>NC_091795.1:31335000-41335000 GCF_041296235.1 Equus asinus | reverse complement strand
ACTAACTACATTGTTCTAAATTCCCAAGTTTCTCTACTTGCAGAATGAATTGCTGATGAGCATAAAAGTCACTAGGGGGCAGCAAAGCACAAAGAGTATCCTCTGAAAAGTGGTGAAAACTCCAAGGTCCTGACATAGCTGGTGTATGAACTGCTCAAAACATTTCAGTCATTTGCAAGCACAATTAAACACCAACTAACCTATAACATCTGGTTTTAAAAGATTCATTATATTACTTTAAATTTTTTAATTTTTATTTTGAAATAATTTCACATTGCACAAATAATATAGAGAACTCCCATAGAGCCTTTATGCAGAATTCCCCAATTTGCAATATGTTTGCAACATGTGTTTTATCACTCTTTCAATATATATGTACATGCATGTTTATTTTTCTAAACCACTGGAGAATATGTGGCATACATTATGCCCTTAAAACTGCAATGTGGGGGCCGGCTCCGCGGCCGAGTGGTTAAGTTAGCACACTCCGCTTCAGCGGCCCAGGGTTTTGCCAGTTAGGATCCTGGGCTGGGACCTAGCACCTTCATCAAGTCACAATGAGGCGGTGTCCCACATGCCACAACCAGAAAGACCTACAACTAAAATATACAACTATGTACTGAGGGGCTTTGGAGAGGAGAAGAAGAAAAAAAATTACAGTGTGTATTTGCTCTCTCACCTAACTACATACACTTATCAAATTCCAGAAATTTTACATTGATAACAACTATAATTTACTCCACAGTCCATATTCCAGTTTGTCAACTGTCCCAGTAGTATTCTTTAGAGCATTTTCACTTCCTCCTGGAGAGGATCCAGTCTAGGATCATGTATTACATTCAGCTGTCATGTCTCTTCAGTTTCCTTTCATCTAAACTAGCAGTTCTCAAACTTTTTAGACAAGTACCCCTTCACACTATTAAAAGTTATTGAAGACTCTAAAGCACTTTTGTTTAGATGGATTATACACATATATGGAATATATATTATATATTTTACCATACTAGAAATTAAAACTGAGAAATTAGAGAATATTAATTCATTTAAATTAACAATAAACCCTTTACATGTTAAAGAATGCATTACATGAAAAACAATTATATATTCCAAAACAAAAAAAAATGAGTGTTCTGTCTACATTTGTGCAAATCTCTTTAATGTTTGGCTTAAGGGAAGACATCTGAATTCTGTAGCCTATTCTGCATTCAATCTATTATTGCAATGTGGTGTTTCAGTTACAGCGTATGAAGAAAACCCAGGCTCATACAAGCATAGTTGGAAAAAGTACAGAGTGTTTTTAAAGCCCTTTCAGATAATTTTACAAATCTATAAATTTTTGACACAACCTCAAAACTCCAGAAGTTTTGGATTAAAATCCATTGGTCCATCTTATACTTCGAATGAATCTTGTACCCATGTATGATTCTGTAACAGCAGAAACTGGTCATTTGAAAAATACTGGTTCACTGGGTTGTGCAGATCTTCCAAATGTTGACATATAACATTATACAATATCAAAATATTACATTCATTAATATCACCACTTAGTCTCATTAAAAAAGTTTATAAGCATTGGCAATCTTTACGAGGGCAACAGGCCACATCTGCAAAAATATAAACAGGCCACAACAGTAAATCCCACACAAGTAGTGCAAATAATAAGTCAGTCATTCCACAGAACACAATAATAAAGATGGACTTAAAATCTAATCATAATAAATAATATTACAATATCACCATATATCAGAATGGCTAAAATAAAAAATAGTGACATCAAATGCTGGCAAGGATGCAGAGAAACTGGATCTCTTATACATTACTGCTGAGAATGTAAAACAGCACAGTCACTCAGGAAAATAGTTTGGCAGTTTCTGTAAAAATTTACACTTACCATACAACCCAGCAACTGCACTCCTGGGCACTTATTCCAGAGAAATGACCACTTACATTAACCAACGCATACAAAAATTTGTACATGAATTTTCATAGGAGCTTTAACCATAATAGCCAGTGAAAGGTTCTTTCTCTGCTTGACACTAAATACTTGGTGTCTTTACCAACACCAATTCTCTGACACCAAGGAGATGTCCTACAATTCAATTCAATTCTGACACTAAATACTGGAGCTAAAGTCAGACCCCACAAATAAAGAAAGGCCTCAGTCCCAGAAGACTGCCCTCACTTCAGACACCAGTTACAAATGGGATGGGTTATCTAGGCTACCCACATTTCTGCCTGGGCAACTACAAATTCAGAGATTCCCATGCATACCCTCCCTGAAGTCAGGTTCAATAATTTACTAGAACAACTCACAGAACTCAGGAAAACACTTTACTTACTGTTATTGTTTTATTATAAAGGACACAACTCAGGAACAGCCAAACAGAAGACATCCATTGAGCAAGGTATGGGAGAAAGAGGGTGTGTGGAGCTCGATGCACTTTTCAGGCACAACATCCTTCCAGCACTTGAATGGGTTCACCAACTCAGAAGCTCTCCAAACTCTGTCCTTTAGAGATTTTTATGGCAGTTTCACTATATAACCATGATTGATTAAATCACTAATCATTTGTGACTGTACTCAATCTCCAGCCCCTTTCTACTCCCCAGAGGTTGGGGGATGGGGTTGAAAGTTCCAACTCTCTAATCAAGGCTTGGTCTTTCTGGTGACCAGTATCCATCCTAAAGCTATCTAGAGGCCCCCCAAGAGTCATCCTATTAGCATAAATTCAGGTATGGTTCAAAGGGGCCTGTTAAAAATAACAAAAGATGCTCTTATCACTCCTATCATTCAAGAAACTCTAAAAGTTTTAGTTCAGCCAAAAACTCAAAACAGCCTAGATGTCCTTCAACAGGTAAGTGCTCAAACAGTGGTACATCCATATTGTGGAATACTACTCAGCCATAAAAAAGGAAAAACTATTAATAAATGCAACAACTTGGATGAATCTCCAGAGAATTATGCTGAGTGAAAAGAAAATCCAATTCCAAAAGGTTACATACTGTATGATCCATTTAGATAACTTTAAAATGGCAAAATTTCAAAAATAGAGATTAATGATTACCAGGAGTTGGGGGGGGTGGGGCAGCAAGGAGGTGAATGTGATCAAAAAAGGGCAATACAAGGGATCCTTATGGTGATAAAACTGTTTAGTATATTGACTATAGTGATGAACACACCAACTTACATGAGATGAAACTGTATAGGACTAAATACACACACACAAATGACTATAAGTAAAACATAGAAACCTCAACAACATCAGTGGCTTGTATCATGTCAACATCTTGGTTGTAATGTTGTACCACTGTTCTACAAAATATTACCACTGGGGGAAACTGGGTAAAGGGTACACAGGATCTCTCTAGTATTTTTCTTACAACTGTATGTGAACCTACAACGATCTCAATAGAAATTTCAATTTAAAAATCAATACCAGATATCTAAAGAAAATTTGGAATACTGTTTTTATAATTTAGAGGTAAGGAAGGCCCTTGTAAGCAAGACATAAAACTCAGAAGCATGAAAGAAAAAGACTGGTAGATTTTTACTGTAACAAAATGTTAAAGTTCTGTATAAGAATTTGCAACATGAATTAGGTCAAAAAGCAAAATTCAGAAATGTATTTGCAAAACATACAATGAAAGATTAATATACCTGATATATAAAGATCCCTACAAATCAGTAAGTAAAAGCAAACAACCCAATAGAACACACTGGACAAAGTTTGAGTTTCCAATTGTTAGCAGAGGAAATAAAACATAAAAAAAGATGCTCGACTACTCTGATCATTAGGAAATTGTAAATGAAAACAAAAAATCAGATACTATATAATAGGCTCACAGGCACCAATGAATGTTAGCTTTCTATCCCTCTTGCCTGCAGGGTTCTCCAAGAAGCTTAGTATGTTGAATGCTGCATATGTGCAAGCCCCAGCAGTGCCTAGAACATAGCAAGGACTCGATAAATATTTATTGTATGAATGAAAGAACATGGTTCCTCAAAAGTCAGGAGCAAAAATGACAGGGTAGGAAACTCCAAATGCTCATCCCTCCACAAAAACAATGAAGAAACTAGCAAAAATGGTCACAATCAACTCTCAGAATTCCTGAAACTAACCAAAAGCTTGCAGCAACCAAGGGAGTGATTAATCAAGAAAAAACAGCTGAAGTAGAGTTTAAGGGAAATCTCCGTCAAATGATTAGCTGACCACTAAACTAATGGAACAGAGGCTTTAGTGGCCACACATGATAAAGAATACAGACTTCACAAAATTAGTTCAGGAAATTCACTAAACAAACAACTACTGCAACAAGCAGCAACAACCAAACCTTGAGAGGGAGGATAACAATTTTTAAAGTTATCACGTGATGATATTCAAAATGTCTGGCTTTCAGCAAAAAATTATGAGGCATGAAAATAAACAATAAAGCACAGACCATATACAGGCAAAAACAAATTAACAGAAACTGTCCCTAAGAAACTAAGACAGTGGATTTACTAGACAAAGACTTTAATCAACTATTTTAAATATGCTCAAAGAGCCAAAGGACAACATGGACAAAGACTTAAAGGAAACCATGAGAAGGATGTCTCACCAAATAGAGAGTATCAATAAACAGATAACAATTATTAAAAAAAAACAAACAGAAATTCTGAAGTTGAAAAGAACAATAATTGAAATGAAAATTCACAAGAGGAGTTTTAACAGTAGATGTAAGTAGACAGAGAAATAATCAATTACTTTGATGATAGGTCAATTGAGATTACCCAGTCTGAGGAGCAAAAAAAAGAAAAGTGGAACAGCCCAAGAGATCTGTGGAATACCATCAAGCATACCAACATATGGATTATGGAAGTCCCAGAAGGAAAGGAAAGAGAGAGAGAAAGGAGCAGAAAGAATATTTGAAGAAATAATGGCCAAAAATTTCCAAAATTTTATGAAAGACATGAATACACAAATCCAAGAAGTTCAATAAACTCCAAGTAAGATAAAGAGATCAACATCAAAGCACATTATAATCAAAGTGTCAAAAGACAGAACGTTGAAAGCAGCAAGAAGCAACTTGTCATGAAATAAGGATTCTCAGTAAGATTAATAGCCAGTTTCTCACCAGAAGACATGAAGCCTAGAAGGTAGTGAGAAGACATATTCAAAGTGCTGAATGAAAAAACTGTTAACCAAGAATTTATTATCTGGCAAAACTATCCTCCAAAATGGAGGAGAAATTAAGACATTCCTGGACAAATGAAAACTGAAATAATTTGTCGCTAATAAACCTGCCCTACAAGAAACACTAAAGGCAGTCCTTCAGGTTGAAATGACAAGACAGTAACTCAAATCAACACAAGGAAATAAAGAACACCAGCAAAGTTTAACTACACAGGTAAATAAAAATGTCCATATTAATGTACTTTTGGTTTCTAATTCCTCTTTTTCCTATATGATTTAAAAGACAAGTACACAAAACAATAACTCTCTATGTTGATGGGCACACAAAGTATAAAAACGTAATTCATGACAACAATAGAAAGGCACAATGGAATTAAGCAGGAACAAACTTTCTGTGTATTATTGAATTCAAGTTGGTATTAATTCAAACTAGACTGTCATAAATTAAGATGTTAATTGTAATCCCCAGGACAACCACAAAGAAAGTAACTTTAAAAGATACAGTAAAAGAAAATAGAAGGGAATCAAAATATCACACTAGAAGACACCATTCTAATACAAAGGAAGATAGTAGTGGAGAAATTGGAGGAACAAAAAAGATATGACACACAAAACAAATAGCAAAATGGCAAAAGTAAACCCCTCCTTATCAGTAGTTACAATAAATGAAACTAGACTAAACTCTCCAATTAAAAGGCAGAGATTGATAGAATGGATCAGAAAAAAATTACCCAACTATCCAACTATAAGCTTTCTATAAGAGATTCACTTTAGAGCCAAAGACACAAATAGGTTGAAAATGAAAGGATGGAAAAGATACACCACACAAACAGTAACCAAAAGATTAGCTGGATAAACCAAAAGAAACTTAAAAGTGGACAAAATAAACTTGAACACAAAAATAATTACAAAAGAAAAAGGACATTATATAATGATAAAATGGCCAATCCATCAAGATGACATAACCATGAGAGATAAACAGCATAAAAGTACTATCGTTGTCATCTCTGTTTTAGAGGTTCAGAAAACTAGTACTCAAACCCTAGTCTGCAGACAGCTCTTTCTAGAACAATGTACTGCCTACAATAGAAACAAAATGAAATCTTTAGTGCCTTAACAGGTAGGAACATGCTTCATACTAGTAATGAAAAACATTTTATATACTGATGGAGAGTCTCCAGTTGACCTTTAGCCTGTTTATGCCAAAATGTCATCTTTCTAATTCAGGAAAAGGATATACTAATCTCATTAATCAACACATTCAGGCCAAGAACTATAAATCATGACTAAGATTTGCTATTAGTGATCTCCCCTTCCTTCTGAACACCTCACATCTCTGGGTTAAAAACTATCATACTCAACATTTTCCCCAAATTGCCATGTTTCAGAGGAAACTTAAGATCACCGATGAACTTCAAAGTCTTTTTTTTTGTTTTAAAGTATGCTTTTTGGTGAGGAGGAATGGCCCTGAGCTAACATCTGTTGCCAATCTTCCTCCTTTTTTTTCTGCTCCCCAAAGCCCCAGTACATGGTTGTATATCCTAGTTGTAGGTCATTCTAATTCTTCTATGTGAGATACTGCCACAGCATGGCTTGATGAGCAGTGCATAGGTCCGTGCCCAGGATCTGAACAGGCAAACCCTGGGCCACTGAAGCAGAGCACGTAAACTTCAAACACTCAGCCACAGGGCCAGCCCCCAGAGTTTATTTTCTTTAAGTTTGTGAGTTTTCTAGAAAGTGTTCAAGTTCAAAAACATAGTACAGAAAACAAATGGATTAGTGAAAATTGTCATGTGCACCTGTTCATATATTAACGGGATATAAAATATGCAGTGCACACATACATAATATAAACATTATAGTATTTATAACTAACATTTATTCCATTTTTACTATTTATAAAGGACTGTTCTAAATACTTCTTATGTACTATCTTGCTTAACCTCAAAATCACCCCATGATAGAAGGTCATAGTATTATCTTCATTTTACATTAGAAAAGAGTGAATCACAAGGTAAATTACTTGCCAAGGCACAGAGGCATGATTAAGGTGTAAGTATACTGACATAGAATACCACAATCATTTATTTCTCTATCTGCCTATAAAAAAAAGTATATGTACTATATATATGATAGCAACGTACATATTATAATTTGCTGCCCCTACACAAAATATACATATTATGTAACATTATAAATATACATGTTATATATACACAAAACTTTTTTACATGCGTATTTGTGTACATTTGTGTATTCTTCAACTACATAGAAAACATTTGTCAAAAATGTAAAACACATTAACAACAGGTCAACACAAGAGTTCTAAGTTGCAGTTTTACCTAACACCAGCTTCACCCCATGTCTTCAGATGCTTGCTCATAGTAAGCTAATAAATTAAACTGTTTTGCTTAAATTAATTCACACTGAGTTACTGTCACTTGCAACCCCAGTCCCAACTAATATAAATATGTATTATTTTCATAATCAGAAAAAAGGCAAAAATTATTTCTATCCTGTTTCTTTTTAAAAAGTGGTCTATATGTAACATGCTGCATTATTAAATTATAAACTCCAAGAGAAAAGGAATAATTAATAGCTTAATAAACAATAAAAATATGCCTGAAATAAACTGGATTTTCCAAATTTACAAATGCCTCTATACCAATAAAATCAAAACAAGTGAAAAGTTTAAATCATTTCTTTCACTAAAGCAAAACAGGATTACAAGAACGAGTTCTTCCAACACTTTACAAAATAACTTGATTATACAGGGATTTTCTGTAGCATTTTTTGATGTTGTTATTGTTCTATTTTTTTCTCCTGTGTATCTTCAGAACACTTTATACAGGATGAAAGTGCTTTAAGAAATCTGAAGGATTCAGTTCCCTAAGATATTATATCTTAACCCTGAATTGTTCATGTTCTTTAAATACCCAGTAGTGGGACAGCTGGATCATATAGTTGTTCTATTTTGAATTTTTTGAGAAATCTCCATATTGTTTTCCATACTGGCTGCACCACTTTGCATTCCCACTAATGCACACTTTCCCTTTTCTCCACACCCTCTCCAAGATTTGCTAGTTTTTGTCTTGCCAATACGTATAGCCAATTCTGACAGTAATAAGGCGATATCTCATTGTAGTTCAGATTTGCATTTGCCTAATAATTAGTGATGTTGAACAACCTTTCATGTGCCTGCTGGCCATCTGTATATCTTCTTTGGAAAATGTCTGTTCAGATCCTCTGCCCATTTTTTGATTGAGTTATTTGCCTTTTCGTTGTTGAGTTGTATGAGTTATGCATTCTGGAGATTAACCCCTTGGATATATGATTGCAAATATTTTCTCCCAGGTGGTGGGTTGTCTTTTCGTTATGTTCATGGTTTCCTTTGCCTTGCAAAAGCTTTTTAGTTTGATATAGTCCCATTTATTTTTTTCTTTTGTTTCCCCTGTCTGAGTAGACATGGTACTTGAAAAGATGCTGCTAAGACTGATGTCAAAGAGTGCACTGCCTATATTTTCTTCGAGGAGTTTTATGGTTCCAGGTCTTACATTAAAGTCTTTAATAGATTTTGAGTTAATTTTTGTGTATGGTGAAAGATAATAGTCTATTTTCATTCTTTTGCATGTGGCTGTCCACTTTTCCCAGTAGCATTTATTGAAGAGATTTTCCTTTCTCCTTTGTATGTGCTTGGTTCCTCTGTTGAAGATTAGCTGTCCATAGACATGTAGTTTTATTTCTGGGCTTTCAGTATTATTCCATTGATCTGTGTGTCTGTTTCTGTGCCAGTACCACGCCATTTTGATTACTATAGCTTTGTAGTATGTTTTCAAGTCAGGGATTGTGATGCCTCTAGCTTTGTGCTTCTTTCTCAGGACTGCTTTAGCTATTCAGTGTCTTTTCTTACCCCACATAAATTTTAGGATTCTTTGTTCTATTTCCGTGAAAAACGTCATTGGCATTCTGATTGGGATTGCATTGAATCTGTAGATTGATTAGGTAATATGGACATTTTAACTATGTTTATTCTTCCAGTCCATGTACATGGAATATCTTTCCATTTCTTTATGTCGTCTTCAATTTCTTTCAATAATGTCTTACAGTTTTCAATGTATAGGTCTTTCACCTCATCAGTTAAATTTATTCCTAGATATGTTATTCTTTTTGTTGCATTATAAATGGGATTTTATTCTTGACTTCTCTTTCTTCTAGTTCATTATTAGTATATAGAAATGCAATTAATTTTTGTCGATTTTGCACCCTGCAATATTGCTGTAGATGTTGATTATTTCTAATAGTTTTCCGGAGGTTCTTTACGATTTTCTATATAGAGAATCATGCAGTCTGCAAACAGTGAGAATTTCACTACTTCTTTTCCAATTTGGATAGCTTTTATTTCTTTTTCTTGCCTAATTGCTCTGGCCAAAACCCCCACTACTTTGCTTGTTCCTGTCCTCAAACAGATGGCTTTCAGTTTTTCCCCACTGAGTAGGATGTTGGCTGTGGGTATGTCATATGTGGCCTTTATTAGGTTGAGGTACTTTCCTTTTATATCCATTTTATTGAGAGTTTTTATCATAAATGGATGTTGGATCTTGTCGAATGCTTTCTCTGCATCTATTGAGATGATCATGTGATTTTTATTCCTCATTTTGTTAATGTGGTGTATCTCATTGATTGATTTGCAGATGTTGAGCCATTCCTGTGTCCCTTGTATAAATCCCACTTGATCATGGTATATGATCCTTTTAATGTATTTCTGTATTTGTTTGCCAATATTTTGTTGAGGATTTTGGCATCAATGTTCATCAGTGATATGGGCCTGTAATTTTCCTTCTTTGCATTGTCCTTGTCTGGTTTTGGTATCACGGTTATGTTGGCCTCATAAAATGAGTCAGGAAGCATTCCATCTTCTTCAATTTTTTGGAACAGTTTGAGAAGAACAAGTATTAAATCTTCTTTGAATGTTTTGTAGAATTCTCCAGAGAAACCATCTGGTTCTGGACTTTTGTTTTTTGGGAGGTTTTGATTACTGTTTCAATCTCTGTATTTGTGATTGGTCTATTCAGCTTCTCTATTTCTTATTGATTCAGTTTTGGGAGGTTGTATGAGTCTAAGAACTTATTCATTTCTTCTAGGGTATCCAATTTGTTGGCATATAGTTTTTCATAGTATTCTCTTATAATCCTTATTTCTGTGGTATCTGATGTAATTTCTCTTCTTTCATTTTTAATTTTATTTGTTTTAGCCATCTCCCTTTTTTTCTTAGTGAGTCTGGCTACAGGTTTGTCAATTTTGTTTATCTTCTCAAAGAACCAGCTCTTAGTTTCATTGAGCCTTTCTACTACTTTTTCAGTTTCTGTTTCATTTATTTCTGCTCTAATTTTTATTAATTCCCTCCTCCTGCTGACTTTGGGCTTTGCTTGTTCCTCTTTTTCTAGTTCTGCTAGGTGCAGTTTAAGGTAGATGATTTGAAATTTTTCTTGTTTGTTGAGCTGGGCCCATATTGCTATAAATTTCCCTCTTAGAACTGCTTTTGCTGCATCCCATGAGAGTTGCTATGTTGTCCTTTCATTTTCATTTGTCTGCAGGTATTTTTTGATTTCTTCATTTATCCAATGGTTGTTCAGCAGCATGTTGTTTGGTCTCCACATATTTGTGATTTCCCCAGCCTTTTTTCTTGTAGTTGATTTGTAGTTTCATAGCATTGTGGTTGGAAAAGATGCTTGTTATGATTTCAATATTCTGAAATTTACTGAGGCTTGCCTTGTTTCCCAACATATGGTCTATCTCTGAGAATGTTCCATGTGCACTTAAGAAGGATGTGTATTCTATTTTTGCATGGAATGTTCTATATATATATATATATATATATATATATATATAGCAAGTCTATCTGGCCTAGTATTTCATTTAAGGCCACTGTTTCCTTGTTGAATTTCTGTCTGGCTAATCTATCCATTAATGTAAGTGGGGTGTTCAGGGCCCCAAGTATTACAGAGTTGATGTCAATTTCTTCCTTTAGATCTGCTAATAGTTGCTTTATATAATTTGGTGCTCCTGTGTTAGGTGCATATATATTCATAAGTGTTATGTCCTCTTGGTAGAATGTCTCCTTTATCAATACACTGCCCCTTTTTGTCTCTCATTGTCTTTTTTATCTTGAAATCTGCTTTCTATGATATAAGCATGGCAACATCTGTTTTCTTTTGCTTGCCATTTGCTTGGAGTATCATCTTCCATCCCTTCACTCTGAGCCTATGTTTGTCTTTAGAGCTAAGATGTATTTCCTGGAGGCAGCATATTGTTCGGTCTTGCTTTTTATTCCATCCAGCCACTCTGTGTCTCCTGACTGAAGAATTCAATCCATTTACATTTAAAGTCATTACTGATATATGAGGGCCCAATACTGCCATTTTACCTCTTGTTATCCAGTTGTTCTATCCTTCCATTGTTTATTTTCCCTTGTATTTCTGACTGCCATTTCAGTTTGGTGGTTTTCTGTGATGGTTTTCTAAGTTCTCTATTTATTTACAATTTGTGGCTCTGCTCTGTTTTATTCACTGGTTACCATGAGGTTTGTATAAAAGATCTCATAGATGAGATAGTCTATTTTCTGACAGCTTCTTATCTCCATTAGCCTAAGCAGGTTCCACCTTTCCCTCTTTCCCTTCTGAGTTACTGTTGTCACAAATTATTCTTTTTTGTGTTGTGATTTTCTGACTAAATTGAAGTGTTTATAGTTATTTTTGATGCTTTCTTCCCTTTAACTTTTCTGTTATATTTAAGCATTTGCTAACCTGTTCTGATAGAGAGCGGCAATTTTATGATTCTGCCTGTCTATTTATTTTCTAGCTCAAAGCTTTGTAAATCTTTGCCTTTTTGTTTCACGTAGGAGGACTTCCATCATCATTTCTTGTAAGGCAGGTCTAGTGGCAATGAATTCCCTCAGCATTTGTTTATCTGAGAAAGCTTTTATTTCTCCATCATACCTGAGGGATAGTTTCACTGGATAGAGTATTCTTGGCCAAAAGTTTTTGTCTTTCAGTATTTTGAATATATCATTCCATTCGCTCCTAGCCTGTAACGTTTCTGCTGAAAAATCCACTGAAAGCCTGACAGAGGTTCCTTTGTGGGCTATTTTCTTCTGCCTTGCTACCCTTAATATTTTGTCTTTGTCATTGACTTTTACCGGTTTTAGTATTATATGCCTTGGAGAAGGCCTTTTTACATTGATGTAATTAGGAGTTCTATTGGCTTCATGTACTTGTAAGTCCAGTTTCTTTCCTAGGTTTGGGAAGTTCTCAGCTATTATTTCTCTGAACAAGCTCTCTGCTTCTTTCTCCCTGTCTTCTCCCTCTGGAATCCTATAATCCTTATGTTGCTTTTCCTAATTGAGTTGGATATTTCTCAAAGAATTTCATTTTTTTTAAATCTTAGTTCTCTCTCTCTTCCACCTGAAGCATTTCTAGATTCCTGTCCTCTAATTCACTAATTCTGTCCTCCACAAGATCAGCTCTATTTTTTATGGTTTCCAGAAAATTTTTTATCTCATTAATTGTATTCTTCATATCCAGAATTTCTGTATAGTTTTTTTTAAGGGCTGCAACCTCTTTGGTGAAGTATTCCTTCTGTTCATTAATTTTATTCATGAGATCACTGAACTGTCTTTCTGAGTTTTCTTGTAACTCATTGAGTTTCTTTATGACCATGGTTTTGAGTTCTCTGTCATTTATTCCATAAATTTGTGACTTCAGGAATGTTTTTTGGAGACTTGTCATTTTCCTCCTGCTCTGAAGTGTTACTGTAGTTTTTCATGGCGTTTGATGAACTGATCCTTTACTGGCACATTTGTGGTATTATCAAGTCACAGATTCCACCTGCCACTGCTTGGGAGGAGCAGGAGCTGTGTTTCCACCCCATCTGCTGGAAATTGTGTGGGTACAGCTGCCCTGCATTTGTACAGGCAGGCCACAGCCATTCAGCAGGTTGATCTCATGGGGACAGGGCTTCTTTGCTCAGCAGGCGGGTTGCACAGGCACAGGCCAGCCCTGTGCTTGGGGGTGGTTTGGCTGAGCTGCTGTGTTTGGTGAGTGGGGCTCCTTCACAGGGGTGGGCCACTGCCACTCAGTGTGGAGTGTTCCCATGATCAGGGCCACCATGGCAGGGTGGGTGTTCCACAAGCCAGGTTACCAATCCAGGCCACCATGCCAGGCTGTCCTCACCTCCTCTTATAGTTGCTCCTGGCCACTATGAGAGGCTCCATGACCTGGCTTGCTGCTGCCAGGGAGGAGTAGGGGGGGCTCACCTAGTTCCACTGCTTCCCAGGGATCCAGTTCACCCACCTTCAGATGTATAGCTGCATAGATCTCTCAGGTGTCCTGTTGTGTTGTGTGGGAATGCTCTCTTGGTTACTGAATGCCCATTTAGTTGTAACTCACGGGGAGAGAGACAAAGGAAACAGCTCTCTCTGCCATGATGCTGACGTCACTCCCTAACCTCTTCTTATATTTAGTGTTTTATTTTATTTTTTTTTTTTTGAGGAAGATTAGCCCTGAGCTAACTGCTGCCAATCCTCCTCTTTTCACTGAGGAAGACTGGCCCTGAACTAACATACTGCCCATCTTCCTCTACTTTATATGTGGGATGCCTACCACAGCATGGCGTGTCAAGTGGTGCCATGTCCGCAGCCGGGATCCAAACTGGCGAACCCTGGGCCACCAAGAAGTGGAATGTGCACACTTAACTGCTGTACCACCGGGCTGGCCCCTAGTGTTTTCTTCATTAACAAATTCAATCTCCTTGGGACAGACATTATGTATTATTTATCTTTGTATATTCCATGGGACTTAGTACTAGGCCTTATGAAGTGGTTCAATAAATACTTGAATGATGAATGAAAGTACTTTTGGTTTCTCTGTTTTGTGTTTGTTAACTAGTTTATGGATTTAAAGTGACATATAAAGGTAAAAACAATGTAACATTAAATAAAATTAAAAATAGGAGAGCAATCAGTACAAAGGGCAGCAAGCTAAGACAAAGCCAGAAGTGAAGATGATACACAAGATGCATATATCTTTTTTGAAAGTGAGCCACAAATTTAGCTCTAAGTACTCTCTGGCAGCCAACAGTTTAAATGACTTCTCCAATGAAGCCATCCTTGATCTCTCCTTAAAGCAGAAACAATTATTTCTTATCAGGATAGACTTTATAAAAATCTTTATCAAGAGCATTCATTATATTGTATTATGGTTGTTTGTGCCAGTCTCCTCTGATAGTTTGAGTGTTTCTTGAGGGATAGCATTTTATTCATTATTGTTTTATCCTGGGTGTCAAATACAGTGTCTGGAATATAAGTGCTCCATACATGTTTGAATTATGCTATAGTACGTGCTATCATTTCATGTATGTATGTCTTGTTTCTCCAACTACTAGGTTACAGACTGGTTTCTTTTTTCTTATTTTCCATAAGAGACAGTTTTAAGGAAAATTTAAGATTATAATTTACTTTTAATTATAATACAAACTTCCAGAAGGTTCTAGTTAAGACCCAGAAAGAGATTACTAGTCTAATTTCAGAGACATGGCACTACAAATTCAAGACTAAAAGGAAGACTCATCAAACCCATCAAGCCATTTGAGTAAAAGAGACATGACTAAAAGAGTTTTCTAATACTTAATATTCACATTGTTCCTGTTCAAGCATGATCTTAAAAACATAATTTATAAAAGGGCTGAGATAACACCTACCTTACAGTGTTTTCCTAATATAGCATAATGGTTTTGATATAGCACATCAGTCAAGAGCAAAGAATCCCTAGGTTCAAATTCCAGTTCCTTTGCCTAGCCATGATCTCTGCATTATTCAACCTGTCTGAACTTGTTTCTTCATCTACCTCATAGGGTTGTTGTTGTGAGTATTAAATGAATTAATATGTGTAAAACTGCTTAGGATAGGACCTAGCACAAATAAAATACTCAATAAATGGTAACTGCTATTATTATTAAAAATATCTAGTACAAATACTGGTGTTAAGTTGAATGTGAAGGCTAGTCATTTAGCCTGTGCATGAGCCTAACAAACTACCTAGCATCAACCTTTCAATCAGCAATGTTCTGGAACTGGCAATTCTTAACAACACACATATCCTTCAAGAACATCAAGAATCTCTCATATTCCTAGTGCTACTACTGGCAGAACCCTGAGCATTCTTTACTTGAGTTTCCTCCTTTGATCTTCACATTAGCTTTTTCTCCAGGATCCTGGGGTGAGTCACAAGCTCTCCACTGAATTCCTGACCTAGGCTCTTTCATGGGCTGTGACTGGCTGATTGTGGGTGTGGTGCCACGTTTGGCACCATCTCTTCTGAGAATGCTGACATGGTGGAAATCAGCTGTATTTAGGCTGGTTTACCCTGCAATTTTCCACTGCTTTTTTATCAGGATGAGCAAAAGCAGAAAACATGACTACAAGTTCTGCACTTAGCACTATCAAGCCCCCTGAAATCCCAAAGAAATTAAGATCTTTGTCAACTATCTTCTAAGAAGCAGTATTGACAGGTCCCACACAGATTGACAATCATGTGAGACTTAAATAATTTACCCAACTATAAAATGTTAAAAGCAACATTTTTCACCTGAGATCCTTAATTCAAATGTACCTGATGTACTGTCATCACAGTGACCTGAAAATAACAGATTTTTTTTTAATTAAAAAAAACTTCTGGGGCCGGCCCAGTGGCGCAGCGGTTAAGTTCGCACGTTCCACTTCAGTGGCCCAGGATTCGCCGGTTCAGATCCTGGGTGTGGTCATGTCACCGCTTGGCAAGCCATGCTGTGGCAGGGGTCCCACATATAAAGTGGAGGAAGATGGGCACGGATGTTAGCTCAGGGCCAGTCTTCCTCAGCAAAAAGAGGAGGCTTGGCAGCAGACGTTAGCTCACAGCTGATCTTCCTCAAAAAAAAACTTCTTCTCTACTTACTACCAGTATGTGACTTTGGGCAAATTATTTAACTTATCTGAACCTCAGTCTCCTCAACTATAAAATGGGGATACTAATATCTATAACATTATTATTAAATGAGTTAACATATATAATACATCTAGCTCTAATCAATAAATGCTAGTTTCTTTCTACCCTTCCTCTCCCTACTTTATCCCCACCTCCAGGGAATATATGATGAAAAAGTTTGGGAGAGAGACTAACATGGGTGTGTGTGTGATTAGCTTGTTGAGGTACAGCCTGGAAACACCGGGGTTCTTGACAACAACTCAACATCTTCTGAGCTGAGTGTGAATTAATGATATAAGTCTCCTCCTTCTTCATTTTAGTTATGCCTCGAAGTTCCTAAAAGGTGGGTGTGAATACATATTTAATGTTTTTATCATGATTAGCATTAATATCAGAAAGAAAACTGCTTCATTTTATGACTCAGAAGTCAAAATGTTCTACCTTTCAGGCGAATGTGAAAATCAGAACTATTAACTGATGATACCAAACTTAATCTTCTCCCAATTATATAATAAAAAGTCAATTTTACACCCAAAGAAGGAAATGTGTATAGATAAAGTAAATATGGAAAGTCTTAATAATTAATTATTGAATCTAGGTGGTTGTTCTTTTCATTTTTCTGTAAACGAGGAATTTTTCTTAATAAAACCTTGGCAGCAGGGGCCGGCTCCGTGGCCGAGTGGTTAAGTTCGTGTGCTCCACTGTGGCGGCCCAGGGTTCAGATCCTGGGCGCGGACATGGCACCACTGGTTGGGCCACGTTGAGGCGGCGTCCCGCATCCCACAACTAGAAGGACCTGCAACTAAGATATACAACTATGTACGGGGGGTTGGGGGGGGATTGGGAAACAAAGCAGGGAAAAATAAAAGATTGGCAACAGTTGTTAGCCCAGGTGCCAATCCTTAAAAAAAAAAAAAGATTGGCAAAAGTTGTTAGCCTAGGTGCCAATCTTGAAAAAAAAGAAAAAAAAAAAAAAACCTTGGCAGCAGAGGGAAGGGTGGCAGAACTTGACACACCCATACACTAACACTCCCAGAGTTCAGAAAAAAAGAATTTACTATTTACACCACCTAGTTAATAGAAAGCAAAGCTTCTCTGATTTTTTTCTCTCTTTATAAATTTTTACCAAGTCTTATATCAATCTACCTTTATGTTCACAGATCCCCCTAAAGCTGCCACACTCAAAGGAAGGGCAGAGTGCTAATGAGGAAAAGGAATTTCCATCCAATAGCCATAAACCCCCTTGCTCTCTAATACAGTCAGTTGAAACAGACTGGTCTGTTGAGTGTATGCTCAGCCTCCATCACAAACAACACCCGCAACTCCAAGGGAGCAGTAGGAACCTTTACTGAGATAATTCTTTAAAATCTTAAATCCAAGAAGGAAAATACTGAGTGCAATCAAATAAACCTAAGAAAAAGAAATAGTAAGGTAGAAGCAGTAAGTAGCAAGTTTGTACAACCTGAATAGCAAAAGAGGGGTTTTTTTCACCTAAGTAGAAATAAGAAAATAATTCCGGGGCCGGCCCCATGGCCGAGCAGTTAAGTTCATGCACTCCGCTTCAGTGGCCCAGGGTTTCGCTGGTTCGGATCCTGAGCGAGGACATGGCACCACTCATTAGCCCATGCTGAGGCAGCATCCCACATGCCACAACTAGAGGGATCCACAACTAAAATATACAACTATGTACTGGGAGGATTTGGGGAGAAAAAGCAATTAAAAAAAAAAAGAAAATTGGCAACAGTTGTTAGCTCAGGTGCCAACCTTTAAAAAAAAAAGAATTTTGTACTTAGTATCCCATGAGTACTTCAAGTGCAGAAGGTGACCTAATCCACAATATGCTCTTTAATAGGAAAAAACTTAAAATAATGTAAAAATGGGAACTTTTTAAAAAGCGCGATAATTAGCTTATTAAAAGCTCTCTCAAATAGTTTCTGGGACCTAAAGCAGTCCCATAAAAAAGTATGCTTTCAGCTTACTCTGGCCTCCTAAAATTTTAAAGCTAAATATAGTAAAAAAAAAACTGTTCATATGTCCTTTCTTAGGAGGCAAGACAAAAGCAGTCCATTTTACTCTAAAACCGCTCAGCAGAAAACAAAATAAGAGTCTAGAGGATTACTATTAGCACTAACAAGCAATCTGGAGCTGGGGATATACATCTTGCTATCACTACAACCTTTCTGGGTGGTTTTTAAAAGCCACTTTAACTTTATGTGCTTAAGTTGAAAGCAATACTAAGCATACTTTCTGAACTGAAAATAGGCCCATTAAAAATAAATTTTAAACCAAGGGCTACATAAACGCTTATTAACAAATAATAACGATGAGAGAACAAATACAGCTGGGAAGGAGTCAACACCCAAAGAATATATATCTTCAACACCTAGTGGATAAGCAATCCTTGATGAAGTCATCTTTTTAATCTTTCGGGTATACTGTAAATCTGACTGCAAACTATCAAATCTGGCTTCACCACAGTAAACATCAAAGGCAGTGAACAAACAATAAATCAACATGAGATGTACTCCAGCACAGTAACTTTTTGTCTGTAATCTTGAATTCACTGAAATTTAGGTTCCAAATAATTTCCCAAAATTCCAGCTTCAGCATTTCAGACTAGATCCTGTTAAACTAGAATTAATCAAGGAGGCCTGAAATAAACTGAATTAGTTTAACCAGATTCTGTTGCCTAGTCATAGAAAATGGAGTTCCTCTCCGGAAATGGATACAATCTAATTTTCTTCAACAGAACTTTCTCAGGGTACATCTCAGTTAAATACTTCTGAAAGTAACTACAAGTACACTGAATGCAGACCAACTGCTATTTTCTGGTAACTTTCAAGTCAAACTTAATCATTAGTAATAGAAGTGAAAAAAATACCTTGATTCAAATTCCAGCTCTATCACTTACTAGCTGTAGAACCCTGGGAAAGTTACCTAACCGATCTGATGTACAATGGTGATAATGGCACCTAAGCTATAAGGCATGGGTTTACTCTGGCTCCTATAACGGAATCTAGTCTCAGAGTTATTTTGAAGATTAAATAAAATAATATGCCCAACTAGCAAGGCATACGACACAAAGTAGCAGTAGCACCCAAATGTAATTTCCTTGTCGCTATCATTATTTCTGGATTTTCTTCTTATTCTAATTTCACTCACTTTTTTGAACTTTACCTTCTCTACCAAAACCCTAACTATAGGTATCTGCTTTAAGTCATGGTGAGAGACACAACATAATAAGGAAAATATTATCATTTACTTAGTGTTTCCTACTAGGCAGACACTGAGCTAACTGCTTTACATAGTTTATATCTCACTTAATCCTTACAACTTTCATAAGGTGGTTATATCATTCCAGTTCACAGTCAAAGAAACTGAGGCTAAGAGGTTAGATAATTTGCCCAAAGTCACTTGGTTACCAGAATCATTGTTACTTTTGCCGTACCAAGTATCCCTCCCCAATCACTACCTCATTCCTTCTCCCTCAGGTAACCATTACTGCGAGTGTGTGATAACCATTTCCTTGCTCTTCTTTCTATTTTACCATATATGTATGCGTCTATAAACAATATTGGTTAGTTTTGCCTATTCTTGAATATTATACAAAGGGAATATAGATTGCATTCTTTTGTGTCCTGTTTCTTTCAATATTATATAAATAATGAGAAGAATCTATGTTTTCTATCTTACTTATGGCTCATCCATTTTCTTTTTTTTTTTTTATTTTGAGGAAGATCAGCCCTGAGCTAACAACTGCTGCCAAGCCTCCTCTTTTTGCTGAGGAAGACTGGCCCTGAGCTAATATCCGTTCCCATCTTCCTCTATTTTATATGTGGGATGCCTGCCATAGCATGGCATGTCCACACCGGGGACCCAAACTGGCAGACCCCGGGCCGCCAAAGCAGAACGTGCGAACTTAACTGCTGCACCACTGGGCCAGCCCCTCCATTTTCATTACTGTATAACATTCTACCGTATGACATGCATAGTAATTAAGTTATCAATCCTATTGTTTTTGGACATCTGAACTGTTTTCGCTATTATGTACATTGGTGCTGTGACCATTTCCTTTACATGTAAGCTGATGTAAATCCAAAAGAATTTCTTTAGGGCAGTGGATCTTCAAACAAACACAGACCTACACAAAGACTTTCGAAATTGTAAGTGGGCATTTAGTTTCTCAAGAATCCAATTTCAGATCCATAACTTCCAAACATACTCTTTCCTAAAACTGATCTGCCTAAGAACAGGTGGCATTTATAATATAGTAACTTTAGAAAATAAAGACCTACTCCTCACTCAACCCAAATATTTCTATGATGCACTGGTTCCAAATATAAAACTCACAGAAGGGTAAAATGTTTAGTCTTTAGGGGAAGGAAGAACTGACAAGTAAGAATAAAATGATAAATTCTGTAACAGAGGTATGAGCAATGCTCTTTAGAAAATGAACTACTTAACCACCTGAACAAGTTAGAAAACAAGAGATGACAGACATTTGAAGTGGGCCTTGAAGAGTGGGTATGGTTGTCAGGTAGAAAATAGCTGAAAGGACAATCCTTGCAAACAGGTCAATGAGATATAAGAGGAAGCTGTTAAGTAGAGCTTCAGGAAAAACTACTAAAGGAAGATAATTCAACCGGGAGGTGAGCCCCTTTGGCCAGTGAGAAGGTAAAGATTTGAACTAGAAAGAAGAGAGAAAAGAAGATGCCAGAATAATTTGTTTGTAGAACAACAAATATGACATGGGCAAAAAGTTCATACATAGTATGTAAGACATATTAATAAAATAGAAGAGAAGGGAATGTTGAGGAAACTAAAACTCAGCCTCAATCTCTCCACTGGAGACACCGTGCAGCAGCAGCCGCTCTAAATCGCATTCCAAAAGGGAGATGTCCACTAGTAAAAGACTGCTTCTCAGTATTAGGAATGAGAGATGAATACAAATTTATGAACAATTGCCCTCCCACTAACCACTGCCATGTTACTCAGTAAACTCATTAACCGTCATATAGAGAAATCCTGTCACATGCTATACAGAGCTGCCCTTGTGAAAAGCAGTTCAATTTTGACCAAACACAGACAACCTGCCTTCTGACTTTTGATTTGGAGCTCACATTTGAAACCACTGTTTCTCTGTCTATGTTTGAGTATGTTTGGTATGACTCTCCAAAGTGGCAGTCACATGGGCCTCTTAACCTAATTCAGTATCAGCTGCTCTAGAATGGTAACTGCCTGGCTTTGAGGTGACCCTCCCTCCAGTGCTCCCCAAAGTGAATGTCAAACAATCCTAAATGTAATCCTGAAATTTGGTGAATACCACTCAGATATTTTGGTGAGACGTGGAGCAACAACAGAAAAAGAAAGTTTATTCATATAAAGTTCTCTAATAATGAAGAAACACTTTAATCATTTCCTACTACTTTATAAATTTCTATTTCCTCTGTTCACTTCCTAGAGAAGGTGCTGATAGATACGACCTAACCATAAGCAGATGAGTTCAGTGACTGTTATTTGATAATAAACACTGAGTACCTACCATGACTCAGTTACCATAGTAGGTGCTAGAAACAAGGAATTCATAACCTGTTCAAGAAACAAATGTGAACAACTAAACATAATGAGCCAATTACTATAACAGAAATATAAAAAGTGTGAAATATAAGTAGAAGAGAAATAACAGAGAAGTTCTAATAAGAACTGAGTCAGGAAAACATCACAGAAGAGACATCTCACCTGGGCTCTGAAAAAATACTAGGAATTTATCCAACGGAGGTGAGAAGAGGAAAGGAGAGAGATGAAATTCTCTAGGACTAACAATTAGTCCAGTGTAGCCACATCAGTGCTTCTCAACCCAGGCTGGAAAGGGGAGGAGTCTTGGGCACATAATTTTATACCATTTCACAGATGTTCCTGAGGTACAGACAGGTCTGAGATGCACTGGGCTAGAAAGACAGGTTACTGGGGTTGGGAGATGGGGTTGGGAAAAGAGGAGAACTAGACATTAGGCTAAAACTAGACTGTAAAGCCCTTAAAAGCCAGGCAAGGCTTCTAAGGAGTCCTCCCAAAACTATTACAAAATGTCTGTGTGATAATTATTTTGAAGAAAGGAATCATATGTTTTATCACATTTGGATTCTGGTTCCTCCTCCCAAAAAAGAAGAACTCTTTGCAAGCAATAAGTTAACTAAGTTTTTAAACAGGGAAGTGACATAAAAACTATCCTCTCCTGTGATAGGCAGAATAATGGTGCCCCAAAGATGTCCACATCCTAATGTCCAGAACCTGTGAATTATTAGATTAGGTGGCAAAGGGGAATTGAGGTTGCAGGTGGAACTGAAGTTGCTAATCAACTATGAGACAGGTTGATTAATCTAGATTATCCAGGTGGACCAAATATACTCACAAGGGTTTTGACAAGTCGGAGAGAGAGGAAGAAGGGACTCAGAGAAAGAGATTATGATGATTGACGAAGGGTCAGTGACGCTCTGTTGCTTTGAATATGGAGGAAGGGGGCCACAAGCCAAGGAATGCAGACAGCCTCCAAAAGCCGGAAAAGGCAAAGAAACAGATTCTCCCCCACAGCCTCCAGAAGGAACACAGCCCTGCTGACACCTTGATTTCAGCTCAGTGAGACTCACATCAGACTTCTGAATTATAGAACTGTAAGATGATAAATTTGTGTTGTCTTAAGCCAACAAATTTGTTGGCTTAAGACAACACAAATTTATGGTTATTAGTTAAAGCAGCCATAGAAAATTAATATACCTCCTTACTTAAAAATAATTTTGAATTCGCTATCTCAGATTCAGCTCAAAAAGTACCTCTACTTCAAAGAATTAATTACTATTTTATCTTTCCTCTCTTACAAACACATACACTAATCATATTATATCATAATCAGATGCTTATAATCTTCTTCCCCACTAAACAATGTGCTCTTCAAGAACAGGGATCATATTTTATTCATCTTTCTATTCTGAACACACATTAGGCAATAAATAATTATTTGTTTAGCGAATTAATCTCTCTCTTCACCCCCACTTTCACAGCTCTGTATCCCCCTCACTTCCTCACTTCCCCCTAGCACCTCCTCAATCAGAGACCTAATCCAAAAAAACCATCTTCCTATCCAATAAATCTTGATACTACCAGTATACACAGGCCCTCTACCAGGCACAACCCATATGTCACTCTATATAGTCAAGATCAAGATTTGGAGGAACAGATCTCTCAGGTATCCCCACTGGTGTCTACTGCCACAGGAGACAACTAGCTCAATTTGCAACCAGAAGCAATTTCACTTAAACCACAGGAGGAGAGTTCCCATAAAAGAGGAGATAATTTATAAGGGAATAAGGCTATATTACAAAGTAAACTTCCTAAACGAACATAATTAGTGCTGTACAATATCCTGGCTACAGTACTTCTCAGGAGGGTAGGTACAGAGGAGATAAATGAAGCTTCTGGGAGGACTTTTAACTGAGGGAGGGGCCTTTAGATATAAGGAATGAGAGGGGTAAAATGAGGGTCAAAGGAATAGCTTCCCCTAGAAATCCCAAAACTGGAATCATCATGCCTGAAGCCAATGACATCGGTGACCACTCCATGATTTTCTTTGGTTCATCACTTCCCAAACTAACCAAGCAGCATTAGTCTGGTCCTCTTCCTCAGCAAGAATGGTCTTCTGAAGAGACAAGGGAATAGCTGTTTATAAAATATGTCTTAGTTTCTTGCTAGACCTCTGCCTAGTCCTGACAAAAATGTCCCTTTTTTCTCCAATCCCCTCAGAAAATGAAGATACTCTATCTAGACACAAAGAAGAACTTCCCACTATTTTTAAGTTCAACGTGGGAAAAAGGCTTACAAAAAGATAAGAGAAGTTCTCTGGATAGAAGAACACAAAAGCAGAGTAAGGATGAAATAGTCTAGAAGTTGGATAAGAGGAGAAGTTGGAGATGGATTAAAGGGAAAAGACTAACTTTTAAAAAAAACACAAATTTAAGGACTCTCTCAAGAAATCATTCCAATATAGCATCACTAGGAAAAATTACCATAAACTCAAAACCATATAAACTATAGCCAAAACAAAATACTTTGCCAACAGCCACAGTTAAGGAGAAAAGTCACCAGATTTGGGTTAGAGAATCTAGATTAAATCCAAACTCTCCAACCAACTAATCTTTGTAATCTTAAGCAATTCCCTTCACCTCTCTGGACCTCAGTCTACTCTCTTAGATGAAATGCAGAGTTTGACATGAGTCTCAAGGTTACTGCACTCCACCCTTGCCTTATGAAGTCTAAAACTGTCTCTGGACAATGCTCTTCAAACTGTCACCTTACCTCTTTCTATCTATGGATAAGGCCATCAAGTTGATAGCCTGTATTGCCCCCCGGACATTTATATAGTCTAGCAAAATTAAACCAGACCCCCTTCACCCTTCCTTTATTAGCGAAACAGATGATAAGTACATGGCGGGGATTTATTAAACTAGTCTACTTTTGTGCATATTTGAGTCTTTCCATAATGGAAAATTTATCACCTAGAAAACACCAGAGGAAATCTTAATATATTCTATGTACTGAAAAGAAAAGAAAACATGCTTAATTATAAGTAACATTATTTCTATGTTAGTTTTTAATAATCTATTTTCCCATCTAAGTCTTCAGTTAATCTAGAACTAAATATTAATTTTACTGAAATAAATACTGAAACTGAATCAAATGCTAAATCATAAAGAATAAATTTAGCACAAATTGGATCTACATATTTTCTACAAATACTAAACTGGATCAAAATATCTGCCAAAGCAATATATCATTTGACTCAAGTTCCAGATTAACTAACTCTCCCACCCATGTACCTGTCACCCAGCTTCAATAATTATCAGCACATGGAGATTTTTGTTTCACCCCTACCCTTACACCCAAGAGAAAAAAACTAACCACTCACAAAAAAGGATGATACAACTCATTTCACTTCCTATATTTCTAATATCTTGTGAACAGCTGTTTTCCTTCAAAAGAAAAATATCTGACATTATGGAAAAATTGCTCAAAAATGACTTTTCAATTTAAGAATCTGAGCATACTGCCCAAGAAATTCCCAATAATCTATGTTCTCCTAACTTTATCTTTATATCCCTTGGGATTAACACAGTAATTGACAGAGTAGATATTTAAGAAATATTTATAAGCCAAACAATTAAGCGAAAAAGAATGCCTATAGGAGACAGTACAAGTAAATTTAGCCATTTACCAACCCCAAAATTTACCTGTTGAAAAAGACAAACATAAAAGAGAATCCATTTTGTGTAACTCTACAGAGCAAAGAAAAATAATTATATCTGATTTTTACAATTCTTAAGCTTTGTTATCACACACTCATACTCACTTTACCCAAATTCAAACTGAAAAAGTATATAAAAATTGAAGACATTTTTTTAAACATTAAACTCAGATCTGTAACATGTTGACTTAAAATAGCAACGTGCTAAATAATAGAATCACTAATCAAAATACACTATTTGAAGACCCAAACTGCTAAATACCACCCATTTATGAGACACCAAAGCTGGTTCTAACACTAAAGGAGAGACTAAGTATATATATATAGTGATCACATGGTTTAGATTTTCTCACTTTGCCATTTTCACATATTTGGTCTCATGGGTTCCCATAAACCATTGCAAATTCCAATATTTCAGTAAATAGTAACTAAATAAAATAGTTCATATTACATATATTTTTGTTTTAAGTTTCAAAGACTGAGCCACAAAAGACAAGGAAGACAGGCCACAACAACACCACGATACTCATATGAAAACATGTAGCTGATCGTCTGTATCAGGCACATATAAAGTTCACTAACAACTCAGTAACATTAAAAAAGCCTGTACAACTGGGTAAACAAAAAAAAGTTGACAGTAATATGAGAAAATAATGATGAATTTATTTCCAGGTATCAATTCTATGTGGTTATTTGGCCTAAAGTTCAACATTGTTTGAAATGTGTTCCAAATTAAAGTTTAAAATTGGATTTCAGTGTCGAAATATTTGCAAAAGAATCTGTATTTTTCAAATGTTTACTAAAAGAATATCCTTTTCTTTTTGAAGAAATGGGACAAGCAAAACAAAACACTTTATTTCTAAAGAAGTGAGAAAATTATTGTTTGGGGTTAACAGTATCTCAAAATAGTAACACTACATAGACATTAAAAATTATAAATATAACCAAATAAGAACATGAAAAGAATTTACAAAATAATTTAATTAAATAATTAAAATTTATAAATGTTTTTTCAAGTATCTGTAAAGAAAAAATATATAGTTTTTCTTAATCACTCATTACACCCAGGCATTCTTCTAAGTTCTATACATGCAACAATTCATTTAACTCTTATAACAGTTTTATGAGAAAGGCACCATTATCACTCGTTTAAATGACAAGTAATCAGAGGCACACATAAGTTGATCTGACCAAAGTGACACAGCTAGTAAGCTAGGGTTTAAACCCAAGCAGTGCAGCTCCAGAAAGAAATGCCATTCTGCCTATCATAAAATATCAAAATATCTGATGCTAGATTTAAGGGAATTTTTAAATTTTTGTTTTAATTTAAATTTTCCTTTATACTTTGAAGTTAATTTAGTAATAATGAATGAATAGTGGTAATAATAGCAAACATTTAGCAAAAGCACTGACAAGACAGACATCCTTTCTCACAACAGCTTCATAAGATTGATGTTTTTATTAGCCACACTTTACAGATGAGGAAAGTAAGGCACAGAAAGGGAAAGTAACTCACCCAAGATCACACAGTAAATAAGTAACAGAGCCAGAAATTGAATTCAGAGTCTGGGGCTGGGATCTAAACCACTACACTATACTAAAATTTAGATAATAAAGAGAAATGAGACAAAATGATTTCTACAATACCTTTTATAGACTCTACGGTTCCAAACAGAACTGGATCTAAAGTCAAGGTAATATACATCCTATCAATGATGTTAAGTATTACAACTTTTCCAACTACCTAAAGGAACAAATAATACCCTCTTCCTTCTCATTGTCTACTGTGGTGATTACAAATAACTTCAGTTTTTCAGAAGTTGCTAAAGAAACATAAAGTGCGTTATAAGATTCAGGAACAAACTATCAAAATAGGTCTTTGGGCTTGGTAGGGCTGTGCTAGGTAAAAAGTTCGGTTCAGATATCTGCCTCAAATCAGGAAGCCCTCTGTTCTCTGTAGAAAATGACACTTAAGAGACAAACCCCCCACAGAACAGCAGTTTCTATTGAGTTACAGAAAGAAAACATTACCATCTTTACTATCAATATCCTGATCTCATCCTTTTAAATTTCTATTTTTCTGTGTATGTTTTATAATATATATAATATTTTAGTACTTATAATTTATAAATAAATACACTTAAAGAGGGTGTGTGTGCTCATTGTTTACTGACAGGAACACACAGTCAAAAACACAACTAGCAAAAAAGAAAAAAATTTACATCACTGAAAAGATGGTTTGACTTTTATTTTAATGATTTCCTTTTACATCCTAAAGTTTCAGAACATTTGTAGTTGTTTAGCTGGTCATCAGATGATTCCTGAAGCACTAAGTTGACTGTCTCTACCCTGCAACAGAGGCCCTTTCCAGAAACTTTCAACAAAACTTGAATGAAGAACAAATAATGCAGCTGTCATCTGAGAAGGTCCTGTGTGTAGCATGAGTATAAAGCCATGTCCAGGACAGTGCTTTGAGGCTCACCAACATTAAACAATCCTATTAGACCTATGACGAAATTTGAGGGGGTACAGCTAAGGACTCTATCTACCCAGAACTATTCGAATTTTTATTTGCTCCAAGAAGAGTCATTGTCCATCTTAGAGAAAACATTTTTACCACAAGAAGATTGGAATAAAGGAAGTTACTATCTTTAAAACCACTTCACTTTACAGGCAAAGGTTCCACTGTTAGTGGAAGTGTTACATCACCCTACATTTCTGGAGGGCAATTTGCCAATATGTATCAAAATTTTAAATGTAGCTCTTCTTTGACCTAGCAATATCATTTCAAGGAATTCATAATATATGACATTATTATTAGACATATGTACAAAGATGCAGTATAAGAATTTGTAACTGGTAGAAAATTGGAAACAATCTAAATATTTACCACCATCATTGGTTAAAGAAATTGTGCGATCTATATAATGAATACTAATTTGATATAGATCTGTCTCTTTCAGACTGTTGAATTTTAGAAGTAGATTACAAAATATCAGCTATGAACGGAATCATTTTAAATGAGATTATAAATTTATACCAATGCATAAAAATAATCTGGAATGATGTTTACCAAAATTAGTTTACTGTATTGATAATAGGATTTTAAGTAATTTTTACCTTCATCTTTAAGCTCTTCTTTATGGTTTGCGTTTTTTACTATATATATATTATTTTCAAAATCAGAACGAAAAAATCCCTTATCATTTTGGAAAAAAGAATTCTAAGATTCTGATAGTTTTCTCAAAGACCTAAATCTACTTCCTTTCATGCCAGATGCTAAGTACTATAAATTTAGAGACGATAATTTTTATCTTAGAGTGGTGGTTCTCAAAGTATGGTACCCAAACCAGCAGCAGCAGCAGCACCTGAAACTAGTGAGAAATGCAAATTCTCAGGCCCCATTCCAAACCTACTGAATTAGAAACTCTGGGGCTGGAGGCCACAATCTGTATTAATAAGGCATCCATGCTCCATGCTCCAGTTTCTGTGATCCATGCTCCAGTTTGAGAACCACTGTTTAAGATGAACTCAAAACCTGGTAACCTGACAGCCCAATTTCAGCTCCTCCTGGTATTGTAAATGCCATATACACCCAAACAAATGTAGGTGATGTCCACACCAGGAGAGCCTGCTTGCTCAGCAACTCGGGGGATAAAGACCTCAAAAATATTCAAGACATCAGAAATGAAACAACAATCCCACCTGAACTGTGACTAATCTTGATGCAAAAAGAAGAAATACAACAAAACTTCCAAACCCAGCTTTAGAAACAACAGCTCCAGATGGTGAATACTACTATCAAAAGCCTGGTGCTACCCAGGGCAACCTTCTGGAAACTCTGAGCAATAACAAATGAATTTGGAATCCCAGCTGACCACATACTGATAGAATCACAACTGAGTAATACCCAAACTTCTGGCAAAGATGTGAGGTTTATTCAACATACAATGGAGCTATTAATAGGATCCAGGCATTAAGTCATCTCAACACGGCAAGAATATCCATATTAAGGCTTCAGTTGCTAAACTGTGAACAAACTAAACACATCAAAAATAAAAGTCCAGGGGCCGGCCCATGGCCGAGTGGTTAAGTTCGAGTGCTCCACTTCACCGCCCAGGGTTTCACCGGTTCGGATCCCCAGCGTGGACATGGCAACGCTCATCAGGCCATGCTGAGGCAGCATCCCACATAGCAGAACCAGAGGCACTCACAACTAGAATATACAATTATGTACTGGAGGGCTTTGAGAAGAAGAAAGAAAAGAAGAAGATTGGCAACAGTTGTTAGCTCAGGTGCCAATGTTTTAAAAAAAAAAGTCAGCAGGGGGATATTTACTCCAAAGAGGAACCTATCACTGCAGGGAAGGAACTGGTGCCAGGGGATGGGGAAAATAAATAAATAAATAAAAGTCCAGAAACACTTTCAGAGCAAATTTACTTAAGAGCTCATTTCTCCAGGGGAAGGGAAAAAAAAAAAAACGCTGTCAATATTAAAACAAGGAAAATGTGGGAGAAATAATAATTACAGGAAAGAGGGGGTAAATATATGGCCAGTGCACTTAAAATTACCACATCTACAAATACAACTTAAAAAAGAGTTCTCATTTACAGTTTTGTAAGACATTTTTAAATATTTAAAAATAGGGTCTATACTTGCCCTTATCTTTCCCCTCCTCAAGACACTTGCCTGTCATCTGCTGGAAAATCATCCTAATGAATATATAAATCTGCATTACCTATGCTATAAATGGTACCATCTTAGACACAGCCCAGTTACACACCTGCACAACTGTACAAAGAACCCTACTTAAGGGTTAACCTAATTTAGACCATATCTGAAGCTCCATAGTGAATGAGAAATCTAAGACATCTGACCATAAAGTTCACAGAGCTCAGGCTGGCAGGAGCCTCCCAGCTATGTACATAACCTATAATCTCATCTTTCCAAGTCACTAATGATAAAGCTACCAGCTCTGGAGTTTCAGCACCAAGCAGATAAAGAACAGCAGGTTGTTCTCTGACCCTTGGCTTTCCATCAGACAGGACGATGCTGCTTTGACTATGGATTCTAGTCTATACAAAAGCAAAACCAGTTCAAGAATTTTGCCGCAGACTCATTCTCTTCATTTGCTTCTGAGTCAATTTAACTTTTATTTACTTGTTTTTAACAGGTCTGGCTCCCTGTTTTGCCTGTCATATCTCTGAGAACAAGAACACTACGACAGACAAGGATCTGGTGCAGCCCATCCTAGAGTCATGGAGAAATGAGTGGTCTGATTACCAGCAAATAATTATTTTAGTGACAATATACTGACTTGAATGAAATATTCTTTAAAAATTTTATTTGATGAACAGAAGCTAATGGCGCAAAATGGTAACACCATAAATAAATCTGCCAGGTATACAGCAACCTGGATTTTGCAGCCCCTCCTCACTTCTGGACCAGACAGATGATCATTTTTCCTTCACTTAACTCTTAAAAGAGCTATTCCAGAGGCCATCTCCAGGCATGATTGGCCTGAGAAGACTAGCAAACTGAGGAAAACAAGAAGAATCAAGAGACTTTCAAAGTGTTCCTAGTAACGTGTTATAATGAAATGACACCATTACAACTCCACCTCAAGACATCCAACTCTGCCTCTTGAGAAATTTCTCTCTGCTTCTCCTACCAATGAACTGTTGTAATTTAAAATGATTTTAAGTGACATGGGATTTGCCCTCCTAGTTTGTCAAAGACTGCCAGGGGCCAGGTAGCAAAAAATAAAACTCCTGACCAAGTTCGTGTAGTGACACGGGAAATAAAACCGCAAAGGGGACATCTGCTGAGATTTTTTTTTTTAGAATTATAAACTTCTGACTTTTTAAATAAGTCCAGTTAACAAGGGCAATTTCTGGGTTATCCTGTCCAAATTTAATAAGAGAGACAATGACAGTTTAAAACTAGTATACCTATAGTTTTATAGGTAGGCTATAATAATAGGAGGCTGTTTCCCCAGCTTTATAAACTGTCAGTACTCTGGACATTGAAAAGAGGCCACTTTCTCTAAGTACTGGTCACAGGCTCCCATACTCCACAACTGATTTAAAAGTTCAAGCTAAATAAAGCCCTTAAAAAGATTTTCCTCCTCCAGAATTATTCAAGAACCACTTGCCAATTTACCTCCTCCACATGAACGGTCTTCTCTGACTGGAGAGTAGAGCCTGAGTCATTACTTTAAAGGACAACATTTTGCTCATCCTCAGTAAAAAATATAGTACCTTATTGAATAATCCATTACAATTATATGCCAGCATCCTCAATAAATGCAATCTTGGGCTTCTCCACTCAACTTTACGCAAGGAGCTGGCAAACTTGAGGCATAAGAAATAATTAGAAAGACGATCAATTGCATGAGGCTTTTACTGACCCTTACTCAGCTTAAGACTCTGGTTAAAAATTTATTAGCTCAAAGAAAAAAGCCCATTCCTGATACCTAGAGCCTATTGCTTCAATTTGGCACAGGAGTTGGGAATTGTAGACAAAGTCTTCTGAAAGATTAGATGATAATTTTCAGTGAGACAAATGAGTACTTCTGTTGTTGTTTAGTCTCATCCCCTAAGGATTTGATAACTTTTTTGGTTGGGCTGAATGTATACCTTTCTTTCCCTCTTCTTTCCCTCCCCACCACCATCCCCACAAAGAATGAAAAGAAAAGCTACATCTTATATGCTGATTATACGGTTTTAGATGTGAAAACTGGCCTTGCTGCCTAATTGTTGCCAAAAAGAGTAATTTCAGATCAACGATAGGCAGTCCTTGATTCACTCAATAAATGAAGTTCCTGGAAGCCTACATATGAAGGAAACATTTATAAATCAAAGCAAAATTTCCCAGAAGTAGTATGGGTAATATTGAAGTATTTATGGATGAAATGAGATGGTGTCTAGGATTTACTTCAAAATTAGTCAAGGTAAGCAAGAGGGAAGGGGTAGGCAGCGAGAGCATTAGACGGAACAAGATTCGTTGTGTGATGTGACCGTGAGGACTGTGAGAAGGGCACACAGGGATTTATTATACCATCTTCCCGACTTCTAAACGTTTTAATTTTTCTGCAGTAAACTAATTTGGGAAGAAAAAATAATGAGGCAGAAATCAGTTGTACCTATCAAAGTTTTAAATTTACAAAGCTTACACTCAGCAATCCCACATTTAAGAATCTATCCTACAGAAACACCAGTATATATATGAAGAGATATTTATGAGAATACAGAATTGTTTGTAAGAAAAATGTGGGTAGGGAAAAGGAGGAGACCATCTAAATGTCCATCAACAGAGAAGTATGTAACTCCATACAACAGAATATTCTGCAGTCATTAAAAAGAATGAAGTAGAACTACAAGTTTCAACTTATAAAGATATCTGACGGGCCGGCCCAGTGGCGCAGCGGTTAAGCACGCAACTTCCACTTCCGCGGCCCAGGGTTCACCAGTTCGGATCCCAGGTGCAGACACTGCACTGCTTGTCAAGCCATGCTGTGGTAGGCGTCCCACATATAAAGTAGAGGAAGATGGGCATGAATGTTAGCTCAGGGCCTGTCTTCCTCAGCAAAAGGAGGAGGACTGGCAGCAGATGCTAGCTCAGGGCTAATCTTCCTCAAAAAAAGAAAAAAAAAGATATCTGACATATTTATATATTGTTAAGTGAAAAAAAAGATGTGTATCAAAATGTATATGATAATTCCCATTTAAAAAGAAAAACTATGGTGCTGGGAAAACTGCACTGCCACATGTAAAAGAATGAAAATTGACCATTCTTTTATAGCACTCACAAAAATAAACTCAAAATGGATTAAAGACCTAAAGGTAAGACATGAAACCATAAGACTTCTAGAAGACAATACAGGCAGTACACTCTTTGACATCAGTCTTAAAAGGATCTTTTCAGACACCATGTCTTCTCAGACAAAAGAAACAATAGAAAGAATAAACAAGTGGGACTGCATCAGACTAAAGAGCTTCAACAAGGCAAGGGAAAACAGGATTGAGACGAAAAGACAACCCACCAACTAGGAAAAAATACTTGCAAATCATATATCTGACAAAGGGTTAATCTCTATAATATATAAAGAACTCACACAACTCAACAACAAAAAATCAAATAACCCAATCAAAAAATGGGCAGGGGACATGAACAGACATTCCTCCAAAGCAGATATATGGATGGCCAACAGGCACATGAAAAGATGTTCATCATCACTGATCATCAGGGAAACGCAAATCAAAACTACACTAAGATTCCACCTTACACCCATTAGAATGGCTATAATAACTAAGACAAAAAATAACAAACATTGGAGAGGTTGTGGAGAAAAAGGAACCCTCATACACTGCTGGTGGGAATGCAAACTGGTGCAGCCACTATAGAAGACAGCATGGAGATTTCTCAAAAAATTAAAAATAGAACTACCATATGACCCAGGCATCCCACTACTGAGTATCTATCCAAAGAACTTGAAATCAGCATTTCAAAGAGACTCATGTACTCCTATGTTCACTGCAGCATTCTTCACAATAGCCAAGACATGGAAGCAACCTAAGTGCCCATCAACTGACAACTGGATAAAAAAGATACGCTCTATATATATATATATATATATATATACACACACATACATACACACACACATATATATATACACACATATACATACCATGGAATACTACTCAGCCATAAAAAATGATAAAATTGTCCATTTCACAACAACATGGATAGACCTTGAAGGTATTATGTTAAGCGAAATAAGCCAGATAGAGAAAGACAAACTCTGTACAATTCCACTCATATGTGGAAGATAAACAAACACATGGACAAAAAGAATACATTAGTGGTTACCAAGGGGAAGGAGGTGGGGGGTGGGCACAAAGGGTGAAGGGGTGCACCTATAAGATGACTGACAAATAATGTACAACTGAAATTTCACAATGTTGTAAGCTATCATAACCTGAATTCAAAAATGTTTTAATTTTTAAAATTTTAAAAAAAGAAAAACTATCAGACTGTGTATGTATATATGATTGTGAGAGTGTATATACACATGCTTATACAAGCATAGAAAAAGTCTAGAAAACTACACATCAAACTACCAATAATGTTTTTAAGGGGTGAGTTTAGAGTGAGGAAGACAGAGAATTTTACTTATATACTTCTAAACTGTTTCTTTTTTTTACAATAAACTTATAAAACTTTAAAATACTGTAAAGCCATTACAGTTTAAAAATAAAGTAACTGGTACATAAAGGTTACTCATTAACAAAAGGAAATTTTAAATGAATTGGCTAAGGATTGTCACACTCATAGATATGACATAAAATAATTTTATAAAAGGATAGAGAGAACTGCGGCATACTGGGTAAGAAATGACTGGCAATGTAAAACAAGGGAAGGGGAGAAAAAGACTGAGAGAACATATGTGGGAGGAAAACTGGGAGAAAAATGAAAGAGTTATTTACATAAATGGGAGAGGGTCATCACATTGTATGAAAATAGTATCAAAGGGTGGAAGATGGGACACGGCGGTTAGTGGCTATGGAATATCTTCTTTAGAGTTCTCCTTCATTTTTAAAAATGTAGTGAATATCTACTGTTTAATGTGGAATGGCTTCACCTTAGAAGATAACAACTTGAGCCAGCACGAGTAAATCTGCTGCCAGACTTCCACATCAACGTGATGAGACAACCACATGCATTTATCTTCCTCCCTCCTGAGACCCCACTAAAGGAAAAGGTATAACCCGTTATTCCAAAAAGAAGAAGAAGAGAGCCTGCAGCTAACGAGAAATAGCAACAAATCTCCAGAAGACCAAAGCTGATACACGGCAGTAAGGATGAAGCAGAGTACTACAAAAAAGAGCCTAGAGTATTTGCGAAGGGAATGAAATCCAAAAGAGAGTCCGAGTACCAGCCACAACCATGCGGCAGGTCAGGATTCAGAATGCCAAGAAGAATGGAAGCACTGAAAACAAACAGATTAATTGAAAGACTGAATACAAAACAGTCAAACCTCCATACATTCACCCTATACAGGAATATCCCAGCAGCCAAACAACTAACCCAAGAGCAAGGAATCAGGGGATTTTTCCCTGGAGAAATTATGTAGCCTGAGAATATACTAAAAACTACTGAACTGTACACTTTAAATGGGTAAAGTGTGCAGTATGTAAATTATATCTCAATAAAGCTGCTTTAAAAAAAGAAAAAGCACTAATTTTTCTTTTCTTCCATAGTGGGAAATCTTTTAATAATGCCTAAAACTGAACTTTTTAATTACAAATATAGAAACTGACTTTTTACCTTCTTAAGTTTAAGAGATCTTTAAAAAATGAACATCATCTGTGATGAAAAAACATTTACCTGAAATTCAGTAATTCCATAAGTTTCATTTCAGTTCCCTCTTCAAGTAAGACTAAATTTAATACTTTTTCTTAGAAATATCATTATAACATATCTAGTTTTTATGAAAATGATTTTCTTTTACTTACTTTTCTATACTGCTTGATTTCATTTACTTAGTGAACATGCACCATACTTACAAAAAGAAAAATAATTTGAAAATCAAAAAACATATAACAGGAGGGCCAGCCCCATGGCCTAGTGGTTAAGTTTGGCACACTTTGCTTCAGTGGCCCAGGTGTGGTTCCCGGGCTTGGATCTATACAAATCGGCAGCAGCCATGCTGTGGTGGCAACCCACATTCAAAATAGAGGAAGACTGGCACAGATGTTGGCTCAGGGCAAATCTTCCTCAGGAGAAAAAAAAGAAGGCATATGATAGGACTTCCACTTCTGGAAAGATGGAGCAGACATAGTTTTTGTTATTCCTCCCACTAAGTATAACTAAAAACTCTACACATTATATATAAAATACAGAGAAGAAAACCTGAAAGGTGGAAAGAAGGCAGACTGGCTTGGGACCTTGGGACCAAAGGAACAATGTGGTGGTGAGTTTCCTGGGTTTTCTTTTTGCCTGCTATCCCAGACCTGGAACTGAAGAGACAGGCAACCCAGAAATACAAACAACTGCAAACAAAAGAAAGCCCCACCAAAAGCCTCCTCTCTCTAGCCAAAAGACGACAAAAGGGGCAGCCTACCAAAAAAGAATGCATTTACACAATCACTGTTCTATTCCAGACAAACACCACAGAAAAATAACTGTAGCCCCACCCACACCCACACCCTCACCAGCACAGAGAGGGAGCCTAGTCTTCCACCTTTACAGGTGACAACAAAGCACCCAACACCCCAGTAAGGGTGTCAAAGAAGGCCAAAAAGGGAGCTGAGACTTTCATCCCCACCAGACAGTTACCACCTCCCCTCCACACCATGGTGTCAGCAAAGACCATGTATGGAGCCAGAATTCCCATCCATAGCAGCAAGGAGGAGCCCCTCTCAGGTGTCAACAGAGGCCAGACGAGGAACACAGACATCTACCTCCACCTGGCTGTAACAAAGCAGTAACCCACACCTTCTACTGCCAGGCTACTATCAGAGAAAGCCATCTAAAAGAAAAGGCTTAAATGAGAGCCAGTCTCATAACGTAATGTGAAAATGTACAGGTTTCAATTAAAAATCATTCTTCATACCAAGAACCAGGAAGTAGCCAAACTAATGAAAAAGGACAATCACCATATGCCAAAACCAAGACGACAGAGATGTTACAATTATCTGATGAAGATTTTAAAGCAGTCATGATAAAAACTAGTGGATGGGCTCAAGAGCAGAATGAAAGGGACAGAGGAAAGAATCAGTAAACTGAAAAACAAAACAACAGAAATTATATTATCTTAACAACATGAGAAAATAAATGGAGAGAAACAAACAGTGCCTCAGGGGCTGCCGGACTATAAAAAAAAATCTATCATTCATGTCGCCAGAATCCCAGAAGGAGAGTAGAAAGAGGGTGGGGTGAGGAAATACTTGAAGAAATAATAGATGAAAATTTCCCAAATTTGGCAAGGGTCATAAACCTACAGACTCAAGAAGCTAAGCAAACCCCAAAGAGGATAAACCCAAAGAAATCCATGTCAAGAGACATCATAATTAAACCCTGAAAACCAAAGGCAAAGGAAGAAAGCCAGAAAGTAGCCAGAAAAAAATGATGCCTTTCCTATAGGGGAAAAATAACTTGAATGACAGCAAATTTCTCATCAGAAACCATGGAAGCCAGAAAGAAGTGGCACAACACTTTTCAAGCGCTAAAAGAAAAGAACTGTCAAACCTGAAGCTGACACTCAGCAGAAATATCCTTCAGGAATAAAAGGGAAATCCAGACATTCTCATGTGAAGGAAAACTAAGCCATTCTCATGTAAAGATAATTTGTTGCCAGCAGACCTACTCTAAAAGAATGGCTATAAGAAGTTCTCTAAAGGGAAAGGAAATGATTTTTTTTTAAAAAAAGGAATCTTGGAACATCAGAAAGGATAAAAAGAACACAGTAAGCAAAAATATAGGTAAGTACAATAGGCTTTACTTCTCTTGAGTTTTCTAAATTAGTTTTGCTGCCTGAAGCAAAAATTTAAAACACTGACTGATGTGGTTCTCAATGCTTGAAGAGGAAATATTTAAGACAATTATATTATAAGTAGGGGAAGATAAAGGGAAGTAAGGTTTGTACACTTCACTCAAACTGCTAAAATGATGACACTAGTAGATTGTGTTAAGCTATACATAAATAACGTTAACATCTAGAGAAACCACCAAAAAAGTTATACAAAAATGTACACTCAAAACCACTATAGATAAATCAAAATGGAATTCTACAAAAACATTGAAATAACCAAAAGGAAGGCATGAAAAATAAAACAGAAACAAAAAGTAGAGAATAAACAGAAAACAACAAATGAAACAGGAGAGTTAAGCCTTTGCATATCAATAATCACATTAAATGTAAATGTTGTAAATGTGTCAGAGTGTGACAGAGTTGATTAAAAAGCACAACTATATGCAATCAACAAGAAATTCACTTCAAACATAATGATATAGGCAGGTTAAGAATAAAAGGATGGAAAATGATATATCATGCAAACATTAATCAAAGGAAAGTAGGAGTAACTATATTATCATCAGATAAAGTAGCCTTCATAGGAAAGAAAATTACCAGAGACAGAGAAGGTCATTATATAATGAAATGCTCAATCCACTAAGAAAATATAGCAATCTTAAATATGTGCATACCAATCAAGAGAGCTGCTAAATATATGAAGCAAAATCCAAAGATCTCAAAGGAGAAATAGACAATTCCACAATAATTGAAACACTCTTCTCTCAACAACTTATAGAAATAAACAGAAAATCAGCAAGGATACAGAAGAATACAACACCATCAACCAATGGGATCTAATCAACATTGTTAAATACTCTACCCAACAGCAGAAGAATACACATTCTTTTCAAGTGTCCGCAGAACACATACCAAGAAAGACCATATTGTGGGCCATAAAACAAACCTCAACAAATTCAAAAGAACTAAAATCATACACAGTATGTTCTCCAATCACAATGGAATCAACCTAGAAATCAACAACAGGATAACAGAAAATGTTCAAACTTGGGGGCTGCCCCCGTGGCCGAGTAGTTAAGTTCACGCCCTCCGCTTTGGCAGCCTAGGGTTTCACCAGTTCAGATCCCAGGCACGGACATGGCACCACTCATCAAGCCATGCTGAAGCGGCATCCCACACAGCACAACCAGAAGGGCCTACAGCTAAAATATACAGCTATGTACTGGGGGGCTTTGGGGAGAGAAGAAAAAAAAGAAGACGATTGGCAACAGTTGTTAGCTCAAGTTAGCCAATCTTAAATAAATAAATAAATAAGATAATTTTTAAAAAAAAACATTCAAGCTCTTGGAAACTAAACAATGCACTTCTAAATAATTCATGGGTCAAACAGGAAGTCTAAAGAGAAATAAAAAAATACACTAAAATGAATGAAAATTAAAATACAACATAACAAAATTTATGGGACATAAGTAAAACAGTACTGAGAGGGAAATCTATAGCACTAAATGCATACGTTAGAAAAGGGGAAAAATCTCAAGTCAGTAATCTAAGCTCCTACACCTCAAGAACCTAAACAGAAAAAATAAAAAACCAACAGCACAAAGGAAAAAATAAAGATAAGGACAGAAATCAATAAAATTGAAAACAGAAAAACAATAGAGAAAATTCATGAAAAAATTACTTAGTTCTATGGAAAGAACAATAAAATTGACAAATATGTAACAAAGGAAAAAAGAAGATACAAATTACCAATATAAGGAACGTTTCCAGGGATATCACTACACACCATACAGCAATCAAAAGGATAATAAAAGAGAAATTTGACAACTTAGATGAAATAAACCAATTCCTAGAAAATCAAAAATTATCACAACTCACCCAATACAAAATAGTAATTTATATAGCCCTAGAAGAATTATGAAGAAAACTGAATTTATAATTAAAAATCTCCCAAAAAAGAAATCCCCAGGCCTAGATGGTTGCATTGGGGAATTCTACAAAATGTCTAAAGCAGAACTAACATCAATTCAAAAATCTCTTCCAGAAAATAGAAGAGGAGAGAGGAAACACCTCCCAATTTATTTTATGCAGCTAGTATCATTAAAACCAAAGATAGTAAAAAAATAATAAATAAAACTACAAACCAATATCCTTCATAAACATAAACACAAAAATCCCTAACAAACTACTAAATTCAGAGGTATATAGAATTTAGAGGTATATAAAAAGAAATATACATGATGACTAAGTTAGGTTTATTCCAGGGAGGCAGGCCCATTCAATATTCAAAAATCAATCAATGTAATCCACCAGGCTAAAGAAGAAAAATCACATTATCATATCGATCAATGCAGTAAAAGCACTGGACAAAATTCAACACTCTTTTATGACAAAAACTCTCAGAAAATAGGAATAGAAGGGAACTTCCTCAAGTATCTGCAAAAAACCTATAACTAACATTATACTTAATGAAGGAAAGACTGAATGCTTTCTCTCTAAGATTGGGAACAAGGCAATGACATCCACTTTCACCGGTCTTATTCAACATAGTCCTGGAAGTTCTAGCCAGTGAAAGAAAGGCAAATAGATTGGCAAAGAAGAACTAAAACTGTCCTATTTGCAGATGACACTGAATCTACAAAAAAAACTCCTAGGCTAGTAAGTTAGTTCAGCAAAGTTACAACGAAACAAGATAAACATACAAAAAGTAATTGTATTTCTATATACTAATAATTAACACATTGACACAAAATTAAAAATATAATACCATTTACAATCACTTAAAAAAAAAGAAATACTTAGGTGTAAATCTAACGAAACATGTACTGACTTTGTATGCTAAAACCTACATGACGCTGATGAGAAGAAATCAAAAGAGAGCTAAATAAATTGAGAGACACACCATATTTGTGGATTGGAAGACTCATGAAGTAAAGATGTCAATTCTCTACAAACTGATATATAGGTTTAATGCAGTGCCTATCAAAATTTCAGCAAGATATTTTTGTAATTATAGACAAAATTATTCTAAAATTCATATAGAAAGCCAAAGTAACTAAATTAGCTAAAACTACTTTGATAAAGAAGATTAAAGTGGGAGGAATCAGTCTACCCAATATCAAGACTTATTCTATACAGCTACAGTAATCAAGACTGTAATACTGGCAGAGGGATAGACACATAGATCAACACAAAAGACAACCCAGAAATAAACCCACACAAATAAACCCAAGTAATTTTTGACAAAGGTGAACTGCTTGTACAGTAGAGGAAAAATGGTACTGGAGCAACTGGACATCCACAGGCAAAAAAAAAAAAAAACTTTCAAGTAAGCCTCACTCCTTATACAAAAATTACAAAATTACAAAAATTGACTCAAAACAGATCACAGACTTTACGTGTTCATAAAACTATAAAACTTTTAGGGGGAAAAAACACAGAAAAAAAATCTTCAAGATCTAGGGTTAGGCAAAGAGGTCTTAGAATTGACGCCAAAAGCATGCTCTATACAAGGAAAAACTGATAAATTGGACTTGATCAAAATTAAAAACTTCTGATGCACGAAAGACCCTGTCAAGAGGGTGAAAAGAAGAGTGGGAGAAAATATCTGCAAACCACATATCCAACAAAGGACTAGTATCTAGAATATATAAAGAATTCTCAAAACTCAACAGTAAAAAAAAACTCCAATTAGAAAATAGGCAAAAGACATGAAGAGGCAATTCAACAAAGTGGATATACATATGGCAAATAAGCAGATGAAAAGATGTTCAACATCATTAACAGTTAGGGAAATGCAAATTAAAACCACAATGAGATATTACTACACACATATCAGAATGTCTAAAATAAAAAAGAATGACAACACCAAATGCTTGTAAGGATCTGGAGAAATTGGAACCCTCATACGTTGCTGGTGGGAATGTAAAATGGTACAACCACTTTGGAAAACAAGTTTGGCAGTTCCTCAAAAAGTTAAACATAGAGTTACCATATGACCCAGCAATTCCACTCGTAGGTGTATACCCAAGAGAATTGAAAACATAGGTTCACACAAAAACCTTTATAAACCTTTACACAAATGTTTACAGCAGCTTTATTTGTAATAGCCAGAAACTGGAAACAAGCCAGACGTCCTTCAACAGGTGAATGATTAAACAAACTGTGGTACCGCTATACCATGGAATACTACTCAACAATAAAAAGGAATAAACTATTGATAGACCACAACAACTTGGATGAATCGCCAAGGAACTGCGCTCAGTGAGAAAAGCCAATTCCAAAGTGTTACATACTGTATGATTCTATTTATATAGCATCCTTGCAATGAAAAAATTATAGAAATGGAGAACAGATTAGTGGTTGTCAGGGTCTAAAGAAGGGATGGGGACAGAAGGAAGATGGTTGTGTTTGTAAGAGGACAACATGAGGGATCCTTGTAGTGACGCAAATGTTCTATACCTTGACTATCAAGACAAAACGTCAATATCTTGGTCCTGATACATTGTACTACAGTTTTGCAAGATGTTACCACTGGAAGAAACTGGGTAAAGGGCACAGGGGATTACAACTGCATGTGAATCTACAATTATCTCAAACTAAAAAGTTTAATTTTAAAAAAAAAGCAAATAATAAATGTATACAGTCAGATCCAGTTACCATTTAAAATGCTTCTAATAACCTATTTTTCTTTGGATTTCAAGAGCTCTTCTCATTTCACTTTCCTTTTACCTTTGCTACTCCAACGTCAAAAGATCATCTTTGTACACCTCTTCCTTACAAATGTCAAACAATTCTTTTACCTCATCAAAAACAAACTGCCTGGCTAGCTCCCTTATTTCTTCCTTTTTTTTTTTTTTTAAATGTGCTACACAAACATGTCTTTCCAAAATCAAATTCCATACCAAAAATGTTTCATAACATAGATTCAGCCAAGCTCAAAGTCTGCTGCTTTTATTCATTTGTATTGCTTGATCACATTTCGTATCAATACCTTCAGAATTTCATTGTTTATTGGCACCACAGCTCCCTCAGAAAGTGAAAGCTAATTTGCACTGTGATGATTCTTGCTTGCTTAGATGTTTCACTGGATAATGTGTGTTTTAAAGTTCTAAATTACAGGAAATAGAAGGGAGATACAAAAAGCAAGCACAAATATGAGGAAAGAAACAAAGGCACAATTTTCAAAGGAGAAAAGCATAAAAAAAAGCAAGTTTCAAAAACAGAAAATTTGAGAATAGGAGCAAAGACACTTGGCTTGGACATGCAACAAGATGTCGGTGCTCCGTTAAACACTATCATAGTGCCAAAAGACATGCTTTCAGCACAGAGTTTGTCATGTTCCATGTATATAAAAACACGATCAAAACTGAAAGCCTGTGTTACTACACAGCTTTTAAATAAAAACAAATATAGCAAAAGAGCCTACATTTTAATCCAAATCATCATTTTTGGCAAATGGCCTTCATCACTTATCTAATATACAATAGAACATTTACCTAGCATTCTAAACACTGAAAGCATCTAAATACTCGAAAAATCATATAATTGCTCTAAAAAGAAGTTTGCTGTTGTCACTGTTTTTGCTTTTGCTTTTATCTTATGATCAAGCTGATTCTCAAACCACAGCAGTAACTGAAGGTAAATTCACTGGAGTGCAAGGTGCATGTTAATATGATGATCTTCAAGACCATCAAGGCCAGGCAGGTGTTTTAACAGAGGTCCAGTCCATATGTATCATCACAAATCACATTAAGGTAATCTAGTTGGTTGCATGGTGATGGTTCTTCCTTGTTTAGATGTTTCATCAGGTAATATGTGTTTTAAAGCTCTAAATTATAGTTATGCAAATAACTATTACATGCTTAAATTTCTTTTATCAATCATTCTGCTCTTGAGAGCTACATATCTCAATTTTTTTAAAAACTACAAATCTAGAACAGGGTAGGTTCCAGACATTCCAGGTAAATAACATTTCCAATAAGGCATCCATTTCCCAGGCAGTATATTCTAAATTATACAGCTTAAGGCAAAACAACTTCGGTTACTTTCTTTGTTGGCAATTTTTTTAAATGGCCAAGGCAGGGTCGTTTTTTTTAGTATCAAATTGAAAATTGTTCCAAATATAATTATTGTGGCTTTAATGGCATTTATTTCAGTGCTAGAACACACTGCAAATTACTTCTAGGAAAGAATCTTGGCCCTTTCCTTGGGTACTCTCTCTCTCTCTCTCTACTTATTCTGAAGGAATAAGGTGGCTTATTCAGGTTCTTCAACTTTCACAAAAAGATATTAATTCAACCCACAGCTGGTTTATTTTTAAAGCATATACAGCTCTGTACTTAACTAAGAATACAGGCAAGTGATACATTCAGGAAAAAAAGGCAAAAAAAAATATAACCTTGAACTCATTGATACTCATTACTTATCAAAAACCTTGACTACTAAAAGTAATACCCATGAAGAATTAACCAATGTATATGCAATGCACACAATCTTCCAGATTAGAAATCATGGAGACTGGGCACACATAAAATTTTACTAAGGAAAGGGTCTATAGTTATAGTGTTCATAAGATTCTCAAAGTGATCAATGATCCAAAAACGGGGGAAGAGGGGATAACGCACTTCCAACTTCCACTGTAGGTATTCTAAAATCTATGCGTCGATTAAGCCAAGACCAGCAGAGAACTGCATTCCTTTGGCTCCCTGCAAAACTGCTTTTACTAAATTGTGCTTTGGTTATGCCATATGCTTTCACTAAAGGACAATATGAGAAACAGCCTGTCACATATTGCTACATTTACTATATGGATATTAAAGTTACATTATACAGGGACTTCTCTGTGAGGACATATGGGAGAAACAGTTCTCTGGTCTTACTCAGAACCAAGAATAGCTGTGCTTCTCCTAAGTAACTAGTTTATAATTTTACAACACCATAACTCAAATAATGGAGTGTGTCTCTTTTTTGCACTGGCTGCTAGAAAGCCTAGAGCCAAACTGATGGCCTATCTTTACAAAATGTACTGGCCTTCAAACATGAATCTTTTACAAGCTCTATTCTGAACTTCATATTCTCCTTCCCACCTTTGTTTTCCCTTGCCCCAATGTCCTCATCACCTTTGATTTATCTATTAGGTGTATTTTTAAATCATGCAGCTTTTTGGAAACCATCTAATTCGTTTCTAGAATAAGGGAAGGGGAAAATCAGAGAAAAAGAGAAAGAACAGTCAATTGTCAATGAATCAGAATAAGAGGGGAAGGAGATCGAGAATAATCCAAAAACAGAGTTAAGACAAAATTAATCACCCTTCAAAAAAAAAACAGTCAAAATGTGGTGGAAAAATTGTTGTTACCTGCAATTTAAAAAGGAAAACATTTGTCATTCTGCAGATATCTAGAAATGTAAAATATAAATATAATTTAAAGATAGATATGCATCACAAATTGCTTTTTAAAAATAGCCAAGGGACCAGCCCCGTGGCCAAGTGGTTAAATTCGCGCACTCTGCTGCAGATGGCCCAGTGTTTCATCGGTTCGAATCCTGGGCGCGGACATGGCACCACTCATCGAGCCATGCTGAGGCGGCGTCCCACAAGCCACAACTAGAAGGACCCACAACTAAGAATATACAACTATGGACCAGGGGGCTTTAGGGAGAAAAAGGAAAAAAATAAAATCTTAAAAAAAAAAATAGCCAAAATACTAAAATATTTCATTATTGTTGTCTATTTCTTAGATGAACTCTCTTTAATTCAAATATTAGAACAAAGTCCATGCAACATCGGTTAGTCTTTGAGTGAATTGTCTTCTTTGTTTTCTAAATATTGCAGCAGACCACACCACATCGCAAAAATGGCTTTACTCTTCCTTCCCAAAGCCATAGCAGACATCTCCAAGGAATAACCTACCAGTCACCTCAAGTCACAAACAGTTAAGCTCAGCTCTGTGTGTAATTCAGTTTTTACTAACTCCTCCCCCTCACTATTTTTGCTATTTCCCCAAACAGATTTAAAATGTCATCACTGCTTAGCACCTCAACCCAGATTCATACATTTCATAGATAAGGCAGTCACTAATTTTATTTCTTCAAGTTGCTTTCAGCTGGAAGCTTGATTTTGGTATATGATTAAATCACTTATTTCATCATTAGCAAATACTACAAATTATCAACTTCTATGATGCAAAGAATCAGAAGATCTTTATTTTCCTCAGTGACCTAATTAACATTCATACATATCATATTCCAAATTAAAGCTACGTCATAAATGCCATCTAAAATTCTAAACTGTTTCTAAAACCGTACTAAATAACTGTCCTTATCAATAACTTTTTGCAACTAACTCACATACTAATTGTGTTGATGCTGGAAATTATATTGACATATGAATATATACCATAAGATTTTAAAGTAAAGAATTTATTAAAATGTTGACATCCTCTGATTTGCTAAGAATTTTATTTGTATATGAAGCAGCATTATCTAATAATGTTACTACATTCCCCCAAAAAACCTTCTGATTTCAAATTATCACAGCCTCCTGATGTAAGATTTCTTTTATCTTAAAATGTCTGTTTATTCATCTCTCTTTATGACTGAAATAATAAAAAGGCAGGTTTGAAGCTTTCATTCCTTAAAAAACAATGGTCTCTTTGTTTAGTAATCACAACTCATTGCAGTATGTATACTCCTGGTGTATTTAAGCAAAGCATAACTATCAAAGGTTCTTTCCCGCTGCTCCCAAATCAAGAAGAAAAATACCAACCTCATAGAAAAATAAGCAAAGGACATGAACAGATAGAACACACACCCGCATCCAAACATATACAAAAAGCCTTTACACATATGAAGAGATTCAGCCTCACTCATAATAAGAAAGCTACAAATGAAAAGTACATTGAAATACCATTTATCATTTATTACACTGGCAAAAAACTCAAAAGTCTAATAAACACTTTGTTGAAACATCTATGGAGAAATGAACTCATAGACTGCTAGAAAATGGTACAACCTCTATAGAAAGCAACACCCACCAAATTACAGATACATTCATTTTACCCAGCCATCCCACTTCTGGGAATCTATTCTATACATACAGTATGAAACGTACAATAAAAAACGACAAATATTCAAGGTTATTCATTGCTACATTATTTTGTCCAGAAAAGACCAGAAATAACCCAAGCATATAGAAATAGGGGACTGGTTGAATAAACCATGGTATATTCACATAATAAAATACTATGGATAGTAGCTGTAAAAAAGAATAAAGAAAATATCTGCATGCTGATACAGAAAGATCTCCATAATATACTGATGAGTAAAAAACTAAGCTGCAGAAATGTACATAGAGTACACTACTTATTTTGTAAAAGGGGGAGAAAATAAAATCATATATGCTTATATATGCATTAAAAATGCAACAAAAGAACAAACTAATAAAATGGGGAAATAGAATGAGAAAAAATATTTATTAGACCTATGGTTTACACTCTTTTCTTTCCTTTTTTAAATAAAATATTTTAAACTCAGACAAATAAAGATAATTTACCTATTCATCTTTTTTTCAAAGTTATAGTCGGTAAGATTTCCAGGAGATGGGTTTTACCAGCATTATATATTTGATCTGATGATAACTAAAAACTCTTGATATTCAACAGAGAAATGATTGCCAAATGCTACAGTCCATTTAATTTCTCTCTATTAATTTTTATGCAGTTTAAATCTAATTAATCAGATAACATATCAGAATAATCTTCCACTGGAACAGCTTCGATGAAAAGTGTTTATGTAGCTCAAATAAAATCAGACACGGAGCCCAAATCAGCACTGTCTTATCAGCTACAAAAGAGCTTTTTCACAGTTTTTCATTTTTTCAATTTGCTTGACAATTCGATGAGGTTATTAAAATAAAACCTAACTTCTCTTTATCGAACCAGAAAAAATTCATTCTCATAGTCCATATTGTAATCAAACTTACTTAACACTAGCAACCTCATTTTCCCAAATGTACAACAATTTTACAAAAATTTAACTTTCTGACAAATGCTAAGCTTTATTTGTACAATGCGCACTTAGATTATAACATTTTATAACATTTATCACTAGATTATAACATTTCCCATACAAATGTTATCATATAACATATGATATATATCATATATACTATATGTGTGTTATATATAACATGTATATATGTTTTATATAACACGTTATGTGTTGTATGTTATGTGTGCATGTATGCATATACAACGTGTATATAGCATATATACATTCTTACATACACTATATATTCTTATATATAGTATATATTCTTATAACGTATATATAGTTATAGATATAACATGCATATATACACATATAACATGTTACATGTATGTATATATAACATATATAGCATGTTATAACATTTATATGTTATGTTATAAACATATAACATAGATTATAACATTTATCACTAGTTATCATACTTAAATTTACAAACTTTTAACAACACTGGACAAAATATTGAAGAATGACAGGTTTTAGCCACAATTATTTCATTTTTTTATGCTTTTTTTTGTTTTGGGGGTTTTTTTTGAGGAAGGTTAGCCCTGAGCTAACATCTGCCACCAATCCTCCTCTTTTTTGCTGAGGAAGATTGGCCCTGAGCTAACATCTGTGCCCGTCTTCCCCTGTTTTATATGTGGGACGCCTGCCACCACATGGCCTGATAAGCGGTACACAGGTCCTTACCTGGGATCTGAACCAGAGAATTGGAGGCTACCAAATCGGAATGTGTGAACCTAACCACTACACCACCGGGACAGCCCCTTATGCTTTTTTTTGGTGAGTAAGATTGGCCCTAATGAGGAAGACTCACCATGAGCAACATCTGTTGCCAATCCTTCTCTTTTTTTTTTCTTTCCAAAGCCCCAGAACATAGTTATATATTCTAAGTGTAAGTCAATCTAGTTCTTCTATGCGGGATGCTGCCACGGCGTTGCTTGATGAGTGATGTGTATTGCTTGATGAGCGGTGTGTAGGTCCATGCCCAGGATCCAAACCCACGAACCCCAGGCCACCAAAGTGGAACATGTGAACTTAACCACTCAGCCATGGGGCCAGCCCAAGGATCAATTATTTTAGATTATACTTTTGATAGATAAAGAGAAAGAAGAACCAGAAAATTATATGTAATTCCAAAAAATAAACTCTTCTGATACATTGAAGTTTTCAAAATTTTCAGCAGTTCTATTTTTTCTTAAAAGCCTAGTCATATTATTAAGACAGTTAATCTGCAAATCAGTTAATCAACCCCCAGATAATTAACAGTTGGTGGTACAATTCTTTTATTCTTCTATTCATTCAACAAATATTTATTGAGCACCAATTGTATGCCAGGCACTCTTAGGTTCCCAGGATACAGCAGCAAACAACAGAAACGAAATACCTCCCTTCCTGGAATACACAGTTTAGTGGAGGAGACAATCAAAAATTGTATTTGGCAGGCAGTAGTTAAGTGCTATGAAGAAAAATAAAGTTCCTCCCCCTTTATTCCCTATCCCAATAAATGGCACCACAATTCACTCAGTTAATTAGGCCAATTCCTCTTTTTCTTTAACCCCCATCACTAATCCATCATTTTGGCTCTACTTTTTAAATATATTTTAAATCCAAGTAGTTCTCGTCGCCTCCTCCCCAACACCTCACTGCATGCCACAACCATCTCTTGCCTCTTATTACTGCAAATATTCCTTGGCTGGTTTCCCTCCCTGTTTCCTTTTATTCCATCTCTGCACAACAGCCAGAATGTTCCTTATTTAACCTAAGTTAGAGCACGTAATTTTCCTGCTCAAAACTCTCCTGTACCTTCCCTTAGAATAAAATAACACTTACAATAAAATCAAAGTCTCTCTCTTAGTCTACACAATCTGGATCCTGACTGGCCTCCTACCATCGCCTCCTCCCGTCATGCTTCACCTGAGGGCCTTCACTCTTACTACGCCCTCTATCTGGAAGGGACTTCCCCTAGAGAGGCACATGGCTTGCTCCTCCACTCTAATCAAACCTTTGCCACAACAACTTTTTGTAACCACCTAATGGAAAACAATACTCCATCATATGAAACACTAATCACTAAATTGCTTTGTTTATTCAGTGAGCACTCCACTAGAATGTAAGGTCCATAAGGGCAGGCACTTGTCTATTTTGTCCTCTGTTGTATCCCAGAGCCCAGAAGAGCATCTGGCACATAAAAGTTGCTCAATAAGTATTTGCTGAGTTAATGAATAAATTAATTAATGAATGAAGCCACTAAAATCATACAGCTATATAATATATAACAACGTATGAAACTGTATATAACACGTTAACTGACAAGGCAAGACAATATAACACTCTTCTAATACTTAATGTAATAAAATGCATATGGAAAAAGTTAAAAAGAAAAATACAAATAGAAGAGTTGGGACAGGGTGGTAGGATTCAGTTTTTTGTCTGTTTCTTCTATCTTTTTTAAAATCATTATGCTACATTTATAATTAAAATATAAAAATGTTATTTTTAAAATGGAACTACTACTAAAAAATAAGCAATCAGCAATGGGAGATCATTTCTTTCCTCCCAGTGACTGTCAAGGAGGGAGTATATCAGAATCACCTGAAGGGCTTTTATAAATTTGCTTCCTATCTCCTCTTTCATTCTCTACTCTATCACAAAATAAGCACGCCCAGGGTCTCATTATCAATGAATATTATACCCCTCAGATATCTTAGTACAGGCAAAAAAAACCCCAAAGGCCAAGAAGCACTAAACTAACTCCAAAAACAGAAATACCACAGAACACCACATAGCAAACTCAAGGGTAAAAGGCAGAAGAGGACTCACATTGCCTGAGTGACTACTACCTAGCAGATACTATGAAGAATGCTTTAACTCCTTTTTTATTTTTTTTTTCCTGAGGAAGATTTACCCTGAGCTAACATTTATACCAATCTACCTCTATTCTGTATGTGGGTCACTGCCACAGCATGGCTGACGAGTAGCGTAGGTCCATGCCCAGTATCGGAACCCACGAACCCACACCGCTGAAGTGGAGTGTGCCAAATTTAATCACTAGGTCATGGGGCTGGCCCTCCATTTTTTTTTTTAATACTGTTCCTGCAATGTAAGTGCATCCCCATTTACAGATGAGAAAAATTCACCCACGTGGGTGGTTAAGTTGCTTATAAAAATAATTAATTGATTAAAGAGGTCCACGCATGAACCAATCATGAGACAGTGTCATGAACCAAGTATTATGATTAACTGCTTCCTGTACAGTTTAGGTAATGGGGTAGGGCAGGGGATTGTAAACAAAGCCTTGTGGCCAAAGGCACAGAATAGTAAGTGGGGAAACCAGGTGCCCATATTTAATTATCAAATGACACTGAGCAAACAGCTTTTGAAAACATCCCCCCAATTTGTTTTCTGTAAGAGCCAGCCTTACAACAAATAACTTAAGTAAGAACAGCAAGATAAAAGACTGTTCCTAGACTGAGAGGACAGTTTTCTAACAATAAAATACATAAGACAAAGATCCAGAAGGAAATCAGACTGCAGTTGTGTTATAGGATTATAAGTAATTTTTAACATAGTCGCCAAAATTGTATAATGTTGACATAATGGCTTAACAGCAAAAAAGATTAAACAGTCAAGATTCTATCATTAATATACTTTATGTTAATCTTAAGACTGGGTAGTAGGACACAAAACAATTCCATAAGGTAAGACAAGAAGCAGTTCCTAAAGTGAAGTGCTTTACCAAGACCAAGAAGTAGCAAACACACCATTCTTATAACAAAGGAACCACAGAAATGGAAGGCATCAATGGAGCTAAAAAGAGAAACCATTAGCTGAAAACATCAGAGCAAACTTCTTGCTGGGGGAGAACATTCAACAAGGGGAGGTCAGGCTGAAATAGCAAAGTCAAATAAACACACTGACAGGGTCTTGAGTATTACACTTCTACCACAAATAAGGAAGATAAATTTCATGGTAAAAGTATCAACATAAATCAGCCAGGAATATATCTGGGTAAGAAAAGATGGCACTCAACAAATGGTGCTGGAACAACTGGATAGCAACATGTAAAAGAATGAAATGGGATACCCTTCCTTACACTATAGATATACAAAAACTAACTCAAAATGGATCACAGACCTTAATGTAAGAGAAAAATTATAAAACTCTGAGAAAAAACAAGGAGCAAATCTTCATGATCTTGGTTGAACAAAGACTTCCTAGATATAACATCAAAAGCATAAGGGAAAAAAATGTAAAATAAACTGAACTACATCAAAATTAAAAACTTTTGTGCAGCAAATGATACCATCAAGAAAGTGAAAAGACAATTCACAGAATGGAAGACAGCATTTGCAAATCATGTACCTGACAAAAGACCTATATCCAGAATATATAAAGAACACTTACAACTCAACAATAAAAAGGTAAATAACTCAATTAAAAACTGAGCAAAGGATCTGAATAAACATTTCTCCAAAGAAGATAAACAAATAACAAATAAACACATGAAAAATTTAGCCATTAGAGAAACGCAAATCAACACTACAGTGAGATGCACTTCATACTAGAATGGCTAAAATAAAAAAGATAATAACAAGTGCTGACATGGATATGGAGAAACTGGAATTCTCATGCATTGTTGGTGGGCATGTAAAAAGGTACAGATATTCTGGAAAACAGTTTGGCAGTTCCTCAAAATGTTAAACATAGAGTTACCATATGACCTAGAAATTCCACTCCTAGGTATACACACAAGAGAGATGAAAACATATGTCCACACAAAAACGAGTACACAAATGTTCATAGAAGCATTGTTCGTAACAGCCCTAAAATGAAAGCAATCCAAATGTCTATCAACTGAGGAATAAATAAAATGTGATATATCCATACAAGGGAAAACTATTCGGCAATAAAAAGAAATGAAGTACCGATACAAGCTACCACATGGATGAACCTTGAAAACATTATGCAAAGTCACAAAAAAAGACACATATTGCATGATTCCATTTATACGAAATGTGCAGAATAGGTAAACGCATAAAGATGGAAAGTAATGATTGCCTGGGGAGGGAAGGAGAACAGAATGAAGAGTGACTTCTAATGGGTATGGGGTTTCTTCATGGGTGATGGAAACGTTCTAAAATTAGATTGGGGTGATTGTTGCACAACTCTATGAAGATAATAAAAACCACTGAATTGTACATTTTAAATGGGTGAACTGTATGGTATACAAATTATATCTCAATAAAGTTATTTTTTAAGGCAATGTATTTCACTGTTAAATTAAAAAGTTTAAAAACAAAATCTGAAATAGCACTTAAGAATGAATGTTAATTGCTGGTACTCTAGAGTAAATTGAGGAAATGACCTATTGAATAAGTGATATGGAAGAAGACTAGAAATACAGAGATAGGGTTTGAAAAATGAAAATACGAAGCTACTGTTCATGAGTGATTTGCAATCAATATTTTAGTAACATGGGCTGGCCCAGTGGCACAGTGGTTAAGTTTGGAAGTTCTGCTTTGGCAGCCTGGGGTTCACCAGTTCAGATTCTGGGTGTGGACCTAGGCACCGCTTGTCAAGCCATGCTGTGGTAGGCATCCCACATATAAAGCAGAGGAAAGTGGGCACGGACGTTAGCTCAGAGCCAATCTTCCTCAGCAAAACAGAGGAGGATTGGCAGCAGATGTTATAGCTCAGGGCTAATCTTCCTCAAAAAAATATATATCTATTTTAGAAATAGCACTACTAAGCTAGAATCAGTATTATTCTAAAAACAAGACAGGCCCTAACATCTTTTGGGCCTCTTTCCTCATCTGTAAAATTACGCCTTGCAGCTAACAAAATAATTTTTAAGATGAAGACAGAGAAGAGATGGCTGCTTTCCCAAAAGAATTTGCTAGGCAACAGCCTCTATATGCGTGGATATGCTTGGGCCTTTCAGAATTACAATGAAAAGGAGAGGCACTCCCTCATGATATATGGGCATTGACTAACGTTGCATGTACTGTTCAAGATTTAAATGAGGATAGTCATATAATGAAAAAGTCAAGCCACTGTGGCTCCTCAAACAAAAAAGGATAAGACTGGAAGAATAATTTGGTATCACAGCAGGGAAAGAAAGCAAGTGATGATATACAAGTAATAGTTGGCATAGAGTCTGGTTAGAGAATGTAGCTAAGTGGATTTTTGTGAAGAACAGGAATTTTAGGAATGGGTATATTAATTTTATATCTGCTATCAATTTCTGTTATTCTCTGTTCTTTAGTTCCTCTTCAATTACAAAATCTATCTCAGGAACAGCTAAGAATCTGGTGCCTTAAAAATGCCACCTCAAAAGATGAAAGAGATAAGAAAGACATGAAGAGGGGTAGAGGAGTTTGAGATTTACAGTGGAGGGTAGTTAGGGAAGAGAGCTGACTGCCTTAATCAAACCTGGTTAATGATTGTGATGGAAAACAGGAGATGATGATAGAGGCGCAGCCAGGGTTAGGCCTGGGATCTGAAACTCAAGTCTGTGCATGCTGCTGCCTCTGAATGGGATAAGGAAAAAAGGTGAGATCATCCCCTATGAACATGGGCAGGGACAAGCTAGACTAAAGACGAAGACAGTGGGTACTACTCGTATACAGGATGTTCAAGTAACTGAATCTTGGGTCTGATAGTAAGAAGTAGGGTTATCTGCCAAGGCAGGAAGAGGCCAAAAATGAAAAGCCCCTAATAACGATACACAGGGAGTCTAGAAAAGTAACTAAGACAGGTAGGATAGTGCAGTGGTTCTCAAACCATTTTTTTCCCCAGTCCCCTTAGGGCAAAAGATTCCTTAATCCATCTATCCCACAAAACTCCACTTTACAGTGGAAAAAGAACTCCATGATAACAAGGAAGCAAATTTTAGGGAAAACAGGTAACTTATATTTTAGCCATAATGCATATATTCTTAAGTCAAGATACTAGAAAATTACAAGCCAAATGTCACTTGACACAAACATGCATTACTATTCAGTCAAGGGCTAATACAATAAATCACAACAGACTAAACTGATAACACTAAATTAAAGTCATCTATCATATAAACCAAGAATGATAGCAACTAAAAACCACAATGAACTTGACAACATTGACGGTGTTCTGATAAAGAATCCTTCCTAAAAACTCTGGGAAACCAACTGTTCCAGTAGGAGCTCCGCTTGGCTGCCAACTGCAGCTCAGCAGTCAAATTTCTTAGTAGAATACTGAAACAGCATCTTCAGTAACTCGAGCAACATTTCGTTTTACGAAAAACCAAATATTAGTAACACACTTAAAATACTAGTAAGTAGCCTCAGTTTTTATGAAAGTAAAGATAACGAAATGAGGGTCATTCACCCTCAAGAGCTCAAGAAAACAGGAAAAGAGAAGAGCACGAGAGTCACGATCATAATGCATAAAGGGACAAAAGGCAAACTATCAAGGATGGTCACGTCCAGTGACGGCACTGGGAGAAGTGTGCTAACACACAGGGAGAAAGGTGCCCTGCCTGGAGAAGGAGGCTGCGCACAAGAAGATGAGGAGTAAGGTCTCCAGCCTGCCCCTCCTTCAAACATTCTTTCATGAGGCAACTCTCCCGATGAAAAAACAAGCAGTGAGTAATAACTCTTTTTTTTTTTTTGAAGGGAGGAGAAGGGACCCAAGACTGTAACATGGGGTATGATAATTATCTATCTATTGGTTGCACCGAGATCAGAAGCTATCACAGGAAGGATGAAGATGAGTTAGTTCCAAGGCACTAGTGAACCAAGGGGAAAGGGAAAGGGAGTTCAAAATTGGGCTTGGTGAGTAATTAACAGATAGTACAGGTAGATGATCATCTCCAACTGAAGCAGAGCAACAGTGGTCAAAAATGCAGACTCTGGATCCAGAGTGCCTGAGTAGGAATCTCGACTCCCCCACTTTATTCTCGCTGTGACCTTGGGTAAGTCACTTAACCTCTCTGTGCCTCACCTGTAAAAATGAGGATAATGATAGCACCTACCTAACAGGATTGTTTTGCAGTTTGAATAAGTTGTATTTGCAAATCGCTTAACACAATGTCTTGCACTGCACTTAATAAGTGGTACCTAAGTTTTGTTAAATAAGTTGAGGTAGGTGGGAGTTTGTTTTGACACCTTCAAATAAAATGGAGGCCTGCGGGCAAAGTAATGGTAAGGAGGGGCGAGAGGGGGGTCACTTTTTCTCAGCGATGAGACCCCCATGAGGCTGCACCTTAGGGAGGGGTCGCCCTGCTGCCAGGATTCAGCAAGCACCCGCTCCCAGGACAGGGGCGCGGGTTGAGAGAAACTTCCTTCCTTCCAGGGCCTAGGATTTTCAGGAACTCGTTTCTGAGAAGTGGCTGAGATTTTAAGGTGGCGATTTCAATTTCCAGGCAATAGACCGTGGGGTGAAATTCTGTTTTGTCTGAAGAGCAGGACCCCTGTCTAGGGCAGGACGGGGTTTGAGTCCGAGGGAGAAGGGTGATGTCCTCTGGGGGACGATGTGCTAAGAGTCCTCATCGGTCGGGCGCGCTCTCGCCGCCCGGCACGGCGCTCGCCTCGGAGGGAGCACGAAGGCTGCCGCAGCCCCGAGGGAGGCAGGAGAAGCCTCAGAGCAACGGGGCGGTGGGCGCCAGCGGTCGGAAGCGACCCCACATCGCGGCTGCGGAGGGAGACCCGCCTCGCCCAGGGTGGAGGGCGCTCGCCGGGATCTCCAAAGGGAGGGGCCGGCGCTGGCCTGCGGGCGACCGGCCAAGCTCAAGGCCCCAAAGGAGCCTCCCCCCGTCCCGCCCGTGCCCGCCCGTCGGGGGCCCCGGTACCCGGGGTACCTGAGCGTGGGCCCGATGCAGGCCGTGTCAGTGCTCTCGATCTCTCGCAGGATCCGCTCGTGCTCCGCCGCTGTCTCCAGACTCTCCGCCTCCGCCATCTTACCCCGCTCCATAGACCGGGGGCGCCCAGCAGCGCGTCCCCTCCTTCAGCTCAGCTCACCTTTCGCTCCCTCGCTCACCCTAGGCTCCAGAGCCTCCCAGCCTCCGGCTACCCGCAGGCCGACCCCTCCCTCAGGCTCGGCACGCCCCCTTGCGTCACCGCGTCCGCCGACGTCCCGCGCAATGCCCGCTGGGATTTGTGGTTCCCGGGCAATGGTAGGGTGGGTTCCGCTCGTTTATTAATTGAATCCACAAATACGTGTTGAAAGCCCCCTATAAACCAAGAACATTTAACGACACTGCATATGGAATGGTGATCAAGTCAGGTAATGAATGACACCAATCCTACAAATTCTTGTTTAAGACCTTTGCCACAAAGTGCACAAGGCCCTGTAGGCGTGAATAATACAAAAAGACTAATTAGGTTTCTGCAGACAGCAATCTTAAAGCTATCAGGGGGAGAAAGGTGGAGAATCCCAAAACTAAGAACTAAGGCAGAATGTGACTGTAAGCCAGTTCAGAGCATCGAGTTCAGGGATCACTTCTGGCTGCGAAGTATTCATAGAGAGACTGGACCTGGAAGTTTTAAAGGTGTGACTGGAGGGTGTGAAGAGCACCTAGAAAGCCAGCAAGAACTTCATTTGAAGTGGTATGTAGAGAAGTAGCAGTAAGAGATGGCGCTGATAAGGTACCTTAGAGAGAAATCCTGGGCTAAGAAATTTGTACTTTATTCTGATGGTTCCAGTGATCCAACATCCAACTGCATCAGAAGTACCTAGAAACGTTTTGTTTTTTTTTTTAATATACACTAAAGGTCCTACATCTGGACATTCTGATCCAGGCATCTGCATTTCATAAACTCCCCAGATTAGAATTTAAAAAATCATATTTATCGATCACTGCTTGAGTTTTTACATAACACAATGAATGGGAATCCACTGACGTTTTTTAAGAAGAGGAGTGACACAACCAGAACCTTGGCATTAGGGAACTTGATCAAGAGCAAGTGTGCAAAGTGGGCAGAGAGAGAGAATTTGGAGACAGGGAAATGCTATAGGAGATTTTAAGACCTAAACAAGGGGAAGTGGCAATGAGAATGAAAAAGAATGGGCACATAGGAAAAACATTGTAAAAGTAGAATTGGCAGGATTTACAGGATAAGGGGAAGGAGGAGAGGTTTGGAGCAGAGTCACTGGGAGAATGGTGTTGCCATAAACAAAAAAATAGCATGTAAGAAGAACCAAACTGGAAGTTGAGGCTAGATCATTTCTGCTACAGCCATACCATGGATTATTATGCAAACATTAAAGAAAAAGAGAAAAGACTCTGTATTCAAATGTGACACTGTCTCCAAATTGTAGTGTTGAGGGGAAAAAAGCAAAGCATGAAACAGTTTATAGAGTAAGTTTTTTTAAAAGAATAAATATTCATATATACTTTTATATATACATAAAATATTACCTTGAATAGTTCTGAAAAGATACCCAAGAACAGTAGTGGCAGTCAGGAGAGGGCTTGGAAGGAAGGGGCCTGGAGTAGGAGGAAGGTAAACTTTAATTATGTATTGTTTGCACTTTCGGAATTCTTTCCCTTGTACATATATTCACTTTTTCAATAAAAAATAGTAGCTATTAACTAAAAATACACTCTAAAAATAAACAAACAATAATGAGGAGAATGTGTTACAAGTCCTGGTTTGCCAGGAACTGAGCAAGTCGCAAAACCTGTCTGTTTGTAGGTAATCTCTGGCTGTCCTCATTTTATTTCATTACTCAGGCTTAAACTATTCCAGAAAGATGTAGGAGGGGTAGGGGGAGTATGGAGCCCTTCATATTTCTAAAGATCCCTTGAAATATGTGACAGAGGGTCCCTTCAGGCACCCATTTTAGCATCTCACTCAGCAGAAAGTTTTTTGTCCATCACAGGAAGGAGACTGGTATGTAGACCAGATATGTATCATAGTGGTTAAACTAGCTTCTGCTACTATCAGCAGTTTTTGTGAGTGCCAGCTGAGGCCAGAGATCTCACATGTTATCAGAAGGATGTGTTGAGTCTGGAGTGACTGGTGTAGGAAAGCTCCATTGAAGATGACCTGCCTAACATCAATGCCCTCTAACTACAGAGAATGTCAGGTCAGTGTGGAATGACCAAAAAGACTAAGAGTCGAGGGAGCTTTGATTCAGTTCCAGCATTGGCAGTTACAGTATATTGAGCACTTTCTGTGCCAGGCACAATACACAAAGTAAGCACTTCACATACATCATTAAATCCTTACAACAATCCTTTTCAGTAGATATTATATGTCCCATTTTACAGAAGAAAAAGCTGAGAGATTAGGTAATATCTGAGATCTCACAGCTAGTAAATGATGAAGCTGGTATTCAAACCCAGGTCCATCTGATTCCAAGGTCCATTTCTCGACCATTAAGCCATACTGTCCCACCCACACCCTCCATTGCCAGGAGTTTATTATGTGAGCTTAAGCAAATCATTCTGCCTCTTTGCCTCTGCTTCCACATTAGTATAATGGATTGTATCATTTCTCAGACCCCTTCCAAATCACCTTGAAGACCCTCTCCCAGAACCACCTCTTTCCATTTATTCACTTTAAATGAATAGATTTCCTCTTCTCCTATATCAGTAGATTTACAGTGTCAACATTCTCACTACTCCCCACTGCCACTTCTAGGCTGTTGTTCCGACACCCTGATTCCTCAGCTCCTCTTTGAAGTGTAGAGCATCAGATTGTGCTATAGTCGTCTGCTAATGTCCACATTCATCAGAAATTTTACCACTTGGCTCAAAGTTTTCCTATCCACCTCATTCTCTGCCATCGTCCTGAAGCACTTCAATATCAACATGGATAACCCACTCATATCCTGACCTCATGGATCCCAACATCCCAACCATGTTCCTCATGCCATGTAGTCAATACATTCATGGTCACACCTTCTCCCTAACATTCCATAAACATCGCTCTGCCCCCAAGTCTACAAACTCTGAAATTCCTCTCTCTGCCTCTTTTCCATCCACCTCTTCCTCTGCCTAATTTCTATAGGACCCACACTTTAATTCCAATCTTTATCTCTGATTTCTAGGTAATCTATTAGCATTTTTCCCCTTCTAGCCTGGATTTTCTTCTATCCAAACTTCCAATTCAGAAAGATCTAAGTTTGAATGCAGGCTTCTCCATTAATCAGCAGGTGAATCTGGGTATGTTATGTGGCTTCCTTAAGTTTCCTTAAGCAGTTTTCTCATATATAAAATGGAGTTTAGGGCTGGCCCCGTGGCCAAGTGGTTAACTTCTCACACTCCACTTCGGCGGCCCAGGGTTTGGATCCTGGGTACGGACATGGTGCCACTCATTAGGCCATGTTGAGGTGGCGTCCCACATGCCACAACTAGAAAGACCCACAACTAAAATATACAACTAGGTACTGGGGGGATTTGGGCAGAAAAAAGCAGTAAAAAATTAAAAAATAAAATGGAGTTTATAATATATACCTTATGTACTTGTTAGAATTAGAAATAATTAACGTGAGGGGCCCTAGCACAGGGCTTGGCAGAATAAATGTTAGCAGCTACCCACAGCACATACTCCTATGAGCCACCAATTTGATTAAACCTTCTCTAATTCTTTAGCTTCCTTTAACCATACCCACATTGCCAATTTCCCCTCCTTCTATTGTAATGAGGAAAAAAGACTATAACCATGGCAATTGCCACTACAGCACGTTTGTGTTGCTCAATATCATTTGGGCCCTCAGGAATGCTCACCCATCCTTTGACTTCTATTCCTACTCACAGAATCCATTTATAATCCTTTCCTCTCTACTTAAGATCCTAGCCCTGCTTCCATCCTTCTCACTCTTAGAAGGTGCCTTCATCCATTACTAAACCTTCATTTTCCCTCTCCTTCACCACCTTTTCATCCAACTCCTCCTCTTCTCCTGTGTAAGAGGAATGGGGTTGCCTATAACTTTCTAAAGTCAACGTCTCATCTGGGAGAAGTTCCTGCAATTATCTCTCTTCCCTCTCCTTTACCTTCATCACTAAACACATGCTTGAGTCTTTCCAGCTAAAATCTCTCCCCTCAAACTGGATAACCACATGCAGAAGAATGAAACTAGACTCCTATTTTACACCACTCACAAAAATTGTCAAAATGTATTAGAGACTTAAACATAAGAACTGAAACTGTAAAACTCCTAGAAGAAAACATAGGGAAAAAGCTCCTTGACATTGGCCTTGGCAGTTTTCTGGGGATAACACCAAAAGCACAAGCAACAAAAGCAAAAATAAACATGTGGAACTACATCAAACTAAAAAGCTTCTGCACAGCAAAAGAAACAATCAAAAAAATGACAAGGCAACCAAAGGAATGGGAGAAGATATTTCCAAATGATATATCTGATAAAGGGTTAACATCCAAAAATATAAAAACTCATACAACTCAATAGCAAAAAAAAAAAGGCTGATTTAAAAATGAGCAGAGGGACTGAATAGACACTCTTCCAAAGAAGACAGACAAATGGCCAACAGGTACATGAAAAGGTGCTCAACATCGCTAATCATCAGGGAAGTACAAATCAAAACCACAATGAGCTATCACTTCACACCTGTTACAATGGCTATCATCAAAAAGACAAGAGATAACAAGACTGGTGAGGATGTAGAGAAAAGGAAACTCTGTACACTGTTGGTGGGAATGGAAATTGGTGTAGCCACTAACGAAAACGGTATAGAGTTCCTCAAAAAATTAAAAAGAAAACTACCATATGATCCAGCAATCCCATTTCTGCGTATACTGTATATCCAAAAGAAATGAAAACAAGATCTCAAAGAGCTATCTGCACTCCCATGTTCTTTGTAGCATTATTTACAATAGCCAAGACATGAAAACATCCCAAGTGTCTGTCAATACATGAACAGATAAATACATTGCTAAGAGAGTAGTCTTAAGTGTTCTCACCACAAGAAGAAATGATAATTATGTGACATGATGGCAGTGTTAGCTAAGGCCATGGTAGTCATCATTTGGCAATACGTAAGTGTATCAAATCAATGCGTTGTACACCTTGAACTTACACAATGTTGTATGTCAATTATATCTCCATAAAGCTAGAAAAAACTTAAAATTAAAAAAATAACAACTCTCCCCTCAACCTTGCTTCCCTGAGCTATTCCAGTTCCTCCATTCCCTTCACTACTTGGAAATGTATTTTACACTCTTTCTCTTCACCTCCCACTTGTTCCTCAATATGTTAATTCAAATCACTCCTGGGAAACAACTTTTCAAAGATGACCCTAAACTTTCTAATTACCAAATCCATGACCCTAAACTTCCTAATTACCAAATCCAAAGGCATTTTCCAGCCTTCATCCTATCTGATCTCTGTTCATTACTTGACAGTGTTGCCCCCAGGTGCTGAATAGAGCCAGGAAATGGGAAGAGTCATAACTTTATCCCTTCATACTCTGATATAAATCATACCCTTATCCAAGTCTTAACTAAATGTTTTAGGGGACAGGTCTAGTTGACCTGCGTTAATCTTCCCAATTCTTCACTCTTCCATGTGACTTTGCAGTTCCTCCCACTACAAGTGGCATGTACTTCCCTGACCATTGACATCAGGTTCAGCCATGTGATTTGATTTGGTGAATGGGGTAGACAAGTGTTAAGCAGAGGCCTGAAGTGTACTTACATGGTTGGGCTTACTCTCTTGCCTTTCTGGCATCATCATGAAAAAAACACGCCTAACAAAGCCCACTGGTCCAGAAAGAGTGAAAGACACGTGGAGCAGAGCTACCCAGCCAATCTACAAACTGCAGCCTGAAGCAGAGCTGCCCCAGTGGCCCACAAACTCATAAGCGAGAAATAAGTACTTTTTGTTGTATGCCACTGCCTTTTGGGTTGTTTGGTTGGTTACACAGCTTTATTGCGACCACAGCTATCTGATACACTCTACTTTCCTCCATAAAAGTTTCTCCTCCCTTAGCTTCTGGGGCACTTGACTCTCCTGGCTCACTCCTTCTGCGCTTCCATCTTCTTCTTAACATTCTTCACCACTTTTTTTACTCTGCCTACCCACTTGGTTCTCTTCTCAACCTCACTTTCTAGCCATTTCACACTCTCTCCCTGAGGGATCTCATTTAATCCCAGAAGGTCAAATATAATCTCTACTGTTGACTCCTAACGCTCTCCCCTAAACTTCAGACCCAGATTTTTTTATTGCTTTCTGGACACTGCTGATTAATAGCCTGCTACCACTTCAAACTCAATATTTTAAATAAATTTCTAAATTTCCTGACGAAATAGGCTCTTACTCCTTCCCACCTTCCCTCTGACAGATAATGACAACACTTATTATTTATTCAATAGCCACAAATATGTCTAGGTCCGTCTCAGTTCTGCACAAAGCCAAGAGTACCTGAGATGAATAGCTGTGCCTAAGCTGCCCCACAGACTGATTGCTTTCTGCCAACGTGACTGGGGCAGAGATCACCCCTTGGAAGTTTGCCTTCTGAGCTTCATTCAGAAGGTAGAACCAGGAAAATTTCTTCTTTCCTTTCATTCCTAATCACTTTTGACTACTATTCAAATTGCAAACCCGTCAGACTGTCTCGCTCCCTCCCTAATTCCCCCCACCGCTGACCTCTCCTTTAAGCCAGGCTCCTTTAACATCTTCCCAGAATACTCCTGCCACCTCCTGCCTCAAATGAGCTTTGGCTTCCCCTTGAGGGCACTTCTTTCCTTACAGTCTTCCTGAGGCACGGTTGATAGTTCTATTCTTCCATCACCACATTCAATGCCTGGCCCTTGTCCTCCCACTGTACTGCCTTACAAACCCCAACCGTGAATCAATCGCCCTTCTCCCTTCCTACACTTGAACTGCTCAGGGCAACTAGAGAAAAAGAGCACAAACATACAAACTGTTGTTGCCACCAACCCAAAGTACCCGTCTCTGCAGAGGTCTGCATGCTGCCCACTCCGCACCCCACAATCGCCTTGTACTGTGCTTAGTCAGTTCTCACTCACATTTTCCAGGGCAGCTATTTGACACCTCAGTAATCTGCTCAACCTCTAGAACTAGACACACACACACACACATAGAAGATTGCTTCAGCTCCTCTTCATTAAAAAAATAATAAAAGACATCATTAAATGAGAACTCCCTCATTGCAGTTACTATTGCTATGTTGCAAACCATTCCAAACTTACCAGCGTAAAACAACAACCATTTTATTATTCTCACAGATTCCACGATTCAGCAGTTCAAAGAATTGTACAACAATCACCACAATTAATTTTAGAACATTTTAATCACCCAAAGAGAAACCCCATACCCATTAGCAATAATTCCCATTTCACTCAAATCTCCCCAGCCGTAGGAAACCACTAATCTACTTTCTGTCTCTAAAGATTTGCCTATTCAGGACATTTCATTTAAATGGAATCATACAATACATAGTCTCTTGTGATTGGCTTTTTTCATTAAGCATAATGTGTTCAAGGTTCATCTTTATTGTAGTATATATCAGCACTTCATTTCTTTTCATGGCCAAATAATATTCCATTGTATAGATTTACTGATTTGTTTATTCATTCATCAGTTGATAGATATTGGATGTTTTCCATTTTTAACTATTATGAATAATGCTGCTATGAACATTCATGTGCAAGTTTTTGTATAGACACATGTTTTCAGTCCTCTTGGGTATATGCCCAGGAGAGTGATTACTGGATCATGTGATAACTCTATGTTTAACATTTTTAGGAACTGCGAGACTATTTTCCAAAGTGTCTGTACCATGTTACATTCCCACCAGCAATATATGAAAGTTCTCCACATCCTTGCCAGCATTTGTTTTTGTATGTCTTTTTCGTTTTAGCCATTCTAGAGGGTGTGAAGTAGCATCTCATTATGGTTTTGATTTGCATTTTCCTAATGGCTAATGATGCTGAACATCTTTCATGTGCTTATTAGCCATTTGTATATCTTCTTTGGAGAAATTCCTCCATATCCTTTGCCCATATTTCCGTTGGTTTATTTGGATTTTTGTTGCTGTTGTTTAGTAGTAAGAGTTCTTTATACATTCCAGATATAAGTTTCTTCTCAGATATACAATTTACAAATGTTTTCTCCCAATCTGTGGGCTTTCTTTTCACTTTCATTATAGTGTTGTTTGAAGGACAAAAGTTTTTAATTTCAATGATGTCTGATTTGTCTTTCTTCTTTTGTTGTTTATGCTTTTGATATTATATCTAACAAACCATTTCCCCACCTAAGGTAATGAATATTTATCCTGTGTTTTCATTTAAAAGTTTTATAGTATTAGCTCTTAGGTCTGGATCCATTTTGAGTTAATTTTTGTAAATGGTGTGAGGGTAGGACTCCAATTTCATTTTTTGCCTGTGGATGTCCAGATGTCCCAGAACAATTTATAGAAAAGACAATTCTTTCCATATTGAATTTTTTTGTCACTCTTCTTAAAAATCAATTGACCAGGGTTTGGCCCAGTGGCACAGTGGTTAAGGTCACACATTCCGCTTCTCGGTGGCCCGGGGTTCGCCGGTTCAGATCCCAGGTGCAGACATGGCACCGTTTGGCAAAAAGCCATGCTGTGGCAGGTGTCCCACAAATAAAGTAGAGGAAGATGGGCATGGATGTTAGCTTAGGGCCAGTCGTCCTCAGCAAAAAGAGGAGGATTGGCAGCAGATGTTAGCTCAGGGCTAATCTTCCTCAAAAAAAAAAAAAACAAATCAATTGACCACAAATGTAAAGATTTATTTCTAGACTCTCAATTACATTCCATTGATCCATCTGCCTAGCCTTATCATAGTACAATGTCTTAATTACTGTATCTTTGTAGTAAGTTTTGATATTAGGAAGAGTGAATCCTCCAACGTTGTTCTTTTTCAAGATTGTTTGGATATTCTGGATCTCTACATTTCCAACTGAATTTTAGGATAACCTCGTCAACTTCTGCAGAAGAAAAAAAAGCCAAGAGGCTTTTGATGGGATTTTGTGAACCTATGGTTCAGTTTGGGGAGTACTGCCATCTTAACAATATTAACTTTTTCGACCCATAAACGTGGGATATCTTTCCACTTATTTAGGTCTTTCTAAATTTCTTTCAACAACTTTTTGCAGTTTTTCAGTGACAAGACTTACGCTTCTTTTATTAAATTTATTCCTGAGTATTTTATTCCTTTTTATTTGAGTCTTCTCTTTGTTTGGGGTGGAGTTTTTTTGGTCAGTATAGCTAAAAATTTTTTGATATTGTCGGTCTTTTCAGAGGATCAACTTTTGCTTTATTGATTGTCTCAATTGCTTTTCTATTCTCTATTTCACTTATTTCTTCTCTAATCTTTATTATTTCCTCACTTTTGCTTGCTTTAGGTTTTTGCTCTTCTTTTTCTAGTTTCTCAAGGTGGAAGGGTAGGTTATTGATTTGAGAACTTCGTTCCTTCTTTTCTGTGTGTGTGAGGAAGATTGGACCTGAGCTAACACCTCTTGCCCATCTTCCTCTTTCTGCTTGAGGGAGCTTGTCACTAAGCTAACATCTGTGCCAATATTCCTCAGTTTTTTTATGTGGGATGACACCACAGCATGCCTTGACGAGTGGTGCATAGGTCTGCACTCAGGATCAGAACCTGCAAACCCTGGGCCACTAAAGTGGAGCATGTGAACCTAAACATTACAGCACCAGGCCAGCCCTGAGAACTTCATTCATTTTTAATGTAAGCATTTATAGCTATAAATTTCCCTTTTAGTGCTGTTTTACCTGCATCCCATAAGTTTTGGTAAGCTGTTTTCATTTCTATTCATCTTGAAAAAGCTTCTAATTTCCCTGATGATTTTTTTGATCTGGTTATTAAGGATATGTTGTTTAATTTTCACATATTTGCACCTCATAACAGGAATATTATAATCAATCTACTTGCCTCCATTCTTGCTAATGTTGCTCGTTCCACCTGGAACAACACACTCATTATTTAAGACTTAACTCCAGAGTCACCCTCTCCTATAAGGAGTCTTCATTATATGATCTCATTCCTCCATTTGGGCTCTCAGCCTCCTGTGTATGCGTCTGTCTCAAGAGTTACCACATGATTGTACCACTGTCTTCCCCCAGGATAGCTCAGTGTCTTACAGCAGAGCCATTAGGACACTGTAGAGTCAGACAGTATATATTAAAATCCTGACTCCACCAGTTTCTAGCTGGGTGGTTGGAAATTATTCAACTCTCTATGCCTCAGTTTCTTCTTCCATAATATGAGGATAGCAGTACCTACCTCATGGGGTTAAATTGAACTAATAGATACAAAGTACTTAAAATAGGTATTAATATTAACACTATTATTCACCTCTGGAGCTCGAGCACTTTAGCAAAGGGCCTGGAATAGAAGGCACTTAGTTCATGTAGCTTTAGCTGAAACGCACTGAACTTAATACCTCATCCCTTTTTTCGGTCTTTGCATATGCTGTTCTGTTCCTTCTGTATGAAATACTCTTTCCCCTTCCTCCTCCTAGCTTACTTGTTGAAATCGTTCTTCAAGATCCAGCATGCATGATCTTCCTCTGTGAAGAAAAGCCTTCCCTTCCTATTGCAGGCAATTGATCAATGGATCCTTTGTCAACATTGCTATATTGTATTAATACATGACTCTACATTGTCCTTGTCCTACCATGTGACCTTGAGTAGTGGCAATAATAACAGATACCATTTATTAAATACCTACTGGGTTCCAAGAACATAATATGATTTCTCTCATTTAGTCTTCTCAATCATCATATTGTGAGACAAAAATTGTCTCCATTTTATTGACGAAAAAACTGAGGCCCAGTGTGGTTAAATAACTTGCTCAAGGTCAGATGGCTAATAACTAAGGGACAGACTGAGGTTAGCAATAAGGCCTAACCTCAAAATGTATACACTTTTTTTTAATACTTTTATTAGTTTTCAAGTCTGTCTCTCCACTTATACCATGAGCTCCTTGGGGGCAGGGGCCTGTCCCAACAGATGGCTGTCTTAGGGGAAGAAATACATCTTCCCATAAGGTCTGAAGTTTCCCAGGTGCAGAGCAGCAATGCTCCTTCCTTCTGTCTCTCTCCACCACGCTGAGGGAGGATTCTATGTTGGCAGAAGGGTGAAGGAAAGGAACAATAATTGAACAGCAGATGAAAGCAGCTCAGCCCCCAGGGCTCTCTTGGTCATGTTTGCTGCTCCAGCATCTTTGGGGCCTGTGAGAAGGTCCCCCTGGAGTCTGAGCTCCCTGGGTCCCCCAGGCAGTGATGTCAGCCTCCTGCTTTGCCAGGCTCCTGAGGCCCCAATCACACTGACATCATCCACGTTTCCATGGAGCTTAGTAAGGAACTCAGACCTTGTCCACATGCGCCTGCCTGAGACAACTTCTGTCATCATGTTTTGGGGAGTCCTTTCCTTTGCCAGAGTTCTCTTTCAATGCGTGGGCAGCCTTCTTTCCCGTCTCGCACCCTAACTTACCTGTCCCCTCACATTGTAAGCTTTGCTCAGTATTTTGCTCTACATGTCACCTGCCCGGAATCTCTGACACATCAACATAAGTTAGGAAACACAGGGAATTACCAAAAAAAGAGTTCCCCAGTGATTTTGTCAGACTGGAAAAGGGAGAGGCTGAGCAAGAGGAAATTAGGACAACTTGTCAACTTTTCCAGGACCTGACTGTCACAGGGCTGCTCCACTTTAAAGTGGTTGGAAACTTGAAAGGGCTTCAACTCTGAACTTTTGGGTTTTCCACTTACCAGTCTTTGTTAGCCATAAGGAAGCCATCTCCATAGAAGGATTCTGTCCCTCCATCCACCAACCCCTAGTTTAAGTCAATTTAGCAAGTAATCATCAAACAACTGAGTAGACAGCCATTTACTTGAATACATGGAACTATGGGATAAGGTTAAAAACAAAAATCAGATAGGCACTCCTCAGTTTAAAATCCTCATATGGCTCTAACTGCACTTAGAACAAAATCCAAACTTCAAACCACAGCCCCGTGCACCGCCTCCTGAGCACACCCAGCTTCATCTTGCACTGCTCTTCTGTATTCACCCCCTCCAGCCACATCAGTCATCTTTCAGTCCCTCAAACCCATCAAAATCGTGGCCACGTTAGGCTTTGCAATTCATGTTTCTGTTGAGATCTGGAGGATGAGTCAGAGTTAGTAGGTCCTGGGTAGTTACCTCCTCAGAGACAGTAACAGACGGAATGCGACTGACCACTTGAGCATGGTGTTTGAGGTATCAAAAGTCCAAATTGAAAAGATCTGGTGGGTCTGGCCATTACAGAAAGCAGCATCAGGCCCAGGGACTCAGGGTTTGGTCTAGGTGCTGTGCTAGGCCAGAGCGGCATTAGGACAGCACCGGCTTAGGGGCCAGTTCCTGAGTTAGATGCTCTGCTGCTAAGACAAAGATCCTGTTGTTTTCCTTCATAGCATTCATCCCAATTTATAATTGTGTACTTGTTTGTTTGTTTCTCTGTTTATTTTCTTTCTCCCTCACTAGGCTGTAAATCCAAGGAGGGCAGGGACCATGTCTGATTTGGATATGTACACCTAGTACCTAGATCAGTGCCTGACACATAGTAGGCACTTAAAAAATCTTTGTTGGCCAAAAGAATGATAAAAAGTGATGCATACATTTAGAGAGCATCTCATCTATTTGGGGAGGCCTGACTAGCATACGCAAAACAGGTATAAATTTTGCTTTACAAACTCGATATGCCAGAAATGGTACATTACTCTAATTCCCTTCAAATTAAGTCTACCTCCAAACACTCAACCTTCTTGGTTGGCAGAAATTCAGTCTCAGTCCAGGCCTGAGCAAAGGCCTCATCTGAGATGCTCATTGTCTCAGCCCTGGGGGCCCTGTGAAGTAGCTCAGCCTCCAGACCACCCTTCGCCTTAGGAAGCATCATGGTGTTGGGAACCTGGTGTCTAGGGTGCACTGTGTGGCCATTCCTTTCTTCTGTCTCACCACCTCCTTAATGTGCACCAAAGGGGGCAGGCCAGGGATCCCACCTGCTTGGGAACCCCTAAGTCATCCCCCAAATCTTTGAGAACTCTTCCCTCCCCTCTATCCTCTCTTCAGTACTTCAGCCTCATCCCTTGAGACACTAGCACTCTCTCCGTAGCCTAGGATCAACTCATCAAGGAGCTTAGACTTCCCTCTGCCTATTCTTATTTCTTGCCATTCTCTGTTTTCATTCTCATTCTCATTCTCTACTCTCTTATGGCTCTGAGGCAATCGTATTGAAAGCCAAACTGCCTCTTGGAACAGAGAAAGATATCAGGAGAATGAAAAACATTCCGCTTCCACTGCGGAGGTGGGGGGGTTGGGGTGGGGCCCTGGGGTACACTGGAAGACCCCAGGTGCAGAACCACGTTCCGCTTGTCAAGCCATGCTGTGGCAGGCATCCCACATATACAGTAGAGGAAGATGGGCACGGATGTTAGCTCAGGGCCAGTCTTCCTCAAAATAAAAATAATTAATTAATTTTAAAACCCAACCTGGTGATAAGATAAATAACAATAACAACAGCAAAGTAGAATCTCAAAGCATTCTCCCGCTTTCTTCACAAAGACAGAATACAGTAATGTGCTAAGTTGACAATAGAGTACCAAAATGGATGGTGTGATCAGGGGTGTTTGGGGTTAGTTTTTCCTTCACCTCTTCAGGTCTGTCTCTAAGCCTTCTCTCACAACCCATGTGCCATCCCAGATAATCTAATTCTCTTGTATGTTAGAGAGACATTCCTGAATACACATTTACACCATGAAATCTTGTCAATGACTCTACTTCCACAGTGGCTTGGATTCCCCCACCCTTTGTCTAGCACGACTGCTACTCCCAGAAGTCAAGGTTTAACATTCAACAGCTCATGCCAGGACTTTTACAATAGTCTGCCAACTCATTTTCCCAAAATCCTCCTTCCGCATCATTCATTCCTTTGCTCTTCTATTCAAAACTTTTTCTTTTTTTTTTGAGGAAGATTAGCCCTGAGCTAACTACTGCCAATCCTCCTCTTTTTGCTGAGGAAGATTGGCCCTGAGCTAACATCCATGCCCATCTTCCTCTACTTTATATGTGGGACGCCTACCACAGCATGGCTTTTACACCCAAGATCCAAACCGGCAAACCCTGGGCCATGGAGAAGCAGAACGTGTGAACTTAACCACTGTGCGACCAGGCCAGCCCCTATTTTTTTCTTCTCCTTTTTTTTTTTATAAGGAAGATCAGCCCTGAGCTAACATCTGTTGCCAAACTCCCTCTTTATGCTTCAGGAAGATTGTCCCTGAGCCAACATCTGTGCCAATCTTCCTCTATTTTATATGTGGGATGCCACCACAGTGTGGCTTGATAAGCGAGCGGTGTGTAGGTCCACACCCAAGATCCAAATCCACAAACATGCTTCACATTTGAAGTGGAGAACATGAACTTAACCATTACGCCACTGGGCCGGCCACTCAAAACTATTTTTTGAGCAACTACCTGACACTAACTGTGCAACTTTAGGCAAGTTGATTAATTCCCTGTGCCTCAATTTTCCAACCTTAAAGTCAGGATGTTAATAATAATAATAATAATACCTCTCCTATGAGATTGTTATATTGTTATAAAACAGTGCCTGGCACACAATAAGTGTTGGATCAATGTTGGCTATTGTATTTGTTGTAGCTATTGTCATTATTGTTATAGTTGATATTGCTTGCCAGGCACTATTAGATGCTGGAGATACAGTGATAAACAAGAGACAAGATCCCTGTTCTTATGGAGCTTAGAACACAGCTGGGGAAGAAAAAAGTGTGTGTGTGTGTGTGTGTGTGTAAAGCCTCAGCTAGTTACAAAGACTATTTAGAGAATTAAAATGGAGTGATATGCCACTTCACACCCATTAGGACAGCTGTCATCAAAAACAGAAAGTAAAAAGGGTTCATGTGAATGTGGAGAAATCTGAATCCCATGACTTTTGTGGGAATGTAAAATGGTATAGCTGCTGTGGAAACCAGTATGGTGGTTCCTCAAAAAATTAAGCATTGAATTACCACACAATCCAGCAATTCCATTTCTCAGTTTATGCCCAAAAAGAATTGAAACCAGGGACTCAAACAGATACTTGCCCATCAATGTTCATAGCAGGATTATTCATAGTAGCTAAAAGATGGAAACTACCCAAATGTCCATTGATGGATGAAGAGCCAGCTCTGATGGCCTAGTGGTTAAAGTTCGGCACACTCCACTTTGGTGGTCCAGGTTCAGTTCCTGGGCACAGAACCACACCGCTCATCTGTAAGTAGCCATGCTGTGGTGATGGCTCACGTAGAAGAACTAGAAGGACTTACAACTAGAATACACAACTATGTACTGGAGCTTTGGGGGAGGAGGGGAGAGGAAGATTGGCAACAGATGTTAGCTCAGGGCCAATCTTTCCCAGCAAATTAAAAACACAAAAAACAGATGAATGAATAAATAAAATGGGATACATTTCATTCACTTGTTTATCCATGTATATATATTAATTGTATATACTATATATATATGACTATTATTCATCCTTAAAAATGAATGGAATTCTGAGACATGCTACAACACGGCTGAAACTTGAAGACATTGTGCTAGCTGAAATAAGCTAGACACGAAAGGACAAATATTGTATGATTCCACTTATATGAGGTACCTAGAATAGGCAAATTCATAGAGATAGAAATTAAAGAGTGGTTACTAGGGTCTGGGGTGCAAGGAGCATGGGGAGCTGTTGTATAATGGATACAGAGTTTAATTTTGAGGAGATGAAAAGGTTCTGGAGATGGATGGTGGTGATGGCTGCACAACAATGTGAATGTGCTTAATTCCACTGAAAATGGTAAGTTTCGTGTTATGTATATTTTGCCAGAATAAAAACAAATAAATATTTTTTTATAAGTAGAGTGACAAAATAGAGCCTGCACAGGTAAGTTCTAGATTGATGATTTGAGAAGGTGTAGAGGAAATGACATTTAAGCTGAGCACTGAAGGGCGAGAAGAAGCCACCCATGTAAAGACGGTGGGTGATGGGGAAGCAGTACTGGCAAAAGGTACAGATAGAGCAAAGCCCTAAAGCAGAAACACATTTGGAGTGTTCCAGGGAGCTAAAGAAGGCTAATGTGGTGAAAGCATAGAGGGCAAAGTAGGGAGAGTGGCTGGAATGGAAGGTGTAGAGGTGAACACCATAACCACAGATAAGTCTTTCAAGAAGCTTTTCTATAAAGGGAAATAGAAATGGGGCAGATGTCAAAGGGGCCTGTGGGAGATTTCTTTTTCCAAGATGGGAATGATCCAGTAGAGAGGGAGAATTCACAACGCTAAAGAGAGAGGCAAAGTTGTAGGACTAAAGACCTTGAGTAAAAAGAAGGAATGAGATCCAGACCAGTAGTGGAGGTTTCAGTGAGAGTTGATGCCAGCATAATTCCATGTTCCTGTACTAACAATACTGGGACTGGGCATACTTTCCTGTCCTTGTGTTAGAGAATACTGAGATCAAGTAAAAATAACCCAGCTGATCACTCCAGGAAATGGCTGCTCTCGGGAGATAAGTCGGTGAGCCAACTAAAATGACTAGTTCATCAAGACTCCTTCAGACCTTCACCTCACTGAAGACTTCGCCTCATGCCCACTATTCCAAAGCTGTTATACACCCTGTTCGATCCTAACCAGTTCTCCTCCTTGCAAGACCTCCCTCAAAATTTCCCAGCTCAGACCCTAAAACTGTTTAAATATCACATCCTCATTTCCCTATTTTAAGACACTACTAAGATTCCAGGAGGTGGTATTCTCTCTTATTGCAGTGAGTCTGATAAACTAAGCTTAACTTGATAAATAGCTTTTTCTGATGGTCCTTTGGGGAGTCAAGAGTTAACACTGGCTTTTTTTTTTTTTTTAAGATTTTATTTATTTCCTTTTTCTCTCCAAAGCTCCCAGTACATAGTTGTATATTCTTTGTTGTGGCTCCTTCTAGTTGTGGCATCTGGGATGCCACCTCAGCATGGCCCAATGAGCGGTGCCATGTCTGCGCCCAGGATCCAAACCGGTGAAACCCTGGGCCACCGCAGTAGAGTGCGCAAACTTAAACACTCGGCCATGGGGCCAGCCCCCAACACTGGATTTTGATAGGGCCAGGGACATTCATCCATTGTAACAGGGAGTAGGGTATACATGCAAGTGTTTTGACATTTAGGTTGTGGAGAGGTGATGCAGCCATCTTCCTAAAATATAAAAATTATACCACAACTACCATGTACTAGTTTCCTATCGCTGCTGTAACAAATTACCACAAACTTAGTGGCTTGAACAACACAAATGTATTATCTTATAGTTCCGTAGGTCAGAAGTCTGAGATGGGTCTCACTGGGCTAAAACCAAGGTGTCAGCCGTGTTAAAGAGAAAACCGCAAGCCCAAAATGGCATCACTTGTGCAAAGCCCATAACGACAAACCTCAATTTAATACTTAATGGAACTGCAGTTTCAACTTCTCCCAGAAAAATAAATCTTAACCAAAAGTTAAGTAATCTGTGAGGTAATCTGTGTTGTGGGCCCTCTCCATCCCCAGAGGAAGAAGAGGCAATCTACATGATAAAACCTTTGGTGGTCCCTTCCTCCCAAAAAACAAGATGTCCTGGGCAAAAAAATAATCCTTTCTTTTCTTTTGCCCCATGCTTCCTCCCATAAAAACCTTTCATTTTGTGCAACCCCTGAGAGCACACTTTTACTTGCTAGATGGGATGCTTTCCAATTCATGAATTGTTTAATAAAGCCAACTAGATCTTCGAATTTACTCAGTTGAATTTCATTTTTTAACAGCAGTGTTGCATTCCTTCTAGAGGAACTGGGGGGAATCCATTTCCTTGCCTTTTTCAACTTGCATAGGCTGATTGTATTACTGAGCAAGGGCTCGCTGCTCAACGCACATAAAAGCCAATACCATGATGCCGGTTTTTGAGAAAAGAAAAAAGCTTTATTGCGGGGTCGACCAGAAAGGAGACAAGAGGCAAGGCCCTCAAATCTGTCTCCCCGATCCAGAGTTTGGAGTAAAATTCAAGGGATCAGGGAGGGCAGGCTGGTATGCAGAAGTGCCGGCGGGACAGATTTTGAGTGGAAGAATTTGAAACAAGACCATTTATAGTAAGGTATGAAAAGAGGCTTTAACACTGAATCTTCCTGGACAATGAACCCTTCAATTCTGAAAAAGTTCTGCTTGAGTCCCAGTCCTTTTGTTCTGTGAGGGGAGAAACATTGGTTCTGGGTGTTATTTCAGGTCAAAATTTCCTCTCCTGCGCATGCTCCCATAATATGACTTGCAGGTTTGGCTCGTTGCCCCTGCAAGATAACTTTGACATTCTGTTATTGATACCATAGGGTCAGTTTGAACTGGTCTATGATGGTTACAATTGCATTCCTTGCTTTGTGGCCCCCTTCCATCTTCAAAGTCAGCAATCCTGTCACTCTGACCTCTGCTTTCATCATTACACCTCTTTCTGACTTTGACTTTCCTGCATCCCTCTTTCACTTATAAGGACCCTTATATGTCACCTCACATTGGGCCCACCTAGAAGGTCTTGGACAATCTCCCATCTCAAGATCCCTAATCACATCTGCAAAGTCCCTTTGTCATGTAAGGTACCATATGCAGATTCTAGGGATCAGGATGTGGACAGTTTTTAGGGCCACTATTCTGCCTACTACACGCTATTGAGGTCCCCTGCTATTATTGTGTTGTTGTTAATGTCTCCTTTTAGTTTTGTTAATAGTTGCTTATACTACACACTATTATAAATTTGTGATAGTGTGATTTATAATAAATATAAATTTTGGTCTTCGTCCATGGTTCCTAGCTTACAGCTCCTCAAACCCTTGAAATTTCCTAAGGGATTAGAGCAATGGGATCATCTTTTGTTATAATATTTGGTCTTTTGTCCTCAGTTCCTGAGCCACAAAGGTAAAATTGTGTCTTGTTATTCATACAAAGCTTTTTCAACCACACCTGAGTTTATGTTAAAAGGATGACTTTTGGAAAGCCCCTAGGCAACCTAAGGATGGAGACTGGTTGCCAGGGAAACCAACCATGTGATTAGAGGGTTGGAACTTTCACGCCCACCCTCCAACCTCCAGGAAGTGGAGAGGGGCTGGAGACTGAGTTCGATTACCAAGGACTAATGATTTAATCAATTGTACCCACATAATGAAGCCTCCATAAAAATCCCTGAACCATAGGGTTTGGAGAGCTTCCAGGTTAGTGAACCAGAATGCACCCATGTGCCAGGACGGTGCTGCACCCCAAACTCTACTAGGATGAAAGCTCCTGTGTTCAGGACCCTTCCAGACCAACTCCTAGGTATCTCTTCATCTGGCTTTTCATTTGTATCCTTTAATGTCCTTTGTAATTAACTGGTAATCTAACAAGGAACTGGTTTCCTGAGTTCTGTGAGCTGCTCTAGCAAATTAATTGAACCCAAGGAGGGGGTCATGGGAACCTCTCATCTATAGCTGGTTTGATTATAACCAATGTTGAGATGGTGTGAGGAAAAGGAATTTCCTATATGGCTAGTGGAAGTATAAATTGGTTCAACCCCTAGGGAAAGCAATTTGGCAGTACTGATCAAAAGGACAAGTGACAATATTTTCAATCCAACAATCCTCTTCTAGAAATTTATTCCTCAGATATTCTTGCACATGTGTAAATGATGTATCATTCTTGTACCATTGTTTGTAATAGCTAAAAGATTGGAAACATCCTAAATATCCATCAGTATAGAAATGGTTAAATAAATTACAGTAAATCCATACAACAGTGAAAACAAATGAGGAAGCTCTCTATGTACTGAACCAATAACCTCCTAGATACATATTTTTAATAAACTTTTTACTTTGGAATAATTTTAGATTTAGAGAAAAATTGTAAAAATAGTACAGAGAGTTCCTATATACTCCTCACCCAATTTCAGTTTCCCCGAATGTTTTCATCTTACATTATGTGGTACTTTGTCAAAACTAGGAAACCAATATTGGGACATTACTGCTAACTAAACTCCAGACTTCGTTTGGCTTTCACTGGGCTTTTCCATTAATGTCTTCCTTCTGCTCCAGGATCCAGCCCAGGATACCACACTGCATCTAGTCATCATGTCTCTAAGTTTTCTCCAATCTGTGACAGTTTTTCAGGCTTTCCTTTTTTTTCACAACTGGTGGTTTTGAGCAATACTGGACAGGTATTTCATATGATACTGCTCAATTTGGGTTCAACTTATATTTTTCTCATGCGTAGACTGGGATTATGAGTTTCTGGAAAGAATGCCACAGAGGTGAAGTGGCTTCTCATTGCATCGCAGTAGGGGGCACGTACATCCCCACCACATCACTGGTGATGATACCTTGATCACGTGATTAAGGCAGAGTGATTGCCAGTTTTCTCCTGTGTAATGTTACTATTTCGCCCTTTCCAAACTCCAGTCTTTGAAATCCAGTCACTAAGTCAAGTCCACCCTCATATGTTAGAGGGGAGCTAAGCACCGCCTCCTAGAGTGAGGAATATCTACATATGTTAAATGAAATTCTTGGGAAAGGAAGATTTCTCTACTCCCCTCCCCATTTACTTATTTATTCAAATGTATACATATATTTTTTTTTTTTTTGAGGAAGATTAGCCCTGAGCTAACTGCTGCCAGTCCTCCCCTCTTTTCTGAGGAAGGCTGGCCCTGAGCTAACATCTGTGCCCATCTTCCTCTACTTTATATGTGGGACGCCTACCACAGCATGGCGTGCCATGCAGTGCCATGTCCGCACACTGGATCCGAACTGGCGAACTTAACTGCTGTGCTACCGGGCCAGCCTCACAAATGTATATTTTTATCACTATGGACACATGTATACTTATTTTATATTTTGAATAATAATACAATACGACATTATGCATTTTATTGCTCAAATTGTTTCGGCTTTGGCCATTGGGAGCTCCATCAAGTTGATTCCTGTGTCCTTTGTTATGCCCCCATCCTGTTGGTTTTTGAGCACTTCTTTACTTTTGATTCTGTTGCCTGGAGGCCAGCAGCTAGGCTCCCTCTCTCTTCACCTGGCTCCTTCCTCCGTGGCCTCCACGGGCATTTCCTCCCCTTTGGTGTCTTGCTCCTCACCCCCTCCCTGGGGCTGGGCTAGACTAGCTTTTTGTGGAGGACCAAAGTCAGAAAACACCACACCTCAGCTGTATCTGTCACTAAGACAATTAAGAGGCCCTGCAGGAAAGCCCAGGGGTCCTGCTCCCAAACCTCCTTCCACCTGTGCTGCACTGGATCCTCGGGGCATGGAGGTGGGGGCCTACATCTGTCACGTGACCGCCGTTGCCATGGCACTCTGGTGCAGCTTCTCTGGGGACCAGGACCCAGGGAGCCAGGTCTACAGGGGAGCAGCTGGCTACCTTTTCTCCAGGGTTCTGAGGGAGGATCTGGCTAGATGAAGTCATAGATTTGTTGAGCTGGAGTGCCCCACACCTTGGGATCTCACTCTTCTCATCTCACTTCTCGTATGTTTATCTCCTTACCCAAAGCCACTGGTCCCTGAGTTCTCCCTGAGATGATTGACAAAGAAAACTTCCCTCCAAGGATTGAGAGAGAAAGAACGCTGGTGATGTGGACACCTGTTGGTATCCATGTATTTCTGTAAATAGCAAAGTTTCAGTAATGGGGAAAGTGGAGCAAAAGTGCAAATGCAGGTGTGAGTGTGTAAGGAAGGGTGGGCGTGGTCACAGGAAAATTGCCTTATCCTTGTGTTGTAAACACATCTTTCATTCCTCACCCTGAGATTCTAAACAGGTCTTCTCTCCATCTCCGCTGCCACCACCCTCTTGTCACCATCATCTCTCACTTGGACCACAGCTACAGCTTCCTAACAGGCTTATCCCACTCCCCATTATTTTACAGACAGATTATCTTTTAAAACACAAATCAGATTATTTCACTGATCTGTTTTAAACCCTTGCATGGCTCTCCATTGCTATCATGATAACAACCAAAATTTTTAACCCCATCAATTCCTTACCTTACCTTGTGTCACTCCCTCCTCACTCCAAGCTCCAGCCACCTCAGCTGTCCCTCACACTGGCCCCTTAACCCAAGGTACTCCTCCCTCCGTTGCAACCCCAATCTCTCCACCTCCATTCCCCATCATCCTTCAGACCTACTAAGGGGTCTGTTAAATGAATGTGACACTTTGGGGTCATTTCCCTCAACTGCCAAAATACAGATGGGGGAAAAAATCCCAGAGGCTTGTTAGGGGCTGGGGCAACTGGCTACAGGTAGATGGTGGTGGTGGGACAGGCTGCCATGGAGGTGGCCCCTAACCTTCAGAATGGGGTCACCAGGTGTTCAGGCAGGTCATCCCCTCTCTGTCCAACCCACACCACAAGAGCAGAAGTTCCCAAATGTTTGCCTGAGACCTCTTGAGAGGGTGGCTGCAGTGACAACAGGGTCTTTGTGAGGTGGGTGGGAGAGCACTGTGGTCAGGAGCATAGATCCAAAGGAGCTTTGATCAGTAAGAGCATCATGGATAACAAGGGGCCAGAAGGAGACCCACCCTCAGCTGTGACTGAACATAGAGGAAGTGGCAGAATTCTTTTGAGCAGTCTGGATAATCCTCCTGGGTTCTTTTCCTCCTGGGGCTACGCTCCTGAGACTCTTCTCCAGAGCCAGAGATATTTGAATCCAGCCAGACCTCACTTGCCTTCCTGAAGACAGAAGTGAGCACGGTGGGGAGGGATGGAAGGAGAGGGAGAATTCCACTGCCTGCCGGTGCCAACCCCAGGAAATTTCGAATCTGTATCTGCCTGTTCCATAGGACTGTCAAAGATTGAGCCCAACTGGGTTTTGAAAGGATATTCTGGCTAGCAGTCCTCAACGCAGCTTCTTTCAACTTCCCAGTAAAGTGTCCATGAGACACAGAACAAAAAGAAAAGGTACAAACCACAGCAAACACATGCCAGGTCTCAGAGGAGCTGATGGTAATTGCAGGCAGATAGAGGCGGCTCTCCCAAACCTCGGCCACGCCAAGGCAGCTTGAGGAATTTTAGTCCTCTCACCCTTGGGATGCTCTCCCCACCCTCAGATTTAGCTAGTCCTAGAACGTCCATGGATTTTGCTTAATTAAGACTAGATGCCAACATTTGGGGAAAAGGGATGAAGTGGTGTGGGGGGATCAGAATTGGCCACCCCAAAATGTGTCTCTTTGGAATGAGGCTCATTTTGAGCTGGTTACTTTTAAGAAATGGTAGATGAAAAGAAGCTCTGAAAAGTAGCAGTTATCCTTTGTAAGAGACATTTACATTTGCAAGGAAGATCTCTGCAAGTGTATCTCCCTCTGGTACCAGGAAGAAGGTGGCAAGGACCTTATCTGTAGAAATGCTTATCAAAGCGGAAGGCAAAGACTTAAATCTGCATAATCACTTTACTCATGCTTACTGTGCTTTTACAGTAATCTCCTGTAACTGACTCCTCCCACCCCCAACATCCTCCTTTGTCTTTACCTGAAGATGGTATTTAAGGTAACAGCCTCTTCCATTTGGCTAGTTCCTCAGTTTTCCTGAGTGTCTCCCATGTATACATGTTACAAAGCTTTGTTTGATTATCTCCTGTTATTCTCTATCATGTCAATTTAATTCATAGGCCAGCCAGAAGGACCTAGAATGGGTAGAGGATTTGTCTTCCTCCCCTACAGTGGCAAATGGGGAAAACTTTATCGTACTAACAAAGCAAAGTAAACACTTTGTGAGACAAAATAACTAAATTTCAGTTGTTTCATATGTTATATCTTGAGTAGGACTCGAGTACAGAAAATTCAGTGTGTATTAGCAACAGTGATGTTTTAATGCAAGCCGGCACCATGTTTGCTCATTTGAGAGAAGCGGCCCAGAGGAATGCTGAAAGCCAACTCTGAAGCCAGTCTAGAGACCAGAGGATAATGAGAACAAGGAGGACTCCTCTCCCCAGGGAAGAGTCTTGCAGGGCAAGAAGGGGCCTGGACTTTATGTCAGTGAAAAAGCTTCAGATTCTGCTGCCACCTTATGGCAGTCACACCACAGGTTGTCACATGCTTTGATTCTGCTGGGGTTCCTGATTCAGGTCATACCCAGGGCCAAAAAAGACCAGGGGAGGCATACATATTATTTTTTCTATGCATACAAGAAGAATGGAGAAAAACACTTTTAAAAGCATGGGAGAAAATATACTTTAAAAATACTTTTACTATAAAAATATTTATAATATTTTTTATGGCATAATGGTAAGACCAGTATCTTTGGAGCCTTACCACCCTTTTTTAGGCTCAGCATTGGGCTGGCTGTGTGATACAGGGCAAGTCACTTTAACCCTCTGTGAGTCCCATCTATTGAATGGGAATAATAATAGTACCTCTCGCATGCTGAAGGCTTAACTGAGGTAATGATTGTTTGGTGCTGAGTCCCAGGTATTTGGTGCTCAGTTATCATAGATGATTGACAAGAAAATCAGGGTAGTTCCTTCCTGGGTGCCTTTTCTTCTTCTTCTTCTTTTAATTTTGGGTGCACAATCTGAATTAATCAAAATCCTTGGTTTGTAATGCAGGTTCGTCACTGGTCGCGGGACACACAAAAAATGTACTTCTGTGTTGGGACTGGATGCTTAGAAACTATCTGGACTTGACAGTTTAGAATAATTCCAGGACTGAAAGAAAACAACAGGCGCCCACGCTTGCACACGCGTACACATTCACACACACACAGAACACAAAGGTGTAAGTATTTTCCAGCTGGCCCTAGGAACGTATCATCCTCCTGGCAACCTCAAGGAGGACCGTTCCCTATCTCATCTGGCTATGTAGGTGTTGGAACTTTAGGACTTAGAAGTTACTTTAGATCTTGTGGGACTGAGGTCTAACCGACCAGACAGGGTGTACTGTGACTCTCCTTAGAGGGGCACCTTGGGCAAAGTGGAGGGAGGAAACAGCCTTCTGCTGAGACAGATGGCTAAGTGCTTTCTGAAGGACAAGGTAAACAGGAGGTGTGCATTTTGTATTTCCTCTCTGTGTAATTTATCTATTAGTTTCTTAAAAAACGAGTAACTCTGGGGCCGGCCTGGTGGCATAGTGGTTAGGTTTGTGTGCTCCGCCTCAGCTGCCAGGAGTTCTCGGGTTCAGATCTGCACGCTGCTTATCGAGCCATGATGTGGCGGCATCCCACAAAAAATAGAGGAAGATTGGTACAGATGTTGGCTCAGTGACAATTTTCCTTCAGCAAAAAGAGGAAGATTGGCAACAGCTGTTAGCTCAGGGCCAATCTTCCTCACCAAGAAAAAATAATAATAATAATAAATAACTCTGTTCTTTTTTCTAACTAATTTTTTTCTAAAGTTATTTCTTTACTTTTTTTTAAGGACATTTTGTTTTTCTAAAATTCTGAGTGGAATATTCACGTGATTAATTCTCTCTTTCTGACAGCTAGCAAAAGCACTTAAAGCTATGAATTTATATCTGAAAACGCAGCTTTGTCCTTGCATCTTAGACTTGATAATGTTGTGTTTTCTAACTTATTCTTTCTCTAAAGGATGTGACATTGTAACCTTGATTTCTCTGTGACTCTAGTGCTATTTAGGATAACTTTTACCCCTTTTATGATTTCCAGATGGCTGGGTTTTCTTATTTTGTTTTGACATATTTATTGGTTACAATATGGCTACAGAATGTGGTCTATACAACTTCTGCTTCTGGAATTTATTAAGATTTCTCATATCCAATCAATTTTTATGAATATTTGTGGTTGATATGCATTTCACAGGCCACGGATCCAGGTTTGGTAAAACAAAATCTAATTTTATTTTTCTGTTACAAAATTTCTATTTCGAGTATCTATTACTCCTAACAGCCATTAAAAAAATAAAACCCACCAACCACACACAAATATTCGTCCAGGTAAAGCTCAGCCATATCTGGTTTTTCAGGATTTTCCCGGTTATTTATGGTTTTCCCCTCCCCACCTTCTCCCTGGATAATACATCTAAGTCAGGGGCAACTTTTGTAACATTAAGGGAGGAGGGTCATCTGAATGTTCTCTGGTCATCACCTGCCCTCTTCGGCATCCCTTGAGATGCATATCATCTTCCCCTCCCAGGTCTGTCACCTGCCACAGACTATGCAGAGAATAGCTAAATTTACTTTTTTTTTTTTTAAGATGGACACCCGTGCTAACATCTATTGTCAGTCTTTTTGTTTTCTTCTCCCCAAAGCGCCCCAGTACATAGTTGTATATTCTAGTTTCAGGTCCTTCTGGTTGTCCTATGTGGGACGCCCCCTCAGCAGGGCTTGATGAGCGGTACTATGTTGGCGCCCAGGATCCTAACCCGTGAAAACCCCCAAAGCGGAGAGCGAACTTAACCACTCCACCAGGGGCCAGCGCCCAGATAATAGCTTAGTGGCCTGTTTCTCACACTTCAGAGTTTTGGTACACGCAATACCGGCCCAGACCTCCAGGCCACTTACACTCTGCCCGCCATCTCCCAGACGCCTCTGTGAAACCTTTGCCCTCTAGTCCTTTGACAACGTTGATATCTTGCCAGGCTGCTGTGGGCTGACTTCTGCAAGGCTTGCTGCCTCCCTGTTCACCTCAGAGAATCTCCACTTTTGGATCTCACATCCCTAACTTGGGGAAAAGGGGGCCTGTCATACCTTCTTCAGGAGAGTTTAGACCTTGGGGGCAGAGGGCAGGGGGCAAGGCCCTGTCTTAAGAGACCCGTGCAGCGTCTGATCTCGTGCTTTCCCGACATCTGTAGTCTAAGGTGCATCATCTGAATCCACCAGGTCTCGGATCCGCTTTGCGCCACCTGGTGGTAGTGTGACGGCCCGGTCGTAAACCCTACTCGGGATGATGCTGTGTTGTAAGTTGTCGTCCACCTACCTGGCTGGTATGCCCAACAGAGCTACGGACTTCCCAGGATCTGCCCGGTTAGATGGCCCCTGCTTTGTTGGGTGATCTGGCGACCCTAGGCAGTGAGAATACCGAGAACACCACCATCCACTTCCCAGTTTCCAAAAATAAGGCAGCCTTTGTTTTCACGCCTGGCCTTCTCCCCACCCTACCCTACCAACAAAAGATAATAACTTTAATCCCTACCTCAGCCCTTACAGAATAGAAAACAATAACTACATTACGCTATATCGGAATTCACACAGTGGTGTGCAGTGTTATTGTTGGTTTTCACTCATTATCCCCCCATGTAGGCTATGGGCACTTGAAAGGTGGTAATAACCCCTTTCCAGACAAGTGAGGACCGACCCAGGATGCTGAGTGCTGGAGTCACACAGGGCAGTGACCCAGGTGGCAGTAGAGGAATGAGACCCAACCTCCACCCAGTCCACCCAGCCAACCGAAGGGAAGGAGGGGGGAGGGAGAGAGAAGCAGATATCTGAAGGAGGTGGGAAGCCCCTACAAGAGCCCAGGCATTGAAAGCAGCAAACAGGAGACACGGTTGGACGGGTTCCCTGAGTCACAATAGCATTCTCATAGGGAATTGTCCATGAGAATATACGCACACAATTTTTTTGCTTAAATTTTATTTTGTCTAACATTAAATTTGCTAGCCTTCTTCATACCCACATTTTTTTTCCTGAGGAAGATTTGGCCTGAGCTCACATCTGTTGCCAATCCTCCTCTTTTTGCTTGAGGAAGATTCACTCTGAGCTACATCTGTGCCAATCTTCCTCTATTTTGTTTGTGGGTCCCCACCACAGCATGGCTGCCAACGAGTAGTGTAGGTCTGCACCAAACCAAACCTGGGCTGCCAAATTGGAGCAAGCTGAACTTAACCACTAGGCCATGGAGCCAGCCCCATACTGACATTTTAAAACAATATATTGTGGAAAAATATAAAAATTTTGGGAAAATATATTCTATATATTTTCTCTATCTATCCAGCTATCCGGAGACAGACTATTGTAATTGTGTGTACATATATTAGTTTCCTAGGACTGCTGTAATAAATTACCACAAACTGGGTGGCTTAAAGCAACAGAAATTTATTCTCTCCCAGTTATTGTGGACAAAGTCTAAGATCGAGGTGTGAGCAGGGCTGTACTCCCTTCAAAGTCTCTAGGAGAGAATAGTTTCTCACCTCTTCCAGCTTGTGGTGGCTCCAGGCACTCCTTGGCTTGTGACCGAATTACTCTAACCTCTGTCTTCATATGGACGTGGCTTCTCCTCTTCTGTCTCTTATGAGGACACTGGTCATTGGATTTAGGCCCCAAGAGGATAATCCAGGATGATCTCATCTCAAGACCATTGATCTAATTACATTTACATCTACAAAGACCCTTTTTCCAAATAAGGTCATATTCACAGGTTCAGCTGTTAGGATGTGGATACACACGAACACAAACACACACACACATAGAAATCTCACATTTTGGTGCATTTTTTTCCAGGTGTTGGTTATACACATACATAAAACTTTTAAACTAAATTTGATTCACAGACACTACACAGATTTTATTCTCTTTTTCCATAGTGAGTTTTTTCAACCTTTAATTATTAATTCAAAACATGATTGTAATGGCTACATCATAGATCATCTTAAATGTGCTAAATTTTATTTAACCGTTCAGTTAATATTGAGCACTCATAACTTTTTGGTGGTATAAATAAATGCTACAGTGAACACCCTAGGAAAAATCTAGCTTCTAAAGGTGTGTAGTGGACAATTCATTGTTTTTGTCACCCCACATCCACTGCCCCTTCTTCTGATAACACTACACCAATTTTTCTTGGGGAACTAACTTTTCCCTATTGGATACTATTTGGTGAAACCATCAATGAAGATGCACTGAACTTTTCTCGATCGAAAAGGAGACAAGAAATCTGAGCTAGGCTAATTTTATGCTGTCTCTAAAATGATACGACTGAAAACCACTGTAGCTGATTCATCCAGTAGCTGATTCACTGCCTTCTGTAACCTGGTTCAGGAAGCAGCCTAGGGCCACCTGGGGTTCCTGCCCTTTTTGGACCTGTTTTTTCAGCCTTCTCTTTCAGTGCTGTGAGCTGAACCAAAAATTTATTTTTTCTGTTTTATTTTGTCTAAGTTGATTTCTGTGTTTTGCAAACAAAGATCCTTAACTCATACAAGGTGAATACTTGATTAATTTCTTTTCTCTTCTGCTTTCTAATAAAAAAATATTTAGTGATATAAATTTTCCTCTGAGAAGAGTTTTGATGGTATACAAAGTAGTGTTCTCACTGTTATTATTTTCTAAATAGATTTTTATTTCGTCTTTGAACTGAGATTTGGAAAGGTGGTTTGAGAACTTCAAGTGATTTTCTTGGAAAATCATTTTATTGCCATTTTTCATTTTGTTATATTGTGTTAAGATAATTTGAGAGATTTATAGAGATCTTTATGTACATGATGAATTTTTGTAAATGTTCACTGGGTATTTTAAAAAATAGGTATTTTCTAATTGTGGATACAAAATATTCTCTCTCTCTACACACAAACACACACACAGAGTATATATCTTTTAACTCTAACTTGTAACTGTGTTGTTCAAATCTCCTTTACTATTACCCTGGTACCAAAGCCAGACAAAGATACTATGAGAAAACTACAGGCCAGTATCCCTTATGAATATACATGTATGTCCTCAAGAAAATACGAGCAAACCAAATTCAGTAGCATATTAAAAAGATTATAGGAGTGATGTCAGCATCATGGTGGAGTGAGCTCTTCCCTTAGACTCTCCCCACTAAGATAAAATGAAAAAGACATTCATAAACCAAGAGAGGGCATTTACACAACACAATAGATGTCTGAGAGACCCACACAGCCATACATCTGAAGGTGGAGGTGCTGGGCCCCTGGGAGGAAGTGGAAGGAGGTGAGGGGATCTCCTCTCCCTCCCTGGCAGCAATCTAGGGTACAGGACTGCATGTGGCTCTGTGAGGAGAAGAGAGAGGTATGGCTCTCCTCGGGAACATCTTCACTCTCTGAGCTGCCTCCCAGCCTTGGGAAAGCCCCACACAGAGGAGGCCAAGGAATTGCAGAGGTGTCTTCATCAAGCCAGCACCCCAGGACAGCAGATAGGAGAGAGGGAGAATACCCCCAGGATCATGCCCATGAGACAAAGCGTCCCTCCCCTGACCTGGTGCACCAGCTCAGCCAGAGCAAGAGACCCTGCCAGAGCACATGCACATACTTTTGTAAAGCAGCAGCAGTGAGCAGACAATCGCAGATGCATCCTGTCAGCATAGATTCCAAAGGAGAGGCACAGACAACAGGGATTGCAGCAGGCTCAGAATACACAGCCCCTGCGCTCTCCCCCCAGTGGTGGCAGGTGGAATCTGTGACCAGATACTTACCACTATGTGAAGGCACAAATCCACCCCATTAAATAGTATGAAAAGGTATTTTAATACTCCGAACCAGAAGGAAAATGGCAAACACCCAGAAACCAATCCTGAAGGCACAGAAATTTACAATCTAAATGATAGAGAATTCAAAATAGCTATCATTAAAAAAATTCAGCAAAGGGCCAACCCTGTGGCCAAGTGGTTAAGTTCGCATGCTCCACTGAGGCAGCCCAGGGTTTTGCCAGTTCAGATTCTGGGCATGGACATGGCACCACTCATCAAGCCATGCTGAGGTGGTGTCCCACATGCCACAACTAGAAGGGTCCACAACTGAAAAAATATACAACTATGTACCAGGGGGCTGTGGGGAGAAAAAGGAAAAATAAAATCTTAAAAAAACACCTCAGCAAGTTACAACAAAATTCAGAGGATAAGTTCAATGAAATCAGGAAAAAAATTAATGAACAGAGGGAATTCTTCACAAAAGAGATTGAAACTATAAAGAAAAACCAATGAGAAATGTTAGAGATAAAAAACACAATGAATGAGATAAAGAAAAATCTGGAGTCCTTGAATAAAAGAGCTGATACTATGGAGGACAGAATCAGCAGCTTGGAAGACAGAAATATAGCAGTGCTTCAGATGGAGAAGGAGAGAGAAGTAAGACTAGAAAGAAATGAATAAATTCTCTGAGAAATATCCAACTCAATTAGGAAATGCAACATAAGGATTATAGGTATTCAAGAAGGGGAAGAAAGTGAGAAAGGAGCAGAAAGCTTGTTCAAAAAATAATGGTTGAGAACTTCCAAAACATGGAGAAGAAGCTGGATTTACAATTAAAAGTAGCTAACAGAATTCCTAATTATATCAGTGTAAAAAGACCTTCTCCAACGCATATATTAGTAAAGCTGGCAAAAGTCAATGACAAAGAAAAAATATTAAAGGCAGCAAGACAGAAAAAAATAATGTGCAAAGGAACCCCTATGAGGCTTTCAGCAGATTTCTCAGCAGAAACTTTACAGGCCATGAGAGAGTAGAATGATATATTCAAAATTCTGATAGAAAAACCTTTCAGCCAAGAATACTCCATCCAGTGGAATTATCCTTCAGATATGATGAAGAAATAAAAACTGTCCCAGGTAAACAAAAGTTGAGGGAGTTCATTGACACAAGACCCCCCCCCCTACAAGAAATGATCAACAAGGCCCTCACATCTGAAGAAAAAGGGTTTACAAAGCCTTGAACGAGGAGACATAGAGAGACAAAATCAGAAAATTGCAGCTCTCTATCAGGACAGGTTAGCAAAGACTTAAATATAACATTAAAGATAAAAGGAAGGAAAACATCAAAAATAACTATAATCTCATGATTTTAACCACAAACGCACAACACAAAATGGAATAAGTTATGACAAAAATAACTTGAAAGGAAAAGAGTAAATGAATGGAAACTGCTTAGGCTAAGGAAATGAGAGGAAATCAGAAAATGGACTATCTCATCTACAAGATTTTTTATACAAACATCATGGTAATCACTAAACAAACAATCAGAACAGAGACACAAATGATAAATAAATAGAAAACTGAAAAGATCATCATAAAGAACTACCACAATAAACTGGCAGTCCAAAATACATGAGTTGAGAAACAAGGAAAATACAGAACAACCAGGAAACAAATGATAAAATGGCAGCATTAAGCTTTCATATATCAACAATCATTTTAAAGATTTTATTTTTTATTTTTCCTTTTCCTCCCAAAGCTCCCTGGTACATAGCTGTGTATGTTTAGTTGTGAGTCCTTCTAGTTGTGGCATGTGGGATGCTGCCTCAGCATGGCCCGACGAGTGGTGCCATGTCCACGCCCAGAATTTGAACCAGCGAAACCCTGGGCAGCCAAAGTGGAGCATGCAAACTTAACCACTCGGACACAGGGCCAGCCCCTCAATAATCATTTTAGATGTAAGTGGATTGAATTCTCCAATCAAAAGGCACAGAGTGGCTGGATGGATTAAAAACAAGACCCAAAATTATGCTGCCTCCAGGAAACACATCTCAGCTCTAAAGACAAACACAAGCTCAGAATGAAGAAATGGAAGACAATACTCCAAGTTAATGAGAAACAAAAGAAAGCAGGTGTTTCCATACTTATATCAGATAAAGTAGACTTCAAGATAAAAAAGACAATAGAGACAAAGAAGGGCAGTATAAAACGATAAAAGGGAGACTCCACCAAGAGGACATAACACTTATAAATATATATGCATCCAACAGAGGAGCACCAAAGTACATAAAGCAACTATTAACAAACCTAAAAGGAGATATTAACAGCAACACAATCATAGTAGAGCACCTTAACACCCCACTCACATCAATGGATAGATCATCCAGAAAGTCAACAAGGAAACAGTGGAATTAAACAAAAAACTAGACCAGATGGACTTAATAGTCATATATAGAACACTTCATCCAAACCCAGCAGAATACACATTCTTCTCAAGTGCACATGGAACATTCTCAAAGATAGACTATATGTTGGGAAACAAGGCAACCCTCAATACATTTAAGAAGATTGAAATCATATCAAGCATCTTTTCTGACCATAATGCTATGAAACTAGAAATCAACTACAAGAGAAAAGCTAGGAAAGTGATAAATATGTGGAGACTAAACAACATGATACTGAACAACTCATGGATCATTGAAGAAGTCAAAGGAGAGATCCAAAAATATCTGGAGACAAATTTAAATGAAAATTCACCATATCAACTCATATGAGATGCAGCAAAAGCAATCCTAAGAGGGAAATTCATAGCAATACAGGCCCACCTTAACAAACAAGAAAAACCTCAAATAAGCCATCTTTTTTTTTTAGGAAGATTGGCCCTGAGCTAACATCTGCCACCAATCCTCCTCCTTTTGCTGAAGAAAACTGGCCCTGAGCTAACACCCGTGCCCATCTTCCTCTACTTTATATGTGGGACACCTACCACAGCATTGCTTGTCAAGCCGTGCCACGTCTGCACCCAGGATCCAAACCAGTGAACCATAGGCCACTGAAGCAGAACGTGTGCACTTAACCACTGTGCCACCAGGCCAGCCCCCAAATAAACAATCTTAAACCATACCTAACAGAACTAGAAAAAGAAGAATAAACAAAGCCAAAAGACAGCAGAAGGAGGGAGCTTATGAAAATTAGAGCAGAAATAAATGAAACTGAAACAAAAGAAAAACAGTAGAAAGGATCAATGAAACTAAGAGCTTGTTCTTTGAAAAGATAAACAAAATTGATGAAGCTTAAGCAAGACTCACTAAGAATAAAAGAGAGAGGGCTCAAAAAAACAAAGTTAGAAATGAAGGAGGAGAAATTACAATGGATATCACAGAAATACAAAGGATTATAAGAGAATACTATGAAAATTATATGCCAACAAATTGGACAATCTAGAAGAAATGGATAAGTTCTTAGACTCATACAACCTCCCAAAACTGAATGAATAAGAAATAGAGAATCTGAACAGACCAATCACAAGTAAAGAGATTGAAACAGTAATCAAAAACCTCCCAAAAAACAAAAGTCCTGGACCAGACGGCTTCTCTGGATAATTCTACCAAACATTCAAAGAAGATTTAATACCTATTCTTTTCAAACTATTCCAGAAAATTGAAGAAGATGAAAACTTCCTAATACATTTTACGAGGCCTACATTACCCTAATCCCAAAGCCAGACAAGGACAAAAAAGGAAAATTACAGGCAAATATTGCTGATGAACATAGATGCAAAAATCCTAAACAAAATATTGGCAAATCGAACACAGCAATACATTAAAAGGATCATACATCATGATCAAGCGGGCTTTATGCCAGTAATGTAGGGATGGCTCAACATCTGTAAATCAATCAATGTGATATACAACATTGACAAAATGAGGAATAAAAATCACATGATCATCTCAATAGACACAGAGAAAGCATTTGACAAGAGTCATTTGTGATAAAAAAAGAACCTCTCAATAAAATGGGTATAGAAGGGAAGCACCTCAACATAACAAAGGCCATATATAACAAACCCACAAACAACATCATACTCAATGGGGAAAAACTGAAAGCCATCCCTCTGAGAACAGGAACAAGACAAGTGTGCCCACTCTTGCTACTCTTATTCAACATAGTACTGGAGGTTTTGGCCAGAGGAATTAGTCAAGAAAAAGAAATAAAGGGTATCCAAATTGGCAGTGAAGAAATGAAACTCTCACTGTTTGCAGAGGACATGATTCTCTATATAGAAAACCCTAAAGAATTCATCAGAAACCTATTAGAAATAATCAACAACTACGGCAAAGTTGCAGGATACAATATCAACTTACGAAAATCACTTGCATTTCTACACTAACAAAAAGACTAAACTAAACTAAACTAACTAAACTAACAGAAAGAGAATTCAAGAATACAATCCCACCTACAATCTCAACAAAAAGAGTAAAATATCTAGGAATAAATTTAACCAAGGAGGTGAAAGACCTATACAATGAAAACTATAAGACACTATTGAAAGAAATTGATGACGACATAAAGAAATGGAAAGATATTCCAGGCACATGGATTGGAAGAATAAACATAGTTAAAATGTCCATACCACCTAGAGCAATCTACAGATTCAATGCAATCCCAATCAGAATCCCAATGACACTCTTCATGGAAATAGAACAAAGAATCCTAAAATTCATACGGGGCAACCAAAGACCCCAAATCGCTAAAGCAATCCTGAGGAAAAAAGAACAAAGCTAGAGGCATCACAATCCCTGACTTGAAAATATACTACAAAGCTATAGTAATCAAAACAGCATGGTACTGGTACAAAAACAGGCACACAGATCAATGGAACAGAATTGAAAGCCCAGAAATAAATCCACACATCTACAGACAGCTAATCTTTGACAAAGGAGCTAAGAACATATAATGGAGAAAGGAAAGTCTCTTCAATAATGGCGTTGGGAAAACTGGACAGCCACATGCAAAAGAATGAAACTAGACCCTTATATTTTGCCATACATAACACTTAACTCAAAATGGTTTAAAGACTTGAAGGTGAGACATGAAACCATGAAAATCCTAGAAGAACATATAGGCAGTACACTCTCTGACACTGGTCTTAGGAGGATCTTTTTGAATACCATGTCTACTTGGACAAGGGAAACAAAAGAAAAAATACACAAGTGGGACTTCATCAGACTAAAGAGCTTCCTCAAGGCAAAGGAAACCAGCAATAGAACAAAAAGACAACTCAGCACCTGGGAGAAAATATTTGCAAGTCATATATCCGACAAGAGGTTAATCTCCAAAGCATATTAAGAACTCACAAAACTCAACAACAAAAAAACAAACAACCCAATCAAAAAAGGGGCAGAGAATTGGAACAGACATTTTTCCAAAGAAGATAGGCAGATGGCTAATAGGCACATGAAAAGATGTTCAACATCACTTATCATCAGGGAAAAGCAAATCAAAACTACACTGAGATGTTACTTTATACCTGTTAGAATGGCTATAATTACCAAGACAAAAAATAGCAAATGTTGGAGAGGATGTGGCAAAAAGGGAACCCTCATACGCTGCTAGTGAGAATGCAAACTGGTGCAGCCACTATGGAAAACAGTATGGAGACTTCTCAAAAAATTAAAAACAGAAATGCCATAGACCCATCAACAATTTGAAGAGACTTATTCACCCCTATGTTCATTGCAGCATTATTCACAATAGCCGAGACACAGAAGCAAACAAGCGCCCATCGACTGATGAATGGATAAAGAAGATGTGGTATATATATATATATATATACACAATGGAATACTACTCAGCCATAAAGAAAAGACAAAATTGTCCCATTCGCAACAACATGGATGGATCTTGAGGGAATTATGTTAAGCAAAATAAGCCAGACAGAGAAAGACAAACACCATATGATTTCACTCATGTGTGGAAGATAAACTAATGCATGGACAAGGAGAACTGATTAGTGGTTACCAGAGGCAAAGAGGGTTGGGGTGTGGGCATAAAGGGTAAAGGGACACATATATGGTGACTGACAAATAATAATGCATAACTGAAATTTCACAACGTTATTAACTATTTTGACCTCAATTAAAAAAGAAGATTGTAACCATGACCAAATGGGATTTATCCCAGGATTAAAGGTTTGGTTCAACATATGAAAATTAATAAATGTAATATGCCACATTAACAGAATGAAGGGGAAAAAATCCACATGATCATCTCAATTCATGCAAAAAAATTATTTGACAAAATCCAACATTCTTTCATGATAAAAAACACTCAACAAAATAGGAATAAAAGGGAAGTTCTTCAACATGATAAAGGCCATATACAAGAAATCCACAACTAACATCATATTCAATGGTAAAAGACTGAAAGCTTTTCCCCAAACATCAGAAAAAAGATAAGGATGCTTGTTTTCACCACTTCTCTTCAACACTGTGCTGGAAGTTCTAGCTAGAGAAATTAGGCAGGAAAATGAAATAAAAGGAATCTAAATTGGAAAAGAAAAAGCAAAGTTATCTCTATACACAGATGACATGATCTTATCTGTAGAAAACCCTAAGACTACACACACACACACACACACACAAATGATAGAGCTAATAAATGAATTCAGCAAAGTTGCACGATGCAAAATCAACACATAAAAATCAGTTGCATTTCTTTTTGTTTTTCTTCTTCTTCTTCTTCTCCCAAAGTCCCCAAGTATGTAGTTGTATATTCTAGTTGTAGGTCCTTCTGTTTGTGCTATGTGGGACGCTGCGCTAGCATGGCTTGATGAGCGGTGCCATGTCCATCCCCAGGATCTGAACTGGTGAAACCCTGGGCTGCCGAAGCAGATCACAGGGATTTAACCACTCGGCCATGGGACTGGCCCCCTCAGTTGCATTTCTATATACTAGCAATGAACAGTCTGAAAAGGAAATTAAGAAAACAGTTCCATTTAAAATAGCGTCAAAAAGAAAATATGTAGGATTAAAGTTAACTAGGGAGGCATAAGACTTAAACAAAGAAAATTACAAAACATTGCTGAAAGAAATTAAGGAAGACCTAAATAAATGGAAAACTGTCCCATGTTCATGGGTTAGAAAACTAATATATACATTCAATGCAAACCTCATCAAAATCCCAATGGCAATTTTTTGTCTTTGGTTTTTTTCAGAACTGGAAAAGTCTATCCTAAAATTCATATGAAATTTCAAAGGACCCTGAATAACCAAAACAATCATAAAAAAGAACAAAGTTGAAGGACTCACAAAACTTACTACAAAGCTACCATCATCAAAAGAGTATGGTACTAGCATAAAGATAGACATATAGACCAATGGACTGAAATTGAGAGTTCAGAAAAAAATCCTTCATATCTATGGTCAATTGATTTTTGACAAAAGTGCCAGACCATTCAGTGCGAGAAGGCCACTCTCTTCCGAAAAGTATTTTGGGAAAACAGGATATCCACAGGCAAAAAAATGAAGTTGTATCTTTACCTCTCACCATATACAAAAATTAATTCAAGATAGATCAAAACTTAAATTTAAGAGCTAAAATTGTAAAACTCTTATAGTTGTGCACCCATCACCAATCCCGTTTTAGAACACTTCTATCACCCCAAAAAGTTCCCTCATGCCTATTTGCAGCTAATTCTTGCTTCCACCCTTAGTCTTGGATAACAATTGATTTGCTTTATGTCTCTATTGTTTTGCTATTTCTAGAAATTTCATACTAAATGGAATCATACAATATGTAGTTATTTGTGTCTGGCTTCTTTCATGAGATTCACCTACATTGTAGCATCTATCAGAACTTTGTTCCTTTTTTTTTCCCAAAGATTTTATTTTTTTCCTTTTTCTCCCCAAAGCCCCCCGGTACATAGTTGTATATTCTTATTTGTGGGTCCTTCTAGTTGTGGCATGTGGGACGCCACCTCAGCGTGGTTTGATGAGCAGTGCCATGTCTGCACCCAGGATTTGAACCAACAAAATACTGGGCCACCTGTAGCGGAGTGCATGAGCTTAACCACTTGGCCATGGAGCCAGCCCCAGAACTTTGTTCCTTTTTTATTGCTGAGCAGTATTCCATTAAATGGGTATACCACATTTTGTTTATCCATTCGCCAGTTGATGGACATTCAAATTGTTTCCAGTTTGGGGCTATTAGGAATAACGCTACTGTGAACATTTGCATGCAAGTCATTGTGGAGACGTGTTTTCATCTCTCTTGGGCAGATACCTAGGAATGAAATTGCTTGTCAACCACCTAGGCTTTACTATTAATAATTTACTATAGTTGCTTTATCACGTATCTATCCACCTAGTCATCTCTTTATTCTTCCATTAATCCTTCTAATTTTTTGGATGCATTTTAAAGTAAACTGCAGACAGAAAAACATATCTACCTAGATATGTTGAGCATCATGGCAGAGTGAGGGCACTCAGAAATCTTTTTTTTTTTTTTTGAGGAAGATTAGCCCTGAGCTAACTGCTGCCAATCCTCCTCTTTTCACTGAAGAAGACTGGCCCTGAGCTAACATCCATGCCCATCTTCCTCTACTTTATATGTAGGATGCTTACCACAGCATGGTGTGCCAAGCGGTGCCATGTCCGCAGCCGGGACCCAAACCAGCGAACCCTGGGCCACCAAAGCAGAATACGCACACTTAACCACTGCACCATTCGCCAGCCCCAACACTCAGAAATCTTCCCTCTCCAATATACAACCAGGAAAACATCCATGCTCCAACAGAGGACACCCAAACTTAACACAGAAAACGTCAGCGAGATCCACGCAGCCATAAGACAGAGGACAGACAGGCCAGAGCTCCCCTCAGAGGAGCTGGAACAGGGTAAGAGAATCTTCGCTCCCTCCCCTAAAGATGATCGAGACCACAGGAGGATCCGTGAGGGAAGGAACCGGGGAGGGAACAGTCGTTCACGGGACTTTCAAGGACTCCTTAGGGCCCTCGCAGCCTAGAAGGAAGCCCTCTACCAGGGCGAAAGCTTTCACATGGGGTGGGGGGGGGGTGACCTCATCAAGCCAACACCCCATGAGAGCAGAGGGAGAACACGCAGGAGAAAGCGCTCCTTGCCCCAACCACTCAGCGGGGCTCCAGCCCCTAGGATTTCTGCAGAAGGCAGAGGGCTCAGAATACACAGCTCTTGACCGCGCCCCCAGTGGCAATAGGTGGTAACTGCGACCTAATAACGCCAGGATGCGAAAAAACAGAGCCTCTAGCAACATCAAACACTGTATTACATCTCCAGACCAGAAAAACCTATCTACCTAAATTCGAGTAATTTTTTTAAAACGAAAATAAGGGTTAATGAGTGGATCATTATATTTTTTAGAATAGTTTTAGATTTACAGAAAAATTGTGAAGATACACCCACATTCAGCTTCCCTATTATTAATATTTTACATTAGTATGGTACATTTGTTCACAACTAATGAACCAATATTGATACACTGTTATTAACTAAAGTCAACACTTCATTCAGATTTCCTTAGTTTTTACCTAATATTCTTTTTCTGTTCCAGGATCCCATCCAAGATACCATATTCCATTTAGTCACCATGTCTCCTTAGTGTCTTATTTTGACAAGGACAGTTACTCAGGCTTTCCTTGTTTTTGATAACCTTGATTTTTTGAGGAGTACTGGCCAAGTATTTTGTAGACGGCACCTCAGTTTGGGTTTGTCTGATGTCTTTCTCATGGTTAGATTGCGATTATGGGTCTGGGGAGGAAGACCACAGTGTTAAAGTGAGGTTCTCACCACATCACATCCTGGGTACACATTATCAACATGACTCACCACTGTTGATGTTGACCTTGATCTCCAGGTGGTTTTGATCTCTAAGGTGTTTTTGTCACGTTTCTCCACTGTCATGTTCCTCTCCCTCCACCCTTTACATGTTGTACAATTTGGAAGGAATTCACTACGCACAGCCCACACTTAAGAAGCGGGGAGTTATGCTCCACCTCCTTGAGGGGGTGGTATCTACATAAATTATTTGAAAATCTTTTGTACAGGAGATTTGTCTATTCTCCTCCATTTATTTGTTTATTAAATCATGTATATATAGTGGACTAACTATTTTAAGCTTTGGGTTGTAATCCAATACTACTTGGTTTTGTTGCTCAATTTTTTCTGGTTTGGCCATTGGCGGCACTTTCAGTTGTCTCCCGTGTCTCTTTGACAAACACCTATTACCGTGGGGCTTTATTTCTTAAGCACCTTTTTGCTTTCTGGCACTACAAGATGTTCCAGGCTATTTCCTGCACCAGTTCTAGAATCAGTCATTTCTCCAAGGAGCCCTGGTTCTTTTTATTGGAGAATGATATTAGAAACCAAGATCTGGGCACTCAGTGTGCTCATTGTTACTTTTTTCTTTCTTTCTTTCTTTCTTTCCTTCCTACCTTCCTTCCTTCCTTCCTTCCTTCCTTCCTTCCTTCCTTCCTTCTTTCTTTCTTTCTTTCTTTCTTTCTTTCCTTCTTTTCTTTCGTTCTCTCTTTCTTTCTTTCTTTCCTTCCTTCCTTCCTTCATTCCTTCCTTCCTTTTTCTTTCTTTCTTTCTTTCTTTCTTATTGAGGAAGATTAGCCCTGAGCTAACATCTGCTGCCTATCCTCCTCTTTTTGCTGAGGAAGACTGGCCCTGAGCTAACATCCATGCCCATCTTCCTCTACTTTATATGTGGGATGCCTGCCAAAGCATGGCTTGCCAAGTGGTGCCATGTCCACTCCTGGGATCCAAACTGGTGAACCCCGGGCTGCCAAAGTGGAATATGCAAACTTAACCACTGTACCACCAGACCAGCTCCTTGTTTTTGCTTCTTGACCCTCTTAGAGGGCAAAGCTTGGGAATATATCTGTGTATACACACGTCTATAATTATTTATCTATTTATCCCTCTGTACCTATATTAAGCTACACATGAGTTCATATGCATGTCTCCAATTCTAATCCTTTATTGCTTGGTTCATTCTGGCCTTCTGCCCTACTCTTGCTTATCTGTGATTCCCTACTCCAACAGCAGGTTTCATACAGTGAAAGGAATACTGCCCTTACAAGACAATTGAGTTGATTACTTCTTCAACAGTTTCCAGGAAGTAAACAGCTTTATCTTCAAGCTACCATGAGTTGTTAGAAAGTCCTGCCATGTTGCTATTGTTATCTGCTAAGTAAAATGTCAAGGCTTTCTTTTGGTCAAACAGCCTTTTTAATGTGTGATAACTGCCTTTTTACTTTGTTTGACTATCTTGTGTAAGTACATGACAAAGCAATTCCAAAGTATGTTGTATAGCACATAGTTTGCTTTGGCTGAAGAAGAATGTAGAAAAGGTGTACTCTCTGTTTATTGCCAGTAATCCATGTTGCTACCTTATTTTCTAAAAGGACTTCTGGTTGTTTCGGCATATCCAAGTGTCTGATGGATAGGATACAGAAGTAGCACATTTAATAATATCATTAATCTTTTTATATACAGCAGACTTTAACTCTAAAAACTGTTTTTGGTAACATATTTTATAGAAGGAATCTTGTATCTTCATCAAATGTCAAAAATCCTTCATCTTCTACCACTAAAAATAGTTGGCAGTCTCTAGCAATATTTTTTTCAAGCTTCCTCTTTCAATTTTTGCGTAGACTCAAAAGTAAAAGGAATTATCTTCTTGAAATATTTTTATAAAGTCTATTGCTTTGAAATTTGATTAATAAGAACAGAATGGGTTCGAGATATCTCATTTTTCTCTGAAACTTTCTCCTTTTATTGATAGAGTATATTCTCTATTGTACCTGAGTCGAAGTTGTTTCAGCACGATGTTGTTCCACGTGATGTTGGTTTTCCTCCTCAGAAATCTCTGGGGTGGCAAGGTTGATATTCTCCTGTAAGTCATCCTCACAAAATGTGAAGATTCCCAAATAGGATTTTTTTCTTAAAAGACTCAAAGCTAAACAAAATTAAATAACTAAAAATTAAATATAGTTCTTAGAGATTATTCTGTTTAATGTTATGAATGCTAAAATGCCAAGCTAGTCCACAAAGATTAAAATTCTGATATAATCTGTCTTTATTCTTTTTTTCTAGTACATTTATATTTTCATTTAAGAACCTATTTAGGGGCCGGCCCTATGGCTGAGGCGTTAAGTTCACACACTCTGCTGTGGTGGCCCAGGGTTTCACAGGTTTGGATCCTGGGCTCGGACATGGAACCACTCATCAGGCCATGCTGAGGCGGCGTCCCACATAGCACAACAAGAAGGATCTACAACTAGAATATACAACTATGTACTGGGGGGCTTTGGGGAGAAGAAGGGGAAAAAAGGAAAGAGGAAGATTGGCAACAGATATTAGCTCAGAGCCAATCTCTAAAACTAAAAAAAGAAGCTATTTGGGGCTGGCCCAGTGTCGCAGCAGTTAAGTTCACACATTCGACTTCGAATGCCCGGGGTTTGCTGGTGCAGACCTATGCACCACTTGTCAAGCCACGCTGTGGCAGGCGTCCCATATATAAAGTAGAGGAAGATAGGCACAGATGTTAGTTCAGGGACAGTATTCCTCAACAAAAAGAGGAGGATTGGTGGCAGATGTTAGTTCAGGGCTAATTTTCCTCAAAAAAAAAAAACAAACCACAAAGAACCTGCTTAATCTATTTATTTTTGAATAGAGAATACATTTACATGGCTTTAAAAATCAAAATAATACAAAAAGGTACACTCTGAGTATGTTCACTTCCACCCCAACTCCCCTCTCCCTCCCCTATAATTAACTCGTTTTATAATTTATTGGGGATCTTTCTAGTATTTAATATGAGTGTAAGAAAATCTAAATATATATTTCTATTTCCCCCTTTTATTATACAAAAGGTAACATAATATATACTTTTTTCTGTTCTTCACTTTGCCTTTTACTCAATATATTCTGGAGATCCTCTCACATCATTATACAGAGAAATTTTCATTCATTTTTACAGCTGAATCTTATTCCATTGTGTGGATGTACCATAGTTGTGTTTAACCAGATCTCTGCTTATAACATTTGTATCTTTTCCAAATTTTGTTATAATCAATGCTGCCATGCATAACCTTGAACATAAGTTGTTTCATACATGAGAAGTCTATTTGAGGTAAAATTCCAGAAATGAGATTATTGGTCAAAGAGTATAAGAGCATTCGTGATTTTCAAAGATGTTTCCAAATTGCCTTCCATAGGGTTGTAATATTTTAGGTCCCAGTGAGCAATGCACGAGTTCCTTGCCATGGGCCGCCCCAGTGGCGCAGCAGTTAAGTACGCACATTCCACTTTGGTGGCCCAGGGTTTGCCGGTTCAGATCCCAGGTGCGGACATGGCACCGCTTGGCAAGCCATTGCTGTGGTAGGCGTCCCACATATAAAGTAGAGGAAGATGGGCACGGATGTTAGCTCAGGGCCAGTCTTCCTCAGCAACAAGAGGAGGATTGGCAGCAGATGTTAGTTCAGGGCTAATCTTCCTCAAAAAAACAAAACAAACAAACAAAAATAAGAGTTCCTTGACAAAAGTATATGTCATCATATATTTGGGCTTTTGGGCAATCTGATAGATGAGAAATGGCATGTCAATTATGTTTTAATTTGCAGTTCTCATATTATGAGTGAAATTGAACATCTTTCATGTGTTTAAAGCCCTTTTTGTATTTCTTTTTCTGATAATTGTCTTTTCATGTTCTTTGCCTATTTTCATATTGGATTACTTATCCTTTTTGTCTTGATTTCAAGGAGATCTATATATTGAGGAGATGAGCCCTTTGTCAGATTTCTGAGTTGCAAAATTTTCCTATTTTTCTCTGCCTTATAACTTTGTCTACTTTTTTGCCACCAGAAGTTTTTGGAGTAAAATATATCAATCTCCTCTTATTTGCTTTCAATCATAGAAAGGCCTTCCTCACTCCAATGTTGCAAAGAAATTTGTCCATATTATCTTCTACTATTTTTATGGTTTTCTTTTTTCCCGTATAAATCTTTGCTCTATCTGGAGTTTGTTTTGATATATATAGTATGTGGTATGTATTCAACTTTATCCTTTCCAGACGGATATCCAATGGTCCCAACACAATTTATTAACATTGAGATGCCTTCTTCATCATAGACTAAATTCTCCTACGCTTTCCATCTTTTTCTGGATTTTTCTATTCTGTTTCCTTGTCTGTATCTACTTGTGTGCCACAAGCATACCATTTCTTTCTTTATTTTTGGGCCCATAATCAAAACTTTATTGAAAAACTGACACTAAAAGAGGAGATCACTGTTGTATACCTTATAGAATTAAACATAATTACATTATCTTGGTAGATTAACTAGAATTACTGAACTGATAAGGCTTTCTGTGATGTAACACAAATTCAGGAAGTTGTGTGGATCATTAGTGTTGCTTTCTTCTAAATGAACACCGTTCTGTGAGTCTGGCCTTTCCTCCCGTCAGCTGTTGAACAACCCACACAAAGAACCATTGTCTGAGCATGGCTGGAAACCGGGAATCTTGCAGCAACCTGGACGTCCTACATCCATAAAAGAAGAACTTGGACTTTGAACTAGCCATTTCTTTTTATATTTTTTTCTTTTCCTCTTCCAAGGATGGAGGTAGGTAGTAAATCTCTAACCAAGGCATGCCGATCCTTTCGCAGGGCCTGCCCGTCCAGATCTCTCAAAACCACACCATTTCAACAGTATGTTTGTGGTAGGACTGAGCTCCTTTTATTGCTTTTCTTTTCAGAATCTTTCTGTCCATTCTTTTTTTTCTTTTTTTCCTCTTTATTTGGAAATAATTTCAAATTTAAAAATAATTGCAAAAATAAAAATAGTACAAAGAGCAGACATATATCCTTTACCCAGAATCACCTATTAACATTTGTTTCATTATTTTATTAACGTTTGTTGTATTTTATCTGCTTTTTTTCTCTCATATGTAACTTTTTTGCTGAATCCTCTGAGGACAAGTTTTGTACCACATGTCCCTTTTACCTCTAAATACCCCTAAGTGTGCATTTCCTAAGAATAAGGATATTCTCTCATATAATCACAGTATAAGTATCAGCTTCATAAATTTACATTGATACGATATTTTTATCCATTCGACCATTCATATTTCATCTTTGCCATTTGACTCAATAATACCCTTTCTCCATTTCTCCCACCTCCGGTACAGGATCCAATCTACTGCCAGAGATACATTGTTTCTAACTATTCTACCTTGTTTCAGCCAGAAAAAAAATGTTTTGTTGGTATTGTTATTGAGATTCTGTTAAAAATATTTCACTTATTTAGGGAGAATTAACATCTTTCTGATGAATCTTCCTGTTAGAGAACATTTTGTACTTTTCCATTCAGGTCTACTTTTGTGTTCTTTGGGAAAGTTTTAGTTTTCCTTATATAGGTTTTTCACATTTCTTGTTCAAATTTATACCTATGTATTCTGTCTTTTATGCACCTATTACATATGGCCTTCTATTTATGTCTTCTAACTTATTATCATTTAACTATGAAAACTATGATTTCAGAATATTTATTTTATACCACTGACCTTACAGAATTTTCTTTCTTTCTTTTTTTTTTTTTGAGGAAGATTAGCCCTGAGCTAACATCTGCCGCCAATCCTCCTGTTTTTGCTGAGGAAGACTGGCCCTGAGCTAACATCCATGCCCATCTTCCTCCACTTTATATGTGGGACACCTGCCACAGCATGGCTTGCCAAGTGGTGCCATGTCCACACCCAGGATCTGAACCGGCACACCCCGGGCTGACAAGGCGGAACGTGCAAACTTAACCGCTGCACCACTGGGTTGGCCCCCAGAATTTTCTTAGTTTGTAGCAGTTTTCAGTTGTAATCTCTATTATTTTGCCTGTATTATTACTTACATTTTTAATAAACACTTATTGGATCAAAAGGGATACAGTTTTATCCCTAAATTATCTATCTTACACACTTTCTTTTTTTTTTTTTTGAGAAAGATTAGCCCTGAGCTAACATCCGTGCCCATCTTCCTCTACTTTATATGTGGGATGTCTGCCAGAGCATGGCTTGCCAAGCAGTGCCATGTCTGTACCTGGGATCCCCGGGCCGGAGTGGACATGCAAACTTAACTGCTGCGCCACCGGGCCGGCCCCTCTTACACACTTTCTTAATGTTGTATTAACTTAGTTTATTCCTCCTATTTACTTGAAATCTCTTAACAATTGTTTTGATATTTAAAATTAACAGCCTTTACAGTCATCATTAATTACCTCAGAATTTTACTCTTGCAAAAATACATCAAAGTGTAACAAAATATCAACATATAAAGCACATAATGAATATTTCCATTCCAAGTTAAATCTTGCATGATTATTCGTATTTGAAGTGAATATTCAGATATCCATGATAATTGTAAATCACATGCCTCATTTGTATTATTGACATTGTTAAGCTGATTATATTGATGGTAACCTCTAATTCTCAGGGAAACTGACACTAACATCTTCTAATCTGGGGAGTGGGGCCCCTGCAGAGAGTATGGTAAGTAGGGATAGAAACCCCATCGATTCAGAGAATCAGGCAGTGGCAGGAGGATAACGTGCTCCACAACCAAACAGATCCATACAGGAGAAAACTTCTTACAAACAGGGAAACGTGGAGTGATCCTGTGAGCTATGGACATGCTGCATTTGAGCTGTAGATCTGAGATGAAGATTCAACAATAGCAGGACTGGATGGGGAGCAGGGTTTAGATAATCTACACATTCTGTCCTTGGCATTTTTTAATTCTTGTCCTCTATTCTCTCTTGAACTTACTTCAATTATACTTTTGCATCCATCATTCCACTGAAACTTCTCACGTGAAGGCCATCAAAGACTTCTATGTTGTTAAATCCAGTCACCGGTTCTCTATCTACTTGACCCATCAGGAGCCTGTGATATATCAAGCATACATTCCTCCCTGACTAGACTTCTAAGACACCATACTCTCCTGATTTCCCTCCTACCTCCATGGTCACATCTCAATCCAGGGATGTCAGATTTAGCAAACAAAAATACAGGATCCCCATTTAAATTTTAATTTAAGATAAACAACAAATAATTTTTGTATAAATATGTGTCAAATATTGCATGAGGTAATTATACACTAAAAATTACTCATTTTTTATCTGAAATTAAAATTTAACTGGGCACCTTTATTTTACCTGGCAACCCTATCTCTGTCTCCTTTTGCAGTTCCTCCTTATCTCCCCAACTTCTTCTCTTCTCCATCTACATTCACTCCCTAAGTGAGCTCCTCCTGTTTTGAGGCTTTAAAAAACTATCTATCTGCTGAGAACTCTCAAATTTATACCATCAGTGCAGAACTCCCCTCTTTATTCCAAACTTATATCCATCACTTGACGTCTCCTCTTGGATATCTAACAGGCATCTCAAGTTAACATCTCCCAAACTGAACTCTTGATCGCCCTCCAAAGAATCCTGTTCCTTCTGTAGCCTTCTCCATCTCAGGAAATGGCAATTCTACCTCCCAGTTGCTCAGGTGCAAAGCCTTGGGGTCACCATCTATTATTTCCTTTTTTGTACACCCCAAATCCACTTCCTCAGCAAATCCTTTTCTCTTTCTCTTCAAAATATATCCCCAAATGAATCAAGTCTCATCATTTTCCCTGCCACCACCCTGGTCCAAACTCCCATAATCTCTCATCTGTATTACAGAAGTAACCTCCTCATTGATCTTCCTGCTTCTCCAATTTATTGTAAAGAATGATCCTAAGTCCAAGCAGATCCCTTAGGCTTAGATCCCTCCAGTGCTTTCCTTTTTCTTAATAAAAGGAAAAGTCCTACAATGGCCTACGAGGCCCTATACAAATCTGCTCTTCCATAATTTCTCCTCTCCAAATTCTCTCTACTTTCTAACATGACTGACACTACCCTGGCTTTTTCCTGTTCTTCAGACAAACCAGGCACACTTGCACATCAGAGCCTTTGCACCTGCTGATTTCTCTGCCTGAAATATTCCTCCTCTATCTGCATGGGTCACTCTCTCACCTCCTACAGTTTTCTTCTCAAATATTGTGCTTTCAGTGTGGCATTCTCTGGTCACCTTACATTAAATTGCAAGCACCCTCCTCCCCAGCACTCCATATTTACCATCCTTGTTTTATTTTCCTTTGAAGCTTATCACCATCCAACATACTACAGGTGTTACTTTGTTTTGGGGGTCTGTTTTTCCCTGCAAGAATGTAAGCCTCAGGAAGACAGGAGTTTTTGCCTGTTTTTTAAGCTGATATATCTCCAGCACCTATATGCAGTGTGGACGTGGTGTCTTGGAAGCCTGATGCTTGGTCGGCACTCAATAGTCATTGAACAAATGCATAGCTACATGAATGAATGAAATCAAAGGATGCACATACAGCAGCTATCACCCAGTGACAAACTATTAGGGAATCCTAGGTCAAAGGGGACAAAAAAGAAAAGTGACTATGGAGGAGCAATGACAAGCGTGGTCTGGCAGAGGGACTGGAGCTGATTTCTTTTTTCCTCAAGCCACTGAGGGGCAGGAGCTGTCCAGCAATATTTTGCTGAATTTGGAGTGTTGCTGCAGGGAAGGAATGCTCACTTTCTGTATCCCAGCTCAGGAGCACTTGACTGCCAACCTTCCCATCAAATACGCCATGCGATCAATTCTGGCTAATGGGACATGAGTGGAGCTGCTTGCCCTCATCTTCCTGAAGACTGAAATGTAGATGGCGTGCTGGTGAGCCAGAGTGGACCATGTAGACGAGGACAACATCCTAGTTGATGGTCAAGCAACAAGATAGAAGAATTTGGGACCCTGGAAATCTCACAGGAAAGAGCCACCTACCTTTTCAGGAGAGCACATCTACTTCTGACGGAGAGAAATGCACTTCCGTCTTACTTGAGCCACCATATTTTAAGGTCTTCTTGTTGCAGGAGTTTAATCTGCTCCCAAGTAATCCAACCATTACCATGGGAGTTCCTCTCTTGTGTTTTATCTCTTCTTGTCTAGATCCCATGACTTTTTCTTTTTTGGTTGATCTTATTTTAGTGGAGAACATACTCAAGAAACTTCCTGACATAGAATATGTAAGAGAAATATTTTGAGACTTGTATATCTGGAAAGGCATTTTATTCTACCTTCATTTATGATTAATGGCTTGTGTGGGGATACAGTTCAAGGTTAGAAATCATTTTCCTTCAGAATTTCTAGGGTGGCTGTCCAGAAGTCCAAAGACTTTCTGATTATAATCCTTTGTTTTCATATGACCTTTTTCTTTGTTTTTACCTCTCCCTCTCTGGAGACTTGTAGGATCTTTCCTTTATCTCTGTTGTTCAAAATTTACAATGGTAAGCCTTGCCATGGGCCTATTCTCATCCCATTTGCTGGGTACTCAGTAGACCTTTTCAATCTGGAAATTCATGCCCTTCAATTCTGGACATGTTTCTTGAATTATTTCATTGATAATTTCCCTCCTTCTTCCCCCCTGCTCCCATTTTCTTTTCTTTTCCCTTCTCTCTCTCTTTTTAGTACTCTTATCATTCAGATTTTGGATCTCCTGGACTGGTCCACTAACATTCTTGCTTTCCTTTTGCCTTATTTTATCTTTTTTGCTCTACCATCTGAAAATGTTCTCAAATTTATCTTCCAACCGGTCTATTAATTTTCATAACAATTCTGCTATCATATTTTTAATTTCCAACTTTTTTGTTCTCTAGGTATTCTTTTTTCTAATATCTTCTTCTTGTTTTATTCATAGAATATGTTATATTTACGGTGGGAGGACTAAACAGTTATTTGAAAGCCCTCAGTCAGTGAATGGAGCTTGTTGACTTTGAACTTCCTTATAAGGTGATCTGGCTAGGCCATCTGTTGGTGAAGTCCTGATGTTAGGTCTTCTCTCTTGGGGTGGTTAGACTCCCCAGGGAAGTTTCTTCCAATCTGTGGTCTGAAGGATCAAGGCATGGCTGCCATCATTCTCAGGACTCAGTGAGGGAAACAGGCTGGTGGTTCTGCCATTAGGTATCATTTGCTCACCTGCCCCTGCGTCCTCTCCTCGCCCCTATTTGGTAGGGTATTCATGCCCTGAGCTGTACTTGGTATTCTCTGGCCAAAAGATATTGTGTTTCTCTCTTTCCAGAAAATAAACCTTTAGCCTTTGTCTTAGTCAGTTCAGGCTGTATAACAAATTACCATAGTCTGTGTGGCTAAAACATCAAACATTTATTTCTCACAGTTCTGGAGGCTGGGAAGGCCAAGATCAAAGTGCCAGTACATCTAGTGTCCAGGAACAGCCCTCTCCCTAGTTTGCAGACAGCCATCTTTTCATTGTACCTCACATGGCACAGAGTGAGAACAAGATCTTGTGTTTCTTCTTATAAGGGCACTAATACCATTCATGAGGGCTCCACACTTGCCTGCTAAACAGAGCTCCCTGCCTGTACCTTACAGCCATCTGGAGCCCTGTAATCAACATGGTAAACCTACGGAGGCAATGACTTACAGATTGATACTACAGAGATTTAAAAGACTGGCTCAAGCAATATTTATGGAATTTGTATGAAAAGGGTAAAGAGATTAATATGATGGTAAACAAAAATATACAAGACTTGGAAACAGATCCAGGAGATCAAATAAACTAACTGTGAAAATTCCACTGGAAGAGACTATAATGAAATAAATTATAGAAAGATGTCCCTAAACTAAAGAAAGACTCGAGTCTTCATGACAAAAGGGCCCACGAAATTACTGTGAAAACATGGTACATGCTCAATAAATCTTTGTGTAACCAATTAATAAATGATAAAACTGAGACCCACACCTAGACACATCAGGTAGACTTTTGAAGTTTCAAGCATACGTAAATAATCCTGTATGGACCCAGTCAGCAACAAAATGGGTCACCTACAAAATAAAAAAGAGAGCAACATCAGACTTCTAATGCCTGGGAATATGTGAAGGAAGGAATTAAAATGTGCTAAATCTCTCATAATATGGAGATGTAATAATAATAATAATATCTATTTATTGAATTAGAAAACAATGTACTAAGTGCTATATTGAGCTGCTTTATTCCACCCTCTGTGAACACAGGGATTATCTGAGCTGCTCACTGTTATATCTCCGGAGCCTAGCCCATTTCCTGGTTCACGCTAGGCACTCATCAAGTATTTGCACAATGTTGAATAAACAAGCCTATAAAGTAACCAAGGTTGAAAGACGTTAAGTGACCTAGCTAAGGCTGCATAAGTAAGAGGTGGAGCCAGGATTCCAACCAGACCTGTTTTCCTCCAAAATTCAAAGTCATATAGTTTCCCTCAAAATGTAATGTTTCCTTTTTAATATGGATGGAAAAATAAAAGTTCACACATTTATAACTTTATTTCAAAAGTAACCATTGGTAGACTAAAAATAAAATATGTAACTTCCAAATCAATAGGGAAAAAAGTAAATGGAACAAAGAGAACTTGAGTAAAGAAAAAAAATAAATGAAAAGAAGCCAAAAAGAAGCATAGAAATAGGAAGTCTAATAGAAAAGTGGGCAAAGAGCATGAGCAAATAGCTCACAGAAGAAATAAAAATACACAACCTTACTAAAACCTAAAGAGCTGAAAGAAAATTAATATGCTGAAATGGACATGCTTATATGCTATTAGTTGGAGTATAGAATTGTTCTAACCTTTTTAGGTCTGAATTCTAAATGTAGAATTCAGGTCTTCTGAAGTGTAGAATGTTCCAGTACTTTTACCAGTGTCCTGGGCTTAAAAAATTTTTTTTATCATAAAAATTTCCAAACATACACAACAAAGAGGGAATAATATAGTGGACTTCAGTATACTCATAATCCAGATTCAATAATTCCATAATTATCAAGATTTTACCACCCTTCCTTTATATATCCCTGTTTTCTCTCCCCTCCCCCTTCCTCTTCCTCCTTCTTCTTTACTTAAGTATTCTAAAGCAAATCCCAGACTTCATGTCACTTTGCTCTGTCTAAAAATTTAATCATTTTCTTACATAACCAAATACCATTACTAAACCTAAAAAATTAGCAATAAATAATTGACATCATGTAGTACCAGTCCATATTGAAATTTCCTCAATTATCTCAAAAGGGTATTTTTATGTTGGTTTATTTGAATTAAGATCCAAACAAGACCCATATTTTGAATTCAGCTAATATGTCTTTTTAATATAAAGCAGTCCCTTCCACCTTTTTTTCATACCATTGACTCAAAGAAACTGATCAACGTTCTGCAGAAAGTTTCACATTCTGGAGTCTTATGCTTTCTTAATTGATTCTTCAATTTCTCCCTCAAAACACTCTGTAACTATCGCTGTGGACTTTATGTTTCACATCAGAAGGCACATATTACCTTCAAAGCACATTTCCACTTAAAAGTGGGAAAACCACTCTTAAAGATACTGAAATTAACAAATGAGTTCAGATTGTAACAGCCCAATCCCTCCATTGTAAATTTCCTCATAATTTATCATCTAATAGGTTTTTCATTGATTATCTTTGCCTTGATCAGTTATTTCACTATGGGTTGGTGATATTTTTCATTGTCTTATTTCTTCTACATTTATTAGCTGAAATTTTTCTATAAACTATTCCACACCAACTAAGGCAAATTGGTTACCCCTAAAATAGCATAACAAAAGGCACAGGACGAATGCTTAATTCTTTCCTTTTAAATTGTCAATTTTCAGGGTAATGGGTTGGTGTCCTAGTTACCTCCAATGGTGACCAATGTGTTTCATTTTTTGAGTATTGTTATGAATTCATTAGCTTTTATATATTCAACGTGTTTCAACCAATTGCAGTCTCTCCTTTTGTGAAGCTCAAATTGTACCTTATTTGATTTGTTTTAAAATATTCCATCAAAAATGAAGGGGATAAATGAAACAAGAATGACAAATGTTACTTGTTCAAGTTGGGTGATGGGTACATGTGGGTACACAGTACTATTTCCTTTAAGAAGAAGTTTTTAAAAATTCTTCCATCTTTGGCCAATGGCAACTCCTTCATATTGGCTCCTGTGTCCTTTTGCATGACATCATTAATTTTTTATGGCTTCCTTGTTTTCTTGCATAAGGCAAGATATTCAGGGCTCATCTTGTATATTTCTTCCCCAGACTTGGAATGAGCCATTTCTCTAGGAAACCCTGGTTTCTTTTAATGGAGAATGGTATTTAGAGACCACAATCTGGTATTATAAGGGTGTTCTTTGCCATTGGATTGTCATTGCTTTTAAAAATTTCCAAAAAAATAAATTAAAAAAAAAATAAACCTTTCCAGTGGATGGAGCTAAAAAGCATTTATTTGGGGCAGAGGGTGGATTCTCAGTTTATGCTGATATTTCTAATTCATTTTTCCCCAAGATTTTATCATAAAAAATGTAAATATAGAGAGAATTTGAAGGATTGTGTAGTGAACACACATATATCCACCATCTAGATTGTATAAGTAACATTTTGTTATATTTGCTTTATCACCTCTATCCACCCCTTTATCCATTCATTAATCCATCTTTTTTCTTTTAATGTATTTCAAAATAAGTTGCAGACACCATTACACTTCAACCCTAAATGATTCAGCAAGTTTTTTTAAACTAGAGTTCAATATTTATTTTTTTTAATACCAGCTTTATTGAGCTATAACTCAAATACCATAGAATTCACTTATTTAAAGTGTACAATTCAAGGATTTTTAGTATATTCACAGAGTTGTGCAACCATCATCATAATCAATTTTACAAGTTTTCATCACCCCCAAAAGAAACCCCATACCCATTAGCAGTCACTCCCCAGTCCCAGCCCTACGCAAACACTAAGATACTTTTTTTTTTTTATCTCTATAGATTTGCCTATTCTGGACATTTCATATAAATGGAATCACATAATATGTGACCTGTGTGTCCAGCTTCTTTCACTTAGCATAATATTTGCAAGTTCATTCAGTTATAGCATGTTATTGCCGAATAATATTCCAACGATATGCCACACTGCACTTACCATTTATCAAATAATGTACACACAGGTTGTTTCACTTTTTGCCTCATAAATAATGCTGCTGTAAGCATTCATGCACAAGTTTTTGTGTGGCCATACATTTTCTTTTTACTTGGGTGTATATCTAGGAGTGGAATTGCTGGGTCTAATTGTAACTCTTTAGCTTTTTGATGAGTTGCCAGACTCTTTTCCAAAGGAGCTGTACCATTCCATTCACACCAACAGTGCATGAGTGTTCCAATTTCTCTATCTCTGCTAGGGTCTGAGTATTTGTGTCCCCCCAGAAGTCATATGTTAAATCCTAATGCCCAGTATGATGGTATTAGGAGGTGGGGTTTTGGGGAGTGATTAGGTCATGAGGGCAGAGCCCTCAGGAATGGGATTGGTGTCCTTAAAGAAGAGGCTCCAGAGAGATCCCTCCATCCTACCACCATGTGAGGATACGACAAGAAGTCATCCACCTGGAAGAGGGCCCTCACCTCACCACGCTGGCACCCTGATCTCTGACTTGCAGCCTCCAGACTGAGAAATAAATTTCTGTTGTTTATAAGCTACCCTGTCTGTGCTATTTTGTAATCACAGCCCAAACAGAGTAAGACGATATCCTTGCCAACACTTGTTATCATCTGTCTTTTTGATAATAGCCATCCTCGTGGGTGTGAAGTGATATCTCATTGTGGTTTTGACTTGCATTTCCCTGATATCCAATGATGTTAAGCTTCTCTTCATGTTCTTATTGACCACTGTTTTATCTTTGGAGAAATATCTATTCAGATCCTTTACCCACTTTTTAAATGGGTTATTCATCTTTTTATTATTGAGCTGTAAATATGGTTCTAAAAAGTTGCAAAAATAGTATTAAGAATTCCTGTACACCTTTAACCCAGATGTCCCAAATGTTAACATTTTATCACACTTGCTGTATTCATTCTATTTTTTTCCTGAAACATTTGAGAGTAAGTCGCAGATAAGATGCCCCCTTACCTCTAAATACTTCAGTGTATTTCCAAAGACAAGGACATTTTCTTACAGAACAATGGTTCAATGGGCAAAATCAGGAAATGATACAATGCCAGTAACTCACCTACAGCTCTTCGAATTTCACCAATTTTTCTACTAATGTCTTTTATCAGGTTTAGGCTTTTAATTTACTTTAACATATCTCATCTCTCAGAAATTTACACCTTTAAAGCCAATATTCCTGCCAATTGCTCTTGCAGTAGTTCCCAAACTCATTTGCACATTAGAATCATGTGGGGATCTTTTAAAAATTCCAAGTCCGGGCCTGTGGGACACAGCCATGTGTTTTTGAAGTTCCTCAGTGACTCCAACGTGCAGGCAAATTTGGGGACCATTGTGATATTGTTAAAGGAATTCTATGGGCTGTGTTGCCCTTGAAATATTACTTGCAAATTACCAAAATATTACTCGAAATAAGACTGGCAGTGGTGGGAGGTGTGGGGCAGACAACAATCTTCCTCAGAAAGCAGGGGTTTCCCAGGCTCTCTCGCAGTCCACGCAAACCACAGTCTCCTTGGGGTTGTTTGTTCCAAGCAGTTCCTCCTAGAGGCAGCCAGATTTAGATGAGGCTAGGTCTGATTTTTAACCATCCCTTCATCGCTCCGCCCTTCTTCCAACCCTGGCACGTGGTAGAAATTCACTAAATGTCAAAGGAATGGATGGAGGAGATTGTGCTTTCACCAACCTGCTTTCTGAGGCCTGGAGAGCAAGAAGCTATTAAAAATTATTTAAAGAGTACGGCGTCTCCAGTTTAGGAGAGTTGAGCTTTGGAGCAATCAGGTTCACGATCTTTATCTGCCATCATTAATAGATAAGTGAAACGTAGGGCAACTTCAACGGTTTACACATAGACACAGAGTCCTCCCTGTGTTGGCACATCAAAAGCCTCCTCACCCCTCCCCAGGCCCACCTTTCCACAATCACCCTGCACAGTGGCCTGGGTCTGTTCTGATTGGTTGGTGTCCTGGCTGCCAAATGTTTTTTTTTTTTAAGGTGAGGAAGATTGGCCCTGAGCTAACACCTGTACTGATCTTCCTCTATTTCGTATGTGGGATGCCACCACAGCATGGCTTGATGAGCAGTGTGTATGTCCACGCCTGGGATCCCGACCTGCAAAGCTGGCTGCTAAGCAGAGCCTGCAAGCTTAACCACTACTCCACCTGCCGCCCACTGTGAAATGTTTTGACCATCAGCACCGGGTAAGAATTCAGCTATGTATCAAGAGTGGGAGACGCAAATGCCTACACCTGTGAGTGGTGAGGGTGACGGCACAATGGAGCCACAGTCTCCTTCCTGAGAGGCGCCATGGCTCACCTCAACCAGAACCCAGTTTGCCAGACCTTCCCATCATTCAAAAGAAGCTGGAAATTCTCCCACTTTAGAAATGTCACCTCAAATTTAAAAAGAAAAAAAAAGCCTATTTGGGCCAATCAAAATGCTACTGTGGACTTGATCTGGGCACCACTTTAATGTCTGCCTGTTGCAGGAGCACTCTTAGAAAGCCTAGCTGTAGGCATAGGAGAACCAACGCACTGGGAAGAGAAGAATGTGTCTTTGGTATTATTGTATAAAAGTAAAAGTAACTGCAACAAACTCTACGATTTTCTGGCTTCCAGTTCGAATTCAATTTTACAGACTTTTCCCTTCTTTGAATTTATACTCGGTCTCTTTTCTCTAATACTGTAAATCTTGGCTCCAAACAACATTAGCATACTTCTTTTCTTTGTCCTACTTTATATAAAATAGTTTCAAAATACTATGCATATTAACAATAAATCTACTAAATGAAGTTTAAGGTTTCTTTGAAATTTCATTCCGCCTTAGAATATGTCCCACGTCTGAACTGCACATTTCACAAAAAGTTTGCGGCAAAGGCACCTATGTTAACAAGAGGAAAGCTCCCCAAATTGTTTTCGTGTTGGTAATGATAGCCTACAGCACAAGGAAGCAAAATGCAGTTTTCCAGGAGCCTTGAAAGGCCACTTTGCTGTCTATCCCCAGGGGAGGGAACAGCCCTGAGAGGGTTTGGGCCGAGTTACTCACCGCTCTTGCTAAATTCTGAAGAGACTCCTTTTTAAGGAGATTTGTAGCTGTCTGCCAACTTTCCCATCTTCCCTCTCTCCTTGAAAAAAACAGAAATGTGAGTTTTCTGAAGCACAGGCCAGGAAGTTCAGACTTACGCGATCAGCTGCGTAAACGTGAAGCTGGGAGGAGATGGAATTGCCTACTAGAAGAGTGTAGCATGAGTGGGTGCAGAATCCTGGGGAACACAGACCTTTATGGAGGGAGGAGTCAGAAATCTCAGAAAGCAGGGGAACCTGGGCGCGAGCACCCAGTTGCTCAGAGCCTAGTAAGAGAGAAGAGGTTTTTACATCACTTGGAGGAGGCAGCTTCTGTTACCCGGAGGGCAGAGAGTTTCCCAAGCCCTAAAGTGGCATGCGCTTCATTCAGGGCTTTTGCTGGCCACGTACAGGGATACCAGCACGGAGCAAGATGGCCTAACCTGGAGAAGGTCACTTGTGCAAGGAAGTGGGGTCTGGACTTGGGAGAAGAATGCGTCCCAGCGCGGGACTGAACGTGCAGGAGGGCTGGGCGAAGAAGGAGGCCGCGCTCGGAACTGAGCCGGGATTTACGGCGCGGACCGCGCCTCCCGCCCTTTGGGTTTAGCCCTTCGGACCGCGCTGGAGCCTCCACTTCTGCCACCCGAAGCCAAGAGAAACAAGCACCCGGCGGCCACAGCACTGAGCCTGGATTCCTGCCCCGCCCCTGGGGGCGGCCCCTCCCACCGCGGCCGCCCCGCCCCGCCCCGGCGGGTCCGACGTCCCGGACCCAGCGGGCTGAGGGCGGAAGCATGGAGCCAGGCGGTGGCATGGAGGGCGGCCTGGGGCGCGCCGTGTGCGTGCTCACTGGGGCCTCCCGCGGCTTCGGCCGGGCGCTGGCCCCGCTCCTGGCCCGGCTGCTGTCGCCCAGCTCCGTGCTGGTGATAAGCGCCCGCAACGACGAGGCGCTGCGGCAGCTGGAGGCCGAGCTGGGCGCCGCGCGGCCCGGCCTGCGCGTGGTGCGCGTGCCCGCCGACCTGGGCGCCGAGGCCGGCTTGCAGCAGCTTCTGGGCACCCTGCGCGAGCTCCCCAGGCCCGAGGGGCTGCAGCGAGTGCTGCTCATCAACAACGTGGGTAAGACGCCCGCCGGCACGGGGCGCACTCCCCGGGCGAGCTCTTGGAATACTACTTAGCGTCCCTTTCTGTTCTTCCTCCATGTCACTTCCCCCACCGCTGGAAACTGTAATGGGCAGAAAGACCTAAGAGTCAGAGAAGACGCCTGAACGTCCTAGTGGTTTCAGCGAGGTGTGGAGGAAGCCTCAGCCCCTTCCCTTAACTCCTCCCGGTTTCAAGGCCAGGTTTTCCAAAACGCGCGTCAACCTTCCCGATCGCCTTTCTCGGCGCCCTCTGGCGGAGGCCTGAGTCAGGGCAAGGGTCTCCCAGCAGAAGTAAATTCCCCCGCTTCTCCAAATGGACCCCCGAATTCTCTCCCAGTCTCAGAGTGGGGCATGCCTCTTCTCAGTCTGCATCTTGGGGTGAGTGGATTCCCCACGTGTGTATGTCTGCAAAGCGGGAAAGAGGGAGGCGTCTTCAGAAGCACTAGGGAGACTCCTCGAGATCCCGATGGGACGGGGACGTGTGGAGGGATTTGGAGAGGTCTGGAGGGGCGAGAAAGACCCGCTTGCACTGGGTGATACCCAGGGTCTGGTTTTTCAGGCAGTCTTGGGGATGTGTCCAAAGGCTTCGTGGACCTAGCCGACTCAACTGAAATGAACAACTACTGGGCTCTGAACCTGACCTCCATGCTCTGCCTGACTTCTGGCATCCTGAAGGCCTTCCCGGACAGTCCTGGTCTCAGCAGGACCGTGGTTAACATCTCATCCCTCTGTGCCCTGCAGCCCTTTAAGGGCTGGACCCTGTACTGTGCAGGGAAGGCTGCCCGTAACATGATGTTCCGGGTCCTGGCCGCAGAAGAACCAACGGTGAGGGTGCTGAGCTATGCCCCAGGTACGTGTGGCATTACTGTCATCTCTGTCCCCCAGAACCAGCTTGTACCCCTCTGGGAGCTGGGCAAGGGGCCTAATCTGTCCCCTCCAGGAAAGAGCCCATAGAGTATATTGTCCTTGAATCATGACTCGTCACTCCTTAAGGGAAATACAGGCTCCAAGGAAGGTAGAGCTGGCAGGGGCAGGGATCCACAGTTAGAGGGCACAGTGGGGAGCTGCCTAGACTGGAGGGTGGAGCCAGAACGTCTGAGATATTAGAGTTTGAAAGACAATTAGGGTTTGAATTCCAGGCCTCTACCCCATTTCCTCATGAGAAACAGGTAAAAGATGCTACCTGTCTCATAGGGTGGTTTGGAGGATGGAATGAGGTGATAAATGTGAAAATGTTCGCTGTGAAGTGCTATCTAACTGTTAGCCCTTCTAATTGTTAGATGGCCTATCACATTGTATTATTTTCATATGTGTGTTTCTCTACTTCTCTGTCTTGATAGGAAAACTTTGAAGGCAGGGACTGTGCACTGTTCATCTGTCTGTCCCCAGCACCTAGCAAAGTGCCCCACTGAGTCAGTCTGCGGTAAATGTTAGTTGAGTGAAGAGCAGACAGACATTGTTGAATGCCAACCATCAGGCTGAACTGTGCTGGAACGCTGGGGGGATGCTGGGATAAATAAGATAGGGCTCCTATCCTCATGGAAAGGGTCGGAGGTCTAGTGACACTTGCTCTGGTTTCTCCCCATCCCACCATGATGCCACTGTGCCCGTTTCTTAAGAATGAGGCTTCTAGTCTAGGCTTGAGGTTGCTGGGATTAGAAGGTGGTGACGTAGCTGTTGTATAATGTCTGAGTGACTTAGATGGAGATCCGTCTATGCGGCAAAGAGGTAGAATGAGCTGACTAAAGCCCAGATGTGGCAGAGCAGGATCAAACCTTGCCTCCAAGTTCATGATCAGTGCCATTTCTACGTCCTCATGCTCTCCAGTACCCTATCCTCCCTCACTCCCTAACACATACACAGTTCTTTTTGCAGCCAACATTCAACTCACCACCTACTCAGAGCTCAACCTAGGACTCACTCAGTCAACAATGAGCAAATGAAAACCACAGCCAGGAGTGGAGCAGACTCCAGATTGCCGTGTGGCTGGGTTAGATCTCAGGGGGCTGCCCTGGGCATTATGAGGAAGTTGAAATTTTTTCAAGGCCCCCAAGGCCTGAATGAAGGCTGAGTTGGGTTTTTATTGCAGTCTCTGGAAGAATGTTCTAACAGGTGTCCAGAGATGAAATGGGCTGTATGGAAAGGTAGCAATTCTCCACTTAGCAGGGATGCACAGATGGTTGAAAGACATTCGAGGATCAGAAGGGTGGTTCTCCTTCCAACCCTGAGATTCCTTGATTTTCTGCCACTGAGGCCCATTAACGCCAAATTCTGGGGTGCTGTGGTTCCTATAAGAAGAGTAGAAAGTGCCTATAAGAGTTCAAGAAGTGAGTAATTCCCTGCTGGTGGTGTGACCAGGGATGGCTTTATTGGAGGCAGCTGAACAAGACATTGACCTTGAGGGCTGCTTCCATATCAGCAAGTGGAAGGCACTCCCAGTAAATGCATGTAAAGGTGGGGAAACTCATTTTATGAGGCCAGCGTTACCCTGCTAACAAAACCAGACAAGGACCCTGCAAGAAAAGAAAATTACAGGCCAATATCCTTGATGAACATAGATGCAGAAATTCTCAACAAAATTATTAGCAAACCAAATTCAACAATACTTTGAAAGGATCATACAGTGGGCTGGAGGAGGGACTCCAATGGTGGCTGCCAGTGTCTGTGTCAGTATGACTGAACTGGGTCACCATGGTGGCTGCTGCCAGTGTGCTGGTCCTTCGGCTGGGGTGGGGTGGGGGCGGGCAGCTCGCCTCCCTTCTGCCTCTCCAAGATGCAATCCAAGCTTAGTTTTAAGAAGTTTATTGACCTCAAAATTATATCTGCCAATAAAAGTGGTAACTTCCCAAATGGTAGGAAGAAGTTTTGTTTGCAGCTACTGAACTACCAGGCTTTACTGAGACAAACAACTAAGGGCAAGGCTTAAGGAACGACGGGTCTGCAGACTCAGTCACTGCCAGGCATTGATATGAAGAAACAGTAATGACAGCACATATGTATTTATGTGGGATTTACTCTGGGGATGCAAGGATGGTTCAACATCTGCAAATCAGTCAGTAAGATACACCTCATTAATAAAATGAATAAACATCACATGGTCATCTCAATAGATGCAGAAAAAGCATTTGACAAAATTCCACATTTATTTATGATTAAAAAAACCTCTTGGGGCTGGCCCGGTGGCCCCGTGGCCGAGTGGTTAAGTTCGCACGCTCCGCTGTAGGTGGCCCAGTGTTTCGTTGGTTCGAATCCTCGGTGCGGACATGGCACTGCTCATCAAACCACGCTGAGGCAGCGTCCCACATGCCACAACTAGAAGGACTCACAACGAAGAATATACAACGATGCACTGGGGGGCTTTGGAGAGAAAAAGGAAAAAATAAAATCTTTAAAAAAAAAAAAACCTCTTAACGAAGTAGGTATAGAGGGAACATATCTCAACATAACAAAGGCCATATATGACAAGCCCACAGCTAACAACATACTCAATAGTGAAAAGCTGAAAGATTTTCCTCTAAGATGAACAAGAATGCCCACTCTCACCACTTTTGTTCAACGTAGTATTGGAAGTCCTAGGCAGAGCAATTAGGCATGAAAAGGAAAGAAAAGTCATCCGAATTGGAAAGGAGGAGAGAAAACTGTCTTTATTTGCATGTAACATGATACTATATATAGGAAACCCTAAAGACTCCACCAAAAAACTGTTGGAAATAGTAAACAAATTCAGGAAAGCTGCAAGATACAAAATCAATATACAAAAATCAGTTGAGTTTCTCTACATTAATAGTGGACTATCAAAAAGAGAAATAAAACAATCCTATTTAAAATTCATCAAAAAGAAATACGTAGGAATAAATTTAACCAAGGAGGTGAAAGACCTGTGCACTGAAAACTGTAAGACATTGATGAATGAAATTGAAGAAGACACAAATAAATGGAAAGATATTGTATTCTCATGGATTCAAAGAATTAATATTGTTAAAATGTCCATACTACTCAAAGCAATCTGCGGATTCAATATAATCCTTATCAAAATTCCAATGGCATTTTTCACGGAAGTGGAACAAACAATCCTAAAATTTGTATGGAACCACAAAAGACCCTGAATAGCCAAAGCAGTCTTAAGAAAGAATAGAGCTAGAGGCATCAGGCTTCCTGATTTCAAACTATATCACAAAGCTATAGTAATCAAAACAGTATGGTATTGGCATAAAAACAGACACATTTCACCAATGAAACCGTCTACTCTTCGTGTCTTGGAGAAGATCATTTTGGGTTGAAATTTTGGGGTGACCTGTTAGCTTCATTAACTAAGATGTACAAATCTCTCCCTAGATTTGGGAAGTTCTTTGCCATTATTTCTTTAAATAAGCTTTCTGCTCCTTTTTCCCTCTGGGACTCCAATAATGCATAGATTGTTTCTTTTAATAGTATCCCTTAATTAATGTAGGTTTTCTTCCGTCTTTTTCATTCTTTTCTCTTTCTGTTCCTCTGACTGGATGATTTCAAATGACCTGTCTTCTGGGTGACTCATTTTTTTCTTCTTGGTTGAGTCTGCTATTGATCTCTCTACTGAATTCTTCAGTCATTGTATTCTTCAATTCTAGAGTTTTGGGTGGTTTTTTAAAATGGTTTCTGTTTCTGTGGTGAACGTCTCATTTTGTTGATGCATTGTTTTCCTAATTTCATTGTCTCTGGGTTTTCTTAAAGTTCTCTTAATTTCTTTAAGAGGCTTATTTTGAATTCTTTGTCAGACAGTTCATAGATTTCATTTCTTTAGGGTCAGTCGTTGGAGTTTTATTAGTTTCCTTTGGTGGTGTCACATTTCACTGATTATTCATGATCCTTGTGGCTTTACATTGGTATCCGTGCATTTGAAGAAGTTAGGCACCTCTCCCAGTCTTTACAGACTGACTTTGATAGGCAAAGTCCTTTGTCAGTCAACCCATCCAGCAATTCTGGGTGGGCCATTTGGTGATGTCCATGTGGGCCTGCTGCTGGAGTCCCTGGACAGCCTGTTGCTGGAGTAGATCGAAACCCTGAGTCCATGAAGTCAGCCTGGTGCTGGGCTTGGCTGGAAGCTTGCCAGGAGCCTGGTGACATGGGAACCACCAAGACCATGGGAGCCAGCTGGTGCTGGAGTGGGTCAGGGGCCTGGGTTTCCAGGGGCCTTCTGGGGGCCTGGAGCTCAAGAAGCTGCCTGGAGCCCCAGGGATTGCCTGGGGCTGTGGGAATTGCTTTGGGCTGCTGGAGCTGGCAGGCACTGGGTTGAGCTGGGGGCCTGGGCTCGTGGGAGCTCAGAGGGAGCCACCTAGGGCCGTAGGAGTTGGTCTGGTGCTGGGGCAGGCTGGCTTGAGTCCCTGGGGAAGTCAGGTGCTCCCTTCACTCTCCTTTTCCCACAGGGAGGGTGTGCCTCTCCACGCTGGGCTGCCTGGGCTTGGGGGAAGAGGGGTCGTAGGGATAGTATGAACCTGTTTTTCCTACCTTCCTCAGTCTGTCCTTGGCTCTTGTGAAGGTAATTTGTTACGCAGTTAGTTGTTCAAATTGATGTTTGTTTGGGAGGAAAAGTGTTAGAAATTTCTGTGCCACCATTTTGCTGCCCCCAGTGATGTTTTAGCAAGATGAATTTAGCAGAGGGCTACAGAAGGAGTTGAAGCAGGCAGAGAAGTGGGCTTGTTAATAAAGAGCCTTAATGTCAGAGTGTATAGAATCAGAAGGGTCCTACCCAGGGACTGGTCGGCTGTGGGGCAGAGTGGACAGAGAGGAGGAGGTGATGGAGGTTTTGAGTCTGGAAGGAAAGTACTTCATTAATAGAAATCGGAAAGTCAGGAGAAGGTGCTGGTTAGACAGGAGATGCTAAGCTTGGTTGTAGACACAGTGGTCTGGAGTGACCATGTTCAGTGGCATTGGAATTTGAGTCTGGAGCTCAGTAGTGACAGAGTGGAGCCTTTGGTGACCTTGACCACAAATGTCAGCCAAGGTGAGGTATTGCCTCTGGCCAGACCAGACTCTACCCCACTCCACACACACAGCAGGGGCCTTTGCCTCAGCTGTGTCCTCTCATCTTCTGCTCTTCATCCCTAGGTCCACTGGACACCGATATGCAGCAGTTGGCTCGGGAGACCTCCATGGACCCAGAGTTGAGAAAAAGGCTACAGGAGTTGAAGACAAAGGGCGAGCTGGTGGATTGCAGGCTGTCAGCCCAGAAACTGCTAAGCTTGCTGCAAAAGGACGTGTTCAAGTCTGGAGCCCATGTTGACTTCTACGATAAATAACCCCATGTCCTTGGCTTCCTGGGGTTTTCTTTCCCCTCTTTCAGGCACGTCCAGGAGCTCTGCACCTCCCCATATCCCTCCAGAGTGGCACCGCCAGCCCTGCCTTACACAGATAGGCACTCACGCCTGCTCTCCTGCCCTCAGATCCAGAGCCGTGAGGGCGGCAGGTTGCTGGAGTTCCCGGTTCTTAGGTGTGTTGAGTTAACCCTGAGTTAAGAGTAGGTGTAGGTAAGCGAAGTTATGAGTGTTGGTGTTCTCTCTCTCCAGAAATAGAATTTTAGGGATGGGAAAGCAGGACAAGAAGCTGAAACACTGAAGAGAGGAGGCTGGGTCTCCTGCCTTTGGCCAGTCCATGGGGAGAGGGAGGGTGAGCTGGTGTCAAATTGGTGGGCCCGTGTAGATTGACAGATGGCCTGGAGGGGAGGCAGGATGGTGCGAGTTCTGGCCCACAGGGATGCCGCTTGCTCAGGGTAGCAGGACCTTCTGTTGAAACTCATGTCCTCATTCTGATGTCTCTTCCCTCCAGAACCTACTGTCCATCTCCCAGACAGGGGGAGGGGACCCTTGAGAGTTTGTGTACATGCCAAAGGCAGATACAAATAAAATGTGGATTGTCTTCTATTAACGCCTGCTTTCTCCTCTGATACAGGGCCCATGCTAACTCCCTGGTTTGCTAGGCCCAAGGGTGTTCCTGAGGCAGTTACCCCAAACGTGGGGTGCTGCCCTTAGTTCCCGGGGAGTTGTCTTGAGGCTGTCTACCTCCTCTCACTGAGCTCCTCCCAGTGGAAGCCCAGGTTCAAACAAAGTTGGCCAAGATGGACATTCATGCTTTTGCCTATACTGACCTCAGTCTGTACTACCTTTTTCTCACCCTTGACCTATGCAAAGAGAATCCAGCCTTCTGGGCAGGACTCACAGCCTGCCCTGGCTCTCTTGAATTCCCACTTGTGCCCTTTGCCACATGGCAATCCTCTGAATGGAGTCCAGCTCCTCAGGGGGTCCTCCTGGTAGCATCCATCTGGTGTGTGGTCCTGGTCCTCAGTGGGCTGGGCTTAGGACCAACATGCCTTTGTGGGAGATGGGCAAGATACCAAGAGAAGGAAGCCCTGAGAAACCAGGGCTGTGACCAAACTCATCCTACGGGTCGGTGATTTGGGCCAGACTGGGACCACAGTGGTGGTGGTCTTCACCCAGCCAGCCCCTCACCCCTGGCCCTTATCTGGGAGGAGAGACCATGGTCCCTGCCAGCCATCTCCAGGATTAGCCCTGCCTCTGATGGTGCAGGAGGGAGTGCTGCTCCTTCTTGTGCACAGCAGAGGGCGCACCGAGGCCGTGTGTCCTGGAGTAGCCGCCGCAGCTCGTGTTGGCTGGAGGCAGGCCCTGGGCCAGAGCTGGCAGTGCCCTGCTAGGTTCCCTAGGAGGGAGAGAGCAACTCGTGCTCTTTCTTCACCCAACAGAACCTTTGCCCTCACTGGAGTCAAAATCACTGGCTCGGATCCCTGCTCTGCCACTTACCAGCTGGTAACCCAGGGCAAGTTGCTTCTCTTCTCTGAGCTTCAGTTTCCTTATCTGAGAAATGTGGATTATAATGGTGCCTCCCTCAAAGGGCCACTGTGTTAAATGACCTGATGTTTGTAAATGTTTAGCACGGTATAAGCATTGCAGTAAGTGCCCATAGAGGCTAATAGTATTTATTGCCTTGTAATATCAAGATCCAGTCCATCCTAGAGCCCTGCTTGCAGCCTCATCTCCTCCACACGGTCCAGATGCCCTCCCCCTTGCTGGCCTGCAGCAAGAACTCTCACAGCCCTGCCTCTATTCCGGGCCTCAGTGGGGTCGGGGTTCAGTCTTGACAGCTTGTCCTCGACTCACTGGGCTCACAGGAAAAAGCGTGAGCCTTGGAGCGGGAACCCTCGGTCTCGCTAACCTCTGTGACGGAGATGCTGTGGGGTCTTGGGCAGGGCCCCTTCCGTCTCTGGGCTTCAGTTTCCTTAGAACAGATGAGCTCTAAGACTCCTCCCTGCAAACCTTTCTCCAAGGTGGTCAGGCTGCATCTGGTGGCATCAGGTTTGCCTCTGCAGGTGGAGCCAGGCCAGCCTGGGCTGCCCTGCTGTCTGGTGGCTGTTGGGCGGATTTCCTCACCCAGCCCCTTGCTCCCATGGGACTGTGAGGACAGTCAGCACCAGCACAACCCCTAGTGGATGCCCTGTGGGGCTGGCTCCCTCTCTCCACACCGGGCTGGTTGGCCAGGACTCAGTGAGGAGTACCACATGTCCCCACGAGGTGGCGAGGCCCTCCCACGCCTGACACTTGTCATCTCTGAGCCCTGGGATTTAAGAGCCTTGGGAATGACCCTAGACCTGTCTCTCTCCCTGTGACTCTCAGGGGCCCGCAGGGAGCTCGGTGGGGAGAAACGGCTAGGATCACTCTCACTGGCCAGCCCCAAGTCCTCCTTAGGGACCTGTGGCCTCTGGCGACAGGGATTTGCCAGGCTTTGCTCCTTGGCCTGGACTCAGCCTCCCCTGGTCCGGGACTGGGGCAGCAAGACCTTCTTGTCAGCTTCCAGGGGCTAACCATCTGTGTTCCCAGAGCGCATGGCCTGGCTTTGGCCACCACACACACGAGCACACTGCAAGCACACACACAATGCATGCCTGCACATGCCCGGGGCCCAGCTGCCGGGGCGGCAGGGCCTCAGATTAGCCAAAAGACAAACAAGGTTTCTCTTTGTCTTTGGGTGATTGAGCTGGGCAGTTTTATGGTTTTGTATTTAATACCCCTGAGCTAGAGGCCAGCAGCTGGCGAGTGAGGGGAATATTCCAGGCCGACCCCGGGGAGCTTCAGCACCTCTGTCCATGAGCATGACCAGCTGGGACTAGGCTGGTCAGGAGCTTCCTCCCCACCCCCCAATTCCTGTCCTTCATCCCATGAATACAGTGCAGTTCTGTGCTTGTGTCCACTGTTTGCCAAGCCTGGAGGTGCCCAGCTGCTCCTACCTCCCCACTCAGAACCACTCCTCAGGGACATGGTCCACCCTAGCATCTCTCCATGTCTAACCTCGGGGAGCTGGGGTCTGGGATACTGCCTTCTGGCCGGCTTCACCCACAGCCTCTCCTCACAGCATGTGGCCTTCCCCATAGAACATGACCTCTGCTGCTAACATGTGTATGCACTAATTCCCACTCACGTAGCCCGTGTGCACACCCCTGTGTGAACATGCCCAAGAGTGCCCAGCCGTGCTCCCTCACCACTGGGGTCCCATGTAGTGACAGGGAGGTGGGTGAAGAACACTTGCTGTCACCAGAGTGGAGACCCATTGGTGACACCTCTCCAGCCCCTGTGGCATCTGTCAGTGGTCTGGGGTATAGAGGAGAAGAAGAGTGGACTCGAAGCCCTTAGGCAGCTTGCTGGGAAGTCAGCTGAGGATTTACTCTGAGCCTCTGGAGCCAGTGGGGGAGGGTTAAAGCATGGCAGAGGAGAGGGCAGGGTGAGCCTTGCTACTCGCCCCATTTCTGAGGTCTTCTGCCTGCAGTGCTGGGAGGCAGGGCCGGGTGCTGCCCATTCCCTCAGCCTTGTGAAGTAGAGCCCACCTCCTTGCTCCCACCCCAGGATTATCGTTACTTCCCAGCAAGATTCCCCCCACCTGGCCCTTTATCTCCCATCTCGCTCATCCTCGCGTACTCCCCCTCAGCCCTAGCCGCCCTTAGTGTGAGCTGGGAGAGCCCTGGACTTCTGTTTTCAGGGAGGTATTGGGGGAAAGGAGAAAAGGAGGGAGAAAGCTCCTTTTTCCCTTTGGAGATCCGCCTCTCAGGCCCATCCCCCAGCTGATCCCAGAGGCTCCGAGTGATTGCTCAGCTCACTAACCTGGAAGATGTCTAGTGGTCTCTTTGCCCACAAGCCTGCGCCCCCGTCCCCAACCCCAGGGCAAGGGAAGAGAGGGGCCTAGCTCTTACTCCCTAGACTGGGCGCCTCCTCTTGGAGCTGCAGGAGTCTGTCTGGCCTGTGCTCTGGTTCAGGTCTTGATCCAGCTGCTGCAAAGGCCTTTCTCGCCTGGGTTCTGCTGGTCCAAGCCCCAGCTTGACTCCAGGGATCCAAGGCCTCAGGCTCAAGAGGCTGCGTGTATCCCACAGACCTAACCCACTGAGGCCCTGTTGAGTGTTTGATGAATAATGAATAAATGAGTGACTGAGTAAATGAGAGAGTGAGCAAGCAAGTGAGTGAGTGCCTGCTGTAGAGGCCCACTGCCGGGTGTGTAGTGAGCATTTGAAGGGGCTTGGGTGTGATGACTGGTGCCTGGGAGTCAGGTCTCTACAGACAAGCCCAATGCAGCCCAGGCATCCCTCTGTGGGGTTCAACCCCCACTTGGAATCCCTAAAGGAAAGCATCTGTGTATTGTGGAAGTGGGTGGGGCTGGCCTGTGTCAGAATCGCCTGGGAGTTAAAAAAAAAATCACTCTTCCATTGATCCTCCTTCCCCCCAGATTCCCATTCAGTGGATCTAGGTGTGTCCCCACTTGCACTAGAGCAGTGAAAAGGGAGCCATGGGGGTCAGCCCCATGGCTGAGTGGTTAAATTCGTGTGCTCGGCTTAGGTAGCCTGGGGTTTGCCGGTTCGGATCCTGGGCACGGACCTAGTGCTGCTCATCAAGCCATGCTGTGGTGGCATCCATAGAGGAACTAGGATGACTTAAACAACCAGGATATACAACTATCTACCGGGCTTTGGGGAGAAAAAATAAAAGATGATTGACAACAGATGTTGGCTCAGGGCCAATCTTCCTCACCAAAAACAAAACAAAACGAAACAAAACAAAAGGGGAGCTGTGAGCCAGCTCTGTTGGCCTAGTGGTTAAGGTTTGGCGCTCTCAGCACTTTGACGACCCAGGTTCCTTTCCCGGTCTCAGAACCCCACCACACATCTGTCAGTAGCCATGCTGTGGTGGCGGCTCACATAGAAGGACTAGAAGGACTTACAACTAGAATATACAACCATGCACTGGGGAGCTTTGGGGAGGAAAAAAAGGGAGCTATGAAAAATAACTAATTAATTAATTTAAAAAGTAGGCTGTGAACCTTGTGAACAGCAGAGATCAAAGGAGGAAGTCCCTCAGAGAAGGGGAAGTTCAGGGGAAAGAGGCAGGGTTAGTCTGAGGTCAGAATTAAGGACCAATATGTGGTCAGGGACAGGGTCACTGTGAGTCGAGATGTGGGGTCAGCACAGAGCCATGGCTAGGCTCAGTCTGTGGTGGGGTTTGGAAATACAGAGAGGGAGATGGAGAATTTGGGGAGGCGAAAGGGGTCTGCACTATTGGCTTATAAAATGTTAGTTTGCACATAAAGGATAAGTGTCAGGGTGAGCTGGCTCATCAGGATAAGAAAGCCAGGCCTGGAGACAGTGATCAAGGCTAGGTGGCTGCTCTTTGGCCTAGGACAGCCCCAGATTCCCCTATCTGCCCCCTGGCAGGAGCCCTGTGCTCGGGGCAGGGACAGCTACTTTGTTATCTGAACAAAATGGGCTTTCTCTAAGAGCCCACCCTGTGGCCTGGGTGGGACAGGAAAGGGACAAGGGGCAAACTGGCCAGTCTCCTCTCCTCTCTGGAGCATCCAGGCCAAGACACAAAAACAGAAATAGCGAGGGTGAAAGACTGAGGCAGAGCGAGCAGGACGGTGAAAGGAAGATGGGGAAACAGAGAGGAAAACAGACAGAGGTGGAAAGATTTGAAAGTACAGTAAGACAGACTTCAATGGGGGGCGAGAGATCGAGAGAAGCCACACACACTCACACACACTCATACACACTCCTTCTCTCACACACACTCACAGACACCCGGGCGTGTGCTCACGCAGCCGCCCTGAGCCTCACTGGAAATAATCCCCCTCGCGATGCAGGGGCCTCAGCTGCACAGGCGGTGCCGAGCTGTTACCTTGCACATCTGTCAGCTCCAAATGTAGAAGCTGTCATAGGGTTGTGTGTGTGTGTGAGAGAGAGAGTGTGTGAGTGTGTGTGTGTGCATATTCCTCCCAGAGAATTCTGGGGCCTTAGCCTGGCAGAGGGAGATCCCCGAGGGCCCGGAGGCTCACCCTGGGAAGCAGGCCCCACTCCTTCCTGTCCTGCACAGGGAGAGGCCCAGGGGCCGCCCAGCTTTAGGAGATTAGGCCACTGGACTTGGCTTTTGTGGCCTGGCTTGGCCACTTACAGCCGTGTGGCCCTGGGCCATCAGAGCAGCTGGGTGTCCTCCTTGTCAGGGGGGATGTAAGGTAGCCAAGCCCCCTGGATCCCAGAGTGGTGGTGATGGGCGCCTGGCCTCATGGCTATTGTCACCCCTGGGACACCAAGGATTCCTTGCAGCCTGATTATTATAGCTGGAGATTCCTTCTGCGGCTGACTCCCAACTTCTGGAGATGCACCCGGCATACAGGGCTCTCTGGGGACCCCGAGGCCATTGCCCTCCTCTGGCCTGCTCCTCTCCCGGGTGCTGTCCCTGCTGGACCTGAGGATGTGCCTTGGGCACTGACTCTGGGCTGCAGAGATCTGCTTCACCCTTTCTGGTAAGGAACCCTGTTCCCTTTCTCTCTGGTGATGCTCTCCAGGCTGTCATCCCCAACCCCGCTATGTTGGGAAGTTCATTTTTGTGTTTGCTCTCTTTCCTGCTTTAATCTAAGCTATCATAAAGGGATTTTTACAGCAGTGAGGAAGAGGACGCAGAAGCTGTCCAGAAAGGAAGGCTGTCTTTTCACTGTAGTAGGAGAAATTAGGGACCCTGGCCCAGAGACCCAGCTCCTGTGTCAGGGCTCTTCCCACAGTGCCCTGCCCACCCAGGATCAGCCTCCCCAGACCCACGGGACTGACCCTTTCAAGATACAGAGAGTATAAAGGCCCTGCCACGCACCCCCATGCAGGTAGCCTCACCCCTGCATCCCCATGCTGGCGGCCTTACCCCTGACCTGGCCTCATCAAAGCCCATCCCAACACCAGGCGGTCTCCTGCTCTTTCCTCAGATCCACCATACTTTCTGCCCAAGGGTCAGAGGGGACATTCTAGGCAGGCTGTGGGTGCTCGTGTTGCTCGAAGCACAGTGTTCCGAGAGAGGAGGCGAGGCCTAAGTGTCTGTGGCTCCAGCCCTGTTTTTTCAGGAAGGCGCGAGGCCATCATCTGTGGTGTGTTCTCTCCTGGGCGGGGGTCTCTGTAGGCACATATATGGATATATATGAACTACGCGTGGGCCTGTGCTCGGTCCCAGCCACGTGGATGTGTGACTGTGCCACCTCAATATTAATATTAGTCATATATGGGTGCTTGAACATTCAGCTCTGCTTATGCGTGGAGGGAAAGTTTGTGTGTGTACCTGTGTATAAGTGTTGGGATCTGAAGCTTCCCAGACAGCAGTATGTGCATGCAAATGTGGCTTGGGGTGTATCACTGTATCACTGTATGCACATACCTGTAAGACTATTGTGTGAATGTGAGTGCAAGTGTAAACTACTGTGAGTGCACACCTGCATTGACATTTGAATAGCAGTGGGTTTGTATGTTTAAACCATGTATGCATACAACTGTGTGCATACATGTGACTATGTGCCATTGTATGTACGCACATGTTGTGCCCCTGGGTTCCTCTAGTTTATAACTGGGTGTGTGTGTGTACACATGCAACAGGGTATTACCCTGCAAGAGTGAACCTGTGCAAAGCTGTGCATGAGATTTAACCAGCATGTGTGTGTGTCTGTGTATGTATGTCTGGGTGTGATTTTGACATGGTGCAGGTGTTCCTGGGTAAATGGGTGTGTTTGGGCCTGTGACTGAGGGACAACAATTGTGTGTTGACAAACTCCAGCCACCCCTTAAGCCAGGTTCAGGGAGAAGGAAATGTGTAAACGTGTTTGTTAAATGCAAAACAGAACGGCAACACAATGCCGGGTCCTGCAGTGGTGGGAGTGCAGCAGGGAAGTCTCTCCCTCTCCGTCTCTCTCTCACTGTCTCTCCAGCGTCTCGGCCCCTCTCTGGCGTCGTTCCCTCACACCTAAGCCCAATGGTGTTTTGCAGTCTTTCAGCTGTTACCTCAGTCCCTCCTCGCCTCATTCCCGATTCACTCCGTTGCTATAGGTATGTTTGAAACCCCAGCGTGGTAGATTTTAATTAGTCTTCCTACAGATGGCCAATTAACATTCATTACTTTTGCCTTGAGCGATTAATTATGAGTTTGGATAGAAAAGGAGAGAAGAGGAGAGGAAGATGGGCAGGTGAATGAAAGGAGAAAAGAGAAGGGGGTTTGATTGGGAGTTTGGAATTTTTACACAGAACAGGCGGGTGGGGAGAGGGTGGGAAAGAGCCATTTGAATCTCCTCGCTCCCAGCGGCCTCCCTGGCCCACAGCTGCTCCGGGCCCCTAATCGGCTTGGCTGGCCCAGCCCTCCAGGAAAACAGAGATCACACCCTCGTTTGAGCGTCCGTCCGTAAGCCTTTGGTGTTCCCTGACCCCGGCTCCTTTCATGACACCGGCCCTCTTGCTGTTCATGCCAGAGCTGGGTGGGAACTATGTCAGGGGTCCTCCAAAATGCAGGAGATAACCCCGAAATGAAGCTCCGCCGACATTCACTCCTTCCTAGAAATGTAACAGCTCATTGTACAGATGAGGAAACTGAGGCTCAGACAGGAAATGACTTCCCCAGCTCCTGCATCTCAGGAGGAGAATCCAGCTTTGTGACCCCTGGCCTGGTTCTCTTTCCATTGCAACTGAGGTGTTCGTATCGACTCTGTGTGACATTTCGTGTTACAATCTGGAACACACTCCTCTGCATCAGACAGAAGTGCTCTTCAGGGTTTCAGACATAATTCCCACCCTCCAGTGTGCACCCAGCTGTCGAATGCTCGTGTGGTTTCCCAGCTCATTAAAAGACTCCCTGGGAGATGTCGCCGGGTTTAGGAGCTGCAGTTATGTTCTTAATCCTAAATTCATTCCAGGAATGGAGGACAGACTCCTACATTAAACACTAGTCTTTTGGGTGGTAGGATCACAAATGATTTTCATTTTCCTCTTTAAAATTATCTTCTTTTTAACTTTCTCTAGCACAAATATATTACTTGAACTATGTAAAGTATGTACAGTATGACTATATGTCACTTGAAATTTTTTCAAAGCATATTTCTAAAGAGAAACAGAAAAGGAGTTCATATTAGTTTATGATCTTTTTTCAAAGACACAAATATGTACATTAAAATTTTAACACTGCTTATCGCCTGCCTGGATTCAAGTTGCAGTTCTGCCTCCTACTTAAACTGTGCCTCGTTTTCCTCACCTGTTAGATTGTGTTAAAAAGAGTACTCATCTCAGGGGGCCAGTCTGGTGGCTCAGTGGTTAAGTTTGCTCACTCTGCTTTGGCAGCCCAGGGTTCACAGGTTTGAATCCTGGGCGCAGACCAAGGAATCGCTCATGAAGCCACGCTGTGGTGGCATCCCATATAAAATAGAGGAAGATGGGCATGGGTGTTAGCTCAGGGCCAGTCTTCCTCAGCAAAAAGAGGATCGGCGACAGATGTTAGCTCAGGGCCAATCTTCCTAAAAACAAAACAAAACAAAACAAAAAAAGAGTACTTGTCTCATAGCGTCATGAGGATGAAATGAAATAATGCGTGGGAAGTCTTAGAACAGTGCCTTGTATCTAGAAAGGGCTCAATAAATATTAGTTATTATTAATATGAATAACAGTAAGACAAAAAATAATATCTGAATGGTGGGATTTTGAAGAATTTATGTAGCTCTTTTTGCTTTCCTATATTTCGAAAAATTTCCATAGTGAACATGCATTTCCTTGGTAATAAGAAGAAAGTATAAGAAGAGAGAGAGAAGGAAGGAAGGAAGGAAGAGAAAATATATTTATTTTGCTCCAAGGAAGTATAGTTCTGCCGTTTTAAATTTCTCTAAATTTCTACTGTGTCCTCACACACAGTGCTGTGCATGTCTCCTGGAGGTCTCACCATAACAAACAGTCTTACCTCCAGGAAACTCCTGATAGGAGCTAAGTCTTCCTGATCCTTCACATCTCCAGCAGCCTCTCTTGGCCTATCCCACTCCTTGCTCAAGCCTAGTCTGGGGCCCTGTCTAGTTAGGTCTCCTTCGTTTGGGGGTTGTGTGGTTCACTTTCCAGATGCCTGGTGAGCAGGAACAGGAGCCCGAGCCTTCCCCCTCAGAGGCCCCCTTTGATGTCTCTGCCAGTCAGCTCCCATCGCCTCCCTCTCTCCCAGCACCCTTCATCTTTGTTCCCTCATGACTTCAGTGTGCATGTAGCCCTGTCCACAAGGCCTGGGCCCACATTTAACTGCAACTTCCCTCTGCATCTCTTAGCTCACATTTCCAAGAGTGAGCCCCTTTATAGGTCACTGGCCAGGCCAAGGATTAGCTCCCGTGGGTCACAAGTCCATTCTTGGTCTGATAAACTGTGGTGAGGTGGGGTGGTGGGTGGCAGGTTCACACGGTACAGAGTAGGACTGTTTGGGCCAGAGTTTCCTCAGATAGAGGTTTGGGTGGAACAAGAAATGGTTGGCATCTTTGACATTGTGCTCCTGCCACGTGCTCCCCAAACACCCCCTGCCACCCACTCAACACCATTCACACTGTGTCATCAATGTCCGGTGATTTATTCTATTCCACCCAACATGCTACTTGCTAAGCTCCATGAGAGGGGCATCATGTTTTGTCTTGCTCACTGTTTTGTCCTCAGCACGAAGTACAATGCTTGGCACATTGTAGGTGCTCAGTACAAATCTGTTGAATATTGGAAAAGTACATCATATAATCACAGCATTCTATGTATTTATAAAAGTCTCATAGAGATGCAAAGGGTGAACACATGTTACAGAATCATTTGTGAGCTTCAGACTTCTCTGGACAGAACAGGGAGATCCAGGTCAGTTCGATTTAGAGTGGTCAGGGAAGGCTTCCTGGAGGAAGAGCAAATTGCACTGAAGGAAGTGTGATGGGGCCAGAGAAAGCTTGGCTTAGCATGTCCTGGCCTTTTTTGTGGTTTGTGTCTGAGCAACCAGAAATTCCACCAACCAGTGTCAGCACTGAGGACATTAGACAAGTCAGGGCCTAGAGTCAGGTTCACAGACAAGCGGGAATGGGGCAGCAAGATTGAGGCCTGAGCTGCAAGTGGTGGCAGGGTGGGAAAGGAAGGGCGGATCCAGTGGTGCAACAGAGGGGACAAAGTCTGTGATCCCTAGAGAAAGAGGAGGGTCTCCAGAAGAGCTGCCAGCGGCTCATTAGGATAACGAGAGGCTCGCCCCAGCTTACCGAGAATCCTGGGCTCGCCACACCTGAGCACTAATGTGCTCATTAAAGGATGGTGGCTGCCAGGTGCTGGGGCTGGGGGCCTGGGCTGATGCGGCAGCATGGGGCAGAAACAGGGGTGTCCCTGGGGCTGGGTGGGGGTGAGTGAGTGGGCTGCATGCTGGGAGAAGCATCCTGTGCCTTTGTGGAGGTAGAAGGAGAGAGAACAGCTGGAACCCGAGACTCCGGGAACATGGGAGGAGGAGTACTGGCAACTTAGACATAAATGTGGGAGAAAGGGACCTCTTCTGACTCTCTTTTCTCTTTGGAGGGGTGGGCCATGGAATGAGGCAAAAGTGGGGTGCGGAGGGCCTGAATTTCTGGTGTGGGAACCAAGGGCAGTGGCTGCCTTGTTCTTTTCATGCTATGGTCCCCAGGAGTCCCGTGTCCCTACCACATGCGTTTCCTGAGTTACACAAATGCAAGTGTAAGTAGTGGCCTGAAGACTCCAAAGGGTGCTGTTTGGTGAGGGGAAGGGAAGGAGGGAGCGGTGGGAGGCAAGGGCCTCCTTGGAAGAAGCGAGACCAGAACAGGCTGAAGGTGGAGCAGGGTTGGCATTGGTGGGGAGGAGGAAGGCAGGCTAGTTGGCAGACACCTTGTGAGCAAAAGCACTGAAGGGGAATGGGCATGGTGTGTGGGGACAGGGACACCAGCTAGCCAGGTGGCCTGCGGTGTGTTAGAGAAGGGTGGACGGGGCTAGATGACAGATGTCTTTGAGGCACCAGGCCTGAGGAATTGGGGCTTACATGAGCTGCTCTCCTGGGGATGAGTGTCTGCATTATCCGGCTCTGTCCTCAACATCATGCTCCGGAGACTTCCCAGGGCTGTCGCACAGTCTTCCTCCAGGCCTCTCCCCAGTTACTGATGCCACCAATACTCCGGCCACCTTCCAGGGGATCCAGTAAGAGGTGGAGAGTCCTCTCCTGGTCTGCCTTGCATACTCATCACATCCTTCACCTGGCCACGTTTCCTAATTGTTCTCTTAACTAATGAATCCATTTCCCCAGGAGGCTGGTGGACATCTACCGTAGGGGGATGGGAGGTACAGAGATTTAAGGACTGCGCTCAGAGACTTAAGAGCTGCTTGGGAGACAGACAGGGCGGGGCAGTGGGGGGTGGGCAGTTCCACGATAAAGGCTGCACCTAAGTACAACAGGCCTTCAGGTTGGTGTCAGGATGGCCTCTCTGCAGGGGCTGCTGCCCTGGACTCCCTGTGAGGCCCAGATGTTAGGGGCTCTACACATTGTCCCTACCTCCCTGGGTTGTTGCACTCTCTGCCCCTTGCCCACTACCAAGTGTCATTTCCCTCTGGGTCACTTAGTTCAAATGCCTGGGAGAGAATCTCTTTTGTTGAGCCTAGACCTAAACCAAGGCCATTAGCAAGCTCACGGTGACTGCCTCAGTCCAACCAGCTGTGGCCAGGAGAAGGGCCATGTGTTTCACCCAGGACAGTAGAGTGTACGTGGAGGCGTGGGCACAGCAGGCAGACACACCAAAAATTCTTGCACATGTTTAGCTGTGTCTCCATTTAATATACTCTTCCTCAAAACAGCGTTTCTGAAATTTCTTTCACTTTGCTGTTATTGGCTTTTGAAAACACAAATTTAGTAATGTGGATACTATTTGTTAGAAATAAACGTTTTTTATAAATTGTTTTTCTGATGTACTAAGGGAAATATACTACCTGAATTACCACGAACTTTTTTTTCTTAAAACCATTTTTTTTCCCACTTTGAAACCTTTGGGGATTACTTTTTGGCATAATTTCTCCGTTCTGTCCCAAATGGTTTTGAAATATTTATCACTTCTCTCAGATGATAAACCATGAAATTTTGCTTCTCACTTTGATGACAAAGAGAAAAATGTCTATAGCTTCACTTAGAAGCTCTTTAGAAAAAAAAAAAAAATGCCTGCAATGCTTAGCCCATTGTTTCGAATTTGTAAACAAAAGGTGAATTCAAATTTGGAAACCAAAATCAGCCAAGACCTCATTGCAACAGCCACCTGTGCGTTTCAAGAATAGCTTGATACAACTTCACATGTTTGAATCACCTACAGAAGTCCCTCAGCCACAACCAACAATCCAACATGTTTTCAGCAACCTCGGAGCTTCCTGTATGTTATGCCTTCACTCCACTTACAAATGTTTTGAAAATTTGCCAGCTTTTCAGAGATGCATGAATAGTGTCATACAAAGAATTGACAGTACTGAGATCATCGCGGAGTTCTTTCATACCCCCACAAAACTCAACACCATTAAATCCCCAAGACATGCATGACAATGTGTGTATAAAGCTCTTGGCTCATCCTCCATAAACGTTGGAGGAACAACGTTAAATCTTTCACTTGTGTCAGCAGCTCCTGTGTAGACATAGCCGTGTATTTTATTAGAATCAGCTTCCATAATAATCCCGTGTAAGAGCCTCCCAGTGGTCTTGTCCATACCCACGGCATCCATGAATGTCTGCTTAATTAAGATGGTTCGGGACATTTTTTGCGGAACCCTTACACAGGTTGAGAGCTTGGCATCATTGCATCATCAGTTGTCTTATTGTATCTCATGAGTAATTTATGGGAACAAATGTCCATCTTTATTATTTTATTAATAATTCTAAATGCTTGCTATGTGCCAGCCACTATTCTAAGTGCTTTACATTAAAGGACTCATTGACTCCACCCAACTGACTACGAGGCAGGTTCTATGATTTATTCCCATTTTACAGAAAAGGAAAGTAGCACTGAAAGGTTAAGTAACTTGCCTAAATTTCACGGTAAGTTTGCACAGCTTGTAGAAACCAACTCAAATTAATTGTAAGTTCTCTTTATATTTCTCTTTGATTTCCAACCCAAAATACCTGCCCTCGTTCACAAATTAGATTCCCCATGCCCTTGATAGACACAATATTTTATTTCCCAGAAATAAAATATTTTCTACTTTAGATACTTTCTACTTTTCTTATTAGGTTTCAATTAATCAGATAATAGTTTACAAAAGACAATGTCACCAAAAGTTGGATGTTTACTACGAAACTACACCAATATAAATGCATTTCACATTTTTTTCTGATTTTCTGTAATTTTTTCAAGTTTTAATTTCTCTTTTATTCCTGAATTTTTGTTAGCAGAACAACTAGAATGGGTAACAGAATAATACATCTTTTATAATGCTCTGTTCCACCCGTCAACAATCTGATTACGAAGGTTTTTAAAAAAATATTTTAATTTGCCTTGAAGTTTTTGTACTTTGAAAGTAGTTTCTGATCAAGAAGGTCTATTACCTTCTTTCATAAATTTCAAACCATGCGCAGAATCTTGGCTTGAAATGTGTTACTCTCTGTACCAGCCCTCCTGTCAACCCTGATTAACTCTTGAGGTTGAAATACTTGATTACTCTTCACAATACTATTGGCATCATAATTTGATGGTAAACTCTTGGAAATTTTTGTGAAAAATAGAAACTCAAACTTTTGTTTTGACATCACTTTTTAAATTCCTGTGATTTAAGTATTTATTTAGAATTGCTCAGTGATTGTGTTCCATCTCCAAGAAGAGAATGCCAATGACAGATTCTCTAACACTTCTTGTTATGACACTTTCCATGTTTTCTCAGTTATTTCCTAACCAGATTAATGTCCCAAAGCAGGGCGCTTTCAGCCTAGTGGCACACTGCTGTTATAGCCTGGAAACCGGGGATTTGAGATTTTTTCCACTCACTACAGTTTTTATTAAGAAACTGTTTTCGTTGTTATTTAATTATCTCCCATCTAGATTTTTTAAAATTCTATTTTTTTCTCTTTTACTAATTTGGAAGTAATACTGTGTTTCTATTCCTTTGGTGGTTACCCTAGACGTTTTGTCAGGCATATTTAACTTCCAAAAATCTAAAGTTAATCACTACCTTTACCTTTCTTCAGAAAAATACATGATACAAATAAGCTTTAACTTCAGTCATCACTCTGCCGCAACTTATGTGCTATTGTTCGATATTTAGTTCTAATTTTTTAGTCCTACAAACTATACAGGAACATTCAGGTTTTATACTGTCAATATGTATATTTGGAAAAGGGGATGTTGCTAAGTTTTTCTTTTGCCAAAAAGATATATTTTAAGACACACATGCTGTTTGCTATTGTTACTATTTTATTTACTTATTTATTTGTGTATTTATTTTTCAACTTATTTTTTATTGTGGTAAAATACACGACACAAAATTTACCATCTTGACCATTTTTACGTGTATGGTTCAGTGGTATTAAGTACATTAATATTGTTGTGCAATCATCGCCACCATCCATCTCCAGAACTCTTTCCATCTTGCAAAACTAAAACTCTTATAGAGTTAAACAATAACTCCTCATTCTCCCCTCCGCCCAGCCCTTGGCAATCACCATTCTATTTTCTGTCTCTGTGATTTTGACTATTCAAAGTACCTCATCTAAGTGGAATCATACAGCATTTGTCTTTTTGTGATTGGTTTATTTCATTTAGTATAATGTCCTCAGGTTTCATCTATGTTGTAGCATGTAGGAAAATTTCCTTCCTTTTTAAGGCTGAATAATATTCTGTTGTATGCATATACCACATTTTGCTTCTTCATTCATCCATTGATGGAAGCTAGAATTGCTTCCACTTTTTAGCTATTGTGAATAATGCTGCAGTGAATATGAATGTACAAATATCTCTTCGAAACTCTACTCTTGATTCCATTGGGTATGTACCCAGAAGTGGAATTTCTGGATCAAATGGCACTTCTATTATATTTTTGAGGAACTGTTATGCTTGTTTTCACAGTGGCTACACCATTTTACATTCTCACCAATGGTGCACAAGAGTTCCAATTTCCTCACATCCTTGTCACCACGTGTTATTTTCCGTTTTGTTGACAGTAGATATTCTGATGGGTGTGAGGTAGCAGCTCATTGTGGTTTTGATTTGCACGTCCCTGATGATTAGTAATTCTGAGCATCTTTTCATGTGCTCTTTGGCTGTTTCTATATCTTCTTTGCAGAAATGTCTAGTCAAGTCTTTTGCCCATTTTTGAATCAGTCAATATTTATTTTGTTAGCTTTACTCACCATTCATCCTTTCATCTCAGACTTTCCTTCTTGCAATAGTTTTCCTTCTGCCTGAAATTCCTTCAGTGAGCGTCAGTTGGTAGAAATTTTTATTTTCGATTTGCCCAAATATGTCTTTATTTCACTCTTATTCTTGAAAGACCATTGTTGCTAGAAATAAAATTTGGGGTTTTAAGTCATTGTCTCTCAGTGGTTTGAAGGTCTGTCCCCCTCTCTCCTGCCATCCGTTGTTGAGAGTCACTTGTCAGCCCTATTCTCATCACTTTGTAATAATCTGTCTTTTCTCTCTGGCTGCTTTTGAGATCTCTTTTCCTTAGGTGTTCTGTAATTACGTTGTCTGTGTGTGGGTTTGTTTTATTTATCCTGTTGGAATTTGATGGGCTTCCTCAATGCAAGGATTGCTGTTGTTAATCAATTTGGAAAGATTCTTAGCTATTAGCTCTTCAAATAAAGCCTCTACTCCATTACCTCTGCTCTCTACTTCAAGAATCCTGATTAGATATAATCTTCCGTACACCATGCTCCATATCTCTTAACCTCTTGATAATTTTTACATCTTTGCCTCTCTTTGTGGTGCATTGCTTCAACTCTTCGCATCTTTCAGTTCATGAATTCTCTCTTCTGCTATGTCTAATCTGCTAATTTCTTATAAATTGAGTTTCTAATTTCAGTGATTATAATTTATATTTCCCTTTGGTACTTTTCCAAATTGGCTGGGTCCCTTTTGTTTATACTGAGGTACTATTTACATATTGTAAAATGCATAAATCTTAAGTGTGCATCACGATGAATTTTTACATGTGTACATCTGTGTAAACACCATCCAGGTGGAAATATAGGACATTTCTAGGATTTCAGAGCATTCCACTGTGCCACTCGCCAGTCGATAATTCCTCAGAGGTAACCATAATTCTGACTTCTATCAGTCCAATAATGTATCTGAGATCTATCCACTTTCTTGCATACATCCATTGTTCATTTTCATTGCATTCCATTGTGTGAATCTAGTAATTTACTTAATCATCCTACTGTTGATTGGCATGTAGATTGTTACAAGGTTTTCGTAATTATTAATAAAATCTTTTTGTGGACATATCTACTTGTTCCTTGGGTATAGACCCAGGAGTAGAATGACTGATTGGGTATATTTTAACTTTACTTAAAACTGCCAAACAATTTGCCAAAGTTGTACCATTTTCCACACTCATGCTAGGTATTTTTTTCACTTCTTTTTAACACTCTCTTTTATTTTTAAAACATATTAAACATAAATATTTTATACTCTATATGTGATAATTCTAATATATGCTGTCTCTGCAGGTCTGATTCTGCAGTTTGCGGTTTCTGCTAACTCTCATGGTAGTTTACTTCCCTGTGTATTTTGTGATTTTTGATTGTGAGTTTATCTTCCATGGGGAAGTTATTTGAAGTTTGGCTTTTAAGTATATTCCTCTAAAGAAGAGGGTAAATACACTCATTTGCTTCTGCCAGTGGACACTAAATTTTTAGCTTGGAATCTTTTAGGGTTTCCTAAAATTTCTGGCCCCAAATCCAAGTAAAGTGGAGCTGTGGTTAGGAACTCTGCAGAAAACATGTTTTCTTTTTTTCCCTTTCATGCAGAGCCAAAGCTAAGCCAGACACGTGTCCACTACCTCCCTTTGTGGGGGTGGAATTTTTTCTCATTCACTCAGTAAAGATGTCACCTTTAGGGATCTCTGATGTGACTTCCTATCCTAAGCTTTGTCCCCTGTCCCTCTCACCGTGGCCCTTTAAAGCCCATGCTCTGGGCCACCAATGAATTGGGATCTGTTCCAACACAAACTCTAGCTTCAGAACTCACTTCCTTGTCTCAATTCAAGCTTTCTGTAATTTCTGGGCAATTGAGGATTTTTCCTTGTTTTTGTGCCAGCTCAGCCATCATTCAAAAACATCATTCAAAAAGATGTTTTTAAGACTGGCAAAGATTGATAATTAAAGTTGAGTGATAAACATGTGGAGATTCATCATACCATTCTCTCTACAAAGTGTGTTTGAAATTTCACACAATAAAAAGTCTTTGTCTTTTAAAAAAAATTCCCCATAGAGATTCATAGTGGGATATTTAGGGGTGAAACATGATGGCTGTAATTTACTTTAAAATGCTTCAGAGAGAAAGGAAGGAAGCAAAATGGAAAAATGTTAACCATTATAAAATCTAGGCAACAGGGTGCATGGATGTGCATTATACTATTTTGTGTATGTTTGGAAATTTTTATAATAAAAAGTCAAAATGTAGTAAAACAGATTCTTAGATGTTCTGTTCTGGAAAGGTTCTCTGGACATCTAGTCTACTGTGTTATTAGAAACAAATGTGACATCGTATTCAATGATTGCACTTACAAATAAAGAATCCACAAATGACCCTGGCCAAATTGTTGAATAACTGAAGGAGAGTAAGAAATATGTGCACTGAGTGACGCAAAGCTGTTTAGATCCAGATACGATCAAACAAATTTGAGTGAGTGGGCAGCTGGGGAGGCGGCTGGGTGAACAGGTTGGTGGAACACCAAATCACATGGGGATGGGCCCACTGAAATGTTTTGACATTGAGCTATACCAAAGGGCTTAGTTTTTCTTTTTTTTTTTTTATTGAGTTATTGATAGGTTACAATCTTGTGAAATTTCAATTGTACATTAATGTTTGTCAGTCATGTTGTAGGTGCACCACTTCACCCTTTGTGCCCACCCCCCACCCCACCTTTCCCCTGGTATCCACTAAACTGTTCTTAGTCCATAATTTTAAATTCCTCATATGAGTGGAGTCATACACAAATTATCTTTCTCTCGCTGGCTTATTTCACTTAACAAAATTTTCTCAAGGTCCATCCATGTTATTGCAAATGGAATGATTTTGTTCTGTTTTGCAGCTGAGTAGTATTCCATTGTATATATGTACCACATCTTCTTTATCCATTCGTCTGTTGCTGGACACTTAGGTTGCTTCCATGTCTTGGCTATTGTAAACAGTGCTGCAATAAACATTGGGGTGCATAGGACTTTTGGGATTGCTGACTTCAAGCTCTTTGGATAAATACCCAGTAGTGGGATGGCTGGATCATATGGTAGTTTTATTTTTAATTTTTTGAGGAATCTCCATACTGTTTTCCATAGTGGCTGCACCAGTTTGCATTCCCACCAGCAGTGTATGAGGGTCCCTTTTTCTCCGCAACCTCTCTAACATTTGTTGCTATTAGTTTTAGATATTTTTGTCATTCTAACGGGTGTAAGGTGATATCTTAGTGTAGTTTTGATTTGCATTTCCCTGATGATCAGCGATGATGAGCATCTTTTCATGTGTCTATTGGCCTTCAGTATATCTTCTTTGGAGAAATGTCTGTTCATGTCTCCAGCCCATTTTTTGATTGGGTTGTTTGATGTTTTGTTGTTGAGTTGCGAGAGTTCTTTATATATTATGGATATTAAGCCTTTGTCAGATATATGACTTGCAAATATTTTTTCCCAGTTAGTGGGTTGTTTTTTTGTTTCAATCCTGCTTTCATTTGCCTTGAAGAAGCTCTTTAATCTGATGAAGTCCCATTTGTTTATTCTTTCTATTGTTTCCCTTCTCTGAGGAGGTATGGTGTCTGAAAAGATCCTTTTAATACTGATGTCAAAGAGTGTACTGCCTACGTTTTCTTCCAGAAGCCTTATGGTTTCAGGTCTCACCTTTAGGTCTTTAATCCATTTTGAGTTTATTTTGGTGAATGGTGAAAAAGAATGGTCACTTTTCATTCTTTTAAATGTGGCTTTCCAGTTTTCCCAGCACCATTTGTTGAAAAGACTTTCTTTTCTCCATTGTATGCCCTCAGCTCCTTTGTCAAAGATAAGCTGTCCATAGATGTGTGGTTTTATTTCTGGGCTTTCAATTCTGTTCCATTGATCTGTGCACCTGTTTTTGTACCAGTACCATGCTGTTTTGATTACTGTAGCTTTGTAGTATGTTTTGAAGTCAGGGATTGTGATGCCTCCCGTTTTGTTCTTTTTTCTCAGGATTGCTTCAGAAATTCGGGGTCTTTTGTTGCCCCATATGAATTTTAGGATTCTTTGTTCTAATTCTGTAAAGAATGTCATTGGGATTCTGATTGGGATGGCGTTGAATCTGTAGATTGCTTTAGGTAAAATGGACATTTTAACTATGTTTATTCTTCCAATCCATGTACATGGAATGTCTTTCCATCTCCTTATGTCGTCATCCAATTCTCTCAGAAAGGCCTTGTAATTTTCATTATATAGGTCCTTCACTTCCTTAGTTAAATTTACCCCAAGGTATTTTATTCTTTTTGTTGCGATTATGAATGGTATTGTATTCCTGAGTTCTTTTTCTGTTGGTCCATTACTGGAGTATAGAAATGCTACTGATTTATGCAAATTGATTTTATACCCTGCAACTTTGCTGTAGTTGTTGATTACTTCTAACAGTTTTCCAATGGATTCTTTGGGGTTTTCTATATATAAGATCATGTCGTCTGCAAACAGCAAGAGTTTCACTTCTTCCCTCCCTATTTGGATTCCTTTTATTCCTTTTTCTTGCCTGATTGCTCTGGCCAGGACCTCCAGTACTATGTTGAATAAGAGTGGTGATAGAGGGCATCCTTGTCTCGTTCCTGTTTTCAGGGGGATGGGGTTCAATTTTTGCCCATTGAGTATGATGTTGGCTATGGGTTTGTCATATATGGCAAAGGGCTTAGTTTTTCATTGCATGACCCAAATGTCTGCTGGTCGATAGCCGCATCTGTGTAATGGCAGAATCTAGCGTCCCCCTTTCATAGGTTCAGCCTCTCCAGCTTTACAGATGAGAGATTGTCTCCCAGCTCCAGCCCAGATCTCCCCTGCTCTCTTAGTCCTCCCATTCGAGCCTTCTGCTGCCTCACAGGATGCCTTAGAGTCATCATGTCCATTCCTGAACTCCCAGTGGCTGGCCTTGCTGGAGACCCACTGGCCCAATTCATCACTACATAATTGTCTGACATGAGTACATTTCTCAAAGTCTGGGAACTCCTTTCGGATGAAACTCTGAGTGAGCATACAGCAGAATCAGTAGCTCAGGATGGGCTTTGGCAATTCTGGTCAAGACCCCTCTGCCAGTGGGAGATGAAGATAGAGGCCTCCCCGCCCTTCATTTTCCAGTTCTTTGGGGAATCATGTAAATAAGAACATCCACACTCCCAGGGAAGAGCCCTAATTTTCAGCAACAGAGCAGCCTAGACCCGTATGTTGGAAAGAAACGTTTCCCTGAAGTAATATTAATCTGCAAAGATAACATCCTATTACAGAGAAGACATTTATGTTGTTTGCAGAATACTGAGCCTGGGAGCTCTAATTGCTCCATTTAAGAATTACGTCTTTGGTTTATCTTCGCAAAAACAAGGCAGCCAGAAGAAAGAGATATTTGCTCCAAGTTCGCACATCTTACAATATAGAGATACACTGGAAATTTTTAATTTGTAGTCCTCCCCACCCAAGAGTTTAGCCAATTGCTGGGCAGGGTCCACGTTCAAAGTGTCTCGGCTTCCTTTCCCATCAGTTAGAGGCTCTGCAGGAGAAATCTCCCAAAGTGAGGCCTGGGTCAAACTCTCCTTTCATGGCCAACTCAATGGGCATGAACTGTCTCTTCTTTATGTCCTATGTGATGAAAATTTACATTGCTACACTGTCTTGGAACAAACATAATCTTAAGTGATGTTTCTCACATTCATATGTTCAGTCAACAAATCTTTAATGAGCATCTATTATATGCCAAGAAACTGTGCTGGGTGTTGGAAACATAGCAGTGAAGAAAATAAATGGAGTTCTTGTGAAGCTGGCACTCCGTAGAGTTGGCTTCATGCACTTTTGACAATTTTCCTTTTCTCAGAAGCTGGACTGACACATGCCCTGGAGTAATTTGTGTGTGTGTGTGTGTGAGGAAGATTGGCCCTGAGCTAAGATCTGTTGCCAATCTTCCTCCTTTTTTTCCTTTTCTCCCCAATGCCCCAGTACACAGTTGTATATCCTGGTTGTAAGTCATTCTAGTTCTTCTATGTGGGATGCTGCCACAGCATGGCTTGATGAGCGGTGTGTAGGTCCGTGCCCAGGATCCGAACTGGTGAACCCCTGGCCCCTGAAGCAGATCACGCGAACTTAACCACTTGGCCACAGGGCCAGCCCCTAGAGTATTGTTTTTAAGCGAGCCTTGGAGGGGAAATGTATAGGGTGGGCACAGAGAGCAAGGAGTCCCTGGATGTATGCCCTGGGTGGTGGCAGTGTTGCTGCAGTGCAGGCTACCCATAGGTGAGCAGAGGACATGAGGCTAGCAAGGTAAGGACTCGCTCATGGAGGGCCTCAAGTGCCAAACTAAGGAATTTGAATTTATTGTTCAAACAGTGACACTAATAGTTAATACTCATTGAGTGGTTACTCTGTGTGCTAAGAGCTATATAAGAATTACTTGTTTCAATTCTCTCAACAACTCTCCAGGTACTATTGTTATCTCCAGATTGCTGATAAAAAGCTGAGTTGAAGAAAGATAAATAAACTGCCCTAGGTCCCACAGTTGTGTGGAAACATTTTAACAGGATAGAGTTGTGTTGTAGAAATCTGGCAGCCATGTGTAAGATGAATTATAGAGAGGTTATCATAAGAGAATCACCAGGGAAAGATAATAAGAGCCTCAAGTAGGCCAGTCACAGGGGGAACGGAAAGAAAGAAATGGATGCAAAGACTGACTGGTTGTGCAGGGTGGTGACCTCTTAGCCGCTGAGACTGGGTGTCCTGGAGAAAGGTGGGCCTGTTGTCAAAGAAGGCTGAGCCAGGGAGAGGCACAGATTTGGTGGGGAAGATGTTGAGCTCAATTTTGCAGTATAGTGAATGTGTGAGGAGCCTGTGGGGTCCCAGGAAGGCATCTCACTAACATTCAAAAATTAGTGACTCGATCTGGGGAAAAATAAAGAGTTGGCATTACAAATGTGTACACAGTCTGCATCGAGGTATTGGTTGAAGCTGTGGGAATAAAAAATGATAGATAGATAGATAGATAGATAGATGATAGATACATATGTGATAGGTAGATAGACAGATGATAGATAGATATGTGATAGGTAGATACATAGATACATAAATGATAGCTAGAAAGATAGATGGATAGATAGATAGATAGATAGATAGACAGTTAGATAGAAGGAATAGACAAGGACACCTAGTGAGTGGCCACAGTTAGGAGAAGAAAAGGGAACCCACAAAGAAGCAATTCCCAGAGGTGGCAGATCCAGGCAAGCACTTTGTTAGAAAAATGAAGGGAAGAGAGAGTTAAAGAAATGAAGAAAAGAGAGTTGAAGTTAATGAAATGCTGAAGAGCCCATAGACACTTAAAACTTAAAAAGACTGGAATTTGGAAATAAGGAGTCCTGATGAACATTTCGGAGAATGAAGAGAAACCCTTAAATTCTGCTCATGAGAGAATAAATAGCTACAACATTTCCAGAGGCCAAACTGGCAACATGAATTAAAAGAATCAAAATATCAAAAGAATTAAAATATTGCCTATCTAGAAATTACATTTCTAGAAATTATACTTCTAGAAATTTATATAGAAAAGTAATCCTAATGGACATACAGTAAGATACAGCTATGGGGCTGTTGGTCAAAATCTTGTTTAAAATAGTGAAAATTTGTAAACAGTATAAATGTCCAACAATATAGATTATTTAATGGATACAAAGATGCTTGTGATTGGTTATGAAGCTAAAGAAGCAGGTTACAAAACTCTATACGGTGTGATCCCCCCACCCTTTTTAAGGGAGACACATAGAGAGAGAGAACTGGAAGGATATACAGCAAGAATTCCATGAGGGTTGTTTCTGGGTGGTAAGGTTTGAAAATTATATGATTTCTGTTTTCCCTTCCCCCACACCCTTTTAGCCTCCCTGGCTCTTTTGGATTACCTGTATTTTCTATAACAACTCTGTCTGGTAGAAATATAACGTGAGACACATATGTAATTTTAAATGTTCTAGTAGCCACATTTAAAAAGTAAAAAGAAACAGATAAAAATAATCTTAATAATATATTTTATTTGACCCCAATATATCCCAAATATTATCATTATAACATGTAATCAACACAGAAAATATTAATGACATTTAACATTTTTTTAAACACTCAGCCTTCCGAATTTGGTATTTTATATTTACAGAATATCTCAATCTGGGCCATCCTCATTTCAAGCACCCAAGAGCCACATGGCTTCCATATTGGACAGCACAGCTCTATAAAATAATAGCTAACATTTATCAAGTGCTTAACCCCATTGGGTGGGGATTATAAATCATCAATCTCACAATGACTCTGTAAGCTTGTCCTGCCTATTATTGTCTCCATAAGCACATGTTGCTCTTGTAACAGCATCATAAGAAAAGTTTTGAACCTTTTGCAAGTCATTTTCCTAATGTGATGGGAGTGGAAGCCAGGTTGCAAAGATTTATGCAGTCAAGAAGAAAGGAAGGAGTCAGAGACACACTTATTGAAGAAGTTTGGTGGTGAAGAAGAAAAGTTAACAGAATGAGGGAAACATGAGGACAGAAGACTTTTTGTAGGGCAGCGAGACATGAGAGGCATGAAGATGAAGGTAGGCTGAACAGGAAGGAGGAAATGAAAGGTAAAAGGGAGATGGCTGGGGATGCTGGCGGACCAAGCTCTCCACAAAAGTGAGGGCTCTGTTTGATAAACATTGCCAGGCCTGTGCTGGGAGTCAAGGTGTACACCACAGGTCCTTAGCCAGGGCTGGGGGCAGGGGGAAGGGGGAGGGGGAGTCATAGCCTAGTGAGGGAGAGAGACGAAGACACAGAGAACTCCATCCTGCAGGTCAACACTATGACAGAGTCAACACTATGACTATCCCCGGGAGGAGATGAACTGAGTTGTGAAGAATGGAGTTAGCCAGCAAAGAAGCAAAAAAGGGAGGAGACATAGATTTGAGAAGTCCTTAACTACAAGACCCCATGACTGGTTGGATGCGGATGCAGAGAGACAGCGAGGATTTGAGGATGATTCCCAAGTTTCCCACATGGGCAAAGCAGAGACAGTAACATACTTATCTCATTTAATCCTCACAGAGGTCCCAAATAATGCTTGCCATTTCACAGCTGTGCAAGCTGAGGTGAGATTATTGGCCCCAGGTCTCACCATTAGTAAATGGAAGAGTAGAGATTTGAGCCCAGGTTATTCCAGAGATGGAGGGAAGGAGGAGAAAAGTTGATGTGGGACCATAGCCAGGACAGACGGTCCAGGTCTTATCCTCTGAATAGGCATTAGGCTCCTCTGCAGAAAGCAAAACCCTGGGTTGTGGGAGATGGGAACCCCGGGAAGGGGGTGGGGTGCTGTCAGGTGTGGAGCAAAAGGTAAGCAGCGGGCAGACACGTGGGAAGGCAGGGCGCTCCAGCATGAGGAAGGCACGATCAGCCTGCCGGCTCCTCAGAACTCAGCAGCTTGAGAGGGAGGACAGGAAGGTGGAGAGGAAGGGTTGGGGAACAGAGGTGGTGTGGGGGGATCAGGTTTGAATTAAGGTGGGATCTGTCCGCTGGTGAGAAGAGCAGGCGTTTGTGTACATGATCAGCTGGGGTGGGGTGGTTAGAGCCAGCGATGAGAGAGCTTGGCAGAGACTGGGCAGGGGAGACGGCATAGGAAAAGATTGGTGTGGGGTGGGGGGCATTGATGCTGGATCCAGAACACAGTGGCAGGCTTAGAGACCCCCTGAGGGCGACAAATTCTTCTCTTAACCTACTGTAGGGGGAGCGACAACAGGGGAAGAGGGCCTAAGAGGAGCGGAAATAGAGGAGACAGCGTAAGTCATAAATATCTGCAGAGGGAGGGAAAGGAAGAGGAGAGAAATTAGGGAATTACAGGGGAGATGAAAAGGGGCATTGGGAGAAGGAAAGGAGAGGAAGGATGAAGGCAGAACTCCCATCACCCAGCACCCTCCAGCACCCCATCCCTAACTCTGCGAATGCCCCGCCCCATCCTGGGAGAGTCGGGGTGGGGGTGGGGGATTGGGGGTGGAACCTGAGCCTGGCCAGGACCACTGAGCTGTCCCAGCTCAACCCGACCGTGACCAGAATCAAGTCACTGGTCCTGTGCAATGTTTCTTCATCTGTAAAATGGGGTTAATGACACGGCCGGATGTCAAAGTACTTCGAAAGCACCACCACAAGGAAAGGTGGTGTTATTATAAAGGCCTATCTATTTAGATACGAACATGTATACCCAGAGCCATACGAATGAAAGTAGCCAGCGTAGACGCAAGTCCAGGAATGGCCCTGTAGATTCCAAGCTCCTCTACATGCCCAGTTTAGTGAGTTCGCGGTCAGCGCCCAGCCTCGCGGTCGGGTAGGAGGTGGAAGCCTGCAGCTAGGCAGAGTGGGCTCGTCTCTGGCTAGGGGCGCAAGGCCCTGGGGCCGGGTTCAACTTGCTCCGGCTCCTGTCTTCTCCGTCGCAGCCCCCGAAACGTGGTATGTCGCCGCAGAGCACAGGCCCAGGCAACGCTTATCCAACTGAACCCGCGTCCCCGCGGGGACCTTGCACCAACAAATCTCCTGTCATCTCCTTCGTTAGAGAAGGAAAATCTCGTTCTGCGCCTTTGCCCAGCTCCGCACTCTCGCCCCCTTAGTGATATGGCCTGGTTAGGTCCTTGTCCCCGCTTGGCGGAGCTTCCCCTTTTCCAGGACTAAGGATGGGGCAAAGGAGGAGGGGGAAGAAATAGAGGAAAAGTCGGGGGGGGCGGGGAGGAGCAGGGAGGCAGGAGAGGGGGAAAATAGAGAACCTGAGACAGAAACGGGAGAGAGGGAAAGACCAGCACAGAGAGCCAGAGAGATCCGGAGAGGCCAGGAAAAAAGACACAGCGCTCGCCACCAATTCGGTAACGCTTCCTTCCGCGGGCGTTTCTGGGGCGCCTCCGCGGCGCTCGGCCCCGGGCTGCCCGGGACGCAGAGGGCTGCAGGGTGCGGTCGCCTCACCTCCCCCCAATCTTACCACCCCCTCCCCACCTCTCCCAAGGGGGCCGGAACGGCGTCGGCGCGCGGGGGATTTTCGGAGCAGCCGAGTGGAAAATAGACTTTAACCTGCTTTGTGGCGACGAGGGCGCCCGGAGCGCTTTCCCGGACCAGGGCTCGCGGCGCTAAGGCGGGCCACTCCCAAGACCCGGCCTGGAGTCCCTGCAGAGTCACGCGGCCCGCGGACCCCTGGCTTTGGGGCGCCGGGAGACCCAGCCCGGATCCTCACACCCCAGCCGAGGCCGGACCGCTCTGAGTGACCCAGGCAGCGGCGAGGAAGCGGGACGCGCTGCGGTCCCCTCCTCGCAGTGCGCTGGCAGGGTCCCGGGCCCAGCCTCCCTGCCACCGCCCAGCGCCCTCCTAGGCCTGAGCGCGGTGTTTTCCTGCGGCCTGGAAGGCCCGGGTGAAAAAGTTTGCGGAGTGGTGGTTCTCATTGCTAACCGTCCTCTCACCCCCGGGGAATTAGTGCATGAAATGGAAACCGGCCGGAGCAGAGTCGACCGCTGTTCTGCGGTCGCCGGTGGAAGGTGAGGGTCGGGGGAGGCTAGGCGGCCGCTGCGTTCCCCGGACCGCCCATGTGTATTCTTGGAGACGGGCTCGGACTGTTCGGCCAGCCCCAATTTAAGGCAGTGTCCTCGAGGCCCCTTCCCGGCCAGGCTCGCCCGACCGGAGAAGGCGGGGAAAGCAGACCGCCCCGCGCGAAGGCCCGGCGGCCCGCTCTGAGCCGGCCCGGTCGCGGCGGGGCCCAGCAGCTGCGAACTGCAGCTTGAGAGCTGCGTCGTGAGCGCTCCGGCGGCTCCTCCCGCGCTGTCCCCGGCCTGGCCCCTTGTGCAAGGAACTGAGTGTCCCCTTGACAGCGCTGTCTCCCCTAACACCCCGAAAACGCGAAATCTCACGAAAGAGGCCGCGGCTTCAGACCGCGGCCCAGGAGGCGGATGGTGGGTGAGCAGGAGGGTCCCGGAGGCCAGGCGAGCAGGGAGAACCTGTTTGTTGGACCTCCACTCGGATCCAAGTTGTCTGAGAACTGAAACGACATCCCGGGACGAAGTGGAGAGGGTTCAACTGAGTTACACACCAGGGAGTGGGGCTGGAGTTTCTCCCAAGCCCCAGGCCCCTCGGACGCCTTCTGCGCCTCCCGCGTGGGCAGGACGGTTGTGGCGGCCGCCAGACTCCGCTAAAGGGCGGAGACGCGAGGAGACGCCAGCGGCGAGGGGAGGAGGAGGCCTAGATCGCCCGGCAAAGGCTCCAGTCCGGTTTTTGCCTCCGACTGCTGGCTCCGTCCCCACCCGCCGTCCCTCGCCCCGCCCCGCCCCGCCCCCCACCTTGGGGCAGGTGAGCGGCGGCCAATGGGCGAGCGCGGGGCAGGTGCCCGCTAACTCTCGCCGCGCGGCGAGGCGGCCGTGGCCGGGCCGGGCAGTGCTGGGAGGACCGGGTGCTGGGGTCGGTCCTGGCTGGACTCAGAAGGGACGGGGCCGGGCTCAGCCCCCAGGCCGTAGAGGTAGCTCGCAGCACCGCACGGAGCCCCCGCCGGGAGCTGCCCGCTCGGCCGCAGAGGCCGGCGTGCCTGGCCGCGCGCTGTGGCCCGACTCCGCGTTCGCTCGCTCGCACGCCCCTCGCCGCCCCTGGCCTGGCTCGCCGACAGGGGCTGAGCGCGGGCGGGCGGGCGGGCGGGGGAGGTGAGGGGTGCTAGCGTGTGTGCATGTGCCTGGCTGGGTGCACACCCCGCACGGCGGCGGCGCCCGGACGCGGAGCGCTCCCCAGAGCCCGGCTGCCTCGCTCAGCTCTGGCGGCCGCGACCATGTTCCAGCCCACGGCCAAGCGCGGCTTTACCATCGAGTCCTTGGTAGCGAAGGACGGTGGCACCGGCGGGGGCACTGGCGGCGGGGGCGCGGGCTCCCATCCCCTGGCGGCGGCCGCCTCGGAGGAGCCGCTCCGGCCCACGGCGCTCAATTACCCTCACCCCGGTGCGGCCGAGGCGGCCTTCGTGAGCGGCTTCCCCGCCGCCGCCGCTGCCGCCGCGGGCGCCGGACGCTCTCTCTACGGCGGGCCCGAGCTCGTGTTCCCCGAGGCCATGAACCACCCTGCGCTGACCGTGCACCCGGCGCACCAGCTGGGCGCCTCCCCGCTGCAGCCCCCGCACTCCTTCTTCGGCGCCCAGCACCGGGACCCTCTGCACTTCTACCCCTGGGTCCTGCGGAACCGCTTCTTCGGCCACCGCTTCCAGGGTGAGTGCCCACGCTGTGCCCGCCCAGGCGGCCGGCCGGCGCCCGCGCTGCGGTGGCGCGGGGGAGGCTCGGGGGCGCGCGGGGCTGTTGAGAAGTTGTTGCGAGAAGCTCGCGGTTCCGCAGAGGCCGATTCCCAAGCTGGGAACAGCCGCGCCGGCTCCATCCGCGCTTCCGCCGTGGCGGGTTCTCGCTCAGAGAGCCAGGTTGGGACCTCCAGGCTTTCCCTGGAACCGTGCAGGTCCGGACGCCAAACTCGGGCACATCCTTGCATGGGGTCCTCCCAGCGGCCTGCCTTAATCTGTCCTGGCTGAGACAGTCCCATCCCAGAGAGCGCAGCGCCCGCCGCCCTCTCTCCGCCCCGGCTGGACCCGGGACCATACTTCGCTCGCACGTTCACCACCAACTCCCAGGGAAACGGCGTCGCGGGCGCGTCCGGGCAGGGGAAAGTCCACCCCGCGTGCCCCGGGTCTGTGGGAAGAAGGGGCAGCAGGGAGGGCAAACTGGAGAGTTAATGTTCAGCGTGGAGTGCTCCGCTGGCTTGGGATGTTTCTCAGCAACCTCGGCCGACTTCTCCAAGTCACACGTGCCTCTCGGACCCAGGGCGGGGAAGGTTTGCAATAGCGAGCCGGCTTCCTCCGCCGTTCGCCGACTCTGGGAGCCCCCCTGGCTGCTGGGGACCCACGGCAGTCCTCCCGGGCAGGGGGCGGGGGCAGAGGGCTTTTAAGGTCGTAGGCAGTCCGAGCCCCCTTGTCTGCACCGGGCAATAGGTTTGCTAATGAAGATCCCCCACTGGCCTTACACACGCATACACAGACACACACACAGACACACACAGACACACACACACACACACACACACAGAGGTTTCAGTTATCTGACTTTCCCGAAGGAGAGTTGCATTTGTTGGAGTTCGTTTTCTTCCTTGAATTTGTTGGAATTTTCTTTTCTCTTCTTTTCTTTTTTTTAAACAGTGGCCTTAATTTGTGCAGTAATAGCCTTAGTTTCCGGTTTTATTTTGTTTGTGTAAACCGGCGCCCTTCGTTGTGAGGTTCCGTACTTAGAGGTAGGAAACCCGGCTTTTAGCGAAATAAATGAAAAGGACACGGCTAGAGCTTAGGCTCCTAGAGCTAATCTGACGGTGAACCGAGTCTACACAAAGTAAACTGGATGTTTGGTACAATTATCTAGATAATAGAAGAAAAATGATCTCTTGAAGCTTCTTTGGTTATAGCTGCTTAACTGTTTCACGGAAAGCCACTTTCCCGGCTCCCAATTCGTCAATTTTCTCAGTCCCGTCTGGCCAGTAGATACTGACCCAGCAGATCCCACAAAATAAGAGAATGTAATTACTTGAACAAGAATTTTTGTGGGCAGACTTGTCTTCCCTGGGGATTTCAAAGATTTGCTCGAATCATCTAAAAAAAAAAAAAGCTGCCTACGGTGCCAGCCGCTTTGGGCAAGAAATCTGTCAATTAAAGTCAATGTTTACTGATAAAATGAAGTTTTATTAAAAACTGAGCAAAGCACCTCAGTCCTCCATGGGACTCAGTCCTTGGCCGGGGTTTCGAAACCTGGTGCCCACGGGCCGATTTGAGGATGGCGGCTCTGTGTGAATCTTCAGGCCGGGGCAGCGGAGGGACGGGAGGCTCGGAGGAGAGGGCAGAGCGGGTCCTAAGCCCTGTGGTCTCTGTCCATTCGGAGATGGCCTCCTCGGCCGAGACCCCTGCTTCGGACCCAGCGCCCCACGCCAGCCGCGCCGCCTTTCCCGCCTCTGGCCTCGCCCGTGCGGGCTCGGAGCGCCGAGGGCTGGGTGCGCCTCGCGAGAGATCCAGCTTCGGTTTTGAGCATCCCCAGCGGGTGAGACCGGATAAATCTTCCGCAAAACCCTCTCGGATATTGCCTCGGCTCCCAGAGCCATCAGTCCCGGCGGACACGTTGTCGAGTTGCAAAAAGGGTTGGATTTTTCTCTCAAGAATCGTGTCTGGACGAAGAGATGGAGCCAAGTGTAGCCGCATTTTTGAACTCGGATATCCATTGGGCACTGAAGGACTTTTCGAACCCTGAGATGTTTTAGCTTTGGAGCTGGTCATCGTCGCCACAGACCCGTGTGCGACCCGGCAGCCGTGCGCCCTGCGGTCCCAGCGAGGCCTCGGGGCTGTGAGCCAAGCCATGCCAGGCCCTCCGGCGCCGCGTTTTCTAGAGAACCGGGTCTCTGCGATGCTCATTTCAGCCCCGTTTTAATGCAAGAAAGGAAACCCTACACGAACGAAAAGGAACATGTCTGCGCTCTGTGCGCAGCGCCCTCCGGCAGCAGCGCGGTCCCAGAGCGCAGGAAAGCGGCTTCCCAGCAGAGCAAGGCGGTGGAAAAGGAAAAGTGAGCACGAGATGGTCGGGACCAGGAGGCGCGACCCCAAAGCCAGGGGCGGCTTTCGAGGCTTGAAGGGGAGGAGCCGGCGGAGAAGGGGAGCTGGCCGCACTTCGGAGCTGTTTCCTGGACATCGGGAACTTTCCGGGCCGGGGAGCAGCGTCGGGAGGGGGCCGTGGGAGACCCAGCCCTCTGGGACCCGCGACAGTAATGGGCCGGTGCTTCAAAGGGCTCCTTTGTTCTGGCAGGAGGAGGGGGAATGAGGTTATCTCCGCTGCCTGGCCGGCCTCTCCCTCTCGTAGCCCCAGGCCCCTCCGCCCTGCCATCCGGCCCAGAGCCCCGGACCGGCCACCGCCTCTCCAGATGGGACTGCAGCTCCAGCCCCGGACGCTTCGGATCCCTAGCTCCCACCTCCAGCCGTCTCATTCCTGGAAGTCTCCATTGCTGGTTCCCAGCCATAGCCTTGAAAGGGCCCACAAAGAGTGGCTAGAGGAAAACGGGGTGGGGTGGGGTGCTGTTGCTAGCTCCAGGGAAGGCTAAGCCAGCCCCTTTCCACTTTTCCACTTGTGCTTGTCTGAAACTGACAGTTCACTCTCACAGCTCAGAATGACTGCATCAAAACAGGCCACACCGCACCCCAGCCCCAAGCTTGTTCTGTCCTGGAAACTGAAGCCAGTAGAGATGGTTGAAGCCCCCTCCCCATAGGTCAGAATGAGAAGGGCCCAGGCATGTAAGCACCTAAGGCACCACCCTTGTCCTTACTGAAACAGGTAGCTATTGACCAGTTTCCTTGGGATGGTTAGTTTTGTACTAAACATCCTCTGTCTTACACAGAAAAGCCTTGCTTCTTTTGAAATCAAATCTGTCATCACTTATCAGCATCTTGAATAATCTTCCTGCCCCCTGCTTCTTTGTGGCTGGGTCAGAAGGACCCCTATGTTTCTGCACATCCATGTGGGGACACACTGCAAGACACAGGCTATCTACCCCGACAGGGCATTACAACGCACTGGGGCCATTCTCTCAGTGAAGCAGACCTAAGCAACCTAACTTTCCCCTAAAATAGCAGACTTGAGGCAAAGGGGCATGTGTATGTCTGAAGGACAGAAAGCTTGTTGCTTCTATCCTCCACTTTGGGTTTATGAAGACAAACACAGAGAACTCCACCACAGAAGTGACCGGCACATACCACAGAATTATAGAGCAGCCATCAAATCACACACATTGAGGCAGACTGCAGCCCAGCTTTCTGAGCCCCACACTGCCCTCCACACCTGCACGCCTCATCCACTCACACCTACCGGGTCTATCCGCGATGCCACCTCACTTCTGACCAGCCTGGGCCAGTTGAACTGCTGAGGCCAAACCCTGCGAACTGTGAGATGAGCTAGGCTTTCTCTCTCTGTCCCTCTCCACCTTATTTGTCCAGAGGAAACCACTGTTGGGACTTCACCCGGGCTCAGAACAATGTTGTTTTGTGAAACGATTTCTTTTGATATCAACAAGAAGTGTTTGCTTCCCACCCACCCCTCTCACCTTTCTCTGGCTTATAAACTGGCCCCCACTGGACACTTCAATCCTTACTCCTACTGGATCAGGCTCCTCCTTTCACTCCCTCTTACCCCTCTCTGCCTGACCCCCTCTCCTGATCACCTGTCCCTTTCACCATCACAGGTTAAAATTTTCTTCCTTGAGTCTTCCATGAGGCCTGAGAGCCTTGGGCTGACCTCATCTTGAATGGCCAATGGGCAAGGTGTCCCCCCTCCATCTCTCTTATCATGTGATCCCACTCCATCCCACTCCCTTTTGTAGCAGCACAGATCCAGCAGCTTGAAATGGATAAGGTGACTAGAAGTTAGTGGCTTCTCCCCGTCAGGGGACTTTATCTCCCCCTAGGCACTAGCCCCTCATTCCTAGGTGACCCTGTTCCACAGAAACCCCCAGCAATAAAGTTCATCTGTGTGGATGTCCAAAGACCAGGGACATGGAGAAAGTGATGTCAGGCAGTTTCCACCAGCAAAAGGACATGAACGGTTACCTGGAGACTTTTAGCAACAGCATCTCAATTATGTGTCCTTGCTTCACTTACAGAGAGATTTCCAGAGATGGGTGACCTCAACTGAATTATGCAAACAATTATCTTAAGAACAAAACAGGTCAAATTGAGTCAAACCAGTGGCCATTTCTGAAGAAATTTAATTGGATCAGTCAATCTCAACAGCTAACTCTGTCAAAACATTCCGTCTAGGGGTCTGGATTGTTGGTGGGTCAGGGGGACTGTCATAGGCCACTGCATGAGAATCCGTGGGTGACATCAGGGCCTGTTTGAGTCTGTTAGCGCATGCAACCAATCCAGAGATTGTGTGAGGGCCTAATGGGGGGTTCACTGAGGCTGGGGTTGTGGGTGGGGGTTTGCTTCAGCTTTTGTAGTTTCTGACCCCACCATCCCAGCCTCATTGAGCCCAGTGCCAGCCCCTCCTCCTGCAGGTGGGAGCTGAGTTCCCAGGATGGCCAACATTTGCCAAGGGACAGTCATACTCTTTGAAAATCCTGTATGGTAAATGGGAGAAAAAGACAGTAGGGAGGCTGGAGCATATATTTACACACGCCCATGCAGAAACCAATATATCTATATCTATATATATTAGAGAGAAAGATGACATCTAGATATTTATACACGTGTTTCTTCAGCACGGTACTATTCAGGGAGGAAGCAAGGCCTTTTCCCACCAGAGAGCGGTTAAGAGTCTCCTGTGGGGAGAGGGTTTCACCAGAAGGCTTGGGGGGAAAGAAGTGGTGAGGGGGAAGAATAAGCCTGACCTTAGACCTCCAGCTGCTGCCTGGACATTGACCTAGCTGCTGGCCTATTTTTACCACTTGCCAGGTAGAGCCAGGCCCGTTGGCAGGAATTTTCGAAGGGCTAGTAGCCTGAGCATTTAGCTGCAAGGCTGGGTTGAGCAGGTGTGAAGGGAGAATTCCTCGGGTGCCTTCCCGTTTCTGGATCTGTGTTTATAAAGGGGGTGTCTAAGAGCCTTGCTGCTCCCCTTATCACCTACCTGACACCCAGCTCTGTCTCTACCCTTGGTCCCCCTTGAGGAAGATATGACGGGACAGGCGGATGAAGACAGCTAGGGGACTTTTCCCACCCCTTGGCCCCTTCAGTTGTTCCAGGCACTGTGGGTTTGGGCTGGCCGGCGCCTCTCCAGGCCTGGGCCCACCTCCGGGCGCAGCAGAGTGATCCTCAGCGTTGCAATTCCGAGCGTCCACCGACCGGGTAGTTCTCGGAGCGTGGGGAGATGTTGGGGAGGTGATGGGAGGGGACTGACGGATGGGGAGGCACAAGGGAAAGGGGAGCAGTGGGGGCGGGGGGGGGGGGGCCAGGACTGGAGAGGGAGCAGAGCGCTCCAGGGCACGTGCGAGCGCGGCGGGCGGCCCGGCGGAGGGCTGTGCTCACCGCGCCCCTTCTCTCTGTCTGTACCCGCGTGTGTGCCGTCGGCGGCGCGGCCGCAGCGAGCGACGTGCCCCAGGACGGGCTGCTTCTGCACGGCCCCTTCGCGCGCAAGCCCAAGCGGATCCGCACGGCCTTCTCGCCCTCGCAGCTGCTGCGACTGGAGCGCGCCTTCGAGAAGAACCACTACGTGGTGGGCGCCGAGCGGAAGCAGCTGGCCGGCAGCCTCAGCCTCTCGGAGACGCAGGTAATCATGGCTGCGCCCGTCCGCGGGGAGGTGGCCCGCGCTGCGCCCGGGAGCCCGGGGGGCGGGGGGCGGGGGGCGGGCGCGGCCGAGTCTCGCCCCGGCCTTCCCCGAGCTCTCTCCCGCCCGGTTCCAAAGCCACCCTGCGGCGCGCCCCGCCAAGCCTGTCTGTAGAGCCCCTTCCTTTCGATGTTTAGCCTCCCAGAGGCTGCAGGACCTTCCCAAGCGCTAAGGACGCACCAGGTGGTTGGGAGCAAACTTGACCCCGAGTCAGTTCCCAAAGCCCAGAGGAGGCGCAGGGTACCAGGAGGCGGCGGCGGCCTCGGGAGCCGGCAGGGCTAGGAGCCCCCCCCCCCCCCCCCCCCCCCCCCCCGCCGCGGTCACTCCCGGGCCGCCCCGATGATACTGGAGACGTCTCAGTCCCATGACGTCTCAGCCCTTCTCCCGCCACTTTGCTGGGGCGCTCACGGTTTGGCCGGATGACCAGGCCTTTCCCGCACTGGCTTCGCTGCTGCTCACGGGCAAAGCTGGCGGAGGCCTCGGCGACCCAACGGTGGATATGCCGTGGGGAGAAAGCCCAAGTCTCCTCAGGCTATAAAGATCAGAAGCAGAGGGGCCAGCCAGGGAGGGGCCAGCCCTGCCGGGAGTCCGAGGGCGGCGCTGGTCTGTGCGCAAGCCGCCTGACAGGGCCGGGAAACCGTGGTGTGTGCGCGCGCGGGCACCTGAGCGGCCCGGGAATGGTGGGAAGGTAGATTGTGGGCACCAAGGGACTGTTTTCAATCACTTGAAGGACTGTTGAGTTGCGGAGGGAATAAACTCTAATGGTGTTGGAGGGGTTTTTGAACTGGGTGAAATTACAAGGACCACGTAGTGTTTTTGTAATAAGAAAAAAGAATTTTTTTTTTTTTAAAGAACTAGAAGGGAGTTATAGGGAGGCAGATTTGGGCTTACTGTAAGTAAAGACTTTGCCATAAATAAATGCTGCCTGGAAGCGCCGCCTAAGCTCTTGGTCCACCAGGAGTACGACGTGCTGGAGAGGCTGGCTGCTGCCCCGGAGGCGGATTTCAGGGTCTGGATGGGCCTCTGGAGACCTGACTCCCTTCCGTCCCAGACAACTCCCAGATTTGCAAACCAGAGAGGTCGGCGTGCCGGCCCAGCAGCTCCCGCCCCACCGGCATTTCATCATTTGTTCCCCTTTCCTGCTGGCCTCGCCCCCTGCTACACCACCGCCCTCCACCCTGGTCCGAGATGGTGAGATGGCGCCAGGCTTGGCGTGGGAGAGGCAGCCTGGGGCCTCCTGGGGAGCAGTGAGCATAGGAAGGGGCTTAGTGGGGGTCCAAACCCTAACTGCCTCCCCAGCTCCCTGCGGCCCGACCTCACCCGCTCCTCCTCGCGTCGTATTTGCTGTCTATTGTCGTCGTATCTGGCTGATGCTCCCTTTAATCAATGCATTGCTCCCGTCCCTGCTGCAGGACCCATGCTGTTTCAGATTTGCTAGCCTGGCTGTTCTCACTGCAGAGAGAAAGCTTACAAAACAACGGAGTTCATTTTAAAACGTTTTAAGGAACGATATTAAAAAACCAAGTTAATAAAATAATACTCTTTTCCCTCCTGGCAAAGTGTTTTAAAATTGTCTAAAACAAAGTGTCGACTTAAGAATGGTGTTTATAGTTACTTCATTTAAAAGGCAATAGTTATTACATTTTAACTGTAGGAGTGTAAGAAAACAAAACGGTTTATAATCCCACCACCCACAGATTAACACTTGTTGAAACAATGTTGTTTTTAAACTTTCAAATTTTTTAGCTCAGTGAGAGCATTTTTGATTAACTTTCAGACTGAACCTAGCTGCCTGTCAATATTTGCTCCTAACAATGCTAGTTAGTAAACGTAATGATGGTTTCTTTCATTTTTATTATAAGATGTTTCAAACACGTATTTAAAACAAAACCAGATAGAATAATATAATGTACCCAGCTTCACTATCAACACCCATGTCTAATCTTGTTCCATCTGTAGGTGAGCTGGTTTTAGCATGCGGAACAAAAAAATAATAGAACTATGGAAGGTTTGAGCCTGAGAAACCTCCTGTAGAGGGCTGTCTTTCCAGGTGAGGCCTAGGAGACAGACTGAGCAGAGCTCCCCAGGTAGGCAGATGCAATTTTAATGTTTGCCTCCCTGCTGACTGTGTGACCTTGGGTGAGTTACTCACCCTCTCTGAGCTCTGTTTTCCTCATCCAGAAAATAGATTGTTCAAGGACTAAAGGCACCTAATATGAACTCAAATAATATTAATTCTCATCCCCAGTCCATCTCTTTGTTTAAAGTAATATGTCAAGTTAGTGTTATAAAAGACTGAAACCTGGGCTTCCTGCCTCTTAGTCCAGTACTCTTTCTGCCATATCCCTCTCATAACTTATCATTTGGACCTAGGCTATATAATTAACTAATTATCTATCCATCTTTCAATATTTACCGGGCAAGCGTACCTGTCATTTCCAGCTATCAGCTCTTTGTCAAGCGTCAGTCACTCCCGTCAGCCCCCTGCCGTCTAGTTCTATTGTCAATATCTATATTTGTCTCTCAGAGTTCTGTAATCTGTCCTGCACAGATAGCTGTTTTATATGTAGCCATGTACTTCTGTCTGTGCTCATTAAACTGCCTCCCCAAGCTGGTTAATTTCTATTTCCTATTTTCTAGTAATTATAATCTTCCTCTTCCTAACAATAACTCCTATTTACCCAAGTGTTGATTATCTCTTTATCATCGCCTCTGTTTTATCTTCTGTGTATCCGCCATCCATCTCAAACTTCCACCTCTCTTGATCTCTTTAGCAACTGACAGATAGTATATTCGTATGTCTGCTAATGGTCATCTATCATCTCAGCAGCTCTGGCTTTGTCTTCTGTCTGGGCCTCAGTTGCTGTATCTGTAAGACTGAATGAAATGAACTCCAGGGTTCTTTCTAGCCCTGAGTCTCTGGCTCATCTATATTCTACTTCCCTGCATTTCTATATAGTCCCTCCTCCAAGTTCTCAGAGCTCGCAGTGTATCTTCCATATATCATAATATGCATAGGACTTTGTTGTTTAATTATCTGCCATGTCCAAATGTTGGGCTGTAGACTGGCTATATCTATCTTTCAAAGAAATCTTAAAAGGTAGATTCCCATGCCCCACTCAGGAGATTGTCTTAGGAGTTAGGGATGGGACCTAGGAGAAGTTTTGTTGGTTTTTTTTTTTCTGTTGCCAGTCTTCCTCTTTTTTTTTTTTCTTGAAGAAGATTAGCCCGGAGCTAAAGTCTGTGCCAGTCTTCCTCTATTTTGTATGTGGGTCACCGCCACAGCATGGCTGACGAGTGGTATAGGTCAGTGCCCAGGATCTGAACTCAAGAACCTGGGTCGCCAAAGTGTAGCATGCTGGACTTAACCACTAGCCACAGGGCCGCCCCCCCAGAGAAGTTTTCAAAAGAGTTCTCTGGGTGATTCTGAGGAACAACAGGCCTGAGCATATCAGCTCTGGAAGGCAGAGGCCAAGCCTTCCTATTTCTCGCTGTACCCCAGGGCCAGCTCAGTGACCAGCAAGGAGTAGTTGCTCTATAAACCTGTATTAAATGAATGGGCAAGTTTCTCTTGATTGACACATATCCATATGTTAACTGTATCAGTCATTTCCCTTGCTCTCTGCTGTCACTGCTCCCTCCGCGTCCCTCTGTTTTCTATCTTTCCCTTGCACTTTCATCCAGATTGTTGGTCTACATGATCTAGTTTTATCTAGTAGTTCATGGACAAAACTTCTGGGAGGGTTAAGCAGATCACTGTGTGGCTCTTCATCCGGAGCTGCTCAGGGGTCTCTGTATGCCCAGAGCTTTAGCATGGCATGCTGGAGGGCAACCCGAGCTTCTTTGTTGGGGCAGGGCTGTATGTTTGGTGGGGAGTAGGGAGTTTGTGATCCAGGAGGCCAGGGCCCATTCAGGAGGGGGAGTGAGGGGCCCTGGGCAAGGGCTGGTTCTCCCTCTGGCTCTAATTACTTGTCCCTCACTGCTGCAGGGCAGCCCTGGAGTCTGAGTGGCATGATGCCCATCTAAGGTTCAGTCATGGTGGCTGGTGGGGCAGACCCGGGCCTGGGTCAGATGAGAGCTGGGAGTGTGAGTGAGTGAGTGTGTGTGTGTAATGGGAATGTGTAACATGTGCATGCTCACAATATGGGGCACATATGGGCTTAGTGTGATTGCTGCCCAAAGATCAGGTGATATCATGTGTACACATCAGATGCCAGTAAGCAGTCATACAGCGTGGGCTGCAGCTTGCGTGATTCTGTGCGTGTGTGTGAGGGGGGCACATTAGTTCTAGGGGGATGAGAGAAAGCATTTGGTTGCTCCAGGCTGATAGATTGGTCAGTGTTTCCAGCTGCCCCTCCTGCTCTGAACAATTCAGTGGCTGGTTCTTGACCTTCCCTGGCTTTGAGTTTAGCTGAGCTGTGAGGGAAAAGGGTACAGAAATGTCGCCTTCGGCCTTGGAGATTCCTCATTTAGTGGTGGGGCCTAGATGCAAAGTGTGCACACTTGCAGGACATGCACAGGATGAGCAAGTGGAGTCCCCTTGAAGTCACAGCTGTGGGCTGCGGAAGGTCGGGGGAGACCTGCATGGGCGGAAGGCTCAGAGGGATGAATAGGATTCTAAGTTGGTGGGACGGAAGGGGAGGGTTTGAGGTGGGCAGATTAAGACAGAGCAGAGCTGTCAAGTTTGGCCACTGTCTTGGAGCCAGAAAGCATGTAGGGAGGTCTTAGGAGGCAGGAGTGTGTGGTCACCTGCCTATGGGCTTTTTTCCCCCAGGGGCCTGGTAAAGAGACCTCTTGGGCTCCCTTCCTGCTCTGGAATGCTCTGCTTGTTGGGGAATGGATGAGAGGGAGATATCCAAGTGACTTGAATTTTAGGAAAAAGTCAAGAGGGCTTTGTTACTAGCTCACTGCGTGTTCTGAGATGGGCTCATCCCTTCTCTAAGTCTTGGCTCTTCTCCAAGAACTTCTGCACCTCTGAAGTTCCAGGAGTCCAGTGGGAGTCAGGAGAGAGCAGAGGAGACACGGGAGACTGGAGTGGTCTCCAAGGAGCTGGCGCAGGGGCATGGTGGACTTATGGTGTCTCCCTGAGAGTGAGGGCAAGCATTCAGGATGGTCTGAGAGGGGAGAGAAGAAGGCAGAGGAAGTTCTGGCTGTGGGTGATGGGGAGTTGGAGCTGACCTCAGTTTGGTGGGTGAAGGTTGAGCTTAACATGGCATTGGGCTTGACCTTGAGAATGGGAGCGGCTCACATGATCAAGTGATAGGAAATAGATCCCCAGGGAAGAGGGCAGGGAGCAGAGCAGGCTGAGGGGTGGCTTGATTGATATCTCCAAGCCTCTCTCTAGTCTGAGGGTGACAGAACAGGAGGACACAGGCTTAAATTAAAGTAGGAGACGGAACAGTAGGACATAAGAGGAACTTCTTATGTTGGGGTTATAAGACTCTAATACCCCTTAATAGGGGTATTTGAACTTCTTGAGGAGAGGACAGGTTTTCACCTGAAAGTATGCAGGGTCCAGGAGCCACAGACTCTTCCATTTGGGATGGGCTGAGGTTGGGGAGTGGTGGAAAAGAAGGGATCCAGACCTGGTTCATTCAAACAGCAGATTATTCGAAAGTAAAGTCTGACGTATTGGCTGGAGCTGTAGTTTGCTTGTTCTTTAGCTCATTTGTCCATCCACTCGTGCATTAATACATGCATGTCTTCATTCATTAATGCATGCGTCGGTCAGTCCAGTAATGCGTGGATGCAGTCATTCATCCATCCACAACAGTTTCACCTTCTTTGTCCTGCCTGACTCAAGCCAACCGTTTTCTCCCTCAACGATGGGTCTCTCTCTCCCAGCTCCCCCCTAAAAATGGTTAATCCAATGTGCAACATGGAGAATTAAGAATTGACCTCCATGTGGAAGTGTCCACTGAACTGAGCCAGAAAAGGATCCCTTCTCTCCAGCAGGTAGCACTTCCCAGAGCCCTTTCTGAATAGACCTCAGTCCCTCCGCCATTGATTTTCTCCTGTTCTCCAAGTCTGGCCCAGGTGCCTCTTGCCTACAGCATAGCTCAAGGTCGCCTCAGCCCAGCTGGCTGATCAGGCCTGGAACGTGTGCCCTGGGACTCCAAAGCCAATGAACTCACCACTTTAGTTCTCCAGATCCCCATAGTCTAGTGAGGAGACAGGTTCGAGCGAATAAATTAATGTGCTGCCGGGGTCACTGTTACTGAGGCAGAGAAAAGTACTAAGGCACTCCAGACAGGCAAATGGGGCAGGCCCAGTGGAGGAACATCTGAGCAGGGTTTTGAAGGCTATGTAAGAGTGTTCCAGGTGGGGTAGTTCAGGCGAAAGCAGAGAATCTTGGGAGGATCTGGCTTTAGAGATGTTTAGTGAGGTGGGGACTTGGGAGATCACAGGGAACCTCTCCCCAAACCCAGAGGGCTCAGAGATGGGTGAGGGGTTCCTCCAGCCAACACCTCAACTGCCTTTGGGGTGTAGTGTGCGGGTGCTGGGGGAAGCAGGTACAGAATGAGCAGGGCCTCCTGAAGCCAGCTGCCTCAGAGCTGGTACCCACACCATGTGACCCGGTTCCTTTCTTGAGCCTCTGTCCTCTAGGGAAGGGGCTCTGGTGTGACCCCAGAATAGCCTGGCTGGGTTGGAGAGGTCATGGAGTGTCACTCATTTCCGACTCCTCTCAGAGCCCAGTTCCTTTTCTTTTACCAAGTAAAAAAACCCATTCGCTGTTAGTAATGCATTAAAGAAAAGTCAGAAAAGTAGAAAGAAGAAAGAACAGTCGGCCGTAGTTTGGGTACATTTCCTTCTAGTCTTTTTTCCTTGCGCAGAGCCTTTGTTTTTCTGCGGTGGTGATCACATTGTGCCCAAACCGTGCATCCTGCCGTCTTCATTGATACAGTGAAGTCATAAGCACCCTGTTAGTACAGTCTTTGTAAACAGCATCTGGACACTCAGCCTGAGGCTGTTCTCCGGAAGATAGCCAGGCTGCCTGGGGAGAGGGTTTACATTTCTGTTTCTAGAGAGCTGTCTCCCTGACCCCAGGTGTTTTCACGGGGGAAATATTCAGACTCACCTTTCATTTGGGTGTGTCCAGGAGCTGCCCCTGGCCTGAAAACATATCTTGTGCCTGACGTTCTGCCATCGAAGCCTTCCTTCTTTGGCTCAGGGGAGCTGGGCAAGGGTAGCAGGGTGGGTCCATCCCACTAGAGGCGAGTGTGATTGTCAGAGTCTCCTTCCTGGAAGCAGACTTTGGAGTGTGTGTGGGAGGGAGAAGGTGCAGACAGGGGCCCTGTGTCCCTGATGCTGCCCAGGGCTGCCCGGATCACTCCATCACCAGGCTGGCCACACTTAGCCCTCCGGCTGTCCCTAGGGCTCTCAGGAATGCCACCCCAGCCTTACAGCCAGGCCTGAGTCATGCACACGCCTTGCACAGGAGGCAGGGCCAGCTCATCCGCCCGCTGGCTGGCACAGTCGCAGTGGGCTCCAGGGTGAGAGGTAGGGGCCAGGCCGGCTGCCGAATGGTTTTGCCGAGAGCCACCCAGGGCCCAGCAAGTCCTGTGTCCAAGGAAAGGTGGGCGTGGAGTCCAGAAGCCCTGTGCCTAGAGCACCTGCCATCCTTCCCATCTATCTGAGGTGAGATGGGTTTGAACGCTGCCCTGAAAATGAGGGAAGGAGGCCCTCCTCTCACTGCATCCCGAGGCTGGTCACCATCTCTCTTCCTGTCACTGGCTGGCTGCTCGGCACAGCCAGTGAGCTGAGGCCTGGCTGCCCCCCGCCCCCATCCTAGTGTTCTAAAATCAAGGGCCAGGGCAGAGGTTCCTGGGAACCCCTGGACTGGGTGGGCTCCACAAAGCGGATGGAGGAGTGTGTCTGGGAATGCGAGGGTGGGGCGTCCTGGGCATGGAACTGCTCCCTGGGCCTGGAGGCCAGGCTGCTTTTGGTTGCCACTGCCTGGCGTTATGGCTAAGGCCTGTGCTTGCCACCCATTCTCAAGGACGAGGGGCTGCACTGGGTCTTCTTTCTGAGGACTGCCCTTGGCCCTGCCCAGAGTTCAAGGGTCTCCCCTCAGCAGTCACTGCTGCTGCCCAAGCTGAGGTGCTCACCATCATTCCACACACACGCCTTACCACGCACCACCCGAGGGCATCATGGGTCACTCCAGCTGCAGCTGGCAGCACCCACTTGCTTTTAAGGGTGCTGTCACTTCCAGAAAGTCATCTATGCCTCGTAACCCTGCCTTCTCTGCCTCACCTCCCCCACGACCCTCTGGAGCAAAAGCCCAGAGTGCTCTGGAGCTGCAAGGGCCCCAGAAAGCCTTTCTCCTATAGATGAGGGACTTAGGCCCAGAGAGGAGGAGGAACTTTTAGCAAAGGATCAGCACCCAGGCCCATCCTGCCAACTCAGGATGATCTGGTCTGGCCTGGTTTCTGCGAGGCCAAGTAAAGAACTGCAGAGTCAGGAGGAGTTGACAGACGGAGGCTTTCTCCACAGTCCTTAAGCACGAAGACTAGTTAGGAAGCCAGGATGGGCCTCTCAGATCATGCACAAGAGGATGTTAAGGGCTGTGTCCTGGACACTGAACAAATGCTGGAGCAGGAGGGAGAAGAGAGGGATGATTAGAGATGGGACTAAATCTGGGGAGGCTTCCTGGAGGACGTAGGCATAGTATCATAGACCTGCCCTCCCCCAACCCCACCTCCCCAGTCACAGGGCATGGTTGTCCGGTCTCTGCACCCTCCCCTTGTCAGGCTCTCACTGCCTGACGCAGAACAGGGAGGGGCTTTCTGGGTTTAAAGAGGAGCTTGCTTCTGTCCCCTGGGATTTCTCCCAGCTGTTCCTCGTGTGACCTGTTCCCATATCTGGATGGGCTGCAGGGGCCAGTGCTGTGGGGGCCTCAGACGCCCCTCTGTTCAAGGAGTGAAAGGCCTCTGTGGTGGGTTTCAGACTACCCTGAGGAGCTGGCACCTGAGGGACCAGGGCTCCCCTGCCCAGCTCTGTCTCTGATGTGGGATGGGGGCAATTCCACCGGGGCTACTAAGACAGGGTTCCTTGGTAAAACAGCCTGACCTCGATGCTGTGTGAGGTTAGAGCCTCAAGCATGGAGTTCATGGCCCCAGGAGTGCTTGGCTGTCCCAGGTGCTACTCTTGGTGTGGACACCACCTCCTGATCTGTAGCCACATCCACTCTACCTCTTTGTGCTGCAAAGAGCGCAGGGCGGCCCAGGGACAGGCCCACGTCAGGCCCTCAGGGAGCCCATCGGGACCCGTGTGATGGCTTTGCGTACGTTCTCTCATTTACTGGTCCCCTCAGCCCTGTGAAGGAGTGATTGTCTTTTCTAGAAACTGGTAGAGACCCAGGTCACTGGGCTTCAGAGCCTCGGCTCCACCCCTCTGCTTTGCTGTGGCTACAGGGTGCTGGGCAGCTACATGGCTGCCTCCCTTCCCTCTGTTGAGAGGGATGGGAAAACCGCCCATCTCTGGCCCACTGTGTCCTCTCCTCGCCCCACCTCATTTGTATCTGGAAGAGCAGTCCTCCAGACCCATCAGGTGGCACCTGGCCAGAGGGGAGGACCCTGGCCTCAGTTTCCCCATCTGGCTCCCAGCTCAGCCTGAGTGCTGAGGCCCTGCTGGCTGCTCTGGGGGCCTCCTGGGTGTTTCTCACCTGTGCCCCTCCCTCCTCGGCCCAGGTGAAGGTGTGGTTCCAGAACCGGAGGACGAAGTACAAGCGGCAGAAGCTGGAGGAGGAGGGGCCGGAGTCCGAGCAGAAGAAGAAGGGCTCCCACCACATCAACCGGTGGCGCATCGCCACGAAGCAGGCCAACGGGGAGGACATCGATGTCACCTCCAATGACTAGAGTGGGCAGCCACAAACCCATGAAGGCAGAGTGCTGCTCGCTCCTGGCCAGGCCCCCAGGTGGGCCCAGCTGGACTCTGGCCACTCCCCGGCCGGCTGCGGGGAGGCCTCGAATCACAGCCCCACAGGGCTTGGAGCCTGGGGCCACCACCGACAGAGGAACAAAAATGGGCCGCCTGAGGCCTGGGACTGCTCACCTCCTCCTCGGAGAGCCTGGCTGCCCGCAGGCCGCCGTGACTGCAGCCTCCCAGCCACTCTCCGTTTCTCTTATCTCCTTTTTGTTTTGATGCGTTTCTGTTTAATTTATTTTCCAGATGCCCGCTGTAGTTCTTAGTGAGCCCCTTGTGTCTCCCTTCCCTATGGGAAAAATAAAAATCTCTCTCTTAACGACACAGCATCCAGCTCCCACGCCAGGGCCCGCGAGCCTGGGGTGGGGATGCCAGCACTGGGGGCCAGTGGGGACTGGCACCACATGCTCGTTCAGGACCTGGGAGCCTGGGGTGGGGCCTTGGAGACTCAATTCATTAACTCCTCTCCTTTGTTAGTGGCTGACCTGGTGTCTAGCTCCAACTCCACAGCAAGAGAAACTGAGGCTAGACGTAGGGAAGGACCATCCTGTGGATGAGGGAGGCTCTATGCTCAGGTCTTTTCAAACTTATTGAGCAGTGGGAATCAGGCCCAGGTGGGTCAGGGGAGAGAGAATGTGCACAGAGACTCTGGTGGCTTCTCCAGTTGAGGGGAAACCAGAGGAAAAGGGGAGTACTGGGGGCTAGGTGCAGGGGGCACCATTGACTGAGGCTGACGGTTCCAGCCCCAAGTCCTGGCCCCACCGGGATGCTCACCGGACCCTGGCGAAGACCCCATGCACAGGAAAGCTTCAGAGACGGGGCTGGAGGCTGAGCCTGCGACCTGTCCCCAAGGACTCAGGACCTCCCAGCCTGGGAACGAGCTACAAGGCAGGGCTCATTCAGCTCTCTAGCTCACCTGCCCTTCACTTTGTCCACTTGTCTCTCCTGCCTGTCACACAGCAAGGTTTCCTTGATCCTGAAAAAGCAAAACCCATATTCCTAACAACCTTCCCTTATAACGTCTGCACCTGTCTCCGCTTCTTCACTCCCACGTGCTCCCAACCCTCTGCTCTTGGGCCTCTGCACCCCTCCTCTGCTGATGCTGATGACAGTCACCAACCGTATTTACTGCCACCCTACTGTGGCCAAACTCTCCTGCCTCCGGTCTGGCTTCACCAGCACCCCAATCTTCTGGCCGTTCCCTCCCTGACTCCCTTACCCCTCCCTGCCTTCATTGCAGTACCTCTGACGCCTTCGCCTCCTGCCTCTCTGAGTCCTGTCCAGTCTTGTCCATGCCTCGTTGCCTCTGTCCACCCCAGGGTCAGTCCTTGCTCCTCCTGCCTCCTCATTGTGTCCTCTGCCTGGGGCTTCACATCCACTTCCAGGACTTCTCTTTTGCTCTCTGGTCCATGCCTGCAGCTGACCTCTGCGGAGCTGCAGACCTGTCTGCTGCATTCCATGCCCCTCAGCACCTCAAATGCAACACGTTCACAGCTGACTCATCTCCGCACCTGTTCTCCAGGATTTCCCACCTTGGCAAACAGCCAAGGTTTCTTCTACCTGGGGGAACAGTGTCCATGGCTCCTGGGGGATTGGGAGGGGAGGGATGGAGTGGTAGGCACAATGAGTGGATGTCAAGGATGAGGCCCACTTCAAAGGAGGACATCCATGGTGCAGCTAGGGTTCTCTTCCTCGAGCCCAAATAGGACTGTGCCAACCCCTTCCTATGCCCCCCACTCTGTCTCCACTTCTTTGCTACCCTTGGCCTCTTCTACCTCTCCCCTGGTGCCCTCTGCTTCAGTCTCACCGTGTTAGCCGTGTCCCCCAGTGAGCCATGGGTTTTCCTGCACTGTGCCTTTACTTATGCTGTTCTTGGTGGCTGGAATGTCCTGGGGTCTTGATCAAAAGTGAAGTCATTGGAAAGATGTCAAAGGCCCAGCTTTGTGTGCCTGGGGCACATGCAGGGATCCAAGCACAGAAGGTCCTTTTGCTGGGACTGTCAGCGTCTCATCTGGGTCCAGTTAATGCTAGAAACCAAAGGGCTTTGTCCCAACCCAACGTCCCTTCCCCCCATCAGCCAGGAAAATGCATCCCTTACATCTTGAAAATCCTAACCTGGATAAGTCCTGATTAAACCTTGCAGTGGACTCTCTCACTGCAGGCAGGTGGATGACCTCTGGGGAGCATGTATGCATAGGTGGGGTGAGGCTGAGACGAGGAGGCATCCTTTTGGCACCAGTGGGGGCAGAGGAATGGGTGAGCTGTTCCTCTCAAGACTCTCTCTCACTTGGGGGGGAAGGGGGGAGCAGGAAGATCACAGCAGAGCACCCCCTGTCATCCAGATAAAGGGCTGGAAAGGACCCACGGAAACCTGCCCATCTTCCTAGGCCAGGCCTGCACGGGGCGGGGCGGGAGTCCCCACTGCACTCCCATCCATCCCCCATGTTGTGCCTCTCCCCGCAGACGGTAAATATTGGTGTTGTGACTTCATTAATAAAGGCTTCTGCGAGCCTGAAAAACATGGAATCAGGATGAACTATTTTCTGAGCTGCGGGCTTGCCAGGTTTGCTAATTTGGGAGTTTTTGGGCCCTCTCCAGGGAACAAACCAAAGTCTCTCTCGAAGAGACACAGATGCAGCCGGGAAGGGGAGAAGCCGAGGAACGATGCTCCCTTCCCTCCCCCAACTGCTCCTCCAGCCTGGAGATCAGGGCCTGCAGGTGTGAGCGCAGGAGGACAGTGGCTGCTGGGCCAGGCGGTCCCTGACTGAGCCTGACTCGGGCCCCCGGGCCCCCGGGCCCCACAGAGTCCGATGAGCTGAGGAATTGACCAACACCTGTGAGAACCCCAAGCTGCACGTGGCTGAAGTGGAGGGAGCACAGGGGAACTGTTCTCAACTCTTGTGGTCTAAGCCGTGTGCCTCGCCTCCAGGGAGTGATTTCCACACACCCTCTTGTCCATGGAACTTTCCGGGACTGGCACCTCTGGCCTCGGTGACAGCAGGGCTCATGCGCTTAGCATCTCTGCCCTTGGTTTCCACTCGCTCCTCCTCATGGGTGCTGTGCTTGCTTCCCATGGGGCTTCGTGGAACCCTCGCCTGGTGGACTGGGCTCTGCCCAGGAGGGAGCCAGGCGGGGCTCACGGGCCTCTGCTGGAGCCCCTGCTCCAGGGCGGCCATGCAGGGGGAGGGGCAGGGAGGCCAGCAGGCTGAGCGGTGCAGGCCCAGCCAGCTTTCCTGTCAGACAGGCGCTGCCAATGCGGAGCCAGACATCGGGAACAGGTTTAACCAATTACCCAAGCGCCCCATCTGCTGTCTGGGGTGTGTGTGAGGGTGAGTGCATGTGAGGGTGTCTGCGAGTGTCTGGGAGGGCTGTAGGCGTGTGTGCGCAAGTGTGACTGTGTGGGTGTGTGTGGGCGTGCGGCTGTGCACGTGGGCCATGCGTGGCTGCCTGTCCCAGTCACACCCCCTCATTTGTCAAAGAGCTTATGGCTGGCTTATGGTCTTCCTGTCTCCCCAAGACCCGGGGGGTCTCCATGGACAACCCACCCAGCACCCCAGCCTCTCATTCCCTACTCGCCTCCTCACCACCCACTCTCAGGGCTTCTCAGAGCCCAGAACTGCACCGTCTCTCAAATCACACATTCAGATGTCCTTCCCCTTCAGATCACACGTTCTTCCCAATCACTCGCTCAATTTTCCTCTCCATCTGTGCTTTGACCTCATGGGCCCCTCCTGGCCACAGGCCCCTCTATTCTCTCTCTGACATCCCCTTGTCCCACTGTTCCTTAGCTGTACCTGCCTAGCAAAACTGCAAACTTGCTTGAACCCATTTCCCATCTGCCCTTGCAGCTGAGTCCATGAGGACACTGGGCGAGCTTGTGGATCGCACCCCACAAAGTCTGAGGTCCCAGCCTCAGCTGAGGCCTCACACCTGTTGAGAAACCCACTCCCATTCTCCAAGGGGACGTCTCAAACGGTCACCCTTCTCCCCAAACTTCCTCTCCCCCTTACCCTCAGCAGAGGCCCTTACTTCCATCTTCAGAGAGAAAAAAGAAGCACTAAGAAGGGAACACCTTCATGGTCAGGGGCTCAGCAGAAAGAGATGGCCCCTTCAAATGAGGTACTTTGAGGAGAGCTGAATAAAGGAACAATTAACAAATTTGGGGACACCAACAAGAGATGTTGCAGCACCCCAAGGCTGACAACAATGGGGAGCCCATATGGCCGCTAAGCCTGAAGAGGCAGGAGCAGTTACGAGAACTGGAGAGGAGAGCTGGATGGAGAGGACCTTAGATGGGAGCTGAGGCCTTCAGGAGTGAGAGGCCCACAGACTGCAGGGGAGGCCAGTGGGAATTAATCCCCCAGTCTCACTCTCCTCTCATCCTCCTGTTTCCTGCTGGTGACTCCCAATGGCAGGAGCCAGACAGCAAGTTCATCAGAGTCAGCCACCCTGGGTGGAGAGCCAGTGGAGAAGGGTGCAGAGTGGAGGGGCCGGGGAAGCTGGCCTGTCACCCCTCAACTTCCCACCCTCAAACCCACACTGCCTACACCCAATGCATCCTCTCCACTTGCCTCCTGTTCCCACCCAAGACCCTTCCCCCTCTGGCCAAGGAGGATTCTCCCTGCCTCCCTGGGGGACCTCACACTTGGGTGGTTCTCCCTCTTTCCTGCCTTACAGTCTCATCCTCTCGCCCATTAGAGTTTCGACATGCCCAAGAGTCTCCCTTCTAAAGCCTTCCTTCAGCCCCATGTCACGCTGCAGCCATTGTCATGCCTCTGCCCAACTCACAACTAAATTTCTTCCAAGAATCATCTACACTGGCCGTCAGTGGGAGTCTTACCAACCCTCAACCCTGGAGATCTGGCTTCCGCCCTGACCACACTCCACCGAGATCATTCTCTGCAGGTCCTTCCAAGGGGCGCAGCTTGCTCTTCCTCTCCCTTCAGCTCCCAGTGCCTATAAGAACATGGACAACCCCTCCTGCTTGAAGCGTTCTCATCTCCCACCCTCTGGGATACCGCGCCCTCATCTTCCTCTCACCTCTTGGATCAGCGTGCCAGGGCTGCCGTGGCGAGCACCACAGACTGGGGGGCTGAAACAACAGAAATTTATTTTCTCACAGTTCTGGAGGCTAGAAGTCCGGGATCAAGGTGTCAGCAGGGTTGGTTTCTTCGGAGGCCTCTCTCCTTGGCTTGCAGTTGGCTGTCTTCATGTTCACATGGTGTTCTCTCTCTTCGTGCGTCTGTGTCCAAATTTCCTCTTCTTAGAAGGACACCAGTCATATCGCATTAGGACCAACCCTAATGGCCATTTTACCTTAATTACCTCTTTAAAGACTCTGCCTCCAAATACAATCGCATTCTGAAGTACTGGGGGTTGGGATTTCAACACATGAATTTGGAGGGACACAATTCAGCCCAAAACACCTTTCTTGTGGCTAAGCTTCTTAGCATCTTGCTGTCTCTTCCCAGGCCTCAGAGACGGGGACTCCTCGAGGTTCCATCCCAGGTCTTCCTCTTCTCACCCCACAGAGTTCCCCTGGGTGGGTGCCTCTTGCCCTTTAGCTCCAGGTGCTCTCAATAAACGGATAAGATGCCAGCTACATATTGAATGCCGACCCGCCTCCTGAGCCCCAGACAAGCACAGCCAATTGTCTCCTGACGTCTTGACTTGGCTATCTCACAGGAGCCTCTAAGAACTTGTAACACAGAGTGCATCACCTTCTCTGCAGATTTGTCCTTCCTTCTCAGTTCCTTAGCTCCCAGAAATGGCACCACCATCTATGTCCTCTGCTGTCCAAGCCAGGAGCCCAGGGCTGCCTTTGACTCCTCTTTGCCACCTTCCCCACAATCAGTCACCCAGAGCTGAGTCCTGAACTTCTTTTCACTTCTCTCCATCCCCACCCGACCATCTGGTCCAGGCCCCATCTTCCCTCACCCTGACTGCCAGACTGTCCTGTTCCCTGGCCTCCCCGCAGTCTTGCCTGTGTCCGCGGAACACTCCACTCTTGCCAGATGAATCCACTTCCCTTCTGAAAGGCCCCAGTGGCTCTCAGGGGTCCCTGGCCTTGCGGCAGCTGGCCCATTTATGTCTGCCTGTTCTCCAATGACACTGAGCTTCCTGCAGCTCCCTCCTGAGTGAGTGATGGCCCTGCTGCACTGTCCCTCCTCTGCCACCCCTACACGTGTGGAGGAGAACCAGCTCAGGTGCCCGGGGACCGATGGCGGCCCCCTTCCCTCACTTCCTCACTGGATTTGCATGGGGTCTCCGAGGGGGGCGTCTGGTGCCTCTGTCGTCTGCCTATTTGTCCACCTTCTCTTTCCCCTTTTGGTTTTCTCCTTCCTTCTCTCCACCCCTCCACAGGGCCCAGGGAACTGAGGGTAGGTGGTGTCCTTGTGGGGAAGCAGCCAGGCTCTGACCTTAGACAAGGCTGCCAAGACTTGCTTGGAGTGGGGCATGGAGAACGAGCACTTCTCAGCCCCTGAGAGAGACATCTGGTACTGCAGGGAAGCATGGGCATGTCGGGGTTAGGCCTTGTGGGGAAAGCCTGAGACGTTCCCGTTTTCGGGGCTAATGAGTGGCAGGGGACTGGGTGAGATGGCAGGAGCAGCAGCAGCTCTGAGAGACTGAAAATGAGGCCAGGCTCCCCAGGCCCTGGGGAAAGGGTCACACATCACTGCCCTCATCCCCTAGCATTCTGACTGTCCTTCTAACCACGGCCTGAGTGGGAGGAGGGAGGCCCTAGGGGCCAGCGGGTGGGGATGGGTGAGAGGAAGCCGCATTCCTGGAGTGTTAATGATCTCTGGGCTGGGCAGGAGCTGAGCCCCCAAACCAGGTAAAAACAACAAACAGCTCCCAGGAGGGATTTGTGTCTGTCCTGAGAGTCAAGGATTTCCGCCCTGGATAGGGGCTGTGGCACTGGGGCACTTAGTAAAGACATTCCCCGGAGACCAGGAGCCCCCTGACCTAGAAGTATCACTTTGAGAACAGACCCCTCCCCCATCCCTTTCCCTCCCCCATCCTCCTAGGAGGCCCAGTGCCCTCCACACCTGGGAGGGGTGAGAGAAGAGTCTGGGTGCGCTCCTCACCTGGTCTCTCCAGTCCTTACACCAGTCCAGCGAGTGATGCTGTTCTTGACATTTTACAGCTAAGGACACCAAGGCTCCATAGAGAAGATGCTCCATAAACAGCTAACTGAATAAATGGGTGAATGAAAGAAGTGACTGGCTAAAAGTCACAGTCGTGCTGGGGCCAAGCTGCAGCTGGAACCCGGGTCTCCCTGACCCCAACCATGAACCCCACCTCTACTACATGGTCCGCCTGGCACAGCAGGCCAGCAGCTTCTCCCTGCAGAAGTGGAAGATGCTTGGAGGTCCTGGAGAAGAGGCCAGGCCTCACTCCCTAAGGAACTCTGGGGCTGCCTGGAAGAAGAGGAGCCAGAGCTCTCAGAGCTGAGGCCTGAGGGACCGTGGAGGAGTTAGGAAGGGGCAGGGCTCCCAGGGCTGGTGCCACCACACTGCAGACATCAGGTACCTTTCTGCTTGGCTCAAACTTTTCCTCCCTGTGAAGCCTCTCTTGGCCCCCAGGCAGTTGAGAAAGACCCTCCTCCCCTTCTCCTCCCTCCCCCTAGTCCCCTGGATACAAACAGTATGAGAATCTACCAAAATCTCTTAACTACTCAAGTACCTTGCAGTGGGGCCCTTAGTGAGCACTCAGGAGCAGCTCTGTATAGGTGTGTGGGGGGGTGTCCTTCTGCAGCATATCAACTCACCCACTTTGTCCGGCTTCCTGCCCTCACATGCTCTTGCATCCTTTCCTCTCTTCCCTCTGGGCCTCGGGCCTGACCCCTCCTGGAGCCTGGTCTGTACCTTCCTTGGGGCCTTCCCACAAAATCCTCAGGCAGCTCTTGGCTTCTTCCTGCCGTGTTTCCGTACTCCCCCCTCTCCCACCCACAATTCACAAAGCCGAGCCCTGATGCTTTAAATCCATCATTTATTGCCCACAGCTCGTTAGTATTACATAAATCACAGAGATTGAGAAAATTTCTGAGAAGTTAAAAAGACACTGCGGAGCCCCCTGGGTGTGGCCGAGGCATGTGTGCTGATGCCTGACTCACACCAGCCCAGGGCTGGAAAATCACCTCTGCTTCTGTCCACTAGTCCTTCTCCTCTCAGGACTCCACGCTTCTCCGGGGCTAGAGGCCCAGGACAGGAAGTAAGCCGGCTCACAACCAGGAAGTGGAAAGGGGTCTGTCGGCCATCTTGACTCAGCAGCCATCTTGTCTTGGGCTTTTGGTCCCTGCACCCTCAGACTGCTCTCCAGAAATGGGAGAAGGGCATCCCCGAGCCTGAGGGAAAGCTGGACATGACCAGAGGAGGGTCGGGTGGGTGCGCAAGGGCTGGAGAACCAGCTGCAGGTGTGCCCTGTACTGTGGCACAGCTGGGCCAGCCCTGACCTGTGGGTTCTGGCTGGGCAGCCGCCTCAGTCATGAGCCAGTCTGCCCACTAGGACTCCCTTCCTCTGGCCTCAGCAGAGTTGGGGATGGATGTTGGCCAAAAGTTTCCCCTTGTGCTTTCTGCAGCCAGACCAGGGCTTAGCAGCATGGCCCGCTGAACCTGCGTCACCATCACCCTGAGCTAAAAGGATCCTTTGCCTCCTCCACCAGGAGGAGCCCCCTTAGCTCACCTGAAATTGCATTTGGGAGCATGACTAGAAATCACCCAAGAGACAAAGTAAGTAGGTTATGAGATGCTGAGGCCACAGGGCTGGGCTGGGACAGGCCCAGGCAGCCAGCACAGAGAGGGATTTGAAGACCCCATCTCTGCCAGGCCTCTGGAGGGGGTGAGAATGGGGCGAGGGTGGGCAGTTTTGGTCCCAAGGTAAAGTGCACAAGAACAAGACCCAATGAGAGGTGGGCAGGGGGAGCTTGAAGTGAGCTTTTCAAAAGAGGACTGAGACATGCCTAGCCCCCAGTCATTGGCACATTCACATTATGGCGAGATTAGCTTAAAAATACCTGCCCCTCCAACACTGTGGCACCCGTCCACTCTGCTGTTTTGTTCTCCTTGTCTCTGCCTTCTCCCTTTCCTGATGGGCAGGAGGTCGGCAGCTCCTCAGGAGAGTAGGGAGCCCTCAGGGCAGTGTCCTGTAGAGCTAGCTTGGGGGTTCCAGGGCTGGCTGGGAGGTGAGGGCAGCAGGGGCTTCTGGGAGGTGCATGCGTCAATGCCCGTGGAAGACCCGCGGGCACCTACCCCTGCCCTCAGGATGGAGAGCCGCTGTGGCCACGCCCTTGCTGCCCGGCGCCAGCCTTTTCCTGCACGCACCTATGCTCACCTCCAGCCAGGTCTCTCCCCAGGTGGAGTCACCAGGGGAGGGAGGCCCTGCAGCTGCCTGTCCAGGGCTCTATTCCAGTTGGGGTCAGGCGAGGGGTGCATTGAGGCCCGTACTTCCTCTTTGCTTGGGCCTTTAAGACAAGGGGTTACCCTGTTCACCCTCACCTCAGCCCTGCTTTCTTCTGCAGAGCTCTCTCCTCTCTCCTGGCCCGCAAATGGGAGGGAGATGGGAGTCGGCAGCCAGTGGCCTTGGAGGGCCCTGTGGGGCGAGAGGTGGCACGCACCCACATGTGACCCCACACTCAGGCCCAGGCACCCATGCTGCCTCCTCCTTCAGAACTGTAAAGTGTCTGGCAAAGCTCAAGTTCTCCCAAGATTTGGGGTCACACACAGAAGGGCAAAGTCCAGGTTCTGAGGGCAAACTGCTGGCCATTCCCAAAGGGACCTGCCCTTTTCCCAGTCCAGTGTCCACGTTGGGGATGTGCCTGGCATGACCAGCATCCAAGCAGGACAGGCAAAGACGAAGTCTAGCTGGAAGAGCAGGTGGGATCCCCTCGATCCAGTCTTCTGGTTCTGGATAGGGAGTGGAGGCTCAGAGAAGGGAGTGGATTTGTCCAAGGTCACACAGCCCAAATTAGTGCCAGAGCTGGGGCCCACTGTTCCTGGGTCGATGTTGCCTCTCAGATAGATGCCTAGAGATCTGGCCTCCACACCCTCAGGCACGAGACCCTCCCAGTCAGGATGCAGCTGGATGGGGCAGGCAGCCTCTGTGGCTGGAGAGGCCCCCCTGATGCAGTCAGCCTGGCTCCAGGCCCACTCTCAGCCCCAACACCCAGCCGTCCAGCCTGGTGCCTGGAAGGAGTGCAGTCCGTGGTTCCCAGAAAACATCATTCCTTCTTGGGGCTTCCTGCCTGGAGCTGGGGTCATCTCAGGGGCCTCAAATACATCAGGGCTCCACGAAGGGTGACACCAGTCCCAGTGTGTCAGTGGACTTCGTGCAGAGGAACTGGTTCTACAGATGTGGCATGGATAAAGGCTGGCCACCCTCAGAGCCAGCCACCCAAGGAATCTTCCAGAGGCCTCCCATGCTGCTTGACTCCCTGGACCACCTCCTGAGGACCTTAGTTGTAGCCAATTCATCCTATGAGGTGGAGACTGCCTCCCCTCCTCTCCCCAGCCCAGCCCTGGGAGCCATCGAACCCAGCTACGGTAATCTCTTAAATCCACCAACTCCCAGGCCCACTCCTACACTACCACCTGTCCACCTGCCGCATCTGGGCAGCTGCAGCCAAGGCTCAGACTTGATTCTGATAAAAAAGAAAAAGAAAAAAGAAACCAAAGTATAAAAGGATCCTAATTCTACCCTGTGGGCACTCTACAATTTTTCAGCTTCACACATAATTGTGCTGAGTAGAGTTATGACAACCCCACGTAAGGCCCAGAAATGCACTTGATTATTTTTATAGGAAATGTGTTAGAATTCCTCACCCTTATGTTAACAGGTGAATGGGTTAGTCTCTACCACTGCAGTGCCAGGTGGCCCAGGACTGGGGGGCTCGGTTTGCCCCTCTCTGCAGGTGCAGCCCATGAGACCTCTTCCCTGTCCCCAACTCCCCGGCCTGGACAACGCTCTGTCCCCAGGCCGGCTGGCCTGCTACCGCTCACAGCCCCTTGTTGTACACCACTGTCCGGCAGCTGGTGGCCTGGGCAATCTCAGGCTCCAGTTGGGATGTTTCAATCTGAGGAGAGAGTGAGAACAGACAGAGGAAAGGGGAGGGAGGGGTGAACGGGGAGGCTGGGAGTAGCAGTTAGGACTATCCTGGTGCCCGCAGTTCCGCCTCTGCCTCCAGCACCCCCAGCCAGGGCCCAGCATGCCACCTAATGACACATCTTCCTTCTTTCCTGCCGTCTGCCATGGGCTCACAGCATCCCTTCCAGCCCAGGTCTTGCCTCCTTCTCTGACGGCATGGCCCTGTGGGTGAACATCTGGCTTCTTACAGTGTCTCCCTCATCTCCAAGGACCCTGGCCACTGCACTGCACAAACCCACTCCCTGGGCCACACCTTGGACCTGGGCACCACCCAGGGCTGCTCCACTCAGACTCCTTAAATCCAAACCCCACCCTCTTGGACCCCACAGTCCCCTATCCTTCCAGCATCCCACTCACTCTCCCTATCTGTTTTCAGACCACCGAGACCTCAGGCCTCAGACTCCTCAGTCCTCACACCCTCCCCCTCCAATGGGACACCAGGGACCATCACTCCAGCCACTCCCTCACCCCAACATCCTTCCAGCCCTGACTGGCAGAAGCCCTGCTTTGGAGGAACCCAATCATGCATCCACCCTCTCTCCACAAGAACCTGACCACCTAATGTAGACCACTCGACAGTCACTGTTCCTGACTTTGGCTGGACCCTCAGAGTGGCCAGCAAACCCCCACCCCCGGGCCACACTGCTGGTCCACTCCCTCTCCCGTTCTCCAGAGGCCACCTTAGCCCTTCTCTGTCTCCTCAGCCACGCCCCCCGCAGCTCCCCACTCATCCTGAGCAGATGAGCCTTCTTTATACTTCAGGGGGAAAACAGAAGGCATCAGAAGGGACCCCTCAGCACCCCATCATCAAACCCATGGCCTACCTGTGTCCACTCTGCTCCACACCTGCCCTCCTGCCCCCCACCGCAGCTATCCCTCCCCTTGGAAGGCAGATCCCCTCTGGGCTCCACCTCCCTGCCTCCCACTCCTGCAGCCCACTTCTGGCTTGTCCACCCTCTTTCCCACATTTTCAGTCCACTGACTCCTGCGCACCAGCATTTCAGCACAGACAAGAACCTCCCATCTGAGAAAATTTCCGTTAACCCCACGTCCCGCACCAGTTACCGCTTGGTCTCTCTCCTCCCCAACATCCAAGTTTTTTTAAGGCATTGTCTACACTGGCCATCTCCACCTCCTCACTCCCACTGACTCTTCAACCCACAGCAAATCTGGCTTCTCTTCCCACTACACTCCATGAAAATCTTTCTCTCCAGGGGCACTGTTGGCTCCTTTTTTGTAACATCCGCTGGATACTTCTCAGGTCCACGGGGCCTGGTCTAGCTGGGCTCTCTTCCCTGCACACACCCCTGGGTGACTCTACCCTCCTGGTGACTCTCAGATCTGAGGAGTCTCCAGCTACGTTTTCCCCTGAGCCCTGGGCTCACAGCCGACTGCCTGCTAGACTTTTCCATGGATGTCTTACAGGCACTTGAACCCATCGAAAATGGAACTAAATTCACCATCTCCCACTGCCCTAAGCAGGCTCCCACAGTGCCACCCAATGGCGCTCGCGCCAGAGACCCTGGGGCCTCCTTGCCTCCTCTTTCCTTCCCTCCCCTCAAGTCTCACCTACTCCAGTCCATCCCCCACCGCAGCCAGTGCGAGCCTTCTCAACCACAAGTGTGGTCATGCCCCTCTTTGTTACAAACTGGCTCAGGGCCCCACTGCCCTCAGGGACCCAGTCCAGACCTGTGCGCCATCCTGCCCCTGCCAACTTTCACCACCCTTCTCCTGGGACTGGAGATACGGCACACCTACTTATTTCAGGGCCTCAGAGACACTGAGCTGGTCCCACCCTGAGTCTGCCTGAGCTGGCCCCTCTGCCACTGCCTCTCCTCCTCCCCGACCCGGATTTCCCTGGACTTCGGCTTATCTTCTGTGCCTCAGCTTTGGACATCTTCCCTCATCCAGCCTGGGTGTGGCCACCTCTTCAGGCCCTTCTTTCCAAAGGGGCAGATGAGTCTCAAAGCATTTTGCTTCCAGCTCTTTGGGAAGCGAAGAAACAAGTCCCTCTTCAGGCCCCCGCAGCTCCCTGCCCTTCTTCAATCTGAGTCGTATCATGTGGTTTTGAGGTTGACCGTTCACACATCTCCCCACTCTCCACATTAGATTGCAAGCTCCGTGAGGCAGGAATGCAGTGTGTGATCTTGCTTCTCCCGGCCTCCTCGAGGCCGAGTGATGGGTACCCAGTAGGTAGTCAGTAAGCATTGAATAAATGAGTGGAACAAAGAGAGGCAGAAGGCACTGGGAGGACAGGGTCCCCCTGGAGGCTCCACAGCAGCCCAGATGTTGGTCTGCAGCTCCAGGGACTAAGCCAGTGAGGATGCCTGAGCCCCTTCGTGGGGGGCGCCCCAGACTGACAGGGCCCTGGGCAGATTCAAGGAAGCACCAGGCCTTTGTAACTCAGCTCAGCTGAACTTGGTCCCCAGGTACCTGCAACCATGGCAACCCTGGGGAGCAGGCAGAAGGTACCACAGACCAGCCCCTGCCTTAGAAGAACTCAGTCATGCCCAGGCCATGCATGCCACAGGCCAGACAAGAGGGAATTCGGTGTGGACCAGCGCTGGTGGGCATGGCGGAGTTCCTGGAGAAGGGGGACCCTGCCTCTGCAGTCCCTGGTAACCCAATACCCAGGCTCTGCCACTTGAGAGGGCCAAAGAGACAAGAGCTAGGCTCAGGGCCTGGGCCTCTTCCCCACCCCCTCTCCTCAAACTGCCTCCTCCCTCCCCACCCCTGCCGGCCTCCGAGTCCCCTCCACCCCACCAGCTCCCCTCGTCCCCACGCTGCCACTGACACAATGCACAGCACCCACGCTTAAAAATCTAAATGCTTTTGAAAATGTTTAACCTAGTTAGACAAATTAGCAAAAATTTGTGCAAAACAATTTAGGTATTTAAAATATTCAATGTTTTTAAAAAACTGGAAAACTGTTCTTAGCTTTCAGCTGCAAAAACCAACAAAATATAACATCCCAGCAATCTTACCATGAGGTGTAACATAACCCTTCGGGAAAGCTGTTAAACAGCTACTGAGGCATCCTGGGAAATAGCACTTCATTTATTCAAATGCACATATGTCAGGCTTTTGCACCATATGTCATTCCAAGCTATTTACAGTAATAATTAAATCTTAATCAACGTTTAACCTCTGTAAAATGTTTGAAGAATCCTAATCACCCTTCAGACTGCACTAATGAAGGAGAAATATATAAACATAAAAGGAAAATGATGCATAGATATCACGCTGGAAAGAACAGTAATTGCAAAATTGTATTTCTTTTAAATATAATCAGTAAATGATGTAAAGTAAGCCAAGGAGTATTTTAAGTTAAGACATCTTGGATGTCAGAGGTGTGAGCAGCTAATTTTGTTCTGCTACCCATAACAGATGTAGCATATTTTATTTTAGTGCCATTATTAGCAACTTCCCATGCCGGCTTTCACTGAAGCACTGAGGCCCGCATTAAAATCGGCAGGGCTGCTCACCACCACGGTGGAGGACCACGGGCCAGGGCCACGGCCCACTTGGTCCACTCCCTGGAGAGCGCTGGTCCGGGGGGAGACCGAGGCCTTGCCCTCGCTGTGGGGGCTGTCACAGACCCAGGTCCCCCCAGGCTCCCCACTGCGCTGAGGGCTGCAGGTAGGAGGGACGCCTGGGGGAGATGCGGGCAATGGGAAGGCTCCAGGGGGAGGTGGTCAAGGCCCTCCAAAGCAGGGGCTTGGGGACAGAGGTGGCATTCAAGGCTTTTCCTTTCATTTCAATTCGATAGGCCCTCAAGTCAGCAGATGTTTATGGCTGCCAACTCCATACACCAAGGCTGGGCACACAAAGATGGACAAGACTAGCCCATGCCCTTGAGAAGCTTGAAGTCTAGGGGAGGAGTCAGACATGAAAGCAGATGGATCCCAGAGAGACAGAGTGCCATGGAAACTGGGGAGGGGGTGGGCGTTTCCATGTATTGATGAAAGAATAAGGAAGGAGGACTTCTTGGAGGAGGTGGAAAATGGAGGATTTTCATAAGAGAGGGCAAGAAAGCTTGGTGGGCAAAGGGAAAAGCATTAGCTGGCCAGCATAGCCCGTTGGGTGGGGGCGATGTTGGGCAGACTGGGAATGTGGCAGGAAAGGGGGCTGGGAAAACCAGGCCCTTGTAGGCCATAAGGTGTCAGCATTTTATCGGAGGGCAATGGGGAGCCATTGAAGGATTCTGAGCAGGAGCAGGCCATGATCCAGACTGAGAGAAGCATGTGCTGGGGATCCTTTCTGAAGATGAAATCCACAGGAGTTGATGACCAATCCCGTGTGGGGGTGAGAGGGAGGTGTCGAGGATGACTGTGTGTTGGATGACTCCTAATTCTAGCTCAGGAGCTGGGGTGGCTGGTGACGCCATTCTCAGAGGCAGGAAAGATGGGAGGGGGACGGGTCAGGGTGGGAGGGTGATGGGCTCAGGTTTGGCCATATCGGGTCCCCCAGGTGGAGAGGTCTGGAAGGCAGACAGGTCCCAGGTTCTGGAGCTCTGGGCAGGTGTATGGGCAAGAGAGTGAGGCCGGGGTGTGTGAGCACAGCCAGAGGCCCCGGAGTGGAGGAGCTTGCCCAGGAGAGCAGATGGAAGGGGAGGGTGCCAGGCCTGGGGAACAGGCACATTGGAGGGGCGGGTATAGGGAACAAGCCCATGACGGCGGCCTTGGGGTATCAGCCCAAGGAGTGGAAGCAGTGACAGAGGGAGCCACAGACACCAGGCAGCATGGACACCAGGCAGACAGTTTTCTGAGTGGTCCTAGTGAGGGATGAAAGGCTTTGGTCTTGGCAATGGAATTTGGTGGCCTCTGGGTTCCAGATTTCCTAACTCCCACTTAGTGCTGACCCAGTCACAGCCTCTCACTTCTGTCCTGAGCCAATTCAACTGGCCGTTAGGTAAGACCCCACCAGCTCTCTGGCCATGGCTGGAGGTTGGGCAAATGGCCCACCATCTTGAGGTTTCACGGGTGTCAGGACTGTTGGGGGTCCTTATCACTGGGCTCAGCAAGGGAGGCTGGGGTGGGGACTCCTGGGCTGCCTCTCCCTTGAAGATCACCTCTCTGAGGTATGGGGGGGCCAAGTGTCCTCCTCGGAAAGCACATCCAGGGCCCTGCTGGTAAATGAATGTGACTCAGGTACTGAGTGAGGCCAGTGGAGTGCCCTGCATCTGCCCTAACCAGCTCCAGGTTCTCAGAGGTAGGGACAAAATGCTGTGCTGTTCTCTTGGGGTCACCCTGCTGTTTGGGGGGCTGATGAGTAAGAAGCAGAAGTGGGCTTTACATGCCATGTCGGCATCAGAATGGTGTGGTGGCCACAGAGGCTCACAGGTGGGTTGTGGAGGGAGGGAGGGCCAAGGCCCGGCGAGAGGAGTGGGTGCAGCAAGGAGGGCCACCAGCACCAGCTCAGTAAAGGCTAGAGCCCCAGGAGAGTGGGCTGAGGACAGGGGCTTGGTTCTGACCACAGATGAGCTCTGAGTGGCCTCCTCTGGGGAGAAGTTGACAAGGAGAAATGGGGCTGGGCAAGGAGTGGCCGCAGCCAGAAGGGGTGACCTAGCCCCAGGCTGCCAGGGGAGGGCAGGCAGGAACCTGTGGTTCCCTCCTTTCCTCTGGTGGACTCCTCCCCAGGCAACTGATAGCCAGTCAGCAGGAGCCCTCCAGGGAGGTGGTGTCTGCAATGGGGAGCCAGAACCCTAGAGGGTGGGACTGCAGGCACCAGCAAGGAATCAGCACTGGCTGATGGTACCCCCCAGCCCAAGAACTGAGGTGCCAGGAAGATGTAGGCCTGCTGGAAACAGGCCCACCCTGCCATGAGACAAGCAGCGTTACCCTGCTCGCATTCCTTGACTTGGGACAGAACTTCCACCCCGGCTCCAGACAGCCTCATCTGTATCCTGCCCCAATATCAGAGACCCAACCCCACCCTCCAGACACAGCCAGACCCTGCTGCCCCCAGCAGCAGATACCCCCAGACTTCCAGTTACATCTAAGGTCAGAGGCAGCAAACACGAAGCACCATGTCTGGTTGCCCCTAGCCTCCCCTGAGCACCCCAACGCCCGGCTGGCCCCAGAGTCCCCTAGAACAGCCTGACAGCCTTCCTTCGTGGTGCAGGAAGGGTTAACCCTGAGCTATTTGCCTGTCTCCTGGCTCATCCTGGGTGTGGGGCCAGGGTCAGGAATGCATTTGGGGCCACCTCTGCCTCTGCAGCCTCGGGAGCACACACACCTGCAGCCAGACCGGGCGGATAGTTTACATATTTGAACCTGGAGCTAAGGTGCCGAGACGTAAACAGGAAACTGGATCCCGGCCTGTGCCCCCTTCTCAGGGGCTTTTACCCACTACAAAGACCTTCCTCCTCCCTGCCTTTCTTCTTGTGTCTTTTCCGCCTCCTTTTCAAAGGCACAGGGCTGGGGGGTAGGGTGTTCAGCGTGACCCTGTGACACGGCTCAAAGCTGCCTCCTGCTTCTGGTCAGGGATCTGGGCCGCTGACGGTCCACAGTTGGTGGCGACACTGATGCAGGGTCCAATGCCCATGCCAGCACCTGGCTGATCCTGTGTGCCTGAGGCCTCTGCCAAGCCAGGAACCAGCTTACCTCCCAGGCAGCCACATCCCACCCTGTCTCACCAAGGCCGGGCAGGCCTCGGGTCCTGCTCAGACACACACCTCCGGGCTCCGTCTTTGGGGAAGCTATCCTGAGTATCCTAGAGGGCAGGGGTGTTAGGCCAGGGCTGAGGAGCAGCTGAGGCCTGAGCCTGGACTCCTGGGCTAGGCCTCTGGTGGTGGCTCTGGGCTCCCACTGCCTTCCCAGTGAATGTCAGACTTCTTGGCTGGACATTCAAGGTCTTCTGGGACCCTCTCCAGGTTGCTCATCCATCGGCTGCTCTCGATTTCCAGTATGTTGTATGTTTAGGCTTTGAGGTCTGAATCCAGCTATATCCTAATCCTCTAAGGCTGCCTCCTCCAGGAAGCCTCCCCTGATCTTCTCAGACTAAATCCACTGGTGCCACCTCTGGCACCCCTGGCACTTATTTCCATCTCCATCACATCCCCAGTCACAGGCCAGTTTGTACACTATCCGTGAATACGGCCATCCCCCACCCAACCCGTGTGAGTCTCTGAGGCAGTATCCCCCTGGCTTGTGCACAGTCGGTCCTCAACAATGGCTGAATCAAACTGAACTGAAGCTCTCCAAGTGCAGGCATCCTGTTTTATACTTTTCCTCCTCCCCTGTGCGATGTGCACCCAGTGGATGCTCAGGCCCCCTCCCCATTTTGGAGCTGTGCACTGTTCCTGGGTGCCCTCTGGTGGACCAATCTCAGAATCATTCTCTGTCCTCCATCTTCACAGCCTTTGGGCCTCAGTTTCCCCATATGTACAGTGGGAAGATTTTCTACCTCCTGGGGCTGGAGTGAGGATAGTATCAAGAAATGGATGGGAGAACCCTTTGGAGGCTTAGAAAACCTGTGCAATTTGCAGAAAGAAGGCAGGACTCCGGGGTCATCCCAGTGCCCAGGCCTGGTCCTGCTCGCTTGGGTCTCCTCATAGCTCGGAGGATGAGCCTTTGCTGTGTTCTAAACACTTCGCACATATTGATGGCTTTAATCCTCTCAACAGAAGCTCTGCACAACCACGCCTCCTCCCTCCCTGTCCTGAATTCAGCTAGGTGTTCTAGAAAGTCCTAGAAAGAACCGGGGAGGGACAGGCTGAGAGGCGGCCCTGCGGAGGCCTGCCGCTGGGGCACGTGTGTGCGTGTTCGTGCGTGTGCTCATGCGTGGGCCCGTGTGCACGCACAGGTTTGGGGTGGGGGTGTGGGGAACAGGCAACATGACAGGTGGCGTTGGCGTTCCTGGGCTCCGAGCGGCTTTGCCATTCCCATCCGTCCCTCCTGGGGGGTCCTGTGGGCAAACTCCAAGAAAGCAGCGGGCGGGGAGGCGGCAGATTTCTGACAGTAAAAATAGCCCGCTTCGGAGTCCAGTAGGGGCTGCTTAAACCAGTGAATGAGAAAAACCCCAAACAAACATCTCCAAGCAAAGCAGGAGATGGATGTCAGATGGGAGGGGAGGAGGCCCTGCTCGGGGAGATAGTGAACGCCTGTGGACTCAGAAGGGACACAATGTCCCCTAGTCGTTGTCTCTGGCCTCACGTCAGCCCTGGAAGAGCAGGAGAAGCAGGAGACTCACGAAGTCAAGGCGAGTCCAGGTGAGCCATGCTCTGTATTAGGTGTGGAGAAAGAGCGCCAGTTCTCAGCCTGAGGGACACCCTATGTGTTGAGAGAGGGAGAAAAGACTGTTGTCCCCAGGAGGGAGATGGGACCCAGGAAACACACACCACCAGAGTCTACATGTGTGAGATGAGACAGATCCTGGTGGAGCTCATCAGGGAGGACTTCCTGGGGGAAGGGTCATTTCTAGAACAGGTCGAATGTAGACCTGAGCTCATTCAAATGCTTTCTCAGAGAAAGAGAGGCAAGCTCGGGGAGACATTTGCTTCCAGGGTGTCACAGCTCCCAGCCAAGCTGGTTCATCAAAACCACCATTTTCCTCAGGGCTGGTGATGAGGAGAGGGATGGTGGAGGTTCTGGCACCCACTGGGGGTACCCACATTCTTTTCCCAGGGAGGGAGGGCGCGCCTCTCTGTTCCTTAACTCTGAGAGCTGGAAGGGGGAGCAGCGAGGGCTGGGAGTCAGGGAGTGAGAAGTGGGGTGACTGAGCTTGACCCTCTAAGAGCCACCCTCTGGGACCAGGGTGGGGCGCGGCTTGTGAGTGGCGTGGGGACATGAGGAGGGCCTCAGCCTTCCTCAGAACACGCCCTCAGTGCCTGGACCCTCCAGGGCTGAGGTGAGAGGGACAGTTGGGGGCGTTGGCAGGGCTGACATGGGAGGCTCTGAGCAGGAAGCCCGGGGGCTCTGATGATGTCTCTTCTCCCAGTCAAGGTGTTTGGCAGAAGCTGGAGGGGCAGAGGGAGGGTTGGGAGAGGGTATCCTGCTGAGGTGTCAGGGAAGGCCAAAGCGCAGGGCCCAAGAGCCCTACAACTGACAGTCAACTGCAGGGTAGGCCAACAGGGAAAACAGGCCCAACAGGATGCAACCCTGCTGCTAGTGAACCTGACTCCTTGTCCCCAGGGAACAGAGCCGTATACACTTGGAGATCCCCCAGCCCTACAGAAGCAGCCCAGGGCTCTCTCCTCCACCAGCAGCCCAGCCAGAGGGTCTTTCCTGTGCTCTCACCTCAGCCCCTAGTGATCCTGGGAGGCCAGAAAGAGAGAGTGAGGGTCTGGGGGCTACAAGGCATGTTCCGAGGAAGGCTAGGCTCTGCCCATTGTGATTCAAGCCGTGCCTGGCCCCAGAAGGTGGCCCTCAGAGGGCACACCCATGCTGCAGATGAGACACCCGAGGGTCAGCTTCTGACTTAAGGTCACACAGTCTGCTGTCAGCTCCCCTGACTCTGGTACCAGGGCCCTGTCTCATGGTGTCACTTCCAGAAGCCTAATGGGCAGAGCCAGGAAGAAACTTAGTTTCAACACCTTATCTTATGGCTGGGGAAACAGAGGTCTCTCAGGTTAAGACCAAGGTCATACGGATAGTTGAGGCTGAGGGATGGCAGCCAGAGCGGAGGAGGGCAGGCCTGGGGGAACCTTGGCCCCAATCCTACCTAAGGACAGGGCAGAGCCCCCAGTGGTCCCCAATCCCCCGAGACTCACTCATCCACAGAAAAGCCCCACCTTTTCCTGTGGACACATTTCAACCTCACCAAATCAGCTAATTATTGACAGTTGGTGAAGAGGAGATTTCACTTTTTCCTCCTGTTAAACTGCTTCTAATTAGTTCCCTGTCACCACGGCTGGCTCGCCCGCCCGCCGCTCGCCCGTTCACGCGGTAATCCCGCTGCACAGTGCCTCATTAACCTTTTGCTCCTCTCCTGCCGCCTGCCAACAAGATGAAGACAAAAACAGATTGTCGAACAATGGCTCCAGCTTGTACGTGCAGCCCTGTCCCCAGCCCCCGAGCTCCTGGGGGAACAGTCGGGGGTGGAAAGAGAGAGGAATGGGGTGGGGAGGGGAGAGCCCGAGAGGAACGGGGAAAGGGAGAAAGGGGCACAAAGACAGACAGAGACAGAAACAGGCAGGGACGCAGGAGGGGGTTTTGGCCAAGGTACTGCTTCTTGCTCTGGGAGGCATGAGGTTCATTAAACGGGATTGGAAGTGCTCCCAGGTGGGGAACACCGGCTGTCGGAGTTGGAGGGACATTCACCACCCCCGGTCCAGCCTCTTGTGGCAGCCAAGCCCATGGGCCCGGAAACTGGACCCAGGGCATCTCCTTCGCGGGAGCTAAGGCACTAGCATGTGCGTGTGTGTGTGTGTGTGTGTGCATGCGCACACGCTCATGTGTGCCTGGGAGAGGACTGAGATGACTACATTTGCCTGGACCCCGGAGCCCCAATCTCCAGAGTGGGCAGGGCCAGAAAGGCCACCACAAATCAGGCCCCGCCATGCCATGGAGGCCTCCACAACCCGCCTGACCTCGAGTCATCCCGGGCAAGCTCTAGCACAGCCTTCTGCTTTATTTTCATCATAACTACACCATCACTTGACATTTCTTGTTTATTGGGTTTCTGTCTGTCCCACTAGAATGGAGGCTCCCTGAGACCAGGGGGCTATGACTGGAGCCTCCCAGTTAAAAGAAGAAGGGGAAAGCACCCCAGTGTCTGTGGGGTGGGGAACAGATTCTGGGTGCAGATGGGCCCGTCCATGCCTGGGCACGGCCTGGCTAAGCCGGCCTTAGCCAATGCCCCACAGCCTTGACCTGCAGGTCACAGGCTTCACCTGGGCAGACCCCATGCTCCCTGCATGGTGATGGACTGAGGCCCAGAAAGGAGGCCATACCTTGTGCCCCCCGTCGTCACACCCAAGTTCCTCAGGAGGTTCCCCGCCCCACCTGCTGGCCCACTAGACAACCCCTGTCCCCCAAGCTCTGGGTTACAGACAAAGGCACAAACACCTACTCCAAAATGTCCCTTGAATGTGGATGTGAATTCCCATGAAGGGTAGGAGGGCTGGAATGTTCCTACTGATAAATGAGCAAGGAGCCATCTGGAGCTCATTTTATAGTGAGGTGGGGGTGGGCTGTGGAGGGCTATGGGATCCTTCTGTGGCTACAGAGCCCACTCCATCATTACCAACTTTGGACCTTGGGCAAGGTACTGAACCTTGATGTGCCTCAGTTTCCTCATTTGTAAAGACGGAATAATACTGGTGCCTACCTCATAGGACTGTCATATTCTGGACCCCCATTTGCCCACCACAGCCAACCAGGCCCCTCTACTTACTGGACCAAGGGGGCCATGCCTTTCCACTCTGGGCAATGTGCACTCCCTCCCCATCGCTGCCCTTTCTCCAGGCTCCCAACCTTCAACTCACAGAATACCCAGTGAATACAGCTTTCTTTGCTGTTCTCCAATGGTTTCCCATCCCTGAACTCACTTCTCTGAACAAAGAGAGAAACTTGACTACCATTTTGCCTCCTAGACTGCCTTGCCTCGCTACAACACCCGGTTGCCAAGTCTTGTCAACTCCTTCTAGTCCCCCTGCAGCAGTTCACTTGCAGAGACCTCCCACTGCCCCCGCCCTCCTTGAAATGCCCTTGTCCTCAGCATCCACGAAGCCACCTGGTCGGGGTTCTCCCCCTGCCCCTGGCTGCTCCTGCCCTTTCTTGATGCCCACAGTGACCTCACCCCTTCCCCGGCTTCAGTTCCTCCCATGCACCAAAAGTTCCAGATATCCAGCCAAAATCTGTCATGAGAAGCTTAGCTGCACACATCTAACTGTCTAGGTAACATCCCTGATGGTCAATGACACCTGGGACTGGAGGGCATTAGGAGGATTTAATACCAGGCATATGCAGAGTTCCCAGCATGCTGCCCAGCGGCGTAGATGCTTAGTAAACGGTAGCTATGATTATTATTATTTGTAATTATTAGCACCATTTTAGTAGGCAGAAATACTGATTTGAAAAAAGCAGACAAAACTCTCCCCCAGGGATTGAAGGGGAATTAAAGTTCTTTCCTCAACCTCTGGGGTTAGTGGGTTGGAAACCCCACACCCATCACTGCAGGCCAGCCACTCTAGGAACCAGTTCCTAAACTCTATCTCCAAGTCCCCTAATTAATTAATTAGTGTTCCAGCAATTACTCCTGTTGACAACTTTGGTGACTCTTGGCAAGGTTGGGTCAGCCCAAGCAAGTCTAGACTTATTGCGGCAAATCCCACTGGCTTCTGGGATGTGAGACATGATCCCCATACGACAGAGGCAGCACCTCGTTAGAGAGAGTTAATTGGGAGGACGGATGGGGGAGTGAGGTCCTCTCAGCCAATTGGCTGATGGCCTTGGTGCCATAGGTCACAGACGGGCCACAAAATACCCCATAATGCCCAGGCCCACCTGCATGCTGTTGGGGTTGACGGAGGTAAGGAGAGGGCTCTGAAAACCATGTCCTAACCCTCCTTTCCCAGAGAACAGACAGTATGCAATGACTATATTCTTCCCAATCTAGAGAAAGAGGCTTGGGTTGCAATGAGAGGGACTTTGGTTAGACACCCAGAAGAACTAACTTTCATGCCTATTTGAGGCAGGCACGGGGGAAGAGAGGAGCCTGGACTTTGACATGGAGCCTCTGTGAGGCCAGGGCTGCTCACTTAGACCACCTCTTTGCAGCCAGGGCTGGAGGCCTGGTTGGGTGGATGGTGGCCATCTCTCCATTATTTGTCCTCGAGGGACACCTGCCAAAGACCCACAGAACTCCTAGACTCTTCTCTACCAGAGGGTGCCCCCCAGCTCCCTCCTCTCTTCCCTGCCTCAGGGTAGGGAAAGTGGTTGAATGAGGAGAGAAAATCCCACAGAACAAGCAGATGCAGCATCTCCTGGGAGCTCTGGATGGGAAGTGGGCCTCTGGGCTTTCCTTCCATGTCAGCACCTGGCTTCTGTGACTTTGGGCTGCTCCCTCGCCTACTCGAGGCCTCCATTTCTCCAGCAGAGAAATGGGTGGTAAACTGGATGACCTTGAAAATCCTTCCAAGGGGATGGTCTCCAATCCTGTACTGTGGGGTTTCTCTGCCCTGGGTCCTCCCCTAGGCAGAGAGGCAGAGCTATGAGAGCTACTGAAGGCTTCTGAACACCGTGTGCCACGAGCACTCTGACCCTCGCCTGGAACTGCGGGCTCAGCCCAACTGTACAAAGAGGTGCAGCAGCTTCGGGGAGCGCTGGGCCAAGCCCTTCCAGGATGGGGATGCGAGGACCACCGAAGTGCCCTCCCTCCCATCTTTAAAACTTCCAGGTCACCTGGAGCCCTTGGCTCCATTTGGAGTCCCCCAGCCTCGAGTAATAGCTGTTCAGCTTTCAGGGTGGGGGGGTGCGGAAGAGGATGGGGAGGGGTATCCCTGGCTTCACGACAGGGCTGGATCCCATGGACCTGAGGGGGCTGCTGGCACAGACTATACACCAGGCTTCCCATCCCAGTGTGCCCTAGCCCCCCATGACAGGAGCCCCACTCATCACAGTTTCCTTCTAAGACTCTGGGGCTCAGTGGAGAGAAGACTCTAGCCCTCACCCCCACCCTAGGACCTGGGGCTGGAGGCTGGGTCACCACCTCCTACTCTAAGACCCTGGGTCCCCAGTTCTCATAGTCCAGGTACATCACCCCAGGCCCCTTATTTTCACCTTTCCTGACTTCCCTGCAGGAACCTGCACCCCTCCCACCAGCGCTCTGGAGGACTGAGCAGGGTCAGTCCTGCAATCACAAGTCAGAAGGCCGGTCTCTGGCCACAGCCTCCATCTTCCCATGAGCTCAGTTACTCCAGATACCACGTTCATTCTCTGACCCCCTTGGGTCTGCCTCTCCATCAGACTTGCTTCTCCCACTCACCTTACTTGCCCTCTTCACTCCAACCCCGCTAAGATCCCAAGGGGGTCCACAGCTCCTCCTGATCTCCTACCAACCTCCTGAATGCCCCCTCTAGCTGCACAAAACCCGCTGAGTGAACCCTGTGGCCTCTCCCGAAGCCGGCCCCAGCACCTTTGGGTAGACAAGTCCTGGCCACGCCCATGGATCCATGTCCTCCCTCAGCCATCCCCTCTGCTGACCCCTGTACCCACCCCCAGGCCTCCCTGACTTCCTTGGTCATCTGTCTCTCCCATTCTCCCCTCTGAATGTCTCAAACATTCTCTGTAGTCCTCAGATTCCTGACCTCCCCCTTGCCCACCCTCCTTTCTCTCTGCTAGTCATGAGAATTCAGAAGCCATCGGGACTACTTCTGGAACCTCCCCACCCCCGAACCCCACACCCAACTGCATCTGCCTGCGCTCTGCCTACTAAAGAGGGGAGAGGGCTCTCCCCTCGCCAAGGCAAAGCCCTGAATCCCTTCCTCTGTGCTCTGTCCCCCCACCTCATGGACTTTGCTCTCCCCATCCTCTTCCTCCCAGTGTCTTCCCTGTTGCATTTACACAAGCTCCAGTCTCTCCCATTGAAAAATGGGAAAATAAACCAATAAAAGCTTCTCTTGATCCCTCATCTCCTTCCAGCTGTGGGTCTGTTTCTCTCTTTTCCCTTGGCGCCAGCCTCTGGACTGAGCGGTCAGCCTGCGCCCCATCTCCTCACCCATCAGCTGGGCCCCACACCTCGGACAGGGTTTGCCTTCAACACCTGAGACACCAGCGGAGGCTTCAACCTCACGGACCATGACCTCTAAGGAGGGTCTGACCTTGTGGATGGCCCACCACCCGCTGACCCCACCTGGCTCTGTCCTTACTGCCCTGGCCATTCGTCCTTGGATACCACCCCCCCGTCCTCCCCCGCCCAGGGCCTCTTTGCTCCACACGCTCCCTGGCTGATACCACCCACTGCCCTCGCTTTCATTACTGTTTTTATGCTGGTGGCCTCTTCTTTTGTCCCTCCTGGATTCCAGACCCAGAGCCAACTCCCCACAGGGCACCTCCATTCACACATTCCACAGCTCCTCAAATCCTACATGTCCACCCAACTCAACACACTGTCTTCCCTCAAGCCAGCCCTTCCTCGCGTCTCCAGCTTGTTAAGTAGGACTTACAGCTGCCTGGTTGTTCAAAACCAGAAAGTCGGGCGCATACCCTGCCGGCTCCCTTTCCCTCCCACCACATGCAGCTCTTCATCAATTCCCTATGAAGCTGCCTTCTAACTCTCTCGTTTTTTTTTATCTGTTAAGAGGGTAGATCTCATGTTGTGTTCTTTTTTTTTTTTAAAGATTGGCACCTGAGCTAACAACTGTTGCCAATCTTTTTTTTTTCTGCTTCTTCTCCCCAAATCCCCCCAGTTCATAGCTGTATATTTTAGTTGTGAGTCCTTTTAGTTGTGGCATGTGGGATGCTGCCTCAGTATGGCCTGACAAGCGGTGCCATGTCCACACCCAGGATCTGAACCAGCGAAATCCTGGGCCGCTGAAGCAGAGTGTGCTAACTTAAGCACTCGGCCACGGGGCTGGCCCCTAACTCTCTCTTAAAGGACCCACTTCTCTCGAAGCCCACTGCCAACAGCCTGGTCCAAGCCACCATTGTCTCTCACTGGACGCCCGCCACAGCCTCCTGATGCCTTCTTCTCCTCCAGAGCTCCAGCCCAGCCTCACGATGCAGCCATGGGGACCATTGAAAATCAGGAATCTGTGGTTCTGCTTTGCACAGCCCTTCTGATGACATTCACCCTCTGTGCCTTCCCAGTTCCTGGCACCACCTGGCCTAGGCCCCCATACCTGGCCTACCTCATCCTGCTCCACTCTCTGCTCCAGACTTTCCTCAGCTCTTGGAACATGCTGTGTGCCACCTCACCTCAGAGCCTTCCCACCATGTGAGCCCAGCCTCTGTGTCCCCTCACCCCCTATGCACCTGGCCAACTGCAGCCCATCTCCAGGCCCGGTGCAATGCCACTTCCCTCTAGACTTGGTTTGGGCCCCTTACTGTGTCCTCCCACAGCCAGCTGAACTTCTCCCATCCAAACACTCCTCACCTTCATTTGCTATTCCCTGTTTCATCGTTGTGTTCACTGCTTGACCCTCAGCTCCGATAGGTCAGAGCCTGGGCCAGTCTCATCTAGGGTTCTGACCCCAGCGCCCAGCCCAGTGCTAAGAAGTCAGCACTGAATAAGTATTTGTTAATCAATGGCCAAACCATTTGGCCCTCCCTGTCCTGCCCTTGCGCCTCTCCCTCACTTACCTCTGACATCTGTGGGAAGAGGCTGATGGCCAGGGGCAGGGCCAGGCCGAAGGCTGCCAGGCACACGAGGCTTTGCACAGGGAGGAGCAGCCGGGGGCGCGCCTGCAGGAGAGCCGTCCTTCGAGGGAGACAGAAAGAGGGAGCCCCGTGAGACCAGAAGACAGGGTGAGTGGGCCGCTAGCTACCATGTCGAGTGCCGCTCCAAGTCCCAGGGCCAGGGCAGCACAGTTCTGGGCCAGTGCCAGCCCATGTCTAAATAGTTGTGGTGGAATTCTGTCTTTGATGCCTTCCCCAATTGGCATCCCTCTCCCCAGGCCCTGCCCTGAAGGACATTGCTAGTTGAAGCCTCAACCATAAATCATAAATGAGGATTTGTGGGCACCCACCCCACCATGTGTCCAGCCCTGTGCAAAGAAGGCCACATGTGGGGGAGACGAGAGAGGAGGCTGTCAGCTCCTGCTCCTCGGGGACACCCAGGAGAGTAAGATCGTCCTTGAAGGCAGCACGAAAAGAAATAACAAACAAACCAGAGTAGATGCCAAGCCCAGGGGAGGCGACAAACCACACACACACACACACACATACACAGGCACACACCTGCACACACATACACACAGTTGGGAGGGGATGTTCCTCTTCTGTGTATGGGAACAGAACACACCCATGCCTACTTGGTCAACTTCAATCCAAGAGCCACAGAGAGGGGCAGCGACTTGCCCAGTGCCAAGGCCAAGTCTGCAGGAGGCCCGCGGGGCTGCTGCCTGGACTCCTGACTCCCCACCAGTGCTGTCACCCCATGCTGCTCCCAGCTCCTGCCTTCCGGACCCTTTGCCAGCTTCATCACCAGCATGTCACAGCTGGCAGCCACTCCCCCTGGCAAGCTTCAGAGGTGAGATCCCTGCGCAGGAGAGGGGTATGAAAAACTTCCCTCCAGGGCCCCGGGTCCCCCAGCTCCATGACAAAACAGGCTCTCCAGACAGATGGAGGGCCACACCAGCTGGCAAATACACCTTTCCGTATTGTCCATCAGAACTTTACGTTTTGTATAATCCAGCAGGCCCTTTGGTGGGGACCACTAAGCATTCCACTTGGGGAGGCCGGGGGTGGGATGTGCCAGCAAGATGGATGACTGAACTATTTGCCAGGGGAAGCTGGGTGGGCACTAAATCTGACCTTGGCAACTGTGTTGGCCCCCACGGGACTGAGACTGGCTCCTGGTGTGAAGGGGATATAATCGGGGCTCTCGCCCCTCCCCTTCTGGAGCAGGGCTGGCTGAGGCCACAGGCAGGAGAGGCCCTCCTGGGGACAGGCAAACCCCACACCACCTTCACCTCCTGGGACAAGAATCCTAAGAGCACCTGGCCTTGAGCAGACAGCAAAACCGGGAGCAACAGTTCTCAAACTTAGTGTCTAGGCAGGTGGTTAAAAATGCAGACTCGCAGGGCCCCTTACCCCCATGAGATCCTAATCCAGTTGGTACACCTGGGAATCTGCATTTTGAACAGGCCTCCATGAGTCTGAAACAGCTGATCCCCAACCACACTTCTAAGAAACCCAACCCCAGGATGCTCCTGCTAAGGTACCAATAAAGCCCAATTACTTGTAAATTCTATGCAAGTAAAAGGCCTGGGCACAGGAAGCACCCATGATTATTGCTGTGGTTCTGGCCCTCCTTGCATGCAGGGAGGAGGGAGGATCCCGGTGGCTGGGTGGTCTGCTAGCCCTTCCAACTGCCTGGACCCCAGATCTGCCCAGCTGTTGAATGAAGCCTGAATTGAGCTACTGGGGAGGGGAATTTCCTCAGGATTAAGAGCAGCAGGACAAAGGTGCTTATATCAAGCTCCAGCCCGTTGGACTATCCTGTCCACCTCAGTCCAGTGCCCCATCCTCTCCTTCTTCTCCGGGGGAGCCTCACACTTCCCTTGGACTCAGCCCAAAGCCTCCTGGAGGCTTCCATGGAGTCACGGAGGGGCCGGAAGTCAGGCTGAGATGGGCCCTGAGATCTTTTTCAGCTCAGATCACCTTCTCCAGCAGGACAGGGAGGTGGGACCCATGGGCTGGTTCCACCCTTGCACACAGGGCCCGGAGTCCCAGCTCTGAAGATGCTGTGGAAGGTGGGGCTGCTCTCCTGCCCTGGTGGCAGTGACTGGGACCTCAGTCCCTGAGGGGGATCAGACCAGGAGGGTGTGAAGTTTCTGGAGATACAGCCCTGAGGGTCACTGAGGGCAAGGAAGGTGACAGGGAGAAAGAGTGAAGCTCCCTCCCTGGCAGGTGTGGGGCAGGTCATGGACTCAATCCTTGGGAACTCTGGCGGGGACACAGGACAGACTTGGTGGGGCTGTGACCTTGGCTCCTCTCTCAGGAGTGGCTGGCTGAAGTCCCCACTGAGAAAGGGGTCCAGGAAGCCCCTGGCCTGTGCTCCCTACTCAGGAAGGAGACAGGACCGAGACAGCAGCCAAGCAGGAGCCTCTGATGTCCCAGCCCAGAGCAGGCGGGAGAGTGAACACAGCAGGACGGGGGAGGGGAGGAGGAGAGGGAAATGGCAGGGAGGGATTGGAAAGGCAGCTGGGGGAGTTAAAATATGCAGATGGCGAGATGTGCGAATGCCTGGAGAAAGGAAAGACCCGGATTCCAGGGAATGAGGGAGGCTGGGGAGCGGCCTCAGGAACCACCGTGGAGGATGCGGCCGAACCCCAACCCAGCTGAGACCCAGCCTGGGAGCGAGGGTGAACTCCAGGGCCAGGGATGCAGGGCTGGTGAGAGAGAGCCACTGCACCTGCCTCTAAATTTGGGGGGATTATGTTGTGGCATGGGGGGCGCTGATCTCCCAGCTCTGGGTCTAAAACCAACCAGCTTCTGCCTCAGGACAGTGAAGCTGGAATGTGAGCCCTCAGCCCAAGGGAAAGTGAGGGGGGATGTTTCCTGCGCGTGCGTGCGTGTGCGTATGTGTGTGTGTGTGTGTGTGTGTGTGTGTGTGTGTGTGTGTGTGTGTGTTTTGGAGGGCATGTGCACCCCTGTGCTCTGGGCTGGGGATGGAGGCTCCTCTGCTTCTGACTTGAGACAAATCTTTTCCTTTCAGTCTCAGAGACAGGAACCTGACCGTGTGGGCTCCTACATCTCTTATTCAGCAGGAAACCCAGGACCTGGAGGATCTCGGAGTGCTCCTCCAGAGAGGAGAAACCGAGGCCAGAGGCGAAGCAAGTCAGGCCTCACCCTCGGCAGCCACACAACAGCTTGTCTGCCCTTTGCTGTGCATTCCCTCAGCACTTGGAGCACAGTTGTAGTTTGCGCTCCATTAATTTGCAAGTAGACTGCTTTGTAAGTGTTCTTTTGTCTTTTCTCCCTGGCTGTCCTGACTCCCTGACCCAACTGGGGCTCCCTGAGGGTGGGGGCTGCTGCCCCCCTCAGCCTCCTCAGCAGAGGCCCTGCCCCCAGCACCCCTGCTTGGAAAGGCTACGGGGTGCTCAGGGGGCCCCTGCAAAGAGCCAAGGGCCTTCAGGAAAGGGGCAGGGGTTTCATTCTCCAGGTGGGAAACTGAGGCTGAGGGAAGTCTCCTGGACCAGCCTTGCTCAAAAGTGGGGGAGCAGGAACCCAGATTTTATTCTCCTACCAGGAGTCTCAGCTGGCACTGCTACGGTGCCCTGCCCCTCCGGCCTCACAGTCTTGCAGTTCCCTGGATATATGCGAGGTGAGTAAGTCTGAGGGCACAAACCAGGTCTAGTTCATCTTGATATTCCTAGGGAAGCCCGGGTTGGACTCTTTCTCCTCCCCAGAGACCCTCTCAGGAGCTTCAGGGAAGGACCAACCAAATACAAGGCAGCCAGAACTGAGCGGCTAACCTGGCTCTACCCTGCTGAGGGGCTTCTTCAGACCCTGAGGTCTGACGCAGCCAGATCTGAGGTGTGCAAGCCAGACGCAGGGCAGCCCAGAAGCTGGGCAGATCCCAGGCCCGGGAGGTTCAGAACTAGAACAATCCCCCATCACCTCCCATGGCCTCCCAAGGCTGAATTTAAGTCCCCAGAACAATGGAACACTAACCATCACCCCATTTTCTGTAAACCCAACTCAGATGCCAGCCAAGAAGGCATCACAGACCACATTTTTCCCCAGCAAATTCCAGGTTCGGGATTCAGGGGCCTTGAAGACAGAAGTCCTACCTTCCTCATTTGCCTGGTGGTCTCCTTGTGTCTACTTGCAGTCGCTGGTATTTGGGGACAGACTCAGTCCACAAGGCAGCTACGTATACAAGGGTCAGGGGCACACCAGCAATTACTCTCCCAGGTCCTGTTTAATGTTGCAACTTCCATACAAGATTAATTTTTTTTTCTTTTTGTGAGGAAGCCTGGCCCTGAGCTAACATCTGTTGCCAATCTTCCTCAATTTTATGTGGGGTGCTGCCACAGCGCGGCTTGATGAGCAGTGCTAGGTCCGCACCCAGGATCCGAACCTATGAACCCAGGGCTGCCAAAGTGGAGCACGCGAACTTAATCACTATGCCACCCAACTGGCCCCAAGATTAATTTTCTTAAATCTCAGTGCTCAGTGTGCCACACCCCTGCTCAGGTAACCCCACCCCTCGACTCACCCCTCTTCTAGAGTGAGGGAGGAATCATCTCCTCACTGCACACAGGGCCCCTCTTCAGCTGGCCCTGACGAGCACACTTTGCTTCTGTCACGCTGGACTCCTCAATGTCCACACAACAGGCCCACACCCTGCCCAGAAAGCACTCCCTTCCACAGAATCCTCCCCTGCTCTCAGAATCAGCCGCAGCCCCTGTCCTCTGGACCAGCCCCCCTGCTGCTGCGCCCAGACCACCAGGGTCTCAACTGCAGCTGACCCGTGTGTGGGTCATGCCCATCTCCCTCATCAAAATACAGGCTTTCTGAGGCCAGGCCCCCAAATCTGCTCCTCCCCAGTTTCCACGCAGGGTAGGACCCAAAGACATGCTGATTATGTGATGTGATCTGAAGACCCAAGAGGCAGCCACTGCGGTAGGAAGAGCCCAGTTTTGCAGCCATATTCCTGGGCCACTCCAGGCTCTGACATTTCCTAGTGTATGACTGCAAGCAGATGAGATAACCTCTGTTTGCCTTCCTTTCCTCATCTGTAAAATGGGGATATCATAGTGTGTTGCACTGTTCTGACACCTAATCAGATTATTCATTCATTCAACAAACACTGAGCATCTACTATGGGCCAGAACTGTGCTAGATGCTGTGCAGGGCAGTAAGCAAGGAATTGACTTGCCTCCATAGAGATTACATTCTAGTGGAGCAGACAGATAATAAAGAATGAGAGAATCTCAGAGATTGACAAGTGCTGTGAATAAAAATACGGCAGTGCAGGGGCGAGGGAGTAACAGTGGCTGTCATCTGGATGGGGTGGTCGAGAGGGCCTCATCGAGGTGATGGCATTTGGGCATAGGCCTGGCTGAGAGAGGACCAGGATGTAGGAAGTAGTTAATAGATGTTAGCCATTATTATAATTCATATTGTGGGAACAAGAAGGTCCCCAAACTGGGGAGAAGCCCCTGCTCCAGAGCCCCAGGTGGAGTGCCGCCACCCTGTCCTCATCCTGCACTGCCCCCTGGCCCAAGCACGGCCTTGAGGGGCCCCCTCCCAGGCTAGACCCCCAAGAGGGAGGGCGCCATCGCCTCATTTTACCTGCACTCCAGGCTTTTACTCACCTTGCTCCCCAGCGAGACCCTGCCCTGCTCCCTGCCCACCCCCCAGACTCACCCTAGTCCTCAGGGCCTGTCCAAACCTGCAATGAAGACTGGCAGGCCCCCTCCCTGCTCAGCCTCTCCTTCGAGCGGCATTTCGTCGCCACAATTCAATTTCACACTCATTAGTTAATAGAATCACTCTATCATGGTTATCATTGTCTTCCTTTATTTCTCTACAGTCATGACAAGTATATGTACTCAGAACATCCCTCTGAGGGAGGCAGAGAGTTAGGACTATTTGTATTTTATAAACAGAGAAACTGAGGCTCAAGGAGGTGATGATTTGCCTTATGGTGGATGCCTCAAAGGGGCAGCACTGGCCCCACATCTAGTCTTCCCACAACACTCCTCAGACTCTCTCTTCACAACTGGTCCTGCACCATGTACTAACAGAGTGCATTCGCACACACACATGTGAACACACATGCACACACACATGCATACAGACACGCAACACTCCAGAACCGCCAGCTCCTTAGAGCAGGGCTGGCCTGCCTGGGAGAGTCTGGACAAATCAGGGCAGGGAGGGCTGCCAGCTCCTCCTCAGTCCCTTGCCCAGGGCCAGCCGGTTCCCCTTCCGGGGCCCCCTCCTCCCTGATGGTGGCCCCTCTGTGCTGGCTGCCCCAACTTACTTCTCTAGCACGGACATGACGATCGGAGGTAGCACCAGGATGGGCATGGGGAGGACCACTCGTGTCAGCGCTGTCTCCAGCAGGGCCTGAGGGTCAAGCAGAGGCTGTGGTGAGTGGGGGTCCTGGGTGGGGCACAGATACTTGGCAACAAACCCCACCCCAGACTCTTAGGTGTGTGTACTGCTGCTAAGCACATCTGGCCAAATGGAATAATTCATGGAATTGTTCATGAAGCTGTATTCCAACAACAGAAAAAGCCAGCCCCCCCCCCCACCACTCCCGCTTCCCACCACATGCATTTGAAAAGAGCAGATCCCTGTCACCTGCCATGTGGGGGGTAGGGGTGGCAACACAGAAGCAGCCCCAGGAAGGGGCCTGTGCCCAGGGAGGTGCCTCGGTGGCAGGGTGCAGAGGCTGGGGAGGAAGCATATGGAGGACTTGAGATGCTCTAAAAACAAAACAGGCGCTGGAAGGACCAGAACAAACAGCTGGGGCCTGCTGAGCCACGTGAGGCTCATGGTGCCCAGGGAGGACAGAAATTCTGGGATTTACTTTTTCTTTCTTTTTGACATCCCTTAAACTCAGAGATCTGGAAGATCTTGCATCTCCTGGCTCTGGATGAGAGTCTTTCTTAGTGACAAGAGGTTGGCTTTGTAAGGGAGAAATGCTTCTGCTGCATGTCTGCTGTGTCTCCTACGGGGGCTCCCTTGGGATTCCGGGGGCTGGGGGCTCGGTCAAGGCACAGTTCAGTGGCAGTGCTGCAGTCTGACGGTCACTGTGGGGAGTTCCTTTAACCCCACGGGCTCCCGCCCCTCAGAGAAGGCTCCAGGAATGGCTTGTAGCCCATGGATCCCTGGAGGCTTCCCCCAGACTGCAAGGGGCTGACCAGTCAGGCCAAAGGAAGCCTGGGGCTGCAGAAGAGCTTGGGGTCCCCTGCTGTTTGGTCCACAAGGAGGAGTTATCATGGTCAGCCTCCCTCACAGCCACTCAGGGAAGAGGATAGGGCTGGATAGGTTGGGGTCAGGCAGGAAACTAAGGCCAAATCCCCTGTGATGATGGGCTAAGGGTTGAAAATTTCTTCCAGGAGCTTGGGTCCTTCATGATCAGCCTCAGGAAGGCCTGGGAAAGGGTCCCTCCAGTCTCCTGAACAGGCATGGGAGTGACAGGGGCCCAGAGCCACTGCAGAAAGCAGAGGATGCAGTGTTGACATTGGCACCCCTGAGCCCGGTGCCCCGCACAAGCCTTGGACAGGTTTTCCCTGAGACCAGTGGGGAGGGGAGGACAGGGACAGAGAGGGGTCTGCCCACACTGGAGGCTATGGAGAAGGTCTCACTGACAGAGGAAGACTCAGGGCCCCATGTGGGAGCTGATGAGGGACAGTGGCTGGAGCAGAGGTAAATGTTCATAGCTGACCCCTCCCCGTCCCAGCACCGGGAGGCCAGAGCAGGACAAGCCACTCATCGCCATTAGGATAAAGGCTGGAAAGCATAGGGAGATGCACAGACTGGAATTTTTTCTTTTTAATTACAAGTGGTAGAGTGGGTGAGGCTGGTGAAACCACCAGTAAAAGAAGGCCTTCTTATAATAAAATATTCTTCTCCAAACCACCCCTGTGGCTTCCTGCAAGCTTGGAATCCCTCCACCTGGGCCACACTCAGTTCCCAGGGAAGTATCACCCGCAGAAGGGCCTGTTAGCACAGAACCACAAACCACCCACTCCCAGGCTTCCTCTTCTTACCCAAGAGGATATGAAGGCCCAGGGAGCAAGGCCCTAGGTCCTGGGGAGGAGAAAGCAAGTTCGGAGTGGGGTCGGGGGGTTCCTCTGCCCTCACCAATTAACAGATCAGAGAAACTGGGTCCTGAGGGGCTGGGACAAGAGATGGGGTGATTCACAGTGGTGATGAGAGGGTGGTTGGAGGGGACAGGCATAGCTGGGACCAGATCTTGAGGTCTGGGGCACATACAGATGGGAAGTGGGGACGGGGTGAGAAGGAAAGATCCAGAGGACACAGAGGGCATGCTGTGGACAGCAGCCCCTGAAGAATGAAAACATTTATGGAAAATCAACCCCCTCCTGTTCCTGGCCCCGCATCAACCCCCTGAGCCCCTGGGCAGACCCACATGTCTGGCTGCAATCTTGGAGGAGCCCACGAGGTTGCCATCACCATCCAGGACATCGATGCCTTCCTGCAGCTCCCCGTACCGCATCAGGACCACATTGCAGATATTGGCACTGGCTGGAGAGAGAGAGGGGAGCAGGGAGCAGGACTGAGGGGTGAGGATGGCGTTCCATCTGCTGGAGAAGACTACTGGGCTCCACCCTCAGCCCGGCCTCCCTACCCCAGGCAACAAAGGTTCTGAGTAAGTGCCGAGTTCAAATGCGGTGGGCAAAGGTGTGGTTCTGCTGCTCATCTGCCTATCAGCCTGGTGAGGGACTTGGGGGCCCTCGGGAACCTGATGAGCAACGGTGGAAAATAACGAGTGTTAGGGAGGAAGGGGAAACTGTTCAGGGGCTTAGAGAGCGACCAGCGATCAAGGATGCTGCTTGCCTCTCCTCGGGAGCAGGCCCCGCAGGCAGGCGAAGTGGATGCCCATCTGGGAGGGCTCTCTGGCCTGAAGATGCATCATTAGTTCCTGACGCTCCACCATCAGCAACTCAGTCCCTAGGGCTGCCTTTCTGGGCATCCTCTTCAAATGCCAGCCCTCTACATTCAGTCCCTTGTTCCTCTGAGTGAATCAAGATCCCAGAGATTTGCTTCCCTGACAGCAGGTGCCAGAGCAGGCAGGAACCTCAGTGTTCACCCAGCACCACCCCCTCATCATATGGATGGAAAATTGAAGCTCAGGGTAGGGGGTGACATCTGAGGTCACACAGCAAAGTGGGACAAAGCTGAAAGGCTACAGTGCCCAGTCTTTTGGGTACCCAGGAGATGGGAGGATTTGGGGGAGGGGGGGTCAGGCAGAGCTAAAGGCACACCTCCTACATTATTGCTTCAGATGGTTGAGTTTCCTTCTTTGGCCATGCCCCACCAATCTCAGCTGAGATCATGGGGACCTGGGCAGAGGGGAGGGTTCTTGGCTCCTCAGTTAAGCACTGGATCCCGGAGTTTGTGGGCCACCCATCATCTGGTGACCAGCACAGGGAGGCTCTTTCGGCTCCTCTCTCCTGGGACTCACATGGCTGGGCCTGGGCCCAGGGCCAGTACTGGTGCCGACCTCGCCTGAACTCCTCCAGCCCTGCTCCAGGATGGAAGTGGGGGGACTTGGGGGTGGTGGGCGGGTGGGGAGTGGGGGGTGACAAATGTGGAGCCCGCCTGCTTCACTCCTCCCCCAAAAGCGCTTTGCTGTGTTTAAAGTTTTAATTTTTGCTAATTAATGTCAATTAATTTTGTATAATGAGTGTTTAATTTTGGGGAGTGTGTGAGCCTGGGAGCGACTGCAGTTCTGGGCTGTGAACGCTGATTAGCATCAACACCTGCTGCTTCCCCACTCCCTCCAGTGGGGGGGCACCGGGGTTTGGGGAACTGGAGGGCGGCAGGGCCTCGTGGGCAGGTGGAGTGGGAGGAGGACCACAGATGCTCCTGGTGCCTGAGCCAGCGCTAGGGAGCAGAGTGGTCCAGGGTGCTCACCGCTGTGGGACAGGGGTCTGCAGGTGAGGGGCGGCTCAAGACTCTGGGGGTCTCCAAGCCTCAGTCTCCCGTTTCAATAAAGTGGGGAGGTGGAACAAACAGAGGGGAAGACCGAGATGCTCTGCAGTCTTTGGAGAAGAAAAGCAGGAACCAAAGGCAGTTTTAAAATGTATTTACAGCACATATGCCATCTTTGAGGAGCTCTCGCGTTTCCACACGACACTCAGCTGCAGTGGTAACCACGGGCAGACCTCTTCTGCATCAGGTCCCTCCTGTCCCCACACCAGGCACGCTCACCTGTCTCAAACAATGGCTCTCAAGCGGGGGCGATTTTGTGAGTCATTTGGCAACGTCTGGAGTCATCTTTGATTATCACGACCTGTAGTGGGAGTGCTAGTGGCATCTAGTGAGCAGAGACCAGAGATGCTGCTAAACATCCTACAATGCACAGGACAGCCCTCACAACAAAGAATTATCTAGCCCAAAATGTCAGTAGTGCTGATGTTGAAAAACTTGTCTTATACACATCCAGAGACTGAGAGAATTAGGAAGCTGAGTCTGGGGTAAAGGAGGAGAGGTTGGGAACCTGGGTTTTGGCCCAGCTGGGCTTGGGTTCCGACCCTACTCTGCATCTCACCCTCAGAGGTAAGCCCCTGCCAGCCCCAGGGGCCCCCAGGGCTCAGGGCCCACAAGGGCCCCCAGAGTGGCCTTGGGAAGGGGGCACCTGGCCTCTGTGTCAGTGACACGCCCTCTAGTGGAGGCAGGAATGCTCTATATCCCTCAGGCTCCTGGGACAGCCAGGCTCTCAGTTCCCAGGAGGCCCAACAAAACCATTGGAGAGGATCTTGGCGTTTTCTGTCCTGAAAGGCATCAGTCTCTGCCCTCAGAGAACCGCCCCCCCCCCACCCCCCCCATTCCAGGTTGGGAAAGGCTACAGGAATGTGGTCCACGGGATGAGCATCTGCTTAAAGATAGAAGCCGCTGGCCGACACTCTGTGAACTCCACCCCCTGCCCAGCCTCATGGTGGCACCTCGCTTGCTCTCTGCAATTTCCAAATGTGCAACGTAACCACAGCAGGACAGGGCAAGACTTGGTTCAAATACAAAACCACTTGAGACGAAAGATAAAGCCTGAAATGAGCTGAAAACCCAGTTTCTCTCCCCTCAGACAAGCCCCTCCAGAACACTTTTTGGGATGACAGCACTCCCCTCTCATCTAAGCTGCCTGCATGGAAAATAGACAGAGAAAACCCTAAAAGCTTCAGAATGATGGCACCCCCCAGCCTCCTCCCTCAGAAAACCCACAGTTCTTACTGCCTACTCCAATGGCACATGCCCTCTATTCTCTTCTCTCAACTGTGTACACTGGTAGTCCAATTATTGAGCACTTGCTGTATGCACAGGTTACTAGCCATCCCTGCCTTTGAGCAACGAGAATGCCAGTCTGCTTCAGTGATTTCATTTCCATGATCTCATCTAGAATTTTCAATTCTGCTATATTCCTTTCAAACCCTCCCTGGTCCCTCCCATCCCACTCCTGGCAAGTACAGCTCTGGAGACACCGACACTGAGAGCCTAAGCAAATGAAAAAGAGAGGGAGAGAGAGACCAACCATGGGCCATGGGTCTCCTTTATAGCCCACCAGCAAGATCTATTATTGACACTACCAGCAGGTTAATTAAGCAGTCTGTTAGTGATAATGTTAAGAAAGCTGGCACATTTTCAACTCAGATTGACACCATTCAAGACTCAGGCGTAACTGATGTTGGAGCAGCGATGCTGGGAGATGTCACAGGATGAGAGAGAGAGAGCGCGAGAGAGAGAGGGAGAGAGATTGCTTCACACTGATGGCAAGTTCAGTGTCAAGTCCTGAGGAAAATATGCTCTGCACTGCTGCAGGTGTTCTTACATCAGACCCATCGCGGTGCAAAATCATGCAGATTGTGAACAACTAATGAAGCACCGCGTGAAAGGGACAGTGTAGGGAAGAAGAAAGAGCAGTAGACAGAAAGACACATGCACAAGAAAGTTCTCAAAAAGACGACTACAGGGGAGCTTGCCCCCTGAACCAGCACAGGAACAGACACACAGATCGATGGTGTTAATAGTCCAGAAACACACCCACCAGTAGGGGAAATGAGGGTGTGGTAAAGCAGTTGTATTAACTCGCAGGGCAAGGACCATTCACACACAGAGGCAAAGCAATGGGCTATTCGTTTGGAAAATAAAATACCATAAGTCCTCTGTTCTAAGATGCATTTTCTCATATTTTAATGTGCTAAAAATCATGACGTGCCTTACAATGGGGGGAACCTTACCTGCTCCCCATCACAACTGCCTATGCATGGGTGAACTTGGCCATGTGTAGAGGTATCTGTTCGTTCAAGTGTCACCTCAGCTGCCTACAACAATCCAGACAGAATTTGAACTTAAACTTAGATTCCTAATTGTTGCCTAAAACATCTTTTTAAAACTTACACTATAATGGAGCACGGACATGAAAAGTTATTGTACATGCAGAAGATCGTCTGCCAGCTACCAGGCAATGCAATTAAAGGCAGCAGAAATTGCCAAACCATAGATAGCTACCCTAAAGAAATGCTTGCCCATATGCACAAAGAGACATTTACAAGGATGTTAATTATAGCACTGTTTGTAAGAGCAAATAATTAGAAACAACCTAAATGTCCACCATTAGGAAACTCACACGGGAAGATCTCCAAGACAAACTTATATGAAAAAAGCTACTGATTATGTACAGGATGGTTTACTGAATGTTAAACTTTGTGGCTGGTATACACACATATGTGTGCATAAATCCACAGGTAACGTTTTGGGAGGTTTACACCTCAGAGCGCGATCCCCTTGAGGAAGGGAACTAAATTCAGCAATTACGGACTGTTGAAGGACTTCCACTTTTTTCCCCTAAATTTTTCTATACTGTTTGCAGTTTTATAATGAGAACATAATCATGCTTTATTTGCCTACAAAGTGAAAAACAATTGCTAAACTTCTCAAAGTAGATCCTGAAAACGTTCCAGCCAGCACGGTTTGGCGTGACCTATTCACGGGTCCTACACTTAGGCATCTCTATATCAGAAACTTCGTAAAGCAGCTGATTAACTTCAGGAATATTTTTTCCTTCAAGTAAAGAAAAAAAGGAAACCACAAGTATAAATATATAGGAAATGCAGACAAAAAATTCCCAATATTTTTTTATGTGCTTCGAAATTACACTTTAAAAGGGGCTGAAAGGGTCACGATTAGAGGCAGGGATTACCAAAAGCAGTGGTGGCCACGATGCTGGGTTTAACCACCAACGTCCAGAAGAGAATCGGAAGATGTGAAAAAGGCTGAGACTCCAGCTCTGTGGCATTGAAGAACGTGACTTGGATTGAATATGTAGCGAATGCTTGTTTATTCTGTCAAATGAACATGAAATATAGTTCTCTCCTCTTCTGAAAGGCCATTATAGTCATGCCTCTTATAACTGAGCCATCTTAGACTTGAGAAATACGGCGTTTGATACCTATTTATGAACTATGTTACAATAAATGAGGAACTGGGAAAATATATTTATTATATATGACAAAGGGCTACTAATATTGATCTGTGGAGGGTCACCGACTCCCAATAGCTGTTCTACTCCCAAAAGATTAGTCTAAACCAATTGTGATAACCCTGCCCTTGCCGGTAATTGATTTAGGAAGGGAGATGTGGCCCATCCTAGCCAACGAGAGATGTCTGTAGGGGACTTCTGGGAAAGGTCTCCTCCCAGCTAAGAACAGGTGGCCTGTCCCCTGGACAGCAGTGGGTTCTGGATGCGATGCCTGAATTACTGCTGCCATCCTACAACCATGAAGGGAGCGAGCCTGAAGATGGAGGCCCTGGCAGAGCAGAGACGGAAGAAGGGCCCTGGACGCCTCACTCTGGACTCGACCTTTGTAAAGTAATACATTTCTTTATTACTTAAGCTGGTTTGAGTCTGTTACTTTCAGCTAAAAATATCCATAAAATATATACAGAGCTTTAAAAATTATTACGGAAAAGATACAGCGATTGAAGTCACAGAAAAATATTCAAGTAGGAATTCATAAAAGAAATATTAAAAAATCAATGAACATGAACTCAATCGATAGATTTTTGAATTTAAGAAAAAAATCAACCTGCAGGAGTTTTCACCTGTTTTGGAGACTAATCTGCATTGGTTAAATGCTTTACAAATAGCTATTCCAGGCGTGTGGCTTGCTTCCTCACTTTGTTGATGATGTCTTCAATCACAGAGTTTAATATGTAGTCAAATAAGCGATCCTTTCCTCTTCGGTATATAATTTTTGCATCATCAAGAAACTCCACCCCTACTCCAGTGTTCATCTATATCTTCTTCTAGAAGTTTTCATATCTTATTTTTCACACTTAGGTCTTTAATCTATCTGGAATTTATTTTTGTATATGGTATGAAATAGGGATCTCCTTCTTTCTCTCTCTCTTCTATTTGGAAACCTAAATGCTCAATACAGTTAAGAAAACATTCTCAACCACACTGGAAGCTGGAAAATTGCAAATTAAAATGAGAAAAGAACTATTTCAGATGGACAGAAATTTTTAAAGATTGATAATACCAAATGTTGAAGAGGTGTCGAAGAGGACGGAGGGAAACAAAAATCCAAACCCTGCAGGCAGAGTACAAGCCAGCGAGCTCATTCGGCAATTCCAGTAAAGCTGGGGACACGCGCCCTCTGACATTTCTCGGTACAGCTCCCAGACTGGTCTCTCAACACTGGCTGCACAGTGAGACCAAAACTGAGGGAGGGCCCAGAATACCCCTGCCCTGGAGAAACTCCCACCCATGTGCACAGGGACCCACGTACAAGGTTGTTTAGTGCAGTGCTGTGTATAATAACAAGAAACTGGGAACACCCAAATGTCCCCAGTTAATCAACTGTGGAATAGTCATGCAGCAGAACGCCCAGAGCAGCCAAAATGAATGTATATGTATTAACATGGATAAATCTTAATGAAAAGTAAGTTTTAAAAGGATATATACAGTACAATACAGTTAATGCATTTAATGTAAATTTAAAAAACACATAAACATGAGCTGGCCGGGTGGCGCAGTGGTTAAGTTCATGCTCTGCTTTGTGGCCCAGGGTTCGCAGGTTCGGATCCTGGGCGTGGACCTACACACTGGTCATCAGGCCATGCTGTGGTGGCTTCCCACATACAAAACAGAGGAAGATGGGCACAGATGTTAGCTCAGGGCCAATCTTCCTCACCAAAAAACCCCCACATAAACAATACAATTTCTGGTTTGTAGTACATACACATATGACACAATATAAAAACATAAATGGGCAGGATGCAAGTCAACAGCCATCCCACCAGGGAGAGAAGGAAGGGACCAGAATCACAAAGGTGAAGGGCACAGAAGGCTTTGGGTGCATTGAACATTTTTTTTCTCTATTTCCTATAATATTCCATGTGTTTGAAATAATATTTCATAATTTAAAAAAAAAACAGCCACAGACTGAATTATTGTGGCTGTTAAGAAGGATAAGTTGGAGTTCCATGATTACCATGGAAATACATCCAAAACTCATTGTAAGGCTAAAAAGCAGTTTACAGATTTTTCTTTTAAAAACTTGAGAATTTGGGGAGTTTCACAACCCATATTGAAGTGTCACAAACTCAGGACTGGGAATTTCTGGACTGAAAAATCGGCCTGTAAATGTAGGTGTAGGCTGACTCTGAAGTTCAGGGTCTCTTAATAAAAGATTCCTGCTAACACATTCATCTCCTGGAAAGCTCTTTTTTAGCACAGCTGCTCCCTAGCTTGAGATTCTTCAGTGGTCCCCATTAGCCATGAGACAAAGCTTGAACTCTCAGCTAATATCCAGGGCTGCAGACCCCCCCCTCTTCCCCAACAGGCCCGGCTCCTCCTGCACCCCTAAACCCTCTTCCCCTGCCTTGTGCTTCCCCACCTTCTCTGCCTCTGGATTTCAGGAATTATAAAATCTCTGAGTGGGAAGGCCAATGATTCAATAAGCATTCTCTGAGCACCTACTCTATGCCAGGGCCTGGGCAAGCCACCCAGAAGCAGGTGACTTGGTCACATGTGCATGACCTTCACACTTTCTTGGGCCAGGCAGCTACACGGACACTTCCCTAACCCAGGGCCAGGCAGCTCATTCCAGTAACAGTCAGTTTTCCAGAAGATCCTGCTGCTCTGTGGGGCTCCCATTTATCAGTGCTCCTCTTGATGCGTGGAGTCCAGAACTAAACCAACTCCTGTGTTCTGGGTAGCTTGTCTCCAGTGACGCAGCTGCAGTCCAAGGGAGCCTCATCAGAGCCACCCACCCCGCTGCAGGCCTACTCAGCCCACAAGGTCCCCGGGGCTTTATCCTAAGGATTCGGCCAAGGAAGCTCAGGCCGCCTACACTTGTGCAGCTGCATTTTCTGAACAGCAAGCCTTCTAGCAAAGCTGTGAGACCCTGGGTCCTGGTGCTCTTGCCCATGAATTCACAATCACTGCCAAGTTGCTGTCCTGCTCCTGAAATGTGACCCAGAGTCACATGTGATCAAGGCAGTTACAAAGTAACTGAAGGGGACGAGACTGAAGACAGAGCCCTAGGACATTCCACTGGAGACCTCCCTCTGGCTGACTTGGCCCCACTGCCCATGTCCTCATGGGGCCTGACATGCACCAGGGGCTCATGCCAGTCTGGAGCTGCCTTCAGTTCTGGCACCCAGCCCAGTCCACCCATCCTTCCAGATCCAACCCAGAAAAGTTGGAGGATGTGCCCAGGATGACCTGGTGAGTGGTGGACCCATTGGTCATCGTCCCTAGGCCTGCCAACTAAGAGTGGATGACAGTGTTAGTGAAAACTTATGTAAGAAAACAGAACATTCAAAAACCAATTTTAAAAATGAAAGAAAAAACAGAGTAATGTCTAAGAAGCCACAAAAGGTGGTCACCAATGTCATCAGGGTGGGGTTCCACTGTGGGTGCCCAATTTCGAGCCTTTTCTGCCAAAGCACTCATTCGATCACCAAACAAACCCACATTGAACACTGACTGTGTGCCAGGCACAGAGGAGGCCTGGAGGTAGGTGATGGATGACTCCCTGTCCTGTGGAGCTCACAGTCTGATGAGGGTGGCAGAGTTGGAAAGAAAACAGGCAGTTCCACAAGAGACATAGGCACACACAGGGTGCTGTGCTCTAATGCTGATGGCGCTACCACGGAGGGCTTCCTGGAGGAGTGGTATCTGAGTGGAGAAATGAAAGCCTGGCAGCCAAGGGAAGGCAGAGGACAGGGCTGAGATAGTGGCAAAGAGCAGGGACTCCAGGCAAGCAGGGCCATGTGCAAAGGTGGGGGGCCCAGTGGGAGAGGCAGGAAGGGAGATCACAAGATTCACCACAGCTGCAGTGGGGTACTCGTAGGGGCAAGCCCAGGGGCCAGGTCAAGGAAAGGACTCGTGGGCCTCCAGAGGAGCCTAAAGGCCATGGACACCACATCATCACTGACCTGGATGGAGGCAGTGTAAGTCGAGAGGCCCAGGACACAGCTGACACAGATGCATGCTGCTGTCTTCTAAGCACGGGGGATGAGGGATGGAAGAGGAGCAGGCTGGGGACTGACCCTTGGGGCTCGGGCACACTGCTTTGGCCACCTCCCAGACGGGGCAAGCAGGGCAGATTGAGCACCAAGAGAGGAGCAGTGGGGGGGAATCAATGACACTGAGACCCACATGGGCGAAGGGGAACATGGAGATGGGGGCAGGTATGGGGCACACTCCTGTGAACGAACAGAAGACCTTCTCCCAGTGATTGCTCAGACACCCTGAGGACCGCTGGGGAATGCAGAGATGTTTTCATGGCGATGAAATAAGCTGTGACATTTAATGCAAGGGACTGCTGCGGACCGCACAGGAAGAAGTCATTTCCCAGCAAAGGGATGATGAGGCTGGCATTTCTGGTCCATGCAGGAAGGTATTCCCTGTGCGAAGAGTTGGCTGGCTGGTGCTGAGGCTCAGGCCTGTCCCGCCGGGTGCTCAGAGCCCAGATGGGGGTCTTTATGAGCAGGTGATGCTGCTTGTCCCCTGCTCTGTGGGGATTCAGCCAGGCAGCCTGGGCGTGACCATCAGAGCTTCCTGCCCTCACCCTGCACACACACACACACACAGAGCCTGGGTACACAGATGTGCTTGCCAGGTGATATCTGGGGTCCCCACCTCTCAGCTCCTGGCTGAAGCCCCTGGCCTGCCCATTCCTGACAAGGTATGTCTGCTCCTCCCGCCAGTGCCCCATCATGCCACTCAGGACATGGCACACCCTCCTGCGGGTCACTCCTCCCAACCCCCACCCCAAGGCCTCACAGGAAGGCTGTTTGTGGCGCCTGCCTCCCCTAGAATGGACTCTGCTCATGGAGACTGGTGGCTGGACCTGGAGGGGTGTATTTTTCCGATGCCTCCCCGATTGACCTTTAATTACACTGTTTGCTCAGCTCCCCAAACCATTAACTTCCACCTCGCAGCAACTGCACGTCAATTAATGGAGGGCCTGCTCTGAGCTCGAGCTCCTGAACACAATTAAGCGCGACAGTCCACAAATAAGAAAGAACTGGAGAATTAATTAAGGTCTAAACAAATTAATTACCAGTCCCCAATCGATTCTGATGCCAGCACACATGCTCCTGCGCTCACCGTCTCTCCTAACATCTCCGTGCATAAATAGAAACTGAGATTTCCCACATGATTGCTGTTCTAGACCAGGGCAGAGCCGGGCTCCAAGACCACCTTGAAGGAGAGGAGGGGCCGTGGTGAGTGTCCTCGGGGCTTCCCATGTACTCAGCACACATGTGTGCACATGTGTCAGTTGCACACACACACACACACCCGTGGCTGAAAAACCAGGGTGAACTTGAAGGTGGAGGGCTCCTGGTGGGACCAGTGAACAGCCCCGGCTGCCTCTGGACGACCTCCCTCGGTTTCTGGGCTGCAGGGGTGAGGGGATATCCAAGTGGGCTTGAATTGGCCCTGGTCTGGGCCTGGTAGGCCTGGTCTTTGGCCAGCTCAGGATAACTTTCAGCAAGCCTTAATTTGCTTATTCTCCAGTAAAATGGGGATGGCTCACTCTGCCATAGGGTCCTCCCAGAGAGAGAATGAGGAGAGTTGAGGGGGAACAGAGGCCTGCTGGGGGAAATTGCAGAGCCCCTGGAGTACCAGGATCTGCAAACCCAGAGGAGGCCTGCAGTGACTGTCAGGGAGGTCTCAGTGGGAAGTAGCTGAAGTGGGGTCTGGGCCAAGGCTAGAGAGAGGTGGGAGTGGCAGGGTCAGGTTTGGTGACCAGGTATCCCGTGTCTGGAGCCTCATGCCCCTGTCTTGGGCAGCATGTGGGGTCCAGAGAAGAGAGGTCTCCTCCCACCTCCCAGACTCCAGGCTGCAGCAGGGCAGGAGCAGCTGGGCAGAGCAGAGGGAGGAAGCCACTGACTCCTGGGAGCCTCCTTGTTCCCCAGACCTGAGTGCCCAGGCTGCCCAGGAGGGAGGGAGGGGGGAGGTGGCCTCTGAGCACAGGGCACACAGGCCCCTTCAGGACCCCCCTCCCCTGAAGACTCCCTTCTGCTCCATCCCCTGCCCCACACACATCCCAACAACCAGGGCTTAACCTGATCACTTCCACTTGCCTCAACCTACTTCCCGTGTGCACTCATGGCTCTGTGAGTCCTGTCTCCCCATCAGGCCAGGGGGCCAAAGGGGCACAGGACCCTCTACAAGGAAAAGCAGGTCCTGAGCAAGCTTCTTGGTGGTCCTAATGGTGGCTTGGCCCAGTCTGGCCTACTCTGCTGTGAAAAGCAGGTGAATACCTGGCAAGACCTAGGCCTTGCCAGCATGCAGTGGGTTTAGAGATGCTCTGTCTAAGCCTGGGGACAAGGTGGAGGGAGGCCAGTGCAGAGACTAGATGGTGGCCTGAGAGGACCAGGCGCTTTTGAGCCCCTGGAGGGTGAGGGGCATCCTGTTCATCTCATACACCACTGTGTCAGTGTTGACCAGGGAGTCGGTAAGCACCCATTCGCAGATAGCCCTGGGATGGACATCAGGTGCCAGAGAGACAGAAGCCTGCACGTCGGGGAGGAGAGCCTGGGGCAGGGCGTGGAAGGTAGGCAGGCGTACAGGCAGGACTTGGGCAAATGGGCCTGAGGAAGCAGCCAGAAGGGGTTGCTTCTCTCAGGATCCTGGTAAGCTAGGGCTATCAGGCTGTAAACCACACTGGGCGCAACCTGTGCAACTGGCTGGGGATGCGTGGCCCAGCCCTCGATAGGGGCTGGGCCAGTGTGAGGGGGCTGCAGGCTCCTCCCTGAGAAGAACACAGGAGAGGAATCAGGCTGGAGCCCAAAGAGGGATAGGTGAGAAAGCCTTAGGTGAGGATGGCAGAAAGGGTCAAACCCAAAAGCAGGGACTCTCCTCCTAAAGGGGCCACAGAGAGGTTAAAACCTTCCCCAAGGTCACATAGCAAGATGGCCGGCAGAGCAGAGCTGGAATGGGCCGCTGGCGAAGCACTTGTATGAAGCTTGACTCAAGGACAGATTACATCTCGGCCGAGACCCAGATCCAGTCCAGTGCAGCTGAGAGCTGCCCCCTTCTCAGGCTGCATTTGACCCTCCAGCCTGGGACGGCGAGGAACACGAGATTGGCGGCCGGCCGTATTCACTCAATTAGGCCCCTTAACAAAGTCTGATCTAAAGAGTTATTCCATTAATGGTCTGCGCCAGAAATAGCTGAGGGTTCATTAAAAGTGTGGAGTTGCTATAGCAATTATCTGGGTTGGCTGAGGCTCAGCCGGGCGGTTGGTCCTGGGAGTTCATTAGCCTCTGGGCCATCAAGGGGGTGGGGCTGCCCAGTAATGATCTCCCACCTTCTCACGGGGGCTTTTTCTGTGCTTCAAAGCACTTTCCTATGAATAGAATCCATTCTGTGGTCTCATTTGATCCTCCCACAGCTCTGGGCTGTAGGAAGGTAGGTACAGGTGCCCCCATCTTATAGATGGGGAAGCAGAGCTGGAGGTAAAGAAGAGGGTCAGGACCACGAGCCTGGGCCTGACTCCTGGCTCTCCAGACTGGGCCTTGGCCTCCCAAACCTACAGGGCCCACAATACCCAGGGACACGAACACTAGACCGGCAGGAGCTTCAGATCTTCCCTTACGCCGGCAACCCCTGTGACCATCTGGTAAGGCCTGTGTACCCCTCTGCAAATAATATCTCCAAATGCATAAAACAAAATATTTAGGATTACAAAACGATTATATTGAAATAAGTTATCAAAATATTTTTTCAATTGTGATATTGTGCTTTTTAATAAATGAATTATAAAACATTACCAGTGGATCGATTAAATATCATAATTTTAGGGGCTGGCCCCGTGGTGTAGTGGTTAAGTTCAGCGTGCTCTACTTCGGCAGCCCAGGTTCACAGGTTTGGATCCCAGGCGCAGAACCACACCACTCGTCAGCCACGCTGTGGTGGCAACTCACATACAAAATAGAGGAAGTTTGGCACAGATATTTGCTCAGGGTCAATCTTCCTCAGCAAACAAACAAACAAAAATCATAATTCTGAATTACTATTGAACATAATTGATACTTTAAGATTTCTGGAACAACTGTATGTGACATGAAAATATCTGTGATTTCTATTGGTGACAAAGTCACAGGTCTTTCTTATTACTGTGGTTTGCTGCCTACATTCATAATGGAATGAAATGTTAAATTTCAATTAGAAGTTAGTGTAAATATTTTCCCCAACCAAGTTCACAGGATCCACTGCATTCTGTCTACTGACCCTTTGGGGGTCTGGGGGCCACAGGTTAAGCATCCCTGTGCCAAAAGCAGAATCCAGGCATAGAGCTGGTCAGCAGGGCCCCTGTCACCCTTACTTCTATCTCCACATGTTTTGTTCCAGTTGCCCCAGCCAGGAGACCCCTGGTGTCAGGAGCAGTGTGGAGGGGCAGCCTGCAGCCCCGCATGCCCAGGTGTGGTACACGCACGCCATGCACATGCACACAGACCTCCGCGCCACGCAGGTCTTACCTACGGCAGGGAAGGGCACAAATCGCTGGACGAGAAGGCGGGTGGCCGGGGTAAACTTGTTGGCTTTCTGCACCAGGACATTAAGGCCCACCTTAGAAAGAGAAGAAAGTGCATGTGCTCAGCGGCCTGTGGCAGGTAGGGCAGGCTGGGGAAGAGTGAGGGGCACCGTGTTCCCGTGCATTTGCTCCCCAGACCCCTGACCCTCAGGATCACTAATGTTGCAGAGCTCCAGTGTGGCTATTCAAAGCACCACTGCCCAGTCATCCTAGTTGACCAGTGCAGGAGAAAGAGGGAGGTGAGAAACATCAGCCACACACACACACACACACACACACACAAACTCTCTGGGGAGGGGAGAAGGGATGGTGGGGTGGTCGCTGTTAGAACACATAATCTGCAAATAAACAAAGTGTAGGAACGCTTGATTTCCAGCCCAGCCTCTAAGTCCACCTTTCTGAGGCCCCACTGTGGGCCCAGGCATGGGCCTCACCAGACCACCAGGGCTCAGAGAGGGAGAGCCACACACCTGCCCACAGGTGACTGAGGGCTAAGCCAAGCAGCCCAGCGCAGGACAGGGGGTGCAGTGGATATCCTGGGCTCACTGCCTGTCTTCACTCAGATCCCAGCTCCCCTCACCCAGCCCAGGACATTGGGCCCCTCCTCACTTTTGCCTTGGGTTACCCCACTCCAGTCCATCCCCTTATCTTTCTAGAACATAGGTCCAATCACATCCACCACCACCAGCTCCTCTCCACAACCTGTGTGAGCAGGTACCGTCTCCTCCACGTGGCAGTCTTGGCCTCCATAACCTCATTCCCCACTCCCCCAGCACCCCATATCCCGCCTCCATGAGTCCAGCCTGCTGCTCATCAGATGCCAAGTGAGCTTTCCAGCCTTGGGGCCTCTGCCCAGGCTGGTCCCTATGCCCGGAATGCCCTCCTTCCTTTGCTCAGTCCACACCTGTTCTTTAAGGCCCACCTCTGAGATCCACCTCCAGTGTCACTTAGTAACAGTAGGAGTCATTTACTTTTCTCTGCCTCAGTTTCCCTGTCTGTAAAAAAGGAATAGTAATATTTATAGCATCCCGGGGCTGTTATAAGAATGTACGTAAAGTGTTTGGCACGAGCTTGGCGCATTAGAGGTCTCAATAAATGAAGCTACAAAGGAAGGATGTTGCCTCTCCCAGGCAGAAAGTCGCTCCCTTGCACATCACCAGCCCCTCCTTCCTGGCACTCAGTACACGCTCATGGGTGTGATGCACCCCCGCACTGGGACAGAGGGGCCGCGCCACTTTCATCTTTCCATGCCCAGCACTTAGGGCGGTAGATGGCATGTAGCACATGCGCATACACTGTGACTGAGGGATGAAGGCCTCAGCCAACAAATAGATGGAGAGATCAGCACAGACTGGAAAGCGGGCTCCTCGGAGAAGGGGAAGGGAGGCTAGTCGAGGTGGAGGAAAAGGACCGCTTGGTGGGGAAAACATCATGAGCACAGACATGGAGAGATAACGGTAAGATGCATGTGGCCAGACCAGAAGATGGACATAGAGAGGCCTCTGCTCCCCAAAACTGAGGTCAGAGCCAGCCCCTGCCCTGTAGACCTTTCCTGGGAGGAGGAACCACAGGGGCTGCCGCAGGACTCCTGCCCTGAGGGGGCCTGGGCAGCCTGCTCTCGGCTCTGGCACACTTGGTGGCTCACCAGGTCATCCTGCACCCGCAGCCCTGGGTATGGCCTCAACCTTCTGGGTTGCTGGGGAAGACGCAGAGCCTTGGGAGGGCCTCCAGGGCTGCCGGGTGCCTGCAGCAGTCAAAGCAGGGCATGGCACAGCAGGAATGGCCCAAGAAGACAGGAAGCACCAGCCCACCAGCCCCTGGTTAGCCCAGGGTGCCACAGAGCCAGGCTGTGACCCAGGCTGGGCTCTTGGAGGCCAGCCTCCATTTGAAGCCTCCAGCTGATGCTCGGAGTCCAATCCTTGCCTCCTCTGCTGGCTCAAGGGAAGGCAGGGAGGCGGGGGGTGGCTTGGACACGCCTCAGTGGTACAGTGGGGTAGGCTGGGGAGCTGCCAGCCCACACTGGGCCCCGCTGCCCCTGCTTCAAGGCGGCCCCTGCCACACAGATGGAACCCAAGTCCAGGTCTTCCCAGCTCTCAGCAGCGAGTGACTGTCTATTTCTGTGAGTCAAAAAATACCAGGAAACACGTTTCTACAGAGCACAGAAAGGGAAAGTGTGGAGGGAGGCCGGAGGACACGCAGGCGGGCATTAGTGGTGGAGAAGCGGAGGAGGAAAGGTAATGGGGAGATGCCAGGCCACGTGCTGAGCTTGTCACATGAAACACTTTACTTAAGTCCCCACTACGAGGCTTTTAGATGGGGTGTGTTGCCCCTTTTGACAGATTCAGAGAAGTTCAGACAGGTTCAGAGAACTGGAGTAACTTGGCCCAAGGATAGACAGCTGCTACGGGGCAGGTAAAGCTGGGGTTTGAACTCAGGGTCTAATTCCACAGCTTCACTCTTAACTGCTGTGTTATTTACTTTCCAATTGTCCTCCCTCTCAACGAAGAATGCTTATTGTGGGATATGCCATTTTCTTTTTAAGACATGCCATTTAAAACTGGCTGTTTGCATAGCGAAAGCCTAAAAAGAGGGCTTGGGGCTGGGGCCCAGAGGAGCAGAAAAGGGAAGGCAGCTCCTGTCAGAGAAGAGAGGGTCCTTGAACCACACCCTCCTCCCACCAGCTAGAAACCCTTCTGGGTTCAAACCCCCCTCATTTGGAAAGATGCAGGAAGCGCTGGAGGAGGGGGAGCAGGAGCCCTCTGAGAAGCCAGCAGGCAGCTCAGGCCCTTCCCCCGGCAGCCTCTTGCGGGCAGCGGAGCTGGAGTGTGGCCAGAGGGCAAGGAGGATAGTGGTCACCGGTCGGAGCAAACACTCAAACACTCAGACTTGCCCCCTACTCCCCCGGCCCCCGCAAGCCCTCCCCTCCCTGGCCAGATCTTCTTCACTCTGGCTAGGACAGCACAGTCCAGAGTGAGTGACCCAGTCTGTCTCTCCCCGACCCCAGGTGGGAGCCCAGCGTAGGGAGGAGGAAAGAAGAGAGAAAACAATGCCTGGGTCTCTTCTGGCCTCCTTGTTCCTGAAGTCCACCGGGGTCTCCCCAACATAGACGGGGAGAGAATTAGCGAGGCACAGGCAAGTTTCTGAGAGCATGGCCCACACACCAGAGCCCAGGGGAGGAGAGAGGGACCAATAAACTGGGGAGAAGGGCTAGGAGCCGGCGAGGTCACCCCACCCACCCGGCAATCATGGGCCTGGTGGCAGGAAGATGTGAACACAAGGACGGCAAGTGGCCAAGTGGCCACTCATCCTTGCTCCTCCCACAGGCCCCCAACCCAAGCCTTACTGTCCCAGCAGCTAGGATGGCCACAGCCCGGGAAAGAACCCAGGGTGGGCTGCAGACCGGGGGTTGGGAGCCCGTCTGTTCTGGTTCCTCGGGGGCCCTTTGGCCTGGAACATTTGGTGGAGCCCATTAAAATTAAAAAGCCAAGTGGCTGGTGGCTCTGAATGCCAGCTCGTTTTCCCTGGCATGGTGGGTCCTGTTTAAGGGAACCAGCTGGCATTAATGGCACACAACTCATCATGAACAGCAGCTAGCGATCAGAAAAATCTGAGCTAATAATCGGGTTCGGGAAAGATAATGAGATATGGAACAATCACTGCTGAGGGTCCCCCAGGGTCTGTTTTAACAGCCTCCAAATAAGCCACAAAATAGAAATTAACCAAACAGGGGCTCCATTTTGGCGGAGGGGAAAACAAACAGGGTGTGGATTTTGCACAAGAATTCCCTGTGTGGCCAGCAGACGAGGGTCCTGAGAGAAGCAAGAGCCCAGGACTAGTGGGACCTCAGCAAAGGCCCAAGGAAGCAGTGGGCCTTCTCTGGCCACTGCTCTCCAGCTCTGGCTCCCAGGCCGCTATATTTGCCATGGGGAGGTGACAGGAGCAGAGGAAGGGGAGGAAGACTAGCTTCCTGACAACCCCCCACAGTGGGGCCAAGTGCTGACCAGCCCCAAGAACTGGGGTGGGGTGGGAGCTCTATGACACAAGACCTTCAGCATCGTGAGTTATGTGGCTGATAGCTGTATCCCAGGACTTTCCCAGGCCAACAGCAGCCCAATTTCTGCAAGGCCAGCAAGGAGACAGTGGCTGGGGCTTGAGCAATGCATGTAGCCCTCTCTCCCCCAGGCTGTGTCCTCTACTCCACCCCATCCATTCAGCCCCCTGCGGGATGTCTCTATTTTGATGGGCTTCGGGCACCCCACCTTCACACATCCCAAATGAAGGTTATCTTGCTCTTCCCCACCACACCTGTCACCCTCCCTCAGTCCCAGCTCAGCTCCTCATGCTGGAAACCTAGGTGTGTCCCCAGATGGGAGCCGCTCCTGCCCCACGTCCACCCATCGCGCAGAGCTGCCTGTTCCGTCTGCTGGGTATCCGGAGCATGGCTATTTCTCTCTCCGCTCCCACCGCTTCGCTTAAGTGTCCGCCACTTCTCCCTGGAAAACCGACCCTTCTAACTCGGCTCCCTGCTTGCCCTCTCGCCCCACTCCAGTCCACTCTCTACACAGCAGCCACAGTGGTCCCCTAAAAAGGATATGGACTTGCTGAAAGCCTTTCAGTGGCTTCTCACTGCACTTACAGACCCGCACGGCCCTGTGTGACCATCAGGCCAGGCTGTGCTTGCAAGGCTCCAGCCACCTCGCCATGGCCCTGCTCCTACGATGAGACAATCCCCACCCCCCAGCCTTCAAGCACTGCCCCTCCCTTGGCTTCCTCACTTTTCTGCTGGAATGTCAGGCCCTCAGAGAGGCCTCCTCTTTACAGTCTCTCACAGAACCTGGAACTCCTCCTTCCATGGACCTATCACAGTCTCTAAGTACATATTTATTTACCTTCTTAAAATGTTGAGAATCAAAGTAATAAATGTATATGACTGAAAAACTGAATCATACAGAAATGTTTCTAAACTGTGAACTCTGTACTAAATATCTGTCTCTCCCAATAGGCCCTAAGCACTGGGTGCAGGGCCTGCGTCTCTCTTATTCCAACCGGAATTCCTGGTGCCTGGTGAAACGAGTGGGTGCTTAATAAATGCTTCTAGAATAAATCAAGTGAATGATTTCCGAGGCAGGAAAAAAAAAAGGAGGCTTTTCTTGTGCAGTCACTGCTGTCCACCTCAGCAAACACAGCTCTAAGGTGCTGGGTGCTGCACGCACGGGCCTAAGTCCACCTGAGTGGATGGCTCATCCACTCTGCCAGGAGGCGGAATCTTGAGGGGGCGGCCCTAAGGTCCATGAAGGCTTCTGGGAAAGGAGATTCCTGACTGAGCCCCGAAGGGTGAGTAGGAGGCAGCCAGGTAAGAAGGGAGGGGGGCTCAGCCGAGCTTCAGAAGCATGAAATACCAGGTTGTGTGCAGCTGGCTCTGTGGACTCCCTACTGATGCCTGCCATAAAGGGGTCCAAGAGACCCTGGAGAACAATGGAGAACGATGCCTGAAAGGAGGGATGGCATGAGAGCAGAATTTAGATCCACTCTTGGATGGTGGATAATGGAACCAAATTGTCAGGGGTTTGTGGGGGCCCTGGAGGGCCAAGGACTGGGGCAGGTCAAAGAATCATTGAGGTACCAAAAATGCCCACCAGAGGGCGCTTGTTGTAGAATAAACTCGGTAACCAAGTGGGGCCCATGACCCTCTATAGAGGTCAATTGTCCTGAAACCTCAGCCAGCCTGTCACTTGGTGGCAGGCTCAGGAGCAAAGGGCCAAGGTGGTCGGGACAGAGCCAAGCACAAGCTAAAACATCAGTCAGCTCCAACTGCAGCTGAGTGGCTTGTTTGCCAACAACAGTGACTAGCCCTGACCCCTGAACCACGTCCCATAGGGACCTGCTGACCACCTGCTGGAAAAACAATTACATCAGACCCCTTCCACGTAGGAGGAGACAACAACTTGTCCTCTTCAGAACATATGTGGAGCTGACATCTGTGTTGGACTTGCCACTGACAATATTACCATCTGCAGGATTCCAGAACACTTTAGATTCTGCTATAGGGTCCATGCAATGGGCTCTCCAACCTGGAAGTCACTCATAGTAAAAGCAGCAAGACAATCGTCTGGTCCAGGATTCTTAGGCTGTCAAGCCCCCTACCTCCATCAAGCCCAAAGAAGAACAATATGGCCTGAGGAGCACCCTGGACCACAGAGAACACCCACAGGTGCACCCTCAACCACAGAGCCAACCAGGGGTGGTCTTGCAGGAGGCAGGGCATGCTCTGGACGAGGGACAAATATATGCCGCTGACTCAGCTTTGTCCAGAAAACACAGGCCCAGGAAGCAAGTGTGAAGGTGGGTGGAGGGTCTAACTCCATTATACCTAAAGAGCCTCTCGAAAATCTTTTTCCAGGCCCCATTGTTCTCAGGGTAACTGGGGTGGGGGTGGGGCTTGTCTACCAGGATGGGTGGTAACAGTTCTTCCAATCTGGAATCCGAGAACACTGGGATCCTTGTGTTAGCAGAATAGTGTGTGACTAAGCCTGGGTTTGAATTCCAGCTCTGCCACTGACTTCGCCTCTGTGCCTCTTTCCTCATCTGTAAAATGGACATGGAACCTAAACAGTGCCCAGCCCATGGCAGGCACTCCATAAGTGTTAGCCATTATCACCAGTGTGATTATTTGCCCATCTGACTAGGCCAATAAGCAATGGGAACTGGGAGGGGGAGAGGTTCAGCTCAGGGATCCCCTGGGACACCTCCTTGTACTCCAGAGTCTAGCAAGGTTAACAGACAACCACTGCACCCTATACAGAAAGGGCCCCCCAGGACTCAAACCCATTGGGAATGGAGGTCAGCACGGCCCCAACATGGGAGTCCTCAGCCAGCTAAGCCCTGGCTGAAGGTAAAGGGTGTGGGGAGCAGGCATGAGCATCTCTCATACTCTGGCTCCACCAACCCACTCCTAACTGGTCATGTAGGACTGTAATCCTGAGCCTTCCTCTCCAGCCCGGGGCCACTCTCATCCAGGACCCTGTGTCCCTGACAGTGGTCCATCTGCTGGGCTCCCACGACTTCTCTAGGCCACTTCTGCCTGCACCCTCTGTGACGCCCTGGGTCCCTGAGCCCAGGCAGGGGTTCCTGGCGTGGCTGCCGAACTCCTGAGCAGGGCCCTCACAGTACTCCATGAGCAGCTCCTGCTGCTCCCCCGCTTCACCATCACCTCATCGCCACCACTCCTGACATGGAGGCCATACTCATTTTCTGACAGCTTCTGGAATCTGTCATGCTCTTCTTCTCCTGTGTGCCTCTTTGTGTGCTATGCCCTCTGTCTGGAACATACAGCCTTGCCTTCAGTTCTCTCTGGTCTGTTCTATGAGAGTCAGCCCTGTGTGAATTAGGGGCCCCCCTCCTGGCTCCCACCACACCCAATGTTCACCTTCCTCCTAATTCTGGTTATACCACAGAGTATCCTCAGCTTCCCCGTCAGCACCTTGAAGGACACTCCAGTCTGTGCATCTGCAGCTCAGCATCTGCAAAGGGGCACATATGCACCCCTGAAGGGAATGAATGTGTCACACCCCATGGAGCCGGGGCCCAGTGGGGGCTGACTACAGAAACGCTCAACGCGAACTCCCAAACTAAAACACAGTGAGGGCTGATGGCGGCTTCCTTTGTTAAAAGACAGCAAACTGCTAGATTTCAAAAATAACTTAAGATGAAATTTCTGTTTTATTCTTGAGCAAGAAGCCAGACATTGCCAAATCTATTTAGAGGGTTCACCAAAAGCTGCTAACCCCATGCCAGTGGTCCCGCTACCAGCACAAGACTCCACTTATGGGGCACACAGACTGGGGGTCTCTGATTCTAGGGGTTGCTGGCCAAGGTCAGGGGCTCATGAGAGGGGAAATGGGCTGTGCAGGGTTCAGAGAGGAGGCTGGACACCCAAGGCCTGGTCCTCAGTCCCTGGGACCTGCCCTCGGCCTGTCAGCCCCCATCCACGCCGCCTGCTTGTAGGGACTCGTTTTAATTAATGCCAGAGCTGGGCCAACCACTGAGGCCGTGACACTTGTTTGCAGGTCATCTCCTCCTAACAGGCTCGCCCTGGGAGGGGATTTGTCACTAATTGAAGCAGAGATCAGTTAATGAGGCCGCGGGGCCTGGGGTTCGAGAGAACAAGGGAAAGGAAAATAAAATAAAGCCTCTTTCTTTGGAGGTTTTGTGATTTACACACACAAAAGAAAAGCAAGCAAGCTGCAGACTTTCCAAGTTAGAAACTCCACTCCATCTGCCGGAGTCAGACCCTCACTGTGTGAAGACGTCAGGCAGAGGGACGCCGCCGCTGCTGCGACTCAGGGATGGAGCCGAGAGGGGCCTCCCCAGGCCGGCAATCAATCAGCAACCTAATTAACAAGTATTTAAGGAGCAGTGCTCCGCGCCCCCCTCTGTGGGGGAGAAGACACAGGGCCTGTCCCTGTTTAACTTGTAATCCAGTGAACAATGAGAGGACAGGACACAGGGCGAACTGAGTGAGTGTGTGGGAAGGACAGAAGTTTCTAGAACTTGGGGCAGGGGGAGAATAGGATGGGCCACTGTGGTCAGGAAAAATCTCCTCAAGGGGCTCCGCAGCTAGGCAGGGAGGAGGAAGGAGGCACAGGCACAGCCCCTGGGGGCCGTGGCGGCCCAGCGTGAGGCCCCCAGTCTCTGCGGGTGAGACCCTGGCTCTGAGAGCCCTGGAGGAAGCCCAGTCCCCAGTAACTCTATGGCTTGGGCATCAGAACCCCCACCCCACAATCTGGGCCAGCTTTGGCCTTATAAGGTGGTTGGGATGGAATGACTGAGGGCCCCCTGGGTGGGACAGTGAGGACTGGGATGCCGAGAGCCTGCGGCCCTGGCAAGAAGCTGTGTACCCATTCCTGGAGCCCCAGGCCTGCAGGAGGAGGACATCCGTCAGGGATAGCAATCCCCTTCACTCAAGCCTTTTCCCAGCCAGGGCCCCTCAATATTCTTCCCATTTGGTTCCCTCCTCCCGGCTCCTCCCCACCTCACCCTTAAATCCCAAAGGAGGAAAATGGGATTTTCAAACCACTATAGTAGGCAGAGCCATCAGCTCCTCTTATCATAAGGAGCAACAAGGAGGTGACAGAGCCCTTTCTCCTCTCTCACAAGAGCCCCTGACCTTGGTCAGCAACCCCCCCCCATAGAATGAGGGGTCCCCAACTTGTATGACCCCAAATGAAGTCTCAAGCTGGGTTGCAGGACCACCAGGGTGGGGTGAGCAGTCTCTTGATGAGCCATCTAAATAGATGTGGCAATGTCTGGGTTTTTGCTTGCGGTAAGATAAAAGGATTTAGGGAAGGAGTGCAATTTGGGGCATGAAATGGGGATCCCCTCCCACCTAACTGCTATTTGGAGGTGAGCTGGTCTATGTGGGAGCAGAGGAAATGAGGCCATTTCAGAGCAACCTCAAATCCCTACTTTAGAAGAAGAGTGAAACAAACGATGGTGTACAGTACAACGGTTTAGTACGTCCTGCCCTGGCTGGAGTGGGCAGCCCTTCGCATCGCCCACAGGGGCCACCTCCCCACCCACTCCTGCTCTCCAAAATCTGGAGCACCAGTTTGTGCCCTCTCCATTAAAGTGCCACTAGGATCTACTCTCCTCTCTGCCTAGAAAGCCTAGCCTGACAGTCCACCCAGAGAAACCTCTGTCTCCCACACCCCTTACCCGGCCCTGACCCTCAGACAAGGTCTGGCCAGAGCTGCTGGGTGGGGCAGCCACAAAGCAGCAGGACAGAAAGGAAGGTGGGGAGTGCGGGGTTACTCACAGCGATGGAGACGGCACTGATGACAGCTCCCAGATAGCCCTGGATGAACTTGGACACAGGTGAAGGCTGGAAGACAGAGACAGAATCTCAGGCTCACTGGGTGCCCGAAGTTCCCACGCTCCACCCTTGAAAATAGCCCCAGCCAGCTAGGGGTATTCCTGTCCATCAGCCTGGAGGGATAGGAGAGAAGGAAAAAGTCTTTCTGGAAACCAAAGGGATCCAGGCCACCCTCAGTGCAGTTCCATACATGGAAATACAAGGTAGGGAGATGCTGAAGGGCTCACTGCACTTCTGCTCTGTTCTAGAAAGGTCATTGGCAAACACCGCTGGCTGGAGGCAGAGAACAGCAAGAGTCAAATGGGTCATTTATGGCTGGGGCAAGCAGATGCAGTGTAGGAAGGCCCAATGTTGCAAGCGGGCTGTTTGGCACCCAGAGCACTTCTAGGTGGAAATGGCAGTGTCAAGGCTGGGTATAGCCTGGCTGGCTCTCATGGCCCTTGTCAACCCATGCAGCAACTGGGCTTCCACACCAACAGAAGGCACTTGCTCAATATTTCTGTGGAAAAATACATAGTAAGTTTCAACGTAGAAAATTAAGAAAGTGCTGAGGAACTTGCCTTTAACCATGCTATCATGGCAATCTGGGAGATGTTAGGTTTAAGGTAAACTGGAGCCAGCCATGCGGAGACGTCCACGTGTGAAGCATATGAGCAAGATGTGGACAGAGGGTTTAGGTAGGGGGCGGAGGTGTCCTCAGAGCAAAACGTCCTGAAGTTCCTACCGCCCAGGCCAGCTCCTAACTTCCCTCAACTCTCCCCCAAGGTTAGAAAATGCCCAGACCTTCTTCTCCCCAAACTGACAGCCACCCAAGGGGACATACGTCCCTCCTCCCATCTCACGGCCTTTGGATGGAAGTACGGGAGAATCAGCCAGGAGGGGAGGCAGCCTCGCCAGTGAAGCAGGGCCCAGCCCCTCCCCAGACAAGAGAAGGCGACCGGGCATCCACCATGAGTTCATCTCAGGAGTGCAGGGGACTTTGGGGAGGAGGTGCCGGTCCTCTCAGACCCCTCATCCCTCAAGGGCAGCCCTTCAGCTTTGCAGCCCACAGTCTGGGGGCCCCGAGGCAGCTTCCAGGCGTGCCTGGAGGAAGCTTTAGGGGAATTCAGTCCCCATGTGGACCACACCGTCCTCACCTAAGATCTGGTATAAGAGCTGCCTCAGGAGAATTCTGAAGCCAGCAGAGCTCATCCCTGTCAGCGCCCCCATCACATTCCCATTTTATGGGCCTTCTTGACTTCGTGTGAACAGCCCCTTCCCAGTGGGGCCCCTCCTGAAGGGTTGGCAGTTTAAATAAGGTGCCTAGAGGGGAGCAATGCTTGACCCAGAGGAGGCAGCCCCCAGTGGTCGCATGCCACACCATGGGGAGGATGAGGGTCACCCCAGCCTGAACCTGGGCGGTGGTCTGTGGTGCTCACCTTAGTAGCATTGCGGTTTGCATAGTTGACACAAGCGTTGTGGCTCTGGTTCAGCCACTGAAAGACAATGGGGGAGAGGAGAAGTCAGGGAAGGTGAGGTCACCTCCCTGGAAGCCAGGCCTGGGCCCCCGGAGGCCACCGCCCTCCAGAAAGACGTGGGTCTGTAACTCATGGTGGTGCCATCCATCCCACAAATCAGCATGATGAACCGTCCCAGATTGCCTGGGACTGTGGCAGTTTTAGCAATGAAAGTCCCCAGTCCTGGGAAGCCCCTCAGTTCCTGGCAAACCAGGACACTGGTCCTGCCTACCCCTGCCATCTATCCTCATCCAGAGACAGACACCTCTTCTGGGATTATGGCGTATGGCCCAAACGGGCCCCCTGCCTTTGCCACATCATCCTTATTATACTACCTACTGGACAGAAGGTAGACATTTGGGCCCCTGGAAGGACGGAGAGCCCTGAACCTCTTTCAAAAATATCCCAGCCCAGCATCCTGCACCACCTGCAGGATCCAGACCCGGACACTGTCGGACTTTTGCTCAGAGATGACTGACATTTTCTCCCACAGACAGACTGGTTTTTCTCCCTGTCCCTCTTTCTCTGCACAGACTCACATACAGAGTTTCAGCTGTTTTTAGAGAGCCACAACCAGGACTCTCTGCAGGAGCAGAGAACAGAGGCTGTGACGCTTTTTTGTCCACTTCCCTATCTCGAGGTTGGGGGTGGATTTACCCTCCCCACAGATTTGGGTGAGGCTGATGTCAAAACGAGGCTGTGGGCCTTGAGGTCACTCGTCATGGGACAAGCAGCCAAGGGGTAGAGTGGGCAGCCAGCAATGAGCCATCCAGGCGAGGGCACCAGCCCAGCCCTCATCACCTCCATGCAAAGGTCAGAGTGACACATAATGGCCTGGGACGCAGGCTGCTGGGGACCTGCTCAGCAGGGCCCCAAGTCCTGAGGTTGCTCCCAGTGGCTTCTGGGTCTGGGAGGGGTGGGAAGTGGGATGACTCTCCCCGAGGGGCCTGGATGGGAGAGGAGACCCTGGGGTGGGGAGTTCTCCCCAGCATTTGTCAGACCCTGCCTTCAGGAGCCTCTGTTTGCCAGGAGACTGTTACCTGCCAGAAGACAGTGGACGCTAGTGTCTGGTTGGGCAAGAGAAGACCGACAACCTACGAGAGAGAGGAAAGGCTGAAGAAGGCAAGCAAAACATCCCACACTTTTGCAAAGAAAAATGACGCAGCCACGAACAAGAGTGAGCTGCATCTGTACACTGCTGTGGACGATATGTACAGACAAACTGCGGCCCCCAGTGAGAGGATGTGTGGTAAAAAAAACCTGGTTGCAGAATTATATTACAGCATAATCCCATTTTTGTAAAGAAAAAAAAATCTCATCATTTATATCCATATACACAAACACACACACACACATCCATATCTCCAAGCATGAAAAAATCTGCAGCACAGTGTGTAGCTGTCTCTGGAGGTCGGGCTCCACGGTACTTTCTCATATTCTTCATGAATATTTCTGTATTCTTTTAAACAGTGGACATGCATTATTTCCGTAATTGGTGGGCAGAAGAACAATAAAAACAAACAAGCAAACAAAAAGAACACCTTCACATCCACTCAGCTAACCGGCTCCTTCACACCCTGGCCATCCCAAAGGACTTTTGCAAGGATTAAATAACCATTTCAAAGGCCTTAAGTGCTTTACAAATACAAGTTGGGGGGATTTATATCTGTTATCTCTGAGCCCCCATGAAGCAAAACCTATACCACATTTAAGCTACTGAACACAGGTGTCTAATAAATATTTGTTGAATGAGTGAATGAATGAATGAATGAATGAATAAATACACACATATGGCTAAATATTGCTACAGAGGTATGGATCCATTATTCCCAAAGCCCAGATATCACCTAAGACCTGGACTCACTGACTCTGTTTTTCTGGTTGAAGTCAAGACTAACTGTCTGATTTTGACACTGGCCAAACCTTGGACTTCAGGGACCCATGCGTGTGTCTCAAGTTTACCTTTTGGGTGCTTGTGTGCAAAATAACATGTACCAAGTGCCGCTGCATATGGAGGAAATGTGCACAACCATCCACATATTGACTTAATTATTATTCCTGTAGATAAAATGGCTCTTTGGCAAGAATTTCTGTAAGGAACAAGTATAAACATTCAATACTACACAGTAAATCAAATTCTAGACATCCTCAGCAGCATTAGTAAATCATGTTTTAAACATTAAAATGTTTTAAAACAGCGAACACGCACACACATTTATATTTATTGGCCCATATCAGCTTGAATGAAATGATATAATGTGAAGCCATTCCATAGCTCCAATGAAGAATTATCTTAGGAGATTTTCTCCGAAAAATGAAATCCCAATTTGATTTGATCTTTCTTTGCAAGGACAGCTTAGGGCACTGGGTCTTAGCCTCAGCTCTGTCCCTGTGTGAACTCCAGAAGACAATCCCCTTTGGGGTTCTAGCTTTCTTACCTATAGAGTGAAAGGGTTGACCTGGGAAGTCCTATCTCGGTTTAAAATTCTATTCTCAGGTTCCAAGTAGTAGATGTAAAGTCAATAGAGATAACCCCATTATCTGTAAAGGGAGCCCCCAGCCCTTGCTGAGAAGTATTGGGGGACCTAGGACCTCCTCCTGGTCACCCCCCAGTCAGGAGCCAGACCACAGAGGGAAGCTGAGCCCAGAAAGGCCTAAAGCTGAGACTAGAGACTGTGAGCCAGCAAGTGTGTGTGTGCACACCTGCACACACTCGTACACATGTGCTTGTCTGACTGCCTCCCAAACCTGAGGAACCAGAGCTGCTCTCCACAGTCGGGAGCATATCCTTCCCCATCATCTGTCAGCTCACAGAACACAGTGTGTTAGGAACCACATTGTCTTCTCCCCCTCCAGCCCCACCGCACCCCCTGAACTGGGCTTAGGCCACCAGGAGCGTCATAAGATATAGCCCTATGGGACTCACTGTACCCACCAGATAGCTGTTGCCCAGGACACTCACTGCTCATTACATCACAGGGTCCCCTTTATGAATCCTCTTGGGGGAAATTTTCTGGTCTCAGGGTCAGAAATTTATACTTCTGAGCATCTGGTTTGCATCAGTCTTGCAGACACTGGGCATTTAACTGTGCCTCTCTTTGCACTGACTGTCAAGAAGCTCAGGCCAGCTCTCCACGGCCCACATCTGCCAAGTATACGGACTCTCACTGCAGCTATTTTGTGCCCAAACTTCACTGCTGGCTTCCTCTTATCTTTTCGTCCCTAAACTTCCTCTGGTATCATTTTCATGTTCATTTGTTTTTTTCTAGTGGCGTGCATTTTTTTATGATATCAATTCTTTTCCAGAACAAACCACAGCCCTAAACTAAACTAGTACCCAGGCAATGTACTACACACAGTTTGTAACTAATGAGGTTTTCACCTTGTTGGCCAACCCCATCTGGCCTCCTGTCCCAACCTCCTGCCCTAACACCAGCCTGTTGTCCAGGCTGGGCAGCTCTGACCCCTTATGCTTTCTTCAAGAGATTGATTGATTGCTTGATTGATTAATTTTGCTAAGCACTTCCCCTTCTGTCACTTACCATGATCCTTATTATAACTCTGGGGCTTAGACAAAATAAAGATTACTTTCTTTATTTTGCAAATGGGGAAATTGAGGCTTAGAGAAATTCAGTGATCTGCCCAAGCCTTCACAGAAAGCTAGAGAAAGAGAGTTCCTGCTTCCTGGCTTGGAGGCCCTGACTCTCTGATTTTAGGGGCTCGTTCTCTACTCATCCCCGTAAGCACAAAGGAAGACTCATGCTCCATGCCCATTTTGAGCATCTTCTATGCGCCAAGTTCCATGCTGCTCCCAGTGGAAATTTATCAGAAGAGAGGAATATACAGCACCTAACCACCATAAACACAAAGACCAAACAGGAAAATGCAGAACGTCCTTTATAACAGCTGGGTGTGAAAATGACAAGATGGTTTCACAAGGTCCTCGGGTGTGCATAAATTCTAACATATAACCAGGAGTTCAGGAAGAGAGAAGTCAGTGTGCTTTGGTTATCTGCTGATAGGAGGGACGACAGAGCTGAGGTGTGTACGTGTGTGTGTGTGCACATGTGTGTGTGTGTTCACTGGAGCAGGAAGAGCCAACAAGAGTCTGGTCTTATTGAAGAAGGAGCTTTGGGAAATCAGCAGACGTGAGTCCAGGGAGGGTGAGGTTAGAAAGCAGCGGAGCACGATGCTATACTGGCCCAACGGGGCCAAGGGAGCGACTGGAGGCTGAGGCAAGAGGAACAGGGACCCCGCCCTCCAGGTCCTACAGTTAGGCTGGTGGGGCCAGGAGCAGGCGGGTGCCAGCCCCATTCCCTATTAGGCAACACGCAGCACCATCTGCACAATCCCAGGAGCAAGAGCAGATATTTTATAACTTCCTTTTTTCTTTTTAAGTCTAAATTAAAAATAAATGTTCCTTCAGTTCTCAGATGTATATCTCTGGTGCAACCTGCCCACATTCCCTCACGCTGCCCTTTCCAGAACATGGCAGGGGAAAGGAGGAAAGCGATGGATAGAGAGGGAGCCAGTCCACCCAGCTACAATGCCAGTGGATTGCACCTCTTCCAAGAGGGAAAAGCTTCAGGCATGGCCGCGCAGACGAGTGGAGAGAGCCCAGAATGTGGCTGGTACCAGGGAAAGTGGAAGAAGAGCCAACAGCCAGAATTTCCAGTACAGCCTCCACCCTATCTTGCTGCAGGACCTTGGCCAAATCGCACATCCTAACTTTGCTCCCATTTATAGTTCGTAACATGACTGGGGTGCCCCCCACAGCTCCCGCCCCCTGGCAGCTGTCCTCTTCGCACATCTGTCTATCTTTGCTGTTCCCCTTCCCCTCGGGTGGCCAGCCATGGGCCCTGGTGATATCACTCAGGCTCTGCTTGCAGGAAGAGTGGGACTCAAATCCTGGCTCTAGTATTTACCATCTGTGTGACCGTGGGCAAGGTACTTGAGCTCTTTGTGCCTCCGTTTTTTCATCTGTTAAATGGGGATGACTCTGGTGCCTCCCTGGATGGCCATGAGAGGAAGCAACATGGAAAGAATTTGGCACAGTGTTGGCATGCTGCAAGTGCTCACTGGGTGTTGAGTGTTAGTATTGTTCCTCTCCTCCTATCTTGTTCTTTTCTAGTCTTTGCTGGTCTCTCCTTTCTCTGAACTCCACAGTCTGCATTACACAATTGAGCACCAACTTGTGCCCCATCTTCTCTTTGAACACAAGCCATAACCCTCAAAGGATAGTGAGCTCCTGGAGCTCCTGGAGGTAGAGTCAAGGCTCTTCTCTCTGATGTCCCTCAAACCACTCAGCACAAAGCTGGGCCCACACTACACCCTGAAGAACATCATTAATTCCTTAGCAGGAATGGTAGTTAATTCTTGGCCAGGAAAAAGACCTATGATGGATTGTGACAACGACGACCATCATCCATCTCTTCCTTACTCCTTTTATTAAAGTCTGAATTGCATGAGGGTGTTGACCTTTGGAGAGGGGGGCAGACTGAGTTTTTGGTCCTGATTCTTCACTCCTCCCTTGCCACAGGAGGAATGTATTTCCATGCCCTCAGCGTTGCTTGGGCCATACGACTTGCATTGGCCAAGAGCGTGTGGGAGAAAGTGGCAGGGTGCCAGTTCTGAGCCCAGGCCTCAGAGCCCTTATGTGTTTCTGCTGGTCCTCTTGTGCTTCTAACACTGCCACAGGAAGACAAGCCCTGACTAGCATCCCGGTCCAAGGAGGACAAGAAATGTGAAGAGGAGAGTCCAGCCTGGGTCAGTTGACTCCCAGTTGACCCCATTGAGACCTGCCATGAGAAGCAGAACTACCTCAGTCAAGCCCAGTCTAGACCAGTCAAACCCCAGGCAACCACAGATGCCTAAGGATAAATGCTTATGGCTGCCACCAAAATTTTGTGGATGTTTGTTATACAGCACTAGAGCAGCAAATAGCTGATTAATACAGGGATCACCACATATGAAGAGTGGATATGCCATCCTTCCTCCTCCAAAATTCTGTACCATTGCTAATGTACCTTCAATTATGTCTTCACTGGTGACGTTGGTTCCTGAGCAGCCTAGCTTATCAACCCACTCCACCTGGTGACCGTTAGCCCAACTCTGGGGCAGCCCTGGCCAGCCCAGGAAGAAGGGAAGTTTGTGCTTGAGCCTCGTCTCAGGACAGAATCAGGAATGGGGTCAATGGTACACATATGGCAACCGGCTCACAAGCAAAATTGCATCTTGACTTCAGGCCTCTTCCTTCAGAGTGTTCTAACCCCATCAAGAGATGAGGTCTCCATCTGGGAGAGAGGAGACAGCAAATATTCCAACCTGCCTGGCCACAAGTGGGACATCAACAGCTGAAGACAAGGACAGAGGAGCAAGGCCACTGGTCACAATTCTGTGTTCTGCGACACTGGGACTCAGAAAGAGAGAACTTAGCAACCCCCACCCCCTTGGTTGCCACCCATGCAAAACTGATTCAAGTGATAGGAGAGAGATTTTTTAAAAGTTTAGAAAATCTGGAGAGGAAACAGGAGTTGTGTCAAAACAGCTGGGTGAAACTTAAGTCAGGGGAAGACAACAGGGTACAGAAGCATCTTGCTTGGCAAAAATAACTGTCCCTCTCACCCCCCAGCCCGTATCTACTTGGCTAATCCCCCCTCATCCTCCAGGTTTCAGCTTAGATGTCCCTTCCTCCAGGAAGCCTTCCCTGACCCTCAAGATAAGGTTAGGTCTCCAGTCACATAGTCCCCCAGCACCCCGCCTGCCTTCCTTGCAGTATTCATCTCAGTTGAAAGTATCTGTTTGACATCTATCTTCTTCGAGAGCTTCTAGAAGCTTCAGTGGGGTGAGACCATCCGACACTCACTCCTCACGTATCTGGGAGTCCTTACTGGTAAAGCAGCAGGACTTTGGCATCATATCCATTTCCTCCACACTGACTCACTCAGCTCTAAAATGCTCCCCTTTGTCTTCAAAAGACTTGCCATGGGCCCAGCACACAACAATTTGCTGGTTTTTACCTTCTACTTTGTCTCCATCTTCTGATTCATGTGGCTAACGATCTAAAAAATAACACTTTGGTGTATTAGGAGGGCTGCTATTTAAAGGATCGCAACTAGTTAAAGTAAACATCTTTTGTCAAATGAATGTTTGTCCCTCACCGGTCAATTCCAGCTTAACTGGAATCACCTGTTGTACAGTGTAACTAGGCCAAAATGAGCGGGTCCAGCTGCAGCGGAGCCGGGCCAGGAGGAAAGCCGGGTTTGGGATTTAAAGGTGTGAAAAAGCAGGGTGTGGGATGAGGAGGGTTGAGAGACGTCAGAAAGGCCCTGGGACACAGCGAAATCCTCATGTGACGTGAACCGTCTGTGGCCCACCCCTCCTTCCCACAGACATGAAGTGACCTACACCAGCCCCTTCCGAGAAATGGGGTTTCTAAGTCCACAGGAACATCTGTACTGTTAAAATGAGAGGATTTAGAATAGAGTCTGAGCTCTGAAAGTCCCAAGACAGAAAGCTGGTTTGGATGTTAACTAACCCAAGGCCACTGGACTCACCACCTGGATGCTCCCGGTCTGACTTCCTGAGTCTTCCAGCTGGAGATGGGGCACTGGGGCCTTGAGTTTTAAGAGTTCCAGAATGACAGTGGGAGGGCAGAGGAGGACAGCAGTGTCACGGGGAGCTCAGGGCTGAGGAGGGAGGCACTGAGGCCACCTGGGAGAACCTCGGACCCACGAGAAAAACCCAGTCCCTGGGATCTGAGGCATTATGGGAGCCAAGGGTGCAGGGCACAGGCTGGCAGTTGGGGGGATGCAGAGAGCACAGGACCGGCCCGGAACACTGGCCCTGCCTCTCCCCAGCCACACGTGCACGGAAAGGACGGTGCTGCACACCTCCTAGTGGAAACCTGGGAATAAAGCTGCCGATTACAAGAAGCGACTACAGTTGGTGGGGTTCTTCCGGGAAGGAACCCGGAGAAGGGGAGCCGTGAACCACACTAGCCACGGGAACAGCCTTGGTGCACCGGTTTAGCCGCCACGCTTATGTATAAATTGGGATCTCTTTGCCACACACTGAAGGGGGGAAAAGTTCCCATCTTCAAATGTTAAGCTTAAAATAAGACGCTACATGGGTGCCAGTGGATCTGTGAAATGTGCTGACTAAACTGGCAGCAGCCTCTGGGAGAAAACCAGCTCTTTCCTCCCGAGCTCGGAGCGAGCAGGGAGGGGGCGGGGTTACTCTCAGGCCAGGCGGAACAGGCAGGGGGCGAGAGGGGATGCTCACCTGGGCAGGAGGCAACTTGGGTGTTGCTTCCAGAAGCATCTCAGTCAAAGCACCTGCCAGCCTTCCTCTCCCCTTCCCTTCATCACTCAGGGACCCAGTTCCTAGCACATTCGCTGGCAACCCATTTCTATTTTGGTAAGCATTTTAGTGGCTTCTGCATGTATATATTTCTCATGCGTTCTACCCACCAGGGGCTTCCCTAAGGTGTGGACTGGAACCTTCACTCCCCTTCAGACCAGGCGTTGGCTGAGATGCTCCATGCTACCAGGAGACAGTGGGGCCTGAGGGGAGCTGATGAGGCAGGGGGAGCCAGGCCTTGGGTGGCAGTGCCAGAATAGCCACAGTGCTTCTTCCACACAATGTGAGGCAGTGGTCAGGGAGGGAGTGGGACCGATGAGTCCTCAGGTTGCTTATCCACATCAACATGCCAAGATGGAAGGCTACAGGTTCTCCATGTCCAACGGCTCCTCTCAGGAGCTCTGGCTACCACTGGGGTCTGCTGGGAGATGTCCCAGCTCATGCTACCCATTCACTTCAATTAAGTGTCCACACAGGACCTCAGGGGCTGGGCCGTCCTATTCTCATACCCCACACATTCATCCCCAGAGGGATGTCTGCCCCCAGCTGGGAGACGACCGGTCCTGATAGGACATTCACAGCATCTGTTTCTGCAGTGAAGCCCTGACCAGCACGGGAGCGTATCAGCACCCAAGTTCCCAGGATGCCTCCAAGGCCCTGGTGACCCTGAAATGACTCACTTGTCTTGGGTAGGAAAAGGAGAGAGTGGAAAAGTATGGGATGTCCTCAATAACACCTTGTGAACTAGAGACAGTGCTGGCATCCCCTGGGTCACCTAGTTCACTCCAGTTGATGGCAGCCATTAATCTATAAGGGTCTAGTTGGCCTCTTATGGCGAAATGAGCCCCAAATTCAACTTCTTTGGCTGGGCAAAGAGCAGATACTGCTAAATGATATGTCTTTTTTTTTTTTCAAGTGTCAATGGAATATTTATAAAAGTTATTATGGCATATTTTTGTTTGTCTACTTATTAACCATTCTTCCCTTCTTTCATACTAACAGAATCCCTATAATTGGAGATTAACTATACATCTAGCTAAATTCTAATGAAATGTAAACAGAACTGTTGCGTGAGACTTCGAAGAAGGCTCCTTAAGGTGAATTGATTCAGTTGGGAGGTACAACCTTCTTCTCCTCCCTATAATGTGGATGCGATGGCTGGAACTCCAACAGCCATATTGGGTTATGAGGTGATTTTGATGATAGAAGCCAGCACAGAGAATGGTGTAGAAAAGTGGAAGTCTGGGTTCTTGATAGCATTGTGGGGATCTGACTATCACCAAACTTCTTTGACATGAGAGAGAAATAAATTATTTTGTTTAAGCCACTGTTATTTTAAACTTTTTTATATGCAGATGGTCCTAATCCTAACTGATATAATCATATACTATGCTACAAAGAAAACCACAATACATGGCAAATGGCAGAACTGTAGAGGTCATTCTCTCTGAAAATAGATAAACTAGAAAATAATAACAAAATAATACATTTTTTAAAACCCAACCACTTGGGATTTAAAATGTTTTCTTCTAACTACCTAATTGATTAAAGAGGATTGAAAACTACCATCGCAAATTTATTTAGAAAATAAAAACATAGATCACTATATATGAAAACATGTTAGATATAGCTAGGTACTGGATACACTCAGAAGCAAATTCACAGCCATAAGCACTTTCATTAGAACGAAAAAATGAGAATAAATAAATTAAGCACTCAAGGCCAAATGTGAAAAAACAAACAAACCAAAGAGAGGAGGGAGAGGGGTATTATAAGAACAAAAACAGAAATGAACAAACAAGGAACAGAGAACAGAAAAATTGATAAATACATCCAAGAGCTGATTCCTAGACACAACGCTCACAAATCCAGTTGTTTTCATAAAGGAGATAGAGGTGGGTGGTGGAGACAAGACACAAAATCAATCCAAGAGAAGATCTTTACATTTGAAAACATCAATAATTTAAACTTTTCTACAACGAAGACACCAGAGAGTAAAGGGAAAGCAGCTGAGAGAAGACATTTGCAATATATGCAAGTCAAAGGATTAGTATCCAAAATATATAAAGAACTCTTACAATCAATCAGGAGAATACAGTCAGTGGAAGAATGGACAAAGGATGAGAACAGGCAATTCACAGAAGAGGAAATATAAATGGCCAGTAAATAGATGAAGAGAAGCACAATCTTTTTGGTGTTCAGGGAAATAAAAATTAAAACCACAATGAGATGCTACCCTTCTCCTATCAGACTGGCAAAAAACACTACCAATGTGAATACCAGTGTTACAAAGGTGTGTGAAATAGAGCCTTTCTGAAGGGAATTTGGCTATCGTCATCAAAAATTTCAATGTGCATAGCCATTTTTGCAGCAAATTCTCCTTCTAGAATGGGCCTTGAGAAGTCCTCATACTTGTGCAAAAAGAGCTTTACAAAGATTTTTCACAGCACTGTTACTTTAATAGCAAATAATCAGAAACAATCTAAATCCATCACTTGGGGAGAGAATACTACTCAGTAGGAAAAATGAACAAATGAATGAATGAATGAATGAAGCAGATCTTTATGTAAGCAAACCGCTAAGTGTAATAAGCTAATTGTAGATAAATAACTATACTGTTGTATTTTTAATGAAAAAATATAAAACAAAAAAATGTTTAATGACAATTCATATGTATGTATGTCTAGAAAAAGGCCTGAAATTTCACAGCAACCTTCTAATAGAGGCCACTTCAGGGAGCAGATTTGGGGTTAAGGGTTGTCAGAGGAACTTTTACTTTCTTTGTATCGTTTGAATTTTGAGCTGAGAGAACATATTCATGTATTACTTGTACAACTTTTAAAATATTCTTCAAAAAATTCTTAGTGGTATTTTTGAATTCCAAAGAATATATTCATGTATTACTTGTATAATTTTACAAAATATACAGAGAAGACTTTTTTTTAATCCTGAGGATATTTCTGAACTCCAAAGATAGAGAAAAATACCAAAGGATCCCAGGGGGCGGGGGGAGGTTTACCTATAAAGGAAGAGAGAATCGGGCCAACTATTGTTCATGTATGAAAGGGAAAAAAGACATTTCCAGAAAGGCAAGGACTCAGAAAGTCTATTGCCCACACACTCCGAGTATTATTCAAAGAAGTACTCTAGCCAAACACAGAAAATACACACACACACACACACACACACACACACACACACAAAGCCTAAATGACTGTAAGGTTTAATACAGGTGTCAAGCAAGGACTCAAAAATCTGATGAGATTCCAAACTATTTCCCAAATCTTGGCAGGTGTGTATGGGTGTAGAGAGCAGAGTCAAATGGAATGTTAAAAGTCTCTTCCTTTGTGGGTAGGGCTGAGGAGGTTATATTTATTATTCAATTATTGATATGGATAAGGTAAATATAATGGGACCTCTCTAAAATATTACAGATGAATGGTAACTAGAGAGAATTGGGATGCTCCTCTTTCAAACGACTTAGGAAACCAAAAGGACCAATGAAAACGATCACTTTAGTACAAATCAGAAAAAGAAATGGAAACAATAACAAAGCTTAATAAGCAAACCGACAAACCAACCACTTGGTGCCTGGGATAAGTGGTCACAATAGCGAGTTTCAGAATAAATATGAATGAGTTCCATTTATTATTAAAATTAAAGACAGGGTTTCTCAAATTGGGTAAAAAAGTAGAATTCAGCTAAATTTTGTCTACAAGAGACATATAATACAAAATGACACAAAAATGAAATGTCACTCTGATCTAAAGGTATAGGCAATGATTTACAAGGCAAATAAACAAAACAGGAATAGAAATATTAACACAAGATGAAGTAAAATTCAAGACAACAGTATCTAACTAAATGGGCATTTCGTGTGTGAGCGTGTGTGTGTGTGTGTCAAAGAGGGAGGGAGATTATGACACCAAGAAGGTAAAACTGTCATGGACACATCATTGCATTGAAATACATCCAGCACCAACTGCAAGAAACAGGTGGAAATTAAACACACACAATTATGGTGGGAAACTTATAATCCTTCCTCAGAATATTTCAGAACAATGTAGGAGTTCCAGGGAAACTGCATAAGGATAAAGATGTGAATGATACTCTGTCTACATATGTATATATATTTAAATATATATATATATATATATATATATATATATACAATGAAATAGTTCACGCATACAGATAAGTCTAGAGGATAACATGAGCATCCACGTGTTGTCAAATCTTATAGTTTTGTCAAACTTTTATGAAAATTTTGTCTTTTGAAAGATGAAACACTTCAAATACAAATGAAGCATTCCTGTTCTGCGAGATTCCAAGCCCTTCTCTCTCTCCCAACAGGTAAACAGTATTATGAATCTGTTGCTAATTATTCCCATGAATGTTTTTATGGATACATGAAAAATGTACCCACAACTATACATAATATTGCTTTGCATATTTTTAAACATTATATAAATGACATCAGGCAGTACTATTACTTTGCTATTATTTTTTACATTCAACATTATTTTGGGGATTTATCCATATTGATAAATATAACCCCTGTTCATTACTTTCTTTCCTGTGTTAAGTATTCCATTTTATGACTAAACCACAACTTATTTATCCATTTTCTTGTTGAGGGACGTTTTGGTGGTTTCCAGTCTTTTACTATTATAAACAATGCTGCAAATATTTTCTTTTCATATTTAAATATGTTTTGTGTATGAGGTGAGATCTAGCTTTCTTTCTTTTCCATCTAGGTAGCCATTGATTTATTAGAGGGTCCATCCTTTTTCCCCTCTGATTCGTAATGTCATCTTTGTTGAAGATCAAGTTTCCATATGGGCAGAGGTATGTTTCCAGGCTTTCTATTCTGTTCCATCAAGCTATTTGCTTATCCCTGTACCCAAACCAAACTGTCTTATAATATTTGGTAGAGTGAGTCATCTCCCATCACTTTATTCTTAAAAACGGTCTTGGCTGTTCTTGGCCCTTAGTTTGCTCACATAATTTTTAGTATCAATTTGTCAAGTTCCATGAAAAATCCTGCTGAGATTTTGAATATAGATTTTACTTTGAAGAAAATTAATATCTTGATTGATATCTTCTTTTGTTTGTTTGTTTTATTTTGTTTGTTTTTTTGAGGAAGATTAGCCCTAAGCCAACATCCACTACCAATCCTCCTCTTTTTGCTGAGGAAGACTGGCCCTGAGCTAACATCCATGCCCATCTTCCTTTACCTTATATGTGGGACGCCTGCCACAGCATGGTTTGACAAGCGGCGCCATGTCTGCACCCAGGATCTCAACTGGCGAACCCCGGGCCGCCAAAGCAGACCGTGCAAACTTAACCACTGTGCCATCAGGCGGCCCCATTGATTGATATCTTGATTATGATGAGTCTTCCCATCCAAGACCATATACCTCTCCATTTATTTAGAACTCCAACTTCCTTAAATAAAGTTTTCTAAATTTTTCCATAAAGGTCTTGCAATCTTTTCTTGATTTTATTTTTAGGTACCTTATAGTTTTAAGTGCTATCGTAAATGCTATCTTTTTTTAATAAAAATCATGTTCTAGATGTTTATTATAGGATTATAGACATACAATAAAAATTTTCTATACCTGTCTTACAACCAGAAATCTTTTAAAACAATAGTTCCAACAGTATGCCTATTCCCATGAATAATTTTATTTCTTCCTTTCCAATCGTAATGCTAGTTATTTATTTTTTCATGTCTTATTGTATTTGCCAGTCTCCTTGGAAAATGGGATAGAAGAAGAATTATCAGGCATTCTTATCCTGTACCAGACATTAAGAATTTACCCTTATCTGTTTCATCTTTAAGAATGATACTTGCCATGAAAGGATGTTCAACATCATTAACTGTCAGGGAAATGCAAACCAAAACTACAATGCGGTGTCACCTCACTCCCATCAAAACAGCTATAATTAACAAGACAAGAAACACGAAGTGTTGGAGAGGATGTGGAGAGAAGGAAACCCTCGTACACTGCTGGTGGGAGTACAAACTGGTGCAGCCACTATCGAAAACAGTATGGAGATTCCTCAAAAAATTAAGAAAAGATCTACCATATGAAGCAGCTATTCCACTACTGGGTTTTTATCCAAAGAACATGAAAACACGAACGCATAAAGATACATGCACCCCTGTGTTCATTGCAGCATTATTCACAATAGCCAAGACTTGGAAGCAACCTAGGTGCCCATCAAGGGATGAATGGATAAAGAAGATGCGGTATATACACAATGAAGTACTGCTCAGCCATAAGAAAGGATGAAATCCAGCCATTTGTGACAACATGGATGGACCTTGAGGGTATTATGCTAAGCAAAATAAGTCAGAGAGAGAAGGTCAAATACTGCTTGATCTCGCTCATATGTAGAAGATAAAACACCAAAAACAATCACATAGAAAGAGATTGGATTGGTGGTTACCAGAGGGGAATGGGGGAGGGAGAATGGCGAAAGGGGTGATTAGGCACATAGGTATGGTGGTGGATTGTAACTAGTCTTTGGGTGGTGAATGTAATCTACACAGGAATCAAAATATAATAACGTACACCTGAAATTTATATGATGTTATAAACCAATGTTACTGCAATAAAAAAAAAATAAAGAAAGGGGTTGCGGGGTGGGCAAAATGAGTGAAGGAGGTCAATTGTATGGTGACGGATGGTAACTAAACTTTTGGTAGTGATCACTTTGTAGTGTATACAGATGTCTACTTATAATGTTGCACACCTGAAACTTATATAATCTCATATAGTAATTTTACCTGAATAAAAAAAAATAGAAAAAACAAAAAGAATGGTGCTTGTTACAGGGTTTGGATTTTTTTTTTTGGTAGACATTCTATCAAATTAACAAAGTTTCCTTCTAGACCTAACCTTCTCTTTTTTAAAAACTGTAAATGGTGTTATGTTTTATTTTATCAAATGACTTTTTTCTATCTACTGACATGATCATGTTTCTCCTTCAATTTTTTAATGTGATGAATTATATTAATACATTCTCTAACATTACCATTCTTGGTAAGAATTATTTGATTATGCTATTATTTCATGAAATTTTAAAGCATTGCTGGATTCAGCTTGATATTATTTCATTTAGGCTATTTATATGTAATTTCAAAAGTGGTATTGGCCTATAATTTTCTTCTTGCACTTAGTTCTTTGGTATGGTCTCAAAGTGCCTCAGAAATGAATTGAGGAACATTTCCTCTTTTTTATGCCATTTCAGGAGTTTTACAAAAATTCAGTTTGGCTATTTCTTTGAGTGTAGTCACCTGGAAGATCATGGGAGCCTAGCGGTGATTTTTGGGTTGTTTGTTCTTTGATGCATATATTTCAAACAACTAATTTAATTTCTTTCTATTTGTAGGTCTATTCAAATTCTATATTTCATCTCACGAGGCAGTTTTTGGTAAACTATCCTTTCCAAGAAATGCATCCATTTCTTCTAAGTCTTCAAATTGATTGCCCCTGATTGTTCAATGCATTCTGATCTTTTAAATTTCTGTTATATCTATAGTTATCGTACTTTTTATTCCTAATATTGCTTACTTGCATCTTCTCTCTTTTTTCTTGCTCAGCGTTGCCAGAAATGTCTATTTAATTAGTCCTTCCATAGAAGCCAGGAATTTATCCTCAAGATATATCTCCAACAATATCAAAAAACATGTACAAGATTATTCATAAGGGCAAAATATAGGAAACAACTTAAACATCCATATGTAGGAAATTAGCCAAATAAATTATGGTTCTTCCACATAGTACACTACTTGCAGCTATTAAAAAAAAAAAAAAATGAAAAAGGTCTCCATAGACTGATATACCATGATTTCCAGGATATATCATTAAGTGAAAAAAAACATTGTGCAAAAGAGTTATAAAGTATGCTGCCTTTTATATAAGAAAGAAGGGGAAATATATTTGTATTTGCTTATTTTTACAAAAAGAATTAGGAAGGATAAAATTGTTTACCTACAGAAGATGGGTAGGAAGGAGATAGAAGGGATGGAGAGGGAGACAGAACTTTTATTATGCCTTTTTACACAGCTTTTCCTTTTGAACTATGTTGACATTTTATACATTTCAAAAAAATAAATCAATAAGAATGGGGAAATAACTATAACTGAATGCCAAAAGAAACAAATAAACCTAACTGTGTATCAAATAAATAACACAAACACATGGAAGAAAAAAATTAACTCAAGTAATCTTGAACACAGTTCTCCGTTTCCTCTCAGTAGGACACAGTCAATAGACCAAAAGAACTTCAGAGAAATCTTGGGCTTTACTTACTACATTTCTGGGGGAGTGGCATTGATGTAGCAATCCTGAAACTCTTTTATTTGTATGTATAAGATTTAGTAAGTGAATATATATTGTTGTTGAATTCTCATTCAGGGAGAAGGGAGGTATAAATATGGAATGGAAGGAGGGGAAGAACCTTGAGATGTTAGATTGGAACTAGAGGTATTAGTATGAACTCACGACTTTAAAAGTTGTGTCTCCTGGCTATGTCTGCTAAGAGGGCCTAGTAACAATGACACTCCGGTAACAATGAGCACACCTACCATCTAGATCTTGGTTTCTAAATACCATTCCCCTTTGAAAGGAAGCAGGGCTCCTAGGAGAAATGGAGGATTCCAGGATTGGGAAAAAGAAACTACAAGATGAGTCTAGAATATCCATTTATTGTGCCAGAAAGCAGTGAAGTATTCAAAGAATAACGAGGACATGTCACATGGACGGAGAAACTGCTGTAAAAGGTTCCTATTGGTCAAATTTGGCACAGTTTGTATTTAAAAATGAATAATGACAGAAGTAAATTATTACCCACCAAATACAAAAAAAATACACAAGACCATACCAATAGTTTTAAAAAACATTAAATGGGGAGGCAGAAGGGAAAATTCTTACTTATAGGACAGTGCCAACTAACAAACATAGAAGGAATGATATATATGAAATATGTAGAAACTTTTAGACTGGGCAAATATCCTGTTCCCAATCACTTTTCTCCCGGTGGTTTTAGCATCTATTGGTCATTCTTGTCTGTTTCCAGTTTTAGGCTCATATGAAAAAAACTACTATAAATATTTGTGTATAGATCTTCGTGTGGACTTATTACTTGTTTCTCTTGAAGTAAATACAGTCATGTGCTGCATAATGATGTTTTGGCCAACAATGGACCCCATATACAATGGCGGTCCCATAAGATTATAATGGAACTGAAAAATTCCTATCTCCTAGCTACGTCGTAGCCACTGTAATGCTGTAGCACAACACACTACTCATGTGTTTGTGGGATACTGGTGTAAGCAAACCTTCAGGTCCTTCAGGAGGTGTCCCAGAAGACGGCATTGCTATCACAGGAGATGACAGCTCCATGTGTGTTATTGCCCCTGAAGACCTCCCAGCGGGACAAGATGTGGAGGTGGGAGACAGTGATAGTGATGATCCTGAGCCTGTGTGGGCCTAGTTTGTCACCTGTGTGTGTCTTAGTTTTTAACAAAAAAGTTTTCAAATTAAAAAAAAAAAAATTAAATAAAAAAGCCTATAGAATAAGGATATAAAGAAAGAAAATACTTTGTACAGCTGTACAATGTGTTTGCGTTTTAAGCTAAGGGTTATTACAAAAGAGTCAAAAAGTTTTAAAAAATTTAAAGGTTTATAAAGTAAAAAAGTTACAGTAAGCTTAGGTTAACTTACTATTGACAAAAGAAAAATATTTTCTATAAATTTAGTTAGCCTAAGTGCCCAGTGTTTATAAGTCTACAGTAGCGTCCAGTGACGTCCTCGGCCTTCACTTTCACTCACCACTCACTTGCTGACTCACCCAGAGCAACGCCCAGTCCTGTAAGCCCCATTCATGGTAAGTTCCCTAAACAGATGTACCATTTTTTACGTTTTATACCATATTTTTACTGTACTTTTTCTATGTTTATCTAGGTGTGTAGTAGGCTATACCATCTAAGTTTGTGTAAGTACACACTATGATGTTCGCACAACAAAATCACCTAACAAAACATTTCTCAGAACATGTTCCCCATCTTTAAGTGGCCCATGACTGTACCTAAAAGTAGGATTGCTGGCTCACATTGTAAGTGTCGGTTTAATTTAGTGAGACTGCAACACCATTTTACACATACCCCTGCCCCCATCCCGATCCCAATTCTAGGATCACATGCTGCACTCAGTTGTTATCTCTTTAGCTTTCTAGGTATAATTCAAGAGAAATTAGGGTATATGGATCCTCTAAAATACTTGTACAATCATGTTCAAAGCAGCACTATTTGCTGTGAACTCCAAACTGGAAATAGCCCAAATGTTCACCAACAGTAGGATGGATAAAGAATTCTCGATATAGTTATAACAATGGAATATTATGCAGCCATGAAAAATAACAAACCAATACTACGTATAACGTAAGGAAGAGTCGACAAACAATTTTGAGTGAAAGAAGCTAAGCCAAAAGAAGTACATCCTGATGATTCCATCTATATAAAGTTCAATAACAGACAAAACAAGAATATAGTGAAGGAAGTCAGAAAAGTGGTTCCCTGTGGGGTTAGTGACTGGGGGTACAGGAGGGGTTTCTGAGGTGCTGGTAATGCTCTAAATCTTTATCTATGTCATGTTTACTTGGATGAGCTCACTTTGTGAAAATGTATCAAGCTGTACATTTATGACAAATGCACCTTTCTGTATGTTTGTTTTGCTCCAATATAAAAAAAAATTAAGAGTAAACTTAACTCTGATTCCAAAACTGAAACAAAAACGATACTGAATCTTTTCTGAGTTAATTTTAAACTTTAGTTTTCAAAAAGCACCCTTACTTTCCAACTGCCCAAGCTTTTTCGGAAAACCTGTAAACAGCATGTCCTAATGACAATACTCGGGATGGAAAATGTGCAGGGACGAAGGCGCTGCGAGGCTCTGTGTTGGGTGTACATATGCACAGTTTCTGTGGAAAGATGTTTGACAACACACATCAAGAGAACTAAAAAGAAATATATGCTATTTTGTCTAATAATAATTTCCCTCTAGGAATTTTTCCCAAATCAACAACTCAATCAAATATTCATGAACAATGATGTAAAGTTATACATTAAAAATTTCTTTTAGAAAAGAAAAATCCTTTCAAAGTAATACTTACAATTGGCGTCCCAAAAGGAATGTAACCTGTGAGAGGAGAGAGAAAAGAGTCAGGTCTTCTAATGCCCCCTCACTCCACCCTACCCACCTCTCAACGGAGATACCGGAAGAGACTCTGGGCTTGGTCTCGCCGTGGCCCGGATGAAGTGGCTCAGGTCGGCTAGGCGAGAGGCACCTCCAGGCCTCACACCTTTTCCCAGCTTGGCCCTCTCCAGGACAGAGGGTTCCGCTGTGTCCCCCAGCCTCCCTCTCTCTGTTCCCCTTTAACCAGACAGTTCTCACTCCCATGCAAAACCCAGAGGCTCATTCCTGAAGGCAGGGCTGCCCAGGGCTGGGGCACCACCACTCTAACTTGGTGGTCCTCCCATGATTTCCTCCACAAGGCATCACAGCCCCTGCCCACACTTGCTTCACAACTCTGGATGTCTCAGAAGGCCCCTGAATGTCCTCCTTCCCTCAGTTTGTCTTTCTAGCATACGCCCTTACTTCCCCGGCATCATGACCATTTCCGGAAAGGGAATTCCCTACCCATGTGAGACATGTACCTCTAAGTGCCAGTGGTCTTTAAATCTCTAGAAGGCTGGCTAGACATCCTCAGGAGAGCAGGAGAGGGCCGAGGTGAAGCACAGCCAGGCCCTGGGTGCTGTTTCCCCACTGCTCACAGCAAGGCTCCCTCCGCCACCCCCACTGCTGTCAATGGCAGCTTCCTGTCCCCAGTCTCTAACTTATAACAACCAGTCAGCAGAGAACCACACTTATCTGAGTTCCGTCTAAAGCAAAGGTTCACATCCCAAGTGTGCATAACTGTGCATGCACATGAGACATCCCTCTCCTATCCGCATCCCTCTGGAGAGAGGTGTAAAGCTTGACTGGGGAATTACAAGAGAAGCCAGGCTCAGGGTGAGAGCTGCTCCGGCCCTGTGCCGGGACTGGGGAGCGCCTACCGCCATGGATACAAGATGCTTGGAGCCTTCGCTGCCTTGAAGGGTCCTCATGGCAAACGGGGTCACTGGGTGCTAACTGCCCCAGTTTGCACGATGATGCCACCTGGTTGTTTATTCTCTCGCCCCCGTGAGGTCAGGCTCTTTACAGGAGGGGACCCTGCCTAACCCACTTAACTGAGAACACTCACTGGTAGAGACTGTTTCTTCAGCTGCCTGAGGACTTCCCAAGGCAGCAGCCCTCCCACCCACCCTGTAACTCGGGGGTGCCTACGCCCCACTGCACCGAGAAACAGCATGGAGGAGGCATCAGCGCTCTATGTGAGTCTGGCCTCTGCTGTGTGACCCTGGGCGAGGCCTGCAGCCTCTCAGAACTGTAGGCAGGATAACCACGCCAGCCCCAGCCAGTGTATGTGCAAGTGCTTTCTAGGCCAGTAAGCTCATGCATACAGAGCTCTCCCTCCAGCGACCGCAGGGTGGGGACTTCCTGTGGGCAAGGACCTTATACTCACTTTCCCACCCTCCCCTCTGCCCACTGGTCTCCACAGAATGGCATGCACCTTCCCTGAGTGTGCAGTAGTGCAAACACAGCACATACATTCTGAAGGGCAGGTTACCAGCAGGACCAGAGACCAGGGGGTTAGTCCTGGGATTAACTGCCTGGAAGGGCTGAGCAGGGAGCAGGGCACGGAAGGCAAGGGCGCAGTGTACATAGGTAAGAGGGAGTGACTCAGAAGGCAGGGCTTGCCCCTAGAAGGTCTCAGCCCGGAGGCTGCCGCTAAGTGAGCGGTGTGTGAGCTGGGGGTGGGGCACCAGATGCACCTGTGGAGGCCTCCACTCCACCCCGACTGCTCAGGCAGAAAAGGCAGTCAGGTACATTTTCTAAAAGCTCCACAGGTTATTGGGAGGCCTGGCCAGAGTCCTGCACGGCTGAGCCCAGGTGAACATGCAGGAGCAGGTGTGGCTGTGTGTGTAACGGGCTCTGCCCGTCCGCAGGCCAACACATGTGGGTGCTCCTGGAGCTGTGACCATAGCAAGTGCCCGGGCCGGGCAGAACCAGAGGGTCCCAGGGGCTTACCTGACATTCTAAAGGGCATGAAGATCTTCTCATTGGTGTCCGGGTGTAGAATAGCCTGGCAAGAGCCGGGACAGAGCACAGGGTGACAGTGGGGGAGGGAGAGAGGACCTGGGGAAGGAGGGGGGAGGGGAGGGGAAGGAGCGCTCCCCCAGGAAGACTCAGATGACCAGTGGCTGCTGTATCTTGCCCTCTGGTCTGTCAGTCCTTTCCCACCATTCAGGGCAAGAGAAAACCAAAGCAGGGGCCACCAACAGTCCTTCTCCTCCTGACTAAGGTGCAAAGCTGAAGGAAGGGGAGAGCGGGACTGTGTCCACCTTGCAGGCCCTCTGGGCCCCACACCTGGCACACAGCAGGCACGTGACAAGGATTTTGTGGAAGGAGCCTGCAGGGAAGGAGCTCAGGGGCCCAGGGAAAGGTGAGCTGGCCTGAACTCCAGTCTTCAGAAGCTCAGGCCCTGGGTGCTGGGGGAGAAGGGAGGGGTGAGGTGGCCGGGGGCATGCGGGGAGGGGAACGGCCGAGCAGTAACAGCCATGGGAGGAGGAACTTCCACTGGATCCCCGGGACAGGGCGGGGCAGGGTCCAGGAGAGCAGGAGAAGAGAAGGAAAAGAATCCAAAATCGGATTACCTGCTTGATTTTCTGAGCACTCCAGAGCTGGAAGAGAAGAAGGAAGGGAGGGAGAGAAAGGAAAAGAAAAGAAGGAATAAAAATTAAAAGCACACATCAACTTAAGGTCTCAAAGCCACGTTTTCTAACCAAGAGATCTGGCTCCAAAGGGCATAAGAGGCTCAGGCTGTCCTGGTCACCCCAGGTCTGGCAGCTTCCCTGGGAGTGTGGCCTCAGGGATCCCAGAACAGCAGAGCTAGGGGATCTCACACATCATTTAAACCAAGGGTTCTCAACTCAGGCTGTGCTGTAAAATTACCTGAAGAATCCTTCCAGCATTCTTCTAAAGCTCTCTAGCTGATGCTAAGGTATGGCTAGGTAAGCAGCCCTAATTTAAATGAAGATACTTCAGTTGTCTCCCAGAATCACTACAGGCAGCATAGAGTGATCATTTCAGAGCTGGACAGACCGCAGAGTGCCAGAAAGATAAACAAGTGGGTCCCAGAGCAAATTAAGCCTAAACTAGTGCTAGAGGCAAAAATGACGGAACTGAGGAGGTCCTACCTTGGGTACATCACGAGAAGGCAGGAGTCTTTGGAAAAGATAATAATGCTGGGAAAAGTAGAAGGCAGCGGGAAAAGAGGAAGACCAAATATGAGGTGGACTGACTCCTTAAAGGAAGCCATGGGCGTGATCTACAGGAGCTGAGTAGGGCTGCTGAGGACGGGCCATAGCGGACATACTCATTCATAGGGTCACCAGGAGTCAGAGCAACTTGACAGCATGTGACAACAACGACAGACTGCCTGGATTCCTGGCTTTGCCACTTCTACCTCTGAGCCTCCATTTCCTCATCTGTAAAATGGGGATAATAGCTGTGCCTCTAACCTTGTTGAGGAGGTGTATGAAAGCGCCTGAGCCGTGCTTTCTAACTGCTTATGTTGTAGATATTCTAATTCCTATTGTGGCTTTCAAATGAGTGGTGAAGTTGTCTCTTTCCAGCACAGCTTGGGGGACAGGCTGGAGAAACAGAACAATTTGTCAGTTCTTTCAAATGATATAAACACTGTGTTTCCTTGAATCTAAGACATCGCTGACCCTAAGACACACTATTATGTGCCACTGAGAAAGAAAACTATGACATAATGCCAAGACCCTTATCAATTAAAAGACTCATCCCATTTAAGAGACATTAAAGTGTAATAAAGTAGGCCTTTTCGAATCAAGAAAACATGGTGAATAAAAACTTACGTTGTGGGCAAACCAAAAGCCAGTGCATTTTTAATGAGCAAGAAGGGTATGAGGTGAGAGGGAAGATGCGGCCAGCAGCTGATGTTTAAAGTTGTGTAATAGAACTGTTCAGTTAGGCTTCATTTGCATGGCAAGGTTGTCATCTGAATATAAAGTAAGCTGCAGAAGGCCAGCGAGCAGCAAGAATAGAGGTTATAAAATTGATATATTAAAGTTTATGCATTTTACTCACAGCAGGGTCCCTCGAGCCTTAATTCACAACCTAATTACTCCTATTTTAGCTACATCTCAAACATATTTGATTGTCTGCTATTCCAGACCCAGGAGGATTAGAAGCAGGAGATTTTTCAAAAATAATAACTGGAGAATGGAGGGGATGGAAGAGAGAAAAACCAAATGCAGAACCACTGTGAGCTAGAGTGGGTGAGGGAGAGCACAATAGCAAAGAGGTAAAAAAAGTCCTTTGCTCAGAAAGCGCCTTCCGGAAGTGCACCCCCAGCTCCCAGCACCACCCCAGGTACACCCCCAGGCCTGTGCACAGAGTCTTGACCCACACGCTCCACCCCGAATCAGAACCTTCTGCTTCTGGGTCCTGGGGATTCACGGTCCAGCTCCTCGGAGGCAGGGACTTGCCTTTCAGCACTGTCCCCCAGCATCTCCCACAGCCCTGGGCACACAACAGATCTAAAGCTTTTCTAAAATTAAAGTTTCATTTTTAAAAACTCAGGATCTCAGGGCTGGCCAGGTGGCATAGTGGTTAAGTTCATGCACTCCGCTTTAGTGGCCCAGGTACGTGGGTTCAGATCCCAGGCACGGACCTAAACACTGCCCATCAAGCCATGCTGTGGCGATGTCCCACATACAAAGTAGAGGAAGATGGGCACAGATATTAGTTCAGGGTCAATCTTCCTCAAGCAAAAAGAGGAAGATTGGCAACAGGTGTTAGCTCAGGGCCAATCTTCCTCAACAACAACAAAAAAACCTCAAGATCTCTTCATATAATTCTTAACAAAAAAGAAAAAAAAATTCTCCAATTTTCTGATGAACAGCCTGGGGGGAAAGCACTGGTCTAAGACATCAAAGGACAGTGTAAAGAACAGGTGTTAGAACTGGGCAGGCCTGCATTCAAATCACTTACTGGACATGTGGCCCTGAGCAAATTACTGTGCCTCTGTGCCTCAGTTTCTCCACCATAGAACAGGTTATTGTAAGGCAGGGCAGAGACCATGCCTGGTGCTCCTGGCAGTCTGCATCTCCCTTTGTGCACACAGCTAAGCCTCTACGTCCAGCCTCCCCTGAGTCAGGTGGGCTCCTGTGACCGGGTGCTGGCTAACCGGCTGTGGCGGAAGTGATGTTTGCCACTTCCAGGCCTGGCCCCAAAGCCCCCCACAGAGGACCCAGTGGAGGACAGCGAGGCCCTAGAAGACAGTAAAGCATGAGGTGAAAGGAGCCTGTCCCTGGACAGCAGCATGTGCCAAGCCCCCGAACTGCACTGGACTCTGACACGAGTGAGAAATAGACGTTACTGTTTAAGCCCCTGAAATCCGGGGTTGTGTGTTACAGCACTTGCTATCCTGACTACTACACAGGTTTAAATGAGATATGCATATCTAAAACACTTGCCCCATAGAACATGTTCCATAAATGCCTAAAACAGAGGGGAAGTCATTCAAATGAGCAGTATTTTTTAATGGAGTTAATTATTTTTCAAAGTAACTTCCTCTCTATTGTCTTATTCCTACAGTACGCCTGTGAGGTGGGTAGATTATTTTCAGACAAGGTAACTCATCTCAGAGAGACTAAATGACTCAGCCAGGGTCCCTGGGGCCTGGTGGCAGGATGGAGATGGGCACCAGGCCTCCTGGTCTCCAGGTTCATGTTCTCCCTGCTCTCCAGGGGCCCCATGGAGCAGATCGATGTCTGGTCTGGCCAGGGTGTCTGCCAGGCCTGAGGCACGAGAGGAGGAAGAGAATTGGCTGACATCACCCTCAGGTCCCAGAACCTCCTTCTTGCAGCCCGGCAGCGATGCTCCTCATCAGTACCTGTCACTTCCCACCCTCTCGCCAAAGTCCAGCCAAGCAGTCCTTTAATCAATGGCCACATCCATGTCCTTCAGGTTCAGGGACTGCCTCCTTCACCCCAAACCAGGGAGCAGCGATGAGACAGTCAGGCAGATGCTAGCTCACCAGCAAAGGCAGAAGTTCACAGGGGTGTCAGCAGAGCTTACAGACATGTTCCCCACCCCGCAATGACACCACCACGCACATGGCCCAGGCTGGCCAGTGCCAAAGACAAGAGGCAACGGTAAACCTCACGTGATAATTCCATGCTTTTCTATTTTGCTGAGCACTTCCCCTCCCAGTAGCTATTTGATTCTCACGCTCAGAAACCCGTTTCCATAGGACAGATGAGAAAACCAAAGCTGAAAGGCACGTCCAAGGTGTCCCAGGTGGAGCCGGAACTACAGCTCACGACCTCTAACTCAGATTTATTCATCCTTTCATCCTGATTCATTCATTCACATTTGTCAGACACCCTTCTAAGGGCTTGTACATACAGTCATGGGCCACATAACAACATTTCAGTCAACAACGGACCCCATATATGACGGTGGTCCCATAAGATTAGTACCATATAGCCTAGCTGTGTAGTAGGCTATACCATCCAGGTTTGTGTAACTACTCTCTATGATGGTCACATGATGACAAAATAGCCGAATGATGCATTTCTCAGAACATATACCCATCGTTAAGCAACGCGTGACTATTAACTTACTTAATCTCCTCAACAACCCTATGAGGCAGGGACTAGTATATCTCCCATTTTATAGATGTGGAAACTGAGGCAACGAGAGGTTAAGCGACTTGCCCAAAGTCCCATCGCAGCCCTGGGATTTGAACCCAAGCAGCCTGGTTCCAGATTCCCCACTCTTAACCACCACATGCTCCTGTCTCTAAATGCTAACACATCAATGCACACTGTTCTGTTCCTTTAGGCATCGGATATATTTTGGAGCGCTTTCCACATCAGCACACAGAGCAGCCTTATTCTTCCTAATAGAAACCTTGAATGAATATATTATAAACTGTACCCTAGTAATGGACTTTTAGCCTATTTCCCATCTTCTTTTTATTGTGGTAAAATATACATAACAAAATTTACCTTTTTAACCATTTTTAAGCGGCAGTTCAGTGGCATTAAGTACATCCACACTGTTGTATGACCATCACCACCATCTATCTCCAGAACTTTTTCATCTTCCCCAACTGAGACTCTGTACCCCGTAAGGCCTGACTCCCCATTCCTTCTTCCCCCAGCTCCTGGCAACCACCATTCGACTTTCTGTCTCTGCGAGTGGGACCACTCTAGGTATTTTGTATAAGTGGAATCACACAATATTTGTCCTTTTGTGACTGTCCTATCTTTTGTTATTATAACCATGTTCCAGTGAATTTCTCTGTAATTACCATTATTATAGTATTAGCACTTAAAGAAAAAGGATAAATGTATGCAGGTATCTCTGGCAGGATACAGAAGAAACGAATGGTTACTCTAGGGAGAGGAAGTGGGCAATTGGGGGACTGGGAAAGGGAGACATTTTTTTATTCTCTACTTTTTTAATATCTTTAGAATTCTGTATATTGTTCATATGTTACCTATTCAAAAGTAACTGTTAAGAAAAATTAAGAGTGACCACTAGAAAAATAGAAACAGGGTGCACAACTTCTAAGCTCTTCATTGACCTCTACAGAACAGAATGCTACCTGTCTAACAAAATCTATGTCCCCTTCTTCCATAGTAATAGAACAGTAGTGGGCAAGTGGCTGACCTGCTGTACTACATTTCCCAGCCTCCTTTGCGGGGCAGGTAGCTGACCTGCTACACTACATTTCCCAGCCTCCTTTGCAGTTAGGCTTATCCATGTGACTGAGTCCCCCAGCAGCATCTGAGAGGAAGTGAGATGTGCCTTTCCCTGGCCAGCACCTCCCCCTCCATGCTTTCTGTCCTCTGCCTATAAACCAGAGCGAGGGTGTGGCTGCTCCAGCTTACAAGCCTGGGCCAGGCAGAGAGGATAACCCAGGAAGATGGTGGAGAAACATGATGGAAGAAGCCTGGGTCCCTGAATAATCCCGTGGAGCAAAGCCCCCTGTCCACCTGGAACTTGAACTGCTACATGGGAGAGAAATAAACTTGTATCTTATTTGAACCGGTGCATTTGGGGACCTTTTCATTACAGCAGTTAGTATAACCCTACCTACCATAACCCATTTGGGGTTATAGGAAACTGCCCCCCATGACATCAGGGAAGTGTTTCCAGAGGAGAGAGGAAGGCACGAGAACTAAGATGGTGTTTGAGGCTCTGCTTGTGACATCTGGCAATGCTCCCACCTCAGGAGGTTTTTGGGGGAGGTGGGAGGGACATCTCCATTAAGCTAAAATGCCTAGTCATGACCTGATGGCTTTGGGCTCATCCCAGCTCCAGGCTGCAGCAACAACAGTCAGGGTCACAGATTTCGGCCCTGGCTCCGCCACCGACTTGCATGGTCGTCCCCTGCCAGTCACCACACCCCTCAGACTTACATTGTTTTTTAAATTAATCAGGCAGGAGAAGGAGCAGGAGGTGGGGACAAGTCTCTCCAGTCTCTCCAGGGCCCCTTCCTGTCTGATGAGGCTCAGCCCAGCTTACAGAGCGAGCAGGACAAGGACTCAGGGCTGACTCTTCGGGTCTGGGCTTTTCCCTGAGACCTGCGGGACCCACAGGCCAGGTACCCCCCACAAGAGTTGCCTCCACAAGAGCCACAGAGGTTCCTCCAACCAGAGCTGGTTGCTCATTTGAAGCTTCATGAGCCAGTCCCACAACAGGTTACAGGTGTGTACCATCCTGAGCTGTAAAGCATTCGACAGGGGGCCAAGAGAGACACACTGGACTGCCCATCCACACTGCAAATCTAGGACAGGAAGCCCTGGTGTCTTCTCGCCAGCCACTGAAACAGCTCCACTTAAAATATAATTTCTCAGCGTGACCTGATCTTCGGGCTCAGCCCGTCTCCCTCTGTGCGTCTGGCTGAACATAAAAATGTGCAGGCCTGATCCCTGGAACTTCCCGGCTGCAGCAAAACAAACCAGCGTGGACACGAGACTTTGGACCTTGCTTGACTTCTTAGCTCGGACAGTGAAGACAGAGAGGGTGTAGGGGGAGCAGTCTGGGTGAGTTTGCTGATTTCAGGAAAGGCCTGTGTCTCAGCTGAGCTGCCATCTGAACCTATTAGAACCTCAGTGTAGAGGCCAAGAGACAGGCAGTGGGGTGAGGAGGGGGCTGCCCAGCAAGCTTCAGGAGGAGGAGCGCTGCCTTCCGGGGTAGGGCAGCAGGGCATACCTGCAGAGCCAGACCACAGAGGAGGAGTAACTGCCCTGGCCCCGCCCCAGTCTGGCCTGCTCCCCTTCCCCTCTGCCTCCTTCCAGGCTGCTTCTCCAAACCTCCGAAGGCAGCAAAGACAGAGCCTATTTAAAACAACCTCCAGAAGGTAATTAAACAGAGCCTGAAGGGGATCCTTCTGCAAGGCAAAGGATGCCTTCACAAAACAAAAAAAATCTTCCTAATTTATCATTTGGGCCAATCTCATTATTCCTCACCATTAATTTTGTTGCCATGGTTACTCCCAGGTACTAGGTACACAGGCAAGTGTATGTGGGGTGAAGGCACCCCCCAATTCTACAGGCACATGAAAGGAGACAGAACTTCCCCTCATTCTGCGGCACAGCACACAGCAGCTGGCATGGCCTCCGTGCACACGCGGCTTCGCTCTGTTAAGAGAATGGACCCTGGAGTCAAACCCGCGTTTGAATTGCAGATCTCCCCCTTGCTGGTTATGCGACCTGGGGCAACTTAACCTTTTTGAGCCTGCACTTCCTCATTTGTAATATGGGGATATGCACACTTACTTACTTTCAAGGTTATTGTGAAGATTAAGGAAAATTCACTTATTTAACAGCTATCTCCTGAGTACCCATTATGTGCCAAGCACGGCTCTAAGTCTAAGAATACATCAGTGAACAACGAGGACCAAAAATCTCCACTTTCATAGAGCCTGTATGCTAATGAGGACAGACTAAGCAATAAAAATAATCAATAAGTGGATTCTCTGATCCTTGAGAAGGAGGGCTGCTCCAGGAAACATGGGAAAGTAGGACAGGATGAGGCTGGGGAGCGTGTGCTGGCGGCGGGATGGATTTTGTTTTTAATTTAAAATTTATTGTAATGGGGTCTGCACAAAAGGAGGGAGTGAAGGGTGGGGAACATGCAGGGGACACAGAAACACGATGACATGGCCAGGGCCACAGCTTCTGTCACGGGGGAGAGGGATGAAAAGAAAAGGCCAGGGCTGGAGCTGGGGGGAAGATGTGATAAAGGGGCACTGAGGTGGGATTCCCCTCGTCCCCAGGAAGCCTGGCCCCCCAAGATCCCACCTTGTCCTCTAGGCCTAGCGGCTCCTACTTTGCTCCCTGGGCTTTTTCTCCCCTGACAGATGCTCAAATAGGATGATGTTTGGGGCCTGCCAGTAGCAAGGTGGTTAGGGTAGTTTTCATTGAGGTGACACTGGAGGAAAGACTTGAAAGAGGGAGGGAGCCATGCAGATATCCAGTAGGAGATTGTTCTAGCAGACAGAAAAGCCAGTGCAAAGGTCCTGAGACAGAAGTGGGCTTGCCCAGCATGTTTGAGGGACAGCACAGAGGCCAGTGTGACTGGAGTGGACTGAGTAAGGGGGGGAGTAGTTGAAGGCAAGGTCAGAGATGAACAGGGCTTTGCAGGCCATGCTAAGGACCATGGCTTTCACTGAGTAGAAAGGGTGGACATTACAGAGTTTCTACTAGGGCGATGGTTCTTAATGGGGGATGGGGCAATTTTGCACCCAGGCGACACGTGGCAATGTCTGGTTGACAGGAACTCGGGGAGATGGGTGCTACTGGCAGCCAAGGGGTAGAAGCCAGAGACGCTGCTAAACATCCTGCAGTGCACAGGACAGTCCCCACAACAAAGAATTATCCAGCTCCAAATGCCAATAGTGCCGAGGCTGGGAAACCCCGGAGCAGAGGAACAAACGATGTAATATATACTTTCACAGACTGCTCTGAGTGCTGTACTGGGAATGGACAGAGGAGCCCAGGTAGAATGGGGAGACCAGCAGGAGGCTGCTGGGGTGACCCAGCCCACAGACGCGTCTACAGCATCCGGTACAACACCTAGCACGTGACACCAATGCTTCAACTGGTCCTGATCACTTGCCTGTTCCATGCTAACTATAAGGCCCAACCCAGGGCTGGCCCATGGGGCAGGGTGCTGGGCAGGATCCCAGAAGCCTAGGGCTAGGGGTCAGGGTAAAGGGCGGGTCATCCAAGCCTTCCGTTCAGCCAGCTTCTGACAAGCCTGCTGACACCCAGAGAAAATTTGGGGTGCAAGGATTTTTAATTCAGTATTTTCTCGGCTATTTTCAGCAAAGCCGAAGCACAGCTGACCCCATTTCCCCTCTGCCACAGGAGGAGACCTGCAGGCTCTTACACCCCAGCTGCCCTTTCCCCTCGGCAGGTTGCAGGCAGAAATCTATCCCGCACGGGGCCTCTGAGCAGCCAATACGTTACGCTGGGTGCAGAGTAGGCACTTAATAAGGTGGGCTGGTTCTCAGGCTCTGGGGAATGTGGGGGATGGATGAGAACCACCACTCAGAAGCCTACCGTGGCTCCCAGAGACCTGCTCTACTCACCCCTGACGACTCCAGTAGCTGCCAAGCTCCCCATCCACCTGGCCCTCTACCAGAAGGATCCTACCACCATACACTTGCATGCTACTCCCTTGCTCAAGAGCTTCCAGTAGCTTCCTCTTGCCCCACATAACACATCCAGCATCTCTACCCCGGTTTCAAAGACTTTCACAATCAGGCCTATAACTTCCCAACCTCCTCTCCAACTTTCTCTAATCTCATCTTCTCTCCCCACTCCTCCTCCCTCCCTCCCCCTCTCTCTCTCTCTCTCTCTCTCTTGTCTCTCTCTTTCCATCATCACTCTCTCTTTCCCTCATTACTCTCTCTTATCTCTCTCTCTCTCCACTCCACTCTATTTCTCGGCTTCTGTCTGTGACTTACAGGGAACGTCCCTCCCACTGCCTGGGTTCTCTCTCTACATTCTGCATTCGACCTACCCTTCAGGGCCCACTTGTGTCCCCCTCCATGACACCTTTCCTCATCACCTGTGTTCTCAGGATTCCCTCACCCCTGAACTACTACCTACCTTAGCACTAGCTCCACGCAGCTGAGCCACCAGCCTGGCCTCCAGCCCCCATTGACGTGTGGTCGCCTCGTCTGTGCCGGGAGCTGGCTGCAGGAGGGCAGGAACCAGGGCATATGCTCATTTGGCGTGCACCTACCTCAGCACCTTTCACATACCAGAGGCTCAGCAAATGCCCACGGCCAGGATTGATGGCATTAACTACCCAGGTGTAACTGGGGCTGCAAGACCTTCACAAACACGAAGCTCCTCTAACCATGCCCCACACCACCCACTCTGCCTCCATGTTTGTGCACATTATTCCACTCCACGCCCCTTCCAAAGCCACCTTCAGAAAGTAGGGGGAAGATGGGGGTTGGCTCTAACAGGACGTCTCCATCCACATTAAATCAGGCCAGCAAAGCCCGGCATATAAAGTGTGCACAGCAGAGTCGCCACCCAGAAACTTAGCTGCCTGTGCTCCCATTTAGGCCTGTGTGGCTCTATTGTTTAACTGATAGCTACAGTCCTTACTAGGGTTCCTAGCATACCAAATTTCCACCTGTCAAGCCCAAAGGGTAAATAATAATTATTTCTATTTTATCCTCAGGGCTAATTTTCCATTGGCGTAGCAACCTTTTAACACATTAACAGTCTCTGGAGGAGCTATCAGCCACCCACTAACCAAGGCCATCAGGGGTGAACAAACTATCAATGCACTTGCAAGCACCCCCTGGTGAGATGTTGTAACTGGAGGGCAGGTTAGATAACAAATTGGCACACAGTTTACCCAGCGCTGCCCGTGACATCGGGACAGGCCCACAGGCATCAGGACACAGCCACAGGTTTCTGACCCACACGCCTGCAAAAGGACATCAAAGCAGGCACAGAGCCCAGGAGCAGACGAGGCCGCTGTCCAGACTGAGATCGAGAACCACCCCAGGCCTCTCCAGACAGCACAGACGGGACCCTCGAGCAGGGCCAGCCTGCACCACGAGTGGGAGACTGTCCTTGATCTCAGATTGCTGAGGTTTCCCCAAACCCTGAGCCCGTACGTCGTCACCCATCCCCTCTGTTCCTGTTTCACTGGCAGTCAGTGGGGCATGGCTCTGCAGGTGAGGCCCAGGGAGGAAGGCACTGTGACAGCTGCTGCAGAGCCCAGCCCCCATACTCTGGGGAGCCAGGAGGACGGCGGAGGGAGGGAGAGGCGGGATCTGCTCATTAGGGGGACTGAGCAGCAGGCTCACACCTAGAGCACTGTGCTACCCAGCCACCAGATGGACACTGCGGGCATCACCATCATGAGCCAGAGTCGGGAAGCACAGCCAGTGCCAGGGCCCCCCACCTCCCTCTTCCCAGCTCCCTGGAGGCCCAAGGGGGCTTTCAGGACAGAAAACAAACAAGGCCCAGGAAACAGGATGGGCAGCTTTAAGCTACTGAAGGGAGCAAAGAAGGGAAATGTATCCTCATTCCCTAAACTCTGGAAGCTGGAAAGAGTCCCCAAAGGCCAACCTCAGCAAGGAGGGGCCAGGGTGGAGCTTGGGCTGGGAGCAGACACAGGGTCAGGAAGGACTTGGAGGCTGGATCCACCCCTGATGTGTCTGAGAGGAACTGCAAGGGACTTCAGCCTAGAGAGGGGTGTGAGAGGACATGCCACCCGGGCTCCTTGCATGGCCCCCAGGGAATGAAGAGATCCTGCCTGCCCTCTCTGCTGGCAGCTGCCCCCAGCTCAGCAGGCAGCGCAGACGCCTGAAGATGGACCCTGCCTACCCAGGCACGGCACCACCTTGCGCCGCGCTCCAGGGTCCCACACGAGGACAGCTGGCCAAGGCACTGCATCCACTCGGGTGCTGCCCTCCCTTCACGTGCCGGCCTGCAGTGGAGCACATTCACTGTCACTTCCTCTGGAGGGGCCTGTTGTCTCTGCTCAGGCTGTGCTTCCTCATTTGGCCGGCTCCTCCCCAGCCCCTGCTCCTCCCCAGCCCTTTCTCATTCCTCAAATCTCTGGCGAGAAATCAGACATCCCTAGTCTGGGCAGGTTACCCCTTCCTCTGCTCTCCTGCGGTATCCTGTGTTGTCACAGTCACTGCCTAGAGTCTGAGGAGTCCATGAGGCAAAACCCTCCTCCAGCTTCTTCCTTGGTCTCTCCTCCAGGCCCTAGTACCAACCCTGGCCTGTAGGTGCTCCATAAACACAAACTGAAACAAACTGGATTGGGAGGGCTGGTGGCTAAGCCACCCGCCTCGGGATCACCCAGCCAGGCACTAGTGGGTCATGCTGGCAGCACGGAGCCTCAGCATGGGCTTCGCGCCTAAAGGTGTTAGAAGGAGGGCAGTGCCTCACAGAGTCACCAAAAGAACAGAAGAGGAGACAATAGCAGAGGAGGGACGGCAACATGTTTTTGGATGGAAAATGAGTTTTAGTAACTGATCCAGCAGCGAGGAGAGAGCCATCCTCTAAATACCTGAAGAGGTTACGTGTAAGGAGCCAGCCCGCTGCGCCCAGGACACCAGCAAAGCTCAGGACGTGGAGGGACCAGGTACCACAGGACAAAAGGGCTGATGGAAGGCTAAACAGAGGGGGTTGGTTGAAAGTCTGTCCTCAAAGCAGGTAGACCCCCAGGCCTTCCCCACACAGCAAGGTGACTCTTACCGCCCTCATCTGTGTCCCCACCAGATGCTGGAGGTTTATCAACCTTCTGGAGAAACTGAATCCAGGAGACTCCAGATTGGGAACATTAGCACAGTGGAGGGTGGGAGTAGGTGAGGCTAAAAGCAGGGAAATTAATGAAAGTCTGAAAAGGGAATTTTGGGACCCCAACCTCCTTCTCCTCCTTCTTTGGCTTCGAGAACGTAGAGAGATGAGATGATACTGTATTCCCAAAACAGGAAGAGGATTCTATTTAAAAGAATGAAGAAAAGAAACAATCAAAGAGCTCTTGGAAATTAAAATTACACTAGCTGAAGTTAAAAATTCAATATACATGTGGAACCTAAACTCAAAGAAATTTCCTGCAAAGCCAAACAGAAGGACAAAGGGATGGAATAGAAGAGAAAAAACATAAGAGAATCTGAGTGTCAATGTAAGATGTTGAATATTTGACCAATTGAATTCCAGAATGAGAAGAAATTATCAAATAAACAGCATAAGAAAATTTGCCAGAACTGAGAAATTGGAGTCTTCAGATTGACAGGGGAACACTTTCAGGAACCCAAAATAATGAATTTTAAAAGAGATGGCATTGTGGAATTTCATAAATAAATTTTATAGAGAAGATCCTAAACATTCCCAAAGAGAGAAAATAGGTTACCTGCAAAGAACCAGGAATGAAATCAGACTTTCAATGGCTATACTGGAAGCCAGAAGACAATAGAGCAATGTCTTCAAAATTCTGAAGGAAAACGATTGTCAGCTTAGAATTTTCTCCTCAGCCAAACTGCCAGTTGAGGTTGAGCACAGAATTACAATTTCTCAGACATAAAAGGACTCAAAGGTTTCTTCCCATTTACTCATTTTTCAGGAAGCCACTGGAAAAGGTGTCCCACCAAAATGAAGCTGTACACCAAGAGGAAGGCCTGGAGCTGGAGGAGGTGGGTCCCAGAAAGGAAAGTTTCAAGGAAAAAAATGCAACTGAAAGACAGGAGTCTTCAGATGGAAAGGAAGCCCTGAAAATATTGAAAGGCTGCTGAAGGGTGCAGCAAGAATTAGAGATGGTACAAAGAAAACGAAGCCAATGAGGAAGAAAAAAGAGGCAATTATTAACTCCAGATAAAACATAAAGTTCAAAAAGAGAGGAAACATAATCATGATACAACCAACTTGACTCTACAGTGAATGTTAGCGATACAACTGTAATAATGTGAATATTGAATATCCACAGACCCTCAAAACATGATAACTATTTTGGGAGGGTGATGAGGGTAGGGGGTGAAGTGTGTTTATGGGGATGGATAAGAAGAAAGCTGACTTCTCAACTACCGTAACAGATAATACAACAGAACTAGTTGAGAAATAGCAGTATAGACAAGGCATATTCATTTGAAATACAGATTTCTATCTAAAGAAACAGCTAAAAGTATTTGTATCTAGGGAATACGAATGGGAATTGGGGAGGGGTGAGGCAGCACACAATTTTTCCTTACAAGTGTTTTAGTACGATTTGACTTTTTGAATATATATACGCATATTATTTTGGGGGAAAAAATGTGAAATTAATTTTTTTTAAGTTTTGAAATAAAGTTTATGAACAAAAAGAAAAACTTGGGCACATTAACTGTCAGTCTCTGTAATCAATAAAGTTGCCCTATACTACCTCCCCCTCCCCACACCAAACCAAACATGACCATCAATATTTCCATTAGCTCTAGTTCAAGTTCCCATGTGATACAGAAAAATGAAATCACAGTCTCCGAGCCTAATCACCACCATCCTCCCCCATCTTTCCCATCCTCAACCTGAACTTTTGGGTAGTGGTATGCTGGTAAATGTTTGATAACATGTTCTCTGGGGGGGAAGTTCTGATTTGTAGCATCTGCCAATTTCCATGGTGTAAATACTCCCATTATGGTTGATTTCAAGCTACCACTGTGATGTCACTGACTGTTGACTTGGGAAGAGACGTGCACTTCAGCTGCAGCAAACCACTTTCTTTGGGCCCCTCTAGCCTTATCAGCCTCCATGCTTCCCACCAGACCCAGGGTACAGGAGAGACCTGAGTATCTCCTCCAAAGAGCCACAAGTCCACAGGGCACGTAGCAGCAGCAGAAGTGGATGCTGAAGGGAAGAGAAGGGGTTCTGGCTGCATGGAATGGCTGTGAATTTACCACCTTCCTTCCCCGCCCTACCTCCAGCAGTTACCTGTTCATTGGTGACCCCCGGGCGCAGGGTCCCATGCTTGTAGTCCTCCAGCAGCTGCACAGCCTCTCTGAGACGTCTCTGCAGGGGAAAGAAAAGAGACCTTGAGGGGCACAGATCTAGGGTTCCTGCACCTCTTACCCTTGTGAGAACGCATCAGTATGAGTTGAGTACTGACAATATTTGCAGTGTGCAAGGCCTACCCTCTGGTTCATGAGACACACACAAAACAATAAAGAAGGACACAAACTAAACGTCCTTGCATAGGGAAATGGCTAAATCACAGTGGTACCACGATACTAGGGAACATTATTCGTTGGCTTAAAAAGTGAAGTAGAGCTCCATGCAATTCTATGGCCATATCTCCAAGATTATTTTTGAGTGAGAAAGCGATTTGTAGAGCCGTATGATGCCACTCGTTGTACCAAACAAACAAAGCACACACACGCATACACATAGAAAACAATATTTTCCACGAGAATATTTATATGTGTAAATGCATCAAAAAAGCTCTACAAGTAGACCCACCAAACTGGTGACAGGGGTCTACTTTGGGTTAGGAGGAAAGCACCCAGACTTGGCAAGGGGTGTCAGAAGCAACGTTAATCTTAATTGTAACATTGAAAGTTTTTATAAAGAGAACATATTTATGTAATACTTATATAATTTCTTTTCAACATTTTAAAAACACTAGCAGAGATTTACATACTAAAGTACATATGGCTACGGTAACTGATGGGAAGAGAGAGACAATGAAAGAGGATGCAATTGTATGCTTTTTAAAATCTTAAAAGCTAAAGAGACAGCAACAGTGATAGAAGGCAGCCTCGTCCACCAAAAGATTTGTATAAGAATATACATAGCAGCACTATTCAAATAGCCCTAGACTGCAAACTATCTGAATGCAAGAGCAGGCTGGATAAGTGAATTGTAGTACATGCCCACAATGAAGTATTATACAGCAACTAAAAAAGCAAACTGCAAATACATGTCACAACGTGGCTGAATCTCACAAACATAATGTGGCAGAATGTATTTTCCAAAGACGGCCACCATAATATCTCCTATGTCCCAGGCCCTTCTAGAACCTTCCTACATCTTCATCCAGAGGTAGAGTCTATGTCCCCTCCCCCCGATCCTGGACAGGACTTCATGACTGCCTCAACAAACAAGAGTATGGCCAAGAAGAGGCTATGGGATCTCTGAGGCTAGGTCAAAAAAATGCCTTACACCTTGTTCTCTTAGGATGGTCACTTTCCTGGAAATCAGTTATCATATTGTAAGGAAGCCCAAACAGCCTACGGAGTGACCTATGTAGATAGGAACTGAGGGCCTGGCGGATGACTCCAGCCGAGCCACCAGCTGATGGTCAGCACCAAGTTGCCCACCATCCAAGTGAGCCGTCTTGAAATGAACCTTCCAGCCCCGAGTCAGGCTGCACTAGCTGATGCCGCAGGGAGCATAGACAAACCATCCCCTCTAAGCCCCGCTCAAGCTGAAGCTCAGCAAGCAAAAGAACCGACTTTGTTGTTCTAAGCCGCTAAATTTTGGGGCGATTCCTTAGACATCAATAGAGGGCTGATACACACAATGATAAGTGAAAGAAGTCAGATGCAGAAGAATATTTATCAAGTTCAAAAACAGGCAACACTCACCTATGATAGTAGAGACCATGATAGTGTAACTTTTGTGGGGGTTACTGACGTGGAAAGGGCATGCAGGAACCCTCTGGGTTCATGGAAATGTTCAATGTCTTGATCTGAGTGGTGGTTACATGGGCATAAATATCTGTCAAAATCCATTAAGCCATAAATTCAGGATTTGTGCGTTTTACCATAGGTATATTGGACCCTCAAAAAATTAACAATAAGCAGACAACAGTCAGAGGAAGCAGCCTATGTCAAGGACAGATGAGGGACCCAGCCACCAGGGACGCCCAGCCAGTGTGGAGGGAAAAACCCAGTGAAGCCACCCTGCTGCCCTTTTGATGGAGGGACAAGGCTGGCTGAGGATGGGAGTGCCGAGAAGGCAGCATAAGCCCCTTGGTCTGAAGACAGGATACAGTACCAGGAAGGGCACGCAGTGGGGGCGACAATGGGGCATTTGCTGAACGGGCTGACATGGCAGTCTCATAGGATGGGAAATGAAAGCCACCTGCTGTCCTGTAACAGCAGGAATAACCGCCAGCACAGACAAGCCAGCGAGGCCACCCGCGACCTAGCAGGCCTGTGTGTGAAGTACCCGTGGCCAGTGCTGTTCTATCCCAGGGCGGTCAGGGGGCCAGGAAGCCGTCTTACTTGGGAGCAGCCTGACTGCTGGAAAGTACTGTCCTTCCCCTTTCAAATGTATGCATATCAACTCTGAAATTCCAGAATCCCTTCCCAGAATCTGTTTGTTTCCAAGAGATAGCTTGGTGTTTTCGTTTTTGTGTTTTTCCAGTTATACTAGTAATCCATGCATGCTGTTGAGAGAAAATGTCAGAAAAAAATAGAAAAGCACAAAAAATTTTTAAACTACCTACAAACATAAACTGAGATAACCACTGCAAAAGGGAGGATAATTTTCCTTCTAGACTGAAGACATTTGTTTTTCAACAAAATGGGATCATGTTGATTGTTTTAACTTGCTTAAGGTCACACAGATAGGAAGTGAGCGGCTTAGTATTTGAACCCACAGTTTGCTCAGACCCTCGCTCTGTGCCCCTGACACCCCCAGAGCCTCCTAGTGACACGGCAGGCCCCCCACCCCAAGGCCGCTTCCCCCCGCTGCCATAGCCTCTGCCGCAGGACAATGGATGCTCTACTTTCCACCGCTGAATGGTGAATGGCCCCGCGTCCTCATTATTTTCCCACTCCAGGGATTCTCCCGAGTTCCTATAACAACCTGGCCAGGCTCCATCTCATTTGATGCGGTCACCAAAGGGAGGCCTCCCGCCACAAGAAAAAGTTCCAAAGAGCCCTGATCTTGGCGTGGGTTGTGGGAGAACTGAATCCAAAGTTCCTGAAGACAAGTCTGAGAATCCAGGACTGAAGGAAGCTAGAACATGGTTTTCTGCCTCTGGGCCTTACTAACCCTCAGCCAGGCCCCCCTCTGCCAGAGGCTGAGAGGCTGGGGCTCCAGGCCCTCAGTGGGACAGACAAGGCCTCAGCCCGCTTGTCTTGAGAGGTCCCTGAGGGCTGGCTCTTCTGGGGGCTGGTCTCCTCATTGCAGAGAAGGGGGCTGCTTTCAGGGGTCCTGAGGACGGTCTCCCTGCTTTGAACCCTCCTCTCACCCTGATGCACCATGAGGCTTGGTGGAAGAGCCCTGGGTTCTTGAGGGGTGGGGAAAGCTGGAGGTCTGTGGCAGGGGGAACTTTGCAGGAAGTCTTTTCAACCAGGAACAAGCAGGCAGCCAGACCCTGAATCCTAAAACGATGAGGGGCCCAGGCAGTCGGAGACAAGGCTGCTGGCCCTTCTCAGGAGCCCAGGGGCCAGGGGGAGGGAGAACCCAGGGGGAGGGACGGCCCAGGTTGCTGCTTCCCAAACTCCATCACCAGCCTGCCTGCCTCTGGCTCGCCTGCCAGAAAGTGTCACTGTGAGGGCGCCTGCTTGTATTTGACAGGGACATGGTCTCCAGAAGGTCCCTCTGGAAATGCTGGCACCTGGGAGGTCCGCTCCAGTGGCAGATAATTTGAATGAGGAGAATCCTGGCCCTGAGGGTCCCACCCAAAGGTGCTGAGGGGAAGGAGAAGGAAGCAGAGAGGCAGGCACAGAGTGTAAGGGTGGTGGCCAGAGAGGGCAGGAGACCAAGCCTGACACGAATGGGGACGGAGGGACACAGGAAGGGAAGAGCAGGGAAAGGAAAGCCAGAGAGAGTCATCAGAAGCAAAACTAATTTTGGGGGGCTTGCGGGGGCCCATAGCCCCTTCCTAAACTAAATGCAGGCTAAGGGAGAACGTCAACTGATTTAAATGTTTAATGTATTATAATAATATTTACTACATTAAATATGATGGGAGTGACAGCACCTGGCCAGGACGTGAGTAGCACCCAGAAATATTTCACCCCCCTTCTGGTAAAGGTACCCACCCACCGTGTAGGTGGTGCCTGCCAGTTCCCATTCCTGACCTTGCCCATACTGTTCACTTCACCAGGACACCCTTCCTCCCCAACAGTATCACCTTCCCCATCCATCCTTCAAGGCTCAGGGCCATCGGCTCCAGAATCTTCCAGAAATGTTCCCTCCCTCCTCTGAACAGTCAGAGAGCATTGAGTTTACACCACTCTGAGGTCCCTGACCACTTACTGCTCGTGTGCCCATGTTATCTGTCAGATTGCAAAGCGCAGGGAGCACGGCACTGGTTAGGCATCTTTGAAGGACCACAGGACCCACCCACCAGAGTCCATCACCAACATGAGGCCATACACAGTGCACATTCCACAAAAATGAATGATTGAGGCTGCTGGGGGAAAGGTGAAGGGTATGGTCAGGGTTAGGAATCCACATTCCAAAGCAGCAGACCAAATGCCCCCTTGGTGACGCTGGTTACAGAATCCCCGGATTCCAAGAGACTGCGCCCTGTTCACACAGGAAACGGAAAAGAATACCCCCTGCACGTGTCTATCATGGAACCATCAAGGCCACCCCTGTCTGAGACAACTGGGGCTAGAGTGAAGGGCATTTCCATGCCCAGGGTCACAGAGGGGGTGGGCGGCACCTGGAGACCTCAAGTTCCCTCAATCTCAGTTCTGGGCCGTTTCCACGAGACATCAGCGGGAAAGAACCTCCTGTCCTCGTGACAGTAATTGAGAGAAGGGCGGTCTCCCAAAGAAACCACAACAATGCCTGCATCCCCCAAAGCTGAGGCCTGCTGGGGAGGGCACCCTAGGCAAGAAAAAGAAGGGCCTTCTTCACTGTCATTCAAAGCCGAGCCCAGCCCGACACAGAGAAACTGGAGAGCATGTTTGGAGAAAGTGGGTACCATGGAAACATGGGCATTTCAGGCAAAGTGGAGAGTTTGGGAGTTTCAGAGCTTGCAGAACTAAAAAGAAAAAAGAAAAGAAAAGAGCAGTGTCAAGGGTCAGGGGAGAAAGAACTGGCAGTGGGGTGGGGTGTGCACGAGGGAACAGAGCAAGGCTGGCTGGGTAAATGGGGTGAGGGGGATGCAGGTTCTGTCACCTCATGCCTTGATTGCTCGGTGCCTGATTGTTCTCACCTGGACCAGTCTTGCATCCAACAAGCGCAGGGCCATGCATTCTTACCTTGTCTGCAAGCAGGGCTTTATCCACTCCTGTTGTGGCCCCCAGGCAGTGGGACTTGGGGGCCAAAGCTCATGATTTACGTGCAGGTAGAGCCCCAAGCCCTCCTGTTTTCCCTCGGCCTTCCTAAGCCCCTTCTTGTTCCCTCTCAGCCGTCCAGGGACCCGCAGAGCTCTCTGCCTGTGCTGAGATTGGTCCTTGGCTCCCACCAGCCAAGAGCCACCCTCTGGGAGGCCCAAAGGAAGGAAACCAGGGACACACAGGGAGAGGCTCTGCTTTCCCTGTGGCTGACCTCTGATCACCATAGAAATCAATCTAATTCTGGTAGCATGACAGGTGGTACAACCCTTTAGAAAATAAATCTGTCCAGCTATCCCAAGAATGGTAACAATAATCACAGCCTCCAGCCTGGATACCCTAGTCTTGGGAATTTTTTTCTAAAACAAAAAAAATTAGCAGAAGTGAAAAGTGATATGCCTGAGACTGTTTTTGCAGGAGCCTAAAAGATAGGAAAGAACCTATGTGTTAGACTTAAAAGTCTAACAGGTATGGTTATTTATACTATAAGATTTGATTTAAAAAGATTATAAGGCTTGGAAATGAATGAGAAAAGCAAATAAAAAGTCTATGTTCAACGTAATAAAGATGCCAAAAATGTATGCAGATGGACAAGAATCTGAAGTGCAAAAGGGTACTGACATTTGGGTATTTTTTAAATTAAAAATCCATTAAAGATTTTAAATTAGAACATCTGATGCTGTCTAGAATACACTTAAATGGACCCCCTCACTCACTGCAATTGAGAGAATAAACTGATAAAATCTCAGCGCAGGCTGGGACAATTTGCAGGGCAATGTGGTAATATATATCAAAAGCCCTATTATGTCTTTCATTCATAAATTCTAGGAATTTATCCAAAAGAAATAAGGGGAACTATGGGGAGATTTATGTACAAGGATATTTATCGCAGTATTATTTATAATGGCAAAAGACTTGAAACCATCCAAATGGTCATCAAAAGAGAAAATGATTAAATAAATTAGAGAATAACCACATGATAGATTACTATGCAGTTATCAAACATATTTTGAAACAACATTTAATGACAAGGAAAAATGCTCATGAGATGCTACATGGAAAAAAGAATATATCTCATGTATACATAGACATTATGTGTACATATATGTCATATATGATTCTTTGTATATCTATATAGATAGAGCTAGACATATACACACACACATATACATATTATATAAACCATTCTAATTTTGTACATAGACATACACAAAAATGCTAATGGTGCTTAGTTCTGGCAGGTGGGATAATGAGCAGTTTTAATTTTCATCTTTAGACTTTCATATATTTTCCAGTATTTAGGAATTAATACTAGAATCACATCGCATCAGGAAGCACATAATGTCGGGTTTTTTCACTGTTAGCGAAGCTAAGTTTGGCCACCAGGTTAAAGGGCGTCCTCAAAGCTCTCCACCATAAAGGTACCTTTTCCCCTTTGTAATTGATAAATAATCTTCAGGGTGATACTTACTCAGAGAATACGAATATCCTAGTTCCCAAAAACCCTTTACTCTGTGGAAAGAGCACCCATTAAAGATCCTGGTTGGAATCAGTTATTTCACTGAGGATTACACAATGGTTATTTCCTTCTACATTTATTAGCCGACATTCTTCTGTGAAGAGGTTCCCCCTCCCAGATTTTCAGTATTACTATGGACTCGTGGATTTATTGTTATTATTATTATTATTCAACATGTTATAATCCATTGCTTTTATTCTTCTTAATGCTCAAATTGTCCCAAATCTGGCCAGTGGGTTTCCTTTCAAGCCACCTCCTGTGTTTCCATCCTTCTTTGAGCACTTTCTTACTTTCTATAGCAACTCTCCTTGCACCAGAGGTGGATTTGGCCATCCCTCCAAGAAGCCCTGGATCCTTTTAATGCATAATGGTACATTGTTTCTGGGGTGTCATTGCTTCCAGGCCCTTTCAGTGAACAGAGGCTGGAAATTGAAAATATAAATGTAAACACGTGTGTGTGCGGGGGGGGGTGGTAAATCGTGACTTCATATTGACACCTCCAATTCAAATACAACATCGCAGAGTTGTCTGTCTTTTCCCTACTCCATATTTTTAATCTCCCTACTCCCAAGGTGAGAACCCTGATTCCCAGCATCAGTATATTTACTTATTTATTCTATCCTACAATACACCCTAAATAGTTTCAGATTACTACACCGATACTGAGTCAGCGTTGTTAACACTATTTCAGCTGGTTTTCTATGCCCTTCAGGATGATAATCTGTCAACCATTCATTCCCTTAAATAACTGTTGAATGCAGAATAGCAAATCCCTTTCATCTTCAGTCCATAATTAAAAGTAACTTACATGTCAGCTGGTACAGCCTTGCCCTTAGAGATCCGGATCCAATTCCATGATCTCTGTGGAAGGCCAAAGCTGGGCTTCTGCCAGCTCCTGGGAATCTGCTTCCTCAGGCCTGATCCTGCACACACTGCTCCCTGTCAGGAGACTCAGCTACTCGAGATCCCCCCAAACAATCTACTCCTGCAGAGATTTCATGAACCAGGCAGACTTTACTGACAACCTCGCGGGAATGATGGTGGAGGGGACAATAGTGTGACATGTCAATAACTTTCACAAGCACTGTAGGCATGACCCATCTCAAAAGAGCCCCAGCCACTGGCCTTTCAGCTCATCATGGTTACTCGACGTCCTTCCCTCTGTTCCTACCTCTTCGTCCTTCTCTTTTCTCTCTCCTTTTAGGATCAAAAGCACAGTTCTTCCCCCTCTGTCAAGCAGACCAACCTCCTCCTCTGAAGCCTTGCTCAAGACATTCTTAGAACAAAGACAGCCTTCTTCCTAAGAGAAATTACGGTGAATAAAATTTCCTCCGCCTCATTACACATACAAGGGTTGGAAGCTTTTTAAAGCTTGGTCAATTATAAACTGCAAACGAGGAGCTGCAAACTCTCTCAAGATGAGTCTACACATTAACTCAGCTAATGCCCCTCAGAACGGGGTCACCAGATGGCTCAGCCGCCCAGGATCTTTCCACCTCAGGAACCGCCGGCTTTCAAAGCCTCTTCGTCATGTTCTCCACTCTCCTCTCACGGACATGAGCCAATGGCTCCGGGAGAGAAACAGTGTCTTATAGACATGAGCCATGTTCTGTGGACTGAGCCCAGCAGAAGGGGGATCTTGACCCTCCTGGCAGTGCCACAGTTCATGGGGAAGGAGCTCAGGGAAGACACTCTTTCCTCTCGGTGCCTCCAACTTCTCATCGCTTCCATGCAGATGGTCTTGCTAAGCAACTGGCCTGGTCTAGAACCAGTGAGGGCCTGAAGGCCCCACTCAGAGCCCTCCCAGAGTTAGTAGGGCCTAGAAGATCTTCTGTGGGCAGAAACTTTCCAAGAGGCCAGCAGGTAGTGCTGAAAAGAGTCCCCAACTGGGGGACAGTGGGGAGAGGAGGTGCGGATCTTTCTGGGAAACCTATCAGAACCTTTGATGAGGGAAGGGAACATGTGGAATTTCAAAAATATTTGAAAACTACCGTTCCATTGTTTATTTTCTAATCAGTAAATAATTAAGCTGCTTTGACATTTCAATTAATAGTAAAGAAAAGTATGAAATTTTTGTATTTACTGATAGAGGAAACAGACCAAAAATGGTTTAGTGATGTACAAGAATGTTGGGGCCTTTCGAAATCCAAGAGTTGAAGAAGAAAGATATGGTACAGGAGGAGAGTAGAAAAATGAAATGGTCTGGGAATGAAAGGAGGGTGGACTGGAGAGCAGAGAGGGTGTGAACCCATGGCATAGGTAGCATGCTGTGCTGTAGCTGCCCACTCATCCCCAAAGCCCCTGCCTGCTCGTGGTAATCTGGGGAGCACTGAAATGTCTCCCCAAGGCTCCCTCCACCACCTCTCAATGCACCTCAAAGTCCACCACCAGCACCTCCATCCTTTGAGTTAAGCACTGGCCTCTGCAGCCTCCTCCATTAAGCAGGTGGCATTTATGTTGGGATTTATGTTGCAACTGTATCTAGTTGTGCACCATTCTGGAACTTTCTAGAAAGACACATAACCTAGGCTAGGTAAGTAGTTTCTCTAGTTTGGTGCTCTCTCAAATTTTTATGCAATGGCATTGATTACTCCTTAGGAGAATAAAGACAGGGCCCAGAAGTACAGCAGCCTCGCCCTTGAGAAGTGGTACGTCCAGACGTAAGGCCAGTCAGAAAAATACCTGAGCCCTTCACCCTTGCTGAGATGCAGCAGGAAACCACATTCAGGGTAATTCCCACATTTCCCCTTATTGGGCTGCTCCTCCAGGCACAATGGGGATGGTTCCAGGCCCAGGTGCCAAGCAGGCCTTGTGCTTCTTTCCGTTATGGCTTTTCCTTCCCAGAGCTCATCAACTCCAGGGCTGAAGCAAGCCAATGCTCAGTACAGAGAAGAGGTCCAGAGAAGTGCTGTCTGCTCCAAAGCCAACTCAGAGGCACCGTGACTTGTCTCAGGGCATGTGGGAGTCCAGAGTGGGAGCTCGGGCCTTCTGCCAGCTGAGTAATCTCGGGAGAGTTCCCTGAACAGGAATGCAAACTGGCTAAGAATAAGAATTCTGGAGACAAGCTTACCTGGGTTCATACCCTGGCTCCACCACTGGCCAGCACCATGTGCATGAGACTTAACTTCTGTTTCCTCATCTGTAAAATGGAACTTACAATAGTATCTACCTCACAGGGTTGCTTTGTGTTCACCTGATGAGCTAATGCACGTAAAGTGCTTACGACATTGCCTTGCTCACAGTGAGTGCTTAACGAATATTTGCTACTTTATATGTGCATGCATTCCTACATGCATTTGTAAATATATATCCAAAGGCGATAGAGACACTTCTTGGGATGGCTGAAATAAATTAAAATTTGACAGTACTAGGTGCTGGTCAGGATGTGAAGCAACCGGAACATTGTGATGGAAATGTAAAAGGTACAGTCACTTTGAACAACAGTTTGGCAGTTTCCTATGAAGTTAAATACACGCTCACCACACTTATCGGATGAGCCGGCAATCCCAGTCCTAGTTATTTACTCAAGAGAAATGAAGACAAACATCCACACAAAGAATGCTCACGGCAGTTTTATTTATGATAGCCCCAAACTGGGAACAGCCTGGGTGTTCACCAACAAGTGGATGGATAAACAAGTTCTGGAACACCCTTTCGGTGGAATACTGCTCAGCAATAAGAAGTGACGAAGTCCTGATACATGCAACAATACCGATGAACCTCAAAAGCATTATGAGAAGGCAAAGAAGCCAGACACACAAAGCTACATACTGTAGGATTCCATTTATGTGACCTTCTAGAAACAGTAAAACAGTAGGGACAGAAAACAGACGAGTGGTTGCCAGGAACTGGGCGGGGCAGGGGGAAACTGATTAAAAACAGACATGAGGGAACCTTTTAGAGAGATGGAAGTGTTCAGCATCTTCATTGTGGCGGCAGATACGTGACTGAACGTTTGCCAAAACCCATAGAATGGTTCATATATAAAAAAAAAATTATGCCTTAATAAAGCTAACATGACCTGTGAGACGAGGGAACTGGGTAGGAAGAGTGTATGAAGGATACTTTTTTGTTCTACGTAAACACATCTGTACTGTTTGAACTTCTGTAATGAGCATGTAATTCATGTACTTGGTAGTAATTTTATTAAAGTTTGAAATAAGAAGAATGATATATATCCATCTTAAAGGGATGTCATGAGATCCAGATGAAATGAGATAATGTGTATAAAGTGTACACACAGATGACCCACAGATCTTCTAAAGTGACAAGGTATAAAGGTCAAGGGGCCTCCATTGAGAGTGACAGCCATGACTTACCTCAGTGACAAACAGTGTGCGAGGGTCGATGATATCCAGGAAGTGCCTGAAGCGGCCATAGAAAGATGTCTGGAGCGGGAGGAAGGAGAATAGAGTAGATCAGCTGCTGTAAACCATCCTCTAGACACTGGGGAACCCTCCCCCGCAGCTCACCCTTACTATTGGGGTCCCACAGTCCCCAGGACTATGCCTGTGGGTGATAAATACCAAAGAGACCTCACTTCTCAGTGACCTGAGGACAGCTTTCTCAGGCCTCAGGGCTTTCTAAAGTCAACTCAGAAAGACTATTAAGGCACTCAGTGACCAGTCCCAATGTCTCTTCAAGGTGTCTCCCATTTTTTTCCCTCTCCTCCCAATGCACTGAGATGCACTCCAAGCCTTCCAGCAGCTCCCGAGCACCACTGAGCACACAGGCTGGAGGGGGGGCCTGGTCCTCAGCCCTCACCCAGCCTTCCCTGCCCACAGCAGCCTCCTTGCTTTGCTTAGGACCTCTCGAGTGAGGGATTCCCTCTCCAAGATCCAGCTCAGGCCCTGCCCCCAGGGAAAGCTCACACAGGCAGAGCTCAAGCCTGATAGTGCCCAGCTCACAGCCCTCAGGCCTTCCTTTCCCCAAAGCCCTGGAACTGCTATGAGGCCCAGAATGAGGGGCAGCTCCTCCCGGCCTTGCCCCAGAGCAGGGGCCCCAGAAAAGGAGGGCTTTGTGCTAAGCAGGCCACAGGCATTAGGGAACAATGAAAGGAGACGGAACAACACTGCTGCTGGGCCTTCTGCCCAAGAGACAGAGCCAGCTCGAGGGGAGGAGAGAGGGCACCAAGCTGGGCGACAAAGGGGAGAGCCGCAAATGCCGGGAGTTCATGCCTCACTACACTCCAGGCTCTACACCCCGGGCTTGGCCCCAAATCCTCCCTGGAGCCCACAGCTCTTGGAGCCCATCCGCTGCATGGAGGAAACAGAAGCCTCCACACTCTCTCCTCTTGCTCACTAGGACACCAGACCCTGCAGCCAACTTTCCCTTCCCCACAAAGACCCTGCCATAGGCCCCGGGTCACCTCAAAGTCCCCTGCACACACCAGGCCCCATGCCGCCTCCATCTCTCTGCTCCCCAAGGCACCCCCTCCATGGAGCAGCCTCAAGCCCTCACGGACCTTGTCTACCAAGAGAGACAAAGAAGTAAACAACTACGAAACACTGTGATCCATGCTGAAATGAGGCATCATAAAGCACAGTGGGGGCACAGGTTATTTCTTCCCAGTGAGTCAAGGAGGCTTCCAGAGGAGCTGGGACGGGCAGGTGGATGAGTTTACCAAGCAGAGAACGGTATCAGCAGAGCTGGAAGGCATGAAGGCTGGAGTCAGAAACTGTACCAGATTCCTGTGGTTTATTCATTCATTCACCAAAAAGCTACTGAAGACTGACTGTGTGCCCTGCACTGTGCCAAGTCCTGGGAGTAGAGCAAGGCTGACCGACTACGGGATGAGGAAGATCAGAGAGCTGTGGATAATGCCTGGATTTCTAGTTAGACACTAATGCTTATTAACAAGGATATGGAAAGCAAGAAGAACACTCATTTAGAGGAGAGGGAGATGGTTCTGTACTGGTTATGTACATTTGAGATACTTAAAGGGCCTTCCAGAAGTAATTTTTCAGTAAACACTTGGAAATAGAGGCCTGAGATTCAAGAAAGGCGTTCTGAGTTAGAAATGCTAAGCACAGATGATAATGTCCTGGCCAGATAGGCCTAAGACCCCCCCAGGGACAGACCTGTAGTCTGACAAAGTCAAGTTTACTGACTCATTGCAATGAGGGAGGCCACACAGCAGAGGAACTTCAGGCTACTTCACCAAAAAAGGGAAAAAATGGAGTTAGTATAGAATTCTGGAGAAAGGTGGAGTAAAATTTAAGTGAAATGGTGCTTTAATAGGCTCAAGGCAAAGCAAGGCTGTGGGGAAAGGGGTCCACATAGATCTGGACTGAGAAGTGGGTGTAGAATCTTGTTTCCTTAGAAACTATAAAGTTAGGATAAATGGGGCAGGTTGTGTCCAGAGACTCATTTGAAGCTCTGAGCTTGGGTTGATTCTCTGAGTTAAAGTGACACAGACGCATCAATCAAAAGGGGGGGGGGGGTGCTTCATTCCTACTGATATTTTAAACAGCACAGTTTCTGGCAACCTATGATCTTGGAGAAGGTGATTTCTCAGTGAGCTTGAGAGAGTGGCTTCTCAAAGAAGGAAGTTGTTAGGATACTTTATAACTGAAGTGGGTCCTTGTGAGAAACACTGTTTCTTTGTAACTGGCTTTATGTGTCTGTTCTCCCAGCCTGATGAATGGCTGGGAAGGTTTCTACTTTCTCAGTCTGATTAATTTTTATTTTCTCAATAGTTTAAAATGTATGGCCTTCTTTTCCCTCCAAAATTCAGCCCTCATCTTTACCTAATCAGATAGTCAGTAGATGTTTTTCCTTCCCTTTTTCTTCACCGGAGGAATGAGTCAGCTAAGTGATTCCTTCCCTTTCCCTTTAGTAGAAAGGTGAGTCAGCTAATTCTCAGCAGGGGCTTGGGACGGCAGCAAGACTTCCCACCTCCACGGCCCCTGGGGCAGAGCAGCCCCTGGGGCAGAGCGGGACTTGGGAGCAGCAGCTGAGGGCAAAGACCTGAGAAGAAACTGACAGCCCTCCTGGCCCCACACCTCTAAACCACTGCTCTTCTGGCTTAGAGATAAAACACTCATGGAACCTGCAGCCCAAAGGCAGAAGGGCTGGACCAGCTGGGGGCAGGCATCAATGTCTGTTTAGAAACCTGCCCAGGTGATTAAAGTGCAGCAGGGGTTTGGAGCCACTGGACTAGGCATTGGCCCTGTCCACAGCACTCTGGGAAACGGTCACTCTCTGGCCTATAGGAGAGAAATGATTAAAACACATAACTATCAGCAAGGCACTTGCATTTTAGAACTTATTTCAGGCAAACTACAGAAGAAACTTCCCCACTGAGCCTCCTGACTCAGCCCACACAAAGCCCTCAGCCTTGAAGCGAAGTGTGCATCCTCCTGCTCAGAGAGCTCCCCATGCTCTAGAGGGAGCCCTGTGAAGCCACCTGCTCTGCGCCACAGGCTTCGGTGGATTTCCGTCCCAGCAGATCCACACCCCCAGTCATCACCCCTGAAAGTGAGACTTCCAAAGGAGCAAGGAATTTTAAAAACAAAACATTTCTGGATAGACTGAAACACAAATGGGAAGAAGCATGTGTGTATGTTTTCTGTTCTGGGCCCCCAATTTGCTAAAAAATGGTGTGTGGGCCTGAAGGGAAGAAAAGAGCGAGATCAGGAGAGGAAATGAGCAGAGGAGGAAAGGGAGCAGAGTCAGGTCACAGAGCTTCCCGGGGGCTGTCTTGTCATCTTCCCTTTGCTAGGCAGTATGGGGCAGTGGTTAAAAGCATGGACTTTAAGTTTCCAGGAACAATAGGGGAGAGGGGAACATGTTAAATAATACCACAGGGATGCCTTCAGCCACATGCAGAACGAGGGCAATCCTACAGGACAAATAACCCAGTTTCTTCAACAAATAGAAAAAAAGAAGGCAGAACCAATAGATTAGAAGAGACAAAATAGGCATATCAGTCAAATATAATTGTGGGCTTCTGGGATCCCGATTCAAGCAAACCAATTATTTAAAAAATGACGTGACAATCAGGGAAATGTGAATAGTGCAATGGACTGAATGTTTGTGTCCCCCAAAAGTCTTATGTTGAAATCCTAACCCCCAAGGTGATAGTATGAGGAGGTGGGGCCTTTGGAAGGTGAGAAGGTAATGAGGGCAGAACCCTCATGAATGGAATTAGTGCCCTTATAAAAGAGACCCCCCCAAGGCCAGTCTTCCTCAGCAAAAACAGGAGCATTGGCAGAAAATGTTAGTTCAGGGTTAATCTTCCTCAAAAAAAAAAAAAAACCCTAATCAAACAAGTTCTTGTTTTTTTAGAGATACCTACTAGCAGGTACAAAAAAATGACGGGATGTCTGGGCTTTGCTTTAAAATAATCCACTGGTTGGGGGTGGGAGCGTATAGATGAAATGAGGCTGGCTTTACAGTGGTCATTGTTGAAGTGGAGTGATGGGTGCATACAAGTTCATCAACAATTGTCTCCACTTTTGTATGTCTGAAAACCTCCATAATAAAAAAGTTGACAATAAACAAATAAACAAACAAACATTGACTCTGGAACCAGAATGCCTAGGAAGTTCGTTAATCCGTTGGTGTGCTGCGATTTTCTTACCTACAATATAAGGGATAACTATACCTGTCTCACAGGATTGTTGTGAAAATTAAATAAGTCAACACACCAAAAGGTCGGAACAACGCTGGGCTATCAGCATCATCCTACAGGGAGAAAGGTGGTCACAGACCACAGCCCATCAAGGTGAGCCATCTTCCTCCACCCTGACGCTGCTCAGTGCCTTCCTCCCCCTGCCCTCCTGCACAGGGAGATCCTTGACGGAGGAAACGAAGAGAGTTCTGCGATGACTCCTGGGAGTACGGAAAGACGTTGTCACCCGGTCTTGCAGAAAGCAGTAGACTGGATGGGGATTGAGGGTGATGTCCTTGGTGTGGGCCCTGGGAATGGACCCTGCATTATGAACCACTCAGGGTTCAAGGCGCTGAAAACAGCCAGTGTGGGGGGAAGGAGAGTTCTAAGGGGTGGGGGTGGGGGGTTTGATTTGAGGAAGAAGAGGTCAGCAGGGGTGGGCCACACAGGCTTTTGAAGCCCTTTCAAAAGTGAAGTCTTTATCTTAGAAGGAGGGGAAGCCACTCGAGGGTGTTTAAGCGGGGAAGTGGGAGTCACCTGATCAGACCTGCATTGTTGGGACCGCCATGAGGACAAGGCAGGGACTAGAAGGGAGCCAGAGTGGACCCGGGAGACCCGCTGGGAGGCTTCCACTGCAGCTCAGGAGATAGATGATGGGGCTTGGTCTGGGATTCCAGCGACGGAGACTGGTGCATTTGAGAGCTGAGTAAGAAATGAGAACGCTGGCCCTCTGGTTGTATTTAGAGAGTGAGAGTGAGGAAGGGAAGTACATAGGTGACTCTTAGGTTTCTTGGGAGTCAGTTGAGTGGCAGGTTGGGCTGCTTGCACAACTAGGGAGTGGTGTGGGAGGAGCAGGTTTGGGCAAAAGAGGAGAAGTTCCTTAACAGCAATGAATCACGTGCACTGTGGTTTACCCAGGCCACTGTGCTGGAGGAAGGGTGCTCAAAGGCAAATACAACAAACACTTTTACTGCCCTCAAGAGCAGTGCCAGAAAGAGATTCTAGCAAAGGCTGCCAGGATGACAGCAGTCTCAGGTGTGCCTGTATGGCTCCAGGGGTGATCAGAACAGCTCAGTTGTTAAAGCCACTCAAAAGTTGTTGATAAATGTCTGTTGTGTGACCGAATGTCCCAGAATAGGTATTGGAAAACGAACAACCCAGGAATCTTTATTTGGCATGTTACTATGTGTCTAGCCCCACCTCAAGGCAAGAGGGAGACAACCCAAAGGGCAAGATCAGCCCCTTCTCTCAAAAGGCGCACACAGGGGTTGAGGAGACCGAGAAATCACACAGAGAAGGAGTAGAGGACCACAGGGCAGACTGTCAGTAAAGGCTGACCTATGAGGATCACACTTTGGGTGGCCAAAGAGGCAGGAGGGAGTCAGTGACCTGGTCCCACCAGTGGGTAATGTCATAGGGGAAGAAGGGAGGAAATGTTTCTGAGGAGGTGGGCCTGACTGAGCCTTGAAGGATGGGTGCACTGTGTGTGGAGGGCCGGGAAACAGGGACAGTCAATGAAGAGTCACTCTGGAACAGGCAGAGGCACTCCTGACAGTCATCCTAGGGGGCATGCTACACTGGCAGGAAGACGCCAGTCTCACCTCAGGCACCTACATGCCCAGACAGTTTATTTTTTTAAAGAAATTAAAGTCCTATTTAAAAACTGTGGGGACATTTTCTCAGAAGTCTCAGGAGCACGTTTCCTTAAGTATCAGCGAAGCTCGGTGCACCAGTTTGCTGGAACCGGTCCCTCTCCTATCACCACCAAAAAAACCCAAAAAACAGAAACAAACCCACCGTGCCGACCTTTCTACAATTTCCTTCCTTCCTGCAAACTTCTTTCTGCCCGCCTCCGCCGCCCCCAGCCCAGGCAAGCCCGGTTCACCTCAGCAGTCTCTTTGCCCTTTTCCTAGTAAAGTCCGTGTCCTCGGCGCCGGAGGCAGCGGGGATGGAGCGTACGCGTGGCCCACGGCGTGGGAAGGGCCCCTCTCAGCCTTCAGCCAGGGCCGCCGGTTCGATCCCCGTTTCCGTGGCCGAGTTAGCGACGCCCTGTCCGGGGTCCCGGAGTTAAAGGACCGCTGTCACCGCGCCCCGGAGAGCCCAACCTGGTCGGTCAGAGCCGAGCGCTCGGCGGCAGCAGGGCCCGGCTGCGGCGACCCCCTGGGGAGGGGTTGGGGCGGGCTCCCTGGGACGCGGACCCTTCGAGCGGCCGGCGGTCCCGGGGATGACACAGCGTTTCCTCCGCACCCCGGTTCTCCCCGCACGTCCTCGCTCCGTCCCCGGCAGGGCACCACCGGGCAACTCGCTGCGTCAGCGAATCCCCCGCCGAGGGGACGGGGGTCGCCGGGCCGCGGGCACCCTCGGCTCGTGGCCCTAACCCGTCGCGCAAGGCGGACCCGGCGTGGGATCGAGGGCTGGGAGCGCGACCGCGGGGCGCAGGTGCTGCCCGGAGCCTCCGCCAGCAGCTCGGAAATAATCCAGTCACCACCCGGGGAAAAAGTTAGAAGGGACCTCGGCCACGCCAACTTCTCACCCAGGGCCGGACTCGAACTTTCTGCCCAGAGTGGACCGCTGCACAGCCCAAAGCGACCCTGCAGACGCCGCTCGGACCCAGGCGCCCGGATCCCGGGCCGAGGCCGGCAGTGACCAATCACAGAGCGCCTCGGGCGGGAGAGGCTGGGAGGCGCTGGCAGCCGCGGAGCGACGGCGACGATAGCCAATAGGGAGCCAAGGTGGGAGTCCTCGTCCACCCTGCTGACCAATGGGAAAGGGGCGACTGTGGCCGAGGTCCCCGAGGCAGTCGCTGCAGGCTCCCCGGTGGCCGCGGGTCGGAGACCCTAGGGCTAAAGGGGATTTTGGAGTGGAGTTTGCTCGCCCTCCTTGTGCCACCCGCCGACTCGCAGACCACAGCCCGGTCCTCACCTGCTGGAAGCGGGGTTTGCCCAGCTGGAAAGGAGGTGCATCGGTCGAGGCGTTGGCGACACTAGCCGCTGCCGCCGCCGATGCTGTAGTCGCTGTATCCGCCATGGCCACTGACGCCCGCAATCTCCGGCCCTTTTAAAATGTCCCTCCTCGGCCCCCGCCACAGCTGCCTCTCCGGATTGGTCATAAGCAACCGCAGACAGCCGGGGGCGCAAGGGGTTGTGGGGAATGTAGTTTTTCTCGTCACAGCGCTTGACAACCCTAGACTGCGGAGAGTTGCACTGACTCAGACCCGGGCTCGGTTCCCGCCGCCAGTTTTGCCAGGGATCTGCAGTCCGGGAAGAGCGTGCATGTACGACTCTAAAATCCCGACAGGGGGCCACAGGGCGATCCCTCGCTGGTGACCTGCCCCTACAAGTTTGAGTTGCTGCGGTGGGCATCGCTACTGGAGTTGCAGCCCGGAAGAGCCCTGCTCAAGCGAGTCCGACCCGGGACCAGTTGGGAAAGGACTCCAGACGGAGTAGGGTTAATCTCAGAAGGCCTTCTGCAGAGTTGCACTGCGCGATCTTTATGCAGTTTCTTCTGTAGCCACCCTGTCCCTCGCCCTGTGCTCTGCAGCCACCCTGACGCTGTTCCTGGAGCATGCTGGGCGCTCATCGCCCCTGACCCTTGAACATTCCGTACCCAGAAGACTAACTTTTTATCTTCGCCTGACGCTGGCTATCTTTCTGGCCTCCGCCTAAACACTGCATTTCCTGATCCATCACCCTACCTCCACAAAACCCACTACGTGCTCTTTTAGCACCCAGAACCTCTCTTTTGCCACCCTTGCATTTATAGTTATTTAAGGTTTTGAGTATCCGTCTTTCCTACTCTATGGTCCACAGAGCAGGAGTTGTGACTTTTTGATTCACTGCTAAGTCCTCAGTGCCAGGTACAGAGGGCTCACAGCAGGGACAAATGTGTGTTGGCTGTATGACCTAAACAGTAGAGGCTTAAGAGCCTTGGCAGGCTCCACTTCTTTGGCCAACCATGGAAGATCTCTCCTGGGCCCAATTCCTGGGCAGGAAGAGAACTGGGAGTTGGAGATGGGGTTCAGCAGTGTTTATCAAACACCAGCTACAAGGACTTTAGGTAAGGGGGAGCACTGCAGATCAAAGAACAAGAAACCAGCAGAGATAATCAACACCCTCCTGCAGAACAGAGTTGCAGAGATTCCTAACTGAATTATCTGGCCAGTGAGCCAGACTGGAAGAAGAGAGTTGGGGAAACTGCCTGTTTCACCCAAGAGAATAGTAGAAATACTTGGTTTCAACCCTAGGGAACCCCACTTTGGATCTCCTTAGTCTCATGCCGAGGTGCAAGGTTGGCTCATGCCTGCCCATGTCTTTCTGGACACTTCATGAGCTGTAGCAGTCAGGTCCTCATCCACAGTTGAACCACAAGAAACAGACTTTTCCTAAAGCTGGAGAGATTCTAGCTAGCCATGAAGAACCATCTGTAACTTGGATTTCTGTCTTATCTTTCCCTTCTAGACTACGCAGCTTGAGAACAGGAATCAAGTCTTTTACCCCTATACTCCCCGACAGTACTCAGTAAATGTGGGTATCCTGGGAGTGAGAAAAGACTGAGTCCAGGCCACTGGGCAACACTGTGCTGCTGCCCCTGATGTTCGGGCAGGGGCAGTGTCATCCAAGAACCCCATCACCTTGATTTAAGGCTGCCTTCTCTCCGAAGAAGCCTCCTTCACATGCTCATCAAACAGGAACACAACAGAGGCACCTGCAGTTTGTGAACTTTTTATTCTTCATAAAGTGCTCAAAACATGAAGAACAAGCTCTTTATAAACAGGAGTTACAACTAGGAAGACAAACAGCAAAGCAGAACTGTGCCTGCTCCCTGCCCACCCCACCAGCAGCTCTCCTCTAACTTGTGGCCAGGAGCAGAAACATCCAATAAGAACCTTGGGCTTCAACTCAAAACTCTCCCGAAGACATCCCTGTGCTGGGCATTTTGGAGGCCCACAATCAAGGATGAGTAGAAGATCAGGGTCAGGGCTGGGACTGAATAGAGCCCAGAGGAATACCTAGTAGAGGAGTGACGCCCCCCCCCCCCCCCCGCCAGACACCTCTCCAACCTTCAATGACCCCAAAAAACATGACCGAAGTCCTAGGCACCTGTGGACACTTTCCTCAAGCTTTGATGAGTGGTCCTTAAGGTAGATAACATCACAGAGGCCTTCCCCCATGTGTGGGGCTCCTCTGCTTCTGGCAGAAGATGTTACCCATAGAGCACATCTCCTCCCAAGGCTTCCCGACCGATCCCACAGGCCCTCACAAAGAAGAGGCAATCCCAGACTTGCTCTCACCCTCTAGCTCCTCACTGGTTCAAAAGTACCCTCTTTCAATACCTCCTTATCCCAGAATTTTTGCTAAAGCAGGGTGCCCCAAACCACCAAAGGTTCCCTGCAGATGCCATGGGGAAGCCTGCCATGTTTCTGCAGCAGGGGCTGGGCCAAAGGGCAGACACTTCATTTCAAAGTGAACTGCAGCCAAGCCAGGCAAGGCCATGGGGCAGAAGAGAGGCTGGGATGGCAGCTAGTGGATGGATGGGAGGGCAACAAAGGCTTTTCCTAAGTTATAGGCAGATGGGACCTCCCACTTCCAGAATGCAGTTTTTATCCTAGAACCCTCCCCAATTGGGGTTGAGGGAGGAGGAGAAGAGAGCAGGGGGTGCGAGGGAGCAGCAGCAGCTTGGCCACACCCTTAACTGAAATTAACTCTAGGGGAGGGGCAGAGAGCCCAGCTGGGCTGCCCCCCTCCTCCTTTCCCATTCCCAGAGCCCTGACAGATCAGCCCCTTGTGCTCAACAGGGAGGGAGGGGGATGTCAAACAGGGGGAGAGGTCTACATCCAGAGGCTCTTGACCCCACCCACAAAAGGCACATTTTCATTGGTTTCCAAAAGGTCAAACCCTGCAGCAGCACAGTTTTGGCATCTGGACAGGCAACAAGAACAGAGACAAGGCTTGATCCCCAAACCCTGAGGCCTAGAGGGGCCCACACCTTGAAGGTGGGTGCGGAGGCGCTCTCCCCCCACCTGCCCCAGCTCTCCACACATTCACACATGACACTCAAAGGGAAGGTCAGAAGAGGAGGGCAGGGAGTGGCCTGGAGAACACATCATCTCCCTCCATCCACACTGCACTCGCTCCGCAAATAGCTAGAAACAGACAGACTCAGGGCATGGCAGAAATGAGACTACAGCAGACCACACGGGCTCTTTTCTCTCAGGGGAACAGATGTGAGGCTGAAGAGCAGGTGCTCTGGTTGCCCATAAATCACAAACGGGCAGCTTGGTCCTTGCCACTGACCCAGTAATACTAAGAGTCCCCTAGGGGCTAGAGAGAGATGAAGAAGATGAGGGTTTAGCCGTGGAAGAAATGGACAACCATCCTTGAGGGGTAATAAACTATGTCCCAGATACCATATCAAATTGCAGCTTGCCCCTGCTCCATCTTGAGGGCTGAATGCTTTGTTCCAATTCCCTGGAGCCCCCAAAGCTAAGGGATACGAAAATAGGCAGGTTGGAAAGACCCAGGGCTCCCAAAGACACACAAGTTGTACACGGAACCTGATGCCTCCAATGGGAGTCCAAAGGGCCCCTTTCCAGCAGCCCCATTGAGGCAGGAGGGAGAGGAAAGAGTCACAATAGAGGACAGACTGCACCCTGCCCCAGGGGAGGCTGAGTTCAGTGGGAGGGAGGGAGGGTGTGAGCCCTGTTAGGGCAGTGGGTCCATGCCAACCCTCCCGGGGGCGGGAGTGAAGAGGACTACTTGGGGGTGCCAGGGGGGATCTGCAGCAATGTGGGTGAGGTCTCCATGATCCGCACTAGAAGCCGGTCGATGTAGCTCTCCAGCTCCTGCACATGCTCGTCCCGCTGGCTCAGCTCCCGCTCCCGCTGTAGAAGCAGGCCAATGAGCTCATCGTGGGTCAGGTGGTAGTACTTGGCCGACTGATCCAGCACACCTGAGTCCTGCAGTCAGATGGAATGAGAGTGAGCAGGACAGCCTCAGGCCTATCTGTCCGCCTGCCCACCGACACCCTAGTCTCACACCCACAGGCCCCTGGAGCTGCCTCCATCTCTAATGCCACAGATGGCCAAACTGGCTTCAGGGCTTTGGCATGGGAGACCAGGCCTGCTCCTTGCTCCGCCCTGCCCAGCACCCTGCTCCTGACCTTGAGACGCCTGCCCTCTTTCCACAGCACCAAACGTCTGGTCAGACGCCCCCTGGCATCCTGCTGGGCCTCACCTTCAGCCTCTTGGTGTCCACTGTCTGGCCGACCTGAGGGGCCGGAGCCACAGGCTGAACGCTGCCAGATGTAACTGTCTTGAGCTTCTCCAGCCCGCTGCTCAGGGCTGTGCTCAGACTGGAGCGGGGCTGCTTCCTGTCGGGGCTGCCCTCCACGGGGGCAGCGCTGAGGGGCTTCACAGGGTGGGGACTGCAGAGACAGACAGGATAAGTGTCATGCGATGGATGGGCAGCACAAGGGAAAGGTGAGGCCACCTTCTCTGTGGGGCCAGCAGGTCAGCTGGACAGAAACCTACCACTTGGTGGTGGCTGCCCCTACTCAGCCAGGGCTGCAGGGCAGCTGCACCCAGCATTCCTCAGCAGCCCTTCTCTCCTCTGCCCTCACTGCTGTCCTCACTCCTCACCCCACCACCTGCACCATCCCCATCTCACTCCCTCAGACAACCTCACCCTTCCCAGCGACAGTAGAAGCTGTCCTACAAACTGCTCTGCACCCACACCCAGTCTTTGCAGGGCCACACCCCACACAGCCCTGCCATCCATCTTCCCTCTCCCTCTTCTACACTGTAACCTTTCTCTAGGGCGGTGACCAACCCTCTCACTTCCTCAATTTTCCCAGGACTGGGGATTGCCAGGATGGGGGACTTTCAGTGCTAAAACCAGGGAAGACCTGGGTAAACTAAGACACTTGGTCACCCACCTCTCTCTGCCGGTTGCTCCCCCTCAGCATTTACACAGGCCTGAGAAACCCTCCCTTGACCTTGTCTTCGCCCAGCCATCACCCTCAGTCATTCCACCTCTTCCTTCTTCTCACCCGGAGGATGCAGGCTGCATTCTGTCTCTCTCAGTTCTTACCTCTCATTGACTCCTCAACCCATTACCATAGTGGCTCCCCCCAGCCCATCACATATGTTCCTGCTGAGGCCACCAACCCCTCGGTTCTCACCTCACTGACCTCTCTGTGGAGCTGACACTAGGACCTCTCCTTCCTTTGGGCTGCTCTCCTTCTCCCTCGTTTCCCCTCAAGACCTCTATCTGCTTTTCTGACCTCTGACAGCCCCTTCTCAGTCTTAACTGCTGTCTGCCCTTGGGTTCCTCCCCTCCACCTCCTCGACTCCTGTCACCGCAATCTATCTCTAGCCCAGAACTCACCCCTGAGTTCTGGACCCATCATGTAGAGAGTCACAGGCTGCCTTGCTCCACTCAGGGTCACCCCAGGCACATCATACTCCCCTCCATGCCTGCCCTCTCCTGTGCTCCCCAGCGATGCGTGGCACCATTAGCCTCCCAGGAATCCAGTCAGAAACCTGGGAACCCCTCTGAATCTTTCGCTTCAGATGCAGCCTTAACGATCATCAGCCCTGCTGCCTTCTCACTTTCTCTCACACCATCCCCTCCTCTCCAAGCCAGTGCTAGCTAAACCCTCCTTCTGGCCACAGCTGGTAAGTCAGCTCCTCCGTGGGCCTCTTGCCCACCTCCAAGCACACCCCCATTCTGCTGTGGGATAATGTTCTCAGCCTCTCCAATGCTTACACAGCCTTTCCTGGCTCCCTGTCAGGGTAAGAAAACACAGTCTCTAACGCAGTCTGGCCCCTGCCCTTCCTCCTGGCCCTCTACTCCCCACGCACTCTGGCCAGGGGAAACAGCTCTTGCATCTTTACGCTCTGACAAAAGCTGTTCCTCTGTCTGGAACACTGCCCCTGCTGGCCTGCTAACTCCTACTCTCCTTTCAAAGCTGTGCAAGGCCACTTCCTCCAGGAAACCTTCCTGATTCCCCTAGGCTGACTAAGGGGACCCTCCTCTGGGATCCCCCAGTACCTGTACCTGTGATTTCACCCCAACTGCAAGCATCAGGCCCTCAAATCAACTAACCTGCCCCTTGGGCACCTCTTAAAATTTACGCTTACTTCACAGAGGATTTGGACCATTCAGGAGTAGGAAGCAAAACGGCTTAGCCCAAGGCCCTGATCTCCACTGGAGGGGGCTCACCCAAACCCAGAGAAGCCAGCTCTGTCACTCAGGATAGGGCCATGGATGCAGACTCACAAGCTGGGAAGAGCTCCAAGAGTCCAGGCAGGGGCAGACAGGAGGAAAAAGACCTTATCTCAGTCCTTCCTTCCCACCTACGGGTCTGCAGTAGGGATGGGGGTGAAAGGCAGCTCTAACGCCACCCATGGGCTGTGCTGGGGGAGGGGAGGAACACCACTGCCGCGTAAGAACGCCCTGAATGACGGGCCAGGAGTCCTGGGCTCCGAGTCTGACTGCCCCACTACATCTGAAGGACCCTGGATCCCTCATGGACTCCATTTCCTCGTCTGAGAAATGGGGACAGCTCATTTGGCCCATCTGCTTCATGATGTAAGGAACATGCCAAGTACAGACATGATGCCAACTCTGAAGAGAATAAAACTTGTAGAAAGTGGTGAGTATAATTTGAAGTGGTGCTGGAATACAGCAGGGCTAGCTGAAGATGCTGTCATCAGAGCAATGAAGCTGTAACAACCTCTCTCCCACACCTCCGGGAACGGCATCACCACCTACCACTGGAACAGCCGCCGGTGGCAGCTCAGACTCCCTCCCACCCACTTATGTATCAGCACCGGCCCCAGGGCCTTCCCTTCATGGATTCACCTCCATCTTCCCCACTGGACTGGGAACTCCTTGGGAATACAGGTGGGACAGTGTCTTTCAGCCCTATTCAGTGTCTGACACACAACAGATGCTCAGTGAATCTGGATGACTGAATGTATGAGCCAGTGGGCTGGGGCCTCACAGAGGCCACTGCTGGAGTCTGTCCTGCTCCCCAAAACCCTCGCCCTGCCCTGCTCCCCAGAGGCAGTGGCCACTTATGCTCCCCTCTTCTTCACTCAGGGCTCCTCGAGCGCTGGCACCCCTACGGACTTAGCTGCCCCTTGCTAAGTCACACCCCATCACCCCCCAGGGACTGTGTCTCCAGACCTCAGCTCTGCTCACCTCTCAGCAACCACCTGGTGAGGTCACAGCCTCATAATTTGTCCAAAACAGACCAACGCCACAGTGACCACAGTCACCTAGGCATCTGCTATCAAGTCAGCACAGTCCTAAGTGCAGGGGACCAGCCCAAAAGGCACAAACGCAAACTGATGAAGCCCCTGATGAAGCTGGAGACCTTTCTTCTGAGGATCACATATGTGGGAAGCATTTTCTTTTTTCTTTTTGTCCTCTGAAGGTGTCTCCAGCTTTCCTCTCTGACCTCAGTCTCCATCCCTCCTCTGGCTCTCTGCCCTCCACAGCCTGCTCCCCCAGGGCCTGCCACGGAGGATACGGCCCCTATTTGATACGGCCCCTATTTGACAAGCTTCATGGCCCCCAGCCCCTAGCTCACCTTGTGGCTGAGTGCCTGAGTTCTCACCCCTCTTCCCCTGCCGGCCCGCATCACCTCTCTCCCCACCCCCTTCCTCATCTCCTGCACCTCATCAGTGTGATGCCCAAACCCCTGGCTTATGGGGGCACCTGCTCCTCCAAGGCCTCAAAGAGGAGGGGGCTTCAGAGCCAGTACCACAGAAGACTCATGTCCTCACAGCCTCCCCCATCCTGCCTCGAGGCGAAGGAGCCCCTTGCCTGCCTCTGGAGGGGCTGAGGCTGGAATGGGACCACCTCAGCCCTCAGGGTGCTCTGCACACCCTGACCCACTTCCTCCTGGAGAGTGTTCTCGGGGGGCCGCTCACCTGGCACTGGGCTGTGGCTCCTCAGCTGGTCGTGTCTCCAAGGGCAGAAGCACAAGCGGGGAGGCTGGGGTGGCTGCAGCACGGTCCTCCCCAAGTGGGGCAGGGGAGCCCCCAGAGGGGGAGGCTGGCTCCCCGGGGGGTTGAGAGGAAGAGGTCAGGGGCCAGGCTCCAGGCGGGGGAGAACACGGAGGGCTGGGCCCCCCGTGGCGGTGGCTGGCCCAGGGCAGGAGAGGGGGCGGTGGAAAGGCAGGCTCTGTGGGGGTGGGCAGCTCTTCTGGACCAGAGTGGACGGAAGATTCCCTGGACCCTGGAGGGGATGTGGATGGGAGGCTGGGGGGACCTTGGCTCCCCTGAGACAAGAAGGGGTTCAAGGCATCCTCCTCCGAGGCCCACAGGTCAGCCTGTTGGGAGCTGCCAGACAGGGGCCCAAGCCCCTCTCCTACTGGTCCCTGGCTCTGGGCCTCAGGAACCTCAGAGCCTTCTCTTTCTGGAGGCCCCCAGCTCTGCTGACTCTGAAGAGCCAAACTCTTTGAGTAACAGGGTATGGGGGCAGGAGCCTGAGGGCAGCTGGTGGGCAGAGACAGGCAGGGCCCAGACCCCGCACAGCTGGCATCCTCCACTAGATCTTCCAGGCCTGGCTCACCCAGCAGGGTTCCAGAAGAATGGCTGTCAGACTCCAACCTGGGCTTTTTGTCCTCCTCCTTGGCCTCCTGGAGACCAGCAACCAGAGCACTTGGGAAGGTGTCTTCTCCTCCTGTCTCTGCCCCTCTGCTGCTCAGCTCCCCTGCATCCTCCTCCTCCTTCTCCTGGGAAACTGAGGGGGTGAAGAGGCGCGGTGGCTTGGGAGGTGGTGTGCTGGGTTGCAGCCCCTTGCCGGACGCCAGCTTGGGTTTGGGCTCTGGCTCCAGCTCTAGTGGGGGAAGTGCCTGGCTCCCCTTGGGGCTCACGGGTTCTGGCGACTCTGGCTGCACCTGGGGAGGAGGCAGCTCATCAGACTCTCCCTGCAGGACTGGTGAGGACGTCTCAGCCGCAGGAGAAATAGTAACCACATCCCAAGGCCAGGAATTGTCCACTGTATTGAGCTCGTGCAAAAGCTGGCTTTCGCCTTGGGAGGCCTCCTTATCCTGGCCCTCAGGGGCGTCGTCTGGGCCAGGCAGCCTCTCCCACACGCTGATCACTTCTGGGGAGCTAAAGAGAGATGTCGCACTGTCTGCTGGACTCTGCCCTGCTTCCCCTCCTGGGGCCAGCGGCTCCCTGTCTGCTTCGGGGTCCGAGGCTCTGGAGTGCAGCTGGGCTGACGTGGAGGGCAGGCCGGCCCCTACGGACCCAAGGGGCCCCAGGTCAGCCGCACTCGTGCTCTGGCGGTCCAGTCCCAAGTCCAGAGGAACCCTGGGCTCCAGCCACACGTTGCTCCCACCTCTTCCTCCTCCCCCAGGGTCCCCCCGGGGCTCAGCTGCCTTCACTGTCATGGCCCCGGGGCCTGGGTCTCGCAGCCCAGTCGCCTCCAGCCCCACTCCTGCAGGGGCCAGGATCTTGCTCCTGGCCTCTGGACGCAGCCTGCTGGCAGCAAAGACGTTGAAGGTGTCGTCCCACTCAGGCGGGGCTTTCCCAGGGGAGGCCAGGGGGGTGGGGCTGGCCCTCGAGGCACTGGGGAGAGAGGGAGCAGGTGAAGGAGAGTTTAGTGCTATGTCGGCTATGAGTTCCTCGAAGAAAGGGTTGCTCTGCAAGGAGGTGAGGAACGGGTTGGTGAGACCCAAGAATCCAGATGGGGTGGCTTCAGGGGCGGCGGTGGTGGCAGCAGCAGTGGCAGCAGCGGGGGAGGCGGCTGCTAAAAGGTTAGTGCTTAGCATGGGAGCAGCAGTGGGAGCAGGAGTGGGGGGGGCCGGAGCACGGGGGGAGCAGGGGAGGTGGTGAGGAAGAGCAGCTGGGTCAGGTTCTACCTGAGGAGACACGTCCAGGCTGTGGAGGGAGACAAAACCGTGAGCCTCCTGGTTAATGCCAAGACTGGAAACGCCCCCGCTGAATACCGCCCCTTGCCCCCCACCTGCCTCAGGATGAGGTGCCACATGCCACAGTGGCAGGGTTCAGTCATGTGGCCCAGGGGACAGAGGGAAGGCCCCAACATGTAACATTATTTGATACCATCCAAGGAGGAAGATGCTGGCAAGAGCTCATTTAATCCTCACACCAACCCCAGAGAGCAATAATCCCATTTTACAGGCAGAATCCCAAGCTAAACCTAGCGTTCTTTCCACTACCCTATGCTGAAGATTCTACTAGATGCCAGACTTACACCTGAAGAACCAATCAGACAGAGCCTTACATCCCTTTAATGACTGAGAGAGAGAAAACAAAGTACCAGCTGACTTGCAGGAGATAAAGAGATCAGAGAAAGGCTGGGCCTAGGTCTCTGGCTGGACAAAGCCACACTAATAGAAGCCAGCAGGACACCTGGAATTCTGACTCCTGAAACAGTCTGGGTTCCACTGACCCCTTGAAGGAACAGGAGGTAATGATGAGGCTGTCGTCAGGTATGACAAGGTGTCAATCGAAGAGAACCCACCCCTCTTGTTTCTTGGAGGGGTACCATAACCAGCCAATGAGGACAGCAAGACATTGCTGAGGATGTCTACTGTCAGGTGTCCACGCAGCCCAGCACCTAGCAGACTGTGCCCCTCACCAATGGCACCTACAGGCCAGCCTTGAAAGCAGCCCTGCTGGGGAGATGAAGGCTGGAATGTGGGAGCAGAGGCGGCAGCAGCAACACTGGATGTCACCAGGGGCCTCCTGGGGTTCCCCACACAGAACCCTGGCTTCCCTGGGAAATCCATTCCATGGCAGTGAACCTGCACTCCTAAAGATGCTGGAAAACCCTTGCTGGCCTTCAGGTGTCCCCTCCAGGGTCCTCTACAGGAGGGGGCATCTCCTGCACTTGTACCTAATCCACAGCACGCCACTGACCTTAGGAGTGTGGGCAGGGTGAACTGTGACACTAGAGCTCTTGGCTGCCCCAGAACACCCCTGGGACAGAGAAGGAGGCCAGAGAGACAATGCAGGAGCCAACACCCGAGGTGACAGCAGTCTAACAGAGGTTTGTGCCTGCCTGGAGGCAGAGCCACGTCAGACCCAGACCTTGGTGGCTTCACCTGCTATCCTAGCCTTGTCTCCCAGCCCCCACTCTAAGCCCCAAGACCTCCATTCCTTGACCCCTACCCAGGTGGAAACATCCTGGGGAACTTCTCTTCCCACAGGGACATGCAGGGGGTGAGCCCTGAGGTGGCAGAAGGTGGTCTCATCAGTCAGCCCACAGGAATGCAGGTTGGGGTAGGAGAGGCACCTATGGAAAGAGGCCCACGAGTCTGGAGCTTGCCAGGAATCTTCTGAGAACCCGGCACCCAGACAGAGTGGGGCACAGGCAGGGCCAGCTTGTCCACAAACACTGGGGGCAGACAACGGGAAGGTGTCCAGTTCAACTAGCAGCAAAGGTGGGTTTCCCAAGACAGTCTGCGAGTCTGTGACTCCACCTCACAGGCAGGACACAGCCAGGTCTCAAGCCCCTGGCTTTCTCTTAAGAATCCAGCTTTCAGAGACTCTCCTGACCCTATTTTTGCCCTACAATAACTCCCTATCCAAGGGTGGATTCTCAGTCTCATGCCACCATCTAGAGATGGAGGGAGAGGATGTAAAAATTCCCATCCACTCCCACCCTACCTGGGCTTCCCAGCACTGCTCTGCCCCTATGGTCACAACATGGTGAAGATACTGGAAGAGGGAAAATCCTGGGCCCAAAGTCCCAAACTCTGCAGACATCCCTTCTCCCTTCCAGACAGGCCCCAGGGCCAAGGCACACATGCCTACCTTGTGGACCAAGGAGAGCAATGTACCACCACCATGTGGGTCAAGACCCTGCCCTGAGCCGCCCCCCACTGGAGCATCCATATCAGATACAGCCCAACTCTGCCAGCACGACTCAGCCCCCAGGAACAGGGCTCAGTACTCCGATACTTGGTACTTGGTACTCTCTCCAGTGCCCTTTGTGATGAGTGGCAAGAGGGGTCTGAGGGAAGAGAGCTCCATCAACAATAAATAGCACCAAGCTTAGCTCTACAACCCCTCAGCCCCAGCCTGGCCCCACTCACCCTCGCAGTCTGCAGCAGTCTGGCTGGCGGTCAGAACTGCAGGGCAGGAGGGTGGCAGGGTAGAAGGCTGGAGCCCCAGGCTAGGCTGGCAACCCCCATGGGCTCCCCAGAGACGCACACAAACCCGTTGGTATGGAACCAGCAAAGGGCCCTCCCTGGAGGAAAGGACTCCAGGTGCCAGGCCTGGCAGGCTCCGCAGAGCTGGCGGCACCTCTGAGAGCACCCTGTCCACGCTTTCGACCCAGCAACATGCCCCACCCCATGCCTCCCTCGCCCTTGCTCCACATGAGGTGCACATTCTGAAGGTTCTCACTTTAAAACATCCGTTCCCTACCATTCCACCTGACACAGATCAGAGATCGACTCCCACCTGTGGTTATCTCTGCAGGTTATGCTCTGAAGACAGACATAAACCACCTGCGTCCGAGAACCTACCAAGCCAGCCTAGCACGGTGCCATCCCCCCGCCAAGCAGTGGGGGCTTCAGCATATGCTGCTTTGTCTTCTCTTTTTGGATGGAAAGTTGGGGAAAGAAATCAAAAGTCCAAAAGTCTCTGCCCCTTCAACCTATGGGAACAGAACTCGAGGGCCTGCAGGAACCTTAGAACAATCAGTTGAACCTGCCACTTAACACAGAAATCTGCTGTTCACTCTGACAGGCCCCCTCTTCTTAAACACTGTTGCTGGGCAACTCACTCCACCACCGGGCCACCTCTGTAGCTGGAGGCTAGGTTTCACTGCTGGACAGCTCTTCCTTAGGCTGAGACGGCTCTGTGTCACAGCGGGTTGTCTTTGTGTCTGTCCCTTTTTGACCCTTCTGGAGTAGGAGCTTCCAGAGGGCAGGTGCCCCTGAACTCTGATGCCCCTCTCCCCACTGATCCTGGAACTTTGTGCACAGTGGGGAATCAAGTATTGAACACAAACATTTCCTTAATTGGGGGTAAGTGCGACACAGCATAGAGGCAGTGTATTGTGGTGGCCTTTACCAATCCCTGCGTCCACCCAGCCCCTCTCCAGGAGTGGTGGACAAGGGCCCTATGAGCCCGGAGTGTGCAGTCGTGGGCATTCTCAGTGGAGTAAATGAGTAACTATAGTGTGTGCCCAGTGAGTTAGTGTGGCCATAACGTCCTATTTGTGCCTGTTTTCCTGGCATAGTTAATAATGTCCCTTTACTGTATTAAAAATGTTCTGGTTTGGAAGATAGATTATGTTTTCCCTACTTACAACTTACAAGGCCTTTCTATGTCACTTCATTGTGCCCACCTGATGGGAGAGGCAATGTCCAGTCTCCTGGACACGTTTCCTGGACTCTAGGGCGCATCTCAGGCAGATGCCAGGACATTGTGCCTTAGGAGAGTTGGCTGAAGGACAGGTTGGCTAGGGGTGGGTATGCTCTAAAGGCTGCCTTTGGCCTTTTGGGGGACTGCCTGGTACAGAGCCAGACTGCCTGCAGATCCACATGCCACCTCTGGGACCAATGCCTGGATTGGTAAAGGCCACCACAATACACTGCCTCTATGCTGTGTCGCACTTACCCCCAATTAAGGAAATGTTTGTGTTCAATACTTGATTCCCCACTGTGCACAAAGTTCCAGGATCAGTGGGGAGAGGGGCATCAGAGTTCAGGGGCACCTGCCCTCTGGAAGCTCCTACTCCAGAAGGGTCAAAAAGGGACAGACACAAAGACAACCCGCTGTGGCACTGCGGGCGTACCACCCGTGGTCCTGGCAGTCCCGACACACTAAGCAGCCAGAGCGCAGCTCAGGGTGAATGGCTCCCAGCAGGGCTGCTGCGCAGGCCCTCCACTGCCCCCTCCCCAGAGCCATACATCCTGGTGGAGGCCTAGTGTGCCAGCCATGGGACCTGGCCGATGAAAGCCAGGTCAGGAAGAACAGGAGGACCATCTTCCTGGCCCTTCACACCCTCCTTCCCTCCCTTCCAGCCACTGCCTCCTCCAACAGCAGCAGCTTTTTTCTGGAGGCTGCACAGCCAATGCAGAGCTTCAGGCCTCTCCATGGGCATCAGTGCCACAGGGGAGCACTAGAGGGCGCCGCTGCCCTTCCCAGTGAGGAACACCCAGCAACCTGGATCGCAGCCCCCGGCAGAGGCACCCCAAACTTCTGGGCCTGTGGATGGGCTCCCCGTGCCCCAGCTGGGGATCCTGCAGTCACATTCAGTCACTCGCTGCTGGGTGTCTAACCTACAGCTTCCTGCTGCGAGTTAGCTCACTTCTCATTCTCCCCTCAAAAGCTCTAAGCAAGCCCTCTGAGTAAAGGCCAACAGTCATTTCTTCCATGCCAGCCTCCCCGTCTCTTCAAAGCACACGGGGCAAGGGTGACGCTGATGTAACTCAATGGCCAGGGCTCACACCTCTCCAGGCCAGGCCACTGTACCCAAGGAACAGACTTCCTGTTCTACCTGGATGCAAGGCCACAGAGCCTGCCCCTGCAAATGGGCATCAGGGAGGGCAGGGATGCCCAGGTGCCCTCAACCAGCTGAGGACAAGCTGAGAATTCAAGTACAGAAGGACACCTCAGCTTCCTATGTCCATCAGTGACCCAACTTCTCTTGACTCTGAAAGGCCGTTAAGAGACATGGAGAAACAGGAGAAGGAAAACAGAGGCTGTAAGCAGGAGCAATGACAACCCCAATTTCACTCCAAGTCAATGTTATTCAGTCATGGCCTGCAGGAGTCTAAGCCCAAAGTCTGGGTACGTGCCCAGAAATGATCGCACAAACAGATGTCCCCCAGCATCTGTCCTACCCCAGAGAAGGCCTAGAGACACCTCACAGACGACAGCACTGAGCCCACGGTCTGTGCCCCTTCTGACCCAGGGCCCCCACCTCCTCCCAGCAAATGCCCATCCAGGGCTCCTGCCACCTCCCTCTACCCTGCCACCTCCAAATATCTCTGAGCTGTCACAGGGCCACCAGGCTCAGCCTGGGCACTTAAGAAAGGCTCATCCCCTCATCTCACTCTTCCCCCAGGCTTCCCCTGGGCTCTGGTGAGTAGGGGCTGGGCAGTAGGGACAGAAGCTGCTACTAAACAGGGGAGGCGTCACCCAGAGACGGATCCAGCCCACACACCCGTCTACGAGGCCTTGTGGAGGGCTGCCAGCCAGCCAGGGCCCAAACACAAAAAGGTCCTACATTCCTCTCCCCACTCCACTCAGCGGACTCAGAGTTTCACAGAGAAAGAAAAGAACCAGGACTTCCAGAGTCCCCTCCCCTCTGCTGGGGAACAGGTTTAGGGGCTCTCCCTCTGCCCCATTGCTCGACCCTTCACCACTGTGCCCCGCCTCCCCACCCCACCTCCTGCCCATATATCCAACGAAGGAGAGGAGCAGGCTGGCTGAGAGAACACAAACAGGCACCCTTGCCACACTGGATGGGGTGGCCACAGATGCTGCCTGTCCAGGGCTGGCCCCAGGCCCTTGGGAAGGGGGAGAGATACTGGCTCCTATGGACTATGCCTGGAGCCACTCCCTGGGCCCTGCTGGACAATGCAGCAGTCAGGAGGAGGCAAAAGGGCCAGGGTGGGCGTCAGGGAATGTGATATCGTGATTTATAAGAAACAGATATTTGGTCATTCAGATGAGAAAATCTGAAATATATATATTTCTCATATTTGGTCTTTATCCACTGTTCCTAGCTCACAGCTCCCCAAACCCTTGGAATTTCCGGAGTGATAACAACAATAGGTGCCTCTTTTGCTCTAGTATTTGGTCTTGTCCTCAGTACCTGAAATAGCTTCAGAGCCATAAAGGTGAAATGGGTGTCTTGTTATTCATAACAAGCCCCTCACCACCACAACTGGGTGTATGTTAATGAGGTGAGTTTTGGAAAGAATCTAAGGGTGGGGGCTGGTTGCCAGGGCAACCAACCGAGTGATTGGAGAGTTGGAACTTTTAGTCCCACCCCCTGACCTCCTGGGAGGGGAGAGCCAATGGCCAGTGATCTAATCAATCATGCCTATGCAATGAAGCCTCCATAAAAACCCAAAAAGGATAGGGTTCAGGCAGCTTACAGGTTGCTGAATACATAGAGACTGGGGGAAGAGTGAGGCGCTCAGAAGGCATGGAAGCTGTGTGCCCCTTCCCCATACTTTGCCCTGTGCATCTCTTCCATCTGGCTGTTCCTGAGTTAGATCCTTTTATGATAAACTGAGAATCTAGTAAGTAAAATGTTTCTCTGAGTTCTGTGAGCCGCTCTAGCAAATTCATTGGACCCAAGGAAGGAAGGGGTCGTTGGAACCTCCAATCTATAGCTGGTTGGTCAGAAGCACAGGTGACAACCTGGACTTGCGACTGGCATCTGACCTGGTGGTGGGGGACAGTCCTGTAGGACCGAGCACATGTGGTATCCACTGCTATCTCCAGGTAGATAATGTCAGAATTGAGATGAATTGTAGGACACCCAGCTGGTGTCAGAGAATTCCTTGGATGAGTGGGGAACCGCCCCTCATGTTAGAATTGGGTACAGAATCCTAATTGGTATCAGAATTCTCTTAGGAGCTCTGCCCAGGGCCTGAGCTGAAGGACTCCCACATTCCTCTCACGGGTGGGACTCAGCACATTCAAAACAGAGCAGCCGTCATCAGCACTCGCCATACCTCAAGACCAAGAGACACCAGAGAGGGCCAGAGCCCCCAGGGTCTCCAAGGACAGATGGTAGGTCACAGATTTCAGGGGAGCTGCCCACAGCCACTTGTCAGGCCAAGGGAGCAACTGGGGGTGAGTAGGGAGGGGAGGGGTGGGGGTATCAATTACTTGACTCCCACCTCTCAGAGGGAAGAGACCACAGACAGCTCAGCAGCTGGGCTGGAGGGTTGCCTAGCTTCAGAGACGGTGAGGGGAGCCTGAGGTACAGTCCCCAGTCCCCACCTCTCTACCTGCCAAGGCTCCCTGACCTTGAGGCCAGAGGGGAAGAGGCGGAGGTTGGGAAGCAAAGAATTCATACAAATGGCCTTCCCAGCTTTTCTCCTATTCCTGCCCTCCCTCAGGGGGTGAAATGAGGCTCATGATTTAGGAGGTAGGCTCCTCAACCCATGGTGCCCTCAGAGCTCTGTGCTCTTGCAACTCACCTGTGTCCGTGTGCTGACAACGAGCCTTAGCTTAGGGCGACAGGGTTCCTCACTCAACCATGCAAAGCCAGAGCCCCAGCAGCCTGCCTGAGGCTCCCACCTGCTCTGCCCTCCCTGCCCCAGGGTCCAGGCTGCAAACACCCCAGCGTCCTCCCCAAAGAGCAAAGCTAGTCTTGCCAAGCACGTACCTGGGTTTCTGAGCTGGTTCCTTGGGTTCTCTCAAGCCAAACCAGCTACTCTTGGCCTTTTCCTCCCCAGTGGACGAGTGGTGCGGGGAGGCCCCCAGAGTGGGACCACCCTTCTCTCCCAGAGAGCCGCGGCGCCCCATCTCGCTCCGACTCAGCCCCTGGTGGTGATGGTGGAAGAGGCCCATCCGGGGCTTCCGCTCCTCTTTCCGGGCTCCCTCCTTCTCCACCACAGCCTCAGAGGCCACCATGGGTGTAGCGACCTGCACGGGCTTCCCCTCTGGGGGCCGTGCCCCCTCCTCCTCTCCAGAGTGGCTGGCCCCAATGGCCAACACTTTGGCCTGAGAGCTCAGCTCCTCCTGTCCAGGCACCACTTCTGAGCTGCTGGTGCTGCGGTTGCTTCTGCCCCAGGAGTCATCCGCAGACCGAGGCGCCTCCTCGGAGGGCCGAGAAGAGACGCTGTGCAGGGAGCTGGAGGGTGGGAATGGGCCCGAGATGGAGCTGCGGTGCCGCAAGGGGCCCTGGGGCTCCTCGTTGTAAATGTGGCTCCCATTGACACAGAGGGAAGAGCGGGAGGCCGTGTCGACGTGGCCCTGAAGGTCGAGAAGGGCCCGGGGAGGAGCCGCTCGCATCTGGCTGGCCTCGTCACTGTAGGTCCTTTTGTGGGTGAGCAACTTGGGGGACTGTGTAGAGTCCCGGCCTGAAAAGGAAGCACAGGGGTTAGCGCCAGGAGACACGTCTGTTCCCGGCCGGGGCCTTCCCTACCACCTTGAGGGAACAGCCCGCCCCCTGCCTTCCCCAGGGAGGCACGGCCCCTCGCTCTCTCACTCACCCCCTTCGGTGGACAGCCAGCTGCTGCGGCTGGGCGAGCGGGTGAGGAGCTCGGCGCCCGGGCCCTGGTAGGCCAGGCTCCCGCTGGCCGAGGACAGGGTGCTGTCCGAGCCCAGCGAGGTGTTGGACTGTGTCAGAGACGACTTGCGCAGCTTGTTGCGGAGGAAGAAGCCTTTGGCTTTGCCCATCTTGCCCAGGCTGCCCAGCTCAGGATCCTCCACAGCGCTGCTTGGAAGGATGGCAGAGGCGGATTCCAGATCGAACTTCTTCTTGCCCTTCATCTTGTCCTTGATCTTGCTGAAGGGGGACCGTGGCTTGTCCTTCATGGACAGGTCGAACATGCTGGCGCTCAGGTTGTTGCGAGTGAACTGGATGGTGACTTGGATCTCGCCACGCTCCTTCTCCTTCTTGCCTGACTTGGAGTGCAGCTTGTACCACCTGTGAGAGGAGGAGCGCGGCCAAGCTGGTCACGGGCACCTCACAGAGCCCCTCCCTGCCATGGGGGCCATGGCAGCCTCTCCCCACAGGCTCCTGCTCTGACACACAGGCCCTGCCTTCCAGGCCACAGGCAGAGCTGAGAAACTGCAACTTTTCCATGGTGGAGAAAACCACATCCTGAGTAGGGGCAGCTCCCCAGTGCTACTGGGCGGGGCAGTGGCTACCATACCATGCCCCCCTCCGGCCCCAGCACCTTCCCCAGAGCTCAGAGACACCTCCCCCACCCACCCCATCTCCCTACCTCTGAAATTCTGAGGCCCAGAAGGGCAAGCTGGGGCTGGGAGGGACCCTTACATCTCCAGGCCCTGGTATAAACAGACCTACCCACATTTTCCCCTGTTTACATCATCTCTGACCACTCCCAGCCAAAGCTCTGCTCTGAGCCACCCGTGAGCCCAGGAAAGAACAACTCACCCAGGGGCTTGGGGCCAGGAACACTAGTGTACATACACATGTACACACACACACACCCCTTACCCACTCACTGACTCACCCCAAGCCCTGCCAGGAACACTTCTGCAAGATGGAGGAGCAGACCAGAACAGCATAAAGGAGCCTTAAGTAAGAGACCCAGGGGAGGGAAAGAGCACCCGCATCTGTTGAGCATCTACTGTGAGAACTACAACGGAGGCAGGGTTCTCATCTCACTCTCGGTTACACTCACAACAAGCCTGAGGGGTCAGACACACTACCCCATTTTACAATCAGGAGGTCGAGGCTCAGAAGTAAAGTAACTCATCGAGGAACCAGCAGCCAGGAAGGAGCGGGGAGACTCAGAGCAGGTTTTTATCACGCCAAAGCCCACATTCTTCCCACTATACCCTCCCAGGGACCCTTAACACGTGACTGCTGCACAGGGTGGGTGGAGCCCACCCTACAGGGGAGGGGTGTGCACGGAGCCCTTCCTTCCTCTGCCTCCCAAATCCTACTCCCCGACCACTCAGATTCCCAGGAAGAGGCCTGAGAAGGAAGACCGACTAATCCGATCTGCCTGCCTGGCGGCGCCATACAGCCTCCGTGCAGAACAGCTACGGCCCCACAGGTCCCCTTCCTCCTCCTCTCAGCCAGGTCACAGCCTGCCCCATCTCCTACAGATATGAGCAGAGAGCTCTCACAGAGAACCTGAACCGGAAAGGCTCTGGACTTAGGGACACAAAGCCCAATGCAGGGGTCAGGTGCAGGGCTGAAAACAGGAATGACTGAAACTCAGCCCCTTTCTCACAGCAACACGCAGAATGCGTAACCTCCCCAGCACAGAAGAGCTGAAATAGAACATTCCAAGATAAATTGGAGGAAATCTCCCCAAAAGTAGAAGGACAAAAATGAAGCAATTATTAGAGGTCAATCCAAGGAGGTTCACCAGCAAGTCACTGGAAAGTCCAAAAAGAAAGCAGCGTCTGCTCCCATGTGAGGGGCTTGGGAGTCATCTCTCCCATCCATAAGACAAGAAAAAAGCAGAGCAACCTGAAAATCAACAACTCAAAGGGGATTTTTAGGGCAGTGAAACTATGCTGTGTGATACATGTCATTATATGTTAGTCAGAACCTACAGAACATAAAACAAAGACGAACCCTAATGTAAACTACAGACTCTAATTAATAGTAGGGTATCCATATTGGCTCATCAGCTGTAACAAATGTACCCCACTAACGCAAGACGTTAATTACAGAAAAAGCTGGGGCGGGGTGGGGTGGTGAGGGAATACATGGGAGCTCTCTGTACTTTCTATTCGTTTTTCTGTAAACCTAAAACTGCTCTAAAAAAGAAACTCTATCAATTACAAAAAGAAAACAGAGGGGCCGCCCAGTGGCACAAGGGTTAAGTTTGGCGTGCTCCACTTCAATGGCCCAGGGTCTGTGGGTTCGGATCCTGGGCACAGACCTGCACTGCTCATCAAGCCATACTGTGGCAGGCGACCCACATACAAAGTAGAGGGAGACTGGCACAGATGTTAGTTCAGGGCCAGTCTTCCTCAAGCCAAAAGAGGAGGATTGGCAACAGATGTTAGCTCAGAGCCAGTCTTCCTAACCAAAAAAAAAAAGAAAGAAAGAAAGAAAAGAGAGAGTGTGTACAGAGAACACAAAGAGGAAGAAACTATGAAAGAAATAATACAAGAAAGTTTTCCTGAACTGAGGGCCAGGAGCTCCAGCACAGAAGGGCCCATACAGAGGCAGCACAGCAAATAAAGAAAGCCCCAGTCATCTGGTATCACTGTGAGGTATCAGGACACCAGGCATAAAAAGGAGACCCTGAAGGCTTCCAAAGAGGGGAGACAGGTTCACACATTCAGGAATTAGAAGAGCATCGGGCCCTCAGCAGCAGCACTGGGCACCACATGGAGTAATGCCTTCAAAATTCTGTGGGAAAGCCTTCTAGCCTAGAATTCTAGACCCAGCCAATCAAGCGTGAAGGTGGAATAAAACCTAGTAGAGGTGGTCACAGCGGTCACTGAGGGCTCAAAGTGCCTCAGTACACACACACACACACCCCTCACACTACACACACCATACCACACAACACTACACACTGCACCATACACATTATACCACACACTACACACTACACCATATACATACACACCATACCACACAGCACTACACCACACATCATACACAACACTACACACTACACCATCCACATATACACCATACCACACACTACACCATACACACCATACCATACAACACTACATACTACACCTCACATCACACAGACCACACCACACAACACTACACACTATACTACACATCACATACACCATACCACACACTACATCTCACATCACACACACCACACCACACAACACTACACACTACACCTCACACACCACACCACACAGCACTACACACTACACCTCACACACCACACCACACAACACTACACACTACACCTCACACACCACACCACACAACACTACACACTACACCTCACACACCACACCACACAACACTACACACTACACCTCACACACCACACCACACAACACTACACACTACACCTCACACACCACACCACACAACACTACACACTACACCTCACACACCACACCACACAGCACTACACACTACACCTCACACACCATACCACACAGCACTACACACTACACCACACCCCACATGCCTCAGTCACTGCTATGGCGGTCATCCCCCTCCTAAGATCTGCCTCCCCCACAGGTCCAACCCCCTGAGCTTTTCATGGACATAAAGGAGTTGGGAGTCAGGGATCTTTTGTATGAAAAATCCCTAAACATCCAAATGTCCAGAATTAAGTCACTGCAAAGGCTTGGTGGTGGTGGTGGTAGTGGTGATGGTTATTTTTAATGTTGAAACTTAAAAAAAAAAAGGCCTTTGCAGGGGCACCTCCAATTGCATCCCTCTGCAAGAGTCCATCCTGACTAACCTCTCATGTGCTATGTGCCTGGCCTCTCCTTGGTGACCCACTTGACGGCCTGAGCAGAGTGAGCCTGGGCTGTTCTGTTGGTTTTCTCTCCCAAACCTGAGAGACCATCCCTGGGAAGGCTGGGTCGGGATGGTAAGCAGGGAGGGCTCAGAAGCCATGCTCAGAGGCTGTGTGTGCACACCTCTGTGCTCCCATAATAAACAGGGGCAGGGAGAAAAGACATAGGCAAGGCGGGGAGAAGTGAGGGGAGAAGAGAGCTAAGAGACAGACAGAAGAAATGTGTGTGAGGATGTCTGGGGCCAAGGGGGACGTTTACTAGAAGGATGAACCAGCTAGCATCAACATCCTCACATCCCTACTTTCTCAACCGCATGCCCACCCTGGGCCTGAACTTTGACTCTTTAAAGGCCAAGCCCCAGTCACTTTCCCCAAACCCAGACTAGGCCCCATTTAGCACAGGAAGATCCTGGGAGGTGGGGCAAAACAGAAGCATATGGACTCCAGCCCCAAGCCAGCAAGCCTTAAGTAACTGGAATCAGTAAGCACAGCCATTCTTTGCTAGGGCCTAAAGGTCAGGGGCCGTTGGCCCCGGCTGGTCAACACTCCTTACATCACAGCATTGACCATGGTTATCTCTTGGGGGTGAGTCTGCAGGGAACTATCACTTCTGACACTGTCTATTTTTGTCCTGTTTGAATGTTTTATAAGGAGCATACATTACTGTCATAATAGGAAAAAGAGACAGGAAAAGGCCTGTTCCTATCTTATCTCCCCAGTTGCTTGAGCCACAGAATGGGCTGCCCACCTCTCCCCACATCCCTCAGATGAAGGGAGGAGGCATCACAAGCCCAGGGGGAGGCTTGGGTCCTCTGCCCAAAGGACCCCTGTTCCCTGCCCTCCCAACCCCCTCCTCTATAAGGTCACCCTTGCTTCTCCTGCTCTTCCCCAGGGAATTTGGGGTTCTCTCTCTAGACCTGCTTTTCAGGGAAGCCAGAGGGAAAAGAAAAGACTCTCCTCACCATTTTCTGAGACTCCTCCATCCAGAACAGTGAGGCTGAGAATAGCTAGGACCTGCCTCTGGACCCCCAGCCACAGTCTCCCATCTATCTCCCTACCAGTCCGGGGCAGGATGGAGCTGGACCCTGCCAGGCATTTTGAGTGCCCCTAGGACTCGACCAGAGCAGGCCTTCTCCCAGGAGTGTGACCCACACAGGCTGAGATGGCAAGGCCACACAACCACCAGCTCCCAGACCAAGGGCGCATCCTTCCCTCCCACCTGCTGCTCCTGCTTCCTCCTGCCTGTCCAGACGGCCCCCCAAGACCCCAGACCTGCCAGGCACGGCAGCACACGGTCCACTGGAGACTAGGAGGCCACGAACATTGCCAACATGGACTGATGATCCTTCAGTGAAACAACAGAGACTTTCTCTTTACAGAGCGCCCCCCCCCCCACCCCGCAGTAGACCCCAGAGCAAAGAGGCTCTGAGCACCTCATCCCTACAGATCGAGGCTGCGACGGGGAACGTGACAACAGGGTCCTGTGGCCTAGTTCAAGTCCCACCTCCTCTAGGAGGCTCTCTCAGCTGCCACCATCCTGGCCTGGTCCAATCCCTCCTCCTTCCAACCAGGCATACATACTCTGAAGCAAACTCTACAACCAGATCTGGATGCACTCTGCTCCATGACCACATGGTACTGTCATTTTCTGGGTATCAGGGTCTCCCTAGCCGGACTGTGTTGCCCGAGGATATTACTGAGTATACCCCTGGGGCACACAGCTCCAAAGTAAAGAAATAATGTATGGCAGTAAAGCCTGAGATGTTACAAGGCCTCAGGGATACACTGCCGGCCCCCACCCCGTTTCCGCCTTGCTGTGACCACCCCTTGCTCTCACTGGGATGCACGTGGCAGCAGAACATTCTGGCTCAGAGCTGGGCTCTGCATCCTTACCAGCGTGTGACCTTCACTTATGGGGTTACTTCTCTAAGCCTCCGTTTCCTCGGCCATCCACTGCAGATACCACTCTCTCAAGGCTGCTGAGAGGATGACGTATCCAACGCCTGGTCAGCAGGGAACCAACGCTTCCCGTTGAGTACTGTCATTCTCTCCCAGAGCTGTGAGCTCCCAGGACTCGTCTTGTTCTCACATCTTTAACTCTGAGCAGTGTGCCTCACCTTCAGATTCCTGGCTCCCCTAACAAACATCCCCCAAATTCCCCAGGACTGGCCATAGAGGAGATGGCTGGTGGGAGGAGCAGCCGGGTCTCCCACGCTGGCCTCCGGTTTTGAGCATGGCTGGGCTACTGCAGCTCTAGGAACTCCCACTCCAAGGCTCAGGCTGAGGCCTGACCTGTCACTCCCATCCACGGCTGAGACCCAGCCAGAATCAGCCAGGATTTGACCAAAGCCCCAACGCACATGTAGACGGCGGCTCATGAGACAGCCCTCATCTTCAGAGCCCTACAGCTCTGGCACCCAACCCTGCCATGCAACAGCACGGGATTTCTTTTAAATCTAGTCACACCAAGGCAGCACCTAAAACCTACTGAACCAGAAGGGCCAGCGCTGGGAATCTATATTTTTAAAGGGGGGGGCAGGCATCCCTCCTCAAGTGACTGAATCCACCAGACCCCATGTGAGAACCACAGTGGGATGTTCCCTGCCTGATTACATCACTTCACAGATCAGCGACCAACTTTCCTCCACCCGGGTTCATCATCGACACTCAGGCAATACCCAGGAGAAACCTGTGTCTCTCCTCTGCCGGCCTAAGGCTTGCCTTCCAAAGTCGAGGACCAGCTTCCTCTGAGAGGACTGACCCTGGACATGCTCATCCCCGCCCCCCCCTTCCCCGAGAAGGCTGTCTTCCAGAGGAACACGCTCATGGGGGAGGGGCGGGCACCACTAAGCACTTTCTATAAATAAAGAGTGCTAAAACGAACAAGGGCTCTTTTCCATGAAACCACTCCTGAAACAGCATTCTGGTGGAGACAGGAGGAGGGACGGTGATTCTGCCCCCATACAGTTCCCCTGACACCTGCCCAGTCCTCAGAGCTGGGTTCCTCGGCCCCAACAGCATGTAAATCACCAGCTGACACACCCTTCACTGCAGGTTCTCAACGGCTCCACCTTGCACCCACCTGGATTCCTGCCCTGTCTGGGGCACTGAACTCTCCAAGGCCCAGGCAGCACGTGCTCAGGAGACAACAGTTTGACAAAGATGATAATTATCTAGGACTCGTCCTGGGTGCAACTGCAGCCAAGACACAATGGGCACCGTCAGGAAAGCAGCGGTAGGAGAAAACTCCTTACCCTGATGTCCTTGCCATGCACTGCTACAGACGCTGCTACTCAGGAGGGACGCACATCAGCGCCTCTCAAACTGCCAAGTGTAAAAGGAGCACTGGGTCTGGTTAAAACGCAGCTCTGACCCCGTGGGTGTGCATGGGCCTGAGAGGCTGCATTTCTGCCCAGCTTCCAGGGGATGCTTGTGCTGCTGCTGGCCTGTGGACCACACCTGAGCGGAGGGAAACGCGTGACAGGGCTAGGGAATCAGCAGAGCTAGGCTTGTTGATGCTCGCAGCGCATCAGGCTCCTCTTCTACTACCCACACAGCCAGGAGACAGGGTCCACCATCCCCAGTCTGCAGAGGAGGAACCAAGTTACAGAGCAGGTCTGTGGCTTGGTCAGGGTCACACAGCTAGTAAGTGATGGAGTTGGAACTTGAACATGAAGATGCCTAACTCCCAGCGCGTGCCCTTAACCTTTAAGGTGTAGCATTTCTCATCACACTGAGTGCAAACGTTTGAGCCTCTGGATGCCCCGAGAGGAGAGAGGCTGGAAAAGGCCTGGACGTACACCTCAGACTCCTGAAGAGGCGTGGAGATGGGGCATGAAGACCAGAAACCCATTGGAAGGGCTGGCACAATCCCAGGAGGATGAAGCTCTGACAGGTCATTAAGAGAATCTCAAGGTTTTGACTAGTCCCCAGGCCATGAAAACCTTGTTTGAGAGCAGCCCAGCCTACCCCAACAGCCATGAGGGTCCCAAATTCCTGCGAGGGCGGAACCATGGGAAAGCTCCTAAAGGCCCCCTGCTCAGCAGCTCTACCTCCCCCAGCTCCCTGGGCCTGACAAAGTCCAGCAGGCCCAGTGCGGACTTAGGACTCAGCCCTCAGCCTCCTCCCCTGCCGGACCACCCCCCTACTGCAGGGGCAGAGGACAAAGGTCGGATGGAAGGGGTCGGGGGCTAGTTCCCCCACTGTTACCAAGACAATGGCTCTAGTTATTCCTGCTAGCAGGGCTCCCAGGCCCACCACACCCAGCTTCCACCCACCTCTCAGGAAATGAAGCTGCCACACACCGTAACTGGAAAGGCCCAGCATGCCGGGAGAGCAGACCAAGGGCAGATGCCAAACACAGACGCAAGGGCCAGGGCGGTTCCTGTCAGAGACCAGATGGGAGACGGGCGTGACAGCCACAGGCCCAGGCACATGTGACTTGTCCCCAGTTCTTATCAGTCCAAAATTCAGTTTACGACCCAAATAATCACGCCCCTTCCTGAGCCCTACACATCACTTATTTCAGACCCCAAACCCACACCCCCTCACACCCCACATCTAAACTTTGAACTCTTTTAGCTCTATCTGCAAACTATATCCAGAACTCAAGCCCTCTCACCACTGACTGCTAGAGTGCAGTCCACCACCAGCAGCCTGCTTACCCGCCTCCTGCCATCCACGCTCCACCCAGCAAACAGGTGAAACCGGAGCTCATCACGCCCCTCCTTGGAATGGTGGAGAGGACCCATTTATTGGGTCCCGGCTCCTGTGACTCTGCGTCTCTCATCCCACGCTGGCCTTCCCGGTGTCCCAGACCCCATCAGGCATGTTCCCACCTCAAGGCCACCACACCTGCTCTTCTCTCTGCCTGAGACACAGGCCCAGATCTCGGGCCACGGTTCCCTCACTCTAATCAGCTCACCTGAACCTCCTCAGTCTTCCCTGAGTGCCCCAACTACAACTGCCCCTCACCCCCTTTTATCTCTTCAGCATACTTAATGCTACCTGACACTGTGCGTGTGCGTGCACTTGTGCGTGTGTCCCAGACGGTAAAATGATGCATGTATACACAGCTGCTTAACGGCTGTCTTCCCCTGCTCCACAGGAGGCAACTTGATTCGGCACGTCTCTGCTTCCCCAGCACTTAAAATAGTGGACACTTAAATATTTGTCCAATGAACTAACAAATTATCTATGAATTGAACTTGTTTGTCCTGTTCACAACTGAACAATTGTGTAACATTTCTATCATCACAAACCCATGGGTCTTACCCATGAGACTAGAAGCTCCCAAAGAGCAAAGAGGAGGCTCCGTGCCCACCACCCCCAACAGGTGCCTCCTGAGGGCAGGAGCCACAGGTGCCAGGCTTCAAGGGGACAATTCCAACAGGGGACCTTCTTTAACCCTGACACCCTCACCTGTCATCTCTGAGCTAAGAATCTTATTAACTTCCCTGAGAGAAGACCAACCAGACCTGAGAAGTACCCAGCCCCGAGAATGGAGGGGGGCTGCTGATCCCACTGTACCCCATCACTAGGCCTCAAAGGCCACGAATCTTATCACCATTAACAACCACATATCTCAGTTAGCACTTACTGCATGCTGGCTCTATCCTACGCACTCAACACACCAAATTATACCTCACTAATCCTCTTCACAGCTCTGTGAGGTAGGTGTGGGAGGCAGACCCTGAGAGTGGCTCCTGGCATGGACTTTGGAGCCAGGCTGCCTCCTTTAAGTCCCAGCCCCACCACTTAGCCACTATGTAACCTTGAGCGGGTCACCTCATCTCTTCCTGCCTCAGTTTCCACACCTGTCTATAAGACGGGGGTAATGGACGTCCATTCCCCTCACAGACCACTATGAGGATTAAGTGGATTATGTGTGGAGCACTCAGAAAACAGGGCCTGGCACATGGGAAATGCCACAGGAGTGTCAGCTCAGACATTTTCGCAGACGCAGACACTGGGCGCAGAGATGCCCGTTGAGCTAAGTGACTCACTTATTTTTAATAAGTAGGAGAGCCGGGATTTGAACTCAGGCTCCCTGTCTCCAGAGCCCCTAGCCCTGATCACTGCACTAGACTGCCTCCCTGTGCAAGTACAACACACACACACATACCCAAGCCCAGAGGCCCAAGCTTCCTGCCCAGCCAAGGAGTCCAAAGTCACCCCCTTATTTCTCTAAAGCAGGCGGTATGTGTTAGACGGGAGATAAATTACATCTTTATCTCCCCTAACCTCTATCTGAAATTTAGCATTTCTTCCAATTATGAATTTTTGCAACAGGAGTAGTACAGCAGCAGTACCTACGCGTGTGTCACCAAGAGAAAGCAGGTACCTTCACATCCCACTACAGACGTTGCAGATGTCACAAAATACTGTTTACCTTCATCACTGCTTTGAACTCTCAAGTTATTAGAGCACCACTGGATCATCTTATTTAATATAGTAATAAAACACATGTTACTTTAGCAAACATTTCCATAATTAATGTTTTAATATATTGATCAATGTGCTTCATTATCATTGGTGTACTTTGTAATCCTATATATTTAGAGATCTTGTTCTGAGAAGGGGTCTACAGGCTTCCCCAGATACCAAAGTGGTTCTCGGCACGGAGAGGGCCAAGCACAGCTGCTCACAGTAAGGAGGGCAGAGGCAGCAGGAGGGCACGTCTTCCCCTTTCTGCCCACTAGGTCCATGGCAATCACTGAGATCTCGAAGCAGAGGAAAGGTGCTGTGCCCCATTTCCTACTCAGGGGCCTGGGAAGGCCCGGCAAGGGGCAAGAAGCCGGCCAGAGGCCCCGAGGCTCCCACGTCACGCTACAGTGCTCAGTCTGCCCTTCAAACACCCTGCATGCCAGTGAAGGTGACTCCAGGGAAACAAAAACAGCCAAGTGCACCTGCCAGCTGGGGAGGAGGCTGCTCCGAGGGCTTGTTTGATTCACGGCCCCAACAGCACAACCTCCAACTTCCCTGGGGCTGGTCCTCAACTGCTACAGCTGCAGCCCACCAGGTCTGCAGCTTCTCACTTTTGGCTGTGGCTGCAGCCTGCCTCTTCAGAGACAGGCCTCCCCTCAGGCTAGTGAACAGCTAGAGCGGCCTGCAAGCTGACAGTTGCAGGAGTCAAACCCCACCCCCTGAGGCAAATGAAGCCAAGAGGCCCTTAGGAAAGACAACTGTGCTGCCCAATGTGCTAGCTGGAGAATCTTCTAGAAGGGAAAGGGAGGAGCCAATGTGAAGGAGAGGAAAGATATGCTAATCCAGTTCTCCCTTTCCAGCCCCATTCTCCCCATTTGGCTTCCCTGAGAGAGTTCGTACAAATTTGGGGGCTGCAGGGTTCCAGAGTGGAGAAAACGTGGGACTCAAAAATGAGATGTCAGGGGAAAGTGTGGGAGAAAACACTAAGATACCTGTCCATAACACTGTGCGCCCCAGATTCCTGCTCCAGGCCAGCTGTCGGCCATCTCAAGCGATGCTGTGTAGATTAAATCACCTGCCCTCAAAAGGCCTGCAGCTTTCAGAGGTGGGCCACCGTGTCCCCACCGCCCCCAGGCTGCCCTGCAATGTCTGCTCTGGCAGGAAACTCCTGCCACGTAAATGAGTGGTGTCATGCACACTATCCGGGGTAGGGTAGGTTTTTAATTTGAAAGTCATCACTAAGTAAAAAATAGTGGCAGAGAATTGCCATTCCAGCTATCCCTGAGTGAACTGTGCCAGCCTGCTGTTCCTATGGAGAGGGACCAAATAATTGAGAGACAAAGCTCCTCCTTATGGCAGATTCCTGAAGATGTGGAAGAAGAGACAGAACTGGAGACCTAGGTGGCAATCATCAGTGGATACTAAAACCACTGGGACAAAGGGCGATGGAGAACCTCATAAGGGCTGGGTGGGGCTAATAGCCCAGAACCCACTTAATCTGGACCTCACTGAAGATGAGACGCAGACAGTGAGGCCTCGCAGGGGAGTCAGCCAGCTGGGGAAGGACTCCCGCCAGGACGCGGGGCCAGGACGCGGGGCGTGAGGAAGGGGCCTTCCAGACCTAGCGACTAGCGCTCAGGGGCTAGAGAATCAGGGGAAGGGCGTCATGAGGAACCCATCAGCGGGAGCCACAGTGCGGGATATTCTCAGGGACAAAGCTCCTCCATCAGGTAGGGGTCCGACACAAAGAGGGAGGGAACTGTTATCCTGGGAGACCAAACAGCCAGGCACAGTGCGGGAGCCCTATTTGGATCGTGACTCAGGAAGCCACCCATGAAGAGAGAGTGCTGATATCAAGGAAATTTGAATACAGACTGGAGACTGGATGATAATTAAGGAACTGTTGATTTTATGTGTGTGATAAGGGCATTATGGTTATGTTTTTTAAAAAGCATCCGAATCTGTCGGCGATGGCTGGAGATGCGTATCAAAGCATTTAGGGAACACGGGCTCATTCATACTTTCCTTCTGGTCCCACACAGACTAACGCTGCACTTTGACTAGACCCTGTGGAGGTCGGGGGTAGCCTTGGGACCAGGCTTTTTCTCCTCATCCCACGGCTGAGCCCCGCTCCTGGTCTCTGAGCTTTGTGCCCACCTGTGAGCTCAGCCCTGCCCACTCACGGCAACAGCCCCAGCACAGGGCCTGGCCCATGGGGTCCCCACAGCCTACCCTGACACTCACAAGGTCTTAGAAGCACAGGGAACTCACCAGTGAAATTCCACCCAACCAGAGGGGCCTCAGCCAGGCCTCCGCTCAAAACATTTCCCGAGTATTTGCCAGGAACAAGAAAGGGAGCCTCCTGGAGAAGCTTACATCTTGGTGGGGAAACAAGATAGCCACATAAATAAAGGAAGGCGATCAACACCACAAAAATGCACAAATAAAGTGTGCAAGAAGGTTAAAGGGGAGTAGTAAGATGATTTAGGGAGGGGGTAGTAAAGGACATGGCATTTATACTGGGCCTTGAACAATGGGTAGGAAGGAGGCAAGCAGGGGGGCAAGGAGACCTTCCAGGTGGAAGGAACAGAATACACAGGTGCCCAGGGCTGGACAGGTGAAGACAGCAGAAAGGTGCTTTGGGGCAGACAGAAGATGGCCAGGAACATCACACTAAAGAGTGGTAACTTTATTCTGGGCCCTGAAGAGCACTCCAGGATACAAAACCAGGACATGACCTGATGCATACTGGGCTGCAGGAAGAGGGAAAGAGACAGCAGAGAGGCGAGGCCACGAGACCAGCAGGAGGCCAGCACAGCCAGGGGCAGGTCGCATGGCCAGGCAGACCCGAGCAACTCCTTACGCCTTAGCAGTGATTTCTCACCACCAATTAATAAACTGGCATTCTGGCTTATAAAAAGGCAGCCAAAGCTATGATAACAGAGCAGAGGTAAAAAAAAAAAAAAAAAAAAAAATTCCTAAACTAAGACAGGAGCAATGGGGAAGGTATGAGGGGCCGGGAGCAACCCCCGTTCGTCCCCCTCCAGCAGCACTCCGGCAAAGCCACTCTACCCTGCACTCATACTACTTACGGACAGCAGGGACTCTTATTGACTTTTTTTCCCCCCAGTCAGGAAGATTGGCCCTGAGCTAACACCTGTTGCCAATCTTCCTCTTTTTGCTTAAGGAAGACTGTCGCTGAGCTAACATCTGTGCCCATCTTCCTCTATTTTGTATTTGGGATGCCACCACAGCATGGCTTGATGAATAGCATGTAGGTCCACACCTGGGATCCAAACGGGTGAACCCCTGGACGCCGAGGCAGAGTGCAGGAAATTAACTACTACGCTACCGGCCGGCCCTTTTATCCCCCACAACCCAGGGACAGGGCCTTGATATATGGAACACCTTCTAACGCCTGCTGGATGAATGAGACAGAATTGGCGGGGCTCAGCTAGTCCCCAAAATAAGTTAAAAATAAAAATTATTTTAAGGGCATAGTGGGAAAACTCTAGTGGATTGGAAGATGGGAGACCTGGGTTCTGGTCCTGGCTCTGACTTACTAAGTGGTTTTAAACTAGTCATTTCACCTCTGTAAAGAGGGCTGATAAAACAAGCCAGTTAGGGGCAGGGAGAAGGGCCAAGTAAAACTGTGATTACTCAGAGTTTGGAAAGACAGCTGGAAACCTCTCCCCCAGTCTCCTCCAGCCCCTGGATCCCCACAAAAGCAGCCCTCCCTACACTCCATCAGACAGGAGGCACGTGGCCGCAGGCCAATCCCCTCTGGCTGCCTGTAACCACAACCTAACCTGCCCTTTGATTTGCTATCTACAGTAAAAACGCAAAGCAGACACAGTCGCAGGACAGGATCCTGCCTCCATCAGGCCAGAAGATGATTCTCATCACCGTCTCTGGCGCCGTGCCTGGCACCAACAGCTCTCGGAGCCCAGACTGTCCCTTCGTTGGTTACCCCTGCCTCCCTGGGCATGGCCCGCTCAGCTCACCTCAGACCCCAGCCAGGTCCACCACCCTCTCCCTCCCGGGCACAAACTTTTCGCTGATCCTCATTCCTCCTTCTGCTGGAGGCTCCAAAGGTCTGTCACCGCCAGCTTGCCTCGGACGTGGCCACGTTCACCCGGCCAAGGCAAAGCTATAAAAACGCCTGGAGACAAGGCTAGCCACCACAGACAGCAACAGAGAGCACGGACATTTGAAGGCACAACGGAGAAAAGCAAGCACTGGGCTTCAACGTCAGAAGTCTGGCTGCCACTAACAAGTCATGTGACCTCAGTCAGGTCATCCCACCTCCTGAGACCCCAGTCTCCTTCACATCTGTACAGAGGAGGGTCACCCTGCCTGCCCTCAGGGAGGAATGAAATGAGGTGATGCCGGGAAAGCACTCTGAAAAGTAGGCCAACCCACACATAAAGATTTGGGTTTACTGTCTATCAAGGGCCTTTTACAGGCTCGTCATCAGCCCCGTGGGAGCAATGTAGCTCAGGACTGCCAGCAATGACCCTGCCCGGGATGAAGGAGAGAACCAGCAAGACGACTTCTCCCAGGGGCTCTTTGGCAGATGGGGGAACAAGGAAGAAATTCTACTTAACTACACCCTCCTCCCCAGTTTGCTCCTAACCCCATATTCACCCGAAACAGGAGTCTTGGGTCACGGAGGACAAAACTAAGTAGTGGCCATCCCTTTGCCAGGGTCTCAGTTCAGACCCACAACGGGTAGAGACAAACAACAAGCACCCCTATGTGGGGACGTCAAGCTGACTGTAGGTACAGGCCTGTGTGTAGAGAATGTTGCATTTGTGTGAACAAAAAGGGTGGGGAGAAGGAAATACATAATGTCTTGGCTTTAAAGGCACAGAATGAGGGGCTGGCCCAGTGACATAATGGCTAAGTTCATGCACTCTGCTTCAGTGGCCCGGGGCTCACCAGATCGGATCCTGGGTGTGGACCCACACACCACTCATCAAGCCATGCTGTGGCAGCATCCCATATAGAAGAACCAGGACTTATAACTAGGATATACAACTATGTACTGGGGCTTTGGGGAGGAGGAAAAAAAAGGACTATTGGCAACAGATGTGAGCTCTGGGCCAATCTTCCTCACCAAGAAAAAACTAGCAAAGAAAAAAAATGCAAGGAATGAGTTGGAAGGTTACACAAGAACTGGTAATGTTGGCTGCCTCTGCCAAGAGGAGCTAGGTGACACAAGGTCGAGGCGAGGGAGATTTTTGTGTACCCTCTGTACCTTTAGAATTTGAACCAGGTGAACTACTCAAAAATAAATAAGAAGTAGAGAAAGTCAGTAAGCTTGGCTCCCCTCCATTCCCTCCCCTGGCCCAGCCCCACCGAACCACCTCCCCTTCCAGGAGGGGCAGTCTCCCTCCCCAAAACTCACCCAGCCCCGCTCACACCTCACCCGTCATTCAAGGTCCCGCCTCCCCCGGGCAGCCCACCCTGATCACTCCACCCCCGGTGAGTTCATGCTTCATCTGACCCTTTCCTTCTCTCACACTTTTTATATGCTGCTTTGTAGGCTACTTATCCTTCCTGTGTAAGTCTTGTCTCAGGCATATTTTCGCCCTTCTAGGCCTATAAATTTTCTCTCTTTCCTTTCCTCCAAAGCTCTAACCTAGGCACAAAGGTTGCCCAGTAACTGCTTCCTAGATGTTGAACAAAAGAAAAAAAGGCCAACTACAAGGCTTGCAGGAGGAGGAACCGGACGACTCGGCGTGCTCTGTCACAGTAAAACCAGCACGTGATGTCTCGGGAAAGGTCAGGAAGTCTTGTGTCTGCTGATGCTCCCAAGCCCTGCTCTACTGCATAAGCCAGTGGGAGCAAATCTCCCCAGGGTAGGGGGGCCTGGGGCCAAGGCAGAGCTTCCCAGGCCTCCTCCCACTCCTGGGAGACCCCTGGTGGCAGTGATACCCTCCTTCCTAAAGTACCAGGCAACAGCCCCGTTCTCCGAGACAGACGCCGAGCTGCAGACCAAACGTGCTTACCCCAGTCAGCCAAGACCTCACACAGGAGACGCAGGGCATGCTCACAGAGCCCCCAGCCTAACCACAGAGAGGGGCTTTGGGGAGGCGAGAGGAACCCTCAGGAGGGCAGCGGCTGAGCACCTGGTCCTAAGCAGAGCTGAATTGTGGGAGATGTGGGGGAAAACTGAGATGGGCAGCACAGCGTGGGAGTGAAGAGCAGACTCTGAAGCCAGGCTGCCCGGGTCCAAATCCCAACTCCGGCATGTGCTGTGTGCCTCTAGAAAAGTCACTTCACCTCTCTGTGCCTCGGTTCTTCATCTGTTAAACACAACTCTAGTAGCTGCACCTGTAGGGATTGCCGTGAGCTCTTGTAAGTCAAGTCCTTCGCACAGTACCAGCACCTAGAAAGGGCTTAATGGATGATATTAGACCAACACAGAAGTAATAACCCTCCAAAACAGAGTGCCACCTGCTACTGGTGTGGGAACTCAGAGAAGGCGGTTGGCAGACAGGATCTCCGATGGCCAGCCTGACAGGTCTTTGGTGCCTGTCGCCTCCTCAAGGAGGCCTGCCCTGACCACAGCTGAGCCCAGTGGCTCTGTCCTACTCTGAACATGTCCAGCGCTTCTGGCTAGGCCCCAAAATACAGCACCTGGATATGGCCCTTCCTGCAAATTCGGGGGTCCATCCTCCTAACGAGACTGCACCCTCCGGGCACGTAGGCTGGGGTGTCCATGTCCTCCCATTCTTTTGGCCTCCCCCCTAGGGGCCCCTCTCGGCCTCTGCCCAGCACTTTGGACAAGACTGCCCTCCAGGATCACAGATAAGCCCCAAGGCCCCTCCCCATCCTGACCAAAATGTATCTCTCTCACCCACACCCCACAGACACTTCCACAGAAACCCTGGGATGCATACAGGGCACCAAATGACGTCTCTTCTTTACCCCAAATCCTATAGCTCCGCAGGCCGCCAGGGCCTCACAGAAACCACACAGAGCCCCACCCTCCGCTAATTGCTGAGTAGCTGACAGCACGTCACTCTCCCTCCCCAGCCTCAATTCCACATGAAGTGCTCTTCTAGCCCTGACATTGGAATTCCATGATGATTCCACAGCCCCCCACCCCGGCCGGGGTCAGCAGAAGGTTGAGGTGGCCGGTGACAAAGCCCCTCCCCCATGCAGCTCCTCTGAAGCGCGGCCTCCTGGGACCTGAACTTGCAGAGACCCCCGCCTTGCTTGCTGCTCACTGAGGAGCGGCCTGGGCCCAGCCGCATGCCCGGGCCTCAGCTTGACCTGCCAAGCCCAGCTTTCCTGCCTGGCTGCCGCTGATCCTGGGGGAAGAAATAACCTAAGGGGTCCTCAGCCGGCTCAGAAAGAGCAAAGTCTCAGACTCTTTCCAGGCAGGACTGCCAGGTGCATAAAGGACCTGCCCCGTGGACGTAGTTTTATTAGGCGGTCGTGCGGAAGGGCAAAGCTGCTTCACGACCACACCGTTTTGCAGAGGACGGGCCCTGGGCACAAGGAACGAAATAGAGCACTCATTTCCCGAGAGCACACAGAGCTCCCGTGTTGCGTTAATTATCTGTCCGGGCGCAGGGTGGGGAGGGCAGGGGAAACATCTGGACGAGGGCAGATCAGTTGTTTAGCGTGGGTGAGAGCGTCACAGCACCAGGGTGGCAGGCAGCCCCGACAGAGGAAATGGACAGCCCTCAAGGTCGCCCAGGGTGGAGGCTCTGCTGAGTGGCACCCGTCCCCAGCTGCCAACAGGGAGGGGAGAACAGGGCAGAGATGGGGTTCCTGCCCAGGGCCAAATGCAGAGGGAAGGGGAAGCTGCTGTGCCAGCCAGGAGGAGCCACCCAGTCTGACGGAGGAGGCACTTCCTACCCCTCCCCGCTCCCGAGACGCTACTGCTCCAGCAACCCCAAATAAAAACTGCCTCACAGCTAAAGGAGACGGAGCCTCCTCCGTCCTAATGACTGGTTTAAGTACAGCCACACCCCTCCCCGGCAGGGCAGCCAAAGCAGACTGCCTCAGCAGCCCCACGAGCGTCCAGGTCTGGGGCTGGAGCACGAGCCGAAGCCAAGGACCCTCGTGGCCTCAGCCGCTTCCTGAGGAGCAGCCACATCTGGAAATCAGTGGAGAGAAGGCTGTGAGGTCACAGGCCATCTGCCTACAACAGTAACACGAAGACTATCGAGAGGCTTAGGGCTGGATGGAAGCCCCGAAAGACTGTCCCGACCTGAGGCCAGCAGGCTGTGTTTTCCCTCAGGTGCCTCTTCCAGTGCCCCCAAACCCACCCTTCTCAAGGAGGTCTCAGGCCACCAGGACCAGCCAGGCAGATGACTCTGGTCTCCAACCCAAGTCCTCCTCAGCCACAGGCCTCCCGGACGCCCCCCACTATATCAACAGCACAAGGCTGGCAGGGCCGACAGAGCCTCTCCGGGGGCCAGTTAGCAGCCTGCCCGTGGTCTCAACAGTTTCACTCTTTGTGACGAAAAAAGACAAACTGTTCCCAACCCAAATTGAGCCCACAGACAGCCTTTCCAGGGGGCCAGGCTCTAACCATCAATCCAACAGGCCTGGAACGGGGGCTCTTCACAGAAGGGACTGTTTTACCCCACACAGAGCACCCAGTGGGGAGGACAAGGCTGGGTGCCAGAGGTAAAAACCAGAAAGGAAATAGGAGAGAAGCATCTCTTAGGATTCTCAGACCTGAGATGACCCACTTATGGCTTTAGCGAGGGGAGAGGGTTATAATCAGTTTCCCCATATATCACATTGTTTTGTTTCGAGAATTTCCTCTTCAATTATTTGAAGGCCTCCAGTGAAATCCCTCACCTCACAGAGCATCCCACTGACAAAGGAGCCTTGGGGTGTCGAGGCACCTAGCACCCCCGCCGCCACCGTCACCACACACAGCAGCTCCTGAGAGGAGCCCCAACACTGACCACCAATCATGTCCACGTACTTTAATCGCACTCTTAGTTCATCTCTTACATCAACTGTGTGAGGGTGTAAATTAGACCCATTTTACAGATGAGAACACTGAGGCACTAAGAGTTTATCTGACTTGCCACAAGATGGCAGGTCTGGGACCCGAATCCGTTCCGTGCAACTCCACAGGCCCCTCCTATTAACCATGAGGCTGCCTTTCCCCAGTCAGGTTCTGTCTCGGCAACACAGGACTACCATCTGGCCTCCTTGTGACCAACACCCCTGGTTCCTGGAGTTAAAGAGTGGCTACTGTTCTTTTCCACCATTACCCAAAGCTAAGAGGATAGACCCTGGTCCTCTCCGTCTTGCCCTCTCCCCCGTGGACAATGTGCAGACTCACTGTCTTAGCAGCTCATGCAGGGTACTCCAGGAAAGGCCCCCAGGGGTGGCCATTAGAGCCAGAGGTGGGAGGTGGGGCCCAGCGTGGGGGTGGTGGCTCTCACCCTCTGTCAGTGGATATGCTGCTAGGTCCAGTGAATCATAAGATGAGGCCAACTCCACAGACTGTTCCTCTGCCCACCACAAGTGCCCCTCTCCCCTCCTGGCCCCTCCAGGTTCTATAAATAACCCAGGTCCATGCTCAAAAGAAAGGCAGCCAGGTGGGTGCCGAGAGATCCTGCTGGAAAAGATGCGACTTCTATAAAGTAAAGTAAGGCCGTCATTCAGATCAAGGGGTGGCAAGAGAAATTCTGCAAGACGGACTGTCCTTGGCTGCAAACAAGCCCTGCTGGGTCTACAGGCACAGACGCTCAGCTAAGGAAGAAACCAGAGGCAGGAACTGAAAATAATCAAAGGCCCCTCCCCACATCACTGACCTCACAGAAGCGCTCCCCAAGTCCCTGACCTCACAGAAGCCCCTCCCCACAAGCCTGGAGACTTTTTTGTCTGTCCCCCAGATGTGTCATCCACCCAGTCTGGTCAGAATAGCTGAGTGCTGGTTGACGGACTGGAAAAGACGGGTGGAATGAATTTGGGAACAGGAAGCTCCGTGGAAAAAGAAAATGCTAAGAGATCCAGGAGAGAGCTTTCCGCCCCACACCCACCCCCTTGGGGTCCCTGAGCCAGGAAGGAGGGAAGAGGACAGAAAAGGGGAGGAAAAAAACAAAACAAGGGCCAAGCTACACCACATGACCCCACACCCAGCAACCAAACAGCAAGTCATGAGGGAAGGAGAGGAGAAGGCCAGGGGAGGGGGAGATGGAGCCAGATGACAGCCCTGCCCAGAACCGGCCCCTGTGCTAACCCGCTTCCCACCCCAAGCCACAAAGAGCCACGAAGGCCCTTACCTACCCACATTTTGGAAAAAAATATTCAAGGTCAGATCCTTTTCTATGCAAATCCTGCTTCCATTTGGGTCTGCAGCAGGCTCATCCTCCTCCTCCAGCAAGCCTTCCTAGATTTACTCAGTTGGATGTCATTCCACTCAGGGAAAACTTTCCAGCATCTGTCCTCACCAAGGGCACACCCCTGCTCCCATCCCCTTAACCTCCCCATCCAGGGAAGGTGTCACCTCCAGTTAACCACTTGAGTGATCCATTCAAGTTGTCAGCCCTGAGGCCTGGCTTCCAGATCCTGCCCAAGCTCAAAACAGGAAATGGGGCTCCAAGCCTGAAACCTTGATCTTAATACAGGGAAGGTTAAACACTGCCAAAATAAATGATTAAAAAAACTCACTGGCCCTTCCAGGTGGAAGTGACTGGGAGATTACACCTACTGTGCATTAACCATGCCACGGCCCTCACCTCACACAGGAGAGACAAGACGCTTGAAGTCTGACTGAAGTGTTTCTTTCCCTTATTTAGGAGGTTTTTCTGTTCTTGGACCAGGGACACAGAGGGGCAGGGCGTTGGGGGGCGTCTCTGGGCGGCAGAGGGCATCTGATCACCAGACAAGAAGCAGATGCCCTCTGCAGTCTCCAGATTTGGTGGGGCGCCTCCGTTCAGTCTCGCCCTCGAGGACAACACAGCACCTTCCCTCGTCCCCAGGGCGAGGCAGCGCCTCTCCACTCCCCTGCGGGCCGGGCTTGGGGCCTGCAGTTCCCCTCCCCTTCCAGGAAAGAGAGACAGGCCCGGAGGCACTAACAATGGCCCCAAGATTTCCCTTCTAGAGGAGTCCAAGAGCCTCTGGATCCCACTCCGAACTTTACTTGACAATCTACTCCTAACGCTAGGCCATGGCTCACACTTCCCCCAGGCCTCCCCAAGGATCCACCAGCGGCTGAGCGCAGCACAGCGCACATTTGGCGATCGGAAGGCGACCCCAGACATGCAAAGAACCGACCTGTCGGTTTACGCCCTTGAGCGCGAGGCAAAGGGCGCACCGCTCTGGCCGAGGCTCGGGGTCCCGCTCCCCCGCCAGCCCCGCCCCGGGAGGCCTTTAACCGTTTCGGCGCGCCAGCGCCCCTCACTCACTGTGTGTGCTGGGCGCGGCCTGCGCCGAAGACCTCGTCCAGCGCCACGGTGGCCTGGCCCAGGAACTTGTCGACGCCGATGAGCGAGCGGTGCATGGTGGTGAGCACCAGCTCGCAGGCGGCGGCAGAGCCCGCGGCCCAGGGCGCCGGGCCCGCGTCGGCCTCCTGCGCCCGCAGCAGGCCGTCCAGGGCGCCGGGCGGCAGCTCGAAGGAGCACTCCTCACGCCACTCGGGGCAGCCCGGCGTCTTCTCCACCACCGACGTGCTGTACTTCTCGCGGCCCACCTGGATCACTGTGTAGGCGTCGCTGGTGCTGCCGGCGCCCGAGCTCTTGCCCCGCAGCCCGCGGGCCCGCAGCACGGTCACCTGGACGTGAGTGGGGAGCCAGCGGGAGGGCCCCGCCGCCGGCTCGGCGCCCCGCACGAGGGCCATGGCGGGGAAGTGGCGGCGGCCGAGGGCCGGCCGAACCGGGCGCAGACACCCGGACCAAGTGAGACACCGGGCAGCGGCGGGGGGCGGTCGGGAGCCGGCCGGGAGCGCTGCCGCCGCCGCCCGCAACCCGGCCGCCGCAGCTGCGGGCAGGGCTGGGCCGCGCCGGCCGCCGCCTCCCCGCCTCCCCGCCTCCCGGGCCGCCGGCCGCGCCGCGACGTCAGCGCCCCGCCCCCGGCCCCGCCCCGCGGCCCGCGCCCCGCGCCCAGGCCCCGCGCGGCAAGAAGGCGGTGCCGCGGGGCCGCTGACCGCCGCGCCCCGGCCCCGGCCGCGGAAGACCCGCCTGGAGCCGGAGAGGGCGGCCGAGCGCGGCGAGGAGCGGGGGGCGGGGCGCGCGGCCTCTGCAGAGGGGTGGGCGGGGCTCCCGCGTTGGCCCCGCCCCGGGCTGGGGGCACCGGTGAAAGCCCGCCTGGCCTGGGGGCAGCGCGACACCGCCCGCCTGGTGTGAGATTCCCACTCCGCGTCTCCCGGCTAGTCCCAAAGCTTCCTTCAAGACGTCCCTGCTTCGGAAAGCCCTCGCCCTAAAACTGCCCTGGCCCGCCCCTCCCAGGATGACCATCCCCTTGGCGCGGGTATGTGGGGATGATGCGGACCCCGGCTGCCGGTCTCAGCTTGAACCCCGCTCTCCTTCTTCCAGCCCACCCCTGCCCGGGACGATGCCCGCGTGAAGCCAGAAGCGATTCCCGCTCCGCCACGTGACGGCCTCGCATCTGCTACGTGGAAGCGGGTGAGCCGCCGCCGCCTCCCACCTCCGCGCGCGGGAGGGACCTCGGATGCCGCGAGAGCGCGGCGCGGGAGGCGGGCGAGCTGGGCTCGCCCTCAGCGGACACTGCGGCGGAGAGCAGAGTGATGAATAAATGAGTAACCGCATCAATATTTAAGTGTTCGCTGGGAGCGCTGGAGCTCATGCGTCACGAGTTGGGGAAAATTATAGGCTCTGGTGGGGGGTTTAAACAATTACTTCCACCCATTACTACTATGTGCAAATCCTTGGGTATTACTTGCATGCTTGGCTTATTATTAATAATGATAACAATGGCTAATGATTATAGATGCTGAATTTCGGCCGTTGCTAGCTCGTGCGCTTTATATGTATTACCTCATTTTATCCTCAGAGCAACCCTGTGGAGCTTTTATCCCTATTTTCCAGAAGATAAAATTGCAGCTTAGAGAAGTTAACTTTGCCCAAGATCCGTAACTGACAGAGGTGGGATATGAATCCACACAAATGACTCCCAAATCTGTACTTTTTTGTTTTTTTTTTTTTTTACTTTCAGAGCCTGTGCTTTTAAAATAATAATTTTTAAATAAAATGTAACAGCTAAAAAAAAATCAAATAGGACAGACGCAATTATTGATGAAAAGCAAAAAACTCCCTCTCCACTCCTAGATCCAGGAATAGCTACTTACATAGCCATCTGTGTTTTCAGGCCTGTGGTTACCTCCATATCTCTGTAAAATGCTTACATAGCTGTATCTGGATTTATCGGGACTGGCCACTATCCATTGTCTTCCTGCTCTGATAGATAATGTTTTAGCTTGCTCACACCCACTTCCCTGAATCTTGGGTGGTTTTCCTATTATTTTGCTTCCTCTGTTGGATACCTTTATAGTGGAAACTTATATTTCTTCTTGGGGAGACTCCGCAGTACCCCTTGACTTGCTATGCTGTGAGAAGAGGATGCCAAAATCCCGTCTCCTAGGCCAGGTCCTCCACCAGGAGTATGGATGTGGGAAACAAGTACAGGAGACTGATGGGAGCACGCCCACCACAAGTCCAATCCTGATAGTCCTGATAGCCTCCCACTGTAACTCTGTGACCAGAAGACTGGGGGGTTGGTGGTCCTTGGCACTGAGCCCCATGGCCCAGCATCCCTGTGGACAGCACTTAGCCAGATCTTCCTATGGATCTTGGCTCTCTGCCACTTAGCCGCAACGAGACCTGAAGATTAAGCCAGCTCGCTAACCTCTCTCAGCCTCAGCTCCTCATCTAGAAAATGGGGATAATGATTCCTACTTCAAACAGTTGCTGAGAAGATTACATGAGAAAATATTGTCAAAGATTTTAATGCAGTGGAGACCATCACAAACGATCTCAACGCATCTGAACATCATATACAGCTTTTTTTCTGATTATAAAAGTAATCTGGAAAAAAACAGCAAAATATAAAGAAGAAAATAAAAATAGATCATAATCTCACCATCCAGAAATAAGCATTGTTAACAATTTGTTGTATTTCTTTCCAGTCTTTTCTTTATACTGTATGTTGTTGTTTTATATGCACTATAGTTGTGAGGCATTGTAGTGTAATGGTTAATGTGGGCTTTGGAGTCCTGGTTCTACCATACACTCGTATGTATTATCTCTACCTCTGAAGACTACCTTTTAAAGCAGGTGCTATTGCTATCCCTGAAGTCACTGATGAGGAAACTGAAGCAGAGAGTGTGGGTAATTTTTCCCAAGTCTCCAACTGGAAAATTGCAGAGACTGGACTTGAACTCGGGTCTGAGTGACTCTACTGTCTGTGGCAATCTGCCCTCACACTAGCTTGTTGGTCATCTAAGCACCGCATCCACTTGAAGTCAATAAGGCAGGAAGTGTTGTCATACCTATTTTACAGATGAAGCAATTGAGGTATGGAAAAGGTTAACAGACTTCTCCAAGGTTACAGAGTCAGGATGAAGCCCCCGCTTTAAGAATGGATTCCCCAAGGGCTTTGCAATTGAAGACATCTTTACCAAACTACAACATGTGTTTGTCACTCTCCTTTCATGATTCTGTGTCATCTGTTTCCCAGCTCTCCACCGTGACTGGACTGCCTCCCTCCTCCTACCCCATGCAGTAGCAAGGCTCCAGGAAAGGGAGAAGGAGAACTCAGACGGGCTACTCCCGCTCTCCTTCTTCCTGCCCTGGCCCACGCAGTTTGGCAAGCTCAGGCTTCCTGCTGGACCAGGACTGAGGCTGGCAGCAGGAGGGCAGTGAAGCCAGGCAGGGCTCCCCTGCCGGTCACTTGGCTCCGGGAGGAAAGGGCGGGGTCTGCTAGCCATCTGCGGGTGAGAAAAGAGCAGAAACTCCAAAGACACTAAGGTCTTGGCCACCCAGAGGTGCGTTTCCTCCTGTAGAAGATGAAACCACCAGTACCCCAACCTGCGGCAGCCTGCCCTGAGGGTTGCGGGGAGAACCCTCCCGCTTCCCCTGCCTCCCCAGGGCTGCGGGTGCTCACGCCTTCCTGGGCCTCTCTGTCCGTAAGGCACAGTTCTTGCTTTAAAAGACTGGTCCTTTGTGTAATTTCCACTCGTTGCTTCCCTCTGCAATACCGTCAAATCCCATTTGCCGTTCCACATAGGCACTTCAAATACATTTGCCTGGCTCTTCAACCTACACTTCCCCCTGTCGGTCATCCTCCCCCTCCCCCCACCAGCTCAGGTTCAAATCCTGGTGCCATCACTTACCAGCATTTTAACCCCTCTGAGTCTCAGTTTCCCCATCTTTAAAATGGGCCTGATATGAGGACCTTAGCCCACAGGGTTAGTATGAGAACTATCTCAACACGTCCTAAGCAGTAATGGGTGTTATCATCTCAGAAATCTTTGCTGAAAGCAAAAGCTCATACCTCCTTGTTTTATTTGCATTTCTTTGATTGCCAGTAAGACTGAACATCTTTTTCAGTTATTAGTCATTTTTATTTTCTCTTTTAATGAGTTGTCTACTTTCTGAATTATCTATTTTCTATGCTCATTTTTCTTTGAAGCTTTCTTATTAATTTGTATGAACACTTTATGTTAAGAATAATAACGCTGTCTTTTATATTTATTGCAAATATATTTTTGACATAAGAAGTTATGTAGTCAAATCTTTTAATTTCTTCCGTTGTTTCAAATTTAAGTTCCTCCACACTAACAAGTCCAATAATATTCACTCATATGTTTTCTAGTTCTTAAGTCGTTTGGCTTTTCTTTCTTCTTTCATTCTCTTTAAACTCTTCTACAAAGAATTTTGGTAAATGATTTAAGATGAAAATCTAACCCTCTCTCCCCCAACAGCCACCCGAATTTCCCAGTACTTATTGCAAAACCCTATCCCTTTGCCATTAGTTTTTTCATATAAGTTCTTATTTATACTATAGACAGAGTCTGAACTTTGTATTCTATTCCACTGAGATTTAAATCATTCTGCCAGTGCCATTCTAATTATTGTCACCTTTTAAATGCTTTATTATAATAGAAGGGCAAATCTTCTCTCATTTCTTTTTTTCAAAGATTTTATAGCTACTCTCTCCTGTGTATTCATTCACATGAGCTCTAATTCTTCTTGGAATTGTGAGAGAAATTGTTGTGAGAAAAAGTGACATCTTTACAAATAATAGCTATTAAAAATAACAATATACTCTCTAAAATTAGGAATAAGACAAAGATGTCCTCTCTCCATTTCTGTTCTGCCAACATTGTGCTGGAGCTTCTAGCTAGGACGATTAGGCAAGACAAAGAAAGAAAAGCCATTCAGATTGGAAAGGAAGAGTAAAACTATCTCTGTGTGCAGATTACATGATCTTAGATGTAAAAAATCCTAGGGAATCCATTAAGAAACTATTAGAACTGATAACTTGGTTCAGCAAGGTTAGAGGCTAGAGGATCAATATACTAAAATCAACTGTATTTCTATACACTAGCAATGAACAATTGAAAATAAAATAAGAAAACCTTTATGAGTATCAAAAAGAATAAAATACTTAGAAATGAATTTAACAAAAGAAGTGTAAGACTTGTGCACTAAAAACTACAAAACATCTTTGAAAGAAATTAACGAATACCTAAATAAATGGAAAGACATCCCACGTTCATGGATGGAAAGACAATATTGTTAAGATGGCAGTGTGTCCCAAATTGATCTACAGATGCAACGCATTCCCTATCAAAGTCCCAGCTGCTATTTTTTCAGAAACTGACAAGCTGATCCTGAAAATCATATGGAAATGCAAGGGACTCAGGATAACCCCATAAATCTTGAAATAGAAGAACAAAGTTGGGGGACTCATACTTCCCGGTTTCAAAACTTACTACAAATCAAGACAGTGTGGTACTGGCATAAGGATAAACACATAGATCATGGAATAGAATTGAGAGTCCAAAGATGGTGAAGCCGCTTTGGAAAACAGTTTGGCAGTTCCTCAAATTGTTAAACATGAGAGTTACCGTTTGACCTAGCAATCCCACTCCTAGATACATACTCAAGAGAAAGGAAAACATGCATCCATATCAAAAGTGGTGCATCAATATTCATCTTTGCATTCCAACCCCACAACTATAAATCTATCTACCACCTGCATTTTTCCCATCTCAGAGGAAAAGGCACTCTTGTGTGCTTAATTTCCCTCTCTTTGCCTTGGGCAGTCCAGGATTCCATCCCCTCTTTCATTTCTGTATTTCTCATCTACTGGCTCCTTCCTCTCATCATATCAATATACTCAAATTACTCCCAATAAAAACAGAGAAAACAACAAATTCCCCTGACTGTCAGCCTATATACCATGTCCTCCTTCTCCATAAGGTTTCCCAAAGATGATTTACCCTCCTAGTCTTTATCCCCTCACTTCCCCATGCTCCCTCCAAACCACTGCAGCCTGGGCTCTCCATGCTCCCACCCCACACATAACTGCAAAATCCCAAGACCCTCCTTCAGTCCTTATTCTACTTGACCATTCTTTGGCATTCAGTAGTTAACCACTCCCTTCTCCAAACTCCGTCAACCCCACTCTCTGCCTCCAGGAGTCCACTCTTCCATGCTTTTGCTCCTGCCTCTCCCTCAACCCACTACTTCTGGGTCTCCTTCAGGAGGTTTTCTTTCTTCCCCCATTTCTTTTTTTTTAACTTTTTATTGAGATTATGATAGTTTACAATCTTGTGAAATTTCAGTTGTACATTATTGTTTGTCAATCGTGTTGTAGATGCACCACTTCACCCTTTGTGCCCCCCTACCCTCCCCTTTCCCCTGGTAGCCACTAATCTGTTCTCTTTGTCTACATGTTTAACTTCCACATATGAGTGGAGTCATACAGAGATTGTCTTTCTCTATCTGGCTTATTTCACTTAACATAATTCCCTCAAGGTCCATCCATGTTGTTGTGAATGGGATGATTTTATCCTTTTTTATGGCTGAGTAGTATTCCATTGTGTGTGTGTGTGTGTGTGTGTGTGTGTGTGTGTGTGTGTGTGTGTGTATGTATGTATGTATATACCATATCTTCTTTATCCAATCATCAGTTGATGGGCACTTAGTTTGCTTCCATGTCTTGGCTATTGTAAATAATGCTGCAATGAACATAGGGGTGCATGGGACTTTTGGAATTGCTGATTTCAAGTTCTTTGGGTAGATATCCAGTAGTGGGATGGCTGAGTCATACGGTAGTTCTATTTTTAATTTTTTGAAAAATCTCCGTATTGTTTTCCATAGTGGCTGCACCAGTTTTCATTCCCACCAGCAGTGTATGAGGGTTTCTTTTTCTCCACAACCTCTCCCACATTTGCTACTTTTTGTTTTGGTTATTGTTGCCATTCTAATGGGTGTAAGGTGATATCTTAGTGTAGTTTTGATTTGCATTTCCCTGATGATCAGTGATGATGAACATCTTTTTATGTGCCTATTGGCAATCTGTATATCTTCTTTGGAGAAGTGTCTGTTCATGTCGCCTGCCCATTTTTTGATTGGGTTGTTTGATTTTTGTTGTTGAGTTGTGTGAGTTCTTTATATATTATGGAGATTAACACTTTGTCGGATATATGACTTGCAAATATTTTTTCCAAATTAGTGGGTTGTGTTTTTGTTTCAATCCTGTTTTCTCTTGCCTTGAAGAAGCTGTTTAGTCTGATGAAGTCCCATTTGTTTATTCTTTCTATTGTTTCCCTTGTCTGAGAACACATGGTGTTCAAAAAGATCCTTTTAATACTGATGTCAAAGAGTGTACTGCCTATATTTTCTTCTAGAAGTCTTATGGTTTCAGGTCTTACCTTTAGGTCTTTGATCCATTTTGAGTTTATTTTTGTGAATGGTGAAAAAGAATGGTCAATTTTCATTCTTTTACATGTGGCTTTCCAGTTTTCCCAGCACCACTTGTTGAAGAGACTTTCCTTTCTCCATTGTATGCCCTCAGCTCCTTTATTGAAGATTAGCTGTCCATAGATGTCTGATTTTATTTCTGGGCTTTCAATTCTGTTCCATTGATCTGTGTGCCTGTTTTTGTACCAGTACCATGCTGTTTTAATTACTATAGCTTTGTAGTATGTTTTGAAGTCAGGGATTTTGATGCCTCCAGCTTTGTTCTTTTTTCTCAGGATTGCGTTAGCAGTTCGGGGTCTTTGGTTGCCCTATATGAATTTTAGGATTCTTTGTTCAATTTCTGTAATGAATGTCATTGGGATTCTGATTGGGATTGCATTGAATCTGTAGATTGCTTTAGGTGGTATGGACATTTTAACTATGTTTGTTCTTCCAATCTATGTGCATGGAATGTCTTTCCATCTCTTTATGTCATCATCAATTTCTTTCAGGAAAGTCTTATAGTTTTCATTGTATAGGTCTTTCACTTCCCAAGGTATTTTATTCTTTTTGTTGCCGTTGTGAATGGTATTGTGTTCTTGAGTTCTTTTTCTGTTAGTTCATTATTAGAATATAGAAATGCTCCTGATTTATGTAAGTTGATTTTATACCCTGCAACTTTGCTGTAGTTGTTGATTATTTCCAACAGTTTTCCAATGGATTCTTTGGGGTTTTCTATATATAAGATCATGTCATCTGCAAGCAGCGAGAGTTGCACTTCTTCTCCCCCATTTGGATTCCTTTTATTCCTTTCTCTTGCCTGATTGGTCTGGCCAAAACCTCCAGTACTATGTTGAATAAGAGTGGTGATAGAGGGCATCCTTGTCTCCTTCCTGTTCTCAGGGCAATGGCGCTCAGTTTTTGCCCATTGAGTATGATGTTGGCTGTGGTTTGTCACATATGGCCTTTATTATGTTGAGGTAATTTCCTTCTATCCCCATTTTCTTAAGAATTTTTATCATAAATGGCTGTTGGATCTTGTCAAATGCTTTCTCTGCATCTATTGAGCTGATCATGTGGTTTTTATTCCTCACTTTGTTGATGTGGTGTATCACGTTGATTGATTTGCGGATGTTGAACCATCCCTGTGTCCCTGGTATGAATCCCACTTGATGGTGATGTCTGATCCTTTTGATGTATTGCTGAATTCGGGTTGCCAAAATTTTGTTGAGGATTTTTGCATCTGTGTTCATCAGCAATATTGGCCTGTAGTTCTCCTTTTTCGTGCTGTCCTTGTCAGGCTTCGGTATCAGCGTGATGTTGGCCACGTAGAATGTGTTAGGAAGTGTTCCATCCTCCCTAATTTTTTGGAATAGCTTGAAAAGGATAGGTATTAAATCCTCTCTGAAAGTTTGGTAGAATTCCCCAGGAAAGCCTTCTGGTCCTGGGCCTTCCTCATTTCTTAACGTTGGTGTATTTCTCAGCCTCCTCTCTTTTCGCTCCTCAGACTCTCCCTGCAGATTCGCTTTTACACATAGGGTTTTACCGACCCTGTGTACGTCCCCAACTCCCATATGTCTACTTCCAGCCCAGTCCTCTTTCCTGAACCCCAGACTCACACTTACAAATGCCATGAAGCATCCATAGATACCTCAAACTCAACAAGTTTATATTGGTTTACTAGGGCTGCTGTAACAAATACCACAGACTGGGTGGCTTAAACCACAGAGACTTCTTTCTTTACAGGTCTGGAGGCTAGAAGTCCAAGATCAAGGTGTTGGCAAATTTGGTTTCTTCTGAGGCCTCTCTCCTTGGTTTGCAGGTGGCCGTCTTCTTGTGCATCCTCACATGGTTGTCCCTCCGTCTATCTGTTGTCTGTGTCCTAATCTTCTCTTCTTATAAAAGACACCAGTCATTTTGGTTAGGGCCCATCTACGTGACCATATTTTACCTTAATTATCTCTTTAAGGCCCTGTCTCCAAATATAGTCACAATCCGAGGTACTGGAGGTTAGGACTTCAACATATAAATTTGAGGGGGTCACAATTCAGCCATGACAAAGTTAAAAGTTGAACTCACTATCCTTCCCACCCACACTGGGTCCCTCTCCTGTATTCCCTCTCTTGGTGAACCCCTCAAGGCCCTATCCAGAAACCTAGAAGGTGCAGAGTTGTCTTCTTCAAGGGAGAGACCAGGCACAGGGGCTCCCACCAAACCTCGAGGCTGCCGAGGGCATCAGCCTTTCACCGGCTTCCCAGATGCCATATTGGAAGAAAGCCACCAAAGCCTACTAGGATGGTGTCAGAAGGTACTGAGGAGCCAACTCGAGAGACTTCCATTGGCCAAAGGCACAGCAAATAGAGCATCAACAAGGTATAATCATTGGGATTGAAATACATTAAATATATTTAAATCCATGATTTCATGATGATTTTTTAAAAATTAAATTTGTCATCATTAGAAGATGCTGAGGAACCAACACTTTATTTTGAAAACTGCTAAGTAAAGGGAAAGAATCCTGCCCTTTCTATATGAACTGTAACACTAGGTAACAAAATAGTCAATGAGGAGAAGAGTTTCTCTATAGAAGTTTCCAGCAAATGAATGAGGGAGGGACGACTGAATTAGAATATCACCATTTTGAAGCCCTAATGAACGAATGGCTCTGGGCAGTGGTTGTCAATGGCTGCTGAATGACAAAAAAAGAGATAACCAGGAATTATGTGCCTCCTGATGGAAGAACACACCACCACCTATGAAGCAGTCTTGCCCAAAAAAAAATCTAACCAGAATCTGATCAAGCCTCTAGATCCAACTATGAATTTACAGGAACTACAAGGGACAGAGAAAAATGTTAAACACAACTCAGGAATGTAACCAGCAAAATGCAGACGGTGGGGAACTACAGGACACACAATCCAGTTTTTCCAAAAAATAGTTTGCAAGGAAAAAATCGCTACAAGAGGAACGTAGAAACTTGAAAAGCACATTTTAAAAACAGGTAAATACACCAATAGCAATGAGCACACCCGGCACCCAGATCATGGTTTCTAAATATCGTTCTCCAGGAAAAAAGAACCAGGCTCCTCGGAGAAATGGTTGATTCTGGGACTAGGGCAGGGAGAATACAAGATGCGCCTGGATCCTTTTGTGATGCCAGACAGTAGGGACTTCCTCAGGACAAAAAGCTGGGGGATCGTGTCAAAAGAACACAGGAGCCAAGAGGAAAGAACTCCCAATGGCCAGAACTGAAACAGTGTGAGCCACAAAATAAATCACAGTAGTATTAGATTATAACCTGTAAAATAAAACAAATATCCATGAGTTCATAGTAATATCAATAAATGATTGGATGGATAAAAAAGGTAAATGAAGAGAAAAATCTTCCTTACAGAAGAATTCTAAATAATACATGGAGAGACTGCCCCCTCCAAGAAGGGGAGCTTAATTCCCCTCCTGTTGAGTGTGGCTGGACTCAGAGACTTACCCTCTAAGGGCAGAGTACGAAAAATAGTAATTTTACAATGGCAAGCCTGCCAGAGACCACCTTATTCAAGTGGTCTAGATTAACATCCCCAGTGATAAATCAGACTGGTTAACATGTCCTCCCGACATGACGTGATGAGAAGGGCGCTTCACCTCTGTGCCTTTGTAAAAACTCATAGCTGCTTTCTCATCAAGAGAAAACCATCAAACAAATTCGAATTGAGGGACAGCCTTCAAAATACCTGAGCAGTACCCTTCCAAAGTGTCAAGGTCATGATAACCATCACAGATGGGAGGAAATTCAGGAGACGCGTCTGTCCTTGAGGGGACCTGAGCTATGTAGGTTTCTGTCTAACACATTCGTCAAGTGTGATCTCTAGACACTATATGTCAGTTTTACCTGTTATTGTTAAGAGAAGACTAAATTAGGGGCCGGCCTGGTGGTGTAGTCATTAGGTTCATGTGTTCCACTTCTGTGACCTGGGATTGGCCGGTTTGGATTCTGGGCACAGACCTACGCACCATTTGTCAAGCCATGCTGTGGCAGCATCCCACATATAAAGTAGAGGCAGATGGGCACGGATGTTGGCTCAGGGCCAGTCTTCCTCAGCAAAAAGAGGAGGATTGGTGGCGGATGTTAGCTCAGGGCTAATCTTCTTCAAAAAAAGAAAGAAAGAAGGAAAGAAGGAAGGAAGGAGGGAGGAGGGAGGGAGGGAGGAAGGGAGGGAAGGAAGGAAGGAAAGGAAAGAAGGAAGGAAGGAAGGAAGGAAGGAAGGAAGGAAGGAAGAAAAAGAAAGAAAAGACTAAATTACCTTTTATTCTATCTTTAGAAAATATTACAAAATCATTGTTATGTAATGACATGATCAAATGAAACCCAAAAAAAGTAGGGGAAAAGTATTACAGAAGTATGTGAAGTGATTAGTTTTTAATTACATTATTTTCTGGATTTGAGGATTTTTTGGTATTTGTCAGCTTAAATTTTTTTTTAATTTTGGGATAATTTTAGGTTTACAGAAAAGCTGCAAAGAGAGTGCAGAGAGTTGCTATAAGCCCTTTACTCAGCTTCCGTTAAGGTTAACATTACAGGTACATTTGTCCAAACTGAGAAACCAACATTTGATACAATACCATTAACTAGACTACAGACTTTATTCAGATTTCACCAGTTTTTCCATTATCATCATTTTTTCTGTTCTAAGATCCAGCCCAGGATCCCACATTGCATTGGGTCATCATGTCTCCTTAGTTTCTTCCATTGGTGATATTTACTTGATAGCAATTCATTAAATGGTAAATTTGCTTTATATGATTTTCTGTATTTGTGTTATATTTAACAGTAACAAATTAAAAATGAAAACAAAAAAAATCATCATGGCTTCTCATTGCTCTTAGAATAAGGGCAGCCATCCTCAGCCTGGACAGTGAGGCCCAAATGACTTGGTGCCAATCCTCCTCTGCAACCTGTGCCTGCCTCACAGTGGCCTAGTCAAGCTGGCCTCCTTTCAGTCTCTAGTATTTTACCTTGCTCCCTCCTGCCACAGGGCCCTTGCACCTGCTGTTTCCTCTGTCTGACACATTCTTCCCTCCTCTGTGCCAAGGTAACTCTTACCTCTCTATTAACATCATTCTCACACCCCTCGGCCGTCCAGCCTGGCCTGGCCTCCCCAGCTGCATAGAATCTCCTTATCACAGGCGCTCATGGCTGCCCACAGGGGCAATGCTACAATGGTTTGGGTGGCTATTTGTTTTTATGTTTCTCTCCCTGCTGGACCACAAGCTCCGTGAGAGCAGGGACCACATCTGCCCGGCTCACCTCTATCCTTGGCTTCCTCTACAGTGCCTGGCATGTAGGAGGTACTCAATAATATTTGTTGATTTCAGAAATGAACAAAAATCATAAAACATGCTCAAAAGGTGGGGGAGGAAGGAAGGGAGGAAGAGGGAATTACCACAGTGTTTGTAGCTTCTTCATTCGCTTTTCACGGAGATGGGGACGGAGGGCTAATAGATACTGGTTGTGGGCGACATCACCATTACAGTCTTCTCAGAAGGGCAGATCCTGGTACATCAGAAGATGACCCTTTTGTTTCTGCTGGGCACCTGGATGGGTTCTGGATGGAGAAAGCTGATCTGGGAGCTGGGATTGCCAGGAGAGGCTGGAGAATCTGAATTGCTGTGTAGAGTGAGAGTTTCAAGTTTCCTGCAGCCATCTAGCGATCCAGGAGGGAGGAACGGGTGGCAGGGATTGGAGGGGACAGCGGAGGCAGCAAAATTGCAACAGGCAGGTGCTTTTAAGCCTTACTTTTGTTATTTCTAATTGTAGTGCATTGTGGTCAGAAGGCATGGTCTGTACTATAGCGATTCTGTGAAATTTATGGCAACTCCTTTTATGGTCAGTTTACACGTCCTTCCTCTGCCCAAAAAGGTTGTGCTTCTCTTTTGGGTGCAGAGTGCTATTCTATCTAATAGGTCAAATTCACTAATTGTACTGTTTAGATCTTCAATATCTCTATTTTTTGTTGGCTTGCACTTTCGGTTTCTAAGAGGAGTAACTTTGGAGTTACACAGTCTTAAGCACATTTATTTAAAAATAAAAAGATAGGGGTTGGCCCCATGGCCGAGTGGTTAAGTTCGCGCACTCCACTGCAGGCGGCCCAGTGTTTCGTTGGTTCGAATCCTGGGCGTGGACATGGCACTGCTCATCAAGCCACACTGAGGCAGCGTCCCACATGCCACAACTAGAAGGACCCACAATGAAGAATATACAACTATGTACCAGGGGGCTTTGAGGAGAAAAAGGAAAAAAAATAAAATCCAAATAAATAAAAATAAATAAATAAAAATATAAAGATTAATATTTTTAAATTATACATTTTTCAAACTGTCCAGAGTAGGGAGAAACAACAAAGAAAACACAAACCAGAAAGCAAATGACAAAAAACAAGGAAAATGATGAGAGGGTATTAAAAAGCAATCTGAAATTATGAAAGAGGCCAAGACTAATTCCATCTGCATCCCAATGACTGAACGGGAGAAACTTACCAATTAAAAGAAAATACTTTCAGATATGGTTAAAGCAAACATATGCTGCCAATAAAGGATATGCCTAAAATAAAATCGCTCAAGGAGTTTGAAAGTAAAAGAAATGAAATTTCTTGACAAATAGCTTGACAAATTGATTCTAAAGTATATTCAAAAGAGTAGATTTAGAGAGTCACAAATATTTGTGGAGCGCTTACTCGGTCCCAGGCACGTGCCATGAAGCTGCAATAGCTAAAGCAATGTGGAGTGGAGCCAGAAGTGGACAGAGTCAGCAGAAACAGAATAGAAAGTCTAGAGACAGGCTTACACATGGGTAAGACTTTAAGCTATGATAAAGATGGTATTTCAAATATGCAGGAAAAGGACAACTTTACATTCCATTTGTAAAAAATGATAGTAATAAAGTATTAAATACAAAGTTGGAGTTTCCAACTCATAAAAAAAGATGTCAGGTACATTCAAGATCTAAACATAAAAATCCCACTCAAGTAGTAGAATTAAATATAGGAGTTTATTTTTTTATATTTGGGGTTCTATCTTAACTGCTCAAAGAATTTGAATAAACAGTTCACTGGAGAAATACAGAGGGGAGTTAAATATATGAAAAAATGCTCACCCTCACTACTAGTTTAAAACTGCAAATTAACACAGCAGTGATATCCAGCGTGGGGGCCAAAAGGATACACTTGGTGTGAGTCTGAACTGGTGCAGCGTTTTGGGGGATCCATCCAGCAATATCTATCAGCAGTTTAACGTGGGTCATCCCTTTCATCTGGCAATTCCATTTCTAGGAATTTACCCTGTGGAAATCCTCGAGCAAGTGTTCCAAGAACTTTGCATAAGGATGTTCATTTCTGCATGAGTTCAAATAGCAAGCCACGTTGGGTGGAGCCTAGATATCCATTAACAGAGATAAAGAAGTCATCGCATGTCAGAGAAGGGCCATGAGCACCACAGGCTGCTCGGGAAGGGCAGCTGTAGCTGGGGGTCCCCTCATCTCAGAGCCAGCTCCCTGTCCCTGTGTGAGGAAAGCTTTCCTCCACCGACTGCTGGCCAGAGCGGGCAGGGGCACCGTGACCTTCAGTCCCATGAAGGACAAGCTGTAGTCTCCAAGCCTGAGAGTTTCTTTGTGTTGCCAGACTTCATCTTTGGTGACTGACTTCTTGTTTATTTGAAGGAAAACAAGCCTTGGGCCTCTTGGTTAGGCAAATTGTAAAGACATATCCAACATCAAATAAAAAGGTTTATAACAGTAAGAAACTCTGCATATTTTAAATCGCAGATGGGGCCGGAGGGGGAGAAGTGTCTTTGTAAAGTGTTCCCGTTCATTCATCTACTGATTCAACAAATGTGGGGCAGACACAGCCTCTCAAGGAGCTCCCCTCATGAGTGGGGAAAGTCTCGTGGAGGAGACAGATATTAAATACACAACCACAAAAATATAAAACTTCAGCAAGCTCTCTGAGGAGAGAGCAGAGGATGACGGGAGCCTGTATTATGGGGGGACTTTATTTGGGATGGGAGGTCAGGAAAGTTTTCCCTGAGGAAATCACATTAAGCAAGACCAGAGAAAGATGAGAAGCAGAAAGAAATTCCAGAACAGTTTGCCTAAAGGAGGAAGGGCTTGTGCAAAGGCCTGAGACAGGGAAGATCTGGCAGGACATTATGACATTATGACATTATGACATTAAGAGAAGGCTGGTATGGCCTGAACACAGAGGGGAACGGTAGGAGCGAAACGCAGGAGCCACCCTTCCAGGACCTGTGCCCCACTTTAAAGACTTGGGATTTTTGGCTACCGGCAATGTAAAACCATTTAAGGCTTAGGAAAATGTTCGCTTTAAAAAAATGTGATTCCGACCAGGCCGTCTCTGCAGTCGTGTATTGGGCAAGGGTGTGGGTATATCCCAGTGGAAGCATTTGCTCACAGGAAATTGGGAGGAGAGCCGGGAAAGCAGCTGAAAGGACTCCAGGCAAAGCTCCTCTTCAGCATGGAGACCCCCCGAGGGGCCTCGCCAAAAACGTACTTGCAGGGCTGTTTCATGAGGCTGTGCACAAGCTGTAACACAGACTGCTGAATCCTGACGTTGGGAGGAGCACTGAGGAGGACCGTGGCTTCCTGGGTGGGGATGGGGTGCAGCAAGTGGGTAAGATTTTGTAAAGTTGTCTGTCTTTTCGGAAGGAAACAGGTCAGAGCGTGGGAACACCAAGCTTAGCATCCTGATCCGGTGGAGAGATGCTGTGGGTCTCATTTTCCTGAGGGATGGGAGAGGCGGAGTGCCCAGAAGGGGGCTTAAGTGGGGGCACTTGGCCTTTAAGGCTGGAGCATTCTGATGAATACTTTTAAGATGTCTTTTTGTGCACTGTAACTCACCCTAAAACTGTGGGTAAGTCTGCCAACCTTTCATCTGTGCTGAAGCAAGTAATTAAACAGGTCTGTATTCATGTCTTAGACTCAAGAACAGCTTTCCCAGTACCCAATCCTGCACCTCTGAGGCCACCAAGATGCTAACAACATCTTCCAAGAGAGGGGGTTGGTCCTGGAGCTCCTGGAATGATGGATCAGTACATGGCAAAGTAGAAAAACAAGCAAAGTATGGACTTCAGAGACTCCCTCACCCCCAAATATTCTAGAGAGGCCAGATGATTGACAGAGGGAACGAGTCCCTGCAATAATGTGGGCAAGGGCTTTTAGGCCAGCAGATGTTAAGTGACACGGGTGGAATAATTAGGCAGCTTTAGAAGTGACCCCTCTTTCCCCCTTGACCCTCTCAAAGAGGAGATAGTTATAAGCCATGCTAGGGAGGAAGATGCCACACCCATTCATAGTGACTGGGTCACGTCCTCCGATGCAGACGCAAATATGGCTGCAGAAAGCTAAAGTAACAATTCTAAAGTGGGTTCCCAAACTCGCATGTGCCTACAGGAGCCAGGCAGACATGGAGAAGCAAGCAGGCCACGGGAGACAGCGAAGGGTGATGGGCCAACATTACTCAATTCCAGGCAATTATTACTGCCGTGCTGATGAGGAAGATCTGTGCTGCCTAATATTTGAATTTTAAAAAAATAAATAAATCCAGATTATAACGTGAAATTTAGAATTTTTTATGTTTGCACATAAAATTATAAAATATAAATCAAATATATTTGAGGTTGGATATTATATTAGTTTCCTATTGCCACTATAACAGATTACCACAAACTTGATGGCTTGAACAGCACGAGTGCATTCCCTTACTGTTCCGGAGGCCAGAAGTCTGACATCAGTTTTCTGCGCCAACGTTAAGGTGTCCGCAGGGCTGCATTCCTTCTGGCAGCTCTAAGGGAGAATCTGCTTCCTTGCGTTTCCCAGCTTCTGGAGGCTGCCTGCATTCCTTGGCTCCTGACCCCTTCCTCCTGCCTCTTGCTTCCATCTTCATATCTCTCCATAGTCACATCTCCCTCTGCCTCCTTCTTATGAGGGCACTTGGGACTGCATGTAGGGACCACTACCTGGATAATCCAGAATCATCTTCTCATCTCAAGATCCTTAATTTAACCACACCTGTAAAGTCCCTTGTGCCATATAAATTTACATTCACAGGCCTCAGAGATTAGGACCTGAATATCTTTAGAGGTCGTTATTCAGCCCACCACAGGTATAGAGTTGGATATAGCCTTCAGCTTTGGACCTACCACAGATTTTGCCCCAGCTGAAACAATAAAACATCTCTAGTTATCCCAATACTCCGGTCTCTGAACCTATGATGATTTTTTTGAAAACAGCTTTATTGAGGTTTAATGTACATACCATAAAATTCGCTCATTGGAAGTATATCATTCAATTATTCTTAGTAAATTTATAGAGTTGGGCAACTACCACAACAATCCAGATTTAGAACATTTCTATCACCCCAAAAAGTTCCCTTGTGCTTGTTTGCAGACAATCCCTACCCCTAAATCCAGCCTAGATGACCACTCATCTACTTCTAGCTTTTATAGATTTGCCTTTTCCATTCACTTTCTATAAATGGGATCATACAATACATAGTCTTTTGTCTAGCTTTCACTTAGTATAAAATTTTTGAGGTTCATCTATATCATATCAGCGATTATTCCTCTTTATTGCTGAGTAGTTTTCCATTCTATGAATATATCACATTTTGTCCATCCATTAACCAGTTGATGGACATCTGGATTGTGTCCTATTTTTGGCTATTATGAATAATCCTTCTATGAATTTTCATGTACAAGTCCTTGTGTGGACATCCATTTTCATTTCTTTCAGTTAGACATAGCTAGGAATGGAATTGCTGGGTTGAATAGTAAGTTTATGTTTTACTTTTTTTTTTGAGGAAGATTCACCCTGAGTTAACAACCGTTGCCAATCCTCTTCTTGCCTGAAGAAGATTCTCCCTGAGCTAACATCTGTGCCAATCTTCCTCTATTTTTCATATGTGGGTTGCCACGACAGCACGGCTGACGAGTGGTGTAGGTCTGAGCCTGGGATCCAGACCCGAGAACCTGGGCCACTGAAGCAGAGCACACCAAACTTAACAGCTATGCCATGGGGCCAGCCCTGTTTAATTTTTTAAGAAACTGCCAAACTGTTCTCCAAAGTGGCTGTACCATTTTACAGTTCCATTGAGAATGTATGAGGGATGCAGTTTCTCCACATCCTTGCCAATACTTGTGTAGAATATCTTTTCCCCGTTGAATTGCCTCGGCACCTTTGCCAAAAATAAATTGGCCTTACATGTAAGGGTTTATTTCTGGACTCCGCTCTATTCCATTGGTCTGTGTGTCCAACTTAATGCCACTACCATGTTGTTTTGATTACTGTAACTTTGTAATAAGTTTTGAAATCAGAAAATGTGAGTCCTCGAACTTTGTTTTCTTCAAGAATTGTTTTGGCTATTCTGGATCCTTTGCATTTTCACATTAATGTTAAAATTAGCTTGTTAGTTTCTGCAAAAAGGCAGCTAGGATTTTGATAGGGATTGCATTGAATTTGTTGATCAATTTGGGCAGTAGTAGTTTTCTGAAGAATAGTAGATTTTTGTGAATGTCTTACGGTTTTTTTGTATACCGAATCATGTCATCCGTGAATAAAGACAATTTTACTTCTTTTCCAATGTGGATGCTTTCATTTTTATTTTTCACTTTTTAGCCTTATCACACTGACTAACATCTCCAGTACAATGTTGATTGAAAGTGGCAAGAACAGACATCCTTGCTTTGTTCCTGAATTTATGTGGAAACATTCAGTCTTTCACCATCGTATAGAACATCTACTGTAGGTTTCAGTTAGATATGCTTTATCAAGTTGAGAACGTCCCCTTTTATTCCTAGCTTAAGCACTTTTATCATTAATAGATGTTGGATTTTGTCAATTTTTTTTTACATTTATTGAGATGATCATATTATTCTTGTTCTTCAGTTTATAATCAGTGATTCACCTTAACTGATTTTCAGAAGTTAAACCAATCTTATATCCCTAGGTTAAAGCCCACTTGGTCATGGTATATAATTCTATTTATATGTTGCTGATTTTATTTGCTAATAATGTGTTAAGGATTTTTGCATCTATGTTCATAAGGAATTTTGGTCTGTAGTTTTCAGAGAATGAATTGGGAAGTATGCCCTTGTCTTCTATTTTATGAAAAAATTTCTGAAAGATTGGTATTATGTCATCTTTAACTATCTGATAGAATTCACCTGTGAAATGTTCTGGGACTGGGTTTTTTTCTGAGAAGATTTTAAGTACTTGTTTTATTTCTTTACTTGCTAAAGGTCTATTCAAATTTTCTATTTCTTCTTGAGTCAATTTTGATAATCTGCATCTTTCTAGGAATTTGTCCATTTCACCCAAGTTGTTGAAATTGCAGTATTCCTTTATAATTGTTTTCATTTCTGTAGGGCTGGTAGTGATTTTGTAGTTAATGTTTGTTTTTTTTTTTAATCTCATGATCAGTCTAGCTAAAGATTTGTCAATTTTCTTAATCGTTTCCAAAAAACAAATTTTTGTATTATTGATTTTTTTCTCTGTTGTTCATCTGTTTTCACTTTCACTTATTTACACTCTAATCTTTATTATTTTCTTCCTTCTGCTTGCTTCTGATTTAGTGGCTCTTCTTTTTCCAGTTTCTTAAAGTGGAAGCTTAGGTTGATATTGATATCATCTTGATATCAGACCATTCTTCTTTTCTAACATACATGTTTAAAGCTATACATTTCCCTGTAAACACTGCTTTTGCTGCATTCCATAAATTTTGATATGTTGTACTTTCTTTTATATTCAGTTCAAAAGATTTAATAATTTTCCTTGTGATTCCTTCTTTGACCTATGGATTACATAGAAATGTGTTGTTTAATTTTCAAATATTTAGGGATTTCCCAAACTTCTCTCTATTCCCAACCCACTATCAATTTAATACCATCTAGAATTTTAATTTGGGGTTATTATGGACACATTTTCTTTTTTCTTTTCTTTAGTCTTAAGTTTGTTGTTCTTGCTATTGTTTAGACAACAGAAAGCTTTACCAATGTATTTAATCACACTTACTCTATATATTTCTTGCAAATTCTCCTGGATTTATGTCTCTTCTTATTTTTGTACTTCCTCTAAGATGTTTTAAACTTTTTTCTTATAAAAATTTCCAAACTTCTAGAAAAGTAGAACTGATGGTACAATGAACATCAATATACCCCTCCACCTAAATTAGACAATTGTTAACGTTTTCTTAAGCAGTTTGCTTTAGATATTAAGTTAAAACACTTGAAATTACTCCCTTGATCTTTTCATGTGTCCTGCTTTCCGGCATTCCAGAGATGTTTTTTTTAATGCGTCTCTTCGTATGGCAAACATTTTGAAGCCTTGTTACCTGAGAATTTTTGTTTTTATCTTTTCACATTGGAATGACAACCTGGCTGGATGTAAAATTGTAGGTTCAAAGTTATTTTCTTTTAGTACTTAAGAAATATTACTCAATTATCATCTTGCACCCAAGGCTACTGCTAAGAGGTCTAATATCAATCTAATGATTTAGAATTTTCTCTTTGGTATTTTTTAATTCACCATCCAGTATCTTGTGTGGGTTTTCATGTCTCTCTCTTATTTTCCACTCTATGGCCCTTTCAATGTGAGGTCATTCATCCTTTTTAAACCTGAAATATATATACCTATTGTTTCTTCAAATATATTCTTCTATTCATTTTTACATTTTTCCTTCCGAATTACTATTAAATGGATATGGCATTTAAAGGTTCGGGTCACCCAATTCCAATGTAGGCAGAGGAGTTTCCCCCACACCAATGTTGAAAGAAATTTCTAGGCCCAAGATGGAGCTGCTCCTGCCTGGGATGCCACGTCAGCAAACCGAAGCGTAAATAACTTTCAGGTCCCTGGAACTGCTCCGCTTGAACAGAAATGCAGTCAATCCAGTCAGCCACTCTCCAAAAGCCAAGCCAACTCTGGGCCTTCTCACCAAACAAGGTTGACTATGTGGCCCCAGCCAATCAGATATTTTCCATTTTTCTCTTCCTTGTTCTTTATTCTTTATCCCATAAAAGTTTCCTGCCTTCGGCCCCATTTGACAATTCTCCGAAAGGAGACTGTATGCTTCATGAAGTATTCAATAAAGTTTGTTTGTATCGCCTAAATTGTCTTCTTCAATCATTTTTTTAACACGACCAAGCGACTCAATTCTGACTCTATCCACCTGGAGATAGCGTCAGATCCCACAGGTTAAGGGCTCTGTCATACAAGACTGCTCCCTCCCCCGCCACCTCGGGTGCCAGACACAAGTCTAGGTTCTCACCTGGGCTTCTGACCAACAAGCAGAGGTTCCAATGACCACGTCCTTGGGTTCGATTAATTAGTAAAAGGGCCCACAGAACTCAGGAAACCCATTTACTCACTAGATTACCAGTTTATTACAAAGGATATAACTCAGGAACAGCTAGATGGAAGAGAAAGGGCAAAGCATAATGGCACAAAGGCTCTTCGAACCCAGTGCTTTTGGGTTTTTATGGAGGCTTCATTACGTAGGCATGATTGATTAAGTCATTGGCCATTGACAATTGAATTCAATCTCAGCCCCCATTCGGTCCCAGGAGTTCACGGGTGGGACTGAAGGTTCTAACCCTCTAATCGCATGGTTGGTTCGTCTGGCAATCAGCCCTCACCCGTAGGTTGTTTCCAAAAGTCACTTTATTAACATAAGCCCAGTTGTGGTGGAAAGGGGTTTGTTATGAATAACAACACACCCGTTTCACCTTTATGGCTCTGAACTGATTTCAGGAACTGAGGACAAGGAGACAAAATATTGTGACAAAAGATGCTCCAGTTGCTTTTATGGCTCCAAGGGTTTTGGGAGCTCTGTGCCAGAAATGGGAGGCAGACCAAATATATATTTATTACAAATCACAATATCACCACAGCATTCTACTTCTATCTTCCTTATGTCTTAACTTTCTTTTTTTTTTTTTAAGGATTTTATTTTTCCTTTTCTCCCCAAAGCCCCTCAGTACATAGTTGTGTAGTTTTAGTTGTGGGTCCTTCTAGTTGTGGCATGTGGGATGCCACCTCAACGTGGCCTAACGAGCGGTGCCATGTCTGCGCCCAGGATTTGAATCGGTGAAGCCCTGGGCCGCCAAAGGGGAGCCCATGAGCTTAACCACTTGGCCATGGGGCCGGCCCCTTAACTTTCATTTTTTATCTCTTCATTCTTTAATGAGTTCTTCTTGGAGTGTTTCTGAATATGGTATTTCGACTAATTATTTTTCATCTATTATTTGTCTCATTTATTGTGTTCTGTATATCAACTGTTATCTTTTCATACCTAATATTTTCATTTGGTTGTTTTAAATGTTTTCTTGTTCTTGTTTTACACTGCTAATATCTCTTTTGCATTTTTATACAGCTGATTTGAAATTCTTGGTCCATCTGTACTAATACTCCTGCTCCTGTCCTGCTGTTTCTGATGTTACATGTTGTGTATTTCATTTTTCTTTTGGTTTAATTTTACTCTTCGAGTGTCTCATTATTGTGGCTTGTGAGCCCATCTTCCTCAGGGGTATTGACTACTCTGCCCTATGCTGCCGTTTGGGGCAGGGCAGAAGGCCACTCAGTGTCTGCTAGCCTGCTAAGTTCACGGAGAGGACAGGATCAGATCTTGAGTGGAGCACCCCACGCATCATACAATCACAGGTCATCATTCCCGCTTGTTGTCACCTGGCCCAAAACTCACTGGGGTCTTGGTTTCACTTTCCACTCTGAGCTGGAAGGAAGCTACCTCCACTGATTGGCTGGGCCAGCCTGGGAATTTGGAGGACAAAGAGTGGGGGAGTGAGGGTTTGCTCAAAACAGTTGTTCCCCCAATATGTCAGCTCTCGACCCTGGCAGAGCTTTTACGCTGCCCTGAGTTTACCCCCATGGACTCCCTGACCAGTGGTCTGAGACAGTGCCCCGAGGTTCTGCAGTGTGGAGCAGGCAACAACTGTCCAGTGCAAAGGCACAGGAGAGGCCAGAGCAGAAAGTCAACCACTTTTCTTTTATCCTTAGGATTATAGTCACCTCTGCCTCAGGCTGTAACCACCTCCCACCCACACACTATACACCCACAACCATGAACACACACAGTTCAGTTCTAAACGGTCTTTCAGTTCCCCAGTGGTTTCTTTGCTGTTGTTGTTATTTCCTGGATTTCATATTGCCGTCTACAATTCCTCCTGTGTTTAACTTGGGGAGGGAGCCAGCAACCCAAGTGAATTCTTGTCTTGGCGGGAACTGGAGCGGCCACAAGAGGCCTGTTAGTCAACTCAAAGGGAGGTGGACTAGGCAATTGGATAGATAAGTAAGCAGAGAGACTGGAGCGGGAGGTACATATTTAGAAGACATCAGGGCATAGATGGTTTTTAAAGCCACGAGCCTGATGAGATCTCCTGGGGAAGGAGTGTAGATACAGGAGGTACCTTTTGAAATAATACTCCTTACTGTAAATAAAAATTTAGATCTCGTTTGTACATTAACCTCTTATCAATTTGGCCAGTGTGAATCAGTCCTGGTGAGACTGCTCACTTTGGGGACCCCAAAAAATTCAAAGGTCTGGTTCAGCAAATCTAAGGCTCAGATCCTGGCCTATAAGTTCTCTATGGTCATGCGCCACCCCCTGTCTCCACCACCAGACTCCCTCTGCTCATGTTGCCTGTATCATTTTAATCTCCTGAGATAATGTGAGGAGTAGATAAAACGGTACTCATGAAAAAGTTTTAGAAAGCCAACAGAGTATGAACAACGATAAAATACCTAATTTCCTAACTGTAACGGTGTCTTTCTCTCTGAGTGGGTAAATAGGTGTTCACATTATCACAGGCTGCTCAAGGACTTGAGGACAAGCCTCTGCAAAGGCTGAAGATGCACGAGTCAGGTGACAGCAGATCCTGAGGCAGGGGGAAGAGCACTGCCGACTGTCGTAACTGCTTGGGGTGTAGTCAGGCCCTCAGGCAGCCTCCAGCTCAGCCGGGAAGTTCACCAAAGGACTAGCGAAGGCACAAGCCGAGGAGTGTGTGTCATCCACACCAGTGAGTAGGGAGGCCAGAGGACAAAGCCTGGAAAAACTGAGACGCTGGCAGGGAAGGGAGGGCACTCCAACTCTTAAGATCTCCCAGCACTCTAAAACCCTCACCGTTCTGTAGTTTCCTCAAAAGACCTTATCCTCCACCCCACTCCATCAAGCCACAGCTGAGATTTTATCATGACCAAAACCATCCCCCTGTTGAAATCCTAGCCTCTCAACTTCCCACTTTCTGACCCCAACCTCCCGCGCCTCCAACCCTTACACCCTTAATCTCACAACACTTGCTCTTCAATCTGACTGAGGCTTCCAATCCCCTGACAACAGTCAACAAGTATTTATTGAGCATCTACTATATGCCAGGTATAGTATTGGGTGTTTTCCTTCCTCATTTGCCTGGATTCCAAGGGGTATCACTTCAGCAGTCTCTGACAGCATTGTCACCCTGGCTCTCAACCTTCCCTGCCCGTGGCCCTGACAAGGGTCCACCACCCAACTTCAGTGATCCTGCCTTGCAAGGCTCCTTCAGTCAGGCACCACACCCTCCGCCCCTGACCCCTGCCATCACACACAAGCACACACACTCAGCGAAATGAGCCACTAATGTCCTTGAATAATACTCATAGGCTGCTTCCTGGACAAATCATCCTGACCCATCTACCCTTCCCAATCTGGTCCTGATCCTTCAGACATCTGGTTCCTGGTTTCTTGTTTAGGTCACACCCTGCCCCTCACACCTGGCTCGGGCTGCTCTTTGCTCTCAAACTCCGTCCTATTAGAAGCTTGGGGTAATGCTCCTGCCTGCTGTCTTCCCCGCCTTTCCCTCTTTTCACAGGTGAGCTTCCCGCCCCCATGCCCACCCTGGCTCTCCCCTCACCCCTGCAGACTCGCGTCCACCTCACCAACAGCTCGCCCTGAAGTCGCCAACAGCCTCCAAGTTGCCAAAGTCAGTGGACTCTGCACAGTCCTTCCTTGGCCTCTCTGAGGCAATGGACACTGCAGACAACTTCCTTTTTAAAAGGGAATTTATGCAAGGACATTCTCATTATACCAAAAGAAAACAGAAATCAAACCATACTGATGTACATAAAGAGTAAAACTCAGGGGCCGGCCTGGTGGTGCAGCAGTTAGGTTTGCATGCTCTGCTTTGGTGGCCTGGAGCTCGCTGGTTCAGATCCCAGGCATGGCCCTACGCACTGCTTATCAACCATGCTGTGGCAGGCATCCCACATATAAAGTAGAGGAAGATGGGCATGGATGTTAGCTCAGGGCCAGTCTTCCTCAGTAAAAAAACAAAAAGAAGAGGAGGATTGGTGTTAGATGTTTGCTCAAGGCTAATCTACCTTAAAAAAAACACCTAAGGAAAACAAAAAGAGTAAAACTCAGCCTTGGCCCCCACCCGATGACAGCTTCCTGCTGCCCCAGAGGTAACTACTATTGACAGATTCTTGGGGACTCTTCAAGGCCTTTTTCTATTTATTTACTTCTGTATGTATTGACTAGGAATTTTTCTAATATATAAACTGGATCATGCCACATAGAGTTCCAGCTTGCTTTTTCATTTAACAACATGTGTTAGAAATTTCCCACGTCATTATGCATAGATCCATCTCTTTTTTTAAATTTTTTTCTTCTTCTCCCCAAAGTCCCCCAGTACATAGTTGTGGGTCCTTCTAGTTCTGTTGTGTGGGATGCCGCCTCAGCATGGCTCGATGAGTGGTGCCACGTCTGTGTCCAGGATCCAAACCAGCGAAACCCTGGGCTGCGGAAGTGAAGTGCCCGAACTTAACCACTCGGCCACAGGGACGGCCCCAGAAACAAGAAAAATCTTGAGAGAGAAAAGAAAAAAGAAGAAAATGTAATACAGATACCATTTATATACATACTTTCATCTCAATTATGTATAAATTATGCACAGAAATACAAGTGTAATCCATTGAACGTGGAAGAGAGAAGAAAAATAGTTGACTCTGCAGTCCAGACGACACAGTACAGCCGTGAAAAATAAACGCAACAAAGCCACACAAGCCAACGTGACAAATCTCATGACCGTGAAAAAGCAAACTGCAGAAAAATACACACAGTGTGATTTAGAGAAAAGTCAAAACTAAATGAAACAATATATCGCTTACAAATGGGAACCAGGTTGGAGCATATGAAACTACTTAATACATATGTAGTAAAACTATAAAGAAAAGAAAAGAAGTGAAAACACAAAATTGAAAATGCCTTGGGGATGAAGGGGCTGGCATCTGGGAGGGGCAGCAGGAATTTCAAAAGTTCTGGCTGACTAACTGGGTGGCGGATCCACCAGTTTGTTTTTATTCCTTATATTTTACACATATGTTATAAATATTCTTTTGTATTCATTCGGTATTTAATAAGGCCATATGTTTCAAAGAGAGAAAGGAAATTTATTACAGTGATATTCATTGCTGCATCTGGGCATTTTACGTGTGATATGTTCCCCTCCTTTCTATTTTTTTATGTCATAAAAATTCTGTACAGTGGCATGTATTACTTTTAGAGTCAGAAAAAAAAATCTCCTGGCTAAATCGGAAAGTTGGCAGCAAAAAGATTAATGTTTTCAGAAATGAGCCTCCTATTGGAATGTTAAAAAACAAGAAAATTTAGGTAAGATGTTTTATTAGTCTTCATGTAGAAGAAGGCAAAAAGTGGGGTTTTTTTGCATGATGGTAGCAATATCTACCCCACAAGCTTCTTGCAATGATCCCAAAGTGATGACACTTTGAGAATCGTACATAGTATTCCTCAAGTATTTATAACTGTGACAAATGAATAAAAAAGAGTAAGCAAAAATTGTCCAGATCGAATTTATAAAGTGTTCTCTGAAAGTAAGATTTGGGAGATTTTGTAAATGTTAACAAGATATAGTATGATATCCTTCTCTAGAGATTTAAAAATAATTTATTGTGGACAATTTCAAACATACCCAAAAGCTTGGAAGAACAGTTTAATGAATTCCCATATATCTATTACCCGGATTCAACAATTATCAAAATTTGCGAAACTTGCATTATCTTTTCCTCTTGTGTATGTGTTTGTGTTTGCTGTTGCTCAAGTATTTTGAAATAAATTCTAGACTTAATAAATCTCTAAAATATGTGGACATTTTCTTACATAGACATAATGCCATTGTCACATTTAACAAAATTAACAGTAATTCTTTGGAATTCTCTAATACTAACTCATATTCAAATTTCTCCAATTATCTCAAAAATGTCTTTTTGTAGTTGGTCTGCTTGCATTAGGACCTATATATTGCATTTAGTAATTGTGTCTCAAATTTCTCTTAGTCTAGAGCAATCCTCCCTTTTTTGTTGTGTTTTGTTTGTACATTATTTTTATTTTTATTATTTTAAAGATTTTGTCTTTCCTTTTTCTCCCAAAGCCCCCTGGTACATAGTTGTGCACTCTTAGCTATGGGTCTTTCCAGTTGTGGCATGTGGGATGCTGCCTCAGCATGGCTTGATGAGCAGTGCCATGTCATCGCCCAGGATTCAAACCAGCAAAACCCTGGGCCGCCGAAGCAGAGCGCATGAACTTAACCACTTGGCCACAGGGCTGGCCCCCTGTGCATTATTTTTAAAACTTCATATAAATGACTTCATAATACTTATTTTATACATATATAATAATTTACTTGAACACTCACCTAATGATAAAATTGAGGCTTCCTTCAGTTTTTCACCAATTAACAATACCTCAATAAAAAGCACCTCATTGGGTACACTGAAGATTAGACACAGCTGAAAAGAGACATAGTGACAAAAGATCTGAAGAAATTACTTAAAATACAGCAAAGAGAAACAGGAGATGGAATGTGAAAGAGAGTTTGAGTGATGGAGTGTAGAATGAAAAGGCCTGTCATTTGTCTAATAGAGACCACAGAAGGGCATTACGGAAAGAAGACAGGAGAACCAACATACTGTATGAAGAGATAAAGGAAGAGTTTTCCAGAACTGATGAAATATATGAATCCACAGATACAGGATGCACAATATAATATCAAGCAGAATAAAAGAAAAGAAATCCACCCTTAGATGCTTGTAAGGAAACTAAAGAATGCTAAAGACAGAGAGAGTTGTAAAAGCAGCCAGAGATTGAAAATTTTTAAGTTTAGTTAAAAACGTTGTAATCTTAAAATTGAATTGGAAATACCAATATGAACTCATGGCTTACTTCTCTTTTTAAATAATACATATTTCCCAGCTCTGTCCTCTGAAGAAATGACAACCCAGTAGCGATAAGCACTCTTAGCAATGAAATTTTGCTTTCTAAATACCATCTCTCACTACAAGGAACCAAGGCTCCCTGGAGAAATGGCTGATTCCAGTTCTAGGGCAGGAAATGTACAAGACGAACCTGGGAGATCTCACTGAGTCGTAAAGTAAGGAAGCTGTCAACAGCCACTGGGGTAATGTTAAAAGGACACAGGAGCCAACTTGAAGGAACATTGGCTAAAGATGGGATAATTTCAGCCTCAAAAATAAAAATAAATAATAATGACTGCATTTTACTGAAGCACATGAAATAGAGAAACTTCCACAATTTCATAATCACACACACACCCCTCATCAGTCACCTTGATAGGACATCAACCGCATTTCAATCAAATAGTTGATGAACAAAGATTTCTAATAAATGAATTCCAGCTAATAAATGGAGAAGGAATGATAGAATTAGAAGGAAATTACCAATTCGCACCCTCTAATTAAGCAATGGATGAGTTTAACATCAAAGTGCAACAACCAAACCTGAGCCACCTGGCATGATGCAATAGGAGATACACAGTGTCACCTATGACAGGGTTTTGCCAAAATAATTTAACTTAAATCTAACCAAGGCTCAATATAACTACCAATTTATGGGAAATACATGGGCTAGAGGAGCAAGTGAGATGACACCATGAGGAAGCAACCAGCCAACTCCTGATTGTGGGATATTCTTTAAGACGAACGGCATACAAAAGGAGGAGGAGTGGGGCTGTGATGGATGAAAAGAGTCTTAAAGCCATATCAGCCAAATGCAGTGTGGACTTTGGGTGCTGAGTCAAATAAGCTAATTGTAAAAAGACCCTTTTGGAACACTCAGAGGAATTTGAACATGCATGAGGAATTCGGTGATGTTAAGAGATTAACATAAAAATAAATAAAGCAAAAAAATCCTCTTCTATCAAAGACACGATGGGATCCATATACATATCTAGAATTTGCTTTAAATGCTCCAGCAAAAACAAACAATGCCTTGGGGAACAAGAGGCAGAATGTTAACTGTTGAAGCCAGGTGGAAATTCATCAAACTCTTCTCTCTACTTTGGGGTACATTTGAAATGCTCCATAATAAAAAGCGTTTTTAAAAGGCAATCAGAAAGAAAAGTCACATCACCTCCAAAGAAATAACAACTAAGCTGACAAAGATTTCTCAACAGGAAAACAGAAGATAGAATAATAAATATACTCAAAGGATTAAGAGAAAATAGCTGTCATGCTAGAATTATATATTCAGCAAAACTGTTTTGAAGAATGAGGTGAATTAGGGTCATATCTAGATAAACAAAAACTGAGTTTAGCACCAATAAACCTGCACTAAAGAACCGCTAAAGAATGTTTTTTCAGGAAGAAGAAAAATAATCCTAGAAGAAAAGTCAGAGATTCAGGAAAGAATGGTGCACAAAGAAATTGGTAAACATGTGGGAAAACAAATAAATGTTGCCTGTGTAGAATTAGAATTATGTCTAATTCATGGGGGTTAAAAATAGAATTAAAGTACTAGACAACAAAAGCATTAGGAACATGGAGTGTCTCTCCACTTGTTCAGCTTTTTTCTTTTCTCTTAACTAATGCTTTAGAGTTTCTTCATATAGGTGTTCTCCTTTTTTATTAGTTTAAATCCAAAGTATAGTATTTTTTATTTCTTATTGTGCAAAATAGACATAACACAAAATTTACCATTTTAACCCTTTTTAAGTGTATATGTACAGTATTTTATAGTTTTGGGCTGGTATTGGAAATGGTATCTTTTGAACTTCATGTTTTTTAATCACTTATTGCTGGTATAGAGGAGAACTGCTGATTTTTGTATGTGTAGATCTCGTATTGGCCACTTGATTCTCTTGTCTGTTATAATAGTTTTTCTTAGTTATAGTTATAATATAATATAGTTATGATAGTTATAATTGTCACATGTGCAACTCTAAATTTCTCTAGTTAACTCTCTTTTCTAGTGCATACTAACAACATCTGCAAATAATGACACTTTGGTTTCTTCCTTTCCGGAAATTATACTTGCTGTCTTCTTTTCAAAGTAGGACCTTCAGTACAATGTTGAATAATGGCAACAGTAATGCACATTTTTGTCTTGGTCTTACATTTTACAGGGATGCTTTTAACACTTCTCCATTAAGTACGCTATTGATTCTGGTAGTTTCCCTTGTCATGTTAAGGAAGATTTTTTTTCTATTTCTAGCTTGCTAAAGTTTAACCAGTTCTAATAAAAGCTGAGGTCCTGTGTGGTTCAAAGATGTGTTTCATTCAAAGATGTATTATCAGCCTCCAAATAGAAATCAAGGAGAAATTTCTATCTGCATGGCCACTGATGTGTGGTGTAAATCCACGCCCAGGAACCAAACCCAGGCTGTGAATGCGGAGCGTGCCGAACTTAACCACTAGGCCACCTGGGCTGGCCCTCTAATATTTTTTTAAATTATATACTGCTTTTATTTTGTGCTTAGTCTCTCTAGCTAAGGGCCCTGTCTTCCCTCTAGCCTCTTGGTTTCATTTCTATTTCTACTCTCTGGACCATACATCATGAAAGATCCTGGGACCAGGCTGGCAAAGTTTCTTCTTTAGAGGGCTGGCAACACGGACACTCATCCACTTTTAAACTCTCTCAACCCTTGCATCCACCACACTCCCTCTTGGCTATTCGACAACCTCTCTGATGTGTCCACCCCAAGTGCCTCTCTTCCTAGCCCCTTCAATACTGATGGTCCCCAGGCCTCTGCCTTTGGCCTGCCTCATTCTCATGCTTCCTGGGCAATCTCATCCACTTCAGGTCTTGAATCATTGCTCACACAATGATGACCCCAAATTTGCATGTTTAACCCCAATCTCTCCCCAGAGGCGCAGAATTGTATATAGATTGCCAGTGCATATCTCCTACAGGATGTCCCTCAGGACCTCACATTCCACAGGTTCAAACCCCACTCGCTTCCCCTGACTGCAACCACACTGCTCCTCTCCTGTATTCCTGAGTTCTGGGTGTCGTACATGAGAGAAACGTGGAAGTCAGCTCACCTCTCCCTCACGCTTGCTCCTCTCATTCAATCACTTTTCAAAACCTTCCCATCACGTGTTAGCATCCACCCCCGCCACGGAGCAGAGGTGAGCCGAGGGCGCCCTCTGCTGGTAATTTACAGAACTACAATTCCTTCCGGCGGCTGTGTTGGAGATCCTCTGGCCAGAATAAGGTTGGGACTCGTGTCTTTCCACGGAATAAGGTTGCTTTGCCCCAGTCAGCAAGGCTGCCCCCAAGGCGATCTGCAGCAGTGAGGAAATCAGTCATCTCTCCTTTCTCAGCTCCTGGCCATCCTCACTGCCCTCACTGCTCCACAAGGCACACAGCCCCCTCTGCCCTTCCCCTCCTTGTTCCTCTCTCCTCTCCTGGCTCACAGCTCTGGTGGAACCTTCCTGAGCCAAGAGCCCCCTTCCCTTGGGCTCAGCCAGGCCAAGCCAAGGTGAGGGTGGACGTGCAGCCTGCTGGACCAGACTGTGGGCATGGATGGATCTCATCTCGCCTTTGAGCGTTCAGAAGGAGGTGCCCCTTCTGATGCAGCTGAGGACACCACTTCCTCCTGGGTGCGGGGGTGGGGAAAGCATGGAGGACATTCCTGTGCCAGCTCTCACAGCTTGGTGTCCTGGGAGCAGGCTGGATTTTATTCTCTTGTAGCATCTTATGAAGGTGTCCCGGGTTCACAGCTTGGCGGCCTCTGAGATGGGTCCCATAGTCTAATGGAGAAAGACAAATAACAGACAATAGAAGATGGTGGAGGGAGGCCAACAAGTTTTAGTGTCATTCAGGTGGAATCAACGGGACTTGGGGGTTGATTAAAGTCATTAAATAAGTATTAATTGAATGCTCCTGAGTGCTGGGCACTGCGTGGGGTCTGAGGAAGAGAGGGGAGTAACTCTCTAGTTCCTAGCACGAGAATCTGAAATGGGGAAATGGGAAGAACAGGCTAGACAGGCTAGAGGAAGGACATGCTGGATGCTGTGTGGACAAGCTGAGTGTGTGGTGCATCTGAGACACCCAAGTGAGAGGCCCAGTGGACGGTTGATATTTAGGTTGGAGCTCAGGCAGGACGGCAGGGAGCTGATAGGACCTGGTAGGAGCCCTCCACTTACCAACTAAAGCCAGTGAGCTCCCAGAGAAGAGGTAGAGAGTAAGGAGAGAAGAGGGCCAAGGAGAGAGAGGCCCCAAGATCACTCGCTCTGAAGAGCCTGCCAAAGAGGCTACAGAGGGGCAGAGAGGTGGGGAGAAAGTGTGTGGACACAGAACCCAGACAGAGTGCTTCAGGAAGGAGGCAGGGGCCACAGTGGGAAGTTCTAGGGTAACAGAGGACCGGAGAAGTGTCTGTTGGATTTAGCCACAAGGAGACTGGGCGAACAGTTTTGCTGAATGGGTGCAGGCAGAAGGTGGACTACAGAGGACCGAGAGTTAGGGAGAGAGGAAGGGGAAGCAGTGAAGGCAGGCATTCTTGGAGAAAGAGCTGACATCTGTGCCCATCTTCCTCCGTTTTACATGGGATGCCGCCACAGCATGGCTGGACGAGCTGTGCTATGTCCACGCCTCAGATCCGAACCTGTGAACCCCGGGCCGCCAAAGCAGAGCATGCGAACTTAACCACTACACCACCTGGCCAGCCCCAAGGGTGTTGTTTGTTGTAATGGGAGAGACCTGAGCAGGGTCTGGGAAGGGACCAGGGAGGGGAGGTTAAAGATAAAGGACAAGAGCGGGTGATAGAGTAGGTAGCATAAGACGCAACCCAAAACAATTTGGCCAAAGGTAATCTGGTCTGAGATGGGATGGAATTACTTAAATTTCCAAAAAGGGTCTGGTTAGGTCAAATAAATGTCTAACACTATGGGACTTATTGCAAAATAATTGTCTAACAATAGGTAACTAATTGGAACAAAGACAACTTCTAACAATATAATTTTAAATGTTTTCTTTTATGTTTTCTTATCACAAAGTAATACACACTTATTCCAGTAAAAATCAGAAAATACCGTCAAACAAAGGCACTTAAAGAACACTTAAAGAATGAATAATTTCATTCACCCAAAGTTACTTATACTGGCATTTTTGGTTCCAGACCCTTTTCTAAGCATATGTCATTATTCTGCAAAAACTGGGATCATAGCACACATATTAGGATATGTGTATTTTTTAAAGAGTTTTTACTTACTTACTTATTTATTTATTTATTTATTTAATTTTTTTGAGGAAGATCAGCCCTGAGCTAACATTTGCTACCAATCCTCCTCTTTTTGCTGAGGAAGACTGGCTCTGAGCTAACATCCATGCCCATCTTCCTCTACTTTATATGTGGGACACCTACCACAGCATGGCTTGCCAAGTGGTGCCATGTCCGCACCCAGGATCTGAACCAGCGAACCCTCGGCTGCCAAAGCGGAACACGTGAATTTAACCGCTGCACCACCAGGCCAGCCCAGGATATGTGTATTTTTGATCTCCTGTTGCAGAGCAAATTACTCCAATTCTTAGTGGCCTAAAACAACAGATATTTACAGTTAATCCTCATTATTCGTGAACTCTGTATTCGTGAACTTATCTACTCTCGAAAATTCATTTATAACCCCCAAATCAATACTCAAAGTGCTTGAATGGGTATTTGCATATACATGCAGAGCAGCAAAAAATTTGTGTTGCCCACATGCACATTCCCAGCTGAGGTTGAACAGGTGGCGTTCTGCCTTCTTGTTTCAGCTCTCATAAAAGTATCCTTTTCACAGTCTAGTTAGTGCCATGTTTTTTTAATTTTTGTGCTTTTTCTTGGCGACTTTGCTGTTTAAAATGGTCCCCAAGTGCGGTGCATAAGTGCTATCCAGTGTTCTCAAGCACAAGAAGGCTGTGGTGTGCCTAATGGAGAAAACGCGTGTTAGACAAGCTTTGTTCAGACATGAGTTATAGTGCTGTTGGTCATGAGTTCAATGTCAATTAATCAACAGTATATATTAAATAAGGTGTCCTTACACAGAAACACACATAACGCAAGGTTCTGTATTGATCAGTTGAAAAATGTGACCAGAGGCTCACAGGAACCTAACCCTGTTTTCCCCTAGCAGCAATGGTTCAGTATTCAGTAAGTCAGTGTTCTTGGTGACTTTATAGAACATAACTGCTGTGAATAACAAGAATCATCTGTGTTTCCTCAATTCCTGTGGGCCGTAAATTTGGGAGCAGCTTAGCTGGGTAGTTTTGGCTCACGGTAGCTCACGAGGTTGTGGTCAAACGTCGGTGAGCACAGCTGTCATCTGAAGGCTTGCCTGAGGCCGGAGGACCTGCTTCCAAGATGGCTCTGTCACCAGCCACCTGCCTCGAGTTGCTTAAAGAGTTACTTAGGCTTAAAGAGTTGCTTGTTGCTTGGTAGCTTAAAGAACTGCTTAATAAATGCCATCAGCATGCAATAGTTCCTCAAAGTTGTTTTTTAGGAGAATGAGCAGCTACCCAACAGCTTGAACTGGTTCAGACGAGTCCAAACCACACTGCAGTAATGGGGTCTGTGCAGAAGAATGGGAAAACGTACAAAAGTAAGCTTTCCCTCATTATAATAGTAGAAACACCGCCTGGGGAGGAGCCAAAGTCCTATTAGCATAACATGCGATGTATTTGGAGACGTGTTTCTGAACTGTGCAAGCGCCGGCCCATGCCCGCCTCTACATGGAATGACAAAACTTCCTTCTTGCATATTCATCCTCTACCACAAATAAAAGGCACCTGCTCCCCGTGCTCAGGGAGCCATAGCTTTGTGAAATTATTCCCTATGGTCCCCTTTTCCTTTGCTGCATGCTGCAAATAAAATTTCTGCTTTGTGTGACAGCTACCTCTGGTGTGGTTTGATTTAACTTGCCAAGAAGGGAACGCATGTTCAGTCCAGTGACAGCTCCCTCAGGGGGGTATTGGCTGGAGGCCTCAGTCCCTGGTCACACAGGCCTCTTCAGAGGGCTGCTTGAGTGTCCTTGTTACATGGCAGCTAGAGTCCACTCATGAGAGCACAGCAAGGAGGAGTCTGCCCTGCCTTTTCTGCCTGGTCTTGGAAGTCTATCCACCGCAAGCAAGTCAGTCAGTCCAGCCCACACTCAAGGGAGGAGTATCAAAGAATCTTTGGATATTTTTAAACGACCACCACAAAATATCTCTGAAAAAATACGTGAGAACTTAATACTATTTGTTTCTAGCGAAGAAAAGAATTTGGTGGCCAGGAGACAGGAGGGAGGGAAGATTTTACTTTGTACTCTTTTTATCTTTAGAATTTTTAACAATGTAAATCTATTCATCATCCGGAAACAAATAAATAGATTTTAAATGATTCTGGAATATTCTCCTTTTTTGCACTAAATTGTTAACACCGTTCAGCTTGATTTTGGCCAAACTGGTTTCAGGGCAACAGCGTTGCTAAGATGAGACGTGTGGGAAGGTAGGGCTGGTTGGAGTGGGAGCAGAGGCTGGGACTCACACTAAGGAGGAGAGAAGAAGTTTGGGGGCAGGAGTTGAGGATATTCTGTTTTCAAGGCCACCGTTTTCTTTGTGGAGTGGGAGGCTTTGTGGAGGAGGTGGCGTTTAGCTGAGCCAAAAGGGTGGGGTGGATTTGACTTGGCAGAGATGAGGGATGATGGCACCCCCAGCAAGGAAATGTGTGAGCAGAGTGGACACATGGGAATGAGAAGGACACACCAGGACAGCTGGAGGTTCGGGTGCACATGGAGGAGGGATGGGCAGGTTGGGCCCAGTGCACGGAGGTCCCTGAATGGCAAACCTGGCATCACGGCTTTATTTAGAGGCAGTGAAGGCTTTCGATCAGAGTTGTGGTGTAATTAGAGCAACGTTTTAGGAAGATCAGTCTGTGAGCTGAGTGTTGGTTGGATTTAGTAAGGTCCAGGAGCCAGGAAGTCTGTGCTGAGATCATCTCAGTGAGTAAGGAGGTGTGATGGTGTAATCACACGCACAGGCTCTGGACTGCTTGGGACCGAATCCTGGGTTCACCACTTCCTAGACCTGTCACTGAATCTGAGCTTTATAGGGCTAATGGACTCTTTCTCGAAAGCCTGTGTGAGGTTTGCATTTGATGGGTAGTTCTTGCACACAGTAAATTCTCAGTTAGGGTCAGTCCTTATTGTTAAGGGAAGCCCAGCCCTAGGGCTGTTGGTTGAGGGGTTAGAAAGGGATGAACCATGGGGAGGTCGGCTTTTGGTGACTAATTAACAGTAGGAGTGAGGAGACAACAGCACATGTATGCGTATTGGAGGGGGACACAAAGACTCCTAGTTTCCTGGCGGCACACAGCTCCATAAGTAAAGGCCGGGCAGCCGGGTGAGGCACAGGGCAGCAAGACGTTGAGTCGGGTTTGGGATGCTGGTCTCACAGTGTGGGCAGGAAGCTGACTAGAGCTGAGAACAGAGGTCAGACTGTGGACACAAAGTGGGAGCTACCTGAAAGCAAGTGTGGTGGGAGCTGTGGGAGGCGGGAGAGAGCCGAGGGGAGCTTGCGGAAGGTCTGCAGCAGGGTTGGTGGGAGGATGTGGAAACTGGGAAGACACCTTCGGAGAGGTGGGGGAACCAAGAGACACCAGAAGCCCCTGAAAGGAATGTTTCTAATAGAAAGGTGGATTCAGCAACATTGCCTACTCAGAGAAATTGAGGAGGATGAGTGATGGAGGGCCAGCGGTGGGGCCACAGGCCAAAGTACTATGGGCCAAGGAGGAGGGATGGAGGGGAGCCACTGGCCATTGGGATGCACATTATTCTTTGAAGAACTCCACCTGTGAGCTATCCTGTACTTGTACTCAAACCATAGCACAAGAAGCATACACAGGGATGTCCATTACAACACTATAATTCCAAAACCCCCAGAAATCCACACTAGGGAGTTAAATTAAGAATGGTACATCTGCATATGGAATACTATGCAGCTGTAGAAAAGGATGAGATAGAACTAAGAAGGTATGATGGTCAAGATCTGCGAAGTAAAAAAAGGCAACAGAAGCAAAATATGTGTACTAATTGATCATTTATATAGTTTTTTTTTAAGGTTATATATTCTCTCTCTCTCTCTCTCTCTCTCTCTTTCTCTCTCACACACATACTTATCTTTTGAAAAATACCCCCAAAAATTAATGGAGGTTGTCTGGGAGCCAGAAGACTGGGAGGGAGATTTGCTTGCTCTCTTTCTTTGTTTTTAAATAACTTGCGTATGACCTAGAAACCCCACTCCTAGGTGTTTACCCAAGAGAAATGAGAACTTAGATTCTTACAAAAATCTGTACACCAATGTACATATAGCAGCTTTATTTATTGTAGCCCCAAACTGGAAACCACTCAAATGTCTATCAACCCCTAATGGATGGTGGTATACACATCTGATGGACCACTACTCAGGACTAAGAAGGAACTAACTATTAATACATGTAACAACATGAATGACTCTCACGTGCATTGTGCTGAGTGAAATAAGTCAGACTTAAAGGCTCCCTACTCCAGCACTCCATTTGCATGACATTTTTGGAAAAGGTAAAATCACAGGGAAGGAGAACAAATGAGTGGCTGCAAGGGGTTGGGTGGAGGAGAGGTTGAGTAAAATGAGACAGGAGGAGGAAATTTAGAGGAGTGATGGAACTGATCTATATCTTGATTTTGGGGGTGGTTACAGGGCTCTCTACATTTGTCAAAATTCATAAAACTAAATGTCAAAAAGAGTGACTTTTACTACATTCAAATTTAAATGCAGGGGCGACTTCTCTGGTCCGTCCTTCTTTGTTCCACGCTTGTGTTGTCTCGATCGAGACAATTCCCAAAGAAGAAGCGTGGCCGTTTTGAAGGTTAATTTTAATACTTTTGGATGCTGTTTTCAGGTTTCTAAATAGATAACATCATGCCCTGATAGAAGACAAAGTCGAAGGCGCGGGCCTCGGGGTCCAGTGATGGCTGAGACAGGCTTGGCTCTGGGTGTGGAGAAGGAACCCAGGTCAGGGAAAGGGGTCTGGGGAGCCGGGTGCATTAAGGATGCTTTTTAGCAGGCCCGGAGAGGAGAGGAGAGGAGAGGAGAGAGGAGAGGAGAGGAGAGGAGAGGAGAGGAGGCTGACAGGAGGAGAACCCTGGGGAGGAGGTGACCTTGGGCAGGAGCTGCGCACCTGGTGGAGGGGAGGCGCGCGCACGGTGCAGAGAGGGGGAGTGGAGGGCCGCCCCCACCTTCCCGGGGGCGGTTAGGTTGGTGCAGAAGGTGAGTCGTTCCAGGGTCTCCCGCCCCGCCCCACGGGGTCAGCGGGAGGGCTGGCCTGCCTTCGGGCCCAGTGATGGCCGAGATAGGCCTGGCTCTGGGGGCGTGTGTGGGAGCGGGGGAGTCAGGGGGCGGCGACCAGGCCCCAGGGCGCGGTCACAAGGGAGCTAGAGTCGTGGCTTATCAGTCTCATCTGCCCCCGCCACGCTCCACCTCCCCGCACCCCGACCGCTCCGGCCCACCGGCCCCAGAGGGGAAAGGGTGGAAATGGGCTCTCCCGGACTTCATTCATTTCTGCAGTTAATTGACCACTAAAGCACTTCCCGCCCGCCCCACCTCCACAGCAGTGGCAATCAGGAGGGAAAGCCTATAAGGATAATAGCTTACGCTTGCTGACGGCCGGCGCTGTTCTTACGGCTCCGCTTGTATTAACTTGTCTCATCTTTACAACTCCTTGAGGAAAGGAGATATTATTATCTATGTCCATTTTACAGATGAAGAAACTGAGACACAGAGAGGTTAAGAAACTTGCCCAAGGCCACACAGTTATGAGTGAAGACTTGGGTTTTGAACCTGGCGGGATTTGGTTCCATTCTTAAGACTGGGCTCCACCAGTGGGGGAGGAGGTCTGGGCCTCTCCTGCAGGGTTTGGGTTTTGTTTTGTTTTGTTTCCTATTTGGGAGCCTGCCTGTAATGCCTTTCCGTTCAGGAGCCCCCTAGAGGAGGGGGTGGGCTTGGGGAAAGTTCAGTCCTGGTTTAGAGACAAACCTCCCGCTGGCGCTTGGATTAGTAGGGAAGGCAGCCGGCAGTGCCACCCTGTGGTCATGCCTGCGAAGGGCGTCTCTTCCCAGTTCCCTGGACCCGGGAGCCCCATCCGTTTAGGCAGTGTTTTCCAAGCTGCCCTTTGGAACCCAATAATGTTCATGAACTCTATTTAGAGGATCACAACCAGTATTTTTAAAGGGAAAATTAGAAAAGAATAGGAAGCACTAGGGTGCATGATATGTGCTAATTGCAAACATCGTTTTGTGGCGCTTCTGTTTTGAATATACACACACGTGTGCACTGGGATTTGCTGAAAACCTATTTCTCACTATGACGTGAGGCCAAAACGAGTGAAAAATACTGATTCAAGAATCTAGACTCCCTGCGGTTAAGAATCTATTTTCTTCCATTTATCACGACTCCTACACCCTCCTCTGTGCCATTTTTTAAAAATTAGCTATTCCTTTTTTCTAACAGTTTTCCTCCCTATATTTTTTGTTTCAATTATAGAAGTGAAATAAGAACACGTTCTGGTTGTAAGAGTCGAGCACTGCAGGAGTGGGGAGAGTAAAAGAACACCCACCTTCCCCTCACTGTGCCCCAGGCACAGAGTCGCCCCCACGAACAGGTCCGTGTGTGTCCTGGCCTTCTTCCCCCAGGTGGACAGGTGTATGCCTACATGAGCCTGTTGTGTTTACTTATATTAAATTAACTTGTATGTACTAGTGTCTGCACTTTTTTTCATTTACAATATCTTAGCGATCTTTTCCTGTCCATACTTGTAAGTTTATCTCATTTCTTTTAAGTGTTGAGTGATATTCCACAGTATGAATGACCCGGCACATCCTTAGCCTCTCCCTTGGAGGGCCCTTACTCGATTGTCTGCTGCCCCTCCTGGGAGCCTCAGCCTCCCTTTTCTGAACCCCTCTCCTCCCCTCCTCTCTCCAGTGCCCTTGCCTCCCTCATCCTAGCCTAGAAACATCAGGGGCACCCCTCCCACCCCCCAGCCTCCCGGCTCCTCCCACTAGCCTCTCTCCCTCTGGCTGGCAGCAGCCACGGCCTGGCATGAGGGAGCCTGCAGGACTGGAAGACATTTGCTGAGGATGCTTAGCAACACTCTGAGTTAATTATTTAATTGGGTGAAACATCCATTAGGGAGGATTCTCACTTTCCAGACAGCCTGTGAGTAAACATGTCGAGAAGACAAGAGTGAGGTGTTGGCGAAAGCTGCCATTCACCCCGGCTCCTCCCCCGCCCCCCACTCCCCAGCTGGGGAAGGGGACCCTGAAGGACTCTGCCCAGATGTTTCTGTTGGCTGGGCCAGGACAGCTGGGGAAACCCACTCACACCAGGGAGCTCGCCACAGGGGACATTTAATTGGAGAACTCAGTTGTCTTGGAAGAGCTCAAAACAGGGAAGGTGAAACAACTCGAAGATGAACAGTTGCAGGAAGCACCACCACTCCTGGAGCTCCAGAGACACAGGGAGGAGAGGGTGTCCACCACAGCGCCTGGCAGAAGCTGGCTGTACAGAATAGATGCCACAGAAAACAGAGAAAGAAAGAGGATGAGAAATACTCTGGCCTTTCCCTCCTCCCAGCCTCCAGTCTTCCACCAGCGCCTTGCATTGGTTGAACCCAGCATGAAACCAGTGGACAGGGCGGCCTGGGAAACGTAATTTGCAGGGGTCAGCTCCCTGCATGCAGGACAGGGAAGGGGAAGGGCAGGAAATGAATGGAAGTGCAAACAGGCAATGACCAGCATGTGAGCTGGGCAGCTCAGAGGCCAGGCTGGTGCAGGGTCCGCTGGTGTGAAGGGCGAGGCTTTCTTTGGGACAGGGAGACCTGTGTTGGGTGCTGTGCAGGAGAAAAAGGCCTGGTTTGCACCTATGCCTGTCATTTTTCTGAGTGGAAACCCCTCTGGGGATTTTTGTGTGTGTGAGGAAGACTGGCCCTGAGCTAACACCTGTGCCCATCTTCCTCTATTTCATATGTGGGATGCTGCCACAGCATGGCTTGACTAGTGCTGTAGATCTGTGTTGGGGATCCAAACCCACAAACCCTGGGCCGCCAAAGCAGACCGTGTGAACTTAACCACAACACCACTAGGCTGGCCCCCTTCTGGGCATTTTAACCAAGGAGAAATTTAATACAGATAATTAGTTGCTTTCAGAATTGCTGGAAGAACGAGAATAGTGGGTCCTAACCTGAATATCCAGGACTGATTTCCAGAAGAATCTGAACTGACCCCAGTGGCACTACAATCTCTGAGACCATCCCTTGAACTATGGGTTAGAAACCATATAGCTGCAATACAGAGATCAAGAAAACAGAATAAAGCCACTACTGACATTGTCACCACTGTCTTTGCCTCTTGACACCCAGAAGCTAGAGAATAGACCATAGAAAGCTGCTACAGAAAAAAAAATCGAGTTTCTACATTCTTGCTGACCATTAGAAACAACCTCGGGCAAGAAACAGCCTCGGCCTCACGTCTGCCTTCCAAATTTCACTTCCAGAACCCTAGCTGCAAGGGAGCCTGGAAAATGCCGTTTTTAGTTTTCCACCCTCTCCAGACAAAAGGAGGGTGGCATGGGAGGTTGAGGGAGTCCCTCTTCTGTGTCCACCACCCCACTCGTGGGAAAGTCATGTGGAGGAAACAGTGCAAGACCGTGGGCCACTCTGTGTGATGGAGATTTCAAATGGCACAGAAGTTCTGAGAGGGTGGCTCGCCCTGCCGCCTCCCGGAGTGGTGAGCTAATGTGTGTGCACATTCGCAAGGGCCAGCCCCTTGCACCAGCTCATTCCGTGCTCCCAATTACCTCAGGAGACAGGTTCTGGTATATCCCCATTTACTGACAGGGAAACTGACGCTCAGGAGGTGAAATAACCTGCCCAAGAGCATACACCAGTGAAGGGCAGCGCTGGGCATGGACCAGGTTCTGCTTGGCTGGGGGTGAAGAGAGGGATGGACACAGAGCGGATGGGAGGAGAGGGAGGCTGAAGGAAGGCCCTCCAGGTGAGGAGCAGCATGAGCAGAGGCCCTGAGGGGCTTGAGCATGCTGAACGTGGACGGCAGTGAGCAGGAGGTCTGGTGGGGAATGGGCACCATGAGAAGGTGGGCAGAGAAGGGGTGAGGCCATGCTTGGATGGAGACTTCCTGCTGCCTCCATCACGAGGGCACTCAGTAAGGGTGGAGGGAAGGGGAGCTGCAGGGCAGGACCACACAAAGAAAGGGGCAGGAACCAGGAGGCACCACTGGTGAGGGAAAGAGCAGGGCCGAGGCCAGAGGAGGCAGGTGAGGCTCAGGTGAGCGCCAGAACATGTGGGGACCCTCGCCCAGGTGGGAACTGTTCTCTCCATCACCAAGAAAGCATCGTTTCTGGGCTGGAGAGCAGGCACTGCCAAGGGGTGCTGACGACTCTTCAGGAGCTGGAGGTCCTGCCTCATTCCTCCTCTAGAAAGCCTTCTTGGCTTACCTCCACTTGGCACTCCTAGAGCCAGGGCCAGCTGCATCGTGTGTGGCCTGCACTGTTGCCCAGGCCCCATGCTCAGAAGGCCCCATGCTTAGTTTAGTGCTCTGCCATCACCATCTTGAAATCCTCAATAATTTTTTAACAAGGGGCCCTGCATTTTATTTTGTACTGGGCCCCACAAATTATGAAGTTAGTCCTGCCTGGAACAAAGAATAATTTCAGAAAGGTTTCCATAACTCCTGGGGACAGGGAGGTGGGTGGGAGGGCTCCCCACGGACCTTTCAGGGAGGGCGGGTTGAAGGCCTTGAAAGGCATTCCTCCTGTTTTGGATTTCATGTCCACCCCTGATTCCTGTACCTCACACACACCAGGCATATTCCTCTATAGACTTGTGTGACTTTCCCATATCCTGTACCCAGCCCTGCTCGAAGCTCTGAGAAGCAGGGCCTGTGTCATCTATCTGTTTAGTGCATCAGTCCCCACCTGCTTGGACTCCACAAAGGGCCATGCACACAGTGGGTGTACCCTGTGGCTGGCTGAGCTGATCAGAAGGCCAGGCTGGGAGGCGGGGTGGCAGACTGACCATCTCCAGCAGTCCACTTCTGCAGCCTGGGCAGGAGTGGAGGGGGAGAAGGGAAGGAGACTCGTGTGTGTGTGTGTGTGTGTGTGTGTGTGTGTGTGTGTGTGTGTGTGTGTATGGGTAACAGAGGGAGGGAGGGGGGCGCATAAAACAGAAACAAATAAAGAGTTCAAATGTGAAACGATTAAAAAAATAAATCGAACGGAGTGAGATAAGGCAGTGAAGCCTCTGCTCCCTAGTTAACATTCATTGGATTGAATAATCAGCCTTCATTATCTCAAATTGTCTGCATATTTGCCCTCAAAATGCTAATTTACAGTTGGCTGGGAGCAGTCTCGGCCTATTTTGACTAAAATATTATTTCACTTTATTGAGCATTGTTCTTAGCTGTCGGGCATCTTGGTTTGCAAGGAACGGAGGGGAAGAAATAGAGGGAGAGAAGAAACATTTTCTATCAAAGCTCTGCCCGCTCAAGTCTGATTATGGGCTCCCTGTTTTGCGTAGAAATGGCATTTCTAAGCCTCCAAGTAAAATTAGAGTCTTTATCATTTTCTTTTAGGGGATAGACAGTTTATCATTAATCTCAGAGAGGGAAATAGGAGAAATAATTTTTTTGTTTTACTGAAGGGGTGAAAAATCTTGCTCATCGCTTCCCCCTCCCTCCTCAGTGCCGCAGCCAGCTCCACCTCCTCCACTCTCTCCACGACCTCCAAAGGCCTGGAATTCTCTGCCTCTTGCCCTTCTCTGTCCTCCAGGTGCCAGGGACGGAAAAAATGGTCATAGGCTACTCACATTAGCTCTGGAGTTTGGCTGGAGTTTCCCAGAATCTCAGCCCTGGAAGTCTAGAGATGTGGGCTCCAAATTTAATTCTAGAGTTGAGTTAGAAGGACACAGCCCTCCTTGGAGCTAAAAGCCCATCATCGTCCTTTCAATTCTTTGTTCACGTTTGAGCTCAGTGTTCCAGACAGCAAGGCGTGGGCCCTGGGCTGGGTTTTCAGTCCGGGGATGGGCTGCCCTGAGCCATCCACTCTCTCCACCACCCCCATCCCAGCTTCCCTTGGGAAGGAGGACAGGAGTTAGTGTTAACCGTCTTCTGGGTCAGCCCTAGGCCGGCCAGTTCTGTCTGTGGTTAGCGTCATAGGGAAAAGAACCCAACCTTAAACTCATTTTAGTCTAACCCCCTGAATCAAATGACAGAACTGAGGCCAGAAAGTAGTAGTCGGAGGTTACAGGTCTAGTTAGTGGCTCATCTTGGTGGCTCCTGTGCTGTTTGGGAGGCTTCTCTTCTCTCTCAGACTCCTTTCTGAATGCCCTTTCTCATCAGCCCTCCTTCTACTTTTTTGTTTTCTTTTCCCAGTCATATCTCTTCCATGGGCAATGAGTGGCCATTCTGGCACTCTGTGGAGTAGGAAGTTTCTGGATTGCTGGTGCCTTCTGCCCTGCCTTTGCTATGAAGGCCAGCCCAGGACTCAGGAGACAGTATATCCAGCCAACAGGCCTCCAGCTATCTTGCTCCAAAGCCCTCGCCTCCCCAGCCAGCCAGGCCTTCCCTCTCACCCAAAGCCTGAGCATAACACCTTCTTCTCCACCCCTCAGAAGCAGAAGTCACAGGTTCCCAGGCAAAGGTCCAGGGTCACCATGTACAGCTGGGCAGGAGGAACATTGCCCAAGGGCACCTGGCCAGGTGGGTAGTGGGGCTGAGATCCAGCTCCTGCTTCCTTCACTGAGTCCTGTGCTCTGGCATGGAGGTGTCTCTGTCCAGAAGAATGCCCAGCGGCCCTCCAGACCTGGCTCACTTCTCTACCCTACCTGCCCAACCACCTGAGCTCAGCCTTCTCCCAGGGCTCCTCTCCTTCTGAATCATCCTGAGCCTGAATGTGTTGCCTGGATTGAGACGCAGACTTGACAAGTCCACTCCCCTCCCCTGCCTGGGATCTGTGTGGTGGAGGGGGCCTGGCCGTTTGTATTTAACAGGATTCGAGGCCTCCAGGCACTGGCCTCTATCCACTTACTGCAGCCAGCACTTGTCCCTGCCTGGGTCTCCATGCCTTGGTCACAGCAGTTACTGCCGTTCCTCAGCTTCCTGACCGCCTGAGGCAATGGACTTCCCAGACCCTCGGTTCATGCCTCCCTAGCCAGTCAAGGACTAGGGGCAGCAGCCTCTGGCCAGCACAGGGTCACTGGTAGGGGGATATCATCTGGCATTTTACACAGAGGCTTCCAGAAGGCAGCATCATGATTACAGCCTGCAGGCACCCCAGCCACCTACATGCACACAGAGCAGACATTACACACATACATGCCAGCCAGCACTGCAGACATACCCCACAGACACCACTGACCTCACCCTTTCCAAACACTACCAATACACAGACACAACCTAAGAGGGACTACACACACACCCACACTCAGGAGACACACATACCCAGCAAATACCCCCCACCAACCTATGCTCATATCCAACAGAATCCATACACACCCTCAGCTGACACCACACACACACACCTCCCCAGGCACATACACAGCAGACACCACACACACACACACACACCCAACAGATATCACACACACTCCCGCCCACTTGCCTGTGCACCGTCACATTCACTGCAGTCGGTGGCCGTGCACCTGATACAACACGAGAGAGCTGAGAAGCCCCACCAGCCCCCACCCACATGCACGAGCAGAGTATTGCACCTTCATAATTTGCCTGATGCAATTACTAAACTTGAGGCAGAGATCCCAGGGCTTCCGGGACGCAGCACCCTGGCTTCCGCCCAGCTCGGCCACCGCAGAGACAAATGACCTGGATCACCCTCTCCTCAACCGGAAAGAAGGCACTAGGAGGACTTGTCCAAAGTCTTCAGATGGGCATGAGGCCCCCGGGCGTTCACCATGCAGCACAGATTGAGGGCCGCCCTGGGCTGGGTGCTGCAGGGCAGGTAAGGAATTCCAGGCCAGGAGTGGTCCCCGCCCTCAGGGAGTCAGCATCTGGCTGGTGAGAGAAGCAGGGCTTAGTATCAGAGGATGTGAGAACAAACACACACCAGTTGTGTAAATTCATGCTCCAGAGGAGGGTCTGAGGAGTAAATGGGGTTCAAGGTAAAGCAAACCAGCCGGGTGGCCACTGCAGCTGGCCACGTCTAGAGGGAAGAAATTCAGACTCGGGGGTGAGGAGGGTGGGAGATACAGGGTCACTTATTCACACATCAGCTATCTATTCAGCACTCCCTGCCTACCTAGGTACTGCTCTTGGTAGTGACTTCCAGGGATGAGGTCCCTGCCTCGTGCAGCTTCTGTCTCAGCGGGGAGACAGTTGGCACCAACCAAGTGAATAGAGAAGATGATGTCAAGGTAGTGTCAGGCTATGAGGCAAATCAGCAGGTAATGGCCGGGGCCCCGGGCTGCGTTAGGCCAGGTGAGGGCGCACAGAGAACAATGGCAGCACGCACGAGCCCAGGATGAGGCCAGTGCTCTTGCCTCTCAGGTGCCGCCCCTGCTGTCGGTCGACTTGAGAGGGAGCATCTCCTTCTATCCGCACCCGTGGGGCGCCTCACTTGCCTCACCTGCCTCACCCTAGTCCCAGCCCTGTTCAAGAGTGTGAAGCAGGAGGTTCTAGTTTGCTATGCGGTCCTCTCAGCCTGATTTCTCTCCTACATACATCTCCGCTTTTGTGTTCCATTTCGGTAGACTTCACTTACCCTGGCCCAGCCTCTGCCCTGAGCCGTACCTTTCCTTCCCTGGGCCTCAGGGTGTCAGAGGAGGCCCCTGTTCCCTGGGCCGGTGAAGGCCACAGCACCAAGTCTTGTCCCTGCACAGAGAAGCAAGCTTTGTTTGAACTGTGGGCCTAGGCCCTAGGAGGTCGCTCAGAAGGCCAAGGCTCAGGTTTCCTGGCCTGGGGTTGCATGCTGTGGGCTTGGATAGGAGGCTGGGAAGTGAGAGGAAGAAACAAACTCACCCCAGCTGGGAACAGTCTTGTCCCTATGAAGCCATCACTCAGGCCCTGGTGGGTTTGCCCCCCAAAGCTTCCATAGCACCCCGTTTCTGTCTTCCTCTGCACCGACCTCTCTCATTAAGGGCTTGCAGAACAGGCCGGGTCTCTTTCCCAGCTTGGAGGGCTTGGCACTCTGTACCCCACCTCCACCCCCATGTTCAGTGAATGAATGACGGAATGAGGTCGCTGTGAGGCCCAGGGCCCTCTGGACTGACCCCAGGAAGCTGGCCCTGGCCACTGCAGAAGCACTGGGGCCTTGAGCGTGGTCTGGGGCACACAGGGACCTCCCAAACCCCAGCTCCACAGTGGGCTTTCAGGGTGTCAAGCCCAGCCAGGCCTCTGCGAGTCCTCTGCACCTCCTCCCTCACCCCGCTTAGGACAGTGTGGTCTGGGCGTCTCACCTCCCTGAGCCTGGGGTGAGCCTGGGCAAGTTTGCTGCCCCCCCCCCCCCATCTCTCCCCTGGGATAATCTCCACCTCCAATTCCAGACGGACCTTGGGTGGAGAGGGGCGTGGGGGACCAGGGACAGGGACGAGGAGCTGGGGGGAGGGTGCCGACTGCCTCCTAGGCCCAAGGTTGGGGGTGGGGCGCCCCTCCCTTGGCTGCGCTGAGCCGGCTGCTTCGGCGCTAATCGCTGGGCCGCAGCCGGCGGGAGGGGACGGGCCGGAGGATTAGGGGCGGAGAAGGGCAATTACAGCCGATCGGCCGGGCTCTGGCTCAAATGCCACATTTCGGATGCAGCGCCGCGCTCGGCCTGTTTGCTCGGGGAGCCGGGGCCCCAGGGCAGGAAGCCAACTCGCAAGTGTATCGGAGATTAGGGCGCTCGGCGGCAGGGGCGGGCGCTGGGCAAACACGCGGCGGCCGCTTCAATCCCCCGGCCTCGATTCCGCCCGCGGCTGCGCCGGCCGGGCCTAGACTCGGTGGCGTGCGGGCTGTGGCTGGGGGCCTCCGCGCCCGCCCTGGGGGACGCTGGGCTGCCCGGTCGCCAGCCGGCAAGGGCGTGGGGGTGCGCGGGTGGGGCGCTGAGCTCGCCGAGGAGGCAGGCACCGGGTGAAGGAGCAATGGATTTTTTTTCACCTTCCTTCTAGTGTTATGAATTTTGCACCTTTTCCTTAATGAGCTTACACGTGGAGGACTAACTCCCGTAAAAATTGGGTTGGTACAAAAGATCATGGTGGGAGAATGAGGGAAAGAAAGAGGGCGTGGGAGAGAGAGCAGGAGCGGAGTGGAGTCGGGAGGACAAGGAAAGGGCGCAGGGAGGCGAGGAGGGAGTGCGAGTGGAGGAAACCTGCGTCTCCTTTAGTCCCTTCGACCGTCCTCGACCCGCCCCCCAGGCCTGGTTCCAACCCTCCCCTCTCCCCGCACCCCTAGTTCTCCGTCTGCCCGGTGGGACGAGCGGAAGGAGCCCCCGGTTGGGGAAGGGGAAGGAAAAAGAGCCCAAAGTGGAGGTGTAAAGACTGCAGAGTGCGGCTCCCTCGCCCGGACGCGCACCCGGCGGCTGCCAGCCTGGCAGCAGAGCCAGCGGTCCGAGGGCGGAGCAGCCGCGGACCAGCGCGGCAGCGCGTGGCGCGCCTGGCGTCCAGGGTGATGCGTAATCAGTGAGCCGAGGAGTCGAAAGAAAGATTTCTTAGACTCTCAAGATCTGGCAGTAGTGCTCTTTTATTTAGAGAATAGTGTGGAATAGCATGGGGACAGGACCCATGGGCAGGCAGAGCAGCTGCTGCTGCCCCCGCTGGCATGAGGACAGGACCCATGGGCAGGCAGAGCTGGTGCGTGGGGACAGGACCCACGGGCAGTCAGAGCTCCTGCTGCTACCCCGAGTTGAGGGTTAGGGCTAATTTTATAAGGCATGGGTACGTGACTTATTTTTACTGGAGAAAAGAAAAGATGATGTAAAAAGTCATTAAATGATTTCAGTGCAGATGGGGTCTGGTACTTGTGCGGTCATATAACTTTAGATACGAATCTGGCCATATAGCTCGGCATGCAGGTGAGGATGCCCCGGGCTTCTCTCCCTGGGGCAGTCCTAATTCATACCATAAAAAAGTCCACTGGGTCATATAGTTTGGCATGTAGGCCAGGTCACCTTGGGCTTCTCTAGCTGGGGCAGCCTTAATCCACATTACAGAGGATCGTGCTGCTGGGCGCTGACCGCCGCCCTAGGTCTGAGTCCTCGGCTGCTTGGGGGAAGCGAGCCTTCGACGGGCTTCCAGCAGCCCCAGGAGACGTTTCCAGAGTCTTGAGCCAGATCTCCTAGGGCCTCAGACGTCAGAAGGGCAGTCTAGGGCTTCCTAACAAACTCCTCTCCTGGGCGCTGTAAACACCCCCACACGGGCATCTGCCGTGTCCCCAGCGAGAGCTTCTCCTGCCCCGCCCGGCCCTGCCACCCCAGTTCACCCTCAATCCGTGTTCCTTCCTGTTCCCCGAGCAGACTTATCATTCCCGCGAACAGGCCTTTGCTCAGGCTTCTCACAGGCTTCTTGCCGACCTGCCAACGCAGAGTTGGCCTCCAACCTCTTCCTCCAGGAAGCCCTTCAGAGCTTCTCCAGCTCAGAGGCTCTTTGAATCAATTTAGCGGCTGGTTCTGTCTAGGATTCCTCTGTGGGGGGCCTTAGCCTTGTCTCTTCTCCTTCAAACACAGGCTACATGTTCTGTTGCAGCTGGGAGCGCTGGCCAGGGATGGGATTTCCCCCACCTCCAGACAGACGCTGGAGCTTGAAAGAGCAGTGGGCTGGTCCCTGAGGCACCGTGCCCACTCGGCCCCTCTCCCTCAGGAGTAACACAGTTTCCCTTCCAGGGACCCTCACTCCTGCCTCATTCCAACCACTTGCTACTCTGTCCCTCTCCCCATCCCCTTGGAAGATAAGACCACTTTGTAATCACCCCTCTTCTTGGAGCGTTATGAAGTCCTTTCTCATGCCATTGACATTTCTGATCTCAACAAACAAGCCCCCTTGCCTGATCTTTGCTCTCCCTTCCTCTTCAGCCTCCCTTAAGTTCCTTAGTGAGCTGCTGGGACGTCCAGAAGTGACCAAGTCAGGCAACCATCAGTTTCAAGAGTTGGGGGGTTCAGCCCTCACCTCAAACTTGCCCTCGTGGTGGGTGGACATACAGGCCAGGCAATGCAACCTGTGGAGGGCAGTGCAGCAACATCAGCCCACATTTCAAATGAGCCTCTCTCAGCCCAGCAATTGCACATTTAAGAATTTCTCCTAGGGGCTGGCCACTGGTGCAGCTGTTAAGTTCCCACGTTCTGCTTTGGTGGCCCGGGGTTCGCTGGTCTGATTCCCCGGTGCAGACATGACACCACTTGGCAAGCCATGCTGTGGTAGGCGTCCCACATATAAAGTAGAGGAAGATGGGCATGGATGTTAGCTCAGGGCCAGTCTTCCTCAGCAAAAAGAGGAGGATTAGCAGCAGATGTTGGCTCAGGGCTAATTTTCCTCAAAAAAAAAAAAAAGGAAAAGAAAAGAAAGAAAATAATCTCTCCTAAAGATACTTGCAGGGACCACAGTACCTGCAGGATACTTGTCATGAGGGGAAATGGACAACCATCTCAAGGCCCCTCTGTGGTGGGCTGGCTCAGTGAAGTATGTCAGCATGCTGTACAACCATTTATTAAAAATGAGGCGGAGCTATATATACTGACAATGGTGTCCAACATTTATTAAGTGAGAAATAAAGCAGTTAAAGAGCAATGTTATAGTTTGTTTCAATGATTTTTGTAAAAGTCATTATAATATCACATGTATATGTTAGTGTACGTATGGAATAGAAAATACTGTTCACAGTGTTTATTTTGTTAGAGGATTATGGGAGGGCTTTCATTTTCTTAATAGTAATTTCGGTATTTTTTATTTTTTGTGCAACATGTCTATATTAGTTTGAAAGTCAGAAAAGAACTAATTCTGCCAGGACAGGAGGGCCTTGCTCCGCAGCACATTTGAGGCTGGCAAGCTTGTGGTCTGGGAGCAGGAAGATGGGTCCCCCCTAAACACACTGCCACCTTTCAGCTGTGACTGCGTAGTAGGAGGGTCGCTTTCCACACCCTCTCCCACCTCCCACCAGGGTCGGGAGGAGAACCACAGGAAAAATGCGATCTTTTACGTTTTGCCATTTAGGGATCTCCTGCAATTGACTCTACACTACACTCTTCCTTCTGGGAGGGAGCGGTGCTTGTTTCTCCCCCGAGGTTAGGGGGGTTGACTCCACCAGCCCGGGTCTTCGGCATCCGAAACAGCGTCCCTCCTTCCCGCTGCCCACCCGTGCTCTAGCTCTACCGCCCTCGGGACACTGCGCCCCACCCCACCTCCCCGACTCGGGCTTCTCTTCCCGGAGCTTCTGACGGGTCTGCAGACCAAACGGATCCCAACTCAGGCTTCTGTGTAAGCGGCCTCTCCCTCCTCGCACTGCCGCCTCCCGCGCCCTCGCAGGGGCTGCTGAGACGCGGGGGTCGTGTCGCCGCGGGCGGCGGAGGCGCCCGGCGCCCGGGTCACACGGTCTGCGCGCGCCCCCTGCTGCCCACAGCGGGAGAAGACACTCTCCAGCGGCCGGCCCTCCATCCTTCTGTCCCGGGCGCCCGCCACCTCTCGCAGCGCAGTGCCTGCTCCTGACCTCGCTGGGACAACGCCCAGGTGCGAGATGCACTTAAAAAGCAAAATGGTGCCTCCACGAAGGGGCTCAGTAACCCCTGAGGCTATCATTCAAGTTCACAGGGGGTCTAAGTGACTTTCCTGCTGTCATGTCACGCAGCAAGTTAGATACAGGGCAAGACCAGAGCCTAGGTTTCCTGACAGCAAACTACCAACGACTGACAGAACGGAGGGCTTAGACTCTCCAGGGCACTGCACCGGAGCTCTGAGGAGACTGAGAAAACGGAGTCCTGCCTTCCAGGAACCTAGAGCCCCGGAGCAGGCCTGGGCCTGATTCTGTGTCCTGCCAGCTGCCGACAGGCCGGTGGCCAGCACTGTGAGTCCGCCTGTTCTGTGGCTGAGCAGAGCCTACCCAGGCAGTGAGCACTGGCAGGGTCCTCCCGAGCACCAAGTCCAGGCGTGTTCCCAGCCAACAGAGAAGCACCCCCTGCCCCTGGGCTGAGGCCCTGAGATCCCTGGGCAAGAAGGGACAAGGCAAGCTCAGGGCCAGAGGAGCCTGGGGGGAGGAAAACCTGCCCCTCCCTTTTATGTACTAGCTGTGTCACCCCGAGAAGGGGCTTGCCCTCCTTCTGAGCCTGTGTTCCTTCGTTGTAGAGAAGTATTGGTTATTCTTCACAGATTGTGATGAGGATTCACTGCTGCAATTTGGTCATATCCAGCACATAGCAGATGCTCCATAAATGGTGCTTCCGGCAGCTCTTAGATCCCTGAAGGATCTGCAGTCGGTCCCCAGCACTGCCCCAGTGTGGCCATTAGCCCAGAGCAGCAGATGCTGTCCTTTGCAGGATTGTCCGAATACCCAAAGACTGGACACAACCCAAATGTCCATTAACAGTATAATGGATAAATAAATTGTAGCATATTTGTCTTGGAATGCTCTACAGCAATGAAAATTAATAAACTAGGGCTACACATATAAAACTTGCAAACATAGTGCTGAGCCAAAGAGGCAAGCTGAAGAATGGTAAGGACAGCATGGTGCCACATACATTAACTTCAGAAGCATGCAAAACACTTGCATATGCTACATGCTGTTTATGGATAAGTAACTATGGAGTAATTGTATGAGGCCATGATGGGCATGATAACATCAAAGTCAAACAGCAGTTAACTCCAGCCGACAGGGTTGGAGAGGGATTCGAAGGGGCTGTGTATGTGTTGCAATGTGCTTTTGTTTTTGTAATTGAGTTCATAATAGTTTTCATCATTGTGAAATTTCAGTTGTACATATCTCTTGTCCGTCACCACATAAGTGCTCCCCTTCACCCCTGCGCCCTCCCCCCACCCTTCTTCCCCTTGTGACCACTGAACTATTCTCTTTGTCCATGTGTTTCTTTATATTCCACATATGAGTCAAATCATCTTCTCAGTCTGGCTCATTTCACTTCGCAAAATTCCCTCCAGGTCCATCCATGTTGTTGCAAATGGGATGATTTTGTCTTCTTTTGTGGCTGAGTAGTACTCCATTGTATATATATACCACCTCTTCTTTATCCAATCATCAATTGACAGGCACTTGGATTGTTTCCATAGCTTGGCTATTGTGAATAGTGCGGTGACGAACGTAGGGGTACATACATTACTTTGGATTGTTGATTTCAAATTGCTTGGGTAGATACCCAGTAGTGGGATAGCTGGGTCATATGGTAGTTCTATTTTTAGTTCTTTGAGGAATCTCCATTCTGTTTTCCATAGTGGCTGCACCAGTTTGCATTCCCACCAGCAGTGTATGAGTGTTCCCTTTTCTCCACACCCTCTCCAACATTTGTTATTTTTAGTCTTAGTGATTATAGCCATTTTAACAGGTGTAAGGTGATATCTTAGCATAGTTTTGATTTGCATTTCCCTGATGATTAGTGATGTTGAACATCTTTTTGTGTTTATTGGCCATCTGTATATCTTCTTTGGAAAAATGTCTGTTCATATCCTCTGCCCATTTTTTGATTGGGCTGTTTGTTTTTTTGTTGCTCAGTTGTGTGCATTCCCTATATATTATGAAGATTAATCCCTTGTCGGATATATGATTTGCAAATATTTTCTCCCAGTTGGTGGGTTGTCTTTTTGTTTTGATCCTACTTTCTTTTGCCTTGCAGAAGCTCTTTAGTTTGATGAAGTCCCACTTGTTTATTTTTTCTGTTTCCATTGTTGGAGAAGATATGGTGTTCGAAAAGATGCTTTTAAGTTTGACGTCAAAGAGTGTACAACCTATATTATCTTCCAGGAGTTTTATAGTTTCTGGATTTATCTTCAAGTCTTTGATCCATTTTGAGTCTGTTTTTGTGTTTGGCGTGAGATAATGGTCTACTTTCATTCTTTTGCATGTGGCTGTCCGATTTTCCCAACACCATTTATTGAAGAGACTATCTTTTCTCTATTGTATGTTCTTGGCATCTTCGTTGAAGATTAGCTGTCCATAGATGTGCTGTTTTATTTCTGGGCTTTCAGTTCTGTTCCATTGATCTGTGTGCCTGTTTTTGTACCAGTACCATGGCTGTTTTGATCACTATGGCTTTGTAGTACGAAGTCAGGGATTTTGATGCCTCCAGCTTTGTTCTTTTTTCTCAGGATTGCGTTAGCAGTTCGGGGTCTTTGGTTGCCCTATATGAATTTTAGGATTCTTTGTTCTATTTCTGTGAAGAATGTCATTGGGATTCTGATTGGGATTGCATTGAATCTGTAGATTGCTTTGGGCAGTATGGACATTTTAAGGATGTTTGTTCGTCCAATCCATGTGCATGGAATCTCTTTCCATCTCTTTATGTCATTATCTATTTCTTTCAATAATGTCTTATAGTTTTCATTGTGTTTTTGTTGTGAGTGTAAATGGAGTTGTATTCTTGAGTTCTCTTTCTGTTTTTGGATGTAGCGTTCTATATATGTCTATTAAGTCCAACTGGTCTAGCTTTTCATTTAATTCCAGTTTCCTTGTTGATTTTCTGTCTGGATGATCTATCAATTGAGGTGAGTGGAGTGTTGAGGTGCCCTACTATTATTGTGTTATAATTAATATCTTCATTTAGATTTGTTAATAGTTGCTTTACGTACCTTGATGCTCCTGTGCTGGGTGCATAGACATTTATAAGTCTTATTTCTTCTTGATGGAGTGTCCCTTTGATCATTATATACTGCCCCTCTTTGTCTCTCTTTTTTTTTTTTTTTTGAGGAAGATTAGCCCTGAGCTAACATCTGCTGCCAATCCTCCTCTTTTTGCTGAGGAAGACTGGCTCTGAGCTAACATCCATGCCCATCTTCCTCTACTTTATATGTGGGATGCCTACCACAGCATGGCTTGATGAGTGGTGCCATGTCCACACCCAGGATCCGAACCGGCAAACCCCAGGCCGCCCAAAAAGAATGTGCGCACTTAACCGCTGCGCCCCAGGGCCAGCACTTCTCTTATCTTGAAGTCTACTTCATCTGATATAAGTATTGCAACACCTGCTTTCTTTTGTTTGCCATTAGCTTGGAGTATTGTCTTCCATCCCGTCACTCTGAGCATGTGTTTGTCATTGGAGCTGAGATGTGTTTCCTGGAGGCAGCACATTGTTGGGTCTCGTTCTTTAATCCATTCTTGCCACTCTGTCTTTTTATTGGAGAATTCAATCTATTTATGTTTAGGGTGATTATTGATATATGGGGCCTTAATGCTGCCATTTTATCACTCATTTTCCGGTTCTCCTGCATTTCCTTTGTTTCTTGTCCTATGTATTTTGGTTTACCAGTTGAATTATGTAGTTTTTGGATTTTTTAAAAGATTTTATTTTTCCTTTTTCTCCCCAAAGCTTCCTGGTACATAGTTGTATATTCTTAGTTGTGGGTCCTTCTAGTTGTTGCATGTGGGATGCTGCCCCAGCATGGCTTGATGAGCAGTGCCATGTCTGTGCCCAGGATTCAAACTGGCAAAACCCTGGGCCACTGCAGTGGAGTGCACAAACTTAACCACTCAGCCATGAGGCTGGCCCTGAATTATGTAGTTTTTTATGATGTGTTTCTGTGTTTTCTCCTTATTTATTATTTGTGTCTCTGTTCTGCTTTTTTGTTTAGTGGTTACCATGAGGCTTGTATTCAAAATCTCATAGATAAGATAGTCCATTTTCTGATGGCTTCTTATTTCTTTAGACTAAACCGATTCAGTCCCTTTCCTCTTCCCCTCCTAAGTTGTTTTTCTCACATCTAATTCCATCTTGTGTTGTGAGTTTGTGGTTAAAATGATAAGATTATCTGTTTTTGGTGTTTTCCTTGCCTTTATCTTTAATGCTATACTTGAGTATTTGCTAACCTGTTCTGATTCTGTCCACCTATTTATCTCTTTACTCTGTGCTTTGTAACCCCTTCCTCCCTTTTTTTTTTCAGGTATGCGGGCCTTCTTGAGGATTTCTTGTGGGGGGGGGGGTGTTGTGGCTATGAACTCCCTTAACTTTTGTTTGTCTGGGAAAGTTTTTATTTCTCCATCATATCTGAAGGATATTTTCATGGGATAGAGTATTCTTGGCTGAAAGCTCTTGTCCTTCAAAGATTTGAATATGTCCTTCTAGTCTCTCCTAGCCTGTAAGGTTTCTGCAGAGAAATTCACCGAAAGCCTGATAGGCATTCCTTTGTAGGTTTTCTTCTTCTGCCTTGCTGCCCTTAGTATTCTTTCTTTGTCATTCACTTTTGCCAGTTTCACTACTACATGCCTTGCCATAAGTCTTTTTACACTGACATATTTAGGAGATCTGATAGCTTCTTCCACGTGGATTTCCATCCTCTTCCCTAGGTTTGGGAACTTCTTTGCTATTATTTCTTTAAACAAGCTTTCTGCTCCATTCTCCTTCTCTTCTCCTTATTTAATACCTATAATTCTTATGTTGCATTTCCTGATTGAGTCAGATATTTCTTGGAGACTTTCTTCATTTACTTTTAGTCTTAGTTCTCTCTCCTCCTCTATCTGGAGCATTTCAACGTGTCTATCTTCAATTATGCTGATACGCTCCTCTATGATATCCACTCGAGCATTCAGGGAATCTGTATTTTGTTTTATTTCTCCCATTGTGTCTTTCATCTCTAATATTTCTGATTGATTCTTCTTTATAGTTTCAATCTGTTTTGTGAAGTAGCTCCTGAACTTGTTTATTTGTTTCTCTACATTCTCTTTCAACTCATTGCGTTTTCTGATGGTAGTTATTTTGAATTCTTTGTCATTTAGATTACATATTTCTGTGTCCTCAGGACTGATTTCTGGGTACTTATCATTTTCTCTCTGGTCTGGAGATTTAATATAATGTTTGATATTGCTAGAGGGCATGGCTCTGTTTTTACACATCCTGGTATTATTTGGTCATAGTTACAGCCTATTGCCACTGGGTGGGGGTCAAGAGCCATGTATTCTGAGCCCTCTGCCTTCTGCAGAGATCCCAGGTGCTGGCGCTAGCACTGGGTGGGTGGGGGGCAGGGGCATCTTCTCCTGCATGCTCTCAGGGCTTTCTCACTCTGCTCTTGCTATCTGCTCTCCGGGGTATTGGCTTGATGAGGTCACCCCTCCGCGAAAGCTTTCACCCTGGTAGAGGTCTTCCCTCTAAGCTGCAAGGGCCCTCAGGAGTCCTTGATGTTCCCATGAAGGAATGTCCCCTCCCCCATTCCCTCCCTCTCGGAGGCCGCCTGTGGTCTTGGATTGCAGTCTATAGGGGAGGAAGCAAAGTTTTCCCTTACCCTGTTCCGCCTCCTCTGAGGGTGGTTCCAGCCTCTCTGCCCTCTGTCATGTGGCTGCATGGGTCTCTCAGACATTTTTTGTGTTGTACTTGGACATCCTCTGTTGGAATATGAATGTCTTTTTCGTTGTATGGGGGAGGGGAGAGATTACCAGAAGAGCTCATTTTGCTATGATGCTGATGTCACTCTCTACATGATAATTTTTAAGGCCTTTAAAAAATTTTTTCAGCAGGTATCTGATTAAATCTTAAATTGTCATCTGAGTCTGGAGTGCTGAACTCAGCATTCCTCACTGGGCAGCACTGGAGGATGAGCAGACCGGGGAGTCCTGAGGAAGAAAAGGAGGCAGCAGAGAAGGGACAGCCCAGGCCTGTGGCTGCCACAGCTCCAACCTCCCAGCGAGGAAGCACTTGTGTGAGGAGAGCCCTCCCTCTCCACATGCAGCTGGAGACCGAGCCACAGCCATCTCTGCAATGTGCTTTTACTTAAAAGAGCAAAGACTGAAGTAAATGCGGCAAAAGCTACAGCCGATAAAGTTGGATGGGGGGGTTCTTAGGTATTTATCCAATTTTTATCTATAACTTTCTTAGTGTTTGAAATATTTTATGACAATTTCTTAAAAAGAAGGGGAGGAAAACAATTGCTCACCTGATCATAGACCCTCTGATAATCCCCTGCTTTCAGCAGCTCAGCCCACCCCTCTCTCCTTGACTGTTCTCTTCCATCTTTGATCTCATCATCCATTGATATTTTTCTTCTCAAACTAGAACCCACATGGATCCCAAATCTATATCCAGCCCAGACACCCTCTCTGATCCAACTTCTTATTAGATATCTCCACTGAGGTGTTTCTCCGACACCTCATCCTCAAGACATCCAAACCACCCCCCCCAAATGCTTGTTGCCCACAGCTGGAAAGACTCGTTGAGAGAAGACACATACCCAAGCATCTTGTTGAGACTTTTGAATGCTGATGATAAATAAAAAAATCTTTCAACCTTTTTAACAACAGAAAAGGTTTTCTACAAATAAAAAATCAACCTGACAATGGACTTTGATCCACAATGTGAAATAAGAGAAAACAGCTATTAGAAGCAATGTAATTTCTATGTATACAGCACTAAAGAGAGACCTTGAAACTAGTTTTGAGTAGAAAAAGAAAGGGGAGGTTTATACACAATACCCTTTATGTAAATTAAAAACATATCTACAAAACATCCCTACATATTTTACATGGATCCATACATAATCAATAACAAACAGCAAAGACACAGGAGAGAGGCTCATTAGGGGGAGAGGGGGGCAATTGGAAAGGGGATGAGGATAAAGAGGAAAAGAAATAAAAAGGAGAGTGGGCTCTAGTGTGGACCTCTAGTGGCAACGGCCAGGAACGGGGAGGAGAGATTACCTGAGGTCCAAAAGGGGAAAAACATCATTTTAAAAAAAGTGTTCTTAAATGCAGAAAAAGAGTTGAGAGTCACTGGATTAAATGATAACGTATACGATGACTTGGAGAGATGGCAGGGGGCGCTTGCAGGAGCTTGAGTCCAGGTATTTATCTTTGCTTAGAAAAATGATAGGTTTCAAGTGATATGGTGATGTATTTGGCCCAAATCTATCCCTACCCAGAATTCCCTGGTGAATGCTGAAGCCCTGGTAATCCTGGACCAGATGCTCAGGCTGGAGGCTGCTTCCCTGGCTCCTTTAGAGCCCTTGAGAGGAACACCTAGCCCAGTGGGCAGCCACTGATCAGGCTGATGAGCTATTTCCTGCTCTGCTCACATCTCCCTGACACCCACACATATGTGTGCATGAGCCTCTGTTCTATGCCAGGAACTGTGTCTTTATTGTTCCTTTTAGATTTCACTAAATCCAATAAAGTGGGCTGTAATAGGTGAAGCTAACATCAATTATCTTCCTTCATTGGTTTATTCATTTAACAAATATTTGTGGGCTGACCATTCTGGGCCAGGCTCAGTTCTAGTCACCAAGAGAAAAAGCAGTAAACAAAGCAGATTAAAAAGCTCTGCCCTTGGGTAGCTTATATTTTTGTTGCAAGAGATAATAAAAATGTGTTAGTAAAATATGTTTGTTGGGTGGTAGTAAGTACTACAGAGAAAAATTGAGCAGTACAGGGAAATAAGGAATGTAGAACAAGGCAGAGAAGGTCAGATCAGGGAAAGCCTCATTAAGAAGGTGACATTTGGGGCCAGCCCCGTGGCCGAGTGGTTGAGTTCGCATACTCCACTTTGGCCCCAGGGCTTCCCTGGTTCAGATCCTGGGTGCAGATGTATCACCACGTTGGGGAGGTGTCCTGCATAGCGGAGCTGGAAGGACCTACAACTAGAGTGTACAACTATGTACTGGGGGGCTTTGGGGAGAAGATGAAAAAAAAAAAAAGGATTGGCAACAGATGTTAGCTCAGGTGTCAATCTTTTTTTTTAAAAAAAAAAGGGGGGACATTTCAGCAAGGACCTGAAAAAGGTAAAGGAATGAGCCATACAGATATCTGAAGGACAAGCTTGGCCAGGCAGAGGGAAAAACAGGTGCAAAGGCCCTGAGGCAGGAGTATATTCAGTCAAGGGAAAGCCAGAAGGCCAGTGTAGCTGGAGCAGAGTGGGGGGCAGGGGGAATAGTAGTAGGTGAGATTAGAGAAATAAGAGGAGTGGAGCGCCTTGTCAGCCCCTACCTTGGATGACTTGGGGAGTCACTGAAGAGTATTGAGCAAAAGAGTAACAGGATCTGACCCTGTGTACCAGAACCACTCTGGCTGCTGGGTTGAAGAATGTGGAGAGGTAAGGGCAAAAGCATGGGAACAGGTAGATAGCTACCTCAATGATCCTAGCAAGAGACAGGAAGCTTGGCCCATGGTGGTATCAGTGGAAGTGGTTGGATGAAGTCAGATTCTGGATATATTTTGAATGTAGAGCCTTATGAGTATTATGCTGATGGACTAGATGTGAGGATGAGAGAAAGAGTAGATCCAAGGATGACTCCGAGATTTTTGGCCTGAGCAGCTAGAAGGATGAAGTTTCCAATGTCTGGGGTGGGAAAGGCTTCAGGGGGAGAAGGATGGGGACAGATGAAGAGGCGTGGGGCTCCCCAAACTCTCACAATGTGAATGTGCACGAGTCTGATGTAAGGCTAGGTCTGTCTGACTCCAGAGACCTTTCCTCTTCCACTCCTGCATGCTCCCTGCTCCAGACAAAGGCACAGCAAGCAGGCTCCTATCCCTGCCCTCCTCTGCCTTCACCCAGATCAGCATCTTCTGGGGAAACTACACCTTTGAACACTGAGTTGTACTTAGTTTCTAACCTGTTGCATTCTGTAAGCTGACTTCATCTTCAAAGATCTGTGTATTTAGCGAACAAGCATTATCATTTGTCATTGATCTTAGCCCATGAATTTCCAAATTATTGGCCTGCCAGTGCCTCCTCTCACACGTCTCCCACTCTACGAAAGAGTCAGACCATGCAGTGTGTTTTGGTTTTCTGCTGTCGTGTAGCAAACTACCCCCAAAACTGTGCTTTAAAACAACAACTGTTTTATTTGCTCACAACTCTTGGGGTCAGGAATTTGGGCTCAGCTGGGATATTCTTCTGTTTCACATGGTGTCAGCAAGGCTCTCTTATGAGGTTGTAATCAGGGCTGGCTTCACGGATGTGTGACCTGTGCAGCTGTAGGGCCCCACGCTCAGAGAGACCCTGCAGTTGGTTTAATGATTGGGTCTTGCTACCTTGAAATTCTTAATCATTTTTGAACACTGGATCCTACGTTTTCATTTTACACTGGGCTCCACAAACTATGTAGCTGGTATGGGATGCAATCCCAGATGGTGACTGGGACTGGAACATCCAAGATAACTTCATTCACAAATCTAGGGTCTTGCAGGGTTAGCTGGGAGTCTGGAACCTCTCTCATTCTCTCCACATGGCTAGCTTGGGCTTCTTCACATGGAAGCTGGATCCCAAGGGTGAGCATCCCAAATGGCAAAGGGAAAACTTCAGATCATAAGGCTCAGCCTCAGAAGTGACACAGTGTCACTTTCTCCACATTCTATTGACCAAAATGAGTCATAAGGCTGGCCCAGATCCAAAAAGAAGGGCTGGGGAAATGGCAAGGCCTCTCTGCAACAGAGCATGTGGGAAGAAAGGAATTATTACAGCCATCTTTAGAAACATAGCCTACCACACAATGTTTGCGTCCTATCTGGCCATCAGGCCTAAGTCCCAAGAGGACAAGAGAAGGTCGTGCCTACTACTTTTGCTCCTGCCCTCTTCCCACCCCTGCCTCACTCCCCAACTGAACTCATTGGACTGGCGTGTCTCAGATAGGCTCAGAGAGATGCTTTGTCCACTTAGACCCCGAGACTGACCAGAAGACTGGCCTCGGTCAGGGAGGTCTGTTGATCACTTTACCAAGTAAGGTGGCGGGAAAAGGGTGGGACAGGTGACTCAGTGCAGGAGGCTTGGGGACACAGCTTTACCCTCTTCCCTCTGAGCAATGAGGACAATTGGAATGAGGAGTCCAAAGCAGGTATAGAGGCTTGCTGCTCAAAGTATGGTGCCTGGACCAGCAGCACTAGCATCACCTGGGAGTATGTTAGAAATGCAGAATCTAAGGACCCAACCCAGACCTCCGGAGTGGGGATCTACAATTTAACCAGATCCCCTAGGTGAGTCACATGCATGTTAAGGTTTGAGAAGCTGGCAGACTCTAGAACAGTGGTTCTCACCTTGGCTGCACAGCGGTATCACCTGGGAAGTTTTACAAGTTTCCATGCTACAGCCACATCCCAGACCAACTAATCCAGCATCTCAAGGTGGCTCCCTGGCATGAGGATATTTTGTTCTTCGCTAGGCAGTTCCCCTGGTATGTGAGGAAGCCAAACTCCAAACCCTTCCTGCCTCAGGACCCCTCACTGGGTAAGCCCCAGGTGGCTCTGCTCTGGAAAGCAGGGAGCCAGGGCTGAGCCTCCAGTGGGGTCCGACCCTCCTCAGGAGCTTGTAGACATTGATTTTCCTAGATTATCCTCCGGACCCCACAGGCTCTGAGTTCGGCCCATACACCTCCTTCCCACGCTGACCCCTGTGTTTGAAGCCAGGACTCCAAGGGGCAGATCTCCATGCAAGTGTGAACAGCAAACACATCAGTCTGGACACAAACAAGGGCACTTCCTAACAGGATCCTCAGTTCAGTGCTGAACAAACAGGTGGCCAGAGCCCCCGCCCCACTCACCAGACCCCCAGCTGGCAGCACAGCCCAGCCTCTGCACCTGGCCTGGAAAATGGGGTTTCCCAGGACTTCCAGTGCCCCTCCCCATGCCACTTCTCTCCCAACCTGCCTGAAACCCCCAGACTCAACCTCCCCAGCTTTAGTAGTAGGTGGCAAAGGCTTGATGACAACCCCAGAAGCCCACTTTTGGAATATCCTTTAAAAGGTTACAAGGGGACGGGGGAAGGTCTGGGCTGGAACACAGGGCCTGTGACAAGTCTGTCCTCTTTTCCTTGCCCAAAACGACCCAACATCTACCTGCAAGACACACACAAACACACACACACAGCACTATCACCACCACCACCACCACCATCACCTCCATTTTCCTTTCTTCCGGGCACAGAAGCCTTTCTGTGTGGTCCTCTCATCCTCTCCTCCCTCCCACTCCGTCTGCTTACAAGACACTTGGAGAGGTCACACACATGATAACCCAAATCTTTTTGTCTCTTTCCATTTCAACAATGCCCCTGAGTGTCTGGACCCTTAGACCATATTTGAATGTCTGTGATGCACAGAGGGCTGAAGCCTGATGGGTGGAGACTTTTAAAAAAGAACCAGCACGTTTGTTACCTCTTCTACTGGTGTAGGAAGTTTAGTCAGTTACCAGCAGTTAAAATAAGTCAGTTCTTAAAAGGATTTACTCTCTCACACACTCTCTTCACTACAACTCTGTCCCCCATTCACTCCCAAAGGAAAAAAATAATCCTTCGGCCTCTAAGGGCTGTGGGTGCAGAGGAGAAATCAATTCAATTACATTCAATTTAAGTCATTTAAATAGACACTCTCATTATAGAATTTAGAATCAGATCCGGGTTTGAATTCTGGCAGTTCGCTAGCTGTAAAACAAATCACTTAGCTACCCCAAATCCGGTTTTCTCGTCCTTGAACGGGAATAACAGCATGACTGTGGGGAGCAGCAACATAGCACAGTGCCTGGGGCATCACAGGGGTTGGTGGACGACCATCCCACTTTCTCGTCCCTTTCTTCAGACTGGAGGAATAAGGGAGAAACCAAATTCAATCCAGCAAATACATGTGTACCTACCATGTGCTGGGCACTGTAGTAAGCATGGCTGGTGCATAAAACCACAAATAAGTGGCTGACCTGGGTCTTGGGTTGTCATGGGTGCATGGTATAGAGCGAGCTGGAAGCTCAGAGTCTTGAAATGAGTTTTGCCTTTTGTGCAAATCACTCCCACTTAGGTGGGCCTCCATGTCTTTCCTTTTCAAGGAAGTACAAGGAAGGGCTTTGACTAGTTTGCTGCCAAGGTCCCAACGAGCTCTGAAGTACTCTAAGCAGGTAGAACATATTAGTCTCACTGCACGAGGGTTGTTTGCCCTGGTCCTCGTGCTTCCTCTCTCCTTCCTCCCTCGGTCTTTGCCCATCCTTAAAGTTGGAAGTCCCCAAAGGGTCCCCACTAGCTAGCCCTTCTCTCTTCTCTTGCAGCATTTTCTTTATGCATAATCTCACCTACTCCTTGCCTTCGTAGGCTTTCCTCTCTTTGGAGGAATCTGCGGAGGAAAGGCTCCTCCAAGGAGCTTCCCTGGATCTCTGAAGTTATAACCAGTCTCTGTCCTTCATACACCCCTCGAATCTGCCCCTTGAGTTTGCCAGTTACATTGCTTGGTTGTGGATGAGTTTCTCTTCTTCCCCTTCCCCCAGCAGGAGTTTGTGAGTTCCCAATGGGAAGAAACTGTAATAAACCCAGCACATAAAACAGGCCTCAAACAAACAGATGTTTGTTGACTTCAGTCTAATTGAAGAGCATAGGATTTCAGAGAAAGTCTTAAAAGCAGTATACATCAGAAAAAGTTAGGAAACAGTAGGTAACTGCAAAGTGCAGTGTGTTTTAGCCTATAGGGTGCCTCGCTGTGTCCCTGTGCCTTCCTGGGTGAGGGGAACAAACAACAACCTTGTTTGCTCTTGGCCTGTCAGGTGCAAGTGGATGCAGGAGGGGCAGAGCAGAGGAGGAGCAGGTGTGGGCTGGAGCCGAGACGGCTGGGCAGGGGGAGGAGGTGTGGGGCTTCCCCCCAAGGTAGCCCTCGGCCCTCGCATCCTGTAGGCTGGGCTTGACGCAGAGGCCCTGCATCTCAGCTCCAAAGACCTGCATATTCCCCATTTAGCACCTTTCTTCTGGATGAAAAAGCCTCCCTTTGGAAAGATGAAGAGAAAGAGAGATGGAGAGAGATCTTGCAAAAGAGGGTGAAAAAGGAGAAAAGTGACAAAGATTCATCAGGGTGTTGGGAGAAAGGGCAGCAAGGGGGCCTCCCAACACATCTTCCCCAACTTCCTAGGTCCCAAGTGGCTCTGGGTTCTGTCTAGGACTTGTCAGTGTCCACAGCTCTGCTTTGTCCCTGAATCCAGAGAAAGAAACTCGTTCTTTACTTAAGAGAGATAATCCAAGTGTAAAGCCTAAATGATCAGTAAATATTAGCGACTATTATTATTTATTACCATTTTTCCCCTTTCTCCTCCTCTCTACATTTCAAACCTATAGACAAGTATAGAAAATAATAAAAGGAATATCCATATACCCACCACTACCCACTTTATCAAACATTTTTACTACCATTGTTTTAAGAAATAAAATAGAAAATTGCCAGCCTTTGTGCCTCTCCCTAGCCCCAGTCCCTTCTTGCCCCCCCCAGAGCTCATCTCTATTTTAGTTGTCATATATATCATGCTCAAGAATGTCTTTATACTTGTATCACATATTTATGTTTTATGATATACATGTTTTAAACATTTTTATAAATAGTGTAGTGGCTTTGTATTGTGTCAACTTAGCTAAGTTAGAACTACATTTCCCAGAATTTCCTTCCCTGCATGGTTCTCGGCGAGGGTTGGTGACAGGAGAAAGCGCGTGATACTTGGACGGCAGAAGCAGTAGCCACCATGTTTACACTGTGTAAGGCAGGCACTGTGGTGGCTCATGAACTAGAACAGATTTGCTGGCTCACCTTGCTGGTGGTGGGCAGCAGCTGGGCATGAAGCTCCTTTATCTTCCACCAGACCCTCTTCAGTTTCCCCAACTTCTAGGCTACGTATGTAGTATTTAGTTCCAGAACAAAGGACACCAGATTCTTTTGCAGGTCACCTACATCAACAAAGTTAGAGGCTTCAGAATGGTATGGGATTGAAGCGGTTTCCAGCTCATTCTTGCTCTTCCTCCTAGGTTCCATTCTGTCCTTGCTTCCCCACTTCACATCCATCATTCCTTCCTGACTGCCTGCCCTGTGAATTTCAGTCCCCAGCCACAGACAAAGAAGTAACAGCTTCACATAGACTATGTAACCAGCTCCCATAATTGTACAAGGTCAAATTCCCATAATACATTCCTTATTCTATGTCACTCCAAGTGGTTCTGCTTCTCAGATTGGATCCTGACTGGTACAGATTTTGCTACCAGAAATGGTTCCAAAAAGAACAGAACCTTACTGGGTGTCGGGTTCTCTGAATTTGGTCTAGATTACCTAGAATTGATTCTTTGATATAATTAGATTTAAAAGCATAAATGAACCTTACCGAGAATTACCAAGGATTACCAGGGGTAAAGGGGTCGTTGGTATTCCATGGCATATAATGGGAGAAAAATGTTCTTTAAATGATCACCTGTAGACAATTGTAATGAAATGCCTATAGAAGTGAATGCTTTGACCAAGGATTTGCTTGAACATAACAACTGGAATGAGATTGGTGGGTTGTTAAAGTGCCCTGGAGAACTTGGAGAAAGAATATGAGGCAGGGCTTGAAAATCCCGTCTCAAGTCCATGTAAGGGACCTGAACGTTTCTATGGCTGTCCTATAGGACAAAGTACGTTCCCAACCTCACAGGTCTCTTCTGTCAAAATTCGGAAGTCTATTCGGAAGGAGCGGGACCATGAAAATTAGGTTGGAGACAAATATGGTCAATTCCAATGAATCTGGGGACCTTGAGTCCCTAAGTTCTGCTGAACCTCCTTTTTCAGTAGAAATAGCTCTTCCACCCCTATCTGAGGAAGTTAGTCTCCTCTTACCTAAAAGACTGGTTACTGCCTTCCCTGAAGTGGTAGACTTGATTTTTCTCAGCATCTACATCCATCACCTCTCATTGGTTATAGACTCAAATCCAAACAGGATCCAAAGGCTGAAGTGCAAAGCATGATCCATGAGGAGGTGTGATACACACCAAAATAATTGCATGATCTTACCAAGTGATATCAATAGAAACCTGGGGGAATGTATAGACATGAATTCCTAAGGGTGGAAAGAATATAAAGTCAGATTAGGCTGAATTTATTTATTAGGGCTCACTAAGCAGAGAGTCCTGATTTGATGTGTTAGCTTGAGTGGTTCTAGCTGGTCAGTTGGTTGACTGAAATCTGGAAGCTGAAATGCCAGAATTTCTTTGGAACACTGTAGAAGAAAGCATCCAAAGGCTAAGAAGGTTGGAATGCTAGAGTAGATTTATCATATAAGAGCTCTTTACCTGCCCCCTAAATATGCACCTAGGAAAGTCCAGAGGACACTCCTTTCACCAAGCCCGTGAGAAACACATTCACGAGGAGAGCCCTGATATCCTTGAAGATGTCTATTGCAGCTATTCTCTGTAGGCCAGAAATAATGGTAGGAACTTATGCCATTGCATGTGGCTCCCTAAATTCAATGAGGGTCATGGGATCCCAGGTTAGCTGAGACCAAGTGATGGTACTTAAGTAAAAGACAAATAGATGTGGTTACTGTAATGGGCTCATGAAAAATGTGACCATGGTGGGAGGGATAGAGGTTATGCATGGCTTAGTAACATGGATTCCCGCTCATCAAGGCTAATCTGGCTACAGCCACTGCTGAGTGCCCAACCTGCCAACAGCAGAGGCCCTAGTTTGGAAATCAATCAGCCACCTGGTGGTGGGTTGGTTACATAGTAAGGGGCAATGCTTTGTTCTCACTGGAATATCCAGTTACTATGACGTGGATTTGTCTTCCCTACCCACAAGGCTTCTGCCAAAATCACCATCTGTGAACTTGTAGAATGCCTTATCAACTGTCAAGGCATTCCACACATCATTGCTTCTGACCAAAGAATTCCTTTTACAGCAAATGAAGAACAGCAATGGGCTCAGGCTCATGGAATTCATTGGTCTTACCGTGTTCCCCATCACCTTGAAGTAGCTGCCCTGAGCGAACAGTAGAATGGCCTTTTGAAGACTTAGTTATGGCATCAGCGGAGTGGCGAAAGCTTGCAGGGCTTGGGTGATCCCCTTCAGGATGCAGGATGTGCTCTAAATCAGCAACTGACCTATGGTGCTGTTTTTCCCAAAGCCGGGATTTGTGGGTCAGGAAACAGAGAGTAAAAATGAGAACAGGTCCCCTCAATATCACACATAGTGCTTCTCTAGCAAAATTGCCACTTTCTGTCTCTAAAACTTTCAGCTCTGCTGGTCTAGAGGTATGAGTTCCCAAAAGAGAAATATTTCCACAGGGGCCACAGCAGTGGTTCCATTGAACTGGAAGTTGAGACTAGCCCTGGCTATTTTGAGCTTCTCTTGCCAGTGAATCAACAGGCAGAGAAGAGGGTTATTGTACTTCCCGGGGTGATTGGTCTTGACTATCAAGGGGAGAATAGGAGCCTCTTGATATTCCCATCTCCTGTAACTAAAGTCAACAGCAAAACTACTATAACTTAATAGAGGAAGGAGTGCTAATGGCCCAGATGAGGAATGAAGGTCATCCCAGCAGGGAGGGAATATGAAACGGGGAGTGGAAGAGTAGTTATAAATACAGCTAAAACAACACAATCAGTTGCAGAGATGAGGACTGAAACTTTTCTTCTTGTATTTCAATGCAAATATTTTTGTTTTCTTTTTTCTTAAAGATTGGCGCCTGAGCTAACAACTGTTGCCAATCTTCTTCTTTTTTTCTTTCCTTCTTCTTCTCCCCAAAGCCCCCAAGTGCATAGTTGTATATTCTAGTTGTGAGTGCCTCTGATTGTGGCATGTGGGATGCTGCCTCAGCATGGCCTGATGAGAGGTGCCATGTCCGCGCCCAGGATCCAAACCAGCAAAACCCTAGGCCGCTGAAGCTGAGTGGGCAAACTTAACCACTTGGCTGCGGGGCCGGCCCCAATATTTTTCCTTCCTCCTCCCATTTCTCCACTGTCTAAATAAGTTTTTAACATTATTTGTCAGTAATTAAGTTACAGGATATCAGAGGGGAAGTGTGACTCAGCTGGAAGAGAAATGAACATCACTGAAGTGTGAATAAAGAGAATCGTATCCTCTTTTGGCAGGGGAGGGTTAGGAATGTACTTATTCTCTCTTCATATGGATAACCAAGTGATCTGATGTTTTCATTGTGCAAGGGATAGGCGCATCATGTTAAACAGAAGGACAATTTTGCTGTAGTTTGCTTTCAAACTTTACTTGAAAGTTTAGTATGGTGAAAATGGGTGTTTACGTATGCCAAGTTGACAAAAGGTGAACTGTAGTGGCTTTGTACTGTCACCTTAGCTGAGCTGGAATCCTACTTCCTAGAATTCCCTTTCACATGTTTCTGGGCTAGGGTTGGCCACAGGAGAAATGTGCATGATATTTGAAAGGTAGAAGTGAAGCAGTCATGTCTATACTTGGAAGGTCGCTGTAGGGTCAGGTGCTCTTGCAGCTCAAGCATGGTGTGGTAGACCTGTTGGTTCACTTTATTGGCATGAGGCAACAGCCGGGTCTGCAGCTCTTTCAGCTCTCATTGGATCTCCTCCTTCAGCTTCTCCCACTCCTGGGCTTGGTGCATTTTTAACTCTGGGATGAAGGGCACCAGGTTCTCCTATGGATCACTTGCACCATGGGAGTTGGAGGCTCGGAGGTAGTGAAAGAAGTATGTGAGTTCCAGTTTCTCCTTGTGAGTTTCAGCTCTTCCTCACAGGTTCCAGTCATCCTTGTTCTCCCCACTTCATGTCGGTTGTTCCTTTCTCACTGCCTACCCCGCTGCCTTCAGGTCTCAGTACGAGATGCAGAAGCAATAACTAACTGTACACGAACTGTTTAGCCAGCTCCCATAATTGTATAAAATCAAATTCCCATAATAAATTTCTTATTCTATGTCACTCCCAGTGGTTCTGATTTCTCTGATGAGACCGTGTCAGGTCTGTGGGTTATAAATATCATCTCCCAGTTTGTGACTTGTCTTTTATCTTTGTTTATGGTGTCTTTTATCGTACAGAAGTTTTAAATTTGAATGCAGCAAAATTTATGGTGTTTCTGGTATTTAAGCAATTTTCCTTATTCTGAGGTCATAAAGCTATTCTATATTTTCTTCCAAAAAATTTGAAATTTTGTTTTTTACATTTAGGCTTTTAAATTCCTCATAATTTAGTCTTGTGTATGTTGTAAGGTAGGAATCTCCTTTTTTCTTTTTCCACATTTATAACCAATTAATCTGGTTATAAATCTCCACATTTGTTAATAGTCCATTTTTCCCCACTATGTGCACTGCCTCCTCAGTCATACGTCAGGTTTCCATATGTATCTGGGTCTATTTCTGGGCTGTCCATTCTGTTCCACTGGCCTATTCTTCCATCCCTATGCTGATACCCCACTGTCTTTATTTCTATAGCTTTATAAGAAGTGTTGGTATTGGGTAAGGCCAATTCCTTCATCTTGTCCATTTCATTCAAATTGTCTTAGATATTCTTAGTGCTTCATTCTACAGTTTTTGAATCAATTTATCAAGTTCTACAATTCTATTGGGATTTTAAAAATTCTAATGCATTTATAATTTTTAGATAATTTTTGGAAGAATTGTCATCTTTTGACATTGAGTCTTCCCACTCATTTATTCAGGTCTTATTTTATGTCCTTCAATACTGTTTTCTAATTTTCTCTTTAAACATTTCAAACATCTTTTAAATTTATTCCTGTGTATCTCATAGTTTACATTGCAGTTATGAATGAGATATATTTTTCTATTACATTTGCTAAGAATATTTACCTTTATCAATTTTTATACATTGATCACACATCCAGCAACCTTGCTATATTTTCTACTTTTAAGAGTTTCTCTGTGGATTTGCTTGAATTATCTCTATAGATAACCATATTGTCTACAAGTAAGAGTAGTTTTGTCTCTTCCTTTCCAATTCTTATATCTTTCTTTTGGTGTCTTATTGCATTGGCTGAAATCACCAGTACAATGATAAATAGATACTAGATAATGGAGACACATGTCTTACTCCTGACTAATAGGAGCTGCTTCTGAAATCTGACTTTTAAATATGATTTTTGCTATACATTTTTTTATGACTACCCTATACCCTTTAGTTTGGTAAAAGGTATACTTTTTAAATGAGTGAATCTTGAATTTTACTAATTTTTTTGTATCTATTATTTTTTTTCTTCAATCTGTTTATATGGAGTACTACCTTGATGATTGCCTTTTACTCTTAAGTTTGCTAAAAGTTTTCATTTTTTTAAATGATTGTAGAACTTCATTGAATGTTTTCTTCTGCATCTATTATAAATATAACATATTTTTCTTTAATCTGTTAATATGGTGTGCTCCTTAATTGATTTTATGATGTTGAACTTTCTAACATTCTCAGAATAAACCCTACATGATCTTGATTATTATTTTCATATAAACTGTCAAATTAGATTTGCTATTATCTTATTTAGCATTTTAGCACCTAGCATCATAAGGATAATGGGTTTACGATTTTTGTCTCTTAAACTTTCTTTTCCTGGTTTGGATATCAACGTTATACTAGCCTCAAAAATGATTTGGGTAGCTTTTCCTTTTCTCAACTCTCTGAAACAGTATAAAATCAGGATTACTAGTTTCATAAAACTATTGGGACTGAATGTCTTTTTCAGGAGAGGGGGAAATGGCTATAAAATTTTGATTATCAATGACCAGTTAGTGGTATATCGTTTTCTATTTTTTCTAAAGTTAGTTTTGACAATTGATATTTTTCTAGAAGATTATCTATTCATATAAGTTTTCAAATGTATTGACAATGTGATTTATGATAATCCCTTAGAATGAAATAATCTCTTTATTTCTAGCCTTGGCCTGTCATCATTCCTTATGTTTATTATGCTTTTTCTCTTTTTACTCTTGGTAAGTCTTGTTAGGGGTTTGTTTAGTCTATTACCTTTTCCAAAGAACCATTTTGGATTTTGTTGATCTTCTCAACTGTGCCATCTTTTTCTCCTATCATTTTTTTCTATTTCATTGTTTTGTTATCTGTATGTTTTCTTTTCTTCCATTTTCTTTAACTTTTTCCTGTTGCTTTTTTCCTACCTACTTAAGTTGAACACAATTCATTTATTGCCAACCTTCATTTTTATTGCTACCTTCTGTTATAGAAAATTTTAAATATAAACAAAAGCAGAAGGAATAGTATAATGAAACCCCAAGCATTCATCAGCCAACTTCAACAACTTTCATCTCAGGGCCAATCTTGTCTTGGCCAATCACCCACCCCAGATTATTTTGAAGCAAACTCTGACATCATGTATACTTGCAAGTAAATAGTTCAGTATGTTTTTCTAAAATATAAGGACTCACTATACATACCTAAAAATATCATTATCGTACCTAAAAAAATACCATTATAATACCTAAAAATGTATATATAACAAGAATCTTTCATGTTAGCCAGTATCTAGTATTCAAATTTCCTCAATTACTTCATAAATACCTATACAGTTTCTTTGGCTCCTAATAAGGTCCAATCATTGCAATTGGTTAATATGTCTCTCATGACTTTTAATCTATGGGTTTTCTCTTCATCTTTTTTTTTCTTACAATTCATTTATTGATGAAGATAGGTAGTATGCCCTATAGAGTGTCTTATAGTCTGAATTTTGCTGATTGCATCCCTGTGGTGGTGTTTAACATGTTGCTCTGGCCACTATATTTCCTGTGGATTGGCAGTTAGATCTAAAGACTTGATCAGATTTGGATTTGATTTTTTTTGACAAGAAAACTTCACAGCTGAAGTCATGTACTTCCATCAGTAGGAATTTCTAGTTGTCTTTATGGTTGTGATGTTAAGGGCCACTAATGATCATTGCCACTATACCTTATGCTGCTTTCTGTCCTGTCATTTTGGTTGTCTGAAGTTCCTTCTCTAGTAGGTTGTTCAGGCAGAGATTGTGGGAACAATATTCTCACATTTTTTTAGTCCTACACGAAAGCATCTTAAGAGCAAACTCAAGAACCATGAAGTTAGGAAAGCTACTCTGGCCTATCCTCCCCTTCTGAAATAAACACTCAACTCACTTAAACATAGGCTAAGGGCTCTGACTTTTATGTTGCAGTGTGACTGCTTCTCTATTTGGACTTTTTCATGCTATCTCTTTTTTGCATTTTCTGTATATCATTCTTTTTAAAATTTCTGTTTGTCTCCTTTTCTACCTGATAAAATTTTCCACATACACCCTGACACTGTTTTAAAAATCCTTTGCTGGTTTGGAAGCTATTTACTATATTTCTATTCTTTTAGTCTTTGCCCTTAAATTTTTAATATACCTTTTAATTGTTATTCTTGCCTATTAATAAATAAAATTAGTCAATATTTTTAATTCTTCTCTTAACATGACAATGACCTTAACAGGCCCATTGTTTACTATCCTAAATCTTATTGCTGTTTCATGTTTTAGTTTTTTAATGTAAAAAGACTATTTTTAACAATAAATAGTTGATAAAATTGTATTGATGATTAATCAACCTCTATGTTTATTATTTTTCTTGTACTTCTTTTACTTATTATTTTTCTGGTACCCTGTGGGTTCATTTTTTTTTCCTTGCTAACCTGCTCTTTAATAGGTCTCTTAGTAAGGAAGGGTCTTTAGGTGGCAAACTCTCCTGGTCTTTGTATGTCTGAAAATGTTTGTTTTTACCTCTCTTGAATGATAGTTTGGATGAATATAAAATTCTAGGTAGACAGTTAATTTCTCTCATTACTTTGAAGAGACTGCTCCATTGTCCTTTTTTCACTTTTTTTTATGGTGGCAAAATACACATAACAATTACCATCTTAACCATTTTTAAGAGTGCAGTTCAGTGATGTTAAATACATTCACATTGTTGTACAACCATCGCCACCATCCATCCCCATAATTCTTTTCATCCTATAAAACTGAAACTCTATACCCATTAAATAATAACTTCCCATACTCCCCTCCACCCAGCTCCTAGCAACCATCATTGTACTTCCTGTCTCTAGGACTTTGACTACTCTAAGTACCTCACATAAGTGGAATCATACAGTGTTTGTCTTACTGTGACAGGCTTATTTCACTTAGCATGATGTCCTCAAGGTCTATCCATGTTGTAACATATGGCAGAATTTCCTTCCTTTTTAAAGCTGAATAATATTCCATTGTATGTGTATACTACATTTTGCTTATCCATTCACCCATCAATGGATACTTGAGTTGCTTCCATGTTTTAGCTATTGTGAATATTGCTGCTATGAACATAGGGGTACAAATATCTCTTCAAGACTCTGTTTTCAATTCTTTTGTGGATAGATCCAGCAGTGGAACTGCTGGATCTATGTGTAATTTTTTTTTTAAGAAGTGCCATACTCTTTTCTACAGTGGCTGTTCCATTTTACATTCCTGCCAACAGTGCAGAAAGGTTCCAATTCCTCCACGTCCTTGCCAGCACTTATTTCCTTGCATTTTTTTTCGATAGTCACCATCCTAATGGGTGTAAGATCGTATCTTATTGTAGTTTTGGTTTGCATTTCCCTAATGATTAGTGATGCTGAGCATCTTTTCCTGTGCTTCTTGGCCATTCATATATTTTCTCTGGAGAAATGTCTATTCATATCCTTTGCCTATTTTGGAATTGGGCTGTTTCCTTTTGTTGCTCAGTTTTAGCAGTTCTCTATTTATTCCGGATATTAATCCATTATCAGATCAGTGATTTGCAAATATTTGCTCCCATTCTGTGGGTTGCCTTTTTACTCTGTTGATAGGATCTTTTGATGCCTAATTTTTTTTTAATTATCATGAATTCCACTATGTCTATTTTTTCTTTTGTTACCTATATCTGTGGTGTCATACCCAGGAAGTCATTGCCAAATGCAACGTTGTGAAGCTTTTGTCTTATGTTTTCTACTTAGAGATATATTGTTTTAGGTTTACGTTTAGGTTCTTGATCCATTTTGAGTTCATTTTTGTATATGGTGTTAGGTAAGGGTCCAACGTCATTCTTTTGCATATGAATATCCAGTTTTCCCAGGACCATTTGTTGAAAAGACTGTCCCTTCCTCATTGAATAGTCTTGGCACCCTCATCAAAAATCATTTGACCATATATGCAAGGGTATATTTCTGGGATCGCTATTATATTCCATTGTTCCATATGTTTGTCTTTATGTCAATACCATTCTGTTTCAATTACTGTAGCTTTGCAGTATGTTTTGAAATCAGGAAGTGTGAGTCCTCTGGTTTTGTTCTTTTTCAAGATTGTTTTGACTATTTGGGATCCCTTGAAGATTCCATATGAATTTTAGGATGGGCTTTTCTATTTCTGCAGAAAACATCATTGGCATTCTGTTAGGGATTGCATTGAATGTGTAGATCATTTTGGGTAGTAATGACATTTTGACAATATTAAGTCTTCCAATCCATGAACATGGGATGTGTTTCCACTTATTTGCATCTTCTTTAATTTCTTTCAACAACATTTGTAGTTTTAATTGTACAAGTCTTTCACTGCCTTGGTTAAGTTAATTCCTAGGTATTTTATTCTTTTTTAAGCCATTGTAAATAGATTGTTTTTGTAATTTCCTTTTCAGATTGTTCGTTGTTCATGTATAGAAATGCAAGTGATTTTTGTGTGTTGACTTTGTAGCCTGCTACTTTGCTGAATTCATTTATTAGTTCTAACAGGTTTTTTTGTGGAATCTTTAGGGTTTTCAATATATAAGATCATATCATCTGTAAAAAGAGGTAATTTTACATCTTCCTTTCCAATTTGGATGCCTTTTCTTTTTCTTGCCCAATTGCTTTTGGCTAAAACTTCCAGTATTATCTTGAATGGAATTGATGAAAGCAGGCACTCTTGCCTTGTTCCTGATCTTTGAGGAAACACTTTCAGTCTTTCACCATTGAGTATGATGTTTGCTGTAGGTTTTTCATATTTGGCTTATTATTATGTTGAGGTAGTTTCCTTCTATTCCTAGTTTGTTGAGTGTTTTTATTATAGAAGGGTGTTGAATTTTGTTAAACGCTTTTTCTGCATCTATTTAAGTGATCATGTGGTTTTTTCCTTCACGCTGTTGATGTGGCATATTACATCAATCCATTTTTGTATGTTGAACCGTCCTTGCATTTTGGAATATTTCCCACTTGGTCATGGTGTATAATCCTTTTAATATGCTGTTAAATTCTGTTTGCTACTATTTTATTGAGGATTTCTTTTTGCGTTTTCTTCCCAAATCCCCCCAGCACATAGTTGTGTATTTTTTCAGTTGTGGGTCCTTCTAGTTGTAGCATGTGGGACACTGCCTCAACATGGCCTGATGAGTGGTGCCATGTCCACACCCAGAATTCAAACCAGTGAAACCCTGGGCCGCAGAAGCAGAGCGCGCAAACTTAACCATTCAGCCACAGGGCTGGCCCCTGTTGAGGATTTTTGCATCAATGTTCTTAAAATAATTATGGTTTGGCTGTGAATTTGTTCATAGTTTTCTTTTCTTGTTTTGTCTTTGACTGGCTTTGGTATCAGAGTAATACTAGCCTTAGAGAATGAGTTAGGAAGTTGTTCTCTCCTCTTCAATTTTTTGGAAAAGTTTGAGAAGGAATGGTATTAGTTCTTCTTTAAATGTTTAGTAGAATTCACCAGCAAAACCATCAGGCCCAGGTTTTCTTTCTTTGTTGGGAGATTTTTAATTACTGATTCAATCTCCTTACTAGTTACAAGTCTATTCAGATTTTATATCTCTTTATGACTTAGTCTTGGTAGGTTTTGTGTTTCTTAGAATTTGTTCGTTTCATCTAGGTTATCCAATTTGTTGGCATACAATTGTTCATAGTTCTCTCATATAATCCTTTTTATTTCTGTAGACTTGTTAGTAATGTCCCTACTTTTATTTCTGATTTTAGTAATTTGAGGGGTTTTCTCCCTTAGTCCATCTAGCTAAATGTTTGTCAATTTTGTTGATCTTTTTGAAGAACCAACTTTTGGTTTCATTGATTTTTGTCTATTGTTTTTCTATTCTCTGTATCATTTATCTCCGCTCTAATCTTTATTATTTCCTTCCTTTTGCTTTGACTTTAGTCTGTTCTTCTTTTTCTAGTTCCTTAAGTTACCAAGTCGGGTTGCTGATTTGAAATCTTTCTCATTTTTTTTAATTTTCATTTTTTGCTGAGGAAGACTTGACCTGAGCTAACGTCTGTGCCAATCTTCCTCTATTTTGTATGTGGGTCGACACCAGAGAATGGCCAGTGACAAGTGGTGTAGGTCCACGCCTGGACACTGAACCAGGGCTGCTGAAACAGAGCATGCTGAACTTAACAGCTAGCCCACAGGACCAGACCCTTTATTGCTTGTTGAAGGTAAGCATTTATAGCTATAAATTTCCCCCTCAGCACCACTTTCACTGCATCCCATACATTTTGCTATATTGTGTCTTGTTTTCATTCATCTCTAAGTGGTGTCTAATTTCCCTTGTGATTTCTTCTCTGATCCATTCGTTGTTTAAAAGTGTTTAATTTCTGTAATTTTGTGAATTTTCCAGTTTGCCTTTTGTTATTGATTTCTAACTTTATCCTGTTGTGGTCAGAGAGGAAACTTTCTATATCTATCTTTTTGAATCTATTGAGACTTCATTTGTGGCCTAACATACGGTCTATCCTGGAAAATGTCTCACGTGCAGTTGAGAAGAATATGTATTGTGCTGTTGTTGGGTTGAGTGTTCTGTGTGTGTCTGTCAGATCTAGTTTGCTTATTGTGTTGTTAAGTCTTTTATTTCCTTACTTATCTTCTGTCTGTTTGTTCTATCTATTATTGTAAGTGGGGTATTAAAGTCTCCAATTATTATTGAACTATTTCTGCTTCAATTCTGTCTGGTTTTGATTCATATATTTTGATGGTCTGACATTAGGCACATAAATGTTTATAATTATCATACATCTTACTTATTGAACCTTTTATTAATATATAATGTCCTTCTTTATCTTTTGAAAACTTTTTTGATTTAAAGTTTATTCTGTCTGATACCAGTATAGTCACTCCTACTCTTTTGGTTACTCTTTACATGGAATACCTTTTCCCATCTTTTCACTTTCTTTTTCTTTTCCTTCTTTTCCCCAAAGCCCCCCAGTGCATAGTTGTATATTCTAGCTGTAGGTCCTTCTGGTTCTGCTACTTGGGATGGCACTTCAGCATGGCTTGATGAGCACTGCTAAGTCTGCGCCCAGGATCCGAACCAGTGAAGCTCTGAGCTGCCAAAGAGGATCGTGTGAACTTAACCACCCAGACATGGGGCTGGCCCCCACCTTCTCACTTTCAACCTGTTTGTGTCTTTGTATGTCAAGAGCATCTCTTGTATACAGTATATAGCTGGATCATGTGTTTTTATCCATTCTGCCAGTCTCTGTCTTTTGATTAGAGAGTTTAATCCATTTACATAAGTAATTACTGATAAGGAGGGACTTCTGTCATTGTGCTATTTATTTTCTATATGCCTTATAGCTTTGTTGTCTTTCCTTTCCTGCAATACTGTCTTCTTTTGTGTTTAATTGTCTTTTGTAGTGAAATGTTCAATTTTTCTCATCTTATCTTGTATATACTCTGTAGCTATTTTCTTTGTGGTTACCATGGGTATTACATTTAATATCCTAAGTTATAACACTCTAACTTGAAATTTATGTCAGCTTAACCTCAACAATATGCAAAAACTCTGCTCCTTTACAGCTCCAGCCCCACCCCCTTTCAGTTGTTGATGCCACAGAATTACATCTTTATATACTGAGTGCCCCAAAACATAAACTAATAATTCTTTTAAATGCATTAGTCTCTTAAATTATGTAGAAAACAAGATTTGGAGTTACAAACCAAAGTTACAGTAATACTAGCTTTTACAATAACAATTGTTTTTTTCCTTTAAGTGCATTAGTCTCTTAAATCATGTAGAAAACAAAAAGCTATAATTTTTAAATCTTTGTGTTTTTGCATCAATCAATATTTTCCTTTATAGCTTCAGATTTTGACTCATCCTTAAAAAGTCCTTTCTCTAACACCTACACAAAAATCAATTCCAGACCTAAATATAAAAGGTAAACTATGGGGCCAGCCCCGTGGCTGAGTGGTTAAGTTCACGCACTCTGCTTTGGCAGCCCAGGGTTCGGATCCTGGACATGGACCTAGCACTACTCATCAAGCCATGCTGACTAGGCATCACACAAAGCACAACCAGAGGAACTCACAACTAAAATATACAACTATGTACCACCAGGGGGCTACGGGGAGAAGAAGAAGAAGAAGAAAAAAAACCAACGAAGATTGACAACAGATATTAGCATGGGTACCAATCTTTTAAAATTAGTACTTCTGTTCATTAAAAGAAACCCATTAAAAAAATGAAAAGGCAGGGCACAGAGTGAGAGAAGATATTTGCTTCTACATATATTGCAACAATGGGTTTGATTCCAAAATATCTATCTCTGTCTATACATAAATATTCTTACAAATTAATAAGGAAAAGGATAGTAACCCAACCCAAAAATAAGTGAACCACTTGAACAGTCACTTCACACAACAAGCTTATGAAAAGATGCTTAACACAAACAGTTTCCAGGGAAATAAATGCAAATTAAAACCACATTTTGCTAAAGGTCACATAGCTAAGGGATTTGAACCTAGGCTGTCTGTTAACCTCTCTGGCTCTATTTACTTATATTTAAATTGGGGATATTAATGTCTATCCTGAGGAACTTTTAGTCTGAGGAGGAATAAGCGAAACAACAGAAAACATAACTATGTACTAAAACATAGCAAATTATGTACTGAAAATCCAGAGCGAGACACACAGTGACCATATTATTTTTGACTTCGCTTTTTTATATTGAGCTCATAATAGTTTATATCATTGTGAGATTTCAGTTGTACGTTATTTCTTGTCTGTCACCACATAACTGCTCCTCTTTACCCTCTGTGTCCATCCCCCACCCCCCTTCCCCTGGTAACCACTGAACCGTTCTCTTTGTCCACGTGTTTGTTTATATTCCACATAGGAGTGAAATCATCTGGTGTCTGGCTTATTTCACTTAGCATAATTCCCTGCAGGTCTATCCATGTTGTTGCAAATGGGATGATTTTCTCTTTTTTTATGGCTGAATAGTATTCCATTGTGTATATGTATGTATGTATGTATATATATATATATATATATATACCACATCTTTATCCAATCATTGGTCGATGGGCACTTGGATTGTTTCCACATCTTGGCTGTTGTGAATAGTGCTGCAGTGAACATAGGGGTACATATCTTACTTTGGATTGTTGATTTCAAGTTGTTTAGGTAGATACCCAGTAGTGGGATACCTGGGTCATATGGTAGTTCTAGGTCATATGGTAGTTCTATTTTTAGTTTTTTGAGGGATCTCCATACTGTTTTCCATAGTGGCCAGACGAGTTTGCATTCCCACCAGCAGTGTATGAGGGTTCCCTTTTCTCCACACCCTCTCCAACATTTGTTATTTTTAGTCTTAGTGATTATAGCCATTTTAACAGGTGTAAGGTGGTATCGCAGTGTAGTTTTGATCTGCATTCACAGTGATTATATTTTTTACCTAGAAATCAGCACACAGAGACTTAACAAAATGTTCATAAGCCTTCCATCTTATAAGTTTTGTCTTGTTCCTTGTCAACTCCCCCTGATTCTAGCATGCATACTGCTGCCAGATTAACCTTTTGAGAGTCTTGGTGCATAAAGGGACACAGACCAGACACCTTATCTTGACCCTATAAATCTGGCCCCATCCTCTCGCTGTGCCATTTTAAAGAGCTTAGCCCAGCTCACTACTATTGTGAAGAGCTTCTCTCCTAACTAAGTGGTGGTAATAGCCACCACTTAGTTAAAAACACAATCTCATTTAATTCTTGTAACAATCCCATAAGGTAAGTATTATTTTCTCACCTAAGAGATCATTCTCATTTTACAAAAAATTGAGGCTTAGAGTGAATAAGCCCCTTATTCTAAGTCACAGAAATGTTCAGTGACAAAGCTGGGACTTGAAGCCAGGTTTGTCAAATTCCAAAATCTACACTTTCTGTCAGTGTCCTCCACTGTCCCCCAACAGCATGAATCCTTGTCTTTGTAGGCCCAAAAAATGGGGTCCTGGGGTCCGTCCTCATGAGGCCTCTTCACAAGGCCTGCTGTTAGTGGCTTGGCATTGCTGTCTGGTTGGGTCCTGGGGGTCACACAGCCTTTCCCTCTGGGAGGAAAAGCCCTTCAGAAAGAAGCATGTTGAGAAATGGAGTGGTGTGTGTAGAATTTGAGAGTTATGGGGGAGCTCTAGAACTTTCACCGGATCCCCCAACTTCTAATGGGTCTGACCTCGGGTAAGAGAAAGCCCCTCTTCTGAGTTTTCATCCCACTCACATCGCTTCCCCAGGCCTCTTCTCATCTCTGTCCCCTCCTCTCTGACTCAGCATCCTCTGACTGAACCAGAGTAAGCCTAGACCTGGGACCAGTTAGCCACCGCCCTTCATTTCTTCCACAATTTCACCTTCCAGGCTGCCTGGGGGGCTGCCCCAGAAGCAGGGCCAGTATTTGCTGAAGTGGGAAGGAGGGACACAGACAGCAAGGTTCCTTCAGCCCCTACCTGGCAGAGCAGAAGGGGCATGTTTGTGTCCCAAACAGCTGACGCCTATTGACAATGACACAGAACCGCCCTCCACCTGAGTGAGTAGTTTCAATGTTAGGCATTGGTTTGGGGAGGCAGAATGCCATGGGAACCTGGGAGTCAGGAATCTCCCAGAGACCCACAATCACAGCACAGTGCTCACCATGCAGCAGGCCAATTCTAAACGCTTGACATGCATTAAGTCATTTAATCCACACAGCAACTCCATGAGCAGCTATTATTATCATCCATTTTACATGTAAGGAAATACAAACCATGACTTGTAATTTGCAAGCACTGATTACCATCTGTAAACCAGAGACACAAATACCTGCCCTACACCTACACAACTAGGAGTCTTGCAAGCCGTCACCTCCGATACATTGGAAGTAAATTAATATATCTTAATCTGGAACCGTTACGGTTTTTCCCCTTCCACCTTTTTGGATATAGGAAAGCTTCTTCCAAAGGGGCCTAGATAATGTGGGTGCAGAAAGTTCCTGGACAGATCCAAAAGAAAATGGTAACCACAGCGCTGTCTGCAGGCAGGGAAGTGAGTGGCTAGGGGACAGGGTGAGAAATTTACTTTTCACTGTGTTTATAAACAAGATATTTAAAGTAAATTTTAAAAAATTTAAAAGGTCTGCGCAGTCACAGGTGAATCGGCGTGAGGCTTCTGCTTCCAAGACGGCGCCCAGTGGCCAGGCGGTGGGCCCAGGATCATCAGCAAGCCACAGCGAGCTCAGGGTCCTTTCCCGGACAGCACCAGGGTGGGCATTTGTAAATGCGGAAGGAGGGAGGGAGTCCGCTCCTTGCCGCTGCGCCCACCTGGACTCGCCCAAGACTGGGTGCGGCCCCGGGCGGCCGGGCGCACACTGACTCTGGAAGGTCCCGGGCTCCGCTGCGCGCGGGAGGCCCCGCCTGGGCCGCAGGAACCAAAGGCCAGCCCCAGCCCCGCCCTGTCCCGCCCCGCCAAATTTAAGAGCCCTCGCCGACAGCTGGGGCCGTTCCTGGCCAGCAAGTCTCGCTCCCTCTTGCAGGGTGTTCTCGCTCTCCTCTCCCCCGACGCACGCGGCCCCGGAGGCCCCCGGCTCCCCTCCCTGGGAGCGTCTGTCCGGGCCAGGGCCGCGCCATGCCCAGCCCCGTGCCGCGAGCCAGCCGGCCGCCCGCTCCCCGGGGCGCTCGGCTCCAGCCCGGGTCCCCCGCGCCCCAGAGCCACTCCGCGCGCCCAGGCACGCCCCGCGCTCCCGGGCGCCTCGAGTCCTCCTTCTCCGTCGAGGCCATCCTGGCCAGGCCCAGCCCCCGCGCGCCCGCCACCCCCCCTGCCTTGGGCCTCGGGACCATTCCCTTTCGGTCCCCGGCCCCGGTTGTGCCCTGGGCGTGCCCGGCGACGTGGCTGCCCGCCTACCTGAGCGTGGGGCTCTACCAGCAGTGCCCTCAGCCCCCTGTGCTGGGGTTGCGCGTGGCTCACTTCTGCGGCCTCCAGGGCCTCGGCGTCACAGGTACGAGGGGCCCTCGCGCCCGCGTCCGGGAAATTAGGCAGGGCGGCTGCAGAGGGGAGGCCGCGACAGTCGGCACATGATAGCGGAGAAGTCCCTGAGTTTGAGAACCACCCGCAGCTGGAGTGGGAAGGGACCCTACGACCCTTGACCTTGCAGTTGAAACCGAGGCCCGAGAGAGAGACTAGCTGAGACCAGACCGCAGCGCGAGGCTTACGCTGAGGTGGGAGAAGGGGTGTGTGGGGAAGGGTAGGCCAGAGGGGCTCCTCGGAAGACTGCCAAGGCCAGGGCTACGGCTGCGAGGAGCCCCCGCCCTGCTCCTTGGCTCCGCGTCCCTTGACGAGGGATTTATGGAGGCCCTTGCTTTCTCCCATAGCCCCTTTGGATAATGCCTGTTGGCACACAAGCTTTTCCCCAAAGCGGCTCCCGTTGCGAACCCACGGCCCTTTTTCAGCTGGGAGAAGCGGATGCTACAGGTGGTGCTGTTAGGTGCTGGCAAGTGCCCAGACACCATACCGCCTCGACTGCGCAGGTCTGAGTGACTTGCGCTCCTCACTTGACTCCTCCGAGCCCGCTTGCTTATTGCGCTCTTAGAATGGTACCTTAGTGCCCCGGCGCGCAGGCACTTAAATCCCAGCGAGAAATTAACTGTTGAGGTCCCCTTCTCCTCTGGCGTTAACACCCACCTACATGAGCTTTTGCCGTTTTTGGTTATCTGGTTCATGCTTCCCCATGTGCCCATGAGGCAAACTGGAGCAAGGTTAGTGCAAACCTTATGAACCCCTACCAAAATCCTGTAACACCATCTTACTTGGCTCCCACTCCCTGGGCTTCCCCCTCCTGTATTTCCTCAATTCCCTTCAGCTGGGCATTCCTCCCACCTGTGTTGGAAACACTGGGCTCTCAACCACGTGCCACTGCATCTGGGAGCCACGCCCATCACTCCAAGCCACCTTTTTCTAACCTCCCCACACACCTGAGGTCTTAATTGCAGTTTACTACTTTATATTACAGGTGTCTCATTTTCAAGTTAGTTTTTTCATAGGAGTTACATCCACGCAATTCAAGCGTCAGAATGTTTACTAAGATATATGGAGAAGAGTTTCCTCTCCCTTTCTGTCCCCCAGTCACCTAGTTACCCCCCTCCCCCCACCCCACAAGTAGCCAATGACACCAGCTTTATTCTTCCACAGGTATTTTGTGTATATTTACTACCTCAATACACACACGTATTTATATGTGTATATTCATTCTCTACCCTCCCTCCCATACTGACACACTGCTCTGCACTTTACTCTTTTCAGTTGATCATATATCTTGGAGATTTTCCCACATCAATCCATACAGAGCTTCTTTACACTGAAGAGTGGTCCATTCCAAGGATGTCCCATAATTTATTTAATCAGGCCCTGCTGATTGTTTCTCATCTTCTGCTATTATGCTTATGTTTGTGGTAAGCCTAGTAGGCTCAGCAGTTGGGGTCCTGGCCTCACTTCTTTTGCTGGAGTAGTTCGTCTGCCAGCCCTGGAGCCTCCCCAAGGTTAGTGGAGCTGAGGGGCCTTAGCACCGCACTTGCAGGTCCTGTGTCAGAACACTCCCGTCCAAGATAGCCCAACGGCTCACTTCCTCATTCCTTCCGAGTTGCCACTTAGGTACCTTGCCCTGATGGATGAATCTCCATCTCAGCTGGCCCACAGCTTGGTGAGCTGAATAGCACCTTTGTGTGCATTAGGAAGGGCACCCTAATATGTCCAGACAGACACAGCACCTTGTCAGAGGGCAAGAACTGGCCTGCGGAGAGAGGGCAGAATTTCAGACTCCACTTAGCCTCTCAGCTGGGTACCCATGTGCAGACCACAAGCTGTACATAGTGGCCCTGTTCAAATGTCACCTCAGTGAGATGACTCCCCTTTCTAAAGATGCCAACTATCCCTGCCCCCCCCACACACTCACCCTGTCCTTCCCTGCTTTATTATTCTCACTACTGCTCATCATTTTGATAATACTTTACTTATTTACCATTTTTACTGTTATACAGGGGTTTTCTGCTTTGTCCTGGAACCGTGCCTGACACATAGTAAACACTCAAAAAGTATTTGTTGAACAAATGAAAAGGATGAACCCTTGGGGGTCCCTGCTCTGCCCATCCCATGGGGTGTCCTGAAGTAGCCAAGGAAAGGAGTGGAGGACAAGGAGAGATGGAGGCCTGGCAACTCCTCTTAGGGCCAGAGGTTAAGCCAGGCAGCTAGAGAAGGTGGAGGCAGAGGTAGTCTCACAGCACTGTCCCTTCTTTTGTTTTTTTGAGGAAGATCAGCCCTGAGCTAACATCTGCGGCCAATCCTCCTTTTTTTGCTGAGGAAGATTGGCCCTGAGCTAATATCTGTGCCCATCTTCCTCTATTTTATATATGGGATGCCTGCCACAGCATGGCTTGATAAGCAGTGCATAGGTCTGCACCCAGATCCGAACCAGCGAACCTCTGGCCACCAAAGCAGAGTGTGTGAACTTAACTGCTGTGCCACTGGGCCGGTCCTGTCCCTTCTTTTCCATTGTTTGTTTTCTGTTATTTCTGTGCAGTCTCTGCCCACCCTGCCTCTTGCTGTGTTACCTGGCCAAGGGCAAGGCAAGGCATAGAGCTGTGAGCTTGTTCTCTCTCCTCCAAGATAGGGGGCTGGGGCGGTGGGATGGAGGGTGCTGGCTAACCTCTCCTCCTGCTGGTTGCTCTCTAGGCTTGGAGCTGGCTCACTGCCCAGGCCTATGGGGCCCCCCAGACTGGGCACCGGTGGAGGCCCTTCAGGCCACTGAGAGACCCCAAAAGAGAGTTCGAACTATGTTTAATTTGGAGCAGCTGGAAGAGTTGGAGAAAGTGTTTGCAAAACAGCACAATCTGGTGGGGAAGAAGAGAGCCCAGCTGGCTGCCCAGCTCAACCTGACGGAGAACCAGGTGGGAGCAGGACTCCTGTGGGGCCAGGGCTGCACGTGGGAGCAGACACGACTCTCCATGAGGTGCTAGGTGGCGGGTGATGGGAGGACATGGGCCTTCTTCCTCTGTGCCAGGCCACTGGGGGAGACAGGACCTGACCATTGGCACACTCCCTATTTGATGAGAAAAATGGCCCCAATTGAAATCACATTATGGGAACAACATGTGATGTTAATGCAGAACTTTATAATACAATATTTTCATGCTAAATAGGGTGCTGAATAAGTAGGTATTCAAGGGACTAAATATTAAAAATAATAATAAACATTCCTTGAGCCTATATTCCTCTCCAGCTACTGTATCATTTCCCTGCCGTTTTCACAGGCAAACTTCTCAAGAACTGGCTATGTTCTCTCCATGTCCTTACCTCCCCTCTACTCCCAACTCATTCCAATATGAATTCTTTCCCTACCATTCCATTGAAACTTCTCATCAAGGTCTCTAATGGCCTCCATTAGCCAAAGTCAACAGAAGTTTTCCTTCCCTCATCTCACTCCACCCGTTAGCCTCTCTCAGTACTGTCAACTGCTCCTTCTCTTATCTCCTATCTCTTCTCTTGGCTTCCAGACACCACACTCTCTTGGTTTTCCTCCCAGCTCTCTGGCTACTTCTTCTCTGTCCTCCTTGTAGGGGGGACTTTTCTCTTTGCAACCTCAAATTTTTCTGCCCAGCTGATCTCATCTATTCCCCTGGTTTTAAATACCATCTATAAGCCAATTTCTCCAAAATTTGTATCTTCAGCCCACTTCTCTTTTCTGACTTGTACATCTAACTACCTCTTTGAGGTCCCTACTTGGATGTCTTATGGGTAGTTATTTCAAACTTAACAAATCTAAGCCTCAATTCTTGATTTTTTTTCTCCCCAAATCTGTTCCTTTCCCTACACATGGCCCCACCATCCACCCAATTGTTCAAAATACCTAGTCATCCTAGACTCCTCCTCCTCTCCCATTTCCATTCCATCAGCAAGACTTGTCGCCTCTACCTCCAAAATGCAGCTGGAATTGCGTCATTTCTCTGCATTGTCCCAGTTCATACCAGCCCCAGCTCTCACTGGATCACTGCAATGGCCTCCCAGCTGTCTCCCTGCATCTATGTTCATCCATTCTTCACACAGCAGCTAGATGTGCAATTCACTTGAGATATGAATAGGATTATGTCACATACCACCCAAAAGCCTTGAAGCCGACACTCCTAACTCATGGCCTTCACATGCTGGGTGATCTGGCCCCATTGACCTCTCCCACTTTCCCTTTCTTCACTTTCTCTTCTCACTCTCAGATGTTCCAGCCGTGTTCTCCTCCTTGCTGGTCCTCAAACACTCCAAGCTTGGTTCCACCTCAGAGCCTTCCTACAGGTCATCCCCTGCCCCAGCCTACTTTTCTGTCCCCACCAGGCTGGCTTCTCATCCCCTGAGCCTCAACTTAAGTGCTGGTCCCTCAGAGAGGCTCAGACCTGTTTGTACCCCCATTTGTGTTTATATATTTCTTTGTTTCCATGTTTGTTATTATTCATCTCTCTCCACTAGACTGAGCTCCATGAGGGCTGGGACCATGCCTCTATTGTTCACCATTGTATCACCATCACCCAGGATGGTGCCTAGTACATAACAGGAGCTCAATAAATACTTGTTGATGAATGAATGGCAACTGGAATTACAGGGAAGGGTGTTTTGGAGGGGATGCCTCCCTTAGAAGAAAGAGTAAATTTTGGCCAGAGAGGAGAGGGCAGTGTGGGAATGGGGGAGCAGTGGGAATTGCTGGTCACATTCTGATCTCTGCCCACTCCCTATAATTGTAGGTGAGGGTCTGGTTCCAAAACCGCAGGGTCAAGTATCAGAAGCAGCAAAGGCTGAAACTGCCCGCCACGTCTGCCATTGCTGCATCCCTGGATGAGCCCTCCAGCAGCTCCGACACCAGCATCCAAAGAGAAGATACCGAGTCAGAAGTGGACAGCTGAGGACCAGGACAGAGGCTCAGTGCAGGCTGTCTGAGCTAGTTCTTCCTGGGGACACCCACTGGACCTGCCTGCCCCACTTCTTAATGAAGAGCCTCGACAGGGTCAAAGGGCACCAGAGGAATCTGAAGTGTCAAGCAGGGGCCCCCTTTTCTATATTGACCCCTGGGAGCTGGAATAATGAAAATGGTCAGGGGCACAGACTTTAGCCTTCAGCTATGTCCTTGGCCAAGTTATTGAACTTCTGAGCCTTTTTCTTCATCTGTATAATGGGTGTGTTGATAACTTAGAGCTCCCAGGGCTGAGATGACGTCTATAAAGCACTTATAGTGTGCCAGGCCCAGTGCTGTGCTAACTGTTAAGGCTTATACGCCCCCTTCACCTGGGGGAGTGGTGCCCACACCAGCCCTGGACTCTCTAGGGATTAGTCGTCTCCTGGCCTGGCTGTGGAGGAGAAGGAGCCTCCCTGAGTCAGGGCACAGAAGACTTCCCTACCAGAGGTGGTGGAGTTGAGAGCAGAGGAGGAAAAGGTAGACCGTTTAGCCCACTTCCCCTTACAGATTTCCCCCAAATTTTCTCGTTTTGTCTGAACTGTTACCACTCTCAGAAGGAGCTCCGGCCCAGCTGCCTTCTTGGAATAGACATGCTACCCTGACCACCATTTTTTTCCCTCCGGTTACCTGCCTTGACCCCTTCTCCATCTTTATATAGACTAGAGACACTGGACTCTGCCTTTGCCAAGATAGGCATTTTGTCATAAATTCTGCTTTATTTTCATGGGGTGGTTATTATTTCCTCCCCTTCACAATCCTGACTCGTGGCTCCCTTTCCTTCCCAGGAATCTGCTCATTTCTAAGAAGCCTAGCTGATAGCCTACACCTGTGGGGCCTGCCATTAACATTTCCAGAGCTGATTTCTCTAGTGCTCCACCTTCTTGGGTGGGTCTCTGTTGAGGGTATTGATTTAGAATCTAGAATGGCTTCTGAGTGCTGAGGTGAGCTGGTGGAAGGAGGTCTGCCCTGTCATCTGGTGGTCAGAGAGACCACGGTCTCCAGTTGCTCTAGAATTTTCTGAGGGAGAGAGAGGAAAGTTGGGGAGCAGAGACAGCCTTGCAAAACTACCTGCCCCCAAGGCAGTGGACGATGCTGTCTGGGATACCAGGCTGCAGCTGGAGGGATGCCAGGGTCCGGCTTCAAGAATTCTACCCTGTCCCTGTCTTCAGGGACATCCTTCCTAATGCTGGACCAAAAGTCAACTCTGTTAATCAAAGGAACTCAGCCACACTTGCCTCTTCCAGGAACAACTGGCTCACCTCTTTTTTTTTTTTTTTCAAATCAGCAGTTACCTATTCAGCAGTTACTGGGTTTTACCCAAGCCCAAACGTCACTATGAGACCAAAGCAAATGCAGACATAGGTTCCTTTACCAGGAGCACAGAGTCAATTGGAGGACAAGGAAACAAGATAAGGTACAGCGGTCAGGCTTGGCTGTGGTGGCAGATGCTTTAGGTCAGTGGTTTGCAGCTTTTGGGGTCCTAAATGAGAGAACAGGTCCCACTCCTGTTGTCAGGACAATGTGCCTATCACACTTCTGCATACAATTTCAGGGGTCCTCAGACCTGAGGTCAACTATGGACCCTCCTCCATTCCCCACTCCCACCCCCAGCTAGGGACCCCAGGCTGCAAGGTCCCTAAGCCCCTGAAGAGTCTGAGGGAGACTCAGGTCCCACTTAATCTTTCACAGGACTGTCTGCCCCGCTGCCAGAGGCCCACAGAGAAGGGAAATCTTGCATCAGACTTTCTTTGCGGGACGGATGGGTGGAGTAAGGTAGTCCGGGCTAAGGGTCAGGGGATAGGAGTAAATCAGCCCGCTGCTCTCCCACGCCTCAGCTGGGTCCAGGGATGGGTCCAAAGACCTCTTGACTCAAGAGTGGCCACTGGGTGGACAGAGACAACAGACATCCATACAAAGATGAAGTCGGACACAGACACGTCAAAACAACACACACACACACTCTCTGATATAGAGGTACACTCTGGCCCCGAAGACAAAACCGTACCGATGGAAAAGCACAAAAGCCCAGCTACACCCAGTCAACGAACTAAGTGATCTAAACACGTAGATAAAAGAGACCAGAATTTGGACTCGCTAGCGCACGAACTCTCGCAGCCTTGCAGACGGTCACGCCCGGGCCGTGGGCGAAGGGGGGCGGGGCCTCCCGGGTCGAGGCAGGGTCAAGGGTCAGAAGGCGGAGGCGCGCCCAAGATGGCGGCCTCCATGTGCGACGTGTTCTCCTTCTGCGTGGGCGTGGCGGGCCGGGCCAGGGTCGCCGTGGAAGTCCGATTTGTGAGCAGCGCCAAGGTGAGGCCGGGACGGACCCCGTCGGCAGCCCCCACCCTGTCCTGCCTTGGAGACAGCCCCGCGGGGCCCCATGCCCGGAGCCTAGAGGCTTCTCTGGAGCTCAGACGCGGCGCTCTGGCCCCTGCTCGCGGTCGGGGGCTCCCTGTCTGTCCCCGCGCGCAGGCTTCCGGGGCAGTCACGCGGGAACCAGGGCCTCCCGGGCCTCCGCGCGCACCCTCTCCCCGCGGAACCGGGCCGGCTTGCCAGCGGCCCTGCTGTGGCTGCTCCAGGCGGGTTGGGGGGTGCCGGGCCAACGGGCCGGGCCGGGGGACATTGCTGCTGGGCCCCGGGGGCAGTGGGCGGGGACGGGCTGAGCCGAGGGAACCGAGTGTAAAAAAGCGTGCGTCTTCAGGGAACCTTCTGAATGAGATTTGGGGTTAGAGAGTGGGTAGAGAGGCCAGAACCCTTCACGAAACGCCTCGGAGTGCTAAGGCATTTTTACTGGAGCCCGAAGCCTGTGGGAGCATTGGAAGGGTTTAAACAGGAAATGAATTTTGTCGTTTTATTATCGTGTTTTGGAAGTTCATTGTAGAAAAAGATAGAAAATGTATGTAAAAAAAAGAGAAGGTAAAAATCACTCATAATCCTATACGTGTGCAAATATGTATATTAAAATTACATTTTTAGAAAATGCTTTTTGATTCAGCAGTAAATCTTTCAATATCAACAAACATATTTCTACGTATTAATTTTTAACAGCTGAGTAATAGTCTATTTCGTGGGCGGGCCACAGTTCACTCAAGTACCTATTACCAAGTACCAACCCTTATGTTGGATCTTGTTTTTTTGACCCTGAGGTGAAAGGTCTTGGAGCTCAATTTCTGTGCACACACAACCTTTTTTTCTGTCCAGCACTGAGTATTTTCTTTTCTGGTTATCTTTGCCAATTGATATGTGCAGCATGGAATCGCTTTGTTCTCATTTACATTTCTTTGTTTACTAGTGAGCTTGAATTTATCATGAGTAGTGGCTGTGTGTGTCCTTGTCCAAGACGTCTGCCTTCTACTCCTCTGTCTTCTGCTCTCCGCATCTTCATACTGATCCAGTTCCCCAACCCAACCTTCCATTGTTCTCTTTCCACTCCAGAAGCATCTGGAGCGTTCCTCTCCATCCGTGGTAAATCAGCTTCCCGGCATCCTTGGTCTCCTCAGCTGCTCACATCTCCATCTTCACCCCAGGGCCTCTAGGGCTCTTGGCTGGCTTACAGTTTGATGGTGTCTCCGTTCCGCCACTCCTAGCAGGCAGAGACATTCACCTTCACTTTAGAACCCTACCCCTCAGGCCCCTCCTTTCTGGATTTCTTCCCTCGCTTCATCACTTCCGCCTTTCTCCTTGCCCAGTTGTCCTATCGCAGTCTTCTGTCAAAATCCCAGCTCTGGAAGAAGGAGCTGCCCACCCCACCGTCTCCGTGTCCACACCTGATGTGCTGCTGCAGAAAATCACATAGCTACCCAGACTTGGTGACAAGATGCATTATTCTGGGTTTTTTGCGTCTATATTCATCAAGGGAGATTGGTTTGTGTTTTTTTCTCTGTGCTGTCTTCCTCAGGTTGCCACATCAGAGTAATGCTTGTTTTTTGGTAAAATGGAGAAGCTTTCCATTTTTTCCCGTTATTGAATAGTTTAGATAGCATGAGAATTACTTGTGCTTTGGTTTAAAGAGAGCTGGCTTGTGAAACCAGATAGACTAGGGGCCTCAGTGGGGGGTAGTTTTTGACCACTTTCTCTGTCACTTCTATGGATATTGGTAGGAATGATTTTCAAAAATTTACCAACTACTGAGCCGAGGACACAACCAGTCACAACAGAAACCTGACTAAATACAGTGGATGCCAGCCGAATGCCACACTGGTGCATATCACCACTGCTTATTAGTCCGTCTCAGCTTTCTTCCTTTTGAATTCAGTTGTGGTAATGTATATTTTCTAGAAAATCATCCATTTCATAAATATTTTAAAATTTACCACATAGTTTTAGAGTTTTGCACAATCTTTTTATTAAAGCTTATTTTTCAAGTTGGAACTATCTTTGCATAGTTTGTGCCCTTTTCATTCAGTTTGCGTTTTCTTGAAGCTTCTTGGTAATATGAATAAGAGCTGTTTTTCTTGAAACACTTTCATATGTTTTAGAGGTGAGTGGTTTCGTGGAAGAATAGCTCTGATTCTTTTCCCTTTGTTTTGATTACTAAATCTTTTCTACATTTGGTCCTCCAGAAAGAGATTAATATTTATCTAACATTAAGATTTGAGATTGGGAGAGATGATGTGGGTCTCTGTCATATCTTTTTATTCCATAGAGGAAGACCAGGTTTTCATTTTGCTAGTTGGGGTCCCAGGGGCTACAAGGCATGGAGGTGGGGCTTCTAGGAAGACAACCAAGGGTGCGTGCATGGTTGTGCTCAGTGGTTTTGTTCCAGCTGTCCCACGCTGCTGTTAGAACTCCCAGAGTTGTTCAGAGGGGTGAGATTTGTGGCTCCTGGGTTGCTCAGGGCCTATCTTGGTCTACACATCCTCTCCCTCTGACTTTGGGAGACGCCCCTGTCTAGCCAGAGCACCAATGCTAGAAGGAAACAGGGAGCTACCCGGGAGGCCACATGACAGGACATTTCACTGGTGTGTCAGTCATTTTTTTCCTCTCCTTTGTGACTGTTCAGTGTTGGCAGGGGCACTCCCCTATTCTCTAAGTGAACAGTGGGAGTAGGTGCCCAGCAGGGTCAGTAACTGCCTGGGTCTAGAAGCACATTTGAGAAATGGCAGTGCAGCAATTGTTTTCTCATCCTTCATCCCTTGCGTGATGTATACAGTGCTTTAGACCAGTGCTTCTCAGACTTTAACATGCCTGTGACTGACGTGGGCATCTTGTTGAACTGTAGACTCTGATTCAGCAGGTCTGAGGTCAGGCCTGAGGTTCTGCATTTCTAACGGTCTCCCAAGTGATGCCTGTGCTGCCAGTCCATCACCTCACTTTGAGTAGTAAGCAGCTAGAGCTCATGAGGTGCATTCACCTGTGCTATATCATTGCATCCTGGAAACTGCCTGGTAGGTATTATCATCATATTCACTTTTCATGTGGGAAACAGATGCAAAGAAGTGAAGCAGCTGGCTCAAAGGTTCACGGCAAGTTAGCATTAGGACTGGTGCTAGGCTTAGTTATTCCTTTCAGCGTAACACCTGAGAACTTGTCGGGTGCGAGGCACTGTGCTAGGTGCTGCAGATACCCAGCCGACCAGGGAAGTAGGGCACATTCTCCTTCAAACTAGGCCTCCCTCTCCCGTGGTATAGGATTTCTCTGCAACCCTGAACAGCAGTATCACTGCCAGGATCCTGGAGGGGCAAGGGGTACCTCAGGGAGGGCTGCCCTGCCATTTATCACGCCCTGCTATTACCAGCTCCTGGTACAGGAGGCCCCAGCCTGCTCCGGCCATTCTAAAAATTCTCCTGCTCTTAGTACTCTGAGATGGCTGACGTGGTGTCTCCCTCCCCGTCCCAGGCCCCCTGCTCTGAACAGGCTGAAAGAAGTGTGACTGAAAGTAGGTCAGAGCTGCATTTCCAGAGGAGGCCGTTATGGAGGGTGCTGACCATGCTCCACGAGCCCTCCCAAGGCAGAGGCCTCTGCTGAGAGGGAGGCACGTGAGGGTGAGGCTGGGCGGCCCTCCAGGAGCTATGTCCTTTGTCTCTTTTTATGGACATCCTATTCCTTCTGTGCCCTCTTAGGGAAAGGGGCTGTTTGCTACCCAGCTGATCCAGAAGGGGGAGACCATCTTCGTAGAACGGCCCCTGGTGGCTGCACAGTTTCTGTGGAATGCACTTTATCGCTACCGAGGTGAGCACATCTCATGGCTGCTGGGCCAGCTGCTTTTGCACATGGAAGAGAGCTGCATTCATCCCTACTGGCTGACGTCTCTGGACTCTGGGTGTTGGGAGGAAAGGCTGTCTCCCCTGGAGAACACGCCTCTGTCTAACCTCAGGCTGTTTGGGGCTGTGAGTCTGCCGTAGAGAGGCTCTTCTGAAGTGCTCCCTGCGGGAGGACTGTCATGCAGGTGGAACTCAGTCTGACCCACAGTATAAGGGACTGGACATCATGCTAAAGGGCTCTGGGGCAGAATGCAGCCCTCTACCAAGAGAAGCCATGTGCCCTTGGGTCAAAATGCTGAGTTAGGGCTTAGAAGCAAGTAGGATGCCCTTAGCTTTGCCAGCCACGTGCTTTTCTCACACTTTTCTTGGGCTAGAGACAAACTGTGAAAGGAGGGTCAGTTGGTGCCAGAATGTGGGGAAAGCCAAGTCTGGGGGAGGGGAGGGGAGCCCCACAGACTAAGTCCCATTGAGAAGTAGGGACAGTCTGACAGGAGGGATGGGGACTCCAGCGGGGTAAGAGGGAGTCATCTCCCTTTGAATGCATGTGAAATTCATGAATTCGTTCCATTCTTTAACATAGTCATTCATTCACAGACTTCCAAAATGTTTATTGAGCACTCACTATGTGCCAGGCACTATTCCACTGCTGTAAAAGGATAAACGTGGCCGTCTCTCAAGCCACATTGTCATGTCTCCCTCAGCCTGTGACCACTGCCTTCGGGCACTGGAGAAGGCAGAGGAGAATGCTCAGAGGCTGACCGGGAAGCCAGGCCAGGTTCTGCCTCACCCCGAGCTGTGCACTGTGCGCAAGGACCTCCACCAGAGCTGTCCCCACTGCCAGGTGAGCGTCCCAGGGGAGTGGACCTGAAGGGGGCCCAGTAAGGGAGGCCTTAGCTGAAGTCTTCTCAGGGGAGATAGGCATGAGGACAGACCTGGTCATGGCCCTTGAGAACCACAGTGTAGGGCAAGATACTGAAAAGGCTCAGTTACTGTTCCAGTTTCGTCCTCCCTGTTCCAGTCCCATTGTCTAGAAAGTAGGCTTGGTGGGAGCTTGCCCTCTTCCTGGGAGCCTATCAGGGCTTCTCCCCTCTACCTGAAAAGCTTTCTTTCCTTCCCATGGTTTTAGAAGCTTGGGTTAGGTGCTCCTCTCACATGCCCCCAGAGCACCATATGCTTTCTCATCTCGTGATACCACCGAGCTCCTGCTCAGGGCTGTTTGTGGAAGGAATGCAGTTAGAGGAGATGAGTACCACATGGGACATGTGTGCCTCACCTCATGGCCAGATCCTAGGGTGCTGACCTCCAACAGGTGATGTACTGCAGCACAGAATGTCGGGTGGCAGCTGCTGAGCAGTACCATCAGGTCCTGTGCCCAGGCCCCTCCCAGGATGACCCCCTGCATCCTCTCAATAAGCTGCAGGAGGCATGGAGGTAGGTGGCATTTCGTCCCTTCTTTCATTTATCCTTCCCTTCCTGTCTGGGAAAGGATAGGTCTGCTTGCCTGCTTGAGCTCAGCAGATGCAGCTATTTTTCTTAAGTTACCGTCCTCTAGATTTTTCCTCCATTCTTATGGTTAAACAGAGGGCATATCACCCAACCCTCTGCCTTTAATCTGAGCTGCCAGTCCCACCATCCTGGGCATTTTACACACTCTCAGAAAGAGCAACATTAAGCCCATAGGGATGTCAAGTTCTGCCCAAGTCCTTGCCGATGACTTTCTCTCTTTGGTTATAAATGGGTTGGGAGGAAGGATTCTCTGTAGCAATCAGACTGGGCTTCCCTGAACTCAGCTACTGGGGAGGGAATTTCTAGGCCCAATCTTTTTCTTTGTCCCCAGGAGTGTTCACTACCCTCCTGAGACTGCAAGCATCATGTTAATGGCCCGAATGGTGGCCACAGTGAAGCAGGTAAGCCCACCTGACCCTCCCAGGGAAGCTGACTCTGGCCTCATTCAACCCTTGGCCTCAGTCTCCTCCTCACCTCAAGACCCTGGCTTGGATGCAGAATTCTCCTGGGCTTCCCAAAGGAGAGCTGCTTGCTACGTAAACCTTCGGGGTAGCTAACCACAAATCTGGCAGGGGGGTGGGGCCTCATCTTGGATCTATGAGAGGACTTCTTGTGCAGCAGCAATTCATGCATTCAATTTATAAGCACCACTTTTTCAGGATTGTGTCTTTCACATAAAGTGAGAGAAGCCACTCTGATCCCTTCCATTAATATTGTTGCTCCTCAGCCTCATTCTCCTATTTTCTTAGTATTGTTGAATTGGCTAGCTTGGCCCCAGTTGGGGAGATGGTTGGTGTGGGCACGGTGGGGAGGAAGTCCCCAGGCAGAGGAAGGGTCTACCTAGAAGCTCATGTGGATGGTGTTTCTCTGATGGTGGCGGCTTTAAAATCATAAGCTACCCCTCCCACGTGGGTGGGAGTGGCAGTAAGGAGGTGGGTGTCTGAGTCCTTGTGTGCATTTGCATGCACGGGCATGTGTGAACATGACCCTGAAGTATATTTATTCGCTGCAGGCTAAGGATAAGGATCGTTGGATCAGGCTCTTCTCCCAGTTCTGTAATAAAACAGCCAATGAGGAGGAAGAAATTGTCCACAAACTCCTTGGGGACAAATTCAAGGTTCGTCTTCTCCCATGACCCCCCCTTCACCCCCAGTAGCCTGGGATGTTCTGTGGCTATCTCAGGGGAGCTCCACATTTGGTCCCTTCCCAGCCACAGGAACGAGTTAGAGCCTGGGGCCAAAAATCTATTCAGAGGACTTATATTCCTACTACTGTTTAACTTCATGACCTAACGTGGACCTGAGACTGGGAAGTGGGGTGACGACAGAGGAAGGAGGGGTAGGGTGCCCTGATGTGGGAAGGCAGTACGTCATGACAGGATAGCAGTCGGCAAATCAGGTATAATGGAAACTGGAGGATTGGGGGTCCACCGGCTCAGGGAGCAGTGTGACACAGGAGAATTTTAGCCGCCGGTGTACTTAGTGCCCACTCGCAATCAAAGAGTTACACATTCTCATTAAGGACAGTGCACTTCCGTGCAGGTGCTGCCTGAAGGTGGAGGCAGGTGTGTGAGAGGGCATCTGGGGCAGGCCTTCCTGCACTGAAGTCTGAGGAAAGGAGAGGGGGAGTCGAGCTGGTCTGAAGGCCAGGTTGAGGAGCCTGGAAGCGGGTGGTGAGGACGGACATTCTAAACCAAGCTGCCTCAGCCCTGCTGGTACAAGTGCTGGAAAACAGGGAGGAACTTGGGAGTTGCCACCCTCAGTTGGAGCAGGCCAGCAGACTGCCAAGGCTCTTTGGAAATAAGGACTCTGTGGCCTTCCTTAGGGAAAGCTCGTTCTACAGAGCTGGCCCTTTTTTCTTCCCTCACCTGGTCTTCTGGTCTGCCTGAAGCTAATGGGAAATGCCCAGCGATGCAAGTCTCTCCCTCCTTCCCCTAAACCAGGGCCAGCTGGAACTTCTACGGAGACTCTTCACAGAGGCCCTTTATGAGGAAGCACTCAGCCAGGTGAGCATGGGGAAGGTGGGACCAATGGCCTCCCAGTCACTCCAACTTTCCAGGAGCAGCTGGGTCAGCGTCTCCTATGGGGACAGCTAAGCCAGAGCTGACTTGGTCTTCTGGAGTTGAGATGGGACTGACTTGTGGAAGACTTCCTGAACAGAGAGTTGTATCAGGAAGAAAAGTAAGTGGCTGTAACCTGAGCACTCATCTCTCTTTCTCTCCCACAGTGGTTCACTCCTGATGGATTCCGGTCTCTCTTTGCTCTTGTTGGGACCAATGGCCAAGGAATTGGGACCAGGTTAGGAGAGAATGTTCCAGATCTATTGGACTTGTCCCTCAGGGTGTGGGTGGGAGGTTGACTGAGGAAGGTAGACACAGCTCCTTTCAAGGTTAGGGTGGAGTAGGGTGTGACTCTGGTCAGAGTGCTCGACTAGACACAGTGGTGGGGGTCAGAAAGAGTGAGACTGAAGAGTCTGGTCTTGGGAGCCCTGGTCTCTTGGGGAAGATGGGTCCCCCACCCTGGAATGGGCTTAACTTGCCTGGAGGTGGAGAGCCCTGTGAGCTGGGCCTCCTCCTCTCCAACCTGGCTGCCTGGGACCCCCAGCTCCCTGAGCCAGTGGGTCCATGCCTGTGACGCTCTGGAGCTGAAGCCTCAGGACCGCGAGCAGCTGGATGCCTTCATTGACCAGCTGTACAAGGACATCGAGGCAGGTTGGTGAGATGGAGCCTTGGCCTCACTCCACCTTGGAGATGCCCCCCAGTCAGATGGCGGATGCACAGTCTTCCCCCAGGGAGCTCTGAGTTAATTTTTGGGGAAGGTAATCCCTATATACCTGTGGGAACCTTCAGGTCTATCCATAGGATACACAGACAAGAAGTAACCCTGAGATCCATGCAGAGGATTGATGCTGGGGGTGGGAGAGTGCTGATAAATACAGGGATAGTGTTTCTAGAAAGATAGGGCTTATGTCTCCGAGAAGCAAGTTCAAGTAAAACAGTCGTGATTGGGCAGCAAGACCATGGAGCCAGAGCTTGTCCTTAGAAGCCTAGTCCTTTTTCCACCTATAAAATGGGTAGAATAACATCTGCATATTACTGTCTTACAGCAACTGGCGAGTTCCTTAACTGCGAAGGATCTGGCCTCTTTGTGCTTCAGAGCTGCTGTGAGTCCTGGCATTGAGGAGGGTGGCCTCATGGCCACAGTTCATCTCTCTCAGTTGGCCACTTCTAGGCTGGTGGGGTTAAATCTGAGCATAGGGTTAGGGCTGAGCTTCCTTGGGGATTCCCCTGGGCTTTTACAGTTCGAGCATTTTTTTATTCATTCCTTGGACTGCTTGTGCCTTAGTATATGTTTCTATATAAATTAACCTTCCAATGGGCCAGGCCCTGTGCTAAGGCTGGCGCAGAGCTCTGATTTTTGCAAAGGGAAGCATGGGCTTTGCACCACCGCTGTTCTCTGAGATTTGGGGGGACGGGGCGGGGGGGTGTTGTGAGAGCCTAGGAGGCCCTCAGGATCCTGGGAGGAGGGAGCTCAGGTTAGAAGGTGAGTCTCTTCAGCACGTGATGGGGAGGTGCAGAGCCAGCTCAGACTGTTGTCTTTTCCATATCTCAGCCTCCCACCTGCTGGTTTCCTTACCACAAGCCCCTGCTCCCAGGCTCTGGAGCCACTTTACCCCTCCCAGACTAGGCTCTCAGAGGGCCTGGCTCAGCTGTTACCAGACATCCAGTAGCAGACGGGACTGAGTTAAGTGGTCTAGCGTGGCCATCCCTTTCACAGCGCTGTCCCTCCCTTTGCCAGACACTGGGAACACAACTGAAAAAGAAGCTGACCAGTGAGGAGAGCAGGGGCAGTCAGAGTGGGTGGGAGAGGGGAGTGATGTGGGAGGGCATTTGTGCCTGTGCGCTATGGTCTTCAGGAAAGAGCACTGGATGGAGAGACAGGAAAGTTGGGTGCCAGGACCTTTACAGCCCTAGCAGAGATCAGAGAACAAGGAAGGATGGGACTCAGTGCTCTGCAGAATTGAGGCTGTTATTTTTATTAGTCAATAATCCTCATTACCTGCCTCTTGTGACCCAGGCAACCACAGCTGTGTCCCTAATGCAGAGACCTCCTTCCCAGAAAACAACTTCCTTTTGCATGTCACTGCCCTGGAGGACATTAAGCCAGGAGAGGTGAGAGGGCTGGGGCTTGGGAGCTGTGGGGGGTGGGTGGGCAGTGGGCCTTGCAAGTTCTGTCCAGGGATTGGGAGCAGTAGTGGCTAGAGCCCCAAGTTGAGGCTGTTGGCTTGAATCCCCATGTGCCCCAGGACTCATGTCTTTTTGCCCATGGGTATGCCCTACCCAACCCCACTTCTTCAAAAAATAACTCCAGAAAGCCTCAAAGCAGTATTTGAAACAGCTGTGTGCCCAGGTTCTTGTCCCCAGCCACCTTTTGATCAACAAGTCTGTAGCTTCTAAGAAAACAGGAGATGGCTCTTTGTGGCTTGGGCTATGGGCTGCTAGTGTGGGTTTGGGGTCCTGGCTGTTGGTGCAATGCACAGAGCCTGGTTGAATCTTCTTCCAGGGCAAGTAACATCGCACCAAGATAACCTCTGACCCCAGCCACAGACCTTAGCCATTGCTTGCCTTTAACAATGGCCTGAGGCTAACTACAGTCCCTCTGTCTCAGACACAGGTTGTTAGAGCCTCATAGTGGCTTGCCTGCTGAGGGACAGGGGAATGGATCAGGGCAGCCCACCCCTTTGCTGAAGGGCAGCTCAGACCTGGCTCCTGGGGATGGGGCAGTGGTGGAAATAGGGTAGTGGTTGGGGAGGCCCTAATCCCATCTAATAGAGAGCACAAACCATGAGACCCCACCTGTCCTCTGCCCTCTAGGAAATCTGTATCAGCTACTTAGACTGCTGTCAGCGGGAGCGCAGCCGTCACAGCCGCCACAAGATCCTCAGGTGCCAGCTGGGGACCTGGTGGGTAGCTGGGCTCTGGGGTCCTTCAGTCCTGGTAGATGGCTGACTTTTCACCCTCATCACCATCCTCCCACCCTCTGCAGGGAGAACTATCTGTTTGTCTGTTCCTGCCCCAAATGCCTGGCAGAGGCTGATGAACCCAATGTGACCTCAGAGGAGGAGGAGGACGAAGAGGAGGAGGAAGGAGAGCCAGAAGATGCAGAGCTGGGGGATGAGATGACTGATGTATGATGTTCCCCTGCCTGGAAAGGGCTCTACCCCAGACCCTGCCGGAAAAGGGGGCCTTCCCCCAGAGAAGAGGCTTGGAAGGAACTCCCCACTCCTGTTGCCTGCTTTCCCCCCATTCCAGCTGTTTCTGCCAGAGGGTAGGACAGAGACTGGATCCTAGGCCCTCCACCCCTCACCAGGCCCCATGCCCTGGACACTGCTGCTGAGTGGCTTAGGCTCTGTGCTGTCACTGAGCCTCTCAGAACTGGCCTTCCCCTTCTCCTCCACTCCAGGGTGTGAGCGGCTGGAACCAAGGTCAGGGTCTAACAATGTTTCTTCCCCTTGCCCCCATGGCCATGCTTACCCACCCACCTGAGGCTTCACCCCTCTCCACTTGCTATGAAAGGATAACAAAGTGGCAATCTGAGAACAGCCTGACTTCACTGAAGAAGAAAGGAGGTGGGGTGAAATGCCCTCACCTTCTTCCCCTCCTCCCTCCGTTGTAGCTGATAAGGCAACTTTCTGACCACTAGCACACCTGGGAGAGGCAGGAAGGGGGACAGGGCCTCCAGAGCACTTTCACTAAGCCTCTCTGCCAGGGAATACGGAACCAGGGGGATTACCTCCCTCTCCCCACCTCACCACCCCCAGCATTTGGACACCTAGGGGAGTGGAGATTAACCCCTTCCCCAGACTCCAGAATCTCTGTACTTTGTGCCTTGTCCCTCAGGCCCTGGCACAGTGGCTGGCCCCGTGGGGTATGGAAGAGGCCTCTGCCTCCCTCAGGAGGGGCATGTGGGGGACCATCACCTCTTCCTCACACCCTCTCCCGTTGAGGACTCTAGCAGCATGGCTGAGACCTGGCAGATGACAGACCTGTGCTCCTTAATGTGGGATGCTCTAGAGTCTTCCCTGGGACCGGTTTAACATGGGTCAGTGAGGGGCTCTCCTGGCCTCAGTCTCCATCTTTAGGGTCTCCACAGAGGAATGTTGAAGTCTTCCAGAAACCTCGACGAGCTGGGCTAGATACTCTGAGATTAGCCCTGACTTTGTCCCCCTCCCCCAGATAAGCACGACCCCTCACTCTTGGGTTGGATGCTGTGGGAGTTATAACCCATCACTCGCAATTCCTTCCCACCTACCTTCCCTGAGGGGCCTGCTGTGTCCCTCTGCTGAGGGCTCCCCGGGAGGGCAGGTGCTTACCCCACAGGCCCTTTCCTGGATCTAGAGCCAGGTGGAGCATGCCTGTCTGGCCTGTTGGGTTCTTACTCCTTCACACCTCTCACCAGCACCCCTCCCACCCTTGCCTGCCCACTGTTCTCAATAAAATGTGAGTGGTGACAGGCCTCTGCAGGAATGCTTTGTGGACAATGGCTTGGTGAGCTCCCCAGGGCACATGGCAGTCATGTAGGTGGTGCAAAGGTGCATAAGTTAGACCAGGTGAAGGCAGGAGGTGGGAGCTGCAACTCCTCAGTTGAGGCTTGTCTCTGGTCTCCTCTACACTCTGCCATGCAAATGTCTCTGAAGCACAAGAGCACAGGTCCTCTGAGGCCCAGTGTGGATCCCCAGGACCAGATTCTGAGTCTTCTCCCCAGGGGACTGAACTCTGGCTTCCTGAGTTCTTGAGCAGGAGGCTGTGTTGGGATGCAAGATGAGCAGCCTGAGTGCTAAAGGACCTTGAGCAAGTCATTTATCTCTGTGCATCAATTTCCTCACCTCAAAACAAGCCATGGAACCAGACGAGTGAGTTTGGAGGCCCCTCCCGCCCCTGTGTGCTCTTATTCTAGGACACAGTTACAACCCTGATAAGAGGCTTTATTGCTAAAAAGTCACTGAGGGTTTATTAAGTCCTCAAACACCAGCTCCTTAAACCAGCTTCCAGCAACTGCTGTGAAGGACATTGTGAGGAGGCCCTGGGCTGGGGAAGCTGGAGCCAGGTGGGATGTGGCAGATCACAGGTGGCTCTCGGGCCACCTGCCTTTAGCCCCTTTTGTTCCAGGTTGTAGCCAAGAAGCCTTGGGCCTGGCCTTGCCTCTTCCCATAGCATGAGACACCCTTGGGGGCCCTGGGGAAGGGAAGGCCTTGGCTTCCCTTAGCCTAGCCAAGGCCCAATCCTTTTTCCTCTCCCTGGCTCCACCTGTCCCCAAATGCTATCCCCAAATCCCAAACAGCAGAATTCCTGGATTTCCCCTTCCCAGCCCAGAGTTGCATATGGCTGGAATGTGGGACTAACTCTTCTACCAGAAGGTCCAGGGTGGTTGCAGCAGCTCAAAGGTGGGGATGCTGGTGACATTGACTGGGATGGAAATGATGGCCCATGGCAGCCCGTGTTGTTCCAGTGAGCGGCGGATCATGTAGCTGGGAGGGCATGAAGAGAGGTGGCGATGGTCACTTTCTCGGCACCCCATCATACCCTACTGTCCCCATCACTCTGGGAGTTCCAGAGCCTGAGGACTTTATTGGCCCTTCAACTGGGGCACCCCAAGATGAGGCTTGCAGGAAGGGAGTGGAGATTGCCCTTGACCTCCCCGAGTCATGGCACCCAACCTGGGTGTTGATACAGCCAGAGACAAGAAGCCCTCACCCATCTCGGCCGAGCAGGAAGAGGGCGGGGATGTCAGCTGTGCGCTGGGTACTGTCCTGGATCATCTCCACGTAGAAGCTGTCATTGTCAACCGCGTTGTCAGAGATGATCACCGCCCGCCCGCCATGCTCCTGCACCACCCGGGTCTTGGAGAGGAAGGAGCAGCCCCTGGAAGAGGTGGTGATGAGACCGAAAGAAAGGCAGGAATCTAGTTACCCCTCCCCCAGATCTCAGCTGGGAGGATGAAAGGACCATGGAGAGCTTTTTATAAAGGCTCAAAAGTAAATGGCCAAATGGCATGGATAATCTTAAGATGTTTCTTAAAGACCCTTAAAAAGATGAATTATTTAAAAACAGCTCTTTGAAAGCGCCACCACCAACACTGGTCTCAGAATCTACAGTATGCCTGCCCTCCCCTCGTGCCCGTGCCTGTCCGCTCCTCACCCCCTCTCCACCAGAGCGATCTGGTCCTGGATGAAGAAACCGTTGCTGAGTTCCCCACAGGCCTCCGATGGTTCTGCGGGGACAAGGTGAATCTGCTCATACCTTGTGTGCTGAAAGACATTTAGACAGGTCGGAGTGTGAGGAGATGTGCCTGCTCTAGGACCTGGCTGACAAAGTGTGAAGGAAACGGGGAGTGATTTCTGTGTGTTGGGCACTTGAGCATTTTCCTTAATTCTCACAAAAGCACAAGTAGGTGTCCTCCCCAACCCTGCCTTTCTGTGAAACGGGGAGGGGTTGGTATGGACCCAGAGAGGGGAGGTAACTTGCCTTAAGTCACATAGTGCAGAGGTAGAGCTAGCAGAACCTTTGGTTTTTCACCATCTCATGTCCCCAAAGACGTGTTCCCCCATGGTGTCCAGGTCTGTATTACACCCAGAGGAGTAGCAGGAAGACCTTCCTTCTGACGGCAGCCCTGGAGGGCAGAGCCGGACTCTGCTCCCTTCCCTGTCCCAGCACTCCCATATTGGTTGAAAGGATAAGAGGGTCACCTCAGCTTAGTAGGGGGAAGGAAGGTGGGGACAGGGTCAGAGACCTGGGGCCCCCCCTGAACTTACAAAGATACCACCAAAGTCCTTGGCAGGTGTGGCTGTGAAGATGTAGCGAATGTCCCCAGGACTCAGCACTTGGAAGTACAAATAATCATGGATGCGTAAGCCTGAAAGAGAAACAGTACAGATGAGAAACCTCCAGGGAACGAGCTGGTTCAGGTTCAGATCACAGACCTGTGTCTTCAAATGGGCGGGCTATAGTCTGGGCCCAGGGACCTAGCTTCAGCCCAGTGGATCCTCCAGGTGGTGGGACAGATGGTCTCTGCCCTGGAGAGGACAGAGTTGAGCACACAGAGTTAGTAACCACAGAGATACAGCTGCTGCTGCTGCTGCTACACAGGTGAGCCAGGAAGACGGAGAGCTCCAGTATCCTCTCTCTGAGGGTCAATCCATCTTTGCTCTCAAGTGGACCTGAGAGTTTCACGGCGGAGATGTGGTAGCCTGGGTACAAAACAATTCTCACTAAAACTTGAAAGTTGACTGTCTGGTTCCACTGCCATCCCTCTAGTTCAGCCACTTCATTTCTTGTCCTGACTGTTCCAGCTTCTTAACTGGTCTGTCTGCCTCTATTCTTACTTCATTCCCTAAACGACAGCCAGGGACCTTCTTAAATGCCCTAAAGCAAATATGATCATGTGACTACTCATGGCTTTAGTATCCTTCAACAATTTCCCTTCACACTTAAAATCTAAACTCTTTAAAGATTTTATTTTTCCTTTTTCTCCCCAAAGCCCCCTGGTACATGGTTGTATATTTTTAGTTGTGGGTCCTTCTAGTTGTGGCATGCGGGACGCTGCCTCAGCATGGCTTGATGCGCAGTGCCATGTCCACGCCCAGGATCCGAACCAGCGAAACCCTGGGCCGCCGAAGCAGAGCGCGAGAACTTCACCACTGGGCCACGGGGCCGGCCCCTTAAAATCTAAACTCTTAACTAAGGCCTGCAAGGCCCTGCTCCATCTGGCCCTTGCCTACTACTACAACCTCATATCCTCCTTCCTATATTCAAACTACGCTAGCCTCCTCTCAGTTTCTTCACTTCTCTGAGTCTTCTCGCAAGTTGCTCCCTCTATCTGGGACGCTTCCTGCCCTCACTCCACCCCACCTCTACCTCTTTGCCTGGTTCACTCCTACTCATCCATCATGTTATAGCTTAAATGTCACTTTCTCAGAGAGACCTTCTGCCTATCACTGCTCTCCCCTTATGTCCATTCAAAATGTACTTTTTCTCCATTGACATTTTCAATATAATTTGTAATTATACAGTATTCCTGATTTTTTGTTAAATGTCTCCTCCACTAGGGCAAGGACCATAAGTTTGTAGCTTCACTCAATGTTGTATCCACATTACCTAACACAGTGGCTAGGATATAGTGGTTGTTCAATAAAGACTGCTGAATGAGTGAACAACAACTATGTTCAGCTTCATTGCACTGAGGATGAGAACTACCAGAACAACCAGGTTTTTCTGGGGTGTAGGAATGTCTCTTCAGCACCAAACTTTAATGTTTTACCTGGACTTGAGTCCCTGGTTTCCTTAGCCCAGAGGAATGTGGAAGGGCAGAAGCTGCTGTCACAGGCGTATAGTCAATCAACAAATTACCAAGCCACTACTATGTGCTAGGGTTAGGACTGATTGTGCTTTTAGCTATCCTTGTCTACTGTCCAAATCACAGCTGCCAGGTAGAGCTCCACTGGCTTGGCACTGGGCTATACAGCCTTTTATTCTGGGAGTGGGGACTTCCCAACAGATAGACATTCCCAGGAAGGCTTCCTGAATTAGCACCAAACTCCTCCTCCTCCTCCCCACACACATCTTTGCCTGGCCTTTGCATCTGCTGATGTGTGTAAATTAAATGTGGGTATACATATGTGCTCATGTACGTGTATGGGTGTATATGTTTAGGTGCTCCTGTACGTGCAAACAGGTTTTGTGCGTACCTGTGTGCTTGTGCGTGTGAGCCCACGTGTAGGAATGTGTGCTCCTGTATATGTATGTGACTACTCACATACATATCTCCAGCTTGTAGTATCTCTAGCTGTCCCTTATTCCTCCTCCTGGGCGCCCCCTCAGCCACCTGGGTCGGATCTTGTGGGGCCTGGGGTGTAGTCTTGCTTCGACGTCGAGAGCTAAGGATTAAGAGCCCAGCCTCAGGCCGAGCTCAGCTCATGTCCCTGGGGACCAGCACCCACCCACTCCAGTCGTCCGTTCCCGGACCGGACCTGCTCTGTCCCGAACTCGCGGGGTCCCCAAGGTGACCCGTGGCCCCCGGCCTGAGACGCATGCAAGCTGGACGGCCAGCCCCGCCCCGCAGCGCAGCCCCGCCCGTTGTCGCTCACCGTGGGCCGCGACGCACGCGGGGAGCCAGAGCACGAGACAACACCAGCCGGCGGCGCCGGGGACCATCTCCAGGGCCCGGCCCGGCGCCGCGCTTCCTCCTGCTGCCCCACCGCGCGTCGATCGCCGGACTTCAGCCTGACAGCTGCTCCGGCCTCCCGCCCCCAGACCCGCTCTCGCCGTTGGTTGGCGGACGCGAACGAAGCCCACGGTTGATTGGCTCTGATGCCTGTCATGTAGCCGCACTTTCCGCCTCTGCGCCCTAGCCCACTTCCTATTGGTCGAGAGAAGTGGGGCCGAGGGGTGATTGGTCTAAACTCTTAACAGCAACTGCCTGCCCCCACCCCCGCCCCGCCCCAGCATTTCTCAGTTTGTTGTCAACTCTCCAGGACCCAGCGGGCTGATGGGCGGGCCAAACAGAACGGTGAACTGCAGGTGGGCGCCCTGCAGCACTCGCTTCAGCCGCCGAAAGTCTTGACCGCCGGCTCCTGCGGTCTCGGCTGGATCCTCCCCGCGGCCGCCTCGCACGACAACGATTTGCCTTTTCCTAACTGTGCTGCTCTCCTTCCCACCCGCTCCTTGGGAAGGCATTCGTCTAGCGCCCGGGTGGTCTCCCGCGACCCCGCTCCGCTCGTCCTCTGTCCATATCCACCAGTGCTTGCGCGCTCACTGTCTGGAGGCGCTGGGATCGCAGCCTGATGCACCCCACCCTAGAGGAGGCTTTGGCTAGCGCAGAGCCAGAAAACGGGCATTGGGGCCAGGTGCCCACACTCGCCTTTCTTCCACTTACTGTGCAACTGTGACTTTGAACAGCTTTCCTAACCTCTCAGCCGCGGTTCCCTCATCTGTAAAATGGGCATGATAACAGTACCAAGGCGATAGGGTTGTAAGGATTAAATGAGATCTGTCATGAAGCGCTTACTTAACATGAACCTGTCCCACAGTAAGTTTGCGTTTATTGCATTCCGTGGTCTGGCGTCCAGGAAAGAAGGGGAATGGAATTAGGGTTAGTGGATGACGCGGGCCGAGCAAGAATACTGCACGCTCCAAAAAAAAGAACGACCGAAATCTGGCAACCTGTCGCTAACAAACGCTTCTTGCTAGAGCGCCCTCAGAGGCCCAGCCTCGGGCCCTTCTAGCAACATCGACTCTGTGGTAGTGAACCACAGGGTGGCGGAAGTGGCCCGTCCCCTTCCTCTCCCGGTCCAACGGCTTGGCGAAGCTTCTGGGGACTTCTCTGGCGCGGGGCATTCTGGGGTTGTTGGGCGGCCCAGACACGGAGAAGAGAGGAGGAGTAGCGGGCCACTGATTAAGCCTCCAAAATGATGGTGAGTGGCTTATCGCGCATCCGTCGCCATCTGCTGCCATGTGGCCGGTGGCTGGCGCCGCTCGGCCGGGGTCGGTCCCATAAGGCCCTCCCCTGCCCACTGACTCCGTCCTCGCCCCGGCCCCCTGTCTATGGGCGACCCCGGCCCGCCGCGGCCTCGCTCGGCCCGGGCACGGAGCAGGGGCCCTGGGCGAGGGCTATGTGGGGCTTGAGGGGAGGCTCTGGTCGGGTTGGCTGGGGACTACAAGTCCCAGGGTGCTTCTGGGCCTCGAACCCGCGTTGGAGACCCGGTTTTTGGAGCCCCCCACAATCGTGAGCTGTTTTAAACGAGTGCGGCTTTAGCGTGCATATGCGGTTGGCTGCCAGACGTGGAAGCCTTGGCTTCCCTGGGAAATGTAAAGCCATGTGCTTCCTAGAATCGGCAGAGGCAGTATGGGACCTTATGTTGGGCTGAGCCCAAGGTCTCGAGTGGTCGCTCGCTGTCCGCCAGCTCACCCGCTGCTGCATAAATGGGAACAGACTTCTCCGCTCGCGCTTTATTCCGTTCATTCATTCATTCATTCATTAAATAAACGTATATTTAGTGCCTACTGAATGAACCATGCCCAGCTGGTTGTTGGGAATGCAGCTTCTCAGCCAGGAGAAGGGGCAAGGCAGATGGGACGCTGCATCAGGGGTGGGAAGACCAGGCTCTGACTCCGACCCTGCCTGCCCCTCCGGGTGTGTCATTAGACCAGGCTTTTGTACTTGGCCACCTATCTCTGGGTCTCGTTTTCTTAAATTAGGGAGGTTAGTGAATCCTGGAGGCTCCCTGTAGCCCTCCCCTCCTTCCGCAGGCATCCGTCCTCTCCGTCTCAGAGCTGCAGGTACCTTCCATGGGGCCCAGGCTTCGGTGGTAATTCCTGAGTTGCTCTTGAACTGAGCCAGCTTTTAAGGAAGTGTTTGAGGCAAAACCCGCCTGAGCTTTACTCCTTGTGCGCTTGGCAGTTCACTCATTTTGGCCTATCAGTCCCTCTCAGTTCTCTGTTCTTTTCCTGCTTCCTGCCTCTTCTCCCTGTCCTGGTAGATGTCAAGCTGACCCCTAAAAGGTGTTTATTCTGCTACCAAATGCCCTGTGAATCCAGCGTGTAACCAAGAGAGAAGGAACTTGGCATTTATGTGTACCCCATCTCCCTTTCATACCTCCAGTACTGCCCTTTTTCAGTTCATCTTCAACATTGTCTATTCCTGAAGGTGTTTTCATCTTCTGTGCAGAGGCAGTATAGTAGAACCATGGAGAGTAAGGGCTCTGGAGCCACACTGAATACCTAGGTTTGAAACTCAGCGCTGCCACTTTACTAGGTGTGTGACTTTGAGCATGTTAGTACATTTCTGGCCCTCAGTCTGTTAGAGGGGATTAAATGAATTAGTACAGATAAAGCATGCCCAGCATGTAGTGAGCACTCAGCAAATGCTAGCTGCTCTTCTGGGCAGTTGCTTGCTTCCTTTCCTCCCTGTAACTTATCCTGCTGCCAGGCCTATCATAAGAGTTTTGGTTGGCATTCAAAGAATTGGGGATCAGAACCAAGCTTCTTCTGTCTGGTGACAAAACCCTTCACCAAGAGGCTCCAGACCACCACACTAAATTTTTCCTGAACTGACTGTTTCTGTGCTGTATTGGCTGTTTATGTCTCTCCTTTCGGAATGTGAAACTTCTGTCACCAGAATCCTCCTTGCTGTCATCAAATTGGTCCTTGATATTCTAGAAGCCTTCTGTGATTGGAAGAGAGGTAAAAGGTCCCCCGAAACCTCAGTCCTGTGACTTTGGTACAGCTTGTGCAGAAAGATGTTCTTGCCTTTGTGGTGTTGAGCTCTATATGCCTTGGCATGTAAACACCTGTTGTTTTTAGAACATCAAGCTTAATAATAAAAATTTTTAAGGAGGATAAAGAGAACGACCCTTAAGCTGAAATTCCCAAGCCTCCCATGATACCCTTTGCACATCTTTCAAATCTGCTCTTGTTTGTTTACTTGAGTAAAAATGAGTGAAGTTGAAAAGTAACTTAGGGACAGAAACTGGGCTTTCCATAGTAGGGCCTGCCCCTGGGGAACAGATAGAAGACAACCCATCCTGCTTGACCTGGCTTAGCTCAATCCAGCTCTGCCACCTTTCCCTCCCCGTAGAATCTCTCTACCCAGCCTGCCATTTCTCTAGGGCCTACAAAGCCTAGGGAACTTGGGGGCGATGTGGTCAGCTGCTTCCATGCCCTTCTTGCTTTATACTTAAGAATTCTCAGTGAATTTAATGTTGCATACTGCCAGTACTTTTCCAAAAATAAGCCAGTGCTGTCTTATTTTGAGGCCTATATCAAGCACTTTCAAGTATATATAATAGTTGAATTTTCAGCACACAAAGCTGCTGTATGTTGCTTAATATGTGGCCAAATCTAGGCACTCTACAAATTGAGGTTACTGTGGTCCTTACCATTAGGAAGCTCATACTTTACGACAGGTGACAATATAAAATTGTGCACAAGAGGAAGCAGAGAGGGTGTTATGGGATCCCCTGTTCAGGATGCCCTCTTAGCTGCTGTTGAGAAAGCTTCTTGGAAGAATTGGGGCTGTGAGGAATTGCTGGCTTGGTGGTAAGAAAGCGGTTTCGGTAGAAAGTGGCTGGGTGGCTCCTGTAGATGGGAATAGAGTTTGGATGTAGGCGTGAGAAAAAGCACTGGGTAAGGTAGACTGAGGAGGTGAAAGAATCCATTGAAGGCCGTAGGCAGGGATGGAAACTCAAGTTGAGTTTTGATTTAAGTCAGACTCCATCCAGGGCAGGGGTGGACTGAAGAAGACTGGAGGCTGCCGCAAGGAATGATTTACAGGACTGGGAGAAGGCAGGGCCTTTCGGGGGACAGGGCTTTCCTTACAGAAGGTGCGAGGGGCCCGAAAGAATGCTGAGAGTGTAGAGAAGCTGTTTGTTGCTGCCAGAGTTGGGATACTACCATGAAAAAGAAGGAATTTTCCCTCCAGCCCATGCCTGGCCCCAGATTTAGGGGGTTATCTGACAGGCGTTCTTTTTTAAAAATATGAGTACTGTATGATAAGTTCATTAGAAAAAGTGTTGAAACACAACAGAAAATGTACAATACAAAGTGTCAAAACCTTCTTTACTCCCACTCTCTTACTCACTAGAGTTTGTTGGGCATCTTTTCAGCGGTTTTCATGCGTTTGTGCATTATATCTTGCCTCCTCTTACCCATTTTCTGTTGGGTTTTCTTTTTAATGTAAATCAGACTCTGCCATTCCTCTGCTAAAAGCCTTTCCAGGGCTTCCCTTCTTTGTAGGAATAAAATCTAGACTCCTTACCACAGTCTACCAGTGAGTATTGATCTGGTTCCTGCCTGCCTCTCAGCCTTATTCTGATCTTCTGCTTACTCACTATCCTCCAGCTGCACTGGCCAAAGGAGTTGAACTTTTTAAGGAATTGCCCTATTAATACAGAGTCAGCCTCATGGGTCATTAGACTATTTGGTGTGTGAATTCTTGGCTCCTTATTGTAGGAGCTGAGACAGCCTTGTGCTTTCCTAGCTTTCCCTGCTCAGACACCTGAGGTATCCCTAGGAGTGGACATGGGCACTGGCTTTCAAACTTTATATTGCAATCCACAGTCAGAAATACATTTTAAATCACAGCCTAATGGCACACACATAACTAATATAACAAAAGTTTTGAAACACTATTTACCCTTGCTATATTCTGTTTCACACACACAAAGTTAGTCACAGACACTGGGATGACTGGATCTGGTTCATGCACTCATCTCTGAAGGCCCAGGCTTAGATGCAGAGAGAAGGTACTCTTATTTGCTAAGCTGAGGAATTACTGTCTGTGCTAATGGTCACTGGAGCCAAGGTCTAAGCAGCCCCTTTAAAATAGGCTCATGTCCCTGTCTTTCCGGAGTTTCTAAAGCAGGTCTGCAAAGTAAGCCTCTACAGGGATAGTGACTGTTCTGGAGGCCAATACAAAATAGAAAGAAAAAAACTTATTCGGGGGTTCTGATGGGAGATTAGTCACACCAGCATGAGAGATGGAAACACTGCTATCTGTTGAGATTTGTTGGCATTTTGTGAGGCAGCACAAAGGTGCTATTTGTTTCTCTGCCTGGCTACCTCCTACACTCCAGCTAAACATCACTGGTAAAGCTGTCTGCCTGGGCATCTCCAGGACAACACCTGAAGCTGTTGGCACCTCGTGTGTTGCCCCAGTGCCCTATCTACTTTTCTAGGATTAAGCCGTAATGTAGATAAGTGGATGTTTTGCTGCAGGGTGAACACTGAGCATGGCCTTCTTCCTCCTATGCTATGACCTAATTCCTCGACACAGGGAATAGGGTCAGAAGTTGAAAAGGCTATCCTTATTCAGCTGGGCATTGGAGAACACGTCGTTTGATTTGTTCTTTTAGACTAAATCAGTGCTTCTAAACTATTTTCTAGCACACCTGTAGGGTATGCTTGGTCTTGGCAGTGTCTCTGGAGGTAGAGGCTGTTCAAGGAATGGATGTGGTGGACAGTGGGGGAGTATGATTTTAAAAGGCCTCCAGATATTTCCCTTATAGGGGAGATGGGAACATTTTTCCTCTCCCCTTCCTCCTTGAGTTTCATTGTAATAGATGGTTTTTAAAAGCAGTCAATTGCTCTTTCTTCTCTAGCCCACACCAGTTATCCTGTTGAAAGAGGGGACTGATAGCTCCCAAGGCATCCCGCAACTTGTGAGTAACATCACTGCCTGCCAGGTGATTGCCGAGGCTGTGAGAACCACCCTGGGACCCCGTGGCATGGACAAGCTCATTGTGGATGGCCGAGGTAAGACTGCAGGCTTCCTCAGGCCAGTGTGCAGGTGAGGGGGCTCCTGGGGAGTGTTTGGAGCTAGCAGACGTTGGCATGAGAAATACCACTACTTTCAAGATCTCTAAGGGATTGCTCACTGGGAAGTGATTCCATTTCATACGTTGCCCTGAATGCTGAGCCTCGTAGGAGTATATGGGGGAAGCTGGGCTCGTGAGCCTGTTACCTTGTAGAGAGACGTGGTGTAGAACCATCTGAAGTTGCCTCTGGTCACTCCCATTGTATTATGTTGCCAAGAGAACGAGAAAATTCCCCCTTATGTTTTATTCTGTTAATTGACAAGTGAGATACTGGGGTACCAACTGTGTTAAGAATATCAAAATGGTTACTTATTCTCATTCTAAAAAGTTTTCTGCGTCTGTTTGAAGTGTGCCAGTTGCTGTTCAGGAGCTCACGGTCTTTGGCAGCTTGTGATTTTATGTGGCCCTTTGTGCACAGAGCTAACTCCATAAAAAAGATTAGTTCGTTCCTGCCGTGGTCCCCTCTACCCCATCCCAATAAAGGCACCTGGGCTCCAAATCCCACTGGAAGACAATTTAAGAAAGGATCTTTACATTTTACTTTGTTCCTTTTAAGGCAAAGCAACAATTTCTAATGATGGGGCCACAATTTTGAAACTCCTTGATGTTGTCCATCCTGCAGCAAAGACTTTAGTGGACATTGCCAAATCCCAAGACGCTGAGGTAGGAAAATCAAACATACATGTTTAAATAGAGATTGAAACACATACCTGCTTGCTCCTTCACTCTCCTCTTAAAAAATTGACTTTATATCTAAGATTAAAATTTCACAGGTACTACATGCTTATAAAAATATTTAGATGAAATGAATAGTCTTTTAAAATTCCCACTGTTCCACTGCATGTAGCTGAGATCTTGGGACCCAGGTCTGTGTGCTGTAGTGCATATGAGTTGCTAGGTAAATAATTTAACTCCTCGTCTGTTAGTCACCATATAAGGTGGGGCTGGAAACACTAAGGTTTCCAGTTTATCTTTTTTTTCTTTATGGTAGTAAAATATACATAACATAAAATTTATCATTTTGAACATTTTTAAGTGTACAATTTAGTGGCATTAACCAATCTGCTTTATTAAAAAACCATTTCTAACACTGGAGTGTTGATAATAAATGTTGAGAGAGACAAGTTTGTATTTTAGAGTATTAACAGATGTGTCCTGAAGTTATATTAAAGGTTTATTAGGACCCAGTAGCCTCTAAAATACTATATAAAATTATGTAAAGTTAAAGAAAGAAGAGTCTGGATTTGATCTGTTAATGTCCTCAACAAGGAAATATGTTTCTGTCTGGAAATTTGGCGGCTTGAACCCTTTACCACAGTAACCTTTTTTTCTCCCTTGAGATTCTCATATTACACAATGGATGTAGGTGAGTTGAAAATAAATTTCTTCCAAATCAGAGGTTAGCCAGTTTTCTTAAAAGCTCTTAGTCTTTTTCTCCCTCATTAAAAATAGGGTGTAGATCCCATCATGGAAAATGGCTGTGTAAGAAAGATTAGCAGACTTGTCATCTGCTTATTCCAAATAGTGTTTAAAACTTAAAGGACTTTGGCTGATCCTGGGAGGTTTGTTTTGTAAACTCGTGTAGTACCTTGTACTCCTTAATGAATGTTTATCTCGTGCCTCTAGTTACTATGGTTATTTGTGACATGTAAGCATTGTATTACAAGCATGACTGGGACTGTCTTGTTCATCATAGTGCCTTGTACACAGTAGAGAAGTTCTTGGTTACTTTGCATGTATGATTTCATATCCTGAGGAAATGTGATTGTCTAAATCAGCTCTCTTTGGAGAGTGGGCCTGGCTGCAGAATTAATTTTGTAGCACAGGACCATTTGATGGGAGGGATACTTAATTCTTGCCTTCCTTCTACTTGTTGCAAAAACCTATGTTTCCAGAAAAAAGCTTGACATCCGTTTAAACAGTCCCCAGTTTAAACAGGTAGATTCCCTAAAAATGAAGTTTCGGGACTTTATCCCTGAATATGAGAAAGTGAATTTCCTGTCATCCTCTTGCAGGTTGGTGATGGCACTACCTCAGTGACCCTGCTGGCTGCAGAGTTTCTGAAGCAGGTGAAACCCTATGTGGAGGAAGGTTTACACCCACAGATCATCATTCGAGCTTTCCGCACTGCCACCCAGTTGGTATGGGAGTACTGGTTAACTTGGCCTTGCACCCAGACCCCTTCATATTTCTCTTAGGATAATACCTTTACCGGGGTATGGAGGGACTGGGAACAGAGTTCCTTGGACATACTCTGAGTTCTACTCCCCAGGAATCCCAGTTCTACCGTTCAGCAGCTATTTGACTAGACATAGGACTTCATCTCTGTAAGCCTCAGGTTTCCTGATAGACTATGATGTAGACATATCACAGGCTCTCTTAAGTGAGAACTATTTCTATTTTTATCATGTACCTCATGGCACATCTTGAGACTTCACTTTTATTGACCTTTGACCTTCGTTCTGTGACCTGGGGCAAGTCAATCCTCTAGGCCTTAGTTTCTCCCTTTACAATCTCTGTAAGAGTGGTGACCTTAAAATGAGATCATATATGAGAAGTGCTTTTGAAAAGATAGCAAGTTTAACATACAAATATGTATATCATGTATTACATATCTAAGTAATATGTAAAGTGCCAGAAGTTGTCATAGGTGGTTTTTTGTTGTTGTTATTGGTTTTTTTTGGAGGAAGATTAGCCCTGAGCTAACTGCTTCCGGTCCTCCTCTTTTTGCTGAGGAGGGCTGGCCCTGAGCTAACATCCATGCCCATCTTCCTCTACTTTACATGTGGGACACCTACCACAGCATGGTGTGCCAAGTGGTGCCATGTCTGCACCTGGGATCTGAACTGGCGAACCCCAGGCCACCGGAGTGGAACATGCGAACGTAACCACTGCACCACCAGGCCGGCCCCTATCATAGGTAGTTATCATAAGCCACAAGGTTTGGCATAATCTAGTGTCATAGTTTGTTTCCACTCATTTGTTTACGTGTGTTACCTGCAGATCTAGAGGTAAGTCCTGGAACTACCCAGATGATTCTTCAGAACTATAACTATTCTACTTTTCTAACTTTGGGAGATGTCCAAACTATAGAGATTTCTGTTTTTATGGGCAGCAGACTTACAAATGTTGGGGCCAGCCTGGTGGCATAGTAGTTAAGTTCACACACTGTGCTTCAGTGGCCTGGGGTTCACAGGTTCCGATCCTGGGCATGGACCCACACACACTCATCAAGCTGTGCTGTGGCGGCGTCCCACATACAAAATAGAGGAAGATTGGCATGGATGTTAGCTCAGCAACAATCTTCCTCAGACCAAAAGAGGAAGATTGACAACAGATATTATCCCAGGGCCAATCTTCCTCACCAAAAACAAAACTAAACTAAACTAAACTTACAAATGTTGTCAGCTGAGAGTAAACAGATTGGGACCCATTCTCCAATTTATCTTTGGCTCACTCAGCTTTTGTTCTTGGCAGGCAGTTAACAAGATCAAAGAGATTGCAGTGACTGTGAAGAAGGAAGATAAAGTGTAAGTTTACAGTGGCTTTGTCAGAACCTTGACTTCCTGTGGTCAAGTTGGATGCAGAAGCTTGTTGCAATCCCTCTGTGGGCCTGGGGCTATTTGGCTCTTGCTAGACCCTTGGCTGTGCCCCAGCCCATGCAGCACAAGAGGCTGTAGAATGTAGTTTAAGAGCTGTCACACATGAGGTCTTTGACTGCGATCACCATCTGTCACTGATAATCTGCCCTAAAGATACAGAAGATGAAGTTGGTGAGGGCTGAGTTTAGAGGCTAGAACAGAAACCACCTCCACGCTGCAATAGAGTCAGATAAGAGGGGCTTTCAAGGCCTGACGCAGGTCCTACCCTTGTGTCCCAGGGAACAGAGGAAGCTGCTGGAGAAGTGTGCCATGACCGCTCTGAGCTCCAAGCTGATCTCCCAGCAGAAAGCCTTCTTCGCTAAGATGGTGGTGGACGCAGTGATAATGCTTGATGATTTGCTGCAGCTTAAAATGATTGGAATCAAGAAGGTGCAAGGTGGCGCCCTAGAGGTAAGCCTGCTGCTGCCTCCCTCGGAGGCTCCTGCTGTCACATTAACCCTTCACACAGCTTGATGTAGGAGGTAAGCAACACTACAGGTGTAGAGAGAATGCATGTTGGACTGGAAGTCAGACTTGAGCTGTATTCCCCATACTGCCAGTGTAGACTGTGACTGCAGATGCATTTTGTAACCTCTCTGGGCCTGTATTTACTTGTCAGCAGGTTAGAAGATTGAAGTGGCTGATTTTTATCAGATTCTCACTGTTAATGTGGGAGGGGATAGGGCTATCTCCAATAAATTATCTGTGACCCCCTCAATTAATAACTGAGAAGTACTTTTCAGTCCATTCTTCCCCAAGTGATATGGTCAACCTCTCCTTTCTTTTGTTCATTTATTTTGGATAGATGATACATAGTTCAAACTGTATAAAAGGGCCCGAAGGAAAAATTAAATGTGCCTTACACCACTCTTGCCCCAGATACAATGACTATTAAGAGTGTGTGTGTGTATGTCTTTCCAGAATTACTCTGCATCTCTAAGCACATATGTAAATACTGCTTTCTTAAACAGAAATGCTCACTTATAATACAGTTTTCTGTAACTTGCTTTTGTCCATTTAACAACATGTTTTAGAATTTGATCCACAGCAGCATGTGTAGCTCTTACCTCGTTGCTGCCCAGTAGAACTTCCTGCAGTGCTGGGACTGTTATGCTTCTGTGCTTTCCAGTCTGCTAGCCACTAGCCAAGTGTGGCTACTGCGCACTTGAAATGCAGTTAGTGGAACTGAAGGATGGAATTTTCAGTTTAATTTCCATTTATTTAAATTTAAATAGCAACAAGTGGCTAGTGGCTATTGCACAGTGTAGCTGTCTTTTTTTTTTTTAGCGCAGTAGTATCTGTCTGGAAACATTCTCTGATGTTGGTGTCTCCATGCTACTTTGGACCTCTCCAGTCTCTGGCCTGCTACTTCTTACTGTGCTCTTTCTTGGTGACCTCAGCCTGAAGTGATTTGGGCAGGGCAAGACCTGCTTGAAATAATACAGCCTGGCCCCTCACCTTTTGTCCTTTGACTTTAACGCTTCCAGATTGCATTTGCACCGTCTTCCTCCCTCCTCTTTTTCCTCCTGTCACGGCACATGTCAGTGGGCTGTGGTTTGTATAGTAAAGCTGAGGAATCTGGAGGTCATCTGAGCCATTCCCTGTCTTTTGGCCCCCAGCGCCACTCCTTTTTCAGCCCATTCTCTCTATCATGGCTCGCTGACTTTGTCTTTACCCACTGCTTTGGTAGCAGTATTCCATCTTCTCCTGGGCCTTTCTACTTCTGTAAACCCTGGAGATTAAATTGGCATCCACTAAACTAGGGATCAGAACTAATGTTACCTGGTAAGAAAGCCAGTGGCTGCAAGCCAAAAACGCAAAAAACTTGTGCTTTTCTCAGACTGTCCCACATCCCATAAATGCGTATAAAATTCTTAACACAAAACCTGAGATACACAATTCAATAAATGGTGATAGTAATTATTTACTTATTCTTAGGGTTAACTGAGAACGTCCTGATCTAAATCTTCAGCCCTTACCTCTCCCTTGTGCCTCACATTCCTGTATCTAACTGCTGTTGAACTCATTATCTTGTCCTCCAAACCTGTAGCATTTTCTGTGTTCTTGACATAGTTGGTATCACCACCATTTATTCAATCACTGGAACCAGAAATCTGGGGTCATCTTTGAAAATCTTTCCAGCTCCCCACAACCTGTTGGTCACCTTCAATCTGCCTCTTTTATTTATCCCCAAGACCAGTGTCCTGACAGTGGTCACCCTTCCTCCCCTAAATCCATTCTGTTTTCTGTTGCAGGGTGAGGTTCCTCAATTTACTGCCCTGTGTCTAAAGCCTTTTGGGGTTCCACATTGCCTACAGGATAAGAGCCAGGCCTTGGCAGACCCTATAAGATTCTCCTCAACAGGCCCCTCTCCTCTCCTTTGTATTCCAGCAGCTGCAAATGGCTTTGCATTCCCTGATTCCACCACACTGCCTCTGCCCCTTGTGAACATCTCTTTCTTCCTTTTTTCTGTTTTGACTAATTTCTGCTCATCCATCCTGCTTCAGCTTAGGCGTCACCCACTTCGTGAGTCTGGATTTGAATCACGTAGGAATCTTCCCTGATAGACTACAGTATTATAGATTAGGATTGTAGGTTAGCATTGGCAGAAAACAGATAGGTCATTGAACTGACTATATCCTTTTTTATGGAGTGGGAAATGACTTGATCATTGATAAGAAAGAGATCTCAGATTTGAACCCACATCTTCTGTTAGTGCTGAAGTGAATCCCAGGTGCAACATGCTTTCTATTATGCCCTGCTACTAAATCTGACCCACAGGAGGCTCTGTTATGGAACAAGTGGTTCAAGTCCACATTTTGAGGGATTGAGATGTGGAAAGCCACGATGATAGCTTGGGAACTGTGCAGGAAATTTCTGACGCTTGAGACCTTTTGGCTTCATCTTTGGGAAGAGGAAGCCTTTAGGCTATAGCACACACACTGGAGAGTGTGTATGTGTGTGCACACACGCATGCATGCAGTACAGGTGGAGAGGTGTGTATGTAGGCTTGTACAGTGGGAGAAGACTCAGCAGTTGGGCTCGAAGTGGGAGGCATTAGACAGCCTGTGCCTTCTTCATAAATACCTGCCTCCTGTCCTGGCACTGTAGGTAAGTACTTACAGCATATCCCTTGGCATTTGCTTTGGAGGCCAGTCTTAGGTGACAGCTCAAACAGGCCTTTACCATGCTTAGTCTCTGCAAGCTGAATGATTCCCTTATACTGAAGAGACAACGAAAATATGTTTTATGTTTTTCCCAGCTTTTATGATAATGGGAAGGCTTTGTTACAACAATCAAATAAAGACATGGTTAACTCTCAGGTTCACGGGAATAGATACGCATTTGTCCAGCACACTGCTGAGATTTCATTTCTTGCCAGTACTGAACTGTTGAACTATTTGTTTCTTTAAACAGGAGTCCCAGCTGGTAGCTGGCGTCGCATTCAAGAAGACTTTCTCTTACGCTGGGTTTGAAATGCAACCCAAAAAGTACAATAATCCAATGATTGCCCTTTTAAATGTTGAGCTTGAGCTGAAAGCTGAGAAAGATAACGCTGAAATCAGAGTCCACACAGTTGAGGTAGGCCTCAGCAGCTGACGGTGGCATGGAAATGGGCCAAAGGCTTGGGTCTCTGTGGCCATCTTGGGCCAGCTCTGTTTCTCAGGCTCCTTATGAGCCCCTTTCTCCTCCTGTCCCCCTGAATATTGATGTGTACATACCAGGCCCACTTCTTTTCTCACTCTTTACTCTCTCTGACCTGGACCTGAGGAGATTTGGATAGGGCACACCTGCTGAAATATTATCCTCTGTCCCCCCAGGAAGGGGCTGGCCGGGGCTCTCCAGCCATGTAGTGAGCCCAGTGTTTTGATTCCTCTTCTTTGGGCAGATGTGGGCTTCTCCCCTTCTAGACTGAGTCTCACGCTGCAGAGACAGGTGTACCCCGTCATTGATATTACCAAGGCCATCTCTGGAGGTAGCAGTGTCACCCAGCTATAAGCACGTCTTCTTGGGAAATGTGTCCCCAGTGCAGAATGGCCTTTGGGAGAAGAGGTCTTGTCATTGGGAACTCCATGGGTGCAGAGGCGGCTAGAGCTCAGCCAGGCTAGACTATTTGTCACACTTCGGCAGTGCTAACTGGGGTAGCTCCCAGTCCTCAGGTTACTTTGTGATTTTGTTTTTGAAAGTTGTAGGTGGTTCCTAAGTTATCTTATAGGGTCCTTGTTTATTTGGACTAAGAAGAGGTTACTCTGTTTATCCCTGTTAATTTCCAAATAAATCAGCATATTTCTTTTGAGGGGGTATAGTTTAGCCTACCGCATGTGCTAACCTGCGCTCCAAATCACCTTCATCCTTTTCTGGGTCTCTTTAGGATTATCAGGCAATTGTTGATGCTGAGTGGAACATTCTCTATGACAAGTTAGAGAGGATCCATCATTCCGGAGCCAAAGTCGTCTTGTCCAAACTCCCCATTGGCGATGTGGCTACCCAGTACTTTGCCGACAGGGACATGTTCTGTGCTGGCCGAGTGCCAGAGGAGGATCTGAAGAGGACAATGATGGTAACCAAACTTTGACAGGCTGCTTCTTGGTCTTCCTGGCCCTGGGGGGGTTTTCATTGACCACTGGTGTACTGCAGTGCACTGTTTGGTTGGCATATCCATCTAGGCTCCTGAAGCACTCCAGTCCCAGTGTGTGTGCTCAGTGTACAGAAGTGAGTCCAACCAAAACACGTCAGGAAATCGGATTTGTGAGGGAACCCAGCACTAAGGTTCTGATTAGCTGGATAAGCCCAGTGTTAATGCTTCCAGCCAGGTTCTTCCCTTTCTTCTTGAGCATCTCATGAAAGAAGCTTTAGGTCCAAAGCACTGATCCTGACTTCAGTTGCTGGGCCCAATGCACCCTGCTTTGGGGGAGGGGGTGTTGGGTGAAGCGAAGAATCCCCATCTCCTTTTAACTAGGCCTGTTTTCCCTTCACGTGTCTTAGTTCTGTTTTGTTTTCTCGTCTTCCAGAGGGGGTAAGGGTCACCTGAAGGTCAAGGGAGAGAGTGAGTTATCCAGTGCAGAGGGCTGTAGGGCACCATGGCAGGGTCTAGCATGGGAATTGGCTTTAAGACTAGGTAACTTCTGGCCTTGTGTGAGCCTCACTGCTAGATAATCTTGCATTCTTGTGCTCCTCAGGCCTGTGGAGGCTCCATCCAGACCAGTGTGAATGCTCTGTCAGCAGATGTACTGGGCCACTGCCAGGTCTTTGAAGAGACCCAGATTGGAGGCGAGAGGTGAGCCGCAGGCCTGGGCTTGCCTGTTGGCTGAGCTCATGACACCTGCCTGGGCCTGGCCTTCTGTCATCTTTTGGGTGTAGTATATACATATAGCATATGCTACTCTTCGAAAACTCACCTTTTGGGGCAGAAAGAGCTCAGATATAGAGTGTTTGGGGAGAGAAGATCAAGTTGGGTCTAAAGTCTGACTCTGTCCTTTATGCCCCAGTGGTACAGCCCTAGACCTTTCCTAGAATGTCTTTAAGGGCCGGATTGGAGAACCTTAGTGAGGAACAGAAGAACAGCTGCTAAGTGTTGGGAGGACTTGGTGAGGTCAGAACGCAGCAGGTTGGCAGCAGAAAGGAGTTCACATATGTGATTTGACCTGGGTGTAGGTACAATTTCTTCACTGGCTGCCCCAAGGCCAAGACTTGCACTATCATCCTCCGTGGTGGTGCCGAGCAGTTTATGGAGGAGACAGAGCGGTCCCTGCACGACGCCATCATGATTGTCAGGAGGGCCATCAAGGTACTAGGCTGGGGACTTCCTACCCGTACAGCCCACTCTCCCTCCCGAGCTGACGAGTCCCTGGGTTTGTGTGGTGATTCCTTCCCTGTATAAACTGTCCTTCCCTGCGTGGCATGTGGGCCCTGACTTGCCTCAGAAATCATAGAGAAACCACCTCAGTCTCTCACAATAGGTCACGCTGCTTGAAGGCTAAGACCTCCTCTTGTGAGCAGCTGTGGAGCTAATGTGGTCAGCCATCCCAGGGACTGTGTTAGTGCCCTCAAGCTACAGGTGACCTTGATGATGGTCAGAAACCATAAGGTTCACCAGATTGAAGTTGGATCATGCCAGACGAGGGCCATGTCTGGGGCTTGGGATGGGGGAAGAAATGAGGAACCATTCTCTCTGGGCTCGAGGGCCTGTTGACTGAGTGGCCCTACTTGGCTGCGGCTGGAGCTTGGCCTGGAGCCTGCTTGCATTGAGAGGTGGATCTGGTCTCTACAGAACGATTCAGTGGTGGCTGGAGGTGGGGCCATTGAGATGGAGCTCTCCAAGTACCTGCGGGATTACTCAAGGACCATTCCAGGAAAACAGCAGCTGTTGATTGGGGCATATGCCAAGGCCTTGGAAATTATCCCACGCCAGCTGTGTGACAATGCTGGCTTTGATGCCACAAACATCCTCAACAAGCTGCGGGCTCGGCATGCCCAGGTGGGTCCTTCCTCTCTTCGGGGTCCAGGATTAGGTGGATGGGGCTGGATTCTGAGTATGTGTTGTGCTTACTCAAGCTCTGTGTGTTTGGCCCAGGTGACAGGGCTAGAACTAAACCCAGTACCAACTAACTGCCTCCTCTGAGGGCAGAGGGAAAGCCACAGTGCCAGGACTGGAGGTTCCAGGGTGTCTTCAGTGCTTCTACCTAGAGTGTGATTGCTCCTCACGGGGTGCTGAGAGGAACCAGAGGAACCCTGCAGCCTCCGGCCTGAAAGCACACAATGGAGGCAGTGCGCTGCTGGAGCATTCCAGAGCCCTGCTGACATGCAGGCCAGCTGTGGACTGCTACCTCCAAGTTGTCACCTCTCTGAGAACTTAATTTGTTCATTTGACATTTAGCAAATACTTGTTTAGAGATGTTTGTTAAATGCTTAGCACTCTCACAGCAGCACTGAGTGAGTGACTTTGCTTTGGACTCGTGTTAGGACTTTAAGCAAGTCACTGTACCGCTCTGTGCCTCAGTTTCCTCATCTGTAAAATGAGGACTAATGGAAGCAATAAGATGATAAAATGAAATAAGGGATTGGAAAGTGTTCCTCTTGAGAACCATGGTTTCATGTACATTCCTCAGGTGACCTGAGGATGGAGCCTCCCCCAAACGTGGCACCTTGCCTGGGAGAGGGCCCAGAGCTCTTGAGTGATCAGCATGTCCAGGGTGTGAAGGAGGTGGTCGGCGGGGGCCGGTGGGGGGAGGCGTGCTTCCAGGTTCCTGTTGTGCTTCCCTGGGCGGATGCCATCTTCCTCAGGGACGGGCCGGCCAGTTCAGGGAGGATTCCTGACAATCTGAATCTTTGGAGGGTATGCAGTAAGAAATTTGGGAGCAGTTCCATATTACTTCCCCTCTTTTCCTGCTCTTTCAGGGGGGCATGTGGTACGGGGTGGACATCAACAATGAGGACATTGCTGACAACTTTGAGGCCTTTGTGTGGGAGCCAGCCATGGTGAGGATCAATGCCCTGACTGCAGCCTCCGAGGCTGCGTGCCTTATCGTGTCCGTAGATGAAACCATCAAGAACCCTCGCTCAACGGTGGAGGCTCCCCCAGCTGCGGGTCGGGGCCGAGGTCGTGGCCGCCCCCACTGAGAGGCACCTCCCACGAGTGGCTGGCAGGCTGGCTGCAGGTTGCGCTTACTCTCTTGATTCATTGGTTATTACAAGGAAGGGGTAGTAATTGGCCCACTCTGTTCTCACTGGAGGTTATTTAAATAAAATTTAAGACTTAGAATTCACTTTGCACATTATTTGGGCAGTTTTATTCATAAAGGTCTTGACTGCAGCTCAGGATTTTAGCCTTGTATGTACTCACCCAACAGGTAGAAAAGAGAATCATTTTCCCTCCTGTCGAGCTGACTTCTCAGTAGCCTGTGGTCATTAAGGTGGAGTGTGGGGCCAACCTGCCAGGGGGAAGCTGCATCTGAGTCGCCCCTATCTGGAAGTTTCACTTTGGTTGGTTGCTTTGTCCTAGAGTGGCTGAAAGATGTGGCCTTGCTTCCCTTCCTTCTGCCATCATCTTATTTAGCCTTGGCCTAATGTGGCCCTGCTGCCAGGGTTTCTCTGCATTTGAGTAGGTGTGTTAGATTACCTTGTCTCCCCTTCTACCTCCATATTCTTGTGGCTTAGTCTTGGGTCCCTCTTGTTCAAGATCTTGAGGTTGAAGGCTCTTGGAGGAATGTTTTAGAGACCACATCCTCTAAACTCTCGTGACTTCTTAGAAGTCCACTGAGGAGGTGGCTAAAGGAGCACCCACCTGGTCTTAGTTCAACCACCAGTGGTCTTGGGGGTTCCTTTCGCGTTCTTCTGACAAGTGGAAGTTTGGAATGGCCAGCACGTATTAACTGGAAGTCAGCAGGGTCTTACTGCCTCCTCATTTATACTAGTCCTGAGAGCTAGGGCATGCAGCTAGCTGTGGTTAGTAATTACTGAAACTAGAGGTAAATATGTCACCCTGAGCCATTTAAGCTTTTGCTGCCTGAAACTGGGAAGTGATTTTTTTTTTTTTTTTAATCTCTTGGGTCTGACCACTCCTGGTTAGACTCAAAAGCAGACTTTGCTAGTGACACACAGTTTAAGCCTAAACATCTGTTCTTTTTTCTGATTTTTAAATATTTCAAGACCTGAGTAATTAAATCATTGGGACAGTTCCATTTTGTAAAATGGGGAAGTTGAGGCCAGACCACAAGGAGCAGCTTCGTCTCTCCCAGGCTAAAGTCTGATTGGTTGGCCAGAGCCTCCTAGGAAGGTGGCCAAGCTGGTGAGGGACTGGGCACTGCCTGCTGCTCCTGCTGTCCTTAGGCTGGGGTTGCCCCTAAAGATGGCTTCTCCTGCTGAACCAGAAATGACAACCCATGCTTTTTGTGCACATGCACACACTGAAAGGGAGTGAGCTGTGGCAGGCGCAGTAACCTGTGTGGCCTCCAGCGATGTCTACAGTCCTGAGACAGGTCTTCCTAATGCTTCATTCACCCCGTTGAAACCATTCAGGTCACCTACCTCCTTCTGCCTCAGTGCACTTAGCTGCAGAAAGGCTTGCTGACACCCACTAACAAATGTGGCCACCTACCATTTACTTCCCTGAGGCGGATATTCCAGTTTCACCATCTTTTATTGGATACAAAGTCATAAATTTTCTGATGCCCGTGAGTCCTTTTAAATACATACACTGAAATACATTCGGCACAGGGCATCCATGGGTGACGTGGAGCAAAGTGCTGGGATGGTGATGCCTGGGGGGGGCGGAGAAGTGGGGCCAGGGAAGGCCCCCTGGGGGCTGGAGGTACAGGCACCACTTCAGAAACAAAACCAAAAAATGCTCTCCACCCCTCTGCCTGATGTGCTTGGGGTTGGGGAAGCTACCCTCTCACCGTTCAGGCTCACGGCAGCCTGGCTGTGCAGGGAAGGCAGGGCCTGGGGCCAGCTGTGGAGGTCCCCACCAGCAGTGCCCGCCAGAGCCAAGCCTACTGGTGCCAGCTATGCAGCAAGCCTAGGTCACCTCAGGCCTCTGTGGCCGAAGGCAAGACCCCTGCCAGGGCAGAGCTGAGGCTGGGGAGCCCAAGGCCAAGCCTCCCTGGGGCCACACCCTCGGTGGCAGGGGAGGCTTGGACTCGGGTAGGGAAGCCTGCCTGATTGTCAGGGCAGTCTTGGGACTGGCCAGGGTCCCAAGGGGTTGGGGAAGGACTAGGAGCTGGTTGCCATGGTCAGCCCTGGTCTTCTGATCTTCACACAGTCCTAAACCTTATCCTTAGGCAAGGGCTGTAGATGAACACACTTGTCCAGCAATAAATACATACACACAATACACAGCAATATATACAGAAATGCAGGCCTGGGACAAGGCTGGGTGAGAAGGCGTGGCCACCAGGGGTCAAGAGTGAAGTTCGAGGCCCCTGGGGGAGAGAAGTTACACTCACCAGGGACTGACAGGCTGGGATAGATCCCATCAGTTTTGATTAACTCTTCTGGGCACTTGGGCCCTGCACCCACTCACCATCTCTCCTGTTTTCACCCCAAGTCCATCAGGAACTGGGTCTTTGGCACCAATAATCACTCTGGGAAGGTCTTCAACATAGCGCCTTTAGAGGGACTTGGGCCTGAGCAGCTCTGCACCTGTGGCCCAAAAGGACTGGAGACCAGGACCAGATGGACAGGCAGGACCCAAAGGCAAAGGATGGAGCCAAACCTTAGAGCAGCAGGCCTTGGGACGGAGGGGGCTTTTTTTTTTTGAAGCAGTTCTTGAGGGGCTGGCTCAAACCACTCTCCAGGGACTAGGAAAACATGAGCTGCCTTGTTCTTTAGTTGGTCTCTCCTGGCCAGTGAAAGACCGTGGTTCTGGGCAGTCCACTTCCTCTCCCTCAGGGATCCAGATACATACAGCATCTCCCTTGTTCCCTGCCAGTGCTGTGGGGAGGCAGCCCAAATAAAAGCATGATGAAGCACTCAAGCTAAATGTGCCAAGCCTTCCAGGTGCTGGGGCCAGGCTGTAAGCAGGGAGAGGTGGTAGGGACACCACGTGGCCACCCCCATGGGACTTGTACACACAAGTGGGATGCCTGGAGCACAGCCTGCCTTGGTTTTCTCTCTCTGATAGTCCTCTTTGCATCTTATTAGGTGTGAGATATAGAGGAGGGGGCTCTCCTTTGGGTGAGTGAAGGATGAGGTCTTCCAGGGATGGCTAGGACCTCCATCCCTGTTCCCCATCCTCAGCCCTCGCTGTATGGTTACTAAAGAAGTGAACAAATGGAGCATCCCAGCCAACAGAAGCTCCCCACTTGGCAGCAGGCCTCATTCCCCTGAGGAGAGGCAGAACATAGCGTCAAGTTGGGGGGTCCTGGGAGCCCTGCAAACTTGCCAGTTCTCAGGGCATGCATGAAGGCCAGGGTGCACCAGCCTGTGAGCCCAGGGGCAGGTATGCAATGGGACATGCTGTGACCCATCATTCCTGCTAGCAGGGGCATGGGCCTGTGCAACACAGACTCCCACACATCCTCCACACACTCAGCTGGAAAATACAAGATGGGGGACTTGGTGGATTTCCTGGAAACAGCCAACCCCATGAAAGGCAAACTTCCCACCAGCAGGAGAGTCATCTTGTTCACTCTGCTGCCCCCAGTGCTGGTGGTACTCAGGGCTGTTGCATGAATGAATGAATGAATGAGTGAATGAACCTAATACTAGAATCAGTCCTATCAGCACCACATTTCTCCCACTCTAGCTCACTGCCTGTGCACCCTGACCTTTCCTAGGACTGATGCCAGGCATTCCAGTGGGCATCCACCCCGGGAGAAATTGCCCAAAGCCTGGTGGTATTCAGGGATGGAGGCTTTCCAGGGCAGAAAAACTCTCTCAGTATGGCAGGCTCAGGCCAAGCAGGACATCCCTTTGTGCTTTGTCCAGGAGACAGGGAGGGCAGCACCTCTGGTCCTGGGGTCACAGGGAGCAGGGGCTATAGAGGGTGCAGTGGCAAGACATGACAGGTGCACCCAGGGCAGCCAGGCCCTGAGTGGGCCTCCAGACCCATGGAGGACAGAGAAAAGTTGTGCGTCTTCCCATAACTCCTGGGGACAGGACCGGGGAGGTGGGAGCCAAAGAAGCCAGCTGCTCTGGGGCAAGGGTGGGGGGTGCCACTTCGCCAAGGCTTCATGCAGGACTGGACAGGGAGTTGCCAACATGATACCCTTGGTATTTGGGGTTTTCAAAGGGCCGGGCTAGAACAAGCCACAGGAGGAAAAGTCACCAATGAAAAGAGTGGGGACAGAGCTGGGTGTGGAAGCAGGGAGCTGGGTGCCCTGCTGAGCCTGTGGGGCCCCAGGTCTGGAGGACGCATTGCAGGGCAGCACAGGGCTGGTCCTGATGTCCAAGCCAGGCTGTGGCAGAAACTGGGTCCTTGGCAAGGACTGAGAAACTAGAGGACCCCAGCCCCAGCCAGGACCAGCAGCCAGATGGTTAGGGCCGAGAGCCGGTCTTGTACAGGAGAGAAGGAAACCCTAAGATGGATCTACGTTAATGTTTGAAGGAACTTTCCAAGGAAGGTTGGCAGGACCCACGGCCTCAGCGTCACTGTGGGAGTTCTGAGAGGAGGAACTGGGGAGGCCTGAGTCTTTGGAGCCTTTAGTGCTGGGACCTGGTCCTTGGGGAACCATGCAAGGGGCAGTAAAAACCTCCACTTGTTTTCTGTGGCTTCTAAGCCAAGTGGCTCTGGCTCAGGCCCCAGCACTGCCCCCAGGCAGAAGACCCCCAACAGAGCCCTCAGCCCATGGGGCCAGTGAGACTGAGGAGGGAGGGCGGGATGCTCTTCCTTGTCCTTAGCCCCACAGGTCTGGCTCCCTACCAAGGCCACATCTTTAAGCAAGTTAGCCAGACAAGGAAGCAAACCAAACCACCCTCCTGGCCTCCTCCAGGCCCTAGCACAGAGGCAGCCCAGTGACTCCCTCCTGCACAGCCTAGGGGACCCAAAGGCCATCAGAGTTCCGCCCAAGCACCTGGATTAGAAGGACATTCCTCACAGACAGGAACTGCTGCTCCCCACTGACAGGGTTTCCCAGGCTGGGGCCTCGCCCCTGCAGAGGCTCAGGATTGGTGGTGGGTATAGAAACATGCACCTTTTAGCTCTGAATTCAGCTCTGGTGTGCAGTGGAGTATGTGGTGGCTTGGAGGAGGGGTCTTGTCTTTTCTACAGCAATACAAACTCTTTCTCTGCCTGGCAGTTTCTCCCCTTGGGAGGGGTGGTCTCAGGGTCCTGGGGAGAAGTTGTGGGTGAATGTTTTGCCCTTCCAAGCCCACTCCCACTACTTCCTGTACCTCCCCCCCAACCCGACTTCTGACTGACCACATGCCCAGACCCCTAGGCCTATCTGTGTTATCCTTGGAGAAAGTGGACCCAGAGCCCAGGCAAGCCATCTGAAGGGGGTGCCCCACAGAGGGCTGGGATAGGGCAGGGGGAGAAGAGCCCTCCTTGCCAAGTCTGAGCTGCCTTGTGGAGCCCCCTCTGGCCTGGGGCCTAGCAGACACCTGTGACCCAGAGGTGGGGCCTCAGGAAAGGGAGAGCTGCCCAGCAGCCTGAGCAGCTGAGGAGCCACTGGGTAGTTGTTGCAGATCCTCGGGCGGTGACACCTGGTGCTGGTGGTGACTCAGCTCCTCTCTGGCTGTGCCCAGAAGGCTGCTCCAGCTGGGGGTGGGGTGGGGGTTGGAGGGCAACTTCTGTCCGAGCCCCTGCCCTGGAGAGGCAGTGCCCGGGGTCAGGCCTGTCGCTCCACTGTCCCAGGAGGAGGACAGGAAGCTGTCAACCCCTCCCTGGAAGCCAGGGATAACACTAGGCCTCTGAAGGTCTAGTCCAAAGCAGGGTCCCTCTGGAGGTCCAAAGAGAGTGCCCTGGTGTGGGGCTGGCAGGGGCCCTGCCGCCCCCCACCCGGGTTAGCAGCCGCCGTCCACTTTGATGTGCAGGATCTTAGAGAAGCCGGGCCTCCGTCGCAAGGCCTGCAGACCGAACCCTGGGTTAGTCTCCCCTCAGGGCCAGACAGGCGGGGCCCTCCCATCACCCGCCCAGGTTACCAGCCCAGCCTTGGGATGCCACTTGGGATCTTGAGTGGCCTCAGAGTCAACGCCTTACCTGGAGTTTTGTTACCATGTCCTCAAACAGCTTCTGGGCCTCAGGACTGCTGGGTTCTTTGAAATAATCAGCAATCCCAATCTGGACCACAATGGACTTGAGGTTCCGGCAAATGCCTGGGAAAAGGTGGGTAAGATGGAGGCCCATGTTTGGCCTGGGCAATGGAGCTGCCTCCTCTCCTCTCACTAATTAATGAAATCAGAAACCTACTGAGAGACAATCACATGCCAGCCACTGGGAACATAAAGAGGAGAGCAGACCCATACCACCCAGGGGCTCACACAGGACAAGGGGAAAAGGTGGAGGATAAGGTCAAAGAGCAGAGGCTGCAGGGGCTCTGGGAAGATGAGTGGGCAAGAGCCAATTGTGCAGAGCTCTAGGAACTTCCCTGGCAGAGGGGACAGTGGTGTTATGGCCCGGGCATCTGGAAATGAATTATAAGGGCAGAGCAGCCGAGGTGAGGCTCATGAGTCTCGACTGGAGCATGAAGGCAGACGGAGCAAACATTTTGGAAGCAGAGGTTTAAGGGACTGGATGTTGCCATGAAGTCAGGGGAGGAGGAGCAAGAAAGTCAGGAGGGTGACAGGGTCCTGGAGGTCATGATTTTGGAGGGTGAGCTGTTAGTTCTGGAGGTCAGGGTGGGACCAAGAGGCTGAAGGGGAGGCAAGAAGATGATCCTGGAAATAATAAGGTCAAGGAAGCTTCAGTGCTCAGGACATGGGGTCCTGCCAGGGGCCAAACAGTCCTGGATGGTGGTCTCATTTGGGTGTGAGCAGCCCGGGCTGGGCACCTGTGTCCTAAATGAAGGAGGAATGACTGCGAGTGGAGTGGGTGGCTGGAGGGAGGTGGGGGCCAGAGGAGGCATGATTTGGAGTCTACACCAGGGAGGGGGAGTCTTCCTTCACCCTAAGAACTGTTCTAGGGGGGCTCACACACATTATTTCATTTAACCTTCCTACCCATTCTAGAAAGCCAGTCTAGAAAACGGGGATACAGAACTCAGAGAAGTATAGTAATTTGCCCAAAGTCACGCAGCTAATAAGCAGTAGAGCCAGAATTGAGACCTAGGTCCGTGCAGCTCCAGAACCTGTGCTCTTAACCCATCTGTTCTCCCTCTGCCCTTGGCTGGAGGCTCATGGAGGGGCAGCTGGTGCTCCACAGCTCATGTCTCCAACATGGGCAGAGCACGGGCAATACATGTCTGTGGAACTGAATCATTTGGACCAGATGCTGGCAGGCCTTGAATGCCACACTGGCCTCAGAGGGCACTGGTGGCAAAGCCAGGACTAGAACCCTGGTCAGTCTGACCCCAGTGCTGGTGCCTGCTGCCTAGGAGCGACAGGAAGCTGGTTATGCTATGTGCTGACAAGGCATGGTAAGAGGCAATAGTTGTACCCCACCCCACATTTCCCTTGCTCACTGTTGAAATGCAGCAGGGCCTTGGGGGTGACGGGGGTGGCTGTGAGCACCAACATCTCCAGTCCCTTCAGACCTTCCCGGCAGACCTCAGCCGCCACCTCCTGGGTGATCTCCGACACGTGGTCCAGCTCCAGGACCTGCAGCCGCATGCAGTTTCTCGCTAGGCAGAGGAAGAAAGAGGGGAGGTCCTGCTGACAACTCCCAGGTCACCTCCTGCGCAGCGCCCAGGTGCTCCTGCCACCACCAAGGCTGCAGCCCGAGCTCCTCTGGGATTTCAGTGTTGCACTCATGCTTGCTTCCCATCAACCCCCACCCTAGTCCCAAGGAAAGGCTTACCGAGTGATGCCAGGCCCTGCACCCCACAGCCGGCACCCCCAACCCCCAGGGCCCGGAGGTGGGGCCAACAGCGACCGATCATCTGTAGGCAGCGGTTACTGAAGCGCATGGGCTGCTGGCTGGAGAATGGGGTGGAGGGAGGGCCGTCAGGGAAGCCTCTGGTTGCATGACACCCCAAGCCAACTCCTTCAGACCCCTTCCCGGGCAAGGACCCTCCAACCACCCAGCTGCTCAAGTCAGAAACCTGGGATCATCCCTGACTCTTCCTCCCTCACCTCCTGCCAGGACCTGTAGGTTCTGATCCCTGAATAGCTCTTCCACCCACAGTTCAGACCACCATCAACATTCATTTGGATGATAACTGGTCTCCCCGCCAGTTCATCCTCCGCACTGCTGACAGTGAGCCATTCATTCCTATATTCTCTCACTCAGTCACTCAGCAAATGGTTCTCAAGTGTCTACCACAGCCAAGAACAACTGAGCTAGGCCCTGGGGATACAGTGGTAACTATACAGACATGGTCCCCGGCCTTAAGAAGTGGACAGTCTGTGGGAGGGGAGGACACAGAACGTTACCAGTCTGATCTAATCCCATTTTTTAAGATCTAAAATCCCCCAGTGGCTTCCCAGCACTTTCTAGATAAAATGCAAAACTCTAGGGGCCGGCCCAAAGGTGCGGCGGTTAAGTGCGCACATTCTGCTTCGGCAGCCCAGGGTTCGCCAGTTCGGATCCTAGGTGCAGACATGACACTGCTTGGCAAGCCATGCTGTGGTAGGCGTCCCACATATAAAGTAGAGGAAGATGGGCATGGATGTTAGCTCAGGGCCAGTCTTCCTCAGCAAAAAGAAGAGGATTGGCCGCAGATGTTAGCTCAGGGCTAATCTTCCTCAAAAAAAAACAAAAAAGCAAAACTCGAAACCCCTTAGGCAAGGCCCTTGCTGACCTTGACCCAACCTTCCTTTCCACACTCATTGCTTGGCCCTGCCCACCACTCACACCAAACTTGCTGTTTCCCTGAACGCTTCATCCCTCCACACTCGCCCAGGCAGCAGCCGTCTCTCTGGTGTCTGCCATGCACTTGGTACCAGGGATACGGAAACGGACTTTCACAGCCTCTGCCCTGAGAACCGTGAGTCCAGTGTAGACTGAAATATAGGGAAATTATTGCAAAATGGACTGCAGCCGGGGTGGGGACAAAGTGCAATAGGAATCGAGGCAGGGGACCAATTCTACCTGGGTGTTAGTGAATGGACACTGGATGACCTGGGAGGAGTTGTCACGTGGAGAGAGGGCTGGGAGGGCAAGGCACAGGGAGCAAGAAAGGCTGGTATGTCTGAGGAACTCCAAGTAGAGCGATGAATGATCTCGCACCCTGTGTTGGCCAACAACCGGCTGTCTTGCATGTTATACACTGACCTCCTTGAACTGCCTTTCACATGCCAAACAAACCTTGCTATTTCTAGCTAGTGTTTACTGAACATTTACTGTGGGCCCAGCAGGCTTTCTGTATACATCTCATTTGAGCCAGCAACAGTCCTAATAAGATCAACAGATCCTTAATATCACCTTCACTTTGTAGGTTGAAAAATTAAGGCACGATTGGGTTGCCCAAAGTCACGCTGCTTGTAAGCCAGGACATGACCCCAGGTCTGACTTTAAAGCCCTGCTCTTAACACCTAAATACACAGACTGATGAGTGTGAATCTCTCCCCAAACCAGCTTGTGGAATGAGCCCAGATCTGCTCAGTCCTCAGCCCCAGCCCCAGCCCAACCCGGTCCCCTTCCTACCCCTGCCAGGGCTCACCAGGGGTGAAGTGGTGCCACCTGGAGGGAGACAATCTCTCTGCAGCCTGCGCCCAGGGCCCAAATGACCTCGTGGCCCACAGGGTCTGTGGCACTCCTGTTGAAAAGACAAAGCTGGGGCCGCCAGCAGAGCTCTTGGGTCCCTTTGTCTGAGAGCCCTGGGGAAAGGGTATGTAGAGCCCAGGGACCCTTGGGGCCTGAGGCCAAGAAGATATGGGCCTTCATCTGGTGGGGTGGACCCACCTGTAGGTGACGGCCTGCAGGGCACGGCAGTAGCAGCTGGCCAGCCAGAGTGAACGGTCGGTAAGGATGTTGGGACAGTGGGAGATGCGCAGAATCAGCAGGTTCCCCCCCGCTGCCTTCAACAGGGACTCCAGCCCTGCTTCCAGGCAGCCCCTGGGGACGGCCAAGAGGTCATAGAGTTGCTTGTGGCCACCTCCTCCTCTGAGAAGCATCACCACATAATTCTGGGTCTACGGCCCAGGAGCACCCAACCACCCGCCCACCACAGCCTCACCGGGTGCTCCGGGCATACTCCTCCTTGCTTTCCTTTTTGCCCCGCTGACGGGGCTTCAGGTTCTGCAGTGTCAGCGAGTGGGCCTGGGTGCACCACTGAGCCAGCATTGCCAGGAACTGCAGGGAGAGAGGGGTTACCTGGGGATGAGGGGCTCTGACCTTGGCTGGCTGGAGGTGGACCAGTCTCAGGATAGGAGGTCCCCAGAGAGCGTTTCTGGGAGCCAGGCTGGAGCTGGGTTCTCAGCAGGGGTGCCTGGGAAGGCAGGGGCCACCGGCAGGGACAGGCACCTTGGAACAGACGCGGGCATTCTCGAGCAGCACTCGGGTCCAGACGGCAGGGTGGCGGGCCACGAAGCGCCAGTCCCGGCAGACCTCTGCGGCGTGCAGTAGTGTGCGTGTGTCCAGGTAGGTGAAGATGCAGAACAGGGCGGCTCGCATCTTGAGGATCTCTGGGCTGATGACCTCGTTGGAGCGTGAGGGGCTGCCCCTCTCGGCTCGCCGACCCCGCCCACTGCCTCCTTCAGGTCGGGCTGCAGGATACCAGAGGGTCAAAGGTGAGTATGGATGGTCAAAGGCCAGCATGAAGATGCAGGTGGGGAGCTTCAGGAGACCCATGCTGGGGGACCAGTGACTTGGGAGGAAGGACAAGGGCCCTCTGCTTCCCCCTCCTCTGCATCACCCCCATCCCTAACTTTGCAAAATAGAAAAAGGTATCCTTTCTTCAAGTAAACTTTCTTTTTAAGATCATATATCATCACATAGCCCAAACTCACCCCCTAGATGAAGCAACTGAGTCAAGTTTGGAGCAGGAAAGGGTTTGGAGGGCTAGAGTTTAGATGGACAGAAACTGGGCCTCTGTGAACAGCCTGGAGCAGCCACATGGGATGCAGCCACAACCCTGACCTGAACCCTCTAACCCCCTGACCCTGACCCACCCACAAATGCACATGGCCTTGTGTATATATAGGAGGGGGCTCTCCCCACTGCTCCAGGGGCCTCAGAGCCTGGAGTCAACACTCAGCTACTCTCCTGTAAATGTCAATGAGCTCACCATGTGAACAGACCCCCTTAGATGTGGCATCCTTATGCGATATCCAGCCTGAGTGTCCCTGTGTGCAGCACTGCCCTGGCACAGGAGTTCCTGCCCCAGGCTTGCAGGCCGCTGTGTAAGAGGGAGTCTGACATTCTCATTGTGGGAAAGTCTGGGGCAAGGGGAAAGGAGGTTCAGGAGCCCAAGTGGTTTACTGCCTTGACCCTGTGTCCCCTGAGAGGGCCCAGCACTATGGAAGGACTGGTCCCTCCTGACCACCCTCCAGGACTTACTTGAGAGCCGGCAGCTGCTCAACGGCCCAGCCATGGCAGGCCCAGGGCGGGGGGCATCCGAGGGGCCCTCAGCCTCGGACTCGGTAGTTCGGGAGCCCACATCCGAGATGTCCCCCTCCTCCCCTTCCGTGCTGTGTCGGCGGGGTCTGCGCTGCCAGTTCTGGATGGCCTGGCGCCGCAGGCCTGAGCTGCGAGGGAGCTGGGCCCGCTCCGAGCCACCGTTGGCAGCCTGGGCCCGTGTGCCCAAGCCACCAGGGCCACCGTCCTCAGGGCTCCCCTCTTCTGGCCGGGGCAGCTCCAGACTGTCACTGTCATAGCAGCCTGAGCTCTGGGATGCAGCTGGGACACGGCTGGAGGCCCTGAGGTGGGGTGGACCAGATGGTGAGGAGCAAGGGGTTCCGGGCCTGCCCAAACCCCCCGTCCCAGCCCTACCACCAGCCAAGGGCAACCCACCCACCTTACTTTACAAGAGCTCCCTCTGAGTATGGAGAAGCAGACAGAGGTGACCCAAGGAGGATGGGGGAGGAGGAGGAGCCAAGCCCCTAGAAGGGCCAGCCATCCAGTGGCCCGGTGGGTCTTTCCAGGGTGAGGGTGGGCTGCATGGGGCGGGCCAGGCCCGAGGCTTACCCTGTGCTGGGAGAGGAGCCATGCCGTGACACTGCGTATGTGCTAGGCATGGCCGGGCCTGCGTGGTGTTCTCGCTGTGGGCCCCCCGAGTGGGAGGGAAAGGAAGAGGGGCAGAGGAGGCAAGAGGATGGGAAGGAGCAGAGAAACAGGGCACAAGATGGAGAGAAGGAAAACAGTTGGGAAAGATGGACAAATAGACAGACAGACAGCCAGAGAAGCAGGCTCACCAGCCCCCTCCCCACACCCACCCAGCACCCGAGACCCCAATTGTAGTTCCTGGGCTCTCATTTGCAGGGTGGGGCAGAGAAGGGCCCCTGAGGACTGAGCCCACTGGATCACACCTCGCTACAGCCTCAGGGGCTGGCACTTCTGCTCAATCAGAGGGGCTCCCCTGTTCCTAGACCCCTACTTCAGGCCTGGAATCTGCTCATGGGGGAAGAGCCAAAGAAGGGAAGCATGGAGCATCATGGGCAGGGGGTGACATCAGGCAGTGGCGGAGGGGACATGTAGGGGGCCAGGTGTGCAGGTGAAGAGAAGAAGGTGGGTGAACACTTACCATTCTGCCTGGGCCCCGGGCGCCAGGCCCAGCGCCACTTGCGCCACCTCCACGGCCCAGGCTGGCGCTAGGGGTGCTTCCACAGCTGCTGCTGATGACCTGCAGCTGCCGTTCAGCACGGTCGGCACGCTCAAGGAGCTCCTCAATGAACTGCTGCAGCCGCAGCTTGGCACTGGCTTCCCGCGCCGCTGTCTCCTTCAGGAACTGGTCGATCTGCACCACCTCCCTGGGCCCACAGCAGTCTCTTACCCCAGGGCCCTGGCCTGGCTGCCCACCCACCCTCTGCAGGAGACCTTGGCCAGTGGGGAGAGACATGGGCACAGCTGCCCATGGCGTCCACTCATGGGCACAGGGGAACATGCAGAACAGGCCCAGGCACACTGTTCCACACAATGGCACACACAGAAATGCAAGCATATACGCAGAGTCACACACTCACACCCCCCCCCCACAGCTAGACACCCCTGCTCCCCATGGAAGTACTCATAGGCACACTCAGTCACACACAGCCACCTCCTCCCTCATGAGTACACACTTACAGACACACAGCCACATATACATAGCCCAGGATGCAGCCCCACACACTCATGTGCATGTACTCACATCATGTTTATTCACAGGCACACACACACAGTCTGAGGCAAAGTCCCACCAACACACACACACACTCTGTCTCTCCCTCTCGGAAACATTCTCCGATGCAGAAGCATATTTACAGCATACCAACCTCCAGGAGTTGCATGTACACACCTCACACTTAAGAGTCATGTGAGTATTTACTCCCAAATGCACTCGCAGTTGTCACACATCCACTCAACATTTACGGAGCACCTTCTAGGTCCAGCCCTGTTCTGGATAGTGGAGATACAGCAGTGAACAAAGCAGAGAAAATTTCCTGCCCCCCATGGAGCTTATATTACTATGGGAACACACACATAACATCTGTATATTTCACAATCACAATTAAAGACCAGAGAAATGAGAAGCCGTCAAAGAAGACTGAGAAGCAGCAAAAATAAGATAGAAGGAAATCCCAGGAGAGTGTCCTGGAAGCCAAGTGAAGAAAGCATTTCAAGGACCAGCTGTGTCAAATGCTGCTGATGGCCCAAAGAAGATGTCGGCTTGGCCTTGGCAACATGAAGGTCGTTGGTGACATGGAGGACAGTGGTGGAGGTGGACACCTAATCAGAGTGGGTTCAAGAGAGAAAGTGGAGAAAGAAATTGGAGACCAGGAGCATAAACAATACTTTCCAGGAGTTGCTCTATAAGGAGGAGAGAAGGGGCAGTAGCTTACGGGGGAGGCGGGCTGTAGCACATGGGAGAAGGGACATTGTGTTTGTATGCTTTCAGGAACAACACAGTAGAGAGGGAAAATCTGATAGGGCAAAGACAGAGGGGAGAATTGAGGGGATCTGGTGTCACAATGAAGGGCTGGCCTTGGCTAGGACAGAGAAGGAAGAGAAACAGTCTTCACAGACAGGCACGCAGTCACACTGCCACGGACTCATAGTCCCAAACAGACACTGTCATGAAACTCTTGGCCCCATACGCACCACCATCACATGCTCACGGCCACAGATCCCATATTACAGAGCCATGGCGGCATACACTGACACACTCACAGCCACACTCACGGTGGTGGTGGCAGCACAGTGACACACACGGTCACCCACCCTGGAACACTCACAGGCACACCCACCCACAGGGCCCTGTGAGCCACTCACTGCTGCTTGCGGCTCAGCTCCTGTTCCTTGTGCACCAGGTCCTGCTTGAGCGAGGCCAGCAGCTCCACACTCACGTCCACCTGGCGCGAGAGCTCGGACGCGCGCTCCTCCAGCTCCTCTTTCTCGCGCCCCAGCCGCGCGCTCTCCTGCCGCGCCGTCTCCAGCTCCGCCGCTTTGCGCTCCAGCTCTGCCTGCAGCCGGCCCACCTGGCCCGCGATCTTCTGCTCCACCTCCTCGCTCAGCCGCTCCAGCCGCCGGTCCACCTCCAGCTTCTCCAGCGCGCGGATCTTGAGGCGCGCCAGACCCTCTTCGTAAGCCACATCTGCAGGCGAGGGGGACGCGGGCGAGGCGGAGGCGGGCCCGGAGCAAGGGCCGGGGCCGGGCCCGGGCGGCGGCGTCGAGCACGCCGAGGAGGCCACGGACTTGCGGGCGAACAGCTCCCCCAGCGGGATCTCGATCTCGCGCAGCGCGTAGCGCGCGGCGGCGGCGGGCACCAGGCCCGGCTCAGCGAGTTCCTCGCAGGGCAGGCTGGCGGGCACCAGGTCGCTGGGGAAGTGCGCGAGGGGCGCGTGGTGGTGATGGTGGTGCAGCAGGTGTGGCGCTGCGGCCGACGGCCCGGCCTGCTCCTTGCCCTGGAAGGACGTGCTCTCGAAGACCTCGCGGCGGGCGCCGGGCACGGCCAGCAGGGCGGCGGGCTCGGGCGCCAGCTGGAAGCCCGAGGCGGCTGCGGCGGCCGCCGCGGCTGCAGCGCCGTCGCAGATGCTGTTGGTCTTGGAGAGGATGTAGAGCGTCTCGTAGGTGTGGCTGTACTCCAGGTGTGCGCGCAGCGACGACAGGCTCCGGAAGCGTTTGTGCTCCCCGCAGCGGGGGCAGCGGTACGGCAGGTCCAGCGAGGCCATGGCCCCGCCGCCCCCGCGGCGCCCGGGCTCCACCGCGGCCGCCCCGCCGGTCAGCCGGGCGCGCTCATGGGGGGCTGCGGGCGAGCCCCCCTGCGGGGTCAGGAAGGCTCAAGGTGTCTGCGGCCACGGGCGAGGAGGCTAGAAGAGAGGGAGTAAGTCTTAGGAGGGTGGCATCCCTGCTCCCCACTCCCTCAACCACATATCCCCGACCCGTGAGGAAATTGCCTTCCCCAGGAAACATGTGCCCAGAATGGAGGGGGGAGGGGAGACTAATGGCCTGACTTCTCTGAGGGGGCTGGCCATTCTGGTACCTCTGCGAGGGCCTCTACATGTACGAAAGTGAGAATGAATGAGAATTCTTTAAGAAAAAAAAAGGCATTCGTTTTACTTATAATAGTTCCAACCTGGACATAACCTAAGTGCCCATCACCAGTAGAATGGATAAATTATGGTATATTCATAATGGAATATTACCCAGCGTTAAGAGAAGGAACTACTTGTTCATGCAACAACATGGATGAATCCATTCGGTATTATGTTGCACTGAAAGAAGTCAGACCAAAGAGTGCATGCATACTGCAGGATTCCATAGCTAGAGTTCAAGAACAGACCGAATTGATGATGATAGAAATCAGAACAGAGCTTGTCCCTGGGGGCTATATGGACTGGGAGGGGGCAAGAGGGAAGCTTACGTGATGCTGAAAATGGTCTGTATCTTGGTATGAGTGGTGGTTATACAGGTGTATACGTATGTAAACAGTCAAGCTGTACACTTAAGATTAATGTACAATATGTACGTGGCTGTAAAATCCTTAAAAGAGGATGCTCATTCCATATCATGCAAACCACACCCATCAGACAGGTTGGCTATTAGTACCATGTTGCAGTGACCAAGATGTCACATCACCTGATGATACCTGTGTGTGTGTCACTGTTTGTGGTCCTGCTTCTGGACCACACCCTCCCATCCCTGCCACTCCAGGCACCTAGGTCCTTTTCTCAGATTTCTTTACTAGGTCAGTGCCCCTGCCTTGCCCTTTGCCCCCAGAGCCACGATGTTTGTCCTCTCCAGGCCCCTTCTGGCACAAGCCACCACCCTTCCTGGCATCCTACCCCTGGTCACCCTCAACCCCCCCTGCCTATCCCCCCTCATCTCTGGCTTCCAGTCACCCCCTCCTGCCTCGTGGGATCTCTACTCCATTCCTCACTGGCATTTAATTGGGCTTCAACCACCCTCTGCTGTCACTGCCCTCCTCCAGGTCACAGACCACCTGCTAATCAGACAATCCAGTTGTCATTAAGGGTCTTCACCCACTTGGTGCCTTGGCTGATACTACTGACCTCTCCGTTTTCTTAGGCTGCCATGAAGCTGCCCCGTTTGGATTCTCTGACCGCCTCTTCTTGCTGCCTTAATCTTCCAGTCTCCTGATGGGAGGTCTGCCTTCACACTCTCTTTGCCTCTGTCTTCTCCACAGGCAGTTTGGTTCACTCCCACAGGTTCACTCACACCTTTGAGCCATTGACTCTCAGCTCTACCTCTCCATCCTGACCTGCTTTTGAGTTCCATTTGCCTTCTGGCATTTCCACATGGATGTATGGGTGGATGTCTGTTTTCCTTTGCCAGCCCAGCACCCAGTCATCTCCTGGTAACAGCACCCTGCTTTGACCTTGGGGAACCATCTTTCCTACCTTCTCAGTCACATGGTCTAGGGGTGGGGGTGGAGGGTTGATGGTCCATGTCTGGCTCCAGAGGTAAGAATGTGATATAGGCCTGGCCCATCAGAGTCCCAAGATGGGACAGATCACCCAAGTTGAGCCAATAAATCTTTTTTCATTGAGTCAGTGAGTCATGTCCCAAAGACTTCTCTGGAACTACTGGGGGAATGCCTCCTCTTTGTGCTCAGCTTTCTACGCTGATAGGGAGGGCCAGAGCTGCTAGGGCCATCTTTGTCTCCTTTGAGAGGAACTACCTAAGAATGAAGCCAACACAGAGAGCAGAATTAAAATGGGTAAAGATTCCTCACAGACCCCATTTGAGATCCGGGTCTGCTCAGTTATGTGAGCTGATCAATTCCCTTTCTTGCTTAAGCCAGTTGGAGTTGGGTCGGTGATACCTGCACCAGGAAAAAGTCCTAACCCAGAAATTAGAATCAGAAATGGATTTTTTTTTTCAAGTAATAGACGCTAAGAAGGACTTAGTGGAACTAAGGAGAGGTGTAAGATACACTTCCCCCCCTCAGAAGTTGGCGAACCCTGCTGCACAGCAGCGAAACAGCTAATGAAACTCTCCCGCAGCCTCTGGAGCTCAGATGATGTTCCTACAAGGCTGGAACTTTAGGGGACCTGTAGAAGGTCAAGATGTTGGGGCATGGCCTTTCCCATGGCCTCAGGTCCAACAAAAAAGAGAGACACTGGCTAAAGGGGCCCATCTGAAAGCAGAGAGGAAGAAAATGCTACTTTGCCCAGAGAGGCCCTTTCTGCCTGAGGCCAGTAATCCAATATGGCTGAGAGTAAGATAATTAAGAGCCAGTTCTCTGCTTCTAGCTAAAGTCAGCTCAAGCAAAGACAGGCAGGCTGGAAACACAGAAGGAGGCAAACCTGGGGCCCGACAGGCTCTGGACTCCTCCTGCTGTGCCCTCTAGCTTCACCGATGTTCCACTGGGATGCAGCTTGAGTGGGAAGGGGCAGCCAAGCTCCAACTCCCACCCATTGCCCTGAGGCAGGGGCCCAGCTAGAGGCCACAGCACCATGGGCTCCTGCAATGGGCAGAGCACCAAGGCCTGTTGCTAAGACAACCTCCCTCCTCCCTCAACACCGCCACAGGGACTCGATTCAAGAATTATAACTTTCAGCGAGGTCTCTAGTTTGGTTAATAGCTCTGGGGATGACCGAATGCAGATTGACTGAAAGCCTCCGAGTGATTAGGGAAATTGTATTGCCAGAAAAAAACGCAAACCTGGAAAACAAAGGCCGGGGATTACTCAGCCCCCAAAGCTCCCCACCCCCCAAAACTGCACGAATGGTAGGTGACCCTCTTGATGCCCCTTTCGCATGTGGCCTCAGGGCATGAAGAACAAGAAAGGCTCTCTGAGACTGCAGAACCAGAGGGGCCCATTGGCGGCCAGGAAACCTCGTCCTCGCGCACTGGTCCAGCATGTGGACTATGCTATGGACCTGTGAGCACCGAGTGTTTGTCCTCATCTTCCCTCTTCAGCCGGGAGGGTTTTGTGTTTTCAGCTATCCGATTTTTCCCCCATCTTTGTAGTCTGGCCATAAACTGAAAGACCATGAGGGGCTGGCTCAGTACCTGACAAACAGCCCATCGCCAAGATCTTGCGTTGGGGCTGGGCGTGGGAAGTGGGTGAGAACTTGGAACGTCTCTTTCTGGAGATGGGACAAGTATGTCTTAAGTTTTGTGAGGGATAGTTGCATTATGATAAACAGGGAAAATTTTTTAAAAATTATACCAGAAGGGGTATCTGTGTAGCCCTTGGACAGGTGAGAAGGAGATGTAGTGGACAACTATTGATTTTGCTGCTCAGCTCCAGTCCCCCTTTGTAGATGGACCCCAATTTTCCCTTGGAGAACCATTCCCCCCACTCTGGATCAATGTTGTTTGGGTGGGCTGACCCCACCCCCTAGCCCTAGGGGAGCGCCTGTGACCTCAGCCTGTCCATCAGTCGCAGTGATCATTCAGGAATGAGTTCAGCCACTGCAGCACCTGTGCTCAGGTGGTGGAATGTGAACCTGAAGCTGCTTGTGGCCATTTCCATCCTCTCTTTGGGCCCAAAGAAAAAGACTCCTGATGACATCCCTTGAGCATCCAGATCCAGATGTGCCTGGAACTTTCACCCAGGGCTTGCCAATTGTGTGAAGCAGCAAATTCTTTTTGCGGCTTTAAATTGTTTGAGTGGGCCGCCAGTCACTAGTAATGAGACTCAGTCTAACACAACGACCCACAGTGTCAAAAAACAAACCTTGGACTTCCCCTCGCCCATTCCCCAGCATCCCTGTTTCCCTCAATGGTGCCACTGTCCTCCCAGTCATACCACACCACTGGCCATCTTGATTTCACGCTCTCTGCTAACCACCGAGACCTGCGGATTTTTCCTCGAATGCTTTCAACCCAACTGTCTTCTGTTTTGTGCTCCTCCTCACACCTGGACCGCTGCCCAGCCTTCAGTCTCACAGCTCCATTCCATCCTACATAGGGCAGCAGGTTCCTCTGTCTACAGATGACTCCTGCTCATGCTCCTTCAATGGCTCCCCATCGTCCATCAACTGCAGCCAAACTCCTCAGCTTCACACGCTGGCCTCACTGCACTCCTGCCAATTTGAAAGTGAAAAGTGGCCAGGCTGTTTCACTTGCATTTCTTTCATTACTATGGCTGGACATCTTTTCACACATTCTTCAGTCAGCTGTATCTCTTTGGTGACTTGCCCGTGCACTACTTTGCACACTGTTACACTGAACATTCATATTTTCTTATTGATTTGCAAAAGCTTCTCATTATATTGATGCTTTGTCATTTATATACTACAATTATTTTTCTCAAATGTGTTGACTGGCTTTTACTTTTGTTTAGGGTCTTTATTGATATCCGAAGGCTTTACAGTTTGCTTCAGTAAGATCTTTAGGATTTCTGATTTTGTTGTCATGCTTAGGAAGTTCATCCCTACCCAGAGATTATATAAACAGTTATGTAGGTTTCCTTTAGTACTTTGTGATATCCTTTTTTTTTACAAGTCCAGAACATTTTATTTTTGATTAAGGGCTTTAAACAAATAGCTATAATACCATGAACTGACAATGACTTGGTAGCATGTGAATACTTCAGGCTGTGTGGCTCCTTTTATACATTGGAGTTTTAATCCATCTAGAAATTTTTGGTATGCATGGTGAGACAAGGATTAAAAAAACACACAAACAACTTTTTGTTATTTTCACACATATTCAAAAATAAAGAGAAAATGATGATGAACTCCTAAGTACCCATCATCCAGCTTCAACCATGATCAACTCCTGGCCAGCTGTGTTTCACCTGCACACTGCTCCCTCGCTTCCCACTTCTCCCACCCCACCACTGAATAATTTTGAGCAAATCTGAGTTATCATATTATTTCATCCAAAAATACCTTAGTATATATAAGACAGGGACTTAAATTTCTTTTGTGAAAAATATATATTTAGTCGCTGTTCTCACATCACCACCAACGCAAAAAGTAGCCTGGAGAGGTAACTTCAAAAGATGGTTCTCTGAAAAGACCAACAAAATAAACAGCCCTCTGGCAAATCTATTCAAAGAGAAAAAAGGAAGAAAGAAAACAAATACATAACACTACGAGTGAGAAAAGGGATATAAGCACTGACACAGGAAGGTTTTTTTTTTAAATTACTAAAATGCTACCAGGTACAACTCTTGGCCCAAATTTTTGAAAACCGGGATGAACTGAATGCTTTTCTAGGAAAATATAAATTATCAAAATTGACTCAAGAAGAAATAGAAAAACCTGAAAAGACTAATAACTATAGATAAAACTGAAGAGGTTGGCAAAGTGACAAAGGATAATATAAATAGAATTCAGTTCACACACACAGCTCTTCAGGAACAGGGTTATTCCGTAATGTATATCAGGGCACCTGTGTGGCCTGTCCATCCCAGCTAAGTGCTGGTCCCTCCTGTGGGGGCACCTCTCAGGGCCTCAGAAGTGGTCAGCCTTCTTCCTCCCCACCCTACGCACGTTCAAAGCACCCTTTGCCTGCAGGAACCCTGTAAGGGAGAAGTCTCGGGGTGCAGGCCTGTGTGTGGATATGCCAAGTAGAGGAAGGAAGGGGCTTCTGGGGTGCAGGTGGCTCTTCACCTAAGGCCAGCCCGCCCCCCAGTTTCCCTCCATCTGCTGGAGCTGAGGAATGACTATGAATCATTCTTAGGAATATTTTTGCCTAGATGTACACACTTACTCAGCACAAGCATGAAGCTTTGCCTGAATGCAGGCAAAAAGGTGATGGAGGCTGAGGGAGGAGGGAGAAGAGGAAAGAGAAAAATAGGACTGTTATCTATTCAAATTCCATCATAATCCTGTACTATAAGCACCGTGACAGAACAATCGGAGATTTTCCTTTGCATTCTAGTCTCCCCAAATCAGCAACCTCTGCAGCCCTAAGACCTGCCTCCTTTTTCAGCCTGGCCTTGCCCCCTCATCATCCCAGGACCTGTTAATGCTCCTTCCTCCATCTGAAATGCCTATCTCAAGTCTGCCTTCTTTCAAGTCCAGCTCAAGGTGTTCAGTGGGTAGGAGTCTACAGGCTGAACGAATCAGAGGCATTATCTTTTTTTTGTTTTATGTTTTTTAGGTGTGTAAGTCTCATCTCCTCAAACAAGACCAACCATCTCAAGATATATGTCTTCTCTAGCTTCCATCTACTGTCACATTCTCACATGTTGACTCTCCCAGAAACACAGATAATCTTGCATGTTCATGGCTCAACTACCACGTGGTCACGGAGAATTCCTGCAGTGGACATTATTATTTTTATCTGCTTAACAAGTCTTCTTCACCTTCTGGTAATAGCATCTCATCCTTTCTTTGGTGAACTGCCCCTCCCCACTCCATGTGGTTCTGACAGGGTGGACACGTGACCCAGGCTTGACCAGTCATGGTACCACCATCGTCTTGGCCACAATGATTGACCCAGGGATGGGCACATCCCTCAGGTTAAACCAACAGAGTCCTTCACTGGGAATTTATATGAATGGTTGAGGTGTCCTCCTGGCCACGTAGGATCACATGCTAGGATGGTGAAGTTGTCTCTGGCTTTGTGCAACCTTCACCTACCATATGGAGAAAGCCCATGCATGGTGGAGAAAAAAATGTGGCAATACTCAGAGTGAAGCTGAGTCAAGAGCTGGAGAAGAGTTCTACCCCATTTTTGAGAACCTGGATACAGTTATGCCTAAGACCCACTCATCCGCCATCCTCCAATTATTTCAATTGGTACATATTTTGTTTTTTCTTAAAATAGTTTGGGCTTGATTTCCGTCACTTGTGGTCAAAAGTCCTAACTAATACTCTCGCAAATCTATAATTCTAGCCTAGAGTTCTCTCCTGAGCTCTATTCAAACATGAATTCATTCCACGTACATACTGAGTACCTGCTCTGTGCCATGAACTACACTAGGTATGATGCTGGGTATGCTGAGGACACACAGTCCAACAAGATCCAATCCTTGCCTTCAGGCAGCTTGTGATCTCCTGGGGCAGACTAAATATATGGATGATACAGTCACGAGATAAATGCTATGCAAGAGGCTGGCACGGGATTCTACACTTAGCTTGAGGAATTGGAGGAGTTGGGAACCTCCAGAGGTGATAGCATCTAGGCTGACTTTTTTTTTTTCTAGAGGAAGATTAGCTCTGAGCTAACTGCTGCCAATCCTCCTCTTTTTGCTGAGGAAGACTGGCCCTGAGCTAACATCCGTGCCCGTCTTCCTCTACTTTATATGTGGGACGCCTACCACAGCATGGCTTGCCAAGCAGTGCCATGTCCGCACCTGGGATCCAAACCAGCGAACCCCAGGCTGCCAAAGCAGAATGTGTGCACTTAACCGCTGCACCACCAGGCCAGCCCTAGGCTGACTCTTGAAGAGCAAAGTAAAGTTGTCAGGTGAGGAATGGCAATTATGAGGTTGGGGGAGGGGAAGAAAGGCATGCTGAGAAGCAGAAACAGCATGTACAAAGGCAAGGAAGTAAGACAGGGTACGCCTCCTTCAGGGAACCAAAATGTAAGCTCCATGAAAAAAGAGACATTGTCTCAGTCACTGCTATTTCTCCAGCACTTACAACAGTGCCTGGCATGGGGTAGGTGCTCACTGTTTGTGGAATGAAGGAATGGCAAGGACTTAATCAGGTGTACGGTTTAGAGAATGGACTACATAAGGCCAAGCTCAGGAAGAAGGCTGTTGGAACACAGGAAATGGAAATTGTTAACCAAGGTAAGGAGTGCAAATAGGGAGAAGGACAGATATGTGAGCAGTTAAGGAAAGAGTGGAGAAGGCTTGGAATCATGGACAGAGTCATTGTGGCAGATAGAAAAGGAAGGGGTCAAGGACCAGGCCCGGGTCTGGGTTCTGAGCATCTAGGTGGACAAGCAGGTGGTTCAACAAGGAGAGAAAATGAAGGAGGGAAAGTTTTAGGGAGAGATATGAGTCTGAGTGTAGATTCCATGAGTTTGAGGTTCCAGTGGGCCTTGGAAGTAGAGATATTTGGTACATAGTTTGAATATACAGTTTTGACAACTTAAGCATAAAAACAAAAGTGGATGAGCAGGACCAGAGAGAGGGTGCAGAGAGGAGAGCAGGGGAAAAAGGTAGACCCTCAGAGAGCCGGGGGAGGGAGAAGAAGCAAGAAGTTCCTAAAAACTAGCACAAGAAATGGGAATTCTGAGGGGGAACCTTAGGGAGGAGGGGATGTCAAGGCGGGAAGGAGGGCAGTAGTATAAATAACAAAAGAAGTTGACAACTCAAGTCAGAGCAGAGGTGGACAGGGTTCACTGGTGACTAGAGAGGGCCGCTTCGATAAGCCTGGCTGATGGGGGTGGAGGAGAAAGTGAGGTAAGGATGGGAGTAGAGACAGTGAGTGCACACAAGAAGCTCAAATGTGAAGGGGAGGAGGCAGCATGGGAGAAGCCAAAGCAATTTTAAGATGAGAGAGACCTGAACCTATCTAAATGCTTCTCAGAGACAACCTAATTCTAATCTATAGCATCACTTCCGCTCTCCCGAGGCACGGATAAGTCAATGCCTCAGACCTGAAATTTATAGCAATTCTTTTTTTAAAAGTGCTTCTCAGAAGCAGCGAGTAGAGAGGGAGGGGATGAAGAGGATGATATTTTAATGTAGGCGGCTCAGAGCTTAATATGGCTAATAGTGAACGCACAATACCACAACATTCACCTGCAAACCTGCTTCTCTCTCATGTTTCCCATCCTAACCAACATCCTCATTATCCACTCTGCACTCTGGATGCAACCCCCAGAACATCTCTGAATTCTCAAAGTCCCCTGCAGATCTTATCAATCACTGATTTTTGTCAATCCCATCTTGTAAACATCTGACTCCATCTATTTCTTGTTTCCTATAGCCCCTGCCCCAGACTCATTATCCCCTTCTGTCTGGACCATCGATACGGTTTGGAACTAGCGTCTCTAACTCCTTCAGCTTTGAATTCTCGTGTTTTCTGCAAATACAGATCCAGCCATGTCACTTCTTCTAAAATAAATCTCTGAAGGCAGACCATTTTTTGAGAGGTAAAGTCCATCCTGTTTTGCCTGCCCTCAGGGCTGGCTTGGATCTGACCACCACTCGGCCTTGCCAGCCCTAGCTTTTGCCTCTGCTTCCCCCGTGCATCCTTAGTGAGCCCTGTGGGGCTTAGTTTACTGGGAAGTGCTGTCACATCCTCAAGTCTTGGCTCCTGCTGGTCCCTCTTCCTGGGACTCCCCTATCCAATCAGTGAATTCTGCAGGCCTAGCTCACATGCTGCCCGTTCCATGGAGACTTCCTTGACCCCCTCCTCTAGCTCAAATCACATCAGAGCATGGATCATTCCTCTTCACATATGGTAACAGGTATCACACGCTGCATGGTCATGGACCTGTTTGCACATCAGATCCCGCCCCACAGATACATTGGAGGGCAGGGACAATGCAACCGACTCATCCTCACACTCTCCTCACACACAGTAGACATCAGTGTATTCTTAGAGGAATCCCACTGAATAATACATGAACTGATTGATCTCATATAACCAAAGTGATTCCCCTACTCATTGTCACAGAACTGGATAAATCTGGTTACAATCAAGTCAACCCAAGAATCACCTTGATTAACAAGTGCTTCCCTGGCTCTACTAGTCATTCGCTGGGAGGTAAGAACTTCCTGTGTCTTCTTGACACTGTCACTCTAGCAGAGCTCCAAAGCTTAGGGCTTCTCTGCTTCACTCTATTTTATCCAGTCAATAAAACGATGTCAAACACAAGGCCCATGCCAGGCACTGGGGACACAAAGATGAATAGGACAGTCGTGCCCTCAAGGTGCTTGCAGTCTAATAATCAAAACAGTGAACATTTACCTAATTATTCTGGTCAGATACCATGCTTCTCATTTAGTCCTCATGACAGCGCTGCCAAGTAGGTAGTATCGTCTCTATTTTAGAATGAAGAAATTGAGACTCAGGGTGGCCAAATCACTTGCCCAAGGACAGTAAGTGACTGTAACAGACTGTTGCTTTGGTGGCCCCCAATGAGCATGCCTCCCAGTATTCCTGCCCGTAGGTGGCCCCCTCCCACATTGACTCAGAGCTTGGCCATGCGACTTGCTTTGGCCAATGGGACATTAGCAAGCCTGCTGCAGGCAGAGGTTTGATAAGCAGTTGTACCTTAGGGCTTATCCTCTTGGAATACTTCCTCTTGGGATCCAGCTGCTATGTAAAAAAATTTGAGCTAAAATACTGAATGATTAGATGCCCCGCGTAGACAGACCCTGGAGGATGAAGGGCCATTCTTGATATACCTTTCCAGCCAGTCTCTCACCAGAACGCAGCTCACAGGTGCCAAGTGAGCCCACAGCCAGTCATGGCCAACCCACAGAACATAAGCAATAATAAATCATTGTTGTTTAAGCCCCTAAATTCTAGGGTGGTTAGTTATATACCAATGAATAACTGAAACAGTGACAAGCTAGGATCTGAACCCAGTACTACCTGACTGACTTCAAAACCCATGGCCCATAGTAGCACTCAGTAAATATTTGTTGAATGAATGAATGAATGAAGAGTGTGGTGGGCTACTAGAGAGGTAAGAAAGTCCAGGGAATTCAAAGGCAGGATGACAATTACCTTTCGACAACCATCATCCCCTTATAGCTACAAATATTCCAAAAACGAAAACAAGCTAGGCATCCCTAAATCTAGAAACAAGTCTGTGGATGTCACCAAACCCCCTCTCTCTGTCTCTCTCTCTCAAATTCAGGTCAGGCAAAATTGAGAAGTTAGCAGAGTTTGGTTTTTGATGGTCATTCCCCCTGCCCCCAACTCTCCACCATGCCCCTGGCATCTCCTCTCCCACCCACTCGGCCTTCTGGGCCCAAGAACTCTTTCTCCCTCTTTCCATATAAAATCCACATGCAGGAAAGGAGCAGAGAAGGTGGTAATTACAGAAATGGGGGAGGAAGATTTGAATTTTAATAGATGGCTTTACAGGCCAAAGAAATGAAGCTCTAAGCTCAGTGCTTTCAGGAGCCATCTGCCAGCAGGTGTAGGAGGTATTCTAAGGATGAGGAGACACCTGGAAGTGTCCCTGAAGCTGGGGAATAAAGGAATGCCCCATGACTCTCAATATCCTTCTGAATCCCCCAGGAAGGGGCTCTGGCTTGCCACACCTGGGGCTATAGGCCAAACATGTGTACCTCCCAGAGTAGTCACTCCAGCCTGGTGAAGACCTACAGGGGTCAGAGTGTCCAGTCCTCTGCTTCCTGGCAGCCCTGACACTGCCTTTTCTGTTCTAAGCTCTCCCTTACTCTCAGGCGCCTGCAAACATGCACACACCTCCCAAGGTCACACACCCCACTCCAGCACCTGGATCCCACACCCAGAAAACCATCTGGGCCCCTCACTGCAGACTGGACCTAAGGAGAGAACAGGCCCCACTCCTACTCACAGGCAAACCATAGCAAGTGCACACAGGCACCGTTTCACACACTCACATGCAAAGCAATGCAGTGGGGCGCACACAGTCACCGGTGAGGCACTGAGATACGGAGACAGAAACATGCATGCACACATATGCACACCTCCAGACCATCTACACTATCACACGTGCACACTGGCACGCACACAGACACCCAAACCCTCCCACCCACAGACACCCACACAGGTGCCCAGCCAGGCCTCAACACCAAGCCCCTCCCCCACCCCATTTCAGAAGCAGGTGGAGAGGGCTGGGGTTTGAGGGCGCTCCCCCTTCTCCCTCCTCTTGGTCTCTGCTCTCCAAGGTCCAGAGTCCCACTGGGGTCTGGAGCCCACCCCTTCACCCGCGCTGGCTCGGGGAGTGACTGGTGAGAGGGGGGATGGGAAGCCTGGTCTCAAACCGTTCTGATTTTGATTCCTTAAATTAACCCCTTCCTTGCCTCTGGCCTGGCCTTGCCCAGAATCCCTCCCGGTCGGGCAGCCTCGCGGGCCTCCAGGGAGCTGAGGGGGAGAAGGAAGAGGAGGAGGAGGCAGCGGCTGGGGTCCTCCCCGCCTTCTCTCTCCAGGAGCGGTCCCCTAGCGCGCCCGCGACTCGCCCTTACCTCCTCCACCCCGCGGCGAGGCCAGGCCCCGCGGCCCTCGGCTGGGGGTGCAGAGGCAGCCCCCGCGTGCCCGGTCCAGATGCAGGGCCGCCTCGGGGCCTCGGATCTCGTTCCCCTCCGCAGCCTTGGGTGGCCGCCGCGGCTGGCGCCCCCGCCTCCCTCTCGGGGCGGGGGCGGCCGAGCTTCCCAGCCAGTCGCAGCGGGAGGGGCCCACAAACTGGGTGGGGGAAGGATGGAGGAGGAGGAGGGAGGAGGGGGCGCGCGGCCGGAGGAAAGGAAGGGAAGGGGGAGGGAGGCAGCAAGGAGGTGGGGCGGAGCCGGCCCCTCCTCTGGGGCGGGCTCTCCTGCGAGCTGGGGAGCGGCAGATGCAGCCAGAAGCGGCTGCGCCGGGACCCCACGCTTTCCGCTGAAGGTGGCTTCGATGGGGGAGGGGTCCGCAGCGCCGCCCTCGGGGTGCAGGGACCGCTCGGGCCGCGTTCCTCCTAGTGCCTGTCTTCCCGGCTTCTGGCACCGCCTAGTGCACTCTCTCTGCCCCGGGCACCTCCGGTTGTGGCCTCTGTTGCCCACCTTTAATCCGAACCACTCCCTCCTAACCCTTCCCTACCACTCGGGCTTGGGCCTGCTCCCACACGAGGCTAATCCTGGGGTGGGCGGTTCTGTGGGTCAGGAAGAGGGCAGGCAAGCTGCACTACTCGTGGGATATGCGCCACGGTCCCTAAGCGGCCTCCTGGGCTGCGCCCCTTGGCACTTGGTGACCTCAGGTCGGATGCGTGGTCTCCTTGGAGACTGCTTCAGTCAGTCCCCTTTGGGCATCCCTAGGGAACCAGGGGAGCTGGGAGTGGCTGCAGCCAGGTTCTGTGATGTACTGGGACCCAATCTTGTCCTTGAGGGTGCCATCCAGAAGCACGTGTCCCTGTCACAAATCCCATCCCGGACCTAGAGGAGGAAAGGGGCAGTGGCCTCTGGCCCTGGTTCCTTTCCACCCTCTCCCCCACCTTGAACTTGCTTAGGAGAGAAGCCCAGCTCCTCAGGATTTGAGCAAGGGAGGGGGGAGGCGCGGGGTGGGGGGGGGGGGAGCAGGGTTTAAAGCCTATCCAGCTGTTGAAGCAGGAACAGTCTGGCTGTCCTAGATGTGGAGGAAGTCCACAGGGCTGCAACTGGGCCTGAGAAATCAGACCGTGTTGCCTCCCAAGCCTGGGGCTGAGCTGGCTTGGGATTAGGTAAAGGAGAGATGGAATTTCAGGCAAGGGGTAGTACTTGGGCAAAGGCACAGAGATGGGCTTGGGCAGGCTTAAGCACCAAGGCCATGAGGGGCAGTCTGGCTGCAGCAGAGTAGAAATACAGGGTAGCCCCAGGGTTCTCCAAAAAATGAGGCTGAGGGGGACATTCCTTGACCCCATCCTACTCCTGCTAGGGCAGAGGTACTGGGCATTTAGTATCAGGAAGGATAACATGTAGATTTGTCAGGTGGCTTTTGGGGAGAGGCAAATTTAATAAGAACTAATACTGAACAGTGGACAGTCAGGTCAAACTGCCTCCTCGCCACATCTTCTCTTCCTTCCCCTAGCTCCTAAATTTCTTTCCTCCTCCAGAAAGTCTTCTTAGATTGAGCAAATGATAAATCACTTCTCCTAAGATGTAAATGATAACAGCTCCTATTAACCAAGTACCAAGCATCATACAAATAATTTTTATGCATATCATTCAATCATCCCAATAAACCTATTGAGTTATTATTATCCCCACTTTACAGATAGGGAAACTAAAGTTCAGAGCTCAACAAATGGCATAGTCAGGATTTGAACTCAAGTCCCTGAACTCCAAAGTCTGTGCCTAAACACAGTGCCCTCCTGCCACCCCTTTGCTGTGTTAAAGCCCACTGAGCCTCTTCTGCCAAAATGCAGATTCCCTAAATCCACCTGCTTTTGCAGACAGCCAAAAATATCCATATGTTGTCTTGGTTCTACCTTTGTTGTAGCAATCTTTATCTGTCGTCACTCTTTGCTTCCTGTGAATATTCTAAAACGATTTGGGGCATGCTTGTGTATGTACAGGTGTGCTTCTGTGCATGTGTATATGCATGCATGTGCCTACAGGTGTATAATCTGCATATGCATTTGTGCATGTGTGTGTTTGTGAGTGCATACATGTGTGAATGCATGTGTGTATATGTGGGTGTGCACGTGTGCATGTATGAGTGTGTGCATGTGTGAGTGAATATGTGCGTATCAGGGTGTGCGTGTATTTGTGTGCACATGTGCATATATGTATGTGTGTACGCATGTGTGCCCATGCTACATTTCACAGACAACACTTCCTGCTTGGTTGTTATGGGAACCACAGTTCTAAAAATGTTAAACTGAATCCCACTCCACGTGGGCCAGAGAAACCAAAAGAGAGAATGTTAAGTGACAGATACATCTGGGTGCCCAGAGCTGAGGCAGACAATCATGGGCTCAGCGAGAACTGGACAGGCACAGACCAGCCAGAAGCATGGCCCCAGTCATGGGGTCCCATGGCTTGGATCAGGGCCTCAGGCCTGCGTCTTCTCATCTCTCCCTCCTGACCCTTTCCCAGCTTCATGTTCTCCAACTACCTTCCTTCCTTCCTCTTCCCCTTCTCTTTTCTTTTCTCCTTTTAGGCCTTTAGGCCTTTTCTTAGGCCAACACAATAATTAAACAGTTCAGTGTGCTGGGCAGTAGGGTTGGTGATATGGCGCCACACATGTGGATCAGATAAGGCCTCTGCCCTTAGGGGAGTTCAAGGGAGGGAGGATTTGGATAATACATGGGGAGAGGGGAGAGGACAGAGCAAAGGGAGGGATGACAGAGGAGGGTGGGAGATGAATTTGGATCACAGATGGAGGGCTTTAACTGCAATGTACTTTTTGTAGGAAGGTGGAAGCTATGTTCAGTTTGGGGTAAAACACTGCGAAGAACATTTTAGGGAAATTCCATCAGTAGTGCTGTGCAATATATGGAATGGAAGGAGAAAGAATGGAGGTAAAGGGGCCATGGGGAGTGGTTTGGTAGAGTGCAGGCTTGTCTCAAACAGGGCACAGGGCTTAGAGTGTAGGGGGAGGAAAGGGCAGACATTCTGGGTTGCTTTGTCAAACTCTCACCTATATCCCACCTCATCAAGATTTTTATTCCTCTTCCCTGCCTCTCCAGGGTGAGAATCAGGACTTGAGTGAGCCTTTGTTACTGATATACATGTTGAATTCCTCAGGTGCACTGGAAAGGTAAAAGGTTGGGAACTACCGGCCCAACATATGGCAGGCACTCAGTAATACTTGTGCAATGAGTGGCTATATGGATATGCACTGGTCTTGGAACTGGAAGCCCAGGTTCAAGTCCCACTTCAGTCCCTCATCATCTGTGTGCCCTTAAGAAAATCCCCAAACCTCCTGGGCCAGTTTCCTCCTCTATACAATGAGGGGTCAGACAAGATGTTCTTATAAGCTCCTTCCAACTACATGTTATGATGTGATTCTACGTGATTGTCATAGCCATGGTGTGCATGTCTGTGGAGGGGGTTGGCATGGACTGAGGTGCTGGAAATAGGCACAGAGAGGATAAATGTGAGACATATTTAATAGAGGAATCAACATCTTCTGGCTTCAGTTTTCAGCAATATTGTTGAATAGACAAACCAAAGACCCTCTTGCTACAGAATACATGGAATGATTCACAAAATATAACAGACACCTGAAATGCTTAGCTGAGCTTGCAAGAAAGGAAAGAAAAACTACATGGACTAAAATAAGGGAACTGAGACCAAGAGATGTAAGCATGAGACGCGCTGTGACTAACCCCAGGGGGTATGGGGAGGGAGGCATATGGCTTGACTGTGCTGACCCAGGCCCTGGTTGGAGTAGGAGGAGCTGCCTCTGAGAATTTATAACTACTTGAGTTAGAGTTTGATCTCACAACATCTGCGTGGTACAGGAACCCCAGGCCAAGAAATTAACATAAAGATAGGTCTCCATCAGTTGATACTCCTGGAATGCCTGGCAGAAGCAAACACAAAACTGCTCAAGATAAACATACCCTCACCCCAGGCCACAGAGTATTACTGCCCAGGTAAATCCCCACTGAAGATAAGCTCACAAGCCAAAAATTACAATACATAAAAAGAAACAGTGTGCCATGAATAACAATAGTTAAGACCTTGAAGAACTTCAATAAGATCCAACAGGTCTGGAGCCGGCCCCGTGGCTGAGTGGTTGTTTGTGCGCTCGGCATCGGCTGCCCAGGGTTTTGCCGGTTTGGATCCTGGGTGCGGACATGGCGCCGCTCATTAGGCCATGTTGGGGCAGCATCCCACATGCCACAACTAGAAGGACCCACAACTAAAAAATATATACAACTATGTACTGGGGGGATTTGGGGAGAAAAAAAGCACTAAAAAAAACCCAAAAAGATTGGCAACAGTCATTAGCTCAGGTGCCAATCTTTAAAAAAGAAAAAGATCCAAAGGTCTGAATGACAGCCTGGATGTGGGGGAAGGAGGGGTCAAAGGTGAATCCCACAGAACTGTGATTATTCTAGTCTAGGGAACCAAACAAATGATGGCTGCTGTTAGCAGAAATTGGGTATATGGAAGGAGGATTTGATGTTAGGCAGCTTGTTTTCAAAGTGGTGGTGGGATAACCGTAAGGAGATGTTCATTAGTCAGAACCATGGGGCTGCAGCTAGGGTAGAGACCAGGGCCGGCTGACTTAGAAGCCACCCGTGTAGCAGTGATAGCTGAAAGCCTGGGAATGAATGTGCTCTCAAAGGAGAGTGCTGAAATAGAGAAGGAGGGAGAGCTCAGAACTAAGTCTGGGAAGACACCCACATTTTGAGGACAAGATGAAAAAGCGGAGCAAGTAAGGAAAATGAGCTCTCTGCTAGGCCCTGATTAGGTTTGGGTCCTGGGTTTGGGTTGATTTTCTGATGGTTTGATTTTAATTCTTTCCATCTCTGGTCTAACATTCTCTTCCCTCAGAATCCCTAAGGCAAGCCGCGGTAAATGGAGCAGTTTCCCTTTGGACTAATAGGAGGGACTTCCCAGCTGGGAGTTCCAGAACTGGGCTGGGCTCTGGTGCCAGCACCACTATTAAGTCACCTCTTTGGGGTTCAGTTTTCTCATCAGTGATATTAGGATTTGGTGGGCATGAGGACAAGATGGGGCACGATAGAGCCGGTAGCACTTGATGGAATGCTGGTGAAGGGGGCAAGGAGAGGTGGTGGTTCGATGCCACCCACCCACAGCTGGTCAGCCTTCTTCCTTTGTTCAGGTTGTGTGGTTTGGGACCAGTTGCTTGAAATCTGGTCCTTTATGCTCTTCCTTACCCAACTGTGTGTGGAAAGTGAAGTCAGGTGGTCCACGCGTGTAAGCGAAAGGTGTGATTGCTTAATACTAAGATAATGAGAGTCATCATTGGCTTATGTCTCCTTGAATCTACCTCTTCCCTATCAGAGTGCCTGACAGTCCATCACTTGAGCCTCTCTGTAGGGTTAAACACTGCCCTCTGCTGGCTACTCTTTAAAAATGTTAACTCTCCTAGAAGAGGTAATAGGGAATCCTTTACCACAAATTAGCTTATTAGGTACAAGATACTCAGCCAGCAGGATAGCACTTAATACCTGGGGAGAGAAATGGGTGGAATTCTTTGACTTGACAGTTTTGTCTTTGGTCAATGAGACTGCAGGGGTGGAGGATGAGCACATCTGACAGTGGAGGGATGAAGAAGCCAGAGGATCAGAAGCTAGGTTGATCTGGCATCATACGACTGTAAGGCTCTCCTAATTTCAGAACAGCTCAGCTCAGAAGAGAAAAGAATGAAGCCCCCAGAGGGGCCCTATCCTTTCCTTAACAGAGAGGAGTTGTTGGGGAGGAGAAATGGGGTGCATAGAGGCTTTTAGTGGTCCAAGTCTGCCCAAGGTGGCCAGATAGAGTGTAAAAGCTTTGGGGTTGGGAGCTCAGGGAGTAAAGAGGGGCCAAGTTTCACCTATTCCCCACTCACAGGATCATACTTTCCTCACTACCCTCCTAGCTCCAACCCCCCTGCCCCCAAAGACATGAAGGGTTTCACCTGGAAGGAGAGCTAGGGAGAAGGGGCTGTGGCAGGTGCATGGCAGGATGGTAAGTGGGCTGCTGCTTCCTGGTGAAGATCCTTTGTGGGAAGAGCAACTAAGGTGACTGTGAGCCTCTGGCAAGCACCCTCTCCTTGCTGGGTTGGGTCTGCCCATCAATGGTCTAACTGAATGCTGAGTCCCTTTTGGCCCTGACAGCATGTGATTCTCAGACAGATGCAAAGGCACCAGCTGGAGCCTCTGTGACACCCAATACTCTGGGTGTTGAGGAACAGCACTGAAATGCTGCAGTCTTCTGCTGCTGTCACTATTGCCTGGGGCTCCCTCTAGTTGCTGAACCTATTTTACCTCTGAGTAGGAAGCCTTTCCAAACAGTGATATTACGCTGAGGTGTCGCCACTCTAGGGGTGGGAAAAAAGCACTGGCTTTGGAGCCAGACAGATCTGTTTGACCCTGTCTGCTCCTAGCTGGGTTACCCAGCGAGTTACCTCTTTGCTTCCTCATCTTTGAAATATAGTATATGCCTGCTATCCCCAGGACTGTGAGAATTAAGGAGGATAATATATGCACAATGATTAACACCTAAGCCCCTCAACCACTCTCAAGTTCCAGAAAACACCTTGAGCCCTTAGGTCAGCTGTGATTAAATTCATTCGTTGATTCAGTACATATTTATTGAATGCCTACTCTGTGCCACAGTACCCGACAGTAGGTATGTGATGACTCCATGAGCGTGAGGATCTCCTTTCTCTTCTGGCATATATTCTCCTGACGGCGTGGTTGGGGGGAAGGGTCAGGAGCTTGGATGGCAGATTCAGTAAGCTTTTAGCACAATAATTTTAATTGCAAAAATAACCAGTTTTGTCAACTGCTTGAGAGTAGCGTCTGCTTTACAAAAATTAACAACAACAAAAAGGAAATAACCCCAAAGCAAAACGTTACAACCAATGGCTGCTGGAAACGACATTGCTGTACAAAATCCCGCGCGAGACCGGCTCCGCGCTGCCCCAGCCTGTCTCTGGGGGGTCTAGGGGAGGGCGTGGGGCGAGTGCCAGTTACAAAAGACTGCCTTGAGTCCCAAGGAAGTGCCTACTCAGGGGGCGGCCTGAGAGGACTTCCCCCAGAGCGCGGCTTCGGGAGCCCGGACCGCGGGAGCTGTCCACGGAGCTGGTGCTGAACGAGGCGTGCGCAGCGGGCTCTTCGAAGGAACTGGAAGCAGGACCAGAGGCCCGCCCCGGGGCGTGCGGGAAAGAGGTGGGAAGAGGAGCGGAAACGCGGGATGGGCCACGTCTTCTCGTGAGCGCCAGGCGGCGGCGCCCCAACCTACAAACGTATTTTCCCTTCACAGGGCGGCGAAGGAGAGGCCCAACGAGTAAAAGCCAAGGCCCTTGAGCCGCTCCTCGGCGCGCGCCTTCTGCTTGAGGTGCACCTTGCTGTGCCGTTTTTTCTCATCGCTGCGCGCGAAGCGGCGGCCGCACACGTCGCAGGCAAAGGGCTTCTCGCCGGTGTGAGTGCGCACGTGTGTGGTAAGGTGGTCGCTGCGGCTGAAGTTGCGGAGGCAGATGCGGCACTGAAAGGGCTTGTGGCCTGTGTGGATGCGCAGGTGGCGGTTGAGCTCGTCGGAGCGCGCAAAGCTGCGCACACAGCTTTCCACCGGGCAAGCAAAGGCCTTGGCGTGCGGCCGCGGGCAGAAGCAACGTGCGCTGCACTTGCCGCCCCGGCGCCCCTTGCGCCGCGCCTTGGCTGGGGGGAACGGGGCCGGCGGCGGCGGCCCCGGAGGTTCAGGCACGCCACTGCTCCCGGGGATGTCCGCCACCAGAGGTTTCGGGAAGTCCGCTGCGGCGCTGCGGAGGCCCAACGGGGAAAGCTGAGGTTGCGTACTGGCCAGAAACTCTCCGCCGTCGCCGCTGCTCCCTCCCTCCCCACTAGGAGGGGTCAGGAGCGCCGGGAGGCCCTCGGCCCCCTCTCCTAAGTCACCCGGGGCCAGCGGGAAAGTGTCGTAGGCCCCCGTGGGGTAGAGTCTGTTGGCTGGGCCGGCCGGCAGCTCGGCGGGGCAGCTGATGGACAGCAGGTCTTCAATCTTGGCCCCCATCGTGGGGAAACGGGCCTCGGGGGCGGCCTGGAAGCCTCCCTGTGACCCACAACTCCCTGGGGCCCCAGCTGAGAGCAGCTCCCAGGGAGCGTAGGGGCCTTTGAAGGCCGAGGCAGTGTCCAGCGCTGGAGAGGCCGGAGGAGCCCGGAGGCCTGGCTTGACGTCGGGTGGGGAGAGTTGAGGCTCATAGAGGCACTGTGAGGGGGCACCTGCCGACGGCGAGGCCTCCCAGAACGCCTCTGGGAAGGCGGCAGCGCCCAGATCCGGGGAGTAAAGGTCTGGCGGACCCGGCAGCAAGGCGTCGGGGCCTGTGGGAAATGAGGCGTCCAACGGAGACCGGGATGCTGCCGCCTCAGGACCCGGGAAAGGCGCCAGGCCTAGGATGCCCGACATGAGGTTGAAGAGTGCCTCTGGGTCGTGCGGGTGTTCGGGTACTGCCTGGATGAAGAAGCTACCGCTGTAGCTGAGGCCGGGAGGGGGCGTGGGCGCAGGCCCCTCCAGGAAGCAGGAGTCGGTTAAGTCCCCCCCGGCGCCGCAGCTGCTCAAAGCCCAGCTCAAGAAGTCGCCTGCTGAGGAGGGAGCAGGAATCAGCTCCGGGTACATAGAAGGGCGCGCCGCGGAGACCGCAGCCCCTGCCCAAGAAGCCCCTGGTGCGCACTGATACATACGAAGTGCCTTTTGCACATTCTGATCCAGCCCGAGCCGACATAGGCCCCAAGACGCACACACAAACATGCACACGCAAAACACACGTGCACAGGCATAAGGACGCCTTGATACAAGCACAGGTTCCTGCGGAGGCGCTGGTGGCCTGGTGGGGGTGGGAATGGGAGTGCGCACTCCAGGACCTCCGAGGCTCCTACCGGCCGTAGGACCCCCGAGCCTGCTACCGCCCCTACCCCCACAGCTCCAGCGTCCCAATCCCTGCATGTTCTCAGGCACCGTGCGCCCCCGCGCTGCGCAGCCGTCTGAGCACCCCCTGCCGCGCTCCTTACCTCCGGGGTAGCCGGCGGCCGCGGGCGCGTCCCTGGCGGGAAGCCGGGGCAGTTCAGCGCTGGGTTCGGAGCAACACCCCTCGGTGGACTTGACCAGGAGCGCGTCGGGGCTGGAAAACTCGCTAAGGTGGAGCATGGCGCGGTAGCGGCTGCGGGGCGCCGGGGGCCTCGCCCGCTGGGCTTGGGGACGCGCAGGTAGCGGGGAGGCCGGCTGCTGCGCGCCCCGCGCCTCGTAGAACCAGGCGTCCGGGCTCCTGGCTCCAGGCGCTCACCTCTGGGAAACGGGTTCGGGGGGCCGAGAAGCCCTTGCTCGCTGGGACTAGGCTCGGGCGGCGGTTCCTCGCCTCTCCAAAGCGCAGCCGGGCTCCCCCAACCCGCGGCCCCCCCCACTTATATAGCAGTGGCGGCGCTGGCTCAGGGCTTCCGACTCCCCGGGCCACTGCCATTTCGGGAGGCCCCGGCACTGCCGCCGTGACGTAAATGCCCAAACATGGACACAGGATGTGTGCCGGGGACTCCCGAAAAGGAAAGCTCGGGCTGTGACGTCGCCGCCGCCGCCGGGGCCGCGCCGCTACGTGCGCGCGCGCTCCCCGAGCGTGGAGCCCCGTGCGCGCCGGGGCCGCGGGTGCGCCAGGCTGGGGCGCTGCGCCGCGTGGGGCCGGACGTCCAGTAAGTGCGCTTCCCACCTGGAGGCAGCGGCCGGAGGTCGGCGAGGAAAGCCCACGTGGGTTTTAGGATTCCACACTTTGTGGTTCGAATCCTCTGTCTGCCACTTAGTAGCTGTGTCATTTAATCTCCCTGAGCATCCGTTTCCTCACCTGTGAAATGGAGATTATTGTATATCTACTTCATAAATTTGCTATAAAGAGCACTTGGGTTAGAGCATTCGAAGTTCTTGGCACAGGAACACTCAGTAAGCCAGAGATATATTGCCTTTATTCGCTATTTGCTCACACTTGTGTGTTTTCATTTTCTTAATGGTTTTCTTTTTTTTTTCTAGGAAAAATAACTTATTTAAATTAAAAAGGACCAGAATACTTGCTAATGGTGAGAGAAAAAGTCAATCCGTACCAAAGGGCATGTTCCAGATTGAAAAGTAAAAGTCCCTCTTTTCCTTACCCACCTACTTCTTGAGGTAGCCACATCTAGGGTTTTGTGTATTCTTTCAGAAAAAAATGCATATGCAAGCATACACACTGTCCTGCAATATAGTTTTCTCCCACTTATTGTAGCTGAGAGATTGCTCCATGTCCAAACGTAAAGAAGTTGGTCATTCTTTTTTAAGGCTGTATAGTACTCCACTGTAAGGGAGCTCAATTTGTCCTCTATCCATGAGCATATAGGAACTTTCCAACCTTTAGCTTTTACCAACATTGTTGTAATGTCCTTGACAATATAGATATGAACATGTGTGTGAGATAAATTCCAGTGAGTGTAATTCTGAGTCAAAGAATATGTAAAATTTGGATAGACAACTGACAAATTGTCGTCCAGAGAAGTACGGCCAATTCCTGTTCCCTCTTCCCTCATCCACAGGGTGTGAGATGCTTCTGTAGACTTTTTTTCTGCCTTCATATAGATGGCTTTTACTCTAGGGATGTCGTTCCCAGCAGCACACAGAGAATCCGCAGGATATGTTTTCCTGGAATAAGTACCTGGAATAATTGGACTTCTTTAGGAAAGAAGCCTGCCTACTCTCCTGATTTCATCTCTCTTCTGCTGTGTTTTTCCCTCTGTCTTACTTTTTCATCCTCTTTTAAAATTTTTCATTTTCTTTTGTGTCATAGCTCACTTAACTCCTTTCCGGAAACAAATTAGAAGATTAAATAAATACATGGGATAGCATGTTTTTCTTTTGGAAGAGCATCAATTTTGGGGACTCTGAGTGCTGGCAGGTGAAGAGGGCAGCAGGGCTGGGGTTCTCTCTTCCTTCTCTACTTTCCTGAGAATGAGAAGAAAGCCATTCAGGTGTGACGGGCAACAGCATGACTGGCAGTGTGTCTCCCAACCTCCCTTGCCTACTGCTACGCTCCTTTTCAAGAGATAGTGCCAAGAATGCCCAAACCCCACCAAATTCTCGGGCCTTTCACCCTATGTCCATTATCCAAGGATTCATTCATTCAATATTCATTCATTCAGTATTCATTCCTTAAGTACCTACTATGGGCCAGAAAGTATATTTTGGTTTTTATTCTAGCAGGACCCTGAGACCCATCTCCATCCTTAGCTGCCCCACCTTTCACCCTATAACGATCCTACAAATGTGTCCACAGAATGTGTCAAACATGAACACCTGCAAAACACACACTAACACACTTGCATCTACCTTCTCCTCGTGTCTGGAAATCATACAGAGGTTTTCAGAGTCATGCACGTGCAGCATGTCCTAATACATGCCATAGATATAGTTCTCTGTTAGCAGCATGTATGTTTGCGTGTAGGCAATGCACATGTCTGTAAGGATTAGACACAACAGAGCACTATTTCCCTTACACTCTATTTCAGACCTGGGTTTGATTCTAATCCAAATGCATGGCCAAGACCAGGTGAGCCCACACCAGACATGCAGGGCACACATGTCTCAAATCCATTCTGTCATCTTGCTGCCTGGGAGGGAGGGGGAGCAGAGGGGTTTGGCTAGGCAGGTGTCCAGGGCTCCCCAGGTTGCCCCGTCGGGCCAGATTGGCCAGCCCCAGGTCCCCCGTCCCTTCTGCTGTTCTTCCCTCTGCCACAGCATTCCTCCTCCTTCTGAGTCATGGATAATTCCCCTACTTCTTTGGCAAGTTCCCGGACCTTTGCTGCTCTCTGCCAAGGGCTGTTGGGCTAGGTCTGTGTTAAGACGAGGATCCAAGTCACCCAACTTCCTCTTGTTGGAGGGCAGAGCTGGGGGAAGAGGAGTGAGTGGGAAAGGAGACAGGGAACATAGCTTGTGTTCTGAGGGGGACTGGCCCACATCCCCATCTTTGCGCCATTCACCTTCAGTGGATGCACAGACACATACTCACACGTGGGAAGGCTACCTCTGGAGGGCAATTGCATCTGCATTTGGTTCCTTGAGGAGGAGGAGGAGGAGGAGGAAGAGGAGGAGGGAATGTGAAAGGAAAATGGGCATTTTGTAGCCCTTCCCACCTCAGCCTCTCTTACCCCCAAATTTTGACAGCTTAAAGAGAGATTCTGGGTCTAGCTAGAGTAAAGGTCTTTGGGAGGGGATGGAAGAGAGAGGAGCTTAGATCTATGAGCTCCACTTTAATTCACACTGCAAATATAAAAAGACACGTTTACACAAAGGGAAATCACATACATCGAGCACTTTACAAATGTCATTTAATCATCACAAAAGCTCTGTGAAGTAAGGAATTGGAGACCCATTTCACAAGTGAGGAAACAGACTCGAAAAGGTTAAATGACTTGCTCGAGGCCACACTTCTATTCAGTGGTGGGACTGAGCATCAAGCCCAGGCTAGCCTACTCCACAAGGTAATTTAGGAAAAGAGCGTTCATTTTACAAAAGGATTCACTCCAGGACAGCTTTAGATGGAGGATCTCCCTCCACCTTGTCAAATAGGATATGATGTGCAAACTCCAGCTGGCTGGGTCCATCCCTGCAAGAATTCCCTGGAGCGACTGCCATGGGTAGGAACATGTGCTGAGAAGGAGTGCATACAGGTCCTTGGAGCCAGTGTGGACATTTGTGGTGGGGGTGGTGTATGTGTGTGTGGCCTTGGGGAGGGTGAGAAGAAATTTCTGATTTCCATGGGAAAAGCTAGGGGAAGGAGAGTTTACTTTCTAGGCAATCACTGAATAGACGATTCCTGAATGAATTAATGAATGAACAAATTCATTCATCAAATGCTCATTGAGCACAGCCCTGTGCCAGGCGCTGCGCAGGCCCTTTGGATGCTGATGCTGATGCCGCAGTGGGTGAGACTGGAAGCTCTGGATCCAGAGAGGAAGGAGGGGAGGGGGATGGAGAGGAGTAAGCCTCCCCGCTCTCTCCTGGGGAGAGCCCCGCCCCGTCATCATTCTGGTAGCCCTACTGCCCCTCCTTCACTCCCCACCTTGATCTTTCTGCTCTAAATATCATTGTGTTCAAATAATAGTGTATATATTTTAAAAGACTCTAAGAAGACAGCTGCCTTGGAGTATTAATCATGAAGAGGCCAGCATTCAGTCTCCATGGCGACTCCTGACAGAGAGAGCTGAGGAGCAGTTCCACATCCCACTTCCTGGGGCCATAGAGATGCAGGGACAGAGTATCTGTGCCCTTCTCCTTTCTCTCTGCCTCTCCTCTTCCCCCTCTTCCTCTCCTTTCTTCTTCTCTCCCACCCTTCCCCTCACTCCCTCTCCTTTTCTCTTCCTGAAGGATTTTTTTAAAGGAGGGGCAGAGGCAAGATCCAGCCATCAGACTAATAAGGAACAAGGCCAAGGAGGCTGCAGCAGAGATGACATTTGCCTCCAGCTGCAACCTCTGCAGTACACAACTGCCCTCCTAAGACCCCTGCGGTGCCCCTAGGCTTCACTGGCCACTAGGACAGATGGAGTCTGATCATATGTCCCTGAGGCAAGATCCTTCTCTGTCCCCTCCCTCTTCTTTGCCATGGCCAGTCATTGGTTTATGGTTTGGGTCCTTATTATTATTATTTTAATGCCCACAAAAGTAACATAGGCTCATTGGAAGAAAGACAAACATGTTAAAATGTATAATGCAAAAAAAATAAACATATCTTTCCCAACTCTATACCCAGATATACTCATTTAAATAGTTTCGTGTTGATTCCTATAGGTTTTTCTTCATGCTTATTTATTCAACATTCATCTATTCAACCATAGCATCATCATCATTTATATCAATGGTATCATACTATATGTACTCTTGTAACTAACTTAACATTGTGCCTTGAATGGCTTTCTTTTTCTCCAATCATGGTGCAGACTAATCTATAGCATTATTAACAACTATGCCAGAGTGTTCCATCATGTAGATGTACATAATTTTTTGACTCAATAGTTGCCTGTTTTTCACTACTACATATGAAGACTCTGGCTGTGCATAGCCTTTTATGTGAACTTGGTGCACCAATGGGGGTAATAACACATGCTAGCTAACATTTGTATACTGCTTACAATGGGCACTATGTGCCAGGTATTGAGAGCTTTACATATTCTCACCATTTAATCCTCCATTCTCACAACAACTTGATGAGAACCATTATTATCTCTATTTCACACATGGGGAAACGGAGGCAGGAGGAGGTTAAGAAACTTGTTCAAGCTTAGAAGCTTAGTAAACAATGATGCCAGGATTTGAACCTACAGTATAACCATAGGCTAGATTCCAAAAAGCATAATTCCTAGGTTAAAGGTACAAACACTTAAAATTATAATATATATTGTCAAACCTTCTTTTAAAAAGATCGTTCCAATTTAGAGGCCAGACAGCAGCATCTGAGAGGTAACTGGTAAGCAGAAAGAGGTATCCCAGTGATATTTTAATCTGCTTTGTAAAGATTATCAGTAAGGACGAGAATGTTTTTACAGGGCCTTGGGTTTTCCTTTTCCATGATCCAGGGGCTGAGCCATCTGAGTGGGAGGCTTCCTCATGCTGCTCACATCCCCGCCATGGGCACTGGAGATGAGGCTGTTCTGGCATGGCCTGGGGTGGCAATATGGGGTGTGGGGGCTTCTGCACCCTCCTTACTTTTGTTCTTTCTAGTTTGGGTCTTACGGGAGATAGAGACGCAGAGAACAAGGTGGCTGCAAAGATTTAGGACAAGTTTCTTGAATTCTTCCACGGAAGCTTCTAAGCTCTTCTCCCACAGGAGAGAAGGGGACTATCCTTTCTCTTGTCTTCCATTCTACGCCCCTCCTTGGGCAACTCAGCACTGGACAGAGCTGAGAGGTAGGTGATCACAGAAGAGGTATGACTAGCATGGGTTCTAGGAGGGTCGAGGCAGGAGGATGGACACAGTGACGTCATGCTGCTACTCACCCTGGGATTTGGAATCAGCCTCCCACCACCCTTTGTACCTAAGCCTGGTCTCCCTTCGTGGGCAATAAGGGACTTGAATCTTGATATATGTTTTTATTTGATTAGGTAATGGTGTTCAGAGCATTGATTTTCACTTCATGGGTTGAGAAGGTGAAAAAGAGACTGAGAGGCCTATAGTTCTAGAACAGAACTGGAATCAGAATCAAGCCTGCTAAACCTACCTGGCTTGTTTCTCTTCTCCTCGGCCTCCTCCTGCTTCCTCTCACCTGAGCTCATCCCACTCTCTTCTGCCCTCTCTCATCTTCCATCTTACAATAGTCTTCCTCTTTTCTCTCACATGACTAAAAACCTGGCCACTAGAAGATTCTGTGTGTTCTATGTGTTTTCCATGTCAGCCTGCTGTGATAAATGGATTTTTGTTCTCAGTTCCAGGTAGGAATACCAGGTAGGAATTCCCAGAAAAGACCTCTGCTATCCTCCCTAGGACAATTATCTGGCTAGGGGGCAGGGTAATATACAGCTGATAAGACCATTAGGGGCTTGCACTTGTGTTTTGAGGGCCATTCCCAGAGAAGAGGAAACCACAGGGAGCCAGGAAGCCTTCCAAGAGGCCTCTGCCTCGGGCCCTGAGGGCAGGAGCTAGGCAGCAATGGACTCTGGCAGGTTCTCATAACAGGGGCAGAAATGGATAGTTCCCTCTGCTTAACAATGCCCCTGGAGCAAGTCGCCTACTCCATCTGTCTGTCAGCTCCAAGGAACACTGCCCAAAATAAAAATCTGTAATTAGCAATTCCTGCAATCCAGAGCAAAACAATGTATTTATTTCCGAGAATAATCTGGAGCCATATTCAGCTTGGCAACCAGTGGGTCCCACACATTCATGTGGTGTGCCATGTGAAGACTCCAGCAGGGACCTTTATTCAATCAGGACATGAGCGGGAGGGCCCTGGGGGTCCCCTGCCCAGGCAGCAGCAAGCAGGGGCCCAGAACAGAACTGACTTTATCAGTGATGTACAGCGGGTTTCTGGTACAGGGTAGTTAGGGAATGGAAGGAACTTCAACAGGACATCTAAACACCAGTTCCCATGAAGCCCACACGCCTACAGGGTCGTAAAGAATCCCATCATGGAGTAGTGACCTCAAGCCTGGGAGTCAGGGGAACTGATTCCAACCTGAGTCTGCTGTTAGCTTGTTCTGTGACCCTGAACAAACTGCCAATCCATTCTGTGCTTGCTTCTCAACTGTGAAATGGAGGTTTCTTATTTGCTCTACCTACAGTCTGCAGATTAAGAGCTAGAATTAACAAATTAAGCAGTTGAAGTGCAAGCATGCACTACAGCAATGAGAAGTGGTGTGAGGAGCAAAATATCCAGTTAAGAAATAGTGGATAACCCTGCCCCTGTCTGTGTCCTGTGTTTTCTGGGCACCTCCTCATATAAGGGGCAGGATTGGCTACCATGACCTGAATTTTATGAGTAGCTTTTTCCTTCCAATCCTTGCTCTCATTCATTCATTTATTCGTTCATCTGCTTGTTTATTGAGGATCTAACATATCAGCCACTTCAACAAATTATTACAGAAAGGTGTGATGCATGTGACAGTGGGGGAAGGGCAGGGTAGTTTGGGATCATAAAATGAGGCAAGACATAAGTTATTTAGTCAAGAATTTCGGGGAAGTCTTCCCTCAAGGAAGTGACATTCCAATTGAGACTGGAAGTTGGAGTGAAAGCCAAGAAAAAAAGGGAAGCTTGAGTGGGGAGAATGTTTTAGGCAAAGGGATAGCATAGGCAAAGGCCAGAAGGTGAGAGAAAGAGGGGTGGGAGAGAGAGAAGACTTCAGGGAACGGAAGGAAGTCCATGATGGCTGGGGTATACAGAGTGAAAGAAAGGAGACATGGGGTCAGGCTGGAGAGACGGGCAAGTTCAGGATAATGGAGGACCTTTTTAAGCATATTTAGGCATCCAGACTTTATCCCTAGGGCAATAAGTTGCCTTTGAAGAGGTTTAGGCTGTGTAGGAGATGGGGTCTTTATTTTAGAAAGGCCAGTCTGCCTACTATATGGAAGGTGACCTGGAGGGGAGATGGGTTAGAAGGCTGCCACAGCAGTTCAGGTGAGAGGAGGTCATGAGGCTTGAACCCTGGTGGTGGTAACAGGAAAGGAGAAGTTTTAAGAGTCAACAGCCACTTAAGAGCTAGTCTATAATGGACATACAGTTATGCACCACATAATTACATTTCAGTCAATGACGAACCACATATATGACAGTGGTCCCATAAGATTAGCATCATATAGCCTGGGTGTCTAGTAGGCTGTGCCATCTAAGTTTGTGTAAGTACTGTGTGGGAGGAAGAAATTTTCCTCTACCCTTCTAGGTTCTTCTGCTGGTCTAAGAATTGAATTGACCTGAGACAGATTAACAGGAGAAAAATAAACAAAAATTTAATAATATGTATTGATGGGAGAAACCCAGGAAAACCGAGTAACTCACCAAAATGGCTGAAGCCCTCAACTAAAATACCATCCTCAGCTAAAGATGAAAGAAAGTGTTGGGGGTGGGGAGAGTCAGGGACTTCAAAGGGAAGGAAGGCAATCTGCAGGTAGGTGAAAAGGAGCAAACACTTGGAAAACAAGTGTTTGGCCACACAGAAACAGAAGAACACAGAGGGGAGCCCAACAAACAGGCTTTTCTAGGTTCTTCCCTGTCTACCCCCTACTTCATGTTATGCTAAGGTCATAGTTTGCTACCTGGGACAGGTTTTTTAATCTGAATTCTTTTAGGCAGTTAAGGGGGAGGTAACAAGAAAAACTTTGAGTCTTTTGTTTCTTTAAAATTATCAGCCCAGGGGCCGGCTTGGTGGCCCAGTGGTTAAGTTTCTGCACTCTGCTTCAGCAGCCCAGGGTTTCGCTGGTTCGGGTCCTGGGTGCAGACCTAGCACTGCTCCTCAAGCCATGCTGAGGTGGCATCCCACATAGCACAACCAGAATGACCTACGACTAGAATATACAACTATGTACTGGGGGGGGGCTTTGGGGAGAAAAGTAGAAGAAAAGAAAGAAGATTGGCAACCAATATTAGCTCAGGTGCCAATCTTCAAAAAAAAAAAAATAATATCAGCCTAAAATAATCCTCATGTTAAAGAGACGCATTTTGGGGTAGCAAATTTTGTTTCCCTTCAGTACACCCTATGATGTTTGCACAATAACAAAATCACCTAACGACGAATTTCTCAGAACGTATCCCATTGTTAAGCGGTGCATGTCATGTATGTGGGTAATTAGCTAGACATGGGGCAGAAGGGAGAGGAAGAAATCAGGTTTGACTCTCGGATTCTGGGTTTGACAATGGAGTAGTCATTTATTTAGGTGGAGAATCAGCAGAAAAAGCAGAGTCCTTCAACCAAACACGCTATTTTATTTATGGAGCTATAATTTATATACAGTAAAAGGAGCAACTCTTGAAGTATACAATTTGATGGCTTTTTATCCAAATCAAGATATAGAACATATAAATCCCCCGGAAAGTTCCCTTGTGCCTCTTTCCAGTCAATAGACACCCCTCTTTGGGGTAACCACTTTTCTTAATTCTATCCCTATAGGTTAGTTTTACCTATTCTTGAACTTGGTATACAAGGAATCATTCAGTGTGTGCTGTTTTGTGTCTGGCTTCTTTTGCTCAACATAATGTCTGTAAGATTTATTCACTCCATGTTTTACATGTATCAGTAATTTATTCTTTTTTTAAAATCACTGACTAATATTCTGTCTTTTGAATATACCAGTTTGTTTATCCATTCTTCTACTCATGGAAGTAGGTTTTTGTTGTTGTTGTTTGCTTTTATGTTTGTTTTGAGGAAGCCAAAAGGAAAATTATTTAGAAATGAATGACAATGAAAAGATATAACAGTTATAAACCCTTATGACCTACTATATAGCTTTAAAATATATAAATAAAAAGGATGAATAAAAGATCTCATCTACTTCAGCAAAAAAAGAACATTAAAAAAATATAGTAATAAGCTCAAGAATATCCAAGTGAATCAGTGGAATAGTCAAGAAACCAAGCCACATATATAAGGAATTTAGCAAATGATAAAAGTAGAATTTCATGGTAATGGGAAAAATTTGATTATTGAATAAATGGCATTGAGACAACTGGGAAGACCTGTAGGGAAAAAAGTAGAATACATACTTTGTAAGATTTTTTAAAGTAAATTTATGTGAAAATTTTAAATGTCATTTGATAAAAGCCATCATAAAAAGAATTTAAAACAAAGGACAGTGTTGGAGAAAAGAATTTCTCTCTGTATGTAATAGACATGGCTTAATATTGAAAGAGAACCTACGAATAAATTTAAAGAGACAACAACCTAATAGAAAAATAGCCAAAGTATCTGACAGGCAACTTAAAGAAGGAACAATGCAAATGATAAAGAGATAAAAACATATTCTATCTCATTGCTAATAAGATAGATGCAAATCAAACAACAGTAAGATGTAAGAGAGAAAGATTTTTACCCTTCAGACAGGCAAAAGTTTAAAAGGTTAATAATATTCAGCATTGGCTTTGAAAAAGAATGAGATGTATCTAAACATAGAGAATTATTTATGATAATGCTTATTATTACACATTTTATTTTATGATATTGTTAACTTTAAAGGCAACACAGAGCAATATACATAAAATGACTCCATTTTTGAAAGACAATTATATTTGTGTGTATGTGTTTCTGGTGTGTGTTTGTATACACATAGAGAAAGGCCTTGAAGAACATACATGAAAATGTTAAGAGTGTTTAACTTTGGAGAAGTGTATGTAAAGGGATTTTTTTCTTCTTTTTTTTTAAAGATTGGCACTTGAGCTAACAACTGTTGCCAATCTTTTTTTTTTTAATTGCTTTTTCTCCCCAAATCCCCCCAGTACATAGTTGTATATTTTTAGTTGTGGGTCCTTCTAGTTGTGGCATGTGGGATGCCGCCTCAGCATGGCCTGATGAGTGGTGCCATGTCTGTGCCCAGGATTCAAACTGGCGAAACCCTGGGCCACTGAAGCGGAGCGCGTGAACTTAACCACTTGGCCACAGGGCTGACCCTGTAGAGGGATTTCTGCATTTTGCTTTATGTAACTCCTTGTTTGAATTTTTTAAACCATAAGAATGCATTTAAAAATAAAGAAAAACAGTAAGAAATTCCTTTGACTCTAGAAATCTACTCCAAACAAAACTTCCTGTAATGTGGATGCTCATGAAGCTTCCTTTTTTTTTTTTTTAAAGATTAGCACCTGGGCTAACAACTGTTGCCAATCTTTTTTTTTTTTTTCTGCTTTATCTCCCCAATCTCCTCCCACCCCCCACCCCATACACAGTTGTATATCTTAGTTGCGTGTCCTTCTAGTTGTGAGATGTGGGACGCCGCCTCAACGTGGCCTGACGAGCGGTGCCATGTCCGCGCCCAGGATCCGAACCCTGGGCCGCCTCAGCGGAGCGCACGAACTTAACCACTCGGCCATAGAGCCAGCCCCACGAAGATTCCTTATAGCATCGATTGTCGTAGAAAAATACTGGACACAAACTACATATCCATCAAGAGAAGATTAGTTAAATAACTACAGTAATTCATGCCATTGAAAAACTTGTGGCTGTTGAAAATGAGATAGAGCCGTATATACTGTTAGAAAGGTGTTTCAATACACTTTAACATAAAAACTAATTGCAGAACAGTATATATTTTGAGTCCATTGAATTTTTATGAGTATTAAAAATATTAATCTATAGAACAGTAACTGGATGAATACACTTCAGACTATTAACAGGGCTAACCTTTGGAGAGTGGGGCTGAGGAGACAGAAGGAGACGGGTGCAAGTGGCAAGCCGGCCCTAAGGCCTGGATATCTGTGAGGAGAGGCCAGGTGAGGGCTGCAGGTGCTCCTGGGTGCAGAAGGTTTTGATCCCCGTGCTTGTAGTGTCCAGTCTCCTCCATGTGATCATTGTTCCATCCATTAATTCTGCTGGTTGGTATAAAAACGAATCATGAAAAACAAGGTAATAAAGATGGAGAAGAGAAAAAAAAGGAGATGACAGTGTAGTAAAAACAGTTTAAAAAGGTAAACATTGATGTAATCGATTGGCTGAAAGGCAGATGTGGGTACTTTTGGCTGATTTGCTTAATCTTGATTTCACCTTGCTTCTAAGGGCCTCCCTGTGTTGCAGAGGCTGGGAAGCTGAAAACCACGGTTCTCAGACTCCTTTGCAGCTAGAATTCTGATTGCAAATTAGCTAATACCAAGTAGATGTGTGTGTGAGATTTGGAAGGCGGGCGTGGGGCAGAAGTCATCTTCCTGCTTCTTTGGTTTGCTCTGCTGTCGAGCCATGTCAAGGAGACATGAGTTTTCTTCCCCGCAGTAGTGCTCCAGCATCCATTCCCTGGCTTCTTAGGTGTTGAAAGGTGGTTGTGTTGGCCAGTAGGGACTTCCTAGTCCCTGGATTGCATCTATTGTAGTATTGTGGTTTTGAATTCAATAATTTTACATCTGAGATTCATTCCAGCCCTTCCAAAGATTTTGTAAGTCCCTGATAGCCTCTAATAAAGCTCTTCCTCTTTAAAATACCTAAAGTTGTTTCTATTTACTTGTTTCAGTTATCTTATTGCTGCATAACAAACCACTCAAAACTTAGTGGTTTGAAGCAGCAACAATCATTTATTTTGCTCACAAATCTATGATTTGGGCAGGGCTTGGCTGGGAAAGCGCATCTCTGTTCCGCACCATCTAAGTTGGATGGGCTTTCCTGAAGGCTGGATGATGTACTTCTGAGAAGGCTCACTCATACGGAGGGCAATTGGTGCTGGCTGTCAGCTGAGTTGCTTGCTTCCTATCCACGTGGGCCTCTCCTCACGGCATGGTGGCTGGGTTCCAAGGGGGTGTGTGTGTGATCATCTTTATTACTTACCTTCACAAGTCCCACAGCATTATTCTGCCATGCTCCAGCAGTCAAGATAGTCGTAAAGACTCACCCAGGTTCAACCCACTCAGTTTTAAGGGGAGAGGACTTAGACACAACATCTTGATGGAAAAGTGGCAAAGTTCTGGAAGAGCATGTGGGGTGGAAATATTGTGGCCATTTTTAGGAAGTACAATCTGCCACATTCCTGCTCTGGAATATGACTGATACAGTCAATAACAAGTTTTTCCCCCCTTAAGAATAAAAGATTGAGCTAAAACTAAATGCAATGGAAAGTATTAAATCTGTAAATATCTAAACAAGTAACATTTTAAAGGGATATATAAGAAAATAGAAGGCAGAATTTTTAAAGATTAGACGTTTTTAAATAGAAAGGCTAAAATATAGAAGCAAATAGTTTTCTAAAGAATGAAGTTTAATACATAGGATGTGGAAGGTAAGGGAAAATAATAGAGAAGGTAGAACTAGAAGCTTGAAAATTAGAAAGAGAAAGTAAGAAAATAAGGGTAGGGCTAGAAAATGAACAATTAAAATAGCCCACATCAAGACAGCAAGTGTTCAAATAGCACTGAGATGAAAGTCTATAAAATCAAATGTATCTGTTAAAATAAGAAAAAAAAAAGTGCCTGGAGGCCAGTTCGAGGCGTCATCTGGCCCAAGACACAAGGAATCCCTCTTCGAAGGCTGTGTGTGGCCAAGGATTACCTTTCCGGGCTGCCGCTGGTAACCCCACCTCGTCCTGGCTTTGGAGATCCCGTCTCTTTGGCTAAACTCTCTCTCTCAACCATTTCTTCTCCATGTTAATTTCAGACTTCTGCCGAAGCAAATCTCCCTGGATTTTGCTGCTTCTACCCAGGTCTTTCCTGGTCCTTGTGGCCATGACAATGGGGTTGTCATCCTGGTGAGGAGAGAACAGAGCCCCATCGAGCTGCTTCTTGCCGAGGCCATTTTGCCCCCATGCAGGTTCAGGTAGGAAGTGGTCTGGGAGCTGGTGCAGGCAAGTTGTTGTGAGGACCCTCTATCTTAAGTAAATGCATCCTGTCGGTACGTGGATTCCTTAATTTCTCTTGTTTAGTCTGCCGTTGCCCTTGTGGTTGTTCTAATATCAGTGATTAAGAGAAGAATCATTCATCACCCCAAGCACACACTATCTGTTTCCAAGTGGGAGAGCCTGGGCTGATTCACTTCCCTGGACAGCGCTTTGTGCTTTCTCCTTCCACTCTGTTGTCCCTCTCTTTACTGGGTTGCTATTATTTCCACCAACAGAGCCCTGTGGTCGAGTCCCAAACCCCCACCACTGTGGAAGACCCAGATTTCCTCCAGGGCTGTTTGGGAAACACACGTGAGCACAATTCACCCAGCTGTTGGGTGCCAGCGGCAAATCCTCCAAAGCAGCCCTGCGCAGAGCAGGAGCTGGGCTGGGGGTGGAGGTGTGAGAGGTGAGCCTGGCAGGCTTCAATTACGTTGCTAAGTTCTGAGTTGCTAGTTTCCTGAATGGCTGTGTCAGCTCACCCTGGAAACAGTCACTTTCCTGGCAGCTTCATATATAGGCTGCAGGCTGCCTGCTGCTGTCACCTTTGCCTTCGAGCTCCAGAGCTGCGTGGTGGTTCTGCTGCCTTCAAGAGCCTCGTGTCTCTTGTGTTATCAGAGGCTGAGCCTTTCTCCAGAGCAGCAGGAGAGTCAAGACTCTCTTCTTTGGGGTGTTAGCTTCGTGAGAGGGGCTGGAGGAGATGGGAAGGTGGGTGGGAAGAAGAGGGACCAAAACCTGTGATTGAAAACATTTAGTCTCTGCCCTTATTTTAGAAAAGTAAAGAATGATGGGAGTGGTGGGGTCCAAATTGATTGTTCAATGGGGGGTTGGGGAGATGAAGTCCCTGCCCACTCCTGCTTTCCTTACAGGGCTCCCTCATGACCAAGGGCAACTGCTTTCCAATGGTGCCCCTCCCAGGGTGGGGTCTGTGCTGGAGGTGTGCTTCATTTTTGTTGCAGAACTAAGAAGCATTAATGGATTCATGGAGAGACTGAGCTTCAGTCCACAGGCCCCAGTAGCCATGTTTTGACCAATTGAATGAATTGGCCCTGGATTAAAATGGAATCAATTTTTGCAAAAACCAGTGGGGACAGAGAGAGAGGGTAGGCACTTGGGTCAAATGACTAGAGAATAATCCTAATGACACTGACGACTACTAACTCTGTGCCAGCACTTTATATCTGTCAACTCATCTTCTGCTCATCACAGCTCTAAGAGGTAGGTGACTTTCTTGTCCACACTTTACAGATGAGGAATCTGAGGAACAGACAGCTTATGTTTTAATCTAAGATTAAGGAGCTAGGAAGTGGGAGTTCTGGGACATAAATGCAGAAGTTGGGTTCCAGATCCATGTCCCTAACCACTACACTCTACTATCTGTGCTTCCTCACATCCCATGCAGCACCTTCCTACCAGTATCCTATCCCAGCCCCTGATGTGACTCTCCAACCAGGGAGCCTCCTGCGCCCCAGAGACCTGCCCCTGCAGAGACAGCCTCGCCCAGTGGTGGGTCCCGGGGCTGCTGCAGCTCTTCATCTTTCCCTCCAGAGCTCCCAACCCAGCATCTGTGCCCAGCCCTCCTATCGCTTTGGCCACATTAGCCTCACCATTGGGGACTCTTGGGCCCTCTGGAAAGCCCAGGAGTGACTCAGATTTAGAGGCTGTCCTTCCTTGTGCCCCTTGTCCTCACTGCTTCTCACCCTTTCTAAGCCTTAAGCATATGGTAGTCTCTTTTCTCCAAGCCTCTCGCTCATAGACTTCTCTAGTGAGGATCTCCCTGCCTTTTCCTCCAGGTTCCAGCATAAGGTGACTCAAATTCTCAAACAGATTAGTCCTTCCCCTTATCACTGTATATTGTGCCCCCCCCCCATTTTTAAGTCTTGGTCAGATTCTGCATTTTTGTATAAAATAGCTATTTGTGTAGACACCTATCTCCCCTATGAGACTCCGAGCTCCTTGAGGGCGGGCACCGGTTCTTATTCATCTGTGCAGCCCTTTGAGCACCAGTCCTGGGTGTGGCATGCATTAGACACAGTGCATGTTTGTCAGATGACTTGCCAGAGGGTCCAGATAATTCCTGGGTTTATAGTTGATTTATCACTCATTAAATGCCCTTTACCTATTTGTTTATTTATTTATTTGCTTGAACCAAATGAAAGTGACCTTCTTTACATTTGTGTGTTTATTCAATAACTGATGTTCCAGTCTTTCCTGATCATTCCTAAATTGCAAGCTCATGGGAGTTCTGGATCCTGGGTCTATTTACCTCGCGTTGACCGTCACTTAGACTCATGGCAACTACACGTGTGCAAACACTTTTGAAGGTTTTTAAAGGGATATTTTTATGAAGTGGATTGAAGGAGTTGAAGAAACTGAAGATACCCCTGAAGTATTGCCATTTTATGAGTTAAGAAGTGTCCACCCCAAACCTACTGAGACCTCTGGGATTTGGAGGGGTGGTGGGAGAGACATTTATCATTTCCACATCCAAAAAATGATAAGGTTATAGAGATGTTTAATCTTTTGTGAATCTAGTATTTTCTAGACATTAAAAAAAATCCTGGGGCTGGCCCAGTGGTGCAGTGGTAACTTCGCACGTTCTGCTTTGGTGGCTCAGGGTTCCCCGTTTCGGATCCCGGTGCAGACATGATACCACTTGGCAAGCTATGCTGTGGTGGGCCTCCCACGTATAAAGTAGAGGAAGATGGGCATGGATATTAGCTCAGGGCCAGTTTTCCTCAGCAAAAAGAGGAGGATTGGTGGCAGATGTTAGCTCAGGGCTAATCTTCCTCAAAAAAAAAAAATCCTATTTAAAAGATAGGAACATGAAGTACTAAGGACTGTAACTCTTCCATTCTACCCCTTGTCCTCATTTATAACTTACTTTTATGTAGTTAAAGTCAATAATGGAATAATCATCCACTCAAAACAAAACTAGGCCCTTGACAGAAGCCCACATCTAACTAGGTGGTCACCCGATGCATCCTTTCACCTTCTCTCACCCAAGGTGACTTTCCATGCTGTGCTCAAGTCAGGTTTGGAGTCAGAGGGCTGTCCTGTCATATCACTTTCTCATCTGTCCCCGTTGTCACCAATGGGGTAAATCTGCTTTGGCAGCCTTAACATTTAAAAAATCCTTAAATGGCCTCGCTTGGCAGAGAATACAGCTCACATTAAATGCTGCTGCTTGTAGCATAATTTTCTATGTTTAAGAGGAGCTCAAATATAGCTGAGATATTATTCATCTCAGAGCCATCGCCCACCAATTTGGATATAACTTCCTTTGTCACATTCCAGAAATTCTTTCTTCTAGGATAGGACCAGGGCAGCTGACTAAGAGGTCCCCACCCCACAGCCCCTCCTCTCCAATACTGATTAGCGTTTTTCCCTCAGCCTCTGCCATGGGGCATAATGGCTGCTGAGTGACATTCTCCTTTGAGGCTCATAATTTAGAGGCCGCTGCATGGAGTGACACGTGCTGCCATTAGTCACTCCTCCCAGCGCTGAGTTTGTATCTGTATTTTGCAGTTACAGAGAGCAAGTAGGAGTCATAAGACACACCTAGACTTGAAGAGGGGATTAAAAAAAATAATGCAAGTTGTGGAAGCCCCTAGTTCGTCTTCACCTTTGTTGGGGAGAGACTTTCTTAGAATAAAAATGAATTCTGGGAGATGATTTGAATTAGCAGGGTAAAGGCTTGTTTGTGTAATAGATGTTTTACTCTGAAGAATCTGCAAGACTTAAAGTTATCTAGGTTGAAAGTGCTATAAGGAGGCTCCATCTGCCACCAATAGAACACAGTCTCTAAGGCATTGACCACAAGGGGGTCCGTCAGAACCGAACTCGATGTCTGAAGCCTGGGGGTAGGTGAAGGTGGGGGTGGGGTGGGTAGGAGCAGAGGGGTAGAAAGAACAGAGGGAGAGAAAGAAGGGAATTGGGACTTCCCACCTACGGCTGATGCAGTCTGCACTGAAGGGCTATATTAAGCAAAAAGTAAGGACGTGTTTGGCATCATCCACTGGGCTCTGGGTGTCATCATGGCTGGCCACTGGAAAGACTATTTTCTTCCTAGTCAAGATGTTGCAGGGCATAAGAACAGGGTAACATAAGGAAGGTGATAAGCATGAGCAAGTGTTTGGGTCGGCCTCCTGAAGGCCAGACCTCTGATGAGATGGTATGCCAATGCTTATGACGAGCTCTGGGCTAGGGAGCTCTCAGGGTGTTGCCCAGCCCACAATTGCTCCTTGCCTGAGAGCTGCCCCCAGATCATAGCAGTGCAGCCCAGCAACCAGATCTGTGTTCTCTAAATCTTCCCCAAGGCGGATAATTGGTCCAGAAGAGGAGACCGGGTCCAGGTTGGGCCAATTGTATCCTGTCTTCTGGGAGGATCTAGAATATGGAACCGAGAGACGCATGGCCTGGGAGTTCCTGGCTGGAGTCGCATCAGTGGTGATGTTCTAGAGGAAAGTAGATCTTCCAGCCTCAGTCGGGCTTTCAGGCCAACCTTTCAACTTTAACTTCATGAGAATTTCACCAGAGCCAGAACCATCTATTTAAGCTGCTCCTGAATTCCTGATCCATAGAAATTGTATGAGATAATATATGTTTGTTGTTGTTTTAAGCTTCTAAATTTTGGGCAATTTGTAATACAGCCATAAGTAACTAACACAGAAAGGTATATACATCTCACGTGTATCAATTAGGAATGTTTTTGGCAGCTAGTAAGAGAATATTTGGCCACAGTTCTTAAAGCTTGAGGACATTCAATGCTGAATTGGTTTCCTAGGTCTGCCATAACGAACTACCACAAACTAGATGGGTCAGAACAACAGTAATTTATTGTCTCACAGTTCCGGAGGCCAGAAGTCTGCAATCGAGGTCTTGACAGGGCCATACTCCCTCTGAAGGTACTAGGTGAGGATCTCTTCAGGCTTCTCTCCCAGCTTCTGGTAGTCTCAGGCATTCTTTGGCTTGTAGATGGCTGTCTTCTCCCTGCATCTCTTCGCATTGTCTTCCCTCTGTGCTTGCGTCTGTCTCTGTATCCAAATTTTTCCTTTTTATAAGGACAACAGTCATACTGGACCAGGGCTCACACTGATGACCTCATTTTACTTTTCTTTTCTTTTTTTTTTTTTTTTGAGGAAGATCAGCCCTGAGCTGACATCTGCCACCAATCCTCCTCTTTTTGCTGAGGAAGACTGGCCCTGAGCTAACATCCACACCCAGCTTCCTCTACTTTATATGTGGGACGCCTACCACATCATGGCTTGCCAAGTGGTGCCATGTCCACACCCGGGATCCGAACCAGCGAACCCCGGCTGCTGAACCAGAACGTGCGCGCTTAACTGCTGCACCGCCGAGCCAGCCCCGACCTCATTTTAACTTGATTACCTCTGTAAAGACCCAAAGAAGGTCACAATCCAAGGTATGGGGAGTTGAGATGCCAACATGTCTTTTTCTGGAGTACACAGTTCAACTGAAACAAGTGCTGACACGTCAAGAAGCCTGGAGGCAGGAGGTCTCAGGGCTGGTGCGGCAACTATATGATGCCATCAAAGACCCAGACTCCTTTTATCTTTCTTCTCCACCATCCTTAGCTTTTGGGGGAATGCTTCTTCTCCATGCCTGCTTTTTCCTTCCATGAAGAAGGACATCCATTAATGTAATTCCCATCCTTTCTCCAAGGAAAATGAAATGATTTCTCTGATCAACGAAGCTAGGTAAAAAAACCTGAGCATCCATGTCTTGGCTCCAGCTTTTTTTCCTCTTGGGAGTCAACTGCTGGCAGAAAGTTCATGTGCTCTTCAATGCTCTCGCTCATGACGTAAGTTTTATATGAGAAGGGGCCTTACCTCTTGGTGGTACTTCAGTTTGGGAATATGCAATCTCAGAAACTTAAGCATCTGGTACATTGGCCAGAAGCAAGAAATACCCCAAGAGTGGATATGGAGAGACAAAATATTCATATGGGGAAGATTTGGCGGGCCAGGATTTTGTGGCTTGTTGTCTTGTACTCTGGTTGTGGTGGTTTATTAAGGAGGAAGGTCTTTTCCTGCAGTTCGTTTTTAATTCCATGACCCTTGGGACAGGTTTTCAGCTGCCTGTGGTATTCAGCTCTTAATGTGACTGAAGCTTATGGAGGTTTTGTCCATAGGTGAGTGACTGTTTCTATAGAGCAGTGGTTCTCAAACCCAAAGGGCTTATTAGAACACATATTTCTGAGCCCCTACCTCTTTCTTTTCTTCCCCCAGGGGCCTTCTCTGAGGTAGGGTTGTTCCTCAGGGCCTACCTGGTAGACATCCTGCATGAGTGAGGAGCTGGCAGTGTTTTCTTGTGAAGCTCTGGTCAGCTTGCTTGTGCACCAACTTGATTTACTTCCCCTCCTTCCCATTTTCCCTCACTCTTGCTGCCCTGCGCTTGTCCCCCTCAACAAAGCACTAGCATGTAAACTTTGCCTCTGGATCTTTTTGCTAGAGAACCTGGGCTAAGAAAGGGCTGAAAAGGGAAACGGAAATTAAGGGGTTATATGTAGGTGGATTCTTCCCACAGAAATAACTTACTCAAAAGTCATGGCTTTTAGCAAAAGAGCCCCTATCAAGTCTGAAGGCCTTGCAGGCATGGGCTCAGCTGGGGATGTGGGGACAAGAATTTGGATTTTCCATTTGTGTCCCAATGAGAACCAGGAGCACTGCCTCTGGACCAGGCAGGAGAAGATCAAGCTCCTCCCTTGGTCTACAACCACCGAGCTTTCTAACCCTGGGAGATTCACTTCATTTCTTTGAGTCACAATTTTGTCCAATCACAGTAGCTGAGAATTGAAAGCTCACTTACAGGGAGGTGTGTGCAGCGTGAAGAGCACTGGACTGAGAACCAGGAGAGGTTGCTAGACCCTCTGGCCTTAATTTCTGCATCTGTAGAATGAGGGGGCAGCAGTAAATAAACTTCAAGACTTCTTCTCACTCTAAATCATAGGATTCTAGGTTTTGAGACTTACTTGGGGTCACACCATGACGTAGTTGGGGACTAAACCTGCTTTTGCCTATCCCCAGTCTGGGATTCCAGTCTCATTGCCTGAGACTTGCATGTCCTTACTGTCTTTGACTCTTTAGCTCTGTTTTCCTCTTGACCTGTTTGGGGTTGAGCTACGTAGGTTTTGGACCATGTGGGATTTGGGGTTGGATTAAGTGTTTTAAGCCTTTCCCAAACCTCCAGGAACATTGTTTATAGCACTATGTATTTTGGAAAAAGTTTTTATATATATTGTCTGGCCAGAACTTGATAGTCTTCCAAAGCTAAGTATTTATATCTACCTTCCAGATGAGAAATAGTCTTTTGGAGATGTTAAGGATTCAAGAGCCCATGGCTGGTGAGTTAGGGGCAGAACTGGGCAAGAAACCAGGTCACCAGAATTCCAGCCAAGAGCTGTTTACTCACAAATGGAGAGGTTGCTGGGGCGAAGGTAGTGTGGCTCAGAGTGGGGAAGCAGAATGTGGAAGGAAGGAGATTTGGAGTAGGACTCAAAGGAGAAGGAAGAAAGAGGTGGTTTCCCTGCCTGGCTCCTCTTCACTGCAGCCAAGCCAGGCTAATGCCTCTGTTTTCTTTCCATCACCTCCTTAATACTGTAGAAGCCATATGGACTCATCATAAACGATTCAATCAGAACGGGAGGGTAGAGAGTAACAAGAAAAACCCCTCTGCTCCAGCCCATCTCAAGAACCTTCTCAGAATGTCTCAAGCAGGTCTAGATTAGTGTTGCAGCCTTTCCATGGTCCCCGGCATGGGGCATGTACTCTTGAAATGTCTGTGAGGAGGGCAAGGCCTATCTCACATGTCCCCTATTTCGATTTGGCCTGGGATTTTGGTGTCTAGATCATAGCATGTGTCCCTCATTCATTTCAGAGTCCCCTCAGCTATACGTGGAAGTGGGAAACACAGCATCACATTATTAATAGCACACGAGTAGATGTCACGTCCCAGAAGCAGGGCGTCTCTGGTCTGGAGCATGAAGTTTGGTTCTGAAAGTCTACGAGGGGCTTCCTACGCACTCTCTTCTGCGCTGAGGATAACTGAGCTGGAGGAGCCTACCCACTCCCTTCCCTCCCGCTGGTCCAGGCAGAGGAGATAGAACAGGGGAGCTGACCAGGAGGGTGGCCAAACCTGGGTCTGCTCACTGCATGGAGACAGGGAGTGAGAGTAAGAGTGGAGCCCAGACTCTTCCCCGGTTATAAAATACAGTCATTCTGCCACCAGTAAAACACTGCTCAGGAATGTCCTAGGCTTTGAGCAGCTCCTCTTCCCTCAGAAAGGACTAATGATGTGATATTCCCTCCCTTGGGGCGAAAATGGACATGCGAGTAAAATAGTAGAAATATCCCTGCCTCACACATAACTGAGGTTTCTCCTATTAAAGGACGCCTTTTATATAGGGCATAGTCCTTCCAACAGCCCCACTTCAGCTTCAAATACCCTTTGAGAAAAATATATTGATACCTACTGTGTTGGGAATTGGGAATCAGAGATGATAAAGATGTAGTCAATTTATAATCCAGACTGGGGGACAGGCACCCACCTAACAATTGAAATATAGTTCTGCAACAATAACCATGACAATAGCTAAGTGTTCATGGAACAATTACTATGTACAGGTATTCTGCCAACCACATTCCTTGCTTTATTTTGTTTAGTGCTCACAACAATCCTACTAAGGTAATTTTAGCATTCCCAGTTTTCAGATGAAGGAGCTGAGGCTTAGAGAGGTTAAGTAGCTTGCCCAAGTTCACAGAGATAGTGAGAGGCAGAGCCAGGAGCTGCACCAAGAGTTCTGACCAAAGTCTCCGTGTGGAAAGACTACATATATATATTCCTACAATAGACGACAACGTGGGGTGCTACAGGAGCCCTGAGAAGGGCAGCCACCCAGATTGTGGAGGTGAGGGGAGGATCACAGAGAAGCTCACACATCACTCTGTGAATGTTTCAGCACCTATTAGGGACCATCCAGTTAAATGGGGGAAGAAAGAGGGAGCATTAGTAGGTCAGGTCTGCACAGGACACCTCAGTGGGAGAGGGAGGGGAGGAGGATGCTGAAAGAGCCAAGAGGAGTGTGGAAGGGGGTGAGATGAAGACTGAACTTCACAAATATATATGATCGAGCTCATTCACCTCAAGGTTAATCCAGAAATGTTAAACAATGACCACTGTTGAGGCTGGTTGACATAAAAATATTTATCTCTGAGGAGAACACAAATGAAAATATCTAAGAGAGGAGGGAGGGGGAGACATCAGGGCATCAGGAGCCGGAATCTCAACCATCTGGAATCCTACTGAGATTTGGCGGCCCATTCCAGAGTCTCAGGTATCTTGCCAAAATATTTTTTAAAGGAGAAAAAAACAATAATGTTGCCTGCTATAATAAAGCACCAGAAACTCCTCACGTTGACATTTACAGATTTCCTGCCAATGGCCCGGAGAGCATATAATGGACAGAGAGCAAAGGCAGCAAGCGGGGAAGAAAGCATCTGAGTGATTGAGCTGTGCCTCCTTGGGTTTTTTATTATCACTGCTGCCTTCAGCCATATGCTTTTCGAAGGCACTGACAAGCCTGGACCAATTTCAAAGGAATTCCTAAATCCAGATTTCAAAATCGTCATTACATTTCCAGATTGTCAGTGCTGTGTACAGGAAACGCAAATTTATGGAAGTTCTTAAATGTTTCTCCATAAATGTTGATCACCCTATGCCTGGGATGTTGAAATAGATGCTAATAAATCTCCAACCCAGCTTATTGCCAAATAATGAAAAGCATTTCTCTTCCTTGGAATAGGATGTCTTACCACTTGAGTGGGTTCCAGAAGCTGCATAAAAAAGGGAATAAAATGGTTTCCTTTTCAGTCTGTTTGGTTGTTCCTTACCACCCCTACCCCCACTGCCACTTTTTAAAACAGGACAAAAATAGATTCAATCTGCTGGGAACACTAGTTTTTAAGTGCAGCATGGACCCTATTTGTGCTATAGCTGTCATCCAAGACTTGTCATTCTTTGCCACCACTGGATATCCCATATGGTTGTGACTCTCCACCAGGTCTTTCCCCATCCTTTTTTTTTTGTCCCCCTTCCACATACCAACCTTGCTCAATTTCACAAACAGAAAAACTAAACCAGAGGCTAATAAGTCAGGTGGCTGATGAGCCAGGAACTGAGCCCGGGAGACCCCACAACCAAATGGGGCTCTGGAACTCTGTAGTGTCCCTGACTGCATCTCCATCCCAAAGGACAGCATGCTTTGCAAGACTGATGGCATCACACCAAAGGCTCTGGGGAACTAAAAGCCACAAGTACACTGGGTGTTTTGTTATGACTTAGGTGAAGGGAGCAAAGCAAGAGGATAACCCTAAGTCTTCTACTTTAGAGAAATTCTTGGATGGATGGATGGAGTATGCAGCGATCTTAGGTATGCTGGGATATTCCATCCAAAATGAAAGGCAAATTGCTTCACCTTGTGCCTCATCGCTAAGAAGACCAGTGTTTCAAGGACACCCTTGAATTTTGGAGGCAGTGTAATAATATATTTAAGTGTCTGCTCCCCTGAAATGCTCCCTGGGAACCAATGCAAAGTCATGTTCAGCGCCTTGAGATATGAAAGCATGGGACCATTAAATTTTTTTCTTGAGCACATATTGTGTGCCAGGCATTTTTCCAAGTACTTTACATGTATTAACTCATTTAATCCCTTCCAGGGCACATACATTGTATGGCAGAGCCAGCATTTGAACCCAATGGCTCCCAAGTCCATTGTTCTTAATCACCGTGCTCTACTGCTTTCATTTTCAGAGCCATTAGCTAATGTTGGAGATTGCAATTTCCAGTTGATTCCCATTCCTCATCTAGTCTGTGATAATTCCAGTGTTCTTTGACCTATGGGATCAATGATAAATTTAACTACCACCTACATACCCGCTTACAATAGTGAGAGGTGGGAATGAATAATAAGAAGAATTTGCCATAACTACTATTTTAAATGAAAGGAAAAGGGGAAGGTAATTATTCATTCTTCAAATACTCTGGAAGTGATTCAGAAATATGCAATTAATTAAGAATATGGTAATTCACACACATGAATTTTGTCAACTTTTTCTTCACTACCACAATTGAGGAAGTATATAACTTCTGGGATTTGGGGATGATTCCAATAACCAATAACTTTTAAAGCAATGTTTTTTCAGCATTTTCCTTCAGAATTATAACTTCAGATAAAGCACTCCTTTTGTTGATTTCTCACCTGGCCCTGAGTAGTTTAAAGTTCCGGTGTGAGTCTTCCTTTGGCTACACTTACGTCCCACCCGTGGAAGGAAAGACTTTGCTCCCACCTTGAGCTACTTCCTCAACCCCTCCTTTCACTCTTCAGTAAGTAAGAGGTCCCTGAAGTCAAATTTTCAGGGCTTATTTTGTGCAACTCTCAAATGTGGTAGAACAAAATTTTGCTGTTACTTTTAATCCCCCAGTGCCCTCTAAGGATGATAGGATCTTTTATTTGCTAAGTCTAAATGCAGCCGTCACCCTTACTATAATAACCTTCTACATTCTTGAGGACAGAAATAAATGCTGGGAGGGGTGTAGACATGCACTTTTTGATACAGAAGCTAGAAGCGAGCAAAATTACTGCGTTTAAGGAATAAGGAATGATAAAATAGAGATAATAGTTTCAAGACATAGGATTGTTTTAAGGGCTAAACGAGATAATTTAGATTATCTGAGCACAGTTTCCAGCATACAACAAGGGCTGAACCAATGTTAAAATGTTTTGAATTGCTATCATTCTTGTTGTTGCTATTGTTATGTAAGTCTTTCTTGAAAAAATATGCTAATGATAGAAATAGAATCAAGAAGAGAATCGAAGTAAAGAACTAGAAATGATGTTTGGAAGTGTTACTCATAATACCAATTTAAACATAGAGCTAGGAATAAACACTAAAGAAACTAAGGTTGTAGAATGAAATGTATATGTTATAAACCTTGACAATGGAAGATAAAATAACGTATACTAAAGTCAGGGAATGGGAAGAAGTATAAGAGTGTTAATTTGTTTTGGGTGTGTCTCTAGAATATAGCATATAGTTGGTTTTTGCTTTTTGAGCCAATCTGAAAGTTTTTTGTCTAAATACCTAAATTCTGCTCATTTACATTAATTAATACTTGCCTTTGTTTCTGTAATATTTTGGTTTCTTACTGTCTTTTTTTTTTTTTTTTTTTTTGGTGAGAAAGATTATCCCTGAGCTAACATCTGCCACCAATCCTCCTCTTTTTGCTGAGGAAGATTGCCCATGAGCTATCATCTGTGCACATCCTCCTCTGTTTTTTATATGTAGGATGCCTGCCACAGCATGGTTTGGTAAACAGTGCATGGGTCTGAGCCCAGGATCCAAACCTGTGAACCGAGGGCCGCTGAAGCGGAGCACTCGAACTTAACCACTACACCACCGGGCTGGCCCCTTTACTGTCTATGTTTTAGCTTTAAAAATATTTCACTCTGCTACGTTTTCTTTTTCATTGCAATTTTAATTGTGACAACTGTAGATTCACAGGCACTTGTAAGACATAATACAGAGAAATTTCGTGTACCCTTTATCCAGTTTCCCCGATGGTAACGTTTTGCAAACTCCAATATAACGTCACAACAAGGATACTGTCATTGATACAACCCTCCAGCTTATTCAGATTTCCCAAGTTGTTTGCTTTGTTTCTTCTAATAATTTGGAAATTTAAAAATTTTATTCTAGCTTTTAGCTTTGTAGTTTTATCTTTTTTTATTGAGATGTAATTGACATACAACATTGTATTCGTTTTAGGTGTACAACATCATGATTTGGTATATGTATATATCATGAAATGATCATCAGAAGAAGTTTAGTTAACATCCATCACCACAAATCACTACAATTTTTTTTCTTGTGATGAAAACTTTTAAGATCTACTCTCTTGGCAACTTTCAAATACACAATGTAGTATTGTTAACTAGAGTCACCATGCTGTACATTACATCCCCAGGAGTTATTTATCTTATAACTAGAAGTTCGTACCTTTTGACCCCCTTCACCCATTTCACCCACCCCCACCTCTGGCAACCATCAGTCTGTTTTTTGTATCTATGAGTGAAGTTTTTTTAGATTCCCCATATAAGTGAGATCATACATATGTGTCCTTCTCTGTCTGACTTACTTCATTTAGCATAATGCCCTCAAGGTCCGTTCATGTTGTTGCAAGTGGCAGGATTTTTTTCTACTTTATGGCTGAATAATATTCCATTGTATGTTCATACCACATTTTCTTTATCCGTTCATCATCAGTGGACACTTAGGTTGTTTCTGTGTCTTGGCTATTGTGGATAATGCTGCAATGAACATGGATGGGGGTGCAGATATCTTTTCGAGAGAGTCTTTTCATTTCCTTTGGATAAACACCTGGAAGTGGAATTTCTGGATCATATGGTAGTTCTATTTTTAATTTCTAAAAAATTTTTTTCCCTTCTTCTCCCCAAAGCCCCCCAGTACATAGTTGTATATTCTAGTTGTAGGTCCTTCTGGCTCTGCTATGTGGGATGCCACCTCAGCATGGGTTGATGAGCGGTGCTAGGCCTGTGCCCAAGATCTGAACTGGTGAAACCCTGGGCCACCGAAGTGGTGCATGTGATCTTAACTACTCAGCCACGGGGCTAGCCCCTCTAATTTTAGTTTTTTGAGGAACCTTGATACTGTTTTCCATAGTGGCTACACTAATTTGCATTCCCACCAACAGTGGAGAAGCGTTCCCTTTTCTCCACATCTTTGCCTACACTTGTTACTTCTTGTCTTTTTGATATTTATGTAACTAACTTAATGTTCTGTTTCTTTATATAGAGGCTATTAATTCCCCACTATAAGCAATAGTAAAACTAGAATATGTCTACTTCCTTCTCCTTTCCTCTGCACCCCTTTTTCCCCCACCTAATTTTAATTGATAGTTTTATTTTCTTAGAATTAATCTTTGTATTGTTAAATATGCTTCTCTCACTTGATGTTGGCAGCTTTGCAGCCCAAGCTATTAAAGATGAAGAGACATATTTATGTCACAATGTGTTTATATGTTATCCTACCTTTGTGCCCACTTCCCATCTGAACTTCTGTCAGATGTATCATTTCTAGATCCTTTCTAGTCTGTTCTTGCACCGTAGTCACTGCATGTGTTTTTCTTGGTCCACAGTGACATGCATCCAGTGCACTCGGCTAGTTCTTCTATTGCAGCTTTCCTAGTCCTCCCTTGGGAGGCCTGAGTTTATTCTCTCATAGAATCCTACATTGGAACGCATAGGAATTCTCAGAATTATTTTATGTTTGAAGTTCTTTATCTGTTGCCTGTGTACTTGAATGACAGTTTGGCTTGGAATAAAATGTCATGCTTATTGTCCTTGAGGCTTTTATGATTCTTTTTTCACTGCCTTACAGCATTTAAAAAGTTGCGGTGAAGTCATTATTTTTAATGACAATAAAGTTATTATTCTTAAAGAGAGAGGGAGAAGAGATGAGGAAAGAAAGACTGAGAAAAATGAAAGAGGTTATTTAATAATATGAATAAAGAAAAAGAAGTCATTAAAGAGAATAAAGTTGAAATAGTAGATATCAAAAACATAGTTGAAATAATAGATGGGATATATATACACATTTACATATATATAAATAGATGGGATAAATAGCAGGACGGATTCACCCAAAGAACAAATTAGTGAGTCAGAAGATCACATTAAGAAATCCTCCCAGAAGGCAGCAGAAAATGTAACATATGAGATACTAGCTAAAAGATATGAAGAATTGAAGTATAAATGTTAACAAGACAGCAGGAGTCTCATAACAAGAGAAGAATAAAATTACTGGAGAGTTATATTTGAAATAATTATGATGATAAGGTTCCCAGAATCAGAAAGTCTCATTACATGTCAAGCCAAGCAGGTAAGGAAAAAAAAAATCACATTTATACACTTCATAGTGGAATTTAAGAACATTAATGAGAAGAAGAAAATTCTAAAATCTTTCAGAAAACATCAAAGACAAAAGAGCAGATGACCTACAAAGGAACAAGAAGAATATTGACATCATTTTTCCCATAGAAAACATGAATTCAATAAGTCAATGGAGTAATAATTTTAGAGCATTAAAGAAAAATAACTTCAATTCCAGAATTTTTATGCATCCATGTTATAATCTAAACATGAGACTATAATAAAGATATTCTCAGGCACAAAAGGCCTCAGAAGGTTACCACATAGAGAACGCTTTGGAAGTGCTCTTGGGAGAGAAGTATTCAAATAAGCAAAGAAATAAACCAAGAGGATGCTGCCAGAGAGGTGGGACATGTAAGAAGCAATTAAATAACTTAGCAAATGTTATCATTGTCTAAAACCATAATGACCAAAGGAGAAAAAGAGAAAAAATATATCTATAACAATCTGGAACAAATTTTCTAGACAATATCAAATTGGTCATGGTTATGAGGGACATAAAAGTATGTTAAAGTTACTGCTTTGTTTGGAGGTAATATGTTGATAAATTAAATAAATAATAGGAGTAAATAAATATAAGCATCGAACTTAAGGGCAATGGTATAACAAAAATAAAAAGCATTCAACTTTATCCAGTGGAAAACAGAAAAGGAGAAAAATGAAACAAAAGTGAAGTACAGTACATAGAAAATATAAAATAAGTCCCAGAAAGTTGAATAAATATAAATGAGTAAAAGTCATCAATTAAAATCTAGAAACTCTCAAATAAGATAAAAAATAAAAGAGAACAAGATCCAACAATGCATTATGTGCATGACACACTGAAAGCAAACTAAAATGGTAGATTGAAAATTGAAGAATAGAAAAAGATATGAAGAGAAAGACACTTGGGGAGCAATCTTTCTGTCTGGTGAAATAGATTCCTAGGCAAAAATAGTAATAAGAGAAAATGAGGATGGTTATATGCTGGGAAAAGGAATCACAGAACAATGACACATAGCCATGGTGAATATATATACAGTAACGTAGCCTCAAAACATATAAAATAACAACTGACAGAACCCGGAGAGAAATAGGTAGATTATCAATTATCGTCGGAGATTTTAACTACAAGTTGATAGATCAGCAAACAAAACATAAGCAGAGATATAGAAAATCTGAATACCATTAATAATATCCAGCTACTAAATATATATTGGACTCTACACTAAACTGAGAAATATATTCTTCTTTTTTAGTATACATGTAATATTTACAAAAATTTACCATATGCTAGAAAACAAAGGAAGCCTTAAAAAATTCTATAGAATCTATTTTCTGTGAAGGACCAGATGGTGAATATTTTTGGCTTTGCAGGCCAGGTGATGTCTGTCTTAACTACTCAACTCTGCAGCTGTAGCACAGAAGCAGCCACAGACAATACGTAAATGCATAGATGTGTTCCAGTAACTTTATTTACAAAGAAAAGGGGGCTGGACGAATTTGACACATCGACTATAGTTTGCTAACCTTTGGTATAGACTAACATGGACATTCTAGAGAGTAACAGCATAATCTGTAGCCTAGTAATCTCATTCTGCAGCCAGCCCTGGTGGTCTGGTGGTTAAGATTTGGTGCTCTCATTGCCAGGTCTGAGTTTGTTTCCCAGTCAGGGAACCACATCACCTGTCTAATGGTTGTCATACTGTGGTGGCTCTGTGTTGCTGTGATGCTGAAAGCTATGCCACTGGGATTTCAAATATCAGCAGGATCACCCATGGTTGATAGGTTTCAGTGGAGCTTCCAGGCTAAGACAGACTAGGAAGAAGGACCTGGCCACCCACTTCTGAAAAAAATTGGCCATGAAAACCCTATGAATAGCAGTAAAGCACTGTCTGATATAGCGCCAGAAGGTGAGAGGATGGCACAAGGAGACATGTATCTGCTCTGCTGTATACAGGGTCACTAGGAGTCGGAATTGACTTGCTGGCACTAACAACAAACTGTTCACGGTAGCCAAAAGTGGAAACAGCCCAAATGTCCATCAACTGATGAAGGGGTAAACCAAATGTAGCATATCTATACACTAGAATATTGCTTGGCAACAAAAAGGAATGAAGTATTGATACATGCCATAACATGGGTGGAGCTTGAAAACAGTATGCTAAGTGAAAAGAAGCAAGTCACAAAAGATCACATTTGCATAATTCCATTTATATACGTCCAGAATAGGCGAATCTATAGAGACAGAAAGTAGATTAATGATTGCCAGGGGCTGGGTATAGAGGGAAATGGGAAGTGACTGCTAATGGGTTTTGGGTTTCTTTTGGGGGTGATGAAAATATTCTAAAATTTGATAGTGGTCATGATTGCACAATTCTGTGAAAATTGTGACTGAATTTGTACACTGAATTTGCACACTTTGAAAGGGTGAATTTTATGGCCTGTGTATTATATTTCCATAAAACTGTTATTAAAAACCAGCACAGGGGGCTGGCCTGGTGGCACAGCGGTTAAGTTCACACATTCTGCTTCTTGGCGGCCAGGGGTTCGCCAGTTCGGATCCCAGGTGCGGACATGGCACCGCCTGGCAATCCATGCTGTGGTAGGTGTCCCACATATAAAGTAGAGGAAGATGAGTGTGGATGTTAGCTCAGGGCCAGTCTTCCTCAGCAAAAAGAGGAAGATTGGCAGTAGTTAACTCAGGGATAACCTTCCTCAAAAAAAAAGAGAGAAAAAAACCTGCACATATGCATAGAAATGGACCTATAATGGTATTCTCTGAACATGTGTGATTTGGGGTGATTTGTTGCTTTTATATATTGCTTGGATTTAAAAATAAGGAGCATTAATTCATTTTTATAAAAATAAATCATTACTGGAGCCGTCCCTGTGGCCGAGTGGTTAAGTTCCTGCGCTCTGCTTCAGCGGCCCAGGGTTTCACCAGTTCAAATCCTGGACACGGACCTAGTGCCACTCATCAGACCATGCTGAGGCGGCGTCCCAAGTACCACAACTAGAAGGACCCACAACTAAAATATATACAACTATGTACTGGGGGACTTGGAGGAGAAGAAGGAAAAATAAAATATTTTTAAAAAAATAAAATGAATCGTTACTTTCAAAGAAGTAATGGGGCAGGTGAATCCAGACTGTAGAGGTCTCGGAACTAGGGGAAGGGGAGTGGTTGTTCAGTGGTTAGGGGAGTAGATTTTGGAGAGAAAATCCTTGTGTTGCAGTGGCTGTTATCTGCTGTGCCTAAGCTTGCTGAAGAAATGCAAACTTCATTAGCATGATTGCAATTAGTAACGTAACTTCATTTTTATCTTCTCTTAAGATGAGTAATTTTCAAGTAAAAAAACTCCTCACGATCCAATTTTACTGAATTCAGAGGGGATCTATTGGGACAGACAATTTGCTGATGGAAAAGACACTTTTAAAGAGGGAAGAACCGAAATATCTCCTTTCCATGGTGTGCCTCTGATTTAATCATGGAGAAGTGTACCTGCAAACATTATCTCAGCAGGCCAATCCATAATTAGAGCTCTAATTTTCCTCCAGGCACTCTCTCCCAAATTGTCCAAGGGACCCAATGAAAGGTGCCTAAAGAACCGTGATAATGGTTCTAAACTTCAGTGCCAGCGCTACAGCAGAGCTGATGTGTGGGAAGTGGGAAGTTGCATGGTGTATAGCAGAAAAGTGACTCCATGATCATAAGGCTTACATCCAAATTCTTCTCTCTCAGAAAGGTTAGCTGGGAAGACCCACAGAGCCCCCGACAACACTTTCTTTGAAGATATTTTCCTTTGAAGCACCCATCCCGGTGAAAGTTTGCCTTGGTCACCAGAGTATCTGGAACAAGATGAAGATAATTAGTAAAGCCAAAGGCAGCTAAGCAGGCTTGGAAAACTTCTTTTGCTGCAAGAATGATAAAATTTAGCAACCAATGACAGATCAAAGGAAGAATGTCTAAACATCTGTCACCATTGGATTCTGCACTCCTCCAATATCTTGATTCCGAGCGTCCCTTTCTTTGACCACCACCTCTTAACCTTACAGTGCACTCACTCTAGTAACCCATTCCAGTAGTTCTTAACCACTAGGATCTGAATGCATTGACTTTCACTATTGATCAACCCCTTCACGATCTCGCTTCAGTTCTTACCCAGCCTGAGCACCTAAGGCTCAGAGAAGCTGTGAACCTAGATGTTTGTTCATTTTTAGTTGATTCCTTACAATTCACTTACTTCCAAAACCAGTTAAGATGGATTGAAATAGCAAAACACTTATGACAGAATAGAGTACAGATTTAGAAAAGGAAATAAAGATTCTTTAAAATGTCAATCAAGAGAGAATTGGTTATGTAATTTGAAGAGGAAGTACCCTTTCCCACCCTCTCTTTCACTGTCAAAGAGTAAAGGGAGGATAGGCCTTGGCTAATAATTTAGTTTGGCTGAGGTTTAAGAGAAGGGGCCATTCCAAAGACAGTTCTTTGTGTAGCTAAGCAGTAGTTATTAAGAAGTATGCAGTTTAATAGCGGGCCCTGATTTTGGGCCCAGAACACTAGTTGTTTGAAGGGAGTGAAGAAAGGTTGAGGATTAAGAAGAATAAAAGGAACTCCTACTGTTTTGCATAATTTCAGGCAGTCTTGGGTTAGGTGCTGTGATTAAATTTATGTGGCACTAAAGAAAAATTTTGTCTTCTACCATATAAATTTAGCCTATGCTATCTCCAAGAATTAGTACTTGTCATTGGGAAATGTATGTGATTGTGTGTGTGTGTGTGTGTGTGAATTTGATCGATAGTTACCAGCTGGATATCAGGAAGACAAAAAGGAATAGCTAGAACTCACTCCATGTGGTGGATGGACTCTAAGGTGGCTCCCATGATTTCTACCTCCTGGTGTCCACACTTTTTGTAATCCCCTCCCTTGAATGTGGGCAGGACCTATGATTTGCTTCTACCAATAGAATATGGCAAAGATAGTGGGACTATCACACTTGTCATTACATTATATATAAAATTCCCTCTTGCTAGTTGACTCACACAAATAGACTCCCCTCACTGGCTTTGAAGAAGCAAGCTGTCACGAAATAAGTGGCTGTGTTGGAGAAGCCCACATGGCAAGGAACTATGGGTAGCCTCTTGGAACTGAGGGTAGCCTCTAGCAAAAAACTGAAGCCCTCAGTTCTGCAGCTGCAAGGAAATGAATACTCCCAACAACCTAAGGGAGTTTGGCAGTGGATCCTTCTCATTTGACTGTCTAGTGAGACCACAGCCTCAGCTGACACCTGGATTGTAGCCTGATGAGGCCTCAAGGTAGAGAACCTAGCTAAGTTGTGCCCAGACTTCTGAGCTACAGAAAATGTGTGGTAATAAATGTGTTCTTTTAAGCCACTAAGTTTGTGGTAATATGTTATGTAGCAATAGAAAACTAGTACACCCTGGATGGTGGTGCATTTTTGGAAACAGAAAACACTGGGAAGAAACAGCTTGGAGACAGAGTATGGAATCAAAATTTCTGATTTAGCCCTGTTAAATTTTAGCTTCCTATTAGATATCCAAGTGAGATGTCAAGCAGACAATTAGATATATAAGGCTGAAGCTTAAAGGAGAGCCAGAACTATAATATAATTTTGGGAATCATCAGAAGATGTCATTTAAAGTCATAAAACTAAATGAACTCTCTACAGAGAATGTAAAGAGAGAAAAGAGAAGAGGGCCAGGGTTGAGCCTAGACTACACCAACATTTAGCTGTTGGACAGAAGAGGAGGAACAATCAAAGGACAGAGAAAAAGTAGCCAGAAAGGTCGAAGGGAAACCAAGAGACAGTACTGTCTTGATAGTCAAGAAGGAAGGAATGATTATCTATGTTGAATGTTGTAAGAGGTTGAATAAGATGAAGATAGAGAAGCATCCATTGGATTTGGAGGTCTCTGGTAACCTTGATGAAAGCAGTTTCAGTGGAATGGAGGAATGAAATAAGAGCCAGATGTAAGAGGGATAAGGAGGGAATAGAAGGTAAAGGGCTGGGAGGGGTGAGTATAAGCAAGTTGGGAAGTTTTGCTGTGAGGAGAGACAGAGAATGGGACATTCTGGGGGAAGATGTAGGGACAAAGGTGGGTTTTTCAATGATGGGCGATCCTAGGACGTGTTTGTAAATCGATGGGAATAATTGAGTAGAGAAGGAGAAATTAATCATGGATGAGAACTTAACATGGATGGAAGAGAATTTAACATGGCTAATGACAGAAGAGAATAGTTGCAGGAAATGGAATTCAAAGCATTAATGGAAAGGTTGAACTTAGATAGGATTGGGGATCCATCCACTGTGAAAGGAAGGAAGACAATGCATGGATATAGATAGGAGGCGGCAGATCCGGTGGTGGAAAGGTGAGACTGTTCTGATCTTACTGTCACAATGATTAGTGACATTTGATGTGCGGTCTTCAGCTGAGAAAGGGGGTGGAAAGGGTGTTGGAGGTTTGAGGAGATAGGAAAATCTTTAAAACAGAATTCCCTAGGAGAAGCACACCCATCTCAGTAGAGAAATGTAAGATTACCGGGCAGTATGAATTTGCAATCCTCTTTAGATTTGCAATCATGAATTTAAAATGAAACCAGTCCCAGTAGTAAGACACAACATGGGAGAAATAGGTTGAGCAATAATGTTCAACTCTTCAGGTGTATAAGTAGGCAGATAGTTGATCTTGACCAGGCAAATGCAGTGGAAGAAGACAGGGTCGAGGAATTAAGATTGTTGCAAATGAATCTGTGTGGTGAAGGACCATTAGAAGGTATCTGGGTACAGAGAATAGTAAGATAAAGGGAAGGGAGAATGAGAGAAGGGCAGAGTCACCGGGTTAGAGGTCTCAATAGTTCAAAAAATTGCCTAAACTGGAGGGTGCTAGAATGAGCAAACTGGAAGGATGGGTGGTGGTCAGAGGGAGAGATGCTTGAAACTGAGATTTTTGGAGGCAGCATGTTGATTGACAAGGGTAGCTGTTTGGATATTTGTCCTTTGGCTTTATCAACCCTCGGAATCCTTGAGGTCTTAAACTCCCTGATTCTCATAGACCACAGTCCCCAATTATTTAGGCTCACTCGTTCTCTGATTCCTAAAATAGTGGAATCACATCCTTCGAGTTTTAATTTAAATTTGGTTCTACAGGCAGGGGAAAAAATGAGAAAAAGAAAGAACAATTTAAATAGCACAGTTGCTTCACTGCCTTTCCTTTCGATGAGAGTGAGCTGAGGGGGGAGGATGAGGTGGAAGACATGACTCCGCTGTTTCATAGGTTGGCCCAGTTCCCTGTGCCTCTAATTGTGAGAGCACCTCACTGCCCTCGCTGTGAGTCTCGTATTTAAAGAGCACTCTTATTGTCAATATGGCCCCAAACACACACGGACTACTTCATATGCTGCTCAACCAGAGACGGAGTTCTAAAAGAACGCCAGCCATGTAATTCTTACTGAAAAACAATTTCAGCATGTTAGTGCAAATCATTTAAGGATGATTTAAAGCATTTCTAAAGGTAAATTTGACCTCATGAAATTTATGCCTCTGGCGCTGGCTTTAGAACCTGATCCCTCCTGTGATGCGATTCCACTATACTCCCATCTTGGCCGCAATCTGACCCTGGGTCCCATGTCCACTCCATTTTCTCCCAATGAAATCAGCATCCTCATACCATCATTTATTTCCTATTGAATCTGTGCTGCAGAATCCTGCCCGTTATCTTTTCCATTACCCTGGACCTTCTTGACCTTTGTCCTGCCCGTGTACTTAACCTACAGGACCCCAAGCCTCAGTTAATCCAAGCATTTGATTGCTCAGCTGAGTGCCGCGGAAGAAATTTACCCAAGAGTGACTGCCAATCTTGGTCTTCAGTGTCACCTGGGCCCTCATACCTGCTCATTAATCCTTCTGTATGTCAGAAGTTATGCCTTTTGCCATCTCTCCAGCAGTTAATCTAACCTCTTTGCTTTTTCCTTAAATCCCTTCCTCCGTTTTTCTCCCTCTCAGCCAAAGACTTGCCTATTCCACTGTGAAAATTGAGGCCACCGGGCAAGAATTCTTGCCACTTCTTTCCCAGTTACCTACAAACTAAACCTTCTCTTGATCTGTCCTGTCTCCTTCCCTCCTGCCTCAGTGAAAGAGTGTCTCCCCCCTCCAGGCTTGGAATCTGGCTCCCTTTCTTAGGAACTTGTTCACCGACCAGCTCCTCTCTCTCCTGTGTCTTCAACCTCTTCTTCACTCAGAGGGCTTTTCCTCTAGCACTTGCTCAAGTCAAATCCTCTCTGGTCACTGTCCTATAACTCTCCATTATTCCACAACCAGGCTATCTGAAAGTCATCTACGAGTACTGTTGCCAGTTACTTCACTCAAAAACCGCTGCAGCCATGATTCTGTCCACACCACTCCAGTGAAACTCTACTCTCCAAGGTGACCAATGACCTCCAGGATGCCAAATCCAGTGCATCATTGCCTCTCCTCATCTTATGTGACTTCTCACTTTATTCCCCTTTGAAATTCTTTTATTACTTGGTTTCTACGACACCACAGTCTCTTGGCTTTCCTCTGCCCTGTCTGAACCAGCTTAGCACCCCTAAAATCTCTCTCCTTACTCTGGCCATGAAGGAAAGGGCTGCCACTACAATCTTAAAAATCTATACAGCCGTGATCTGTTGTAGCAGTTCCTTAGGCCAACGGTTCTCAAAGTGTGGCCTTGGAACAGCTGCCTCAGCATCACCTGGGAACTTGTTAAAATGCAAATTATTGGGCCCCAGCCTATATCTACTGAATCAGAAACCCTCGGGATGGAGTCCAGCAAGCTGTGTTTTAACAAGCCCTCTGAGTGTTTCTGAAGCAGGTTCAAGTTTCAGAACTGCTACCTTAGGCCTCTGACTCCTAGCTCGCCACCCCCAATTAAAATGTCCTCATTTATGTGGTTACATCTCTGGGGGAACTTCCAACTCATAGCTAGGACAGCAATGATTGGAAGGTGGCCTTGGCCATTTTGGCTTTGCCATGATGCCTAAATGTTTTGGCAAGTCCTTGGATATTTTCTGGCATTTAATGATCAGCATCTTGAATGTCCACGGTACTCTGGATGATAGTCTAACGCATGCACCCAAACTGACATCTCAGTAGTCACGTACTCCAGGCAGTCCTCACTGCATGCTAAGTGCTTCCTCTGGACTGACCCAGGGAAGTGGGAATCTGGCAGTTCAAGGTAGAGTTTCCAGGGCCTCATTCTGTCCAGCCAAGAGGTGGGTATGCTTACCATAAAAGAGACCTTTGATGTGGAGTGGGGCCTTCAGTGTCACAAACAACCAGAGACTCCCGGCAGATTCTCCCAATGATTCGTTCCTGACATTTTCACCCTCAATGTCTCAATATCAGATTTCCATTGGAAGGGACCCTTGGGTGCTGCAGATTTGTACAGCCAAGGTACTTATTACATGAATCTCTCTCCTGGACAGTATTACAGGTCTACCCTCCTCCATGGGCCTTTCCTGCTTTTGAATCTTAGCTTTGCCGTACACTAACTAGGTGACCTTGGCCAAATTGCTTAACCTATTTGAGCTTCAGTTTCTTCATCCATAAAATAGATATAAAGACACCTACCTACTTCTTAGGGTTGTGAGGATTAATTAACGTCAAGCATTTAGCACTGTGTCTGACAAATAATAGGTGCTTCATACATAAGGTCTAATTTGATCATTATTATTTTTTTAAAACATGTCATCTACCCTGGTTTATGTCTGGTGATTTTGTGGCTGTGTCTCTTATAGACAGAAAAAAGAAATCCAAACCCTGGGAAAATATACATAGAAACAGAATGATTTTAAATCTAAGTTCCAGCAGGACACTGGGCTAGGAATATTAGGTTCAGAGAGAGAGATGGGAGAAACAAGATCACACAGCAGGAAAGCTGGGAACTGAAGCCATTTCAGATTTTTAGCTGAATGTTTTGTGTAGCAGACTGATTTTGCCATTCTGCCTGATTTAGATACCATGGGGAGAATAAAGGATTACTTTGATAGAATCAGGGAATATATAAAAGAGTATTTAACAGAATGTCAACAAAGCTCTGAGTAGATTTTCTCTTTTTAAACATAAGTAGAACATGTTTACTGTAGAAAAAAATTAAAGAATTCAGAAAGGAAAAAAACCCTATAATCACGTTGCTCAGAGACAGCCATTTCAATATTTTGCAGTGCATCCTTTCATTTAATTTATTTGAATACACACACACACACGAAATACATATTATATACATTCTTTTAAACAAATGGACTTGCACTGAATATACTACTTTGCAACCTGCTTTTTTCACTTAGGAAAATGTTCTTCTATAGACACTATTTTAAATGACAACAAAGTAGTTCATTTCATGGATGTACCCCAATTTTTTAAACTAATACCATGACTGATGAATCCCATGACATTATGGACAAAGCAGTGATGAACATTCTTGTATATATATTTTTTTCATGAATGAAATTTTAATTGAAATATAACATGCATACAAAAATGCAGAAATTAAAAGTGCATAGCTTGATAAACCATTAAAAAATAAATATACCAGGCAGCACCTCTCAGCTCAAGAAATAGGACAATACTGGCATCCCAGAAGCCCCACTAGTGCCCTTCCCAATCACTACACTTTCCCTCTTCCCCAATCTTAACCACTATTGCGATTTCTAGCACCATATGTTATTATTGTCTGTTTTTGCACTTTATATTATGGAATCCTACAATATGTATTATTTTGTGTATGGGTTCTTTCACTCAGCATTGTAAGTGTGAAACTGATTCATATTGTTGTAACATTGGTTTGTTCAAATTCATTGCTGTGTACTATTCCATTGCATGAATATACCATAATTTATTTATCCATTTTATTGTTAATGGACATTTGGATTGTTTCCATTCTTGTCTATCAAGGGAAATATTGTTCATAAACATTCTTCTATATATCTTTTGGAGCACATATGTATACATTTATGGAGGATAGGAGTAAGGAGTAGAATTGCTGAGTCATAGCATATTTTCAACTTTCAACTTATTTTCACTTTCAGACGGGTTGTATCAATTTATACCCCCACCAGCAATGTGTGAGAGTTCCCATTACTCTATATTCTATCCAACACTGTATTGTCAGTCATTTTCATTTTAGCCATGCTGGCGGGTTTAGGTAATATCTCATCCTTTTGTTTTGCATGAGGTTGTGACCTTTTTCACATGTTTACTGATCATTTGGATATTCTCTTTTGTGAAGTGCCCATTCAAGTCTCTTGATCATTTTCCCATTGGGTTGCTATCTTTTTCTTTTTTTGCCTTTTTCCCTGCCAGTGCCCCAGTACATACTTGCGTAAAGTTGTAAGTTCTTCTGGTTCTTCTATGTGAGCTGCCACCACAGCATGGCTACTGACAGATGAGTGGTGTGGTTCTGTGCCTGGGAACTGAACCCAGGCTGCCAAAGTGGAGTGTGCCAAACTTAATTGCTAGGCCATCAGGGCTGGCTCTTTTTCATTCTAAGAATTCTTTCTGTAATCTGGATAAGAACGCTTTGTCAGTTATATGTGTGTTATGGCTTGCAGGTTTTGTCCCTCCCTAACCTCCAATGTGTAGGTATTAGGAGGTGAGGCCTCTGGGAAGTGATTAGGTAGTTAGGTGACTAATGGGTTTAGTGCCCTTACGAAAGAGATCTCAGGGGTCCAGCCTGGTGGTGTAGTGGTTAAGTTCACGCCCCACTTCAGTGGCCCGGGATTTGCCAGTTTGGATCCTGGGTGTGGACCTATGCACCACTTATCAAGCCATGCTGTGGCAGGTGTCCCACATATAAAATAGAGGAAGATGGCCACGGATGTTAGCTCAGGGCCAATCTTCCTCAGCAAAAAGAGTAGGATTGGTGGCAGATGTTAGCTCAGGGCTACTCTTCCCCCTCCTAAAAAGAAAGAAAGAAAGAGATCCTGGAAAGTTCTCTTGCCCCTTCTGCTATGTGAAGATACAGCAGGAAGATGGCTGTGTATGAACCAGGAAGCAGACCCTTATCAGACACCAAGTCTGCACATGTCTTGACCTTGGACTTCCCACTCTCCAGAACTGTGAGAAATGTGTTTGCTGTTTAAGCCACCTAGTCTATGGTATTTTTGTTATGGAAGCCCAAACCGGCAAAGACAATGTGTTATAAATGTTTTTGCCAGTATGTGGCTTATACTATTGTTCTCTTTATGATGTCCTTTGGTGAGCAACAGTCCCTAATCTTAATAGAATCCAATTTATAATCTTTTTTTCTTAGACAAGTGCTTTTTGTATCCTGTTTAAGAAATTTTTGCCTACCCTAAGGTCATGAAGATATTCTCCCATGCTTTCATCTAAATTTTTATTGTTTCATTTTTCATATTTAGATCTGCAATCCATCTGGAATTAATTCTTGGTATGGTGTAGGTGGGGCGAGTTTTATTTTTTTGGTAGGTATATTCCATTGACTTAATACCGTCTACTGAAAAGACTGTCTTTTTTTCTACTGCTTTGCAATATTACCTTTGTCATAAACTGAGTGTCCATATATATGTGGGACTGTTTTTGGACTCTGTGTTCTTCTCCATTGGTTTACTTAACTGTCTTTTCACCCAGACTACACTGTCTCAAATACTATAGTTTTATAATAAATGTTTATATCTGATTGTATAGGTCCTCCCATTTTGTCTTCTTCAGAAAGTGTTGATGAAACTAGGGAGCAAGAAGAATTCTTACATACTGTTAGTGAGAATATAAATTGGTTCATGCACTTTGAAAAATAGTTTGGCAATATCTCAATAGATGCAGAGAAAGCATTCAACAAGATCCAACATCCATTTATGATAAAAAACCCTCAATAAAATAGGTATAGAAGGAAAGTACCTCAACATAATACAGGCCATATATGACAAACCCACAGCCAACATCATACTCAATGGACAAAAACTGAAACCCATCCCTCTCAGAACAGGAACAAGACAAGGGTGCCCACTTTCACCACTCCTGTTCAACATAGTACTGGAGGTGTTGGCCAGAGATATTCGGCAGGAAAAAGAAATAAAAGGAATCCAAATAGGCAACGAAGAAGTAAAACTCTCGCTGTTTGCAGACGACATGATCTTATATATAGAAAACCCCAAAGAATCCATACAAAAACTATTAGAAACAATCAACAACTACAGCAAAATTGCAGGGTATAAAATCAGCATACATAAATCAGTAGCATTTCTATATGCTAACAATGAACTAACAGAAAAAGATCTCAAGAACTCAATCCCATTCATGATTGCAACAAAAAGAATAAAATACCTTGGGATAAATTTAACCAAGGAAGTGAAAGATCTATACAACGAAAACTACAAGACCTTCTTGAAAGAAATCGACAACGACATAAAGAGATGGAAAGACATTCCATGCACATGGATTGGAAGAATAAGCATAGTTAAAATGTCCATACTACCTAAAGCAATCTACAGATTCAACGCTATCCCAATCAGAATTCCACTGTCATTCTTTACAGAAATCGAACAAAGAATCCTAAAATTCATATGGGGCAACAAAAGACCCCGAATTGCTAAAGCAATCCTGAGAAAAAAGAACACAGCTGGAGGCATCACAATCCCTGACTTCAAAACATACTATAAAGCCACAGTAATCAAAACAGCATGGTACTGATACAAAAACAGATGCACAGATCAATGGAACAGAATTGAAAGCCCAGAAATAAAACCACACGTCTATGGACAGCTCATCTTTGACAAAGGAGCTGAGGGCCTACAATGGAGGAAAGAAAGTCTCTTCAACAAATGGTGCTGGGAAAACTGGAAAGCCACATGTAAAAGAATGAAAATCAACCATTCTTTTTCACCATTTACTAAAATAAACTCAAAATGGATCAAAGACCTAAAGATTAGGCCTGAAACAATAAGTCTGCTAGAAGAGAATATCGGCAGCACACTCTTTGACTTCAGCTTCAAAAGAATTTTTTCGGACACCATAACCCCTCACGTGAGGGAAACAATAGAAAGAATAAACAAACGGGACTTCATCAGGCTAAAGAGCTTCTTCAAGGCAAGGGAAAACAGGATTGAAACAAAAAAACAGCCCACTAATTGGGAAAAAATATCCACAAGTTATTTATCTGACAAAGGGCTAATCTCCATAATATACAAAGAACTCACACAACTCAACAATAAAAAATCAAATAATCCAATTACAAAATGGGCAGGGGACATGAACAGACATTTCTCCAAAGAAGATATACGGATGGCCAATAGACACATGAAAAGATGCTCATCATCACTAATCATCAGGGAAATGCAAATCAAAACTACACTAAGATATCACCTCACACCTGTTAGAATGGCAAAAATATCCAAAACCAAGAGTGACAAATGTTGGAGAGGCTGTGGAGAAAAGGGAACCCTCATACACTGTTGGTGGGAATGCAAACTGGTGCAGCCACTATGGAAAACAGTATGGAGATTCCTCAAGAAGTTAAGAATAGAAATACCTTATGACCCAGCCATCCCACTACTGGGTATCTATCCTAAGAACCTGAAATCAGCAATTTCAGAAGCTCTATGCACCCCTATGTTCACTGCAGCATTATTCACAATAGCCAAGTCATGGAACCAACCTAAGTGCCCAGCAACTGATGATTGGATAAAGAAGTTGTGGTATATATATATACAATGGAATACTACTCAGCCATAAAAAAGGACAAAGTTGTCCCATTCACAACAACACGGGTAGACCTTGAGAGTATTATGTTGAGTGAAATAAGCCAGACAGAGAAAGACGAACTCGGTGTGACTCCACTTATAGGTGGTAGTTAACGCATGGACAAAGAGAACTGATCGGTGGTTGTCAGGGGAAAGGGGGGTGGGGGGTGGGCACTAGGGGTGAAGTGGTGTAACTACAACATGACTAATAATAATGTACAACTGTAATTTCACAAGGATGTTAACTTTTATAACCTTAATAAAAAAATTAAAAAAAAAAAGTTTGGCAATGCATGCCGATGAGTCACATATGCTGTGACCCAGCAATTCCACTCCTACATATATATCCAACAGAAATGTGTGCATATGTTTACCAAGAAGCATGTCCAATAGCAACATCATTTATGAGGACAAAACTCTGCAAATAACTGAAACATCTATCAACAGAAGAATGGACTAATGCATTGTGGTATAGCCATCTACGCAGCCATACAGATGAATGGATTCAGTGTGAGTGGCTGTCCTTCTCACTACAGCTCTTGTTGGGTGGCTCCTCCATAGCTCCTGATATTGTTGGGTTCTGGTAACACATTTCCCCCTCTTGTTCTTCAGGCTTGGTGATAGTGGTGGGGGATAACAGCTTCTCACTGTTGTGAGTCTGTGAGTACACTAATCCTGCCCACAGCTCATTGTGTAGCTCCTTCATTAAATCTCTTCATTCAGCCATATATGGTGAATTTTTTTTATTCCGGAACTCTGAACGATATGCATACGCACTCACACTTTTCATATGGATGCATAAGTGTGACCACATCATAGATACAATTGTTAAAAGTTTTATACAATTAATACTACAATAGTCTTATTGTAATTTGTTTGTATTATAATTAATACTACAGCAGTAAAAAATACTATTAAGTTTATACAATTAATTGATCTAATACAATTTCTATTTATTTAGATGCTCAGGCTCTAGAACTCAGAGGGACTTCAAAACTCAACCTGTCCAGTCCCAACTCTGGGTAGATAAACTGTTTTCACCATGTAACATATGTGCTTTTGTGATCCAGAGAGGTTAAAACCCTTGTTCCAGGTCACGTAGCTGTATTGGTGGGATGTGAAGACTAGAACCCAGGCCCTTGATGCTGAGCAACATAAAACGCCATTCCTCATACACACTGGTTCTCAAATTTGGCTACACTTTGGAATCACTGGAGAGCTTTAAAGGATACTGATGCCTGGGTCTTACCTCCAGAAAACCTGATTTAATTGGTCTGGGGTATGACTGAGGTACAGAAAGCGTTTTAAAAAATATTTTTAGGGCGAGCCCTGTGTCGCAGCAGTTAAGTTCGCATGTTCTGCTTTGGCAGCTTGGGGTTCACAGGTTGGGATCCTGGGTGTGGACCTACGCACCACTTGGCAAGCCATGATGTGGCAGGCGTCCCACAGGTAAAGGAGAGGAAGATGGGCAAGGATGTTAGCCCAAGGCCAGTCTTCCTCAGCAAAAAGAGGAGGATTGGTGGCAGATGTGAGCTCAGGGCTAATCTTACTCAAAAAAAAAAAATTTTTTTTATTATAAAATAAAATCCCATTGCAGAACACCACACAAATAAAACACTTGGCTTAATGAATTATTTTAAAGTGAACATTATCCAGATTAAAAAAATAGAACTCTGCCAGCCATTCCAGAAGCTCCTTTGTGTACTCCATCCCAATCACACACTCCCTCTTCCTATAAGTAACCACCATCCTGACTTTTATAGTACCGCTTCCTTGCATTTTTCTTTTTACAGTTTTATCACTCAGATGTGCATTCCTAGACACTATAGTTTACGCTTGCCCATTTAAAAAAATATATCATGTAAGTATCTTTTAATCTGTAGGTTCCTCCCCCGTCCTTTCTCTTGCTTACAGGTCTTTTAGGCTGTAGAATCTCCCAGTCTGGATTTTGTTACTTGAGTCCTCTTGGCGTGGTTCAGTATGTTCCTCCATCCTCTGTATTTCCTGCAACTAGACAGCTGATCCAGGGGATGGATCAGATACAGGTTGGTTCTCTTTGGCAAAACTGTAAGTTTTCCATGGCAAGACTCCAGGAAGCATAGATTATCTGGTTGTCATTGTTTGTAATCTTAACAGATGTATAATGCCTATATCTATTATGCACTGGCGGGTGGCCAAATGTTGTTGGGGCCAGCCCAGTGGCGCAATGGTTAAGTGTGCACATTTTGCTTCTTGGCAGCCTGGGGTTCACTGGTTTGGATCCCGGGTGCAGACATGGCACCGCTTGGCAAGCCATGCTGTGGTAGGCGTCCCATGTATAAAGTAGAGGAAGATGGGAATGTATGTTAGCTCAGGGCCAGTCTCCCTCAGCAAAAAGAGGAGGATTGGCAGTAGTTAGCTCAGGGCTAATCTTCTTCTTCTTCAAAAAAAAGAACAAAAAAAATGTTGATATTCTGATACCATCATTTCTGTTTCATTTTTTAGTTGGAATACTTTTATAAAAAACACTTTCTCTCATCCACAGTTTTGTTATACAGTAGTAAAGTTCATATGGAAAAGGCAAGATAAACGTTATATTTATTCCTTTTATTTACCAGTTCCAACATGATAAATTGGTTCCCTCTCATCCTCCAGTGACTAATTCTTATTTTTAAAAGCATCATTATGAACTTTTAGATTTATACGTATTTGATGAGTTTCAAACCATTGCAAGTATTATCGTCATTGAAGCTCAAACAGTCCTGTGACCAGTGGGGGCCTCCTCAAGCTGGCCCCTGAGTCGTTTTGGCATAATCCTAGTAGTCTTTAGTGGCTTCCTTGCAATCTGGTATTACAGGATGCTTCAGGTTCATCTCGTACATTTCTTGCCCCAGACTTGGGATCAGCCATATCTTTTAGTGCGAAATGATATTTCAAGACCACAATCTGGGTGCTAAGGGATGCCCATTGCTACATAGTTGCTCATTGTCTTTAGACGTTTTCAGTGGACAGAGCTAAATAATTCATGAGTTTATATTAATATTTGTAAGTCCAGTTGAAGGAATTCCTGTGGAACTTTTACTTAACCTCTTCTCTATTATGACTGCCTTCTTTCTTTTATGCTGAGAATCCTAGTTCTCAAGGATACAGGAGATGACAAATTACTCATTTATTTTATCCCATATTACACATATAAGAGTGTCAGAAAAACAATTCTAACACTAACACCAACGTAATTGCTGAAAACACTTGAAAATTTGCATATACTTTCTCTGTTCTCTCTCACCATTAAAAAAAATAGTTGTATTACAAGGACAACTGGATACCCACATGTAAAAGAAAGAAGTTGGACCCCTACTTTACATCATAGACAAAAATTAACTCAACATGGGTCAAAGACCAAAATATAAGATCTAAAATGATACAACTCTTAGAAGAAAACGTAGGGACAAATCTTCGTGACCTCTGATGAGGCAACAGTATCTTAGATATGATATCAAGAGCACAAGCAACAAAAGAAAAAATAAACTGGACATCGTCAAAATTAAAAACTTTTGTGCTTCAAAGGACATCATCAATAAAGTGAAAAAACCCTGCAGAATGGGAGAAAATATTTGCAAATCATGCATCTGAGAAGGGACTTGTATCTAGAATTTATAAATAACTACTACAATCTAACAATAAAAAGACAATCCAGTTTAAGTAGAGACATTGCATATGAACAGACATTTCTCCAAAGAAGATGTGCAAATGGACAATAAGAATGTGAAAAAATGCTCAGCATCCTTAGCCATCAGCGAAATGTAAATAAAAACCACAATGAGGTTTCACTTCACACCTACTAGTATGGCTGTTATCCAAAAGGATGTGGAGAAATCGGAACCCTCAGACGTTGCTGGCGGGAATATAAAATGGTGCAACTGTTTTAAAAAATAGTCTGGCAGGTCTTCAAAGAGTTAAACATGGAGTTACCATATGACCCAGCAATTCCTCTCCTAGGTATCTAGCCAAGAGAAATGAAAACACACAAAAAATGTGTCCATACAAAAATGTGCATACAAACATTTATAGCCACATTATTCATAATAGCCTAAAGGTGGACAAAACCCAACTGTCTATCAGCTGATGAAATGATAAACAAAATACAGTATATACATAAGACAGGATATTATTCAGCCATAAAAATAAAGTGAAATACCGACACACACTACAATAAGGATGAACCTTGAAAACATTAAGCTAAGTGAAAGTAGCCAGTCATAAAGGACCATATATTGTATGATTTCATTTATATGAAATGTCCAGAGTAGGCAAATCTATAGAATCAGAAAGCAGAGCAGTGGTTGCCTAGGGCTGGGTGTTTGGGTGGGAGGTTTAGGAAGTGACAGCTAAGGAGTATGGGATTTCTTTTGGGGATAATGAGAATATTCTAAATTTGATTGTGGTGATGAATGCACAACTCTGTAAATATTCTAAAAGCCATTAAATTGTACACTTCAGGTAAACTATATGGCACGTGAATTATATCTCAAAGCTGTTTTTAAAAAGTAAAAATACAGAAGATGGTTGTACCATGTTTACATTGTCAGAGTACATATCCTTTATACATAATACTCTATCTTACTTATTCCTAGTTCTACAGGTAATTATATATTGAATGCCCAACACCTGTCCTGATATCAAAGTCTCTCTAGTTATTTTGGTGGTCTGAAGCTTTTTTTCTGATAGATTTTTCAGGAAGGGCTCATGAGAATAATATTCCCTGGTTTCACATGTTGATAATAGTTTGCCTGTGTCCTTTATATCTGAAAGGTATTTTGAGGGCTATAAAATTTTTGTTTTACACTTTCTTTTCTTGAATGACTCATGTCACTCCTTTTCTCTTTTTTTCTGGCATGAAGCATTGTCATAAAAAATTCTGATGATAATCTAGTTTTCTTTTCCTTAAAAGTCACTTGCTTTTTTTCCCTAGATGTCCAGAGAATTTTTCTTTTTCTCTAAAGTCCAATAATTTAAAAATAATATGCTATGGTATTCTTTGTTGGTGTGCTCATTCCTTGTTGGCATGGTTCTGGGTCAATAATCTCAGCTGGGTGGTAAGTTCTTTCAATATACAGTTTCAAACATTTTTTATTTCTAGGAAAGTTTTTTTGTTTGCTTTCTTTCATTTTTTAATTTATAGATGTAGCATTTATTCTGCATCCTTGCTTTGGTTTTTTCCTTTAGGAATTCCTATTACTTGTGTGTTTGATCTCCTTTACCTTTCTCTCTCTTCATTTCTTTTTCATTTAAAATACTTTCCTCTTTTTCACTTTCTGTTTCTCTTCAGTATCATCTGTTGCAGTTACTTGCTCTTGTATTCCTCCTAGTTTGGTGTTCATTTATGAAAAGATTTTTTTCCTTTTAGTTCTTATTCTTTCTCGAGTTCTGTCACCTCATTTGTGAGTTTTTCTAATTCTGATTTATGTAGTTTTTTTTGTGTTTTCTATCATTTTCTTAACGATATTCATTTTGAAATAGTAGGTTACTGCTTTGATCTGGTTCGTGGGCACGTCTTTTTGGCATGCTTTTGTTGTCTTTGGGGATGTTATTCTGCTCTCTTTTTTCTTACAATAATTTTGTGTAAGATTTGACCTTGATACTATTCTATTTCTTATGTTTGGACTTAAAAAAGAAGATGGAGTTCAGGAAAGCTTTTCTAATTTCATAGAGCTCCCCCTTCTGTTGGTTTTATGTAGTGTTAAAAAATATGGTGGTTTGCTTTCTGGGATTTTCTGGCGCTGTTCTGCTTCCCCATTTCGGTCTAGCCTTTCTATTTCCATGCAATATTTGGGACATACTTATACTAAAAATTATTCATTGTTTACCTGAAATTCAAATTTAACTGGGCATCCTGTATTTTTATTTGTTAAATCTGGCAACCCTAGTTGTAAATATTTTCCATGTGCTTTGGATTTGTTATCTAGTTGTTCTGCTGTTGTTATGTGGAGATTTGTAGAGATTGAAAACTATGTTGATGCTGCCATTGCCACCTTCCCGGAATCCATCACATAATTTTCAAATGCAGTCTTTTTCCCTTTCTTCCTTCACCTTTGGTATAGTCCTCTCTTCCTTCCTACGTATATCACCCCATGTCTCCTCAGATAACCAATGTTCAAAACCTACTGCATAGTTTTCTATGGTTTTTATAATATTCACATAATCATATACATATATGGATTATATATGTTTTTCTTTTAATTTTTTTAAACAAAAACAAGATCATATATGCATTTTTTCTTCATCTTGCTTTTCTCTGTCAATAACATCCTGAGGAAATCTCTCCAAGTTGACCTGATAGAATTCTATTTCCTTTTTTTTTTTTTTGGCTGAGGAAGACTGACCCTGAGCTAACATCTTTGCCCATCTTCCTCTACTCTATATGTGGGACGCCTGCCACAGCATGGCTTGCCAAGTGGTGTCATGTCTGCACCTGGGATCCAAACCGGTGAACCCCGGGCTGCAGAAGCAGAATGTGCGCACTTAACTGCTGTGCCACCAGGCTGGCCCCTCTAGTTCCTTCTTTTTAATAATAGCATTTAGAGATGTGCATGGACTGTAATGAATTCAACCACGTTCTTAGTATTGGGCCTTCACTTCGTTTATGGATTTTTGCTGCTACAAATGCATCTGTGATGGACACCCTTACACAGATCCTTACATGTGAGTGCTTTTGGTTGCATGAGATAGACGCTCAGAAATGTATTTACTGAGCAAAAAGTGTTTCTGATTTGTTGCAGAAATGAACATTGGGTCATTCAATATCCACTGCATCCCCCTTCTAGCATGCTTTCCCATAGACATGAGGAGAGAAAGCTAACACAAAATCCTAGACCCCGATCAGCTCATCCAAGTAAATATACCTGTGTAGGATTAGATGATAGAAGTGACAAATGGCCATACATATCATGTGGTGGAAGCATTTTATTCTTTTAGGGGAAGCTGTGTTGGAATTCCTTCATACTGTCTTGTCCCCAGCCTCATACACGTCTATAAAAGGTAGTGGAGTTTCCATTGGGACCTTCCACGGTGAGGTTGGGTGTTTCTCCTGACTGTATTATCACTCAAAATTTCCTGGAAATTCTTAAGACAATATTATATAATAAATCTCTGTCTATTAAAATATGCTAGACTAGATTCTGTTGGCTAAAACAAATAGCCCTGACCAACACCAGCTGTAATTGCAGGCAATACTACCTCAGTGAAATGGGAAGGTGGGAGTGGTTATCTGACCTGGTTGCAGTTGACAGCTGTGATGATCTGTTTAACATCAGGGAATGGGTTGCTGGCATGGTGCATAGTACACAGTGGTGAACAATTCAACTATCGTGTGGTTACCTGGAGTGAAGTACATATTGAAGACAATACCTTAGTGATCAAAGTGGCTGCTGTGATAGACCATGTGAAGGGCGTAAGGAATAAAAAGGGCTGTAGCTTGAGCTGGCTGTTTCTAACTATTCTTAAAGAAACAAAATGAAAGTCTTCGTGTTTTAAATTCTTGCCTCAAGCCATGGTTAGAGAACCAGGGAGTTCCTGTGACTGTCCTAAAAGAATCTCCTCCTGTAGTCCCCCATGGCTGAGTGGGTTGCTGGATTAACATAGGTTGAACCCATAGTCTTGTCTGATCTTCTAGGGTAGAAGTTAGGGCATCAATTGGGAAAGGGTGGTACCATGAGAATTGGGATGGGGAAATGGGAGGATCAGGCTGATACTAAGTACCTCAAACCCCACCGAGTCTCTCTTGAGAGCAGAAGAAGCCCTCCTCCTTACCTTTGTCTGATGTGCCTATTCCTGTCCAGTTGAAAACTTTCTTATGATCTCACCTGAGATAGTTTCCTTGCAACTGAGTGCCAGTTTTCCTCAGATCCCTCCTATCCTCTCTCATTATATCCAGACACATAAGTAGAGTCATATTGTCCCATGTCCCAGGGGACCAATTACAAAGTCAAATGTTACTTCCCAAAAGAATTGCAAGATTTTGCTAATTTATCTCAACAAGACATGGATAATATATGTGGACATGGAGTTCAAGAGATTAGGGACAGGATTTTACATTGGCCTAAATTTATTTAATTTTAGAGGATCTAACTGCTTGGTTGGTTGACTGAAACCTGGTGTGGCTTACGCTATAGGAGTTGCAATAACAGAAACTCTTTGGTGTGACAGAGAGAAATCCAAAGAGTTTGGTATTTGGAATTTTGGAGTGGATTTATTAAATATGGATTTATCACTCATTTACTCCCTTCCTAATTAAATCACTCAAGAAGGCTCAGCGAACATTCCCTTCATTATGGCATAGAAAAATACACTGGTGAGGAGAGCCCTATATCTTTAAAAGTAACCATAGTAACTGTCTTCTGTAGGTTGGGGATGAGTTGAGTATTCTGTTATTGAAGTGCATTCCTTGATTTCAATGGAGATAATCATATCCCAGAGTGGCAGTAGCCATAGGGTGGCACGTAACCAACAGAGAAAGGTGAGCATGACTACCATAATAGGCACCAGGGCTAGAGTGATATTCAGAATATTTTGACTCATGGGAAACTTTGTTAATGCCTAACAGGGAGTACTCAGGGCCAAAATAGACAGCCCAGTAAAGTTCTAATTAAACTATATAACTGGAAAAAAAAATTTAGGTGTACAAAAAGAGTCCTGACATAAGCCATCACAATGAAGAGTCATGGCTCTTACCCTTTTTCCATTTCTGGGTCAGTTCAATGTCCCAGAACCCCTTGAACGAAGGAGAGATCAGGAACCCTTCAGGAAAAACCCTGTGATAACTTAGATCATACAGTAACTCTTTTTCCTAGTCTTCCCCAGAGGGACTCATGCCTATTTACGATGGTAACTGAGCCTGGGGAAAGAGAAATACCCAGACCTCTCAGCAATTATTAGTTACTGGCTCTGAACCAAAGTTAATCCCTAAGATGCCTGAATTCCACTGTGGTCCATCAGTCAGGGTGGGGCTTTTGAGAGCTAGGTGATGAAGTTCTGGCTAGCATTCTTCTTGTAGTGGCCCAATGGGTCTTCAAATCCATCCTGTGTTTATTTTCCTAGTTCTTGAGTTTATAGTTGAAGTGGAGCTATTCAGCTACTGGTAGGAAAATGTACATTGTTCTCTGACCCATGAAATCATGTCTATTATGGTAGAAAGGACCAAATAGAAGTTCTTGGAGATTCCCCTCCCTACAAAAATTATAAACTAAAGACACTATCACATCCCTTTGGTAAATTTCGGTGACTGGGCACCATCAATGACTTGAAATATTTATAAGTAGTGATTCTTATCACATCTTCATTTTACTCACCTGTTTGATGTCTTTCTTTGACAATTTTATTGGATTACTATAGGCTTAATCAGATAGTAACTTCAACTGTAGCTGGTGATTCAAACATGATCTCTTTACTGGAGAAAAATCTACATGACCTCTGGTAGTTGGTAGGCTGCTACTGATCTTGAAATTGGCTTTTTTTCTATCTCCCAATAAGCAGAGACAAGGAGAGGCAATTGCTTTCACCTGGAAGGTCAGTGGTATAATTCTTGGCTCAGGGCTACTTCAGTTCAGAATTGGGTCATAATTTGGTCTTTATGGACATGACTATCTCATCATCCTACTGGATATTGCTTTGCTCCAATACATCGATGATATTCATTCTGATAGGGCTAGAAAGCAGGAAGCAGCAGGTATCCTCAATTACCAGGTAAGACATATGCATACTAGAGAGTGGCTGGGAAATCCCACAAAATTCCAAGGTGTCACTTCAAGGAAGTGTCTGGGTACCCAGCGGCCTGGGGAATGTCAAGATGTCACTTTTATAATGAAAAATAAGTTGCAAGATAAAGACCACCTTGCATCCCTACCTTTAGGAAAAAGGTATAATATATAGCAGATCATTCTGGATTTTTGAGGCAACATATACCACATTTACTAAGTAACTTGTACCCCAATCCATTGAGTAAGTAACCAAGAAGGGTTACTTGATTTGAGTCAAGTCAAAAATAAGAGAAACTTTCAGCTTGTCTAAGCTGATCTGGCATCCTCACTTATGACCCAAAGCCTACAATGGCGCTTAGAGTGTTTGTGGTAGATTGAGATGTTATTTAAAACTTGTAAAAAGTCTAGACAGAGGAATCATAGTGTAGCCCCTTAGGATTTGGGGGCAAAACAAAATCCTACTGGGAAAATCACTATTTTCCCTTTGAGACTATAGCTTGCTGGAGGCTGATAGATTAAATACCTGACTGTAGTACAGCCAATGACCATGAGAGCCAAATTATCATAATGAACTGGGTGTCATTCAACCTACCATGCCCTGAAGTAGGGTCTACCTAGCAGCACTTCATCATCAAGCGGGAGAAATATGTACAAAATTGGCTCTAACAGCTCTGGGAGGCACAATTCAGTTGAATGAATAAGGGTCAAGATTCCCAGTGAACCTATTGTTTTTAAACATTTTGCAAAAACTTTCAAACATACAGAAAAATTGAAAGACTTGTACAGTGAGCATCCATATACCAACCACCTAGATTCTACAATTAACATCTTGTCATATTTGTTTTATTGTGCATTATCTTCTGTCCATTCCTCTATGTACCTATCAATTCATTTTTTAAAATGTATTTCAAGTTAGTTCACATAGTTCTCTATTTCCATAGCACATCCAACTATCCCTCAGCCAGTGCCTTTGGCCTGTTGGGGAATATTTTATGACCAATTGACTGAAGAGGAAAATCCCCAGCTAGTTTATAGCTGGCACCAGACGACATACTGTCAGTAGCTAGTAGCAAACACAGCAGCATTACAGTTCCACGCAGCATGGCCCTTAAGGACCAGTGATGAAGGGAAATTTGCCTGATGGGGAGAACTTATATTGGTACATTCTGTTTCCTCTTTGTCTAGAAGGAGAAGTATGATTGTATGTCAATTAATAAGCAGTGATTAACTGTCTGGCCAGACAGACAAGAGACTTAGGAGGAACAGAACTGGAAGGCTGGGGACAAGGAGGTCTGGGAAAGAGGTATGGTCTCAGAACGTGAGGATATTTGTGCCATATGAATGCTCACCAGAAGATCTCCACAGAGGATGAGGCTTTCAATAATTGGGAAGACAAGATAATCTACTCTGAATGTCAGTCATCCTCTGTACCCATGTTGCACAATGAGTTCATGAACTAATTGGCCATGACAGCAGGACTAGAGGCTAATCATTGGCTCAGCATTATGGGCCTTCACCATCAAGGCCAACCTAGCTTTCACCAGTTTTGAGTGTCCAGCAGCAAAAACCAACGGTCAGATAACAAGGGCTGGCTAAGTTCTTGAGAAAAGGGAAAGCTTGTCCACTGTTGATGAGAATATGAACTGGTACACCATTGTGGAAAATGGTATAGAGGTTCCTCAAAAAATTAAAAATAGAACAACCATATGATCCAGCAATCCCACTTCTGGGTATATACCCGAAGGAAATGAAATTACTGTAGTCATGTACTGCATAATGATATTTCAGTCAATGATGGACTGCATATACGACAATGGTCCCATAAGATTAGTACCTTATAAGTGACTAAAAAGACAATAGAGGGTCCAGCCCCATGGTTTAGTGGTTAAGTTTGGCATACTCTGCTTTGGTGGCCTAGGATCAGGTATTCCCAGGTATTGGACCTAAACAACTCGTTGGCAGCCACGCTGTGGCAGCAACCCACATACAAAATAGACGAAGATTGGCACAGATGTTAGCTCAGGATGAATCTTCCTCAAGCCAAAAAAGAGGAAGGTTGGCAATGGATGTTAGCTCACGATGAATCTTTCTCAGCAAAAAAAAAAAAAAGACAATAGAAAAGATCAATGAAACTAAGAGCTTGTTCTTTGAAAAAAGAGACAAAATTGACAAACCCTTAGCTAGACTCACTAAGAAAAAAAGAGAAAAGTCTCACATAAATAAAATCAGAAACAAAAGAGAAGTTACAACGGATACCAAAGAAATACAGAGGATTGTAAGAGATTACTACAACAGTTATACACCAACAAATTAGAAAATCTAGAAGAAACAGAAAAATTCTTAGAATCATATAACCTTCCAAATGAACCATAAACAAAGTCTGAATAGACTGATCACTAGGAAGGAGATTGAAACAGTAATCAAAAACTTCCCAAAAAACAAAAGTCCAGGACCATACAGCTTCACTAGTTAATTCTACCAAACATTCAAAGAATATTTAATACCTATCCTTCTCAAACTCTTCCAAAATATTGAAGAGGAGGGAACACTTCCTAATTCATTTTACGAGGTCTGCATTACTCTGATACCAAAACCAGACAAGGACAACGCAAAAAAAGAAAATTACAGGCCAATATCTCTGATGAACATAGATGCAAAGATTCTCAACAAAATATTAGCAAACTGAATACAACAATACATTAAAAGGATCATGCACCATGATCAAATGGGATTTATTCCAGAGATTCAAGGATGGTTTAACATCTGCAAATCAATCAATGTGATACACCACATTAACAAATTAAAGGATACAAGTTATATGATCATCTCAATAGATGCAGAAAAAGCATTTGATAAGATTCAACATCTATTTATGATAAAAACTCTCAAAAAAAATGGGTGTAGAAGGAATATACCTCAACATAGTAAAGTCCATATATGACAAACCCACAGCTAACATCATACTCAACAGTGAAAAACTGAAAGCTTTCCCTCTAAGAACAGGGACCAGACAAGGGTGCCCACTCTTGCCACTTTTATTCAACATAGTACTGGACATCCTAACCAGAGAAATTATGCAAGAAAAAGAAATAAAAGCCATCCAAATTAGAAAGGAAGAAGTAGAGTTGTGACTATTTGCAGATAACATGATTTTATGTATAGAAAACCCTAAAGACTCCACCAAAAAACCTATTAGAAATAATAAATGAACACAATAAAGTTGCAGGGTACAAAGCAATATACAAAAATCTATTGATGGGGGCCTGCCCAGTGGCGCAGTGGTTAAGTGCGCATATTCCGCTTCAGTGGCCCGGGGTTCGCTGGTTCAGATCCTGGGTGGGGAAATGATACCACTTGGCATGCCATCCTGTGGTAGGCATCCCACATATAAACTAGAGGAAGATGGGCATGGATGTTAGCTCAGGGCCAGTCTTCCTCAGCAAAAAGAGGAGGATTAGCAACAGATGTTAGCTCAGGGCTGATGTTCCTCAAAAAAAAAAATCTATTGAATTTCTATACATTAACAATGAATTATCAGAAAGAAAAATTAAAAAACAATCCCACTTACAATTGCAACAAAAAGAATAAAATACTTAGGAATAAATTTAACCAAGGAGGTGAAAGAACCTGTACACTGAAAACTATAAGACATTACTCAAATAAACTGAAGAAGACACAAAGAAATGGAAAGGTATTCCATGCTCATGGATTGGAAGAATTAACATTGTTAAAATGTCCATATTACCTAAAGCAATCTACAGATTCAATGAAATCCCTATTAAAATCCCAACGGCATTTTTCACAGAAACAGAACAAGAAATCCTAAAATTTGCATGTTAAAAAGACCTTGAATAGCTAATGCAATCCTGAGAAAAATGGACAAAGCCAGAGGTATCACACGTCCTGATTTCAAACTATACTACAAAGCTATAGTAACCCAAACAGTATAGTACTAGCAGAAAAACAGACACGGATCAATGGAACAGAATGCAGAGCCCAGAAGTAAACTCACACATTTATGGACAGCTAATTTTCTACAAAGGAGCCAAGAACATACAATGGAAAAATGAAAGTCTCTGTAGTAAATGGTGTTGGGAAAGCTGGACAGCCATATGCGAAAAATGAACCTGGACCACTATCTTGCACCATACACAAAAATTAACTCAAAATGGATTAAAGACTTGAATGTAAGACCTGAAACCAGAAAACTCCTAAAAGAACCATAGGTAGTATGCTCTTTGACATCAGTCTTAGCAATGTCTTTTTGGATGTTTCTCCTCAGGCCGGGGAAACAAAATCAAAAATAAACAAATGGGACTACATAAAACTGAAAAGCTTCTGCACAGCAAAGGAAACCATCAATAAAATGAAAAGACAACCTACTGAATAGGAGAAGATATTTGCAAATCATATGTCCAATACAGAGTTAATATCCAAAATCTGTAAAGAACTTATAAAACTCAACAACAAAACAAACAATCCAATTAAAAACTGGGCAGAGGATCTGAGCAGACATTTTTCCAAAGAAGATATATAGATAGCCAACAGGCACATGAAAAGATGTTCAACATCACTAATTATTAAGGAAATCCAAATCAAAACCACAATGAGATATTACCTCATACCCATTAGAATGACTATTATCAAAAAGACGGAAATAACAAGTGTTGGAGAGGATGTGGAGAAAAGGGAACCCACATACCTTATTGGTGGGAATGTAAATTGGTGCGGCCATTATGGAAAACAGTATGGAAATTTCTCAAAAAATTAAGAATAGAGCTGCCATATGATCCAGGTATTTCACTTCTGGGTATTTATCTGAAGAATATGAAAACACTAATTTGAAAAGATATATGCACCCCGATGTTTGTTGCAGCATTATTCACAATAGCCAAGACTTGAAAACAACTTCAGTGCCCATCAATGGATGATCAGATAAAGAAGATGTGGTATATATACACAATGGAATACTATTCAGCTGTAAAAAGATGAAATCTTGACATTTGTGACAACATGAGTGAACCTTGAGGGTATTTTGCTAAGTGAAATAAATCAGAAGGAGAAAGACAAATGCCATATGATTTCACTCATATGTGGAAGATAAAAAACAAACAAAACAATTGAACAAACAAAACAAAACAAAAACAAACTCAAAGAAGCTGACAACAGATTGATGGTTACCAGAAGGGAAGGAGAGTTGGGAGAGGGCGAAATGAGTAAAGGGGGTCAATTATGTAGTGACAAATGGAAACTACATGTTTCGTGGTGAGCACACTGTGGTATATATAGATGTCAAATCATAATGTTGTACACCTGAAACCTATACAATGTTATAAATCTATGTTACCTCAATAAAAATAAATTAATAAAAAAGATTAGTACTATATAGCCTAGGTGGGTAGTAGGCTACACCAACTAGGTTGTGTAAGTACACTCTATGATGTTCACACAATGAAATCTCCTAATGATGCATACTCGTTAAGTAACATGACTGTATTATAAAGAACTATCTGTACCCCCATTTTTATTGCAGTATTAGTCACAATAGTCAAGACATGGAAACAACCTAGGTGTCCATTGATGGATGAGTGGATGAAGAAAATGTTATACTTCTACATCTATATCTATCTATCTATAAACACAAAAATGGTAATTATGTAAAGTGGTGGCTGTGTTAACTAACCTTATTGTGGTAATCATTTAAAAATATATACATGTATCAAATCATCATGTTATATACCTTAAACTCATACAATGTTATATGTCAATTATATCTCAATAAAGCTGGAGAAAGAAAGAAAAAACCAGTGGTGAGCACCTGATATGGTAACATAACCTGAGCAGACCAGCCAGCCACCTTGTGGCAGATTTATTTTATTGGATCCCTGCCAGTGTATTGCCCATACTAGAACAGACATTTATCCTAAATATGAATTTGTCTTTCTTACTCATCATGCTTCTGCTATGAACACCGTCTTTGAAATTACTGGATACTTTATTCCTGGTCATGGTATTCTGCACAACATTGTTTCTGGCTAAGACAGATTAGGGCAATGGGCCAGTACATACAGAAATTGGCGGTCTTGTCATGTACCTTATCACGCAGAAACAGCTGAGCTGATAGAATAGTTAAGTGGCCAATTAAGACTCAGTTACTGAACCAGCTGAGAAACAATTGGGAAAGCCAGGGCAGGGAGTGGGTACTGTACATGCTTTGAACTGGTAACTAATATACAGTGCTCTTTCTCCTATACTCAGAATACATGGATCTGAGAACAAAGGGATGAAAGTGGTAATGTTACTTTCAATAAGTCATCTGGCCTACTTGCAAAATGCTTGCTTCTTGTTCCTTCAATTTTTTGCTCTATTGGTTTAGAGATCTTAGTACCCAAGGAATTAATGTTTCCACCATTGGACAAAACAAAGGTTCCACTGAACTGAAAGTTGGAACTGTCACCAGGCCATTTAATGCTACTTATGCACACGGATTAACGGGCAAAAAAGGAGGTTTCTATTTGGCTGGGGATTATCAAAGGGAAATATTATTATCAAAGGGAAATAGGATCACTGCTATAAAATTGAGTGAGAGAAGGGTATGTCCGGAACACAAGTGATCCTCTGGAACTCTTCCTAAGAATGACATATCTGGAAAGTTAACAGAAGCAACCCTATATAGGTAGGACCCCTCAGAAATGGTGGTTTGGTTTGGGCCACCCTAAGGATAAAAAAGCCCAGCTGGCTGATATGCAGGCTGAAAGGGAACATGAAAGAGACGTTATAGTATTATAGTGGTGTTCTGTAACTTGTGTCCAGTTGCAGAAATAAGAACTCTAGGTGTCATCTTATTTCTCCTCACATTATGCATATGCATATGTAATTATACATATGTAATTATACATCTATTTAGAACTATACATTTTAATTTTCCTTGTATCTTTTACTATTGTATCTAAGGTGGATGTTTTGGTTATCTGATGCTGTGTAACAAACCACCTCAAAATTTAATGGTTTAAAGCAACAATTTATTACCTTTCACAATTCTGTGAGTTGATTGGGTAGTCCTGATTCACCTAGTATGTGAGCTAGACTGTATCTTTCCAATAAATTTCTTTTTGAATTAAGTTGACCAGAGTCATTTCTATTGCTTATAACCTAGGAATACCAAGCGGAACAGAAATTGGTACCTGAGAGTGTGTCCCAAGCAAAAGGCCCTTCAAGAAATATGGGGTATTTGGAATTGATCATCAGGCCAAGATAAGGTAAAAGGCAGTGAGACTCCAATTAATATTGGGGGAGAGAAAATATAGCTCATGGAACCCAGTGGAGAAACAGCAAAGTTCTATGGAACTGGGTAGCAGATGTGTGGAATATGCTCTAGAGCATGCTCATATGGGTACCTGAACAAAGTGGTCCTAGTGGCAGAGATGGATACTATGTATGAACTCAATAACATGGACTCCCTTCACTAAATCTGATCTGGTTACCACTGCTGTTAAGGACCCAGTTGCTGACAAGAGCATCCAGTTGTGAACGAATAATATGGTAGCAACCCTCAAGGGGATCAGTGACTTGAGACAGTAATTTTGTACTCATAGGAATAGAAACTTATGGCATATTGTATGTTGTCTGTATTGGTTTATCACATACTGAATTTATTTCATATATACATGCACAGAGAGACACATGCATACAAATATAAAACAAAATTTCTCTCTACATATTTTATAATTTCTTTTTATAATTATAAGGCATTATAAAAATGAAGCTATTAATGGATAAACTTAGCCATCAGTGGATATGACTCATCCTAAGAGAGAGTTTGCCACCAGGAGTCAACTGCACATTATAATCAGCTTCTCCTCCACCCACTCAAGTACCTGGTGATACATTTCACTTTCTGCCCACCTAATGCCCCCAGGAGCCAGCTGGGAAAGGAAATTAAAGGTTCCCCAGTAGGCAGACATCTTTATCAGCTCCAGTGAAACCGAATTTATTCTGAAGTTCTATTCAGAATCTTTTGACCAGCCAGTTCAATTCAATCTGCATTCATTTCATTCAACAATGTTTACCAAGTACCTCCTTATATGCTAGACATTGTTTTAGGCACAGGCATGCAGTGATACACAAAAGAGCCCAAATCGCTTCTCTCATGGAGCTTGCATCCTAGTGGGGGGAGACAGACAATAAACAAACAAATAAATGTTGGGTGGTGGTAAGTGCTAAGAAGAAAAATAAAGCATTGGTAAGGCATGGGTGTATTGGCTTATCAGAGAAAGCCTTGTTGATAAAGTGAGCAGAGACTCTGTGGAAGTGAGTTCCAGGCAGTGGGAACAGCAGGAGCAAGGGCCCTGAGGTGGGAGTGGGCTTTGCATGTTGTGGAACAGTGAGGAGGGCAGCGTGGCTGGAGTGGGGAAAGCAAGAGGGATGGGCAGGAGTTTAGATCTGGAAGTATCTGGGTAGGAGGCAGATCTTGTAGGCTCTTGTAGGCCGTGGTTAGGACTTTGGATTTCATTCTCAGTGAGGTTGAAAGTCCTTGTGGGGTTTTAAATAGAGGTATAAAATGCTCAGATTAATGATTTAACTAGATCATTCTTGTTCCCCTGGAGAGAATGGTCTATGATGGAAACTAGTTTCATACTTTGAGTTTCTTCATTTTCAGCCACATCCAAAAATGTAAGCTCCTTCTATTTCCTCTTGCTGCCAGGCTTTCATCTGCATATTTCTGCAAGTCTTCTTTGGCTCATCCCCCACTGCTGACCTCCTTCTTCCAAACCTGTCCTGCAACTGTAGGCAATCTTCTCTGCCCCCACAGCCTCTCACCTCATCCCACCCTTAACTGACACCCAGCTTGCTCCTGAGGACACAGCTGTCCTTGCAGCCTCTGCAGGGGAGGTTGACAGTTTCCCATGTTCCACTTACAATAGGGCTAGGACTTGGGTTGTGCCTGCTCCTACTGCCCCACTGGAAGCTTCTATTCTGTATGGTTCAACAGGAAGGAGCATAGACTGTGCAGTCAGACTGGGCTTGAAGCCACATTGCACCCCCTCTTACTGGCTGTATAATATTGGGCAAATTATTTAACTTACCTGAGCCTTGATTCCCTCATCTGTAAAATGCTGTGGTGAGTTGTTGTGAAGATTAGAGGAGGCAATGATTGTAAAATACCCATCATAGTGCCTGGCACTCAAAAAACCTTAGTCTTCCCTTCCCTCCTGTCCTTTGATGTCCATATGGGCCTCATTGTCCCTTATCTGAATGGTGTGAAGGGAGAATGTGGCATCTGATCCACCTTCTCTCTAATTCAGCTTCTGTCTCTATCCTAGGGTTTTTAGTGACCACATGGGGAGACATGTTTCAGGAAGTCTCTCTTGTAGTTTCACCATGGACTTTTTTTTTTTTTTTTTAATATTTTATTTTTTCCTTTTTCTCCCCAAAGCCCCCCGGTACATAGTTGTGTATTCTTCGTTGTGGGTTCTTCTAGTTGTGGCATGTGGGACGCCGCCTCAGCGTGGTCTGATGAGCAGTGCCATGTCGGCGCCCAGGATTCGAACTAACGAAACACTGGGCCGCCTGAAGCGGAGCGCGCGAACTTAACCGCTCGGCCACGGGGCCAGCCCCTCACCATGGACTTTTTAAACTCTAATGTTTTGTGTACTTAGTCTCTGAATGCTTGTTCTCCAAGTCTGACAGCTGCATCTCAGAGCTTCACCTTCTCCCCACTTTGGCTTAGACTTCCTCTGTGGATCAGTGAGGGTTTTTGGTTTTAGGCAACAGAAGCTGACACTGGCTGGCTTCAGTAGTAAAGAAAGCTATTAGAAGGATATTGTAGGGCTCCTAGAACCAGTGGGAAAGCTGGAACCCAGGTTTGGAAAAGGGATGGTACTATATATTAGGCTTATCATCCACTAAATATTTATTCCATCTCCTCCATCAACCTCCATGGGAGAAATATGATGTTAGATTGGCCCATGTGATTTGCTTTGGCCAAGGAAGTGTGGGAGGAAGTGACAGTGTGCTTACGGCCTTAAGAGGCATTTGTATTTCCGTTCACCTCTGAAAGCTTTCTATCTCCATTATGCAAGGAGAATTCTTCAGGTAACCTACTGGTCCCAGAATAATGAAAGTCTCAAAGTCACCCCAATCAACTCATATGCTGCAGCCTGAAACAGATATCCCCAGGCAACCCGCTGGTGCATAAGCAAGAGACACTGCTTTTTATTTTTATTTTTAGGCCACTGAGAATTTGTGATTTTTTGTTACACAGCATTAAGTATGAATAGCTGACCAAGAAAGGCAAGAACCAAGGAAGGCCGGGGAGCAAGAGCCATGACTAAGATCATGCCAAAAGAAGCAGTTGGCAAGATTATCTCTGCTTGCTCCACTGGCTGTTGCTACTGCGGAACTGTCAATTCCACCGCTATGAGTATGTTAGAAGGCAGTGCTTTTCAAACTTTAATGTGCCTATGAATCATCTGGGGATCTTGTTAAAATGCAGATTTCATAGGTCTGCGTGGGGTCTGAGAGTCTGCATTTCTAACAAGCTCTCAGGTAAGTAGTAAAGTTCTGAATTATTCTGCTTTACCCCTTAAGAGTCAAAGTCACAGATGGGAGCATCCAAATGTGTGAATCTAGGTCACACATCCATGCCCTTGCTGCTGGGTGGCAGGGAGAGGGGTGACTTTCTGTAACGGGTGGGAAAGCACTGTATTGTCCTTGATATTTTACAGAGAAAAGAAGGGAGTTCATTCTCAACCATTACTGTGTGTCAGCATTACTTGGGGGTGGTTTAAAGATCAGATTCCTAGGCACCAACCCAGACTTCCTGAATCTTATTCTCTGGGTGATGGGAGCTGGAATTCTTCATAAAATATATACCTCAGGTAATTCTGATGAAGGTGGTCTAGGGATCACACTTTAACATGAATAAAACCCAGGAAACACGAATTCAATCAACTTCTTGCCCCACTCACCTAAGTAAAGGATCTTTATTGGCACATATCTTTTCTCTCCTCGATGAGAAAGCCACAAACTTCTGTCTGAAGGTAATCCCTCCAGCTGAATCACCCATCATCCTCTTTGCTTTCATCAGTTTTCTCCTTTTTTATTTTCTAGCTTCAATGTATTTCCTTTCTTTGGGACAATCTTCTCAGCATACTAATATACTCAAGTGTTTTCTACATTAACAACAACAAAAACGCCGATGGTTCCTTCCCTGCTCTCGCTATACTACCTTATCACTTTCCTTTTCTTTCATGGCCAAACTCCTCCTTTCTATACTCAATGTCTCATCTTCCTCACTCCCAATCGCTTCTCAACTGTTGCATCTGGAGTTTGCGCTCACCATTCCATCAAAATAATTCCTGTGCAAGTTACCAATAATTTCTTAATGCCAAATTCAGTAGACACTTTTTATTCCTTATCTTTCTGCTGCATTTGATGCTGTTGACTTCTGCCACCTTGAAACTATTTGGTTTTCCCTATTCTATAATACCACTCTTTTTGTGTTCTTTTCCTATTGCGTTGGAAGTTTCTTCTCAGTCTGTGTTCCTCTCTTCCTCTTTTGGAATGTGTGTATTATTTAGGGTGCCATCTGTAGCACACTGAGTTATGACTTCTGCTAATATCTATATGCTCATTCAGCCACCCACACCTCCCTCTTCCCTGAGTCCCAGATCTGTATACACAACTGCTACCTGAACATCCTTACCTGGATATCTCTCAGGCACCTAAAACTCAATATGCTCAGAATTGAATTCATGACCTTTCCCTTCAGGCCCACATGTTCCCACATCTATACTTCCATCATCAGCTTGGTTTCCCAGACAAAAGCTGGGATTTATCATATTCTTTCCTTTCTATCTTTCTTCCCCATACCCAGTCACCAGGTCCTGTTGATATCACCACCTGTGTAGCTTTTGCACCCGTCTTCTCCTGTCTATCTCCAGGCCACTATCTGTGTTCTGACAGTCATCATCTGAAGTACTGTTGTAACTTCCTTACTGATCTCCTTTTCTGTACCAGCGCCCTCCTCTGCATTACCACATGGTTTTGTTTCTAAGAAGAATGGGTGAAAAAATATCAGCACATATTGGTGTAACTCAGGGATACAACAATTTCTTTAAAGGATGATGTGGTTGAAGGATGATTCCAGTTTGTTCTCTGGAAGGCTTAGACTCAAGTGACATCAGTTTGTCTTTCAGACTGTCCACTCGGAATGCGGAAGCTGCTGAACAGGCTTAAACATTTCAGTCGTAGACACTGGGATAAGCCTGCCACCAGCTGATAGAAGATCTAATTACTTCCTCACTTATATCTAACTCTGTACCTTCATTAAGAGTCATCTTTGAAGAAAGTCATTGTATGTAATCGTAGCAGGAGGATCAATGAGAATAATGGCTCTGCCATATTGACCAGTCCCAGCTTTGGCTCATACACTATAGAGAGCAACAGCAATTAAAATGACCTTTAAAAAAATTGTGGTAAAAAACACATAACATTAAATCTACCCTCTCAGCAAATTTTTAAGTGTACAGTACAGTTAACTCTATTACAAGGATTACTGAAGTTCCTTAATTCATAATTTTATCACTGGCTTCATGAAAAGTATTCCCATCGTTGCCTCCAGGGTGACTTTTAGAAATCAAATGCAAACAAGACTGGACATTGATTTCTTCTTGTTTTTTTTTTTTTGGTGAGGAAGATTGGAGCTGAACTAACATCTGTTGCCAATCTTCCTCTTTTTGCTTGAGAGAGATTGTCCCTGAGCTAACATCTATGCCAATCTTCCTCCTTTTTTTTTTGAATGTGGGATGCCACCACAGCATGGCTTGATGAGCAGCGGGTAGGTCCGTGTGTGGGATCTGAACCCTCAAACCCCGGCCACCAAAGCAGAGCATGAGGTCTTAACCATTACACCACTGGGCTGGCCCCCTGGACATTGATTTCTAAAGGGCAAATCTGCCTATATCTCCCCATAGACTGTAAATCTTCTGAAGGCTGGAAAGTGTCAATCAACCTCTGTTGCTTTAGCATCTGGCAAAGTGACTAGCATTTAATAACTGGTCAATAAATATTTGTTGAGTAAATGCCATTGGAGACTTGGGGCTGACCCAGAGCTGCCAGTGTGACAAGGCATAGCCTCAGGGCTGAAAGGTAGTTAAAGAGGGATGTAACTTGATTGGCTGTGCTGTAACCAGACGTTCTGGGGTAATCTGCCTATGCACACTTTTTTCCCATTTTAAAAGAAAGACCTGAAACTTCAAAGGCTTGGTTTTGAAAAAAAAGAATCTTTTGGTGGGAGAAAGCCAGCTGACCCTGCAGTTCCAAGTGACCCCCTGAATTTCATCTTTCACAGGCAGGGGCCCCAGTTTGATGACTCTTGCCACTGCCACGCTGGTCCACATGTTTAGAATGTTTTGGCTCAAGGGTCATCAGAGACTCTTTCTCTGGGTTTCCCTTAGCACAGCCCTGGCAAGCTGGATATTCGTAATACTTTTACAAACTAAAAACTTCACCAGCCTCTGGCTTCAGTTAAATTCAAGTTAATAGTAATTTGCCAGTTCATTGGTTCTGTTCCTTCTTCAAACAGTGCCCCTTCTTCAAACAGTGCCTCTTCTCCCTCTTTGTAGTGATGATATTAAAAATGTTTAACAATTGGAATGGCAAGGGCCTCGACCAATCAAACCAGAGGCTCAAGCTGTAACAGGCATTAACCCTTTAGTCTTTGGATCCCAGGGAGGTAAGTCTGGGACAGTGAAGGATAATGGGGTAGAGGGGGAAAGTGTACTTGGGGCACTGGCTAATTACCAATGAATGTAGAAGTATCTCAATATTTTAACAACTGTTAAATATTATAGCTGTACCTGTCCACACCAGATGAATGTCACCCCTGCCTCCAGATATTTCTGGGAGTTTTCAGTCTGTCATACATGACTTCCCCAAGAAGCCCAGCTAGCTGTCATGTGATGGGTGCTGGGCACTGTTGCCACTCCAGGAGTGGACAACCTCTCCCACAGTCACACTGGCCTCATCTGATCATGGCTGCAGTTTTTCCCAGGTTGTTTAATTTCTGGAACACTAATTCCTCTACTAGACTCTAAAACTGCTTCTGCTCTTGCCTGACAGACCCTGTGGTCTTCGGTAGGCATCCAAGCTACCTTGGGCTCCTCTCAGTACTATCACCAAAGTCTTAAAGCCCTCATGGTGGAGCCGGCCCCGCGGTGGCCGAGTGGTTAATTTCCCACACTCCACTTTGGTGGCCCAGGGCTTGCCAGTTCCAATCCTGGGCGCGTACATGGCACTGCTCATCAGGCCCTGGTGAGGCGGCGTCCCACATGACACAACTGGAAGGATTCACAACTAAAAATACACAACTATGTACCAGGGGGGCTTTGGGGAGAAAAAGGAAAGATAAAATTTTTTTTAAAAAAAAGCCCTCATGGTATTCTGATTTTCTGGACATCTATGGTAAAATGGGGAGAATGCCTCTTTTTCTCTTTAAATTCTTTTTGAGAGGAGTACCAAAAATAGCATTTTTGAAGATTCTTACCAAATAAAATAAATAAATAAGTAAAATAGCATTCACAAGCATCCTACGTGACGGCCAATTATCCTCATTTTACGGAGCCTCAGTTACACCGCTCTAACTGGTGACGCCAAGAATCAAACTCTCATCTTTCTGATGCTTTTCCACTGCTAGGGTCAAGTGCCCACCATACAGTCTGTCACACAGTAGGCCACTCAATCTTTAAACATTTATAATTTCAAGTTTGGTTATCATGGTTCGTCCTAGGGTCTGATCTCCCCTCGGTGCACCGGCAAAATTTAGTTTTGGCCCCCCATGCCGAGGACTAAATTCTCCCCTCCCCCGAGAGGAGCCCAGTCTGGGTTTATTGTGACCTTACAGTACTGTGAACAAGAGCCCAGCCCGTGACGGGGCGCGAGGCGGTGGCTTCTCCCGTCTCCAGCCCTGCACCTCCGCCTTCGCGCCCGTCCCCGCGGGGCGTCCTTAGCAACGCGCGCGCTCACTACGCGCCCCGCCCAGTCCGCGCGGCTAGGCGCGGGGCGCGAGGCGGTCTTTGCGCCTGCGCGCGGCCACAACCGCCAGTCGGCTCTCTGCCCCGCCCCGCCTGCCCCCCTCCTCTCTCCTCCTCCTCCTCAGCCTCCTAGAGCCAGACACCAACATGGAGCCTGAGGACCTGCCGTGGCCCGGCGAGCTGGAGGAGGAGGAGGAGGCGGCGGCGGCGGCGGAGGAGGAGGCGGGGAACTTGGACCAGGACGAAGTGTCAGTTGTGGAGGAGGCGGAGGAAGAGGAGGGACGGGAGCTGGACGCGGACTACGAGAGTCAGCCTCGGGAGAGTACTGACGACGAGGACGACGAGGAGGCCAAGGCCTGGCTGCAGGCGCGCCCGGGCGCGACTTTTCCTCCGCCGCCGCTGCCGAAGCACCGCTACCTGGAGGGCGATCGGACCTGGCCGGAGAAGGTGAGCTGGGCCGGGGCGAGGTGTGGGCCGCCGTCGGGGCCGGGGCACGGGTCGTCCCTGGGCGCTCTGCCTGCCCTCTGCCCCGTCTGCCTCCTGTTCGCTGCCTGTCACGGTGCCTGACTAGGAACAAGCGCGCTTTTAAGGGCTTCTGGGCCCGTCTCGCCTCCTGGGCCGCGACGCTTGCCCAGGTTCTGTCTGACTACTACAACTCTCTGGTTCTTTCTGACAAAGACCTCTCTTGTTTCCTCCCCCTCGGTGGGTCCCGGGCCTTTTGAATGACACCAGATGTTCAGAGGAGGCCGTATTCCCAGTGTGTATCGTTACGAAGTCCTTTTAGGGGAGGAGGTGGGGCTTCTCGTGCCTGAAGGAGGAGAAAAGGGCTGGGTAGGAGTGGAGAGAGTGGTTACCTGGGAACTATCTTGTTGGGGAGACAATTTGGAGCTGAGTCTGCAGGACTCCCCTTGAGGGAGTAGTGTGGATTATGTACACCGCATGATTAGTCAGTCTCAAGAGGCTCCTCGCCGACTGTGCTTCTCTGGACCCTTGTTTGTAGCAAGTAAGGGGTCCCCTGCCGGTAGGAGGGGCTTAGCTTTGCAGGAGATTTATGCTGCAGCTCCACACAAGTCTGGAGAACGAGAAAGCGCAAGGAAATTTCAGTGTGGAGGAGGAGCTCATTTTATAGTTGAAAATAATTGCAGTTAATTGATTGCTTTTCAGGGAGGAAAAAACGTTTCCTACACAATTCGGATATCAAGTCTTCAGACATTTATTAAGTTTCTAATCTGTGCAAGGTACCTTGTGGAGACAAAAAGAAGCCTAGGGTTTATTGTCTAGGACTGCTCCTTAGACAAGATGTAAACTGTGCAGAGTGCAAGAACAATGCACAACAGTCGAAAAGACAGAGAAAAGGCTATATGGACCTGTGCTGTTCAGTACTGTAGTCACTAGCCCTGTGTGGCTCTTTACATCTTAATTAGTTAAAATTAAATAAAATTAAAAATTCAGTGCCTGTGTTGTACTAACCACTTTTCACGTGCTCAGTAGCCACACTTGACTAGTGGCTGCCCTATTGGACAGTGCAGATATAGAATAGATCCATCATCACAGAAAGTTCTATTGGACATTGATACTATAGACTGTTGATCATTGAAGAGCAATAGTTGTTTTGCCTGGTAAATAGTTCAGTGGGTACTTAATTCATTGAGCATATATTAGTGAGCATTCACCATGGGCCACACATTGTGCTGGATGCTAAGGAACCTTGGTGAACCCAAACTTTTTTTTTTATTGAGTTCATAGTAGTTTACATCATTGTGAAATTTCACTTGAATGTTATTTCTTGTCCGTCACCACTTATGTGCTCCCCTTCACCCCCTCTGCCCTCCCCCCACCCTCCTTCCCCTGGTAACCACTAAACTGTTTTTAGTCCATGTGTTTCTTTATATTCCACATATGAGTGAAATCATCTGGTGTTTGTCTTTCTCAGTCTGGCTTATTTTCTTAGCCTAATTCCCTCCAGGTCCATCCATGTTGTTGCAAATGGGATGATTTGTCTTTTTTTGTGGCTGAGTAGTATTCCATTGTGTGTGCATGTGTGGGTGTATATATATATGTGTGTATGTGTGTGTGTGAGTGTGTATATACCACATCTTCTTTATCCAGTCATCGATCGATGGGAACTTGGATTGTTTCCATGTCTTGGCTGTTGTGAATAGTGCTGCAATGAACATAGGGGTACATATGGTACTTTGGATTGTTGATTTCAAGTTCTTTGGATAAAATACCCAGTAGTGGGATAGCTGGGTCATATGGTATTTCTATTTTTAGTTTTTTGAGGAATCTCCATTCTGTTTTCCATAGTGGCTGAATCAGTTTGCATTCCCACCAGCAGTGTACAAGGGTTCCCTTCTCTCCACACCCTCTCCAACATTTGTTATTTTTAGTCTTAGTGATTATAGCTATTTTGACAGGTGTAAGGTAGTATCTTAGTGTAGTTTCGATTTTCATTTCCCTGATTATTAGTGATATTGAACATCTTTTCATGTGTTTCTTGGCCATCTGTATATCTTCTTTGGAAAAATGTCTGTTCATATCCTCTGCCCATTTTTTGATCGGGCTGTTTGTTTTTGTGTTGTTCAGTTGTGTGAGTTCCTTACATATTGTTGAGATTAACCCCATGTCGGATATATGATTTGCAAATATTTTCTCTCAATTGGTGGGTTGTCTTTTTGTTTTGATCCTAGTTTCTTTTGCCTTGCAGAAAAGCTCTTTAGTCTAATGAAGTCCCACTTGTTTATTTTTTCTTTTATTTCGCTTGTCTGAGAAGACATGGTGTTCGAAAAAATCCTTTTAAGTTCGAAGTCAAAGAGTGTACTACGTATATTATCTTCCAGGAGTTTTATGGTTTTAGGACTTATTTTCAAATCTTTGATCCATTTTGAGTTTATTTTTGTGTATGGTGTGAGATAATGGTCTGTCTTCATTCTTTTGCATGTGGCTGTCTGATTTTCCCAACACCATTTATTGAAGAGACTATCTTTTCTCCATTGTATTTCTTGGCCCCTTTGTCAAAGGTTATCTGTCCATAGATGTGCGGTTTTATTTCTGGGCTTTCAGTTCTGTTCCATTGATCTGTGTGCCTGTTTTGTACCAGTACCATGGCTGTTTTGATCACTATGGCTTTATGGTACATTTTGAAGTCAGGGATTCTGATGCCTCCAGCTTTGTTCTTTTTTTCTCAGAATTGCTTTAGCAGTTCGGGACTTTGGTTGCCCCATATGAATTTTAGGCTTCTTTGTTCTATTTCCGTGAAGAATGTCATTGGTATTCTGATTAGGATTGCATTGAATCTGTAGGTTGCTTTGGGTAGTATGGACATTTTAACTATGTTTGTTCTTCCAGTCCATGTGCGTGGAATCTCTTTCCATCTCTTTATGTCATCATCTATTTCTTTCAGTAATGTCTTATAGTTTTTATTGTGTAAGTCCTTCACCTCCTTGGTTAAATTTACTCCTAGATATTTTATTCTTTTTGTTGCAATTGTAAATGGAATTGTATGCTTGAGTTCTCTTTCTGTAAGTCCGTTATTAGAATATAGAAATGCAACTGATTTTTCTAAGTTGGTTTTGTACCCTGCAACTTTATTGTAGTTGTTACTTATTTCTAATAGTTTTCTGATGGATTCTTTAGGGTTTTCTATATATAAGACCATGTCATCTGCAAACAGTGAGAGTTTCACTTCTTCACTCCCTATTTGGATTCCTTGTATTCCTTTCTCTTGCCTAATTGCTCTGGCCAAAACCTCCAGTACTATGTTGAATAAGAGTGGTGATAGAGGACATCCTTGTCTGCTTCCTGTTCTCAGAGGGATGGCGTTCAGTTTTTCCCCATTGAGTATCATGTTGGCTGTGGGTTTGTCATAAATGGCCTTTATTATGTTGAGGCAATTTCCTTCTATCCCCATTTTACGAATTTTTATCATAAATGGCTGTTGGATCTTGTCAAATGCTTTCTCTGCATCTATTAAGATGATCATGTGGTTTTTATTCCTCAGTTTGTTAATGTGGTATATCACGTTGATTGATTTGCAGATGTTGAACCATCCCTGTGTCCCTGGTATGAATCCCACTTGATCATGATGTCTGATCCTTTTGATGTATTGCTGTATTTGGGTTGCCAGTATTTTGTTGAGGATTTTTGCATCTTTGTTCATCAGCGATATTGGCCCGTAGTTTTCCTTCTTTGTGTTGTCCTTGTCAGGCTTTGGTATCAGAGTGATGTTGGCCTCATAGAATGTGTTAGGAAGTGTTCCATCTTCCCTGATTTTTTGGAATAGCTTGAGAAGGATAGGTATTAAATCCTCTCTGAAAGATTGGTAGAATTCCCCAGGGAAGCCGTTCGGTCCTGGGGATTTATTCTTTGGGATGCTTTTGATTACTGTTTCAATCTCTTTACTTGTGATTAATCTATTTATATTATCTATTTCTTCTTGATTCAGCTTTGGGAGGTTGTAAGAGTCTAAGAATTTATCCATTTCCTCTAGATTATTCATTTTGTTGGCGTGTAGCTTTTCATGGTATTCTCTTATAATCCTTTGTATTTCTGTGGTGTGCATTGTTATTTCTCCTCTTTCATTTCTAATTTTATTTATCTAAGCTTTCTCTTTTTTTTCTTTGTAAGTCTGGCTAGGGGTTTGTCAGTTTTGTTTATCTTCTCAGAGAACCAGCTCTTTGTTTCATTGATCCTTTCTATTGCCTTTTTGTTTCAATAGCATTTATTGCTGCTCTGATTTTTATTATTTCTCTTGTTCTCCTGACTTTGGGCTTTGTTCTTCTTCTATTTTTTTTTTTTGAGGAAGATCAACCCTGAGCTAACGTCTGCTGCCAATCCTCTTCTTTTTGCTGAGGAAGACTGGCCCTGAGCTAACATCCACGCCGATCTTCCTCTACTTTATATGTGGGACGCCTACCACAGCATGGCTTGCCAAGTGGTACCATGTCTGCACCTGGGATCCGAACCGGCGAACCCCAGGCTGCCAAAGCGGAATGTATGCACCTAACCACTGTGCCACTGGGCCGGCCCCTGTTCTTCTTTTTCTAATTCAGTTAGGTGTAGTTTGAGAATGCTTATTTGGGGTTTTTCTTGTTTGTTAAAGTGAGCCTGTATTGCGATGAATTTCCCTCTTAATATGGCTTTTGCTGCATCCCATATTACTTAGTACGGTATGTTTTCATTTTCATTTGTCTCCACATATTTTTTGATTTCTCCTTTAATTTCTTCAATGATCCACTGGTTGTTTAATAGCATGTTGTTTAGTTTCCACGTCTTTGTCCCTTTTTAAGCTTCTTTCTTGTAATTAATTGCTAGCTTCATAGCATTGTGATTGGTAAAGATGCTTGTTATTATTTCAATCTTAAATTTATTCAGGCTTGCCTAGTTTCCCAACATATGGTCTATCCTTGAGGATGTTCTGTGCACACTTGAGAAGAATGTGTATTCTGCTGTTTTTGGATGGAATGTTCTATACATGTCTATTAAGTCCAACTGGTCTAGCATTTCATTTAATTCCACTGTTTCCTTGTTGATTTTCTGTCTGAGTGATCTATCCATTGACGTGAGTGGAGTGTTGAGGTCCCCTACTATTATTGTGTTATTATTAATATCTTCTTTTAGGTTTGTTAATAGTTGCTTTATGAACTTTGGTGCTCCTGTGTTGGGTGCATATTTAGAAGTGTTATTTCTTCTTGATGGAGTGTCCCTTTGATCATTATATACTGTCCCTCTTTGTTTCTCTTTACCTGTCCTTTCTTGAAGTCTACTTTGTCTGATATAAGTATTGAGTCACCCGCTTTCTTTTGTTTGCCTTTATCTTGGAGTATTGTCTTCCATCCCATCAGTCTGAGCCTCTGTTTGTCACTGGAGCTGAGATGTGTTCCTGGAGGAAGCATACTGTTGGGTCTTGTTCTTTAATCCATCTTGCCACTCTGTGTCTTTTTACTGGAGAATTCAATCCATTTACGTTTAGGGTGATTATCAATATACAAGGGCTTAATGCTGCCATTTTATCACTCGTTTTCCAGTTCTCCTGCCTTTCCTTTGTTTCTTGTCCTGTGTGTTTTAGTCTACCCATTGAATTATGTAGTTTTTTATGTTGTGTTTCTTTGTTTTCTCCTTATTTATTATTTGTGTCTCTGTTCTGCTTTTTTGTTTAGTGGTTACTGTGAGGTTTGTATTCAAAATCTTGGAGATAAAATAGTCCATTTTCTGATGGCCTCTTATTTCCTTAGACTAAACTGATTCAGTCCCTCTACTCTTCCCCTCCTAAGTTTTTTTTCTTACATCTTATTCCATCTTGTGTTGTGTGTTTGTGGTTAAAATGACAAAATTATTTTTGCTTTTGGTGTTTTCCTTCCCTTTATCTTTTTTCTGTTTGAGGAAGATCAGCCCTGAGCCAACTACTGCCCATCCTCCTCTTTTTGCTGAGGAAGACTGGCCCTGCGCTAACATCCATGCCCATCTTCCTCTACTTATATTATATGTGGGACGCCTACCACAGCATGGCTTTTTCCCAAGTGGTGCCATCTCTGCACCCGGGATCCGAACCTGCAAACCCTGGGCAGCTGAGAAGCAGAACTTGTGAACTTAACCGCTGTGCCACCGGGCCGGCCCCACCTTACCTTTATCTTTAATGCTATACTTGAGTATTTGCTAACCTGTTCTGATGTATAGCTGCAATTTTCTGATTCTGTCTACCTATTTATCTCCTTACTCTGTGCTTTGTAACCCCTTTCTCCTTTTTTTTTTTTCAGGTCTGAGGGCCTTCTTGAGGATTTCTTGGTGGGGGGGTGGTGGTGGTGTCTTGTGGCTACAAACTCCCTTAGATTTGTTTATCTGGGAAAATTTTTATTTCTCCCTCATATCTGAGGGATATTTTCGCTGGATAGAGTATTCTCAGCTGAAAATTTTTGTCCTTCAAAGATTTCAATATGTCATTCTAGTCTCTCCTAGCCTGTACGTTTCTGCAGAGAAATCCAGTGAAAGCCTGATAGGGGTTCCTTTGTAGGTTATTTTTTTCTGCCTTTCTGCTCTTAGTATTTTTTCTTTGTCATTTACTTTTGCCAGTTTCACTACTACATGCCTTGCCATAAGTCTTTTTACATTGACATATTTAGGAGATTTGGTAGATTTGGTAGTGTCTTTCCACATGGATTTCACATCTTCTTCCCCAGGTTTGGGAAGCTCTCTGCTATTATCTCTTTGAACAAGCTTTCTGCTCCATTCTCCATCTCTTCTTTCTCTGGAATACCTATAATTCTTATGTTGTATTTCCTAATTGAGTTGGATGTTTCTTGGAGACTTTCTTCTTTTTGTTTTAGTCTTAGCTCTCTCTCCTCTATGTGGATCATTTCAACATGTCTATCCTCGATTATGCTGATTTGCTCCTCTGTGATGTCCGCTCGACTGTTCAGGGAATCCATATTTTGTTTTACCTCATCCATTGTGTCTTTTATCTCTAGTATTTCTGATTGATTCTCCTTTATAGTTTCAATCTCTTGTGAAGTAGCTCCTGAACTCATTGAATTTTTTCTCTACATTCTCTTTTAACTCATTGAGATTTTTGATTATAGCTGTGTTGGATTCTCTCTCATTTAGAGTACATATTTCTGTGTCCTCGGGACTGATTTCTGGGTACTTGTCATTTTCTCTCAGTTCTGGAGATTTAATATAATTTTTGATACTGCTAGAGGGCATGGCTATGTTTTTGCACATCCTGGTATTATTTGGTCGTGGTTACCACCTATCACCACTGGGTGGGAGTCAAGAGCCACGTGTTCTGAGCCCTCTGCAGTCTGCAGAGATACCAGGTGCTGGAGCCAGCACTGGGCAGCTGGAGGGGAGCGGTGCTTTCTTCTGCATGATCTCGCTATCTGCTTTCCTGGGGTGTTGGCTTGATGAGGTCACCCCCTAGAATAGCTTTCACCCTGGTAGAGGGCTTCCCTCTAGGCTGCATGGCCCTCGAGGATCTTTGACATTCCCATGAGTGAATGTTCCCTTCCTCCTTCCTTCCCTCTTGGAGGTGGCGTGCGGTCCCAAATCACAGTCTTCTGGGGAGGGAGAAGAGTTTTCTCTTACCCTATTCCACCTCTTCTGAGGGGGAGCTCCAGCCTCTCCGCCCTTCATTGTGTGGCTACCTGGGTCTCTCATATGTCTTTTGCATTGTGCTTGGACATTCTCTGTTGGAATATGAATGTCTTTTCATTGTATGGTGGTGGGGAGAGATTACCAGGAGAGCTCTCTCTGCCATGATGCTGACATCACTCCCCAAACATTTTATATCTCTGTCTTTGTAGTGTTCATAGTGTAGAGAGGGAGGCAGACAAAATTTAGTTGGTTACATAAATGAACATGGGATATCTTTCCATTTATTTATATTTTCTGTCAATTTATTCAATAACATTTTGTAGCTTTTAGAGTGTAAATTTTTCACTTTTTTTCTTACTCTATGTATTTTATTCTTTTTGGTGCTATTCTAAGTGGATTTTCTTTAAATTTCATTTTTGAATTGTTCATTGTAAGTCTATGAAAAGACGGTTGATTTTTGTATTTTGACCTTTAATCCTGTAACTTTGCTGAACTTGTTTGTTAGTTCTAATACATTTTTGGTGGACTCTGTAGGATTTCCTATATGTAAGACCATGTCAAATGTGAATACATATAATTTCATTCTTCTTTTCATATCTGGATGCCCTTTATTTTTTCTTGCCTAATTTCCTTGGCTAGAACCCCCAGTGTAGTGTTGAATAGAAGTGGAGAGAGTGGATATCCTTGTCTTATTCCTGATCTTAGGGAGAAACCATCAAGTCTTTTACTAAAGGTATGTTAATTGTGGGTTTTTAATAGATGTCCTTATCAGATCAATGAAGTTCCCTTCTATTCCTAGTTTGTTCAGTGTTTTTATCATGAAAGGGATATTGGATTTTGTCAAATTATTCTCTTAACTGGTGTATTATGTTAATTCATATTAAGTTCTTTAGTCAAGTGTGCATTCTGGGAATAGTTTACTTCATCATGGTGTATAAATATTTCATTTGTTGTTGCGTGTAGGAACATATATGTATATATATACACTAATTTGCTAGTTTTTTTTTTTTTTTTTTAAGAATGTTTACCTGTAAATTCCCAAGATACTGGTCTATAGTTTTCTTGTGTTGTTTTTGTCTGGTTTAGTATCAGGGTAATAATGCCCTCATAAAATGTGTTGAAAATATTTCTTCTGTTTTTGGAAGGGTTTATGAAGGATTGGCATTAATAATTCTTTGACTGTTAGATTATACCATATGGTTCTGAGCTTTTGTTTTTGGAAGTATTTTAATTACTAATTTGCTGTCTTTTCTTGCTATAGGTCTATTCAGATTTTATATTCCTTCTTGAGTCAGTTCTGTTTGTTTGTGTTTTCTAGGTATTTGTGTATTTTCTCTAAGTTACCAGATTTCTTGACATACAGCTTTTCATAGTATTCTCTTATAATTCTTTGTATTTCTGTAAGATCAGCAGTGAAGTCCTCTCTTTAATTTCTGACTTTAGTAATATGAGTACTCTCTTATTTTCTTGGTGAGTCTAGCTAAGGGTTTTTCAATTTTGGTGATATTTTCAAAAACCCAAATTTTGTTTTCATTGATTTCCACTCTTCTCTATTTCTCTTATTTCCATTTTGGTTTTAGTTCCTTCCATCTGCTTTTTTTTTAGGTTTAGTTTTTTATGTTCTAGTTTAAGGTGCAAGCTTAGGTTGTTCATTGAGATCTTTATTCTACAGTTATGCCTTGCTTAATAATGGGGATATGTTTGAGAAGTGCATCGTGAGACTATTTCATTGTTGTCTGAACATCTTAGAGTGCACTTACACAAACCTAGATAGTATAGCCTACTATACACCTAGGTTATATGGTACTAATCTTATGAGATTACATCATTGTAAATGTAGTCCATTGTTGACCGAAATGTTGTTATGCAGCTCATGATTGTATTTGTAATGTATGTTTATAGCTATAAATTTCCCTCTGAGCACTGCTTTAGCTGCATTCCATTAGTTTAGGTATGTAGTGTTTTTATTTCAAAATATTTGAAAAGTCTCTTTATGATTTCTTTCTTTCTTTTTTTTGATGAGGAAGATTGGACCTGAGCTAACATCTGTTGCCAATCCTCCTCTTTTTGCTTGAGGAAGATTGTCGCTGAGCTAACATCTGTGCCAGTCTTCTTCTGTTTTGTATGTGGGGTGCCATCACAGCATGGCTTGGTGAGCAGTGTGTAGGTCCATGCCCTGGATCTGAACCTATGAACCCTGGGCCACTGAAGCGGAGCATGTGAACTTAAATAAGGTCTGAGATATGCTATTCTTTCAGTTATATTCCCCTGTTATTAGCAGCAGCCCTATTGATGCAGTGATAAGGTATGGGTGGAGGGGAAGTGCTCTATAGTCCTCTTATTAGGTCTTAGTATTTCTGATGGGCTGTGACCTTTATTAGGGTTTCTCATTGTTCTCCCTTTAAGTGAGACAGGAAGGGTAGAAGGGCCTGGAGTTGGTTATTTCTCTTTTATCATGTTGAAGGCTAGAGCAGGCTGGAACAGGCTGGAGTTGAGTATTTCCTTTCTCTTAGGTCGCTTAGTCTCTAGTAGAACCCGGGTCAGTTAGACTGTAGTAAAATAGTTTCTTTTGAGGGCAGGTCTTATTAAGAACAGAATGCTCTGGGCATGTTTCAAAATGGCTACTTTTCACCTCCGTCTGCCAGAAGCAGGAGGAGATTTTTCTCTCCTCTTAACTGTGGGAACCTGGTACAGTTCCTGGAGGTAAAACTCTTAAAAATGTGGGGGCCTCTCCAAGGCTGAGTTTCCCTGGAGTTTTGAAATCTCAAGATTATTCACCCTGAGCCTCTAGCAATTTGTTGATTATAATTTAGGTTTTCCTACTGTAGTGTGTGTTCCTGTGGTGGTATCTGCTTCTGGGATTCTGTTCCAGTAAGTTGTGATTCTCTGTATCTGCTTGTCTGTCTCTTCAATTTTGGGGACTGTGGTTTCAGTTCTCTGATGAAGAATTGTTACTTTTCCGTTTGTTGGGCTTTTAAAATTTTTGTGGGGATGGGAGTGATAACTTCCTGACCTCTTGTGTGCTGAACCAGATCTCTATTTTGTTTTTGTTGTTTTTTGATAGACTTTACTTTTTAGAGCAGTTTTAGGTTCATAGAAAAATTGAGTGGATAGTACAGAGATTTGCCGTCTACCTTCTGACCCCACACATGCGCAGCCTGCTCCACTATCAACATTCCACACCAGAGTGGAGTACATTGTTTCAATAGATGAACCTACATTGACATCCAAAGTCCATAGTTTACATTAGAGTTCACTCTTGTACATTCTGTGGTTTTTGACAAATGTGTAATGGCATGTAACCACCGTTATAGTACCATATAAGGTTTCTCTATGTCTCTTCATGGCATTGTAGCTCCTTTCTTTTTTAGTGGAATAATAGTCCATTGTCTGGATGTAACATAGTTTATCTATTCACCTACTAAAGTGTATCTCAGTTGCTTTCAAGTTTTGTCAGTTATGAATAAAGCTGCTCTAAACATCCGTGTGCAGGTTTTTTTATGGATGTAAGTTTTCAGTCCATTTGGGTCAATACCAAGGAGCATGATTGCTAGATTGTATGCTAAGAGTATGTTTAGTTTTGTAAGAAACTACCAAACTGTCTTCCAAAGTCACTGTACCATTTTGCATTCCCACCATTGTTCAGCAATTAATGAATGAAAGTTTCTATTGCTCTGTACCCTCAGCAGCATGTAGTATTGTCTGTGTTTTGGATTTTGGCGATTCTAATAGATGTGTAGTGGTGTCTCATTATTTTAATTTTTGGTTCCTTAATGATACATGATGTTAAACATCTTTTCATATGCTTATTTTCCAGCTATATATCTTTTTTGGTGAAGTATCTGTTCAGATCTATTGCCCATTTTCTAATCAAGTGGTTTGTTTTTGAGTTTTAAGACTTCTTTGTATATTTTGGTTAACAATCCTTTATCAGATATGTCTGTTGCAGATATTTTCTCCCAATCTGTGGCTTGTCTTCTCATTCTCTAAACATTGTCTTTCACAGAACAGAAATGAGTCCAATTTATCAATGATTTCTTTCAAGGATTGTGCCTTTGGTGTTGTACCTAAAAAGTCATCCCCACACCCAAGGTCATCTAGGTGTTCTCCTATGTTATCTTCCAGGAGTTTTATAATTTTGCATTTTACATTTACATCTGTGATCCATTTTGAGTTAAATTTTGTGAAGGGTGTAAAATATGTATCTAGATTCGGTTTTTGTATGTTGATGTCCAGTTGTTCCAGCACCATTTGTTGAAAAGACTATTTTTGCTCCGTTATATTGCCTTTGTTCCTTTGTCAAAGATCAGTTGACTATAATTATGTGGGTCTATTTCTGTGCTCTATTCTCTTACAGTTATCTGTCTTTTTTTTTTTTTCCCAATACCATACTGTCTTGATTGCTGTAGCTTTATTTTAAGTCTTGAAGTCAGGTAGTATCAGTCTTCCCATTTTGGCTTTTTCAATTTTCTCTTGGCTATTCTGGGTCTTTTGCTTCTCCATATAAACTTTAAAATCAGTTTATAAATATCTACAAAATAATTTGCTTAGATTTTGTTTGGAATTGTGTTCAATCTATACATCAAGTTGGGAGGAATTAACATGTTAACAATATTTAGTCTTCCTAACCACAAACATGGGATATCTGTCCATTTAATTAGTTCCTCTTTGATTTATTTTATTTTTATTTATTTGTATTTTTTTGAGGAAGATTAGCCCTGAACTGACATCTGCTGCCAATCCTCCTCTTTTTGCTGAGGCAAACTGTCCTTGAGCTAACATCTGTGCCCATCTTCCTCCACTTTATATGTGGGATGCCCGCCACAGCGTGGCTTGACAAGCAGTGCATAGGTCCACACTCAGGATCCGAACTGACGAACCCCGGGCTGCTGAAGTAGAATGTGCGAACTTAACCACTATGCCACTGGGCCAGCCCCCCTCTTTGATTTCTTTCATCAGTTTTATGGTTTCCCTCCTATAGATCTCATACATATTTGGTTAGATTTATACCTATTTAATTTTATTGCAGTGCTAATGAAAATGATATTGTTTTTAATTTAAAATTCCAATTGTTCGTTGCTGGTATATAGGAAAGCCATTGATTTCTGCTCTTTTTTTTAAACGTTTAAGAATCATCTGCAGAATCTCTGTCCATCCACCTTTTGAAAGTGGTGTATAGAAGTCTAATTATTGTTGAATTGTCTATTTCTCTTGTAATTTCTATGAGGTTTTTTTTTTTTTTGAGGAAGATTAGCCCTGAGCTAACTACTGCCAGTCCTCCTCTTTTTTGCTGAGGAAGCCTGGGCCTGAGCTAACATCTGTGCCCATCTTCCTCTACTTTATATGTGGGACGCCTACCACAGCGTGGGGTGCCAAGCGGTGCCATGTCCGCACCCGGGATCCAAACCGGCGAACCCTGGGCTGCCGAGAAGCGGAGCATGTGAACTTAACCGCTGTGCCACCGGGCCAGCTCCATCTATTAGTTTTTAAGTGGGATATTTTGGGGCTCTGATGTAGGGTGCATATATATTTTTAATTGTTATGTATTCTTAAGGGATTGACGCTTTTATCGTTCTGAAATGTCCCTCTTTATCTTTAGTAACTTTTTTGTTTTAATATGATTTGTCTTGATATTACTATAGCCACTTTACCTCTTATATGATTATTTGCATAGTAAATCTTTTTTTCCATCCTTTTACTTTCAACCTGTTTGTATTTTTGAGCCTAAAGTGTCTATCCTGTAGACAGCATATAGTTGAATCTTGTTTTTCATGCAATCTAACACAATGTATTCCTTTGATTGTTTAATTCATTCACATTTAGTGCTATTGATATGTTTGGATTTATATCTGCTGTTTAACTTTTTATTTTCTATGTATCTCATGTCTTTTGTGTTTCTTTAGCCCTTTTTACATTGCACTTTTTGCATTAACTATTTTTCTCTTGTATTATGTTAATTCTAATGATTTTCTTTTTAAGATTTTATTTTTCCTTTTTCTCCCAAAGCCCCCCAGTACATAGTTGTGTATTTTTAGTTGTGGGTCCTTCTAGTTGTGGCATGTGGGATGCCGCCTCAGCATGGCCTGACAAGCGGTGCCGTGTCCATGCCCAGGATTTGAACCGGCAAAACCCTGGGCTGCCGAAGCAGAGTGCATGAACTTAACCACTCAGCCACAGGGCCGGCCCCTCTAATGATTTTTAAATTGAAATTCTTGAGTTATTTTCCAGTGGTTGCAATGTGCATCTTAATTTATTAGAATCTGCTTCAGATTCCTTAGGACTTAGTTCCAAAGAAATATACGAACTTTATGCCTATAGAGCTGCATTCCCTACTCTCCTTTGAAAACTATTACTGTTATGCATATGTCTATATATTTTACATACTCAGCAATACGTTATTATAGTTAATACTTTATATTAGGTCTTTTGAAGAATCAGAGAGAAGGAAGAATAACAAGTATGTGTTTGTAGAATTTGTTGTATTAACCTTATTTTCCCTTTTTTGTGCTCTTCATTTCTGCCCTTCTTTTGAGTTACCATTTGGTGTCATTTCCTTACTCCAGTATGACCTTTGTGCTGTCATTGTCAAATACGTTTATATGTTATAGGCCCAATGGTACAATTAGATATATATGATTTCATAAAATTGCATATTAAATCAGTGAAGGGAAGAAATGTGCAGTTATACTGTCTTTTGCAATTACCTGCAAAATTGCTTTGATTGGCACTCTGTTATTTTGCATAAATTTGAATTACTCTCTGGTGTCACTTGCTTTTATCCTGAAGAACTTCCTGTAGTATTTCTTGTAAGACAAGTTCATTATCAACAAATTTTCTGTCTTGGTTTATCTGCAGATTGAAAAATTTTTTAAAATTTAATTGTGGTAAGATACATATAACATAAAATTTAGCATCTTAACCATTTTTAGGTGCACCGTTCAATAATGTTACATCCATTAACATTGTTGTGTAAACAATCTCCAGAAGTCTTTTCATCTTGCAAAACTGAAATTCTATACCCGTTAAACAACTACTTTTCATTCCATCTCACCCCAACACCTGGCAACTACCGTTCTACTTTGTCTTTCTATTGACTTTTCTGGGTACCTCATTTAAGTGGAATCGAACAGTATTTGTCTGTTGTGACTGGCTTATTTCACTTAGCTAAATGTCATCAAGGTTTATCCATGTTGTAGCATGTGACCAGAATACCTTCCTTTTTAAGGCTGAATAATATTCCATTGTATGTATATACCACATTTTGTTTATCCAATTATCAGTTGATGGACACTTAGGTTGCTTCCATCTTTTGGCTATTGTGAACAGTGCTGCTGTGTACATGGCTTTGCAAATATCTCTTTGAGAGCTTTGCCTTCAATTCTTTTGGATATATACCCGGAGGTGAGATTCCTGGATCATATGGTAGTTCTATTTTTAATTTTTTGAGAACCTTCATCCTATTTTCCACCGTGGCTGTACTATTTTATATTCCCACTAACGGTGCACAAGGGTTCCAGTTTCTGCACATCTTGGCCTACAATTGTTTTCTATTTTTTTTAATGATAGTAACCATCCTGATGGGTGTGAAGTGGTATCATTGTAGGTTTGGTTTGCATTTCTCTAATGACTAGTGATGTTGAGTATCTTTTCATGTGCTTATTGGCCATTCATTTGTCTTTGGAGAAATGTTTGTTCAAGTTCTTTGCCCATTTGTTAATTGGGTTATTTTTGTTGTTGTTGAGTTTTCGGAGTTCTCTATATATTCTGAATATTAATCCTTTATCAGATATATGATTTGCAAATATTTTCTCCCATTCTGTGGGTTGCCTTTTTACTCTGTTGGTAGTATCTTTTGATATGCAAAATTAAAATTTATTTTTATTTTTTTATTTTTCAGATGTACATCATAATATATTTTGAATTCTGTGTAGATTACATCATGTTCACCACCCAAAGACTAATTATAATCCATCACCTCACATGTGAGCCTAATCACCCCTTTTGCCCTCCTCCCTCCCCTCTTCCCCTCTGGTAACCATCAATCCAATCTCTGTTGCTATGTGTTTGTTTTTCATTGTTTTAATCTTCTACTTATGAATGAGAGCATATGGTATTTGACTTTCTCCCTCTGACTTATTTCACTTAGCATAATTCCCTCAAAGTCCATCCATATTGTCACAAATGGCTGGTTTTCATCCTTTCTTATGGCTGAGTAGTATTCCATTGTGTATATATACCACATCTTCTTTATCCATTCCTTTGATGGGCACATAGGTTGCTTCCAAGTCTTGGCTATTGTGAATAAGGCTGCGATGAACACATGGATGCATGTAACTTTATGCATTTGTGTTTTCAAGTTCTTTGGATAAATACCCAGCAGTGGAATAGCTGGATCATATAGTAGATCTATTCTTAATTTTCTGAGGAAACTCCATACCATTTTCCATAGTGGCTGCACCTCTATGTAGTGTACACTACCAGTAGTGTGCAAGGGTTCCCTTCTCCCCACATCCTCTCCAACATTTGTTGTTTCCTGTCTTGTTAATTATAGCCATTCTGACCGGATTGAGGTGATATTCCATTGTAGTTTTGATTTGCATTTCCCTGATAGTTAATGATGTTGAACATGTTTTCATGTACCTGTTGGCCATCCGTATATCTTCTTTGGAGAAACGTCTCTTCAGATCTTTTGCCCATTTTTTAATTGGGTTGTTGGTCTTTTTGTTGTTGAGATGTATGAGTTCTTTGTATATTTTGGATATTAACACCTTATCCGATATATGGTTTGCAAATATCTTCTCCCAATTGTTAGGTTGTCTTTTCATTTTGTTGGTGGTTTCCTTTGCTGTGCAGAAGCTTTTTAGTTTGATGTGGTCCCATTTGTTTATTTTTTCTCTTGTTTCCCTTGCCCAGTCAGACATGGTACTTGAAAATATGCTGCTGAGACCCATGTCAAAGAGCATGCTGCCTATGTTTTCTTCTAGAAGTTTTATTGTTTCAGGTCTTACATTCAAATCTTTAATCCACTTTTAGTTGATTTTTGTGCACAGTGTAAGATGATGGTCTACTTTCATTCTTTGGCATGTGGCTGTCCAGTTTTCCCAACACCATTTGTTAAAGAGACTTTCCTTTCTCCATTGTATGCTCTTGGCTCCCTTGTTGAAAATCATTTGACCATATAGGTGAGAGGTTATTTCTGGGCTCTTTAATCTACTTCATTGGTCTGTTTGTCTGTCTTTATACCAGTACTACACTGTTATAATTACTATAGCTTTTTAATATATTTAGAAATCAGGTAATGTGAGTCCTCTGACTATTCGTTTTCAAAATTGTCCTGGCTATTTGGGGTCCCTTGAGATTCCATGTGAGTTTTAGGGTGGATTTTTCTATTTCTACAAAAAACACTGCTGGGATTTTGATAGATGTTGCATTAAATTGTTAGATTATTTGGATAATATGGACATCTTAAAATATTAAGTCTGTCAGTCCATGAACATGGGATGCCTTTCCATTGATTTGCTTTTTTAAAATTTTCTTTTAGCAGTGTTCTGTAGCTTTCAGTGTATAAGTCTTTGCCTTCTTAGTCAAGTTTGTTTCTGTGTTTTATCCTTTCTGATGCTATTGTTAATAGAACTGTTTTTGTAATTTTCTTTTTGAATTGTTTATTGTTAGTGTATAAAAATGCAACTGATTTTTGGTTGTTGATTTTGTATCCTGCAACTTTGCTGAATTCATTTGAGTTCCAACACAACTCCTGTGTGGAATATTTAGGATTTTCTACATATGAAATCATGTCATCTGTGAATAGAGATAATTTTACTTCTTCCTTCCTTTCCAGTTTGGATGCTTTTTATTTATTTTTCTTGCCTAATTGCTCTGGCTAGGACTTCCAGTACTGTGTTGAATAGAAGTGGCAAGAGTGGACATTTTTGCCTTGCTACTGATCTTAGAGGAAAAGCTTTCAGTTTTTACCATTGAGTATGATGTTAGTTGTGGGCTTTCGTAAATGGCCTTTATTATGTTGAAGTACTTCCCTTCTATTCCTAGTTTGTTGAGTGTTTTTGCAAGGAAAGAGTGTTGAATATTGTCAAATGCTTTTTCTGTATCAATTGAGATGATCATGTGGTTCTTCCTTCATTCTGTTAATGCAAGGTATTACACTGATTGATTTTGTATGTTGAACCATCCTTGCATTCCAGGGCTAAATCGCACTTGATTGTGGTGTATAATCCTTTTAATATGCTGTGAATTCCATGTGCTAGTATTTTGTTGAGAATTTTTGCATCAATATTCATGAGGGATATAAGGTCTGTAGTTTTCTTGTAGTGTTTTCTTCTGGCTATCTCATGTCAGGGTAATGCAGACCTCATAGAATGAATTAGAAGTGGTCCTTCCTCTTCAGTTTTTGGGAACAGATTCAGGAAGATTGGTGTTAATTTTTCTTTAAATGTTTGGTAGAATTCTGCAGTGACGCCATCTGGTCCTTGGCTTTTCTCTGTTGGGAGGTTTTTGATTACTGATTCAGTCTCCCTGCTAGTTGTAGATTTGTTCAGATTTTCTGTTTCTTTATGATTCTGTCTTGGGAGGTTGTGTTTCTAGGAATTTATGCATTTCTTCTTGGCTAGCCAATTTATTGGTGTACAGTTGTTCATAGTATTCTGTTCTAATCCTTCTTATTTCTGTGGCATTGGTTGTAATATTCCTTCTTTCATTTCTGATTTTATTTTTGAGTTTTCTTTTTTTCTTAGTCCAGCTAAGTGGTTGTCAATTTTGTTGATCTTTTAAAAAGACAACTTCTAGTTTCATTGATTTTTTTTCCTGTTCACTATTTTATCAGTGCTCTAATCTTTATTATTTTTTTCCTTCTGCCTGCTTTAAGTTCAGTTTGTTCTTCTGACTCCTTGACATATGTTAGGTTGTTGATTTGAGATCTTGCTTTTTGTCAATGTACACATTTACAGCGACAAACTTCCCTCTTAACACTGCTTTCACTGCATCCCATAAATTTTGGTATTTTGTGTTTTCAGTTTCATTTGTGGTTCTAATTTTCCCTGTGACTTCTCGTTTGACCCATTGGTTTTCTAAGAGTGTAGTGTTTAATTTCCACATATTTGTGGAATTTCCAGTTATTCTTCTACTGATGATTTCTAGTTTCATTCTGTTGTGATTAGAAAAGATACCGTGTATGATTTTAATCTTCTTGAATTTGTTAAGGCTTGTTTTGTGGCCCAACATGTGTTTCATCCTGAAGAATGTCCATGTGTCCTTGAGAAAATGTGTATTCTGCTATTGTTAGGTGGCATGTTCTGTACATGTGTGTTAGGTCCAATTGGTCTATAGTGTTGTTCAGTTTCTCTATTTCCTTATTGTTCTTCTGTCTGATTGTTCTATCCCTTATTGAAAGTGGGCTATTGAAGTCTCTTAATATTATTGTGTTGCAGTGTATTTCTCCCTTGAATTCTTTCAAAGTTTGTCTTATTAGGAGCTTTGATATTTGGTGCATAAATACTTACAATTGTTATATCTTCTTGGTGAATTGACTCTTTTATCATTATATAATGTCCTTTCTTGTCTCTTATAACACTTTTTGATTTAAAGTCTGTTTTGTCTGATGTTAGTATAGCCACTCCTGTGCTTTTTTGGTTACTATTTGTATGAAATGTCTTTTTCCAACCTTTCACTTCCAGCCTATATGTGTCCTTACATCTAAAGTGTTTTTCTCAGAGACAGCATGTAGTTGAAAGACCACTAATTTTTTTTTCTTTTTTTCTTTTTTGGTGGGGAAGATTGGCTCTGAGCTAAAATCTGTTGCCCATCTTCCTTTTTTTGCTTGAGGAAGATTGTACCTGGGCTAACATGTGTTGCAGTCTTCCTCTGTTTTTTGTATGTGGGATGCCACCACAGCATGGCTTGATGAGTGGTGTGTGGGTCCACGCCCAGATCTGAACCTGCAAACCCTGGGCTGGCAAAGTGGAGCACGTGAACCTACCCATGAAGCCACCCAGTCGGCCCCAGAAGACCACTGACTTTTAGTATTAAAAACTGACCCAGAGAAGGACTCTTTAAAACTGTTAATTTATACCAAAAGGCATTTAATCTCAGATCAGAGAGTTGCTAATGACAACTACTTAGTTTTGGAGCATTCATCTTAAGCATCCTACTTCAAGTTTTTGGGTTTCACCACTGTACAGAAGCAGTTGTGGGAAAGCTGACCAAACATATGGGAATGTATTAGAAATTAATTTCTTTGATGAAGTCTAAGCAGTCAAGTAGTAACAAAAATAAGAAGTTCTGGGAAATGGAGTTTTAATAAGAACTTTTCTTTTAACATTTAATTTTAACCTTTGGGTTTTCTTTGAACTGATAAAAGTGAGGGGGAGTGTTCTTTTTCTCACACATTGGGTTAGTTGTCAAAGTGCTAGTTTCTTAATATTGTATCATTAGTTTTCTACAAATATCCTGATGAATTCTTTTTCTGAAAGATGTGTGAATCAGCTATTTTCAAAGTCAAGACCCCATGCTCCACACCCAGCATTATTAAGCTGCAGTGAATAGCCATTTTGAATATTCATTTTGGCATTCTTCATTCCTGGAGGGCTCAAAGAAGACTAACTGTGCCAAAATATTGGCTATATTGTTGTATATTTAGGGATTTCAGATTGCCAAAATGAATTTGCAAAACGGCTTTCTTTGCTTTTTGTTCTTTATCCCTTAAAAATTGCCATTGAAGCAAGGTGGGTGTGTCCCATCCTGCTCTGCCTTTTGAGAAAAACGTTTTGGAAGAGTTGATACCTTAGAAATCTTTTTATTTATTGAATAGACTTCAAATTAAGCTGGCTTTTCTACAACCAAAAGCACATTGTTGTAAGTGCTATGTAAAAATGTTTTATTAATGTAGTAAGTGTTTAATTCTGGAAAAATTCCAATGACTTTGAGTTTTCTTCAGAGGCTCTTTCACATTGTGGTTATTAATATTTTGTTAGCTTTCATCTTTTCTTTACTCATAACTGCCTGTTTTACTTTTATAACCTTATCCTTTTTTATGGATATTGTCTTTATCTGAGATATCTTATTTTAAAGTCTTTTGAAAGTGTAGTTTGTAATCTCATTTATAGCTTTATTGTTGTTTTGTTTGGTCTTTTGGTGCACCCTTCTCTAGCTGGTGTTTTCATGATTGTCTCTGCCTTACCCCTTGTGGCTGCTTCTTTAGAAGGAGGTCTTAGATTGGAAGATTTGGGTTCTTATTTTTCCAGGGATATTGGGGAAAATCTCCACAACCAGTCCCTGAACTAGCGGGTGACTTGACCTAGGTCATTTTTGTTGAATTGCTTCTAATCTTTTCCATTTGCATTGCTTCAGCCTTGGTCACAGCTTTTATTGCCTTCTTTCACAGGTGAGAGAGCCCTGCTTCAATCCCTGGTTTTATAAAATGGGGCTGACTTTTGTTCCCATTTTCCATGCTATGTGATGATTTTAATTCCTGTTATTGGGGTTAATTTCTTAGGTGTCTCAAACAGTAAGATTATAAAACAGATAACTTGCTTGTTTCTGCTTGCTTCTTTTACCTCTAGGGGTATAGGAGGTTAAGAAACTGCTGTGGTTTACTGGAAAGTATGCTGAGTCCTAACTGGGTAACCTTAAGTCTCCTTTTCCTTATTTTTAAGTGAGACAATAATTTGGACAGTGGTTATGAAGTCAAAATGTTATTATATATGTGAAGTGCTTTATAAGCTGAAGAATATAATCTAAATGTTAGATTTTCTTTATCATTGTTTAATTGTAGTGATTGTGTTACTACTTTTTTAAACCTGCTTTTGATTTTCAGGTTGTTCCGTTGATCTCTCATGTATGGCAACAGCCATTGTATCAAGATGATAGTGGAACACAGATTTCTGATACTAATGTGGTCTCTTTGGGTTCTGGGGATGATCAGGTATGTCTTGTGTAACTGGCAAACTATCTTTTGATGAGCAGCATGAGAAATTCTGATTTAGCTGTGAAGAATGGAAAGAGGTGAATTACTTAAATATTCCAGTTCTCTGATGAGATATTTGGCAGCTTTCATTATATAGAATAGCATTTCACTTTTTTTTTGTCTCAGGACTCCTTTATATTTTTCAAAAGTATTTTAAAGAGGTTTTGTTTATTTGGGTTATCTATATTGATGTTTAGCTTTCTAGAAATTAAAACATTTAAAAAGTATTTATTTTAAAATAAACCCATTGCATATTAAAATAAATAATATATTTTAAAATGAAAAATTACTGTTTTCAAAAACAAAAAAAAATTAGTTGGAAGAGTGCACATTTTTTGCATATCTCTTTAATGTCAGGCTTGATAGAAGACAGTTGGTGTATTAGATAGGGTTCTCCAGAAAAATACAACCAGTAGGAGACATATGCATACATACATACATACATACAAATATATAGTCATGCTCTCCATAACAACATTTTGGTCAATGACAGACTACTTATACGATGGTGGTCGCATAAGATCAGTACTGTATAGCCTAGATGTGTAATAGGCTATACCATCTTGGTTTGTGTAACTATACGATGTTTGCACAATGACGAAATCGCCTAATGACATGTTTCTCAGAATGTATCCCGGTCATTAAGCGACACATGACTATATTATATGTTGTAGAGAATTGGCTCATGTGATTATAGAGGCTGAGAATTCCCAAGATCTTCAATTTCGAGACCCAGATCAGCTATTAGTATAGTTCCAGTCCGAATGCAAAGGCCTGAGAACCAGAAGAACTGATGGTAGAAGTTCTAGTCTGAGTCTGAAGGCCCAAGGACCAGGCCAGCTGATGGTGTAAGTTCCACTATGAGTCTGAGTCCAAAGGCAGGAGAAGACCGTCAGGCAGAGAGCAAATTCTGTCTTGTTCAGCCTTTTGTTCTATTCAGGCCTTTAATGGATTGCATGAGGCCTGCCTGCGTTGGGGAGGGTAATCTGCTTTACTCAGTCTGTGGATTAAATGTTAATCTCATCCAGACACACACTCACAAACACACACAGAATGATGTTTAACCAAATTTCTGGGAAGCCCGTGGCCCAGCCAAGTTGACACATAAACTTAACCATCAAAACTAGATTCTCATGTCTGCTTCTGTGTTTAGTCCATTGGGATGTATTGTTTTCATATCCGCTTTCCTGTAGTACCTTTAATTTCCTCTAAATTGCAATGATTATCCATTAGGTGCAAGATATGGAGGAAGGAGATTTGCAAACACCAAGGAAAAGGAGTTAAGAGAAACCCTGATGAAAGCACAGTACTCTGGAGTCATTAAATGGAAGGGGGATTGTTATGGGTTTAATTGTGTCCCCCAAATGATGTGTTGAAGTCCTAGTTCCCAATACGTCACAATGTGATCTTATTTGGAAATAGAGTGAATGCAGATATAATTATTCAGGTTAAGATGAGATCATACTGGAGTAGAGTTGACCCTTAACCCAATGTGACTAGTAGTTTTGTGAGAGGAGAACACCATGTGAAGAGAGAAACACACAGGAAGAAGGCAGCCATGTGAAGTCAGAGGCAGAGATTGGAGGTGTGCTCCCACAAGCCAAGGAATGCCTGGGGCTACCAGGAGGTAGAAGAGGTTAGGAAGGATCCTCCCCTGGAGGCTTTGGATGGAGCGTGGCCCTGCCAGCACCTTGATTTCAAACTTCTAGGCTCCAGAATTGTGAGAAAATAAATTTCTGTTGTTTTAAGCCCCGGTTTGTGTAACTTTGTTATGGCAACCCTAAGAAGCAAATACAAGGATATATCCCTAAATAACTTAATATTCCCTGAGGGCTTATTTATGATAGAGCACAGTCCAAAAATGGGTGTCTTCTCTTTGTCCCTGTCTTATGAAGTATAAACCATGGATGGATCCTGTAGCTCTTTATTTCTGCCTTTATGCCTGGGTTCCTCGGAATAGATGGAACATGCCACTTTCTAATTCTCTCCCCTCTTTTCTCCTTCTGGTTATTGTGTTCATTGATCCTTGTTGCTGTCATCTGAGTTACCTCTCTTTACTCATTGAAAACTGTAGTTCTTGCTACATAGTCCTCTTTTAGTTTCTTTCACTTCAGTTTCACTTACCCATCCAGTGCCTGAAACTCTTGCATCTTTAACCTGCAGAGATCTTTTCCTCCACTCCTCCTCCCAACCTTTGCCTGCCCCTACTTGGTTACTGGGTTACTCATCCCATGGTCATAGTGTAGACCTTGTCATCTCCAGCAGCTCGGGTACAAATGTCTCATCCTTTCTTTCCCTCCAGCTACTGCCCCATTTAATATTGTACACCTGTTAAGTAAAATTTTTAAGAGTTGTGTACATTTTCTGTCTCCGTTTCCTGCTGTCCTACCTTCATTTTTTTAAAGTCAGATTTATTGAGATATAATTTAAATACAGCAAAATTCACTCTTTTAGGTATACAGGTTGATGAGCTTTGACAAATATATGCAGTCATATATTTGAGATGAACTACCACATTTGAGATGAACAAAATTGCCATCATCCCAAAAAAGTTCCCTTCTGCCTCTTGGTAGTCAGTCATCTCCCTCATCCTTAATTCCTGGCAACCACTGATCTGATTTCTGTTCCTGTAGACTTTTGAGATTCATTCATGTTGTTGCATGAATCAGTAATTTGTTTTTTCTAAATTTTTTATTGCTGAATTGTATTCCACTCATATGTAGGTTTTTAGGTGGACAAATGGTTTTATTTCTCTTGGGTAAATACCTAGGAATGGGATTGTTGGCTCATACATTAACTGTATGTTTAATGTTATAAGAAAGCACCAAACTGTTTTAAAGTGGCTGTCCCATTTTGCATTACCCACAATGTATGAGAGTTCTAGTTGCTTTGCATTCCTGCCAGCTCTTTTTTTTAAAAAAAAGATTTTATTTTTCCTTTTTCTCCCCAAAGCGCCCCGAATACACAGTTGTATATTTTTAGTTGTGGGTCCTTCTGGTTGTGGCATGTGGGATGCTGCCTCAGCATGGCTTGGTGAGCAGTGCCATGTCCGTGCCCATGATCTGAACTGTCGACTGCGCAAGTGGAGTGTGCGAACTTAACCACTTGGCCGTGGGGCCGACCCCCCTGCCAGCTCTTGATATTGTCAGTTTTTTTGGTTTTTGTTTTGGACATTTTAGCCTATAGGTCTATTATGGTGTCTCATTGTGGTTTTAATGTGCGTTTTCCTAAAGACTAATGATATTGTACATCTTTTTGTACAATATGTCATCCATATTTGTTCTTTTTTTTTTTTTGGAGGAAGATTAGCCCTGAGCTAACTGCTGCCAACCCTCCTCTTTTTGCTGAGGAAGGCTGGCCCTGAGCTAACATCCGTGCCCGTCTTCCTCTACTTTATATGTGGGACGCCTACCACAGCATGACTTGCCACGCGGTGCCATGTCTGCACCTGTGATCCGAACCGGCGAACCCTGGGCCACCAAAGTGGAAAGTGCAAACTTAACCACTGTGCCACCGGGCCAGCCCCCGTGTTTATTCTTTAGTGAAGGATCTGTTTAAATCTCTTCCCCATTTTTTAAGACTGATTTGTCCCATTTATTGAATTTTGAGAGTTCTTTATTGTAGATGCAAGTGCTTTATCAAGTCTGTGTTTTGCAAATATTTTCTCCCAGTCTATACTTTTTCTTTGAATTCTCTTATCTGTCTTTTGAAGAACAGAAGTTTTAATTTGGTGAAGTTGGTTGTACTTCTTGTGTCCCATCTGAGAAATGTTGGCCTAATCCTAGGTCACAAAGTTTCTCTCATATTTTTTTCTTGAACAGGATTTCTTGACCTTGACACTTTTAACATTTTGTGCTAGATAACTCTTTATTGTATGGGGCTGTCCCGTGTATTATAAGATGTTTAGCAGCATCCTTAGCCTTTGCCCACTAGATATCAGTAATATTCCCCCATGCTGTAACCATCAAAAATGTCTGTAAACATTGCCAAATGTCCCATGATTAAGGGAAGAGGAGGTGTCAAAATCTTTCCTAGTGAGAACCACCTTTTCTGAAGTTTTATAGTTTTAGGTTTCACTTGTATATATGAACCATTTTGAGTTGGTTTGGCATATGGTGTGACGTAAGGGTCCAGCTCCGTTTTCTTAGATATAAATAAATATCTAATTGTTATTCTAACACCATTTGCTGAAAATACTGTCTTTTTCTCCAGTGAATTTCTTGGCTTCTTTATCAAAAATGGACTGACCGTATATGTGGGGATCTATTTCTGGACTCCTCATTTCATTGGTTTATATATCTATCCACATGCCAATACTACGCTCTTAATTACTGTACTGCCTTGAAATCAGGTAGAGTGAGTTCTCCCACTTGGTTTCTCTTTTTAAAAATGGTTTTATTTATGTTAGGTTATTTGAATTTCTATATAAATTTTAGAATCAGCTTACCAATTTCTATTTAAAAAGCTTTCTGTCATTTTGGTTAAGATTGTCTTGAGTCTATAAATCAATTTGGAGAGAACTGACATCTTAACAACATTGAGTTCTCTAACCCACAAGCACAGCAGTTCTTTCACTTTTATTTGGATCTTTTTTTTTTTGCTGAGAAAGATTCACCCTGAGCTAACATGCGTTGCCAATCCTCTGTTTTTGCTTGAAGAAGATCAGCCCTGAGCTAACATCTGTGCCAATCCTCCTCTATTTTTTTGTATGTGAGATACCTCCAAAGTGCAGTTGGTGAGTGGAGTAGGTCCACACCCAGGATCTGAACTGGTGAACCTGGGCCACCACGGAACTTTAACAAGTTGGCCAGGGGACCTGGACCAGGTCTTTAATTTCTTTATCAATGTTTTGTTGTCTTCAGCATACCAAACTTAACACGTTTTTGTTAGACTTACTGGTGTCTTTAAAAATTTCAATTTCCTATTGTTCATTAATGAAGATCAAGGCTGCCTCAGGGAGAGATGCCCAAGGCATCCTGCCCTAGGTACTGATCTATATCATCTTCCGGGAAGCACAGGATGTCCTGACCTAATGTGACTTGATTCCTATCCAAAGTTATAGGACCACGCAATAACCAGACCCCACCTGCACTGATACCATTTTAACGATTTTTTTCATGATTTTTCCTTTGTCTTGTAAAGAGAACTTACATACCTATGCCTTATAAATTTAGCCCTGCCCTCAACCCATGGCAGCTCTTCGCTGCCCGGGGGTCCTGTCCCCATGCTGCTCCATGCTATTCTCTGAATAAAGGAGCACTACTACCATACCTTGAGAGTCCAAGAAATCTTTCTTTTGATTCCTTGGCTCACCAAGCCCACATCATTCATCACAAGTATATAGAAATATGATTGACTTTTTTTGTTGACCTTGTGTCCTATGACCTTGCTAATCTCATTTACTAGTTCTGGTACTAGCTCTTGTGTAGATTCTTTAGGACTTCCTATGTAGACAATCATATCAACTGTATATGTTTTTTTAATATATATATCTTATATCACTGGCTAGGATCTACTTATGCTTCTCCTTGATCTACTTTGTGTTCTGACCTCAACTCTGTGAAAGCAAGTGTCACCAATAACATTTATATAGCTGAATACAGTGAACACTTTCCTGTCCTCATCTTAGGTGTGTAGGGGAGGAAGACATTTCCTCTACCCTCTCTGGGTTCGTCTGGCCGGAGAACGAAGTAAATTCACATGAGACAGAATAGCAGGAGAAAATTAAACAAAGCTTTATAACAGGTATCCATGGGAGAGGTCAGGCAAGCTGAGCAACTCGCCAAAATGGCTGAAGCCCCCACCTTAAATATCATATCCAGCTAAAGACAAAGGAGGATGTTGGGGGTGGGGATAGTCAGTTACAGGAGGTTACCAGAAACAGGAATAAGATTATTATGCAGATTTAAGACCTTGCCTTTGGTATTGATTAAGAGTTTCTAGAGATAAGGTCATCCCCCTCTTCCTGATACAGAGAGGGAGGCACCTTTACAGATGGAGATTTCCTTTACAATGTAAATGTTTCCTAACAAAGGGTAAGCAAGTTCCACTCCTCAGAGCCTCCTTCCCTGTCCCAGCTTATCTAAAGCAACAAGCTCCAAATAATCCTCATGCCAAAGAGACATATCTTGGCATGGCCAAGACCAGTCCCCCGCAGGTGCAATAAATAGCGTTTGACACTGCTAACCATTGCATAACTTCTTAAAATTATTTTCTTTCTTGGCTTCTCCTGGTTTTCTTTCTATTCCTCTGGCTATTCTCTCTCAGTTTCCTTTGCTGCTTTTTCTTCCCCTGTTAAACCTTGAAATCAAAGGTTATAAGCTGTGGACCTGAATATGGCCAAAATGTGGTTTGCAGGAAAAAAAAAATTTGGAAGAAGGTTTTAAAAATTTTGAAACAGAACACTTTAAAGTGTGCATGTAGTGCATAGCTGGCCACAGGTCTCAGTAATCTCTAATTCCAGGCAGATTTACTCATTTCTGTTACCTTCCTAACCCTATATACATTTGAATTTTTGAGTTCTGCTTGAAATGTTGGAATGTTTTGGTTCTCATCTAGATTCAGGGCTTTACTGTATACTTAAAAATCCCAAATTTATATCTCCAACTTTTACTTCTCAAAATTTGTTTGTATTTATTCAGCTGTTTATTTGTCATCCCTACTCACATCTGTCAAAATATTTAGAGGTTTGAGGACCTTTTTGTATTGATTGAAAAGGTGTAACACAAGGAATCATGTGTGATAGAAACATAGCAACAAAACATGCAGAAAGAAAAGGAATGTTGAACAGAGATTTTTAAAAATTATATTTTATAATGGGAAATTATAAGAGTATGTTTGCATGGGGAGAGGAATGATCCAGTAGAAAGGGAAAATGGATGAAGAGAAGTGGGAGAATCACATAGAGGAAGGACATCATTAAAAAAATGGAATGAGATGGGAAGGGCTTTGATAAGTAGACAGTTTTTTAAGTCACAAGATGGAACTCTGGGTAGATACTGGGATTATAGTCCTGGTGGTAGGAAGATAAGGAAGTTCCTCTCCTGCTATTCGCTTATTGAAGTAGGAGATGAGGTCATCAGTTGAAAATGAGGAAGGAGAGTTCAGTAGTCATTTTAGTAGTTAACTTGCCAGGAAATTATAGTAGGATTTCCAGGCAATGCTGAGTGCCCTTGAGATTTAATCTCATCATTTTAAAGGAAAACCAATCTGGGTGTGTGTTTTCTTTAGCAGTGTGCTGCTGCTTGGACTCAGACAAGGAGAAGTTTCAACCAGAACTGAGCTTTTGCTAGGCAAATAGGATTATGGGAGAAAAAGGCAAGAAAGTTAAAAATGTTTGCAAGGCAGTGATTATAAGGATGACTATGAACTCAGAATGGTAAAGAAGGATATACAGATAAGAAAAGAATTGTGAAAAGTGTAAATGTGATAGGATAGTTGTCTTCATAAGGTTAAAGAATTATTGCAATTGACGAGCTAGAGTAGAGTAAATGATCTGTGGAGGTCAGAGAATGGGCAGGAGAGCAAAAGGATACATCTCGTCTCTCATCAGTAGTGAGGAATAAACCATGGGACCACGCTCAAACCATGGTCAAGGGGGCTGAGAGATGAGTCAGGGCCTCAAGATCTGGCTGTAGTGAGAGTTACAAAATGAGTGGAATTCCCCTGGTTTAAAACCCTTCATTGGCCCATGGTCCCCTATAGAGTGGAGTCCTCTCAAAAGAAAAAAATTAAAATTAATCATTCTCATATTCCCTTTATTTTCAAGTATTAAAAACATAAAAAGCGTGTTTTTTTCTTTTTTCTTTTTGTGAGGAAGGTTGGCCCTGAGGTAACATCTATTGCCCATCTTCCTCTGTTTTATGTGGGATACCATCACAGCGTGGCTTGATAAGCGGTGTGTAGTCCGCACCCAGGATCTGAACCTATGAATCCCGGGCCACTGAGGTGAAGTATGCGAATCTAACCACTATACCACCAGGCCAGACCCAAAAATCATTTTCTCCATAGCAATTTGATTCTATAGATTTGAGTAATTTATCCAGCATAGAAGGGACTGAGATATTTTGCAGTGTCAAAGGTCTACTGTTCTGTAATCCCATAAGCCATAGATGAATAGTATTAACATTTTAGAATACTTCTCTCCAATTTTTCTCTCTGTGTATATTTATGTAACTGATAATTAGGTAGTAGATAACTGCATATCTTTTTTTTTAACTTACTGAAAGAGCATTTGGTTAATGAATTTTAAATACTGGAAATAGCTCTTCAGAACAAAAGTCTTGTTTGAAAATGTTTGTGAAAATCTTTCTAAGTTGTAATACATCTTGTTTTTATGGATTTTGGGTCATTTGGGAATGAAATAAAAATCTGTATTGTCTTAAAAAACATTTGCATTGGTCAAGGAAGAGGAGTCCAGTAATAGACTATTTACAAATAATGAAAATCAGTATGTTATATATCTAAGCATGTAGGTTGCCATCAATATAATGCCATCTTCTCATTTTTTATTTAAATAAATAAATGTAAAACAAAATTGATTCCTTATTTAACCAAAGATTTTAGATAAAAAATGAAAAACTACAAGTAGAGGAAACATGGTAAAGAGAAAAACAGACATAATTAAGTTAGAAAATATAATAAAATTATTAAATTCAAAGTAGAAAAAATGGATACATTACTGGCAAATCGAGTCAAGAAAAAAAACCCTTAATGAAATAAACTTAATACAAACCTATCAAAGCTTATAGGGGTGGACTAGTACTACTAAGAAGGAAATTGAGAAAATTATAAAGTACCAGCTATCAAAGAGATTTCTAGACCTAATGGATTCACTGGTGAAATCTTTTATATTTTTAAGGAAAACTGAATTTCCTTGTATAAAAGAAATATAGATCAACTTGGAACAAGATTAGGAAGCAAAGCAAGGCTTTGTAAAATACTGATTATTCTTATTATGACTATATATGAGTGAAAATATTAAAGACTGTGTTAGCAAATATGATTAAAAGTCTGATCTACTGCTACCAAGTAAGAAATATGATGTTGCAATATAAAAAAATTTATTGCTATACTTTATCAGATTTAATTGTGAAAAAAAGATGCTATAATGTAGTTTGATCAGATTTAGTGCTCATTCCTAATCAAATAAAAATGAAAATAAAAATACTTTCATAGCATGATAGGAGGAATATTCTTAATTAATAACCAATGCTAAGTTTAAAAGGGAAATGCCTATAAAACTAGTTACCATTAGTATTTAATTCTACATTGCTTCTTAGTGTAGTCTGTGGATTGGTGCCAGTCCGTGAATTGCTTATAGTGGTCTGTCAAGAGAGAAGTACAAGAATTGAGAAGAAGTGTTTAGCAACTTTTATAGCAATTTGACAGTAATTTTGCTTTTTCTTTAGAACTAGAAATCAGACATTTGAGCTTGTGTTTTGTATTTTGGGCTTATATATATCTTAAATTTCATTTTTCTCATTATTTTTACCAGCTTATTTTTATTTATTACTTATTAATTTTTATTAGTATTTTAATAAAATATCAGTCTGTGATGAATTGGAAGTAGGAAAACTCATCTTTCCCAGAGATGTTTTGAGAAGCATTGCTCTGAGTCATGCCTGAGTTAAGAGTGAACATTTGGAAGAGACGAATGTATCACTATTCCATGGATGATATGATAATGTTATATAAAAGAGAAGAACCAAGAGTCCACTATAAACTAGTATAGTTTTAAGGATTTAGTAAAGTGGTCCCATGTAGACAATATTGTAGTGTTAGGTTTGGAAAATTTTTTTTGTTTTATTATAATCAAAATGTAAGATTTCATCATGTAGAACCAAATTTATTGTTTTAATGATGAGAACTAGCTGTTAAGGAATAGCAGAAATGCCAGTGATTCAACACATTAAAAGATGGGTAGTAATAAGAAGAGACCTAAAATGTAGTTAATATTGTGAAAAACAGAGAGCTTTCCTTTTTCCAAACTTTGATGAGAATGTCATCAAATAGGAAGCTATATGCTATGTGAGTGGACATTTTAATCTAAATGTTAATATGTATGATAACTCAGTTAATGATTTAGCATGTTTTCTTTCAAAATTATTGTTTTAGAGAACAGAATCTTGGCATTGTCTTCCTCAAGAAATGGACTCTTCCCACACCTTGGATACAACCCAGACAAGGTTTAATGTGGAAGAGGAAGGGACTGAAGTGACAGACTTCCCCTCTCTGGAGGAAGTTATATTGACTCAATCAGGAAATCAAGTTAAGGAACCTAACAGAGATTTCTTATGTTCTCCATTGCTAGGTAATGCCTCTTTATTTTTAACTAGTAGTAATACCTCACGTTTGTAAAATGCTTTTAGGGGACTGCAAGTCCTTCATCTGAATCCTTTCTTGAGTTGAGGAGCTCTGTAGAGCCATATTCAAAGTTAGTAGCTATTGACTAGTTTTCCACGCTGGCCAGCTGGTCTAGTCACATTAAATGTACAGTTGCCTCTGGTTTTCTCATGCCCTGTTACTCACTGAAGGCAGAAAGGCGATGGCTTCCTCTAGTGGGTGTCCTGAATTTGTGGAGTTTTTCTTGGGGTAAACCATATATTATCCTTCGACTACTTATCTCAGCAATGGAAACTCCATGATCCTTAAAAAACAAACAAAAAACAAATGTTCATGCTTACCACACAAGAGTCTGAGAATTAGCTAAGTCGTATGTTATTATCCTCAATTTTCAGACCTAAAAATTGAGATAAAGAAGTTAATTGACTTATTGAGGTAGATCTTACTTCTTTCCTCTGTTTAATATGGAACTGATTCATTCGCTATTTACAAAAGGTGAACTTTAAGTACCTTTCAAATCATCAAGGTGGAAGACAGAATTGCACTATTACTGCTACTTTGGATCATTGTACATATAGAAAAATGCTTAACCGATATGATAATTTCAGTTTTTTTATGCCTAAATCGTAATTCAGACAAATGTTATTTTGTTCTTCCTTTTGTTTTCTTCAGATTTTTTTTTTCCAAAAATTGAAAAAAATGCAACAACCACATTTTTTAGAATTAGCCTTTGTCAGGGGAATGGGATTCAGCCATGAAGTTGTTTTGTCACAGTTTTGTAGAGAAGCATGAATAGGAGTTAATTCAACAAGTTCTTTTCGAACATAAGCTAAAGCTATCCAAATCAAAATATTGGTGCCAGTGTATTCTATGATGTGGATCGTCAAAGTCAATTTTGGTTTATAACTTTAGAATTTGTTTGTGGGGGGAAATGACTGTATTAGATGAAAGAGAAGACTTTGCTGTGGTATTTGAAGGGCTGTCATGCTCAAGAGGAAGCAACTTATTTTTCATTCCTTCATTTATTTAACAAATATCTAAGTACCTATTATGTGTGTGATGCTAGGGATATATATATATATATATGTATCTCGAAGAAAGCTACCTCTTCTTTTGGGAAGACAATCTAGTAAACAGAAAATAATAGTACCCTGGCGTGAGTATTATAATGGTCTAGAGCAGGGGTCTGCAACTATAGACCATAGGCCAAGGCCTGGTTTTGTACTGTCCATGAGCTAAGACTCATTTTCAAATTTTTAAAGGATTGTAAATACAAACAAAATGAAGAAGTATATATGACAGAGACCATAGGTGACCGACAAAGCCAAATATTTACTAGTTGGTCTATAAAAAATGTTTGAGGTTAAAATAAAAATGTATAACTATAGGGAGGCTGTTTTCAACTTGATATAAGAAAGAACTTTCTAAAAGAGCCATTTAGTAGTGGAAAGGCTCTATAACGACAAAAAGAGAAGAGAGCTTTATGTCACTGCAAAATGTCAAGCAAAATTCTCTAATAGAAGAATTTCAGCATTTGGTAGGAGATTGTTCTATGTGGCTTCTAAAATGTTTTCTAATGTAAAGTTTTGTAACTCCAGCTTCCCATTTACTGTAGATAAAGTAGAACATTTTTAATTATTACAGCAGATCCCTGGATCTGATGGCCAGAGGACATTTCATTATTGCTGTTTTGTTCTGTGTGAATACAGTCATTGTTGGGTGCATTGGTCTCATCAGTGGCAAATGTGATGATGATTACTGGTGCCAGAACTGTTAGATATCTCAAAAAAGAGCGATCCAAGCCATCAACAGTTGTACAAATGTGAGGAAATGTGGATTTTTTGTTAAAAAACCGTCTTGAATCTTAGAGGGGTGAAGGACTTCTGTTAGGAAGGTTTAAGACTGAGTCTCTCAGCCAAGGCCAAAGAAGAACCTTACCAATTAGTCCTTGGTGTAAACGTTATTGTTATCTTTCAGTTTCTCATTTTTAATTAATTCATTCAGTAAATAAATGATTCCATTTTGAGTATCTACTATGTGTAGCAGATTCTTTGCTAGGCACTGATGGTACAGCTATGAATAAAGCAGACATAGAGTTGACAGTCTAGGTGGGAAGCAGATAGACCAAAGATTAAAAGAAGAGTGTGACAGTTAGGATAGGGAAGATGTGCAGTATTACAGGCATTCTGAAATCAAGGAAGTATACTGTAGCAACCGTGTTACATTCATATTGAAAGAACAATTTAGTTTTAGCAAAACGTTACCCATCCAGTTAAATTAATATTAAATAGAATTGGGTAGGAGAATTGGCTGTTGATTTTATAGTTTTGTTTCTATTAATAGTTAATTTTTTGTTTTGTAGTTATATAAAAGCTATAAGGAATAAGGAGTTTATACCTAGTCTGTACATATTTAAGGACATTATAGTAAGAATTGTTTAAGTTTGCATTTAGGAATCCACAAGAATTTTTTTCCTTTACATCAGCAGTTCTCAGATGTTTTAGTTGCAGGATTCCTTTACACACTTTAAAATTACTGAGGACTCCAAAGAGCTTTTGTTTATGTCGGTTATTGGTATTTTTGCATCTTAGAAATTAAAACTGAGAAATTTAATACATATTTATGAACTCATTAAACAATAACTCCATTGCATGTTAACATAAATTACATATATTTTTTAGAAAAATAACTGTTTTCCAACACAAAAATATTTAGAAGAATAGCATTGTTTTACTTAAAAAAAAAAATCCCTGTAATGTCTGACTTAATAGAAGACAGATTCTGATATCTGCTTCTGCATTCAATATGTTGCTGTATCATACGTGATATCGCTTCTGGAAAATTCCGCCATACCCTTGTGCGAGAATGAGAGTGAATAAGGAAAATGATATCTTAATATTATTTTTAATATAATTTTGAACCTAGGCACCTTCTGGGAGTGTCTTAGAGATGCCCAGGAGTTGGTGGACCACACTTTGATATAAGCTAGAAAGAAACACTCACACTAGTCAAGAACACTTGTTAGAGTGTTTGCGGTTCAGATGTCATTCTAGCAGTTAGCTCTTTGCATGTGGACAGATTACTTAATATTACTTAAGATTTGTAATCACGTTTCCTTGCCTATAAGATGGGCATAAAAATACCTATCTTTCAAGGTTGTCATGAGAATTAGGTGAAATATTGTATCTTAAGTACCTGGACCGTGTCAGGCTAGAAGTAAATGGTAGTTGCTGCTGCTCCTATTATATTATCATTCTAATGCTTGTAGAAGCTTCTAGATGGCAGCATATTTGGATCTTCAAAGTATTATGTGAGTAAGCTAAACAATTAATTTTCAGCATTCCCAATATTTTTATGTTTGAAACTTTGCAGTAATACAAGACAGCTTTGCTTCTCCCTATTTGCCTTTGCTGACATGTTTGGCACAAGATCAAGAGTTTGGGCCTGATTCCTTATTTCACCAAAGTGAACTAGATTTTGCACCTCTGAGGTAGGATGATTTATTTTTTTATTTGCATGTAACCTTTCTACTCTTTCTTTTCTTGTTCTGAGTTGTTATTAATATCTTCAGGCTAAGGTGAGACTCTGGGGTGGGGATTAGATACTCTCAGTACCTATCTGAAGGTAACAGGGCCGTAAGTGGAGACATGATGCATATTAATTTGATATGGTAACATATGTGTAAAAATGAGCCAGGTGATTATAGCTTATTTAAAAATAATTTATAATATAATCAAGCACTTCAGGTATATTTTAATTTAGAAGGCATACTGGATTTTCCTCCTATTCCCATCAGCCCACCCCCATTATGTAAAAAGCATTCATTTTATGGTCACTGACTTGTATGGCACTCCCATTTTGGTCAGCTGATATTTTTTTTTTCCTCCCCAAATGCCCCCAGTACATAATTGTATATTTTAGTTGTGGGTCCTTCTAGCTGTGGCATGTGGGACGCTGCCTCAACATGGCCTGACGAGCGATGCCATGTCCGTGCCCAGGATCCAAACCGGAGAAACCCTGAGCCGCCAAAGCAGAGCGTGCAAACTTAACCACCTAGCCATGGAGCCGGCCCCTGGTCAGCTGATATTGAATGAGCCTAATTATCTCTCCTTATCTTATAGGAGGTGTGAATACGAAGTAACAAGATTTTTCTAACAGACATATCCAAATTAACAGTTATTCCAAATTAATGCCCTTAAAGTAGTCATAATGGGAGACAAGTTTGGAATTTTCCAAAATGTATTAGGAATTATCCAAGAATATAAGTGTTCTTTTAGTACTAAAAAAAGACACCTTAAATTAAAAGCTATAGATGTTTACACAGTGAACACCTCTGCCCTTCTGTTATGTGTTACTTTAAAATTACTTTTATCAAAAGTGTTCTGTACACATAGTCAACCAATGGGTTAGGTTATTCTGTTTTGGGAGTAGATCACTTCTTAAGTGGCTTTCAAGAGCATCATAATTGACTAGTAAAAGAATTAATGAAGGTTAAATGAATATTAAATTATGATAGGTGATAAACATTTTAAATAAAGTTTGAATTTTTCATTTAAAGAATCGTTTTTTGACAATATGAAAATATTCATGTTTTTTGGCAAACTGTTTTAGGAGAAGTCTAGGAAAATATCAGGGTCATAGGATAGTAATTCACCTTCTCTTTACAAAAAATTTGCTTTGTTCAGTCATTAGTCACCTTAAAGGAATTTGAAAGTAGAACTTTGTTTTTCAACACACTTTTCAAATAACCTCAATTTCAGTAACATATCAGTTTTGTATTTTTTCATGTTAGTATTTAAAGACATAAATGTTTTTAATATGTTATTTATTTGTTTATTTTTAACTGTATATTTTCAGGGGAATTCCTGGTAAGTCTGAAGATACTGAATGGTTTTTTCGACCGTCGGAAGTTAGTGAAGCTTTATTCCAGGCAACCTCAGAAGTAGCTTCAGACTTAGTTAGCAGTTTCTTTAGTATATCTCAGCACCCACTTTTAGGTAGTACAGCTGTTGAATCTCAGCACACTTTTTTACCTCCTGAACAAGGGACTAAAGAAGAGACTATTTCATCTGATACAGTTGATGAACTGAAAACTCCCAAAGACTCTGATAGTTATGATGCTCTTTGTTCATATATGCCATGGAAGACACAACAAGTTGTACAGGAGCCAGAAACCAATTTAGCTGATAAAGGTCAAGTTTCTTTTTCAACTTCGTCTGATACAACTGATGAATACATAACTCCTAAAGGAAGTGACAGTTTTGAAGCTTCTTGTTCATATATTCAGCATTGGAAACAGGAAGTTTTACAGCAGTCAGAAAAATATTTAACCAGTAAGGACCATGATTCTTATTCAGATTCATCTGACACAATTGATAAAAATAAAATCCCTAAGGGAAGTGGCAGTTTTGGTGCCCCTTTTTCAGGTATGCTATGGAGCAAACAGGGAGCATTACACCATCCAGAAACATGTCTAATCAGTAAGGACTGTGTTTTTTTCCCATGTGAAGTTGCTCCTCATTTTAATAATAAAATATCATATTCTTTCTTGGGTTGTTCGTTGGAAAGAAGAGGAAAAGGGATCCCTTTGATGTCTGATAGTCATTATTTTGAGAGTGTTTATTTAAGGGCTTCAGCTGAGAATGAGGTGAAACAAAAGATGGATTCTTTAGAGGGTTGTGAAAGAAATGAAGGTCTGGGGAAAGAATTATCTCAATGTTTTGAACTAAAGGAAAATAGAAATACTTTAGTATTTTCAGAGGTGCGCCCCAGGTCTTCAGAAATACAGTGTGTTGAGAATGTTATAGTTCTGGATAATTCTGTAACAATTTCAGAAGCACATATACTCTCCAGGGGACATGATACCTCTCAGATGGAGGCTTCTGGTGGTCCTCTTCAGACTACTAAATCTAACTTGGATGAGACTTCACAGCAACTGTACTTTCAAGAGGAAAGAAACCGAAAGGCAGCTTCTGCTTTTGGTGGAAAAAATCTTGATGCTACTAAAAATATAGCCTTTGAGGCAGTTATTGCCTCTATTGAACCTTCCAAGAAAGAGAGTACAGTAAATGAAATCCGAACTGCCATCAATAAATCTTTAACAAATGACAGAGAAGAAAGTGAACCAAAAAATGCAGATCTTTCCCTATTAAGTTATAATGATGAAAATTCTTTCTTTGATAAACTTAGTCCTCCATGCTGTCAATCTCCTCCTGGGGTATTTGAACCAGCAGCTTCAAAACCATTGTTCTATAAAAAAGATGATGATGGTAGCTCCCTGTACCGGCATCCTAATTTAAAATCGCTCCCCAATGTTTCTCAGGAAATGTTCATTAAGCCACTTTCTCTTATTCCAGAGCTTAAGTCATCTGCTTCTTTAAGTGAAAAATCTCACAGCCAGGCTGTTGGTCTTTGCAAAACACAGTCAGCTTTATTTCAGTGTGATATAGACAATGAACCATTTCTTCCCAATGGAAAGATAAAGTCTGTTTCTGCTCTTGACCTTCTAGAGAAGGTAGGCTCTTCAAACATTATTTATCCAACGAAAGTATCAACTTCAGATTCTTGGGTTTTACAAGATTTAAAGCAGCAAACCTTTGAAGAAGTTGCAGATTCCTCAAACTATATTTTGGGTAAGATTGTAAACTTTAGTAATGTCATTGTAGGTCCATCTGCAACTGTAGGAAGCAGCTTTTCAGTAAACTTGGTGGCATGTGATGCAAAGTCAAAGGTGCTTTACCAGTGACCAATAATGCATCATTAATTGTAGTCAGCCAAAAGACATTGCTGAAAGCTGATATAGGCCAAGGTGAAATTCCTCGGTCTATAGGAGCCAAGTCCAGTTTCACTATACATACAATTATGCAAAATGACTCCTATTTTGTAGAGGGCCTGCAGGGGAAGGCTGAATCTGACATCTGTACTCTGGATGATGATACTGAATGCTGTAGCCTAGATGAAAATGCTGTTGTATGCAGTGAAAGAGTTGCTGAACTAGAAAGAGAGGTGAGACATAATAAAATGATAGTTGGGGGGAAACACGGTCTTTTCCAGTATTGTTGCAGGAAATGGTATTGTTATTTTGCTTTTTACTATTTCCCAGATATGTGACCAAGGTGACTTGACTGGTGAGCGCATTGAGCTAGCAGGTTTAGAAAATTTGTTTGATGATCTAGAGATTTGTGACAGCTCCCTGCACTGGCAATCTACTTTACAACTACCATCTGAGGAAGAGAGCAATTTTGAAGAGCCTGTAAGTTTTTCTATTTGACATTTCTTATGGGCTAGGGAGAGAAGTATTTTAGCTGAAAAATGGGGATGAAAGCAAAGGGACCGTTTATCTCCTCCAGTACCAGCTTGTGACTTGTGCTCTGGTCTTCATTTGATATCTAGAAATATGCTCCATTAATTTCTTAGAGATCGGCATAAAAGAAATGTTTGTGTTTTGTAGACTGTAAGACTTAGTGAGTTCTATAGTGTCTTGGAAAAGGCCATCCTCTGGAGCTCCCAGACCTTTCATCTTGAGGCATCCTGACTCTTCCAAGTTGTGCCAGCAAGAACTTTTGGGACAGTGTTAAGATTAGACTTATTCAGGGAGACATTGAATTGTACTTTTTTCCCTTCTGGCCTTCAATGTACAAGCCTTGGAATAGGCCCTGGAAGTATTCAAGTGTTTCTGTTTAGAAGCTCCTGAAAGATGTGACTTCAGAGGTCTCTTGAAAGTTACAAGAACCAGTGTTTCCCCAGGAAGGATATTGAGGTGCTTAATGTCCAAACTAGTCAGTGTCCCCAAAGGGAACTAACTATCCCCTTCCCGAATGAGCAACATACCATGTATATATACATTCCCTCCATCTGTCTATTTATATCATTATCATGTGTGTGTGTGTGTGTGTGTGTGTGTACTAGAAAATGGTAACTTTGGGGTGTTATAAAAAGTCTATGTCAATGTTTCTTTATTACAAGTCTTCATTTTCTTGGATCCTTGGAACCCTTGGCTTTAACATTTCTCTGGTCCCACTGCCTATCCTCTTTTATCTGATACTGCCAGCTTCAGCTGCAGTCCCACTTCCTTTTAATATATCCTTATATCCTGTTAGTCATTAAATAAAGGTAGATAATATGCGTGGTGTACTTTGTGTTACTTTCCTTTTCCTATTTTCTTTTTCTTTTTGTTTTAATTTTTATTTTTTTCGGATGTACATATTTCAAATTCTGTGTACATTACATCATGTTCACCACCCGAACACTAATTATAGTGCATCCCCTCACATGTGACCCTAATCACCCCTTTTGCCCTCCCCCCTCCCCCCTCCCCCAATGGTAACCACCAGTCCAATCTCCAATACTATGTTTTTTTTTTATTAAGGTTATGAACGTTAACATCCTTGTGAAATTACAGTTGTACGTCATTATTAGTCATGTTGTAGGTACACCACTTCACCCCTAGTGCCCTCCCCCCACCCCCCTTTCCCCTGGTAACCACCAATCAGTTCTCTTTGTCCATATGTTAACTACCACCTATGAGTGGAGTCATACAGAGTTCGTCTTTCTCTGTCTGGCTTATTTCATTCAACATAATACCCTCAAGGTCTATCCATGTTGTTGTGAATGGGACGACTTTATCCTTTTTTATGGCTGAGTAGTATTCCATTGTATATATATATACCACATCTTCTTTATCCAATCATCAGTTGCTGGGCACTTAGGTTGGTTCCCTGACTTGGCTATTGTGAATAATGCTGCGATGAACATAGGGGTGCATGGAACTTTTGGAATTGCTGATTTCAGGTTCTTAGGATAGATACCCAGTAGTGGGATGGCTGGGTCATAAGGTATTTCTATTCTTAACTTCTTGAGGAATCTCCATACTGTTTTCCATAGTGGCTGCACCAGTTTGCATTCCCACCAACAGTGTATGAGGGTTCCCTTTTCTCCACAGCCTCTCCAACATTTGTCACTCTTGGTTTTGGATATTTTTGCCATTCTAACAGGTGTGAGGTGATATCTTAGTGTAGTTTTGATTTGCATTTCCCTGATGATTAGTGATGATGAGCATCTTTTTCATGTGTCTATTGGCCATCCATATATCTTCTTTGGAGAAATGTCTGTTCATGTCCCCTGCCCATTTTGTAATTGGGTTATTTGATTTTTTATTGTTGAGTTGTGTGAGTTCTTTGTATATTATGGAGATTAACCCTTTGTCGGATAAATAACTTGTGGATATTTTTTCCCAATTAGTGGGCTGTTTTTATGTTTCAATCCTGTTTTCCCTTGCCTTGAAGAAGCTCTTTAGTCTGATGAAGTCCCGTTTGTTTATTCTTTCTATTGTTTCCCTCATGTGAGGGGTTATGGTGTCCGAAAAGATTCTTTTGAAGCTGATGTCAAAGAGTGTGCTGCCGATATTCTCTTCTAGCAGTCTTATTGTTTCAGGCCTAATGTTTAGGTCTTTGATCCATTTTGAGTTTATTTTAGTAAATGGTGAAAAAGAATGGTCAATTTTCATTGTTTTACATGTGGCTTTCCAGTTTTCCTAGCACCATTTGTTGAAAAGACTTTCTTTTCTCCATTGTATCCCCTCAGCTCCTTTGTCGAAGATTAGCTGTCCATAGATGTGTGGTTTTATTTCTGGGCTTTCAATTCTGTTCCATTGATCTGTGCACCTGCTTTTGTACCAGTACCATGCTGTTTTTATTACTGTAGCTTTGTAGTACGTTTTGAAGTCAGGGATGGTGATGCCTCCAGCTGTGTTCTTTTTTCTCAGGATTGCTTTAGCAATTCGGGGTCTTTTGTTGCCCCATATGAATTTTAGGATTCTTTGTTCGATTTTTGTAAAGAATGTCATTGGGATTCTGATTGGGATGGCATTGAATCTGTAGATTGCTTTAGGTAGTATGGACATTTTAACTATGTTTATTCTTCCAGTCCATGTGCATGGAATGTCTTTCCATCTCTTTATGTTGTCATCCATTTCTTTCAGAAAAGCCTTGTAATTTTCATCGTATAGGTCTTTCACTTCCTTAGTTAAATTCACCCGGAGGTATTTTATTCTTTTTGTTGCGATTGTGAATGGTATTGTGTTCTTGAGTTTTTTTTTTTCAGTTCGTTGTTAGAGTATAGAAATGCTACTGATTTATGTAAATTGATTTTATACCCTGCACCTTTCTGTAGTTGTTGATTACTTCTGAAAGTTTTCCAATGGATTCTTTGGGGTTTTCTATATATAAGATCATGTCGTCTGCAAACAGTGAGAGTTGCACTTCTTCTCCCCCATTTGGATTCCTTTTATTCCTTTTTCTTGCCTGTTTGCTCTGGCCAGGACCTCCAGAACTATGTTAAATAAGAGTGGTGATAGAGGGCATCCTTGTCTCCTTCCGTTCTCATGGGGATGGCGCTCAGTTCTTGCCCACTGAGTATGATGTTGGCTCTGGGTTTGTCATATGTGGCCTTTATTACGTTGAGGTAGTTCCCTTCTATCCCCATTTTGTTCAGAGTTTTTATCATAAATGGCTGTTGGATCTTGTCAAATGCTTTCTCTGCATCTATTGAGCTGATCATGTGGTTTTTATTCCTCACTTTGTTGATGTGGTGTATCATGTTGATTGATTTGGGGATGTTGAACCATCCCTGTGTCCCTGGTATGAATCCCACCTGATCATGCTGTATTATCCTTTTGATGAATTGCTGTATTCGGGTTGCCAAAATTTTGTTGAGAATTTTTGCATCTATGTTCATCAGCGATATTGGCCTGTAGTTCTCCTTTTTCCTGCTGTCCTTGTCAGGTTTTGGTATCAGCGTGATGTTGGCCTCATAGAATGTGTTGGGAAGTGTTCCATCCTCCCTAATTTTTTGGAATAGCTTGAAAAGGATAGGTATTAAATCCTCTCTGAAAGTTTGGTAGAATTCCCCAGGAAAGCCATCTGGTCCTGGGGATTTATTCTTTGGGATGCTTTGGATGGCTGTTTCTATCTCTTTCCTTGTGATTGGTCTGTTCAAATTGTCTACTTCTTCTTGAGTGAGTTTTGGGAGATTGTAGGAGTCCAAGAATTTATCCATTTCCTCTAGGTTATCCATTTTGCTGGCATATAGTTTTTCGCAGTATTCTCTTATAATCCATAGTACTTCTGTGGAGTCTGTTGTTATTTCTCCTCTTTCATTTCTGATTTTGTTTACTTGAGCTTTCTCTCTTTTTTTCTTTGTAAGTCTGGCTAGGGGTTTGTCAATTTTATTTATCTTCTCAAAGAACCAGCTCTTTGTTTCATTGATCCTTTCTACTGCCTTTTTTGTTTCAATAGCATTTATTTCTGCTCTGATTTTTATTATTTCTCTCTTTCTCCTGACTTTGGGCTTTGTTTGTTCTTCTTTCTCTAATTTGGTTATGTGTACTTTAAGATTGCTGATTTGGGATTTTTCTTGTTAAGATGTGCCTGAGTTGTGATGAATTTTTTCTCTTAATACAGCTTTTGCTGCATCCTCATATGACTTGGTATGGCATGTTATCATTTTCATTTGCCTCCAGGTATTTTTTGATTTCTTCCTTAATTTCTTCAATGATCCATTGCTTGTTCAATAGCATATTGTTTAGTCTCCACATCCTTGTGCCTTTCTCAGCTTTTTTCTTGTAATTAATTTCTAGCTTTACAGCATTATGATCCGAGAAGATGCTTGTTATTATTTCAATTTTTTTTCAAATTTGTAGAGGCTCTCCTTGTTTCCCAACATATGGTCTATCCTTGAGAATGTTCCATGCGTGCTTGAGAAGAATGTGTATTCTGCTGTTTTTGGATGAAGTGTTCTATATAGGTCTGTTAAGTCCAAGTGTTTTAGCTTTTCGTTTAGCTCCACTGTTTCTTTGTTGATTTTCTGTCTCGATGATTTGTCCACTGATGTGAGTGGGGTGTTGAGGTCCCCTACTATTATTGTGTTATTTTTGATATCCTCTTTTAGGTTTGTTAATAGTTGCTTTATGAGCTTTGGTGCTCCTGTGTTGGGTGCATAGATATTTATAAGCGTTATTTCTTCTTGATGAAGTGTCCCTTTGATCATTATATATTGGCCCTCTCTGTCTCTCTTTACCTGCCTTATCTTGAAGTCTGTTTTGTCTGATAGAAGTATTGCAACACCTGCTTTCTTTTGTTTGCTATTAGCTTGGAGCATTGTCTTCCACCCCTTCACTCTGAGCCTGTGTTTGTCCTTGGACGTGAGGTGTGTTTCCTGGAGGCGACAAATTGTTGGATCTTGTTCCTTAATCCATTTTGCCACTCTGTTTCTTTTTATTGGAGAGTTCAATCCGTTTACATGGAGGGTGAGTATTGATGCATGAGGGCTTAATGCTGTCATTCTGTTGCTTGTTTTCTGGTTTTCCTGTGTTTCCTTTGTTTCTCGTCCTGTGTGTTTTAGCCTACCCATTGACTTCTGCAATTTCGTATGCTGGGTTTCTTAGACTTTTCCCTATTTGTGTTTTGTGTCTGTGTTCTGTTTTTTAGTTTAGTGGCTATCCTGAAGTTTGTATTCAGAATCTCATGTATAACATAGTCCATTTTCTGGTGGTCTCTTACTTCCTTAGCCTAGACTGTTTCAGTCCCTTTCCTCCTCCCCTCCTAAATTATTATTTTCATCTCTTATTCCAACTTGTGTTGTGAGTTTGTGGTTAGAATGATAAGATTGTCTCTGCTTTTGTGATTTCCTTCCCTTTATCCTAATGCTATAGTTGAATATTTGCTATCCTATTCAGATTCTATCTATTTGTCTCCCTACTCTGTGTTTTGTGACCCCTTACTCCCTTTTTTTCTTTTTTCAGGTATGAGAGCTTTCTTGAGGATATCTTGTAGTGGAGGTCGTGAGACTACGAAGTCCCTCAGCTTTTGTTTGTCTGGAAAAGATTCAATTTCTCCCTCATATCTGAAGGATATTTTTGCTGGATAGAGTATTCTTGGCAGAAGATTTTAATCCTTTAAAGTTTTGAATATGTCACTCTAATCTCCCCTAGCTTGTATGGTTTCTGTAGAGAAATCCACTGAAAGTCTGATGGGGGTTCCTTTGTAGGTTAGTTTCTTCTGTCTTGCTGCCCTGAGTATTCTTTCTTTGTCCTTCATTTTTGCCATTTTTACTACTATGTGCCTTGCAGTATGTCTTTTTACATTGAAAAATGTAGGAGAGCTGAAAGCTTCCTCCACACACATTTCTCTCTCAATCCCTAGATTTGGGAAGTTCTCCTCTATTATTTCGTTGAACACACTTTCTCCTCCATTTTCCTTTTCCATGCCCTCAGGAATTCCGATGATTCTTAAGTTGCGTTTTCTCATTGAGTCAGCTTTTTCTCTGTGATTTTCTTCAGTTTTTTTAATTCTTAGTTCTCTTTCTTCCTCTGTCTGGAGCCATTCAGCCTGTCTGTCTTCGATTATGCTAATTTTCCCCTCTATGCTGTCTACACAGGCATTCAGTGAATCCGTATTCTGTTTTATCTGATCCATTGTATTTTTCATCTCTAGCATTTCTAATTGATTCTTCTTTACAATTTCAATCTCTTGTGAAGTAACTCCAGAACTCGTTGACTTGTGTCTCTATATTTCCCTTTACCTCATTGAATATTTTGAGGATAGCCATTTTGAACTCCTCTTCACTTAGTTTAGCCATTTCCAAGCCCTCAGGACCTACTTCTGTATTTTTATTGTTTTCCTTTTGGACTGGAGCTTTTATAAATTGCTGGATGGTAGAGCAGCGGTTTTTGCACATGATTCTATTATTTGGCTGCAATTACAGCCTGTCGCCACTAGATGGGGGTCGAGAGGCTTGTTTTCTGAGCCCTGCACCTGCAGCCAAGAAGGCGGCACCCAGCGTGGGTTGGGGGAGGAGGGGCAGTTTCACTTGCGTGACCTGTATTGGTTCAGATCTGACTTTCTGGTCTCCTGAGGCCCTGGCTTGCTGGGGCTCCCCCACGGGAAAGCTTTGCCCTGTTGGAGGGTTTCTGCTGCACGGGTGGTGGGCGTCCTGGACTATCCCCCATGCTTGGCCCCTCCCCCACTCCTTCCTGCACCCGTGGCAGGGATCCCAGTCCTTAGGGGAGAGAGCAAAGTTCTCTCCTACCCCCGTTCCAGATCCTCCCAGGCCGGCTGCAGTCTCTCTGCCTTCCGTCATTTGGCTGCTGTGGGTCTCTGACGATTTCTGTTATTAAGATTGTTTTTTTGGTTGGAAAGCGTTTGTTCTTTTTGGTTGTACTTTCGAGGGGAGAGAGTCCCAGGTGAGCTCATGCCGCCATGTTGCTGACCTCTTTTCCTATTTTCTGATGAGTAAGATTAGTACGTCATTGGAAAGCTATTAGTTTAGGTTGGAACCATATTTAGACCTTTAGTTTCAGGCAATTGATAAGAGAAAATGAACAGATATTGTGATGAACTTTTCCTCCTTATTATAATTGAATTTATAGAAATTTTTAATAGAGAGAACTGTTAGGTTCATTTTATTTTCTTCAACATTGTAAAGTAAGCATTATTTAATTCTAATTAATAACAATGGGTATGAAAATGATAGCTAATATTCTGTGCTCAAATACTATGCTAACAGTTTTACTTCTGTACATCAATTTGTTTAGTCCTTTGGTCAATCCTATCAGGTAGGATTGTTGGGGATTATCATCATCCCATTTTACAATTGACACTTAGATGGTTAAGGAACTTGCTCAAGGTTGTTTAGCTAGTAGGGGAACTAGTATTTGAAACTAAGCTTAGTTATGTACTGCCTCCCTGTTTAACTATTCTTCAGTGAAACCAGGGCCAAGATTTTGCATTATTTTGGCAAGAGCAAAGGAGAGTTGTCAAAGTCAGTGTCACTAAGATTGAGAAACAAAATATGATCAATTTTGTGTGTGTGTGTGTGTGTGTGAGGAAAATTGACCCTGAGCTAACATCTGTTGCCAATCTTTCTCTTTTTGCTTGAGGAAGATTGTCACTGAGCTAAAATCTGTGCCAATCCTCCTCTATTTTATGTGGGTCACCACCATACCATGGCTTGATGAGTGGTGCTAGGTCTGTGCCTGGGATCCGAACCTGTGAATCCTGGGGCGCTGAAGTGGAGCACGTGAACTTAACCACCTAGCCGATCCCCAAAATATGATCAATTTTCAACTTAGAAGTTTCTAATTTTTTTGATTATACTACTTTTGTAACTTACATCAACTTTTCATATAGATACAATTTATTTAAAGAAATGAAGCTATGTATTCAGTTAGTGGTGATGTGCTGAGATTAACTCTGACCACTATTCCAAATTTTATTTGCTCTTAACTGTAGCCTTAAGTATAGTTTTTCAGGTGAGGGACTGTGTATTGTCCTTCACTCTTAGCTGTATTCTATGATCTCTGAGTTACATAATGCCAATGTTAGGGAAACAAGGAGCCAGATATTGAAGTTATCTTCCTGTGTGGCTCAGCTTGCTCTCAGGGGGTTTGAAACTCCTTGGTTTCTTCCTTATTCTTATCTGTGTCTCAGAAGAGTCATTCATACTTGTTTGTCTCACTTTGGTACCTACCCATCATTCTCTAAATGAGTATTTGGGTATCCACTGATGTATGATGTAGATTGCGGCAATGAAAAGAGTGTGGAGATTTGGAGTCAAAACCCTGTTCACTTATTTGCTAGCCTTGTGTCTTGGGCAAATAAGTAACTTTGGAGGATCATTCTCTTCATCTACAGAGAGAAAAAGGAGTAGTAATAATCAACCTCATGCATTGTTATATTAAATGAGGTAAGGTATATCACTTTAGATAGTGCCTGGCTGTTTGTTCTCTTCACTGTGCTGAAACTAGACTTACTAGGCTCTCACCAGTAGTTTGTTGTTCTCTGTTGTTATTTTGTTTTTTCTTTCTCCTTGTTCCTGTAGCAGCATATTACATTCTTCTAGCCTCTGTGATAAAATACTGTTTTATTATCCCTTATTTTGGCCATGTAACTCTAAATATTATTTAAGGTTTACTCTTTAGATTTCTTTTTGTTTTGTGCGTCCTCTGTCCCCCCAAAGACATAGTTTCCTCCCAAGGTTTAAATGCTTTTCTTTGTGATTTTTTCCCTCCTGATTCCTTGCATTTTCAATTAGTAATGAAGATCTGCTGATCTCTTAAATAAACACTTCTCATCTTTTTCATTCTACATTTTCTTTTGTATTACCTACTCTAATATCTGTATATTTTGAATCTTTGATATAATGAAGTTTTATTGAAGTCAAGGTTGGAATAGAAATTCTTTCCTCCTACATTTGGAAGCTGTAGGGAAAAACTATTATTAAACACACACAAGTATCTATCTGTCATATATACAGTATATATGTTAATAAGCTGCACTTCAAAAAACTCTCCTTCAGGAGTGGCTAATTGAAAACAGAACTTTGTGCCATGTTTAGAGCAGGGTTTCTCTGCACTATTGTCATTTTGGGTTGAATAATTCTTTGTTATGGGAGCTGTTCTGTGCATTTTAGGATTTAGCAATATCCTTGGCCTTTACTCACTAGATGCCAGTAGCATTCCTCCCCTCAAAGTTATGATAGTGAAAAATGTCTCCAGGCATTGCCAAATGTTCCTTGGTGGGAGAGGTGGGTACATGCAAAATCTCGTCCAATTGAGAACCACTGGTCTAGAGAAACCTATATGTCAGTAGAAGTAGAATATTCCTTTCCACACCCTCCAGCTTCCTAAGAATGTTCATTACTACACAGTGAAAAAATTTTGATAAAAAAGGATAGAAAAATTCATGCTTATGTACATTTTTAGGCTCTCTCCAGTCAGGGTATCACTAGAATAATCTTTTTAGGAGAATAAAGAAACCTAAAAGTAGTATATTGTTTTTATATGAAAGTATACTCTGTATTTGGTGAAAAATTGTGTGTGTTTATGTACTAACATCATTAGTAATGGTTTCTAATTTTTTTTTCTTGTAAGGACTTGTTGGGATCCTATGAAACGTTAGGAACTTCTTTTTCAGTATTTAACTTTTACTTCACTATCAGTTTATATTTTCCACTACTTTTATTTCAAGAAATTTGAGGAGTTGTGTTTTTTCATAACTGATCACAGATGCAGTTCTTTGATGCTTTTATTTTTCTTCTAAACATTTGTGGATAGTTTGAAAATATTCCTGTTCTCTTTTCCCTCTGTTCCTCTTTCCTTTCCACAACACACCTCTCCTACTTAAAAAAAAAAAATCCTTGAGCTTGTCAAGAATAATATCACAGTTCAAATCCTGCAGGGATCATACTATTATAAGGAGCAAACTTGCGAGTACTAGAACACTTCTAGCCCTCCCATCTGGGATATTCTATACAGGCAGACTTCTGTACCCTCAGAATAGTTTGTAGAGCCTTCTTGGTATTGACCAAACAAGATATGACCTGTATATGAATTTAGGAGGGTTGAGAATATGATCTTAACTAACTGGTGTAACTGCTTGGTATTCATTTTCATAAAAATGAAGTTTGTTTTTTAGCGGATGAACTCTAAAATTAATCTTATTTTCTTCATTTTTTTAATCTCTTTTCATAGGTAGGTCGTTCTAATGTGGACATTAATCAGTCTTTTTCATCTGTATTGCCGCCATTTGTTCCTCATGAGCCAGCCAGAGAGTTGGAGTATCACTCTTCAGATCTCAGAATGTTGAGGGTATCTCCTGACACTGTGCCCAAGACTCTCAAACATTTAGCGGGTAAGTAGGAAAGGAGATAGTAAGTGTCCTTATGGCTAGCTTGTTAACAATATCTTGCTATGCCTAACTAATTTTTTATTTTTGAACTCCTGCAATAATGTTAACTTCAGATTAGGTGTATTTATCCCTAGATCCCCTGATCTTTTGTTAGATGAACCATTTGATTTTTCGTTGCATTTTTCATGACAATGTTTAGAACTGAATTACATGAAAGAATCTAATATTAGAGAGAGTTTGTTTCTATATTCCTTTCTGTGACTTGAAGGGAAAAAGGAATTAATTGAGCACAAAAGGACATGAGTGGATACAAATAGGTTTGTAGACAGGAAATTGAGAGATCAGTTTTGAGGTAGAAAGCAAGATTATCTGCTGAGGGAGGTGAGAAGTTGTAGAGGTGGGATAGGGGGTTTGAGAAGAGTGGCTTGGTGGAGGCTTTGAATTTATGTTGAAGTGAATAGGAGATGGAGCTGACCAAGGACAAGCAAAAGGATTGGCAAGTGGTTCTGAGAAGGTAGTTGAGGTTAGAGATGATTCTATAATGTTGTCAGTCTATATAGACTCTGATTTTTCTCTACTAAAACTCAGGAATAGAGAAGATCAATTACAGGATTGATCCTTGGTTGAGGGATTTGTTGAGTGGGTGGTGTGGTGGCAGGAAAGCAGTGGAAGGGAATCAGTGAGAGGAGGTGATGAGCTGTTGATTTCAGCCTGCATAGGGAAAGAAGAGAAGCCAGAAGAGTTGTTAGTCTGGAAGAAAATAGAGGGAACAGAGGTTTATTTGTGAGATTGAATAGGTGAGCTGGGTATAAGTTACTGAGAGAGCTAGAGGAATAGGTAATTTTGGTCAGATTGAGTTAGTACATTTAAATGGGGATCTTATTGAAGGGTGATTAGATCCATTGCATGGCCCTGGGATTGGACAGTAGAAGTTGAATACAGATCACTGGGTAAAGTAAATTGAGATTTTGAGGCTAGCTTATTGGATTGGTTAACTGTGTTTAAATATCTTCTCATTAATGTGGGATTTGGGGTTTAGGGAAAGCCTGTGAACCAGACCTTAAAGTCTTCAAAAAATAAATAGAGGGCTGGCCTGGTGTCATAGTGGTTAAGTTCGTGTGCTCTGCTTCAGTGACCCAGGGTTCATGGGTTTGTATCCCAGGTGCGGACCTACACACTGCTCATCAAGCCATGCTGTGGCAGCATCCCACATATAAAGTGGAGGAAGACTGGCACAGATGTTAGCTCAGCAAATCTTCCTCAAGCAAAAAGAGGGAGATTGGCAACATAGGTTAGCTCAGGGCTGATCTTCCTCACCAAAAGCAAAAACAAAAACAAATGAATGGGAGCAACTGGGAGTTGTAAGGAGAAAGTGATAGATGGAGGATGATATAGAAGCTGTGTGTCATCTAAACCTCAAAAAGATTTTATTTGTATGTTTGTTTGTTTATTTGAGGAAGATGGAAAATAATGGTAAGGAAATAGTTATGAGAAATAGTTAAATGCTAACTTCCATCTCTGCCTGTTTCTAGAATCATGGTATATGGGAGAGGACTGCAAGGGTAGTAGTATTGTCAAGGGGAAAATCAAGTTTCTTTTAAGGCAAAAAGTTAGAGAGTATTCTATGAAAAATTTGAGAATGGTTGTTTATTAAATAGCAGAATGGTTTCAAAGAGCATGGAGGAAAGGAGGGAGGAGAAGAATAAATAGTGGGAAGAACCAAGGTAAGAAAACAGCAGGAATAAAATGTGGCAACAGGAGACTGGTAATATTTGCCTTTTCTCTCTACCGGGGATTTCAATGATGAGCATAGTTGAAATGACTGGCCTCAAATATCCTAATTTTATCAGAAGTAATTTTGATGTCAGAACTATCTAAGGGTCCCAGCTCATGTCTGATCTGGTCCCAGAGATGAGATGAGGACTTCCCTAGGATTTGAGAAAGGCATTATGTCTAAAAATGTATTTTTCTGGCTGTCTTGTACAAATTATAGCACGGCTTCGTAAGGAATTCTCAGATTGCAGTGTGTCATTCCTCCCACCCCTTACCCCCGCCATTACGTCCTTTGAAATTGTCCTCGGATATTATGTTCTTTTTTCTCTTTGCATTTGCATTGACCTACCTTAAAGCTCACTGATTTCATTCCTTGGCATGTTCAGCCTATTGATGAGCTCATCAAAGGCATCCTTCATTTCTGTTACAGTGTTTTTGATTTCTGTCATTTCGTTTTGATTCTTTCTTAGAGTTTTCATCGTTCTGCTTACATTACTCATCTGTTCTTACATGTCCACTTTTTCAGTTAGAGCTCTCAGCTTATTAATCATAGTTATTTTAAATTCCTAGTCTGATAATTCGAAATCTTTGCCATATCTGAGTCAGGTTCTATTTCTTGCTTTGTCTCTTCACATTGTTTTTTGCCTTTTAACATGCCTTGTGATTTTTTGTTGAACCTTGGACATGATGTATTAGGTAAAAAGAACTGAGGTAAATAGACCTTTGGTGTAAGGTTTTAAGTTTATCTTGCTAAAAGTTAAACAGTTTGCTGTAACTGTGGTGTCAGACGCTAAAATTTCCTCTCATGTCCTTGTTTTTGTCTCTCCTGTTGTCTTTTGGTTTCCCTTGAGACTCCTTCTTAAATAGTCTGAGCCTTGCTTGCGTTCTTTCATCTGTAACCTCCTGTTGTTATACAGGAGCCCTGTTGATGTAGTGGTAATGTGTGGAGGGGAGAGGCTGCATTATAATAATCCTGTGATTAGGTCTCAGTCTTTTAGTGAGCCTGCGTCCCTGGACTGTTATATTTACAAGTGCTTCTCAGCATCTTACCCCTACGTAGGTGAAACAGGAAGGTTAGAGGGGGCTGGAGTTGGGTATTTTTCTTCTCCCAGGTTGGGTAGGTTCTGGTAAAACCAATTCAGGCTCTGGTAATATAATTTCCTTTGAGGTCAGTCTTTCATTACGGAGAACAGAGGGCTCTGGGCTGCTTCTAAAATGGCTACTTTTCCCCTCCTCCTGCCAGAAATATGAGGGTATTTTTGTTCCATCTTTATCCAGAGATCCTTGTGGGGCTTCTGGAAGTAAAACTCATGAAAATGTGGGGTCCTCCCCTAAGGCTGGGCCCCAGGAGTTTTTATCTCTAAAGTGAGTCCATGCTCTTAGCCCCTAGCAGTTTGTCAAATGCAGTTTAATTTTTCCTACCAGTTCCTGGCTTCAGCAGCTTCTGCTCCCCATAATCTGTGATTCTTTGTATTTTCCTCTCTCTCCAGTTTTCTGGCTGGTGGTTTACCCTGTGAACTCAGTTCTCTGATGGATCTAAGAAGAGCTGTTGATTTTCAGTTTGTTTAGCTCTTTTCTTGTGCAAATGGGAATGACTTCTACGCTTTTACCCGCTGGACAAGAAAAATCTCCCTCTTTTTTAAAGTGTTCAGATAAATAACAAAAGCAACCGAGATAGAGCTTTGGGAGGAAGAATGACTTATTTAGAATAAAAGTTAAAACCATCTGTCAGTAGCTTTTTTTAAACAGCTTTATTGAGGTGTAATTCACATACTATACACTTCATCCATTTCAAGTGTACAGTTCACTGAGTTGTGCAAACATCACTATACTCTAATTTTAGAACATTTTTATACTCCCAAGGAAACCCTGTAACTGTTAGTGGTCACTCCCCACTCCACACCTCCCTCAGCATTCCCACTGTGTCTGTAAATTTGCCTATTCTGGAGATTTTCATATAGATGAAATCATACAATATGTGATCTTGTGTGACTGGGTTCTTTCACTGTGTATGTTTTCAAGATTTATATGTTGTAACATGAATCAGTACTCATTCCTTTTTATTGCCAATAATAGTAGATTGTATGGATATGTCACATTTTGTGTACCCATTCATCAGTTGATGGACATTTGGGTTGTTTTCACTTTTTTGGCTCTTATGAATAAAGTTGCTGTGAACATTCATGTACATGTTTTTGTGAATATGTATATTTTCACATCTGTTTGATATATATCTAGGAGTAGAATCGCTGGTTCTTGATAACAATGTTTAACATTTTGAAGAACTGCTCAACTGTTTTCCAAAGAGTGTGCACCATATTACAATTCCCACCAGCATTATGAGGGTTCGAATTTCTCCACTTTCTCAGCAACACTTGTTATTTTCTGTCTTTGTGATTATAGCCATTCTGGTGGGTGTGAAGTGGTATCTTGTGGTTGTAGCTTACATTTCCCTAATGGCCACTGATGTTGAGCATCTTTTTTTGTGTTTATTGGCCATTTGTATATCTTCTTTGGAGAAATGTCTATTCAGATTCTCACTCCCTTTTTTATTGGGTTATTTATCTTTTTGTTATTGAGTTGCAAGAGTTCTTTATATATTTTGAATACAAGTCCTTTATCAGATACATTATTTGCAAAAGTTTTCTCCCACTCTGGGTTGTCTAGTCTCTTAATTGATGATATTGATTGCAGTACAAAGTTTTTAATTTTGATGATATCCACTTCATCTGTTTTTCTTCTTTTTAAAAATTTAATATTTAAATGGTGATAAAATACACATAATATAAAACTTACCATTTTACCCATTTTTAAGTATACAGTTCAGTGGCATTAAATACATTCACATTGTTGTGCAAAACATCACCACCCGTCTATCCACAGAACTCTTTCTTGTAAATCTGAAACTCTGTATCTATTAAATAGTAACTCCCTATTCGCTGCTACCCCTTGTCAACTGCCATTCTCCTTTTTATCTCTATGAATTTGACTACTCTAGGTTCCTCATATAAGTGGAATCATGCAGTATTTGTCTTTTTGTGACTGGCTTATTTCACTTAGAATAGTGTCTTCAAAGTTTCATCCGTGTTGTAGCCTATATCAGATTGCCTTGAGTCTGTCGATTTGTTTTGGGAGTATGCCATCTTAAATAATATTAAATATTTTGATTTATAAACATGAGATGTCTGTTTATTTGAGAGTATTGCCATCTTAATATTAAATACTTTGATCTATAAACGTGGGATGTTTTTCCATTTATTTGGGTCTTCTTAATTTCTTTCAACAATATTTTATAGTTTTCAGTATACAAGTCTTGCACTTTGTTAAATTACTTCTAAGTATTTTAATGTTTTTGATGTCATTGTAAAAAGTTGTTTTCTTCATTTCACTTTTGGAATATTCATTGCTAGTGTAAAGAAATACAGTTGAATTTTTTATGTTAATCTTGTAGCCTGCAACCTTGCTTAACCTTTCTTATTTCAAATAAGTTTTGTGTGGATTTCTTATAATTTTTATATACAAGATCATGTCATCTGCAAATACAGGCATAGCTTATTTTATTGTGCTTTGCTTTATTGCGCTTCATGGATATTGCGTTTTTTTTTCTGGGGGAAGATTAGCCCTAAACTAACTGCTGCCAATCCTCCTCTGTTTGCTGAGGAAGACTGGCCCTGAGCTAACATCCGTGCCCATCTTCCTCTACTTTATATGTGGGACGCCTACCACAGCATGGCCTGCCAAGCGGTGCCGTGTGTCCACACCTGGAATCTGAACTGGCGAACCCTGGGCCGTCAAAGCAGAACGTGCATGCGCACTTAACCGCTGCGCCACTGGGCCAGCCGTTGCGTTTTTGTAAGACCCACCACCAGCAAAAAGATTATGACTCCCCGAAGGCACAAATGATGGTTAGCATTTCTTAGCAATAAAATATTTTTAAATTAAGGTATGTACATTGTTTTTTTAGACATATGCTATTGCACACTTAGTAGATTACAGTATAATGTAGACGTAACTTTTTTTTTTTTAAGATTTCATTTTTCCTTTTTCTCCCAAAGCCCCCTGGTACATAGTTGTGCATCTTCAGTTGTGGGTCCCTCTAGTTGTGGCATGTGGGATGCTGCCTCAGCATGGCTTGACGAGCAGTGCCATGTCCGCCCCCAGGATTTGAACCCGTGAAACCCTGGGCCACCGAAGCACAGGGCGTGAACCTAACCACTCGGCCACAGGGCCAGCCCCAGCTTTTTTTTTCCTTTTTAAAGATCGGCACCTGAGCTAACATCTGTTGCCAATCTTCTTTTTCCCTTTTTTTTTCTTCTTCTTCTCCCTAAAGTCCCCCAGTACATAGTTGTATGTTCTAGTTGTGAGTGCCGCTGGTTGTGCTATGTGGGACACCGCCTCAGCATGGCTTGATGAGCAATGCCATGTCTGCACCTAGGATTCGAAGTGGCAAAACCCCAGGCCGCTGAAGCGGAGCACATGAACTTAACCACTCGGCCATGGGCCAGCCCCTAAACATAACTTTTATGTGCACTGGGAAACAAAAAAATTTGTGTAACTCATGTTATTGCGATATTTGCTTTATTGCAGTGGTCTAGAACCAAACCTGCAATATCTCCAAGGTATGCCTATAGAGATAGTCTTACTTCTTCCTTTCTAATATGGATGCCTTTGATATATTTCATTTCCCCAGTTGCTGTGACTAGAACCTCCAATACAGTGTTGCATAGAAGTGGAAAGAGCAGACATCCTTGTCTTGTGTTGGTCTTTGTGGGACTATATCAAGTGTTTTATCATTAAGTATGATATTAGGTATGGGACTTTTGTAGATGTTTTTTATCACGCTGAGGAAGTTCCCTTTTATTTGCAGTTTTTAGAGCATATTTATTGTGTTAAGGGTGTTAGATTTTATCAAATATTTTTTCTGTGTCTTTAACGGTGATCTTATGGTTTTTGTTCTTTATTCTAATAATATGTTGCATATTAATTTTCATATGTTGAACCAACTTTGCATTCTTGGTTATATATATGCCACTCAGGTATGATGTATACTCCTTTTTGTATGTTGTTGGATTCCTTTTGCCAGTAATTTTTTGAGGAATTTTGTGTTTATGTTCATAATAGATATTGGTGTGTAGATTTCTTGTGATTTTTTTTGTTGTTGTTTCACTTTGGTACAAAGGTAATACTAGTGTCATAAGTTGAGTTGGGAAGCATTCTCTGCTCTTCTAGTTTTTGGAAGAGTTTGTAAAGGATTGGGGTTAGTTTTTCTTGGCTAGAACTCACTGTGAAGCTGCCTGATCAATTTTTTGTAGAAGTTTTAAAATTACTAATTCTGTCTCTTTACTTGCTAAAAGTCTATTCAGATGTTATATTTTTCATGATCCAGTTTTCATAATTTGTCTTTCATGGAATTGTCCATTCCAGCTGGATTATCTAATTTGTTGTCATATAGCTGTTCATGGTATTCTGATATATTCCTTTTTGTTTTGTAAGGTTGGTAGTAGTGCCCCCTCTCTCATTCCTGATTTTAGTAATTTGAATTTTCTTTATCTATCTTTTTTTGGTGAATCTAGCTAAATTTTGTCAATTTTGTTGATCTTTTCAAAGAAATAAACTTGGTTTCTCTACTTTTTCTAAACTCTATTTTTCTTTACCTTTTAAATCTCTGTTTCATTTATTTCCAGTTTAGTCTTTATTGTTTCCTTCCTTCCACTTGCTTCAGTTTTAGTTTGTATTTTTTACTGTTTCTTATGGTGAAAGGTTAGGCTGTTGATTTGAGATCTTTTTAATATAGGTGTTTACGTTGATAAATTTCTAAGCACTACTTGAGCTGCATGCCCTAAGTTTTGGTTTGTTGTGTTTTTGTTTTAATTCATCTAAAGTATTTCCTGATTTCCGTTGTAATTTTTTTTCATTGACCTCTTGGTTATTTGGGAATTTGTTTTTTAATATCCACATATTCATGAATTTTCTCTTCTTGCTATCTTATTTGATTCCATTTTTGTTGGAGAACATATACTTTGAATGATTTCAGTTCTTTTAAATTTTGTCTTGTTTTATATCCTAGTGTATAGTTTATCCTGTAGAATGTACAGTTTGCATGTGAGAAGAATGTGCATTCTGCTGTTGTTAGGTGGTGTGTTCTATACGTGTCTTAGTTCTAGTGGGTTATACTGTTCAGGTCTTCGGTATCTTTGTTGAATTCTGCTTAGTTGTTTTCTCCATTTTTCAAAGTAGGGTATCGAAGTCTTCAACTGTTAGTGTTTGTGTGTCTCTCCCTTCTTTTCTGTCAGACTTGCTTTGTGTATTTGAGACTATGATATTAAGTACATTTATGTTTATAATTGTTATATATTCCTGATGAATTGACCTTTTTGTTGTAATAAATTGTCCCTGTTTGTACTTCTAGTAACTTTTTTTGTTTTAAACTCTGTTTTGTCTTATATCAGTTTGGGCACTCACTTCATGTCTTACAGTTGCTGCTTGTATGGTATATCGTTTTTCATCCCTGTACTTTCAACCTGTTTGTATCTTTGAATCTAAAGTGTGTCTCTTTTAAACAGCTTATAGTGGGATCTGTTTTTTTTAAATTCAGACTGATAATCTTTGCATTTTGATGTGATTGTTTAATCCATTCACATTTGATGGGATTATTGATAAGCATAGATTTACAATTGCTGGTTTACCTTTTGTTTTTCCTATGTCTCATATCGTTTTTGTTCTGTTCTTCCTTTACTGCTTACCGCTTAAGTGAATATTTTCTAAAATATTTATTTTATATTATTGTTTATATTATAAATAATACATATTATTTAATGTAATAAATACAACATAAAATATAATTATATTTAATTAGTATTGATTAAATATAATATTTATTATATTAATTGATTAAATATATTTATTATATTAAATATGTGAATATATAATAAATAATAAATATATGTAAATATAAAATTATAATATAAATATAAATAATATTTTCTAATATTTTATATCTAAAATATTTTGTAAAAAATGTGTGACATTTTAAATTTCTTGAATGATTTTTTAGGTAATTTTTAAGTTATATTCTTAGTGGTTGCTCTAGCACTTACAAAGTTTCTCTTATCAGAAATACTCCCAATTTATACTAACTTAATTCTAGTGTGATAGAGACATTATTCTTAAATAGTTCTATTCCCTCTTCTTATTTTGTATGCTGTTATTGTTATACTTATTAGTACGACACCTATATGTGTTACAAACCCAAGAATATATTACCTTGTTATAATTATTTATATAATTTTATGTATTTTAACAAGCTGAGAGAAGTAGGGAGAGCAAGTATTTATTTATAGAGCTTGTTATATTAATCTTCTGATTTACCTCTTCTTATTCTCTTTATTTGTTTCTGTGGATTTGTTACCATCTAGTATCATTTCCTTACTCCACTCCAGCTTTGCTCCCACCTGCCTCCTTTTGATGTTATTATCAAATATGTTACATTTCTATATGTTATAGCCCCAATAATACAATTATATACATATTACTTTATAATTTCTTTTAAAATCAGTTAAGAGAAGAAAGGAAAAGAAGTATGCAAGTATGCTGTCTTTTTGTAATTCATCTATGTAATTATTTTTACTAGCACCATTTGTTTTATTATGTAAATTTGAATTAGTGTCTGGTGTCACTTGCTTTTAGCCTGAAGAACTTCCTGCAGTATTTCTTGTGAGGTGGGTCTGCTACCAACAAATTCTCAGTGTTTTTATGTCTGGGAATATTTTTATTTTGTCTTTTGAAAGCTAGTTTTGCTGTTTTGGAATTCTTGGTTGACAATCTTTTCTTTCAGCACTTTGAATATATCTTCCCACTGTCTTCTGGCCTTTATAATTTCTGATAAGAAGTCAGCTATTAATCTTGTTAGCGTTCTCTTGTATGTGTTTTCTCTTCCTGCTTTCAAGATATTCTTTTTGTTTTTCAACATTTTCATGAGGATGTGTTGGTGTGAATCTCTGAATTTATCCTACGTTGAGTTCATTAATTTTCTCAAATGTGTAGATTAGCTTTTCATCAAATTTGGGAAATTTCAGCTGTTATTTCTTTGAGTATTTTCTCTGCTCCTTTCTCTTTTCTGCCTCGAGTATTCCCCATTATACATATGTTGGTGCATTTAGTCTTGCCTCACTGCTCTCTGAGCCTTTGTTCATTTTCCTGCATTCTTTTTTCTCTGTCCTCCAGATTGCATAATCTCTATTGATTTATCATCATGTTCACTGATTCTTCTGTCTGCCTCTATTTCCTGTTGGGCCTCTAGAAATTTTTCACTTAAGTTGTACTTTTCAACAGTAGATTTTCCATTTGGTTATTTTGTAAGTTCTATTAGCTTATTCTCTATTTGATGAGACATTGCCATTGCCTTCCTTTAATTTTTTAAGTATGATTTCCTTTTCTTCTTTGAACATATTTATAATAACTGCTTCGAAGGTTTTGGTGGCTAAGTCCAACTTGTGGGCTCCCTTAAAGGCAGTTTCTATTGCCTACATTTTTTTCCTGTGGATGGGTCACACTTTTCTTTTTGTTTTCATGTCTCACAATTTTTTGTTATAATCTGGACATGTTAGCTAATATTTTGTTGCAGCTCTGGATACTGATCATCTCCCTGGACTGGGAATGTTTGCTGTTGTTTTGCTTGTCTAGTTATTTAGTGAATGGGTTGAACTAGTTCAGTAAAGTCTATTTCCCCTGCAAATCCATCTGGTGAATTTCCTCACTGGAAAGCACAGCCTTTGGCGTGTGTCAGCCTCCCTCACCTGTGCTTCCCCTCATCCACCCCTTCCATGACTATGGTTTTAGCTCACTTCTCTCTCTTTTTTTGGTCTCCCCAGTAAGCTTCTTGCTTGTCTTCCAGTATTGGTATCAGCTGTTAACCTCAACTAATGCTAGCTAGCTGATTGTTGTATGTTTTCAACAATGCCTTGAGGCATAATTTGCTCCACAGTCTGATCCAATCAGTGTCAGGCCCAGTTTTAGAGGTAGTTTTTTAGTCAATCTTTGCGGCCTCCTCTGACCTCAGGAGAACTCTTAGTTGTTTCTTTCCCTAGTTCTCTCTTTTGAACTTCCAGCTTGTCTACCCTATGGCTTATTGGTATCATGTAGCTACCAGCTTCTTAATTGCTAACCACCAATATTGCCATTGTTTGCCAGTGTCCTTAGGCTTTCCCATACTCAGTTCCAAATAAAGTTAGTCTCCTTTAGGAGATGAGTGGAGCTACCTATTCTTACAGGTTACCTCTCCTCCTGGGCAGAATCTTTGTGACACTGCTGTGGAGCTGGGTCCTGAGACAGTGGCCCACTTCTCTTGGAGTAACACACCCCTTCTCTAGAAAAATGGTGCTGGATAGTGATGATATTCTCTGGTCTTTTTGGATTGCCTCTTCTGGAGTGGAACTTCTGCCCTATGAGTGAGCTGGCATGAGGTTGACTGTAGTCCAGTATTCTCAGCCCGCTAATGCCTCAGGTAAATCTCTGCAAGTGGGAACCGCATGAAGATAGGGCAGTTTTTGTGCTCTTCTTTTATGGCCCCTCTCCCAAAACATCTTCTCTGTTCTGCCTCTTTACTGTATGCTTTATTTTTACTAATGCAGCCAGTTGTACCATTTTAATTATTTGGTTATATCTCACTCCTCCTGATAAGACCCTGAGCTCCTGAGTGATAATATTGTGGTGTAAGGCCTGAAATTAAGTTTCAGTATTACGTGCTGCATTGACATCTGAAACCAGTGGCCCTCAAAAGGCCCACCACAAGTTTCCTTCCTCTCACCAGATAGGCTTTCCACCTAGTGGGAAAGGATCCCCACCTGGCTAGTTCCTCTATTAACTAGACTGGCTGTATTCCACCTAATCCTCAACCTAATTGGTTTCTCTCTCCTGCCAGCCTGTGAAATTATTCACACAAGCCACTTACACCTACCTCTGGGAACCTAGGGTCACCTTATGGTATTGCTACTCTAAAGCCTGCCTACCACTCTTCCTCCTTATTTATTCTGTTTGCAAGTGCAAGCCCTTTGTGGCCATGTGTGGTCCAGTGTCCTCCTCCCCTGGAATGTGAGTGTATGTGACTAATAAACTGGTGTCGGTCTCATCTATCCAGTGTCAGGTGTTATGTGTTTGGCCATCCTTGTAGCCATCAGGCAGGAATCCCTCCCTCACCAATGGGGTGAAGAGGAGGGGAATAAAAGCATTGTTTATGTCTGTGTTGAATAAATATTGTATTGAAATGGGCCCTTGATATCAACGGCCCTGATTCCTTGTTTTTTATTGACAAACCCCATGGGTCCTGTGTCATAATGGACAGAAAGCGACTGCTGAGCTGTGGTTCAAATTGGCTCCAAAGTGTGAATCAACGTAATTTGCAAGTAGGGTAAAATAACTCCATTTAACAGAATTTGAGTTCAGGGTACAGGAGAGATTGGACATACAAAGACAAGTTTGAGTCTGGATTATTGAGAATTGGTGACATCATTAGTAAGTAGGGAAGTGAATTTAGTTTTGGACTTACTGAGTTTGATCTTCAGGAGACCATTCAGTTTGGAGTGTCCTCCAACTGTCCTTTCAACTGTCCTCCAGTTGAAAAAGTGGGAACTAGGAAATGTAAATTGGAGGACCTCAACAATTGATGATTAAATTATGCTATAAGAATAGTTAAGCTTTCTGAGGGAGTATGAGTATAGAGAAAACAAAAATGCCAAGGACAGAATCTTACAGAATGCAGTAGGCAAAAGGAGAGCTAATAGAGAATACAGAAAAGAAACAGATCTTTTATTTAAATTATTGTTCATATTTAGTTCTTATCCTTTCAGATTCTACTTCAATTTCTTACTGCCTTCAGCATGTCACACTGGATTTTGTTGCATACGCATGTAGAATTGCTATGTCTTCTTGGTGGATTGATCCTTTTATCATTTTGTAATAGTACTCTTTGTCCCAAGTAATTTTTTTTCATTCTAAAGTTTACTTTATCTGATATTATAGCCACTCCTACTTTAAAATAAATTGTACAGTATTTCTTTTTCCTTCTTTTTTACTTTACGTTTTTTATGTCATTGTGTTGAAGTAAATTTCTTGTTAGACAGTGTGTAGTTGTGTTTTTAAAAATACTCTGCTAATACGTGGATGGACCTCGAGGGTATTATGTTAAGCGAAATAAGCCAGTCAGAGAAAGACGAACTCTATATGACTCCACTCATAGGTGGAAGTTAATATATTGACAAGGAGATCTGATCGGTGGTTACCAGGGAAAAGGGGGCTGGGGGGAGGGCACAAAGGGGGAAGTGGTGTACCCACAACATGACTAACAATAATGTACAACTGAAATCTCACAAGGTTGTAATCTATCATAACATTAATAAAAAAAAATACTCTGCTAATATCTGTATTTTAGTTTGTGTACTCAGACCATTTACACTTAAAGTAATTATTGATATACTACACAGCCATTTTAGTCATTAAGGTCAGCCATTTTATTTGTTCTCTCTTTGTTCCTGTTTCTCTTTTCTGGCCTTACTATGAGTTACATGGACATTTTGATAGTATTTTGAGTGTATTGCTTTGTGTAGCAATTCGTTAGTGGTTGCTCTTGGTGTTATAATATACATACATAACTTATAATTGTCTACTGGTAAAAACTTTTACCACTGAGAGTGAAGCATAATTGGTTCCTTTTACCCTTCCCACTTTTTTTTATTGAGGTCATAATGGTTTATAACGTTGTGAAATTTCAGTTGTACATTATTATTTGTAATATATGTGCCCCTTTACCCCTTATGCCCAACCCCAAACTACCTTCCCGTCTGGTAGCTACTAATCTGTTCTCTTTGTCCACATATTTGTTTATCTTCCATCTATGAGTGGGGTCATGTGGTGTTTGTCTTTCTGTCTGGTTTATTTCGCTTAACATACCACCATCAAGCTCCATTCATGTTGTTAGAAATGGGACGATTGTGTCTTTTTTTATGGCTGAATAGTATTCCATTGTGTATGTATGTATATATACATACATACGGCCCACACATATGCATACACACCACATCTTCTTTATCCATTCATCAGTCAATGGCACTTGGGTTGCTTCCATGTCCTGGCTATTGTGAATAATGCTGCAGTGCACGTAGGGGTGCATGAGTCTCTTTGAATTGTTAATTTTGAGTTCTTTGGATAAACACCCGCTAATGGAATAGCTGGGTCATATGATATTTCTATTTTTAATATTTTGAGAAATCTCCATACTGTTTTGCCTAGTGGCTGCATCAGTTTGCATTCCCACCAGCAGTGTATGAGGGTTCCCTTTTCTCCACATCCTCTCCAACATTTGTTATCTTTTGTCTTGGTAATTATAGCCATTTTAATGGATGTAAGATGATATCTCATTCTAGTTTTGATTTGCATTTCCCTAATGATTAGTGATGTTGAACATCTTTTTCATGTGTCTGTTGCCCATCTGTATATCTTCTTTGGAAAAATGTCTGTTCACATCCTCTGCCTGTTTTCTTCTTTTGAGGAAGATTAGCCCTGAGCTGACATCTGCTGCCAATCCTCCTCTTTTTGCTGAGGAAGATTGGCCCTGAGCTAACATCTGTGCCCATCTTCTATTTTATATGTGGGGTGTCTGCCACAGCATGGCTTGATAAGTGGTGTGTAGGTCTGTCCCCAGGATCTAAACCGGCAAACCCTGGGCCGCTGAAGTGGAGCATGCAAACTTAACTGCCATGCCACTGGGCTGGCCCCATCTCTGCCTATTTTTTGATTTAGTTTTTTGGTTTTTGATGTTGAGTTGTGTGAGTTCTTCATATATTTTGGAGGTTAACCCCTTGTCAGATATATGATTTGCAGATATTATCTCCCTGTTGGTGGGTTGTCTTCATTTTGTTCCTGGTTACCTTTGCCTTCCAGAAGCTCTTTGGTCTGATGTTATCTCATTTGGTTGTTTTTTCTTTTGTTTCCCTTGCCTGAGTAGACATGGTATTCGAAAAGATGCTTCTAAGACCCATGTCTAAGAGTGTACTGTCTGTATTTTCTTCTAGGAGTTTTATGGTTTCACATCTTACCTTCAAGTCTTTAATAATCCATTTTGAGTTAATTTTTGTGTATGGTGAAAGACAGTGGTCTATTTTCATTCTTTTGTATGTGGCTGTCCAGTTTTCCCAGCACCATTTATTGAAGAGACTTTCCTTTCTCCATTGTATATTCTTGGCTCCTTTGTTGAAGATTAGCCATCTGTAGATGTCTGGTTTTATTTCTGGGGTTTCAATTCTGTTCCGTTGATCTGTGCACCTGTTTTCGTACCAGTACCGTGCTGTTTTGGTTACTATAGCTTTGTAGTATATTTTGAAGTCAGGGATTGTGATGCCTCCAGTTTTGTTCTTTTTTCTCAGGATTGCTTTATCTGTTCAGAGTCTTTGGTTGCCCCATATGAATTTTAGGATTCTTTGTTCTATTTCCATGAGGTATGTCATTGTTATTCTGATTGGGATTGTGTTGAATCTGTAGATTGCTTTAGATAATATGGTCATTTTCACTATGTTTATTCTTCCAGTCTCTGTGCATGGAATATATTTCCATTTCTTTATGGTATCATCGATTTCTTTCAATAATGTCTTATAGTTTCATTGTATAGGTCTTTTACCTCCGTGGTTAAATTTATTCCTAGGTATTGTATTCTTTTTGTTGCAGTTGTAAATGGAATTGTATTCTTGAGTTCTCTTTCTGTAAGTCCATTATTAGAATATAGAAATGCAACTGATTTTTGTAAGTTTATTTTGTATCGTGCAGCTTTGCTGTAGTTGTTGATTATTTCTAATAGTTTTCCAATGGATTCTTTAGGGTTTTCTATATATATAGAATCATGTTATCTGCAAACAGCGAGAGTTTCACTTCTTTATTGCCATGGATACCCTTTCTTTCTTTTTCATACCTAATTGCTCTGGAGAAAACCTCCAATACCATGTTGAATGAGAGTGGTGAGAGTCGGCACCCTTCTCTTGTTGCTATTCTCTGAGGGATCGCTTTCAGATTTTCCCTGTTGAGTATGATGTTGGCTGTGGTTTTGTCATATATGGCCTTTATTATGTTGAGGTGCTTTCATTCTATACCCATTTTATTGAGAGTTTTTATCCTGAATGGTTGTTGGGTCTTGTCAAATGCTTTCTCTGCACCTATTGAGATGATCATGTGGTTTTTATTCCTCATTTTGTTAATGTGGTGTATCACATTGATTGATTTGTGGATATTGAACCATCACTGTGTCCCTGGTATAAATCCCACTTTATAATGGTGTATGATCCTTTTAATGTATTGCTGTATTTGGTTTGCAATATTTTCTTGAGGATTTTTGCATCTATATTCATCAGTGATATTGGCATATAAATTTCCTTCTTTGTGTTTCCTTGTGTGGCTTTTGGATCAGGGTGATGTTGTCCTCATAAAATGTGTTAGGAAGTATTTGGTCTTCTTCAATTTTTTTGGGATAGTTTGAGAATAGGTACTAAATCTTCTTTGAATGTTTGGTAGAATTCTCCAGAGAAGCTATCTGGTCCTGAACTTTTGTTTTTTGGGAGGTTTTTGGTTACTGTTTCAATGTCTTTCCTTGTGATTGGTCTATTCAGATTCTCTTATTTCTTTTTGATTGAGTTTTGAGGGGTTGTATGAATCTAAGAATGTATCCATTTCTTCTAGATTGTCCAGTTTGTTGGCATATAGTTTTTCATAGTATTCTCTTATAATCCTTTGTATTTCTGTAGTATTGTTGTAATTTCTCCTTTTTACTTCTAATTTTATTTATTTGAGGCTTCTCTCTTTTTCTCTTAGTGAGTCTGACTCAGGGTTTGTCACTTTTCCTTATCTTCTCAAAGAACCAGCTCTTGGTTTCATTGATCCTTTCTCCTGTTTTGTTTTGTTTTTTGGTTTCTATTTCATTTATTTCTTGTCTAAATTTTATTATTTCCTTCCTTTTGCTGACTTTGGGCTTTGTTCTTTTTCTAGTTCTGTTACGTGTAGTTTAAGATTACTTGTTTGAGATTTTTCTTGTTTGTTAAGATGGGCCTGTATTGCTATGAATTTCCCTCTTAGGACCACTTTTGCTGTGTCCCATATGAGTTGGTATGATTTCTTTTCATTTTCATTTGTCTCCAGATATTTTTTGATTTCTCCTTTAGTTTCTTCATTGATCCGTTGGTTGTTCAGTAGCATTCTGTTTAGTCTCTATGTATTTGTTACTTTCCCAGCTTTTTTCTTTTAGTTGATTTCCGGTTTCATAGCTTAATATGATTTCGATCTTCTTAAATTTATTGAAGCTTGCCTTGTTTCCCAATATATGATCTATCTTTGAGAATGTTCCATGTGCACTTGGGAAGAATGTGTATTCTACTGTTTTCAGATGAAGCGTTCTATATATATGTATTAAGTCCATCTGGTCTAGTTTTTCATTTCATTTCCTCCTTTCCTTGTTGACTTTCTGTCTAGATGATCTATCCGCTGATGGAAGTGGGGTGTTGAGGCCCCCTATTGTTATTGTGTTGTTGTTAATTTCTCCTTTTAGGTGTGTTAATAGATGCTTTATGGACTTTAGTGCTTCCATGTTGGGTGCATATATACTTGTTAATGTCATGTCCTCTTGGTGGAGTGTCCTTTTTATCATTATATACTGCCCCTCGTTGTTTCTCATAGCCCTTTTTTTTTTTTTATTGATGAGAAAGATTGTCCTTCAACTAACATCTGTGCCAGTCTTCCTCTATTTTGTATGTGGGATGATGCCACAGCATGGCTTGATGAGCAATGTGTAGGTCCATGCCCAGGATTGAAAGCTGCAGACCCTGGGCTGCTGAAGTGGAGTGCGCGAACTTAACCACTACACCACTGGGCTGGCCCCCACTCTATGTCTTTTGATTGGAGAATTCAATCCATTTCAATTTCGAGTGGTTATTGATATATAAGGGTTTAACACTGCCATTTTATCACTTGTTTTCTGGGTGGTTCGGTATTTCCCTTCTTTCTCGTCTTGTCTCTTTCCAACTGCCAGTTCAGTTGGGTGAGTCTCTGTGATGGTTTTCTCAGTTTTCTCTTTATCATTTGTGTATCTGTTCTGATTTTTTGTTTAGTGGTTACTATGAGGTTTGTATAAAAGATCTTGTAGATGAGATATCCATTTTCTGATAGTCTCCTATATCCTTACTCTTAGCAGGTTCCATCCCTTTCATCTTCCCCTTCTGAGTTATTGTTGTCACAACTTACCCCATTTTGTGTTGTGAGTTTGTGATTAAAATGAGGTGATTCTAGTTATTTTTGATGCTTTCTTTCCCTTTAGCTTTAATGTTATAATTAAGTGTTTGCTTACCTGTTTTGATAGAAAGCTGCAATTTTCTGACTTTATTTATCTCCTTGCTCAAGTCTTAGTAAACTCTTTCTTTTTTTTTCAAGTATGAGAACCTTGTTGATCGTTTCTTGTAGGGGGAGAGTCTTGTGGTGATGAATTCCCTCAGCTTTTGTTTATGTGGGAAAATTTTCATTTCTCCATTATATCTGAAGGATAATTTTGCTTGATAGAGTATTCTTGGCTGAAAGTTTTTGTCTTTCAGTATTTTGAATATATCATTCTACTCTCTCCTAGCCTGTAAAGTTTCCTCTGAGAAATCTACTGAAAACCTGATATTGGTTCCCTTTTAGTTTACTTTTTTCTGTCTTGCTACCCTTCATATTATTTCTTTGTCATTGACTTTTGCCAGTTTTACTAATATATGCCCTGGACAAAATCTTTTTACATTGATGTAGTTATGAGTTCTCTTAGCTTTATTTACATGTAATTCCAGCTCCTTGCTCAGGTTTTGGAAATTCTCATCTATTATTTCTTTGAACAAGCTCTATGCTCCTTTCTCCCTCTCTTCTCCCTCTGGAAAACCTCTAATCCTTATGTTGCATTTCCTAATTAAGTTGGTTATTTCTCGGAGAATTTCTTCTTTTCCTTTTAGTCTTAGTTCTCTTTCCTCCACCCTAAGCATTTTTATATTTCTGTCCTCTAATTTACTAATTCTGTCATTCATAATATCAGCTCTGTTTTTTAAGGATTCTAGATTCTTAAATATCTCATACATTGTATTCTTCATCTCCAACATTTCTGATTGGTTTTTTCTTTTTAGAATTTCAGTCTCTTTAGTGAGGAAATCTCTCTGTTCATTAATTTTATTCCTGGGTTTATTGAACTGTCTTCTTGAGTTTTCTTGTAACTTGTTGAGTTTCTTTTTGATAACTATTTTGAATTCTCTGTCATTTAGATTTTAAAGTTCTGTGACTTCAGGATTGGTTTCTTGGTACTTGTCATTTTCCTTCTAGTCTGGAGTGTAAATAAATTTCTTCATGCTGTTTGATGAGGTGATCTTTTGCTGTCACACAGTGGTCATATCTAGTTGCAGATTCCACCTGCCACCACTTGGGGGGGGCAGGAGCTCTATTTTCTAAGCCTGACATGACCACTGGCAGTTGTGCCCCTCCGTTGAAGCTGTGCCGGTAGTGCTCTCTGCATCTGGCTGCTGCCGCTCTACACATGTAGGTGCAGGTGATCTGGCAGGGATCCCTTGCTTGGCTGGCTGGCCGAGCTGATGTGCCAGGTGGGATGTGGGAGAGGGCATGCTTACTTTCCTGCCCGTGCTTCCGCCCTACCCTCACTCACTGCCTACCTGGGCTGCTCAGGTTGTGAGGGTGCCCCTGTGGTTGCTTAGCCACCTCAGTGTGGAGTGTTCCCTCAGGCTGGGAGGCAACTCTGAGAGTGAGAGTTTTCACATGGAGGACTAGGACCTTTTCCCCCCTCTCCTCTCAGAGTTGCATCCAGGCTGCCGCTCGAGTTCTCACACCCTAGATGTCTGCTGCTGGGGAGGGAGAGGACATCTGCTTACATCTTTCCACTGCCTTTCAGGGAGTCCAGCACCCCTACTGTCATACATATGGTTGCGTGGCTCTCTCAGATGCCTGTTGTGTTGTGTGAATGTCCTCTGTTGGTTTATGAATGTCCTTTTGATTGTCTCTTAAGGGGAGGAGACTAAAGGAAGAGCTCACATCACCGTGATGCTGACGTCACTCCCCACCCTTCCCACATTTTAAAACTAATTGTTTTAATATTTGCTTTACACAGATTGAGCACCACAACACATGGTGTTAAAATTTTTGCTTGTCGTCAAATATGATTTAAGAAACTCATGAAGAAAATGATAGTCTATTATATTTACCTGTGTTTTTATCCATTCTGTTGTTGTTCTATACTTTATGAACTTTCAAGTTTCTTCCTGATATTTCCTTTCTGTTTGGAGAACTTCTCAGCCCTTCTTTGAGGATGAATCTATTACTGACAAATCCTATTAGTTTTTATTACCTGAAGATGTCTTTATTCCCCATTCATTCTTGAAGGATAATTGAACCAGCTGCAGAATTTATGTTGTATAGTTTTTTTCTTTCAGCACTTGCAAAATGGCATGCCACTTCCTACTGGCCTCCATATTTTCAGATGAGAAATCTGCTATCATTCAAATTGGTGTTCGTCTATAAGTAATCATCTTTGCCTCTGGCTGCTTTCAAGATTTTCATTTTTATTTTTCAGAAACTTGATTTTGTTGGATTTCTTTGGCTTTACCATAAGTCGAATTCATTCAGCTTCTTAAATCTCTAGGTATATGTCTCACCAAATTTGGGGAATTTTTAGCTATTATTTCTGTGAGTACATTTATTTAGCCCACCTCTATCTCCTCTACTTCTGACACTCTGTTGATATGACTGTTAGATCTGTTATTATAGTCGAAGTGTCCCTGCTTTTTTAAAATCTATTTTCTCTCTTTTGTTTGGACTTACTGTATTGATCTGTCCTCAGGTTCCCTGATGCTATCTTCTGTCATCTCCGTTCTGTTGAGCCTCTTCAGTGAATTTTTATTTTTCTTTGTGTATTTTTCAGTACTTGAAATCCATTTGGTTCTGTCTTCTAACTTCTGTTTGTTTACTGGGATTTCATCTATTTCATTTTTTTCAAGAGAATTCTTTATTACTTGTTCAAGCATATATGAGATAGCTGCTTTAAAATCCTTGTCAAATAATTCTGTCATCTGATTCATCTTGATGTTGGTGCTATCTGATTATGTTTCTCATTCAAGCTGTGACTTTTCTGGGTCATGGTATCATGTATGATTTTTAATTTTTTTCTGTGCATTTTGGAAGTAATGTTAGGAGACTTTGGATCCTATTTAACCTTATGTTTCAGCAGGCAGTTGCCCCATTTACATGTAGCATATAGGTACTGGCCTACTTGTATGGGCTGTGGTTTCAGGCACAGTTTAGTTTTCAGATGCCTTGCATTCTGGTCTGCTTTGTTTAGTGGTACCACTGAGACTCATGCTTGCTCCCTGCTAGTGCTGCTCATGGGAGTGGAATGCTCTTCCCCAGGCCTGCTGTTGAGTGGTAAGTTGGAGATACTGGCCCACAGGTGCAGGATTCTTCCTTAGGCCTTCTCCCTGAGCACCTGATACCAGTGTGTGTCTCATTTGATTTTTGCTGCTCCCATCTATGGGGACAGAAAGTGTTTCTGTAGGCCCCAGGTTCTTCTAGGTGGGGGATGTAGGATGCTGGACCCCTAGGATGGAAACTGTTTTCCTGGGCCTGCTCTCTGGGTCTCACTGCTATTGGCTTTTCACTCAGTTGCTGCCAGTACCATTTGGAAGGAACGCACCTACCTGGACTGTCTTCTGTCCCTGGGTTGGGAATAAGGAGACTGGGAGTCAGTTGCCATTTGGAGGGCTGGGAGATGCCAGCTAGGCTTTCTTTTCCTCATTCTCCTTTCCCCTTCCTGGTGGTGGTTCTAGGTTCCAGGCTCTCCCAGGTCCATTTGGGATATTGAGAGTTAAAAAGAAAACTCAGGGTGCTTGCTGCGGTGTTGTTACTCAAGTCTTGTGGTCCCTACCCAGTTGACTTTTACTTTGCAATCTTTCAGTCTTTTTATGATTGTCTGTTAAATTATTTTCAGGGAGGAGCACAGAAAAGTGAGTTCGTGCTATTTTGTCTGGGGAACAGAAGATGAGTTGAATTTTCAATATGTAAAAACTTGGAGGTATTATTGTCTTTAGGCTATTGGTAGAAATCATTAGTTGAGGGAATAATGGTGGTAAGAAGTGAAGTAAAAATCTTTTTCAGGCGATATTGAATAAACTCAGGGATCACAAGCCATAGAAGGTAGGGATAGTTATGCCATGAAACTTTCCTAACTTTTCTAAAATCTGCCCTATCGCAGCCTAATAATAATAACTAACATTTATTGCCTACTTCGCTAAGCATTTTCGTAGATATCATTTTATATCTATACCTGACGTATGATGATAGATACTGATTTGATAGCTGAACAAAATGAAGCTTAGAGAGGATAACTAACTTTCCCCATAGCTACTAAACTGGTGGAGTGCTAGTTGTGAACCCAGGCAGTCTTCCTGCAGAGCCTGCATTCTTAATCACTACATTATGCCACCTTATCTTCCCAAAACCCAACTCTTACAGTCTCCGTGAACATTGTTGGTAATGTCCTTCTTTCTCCTGTATGAAATCTAAACTTTTCTGGCAGATTACCAAGATCTTCTAAATCTATTTATTCAACTTTAGTTTTCTTGTACATTTTGGTCATTCCAGGCAAGCCATTTTGTTGTTTTTATTTTTGTTTACTTCTCTACCTCTAGAATCATGTTTATTCTTTCTCCTGATATTTTCCATGGATGTTTCCCTTCCCTGAAATGCTGTTTCCTCTCTTCACAATATTTCTACATTCTACTTTTGGTTTAAGGTCCAACTCAAGTCCCACTTTTTCTAAGAGGATTTTTAGTTACTTCATTGCATATGTTTTTTTTTCCCTTTTTTGTATTTCAAATGCGTCTGTAACCTCACCATAAATAGCACACCAACAATTTATTCAAATTCTCCCTTCGAGAGGGTACCACATTTTATTTCTGTTCAATGCCTAACACAAATCTTGGCACCTTATAAAGGCATGGAAGAGTCTGGATGATTATTTCCTAACTTAAAGAGTGTCAGTGAGTGGTACAGTACTGTCTGTCCTCAGCTTGTTTACAGCAGCAGGTAGAAACATGGTAGGAAACAATACTTTGTACAGGAAAGGATCTTAACTTCTTCTGAGGTGATATCTGCTACCAGTGCTTCAATTACTTTCTATGACTGATGACTTCCAAATGTAGGACTCTATCTAAATGTGTCTCATACTCCAGATGTTTGTATCTAACTATCTATAGAAAATCTTCATTTGAATGTCCATGGTACCTTAAACTCACAGCTTTAAGGAACTGATCATCATCTTTCAAACCTCCTCTTCTCTATTTCCTCTCAGTGAATGGGCATCTACTTAGTTGCCAACTCAGAAATTTGTATATCTTGGTTCACTCTCGCCCCTGTACTATATCCCAGTCCTGTTGATTCTTATTCTCAGAGTCCTATTTTCTCTTTTTTGTATTACTGCCTTAGTAATGGGAAATTGGTCATCTTTTCTGCCCGCCTATCCATCCTCTTTATTAAGCCAAATTAGTCTTTTTTTCAGGGCAGACTTGATAATACCACTTCTAGTTTGAAACCCTTGCTTTATGTTGTTATCTTCAGGATAAATTCCAAACTCCTTAGTGTGTTATAGAAAGTCCCTGATCACCTCTTTAGCCTCACACTTGCCTCTTCAATCATATTGAACTACTGCCATTCCTTCGTTATGCTAGGGTCTCTTGTCTCCTTGATCTTACAGGTGCTGTTTTCTCTGCTTGGAACACTCCCTTCCTGCACTTCTTGTGGTCCATCCATCTTTGCCCAATTCCTAGTCTTTGTCCTTTCATTCTCAGCTTAGGTGTCTTACAGGAAATATTTCCTGGTTTTCACCACTCACCATGAACTCCTTAAGAAAGAGTCAGGTACTCCTTATATGTATTTTCATACTATCCTGTAAACACTCTCACTAATCACTGCACTCAACACATAGAATAGTAGTTGCTTCTTTACTTGTTCCTATCTTCCACGAGACTTTAAGCTCCTTGAGGTAGAGCTGGGACTTTGTTAATATTTTATTTGCATCTGGCCAGGAAAGGTGCTCAGTAAAAATCTGTTGAATGACTTAATAAATTATTGAATATTAAATGAATTAAATGTCTGGGTAGACTCAATGGAGATGGGTGAAATAAGGAGGTAGGCTTTGTGCTATTTTTGGGTATCAGTTCTCCAGAAAGTAGATCAAATGAAAATAAAAATCATATCTGTTGAGTTATTTTATTTCAGCTGTTGTTATGAAGGCCTCTGGATTTGTCTCTTGCACTATTTTAAAGTTTTATTGATCTCATTAATATGGGGCCATCTCTGTGACTTACATGGCATGTATACCTGTCTTTATGTTGTTTGGTGGTTGTTGGCGTTTGTGACCCCTGCCTTCAAACTTAATTGATTTAATTATCCATTAGTATTCTTGCTGTGCTTTATGATTAAAGCTCAGTCTTTGGTTTAGCCTCACTACTTTAGCTTATTATTTGTTTGGTATCTCTCTCTTGGAGATGCTATCTGGGTGTGGCTCAGAGTAAGTGAGGACTTTGGTTTGGGGCAGGACTTTGGGAAGGTTCTTTTAAAGATGAGGGGCGTGGAAGCAAGACCCGAAATTCCATCTTCCCCTTGTCTTCCCTTCTATGAGTAAGGGTACACTTAATATTTGCCAGGTGATTTACATAGATTGTCTCATTTAATTTTCTCCACAACGCTATGAGGGTGATGATGAGGGCACTGACTTTCCCAGAGTTACTCTATTAGGAAATAGTGTATTTTGTATTTGAACCTATGTCTGACTGCCGAGTTTGTGAACTTTCCACAATACCAGCAGTTCTTTAGCTTTTCGAAACCGCTGACCTCCTCAGAGTGCAGAAGAGTCTGCAACCCATTTCCCTTACCACTTTGCACTTTCACATAGAAAAGGAACTGCATGATAGCAACAAAAAAACTTAGGTTGCAGTGTGAGCTTGTGTATGTGATTTTTGTGGGACAAAACAGTACCGTATAAACTTTCAGAACTCAGCGATTTATTACATTTAACTTGATGTTGCGTTGCAAGTTTTTCAAATGGCATACATTTGTCTTGTTAGACAACATTAATGAGGTATAATTATATAGGTACTTTGGAGAGGTTATGTTTATATCTGCTTTGTCAGTAAAATTATCAAGAATTCCTGTTTGAACCATGGTGTATACCTGTGTTATAGTCTAGTTTTGAGAGAATTTAGGTTTAAAATAATGGTGATGAAAACATCTATCAATTTACTTAAGGATTAACCAGATAACCCACAAAAAAATTGTGAATAATTATCTTATCAAAATTAAGAATTAGAACATTGTAAAAATGATAAAGTTACAGTAATTCATAATTAGAAAGCAAGAATAACAGCAATGAAAACAGAGACCAACTTAAAATATTACCAATGTCCTTTTTAAAACTGCAGGAATTTCAGTCTACTTGCTGTGTGTACAGAATAGTTACTTTTCAGGACAGCCACACCTTTTAATAGTGATTGAATTGGAGTTCTTGAGATCCTGAAATATGCAAATTTCTTTTGTGTGCTAGTATTAATAATCCATAATAATTCACTTGGAAAGATTACTGTAAGAAGGCCTTAGTCATATATAAAATGAAACTAGAATTACACCTCATTTTGTCTGTGAGACATGAAGGACTTTCTTGTTCTTATTAAATAAAGTCATAGAGGATTTCACATTATGCTTATATAAAACACTACTGTCTGTCTCCTGAGGAAGCTCTCTATTTTAATAAGCTTTTGGCTTCAATGAGTAGAGAATTCTTCAGCAAATCCTAACCAGGTTGTTAGTCTCCTCTCTAAGAGGCACTGATCAACAATTTTGGTATATTATAGTCGTTTTTCTGGGTAGCTCTGTTCCTCTTTGCAGTCAAAACTTTTCTCTTCAGCCCCATCCCCTAGTTCTGAAAATGGATCTCCAAGGATTCAGTAGGTATGTAGTAATATTGTAGCACTCACAATCAGTGTAATTATTCCTCTTTCCCATGGCTGAGAGAGTAGGCACTCTAAAGCTGTGATATCCGTCATCATATATTCCTTACTTATACAAACATATTTCAAAAATGATAATGGATTTATGATCACTATTGCTTCTAGCAGTTTGAAGTATATGTTCTTAAGCTTATATGGAACTGTCAGAAATTTCTTTTTTAATACCACAAGTCTCCTCCTGCATTTTTAGCAGCCTTACTTGTAGTTGTTCTTTTAGTTTCCTTTACTAATATTTTCCTTCCTGCTGAGGTCTTCCTAAGTAAGATCTTGTTATCTTGTGTCAACCTCTGGATCTTTCAAGGATCTGGGCTGTATGTCTTAACTCCTTGGCTGTTTATCTCATTTGTTCCCTGCTAGGTAAAAGTATCAGTAGTAATTTGTAATCATCAAAACGTGTAAAAACTGGGAAAAATTTGGAAAAATGAAGTTTTCCTATTAATCTTTTTGTTTTTTATTTCATATTTTTTAATTGAGGTAGAATTGGCGTATTAGTTTCAGGTGTACAACATAATGATTCCATATTTGTATATATTGTGAAATGATCACCACAGTAAGTCTAGTTAATATCCGTCACCAGAGTTACAAATTTTTTTTCTTGTGATGAGACCTTTTAAGATTTACTCTCTTAGCAACTTTCATTTATGTAATACAATATTATTAACTATGGTTACCATGCTGTACATTACATCCCTGTAACTTATTTGTTTTGTAACAGGAAATTTGTATACCTTTTGATCTCCTTCACACATTTCGCCCACACCCCACCCCATGCTTCTGGCAACCACCCATCTGTTTTCTGTATCTAAGAGCTTGGTTTTGTTTTCTTAAGATTCCACATATAAGTGAGATCATATGGTATTTGTCTTTCTCCGTCTGACTTATGTCACTTAGTATAGTACCCTCAAGGTCATCCATGTTGTTGCAAATGGCAAGATTCCCTTCTTTTTTATGGCTGAATAGTATTCTGTGTGTGTGTATGTGTGTGTGTGTATCACATTCATCCATCGATGGACAGGTAGGTTGTTTCCCTATCTTGGCTACTATAAATAATGCTGCAGTGAACATGGGGAGCACATATCTTTCGAATTAGTGTTTTTGTTTTCTTGGATAAATACCTCGAAGTGGAATTGCTGGATCATAGGGTAGTTCTATTTGTAACTTTTAGAGGAACCTCTATACTGTTTTCCAAAGTGTCTGCATGAATTTACACTCTTACCAACAGTGCACAAGTGTTCCCTTTTGTCCACATCGTCATCAACACTTGTTATTTTTTGTCTTTTTCATAATAGCGATTCTAACAGATGTGAGATGATATCTTATTGTAGTTTTGATTTACATTTCCCTAATGATTATTAGTGATGTTCAGCACCTTTTCATGTACCTGTTGGCCATCTGTATGTCTTCTTTGGAAAAGTGTCTATTCAGATGCTTTGCCTGTTTTTTAATCAGATTGATTGTTTTTTTTGCTATTGAGTTATGTAAGTTCTTTATATATTTTGGATATTCATCCCTTATCAGATATATGATTTGAAAATATTTTCTCCCTTTTGGTAAGTTCTTTTTCATTTTGTTGATGGTTTCCTTGCTATGCAGATGCTTTTTAGTTTGATATCGTCCCCTTTGTTTATTTTTGCTTTTGTTGCCTTTGCTTTTGGTGTCAAATCCATAAAATCATAGCTAAGACCTATGTCAAGGAGCTTACAGCCTATGTTTTCTTCCAGAAGGTTATGCTTTTAGGTCTTACATTCAAGTCTTTAATCCATTTTGAGTAAATTTTTGTGTAAGATAATGGTCTAGTTTCATTCTTTTGCATGTGGCTATCCAGTTTTCCCATCACCATTTATTGAAGAGACTGTCCTTTATCCATTGTATATTCTTGGCTCCTTTGTTATAAATTAGTTGACCCTTTATTCATGGGTTTATTTCTGAGCTTTCTATTCTGTTCTGCTGATCTATGTGTCTGTTTTTATGCCAATAACTATACTGGTTTGATTACCTTACCTTTGTAATATAGTTTGAAATCAGGGAGAGTGATGCCTCCATCTTTCTTCTTCTTAGGATTGCTTTGGCTATTCGGAATCTTTTGTGGTTCCATACAAATTTTAGGATTATTTGTTCTATTTCTCTGAAAAATGCCATTGGAATTTTGATAGAGATTGCATTGAATCTGTAGGTGGCTTTCAGTAGTATGGATATTTTAACCATATTAATTCTTCCAATCCGTGAGCACGGAATATCTTGCTATTTATTTGTGTCTTCAACTTCTGTCATCAACTTTTTGTAGTTTTCAGTGTACAGATCTTTCACCTCTTTGGTTAAATTTATTCCTAGGTATTTTATTCTTCTTAATGTAATTGTAAATGGGATTGTTTCCTTAATCTCTCTTTCTGATAGTTTGTTATTAGTATGTAGAAATGCAACTCATTTTGTGTATTGATTTTGTATCCTGCGACTTTACTGAATTTATTAGTTCTGACAGTTTTTTGGTGGAGTCTTCAGGGTTTTCTATGTATAATATCATGTCATCTGCAAAAAGAGACAATTTGCTGCTTCTGTTCCAGTTTGGATGCTGGTTTTTTTTTTTGAGATTTTAATTTTTTTTTTCCTTTTTCTTCCAAAGCTCCTCGGTACATAGTTGTGTATTTTTTAGTTGTGGGTCCTTCTAGTTGTGGCATGTGGGATGCCGCCTCAGCATGGTTTGATGAGCAGTGCCATGTCCGTGCCCAGGATTGAAACTGGCGAAACCCTGGGCCGCCGAAGCAGAGCGCATGAACTTAACCACTTGGCCATGTGGCTGGCCCCTGGATGCCTTTTCTTTTTCTTGCCTAATTGCTCTGGCTAGGATTTCCAATACTATGTTCAATAAAAGTGGTGTTGGTGAACATCTTGTCTTGTTCCTGATCTTAGAAGAAAAATTGTCATCTTTCACCATTGAGTTTGATGTTAGCTGTGGGCTTGTCATATATGGCCTTTATTAGGTTGAGATACAGTCCCTCCATACTTCCTTTGTTGAGCAAAATCATAAGTAGATGTTGAATTTTGTCAAATGCTTTTTCTGCATCTGTTGAGATGATCATGTGATTTTTTTATCCTTCATTTTGTTAATCTGGTATATCACATTGATTGATTTGCAGATGTTGAACCATCCTTGCATCCCGGGAATAAGTCTCACTTGATCATGATACATAATCCTTTTAATGTATTGTTTTTTGTTGAGGGTTTTTCTGTCTATGTTCATCAGGGATATTAGCCTGTAATTTTCTTTTCTTGTAATGTCATTATCTAGTTTTGGTATCAGGGTAATGCTGGCCTTGTAAAATGAATTTGGAAATGTTCCCCTCTCTTCTGTTTTTTGGAAGAGTTTGAGAAGGATTGGTATTAATTCTTTAAATGTTTGGTAGAATTCACCAGTGAAGCCATCTTGTCCTGGACTTTTGTTTGTTGGGAGGTTTTTGATTACTGATTCAGTCTCCTTACTGTAATTAGTCTGTTCAGATTTTCAGTTTCTTCATGATTCAGTCTCAATAGGTTGTATGTTTTCAGGAATTTATCCATTTTTTTCTAGGTTGTCAAATTTGTTGGTGTTAATTGTTCATAGCAGTCTCTTATGATCCTTTCTATTTCTGTGGTATTAACTGTAACATTTCCTCTTTCACTTCTGATTTTGAGTCCTTTGTCTTTTTTTCCTTGATGAGTCCAGCTAAAAGTTTGTGAATTTTGTTTATTTTTTAAAAGAACCAGCTCTTAGTTTCATTAATATTTCCTGTTGTCTTTTTAGCCTTTGTTTTAGCATTTATTTCTGCCCCGATATTTGCTAATTGACTTCCTTTATTAACTTTGGGCTTTGTTTTTCCTTTTCCAGGTCTTTGAGGTATAAAGTTAGGTTTTTATTTGAGATTTTTCTTGTTTCTTGATGTAGGCATTTATCGCTATGAACTTCCCTCTTAGAACTGCTTTTGCTGCATCTCATAAACTTTGGTACATTGTGTTTCTGTTTTCATTTGTCTCAAGGTATTTTTTGCTTTCTCTTTTGATTTCTTCTTTGATCCATTGATTGTTCAGTTTGTTAATCTGCTTTGATTTATTATCTTGAAGCTGTTTTTTTCTCATAAAAATTTTCATAAGCCATATTCTTTCTCAAGTTACTATGCAAGTTACATTCTTCCTTTTCTCTTTTAGTTTTCTTCAAGAGTTAATACTTGATACTTCTTTGCCTTTCAATTTCACTCCTCAACCCATTTCATTCTATATTCAGCTACTTTTTTGAAGCTTCCCAGTGGGTTTAGAATGCCAGTCAGTGTGGTGAAAAGAATTCAGAATTCGGAGTTAGTGTTAAATGGTTAAAGTGCCCATTTTTGTCACTTACTCACTGTACAACTCCAGAAAAATTATGTATCTTTACTACTCACAATGTGGTCTGTGGACCAATGGTGTTGGGTATCACTAGAGAGCTTATTAGAAGTGCAGAATTTCAGATCCCACTGCAGACCTACTCAGTCAGAATCTGCAAGTTAACAAGATCTCCACATTGAGAAGCAGTGTTATACTGTCATCTTGGAAACTTACTTTCCCTATATGTAAAGTAAAGATATTATTTGCTGTATATATCAACCCTCTTAGCACCATCTGACATACCATATGTTTTACCAATTTATTTATTGTCTGCTTCCTCATATTGGAAATGAAGCTCTGTGAGGCAGAATTAGAATGTAGGCTTTGTCTTTTTGTTTATTGCTCTATTTCCTAAATGTAGAACAGTGACTGGCATATAGTAAACATTAGTTTTTCTGAATGAACAAATGAGTGAATGCGTTACTTGTCAAATCTTGTCCTTTCTATTTCAGTCATTTACTTTTCACTGCCATTTAGCACTACTTTCATTTAGAATTTCTGTATTAGATGGTATAGATATAGAATATTTCCATTGTTTCAGAAAGTTCTGGTAGATAGTGCTGCTTACACTTTTGTATTCCTTTCCCATCCATCTGGAATTTATATTTCTGCAGTACAGTTCTTATCAAAGCTGTCAACAACTCCCCCTGCCATATAATTGTTTAAACTCCTTAGTGTAACCTTTAATATCTTTACAGTTTCGTATAATTAAAAATATATATCTTATTCAAGGTACATTTGTTAGGAGAGTCAGTTAAACCCACTGCATGCATGGCATCCATCTGGGCCATATTTCATTGCCTTTGTAGGATGTGGGGGAAAGGGAAATCTATGAAAATTAGCTGATAATTCTTTCCCTTGCCTTCCAATAAAGTATTTTGTCTCTGATTGAGGAGTCTCATGTCTTCTGCCAGTATACATGACACAATAACAGACTAACTTATTAGCTTATAAGTAGGGTGAAATCAAATCTCAGAGTGGACAGCATTTTTCCATCACATTGAAAATTCTTTAAAAATCCAAATTTTAAGATTCACATAGTATTTCATTAAATAGATATACTAGTATTTTTAAAGCATTAGTCTCTTGTGGAATATTTAAATTATTCTCACATTAGTTTGCTGTTATAAATGGCTTTGTATTAATACGTCTGTGTGTAAATATTTATCTCTTTTGATGACTATTTCCTTAGGATTCCTTTCTAGAAGCATAAAGGCCTAAGGAAGGAAAGCTTGCTTTATTTTTTTAGTGCATAAAAATAATATTTTTTAATTCGAAATATATGTGTATATAATATTAACAATATGAACAAATCTCTTTTTCTTAGGAGATACTTCTAAAGGAGGCATAGCTGAAATTACCCAGTCCAACTTGAAACCAGGCATCACTACCACTCCGGGAGATTCAGACATTGGATCTCATTTATCCTTGTCCCCTGAGGACCTTCCTCAGTTGGCTGTAAGGTCTCCTCACGAGAATACTGTTGGTCAACATACTGATTCTTTCAACCGACAGGCATTGGCAGATAGTCATCTAACTGAAGAGACTCTAAAAGTTTTAGCTGTTTCTGAACTAGCTAACCAGAAGACTGAGATATCCACAGTACCCTCTAGTTCCTACTCACAAAGAGGGAAGCCTAATGTTTTCTACCCACAGGCCTTGCCAGATGGTCATCTACCTGAAGAGGCTCTAAAAGTTTCAGCTGTTCCTGGACCTGCTGACCAGAAGACTGGGATATCTGCAGTCCCTCCAAGTTCCTACTCACTTGAAGAGAAGTCCGGTGTTTTCTACCAACAGGTATTGCCAGACAGTCGTCAACCTGAAGAGGCTCTCAAAGTTTCAGCTGTTCCTGGATCTGCTGACCAGAAGACTAAGAAAACAATAGTACCTTCTAGTTCCTATTCAGATAGAGAGGAGAATGTTATTTTCTCCCAGCAACGGTTGCCAGGAAGTTCTGTAACTGAACAGGCTCTGAAAGTTTCAGTTGTTCCTGGGCCAGCTGATCAAAAGAGTAGGATAACAACCATACCTTCAAGTTTCTACTCACTTGAAGAGAAGCCTGGTATTTTCTACCAACAAGCCTTGCCAGACAGTCATCTATCTGAACAGGCTCAAAAACTTTCAGCTTCTCCTGGACCAGCTGAGCAGAAGCCTGGGACACCAACAGTAACCTCTACTCCTTACTTACATGGAGAGAAGCCCCATATTTTCTATCAGCAGACGTTGCCAGACAGTCATCTAACTGAACACGCTCAGAAAGTTTCAGCTGTTCCTGGATTTGCTGAGCAGAAGCCTGGGACACCAACAGTAACCTCTACTCCTTACTTACATGGAGAGAAGCCCAGTATATATCAACAGGAGTTGCCAGACAGTCATCTAACTGAACAGGCTCCGAAAGTTTCAGCTGTTCCTGGATTTGCTGAGCAGAAGCCTGGGACACCAACAGTAACCTCTACTCCTTACTTACATGGAGAGAAGCCCCGTATTTTTTATCAGCAGACATTGCCAGACAGTCATCTAACTGAACAGGCTCAGAAAGTTTCATTTGTTCCTGGATTTGCTGAGCAGAAGCCTGGGACACCAACAGTAACCTCTACTTCTTACTTACATGGAGAGAAGCCCCGTATTTTCTATCAGCAGACATTGCCGGACAGTCATCTAACTGAACAGGCTCAGAAAGTTTCAGCTGTTCCTGAATTTGCTGAGCAGAAGCCTGGGACACCAACAGTAACCTCTACTCTTTACTTACATGGAGAGAAGCCCAGTATATATCAACAGGAGTTGCCAAACAGTCATCTAACTGAACAGGCTCAGAAAGTTTCAGCTGTTCCTGGATTTGCTGAGCAGAAGTCTGGGACGCCAACAGTAACCTCTACTCCTTACTTACATGGAGAGAAACCCCATATTTTCTATCAGCAGACATTGCCAGACAGTCTTCTAACTGAACAGGCTCAGAAAGTTTCAGCTGTTCCTGGACCAGCTGAGCAGAAGCCTGGGACACCAACAGTAACCTCTACTTCTTACTCACATAGAGAGAAACCCAGTATATATCAACAGGAGTTGCCAAACAGTCATCTAACTGAACAGGCTCCGAAAGTTTCAGCTGTTCCTGGATTTGCTGAGCAGAAGTCTGGGACACCAACAGTAACCTCTACTCCTTACTTACATGGAGAGAAGCCCCATATTTTCTATCAGCAGACATTGCCAGACAGTCTTCTAACTGAACAGGCTCAGAAAGTTTCAGCTGTTCCTGGATTTGCTGAGCAGAAGCCTGGGACACCAACAGTAACCTCTACTCTTTACTTACATGGAGAGAAGCCCAGTATATATCAACAGGAGTTGCCAAACAGTCATCTAACTGAACAGGCTCAGAAAGTTTCAGCTGTTCCTGGATTTGCTGAGCAGAAGCCTGGGACACCAACAGTAACCTCTACTCCTTACTTACATGGAGAGAAGCCCCATATTTTCTATCAACAGACATTGCCAGACAGTCATCTAACTGAACAGGCTCAGAAAGTTTCAGCTATTCCTGGACGAACTGACCAGAACACTGGGATACAAACAGCACCTTCTAGTTCCTACTCACATTTAGAGGCGCCCATTATTTTTTACAAGCAGGAGTTACCAGATAGTCATCTAACTGAAAAGGTTCAGAAAGTTTCAGCCTTTCCTGGACCAGCTGACCAGAACACTGGGATACCAACAGGGTCCTCTAGGTCCTACTCATTTGGAGAGAAGCCTAATATTCTCTACCAGCAGAAATTACCAGACAGTCTTCTAACTGAACAGGCTCAGAACGTTTCAGCTGTTCCTGGAGATGCTGAGCAGAAGACTGGGACACCAACGTTAACCTCTACTCCTTACTTACATGGAGAGAAGCCCCATATTTTTTATCAACAGACAGCTCCAGACAGTCGTCTAACTGAACAGGCTCATAAAGTTTCAACTTTTCCTGGATTTGCTGAGCAGAAGACTGGGATACCAACAGTAGCCTCTCCTTCTTACCCACATGGGGAGAAGCCCCATATTTTCTATCAACAGACATTGCCGGACAGTCATCTAACTGAACAGGCTCAGAAAGTTTCAGCTGTTCCTGGATTTGCTGAGCAGAAGACTCTGATACCAACAGGGTCCTCTAGAGCCTACTCATTTGGAGAGAAGCCCCATATTCTCTACCATCAGGCATTACCAGATAGTCTTCTAACTGAAGAGGCTCTGAAAGTTTCATCTGTACCTAGACCAAGTGACCAGAAGACTGGTGTAGTAATAGTGCCCTCTAGTTCCTACTCACCTAGAGAGAAGCCCAGTATTTTCTACCAACAGGCCTTGCCAGGCAGTTATCTACCTGAAGAGGCTCTGAAAGTTTCAGTTGCTCCTGGACCAACTGAAAAAAAGAGTGGGTTACCATCAGAAGCCTCTAGTTTCTACTCACAGAGGGAGAAGTCCAATATTTTCTACCAACAGGAGTTGCCAGACAGTCATCTAACTGAACAGGTTCAGAAAGTTTCATCTGTTTCTGGACCAGCTGACCAGAGGACTGGGATACCTACAGTAACCTCTCCTTCTTACTCACATAGAGAAAAGCCCTTTATTTTTTACCCACAGGGCTTACCAGACAGTCATCTACCTGAAGAGGCTCTAAAAGTTACAGCTGTTTCTCGACCAGCTGACCAGAAGCCTGGAATACCAACAGTACCCTCTCCTTCCTACTCACATAGAGAGAAGCACATTTTCTTCTCACCACAGGCCTTGCCAGACAGTCATTTTCTTGAAGAGGCTCTGAAAATTTCAGCTGTTTCTGGACCACCTGATCAGAAGACTGGGTTGCCATCAGAACTTTCTAGTTCCTACTCAAATATAGGGAAACCCATTATTTTCTACCCACAGGACTTGACAGACGGTCATATACCTGAAGAGGCTCTGAAAGTTTCAGCTGTTCCTGGGCCAGCTGACCAGAAGACTAGGTTACCATCAGAACTTTCTAGTTCCTATTCACATAGGGAGAAGTCGAGTATTTTCTACCAGCAAGAACCAGATAGTCATCTAACTGAAGAGGCTCTGACAGTTTCAGCTGTTCCTGGGCCAGCTGACCAGAAGACTAGGTTACCATCAGAACTTTCTAGTTCCTATTCACATAGGGAGAAGTCGAGTATTTTCTACCAGCAAGAACCAGATAGTCATCTAACTGGAGAGGCTCTGACAGTTTCAGCTGTTCCTGGGCCAGCTGACCAGAAGACTAGGTTACCATCAGAACCTTCTAGTTCCTATTCACATAGGGAGAAGTCGAGTATTTTCTACCAGCAAGAACCAGATAGTCATCTAACTGAAGAGGCTCTGACAGTTTCAGCTGTTCCTGGGCCAGCTGACCAGAAGACTAGGTTACCATCAGAACCTTCTAGTTCCTATTCACATAGGGAGAAGTCGAGTATTTTCTACCAGCAAGAACCAGATAGTCATCTAACTGAAGAGGCTCTGACAGTTTCAGCTGTTCCTGGGCCAGCTGACCAGAAGACTAGGTTACCATCAGAACCTTCTAGTTCCTATTCACATAGGGAGAAGTCGAGTATTTTCTACCAGCAAGAACCAGATAGTCATCTAACTGAAGAGGCTCTGACAGTTTCAGCTGTTCCTGGGCCAGCTGACCAGAAGACTAGGTTACCATCAGAACCTGCTAGTTCCTATTCACATAGGGAGAAGTCGAGTATTTTCTACCAGCAAGAACCAGATAGTCATCTAACTAAAGAGGCTCTGACAGTTTCAGGTGTTCCTGGACAAGCTGACCAGAAGACTGGGATACCTACAGTACCATCTAGTTCCTATTCATATAGAGAGAAGCCTGTCATTTTTTACCAGGAAAGATCTTTGTCAGATCTTACTGAAGAGGCCTTACAAATTTTAGGGGTTCCTGGACCTGCTGAGCAGAAGACTGGAATATCAGCAGTAACCTCTGCTGCTTCCTCACATGGAGAGAAGCCCATCATTTCTTACCAGCAAGAGTCGCCAGATATTACTGAAGAAACTTTGAAAGCTTCAGCTGTTTCTGGTCCAGCTGACCAGAAGGTTGGGAAACGAATAATCCCCTCTAGTTCCTACTCATATAGAGACAAGGCCAGTATTTTTAATGAGCAGGAATTGCCAGATCCTACTGAAGAAGCTTTAAAAGTTTTTGCTTTTCCTGCACCAGCTGACCAGAAGACTGAGATACCAATAGGACCTTCTAGTTCTTCCTCACATAAAGAGAAACTCAAGATTTCAGCTGTGATTTTACCGCATGACCAGAAGACTGAGTTACCAATAGCTCCCCCTAGTTCCTACTCACAGAGAAAGAAGCCCAAGAATTCAACTGTGATTGAACCAGATGACCAGAAAACTCCATTACTGACAGTTTTTCATAATTTTTATTCTCAGAGAGTAAAACCTAGTATTTTCTTTAAACAGCAGTTGCCAGATAAACATCAAAGTGGAGATATTCTGAAGATTTCAGCTGTCCCTGAACAAACTGATGTGAATTCTGGAATACCAGTACCTCTTTCTAGTTCCTATTCATACAAAGAGAACACTAATATTCTCTACCCACAGGACTTGTCAGACAAGCATCTAACTGAAGATACACTGAAGGTTTCAACAATCCCTGGGCCAGCTGACCAGAAAACCGTGTTACCAACAGCTCCTCCTAGTTCCTTTTCACACAGACAAAAACCAGATATATTCTATCAACAGGATTTGCCAGATACACATCTAACTGAAGATGCCCTGAAGATCTCAAGTGGTCTTGGGCAAGCTGGTCAGAGTACTGGGTTATCAACAGTCCTGCCTGGCACTTACTCACGTAGTGAGAAGCACAAGCTTGTTTCAGACCATATTCAAAGGCTAATAGATAATTTGGATTCTTCTAACTCCAGTATTATTTCAAACAATATGCCTTTAAATTCTCAGGCTGATGGTAGAGTTGTAATAAATAAGCCAGAATCTTCAGGTTTTGAAGATGTTGGCTCTGAGGAAATCCGAGACACAGACAGTGGTGCCAAAACTCTTAAAGAGATTCGGGAACTTTTAATGGAGGCAGAAAATATAGCATTGAAACGATGCAGTTTTCCTGCTCCCCTTGTCCCTTTCAGAGATGTTAGTGATATTTCATTTATACAATCTAAGAAGGTGGTTTGCTTCAAAGAACCCCCCACAGCTGATGAATCTAATGATGGTTTGCGTCGGAGACAGCCATTCACAGAGGAAAGCCCAAGCAACAAGTGCATACAGAAGGATATTAGCACACAGACGAATATGAAATGCGAGAGAGGCATTGAAAATTGGGAGTTTATTAGTTCAGCTACAGTTGGGAGTCCTCTACAGGAAGCAGAAAGCAAAGCCAAGGCAGCATTAGATGAAACCCTTAGGCAGTATAAAGCAGCCAAATCTGTAATGAGGTCTGAACCTGAAGGGTGTGGTAGAACCACTGGGAATAAAATTGTTATCCCTATGATGACTATTATTAGAAGTGATTCAAGTAGTGATGCAAGTTCCTGCTCATGGGATAGTAATTCCATGGAGTCAGTTTCTGATGTTCTTCTAAACTTCTTTCCGTATGCTTCACCCAAGACAAGTATGACAGATAGTAGAGAGGAAGAGGGTGTGTCAGAGAGTGATGATGGCTGTGGTAGCAGTGTAGATTCACTGGCTGCACATGTGAAAAACCTTCTGAAGTGTGAATCCTCATTGAATCATGCTAAGGAAATACTCAGAAATGCAGAGGAAGAGGAATGTCGGGTACGAGCACAAGGTAGGAACAGATAACTTGTGATGAAGGCAGGTCAAGCTTATAAACATTATAGTTTAACAATTTATTTGAAGTTAAGTGTTTGGAGTTCTAAATTATTTTCTTGTAGAACTGTTAGAATTATTACATATTTCACTGGCAATCCAGAATAAGCCCATTTAACAAATAATATAGCTAAGTCACAGTATTCGTTGTGCTAGTCTGAGTTTAGGGTCTTAGGAAAAGTAGGTTCTGATATCTGAAGGAGAGAAAGGAGATAGCTTAGGTTTCCAAACTCCTAAAGCTCTCATGTTTCCCTCATCTTCCCATTATAGTAGCCTTATTTTAGAGACAAACCTTCAGTTTGCTCTGCTCTAAATTATTCTGTATCATAAAACTACATATGCTTTCTTATCCTCTCTTCTAATAAAATTCTTGGAGCAGATCTTAGACATGAGAAAAAACTAATCAAAGTATTTCACACTAAAACTTCGGTTAGAGAATATTGGGTTAGAGAATAAACTTGGGTTTAAAAGAGAGCATTTACTAATCCTGTTATTGTCTAATAGTAGAATTCCATTATAAAAGAAAGAAAAATCTTAAAGGCAATATGGGGAATATATTTTGGAGAGCAACTTATAAGCAATTCAGGCCTGCCTGGGATGCTTCCCTTGAGATTAACTGCCTACACCATTACTTCCATCATGCATATTTTGATTCTCAAAAAAACTCCAAGTTTTATTTATTATTTTTAAATATCAGCTCTTGTGGAGGTGGCAGTAGCTGTAGCAGGAGCTAGTAGGAAAGGCAAAGGGACTGTCTTCATTGGAAGGAAGACTGAGATAAAAATGATTGAATACCATATTAAAGTGGCCTCATTGGAGAAATATATGTGGAATATGATTTTTAAAAGTCAGACTTTTCAGTGAAATGATCTCTCTCAAGAACTTCTAATAGTTTGTCATAAAATTGAAAGCACACACTTTTTGCTAAGCATTGTGGCAGGCATGAAATTGGATATATTGATGATCTCTGTGCTCTTATGATCACTTTTGCATTGTATTATCTCAAGTGTGTTTATACTTTCTCTGCAGCCTGGAATCTGAAGTTTAATTTGGCTCGTGAGTGTGGCTACCCCATTTCAGAATTAAATGAAGATGACAGGAGAAAAGTAGAAGAGATCAAAGCAAAGTTGTTTGGTCCTGGGAGAACAACTGACTTGTGCAAGGTATAAAAGGAATCTAGAGATGAAGAGAGAAAATGTGAAAGAAAGGGTGGTGGAATTTGTATCTCTTACCTGGGCATTGATGACAAGTCACTGATAGTCTTTGGCTAAGGTGTTAGGAGTCTTAATTCTTCAAAAGTAAAGATTCAAGATTAGATTCTGTAGGTTTTGATTAATTCCAAATCTATCTATGGGAACAAATTATTTGCTTAGGCAAATAAGAATGGATTCACTCGTTTTATCAATATATTGTTGTCACTCTTACTTTCTCTTGAGGGTGGTATCTTGAGATGCAGATGAAGTCCAGCTGTTTTCAGATGTATATTCTCTGCTTAAGAATACAGAACCAAAATAGCTTATGTATAAATGAATTTCTTCTTAATAGTACTTATTTCCCTTCTATTGTGAATTATTTAATGCATAGAAAAGAATATATATATGAAACATGGATATAAAGAATAAAGAAAAGTAAAAATTATTCCTGTATATCAGCCATCTAGCCTGAGAAATAGGTTACCAAATACTATTGAAGTCCTTGTGTCCCCTTCCCCAGTCATATCTCTTTTACTTCCTGTCCTGAATGTATTGATTTTCTTGCTGTTTAGAATGGTTTTGAACTCTGTAATAGACTCAACATGGTATATATTCTTTTGAGAATTATGTTTTTAACATAGTCTTAGGTTTTTGAGATTCTTCTGTGTAGATGTACATAGTTTTAATTTATTCCTTTCTATTGCTTTAACTATTCCAATGTAATGAATATATCATAGTTTATTCTTTCTCTTGTGGATAGGGCATTTGGTCTCCTATTAGGAACAGTGATAGGGTATAAATAAAACCTATGTTATAGGGGTTCGGTTGGCTTACATGAGATAATGCCTGTAAAATGCTTAGTAGAATGTGTGGTATCTAGTTAATGTTCAATAATTGGCAGCTATTATCATTATTGTTAATCCTATAAAAAATGATGTACTTATCGTATGCATAGACTTTATGGCCTAATTCATACAGTTTATTAGAAAATTGTTCATCAGTGATTAGCATAATTATTTGGCTTATCTCAATTTTGGAAAAGTTTTTTTAAAAGTATAAATTAGATTGGATTTTAGGTTTATGTATGTGTTTGTGAAAAACAAAATTAACAAGTAATTAAATGGGTAATTAGTTGTCCTAGCATCCTTTGCATAAAAGTACATATTTTCCCCAGTAATCTGCATTTCTTTATTTCTTTAATCTGCATGTGTTGATGTTTTCAGATCCTCTAGCAATCAAATTGCCTTCCTTTGGATAGACTCTAGTTTGTATTCTTCTTAAAATATGGTGTCCTGTCAGGAAATTTGATTAAGCACAAAATTTCACATGTGATGTGACCAGCATGAAGTATGTTTGGTAATTCTCTTTTTGCTAATATATTCTATGATTTCTAGTGGTCACATCATACTATGGCATTATTTTTAAAAAGCATGAACTGCTATCCAGATTTCTATTCCCAATTCTTGAGCCTATATAATTCTTTTTAACTCTGCAGTATTTCTTCTTATTGGTTTCATGTGAATGTTCAAGCCTATTGGAATGATTTTGAGTCTCAATTAGGTCATCTGTTATTTTAAATATCCCCTCCAGCTTTGTGCCATTTATTTATTTAGTAATTATTGTTGTCCACTTATTGATAAAAATCTTTACTAAGGGTTATGGGGAAAGAGTCTAAAACTTTTTGAATAAGATTTTTCTAACAACTGGGGTAAATCCTTCATCTTGCTATCGTTCAACCCACAATTTTATACTTATATTTGACTTTCTTCATTCTTTGATCTGAGTGATTATGAGCTGTAGTTTGTCTAGTATGACTTGTTCTTAGTGAACTCATAATGCCCACAATTGTGTGTATATTTTTGGATGCTTTTGTTTTAACTTAAATATGTGATCATTTCCCCATAAAACCTCTCTAAAAGCACAATTTTACATAGGTATAGGTATATAATGTCCCATCATATGAATATAACAGTTTAATCATTCCCCTTCTGTTGGAAATTTATTCATTCATTCCCCAAATGCTTATTGGATGCCTAATATGTGCCAGTCACTGGTCTATATGCTAAGGACATATCACTGAACAAAAGAGATAGAAATTCCTCCCTCTTGAAGCTTACGTTCAAGTGAGAGGGTACAGACAGCAACTAAATAAATAAGTAAAATATATAATATGTCAGTTAATGGTATGCCAGGGAGAAAAATAAAGCAGGATGGTCAAGGAAGGACCATGGGTATCAGAAGCAAGAGCACTCCAGACAGAAATAGCATGTACAAAGTTCCTGAGGTCAGAGTGTGCTGGTGTGTTAAAGGATAGTGTGGAGGCCAGTGTGGTTGAAGAGAGAGACTGAAAGAGAGAAGACCAGATCGTGGAAGGCAATAGTTCTTCTCAGGGACAGTAAATGGCTCCTAAAGGCATATTTTGGAAATTTATTGTGGGTTTTTTTGGGCATCACAGTAATTGAGAGTTGCTTCCGGCATGTAGTAGATAGATGTCAGAGACATTAGAAGTCCTGCAATACATACTGCAGTTTCACACAATGAAGAGTTGTCCCTTGTCACATACAACTTTTGAATGTTCCTCTAAATATTTATGTAGGTGAAAAACCTGTTATAATTATTTCAGTGTTTCATTTCATTGTCATGCTTCTTTAGTTCTTTTCAGTATAGAATATTTCCTCTGTTTTTCCTTGTCTTTCATGACTGACATTTTTGAAGAGTATAGCCCAGTTACTTTGTAGAATGTCCCTCAAATTGTGTTTGTCTGATGTTTTGTCATGATTAGATTCAAGTTTGATTTTTCTGTAGAAACACTACAAAAATGATGATATGCTTTTCCTGTGTATCATATCATATTATGTTGATTATGTTGATTTGTCCCAGTACTGATAATGTTATTTTGTACCACTTAGTTAAGGTGGTGTCTTATTAAAATGGTATGTTTTCTCCACTCTAAAGTTAGTTTATAAGTGTGTCTTATATATTAATTAATAAGTAACAAGTATGAAGGAGAGAAACTTTGAGACTATGTAAATATCTTGTTACTAAACTTTTACCTCTCTATTTTAGCATCTATTGATGATTTGTGACTGAACCATTTATTAATAAGATAGCTGCAATTTTTAGATTTTTTTGAAAACCCCCCCATAAATTTATTTATACCAGTATGGACTCTTGGATTTTTCTTTTACTCAAAGTGTATAATGTGTTGCTATCTGTGTTTATTTTGGTACCAAAATTATTCCACACTTGCCAGTGAGAGCCCTTTTAAAAGCTGACTCCTGTGTAATTTTGATATGTCCCCATTATTCTTTGAGCACTCACTTACTTTCTGGGGCAAGAAGATATTCCAGGCAAATCTTCTATGTTTCTTTTCACCATCTCTGGAGTCAGCCATTTCTCCTTGGGGCCTTGATTCCTTTTGGCAGAGAGTGGTATTTAGAAACCAAGATCTCTATGCTGGATCTACTTATTGATATTGTGCTGTCATTGCTTTTAGGCCCCCTCAGCAGATTGGCACACACTCCTTCTCTATGTCAGTTTTCTTACTGGTAATCCAGTTCCGTTCCAGCAGCATAGGGTTATTCTAGCCTTTCCCCTTTCTATATTTGTAACTGACTTCTCTGATAGTGATAAACCTGGCTCTTATTATCCTCAGTGTATTTACTTACTTGTTTAAGCTACCCTATATGTTCCTGCCTTGGCCCTAGTGCTCATAGTGGCTGCAAGAGGTCAAGTTTCTTTCCCAGTCCTTGGTCCCATTCTGCCCGTAAGTTTTATATGTAATAGCACTATTATCTTGCTGTTCCAAATATTTTTAAATTTTCATTATGATTTCTTCCAACAATGAAATACATGATATATTAGGACGATATTTTCAATATGCTGAAAGAAAATAACTGTCTACCTAGAATTTTATGCCCAGTGAAAATCTGTTTCAAGAATGAGGCAAAATACACAATAACAGAAAAACCAAACAAGTTGATTAAAAAATCGGCAGAGGATCCAAATAGACATTTTTCCAAAGAAGACGTGCAGATGGCCAACAGGCAAGAAAAAAATGTTTGACATCACTAATTGCCAGGGAAATGCAAATCAAAACCACAGTGAGATACCACCTCACACATGTTAGAATGGCTGTTATCCAAAAGTCAAGAAATAACAAGTGTTGGTGAGGATGGTGGAGTAAAGGGAAGCCTTGTGTGCTGTTGATGGTGTGTAAACTAGTACAGCCTTTATGGAAAACAGTATGCTAATTCCTCAAAAAATTAAGAATAGAACTACCGTATGATCCAGCTATTCCACTTTTATCTGTTAATCTGAAGAATATGATAACACTAATTTGAAAAGATATATGCATTCCTCTGTTGATTGCAGCATTGTTTACAATAGCAAAGATATGGAAACAACCTAAGTGTCCACTGATGGGTGAATGGATAAAGAAGATATCGTGTATATCTACAGTGGAATACGACTCAGCCTTGAAAAGAAGGACATCTTGCCATCTGCAGCAACATGGATGGACCTTGAGGATATAAGGCTAAGTGAAATAAGTCAGACGGAGAAAGACAAATACTGTATGATTTCACTTATATGTGGAATCTAAGAAAACAAAACAAACAGAACAAAATAAAAACAAACTCATAGACACAGAGAACAGGTTGGTGCTTACTAGAGGGGAAGGAGGTTGGGGCTAGGGCAAAATGGGTGAAGGGAATCAATTCTATGGTGATGGATGGTAACTAGACTTAGAGTGGTGATCACTAGGTAGCGCATATAAAATCAAGTTATAATGTTGTACACCTGAAATATTTTATTTACTGTATATATTATATTTGTAATATGTATACTATATATTATAATTATTTTATATATATAAAAGAAAATGAGGCAAAATAAAAATGATTTTAGACAAAAACAGTTTTTCACCATTCAGCACTCATTAAAAGAAATTCTAAGTGGTGTACCTCAGATTGTTAGGAAAATTATCCCAGATGGAAAATTTGTGATACAAATTTGATACAAGAGGGATTAAAGAGCAAAGGAGATGTTAAGTAAATATGCAGATAAATGTAGCCAAATGCTAGCTATATAAAACAAAGACAATAAGATATTCCAGGCTAAGTCATGGTATAAAATTAAATTATATGACAACAACATCTTTTAGATTGGAAGTTGTGTAAATAGAGTTAAATTGTTCTGAGTTCCTTAACTATTCAAGAGGAAGGTAGACGTATTGTTTACTTTAGGTTGATAAGTATACGTATTGTAACTTCTAGGATAACTGTGTCACCTCTATAATTCTCCAGATTAAATTGAGATGGATCATAGACTTTAATGTGAAAGATAAAATAACAAAGCTTCTTGGAGGAAATCTCTTTAATGATGTTGGGGTGGGCAAGGATATCTTAAACAGGATGCAAAAAGGCACTAACCATGAAAGAAAGGATTGATAAATTGCTCTTCATGAAAATAAACATTTGGTCATCAAAAGGCACCACGAAGAGAGAAAAGTCAAACCAGAATGGATGAGGGCATTTACAATATACATATTTGACAAAAGACTTAAATCCAGAATGTATAAAGAACTCCTACAAATCACTTATTCCTCCCAAAGGCTTCAATGGCTGCCTTAAAAATGAAGATATTCAAGTGGCCAATAAGCATTTGAAAACATTCTCAATGTCATTTGCCTATTAGAATAATGCAAATGAAAATGATAATGAGGTACTACTTCATACCAGGGTGACTAAAATTAAAAGGAGAACAATACTAAATATTGGTGAAGTTGTGGAGTAACTGAAACAGTCATGTATTGCTGATGGGAGGGTAAATTGGTATAATATTCTAAAAAACTAATGTAAAATAATCTAAGAAAAGTAAACATATCTCTGCCCTAGGATACTTCAGTCCTGCTTCTAGGTGTGTACTCAAGAGACGTCAGTGAATATGTTTACCAAAAGACGTGAACAAAAGTAATTATGGTAGCCACAAACTGAAAACAATGTGAATGTCCATCAAGAGTAGAATAAATGAATCAATTATGATTTACTCATACAGTGGAACCCTACATAGCAATAAAAAAGAACAAACTACTGCTGTCTCAGTAACACTGAGGATTTCACATTATGTTTAGCAAAATAAGACAGATGCAAAAGAATCATACTGAATAATTCCATTCATATGAAATTTATAAACAGACAAACTAATCTAATGGTGAAAAAAGTAACAATAGTGGTTACTTCTGGTGGCTCCAGGTGTGTGGTGTTGACTGAGAAGAGGCACAAGAGGTCGTCTCAGAAGACCATGATAAAAAAATCATCAAGCTGTCACTTCAGATTTATATACTTTAGTGAATATATGTTATACATTAATAAAAAAAGAACAAGACAGATGAAATCACAGAAAAAGAACTTTAAGAATCATTTCTTATAACCGCAAAAACTAAAAAATATCAAGGGATAAATCTAACCAAAGATATATAAGATTTTTATTGGAGAATATTAAAATTTCTATTGAAAGACATAAAAGAAGACCTAAGAAAATAGAGAGACGTATTGACTAATAAGGAGACTCGATTCTACTGGCATAAGCTGCTTCAAAGAATTAAGGCATGGATCTAAAAAAAATATTTTTAATTGTGGCAAAATACACATAGCATAAAATTGACCATTTTAACCATTTTTAGGTTTATGGTTCATTGACATGAAGTACATTCATATTGTGCAATTATTACCACCATTTATCTCCAGAACTCTTTTCATCTTGCAAGACTGAAACTCTATATGCATTAAACAATTTCTTCCCACTTCGTCCTCCCCCAAGCCCCTGGCAACCACCACTCTGTCTCTGTGGTTTTAATTAAGTACCTCATATAAGTGGGATCATACAGTATTTGTCTTTTTGTGATTGGTTTATTTCATTTAGCATAATGTCCTCAAGGTTCATCCATGTTGTAGCGTATGTCAGAATTTCCTTAAAGTGAGTCTCTTGGAGATAGCATATAGTGGGATCCTGTTTTTTTTTGTTTTTTGGTGTTTTTTCCCATTCTGCCAATCTCTGTGTTTTGATTGGAGTGTTTAATCCATTTTCATTTAAAGTAGTTACCAATAAGGAGAGACTTATTTCTGTCATTTTGCTATTTGTTTTTCTGTGTCAAAGAAACGATTTTTAGGTTCAAGTACAACTCCAGACCACAGGATTATTTATCTTACTGTCCTCTAGCCCACAGAAGTGCAGAAGATGACAATTATATTTTGTAGGCTCCTAAAGACGTGCTCTTACATTGCTTGTTGGCACAAACTATTCACGTCCTTTGACCCCTCCCAGGCTATGAGAACAAAAATCCTCTTTGTAACCAAGGATTTCCTGACTGTGCTCAGCATGGATACTGTCTGCTCTGTTTCCCTGTTTTGTTTGGTAACCTCTGAAGACAGGAAAAGTTTGAAGTCAGTAATTTATATCATCATGGTGTATGGACCAATAGTTCTAAATTTATAAGGAAAACCATAAAACAAACTTAGGAGTAAAAATGAAACAAGCAAAACTAAGAAAATAGTAAGAAGAAAATTATAAACTCAAATGTATCAATGAACTAGAAAACAGAAAAATGATAGAATTGGATGTTAAAACTTGGATTTGAATCTTGGAAAAATTCTAAATCAATAGGCAACTTCTAGCTAGCTAGATGATTACAAGAAAAAAATTGTTGTAAAAGAGTGTGCTAAACATACCATTGAGATATTTTGAAATCATAAGAGAATATACTGTGTACCACTTCTCATTAGGTTTAAAATTTTCATGAAATGGCTGATTTTGTAAGACAAATAACTCTTAAATAGATTGGACACAAACAAGATAGAAAGTCCTTGTTGATCAAAGATTTGACTTCTAAGAAAAGTGCTAGACCTATTAGGTAATATTATAAAATATTTTCTGGGTGTGAGATTGATGTTGTGGTTATATGATAGGTGAATGTCCCTATTCTTAGGATATGCAGTAGTGAATTATTTATGATTGAAGTGTCACGTCCCATTGCCTGTGTAGAGAGAGAAAGCTGATAGGGGAAGATAGTCTCCCAATAATTCTTGAATCATGGTAGAAGAAATTCAAGTATTTATTTTAACATTCCAGCAAATTTGTTTTTAAAGACTTTATTATTTTTTAAAATTGAGATTCATAATAGTTTAGATCATTCTGAAATTTCAGTTGTACATTATTTCTTGTCTGTCACCACATAGGTGCTCCCCTTCACTCCCTGTGCCCACCCTCTACCCCTCCTTCTCCTGGTAACCACTGAACTATTTTCCTTCTCAGTGTGTTTGTTTATAAACTACATATGAGTGAAATTGTCTGGTGTTTGTCTTTTTCAGTCTGCCTTATTTCACTTAACATAATACACTACAGGTCCATCCATGTTGTTGCAAATGGGATGATTTTGCCTTTTTTTCTGGCTGAGTCTTATTCCATTGTATATACATGCCACATCTTTTTTACCCAATCATTGGTTAATCGGCACTTGGATTGTTTCCATGTCTTGGCTATTGTGAATAGTGCTGCATGAACATAGGGGTACATATGTAACTTTGGATTGTTGACTTCAAGTTGTTTGGGTAGATACCCAGTAGTGGGATAGCTGGGTCATATGGTATTTCTATTTTTAGTTTTTTGAGGAATCTCCATACTGTTTTCCAAAGTGGCTGCACCAGTTTGCATTCTCACCAGCAGTGTATGCGCGTTCCCTTTTCTCCACATCCTCTCCAACATTTGTTGTTCTTTGTCTTGGTAATGACAGCCATTCTGGCTGGTGTAAGGTGATATCATTGTAGTTTTGATTTGCATTTCCCTAATGATTGGTGATGTTGAGCATCTTTTCATGTGCCTATTGGCCATCTGTATATCTACCTTTGAAAAATGTCTGTTCATATCCTCTGCCCATTTTTTGATCAGGTTGTTTTTTGTTGTTGTTGAGTTGTGTGAGTTCATTATTTAGTTTGGATATCAACCCCTTGTCTGATAAATGATTTGCAAATATTTTCTCCCAGTTGGTGGGTTGTCTTTCCATTTTGTTGATGGTTTCCTTTGCTTTATAGAAGCTTTTCAGTCTGATGTAGTCCCATTTGTTAATTTTTTCTTTTGTTTCCCTTACCCAAGTAGACATAGTATTCGAAAAGATGTGGCTAAGACCCATGTCAAAGAGTGTACTGCCTATATTTTCTTCTAGGATTTTTTTTTGAGGAAGGTCAGCTCTGAGCTAACATCTGCCACCAATCCTCCTCTTTTTGCTGAGGAAGACTGGCCCTGAGCCAACATCCATGCCCATCTTCCTCTACTTTATATGTGGGATGCCTACCACAGCATGGTTTGCCAAGCAGTGCCATGTCCGCACCCAGGATCCAAACCAGCGAACCCCAGGCCGGTGAAGTAGAATGTGCACACTTAACCACTGCACCACCGGGCTGGCCCCTCTTCTAGGATTTTTATGGTTTCAGTTCTTACATGCAAATCTTTAATCCATTTGGAGTTAATTTCTGTGTATGGTGTGAGATAATGGTCTACTTCCATTCTTTTGCTTGTAGCGGTCCAGGTTTCCCAGCACCATTTATTGAAGAGACTTTCCTTTTTCCATTGTGTGTTCTTGGCTCCTCTGTCAAAGATTAACTGTCCATAGGTGTGTGGTTTTATTTCTGGGCTTTCAGTTCTGATCCGTTGATCTGTTTGTCTGTTTTTGTGTGAGTACCATGCTGTTTTGATTACTATAGCTTTGTAGTATGTTTTGAAATCAGAGATTTTGATGCCTCCAGCTTTGTTCTTTTTTCTGAGGATTGCTTTGGCTATTCAGGGTCTTTTGTTGTTCCATATAAATTTTTGGATTCTTTGTACTATTTCTGTGAAGATTGTCGTTGGGATTCTGATAGGGATTGCATTGAATCTGTAGATTGCTTTAGGTAGTATGGACATTTTGACTATGTTTATTCTTCTGACCCATGAACATGGAATATCTTTCCATTTCTTTATGTCTTCCTCAATTTCTTTCAGTAATGGCTTATAGTTTTCAGTGTACAGGTCTTTCACTTCTTTGGTTGAGTTTATTCCTAGATATTTTATTCTTTTTATTGCAGTCGTAAATGAAATTTTCTTCTTGATTTCTTTTTCTGCTAGTTCATTGTTAATGTATAGGAATGCAACTGATTTTTTAAAATTGATTTTGTACCCTGCAACTTTGCTGTAGTTGTTGACTATTTCTAGTAGTTTTCTGGTGGATTCTTTAGAGTTTTCTAAATATAGAATCATGTCATCTGCAAATAGCGAACATTTCACTTCTTCCTTTCATTTCGTTTTGTTGCCTAGTTGCTCTGGCTATTACCTCCAGTACTCTGTTGAATCAGAGTGGTGAGAGTGGGCACCCTTTTCTTGTTCCTGTTCTCAGTGGGATGACTTTCAGTTTTTCCCCATTGAATATGACGTTGGCTGTGAGTTTGTCATATATGGCCTTTATTATGTTGAGGTACTTTCCTTCAACACCCATTTTATTCAGAGTTTTTATCATAAATGGATATTGGATCTTGTCGAATGCTGTCTCTGCATCTATTGAGATGATCATGTGATTTTCATTCCTCATTTTGTTAATGTGGTGTATCACATTGATTGATTTGCAGATGTTGAACTATCCCTGTGTCCCTGGAATCAATCCCACTTGATTGTAGTTTATGATTCTTTTAATGTATTGCTGTATTTGGTTTGCCAATATTTTGTTCAGGATTTTTGCATCTAAGGTCATCAGTGATATTGGCCTGTAGTTTTCCTTCTTTATGTTGTCCTTGTCTGGTTTTGGTATCAGGGTAATGTTGGCCTCATAGAATGTGTTAGGAAGTGTCCCATCTTCTTCAACATTTTGGAATAGTTTGAGAAGAATAGGTACTAAATCTTCTTTGTATGTTTGGTAGAATTTTCCATAGAAGCCATCTGATCCTGGACTTTTGCTTTTTTGGGAGGTTTTTGATTACTGTTTCAATCTCTGTAGTTGTGATTGGTCTGTTCAGATTCTCAGTTTCTTCTTGATTCAGTTTTGGGAGGTTGAATCAGTCTAGGAATTCATCCATTTCTTCTAGGTTATGAAATTTGTGGACATACAGTTTTTCATGATATTCTATTATCCTTTGTATTTCTGCAGTGTCTGTTGTAATTTCTCCTCTTTCATTCCTATTTTATTTACTTGAGCCTTCTGTCTTTTTTTCTTTGTGAGTCTGGCTAAGGGTTTGTCAATTTTATGTATCGTCTCCAAAAGCCAGCTCTTAGTTTCATTGATCCTTTTTACTGTTTTTTTAGTTTCTATTTCATTTATTTCTGCTCTGATTTTTATTATTTCCTTCTGCTGACTTTGGGCTTTGTCTGTTCTTTTTCTAGCTCTGTTAGGTGTATTTTAAGATTACTTATTTGAGATTTTTCTTGCTTGTTGAGGTGAGCCTGTGTTGCTATGCATTTCCCTCTTATGACTGCTTTTGCTGTATCCCGTAAGAGTTGTATGTTGTATTTTCATTTTTGTTTGTCTCCACATATTTTTTAATTTCCTCTTTGATTTCTTCAGTGATTCACTGGTTGTTCACTAGCATGGTGTTGAGTCTCTACCTATTTCTCACTTTCCCAGTTTTGTTCTTGTGGTTGATTTCTAGCTTCATAGTATTGTGGTCAGAAAAGATTGTTGGGATGATGTCAATCTTCTTGAATTTATTGAGGCTTGCCTTGTTACCCAACATATGGGCTATCTTTGAGAATGTTCCATGCACACTAGAGAAGAATGTATATTCCACTATTTTTGGATGGAATGCTTGATGTATGTCTATTAAGTCCATCTGGTCAAGTGTTTCATTTAAATCTTCTGTTTCCTTGTTGACTTTTTTCCTGGATGATCTGTCTGTTGTGATCCCCTACTATTGTTGTGTTCCTGTTAATTTCTCCCTTAAGTTCTGTTAATAATTGCTTTATGTATTTTGGTGCCCCTGTGTTAGGCGCATATATATTAATGTGTTATGTCCTCTTGGTGGAATGTCCCTTTTATCATTAAATACTGCCCCTCTTTGTCTCTCATTGTCTTCTTTAGTTTGAAGTCCGCTTTGTCTGATAAAAGTATGGCAACACCTGCTTTCTTTTGTTGGCTATTAGCTTGGCGTATTATCTTCCATCCCTTCACTCTAAGCCTATGTTTGTCTTTGGAGCTGAGGTGTGTTTCCTGGAGGCAGCACATTGTTGGGTCTTGTTTTTTAATCCATCTGATTGGAGAGTTCAGTCCGTTTACATTTAGAGAGATTATTGTTATATGAGGGCTTAATGCTGCCATTTTATCTCTTGTTTTCTGGTGGTTCTGTGTTTCCACTGTTTCTCTTCTTTTGGATTTCTGACTGCCATTTCATTTTGTTGGTTTTCTGAGAGGAATTTCTCAGTTCTCTCTCTTTTTGTGAATTGTGGCTCTGTTCTGACTTTGTTTTGTGGTCACTGTGAGGGTTGTATGAAAGATATTGGAGATAAGATATTCCATTTTCTTATACCGTCTTATCTCCATTAACCTAAGTAGGTTCTTTCCCTTTCTTTTCTCTTTCTGAGTAATTGCTGTTACATGTTGTTCTGTTTTTAATTTTTTGAGTTTGTGGCTAATTTGAAGTGCTTATCATTACTTTTGATGCTTTCTTTCCCTTTTGGTTTTAAGTTGTAATTGAGCCTTTGTCTCCCTGTTCTAGTAGAGAGCTGCAGGTTTCTGATCATGTCTGTCTGTTTATCTCTTTGCTCAGAGCTTTGTAGACATTTGTTTTTTTGTAGCTGGTGTGAGGACATCTTGAATTATTTCTTGTAGGGGAAGTCTAGTGGCGATGAACTCCCTCAGCTTTTGTTTATCTGAGAAAACTTTTATTTCTCCATCATATCTGAAGGAAAGTTTGGCTGGATAGAGTGTTCTTGGCAGAAAGTTTTTGTCTTTCAGTATGTTGACTATATCGTTCCATTCTCTCCTAGCTTGTAGGTTCTGCTGAGCAATCTGCTGAAAGCCTGATAGGGTTTCCTTTGTAAGTTATTTTCTCCTGCCTTGCTGCTCCTGATATTCTTTCTTTATCCCAGACTTTTGCCATTTTCAATATTATATGCCTTGGAAAGGGTCTTTTTATGTTGATAAAGGTAGGCCTTCGATTAACTTCGTTTATCTGTAAATCTGAAACCATCCCCATGTTTGGGACGTTGTCAGCAATTAGTTCTTTGAACAAACTCTCTGCTCCTTTCTCCCTCTCTTCTTCCTCTGGGATATATAATCCTTATGTTGCTTTTCCTAATTGAATCAGATATTTCTCAAAGAATTTCTTCTTTTTTTACAATCTTAGTTCTGTCTCCTCTTCCATCCGTAGAATTTCTACATTTTTTCCTCAAGAAGACTAATTCTTTCCTCCATAAGATCAGTTCTGTTTCTTAATGATTCTAGGTTGTTATTTATTTCATTAATTGTGTTTTTCATATCCAGAATTTCTACTTTTTTTTTTATGGTTTCAATCTCTTTGGTGAAGAGACTCATTTTATTGCTGAGCTCCTTGAATTGTCTTTCCGTGTTTTCTTGTAAGTTGTTGAGTTTCCTTATGATGGCTATTTTGAATTCTGTGTCATTTAGGTTGTATATTTCTGTGTCTTCAGTGTTGGTTTCTGGAGAAATGTCATTTTCCTTCTAGTCTGAATTGTTGCTGCAGTTTCTTATGGTGTTTGATGAACTATTCTTTTGTCAGGGTATTTGTGGTATTCTTAGGATGCAGATTCCCCCTGTTACTGCTAGAGGGAAGCAGAAGCAGTGTTTCTGGCCCCACCCTGTGTGCTGGAAGCTGTGGGGGTATTATAGGTGCTTGCCCCAGCCTGGGATGCATTTAGGCACTTGTGTGGAGTGTCCTTGTCAGGCGAAGCTTCCTCGCTGGGCTAGGGCCACTCTTTGGCGCCTCAGGGGTGCTCTGAGCTCCCCCTCCTTGCCAGAAAGTGATCACCAGTGGGCTCAAAGCCACCACTCCTATTCCTGCAGCTGCCCAAGACACGTTCTCTCTTTGGAGCGCCACTGTGAGCATTTCCTGCACCTGGGAAGTATTTGCCCCAGTGTGGAAATCTATTTACCTATTTACCATCCACTGTCCACAGGGCTGCTGAGCTGGCGTGCAGGGCTTCCCTGCTGGGACTAGGCTATGGCTTCTCCTTTACGGCATAGGGGCATGGTGGGCTCCCTCCCTCTGTGCAAGAGTGACCACAAGCAGGGGCTAAGGGTTACTGCTGCCTCCTCTTACGGTTGCCCTGCTGCGTCTTCCTACTTTCAGGGTGCTTGCACCATGTTGGAAAGTGTTTGTGTGCATGCACAGGGCTACTAAGAGAGAGCAGGGTGTGCTTCACCTATCTCTGCTACTTCCCAGGGGGCCAGACCATCCACCCTCAGATGTATAGCTGCGTCTGTCTCTCAGGCATCCTGTTGTGCTGTGTGGGCTTCCTCCGTTGGTCAGTGAGTGTCCATTTAATTGCACTTCAAAATGGGGAGAGACAAAAGGAACAGCTCACTCTGCCATGTTGCTGACATCACCTAAAGACTTTATTTTTTAGAGTTTTAGGTTCACAGCAAAACTGTGAGGAAGATAGATTTCCTAAATACCACCTGGCGCAACACATGCATTTCCTCCACCATTATCAGCATCCCCTACCAGAGTGGTACATTTGTTACAATTGATGAACCTACATTGTTGACACATCATAATCACCCAAAGACCATAGTTTACATTAGGGTTCACTCCTGGTGTTCTACATTCTGTGGGTTTGGACGATGTGTAATGACATGTATCCATCATTATACTATCATACAGAATATTTTCACCACCCTAAAGTTCCTCTCTACTGCATCTGTTCAGTTCTACTCACCCACCCCAACCGCAACTGCTAATCCTTTTATTGTCTCCCTACTTTGGCCTTTTCAACAATGTATATAGTTGGAATCATACAGTATGTAGCCTTTTCAAATTGGCTTCTCTCGATTAGTAATATGCACTTAAGGTTCCTCCATGTCTTTTCATGGTTTGATTGTTCATTTATTTGTAGCCCTGAATAATAGTCCATTGTCTGGATATATCACAGTTTATCCATTCACCTACTGAAGGACATCTTGGTTGCTTCCAAGTTTTGGCAATTATGAATAAAGCTGCTATAAACATCCTTATGCAGGTTTTTGTGTGGACATAAGTTTTTAGCTCCTTTGGGTAAATATCAAGGAGCACAAATGCTAGATCGTATGGTAAGAGTATGTTTAGTTTTGTAAGAAACTGCCAGACTGTCTTATAAAGTGGCTGTATTATTTTGCCTTCCTACCAACGAGTCAGAATTCCTGTTGCTCCACCTCCTTGTCAGCATTTGATATGGTCAGTGTTCTGGATTTTGACCATACTAATAGGCGTGTGGTGGTGTCCTGTTTCAATTTGCATTTCCCTGATGACATATGATGTGGAACATCTTTTCAAATGCTTACTTTCCAGCTGCATGTCTTTGATGAGGTATGTCTTTGGCCCACTTTTTAGTTGCTTTTTTTCTTATTGTTGATTTTTTAGAGTTCTTTGTATATTTTAGATAACAATCCCTTATCAGATGTGTGTTTTGTCATTTTCTCCCAGTTTGTGGCTTGTCTTCTCATTCTCTTGATATTGTCTTTCACAGAACAAAAGTTTTTAATTTTAATGAGTCTAGCTTATCAATTATTTCTTTCTAGGATTGTGCTTTTGGTGTTGTATCTAAAAAGTCCTCACCATATCCAAGATCATCTAGGTTTTCTACTGTGTTATCATCTAGGAATTTTATGGTTTTGCATTTTGCGTTTAGGTCTATGATCCATCTTGAGTTAATTTTTGTGAAGGCTTTCATGTTTGTGTGTAGATTTATTTTTTTCATGTTGATGTCCAGTTGTTCCAGCACCATTTGTTAAAAAGACTCTCTGCTCCATTACATTGCCTTTGTTCCTTTGTCAAAGATGAGTTGACTATATTTACATGGATCTATTTCTGGGCTCTGTTCTGTTACAGTGATCTTTTTATCTGTTCTTTTGCCAGTACCTCACTGTCTTGATTACTGTAGTTTTATAGTAGGTCTCAAAGTAGGGTAGTATCAGCTCTCCAACTTTGTTCTCCTTCAATATTGCGTTGACTATTCTGGGATCTTTTGCCTCTCCATGTAAACTTTAGAATCAGTTTGTTAATACCCACAAAATAACTGATGAGATTATAATTGGGATTGCATTGAATCTATAGGTCTAGTTGGGAGGAACTGAAGGTCTTGACAGTATTGAGTCTTACTATCCATAAACATGGAATATATTTTTATTTATTTGATTGCTCTTTGATTTCTTTCATCAGGATTTTGTAGTTTTCCTCATATAGATCTTGTACATATTTTGTTAGATTTATATATAAGCATTTCATTTTTTTAGGTGCTAATGTAGATGACATTGTGTTTTTAATTTCAAATTCCACTTGTTCATTGCTGGTATATAGGAAAGCAATTGACTTTTGTATGTTAACCTTGTGTCCTGAAACTTGCTATAATTGCTTATTAGTTCCAGTTTCTTTGTTGATTCTTTCAGATTTTCTACATACATGATCATGTCTTTTGCAAACAACGACAGTTTTATTTCTTCCTTCCCAATCTGTATACCTTTTATTTCCTTTACTTGTCTTATTGCATTAGCTAAGAATTCCATGTGATGTTGAAAAGGAGTGATGAGATGGAGCATCCTTAACCTGTTCCTGATCTTTGTGGGAAAGCATCTAGTTTTTCACCATGAAGTATGATGTTAGCTGTCGGTCTTTTTGTAGATATTCTTTATCAAGTTGAGGACATTTTCCTGTGGTCCTAGTTCACTGATAGTTTTTATCATGAATGGGTGTTAGATTTTGTCAAATTGCTTTTCTGCATCTATTGATATTATCATGTAATTTTTCTTTTTTAGCCTGTTGATGTGATGAATAACATTAATTGGGTTTTTTTCTTTTTTCTTTTTCTTTCTTTCTTTCTTTTTTTTTTTTGTGTGTGAGGAAATTTGGCCCTGAGCGAACATCTATTGCCAGCCTTCTTCTTTTTGCTTAAGGAAGATTGTCCCTGAGTTAACATCTATGCCAATCTTATTCTCTTTTGTATGTGGGATGCTGCCACAGCATGGCTTGATGAGCGGTGTGTAGGTCTGTGCCTGGGATCCAAACCCGTGAACCCTGGGCTGCTAAAGTAGAGTGTGCAAACTTAACTGCTATGCTACCAGGCCAGCCCCTATGTTAATTGATTTTTAAATGATGAACCAGCCTTGCTTACCTGGGATAAATCTCATTTAGTCATGGTCTATAATTCTTTTTATACTTTGTATACAGTACAACAGAGATTTGATTTGTTAATATTTTATTGAGGATTTTTGCATCTGTATTCATGAGAGACATTGGTCTTTTGGGGTTTTTTTCTTGTAATGTCTTTGTCTGTGGTATTGGGGTAATTTGGGCTTCATGGAATGAATTAGGAAATATTCCTTCTGCTTCTGTCCTCTGAAAGAGATTGTAGGGAATTGGTTAATTTCTTCCTTAAATGTTTGGTATAATTCACCAGTGAACCCAGCTGGGCCCAGCGTTTTCTGTTTTGGAAGGTTATTAGTTTTCTGTTCAATTTCTTTAATAAATAGATGCCTATTCAGACCGTGTTTTTCTTCTTGTGTGATTTTTGGCACATTTTATTTTTTAAGGAATTGGTCCAGTCCATCTAGATTATCAAATTTGTGGGCACATTGGTGTTCATAGTATTCCTCTATTATTCTTTTAATGTCAGTGCTATCTGTAGTGATCTCTTTCATTTTTTTTTCTTTTTCCTTTTTCTCCCCAAAGACCCCCGGTACATAGTTGTATATTCTTCATTGTGGGTCCTTCTAGTTGTGGCATGTGGGACGCTGCCTCAGCATGGTTTAATGAGCAGTGTCGTGTCCGCACCCAGGATTCGAACCAACGAAACACTGGGCCACCTGCAGCGGAGCGTGCGAACTTAACCATTCGGCCATGGGGCCAGCCCCTCTTGCATTTTTGATAGTAGCGATTTGTGTCCTCTCTCTTTTTTTCTTAGTTTTCCTGGCTGGAGGCTTGTCAATTTTATTGATATTTTTTAAGAAACAGCTTTTGATTTTCCTCATTTTCTCTATTGATTTCCTATTTTCAATTTCATTGATTTCTGCTCTAATTCTTATTATTTCTTTTTCTGTTTACTTGGGACCTAATTTACTCTTCTTTTTCTAGTTTCTTAAGGTAGAAACTTGGGTTATTGATTTTAGATCTTTCCTCTTTTCTAATATAGGCATTCAGTGCTGTAATTTCCTTCTATGCACTGCTTTCACTTCATCCCACAAATTTTCATAAGTTGTATTTTCATTTAGAGTAATATATATATATATATTTTTCTTTTGGTGAGGAAGGTTGGCCCTGAGCTAACATCTGTTGCTAATCCTCCTCTTTTTGCTTGAGGAAGACTGTCCCTGAGCTAATAGGTGTGGCAGTTCTCCTCTATTTTGTATGTGGGATGCTGCCACAGCATGGCTTGATGAGTGGTGTGTAGGTCTGTGCCCAGGATCTGAACCTGTGAACCCTGGGCCGCTGAAGCAGAACACGTGAACTTAACCACCATGGCACTGGGCTGGCCCCTAGGTTAACATATTTTTAAATTTCTCTTGAGATTTTTCCTTTGGTTAATGTTTTATTTAGAAATAAATTGTTTAATTTCCACATGTTTTGGGATTTTTCCAGTTACCTTTCTTTGTTTGATTTCTAGTTTAATTTCTTTGTGCTCTAAAAGCAGACATTGTATGATTTCTATCCTTTTAAATTTGTTTTTTGTTGCTAGTGTTGTCGATTTCAACTCTTAATGACCCTGTGTACAGCAGAGCAGAAGCCTGCCTGGTCTTTTTGCACCATCCTCTCTCCTTTTGGCACTGTATCGGACAATTGCTCTGCTGCTATTCGTGGTGTTTTCATGGCCAGTTTGTTCAGAAGTGGGTGGCCAGGTCCTTCTTCCTCGCCTGTCTTAGTCTGGAACCTCTACTGTAACCTGTCCACCATGGGTGACCCTGCTGCTATTTTGAAATCCCAGTATTTCAGCATCACAGCAACATGCAACTGCCACAGTATGACAACTGACAGATGGTGTGCTTTCTTGACTAGGAAATAAGCCTAAGTCGCAGCCGTGAGAGTGCTGAATCTTAAACACTAGACCACCAGAGCTAGCTTTAAATTTGCTAAGGTATGTTTTATGGCCCAGAATTTGGTCTCTCTTCCACGTGAGCTTGTGAAGAATGTGTATTCTGCTATTTTTGGTTGAAGTAGTCTGTGTGTCCATTATATCCAGTTAATTGATGATGGTGTTGAGCTCAACTGTATCCTTCCTGATTTGCTGCCTGATGGATCTGTTCATTTCTGATAGAGGTGCTTTGAAGTCTCCAACTAAAATAGTGAATTCACCTATTTCTCCTTGCAATTCTATGAGTTTTTGCCTCACATCATTTGATACTGTCATGTATATATATACACACACACACATATGCATGCATAAGCAGTATTTTGAACAAAGCGTTATCTGTTAGATCACTTAAGAATAGGAAGAAAAGTGAATTATTTTAAACCATACTATTTCTTCTTTGATGCTCTTCTTTATATAGATCCAAGTTTTTGACCTATATTTTTCTCTTCTCTGAAGTACTCCTGTTAACATTTATTACGTGACAGGTCTATTGGCAACACATTCCCTCAAATTTTGCCTGAGAAAGTCTTTATTTCTTCAGTTTGTGGGAAATTTCATAGGGTATAGGATTATAAGTTGGTAGGTTTTTCTTTCAACAGTTTAAATATTTCACTCTATTCTCTTCTTGCATGCTTGGCTTCTGAGGAGAAGTCAGATGTAATTCTCTCTTCCTCTATAGATAAGGCGTTTTTTCCCTTTGGCTGCTTTCAGGATTTTTTATCTTTGATTTTCTGTAATTTGAAAATGTTGTACTAGGGATAGTTTTTTGGCCTTTATTCTGCTTGGTGGTCTCTAAACTTCCTGGGTCTGTAGTTTGGTGTCTGACATTAATTTGTGGGAAATTCTTAGTCATTGTCATTTCAAATACTTCCATTCCCTTCTTCTCCTGGTATTCCCATTCTTGTATGTTACACCTTTTGTAGTTGCCCCAGAGTCTTTTGATGTTATATTCTGGATTTTTTTCTGGTCTTTGTTCTCTTTGCTTTTAAGTTTTGGAGGTTTCTACTAAGATATCCTTAAGCTCAGGATTCTCACCTCAGCCATGTCCAATCTACTAATAACTCAATCAATGGCATTCTTAATTTCTGTTATAGTGTTTTTGATTTCTAGCATTTCTTTTTTGTTTTTTCTTAGGATTTCCATCTCTCTGTTTACATTGTTCTTGTGTTCTTGTGTGCTGCCCACTTTATCCATTAGAGCCCTCAGCATATTAATCATAGTTGTTTTAAATTCCTGGTCTGATAATTTCAACATCCCTGCCATGTCTGGTTTTGGTGCTTCCTCTGTCTCTTCAAAGAGCTCTTTTGCTTTTTAGTATGCAGTGTTGTGGAGCCCATATATACTGAATTAAGAATATACAGTTTGTGACCCACTGAATGAGCAGGCACAAGCTACCCACACAGGGTCCAGCAGGTAGCTTCCTTAGCATCTGAGCTGCCACTTTGGGGAAGTGAAAACCCCAGGTTGTTTAGGTTGAAGGCGTAGTTTTAATATACTCAGACAAATGAAGTAAAGTCACAAGATTTATTGCTTAAAGATCCCAGAAGCAGGGGTGGGAGACGCAATGAGCTGAGGAATGGCAGTCCTCCATCCCAGGTCACAAGCAAGCAGGAGATAGAGAGCAGGATAGCAAACATCTATTATAAGGTGGTTGGGGCAGAGGTCACTAACTTTTCGAGGGCTCAATTCCAGTTATTTTAAAAGGTGCCCCAGGAAAAGCAAAGTGGGAGCTCGTGGAGGGAATCCTAAGCTCAAGTCCTTATCTAACTGTCCAGACTCTGAGTGTCAGCAGGGCTGTCATCCTATAAAATGCCTAGGCAGCAACTCAAAACAGCTATATTCTCATCACAATTGACCCTGTGATGCCTAGGCCTTAGTCTTGAGGGAAAACTATGGGCACTGTCTGCATGGTGGAGATATTAAAAGGCACTGGTAAGATTTTGGTCATCAGGCACGTGAACCATTTGAGCAAAGCAAAAATTCCAATCAACAATATCAATAGACAAATGATAATTTGAAATCCTGTCTGTAACCATCCCCCCCCCCCATTTGTTGGGGTCCAGCCAAGAAAATAAAGCCCATGGATAAGGTTAAGGTAGGTATTTGATTAAAAACTTGGGCGACATTATGGAATACTTGTACCTTTTGGGCCATCTTTTGTAAATTTGTCTGCATTTGTCCAGAATTATTAATATACATGCATATACCTCCTTCCTGGGCAAAGAAGTAATCTAAAGCCAAATGATTATCCAAAACCATCTGCACTACAGAGTTGTATTTTTGCATTAAGGCTAGGCTGTCGTGTAATAGCCCAATGTGTTAAGCCAGGGTGGCTGACAGGTTGGTGTTTGCTTTAATAATATGTTGTTGCATGCCTGTTGTGGTGGTGCCTAATCCCGTTCCTGTGAGGGATAGTAGTAAACCTACCCAACATAATGGTGGTGAATATTTCATACTTTTGACGTGAGGGGGCAGAAAGAAAGATGGATTGGGGGTCCTGTTCAGTGATTTGTAAGGGTAGTCCCAGGGAGACAAAAGTACATCAATATGAATAGACAGGATTCCCTAGGGGCTGGCAAGGAGGCAAACACGTTGGAGGTTGAGGGAAGAAGTGCATATATGGAGAACCATGTATGTGTGACAGCCCCAGGGCACTGAACTCCCAGTTGATACTAACTGTTTGATTAGGGAAGCCAAAATAAGTTGGGGATCCCCCTGGGCGATAGCTTTGAGGTCCAAATCCTGTGGAGATTGTGCTCCTTGGGATGAGGTGTAGGTCGTATTCATCCTTATAGTGTTGGTGCCTCGGCAGATATGGGGGATTATAAGGGGCACGTGGGGCTCCTGCCAGGTGCCATGTACTGTATTGCAAAGTGTCCTGCATGGGAGTAGTTGAGCTCCATAGAGTGGCTGGACAAGTTGCAGGGACACGTGGGATGCCTTCTCTTGGACAAAGAAAGACAGGGTCAATAAGTCAGCTGGGTAGGCCACTGCTTCTGGAAAAAGCCTTTGTTGAGTCTGGTAACATGCCCAGCAATTATGGCAGCCCAAAAAATGAGTTCTGGTTTCTACCTATTTTATAAAAATATTGAGACTGTTGGAGGGCTTGGACAGAAGGATTGTGGAGCCCTGAGTGGAAGACAATGGGAAAGGGTCTCCTTGGGTGATATAGGGAGGTGACCCTGTGGTCCTGGAGGATGTATGTGTTGGGGTGCTGTGCTGGTGGTAGCATCCACACCCCAGGAAGGGTCCTCCCAACAGAAATGAAATTCACTAACCCCCACTTATGCATAAAGTGGATCAATCTAATGGGTGTGGTGAGGGCAGGCAACTAAGTGAAGTGTTTAAAGGGGTCCCCATAAGGTTATGAGACTGGACACATACTTTGGCCTTGCAAAGCTCAAAGGCACAGCAGAGAGCAGCCTGGCGGTCATAGTACTGCCTCACACTCCAGCAGCAAGTGTTGAGGTAAGCAAGGGTGCCTTGGAGTAAACACATAGTTAACTCTGCAAAATGCCACTCAAGGGGGTCGTCTGCAGGGAATTCAGATAAACAAGCATTCAGTTCAGCAACCAAGTCTTGAGGAGTGCTCACCATCATCAGCCCCCATATCTTCCTCAGTGTCATCTTTCGTATAGCAAAAGGTTGCAGAGGCAGCATTTGGGATGAAGTTGTGTCCTGTGCTGTTGTTGCTGTGTGTTGTCATCTCCAGCATTGTTGCAGATGGAGGGAGCCATCCTAGAGGGGTGTGGCTCTTCCAGGTAGCTTCCCAGAAAGGGGACTGAGGGGTCAAGGGGTTTAACAGGGTCCCATAGATTTGGAATGCTCTAAGTAATGTTTATCTGCACTGTTGGAGTGTCTACTGGTATCACAAATTCTCAGTAAATTTTGGGTGTCCTCAGGGATGCATGTCACAAATGATTGGATGGTGCTATCCTCCCAGGCATAGGAGGTCTCCATCCATAAATAGTAAAGGTTGGAGGCATGTGTGGAACCTTGGTTTAAAGAAAATTTAGTTATGTACTCCTGACAATTTAATGTTTGGCCTCATATTACCAGAGATGGTTCTGAACTGCATAAGCCTGTCAGCCAGGGAGGAGTGAAATTAGGGCAACGTAATGGCTGGTGGCCTTCAAGCATATATGTCATTGATCCCGCTTAGGATAGAGGGCTTGAATCGTCTGGCTAGTATTCACACCTGGTGGCATTTTGGGCACAGCCCCTCTAGGGTTGACTTCCAACACACATTGTCCCCCCATCCTGGGTGCAATTGTGGACAAGCACTGTTCACTTCCAACAACGTTCTATGTTGCCTCTCTGGGATCGAGGAAAAGCCTGATGACTGAGGTGGCACAAAAGGCACAGAGTAGGGCCAGCAATAGCAAGCATCTGCATTTTATAGTTTTGCTCCTGCCCACTGACTGCCCCTTGTGAAGATTTACTGTGGGGCTGTTGTGTGTCAGCAGCTCAGTGGTGGCATCTTCCAAAGTGGGGTATGGCCAAGTGTTGTGATCGTATTGCTATGATGCTATCTTCTAATGTTGCTGGCCCTTGAATTTTATGTGGGGCAATAGCCCAACCTCTATGTTGTAGATGGGTCACCAGCCATATTAGGGCCTCATGTACTGCTTCCTTTGAGGGGTCCTGGATTAGAATGTCGTCAATATAGTGCCAGATGGTGCAAGAGAACACTGTAAGGGCATCCAGTTCTTGCTGCCAAAGATTGTGGGTGATGGCCGGGCTGTTAATATAGCCCAGAGGTATCCAGGTAAAGATATATTTGGTGCCTTTGAACATGAAAGCCAACTGCAGCTGTGATTTCCTCGACAATCGATACTGAATAGAACGTATTAGCTAGATTGATCATGGCAAGGTTGCCCCCTGGAGCCCTTTGGATAGCCTCAATTAACTGGACAGTGTTGGGAATGGGAGCCTTAACAGGGAGCACCTGGGCGTTTAAATTTTTGGTAGTTGACAGTAAGGTGCCACTCAGTAGTAGTGGGCTGTAATACTGGCCAAATGAGGGAACTGAAAGGAGAAATGGTGTGTGTAATGACTCCTTCCTTTAATAAATCTTTTTTTTGTTGTTGAAAGATTGGCACCTGAGCTAACGTCTGTCAGCAGTCTTCTTTTTTTCTTCTTCTCCCCAGAGCTCCCCAGTACATAGTTGTATATTCTAGTTGTAGGTCCTTCTGGCTCTGCTATCTAGGACACTGCCTCAGCATGGCTTGATGAGCGGTGCTAGGTCAGCACCCAGGATCCGAACCTGCAAAACCCTCGGCCGCCAAACTGGAGCTCATGAACTTAACCACTCAGCCATGGAGCCACCCCCTAATAAATCGTAAACTATGGGCTGTAGTCCCTCAGTCCCCTGTCGTCAATGATGTTTGAGAGTATTTGCCATCTTAAGTGGGGATGGCAGTCTTACAGGCTCTCAATATGCAACTCCCATCAGGAAGGCCAGGAATTTGGGTTTGTTCCAAATGGCATGGCGGCACATCAAGACATCCATACCTATACCAGGAAAAGGGAGGGCCAAAGGGGCCACCACCACTAAAAGATTTTTAATAGAGATTGTTCCAATAATGACATCCAATGAAAGTTGAACGCCTTCTACAATAATACCTGTTATGCCTTGTAATTTAAAGAGTGCTTCTTGCTTATGTTTGGAGGTGTTCCAGGAAGCAATTATTTGGGCTCCAGTGTCAATGAGAGCTGTAAAATGTTGTTTGTTATATCTGTCCTAATGGATGTTTAAAGAAGCATACAGGTGGTTGTCCACTGGAAGAGAGACAAGCTTTGGGGAACTGCTGGATCCCTAGGGCAAGGGCCCTGGTGGCTGCCACTCTTGGAAATCCTGGTACGGGATCCTGGATCCCACTACTAGGGTTAGGGTGTTCTGAGAGTTGATGACATTTGCTCCTGGAACAGTGCTGGCCATTTCTTGAAGATCCCACAGCACCTGAGAACAAGTTTTTAACTTGTGTTCAGGCTGACCCAAGATTAAGTCGTTAGGGATCCCTGATCTCCAGATCTGCCAATACAGGGAAGCCTGTGGGTCATCTCATGAGGGAAGGAGCTGAATTGAGTTGCCACCCCTTAGTGGGGACCGATAAAGGGTGCAGAAGCCTCCATATTCCCTAGGGCCCCTCTGTTGGGTTCTTAGCTGAGGGTGCAAGAGGGCTTCAGGAAAATTTTCTTTTCTGTGTCTAGCTACAGCGTTGATGTGGTCTAATGCCTGTTCTGCTGTCTCCGACATTTCTATGAATTGTAACAGCATAGCCTTATAATTTGGCAGGGGGCACCCTTTAAGAGGAACTCCTTTGACTTTTGCTCCAAAGACACCTCCTCTGGATTGGAAATGGTTAGGGGGTCTCTGGGAACATGGTGCTCAACAAAATGATATACCCATGAAACTATCCCAATTTTAAATGAGGTGCCCTTCACCTAGTGTTTTCCACTCACAGTGAGCCTGAGCTATAATAACTGTGATGGATGAATGGGCTCAGTACCAAACCATAAAACTCCAAGCCAAGAGAGGCAGAACTTCTTCCTCCTTATCCCTGTGGGCTCGGGAGTTATGTGGGGTTTTTTCCTCAGATTCCGTCCCCTTTTTTTGTTTTGTCTGTTTCTCCTGCCCTAGTGGCTCAATGTGTTTGGGAGCACCCTTGCTGGGCGACAAGTCTGGTGGCTCCTTTAGAGTGTCTGTAATAAAAACAGGCCCTCACTACCTTGGGGTTTTTGAAAAATTGTAAATTTTGGGATCTTTGGCTAATCCAGCCAACTGGCACATCTCAGCCGCTGTGAGCAACAGCTTGGATCAGTTCCAAAGACCTGTAAAAGCCAGTTGGCACCCTTCTCCCCCTATCTTTGGTCAAATTTTTCTAGAAAATTTTGCATTTCAACGATGGCATAGTAACGTCTCCATTTCTCTTTCACGTGGGTTGTCATTGGATGTTTTGATTAGATGGATAGTGACAGGGAACACCTGGGAGGAGATTGCCTCTTCCCCTACTCATATGCTGCCATCTCCCATTCTAGGGTGTCCCAGTCAGCCTCCAAGGAGTCAGGATCCACCTCTACCAGGGCAGTGTTAGCCCATGTATTTGGGAAGGTCCCCAAGCCCCAAGAACATAGTACTATTGATTTGGCATGTTGATATGCCACTGTGCTCAGTAAAGCCCAACCCATTTGAGCAGAGATCTTGCAGGCGTCTAGTAGTTTTTTGACCTCCTCTGGGGACTTGAGAGGAGCTGGTACCATATGCTTATGGTCCTCACTTTTCGCAGGAGTTTGTTTTGCTGCACCATGCCAGGAGTGGGACACTAATATCCCATGGGTTTGGGGGACACTTTGCAACAATAGCAAGGAATGAAATGCAGCAAAATAGGAGGCACTTGTCTCGACAGTGTTTGCCTGCCTAGGGTTCCATGATACCATTGGTAGACTTGCCTCTGTCACCGTTTAGGGCTGGCTCTCCAATCTCAACACCCTGGTCCTGACCACCAACACAGAGGAACCACCAGCTGACCTCCCCCTCCTGTGCTAATCTAGGCGAACTCTCCTTGGTCCCCAGGACCTAATAGCCCTCACCCCCAATCCCTGCATGGTCAGTCGTGTTGTGGGGCCCGTAGCTGATGTATTAAATTAAGAATATGCAGATTATGACCTGCTAAATGAGGAGGCACAGGCCACCCATGTGGGGCCTCAGCATCCAAGCTCCCACTTCAGGGAAGTGAAACCCCAGCATCATTTAGATTGAAGGCACAGTTACAGTACACTCACACAAAGAAAGTCAAATCACGAGATTTATTACTTATAGATCCCAGAAGCAGGGGGCCAGGCATGGGTGGGGGCTTTGCAATGAGCTGGGGAAGGGCAGTCCTCTGTCCCAGGTCACAAGCAAGCAGGAGATAAAGAGCAGGTAGCAAGTACCTATTACTTATAAGGTGGTTGGGGTGAAGGTCACTAAGTTTTCAAGGGCTCTCTAAGTGGTTATTTTAAAAGGTGCCCCAGGAAAAGCAAAACAGGAGCTTGTGGAGGGAATCTCCAGCTCAAGTCCTTAGCTAACTGTCCAGACTCTGGGTGTGAGCAGGGTTATCATACTGTAAAATACCTAGGTAGCAGCTCAACATAGCTGGCTTTTTTTGAAAGTACCCAAAAGTTTTTTACGATTTGCAATATTGCAATTTACTCATTATAAAAGTAAAGGGTATCTTGTATTTTACTTTATAATATTTTATAAACATAGAGGGCATTACAATTTATATTACATAGCTATTTTAAGTTTAGTATTCTTTTTTCTTTTAAAGATTTTCTTTTGCCTTTTTCTCCCAAAGCCCCCCAGTAAATAGTTGTATATTTTTAGTTGTGGATCCTTCTAGTTGTGGCATGTGGGATACCGCCTCAGCATGGCTTGATGAGCGGTGCCACGTCCATGCCCAGGATTTGAACCAGTGAAACCCTGGGCTGCCAAAGCCGAGCACGCGAACTTAACCACTCAGCCATGGGGCCGGCCCCCTAAGTTTAGTATTTTTTTATGTGGGCTTATTTCTCTTGGATTAACTACCTTTTGGTTAAAAGTTCATTTGAAATTAGTAATTTCAGTATTTCGTCAGTGCAAAATATCTTGACTTTGAAATTCTATCCACCACATTAGGTTAGATTACAAAACTGAGCTGAGATGTGTTTACTGGAGGCAACATAATGTTGGGTCATGTTCTTTAATCCATCCTGCTACTCTGTGTCTTTTGATTGGGGAATTCAGTCCATTTACATTTAGAGTGATTATTGACATAAGAGGGCTTAATAATGCCATCTTATCACGTTTTCTGATTCTTCTGCATATCCTTTGTTTCTTGTCCCATGTATATTGGGCTACCGATTTGATTAGGTAGTTTTCTATGTTGATTTTCTTCATTTTCTGCTTGCTTACCATATATGTGTCTGTTCTAATTGTTTAGTGGTTACCATTAGGTTCGTATAAAAAGTCTCGTAGATGAGGTAGTCCATTTTCTGATTGCCTCTTATTTCCTTAGACTATACTGATTCTGTCTGTTTCCTCTTTCTCTTCTAACTTATTTTTGTCATATCTTATTCCATGTTGTGTTGTGAATTTGTGGTTAAAATGATGAGATAATTTTTATTTTGGTGTTTTCCTTTTCTTTTCCTTGTTGTAAAAGTTAAGTGTTTACCAACCTGATCTGATAGAGAGCTGCCGTTTTCTGATTATTGCCTACCTATTCATCTCCTTGCTCAGGGCCTTGTAGTCCCTTTCCTTTTGTTGTTGTTGTTTTTTTTCCTTCCTTCCAGGTATGAGGGCGTTCTTGAGGATTTCTTGTAGGGGGGAGTCTTGTGGCAATGAACTCCCTTAGCTTTTGTTTATCTGGGAAAGTTTTTATTTCTCCATCATATCTAAGGAGATTTTCGCTGGATAGAGTATTCTTGGCGGAAAGTTTTTGTGTTTCATGATTTTTAATATATCAATCCACTCTCTCCTAACCTGTAAGGTTTCTGCTCAAATATCCACTGAAAGCCTTATAGGGGTTCCTTTGTAAGTTATTTTCTGCCTTGCTGCCCTTAGTATTTTTTCTGTCATTGACTCCTGCCAGCTTTCTACTATATGCCTTGAAGTAGATCTTTTTACATTAACGTAGTTGGGAGTTCTGGTAGCCTCTTTCACGTGGATTTCCATCTCCTTACCCAGGTTTGGGAAATTCTCCGCTATTATTTCTTTGAACAAGCTTTCTGCTCCATTCTCCTTCTCTTCCTCCTCTGGAATACCTATAATTCTTATGTTACATTTCCTAATTGAGTCAGATATTTCTCTGAGAGCTTCTTCATTTCTTTTTAGTCTTAGTTTTCTCTTCTGCTCCCTATGAAACATTTCCATAGTATTGTCTTCTAAATTGCTAACTTGGTCTTCCATATTATCAATTTTGTTGTTTAGGGAGTCCACATTTTTTAAATCTCATCCATTGTCTTTTTCATCTCTAACAATTGTGATTGATTCTTCCTTAAATTTTCGATCTCTTTTGTGAAGAAGCTCCTGAGTTCATTAATTTGTCTTTCTATGTTTTCTTGTAACTAATTTTTTTTATGATAGCTATTTTGAATTCTTTATCATTTAGGTTATGGTTGTCTGTGTCTTCAGGATTGGTTTCTGGGTACTTGTCGTTTTTCTTCTGGTCTGGAGATTTACTATACATTCTCAGACTGCTTGATGGTGTGGATATTTGCCTCCACATGGTGTTACTGTCTGGTTGCCACTGCCACTGCCACGTTGCCTCCACTGGGCGGGGCTCAGGTGCTGTGAATTCTGGGGGCATGATCATGGGGGCTCCCCAGCTCCGGCCACTGACTGCTTTTCTCACTGTGCGATGCTGTGGCTGATGGCGGATCTGGAGCACTGGGCAGGGGAGGTGTGCTTGCCTTCTCCCGTGCTTCCCCCAGTCTCTGCTTGTCTCTCTGTGTGGAGCTCTGGGCGGTCACAGGACTGGAGTGCCAGACAGAGGAAAGGGCACTTTCTTAGATCTTGCATGCCTCTGCAACCACTGCCTCTCTCTCTGCATCATGCTCTGCGCACTCATGGGGCTCCACCAGCTGCCGCTTCTCTCTACATGCTGTGCTGTGCTCTGGGAAAACGTGGGGCTGGAGCACCAGGTGGGGATGGGGCACCTCTCCTCAGCTGTGCACCTCACCCAGCCGGCCCCTCTCTCTCTGCACCGTGCTCCAGGTGATTGTGGGGCTGGAGCACTGGTGGGGGACAGGGCGCCTCTCCTCAGCTGCACAGTTCCCCCAACTGACCCCTCTCTCACTGCTGTGCTCCTGGAGATCATGGGGCTAGAATGTGGAGTTGGAGTGCCAGGCGGGGACAAGCTGCCTCTCCTCAGCTGCTAACCTCCCCCAGCCGGCGCCTCTCTCTCTGCACCATGCTCCAGGTGATTGTGGGGCTAGAGCACTGGTGGGGGACGGGGCGCCTCTCCTCAGCTGCACAGCTCCCCCAGCTGGCCCCTCTCTCACTGTGCCGTGCTCCTGGTGATCATGGGGCTAGATTGTGGGGCTGGAGCTCTGGGTGGGGATGGTGCACCTCTCCTCAGCTGCACACCTTCCCCAACCAGCCCCTCTCCCTCCATGGAGCTCATCTCAATCAGCTTCAACTTCCTCTGGAGGATCCAGTCCAACCGCCACCTTCAGACGTATGGGTGTGGGTCTCTCAGGCATCTTTTGTGTTGTGTGAACGTCCTCTGTTGGTGTTTGAATGTCCTTTTGGTTGTATTTTTTTAACTTTTTATTAAGATTATGATAGTTTACAACCTTGTGAAATTTCAGTTGTACATTATTGTTAGTTATGTTGTCGGTGCTTTTGGTTGTATTTTAAGGGGGAGAGTCCAGGGGAAGAGGTCACTCTGCCATTATGCTGACGTAACTCTCCAAAGTAGCTGTTTTCTCATCATGTGTGTTTTGTAAATTTTTCCTCGTAAGTGGACATAATGTGTCAGGTAAAAGAGGTACTGTTGTAAATATGCCTTTAGTAACGTGGTAAGATCTGTCGGGAGGGAAAGCATTCTTTTCTCTCTTCTCTTATGTAGGACAGGATGGCTAGAGTGGGCTGGAGATGGATATTTGTCTCTCCCATGTGGAAGGCTAGAGTGAGCTGGAGTTAAGTATTTCCCTTCCCTCATGTGGAAGGCTGGAGCTAACTGAACCTGGGTATTTCTCCTCCCCCAGGTCAGTTAGGCTCTGATAATACCTCAGCAGATTAGGCTCTGGTTCAGTAGTTTCTCCTGAGGGCAGGCCTTGTTAAGAAGAACAGAGTGCTCTGGCATATTTCAGAATGATTTCTTTTCTTCACCCCCTGCTGAAAACTTGCTGGAATTTTTCTCTACTATTTACTGTGAGAACCTGGTCAAGCTCTTGGAGGGTAAAACTCAGAAAAGTGTTAGGGATACCCCTATGACTGAGACTCCTGGAGTTTTTAAAGGTCAGATTTGTCCACCTTGAGCCTCCAGCAGCTCAAGTACAGTTCAGGTTTTCCTACCCCAATACTGGTTCCCAGGATGGTCTGCTGAATAGTTGCTCCTGTAAGCCTTGACTCCCTGTATTTACCTGTCTTTCTTCTTGGGGGCAGCAGTTTGCCCTGTGTCCTTACTTCTCTTATGGATCCAAGAAAAGTTGTTCATTTTTCAATTTGTTCAGTTTTTCACTTGTTGTTAGGGTAGAGTGGCGACTTCCAGGCTCCTTACATGTGGAATAAGAAACCAGAAGTCCCTGAGATAGCCCTCTATCAACTTTTTGGTATATTCATAACAAAAAGTTGGAGAAAATATACCTGATTCAGATGTTTATATAGGAGAGTCTTTCAAACTATCAATAATGCTATCTAAACAGTTCTAATGTGTAAAAGAAAATAAAAATTTCACAGTTTACTTGAGAATACTAACAGAATGTGGATAAAAAAATTTCACAGGCAACTTGAAACAGAAAATTATGAAAGAATCTTTGACATCAGTTGTAATGTCTCTTCTTTCATTTCTGATTTTATTTACTTGAGTCCTCCTTTTTTCTTTGTCTAGCTAAAGGTTTTTCAATTTTGTTTATCTTTTCAAATAGCCATCTCTTAGGTTTATTGATTTTTTCTATTGTTTTCCTGCTCTCTGTTTCATTTGTTTCTGTTCTAATCTTTATTAGTTCCTTCCTTCTGCTAACTTGCGTTAAGTTTGTTCTTTTTCTAGTTCCTTGAGTATAAAGTTAGGCTTTATTTTTTGATATCTTTGTTTTCTTTCTTTCTTTCTTTTTTTGATGAGGAAGATTGGCCCTGAGCTAACATCTATTGCCAGTCTTCCTCTTTTTGCTAGGGAAGGTTGTCGCTGAGCTAACATCTCTGCCAGTCTTCCTCAATTTTGTATGTACTACGCTGCCACAGCATGTCTTGATGACTGATATGTAAGTCCTTGCCTGGGATCTAAACCCGCAAATTACAGGCTGCTGAAGCAGAGTGCGCAAACTTAACCACTACACCACTGGGCCAGCACCTATTTTCTTTTAACATAGGGAATTATCACTATAAATTTCCCTCTTAGTACTGGTTTTACTGCATCCCATAAGTTTTGGTGTGTTGTGTTTTCATTATCATTTGTCTCAAGATATTTTCTAATTTCCCTTTTGATTTCTTCTTTGAATCATTGGTTGTTCAAGAGTATATTGTTTAATTTCCACATATTTGTGAATTTTCTGGTTTTCCTACTCTTATTGAGTTCTAGTTTTATTCCATTGTGGTCAGAAAAGATACCTGGTATGATATCAATCTTCTTGAATTTGTTAAGACTTGTTATTTGACCAGACATATGATCTATCCTAGAGAATATTCCATGTTTTGTCGCTGTTGGGTTTAGTTATCTTTATAGGTCTTAGAATCTTTTGATCTATAGTGTTGTTCAAGTCCACTGTTTCCTTATTGGGTTTTCTGTCTGGAAGTTCTGTCCATTATTGAAAGTGGGGTATTTGAAGTTTTCTATTATTGTATTGCTGTCTATTTTTCCCTTCAGTTCTTGTAATATTTGCTTTATATATTTAGGTGCTTGGATGTTGGGTGCATATATATTCGTAACTGTTATTTCTTTCAGATGAATTGACTCTTTTATCATTATGTAATGACCTTCTTTGTCTCTTGTGACAATTATGACTTCAACTCTATTTTGTCTGATATTAGTAAAGTCACTCCTGTGCTTGTTTGGTTACCATTTGTGTGGAATATCTTTTTTGCATCCCTTCACTTTCAGCCTATGGGTGTCCTTAAATCCAAAGTGAGTCTGTTGTAGATAGCATATAGTTGCATCTTGCTTATTCATCCATTTAGCCACTCTCTGTCTTTTGATTGGGAAGTTTAATCCATTTACGTTTTAAGTAATTATTGATAGCGAAGGACTTACTATTGATTTTTGTTAATTGTTTTCTGTCTGTTTTGTAGTTCTCTTGTCTCTCTTCCTCTCTAGCTGCAGTCCTTTGTGATTTGCTGATTCTTTTTTAGGGATTTGTTTTGATTGCTTTCTTTTTTTCTCATCTTTGTCTTCTGTAGGTATTTTCTTTGTGGCTGCTATGAGGCTTACATAAATTATAGCATAGAAAACAAAAATAAAAATAGACTACTGGGACTACATCAGATTAAAAAGCTTCTTCAGAGCAAAGAAAATAATCAACAGAATGAAAAGGCAAAGTGTGGAATGAAAGAAAATATTTGCACAGCTTATATCTTGGGTCAATATTCACAATACGTAAGGAACTCCTACACCACAATAGCAGAAAAAAAAAAGAAAAAACCTACCAACCTGATTAAAAAAATGAGCAAAGGACTTGAATAGACATTTCTTTAAAGAAGATATATAACTGCCCAAGTACCTGAAAACATGCTCAACATCACTAATCATCAAATGCAAATAAAAACCACAATGAGATATCATCTCACACTCATCAGGATGGCTGCTATCAAAAAATCAAAAGATAACAAGGATTAGAAAGGATGGGGAGAAACTGGAACCCTTGTACATTGTTGTAGGGGATGTAAGGTGTTGTAACTGCTATAGAAAACAGTATGGAGAGCCCTCAAAAAGTTAAAAATGGAATTACTGTGTGCTCCACCAATTCTACTTCTGGGTATATATCCAAAAGAATTAAAATAAGGATCTTTGATATCTGCACTCCTGTGATAACTGCAGCATTATTCATAATAGTTGCTATGTTATTGACAGATGAGTGTATAAAGAAAATGTGGTATAGGGGCCGGCCCTGTGGCCAAGCAGTTAAGTTCACATGCTCCGCTTCAGCAGCCCAGGGTTTCACTGGTTCAGATCCTGGGCACAGACATGGCATCACTCATAAGACCATGTTGAGGTGGCATCCCACATGTCACAACTAGAAGGACCCGCAACTAAAATATACACCTATGTACTGGCAGATTTGGGGAGAAAAATCAGGAAAAAAAAAAAGAAGATTGGCAACAGTTGTTAGCTCAGGTGCCAATCTTTAAAAAAAAAAGAAAATGTGGCATATACATATATGTGTGTATATATATATACACACATATATATATATACACACACACACACACACACACAATGGAATATTATTCAGCCTTAAAAACGAAGGAAATCCTGCCATGTCTAACAATATGACTGAACATGAGGACATTATGCTAAATAAAATAAGCCAGTCTCAGAAGTACAACTGCATAATTCTACTTATATGAGGTTTCTGAAATAGTTGAACTCATAGAAACAGTAGATGGTGGTTGCCAGGGCTATGGGGAGGGGAAAATGGGGAATTGCTGTTCAACAGTTTATAGTTTCAGTTATGCAAGATGAGCAAGTTCTAGAGATCCACCCCACAACATGGTGCCTATAGTTAGTAATACTCCGCTGTGCATTTAAAAAAGAGATGTACCCTTTATCAAGAGGCCAGAGCTCATATTAAGTGTTCTTATTGGAATAAAAAAGTATATATTAAAAAAGAAAGAATCTTCTGTGGCAAATGCAGATGTAAAAATGTTTAAATATTATTGTTTGATATTCAGTATTATATTTTTAAAAATAACGTATCACAAGCAGGTAGGGTTGATCTAGCAAAGCAGATGGTTCAGTATTAGGAAATTATAAACATATATTTTTACATTAGTAGGAAAACCACAATTATTTTAATAGGCTCCAAGAAGGTATTGTGGAAATAAAAATAAAAAATAATAATCTGTTTCCAATTAAAAATATTTCTTTAAATTAGAGAACAATGCCTCAATATGATAAAGAATATGTATTTGATAGTAGCAATCAGCATAGTCAAAGTTCAAATACTTTTTTAATGCATATGAAACATTTGTGAGTGATGTTACCAAACATGGTGAAGTCATACAGTCTAAGGCTCTGTTCCTGCACAAAAACACCTACTAGACTAGACAATGTGTCAGAATCAACTTTTGCAGAACTCTGGAATCTAGTAAGAAGTTAAAAATAAAAAGGAACACTTACTGAAGTAAAGAGTTGTTGCATTTCAGTAAGGGTTTTTTTTGTTTTTGTTTTCTTTTTTTTGGCTGCAAGTGTTTAAGGAAACCCTGTCAAAACTATAGCTGACCGTTAAGCTCAGAGAACATAGACTTCAGTGCCACACACAACAAAGAATACAAACTTTTTACAAAAGTAGTTTAGAAAAGTAGCAAACAACCCAAAACAAGCAACAACAACAAACCCCAGGTAGGAGGGAGAATCTGATATCCAGAGTTGCCACACTGTAATATTTGATATGTCCAATTTTCAACAAATTATTATGCACTTAAAGTATGACCATTCTCAGGAAAAAAAGTAGTTCATAAAAACTGCCCCTGAGGAAGCACAGTAATTATACTTCTTTGAAAAAGATTTCAAATCAACTGTCTTAAATATGCTCAAAGAGCTAAAGAAAGTCATGGACAAAGAACTGAAGAAAACAAAGAAAAGAACGTCTCACCAAATAGAGATATCAAAAGAGGAATAGAAATTATAAATGAATTCTGGAGGTGAAAATACAATAATTGAAATGAAAAATCACTAGCAGATTTGAGCGGGCAGAACAAAGGATCTGTGAACTTGAAGATATGTCAATTGAGATTACCAAGTCTGAGGCCCAGAAAGAGAAAAGAATAAAGAAAAATTAACAGTGCCATGAGACATCACCAAACGTACCAATGTACCAACACATGTATAATGGAAGTCCCAGGGGGAGAGAAAGGGACAAAAATAATACTTGGTGAAGTAATTGTTGAAAACTTCCCAAATTTCATGGAAAACGTACATCTACACTTCTAAGAAGCTTAGTAAACTCTAAGCAGGATAAACTGAAAGAGTTCCACACCAAGACACATTATAGTCAAATTGCTGAAAACCAAAGACAGGAAATCTTAAACGCAGCAATAGAGAAGCAAGTCATCACTTACAAGGGATCTTCAGTAAGATTAACAGTCAAGTGCTCTTTAGAAACCATGGAGGCCTAAAGGGAGTGGGATGATGTATTTAAGGTGCTGAAGGAAAAAACTGCCAAAGAAGAATTCTGTATCTGGCAAAACTAGCTTTCGAAATGTACAAGAATTTAAGACCAGGTAAACATTAACCTAGGGGTTTTTCCTGCGAGAAATGCTACAGGGAGTCATTCAGGTGAAATGAAAGGCCACTAGACAGTAACACAAAGCCATATGAGGAAATAAAGAACAATGGTACCATTTCAAACCTGCTAAGATAGCTTTATTTTAAAAATGGAGAATAAAAAGCTTGGCAAAGGTACGGAGAAATTGGAACCCTTATACATTGCTGGTGGGAATGTAAAATAGTGCAGCTGGTGTGGGGAACAGATTTGCAGTTCCTCAAACAGTTGATAGGATTGCAATAATAATAATGCGGAATAATAAATAGTATGACCCAGCAATTCCAGTACTAGATATATACCTAAAAGAATTGAAAAACAGTTGGTCAAACAAAAAATTATACCTAAGTTTTCGTAGCAGCATTGTTCACAAAAGCCAAAAAGTGGAAACAGCTAAATGTCCATCAACTGATGAATGGATAAAGTGTCGTATATCCAATATGATGGAATATTATTGAGCCATATATAGGAATGAATTTCTGATACTTGCTACAACATAGGTGAATGTTGAAAACATTATGCTAGGTGAAGGAATCCAGACATGAAAGGTCACATATTATTTAATTGATATGAAATATCCATAGCAGATAAATTCATAGAGATAGAAAGTTTATTAGTATTTGCCAAATGCTGAGTGGAAAGGAGAAAGGAATAGAGATGGCTTACTGGATATGGGTTCCTTTTGGGTTGGTAAAAATATTTTGCAACCAGATAAAGGTGATGGTTACACACTACACAGAGGTGTTCTAAATGGTACCCAATTGTGTACATTAAAATGGTTAACTTCATGTTATATGAATTTTGCCTCAATAAAGCATTTGTTTATAAGCTGATTAGTATATTTTATATTCTGTCTATCTTTTGCTTATGTTGTGTTCACTTCTCCATTAAACATTCTTGTAAAAGAATATATTTTAAAGCTCTGTTATATACATGTGTTCACACACAATATTATTGCTTAGGTTTGCTGTTGTATGTTTAAGTTGTTTTGAATATAAATAATCAGGTTCTACTCATCTTAGTAGGTTTGGGATTGATTTTAAATGTACAGCAAGATTTTCAGGTTTTTCCAGAAAACATTTAAAAAGAACACTTGTTGATTCTAATACAAGTAGAAATTGTTTCAGCTGTTTTTTTTAAATTTTTTGTTTCGAGGTCCTAAAAAATAAAACCATGAACAACTTACAAAATTACTCCTGCCAGGTAATTCTGTGTTAATTTATAAATTTTTCTAAAATTTTACAGTCAAATTTATGGTAACCCGTATTTGTTTTTAAAAGCATTTATTTCCATACCTTTTTGATTTTCAAGGAAGTTTTGCATGGAGTAGTAATCCATGTTTCATTTCTTTGTGGAGGGTAGATTTTGCTTTTAGTGCTAGATTTCTCTGTGTTTGCATGCGCATGCACATGTGTGTGTTTTGTTTTATGTGACAGGGAAGAACTATTTTTTCTATCTTTTCTGGCTTGTTTTATGAAGTCTGTGACTAGCAATATTAAGCTGAGCAATAAGAGAATAATACATTCTGATAAAACTGAAATAGATCTAAGTGAAAACTTTAATTGAGAAACAGTCTCTGGAAATTTCTAAAGGACATATATCAGCTAAATAGTACTTTTGTAAGAGTTTTATTGGAGTACTCTTTACATACTATAAGGTTTACCCATTTAAAGTCTATAATTTAATGGTTTGTACTTTATTTACAGAATTGTACAATAACCTAATTTTAGAACATTTTTATCATCCCTTCTCCCCTCCCCCCCACCCCAATTCCCCTAGCCATAGGCAATGACTAATCCACTCTCTGTATGGATTTTCCTATTCTGGACATTTCATGTAAATGGAATCATATGATATGTGATCTTTTGTGACTCCTTTATTTTACTTGGCATAATGTTTTCAAGATTCATCCATGTTGTGTAGTAGCATGAATCAGTACTTAATTACGTTTTATTGCCAAGTAATATTCCATTGTATGAATGTATCATATTTTATTTGTCCATTCACCAGTTGATACACTCCCCCCCCCAACTTTTTTGGCTATTGTGAATAGTGCTGCTATGAATATAAGTGTAAAAGTTTTTGAGTGAATATGTTTTCACATTTCTTGGGTATATACCGTAACGGCACCACTTTGCATTCCCACCAGCAGTATATGAAGGTTCCAATTTTGCCACATCCTTTCAAACATTTGTTATTTTCTTTTTGATTATAGCTATTATGATGGATATGAAGTGGTATCTCATTGTGTTTTGATTTATTTTCCTAATGATAAATGCTGTTGAATGCCTTTTCATATGCTTATTTGTCATTTATCTTCTTGGTAGAAATGTCTCTATTCAAATCCTTTGCCCATTTAGTTGTCTAAATTTAAATCCTTTGAATGTAGTTGTCTTTTTACTGTTGAATTGTAAGAGTTCTTTGTATATTCTGAATAATAGACTCTTGCTGGATATTTATTTGCAAATATTTTCCCCTATGTGCTATCGTTTCACTTTCTTAATGGTGACCTCTGAAGCACAAGTTTTTTATTTTGATGAAGTCCAACTTATACTTCTCTTTTATGATAGCTTGTGCTTTTGGTGTCATGTTAAGAAATCATGGCATATCCCAGAGTCCCAAAGATTTATCATTTTCTTCAAAGAGATTTAGTTTTAGTTCTTATATTTAAGTCTATGATCCCCTTTGAGGTGATAAAAGTTTTTTTATTTTTTAAAATTGTGGTAAAATATACATAAAATTTACCATCTTAAACATTTTTAAGTATCCAATTCAGTAGTGTTAGCTATATTCCCATTATTGTACAGCCTATCTCCACAACTCTTCTTTTTGTAAAACTGAAACTATATATCCATCAAACTACAACTCCCCATTTTCCCTTCTCCCCAGTCTCTGGCAACCACCATTCTAATTTCTGTCTCTATGAATTTGACTCCTTTAGGTGTCTCATAAAAGTAGGATTGTACAGTATTTGTCTTTTTGTGACTGGTTTATTTCACTTAGCCTAATGTCCTCAGGGTTTATCCATGTTGTATCATGTGTCAGAACTTCCTTCTTTTTAGAGGCAGAATAACATTCTGTTGTATGCATATACCACATTTTGTTTATCCATTCTTTCGTCAATGGACACTGAATTACCTCCACCTTTTGGCTATTGTGAATAGTGCTCCTGTGAACAGGAGCATACAAATATCTCCTTGAGACCCTGCTTTTAATCTTTTGAGTGTAGACCCAGAAGTGGAATTGTTAGATCATGTGCTCATTCTGTTTTTAAGTTTTGTCAAACTGCCGTACTGTTTTCCATAGCAGCTGTACCACTTTACGTTCCTACCAAAAGTGGACAAGGATTCTAGTTTCTCCACATTTTCACCAATACTTGTGACTTTCTGTGTTTTTGATAATGGCCATCTTACGCATGTGAAGTTATGTCTTGTTATGGTTTTGATTTGCATTCCCCTGATGATTAACAATGTTGAGCATCATATGCTTGTTGGCCAGTTGTCTCTCTTTTTTGGAGAAGTGTCTTTTCAAGACCTTTGCCCCTTTTTGAATCAGGTTGTTTATTTTTTCATTTTAGAGTTGTAAGAGTTCTTTATATATTCTAGATATTAACTCCTCACCAGATTTGCAAATATTTTCTCCCATTCTGTAGGTTACCTTTTTACTCTGCTGATTGTGTGCTTTGATGCACAGACGTTTTAAATTTTGATGTCCAATTTATATATTTTTACTTTTGTTGCTTGTCTCCTTAGAGTTTTATATATAGAGGGCAAATTCATTCTTTTGCACATGCATATTCAGTTGTCCCAGGACTGTTTACTGAAAAAATGATTCTTACCCATGAATTCTCTTGGCCCCTTTGTTGGAGATCAACTCACCATAAATGTCAGTGTTTATTTCTGTACTGTTAGTTCTATTCCCTTGATCTATATGTCTATCCCTGTACCAGTACCACCTTACCTTTTTGATTACTGTAGCTGTGTAGTTAAGTTTTGACATCAGAAAGTGAGTCCTCTAACTTTGTTCATCATTTTCAAGATTGGTTTGACCACTGTGGGTCCCTTGAATTTCTATATGAATTTTAGGATCTGCTTGTCAATTTTTGCAAAAACTGCCAGCTGGGATTTTGGTAGGAATTGCCTTGAATCTGTAGATCAATATGAGAATTATTGCCATCTTAACAATATTAAATCTTCCAATCCATTGGGCCAGTTTTCCATTTATTTTGATCTTCTGTAATTTCTTTCAACAATGTTTTATAGTATAGTACTCTTATTTTATTTAGGTAAATATATTCTTAAGCATTTTATTCTTTTTTATGCGATTGGAAATGGAACTGTTTTCTTAATTTCATTTTTAGATTGTTCACTGTGTATTGAAATATAGTTGAGTTTTGTATATTGAGCTCATATCCTGCAACTTTGCTGAACTTGTTTATTAGTCCTAGTTGGTTTTGTGTGATTTCCTTGGGGTTTTTTATATAGAAGATCATGTCTTCTGCAAATAGAGATAGTTTTACTTCTTTCTTTCCAATCTAAATTTCTCTAATTGCTTTCCAAATTGCCCTGACTAGACCCTCCAGGATGACGTTGAATATAACAGGGAGAATGGACGCACTTGTTTTGTTCTTGTCCTAAGGGAAAAGCATCTACTGTTTCGCCATTTAGTATAATGTTAGCTGTGCATCTTTTTGTAGATAGCCTTGATCTGGTTGAGGAAGTCCCTTTCATTTCTAGTTTACTGAGTGAGTTTATCATGAAAGAGTGTTGGATTTTGTTCAGCTGAACAATAGCTTTTAAGAGCCTGTTACATATCTAGTTAATCATTGTTGGGATGTAACAAAAGTTTTTATAGCTTATCTGGAAAAGGTTATATAAAAATACTAAAATTTATTTGCCAAAGACTAAAGCTATAAGAATTTTTTAAATGGAAAGTTTATTGTGAAAGATGTTTATAATTATAAAACTTGAAAGAGGCGATGGGAGATTGTAGGACTTGGAATATTCAAAAAAAATGGTAAGGTATGGATTGTTGGAAAGAAGGAAGAAATATCTTTGGGGATGAGTATAATTATACTGGGCATATCTAATTATGCCCAGTTTTAAGAGGCTGGATTAAGTTTATGTTTCTCAAATTGGAATATTTATTTCCCAGTGGTATGTCAGGTAGTGTCAGGGTAATAAGAAGCCATGGAATAAAAATATCATTTTTAAAGTGTTAGTTTTATCCAGTGGTGTTTAATTAATTTATTGGCTTTTTAAAAAATTTAACATTTTATTTTGAAATAATTGTAGATTTATATGCAGTGGTAAATAGTATAGAAGGATTGCTTTTACCCTCTACTCAATTTCTACCAATGGTAACATCTTGCAAATCTGTAATAATATATCACAACCAGGATATTAACACTGATACAGTCAGGATAGTTAACATTTACATCATCACAAGAGTCCCTTATGTTGCCCTGTAATAGCTATATCCACTTCTCTCTTGCCCTCACCCATTTCTTAACCTCAGGCAAAAATAAAACCATATGATATGCAACTTTTAAAATTGGCTTTTCTCAGCATAATTCTGTGGAAAATATCCAGATTGTTGTGTGTATCACTAGTCTGTTCCTTTTTATTACTGCGTAGTATTCCATGATATGGATGTATTGCAGTTTGTTTAAATATTCACCTATTGGGGCTAGTCCGGTGGCGCAGCAGTTAAGTGCACACATTCCACTTCGGCGGCCTGGGGTTCGCCGGTTCGGATCCCAAGTGTGGGCATGGCACTGCTTGGCAAGCCATGCTGTGGTAGGCATCCCACATACAAAGTAGAGGAAGATGGGCATGGATGTTAGCTCGGGGCCAGTCTTGCTCAGCAAAAAGAGGAGGATTGGCAGCAGATGTTAGCTCAGAGCTAATCTTCCTAAAAAAAAAAAAAAATTCACCTATTGAATGACATCTTGGTTGTTTTCCAATTTTAGGCTATTATAAGTAAAGCTGCTGAAAACATTGATGTGCAGGTTTTTGGTAAACATAAGTCTTTGTTTCTGTGGGAACAGAAGTGCTATCGTTGGGTCATATGGTAGTTGTATGTTTAGTTTTTTGAGAACTGCTACACCATTTTCCAGAGTAGTTGAACTATTTTATTAGTTCCCACCAGTAATGTGTGAGTGATTCCGTTACTCCACAGCCTCACTAGCATTTGGTGTTGTCACTGTTTTTTGTTTTAGCCATTCTGATAGATATGTAATGCTATCTTATTGTGGTTTCAATTTGCATTTCCTTAATGATTAATGGTGTTGAACATCTTTTCATGCCCTTCTTTCCCATCTCTATCCTTTCCAGTGAAATGTCTATTTTTATTGCCTATTTTTCTGATTGGATTGTCTTTTATTTTTTACTGTTGAGTTTTCAGAGTTCTTTATATATGTTAGATACAAGTCTTTTATTGGATATGGAATTTTCAAATATTTTCTTCCAGTCTGCAGCTGGGAGAGAGCAGGGCACCTCATTACTTCTGAGTGGGGATGAAAGTCCGGTCTTCTGTGTGGTCTCCACTAAAACCATTGACACCGCTGACACCACATGAGAATTAGCTCATTACCAGCCAGCTGGTGTGAAAATAATTCCTGGGCTTTTCCTTGGTCATCTCTAATACCACCTTGGCCTGGATGTTGAGGTGCCTCAGTATAGGTTTGCAAGGGTAGAATTCTAGGCTCTTTACTTGGCCTTTGCTGGTATAGATGTGGCTGAGGCCACAGTATTTTTTCTGTGGTGTTTGGCTGGAATAGAGCAATTATTGTCTAAAAGTTTTCTGTCTTGCTGGACTTCACCTTTACTGTTTTTTTTTTTAGCTAATGAGAGCAGGTTTTTGTTAGAGCTTTTTTCTGTGCTCTTTGTTCCTAGGTCACTGGCTTCTTCAGCTCCAAATCTGGTATATATTTGAGGTAAAAAGAAACCCTAGGGATCTCACTACCATGTCATTCCTCAGATCCCAAGGTCCCTAGCCAGTTTGGCTTCTTTACATCTTTTAGTTTCTTCTTAAGTTTGTTTTATATGTGATGTCCAGAATATTCAGTTGTACCTAGCAGGAGAAATAGGGGAAAGTACATCTACTCCATTATGTAAGAAGTGGCAGTATAATTTAAAATGTTTTTATATAAAATCAAATGTGGCTATATCATCAAGTAGTTGCCAGGTTATGACTTTATAGATAAAACACAGAAATCTTTAAGAAATGTTATATTTATGGTATCTTTAGGTACTGATCCTACACCCCAGGAAGAGGTACTAGTTGTTTTTCCTATTATTTGTGGTAAAATACTAGGGTGTACGCCAAGCTTCTGTAACAAAGAGACCCAAAAATACAATGGCTCAAATAAGGTAGAATTTTATTTTACTTTCATGTGATAGTCCAGGATAGGAAAGGGAGCTCTGCGCCTTGAGGTCATCTGAAGACCCAAGCTGACTGGGCAGCCAAGCCATCCTTGCACGTTGCTTCCAGGGTTGTTCTAGACATCACCATTTTCAGCTGGCAAGAGTAATGGTGATGGTAGTGATGGTGGTAGTAAGAACATGGAGGTCAAGAACTTGATTTTATTAAGGACAGGAAGCAGAAGTTGTACTTACTGCTTTTGTGCATAACCTGTTCGCCTAAACCTAGTCATATGGGCTTATAACTAGCTGCAAAAGAAACTGGAAACGTCTCCAGCTTGGTGGCCATGTGACCAGCAAAAGTTGAGGTAAGGGACTTTGTTACTAAAAGAAAAACTGTGAGAATACTGGGGGACAACAGTGGTCTTTGCTTTTGTTACTTTAGTGAAAAATTTTTACAGGAAATTAACTGCGTAGTCTTAGTTATCGTGAGCCATTTTATTCTATAGTTAACTGTCTTTTTCTTGTTGTGGTCTTACCTGTTTTATTGTAAAAGATCAAAATGATCTTCATGGTCAAATCATAGCCTGAATGTAAAACTGAATTTTATATAACTGTTTACACTACTTCAAGTAAGAACTTGTTTATATCTTCTAGGGTTTACGGAGTCCACGGGGAATAGGATGCCAGCCAGAAGCTGTATGTAGTCACATTATTATTGAGAGCCATGAAAAAGGATGTTTCAGGACTCTAACTGCTGAACAACCACAATTGGACAGCCGCCCTTGCGTTTTCAGATCTGCTGATACCTCAGAAATGATCAGAGGACAACAGAGCCCATCATCATGCAGAACCAGGCACATCAACCTTTCCAGATCACTAGACCAGAACAACCCCCATTTTGAAGTCTGGAATTCCTTGCAGTTACAAAGTCATTCCCCATTTCAAAACTTTACAGCTGATGACTTCAAAATTAGCAAGGGGCTTCGAATGCCATTCCGTGAAAGGATGAACCCTTGGCTGTCAGAATTAGTAGAACCTGCTTGTGTGCCACCTGAAGAAATGGATTGTCATTCATCACAAATGGTGCCCCCAGAACCCATGAAAAAGTTTACTACCTCCATCACTTTTTCATCTCATCGACATTCTAAATGCTTTTCAGATTCCTCTGTTCTTAAGGTTGGTGTTACTGAAGGTAACCAGTGTACTGGAGCATCTGTGGGGGTATTTAATTCTCATTTTACTGAAGAGCAAAATCCTCCTAGAGATCTAAAACAGAAAACCTATTCCCCTTCATCATTTAAAACCATTAGTCATTCACCAGATAAAGCTGTGACTATTTTAGCGGAAAGTAGTAGGCAAAGCCAAAAATTACCTGTTGAACATTCTCACCAAGAAGAAAAACTCTTAGAAAGATATTTTAAAGGCAGTCTTTCTGAGCCCAGTACCAGTGCAAATTGTAGCAATTTCAAGGAAGTTCATTTTTCTGATAACCATACCCTCATTAGCATGGGCAGACCAAGTTCCACACTAGGAGCAAAACAGAAGACTGTAACTAGAACTCCAGACCTTCCTTCGCATATTTTTCTTGAACAACGAGAGCTCTTTGATCAAAGCAAAGTGTCACATGCAGATCACCACGTGAGAAAACACCATTCTCCCCCTCTTCAACATAAGGATTATGTAGTTCCAAACCTTCCTTGTCGCATTTTTCTTGAAAAACAAGAACTCTTTGAACAAAGCAAATCCCCACATGTAGATCATCAGATGAGAGAAAACCACTCTCCCCTTCCTCAAGGTCAGGATTATATAGCTTCAGACCTTCCTTCTTCCATTTTTCTTGAACAACGTCAGCTCTTTGAACAAAGCAAAGTCTCAGATGTAGATCACCACATGAGAAAACATGATTCCCCCCTTCCTCAAGGTCAGAATTGTGTAGTAGAAAAGAATAATCAACCTAAGCCTAAATCACACATTTCTAATATAAATGTTGAAGCCAAGTTCAATAATGTGGTTTCCCAATCAGCCCCAAATCAATGTACATTAGTAACATCTGCATCTACTCCACCTTCAAATAGAAAAGCACTTTCTTGTGTTCGTATAACTCTTTGTCCCAAGACTCCTTCCAAGTTGGATAGTGGAACCTTAGATAAAAGATTTCATTCATTGGATCCTGCTTCTAAAACAAGGATGAATAGTGAGTTTAAGTCTGACCTACAAACTATATCTTCAAGATCATTGGAACCGACCTCCACATTATTGACCAGTAATCCTGTAGCACAGGATCAAGAATCTTTAGGTTTTCTAGGACCTAAATCTTCACTGGACTTCCAAGTTGTACAGTCTCTTCTAGATAGTAGTACTGTTACTCAGGACTTGAAAATCATGCCTTTTCAGAATAGCCAGATAGTAACGTCAAGGCAAACACAAGTGAACATTTCAGATTTGGAAGGCTATTCCAATCCAGAAGGGACTCCGATATCCACAGATCGGTGAGTCTCGTGATGACAAGCAAGCTGATGGAATTTGTGCTAAAGGGTTTAAAATACTTAAGCAAATGTAAATTCTTGGGGGAAAGGAAGTATGTTTTCTCTTAGAGGAGGTTGTATCTGACTAATCTGCTAGAAGTCTTTCAAGGGTTAAATACGTAAGTAAGAGAACATCTGAAGGTAATGTATTTATACTTTCAAAGGTCTTTTGACAAGACTTGCCATCAAGTGTTTTAAAGCATTGGATTACTTTGAGAAGAATCTTTGATCATCCAGTGCTACAATTTACTAATTCCTTATTTGTTGTGTTGGAGATATGTTGAAGACCAGGCTTTGGGAGGGTGTGCATACATGCACTCACTCTCCTGCTTGCTGGCTTGTGCCTGCACTCGCTCGCTCTCTGTTTTCATTTCATGATTCTCCTCAAATTTCTTTTTTTTTAAAGATTGGCATCTGAGCTAACAACTGTTGCTAATCTTCTTTTTATTTTTCTGCTTTTTCTCCCCAAATCCCCCCAGTACATAGTTGTATATTTCAGTTGTGGGTCCTTCTAGTTGTGGCATGTGGGATGCTGCCTCAGCATGGCCTGACGAGCGGTGTCGTGTCTGTGCCCAGGATCTGAACTGGTGAAACCCTGGGTTGCCAAAGCGGAGTGTGCAAACTTAACTGCTCGGCCACGGGGCTGGCCCCTCTCCTCAAATATTTAATATTTGCAATGAAAAAAGGGAACTTTGCAATGGAGAATCTTGGCAGACATCACTTTAGCCAAGTTATCAAAGTTAACATCACCAGTAATGCATATTAGCATAATGTGCTCCCTGATGTGTTGCCTCACTTCACAGTGGATAAATCTATTAGATTTACATTATTCAGCCTAATTTTAATACTGTTATTAATTCAGTTTTACATTAAGGAGTCTCTTACAGTATGGCTAAACAGAGTTACTCTGTGTATATAATATTTCCACCTTATAGTTAAGAAGGCAGCATATCATAATGGTGAGCACTGGGCTTGGAAAAGAGGAGGGGAAAAAATGTTTATTCAGCTTCCACATGTGGTAGCCATGGCAATGAGAGACTTACATATATTATCTCATTTAATACTCATGATAACCATGAGGTAGGTGGTGGTATCCTTGTTTACCCCCTGGGAAACTGAGACACTGACATTGCTACTTTGTTGGCAAACAGCATTGTCTCAAGTAATACTGTTTGTAAGCAGCAGAATGGGCATTCAAACGCAGCCTGTTTAATCAGATCAAGAGCTTGTTCACTACATGGTACTGTCTGCCTGAATCTTGAATCCTACTTCAGCTCTTCTACCAACTATCCTCTTGGACAAGTCGTTTAATATCTTTGGCATTCATATGTAGATGATGGTGGAAGGAAAGGGTTGGAAAAGTGAAAGGTCCCTTATAGCTCCAAAAGTTACTAATTGGGAATTGGATTGGGGCAAAAAAAAACAAGGTCAATCTCTGGTTTCAAGTGTTATAAATGGTAGGGTGCTATAGAGATCATTACTGATTCTTTTCCTTTTTTAATGTTTAGAAATTAAAAGATGGACAAGTTTATATACAATACTTAAACTCTTCAAAGTGATAAAATGCCAAGTTATTGGAGCTGAATTCCTTGAATGAGAAGAAAATAATAGATGTTTATAAATATGTATAATAATAATAGGCATAATAATAATATAATGTCATGAACACATGACAATATAATAATAATGTCATGTGTTCAGAATGTACTAAATGCCAGGCATTGTAGTGGATGCTTATATCATTTTATGCTTAGTATAATCATCAAGGATAGATATTATTACCTCAGTTTATAGATTTTAAAAACCTAATACTTAGGGAAATTAAATGTTTTGCCCAAGATCACATGGCCGTTAAGTGTTGGAGATAGCATTTGAACCTGGATTTGTCTGACTCCAGAGTCCATAAATAATTCAAGCTATATACATAAAACATGTGTAAATATATATGTATTAAATATATATATATTTTAACTTTTAATTTTGAGATAATTTTAGACTTGCAGAGAGGAGTTGCACAAATAGTGATAAGAGTTCCTGTATTATCTATTGCTGTGTAACATATTACCCTGACATGTAGCAGCTTAAAACAATAAATATTATCCCAAAGTTTCTGTGGTTCAGAAATCCAGGTGTGGCTTAGCTGGGTGCTTCTGGCTCAAGGTCTCTTACAAGGTTACAGACAAGGTATTGGCTGCAGCTGTGGTCTCATCTCAAGGCTTGACTGAGAGGGTGTACTTCCAAGCTCACTCACATGGCTGTTGGCCAAAGACATCAGTTCCTTCCTTCCTTAAGGCAGCTCAAATACGACAGCTAAGCTTCTCTCAGAGTGAGCAAGTGAGAGAGCAAGAGAAGGTGCCCAAGACAAAAGCTGCAGTCTGTCTGTAACCTATGGAAGTGAATCTCACCACTCTGCCACATTTCTATTTGATAGAAGTGAATCGCTATTTCCTGTCCATCCTCAAGGATTAAGGATTACACAAGGGCATGAATACCAGGAGGCAGAAGTCATTGGGGAATATGTTAAAGGTTGCCCATGTGCCCTGTACCAAAACTTCTCCTTATGTTAACATCTTATCATAACATCATAACCTTAAAACATTTACTAAAACTAAGAAATTATCCTTCATATAAAATTATTACTAAAGTATAGACTGATTTGGATTTCACCTGGTTTTTCCATAAATGAACCTAAATGAACAGAAAGTTTCAGATCCAACCCAAGATCCCACCTTGCGTTTTATTGTCTTGTCTCCTCAGGCTCCTCCAATCTGTGGCTGTTTCTCAGTCTTTCCTTGTTTCACATGACCTTGACACTTTGGAGAGAATTGATTAGTTGTTTTGGAGAAAGTCTTTCCATTTGGCTTTGTGTGATGTTGCCTCAAGATTCGACTGAGATTATGCGTTCTCAGTGCGTCTCATCAGGGAGCACATTGTTGATATGCATAATTGGTGATGTTAACCTTGATCACTTAGTTAAAGTGGTGTCTACCCAGATTCTCCACTGTAAAGTTACTGTTTTTTCTTTGTAAATACTAAATATTTGCGGGAGGTACTGATGGACTATGCAAATATCCTGTTTGTGCTTAAACTTTGATCACTAATTTTAGCATTCATCAGTGGATTTTGCCTGTAGCAATTATTACTCTGGTATTCTAATGGAGTTTTAAAATTTCTATCATTCCTTCCACATTTATTAATTGAAATTCTTCTATAAGCAAGAGCTATTGTTCCTCCCCCATTTGTTTATTCTTTTAATTATTCATGTACATCACTGTGGACTCAGGAGCATTTATTTCATTCTTTGGATTATAATCTAATAGTACTCAAAAGTTGTTTCAGTTATAGCTATTGAGAACACTTTCTTATTGGCTCCTTTACCCTGCCCTAGCCCTGAAATCAACCCTCGTTTCTTTTCTTTGGAGAATAGGATTTATTCTTTTTCTTTTTTTCCCCCCAGCTTTATTGATAGAACATTGTGTAAGTTTAAAAGTTTGATGGACACATATATTGCAAAACAGTCACCACCATAGCATTAGCTAACACATCCATCATGTCACATAATTACCTTTTTTTTTGTGGTAAGAACATTTAAAATCTACTCTCATAACAACTTTCAAGTGTATAATACATTATTAACTATCATCACAGTGCTCGCATAGATCCCCATAACTTATTCATCTTCTAATTGGAAGTTTGTACCAATATCTCCTCATTTCGGCCTCCCCCAGCTCCTTGTAGCCACCATTCTACTCTTTGTTTCCATGAGTTCATCTTTGTTAAATTCCACATATAACTGATATACAATATTTGTCTTTCTCTCTCTGACTTATTTCACTTAGCATAATGCCCTCAAAGTCCACCTATGTTGCTGCAAATGACAGGATTTCCTGCTTTCTAATGGCTGCATAATATTCCTCTGAATAGGTATACCACATCTTCTTTTTCAGTTCAATTGTGGATGGACACTTAGGGTGTTTCCACATCTTGGCTGTTGTAAATAATGCTGCAGTAAACATGGGAGTGCAGATATCGCTTCAATATCTCGTTTTCATTTCCTTTGGATCTATACCCAGAAACGAGATTGCTGGATATGATAGTTCTATTTTTAATTTTTTGAGGAAACTACCTGATGTTTTCCAGTGTCTGCACCAATTTACATTCCCACCAACAGTGCACAAGGGTTCCCTTTTCTCTCCATTCTTGCAAACAGTTGTTGTCTCTTGTCTTTTTAATGATGGTCATTCTAACAGGTGTGAAGTGATACCTCATTGTGGTTTTGATTTGCATTTCCCTGATCATTAGTGATGTTGAGCACCTTTTCATGTACCAGTTGGCCATTTGTATGTCTTCTTTGGAAAAATCTCTATTCAGATTCTCTGCCCATTTTTGAATTGGATTGTTTGTTTTTTTGTTATGCAGTTGTATGAGTTCTTTATATATTTTGGATATTAATCCTTTATCTGATATATGGGTTGCAAATATTTTCTCCCATTCTGTATGTTGCCCTTTTCATTTCATTGATTGTTTCTTTTGCTGTACAGAAGATTTTCTATTTGATGTAGTCCCACTTACTGATTTTTGCTTTTGTTGCTTGTGCTTTTGGTGTCATATCCAAAAACTGCTTGCCAAGACAAATGTCAGGGAGTTTTTTCTCTATGTTTTCTTCTAGGAGTTTTACAGTTTTAAGTCTTATATTTAAATCTTTAGTACATTTTGTGTTAATTTTTGTGAGTGGTGTGAGATGGGAGTCCAATTTCAATTTTCTGCATGTAGTTATCCAATTTTCCCAGCACCATTTATTGAAGAGACTATCCTTTCCCCATTGTATATTCTTGGTTCCCTTGTCAAATATTACTTGACTATGCAGGGATTTATTTCTGTGCTCTCTATTCTGTTCCATTGGTTTCTGTGTCTATTTTTATGCCAGTACCATACTGTTTTGATTTCTGTGGTTTTGTGGTGTAGTTTGAAATCAGAAAGAGTGATGCCTCTGATTTTTTGTTCTTCTTTCCCAGAATTGTTTTGGCTATTCAGGATCTTTGTGGCACCATACAAATTTTAGGATTGTTTTTTCTCTTTCTATGAAAAATGCCATTGAAATTTTGATAAGGATTGCATTGAATCTATGAATGGCTTTGGGTAGTATGAACATTTTAACAGTGTTAATTCTTCTGGTCCATAAACATGGGATATTTTTCCATTTGTTTGTGTCTTCCTCAATTTCTTTCATCAAAGTCTTGTAGCTTTCAGTGTACAGACCTTTCACTTCCTTGATTAAATTTATTCCTAGGTATTTTATTGGGTTCAATGCTGTTGTGAATAGGACTGTTTTCTTTATCTCTTTTTCGGATATTTTATTGTTAGTGTATGGAAACAGAACTGATTTTTGTATGTTGATTTTGTATCTGCAGCTTTACTGAGTTCATTGATTAGTTCTAACAGGTTTTTGGTGGACTCTTTAGGGTTTTCTTTATATAAGATCATTTCATCTGCAAAAGACTATTTTAATTCTTCATTTCTGATTTGGATGCCTTCTATTTCTTTTTCTTGCCTTATTGCTCTGGCTAGGACTTCAGTACTATGTTGAATAAGAGTGGTAAGAGAAGTACCTTTATCTATTTTCTGATCTTAGAGTAAAAGCTTTAACCTTTCACCATTGAGTATGAAGTTAACTGAGGGTTTGTCATACATGACCTTTATTATGTTGAGATATGTCCCTTCCACACCCAATTTGTTGAAAGTTTTTGTTATGAAAGGATGTTGTATTTTGTCGAATGCTTTTTCTTAATCTATTGAGGTAATTATATGATTTTTATCTTTCATTCCATTAAAGTGGCATATCACATACTGATTTGCAAATGTTGAACCATTCTAGCATCCCAGAGATAAATCCCAATTGATCATGGTGCATGATTCTTTTAATACACTGTTGAATTTGGTGTGCTAATATTTATTTTTTTTACTTTTTATTGAGATTATGATATTTTACAACCTTGTGAAATTTCACTTGTACATTATTATTTGTCAGTCATATTGTAGGTGCACCACTTCACCCTTTGTACCCACCCCCCAACCCCCTTTCCCCTGGTAACCACCAATCTATTCTCTTTGTCTACGTGTTTAACTTCCACACATGAGTGGAGTCATACAGAGATTGTCTTTCTCTATCTGGCTTATTTCACTTAACATAATACCCTCGAGGTCTACCCATGTTCTTGTGAATGGAATGATTTTATCCTTTTTTATGGCTGAGTAGTTTTCCATTGTGTGTGTGTGTATATATATATATATATATATATATATACACACACCATATCTTCTTTATCCAATCATCAGTTGATGGGCCCTTAGGTTGCTTCCACGTCTTGGCTATTGTGAATAATGCTCTAGTGAACATAGGTGTGCATGGGTCTTTTTGAATTGCTGATTTCAAGTTCTTTGGATAGATACCCAGTAGTGGGATGGCTGGGTCATATGGTATTTCTATTTTTAACTTTTTGAGAAATCTCCATACTGTTTTCCATAGTGGCTGTACCAATTTCCCTTCCCACCAGCAGCATATGAGGGTTCCTTTTTCTCCACAACCTCTCCAACATTTGTTATTTTTTGTTTTTGTTATTTTAGCCATTCTAACAGGTATAAGGTGATATCTTAGTGTAGTTTTGATTTGCATTTCCCTGATGATCAGCAATGATGAGCATCTTTTCATGTGCCTATTGGCCATCTGTGTATCTTCTTTGGAGAAATGTCTGTTTATGTCCCCTGCCCATTTTTTGATTGGGTTGTTTAACTTTTTTGTTGTTGAGTTGTGTGAGTTCTTTATAAATTATGGAGATGAACCCTTTGTCAGATATATGATTTGCAATTATTTTTTCACAATTGGTGGGTTGTTTTTTTGTTTCAATCCTATTTTCCCTTGCCTTGTAGAAGCTCTTTAGTCTGATGAAGTCCCATTTGTTTATTCTTTCTGTTGTTTCCCTTGTCTCAGAAGACATGGTGTCCAAAAAGATCCTTTTAAGGCTGATGTCAAAGAGTGTACTGCCTATATTTCCTTCTAGAAGTTGTATGGTTTCAGGTCTCACCTTTAAGTCTTTGATCCATTTTGAGTTTATTTTTGTGAGTGGTGTAAAAGACTGGTCGATTTTCATTCTTTTACATGTGACTGTCCAGTTTTCCCAATACCATTTGTTGAAGAGACTTTCTTTTCTCCATTGTATGTTCTCAGCCCCTTTGTCGAAGATTAGCTGTCTATAGATGTGTAGTTTTTGATGTGCTAATATTTTATTGAGAATTTTTGTGCCTGTGTTCATCAAGGATATTGGTCTGTAGTTTTCTTACAGTGTCCTTATCTGGCTTTGGTATCAGGGTAATGCTGGCCTTGTAAAGTGAGTTTGGGAATGTTCCTTCCTCTTCAGTTTTTGGACAAGTTTGAGAAGGATTGGTGTTCTTTCTTCTTTAAATGTTTGGTAGAATTCACCAGTGAAACCATCTGGTCTTGGACTTTTCTTTGTTGGGAGGTTTTTGATTACTGATTCAATCTCCTTATTTTCTACTTATTCACAATTGGTAAGTTGTATGTTTCTAGGAATTTATTCATTTCTTCTAGGTTATCCAATTTTTTGGCATACAGTTGTTCATAAGATTCTCTTGTGATCCTGTGTATTTCTGTGGTATCAGTTGTAATGTCTTCTCTTTCATATCTCATTTATCTCATTTTATTTATTTGAGTCTCCTCTCTTTTTTTCTTAGTCTAGCTAAAGGTTTGTTAATTTTGTTTATCTTTTCAAAATGTCAGATCTTAATTTCATTGATCTTTTCTGTTGTTTTTCTGGTCTTTTTTTCATTTATTTCTGCTCTGATCTTTGTTATTTCCTTCCTCTGCTAACTTTGGGCTAGTTTATTCTTATTTTTTTAGTTCCTTGAGGTATAAAGTTAGATTATTTGTATTAAACTTTTCTTTTTTCTTAATATAGCCATTTATTGCTATGAATGTCCCTCTTAGAACTGCTTTTGCCACATCCCGTAGGTTTTGGTATGTTGTGTTTCCATTTTCATTTGTTTCAATATGTTTTTGCTTTCCCGTTTCATTTTTTCTTTGATACATTGGTTGTTCAGGATTGCATTACTTAATTTCCATATATGTGTAAGATTTCCTGCTTTCCTCATGGTATTGATTTCTAGTTTCATATCATTGTGGTCAGAAAAGGTACTTGGTATGATTTTAGCCTTCCTAAATTTACTAAGGTTTGTTTTTTGACCTATCATATGATTTATCCTGGAGAATATTCCATTCATGCTTGATAAGAATGTGTATTCTGCTGCTGTTAGGTGGCATGCTCTATATAAGTCTTTTGGGTCCATTGGTCTAAAGTATGATACAAGTCCAATGTTTCTTTGTTAATTTTCCTTCTAGATGCTCCATTTGCTATTGAAAGTAGGGTATTTAAAAACATGAAAGTAGAGGGAGTAAAAGGTTAGTGGGGTTTTTTTTTTCAGGTTAAGTTGTTATCATACAAAATAGATTTTTATATCTATAAGGTGTTTTATGTAGGCTTCATGGTATCCATAAAGCAAAAATGTATAGTAGATTCAGAAAAGATACAGAGAGGGGTATTGGAACATATCACAATGGAAAATCACCAATTCACAAAGGAAGGCAGTAAGAGAAGAAGAAAGGAACAAGGAAACTACAGAACAGCCAGAAAACAATAAGATGGCATTAGTAAGTCCTTACTTATCAATAATTACTCTAAATGTAACTGAGTTGAATTCTCTAGTCAAAAAGCATAGAGGGACTGGATGTGAAAAAACAATACCTGACTATGTACTGCATACAAGAGACTCACTCCAGCTTTAAGGACACACAGGCTCAAAGTGAAGAGATGGAAAAAGTTATTCCATGCAAGTGGAAACCAAAAGAGAGCAGGGGTAGCAATATTTATATCAGATAAAGTAGACTTTGCAGACAAAAACAGTAACAAGAGACAAGGAAAGTTATTATATAGTAATAAATGGGTCAATTCATCAAGATATAACAATCATAAATATATACACACCCAACATTGGAGCACCTAAATATATTAAGCAAATACTAACATATCTGAAGGGAGAAATGGACAACAATACACTAATAGTAGAAGACTTCAATACCCCACTTTCATCAATGGAGAACAGTATTTAGAAACCAAAATATAAGCACCAGCTTTGCTCATTACTACTAGGATGTCACTGTTTATAGCCCCTCTCAGTGAATAAAGCTAAGAATTATATGTATGTATATAAACTTGTGCAAATACCTACATCTGTATTCATTTCCATCTCTATTAATTTGTGTGTGTATATATATATTTTTAACCTCAAGTTGATATTGATAGCTCCAACTAAGCCAGAACCACAGGGTTGATTTTAGCGTTTTTTCTTTCTTTCTTTGTAACTTCTTTCTCTAATGGTGATAAATCTGGCTCTCATTGTCTGCAATATATTTATGTTAATATATAAATAAAGTAGTTTCAGAATTCTTAACGCGTACCCAGGTGAGAAACAAATTCTCCAACTAGAGTACAGTGTTTATGTGTAGTTTCTCTTGAATTTAGCATTACAGTATCCAGTGAAAACACTGTTTACTGATGTTTTTTAGGTCAGCTTCTTTCTTCCCTATACCCTTCCACGTGAGTTTGTGGCTCATTTATAATATAGTTAGATTCATTTGTCACATCCTGCATTCCATTTTCCTTCCCACATCTTGGTTAATTTTTTTAATTAACATACTGTAAAATTCACTTTTTGTGGTGAACTGCATACAAAGCATTTCCATCAATCCAAAAATTCCCACATGCTATCCCTTTATAGACAATCCTTTCCCTGACCCCTGGCAGTTCCTGGTCTATTTTCTTCCCTCTAGTTCTGCCTTTCAAGAAATCATAAAATAGGTAACAGCCTTTTGGGTTTTTAGCTTCTTTTACTTTGCAAAAACAGTTAAGATTCATTCATCGTGTTTTGTGAGTCAGTAGTCTTTTACTTTTTATTGCTTTATTAAGAAAATTGTATATTATATTACAATTTCATTGTATAGATAACCGCAGTTTGTTTATCCATGCATTCACTCTTGGAAGGATATTTTGGTTGTTTCCAGTTTGATTACAATTAAAGTTGTTATAAACATTTGTGTACCAGTTTTTGTTGCTGTAGCATAAATACTCAGGAGTGGGATCGCTGAGTTATGTTACATATGTGTATGTTTTAACTTTATAACAACTGTTTAGACTAAACTCTGCTAAATTGTTTTTCCAGAGTGGCTGTACCTTTACATTCCCACTAGCAACGTATGGAGTGTTCCAGTTACTCTACATCCTTGCCAACATGTGGTATTGTCAGTATATTTTAGCCATTTTTATAGGTGTACAGTGGTATTTCAATAGGGTTTCCAGTTATATTTCCCTAATGGCTTTTCTTCTTTTAATGTATTTTTTTTACCATCCTCTTTGGTGAAGTGATTTCTTTTCTTTTCTTTTTTTTTGTGGAAGATTAGCCCTGAGCTAACTGCTGCCAGTTCTCCTCTTTTTGCTGAGAAAGACTGGTCCTGAGCTAACATCCCTGCCCATCTTCCTCTACTTTATGTGTGGGGTGCCTGCCACAGCATGGCTTGCCAAGCGGTGCCATGTCTGCACCCAGAATTCGAACAGGTGAACCCCAGGCCACGGAAGCGGGACGTGCGCACTTAACCACTGCGCCACCGGGCCGGCCCAGTGAAGTGATTTCTTAAATAGTGTTTTTTATTTTCTTACTGTTGAGTTTTGAGAGTTCTTAATATGTTTTAGATACGGGCCTTTGCTGGATATGTTATTATTATTATTTTTTTAAGGTATGCTTTATGGTGAGGAAGATTGGCCCTGAACTAACATCTGTTGCCAATCTTCCTCTTTTTTTTTTTTTCCTCCCTAAAGCCCCAGTACTTAGTTGTATATCCTAGTGGTAAGTCCTTCTAGTTCTTCTTCTATGCGGGATGCTGCCACAGCATGGCTTGGTGAGCAGTGTGTAGGTCTGTGCCTGGGATCCGAACCAGTGAACCCCAGGCCACTGAAGCAAAGTGTGTGGACTTAACCACTATGCCACCAGGCTAGCCCCTGGATATGTTATTTGCAAATAGTTTCTCATAGTATGTGACTTGTCTTTTCATCCTCTTAATAGGGTTTTTTGCAGACAAATGGTTTTGATTTTGTTGAAGTCCAATTGATTTTTTTGTGGCTCGTGCAATTGAGTTGACAGTAGTTTTCTTTCAGCACTTTAAAATTCTGCTTCCTTCTGAATTCCATGATTTCTGATGAGAAATCTACAGTTATTTGAATCATTATGCCCCTATGAGTAAGAAGCAATGTTTTTATATCTTCCATCATATTTGGGGAGTTTTCAGCCCTTCTTTCTTCAAATATTTTTTCTGTACCACACTCTTTCTCCTCTCCTTTTACATCTCTGATGACACAAATGTTAAATGTTTTGGTATTATCTAACAGGTCCCTGAAGCTCTGTTGATTTTTTTTTTCAATCTTTTTTTTCCTCTATTGTTCAAATGGAATCATTTCTATTGCTCTATCTTGGAGTTCACTAAGTCTTTCCTTTGACATTTCCATTCTGCTCATGAGCTCATCCAGTCAGTATTTTATTTGTTATATCACTTTGTAGTTCTAAAATTTCTGTAATTTCTTCTCTATATATTTTGTTTCTTTGCTGAAACTTTGTCTCTCCATTTGTTTCAAGGGTATCCACCCCTACTTGTTGGAGCATTTTAATAGCTTCTTTAAAGTTTTTGTCAGATAATTCTAACACTTCTTTCATCACAGTATTGATATCAGTTGATTGCCTATTCCTTTGTGAGTTTTTTCTGATTCTTCATATGCTGAGTAATTTTGGATTGTATTTCATAATATTATGAGATACCTGGTTTCATTTAAATCCTGTAGAGAATTTTGATGTTTTTGTTTTATCAGTCAGTCAACCCATTTGAGCTCAGGTTACGTATTCCAGTCAGCCTTCTGTGGGTTGTAGTTCCATGTCAGTTCAGTTTTCAAAACTTCTGCAGTGCTGTTCAGATCTTATCTGCGTGTGTGTATCCAGTGGCCAGTCTGAGACTTGGGCAGTAAGCATCCCATACTCCAGTTCTCAAAATGTAGGTACAGTAGTCCCCCCTTATCCATGGTTTTGCTTTCCACAGTTTCATTTACTTGCAGTCAACCATGGTCTGAAAATATTAAATGGAAAATTACAGAAATAAACAATTGATCAATTTGAAATTGTGCACCATTCTGAATAGCATGATGAAATTTCACACCATCCCACTCCATCCCACCCAGAATGTGCATCAGTCCTCTGTCCAGAGTATCCACGCTGTGTACTCTACCCACCCGTTAGTCACTTAGTAGCCATCTTGATTGTCAGATCGACTGTCATGGTATCATAGTGCTTGTGTTCAAGTAACTCTTGTTTTAGGTAATAGTAGCATAAGAGTAGTGATGCTGGACATATTCGGATATGTTAAAGAGAAGCCGTAAAGTGTTTCCTTTAAGAGAAATGGTGAAAGTTCTCAACTTAATAAGGAAAGAAAAAAATTGTATGCTGAGGTTGCTAAGATCTCTGTTATTACAGCACATTGTTTTAATTATTTTATTATTAGTTACTGTTATTAATCTTTTACTGTGCCTCGTTTATAAATTAAACTTTATCATAGGTATGTATAATACACTTGATCTTAGTGTATATAGGGTTTGGTACTATCTGGGGTTTCAGGCATCCACTGGGAGTCTTGGAACGTATTCCTCCGTGGATCAGGGGGGACTATTGTGTGCTGTTTAGGTTCAGATCCACACATGCATAGCTCAGGGGTAAGCCCAGGAGTTTATAGACCCTATTAAGGAGTTGCTTTCCTCTATGATTTCCCTTTGAGCTCTCTTTTTCTGATCCTTAGGATAGAAAGCAGAGGCTTATTTTACCCCTCTCTTCTGAGTACTTCCTATGATTACTTTGTGTCAGTGCCAAGTGGTTCAGTACAGAGGGAGAAAAAAAATCAACCAGACTTCACTCCGCACTCTTGAGATCACATCTCCTCTGGTGGGATAGGAAGGTTTCCCTCCCTCAAAATTTTAAGCTCCTTGTGCCCCCATTACTGCTGGACCACTACTACCATGAAATTACCTGAGTGTTGAGATTACTAGAAGGAAAAAAAAATGGGAATTTTCACGCTATTTCCACTCTCACTCCTCAAGCCAGAATAGAGGGCTTCTCCTGGAGCTCTTTCTGTCTGTGCTAATACCCACTTCGAGTTTCAGACTGTATTAAGTTCAAGCCAGACAAAGCCAAAGGAAATAAAAATGCTAAACTCATCACCATTTTAATGGTACTTCAACTCTTGATCGTCATCAATTTGCCTGTTTCTGTTATTTTTCAGAGTTTTCCAATAGCTACTCTGTGTAGTCTGTCTAGGTTTTATAGCTGCATTCAGTAGGAGAGATAAGATGGGTTATGGTGACCAAGAACTGGAACCAAATGTACCATTTTTTATTGCCGTCAACAGCATATGCAAGTTCCAGTTACTCCACATCCTTGGCAACACTTGATATTTCCAGTTGTTTTTACTTTTAGCCATTCTAAATGTGGGTGTGAAATAGTATGTTATTGTGGCTTTAATTTGTATTTCCCTGATGACTCATGATGCTGTGAGCATCTTTTCTGTGCTTCTTGGCCATTTCTATATCTTTATTTATGAAATGTCTGTTCACTTTTGTCCATTGGATTGTTTGTCTCATTATTATAAGAATTGTTTATATATTCCAGATACAAATCCTCTGTGTGTTGTGAATATTTCCTCACAGTCTCTGATTTGATTTTCATTTTCTTGCTGGTATCTTTTAAAGAAGAAAAAGTTTTAATTTTTATGGAATACAGTTTGTAAATTTTTTTTATGGTTAGTACTTTTGTATGTCTTCTCTAAGAAAATGTTGCCTAACCCAGTGTTGTGAAAGTTTTCTTCTATATTTTCATCTAGAAATAAAATTTTAGCTTTATGTTTTAAGTCTGTGATCTATTTCAAATTAATTTTTGTATATGCTGTAATTTATGCAGTTGAGAATCATTTTCTCCCATGTGGACATTCCAGCACCATTTTTGAAATAGTGATTATTTTCTTATTGAATTTAGTTGGCACTTTTGTCAGAAATCAACTGACCTTTTATGTATAGATTTATTTTAAGAGTTTCTGCTCTGTTCTTTTGATCTGTTTATCTCTCTTTATACCAATAACGTGATGTCTTAATTAGGGTAGCTTTATAGTAAGTCTCTTGAAATCAGGTTATGTCCTCTAACCTTGTTTTTATTTTCAATGTTATTTTTGCTATTTTAAGTTCTTGCATTTCCATATAAATTTTAGAATAAGATCCTCAATTTCTCTAAAAAAGCCTCCTAGGATTTTATTTGGTATTGTGTTGAATCTATTGACCATTCTGAGAATGATTGATATTGATATCTTAATAATATATTTGAGTCTTCCCATGCATAGACTTTTTTTTTTTTTTACTTATTTAATGCCTCTCAGTAACATGTTATAATTTTCAGTGTGGAGGCCTTATATATCTTTCATTAAATTTATTCCTAAGTATTTTTTGTTTTTTGCTACTGTTGTATATGGTATTTTAAAATTTGTGTCTTCTAGTTATATGTTGCTTCTATATAGAAATAACTCCTGTCAAGCCAATTTGCAAATGTCAACAAATTAATTTTAATTTTAATTTCTTACTCATTGGGTCAGAGCTTCCTTGGTCACTATGGGATAATTTAGGGCAGTGGGTGCTATGACCATAGGGAAATTTAGGCAAGGCAATAAATAGTTCCAGTGATTAAGTTGAGGCATACCTAATTGTCCTCTGTTTTATGTTCAGTAATTCTCTTAAGACTTAGGGAGTGCCTTGTTTAAATTTAGTGAGATCCCCATATACTGTCTATTCTTCAAAGACAGTCATGTTGCTGGGGAACAAACAAAGCTGTTTTACTCCTTCCTTTCCAATCTTCATGTGTTTATTTCTTTTTCTTGCTTAATGCCCTGGCTAGGATATTCAATATAATATCAAGTAGAAGTAGTAAGAGCAGACATCTTGCCTATTCCCCATCTTTGAGGGGTGAGGGAGTGGATTTAGTATTTCGTCAAGTTTGATGTTACCTGTAGATTTTTAATGGATTCCCTTTATCAGAGTAAGGATATCCTGTACTATTCTTAGTTTGCTGTGAGTTTTTATCATGATGAGTGGCTATTGAATTTTGTTAAATGCTTTTCCTGCTCTGTTGAGATGGTTATAGGTGTTTTCTCCTTTTTTTCTGATGACATCATGAATTACATTGATTAGATTTTGAATGTTAAAGTTATCTTGCATTACTGGGATAAACCCTACTTGATTATGACAAATGGTCCTTTTTTATGTTTGTTTCTAAATTCAATTTGCTAATATTGGTCTATAATCTTGAAGTGGCCTGATATCAGATTTATGGTGGCTTTGGAAAAAAATGGGAAATGTTCCCTCTCCATTTTCTAAGTTTGTGTTATATTAGTATTATTTGATTTAAATCTACCATATTACATTTGCTTTCTATTTGTACCATCTGGTTTTTGTTCCTTCTTTTCTGCCTTCTTTTGTATTAATCATGTATCTTTCATTATTCTATTTTCCTGTCGTTACTGGCTTTTTTAAATATAATTTTTGTTTATTTTTTAGTGGGGTGGACACCCTACCCAAAATTTGGTTCAGTTATCAAGGCTTATGACACTCTCACACCAAGATAATTTCAGGGGACGTCTGTTATTCACATGAGGGACTCTTGGGAAGAGCTGGTTGGGCACAAGCAGGTCCAGGCTGGCTTGGGCCAAAGCTGAGGGAGTGGGTTGGGCTTATAGTGGCTAGAAAGTAGAACTGGGAAAAATGTTCATGGGTGGGGGGTGGTTAAATTTTCTCCTGGTACCAAAGAGGGAGACACTCACACCCAGGTTTTCTTATCAGTCTGTCCAGATGTGGGGCCAAAGGTGAGGCTTAAAAAGAAGTCAGTATAGTCAAACATCAAAAATGGAGTTAGACTCATTACAGTGGTTGTTGTAGAGATTACCGTATGCATCCTTAATTTATATCTTATCCTTCATTGCTAGATACAGCTTACCTAATATTTTGTTTAGGATTTTTACATCTGTGTTCATGAGGGATATGCACCTCTAATTTTCTTTCTTGTGATATCTTTGTCTGATTTATGTATGAGCATTGGGCTGACCTCATAAATATATTGGGACACTCTGAAAGAGTTTGTGTAAGATTGGTATTATTTCTTTCTTAGATATTTGGCACAATTCACCAGTGAAGCCATCTTGGCCTGAAGTTCTTATTACAGATTCAATTTCTTTAGTAGATAGGACTATGCAGGTTTTCTTTTTTTTCCTAGCATCAGTTTTAAAAGCGTTTTTCTTTTTTTTTTTTTTTTAAAGATTTTATTTTTTCCTTTTTCTCCCCAAAGCCCCCCGGTACATAGTTGTATATTCTTCGTTGTGGGTCCTTCTAGTTGTGGCATGTGGGACGCTGCCTCAGCGTGGTTTGATGAGCAGTGCCATGTCCGCGCCCAGGATTCGAACCAACGAAACACTGGGCCGCCTGCAGCGGAGCGCGCGAACTTAACCACTCGGCCACGGGGCCAGCCCCTTAAAAGCGTTTTTCAAGAAATTTTGTCTGTTTGTGCTAAGTTCTGAAAATTTATTGACATGACTTATTTTCATAATATCCTATTATCTACTCAATTTCTGAATCTCTAGTGATATTAGCTTTTTTATGTTTGATATTAGTAATTTGTATTTTCTCTTTTTTTGTTTGGTCACTCTTGCTAAGGGTTTAACAATTTGGATCTTGTTGATCCTCTAGTGTGTGTTTTCTATTTCATTGATTTCTGCTTTGATCTTTTGTTTTTTTGTTTTTGCTGAGGAAGATTTGCCCTGAGCTAACATCTGAGCCAGTCTTCTTCTATTTTGTATGTGAGTCACTGCCACAGCATGGCCACTGATGAGTGGTGTAGGTCTGTGCCCAGAAACTGAACCTGGGCTGCCGAAGCACAGTATGCTGAACTTAACCACTAGGCCATGGGCCAGCCCTCTTTTATCTTTGTTTCCTTCCGTTTTGGGTTTTAACTGGATGGTCTTTTTCTACCTTTCTGAGAATAGATACTTAATTTTTTTACATATTCATTAATTTTAATTAATTTTTAGTTATCTAATGTACACTGATTTTTACATAGCTTTTTTTTTTTTTTTTTTTGCTGAGAAAGACTGGCCCTGAGCTAACATTGTGCCCATCTTCTTCTACTTTATATGTGGGATGTCTGCCACAGGATGGCTTGACAAGTGGTAAGTAGGTCCACACCTGGGATCCAAACTGGCAAACCCCAGGCCACTGAAGTAGAATGTACAAACTTAACTGCTGTGCCACCGAGCCAGCCCTACATAGTTTTTTTTATCATCATCTTTGTTCAAAACATTTTCTCATTTCTGTTACAGTTCTGTTACAGTTTCATCTTTGTTCCATGGACTTAGTAGAAAGTGTTTCTTAATTTCCAATCATATGAGAACTTTATAATTATTGTTTATTTCTAGTTAATTTTATCATGATCATCAGATTATATTCTGAATGACTTCAGCATATTTAAATTTTTTAAAATTGCTTTATGATATGGTATATTTTTACTTCGATCAATGTGTAATGAAAGGAGTGTGTATTCTGCAGTTGCTGCATGCAGTATTCTGTATATGTCAGTTAGGTCCAGTTCATCAACTGTTACGTTGAAATACTCATTTTTACTGAATTTTTGTCTACTTCTTTAATCAGCATCTGAGGACAGCATGTTAATATCTTTTTATTTTCCTTAGCCATTTGGAGTAAGTTGTTGACCTGCTGCCTCATCATTTTCCTATAAAAAGAACATTATCCTACAAAACCACAATAAAGCCATGAAAATCAGGAAATTAGTGTCAGTTTACTACAGGCACCATTCATATTTTTCCACTTGTCCCAATGAGATTTTTATAACAAAAGGAAGCAGGTCAAAATCACATTGTATTTAATTGGCATGACTCTTTAATTTCCTTTAATCTGGAACAGTTCCTCATTCTTTCCTTGAGTTTAATGGTCTTGATGCTTTTGAAGATTACAGGCCAGTTCCTTTGTAGAATGTCTTTCACTTTGGGTTTCTCTGATGTTTCTTCATGATTAGGTTTAGGTATTTTTGGTAGGAATATCACAGGAGTGACACTGAATTCTTCTCATGACATCTTATTAGGTGTGGCACAATTTTTATTTGTCCCACTGCTGACACTTATCACTTTAATTACTTAATAAGGTTGTGGCTGTTAGGTTCCTCCACTAGAAAGTTACTCTTTTCTTTCCCCTTTGTAATTATGTATTTTGTGGGGAAATACTTTGAAATCATATAAATATCTCATTCTTCAGCAAACTTTTAGTTTGTTTATTAATATCTGTACAGAATCATGCTTTCTTATTTCATTTGGTAGGTTATGGTCTGTTGTTATCTTTTTAAAAAAGTTTTTTTATTTAAAAAATACATAGACTCATAAGAGATTATTTAGTTCAGAAAGTCCAGGTATCCAACACTCAGTCCTCCGTTGGTAATCTCTTACATAATTGTAGTGCCTTATCAAAACTACAAATTGACATTGTCACGTTTCAATTAACTAGACTACAGACCTCAATCAAATTTCACTAGTTTTTGCATGCACTCAGTTTTTTGAATGCATATGTGTATAATTCTGTGAAATTTAATCATTATAGGTTCACATAACCACCACCATAAGCAGGATACAGAAGTGTTCTGTCACCACAAAGGAATTCCCTTGGGCCTGCCCCTGTATAGTCACACTTCCTCTCCCCTGCCCCTACCCTCTGTCTTTTTTAACCCTTGGTAACCAGTGGTCTGTTTTCCTAGTGTATGATTTTGTCATTTTGAGAATGTGAAACGAGTTAGCAACAGTGACTCCATTTTGTACCCTAGACTCCATCTTGTTAAAAATATGAAACTGTGCTGACCTCACTGACTTGCCAAAAGAAATTTATTTGCTGAGAATGGACTTTCTGAAGGATTGTGCAAATATATACTTTTTCTGGTAACAACAAGACGTTCTTGAGTAAACTAATGAACTGTAACATAAATTTGCCCTCCCTAATAAACAACTGAGGTAATTGTGCTGAGCTCTCCTTTTTACTAATAAAAACTCCTGACTTTTACTCCTTTTCTGGCTGGCACCAGAAGCCATGTTCCCCGAACTGCAATTCTAAGACCCTAAATAAACACTCTCCTTTTGTTTTGCAGTTGCCTCTTTTTTCTAAGTTGACAAGAATGTTAGATAAATGAAATCATATAGCATGTAACCTTTGAGATTAACTCTTTTTACTCATCATAATAACCTGGAGATCCATTCAAGTTGTGGTGTATCAATAATTGATTACTTTTTATTGCTAAGCAGTATTCCATTTGATGGATATATCAGAGTTTATTTAACCATTCCACTGTTGAAGGACATTTGGATTGTTTCCAGTTTTTAACTGTTACTAAGAAAGCTGCTGTGAACATTCAAATATTTATTTTTACGTGAACCTGAGTTTTTATTTCTCTAGCACAGTGATTCTCAACCAGGGATGATTTTGGCCCCTAGGATACATTTGGTCATATCTGAAGACATTTTTGATTGTCACAACTAGGAAAGAATTTTGCTATTGACATCAAGGATGCTGCTGAATATCCTAGAATACACAGTATAGTCCCCCATAACAAATAATTTTTTGGTTCAAAATGTTAGTAGTGCCAAGGTTGAGAAACTCTGCTCTAGGATAGATGCCCATAAGTCTGATTGTTGGGTTATATGGTAAGTATATGTTTATTTTGTAAGAAAATGCCTAACTGTTTTCTAGAGTGATTGTACCGTTTTATATTTCTACTAGCAATGTATGACAGATCTACGTTTGCCATTTTCTAATTGCATTGTTTGGGTTTTTTCTTTTTTTTTTTTTTTTTGAGGAAGATTAGCCCTGAGCTAACATCTGCCACCAAGCCTCCTCTTTTTTGCTGAGGAAAACTGGCCCTGAGCTAACATCCATGCCTATCTTCCTCCACTTCATATGTGGGACGCCTACCGCAGCATGGCTTGACAAGCTATGCCCAGGTCTGCACCCAGGATTCAAACCAGTGAACCCTGGGCCGCTGAAGCAGAACATGTGAACTTAACCACTGTGCCACAGGGCTGGCCCCTAGGTTTTTTTTTTTTACTGTTGAATTTAGAGAGTTTTTATCTATTCTGAATGCAGGTCTTTTGTTGGATATAATATTTGCAAATATTTTACATCATACAAAATCATGTTTTCTTACTGTGTTCAATGTTACTATTATAATTTGTTTTCGTACTCAAAATGTCACTGATTAGATGACCAGTGGCAGCCCCTTCAAGCCAGCTTCTGTATCCTTTTTACAAGTCTCTGTCATTTTTTAAGCATGTCTTTGCTTTCTGGCACAAGATATTTCAGACTCATCTTGTGCTTTTTTCCTTTCCCAGCTCTGGAATCAGCCTTTTCTCCAAGGATCCTGGTTTCTGTTAGTGATACTTAGAAGCCAAGATTTGAGCCCTAGGTGTATACATTGCTATTGGGCTGCTCCAAGTCCTCTTAGTGGATATATGTACATATATACATACACACATTCACTTAACATTTATTTCTACATCTGTCTGTATAAAAACCACAAGCTCACACCAGTATATGCAATTCTAATTGTCTCATTCTACTTTTCTTCTCTTTCTGTATTTGTAACTCTCTTATCCAGTAGTGAGAACCCTCACTTCCTATATGCTTTTTATGTTTATTTACTTGATCAGTCTCCCATTATATAACTAATATCCTACCTCTCTTGCCATCCTCCCCCCAGCTAGGATAGCCCTCACTCACTTGGATTTTGACTCTCTATTCAGGCTATTTGTGTGGATGCTCATCTCACTCTACTTGGGCTTTGACACTCCATGCTATCTTCAACATGGATAATTTCCCCCCAACTTGGTATCTGACTTCCCCTCATCAGAATGCTCACCACATTCATGTGGACACCCTCCCCACCCTACTTAGGGTCTGACTCCCCACGCTGAACTGCCACCTCACATGGGCATCTTCCTCATCCTGCTTAGGCTTTTGACATCTTTCATTGGGCCTCCCCTCTGCTTTGGGTGCCCTCTTCCTGTTTAGGATCTGACCCAAGATTCCAGGCTACCCCTACCTGGACATCTTCCTTACTCTGGCTCTGACATCTCAGGTGAGGTGCCTCTCCTCACCCTATGAGGTAGATGCCCCTTTTACCCTGCTTGTGCTCTGACTCACCAAACTGGGCCACCTCCAACCTGTAGATGACACCCTTCTCATCATTTAGGAAATCGGACTTCCCAACTCAGTCTGCCTCTCTATGAAGATATTTTCAGTACTCTGCTCCAGCTCTGACACTCTGTGTCAGGCTGCCCCACTATAGAGACACCTCCTTATTCTGCTTAGGCTCTAACTCCACATGCCAAGCTGGACCTGCCTCTCCATGGAAACCTTCCTCGTCCTAATCAGTGTGTGATATTGCATACTAGGCCACACCTCCACAGAGATTCTTTCATTGCCGTACTTAGATTCTGATACCCTATGCTAGGCTACTCTTTTACATGGGCACCTTCACACCTTACTCTGGCCCACTGTTGCCCCACCACCAATGGATGCTCAGTGTATTCTGTCCACCTAATGGTTTTAAGGTTTAATTGTTCAGGAAGAGAAAGGTAAAAGAAAGGGGAGAATAAAAAGGCAGGAGAAGGGAAAGAGAAGAGGAAGCTTATTTTTGATTAGTGTTGGCTTGGTATATCTTTTTCCATTCTTTTACTTTGAACGTATCTATGACCTTATGTTAAAGTATATCTCTTGTGAATAGCATCTAGTTGGATCTTATTCTTTTTTGTCAATCTTTGTCTTTTAATTGAGATATTTAGTTCATATATATAATATAATTGAGATGGTTGATTTTAAGTTTCGCCGTTTTGCTATTCGTTTTCTATTTGTCTTCTCTGTTCTTTATTAATCAATTATTTTTATTTCCTGTTCTCTTCTGTATTGGATTTTTTTGTTATTTTTTTTCTATCATTCTTTTAGTGGTTATTCTAGACATTATACTTCCTTTACTTTACAATTTACCTTAAATTAATATTCTTACCACTTTATGAGCCATAAAAAATCTAATAACAGTTTAGCTCCATTTGCCTGCTCCTGCTGTTTGTGGTTTTGTTGTCATATATTTCTGTTCTACATATTTATAAATCTCTACAGGACATTATTATTGCATCTTGTTTATTCCATTGTGTATGTGTATATGAAATATAGGACAACATATAAATATATGTATATAAAATGTGTGTGTGTGTGCATGTATGTGTCAGGCACTTTACTCAGGCACTTTAAGAGCTGCTTATTCTTTTCTGCAGTTCTATACTATGTTGAATCATTTTACTTCAGCCTAAAAAAATTTCTTTTAGTATTTCCTGAGGTCTGCTGAGAATCAGTTGTTATTTATTTATCTGTATTTGATTTTTTAAAGTAGATTACAGTTTTCTAATGAAATTCTCCATATTTTTATCTGTTTTCCCCAATCTTTTGCACTGTTAATATATTAATAATCATTTTGAAGTCTTTTGTGCTAACTCAAGTATCTGACTCCCCTGTAAATCAATTTTTTTGTCTGTTTTTCCTTTGAATTTTTAGTCACTTTTTCTTGTTTCACAAATTTTATAAGTTTTGATTGTGCGCTCAACATTGTGAATAAAAAAATCATAGAGACTGAGGAGAGGATTTGGCCTTTTCTCTGTTAATCAAATAGAGTGGCTGACCACTTCAGTCATTTCAGAAGTTTTACCAGGTCAGAGCTGGGTTGGAGCTCTCATTGACTCATTCTACCTATGATTTTTTTCCTGATTTGTGGCCTCCCTGGATTGTTCTTTAAACTGACAGGTCTTTGATTCTTCAATAATTAAATACAATGAGATACTCAGTTCAGTCTTTCAGATGTTTGAATTCAACTCTTTAGACTCTCAGCCCTCGCAGCTTTAGAATATGGCAGGTGTAAGGGGAGACCCGCCATGCACTTGCTGGAGTTAGACTTTCTCAATGGAAATTTGTCTCATAAGCACTCAAAGATTGCAAGTGATTTCCCTGTTTTTCTGACTCTGCCCCTTTCTTGGGGTTAGCACTTCTGGGTTTTTTATCGTGAGTCTGGTAGGTCTCTAATTCGTCATCTTTGAAAGTTCTCTCTCTCAGGCATTAGTTATTTAGCTTCCTGTCTTATGCAGGTTCAAAATCTGGCAAATGTTTTGAGGAGACTTGATGTTTGTCACAGGCCCCTCTAGTGGGACTTGGTTTGTTATAAGTGTCATGACTACGCAGGAGATTTCACTCTGCTTTTCTGGCTTAGTCCCCCATCCTCCTATACCACCCTAACAGTAAGGAAATGTCCTGCAGAGAAAATCATGTTGGCATTCTGCTACATTTCACGCCATCATACCAGACCATGGGTTTGTCCAAAGCTCTGGTGTTACCTCTTTCCCAGTGGAGCATGTCTGCCTGCACCAAGCCCCTGCTCAGAATCTCCAAAATTCCTCCTCTAGCATAGTAGTTGATCTCGTTTCCTGATTGCATTCACAGCTCTATGATTATTTTAACTATGATTTTTATAATTTATTCAGTTTTGTTTGCTTGTTGCAGCAGTGGTGATGGCCTATGACTACCTACTACATCCTACCTGCAAGTGGAAGTCCTATTTAGATCACCTTTAATTTCTCTCTGTGATATATTAATAGTTTTCTACTTAGAGTTCTTACATCTTTTATTATACTTATTATTAGGTGTTTGATGTTTTTCATCATGTCATATATGGCATATTTTTTGGCTTTTAATTTTAAAACTTTTCTGATACTGAAAAATGTAGTGAACTTTAAAAAATTTGATTTCATGTCTCGCAACTTTTCTGAAAACTTATATTCTGATAAGTTATCTGTAGACTGTTTTAGATTTTCTGTGTACGTAATTGTATCAAATATGAAAAGTGACAATGTTCTTTCTTTCTTTCTTATCCTTATATCTGTTTCTTTTTCTTGCTTTTCTGCTAATACTATAAGACCTTTACTAAAATGTTGAATAGAAATGATAAGGGTTAGCATCTCTGTTTTGTGCCTAATCTCACAGTGAACATTCTCCACATTTCACTATAAATAGGATGGTTGCTCTAAAGTTTTTTGTAGTTTCCCTTGCTACTAGTTCTTCTCGTACATAATTACTGAATTTTATCAAATGCTTTATCCAACTATATTGATATGGTCATGTGCATTTTCTTCTTTATTTTATTGATGTGGGGAATCACACTGATTGATTTTTGAATGTTAACTGACTGCATTCCTGGAGTAAGCCATCTTGGTGGGAATTCTCGCGCACACACACACACTACATTTGAGTTTCTAATGTTTTGTTTAGGATTTTTGCTTCTAGATTCATAAGGGAGATTTGCCTTTTATTTTCTTTTTTTCATAATCATTCTTTTCAATTAGTGAATAGTAGGCAGAGGGTAGAGACTCAAAAGTTCTTCTGTTTCTGTGATATAGTGTAGGTACCACTCCAATATAATACAATGTTACTTCATTTTTTAAAAATAAACTTTTTTATTTTCAAATAATTTTAGATTTACAGACAAGATACAGACATAATAAAGTTCCCTATACCCCCTCCCAGTTTTTCTTATCATTAATATCTTACATTACCATAGTAATGTAAGTTAAGATTAAGAAGTCAACATTTGTACATTACTATTAACTAAACTCCAGACTTTATTTGGATTTCACCAGTTTTTCTATTAATGACCTCTTTTTGTTCCCAGACCCAGTCTAATATATCACATTCCATTTGGTTAGTTGTCATGTTTTCTTAGCCTCCTCTGGTCTATGACAGCTGCTCTTTCCTTCCTTGATTTTCATGTTTTTGACAGTCTTGAGGAAAACTGGTCAGACATTTTGTAGAACGTCCCTCAATCTGGGTTTGGCTGATGTTTTTTTCGTGATTAGACTAGAGTTAGGGGTTTTGGCAAAGAATACCACAGAAGCAAAGCACCCTTCTTATCACATCATAGCAGAGAGTATGTGACATCCACCTGACATCACTGGTGATGTGAATCTTCATCAGTTGGATAACATGCATTTGCTAGGTTTCTCCACTGTAAATTTACTGTTTCTCCCTTTTTATATTCTATTCTTTGGAATCAAGTCACTAACACCAGCCCCTACTTAAGTGGAGAGGGAGAGAGTAAGCTTTATCTCCTTGGTTGGGGGTAGGGTATGTACTTAGGTTATTTGGAATTCTTCTAGAAGCAAAATCCTCCCTCCTATTATTTATTTATGCAATTATTTATTTGTTCCATTCTGTTTTAATATGAATTCTCTATAATCTTGCTACATAATTACAACCTTGAAAACCTCTGGTTTTCCCATTGACATATAAACTCCCTGAGGGAAGGCTTTGTTTCTTGTTTACCTTTGTACACTCTATGCATTTAGCATAGTCTCCTAATTTATAGTGGACTTCCAGTAATTTTTGAAAAATTAATATATTTTCACTTCAACTGAAAAGTACCCTTACCTCAGCAAAATTATATAGTAGCATTCTAAGTATAACTTAAAAATAGATTTTTAAATAAATAAAAGCAAATTCATATGTGATCGCATTGTATTAAGTATCTAAGAAAGCAAAGGGCACTGCAGAAATCCCGTAACCATTTGAGGTTGATGTGTCTCTATGAAATATTCCTTGAAGCAACTTTTGGAAAGAGATTATGGTATTTGATAAGCCAAGGGTTTGACCTGCTGGGTCTTTTCTCTTTTTTGTTCAGACCGTCAGAGGAAATTAAGTCCCCATTTTCTGCCTTCTCTGGAAAATTTTCATCTGATGCAGTCACTCAGATAACAACAGAAAGTCCGGAAAAAGCCATATTTTCATCTGAGATTTTTATTAATCCTGAAGATCATGGACATGAAATTCCACACCCCAGTGCCCAGAAGCTGGGCAAAGTTCCTGTCAAGTTTGCTTCATCATCTTCAGTTCAACAGATTACCGTTCCTCATGGCACAGATGGTAAGACAATGTGATTGGATTTTAGGTCATATTACCAACTTTTATGTGTAATTATCTCAGAAATTTGTGATTGTGTCTTTCTAATGAGAAAACATAATTTTAGTTTTAAGCATTAGGATCTACATGATTGTATCCATCTTTTATTTACATAGCTGTGAAGAGAATATGATTTATTATGTTTTTACCTTAATTTCTAGTGAGGTTAACAAAATATGTGAAACTCATGCTGCTCGTGGTTGACATTTTCATCTCATGATATTTGTAATTAGAATGCAAATAGTTCATAAAAACTTAAAAACTGTAGAGGTCCAATTTTAGGAAGGCAGGCGAATTATTGGCGTTTTGTATTATAGTAAATGTTACGTACTATAATAAATAGATGCAAAAATATGTAATAGTGCAACTACAATACCAGTCTGTTTCTCACTCATAAAAAAATGACCAGAGCCCCAGGTTGACTCTGGCCCTGCAGTGTTTAAAACGTGGAACCCATGATTACCTTGAATTCACCATCATAGTCAACTAGAAGGGACAAAAAGCATGGAGGAGCACATGTGGGAGGCTTTTATGGGCTAGGCCTGGAAGTGGCCCAAATCACTTTCCACTGGCTCAGAATTGTTTAGCTCTGTTTTCTAGGATGAAAAAGAAATGGATTTTGGGGAAAAGCTAGCAATCTTTGCCATAAGGTCTACGTTTAGTGTGTTCTTATGCTATTGTAGCAGTGATATTTTGATAGTGCTTATACTATATAAGATTCAAAATTAGAATAACTTGTTTTCTTTCTCAGACCAATAACAGGAAAATTAACAATTAAGTTCCCATTCTTCTCCCAAATCATGGTGGGAACTTTAAATTTCTGATTTTAAAGTATTTAATAGTTTACATAGATCTATTCAAAATATATTTTAAGTTTTCCTACGTATGCAAAAAGCTTATCTATCTGTAGGTATAGATGGGATATGACTAAATATAAAGAAGATTGCTTGGTTTGGCATTTAAATTGCATTGAATTTAATTTAAATAAGTACATTTATATGTTAAGATGGCTATACTTCTTAAACATTTTTATTCTGAAATAAAAGTATACCCTGAAAAAGTACAATTTAATAAATATCACAAAGAACACCTTCATGTGTCAGTTACCTATTGCCACAGTGACACCATAGAACAAACAACCTTAAAAATCTCAGTGCGTTATAACAATAAGCATTTGCTTTTCTCACTCACGGGCTTGTGGGTCACTTGGAGTTTGGCCCCAGACTGCAGAAATGGTTTGGGTCTGTTCCATGTGCCTTCTTCTGAAACCCTGGCTAATGGGATAGTAGGGTATGTTGTTCTCAGGGTGGTGGCAGAAGCACAAGAGGAGAAAGCCAACTGTGAAAGTGTATTTTAAACTCTACTTACATCAAATGAGTCAGTCTATATAGATGCCAGTATTATGGTTTTATCTTTACATACAGGTACCTGGGAGAAAGGACTCCTTTAAAAGATTAATGTTATTTGGTTTACTAATAAAATATTATTTTCAATACTCTGGATTCAAAAGTAAAATTTTGTTTTTGGTATGAAAACATTTTAAAGTACAAAGAATAGTGTGTTAAACACATGACTGTGTGCCCACTACTCTGGATTAACAATTTCAGAGTAACGTGCTATATGTTTATGTTTGGTTCTATTTTCAAATTTTTTTAAGAAATAAATTTTAAAGATTTTTATTCATTTATTTATTTATTTTTATTTTTCCTTTTTTTCCCTCAAGCCCCCCAGTACATAGTTGTGTATTTTTAGTTGTGGGTCCTTCTAGCTGTGGCATGTGGGACACCGCGTCAGCATGGCCTGATGAGTGGTGCCATGTCTGTGCCCAGGATCCAAACCCTGGAAACCCTGGACCGCCGTGGAGTGCCCAAACTTAACCACTCCGCCCTGGGGCCGGGCCCTGAAGAAATAAATTTTATAGTTGAGCTTTTCTTCTTTACCCCTTTCCGGACCTTTCTTTCCTTCTTTCCTTCCCAGAGGCAACCATTATTTGCTGTGTAGTCGCTTCTTCCCCCAAGGCAGGCAATCCAAAGTAACCTTAAGACTGTTGCATTCAAACATAAAGTTGTTGGAGAATTTCAAAAAGCCACTTTTCTGTGTCAGAATTCTTTATCTCCATATGATAGCCATTTTTCCTCTGGGACTGTTGTAATTCTGCCGAATCATTGTTACTCATTTTCAGCAACCTTTGAACTAAATGGTAAGTTTAACCATAACTATCAAACTTTATATACACTGGTGGAGGAAGAAAATTAATAAATCAATATTCTAATAATAATGACTACATCAATGACCGAATAGAAGTATAGGTTACAGCCTATTTTTTCTGTTGTTTAAATTCTTCCCTCCTCTACACATTTGTTTGTTCCCCTTGACTTCAGCCAGATTGTTGTTGGCTGATTTTTTTTGGTTTTGTTGTTATTGTTCTTGTTTTGGGTCTTTTGCCTGATGGAGTGGTCCAAGTATTCCTAAGTAGTCTGAGACTTTACCAGCCCTGCACATATACGTTTAAGGTAATTTTTCATTAATTTCTATCACCAGGCATGGTAAAATTCTCCCCTAGGTATTAGCCATACTCCTATTGACTTTCCTTTTTTTAAGGCAACTTTATTTCTCCCCAGTAGTTAAGGTCAATCGCAGTTTTAGTCAACACTGTGGCATCCTGTTTCATATATTGTTTCAGTGACATAAAGAATGTAAAATTACAAGGTGGTTCCTGCCTCCTGGTAGTGAGTGTCCCTCTCCTAATTCTAAGACCTTCCTTCTAACAAAGCTCAGAATCACAGAGATGGAAAGCAAAAGTTTTTAAAAAAGGCTTCTACCTTTGTTCCTGGAGGCATGCATTCTATTCTGTCTTTGGGATAGGTAAGTACCATATATAGTTCTGAGCTAGCATATTCTGTAAGCTGGCATTCCAGTCTCAGAAAGTGATGCCCACCAGCATGTGCCATAACAGTTACCGGTAAATCGCTCACGCACTTTTTTTTTTTAAGTTTAGCATAGTTGTGCCTGATAAAACTTATCATGAGAACAGTGAATCCCTTTAGGCATCAGCCTTTTGTCTCGTTTCCTTCACTGTGAAGTGAGTTCCTTGGTTGGAAGCAGGGTACTAATAATATGGAATTTAGTGCCAAAATAAGTCATCAGAATGAATGTGTGGTCAAGGATGATAAAACAATTCTAAGTAATAAATAGGTTGTTATTGTGTCCAGAATGAAGGAGACTTTGTTCTACTCTGGGACTATCAGACTCTGTGTAGAGTATTTTAATTTTTATAAACTAGACATGGGCAAATGGGAGTTCATCTAGAGGTGGTGACAGGATGCGAGAGAAAACCATGGTCAGTGAGAATAAATGGAAGGAGCTGGAGGGGTTTACTCAGGAGGAATGATAGCTAGCTACAAAATGCCATTCCTATGAGTGATACAACCCCATAAAATACTCAGGAGTAACCTAAACAAGAATTCTATAGGACCTATGTGAAGGAAATAACTAATCCTTTGTATAGAGATAGAAAACAACAGTTGACTAAATTAAGAGAAAGGATGGAATGTTTCTAGATGGGAAGGCTGAATATTGTAAAGATGTCATTTTTTCCCAAATAAATTTATACTCTAACATAATTCTGCTCTCAAACTTCTAATAGAATTGTTTTGAACTTGTTTAATTGATTTAAAGTTTATCAGGAAGGATAACAAAGAAAATTTGGAAAAAGAAGAGTAATGGGGAGGGTGAATTTTAGCAGCAGCCAAATTTAAAGTGTAGTAATAGCCTAAACATCTATAAATATATTGATGGAATAGAATAGGAAGCACAGATGTGAGTTCTGTTTCACTTGAGTTTAATGTGTGATAAAGGAGGTATCACAGTGGAAAAAAATAGGGATTATATAATAAGTGCTATTAGAATAAGTTGGTTACTTAGAGAGAAGGAGATTGGAAGGACTCAACACTTCACCTCTAAACACGTGTAAAAACTACTGTTTGATGCACTTTAAATTTTTAATATTTGTTTAAATTCTCACAGTAACACTAAGATATGGGTATTATTATCATGCCTATTTTGTAGGAGAGGAAACTGAAGCAGAGTTATTTTTTCAAGGTCACAAGGGTAGTAAGTGGCAGCTCCAGTGGATTAAAAATTAATTGACTGATTACTTAGTGAGTTTGTTTTGGGTACAAGATAAGCTGTTGTATCACAGAAACTCAGAAATTACAGGTAAGCCATCTAGAGCAGGTAGCTCTATTCTGTGTCTGATGCTAAAGCATCCCGAAAGTGTTACTTCCATCTCTGGTTCCAGAGTGGCTGCTGTAGCTGTCATGGTCTCCAGTCCCTAAGAAGTGGAGTATTTTAATGGGATGCCTGAAAATTGTACACATTATTCTCACGCTCATCCCATGGGCCAAAACTTAGTCATATGTTCATATGTGGCTGCAAAGGAGATTGGAAAATATAGTGTACAATGGGCAATATGTGCCCATCGAAATATTAGGAAGCCATTACTAATAGAGAGAGAGAGATTCTACCACATCATGAAAGAAAAACAAGTATATAGAAAAAGATTTCATCCTCTATAATAATCACATTAATTACATTGGCACAGATATTTTAGAAAGCATTTTAGCAGTTAGTATTAAAAAAAAAATACTTTATAAATGATGTAATTTTTCACTCTGTAAACAGAGAATTTACCTGATATGGGGCAGCAAGGGAGAAAGGGTATGCCTTAAATAGGAAAATCTTTATTCATAGAATTCTTTATAATTGAAAATTTAACTCAGCCTAAATTTTCAGCATTAGGAGAAGGGTCAAATACATGCAATCTGTAGTATAGCCCCAAAAATTGTGTAGATGGGAAATAAAATGAATATTTTATTATAAATGTAAAGTAGAAAAGCTGAATTCCAAATTATACATACTATATGCAGACAACTATGTAAACAAATAAGAAACAGAAAAGACATGTAGGAAATATATTAAAATATTAATAATAGTTATCTTTGAGTGGTAGGACTTTGTCTTTTTTGCTTTTGTGTGTTTTTTTAATATTGAGAATTTGTACTTTTATAATGGAAACTTTATTTTGAAGATCTGTCACATAGAAGAGAATTAGACTTGTTTTCTATAACTCTGGGGGAAGAATAAGGCCATAAGACCAGTAGTAGGTATTAAACAGTGACCAGGTTTGGGTTCAATATAAGATAAAGGATAAAGTGTTTTTTAATTAGAGCCATCTATATGTGGAATAGACTGCTAAAAACTCATCTTGTCTATGAAACCTACCCCTACCACCCTATTTGAACTGCATCCTGCCCCAGTTTGCCCAGTATTCCTCATCTCCCTCAGCATTTTCCAATGTTTTTTCATATCACTTATAATTTATTAAAACCGTAGATAATTTACTTATTTAGTATGTTGTTTCCTGTATATCTCCCTCCTCTGGAATGCCTGTTCCTCTTGAAGGCAGAGATACTTTTCTGTTTAGTTCATTGATATATCCCAAGAATCTTGAGCACTGCTTGGCACAATAAAGGCACTCAGTATTGTTCAATGAATTAATAAATGTTTTCTTATTAACTGTTCTGGTCTTTATCTCCTTAGCCCAGCCTTCACTGTTGCCATATAAACCCTCTGGTAGTCCGAAGATGTACTATGTTTCACAATTAAGACAAATTCCTCCATTTCTGGATTCCACATCAGACACCACCCTTGAGAGCTCACACTCAGGTATAATGCAGAAATTATTCAAAATTTTATTTTTTGTAAATTTTTTTGCGGATTGACTGGTTAATTCTGAAATGACATATGAAAGCTCAGTGCTATTTAATCTTTCAGGGAAATGTGGAGCTTTTCATGCCTCAAGCTCTGGTTTGGGTATATGAGTTATTCCATCATATGTGTTATATACATTTGAGCATTTAATAAATATTTGATGGATTGTTTGTTTGGGTTAGTGGACTCCATTTAGGACAAAGATTTCCAAGTTTTCTCTATTCACAGTGCCCTTAATGCTTCAGTGATTTTTTTTTTTTCTCATCTGTGAAACACATAGAAATACAAGAAGTATTTTTTCAAACAGCTACTAAGTTATTAGGACATAAATACTTACTGTTTTGATCTAACAACTTTACAAAAATATTTGGTATTTCTTTTTGGTTTTGGTTTGTGAAAGAAAATATTTTATTTCGTTCATAAATAACCACAGTTATTTCCCAGTATGATGCCACTCCTAATTTCCCAGTCTGATGCCACTGAAAAAAAGAACCACAAAAATGCTTATATTACCAAATATTAGAATTGATTATTAAGCCCATCACCAGAAACTGGAAGAAATTTCCACTACCTACAAGGCTATGATTCTAAAAACATACTTAATGGCTAGCCCAGAAATAAAACAAGCTTGCTTAATTAATTATATGTGGGAAAATCTTTGGTCCCTTTCTTACTTTCAGTCCCCTAGTTCAGAAGACAGAATGTCTGTACCAATAGAAATCTGATCTGGTGTCCCACTATTTTTTGAGGCCTCCAGTGTCCTGCTGTCCGTTCACATCCCTAACTCTTCCATCTAGTTGGAGACATTAATGTTTAGAAAATGGGACAGTTGTGGGAGGGAAAAATGACTCACTGATGGTGCATTGTATGCTGAGAAATATTGTGCCTGTAAATAAAGTACTGAATGCATCAATAAGACAGATATAATAGCTATATATATTTGAGATTGTAGTTTCTCATGTTCTCTATGTATTCTGAGAATGAAGGAGTTGAGAATAGAAAACAATCCTTTCTTAGGCCTCTAGAGCTACTCTAGATGAAAGCCCAGGAATTGTTCTAATAGCTATTGTCTATTAATATGTGCATCTATAGATATGAGAAAGATACAATTAGAGTTTGGGGCCAAGAGCAAGTCATATACCATTATTAGCAAATATATGGGCCAAATAGATTTCTCCTCAATTGAGAATAAGTAAACAATTGAGCTCATAAAATCCTTAAAAAGAAAATACAAACAAGGCAAAGGTAACAATCTCTCAAAGAAAAAGATAGATCTTAGAAATTTACTTATTAGGTCCAGTAACACTTTTAAGTAGTAACAAGACTCTATTTATACTGGATGATAAGCTCTGTGAAGATAGTTACCATGTCTGTTTTTTCTGTAAGCCATTTTATACCTCATACCAATGCTCATTATAGACTTCAAATTTTATATATTAATAATCACTGTCAATAAGAGTAAAAACCATGAGGAGAGAACTGACTAGGATTTTTTTAAAGGGGGTAGAGAGTTATAGTAGAAAAAATGGTCAGTAAAGACCTCCAAGAATTTTCCCCTTAATAAAAGCAAGAAAAAAATAGGCAAAACTTTTCAGAAAATGTTTCCAAAACTCTAGAAATTAACCAAAGAAGTGTAGCAACCCAATGAGCATTTATTTATTCAAGAAAAATGGCTGAATCCTGGTACGAACAGTAAGCTTTGTGGCACTTTAACTTGCCTTAAGTCCTATCCCCACACTCAGCTCAGTGATAACCTTTAAATATATCAGCCTGCATTCCCAGGACTGGAGGGAGCAGAACAGAGCTAGGCTTCTTTCAAAACTTTATTCCCAAAGAACTGTCAGTATTCGACCTGTCTGGTGGTTCCCTGGAAGACTCCACTCAAAAGGATTGTCTTATTTGACCTCACTCAGAGCTGTCCAGTGTTAAAAGCCTTTGTGTGTGTGTGTGTGTGTGTGTGTGGAGGAGGTAGGGGGGTGTTTGTCAAAAACATTTTCACACAAGTGTTTTGATGTCACACTGCCTAAGGCAATGAATAGCATTTGGGGTAAACAAGAGACTAACCAAAAGCTTAAGAGGAAAAACTGAGGATGAGATGTCCACAGATGCTTTAAAAAGCTTTGATATATTCCTAGGACTCTAAAAGACCACACATATGCATAGGCCTGTGTGTGTGCTCAAGAAAGACCTGAGAAGGCCCTGCTCTTTACCTCTGGCTGCCCTTGAGGCTCTTTGCAAGAAGAAAGGGAAGGCTAAGGCAGAGTTGACAACTGCCTGGCTCAGTGTTGAAGGCATGCCTCATCATGCACACATAGCCCCTTGGCAAACACTGAGAGATTTATTGGTTCTAGGTATTTAAGTATATCTCTGTCTAGGCATTAGCTGACCACTAAGCTAGTTGAGTAGAAATTTTAATAGACTTTACAAAATTAATTCAGAAAAGTCACTTAAAAAAACAACATAAAGCAATAGCATCAAACCCTGGGAAGGGGCTATAATCTGATTTCCAGATTTGACACATTATATTATTTAAGATATCTTGTTTTCAACAAAAAATGACAAGATATGAAAATTAAAAACAAAAAAAATATGGTCCATACAGAAACAAAATAGCAGTTTAGAAACTGTTCCTGAGGAATCTCAGACGTTAGACTTACTAAACAAAGACTTTAAATTAGCTATTTAAACTGTGTTCAAAAACTGAATGAAACTCTGTCCAAAGAACTAAAGGAAAGTATGAGAACAGTGTCTTACAAAATAGAGTATCAATAAAGAGATAGAAATTATAAGAAGGAACCAAATAGAAATTCTAGAGTTGAAAAGTACAGTAACTAAAATTAAAAATTCACCAGAGTAGCTCAATATTAGATTTTAGCGGGCAGAAGAAAGAATCATTAAACTTGTAGTTAGGTCACTTGAGGTTATCCAGTGTGAGAAACAGTAAGAAAAAAGAATGAAGAAAAATAAACAGAATCTCAGAGTTGTATGGGACTTTGTAAAGCATACTGTTATACACATCATGGGAGTTCCAGAAGAAGAGACATAAAGGGACTGAAAGAATATTTGGAGGAATAATGGCCAAAAACTTCCAAAATGTGGTGAGTGTTAATCTGCACATCAAGAAGATCAAGGAAGTCCAAGCAGGATAAACTGAAAGAGATCTGCGTCCAAATACATCATAATCAAACTGTCAAAAGCCAAAAACAAAGAGAATATTGAAAGCAGCAAGAGAGCAGCTACTCATCATGTACAAGGGACCCTCAATAAGATTAATAGATGATTTTGCATTAGAAAACCATGGTGGCCAGAAGGCTTTGGAATGACATGTTCACAGAGCTGGAAGAAAAACACTGTCAGCCAAGAAATTAAGACATTCTCAGGTAGACAAAAACAGAGTTCATTGCTAGCGAAATGATCTACAGGAAATACTAAAAGGATTCTTCAGGATGAAATGAATGGACACTGGACAGTAACTCGAATCTACATGAAAAAATAAAGAGCTCTGGTAAAGGTAGCTACATAGGTAAATACAAACGACAGTTTAAATGTAGTCTGTTTGTAATTCCATTTTCTCTCCTATATGACTTAAAAGATAAATGCATGAAGCAATAATTATAAATCTGTCTTATTGGACAGAAAACGTATAGAGATGTAACTTATGAAAATAACAGCATAAAGAAGGGAGGAGACAGAGCTATACAGGACAAAAGTTTTTGTTTTCTGTTGGAATAGGTATTAGTCCAGATAGACTGTTAATTTATGTTAAGATGTGAGTAATGATTCCAGGGCTACCGCTAAGAAAATAAGTAAAAAATATATAGTAAAAGAGTTACCATAGGAATTAAAATGCTACACTAGTAGATATCTATTTAACACAAAAGAGGTACTAGTATAGAAACTGAGGAACAAAAAAGACATATAGAAAACAGTAGAAAAATAGCAGACCTAAATGCTACATTATTGGTAACTACATTATATGTAAATGGATTATGTGGCAATAAAGAGGCAGAGATTGGCAGAGCAGATAAAAAGACATGATCCAACTATATGCTGTCTACAGAAGACTTGCTTTAGAGTCAAAGAAAAATCGGTTGAAAGTAAAAGGATAGAAAAGGATATGCCATGTAAACAGGAACCAGAGGACTAGAGTGTCTACTGTTAGATAAAATCGACTTTAAAACAAAAATTATTACTAAAGACAAAGAAGGTCATTTTATAATGATAAAAGGGTTAATCCATTAAGAAGATACAACAATTATAAATGTATATGTACCTTACAGCAGAGTCCCAAAAACATTAAGAAAAACAGAATTAAAAAGAAAAAAAACTGTATCAAAGGGAGAAATAAACAATTCAAGCCAGTAGCAAAAGGTCGTGTACTCTCTCTGTATACATGAAATGTTCAGAATAAGTAAATCCATATAGACAGAAAGTAGATTAGTGGTTGCTAGGGGCTGTGGGTGAGGGGGAAAAAGGGAGTAATTGCTAACATGTACAGGGTTTCTTTTCAGGGTGACAAAAATGTTCTGGAATTAGCAGTGTTGATTATGAATATGCTAAAAACTACTGAATTATACACTTATTTAAATTGGTGAGTTTTATGTTATGTGAACTATATCTCAATAAAAAGAAAAAGGAGGCAGGAATGAACAAATGAAGGAAAGACTGCCTGAAAATGTAAAGATTTGGTAGCAAGTTTAAAATATATTTTGTAGGCAAGAAAGGGTAAAATTAACATGACGGAAATTGAATTGGTGATGAGAACAAGCTTGAGAAAGTCTCCAAAAATACAGAGGAAAAAGGAAAATGATGAGAAAAAAGATGAGAGACATAAGAAACAGCCAAGTAAACCAAACCAAGAAGTATATCTGTAGCTCAGGAATAAAGCAGAACAGGGTGAACAAAAGTAATATTCAGAGACTTAAGTGAGGAGATCTTGCCTCTCCTGAAATAGGGAACATAGCATGCAGATTGAAAATTATCATATGATCCAGGCAAAAATCAGTAGAAAGAGACTGAGAGAGATATAGAAAAAGATTTTGAGTTAAAATGAAAAAAACTCTATATAAATGTACAGCTTTAAAAAAAAACCTGGTGAGAATGTAAACTGGTGCAGCCACAGTGGAAAACAGTATGGAGATTCCTCAAAAAATTAAAAACAGAGCTACCATATGATCCAGCTATTTCACTTTTGACTGTTTATCCAAAGAACATGACAGCACTAATTTGAAAAGGTATATGCACTCCTATGTTCAGCGTTGAATATAGAGGTGCATATATCAGATATATTCACCCCTATTGCAGCCTTATTTACAATAGCCAAGACTTAGAAATAACTGAAGTGCCCATTGATGGATGAATGGGTAAAGAAAATGTGATGTGTGTATATACAGTGGAGTACTAGTCAGCCATAAAGAAGGAGGAAATTTTGCCATTTGCAACAACATGGATGGACCTTGAGGATATTAGGCTAGGCGAAATAAGTCAGATGGAGAAAGTAAAATATCAAGTGATTTTACTTATATCTGGAAGATAAAACTACAAACACACACACAAATATAGAGAATAGATTGGTGGTTACCAGAGGAGAAAGGAGGTGAGGAGAGGGCAAAAGGGGTAAAGAGGCACATTGTATGATGATGGATGGCAACTAGACTTTTGGTGGTGAACACAATGTAGTCTGTACAAAAGTTGATACATAGTGATGTACACCTGAAATTTTTATAGTGTTGTAAACCAATGTTACCTCAATTAAAAGTTCAGACAAAATTTGCATTCTACTCCCCAAAAAAAGAGTCGTGTTGAGATTTTTAATTTATTATTCACTTATCAAGTTTAAAAAAAATAGTTTTTTTTAAAAGTTTATGTAGTTAAGGGTACAAAATTTAGTATGGCACCAGACTTACATAAAATACTAAATGTAAGAAGTAAATGGGAAAAAAATCTATATTTTTTGGGAAAATTATATAATTCAAGGATTTATATAGATCCAAGTGTGTATTCATTAAGCAATATTGTAGTAAAAAGACATTTTCACAAATATACAGGAGTTAGAAAATATATTCTACCTCTGTACCTTCTGGAAAAATTCACTTGAAGACTCACCCAGCTAAAGAAATGGGTCAAAATGAAGAGTTCAAGAAAGAGAAATGAAGCAGTGCTGTAAGTGACCAGTGGTAAACTTTGAAGCCAGTTTCACATAATAGTCATCTATATAGAAAATTTAGTTAAAAGGTGAAAAAAAATGCCAGAAGTTAATTTTGGAATGAAAGACATGAAAAGAAAAATCAATTTAATGTATTTTTGTCTTTCATAGAAGAGACTAAGGGGTTTCATTTTATTCCTGGCTTGGTGATCAGATAGGTTAAAGAAGTTTTTGTAAAACTCTAATATGATACCTAAAGCACAGACAACAAAAGAAAAAATAAATTCAGCTTCATCAAAATTGAAAACTTTTTTAAAATTAAAGATTGGCCATGAGCTAACATCTGTTGCCAGTCTTTTTTTTCTTTTCTTCATCTCTCCAAAGCCCCCAGTACATAGTTGTATCTTCTAGTTGTATGTCTTTCTAGTTCTGCTTATGTGGGACACCACCTCAGCATGGCTTGATGAGCAGTGCTAGGTCCGTGCCCAGGATCTGAACTGACGAAACCCTGGGCTCCCGATGTGACGCACGAACTTAACCACTGTGCCACGGGGCTGGCCCCGCAAAATTCAAAACTTTTGTGCATCAGAAACACTATCAACAGAGTAAAACTGTGTGTGGTCACACGCCCAGTTGCGCAAGCAGTATGGGATAGGTTGTGGAGAAACCGAAGAAAAGACCTGGGGGCAGTGTATGAGACATATGGGTTTATTGGGACTTACGTACAGTGTCCAGGAGCAGCTGGCTGGATGCCGTTGTGTACCTGCTACCGCTGGCAGAAAGGAGGTTGTTCATATAGGTGGGGAATAAAGACCACATGCTTGCCAAAAGGGACTGTCCTTGGTACGACCAGTGTTCCCAGGAACAGTAGCTCATGTGGAAGCACTCTATGTTCTTTCAAGACGTGATGTTCTTTCAGTGAGATAAGTTAAGATTGGGTTGGCCAGGTCCTGGATTGTTACAAATCACAGATGGTTGGCATCCTGCCCAGAAGGGGGCCAGAAGGACATGTGGTTGCTATAGGGCACGGAGGCTACGGCCCTACAAAAGCTAAGTCACAGAATTGGAGAAAACACTTGCAAACCATGTATCTGATAAGGGATTAATATCCAGAATATATGAAGAACTCTTATAACTCAACAACGACAACAAAGCAATCTAATTTTTAAAAGGACACAAGATCTGAATCGACATTTCTCCAAGAAAGATATACAGAACATGAAAAAATCTTCTACATCATTAGTTATGAAGGAAATGCAATTCAAAACCACCATGAGTACCACCTCATACCCATTAGGATGGCTCTTATCAAACAGAAAATAACAAGGGTTGGCAGGGATATGGAGAAATTGGAACCTTTGTGTATTGCTGGTGGGAACGTAAAATGGTGTGGTCACTATGGAAAACAATATAGAGATTCCTCAAAAAATTAAATATAGAATTATTGTATGATCCAGCAATTCCACTTCTGAGTAATATGTTCAAAAGAATTGAAAGCAGTGATTGGAACAGATGTTTGTGCACCCATGTTTATAAAAGCAACATTCTTTACAATAGCCAATAGGGGAAAACAACCCAAATGTCTGTCAGCTGATGAATAGATAAATAAAATGTGATATATACTTACAATGGAATATTATTCAGCCTTAAAAAGGAGTGAAATTCTGACACGTTCTACACTGTGGATGAACTCTGAATACATTATGCTAAGTGAAATAAGGCAGTTATAAAAGGACAAATGTTGTAAGAGTCCACTTATCTGAGGTACTTAGATAAGTCATCTCCACAGACGAAGTAGAATGGTGGTTACCAAGAGTTGGGGGGAGGAGGAAAAGGCACTTATTGTTTAATAGGTACAGAATTTCACTTTGGGAAAATGAATAAATTCTGGAGATGGATGGTGTGATGGTTGCACAACAATGCGAATATACATAATGTTACTAAACTACATTTAAAAATGGTTAAAATGGTAAATTTTATTTATATTTTACCATAATGAAAAATACTAAAAAAAAAGTTACCAAAAGAACTGTAATAGAATTTTAAAACTAAGATATCTATTTTCCACATTACTGTTGAGTATACAAAATTAGAAAAATAATATAGAACAAGAACTGGAAACAAGAAACTTTGATAGCATAAACAATTCAGATGAATGAGTTACAGTGAAATGTCTTTAGCTGTGATACATAATTTTAGCATACGTTGGCATGGTCTCATACATGCATTTAACTTAAGCAAGTTCAATTACGTATATTTGACAAAAGAGGAGGAGAGAAACAGTTTTAAAAATGCACATGTTTTTGTGCACTCTACACTCTATCAGCATATTACCATGAGGGAATTTGAAACAGGAAGTGGAAAATCTCCATTCTCAAAGTTCATTGTCCTTGTTTGCCTTTTGTAGTTTAAGTATCTTATTTCGCTTCCCTGAGTGTGATTCTAGAGTTTAAAGTGTCTTTTTAGTTCAACATGGCTTCTAAACACAAGCCAGATACTTCTTCAGGTGCTCAGATGCTGGCATGGTGATTTGTTGCAAGCCAGGAGGAAAAAGTGAACTCTGGTGGATTTGTTGAGCAGACAGGATGTCAGTTTCAACATGGTGCCTTCCTAAGAAGAACCTTCAAGGGTGATTTTGACCCTGCACGATTTCTCACCTTATATGCTGACTTTGAAGTCTCTATTACATTTAAAATATGTCTCTACTTTTGTTTCTTCGACCAAAAAGTATTAAAGCTCTTACTGTGTTCCTGGAAGATACTTTGCTAAGCGCTACATTTGCGGGGTATGCACAATAAACATGGCCCCTACAATCATGAAGTGTCTGTTCAAGTGGGGAGACAGATATTAAACAAATAGACCACAAATAAGTACATAATTCCAAATGGTTTGCCAAGAAAATAAAGAAAAATTTTAAGAGAATAGTAAGAGGAACCTATTTAGTTTTAGGAGCTCTTGAAGGCCTTTCCAAGGAAGAAACTTTTGAGGTGAGATCTAGAGGATAGGCAGGCAAACAGTGGAGAATGAAAGTGTTCTGGCCAGAGGGAGCAGTATGAGCAAAGCTCCTGAAGCAAGAAAGAGTTTGATGCATTTGACAAATGAGAAGAAGGCAATGTGGGTAGAGCAGAGTGGTGGCTAGATATGGTCAAAGATAGGTAAGTCCAAGATCATGCACGGTCTTGTAAACCATATTAAAGCATTTAAGTTTTATTCTAGAAGACAACTGGTTTGATTTACATTTGTAAATTTATTCTGGCTGCTATATCAAGAATGTCTTGTAGATGGGAAGATAGGGAGCCAAGGTGGAGAGGGTCAAGAAGTAGATGGGGGCACACCAGTTAGTTAGAAGGCTATTGACAGTAGTCGGTACCAGAGATGACAGCACCTAGGATTAGAGTGATGGTAATAGAGATGGAGAGAAATGGACACAGTCAACTTATTTTTAAGAAATAGTTGCTCCTGGACTTGGTGATAGAATATGGAGAGTGAGAGAGAAGGGGGCGAAAAAAATGATTTCTGGTTTTCTAGAGTAAGCAACTGGGTGAACAGAGGTGCCATTTACTGAGATGGAGAAGTCTGAGGATGAAGCAGATTTGGGGAAGATGATTGAAATATCTGCTTTGGACATGTTAAAAATGAGATTCCTGTTCCACATCCATGTAGAGATGTTAAATCTGTAACTGAATGTAGACAGAGTCAGTTTATAAATATCGAGGTTATATGCAAGGGCACCACATAGAGGTCGCACTATTTGCCTCATAAACATATGCTGTTTTTTATGAAAGCACACAGGTGGGCATGAAGGTTCCAGATCTCCAAATAGGGTTCTGAAGCAATAATGTTAACTCTCTTGCTGCTCCAAACATAAATCCACACTTACAAACCCTACAGCTATGCACAGATACAGGAAAATAAGTACACATACACTCACTGGCATACACACATGCGTGTGGCTTCACTCTTTTTCAACTGCCTCTCAGCTTCACTGAGGTCACTTCTCTTGCTCATCCACCCACCTCTCTGAGGGACTTAATTATGGTTTCCCACCTCACTCTGAACCTGACATGGTTACCTCTCTTGGAGAACGAAGGATGGTGGCAAAGAGTGTGCATGTGCATGCTGCTGGTGGTACACTTCCTGGTATCTGGAAGTATTTGTGAGGAGAATAACTCCCATGTACAGTTGTTTGTGTTGTACCATAACATATAATAACTTCAATTTCTTTTGTTTTCTTTGCTGAGGAAGATTCGCCCTGAGCTAACATCTGTTGCCAGTCTTTCTCCATTTTCTTTGTGGGCTGCCACCACAGCGTGGCCACTGATAGACGAGTGGTGTAGGTCTGCACCCAGGAACAGAATCTGGGCAGCCAAAGCAGAGCATGGCAAACTCAACCACTGGGCCACTCTGGCTGGCCCAACTTAAATTTCTTTTAATTGAAGAAGGGACATCTTTTTCTCATTTCTTCAAAAAATGCTGTAAGGACTACCTGTGACCTGAATGCTAGAATCTGAAGCTGAGAAGAAAGGTCCCAGCTAGCGATATGTATTTGTTAGTCCTCGGCGTATAGATAGTGTTCCATAAATTGATAATCAATGAATTCACCCAGGAAGAGAAGAGAGCCTAGTTCTGACCCCTTGAGGAACTCCAGCATTGAGAGATTTGATAAAAGAAAGGATGCTAAGGATTTGCCAGAGAGGTAGGGAGCAAAAAAAAGAAAGGAGTACCACAGAATCTGAGAAGAGCCCAATATAATCTGTAATAGGACCCAGACGGCTTAGTAGGATCCTGGCAGTCTGTTCTGAAAAGTCCTTCATGGCTTATTATTTATATTTGCACAGCACTGATGAGACTGATACTTTCCCAGCTCTGATTGCCATATGCATTTTAGATGCTCAGAAAATTCATGAAGTACAGAATCCCAGATTAGAAAGAAAAAACATTTTTGTAGAAGATAATTCTGTAGTTACTACAAACTCTTATATGTCCAGAGATGTTCTTTTGCTTCTTATATGTAGCTTAAATAAACTTCTGTTATCAGTGGATATAGGAGTATTTAAATATATTTTAAAAGAAAATAAAATTACTTCCAAATCTTGTATTTCTTTATTATGTAAGACTTTCCTTTCAATGTTTTGTCCCTTGTATTATCATCAGATTGGTTTTCCTAAAACAGCTGATTATGTTTTCCCTTTATTAAAAAATCTTTAATGATGTTGCATTACATGTACAGTAAAATTTATAGTCCTTAGCTTGTGATTCCATGCCCTGCTGAATTTTGTCCCAAAGAATTATTTTTTAATATCTCCTACTACTTTTTTAATGTGTTCTGTAATCCAGCCTGACCACAGAAGTGTCTCCTGTTCTTATATACTCTTTGCTTTCCTGCCTCCTTGTCTTTGCTAATGCTGTAACCTCTGCCTAAAATGCCCTTCTTATATTTTGCAAAGCCTACCTAAGTATTGTCCAAGGTACGCTCTATTTTTTCCTTCCTCTGAAAATCTTGAAATTGTCTTCCTTCTGAACTGATATTCTACTTTGTCTTCTCTTATATCGTTTGCTTCTCCATCTTATCTTACATGTCTGACAGCTTCAGTTTGACATCTAATTACCCTACAACACTCGCATTGTAGTGCCTTTTTTTATAGAAGTGGCTTAAGAGGTAAATTTTTTTTCTTTCTTCAACTTCGTGTCTATATTTGTGTTAATTGTACTGCTTTCCCATTTTTCTGTAGGATCCAATGATGCCATTGCTCCAGACTTCCCGGCTCAAGTGCTAGGCACGAGGGATGATGACGTGGCATCTGTTAACATTAAACATAAAGAGGGGATCTACAGTAAGAGGGCGGTGGCTAAGGCATCCTTGTCAGTGGGGAAGAAACCCTTTCAGAAAGATAATGCAGGTAACTGGATTGGGTTTGTGTAATTTGTAGCTTTTTTTTCTGTTCATCCAAAATGAGAATATTGTCCAGTCTTTATCTTTTTTCTGCTTTGTTATTCAGGCTTTTCTCCTAGCTATTTTATTGGGTGTGTACAAGAAGGTAAAATATTTATAAAATCTCTTAAAATATTACAGATTTTGAAAACTGTAAACTTTATTTTCACTATGGGAAATAAAATATATTGCAACTTTTGAAATGAAATAATAACCAATCACATATGTTTTAGAGACTAAAATCCATAGAAAATCTTGATTCAATTACCTCATGAATTTATCTGTCAGATGGTACAAACTAATATCTCATAGTTTGGATTCTTCAAGAAGGTATATGGCTCATACAGTGTTTTAAAGGTTATTTTGCTGCCCAAATAAGATTTTAGACTTTCCTTGAAAAATCAGAATATCTGGTTGCACTCAGCTTGCATTCCTCCATAGCAGTAATCAGCAGCCCCTGAGGCATAACTGTCCCCTGCAAAGAGGACATACCTTCTCCTGTTTGCTTCAGTCCCTACAACTCTCAGACCCAATCTGCGTCATCCATTCACCTTATCTGTCTGATCACTCTAGGTATTCAAGTTTTCAATCTTATCGCCAGGTATAGGCCCCACTGTTTTATAAAAGTTTTTAATATTTAGGGATCTGCTTGATTTTTTTCCTCTGCATCCCTGACATTGTACTTCTTTAGATGATACATGATAGTATTTATTAAATGAAAACACCAGTAGCCACTGAAAATTCTACATGTATAATTGCCTATGTTGTTGCATTTACAGTTTTTTATTCCTGTGCATAGCAATTAGCCAAATAGGTGCTACTGAACCCACGGCAGTTTTCAAACATAGGGTGGCTCTATGTTCCAGTTTGGCATAGGTTAATGACTTCATGTGATAGCATTAATGCCTTTATGAGGAAAATGTATGAAAGGCCACACATATTTATTCTTCCAGATAACTTTGGTGCACTGAAAAGCGTTTTGAAGTCTGCTTATGAATGTCTTTTGAAATGAGAGAAAAGAAGCACATCTGCCAGCTAATATTGAGGCTGCCAAATAAAGAAAAAGGAAAATATTTTTGCAAAATGTAGTTCAAAAATGAAAACTCTCATGCCCTAGGGAATCCCTTACCTGCGTGCCACTAACTATATGCTGGTGGCAATTTGGTAGACATAGGTAACCCTGTGATCCCACTGTCAGACATTTGAAGAGAGGGTGGATATGGAAAAATGGCAGGGAACAAAGTGATAGACTGAGAGAATTCCATCAGAAGTCTGCACGAAGAACTCACCATCTATAACTCACCCATGGGCTGCATTTGCTAATTATAATGGGTTTGAAATAAAGTCAGGCTCTCTTACCTGCGGGGCCCCCATAATTTTCCATCTCTTAAGGGAGTCTACTGTTATTGTTGGTCTACTTCCAAATTTCACATCCTACGGAAAAGCCCTCCTTCTGGCTTAATTGTATGTAGTCATTTCACCCTGAGGAGAAGCCCAGCCTCAAAACCTGTCACCTTAAAGAATTAAGAAGGATAGAGGGGAGGATGCCTACCTAGGGAAAGTGAATAATAACCCATGCATAATACCTAAATGAGCCCATAAAATTTGTCAGAAATAAAAATCTCAGTGGAAGGATTGGAACATAAAATCTCTTCGAAAATAGAACATAAAAAGAAGGGAAAAGAAAGAAAAAAATAAGAAAATTCAAGACTGGCCCCAGAGTTCAACATCAAAAAAGAAGTGTTCCATAGCGACAATAGAGAAGGTAGAAAGGAAGGAATCAAAGGACTAGTATAGGAATAAATCCCAGAACTTCAGGATATGAATTTCCGTATTAAAAGGAACTGTCCTGTACAATAAAAACTCCACACCAAGGCACATGACCTTGAAATTTCAAAGCACTGGGAAGAAAAGAGATTCTAAAAGCTTCCAAAAAGAAAACAGGTCCCATATAAAGAAATGGAAATCAAGACTGACATCAAGCTTTTCAAAAACAACACATGGGCGCTAGAACCAAAGGAGGAATGTCTTGAAATTCTGAGGGAAAATCATTTCACTAAAACGAGAGTAGATTTAAATTTTCTTTAAAAGAGAAAAACATAGGATTGAGGAAATGGAGGCCAATACAGGAGAGGGGGGAAAGGAAGTCCCACTGTGACAGTGGCACAGAAGACCTAGAACAAGTTCAGACTGAGGGCTGCAAGAAGAGAGTCAGATTAGTAAAATATGTTATGTACTTGACTATATTTAGAAGAGATTTTTCACTTCTGTTTACATTTGTAAGGATGAAGTAGGGATTGGTACATAGAAACTTAGCAAATGCCAAAATAAGGCAATTAGTAACTCTTCAGGAAAAACAAAAAGTTACAAAAGAAAATAAATGTGATCAAAATATACTAGTTGGCTTAACTGTAAATAATAGAAACATAACACAATCACATATAATCACTGAATATTGATTTAAACCTCATGACTGCTATTTACATAACATATAAAACACTGAATATTAATATAGGGCTAAAACTGTACATATGGAAGAAATTAGGGGAGCATACAGGCTTCTAGCCAGATTTTATTTTTTGACCTGGGTACATGTTCATTTTTTGACAACTCACTGAGCTCTATATTTCTGCATTGTTTTTTACGTGTTTTCTGCTACACAGTAAAAAAGATTTTTTAAAAGATACTTTTTTTTAAAAAAAAAACAAAAAATAGATACTTAGAAATGAATCTAACAAAGGACATGCAAGACTACTGTAGAGAAAATTATAAAGCTTCATTGAAATATATTAAAGAATATCCAAATATTGGAGAGATATACTAACAGTATATTAAAGATGTCAATACTCATCAAATTAGTTTCTGAATTCAGTGCATTGCTGCTCAAAATTCTAGTAGAATTTTTCGTGAAACTTGACAGGCTGATTCCAAAATTTTTATGGAAAATCAAGAAGTATATTTAAAGAATAAGGTACGGGAACTTGGCATAGTAGACATTAAGACTTATTATATACATAGCTTATTTAAGACATCACTTGCCAGAAAATAAACAAAAGAAAAATGGAACAGAATGGTGACCCAGAAACACACACATCTATGTGGAAACTTAATATATGACAGAGATGGCATTAACAATCCATGGAGAAGGGATGAACTATTAAGTAGTGTTTGGGCCACTGATTATATATGTAGGAAAAAATAACATCAGATAGATTCCTACTGCACACCAAACAAAAATGTAATCCATATTAATGTAAGTGGAAGACTTCAGACTTTTAGAATTTAGATGACTATCCTTATGACCGTGAGATAATGAAGGATTTCTTAAACAAGACACACAAAGCACACACCATGAAAGAAAAAGAAAATAAATGTGATATTATTAAAATGAAAATTTTTGTACATCAAAAGATATAAATATTTGAAAGACAAGACACAGACTGAGAGTGCAACTCCCTACAAAGAAATTTTATGGTAATGTTCACTGTAATGCTTTTTACGATTAAAAAGTTGAAAATAGCTTAAAGTTGATCAACGGGTGAATTCATATATTAATTCAATAGAATACTACATAACATTGAGAACCGGTTAATTAGACCCACATATATTAATGTGAATAAATCCCCAAATCATAATATTGAATGAATAAGGCATGTTGCTTAAAAGTACAAGAGTATTATACCTTTTATGTAAAGTTTAAAGACAAGCAAAACAATTCTGTGCATTGTTGATTAATACATGTAATATAGTACAAAACTGAAAAACATCTTTGAGATTGATAAACTCTAAGTTCAGTATAAAGGTTGCTACTGAAAAGAGAGAATGGCATCATTGAGGCTTTACACAGGGAATCATACCTGTAATGTTTTATTTCTTAAGCTCTGTGATAGACACCCTGGCGTTCATTACGTTAGGTTTTTAGTAATCTCTATTGCCTTTCCAATTTCTTTGTTGAAAAATGTTCATACTTAGAGATAGGAAATGAATCCCTTATCTTCCCATTGTTAAAACATATAATCATCAACTGTTTGATGACCATTATCCTTGTTGTGTTGGTGATTTTTAATGTATTTACTAATGTACCATTTTGCACTTTGAGTTTTCTTTTTATTTTAAATTTATTTATTTTTATTTCTATTTATTTATTTTATTGCAGTAACATTGGTTTATAACATTATATAAATTTCAGGTGTACATCATAATATATTTCAAATTCTGTGTAGATTACATCATGTTCACCACCCAAAGAGTAATTACAATCCATCATCACACCCATGTGCCTAATCACCGCTTTTGTCCTCTTCCCTCCCCACTTCCCCTCTGGTGACCACCAATCCAATCTCTGTTGCTATGTGTTTGTTTGCTGTTGTTTTTATCTTATACTTATGAGTGAGTTCGTACAGTATTTGACTTTCTCCCTCTGACTTATTTCGCTTAGTGTAATACCCTCAAGGTCCATCCATGTTGTCACAATGGCCAGATTTCATCCTTTCTTATGGCTGAGTAGTATTCCATTGTGTATATGTACCACATCTTCTTTATCCATTTGTCCCTTGATGGACACCTAGGTTGCTTTCAAGTCTTGGCTCTTGTGAATAATGCTGCGATGAACATAGAGGTGCGTGTATCTTGATGCATTCATGTTTTCAAGCTCTTTGGATAAATAACCAGCAGTGGAATAGCTGGGTCATATGGTAGATCTATTCTTAATTTTCTGAGGAAACTCCATACTGTTTTCCATAGTGGCTGCATCAGTTTGCACTCTCACCAGCAGTGTACAAGGGTTCCTGTTTTTCCACATCCTCTCCAACACTTACTGTTTCCTGTCTTGTTAATTATAGCCATTCTGAGGGAAGTGAGGTGATATCTCATTGTAGTTTTGATTTGTATTTCCCTCATAGTTAAAGATGTTGAACATCTTTTCATGTGCCTCTTGGCCATCTGTATATCTTCTTTGGAGAAATGTCTGTTCAGATCTTTTGCCCATGTTTTAATTGGGTTGTTGGTTTTTTTGTTGTTGAAATGTATTAATTCTTTGTATATTTTGGATGAGTTTTCTTCTATGATAAAAAAGAAAAGAGATGATTTAAAAAGACCAATAAGATAGATAAATCTCTAACAAGTATGACCAAGAAAAATAGAAAGAAAATAGAAAGTATTAGACAAGTTTAAAAGAATGGATTTAACTTCAGGAGATTTTAAAAAATTATATGAGTATTATATATAAAATCTACATAATATAGGTGCTTTTCTAGAATTATATGAAATATCAAAATTGGCTTCATAAGTGATTAAAAACTTTGAATAGACCAAAGAACTTGAAAGAGTTGTTCAAATCTACTTTTCTACTTTAAAAAAGATACCTGGTTAGACATCTTCTGTTTTTACTGTTACATCAAGCAAGCAAAGAACAGATTTTGTCTAAAGTGGTATTTTATTTAAACCATTGCTGTCCACACAAAAATATGGAAAGCTTTCCAATTCATGTTATAAACCCACCATAACTGTCACAGCTTTTACGTGGTGGTGCCTAAGAGGTGCTTTTTTCCTAATGTGTAAAGAGGTTTTGGATTTTGTTTTTTTGGGGGATGGGGGGCACTCAGGGGTTACTTGCCTGTTGTGTTTATTTTCTTTTCCTTCTCTATAGGATCAAGCAATACCATTATTTCAGATGCCAAAGTTCAAGTTTCCATCAGTGGGGATGAGAACCTCTCAGACAAAAACCAGATGAAGGAGATGTACAGTAAAACAGCAGTGACTGAGGCTGCCCAACCTGAAGAAAAAGAACCCTTGCAGAAAGACACTGCAGGTAGCTGAACTGGATTATCTGTATATTATTGTCTTCTGGCCTTCTAATATGAATACAACAGAAAAGTATTCTCTATTCTCTTTTTGCTCTATTCGATCCTCCTCTTTCTCACTCATATGTGAAACAGGATGTTAGCTGTAATTTTTGATATACGTTGGCAGGTAAAATTAACATTTTTAAAGCTCTTTGGGACATTTCTGGTGAACTTTGTGAATATTGTGCAGAAATTAATCTCATTGCCAGAAATTTACATAATGCACTTTTTAAAACTCTGCTGATAAAAAAAAAATTCAGTGCCATGAGTTGCTGACTCTCTAATACCATTGTTGTAAATAAGACTTTGTTCTTTAGGAATTCAGCTTGTTTACTTCCTAACTACCTGTACAGCTAATTTACTTCAATGGGAGTGTGCTGATTAAAAATGCCTGTAATAGTGTGTTTAAGTCAGGGTTAGTTTTGGCTCTGAGAGAGAAAAACAAAATACCGTTGGCTTAAAGAGGACAGGAAAGGAGAGTGACATCTGCATCATGGCGGAATGAGCTCTTCCCTTAGACTCTCCCCTCTAAGATACAATAGAAAGAACATGCATAAACCAACAGAGGACATTCACACAACACAATAGACATCTGAGAGACCCATGCAGCCATACGTCTGAAGGTGGAGGTTCTGGACTCCCCTCGAGGAAGTTGAAGGAGGTCAGACGATCTCCTGTCCGTACCTGGTACTGACTTAGGGCATGGCACTGCATGCAGCTCTGAGAGGGGATGGAGGGGGGCGGCTCTCTGTGGGAACACCTTTGCTCTCTGAATGGCCTCCCAGCAATGGGAAACCTCCACACAGAGGATGCTAAGCTATTGCAGGTGTGTCTTCAACAACCCAGCACCAGAGGAGAGCAGACAGCGAGAGCAGAGCAAGAACGACCCCAGGATCACACACACAAAAGAAAACGCCCCATCCACACCCAACGCACCAGCTCGGATTGTCAACCAGAGCAAGGGACCCCTGCCAGAGCACCTGTGCATACATTACTAAAGCAGCAGCTTAAAGCAGGCAATGGCAGATGGGCCCTGTCAGCATTGATTCCAAAGGACAGGCACAGAGGGCAGAGATCACAGCAGGCTCAGGATACAAAGCTCTTGCGATGTGCACACACCTGCTCCCACCCAGTGGAATCTGCGAACAGATACTACCACTATGTGAAGGCACAAATCCACACCATCAAATAACATGAGGCGGTATATTAATACTGCAGACCAAGAGGAAGATGATAAGCACCCAGAAGTCAGTCCTGAAGGCACAGAAGTTTACAATCTAAGTGACAGAGAAGTCAAAATAGCTCTGAGAAAAACTCGGTGAGTTACAAGAAAATTCAGAAAGACAATTCAATTAAATCCAGAATAAAATTAACGAACAGAGAGAATTCTTCACAAAAGAGATTGAAACTATGAAGAAAAACCAATCAGAAATGTTGGAGATGAAAAACAATGAATGAGACAAAGAAAAATCTGGAGTGCTTGAATAACAGAGCTGATATTATGGAGGACAGAATTAGAAATTTGGAGAAGAGAAATATAGAAATGTTTCAGATGGAGGAGGAGAGAGAACCAAGGCTAAAAAGAAATTAAGAATTTCTCTGAGAAACCTCCTACTCAATTAGGAAATGCAACGTAAGGATTAGAGGTATTCAAGAGGGAGAAGAGAGGGAAAAAGGAGCAGAGAGCTTGTCCAAAGAAATAATAGCTGAGAACTTCCCAAACCTAGGGAAGGAGCTGGAATTACAAGTAAAAGAAAGCTAATAGAACTTCTAATTACATCAATGTAAAAAGGCCTTCTCTAAGGCATCTAGTAGTAAAACTGGCAAAAGTCTATGACAAGTAATATTAAAGGCAGCAAGGCAGAAGAAAATAACCTAAAAAGGAACCCCTATCAGGCTTTCAGCAGATTTCTCAGCAGAAACCTTACAGGTTAGGAGAGAGTGGAATGGTATATTTAAAATTCTGAAAGAGAAAAACTTTCAGCCAACAATACTCCATCCAGCAAAAATATCCTTAAGTATCATGAAGAAATAAAAACTTTCCCAGATAAACAAAAGCTGAGGGAGTTCATCGCCTACAAGATACCAACCCCTACAAGAAATGAACAAGAAGGCCCTCATACCTGAAAATAAAAAGTTTACAAAGCTTTGAGAAAGGATAGAAATAGACAAAATCAGAAAATTGCAGCTCTCAGAACAGGTTAGCAAACTATTGTAACATTAAAGATAAAGGGAAGGAAAACATCAAAAATAACTATAATTTCATCATTTCAACCACAGACTCAAAACACAAAATGGAAGAAGTTGTGACAATAGTAACTTAGAAGGGGAAGAGGAGAGGGATGGAACCAGCTTAGACTAAGGAAATAAGAGACTATCAGAAAATGAACTGTCTCATCTACAAGATTTTTTATACAAACCTGACAGTAACCTCTAAACAAATATCAGAACAGAGACACAAATGATAAATAAAGAGAAAACCATCATAGAGAACTACCAAACTGAATTGGCAGTCTGAAATACACAGGACGAGAAACAAGGAAAATTCAGAACAACTGGAAAACAAGTGATAAAATGACAGCATTAAGCCCTCATATATCAATAATCACTCCTATTATAAATGGATTGAATTCTCCAATCAAAAGACTCAGAGTGGCTGGATGGGTTAAAAAACAAGACCTTAAAATATGCTGCCTCCAGGAAACACATCTCAGCTCTAAAGACAAACACAGGCTCAGGGTAAAGGTATGGAAAATGATACTCCAAGCCAATGACAAACAAAAGAAAGCAGGTGTTGCCATACTTATATCAGACAAAGTAGACTTCAGGATAAGAAAGGCAGTGAGAGACAAAGAGGGGCAGTATATAATGATAAAAGGGACACTCAACCAAGAAGACGTAACACTTATAAATATATATGCATGCAACACAGGAGCACCAAAGTACATAAAGCAACTATTAACAAACCTAAAAGGAGATATTAACAACAGCACAATAATAGTAGTGGACCTTAATACCCTGCTTACATCAATGGATAGACATCCAGATAGATAGACAGAAAGTCAACAAGGAAATAGTGAAATTAAACAAAGAACTGGACGAGATGGACTCAGTAGGTATATGTAGAACGCTGCATCCAAAACCAGCAGAACACACACTCTTCCCAGGCGCACATGGAGCACTCTCAAACATAGACCATGGATTTGGAGACAAGGCAAGCCTCGGTAAATTTAAGAAGATTGAAATTATCTCAAGCATATTTCCTGACCATCATGCTGTGAAACTAGAAATCATATGCATGAAAAAAGCTGGGAAAGTAATAAATATGTGGAGACTCAATGGCATGCTACTGAACAACCGATGGATCACTGAAGAAATTAAAGGAGAAGTAAAAAAATACCTGGAGACAAATGAAAATGAAAATACACCATACCAACTCATATGGGATGCAGCAAAAGCGACCCAAGAGGGAAATTCATAGCAATACAGGCCCACCTTAATAAACAAGAAAAATCTCAAATAAGCAATCTTAAACTACACCTAACAGAATTGGAAAAAGAGAAACAAACAAAGCCCGAAGTCAGCAAAAGGAGGGAAATAATAAAAATTACAGCAGAAATAAATGAGATAGAAACAAAAAAAAACAATTAAAAGGATCAAGGAAACTAATAGCTGGTTCTTTGAGAGGATAAACAAAATTGACAAACTCTTAGCCAGACTCACTAAGAAAAAAAGAGAGAAGGCTCAAACCAATAAAATTAGAGATGAAAAAGGAGAAATTACAACAGATACCAGAGAAGTACAAAAGATTATAAGAGAATACTATGAAAAAGTCTATGCCAACAAATTGAACAATCTAGAAGAAATGAATACATTCTTAGACTCATACAACCTCCCAAAACTGAATCAATAAGAAATAGAGAATCTGAATATACCAGTCACAAATAAAGAGATTGAAACAGTAATCAAAAACCTCCCAAAGAACAAAAGTCCAGGACCAGATGGCTTCTCTGGAGAATTCTGCCAAACATTCAAAGAAGATTTAGTACCTATCCTTCTCAAGCTATTCCAAAACGTTGAAGAAGATGGAACACTTCCTAACACATTTTATTGGGTCAACATCGCCCTGATCTGAAAGCCAGACAAGGACAACATAAAGAAGGAAAATTACAGGCCAGTATTGCTGATGACATAGATAGAAAAATCCTGAACAAAATATTGGCAAACCAGATACAGTAATACATTAAAAGGATCATAAACCATGATCAAGTGGGCTATATACCACAGATGCAGGGATGGTTCAACATCTGCAAGTCAATCAATGTGATACACCACATTAACACAATGAGGAAGAAAAACCACATGATTATCTCAGTAGACGCAAAGAAAGCATTTGATAAGATCCAACATCCATTTAGGATAAAATCTCTCAATAAAATTGATATAGAAGGAAAGTACCTCAACATAATAAAGGTCATATGTGACAAACCCACAGCTAACATCATACTCAACAGGGAATATCTGAAAGCCATCCCTCTGATAACAAGAATAAGACGAGAGTGCCCATTCTCTCCACTTTTATTCAACATGGTACTGGAAGTTTTGGCCAGAAAACCGTAAAAGTCCTAGAAGAAAATATAGACAGTACACTCTTTGACATCAGCCTTAGAAGCTTCTTTTTGAATACTGTGTCTACTTGGGCAAAGGAAACAAAAGAAAAAATAAACAAATGGGATTTCATCAGACTAAAGAGCTTCCGCAAGGCAAAGGAAACCAGGAAGAAAACAAAAAGACAACCTACCAACTGGGAGAAAATATTTGCAAATCATATATCCAACCAGGGGTTAATCTCCGAAATATCTAAAGAACTCACACAACTCAACAACAAAGAGATAAACAACCTGATCAAAAAATGGGCAGAGGATATGAACAGACATTTTCCCAAAGAAGATAGACAGATGGCCAATAAACACAAGAAAAGAAGTTCAACATCACTAGTCATCAGGGAAATGCCAATCAGAGCTGCACTGAGATATCACCTTACACCCATTAGAATGGCTGTAATCACCAAGATAAAAAATAACAAATGTTGGAGAGGATGTGGAGCAAAGGGAAACCTCGTATACTGCTGGTGGGAATGCAAATTGGTGCAGCCACTAGGGAAAACAGTATATAGATTTCTCCAAATATTAAAAATAGAAATACCATATGACTCCATTATCCCACTACTGGGTATTTATTCAAAGAACTTGAAATCAACAATTCAGAGACTTATGTGCCCCTATGTTCATTGCGGCGTTCTTCACAATAGCCAAGATGTGGAAGCAACCCAAGTGCCCATTGACTGATGAATGGAGAAAGAAGATGTGGTATATATATATATATATATATACACAATGGAATACGGCTCAGCCATAAAAAAAGACAAAATCGTCCCATTCGCAACAACATGGATGGAACTTGAGGGCATCATGTTAAGTGAAATAAGCCAGACAAAGGAAGATAAACAAACACATGGGTAAAGAGGACAGATTAGTGGTTACCAGAGGGGAAAGGGGTTGGGGGTGGGCATAGGGTAAAGGGGTACATTTGTATGGTAACTGACAAATAATAATGTACAACTAAAATTGCACGATGTTATAGACTATTATGACCTCAATAAAATAAAATAGACAGGAAATTATTTCTCTTGTAAAAATCCAGAGGTAGACATCTAGGGTTGACATGGTACTCCAGAGTATCAGGAAACAAAGCTCTTTTCTTCCTGTTGCTCCAACATTTTTAGCCTCCATTCTCATGCTGAAGCCATCAGGCCCGTATTCCAGCCAGGAGAAAGAAAGGGAAAGAAAAATGATATTCCTTCCTTTAAATACTTCTCAAAAGTTACATGTACATTCCCCTTCCATCCTATTGACCATACTTAGTCACATGGTCACACCAAGCTATGTTGCCAGAAAGGCTGGGAAATATAATCTTTATTCTGGTAACTACATGCCCATCTAAGTTAGGGTTATATTTTAGAGGAAAAGGAAAATGGATTTCAGAAGATAGCTAGTAGTCTCTGGAGCATAATTAGCCATTTCTCTTTTTTCATGTATTGCTTTTTTTCAAAAATTATATTGTGTTCTGGGCAACACTTCAAAATTTTACTTCCCTTTTTGTTCTTGCTTACTGAACGTTCCAGAAACAATTTTGATCATGTTAATCTCCTGATCAAAAAGTTTTCATTGCCCTTAAGAATAAAATCTAAATTCTCTTAGCATGGTCTTTCAAAACAGTATTGGCTCCCAAACAACTTTTCAAAGCTTGTTTTTACCTCTTTTCCTTATAAATTATATAATCAAAACCATATACTTGCTCTATGTCTTAGATGTTCAGTTGCTTTCCTGACTGCATTCTTTTCTTATGTAGTCGCCTTTACCCAAAATGCCTTTCTCCTTCCATCTCAGTGTGTATCCTAGCTTACTGTCTTCTAACACCCAAATCATTTGTTACTTTACTCCAGAGTTCTTCCATGATCCTCCTAGCTGGAAGTAGTTTCCCTCCTTGAGTATTTATACTTCTTTATCTGTCTTTCTCTTATAGTGTAATTCTTGTACTTTGTATGACATCTATTTTGTACATATCTTTTTTTAACTCCAGCTTAAATCGGCAGTTTCAACTCCAGTAATAATGCCTTTCACATAGTATATGCTTGAGAGGTATTTTAAAATATTTTTTGTCAACTTCCTGTCTGTATAGTGTGTTAATGTCCCTCTCTAAGGTTCCAGTGATGCTACTGCTGCAGAGCGCTCAGCTCAACTACAAGACACAAAGATTGAAAGCCTGCCAGATGCTCAAGCCACTGAACAGAAAGAGGAGATCCATAGTAAGAGCGAACTTCCTAAGGAAGCCTGGGCTGAAGATAAAAAATCTTTGCAGATAGATATTGCAGGTAATGGGATTGAGGTGGGGAGGGGTATGTATGTGTGTGTGTGAGAGGGAGAGAGAGGGAGAGAGAATGCCTATGTCTGAGTTTCCGTTTAATTCTGATGAGAATATAGCCTCACAATTTAACAAGAGATCCATTTTTTCTTTTATTTATTTTTTACCTTCTTATGCAAATCAGTGCTACTTTGTCTATGTGGGTATACAAATTGATTTGTAAAATAGTCATTATTTCTGGTAAAAGACATTGGCAACTTAGAAACAGTATTCCAAATAAATAGCTAAGGTGATAATATTAGAAGTAAAGTATCATATGTCAGTACTGAAACAGGAAAAATCTAAAACTTAAAGTTTTTTTTAAAAAAATCTAAAACTTAAAATGCCTAAAGGCATTTGTCTGTGACAAAGACAGAATCTTAAGACAAACTTCAAAAAAATTACAGTAAAAAAGAGCCAAGATCAAATCTATTTATATTTACCCATGGCCCCCTTTTTCTAACGTAAAAGAAAAGCATATAAGACATAAGCCATTACTACCAAGGTCTCAAATTCTGCCTCTCAGAGGAAGATAGAACAGTACCCAGGTAAGGAAAGAAAGGAGTCAAGGAGCTGATCTATCCATATTGTACTTTGAAAATAGTCCCGGTGGAGCTGCTTACATCAAGATAAGATATATAAGATAAATGATTTTCCACAAGGATGCCAAGACTACACAGTGGGGAAAGAACAGTCTCTTCAACAAATGGTGTTGGAAAACTGTATATCCACGTTCAAAAGAATGAAATTGGACTCTTACATTTTTTTTTTTTTTTTAAGATTTTATTTTTTCCTTTTTCTCCCCAAAGCCCCCCGGTACATAGTTGTATATTCTTTGTTGTGGGTCCTTCTAGTTGTGGCATGTGGGACGCTGCCTCAGCGTGGTTTGATGAGCAGTGTCATGTCCGTGCCCAGGATTCGAACCAACGAAACACTGGGCCGCCTGCAGCGGAGCGTGCCAACGTAACCGCTCGGCCACGGGGCCAGCCCCTGGACTCTTACCTTTTACTGTGTATAAAAATTAACTCAAAACAGATCAAAGATCCAAACCTAAGAGCTAAAATTATAAAACTCTTAGAAGAAAACAGGAGAAAGGCTTTATGATACTGGATTTGGCAGTGATTTCCTGGATATGACACAAAAAGCATAGGCAGCAAAAACAAAAGTAAGAAAATTATACTACATTGGAATTAAAAACTCTGCATCAAAGGATACAGTCAACAGAGTGGAAAGGCAACCTATGGAATGGGAGAAAATATTTGTAAATCGTGATAAGTAGTTGATATCCAGGTTATATATAGAACTTCTATAACTCAACAACAACAAAGAAACCCAGTTTAAAAATGGGCAAAGGACTTGAATAGACAGTTCTCCAAAGAAAATATATAAATGGCCAACAAGCTTATGAAAAGATGCTCAATATCACTGATCATCAGAGAAATGCAAATCAAACCACAATGAGATACCACTTCACACCCATTAGGATGGCCAGTATATCAAAAGAACGGAAAATAATTGTTGGCAAGGATGCAGAGAGATTGGAACCCTTGTGCACTGTTGGCAGGAATATAAAATGGTGCAGCCATTAGGGAAAATAGTATGGGAGTTCCTCAAAAAGTTAAAAATAGAATTACCATATGATCCAGCAATCCCACTTCTGGCTGTATATCCACAAGAATTCAAAGCAGGATCTCAGAGATATCTGCACACCCATGTTCATTGCAGCATTATTCACAATAATCAAGATATGGAAACAACCCAAATATTCATCAGCAGATGAATGGATAAAGAAAGTGTGGTATACACATACAATAGAATATTAGGCAGCCTTAAAAAAGAAGGAAATCTTGTCATGTTCTACAACATAGATGAACCTCGAGGACATTGTGCTAAGTGAAGTAAGCTAGTCAAAAAAGGACAAATACTCTATATTCCACTTATGAAGCGTCTGAAGTGGTCAAAATCATAGAAACATAAATTAGAAAAGTAGTTGCCAAGGGCTGGAGAGAGAAGGGAGGGATAATTAGTGTTTAGTGAATATAGAGTTTCGGTGTTACAAGATGAAGACATTCTAGACATCTGCTATACAACAATGTGAGTATATTAACACTACTGAACTGTGTACTTAAAAATGATTAAGATGGTAATTTAATGTTGTTTTTTTGTTGTTAGTGCTGACGAGTCAGTTCTGACTACTAGCAACCCTGTGTACAGCACAGCTGAACCCTGCCCAGCCTTTTGGCAGTGCTCTGTTGCTATTCATAGGGTTTTCATGGCCAATTTTTTGAAAAGCGGGTGGCCAGGTCCTTCTTCCTAGCCTGGAAGCTCCACAGAAACCTGTCCACCAGCTGGGTGACCCTGCTGGTATTTGAAATACCTGTGCCTTAGCTTTCAGCATCACAGCAACATGTAACTGCCATAGTATGACAACTGATAAACGGGTGATATGGTTCCCTGACCAGGAAATAAACCTAGGCCATGGTGATGAGAGCACCAAATCTTAACCGCTGGACCACCAATGTACTTTTTACCACAATAAAAAAAAGAATGTATAAGATGAAAAAGCAGAATATTGCAAGTCTGCAATGGGTAGTGTAGGAGACATACCTTGGAAAAGAAAGATGGAATTATTATCTGTAAAAACACTTTCTAGAAGACAGAAGAAAATTTTCTCTAAATATTTTGCACTCTGAATAATTATAGAAGACATGAAATAATAAAATAAAAGTTGAGATAATAATGAGATGTAAAGAGAGATTTAGGAGATCAGAAAAAAAAATCGAAGGGAAAAAATTGTACCAATTAAGAGAAAAAGGAGATTATAGCAATTGGAAAAAATAATAATTTGAGGACCGACAATGAAAATCCAACACAATGCTATCTATTGGTGTCTCTAAAGAAGATAAAAAAATAATAAAATGTATAAGGAAAACTGAACCTGCAATTTAAAAGGATATTCCAAGTCCTAGGAAAAAATTATATATAAAAATCAACACCCAGACGTATGTTGGTGATAGTACTAAATTTCAAAGAAAAAGAACAAATTGTATAAACATCCACACAGAAAAAACAGAAAGAAAAACAGCAAAGGGACAAGCAGAAGAAAGGGAGGTTAAAGGAAGTAAAAGTGAGCTGATTTCATCTTTAAAGTTGATAAATCAAAAAATACATGTGTAAGTATGGTATTTAAAATTATAAAAGTTACCTCTAAAAGAGTTAAAACCATAAAACATCCAAAATATTTCGAGAAATGGTAGGAGTAGCAGATGGGTAGAGGGAGGAAAAAGGAAAACAAAGTAAATTTGTAAGAACAGAAAAAATACCATAAAATGAGAGAGTGGAGAGCATATAAGACTATATAAACAAACATATGCAATAATTTCACCTATTTAAAAAAAACTTCTCAGGTTAGGTTATAAAACAAACTCAGTTACATGCTATATAGGAGACACTGAAAATAAAACAACTCAGAAAGGTTGAAAGTAAAAGGAAAACTAGAGACAAAAAGAAATTCAGAGGCATGATATTAATATAGATGAGATTAAATTCTACACCAAAAGTGTTGGCAGGAATTAAAGAGGAGTATTTTTATACTAATTTTCAGTCCACAATGAGGCTATAACACATAAATCTTTAAACATGAAATAGAATAAAAAATAGATGAAAACTGGGAGCACCATCAATAAGGAAGTTTTTATTGCCTTAAAAAGGAATGAAGATCTAGAAATGAAAAGATGTGAAAACAACTCATGATATATTGTTAGGCAAAAGATGCTTAAGAGTGGAGAGGGGAATTTACTTTTGAGAGTAAAAAGTGCAAAACAGGCCATAAACTAACAGAAAACCCTAGAGGACCTTCAAGGAGAAATGAACAATATGGAATAGTAGTAGGGAGCTTGAAGACACATACTTAGCTCGTGATAGATCATAGGAATGAAATTTAGAAAAAAACAAAGTTAAAACATCTGGGAATAATGCAAATAATGAGGTTAATCTAAGAGATATATGTAAATAAAAAAATTTTAAAAAGCAAACCTTCCAGATTCCCATAGAATGTTTTTCCAGATAGCTTTATTGATATATAATGCATGTATCATACAATTCACCCAAAGTGTACAGTCAATTGTTTTTATGCTATTCACAGATATGTGTAACCATCAACAGTTAATTTTAGAACATTTCATCACCTCAAAAAGAAACCCTATATACCCTTTAGCTATCACCCCTTTACCCCCTCATCATCCCGCTCTCAGCCATAAGTCAACCACTGATCTACTTTGTCTCTATAGATTTCCCTATTCTGGGAGATTGAATCATACAATATGTAGACTTTTGTGACTGGCTTCTTTTCACTCAGAGTGTTTTCAGGTTCATCTAAGTTATAACATATATCAATACTGTATTCACTTAAAAGCTCAATAATATTCCATTGTATGTCTACCACATTTTGTTTATCCATTTGTTTGTTGATGGACATATGTGTTGTTTCTCCCTTTTGGCTATTATGCATAATGTTTCTATAAACATTCATGTACAAGGTTTTATATGGACATATGTTTTAATTTCTCTTGGGTATATACCTAGGAGTGGAATTTCGGGGTCATGTGATAACTTTATGTTTAATTGTTTGAGGAACTGTCAGACTGTTTGCCAAAGTGGCTGCACCATTTTTAAATTCCCACTAGCAGTGTATGAGGATTCCAGTTTCTCTAGAACCTCACCAACACTTCTTACCATCTGACTTTTTTATTTAAGCCATCCTACTGGGTGTAAACTGGTATCTCATTTTGCTTTTGATTTGCATTTCCCTCATGACTAATGATGTTGAACATCTTTTTGTGTGCTTATTAGCCAACTGTATATCTTCTTGGAGAAATGTGTATTCAGATCCTGACCTGGTTTTTATTTGGGTTATTTCTCTTTTTATTGAGTTGTAAGAGTTCTTTATGTATTCTAGATACATATTCCTTATCAAAATGTTGATTTGCAAATATTTTCTCCCATTCTGTGGGTTGTCTCTTCACTTTCTTGATGATGTTCTTGAAAGCACAAGTGTTTTTAACTTTGATGAAGTCTAACATATCTGTTTTTTCTTTTGTTGCTGCTGCTCTTGGTGTCATATCTAGCAGTCCTTTGCCAAATCCAAGGTCATGAAGATTTAACTCTATGGTTTCTTCTAGGAGTTTTATTGTTTTAGCTTTACATTTAGGTCTTTGATCCATTTTGAGTTAGTTTTTGTATATGATCTCAGGTAAGGGTCGACCTTTATTTTTTTGCCATGTGGATATCCAGTTGTCCCAGCACCATTTGTTAAAAGAACTGTTCTGTACTCGTTGAATGGGTGAGGCACCCTTATTGAAAATTATTTGACTATAAAGTATGGGTTTATTTCTGGACTCTCAATTCTCTTCCAATGATCTGTATGTCTATCCTTGTTTCAGTGCCACACTGTCTTGATTACTGTTAATGTGTAGTAAGTTTTGAAATTGGAAAGTGTGAGTCCTCCAACTTTGTCTTATTTTTCAGATTGTGTTGGCTATTCTGGGTCCCTTACAATTCCATATGAATTTTGGAATCACCTTGGCGGTTTCCACAAAGAAATCAGCTAAGATTTTCATAGGGGTTGTGTTGAATCTGTGATCAATTTGGAGAGTATTGCCTTAACAGTCTTAAGTCTTCCAGTCCATGAACATGGAATGTTTTCCATTTATTTAGATCTTCTTTAATTTCTTTCCACATGTTTTGTAGTTTTCAGAGTAGAAGTTTTGCACTTCTTTTGTTAAATTTATTCCTAAATATTTTAGGTTTTTTGATGCTGTTGTGAATAGAATGGTTTTCTTAATGTCATTTTGTTTGTTAATTACAAGCTTATAATAATACAAATGATTTTTTATATTTATCTTTTATCCTGCAACCATGCTGAACTCATTTATTAATTCTAATAGTTTTTAATGTATTCCTTAGGATGTTCTAGATATAAGATCTTGTCATCTGTGAAATATAGTTTTACTTCTTCCTTTGCAATCTGGATGCCTTTTTTTTTCCTCCTCATTGCCCTGGCTAGCACCTCCAGTAAAGTGTTGAGTAGAAGTTGCAAGTGCAGACATCCTTGTATCTTCCTGTATAGGGGACAGACATCTTGTCTTTCATCATTGATAGCTGTGAGTTTTTCATAGATGCCCTTTATCAGATTGACAAAGTTCCTGTCTATTCCTAGTTTATTGAGTGTTTTTATCAAAGGGCATTGGATTTTGTCAAGTGCCTTTTCTGTGTCTTTTGAGATGATCAAGTGAGTTTTATTTTTTATTTTAATATAGATTGAATTTTGGATGTTGAGCCAACCTTGATTTTTGGATATTGAGCCAACCTTGCATTTGTGGGGTAAATCCCACTTGGTCATGATGTATAATTCTTTTTTTATGTTGCTGAATTTAGTTTGCTAGCATTTTGTTGAGGATTTTTTTGTCTACTCATAAGAGATATTAGTCTCTAGTTTTCTTGTGATATCTTTGTTGGGTTTTATTATTAGGGTAACCCTGGCCTCATAAAATGAATTGAGAAGTATTCTGTACTCTTTATTTTCTTGAAGAATTTATGAAAAATTCATATTAATTATTTAAACGTTTGGTAGAATTCAGAGGTGAAGCCATCTGGGTCTGGACTTTACTTTCTAGGTCAGTTTTCAAATTATTAATTCACTTGCTTTAGGTCTATTCAGATTGTCTGTTATTTCTTGAATCAGTTTCAGTAGTTTGTGGCTTCTAGGAATGGCATTTGTCCATTTCATCTACATTATCTAACACGTTGGCATACATAGTTCATGGTATTCCTTTATATGTAATCCTTTTTATTTCTGTAAATAAATAAAATTTATTTATTGGCAATAAGTTGGTACTAATGTTCCCTCTTTCATTTTTCTTGTACGTCTTCTCATTTTTTTATTGGTCAATCTAGCTAGAAGTTTGTCGATTTTCTGGGTCTTTTCAGAGAACCCACTTTTGATTTTAATTATTTTTCTCTTTTTTTGATTCTCTATTTCGTTAATTTGCACTCTAACCTTTATGATTTTCTTCCTTCTGCTCACTTTAGTTTTAGTTTGCTCTTTTTCCAATGGCTTAAGGTGGAAGTTTAGGGTTCTTTTACTTGAGATCTTTCTTCTTTTTTCTTTTTAATTTTTATTGAGTTAATGATAGGTTACAATCTTGTGAAATTTCAGTTGTGCATTATTGTTTGTCAGTCGTGTTGTAGGTGCACCCCTTCACCCTTTGTGCCCACCTCTCACCCCATCTTTCCCCTGGTAGCCACCAATCTGTTCTCTTTGTCTACATTTTTAAATTCCTCATGAGTGGAGTCATACAGAGATTGTCCTTCTCTAACTGGCTTATTTCCCTTAACATAGTTCCCTCAAGGTCCATCCATGTTATTGCAAATGGGACGATTTTGTTCTGTTTTATGGCTGAGTAGTATTCCATTGTATCTATATACCACATCTTCTTTATCCAATCATCTGTTGATGGGCACTTAGGTTGCTTCCATGTCTTGGCTATTGTAAATAATGATGCAATAAACATTGGGGTGCATAGGACTTTTGGAATTGCTGACTTCAAGCTCTTTGGATAGACACCCAGTAGTGGGATAGCTGGGTCGTATGGTAGTTCTATTTTTAATTTTTTGTGGAATCTCCATACTGTTTTCCATAGCGGCTGCACCAGTTTGCATTCCCACCAGCAGTGTATGAGGGTTCCTTTTTCTCCACAGCCACTCCAACATTTGTTACTATTAGATATTTTTGTCATTCTAACGGGTGTAAGATGATATCTTACTGTAGTTTTGATTTGCATTTCCCTGATGATCAGCGATGATGAACATCTTTTCATGTGCCTATTGGCCATCAGTATATCTTCTTTGGAGAAATGTCTGTTCATGTCTCCAGCCCATTTTTTGATTGGGTTGTTTGATTTTTTGTTGAGTTGTGTGAGTTCTTTGTATATTATGGATATTAAGCCTTTGTCAGATATGTGACTTGCAAATATTTTTTCCCAGTTAGTGGGTATTTTTTTGTTTCAATCCTGTTTTCATTTGCCTTGAAGAAGCTCTTTAATCTGATGGAGTCCCATTTGTTTATTCTTTCTCTTGTTTCCCTTCTGAGAAGACATGGTGTCCAAAAAGATCCTTTTAATACTGATGTCAAAGAGTGTACGGCCTACATTTTCTTCCAGAAGCCTTATGGTTTCAGGTCTCACCTTTAGGTCTTTGATCCATTTTGAGTTTATTTTGGTGAATGGTGAGAAAGAATGGTCAATTTTCATTCTTTACATATAGCTTTCCAGTTTTCCCAGCACCATTTGTTGAAGAGACTTTCTTTTCTCCATTGTATGCCCTCAGCTCCTTTGTCGAAGATAAGCTGTCCATAGATGTGTGGTTTTATTTCTGGGCTTTCAATTCTGTTCCATTGATCTGTGCACCTGTTTTTTTTTTTACCAATACCATGCTGTTTTGATTACTGTAGCTTTGTAGTATGTTTTGAAGTCAGGGATTGTGATGCCTCCCGTTTTGTTCTTTTTTCTCAGGATTGCTTTCTCAGTTCGGGGTCTTTTGTTGCCCCATATGAATTTTAGGATTCTTTGTTCTAATTCTGTAAAGAATGTCATTGGGAATCTGATTGGGATAGCATTGAATCTGTAGATTGCTTTAGGTAGAATCGACATTTTAACTTGTACATGAAATGTCTTTCCATCTCCTTATGTCGTCATCCAATTCTCTCAGAAAAGCCTTGTAATTTTCATTTTATAGGTCTTTCACTTCCTTAGTTAAATTCACCCTGAGGTATTTTATTCTTTTTGTAGCGATTGTGAATGGTATTGTGTTCTTGAGTTCTTTTTCTGTTAGTTCGTTATTAGAATATAGAATGCTACTGATTTATGCAAATTTATTTTATACCCTGCAACTTTGCTGTAGTTGTTGATTACTTCTAAAAGTTTTCCAATGGATTCTTTGGGGTTTTCTATATATAAGATCATGTCGTCTGCAAACAGCAAGAGTTTCACTTCTTCCCTCCCTATTTGGATTCCTTTTATTCCTTTTTCTTGCCTGATTGCTCTGGCCAGGACCTCCAGTACTATGTTGAATAAGAGTGGTGATAGAGGGCATCGTTGTCTCGTTCCTGTTTTCAAGGGGATGGCGCTCAGTTTTTGCCCACTGAGTATGATGTTGGCTGTGGGTTTGTCATATATGGCCTTTATTACGTTGAGGTAGTTCCCTTCTGTGCCCATTTTGTTGAGAGATTTTATCATAAATGGCTGTTGGATCTTGTCAAATGCTTTCTCTGCATCTATTGAGCTGATCATGTGGTTTTTATTCCTCACTTTGTTGATGTGGTGTATCATGTTGATTGATTTGGGGATGCTGAACCATCCCTGTGTCCCTGGTATGAATCCCACTTGATCATGCTGTATGATCCTTTTGATGAATTGCTGAATTCTGGTTGCCAAAATTTTGTTTAGAATTTTTGCATCTATGCTCATCAGTGATATTGGCCTGTAGTTCTCTTTTTTTGTGGTGTCTTTGTCAGGTTTTGGTATCAGCATGATGTTGGCCTCGTAGAATGTGTTAGGAAGTGTTCCATCCTCCCTAATTTTTTGGAATAGCTTGAAAAGGATAGGTATTAAATCCTCTCTGAAAGTTTGGTAGAATTCCCCAGGAAAGCCATCTAGTCCTGGGGATTTATTCTTTGGGATGCTTTTGATGGCTGTTTCTATCTCTTTCCTTGTGATTGGCCTGTTCAAATTGTTTGATTCTTCTTGAGTGAGCTTTGGGAGATTGTAGGAGTCCAAGAATTTATCCATTTCCTCTAGGTTATCCATTTTGTTGGCATATAATTTTTCGTAGTATTCTCTTATAATCCATAGTACTTCTGTGGAGTCTGTTGTTATTTCTCCTCTTTCATTTCTGATTTTGTTTACTTGAGCTTTCTCTCTTTTTTTCTTTGTAAGTCTGGCTAGGGGTTTGTCAATTTTATTTATCTTCTCAAAGAACCAGCTCTTTGTTTCATTGATCCTTTCTACTGCCTTTTTGTTTCAATAGCATTTATTTCTGCTCTGATTTTTATTATTTCTCTCCTTCTGCTGACTTTGGGCTTTGTTCTTCTTTCTCTAATTTGGTTATGTGTACTTTAAGATTGCTGATTTGGGATTTTTCTTGTTTGTTAAGATGTGTCTGTATTGCGATGAATTTTCCTCTAAATACAGCTTTTGCTGTATCCCATATGAGTTGGTATGGCATGTTGTCATTTTCATTTGTCTCCAGGTATTTTTTTATTTCTTTAATTTCTTCAATGATCCATTGCTTGTTCAGTAGTGTATTGTTTAGTCTCCACATCCTTGTGCCTTTCTCAGCTTTTTTCTTGTAATTAATTTCTAGCTTTACAGCATTATGATCAGAGAAGATGCTTGTTACTATTTCAATTTTTTCAGATTTGTAGAGGCTTGCCTTGTTTCCCAACATATGGTCTATCCTTGAGAATGTTCCATGCACACTTGAGAAGAATGTGTATTCTGCTGTTTTTGGATGAAGTGTTCTATATATGTCTATTAAGTCCAATTGTTTTAGTTTTTCATTTAGCTCCACTATTTCCTTGTTGATTTTCTGTCTGGATGATCTGTCCATTGGTGTGAGTGGGGTGTTGAGGTCCCCTACTATTATTGTGTTGTTTTTAACATCTTCCTTTAGGTCTGTTAATAGTTGCTTTATGAATCTTGGTGCTCCTGTGTTGGGTGCATAGATATTTATAAGCATTATTTCTTCTTGATGAAGTGTCCCTTTGATCATTATATATTGTCCCTCTGTGTCTCTCTTTACCTGTCTTATTTTGAAATCCACTTGGTCTGATATGAGAATTGCAACACCTGCCTTTTTTTCCTTGCTCTTTGCTTGGAGTATTGTCCTCCACCCCTTCACCCTGAGTCTGTGTTTGTCCTTGGGGCTGAGGTGTGTTTCCTGGAGGCAACAAATTGTTGGATCGTGTTCTTTAATACATTTTGCCACTCTGTGTCTTTTTATTGGAGAGTTCAATCCGTTCACATTGGGAGTGATTATTGATGCATGTGGACTTAGTGCTGTTAATCTGTCGCTCATTATCTTGTTTTCCTGCGTTTCTTTTCCTGTTTGCTTTAGACTACCCATTTAATACTGTAATTTCTTATGCTGGGTTTCTTAGATTTTTCCTTACTTATGATTTGTGACTCTGTTCTGTACTTTATTTTAGTGTCTACCTTGAAGTTTGTATTTAGAATCTCGTGTATAATATAGTCTATTCTCTGGTGGTCTCTTACTTACTTGACCAATACTGATTTAGACCCTTTGCTCTTCCCCTCCTAAATAATTATTTTCATTTTTTATTCCAACTCGTCTTATTAATTGGTAGTTAGAGTGCTAAGATCGTGCTTGTTTTGGTAGTTTCCTTACCTTTACCCTAATGCTATAATTCAATATTTGCTATCCTGTTCTGGTTCTATCCATTGGTCTCCCTAGTCTGTGGATTGTGTCCCCTTTCTCCCTTTTTTCTTTTTTCAGGTATGAGAGCCTTCTTGAGGATTTCTTGTAGTGGAGGGCTTTTAGTTACAAATTCCCTTAACTTTTGTTTGTCTGGAAAAGATTTCATTTCTCCCTCATATCTGAAGGAAGTTCTTGCTGGATAGAGTATTCTTGGCTGAAGATTTTTATCCTTTAAAGCTTTGAATATGTCACTCCATTCTCTCCTAGCTTGTAGGGATTCTGTAGAGAAATCCGCTGACAGTCTGATAGGGGCTCCTTTATAGGTTATTCTCTTTTTTTTCCTTACTTCCCTGAGTATTCTTTCCTTATCATTCCTTTTTGCCAACTTTACTACTATGTGCCTTGGGGTTGCTCTTTTTACATTGACAAATCTAGGAGATCTAAAACCCTCCTCTACACACATTTCTCCGTCGATCCCTAGATTTGGGAAGTTCTCTTCAATAATTTCATTAAGCACACTTTCTGCTCCATTTTCCTTTTCCATATTCTCGGGAATTCCTATGATCCTTATGTGCTTAATCCTCATTGAATCCATTATCTCTCGGAGATTTTCCTCATTTTTTTTAATTCTTAGTTCTCTTTCTTCCTCTGTCTGGTGCCATTCAGCTTGTCTATCCTCAATTATGCTAATTTTCTCCTCTATGTTGTCTACACGGGCATTCAGGGAATCCGTATTCTGTTTTATCTGGTCCATTGTGTTTTTCATCTCAAGTAATTCTGTTTGATTTTTCTTTATGATTTCAATCTCTTTTGTGAAGTAACTCCAGAACTCGGCTTGTTTCTCTATCTTTCTCTCTACCTCATTGAGTTTTTTGATTATAGCTGCTCTGAACTCATTATCACTTAGTTTACCTAATTCGAAGTCCTCAGGACTTAATTCTATGTTTTTATTGTTTTCCTTCTGGTCTGGGGCTTTTATAAATTGCTGGATGGTAGAGGAGCGGTTTTTTCGCATGGTGGTAGAATTCAGTTGCAGTTACAGCCTGTCGCCACTAGATGGGGGTCGAGAGCGGCGTGTTAGCTCTCCGCCTTGGGGCAAGATGGCTGCGCCCACTGGCTTTGCTGGGGGGGAGGGGCTGTTACTCACACGCACCCGTCTGGGTTCAGATCAGTTCTGTTCTCTGGTCTCCCAAGGCTCTTGATTTATAGGGTCCCCGCGGACGGAAGCTTTCCCCCCTGTCAGCGGGTCTCCACTGAACCAGCGGCAGGAGTCCTGGATGACACACCCCCCCCCCCCCCCCGTCACGTGGCCCCTCCCCCGCTCCTTCCCGACCGCGCGGCAGCAATCGCAGACTCTAGGGGAGGGAGCGATGTTCTCTCCTACCGTTCCAGCGCCTCCGAGGGTATAAGCAAAGTTTATGATCTCCGCCTTCTTGGTATTATAGGTCTCTAACGAGCTGGCATTATGTTTATTCTCTGAAATTCAGTTCTTCCAATCTTTTGTTATACTTTGGAGGGGAGAGAATCCCGGGTCAGCTCACCCTGCCATTTTGCTCCTCCCCTCTCTCCAATACTGTGTTGAATAAAAGTGGTGTGACTGGGCATCCTTGTCTTCTTCCTAATCTTAGAGCATAAACTTTCTCCTTTTCACAATTGAGTATGATGTTAGCTGTGGGCTTGTCACATATGGCCTTTATTATGTTGAGATACATTCCCTCTATACTTCCTTTGTTTGAGAGTTTTTATCATAAATAGATATTGAATTTTGTCAAATGCTTTTTCTGCATCTACTGAGATGATCATATGATTTTGAACAGTTTGTTAATGTGGTTGATCACATTGATTGATTTGCAGATGTTGAATCACCCTTCCATCCCTGGAATAAATCCCACTTGATCATAGTGTATGATCCCTTAAAATATTGTTTAATTTGGTTTCCTAAGTTTTTATTGAGGATTTTTGCATCTATGTTCTTGAAGGATATTGGCTTGTAATTTTCTTGTAGGGTGGTTGTCTGGGTATCAGGGTAATGCTGGCTTCGTAAATTGAGTTTGGAAGTGTTCCCTCCTCTTCTTTTTTTTGAGGAATTTGAGGTTTCGTGGTAATTCTTCTTTAAATATTTGGTGAAATTCACCAGTGAAACCATCTGGTCCTGACTTTGATTCATTGGGAGGTTTGAGAGTTTTATTTTTATTTTTGTATGTGAAAGCAGATCCCTTGTATCCCACTGTATTCTGGGGAAATTGCCTTAAGAATTCCCAGAGTATTTAATGAAAACTGCAGTTGCCAATAATCTGTAGTGTGGGTGGAAAAGATCCCACAGTTACAAGTGTTACTTTGTTGCGTGTGTATGTCTTTGTTTCTGCCCATGACTTGGAACTCCAAAAATGTATATTGATCCCATATTAGTGTTTACAATTAAGGTTTATGACTGTAAGATATTATTACATCTGAAAATTCCTGTTTTGATGTAGAATAATGACTGTCAAAAAGTGAAGATGGAAGAGGGTAAATTTTATATGTTAGGTGTATTTTACCCCAATAAAAAAATTGGGGAAGAATGTAAAGATGGTTCACAGAAAGGAATTTTAAAAGGCTCCAAAATGGTTAAAGAGTTTCTTTTTTTTATTCCATCCATTTAATTACTGATGATGAAAATGAAGTCTTAAGTTTCTTAGCTGAAAATGGGGTTACCACTACCTATCTCTTAGTTTTGTCAACAAGATTGAATCAAAAGGAATAAAAACAAATATAGAGACATACCATAACACCACAGACATAGCAGGCAGTGAATATGCAGCAGCTGCTGTTAAAATTCAGAGAACTCAAGTGCCTTCCTTGAGGTCCCACAGCCAGTCTGTGTCAGAGTCCAGCCCAGAATCCAGATCTTTGACCCTGAGTCTCTTCAACTCTTACCATGCAAGTCTGGCCACTAGGCACAGGCATGAATCCTTTGTGCAGGCAGTGAATTTTCTGAAACTTTATATAAACTGTTCTTTCCTTTGGTCTTTGTTCTATAGCTAAAGAATTAAGTATGAATACTCCTTCTGAAGGGAATGCAAATAGTTTGAAAGTCCTTCAAAATCTTTTTTTTCCTCCTTTTCAGAGTCCAGATGTCATTCAGAATTTGAAAATACTACCCATTCTGTCTTCAGATCAGCCAAGTTTTACTTTCATCATCCAGTGCACCCACCAAGTGATCAAGATTTTTGCCATGATTCGTTAGGAAGGAGTATTTTCATGAAGCATTCCTGGAAAAATTTCTTTCAGCATCATCCGGACAAACAAAGAGAATACATTTGTCTTCCTCCTCATCATCAAAATGTAGAAAAGACAAAGATGGATTATACCAAAATAGAGAGCCTCAGTATCAATGTAAACTTGGAAAACAAAGAAGCGATGCATACTTCTAAAAGTGAGGCTAAAGAATATCCAAAGTTTGACAAACAAATTAATGATCCAAAAAGAGATCATAAGGTGACCGCAGAGCTAACAACTCAGCACACTGTGAGTTTGAATGAACTGTGGAACAAGTATCAGGAGCGACAGAGGCAACAGAAACCTCCTGAGTTCACTGGCAAGAAAGAACTATCCTTGGTGGAGCGACTTGATCGTTTGGCTAAACTTCTTCAGAATCCAATCACACATTCTCTCCGGCCCTCAGAAAGTACACAGGATGATAGCAGAGGGGAACGAGATGTTAAGGAATGGAGTGGTACACAGCAACAGCAGAAAAACAAGCTTCAGAAAAAGAAATGGTATAAAAGCCTAGAAAAGTGCAATAAAAACACAGGAGATCTTAAAAAAGGTAAAGTGCTTTCCACCCATCAAGCTAGGAGGTCCAATCAGATTAAAATTGAACAGATTAAATTTGATAAATATATTCTGAGACAACAACCAGGTTTTTACTATGTGAACAACACTTCTTCAGATTCTAGAGTCTCAGAGGAGAGTGAGATGCTCACAGAATCTGCTACCAACATCCTCTCCACCACCACTTCTCCTGCGGAATCAGACACATTGACCCAAACAGATAAAGAAGTGACTTTGCATGACAGGAGCAGCTCTATTTCTACTATTGACACTGCTCGATTGATCAAAGCTTTTGGCCATGAAAGAGTTTGTTTGTCACCCAGGCGAATTAAATTATACAGCAGCATCACCGACCATCAGAGGAGATACCTTGAGAAGCGAAGTAGGAAGAACAAGAAAGTTTTGGATACATGTCGTCCTCAAATAACTTCTGAGCACACCAGAAGGAAACACATCCAGGTACATGGCTACAGATTCCATCTGGCAATGTGACTGCCTTTTTTGTGGACTTTCTCATTAAGCTTTGCACACAGGTGAAAAAAAGCCAATTGCCCTTTCCTCGCTATAACATTTCTTACCAACTGGAAAAGAGTGAGAAAGTGTAGTACAGTGCTATTGTGAGTTGTCATTCTTTCATCACCACCCATTACGAATTACCCTTTGGATAAAGGGCTTTCCTGCTAAATTCTTCAGAATCTACAAAGTAGACCCCTGGCATAGGGGAGCTTCAAGTTTAGAATGACCTCCATTCTAAACAACGTTGCCTGGTTGTTTTTTTTTAATTTGTTTGTTTGGTTTTTGTTTGTTTACTCCTATCTTCCAAGAAATTTTGAGGTGCTTTTAAGCACATACAACACATACACATATATACATACACACATATATAAGTGATATAGTATGATCTTTAAGTAAATGAAGAATTGGAATGATGGAAAAGTAAGTTGAAGCCAGGGAGGGGTGAGCTTCAACATGATTTTAAAAAATAAATAATGAAGAATTGTGAGTGATGGGAAAACAAGTTGAAGCCAGAGGGGAGGTTAATAAACCTTGTGGATATAGTTGCTAAAAGTGAGTCACAAATTTCTCTTTATGTTTTCTAGCACTTAGTGTTGCTAGAATTTTGTGATCAATTACGTGAGTCTATAATATAAAAACAAATTTGCAAAAGCATTAAGCTATTTCTGGTACTGAGACCTAAGAGGAATTTCTCTCATCCATCCTCAGAAAGAAGGCAGCGCAGTGTGACAGAGCCCTCAACCACGTCCTTACACTCATATGGCTGCTATGGCCTTAGTTTATGGAGTTCAGTAAAGGTGGATCTCGAGGGGCAAACAGATGCAGACCAGTACTTTAAACCAAGAATAAAATTTGGGGTGTCTAGAAAAGTGTTCTCCAAAGAGGGATACTTCCACAATAGTTCATTGGAGTATAGAAAGAAAAATATTAGATTTATGTTCATTTCTCTCAACCTTTTATAATTTATATTTTTGTATATCTCTTATAATAGTACAGTATTAATATATAGTTTATAAGTAAATACCTACTTTGGTAATTTGTGTTCAAAAATATTTCATCAATAGAACCACATGATCAAGAAATTTGGAGACCACTAGTCTAGAAAGGAGGCACAAGACATTCAGACAATTTACCATATATATTAATTCTAATAATAATAATAATTTTATAGTAATAATTCTATAATGTTAATAATACCATAAATAATAATTGAGATTTTGTTAGGTATTAAATGACAGTGGCAGTGGTTGCATATATAAATAGTACAGTATGATTTCTTTTTGAAGTGAAGAATTAGAAATGGCACAAACTAAGGCTTTTGTTCCATAGAGGAGATAGGGGGAAAGGATCCAGGTAGCGGGTTTTTTGTATGTGTGGTAAAATACATACACATAATATAAAGTTTACAGTTTTAACATGTACAACTCAGTAGCACTGAATACATTCACAATGTTTTACAACAATCACCACTATCTAGTTTCAGAACTTTTTCATCACCCCTGTGGAAACCTCATATCCATTAACCAGTCACTCTGTTCCCCCTTCCCACCAGCCCCTGACAAACACGAATCTACTTTCTGTCTCTGTGAATGTACCTGTTCTGGTTATTTCATATAAATAGAATCATACAATATGTGATTGTATGATTGTGTCAGACTTCTTTCACTTTAGCATAATATTTTTAAGGTTCATCCATATTCTAGCATGTATCAATACTTCATTTCTTTTTATGGCTGAATAACATTCCCTTGCATATATATACTACATTTTATTTATCCACTCATCCATTCATGGACATTTGGGGTATTTCCACCTTTTGGCTGTTGTGTATAGAACTGATATGAACATTTGTGTGCAAGTTTTTATTTGAACACCTGTATAGAGTTCTTTTGGGTATTTACTTAGGAGTGGAAATACTGAGTCATATGAGGATTCTGGGTTTAGCTTAGAGAGGAACTGCCAAAGTGTTTTCTACAGTGGCTACACCATTTTACATTCCCACCAGCAAATGTCTGAGAGTTCCGATTTCTCTGCATTCACCACCACTTTTTACTTGCCCTTTTCTTTTTTTTTTTTGTCATCCTAAGGGGTATGAAAAGGCATCTCATACTCATTGTCATTTTGATTTGTCCTTCCCTTTCCCTAACAATGTTAAGCATCTTTTCATGTGCTTGTCAGCCATTTGTATATCTTCTTTGGACACATGTATATCCTAGTCTTCGTCCACTTTTTAATTAAGTTGTTTGTCTTTGTGTTTTTGAGTTGCAAGAGTTCTTTATATCTTCTGGATTGTAGGTCCTTATCAGATGTATAGTTTGCAAATTTTTGCTCCCACTCTCTGGGTTGTCTTTTCACTTACTAATTAATGCCCGTTGATGCACAACAGTTTACTTTTGTTGAAGTCTCAGTGTACCTATTTTTTCTTTTCTTGTCTATGCTTTTGGTGTCATATCTAGAAAACCATTGCCAAATCCAAAGTTGTGAAGATTTGTCCCTATATTTTCTTTTAATAATTTTATACTTTTAGCTCTTTCATTTGCATCTTTGACATATATTGAGTTAATTTTAGTATATGGTATAAGGTAAGAGTCACACATCATTCTTTTCCACATGGACATTCAATTGTCTGAACACCAGTTGTTGAAAAGACTCTTCTTTCCCATTGAATGGTTTTGGCACCCTTGTCAAAAATCAGTTGACTGTAGATATGAGGGCCTGTTTCTTGGCTCTCAATTCTATTCCTTTGATCTGCCTGTCTATCTGTATGCCACTACTACACTGTTTGACTACTGTACCTTTGTACTAAGTTTTAAAATTGAGAAATGTGTCTCTTCCAACTTTGTTCTTTTTTAAGCCTGTTTTGGCTATTCAGGTCCCTTATGTCTCCATATGAATTTTAGGATCAGCTTTTCCATTTCTGCCAAAAAAGATGTTGGGATTTTGATGTTAATTGCATTAAATCTGTAGGTCACTTTGGGGTTTATTGCCATTACAATATTAACTCTTCCAACCCATGAATACAGGGTGTCTTTCAATTTATTTAGGTCTTTAATTTCTTCCAGCAATGTTTTGTGGTTTTCAGCGTACAAGTCTTATACCTTCTTGGTTGAATGTATTCCTAAGATTCTCTTGTTTTCTTTTTTTATTATTTTTAATTTTTGTAAAATACATATAACAAAATTTACTATCCCAACCATTTTCAAGTGTACAGTTTAGTGGTATTAAGTGCATTCATATTATTATGTGAACATCACAATCATCCATTTCTAGAACTCTCTTCATCTTGCAAAACTGAAACTCTGTATCCTCTCAAACAACAACTTCCCACTCCACTTATGCTCCTGGCAACCACGATTCTACGTTCTGTCTCTATGAATTTGACTGCTCTGGGTACCTTATATAAGTGGAATCACACAGTATTTATCTTTTAGTAACAGACTTATTTCACCTAGCATAGTTGTTGTCAAGGTTCATCTATGTTGTAGCATGTAAAAGTATTTTCTTCCTTTTTAAAGCTGAATGGTATTCCATTGTATGTAGATACCACATTTTGCTTATCCATTTATCCATCAATGGACACTTGAGTCACTTCCACCTTTTGACTATTGTGAATAATGCTGCTGTGAATATGGGTGTACAAATATCTGTTCAAGACCCTGCTTTCAATTTGGGGGAGTATATATCTAGAAGTGGAATGACTAGATCATATGGTAATTCTATTTTTAGTTATTTGAGGGAACCACCATACTGTTTTCTACAGCAGCTGCACCATTGTACAGTCTCACCAACAGTGCACCAGAGTTCTAATTTGTTCACAGCCTTGCCAACACTTGTTATTTTCTGTTCCTTTTTTATAGTAGCCATCCTAATGGGTGTGAAATGGTAGCTCATTGTGGTTTTAGTTTGCAGTTCCCTAGTGATTTGTAATGTTGAGCATCTTTATGTGCTTATTAGTTATTTGTATATCATCTTTAGAGAAATATCTATTCAAGTCCTTTGCTTGTTTTTTAATTGGGTGGTTTTTTGTTGTTGAGTTACAAGAGTTATTTATGTATTCTAGATATTAACCTCTTATCAGATATGTAATTTGCAAATATTCTCTCTCATTCCATGGGTTGCCTTTTTACTCTGTTGATTGTGTCCTTGGATGCATAGATGTTTTTAATTTAGATGAAATCCAATTTGTCTATTTTTGCTTTTTTTGCCTGTGCTTTTGGTGTCATATCCAGGAAATCATTGCTAAATCAAATGTTATTAAGGTTTTCTCTTGTTTTCTTCAGAGCTTTATGGTTTTAGGTCTTACGCTTAGGGGTTTAATCCATTTCGAGGTAATTTTTGTATATTGTGCAAGATAAGGCTTGAACTTCATTCTTTTGCATGTAGGTATCTAGTTGTCCCAGCACCATTTGTTGAAAAAATACCTGTCTTTTCCCCATTGAATCATTTGGCACCCTTGTCAAAAATCATTTCACCATAGATATATGAGAGTTTATTTCTGGGCTTGCTCTTCTGTTCCATTCGTCTATATGTCTGTCTTCATGCCAGTACCACACTGTTTTGGTTTATCGCATCTTAGTAATAAAATTTGAAATCAGGAAATGTAAGACCTCCAATTTTACTCTTCTTTTTCAAGACTGTTTTGGCTATTTGGGGTCCCTTGAGATTCCGTATGAATTTTAGTAAATATATTTTCTTTTTGTTGCTATTTTAAGCGCAACTGTTTTCTTAATTTCATTTTTCACTGTTCCTTGCTAGTGTATAGATACACAACTGATTTTTGCATGTTGGTCTTGTATCCTATAACCTTACTGAATTCATTTATTAACTCTAACAGTTTTCTTGTGGATTCTTTAGGATTTTCTACATATAAGATCATGTCATCTGTGAATAGAGGTACTCTTAATTTCTCCCTTCCAATTTGCATGCCATTTATTTTTCTTCCCTAATTGGTCTGGCCAGAACTTCTAGTAGTATGTCAAATAGAAGTATTAAAAGGGAGCTTCATTGTTTTGTTCATGATCTTAAGAGGAAAGCATTCAGTCTTTTCAGCATTGAGAATGGTATTGTCTGTGGGTTTTCAAATATGACCTTTATCATGTTGAATAAGTTCCCTTTTTTCCTGTTTTGATGTGTGTTTTTACCATGAAAGAGTTTTGGGTTTTACCAGATGCTTCAGCATCTGTTGAGATGACCATCTGGGTTTTTTCCCCCCTTTTATTATATTAATATGGTGTATATTGATAACTGTGTGCAGCCAACTTTGAATTCCTGGGATAAATCCCACTTGATCATGATATATAATCTTTTCATATGCAGCTGGATTTAGTTTGCTAGAATTTTGAAGAGGACTTTTGCATCTCTGTTTGTAAAAGATATTGATCTGTAGTTTTCTTGTGATATCTTTGTCTACTTTTGGTGTCAGGGTGAGACTGGCCTCAAAGAATGAGTTAGGACATTTTCCCTCATCTTCTATTTTTTGGATGAGTTTGAGAAGAATTGCTGTTAATGACTGATGTTAATTTTTCCTTAAGTGTTTGGTAGAATTCCCCAAGGGAAGTCTTGTTACTGATTCAATCTTTTTGTTATAAGTCTATTCAGATTTTCTATTTCTTCTTGAGTCGATGTTTGTAGTTTGTGTGTTTCTAAGAATTTTTCTATTTCTATTGTTTTTCTAGACTCTTTCATTTGTCTTCACTCTAATCTTCATTATTTACTTCTGCTTGCTTTGGGTTTAGTTTGCTCTTCTTTCTCTAATTCCTTACAGTTTAAAGTTGGATTATTGATTTGAAATTACTATTCTTTTTTTTTTTAAAGATTCTATTCTTCCTTTTTCTCCCCAAAGCCCCCCAGCACATAGTTGTGCATTTTTAGTGTGGGTCCTTCCAGTTGCGGCATGTGGGATGCCGCCTCAGCATGGCCTGATGAGCACTGCCATGTCCGCACCCAGGATTTGAACTGGTGACACCCTGGGCCACCGAAGCAGAGTGCGTGAACTTAACCACTCAGCCATGGGGCCGGCCTCCTGAAATTACTATTCTTTTTTAACATAGGTATTTACAGCTATAAATTTTCCTCTGAGCACTGCTTTTGCAGATAGAAATTTCCTTGTAAACTCTGTGTTCACTGCATCCTGTAAGTTAAGGTATGTTTGATTTTCATTTTCATTCATCTCAAAGTGTTTTCTAATTTCTCTTATAATTTCTTCTTTGACCATTAATAGTTTAAGACTATTGTCTAATTACCACATATTCATTTATTTTGCGAATTTCTTTCTGTTATTTATTTCTAATTTTATTCCATTATGGCCAAAGAATATACTTTGTATTATTTCAGTCCTCTTAAATTTGTTGTGACTTGTTTTATGGCTTAGCATATGATCTCTTCTGGAGAATTTCCATATGCACTTGAGAAGGATTATGTATTCTGCTGTTGTTGGTTGGCGTGTTCTGTATATGTCTATTAGGTCTAGTTGGTTTATAGTGTTGTTCAAGTCCTCTATTTTATTGGTCTTTTGTCTGGTTTTTCTATCCACACTGAAAGTGATGTATTGAAGTTTACAACTATTAATGTGGAACTGTCTTTCTCCATTCAATTTTGTCCATTTTTGCTTCATATGTTTTGAGGTTTTATTGTCAAGAGTGTGTATGTTCATAATCGTTATACCTTCTTCACAAATTGACCCTTTTATCAATAAATAATCCCCTTATTTCTTGTAACAGTTTTTAACTTAAAATCTCTTTTGTCTGATGTTTGTATAGCCACTGCAGCTCCCTTTTGATTTCTATTTGCATGGGATATCCTTTCTATCCTTTTGCTTTCGAACACTGTGTCTTTGGATCTAAAGTGAGTCTTTTTTAGACAATGTATAGGTGGATCATGTTTTTTTAAATCCATTCTGCTATCTCTGTCTTTGAATTGGAGAGTTTGATCTATTTATGTTTAAAGTAATTACTGATAGGAAAGGATTTATTTTGTCCATTTTGCTATTTATTTACATCTTTTACCTTTTTTCTCCCCCAGTTCCTCCACTACTGACTTCTTTTGTGTTTAAATAATTTTTTTGTAATGTACCATTTGGATTCCCTTCTCATTTCCTTTACTTTGTATTTTTTAGTTATTTTCTTAGTAGTTACCTTGGGAATTATGATTAACATCTTAAGCATATGACAACCTAATATGAAATGATAACAACTTAGCTTCAATAGTATGCAGAAATTCTGCTTCTATACATCCCCACCCCTCACCCTGTATATCGTTTTAGTCACAGATTGCATCTTTATATTTTCTGTACCCGTGAACATAGATTTGTAATTATTATTTTATACATTTGTCTTTTAAATATTATAGGAAAAGAAAGACGATTTACAAACCAGAAATACAACACTACTGACTTTTATATTTACCTATGTAATTGCCATTACCAGTGTTCTTTATTTCTTCATATGGCTTCAAGTTACTGTCTAGTATTCTTTCAGTTCAGCCTGAAGGAGTCCCTTTAACATTTCTTATAGGGCAGGTCTTCTAGAAATGAATTCCCTCAACTTTTGTTTATCTGGGAATGTCTTAATTTCACCTTCATTGTTGAAAGATAGTTTTGCCAGATATAGGTTTCTCTTTTCACAGTTTTTCACATCACTTTAAATATATCGTCCTACCACCTATTGACCTCCATGGTTTCTTATGAGAAATTGGAGGTTAATCTTACTGAGGATCCCTAGGCTGTGTTGTATCTCTTTGTTTTTACTGCTTTCAAGATTCTCTCTCTCTTTGGCTGTTGACAGTTTATCATGTGTCTTGATGTGGAGTTTATCCTGGTGGGAATTCATTGGTTTTCTTAGATTTTACATTTGTATCTTTCGTCAAATTTGGGAAGTTTCTGGCCATTATTTCTTCAGATATTCTGTCTGACCCTTTCTCTCTCTTTCTTCTCCTTCTGGGACTCCTACTATGCATATGTTGGTATACTTCACAGTGTCCTACAAGTATCTTAGGCTCTGTTCATTTTTCATCATTCTGTTTTCTTGCTGTTCCTTTAGACTGGATAGTTTCATTTAACTTATCTTCAAGTTCACTGATTCATCAGTTTGCTCAAATCTGCTGTTGAACTGCTCTGTTGAATTTTTCGTTTCAGTTGTTTTACTTTTCAGCTTCATAATTTCTATTTGTGTCCTTATTTTTTTCTTTATTGGTATTCTTTATTTGGTAAGACATCATTCTCGTTGTTTCTTTGTTTGTGGTTTCCTTTAGCCCTTTAAGCCTATTTAAGACATTTGACTTAAAGTCTTTGTATAGTAAGTCCAATATCTATGCATCATGAGGGGCAGATTTTGTTAATTTTTTTTCCTATGAATGCCCCATACGTTCTTGTTTCTTTGGATGCCTCATAAGTTTTTGTTGAAAACTAGACATTTTAAATATAATAATGTGATAACCCTGGAAATTAGATTCTCCTCCCCCCTCCCTGGAGTTTGTTCTTACTGCTTGTTGTGGGTTAAAGGTGTTGGTATGTTTAGTGACTTTTCTCAAGTACTTTTGTACAGACTGGTTTTTGTTGGTCTCTGATGTCTCTGTTCCTTTAGCTCAGTAGTCAGCTAGTTTCACAGATTTCCTTAAATGCCTGGAGCCAAGAAAGAAAAAGCAGAAAGAAAGAAGAAGAGGAGGGGCTGGCCCCGTGGCCGAGTGGTTAAGTTCTCACGCTCCGCTGCAGGCAGCCCAGTGTTTTGTTGGTTCGAACCCTGGGTGCAGACATGGCACTGCTCATCAAACCACACTGAGGCAGTGTCCCACATGCCACAACTAGAAGGACCCAAACAAAGAATATACAACTAGGTACTGGGGGGCTTTGGGGAGAAAAAGGAGAAAATAAAATCTTTAAAAAAAGAAGAGGAAAGGAAAGAAAGTTCCCCAGATTTTTGTAGATTGTGTACTGGGGACTCCATTGCTTCACTGGGTCATTTATAACGCTGCCTTTGCCAGATTTCCTGCTTGCACTGATGCTAAAGATCAGCCAGTGCTGAAACGTTATAGTCTTCTCAGGTCTTTTCTGCACGTGCATCCTGCCCTATGTGTGCACTTTCTAGTTTCCTTAGTGTATATGGGAGATTTTTGAAACCCTATTTCCACAAAATTCTCACTGCTTTTCTCCCTGGCTTTCAGTGTGCCTATTGCTTGCCACAAATATTATTTTTTTGCCCCAGGCAGTAATGCCTTTTTCATTTGGTTTTCAGTATTTTCAAAGAAATTTTGTCCTAAAATGCTCTAAGAGAGTTCCAAGTTTGATGAAATTCCTTGTGTCAGTTCTTTGGGGAGTACTTAGGCAGGTCGAAAGAAACAGTTCCTTTGGAACAAACTACTCTGTGCTTCCATTGGAAGCAGATACCCATACTGGGAATGCAGGCTGCTGTCTTCAATACCTTGCTGGGGAAAGGGGGCTGAGGCAGGCAAGGCTAAGTTAAAAGCCACAAGCTCTTCTACCTTGTTAGGTAGCCTTGCTCCTTCTGAAGTTTTTACTTAGTTACCATAAATCTTTGACTATCTTCCAGAGTTCTGATAAGGTCAATTTTTATAGTTTTTGCCAGGTGTTTTTGGTGTTTCTAGGGGAGGGACAGGCCCCTGGAGGTCCCCCTTCTACCAATTTTGCTGACATCGCTCCTCTGTAGAGTTTTGTGCCCTTCCCACAACAACTACTGTTCCCCTTTCCCAGGTCTGCACCATGACAGACACTTTGTAAAACTCTTCAGTGTTTTTCCTTGTGGAGTTAATGGAGAAATAGCCAGCAAAAGGGTGTAGATTCTCCCAATTTCTGTAGCCCCCAAGGGCTTCACACTCCTGCCAGTGCACGCTTTGCCTCCACAACTTAATCCAGTCTCCAACCTTCTTAATGGTGTCTGGTTTTATCTCCTTTAGGTAATCTGGTGCTCACATCTCTTATCTCCCTGCAGGAAGCAATCTCTCCTTAAATTTGGGGCCAGGATTGACCTCTGACCCCAACTTTCTGGTGGCTTCAAGAAAAGTCATGAACTTTGGTACGCTTCTGTTGTTGTTGTTGATGGGGATAGTGATGGTGGTATTATAAGGATGGGAACACTGCTTTATCCAACTCTTTAGATCCCCAAGTGGTATATATCCAATAGATGTTGACCTGTGGTATTTTTATTAGAAATACTTTCTAGATGTCCTTTAATTGTAGTTTTGGATTTCCTGTTTGACCCAAGAGGAGTTTAGGGTAGAATTAATTTTTTTTTGTATTTCCATAAAGTTGGATTTATTGGCACTACATATTAATTTATAATTTTAATGTATAGTGATCAGAGGTTGTACTCAGTTCTATTTCTGTTTAAGGATATATATATAGATTTTCTTTGTGGCTTAATGTATGAATAAGTACTTCAGGGGTGTTATAAAGAAGGTAGAATGTCTATAGAGAGTATGACATTCCGATTATATCTAGTAAATCACCTTTATTAATTATATTAATTATATTCGTCCCAAATATTGGTTTCCTTGATCTGTTAAGGACTTCAAGGAGTGTATATGAAGGTTGATTTATCTTTGTGGTAATTGAAGGATTATGTAAATATTTATTTTATGTCTGGCACATAAAAATTCATGCTACTTTTTAATTCACAGTGAATTGTATCATAAATCATACAAAGTGAGTTTCATTTTCCATGTTTCATATGTTTTGTTTTTTATTCTACTTAATCGCAATTTTTTTACGTTTGCATTTGTGCAGTTCTTTCCCCATTCTTTTACTTTTAGCTTTTCTGAGTCACTTTTGCTCAAGTGAGTAGCATCTAGTTGAATTTAACATTTTTCCCCCCTGAATTTGAGGGACTTTCTTTGAGGTGAATTTATTCCACTTAATTTCAAAGTTATAACATTTTTTGGCTCTAAATTTAAACCATCTAAATTGGTTTAAATTTTATCTTTCTTATTGTTTTTTCCTGTTCAAATATGTTTATTACGTAAATGTTTGTTATGCAAAATTCCATTTCAAACTGGAGGAAGTGACCTTTTTATTGTGGTTAAAAAACACATGAATAGAATTTATCATCTTAACCATTTTTAAGTGTACAATTCAGCGTTAAATATATTCACATTGTTATAACACAGATCTCCAGAACTTTTTCATCTTGCAACACGGAAACTCTATACCCATTAAACAGCAACTCCCCCTGTCCCTCTGCCCTGAGCCCCACCATTCTACTTTCTGTGAATTGGACTACTTTAGATAATGTTATATCAGTGGAATCATACAGTGTTTGTCTTTTAGTAATGGACTTATTTCATTTAGCATAATGTCCTCAAGGTTTATCCATATTGTACTGTGTGACAGGATTTTCTTCCTTTTTAAGGTTGAATAATATTCTGTTGTGTGTATATACCACATTTCGTTTATCCATTCATTCGTTGACAGACATTTGAGTTGCTTCCACCTCTTGGCTATTGTGGATACTGCTGCTATGAACATGGCTGTGCAAATCCCTTCAAGATCTTGCTTTCATTTCTTTTGGATATATGTCCAGAAGTGGAATGGCTAGATCATATGGTAATTCTATTTTTAATTTTTTGAGGAACTGCCGTACTTTTCCTCAGCAGCTGCACCATCTTACAGTCTCACCAACGGTGCACAAGGGTTCCAGTTTCTCCTCTTCCTGTGAACACTTGTTATTTTCTGATTTTTCATAGTAGTCATCCTAATAGGTGTGAAGTGATATCTCATTGTGGTTTGATTTGCATTTTTCTTATGATTAGTTATGTTGAACATCTTTTCATACGCTTTTTGGCCATTTTTATATCATCTTTGGAGAAATGTCTATTCAAGTCCTTTGCCCATTCTTGAATCAGATTATTTACTTTTTGTTCATTGAGTAGTAAGAGTTCTTATATATTCTGGATATTAACCCCTTATCTGATATATGATTTGTAAATTTTTTCTCCCAATCAATGGGTTGCCTTTTCAGTCTGTTGATTATATCCTTTGATGCACATAAGTTATTAATATTGTTGTACAGTCATGTGCCACATAACGACATTTCTGTCAACAACAGACCACATATACAACAGTGGCCCCATAAGATTAGTACCATAGGGGCTGGCCCCGTGGCCAAGTGTTAAGTTTGCACACTCTGTTTTGGCAGCCTGGGGTTTGCTGGTTTGGATCCTGGGCACGGACCTACGCACTGCTCATCAAGCCATGCTGGGGCAGCATCTCACATAAAGGAACTAGAATGGCCTACAACTAGAATATACAACCATGTACTGGGGCTTTAGGGAGGAAAAAAAAAAAAGGAAGATTGGCAACAGATGTTAGCTCAGGGCCAATCTTCCTTACCAAAAAAAAAAAAAAAAAAAAGAGTACCATAAAGCCCAGGTTCTTCTGGCTGGTCTAAGAATTAAATTGACATGAGACAGATTAACATGAGAAAAACAAAAGTTTGATAACATGTATGCATCGGAGAAACCCAGAAACATCAAGTAACTTGCCAAAATGGCTGAAGCCCTCACCTTAAATACCATCCTCAGCTAAAGACAAAAGAAGATGTTGGGGATGAGGAGAATCAGAGACTTCAAAGGGAAGAAAGACAATTCACAGGTAGGTGAAAAGGAGGAAACATTTGGAAAACAAGTGTTTGGCCACACAGAAACAGAAGAACACAGAGGGGAGCCCAACAAACAGGCTTTTCTGGGTTCTTCTCAGTTTACCACCTAGTTCGTGTTATGATAAGGTGACAGCTCGTTTCCTGAGACAGGTTTTTTTATCTGAATTCTTTTAGGCAGTTAAGGGGGAGGTCACAAGAAAGTCTGAGTCTTTTGTTTCTTAAAAATAATCAGCCTAAAAGAATCCGTATGTTAAAGAGACACATTTTGGGGTGGCAAATTTTATTTGCCTTCATTATACTGCAGTGTTCTCACAACAACAAAATCACCTGACAACACATTTCTCAGGACATATCCCTGTCATTAAGCAACGCATGACTGTAGTCCCAGTCCTCTATTTTTGCTTTTGTTGCCTGTGCTTTTAGTGTCATATCCAAGAAATCATTACCAAGTCCAATACCATGAAGGTTTTCTCCTATGTAGGTTTCTGAGAGTTTGATGGTTTTAGGTCTTTAATCCATTTTGAGTTAATTTTTGTATGTGGTGTAAGATAAGGCTCCAACTTCATTCTTTTGCATGTGGATATCCAGTTTTCCTAGCACCATTTGTTGAAGAGACTGCCTTTTCCCCACTGAGTGGTCTTGGCACCTTCTCAAGGGTCAGAGATTCTTTAACCATAGATCATTTGAGCATATGCACAAGGGTTTGTTTCTGGGCTCTCTATTCTAGTCCATTGATCTGTTTGTCTGTCTTTTTGCCAGTACCACAAATAAAACAAAATGTTAGATTATGTACCACTGTAATATGTTTTGAAATCAGGAAGTGTGAGTCCTCTAACTTTTTTCTCTTTCTTTCAATATTATTTTGATTCTTCGGGGTTTCTTATCATTTTTAATGATTTATTACTGTTTCTGATCTTTTTCTTCATTGCTATATGATTTTCTTTGAACTGAGTTGTTTTTCCAATAGCTTAGCAGAAATCTGATTAATTAATGGGTAATCTAATTAACTACTATACTTAAACCACTTTCTCAATCTGTCACCCTCAGATATGAAACGATATCTATTGACTCCATCATATGAAAAGTAAAGAAACTGATTGCACTTGTCCTACTTCTCCCCACCTACCCATACACACACATACTTCCCCCAACCTACCAATATTCATTATATTTTGTGAATTTTGTTTCAGTTCATTATGGTAGTATTACTACTGCATTGACTAGCTTTGTTTTAAAGACTATAACATTTTACATGCATATTATAAGCAAAGTCACCATTTTATATTAGTTATGTTTTTAAGTAAAGGGTCAAGGGGCTGGCCCCATGGCATGGTGGTTAAGTTCAGCACACTCTGCTTCGGTGGCCTAGATTCGTGGGTTCGGAACCCCGAGTGCAGACCTACACCACTCATCAGCCATGCTGTGGTGACCCACATATAAAGTAGCGGAAGATTGGCACAGATGTTAGCTCAGGGCTAATCTTCCTCAGCAAAAAGATAAATAAATAAAAAATAAAGGGTCCATATTTACCTTGAGTCTTTTCATGTAACTATTATGAGTTTGTTAATTTAAATAATTCTGTTGTTTGGCTAGATTTTTTAAAACAATTGTTCAAGAGTGAGCATCTCTTCAGTTCTTACAAATTTGAGACTTCCTATTAGCTTTATATAAGAACAACAATTTGGATGGATATAAAACTTTGGGATAATAATCCTTAATTCAAAACTCTGTCAATTTTGCTCCCCTTTTCTGGGCACAAGCATTTAATATTTCTGTGTCAGAGGCAACTCTGATATTTTTTTCCATATGGGGTCCTATTTTTTTATTCCTGGATTCTTGTTGGTTTTTTAAAATTTAGATTTAGTTGCTTTCCCAGGGTATGTCTCAGTGTTGGTCAGTCTCTTGATTTTTTTTTAATTGAAATAAAATTTGTTTACCATACGATTCAGTCTTAAGTATACAATTCGGTGGGTTTTAGTATATTCAGACAAGGTTGTACAACAATCACCACTAATTACAGAACATTTTTGTCACACCAAAAAGAAAGCTCATGCCCATTAATAGTCATTTCTCAGCCTCCCCTCTCTCTCCCCACCTGCAACCATAATCTCCTTTTGTCTCTATGTATTTGTCTATTTGGGACATTTCATATAAGTGAATCAAGCAGCATGTGGCCTTTTACATCTGACTTCTTTGACCTAACATAGCATTTTCAAGGTTTATCCATTTTGTAGCATGAATCAGTACTCATTGCTTGTTATAGCTTAAGAATATTCCATGTACATGTACAGCATTTTGTTTATTCATGAGTTGGTGGACATTTGGATTGTTTCTGCCTTTGTGCCATTATGAAAATTGCTGCCAAAAGCATTAATATACAAGTTTGTGTGTGGATCTATTTTAAAAATATTCTTAGGTATATACCTAGGAGTAGAATTGCTAGAAGGTAACTCTCTGTTTAACCTTTTGAGTAACTGCCAAAGTATTTTCCAGAGTGACTGCACCGTTTTACATTCCCACCAGGATCATATTCCAGTTTCTCCACATCCTCATCAACACTTGTTATTGTTCATCTTTTGATTATAGCCATCCTAACAGGTGTGAAGTGGCATTTCATTGTGGTTTCAATTTGCAAATCTCTAATGACTAATGATTTTGAGCATCTCTTTATATGCCTGTTGGCTGTCTGTATATCTTCTTTAGAGAAATTTCTATTCAGATCCTTTGCACGTTTTAAAATTGGGTTGTCGTTTTATTACTGAGTTATATTTCTTTATGTATTCTAAATACAAGTTCCTTATTAGGTATATGATTTGCAAACATGTTCTTCCGTCCTGTGGGTTGCTTTTCACTTTCTTGATGATATCACTTGTGGTACAAAATTTTTAATTTTGACAAAGTCCGATTTATTTATTTTTTGTCACTTGTGCTTTTCCTTTCATACTGAAAACTATTGCCTGACCTAAGGTCACAAAATATTTGCTCATCTTTTTCTTGTAAGAGTTTTATAATTTTACCTCTTTTAGTGCTGTGATCGTTTTTTTTTTCATTAACTTTTGTATATGTTGTAAGGAGTACAGTTTCATTCTTTTGTGTGTGGATATCTAGTCCTAGTACAATTTGTTGCAAAGAGTATTCTTTCCTCCATTGAATTGTCTGGGCACCCTTGGCAAAAAGCAATTGATCATAAATGTAATCCTATTTCATTAGACTCTTAATCCTATTTCATTGATCTACATGTCTCTGTGCCACTACCACACTGTCTAATTGGTGTGAGTCCTCCAGCTTTCTTTTTCTTTTTCAAGATTGTTTTGGCTAGTCTAGGGTCATATAAATTTTAGGATCAGCTTGCCAATTTCTTCAAAAAAAAAAAAGGTAACTTGAATCTTGATAGGGATTGTATTGAATCTGTAGGTGAATTTAGGGAGTATTGCCATCTTAACGATATTAAATCTTCTAATCCATGAATGTGGGATGTCTTTCCATTATTCAGGTCTTCTTTAATTTCTTTCAGTTTTCACTTCTTTGTAGTTTGGCTCTTCTTTTGTTAAATGTATTCTTAAGTATTTTATTCTTTTTGATACCACTGTAAACAGAATTGTTTTCTTAAGTTCATTTTGAGATTTTTAGGGTATAGCAGTACAACTGATTATTTTATATTTATCTTGGATGCTGCAACTTTGCTGAACTTGTTTATAAGCTTGAATAATTTGTATGTGTGTGTTGTATGTTTCTGTGTGTCTGTGTGTTCCTTTGGGTTTTCTATATAGAATATCATATCATCTGCAAATAGAGATAGTTTTCCTTTTTCCTTTCCAATCTCATGTCATTTATTTCTTTTTCTTCCTAATTGCCCTTGCTGGAATCTCTAGTACTATGTTGAATAGAAGTGGCAAGATTGGATATCCTTGTTTTGTTCCTGATTTGGGGGAGAAAGATTTTCAGTTATTAAGCATTGTGTTAGCTGTGAGTTTTTTATAGATACCCTTTATCAGCTTGTGAAAGTTCCCTTCTATTCCTGTTTTGTTGAGTGTTTTTATCATGGGAGGGTTTTGGATTTTGCCATATGCTTTTTCTGTGTATATTGAGATGATCATATGTTCTCTTCCTTTATTAATATGGTGTATTGCGTTGATTGATATTCATGTGTTGGATCAACCTTGCCTTCTTGGGATAATTTCCACTGGTTTTGATGTATAATTCTTTTTCTGTGCTGCTGGATTCAGTTTTAGTATTTTGTTGAGAATTTTGCATCTGTATTCGTAAAGGAGTATTGTGTATAGTTTTCTCGTGTCTTTGTCTGCGTTTGTTATCAGGACCATACTGGTCTTATAGAATGAATTGGGAAGTGATCCTTATGTTTTTTTTAAGAGTTTGTGAATGGTTGATGTTAATTCTTCTTTAAATATTTTGTAGAATTCATCAGTGAAGACTGGTCCTGGGCTTTTCTTTTGGGGAAGTTTTTTGATTACTAATTTAGTCTCTTTCCTTGTTATAGGTCTAGATTTTCTATTTCTGCCTGAGTCAATTTTCATAGTTCCTTTTTCTAGGAATTTATTTCTTCTAGGTTTTCTAATTTGTTGACTTGATTGTTCATAGTATTCCCTTATAATTCTTTTAATTTCTGTATGGTTGGTAGTAACATCCTCTCGTTCATTCTTAATTTCAGTGATTTGAGTTATCTTTCTTTTCCCTTGGTGAGTCTAGCTAAAGATTTGTCAATTTTTGATGTTTTCTAAGAACCAACTTTTGGTTTCTTTGATTTTCTCTATTTTTTTTCATTCTCTATTTCATTTATTTTCATTCTAATCTTTATAATTTCCTTCCTTCTGCTTGCTTTGGTTTCTGTTTGCTCTTCTTTTTCTAGTTTCTTAAGGTAGAAGACGAGGTTATAGATTTGAAATCTTTCTTCTTTTAATAGAAATTTCCTTCTAAGCTCTGCCTTCATTGCATCCCATAAGTTTTGGTATGTTTTGTTTTTATTTTAATTCATCTCAAAGTATTTTCCAATTTTCCTTTTTCTTCTTTGACCATTGGTTGTCAAGGGTGTGTTGTTTAATTTCCACATATTTTTGAATTTCCCAAATTACCTTTTGTTATTGATTTCCAATTTCATTCCATTGTGGTTCAAGACATATGTTGTATGATTTCAATCCTTATGAATATATTTTTACTTGTTTTATTGCCTCACATATATGGTCTCTCCTGGAGAACATTCCATGTGCCCTTGAGAAGAATGTGTATTCCGCTCTTGTTGGTTGGAGTATTTTGTATGTCTTTTAGATCTAGCTGGTTTATGGTGTTGTTCAGGCCTTCTATTTCCTTATTGGTCTATCTAGTTGTTTTATCCATTTTGAAAGTGTTATATTGTGATCTCCAACTTTTACTGTTGAATTGTCTATTTCTCCCTTCATTTCTGTCAGTTTTGCTTCATGTATTTTGGGTATTAATTTTTTTCTGGTACCAAGTAACTCTACATCCTTCAAATATTCAGATTTACTTTCATTCAGCAAAAGTTTTCTTTAATCGTTTCCTGGAGTATTTTTTCCTTTCCTTTCAACCTGTTTTCTATATTAGGAGTGAGGGATAGAGACAAAGCCACTTATCCGAGTATTAGATCTCTATTGTGTGACTACTTCTCCTAGCATTCTAATTATTTTAATTTCTTGCATCTTTCTCTCTGCATTTCAGAAGACTTTTTCAATCTGTAATCTGGCCAGTTTTCTTTTTTATCAAATTTCTGTTTTCTGTTGCATAAATTTGTTCTGCAGTGGTATAATGCTATTATTTTTGTCCTCAATTTTCTTCTTTAGTGTGTGTACTTGGTTTTCCAACATGTAGTAGATATTCATTAATTTTTTGATGAGTTATATTAATTTTGTCAACTGCCTTTAAATCTCCCTCTATTGTTTTAGCTTATCTTGCAACTATTTCATTAGTTCCATGTTCTTTTTAATTTTATCTAGAGTGAGAGTACAAATTATTTATTGACTAATATGAGTAAACCTTCTTGCAAAATAAATTCCTTATCTTTCTCTTTTTTTTCTTTCTTTCTTCCACTTTAATGCTTTAAAATATTTACATAAATCCTTCTTTTTTGTTTTCGGATTACCCACCTTTGTCTTTGAACAGTTCTGTGGAAACCATTTATTTGCCCACAAGTAATGTGGTTGAATTTTTTTAAATTGAAGTATAATTAACATACAATATCCTACTTGTTTCAGGTGTACATCATAGTGACTCAGTATTTATATACATTACAAAATGATTACCACGATAAGTCTAGTTAAAATCTGTCACCAAAGTTATTACAATATCATTGACTATATTTCCTACGCTGTACATTACATCCCCATGCTTATTTATTACCTGTTTACAAGGTACTGCTTAAATCCCCTTCCCCAGACATGAACTTGAAGGCTCATTGTGTATGGCTTGTATTTCTTTTAGTCCTCAGAGTTTGGGAAAGGTAGGGAGACAGTAGGTGATTCTAAGACTCTGGACAGCTACAGTAGGGGACATTTTTCTCTGCCATTGTTTTAAAACTCATAAACTGGTGGCCACCTTACCAAGTGTGGAGTGAGAAATGTATCTAGTTCTGTAGGATGTGCCTTTGGGGTTTTGTTATTGTACTGCTTTAGGGTCAGCTGGGAGCTGCTTTCATGGCATTGTGAGGGCAATGATATTGCTGAGGCCTTATTTTTTTCTAGTAAATCTTAGTAATACAACTGAGATATTTAGACTTAAGAGATTATTTCCAAGACCTCTTTCTGACTTCTTCCTGGCCAGAAGGGGGATATATGATAAATCATTCTGGCTCAGGCAGAAGGTGATATTTTTTCACAAGGGAACATGTCTCCAATTGGGATATTTATCTTTCTCCTGGACCAGTTATCACCTCAGTCCCTTCTCTGAGATACCAGTGGGGTATTTTGAATTTAATTGACTCACCTTTGTCTGATCCTTTGTGTAGGAAGAGCTTTGTGACGGCTCCTTAAATTTGGTCCCATTTGTTACACTAGACAATATTTCTGGAATTTTGTGGTATGAGTTGAGTCCTTTCCCTAGATTCTGATTAGTATTTTCACTTTTTGTTGCTGTTTATTTGTGCCTTTCAGTTATGGAAGAAGAGGTTCGTTAAGCCTATCTCTATGCTATCATATTTTCTAAAATCCATTCATCTATTTTCTCAGTGTTTCTCTCTCTCTCGCTTTTCTATTTGATTTCTTCCTTTTCTGTAGGCTCCTTTCTCTCAACTGGAACCATGCTTTATGTCCTTCCTCTCACAGACAGTGGAGGACTTGCCTGTCAGGATAGCTCCCCTTGATGATTCCACCACTGTACATCTTTCTTTTCTCTTTATTACTAAATATTTTATCAAAAAAGATATCTCTTTATTTCTTTTGAGCATAAAGATAACTAAATATTTCAGATAATATAGAAAACATAAAGACCTTGGAAATCACTCATAATTCTCACCATCCTGAAATAGTCATGATTAACATTTTCATAAATAAGCTTCCAGGTTTATATTTTATGATTCACAGACACCTACTGCTTATCTTGGATCTATTTCATTAGGTTTGTGTTTTAACGTAGCTAAATACCAAACGAAGAGACCTCCATGAGAGAATAAAATGAGAACTTTATTAATGTTCAATTAAATGTTTACCAGTGTCTCTTACACTTTTGTAAAACAGACTGATTTCACATCAGTCTTTACAATCATGCTCATATATGGAGAGAAACAATCAAAAAAGATAAAATCATATTGTATTGTTTTGAGGCTCTGCACTTAATATATCATAGACATCTTTCTGCGTCAATAAGTGCAGATTTGTGTGGTCATTTTTAATGGCTTAATGGGTTCCATTGTATAAATATAGTATTTATCTAATTGGTTCCCTAATGACAGATATTTAAATTGCTTTGGATTTTTCTTTATCATAATCTGCTCTTTGATCAGTAGTCTTCTTACCTCTTTATGAATTTTTCTGTTTCCTTGAGATACATTTCTAAACATGAAATTTCTGGGTTATCAAGTATGCGGATTAAAAATGTTTAATCCACACTGGTAAATTGTCCTCCTGAAATGTTGAGTCAGTTATTTGTTCAGCAGTAATGTATGATAATACCTTGGTCAATACCTGCCAATAAGTTTCTTGTTAATATTTGCCAGTCAGGCCAGAAATTTGGTATCTATTCTGATTGACATTTCTTTAATCACACCCATTGAGTTTTTATTTTCTTTTATGTGTTTATTGACCATTTATATTTCCTTTCTTTTTTTTAACTGCCTATTTTGTTTTTAACCCAGGTTTCCTTAGATGTGTTAATGCTTTTTTTTTTCCTGAACATGTGTACCTGGACATTTTTTACCTCTTTGTACATTTTGAGGCTTTAAGAGTCAGTACAAGGGAATAACTGCAGCTGCCTGCTCACCTCTCCTTCCTTTGATGCCACTGCCCTTTGTGTGCCTCTCTCCTCTCTGTCTGTGCAGTCTGTCCCGTCTCTGCAGTCCATGCTTCTCTCTTACTCCTCTCTCTGCTCCTCTGTTCTTTCTCTCTGCCTCTGTGCACACGCTCTCTGTGCACTAGTGTGTCTTGTCTCCCTGTCTCCACTGTGCATCTCTTCTGTTTTCTGGTTACTCCTCCCCACCACCCCTCTCTCTCATGTTCTTCCTGTGTTTGTCTCTGTGCTCGCTCGCTCACTGTTTTCTCTCTCTTTCTTTCTCCCTCTCTTCCCTATCTCTTTTTCTCAGTGTCTGCCTGTGTATTGGGGTCAGAAAGGGGATATAGTTTACTACTATCAGTACAAAAAAAGAAAAGTCAAGTTTATCAGCTTTTGTTAATGGAGAAAAAGCTGAAAATGAAGGATTTCTCTGTATTTTTGACCTGTCATTACTTCCAATTGCCAATGTGTACAGCAGTTGGGCAAATGAACAATAAACACAAACTAACTGCCCAACAAGGAAACCTCTATGAGAGAATAAAATGAGAGCTTTAATAATGTTCAATTAAATGTTAGCAGTGCTTACTTTTTTTTTAACAGGGCGATTTCCTGCCAGTCTTTACAATCATGCTCATATATGTAGAGGAACAATAGTCAAAAGCAGTATCTTGGAAGCCAAAGGATAAATTTCATTGTATGTTAAGAGATTAAAAAAATGAGATATAAGGCTATATATATTATATCCAAAATATATATATGTGTGTATATATATATGATTGGAACAAAATAAAATATTAACATTAAAATTATGAGATTATACATTTTTTCCTTTATAATTTTCTATGTATTGTAATATTTTTTCAAAATATGTCTTTTCTAATAAGAAACCGTAAAAGTTGTTTTTGTTTGACATTAATAAAAATGTGAAATAAGCCAGACCGATCAAACAAACACAAAATGTTAGTTATGAGCTGGAAAGGAGAATTCTCAAGCTTTTCACTGTGTTCTAGTTTCTGCCTAAAATGCCTGTTTGAACCTCCCATTTAGTCATAATAAATCCTTCTAGAAGCAGAGTGAAAGAATAGGGTTAGAGAAGGATTATACACAGTTTCTATGCCAAGATAAGGTAAAATTTTCTTTTAACTTCAGATGCTTAAGTTCATGGCCTCTCTTTTTAAAATGTTATCCCCATGTCTCATCCTCATTCCTATCCTCCCACAGGCATGTAAATATCTTTTGGCTTACAAGAGTTCATACAAAATGTGTATTCTGTATGTGTGCGTATAATTTCAATTTATATAAAAGTTGTATCATTATTTTTCTTATGTTCACTAAGGATTGTATTTTTTTTTTTTTAAGATTTTATTTTTTCCTTTTTCTCCCCAAAGCCCCCCCCGGTACATAGTTGTATATTCTTGGTTGTGGGTCCTTCTAGTTGTGGCATGTGGGACACCGCCTCAGCGTGGTTTGATGAGCAGTGTCATGTCCGCGCCCAGGATTCAAACCAACGAAACACTGGGCTGCCTGCAGCGGAGCGCGCGAACTTAACCACTCGGCCACGGGGCCAGCCCCAGGATTGTATTTTTAAGATCCATCTACTTTGCTATATGTACATCTAATCTAGGTTTCTGATCATTGCATACTACTCCGTTGAGTGCATCTGCCAGTTTACCTGTGTACTTTCCCTGTAATGGACCCTCTGGTTGCTGTCAACTCCCAGCACCACAAAACATTGGGAGTGCATACCCTTGTGCATATCCCCTTATGGACCTGTGTGAGACTATATTTGGCTTATATACCCAGAAGTGGAATTCTTGGCTCATACGCCATACATATTCTTAATTTCCTACCTTAATACCAAATTGCTTTCCAGTCTCTATTCCTACCTGCAATGCATGCAAACTCCTATATTTCCACTTTTATGCCAGTAATTTGTAGTTTTGGTGAAAGATTCAAAATACAAGTTTCTATACCATGGGAACGTAGGGGGTTTTTTCATTTATAATTAAATGTTACTTGTCTTGAGAATTTACCCTATCCCCATTCCATGATTTCCAAGGTAGGAAAGAGAGTCTTTTAGAAACTTCCAGAATTACTGCTCTGCTTTCAACCAGAATGCATTTGTTTGTTCATTCAGCCAAACATTATAATACAGAATGTGACAAAAGTACCAGAATGGGATACTTTAATTGCTTTTCTCAGATTTCTCAGCATATAACAGATAAGGAAAGATTTGGAAGGTTTTAATAGCAATGTTAACAAACTTGATTTAAAATATCTAGATAAAATTTTATTCCCAAAACACAGCATCCACAGTTATTCCAATGCTCATGGAATATTTACAAAAATTAATTGTACATTTAGGCAAAATGTTGATAAACCCAAAAGTAGGAGATTTATACCTAAGCTCGTATTCTCTAACCACAATACAATAAAGTTGGAATTTAACAACTATAATTATTTTTCACTTAATAGATAAAAATTTTAAAACATACTAAACTTGTGGGTTATAGAAGAAATAAAAATTGAAATGATAGACTTTTTTTCATTATAGACAGTAAAAGCACACATCCAAAACTTACGGCATGTGACTAAATCTATATTTAGAGGGAAATGTATAGCCTTAAATAAAATGATATTTTAGTTGAACAAGCTCAATTAGGAAATAATTGAAATAAGCATTATAGTCTGGAAAAGGACTAACAAAATAAGCAAAGAAAGCAAGAAGTAATTAATAAAATGAAAAATACATGAATTAATAAATAAGTCCCTAAATTGATCAGTATAACCAAGATGTGTTTCTTTAAAAAAAACACTAGACCAAATCTGTGGTTATTCTGACCATGGGGAAAAGGATATCAACATTAATGATATGGAAGGATATAACCACAAAGAGATCATTTTCTTTAAAAATGTGTGCAACTTTAGGCTGATATATGTTAAAATCTAAATTAGAAGGATGGTTTTCTAGGAAAATAAACTAAGAAAATTGACCAAGAAATTTTAAATCCCAAGTAGATCACTAACAATAGAAATTGAAACACTTAATAAGCCCTCACCCCTAACTATGTACCCTCCAGAATTTTTGTACAAATATATGTTCTCACCAAAAACATGAGAGTATGTGTTTCTTCATTCCCTTGCCAACTATGGGTAGGGTCAGTGTTTTTAATATTTGCTAATCTGATGTGTGGAAAAACTCATTGCTTTACATTGCATTTCTTTTTTTTTTTTTTTCAAGATTTTATTTTTTCCTTTTTCTCCCCAAAGCCCTCCGGTACATAGTTGTGTATTCTTCGTTGTGGGTTCCTCTAGTTGTGGCATGTGGGACGCTGCCTCAGCGTGGTCTGACGAGCAGTGCCATGTCCGTGCCCAGGATTCGAACCGACGAAACACTGGGCCGCCTGCAGCGGAGCGTGCGAACGTAACCACTCGGCCACGGGGCCAGCCCCTGCATTTCTTTTTACTATTAGGTTTCAGGGATTGCCATTTACATTTCTTATTTTGAGAATTAGCTTTTTATACTCTTTGTCCATTTTTCTCTGAAGATTTTTTCCTGTTAATTCTTAAGCTTTAATTATATTAATATTGTAATAGTATCGTATGTACTTAACTTCGTTTCTTTGTTCCATGCTAAGAAAGATCTTGCCAAGCTCAAGATGATAAAAAAAATATTCTCCTGTTTTTCTTTTAGTACTTTTTTAGGGTAGGGGGCAATGTATTTAAATCCTAATCCACATGGAATTTATTTTACGTGTGTAAGTATAATTTTATTTGCAAACATTTAACTGTCAGTAGAGATTTTTAAATAAAAAAAGTGATATAAATTAATTTATTAGAAAAATCTAATATTCTTTTGTTAAAATTTCTACCCAAAACAACTGAAATAATATGTGAACATCTTATCAAAATAGATTTGAAGAGGAAACTAATTTTGACTGAACCATGAAGGAGTTTCCAGCCCCATGGTGTAGTGGTTAAATTTGCATACTCCACTTTGGCAGCAGGGGTTCACAGGTTTGGATCCCAGGCACAAACCCACATCACTCCTCAGCCATGCTGTGGCAGCGACCCACATATAAAATAGAGGAAGATTGGTTCAGATAGTAGCTCAGGGCAAATATTCCTCAATAAAAAAACAGAAAAATGAAGTTAGATCAGAACATCCAAGTGAAAATATCTAACAAGCACAGATATATCTGATGGGTATATCATGAGTGGAATAAAGATTTCAGAGTTATCTATGTAAAGGTGATCATAATCCTCACAAATATTAAAGCTGAGAGGAGAGAGATTTGAGAGAATGCAGAGAAGAAAAAGAAGGAGAGAGCCACTTCCAGACCACAGTTTTTCAAACCTGATAGAAAATCCTTTGGGATCTGTGTCATCTAGCTCTAAAACCCCCTGCAAGATTTTCATAATCATTTGTTAACTTGGTTTGTCCCATATATTAATTGAGGGCTTTAGCTCTTGGCTCATTTTCTTTTTTTCTGCCCCAAGCCCTGCCACTATCTGAGAAACTTCGCTATCCTGTTAGACATTTTTACCTCAGTTCTAATGACCAGTACTTCCATTACATTTTAACCATCCAGTCTTGTGGCCACACTTTGAATTTTGGCATCATCCAGAATCGTTCCAGCTCCTCAGTCTTTACTCATTCATGTACCACAAGAAATTTTCTCAGGACCTCTTATGCAGACAAGATGCATTTCTGATTTTCTGGGGAGGACTTCTCATAGTTATCATCTACCATTTCTTCAGAAATAAATGACCGATTCTGATTTTCTAAAGGTGAATAGTAGATAGTTATCACCTGAGTTCCTGCTTTTGTAAGCTTTAATCTTGTCTCTAGGAATTAGATCTGTCGAAATGTTATTTTTTTGTACAGACACTTTGTGATTGTGTCACCCTTTGCTGGTTAATGTTTTATTTATTTTTTATTTTATTTATTTTTTTGAGGAAGATTAGCCCTGAGCTAACATCTGCTGCCAATCCTCCTCTTTTTGCCGAGGAAGACTGGCCCTGAGCTAACATTCGTGCCCATCTTCCTCCACTTTTTATGTGGGACGCCTGCCACAGCATGGCTTACCAGGCAGTACCATGTCCGCACCTGGGATCCAAACCAGCAAACCCTGGGCCGCCAAAGCGGAAAATGCTAACTTAACCACTGCACCATCGGGCTGGCCCCCAATAAGTTTTATTATTGAAACTAAAATTGCCAGTTTGATCTGCACATATCTAAAAACTTTTCACAAGGAAAGACTGTCTTGGTGCCATAGACTATATTTCTAATTTTGACTCTGACTGTCTTTTCAATGTGTATCACTGGTCCCAGATTTGAGTGGTTATAAATGAATTAGCATAAACCCATTCCTCTGAAAGAGAAGCATCTCCCAACAAGCACCTAGATGGCAGAAGGTCAGCAATAACAATCTTCCTACATGAAGAAGAGCCATAAAGGGTTGTGTAAGAAAACATAGCCTTTTTTCTATATTGGATGTTTTCCTAAACTCTATTTCCACCTAAAAAGTAATTTTTAATTGAAAAGCTATTTTTTCTGAGTCTATCTGATGGTGTCTCTGATCAATAAATATGGGGATAAGTCTCAGGTGTTAATTAAAGTAAAAAATACTATAAAAATCCTGAAATATCTCTGAGATGTTGGCATTTACTTTCTTTTCCCAGTGTGAAAAGGTGAGCAGGTGAGCTTGCTCTCCTAATAGTAGAGATTAAAATAGAAGCAGCTAGCCAGCATATATCTCCTTCTGAGACTCTCTCCAACAGAAAGCTTAAACCATGGTAGCTGATAATGTCACCTGACTCGTAGTCACATAAATCTTTATGTGTAAGCCCCATTGCAGAGAAGTGAGTGGGCTGATCCACACCCAGGCTCTGAAGGATGATATCATTAGAGGAGATGGCTGAGACTCTCCCATGGACTAATGAACGTGGACTATTGTGGTTTACTGACAGCATCTATAAATGAATTCAGCAAATACGATGTTCTGTCCCATGGTGGGTCCTCAGCACAAATTGTCAGACACAGTGCAGGCCTGTGCATTGTAATTATTGTGAATCTGTGGAAGTCAACATGGCGTGATTGCATGGTTCCTTCATTATATGTTGGTCACCTTCCATTGTTCTTGTATCCCTGATTCAGTAACACAGGAGATGCAAGACCGTAGAGCATGAGAAGCTTTTTTCCTCCAAATAAGGCTTCATAATCTACATGTATTTCAGTTTATATACATGAATAAACACATTTTTTACAGCTTTTTTGAGATCTTTCACATACCATAAAATTCACCTACTTAAACTATACAGTTTAGTAGGTCTTAGTATATTTACAAAGTTGTGCAAACATCACCCCAATCTAATTTTAAAGCATTTTCAACACCCCCAAAAATGCCCTGTACACGTTAGCAGTCACTCTTCATTTTCCCCAACCTCCTACCCCTGCCCCAGACTCCGGCTGGGATTACTCATCTATTTTCTGTCTCTGTAGATCTGCTTATTCTGGACGTTTCATATAAGTGGAATCATACCATGTGATCTTTTATGACTGGCTTCTTTTACTTAATGTTTTCAAGGTTCATCTACATTGTAGCATATATTCATTCCTTTTTGTGGCCAAATAGTATTCCATTGTATGAATATACATATTTATTTTATCTGTTCATCAGTTAATGGAGATTTGGATTTCTTCAACTTTCTGGCTGTTATTAACAAAGCTGCTGTGAACATTCATGTACAAGTTTTTCTGTAGACATATATTTTTATTTCTTTTGGACATATGCCTAGGAGTGGATATTTGGTGGATCATATGATAACTCTACTTTTAGCCATGTGAGGAACTACCAGACTGGTGTACAAAGTATTGTTACCATTTTGCATTCCCACCAGCAGTGTATGAGGATTCCAGGTTTTCCACATCCTTGAAAACATTGGTTTTTGTCTGTCCTTTTGATTTTCACCATCGTAGAAGGGCTAACTAAATATATTTTGCTAAGAGTGAATTTATTGTTAGACTGTTTTCTATTTTTAAATGTTTACCTTTTTATAGGCAGGAATTAACTTAGAGATTTGAACGAGAAATAGAAACACATACACCAAAGCTCCTCATTTAATCAGAGGGAAACGTGTTTTTTCACACTTAGTGGTGCATACCATGGCAGGTTGTGTCCTTTGGGAGCGCAGGAGGTTGGCAGACTCCGCTTGGAAGGGACCATCAACACTTCAGCTGCATCTGCACCACAAGGCGCTCCAGCTTTGCTTCCACAGCTCTACCGCTCACTGCTGCTCCTGGGCAGCTCATTTCATTTGTCTAAGCCTCCCATTATCAAAGGTTTTAACTTACAAAGATCCAAAGTCAGCTTGCATTGGATTTCCTGGCTCTGTTCCCAGTTCTGCTCCCTGGAGGCAGAGAAAATTGACCTAAGCTTCTACCTCTCGGTTCCCCACTTCCTTCCCTGAAGTGTTTTCTTCTCTCAGGTCTTCACTCTGAGCCATTCCTGATGGGTCATGCTTTCTACTCCCCTTTCCTAACTTGGCAATTTCCTGGGTCTAAGTTTGTCGATATCCTATTTTTAAACATGTCCCTTTGAATTAAGCGTGTTGTGCTTCAGGTGATGAAAGCACTTTAACAGAGGAGATCTATCACCTTTCTTTCTATGGCTGGAACATTTCTAGCGCCTAACATATGTTTTACTCCTGTTGAACTCGCAAGAGTCATTAAACCTTTATTGCCACACTCTTCCTCGTAAGTTTGTGTTTTGTTTATTCTCACTTCTTAAACTGGTAGTACAACCACATGGTACAAAACTAAAAATGTAGAAAAGAGGATTTGATAAGGAGTGTCCTTCTCACTCCTGTTCCCCAGACACCTATCTCTCTATTCCAGAGTTTCTCAATGTTACTAGTATTACGTTATCTTTCCAGAGATCTTTAAAACAGCTTTATTGAAGTATAATTTACATACCATAAAATTCATCCATTTGAAGTGTGCAATTCCATTTTTTTTTTAATAAATTTACAGAGTTGCGCAATCATCACCACAATCCAGTTTTAGAACATTGGTCACTCCAGAAAGGTCCCTTGTACCTGTTTGCAATCTGCATTCTCAACCCCAGACAACATCTAATCTGACCTCTGCCTTTTCTGGACATTTCATGTAAATAGAATTATATGTAGTCTTTTGTATCTGACTGCTTTTGCTTAGCATGATGTTTTCAAGGTTCATCTATGTTGTAGTATGCATCAGTAGTTCCTTTTTATTGCTGATTAGTATTCCATTGTATAGATAATACCACATTTTGTTTATCCAATTCCAGTTGTTGGACATTTGGATTTTTTTGGATAAAATGAATAATGCTACTATGAACGTTTGTGTAAAAGTTTTTGTGTGGACATATGTTTTCTTTTGAGTATATACCTAGGAGTGGAATTGCTGGGTCATATGATAAGTTTGTGTTTAATTTTTAAGAAAATTCCAGTGCTTTCCAAAGTGGCTGTACCATTTTACATTCCCACCAGCTATGTGTGAAGGTGTTAGTTTCTCTGCTTCTTTGTCAACAGCTACTATTGTTCATCTTTTTTATTGTAGTCATCCCAGTAGATGTGAAGTGGTATCTCATTGTGATTTAAATTTGTGTTTCACTAATGAGTAATGTTGAACATATTTTCATGTACTTATGGCCATTCTTATATCTTCTTTGGTGAAATGTCTAGTTGAATCTTTTTTTTTTTTTTTAGATTTCATTTTTTCCTTTTTCTCCCCAAAGCGCCCCGGTACATAGTTGTATATTCTTCATTGTGGGTCCTTCTAGTTGCGGCATGTGGGACACTGCTTCAGCGTGGTTTGGTGAGCAGTGCCACATCCGCGCCCAGGATTCGAACCAACGAAACACTGGGCCGCCTGCAGTGGAGCGCGCGAACTTAACCACTCGGCCACGGGGCCAGCCCCCTGTCTAGTTGAATCGTTTGCCCATTTTTAAATTACATATGTGGAATGTCTCATTGTTGGTTTATATCTTTAATTTTTCCCTCCAATGTTTGTAGTTTTCAGTGTACAAGCCTTGCACTTTTGTTGTTAAATTTATTCCTAAGTATTTCATTCTTTTTGATGCTATTGTGAATGGAATTGTTTCCTTAATTTTATTTTCAGATTGCTCATTGCTAGAATAGAAGCACAATTGATCTTTTATCTTATTGATCTTATATTTTGCAATCTGGCTAAAATTATTTACTAGTCCTAGTACTTCTTTATGGATTCCATAGCATTTTCTGCAGACAGGATCATGTCATCTGCAAATAAAAACAGTTTTACTTCTTCCCTTGCAATCTGGATTCTTTTCTTTCACAGGTATTTTATACATAAAAAAGCAAATACCAGTATGTTTTCTATCTTTTTTCACAAAAATGGCAGCATATTTTGCTTTTTGGACTTAGTCATCTATCTCTTGAAGTTCAGTCCATTTCAGTACCTAAAGTGCTTTCTTCTCTTTTTTTTTCAGCTGCAGAAGATACAGTGTATTGCCAATCAGTCACATCTTCCTCACCACCCTTTCTGTACTCATACATTTTGGCTTTTTACCATCATAATAGTCTCATAGTTTTATATTAGTTTTTTTACAATTCACAATCTAAATCATTTGTTTTTTATAACACTTCTGTAATTTCAGAAGTGCAAGTGTTCCCTTTTCTAGATGGCGTACCTAGCATAGAGAGGCTATGGCTTGCTCAATTAGAGCCCACTAGTAAAGAGAAGATCTGAGACTGGCTTAGGTCTTTGGACTCCAGACCCAGAGCACTTTCTACTGATTCAAAGTTGCTGCCATTCCTTCAGCCTAATGTATAGGGCTTTACAATTATCTGTTGTTTGATTTGGTCCATCATTCCTGTTATTACTTGGGATCCTGACAGCCATTCATGCCCTCCCAGATGTGCCTTGTATGGGAAATCTGCTTTCCATATCTCTGAGACATTGATACATAAAATGGTAAGAGAGAATAGCCAGAGCAAACCAAGTGACTGGCACACAGTAGGTGCTTGGTAAATATTTGTTGTTGAATGCAAAATATACCACTCAGTAAAGGCCTCACTCTATGTTGATAATATTTGGGTAAGAGTGGTTCAACCAGTTAGGGTTCTACCAACTTATATTATCATTCAACCCATGTGACTCCATCTCGCCCTCAAAGATGTCATGAGAAGTTTTGTCATTCAGATCTAGTTGTACTCTACTACACATTCTTTGGTCTGCCGCTTAGTGCCATGTCTACTAGGAAAACAAGGCTAACCTGGCAGGGCTTATTCTGCCTGCCTTACTGAGCCCTGGCTGAAATTTGCTAATCTTTTCTTTGACCTCCAGCTGCTTGCAAATTATCAGATTGGTGATCCATTCTAGAATTTTAGAAGTTATCAGTGTTAAGTCCACCAGTTTGCAGTGCTTAATTTTTGAAAATTAAAACACTGTCTGTCCCCAGATATCTAACAAAGCTTCTCTCCTCCAGGATTCTGTTGCAAGTTTCCTAAAGGCCCTGGAATATAGTTTATCTAGTTCAGGGGAGTAGATACTCTCAGTTTCATTTCCTGACTTGAGCTTCAATTCACCTCTTCCAGACTTGCCTAAGTAGACAAGCACCTGGTATTTATTCAAAATATAGATGCTCAGACCCCTCCCCTAGAGATTCCAATTCATTGTTCTGGGTTAGGCCCCTCTCCCGGGAGCAAGTTTAAACAATACTGTTTTATACTATATTTGTTCAACTAAATTTTGATAATATTTTTGTCATCCACTAACATTCCACCATCAGCTTCAATCCATGAACTTGCCCTTCATTGCTCTACTTACTTGGAACATAACTAAAAAGGCCTTTTCAGCTCTGTAATGCTTTTTGCAATTCTCCACTTATTCAGGACTTCTCATGGGCCTTTCAGCTCTTTGTGTATTTATCCTTGTCTAAGCATCTGAGTCTGGATTTCTTGAAAGCACTCTCTGCAGCTCATCATTCTCTTTAGTTTTCCCTAGCCCTCTTCATGTCTTATCGATTTTTTAAGCAAATGTCAAGTCAGAATTTCATTCTGAAGACCCACCAGACTAATCATTGGCTAGCATCCTCTTCAGAGTTTTTTCAAGTCCCGGGAACATACCCAATCTTTTTGTCATACCTTCTTGAAAGAGCTCAGGCCCTTATCCAACTATAACAGCATTCTCCTCCCTATCACAAATTATGTGGTGGCATATTCACATTGTCACTTCATCTCGACAATTTGAATTAGATTAGAAAAGGCTCTTGGTGACTTGTATGTTTTCTTATCCTGTGGGTAAAAGTACCATTGACTGCAGGTAATAACAGGGTCTCTCTTGTTTTTCCAGGTGGCAAACCATATGATTTCTTCTGACTCTATTTCATCTTCTACCAGTAGTTTCTGGAGCTCGACCTCTACCCTTTGCAACAAGCAAAATGTGCATATGTTAAACAAGGGTATACAAGCAGGTAAATTATTTGAATTTAAACATTTCCATTGAAATACAAGTAGCTCTTAAACATATAAGATACTCAACCTCCCTTATAATAAAAGAAATGAAGATTAAAACTGTACTCAAATGCCGTTTTTCACCTATCAGACGGGCAAAAATCTAAGTTTGATAGCAAGTTTGTGGGCAAGAGTTTAAGGGTTCTCTCATACATTCTAGTGGGAGTATGAGTTGGGAGTACAACCCTTATGACAGGCAATTTGGCAGTTTTATCAAAATTATTTTGACCCAGCACTTTCACTTTTGGAATTTAGCTTATAGATGTATGTACTGTGCATATGTGCAAAATGACAAGTGTATATAATTAACCATTGAACTATTGTTTATTATAGCAGAAAATTAAAATCTACTTAGTTATCCTTCAGTAGCCAAGCAGTTAAATAAATTATTGTACATCCATATAATGAAATCCTACTTAGGATAAGGAAGCTCTCTCTCTCTCTGCTGATATGGCAAGATCTCCAAGAGATATAATTAGAAGGAAAAATCAAGATACAGAACAATGTATAGCATGCTACTACATGTATTTAAAAAATGAAGAGAATTGCTTGAATGTGCAGAAAATATTAGCTGGAATCATGGGGTTATAAGCTGAGTGGAAAGTAGGAGTGGGGAGGAGGCTTTTCACTTTATGCTTTTCTATATCTTTTGATTTTATAAAATAAAAATAAACTTCCCCCTTAATTTTTTTCTCCTCAAGTCTTATCTTTACATCTGTCAGCCTCCTCCTTACCTGGGTGACTGCCAGTAGGACTATAAGCATTTACTGTCTTTCTCACTTAGGATCAGAACTAAAATCCTTTACCCATTGAACCTATATTAGTAGTTCTTTCCCTCTAATATCTAAACCAACTTAGGAATAAAAACTCTCTTCCTTTCTCCTTCTCCCTCTCTCTCTCTCTCTCTCCCCCCATCACACCCCTCCACCCCACCCAGAGAAGGCAGTAGCCTGTGGTTTTGAAGCCTTAAAACTTTTCATTTACTGTCTTCAATACACCTGCAAATAAGCCTCAAGGCTGCTCTCAGAGACATCTGTGCTCTCTCCCCTTAGGTAACTTGGAGATTGTGAATGGTGTCAGAAAACACACTCGAGATGTTGGGATGACTTTTCCAACTCCAAGTTCTACCGAGGCTAGAGAAGAGGACAGTGATGTGACTTCTTGGTCAGAAGAAAACATAGATGAGAAAAGGCTCCTTACCAGTTATCTTGGGGACAAAAGGTTAAGGAAGAACGAGCAGAGTTGCCGTGAAGGTCGGTTTCTAATTCCCTGTTCTGTAACAGAAAAACCAGTGAATTTCAAGTCTCTTGCAATGCTGAGATTCTTTGTTTCTAAATGACTCTATGTTGACCCCTCTGGCCCCAGCACCACCTTGGCAAATTTTCACAGTATCTAGAACTATAATTAGAGTCATACCTGTGGTTAAGCAATCTCCAGGGCATCCTGGTGCCCTCTTGACAGCCGAGTCCCCTGAGAACCTATGCTATGCACATCTCTGGTAAGAAAAATGAAAAATCTTTTTTCTTTCTTAAAAATATTTCCTACAGGAGTTTCATGGTTTGTTCCTGTGGAAAATGTGAAGTCTTGTCCTAAGAAGGAAAACCTTCCCAAGCTTCGTGGCCCTGGTATCTCCTGGTTTGCACCAATAACCAGCACCAAACCCTGGAGGGAGCCATTACGAGAACAGAACTGGCAGGGACAGCACATGGACAATCATGGGTCACTAGCAGGCTCAGGCAGAGATCCGCTGAGGCCATTTGTGAGAGCAACCCTACAGGTACAATGACATTGAGTTAACTTTAGCCATATATTTAAGAGGGAAGAAAGGGCGAGATACAAAGAAGTTAAATCTATGACTTGGCCTTCCAAAGGACAATCACACCACCCGCCTTTCTAGCATCTCCGCAGTTCATCTGTTCTCACTCTCATCATTACTCAAAGGCTGCCTTACTACTAACCATTCTAAATCACGCATCACCCTCAGTGTCTGGGGACAAGGCAGGAGAAGGGAGGATGCTGTAACACTGCTCATTGGGTTTGTAGATATGCACATGTGGAGTGCTCCAGAGGCCTGATGTGTGTCAGCCTCATATTTCTTCCTCTGTTTACATGACTCCTATTCCTGCTTGACCCAGAGTTTAAAAGACACTAAGTCTCTTCTTTATATGTACCTTGGGAGCTAAAGGAAATGTTATTTAATGAGGTATTTGTTTGAAGGGAAATTTAAAATAGCACAATGGGCCGAGCTCTGTCCCATCGATGTTTGGGGGAGTTGTAATTGCTGCAATCTTAGTTCTTGGCTTATTCCAAAGGCATTTCTTTGATCCCTTTGATTTCCCTACTGGAGCTCTCCCCCACAGAGAGTTGTTAGATTATTCTTTAACTCTAGATACATTCTGCACTTTAGAAACAGGCTTTCCAGGTCCGTTGGGCAGATACTGTTTTTCTAGGCCCTTGGAGAACAGACTGCATCATTAATGTGAGATCGGGGGCATTTTCTTCTCCTCAGGAGTCACTTCACCTTCACAGACCTGACTTCATCTCCCGCTCTAGGGAGCGGATAAAGCGCCTGAAGTTAATAGTCCAGGAGAGGAAGCTGCAGAACATGTTACAGAGTGAGCGGGAGGCACTGTTCAACGCTGTGAGGGAACGGCAGGGCTACCGGGACCCCATGTGCCCGCTCCCTAAGAGAGGTACACTCTGCCTGTTCACTTTCCTGTCACTGGCTAGAGAGGGCAAGGTCGGCTTCATGCCAGGGAGCATTGCTCAATGTCAGGCCTGTTACATGGACAGAAAGTGACTTTTGGCTTGCTGAGAGTCAGTCTCCTTGGATAGCAGAACCTGGCCAGTTTAGCTCTCAGCACTTTGGTGATCCAAAGAAGGCCAGTTACTCTTGCCCTGTCCCTACGTCTTAAAGATGAGAGTGTGCAATGAGAGTAGTGTTTTTATAAACCAGCTCTGTGGCCGTGGGCAAGTTAGTTGCGCAAGTAATCATGATTTTCTTTTAAAAATGTGGCTGATTCCAGGCTTGTCTACCTCATAGGGTGGCAATAATGATGATAATAATAATAATAAAACACTTATATAGCCCTTTTGTTTTGCCCAGGCACTGTTCTCGTTTAATGGTTACAGCACCTCTCTGAGGTAGATACTGTTCTTATGCCTGTTTTACAGATGAGAGAATTGAGGCAAAGAGAGATTAAATACCTTGCCCAAGATTACACATCTAATAAGCTGGGATTTGAACCCAGGTGGGCTGGCTCCAGAGTGTGTGTGCTTTACAATTATGCCAGGTGTAAGTTCTCAATAAAATCTACGAAAGCTGTGAAAACTATAAAGTACTACCTAATGCTTTCATCACAGCCTTACCTATAAACTGGTCAGTGTTTCAATTCACACTGTCTCGTCTATGCCACAGTGTGTTGTGTCTTCATGAGCCTTAGGGTGCTGTCACAGTCACCATAGTCTAACACTGGCCTTGGCCTCGGCCACTGCTCGCTACCCAACACTGCCAGCTCAGGGTAGGGGCAGCAAGTCCTAGCAGCTCTCATAGCTCTTGAGCAACACACTCCTCCTTATTAAGTTGCTATCCACTGAAAACCCCTTCTTCTCTTGCTTAGGCTTCATGGCTGCTCAGAACAGGCCTATTGGAAAGAAGGAAATGATTCAGAGGTCTAAACGGTAAGGCCAGAAGAATAAGAGTAATTACAAAAGTATAAATCAGGCCACCAAGTGGTCAAGAGCTCTGGCTTGCCCCCAGAATAAAGGCATTATGCTCAAGTTAAAACATTATGAGAAAATGAGTTGTGAAAGTAGTTTCTCACTTATGACTCTAAAGAAGAAAAGAAAAATAGATAGCATGGTATGGATGACTTATACACAAAAGATACAAAGAATCCCCACTAATTTGCACACCTTAGGCAGGCTCATCCTTATTAGAAACCTAAATATAAACAAAGAATATTTTGAAATAAAATTAAGTATTTATTTGGGGTCTTACCCTTTATCTAGACAATCCCATTTCTAGAAATTTATCCAATACAGTTAGAAATAATGAAGTACTCTTCAAGACACATTAAGTTAAGCTTTTAAAAAAAAAATCAGGTTTCAGAAGCGTGTGTACACTGCTACCACTTGTATTTGTGCTTTTATAGATGCATATAGTTTTATATGTATAAAATATCTCTAGAAGGATACCCAAAAACTGGCTATAGTGGTTGCCTTTGGGAAGAAGAACTGCGTGACTGGGTGCAGATGTAGGAGAAAGACTAATTTTTCACCTTTTTACATTTTGTGCCTTTGCGTGTATTAGCTGTTCATTAGTTAGAGATAAGCATATATTGATCATGAGAATGCCATGGAATAACTAAGTTAAAGGTTACCTTTTAGGGGCTCCTTAGAGACCTCCCTTAATGAGAACAGTTTTATAGTCAGCATAGTGCTTGAAAACAATTTATCTTAGGTAATTAAAGCATTCCTCTTGAAATCTTGTTTTTACTCTCCATTTAGTAAACCCTTTCCTTATAGGAAGTTCAAAGGGATGCTTTAGTCAAGTGGTTCTCAAAGTACGGTCCATGGACCTCTGGAAGTTGCCGAGACCCTCTCGGGGGATTTGCCAGGTCAAAACAAATTTCAAAATGTTACTAGGATATTAGGTCCCTTTTTTACTGTGTTGACATTTGCACTGATGATGCAAAAGTAATGGGAGGAGGAGTAACACTGCTGGTACCTTAGCACTATCTGAGACGGTGGCACCAAACTGTGCTGGTCTAGGAGGTGTTGTATTCTTCACAGCCACATGCCAGCAGCATCGTGGAAGTACACATAAGGCACTTCCACTGCATTCCAAGATAGATGATTGGTTCAAGGAAAGGCACTTACAGCATGGTTTGTGGAGCAAGCTGACCTGGCTGCCTTTTTCATGGAACACAGTTTTTACTTGAAGGAATGACAGATAAACTGATTATTCCGACTTGGGTTTATGATAGACATTTTCTTGAAAATAAAGAAGTGAATCTGTCACGTCAAGGAAAACAGCTGACAGTATTTATTGCCAAAGAGAAATTTTGAGTTTTCAAGCAAGGAATAGAATTCTAGAAAACTTGTGTCTACCAGTATGAGCTTGATTACCTCCCAGTACTTAGACTTTTCTGATTAGATCAGTGCTGACATTAACAAATGTGATGTTTTTCATATTATATAAGTAAATATGTCAGCATTTGGAAGATCTGCCTAATTCACTGGACCAGGATTTTCCAAATGACTGTTGCATTGTATTACAAAATCAGACATGGATAGAATATTTATTCAAAGTTCAAGGTAGACTGATGTACTTTGTTTGTGTAATAGATTAGAAAACTTCACTAATATGGTTTCAGATTCCACACTGTAACTAATTTTTTAAAAACTACCACTTGTTTTGGTGTAGTATCAAGAAAATCAGCAATTATCTGAAAAGAATATTGATATACTCCTCCCTTTTCCAATTACATATGTGTGTAAACTGGATTCTTTTAAATGTATACTTTAACCAGAACAAACATATAACAACAGACAGTACAGAAGCAGATGAAAGAATCCAGCTGTCTTCCATTAAACCAGACGTTAAAGAGATTTGCAAAATATGTGAACAGTGCCACTCTTCTTACTAAAGTATTTTTGTTTTAGAAAACATTTATTTTATATGTATAATTGACTCCAGATTGTGAACGAATGGACAGACAGTTCCAATAATATGTACTGTCTTTGTCTGCAATAATATGTAGTAATTGCTTTCAAGGAGCTATTTACAAAATGTGATTTTAGGTTATTCTGATTAGACTGGCTCCCAGCTTTCCAGCCCTAGAATATAATCTTCCTGGTCCAAGCAGATTTTCTCTTCATGCCACATGTTCCCCTTTGGATAACTCTTCTTTTCCAGTGGCTTTTGTTATCCCTTCTTTAATGGTGATTTTTTTTTCCCCAAGCTTTTACTGAGATATAATTGACATATAACATTGTGTAAGTTTAAGGTGTATAAAGTGATGATTTGATACCCGTGTACATTGCAAAATGTTTACCACGATAAGATTAGTTAACACATCTTTACCTTACTTGATTATGATTTTGTTGTTGTTGTTGTTATGGTAAGAACATTAAAGTTATACTCTCATAGCAACTTTCAAGTATACAACATAGTATTGTTAACTAGAGTCACCATGCTGTACCTTAGATCCCCACAACTTATTCATCTTATAACTGGAAGTTTGTACCCTTTGACCAACATCTCATTCTCCTATCTCTCAGCCCCTGGCTACTACCATTCTATTCTCTGTTTCTGTGAGTTTGATGTTTTTAGATTCCACATATAAGTGAGATCATACAGTTTTGATTTTCTCTGTCTGACTTACTTCACTTAGCATAATGCCCTCAGGGTCCATCCATGTTGTTGCAAATGGAAGGATATCCTTTTTCTTTTTTGCTGAGGAAGATTCACCCTGAGCTAACAGCTGTTGCCAATCTTCCTCTATTTTGTATGTGAGCTGCTGCCACAGCATGGCCACTGATAGACGAGTGGTGTAGGTCTGCGCTGGGGAACTGAATCCAGGTTGCCAAAGCAGAATACGCCAAACTTAACCACTAGGCCACCAGGGCTGGCCAAGATATCCTTTTTAATGGCTGAATAATATGCCATTGTGTCTGTGTGTATTACATTTTCTTTATATCTATCTACCTATATATCTGTTTCTATCTATTTATACCACATTTTCTTTATCCATTCATCCGTTGATGGACACTTAGGTTGTTTCCATGTCTTCACTATTGTGAATAATACTGCAGTGAACATGGGGGTGCTGATATCAATTCAAGACAGTAATTTCATTTCCTTCAGATATGTACCCAGAAGTAGAATTGCTGAATCATATCGTAATTCTATTTTCAATTTTTTAAGGAACCTCTATGCTGTTTTCTATAGACACTGTACCAGTTTACATTCCTACCAACAGTGCACAAGGGTTCCCTTTTCTCCATACATATCCTTGCCAGCATTTGTTATCTCTCTCTTTTTCTTTTTTTTTGGGCAGTAGCCATTCTAACAGATGCAAGGTGATATCTCATTGTGAGTTTCATCAACAGTGACTTTTAAAAATGCATGTTTGTTTCTCTTTGGTCTCTCTCCTGACCTTCACTTTTGTGTTTTCAGTTAGTGATCATCTCCTCTGTGTCCAAAATGGAACTCCCCATTTTCCACTCTCACACTTGCTGGAGCCATCCTCTCACCAGGCTAGAAAGCGGGGAGTGATCACCTCCAGCCATGTTACCCATCACTGCACATGCAACCAGCTGGCACGTCCTGGAGACTTGGCTTCCTGATTGCTCTGGAACCGACTCTCCTCACTGCCTTGAAGAGGGCTAGACTCCAGTCACAGAGAACTGCTGTTCTCCCTGCTTCTGCTTTGTATCTTCTCTAATCTATGCTCCACAGAGCCTCTACATCATTTTCAATGATTTTTTTTTTTCAGATTTTAGAAAACTTTGGCAAATATAGAGAAAACTAGAAAGAAGAAAATAAATATCACTGATAGTCTTTCTATCTAAACATAACTAACACTAGTCCTGTTTCTGGCAGGAGTGAGGGTTTTGCAGAGACCTGTATTAACACACACCTTTTTTCCCCCAAATTCTTGATCGTACTGTATATACAGGTCTGTAACCTGCTTTATTTTGCTCAACGTTATATTGTGAACATTTTCCCATATCATTGAAAATTCTTTGAAACATCTTTTTTTGGGGGGCTTTATAATAATTCCATTATATTCCATAATTTGTTTAACTGTTCTTTTGTTGGAAATTTAGATTGTTTCCAAGTACCGTGTATTTATCAAATGCGTGTTTGATCATATTCCTCCCTATTTAAAATCAGTGGCACCCAATCCCTGATAGGACAGAGCCCAAGGTTTTCACATGGCTACAAGACCTTCCCCAGCTCTCTTCACCCGGTCTGTGTCCCACCTGCTCCCCTACAGTTCTCTCTGTGAAGCCTGGGCGCCATTCTTACCAGGACTCCCTTCTCCTTCTATCCCTTTTCTGCTCCTAACTATTCTTCCAGACCCACTTCAAGCTTCATCTCTTCTCTGGTCTTCCCTGAACTCCTTCAGTCAGAATAAGTTTCTTCTTTTCCTGTAACTCTGTGTAGTATTTTGTAGCTATAACTATGACTATACTTTTCTTTCCCATTATTTCCCTTGTGTTTAAAAACATAGTAGTAATACATGTTCATTATCTTCTATCAAAACTATGCATTTTTGCATATGGAGTGAAAAGCAGTTCATCCTCACCCCTCTATCCCACTCCTTTCTTAGAAGTAACCACTCTTTGCATGATTTTATGATGTTTTCATTTATCTGTCTCCTCGTTCAGACATGAGCACCCCAGGCCAGGGGTTTTTTTGTCCAAGTGTCTAACAGGAAGCTGAGCACGACACAGCCCAGGGCTTGGCTGTGAGGGGCATTTAGTCCCCTCACAGGGAGATGTGGTGAGAAGAGATCGTGTGCCTTTGTAGCCTGATAACCTCACTGCTGCTTGTCTTTCCACTGGTGCCATTTCTAAGGATTTATGAGCAGCTTCCAGAAGTACAGAAAAAGAGAGAAGAGGAAAAGAGGAGACTGGAATATAAATCATACCGGCTGCGAGCCCAGCTATTTAAAAAGGTCAGTCAATCCTAGAGCGGGATTGATCAGGTTTATCAGGGGAAAGAGAAATTGAGAGAAACACATCTGACCTGTTTGAATTAATGACATTTAGGGAGCGAACTTAAGCTTGTAATACATTGGACCACTGCTAAAATTTGGAAGATAAGGGCACCTGTCACTAGATTTCAAATCTAAAAATCTAAAACAGCAAATCTAAGGAAGGCATCTTCCAGGTATACATTTGGAATGAAAGCAAATTTCAGACTCAGGACTCAGTGTAGATGGCATGGTGGAAATGACCAAATCTATCAAAATTGTTGGGCTTTCATTCCAGAGTCCCAGATGGTAATTTTATGCCCCTTATGGTTAAATCATATACTTTTGGCACTTTTAAAATAAACTAGAAAATGTCCAAGTGTAACATGAAAGTTGGCACCCTGGGGGGTCAGAGCCTCAAAGCGACCACCATTTCCTCCCCATGGCCCCCGTGGACTCAGTGGTGCTGCAAGCCCCAGACCCTCACAGGCCGGGGGACTTGCTGCCAGTTAATTCCTTGAGCATTATTTCTCAGTGGCTTCTGTGCCTATCTTCACTGTTCTTGTTTTCTTCCCACCCCCTGACTTCAAGAGGACTCTGAAAGTCAGAAACCAAAAGACAGTTCCTACTAAACTGATGTGGGATTGGAGAGCTGCTTCTGGAGCATACCTCAGAGCTTGGGCCGGGCTCCCTCCCAGGCTCTGCTTGGACTGTCTGGTGTGTCAGCATCACAAGACCAGGCTTCTTATTATGCTTATGTGTTTGTGAACTGATGGATGGATTAGTCTATCAGGATTATAGATTATCTGTATCTGTATAGAAACAATAGATATTGCTTGTAGATCATCTTTCCTAAACACTTCAAGAAGTATTTTTTGTATAATTACCATAGTTTCTGTAGCTGGGGAAGATAAACACCACCACACTGGTGTCTTGAGCAACACGTTGTGGGTGAAGAGTGGCTATCTGCCTCTGGTGGGGAGAGTGTCTGACTTCTTTCCTGCCTTTCTTTTCTTCTACAGAAAGTGGCCAATCAACTGCTGGGGAGAAAAGTTCCCTGGGACTGACGTAAGATTATTTTCCTCAGAGCCTGAGAATTATATTTTAGCAACCTGGAGAATCACAATTCTTACTTTTATGAGTCTGGTTTAATAAAGCTTAATTCGTTGTCCACGTGTAATTTAGAAGTAGTAACCTTCTAAAAAACCCGAGGCAAAATGGTGATTAAGGTTAGTAATGATTTGGGAGCAATACTTTCACCACAGTGGCTTTGCCCTCCAGGATGCTTGTTACAATGATATTATCTCTTAATTCTAGCTGAGAATGAGTCCCTTTTTGTATGTGTTTTTATACTTTTAGAAAATAAATAACTTCTGTTTGACTTATAGTAAAACAAGCAACAGATGGTCATTTCTTTCCCATCTGGAGATGTGCAGGGAGCTATGCAGCATCTTCCCTGAGGGGTGTGGGGAGCCTCAATCTAAAAGCATCAACGAGGGAAATGGGCTGTGAGAATGAAATGTGGCCTTTCTTTAGGAGCACAGCATGATGGGGCAAGAGCCTGTCGTGGGCTTTGTGGAGAGGATGTCTGGTTGGGTACTCATTGGGTGTGCCCAGAGACTCCTGGCAGACACAGGCACCTCGGGTCCAGAGCCTCCTCTTAGCCTATTCCAACTGCCCCAGGGGCTTGCTTTGTAGGCTGTGAAGAAAGGCCACTAGCCTTTGGTGGATTTTCCTCCACCCACCCTCAAGTTTTCAGGATTGAAGCCTCAGGCCATTTGTCATCATACATGGAATCAATGTATATAACCTGGAAAACCACTCTGAAAACCATGAGTTAATAAATGTGATAATGTACGTAAAGCACATAATCCTGTGGCCTGGATATTACAGCTAAGGCCCAAAGTTGAGGAGGGGAAGGTGCTAAGGAGTCTCGTTCTAAGTCAGCGAAGCGCCACCAGGGCAGTAGGGGCCAGTTGCCTCCCCAGAAGGCTTCCTGAGAGGCCGTATCAAAAAGTGGGCTCTGCCACAAGCGCAGCTCAGAGCTTTCAAATGGTGCCACCTAGGCTCCCCTCCTAACCCAGAAGGGGGCTGTGAGGAAGGCTCAGAGAAAAGAACCCCGGTACATGAAGTCGACTCCTAGTTCTTCTCTTTCTTTCTGGGACATTAACCACTTTGGGCCAGCTTACCTATAAAATGAGAGAGTTAATACATCTAACCCCCCTTTCAGCTTTCAAATGCTGTGTGACTGTTTACATGTCTTGTGGGAAGTTGTTAGTCAGAAAGCAAACAGAAAGTGATAGTTGTCTGGAAACCTGGGTCTGCAAGGAAATTAGGGCAGGATGGAGTGCACCTAGGAATGAGGAGTGTGATTCTCTTTAGGCCTGGGCCTGTGTCATCCAGGCATCTTCCCAGAGCATTTAGGTTCAGGGCCTGAGAAGCCACAGCTCCTCCTAGCCCCAGCCAGAACACATCTTCTTGAGAATGCTACTACAGGTGCCCTGGGGAGAACCTGTAGCATCTCCACTAGGTTTGTTTAAACAGGAAATCTACAGACTCACTTTCATATTATTACAGTACTTCCCTGAGCCACCAGCCCTTGGCGCCGTCGGGGTGTAAAATCAAAGCCCAGCATGGGGGAGGGGTGCTGAGAGTTCTCACAATGCAGTTTTCCTTGGCTGAGTGCTGCCTGCAGAACCCAAGCAAGGGCCTCACAGGTAATCCTAGCACCTCCCCCAGAATCTGTTCTGCCCCCAAGAGCTCAGGATGGTCCAGGCTGAGCACCTGGCAGAAGCCACGGCATCCCCACCTCATGCTGCCACTCCTGCAGCCATCAGGCTGCTCTTCTCCCACCCTCACCAGCAACACACACCCAACCCCCATGCCAAGACCTTACTCTCTAAGTGCTTTTTCCCTGTGCCTGGCAGGACCTTAAGCCTCTTGTTTTGGTTTGGTTTTTGTTCTTGCATAGGTACAAAAAGCCCAGGCCCAGGCTGAACCGTTGCCCCTGGTTCTGACCTGTCATGGGGATTCACTCTTGAGTTGCTTTTTCTAGATCTAGTTCACACCTAACCTGAGAACCCACTGCCCTCTTCTTCTGGAGATTAGGCTCCAGCCCCCTCAGCCACTCCTCTTCCCTGAGAGCAGCTTCTGCCTCTGCTCGCACCCCGCAAAGGCCTCCAGTGATAATGGGCACACACACTATAGGGTGAGGACAAGTATGAAGAAGGCAGAGTGTTCTAACTACAAACCAATGCATTTTGTATCCCAATTGATTGTTCTGGCCAATCATTAGATAGGCCAAGTCCAGAACTTCAACTGACCATTGGGCGGATGGGGCTGGACTAAAAAACTGCCTACTATTTTCTAATCCTACAGTAAGCAGTTTGTTGAACAAACATTCATAACTAGTTAAACGTAGTTTCTATCTCTTATGAACAGTACTGCTATAAATGCCAGGACCCAACTTTGTCTCTCACTGCCCCTTTTAAGCCTGCTTTCTGGAGGCGATTCCTTCTCCTATGCTAACGATGAGAACTCAGGTAATCCCTTGACTGTTCTGGTCACTTTTAGGTGATTATACATTCTGTGATGCTCACTTTTCCTTGAAAATCCAGCCTCCACTCAAGTAAAAGTGTCCAGTCCCTAATAATAATCAAAACTCCCAACTTGAGTTAGAATTAAAGTCTCTCTTCCCCGGCTGGACCCTACTGGGCACCATCTGGGGAAGCTGACGCATCTCTCCTCCCCAAGCAGCTTAGGAGGGTTTCTGACCCACCTCTGTGTGTGCACACATCTGTTGTGCGTGTGTGTGTGTCTGTGTTGGGTGGAGGCTACAACATGGCTCCATGCTCTCTGGCCCTGGCAGTCCATCGTCTCAAGTGGACTTTCTCTCCTGGGTGCTTCCATGGGTTCTTCTGAGGCCCCCACCTGGAATGTTGGACCATAGCTCCTGTGATGCAGGTTTTCCTCCCATTACTCCTCCCCAAACCTGGTGTCTAGTAGGCATTCCACCAAGACCGTCTTCTTGGGCAGGATTGAGAACAGTTCCATGCCAACCTCTTGCGTGTGAATGCGTGTCCCAAATCTGTCCTCAGAAAACACATGTGCATCCTCTTTCCTGGTGAACTCTGGGAGGGCAGGCCAACCCCAAGGCCGTAGCCGGCTTAGGACCTATGCCCACCCTCTAGATTTCTCTGGTGTGAGTCCACTGAACCTCTCCAACTGCAGGGAATGCAAATCAAGCTATTTGGTTGAAAACAAACAAGAGGCTGGGCCCGTAGCCAAGTGGTTAAAGTGCTGTGTGCTCCGCTTCAGCAGCCCGAGTTCACAGGTTTGGATCCCAGCTGCAGACCTACTCCACTCATTAGCCATGCTGTGGAGGCATCCCACATACAAAATAGAGGAAGACTGGCATGGATATTAGCTCAAAGGTGGTCTTCCTCAAGCAAAAATAAAAAAGGAGGATTAGCAACGGATGTTAGCTCAGGATGAATCTTCCTCAGCAAAAATAAAAAGCAAAAGAAACCCACAAGGTAGCAGTTTGAAAGTGTGCAATGAGAAAGACAATGAGGGGCAGGCTGCATAGGGAGCAGTAGGAGAGAAGGGGTGGCTTGTGTGATCTCCCCAGACAAAAGGAGTGTGTGCTGTGGGCAGGCAGCCTAGAGCCTCCGGCAGGTTTGTCCTCCTGCTCACCCTTCTGTCTGTGTCTCATCAGGCAGGTGTGGGCTACAATTTCAGCTTCCCCTCCCCACTCTAGAGTCCCTCATATCCAACTAGAGTTCATGTTCAACAACTGAAGTTCCAGTTCAAAGATCCCCAGGTTACCCAACGTCTTCATCAAGGCTCCAGGCTGCCTGCTGGTGCTTCCAAGGAGAAGCCACTCATGTCTGCAGTGGCTGGGGGAAAGGGAACGCCCATGTTGCATCCAACTTACAAACCACCTCCTCTTCTCCTCCCACCTCTCAGAATGCCCCATGGTGAGAGCTCCCCTGGCCCAAACCTTCCTACCCAGCCTCGCTCCCTGGAGCCCCTGGGCTTCTCCTAGTAGGATCAGGCCTCTGTCCCAGCACCCCATCAGGGTGCTCCAGGCTCCTGTTTCCTAGGCACACAAGCCATGGGGGTGCTCACTTTTCCCCATGGGCACTTCTCTACCTCACTGGGCAGCTGATTCAAGCAACAGTTGCCCTTCTTCCCTGGCTGCCCTGGCCCCACTGAGTTAAGATTCCCCCAGAGGGGAGACGTTGGCTGCCAAGAGGAACCCTTAGGTTCTGCTCTCCCCTGTGGTCCTTCTCTAACCTTAGCTTTAGGTGACTTGACCTGCAGTGGCAGCACCCCATTTAATTTCCTCTAATACTCAAAGTAGATGTCTCATCATTGTGTCCAGTCAGCTGCTGGTTTTAAAACCCCAGTCTGCCACCTGCTCACAAGTCTATATTTCCTTCATAGTTGTTCCTAAAATAATCTTCTTATAACAAGACTCATATTTAGCAAAATCTAAATTAGGTTATCCCTGGTGTACAAATATGAGCATTTTCACACTGATTTCTTTCAGAAAGTAACGGCCTAGTTTATAATACATGCAAAAAAGTTACTCATGACCTCCTCCCCATAACGACTCCCAATTAAAAATTCACTATGTCCTCACTTTAGGTTAAATATTGTTTTTTCCTAGACGGTTTTAAAAACAAATTAACTCTTGTCAAAAGGTAGAAACAACCCAAATGTCCATCAACAGATGAATGGATAAACAAAATGTAGCATATACATACAATGGGATATTATTGAGCCTTCACAAGTTAATGAAATTCTGACACATGCTACAACATGGATGAACCTTGAAAACAGGCTAAATGAAATAAGCCAGGTGCAAGAGGACAAATAGTGTATGCTTCCACTTCAGTGAGGTACCTAGAATAGGCAGAAAGTGGAAAAGTAGTTGCCAGGGGCTAGGAGGAGGAAGGAATGGGGAGTTGTTGCTTAATGGGTACAGAGTTTCTGTTTAGAGTGTTGACAAACTCCTGGAAATAGATAGTGGTGATAGTTAGACAACATTGTGAGTATAGTTAATGCTACTGAACTGTACATTTAAAAATTGTTAAGGTGGTAAATTTTATGTTATTTACATTTTTTAAAGCACATTTTTTTAAAGGTTGGCACCTGAGCTAACCTTTATATATATATATATATATATATATATATATATATATTATGTATATATATACACACACATAACCCATAGTTGCATATTCTTATTGTAGGTCCTTCTAGTTCTGCTATGTGGGATGCCACCTCAGCATGGCTTTGTGAGCAGTGCTAGGTCCGCACCCAGGATCCGAACGAGCAAAAAAACCCTGAGCCACCAAAGCGGAGCATGCAAACTTAACTACTTGTCCACAGGGCTGGCCCCCTGTTATTTATGTTTTACCTAAATTAAAGAAGAAAAAAAAAAAACAAGAAGAGTTCGAGAAGGAAAAGAGGAGGAGGAAGAAGGGCAGTTGGAGCAGGTGGAGGGAGCACACCCTGGCAGACCTTCCTCATATACCCACGCACTCACATGGGCACACGTTTGTGCACCAGGCAGAGAGGCGTGCACGGGGGGCAAAACAAAAACCAACTTTAGTTTAACCAGTACACTGTTACATAAAGGAAACCTTAATGTCTTTAAATTTTTACCAAGTTCAAATTAAACTTCATCATCAAATTCTACAAAGTACTTAGCTGAAGTAAGGTGAAGGGAAGTTTGGAGTCAGCATTCTAGGCTTTCTTACTGCTCAGTCCCAGTCACTGACTTCTAGAATTATCCTCACTGTCCCCCTTCCTTCCTACTTTCTAGCAAACCAGCACCCTCTTACACTTGCCCAAGGGGTCCCTGCACAAGTTGGAAATGCATTTTTCTGTTCCCTGGAAGCCACTGCCTCCCTTCTGCCTGCAGGACACACTGCCCGTAGCCCCAGGCAGGGAAGGCACTTTTTCCTCTCCCAACCCCTCCATTCCCATCCTTTGTCTCTCTCTCTCCCTCTCTAATACACAAACACACACACACAGCCTGCAACATCCTACCTCTGCCAAAATTCCAGGAAGGTAGGCGCCCACTGTAACTTTTCCGATTCCTCAGGAGTCAGTGCTCTTGCTCCTCAGCAGGAGGGGACACAGGTGTCCTCAAGGCGTCTGCTATCAGCCAGCTTGGGGTTAAAGGTGGCCCGTCCCTCCCCAAGTCTGTGTGGTGAGGGCTGACTCATGGCATGGCAGCAACTCTCCCAATGAAAACCTCTCAGCATCTTTGCTCTCTCCAACACTCCGCATCTTCCTTTTGAGATTTAGAGCCATCTAAACTTTTTTTCCCCTAATTTTTGTAAAGGTGAATTCACATAACACAGTTAGCGTGAACTGTACAATTCAGTGGCATTTAGTACATTCAAAGCGTTGTACAGCCACCACCCATATCGAGTCTCAAACATTTTCATCACCCCAAAGGAAACCTGCTCTCATGAAGCCATCGCTCCCCATTTCTAGCCCCTGGTAACCCCCTACACTGTCTTGATAATCTTCTTTGGAATTTCAACATTTGGGTCTCAGATCTCATGATAAAATTTGTTAACTGTCATATCTGGTGCCTCACTCTGAAGCTGGAGTTTAACTTCCTGTTCTTGTAGCCCACTCTCCTTTTATTTTGAAGATTAGCCTGAGCTAACATCTGCCTCCAATCCTCCTCTTTCTGCTGAGGAAGATTGGCCCTGAACTAGTATCTGGGCCCGTCTTCCTCTATTTTATATGTGGGATGCTGGCCACAGCATGGCTGGATAAGCAGTGTGTATGTCCGTGCCTGGGATCCAAATCAGCGAACCCTGGGCTGCTGAAGTGGAGTGCGTGAACGCCACCAGGCTGGCTCCTGTGGCCCACTCTCCTGACCCAGTATCCTCCTGCAAATTCACAAACACAGGTGCGTTCATTTGGACAGCTGTGGGTCCCCTACCTGATTCATTAGGAAAGACCTGCTTAAAACTCCTTTGGCAGTGAGTGTGAGTTTGGTTTGGGACAATGAGCCCAGGAGTCACCAGCCAGGGTGGGCCTGCCTCCTGGGCCCAGCTGATAAAGCTCCTCCACCACCTCATCAGGGACAACCAGGCAATGGGGAGCACCGATCAGCAGAGGGCACCCCTGAGTTCCTCTACCTGAGCAGCAGCCAGAGGGTCAGAGAGGCTGGCCGCCATGTTGCACTGAGAAGAGACTGTCCAGGATTAATACTAATATGCTAATATTAATCATGTCAGCGTGAAAGCTTCATATTCACACTTCTTCTTAACAAGCTTCCAGGTGATATCCTGTTACTGATCTGGGGCCCACCCTTGAGTAGCAAGGTGCTAAATAGAATGAACAGCCAAAATAAACACAGGATGAACTGCTTGCTGTCCAACCACTCAGCTGAAAGGGGAGGAGCTGGACCAACAAAGAGGATGAGTGTGGGAGAGGTGGAAGGAGAATGTACCAGCCACGGGGAACAGCATGGGCGAAGGCCTCAAGCAGAAAGAGAGCTTCAGTTTAGTGAAAGGCCCAGCACAAGCTCAGTGTGTGTGGGCAGTGAGTGCAGGGGATCTGGGCAGGGCATGGACAAGCTCCGTTCCTGGTTCTGAATTTTCAGGAGCAGAAACCCTGTCTCCTCGGGGAAGCCCTCCACCGATGAGTGGGTTGGTGTCCTTTTGATGTCCTTCCTTGGTACCCAGGACTTCCCTCATCCACACACTTATGACAAGATCTCCCAACTTGCCTCTCCTTGGTCTCTCGGCCTCACTGGCCTGTAAGCCCCTGAAGGGCGTGCTCCATGTCTGCTGGGATTAGTAGAAGCATTCAGTTGTTATCAGAAAACTTTCAAACCATCAGGACCACTGTAAGCCTCTCAGCTCCAGTAGCAGTGGGTGCTTATGGAAACTCCTTGAGAGGGGCTGCCTGCCTGGCCCAGGAGACCAGGAAGGAGCAGCCAGCAACAGAGGCTGGTGCCTGGCTCTTGCTGCCCCCCTCAGGGAGACTGGGCCTGAGACCCCAATAGTCAATAAAAGCTAGACCACAACCCGGGGAGCCACACAAGCTGGATTGAAAGGAGCAGGGGCGCAGTTGAACAGGTGATTGGGTGGGATGGTGGCATTTTCTGAGAAGCACGAGGGGAAGGTGCAAAGGCAACAGGCCTGGAGGGGTAGATGGCCTGGCAGAGGGGACTCTGGGGATCCCCAAGGGCGAGGAGAAAGTGACCAGAAAGGAGGGGACAGAGGTGAGGCCCGCGGTCTTGGACAACAAAACATGAATGTTTGGAGCCACCCCATGACTTGGTGACAGGTCCCCATCCAGGTGAAGTGTGCCTGGAACAGCGCCAGTTTGCAGGATTGGGCCTGGTTTGTGGCCTGGCTGACCCTTCAGAGAAGAAAGCAATGAGCAGGGGACACTGTGTGTGTCACCAAACTCCAGACTGAAAGGGCACTTGGACCTCCTGGGTCATGAGGGGACTCACCAGACCCTGGGACTCAGCCTGTGGGTTGGGGGACCGGGAGAGGCTCCAGACTCCGTGGGGGCTCAGCCAGTGCAGGTGGTGCCCTAGCTGGAAAGGGTGCACGGTGCTGCCTGGACCAGCCCCCCTCCCACTGTGTCAGAGGCTTCCGGGGCCCAGCGGTCAGGCCTGAGGCACCTGTGGAAATCTGCTCTCTGAGCATTTGGGGACAGGGGTGCGGTCACATGTGTGGCAGACCCGGGGCCTTGCCTATCCCATTTCCTCTCCCTGTATACGCATCTTCCCGGCGTCCCCTCAGGCATTCGTGGCCACAAGCTGGGGTCTGGCAGTGGGATGTGGGTGGTGCCTCTTCTCGGTCATGCCCCTCTCCAAGTCCCACACTCCGTCCCTGGCTGCCATCTTCCCCTTTAGCGGCAGAGACCTTGACGCCATAGCACACGGATGGCCTCCTTCTTCTCCACACCCTCTGCCTCGAGACTTTCAGCTCCTCTCACTGAAGCAGTGGGTCCACTTCTCTCCCCTGAGTCTGGGAAGTCAGCAGAGGGGACACCTGCAGAAGCTGCAACCAGCACTGGCTTGAGTCTGCTTTGCTCTTGCTCAACTGCCATGACCTTAAAACCATGCTGAGCTGGCCTGTTGCAAGCCAGCAGCCCACTCTGTCTGTCACGTCAGCCCACCCAGGACCTGTGAACAAGGCTGTCTGACACCAAAGAGCTGCCCAGACAAGCCCAGCCGAGATGCTGACCCACAGACTCATGAGCTAAAGACATGTTTATTAGTATTTCGTAAGAATTTTACATGCCACGTTGTTGTGGCAGTAGATAAATGAACCAGTGGCACCCCAGCAACACTGAATGGAGCAGAGCCACTCCACCCCCAACCACGCAGGATTTCTATGTGAATGAACAGGAAGCAATGACTGTGCTGTCGCAGTGACATTCCGGGGTTGGCCTGTTCCTGAAGCAGAGCTGGTCCTCCCCTGACTGGTGCACCAGGAGACAGCTCAGGGGGCGCCTCCCTGCCCCGGTGCAGGAGAGACCCGAGCAGAGGGCAGATGGTAGATGAAATGAATTACAGGGACAGCCATTAGCCTGTAGCCCATGGAGGGAAAGGACTGGTGTGTCTCCTGGAAGCCCATGCTCTGGTACAGGGCCAGTGCGGAGAACTGCATGATGCTGGTGATGAGGACGACTTCACTGTAGCCCTGGTCTCTTGCAAACTGGAGGACAGTCCTGACCAGGGCTTTCGCTATCCCCTGACCACGGTGCTCCAAGGCCACACTTAGGCGAAGCAGCTCCACCTGCTTTTTCTGCAGCGTGGGCTCCTCAACGGGCACAGCTCCCACCGTGCCCACCACCTGCCCCTCGGACTCAACCACCCAGAAGCAGGAGCCACGCTCACTGAAGTAGTATTTGGTGATGTCAGACAAGTCTGTCTGTAAAAACTTGACAATGTGCTGAGTCCAACTGTAGTTGGCAAGAAACCACAGGGTAGTGAGGAGGGTGAGGCTGGCTACGAGGGCTGAGAGCCAGGACCCAGAGACCGGGAACACTGCTAGGGGCCCCCCAAGCAAGAGCACAAGTGTTCGCGGCAGCTTCAGGGTGTGGCGGAAGGTGGCAGGGACGTGCTCGGCCATCCCCTGGGAGAACAAGCCCAAGACACGTTTGCGGTCGCTCTCCTGGTATTTGCGGATGTGATAAGGAGCCATGGCAGCCTTCTTGTCTGAGTCTGCAAGTCAGTGGAGAGAGAGTGGGCTAGGTGTCCCTGCACACCTTCCCGGCAGCCCTGCAGAGGACAGAGGAAGCCATGTGAGTGCCCCCATCTCTCCCACCTCCCAGGGACAGGGCAGACCCTGCTGCAGGGTGGGTCTTTCTGCTCCTGCCCCAGAGGAAGTGGGCCAGGGCCACTGGGACAAGGAGTCGGCTCAGAAGACTGTATTTCAGCCTGGCTACATCCCTTTCAAGCTGTGTGCCCTTGGGCATGTCACATATCTTGCCTAGCTCTGTGTCTTCATCTGTAGAACAGGGCAAAATAAAACCTACATTTTGGGCTTTCTTGAGATTTTAATGAAATACCATGCAATGCCCCCCTCCACCCACCTTCCCCTCTTACTGGCTCTCTCAGCTTATTGATACACTGGGGCAGCAGGTCCGGTTATCAGATGGTCCACATGTCCCCTGCCTTTTGTTTCCTTTCCAAGAACCATACATTTCAGGAATCTCCTGTGTCTAAGTACAAGTTGCAGCACAGGCTCCTTCCACCTTTGTTGCAAACTTTCAGGCTGCTGTGGTGGCATAAGAGCAAACACTGAAAATGGCCCAGCCCTGAGAGCCATGCAGGGTCTGGGGCCAGGCCACTCTCAGAGCACTGTCCTTCCACCCACGTTCTCTCACTTGCTCACACAAGGTCCTTGAGAGTCCAAGGCGTCCTCAGCGGGGCCACTGCTCTGAGAATCCAACCAGCATCCAGGAGAGACTGTCCAGAAACTCTCTAGCTCTGGGGAGCAGGTCCATGATGCCACCTCATTGGCTGGCTCGTGGACATTTGATAATCATAAACCCAGGGTCAAGGAGCTGGGCTGTGACAGAGCAGAGAGCCCATCCTCCACTCACCGTTGTCACCATCAGGGCAGCAGCCTGGAGTGGGGCAGCGGGGTCTGATCTTCTCAGGGTCCTTGCTCTTGTGGACAGTCTAGACCCCTCCTCCCATGGTGGTTCCAGCCTGGAGCATCACCCACCTGGCCCCTCGGTGCTCCTGATGTCCACCCTCTGGCCCTCCCCTCAGCTCCTAGGAGCCTGGGGAATGCACCTTGCTCCTTGTGATCTGTCCTCACAGGCCAGAGTCCATGTCGCCTGGCTGGGCAGACTGGGTCCTTCACAGCTTGGCTTCTCCCTGCCTGGGCCTCAAGTGTTCCAAAATAATTGATCCTTTGCAGTTCCCTGCACTTATCTCACCAAGCTCCACTTCCATTCATTCATTCGTTCAAGGTACTATTATGTATGGTGTACCTACTATGTGCCATGTTCCTTTCAGCTCCTACAATGTTGACACAGAGCTGACAGACATGGGTACAGTGTGCAGCTGGTGTCTGTTCTGGTCCTTGCTCCAGCGTGTCCCATAACAGTTGTTAAATAGTTTGCACTGAGTAGTAGCAGTAGCTGAAACAGACATAAACCAAACACAACAGGAAAATCCAGTCTCTGTGGAACCTCAATGCTGTGAGCTGAGGAGAGGACACTCCCCTTCCAAAATCAGCTTGCATTTCTCCTACATGCCTTCACACACACACCAGGAAAGACCCAGCTCTACGTTGTCAAGGCTTCGTGAAGCTATGACCAGCTTTACAATCAGGCATTGGTTCTGTCCAGCGCTCATTTGGGGCCGGCACCCTATGGGCAGTGGGGGTCAAGCAGAGAGCTGGGCAGACACAGGTTCTTCCCTCCAAGAAGCTCCTCAGAAGCCATCAGTGATGGGGGGACGTGTGGCCCCCTCTCACACCTGTGGGGATGGCTGGGCGGGAGATGTTTCAGCGGCCCTGACAGTGTACTGGGGGCATCCAGGGGAGGACCCTGGAGGAGAGTCCAGAAGGAGGGGTAGGACTGAGCAAGGCAGAGAGAAGGGGAGCCTTCCAAGCTGAGGGAACAGAGGCATGAAGACCCTGAGGCCGGACAAAGGCAAGGCTTTCATGGAAAGACAGTGACACGGCCCCTGAAGGTGTCAGAGAGTGAGGATGGCAGTGGCCTGGCCATGACGGCCTGAGGTCCAGGTTAAGGAGTTGGACTCTGTTCCAAGAACTCCATGAGGCTATTATATGCTTTTAGCTGAGGCGGGACCTAACCAGCAGGGGGTGTGAGTGGGTGGGTGGGGATATGTTTGTCACTCTGGCTACATGTGGAGAATGGATGGAAAGATGGCAAGAGGCAGAAATGGAAGCACATTTTCCACCCCCACCCACAGAGGCTAGTGCCACAGACCAGACAGAGGAGGCCCCCAGGTACAGATATGCAGCCTGCTCACTGTACAGAGCACCTGGCCAGGAGGGCGAGTGGCAACTAGAATCGACCTTGACTCCTCTCACCACGCCGTGAGCCGTGGCACAGAGCTGAGTCTGGACAAAGGAAAAGGCACCTTTTCGTTACTCGCTCAAAGGCATGGCTGCCCACTGGACTGTGCATCCAATGGGCTGTGTCTGTGTGAGCGCATGACTGTCCTATGTTCACAAAGGACCCTTCCGGGCTACTCGAGGCCCTCGAGAGAAAGTGGTGGCTTGGCCCAGAGCAGGGAGATGGAAATGATAAAACCTGGCCCAACTGGAGGGGCATCTTGGGGGGCAGAAATGGCAGGAGGTAGTAATGATCCAAATGGAAAGAGGACAAGGAAGGTGTCCAAGTTGACAGCCAGATTTCTGGTAACAGCATTGAGGAGGACGCTGGTGAGGACCAGACTAAGAGAGAAGGATCATGATGACCCTAAAGGTGCCATCCTGCAGCCTTCCTAATCGGAAACCAGAAGCTGGCAGCTGGAATCCTGGGCCGTGGATGGACACTGCTGAGGTTCTGGATTTGGGCCCCAACAAGGCCACAGGGTAGAGTTGAATGAACACAAAGTCTGGGTGGTGTGTGCATGGGAGTTTGTGAGGTTGTTTTCAGTACATTTCAACATTTTCTTGAGACATTTCCATGTTAAGTAACATGAACTAGGAGTCAACAGAGGAGAACAAAGGGCTCCAAAGTGCAGGTGCGTGTTCCTCATGAGTCTGTCGAACGTTAACCCTCAGGAACCTCGCAGCGCAGCCCAGGGGCCAGAGGTCTGTGACCTGACCCCGCCCTCCATCTGCCTGTATCCTCAGGGCCTCTGTGGCTTCCTCAACACCCAGTGCCCTGGGAACACTCAGGCTTTTCATCCTTCCTCACAGCCGTGAACAATGATGTTGAGGATTTAGTGTCACGAAAAACAAAAGTCAAAATATAGCACCACACAATACAAGGTTACGAAACAGCGTGTTTGAATTCACGTTTGCTGAAACATACCTTACGAATAGTGTGGACGCACGAGCAGGCAGGGGAAACGCCTGAGTGGTTTGCCAAATGTTGGCAGCAGCCGTCTCTGGAGACGGGACCTGCGAGGGATTCTCCGTGTGGGGAGGAAGGCAGGACGTCCTAGCACGTTTTCAGAAGACGAACGAGGATGGGAACCTACGTGTCTCTGCCTCAGCCGACTCCGAGAGGGCGAGGGACCCAGCTGAGACCTTGGACTCCTACAGGGGAGGTGGGAGTATTAGTTCATTCTATGGCTTTATTTTTTGACTAACCACGGTGATGTGAACAATTGAGTGGCACCTAGCACCTTCACAACGGGGTGCAAACCTCACCCTATCAGGTTCCCAAGCATTTTCATCACCCAAAGGAAACCCCTTCCCCATTAAGCAGTCACTCCCTGTCCCCTCCTCTCCCAGCCCCTGGCTGACACTAACATGCTTTCTGTCTGTATACGTTCACCCACTCTGGATGTTTCCCCGAAATGGAATCACACAATCTGTGAACCTTATGTTCATTTGCTTTTTCTTTATGTTTAGGGTTCACCCGTGCTGTAGCATGTGTCAATGCTTCGTTGCTTTTGATTCCTTATTTTCAGTGCCACCAAGTCAGCTGGGGCTCCTAGCGACCCTGGGTACAGCAGAGCGGACCCTGCGGTCCTTTTGCGCCATCCTCTCAGCTTCCGGTGCTATAGGTGACAGTGCTCTGCCGCTATTCACAGGGTTTTCATGGCCGTCTTGTTGAAGTGGGTCGCCAGATCTTCCTGGTTTGTGTCAGACTGGAAGCTCCACTGAAACCTGTCCACTATGGGTGACCCTGCTGGGATTGGAAATACTTCCGGTGCATAGTTTTCAGCATCACAGCAACACGCAGCTGCCACAGTAGGACAATGGGCAGAACAGTGGGGTGGTTCCCTCACTGGTGTGGAGAGCACCAAATCTTGACCCCCAGACCTCCAGGACTGGCTTTTTATGACTGAATAATATTTATTGACTGGAGAGACTGCCTTTGTTTATCCATTCATCTATTGATGGACATTTGGGTTGGTTCCACCTTCTGGCTATTGTGAAGAGCACAGCTAGAACATTCCTCTAATGGCATTGTGTGAACACCTATTTTCAGTTCTTTCCCTATACACCTTGGGTAGAATTGCGGCATCATATGATAACACTGTGTTGCAAAAGTGAGGAACTGCCAACTGTTGTCCAAAGTGGCCGCACTGCGTCACTTTCCCACCAGCAATGAGTCGTATTTCATTTTCCCATCTGCTCAGCACATCTGCCTGGCACCTACAGGGAAGAGAGACAGCGGCCACTCACCAGGAATTAGCAGCCTGGCACCGTGAGAAAGCTGTTTTCCTGTCCTGTACTCTGTGATGTTGACGGCAGCCTGAGAACTAAGGTAGATGTCAGGGTCCATCTTACGGATGGGAAGCCAAGTCCAGAGAGCGGAGATATCCGGCCCGGGGCCTGCACGTGGTGCTGCTTCAGCGCAGGCTGACCCCAGGCAGGTGTCTGACAAGGGTTTGGTGAATTATGAATTTATACACAGCACCGTTTGGGAGGAGACCCAGCTCTGTCGGGTGGGGTGTGAGATTCACCCCTCACCCCGATCACGTCCATCTGGGGCCAGGGGTCGGGCCATGTTTGACCCCACTCCAATATGTGATGGAGGAACTGTTCTTCCTTCAAGATCCAGTTTAGTGGGGCCTTCTCCAACGAGACCTCTGACCTCTCCCAGCCTGATGGACCTTGTACTGCTCCTGCCTTTGAAGCCTCTGCACTTCTCATCAAGTACTTATATTGCTGTTCATTTGTTACTTGCTTGTCAAGTAACTGTTAACTGAAGACAGTTCGTTAGATTCAACATGAACAGAGTACCCGATAAACCATTTTATTCATTTTCTGTTACCCATAGGAGCTTGAGTGTATTAGGGGATTCCACTTTTGGAACCACTGTTATTGCCAGAGTTGTGGGACCAGCCCAGCGCAGAAATGGACCAGTGAGAAGGCAGGTAGACAATAAGTGGTGGTATGTATTGGAAGTCTCAGGGAGAAAAGAGTCAACTCAGGCTCGTTTAACGGAAGCTCCTGGAGAGAACACCCCCTCCCTGGACCTCCCGTCAGGGCTCCCAGAACCCAGCCTCGATCAGCGTCCTGGACTTCCACTGAGAGCTCCTGACTGAAAGAGACAACGGGGAGAATAACAGCAGATCGTTCCAAGGGGAAGAAGGTAGGCAGGCAGGTAATGTGTTCAGAAATCCTAGGACAAGCTCCCAGCTCTACGGAAATCTTCTCTGACCTAACTGTCAACTAGTTCTCTGAGAAAGGGAGACGGTCTCAGGTCCCAACACTCAGATTAGGAAAACTCACGCAGATTTTATAGATGTGGATCATCAAAGGGACTCATTAAGAAGGTGTGGGCAGGCAGAGGGGACAAGGCATGGGACAGGAACCCGGCATACGACTGCCCAGAGGCCTGAAGCGAGGTGGAGGCAGAGGTCCCAGGAACCAGACCCTGGAGCTGAGGAGACAGGCTGCCCCCAGAGGTCTAGGGACAGAGCCAGCCCAGGGGACCTTGCAGGAGGGTGCCTCACTCTCTTCCTCCCTCCCGTCTCCTGCCAGCCTCCTCCCTCCACACACACTGTGAAACCCAAGGGGAAGGAGGGACCTCTTGCTCTGTTACAATAGGTCGGCCTCCCAGGACAGAGATAAGAGTGAGGATGCGTGTTGCATGATCTGGAGGAAAATGGGAGATAACTGGCTGACAGCTTTATCAAAATATCAAGAGCAGGCATTTGCTGCATACAGCTTTGCTCATTCTGATCCAACCAACCTAGAAGGTTATGCTTTTCTTCATTTCTGACTTTACTGCCGATAGCTCTTCAGTCAGCAAAACAAAGCCCAAAGCAGAGGAGTGCCTCCCATCCCAGTGTAGGTCCCAGAGCAAAGGACCTGACTCCTGGGGTTTGTAGACAAGGTCTTGTGGAATTCGGTCATCAAGGGGAAAAGCAGAATGAGGATGGCAGCAGCAGACCTGAAACAGAGCCTATGAGTGGCTGTCCTTCTCCTAAAAAGTAGGCTCCAAGCTTATGAGCAGCTGTAGCAGCTTTGAGAGTATGGTGGGGAGGAGATGGGGGATTAAAGACCCTGCCACTGTGGTAACTCACAGCCTTGGTTCCAGTTCCTCAAAATGTGGAACATAAAATTTCCATATGACTCAGCAATTCCACTTGCAGGTTTACAGCGAGAGAATTGAAACAAGTGTTCACACACAACTCATACAGGAATGTACCCAGCAGCACTATTCACAATAGCCAGAAAGTGGAAACCCAAATGTCCAAAATGGATAAAGAAAGGCAGTCTCTCCATACAGTGGAATACATTCAGCCATAAAAAGCCAGCCCTCCTAGGCCGGTGGCTAAGATTCATGCTCTCACCACCACGGCCCTGGTTTGTTTCTTGGTCAGGAAGCCACACCACCCGTCTGGTGCCTGTCTGTTGTCCTTCTGTGGCAGTTGCATGTTGCTGTGATGCTGAAAGCTATGCCACAGTTATCCCAGCAGGGTCGCCCATGGTGGACAGGTATGAGTGGAGCTTCCAGACTAAGACAAACTAGAAAGAAGGACCTGGTCACCCACTTCCGAAAAAAATTGGCCATGAAAACTCTATGAATAGCAACGGGGCACTGTTTGATATAGTGCCAGAAGGTGAGAGGATGGAGCGAAAACAAGGAGCAGGCTTCTTCTCTGCTATACCCAGGGTCACCAGAAACTGCAGATGACTTGGTGGCACTAAAAATAACAAATAAGAAGCAATGAAATACTGCCATGTGCTACAATGTGGGTGAAACCTGAAAACCATAAAGAAAAAGAAGCATGAGGTCAGCCCAGAGGTGTAGTCGTTAAGTGTGTGTGCTACACTTTGGCAGCCCAGGGTTTGCGAAATTCAGATCCTGGGCACAGACCTACACCCAATGCATGAAGCCATGCTGTGGTGGTGACCAACATACAAAAGAGGAAGATTGGCACAGATGTTACCTCAGGGCCAATCTTCCTCACCAAAAAAAAAAGAGAGTGAGAGAAAAGAAAACAAAAAAGAAGCTGAACATAAGGTTCACAGATTGCATGACTCCATTTGAAGGAAATTTCTAGAATAGGTAAATCCATAGAGACAGGAAGCTGATTAGTGGTGGCTAGGGGCTGGGAGGAGGGGACAGGGAGTGACTGCTTAATGGGGAAGGGGTTTCCTTTGGGTGATGAAAATGCTTGGGAACCTGATGGGGTTTGCATCCCATTGTGAAGGTGCTAGGTGCCACTCAATTGTTCACATTACCTTGATTAGTTAAAAAATAAAATCATAGGGGCCGGCCTGGTGGCAAAGCAGTTAAGTGCACAGGTTCTGCTTCGACGGCCCGGGGTTTGCTGGTTCGGATCCCGGGTGCGGACACGGCACCACTTATCAAGCCATGCTGTGGTAGGCGTCCCACATATAAAGTAGAGGAGATGGGCACGGATGCTAGCACAGGGCTAGTCTTCCTCCTCAAAAAAAGGTGGACTGGCGGCAGATGTTAGCTCAGGACTAATCTTCCTAAAAATAAATAAATAAGTAAATACAATAAAATAAAACCATAGAATGAACTAATAGTCCCACATTCCCTGTAGGCCTCTAAGGTGCCTTGCCCTCTAGGAGTCGGCTGAGGCAGAGACACGTAGGTTCCCATCCTCGTTCGTCTTCTGAAAACGTGCTAGGACGTCCTGCCTTCCTCCCCACACGGAGAATCCCTCGCAGGTCCCCTCTCCAGAGACGGCTGCTGCCAACATTTGGCAAACTCAGGCGTTTCCCCTGCCTGCTTGAGGGCCACAATATTCGTAAGGTACGTTTTAACAAACGTGAATTCAAACACGCTGTTTCGTAACCTTGTATTGTGTGGTGCTATATTTTGACTTTTGTTTTTCGTGACACTAAATCCTCAACATCATTGTTCACGGCTGTGAGGAAGGATGAAAAGCCTGAGTGTTCCCAGGGCACTGGGTGTTGAGGAAGCCACAGAGGCCCTGAGGATACAGGCAGATGGAGGGCGGGGTCAGGTCACAGACCTCTGGCCCCTGGGCTGCACTGCGAGGTTCCTGAGGGTTAATGTTCGACAGACTCATGAGGAACACGCACCTGCACTTTGGAGCCCTTTGTTCTCCTCTGTTGACTCCTAGTTCATGTTACTTAACATGGAAATGTCTCAAGAAAATGTTGAAATGTACTGAAAACAACCTCACAAACTCCCATGCACACACCACCCAGACTTTGTGTTCATTCAACTCTACCCTGTGGCCTTGTTGGGGCCCAAATCCAGAACCTCAGCAGTGTCCATCCACGGCCCAGGATTCCAGCTGCCAGCTTCTGGTTTCCGATTAGGAAGGCTGCAGGATGGCACCTTTAGGGTCATCATGATCCTTCTCTCTTAGTCTGGTCCTCACCAGCGTCCTCCTCAATGCTGTTACCAGAAATCTGGCTGTCAACTTGGACACCTTCCTTGTCCTCTTTCCATTTGGATCATTACTACCTCCTGCCATTTCTGCCCCCCAAGATGCCCCTCCAGTTGGGCCAGGTTTTATCATTTCCATCTCCCTGCTCTGGGCCAAGCCACCACTTTCTCTCGAGGGCCTCGAGTAGCCCGGAAGGGTCCTTTGTGAACATAGGACAGTCATGCGCTCACACAGACACAGCCCATTGGATGCACAGTCCAGTGGGCAGCCATGCCTTTGAGCGAGTAACGAAAAGGTGCCTTTTCCTTTGTCCAGACTCAGCTCTGTGCCACGGCTCACGGCGTGGTGAGAGGAGTCAAGGTCGATTCTAGTTGCCACTCGCCCTCCTGGCCAGGTGCTCTGTACAGTGAGCAGGCTGCATATCTGTACCTGGGGGCCTCCTCTGTCTGGTCTGTGGCACTAGCCTCTGTGGGTGGGGGTGGAAAATGTGCTTCCATTTCTGCCTCTTGCCATCTTTCCATCCATTCTCCACATGTAGCCAGAGTGACAAACATATCCCCACCCACCCACTCACACCCCCTGCTGGTTAGGTCCCGCCTCAGCTAAAAGCATATAATAGCCTCATGGAGTTCTTGGAACAGAGTCCAACTCCTTAACCTGGACCTCAGGCCGTCATGGCCAGGCCACTGCCATCCTCACTCTCTGACACCTTCAGGGGCCGTGTCACTGTCTTTCCATGAAAGCCTTGCCTTTGTCCGGCCTCAGGGTCTTCATGCCTCTGTTCCCTCAGCTTGGAAGGCTCCCCTTCTCTCTGCCTTGCTCAGTCCTACCCCTCCTTCTGGACTCTCCTCCAGGGTCCTCCCCTGGATGCCCCCAGTACACTGTCAGGGCCGCTGAAACATCTCCCGCCCAGCCATCCCCACAGGTGTGAGAGGGGGCCACACGTCCCCCCATCACTGATGGCTTCTGAGGAGCTTCTTGGAGGGAAGAACCTGTGTCTGCCCAGCTCTCTGCTTGAGCCCCACTGCCCACAGGGTGCCGGCCCCCATTGAGCGCTGGACAGAACCAATGCCTGATTGTAAAGCTGGTCATGGCTCCAGGAAGCCCTGAGAACGTAGAGCTGGGGACGTTCCTGGTGTGTGAGATGAGGGCTATTGGGAGAGATGCAAGCTGATCTTTGGGTGAGAAGCATCCTCCCGCTCCATCGTCCCCACTCACAGCATTGAGGTTCCACACAGAAGAGGTTTTCCTGTTGTGTTTGGTTTCTGCCTGTTTCAGTGACTGCTACATCTCAGTGCAAACTATGCAATGACTGTTATGGCACACTCTGGACCAAGGACCAGAACAGACACCAGCTGCACACTGTACCGATGCCCGTCAGTTCTGTGTCAACATCGTCGGAGCTGAAAGGATGTCTGGCACAGAGCAGGAGCAGCATACATAATAGTACCTTGAATGAATAAATGAAGGAAAGAATGAATGAACAAATGAAGGGAAGTAGAGCCGGATAAGGCAAGTGGAGCAATTACAAAGGATCAATTTTTTGGAACCGGTAAAGTCTAGGCAGGGAAAAGCCCAGCTGTGAAGGACCCAGTCTGCCCAGCCAGGGGGACCTGGACTTTGAACAGGGCATATGAAGGGGGGGGGGTGCATTCCCGAGGTTCCTAGGAGGTGAGGGAAGGGCCAGAGGTTGGAGATCAGAGAGCACCAAGTGGCCAGGTGGGTGATGCTCCAGGCTGGAACCACCAGAGGACAAGGGGTCTAGACTGTCCACAAGAGCAAGGACCCTGAGCAGCTCAGACCCTGCGGCCCCGCTGCAGGCTGCTGCCCTGATAGTCACACAGGTGAATGGAGGATGGGCTCTGCGCTCTGTCACAGCCCGGCTCCTTGATCCTGGGTTTATGATTGTCAAATGTCCATGAGCCAGCCAATGAAGTGGCATCAATGGACCTGCTCCCCAGAGCTGGAGAGTTCCTGTCCAGTCTCTCCGGGATGCTGGTTGGAGTTTGAGGGCCGTGGCCCCACCGAGGACGCCTTGGACAGTCAAGGCCCTTGTGAGAGCAGGTGAGAGGACGTGGGTGGAAGGACAGTGCTCTGAGAGTGGCCTGGCCCCAGACCCTCCTGTGGCTCTCAGGGCTGGGCCATTTTCAGTGTTTGCTCTTATGCCACCACGGCAGCCTGAAAGTTTGCAATAAAGGTGGAAGGAGCCTTTGCTGCAACTTGTACTTAGACACAGGAGAGTCCAGAAATGTATGGTCCTTGAAAAGGAAACAAAAGGCAGGGGACGTGTGGACCATCTGATAACCGGACCTGCTACCCCAGTGTATCAATAAGCTGAGAGAGCCAGTAAGAGGGGAAGGGGGGTGGAGGGGAGCATTGCATGGTATTTCATTAAAATCTCAAGAAAGCCCAGAACGAAGGCTTTATGTTGGCCTGTTCTACAGTTGAAGACACAGAGCTAGGCAAGATACGTGACATGCCCAAGGGCACACAGCTTGAAAGGGATGTAGCCAGGCTGAAATACAGTCTTCTGAGCCGACTCCTTGTCCCAGTGGCCCTGGCCCACTTCCTCTGGGGCAGGAGCAGAAAGACCCACCCTGCAGCAGGGTCTGCCCTGTCCCTGGGAGGTGGGAGAGATGGGGGCACTCACATGGCTTCCTCTGTCCTCTGCAGGGCTGCCGGGAAGGTGTGCAGGGACACCTAGCCCACTCTCTCTCCACTGACTTGCAGACTCAGACAAGAAGGCTGCCATGGCTCCTTATCACATCCGCAAATACCAGGAGAGCGACCGCAAACGTGTCTTGGGCTTGTTCTCCCAGGGGATGGCCGAGCACGTCCCTGCCACCTTTCGCCACACCCTGAAACTGCGGCGAAACCTCGTGCTCTTGCTTGGGGGGCCCCTAGCAGTGTTCCTGGTCTCTGGGTCCTGGCTCCTGGCCCTCATGGCCAGCCTCACCTTCCTCACTACCCTGTGGTTTCTTGCCAACTACAGTTGGACTCAGCACATTGTCAAGTTTTTACAGACAGACTTGTCTGACATCACCAAATACTACTTCAGTGAGCGTGGCTCCTGCTTCTGGGTGGTTGAGTCCGAGGGGCAGGTGGTGGGCACGGTGGGAGCTGTGCCCGTTGAGGAGCCCACGCTGCAGAAAAAGCAGGTGGAGCTGCTTCGCCTAAGAGTGGCCTTGGAGCACCGTGGTCAGGGGATAGCGAAAGCCCTGGTCAGGACTGTCCTCCAGTTTGCAAGGGACCAGGGCTACAGTGAAGTCATCCTCTGCACCACCATGATGCAGTCCTCCGCACTGGCCCTGTACCAGAGCATGGGCTTCCAGGAAACACACCAGTCCTTGGGCTTCCATCGCTTCAGGCTAATGGCTGTCCCTGTAATTCATTTCATCTACCATCTGCCCTCTGCTCGGGTCTCTCCTGCACCGGGGCAGGGAGGCGCCCCCTGAGCTGTCTCCTGGTGCACCAGTCAGGGGAGGACCAGCTCTGCTTCAGGAACAGGCCAACCCCGGAATGTCACTGCGACAGCACAGTCATTGCTTCCTGTTCATTCACATAGAAATCCTGCGTGGTTGGGGGTGGAGTGGCTCTGCTCCATTCAGTGTTGCTGGGGTGCCACTGGTTCATTTATCTACTGCCACAGCAACGTGGCATGTAAAATTCTTACGAAATACTAATAAACATGTCTTTAGCTCATGAGTCTGTGGGTCAGCATCTCGGCTGGGCTTGTCTGGGCAGCTCTTTGGTGTCAGACAGCCTTGTTCACAGGTCCTGGGTGGGCTGACGTGACAGACAGAGTGGGCTGCTGGCTTGCAACAGGCCAGCTCAGCATGGTTTTAAGGTCATGGCAGTTGAGCAAGAGCAAAGCAGACTCAAGCCAGTGCTGGTTGCAGCTTCTGCAGGTGTCCCCTCTGCTGACTTCCCAGACTCAGGGGAGAGAAGTGGACCCACTGCTTCAGTGAGAGGAGCTGAAAGTCTCGAGGCAGAGGGTGTGGAGAAGAAGGAGGCCATCCGTGTGCTATGGCGTCAAGGTCTCTGCCGCTAAAGGGGAAGATGGCAGCCAGGGACGGAGTGTGGGACTTGGAGAGGGGCATGACCGAGAAGAGGCACCACCCACATCCCACTGCCAGACCCCAGCTTGTGGCCACGAATGCCTGAGGGGACGCCGGGAAGATGCGTATACAGGGAGAGGAAATGGGATAGGCAAGGCCCCGGGTCTGCCACACATGTGACCGCACCCCTGTCCCCAAATGCTCAGAGAGCAGATTTCCACAGGTGCCTCAGGCCTGACCGCTGGGCCCCGGAAGCCTCTGACACAGTGGGAGGGGGGCTGGTCCAGGCAGCACCGTGCACCCTTTCCAGCTAGGGCACCACCTGCACTGGCTGAGCCCCCACGGAGTCTGGAGCCTCTCCCGGTCCCCCAACCCACAGGCTGAGTCCCAGGGTCTGGTGAGTCCCCTCATGACCCAGGAGGTCCAAGTGCCCTTTCAGTCTGGAGTTTGGTGACACACACAGTGTCCCCTGCTCATTGCTTTCTTCTCTGAAGGGTCAGCCAGGCCACAAACCAGGCCCAATCCTGCAAACTGGCGCTGTTCCAGGCACACTTCACCTGGATGGGGACCTGTCACCAAGTCATGGGGTGGCTCCAAACATTCATGTTTTGTTGTCCAAGACCGCGGGCCTCACCTCTGTCCCCTCCTTTCTGGTCACTTTCTCCTCGCCCTTGGGGATCCCCAGAGTCCCCTCTGCCAGGCCATCTACCCCTCCAGGCCTGTTGCCTTTGCACCTTCCCCTCGTGCTTCTCTGAAAACGCCACCATGTCATCGAATCACCTGTTCAACTAGATCCCTGCTCCTTTCAATCCAGCTTGTGTGGCTCCCCGGGTTGTGGTCCAGCTTCTATTGACTGGCGGGGCCTGGGGCCCAGTCTCCCTGAGGGGGCCAGCAAGAGCCAGGCGCCACCCTCTGCTGCTGCTCCCTCCGGGTCTCCGTGCCCTGCCTGGCAGCCCCTCTGAAGGACTTTACAAGTTGGCACCAGTTGATACTTTGGAAGAGGCATGCTCGCAGGAGTCCCGTTCCTTAGATGTTCATAAATATGAATTGAATGGTTTTACTAATCTCAGCAGACATGGAGCACGCCCTCCAGGGGCTTACAGGGCAGAAGAGGCACAGAGACCAAGGAGGGGCAAGTGCAGAGATCTTGTCGTTAAGTGTGGGGTTGAGGGAAGTCCTGGGCATCAAGGAAGGACATCAAAAGGACACCAACCCACTCGTCGGTGGAGGGCTTCCCCGAGGAGACAGGGCTTCTGCTCCTGAAAATTCAGAACCAGGAACAGAGCTTGTCCATGCCCTGCCCAGATCCCCTGCACTCACTGCCCACACACACTGAGCGTGTGCTGGGCCTTTCACTAAACTGAAGCTCTCTTTCTGCTTGAGGCCTTCGCCCATGCTGTTCCCCCTGGCTGGAACATTCTCCTTCCACCTCTCCCACACTCACTGTCCTTGTTGGTTCAACTCCTCCCCTTTCAGCCGAGTGGCAGGGATAAGTGGTTCTACAGGGAGAATGCAGTTCTTCCTACTTTTATTCTGGCCGTTATTGCTTTTTAGTCCCTTGCATTCAAGGGTGGTCCCCAGACCAGCAGCAGATCGTTGCCGGCAGGATTTGAGAAGTGTCAATATGAAATTTCTATGCCTACACAATTAATATTAGCACAGTAGTATTAATCCCGAGCCGTTTCCTCTAAATGCAACATGGCAACCAGCCTCCCATGAGTCTCTGGCTTCTGCTCAGGCAGAGGAAGTAACGGGTGTCCTCTGCTGGTCGGTGCTCCAAATTGCGTGCTTGTCCCTGATGAGGCTGCTGGAGAGCTCTATCAGCTGGGGCCAGAGGGCAGGCCCACCCTGGCTTGTGATCATCTTGGGTCATCTTCCCAGACCAAACCCACACTCACTGCCAAAGGAGTTTTAGGCGGGTCTTTCCTGAAGGATTTGGGTATGGGGCCCACAGCTGGCCAAGTGAACGCACCTGTGTCTGTGAATTGTGGGAGCGCATTGGGTCGAGAGAGCGGGCTGCAGGGAACTGGAAATGAAACGAGCTTCAGACCCAGGCACAGATTGGATACATCGGAGATTTGCCCGAGAGATCAGTGGTCCTAACATTGAAATTCCAAAGGTTATCGGAGATGCTTAGGAGTTACCAGGGTTTGGGGGCAAGGGAAAATGGGGAGCGATGGCCTCACGAGAACAGGTTTTCTTTTGGGGTGACGAAAACATTTTGAGACTCGATTTAGGTGGTGGCTGTGCAATGCTGTGAATGTAGTAAATGCCACTGAACTGCACACTTTACACTAATTAACACTAATTGTGTGTTACGTGAAATTCTACTTTACAAAAGATAGAAGAAATGAGAAAAAAAGGAAGAGTTTAGATGGCTCCAATTCCCAAGGAGCCTACAAAGTGCTGGGGAGAGCAAAGATGCTGAGAGTTTTCCACTGGGAGAGTTGCTGCCATGCCATGAGTCAGCCCTCACCTCTCAGAGTGGGGATGGAGGGGCCGCTTTTAACCCCAAGTCAGCTGGTAGGAGACGCCTTGAGGACACCTGTACCCTCTTGCTGCAGAGCAAAGCACTGACCCCTGAGGAATCAAAAGGTCATGGTCCGTGCCTGTCATCCTGGGACTTTGGCGGAGCTTGGATGTGGCTCTGTGTGTGTGTGTGTGTGTGTATTAGTGGGACAGAGAGACTGAAGAGAGAAGGGATGGGAATGGGGAGGATATGAGAGCAGAAGGTGCCTGGGGCTGTGGGCAGTGGGTACTGCAGACAGTGGCTTCTGGGGAAGAGAAAAATCAGATTTCTGATTTGTGCAGAGACCACTCAGGCAAGCGTAGGAGACTGATAATTTTCTAGAGAGTAGGAAGGAAGGAGGCTGAGGTCAAGATCATTTCAGAGGTCAGTGAGTCGGTCCCAGCAGTAAGAAAGCCTAGAATGCGGACTCCAAACTTCCCCTTCCCTTTTCTGCGGCTAAGAAGTAATTTGTTCAGTTTGAGGATGAGGTATTCTGTACCAGCAAGAGGTCCTCCCTTCTCCTTGGCTTCTGCCTGGGTTTCACAGTGTGTGTGGAGGGAGGAGGCTGGCAGGAGACGGGAGGGAGGAAGAGAGTGAGGCGCCCTCCTGCAAGGTCCCCTGGGCTGGCTCTGTCCCTAGACCTCTGGGGGCAGCCTGTCTCCTCAGCTCCAGGGTCTGGTTCTTGGGACCTCTGCCTCCACCTCGCTTCAGGCCTCTGGGCAGTCGTATGCCGGGTTCCTGTCCCATGCCTTGTCCCCTCTGCCTGCCCACACCTTCTTAATGAGTCCCTTTGATGATCCACATCTATAAAATCTGCGTGAGTTTTCCTAATCTGAGTGTTGGGACCTGAGACCGTCTCCCTTTCTCAGAGAACTAGTTGACAGTTAGGTCAGAGAAGATTTCCGTAGAGCTGGGAGCTTGTCCTAGGATTTCTGAACACATTACCTGCCTGCCTACCTTCTTCCCCTTGGAACGATCTGCTGTTATTCTCCCCGTTGTCTCTTTCAGTCAGGAGCTCTCAGTGGAAGTCCAGGACGCTGATCGAGGCTGGGTTCTGGGAGCCCTGACGGGAGGTCCAGGGAGGGGGTGTTCTCTCCAGGAGCTTCCGTTAAATAAGCCTGAGTTGGCTTGGGTTACACTAGCTGTACGATCTTGGGCAAATTACTTATTATTTCTATCTTTTAGTTGCCATGTGTGTAAAATGGGGGTAATGACAGTGTCTACCTCCTAAGCTGTGTGAATTAGGTGAATTTTTCCATGTAAAAGACTGAGAACCAGGATGCTTGGAAGGGGAATGCTGGAACAGCCGGAAGTCAGGGCAGGGATGTGAGCTGATGGATATAAAACCACTACGGCAAGCACCCAGTACACTGCAGACATCTAAGAAATGTTTGCCATTACCCCAATTCTTTAAAAATAAAATACAGTTCAAGAGAAATAAGAGACTAGAAGACAATAACAAATAATACTCACAGTGTTGATCTTTTAAATTATTAAGAGTTAGGACTAGGAATGTTTTTTTCTGTTTTTTTATATCTTTTTTATGTCTGTGTTTTAAAATTAAAATTTTCTACCATGAACATACATTAATTTTATAATCAAGAAAGGAAAATCAATGTTTTTTTATAAATGCTGAAAATTTTTGTTAGTATTTCTGTCATTTCACAAAACATCTTTTGTTGACATTCTACAAACGATACCATCCAATAATGTCCCAATACTTTCTTCTTGTGAAGACAGTTTATATATCTGTAAAAATAAAAGACAAATTATGACACAGTGATATATTCACACATCACTAATTTTCATTATACAAACATGTACAAGTAAAATTATTTACCATTCGATTATTAGGTTAATGGTATGAAATCACAAATCACAAATTTGATTATAATGTGCAAAGTAGATGACAATTCATCACTTAATGTCAAAAGTTCCCTTTAAACTAGTTATGGTGATAACTCTGAACGCAGAAGCCACATGCATACCAATGTTAAACGCATACACCTAGACGTTAACTTCACTTTATTTTACATTTGAAATGCACTATGTAACCTTGATAGTTAAAGTTATCTATTCTTTAATTAAAGTGGAGAATGCTGTTGTCAACTAAGTCTGTATTTTACATATATCTGCATCTCCCAATTCTTTGCATCTATAATCATTTTTAAAGTAATTTTTAATTAACCTTTCTTAAAAGTGCAAAGAAACAGAAGCGGGCCCCGTGGCTGTGTGGTTAAGTTCGAGCGCTCCGCTTCAGCAGCCCAGGGTTTTGCCAGTTCGGATCCTGGGCGCGGACATGGCACCACTCATCAGGCCACGCTGAGGCGGTGTCCCACATACCACAACCAAAGATTCACAACTAGAATATACAATTATGTACTGGGGGGCTTTGGGGAGAAGAAAAAAAAAAGACAGGGAATAGATGTTAGCTCAGGGCCCAATCTTTGAAAAAAAAAAAAAAAAACAACCCAGCAGCATTGGTGATCAATATGCCAACAGCATCAGCGTTAGTCCTCATTTATCACATGCTTTCTAAAAATATGGATTCACAGACCTTTCTGACTTCTGTAATATTTGTTACTTCAGGAAGGTTTTTCAGAGAAACTTGAAGACCTTCTACCTGAGCTATTAGGTATTCTTGATTTATTTGTTTTTCTCCCTCTTCAATGTAAACAACTAGAATTGAAGTGTCATTTGCTGAGATACCAAATCTTTTCAAAGCCTCTGAAATCTAAGAGGAGAAAAAAGACAACAAAACCAGTAGTAGTTTCTGTATCTGACACATTTCCCCATCAGCCCTCTTCCCCGGTCAGATTCTGAATTTTCCTATCTTCACGGTTCTCTCTGCCTACAGGTTGTCTTCAACAATCCCTTTCTAAGATCTACCAGCTCTGCTTTAGACAACTCCCTGCTCAAAGCTGCACCTCATCCCTAAGGAATCAAGCCGACTTCTCTGCAGGGCTCACCAACACCCCTCCCTCTGGCCTCCAGTGACCCTCTTGTCATGCACTCCTGCCTTCCAGCCAGTCTGGACTGTTTGGGGATCCCGTCATATTTCCTATTTTTTTTTGCCTGTGCTCACACTTTGTCCTCTGCCTGCAGTGCCCTCATCCTCCAAGGGACAGTTCAAATGTCACTCCCCACTGCACCCTCCTCCCTACAGAACGAACAGCATCCCTGGTGTTCCCAAAGATCTGAAAGGTCACTCCCATCACATCATTCATCTCAGGGCACTTGAACTTGTCTCGTCCATCTGCCTTCCTCAGGCATATGTGTTGAGGAAGAAGATACATTTGCTTCTCTGCCCCGAGAACTGGAACTGGAACAAGAACAAGCTCAACAGGTATTTGCTGAATTGAATAGTTTATTGAATTATTTCAAATGATCTCAAAGAAACAATAATCATCTGGTAAATTTTTTTCCAGATACTAGGGAGTGCTAATTTACTATGCTGAGATAACTGCATTTTATAAACTTATCAAAATCTTTATTTTAAACCATGACAGAGGTTTCCTAATTTTTCTCTTGATGACATTAGTACTTGGTTAATAGTAGTTTACTCTAAAACTTCATCAGCAAAATTTCAGGTTTTTTTTAATGTGGCACAGGTGGAATGCCTTTAGGTCAATAAGTGACTACTATCAGCATCTCAAACCACACCTGTGCACCGGCTGCATTCGTGAGCATGTGCAAGGCCCATTCTAGGTACCAGGCAGTACCTTCTGGTATATGGAAAAGACATGGATTCTATCCTCAAGGAGTTTACATGGAGAGTGAAAGATGCACATAACATACAAATATCCATGCCTGCTGAGAGCTTCCTGACCATATATGGTAAGGACAGATCAAACTATCCTCCCTTAATTTAGCCGAACTTTCATTTACGCCCACGTGAAGTGACTCCAAAGCTTCTCCATCTAGTAAGAGGCAGTGCTAACCCCCAACTCTGTCCAGAGTTCTCTTCACCATCATTTTGGTTTGTGACTAAAAGGCTGACAGGAATTCACCCTCCAACCCAGATCCGGGAGCACAGAGGCTATCATGACAAGGTCAACAGGAATAAAGTAAGTTTCATATTAATTACATTGTTATTTGGGGAGAGGTTGAAAATAATTTCAGTAGATAGCGTTCTTGTCTTCATTTTCCCCAATTTGTAGAGGTGAACTGCTTTGTTTGCTGCCACAAGTATCTGAAACGGATCGACAATCTACCAAAGAGAACAGAAAGAATTACAAAAAGAATCGCACACAAAGCACCCGGGGGCGCTCTGCAGATGCATGCCCTGTCACACGGGAACGCCAGCTTCAGGCTCTTTCACTTCATCACAATTCCTACGGACGCTAGTTTCAAAATTACTACCTCAAGGGCCTGGGTGTGCAGAAAAATCAGGGAATTTTTAAAGCTGCAAGGAACTTAGACAAATAGTAAAAATTTTTACAATAACACTTATTGAGGGCTAATATAATGGGAAAGGCCATATTCTAAACATTTTACCTGCATTATTTTAATTCTCAAAACTACCCTATGAAATCAACATTACTATTCACGTGCAATAGATAAGGAAACTGAGGCAAACACTGTCTGGGTTTGAATCCCAGCTCTGTCACTTAGCACCAAGGGAGCTTGGGCAAATTCCTTAGTGCTTTATCTGCTAGATGCAGATAATCACAGCACTTACTTCCTCGGATTGTTGAGAAGATTAAGTGAGTAGTGTATGCAAAGCACTCAGAACAAAGCCAGGAACAGAGTAAGCACTGTACAAAGGTTGGCTACCACTCGCTCAAAGTCACAATAAATGGCAGAGCTGGGATTAAGTCCTGGTGACGTGATTCCACTGTGTGTGCTCTTGACCACTATGCAATGCCTCCTTTGCAGAGACTTTCTAGTTCAGATGAGAAGATGGAGATCCAGGCATCTGCCATTACATCAGAGCCGGGCCACAACCTTTCACACCTCCTAGGGCAGGGTCTGGCACTTTGGCTTCGATTCACTGTTAAGTTCAAAGTTGGCTAAATCTGACTCCATTCCACAGCTTGGACAAGAACTTTTTACCTGAAGATGACCATTTTAGGCTAGCCTACGACATCACGAAAAACGAACATATTCTTAAATGCCCCATATAGCTTACTCATTCTCTCTTGCACTTACCACTGTAGGGTTTATTAATGAACCAGCAATGGCACCTTCCATGGCCTTTTTTCTCAAGTCTCCAGCATTTTTTACATCTTTAAATAACAGAAGGGTCACCCTGCATTCGGGAAATAGGTCCAGCTGATGTGTTAACTGCATTTCACAGATAAGCAGGATCCTATTGACCAAAAGACCAGAAGACTTCTTTTGTTTAAAAGTTAGCATAATTCATTAGTATCCTTGCTAACAACTAAATAACTTAAAATCACTTTAAGAATGAAAGAACTCTTAAAATGGAAAAATCTATCCCAAAAGCACATTTGGCATCCTCATGAGATGTCTTCCTGGGCACGCTAGGCCGTTTCTAGCTTCCTTTACCATTCCTGGGAAAGGATCAAGGTTCCCGCCTGGTCCCTGGTCGGACAGATGAGGGAGGCTCTGATGCATTTCTGGGGGCAGCTCCCCCAACAGACAAAAGGGAGCAAATTATCAGGAATTTTTAGACCACAGGTTACTCATGGTATTAACGAAACCTCACTCCAACTTAACGTTTTAGGCTTTCTGATCTCACCATTTTATTTATATTTTAGCAGAACCTAAACACAAACATTAAGAAAGAAAATAATTTTACAGAAGAAAGTAGGACATGACTCAAAGATACTCATTTCACATATGGAACTTCAGCAGAGAGTAAAATTACTAAGTAAACAATACTGGCCCTTTCTCAGACGAAAGTTTAACAAGGAAAGGACAGGATGTATACAAAGACATAAAAGCAGCATAAAACTTGACAACTTGAATAACTAGGAAAACATAACCATATCGTTGAATGGAAAAACTAAGTATTGCAAAAATTTAACCTTTAAAACCATTTCAATCAAAATCTTAATAAGATATTTGGGTGAGGCAATTTGATAGGTTCATTTTATCCTTTTACCTGGCAGGTTACCTTTCTAGGACTCTTTCTCAAGGAACGAATTTCTCAAGGAATAAATCTGAGGATTTATGTAATAAGACGTCCCTCTCATCATCCTAACAGTAAAGAGCTGAAAACAACCTATCTGGCTAATACAGGGGTTGGTTGTGACCAAACCACCATTAAAAACTGACGTCTTGAGGAGTAGTTAAGGATGTGTGAAAACAGCAATAAATAATATTAAGCAAAAACATCTCACTGGAAAACAAAACATAAAATGTGGCATAAATTGTAGGATTTTAAAAAGGTGCACAAAAAGAAAAAATATTGAAAGGAAAATACACCAAAAAGTTCTCTCGGACTTGGTGGAATTACATCTCACTTCTGGAAAAAAAATTTTTGTGATAATGTCCTGACATACAGCATTGTCACGATAACGTCCACTGGGAGAAAAAAAAAGACACAAAAAGATATAACGAATATATTCCCAATTGTACAAAAAGATAAACACAGAAAACAAAAACATGAAGGAAACGCACCAAAATAGGGCATCTTGGGTGGTAGCACTATAGGTAATTCTTATTGCTCCCTATAAGAAATATTTTTGTGTGTATGTTCTAATTTCCTATAGTGACCACACAAAATAGAATTTCGAAGAAAAAAAAATTTGTGGTTTTGTTTTTACACCTCGGACAAAGGACCCCTAGCAAACGTCAAAACAGTTTTCATTTGACATAATTAACTCACTTGGGCCAGAAACTTAGAATCATCGCTCGACGCCGAGCTCTCACTCAAATCCCCTATCTAATCCATAAAGACTTGTCAGTTTTACCTTTCAAACATCATTCTAACCCGTCCACTTCTTTCCCACACCCAACTGCCACCACCCCTCCACGCCAGCTGTGGCCCCTAGGACGGGTCGCCTCACCATTCCTGCACTCCTAGCCCGCAGTCTCCACCCGGCAAAGCGATCCTGGGAAAAGGTGAGGCCGCTGTGGTCCTGCCGCAGCCCGCCTGAGACAGCCCCAGCCTGACCCCACGGCGTCCCATTCAGACCCGGGCCCCCGCCCCCGGCCGAGCTCTCCCCCGACTCTGCCCTCTGGGACAGGCGGCGCCCGGCTCGTTCCTCCCTCCTTCGCCCGCCGTGACGAGTGCACGGCGCCGAGCGCCCAGGACCCCGGGCCCGAGCCTCATTCTACGCGCCGCTGCTTAGCCCGTCACGACTTCCGGGAGGCGGGCGCTCGTCCTCACTGGACTGCGCAGCCCTAGAAGGGAGACTGAGCCTGCCCTTTCCGCGCTGCACGCCCAGGGCCCGGCCTCCGGAGGCGCTTGATAAGCAGGGCTGGTGGGAACCACAGGCGTCGTCTCGAAAACCCGCGGCCACAGCCGCGCGGGGCCGGCCTTCACGGTCCCCGACCTCCAGCCCTCTCCTCCACCCGCCCCGTCCTCCTCGTGCCCCGGGAGCGCTCACCGCCGCGCCCCGCCTCCGCCTCGGAAGACCCTCCCCTCGGAAACAAAGCCCTCCACTTCCGGGAGCTCGGAGGCAGCAGCCCCTTATCCCCGCCCTCTCCGAGGCCACGGTGTCCTTCCGGATCCCCGCGCGAGCAAGGTTTCCGGCCGCCCTCCAGCAGGCCCCTTTTCCCCAGCGTGGCTCCCGCAGCGGACACGAAGGAAAGCAGCGGCTCCGTCCGTCACTTCCGGCGAGGGGGGGCGGAAACGACCCTTGGGCCGGGGCCGGAAGCTGGGGTCTAGCGCGAGTCTCAGCCTCCTCCCTAAGCGGGGTGGGTCCTTGGACGAAGCGTTCTCATTTTTCTCCCGTCCTGTGCGAAGAAGTTTGGCCCAGATGACCTCTGCACACGTCTCCGCTGCTGGAGATCGAACAGTTCTTTTTCAGGGCAGGCGGGACTCAAAGTTTCCTTCTTGCCCTTGGTTCAGTCGTTTAGGGAGGGTCTCCGGGAGCAGGATCGGCGATTTGCCTCGGGTACTCAAGAAGAGATAGGTGACAGGATGTTAATGAAATCGAGCTCTTCCTTTGTCTACCGGGCTCAGAAATGTGATTGGTCATCCTTGAATGGATCAGCCGCAAGAGGAGGTAGTCTCCTAAACAGGCCGTAGAGAATTGTTTTCCACGTTCTTTACGGTTGGGGCTCATCTTGGTCTATACACAGTAAATAACAAACGTAGCTGTGGGGTGGATATGATAAAAAGTAGAGAAAATGGGGAATGCCAGGTCCTGGGTATTACTGTTTTAAATAGGATGGTTAGGAAAGATCTCACCCAAAAGGGCCATTTGAACAGTGACCGGAGGAGGTCCGGAAGCAAGCTCCGAGTATGTGGGAGAGCAGCATACCAGGCAACAAAGAGAGTCCAAAGGCTCTGAGACGTAAACGGCCTTAGCCTGTTTAAGGAGAGAGGCCTCGGGAGAAACCAACTCTGCTGACACCTTGATCTCAGGCTTCTAGCCTCCAGAACTGTAGGAAAATAAATTTCTGTTGTTTAAACCACTCAGTCTTGGTACTTTGTTAAAACAGCCCAAGCACACTAATACAGCACCCAACCAGGAACAGGTCAAGAGGGCTCCAGGAAAATTTCAAAAAAAAAAAAAAGACTGATATTTATTCCATCCATATTATTTAAGAGAAATGTTACAGTGGTGTTAGAGATTTGGGGGGATGAATAACAGGTCTATAGGAAAAGAGGCACACAAATGAGGCAAAAGTGAGGGGGTGAAAGTGGCAGAAGATGTACAGGATGGCTCAGAGCAGAAGGAAAGTAACCCAGGAAATGACATCAACTTAGAATACCGATCTAGCCAAAAGCTGGGAAATAACTACTGAAAAGATGAGGGGAACAGAAGTGTGCGCGTGGGTAGATGATGTAAAAGAGCTACATCCTCATCCTCCACAGTAGGAGGTCAACAGACAATACCACAAACTGAAAAATCAAGAGGTGGCAATATAAGCACAGTATTTGAATACGGAGGAAAATACTGGAAGATAATGCAAACATACTTAGTGACTGCCTTTTGGGAGTGATAACTGGGTAGGGCAGGAGTGGGAATGGGGCCACTATTTCATGGTAAGCTCCATACAACTATTTGAACTTTAAATTACTCACATGTGTTTTTAAAATAAAAATAATAATTTAAAAAGCTTAAAGAGACCACTTAAGAGCTTTAAAACAAGGGTGTTTCCGGTCCCATTAGCCAGAGGACTTTCAATGGTGCTGTGTGAGCAGAAGCAGAACTATACTGTGTTGGAGAAGAAATGAGACACAAGATAGCAAAAGGAGACTAGATTTTTAACAAGCCATGTTGATAACTGAAATGGGAAGGGGACAAAGGGACAAGAGGGTCAAGAAAGGTTTTTTGAAGGTGGCAGTATTTATATGACACACTTCTGCTGGCAGTGTCCTCCTTAGAAACTGCTCGCCCAGGAACTCCTTCAAACTGTTGGACTAGCTGGATTCCTATACCTGCTTCTGTTTGTTTTCGTTCGTTTGGTTTTTTCCTCACCAGCTGTCTTGCTCCAATTTCTTCCCAAGTCAGCCTTCATACTATCTCCTGGGGAACACTTCCACACCTGCAGCCCTTTAGCAAGAAGAACTCTTCTATCTCTGTTAAATGTAGTGGGCAGAAAAAACTGTATGAACCATCACTTAGGTGAAGGGCAGCAACTTGACGGAGCTAATGAGAGACAGACCAGGGGAGAAGCTGAGCTAAAGCATTTCCGTAGGGTCAGGTTCCACATGTTGTTCACATGTAAAAGAGAATAGAGAAAATAACTATCACATGCAGTATCAGACATTCTATGATACAAATCTTCAAAATTAGAGGCTTGAAAAAATGAAGCCAAGTTCCGCAAGTATTCATCAAATATCTACTGAGGCTTAGGATGTCTTGATGCTCAAGGCACTTTCTTGAGCAGACAAAGGTTTCTGGCTTCCTCTGCAACTAAAAACAATCAACACTTTCCAAGTGATTCATCTATGTGTTCCAGAGGCAGACCAGCAGAAGGGACAACCTAGAAAAAGGCAAGGTCAGGGCATCACTCTGCTCCAAGAGGCGAGTGGAGAAAGATCCCAGCAGGTTACGTTCAATGGAGAAGCAGTAACACAAGGAGCCACGCAAGTCTTCCCAGATAGCCCAGGCTTTAAATGTTGTCTCCTGTTCTGTTCATTAAGCAACCTTTATAGTCTGTAAATGTGTTCAAGTTTTCCGAATAGTTCTACCCAGGTGATAACTGTCAGGTAAATCGCCCAGCATTTTGCTTTATCAGTCAGTCTCTCTTGCCCAGTTGACAATCAATCCCTAAAAGTTTATCCCTTCTTGTGTTAGATGGCATCTCTGACAGTTCAGTGAAAGCAAGTTGGTCAAATCCCACAACAGACTGGCCAAAGAAAGAAATGTCTAATCACAAAAATACTACAATTACAAATAGTGATTTGGTTTCAAAGAGATTGTTGTCTCCTAGGGAGATTTTAATAGAAACCTCGAACAGTTGGGAGGAAAAAAAGATACCCTTAATGATTTTGTCAATAATAGAACATGGCAAAAACAATAAAAATTTCTGCACATACACACGCTCATATCACAAATCTAGTCAGAAGGAAATACACAGAAAAAGACATAATTTTAAAAAATAATTTACAAGGGAAGTTCTTTATTACTTTATCAGTTCTAAAATATCTTCCTTTAAAAAAATTTAAGACTGGAATGACAGATCATTTCCTTCACTGTTACAAATACTACAGATTTATCAGCAAAGAGGTAAGTATCAATATAATTTTTCCTTAATCTTGAACACATAAGGGAGCAATAAAATAGATTATAAACCTCATTTGACCTGATCTTATAAAAAGCCACTTCCGCGGTCTTCAGTCCTGCTCTGACTCCAGATTGATTCCAGGATAGGTGTGTGTCACTCGGTCCATCCCCAGTGGGTTGGGTACGGAAGTCGGTAGTAACTGCCAGGATACCAGCCTTCATTCTGGGCTGCTGGCCTGGCACTTGGCTTTGCGTTCCAAGAGTACCTCCTCTGTGAATAGTCCTCTCCAGGAGGCCCAGGAGGAGGGATACGGCCTCTCCGATAAATGTTCTGACTCTGTGAAAATTTTCTTAAACGAAACAAAAGGTAATAGACTATTATTAGTTTTAAGAAAATATATAATAAGCTTTATAAAATAATACATAGATACACTGGTTCTGCTGTTTTCTACCTGTATGACCTTGGTAGATAAACTGCTTAATCTTTGGATTACTTAGTTCTTTATAAAATGGAGCTAATAATATCTTCCCTCTTCATGGGTTGTTTTGAAGGTAAATTAAGACAATATATTTAAATTACCTACCACAGTGCCTTGGCACACAGTAGGTTCCCAGGAGCCATTTACCTTTCCCTATAGAGATAAATGCATGCCCGTACTAGTCTAATCAGACACTTTCTCTCCAAGTTTGGTGGGGTTGACATAACCCAGAATAAGCTATTTATTTTTGAAAACAGAAAACTGCTTTCCCTTCACAAATACATATATACATTAATTGTAAAGTGTAGAAATTCTAACCATGGTACATGCAACAAATTTGGAAAATTAAGATTTAAATTGAATTGTTTCAAAAGCAAGATAATATAAAGTAAATCTAATGTAATTATACAAAAAAAAATTGGAAATCTGAGAAAAGAACCCCCCCCACCCCTAAACTCTCAATCTCACTTAATCTAACTCAACTGGTTACTATTTCCCTTGGTCTTTTTCCTTTACATCTTTTTTTGACTGTTAAATCATAACCTGTTATTTTCACTTATTGTAAGTGAGCTATCACTTTCAGTGGCTTTATAAAATGTCATAGTATGGATATAATAATTTACTTAGCTATTCTTCATTGTTAGAAATGCAAGCCACTACCAATTTTCCCACTACTATAAATAATGCTGTGATTAACATCTCAGAACATATACTGCGGCATCCTGAGCACCTAGTCCAGTGTCTGATACATAGGAGGGAGTTTGAGAAATGAGCTGAATGACCGAATGAATATAGCTTTTACCACATTTTGAAATATTTCCTTAGTCTCAACATGGAATTACCAGGTATGAGCATATTTTTGGCTATTAAAGTTATGTTTCACAAGGGCTGCACCAATTTTCAGTGCCACCGGCAACACAAGCAACATCTTTTTGAAATGTTTACATCTTCTAAAAATGTCACCATCTTTTTGAAAGTGTTTACAACGTGCTAAAGTACTTTATTAACTCATGTCATAGTCAACAACAATCCCTATGAGGCACGTATTATTAAAATTTCCATCTGACTGATGAGAAAATAGAAATTTAGAGATCTTACCCAAGATCACATAGAGGGTGAATGCCAGAGCCAGGATGCAAACCCAGGTCTAGTCTGACCACCACTACACTGGACTGCCTTATCAGAAACTGTTGCTAAATTAATAGGCAAAAAACAGTACCTTGCTATTTTAACTGCACTGAGGTTTTTCTCATTTTCAAAGTGAAAATACTTTTGTGATTTATCTTCAAATCCTTTGCAAACTTCTCTACTGGAATTTTACTATTTTTCCTATACTTTGTATTTACTCTTTAAATAACAACCTTCCTTATTCTGAAAACTATACCATTATTAATGTACCCTAAGAATGAAAGATCCTTTTTGATAGTGACATCAAATAGCTGGCTTAAACTAAGTTTAGAATCAATGAAAATTTCTAAGCCCTTTTCCCAGTTGCCTCTGAAAAGTCACATATTCCCCATCCTATACTTGATCTTCCAGCCCTCAGTGCAAAATATGGAGCAAACAACCCTTCCTGTTTGACAGTGATCAGCAAGAAAACATCACTTTCTCATCACCATTATGTGTTTGCACTAATTTATAATATTAATTTCTATTTCAATTCTAGAAAAAGAGAAAGCAGAAATACCTTACTGACTGCTGCAAATCTTGAGTCTGGGTGTGGAAATGCCGAGAAGGTACTGGGTAACCTTGGGTTCGATGTAGCTCATACCTAGGTCCTTGGCTAACAAACTTATTAGAGGTGTGCACTGGTTCCATCATATGTGTCAAGTCTTCAGAACCACTTGATCTGGATACACTGGAATCCCAATTCCTCAAAGTGAATGTTTCCACACAATATTACAATAATTATTAAAATTATTCCAAATTTAGTAGCCAATTTAGTGACTATATTTTGGCCCATGAAAATAACAATCCCATTCTTCCCCTATTCCTATTTATTTAGGTTTCCCAGAGCAAGTAAACAAGCTACAAGATGAATGGATATGTGCAACATAAATGATATAAAAACACATCTCCCTAACCACAAATCTCACATATAAAATGCAACTTACTTTCTGATGGGCCCATTCTGAAGGTCTTCAATGTAGTTTTGCCTTTCTAAGCAATGTCCCCGGCACCTATTGAATACTGACGAGTGGATGAACTGTTAGAAATAACTGTACAAAAAGCAAATTTTTCCCGGAGAAAGCAGATCAAAGCTAAACTCCACTGACTAATGAGTCAAGCTGGTATATCTCACTATTTTTAGGTATATCCCTTTATAAACTTTTGGTAAAGATTATCTTATGTTAAAACAAATGAATTACAAACTTTTCTTCTTTTCCAAAACTTGAGAAATTCATCTATATTTCACTTTCAACTTTTATAAAAAGAGAAAAATAGTGACAACCCTTACACTTACATTCAATTGCAGCATCTGGCCTCATGCCTTCTACATCAATCAAATACCTAACAAAACAACATAATTTGAGTCATTTATACATAAAAAGAAAAAATCAGGTTTTTTCAAAAAAGGTCCAATTTCACTTACAAATATAGATATAAAAATCCTAAGAAAATATCAGCACATCTAATCCAATAATTATTAAAGAATGATATACCATGACCACAAAACTCCTTAATTCCAAGGATGCAAGGATGAACCAACTTTAGAAAATCCATAATATAATTATTTACATTAATATAACAATTTAATAAATGAAAGAGAAGAAAATACAGGATCAAACTGGCAGACATTAAAAAGATATCTGATAAAATACAATAGTCATGTTTGATCAAAATGCTTTGTACACTGAAGACAGGTGACTTAACACAACAGAGTATTGATCAGGAACTAACAGATAGCAAAAGACAAATTGGGAAAAATATTAATATCATATCTAAAAAATACTATCTAACCAACTGTACGGGCCAGAAACTCAGGAATCACCATCACTGTCAGCCATTTCTTCCTTACCCTCGTCTTCAACCCACCACCAAGTCCCAACAATGATATTACCTAAATATGTCTATAGTATGTCCACATCTTTCCACCAACGTGACCACCACACCCTGGGCCAAGCCACCAATATGCCTCGATTTCTACAAAAGCCTCCTAACTTGTCTCCTTGATTCCACTCTTTCCCCCCGCAGTGTATTCTCCACCTAGCAAAATGATAGGTTGAAAACGCAAATTTGATTATGTTCCACACATTTGCCCTCAACTAAAAAAGTTCAGTGATTTTCTGTTACTCTTAACATAAAATATAAAATCTTAAACCCAGGCCTGCATGACCCAGCTCCTACCCCTAGTTCCCCCACAGCCTAGCCTCCCTGGCCAGTTCCTCCATCACAGCAATGCTCTCTTGTTAGTGTCTTTGCTGTTCCTTATGCCCAGAATTCTCCCTGCAATGTCTCCATCTGGTTATCACCTACTCATCCTTCAGACATCAGCTCAAACACCCCACAGAAACTTTCTCTAAGCTCCACAATGAGCTCAAGTCCTCCCTATTAGTATGCTCTCACAGTGCCTTGTCCCCCTCCTTCATGGCACTTGTCAGAGTGGTAATTCTATAACTATCTGTGGGCTTCTAGAATATCTATTCCCTCCTTAGACTGTTAGGATTCAGAAAGCTCAAGTCTCCTTCCTCACAAAGTCTCACGAGTCTTTTTGCTGGCACTCAGCACAGTGTGTACACATCGCAGATGCTCAATAAATATTTTCCAAGTGAACAAACGTGAGCTGGTACAGGGTAGCAACATCCACGAAAAAGCATAAGGGCGTCAACTCTTTGATTCAGAAATTCCATTCTGAGGAAGATTATCTCTGACATAACAGCACATATATTCAAATATGTTCATATAGGAATGTTCACTACTTCAATGTTTTATCACATCAAAAACTCCTGACTTTTACGTTCATCAATAAGCAAAGGAACAACACAGCCTTTAAAAAAGTATAGGGTCAGGCTGGCCCCATGGCCGAGTGGTTAAGTTCACAAGCTCCGCTGCAGGCGGCCCAGTGTTTCGTTGGTTCGAATCCTGGCCGCGGACGTGGCACTGCTCATCAAACCATGCTGAGGCAGCGTCCCACATGCCACAACTAGAAGGACCCACAACGAAGAATATACAACTATGTACCAGGGGGCTTTGGGGAGAAAAAGGAAAAAAATAAAATCTTAAAAAAAAAAAAAAAGTATAGGGTCTCCAAATACTTTCACAGGAAGATGTCCACCATATATTAGATTAGAATGTCTAAATATTATACCATTCATTACATGCATGTGCTTATATATGCATTTTTAAAGTCTGAAAAACTATATACTAAATTATTACCAGTGGTAATCTCTGGCAGGGGTCAAGACTGCTTTCTACTTTATACATTTCTACACTGACTTCATTTTTTGCAACTAGCTTACGTTACTATTGTAAATGAAACAACTTAAACCTGGCCTTGCCTCTCGGGGTTGGCAACTCACCTGCAGATGAGGTAGCCAGTCCTGTTTAAACCATGGGTACAGTGGACGCCAATAAGTTTGTCTGTAAAACAGGGAATACAGAGTTAAACAAATGAAATAGTTATACAAATTACACAATTTTCTGAAGAGTACATTTATCAGTTACCACAACACTACCACTACCCTGAAAAGGAATAACTCTGAAGAGGAATGTGATCTTTTAGGAACATACAATAAAGAATTATCTAACATAAAGTCAAAATTCATTGTTTCTGGGGAATTTTGCGTAGCCCCCAATCGGACATGATAATGTAAACTGAAGAAGGCCTGGCCAGGTACTAACAGCTGAAACTGCATTGAGACTAACCCATTTGTCTAATATAGAATGCCCATCAGTAACTGATTTAATTATAGAAAAAGGGAGTGAAAAAAAAAACAGGCTATAAGAAGAATGAAATTTGTTTTTGAGGGAAACAAATGAAATGCCTCCACTTTTAATGCTGAATGTTAAAAAGAATAAAGAGTGTCTGTAGTACTCTGCAGTTCCCAAAACACTTCCATTCCATCTTCCCTTTGCCACTCCTCATAGGCCGCAGGTCTCTCTGCCCTGTGACGTACTCAGGTAAGCAGCACTGTTCGCATTTTACAATGAAAAAGCAAGACTTGGAGATAAACCCAAGCTACACAGCAGGAAATTAGAACAAAGGCTAGAATCAAGTCTAAGAGTTTTCCAGCAATGCCATAGTATTTCAAAAATTAAATAATAAATTAAAAAACAACATGTAGTTAATTTCTGCAAAATTTATGTCTGTGACTAGGTGGTGTCTCGTAGGAAGGCACTGTCCTCTCCTGCCTGGATTACTACCTCCCTGCTTGTAATCTCTTCTATTTCAATTGATCCTCCACGTGGAAGATGTTATCTTTCTAAAATACAAACTTGGCTGGGTTGCTCCTTTGCTTAAAAACAATCTCCATTTAGCATAGAATAAAGCCCAAACTTTTAGCACAGCATTTCAAACTCTTTATAGATATCAATCTCTCTCTCTAACTGAACTGTAAGTCCACGATGATCTGAACTATGACTCACAAGGACCTACATGGTCCACCTCCCTCCTGCCCCCTGCCAACCTCTCTGATCCCATTTTCTACTGCTCTCTCCTCACTCACTCTCCCCACTCCAGCCACACTGGCCTCCTTACTATTCCTCAAACATACTGAGCACAGGCATGCCTCAGGGACTTTGCAGCTACTATTCTCTCTGCTTCAGAACACTCCCTCTCCCCGGATCCCCAGCTCCCCCAGATAACCAATGGCTTGGCTCCTCACTTCCTTTAAGGCTCTGCTCAAAAGACATCTTAATAGAGAGGCCTTCCCTGATCACCAACCACATTCCCTCACCTCTTTATCCTGTTTTCTTATTCTCCAAAGCATTACCATCTGACATTCCATATATTTACTTATTTATCACTCTCCCACACTAGAATGTAAAGGATATAAGGACAAGAATTTTCTTCTATTCCTACTTCCTACAACAGTGCCTTCAACTTAGAAGGTGTTATATAAATATTTGTTGAAAATGAACACATGAATTCAACGCCCATTCACATTACCCTCTAGTCACACCAGAGGCTGCCTCTCCACGTCACAAGTTCAAGCCCGGTGCCTTTTGTACCTGTTCCCAATACCTGCTCTGTCCTTCCCTCATTCTTGCAAAATCCTCTTCCCCCAATCCAGCTCGAGTGCTGTCTCCTCAGTCAGGCTTCCTGCTATATTTAATTATTTTCTTATAATTAACCCACTGTCTTATAGTTACTACATGTTTATCCTCCTAGGTAACTTTAAGTTTCTAATGAACAAAGACTACTATTCATCTCTGTAGCCCTGTGTCCTAAGAAGAAACCTAAAAGGCTTCAGTGTTTACTGAAATCAGTTTATTTTCTGAGTCTCCCAGTTCTAGGGAGTAGATAGTGTAGTGTCCTCCTCTTCATCAGTGAGCCTGGTACCCGTGTGAGGGCCTGTAGCAAAGGCAGCCAGAACACATCATAAGCAGGTCCTGAGGCTGCTATAGCAGAGAGCACAGTGAAGTCACCACACGTAGGCAGATGACCCATGTGTGGGTCGGCCTACAAAACAGACTATACTCGGTGTAACGTGAACAAGTGGGATTTACAAACATGTTTTCACGCACTCATCAGGATCTTTCGGCTCTCACGAGCAGCTAGAACAGTGTGTAACAGTTCCACACAAAGGGCCCTGGAAGCAGAGAGTAGGCTGGCCGCTGCACCCTGATGTCTTAAGAGGCAACGTCTCTGTGAGTACAGTTGGTACAAATCAAATAATTTACCTCTTCTGTAGATGCCATGGTTATGACAGGCAAGGCCAAGCCTCTCAAGTTTTAAAGTTAAAGTACAGAGAAGATCTGTGAACAGGGCTTAAGATATTTAAGAGCTGGTGCCGGCATTAAGTGACCAGGTTATAGTTTGAAAATTTATCTTAAAATTCCTACCTGTCTCTCTCGCCTCCCATCTCCTATCTTCTCACTTCCATCTCTATTCTTTCTCCCCTACTCCCTGTTTTACATATATATGGAATATTTAGTATCTGTCAAATTTAGTTAATACACTGTACACTCCCCAAGCTAAACTGAGAAAGAGGGCACTTTGTCCTTTGGGTCAGTGGCTTTCCAAAGACAAAAGATTCCTTAGTCTTATAATATGGTAAATACCATATTATGATAGTTAGAGGCCAGAAAAAGGCAACCAGATCCTTAAAATTCAGAAGCTATTAAGATCTATTTTCAACAGAGTAAGGTGGATCTTAAAGCAGGAACAAGAAAACATCAGCCTTTTAAGTTCTTCTTGTCTGAAGAATAAGCATAAGAGGCAGTAGTGCCCTTCCTCACTTGCACCCAAAGAGGAAAAACAACAGCAACATCTTACATATTTATGGTGAGGAGCCACTCCACTGCTCTACTCTGTTGTGTTTTCCTTCTAGGGGTCTGTCTCCCTCCAAACCTTTGCCTTTTCTTGTCTCTTTTATACATGCTAAGACCCTGAGATTCTTAACCTTTTCTTCCACCTCTCATCTCTTAACCAGTTAATAAGACAAGAAATTTTTATTATATATTTCCCATCCAAATTTTTAAAAAAGAGACAAGTGAGCTAGTTCAGTTTATATTTCTCACTAAAATCACTTTCCAAATTAAATTTTCTGTGACCATAAAAAGGAAAAATATCTTACTCTGTTAGCACCATCTGACATTTCTATCTTAACATTATCAAAAACAACAGGCCTAATGTTAAAACTATTAAAAATATTAAAAATTCCCAAGCCCATTCAAAATGCATACCAAAGTTCAGGTAAGAAAAAAACTCACCATTATCTTTATTGTCTTTCAAAAACCCATTAACAGCACATTTGAATTTAAAAATAGTGTCATCATCGGGTACCTGATGCCCGATCGTATAAATCTTTAAGTAAGGAATAGTTTCTGGCAAGTCCTATAAGGCAAAACCATGAAAATATATATTATTTCATTTGTAGGGAACGAATTAAAAATTAATTAGAGAAGTGAGAATAAATACCAAGAGATTATAATAAATTTAGTATGTTGGTAATTCTGATAAAAGAGCCGTTTCTTCCAAAGCTGCTTCAACCAGGAGGATCCCTTGATTTTCACTAAAACTAGAGAATGGATAGTCAATTGGCATACCAAACTGACAACAAGGCCTATGTCAATGAATGCATATATAACAATAAACTGTCTAACTAGTTCTACCCAATATTTTCAATTTCAAGGGCCATAAAGCAGCTGTGATTTAAGTAGAACAGTAAAATAGAGTCAGAAAAACTTAAATTTAAATTGTGAGATAGAGCAAATTACAGGCACTGATGAGAACTGGTGTACTTGGGGTAAGAGAAAGTAGTTACCAATAAAGACAGAAGAAGTGAACGGAAAATCCCGTCGTTCTGAATTTAAATGCAGAGTATCAGTAGGAACCTATGATATATTTTATATTAAAAACAAACATACAAACACACTTCCTAGCTCTGACCACTGGAAAAGCCAAGAAACAACCGATGCCATCTCATTTCAAAAGGACTCAGGAACCAAATTAAGAAGCTCCAAATGGCGAAAGATAGGGTCTCAATTTGTGCCTGAATAAAAATAATAACTGCAGTGGAGTCCGTAATGATACGAAAGATAAAAAAACAAAATCTAACTGGTCACCACTAGAGGATATTGGTGAATCAACTCATTATCTTGAAAACTGTTAAATAAAGGAAAGAATTATGCCTCCACAATTAGGTAACCAAACAGTTGATAAGGGGAGCTACTCTTGACAGAAAAATACCCAGCTAATAAATGAAAAAACAATTTTAATAGAATTTACCATTTTTTGAAGCCCCAAATGAATTAATGGATGCAGGTATGGGTCATCAGGGACTGCTAATCTCACAAAAAGAGACATCACTTACGTTTCCAGGGAAGAAACATCATTACCTGTGAAACTGTCTTGCCAAAAAAATCCCAAGCCTGAATCTGATGAAGCCTCTACGTCCAACTACCAATTTACAGGAAATAAAGGGACTGGAGAACATGTGAGTAACACATGGGGATGCAATCATCAAAATCTAGAAGGGACAAACTATCTGGTTTCTTCAAAAAACAAAATTAAAGGGGAAAAAAAGAAAGTGAGAGAGACAAGGAGAGAGAATCTAAAGATTACATAAGACACCAGAGACCTAACAACCAAATGAAAATGGTGGACCTTATTTGGATCTAAACAGAACTCCTTAAAAACAATTTTTATGACATTTAGGAGGCAATTGCAAATTTGACCACTGACTGGATATTTAATAGTAAAAAATGACATTAAGGAATAAAAGTCCTAGGCCAGCCCTGGTGGCCTAGTGGTTAAGTTTGGTGCTCTCTGCTTCAGCAGCCCAGGTTTGGTTCTGGGACGAGGCTCCACACCACTGGTCAGTGGACGTGCTGTGATGGCAGCTCACATACAAAAAGAGAGGAAGACTGGCAACAGATATGTTAGCTCAGAGCAAATCTTTCTCAGCAGGAAAAAAAAAAAAAAAAAGGAGGGAAATGAAAGTCCCATATTTTAAATGCATACCAAAAATGTACAGGTGAAAGTAGATGATATCTGGGATCTACTTCAAAATACTATGGAATGAGGGAAACAAGGAGGGGTAAGGATGAAACATGACAGCCATCAGCTGATAAAAATTAAGACTGGATGAGTTCATGGGTGGACAATGACACCACAGCATTACGTTTCCTTCTGTACATGTTTCAACTTTGTGATACATGTTTAAAAACAAGAAGATACTGTGGAAAAGAGTTTGGGAGTTTCTCAAAAGTTAAACATACAACTATCACATGATCCAGCACCTCCACCCCTACCTATGCATCTAAAAGAACTGAAAGGAGGGATTTGAACAAATATTTGCACACCAACGTTCACAGCAGCATGATTCACAATAGGCAAAAGGTGGAAACAACCCAAGTGTCCATCAACACAAGAATGGATAAATAAAATATGGTATATACCCACGATGGAATATTATTCAGCCATAAGAAGGAATGACATTTTGCTGCATGCTGTAACATGGATGAACCTTGAAAACATGTTTAGGGAAGAAGGCCAGATATAGGACAAACATTTTATGATTCCACTTACATGAACTTCCTAGAATAGGCAAATTCATACAAAGCAGAATAGAGGTTACTAGAGGCTGGGGGAGGGAAATGGGGTTGCTATTGTTTAATGGTTATAGAGCTGTTGTTAAGGATGATGAAAAAGTTTTGAATATAGACAGTGGTGATGGTTACACAACATCATGAATACACTTAGTGCCACTGAATTGTACGCTTATGAATGGTTAAAATGATAAATATTATTCATATTTTACCACAATAAAAAAAAAAAAACAAGAGGAATAACTGAGTTCAAAGATCAATTCTTCCTTTTCTGAGCCTGAGTTTCATCATCTGTGAAATGAGTAATCGTAACCATCTATGTTCTGAGCTTAGTGCAAGGAAGCACTAAGTAGGAGACCTTAGTACCACTCCCACTTCATCAGCAAAGGACTGTTGTGAGGATTAACTGAGTTAACGTATGTGAAAGTACTAATTAAACTGCAAAATGCTATACATATAAATGTCAACAAATATTAGGCGTTATTGTTTCCCAAGGCTGTGGAACTGCCAGAAGAAGGATAATTCTTTCCCACTGATAATGCCACACAGGCCAACAGAACATACAGGTTTCTCTACTGTATCCAAAGACATTGGGAAAGGAAGGCATAAAACTTAGAGAACTGTCTTCTATCGAGATTCTTACACGTGCTCTGACAACTACTCAAAATAAGTACTAAAGACATCATGGATTCCTTTTCTTTCCTTTTAGGCTACTACTTTTCTCACTAAAAGTTTACTTTATGTTCAAAATATAGAACATGGAAGCTTACAGAGTTTCTTAAGCACACACAGAGGCTATGGTCAAAGATAACAGTTCAAGTCATGTCTTTAATTTCATTTCGAGATAGCAATTAGAAAAGTGAATTACTGTGAGTTATGAGACTATCAGAAAGAAGAAGATTCTTTTCAATTAAGGGTTCCATTTACCTCTGGTTTATAATAGCGGTGAGTGTATGTTAAATCAATAATCAGTCCAAGTTCTTCATTCTGCTCTCGGATTTTTGTAAAAAGATCTAAGGGGGAAAAACATTCTTCTGGAGCAAGCTTCTCTTCAAAATTCTGTCAGAGAGAATGAAATAACAAAGAGCAAACGTGTGCTTAAAATTCTTTCTTTTATTATCCATTCATTCAAGCCCTGTGACGCGAACATACAATGAGATTCAGAGGAAAGTTTCCACTCTTCTGGAAGTTACGAGCTATATTACAATCTTTTCTTCCAGAGATTAGAGGGAAGAAAATAAGCTAACATCTACAGATTTATTTCTGCGTCTATTTGTTTCATGTGGGATCCTAACCAGACTGTAAACTCCCAGAAGGCAGGGACCACATCAATGTTGTCCACCACTGTACCTCCAGCTCCAAGTGGCGTGCCTATAAAAAGGCACTTATAAATCCTTGTTAAAGATCTATATATAGAAAGGATGGCTTTCATTGATAAATATTCTTTTACGTATTTGTCTTATTTATATAATCTGTTCCACTGATCTGTGGTTATTCAAGTGCCACCAATAAACTTTTTCTTTTTTTAATTAATAGACTAGCTTTTAAAGCAGTTTTAGGTTGACAGTAAAACTGAGCAGAAAGTAGAGAGTTCCTGATCACAGCCTCTCTCCTTCACCCTACACAGCCATCCCCACCATCAATATTCCAACCCAGTGTGCTCCATTGGTTAGAAACAATAAATCAACATTGACACAAGACTATCAAAGTATATAGCTCCCATCACGGGTCACTCTTTGTACTGTATATTCTATGGGTTTTGGCCAATGTACAATGACAGGTATTAACTCTTATAGTATCAGACAGATTAGCTTCGCTGCCCTAAAAATCCCTTGTGCTCCAGCCACACTTCTAATGTGGCTTAATTTCTGGTACGGCTACATGAACCCCTTCCACTGCTCTTTTTTTTCAGAATTTTCCTGGCTATGTAAGTTTCTTTTTCTATACGAGCTTTAGAATCAGATGATATGAGATGATGTTAAATTTACAAATTAACTTAGGAAGATCTGACAGATCTACGATGCTGAGTCTTCCACAGAACATTGTGAAAGGTTTGAAGACTGTATTAATTACAACAAAGCGTACCATCTCTCCTGTCAGTTTCTTCCAGACTTGGAGCTGGAGGATCATTACCATCTCCAGCTATCTGAACAACAGCCAACCTGAGGTAACTCATTTAGTCACAAACCGCTTAGGAAGCCTTCCTTGATTAACCCTGTCTGTTGTCATTTCCCCCTCCTTTCCATTCTTAGGCATTTCTGCTGTGGCATTTCTGTGACACATCATTTGCCACTTGACAGTCCACTGTGCCTGACACTCGACTGCCAGGTACTGAGGCAGCTTTGCCCTGGGTGACTTCCGTCAAACACCTAGGACACCTTGTCCCATTCCACTGCCACGCAGGGGTCATTCATCTCCCTACCTCTACTGCGTGAACAGGGACTGCACTGGGAGTGGTCCTACAGTTTCGCAATCCCCTTGATGGCACCTTAAACAGTCCCAACAATGAAGAGAACACCTTGTGCACACAGAACTAGAAGAGGCTTCCTATAACCACGTCACACAGGAAAGATGTTGGCTGTGCGGAGGAAAGGAGACTGAAGAGTCTTCCTGCTTCTCTCTGCTGATGTCCTTGCAGAAAAGGGGCTAAGCAGGGACCCCGGGGAACCTCAGGATCCCCTTGTAGAGGCCGTGGAGCAGGGACTGAGGGTTTAGGACAATTGCATAGAGGAGGAGGAATATAGGAGGAAATTCACAGGCACCGCCAATGTGGGTGGGCCATCAGTTCACTCATTCAACAAAGACTGGGAAGTAGTTACGATGTGGCAAACACTAAGCTTGGTGTTGCCAGATGTGAGTCAGAACTATTTGTTTATCTATGAAATCACTAATGTTTAAGTCCAGAGATGCAGAAGAATTGACAGAGTAGGTGAAAAACCACCCCCGACCTATGAGACACAAATTAAATAAATTCCCGATACATTCAAAGTGGGCTCTTCCTGACACTAATCCACACTGTGCTGGGCAGGGTAATGAGACATGGAATCTCTTCTATTTTTTATGGCAGTCAAATGCTTTCCCCACCTATTCCTTTCTTACTTCAAACAGAAACACAATTTTTCTGAGTTTCCATGCTGAAATTCTGACCTTGCTGATCCAGGGTATTTTTTTGGCTATAATGAGGGGAGTGAAGGAGTCTTACTGGCATTTAGTGAGTGAGGGTCATGAAGACCAGACATCTTGCTAAATTCAGAACAGTCCCACAAATGTGTCCCACACCTGGATGACCTTGGAATATCCTATTCAACATGAAACAACTGTTCATAAGTATCTAAGCCTTAGAATCTAATCCATTTCACAAATAAACACAAAGGGTTTCTTTGCAGTTCTCATGGACATTGAATTTCCAGGATAGCTGTCACCTTATCATCCAAGAGAACACTGTACTTTGTTTTCTTTAGAAATCTGCTAAGCACAGCTCACAATCATTGAAACTCCTGCCACTAAGGCAACATACCCACTCAGATCAGTGAGCATGGGCAGCTTTGGAATTCACGGTGCAAGTAACTGACAATTTCTTTATTTTTAGTAAAGCCATGCCCAAACATTGACATATGGAAATGTAAATACATATTACTTTATTCTAAATTAATTTATTTTATTTATCCTTTATATTATAGTTAGAGGGTTATGCTGAGTTTCTTTTCGCTTAAACTTAAGTGTGGAAGCGGGTTGTATATATCTATGAATTTCACTTCAGGAAAGTAAAGGGGCTATTACAAAGTATCTGCTATAAAAAGGGGAAATGGAGTCAGACATGGCTCAGGACCAGAGATCTACATGGTGAATTCAGATTTCTGAAAGAATACTGAATCAACTTTTGCTTACCTTTTTCAAAGGAACTTTGAAAGCAATGAAACGAGTCCCAGGCATCCGCTGTCCAACTGCAAGATAGTCTTTCCACCTGTTAATATACTTTTTGTGAGCCAAATTTGATGTTAGCCTGTCTCCCTGCACATGGGACTCCTTGAGAATGGAATTCACAGCCCACTCAGCAGGTCCCCTCTGCTCTCTGCTCTGCTTTGCATCCTGCTGCTCCCCTTCTTCAACCCCACCTAGTAACCACCTGTTCTCCCCTTCTTCCTGTTCCCCATCTTGAAAACAGATACAAGGCAACAAAACAGAGCAAAGGTCTTCACAAAGAAGGCCTAAGCAAATCCAGAGATGGCCAGGCCTTCTGTATCGCTGATAAGCCAGCCCAGTCCTCAATGCTAAGGTGTCATCAATACTCACATGTTGACTGAAATCGTTTAAAAATTCTTTCACTTCATGGTTTACTTTTAGTCCTCATACAACTGAAGTCATCAAATAAAATCAGTGCAGACCTTCAAGTTCGTATTTTAAAAGAAAATCGGATGGAAAAGGGGCTGTGAACTTCACTTAGTGCTAGGAGTTACAGTGAAAAGTAATCTTTCAGCTGACCTCTGCAGGATGAGGGAGAACTCACCGAGGTCAACCCAGTGAATCTGAAGCACAGACAGTGAGGGCAAAAGGGGCACAAGACCCGGCCGAAGAAGCAGAGAGGATTCTAGACCAGGCAGACTCTTCAAGGCCAGGGTCAAGAGTTCGTTTTCACTCTTAAAACAACGTTTTTGAGTGATGTTTCTGAGCAATGTTCCAACTTGCATATTAAAAAGATTTCCTGCGTGAAGAATGCATTGGAAGGAAACGACAGTGGATACACGCACACTAGTCAGGACCTACATGCAAAAGATAAGGCACATTCTGTATGAGGATGCTGAGGGAAATTGGGTGACAGATTCCAAAACATTCAGGAGGTCAAATGAAGGAGACTTCATAAGGTATGAGATGGAGGAAAGGAAAGTCATAAGGAATAAAAACGAGTTCATTGCACATAAGAGCAAAGTCTCACTATTAATCATTTGAACGTGTAGAGGAAGAGCACTCAGAAGAGACCCGGTAGGCAGCTACAGGTGCCCGTTTTGATTCCCGGAAACGATACAATCCAACATTTTTGGCACAAAGTTCAGTGGTTCTGAAGGGTTTTTTCACTCAAACTTAGTTCTCGTTACTCACATTTTCCGTGCCAAAACAACACAGCTTGAGGAACTGAGCGGGACTCCAGTTTTGGTAATTAAGCGGTGTCCCCAACACTGACCATCCTAAAAAGCAGTCCCTCTGCATTTTACCCAAGCAGCAATGGCCAGAGTTCCGCTTTTAAATGACTGGGGAGAAACCAGAACATCACAGACTGTGCCTTTCAGCTACTGTTGGCGGGCCAAGTGCCTGGCGGCGACAGTCACAGGCAGAGACCCCAGCAGATGAGGCCCAGGGCCTAAGAGGCGGCAGGGCCACGCCCAGGATGCAAGACATTACCTTTCGGGGATGCGGTTTCCGCCCTTCTTCTTGCATGACGAACGTCGGGAAACGATACGTCCCTGGACGCGGCGGCCGCCGGCATCATGCCAGTGGCTCATGTGGGCCCCAAGATGCCGCCCACTCAACGCCAAGAACGCCAAAGCCGCCAGCCCACTGCCCTCGCTGCCAGAACTAGATCCCCAACCGCAACCGTCCAGAGAGCAACCCACGTAGGGCCCAGAATCCTCACTACCGCGCATGCGCCACCGCCCCTCCTGATGACGTCACCACACCGGCGGCCTGAGAAGCCGGATTAGTAAACAGCACTCTGGTGGCCACAGCGCCCTCCTTCGCCGGAGGCCGGTAGTACAGCTCATGCAGATGAGTGCATGTTTGTCATCGCCATGAGATTTCAAACAATATGGGACGTGGAATGAAAAGTGAAGTCCCACCCTCCCAGTTCCTTGTGGGGTTCTCCCAGATACTTTCCAAGTGCTTACTTTCACTCAGTGTATATTTTATATAAATATTTCTTTGTACCTATATGCATAGACTCTAGTTCCTGTAAAAGCAGCGTACTCTACGTATTCTACAATCAACCTCAGACAGTGAACTTCCCAGTCCATTTATTCATAGATCCATTCTATTCTTTTTAATACTGGCATAGTATTCCATTGATTATAATTACCATAATTTATATAATGAGTCCAATATTGACAGACTTTTAGATGCTTTCAGGTTGTTTTGTCCTCTGTTACAGACAGACTGCAATGTGAACATCCTCATGTATGAATACAACTACTGTTAAATTCCGAGAAGTAGAACTACTGGAAAGAAGGATATGCAAAGTTAAAATTTTGAAAAGTATTGTCTAGTTACCCTCCAAAACCATTGTAACGACCTACACTCCCACTTACAGTGAAACTTTTATTGGGTTTCTATCCTGTGCCAGGTATCACGCTAGAGGTTGATGGTATGTATATACATTTTAGAAAATACAAAACAATAACTGAGATTGATAAGAGTGCAGCTTAAGGCTAAGATTTCTACACAGTATCAGCACAAGGAGGTGTACATGTTAGAAAAACTCTAAATTCGGCTATACGTGGAACAGCAAAAGACAGCATTGTCCTACAGTAGGTCTGAAGGAAGAATAGGGTGCTCAATTCCAGATTAAACTGTAGATAATTATAATCGTGAATGTTTTTTGTTATTTTTATTTTTTAGTTCCTAATTTCTGAAAGTATCTTATATACACTGTTAGTAATCCTCACAACCGTTTGAGAGCTGGGTAAAAAGAGGGTGAGAGGGGCTGGCCCCGTGGCCAAGTGGTTAAGTTCGCGCGCTCCACTGCAGGCGGTCCAGTGTTTCGTTGGTTCGAATCCTGGGCGCGGACATGACACTGCTCATCAAACCACGCTGAGGCAGCGTCCCACATGCCACAACTAGAAGGACCCACAACGAAGAATGTACAACTATGTGCCGGGGGGCTTTGGGGAGAAAAAGGAAAAAATAAAATCTTTAAAAAAAAAAAAAAAAAAGAGGGTGAGAAAGGTTAGAGTTCTGGAATAAATGAATGAATGAACGGATAAAATGATCACTATGTTTAACATTTCTGAGACAGTCATAGTCTAACCAAGTTCAAAACCACAAGTATTTATAATTCTGAATCCTTGTAGATAATTAAAAATGGATCAATGTTAGTAAATTGCTATTTGGAAAAAGACAAGACATAAGTTAGCACAGCAGAGTTGCAAACTTACAACTGGGCACATTCAAGTTTGGTGCTGCATCATAAAATATTCCTTTGGAATGTATGGAAAAAAAATCCAATAGGTGTGTAGTGGCCAAAAAATACATAGGGTGTAAATATCTGTAGACATAACCATATATAAAATTTGACATAAATATATCAGAAACTAGAAATGCTGTATTGTTTGCACTTCCAATTAGCTAAAATACACAGGATTGGGATGGGAACACACTCAACTGGAGCTGCCACAAGAAAATCCAGACCTAGGCATAACAGGGTTTCCAGAAAGTAAGGGAAAGAGCAAAGAGTAGGCCCTTGGAGGGGAGTGAACCCAATATGAGGTAAAAGAATGCCTTAATAAGTACGCAGGACACTGGAATGGAAAGATAAAGGAGCAAGGGATATCTGGAGCACCAAACCACTAAGAAACCACTAACAAAATCCACCAGTATCTGGTAGGGCCCCACATGTGGGGTTTGAGGGCTTCCAGTACTTAATTAAATCAAAAAGTGTTGATGGCGAGAGTAAGAAACAGCGTGGGGGGTAGATGGACTGGGTGTGTTACTCCAAGACAAGTCTCAGTTATCCCCATGGGTAGAAAATGCAGGAAATGGGTCTAGGGGACAAGACAGTACCCCAACTATAAAAATAAGGCTTTAGCTCAGGTTAGGGCTTCATGACAAGTTCCAGAGCATTGGACTAAAGCTATTCAAGTTCTTCCTGATACACTTAAGATTCTTTTAGAGGTCAAGATGGTGCTGAGGCTGCATGCTAAGGTTAAATGACTGGAACTATGGAGAGAAAGTGGTTATAGAGGCTGGGAACCAGGAAAGGCCAAAATAAGGGTTTGACTAAATAGATTGGATGTTGGAAGTGAGTATTTTCATGTGTAAACATGTTACTGGTACCAGAATTTGTCTTACCACAGCTCCCCCAATCTTACACCACCCAACCTAACCTGCAGTAGCTCTGGATTCCCTTCATTTCCACGGGAACATAGAGAAAAGAGAGACTGGTCTCACTTGTGGATATGTTGTTAGCCTCATGTCATGGAAGTAGGCTATCTGAGGTAGGAAGCTGAGGGGCAAAACCCTTCAAAGATTTCATGAGCTTGAGGCAGGCCCAGTGGCTCAGGGGTTAAGTGCGCACGTTCCACTTCGGTGGCCCAGGGTTCACTGGTTCGGATCCCAGGTGCAGACATGGCATCACTTGGCAAAAGCCATGCTGTGGTAGGCATCCCACGTATAAAGTAGAGGAAGATGGGCATGGATGTTAGCTCAGGGCCAGTCTTCCTCAGCAAAAAGAGGAGGATTGGCAGTAGATAGCTCAGGGATAATCTTTTCCAAAAAAAAAAAAAAAAGATTTCATGAACTAAAGTCATACCTTTACACTGCAACAGCCTTCACAATTACTTCTCGGGTAAGCATCCCCTGCCATCACCCAAAACATTGACATTTCATAACAGGACAAATAGGCCTATAAATGAAATGTGTGTCTTTGGAGGTCCCATCTAACAGCTATCTTTCCTGGGCTCTTGGTATCTTGGATCACACACCTCTTACTCACTAGCACTAGAAAAATCCCCAGACACATCCATCTAGGCATCCGAAAAGCTTGCCACCAATAAAAATGACTAGAGCCACAGATTTCCTCCCCAAACCAGCTGACTCCACATACAAATCAGTAGTAACTCAGCCCTCACCCACTGTCTCACAGTCAGCACAGTGGTTAGAGAGAAGAGCACTAAGCTGGGGGACAGTAACAGAGGCACCCAGGCCAGGACACGCTGCCTGCAGATATCTGCTCCTTAGTGCTCCTTAGTCGTGAGCGCACAGTGTAACACTGCAGTGCTTCTCACAGACTCTGTTTACATTTCTTCACAAAACCCATCATGTCAAGTGACTTCATGACGCTTCAAAATGAACAACCATCAGGAGAACAACATGAGATCCGTCTTCCAATGTTGAATCCTTAAAAACACAACCAGGAAAAAAAAATACGGAGACAAAGCCAGAGCATTTGAAAACAACCTATATTCTACCAAGATACCAATGAATGATGTAAATGACATCATATGACATAAAACAAAGTGAGAAAAAGATATTTAAGATTATTCTCTTTAGGGTACATAGCAGTGGCTGGACTATCCAGAGACATTAAAAAATATATACTGAATTGTCTGTTCTGTTAATACAAAATGAGGCCAAATTGTGTCAACTTGTTTCTCACTGAAACCCAAAAATCCACAGACAGCTCTCTTTTCCTGTCTCTTTCACCTTGCCGCTTCGCTATTCTCCACGAATGTCCTCCTCTTTCTCTCACTATTCTCCTCTGCATGTTGCCTGGCCTTGCACCCAACCATGGCCGACAGAGAACCCTAGAGGCCCAACATTCTACAGCGGCTGTTTCCAAGAGGGAGGAGGCTACAGCAACTGCCACACTGGATACACTCAGAGGAGAAGGAAAGGGGAGGACCCCGAATGCCTCTCATGTATAAAAGCGCGGGATGGCAGGAGGCCTGTGTGGCCCAAGGAGCCAGAGGTAGCAAATTATGGGCAAAAGAATTGCAACCCAAGGCTGGAAGACAAGAGCTCTGCCCTCAGCTGTGTCCCTGGCTCTCTGGCATCTGCTTCTAATGGGCAGGCGCCATTTTCAGAAGCATCAGGCACTGGAAAGAAGACCTCTGCTGCTGGGATTGAAAGGAAGTAACATCCAGGAGGGGGAGATGCGAGCAAGGGCGAGGTTGGTCCCAGAAACAAGGCCTATAATGCAGACAAAAGAAAAGGGGAGCAGCAGAGAGATGCAAGTCCAACCCGGCCCAGCCCAGTCCAAGGAAGGTAGGATTCAAGGAGAAGAAAGTCAAAGAGAAGACCGTTTAACCACATCATTCCCCACAAGGGGCACTCAACAAACCTCACCCTACTCTTTCACCAAGTTACAGAAGGAGCTGCCAATCCTTTCCTTTGCTCCTTAAAACCTGCAGTAAGTTCACCGTTAGATCACCTGGTAGGATTTCAGAACAACGGTAATAGGTCAACCTAGATGTCCTTTTCCTTCCTCTCTAAGGACATTAACTAACTGTACATGTAATTACTAATGTACAATATATATTATAAAGTATAATTCATAGAATACAAAGAACTATGAGTTAATTACATTAATGAACATCTATAAGGAACGTTGAGAGGATTCCCTGACATAAGAGCCTGGGGAAGAGAGACTAGCACATGTGGCTCCTAGGATGTCACCTCCCCAGAGCTCAGCCATGCAGGTGCTGCTGTAGCTCTCCCCCGACTCCCTCCACCCAATCCCATCTTCTTGTGGGGAATCTGGCCGCCCTATTGGCTGTCTCGTACCTTTGAACTGCCTGCTCTGTGACATCATTCTCCCCCTAGACCTACTGCCACCTGCTAGAATCTTGGGGTTTCCATGGAGTTGTCTGTAAATAAATTTGGATCATCGCAAGCGACCAGTGTGACCAGTGACCTTCATACTGGACACACCGCTCTTTGACGGCAGCCACTCAGACTTCATCTGGTATCGTCTCCTCATCTCTTGGATCTGCGGTTGATGCTTCCTCTTCTTTTCTCGCCATGTCAGGCAAGGAAACTAACTTTTTAAGTGTTCCGTTATGTATTTTTGCCCCTAAATTTGGTAGTAGATTCTAACGTAGCAGAGAATAATGGGAGGAAAGTATTGAAGTAAACCTGGGGACCTAATTTAAGTTTTGACTTTGACATTTATGAGCTGTAGGACTTTGGGCAAGTCGTTGACTCTCTCACAAACTCTGTTCTCTCTCATCTCTCACATCAGGATATTACAACTGTGGTTCCTTCTGCTCCTTTTCTTTTCTAATATTGAATCTTAAAGGGCACCCAGGTAGAAATGAAATCAGAGACTTCTTGAGGGTGTTTCCACAGAAACAGAGAGAAATCTAGGTGATGCAGGAAGTTAGCAGTATATCCCCAAAGGTTTCATCTGTAATGGTCTCCCTCCACTGAAATTTCAACTGTAGTATTTTAAATTTAGTGCTGTTCAAAAGGCAATATGCCCATGTTTGGAGTTATCTACCTAAATGAGGTGAAAAAAAAAAAAAAGTAGGAAGAGACAATGGAGAGTACTGGGCTATAGGGGGACTAGTCTTCAAAGGTCAGGAAGTTGAGGATTGTTTTCATCAGCACAGGCCAACAGGAACCTAGAGGGAGGATAAAATAGAAGAATGAGGAGGAGAGCGAGGAGGAGCTCTCCAGGAAAAAGAGGTGGTTTGGCATGAAATGCTGAAGGAACCAAAGATTTTCAATTGCAGCAGGAAGAGCACAGAGTGAAATGTGCTCAGAGAAGGGCGAAGCACAGTTGACTTCAGCAAACGCTCACATTCATAGCCGAGGAAGGCCAGTGAGGCAGAACAGGGCATCGCCAGGCAAAGCAGCTTCTCAGACTCAGACTCGCTTGTTTGCTTTTTTCTCTTGCCTCTCTGAACACGGACGGCACCTGAGAGTTTGAATATAAACATTTCAGAGATCTTTTAGAAATGACACTTCCTATAATCCAGAAATTGATAAAGTGCTTATCCAGACGGCTGGAGGCAACAGAATTTCTAGTGTTTTATTTCATTCTCATTTTTTTTTTTTAAGATTTTATTTTTTTCCTTTTTCTCCACAAAGCCCCCCAGTACATAGTTGTATATTCTTCATTGTGGGTCCTTCTAGTTGTGGCATGTGGGATGCTGCCTCAGCGTGGTTTCATGAGCAGTGTGATGTCCGCGCCCAGGATTCCAACCAACGAAACACTGGGCCGCCTGCAGCGGAGCGCGCGAACTTAACCACTCGGCCACGGGGCCAGCCCATTCATTCTCATTTTTTTACTATGTAGATGTTTTGCCCATTAAAAATAAAATATAAGTTTCTAACAAATAATATCCTCTAACTTGAATCAGAAGGATTAATTCCTGTGTGTGATACGTAGGTTCCAAGTCAAGGCTGCTTTTCATCTTTATAAACATTTTCTTCCTGACATAGAGCGCGCACTGAGAAACGGCCACCATCTCTTTCTAGATGTAAGCTGCCCGAGAAGAAAAAGCAAAACTCAAGTGCCCCATCTCTGACTCCACATTTATCTCAGACAATTTCGTGGCATCCTTGGGGTTTTCCTACATTAAATTTTTAAAAATTGGATTCTAGCGATGACGGTGTTTTTAGTCTTTGGGGATGACCCCTTCCTGGATCTTGAAGGTGATAATAATTGAGGTTTTAGGATAAATAGAAAAACCTTCCTGATACCTTTTAAGTACTCTCTTCTGCATCTATGTGGTTATACTAATTGAAGTATGGATTTCTAGTAGGCTTAACTAGCTGTTCCTTGCGGCTCATGGTCAGAGAAATAAGAACGAGCACAACAACGGAATTCCTTTACACTTAGGATGTTGCTCTCTGCTTTGTACCAGTTTTCACTGAAATATCTGTCTGCTTATATTGTGGCCAGCTATACATTCACATTGATAGCATTTTGATGCCTTTTAGGCCACTTTTACTGATCGACTCTGTCTGCACGTACTGGCTAGGAATTCATTCAAAATCACCTTCTTCTCGGGCTGGTTTTGGTAAATAGTATTCACTACAATGGAGCCGGCAATATTCACTTTCATGACAAAGCGTATATGATACAGAACTACATTTATCAGTAAACTGATTCTGCTTTGTTGCTTGCTGCATACCGCAGTTTTTATGAATATCTATATGGTTCTTTTTACTTCCTTGATAAATGTTTTCCATGATTTTTCACAGAACTTATCATGTCTTCCTCCAGATAACAGATATGTCATATATGAATTCATGTATGAATTACTATTATTGTTGTTGCTGTTGTTATTGTAACTACAGATGAGTAACCTGAAGCTCAGGGAGATTAAATTACTGTTTTCTTTCAAAAAGCACTTCTTGGGATGCACACCCTCAGGCAATCCTGTGGAGGTAGGATCAGAAACCAGGCTTGAAGAGGGTAAGAGTGACCCTTTACACCTACCACCCGGACTGACTACTGGGTGAACTCTAGGGAACAGCACGTGAACTGCACGAGCAAACAGACCCTGAAGAAGACAGTGCTAACAGCTGCACTGTTTTCTAAGGGACCAAGAAAACACCTTATTAGGAGGTCTCCTTCTCCCGGGTTCTGGTAGTGGAACAGTCAGAGCAGAGTCCTGGCAAGAAGTCAGGAGACTTAGGCTCTGTGACCTGGTGATGATGCTGCCATAATGGGAGAATCGGACCACTCCAGCTGACCTCTCTGAGCCTCAGTTTCCTCACTCGTACCAGGAGAATGTTAGAACAGAGCATCTCTGAGGACGTTCTACTTCTAAAATGCTTCTATTCTAGCAAAGAGTAGATGAATCAGGACTAGGGGAGGCTCAAGGGAAGGATGGACAGCGAGAAGGGGGCTTCCAGCCTAGACAACAAGGTGTGGACCACACCACTTGGGGCTTCTGCACATCTCTGCCGCAGCTGGGAGCACAGGCAGTTACACAGAAAGGAACAAACTCCTCCCGCCCTTACAACCACCATAAAGGCGTGGGTGTTTGCTGTCTCAGTGAGCACTGGGATGAGAGGCTTCCTCATGCAGCAACCTTGAGATGATGCTGCTCCTCAGACATTGTCAGAGTTGATCAATCTCACTGAGTTTTTCTTCACCCTCTTGTTCCCTACAGAAAATTTCCAAAATCCATCCTTACTTGGAACTCCAAACTCCCTGCAGCTCTCTCTTCCTGTGGTGAGCGACGCAGCTTCCCTAGCAGGAAGTGTCTGCAATTTCTCCAGAGTCTCTGCTCCAGCCGTCAGTTCAGGATGGCTACTGCCATCAGCCTCGGGCACCTCTTCCCAGCCACTCATGGGCAGCGCCTACCTTTACCAACATTCTAGCACAACCATGCTGTCTGGAGTGACTGGCCAGAGCCAGAGCTCCACCTCAGCTGCTTCCTATCCGGGTCTCTTTGAGTGGGGTGTCCCAGGAAGCACTGCACAGGAGTCCTCTTCACTCGGAGACTGCACTCTGACTGTCACTGGCCACGACACAACGGTTTCTTCCATGTCTATGGCAGCACACTATGACAGAACTTCAGGTGCCAATAACCCGGTCCCACTGTATCCATCACTTTCCACCAGCCTTGTTCAGGGAACACCATCTCAGGTTCCAAATCAGGGACACAGCCTGTCACTTCCCTACCAGGAAGGAAGCCAGGTGTACTACTATGGTCACGGCACACTGGGGCCTCTGCTGTCTGGAGAACTTGGCCCCTGCCTGCAGTCCTACGGCTCTGTGTCCTACACAGGAGCTGGGGCCTCTGCTCCTCAACCAGAAATGGTGTTGGTACTAAAGGAGATTCAGCCCACACATGTCCTTCCACCAGCCTCCACCTCTGGGGTCTACTACGCTGCGTCTGCTCCAGCCATCCCACAAACCAGATCTCAAGGTGAGTACAAACAGCAAGAAGGCAGAGAAAGGAGGTCTGCATCCAAAATCAGGGTCAAATCTGCAGCCGGGAAGCGGCGAGGCCACAGACAGGTAGAACTGAAGTCCTGAGACATGAGTGAACACTACCCTCGCTCAGTGCTCCCCATTTCAGACTCGACATAAGAACACCTCATACAGGGGGGCAGGGGGGACACTGTAATGCTCATCCATGCTACATGGCTGAGAACCCCAAGAGCACACCAAGGGACCCCATACCTCTCACCACCCCAGCTGCTAAGTGCCCTACTCCACCACATACAAATGGACTCCCTCTGCCGATTTACGGGTTAGTCTCCTGGGAAGGCCTGTCAGAACTATCACTATGATAGAGACACGCAAACTTTCCCTCGCTTTGTTCACTCATACCAGGAATAAGCCCTTCTGTCCCGAGACGCTGTCAAAATTCAGCAGGCTAGGAATCTGTCCTTGCTCATATATTCCATCGGAAAGAGCTCCGCTCCCTCTCCTCGTCCACAGTGTGACGTGTTCTCATTCTCTCGGGAAAATGGACAGCATCAAAAAGACTCTATAGGAGAATGTTAGGACTTGTGAAATGTCTCATAGTATAAAACTCTCTTTTACTTTTTACTGCTCCTATGACAACCCTATGAAATAGAAAGAAAGCCAAGGGACAATGACATCCAATGATCACCAGTAAGAACCAGAACACTCGCCTCTTAGCTCCTAGCACAGGGCGCTGTCCATGATCCTTAAGAGCCAGGAGAAACGCCTTGCCCATCGGGGGAAGGGACGTGGTTGCTGCACTGATGTCTAGGGGGGAACATCTCACCCACCGAGGACTCACTTCATCCTTGCTTCCTTTGTAGTGGTGGAAACCTCCCTGGGGAGAGAGACTTTCCTGGGACTGCAACCTCCAAGCCAGACATTTTGTCTACAGCAAACTCCAGAATTCCCCAAATCCTGCAGTAGCAGAAATACCCAGATGCTGCAGAGTAACCCACCACATGAGCCTGCAGACATTTCACTGACAGCTTCACTCCAGACTTCGAACAGTAACCTCCTGGCACTGTCTCCAGCTCCAAAGAATTGGGATGAGTTTAACACCAACCTTTCAAAGCCTCTGGATCCCGACCAGATCCCAATAGAAAACCAAGATCCTCTACCACACCCTTTAGAAATTCCTGATATTCTCCAGCTCCTGGCCTGCATCGATCCCCTCGGGCCAGAGGACCACCCTGCTTCCGAAAACGCTGATCTGGGAAAGAGTAGCCTGAGTCTTGAGGGCCAAGGGACACTGGAAAACGGGACCGAGGCTAGGGGTGGCTTTGCAGACATCGCTACACTGATGGAGGATGGTCACCTTCCCCAACTATTCGACCCCTTGAAAGACCTTGATCAACCCCAAGGCCCCGAGCTGATCCAAGCCAAAGAGACAGGAGCCATCGAGTCCATCCAGCTGCAGGAAAAGTCAAGTAGCAGAAAGGATGCCTCCGATAACACCAGGAAGAACAAACATCAGGCCTCTGAGCCTCTCGATGGTGCTCCCAAGGCCAAAATCCAGCCAAAGGACCCAGAGTGCCTGTCAGGGGGAGAAGGGCTGATTTGCAATGCTGCAGCCAGTGACAGGGCTCCTGAGAACGAGGCCGAGCACTCCAACAGCAAACCTCAGAAAGCCGCACCCAGCAGGATCAGTACAACTAAGAGCCATGGGCAGGAAAGGACCAAGAGGACCAGAGGAAACAACCCCAAGAAAGCCGGAGAGAGTCGGCAGTCAGGGACTGAAGTTAGGGTGGAAGAGAAGCCAATGATGCCCAGGATGAAGCGGAGGAAGAATCAACCCGAGCTGAGCCAAGAAACCTTTAAGCGGCCTCGAACCAGCCTCGGCCAGCACATGCTGGAGTCGGTGCAGGTGTTTCATGCTCTGGGGAGGAAGAGTGAGAAGAACACCGGGCCCTCTTCCTCCCGGGCCCTGGGAACCTCCAGCAACCCCAAACACCCCCAGCCCTGCCCAGCTATCAAGCCGTGGCTGGATAAACCACTGGAGGGTCAGTGTCCTGAGGAAACTCAAGTCAAAGCCCAGAAAGCAGAGAGCAGTGCTGAAAAAGAGTGTCCACCTCCATCCCGGGACGAGCTGCCACCTCCTGGGAAGGTCAGGTTGGTACCTTTGCCTTTTCTGTCCGTGGACAAGCCTCCAGCTCGACCTGTTCCTCGGAGGCCACAGGCTCTGGCCTCACATCGGCCTGCTGTGGCAGACCCTGCCCGGCCTGCTTCCACCAACTCAGCTCAACCAACTGCAGTCAATTCCACCCACCCAGCTCCTGCATCTTTGACAGGTCCTGCCAGACCAGCTCGGCCAATTACCACCAACCCCGCTCGACCGGGTTGGACCAACCCCACCCGGCCTAGCGGCCCTCAGTGTCCTGCTTCAAGGCCTGCACCTTACAGAACAGCATCTTGCACTTCTCTCCAGCAGGAGCCCGTTCCCACTGCTGTGCCCATGCTCCAGGCCCCGCCCAAGCCTCCCGCCCAGTATCTACTGGAGGATTTTAGCAAGCAACCAATTCCATGGAGGAAACCCGACATTCCAGGGCCAGTGATGTCAGAGCCCATCACACAGGAACAGAGGCCAGAGCGGGAGGCCATGAAGAGGCAGGCTCAACAGGAGCGTGAGAAGGCTGCCAAGTACACCTCTTGGGGGAAAGTGCAGTTTTTCATTGAGAGGGAAAAAGAAATGGAAATTTCTCGATACTATGGCTACGCGATATAAGGCTGCTAGGGCTCTTGGTGCCCCTTTGGGGACCAGTTGCTTTTCTAGAGATAGATAGATAGATAGATAGATTTCTCTTATTCATTTTGATATATTTAAAAACTTAGTAAAACAGTAAATAAAGTACTAGAATGAATAGATGAGTAATAAAGAAGCCTTCTGTGTTTGGAAATGCTGTTAACTGTGTTTTTTCTGTGATGGGGGTGGGAGGGAACCCAATTCTTCAGGAGAAAAAAAAAGTGAAGTTGGACAGGAGAATGAGGGAAAAGGGAGACGAACTGACGAAAGAGGCCATAATTGGGTGCAGGGCTGGGGAGGCCAAAAGGGGAGAGATTTGAGGGGTTTATAAAAAGAAGCAGGAGTCGTGAATGACAGAAGTCAGAAGCAGGGCCTGAGGGGAGCGTTAAAAGAGTAAAATTGGAATAGAGTTGAAGACGGCAGCCGATGAGTCTAGGTTGACCAGGAGAAATGTAAAAAGTCTCTCGGGAGGCTGGTCTTATGGCTCACGACCACCACATCGGTGTTTTGGAAAACAAGAGATTCAGGACACCTTCCAAAAGGCTTGGGTCACTTCATCCATGAATGACTACGGCTGGGGACGGTCAGTATAAATCAAAGGGGAATCTACGGGATGAATGGCCAGGGCTGAGTTACCTTGGGGGCAGCTGATAACAGGAGCCTCCCCATGGGAGCTGCTGCAGCAGGACAGGGCAGGCAGAGAAATTTCCTCAACTTCTGTGCACCAGGCCCACGAGCCCACTACTTCAGTTAACCTTTGCAACAACACGCAAGGTCAGGGTCACTGAGCCGCTTTACTACTGACGTTCCGCAGTGGGCTGCAGTCACACTGCCTGCGGAGGAGCAAGGCCTCAACTTGAGACCTGCATGCCAGCAGTGCTCAGCATTTGCTAACGCCTGTTGGCGACCAAGCTGGCTTTCAGAGCACAGCATCCAGACGTTACTGGTGGATGAGACCAAACTTCTGGAGCGGGGCCTAAACTTTTTTTTAGATGTACTTCATTCTATTTCCCCTCTGTACAGACTATGTCGTTTTCCCACCCAAGGTCCAATTGCCATACATCGTCCTACACATCTGCCCCTTACCCCTTTCCACCTCCTCCCCCGCTTTCCCCTCTGGTATCTATGTGTTTGTTTATCTTCCACATATGAGTGAAGTATTAGGTATATGTCTTTCTCCATCTGACCCATTTCACTTAGCGTAACACCCTCAGGGTTCACTCATGTTGCTGCAAATGGCAAGATTTCATGCTTTTTATAACTGAGTAGGATTCCATTGTATATATACCACATCTTCTTTATCCATTCACCTCTCAGTGGGCCCTTAGGAGGTTGTTTCCAAGTCTTGGCTATTGTGAATAATGATGCAACGAACATACGGGCGCATCTATCTTTGCCAATTAGTGTTTCCACGTTCTTTCGATAAACACCCAAAAGTGGAATAGCTGGGTCATATGGTAGTCTTATTTTTAATTTTTTCAGGAATCTGCATTCTCTGTTCCATAGTGGCTGTACCAATTTACATTCTGACCAGCACTATATGAGGGTTCCCTTTGCTCCACACCCTTCCAACACTTGCCATTTCTTGTTTTTCTAATAATAGCCATTCTGACGGGCGGGAGGTGGTAGCTCATTTTGGTTTTGAATGCCCTTTCCTAAAAATTAGTCATGTTTCATACCTTTTCATGAGCCTGCTGCCCACTTGTATATTTTCCTCAGAAAAGCGTCTGTTCATAAGTATTGACTTGAGAGACCTGCCAGGTCCTCCTGAATCCACCTGGCCTGTCGCCACCTTTTCTCAACATCACTATCCTCCAAACCACATGAGAAAAACCTGCCGGAAGCGTCTGTCACACTGCGGGAGAGTGGTGGGTGTGCCTGTGCACTGGGTCGCGGCTCCACCTGCACAGGACTTGTGTGCCCAAGGGTCCAGAGTCACTCCCTGGGAAGTCTTGTGGGGCACCTGGAGGGGCTGAGCAGGGGAAGCGTGGGGGACAGGAGGCATACAAGGGAATGCAGTGGTTGGAGGGGAGTGATGTGAACAGTAAATAATTACCGTGAGAAAATTGGTAACTTACATTTCTAAAATTATTTTTATTGAGATATAATTCACATACCAGAAAACTCACCTTTTGAAACTCTAAATTCAGTGGCATTTAGTACATTCACAAGCTCAGGCAACCACCAGCATTATCAAACCCAACACATTTTCATCACCCCTAAAAGAAACCCTCTTAACCATTAGAGGCTGCTCCTCACTCCCTCCTCTCTCCAGACCCGGCAACCACTCATCTGCTTTCTATCTTTACGGACTTGCCTTTTCTGGACATTTCACACATCTGAAATATACCACAATACGTGACCTTTGTGTCTGGCTTCTTTCACTTAGCAGAAGGTTTTTCAACGTCCATCCACGTTGTAGTGTGTGTCAGTCTTTCATTCCTTTGTATGACTGCATAACGGAGCCACCACACTTGTTTATGCTTTCCTCAGTTCATGGACATTTGTGTTGTTTCTGCTGGTCATTTACATTTAATGAGAGCTTATATTGTGTCATGAAGCACCACGAAGTCACTCACCCCATTTCGCCCATAAGGAGACAGGCTTGGAGAGTGTCAAGAATTGGCCCAAGGTGAAGAGTCAGCACCTAGGGGAGCTGGGGTTTCAACTCAGGCAGGCAGACCTCAGAGGTAATAGATTCACAGGAGAGAACGTGAGAAAGGTACAAAAGGGGATTCAATGGAAATTCACCCTTCTCCCCAAGTTCCCCGGCCACCCATTTCCCTCCTCCCTTAGACACATTTACTTTTGCCACGCTGCGGATCCTTCCAGAGAGGTGATTTACACTCCAACGTGGAAGTATCACAGTTTACTCACTAATGTGTCCACTGATTTGAAATATCATTTTTATGCCACACTAAATTCTTACATGTGTTGGCATTACTATTTTCAGAGTTGGCCTGACTTTTTTGCTTATCTCTAATATTTGGCATTTCTCTAGAATTCATTTTCTCTTCTTATAGAATTTTTAAAATTTCCTCCTTCTCTTATTTCTCTTAAGACATTATCCATTGTGTTCATTCACTCTTGTATTATTTGTAATGTCATCTTCAGATAGGACAAACTACCTGGTTTCTTCAAAAAGTAAAGTTATTGAGAAAAAAAGAAACAAAGACAAAGAAAGTGGAGAGAGACATGGAAGGAGAACCCATAGATTAAATCAGACATCCGAGACCTAACAATCAAACGCCAAGTGTGGCCCTAACTTAGACCTAACTCAAACTCTTCAAAACAATTTCTATGACATTTAGGAGACAACTGCGAATTTGAGTGCTGACTGGATATTTAACAATAAACCAGGATATTAAGGAACAAAACTCTGACATTTTAAATGTATATATCAAAGATGAACAAGTGAAAGTATATGATATTGGGGATCTGCTTAAAAAACTATGGAACAGGGCGAAACAGGGAGGGGTAGAGAGGAGACACGACAGCCATCAGCTGATAAATATTCAAGCTGAAGGAGTTCATGGCTGGTCCACGAACACCACACCATTATGTCTGCTCCTGTAAATGCTTAAAATTTGTGTTAATTGTTAAAACAGGATGACACTGTAGAAGACTTTTTGGCGCTTTCTCAAAGGTTAAACGTAGAACTTCCACACGATCCAACATCTCTACTCCCACCTATACATCCAAAAGAATTCAAAGCAGGGATTTGAACCAATGTTTGTACACAATGCTCACAGCAGCATGATGCATAAGGGCCAAAAGGTAGAAACAACCCAAGTGTCCATCAACAGACGAATGGATACACAAAATGTGGTATGTACACACAATGGAATGCTATTCAGCCCTAAGAAGGAATAACATTTTGTTACATGCTGCAACATGGATGAACCTAGAAAACATTATGTTCAGTGAAAGAAGCCAGATACCGAAGGAAAAATATGTCGGATTCCGCTAACATGAGGCACCTAGAATAGGCAAATTCACGGAGACGTGAAGTAGAATAGAGGTCACCAGGGTCTGGGGGAGGGGAAATGGGGCTGTTAGTTTTTCAAGGTGACAGAGCTTTTGTTGAGGATGATGAAAACCGTTTGTTTACAGGCAGTGGTGACAGCTGCACAACATCATGAGTGCACTTAATGCCACTGAATTGTACACTTATGAATGGTTAAAATGATAAATATTGCTTACGTACATTTTACTACAGTAAAAAAAAAAAAAAAACAAAAACAAGGAATACCTGAGTTCAAGTTTCAATTCTTCCTTTTCTGGGCCTCAGTTTCACCATCTGTGAAGTGAGTCACTGTCACCGTCTATGCTCCGGGCTCAGTGCAGAGGAAGCACTCAGGAGGGGACGTTAGTACCACTCCCACTTCATCAGCAAAGGCCTGCTGTGCGGATTCACTGCCTTAACGTGTGTGCACGCACTTTTTAAATGGCAGCTGCTGTACAGGCCTACCTCACTGTACTGTGCTTCGCTCTACCGTGCTTCACAGACGCCGCATTTCTTACAAGACCCCCATCAGCAACCCGATTACAACTTGCTGAAGGCTCAGATGATGGTTCATATTTTCAAGCAATAAGGTATTATTTACTTAAGCTATGTATGATGTCCCTTTAGATATAATACTATTGCAAACTTAACAGACTATGGTATCGTGTAAACATAACTTCTACATGCACTGGGAAACCAAATCATTAGTCTGACTCGCTTTATTGCGATATTCACTTTATTCAGTGACCTGGAACAGAACCTGTGATATCTGTGAGGTAGGCCTGTACAAATGTTAACAGACATTAGGTGTTATTGTTTCCCAAGGCTGTGGAACTGCCTAGAAGAAGGATAATTCTTTCCCACTGATAATGCCACACAGGCCAACAGAACATATGTGTTTCTCTATTATATCCAAAGATATTAGGAAACGAAAGCATAAAACTTAGAGAACTGTCTTCTATCAAGATACTTACACGTGCTCTCACAACTGCCCAAAATAAGTACCAAAGATACCATGGATACTCCATTCTTTTCTTTAGGCTACTACTGTTCTTACTAGAAGTTCACTTTACTTTGAAAATATAGAACAGGGGGGCCGTCCCCGTGGCGTAGTGGTTAAGCTTAGTGGGCTCTGCTTCGGTGGCCTCAGTTCACGAATTCAGATCTAAGGCACGGACCCACACCACTCGTCAGCCATGCTGTAGCACTGACCCACATACAAAACAGACGAAGACTGGCAGAGATGTTAGCTCGGGGCTCATCTTCCTCAAGCAAAAGAAGAGGAAGCGCGGCAACGTATGTTATCTCAGGGAGAAATCTTTCCTCAGCAAATATATATGTATGTATTTTTTATAATATATACTTTATAAATATACATAGAACATGGAAGTTCATAGAATTTCTTAAGCACATACAGAGGTTATTGCCAAATATTATATTTCAATTCACATCTTTACTCTCTTTTTCAGGTAGCAATTAGAAAAGTGTAATTAAGGAAAGCACTTGGTTCCCTTTTTGAAATACTACCCATGAGAGAAGGCCAGGATTACAACTACTGAATTACTATGCTTATTATACCATAAGAATGAAGACGGTTCCTTTCAATTAAGGGTTCCATTTACCTCTGGTTTGTATTAGTGGGGAGTGTGTGTTACATCAATAATCAGTCCAAGTTCTTCACTCTGCTCTCAGATTTTGCTGGAAACATCCAAGGGGTAACAACATTCTTCTACAACAAGATTCTTTTCCAAACTCTGTCAGAGAGAATGAAATAAGAAACAGCAAATGTGTGCTTCAAATCCTTTCTTATACTGTCATTCATTCAAGCCCTATGATGCTAACACACAGTGTGATTCAGAGGAAAGTTTCCACCCTTCTGGAAGTTACAAGCTAGATTACAATCTTTTCCCCCAGAGATTAGAGGGAAGAAAATAAGCTCACTTCTAGAGATTTACTTCTGTATTTGTGTCACGGGGGTACCTAACCAGACTGTAAACTCCCAGAAGGCAGGGACCACATCAGTGTTGTCCACCACTGCACCTCCAGCTCCAAGCGGAGTGCCTATGAGTAGGCACTTATAAATACTCCTAGAATATCTAAATAAATGAAGGATGGCTCTTATTGCTAAATATTCTTTTATGTATTTATCTTATTTATGTACTCTGTTCCACTGATCTGTGGTTACTCAAGGGCCAGCAACACATCTTTTAAAAAACTGACAGAGGTGGTCGGCCTGGTGGCGTAGTCCTTAAGTTCACCAGCTCTACTTCGGTGGCCCGGGGTTTGCAGTTTGGGATCCAGGGTGTGGACCCAGCACCGCTCATCAAGCCGCACTGTGGCAGCATCCCACACAAAAGAGAGGAAGACTGGCAGAGACGTTAGCTCAGGGCCAGTCTTCCTCATAAAAAAAATTAAAAGTAAAAAACTAATAGACTCATTTGTAGAGCAGTTTTAGCTTCATAGTAAAACGGAGCAGAAAGTAAAGAGTTCTCACTTTAACCATCTCTCCTTCACCCTACACAGCCTTTCCCACCATCACCATTCCATACCAGTGTGCTCCATTTGTTGTAATCAATGAAGCAACATTGACACATCATTATCAAAGTCCATAGCTCACATCACAGGTCACTTTGTGTTGTATAATCTATGGGCTTTGGCCAATGTACAATGACATGTATTTACCCCTAGAGTATCAGACAGATTAGCTTCACCACCCGAAAAATCCCCTGTGCTCCAGCAACACTTCTAGTATGGCTTAACATTTGGTAGGGCTAGGCAACCCTTTTCTACCTTCTTCCTTTTCAGAATTTTCCTGGCGATGTAAGTTTCTTTTGCTATACGAGCTTTAGAATCAGATGATATGAGATGATGTTAAATTTACAAATTACCTTAGGAAGATCTGACAGAGCTACGATGCTGAGTCTTCCACCGAACATTGTGAAAGGTTTGAAGACTGTATTAATTACAACAAGGCGTACAATCTCTCCTGTCAGTTTCTTCCAGACTTGGAGCTGGAGGATCATTACCATCTCCAGCTATCTGAACAACAGCCAACCTGAGGTAACTCATTTAGTCACAAACCGCTTAGGAAGCCTTCCTTGATTAACCCTGTCTGTTGTCATTTCCCCCTCCTTTCCATTCCTAGGCATTTCTGCTGTGGCATTTCTGTGACACATCATTTGCCACTTGACAGTCCACTGTGCCTGACACTCGACTGCCAAGTACTGAGGCAGCTTTGCCTTGGGTGACTTCCCTCAAACACCCAGGACACCTTGTCCCATTCCACTGCCACGCAGGGGTCATTCATCTCCCTACCTCTACTGCCTGAACAGGGACTGCACTGGGAGTGGCCCTGCAGCTTCGCAATCCCCTTGATGGTGCCTTAAACAGTCCCAACACTGAAGAGAACACCTTGTGCACACAGAACTAGAAGAGGCTTCCTATAACCACGTCACACAGGAAAGATGTTGGCTGTGTGGAGGAAAGGAGACTGAAGAGTCTTCCTGCTTCTCCCTGCTGATGTCCTTGCAGAAAAGGGGCTGAGCAGGGACCCGGGGGAACCTCAGGATCCCCTTGCAGAGACCGTGGAGCAGGGACCGAGGAGTGAGGACAATCGCGGAGAGGAGGAGGAAAATAGGAGGAAATTCACAGGCACCGCCAATGCGGGTGGGGCTGGGCCGTCAGTTCACTCATTCTTCAACGACTGGGAAGTAGCTACGATGTGTCAAACACTAAACTTGGTGTTGCTGGATGTGAATCACAACCATTTGTTTATCTATGAAATCACTAACGTTTAAGTTCAGAGATGCAGAAGAATTGACAGAGTAGGTGAAGAAGAAAGAAACCCTGACCTATGAGACACAAATTAAATAAATTCCCAATACAGTCAAAGTGGGCTCTTCCTGACACTAATCCACACTGTGCCGGGCAGGGTAACGAGACATGGAATCTCTTCTCACCTTTTTTAAGTCGGTCAAATGCTTTCCCCACATATTCCCTTTTTTAGTTAAAAGAGAAACACAATTTTTCAGTTTCCATACTGAAATCCTGACCTTGCTGATCCAGGGCATTTTTTTGGTTGTGATGAAGGGAGTGAGGGCGTCTTACTGGCGTTTAGTGGGTGAGGGTCACGGATACCAGACATCTTGCCAAATTCAAAACAGCCCCACAAATGGGTCTCACACCTGGATGACTTTTGAACGTCCTAGTCAACATCCATAGAGGTGTAAAAACTGTTCAAAAGTATCTAAGCCTTAGAACTTGACTCCATTTCACACGTAAACACAAAGGGTTTCTTCGCAGTTTTCACGGACATTGAATGTCCGGGACAGCAGTCACCTTGTCATCCTAGTGAAGACTGTACTTTGTTTCCTTTGGAAATCTACTAAGCACAGCTCACAACCATTGAAACTCCTGCCACTAGGCAACATACCCACCCAGATCAGTGAGCATGGGCAGCTTTGGCATTCATGGCGCAAGTAACTGACGATTTCTTTATTTTCAGTAAAGTCATGCCCAAGCATTGACATATGGAAATGTAAATACTTCTTACTCTATTCTAAATTACTTTATTTTACTTATCCTTTATATTATAGTCAGAGCACGGCATTGACTTTTTTTCTTAAACTTAAATATGGAAGCAGGTTGTATATATCTAAGAATTTCACTTCAGGAGAGTAAAGAGGATATTACAAAGTATCTGCTATAAAAAGGGGAAACGGAGTGAGACAGGGTTGAGGATACAGCTCTACACAGTGAATGCAGATTTCTGAAAGAATGCTAAATCAACCTTTGCTTATCTTTTCAAAAGAACTTTGAAAGCAATGAAATGAGTCCCCAGCATCTGGTGTCCAAATGGGAGACACTCTTTCCACCTAGTAACACACTTTTTGTGAGCCAAATTTGACATTAGCCTGTCTCCCTGTGTAGAATGAGGCTCCCTGAGAATGGAATTCACAGCCCACACAGTGGGTCCCCTCTGCTCTCCGCTTGGCATCTTGCTGCTCCCCTTCTTCAACCCCACCTAGTAACCACCTGTACTCCCCTTTTTCCTTCTTTCCCATCTTAAAAACAGATACAAGGCAACAAAACAGAGCAAACGTCTCCACAAACAAGGTCTAAGACACAGATGGCCAGCCCTTCTGTATCCCTGATAACCCAGCCCAGTCCCGAATGCTAAGGTTCATCAATACTCCCATGCTGACTGAAATTGTTTTATTATTATTATTATTTTATTGCGGAGACATTGGTTTGTAGCATTAGACAAGTTACTGGTATACATCATTATATATTTTGCTTTCTGTGTAGATTACATCATGAATCGAGCCACCCAAAGGCTAATTACGATCTATCACCACACATGTATGCCTAATTACCCACTCTCCCTCCCCTTTCCCCCTCTGGTAACCACCAATCCAATCTCTGTTTCTCTGTGTTTGTTTTTCATTGTTTTATCTTCTACTTATGAATGAGATCATACGGGTTTTGAGACTTTCTCCCTCTGACTTATTTCACTTAGCATAATACCCTCAAGGTCCACTCACGTTGTCATAAATGGCCGGATTTCATCATTTCTTATGACTGAGTAGTACTCTATTGTGTATACATACCAATCTTCATTTATCCATTCATCCCTTGATGGGCACCTAGGTTGCTTCCAAGTCTTGGCTACTGTGACTAATGCTCTGATGAACATAGGGGTGCATGTATCTCTATGCATTTGTGTTTCACGTTCTTTGGATAAATACTCAGAAGTAGAATAGCTGAATCATATGGTAGATCTATTCTTAAGATTTTGAGGAATCTCCATACTGTTTTCCCCAGTGGCTGCAGCAGTTTGCACTCCCACCAGCAGTGTAGGAGGGTTCCCTTCTCTCCACATCCTCTCCAACACTTATTGTTTCCTGTCTTGTTCATTATAGCCATTCTGACCGGAGTGAGGTGACACCTCATCGGAGTTTTGATTTGCAATTCCCTGATAGTTAATGATGTTGAGCATCTTCCCATGTGCCTGTTGGCCATCTGTATATCTTCTTTGGAGAAATGTCTATTCAGATCTTTCGCCCATTTTTCAATTGGGTTGTTAGTTTTTCTGTTGTTGAGACGTACGAGTTCTTTGTATATTTTGGATATTAACTCCTTATCAGATATATGATTTGCAAATATGTTCTCCCAATTGTTAGGTTCCCTTTTCGTTTTGCTGATGGTTTCCTTTGCTGTGCAGAAGGCTTTTAGTTTGATGTGGTCCCATTTGTTTATTTTTTCTATTGTTTCCCTTGCCCAGTCAGACAAGGTACTTGAAAATATCCTGCTAAGACCGATGTCACAGGGTGTACTGCCTAGGTTTTCTTCTAGAAGTTTAATGGTTCCAGGGCTTACATTCAAGTCAATCTATTTTGAGTTAATGTTTGTGCATGGTGTAAGATAATGGTCTACTTTCACTCTTTCGCATGTGGCCGTTCAGTTCTCCCGACACCACTTATTGAAGAGACTTTCTTTTCTCTTTTCTATGTTCTTGGCTCCCTTGTCAAAAATTAGCTGTCCATAGATGTGTGGGTTTCTTTCTGGGCTCTCGATTCTGTTCCATTGACCTGTGTGTCTGTTTTTGTGCCAGTACCATGCTGTTTTGGTTACTATAGTTTTTTAGTATATTTTGAAATCAGGGAGTGGGCCACCTCCAGCTTTGTTCTTTTTTCTCAGGATTCCTTTGGCTATTCGGGGTCTTTTGTTGTTCCATATAAATATTAGGATTCTTTGTTCTATTTCTGTGAAAAATGTCGCTGGAACTTTGATAGGGATTGCATGGAAAATGTAGACTGCCTTAGGAAGTATGGACATTTTAACTATGTTAATTCTTCAAGTCCAAGAGCATGGAATATCTTTCCATTTCTTTGTGTCTTCTTCAATTTCTTTCAGCAAGGTTTTATAGTTTTCAGTGTACAGATCTTTCACTTTGGTTAAGCTTATTCCTAGATACTTTACTCTGTTTGTTGCAGTTGTAGATGGGATGGTATTCTTAATTTCTCCTTCTGCTACTTCACTGTTAGTGTATAGCAACACAATGGATTTTGGTATGTTGATTTTGTATCGTACAACTTGACCATATTCATTTATTGTTTCTAAAAGTTTTTTAGTCAATTCTTTAGGTTGTTCTATATATAAAATCATGTCATCTGCAAATAGTGACAATTTCACCTCTTCTTTTCCAATTTGGATCCCTTTTGTTTCTTTTTCTTGCCTGATTGCTCTGGCTAAGACTTCCAATACTATGTTAAATAAGAGTGGTGAAAGTGGGCATCCCTGTCTGCTTCCTGTTTTTAGAGGGATAGCGTTCAGTTTTTCTCCATTGAGAATGATATTTGCTGTGGGTTTGTCATAAATGGCCTTTATTATGTTGAGGTACTTTCTTTTTATTCACAGTTTTTATCATAAATGGATGCCGTATCCTGTCAAATGCTTTCTCTGAGTCTATTGTGATGGTCATGTGATTTTTCTTCTTCATTTTGTTAACGTGGTGTATCACGATGATTGATTTGCAGATGTTGAACCATCCCTGTATCCCTGAAATACATCCTACTTGATTATGGTGTATGATCTTTTTAATGTATTGTTGTATTCAATTTGCTAATATTTTGTTGAGGATTTTTGAATCAACGTTCATCAGTGATGTTGGCCTGTAATTTCCTTTTTTTGTTGTTGTCCTTGTCTGGTTTTGGTTTCAGGGTAATGTTGGCTTCTCAGGAAGCTTCCTCTCCTCTTCAATTTTTTGGAAGAGTTTGAGGACAAGTACTAAGTCTTCTTCGAATGCTTGGTAGAATTCACCAGGGAAGCCATCTGGTCCCAGACTTTTATTTTTGGGGAGGTTTTTGATCATGGTTTCCGTCTCCTTACCGGTGATTGGTCTATTCAAATTCTCGATTTCTTCTTGATTCAGTTTTGGCAGGTTGTATGAGTCTAAGAATTTATTCATTTCTCCTAGATTATCCAATTTGTTGGTGTGTCGCTTTTCATAGTATTCTCTCACGATCATTTGTATTTCTGAGGTGTCCGCTGTAATGTCTCCTTTTGCATTTCTAATTGTATTTATTTGAGACTTCTTTGGTTCTTTGGTGAGTCTAGCTAAAAGCTTGTCAATTTTATCTTTTCAAAGAACGAGTTCTTGGTTTCACTGATTTTTTTCTATTGTTCTTTTAGTCTCTATGTCATTTATTTCTGCCCTGATGTTTATTATTTGCTTCCTTCTACTGATTTGGGCTTTGTTTGTTCTTCTCTTTCCAGGTCCTTTTGGCGCACCATTAGATGGTCTATTTGGGAATTTTCTTGTTTGTTGAGGTAGGCCTGAATTGCTATACACTTCTCTGTTAGAACTGCTTTTGCTGTATCCCATAGATCTTGGCGTGTCGTATTTTCACTTTCATTCGTCTCCAGGTATTTTTGATTTCTCCTTTGATTTATTCATTGACCCAACTGTTGCTCAGTAGCATTAGGGTTAATCTTGACAAATCAGTGGCTTTTCTGATTTTCTTCCTGTAGTTGATCTCTAGTTTCATACCTTTGTGGTCAGAGAAGATGCTTGGTATTATTTCAATCTTCTTTAATTTGTTGAGACTTGTTTTGTGGCCTAATATGCGATCTATCCTGGAGAACATTCCACGTGCATTTGAAAAGAACGTGTATTCTGCGGTTTTGGGATCAAATGTTCTATATATATCTATTAAGTCCATCTGGTCTAATGTGTTTTTTAAGGCCGACATTTCCTTATTGATCTTCTGTTTGGATGATCTATCCTTCGGTGTAAGTGGAGTGTTAACGTCCCCTACTATTATTCTGTCACCGTCTATTTCTCCTTTTATGTCTGTTAATAATTGCTTTATATACTTAGGTGCTGCTATGTTGGGTGCACAGGTATTTACAAGTCTTATATCCTCTTGTCGGATTGTTTCCTTTATCATTACGTAGTGCCCTTTTTTGTCTCATTACAGTTTTTGTTTCAAAGTCTATTTTGTCTGATACAAGTATTGCTATCCCAGCTTTATTTTCTTTGCCATTTGCATGGAGTAGCTCTTTCCATCCTTTTACTTTCAGTTTGCGAGGGTCTGAAGTGTGTGTCTCTGATGTACAGCATATGTCTCAGTCTTACTATTTTATCTAATTGGCCATCCTATGCCTTTCGATTGGAACATTTAGTCCATTGACATTTAAAGCAGCTATTGATAAATATGTACTTATTACCACTTTTTTACTTTTTTTCTGGGTGTTTTAGGAGTTCTTCTCTGTTCCTTTCTTTTTCTCTTGCTCTCTTCCCTTGTGGTTTCATGGCTGTCTTTAATATTATGTTTGGGTTCCTTTCTCTTAATTATTTGTGTATTTATTATAGGCTTCTGGTTTGTGACTACCATGAGGTTCATATATAATAATCTAGGTATACAGCAATCTATATTGAGTTGAAGGCCTCTTTAGTTTGACTTCTTTCTGAAAGCTCTACTCTTTTACTCCCCTCCTCCCCCATTTTCTTTTTGATATCATATCTAACATCTTATTTTGTGTGTATCCATTACCTTGTTATCATTGAAATAGGTAATTTTAGTACTTTTGTCTCTTGACCTTTTTATTATCTTCATAGGTGGCTGATCTGCTACTTTTACTGTATTTTTGCCTTTACCAATGATTTCATTGACTTTTTTGGGGATAATTTTCTTATTCCTATTGTGGTCTTCTCTTTCTCACTTAAATAAGGTCCTTTAGCATTTCTTGTAGAACTGGTTTCTTGGTGATAAACTCCTTTAATTTTTGCTTGTTTGGCAAACTCTATCTCTCCTTCCATGCTGAATGATAACCTTGCCAAGTATTCTTTTTTTCCTTTCAGCACCTTAAATACCATGCCACTCCTGGCTAGCTTCTAATCTTTTGGCTGAGAAGTCAGCTGATAGCCTTATGGGGTTTCCTTTGTATGTGCTTACTGCCTTTCTCTCACAGTTTTTAGGATTCTCTTTTTATCTCTAATTTTGGATATTTTAATTATAACGTGTCTTGGTGTGGGCCTCATGGGTTTATTTGGCTTGGTGCACTCTGTGCTTTCTGTGCCTGGCTGTTTGTATCCTTCCTTAGGTTAGGAAAGTTTTCAGCTTTTATTTTTTCAGATAGATTCTCTGCTGCTTTGTCTCTCTTTTCTCCTTCTAGGACATCTATACTACAAATGTTAGTGTGCTTTATGTTGTCCCAGAGTTGAAATCGTTTAAATTCAATTATTTCACTTCATGGTTTATTTTTAACTCTCATACAACTGATGCCATCAAACACAATCAGTGCACAACTTCAAGTTCATATTTTGAAAGAATATCCAATGGAAAAGGGGCTGTGAACTTCACTTAGTGCTAGGAGTTACAGCGAAAAGCAGTATTTGAGCTAACTTCTATAGGATCGGGGAGAATTAACTGAAACTAACTCAGTGAATCTGAAGGATAGAAAGTGAGGGCAAAAGGGGCACAAGACGGGGCTGAAGAAGCAGAGAGGATTCTAGACCAGGCAGACTCTTCAAGGTCAGAGTCAAGAGTTCGCTTTTATTCTGAAACAATCCTTTTGAGCCATGCTTCTGATCAATGTTCCAACTCGCCTATTAAAAAGAGTTCCTGTGTGAAGAATGGCTTGGAAGGAAAGGAGAGTAGATACATGCACACTAGTCAGGACCTAAACGCAAAAGATCAGGCAAGTTCTGTAAGAGGATGCTGAGGGAAAGAAGGTGACACATTCCAAGATATTCAGGAGATAAGATGAAGCGGACTTCGTGAGGTATGAGATGGAGGAAACGAAGGTCTCAAAGGCAAAGTTTCGCAGTCAATCATTTGAACTATAGAGGAAGATCTCTCCAATGAGACCTGGTGAGAAGCACCAGGTGCCCTTTGTGATTCCTGGACGCAACACAATCCAACATTTTCCATAGAAAGTTCAACAGTACTGGAGGGCTTTTTCACTCAAACTTAGCTCTTATTATTCACATTTTCCACGCCAAAACAACACGATTTGAGGAATCGAGCAGGACTCAGTTTGGATAATTAAGTCCTGTCCCCAGCATTGACAGACCATCCTAAAAAGCAGTCCGTATGCCTCATATCAGAGCAGCAATGGCCAGAACCTTGTTTTCAAAAGGATGGGGAGAAATCAGAACATCTCAGACTGTTTGTTTCGGCTACTGCTGGCAAGCAGCCAGCCAGTCAGTGCCTCCGAGCAAGGGCAGAGGGGCCAAGAGCCCTGCAGCGGCAACAGTGACAGACAGGGACCCCAGTGGACGAGGCCCAGGCCCAGGAGCTAAAAGGCGGCAGGACCGCGCTCAGGAGCCAAGGCTTATTACCTTTCGGAGACATGGTTTCCACCCTTCCTCTTGGCTGAAGAACGCCCGGACAAGTAGGGTCCCTGGACTGGGCGTGGCAGGTACGAAACCACTGTCTCATGCGGGCCCAAGATGCTGACCATCGAATGCCAACAGTGAGAAAGTCCCCCGTCCGGGGCGCTCGGGAACAGAACAAGTCCCCCAACTGCAAGCACCTCGGTAGCAATCTAGGCAACCCTCATCCTTACTACTGCGCATGCGCTACTTCCCATCCTCATGACGTCACCACGCCGGCGGCCTGAGAAGCTGGGTTAGTAAACAGGACTCTGGTGGCCACAGCGCCCTCCTTCGCTTGAGGACAGAACTACAGCTCATGCAGATCACGGCACGTTTGTCAAGGCCTTGAGATTTCAAGCAATATGGGACATGGAATGAAAGGTTTTTTTCCCACTTCCCCAGTTCCTTGTGTGGTTGTCCTGATATTTTCCAAGTGCTCACATTCACTCGTATATTTTATATAAATATTTCTTTGTACCTATATGCATAGACTCGATTTCGTGTAAAAGCAGCACACTCTATACATCCTACAATCAACCCTGGACACTGAACTTCCCAGTCCATTTATTCATACATCCATTCTATTCTTGCTAATGCTTGCATAGTATTACATGGCTTATAATTTACCATAATTCACATGATGAGTCCAATACTGATGGACTTTTAGTTGGTTTCCGGTTTTTTGTCCTCTGTTACAGACGGACTGCAATGTGAACACCCTCGTGCGTGAATACAGCTACTTTTAAATTCTTAGAAGTAGAATTACTAGAAAGAGGACATGCAAACTTAAAATTTTGAAAAGTACTGTCTAATTACCCTCCAAAACCATTGTAACGACCTACCCTCCCACTTACAGTGAAACTTTATTGGATTCCTATCCTGTGCCAGGTATCAGCTAGAGGGTGATGGTATGTATATTGTAGGAAATACCAAAAAATAACTGAGAGTGATAAGAGTGGATCTCAAGGCTACAATTTCCACACAGTATCAGGCACAGGGAGCAGTACCTGTTAGAAAAACCCTTAATCTGGCTACAAGGGGAACAGCAAAGAACACCACGTCCTACAACAGGTCTGAAGGCAGAAGGGGCACTAAATTTCAGATTAAACCGTAGATAATTCTAATAGCAAAGGTTTATTTACTATTTTCTACTTTCTGAAAATATCTTACAAACACTGTTAACAATCTTTACAGCCATTTCAGTGCTAGGTAAACGGAGGGTCAGAAAGATCAGAGTTCTAAAATAAAGGAATGAACGAATGGCAAAAAGATCACTAGCTTTAACATTTCTGGGACAATCATAGTGTAACCAAGTTCGAATGCCCAAGCATTTACAATTCGGAAATCTTCTACATTATTAAACATGGATCAATATTAGTAAATTGCTATCTGGAAAAAGAACGACATATGTGAGCACACCATCGTTTGCAAACTTACAACTCAGTACATTCAAGTTTGGTGCTACATCATAAAATATTCCTTTGGAATCTATGAAAAGTAATATCCAACCGGTGTGTAGTGGCCTAAAAGTACATCCGGTACAAACGTCTATAGACACGACTACAGAAAATATGACATACATCGATCAGAATCTAGAAAGGCTATATGGGTCTTGCACTTCCCATTTGCTAAGTGACACAAGCTTGGGGTGGGAACACGCTCAGTTGACACAAGAAAATACAGACCTAAGCATAAAACGCTTTTTAGAAACTATGGGAACCGGCAAAGCGTAGGCCTTCCAGGGTGTGAATCCAACCTGAGGTTAAAAAACGCCAGAATAGGTATGCAGGACACTGGAATGGAAAATACAGGAGCAAGGCATATTTGGATCACCAAACAGCTAAGCAGTTGACACTAACAAAATCTGCCAGTGTCTTGTAGGGCCCCAGGGAACATGCAGGAGTGTGAGGGACTCTAGGCCTTAATTAAATGAAAACGTGACGATGGGGAGAGTAAGGAAGAGCCTCAGGGGTAGAAGGACAGGGCATGTTGCGTGAAGACAAGTCTCAGTTATCCCCATGGGTACGAAATGCAGGAAGTGGCTCTATGGGACAAGACAGTGCCCTAACTATTAAAAAAAAGGCTTTCTGTGAGTGTAGGGCTTGATGCTCAGTTCCACAGCGTTGGACTCAAGCTTGGAAGTTTCTCCCAGCTTCACTTAAGATTCTATTAGAGGCTAATATGACGCTGAGTCTGCAAGCTAAGGTTAAATGCCCAGAACTACGGAGAGAATGTAGTTACAGAGGCCGGGAACCAGGAAAGGCCTAAGTAAGGGTTTGCCTAACTAGATTGGATGTTGAAAGTGAATATTTTCTTGTATAAACATTTGACTGCCACCTGAATTTGTCTTACCACAATTGTTCCAATCTTACGTCACCCACCCTAACCTGCAGTAGCTCTGGATCCCCTTCATTTCCATGGGAACATAGAAAAAAGAGAGAGACTGGTTTAACTTGCGGATATCTAGGATATGTTGTTAGCCTCCTGTTACATCCTCATGTCAGGGAAGTAGGCTATTTGAGGTATGAAGCTGAGGGGCAAAAAATTTCAAACGTGAGCTCAAGCCATATCTCGACACTGCAACACCCTTCACAATTTCTCCTCGGGTAAACACCCCCGCCATCACTCAAAGCATTCACATTTCACAACAGGAAAAATAAGCCTATAAATGAAATGTGTGTCTCTGGAGGTCACATCTAGCAGCTATCTTCTCGTGGCCTCTGGCATCTTGGATCACACACCTAGGCATCCGAAAAGTCTGCCACCAAGGAAAATGACTGCATGCAAAGATTTCCTCCCCAAACCAGCTGACTCCACATACAAATCAGCAGCAACTCAGCCCTCGCCCACTGTCTCACAGTCACCAGAGTGGTTAGAGAGAAGAGCACTAAGCAGGGGCACAAAAGCAGAGGCTCCCAGGCCAGCCGGGTGCACTGCACACATCTGCCCCTTAGGCGTGAGGGCACCGTGCAACTCACCACAATGCTTCTCACAGTCCCCTCGTAAGTTTCTCCACAGAACCCTTCAGGTCAAGTTAGTTCATGACGCTTCAAAATGAACAATCAGCAGGAGAACAGCATGTGATCTGTCTCCCAGTGTTGGATCCTTAAAAACGGAACCAGGAAAAACACGGAGACAGACCCAGAGCATTTGAAAACGACCCATATTCTACAAACATACCAATGAATAACATAAATCGTGCAATATCACATAAAACAAAATGAGGCAAAGTAATTTAAGGTTATTCTCTTAAATGTACAGAATTCGTGGCTGTTGCTGGACCATCCAGTGACATTAAAAAATATATACTGAATTGTCAGTTCCGTTAATACAAAGTGAGGCCAAAATGTATCAACCTGTTTCTCAAGAAACCCAAAAATCCACAGGCAACTCTCTTTTTCTGTCCCTTTCACCTTGCCTCTTCCCTATTCTCCACGAATGTCCTCCTCTTTCTCTCACTATTCTCCTCTGCATGTCGCTTGGCCTTGCCCACAACCATGGCCGACAGAGAACCCTAGAGGCCCAATGTTCTACAGTGGCTGTTTCCAAGAGGGAGGAAGCTACAGCAACTGCCACACCGGATACACTCAGAGGAGAAGGAAAGGGGAGGACCCCAAATGACTCTCACGTATAAAAGCGCAGGATGGCAGGAGGCCTGTGTGGCCAAATGAGCCAGAGGTAGCAAATTATGGGCAAAAGAATTGCAACCCAAGGCTGGAAGAGAAGACCTCTGCCCTCAGCTGTGTCTCTGGCTCCCTGGCATATGCTTCTAATGGGCAGACGCCATTTTCAGAAGCATCAGGCACTGGAAAGAAGACCTCTGCTGCTGGGATTGAAAGGAAGTAACATCCAGGAGGGGGAGAAGCAAGGGCGAGGCTGGTCCCAGAAACAAGGCCTATAATGCAGAAAAAAGAAAAGGGGAGCAGCAGAGAGATGCAAGTCCAACCTAGCCCAGCCCAGCCCAGTCCAAGGAAGGTAGGATTCAAGGAGAAGAAACTGAAAGAGAAGAGCCTTGAACCACATCATTCCCCACAAGGGGCACTCAACAAACCTCACCCTACTCTTTCACCAAGTTACAGAAAGAACTCATTAATCCCTTCCTTTGCTCCTTAAAAGCTTCAACAAGTTCACAGTTAGATCAACTGATAGGAGTTCAAAACAACTGTATTGAGTCAATCTACATGTCCCTTTCCTTCCTCACTAAGGATATTAACTGTACCTAAAATTATAAACGTACAATAATTCAAAATGTATAATTTATAGACTAAAATAATCATGAGTTAATTATATTAATGAACATCTATAAGGAACGTTGAGAAGATTCCCTAATATAAGAGCCTGGGGAAGAGAGACTATGGCATCTGGCTCCTAGGATGTCACCTCCCCAGAGCTCAGCCACGCAAGTGCTGCTGTAGCTCTCCCCTGACTCCCTCCCTCCACCCAATCCTATCTTCTTGTGGGGAATCTGGCCGCCCTATTGGTTGTCTCTTACCTTTACACTGCCTGCTCTGTGACATCGTTCTCCCCCTGGACCTACTGCCACCTGGTAGAATCTTGGGGTTTCCATGGAGTTGCTGGTAAATAAATTTGGATCATTGCAAGTGACCAGTGTGACCAGCGACCTTCGTACTGGACACACCGCTCTTTGGCGGCAGCCACTCAGACTTCCTCTGGTATCGTCTCCTCATTCCTTGCATCTGCAGTTGATGCTTCCTCTTCTTTTCTCACCATGTCAGGTAGCGAAAGAAACTTTTAAATGTTTTTTGTTATGTCTTTTTGCCCCCAAATTTGGTAGTAGATTCAAAAGAGCATGGAAAAATGAGGGAAAGTATTGAATTAGAAACCTGGGAGAGTAATTTCACATTTTACTTTGACATGCATGAGCTGTGTGACTTTGGACAAGTCGTCGACTCTCTCACAAACTCTGTTTCCTCCTCATCTCTCACATCAGGATATTACAACTGTTGTTCCTTCTGCTCCTTTTCTTTTCTCATATTGAATCTTAAAGGGCACCCAGGTAGAAATGAAATCAGAGACTTCTTGAGAGTGTTCCCTGAGAAACAGAGAGAAATCCTAGGTGATGCAGAAAACTAGTAAAATATACCCAGAGGTTTCATCTGCAATGGTCTCCCTCCACTGACATTTCAACTCTAGTACTTCAAATTTAGGGTGCGTCAAATAGCAATATTCACATGTTCTGGAATTTTCTACCTAAATGAGGTGAAAAGGAAAATAGGGTAGGAGATGGAGAGTACTGGGCTACAGGGGGACTAGTTCTTCAAAGGTCAAGAAGTTGAGGATTGTTTTCATCAGCACAGGCCAACAGGAACCTAGAGGGCTGAGGAAATAGAAGAATGAGGAGGAGAGCAAGGAGGAGCTCTCCAGGAAAAAGAGGTGGTTTGGCATGAAATGCTGAAGGAACCAAAGATTTTCAATTGAAGCAGGAAGAGCACAGAGAGAAATGTGCTCAGAGCAGGATGAAGCACAGCTGACTTCAGCAAACGCTCACATTCATAGCCGAGGAAGGCGAGTAAGGCAGGGGAGGGCATCGCCAGGAAAAGCAGCTTCTCAGACTCAGACTCACTTGTTTGCTTTTTTCTCTTGCCTCTCTGAACATGGATGGCACCTGAGAGTTTGAATATACACATTTCAGAGATCTTTTAGGAATGACACTTCCTATAATCCAGAAACTGATAAAGTCGTTATCCAGAGGGCTGGAGGCAACAGAGTTTCTACTGTTTTATTCTCATTTTTCAACTATGCAGATGTTATGCCTGTTAAAAATAAAACATAAATTTAAAAAAAAATAATATCCCCTAACTTGAATCAGAAGGACTAATTCCTTACTAGCTGTTCCTTGCTGGGTCATGATCAGAGAAATAAGAACGGGCACAGTAACGGAATTCCTTTACACTTAGGATGTTGCTCTCAGCTTTGTACCAGTTTTCACTGAAATATCACTCTGCTCGTATTGTGGCCAGATGTACATTCACATTTATAGCATTTAATGCCTTTCAGGTGAGTTTTATTCATATAGCTTCTCTGTGGGCACGTAATGGCTAGGAATTCATTCAAGATCACCTTCCACTCTGGGCTGGTTTTGGTAAATAGTATTCACTACAATGGAGGCAGCAATACTCACTTTCACGACACAGTATGTGTGATACATAATTTCATTTATTAGTAAACTTATTATGCTTTAGTGCTTGCTACATACCTCAGTTTTCATATATCAGTATAGTTATTTTTAGTTCTGTGATAAAGGTTTTCCATGATTTTTTACAGAAATTGTCTTTCTCCCTATAACAGATATGCCACATACAACTTTCATTCATGTATGAATTATTACTAAGATTATAATCATTATTACTATAACTACAGATGAGTAACCCGATGCTCAGAGATTAAATTACAGTTTTCTTTCAAAAAGCACTTCTTGGGATGCACACCCTCAGGCAATCCTGTGGAGGTAGGATCAGAAACCAGGCTTGAAGAGGGTAAGAGTGACCCTTTACACCTACCACCCGGACTGACTACTGGGTGAACTCTAGGGAACAGCACGTGAACTGCACGAGCAAACAGACCCTGAAGAAGACAGTGCTAACAGCTGCACTGTTTTCTAAGGGACCAAGAAAACGCCTTATTAGGAGGTCTCCTGTTCCCGGGTTCTGGTAGTGGAACAGTCAGAGCAGAGTCCTGGCAAGAAGTCAGGAGACAGGCTCTGTGACCTGGTGATGATGCTGCCATAATGGGAGAATCGGACCACTCCAGCTGACCTCTCTGAGCCTCAGTTTCCTCATTCGTACCAGGAGAATGTTAGAACAGAGCATCTCTGAGGACGTTCTACTTCTAAAATGCTTCTATTCTAGCAAAGAGTAGATGAGTCAGGACTAGGGGAGGCTCAAGGGAAGGATGGACAGCGAGAAGGGGCTTCCAGCCTAGACAACAAGGTGTGAACCACACCGCTTGGGGCTTCTGCACATCTCTGCCGCAGCTGGGAGCACAGGCAGTTACACAGAAAGGAACAAACTGCACCCGGCCTTACAACCACCATAAAGGGGTGGATGTTCGCTATCTCAGTGAGCAGGGGATGAGAGGCTTCCTCATGCAGCAACCTTGAGATGATGCTTCTCAAACATTGTCAGAGTTGATCAGTCTCATTGAGTTTTTCTTCACCCTCTTGTTCCCTACAGAAAATTTCCAAAATCCATTTTTACTTGGAACTCCAAGCTCCCTGCAGCTCTCTCTTCCTGTGGTGAGCGATGCAGCTTCCCTAGCAGGAAGTGTCTGCAATTTCTCCAGAGTCTCTGCTCCAGCCGTCAGTTCAGGATGGCTACTGCCATCAGCCTCGGGCACCTCTTCCCAGCCACTCATGGGCAGCGCCTACCTTTACCAACATTCTAGCACAACCACGCTGTCTGGAGTGACTGGCCAGAGCCAGAGCTCCACCTCAGCTGCTTCCTATCCGGGTCTCTTTGAGTGGGGTGTCCCAGGAAGCACTGCACAGGAGTCCTCTTCACTCGGAGACTGCACTCTGTCACTGGCCACGACACAGCGGTTTCTTCCATGTATATGGCAGCACACTATGACAGAACTTCAGGTGCCAATAACCTGGTCCCACTGTATCCATCACTTTCCACCAGCCTTGTTCAGGGAACACCATCTCAGGTTCCAAATCAGGGACACAGCCTGTCACTTCCCTACCAGGAAGGAAGCCAGGTGTACTACTATGGTCACGGCACACTGGGGCCTCTGCTGTCTGGAGAACTTGGCCCCTGCCTGCAGTCCTACGGCTCTGTGTCCTACACAGGAGCTGGGGCCTCTGCTCCTCAACCAGAAATGGTGTTGGTACTAAAGGAGATTCAGCCCACACATGTCCTTCCACCAGCCTCCACCTCTGGGGTCTGCTACGCTGCGTCTGCTCCAGCCATCCCACAAACCAGATCTCAAGGTGAGTACAAACAGCAAGAAGGCAGAGAAAGGAGGTCTGCATCCAAAATCAGGGTCAAATCTGCAGCTGGGAAGCGGCGAGGCCACAGACAGGTAGAACTGAAGTCCTGACACGTTAGTGCACACTACCCTCGCTCAGTGCTCCCCATTTCAGACACGACATAAGAGCACATAATACAGGTCAGAAGGGGGCAGTGTAATGCCCACCTACACTTCATGGCTGAGAACCCCAAGAGCACACCAAGGGACCCCACAAGTCTCATTGCTCCACCTGCTAAGTGCCCTGTACCACCACACACAAATGAACTCCCTGTCCTGATGTACAAGTTCAGTCTCCTGGGAAGGCGCTTCAGAACCCTCATTCCCATAGCGTCAGGTTAACTTTCTGCCACTTTCCTGATACCGGGAATAAGACCTTGTCTCCCCAGATCCCGTCCAAACTCAGTGGGCTAAGAATCTGTCCTTACTTATAAATTTCATCAGGAAGAGCTCCACTCCCTATCCTGGTCCGCGGTGCGAAGTGTTCTTATTCTCTCAGGAGAATGCTAGGAATTGTGAAATGTCTCATACTTCAAAAATCTCTTTTACTTTTTAATTCTCCTATGACAATCCTATGAAATACAAAGAAAACCAAGGGACAATGACATCCAATGATCACCAGTAAGAACCAGAACACTCGCCTCTTATCTCCTAGTACAGGGTGCTGTCCATGATCCTTAAGAGCCAGGAGAAACGCCTTGCCCATCGGGGGAAGGGACGTGGTTGCTGCACTGGTGTCTAAGGGGGAACACCTCACCCACCGAGGACTCACTTCATCCTTGCTTCCTTTGTAGTGGTGGAAACGTCCCTGGGGATGGAGACTTCCCTGGGGCTGGAATCGCCAAGCCAGAAAATTTACCTACAGCAAGCTCCAGAATTCCCCAAATCCTGCAGTAGCAGAAATACCCAGATGCTGCAGAGTGACCCACCAGCTGAGCTTGGGGATCTTTCACTGACAGCTCCAGTCCACACTTCTAACAGTGACCTCCTGGCACTGTCTCCAAATCCAAAGAACTGGGATGAGTTTAACACCAACCTTGCAAAGCCCCTGGATCCCGACCAGATCCCAATACAAAACCAAGATCCGCTACTACAGCCTTTAGAAATTCCTGATATTCTCCAGCTCCTGGCCTGCATCGATCCCCTCGGGCCAGAGGACCACCCTGCTTCCGAAAACGCTGATCTGGGAAAGAGTAGCCTGAGTCTTGAGGGCCAAGGGACACTGGAAAACGGGACCGAGGCTAGCGGTGGCCTTGCAGACATCGCTACACTGATGGAGGATGGTCACCTTCCCCAACTATTCGACCCCTTGAAAGACCTTGATCAACCCCAAGGCCCCGAGCTGATCCAAGCCAAAGAGACAGGAGCCATCGAGTCCATCCAGCTGCAGGAAAAGTCAAGTAGCAGAAAGGATGCCTCCGATAACACCAGGAAGAACAAACATCAGGCCTCTGAGCCTCTCGATGGTGCTCCCAAGGCCAAAATCCAGCCAAAGGACCCGGAGTGCCTGTCAGGGGGAGAAGGGCTGATTTGCAATGCTGCAGCCAGTGACAGGGCTCCTGAGAACGAGGCCGAGCACTCCAACAGCAAACCTCAGAAAGCCGCACCCAGCAGGATCAGTACAACTAAGAGCCATGGGCAGGAAAGGACCAAGAGGACCAGAGGAAACAACCCCAAGAAAGCCGGAGAGAGTCGGCAGTCAGGGACTGAAGTCAGGGTGGAAGAGAAGCCAATGATGCCCAAGATGAAGCGGAGGAAGAATCAACCCGAGCTGAGCCAAGAAACCTTTAAGCGGCCTCGAACCAGCCTCGGCCAGCACATGCTGGAGTCGGTGCAGGTGTTTCATGCTCTGGGGAGGAAGAGTGAGAAGAACACCGGGCCCTCTTCCTCCCGGGCCCTGGGAACCTGCAGCAACCCCAAACACCCCCAGCCCTGCCCAGCTATCAAACCGTGGCTGGATACCCCACTCAAGCGTCAAGGTCCTTTGGAAACTCGAGTCCAAGCTCAGAAACCAGATGGCAGGGCTGAAAAACAGTGTCCACCTCCATCCCGGGATGAGCTGACACCTCCTGGGAAGGTCAGGTTGGTACCTTTGCCTTTTCTGACCGTGGACAAGCCTCCAGCTCGACCTGTTCCTCGGAGGCCACAGGCTCTGGCCTCACATCGGCCTGCTGTGGCAGACCCTGCCCGGCCTGCTTCCATCAACTCAGCTCAACCAACTGCAGTCAATTCCACCCACCCAGCTCCTGCATCTTTGACAGGTCCTGCCAGACCAGCTCGGCCAATTTCCACCAACCCCACCCGGCCTAGCGGCCCTCAGTGTCCTGCTTCAAGGCCTGCACCTTACAGAACAGCATCTTGCACTTCTCTCCAGCAGGAGCCCGTTCCCACTGCTGTGCCCATGCTCCGGGCCCCGCCCAAGCCTCCCGCCCAGTATCTACTGGAGGATTTCAGCAAGCAACCAATTCCATGGAGGAAACCCGTCATTCCAGGGCCAGTGATGTCAGAGCCCATCACACAGGAACAGAGGCCAGAGCGGGAGGCCATGAAGAGGCAGGCTCAACAGGAGCGTGAGAAGGCTGCCAAGTACACCTCTTGGGGGAAAGTGCAGTTTTTCATTGAGAGGGAAAAAGAAATGGAAATTTCTCGATACTATGGCTACGCGATATAAGGCTGCTAGGGCTCTTGGTGCCCCTTTGGGGTCCAGATGTTTTTCTATAGATAGATAAGAGTTATATATTTTGATATTTTAAAAATTTACTAGAACAATAAATAGCAGTACTAGTTAATAGATGAGTAATAAAGAAGCCTTTTGTCTTGGAGATGCTGTTAACTGTGGTTTCTCTTTGGTGGGGGTGGGGATCAAAGGCTTCATGAGAAAAAAGAAGTGACGTTGGATGGGAGAAAGAGGGAAAGGCATACAAAATGATGAAACAGGCAGGAAGTGGGTCTAGGGCTGGGGTAGCCAAAAGGGGAGAGATTTTAGGGGTTTAGAAAAAGAAGCAGGAGTCATGAATGGCAGAAGTCAGAAGCAGGGCCTGAGAGGAGCGTTAAAAGAGTAAAATTGGAATAGAGTTGAAGATGGCAGCTGACGAGTCTAGGTGGACCAGGACAAATGTAAAAACTCTCTCAGGGAGGCTGTACTTATGGCTCGTGATCACATCAGTGTTCTGGGAAACAAGAGATTCAGGACACTTCTCCAAAAGCCCTGGGTCACCTCATCCATGAATGACTATGGCTGGGGACGGTCAGTATAAATCAAAAGGGAATCTATGAGATGAATGACCAGGGCTGAGTTACCTTGGGGGCAGCTGGTAACAGGGGCCTCCCCATGGGAGCTGCTGCAGCAGGAGGCCCACCCAGGACAGGGCAGGCAGAGAAATCGCCTTTCCCCGACCCCTGTGCACCAGGCCCACGAACTCACTACTTCAGTTAACCTTTGCAACAACACGCGAGGCCAGGGTCACTGAGCCGCTTTACTACTGATGTTCTGCAGTGGGCTGCAGTCACACTGCCTGCGGAGGAGCAAGGCCTCAACTTGAGACCTGCATGCCAGCAGTGCTCAGTATTGGCTAATGCTTGTTGGTGACCAAGCTGGCTTTCAGATCAAAGCATCTGGACGTTACTGGTGGACGAGATCCAACTTCTGGAGGGGCCTAGATTTTTCTTCTTTAGATGTACTTCATTCTATTTCCCCTTCTGTACAGACTACATCATGTTCCCCACCCAAGTCTAACTGCCATATGTCATCTTACACATCTGCCCCTTACCCCTTTCCTCCTCCTCCCACCCTTTTCCTTCTCGTATCTATGTGTTTGTTTATCTTCCACATATGAGTGAAGCATAGGGTATATGTCTTTCTCCATCTGACTTATTTCACTTAGCATAACACCCTCAGGGTTCATTCACGTTGTCGCAAATGGCAAGATTTCATGTTTTATGGCTGAGTAGGATTCCACTGTGTGTGTGTATATATATATCATCTTCTTTATCCATTCATCTCTCAATGGGCACGTTGGTTGTTTCCAAGTCTTGGCTATTGTGAATAATGATGCAACGAACACAGGGGCACATATATCTTTTCCCATTAGCGTGTTTCCGTGTTCTTTGGATAAATACCCAGAAGTGGAATAGCTAGATCATATGGTAGTCTTATTTTTACTTTTTTGAGGAATCTCCATACTGCTTTCCATAGTGGCTGTACCAGTTAACATTCTGACCAGCACTATACAAGTGTTCCCTTTTCTGCACACCCTTCCAACACTTGCTATTTCTTGTTTTTTTAATAATAGCCTTTCTGATGGGGAGGAGGTGATAACTCATTTTAGTTTTGAATGCATTTCCCTAAAAACTAGTCACGTTGAACATCTTTTCATAAGCCTGTTGGTCACCTGTATATTTTCTTTGGAAAAACATCTCTTCATAAACATTAACTTGAGGCGCCTGCCAGGGCCTCCGCAATCCACCTGGTCTGTTTCTGCCCTCTCTAAACATCGCCATCATCCAAAAGCACACAAGAAAAATCCACTGGAAGCGTCGATCACAGGGCAGGAGAGCGGTGGGAGCACGTGAGCACTGGGTCGCTGCTCCACGAGGGCAGGACGTATGTGCCCAAGGGTCCAGAGTCGCATCTTGGGAGGCTTGTAGGGCACCTGGAGGGGGTGAGCCAGGGGAGGGGGGGCATAAAAGGGAATGCTGTGGGGGGTGGGGGAGAGAAGGGGATAGCAGATAATTATCATGGGAAAATTGGTAATTTACATTTCTAAAATTATTTTTATTGAGATATAATTCACATACCATAGAAATCCATCTTTTGAAATTGTAAATTCAGTGGCATTTAGTACATTCACAAGCACAGGCAACCACCAGCATTATCTAACACATCACATTTTCATCACCCCTAAAAGAAACCCCCCTAACCATTAGAGGCTGCTCCTCATTCCCTCTTCTCTCCAGCCCCAGGCAACTACTCAGCTGTTTTCTGTCTCTATGGACTTGTCTTTTCTAGACATTTCATACATATGAAATACACCACAATATGTGACCTTTGTGTCTGGCTTCTTTCACTTAGCAGAATGTTTTCAAAGTTCATCCATGTTGTAGTATGTGTCAGTCTTTCATTCTTTTTTAGGACTGTAAAATATTCTATTGCATGGATCCACCACACTTGTTTATCCTTTCCTCAGTTCATGGACATTTAGGTTGTTTCCCCTAGTAATTTACATTTATTGAGAATTTATATTGTGTTAGGAAGCACCCCTTGGGTCATCAATTCCATTTCACAGATAAGGAGACAGGCTTGGAGAGTGTCAAGAATTGGCCCAAGGTGAAGAGTCAGCAACTGGGGGAGCTGGGGTTTCAACTCAGGCAGGCAGACCTCAGAGGTAATAGATTCACAGGAGAGAACGTGAGAAAGGTACAAAAGGGGATTCAATGGAAATTCACCCTTCTCCCCAAGTTCCCCACCCACCCAATTCCTTCCTCCCTTAGACACATTTACTTTTGCGATGCTGTGGATCCTTCCAGAGAAATGATTTACACCCCAACACGGATGTATCACAATTTACTGACTAATGGGTCCCACTGATTTGAAGTGTCACTCTTACGGTACACTAAATTCTTACATTATGTTTGAATTACTCTTCATAACTGCCCTGACTGTGTCGCTTGTCTCTAATATTTGGCATTTCTCTAGAATTCTTTTTCTCTTCTTATATATTTTTTAAAACTTCCTCCTTTTCTTATTTCTATTAAGGCATTATCCATTGTGTTCATTCACTCTTGTATTATCTGTAATGTCGTCTTCAGACCTGGTTTCTTCAAAGAGTCAAATTCGAGAGGAAAATAAAAAGAAGGTGAGAGACACATGGGGGGAGAACCCATAGATTAAATAAGATGTCAGAAACCTAACAATGAAATGCAAAGTGTGGACCTAAGTTAGACCTAACTCAAACCCCTAAAAACAATTTCTATGACATTTAGGAGGCACCTGAGAATTTGAGAACTGACTGGATATTTAATAATAAAGGAGGATATTAAGGAACAATAGTCTGACACTTTAAATATACATACCAAAAATGGACAGGTGAAATTATATGATATTGGGCATCTGCTTCAAAAAACTATGGAATACGGTGAAACACGTAGGGGTAGAGAGGAAACACGACAGCCATAAGCTGATAAATATTCAAGCTGGATGAGTTCATGGGTGGTCCACGAACACCACAGCATTAGGTCTGCTCCTGTATAACTTCAAAATTTGTGGTAATTGTTTAAAAAGAGGATGACACTGTGGAAAAGTTGTTGGCACTTTCCAAAGGATAGACATACAACTCCTTTGTGATCCAACATCTCTACTCCTACCTATACATCTAACAGAATTGAAAGCAAAGATCTGAACAAATATTTGTACACAGTGTTCACAGCAGCATGATGCATAAGAGCCACAAGGTGGAAACAACCCAGCTGTCCATCAACAGATGAATGGATAAACACAATGAGGTATGTATACACAGTGGAATGTTATTTGGCCATAAAAAGGAAAGACATTTTGTTACATGCTGTAACATGGATGAATCCTGAAAACATTATGTTCAGCGAAATCAGCCAGACACAGAAGGAAAAATATTGCATGATTCCGCTAATGTGAGGTACCCAGAACAGGCAAATTCATGAAGACAAGAAGTAGAATAGAGGTCACCAGGGGCTGAGGGAGGGGAAATGGGGCTGTTATTTTGTAATAGTTACAGAGCTTTTGTTCAGGATGATGGAACTTGTGGTTACAGGCAGTGGTGACGGCTGCACAACATCATGAATGCACTTAATGCCACTGAATTGTACACTTATGAATGGTTAAAATGATAAACATTATGTATATTTTACCACATCAAAAACAAAAGCAAAAGGAATACCCGAGTTCAAGTTTCAATTCTTCCTTTTCTGGGCCTCAGTTTCACCATCTGTGAAGTGAGTCACTGTCACCGTCTATGCTCCGGGCTCAGTGCAGAGGAAGCACTCAGGAGGGGACGTTAGTACCACTCCCACTTCATCAGCAAAGGCCTGCTGTGCGGATTCACTGCCTTAACGTGTGTGCACGCACTTTTTAAATGGCAGCTGCTGTACAGGCCTACCTCACTGTACTGTGCTTCGCTCTACCGTGCTTCACAGACGCCGCATTTCTTACAAGACCCCCATCAGCAACCCGATTACAACTTGCTGAAGGCTCAGATGATGGTTAGCATTTATAGCAATAAAGTATCATTTAATTAAGGTATGTACACTGTTCTTCAAGACCTAATGCTATTGAAACTTAACAGACTACAGTGTCGTGCAAACATAACTTCTACATGCACTGGGAAACCAAATTATTAGTGCCACTCACTTTATATTGCGATATTCACTTTATTCAGTGACCTGGAACAGAACCCGCAAGATCTCCGAGGTAGGCCTGTACAAATGTTAAGAGACATTAGGTGTTATTGTTTCCCAAGGCCATGGAACTGGTCAGAAGGAGGATAATTCTTTCTCACTGATAATGCCACACAGGCCAACAGAACGTATGAGTTTCCCTGGTGTGTCCAAAGATATCAGGAAAAGAAAGCATAAAATTTAGAGAACTGTCTTCTACCGAGATGCTTACACGTGCTCTGACAACTATTTAAAATAACTGCTAAAGACATCATGGATATTCCTTTCTTTTCTTTCAGGCTACTACTTTTCTTACTAAAAGTTGACTTGACGTTCAAAATATAGAACAGAGGGGCTGGCCCCGTGGTGTAGTGGTTAAGCTAGGTGCATTCTGCTTTGATGGCCTGGGTTCGCGGGTTCAAATCCTGGGCTCGGACCTATACTACTTGTCAGCCGTGCTGTGGCACTGACCCACATACAAAATACAGAAGATTGGCACAGATGCTAGCTCAGAGCTCATCTTCCTCAAGCAAAAGAAGAGGAAGGTTGGCAACGATGTTACCTCAGGATGAATCTTCCCAGGCAAAAAAAAAAAAAAATATATATATATATATATATGTATATGTATGTATATATATAAAGAGAGAGAAAATGGAAGTCTATAGTATTTCTCAAGCATGTACAGAGGCTATTGCCAAATATTATATTTCGATTCAAGTCTCTGATCTCTTTTTGAGACAGCAATTAGAAAAGTGTAATTAAGGAAACCACTTGGTTCCCTTTTTGAAATACTACCCATAAGAGAAGGCCAGCATTATAACTACTGAATTACTATGATTATTACACTATAAGAACAAAGATGGTCTTTTCACTAAGGGTTCCATTTACCTCTGGTTTGTATTAGTGGCGAGTGTGTGTTACATCAATAATCAGTCCAAGTTCTTCATTCTGCTCTCAGATTTTGCTAGAAACATCCAAGGGGTGAAAACATTCTTCTGGAGCAAGATTCTTCTCCAAACTCTGTCAGAGAGAATGAGGTAAGAAAGAACAAATGTGTCCTTAAAATCCTTTCTTATACCACCAATTCATTCAAGCCCTGTGATGCTAACAAACAGTGTGATTCAGAGGAAAGTTTCCACTCTTCTGGAAGTTATGAGCTACATTACAATCCTTTCTTCCAGGGATTAGAGGGAAGAAAATAAGCTCACGTCTATAGAGTTATTTCTGTATTTGTTTCATGTGGGTTCCCAACCAGACTGTAAACTCCCAGAAGGCAGGGACCACATCAGTGTTGTCCACCACTGTACCTCCAGCTCCAAGTGGAGTGCCTATAAAAAGGCACTTATAAATACTCCTAGAATATCTAAATAAATGAAGGATGGCTCTTACTGCTAAATATTCTTTTCTGTATTTCTTTCATTTATGTACTCTGTTCCATCGATCTATTTGGTTATTCAAGTGCCAGCAACACATCTTTTAAAAAAGTAATAGAGGGGGCCAGCCTAGTGGCATAGTGGTTAAGTTCACAGACTCTGCTTCAGCAGCCCAGGCTTCGCAGGTTTGGATCCAGAGTGGTGACCTAGTACCGGTTGTTGAGCCACGCTAGCTGGCATCCCACATGAAACAGAGAAAGATAGGCACAGATGTTAGCTCAGGGCCAATCTTCCTCACACAAAAATAAAAAACGAATAGACTACTTTTCAGAGCAGCTTTAGCTTCATAGAAAACAGAGCAGAAAGTAAAGAGTTCTCACTTTAATCCTCTCTCCTTCACCCCACACAGCCTTCCCCACCATCAACGTTCCACAGCAGTGTGCCCCATTTGTTAGGATCAGTGAACGAACGTCAACACATCATTATCAATCAAAGTTGATAGCTCACATCACGCGTCACTCTGTGTTGTATATTTGATAGATTTCGGCCAATGTACCATGACATGTATTTACCCCTATAGTATCAGACAGATTAGCTTCACTGCCCTAAAAATCCCTTGTGCTCCAGCCACACTTCTAATGTGGCTTAATTTCTGGTACGGCTACATGAACCCCTTCCACTGCTCTTTTTTTTTCAGAATTTTCCTGGCTATGTAAGTTTCTTTTTCTATACGAGCTTTAGAATCAGATGATATGAGATGATGTTAAATTTACAAATTAACTTAGGAAGATCTGACAGAGCTACGATGCTGAGTCTTCCACCGAACATTGTGAAAGGTTTGAAGACTGTATTAATTACAACAAGGCGTACCATCTCTCCTGTCAGTTTCTTCCAGACTTGGAGCTGGAGGATCATTACCATCTCCAGCTATCTGAACAACAGCCAACCTGAGGTAACTCATTTAGTCACAAACCGCTTAGGGAGCCTTCCTTGATTAACCCTGTCTGTTGTCATTTCCCCCTCCTTTCCATTCCTAGGCATTTCTGCTGTGGCATTTCTGTGACACATCATTTGCCACTTGACAGTCCACTGTGCCTGACACTCGACTGCCAAGTACTGAGGCAGCTTTGCCTTGGGTGACTTCCCTCAAACACCCAGGACACCTTGTCCCATTCCACTGCCACGCAGGGGTCATTCATCTCCCTACCTCTACTGCGTGAACATGGACTGCACTGGGAGTGGCCCTGCAGCTTCGCAACCCCCTTGATGGCGCCTTAAACAGTCCCAACACTGAAGAGTGCACACAGAACTAGAAGAGGCTTCCTATAACCACGTCACACAGGAAAGATGTTGGCTGTGCAGAAGAAAGGAGACTGAAGAGTCTTCCTGCTTCTCTCTGCTGATGTCCTTGAAGAAAAGGGGCTGAGCAGGGACCCGGGGGAACCTCAGGATCCCCTTGCAGAGACCGTGGAGCAGGGACCGAGGAGTGAGGACAATCGCGGAGAGGAGGAGGAATATAGGAGGAAATTCACAGGCACCGCCAATGCGGGTGGGGGTGGGCCGTCAGTTCACTCATTCAACAAAGACTGGAAAGTAGTTATGATGTGTCCAGGACCACGTTTGGTGTTGCCAGATGTGAATCAGAACTATTTGCTTATCTTTAAGAACTCACTAATGTTTAAGTCCAGAGATGCAGAAGAATTGACAGAGTAGGTGAAAACCCACTCCTGACCTACGAGACACAAATTAAATAAATTCCCAGTAGTCAAAGTGGGCTCTCCCTGACACTAATCCCCGCTGTGCCGGGCAGGGTGATGAGACATGGAATCTCTTCTCACCTTTTTCATGTCAGTCAAATGTCTTCCCCACCTATTCCTTTCTTCCTTCAAACAAAAACACAGTTTTTCAGAGTTTCCATGCTGAAATCCTGACCTTGCTGATCCGGGGCATTTTTGTGGTTGTGAGGATGGGATGGGAGGGGTTTTACTGGCATTTAGTGGCTGACAGGCATGGGTATAACGCATCTTGCCAAATTCAGAACACTCCCACAAGTGGGTCTCACACCTGGATGACTTTTCAAAGTCTTATTCAACATCCATAGAGGTGAAAAACTGTTCACAAGTATCTAAGCCTTAGAACCTAACTCCATTTCACACATAAACACAAAGGGTTTCTTTGCAGTTTTCACGGACATTGAATGTCCAGCATAGAAACCATCTTATCATCCTAGTGAAGACCGTACTTTGTTTTCTTTGGAAATCTACTTAGCGCAGCTCACAATCATTGAAACTCCTGCCACTAAGGCAACATACCCACCCAGATCAGTGAGCATGGGCAGCTTTGGCATTCGTGGTGCAAGCAACTGACAATTCCTTTATTTTTAGTGAAGCCATGCCCAAACAGTGACATATGGAAATGTAAACACATATTACTCTATTCTAAATTACTTTATTTTATTTCTCCTTTATTTTATAGTTAGAGCATTACACTGATTTTTTCCCTTAAACTTAAGTGTGGAAGCACGTTGGGTATATATATGAATTTCACTTCAGGAGAGTAAAGGGGATATTACAAAATATTACTATAAAAAGTGGAAATGGAGTCAGATAGGGTGGGAATCAGAGTTCTGCACGGTGAATTCAGATTTCTGAAAGAATACTGAATTAACTTTTCTTATCTTTTTGATAGGAACTTTGAGAACAAGGACACAAGTCCTAGCTATCCGCTGTCCAACTGGGAGACAGTCTTTCCACCTATTAATACACTTTCTGTGAGCCAAATGTGACATTAGACTGTCTCCCTGCGTACAACGGGGCTCCTTGAAAATGGAATTCACAGCCCACTCAGCAGGTCCCCTCTGCTCTGCTTGGCATCTTGCTGCTCCCCTTCTTCAGCCCCACCTAGTAACCACCTGTTCTCCCCTTCTTCCTGTTCCCCATCTTGAAAAGATGCAAGGCAACCAAACAGAGCAAAGGTCTCCACAAACAAGGCCTAAGACCACAGACGGCCAGCCCTTCTCTAGCCCTGATAAGCCAGCCCAGTCCTGAATGCTAAGGTTCATCGATACTCACATGCTGACGGAAATCGTTTAGATTCAGTTCTTTCACTTCACGGTTTATTTTTAGTTCTCATACAACTGAAGTCATCAAATTCATTACGTGCGGACCTTCAAATTCATATTTTAAAAGAAAATCAGATGGGAAAGGGGCTGTGAACTTCACTTAGTGCTAGGAGTTACAGTGAAAAGTAATCTTTCAGCTGACCTCTGCAGGATGAGGGAGAACTCACCGAGGTCAACCCAGTGAATCTGAAGCACAGACAGTGAGGGCAAAAGGGGCACAAGACCGGGCCGAAGAAGCAGAGAGGATTCTAGACCAGGCAGACTCTTCAAGGCCAGGGTCAAGAGTTCGTTTTCACTCTGAAAACAACGTTTTTGAGTGATGTTTCTGAGCAATGTTCCAACTTGCATATTAAAAAGATTTCCTGCGTGAAGAATGCATTGGAAGGAAACGACAGTGGATACACGCACACTAGTCAGGACCTACATGCAAAAGAACAGGCACATTCCGTATGAGGATGCTGAGGGAAGTCGGGGGACAGGTTCCAAGATATTCAGGAGGTCAAATGAAAGGGACTTCATGAGGTATGAGCTGGACGAAAGGAAGGTCTCAAGGAATAAAAACGAGCTCACTGCACACAAGAGCAAAGTCTCACAATTAATCGTTTGAACGTGTAGAGGAAGAGCTCTCAGATGAGACCCGGTAGGCAGCTACTGCTGCCCTTCGTGATTCCCGGCAACGACACAATCCAACATTTTCCGCAGACAGTTCAGCGGTTGCGGAGGCCTTCTTCACTCAAACCTGGTTCTCATCACTCACATTTTCCGTGCCCAAACAACACAGTTTGAGGAACTGAGCGGGACTCAGTTTCGATATTTAAGTACCGTCCCCAGCACTGACAGACCATCCTAGAAAGCAGTCCCTCTGCACTTGACCCGAGCAATGGCCAGAGCCTCGCTTTTAAAAGCACGGGGAGAAATCAGAACATCTCATACCGTCCGTTTCAGCCACTGTACGCGGAGCAGCCAGACGGTCAATGCCTCCGAGAAAGGGGCGGAGGGGCCAAGCGCGGGGCCTCAACAGTGACAGGCAGAGACCCCAGTGGACGAGACCCAGACCCAGGAGCCGAGAGGCGGCAGGGCTACGCCCAGGGGCCAAAGCGTCTTACCTTTCGGGAACGTGGTTTCTGCCCTTCCTCTTGGCTGAAGAAGGTCCGCAAAAGAGGGGTCCTTGGACCTGGCCGCGGCGGGCATGAAGCCATTGGCTCATGTGGGCCCCAAGATGCCCCCCTGCCGCCGAGACTGACAGACTCCCCAGTCCGGCGCCCTCGGTGTCAGAACAAGACCCCCAACCACAAGAACCTGCGTGGCAAACCAGGCAGCGCCCAAATCCCTACCACAGCGCATGCGACACCGCCTGGCCTGATGACGTCACCAGGCCGGCTGCCAGAGAAGCCCGATCAGGGAACAGCACTCTGGCGGCTACGGCGCCCTCCTTCGCCGGAGGCCGGTAGTACAGCTCATGCAGATGAGCGCACGCTTGTCACCGCCTTGAGATTTCAAACACTGCAGGCCATGCAATGAAAACTGAAGTCAACTCCCCCAGTTCCTTGTGTGCTTCTCCAGATGTTTTCCAAGTGCTTACGTTCACTCGCATATTTTATATAAAGATTTCTTTGTACCTATATGCATATCCTCTATTTCATGTAAAAGCAGCGTACTCCACATGTTCCACAATCGACCTCTGACCCTCAACTGTCCAGTCCATTTATTCATACATCCATTCTATTCCTTTTAATGCTTGCATACTATTCCATTCAGTACAATTACCAAAATTTATGAGTCCAATATTGATGGACTTTTAGTTGTTTTCAGTACTTTTGTCCTCTGCTACAGAGAGACTGCAATGTGAACATCCTCACGCGTGAGTACAGCTACTTTTAAATTCCTAGAAGTAGAATTGCTGGAAAGGATATGCAAACTTAAAATTTTTAAAGTACTCTCTAATTCCCCTCCAAAAACACTGTAACAACCTACTCTCCCACTTAGAGTGAAACTTTCATTGGATTCCTACCCTGTGCCAGGTATCATGTTACAGGGTGATGCTATGTATATTTTCAAAAATACCGATAAATAACTGAGAGGGATAAGAGTGGAGCTGAAGACTAAGATTTCCACACAGCATCAGGCACAGGGAGCTGTCCCTGTTAGGAAAACTCTGAATTTGGCTACAAGTGGAACGGCAAAGGACAGCACGTCCTACAGTAGGTCTGAAGGCAGAAGGGGCAATAAATTTCAGATTAACCTGTAGATAATTGTAATAGTGAATGCTTTTTACTGCCTATTTTCTAGTTTCTGAAAATATCTTACAAACACTGTTAATAATCTTCACAACCATTGGAGAGCTAGGTAAACAACAGGTCAGAGAGGTGAGAGTTCTGGAATAAAGGAATAAATGAATGGGTAAAACGATCACTAGCTCTAACATTTCTGGGATAGTCACAGTCTAACCAAGTTGAAATCCACAAGCATCTACAACTCAGGAATATTCTACATATTTCCTAGTAGGTGAACATTAGTAAGTTGCTATTTGCAAAAAGAACGACATCAGTTAGCACAGCAGAGTTTGCAAACTTACAACTTGGCACCTTCAACTTTGAAGTTACATCAAAAAATATTCCTGGGGCCAGCCCCGTGGCCGAGTGGCTAAGTTCGCGAACTCCGCTTGGCGGCCCAGGGTTTTGCTGGTTTGGATGCTGGGCGCGGACGTGGCACTGCTCATCAGGCCACGTTGAAGCAGCATCCCACGTGCCACAACTAGAAGGACCCACAACTAAAATATACAACTATGTACTGGCGGGATTCGGGGAGAAAAAGCAGGAAAAAAAAAAAAAAAAAGGAGATTGGCAACAGTTGTTAGCTCAGGTGCTAATCTTAATATACATATTCCTTTGGAGTTTATGGAAAAAAATACACCATTGGTGAGCAGTGGCCTAAAAGTACACAGGGTACAGAAAGCTATAGACATGACCACACAAAATGTAACATGAATTGATCAGAACCTAGAAAGGCTATATTGGTCTTGCACTTCCCATTTGCTAAATGACACAAGCTGGGGTGGGACTACGCTCAGATGACGCAAGAAAATCTAGACCTAAGCATAACAAGGTTTCCAGAAAGTATGGGAAGCAGTAAAGTGTAGGTCTTTGGAGGTACGAATCCAACATGAAGTAAAAGAACGCCTCCATGGGTATGCAGGACACTGGAATGGAAAATATAGGAGCAAGGCATATTTGGAGCACCGAACAGATAAGTAGTTGACACTAACAAAATCTGCCAGTACCCGGCAGGGCCCCAGGGAACATGGAGGAGTTTGAGGGATGCCAGTCCTTAATTGAATCAAAAAGGGACAACGGGGAGAGTAAGGAAGAGCCTCAGGGCTAGACGGACAGGGTGTGTTACACCAAGACAAGTCTCAGTTATCCCCGTGGCAACAAAATGCAGGAGACGGGTCTATGGGACGAGACAGTACCCTAACTATAAAAAAAACGCTTCCTGTGAGTGCAGGGCTTGGTGGTAAGTTCCAGAACATTGGACTCAACCTTCTGACGTTCCTCAAGTTTCATTTAAGATTCTTTTAGAGGTAACATGATGCTGAGGCTGCAAGCTAAGGTTAAATGCCTGGAATGACGGAAAGAAAGCGGTTATAGAGACTGGGAACCAGGAAAGGCCCAAGTAAGGGTTTGCCTGAACAGACTGGAAGCGGAAAGTGAATATTTTCATGTGTAAACATTTTACTGCTATGAGAATTTGTCTTACCACAGCTCCCACAAACTTATACTACCCACCCTAACCTGCGTTAGCTCCGGATTCCCTTCATTTCCACATGACATAGAGAAGAGAGAGACCAGTCTCACTTGTGGATATGTTGTTAGCCTCACGTTACATCCTCATATCATGGAAGTAGGCTATCCGGGGTATGAAGCTGAGGGGCAAAACCCTTCAAAGATTTCACGAGCCCCAGCCATAGCTCTACACTGCAATACCCTTCACAATTTCTCCTCGGGTAAGCACCCCCCGCCATCACTCAAAACATTAACATTTCATAACAGGAAAAATATTCCTATAAATGAAATGTGTGTCTTTGGAGGTCCCATCTAGCAGGTATCTACTTGTGGGATCCTGGCATCTTGGATCACACACCTCCTACTCATTTGAACTATGAAAGTCTCCACATAGGTCCACCCAGGCATCCGCAAAGCTTACCGCCAAGGAAAATGACTAGATCCACAGATTTCCTCCCCAAATCAGCTGACTCCACATACAAATCAGCAGCAACTCAGCCCTCGCCCACTGTCTCCCAGTCACCAGAGTGGTTAGAGAGAAGAGCACTAAGCAGGGGCACAAAAGCAGAGGCTCCCAGGCCAGCCGGGTGCACTGCACACATCTGCTCCTTAGGCGTGAGGGCACCGTGCAACTCACCACAATGCTTCTCACAGCCCCCTCGTAAGTTTCTCCACAGAACCCTTCAGGTCAAGTTAGTTCGTGAGGCTTCCCAATGAACAATCAGCAGGAGAACACCATGTGATCTGTCTTCCCACGTTGGATCCTTAAAAACACAACCAGGAGAAACATGGAGAAAGACCCAGAGCATTTGAAAACAACCCATATTCTACACAATTACCAATGAATAACATAAATCATGTAATATCACATAAAACAAAGTGAGAGAAAGTGATTTAAGATTATTCTCTTTAGTGGACAGAAACTGCGGCTGTTGCAGGACTACCCAGCAAATTGAAAAGCTATATACTGAATTTTCTGTTCTCTTAATACAAAATGAGGGCAAAATGTGTCCACCTGTTTCTCAAGGCCAAAAAATCCACAGACAGCTGTTTTCCTGTCCCTTTCACCTTGCCTCTTCCCTATTCTCCACGAATGTCCTCCTCTTTCTCTCACTATTCTCCTCTGCATGTTGCTCGGCCTTGCACACAACCATGGCTGACAGAGAACCCTAGAGGCCCAATGTTCTACAGCGGCTGTTTCCAAGAGGGAGGAGGCTACAGCAACTGCCACACTGGATACACTCAGAGGAGAAGGAAAGGGGAGGACCCCGAATGCCTCTCATGTATAAAAGCGCGGGATGGCAGGAGGCCTGTGTGGCCCAAGGAGCCAGAGGTAGCAAATTATGGGCAAAAGAATTGCAACCCAAGGCTGGAAGACAAGAGCTCTGCCCTCAGCTGTGTCCCTGGCTCTCTGGCATCTGCTTCTAATGGGCAGGCGCCATTTTCAGAAGCATCAGGCACTGGAAAGAAGACCTCTGCTGCTGGGATTGAAAGGAAGTAACATCCAGGAGGGGGAGATGCGAGCAAGGGCGAGGTTGGTCCCAGAAACAAGGCCTATAATGCAGACAAAAGAAAAGGGGAGCAGCAGAGAGATGCAAGTCCAACCCGGCCCAGCCCAGTCCAAGGAAGGTAGGATTCAAGGAGAAGAAAGTCAAAGAGAAGACCGTTTAACCACATCATTCCCCACAAGGGGCACTCAACAAACCTCACCCTACTCTTTCACCAAGTTACAGAAGGAGCTGCCAATCCTTTCCTTTGCTCCTTAAAACCTGCAGTAAGTTCACCGTTAGATCACCTGGTAGGATTTCAGAACAACGGTAATAGGTCAACCTAGATGTCCTTTTCCTTCCTCTCTAAGGACATTAACTAACTGTACATGTAATTACTAATGTACAATATATATTATAAAGTATAATTCATAGAATACAAAGAACTATGAGTTAATTACATTAATGAACATCTATAAGGAACGTTGAGAGGATTCCCTGACATAAGAGCCTGGGGAAGAGAGACTAGCACATGTGGCTCCTAGGATGTCACCTCCCCAGAGCTCAGCCATGCAGGTGCTGCTGTAGCTCTCCCCCGACTCCCTCCACCCAATCCCATCTTCTTGTGGGGAATCTGGCCGCCCTATTGGCTGTCTCGTACCTTTGAACTGCCTGCTCTGTGACATCATTCTCCCCCTAGACCTACTGCCACCTGCTAGAATCTTGGGGTTTCCATGGAGTTGTCTGTAAATAAATTTGGATCATCGCAAGCGACCAGTGTGACCAGTGACCTTCATACTGGACACACCGCTCTTTGACGGCAGCCACTCAGACTTCATCTGGTATCGTCTCCTCATCTCTTGGATCTGCGGTTGATGCTTCCTCTTCTTTTCTCGCCATGTCAGGCAAGGAAACTAACTTTTTAAGTGTTCCGTTATGTATTTTTGCCCCTAAATTTGGTAGTAGATTCTAATGTAGCAGAGAATAATGGGAGGAAAGTATTGAAGTAAACCTGGGGACCTAATTTAAGTTTTGACTTTGACATTTATGAGCTGTAGGACTTTGGGCAAGTCGTTGACTCTCTCACAAACTCTGTTCTCTCTCATCTCTCACATCAGGATATTACAACTGTGGTTCCTTCTGCTCCTTTTCTTTTCTAATATTGAATCTTAAAGGGCACCCAGGTAGAAATGAAATCAGAGACTTCTTGAGGGTGTTTCCACAGAAACAGAGAGAAATCTAGGTGATGCAGGAAGTTAGCAGTATATCCCCAAAGGTTTCATCTGTAATGGTCTCCCTCCACTGAAATTTCAACTGTAGTATTTTAAATTTAGTGCTGTTCAAAAGGCAATATGCCCATGTTTGGAGTTATCTACCTAAATGAGGTGAAAAAAAAAAAAAGTAGGAAGAGACAATGGAGAGTACTGGGCTATAGGGGGACTAGTCTTCAAAGGTCAGGAAGTTGAGGATTGTTTTCATCAGCACAGGCCAACAGGAACCTAGAGGGAGGATAAAATAGAAGAATGAGGAGGAGAGCGAGGAGGAGCTCTCCAGGAAAAAGAGGTGGTTTGGCATGAAATGCTGAAGGAACCAAAGATTTTCAATTGCAGCAGGAAGAGCACAGAGTGAAATGTGCTCAGAGAAGGGCGAAGCACAGTTGACTTCAGCAAACGCTCACATTCATAGCCGAGGAAGGCCAGTAAGGCAGAACAGGGCATCGCCAGGCAAAGCAGCTTCTCAGACTCAGACTCACTTGTTTGCTTTTTTCTCTTGCCTCTCTGAACACAGACGGCACCTGAGAGTTTGAATATAAACATTTCAGAGATCTTTTAGAAATGACACTTCCTATAATCCAGAAATTGATAAAGTGCTTATCCAGACGGCTGGAGGCAACAGAATTTCTAGTGTTTTATTTCATTCTCATTTTTTTTTTTTAAGATTTTGTTTTTTTCCTTTTTCTCCCCAAAGCCCCCCAGTACATAGTTGTATATTCTTCATTGTGGGTCCTTCTAGTTGTGGCATGTGGGATGCTGCCTCAGCGTGGTTTCATGAGCAGTGTGATGTCCGCGCCCAGGATTCCAACCAACGAAACACTGGGCCGCCTGCAGCGGAGCGCGCGAACTTAACCACTCGGCCACGGGGCCAGCCCATTCATTCTCATTTTTTTACTATGTAGATGTTTTGCCCATTAAAAATAAAATATAAGTTTCTAACAAATAATATCCTCTAACTTGAATCAGAAGGATTAATTCCTGTGTGTGATACGTAGGTTCCAAGTCAAGGCTGCTTTTCATCTTTATAAACATTTTCTTCCTGACATAGAGCGCGCACTGAGAAACGGCCACCATCTCTTTCTAGATGTAAGCTGCCCGAGAAGAAAAAGCAAAACTCAAGTGCCCCATCTCTGACTCCACATTTATCTCAGACAATTTCGTGGCATCCTTGGGGTTTTCCTACATTAAATTTTTAAAAATTGGATTCTAGCGATGACGGTGTTTTTAGTCTTTGGGGATGACCCCTTCCTGGATCTTGAAGGTGATAATAATTGAGGTTTTAGGATAAATAGAAAAACCTTCCTGATACCTTTTAAGTACTCTCTTCTGCATCTATGTGGTTATACTAATTGAAGTATGGATTTCTAGTAGGCTTAACTAGCTGTTCCTTGCGGCTCATGGTCAGAGAAATAAGAACGAGCACAACAACGGAATTCCTTTACACTTAGGATGTTGCTCTCTGCTTTGTACCAGTTTTCACTGAAATATCTGTCTGCTTATATTGTGGCCAGCTATACATTCACATTGATAGCATTTTGATGCCTTTTAGGCCACTTTTACTGATCGACTCTGTCTGCACGTACTGGCTAGGAATTCATTCAAAATCACCTTCTTCTCGGGCTGGTTTTGGTAAATAGTATTCACTACAATGGAGCCGGCAATATTCACTTTCATGACAAAGCGTATATGATACAGAACTACATTTATCAGTAAACTGATTCTGCTTTGTTGCTTGCTGCATACCGCAGTTTTTATGAATATCTATATGGTTCTTTTTACTTCCTTGATAAATGTTTTCCATGATTTTTCACAGAACTTATCATGTCTTCCTCCAGATAACAGATATGTCATATATGAATTCATGTATGAATTACTATTATTGTTGTTGCTGTTGTTATTGTAACTACAGATGAGTAACCTGAAGCTCAGGGAGATTAAATTACTGTTTTCTTTCAAAAAGCACTTCTTGGGATGCACACCCTCAGGCAATCCTGTGGAGGTAGGATCAGAAACCAGGCTTGAAGAGGGTAAGAGTGACCCTTTACACCTACCACCCGGACTGACTACTGGGTGAACTCTAGGGAACAGCACGTGAACTGCACGAGCAAACAGACCCTGAAGAAGACAGTGCTAACAGCTGCACTGTTTTCTAAGGGACCAAGAAAACACCTTATTAGGAGGTCTCCTTCTCCCGGGTTCTGGTAGTGGAACAGTCAGAGCAGAGTCCTGGCAAGAAGTCAGGAGACTTAGGCTCTGTGACCTGGTGATGATGCTGCCATAATGGGAGAATCGGACCACTCCAGCTGACCTCTCTGAGCCTCAGTTTCCTCACTCGTACCAGGAGAATGTCAGAACAGACCATCTCTGAGGACGTTCTACTTGTAAAATGCTTCTATTCTAGCAAAGAGTAGATGAGTCAGGACTAGGGGAGGCTCAAGGGAAGGATGGACAGCGAGAAGGGGCTTCCAGCCTAGACAACAAGGTGTGGACCACACCACTTGGGGCTTCTGCACATCTCTGCCGCAGCTGGGAGCACAGGCAGTTACACAGAAAGGAACAAACTCCTCCCGCCCTTACAACCACCATAAAGGCGTGGGTGTTTGCTGTCTCAGTGAGCACTGGGATGAGAGGCTTCCTCATGCAGCAACCTTGAGATGATGCTGCTCCTCAGACATTGTCAGAGTTGATCAATCTCACTGAGTTTTTCTTCACCCTCTTGTTCCCTACAGAAAATTTCCAAAATCCATCCTTACTTGGAACTCCAAACTCCCTGCAGCTCTCTCTTCCTGTGGTGAGCGACGCAGCTTCCCTAGCAGGAAGTGTCTGCAATTTCTCCAGAGTCTCTGCTCCAGCCGTCAGTTCAGGATGGCTACTGCCATCAGCCTCGGGCACCTCTTCCCAGCCACTCATGGGCAGCGCCTACCTTTACCAACATTCTAGCACAACCATGCTGTCTGGAGTGACTGGCCAGAGCCAGAGCTCCACCTCAGCTGCTTCCTATCCGGGTCTCTTTGAGTGGGGTGTCCCAGGAAGCACTGCACAGGAGTCCTCTTCACTCGGAGACTGCACTCTGACTGTCACTGGCCACGACACAACGGTTTCTTCCATGTCTATGGCAGCACACTATGACAGAACTTCAGGTGCCAATAACCTGGTCCCACTGTATCCATCACTTTCCACCAGCCTTGTTCAGGGAACACCATCTCAGGTTCCAAATCAGGGACACAGCCTGTCACTTCCCTACCAGGAAGGAAGCCAGGTGTACTACTATGGTCACGGCACACTGGGGCCTCTGCTGTCTGGAGAACTTGGCCCCTGCCTGCAGTCCTACGGCTCTGTGTCCTACACAGGAGCTGGGGCCTCTGCTCCTCAACCAGAAATGGTGTTGGTACTAAAGGAGATTCAGCCCACACATGTCCTTCCACCAGCCTCCACCTCTGGGGTCTACTACGCTGCGTCTGCTCCAGCCATCCCACAAACCAGATCTCAAGGTGAGTACAAACAGCAAGAAGGCAGAGAAAGGAGGTCTGCATCCAAAATCAGGGTCAAATCTGCAGCCGGGAAGCGGCGAGGCCACAGACAGGTAGAACTGAAGTCCTGAGACATGAGTGAACACTACCCTCGCTCAGTGCTCCCCATTTCAGACTCGACATAAGAACACCTCATACAGGGGGGCAGGGGGGACACTGTAATGCTCATCCATGCTACATGGCTGAGAACCCCAAGAGCACACCAAGGGACCCCATACCTCTCACCACCCCAGCTGCTAAGTGCCCTACTCCACCACATACAAATGGACTCCCTCTGCCGATTTACGGGTTAGTCTCCTGGGAAGGCCTGTCAGAACTATCACTATGATAGAGACACGCAAACTTTCCCTCGCTTTGTTCACTCATACCAGGAATAAGCCCTTCTGTCCCGAGACGCTGTCAAAATTCAGCAGGCTAGGAATCTGTCCTTGCTCATATATTCCATCGGAAAGAGCTCCGCTCCCTCTCCTCGTCCACAGTGTGACGTGTTCTCATTCTCTCGGGAAAATGGACAGCATCAAAAAGACTCTATAGGAGAATGTTAGGACTTGTGAAATGTCTCATAGTATAAAACTCTCTTTTACTTTTTACTGCTCCTATGACAACCCTATGAAATAGAAAGAAAGCCAAGGGACAACGACATCCAATGATCACCAGTAAGAACCAGAACACTCGCCTCTTAGCTCCTAGCACAGGGCGCTGTCCATGATCCTTAAGAGCCAGGAGAAACGCCTTGCCCATCGGGGGAAGGGACGTGGTTGCTGCACTGGTGTCTAGGGGGGAACATCTCACCCACCGAGGACTCACTTCATCCTTGCTTCCTTTGTAGTGGTGGAAACCTCCCTGGGGAGAGAGACTTTCCTGGGACTGCAACCTCCAAGCCAGACATTTTGTCTACAGCAAACTCCAGAATTCCCCAAATCCTGCAGTAGCAGAAATACCCAGATGCTGCAGAGTAACCCACCACATGAGCCTGCAGACATTTCACTGACAGCTTCACTCCAGACTTCGAACAGTAACCTCCTGGCACTGTCTCCAGCTCCAAAGAATTGGGATGAGTTTAACACCAACCTTTCAAAGCCCCTGGATCCCGACCAGATCCCAATACAAAACCAAGATCCGCTACTACAGCCTTTAGAAATTCCTGATATTCTCCAGCTCCTGGCCTGCATCGATCCCCTCGGGCCAGAGGACCACCCTGCTTCCGAAAACGCTGATCTGGGAAAGAGTAGCCTGAGTCTTGAGGGCCAAGGGACACTGGAAAACGGGACCGAGGCTAGGGGTGGCTTTGCAGACATCGCTACACTGATGGAGGATGGTCACCTTCCCCAACTATTCGACCCCTTGAAAGACCTTGATCAACCCCAAGGCCCCGAGCTGATCCAAGCCAAAGAGACAGGAGCCATCGAGTCCATCCAGCTGCAGGAAAAGTCGAGCGGCAGAAAGGCTGCCTCCGATAACACCAGGAAGAACAAACATCAGGCCTCTGAGCCTCTCGATGGTGCTCCCAAGGCCAAAATCCAGCCAAAGGACCCAGAGTGCCTGTCAGGGGGAGAAGGGCTGATTTGCAATGCTGCAGCCAGTGACAGGGCTCCTGAGAACGAGGCCGAGCACTCCAACAGCAAACCTCAGAAAGCCGCACCCAGCAGGATCAGTACAACTAAGAGCCATGGGCAGGAAAGGACCAAGAAGACCAGAGGAAACAACCCCAAGAAAGCCGGAGAGAGTCGGCAGTCAGGGACTGAAGTCAGGGTGGAAGAGAAGCCAATGATGCCCAGGATGAAGCGGAGGAAGAATCAACCCGAGCTGAGCCAAGAAACCTTTAAGCGGCCTCGAACCAGCCTCGGCCAGCACATGCTGGAATCGGTGCAGGTGTTTCATGCTCTGGGGAGGAAGAGTGAGAAGAACACCGGGCCCTCTTCCTCCCGGGCCCTGGGAACCTCCAGCAACCCCAAACACCCCCAGCCCTGCCCAGCTATCAAACCGTGGCTGGATAAACCACTGGAGGGTCAGTGTCCTGAGGAAACTCAAGTCAAAGCCCAGAAAGCAGAGAGCAGTGCTGAAATGGAGTGTCCACCTCCATCCCGGGACGAGCTGCCACCTCCTGGGAAGGTCAGGTTGGTACCTTTGCCTTTTCTGTCCGTGGACAAGCCTCCAGCTCGACCTGTTCCTCGGAGGCCACAGGCTCTGGCCTCACATCGGCCTGCTGTGGCAGACCCTGCCCGGCCTGCTTCCACCAACTCAGCTCAACCAACTGCAGTCAATTCCACCCACCCAGCTCCTGCATCTTTGACAGGTCCTGCCAGACCAGCTCGGCCAATTACCACCAACCCCACTCGACCGGGTTGGACCAACCCCACCCGGCCTAGCGGCCCTCAGTGTCCTGCTTCAAGGCCTGCACCTTACAGAACAGCATCTTGCACTTCTCTCCAGCAGGAGCCCGTTGCCACTGCTGTGCCCATGCTCCAGGCCCCGCCCAAGCCTCCCGCCCAGTATCTACTGGAGGATTTCAGCAAGCAACCAATTCCATGGAGGAAACCCGTCATTCCAGGGCCAGTGATGTCAGAGCCCATCACACAGGAACAGAGGCCAGAGCGGGAGGCCATGAAGAGGCAGGCTCAACAGGAGCGTGAGAAGGCTGCCAAGTACACCTCTTGGGGGAAAGTGCAGTTTTTCATTGAGAGGGAAAAAGAAATGGAAATTTCTCGATACTATGGCTACGCGATATAAGGCTGCTAGGGCTCTTGGTGCCCCTTTGGGGACCAGTTGCTTTTCTAGAGATAGATAGATAGATAGATAGATTTCTCTTATTCATTTTGATATATTTAAAAACTTAGTAAAACAGTAAATAAAGTACTAGAATGAATAGATGAGTAATAAAGAAGCCTTCTGTGTTTGGAAATGCTGTTAACTGTGTTTTTTCTGTGATGGGGGTGGGAGGGAACCCAATTCTTCAGGAGAAAAAAAAAGTGAAGTTGGACAGGAGAATGAGGGAAAAGGGAGACGAACTGACGAAAGAGGCCATAATTGGGTGCAGGGCTGGGGAGGCCAAAAGGGGAGAGATTTGAGGGGTTTATAAAAAGAAGCAGGAGTCGTGAATGACAGAAGTCAGAAGCAGGGCCTGAGGGGAGCGTTAAAAGAGTAAAATTGGAATAGAGTTGAAGACGGCAGCCGATGAGTCTAGGTTGACCAGGAGAAATGTAAAAAGTCTCTCGGGAGGCTGGTCTTATGGCTCACGACCACCACATCGGTGTTTTGGAAAACAAGAGATTCAGGACACCTTCCAAAAGGCTTGGGTCACTTCATCCATGAATGACTACGGCTGGGGACGGTCAGTATAAATCAAAGGGGAATCTACGGGATGAATGGCCAGGGCTGAGTTACCTTGGGGGCAGCTGATAACAGGAGCCTCCCCATGGGAGCTGCTGCAGCAGGACAGGGCAGGCAGAGAAATTTCCTCAACTTCTGTGCACCAGGCCCACGAGCCCACTACTTCAGTTAACCTTTGCAACAACACGCAAGGTCAGGGTCACTGAGCCGCTTTACTACTGACGTTCCGCAGTGGGCTGCAGTCACACTGCCTGCGGAGGAGCAAGGCCTCAACTTGAGACCTGCATGCCAGCAGTGCTCAGTATTTGCTAACGCCTGTTGGCGACCAAGCTGGCTTTCAGAGCACAGCATCCAGACGTTACTGGTGGATGAGATCAAACTTCTGGAGCGGGGCCTAAACTTTTTTTTAGATGTACTTCATTCTATTTCCCCTCTGTACAGACTATGTCGTTTTCCCACCCAAGGTCCAATTGCCATACATCGTCCTACACATCTGCCCCTTACCCCTTTCCACCTCCTCCCCCGCTTTCCCCTCTGGTATCTATGTGTTTGTTTATCTTCCACATATGAGTGAAGTATTAGGTATATGTCTTTCTCCATCTGACCCATTTCACTTAGCGTAACACCCTCAGGGTTCACTCATGTTGCTGCAAATGGCAAGATTTCATGCTTTTGATAACTGAGTAGGATTCCATTGTATATATACCACATCTTCTTTATCCATTCACCTCTCAGTGGGCCCTTAGGAGGTTGTTTCCAAGTCTTGGCTATTGTGAATAATGATGCAACGAACATACGGGCGCATCTATCTTTGCCAATTAGTGTTTCCACGTTCTTTCGATAAACACCCAAAAGTGGAATAGCTGGGTCATATGGTAGTCTTATTTTTAATTTTTTCAGGAATCTGCATTCTCTGTTCCATAGTGGCTGTACCAATTTACATTCTGACCAGCACTATATGAGGGTTCCCTTTGCTCCACACCCTTCCAACACTTGCCATTTCTTGTTTTTCTAATAATAGCCATTCTGACGGGCGGGAGGTGGTAGCTCATTTTGGTTTTGAATGCCCTTTCCTAAAAATTAGTCATGTTTCATACCTTTTCATGAGCCTGCTGCCCACTTGTATATTTTCCTCAGAAAAGCGTCTGTTCATAAGTATTGACTTGAGAGACCTGCCAGGTCCTCCTGAATCCACCTGGCCTGTCGCCACCTTTTCTCAACATCACTATCCTCCAAACCACATGAGAAAAACCTGCCGGAAGCGTCTGTCACACTGCGGGAGAGTGGTGGGTGTGCCTGTGCACTGGGTCGCGGCTCCACCTGCACAGGACTTGTGTGCCCAAGGGTCCAGAGTCACTCCCTGGGAAGTCTTGTGGGGCACCTGGAGGGGCTGAGCAGGGGAAGCGTGGGGGACAGGAGGCATACAAGGGAATGCAGTGGTTGGAGGGGAGTGATGTGAACAGTAAATAATTACCGTGAGAAAATTGGTAACTTACATTTCTAAAATTATTTTTATTGAGATATAATTCACATACCAGAAAACTCACCTTTTGAAACTCTAAATTCAGTGGCATTTAGTACATTCACAAGCTCAGGCAACCACCAGCATTATCAAACCCAACACATTTTCATCACCCCTAAAAGAAACCCTCTTAACCATTAGAGGCTGCTCCTCACTCCCTCCTCTCTCCAGACCCGGCAACCACTCATCTGCTTTCTATCTTTACGGACTTGCCTTTTCTGGACATTTCACACATCTGAAATATACCACAATACGTGACCTTTGTGTCTGGCTTCTTTCACTTAGCAGAAGGTTTTTCAACGTCCATCCACGTTGTAGTGTGTGTCAGTCTTTCATTCCTTTGTATGACTGCATAACGGAGCCACCACACTTGTTTATGCTTTCCTCAGTTCATGGACATTTGTGTTGTTTCTGCTGGTCATTTACATTTAATGAGAGCTTATATTGTGTCATGAAGCACCACGAAGTCACTCACCCCATTTCGCCCATAAGGAGACAGGCTTGGAGAGTGTCAAGAATTGGCCCAAGGTGAAGAGTCAGCAACTAGGGGAGCTGGGGTTTCAACTCAGGCAGGCAGACCTCAGAGGTAATAGATTCACAGGAGAGAACGTGAGAAAGGTACAAAAGGGGATTCAATGGAAATTCACCCTTCTCCCCAAGTTCCCCGGCCACCCATTTCCCTCCTCCCTTAGACACATTTACTTTTGCCACGCTGCGGATCCTTCCAGAGAGGTGATTTACACTCCAACGTGGAAGTATCACAGTTTACTCACTAATGTGTCCACTGATTTGAAATATCATTTTTATGCCACACTAAATTCTTACATGTGTTGGCATTACTATTTTCAGAGTTGGCCTGACTTTTTTGCTTATCTCTAATATTTGGCATTTCTCTAGAATTCATTTGCTCTTCTTATAGAATTTTTAAAATTTCCTCCTTCTCTTATTTCTCTTAAGACATTATCCATTGTGTTCATTCACTCTTGTATTATTTGTAATGTCATCTTCAGATAGGACAAACTACCTGGTTTCTTCAAAAAGTAAAGTTATTGAGAAAAAAAGAAACAAAGACAAAGAAAGTGGAGAGAGACATGGAAGGAGAACCCATAGATTAAATCAGACATCCGAGACCTAACAATCAAACGCCAAGTGTGGCCCTAACTTAGACCTAACTCAAACTCTTCAAAACAATTTCTATGACATTTAGGAGACAACTGCGAATTTGAGTGCTGACTGGATATTTAACAATAAACCAGGATATTAAGGAACAAAACTCTGACATTTTAAATGTATATATCAAAGATGAACAAGTGAAAGTATATGATATTGGGGATCTGCTTAAAAAACTATGGAATAGGGCGAAACAGGGAGGGGTAGAGAGGAGACACGACAGCCATCAGCTGATAAATATTCAAGCTGAAGGAGTTCATGGCTGGTCCACGAACACCACACCATTATGTCTGCTCCTGTAAATGCTTAAAATTTGTGTTAATTGTTAAAACAGGACGACACTGTAGAAGACTTTTTGGCGCTTTCTCAAAGGTTAAACGTAGAACTTCCACACGATCCAACATCTCTACTCCCACCTATACATCCAAAAGAATTCAAAGCAGGGATTTGAACCAATGTTTGTACACAATGCTCACAGCAGCATGATGCATAAGGGCCAAAAGGTAGAAACAACCCAAGTGTCCATCAACAGACGAATGGATACACAAAATGTGGTATGTACACACAATGGAATGCTATTCAGCCCTAAGAAGGAATAACATTTTGTTACATGCTGCAACATGGATGAACCTAGAAAACATTATGTTCAGTGAAAGAAGCCAGATACCGAAGGAAAAATATGTCGGATTCCGCTAACATGAGGCACCTAGAATAGGCAAATTCACGGAGACGTGAAGTAGAATAGAGGTCACCAGGGTCTGGGGGAGGGGAAATGGGGCTGTTAGTTTTTCATGGTGACAGAGCTTTTGTTGAGGATGATGAAAACCGTTTGTTTACAGGCAGTGGTGACAGCTGCACAACATCATGAGTGCACTTAATGCCACTGAATTGTACACTTATGAATGGTTAAAATGATAAATATTGCTTACGTACATTTTACTACAGTAAAAAAAAAAAAAAACAAAAACAAGGAATACCTGAGTTCAAGTTTCAATTCTTCCTTTTCTGGGCCTCAGTTTCACCATCTGTGAAGTGAGTCACTGTCACCGTCTATGCTCCGGGCTCAGTGCAGAGGAAGCACTCAGGAGGGGACGTTAGTACCACTCCCACTTCATCAGCAAAGGCCTGCTGTGCGGATTCACTGCCTTAACGTGTGTGCACGCACTTTTTAAATGGCAGCTGCTGTACAGGCCTACCTCACTGTACTGTGCTTCGCTCTACCGTGCTTCACAGACGCCGCATTTCTTACAAGACCCCCATCAGCAACCCGATTACAACTTGCTGAAGGCTCAGATGATGGTTCATATTTTCAAGCAATAAGGTATTATTTACTTAAGCTATGTATGATGTCCCTTTAGATATAATACTATTGCAAACTTAACAGACTATGGTATCGTGTAAACATAACTTCTACATGCACTGGGAAACCAAATCATTAGTCTGACTCGCTTTATTGCGATATTCACTTTATTCAGTGACCTGGAACAGAACCTGTGATATCTGTGAGGTAGGCCTGTACAAATGTTAACAGACATTAGGTGTTATTGTTTCCCAAGGCTGTGGAACTGCCTAGAAGAAGGATAATTCTTTCCCACTGATAATGCCACACAGGCCAACAGAACATATGTGTTTCTCTATTATATCCAAAGATATTAGGAAACGAAAGCATAAAACTTAGAGAACTGTCTTCTATCAAGATACTTACACGTGCTCTCACAACTGCCCAAAATAAGTACCAAAGATACCATGGATACTCCATTCTTTTCTTTAGGCTACTACTGTTCTTACTAGAAGTTCACTTTACTTTGAAAATATAGAACAGGGGGGCCGTCCCCGTGGCGTAGTGGTTAAGCTTAGTGGGCTCTGCTTCGGTGGCCTCAGTTCACGAATTCAGATCTAAGGCACGGACCCACACCACTCGTCAGCCATGCTGTAGCACTGACCCACATACAAAACAGACGAAGACTGGCAGAGATGTTAGCTCGGGGCTCATCTTCCTCAAGCAAAAGAAGAGGAAGCGCGGCAACGTATGTTATCTCAGGGAGAAATCTTTCCTCAGCAAATATATATGTATGTATTTTTTATAATATATACTTTATAAATATACATAGAACATGGAAGTTCATAGAATTTCTTAAGCACATACAGAGGTTATTGCCAAATATTATATTTCAATTCACATCTTTACTCTCTTTTTCAGGTAGCAATTAGAAAAGTGTAATTAAGGAAAGCACTTGGTTCCCTTTTTGAAATACTACCCATGAGAGAAGGCCAGGATTACAACTACTGAATTACTATGCTTATTATACCATAAGAATGAAGACGGTTCCTTTCAATTAAGGGTTCCATTTACCTCTGGTTTGTATTAGTGGGGAGTGTGTGTTACATCAATAATCAGTCCAAGTTCTTCACTCTGCTCTCAGATTTTGCTGGAAACATCCAAGGGGTAACAACATTCTTCTACAACAAGATTCTTTTCCAAACTCTGTCAGAGAGAATGAAATAAGAAACAGCAAATGTGTGCTTCAAATCCTTTCTTATACTGTCATTCATTCAAGCCCTATGATGCTAACACACAGTGTGATTCAGAGGAAAGTTTCCACCCTTCTGGAAGTTACAAGCTAGATTACAATCTTTTCCCCCAGAGATTAGAGGGAAGAAAATAAGCTCACTTCTAGAGATTTACTTCTGTATTTGTGTCACGGGGGTACCTAACCAGACTGTAAACTCCCAGAAGGCAGGGACCACATCAGTGTTGTCCACCACTGCACCTCCAGCTCCAAGCGGAGTGCCTATGAGTAGGCACTTATAAATACTCCTAGAATATCTAAATAAATGAAGGATGGCTCTTATTGCTAAATATTCTTTTACGTATTTATCTTATTTATGTACTCTGTTCCACTGATCTGTGGTTACTCAAGGGCCAGCAACACATCTTTTAAAAAACTGACAGAGGTGGTCGGCCTGGTGGCGTAGTCCTTAAGTTCACCAGCTCTACTTCGGTGGCCCGGGGTTTGCAGTTTGGGATCCAGGGTGTGGACCCAGCACCGCTCATCAAGCCGCACTGTGGCAGCATCCCACACAAAAGAGAGGAAGACTGGCAGAGACGTTAGCTCAGGGCCAGTCTTCCTCATAAAAAAAATTAAAAGTAAAAAACTAATAGACTCATTTGTAGAGCAGTTTTAGCTTCATAGTAAAACGGAGCAGAAAGTAAAGAGTTCTCACTTTAACCATCTCTCCTTCACCCTACACAGCCTTTCCCACCATCACCATTCCATACCAGTGTGCTCCATTTGTTGTAATCAATGAAGCAACATTGACACATCATTATCAAAGTCCATAGCTCACATCACGGGTCACTTTGTGTTGTATAATCTATGGGCTTTGGCCAATGTACAATGACATGTATTTACCCCTAGAGTATCAGACAGATTAGCTTCACCACCCGAAAAATCCCCTGTGCTCCAGCAACACTTCTAGTATGGCTTAACATTTGGTAGGGCTAGGCAACCCTTTTCTACCTTCTTCCTTTTCAGAATTTTCCTGGCTATGTAAGTTTCTTTTGCTATACGAGCTTTAGAATCAGATGATATGAGATGATGTTAAATTTACAAATTACCTTAGGAAGATCTGACAGATCTACGATGCTGAGTCTTCCACCGAACATTGTGAAAGGTTTGAAGACTGTATTAATTACAACAAGGCGTACAATCTCTCCTGTCAGTTTCTTCCAGACTTGGAGCTGGAGGATCATTACCGTCTCCAGCTATCTGAACAACAGCCAACCTGAGGTAACTCATTTAGTCACAAACCGCTTAGGAAGCCTTCCTTGATTAACCCTGTCTGTTGTCATTTCCCCCTCCTTTCCATTCCTAGGCATTTCTGCTGTGGCATTTCTGTGACACATCATTTGCCACTTGACAGTCCACTGTGCCTGACACTCGACTGCCAAGTACTGAGGCAGCTTTGCCTTGGGTGACTTCCCTCAAACACCCAGGACACCTTGTCCCATTCCGCTGCCACGCAGGGGTCATTCATCTCCCTACCTCTACTGCGTGAACAGGGACTGCACTGGGAGTGGCCCTGCAGCTTCGCAACCCCCTTGATGGTGCCTTAAACAGTCCCAACACTGAAGAGAACACCTTGTGCACACAGAACTAGAAGAGGCTTCCTATAACCACGTCACACAGGAAAGATGTTGGCTGTGTGGAGGAAAGGAGACTGAAGAGTCTTCCTGCTTCTCCCTGCTGATGTCCTTGCAGAAAAGGGGCTGAGCAGGGACCCGGGGGAACCTCAGGATCCCCTTGCAGAGACCGTGGAGCAGGGACCGAGGAGTGAGGACAATCGCGGAGAGGAGGAGGAAAATAGGAGGAAATTCACAGGCACCGCCAATGCGGGTGGGGCTGGGCCGTCAGTTCACTCATTCTTCAACGACTGGGAAGTAGCTACGATGTGTCAAACACTAAACTTGGTGTTGCTGGATGTGAATCACAACCATTTGTTTATCTATGAAATCACTAACGTTTAAGTTCAGAGATGCAGAAGAATTGACAGAGTAGGTGAAGAAGAAAGAAACCCTGACCTATGAGACACAAATTAAATAAATTCCCAATACAGTCAAAGTGGGCTCTTCCTGACACTAATCCACACTGTGCCGGGCAGGGTAACGAGACATGGAATCTCTTCTCACCTTTTTTAAGTCGGTCAAATGCTTTCCCCACATATTCCCTTTTTTAGTTAAAAGAGAAACACAATTTTTCAGTTTCCATACTGAAATCCTGACCTTGCTGATCCAGGGCATTTTTTTGGTTGTGATGAAGGGAGTGAGGGCGTCTTACTGGCGTTTAGTGGGTGAGGGTCACGGATACCAGACATCTTGCCAAATTCAAAACAGCCCCACAAATGGGTCTCACACCTGGATGACTTTTGAACGTCCTAGTCAACATCCATAGAGGTGTAAAAACTGTTCAAAAGTATCTAAGCCTTAGAACTTGACTCCATTTCACACGTAAACACAAAGGGTTTCTTCGCAGTTTTCACGGACATTGAATGTCCGGGACAGCAGTCACCTTGTCATCCTAGTGAAGACTGTACTTTGTTTCCTTTGGAAATCTACTAAGCACAGCTCACAACCATTGAAACTCCTGCCACTAGGCAACATACCCACCCAGATCAGTGAGCATGGGCAGCTTTGGCATTCATGGCGCAAGTAACTGACGATTTCTTTATTTTCAGTAAAGTCATGCCCAAGCATTGACATATGGAAATGTAAATACTTCTTACTCTATTCTAAATTACTTTATTTTACTTATCCTTTATATTATAGTCAGAGCACGGCATTGACTTTTTTTCTTAAACTTAAATATGGAAGCAGGTTGTATATATCTAAGAATTTCACTTCAGGAGAGTAAAGAGGATATTACAAAGTATCTGCTATAAAAAGGGGAAACGGAGTGAGACAGGGTTGAGGATACAGCTCTACACAGTGAATGCAGATTTCTGAAAGAATGCTAAATCAACCTTTGCTTATCTTTTCAAAAGAACTTTGAAAGCAATGAAATGAGTCCCCAGCATCTGGTGTCCAAATGGGAGACACTCTTTCCACCTAGTAACACACTTTTTGTGAGCCAAATTTGACATTAGCCTGTCTCCCTGTGTAGAATGAGGCTCCCTGAGAATGGAATTCACAGCCCACACAGTGGGTCCCCTCTGCTCTCCGCTTGGCATCTTGCTGCTCCCCTTCTTCAACCCCACCTAGTAACCACCTGTACTCCCCTTTTTCCTTCTTTCCCATCTTAAAAACAGATACAAGGCAACAAAACAGAGCAAACGTCTCCACAAACAAGGTCTAAGACACAGATGGCCAGCCCTTCTGTATCCCTGATAACCCAGCCCAGTCCCGAATGCTAAGGTTCATCAATACTCCCATGCTGACTGAAATTGTTTTATTATTATTATTATTTTATTGCGGAGACATTGGTTTGTAGCATTAGACAAGTTACTGGTATACATCATTATATATTTTGCTTTCTGTGTAGATTACATCATGAATCGAGCCACCCAAAGGCTAATTACGATCTATCACCACACATGTATGCCTAATTACCCACTCTCCCTCCCCTTTCCCCCTCTGGTAACCACCAATCCAATCTCTGTTTCTCTGTGTTTGTTTTTCATTGTTTTATCTTCTACTTATGAATGAGATCATACGGGTTTTGAGACTTTCTCCCTCTGACTTATTTCACTTAGCATAATACCCTCAAGGTCCACTCACGTTGTCATAAATGGCCGGATTTCATCATTTCTTATGACTGAGTAGTACTCTATTGTGTATACATACCAATCTTCATTTATCCATTCATCCCTTGATGGGCACCTAGGTTGCTTCCAAGTCTTGGCTACTGTGACTAATGCTCTGATGAACATAGGGGTGCATGTATCTCTATGCATTTGTGTTTCACGTTCTTTGGATAAATACTCAGAAGTAGAATAGCTGAATCATATGGTAGATCTATTCTTAAGATTTTGAGGAATCTCCATACTGTTTTCCCCAGTGGCTGCAGCAGTTTGCACTCCCACCAGCAGTGTAGGAGGGTTCCCTTCTCTCCACATCCTCTCCAACACTTATTGTTTCCTGTCTTGTTCATTATAGCCATTCTGACCGGAGTGAGGTGACACCTCATCGGAGTTTTGATTTGCAATTCCCTGATAGTTAATGATGTTGAGCATCTTCCCATGTGCCTGTTGGCCATCTGTATATCTTCTTTGGAGAAATGTCTATTCAGATCTTTCGCCCATTTTTCAATTGGGTTGTTAGTTTTTCTGTTGTTGAGACGTACGAGTTCTTTGTATATTTTGGATATTAACTCCTTATCAGATATATGATTTGCAAATATGTTCTCCCAATTGTTAGGTTCCCTTTTCGTTTTGCTGATGGTTTCCTTTGCTGTGCAGAAGGCTTTTAGTTTGATGTGGTCCCATTTGTTTATTTTTTCTATTGTTTCCCTTGCCCAGTCAGACAAGGTACTTGAAAATATCCTGCTAAGACCGATGTCACAGGGTGTACTGCCTAGGTTTTCTTCTAGAAGTTTAATGGTTCCAGGGCTTACATTCAAGTCAATCTATTTTGAGTTAATGTTTGTGCATGGTGTAAGATAATGGTCTACTTTCACTCTTTCGCATGTGGCCGTTCAGTTCTCCCGACACCACTTATTGAAGAGACTTTCTTTTCTCTTTTCTATGTTCTTGGCTCCCTTGTCAAAAATTAGCTGTCCATAGATGTGTGGGTTTCTTTCTGGGCTCTCGATTCTGTTCCATTGACCTGTGTGTCTGTTTTTGTGCCAGTACCATGCTGTTTTGGTTACTATAGTTTTTTAGTATATTTTGAAATCAGGGAGTGGGCCACCTCCAGCTTTGTTCTTTTTTCTCAGGATTCCTTTGGCTATTCGGGGTCTTTTGTTGTTCCATATAAATATTAGGATTCTTTGTTCTATTTCTGTGAAAAATGTCGCTGGAACTTTGATAGGGATTGCATGGAAAATGTAGACTGCCTTAGGAAGTATGGACATTTTAACTATGTTAATTCTTCAAGTCCAAGAGCATGGAATATCTTTCCATTTCTTTGTGTCTTCTTCAATTTCTTTCAGCAAGGTTTTATAGTTTTCAGTGTACAGATCTTTCACTTTGGTTAAGCTTATTCCTAGATACTTTACTCTGTTTGTTGCAGTTGTAGATGGGATGGTATTCTTAATTTCTCCTTCTGCTACTTCACTGTTAGTGTATAGCAACACAATGGATTTTGGTATGTTGATTTTGTATCGTACAACTTGACCATATTCATTTATTGTTTCTAAAAGTTTTTTAGTCAATTCTTTAGGTTGTTCTATATATAAAATCATGTCATCTGCAAATAGTGACAATTTCACCTCTTCTTTTCCAATTTGGATCCCTTTTGTTTCTTTTTCTTGCCTGATTGCTCTGGCTAAGACTTCCAATACTATGTTAAATAAGAGTGGTGAAAGTGGGCATCCCTGTCTGCTTCCTGTTTTTAGAGGGATAGCGTTCAGTTTTTCTCCATTGAGAATGATATTTGCTGTGGGTTTGTCATAAATGGCCTTTATTATGTTGAGGTACTTTCTTTTTATTCACAGTTTTTATCATAAATGGATGCCGTATCCTGTCAAATGCTTTCTCTGAGTCTATTGTGATGGTCATGTGATTTTTCTTCTTCATTTTGTTAACGTGGTGTATCACGATGATTGATTTGCAGATGTTGAACCATCCCTGTATCCCTGAAATACATCCTACTTGATTATGGTGTATGATCTTTTTAATGTATTGTTGTATTCAATTTGCTAATATTTTGTTGAGGATTTTTGAATCAACGTTCATCAGTGATGTTGGCCTGTAATTTCCTTTTTTTGTTGTTGTCCTTGTCTGGTTTTGGTTTCAGGGTAATGTTGGCTTCTCAGGAAGCTTCCTCTCCTCTTCAATTTTTTGGAAGAGTTTGAGGACAAGTACTAAGTCTTCTTCGAATGCTTGGTAGAATTCACCAGGGAAGCCATCTGGTCCCAGACTTTTATTTTTGGGGAGGTTTTTGATCATGGTTTCCGTCTCCTTACCGGTGATTGGTCTATTCAAATTCTCGATTTCTTCTTGATTCAGTTTTGGCAGGTTGTATGAGTCTAAGAATTTATTCATTTCTCCTAGATTATCCAATTTGTTGGTGTGTCGCTTTTCATAGTATTCTCTCATGATCATTTGTATTTCTGAGGTGTCCGCTGTAATGTCTCCTTTTGCATTTCTAATTGTATTTATTTGAGACTTCTTTGGTTCTTTGGTGAGTCTAGCTAAAAGCTTGTCAATTTTATCTTTTCAAAGAACGAGTTCTTGGTTTCACTGATTTTTTTCTATTGTTCTTTTAGTCTCTATGTCATTTATTTCTGCCCTGATGTTTATTATTTGCTTCCTTCTACTGATTTGGGCTTTGTTTGTTCTTCTCTTTCCAGGTCCTTTTGGCGCACCATTAGATGGTCTATTTGGGAATTTTCTTGTTTGTTGAGGTAGGCCTGAATTGCTATACACTTCTCTGTTAGAACTGCTTTTGCTGTATCCCATAGATCTTGGCGTGTCGTATTTTCACTTTCATTCGTCTCCAGGTATTTTTGATTTCTCCTTTGATTTATTCATTGACCCAACTGTTGCTCAGTAGCATTAGGGTTAATCTTGACAAATCAGTGGCTTTTCTGATTGATCTCTAGTTTCATACCTTTGTGGTCAGAGAAGATGCTTGGTATTATTTCAATCTTCTTTAATTTGTTGAGACTTGTTTTGTGGCCTAATATGCGATCTATCCTGGAGAACATTCCACGTGCATTTGAAAAGAACGTGTATTCTGCGGTTTTGGGATCAAATGTTCTATATATATCTATTAAGTCCATCTGGTCTAATGTGTTTTTTAAGGCCGACATTTCCTTATTGATCTTCTGTTTGGATGATCTATCCTTCGGTGTAAGTGGAGTGTTAACGTCCCCTACTATTATTCTGTCACCGTCTATTTCTCCTTTTATGTCTGTTAATAATTGCTTTATATACTTAGGTGCTGCTATGTTGGGTGCACAGGTATTTACAAGTCTTATATCCTCTTGTCGGATTGTTTCCTTTATCATTACGTAGTGCCCTTTTTTGTCTCATTACAGTTTTTGTTTCAAAGTCTATTTTGTCTGATACAAGTATTGCTATCCCAGCTTTATTTTCTTTGCCATTTGCATGGAGTAGCTCTTTCCATCCTTTTACTTTCAGTTTGCGAGGGTCTGAAGTGTGTGTCTCTGATGTACAGCATATGTCTCAGTCTTACTATTTTATCTAATTGGCCATCCTATGCCTTTCGATTGGAACATTTAGTCCATTGACATTTAAAGCAGCTATTGATAAATATGTACTTATTACCACTTTTTTACTTTTTTTCTGGGTGTTTTAGGAGTTCTTCTCTGTTCCTTTCTTTTTCTCTTGCTCTCTTCCCTTGTGGTTTCATGGCTGTCTTTAATATTATGTTTGGGTTCCTTTCTCTTAATTATTTGTGTATTTATTATAGGCTTCTGGTTTGTGACTACCATGAGGTTCATATATAATAATCTAGGTATACAGCAATCTATATTGAGTTGAAGGCCTCTTTAGTTTGACTTCTTTCTGAAAGCTCTACTCTTTTACTCCCCTCCTCCCCCATTTTCTTTTTGATATCATATCTAACATCTTATTTTGTGTGTATCCATTACCTTGTTATCATTGAAATAGGTAATTTTAGTACTTTTGTCTCTTGACCTTTTTATTATCTTCATAGGTGGCTGATCTGCTACTTTTACTGTATTTTTGCCTTTACCAATGATTTCATTGACTTTTTTGGGGATAATTTTCTTATTCCTATTGTGGTCTTCTCTTTCTCACTTAAATAAGGTCCTTTAGCATTTCTTGTAGAACTGGTTTCTTGGTGATAAACTCCTTTAATTTTTGCTTGTTTGGCAAACTCTATCTCTCCTTCCATGCTGAATGATAACCTTGCCAAGTATTCTTTTTTTCCTTTCAGCACCTTAAATACCATGCCACTCCTGGCTAGCTTCTAATCTTTTGGCTGAGAAGTCAGCTGATAGCCTTATGGGGTTTCCTTTGTATGTGCTTACTGCCTTTCTCTCACAGTTTTTAGGATTCTCTTTTTATCTCTAATTTTGGATATTTTAATTATAACGTGTCTTGGTGTGGGCCTCATGGGTTTATTTGGCTTGGTGCACTCTGTGCTTTCTGTGCCTGGCTGTTTGTATCCTTCCTTAGGTTAGGAAAGTTTTCAGCTTTTATTTTTTCAGATAGATTCTCTGCTGCTTTGTCTCTCTTTTCTCCTTCTAGGACATCTATACTACAAATGTTAGTGTGCTTTATGTTGTCCCAGAGTTGAAATCGTTTAAATTCAATTATTTCACTTCATGGTTTATTTTTAACTCTCATACAACTGATGCCATCAAACACAATCAGTGCACAACTTCAAGTTCATATTTTGAAAGAATATCCAATGGAAAAGGGGCTGTGAACTTCACTTAGTGCTAGGAGTTACAGCGAAAAGCAGTATTTGAGCTAACTTCTATAGGATCGGGGAGAATTAACTGAAACTAACTCAGTGAATCTGAAGGATAGAAAGTGAGGGCAAAAGGGGCACAAGACGGGGCTGAAGAAGCAGAGAGGATTCTAGACCAGGCAGACTCTTCAAGGTCAGAGTCAAGAGTTCGCTTTTATTCTGAAACAATCCTTTTGAGCCATGCTTCTGATCAATGTTCCAACTCGCCTATTAAAAAGAGTTCCTGTGTGAAGAATGGCTTGGAAGGAAAGGAGAGTAGATACATGCACACTAGTCAGGACCTAAACGCAAAAGATCAGGCAAGTTCTGTAAGAGGATGCTGAGGGAAAGAAGGTGACACATTCCAAGATATTCAGGAGATAAGATGAAGCGGACTTCGTGAGGTATGAGATGGAGGAAACGAAGGTCTCAAAGGCAAAGTTTCGCAGTCAATCATTTGAACTATAGAGGAAGATCTCTCCAATGAGACCTGGTGAGAAGCACCAGGTGCCCTTTGTGATTCCTGGACGCAACACAATCCAACATTTTCCATAGAAAGTTCAACAGTACTGGAGGGCTTTTTCACTCAAACTTAGCTCTTATTATTCACATTTTCCACGCCAAAACAACACGATTTGAGGAATCGAGCAGGACTCAGTTTGGATAATTAAGTCCTGTCCCCAGCATTGACAGACCATCCTAAAAAGCAGTCCGTATGCCTCATATCAGAGCAGCAATGGCCAGAACCTTGTTTTCAAAAGGATGGGGAGAAATCAGAACATCTCAGACTGTTTGTTTCGGCTACTGCTGGCAAGCAGCCAGCCAGTCAGTGCCTCCGAGCAAGGGCAGAGGGGCCAAGAGCCCTGCAGCGGCAACAGTGACAGACAGGGACCCCAGTGGACGAGGCCCAGGCCCAGGAGCTAAAAGGCGGCAGGACCGCGCTCAGGAGCCAAGGCTTATTACCTTTCGGAGACATGGTTTCCACCCTTCCTCTTGGCTGAAGAACGCCCGGACAAGTAGGGTCCCTGGACTGGGCGTGGCAGGTACGAAACCACTGTCTCATGCGGGCCCAAGATGCTGACCATCGAATGCCAACAGTGAGAAAGTCCCCCGTCCGGGGCGCTCGGGAACAGAACAAGTCCCCCAACTGCAAGCACCTCGGTAGCAATCTAGGCAACCCTCATCCTTACTACTGCGCATGCGCTACTTCCCATCCTCATGACGTCACCACGCCGGCGGCCTGAGAAGCTGGGTTAGTAAACAGGACTCTGGTGGCCACAGCGCCCTCCTTCGCTTGAGGACAGAACTACAGCTCATGCAGATCACGGCACGTTTGTCAAGGCCTTGAGATTTCAAGCAATATGGGACATGGAATGAAAGGTTTTTTTCCCACTTCCCCAGTTCCTTGTGTGGTTGTCCTGATATTTTCCAAGTGCTCACATTCACTCGTATATTTTATATAAATATTTCTTTGTACCTATATGCATAGACTCGATTTCGTGTAAAAGCAGCACACTCTATACATCCTACAATCAACCCTGGACACTGAACTTCCCAGTCCATTTATTCATACATCCATTCTATTCTTGCTAATGCTTGCATAGTATTACATGGCTTATAATTTACCATAATTCACATGATGAGTCCAATACTGATGGACTTTTAGTTGGTTTCCGGTTTTTTGTCCTCTGTTACAGACGGACTGCAATGTGAACACCCTCGTGCGTGAATACAGCTACTTTTAAATTCTTAGAAGTAGAATTACTAGAAAGAGGACATGCAAACTTAAAATTTTGAAAAGTACTGTCTAATTACCCTCCAAAACCATTGTAACGACCTACCCTCCCACTTACAGTGAAACTTTATTGGATTCCTATCCTGTGCCAGGTATCAGCTAGAGGGTGATGGTATGTATATTGTAGGAAATACCAAAAAATAACTGAGAGTGATAAGAGTGGATCTCAAGGCTACAATTTCCACACAGTATCAGGCACAGGGAGCAGTACCTGTTAGAAAAACCCTTAATCTGGCTACAAGGGGAACAGCAAAGAACACCACGTCCTACAACAGGTCTGAAGGCAGAAGGGGCACTAAATTTCAGATTAAACCGTAGATAATTCTAATAGCAAAGGTTTATTTACTATTTTCTACTTTCTGAAAATATCTTACAAACACTGTTAACAATCTTTACAGCCATTTCAGTGCTAGGTAAACGGAGGGTCAGAAAGATCAGAGTTCTAAAATAAAGGAATGAACGAACGGCAAAAAGATCACTAGCTTTAACATTTCTGGGACAATCATAGTGTAACCAAGTTCGAATGCCCAAGCATTTACAATTCGGAAATCTTCTACATTATTAAACATGGATCAATATTAGTAAATTGCTATCTGGAAAAAGAACGACATATGTGAGCACACCATCGTTTGCAAACTTACAACTCAGTACATTCAAGTTTGGTGCTACATCATAAAATATTCCTTTGGAATCTATGAAAAGTAATATCCAACCGGTGTGTAGTGGCCTAAAAGTACATCCGGTACAAACGTCTATAGACACGACTACAGAAAATATGACATACATCGATCAGAATCTAGAAAGGCTATATGGGTCTTGCACTTCCCATTTGCTAAGTGACACAAGCTTGGGGTGGGAACACACTCAGTTGACACAAGAAAATACAGACCTAAGCATAAAACGCTTTTTAGAAACTATGGGAACCGGCAAAGCGTAGGCCTTCCAGGGTGTGAATCCAACCTGAGGTTAAAAAACGCCAGAATAGGTATGCAGGACACTGGAATGGAAAATACAGGAGCAAGGCATATTTGGATCACCAAACAGCTAAGCAGTTGACACTAACAAAATCTGCCAGTGTCTTGTAGGGCCCCAGGGAACATGCAGGAGTGTGAGGGACTCTAGGCCTTAATTAAATGAAAACGTGACGATGGGGAGAGTAAGGAAGAGCCTCAGGGGTAGAAGGACAGGGCATGTTGCGTGAAGACAAGTCTCAGTTATCCCCATGGGTACGAAATGCAGGAAGTGGCTCTATGGGACAAGACAGTGCCCTAACTATTAAAAAAAAGGCTTTCTGTGAGTGTAGGGCTTGATGCTCAGTTCCACAGCGTTGGACTCAAGCTTGGAAGTTTCTCCCAGCTTCACTTAAGATTCTATTAGAGGCTAATATGACGCTGAGTCTGCAAGCTAAGGTTAAATGCCCAGAACTACGGAGAGAATGTAGTTACAGAGGCCGGGAACCAGGAAAGGCCTAAGTAAGGGTTTGCCTAACTAGATTGGATGTTGAAAGTGAATATTTTCTTGTATAAACATTTGACTGCCACCTGAATTTGTCTTACCACAATTGTTCCAATCTTACGTCACCCACCCTAACCTGCAGTAGCTCTGGATCCCCTTCATTTCCATGGGAACATAGAAAAAAGAGAGAGACTGGTTTAACTTGCGGATATCTAGGATATGTTGTTAGCCTCCTGTTACATCCTCATGTCAGGGAAGTAGGCTATTTGAGGTATGAAGCTGAGGGACAAAAAATTTCAAACGTGAGCTCAAGCCATATCTCGACACTGCAACACCCTTCACAATTTCTCCTCGGGTAAACACCCCCGCCATCACTCAAAGCATTCACATTTCATAACAGGAAAAATAAGCCTATAAATGAAATGTGTGTCTCTGGAGGTCACATCTAGCAGCTATCTTCTCGTGGCCTCTGGCATCTTGGATCACACACCTAGGCATCCGAAAAGTCTGCCACCAAGGAAAATGACTGCATGCAAAGATTTCCTCCCCAAACCAGCTGACTCCACATACAAATCAGCAGCAACTCAGCCCTCGCCCACTGTCTCACAGTCACCAGAGTGGTTAGAGAGAAGAGCACTAAGCAGGGGCACAAAAGCAGAGGCTCCCAGGCCAGCCGGGTGCACTGCACACATCTGCTCCTTAGGCGTGAGGGCACCGTGCAACTCACCACAATGCTTCTCACAGTCCCCTCGTAAGTTTCTCCACAGAACCCTTCAGGTCAAGTTAGTTCATGACGCTTCAAAATGAACAATCAGCAGGAGAACAGCATGTGATCTGTCTCCCAGTGTTGGATCCTTAAAAACGGAACCAGGAAAAACACGGAGACAGACCCAGAGCATTTGAAAACGACCCATATTCTACAAACATACCAATGAATAACATAAATCGTGCAATATCACATAAAACAAAATGAGGCAAAGTAATTTAAGGTTATTCTCTTAAATGTACAGAATTCGTGGCTGTTGCTGGACCATCCAGTGACATTAAAAAATATATACTGAATTGTCAGTTCCGTTAATACAAAGTGAGGCCAAAATGTATCAACCTGTTTCTCAAGAAACCCAAAAATCCACAGGCAACTCTCTTTTTCTGTCCCTTTCACCTTGCCTCTTCCCTATTCTCCACGAATGTCCTCCTCTTTCTCTCACTATTCTCCTCTGCATGTCGCTTGGCCTTGCCCACAACCATGGCCGACAGAGAACCCTAGAGGCCCAATGTTCTACAGTGGCTGTTTCCAAGAGGGAGGAAGCTACAGCAACTGCCACACCGGATACACTCAGAGGAGAAGGAAAGGGGAGGACCCCAAATGACTCTCACGTATAAAAGCGCAGGATGGCAGGAGGCCTGTGTGGCCAAATGAGCCAGAGGTAGCAAATTATGGGCAAAAGAATTGCAACCCAAGGCTGGAAGAGAAGACCTCTGCCCTCAGCTGTGTCTCTGGCTCCCTGGCATATGCTTCTAATGGGCAGACGCCATTTTCAGAAGCATCAGGCACTGGAAAGAAGACCTCTGCTGCTGGGATTGAAAGGAAGTAACATCCAGGCGGGGGAGAAGCAAGGGCGAGGCTGGTCCCAGAAACAAGGCCTATAATGCAGAAAAAAGAAAAGGGGAGCAGCAGAGAGATGCAAGTCCAACCTAGCCCAGCCCAGCTCAGTCCAAGGAAGGTAGGATTCAAGGAGAAGAAACTGAAAGAGAAGAGCCTTGAACCACATCATTCCCCACAAGGGGCACTCAACAAACCTCACCCTACTCTTTCACCAAGTTACAGAAAGAACTCATTAATCCCTTCCTTTGCTCCTTAAAAGCTTCAACAAGTTCACAGTTAGATCAACTGATAGGAGTTCAAAACAACTGTATTGAGTCAATCTACATGTCCCTTTCCTTCCTCACTAAGGATATTAATTAACTGTACCTAAAATTATAAATGTACAATAATTCAAAATGTATAATTTATAGACTAAAATAATCATGAGTTAATTATATTAATGAACATCTATAAGGAACGTTGAGAAGATTCCCTAATATAAGAGCCTGGGGAAGAGAGACTATGGCATCTGGCTCCTAGGATGTCACCTCCCCAGAGCTCAGCCACGCAAGTGCTGCTGTAGCTCTCCCCTGACTCCCTCCACCCAATCCTATCTTCTTGTGGGGAATCTGGCCGCCCTATTGGTTGTCTCTTACCTTTACACTGCCTGCTCTGTGACATCGTTCTCCCCCTGGACCTACTGCCACCTGGTAGAATCTTGGGGTTTCCATGGAGTTGCTGGTAAATAAATTTGGATCATTGCAAGTGACCAGTGTGACCAGCGACCTTCGTACTGGACACACCGCTCTTTGGCGGCAGCCACTCAGACTTCCTCTGGTATCATCTCCTCATTCCTTGCATCTGCAGTTGATGCTTCCTCTTCTTTTCTCACCATGTCAGGTAGCGAAAGAAACTTTTAAATGTTTTTTGTTATGTCTTTTTGCCCCCAAATTTGGTAGTAGATTCAAAAGAGCATGGAAAAATGAGGGAAAGTATTGAATTAGAAACCTGGGAGAGTAATTTCACATTTTACTTTGACATGCATGAGCTGTGTGACTTTGGACAAGTCGTCGACTCTCTCACAAACTCTGTTTCCTCCTCATCTCTCACATCAGGATATTACAACTGTTGTTCCTTCTGCTCCTTTTCTTTTCTCATATTGAATCTTAAAGGGCACCCAGGTAGAAATGAAATCAGAGACTTCTTGAGAGTGTTCCCTGAGAAACAGAGAGAAATCCTAGGTGATGCAGAAAACTAGTAAAATATACCCAGAGGTTTCATCTGCAATGGTCTCCCTCCACTGACATTTCAACTCTAGTACTTCAAATTTAGGGTGCGTCAAATAGCAATATTCACATGTTCTGGAATTTTCTACCTAAATGAGGTGAAAAGGAAAATAGGGTAGGAGATGGAGAGTACTGGGCTACAGGGGGACTAGTTCTTCAAAGGTCAAGAAGTTGAGGATTGTTTTCATCAGCACAGGCCAACAGGAACCTAGAGGGCTGAGGAAATAGAAGAATGAGGAGGAGAGCAAGGAGGAGCTCTCCAGGAAAAAGAGGTGGTTTGGCATGAAATGCTGAAGGAACCAAAGATTTTCAATTGAAGCAGGAAGAGCACAGAGAGAGATGTGCTCAGAGCAGGATGAAGCACAGCTGACTTCAGCAAACGCTCACATTCATAGCCGAGGAAGGCGAGTAAGGCAGGGGAGGGCATCGCCAGGAAAAGCAGCTTCTCAGACTCAGACTCACTTGTTTGCTTTTTTCTCTTGCCTCTCTGAACATGGATGGCACCTGAGAGTTTGAATATACACATTTCAGAGATCTTTTAGGAATGACACTTCCTATAATCCAGAAACTGATAAAGTCGTTATCCAGAGGGCAGGAGGCAACAGAGTTTCTACTGTTTTATTCTCATTTTTCAACTATGCAGATGTTATGCCTGTTAAAAATAAAACATAAATTTAAAAAGAAATAATATCCCCTAACTTGAATCAGAAGGACTAATTCCTTACTAGCTGTTCCTTGCTGGGTCATGATCAGAGAAATAAGAACGGGCACAGTAACGGAATTCCTTTACACTTAGGATGTTGCTCTCAGCTTTGTACCAGTTTTCACTGAAATATCACTCTGCTCGTATTGTGGCCAGATGTACATTCACATTTATAGCATTTAATGCCTTTCAGGTGAGTTTTATTCATATAGCTTCTCTGTGGGCACGTAATGGCTAGGAATTCATTCAAGATCACCTTCCACTCTGGGCTGGTTTTGGTAAATAGTATTCACTACAATGGAGGCAGCAATACTCACTTTCACGACACAGTATGTGTGATACATAATTTCATTTATTAGTAAACTTATTATGCTTTAGTGCTTGCTACATACCTCAGTTTTCATATATCAGTATAGTTATTTTTAGTTCTGTGATAAAGGTTTTCCATGATTTTTTACAGAAATTGTCTTTCTCCCTATAACAGATATGCCACATACAACTTTCATTCATGTATGAATTATTACTAAGATTATAATCATTATTACTATAACTACAGATGAGTAACCCGATGCTCAGAGATTAAATTACAGTTTTCTTTCAAAAAGCACTTCTTGGGATGCACACCCTCAGGCAATCCTGTGGAGGTAGGATCAGAAACCAGGCTTGAAGAGGGTAAGAGTGACCCTTTACACCTACCACCCGGACTGACTACTGGGTGAACTCTAGGGAACAGCACGTGAACTGCACGAGCAAACAGACCCTGAAGAAGACAGTGGTAACAGCTGCACTGTTTTCTAAGGGACCAAGAAAACACCTTATTAGGAGGTCTCCTTCTCCCGGGTTCTGGTAGTGGAACAGTCAGAGCAGAGTCCTGGCAAGAAGTCAGGAGACAGGCTCTGTGACCTGGTGATGATGCTGCCATAATGGGAGAATCGGACCACTCCAGCTGACCTCTCTGAGCCTCAGTTTCCTCACTCGTACCAGGAGAATGTTAGAACAGAGCATCTCTGAGGACGTTCTACTTCTAAAATGCTTCTATTCTAGCAAAGAGTAGATGAGTCAGGACTAGGGGAGGCTCAAGGGAAGGATGGACAGCGAGAAGGGGCTTCCAGCCTAGACAACAAGGTGTGAACCACACCGCTTGGGGCTTCTGCACATCTCTGCCGCAGCTGGGAGCACAGGCAGTTACACAGAAAGGAACAAACTGCACCCGGCCTTACAACCACCATAAAGGGGTGGATGTTCGCTATCTCAGTGAGCAGGGGATGAGAGGCTTCCTCATGCAGCAACCTTGAGATGATGCTTCTCAAACATTGTCAGAGTTGATCAGTCTCATTGAGTTTTTCTTCACCCTCTTGTTCCCTACAGAAAATTTCCAAAATCCATTTTTACTTGGAACTCCAAGCTCCCTGCAGCTCTCTCTTCCTGTGGTGAGCGATGCAGCTTCCCTAGCAGGAAGTGTCTGCAATTTCTCCAGAGTCTCTGCTCCAGCCGTCAGTTCAGGATGGCTACTGCCATCAGCCTCGGGCACCTCTTCCCAGCCACTCATGGGCAGCGCCTACCTTTACCAACATTCTAGCACAACCACGCTGTCTGGAGTGACTGGCCAGAGCCAGAGCTCCACCTCAGCTGCTTCCTATCCGGGTCTCTTTGAGTGGGGTGTCCCAGGAAGCACTGCACAGGAGTCCTCTTCACTCGGAGACTGCACTCTGTCACTGGCCACGACACAGCGGTTTCTTCCATGTCTATGGCAGCACACTATGACAGAACTTCAGGTGCCAATAACCTGGTCCCACTGTATCCATCACTTTCCACCAGCCTTGTTCAGGGAACACCATCTCAGGTTCCAAATCAGGGACACAGCCTGTCACTTCCCTACCAGGAAGGAAGCCAGGTGTACTACTATGGTCACGGCACACTGGGGCCTCTGCTGTCTGGAGAACTTGGCCCCTGCCTGCAGTCCTACGGCTCTGTGTCCTACACAGGAGCTGGGGCCTCTGCTCCTCAACCAGAAATGGTGTTGGTACTAAAGGAGATTCAGCCCACACATGTCCTTCCACCAGCCTCCACCTCTGGGGTCTGCTACGCTGCGTCTGCTCCAGCCATCCCACAAACCAGATCTCAAGGTGAGTACAAACAGCAAGAAGGCAGAGAAAGGAGGTCTGCATCCAAAATCAGGGTCAAATCTGCAGCTGGGAAGCGGCGAGGCCACAGACAGGTAGAACTGAAGTCCTGACACGTTAGTGCACACTACCCTCGCTCAGTGCTCCCCATTTCAGACACGACATAAGAGCACATAATACAGGTCAGAAGGGGGCAGTGTAATGCCCACCTACACTTCATGGCTGAGAACCCCAAGAGCACACCAAGGGACCCCACAAGTCTCATTGCTCCACCTGCTAAGTGCCCTGTACCACCACACACAAATGAACTCCCTGTCCTGATGTACAAGTTCAGTCTCCTGGGAAGGCGCTTCAGAACCCTCATTCCCATAGCGTCAGGTTAACTTTCTGCCACTTTCCTGATACCGGGAATAAGACCTTGTCTCCCCAGATCCCGTCCAAACTCAGTGGGCTAAGAATCTGTCCTTACTTATAAATTTCATCAGGAAGAGCTCCACTCCCTATCCTGGTCCGCGGTGCGAAGTGTTCTTATTCTCTCAGGAGAATGCTAGGAATTGTGAAATGTCTCATACTTCAAAAATCTCTTTTACTTTTTAATTCTCCTATGACAATCCTATGAAATACAAAGAAAACCAAGGGACAATGACATCCAATGATCACCAGTAAGAACCAGAACACTCGCCTCTTATCTCCTAGTACAGGGCGCTGTCCATGATCCTTAAGAGCCAGGAGAAACGCCTTGCCCATCGGGGGAAGGGACGTGGTTGCTGCACTGGTGTCTAAGGGGGAACACCTCACCCACCGAGGACTCACTTCATCCTTGCTTCCTTTGTAGTGGTGGAAACGTCCCTGGGGATGGAGACTTCCCTGGGGCTGGAATCGCCAAGCCAGAAAATTTACCTACAGCAAGCTCCAGAATTCCCCAAATCCTGCAGTAGCAGAAATACCCAGATGCTGCAGAGTGACCCACCAGCTGAGCTTGGGGATCTTTCACTGACAGCTCCAGTCCACACTTCTAACAGTGACCTCCTGGCACTGTCTCCAAATCCAAAGAACTGGGATGAGTTTAACACCAACCTTGCAAAGCCCCTGGATCCCGACCAGATCCCAATACAAAACCAAGATCCGCTACTACAGCCTTTAGAAATTCCTGATATTCTCCAGCTCCTGGCCTGCATCGATCCCCTCGGGCCAGAGGACCACCCTGCTTCCGAAAACGCTGATCTGGGAAAGAGTAGCCTGAGTCTTGAGGGCCAAGGGACACTGGAAAACGGGACCGAGGCTAGCGGTGGCCTTGCAGACATCGCTACACTGATGGAGGATGGTCACCTTCCCCAACTATTCGACCCCTTGAAAGACCTTGATCAACCCCAAGGCCCCGAGCTGATCCAAGCCAAAGAGACAGGAGCCATCGAGTCCATCCAGCTGTAGGAAAAGTCAAGTAGCAGAAAGGATGCCTCCGATAACACCAGGAAGAACAAACATCAGGCCTCTGAGCCTCTCGATGGTGCTCCCAAGGCCAAAATCCAGCCAAAGGACCCGGAGTGCCTGTCAGGGGGAGAAGGGCTTATTTGCAATGCTGCAGCCAGTGACAGGGCTCCTGAGAACGAGGCCGAGCACTCCAACAGCAAACCTCAGAAAGCCGCACCCAGCAGGATCAGTACAACTAAGAGCCATGGGCAGGAAAGGACCAAGAGGACCAGAGGAAACAACCCCAAGAAAGCCGGAGAGAGTCGGCAGTCAGGGACTGAAGTCAGGGTGGAAGAGAAGCCAATGATGCCCAAGATGAAGCGGAGGAAGAATCAACCCGAGCTGAGCCAAGAAACCTTTAAGCGGCCTCGAACCAGCCTCGGCCAGCACATGCTGGAGTCGGTGCAGGTGTTTCATGCTCTGGGGAGGAAGAGTGAGAAGAACACCGGGCCCTCTTCCTCCCGGGCCCTGGGAACCTGCAGCAACCCCAAACACCCCCAGCCCTGCCCAGCTATCAAACCGTGGCTGGATACCCCACTCAAGCGTCAAGGTCCTTTGGAAACTCGAGTCCAAGCTCAGAAACCAGATGGCAGGGCTGAAAAACAGTGTCCACCTCCATCCCGGGATGAGCTGCCACCTCCTGGGAAGGTCAGGTTGGTACCTTTGCCTTTTCTGTCCGTGGACAAGCCTCCAGCTCGACCTGTTCCTCGGAGGCCACAGGCTCTGGCCTCACATCGGCCTGCTGTGGCAGACCCTGCCCGGCCTGCTTCCATCAACTCAGCTCAACCAACTGCAGTCAATTCCACCCACCCAGCTCCTGCATCTTTGACAGGTCCTGCCAGACCAGCTCGGCCAATTTCCACCAACCCCACCCGGCCTAGCGGCCCTCAGTGTCCTGCTTCAAGGCCTGCACCTTACAGAACAGCATCTTGCACTTCTCTCCAGCAGGAGCCCGTTCCCACTGCTGTGCCCATGCTCCGGGCCCCGCCCAAGCCTCCCGCCCAGTATCTACTGGAGGATTTCAGCAAGCAACCAATTCCATGGAGGAAACCCGTCATTCCAGGGCCAGTGATGTCAGAGCCCATCACACAGGAACAGAGGCCAGAGCGGGAGGCCATGAAGAGGCAGGCTCAACAGGAGCGTGAGAAGGCTGCCAAGTACACCTCTTGGGGGAAAGTGCAGTTTTTCATTGAGAGGGAAAAAGAAATGGAAATTTCTCGATACTATGGCTACGCGATATAAGGCTGCTAGGGCTCTTGGTGCCCCTTTGGGGTCCAGATGTTTTTCTATAGATAGATAAGAGTTATATATTTTGATATTTTAAAAATTTACTAGAACAATAAATAGCAGTACTAGTTAATAGATGAGTAATAAAGAAGCCTTTTGTCTTGGAGATGCTGTTAACTGTGGTTTCTCTTTGGTGGGGGTGGGGATCAAAGGCTTCATGAGAAAAAAGAAGTGACGTTGGATGGGAGAAAGAGGGAAAGGCATACAAAATGATGAAACAGGCAGGAAGTGGGTCTAGGGCTGGGGTAGCCAAAAGGGGAGAGATTTTAGGGGTTTAGAAAAAGAAGCAGGAGTCATGAATGGCAGAAGTCAGAAGCAGGGCCTGAGAGGAGCGTTAAAAGAGTAAAATTGGAATAGAGTTGAAGATGGCAGCTGACGAGTCTAGGTGGACCAGGACAAATGTAAAAACTCTCTCAGGGAGGCTGTACTTATGGCTCGTGATCACATCAGTGTTCTGGGAAACAAGAGATTCAGGACACTTCTCCAAAAGCCCTGGGTCACCTCATCCATGAATGACTATGGCTGAGGACGGTCAGTATAAATCAAAAGGGAATCTATGAGATGAATGACCAGGGCTGAGTCACCTTGGGGGCAGCTGGTAACAGGGGCCTCCCCATGGGAGCTGCTGCAGCAGGAGGCCCACCCAGGACAGGGCAGGCAGAGAAATCGCCTTTCCCCGACCCCTGTGCACCAGGCCCACGAACTCACTACTTCAGTTAACCTTTGCAACAACACGCGAGGCCAGGGTCACTGAGCCGCTTTACTACTGATGTTCTGCAGTGGGCTGCAGTCACACTGCCTGCGGAGGAGCAAGGCCTCAACTTGAGACCTGCATGCCAGCAGTGCTCAGTATTGGCTAATGCTTGTTGGTGACCAAGCTGGCTTTCAGAGCACAGCATCTGGACGTTACTGGTGGACGAGATCCAACTTCTGGAGGGGCCTAGATTTTTCTTCTTTAGATGTACTTCATTCTATTTCCCCTTCTGTACAGACTACATCATGTTCCCCACCCAAGTCTAACTGCCATATGTCATCTTACACATCTGCCCCTTACCCCTTTCCTCCTCCTCCCACCCTTTTCCTTCTCGTATCTATGTGTTTGTTTATCTTCCACATATGAGTGAAGCATAGGGTATATGTCTTTCTCCATCTGACTTATTTCACTTAGCATAACACCCTCAGGGTTCATTCACGTTGTCGCAAATGGCAAGATTTCATGTTTTATGGCTGAGTAGGATTCCACTGTGTGTGTGTATATATATATCATCTTCTTTATCCATTCATCTCTCAATGGGCACGTTGGTTGTTTCCAAGTCTTGGCTATTGTGAATAATGATGCAACGAACACAGGGGCACATATATCTTTTCCCATTAGCGTGTTTCCGTGTTCTTTGGATAAATACCCAGAAGTGGAATAGCTAGATCATATGGTAGTCTTATTTTTACTTTTTTGAGGAATCTCCATACTGCTTTCCATAGTGGCTGTACCAGTTAACATTCTGACCAGCACTATACAAGTGTTCCCTTTTCTGCACACCCTTCCAACACTTGCTATTTCTTGTTTTTTTAATAATAGCCTTTCTGATGGGGAGGAGGTGATAACTCATTTTAGTTTTGAATGCATTTCCCTAAAAACTAGTCACGTTGAACATCTTTTCATAAGCCTGTTGGTCACCTGTATATTTTCTTTGGAAAAACATCTCTTCATAAACATTAACTTGAGGCGCCTGCCAGGGCCTCCGCAATCCACCTGGTCTGTTTCTGCCCTCTCTAAACATCGCCATCATCCAAAAGCACACAAGAAAAATCCACTGGAAGCGTCGATCACAGGGCAGGAGAGCGGTGGGAGCACGTGAACACTGGGTCGCTGCTCCACGAGGCAGGACGTATGTGCCCAAGGGTCCAGAGTCGCATCTTGGGAGGCTTGTAGGGCACCTGGAGGGGGTGAGCCAGGGGAGGGGGGGCATAAAAGGGAATGCTGTGGGGGGTGGGGGAGAGAAGGGGATAGCAGATAATTATCATGGGAAAATTGGTAATTTACATTTCTAAAATTATTTTTATTGAGACATAATTCACATACCATAGAAATTCATCTTTTGAAATTGTAAATTCAGTGGCATTTAGTACATTCACAAGCACAGGCAACCACCAGCATTATCTAACACATCACATTTTCATCACCCCTAAAAGAAACCCCCCTAACCATTAGAGGCTGCTCCTCATTCCCTCTTCTCTCCAGCCCCAGGCAACTACTCAGCTGTTTTCTGTCTCTATGGACTTGTCTTTTCTAGACATTTCATACATATGAAATACACCACAATATGTGACCTTTGTGTCTGGCTTCTTTCACTTAGCAGAATGTTTTCAAAGTTCATCCATGTTGTAGTATGTGTCAGTCTTTCATTCTTTTTTAGGACTGTAAAATATTCTATTGTATGGATCCACCACACTTGTTTATCCTTTCCTCAGTTCATGGACATTTAGGTTGTTTCCCCTAGTAATTTACATTTATTGAGAATTTATATTGTGTTAGGAAGCACCCCTTGGGTCATCAATTCCATTTCACAGATAAGGAGACAGGCTTGGAGAGTGTCAAGAATTGGCCCAAGGTGAAGAGTCAGCAACTGGGGGAGCTGGGGTTTCAACTCAGGCAGGCAGACCTCAGAGGTAATAGATTCACAGGAGAGAACGTGAGAAAGGTACAAAAGGGGATTCAATGGAAATTCACCCTTCTCCCCAAGTTCCCCACCCACCCAATTCCTTCCTCCCTTAGACACATTTACTTTTGCGATGCTGTGGATCCTTCCAGAGAAATGATTTACACCCCAACACGGATGTATCACAATTTACTGACTAATGGGTCCCACTGATTTGAAGTGTCACTCTTACGGTACACTAAATTCTTACATTATGTTTGAATTACTCTTCATAACTGCCCTGACTGTGTCGCTTGTCTCTAATATTTGGCATTTCTCTAGAATTCTTTTTCTCTTCTTATATATTTTTTAAAACTTCCTCCTTTTCTTATTTCTATTAAGGCATTATCCATTGTGTTCATTCACTCTTGTATTATCTGTAATGTCGTCTTCAGACCTGGTTTCTTCAAAGAGTCAAATTCGAGAGGAAAATAAAAAGAAGGTGAGAGACACATGGGGGGAGAACCCATAGATTAAATAAGATGTCAGAAACCTAACAATGAAATGCAAAGTGTGGACCTAAGTTAGACCTAACTCAAACCCCTAAAAACAATTTCTATGACATTTAGGAGGCACCTGAGAATTTGAGAACTGACTGGATATTTAATAATAAAGGAGGATATTAAGGAACAATAGTCTGACACTTTAAATATACATACCAAAAATGGACAGGTGAAATTATATGATATTGGGCATCTGCTTCAAAAAACTATGGAATACGGTGAAACACGTAGGGGTAGAGAGGAAACACGACAGCCATAAGCTGATAAATATTCAAGCTGGATGAGTTCATGGGTGGTCCACGAACACCACAGCATTAGGTCTGCTCCTGTATAACTTCAAAATTTGTGGTAATTGTTTAAAAAGAGGATGACACTGTGGAAAAGTTGTTGGCACTTTCCAAAGGATAGACATACAACTCCTTTGTGATCCAACATCTCTACTCCTACCTATACATCTAACAGAATTGAAAGCAAAGATCTGAACAAATATTTGTACACAGTGTTCACAGCAGCATGATGCATAAGAGCCACAAGGTGGAAACAACCCAGCTGTCCATCAACAGATGAATGGATAAACACAATGAGGTATGTATACACAGTGGAATGTTATTTGGCCATAAAAAGGAAAGACATTTTGTTACATGCTGTAACATGGATGAATCCTGAAAACATTATGTTCAGCGAAATCAGCCAGACACAGAAGGAAAAATATTGCATGATTCCGCTAATGTGAGGTACCCAGAACAGGCAAATTCATGAAGACAAGAAGTAGAATAGAGGTCACCAGGGGCTGAGGGAGGGGAAATGGGGCTGTTATTTTGTAATAGTTACAGAGCTTTTGTTCAGGATGATGGAACTTGTGGTTACAGGCAGTGGTGACGGCTGCACAACATCATGAATGCACTTAATGCCACTGAATTGTACACTTATGAATGGTTAAAATGATAAACATTATGTATATTTTACCACATCAAAAACAAAAGCAAAAGGAATACCCGAGTTCAAGTTTCAATTCTTCCTTTTCTGGGCCTCAGTTTCACCATCTGTGAAGTGAGTCACTGTCACCGTCTATGCTCCGGGCTCAGTGCAGAGGAAGCACTCAGGAGGGGACGTTAGTACCACTCCCACTTCATCAGCAAAGGCCTGCTGTGCGGATTCACTGCCTTAACGTGTGTGCACGCACTTTTTAAATGGCAGCTGCTGTACAGGCCTACCTCACTGTACTGTGCTTCGCTCTACCGTGCTTCACAGACGCCGCATTTCTTACAAGACCCCCATCAGCAACCCGATTACAACTCGCTGAAGGCTCAGATGATGGTTAGCATTTATAGCAATAAAGTATCATTTAATTAAGGTATGTACACTGTTCTTCAAGACCTAATGCTATTGAAACTTAACAGACTACAGTGTCGTGCAAACATAACTTCTACATGCACTGGGAAACCAAATTATTAGTGCCACTCACTTTATATTGCGATATTCACTTTATTCAGTGACCTGGAACAGAACCCGCAAGATCTCCGAGGTAGGCCTGTACAAATGTTAAGAGACATTAGGTGTTATTGTTTCCCAAGGCCATGGAACTGGTCAGAAGGAGGATAATTCTTTCTCACTGATAATGCCACACAGGCCAACAGAACGTATGAGTTTCCCTGGTGTGTCCAAAGATATCAGGAAAAGAAAGCATAAAATTTAGAGAACTGTCTTCTACCGAGATGCTTACACGTGCTCTGACAACTATTTAAAATAACTGCTAAAGACATCATGGATATTCCTTTCTTTTCTTTCAGGCTACTACTTTTCTTACTAAAAGTTGACTTGACGTTCAAAATATAGAACAGAGGGGCTGGCCCCGTGGTGTAGTGGTTAAGCTAGGTGCATTCTGCTTTGATGGCCTGGGTTCGCGGGTTCAAATCCTGGGCTCGGACCTATACTACTTGTCAGCCGTGCTGTGGCACTGACCCACATACAAAATACAGAAGATTGGCACAGATGCTAGCTCAGAGCTCATCTTCCTCAAGCAAAAGAAGAGGAAGGTTGGCAACGATGTTACCTCAGGATGAATCTTCCCAGGCAAAAAAAAAAAAAAATATATATATATATATATATGTATATGTATGTATATATATAAAGAGAGAGAAAATGGAAGTCTATAGTATTTCTCAAGCATGTACAGAGGCTATTGCCAAATATTATATTTCGATTCAAGTCTCTGATCTCTTTTTGAGACAGCAATTAGAAAAGTGTAATTAAGGAAACCACTTGGTTCCCTTTTTGAAATACTACCCATAAGAGAAGGCCAGCATTATAACTACTGAATTACTATGATTATTACACTATAAGAACAAAGATGGTCTTTTCACTAAGGGTTCCATTTACCTCTGGTTTGTATTAGTGGCGAGTGTGTGTTACATCAATAATCAGTCCAAGTTCTTCATTCTGCTCTCAGATTTTGCTAGAAACATCCAAGGGGTGAAAACATTCTTCTGGAGCAAGATTCTTCTCCAAACTCTGTCAGAGAGAATGAGGTAAGAAAGAACAAATGTGTCCTTAAAATCCTTTCTTATACCACCAATTCATTCAAGCCCTGTGATGCTAACAAACAGTGTGATTCAGAGGAAAGTTTCCACTCTTCTGGAAGTTATGAGCTACATTACAATCCTTTCTTCCAGGGATTAGAGGGAAGAAAATAAGCTCACGTCTATAGAGTTATTTCTGTATTTGTTTCATGTGGGTTCCCAACCAGACTGTAAACTCCCAGAAGGCAGGGACCACATCAGTGTTGTCCACCACTGTACCTCCAGCTCCAAGTGGAGTGCCTATAAAAAGGCACTTATAAATACTCCTAGAATATCTAAATAAATGAAGGATGGCTCTTACTGCTAAATATTCTTTTCTGTATTTCTTTCATTTATGTACTCTGTTCCATCGATCTATTTGGTTATTCAAGTGCCAGCAACACATCTTTTAAAAAAGTAATAGAGGGGGCCAGCCTAGTGGCATAGTGGTTAAGTTCACAGACTCTGCTTCAGCAGCCCAGGCTTCGCAGGTTTGGATCCAGAGTGGTGACCTAGTACCGGTTGTTGAGCCACGCTAGCTGGCATCCCACATGAAACAGAGAAAGATAGGCACAGATGTTAGCTCAGGGCCAATCTTCCTCACACAAAAATAAAAAACGAATAGACTACTTTTCAGAGCAGCTTTAGCTTCATAGAAAACAGAGCAGAAAGTAAAGAGTTCTCACTTTAATCCTCTCTCCTTCACCCCACACAGCCTTCCCCACCATCAACGTTCCACAGCAGTGTGCCCCATTTGTTAGGATCAGTGAACGAACGTCAACACATCATTATCAATCAAAGTTGACAGCTCACATCACGCGTCACTCTGTGTTGTATATTTGATAGATTTCGGCCAATGTACCATGACATGTATTTACCCCTATAGTATCAGACAGATTAGCTTCACTGCCCTAAAAATCCCTTGTGCTCCAGCCACACTTCTAATGTGGCTTAATTTCTGGTACGGCTACATGAACCCCTTCCACTGCTCTTTTTTTTTCAGAATTTTCCTGGCTATGTAAGTTTCTTTTTCTATACGAGCTTTAGAATCAGATGATATGAGATGATGTTAAATTTACAAATTAACTTAGGAAGATCTGACAGAGCTACGATGCTGAGTCTTCCACCGAACATTGTGAAAGGTTTGAAGACTGTATTAATTACAACAAGGCGTACCATCTCTCCTGTCAGTTTCTTCCAGACTTGGAGCTGGAGGATCATTACCATCTCCAGCTATCGGAACAACAGCCAACCTGAGGTAACTCATTTAGTCACAAACCGCTTAGGGAGCCTTCCTTGATTAACCCTGTCTGTTGTCATTTCCCCCTCCTTTCCATTCCTAGGCATTTCTGCTGTGGCATTTCTGTGACACATCATTTGCCACTTGACAGTCCACTGTGCCTGACACTCGACTGCCAAGTACTGAGGCAGCTTTGCCTTGGGTGACTTCCCTCAAACACCCAGGACACCTTGTCCCATTCCGCTGCCACGCAGGGGTCATTCATCTCCCTACCTCTACTGCGTGAACAGGGACTGCACTGGGAGTGGCCCTGCAGCTTCGCAACCCCCTTGATGGTGCCTTAAACAGTCCCAACACTGAAGAGTGCACACAGAACTAGAAGAGGCTTCCTATAACCACGTCACACAGGAAAGATGTTGGCTGTGCGGAAGAAAGGAGACTGAAGAGTCTTCCTGCTTCTCTCTGCTGATGTCCTTGAAGAAAAGGGGCTGAGCAGGGACCCGGGGGAACCTCAGGATCCCCTTGCAGAGACCGTGGAGCAGGGACCGAGGAGTGAGGACAATCGCGGAGAGGAGGAGGAATATAGGAGGAAATTCACAGGCACCGCCAATGCGGGTGGGGGTGGGCCGTCAGTTCACTCATTCAACAAAGACTGGAAAGTAGTTATGATGTGTCCAGGACCACGTTTGGTGTTGCCAGATGTGAATCAGAACTATTTGCTTATCTTTAAGAACTCACTAATGTTTAAGTCCAGAGATGCAGAAGAATTGACAGAGTAGGTGAAAACCCACTCCTGACCTACGAGACACAAATTAAATAAATTCCCAGTAGTCAAAGTGGGCTCTCCCTGACACTAATCCCCGCTGTGCCGGGCAGGGTGATGAGACATGGAATCTCTTCTCACCTTTTTCATGTCAGTCAAATGTCTTCCCCACCTATTCCTTTCTTCCTTCAAACAAAAACACAGTTTTTCAGAGTTTCCATGCTGAAATCCTGACCTTGCTGATCCGGGGCATTTTTGTGGTTGTGAGGATGGGATGGGAGGGGTTTTACTGGCATTTAGTGGCTGACAGGCATGGGTATAACGCATCTTGCCAAATTCAGAACACTCCCACAAGTGGGTCTCACACCTGGATGACTTTTCAAAGTCTTATTCAACATCCATAGAGGTGAAAAACTGTTCACAAGTATCTAAGCCTTAGAACCTAACTCCATTTCACACATAAACACAAAGGGTTTCTTTGCAGTTTTCACGGACATTGAATGTCCAGCATAGAAACCATCTTATCATCCTAGTGAAGACCGTACTTTGTTTTCTTTGGAAATCTACTTAGCGCAGCTCACAATCATTGAAACTCCTGCCACTAAGGCAACATACCCACCCAGATCAGTGAGCATGGGCAGCTTTGGCATTCGTGGTGCAAGCAACTGACAATTCCTTTATTTTTAGTGAAGCCATGCCCAAACAGTGACATATGGAAATGTAAACACATATTACTCTATTCTAAATTACTTTATTTTATTTCTCCTTTATTTTATAGTTAGAGCATTACACTGATTTTTTCCCTTAAACTTAAGTGTGGAAGCACGTTGGGTATATATATGAATTTCACTTCAGGAGAGTAAAGGGGATATTACAAAATATTACTATAAAAAGTGGAAATGGAGTCAGATAGGGTGGGAATCAGAGTTCTGCACGGTGAATTCAGATTTCTGAAAGAATACTGAATTAACTTTTCTTATCTTTTTGATAGGAACTTTGAGAACAAGGACACAAGTCCTAGCTATCCGCTGTCCAACTGGGAGACAGTCTTTCCACCTATTAATACACTTTCTGTGAGCCAAATGTGACATTAGACTGTCTCCCTGCGTACAACGGGGCTCCTTGAAAATGGAATTCACAGCCCACTCAGCAGGTCCCCTCTGCTCTGCTTGGCATCTTGCTGCTCCCCTTCTTCAGCCCCACCTAGTAACCACCTGTTCTCCCCTTCTTCCTGTTCCCCATCTTGAAAAGATGCAAGGCAACCAAACAGAGCAAAGGTCTCCACAAACAAGGCCTAAGACCACAGACGGCCAGCCCTTCTCTAGCCCTGATAAGCCAGCCCAGTCCTGAATGCTAAGGTTCATCGATACTCACATGCTGACGGAAATCGTTTAGATTCAGTTCTTTCACTTCACGGTTTATTTTTAGTTCTCATACAACTGAAGTCATCAAATTCATTACGTGCGGACCTTCAAATTCATATTTTAAAAGAAAATCAGATGGGAAAGGGGCTGTGAACTTCACTTAGTGCTAGGAGTTACAGTGAAAAGTAATCTTTCAGCTGACCTCTGCAGGATGAGGGAGAACTCACCGAGGTCAACCCAGTGAATCTGAAGCACAGACAGTGAGGGCAAAAGGGGCACAAGACCGGGCCGAAGAAGCAGAGAGGATTCTAGACCAGGCAGACTCTTCAAGGCCAGGGTCAAGAGTTCGTTTTCACTCTGAAAACAACGTTTTTGAGTGATGTTTCTGAGCAATGTTCCAACTTGCATATTAAAAAGATTTCCTGCGTGAAGAATGCATTGGAAGGAAACGACAGTGGATACACGCACACTAGTCAGGACCTACATGCAAAAGAACAGGCACATTCCGTATGAGGATGCTGAGGGAAGTCGGGGGACAGGTTCCAAGATATTCAGGAGGTCAAATGAAAGGGACTTCATGAGGTATGAGCTGGACGAAAGGAAGGTCTCAAGGAATAAAAACGAGCTCACTGCACACAAGAGCAAAGTCTCACAATTAATCGTTTGAACGTGTAGAGGAAGAGCTCTCAGATGAGACCCGGTAGGCAGCTACTGCTGCCCTTCGTGATTCCCGGCAACGACACAATCCAACATTTTCCGCAGACAGTTCAGCGGTTGCGGAGGCCTTCTTCACTCAAACCTGGTTCTCATCACTCACATTTTCCGTGCCCAAACAACACAGTTTGAGGAACTGAGCGGGACTCAGTTTCGATATTTAAGTACCGTCCCCAGCACTGACAGACCATCCTAGAAAGCAGTCCCTCTGCACTTGACCCGAGCAATGGCCAGAGCCTCGCTTTTAAAAGCACGGGGAGAAATCAGAACATCTCATACCGTCCGTTTCAGCCACTGTACGCGGAGCAGCCAGACGGTCAATGCCTCCGAGAAAGGGGCGGAGGGGCCAAGCGCGGGGCCTCAACAGTGACAGGCAGAGACCCCAGTGGACGAGACCCAGACCCAGGAGCCGAGAGGCGGCAGGGCTACGCCCAGGGGCCAAAGCGTCTTACCTTTCGGGAACGTGGTTTCTGCCCTTCCTCTTGGCTGAAGAAGGTCCGCAAAAGAGGGGTCCTTGGACCTGGCCGCGGCGGGCATGAAGCCATTGGCTCATGTGGGCCCCAAGATGCCCCCCTGCCGCCGAGACTGACAGACTCCCCAGTCCGGCGCCCTCGGTGTCAGAACAAGACCCCCAACCACAAGAACCTGCGTGGCAAACCAGGCAGCGCCCAAATCCCTACCACAGCGCATGCGACACCGCCTGGCCTGATGACGTCACCAGGCCGGCTGCCAGAGAAGCCCGATCAGGGAACAGCACTCTGGCGGCTACGGCGCCCTCCTTCGCCGGAGGCCGGTAGTACAGCTCATGCAGATGAGCGCACGCTTGTCACCGCCTTGAGATTTCAAACACTGCAGGCCATGCAATGAAAACTGAAGTCAACTCCCCCAGTTCCTTGTGTGCTTCTCCAGATGTTTTCCAAGTGCTTACGTTCACTCGCATATTTTATATAAAGATTTCTTTGTACCTATATGCATATCCTCTATTTCATGTAAAAGCAGCGTACTCCACATGTTCCACAATCGACCTCTGACCCTCAACTGTCCAGTCCATTTATTCATACATCCATTCTATTCCTTTTAATGCTTGCATACTATTCCATTCAGTACAATTACCAAAATTTATGAGTCCAATATTGATGGACTTTTAGTTGTTTTCAGTACTTTTGTCCTCTGCTACAGAGAGACTGCAATGTGAACATCCTCACGCGTGAGTACAGCTACTTTTAAATTCCTAGAAGTAGAATTGCTGGAAAGGATATGCAAACTTAAAATTTTTAAAGTACTCTCTAATTCCCCTCCAAAAACACTGTAACAACCTACTCTCCCACTTAGAGTGAAACTTTCATTGGATTCCTACCCTGTGCCAGGTATCATGTTACAGGGTGATGCTATGTATATTTTCAAAAATACCGATAAATAACTGAGAGGGATAAGAGTGGAGCTGAAGACTAAGATTTCCACACAGCATCAGGCACAGGGAGCTGTCCCTGTTAGGAAAACTCTGAATTTGGCTACAAGTGGAACGGCAAAGGACAGCACGTCCTACAGTAGGTCTGAAGGCAGAAGGGGCAATAAATTTCAGATTAACCTGTAGATAATTGTAATAGTGAATGCTTTTTACTGCCTATTTTCTAGTTTCTGAAAATATCTTACAAACACTGTTAATAATCTTCACAACCATTGGAGAGCTAGGTAAACAACAGGTCAGAGAGGTGAGAGTTCTGGAATAAAGGAATAAATGAATGGGTAAAACGATCACTAGCTCTAACATTTCTGGGATAGTCACAGTCTAACCAAGTTGAAATCCACAAGCATCTACAACTCAGGAATATTCTACATATTTCCTAGTAGGTGAACATTAGTAAGTTGCTATTTGCAAAAAGAACGACATCAGTTAGCACAGCAGAGTTTGCAAACTTACAACTTGGCACCTTCAACTTTGAAGTTACATCAAAAAATATTCCTGGGGCCAGCCCCGTGGCCGAGTGGCTAAGTTCGCGAACTCCGCTTGGCGGCCCAGGGTTTTGCTGGTTTGGATGCTGGGCGCGGACGTGGCACTGCTCATCAGGCCACGTTGAAGCAGCATCCCACGTGCCACAACTAGAAGGACCCACAACTAAAATATACAACTATGTACTGGCGGGATTCGGGGAGAAAAAGCAGGAAAAAAAAAAAAAAAAAGGAGATTGGCAACAGTTGTTAGCTCAGGTGCTAATCTTAATATACATATTCCTTTGGAGTTTATGGAAAAAAATACACCATTGGTGAGCAGTGGCCTAAAAGTACACAGGGTACAGAAAGCTATAGACATGACCACACAAAATGTAACATGAATTGATCAGAACCTAGAAAGGCTATATTGGTCTTGCACTTCCCATTTGCTAAATGACACAAGCTGGGGTGGGACTACGCTCAGATGACGCAAGAAAATCTAGACCTAAGCATAACAAGGTTTCCAGAAAGTATGGGAAGCAGTAAAGTGTAGGTCTTTGGAGGTACGAATCCAACATGAAGTAAAAGAACGCCTCCATGGGTATGCAGGACACTGGAATGGAAAATATAGGAGCAAGGCATATTTGGAGCACCGAACAGATAAGTAGTTGACACTAACAAAATCTGCCAGTACCCGGCAGGGCCCCAGGGAACATGGAGGAGTTTGAGGGATGCCAGTCCTTAATTGAATCAAAAAGGGACAACGGGGAGAGTAAGGAAGAGCCTCAGGGCTAGACGGACAGGGTGTGTTACACCAAGACAAGTCTCAGTTATCCCCGTGGCAACAAAATGCAGGAGACGGGTCTATGGGACGAGACAGTACCCTAACTATAAAAAAAACGCTTCCTGTGAGTGCAGGGCTTGGTGGTAAGTTCCAGAACATTGGACTCAACCTTCTGACGTTCCTCAAGTTTCATTTAAGATTCTTTTAGAGGTAACATGATGCTGAGGCTGCAAGCTAAGGTTAAATGCCTGGAATGACGGAAAGAAAGCGGTTATAGAGACTGGGAACCAGGAAAGGCCCAAGTAAGGGTTTGCCTGAACAGACTGGAAGCGGAAAGTGAATATTTTCATGTGTAAACATTTTACTGCTATGAGAATTTGTCTTACCACAGCTCCCACAAACTTATACTACCCACCCTAACCTGCGTTAGCTCCGGATTCCCTTCATTTCCACATGACATAGAGAAGAGAGAGACCAGTCTCACTTGTGGATATGTTGTTAGCCTCACGTTACATCCTCATATCATGGAAGTAGGCTATCCGGGGTATGAAGCTGAGGGGCAAAACCCTTCAAAGATTTCACGAGCCCCAGCCATAGCTCTACACTGCAATACCCTTCACAATTTCTCCTCGGGTAAGCACCCCCCGCCATCACTCAAAACATTAACATTTCATAACAGGAAAAATATTCCTATAAATGAAATGTGTGTCTTTGGAGGTCCCATCTAGCAGGTATCTACTTGTGGGATCCTGGCATCTTGGATCACACACCTCCTACTCATTTGAACTATGAAAGTCTCCACATAGGTCCACCCAGGCATCCGCAAAGCTTACCGCCAAGGAAAATGACTAGATCCACAGATTTCCTCCCCAAATCAGCTGACTCCACATACAAATCAGCAGCAACTCAGCCCTCGCCCACTGTCTCCCAGTCACCAGAGTGGTTAGAGAGAAGAGCACTAAGCAGGGGCACAAAAGCAGAGGCTCCCAGGCCAGCCGGGTGCACTGCACACATCTGCTCCTTAGGCGTGAGGGCACCGTGCAACTCACCACAATGCTTCTCACAGCCCCCTCGTAAGTTTCTCCACAGAACCCTTCAGGTCAAGTTAGTTCGTGAGGCTTCCCAATGAACAATCAGCAGGAGAACACCATGTGATCTGTCTTCCCACGTTGGATCCTTAAAAACACAACCAGGAGAAACATGGAGAAAGACCCAGAGCATTTGAAAACAACCCATATTCTACACAATTACCAATGAATAACATAAATCATGTAATATCACATAAAACAAAGTGAGAGAAAGTGATTTAAGATTATTCTCTTTAGTGGACAGAAACTGCGGCTGTTGCAGGACTACCCAGCAAATTGAAAAGCTATATACTGAATTTTCTGTTCTCTTAATACAAAATGAGGGCAAAATGTGTCCACCTGTTTCTCAAGGCCAAAAAATCCACAGACAGCTGTTTTCCTGTCCCTTTCACCTTGCCTCTTCCCTATTCTCCACGAATGTCCTCCTCTTTCTCTCACTATTCTCCTCTGCATGTTGCTCGGCCTTGCACACAACCATGGCCGACAGAGAACCCTAGAGGCCCAATGTTCTACAGCGGCTGTTTCCAAGAGGGAGGAGGCTACAGCAACTGCCACACTGGATACACTCAGAGGAGAAGGAAAGGGGAGGACCCCGAATGCCTCTCATGTATAAAAGCGCGGGATGGCAGGAGGCCTGTGTGGCCCAAGGAGCCAGAGGTAGCAAATTATGGGCAAAAGAATTGCAACCCAAGGCTGGAAGACAAGAGCTCTGCCCTCAGCTGTGTCCCTGGCTCTCTGGCATCTGCTTCTAATGGGCAGGCGCCATTTTCAGAAGCATCAGGCACTGGAAAGAAGACCTCTGCTGCTGGGATTGAAAGGAAGTAACATCCAGGAGGGGGAGATGCGAGCAAGGGCGAGGTTGGTCCCAGAAACAAGGCCTATAATGCAGACAAAAGAAAAGGGGAGCAGCAGAGAGATGCAAGTCCAACCCGGCCCAGCCCAGTCCAAGGAAGGTAGGATTCAAGGAGAAGAAAGTCAAAGAGAAGACCGTTTAACCACATCATTCCCCACAAGGGGCACTCAACAAACCTCACCCTACTCTTTCACCAAGTTACAGAAGGAGCTGCCAATCCTTTCCTTTGCTCCTTAAAACCTGCAGTAAGTTCACCGTTAGATCACCTGGTAGGATTTCAGAACAACGGTAATAGGTCAACCTAGATGTCCTTTTCCTTCCTCTCTAAGGACATTAACTAACTGTACATGTAATTACTAATGTACAATATATATTATAAAGTATAATTCATAGAATACAAAGAACTATGAGTTAATTACATTAATGAACATCTATAAGGAACGTTGAGAGGATTCCCTGACATAAGAGCCTGGGGAAGAGAGACTAGCACATGTGGCTCCTAGGATGTCACCTCCCCAGAGCTCAGCCATGCAGGTGCTGCTGTAGCTCTCCCCCGACTCCCTCCACCCAATCCCATCTTCTTGTGGGGAATCTGGCCGCCCTATTGGCTGTCTCGTACCTTTGAACTGCCTGCTCTGTGACATCATTCTCCCCCTAGACCTACTGCCACCTGCTAGAATCTTGGGGTTTCCATGGAGTTGTCTGTAAATAAATTTGGATCATCGCAAGCGACCAGTGTGACCAGTGACCTTCATACTGGACACACCGCTCTTTGACGGCAGCCACTCAGACTTCATCTGGTATCGTCTCCTCATCTCTTGGATCTGCGGTTGATGCTTCCTCTTCTTTTCTCGCCATGTCAGGCAAGGAAACTAACTTTTTAAGTGTTCCGTTATGTATTTTTGCCCCTAAATTTGGTAGTAGATTCTAATGTAGCAGAGAATAATGGGAGGAAAGTATTGAAGTAAACCTGGGGACCTAATTTAAGTTTTGACTTTGACATTTATGAGCTGTAGGACTTTGGGCAAGTCGTTGACTCTCTCACAAACTCTGTTCTCTCTCATCTCTCACATCAGGATATTACAACTGTGGTTCCTTCTGCTCCTTTTCTTTTCTAATATTGAATCTTAAAGGGCACCCAGGTAGAAATGAAATCAGAGACTTCTTGAGGGTGTTTCCACAGAAACAGAGAGAAATCTAGGTGATGCAGGAAGTTAGCAGTATATCCCCAAAGGTTTCATCTGTAATGGTCTCCCTCCACTGAAATTTCAACTGTAGTATTTTAAATTTAGTGCTGTTCAAAAGGCAATATGCCCATGTTTGGAGTTATCTACCTAAATGAGGTGAAAAAAAAAAAAAGTAGGAAGAGACAATGGAGAGTACTGGGCTATAGGGGGACTAGTCTTCAAAGGTCAGGAAGTTGAGGATTGTTTTCATCAGCACAGGCCAACAGGAACCTAGAGGGAGGATAAAATAGAAGAATGAGGAGGAGAGCGAGGAGGAGCTCTCCAGGAAAAAGAGGTGGTTTGGCATGAAATGCTGAAGGAACCAAAGATTTTCAATTGCAGCAGGAAGAGCACAGAGTGAAATGTGCTCAGAGCAGGGCGAAGCACAGTTGACTTCAGCAAACGCTCACATTCATAGCCGAGGAAGGCCAGTGAGGCAGAACAGGGCATCGCCAGGCAAAGCAGCTTCTCAGACTCAGACTCGCTTGTTTGCTTTTTTCTCTTGCCTCTCTGAACACGGACGGCACCTGAGAGTTTGAATATAAACATTTCAGAGATCTTTTAGAAATGACACTTCCTATAATCCAGAAATTGATAAAGTGCTTATCCAGACGGCTGGAGGCAACAGAATTTCTAGTGTTTTATTTCATTCTCATTTTTTTTTTTTAAGATTTTATTTTTTTCCTTTTTCTCCACAAAGCCCCCCAGTACCTAGTTGTATATTCTTCATTGTGGGTCCTTCTAGTTGTGGCATGTGGGATGCTGCCTCAGCGTGGTTTCATGAGCAGTGTGATGTCCGCGCCCAGGATTCCAACCAACGAAACACTGGGCCGCCTGCAGCGGAGCGCGCGAACTTAACCACTCGGCCACGGGGCCAGCCCATTCATTCTCATTTTTTTTACTATGTAGATGTTTTGCCCATTAAAAATAAAATATAAGTTTCTAACAAATAATATCCTCTAACTTGAATCAGAAGGATTAATTCCTGTGTGTGATACGTAGGTTCCAAGTCAAGGCTGCTTTTCATCTTTATAAACATTTTCTTCCTGACATAGAGCGCGCACTGAGAAACGGCCACCATCTCTTTCTAGATGTAAGCTGCCCGAGAAGAAAAAGCAAAACTCAAGTGCCCCATCTCTGACTCCACATTTATCTCAGACAATTTCGTGGCATCCTTGGGGTTTTCCTACATTAAATTTTTAAAAATTGGATTCTAGCGATGACGGTGTTTTTAGTCTTTGGGGATGACCCCTTCCTGGATCTTGAAGGTGATAATAATTGAGGTTTTAGGATAAATAGAAAAACCTTCCTGATACCTTTTAAGTACTCTCTTCTGCATCTATGTGGTTATACTAATTGAAGTATGGATTTCTAGTAGGCTTAACTAGCTGTTCCTTGCGGCTCATGGTCAGAGAAATAAGAACGAGCACAACAACGGAATTCCTTTACACTTAGGATGTTGCTCTCTGCTTTGTACCAGTTTTCACTGAAATATCTGTCTGCTTATATTGTGGCCAGCTATACATTCACATTGATAGCATTTTGATGCCTTTTAGGCCACTTTTACTGATCGACTCTGTCTGCACGTACTGGCTAGGAATTCATTCAAAATCACCTTCTTCTCGGGCTGGTTTTGGTAAATAGTATTCACTACAATGGAGCCGGCAATATTCACTTTCATGACAAAGCGTATATGATACAGAACTACATTTATCAGTAAACTGATTCTGCTTTGTTGCTTGCTGCATACCGCAGTTTTTATGAATATCTATATGGTTCTTTTTACTTCCTTGATAAATGTTTTCCATGATTTTTCACAGAACTTATCATGTCTTCCTCCAGATAACAGATATGTCATATATGAATTCATGTATGAATTACTATTATTGTTGTTGCTGTTGTTATTGTAACTACAGATGAGTAACCTGAAGCTCAGGGAGATTAAATTACTGTTTTCTTTCAAAAAGCACTTCTTGGGATGCACACCCTCAGGCAATCCTGTGGAGGTAGGATCAGAAACCAGGCTTGAAGAGGGTAAGAGTGACCCTTTACACCTACCACCCGGACTGACTACTGGGTGAACTCTAGGGAACAGCACGTGAACTGCACGAGCAAACAGACCCTGAAGAAGACAGTGGTAACAGCTGCACTGTTTTCTAAGGGACCAAGAAAACACCTTATTAGGAGGTCTCCTTCTCCCGGGTTCTGGTAGTGGAACAGTCAGAGCAGAGTCCTGGCAAGAAGTCAGGAGACTTAGGCTCTGTGACCTGGTGATGATGCTGCCATAATGGGAGAATCGGACCACTCCAGCTGACCTCTCTGAGCCTCAGTTTCCTCACTCGTACCAGGAGAATGTCAGAACAGAGCATCTCTGAGGACGTTCTACTTCTAAAATGCTTCTATTCTAGCAAAGAGTAGATGAGTCAGGACTAGGGGAGGCTCAAGGGAAGGATGGACAGCGAGAAGGGGCTTCCAGCCTAGACAACAAGGTGTGGACCACACCACTTGGGGTTTCTGCACATCTCTGCCGCAGCTGGGAGCACAGGCAGTTACACAGAAAGGAACAAACTCCTCCCGCCCTTACAACCACCATAAAGGCGTGGGTGTTCGCTGTCTCAGTGAGCACTGGGATGAGAGGCTTCCTCATGCAGCAACCTTGAGATGATGCTGCTCCTCAGACATTGTCAGAGTTGATCAATCTCACTGAGTTTTTCTTCACCCTCTTGTTCCCTACAGAAAATTTCCAAAATCCATCCTTACTTGGAACTCCAAACTCCCTGCAGCTCTCTCTTCCTGTGGTGAGCGACGCAGCTTCCCTAGCAGGAAGTGTCTGCAATTTCTCCAGAGTCTCTGCTCCAGCCGTCAGTTCAGGATGGCTACTGCCATCAGCCACGGGCACCTCTTCCCAGCCACTCATGGGCAGCGCCTACCTTTACCAACATTCTAGCACAACCATGCTGTCTGGAGTGACTGGCCAGAGCCAGAGCTCCACCTCAGCTGCTTCCTATCCGGGTCTCTTTGAGTGGGGTGTCCCAGGAAGCACTGCACAGGAGTCCTCTTCACTCGGAGACTGCACTCTGACTGTCACTGGCCACGACACAACGGTTTCTTCCATGTCTATGGCAGCACACTATGACAGAACTTCAGGTGCCAATAACCCGGTCCCACTGTATCCATCACTTTCCACCAGCCTTGTTCAGGGAACACCATCTCAGGTTCCAAATCAGGGACACAGCCTGTCACTTCCCTACCAGGAAGGAAGCCAGGTGTACTACTATGGTCACGGCACACTGGGGCCTCTGCTGTCTGGAGAACTTGGCCCCTGCCTGCAGTCCTACGGCTCTGTGTCCTACACAGGAGCTGGGGCCTCTGCTCCTCAACCAGAAATGGTGTTGGTACTAAAGGAGATTCAGCCCACACATGTCCTTCCACCAGCCTCCACCTCTGGGGTCTACTACGCTGCGTCTGCTCCAGCCATCCCACAAACCAGATCTCAAGGTGAGTACAAACAGCAAGAAGGCAGAGAAAGGAGGTCTGCATCCAAAATCAGGGTCAAATCTGCAGCCGGGAAGCGGCGAGGCCACAGACAGGTAGAACTGAAGTCCTGAGACATGAGTGAACACTACCCTCGCTCAGTGCTCCCCATTTCAGACTCGACATAAGAACACCTCATACAGGGGGGCTGGGGGGACACTGTAATGCTCATCCATGCTACATGGCTGAGAACCCCAAGAGCACACCAAGGGACCCCATACCTCTCACCACCCCAGCTGCTAAGTGCCCTACTCCACCACATACAAATGGACTCCCTCTGCCGATTTACGGGTTAGTCTCCTGGGAAGGCCTGTCAGAACTATCACTATGATAGAGACACGCAAACTTTCCCTCGCTTTGTTCACTCATACCAGGAATAAGCCCTTCTGTCCCGAGACGCTGTCAAAATTCAGCAGGCTAGGAATCTGTCCTTGCTCATATATTCCATCGGAAAGAGCTCCGCTCCCTCTCCTCGTCCACAGTGTGACGTGTTCTCATTCTCTCGGGAAAATGGACAGCATCAAAAAGACTCTATAGGAGAATGTTAGGACTTGTGAAATGTCTCATAGTATAAAACTCTCTTTTACTTTTTACTGCTCCTATGACAACCCTATGAAATAGAAAGAAAGCCAAGGGACAACGACATCCAATGATCACCAGTAAGAACCAGAACACTCGCCTCTTAGCTCCTAGCACAGGGCGCTGTCCATGATCCTTAAGAGCCAGGAGAAACACCTTGCCCATCGGGGGAAGGGACGTGGTTGCTGCACTGGTGTCTAGGGGGGAACATCTCACCCACCGAGGACTCACTTCATCCTTGCTTCCTTTGTAGTGGTGGAAACCTCCCTGGGGAGAGAGACTTTCCTGGGACTGCAACCTCCAAGCCAGACATTTTGTCTACAGCAAACTCCAGAATTCCCCAAATCCTGCAGTAGCAGAAATACCCAGATGCTGCAGAGTAACCCACCACATGAGCCTGCAGACATTTCACTGACAGCTTCACTCCAGACTTCGAACAGTAACCTCCTGGCACTGTCTCCAGCTCCAAAGAATTGGGATGAGTTTAACACCAACCTTTCAAAGCCTCTGGATCCCGACCAGATCCCAATAGAAAACCAAGATCCTCTACCACACCCTTTAGAAATTCCTGATATTCTCCAGCTCCTGGCCTGCATCGATCCCCTCGGGCCAGAGGACCACCCTGCTTCCGAAAACGCTGATCTGGGAAAGAGTAGCCTGAGTCTTGAGGGCCAAGGGACACTGGAAAACGGGACCGAGGCTAGCGGTGGCTTTGCAGACATCGCTACACTGATGGGGGATGGTCACCTTCCCCAACTATTCGACCCCTTGAAAGACCTTGATCAACCCCAAGGCCCCGAGCTGATCCAAGCCAAAGAGACAGGAGCCATCGAGTCCATCCAGCTGCAGGAAAAGTCAAGTAGCAGAAAGGATGCCTCCGATAACACCAGGAAGAACAAACATCAGGCCTCTGAGCCTCTCGATGGTGCTCCCAAGGCCAAAATCCAGCCAAAGGACCCAGAGTGCCTGTCAGGGGGAGAAGGGCTTATTTGCAATGCTGCAGCCAGTGACAGGGCTCCTGAGAACGAGGCCGAGCACTCCAACAGCAAACCTCAGAAAGCCGCACCCAGCAGGATCAGTACAACCAAGAGCCATGGGCAGGAAAGGACCAAGAAGACCAGAGGAAACAACCCCAAGAAAGCCGGAGAGAGTCGGCAGTCAGGGACTGAAGTCAGGGTGGAAGAGAAGCCAATGATGCCCAGGATGAAGCGGAGGAAGAATCAACCCGAGCTGAGCCAAGAAACCTTTAAGCGGCCTCGAACCAGCCTCGGCCAGCACATGCTGGAGTCGGTGCAGGTGTTTCATGCTCTGGGGAGGAAGAGTGAGAAGAACACCGGGCCCTCTTCCTCCCGGGCCCTGGGAACCTGCAGCAACGCCAAACACCCCCAGCCCTGCCCAGCTATCAAACCGTGGCTGGATAAACCACTGGAGGGTCAGTGTCCTGAGGAAACTCAAGTCAAAGCCCAGAAAGCAGAGAGCAGTGCTGAAATGGAGTGTCCACCTCCATCCCGGGACGAGCTGCCACCTCCTGGGAAGGTCAGGTTGGTACCTTTGCCTTTTCTGTCCGTGGACAAGCCTCCAGCTCGACCTGTTCCTCGGAGGCCACAGGCTCTGGCCTCACATCGGCCTGCTGTGGCAGACCCTGCCCGGCCTGCTTCCACCAACTCAGCTCAACCAACTGCAGTCAATTCCACCCACCCAGCTCCTGCATCTTTGACAGGTCCTGCCAGACCAGCTCGGCCAATTACCACCAACCCCGCTCGACCGGGTTGGACCAACCCCACCCGGCCTAGCGGCCCTCAGTGTCCTGCTTCAAGGCCTGCACCTTACAGAACAGCATCTTGCACTTCTCTCCAGCAGGAGCCCGTTGCCACTGCTGTGCCCATGCTCCAGGCCCCGCCCAAGCCTCCCGCCCAGTATCTACTGGAGGATTTCAGCAAGCAACCAATTCCATGGAGGAAACCCGTCATTCCAGGGCCAGTGATGTCAGAGCCCATCACACAGGAACAGAGGCCAGAGCGGGAGGCCATGAAGAGGCAGGCTCAACAGGAGCGTGAGAAGGCTGCCAAGTACACCTCTTGGGGGAAAGTGCAGTTTTTCATTGAGAGGGAAAAAGAAATGGAAATTTCTCGATACTATGGCTACGCGATATAAGGCTGCTAGGGCTCTTGGTGCCCCTTTGGGGACCAGTTGCTTTTCTAGAGATAGATAGATAGATAGATAGATTTCTCTTATTCATTTTGATATATTTAAAAACTTAGTAAAACAGTAAATAAAGTACTAGAATGAATAGATGAGTAATAAAGAAGCCTTCTGTGTTTGGAAATGCTGTTAACTGTGTTTTTTCTGTGATGGGGGTGGGAGGGAACCCAATTCTTCAGGAGAAAAAAAAAGTGAAGTTGGACAGGAGAATGAGGGAAAAGGGAGACGAACTGACGAAAGAGGCCATAATTGGGTGCAGGGCTGGGGAGGCCAAAAGGGGAGAGATTTGAGGGGTTTATAAAAAGAAGCAGGAGTCGTGAATGACAGAAGTCAGAAGCAGGGCCTGAGGGGAGCGTTAAAAGAGTAAAATTGGAATAGAGTTGAAGACGGCAGCCGATGAGTCTAGGTTGACCAGGAGAAATGTAAAAAGTCTCTCGGGAGGCTGGTCTTATGGCTCACGACCACCACATCGGTGTTTTGGAAAACAAGAGATTCAGGACACCTTCCAAAAGGCTTGGGTCACTTCATCCATGAATGACTACGGCTGGGGACGGTCAGTATAAATCAAAGGGGAATCTACGGGATGAATGGCCAGGGCTGAGTTACCTTGGGGGCAGCTGATAACAGGAGCCTCCCCATGGGAGCTGCTGCAGCAGGACAGGGCAGGCAGAGAAATTTCCTCAACTTCTGTGCACCAGGCCCACGAGCCCACTACTTCAGTTAACCTTTGCAACAACACGCAAGGTCAGGGTCACTGAGCCGCTTTACTACTGACGTTCCGCAGTGGGCTGCAGTCACACTGCCTGCGGAGGAGCAAGGCCTCAACTTGAGACCTGCATGCCAGCAGTGCTCAGTATTTGCTCACGCCTGTTGGCGACCAAGCTGGCTTTCAGAGCACAGCATCCAGACGTTACTGGTGGATGAGACCAAACTTCTGGAGCGGGGCCTAAACTTTTTTTTAGATGTACTTCATTCTATTTCCCCTCTGTACAGACTATGTCGTTTTCCCACCCAAGGTCCAATTGCCATACATCGTCCTACACATCTGCCCCTTACCCCTTTCCACCTCCTCCCCCGCTTTCCCCTCTGGTATCTATGTGTTTGTTTATCTTCCACATATGAGTGAAGTATTAGGTATATGTCTTTCTCCATCTGACCCATTTCACTTAGCGTAACACCCTCAGGGTTCACTCATGTTGCTGCAAATGGCAAGATTTCATGCTTTTGATAACTGAGTAGGATTCCATTGTATATATACCACATCTTCTTTATCCATTCACCTCTCAGTGGGCCCTTAGGAGGTTGTTTCCAAGTCTTGGCTATTGTGAATAATGATGCAACGAACATACGGGCGCATCTATCTTTGCCAATTAGTGTTTCCACGTTCTTTCGATAAACACCCAAAAGTGGAATAGCTGGGTCATATGGTAGTCTTATTTTTAATTTTTTCAGGAATCTGCATTCTCTGTTCCATAGTGGCTGTACCAATTTACATTCTGACCAGCACTATATGAGGGTTCCCTTTGCTCCACACCCTTCCAACACTTGCCATTTCTTGTTTTTCTAATAATAGCCATTCTGACGGGCGGGAGGTGGTAGCTCATTTTGGTTTTGAATGCCCTTTCCTAAAAATTAGTCATGTTTCATACCTTTTCATGAGCCTGCTGCCCACTTGTATATTTTCCTCAGAAAAGCGTCTGTTCATAAGTATTGACTTGAGAGACCTGCCAGGTCCTCCTGAATCCACCTGGCCTGTCGCCACCTTTTCTCAACATCACTATCCTCCAAACCACATGAGAAAAACCTGCCGGAAGCGTCTGTCACACTGCGGGAGAGTGGTGGGTGTGCCTGTGCACTGGGTCGCGGCTCCACCTGCACAGGACTGGTGTGCCCAAGGGTCCAGAGTCACTCCCTGGGAAGTCTTGTGGGGCACCTGGAGGGGCTGAGCAGGGGAAGCGTGGGGGACAGGAGGCATACAAGGGAATGCAGTGGTTGGAGGGGAGTGATGTGAACAGTAAATAATTACCGTGAGAAAATTGGTAACTTACATTTCTAAAATTATTTTTATTGAGATATAATTCACATACCAGAAAACTCACCTTTTGAAACTCTAAATTCAGTGGCATTTAGTACATTCACAAGCTCAGGCAACCACCAGCATTATCAAACCCAACACATTTTCATCACCCCTAAAAGAAACCCTCTTAACCATTAGAGGCTGCTCCTCACTCCCTCCTCTCTCCAGACCCGGCAACCACTCATCTGCTTTCTATCTTTACGGACTTGCCTTTTCTGGACATTTCACACATCTGAAATATACCACAATACGTGACCTTTGTGTCTGGCTTCTTTCACTTAGCAGAAGGTTTTTCAACGTCCATCCACGTTGTAGTGTGTGTCAGTCTTTCATTCCTTTGTATGACTGCATAACGGAGCCACCACACTTGTTTATGCTTTCCTCAGTTCATGGACATTTGTGTTGTTTCTGCTGGTCATTTACATTTAATGAGAGCTTATATTGTGTCATGAAGCACCACGAAGTCACTCACCCCATTTCGCCCATAAGGAGACAGGCTTGGAGAGTGTCAAGAATTGGCCCAAGGTGAAGAGTCAGCAACTAGGGGAGCTGGGGTTTCAACTCAGGCAGGCAGACCTCAGAGGTAATAGATTCACAGGAGAGAACGTGAGAAAGGTACAAAAGGGGATTCAATGGAAATTCACCCTTCTCCCCAAGTTCCCCGGCCACCCATTTCCCTCCTCCCTTAGACACATTTACTTTTGCCACGCTGCGGATCCTTCCAGAGAGGTGATTTACACTCCAACGTGGAAGTATCACAGTTTACTCACTAATGTGTCCACTGATTTGAAATATCATTTTTATGCCACACTAAATTCTTACATGTGTTGGCATTACTATTTTCAGAGTTGGCCTGACTTTTTTGCTTATCTCTAATATTTGGCATTTCTCTAGAATTCATTTGCTCTTCTTATAGAATTTTTAAAATTTCCTCCTTCTCTTATTTCTCTTAAGACATTATCCATTGTGTTCATTCACTCTTGTATTATTTGTAATGTCATCTTCAGATAGGACAAACTACCTGGTTTCTTCAAAAAGTAAAGTTATTGAGAAAAAAAGAAACAAAGACAAAGAAAGTGGAGAGAGACATGGAAGGAGAACCCATAGATTAAATCAGACATCCGAGACCTAACAATCAAACGCCAAGTGTGGCCCTAACTTAGACCTAACTCAAACTCTTCAAAACAATTTCTATGACATTTAGGAGACAACTGCGAATTTGAGTGCTGACTGGATATTTAACAATAAACCAGGATATTAAGGAACAAAACTCTGACATTTTAAATGTATATATCAAAGATGAACAAGTGAAAGTATATGATATTGGGGATCTGCTTAAAAAACTATGGAATAGGGCGAAACAGGGAGGGGTAGAGAGGAGACACGACAGCCATCAGCTGATAAATATTCAAGCTGAAGGAGTTCATGGCTGGTCCACGAACACCACACCATTATGTCTGCTCCTGTAAATGCTTAAAATTTGTGTTAATTGTTAAAACAGGACGACACTGTAGAAGACTTTTTGGCGCTTTCTCAAAGGTTAAACGTAGAACTTCCACACGATCCAACATCTCTACTCCCACCTATACATCCAAAAGAATTCAAAGCAGGGATTTGAACCAATGTTTGTACACAATGCTCACAGCAGCATGATGCATAAGGGCCAAAAGGTAGAAACAACCCAAGTGTCCATCAACAGACGAATGGATACACAAAATGTGGTATGTACACACAATGGAATGCTATTCAGCCCTAAGAAGGAATAACATTTTGTTACATGCTGCAACATGGATGAACCTAGAAAACATTATGTTCAGTGAAAGAAGCCAGATACCGAAGGAAAAATATGTCGGATTCCGCTAACATGAGGCACCTAGAATAGGCAAATTCACGGAGACGTGAAGTAGAATAGAGGTCACCAGGGTCTGGGGGAGGGGAAATGGGGCTGTTAGTTTTTCATGGTGACAGAGCTTTTGTTGAGGATGATGAAAACCGTTTGTTTACAGGCAGTGGTGACAGCTGCACAACATCATGAGTGCACTTAATGCCACTGAATTGTACACTTATGAATGGTTAAAATGATAAATATTGCTTACGTACATTTTACTACAGTAAAAAAAAAAAAAAAACAAAAACAAGGAATACCTGAGTTCAAGTTTCAATTCTTCCTTTTCTGGGCCTCAGTTTCACCATCTGTGAAGTGAGTCACTGTCACCGTCTATGCTCCGGGCTCAGTGCAGAGGAAGCACTCAGGAGGGGACGTTAGTACCACTCCCACTTCATCAGCAAAGGCCTGCTGTGCGGATTCACTGCCTTAACGTGTGTGCACGCACTTTTTAAATGGCAGCTGCTGTACAGGCCTACCTCACTGTACTGTGCTTCGCTCTACCGTGCTTCACAGACGCCGCATTTCTTACAAGACCCCCATCAGCAACCCGATTACAACTTGCTGAAGGCTCAGATGATGGTTCATATTTTCAAGCAATAAGGTATTATTTACTTAAGCTATGTATGATGTCCCTTTAGATATAATACTATTGCAAACTTAACAGACTATGGTATCGTGTAAACATAACTTCTACATGCACTGGGAAACCAAATCATTAGTCTGACTCGCTTTATTGCGATATTCACTTTATTCAGTGACCTGGAACAGAACCTGTGATATCTGTGAGGTAGGCCTGTACAAATGTTAACAGACATTAGGTGTTATTGTTTCCCAAGGCTGTGGAACTGCCTAGAAGAAGGATAATTCTTTCCCACTGATAATGCCACACAGGCCAACAGAACATATGTGTTTCTCTATTATATCCAAAGATATTAGGAAACGAAAGCATAAAACTTAGAGAACTGTCTTCTATCAAGATACTTACACGTGCTCTCACAACTGCCCAAAATAAGTACCAAAGATACCATGGATACTCCATTCTTTTCTTTAGGCTACTACTGTTCTTACTAGAAGTTCACTTTACTTTGAAAATATAGAACAGGGGGGCCGTCCCCGTGGCGTAGTGGTTAAGCTTAGTGGGCTCTGCTTCGGTGGCCTCAGTTCACGAATTCAGATCTAAGGCACGGACCCACACCACTCGTCAGCCATGCTGTAGCACTGACCCACATACAAAACAGACGAAGACTGGCAGAGATGTTAGCTCGGGGCTCATCTTCCTCAAGCAAAAGAAGAGGAAGCGCGGCAACGTATGTTATCTCAGGGAGAAATCTTTCCTCAGCAAATATATATGTATGTATTTTTTATAATATATACTTTATAAATATACATAGAACATGGAAGTTCATAGAATTTCTTAAGCACATACAGAGGTTATTGCCAAATATTATATTTCAATTCACATCTTTACTCTCTTTTTCAGGTAGCAATTAGAAAAGTGTAATTAAGGAAAGCACTTGGTTCCCTTTTTGAAATACTACCCATGAGAGAAGGCCAGGATTACAACTACTGAATTACTATGCTTATTATACCATAAGAATGAAGACGGTTCCTTTCAATTAAGGGTTCCATTTACCTCTGGTTTGTATTAGTGGGGAGTGTGTGTTACATCAATAATCAGTCCAAGTTCTTCACTCTGCTCTCAGATTTTGCTGGAAACATCCAAGGGGTAACAACATTCTTCTACAACAAGATTCTTTTCCAAACTCTGTCAGAGAGAATGAAATAAGAAACAGCAAATGTGTGCTTCAAATCCTTTCTTATACTGTCATTCATTCAAGCCCTATGATGCTAACACACAGTGTGATTCAGAGGAAAGTTTCCACCCTTCTGGAAGTTACAAGCTAGATTACAATCTTTTCCCCCAGAGATTAGAGGGAAGAAAATAAGCTCACTTCTAGAGATTTACTTCTGTATTTGTGTCACGGGGGTACCTAACCAGACTGTAAACTCCCAGAAGGCAGGGACCACATCAGTGTTGTCCACCACTGCACCTCCAGCTCCAAGCGGAGTGCCTATGAGTAGGCACTTATAAATACTCCTAGAATATCTAAATAAATGAAGGATGGCTCTTATTGCTAAATATTCTTTTACGTATTTATCTTATTTATGTACTCTGTTCCACTGATCTGTGGTTACTCAAGGGCCAGCAACACATCTTTTAAAAAACTGACAGAGGTGGTCGGCCTGGTGGCGTAGTCCTTAAGTTCACCAGCTCTACTTCGGTGGCCCGGGGTTTGCAGTTTGGGATCCAGGGTGTGGACCCAGCACCGCTCATCAAGCCGCACTGTGGCAGCATCCCACACAAAAGAGAGGAAGACTGGCAGAGACGTTAGCTCAGGGCCAGTCTTCCTCATAAAAAAAATTAAAAGTAAAAAACTAATAGACTCATTTGTAGAGCAGTTTTAGCTTCATAGTAAAACGGAGCAGAAAGTAAAGAGTTCTCACTTTAACCATCTCTCCTTCACCCTACACAGCCTTTCCCACCATCACCATTCCATACCAGTGTGCTCCATTTGTTGTAATCAATGAAGCAACATTGACACATCATTATCAAAGTCCATAGCTCACATCACGGGTCACTTTGTGTTGTATAATCTATGGGCTTTGGCCAATGTACAATGACATGTATTTACCCCTAGAGTATCAGACAGATTAGCTTCACCACCCGAAAAATCCCCTGTGCTCCAGCAACACTTCTAGTATGGCTTAACATTTGGTAGGGCTAGGCAACCCTTTTCTACCTTCTTCCTTTTCAGAATTTTCCTGGCTATGTAAGTTTCTTTTGCTATACGAGCTTTAGAATCAGATGATATGAGATGATGTTAAATTTACAAATTACCTTAGGAAGATCTGACAGATCTACGATGCTGAGTCTTCCACCGAACATTGTGAAAGGTTTGAAGACTGTATTAATTACAACAAGGCGTACAATCTCTCCTGTCAGTTTCTTCCAGACTTGGAGCTGGAGGATCATTACCGTCTCCAGCTATCTGAACAACAGCCAACCTGAGGTAACTCATTTAGTCACAAACCGCTTAGGAAGCCTTCCTTGATTAACCCTGTCTGTTGTCATTTCCCCCTCCTTTCCATTCCTAGGCATTTCTGCTGTGGCATTTCTGTGACACATCATTTGCCACTTGACAGTCCACTGTGCCTGACACTCGACTGCCAAGTACTGAGGCAGCTTTGCCTTGGGTGACTTCCCTCAAACACCCAGGACACCTTGTCCCATTCCGCTGCCACGCAGGGGTCATTCATCTCCCTACCTCTACTGCGTGAACAGGGACTGCACTGGGAGTGGCCCTGCAGCTTCGCAACCCCCTTGATGGTGCCTTAAACAGTCCCAACACTGAAGAGAACACCTTGTGCACACAGAACTAGAAGAGGCTTCCTATAACCACGTCACACAGGAAAGATGTTGGCTGTGTGGAGGAAAGGAGACTGAAGAGTCTTCCTGCTTCTCCCTGCTGATGTCCTTGCAGAAAAGGGGCTGAGCAGGGACCCGGGGGAACCTCAGGATCCCCTTGCAGAGACCGTGGAGCAGGGACCGAGGAGTGAGGACAATCGCGGAGAGGAGGAGGAAAATAGGAGGAAATTCACAGGCACCGCCAATGCGGGTGGGGCTGGGCCGTCAGTTCACTCATTCTTCAACGACTGGGAAGTAGCTACGATGTGTCAAACACTAAACTTGGTGTTGCTGGATGTGAATCACAACCATTTGTTTATCTATGAAATCACTAACGTTTAAGTTCAGAGATGCAGAAGAATTGACAGAGTAGGTGAAGAAGAAAGAAACCCTGACCTATGAGACACAAATTAAATAAATTCCCAATACAGTCAAAGTGGGCTCTTCCTGACACTAATCCACACTGTGCCGGGCAGGGTAACGAGACATGGAATCTCTTCTCACCTTTTTTAAGTCGGTCAAATGCTTTCCCCACATATTCCCTTTTTTAGTTAAAAGAGAAACACAATTTTTCAGTTTCCATACTGAAATCCTGACCTTGCTGATCCAGGGCATTTTTTTGGTTGTGATGAAGGGAGTGAGGGCGTCTTACTGGCGTTTAGTGGGTGAGGGTCACGGATACCAGACATCTTGCCAAATTCAAAACAGCCCCACAAATGGGTCTCACACCTGGATGACTTTTGAACGTCCTAGTCAACATCCATAGAGGTGTAAAAACTGTTCAAAAGTATCTAAGCCTTAGAACTTGACTCCATTTCACACGTAAACACAAAGGGTTTCTTCGCAGTTTTCACGGACATTGAATGTCCGGGACAGCAGTCACCTTGTCATCCTAGTGAAGACTGTACTTTGTTTCCTTTGGAAATCTACTAAGCACAGCTCACAACCATTGAAACTCCTGCCACTAGGCAACATACCCACCCAGATCAGTGAGCATGGGCAGCTTTGGCATTCATGGCGCAAGTAACTGACGATTTCTTTATTTTCAGTAAAGTCATGCCCAAGCATTGACATATGGAAATGTAAATACTTCTTACTCTATTCTAAATTACTTTATTTTACTTATCCTTTATATTATAGTCAGAGCACGGCATTGACTTTTTTTCTTAAACTTAAATATGGAAGCAGGTTGTATATATCTAAGAATTTCACTTCAGGAGAGTAAAGAGGATATTACAAAGTATCTGCTATAAAAAGGGGAAACGGAGTGAGACAGGGTTGAGGATACAGCTCTACACAGTGAATGCAGATTTCTGAAAGAATGCTAAATCAACCTTTGCTTATCTTTTCAAAAGAACTTTGAAAGCAATGAAATGAGTCCCCAGCATCTGGTGTCCAAATGGGAGACACTCTTTCCACCTAGTAACACACTTTTTGTGAGCCAAATTTGACATTAGCCTGTCTCCCTGTGTAGAATGAGGCTCCCTGAGAATGGAATTCACAGCCCACACAGTGGGTCCCCTCTGCTCTCCGCTTGGCATCTTGCTGCTCCCCTTCTTCAACCCCACCTAGTAACCACCTGTACTCCCCTTTTTCCTTCTTTCCCATCTTAAAAACAGATACAAGGCAACAAAACAGAGCAAACGTCTCCACAAACAAGGTCTAAGACACAGATGGCCAGCCCTTCTGTATCCCTGATAACCCAGCCCAGTCCCGAATGCTAAGGTTCATCAATACTCCCATGCTGACTGAAATTGTTTTATTATTATTATTATTTTATTGCGGAGACATTGGTTTGTAGCATTAGACAAGTTACTGGTATACATCATTATATATTTTGCTTTCTGTGTAGATTACATCATGAATCGAGCCACCCAAAGGCTAATTACGATCTATCACCACACATGTATGCCTAATTACCCACTCTCCCTCCCCTTTCCCCCTCTGGTAACCACCAATCCAATCTCTGTTTCTCTGTGTTTGTTTTTCATTGTTTTATCTTCTACTTATGAATGAGATCATACGGGTTTTGAGACTTTCTCCCTCTGACTTATTTCACTTAGCATAATACCCTCAAGGTCCACTCACGTTGTCATAAATGGCCGGATTTCATCATTTCTTATGACTGAGTAGTACTCTATTGTGTATACATACCAATCTTCATTTATCCATTCATCCCTTGATGGGCACCTAGGTTGCTTCCAAGTCTTGGCTACTGTGACTAATGCTCTGATGAACATAGGGGTGCATGTATCTCTATGCATTTGTGTTTCACGTTCTTTGGATAAATACTCAGAAGTAGAATAGCTGAATCATATGGTAGATCTATTCTTAAGATTTTGAGGAATCTCCATACTGTTTTCCCCAGTGGCTGCAGCAGTTTGCACTCCCACCAGCAGTGTAGGAGGGTTCCCTTCTCTCCACATCCTCTCCAACACTTATTGTTTCCTGTCTTGTTCATTATAGCCATTCTGACCGGAGTGAGGTGACACCTCATCGGAGTTTTGATTTGCAATTCCCTGATAGTTAATGATGTTGAGCATCTTCCCATGTGCCTGTTGGCCATCTGTATATCTTCTTTGGAGAAATGTCTATTCAGATCTTTCGCCCATTTTTCAATTGGGTTGTTAGTTTTTCTGTTGTTGAGACGTACGAGTTCTTTGTATATTTTGGATATTAACTCCTTATCAGATATATGATTTGCAAATATGTTCTCCCAATTGTTAGGTTCCCTTTTCGTTTTGCTGATGGTTTCCTTTGCTGTGCAGAAGGCTTTTAGTTTGATGTGGTCCCATTTGTTTATTTTTTCTATTGTTTCCCTTGCCCAGTCAGACAAGGTACTTGAAAATATCCTGCTAAGACCGATGTCACAGGGTGTACTGCCTAGGTTTTCTTCTAGAAGTTTAATGGTTCCAGGGCTTACATTCAAGTCAATCTATTTTGAGTTAATGTTTGTGCATGGTGTAAGATAATGGTCTACTTTCACTCTTTCGCATGTGGCCGTTCAGTTCTCCCGACACCACTTATTGAAGAGACTTTCTTTTCTCTTTTCTATGTTCTTGGCTCCCTTGTCAAAAATTAGCTGTCCATAGATGTGTGGGTTTCTTTCTGGGCTCTCGATTCTGTTCCATTGACCTGTGTGTCTGTTTTTGTGCCAGTACCATGCTGTTTTGGTTACTATAGTTTTTTAGTATATTTTGAAATCAGGGAGTGGGCCACCTCCAGCTTTGTTCTTTTTTCTCAGGATTCCTTTGGCTATTCGGGGTCTTTTGTTGTTCCATATAAATATTAGGATTCTTTGTTCTATTTCTGTGAAAAATGTCGCTGGAACTTTGATAGGGATTGCATGGAAAATGTAGACTGCCTTAGGAAGTATGGACATTTTAACTATGTTAATTCTTCAAGTCCAAGAGCATGGAATATCTTTCCATTTCTTTGTGTCTTCTTCAATTTCTTTCAGCAAGGTTTTATAGTTTTCAGTGTACAGATCTTTCACTTTGGTTAAGCTTATTCCTAGATACTTTACTCTGTTTGTTGCAGTTGTAGATGGGATGGTATTCTTAATTTCTCCTTCTGCTACTTCACTGTTAGTGTATAGCAACACAATGGATTTTGGTATGTTGATTTTGTATCGTACAACTTGACCATATTCATTTATTGTTTCTAAAAGTTTTTTAGTCAATTCTTTAGGTTGTTCTATATATAAAATCATGTCATCTGCAAATAGTGACAATTTCACCTCTTCTTTTCCAATTTGGATCCCTTTTGTTTCTTTTTCTTGCCTGATTGCTCTGGCTAAGACTTCCAATACTATGTTAAATAAGAGTGGTGAAAGTGGGCATCCCTGTCTGCTTCCTGTTTTTAGAGGGATAGCGTTCAGTTTTTCTCCATTGAGAATGATATTTGCTGTGGGTTTGTCATAAATGGCCTTTATTATGTTGAGGTACTTTCTTTTTATTCACAGTTTTTATCATAAATGGATGCCGTATCCTGTCAAATGCTTTCTCTGAGTCTATTGTGATGGTCATGTGATTTTTCTTCTTCATTTTGTTAACGTGGTGTATCACGATGATTGATTTGCAGATGTTGAACCATCCCTGTATCCCTGAAATACATCCTACTTGATTATGGTGTATGATCTTTTTAATGTATTGTTGTATTCAATTTGCTAATATTTTGTTGAGGATTTTTGAATCAACGTTCATCAGTGATGTTGGCCTGTAATTTCCTTTTTTTGTTGTTGTCCTTGTCTGGTTTTGGTTTCAGGGTAATGTTGGCTTCTCAGGAAGCTTCCTCTCCTCTTCAATTTTTTGGAAGAGTTTGAGGACAAGTACTAAGTCTTCTTCGAATGCTTGGTAGAATTCACCAGGGAAGCCATCTGGTCCCAGACTTTTATTTTTGGGGAGGTTTTTGATCATGGTTTCCGTCTCCTTACCGGTGATTGGTCTATTCAAATTCTCGATTTCTTCTTGATTCAGTTTTGGCAGGTTGTATGAGTCTAAGAATTTATTCATTTCTCCTAGATTATCCAATTTGTTGGTGTGTCGCTTTTCATAGTATTCTCTCACGATCATTTGTATTTCTGAGGTGTCCGCTGTAATGTCTCCTTTTGCATTTCTAATTGTATTTATTTGAGACTTCTTTGGTTCTTTGGTGAGTCTAGCTAAAAGCTTGTCAATTTTATCTTTTCAAAGAACGAGTTCTTGGTTTCACTGATTTTTTTCTATTGTTCTTTTAGTCTCTATGTCATTTATTTCTGCCCTGATGTTTATTATTTGCTTCCTTCTACTGATTTGGGCTTTGTTTGTTCTTCTCTTTCCAGGTCCTTTTGGCGCACCATTAGATGGTCTATTTGGGAATTTTCTTGTTTGTTGAGGTAGGCCTGAATTGCTATACACTTCTCTGTTAGAACTGCTTTTGCTGTATCCCATAGATCTTGGCGTGTCGTATTTTCACTTTCATTCGTCTCCAGGTATTTTTGATTTCTCCTTTGATTTATTCATTGACCCAACTGTTGCTCAGTAGCATTAGGGTTAATCTTGACAAATCAGTGGCTTTTCTGATTTTCTTCCTGTAGTTGATCTCTAGTTTCATACCTTTGTGGTCAGAGAAGATGCTTGGTATTATTTCAATCTTCTTTAATTTGTTGAGACTTGTTTTGTGGCCTAATATGCGATCTATCCTGGAGAACATTCCACGTGCATTTGAAAAGAACGTGTATTCTGCGGTTTTGGGATCAAATGTTCTATATATATCTATTAAGTCCATCTGGTCTAATGTGTTTTTTAAGGCCGACATTTCCTTATTGATCTTCTGTTTGGATGATCTATCCTTCGGTGTAAGTGGAGTGTTAACGTCCCCTACTATTATTCTGTCACCGTCTATTTCTCCTTTTATGTCTGTTAATAATTGCTTTATATACTTAGGTGCTGCTATGTTGGGTGCACAGGTATTTACAAGTCTTATATCCTCTTGTCGGATTGTTTCCTTTATCATTACGTAGTGCCCTTTTTTGTCTCATTACAGTTTTTGTTTCAAAGTCTATTTTGTCTGATACAAGTATTGCTATCCCAGCTTTATTTTCTTTGCCATTTGCATGGAGTAGCTCTTTCCATCCTTTTACTTTCAGTTTGCGAGGGTCTGAAGTGTGTGTCTCTGATGTACAGCATATGTCTCAGTCTTACTATTTTATCTAATTGGCCATCCTATGCCTTTCGATTGGAACATTTAGTCCATTGACATTTAAAGCAGCTATTGATAAATATGTACTTATTACCACTTTTTTACTTTTTTTCTGGGTGTTTTAGGAGTTCTTCTCTGTTCCTTTCTTTTTCTCTTGCTCTCTTCCCTTGTGGTTTCATGGCTGTCTTTAATATTATGTTTGGGTTCCTTTCTCTTAATTATTTGTGTATTTATTATAGGCTTCTGGTTTGTGACTACCATGAGGTTCATATATAATAATCTAGGTATACAGCAATCTATATTGAGTTGAAGGCCTCTTTAGTTTGACTTCTTTCTGAAAGCTCTACTCTTTTACTCCCCTCCTCCCCCATTTTCTTTTTGATATCATATCTAACATCTTATTTTGTGTGTATCCATTACCTTGTTATCATTGAAATAGGTAATTTTAGTACTTTTGTCTCTTGACCTTTTTATTATCTTCATAGGTGGCTGATCTGCTACTTTTACTGTATTTTTGCCTTTACCAATGATTTCATTGACTTTTTTGGGGATAATTTTCTTATTCCTATTGTGGTCTTCTCTTTCTCACTTAAATAAGGTCCTTTAGCATTTCTTGTAGAACTGGTTTCTTGGTGATAAACTCCTTTAATTTTTGCTTGTTTGGCAAACTCTATCTCTCCTTCCATGCTGAATGATAACCTTGCCAAGTATTCTTTTTTTCCTTTCAGCACCTTAAATACCATGCCACTCCTGGCTAGCTTCTAATCTTTTGGCTGAGAAGTCAGCTGATAGCCTTATGGGGTTTCCTTTGTATGTGCTTACTGCCTTTCTCTCACAGTTTTTAGGATTCTCTTTTTATCTCTAATTTTGGATATTTTAATTATAACGTGTCTTGGTGTGGGCCTCATGGGTTTATTTGGCTTGGTGCACTCTGTGCTTTCTGTGCCTGGCTGTTTGTATCCTTCCTTAGGTTAGGAAAGTTTTCAGCTTTTATTTTTTCAGATAGATTCTCTGCTGCTTTGTCTCTCTTTTCTCCTTCTAGGACATCTATACTACAAATGTTAGTGTGCTTTATGTTGTCCCAGAGTTGAAATCGTTTAAATTCAATTATTTCACTTCATGGTTTATTTTTAACTCTCATACAACTGATGCCATCAAACACAATCAGTGCACAACTTCAAGTTCATATTTTGAAAGAATATCCAATGGAAAAGGGGCTGTGAACTTCACTTAGTGCTAGGAGTTACAGCGAAAAGCAGTATTTGAGCTAACTTCTATAGGATCGGGGAGAATTAACTGAAACTAACTCAGTGAATCTGAAGGATAGAAAGTGAGGGCAAAAGGGGCACAAGACGGGGCTGAAGAAGCAGAGAGGATTCTAGACCAGGCAGACTCTTCAAGGTCAGAGTCAAGAGTTCGCTTTTATTCTGAAACGATCCTTTTGAGCCATGCTTCTGATCAATGTTCCAACTCGCCTATTAAAAAGAGTTCCTGTGTGAAGAATGGCTTGGAAGGAAAGGAGAGTAGATACATGCACACTAGTCAGGACCTAAACGCAAAAGATCAGGCAAGTTCTGTAAGAGGATGCTGAGGGAAAGAAGGTGACACATTCCAAGATATTCAGGAGATAAGATGAAGCGGACTTCGTGAGGTATGAGATGGAGGAAACGAAGGTCTCAAAGGCAAAGTTTCGCAGTCAATCATTTGAACTATAGAGGAAGATCTCTCCAATGAGACCTGGTGAGAAGCACCAGGTGCCCTTTGTGATTCCTGGACGCAACACAATCCAACATTTTCCATAGAAAGTTCAACAGTACTGGAGGGCTTTTTCACTCAAACTTAGCTCTTATTATTCACATTTTCCACGCCAAAACAACACGATTTGAGGAATCGAGCAGGACTCAGTTTGGATAATTAAGTCCTGTCCCCAGCATTGACAGACCATCCTAAAAAGCAGTCCGTATGCCTCATATCAGAGCAGCAATGGCCAGAACCTTGTTTTCAAAAGGATGGGGAGAAATCAGAACATCTCAGACTGTTTGTTTCGGCTACTGCTGGCAAGCAGCCAGCCAGTCAGTGCCTCCGAGCAAGGGCAGAGGGGCCAAGAGCCCTGCAGCGGCAACAGTGACAGACAGGGACCCCAGTGGACGAGGCCCAGGCCCAGGAGCTAAAAGGCGGCAGGACCGCGCTCAGGAGCCAAGGCTTATTACCTTTCGGAGACATGGTTTCCACCCTTCCTCTTGGCTGAAGAACGCCCGGACAAGTAGGGTCCCTGGACTGGGCGTGGCAGGTACGAAACCACTGTCTCATGCGGGCCCAAGATGCTGACCATCGAATGCCAACAGTGAGAAAGTCCCCCGTCCGGGGCGCTCGGGAACAGAACAAGTCCCCCAACTGCAAGCACCTCGGTAGCAATCTAGGCAACCCTCATCCTTACTACTGCGCATGCGCTACTTCCCATCCTCATGACGTCACCACGCCGGCGGCCTGAGAAGCTGGGTTAGTAAACAGGACTCTGGTGGCCACAGCGCCCTCCTTCGCTTGAGGACAGAACTACAGCTCATGCAGATCACGGCACGTTTGTCAAGGCCTTGAGATTTCAAGCAATATGGGACATGGAATGAAAGGTTTTTTTCCCACTTCCCCAGTTCCTTGTGTGGTTGTCCTGATATTTTCCAAGTGCTCACATTCACTCGTATATTTTATATAAATATTTCTTTGTACCTATATGCATAGACTCGATTTCGTGTAAAAGCAGCACACTCTATACATCCTACAATCAACCCTGGACACTGAACTTCCCAGTCCATTTATTCATACATCCATTCTATTCTTGCTAATGCTTGCATAGTATTACATGGCTTATAATTTACCATAATTCACATGATGAGTCCAATACTGATGGACTTTTAGTTGGTTTCCGGTTTTTTGTCCTCTGTTACAGACGGACTGCAATGTGAACACCCTCGTGCGTGAATACAGCTACTTTTAAATTCTTAGAAGTAGAATTACTAGAAAGAGGACATGCAAACTTAAAATTTTGAAAAGTACTGTCTAATTACCCTCCAAAACCATTGTAACGACCTACCCTCCCACTTACAGTGAAACTTTATTGGATTCCTATCCTGTGCCAGGTATCAGCTAGAGGGTGATGGTATGTATATTGTAGGAAATACCAAAAAATAACTGAGAGTGATAAGAGTGGATCTCAAGGCTACAATTTCCACACAGTATCAGGCACAGGGAGCAGTACCTGTTAGAAAAACCCTTAATCTGGCTACAAGGGGAACAGCAAAGAACACCACGTCCTACAACAGGTCTGAAGGCAGAAGGGGCACTAAATTTCAGATTAAACCGTAGATAATTCTAATAGCAAAGGTTTATTTACTATTTTCTACTTTCTGAAAATATCTTACAAACACTGTTAACAATCTTTACAGCCATTTCAGTGCTAGGTAAACGGAGGGTCAGAAAGATCAGAGTTCTAAAATAAAGGAATGAACGAACGGCAAAAAGATCACTAGCTTTAACATTTCTGGGACAATCATAGTGTAACCAAGTTCGAATGCCCAAGCATTTACAATTCGGAAATCTTCTACATTATTAAACATGGATCAATATTAGTAAATTGCTATCTGGAAAAAGAACGACATATGTGAGCACACCATCGTTTGCAAACTTACAACTCAGTACATTCAAGTTTGGTGCTACATCATAAAATATTCCTTTGGAATCTATGAAAAGTAATATCCAACCGGTGTGTAGTGGCCTAAAAGTACATCCGGTACAAACGTCTATAGACACGACTACAGAAAATATGACATACATCGATCAGAATCTAGAAAGGCTATATGGGTCTTGCACTTCCCATTTGCTAAGTGACACAAGCTTGGGGTGGGAACACACTCAGTTGACACAAGAAAATACAGACCTAAGCATAAAACGCTTTTTAGAAACTATGGGAACCGGCAAAGCGTAGGCCTTCCAGGGTGTGAATCCAACCTGAGGTTAAAAAACGCCAGAATAGGTATGCAGGACACTGGAATGGAAAATACAGGAGCAAGGCATATTTGGATCACCAAACAGCTAAGCAGTTGACACTAACAAAATCTGCCAGTGTCTTGTAGGGCCCCAGGGAACATGCAGGAGTGTGAGGGACTCTAGGCCTTAATTAAATGAAAACGTGACGATGGGGAGAGTAAGGAAGAGCCTCAGGGGTAGAAGGACAGGGCATGTTGCGTGAAGACAAGTCTCAGTTATCCCCATGGGTACGAAATGCAGGAAGTGGCTCTATGGGACAAGACAGTGCCCTAACTATTAAAAAAAAGGCTTTCTGTGAGTGTAGGGCTTGATGCTCAGTTCCACAGCGTTGGACTCAAGCTTGGAAGTTTCTCCCAGCTTCACTTAAGATTCTATTAGAGGCTAATATGACGCTGAGTCTGCAAGCTAAGGTTAAATGCCCAGAACTACGGAGAGAATGTAGTTACAGAGGCCGGGAACCAGGAAAGGCCTAAGTAAGGGTTTGCCTAACTAGATTGGATGTTGAAAGTGAATATTTTCTTGTATAAACATTTGACTGCCACCTGAATTTGTCTTACCACAATTGTTCCAATCTTACGTCACCCACCCTAACCTGCAGTAGCTCTGGATCCCCTTCATTTCCATGGGAACATAGAAAAAAGAGAGAGACTGGTTTAACTTGCGGATATCTAGGATATGTTGTTAGCCTCCTGTTACATCCTCATGTCAGGGAAGTAGGCTATTTGAGGTATGAAGCTGAGGGACAAAAAATTTCAAACGTGAGCTCAAGCCATATCTCGACACTGCAACACCCTTCACAATTTCTCCTCGGGTAAACACCCCCGCCATCACTCAAAGCATTCACATTTCATAACAGGAAAAATAAGCCTATAAATGAAATGTGTGTCTCTGGAGGTCACATCTAGCAGCTATCTTCTCGTGGCCTCTGGCATCTTGGATCACACACCTAGGCATCCGAAAAGTCTGCCACCAAGGAAAATGACTGCATGCAAAGATTTCCTCCCCAAACCAGCTGACTCCACATACAAATCAGCAGCAACTCAGCCCTCGCCCACTGTCTCACAGTCACCAGAGTGGTTAGAGAGAAGAGCACTAAGCAGGGGCACAAAAGCAGAGGCTCCCAGGCCAGCCGGGTGCACTGCACACATCTGCTCCTTAGGCGTGAGGGCACCGTGCAACTCACCACAATGCTTCTCACAGTCCCCTCGTAAGTTTCTCCACAGAACCCTTCAGGTCAAGTTAGTTCATGACGCTTCAAAATGAACAATCAGCAGGAGAACAGCATGTGATCTGTCTCCCAGTGTTGGATCCTTAAAAACGGAACCAGGAAAAACACGGAGACAGACCCAGAGCATTTGAAAACGACCCATATTCTACAAACATACCAATGAATAACATAAATCGTGCAATATCACATAAAACAAAATGAGGCAAAGTAATTTAAGGTTATTCTCTTAAATGTACAGAATTCGTGGCTGTTGCTGGACCATCCAGTGACATTAAAAAATATATACTGAATTGTCAGTTCCGTTAATACAAAGTGAGGCCAAAATGTATCAACCTGTTTCTCAAGAAACCCAAAAATCCACAGGCAACTCTCTTTTTCTGTCCCTTTCACCTTGCCTCTTCCCTATTCTCCACGAATGTCCTCCTCTTTCTCTCACTATTCTCCTCTGCATGTCGCTTGGCCTTGCCCACAACCATGGCCGACAGAGAACCCTAGAGGCCCAATGTTCTACAGTGGCTGTTTCCAAGAGGGAGGAAGCTACAGCAACTGCCACACCGGATACACTCAGAGGAGAAGGAAAGGGGAGGACCCCAAATGACTCTCACGTATAAAAGCGCAGGATGGCAGGAGGCCTGTGTGGCCAAATGAGCCAGAGGTAGCAAATTATGGGCAAAAGAATTGCAACCCAAGGCTGGAAGAGAAGACCTCTGCCCTCAGCTGTGTCTCTGGCTCCCTGGCATATGCTTCTAATGGGCAGACGCCATTTTCAGAAGCATCAGGCACTGGAAAGAAGACCTCTGCTGCTGGGATTGAAAGGAAGTAACATCCAGGCGGGGGAGAAGCAAGGGCGAGGCTGGTCCCAGAAACAAGGCCTATAATGCAGAAAAAAGAAAAGGGGAGCAGCAGAGAGATGCAAGTCCAACCTAGCCCAGCCCAGCTCAGTCCAAGGAAGGTAGGATTCAAGGAGAAGAAACTGAAAGAGAAGAGCCTTGAACCACATCATTCCCCACAAGGGGCACTCAACAAACCTCACCCTACTCTTTCACCAAGTTACAGAAAGAACTCATTAATCCCTTCCTTTGCTCCTTAAAAGCTTCAACAAGTTCACAGTTAGATCAACTGATAGGAGTTCAAAACAACTGTATTGAGTCAATCTACATGTCCCTTTCCTTCCTCACTAAGGATATTAATTAACTGTACCTAAAATTATAAATGTACAATAATTCAAAATGTATAATTTATAGACTAAAATAATCATGAGTTAATTATATTAATGAACATCTATAAGGAACGTTGAGAAGATTCCCTAATATAAGAGCCTGGGGAAGAGAGACTATGGCATCTGGCTCCTAGGATGTCACCTCCCCAGAGCTCAGCCACGCAAGTGCTGCTGTAGCTCTCCCCTGACTCCCTCCACCCAATCCTATCTTCTTGTGGGGAATCTGGCCGCCCTATTGGTTGTCTCTTACCTTTACACTGCCTGCTCTGTGACATCGTTCTCCCCCTGGACCTACTGCCACCTGGTAGAATCTTGGGGTTTCCATGGAGTTGCTGGTAAATAAATTTGGATCATTGCAAGTGACCAGTGTGACCAGCGACCTTCGTACTGGACACACCGCTCTTTGGCGGCAGCCACTCAGACTTCCTCTGGTATCATCTCCTCATTCCTTGCATCTGCAGTTGATGCTTCCTCTTCTTTTCTCACCATGTCAGGTAGCGAAAGAAACTTTTAAATGTTTTTTGTTATGTCTTTTTGCCCCCAAATTTGGTAGTAGATTCAAAAGAGCATGGAAAAATGAGGGAAAGTATTGAATTAGAAACCTGGGAGAGTAATTTCACATTTTACTTTGACATGCATGAGCTGTGTGACTTTGGACAAGTCGTCGACTCTCTCACAAACTCTGTTTCCTCCTCATCTCTCACATCAGGATATTACAACTGTTGTTCCTTCTGCTCCTTTTCTTTTCTCATATTGAATCTTAAAGGGCACCCAGGTAGAAATGAAATCAGAGACTTCTTGAGAGTGTTCCCTGAGAAACAGAGAGAAATCCTAGGTGATGCAGAAAACTAGTAAAATATACCCAGAGGTTTCATCTGCAATGGTCTCCCTCCACTGACATTTCAACTCTAGTACTTCAAATTTAGGGTGCGTCAAATAGCAATATTCACATGTTCTGGAATTTTCTACCTAAATGAGGTGAAAAGGAAAATAGGGTAGGAGATGGAGAGTACTGGGCTACAGGGGGACTAGTTCTTCAAAGGTCAAGAAGTTGAGGATTGTTTTCATCAGCACAGGCCAACAGGAACCTAGAGGGCTGAGGAAATAGAAGAATGAGGAGGAGAGCAAGGAGGAGCTCTCCAGGAAAAAGAGGTGGTTTGGCATGAAATGCTGAAGGAACCAAAGATTTTCAATTGAAGCAGGAAGAGCACAGAGAGAGATGTGCTCAGAGCAGGATGAAGCACAGCTGACTTCAGCAAACGCTCACATTCATAGCCGAGGAAGGCGAGTAAGGCAGGGGAGGGCATCGCCCGGAAAAGCAGCTTCTCAGACTCAGACTCACTTGTTTGCTTTTTTCTCTTGCCTCTCTGAACATGGATGGCACCTGAGAGTTTGAATATACACATTTCAGAGATCTTTTAGGAATGACACTTCCTATAATCCAGAAACTGATAAAGTCGTTATCCAGAGGGCAGGAGGCAACAGAGTTTCTACTGTTTTATTCTCATTTTTCAACTATGCAGATGTTATGCCTGTTAAAAATAAAACATAAATTTAAAAAAAAATAATATCCCCTAACTTGAATCAGAAGGACTAATTCCTTACTAGCTGTTCCTTGCTGGGTCATGATCAGAGAAATAAGAACGGGCACAGTAACGGAATTCCTTTACACTTAGGATGTTGCTCTCAGCTTTGTACCAGTTTTCACTGAAATATCACTCTGCTCGTATTGTGGCCAGATGTACATTCACATTTATAGCATTTAATGCCTTTCAGGTGAGTTTTATTCATATAGCTTCTCTGTGGGCACGTAATGGCTAGGAATTCATTCAAGATCACCTTCCACTCTGGGCTGGTTTTGGTAAATAGTATTCACTACAATGGAGGCAGCAATACTCACTTTCACGACACAGTATGTGTGATACAGAATTTCATTTATTAGTAAACTTATTATGCTTTAGTGCTTGCTACATACCTCAGTTTTCATATATCAGTATAGTTATTTTTAGTTCTGTGATAAAGGTTTTCCATGATTTTTTACAGAAATTGTCTTTCTCCCCATAACAGATATGCCACATACAACTTTCATTCATGTATGAATTATTACTAAGATTATAATCATTATTACTATAACTACAGATGAGTAACCCGATGCTCAGAGATTAAATTACAGTTTTCTTTCAAAAAGCACTTCTTGGGATGCACACCCTCAGGCAATCCTGTGGAGGTAGGATCAGAAACCAGGCTTGAAGAGGGTAAGAGTGACCCTTTACACCTACCACCCGGACTGACTACTGGGTGAACTCTAGGGAACAGCACGTGAACTGCACGAGCAAACAGACCCTGAAGAAGACAGTGGTAACAGCTGCACTGTTTTCTAAGGGACCAAGAAAACACCTTATTAGGAGGTCTCCTTCTCCCGGGTTCTGGTAGTGGAACAGTCAGAGCAGAGTCCTGGCAAGAAGTCAGGAGACAGGCTCTGTGACCTGGTGATGATGCTGCCATAATGGGAGAATCGGACCACTCCAGCTGACCTCTCTGAGCCTCAGTTTCCTCACTCGTACCAGGAGAATGTTAGAACAGAGCATCTCTGAGGACGTTCTACTTCTAAAATGCTTCTATTCTAGCAAAGAGTAGATGAGTCAGGACTAGGGGAGGCTCAAGGGAAGGATGGACAGCGAGAAGGGGCTTCCAGCCTAGACAACAAGGTGTGAACCACACCGCTTGGGGCTTCTGCACATCTCTGCCGCAGCTGGGAGCACAGGCAGTTACACAGAAAGGAACAAACTGCACCCGGCCTTACAACCACCATAAAGGGGTGGATGTTCGCTATCTCAGTGAGCAGGGGATGAGAGGCTTCCTCATGCAGCAACCTTGAGATGATGCTTCTCAAACATTGTCAGAGTTGATCAGTCTCATTGAGTTTTTCTTCACCCTCTTGTTCCCTACAGAAAATTTCCAAAATCCATTTTTACTTGGAACTCCAAGCTCCCTGCAGCTCTCTCTTCCTGTGGTGAGCGATGCAGCTTCCCTAGCAGGAAGTGTCTGCAATTTCTCCAGAGTCTCTGCTCCAGCCGTCAGTTCAGGATGGCTACTGCCATCAGCCTCGGGCACCTCTTCCCAGCCACTCATGGGCAGCGCCTACCTTTACCAACATTCTAGCACAACCACGCTGTCTGGAGTGACTGGCCAGAGCCAGAGCTCCACCTCAGCTGCTTCCTATCCGGGTCTCTTTGAGTGGGGTGTCCCAGGAAGCACTGCACAGGAGTCCTCTTCACTCGGAGACTGCACTCTGTCACTGGCCACGACACAGCGGTTTCTTCCATGTCTATGGCAGCACACTATGACAGAACTTCAGGTGCCAATAACCTGGTCCCACTGTATCCATCACTTTCCACCAGCCTTGTTCAGGGAACACCATCTCAGGTTCCAAATCAGGGACACAGCCTGTCACTTCCCTACCAGGAAGGAAGCCAGGTGTACTACTATGGTCACGGCACACTGGGGCCTCTGCTGTCTGGAGAACTTGGCCCCTGCCTGCAGTCCTACGGCTCTGTGTCCTACACAGGAGCTGGGGCCTCTGCTCCTCAACCAGAAATGGTGTTGGTACTAAAGGAGATTCAGCCCACACATGTCCTTCCACCAGCCTCCACCTCTGGGGTCTGCTACGCTGCGTCTGCTCCAGCCATCCCACAAACCAGATCTCAAGGTGAGTACAAACAGCAAGAAGGCAGAGAAAGGAGGTCTGCATCCAAAATCAGGGTCAAATCTGCAGCTGGGAAGCGGCGAGGCCACAGACAGGTAGAACTGAAGTCCTGACACGTTAGTGCACACTACCCTCGCTCAGTGCTCCCCATTTCAGACACGACATAAGAGCACATAATACAGGTCAGAAGGGGGCAGTGTAATGCCCACCTACACTTCATGGCTGAGAACCCCAAGAGCACACCAAGGGACCCCACAAGTCTCATTGCTCCACCTGCTAAGTGCCCTGTACCACCACACACAAATGAACTCCCTGTCCTGATGTACAAGTTCAGTCTCCTGGGAAGGCGCTTCAGAACCCTCATTCCCATAGCGTCAGGTTAACTTTCTGCCACTTTCCTGATACCGGGAATAAGACCTTGTCTCCCCAGATCCCGTCCAAACTCAGTGGGCTAAGAATCTGTCCTTACTTATAAATTTCATCAGGAAGAGCTCCACTCCCTATCCTGGTCCGCGGTGCGAAGTGTGCTTATTCTCTCAGGAGAATGCTAGGAATTGTGAAATGTCTCATACTTCAAAAATCTCTTTTACTTTTTAATTCTCCTATGACAATCCTATGAAATACAAAGAAAACCAAGGGACAATGACATCCAATGATCACCAGTAAGAACCAGAACACTCGCCTCTTATCTCCTAGTACAGGGCGCTGTCCATGATCCTTAAGAGCCAGGAGAAACGCCTTGCCCATCGGGGGAAGGGACGTGGTTGCTGCACTGGTGTCTAAGGGGGAACACCTCACCCACCGAGGACTCACTTCATCCTTGCTTCCTTTGTAGTGGTGGAAACGTCCCTGGGGATGGAGACTTCCCTGGGGCTGGAATCGCCAAGCCAGAAAATTTACCTACAGCAAGCTCCAGAATTCCCCAAATCCTGCAGTAGCAGAAATACCCAGATGCTGCAGAGTGACCCACCAGCTGAGCTTGGGGATCTTTCACTGACAGCTCCAGTCCACACTTCTAACAGTGACCTCCTGGCACTGTCTCCAAATCCAAAGAACTGGGATGAGTTTAACACCAACCTTGCAAAGCCCCTGGATCCCGACCAGATCCCAATACAAAACCAAGATCCTCTACCACACCCTTTAGAAATTCCTGATATTCTCCAGCTCCTGGCCTGCATCGATCCCCTCGGGCCAGAGGACCACCCTGCTTCCGAAAACGCTGATCTGGGAAAGAGTAGCCTGAGTCTTGAGGGCCAAGGGACACTGGAAAACGGGACCGAGGCTAGCGGTGGCCTTGCAGACATCGCTACACTGATGGAGGATGGTCACCTTCCCCAACTATTCGACCCCTTGAAAGACCTTGATCAACCCCAAGGCCCCGAGCTGATCCAAGCCAAAGAGACAGGAGCCATCGAGTCCATCCAGCTGTAGGAAAAGTCAAGTAGCAGAAAGGATGCCTCCGATAACACCAGGAAGAACAAACATCAGGCCTCTGAGCCTCTCGATGGTGCTCCCAAGGCCAAAATCCAGCCAAAGGACCCGGAGTGCCTGTCAGGGGGAGAAGGGCTTATTTGCAATGCTGCAGCCAGTGACAGGGCTCCTGAGAACGAGGCCGAGCACTCCAACAGCAAACCTCAGAAAGCCGCACCCAGCAGGATCAGTACAACTAAGAGCCATGGGCAGGAAAGGACCAAGAGGACCAGAGGAAACAACCCCAAGAAAGCCGGAGAGAGTCGGCAGTCAGGGACTGAAGTCAGGGTGGAAGAGAAGCCAATGATGCCCAAGATGAAGCGGAGGAAGAATCAACCCGAGCTGAGCCAAGAAACCTTTAAGCGGCCTCGAACCAGCCTCGGCCAGCACATGCTGGAGTCGGTGCAGGTGTTTCATGCTCTGGGGAGGAAGAGTGAGAAGAACACCGGGCCCTCTTCCTCCCGGGCCCTGGGAACCTGCAGCAACCCCAAACACCCCCAGCCCTGCCCAGCTATCAAACCGTGGCTGGATACCCCACTCAAGCGTCAAGGTCCTTTGGAAACTCGAGTCCAAGCTCAGAAACCAGATGGCAGGGCTGAAAAACAGTGTCCACCTCCATCCCGGGATGAGCTGCCACCTCCTGGGAAGGTCAGGTTGGTACCTTTGCCTTTTCTGTCCGTGGACAAGCCTCCAGCTCGACCTGTTCCTCGGAGGCCACAGGCTCTGGCCTCACATCGGCCTGCTGTGGCAGACCCTGCCCGGCCTGCTTCCATCAACTCAGCTCAACCAACTGCAGTCAATTCCACCCACCCAGCTCCTGCATCTTTGACAGGTCCTGCCAGACCAGCTTGGCCAATTTCCACCAACCCCACCCGGCCTAGCGGCCCTCAGTGTCCTGCTTCAAGGCCTGCACCTTACAGAACAGCATCTTGCACTTCTCTCCAGCAGGAGCCCGTTCCCACTGCTGTGCCCATGCTCCGGGCCCCGCCCAAGCCTCCCGCCCAGTATCTACTGGAGGATTTCAGCAAGCAACCAATTCCATGGAGGAAACCCGTCATTCCAGGGCCAGTGATGTCAGAGCCCATCACACAGGAACAGAGGCCAGAGCGGGAGGCCATGAAGAGGCAGGCTCAACAGGAGCGTGAGAAGGCTGCCAAGTACACCTCTTGGGGGAAAGTGCAGTTTTTCATTGAGAGGGAAAAAGAAATGGAAATTTCTCGATACTATGGCTACGCGATATAAGGCTGCTAGGGCTCTTGGTGCCCCTTTGGGGTCCAGATGTTTTTCTATAGATAGATAAGAGTTATATATTTTGATATTTTAAAAATTTACTAGAACAATAAATAGCAGTACTAGTTAATAGATGAGTAATAAAGAAGCCTTTTGTCTTGGAGATGCTGTTAACTGTGGTTTCTCTTTGGTGGGGGTGGGGATCAAAGGCTTCATGAGAAAAAAGAAGTGACGTTGGATGGGAGAAAGAGGGAAAGGCATACAAAATGATGAAACAGGCAGGAAGTGGGTCTAGGGCTGGGGTAGCCAAAAGGGGAGAGATTTTAGGGGTTTAGAAAAAGAAGCAGGAGTCATGAATGGCAGAAGTCAGAAGCAGGGCCTGAGAGGAGCGTTAAAAGAGTAAAATTGGAATAGAGTTGAAGATGGCAGCTGACGAGTCTAGGTGGACCAGGACAAATGTAAAAACTCTCTCAGGGAGGCTGTACTTATGGCTCGTGATCACATCAGTGTTCTGGGAAACAAGAGATTCAGGACACTTCTCCAAAAGCCCTGGGTCACCTCATCCATGAATGACTATGGCTGGGGACGGTCAGTATAAATCAAAAGGGAATCTATGAGATGAATGACCAGGGCTGAGTTACCTTGGGGGCAGCTGGTAACAGGGGCCTCCCCATGGGGGCTGCTGCAGCAGGAGGCCCACCCAGGACAGGGCAGGCAGAGAAATCGCCTTTCCCCGACCCCTGTGCACCAGGCCCACGAACTCACTACTTCAGTTAACCTTTGCAACAACACGCGAGGCCAGGGTCACTGAGCCGCTTTACTACTGATGTTCTGCAGTGGGCTGCAGTCACACTGCCTGCGGAGGAGCAAGGCCTCAACTTGAGACCTGCATGCCAGCAGTGCTCAGTATTGGCTAATGCTTGTTGGTGACCAAGCTGGCTTTCAGATCAAAGCATCTGGACGTTACTGGTGGACGAGATCCAACTTCTGGAGGGGCCTAGATTTTTCTTCTTTAGATGTACTTCATTCTATTTCCCCTTCTGTACAGACTACATCATGTTCCCCACCCAAGTCTAACTGCCATATGTCATCTTACACATCTGCCCCTTACCCCTTTCCTCCTCCTCCCACCCTTTTCCTTCTCGTATCTATGTGTTTGTTTATCTTCCACATATGAGTGAAGCATAGGGTATATGTCTTTCTCCATCTGACTTATTTCACTTAGCATAACACCCTCAGGGTTCATTCACGTTGTCGCAAATGGCAAGATTTCATGTTTTATGGCTGAGTAGGATTCCACTGTGTGTGTGTATATATATATCATCTTCTTTATCCATTCATCTCTCAATGGGCACGTTGGTTGTTTCCAAGTCTTGGCTATTGTGAATAATGATGCAACGAACACAGGGGCACATATATCTTTTCCCATTAGCGTGTTTCCGTGTTCTTTGGATAAATACCCAGAAGTGGAATAGCTAGATCATATGGTAGTCTTATTTTTACTTTTTTGAGGAATCTCCATACTGCTTTCCATAGTGGCTGTACCAGTTAACATTCTGACCAGCACTATACAAGTGTTCCCTTTTCTGCACACCCTTCCAACACTTGCTATTTCTTGTTTTTTTAATAATAGCCTTTCTGATGGGGAGGAGGTGATAACTCATTTTAGTTTTGAATGCATTTCCCTAAAAACTAGTCACGTTGAACATCTTTTCATAAGCCTGTTGGTCACCTGTATATTTTCTTTGGAAAAACATCTCTTCATAAACATTAACTTGAGGCGCCTGCCAGGGCCTCCGCAATCCACCTGGTCTGTTTCTGCCCTCTCTAAACATCGCCATCATCCAAAAGCACACAAGAAAAATCCACTGGAAGCGTCGATCACAGGGCAGGAGAGCGGTGGGAGCACGTGAGCACTGGGTCGCTGCTCCACGAGGGCAGGACGTATGTGCCCAAGGGTCCAGAGTCGCATCTTGGGAGGCTTGTAGGGCACCTGGAGGGGGTGAGCCAGGGGAGGGGGGGCATAAAAGGGAATGCTGTGGGGGGTGGGGGAGAGAAGGGGATAGCAGATAATTATCATGGGAAAATTGGTAATTTACATTTCTAAAATTATTTTTATTGAGATATAATTCACATACCATAGAAATCCATCTTTTGAAATTGTAAATTCAGTGGCATTTAGTACATTCACAAGCACAGGCAACCACCAGCATTATCTAACACATCACATTTTCATCACCCCTAAAAGAAACCCCCCTAACCATTAGAGGCTGCTCCTCATTCCCTCTTCTCTCCAGCCCCAGGCAACTACTCAGCTGTTTTCTGTCTCTATGGACTTGTCTTTTCTAGACATTTCATACATATGAAATACACCACAATATGTGACCTTTGTGTCTGGCTTCTTTCACTTAGCAGAATGTTTTCAAAGTTCATCCATGTTGTAGTATGTGTCAGTCTTTCATTCTTTTTTAGGACTGTAAAATATTCTATTGCATGGATCCACCACACTTGTTTATCCTTTCCTCAGTTCATGGACATTTAGGTTGTTTCCCCTAGTAATTTACATTTATTGAGAATTTATATTGTGTTAGGAAGCACCCCTTGGGTCATCAATTCCATTTCACAGATAAGGAGACAGGCTTGGAGAGTGTCAAGAATTGGCCCAAGGTGAAGAGTCAGCAACTGGGGGAGCTGGGGTTTCAACTCAGGCAGGCAGACCTCAGAGGTAATAGATTCACAGGAGAGAACGTGAGAAAGGTACAAAAGGGGATTCAATGGAAATTCACCCTTCTCCCCAAGTTCCCCACCCACCCAATTCCTTCCTCCCTTAGACACATTTACTTTTGCGATGCTGTGGATCCTTCCAGAGAAATGATTTACACCCCAACACGGATGTATCACAATTTACTGACTAATGGGTCCCACTGATTTGAAGTGTCACTCTTACGGTACACTAAATTCTTACATTATGTTTGAATTACTCTTCATAACTGCCCTGACTGTGTCGCTTGTCTCTAATATTTGGCATTTCTCTAGAATTCTTTTTCTCTTCTTATATATTTTTTAAAACTTCCTCCTTTTCTTATTTCTATTAAGGCATTATCCATTGTGTTCATTCACTCTTGTATTATCTGTAATGTCGTCTTCAGACCTGGTTTCTTCAAAGAGTCAAATTCGAGAGGAAAATAAAAAGAAGGTGAGAGACACATGGGGGGAGAACCCATAGATTAAATAAGATGTCAGAAACCTAACAATGAAATGCAAAGTGTGGACCTAAGTTAGACCTAACTCAAACCCCTAAAAACAATTTCTATGACATTTAGGAGGCACCTGAGAATTTGAGAACTGACTGGATATTTAATAATAAAGGAGGATATTAAGGAACAATAGTCTGACACTTTAAATATACATACCAAAAATGGACAGGTGAAATTATATGATATTGGGCATCTGCTTCAAAAAACTATGGAATACGGTGAAACACGTAGGGGTAGAGAGGAAACACGACAGCCATAAGCTGATAAATATTCAAGCTGGATGAGTTCATGGGTGGTCCACGAACACCACAGCATTAGGTCTGCTCCTGTATAACTTCAAAATTTGTGGTAATTGTTTAAAAAGAGGATGACACTGTGGAAAAGTTGTTGGCACTTTCCAAAGGATAGACATACAACTCCTTTGTGATCCAACATCTCTACTCCTACCTATACATCTAACAGAATTGAAAGCAAAGATCTGAACAAATATTTGTACACAGTGTTCACAGCAGCATGATGCATAAGAGCCACAAGGTGGAAACAACCCAGCTGTCCATCAACAGATGAATGGATAAACACAATGAGGTATGTATACACAGTGGAATGTTATTTGGCCATAAAAAGGAAAGACATTTTGTTACATGCTGTAACATGGATGAATCCTGAAAACATTATGTTCAGCGAAATCAGCCAGACACAGAAGGAAAAATATTGCATGATTCCGCTAATGTGAGGTACCCAGAACAGGCAAATTCATGAAGACAAGCAGTAGAATAGAGGTCACCAGGGGCTGAGGGAGGGGAAATGGGGCTGTTATTTTGTAATAGTTACAGAGCTTTTGTTCAGGATGATGGAACTTGTGGTTACAGGCAGTGGTGACGGCTGCACAACATCATGAATGCACTTAATGCCACTGAATTGTACACTTATGAATGGTTAAAATGATAAACATTATGTATATTTTACCACATCAAAAACAAAAGCAAAAGGAATACCCGAGTTCAAGTTTCAATTCTTCCTTTTCTGGGCCTCAGTTTCACCATCTGTGAAGTGAGTCACTGTCACCGTCTATGCTCCGGGCTCAGTGCAGAGGAAGCACTCAGGAGGGGACGTTAGTACCACTCCCACTTCATCAGCAAAGGCCTGCTGTGCGGATTCACTGCCTTAACGTGTGTGCACGCACTTTTTAAATGGCAGCTGCTGTACAGGCCTACCTCACTGTACTGTGCTTCGCTCTACCGTGCTTCACAGACGCCGCATTTCTTACAAGACCCCCATCAGCAACCCGATTACAACTTGCTGAAGGCTCAGATGATGGTTAGCATTTATAGCAATAAAGTATCATTTAATTAAGGTATGTACACTGTTCTTCAAGACCTAATGCTATTGAAACTTAACAGACTACAGTGTCGTGCAAACATAACTTCTACATGCACTGGGAAACCAAATTATTAGTGCCACTCACTTTATATTGCGATATTCACTTTATTCAGTGACCTGGAACAGAACCCGCAAGATCTCCGAGGTAGGCCTGTACAAATGTTAAGAGACATTAGGTGTTATTGTTTCCCAAGGCCATGGAACTGGTCAGAAGGAGGATAATTCTTTCTCACTGATAATGCCACACAGGCCAACAGAACGTATGAGTTTCCCTGGTGTGTCCAAAGATATCAGGAAAAGAAAGCATAAAATTTAGAGAACTGTCTTCTACCGAGATGCTTACACGTGCTCTGACAACTATTTAAAATAACTGCTAAAGACATCATGGATATTCCTTTCTTTTCTTTCAGGCTACTACTTTTCTTACTAAAAGTTGACTTGACGTTCAAAATATAGAACAGAGGGGCTGGCCCCGTGGTGTAGTGGTTAAGCTAGGTGCATTCTGCTTTGATGGCCTGGGTTCGCGGGTTCAAATCCTGGGCTCGGACCTATACTACTTGTCAGCCGTGCTGTGGCACTGACCCACATACAAAATACAGAAGATTGGCACAGATGCTAGCTCAGAGCTCATCTTCCTCAAGCAAAAGAAGAGGAAGGTTGGCAACGATGTTACCTCAGGATGAATCTTCCCAGGCAAAAAAAAAAAAAAAAAATATATATATATATATATATGTATATGTATGTATATATATAAAGAGAGAGAAAATGGAAGTCTATAGTATTTCTCAAGCATGTACAGAGGCTATTGCCAAATATTATATTTCGATTCAAGTCTCTGATCTCTTTTTGAGACAGCAATTAGAAAAGTGTAATTAAGGAAACCACTTGGTTCCCTTTTTGAAATACTACCCATAAGAGAAGGCCAGCATTATAACTACTGAATTACTATGATTATTACACTATAAGAACAAAGATGGTCTTTTCACTAAGGGTTCCATTTACCTCTGGTTTGTATTAGTGGCGAGTGTGTGTTACATCAATAATCAGTCCAAGTTCTTCATTCTGCTCTCAGATTTTGCTAGAAACATCCAAGGGGTGAAAACATTCTTCTGGAGCAAGATTCTTCTCCAAACTCTGTCAGAGAGAATGAGGTAAGAAAGAACAAATGTGTCCTTAAAATCCTTTCTTATACCACCAATTCATTCAAGCCCTGTGATGCTAACAAACAGTGTGATTCAGAGGAAAGTTTCCACTCTTCTGGAAGTTATGAGCTACATTACAATCCTTTCTTCCAGGGATTAGAGGGAAGAAAATAAGCTCACGTCTATAGAGTTATTTCTGTATTTGTTTCATGTGGGTTCCCAACCAGACTGTAAACTCCCAGAAGGCAGGGACCACATCAGTGTTGTCCACCACTGTACCTCCAGCTCCAAGTGGAGTGCCTATAAAAAGGCACTTATAAATACTCCTAGAATATCTAAATAAATGAAGGATGGCTCTTACTGCTAAATATTCTTTTCTGTATTTCTTTCATTTATGTACTCTGTTCCATCGATCTATTTGGTTATTCAAGTGCCAGCAACACATCTTTTAAAAAAGTAATAGAGGGGGCCAGCCTAGTGGCATAGTGGTTAAGTTCACAGACTCTGCTTCAGCAGCCCAGGCTTCGCAGGTTTGGATCCAGAGTGGTGACCTAGTACCGGTTGTTGAGCCACGCTAGCTGGCATCCCACATGAAACAGAGAAAGATAGGCACAGATGTTAGCTCAGGGCCAATCTTCCTCACACAAAAATAAAAAACGAATAGACTACTTTTCAGAGCAGCTTTAGCTTCATAGAAAACAGAGCAGAAAGTAAAGAGTTCTCACTTTAATCCTCTCTCCTTCACCCCACACAGCCTTCCCCACCATCAACGTTCCACAGCAGTGTGCCCCATTTGTTAGGATCAGTGAACGAACGTCAACACATCATTATCAATCAAAGTTGATAGCTCACATCACGCGTCACTCTGTGTTGTATATTTGATAGATTTCGGCCAATGTACCATGACATGTATTTACCCCTATAGTATCAGACAGATTAGCTTCACTGCCCTAAAAATCCCTTGTGCTCCAGCCACACTTCTAATGTGGCTTAATTTCTGGTACGGCTACATGAACCCCTTCCACTGCTCTTTTTTTTTCAGAATTTTCCTGGCTATGTAAGTTTCTTTTTCTATACGAGCTTTAGAATCAGATGATATGAGATGATGTTAAATTTACAAATTAACTTAGGAAGATCTGACAGAGCTACGATGCTGAGTCTTCCACCGAACATTGTGAAAGGTTTGAAGACTGTATTAATTACAACAAGGCGTACCATCTCTCCTGTCAGTTTCTTCCAGACTTGGAGCTGGAGGATCATTACCATCTCCAGCTATCGGAACAACAGCCAACCTGAGGTAACTCATTTAGTCACAAACCGCTTAGGGAGCCTTCCTTGATTAACCCTGTCTGTTGTCATTTCCCCCTCCTTTCCATTCCTAGGCATTTCTGCTGTGGCATTTCTGTGACACATCATTTGCCACTTGACAGTCCACTGTGCCTGACACTCGACTGCCAAGTACTGAGGCAGCTTTGCCTTGGGTGACTTCCCTCAAACACCCAGGACACCTTGTCCCATTCCGCTGCCACGCAGGGGTCATTCATCTCCCTACCTCTACTGCGTGAACAGGGACTGCACTGGGAGTGGCCCTGCAGCTTCGCAACCCCCTTGATGGCGCCTTAAACAGTCCCAACACTGAAGAGTGCACACAGAACTAGAAGAGGCTTCCTATAACCACGTCACACAGGAAAGATGTTGGCTGTGCGGAAGAAAGGAGACTGAAGAGTCTTCCTGCTTCTCCCTGCTGATGTCCTTGAAGAAAAGGGGCTGAGCAGGGACCCGGGGGAACCTCAGGATCCCCTTGCAGAGACCGTGGAGCAGGGACCGAGGAGTGAGGACAATCGCGGAGAGGAGGAGGAATATAGGAGGAAATTCACAGGCACCGCCAATGTGGGTGGGGGTGGGCCGTCAGTTCACTCATTCAACAAAGACTGGAAAGTAGTTATGATGTGTCCAGGACCACGTTTGGTGTTGCCAGATGTGAATCAGAACTATTTGCTTATCTTTAAGAAATCACTAATGTTTAAGTCCAGAGATGCAGAAGAATTGACAGAGTAGGTGAAAACCCACTCCTGACCTACGAGACACAAATTAAATAAATTCCCAGTAGTCAAAGTGGGCTCTCCCTGACACTAATCCCCGCTGTGCCGGGCAGGGTGATGAGACATGGAATCTCTTCTCACCTTTTTCATGTCAGTCAAATGCCTTCCCCACCTATTCCTTTCTTCCTTCAAACAAAAACACAGTTTTTCAGAGTTTCCATGCTGAAATCCTGACCTTGCTGATCCGGGGCATTTTTGTGGTTGTGAGGATGGGATGGGAGGGGTTTTACTGGCATTTAGTGGCTGACGGGCATGGGTATAACGCATCTTGCCAAATTCAGAACACTCCCACAAGTGGGTCTCACACCTGGATGACTTTTCAAAGTCTTATTCAACATCCATAGAGGTGAAAAACTGTTCACAAGTATCTAAGCCTTAGAACCTAACTCCATTTCACACATAAACACAAAGGGTTTCTTTGCAGTTTTCACGGACATTGAATGTCCAGCATAGAAACCATCTTATCATCCTAGTGAAGACCGTACTTTGTTTTCTTTGGAAATCTACTTAGCGCAGCTCACAATCATTGAAACTCCTGCCACTAAGGCAACATACCCACCCAGATCAGTGAGCATGGGCAGCTTTGGCATTCGTGGTGCAAGCAACTGACAATTCCTTTATTTTTAGTGAAGCCATGCCCAAACAGTGACATATGGAAATGTAAACACATATTACTCTATTCTAAATTACTTTATTTTATTTCTCCTTTATTTTATAGTTAGAGCATTACACTGATTTTTTCCCTTAAACTTAAGTGTGGAAGCACGTTGGGTATATATATGAATTTCACTTCAGGAGAGTAAAGGGGATATTACAAAATATTACTATAAAAAGGGGAAATGGAGTCAGATAGGGTGGGAATCAGAGTTCTGCACGGTGAATTCAGATTTCTGAAAGAATACTGAATTAACTTTTCTTATCTTTTTGATAGGAACTTTGAGAACAAGGACACAAGTCCTAGCTATCCGCTGTCCAACTGGGAGACAGTCTTTCCACCTATTAATACACTTTCTGTGAGCCAAATGTGACATTAGACTGTCTCCCTGCGCACAACGGGGCTCCTTGAAAACGGAATTCACAGCCCACTCAGCAGGTCCCCTCTGCTCTCTGCTTGGCATCTTGCTGCTCCCCTTCTTCAGCCCCACCTAGTAACCACCTGTTCTCCCCTTCTTCCTGTTCCCCATCTTGAAAAGATGCAAGGCAACCAAACAGAGCAAAGGTCTCCACAAACAAGGCCTAAGACCACAGACGGCCAGCCCTTCTCTAGCCCTGATAAGCCAGCCCAGTCCTGAATGCTAAGGTTCATCGATACTCACATGCTGACGGAAATCGTTTAGATTCAGTTCTTTCACTTCACGGTTTATTTTTAGTTCTCATACAACTGAAGTCATCAAATTCATTACGTGCGGACCTTCAAATTCATATTTTAAAAGAAAATCAGATGGGAAAGGGGCTGTGAACTTCACTTAGTGCTAGGAGTTACAGTGAAAAGTAATCTTTCAGCTGACCTCTGCAGGATGAGGGAGAACTCACCGAGGTCAACCCAGTGAATCTGAAGCACAGACAGTGAGGGCAAAAGGGGCACAAGACCCGGCCGAAGAAGCAGAGAGGATTCTAGACCAGGCAGACTCTTCAAGGCCAGGGTCAAGAGTTCGTTTTCACTCTGAAAACAACGTTTTTGAGTGATGTTTCTGAGCAATGTTCCAACTTGCATATTAAAAAGATTTCCTGCGTGAAGAATGCATTGGAAGGAAACGACAGTGGATACACGCACACTAGTCAGGACCTACATGCAAAAGAACAGGCACATTCCGTATGAGGATGCTGAGGGAAGTCGGGGGACAGGTTCCAAGATATTCAGGAGGTCAAATGAAAGGGACTTCATGAGGTATGAGCTGGACGAAAGGAAGGTCTCAAGGAATAAAAACGAGCTCACTGCACACAAGAGCAAAGTCTCACAATTAATCGTTTGAACGTGTAGAGGAAGAGCTCTCAGATGAGACCCGGTAGGCAGCTACTGCTGCCCTTCGTGATTCCCGGCAACGACACAATCCAACATTTTCCGCAGACAGTTCAGCGGTTGCGGAGGCCTTCTTCACTCAAACCTGGTTCTCATCACTCACATTTTCCGTGCCGAAACAACACAGTTTGAGGAACTGAGCGGGACTCAGTTTCGATATTTAAGTACCGTCCCCAGCACTGACAGACCATCCTAGAAAGCAGTCCCTCTGCACTTGACCCGAGCAATGGCCAGAGCCTCGCTTTTAAAAGCACGGGGAGAAATCAGAACATCTCATACCGTCCGTTTCAGCCACTGTACGCGGAGCAGCCAGACGGTCAATGCCTCCGAGAAAGGGGCGGAGGGGCCAAGCACGCGGCCTCAACAGTGACAGGCAGAGACCCCAGTGGACGAGACCCAGACCCAGGAGCCGAGAGGCGGCAGGGCTACGCCCAGGGGCCAAAGCGTCTTACCTTTCGGGAACGTGGTTTCTGCCCTTCCTCTTGGCTGAAGAAGGTCCGCAAAAGAGGGGTCCTTGGACCTGGCCGCGGCGGGCATGAAGCCATTGGCTCATGTGGGCCCCAAGATGCCCCCCTGCCGCCGAGACTGACAGACTCCCCAGTCCGGCGCCCTCGGTGTCAGAACAAGACCCCCAACCACAAGAACCTGCGTGGCAAACCAGGCAGCGCCCAAATCCCTACCACAGCGCATGCGACACCGCCTGGCCTGATGACGTCACCAGGCCGGCTGCCAGAGAAGCCCGATCAGGGAACAGCACTCTGGCGGCTACGGCGCCCTCCTTCGCCGGAGGCCGGTAGTACAGCTCATGCAGATGAGCGCACGCTTGTCACCGCCTTGAGATTTCAAACACTGCAGGCCATGCAATGAAAACTGAAGTCAACTCCCCCAGTTCCTTGTGTGCTTCTCCAGATGTTTTCCAAGTGCTTACGTTCACTCGCATATTTTATATAAAGATTTCTTTGTACCTATATGCATATCCTCTATTTCATGTAAAAGCAGCGTACTCCACATGTTCCACAATCGACCTCTGACCCTCAACTTTCCAGTCCATTTATTCATACATCCATTCTATTCCTTTTAATGCTTGCATACTATTCCATTCAGTACAATTACCAAAATTTATGAGTCCAATATTGATGGACTTTTAGTTGTTTTCAGTACTTTTGTCCTCTGCTACAGAGAGACTGCAATGTGAACATCCTCACGCGTGAGTACAGCTACTTTTAAATTCCTAGAAGTAGAATTGCTGGAAAGGATATGCAAACTTAAAATTTTTAAAGTACTCTCTAATTCCCCTCCAAAAACACTGTAACAACCTACTCTCCCACTTAGAGTGAAACTTTCATTGGATTCCTACCCTGTGCCAGGTATCATGTTACAGGGTGATGCTATGTATATTTTCAAAAATACCGATAAATAACTGAGAGGGATAAGAGTGGAGCTGAAGACTAAGATTTCCACACAGCATCAGGCACAGGGAGCTGTCCCTGTTAGGAAAACTCTGAATTTGGCTACAAGTGGAACGGCAAAGGACAGCACGTCCTACAGTAGGTCTGAAGGCAGAAGGGGCAATAAATTTCAGATTAACCTGTAGATAATTGTAATAGTGAATGCTTTTTACTGCCTATTTTCTAGTTTCTGAAAATATCTTACAAACACTGTTAATAATCTTCACAACCATTGGAGAGCTAGGTAAACAACAGGTCAGAGAGGTGAGAGTTCTGGAATAAAGGAATAAATGAATGGGTAAAACGATCACTAGCTCTAACATTTCTGGGATAGTCACAGTCTAACCAAGTTGAAATCCACAAGCATCTACAACTCAGGAATATTCTACATATTTCCTAGTAGGTGAACATTAGTAAGTTGCTATTTGCAAAAAGAACGACATCAGTTAGCACAGCAGAGTTTGCAAACTTACAACTTGGCACCTTCAACTTTGAAGTTACATCAAAAAATATTCCTGGGGCCAGCCCCGTGGCCGAGTGGCTAAGTTCGCGAACTCCGCTTGGCGGCCCAGGGTTTTGCTGGTTTGGATGCTGGGCGCGGACGTGGCACTGCTCATCAGGCCACGTTGAAGCAGCATCCCACGTGCCACAACTAGAAGGACCCACAACTAAAATATACAACTATGTACTGGCGGGATTCGGGGAGAAAAAGCAGGAAAAAAAAAAAAAAGGAGATTGGCAACAGTTGTTAGCTCAGGTGCTAATCTTAATATACATATTCCTTTGGAGTTTATGGAAAAAAATACACCATTGGTGAGCAGTGGCCTAAAAGTACACAGGGTACAGAAAGCTATAGACATGACCACACAAAATGTAACATGAATTGATCAGAACCTAGAAAGGCTATATTGGTCTTGCACTTCCCATTTGCTAAATGACACAAGCTGGGGTGGGACTACGCTCAGATGACGCAAGAAAATCTAGACCTAAGCATAACAAGGTTTCCAGAAAGTATGGGAAGCAGTAAAGTGTAGGTCTTTGGAGGTACGAATCCAACATGAAGTAAAAGAACGCCTCCATGGGTATGCAGGACACTGGAATGGAAAATATAGGAGCAAGGCATATTTGGAGCACCGAACAGATGAGTAGTTGACACTAACAAAATCTGCCAGTACCCGGCAGGGCCCCGGGGAACATGGAGGAGTTTGAGGGATGCCAGTCCTTAATTGAATCAAAAAGGGACAACGGGGAGAGTAAGGAAGAGCCTCAGGGCTAGACGGACAGGGTGTGTTACACCAAGACAAGTCTCAGTTATCCCCGTGGCAACAAAATGCAGGAGACGGGTCTATGGGACGAGACAGTACCCTAACTATAAAAAAAACGCTTCCTGTGAGTGCAGGGCTTGGTGGTAAGTTCCAGAACATTGGACTCAACCTTCTGACGTTCCTCAAGTTTCATTTAAGATTCTTTTAGAGGTAACATGATGCTGAGGCTGCAAGCTAAGGTTAAATGCCTGGAATGACGGAAAGAAAGCGGTTATAGAGACTGGGAACCAGGAAAGGCCCAAGTAAGGGTTTGCCTGAACAGACTGGAAGCGGAAAGTGAATATTTTCATGTGTAAACATTTTACTGCTATGAGAATTTGTCTTACCACAGCTCCCACAAACTTATACTACCCACCCTAACCTGCGTTAGCTCCGGATTCCCTTCATTTCCACATGACATAGAGAAGAGAGAGACCAGTCTCACTTGTGGATATGTTGTTAGCCTCACGTTACATCCTCATATCATGGAAGTAGGCTATCCGGGGTATGAAGCTGAGGGGCAAAACCCTTCAAAGATTTCACGAGCCCCAGCCATAGCTCTACACTGCAATACCCTTCACAATTTCTCCTCGGGTAAGCACCCCCCGCCATCACTCAAAACATTAACATTTCATAACAGGAAAAATATTCCTATAAATGAAATGTGTGTCTTTGGAGGTCCCATCTAGCAGGTATCTACTTGTGGGATCCTGGCATCTTGGATCACACACCTCCTACTCATTTGAACTATGAAAGTCTCCACATAGGTCCACCCAGGCATCCGCAAAGCTTACCGCCAAGGAAAATGACTAGATCCACAGATTTCCTCCCCAAATCAGCTGACTCCACATACAAATCAGCAGCAACTCAGCCCTCGCCCACTGTCTCCCAGTCACCAGAGTGGTTAGAGAGAAGAGCACTAAGCAGGGGCACAAAAGCAGAGGCTCCCAGGCCAGCCGGGTGCACTGCACACATCTGCTCCTTAGGCGTGAGGGCACCGTGCAACTCACCACAATGCTTCTCACAGCCCCCTCGTAAGTTTCTCCACAGAACCCTTCAGGTCAAGTTAGTTCGTGAGGCTTCCCAATGAACAATCAGCAGGAGAACACCATGTGATCTGTCTTCCCACGTTGGATCCTTAAAAACACAACCAGGAGAAACATGGAGAAAGACCCAGAGCATTTGAAAACAACCCATATTCTACACAATTACCAATGAATAACATAAATCATGTAATATCACATAAAACAAAGTGAGAGAAAGTGATTTAAGATTATTCTCTTTAGTGGACAGAAACTGCGGCTGTTGCAGGACTACCCAGCAAATTGAAAAGCTATATACTGAATTTTCTGTTCTCTTAATACAAAATGAGGGCAAAATGTGTCCACCTGTTTCTCAAGGCCAAAAAATCCACAGACAGCTGTTTTCCTGTCCCTTTCACCTTGCCTCTTCCCTATTCTCCACGAATGTCCTCCTCTTTCTCTCACTATTCTCCTCTGCATGTTGCTCGGCCTTGCACACAACCATGGCCGACAGAGAACCCTAGAGGCCCAATGTTCTACAGCGGCTGTTTCCAAGAGGGAGGAGGCTACAGCAACTGCCACACTGGATACACTCAGAGGAGAAGGAAAGGGGAGGACCCCGAATGCCTCTCATGTATAAAAGCGCGGGATGGCAGGAGGCCTGTGTGGCCCAAGGAGCCAGAGGTAGCAAATTATGGGCAAAAGAATTGCAACCCAAGGCTGGAAGACAAGAGCTCTGCCCTCAGCTGTGTCCCTGGCTCTCTGGCATCTGCTTCTAATGGGCAGGCGCCATTTTCAGAAGCATCAGGCACTGGAAAGAAGACCTCTGCTGCTGGGATTGAAAGGAAGTAACATCCAGGAGGGGGAGATGCGAGCAAGGGCGAGGCTGGTCCCAGAAACAAGGCCTATAATGCAGACAAAAGAAAAGGGGAGCAGCAGAGAGATGCAAGTCCAACCCGGCCCAGCCCAGTCCAAGGAAGGTAGGATTCAAGGAGAAGAAAGTCAAAGAGAAGACCGTTTAACCACATCATTCCCCACAAGGGGCACTCAACAAACCTCACCCTACTCTTTCACCAAGTTACAGAAGGAGCTGCCAATCCTTTCCTTTGCTCCTTAAAACCTGCAGTAAGTTCACCGTTAGATCACCTGGTAGGATTTCAGAACAACGGTAATAGGTCAACCTAGATGTCCTTTTCCTTCCTCTCTAAGGACATTAACTAACTGTACATGTAATTACTAATGTACAATATATATTATAAAGTATAATTCATAGAATACAAAGAACTATGAGTTAATTACATTAATGAACATCTATAAGGAACGTTGAGAGGATTCCCTGACATAAGAGCCTGGGGAAGAGAGACTAGCACATGTGGCTCCTAGGATGTCACCTCCCCAGAGCTCAGCCATGCAGGTGCTGCTGTAGCTCTCCCCCGACTCCCTCCACCCAATCCCATCTTCTTGTGGGGAATCTGGCCGCCCTATTGGCTGTCTCGTACCTTTGAACTGCCTGCTCTGTGACATCATTCTCCCCCTAGACCTACTGCCACCTGCTAGAATCTTGGGGTTTCCATGGAGTTGTCTGTAAATAAATTTGGATCATCGCAAGCGACCAGTGTGACCAGTGACCTTCATACTGGACACACCGCTCTTTGACGGCAGCCACTCAGACTTCATCTGGTATCGTCTCCTCATCTCTTGGATCTGCGGTTGATGCTTCCTCTTCTTTTCTCGCCATGTCAGGCAAGGAAACTAACTTTTTAAGTGTTCCGTTATGTATTTTTGCCCCTAAATTTGGTAGTAGATTCTAACGTAGCAGAGAATAATGGGAGGAAAGTATTGAAGTAAACCTGGGGACCTAATTTAAGTTTTGACTTTGACATTTATGAGCTGTAGGACTTTGGGCAAGTCGTTGACTCTCTCACAAACTCTGTTCTCTCTCATCTCTCACATCAGGATATTACAACTGTGGTTCCTTCTGCTCCTTTTCTTTTCTAATATTGAATCTTAAAGGGCACCCAGGTAGAAATGAAATCAGAGACTTCTTGAGGGTGTTTCCACAGAAACAGAGAGAAATCTAGGTGATGCAGGAAGTTAGCAGTATATCCCCAAAGGTTTCATCTGTAATGGTCTCCCTCCACTGAAATTTCAACTGTAGTATTTTAAATTTAGTGCTGTTCAAAAGGCAATATGCCCATGTTTGGAGTTATCTACCTAAATGAGGTGAAAAAAAAAAAAAGTAGGAAGAGACAATGGAGAGTACTGGGCTATAGGGGGACTAGTCTTCAAAGGTCAGGAAGTTGAGGATTGTTTTCATCAGCACAGGCCAACAGGAACCTAGAGGGAGGATAAAATAGAAGAATGAGGAGGAGAGCGAGGAGGAGCTCTCCAGGAAAAAGAGGTGGTTTGGCATGAAATGCTGAAGGAACTAAAGATTTTCAATTGCAGCAGGAAGAGCACAGAGTGAAATGTGCTCAGAGCAGGGCGAAGCACAGCTGACTTCAGCAAACGCTCACATTCATAGCCGAGGAAGGCCAGTGAGGCAGAACAGGGCATCGCCAGGCAAAGCAGCTTCTCAGACTCAGACTCGCTTGTTTGCTTTTTTCTCTTGCCTCTCTGAACACGGACGGCACCTGAGAGTTTGAATATAAACATTTCAGAGATCTTTTAGAAATGACACTTCCTATAATCCAGAAATTGATAAAGTGCTTATCCAGACGGCTGGAGGCAACAGAATTTCTAGTGTTTTATTTCATTCTCATTTTTTTTTTTTAAGATTTTATTTTTTTCCTTTTTCTCCACAAAGCCCCCCAGTACCTAGTTGTATATTCTTCATTGTGGGTCCTTCTAGTTGTGGCATGTGGGATGCTGCCTCAGCGTGGTTTCATGAGCAGTGTGATGTCCGCGCCCAGGATTCCAACCAACGAAACACTGGGCCGCCTGCAGCGGAGCGCGCGAACTTAACCACTCGGCCACGGGGCCAGCCCATTCATTCTCATTTTTTTTACTATGTAGATGTTTTGCCCATTAAAAATAAAATATAAGTTTCTAACAAATAATATCCTCTAACTTGAATCAGAAGGATTAATTCCTGTGTGTGATACGTAGGTTCCAAGTCAAGGCTGCTTTTCATCTTTATAAACATTTTCTTCCTGACATAGAGCGCGCACTGAGAAACGGCCACCATCTCTTTCTAGATGTAAGCTGCCCGAGAAGAAAAAGCAAAACTCAAGTGCCCCATCTCTGACTCCACATTTATCTCAGACAATTTCGTGGCATCCTTGGGGTTTTCCTACATTAAATTTTTAAAAATTGGATTCTAGCGATGACGGTGTTTTTAGTCTTTGGGGATGACCCCTTCCTGGATCTTGAAGGTGATAATAATTGAGGTTTTAGGATAAATAGAAAAACCTTCCTGATACCTTTTAAGTACTCTCTTCTGCATCTATGTGGTTATACTAATTGAAGTATGGATTTCTAGTAGGCTTAACTAGCTGTTCCTTGCGGCTCATGGTCAGAGAAATAAGAACGAGCACAACAACGGAATTCCTTTACACTTAGGATGTTGCTCTCTGCTTTGTACCAGTTTTCACTGAAATATCTGTCTGCTTATATTGTGGCCAGCTATACATTCACATTGATAGCATTTTGATGCCTTTTAGGCCACTTTTACTGATCGACTCTGTCTGCACGTACTGGCTAGGAATTCATTCAAAATCACCTTCTTCTCGGGCTGGTTTTGGTAAATAGTATTCACTACAATGGAGCCGGCAATATTCACTTTCATGACAAAGCGTATATGATACAGAACTACATTTATCAGTAAACTGATTCTGCTTTGTTGCTTGCTGCATACCGCAGTTTTTATGAATATCTATATGGTTCTTTTTACTTCCTTGATAAATGTTTTCCATGATTTTTCACAGAACTTATCATGTCTTCCTCCAGATAACAGATATGTCATATATGAATTCATGTATGAATTACTATTATTGTTGTTGCTGTTGTTATTGTAACTACAGATGAGTAACCTGAAGCTCAGGGAGATTAAATTACTGTTTTCTTTCAAAAAGCACTTCTTGGGATGCACACCCTCAGGCAATCCTGTGGAGGTAGGATCAGAAACCAGGCTTGAAGAGGGTAAGAGTAACCCTTTACACCTACCACCCGGACTGACTACTGGGTGAACTCTAGGGAACAGCACGTGAACTGCACGAGCAAACAGACCCTGAAGAAGACAGTGGTAACAGCTGCACTGTTTTCTAAGGGACCAAGAAAACACCTTATTAGGAGGTCTCCTTCTCCCGGGTTCTGGTAGTGGAACAGTCAGAGCAGAGTCCTGGCAAGAAGTCAGGAGACTTAGGCTCTGTGACCTGGTGATGATGCTGCCATAATGGGAGAATCGGACCACTCCAGCTGACCTCTCTGAGCCTCAGTTTCCTCACTCGTACCAGGAGAATGTCAGAACAGAGCATCTCTGAGGACGTTCTACTTCTAAAATGCTTCTATTCTAGCAAAGAGTAGATGAGTCAGGACTAGGGGAGGCTCAAGGGAAGGATGGACAGCGAGAAGGGGCTTCCAGCCTAGACAACAAGGTGTGGACCACACCACTTGGGGTTTCTGCACATCTCTGCCGCAGCTGGGAGCACAGGCAGTTACACAGAAAGGAACAAACTCCTCCCGCCCTTACAACCACCATAAAGGCGTGGGTGTTCGCTATCTCAGTGAGCACTGGGATGAGAGGCTTCCTCATGCAGCAACCTTGAGATGATGCTGCTCCTCAGACATTGTCAGAGTTGATCAATCTCACTGAGTTTTTCTTCACCCTCTTGTTCCCTACAGAAAATTTCCAAAATCCATCCTTACTTGGAACTCCAAACTCCCTGCAGCTCTCTCTTCCTGTGGTGAGCGACGCAGCTTCCCTAGCAGGAAGTGTCTGCAATTTCTCCAGAGTCTCTGCTCCAGCCGTCAGTTCAGGATGGCTACTGCCATCAGCCACGGGCACCTCTTCCCAGCCACTCATGGGCAGCGCCTACCTTTACCAACATTCTAGCACAACCATGCTGTCTGGAGTGACTGGCCAGAGCCAGAGCTCCACCTCAGCTGCTTCCTATCCGGGTCTCTTTGAGTGGGGTGTCCCAGGAAGCACTGCACAGGAGTCCTCTTCACTCGGAGACTGCACTCTGACTGTCACTGGCCACGACACAACGGTTTCTTCCATGTCTATGGCAGCACACTATGACAGAACTTCAGGTGCCAATAACCCGGTCCCACTGTATCCATCACTTTCCACCAGCCTTGTTCAGGGAACACCATCTCAGGTTCCAAATCAGGGACACAGCCTGTCACTTCCCTACCAGGAAGGAAGCCAGGTGTACTACTATGGTCACGGCACACTGGGGCCTCTGCTGTCTGGAGAACTTGGCCCCTGCCTGCAGTCCTACGGCTCTGTGTCCTACACAGGAGCTGGGGCCTCTGCTCCTCAACCAGAAATGGTGTTGGTACTAAAGGAGATTCAGCCCACACATGTCCTTCCACCAGCCTCCACCTCTGGGGTCTACTACGCTGCGTCTGCTCCAGCCATCCCACAAACCAGATCTCAAGGTGAGTACAAACAGCAAGAAGGCAGAGAAAGGAGGTCTGCATCCAAAATCAGGGTCAAATCTGCAGCCGGGAAGCGGCGAGGCCACAGACAGGTAGAACTGAAGTCCTGAGACATGAGTGAACACTACCCTCGCTCAGTGCTCCCCATTTCAGACTCGACATAAGAACACCTCATACAGGGGGGCTGGGGGGACACTGTAATGCTCATCCATGCTACATGGCTGAGAACCCCAAGAGCACACCAAGGGACCCCATACCTCTCACCACCCCAGCTGCTAAGTGCCCTACTCCACCACATACAAATGGACTCCCTCTGCCGATTTACGGGTTAGTCTCCTGGGAAGGCCTGTCAGAACTATCACTATGATAGAGACACGCAAACTTTCCCTCGCTTTGTTCACTCATACCAGGAATAAGCCCTTCTGTCCCGAGACGCTGTCAAAATTCAGCAGGCTAGGAATCTGTCCTTGCTCATATATTCCATCGGAAAGAGCTCCGCTCCCTCTCCTCGTCCACAGTGTGACGTGTTCTCATTCTCTCGGGAAAATGGACAGCATCAAAAAGACTCTATAGGAGAATGTTAGGACTTGTGAAATGTCTCATAGTATAAAACTCTCTTTTACTTTTTACTGCTCCTATGACAACCCTATGAAATAGAAAGAAAGCCAAGGGACAACGACATCCAATGATCACCAGTAAGAACCAGAACACTCGCCTCTTAGCTCCTAGCACAGGGCGCTGTCCATGATCCTTAAGAGCCAGGAGAAACACCTTGCCCATCGGGAGAAGGGACGTGGTTGCTGCACTGGTGTCTAGGGGGGAACATCTCACCCACCGAGGACTCACTTCATCCTTGCTTCCTTTGTAGTGGTGGAAACCTCCCTGGGGAGAGAGACTTTCCTGGGACTGCAACCTCCAAGCCAGACATTTTGTCTACAGCAAACTCCAGAATTCCCCAAATCCTGCAGTAGCAGAAATACCCAGATGCTGCAGAGTAACCCACCACATGAGCCTGCAGACATTTCACTGACAGCTTCACTCCAGACTTCGAACAGTAACCTCCTGGCACTGTCTCCAGCTCCAAAGAATTGGGATGAGTTTAACACCAACCTTTCAAAGCCTCTGGATCCCGACCAGATCCCAATAGAAAACCAAGATCCTCTACCACACCCTTTAGAAATTCCTGATATTCTCCAGCTCCTGGCCTGCATCGATCCCCTCGGGCCAGAGGACCACCCTGCTTCCGAAAACGCTGATCTGGGAAAGAGTAGCCTGAGTCTTGAGGGCCAAGGGACACTGGAAAACGGGACCGAGGCTAGCGGTGGCTTTGCAGACATCGCTACACTGATGGGGGATGGTCACCTTCCCCAACTATTCGACCCCTTGAAAGACCTTGATCAACCCCAAGGCCCCGAGCTGATCCAAGCCAAAGAGACAGGAGCCATCGAGTCCATCCAGCTGCAGGAAAAGTCAAGTAGCAGAAAGGATGCCTCCGATAACACCAGGAAGAACAAACATCAGGCCTCTGAGCCTCTCGATGGTGCTCCCAAGGCCAAAATCCAGCCAAAGGACCCAGAGTGCCTGTCAGGGGGAGAAGGGCTGATTTGCAATGCTGCAGCCAGTGACAGGGCTCCTGAGAACGAGGCCGAGCACTCCAACAGCAAACCTCAGAAAGCCGCACCCAGCAGGATCAGTACAACCAAGAGCCATGGGCAGGAAAGGACCAAGAAGACCAGAGGAAACAACCCCAAGAAAGCCGGAGAGAGTCGGCAGTCAGGGACTGAAGTCAGGGTGGAAGAGAAGCCAATGATGCCCAGGATGAAGCGGAGGAAGAATCAACCCGAGCTGAGCCAAGAAACCTTTAAGCGGCCTCGAACCAGCCTCGGCCAGCACATGCTGGAGTCGGTGCAGGTGTTTCATGCTCTGGGGAGGAAGAGTGAGAAGAACACCGGGCCCTCTTCCTCCCGGGCCCTGGGAACCTGCAGCAACGCCAAACACCCCCAGCCCTGCCCAGCTATCAAACCGTGGCTGGATAAACCACTGGAGGGTCAGTGTCCTGAGGAAACTCAAGTCAAAGCCCAGAAAGCAGAGAGCAGTGCTGAAATGGAGTGTCCACCTCCATCCCGGGACGAGCTGCCACCTCCTGGGAAGGTCAGGTTGGTACCTTTGCCTTTTCTGTCCGTGGACAAGCCTCCAGCTCGACCTGTTCCTCGGAGGCCACAGGCTCTGGCCTCACATCGGCCTGCTGTGGCAGACCCTGCCCGGCCTGCTTCCACCAACTCAGCTCAACCAACTGCAGTCAATTCCACCCACCCAGCTCCTGCATCTTTGACAGGTCCTGCCAGACCAGCTCGGCCAATTACCACCAACCCCGCTCGACCGGGTTGGACCAACCCCACCCGGCCTAGCGGCCCTCAGTGTCCTGCTTCAAGGCCTGCACCTTACAGAACAGCATCTTGCACTTCTCTCCAGCAGGAGCCCGTTGCCACTGCTGTGCCCATGCTCCAGGCCCCGCCCAAGCCTCCCGCCCAGTATCTACTGGAGGATTTCAGCAAGCAACCAATTCCATGGAGGAAACCCGTCATTCCAGGGCCAGTGATGTCAGAGCCCATCACACAGGAACAGAGGCCAGAGCAGGAGGCCATGAAGAGGCAGGCTCAACAGGAGCGTGAGAAGGCTGCCAAGTACACCTCTTGGGGGAAAGTGCAGTTTTTCATTGAGAGGGAAAAAGAAATGGAAATTTCTCGATACTATGGCTACGCGATATAAGGCTGCTAGGGCTCTTGGTGCCCCTTTGGGGACCAGTTGCTTTTCTAGAGATAGATAGATAGATAGATAGATTTCTCTTATTCATTTTGATATATTTAAAAACTTAGTAAAACAGTAAATAAAGTACTAGAATGAATAGATGAGTAATAAAGAAGCCTTCTGTGTTTGGAAATGCTGTTAACTGTGTTTTTTCTGTGATGGGGGTGGGAGGGAACCCAATTCTTCAGGAGAAAAAAAAAGTGAAGTTGGACAGGAGAATGAGGGAAAAGGGAGACGAACTGACGAAAGAGGCCATAATTGGGTGCAGGGCTGGGGAGGCCAAAAGGGGAGAGATTTGAGGGGTTTATAAAAAGAAGCAGGAGTCGTGAATGACAGAAGTCAGAAGCAGGGCCTGAGGGGAGCGTTAAAAGAGTAAAATTGGAATAGAGTTGAAGACGGCAGCCGATGAGTCTAGGTTGACCAGGAGAAATGTAAAAAGTCTCTCGGGAGGCTGGTCTTATGGCTCACGACCACCACATCGGTGTTTTGGAAAACAAGAGATTCAGGACACCTTCCAAAAGGCTTGGGTCACTTCATCCATGAATGACTACGGCTGGGGACGGTCAGTATAAATCAAAGGGGAATCTACGGGATGAATGGCCAGGGCTGAGTTACCTTGGGGGCAGCTGATAACAGGAGCCTCCCCATGGGAGCTGCTGCAGCAGGACAGGGCAGGCAGAGAAATTTCCTCAACTTCTGTGCACCAGGCCCACGAGCCCACTACTTCAGTTAACCTTTGCAACAACACGCAAGGTCAGGGTCACTGAGCCGCTTTACTACTGACGTTCCGCAGTGGGCTGCAGTCACACTGCCTGCGGAGGAGCAAGGCCTCAACTTGAGACCTGCATGCCAGCAGTGCTCAGTATTTGCTCACGCCTGTTGGCGACCAAGCTGGCTTTCAGAGCACAGCATCCAGACGTTACTGGTGGATGAGACCAAACTTCTGGAGCGGGGCCTAAACTTTTTTTTAGATGTACTTCATTCTATTTCCCCTCTGTACAGACTATGTCGTTTTCCCACCCAAGGTCCAATTGCCATACATCGTCCTACACATCTGCCCCTTACCCCTTTCCACCTCCTCCCCCGCTTTCCCCTCTGGTATCTATGTGTTTGTTTATCTTCCACATATGAGTGAAGTATTAGGTATATGTCTTTCTCCATCTGACCCATTTCACTTAGCGTAACACCCTCAGGGTTCACTCATGTTGCTGCAAATGGCAAGATTTCATGCTTTTGATAACTGAGTAGGATTCCATTGTATATATACCACATCTTCTTTATCCATTCACCTCTCAGTGGGCCCTTAGGAGGTTGTTTCCAAGTCTTGGCTATTGTGAATAATGATGCAACGAACATACGGGCGCATCTATCTTTGCCAATTAGTGTTTCCACGTTCTTTCGATAAACACCCAAAAGTGGAATAGCTGGGTCATATGGTAGTCTTATTTTTAATTTTTTCAGGAATCTGCATTCTCTGTTCCATAGTGGCTGTACCAATTTACATTCTGACCAGCACTATATGAGGGTTCCCTTTGCTCCACACCCTTCCAACACTTGCCATTTCTTGTTTTTCTAATAATAGCCATTCTGACGGGCGGGAGGTGGTAGCTCATTTTGGTTTTGAATGCCCTTTCCTAAAAATTAGTCATGTTTCATACCTTTTCATGAGCCTGCTGCCCACTTGTATATTTTCCTCAGAAAAGCGTCTGTTCATAAGTATTGACTTGAGAGACCTGCCAGGTCCTCCTGAATCCACCTGGCCTGTCGCCACCTTTTCTCAACATCACTATCCTCCAAACCACATGAGAAAAACCTGCCGGAAGCGTCTGTCACACTGCGGGAGAGTGGTGGGTGTGCCTGTGCACTGGGTCGCGGCTCCACCTGCACAGGACTGGTGTGCCCAAGGGTCCAGAGTCACTCCCTGGGAAGTCTTGTGGGGCACCTGGAGGGGCTGAGCAGGGGAAGCGTGGGGGACAGGAGGCATACAAGGGAATGCAGTGGTTGGAGGGGAGTGATGTGAACAGTAAATAATTACCGTGAGAAAATTGGTAACTTACATTTCTAAAATTATTTTTATTGAGATATAATTCACATACCAGAAAACTCACCTTTTGAAACTCTAAATTCAGTGGCATTTAGTACATTCACAAGCTCAGGCAACCACCAGCATTATCAAACCCAACACATTTTCATCACCCCTAAAAGAAACCCTCTTAACCATTAGAGGCTGCTCCTCACTCCCTCCTCTCTCCAGACCCGGCAACCACTCATCTGCTTTCTATCTTTACGGACTTGCCTTTTCTGGACATTTCACACATCTGAAATATACCACAATACGTGACCTTTGTGTCTGGCTTCTTTCACTTAGCAGAAGGTTTTTCAACGTCCATCCACGTTGTAGTGTGTGTCAGTCTTTCATTCCTTTGTATGACTGCATAACGGAGCCACCACACTTGTTTATGCTTTCCTCAGTTCATGGACATTTGTGTTGTTTCTGCTGGTCATTTACATTTAATGAGAGCTTATATTGTGTCATGAAGCACCACGAAGTCACTCACCCCATTTCGCCCATAAGGAGACAGGCTTGGAGAGTGTCAAGAATTGGCCCAAGGTGAAGAGTCAGCAACTAGGGGAGCTGGGGTTTCAACTCAGGCAGGCAGACCTCAGAGGTAATAGATTCACAGGAGAGAACGTGAGAAAGGTACAAAAGGGGATTCAATGGAAATTCACCCTTCTCCCCAAGTTCCCCGGCCACCCATTTCCCTCCTCCCTTAGACACATTTACTTTTGCCACGCTGCGGATCCTTCCAGAGAGGTGATTTACACTCCAACGTGGAAGTATCACAGTTTACTCACTAATGTGTCCACTGATTTGAAATATCATTTTTATGCCACACTAAATTCTTACATGTGTTGGCATTACTATTTTCAGAGTTGGCCTGACTTTTTTGCTTATCTCTAATATTTGGCATTTCTCTAGAATTCATTTGCTCTTCTTATAGAATTTTTAAAATTTCCTCCTTCTCTTATTTCTCTTAAGACATTATCCATTGTGTTCATTCACTCTTGTATTATTTGTAATGTCATCTTCAGATAGGACAAACTACCTGGTTTCTTCAAAAAGTAAAGTTATTGAGAAAAAAAGAAACAAAGACAAAGAAAGTGGAGAGAGACATGGAAGGAGAACCCATAGATTAAATCAGACATCCGAGACCTAACAATCAAACGCCAAGTGTGGCCCTAACTTAGACCTAACTCAAACTCTTCAAAACAATTTCTATGACATTTAGGAGACAACTGCGAATTTGAGCGCTGACTGGATATTTAACAATAAACCAGGATATTAAGGAACAAAACTCTGACATTTTAAATGTATATATCAAAGATGAACAAGTGAAAGTATATGATATTGGGGATCTGCTTAAAAAACTATGGAATAGGGCGAAACAGGGAGGGGTAGAGAGGAGACACGACAGCCATCAGCTGATAAATATTCAAGCTGAAGGAGTTCATGGCTGGTCCACGAACACCACACCATTATGTCTGCTCCTGTAAATGCTTAAAATTTGTGTTAATTGTTAAAACAGGACGACACTGTAGAAGACTTTTTGGCGCTTTCTCAAAGGTTAAACGTAGAACTTCCACACGATCCAACATCTCTACTCCCACCTATACATCCAAAAGAATTCAAAGCAGGGATTTGAACCAATGTTTGTACACAATGCTCACAGCAGCATGACGCATAAGGGCCAAAAGGTAGAAACAACCCAAGTGTCCATCAACAGACGAATGGATACACAAAATGTGGTATGTACACACAATGGAATGCTATTCAGCCCTAAGAAGGAATAACATTTTGTTACATGCTGCAACATGGATGAACCTAGAAAACATTATGTTCAGTGAAAGAAGCCAGATACCGAAGGAAAAATATGTCGGATTCCGCTAACATGAGGCACCTAGAATAGGCAAATTCACGGAGACGTGAAGTAGAATAGAGGTCACCAGGGTCTGGGGGAGGGGAAATGGGGCTGTTAGTTTTTCATGGTGACAGAGCTTTTGTTGAGGATGATGAAAACCGTTTGTTTACAGGCAGTGGTGACAGCTGCACAACATCATGAGTGCACTTAATGCCACTGAATTGTACACTTATGAATGGTTAAAATGATAAATATTGCTTACGTACATTTTACTACAGTAAAAAAAAAAAAAAACAAAAACAAGGAATACCTGAGTTCAAGTTTCAATTCTTCCTTTTCTGGGCCTCAGTTTCACCATCTGTGAAGTGAGTCACTGTCACCGTCTATGCTCCGGGCTCAGTGCAGAGGAAGCACTCAGGAGGGGACGTTAGTACCACTCCCACTTCATCAGCAAAGGCCTGCTGTGCGGATTCACTGCCTTAACGTGTGTGCACGCACTTTTTAAATGGCAGCTGCTGTACAGGCCTACCTCACTGTACTGTGCTTCGCTCTACCGTGCTTCACAGACGCCGCATTTCTTACAAGACCCCCATCAGCAACCCGATTACAACTTGCTGAAGGCTCAGATGATGGTTCATATTTTCAAGCAATAAGGTATTATTTACTTAAGCTATGTATGATGTCCCTTTAGATATAATACTATTGCAAACTTAACAGACTATGGTATCGTGTAAACATAACTTCTACATGCACTGGGAAACCAAATCATTAGTCTGACTCGCTTTATTGCGATATTCACTTTATTCAGTGACCTGGAACAGAACCTGTGATATCTGTGAGGTAGGCCTGTACAAATGTTAACAGACATTAGGTGTTATTGTTTCCCAAGGCTGTGGAACTGCCTAGAAGAAGGATAATTCTTTCCCACTGATAATGCCACACAGGCCAACAGAACATATGTGTTTCTCTATTATATCCAAAGATATTAGGAAACGAAAGCATAAAACTTAGAGAACTGTCTTCTATCAAGATACTTACACGTGCTCTCACAACTGCCCAAAATAAGTACCAAAGATACCATGGATACTCCATTCTTTTCTTTAGGCTACTACTGTTCTTACTAGAAGTTCACTTTACTTTGAAAATATAGAACAGGGGGGCCGTCCCCGTGGCGTAGTGGTTAAGCTTAGTGGGCTCTGCTTCGGTGGCCTCAGTTCACGAATTCAGATCTAAGGCACGGACCCACACCACTCGTCAGCCATGCTGTAGCACTGACCCACATACAAAACAGACGAAGACTGGCAGAGATGTTAGCTCGGGGCTCATCTTCCTCAAGCAAAAGAAGAGGAAGCGCGGCAACGTATGTTATCTCAGGGAGAAATCTTTCCTCAGCAAATATATATGTATGTATTTTTTATAATATATACTTTATAAATATACATAGAACATGGAAGTTCATAGAATTTCTTAAGCACATACAGAGGTTATTGCCAAATATTATATTTCAATTCACATCTTTACTCTCTTTTTCAGGTAGCAATTAGAAAAGTGTAATTAAGGAAAGCACTTGGTTCCCTTTTTGAAATACTACCCATGAGAGAAGGCCAGGATTACAACTACTGAATTACTATGCTTATTATACCATAAGAATGAAGACGGTTCCTTTCAATTAAGGGTTCCATTTACCTCTGGTTTGTATTAGTGGGGAGTGTGTGTTACATCAATAATCAGTCCAAGTTCTTCACTCTGCTCTCAGATTTTGCTGGAAACATCCAAGGGGTAACAACATTCTTCTACAACAAGATTCTTTTCCAAACTCTGTCAGAGAGAATGAAATAAGAAACAGCAAATGTGTGCTTCAAATCCTTTCTTATACTGTCATTCATTCAAGCCCTATGATGCTAACACACAGTGTGATTCAGAGGAAAGTTTCCACCCTTCTGGAAGTTACAAGCTAGATTACAATCTTTTCCCCCAGAGATTAGAGGGAAGAAAATAAGCTCACTTCTAGAGATTTACTTCTGTATTTGTGTCACGGGGGTACCTAACCAGACTGTAAACTCCCAGAAGGCAGGGACCACATCAGTGTTGTCCACCACTGCACCTCCAGCTCCAAGCGGAGTGCCTATGAGTAGGCACTTATAAATACTCCTAGAATATCTAAATAAATGAAGGATGGCTCTTATTGCTAAATATTCTTTTACGTATTTATCTTATTTATGTACTCTGTTCCACTGATCTGTGGTTACTCAAGGGCCAGCAACACATCTTTTAAAAAACTGACAGAGGTGGTCGGCCTGGTGGCGTAGTCCTTAAGTTCACCAGCTCTACTTCGGTGGCCCGGGGTTTGCAGTTTGGGATCCAGGGTGTGGACCCAGCACCGCTCATCAAGCCGCACTGTGGCAGCATCCCACACAAAAGAGAGGAAGACTGGCAGAGACGTTAGCTCAGGGCCAGTCTTCCTCATAAAAAAAATTAAAAGTAAAAAACTAATAGACTCATTTGTAGAGCAGTTTTAGCTTCATAGTAAAACGGAGCAGAAAGTAAAGAGTTCTCACTTTAACCATCTCTCCTTCACCCTACACAGCCTTTCCCACCATCACCATTCCATACCAGTGTGCTCCATTTGTTGTAATCAATGAAGCAACATTGACACATCATTATCAAAGTCCATAGCTCACATCACGGGTCACTTTGTGTTGTATAATCTATGGGCTTTGGCCAATGTACAATGACATGTATTTACCCCTAGAGTATCAGACAGATTAGCTTCACCACCCGAAAAATCCCCTGTGCTCCAGCAACACTTCTAGTATGGCTTAACATTTGGTAGGGCTAGGCAACCCTTTTCTACCTTCTTCCTTTTCAGAATTTTCCTGGCTATGTAAGTTTCTTTTGCTATACGAGCTTTAGAATCAGATGATATGAGATGATGTTAAATTTACAAATTACCTTAGGAAGATCTGACAGATCTACGATGCTGAGTCTTCCACCGAACATTGTGAAAGGTTTGAAGACTGTATTAATTACAACAAGGCGTACAATCTCTCCTGTCAGTTTCTTCCAGACTTGGAGCTGGAGGATCATTACCGTCTCCAGCTATCTGAACAACAGCCAACCTGAGGTAACTCATTTAGTCACAAACCGCTTAGGAAGCCTTCCTTGATTAACCCTGTCTGTTGTCATTTCCCCCTCCTTTCCATTCCTAGGCATTTCTGCTGTGGCATTTCTGTGACACATCATTTGCCACTTGACAGTCCACTGTGCCTGACACTCGACTGCCAAGTACTGAGGCAGCTTTGCCTTGGGTGACTTCCCTCAAACACCCAGGACACCTTGTCCCATTCCGCTGCCACGCAGGGGTCATTCATCTCCCTACCTCTACTGCGTGAACAGGGACTGCACTGGGAGTGGCCCTGCAGCTTCGCAACCCCCTTGATGGTGCCTTAAACAGTCCCAACACTGAAGAGAACACCTTGTGCACACAGAACTAGAAGAGGCTTCCTATAACCACGTCACACAGGAAAGATGTTGGCTGTGTGGAGGAAAGGAGACTGAAGAGTCTTCCTGCTTCTCCCTGCTGATGTCCTTGCAGAAAAGGGGCTGAGCAGGGACCCGGGGGAACCTCAGGATCCCCTTGCAGAGACCGTGGAGCAGGGACCGAGGAGTGAGGACAATCGCGGAGAGGAGGAGGAAAATAGGAGGAAATTCACAGGCACCGCCAATGCGGGTGGGGCTGGGCCGTCAGTTCACTCATTCTTCAACGACTGGGAAGTAGCTACGATGTGTCAAACACTAAACTTGGTGTTGCTGGATGTGAATCACAACCATTTGTTTATCTATGAAATCACTAACGTTTAAGTTCAGAGATGCAGAAGAATTGACAGAGTAGGTGAAGAAGAAAGAAACCCTGACCTATGAGACACAAATTAAATAAATTCCCAATACAGTCAAAGTGGGCTCTTCCTGACACTAATCCACACTGTGCCGGGCAGGGTAACGAGACATGGAATCTCTTCTCACCTTTTTTAAGTCGGTCAAATGCTTTCCCCACATATTCCCTTTTTTAGTTAAAAGAGAAACACAATTTTTCAGTTTCCATACTGAAATCCTGACCTTGCTGATCCAGGGCATTTTTTTGGTTGTGATGAAGGGAGTGAGGGCGTCTTACTGGCGTTTAGTGGGTGAGGGTCACGGATACCAGACATCTTGCCAAATTCAAAACAGCCCCACAAATGGGTCTCACACCTGGATGACTTTTGAACGTCCTAGTCAACATCCATAGAGGTGTAAAAACTGTTCAAAAGTATCTAAGCCTTAGAACTTGACTCCATTTCACACGTAAACACAAAGGGTTTCTTCGCAGTTTTCACGGACATTGAATGTCCGGGACAGCAGTCACCTTGTCATCCTAGTGAAGACTGTACTTTGTTTCCTTTGGAAATCTACTAAGCACAGCTCACAACCATTGAAACTCCTGCCACTAGGCAACATACCCACCCAAATCAGTGAGCATGGGCAGCTTTGGCATTCATGGCGCAAGTAACTGACGATTTCTTTATTTTCAGTAAAGTCATGCCCAAGCATTGACATATGGAAATGTAAATACTTCTTACTCTATTCTAAATTACTTTATTTTACTTATCCTTTATATTATAGTCAGAGCACGGCATTGACTTTTTTTCTTAAACTTAAATATGGAAGCAGGTTGTATATATCTAAGAATTTCACTTCAGGAGAGTAAAGAGGATATTACAAAGTATCTGCTATAAAAAGGGGAAACGGAGTGAGACAGGGTTGAGGATACAGCTCTACACAGTGAATGCAGATTTCTGAAAGAATGCTAAATCAACCTTTGCTTATCTTTTCAAAAGAACTTTGAAAGCAATGAAATGAGTCCCCAGCATCTGGTGTCCAAATGGGAGACACTCTTTCCACCTAGTAACACACTTTTTGCGAGCCAAATTTGACATTAGCCTGTCTCCCTGTGTAGAATGAGGCTCCCTGAGAATGGAATTCACAGCCCACACAGTGGGTCCCCTCTGCTCTCTGCTTGGCATCTTGCTGCTCCCCTTCTTCAACCCCACCTAGTAACCACCTGTACTCCCCTTTTTCCTTCTTTCCCATCTTAAAAACAGATACAAGGCAACAAAACAGAGCAAACGTCTCCACAAACAAGGTCTAAGACACAGATGGCCAGCCCTTCTGTATCCCTGATAACCCAGCCCAGTCCCGAATGCTAAGGTTCATCAATACTCCCATGCTGACTGAAATTGTTTTATTATTATTATTATTTTATTGCGGAGACATTGGTTTGTAGCATTAGACAAGTTACTGGTATACATCATTATATATTTTGCTTTCTGTGTAGATTACATCATGAATCGAGCCACCCAAAGGCTAATTACGATCTATCACCACACATGTATGCCTAATTACCCACTCTCCCTCCCCTTTCCCCCTCTGGTAACCACCAATCCAATCTCTGTTTCTCTGTGTTTGTTTTTCATTGTTTTATCTTCTACTTATGAATGAGATCATACGGGTTTTGAGACTTTCTCCCTCTGACTTATTTCACTTAGCATAATACCCTCAAGGTCCACTCACGTTGTCATAAATGGCCGGATTTCATCATTTCTTATGACTGAGTAGTACTCTATTGTGTATACATACCAATCTTCATTTATCCATTCATCCCTTGATGGGCACCTAGGTTGCTTCCAAGTCTTGGCTACTGTGACTAATGCTCTGATGAACATAGGGGTGCATGTATCTCTATGCATTTGTGTTTCACGTTCTTTGGATAAATACTCAGAAGTAGAATAGCTGAATCATATGGTAGATCTATTCTTAAGATTTTGAGGAATCTCCATACTGTTTTCCCCAGTGGCTGCAGCAGTTTGCACTCCCACCAGCAGTGTAGGAGGGTTCCCTTCTCTCCACATCCTCTCCAACACTTATTGTTTCCTGTCTTGTTCATTATAGCCATTCTGACCGGAGTGAGGTGACACCTCATCGGAGTTTTGATTTGCAATTCCCTGATAGTTAATGATGTTGAGCATCTTCCCATGTGCCTGTTGGCCATCTGTATATCTTCTTTGGAGAAATGTCTATTCAGATCTTTCGCCCATTTTTCAATTGGGTTGTTAGTTTTTCTGTTGTTGAGACGTACGAGTTCTTTGTATATTTTGGATATTAACTCCTTATCAGATATATGATTTGCAAATATGTTCTCCCAATTGTTAGGTTCCCTTTTCGTTTTGCTGATGGTTTCCTTTGCTGTGCAGAAGGCTTTTAGTTTGATGTGGTCCCATTTGTTTATTTTTTCTATTGTTTCCCTTGCCCAGTCAGACAAGGTACTTGAAAATATCCTGCTAAGACCGATGTCACAGGGTGTACTGCCTAGGTTTTCTTCTAGAAGTTTAATGGTTCCAGGGCTTACATTCAAGTCAATCTATTTTGAGTTAATGTTTGTGCATGGTGTAAGATAATGGTCTACTTTCACTCTTTCGCATGTGGCCGTTCAGTTCTCCCGACACCACTTATTGAAGAGACTTTCTTTTCTCTTTTCTATGTTCTTGGCTCCCTTGTCAAAAATTAGCTGTCCATAGATGTGTGGGTTTCTTTCTGGGCTCTCGATTCTGTTCCATTGACCTGTGTGTCTGTTTTTGTGCCAGTACCATGCTGTTTTGGTTACTATAGTTTTTTAGTATATTTTGAAATCAGGGAGTGGGCCACCTCCAGCTTTGTTCTTTTTTCTCAGGATTCCTTTGGCTATTCGGGGTCTTTTGTTGTTCCATATAAATATTAGGATTCTTTGTTCTATTTCTGTGAAAAATGTCGCTGGAACTTTGATAGGGATTGCATGGAAAATGTAGACTGCCTTAGGAAGTATGGACATTTTAACTATGTTAATTCTTCAAGTCCAAGAGCATGGAATATCTTTCCATTTCTTTGTGTCTTCTTCAATTTCTTTCAGCAAGGTTTTATAGTTTTCAGTGTACAGATCTTTCACTTTGGTTAAGCTTATTCCTAGATACTTTACTCTGTTTGTTGCAGTTGTAGATGGGATGGTATTCTTAATTTCTCCTTCTGCTACTTCACTGTTAGTGTATAGCAACACAATGGATTTTGGTATGTTGATTTTGTATCGTACAACTTGACCATATTCATTTATTGTTTCTAAAAGTTTTTTAGTCAATTCTTTAGGTTGTTCTATATATAAAATCATGTCATCTGCAAATAGTGACAATTTCACCTCTTCTTTTCCAATTTGGATCCCTTTTGTTTCTTTTTCTTGCCTGATTGCTCTGGCTAAGACTTCCAATACTATGTTAAATAAGAGTGGTGAAAGTGGGCATCCCTGTCTGCTTCCTGTTTTTAGAGGGATAGCGTTCAGTTTTTCTCCATTGAGAATGATATTTGCTGTGGGTTTGTCATAAATGGCCTTTATTATGTTGAGGTACTTTCTTTTTATTCACAGTTTTTATCATAAATGGATGCCGTATCCTGTCAAATGCTTTCTCTGAGTCTATTGTGATGGTCATGTGATTTTTCTTCTTCATTTTGTTAACGTGGTGTATCACGATGATTGATTTGCAGATGTTGAACCATCCCTGTATCCCTGAAATACATCCTACTTGATTATGGTGTATGATCTTTTTAATGTATTGTTGTATTCAATTTGCTAATATTTTGTTGAGGATTTTTGAATCAACGTTCATCAGTGATGTTGGCCTGTAATTTCCTTTTTTTGTTGTTGTCCTTGTCTGGTTTTGGTTTCAGGGTAATGTTGGCTTCTCAGGAAGCTTCCTCTCCTCTTCAATTTTTTGGAAGAGTTTGAGGACAAGTACTAAGTCTTCTTCGAATGCTTGGTAGAATTCACCAGGGAAGCCATCTGGTCCCAGACTTTTATTTTTGGGGAGGTTTTTGATCATGGTTTCCGTCTCCTTACCGGTGATTGGTCTATTCAAATTCTCGATTTCTTCTTGATTCAGTTTTGGCAGGTTGTATGAGTCTAAGAATTTATTCATTTCTCCTAGATTATCCAATTTGTTGGTGTGTCGCTTTTCATAGTATTCTCTCATGATCATTTGTATTTCTGAGGTGTCCGCTGTAATGTCTCCTTTTGCATTTCTAATTGTATTTATTTGAGACTTCTTTGGTTCTTTGGTGAGTCTAGCTAAAAGCTTGTCAATTTTATCTTTTCAAAGAACGAGTTCTTGGTTTCACTGATTTTTTTCTATTGTTCTTTTAGTCTCTATGTCATTTATTTCTGCCCTGATGTTTATTATTTGCTTCCTTCTACTGATTTGGGCTTTGTTTGTTCTTCTCTTTCCAGGTCCTTTTGGCGCACCATTAGATGGTCTATTTGGGAATTTTCTTGTTTGTTGAGGTAGGCCTGAATTGCTATACACTTCTCTGTTAGAACTGCTTTTGCTGTATCCCATAGATCTTGGCGTGTCGTATTTTCACTTTCATTTGCCTCCAGGTATTTTTGATTTCTCCTTTGATTTATTCATTGACCCAACTGTTGCTCAGTAGCATTAGGGTTAATCTTGACAAATCAGTGGCTTTTCTGATTTTCTTCCTGTAGTTGATCTCTAGTTTCATACCTTTGTGGTCAGAGAAGATGCTTGGTATTATTTCAATCTTCTTTAATTTGTTGAGACTTGTTTTGTGGCCTAATATGCGATCTATCCTGGAGAACATTCCACGTGCATTTGAAAAGAACGTGTATTCTGCGGTTTTGGGATCAAATGTTCTATATATATCTATTAAGTCCATCTGGTCTAATGTGTTTTTTAAGGCCGACATTTCCTTATTGATCTTCTGTTTGGATGATCTATCCTTCGGTGTAAGTGGAGTGTTAACGTCCCCTACTATTATTCTGTCACCGTCTATTTCTCCTTTTATGTCTGTTAATAATTGCTTTATATACTTAGGTGCTGCTATGTTGGGTGCACAGGTATTTACAAGTCTTATATCCTCTTGTCGGATTGTTTCCTTTATCATTACGTAGTGCCCTTTTTTGTCTCATTACAGTTTTTGTTTCAAAGTCTATTTTGTCTGATACAAGTATTGCTATCCCAGCTTTATTTTCTTTGCCATTTGCATGGAGTAGCTCTTTCCATCCTTTTACTTTCAGTTTGCGAGGGTCTGAAGTGTGTGTCTCTGATGTACAGCATATGTCTCAGTCTTACTATTTTATCTAATTGGCCATCCTATGCCTTTCGATTGGAACATTTAGTCCATTGACATTTAAAGCAGCTATTGATAAATATGTACTTATTACCACTTTTTTACTTTTTTTCTGGGTGTTTTAGGAGTTCTTCTCTGTTCCTTTCTTTTTCTCTTGCTCTCTTCCCTTGTGGTTTCATGGCTGTCTTTAATATTATGTTTGGGTTCCTTTCTCTTAATTATTTGTGTATTTATTATAGGCTTCTGGTTTGTGACTACCATGAGGTTCATATATAATAATCTAGGTATACAGCAATCTATATTGAGTTGAAGGCCTCTTTAGTTTGACTTCTTTCTGAAAGCTCTACTCTTTTACTCCCCTCCTCCCCCATTTTCTTTTTGATATCATATCTAACATCTTATTTTGTGTGTATCCATTACCTTGTTATCATTGAAATAGGTAATTTTAGTACTTTTGTCTCTTGACCTTTTTATTATCTTCATAGGTGGCTGATCTGCTACTTTTACTGTATTTTTGCCTTTACCAATGATTTCATTGACTTTTTTGGGGATAATTTTCTTATTCCTATTGTGGTCTTCTCTTTCTCACTTAAATAAGGTCCTTTAGCATTTCTTGTAGAACTGGTTTCTTGGTGATAAACTCCTTTAATTTTTGCTTGTTTGGCAAACTCTATCTCTCCTTCCATGCTGAATGATAACCTTGCCAAGTATTCTTTTTTTCCTTTCAGCACCTTAAATACCATGCCACTCCTGGCTAGCTTCTAATCTTTTGGCTGAGAAGTCAGCTGATAGCCTTATGGGGTTTCCTTTGTATGTGCTTACTGCCTTTCTCTCACAGTTTTTAGGATTCTCTTTTTATCTCTAATTTTGGATATTTTAATTATAACGTGTCTTGGTGTGGGCCTCATGGGTTTATTTGGCTTGGTGCACTCTGTGCTTTCTGTGCCTGGCTGTTTGTATCCTTCCTTAGGTTAGGAAAGTTTTCAGCTTTTATTTTTTCAGATAGATTCTCTGCTGCTTTGTCTCTCTTTTCTCCTTCTAGGACATCTATACTACAAATGTTAGTGTGCTTTATGTTGTCCCAGAGTTGAAATCGTTTAAATTCAATTATTTCACTTCATGGTTTATTTTTAACTCTCATACAACTGATGCCATCAAACACAATCAGTGCACAACTTCAAGTTCATATTTTGAAAGAATATCCAATGGAAAAGGGGCTGTGAACTTCACTTAGTGCTAGGAGTTACAGCGAAAAGCAGTATTTGAGCTAACTTCTATAGGATCGGGGAGAATTAACTGAAACTAACTCAGTGAATCTGAAGGATAGAAAGTGAGGGCAAAAGGGGCACAAGACGGGGCTGAAGAAGCAGAGAGGATTCTAGACCAGGCAGACTCTTCAAGGTCAGAGTCAAGAGTTCGCTTTTATTCTGAAACGATCCTTTTGAGCCATGCTTCTGATCAATGTTCCAACTCGCCTATTAAAAAGAGTTCCTGTGTGAAGAATGGCTTGGAAGGAAAGGAGAGTAGATACATGCACACTAGTCAGGACCTAAACGCAAAAGATCAGGCAAGTTCTGTAAGAGGATGCTGAGGGAAAGAAGGTGACACATTCCAAGATATTCAGGAGATAAGATGAAGCGGACTTCGTGAGGTATGAGATGGAGGAAACGAAGGTCTCAAAGGCAAAGTTTCGCAGTCAATCATTTGAACTATAGAGGAAGATCTCTCCAATGAGACCTGGTGAGAAGCACCAGGTGCCCTTTGTGATTCCTGGACGCAACACAATCCAACATTTTCCATAGAAAGTTCAACAGTACTGGAGGGCTTTTTCACTCAAACTTAGCTCTTATTATTCACATTTTCCACGCCAAAACAACACGATTTGAGGAATCGAGCAGGACTCAGTTTGGATAATTAAGTCCTGTCCCCAGCATTGACAGACCATCCTAAAAAGCAGTCCGTATGCCTCATATCAGAGCAGCAATGGCCAGAACCTTGTTTTCAAAAGGATGGGGAGAAATCAGAACATCTCAGACTGTTTGTTTCGGCTACTGCTGGCAAGCAGCCAGCCAGTCAGTGCCTCCGAGCAAGGGCAGAGGGGCCAAGAGCCCTGCAGCGGCAACAGTGACAGACAGGGACCCCAGTGGACGAGGCCCAGGCCCAGGAGCTAAAAGGCGGCAGGACCGCGCTCAGGAGCCAAGGCTTATTACCTTTCGGAGACATGGTTTCCACCCTTCCTCTTGGCTGAAGAACGCCCGGACAAGTAGGGTCCCTGGACTGGGCGTGGCAGGTACGAAACCACTGTCTCATGCGGGCCCAAGATGCTGACCATCGAATGCCAACAGTGAGAAAGTCCCCCGTCCGGGGCGCTCGGGAACAGAACAAGTCCCCCAACTGCAAGCACCTCGGTAGCAATCTAGGCAACCCTCATCCTTACTACTGCGCATGCGCTACTTCCCATCCTCATGACGTCACCACGCCGGCGGCCTGAGAAGCTGGGTTAGTAAACAGGACTCTGGTGGCCACAGCGCCCTCCTTCGCTTGAGGACAGAACTACAGCTCATGCAGATCACGGCACGTTTGTCAAGGCCTTGAGATTTCAAGCAATATGGGACATGGAATGAAAGGTTTTTTTCCCACTTCCCCAGTTCCTTGTGTGGTTGTCCTGATATTTTCCAAGTGCTCACATTCACTCGTATATTTTATATAAATATTTCTTTGTACCTATATGCATAGACTCGATTTCGTGTAAAAGCAGCACACTCTATACATCCTACAATCAACCCTGGACACTGAACTTCCCAGTCCATTTATTCATACATCCATTCTATTCTTGCTAATGCTTGCATAGTATTACATGGCTTATAATTTACCATAATTCACATGATGAGTCCAATACTGATGGACTTTTAGTTGGTTTCCGGTTTTTTGTCCTCTGTTACAGACGGACTGCAATGTGAACACCCTCGTGCGTGAATACAGCTACTTTTAAATTCTTAGAAGTAGAATTACTAGAAAGAGGACATGCAAACTTAAAATTTTGAAAAGTACTGTCTAATTACCCTCCAAAACCATTGTAACGACCTACCCTCCCACTTACAGTGAAACTTTATTGGATTCCTATCCTGTGCCAGGTATCAGCTAGAGGGTGATGGTATGTATATTGTAGGAAATACCAAAAAATAACTGAGAGTGATAAGAGTGGATCTCAAGGCTACAATTTCCACACAGTATCAGGCACAGGGAGCAGTACCTGTTAGAAAAACCCTTAATCTGGCTACAAGGGGAACAGCAAAGAACACCACGTCCTACAACAGGTCTGAAGGCAGAAGGGGCACTAAATTTCAGATTAAACCGTAGATAATTCTAATAGCAAAGGTTTATTTACTATTTTCTACTTTCTGAAAATATCTTACAAACACTGTTAACAATCTTTACAGCCATTTCAGTGCTAGGTAAACGGAGGGTCAGAAAGATCAGAGTTCTAAAATAAAGGAATGAACGAACGGCAAAAAGATCACTAGCTTTAACATTTCTGGGACAATCATAGTGTAACCAAGTTCGAATGCCCAAGCATTTACAATTCGGAAATCTTCTACATTATTAAACATGGATCAATATTAGTAAATTGCTATCTGGAAAAAGAACGACATATGTGAGCACACCATCGTTTGCAAACTTACAACTCAGTACATTCAAGTTTGGTGCTACATCATAAAATATTCCTTTGGAATCTATGAAAAGTAATATCCAACCGGTGTGTAGTGGCCTAAAAGTACATCCGGTACAAACGTCTATAGACACGACTACAGAAAATATGACATACATCGATCAGAATCTAGAAAGGCTATATGGGTCTTGCACTTCCCATTTGCTAAGTGACACAAGCTTGGGGTGGGAACACACTCAGTTGACACAAGAAAATACAGACCTAAGCATAAAACGCTTTTTAGAAACTATGGGAACCGGCAAAGCGTAGGCCTTCCAGGGTGTGAATCCAACCTGAGGTTAAAAAACGCCAGAATAGGTATGCAGGACACTGGAATGGAAAATACAGGAGCAAGGCATATTTGGATCACCAAACAGCTAAGCAGTTGACACTAACAAAATCTGCCAGTGTCTTGTAGGGCCCCAGGGAACATGCAGGAGTGTGAGGGACTCTAGGCCTTAATTAAATGAAAACGTGACGATGGGGAGAGTAAGGAAGAGCCTCAGGGGTAGAAGGACAGGGCATGTTGCGTGAAGACAAGTCTCAGTTATCCCCATGGGTACGAAATGCAGGAAGTGGCTCTATGGGACAAGACAGTGCCCTAACTATTAAAAAAAAGGCTTTCTGTGAGTGTAGGGCTTGATGCTCAGTTCCACAGCGTTGGACTCAAGCTTGGAAGTTTCTCCCAGCTTCACTTAAGATTCTATTAGAGGCTAATATGACGCTGAGTCTGCAAGCTAAGGTTAAATGCCCAGAACTACGGAGAGAATGTAGTTACAGAGGCCGGGAACCAGGAAAGGCCTAAGTAAGGGTTTGCCTAACTAGATTGGATGTTGAAAGTGAATATTTTCTTGTATAAACATTTGACTGCCACCTGAATTTGTCTTACCACAATTGTTCCAATCTTACGTCACCCACCCTAACCTGCAGTAGCTCTGGATCCCCTTCATTTCCATGGGAACATAGAAAAAAGAGAGAGACTGGTTTAACTTGCGGATATCTAGGATATGTTGTTAGCCTCCTGTTACATCCTCATGTCAGGGAAGTAGGCTATTTGAGGTATGAAGCTGAGGGACAAAAAATTTCAAACGTGAGCTCAAGCCATATCTCGACACTGCAACACCCTTCACAATTTCTCCTCGGGTAAACACCCCCGCCATCACTCAAAGCATTCACATTTCATAACAGGAAAAATAAGCCTATAAATGAAATGTGTGTCTCTGGAGGTCACATCTAGCAGCTATCTTCTCGTGGCCTCTGGCATCTTGGATCACACACCTAGGCATCCGAAAAGTCTGCCACCAAGGAAAATGACTGCATGCAAAGATTTCCTCCCCAAACCAGCTGACTCCACATACAAATCAGCAGCAACTCAGCCCTCGCCCACTGTCTCACAGTCACCAGAGTGGTTAGAGAGAAGAGCACTAAGCAGGGGCACAAAAGCAGAGGCTCCCAGGCCAGCCGGGTGCACTGCACACATCTGCTCCTTAGGCGTGAGGGCACCGTGCAACTCACCACAATGCTTCTCACAGTCCCCTCGTAAGTTTCTCCACAGAACCCTTCAGGTCAAGTTAGTTCATGACGCTTCAAAATGAACAATCAGCAGGAGAACAGCATGTGATCTGTCTCCCAGTGTTGGATCCTTAAAAACGGAACCAGGAAAAACACGGAGACAGACCCAGAGCATTTGAAAACGACCCATATTCTACAAACATACCAATGAATAACATAAATCGTGCAATATCACATAAAACAAAATGAGGCAAAGTAATTTAAGGTTATTCTCTTAAATGTACAGAATTCGTGGCTGTTGCTGGACCATCCAGTGACATTAAAAAATATATACTGAATTGTCAGTTCCGTTAATACAAAGTGAGGCCAAAATGTATCAACCTGTTTCTCAAGAAACCCAAAAATCCACAGGCAACTCTCTTTTTCTGTCCCTTTCACCTTGCCTCTTCCCTATTCTCCACGAATGTCCTCCTCTTTCTCTCACTATTCTCCTCTGCATGTCGCTTGGCCTTGCCCACAACCATGGCCGACAGAGAACCCTAGAGGCCCAATGTTCTACAGTGGCTGTTTCCAAGAGGGAGGAAGCTACAGCAACTGCCACACCGGATACACTCAGAGGAGAAGGAAAGGGGAGGACCCCAAATGACTCTCACGTATAAAAGCGCAGGATGGCAGGAGGCCTGTGTGGCCAAATGAGCCAGAGGTAGCAAATTATGGGCAAAAGAATTGCAACCCAAGGCTGGAAGAGAAGACCTCTGCCCTCAGCTGTGTCTCTGGCTCCCTGGCATATGCTTCTAATGGGCAGACGCCATTTTCAGAAGCATCAGGCACTGGAAAGAAGACCTCTGCTGCTGGGATTGAAAGGAAGTAACATCCAGGCGGGGGAGAAGCAAGGGCGAGGCTGGTCCCAGAAACAAGGCCTATAATGCAGAAAAAAGAAAAGGGGAGCAGCAGAGAGATGCAAGTCCAACCTAGCCCAGCCCAGCTCAGTCCAAGGAAGGTAGGATTCAAGGAGAAGAAACTGAAAGAGAAGAGCCTTGAACCACATCATTCCCCACAAGGGGCACTCAACAAACCTCACCCTACTCTTTCACCAAGTTACAGAAAGAACTCATTAATCCCTTCCTTTGCTCCTTAAAAGCTTCAACAAGTTCACAGTTAGATCAACTGATAGGAGTTCAAAACAACTGTATTGAGTCAATCTACATGTCCCTTTCCTTCCTCACTAAGGATATTAATTAACTGTACCTAAAATTATAAATGTACAATAATTCAAAATGTATAATTTATAGACTAAAATAATCATGAGTTAATTATATTAATGAACATCTATAAGGAACGTTGAGAAGATTCCCTAATATAAGAGCCTGGGGAAGAGAGACTATGGCATCTGGCTCCTAGGATGTCACCTCCCCAGAGCTCAGCCACGCAAGTGCTGCTGTAGCTCTCCCCTGACTCCCTCCACCCAATCCTATCTTCTTGTGGGGAATCTGGCCGCCCTATTGGTTGTCTCTTACCTTTACACTGCCTGCTCTGTGACATCGTTCTCCCCCTGGACCTACTGCCACCTGGTAGAATCTTGGGGTTTCCATGGAGTTGCTGGTAAATAAATTTGGATCATTGCAAGTGACCAGTGTGACCAGCGACCTTCGTACTGGACACACCGCTCTTTGGCGGCAGCCACTCAGACTTCCTCTGGTATCGTCTCCTCATTCCTTGCATCTGCAGTTGATGCTTCCTCTTCTTTTCTCACCATGTCAGGTAGCGAAAGAAACTTTTAAATGTTTTTTGTTATGTCTTTTTGCCCCCAAATTTGGTAGTAGATTCAAAAGAGCATGGAAAAATGAGGGAAAGTATTGAATTAGAAACCTGGGAGAGTAATTTCACATTTTACTTTGACATGCATGAGCTGTGTGACTTTGGACAAGTCGTCGACTCTCTCACAAACTCTGTTTCCTCCTCATCTCTCACATCAGGATATTACAACTGTTGTTCCTTCTGCTCCTTTTCTTTTCTCATATTGAATCTTAAAGGGCACCCAGGTAGAAATGAAATCAGAGACTTCTTGAGAGTGTTCCCTGAGAAACAGAGAGAAATCCTAGGTGATGCAGAAAACTAGTAAAATATACCCAGAGGTTTCATCTGCAATGGTCTCCCTCCACTGACATTTCAACTCTAGTACTTCAAATTTAGGGTGCGTCAAATAGCAATATTCACATGTTCTGGAATTTTCTACCTAAATGAGGTGAAAAGGAAAATAGGGTAGGAGATGGAGAGTACTGGGCTACAGGGGGACTAGTTCTTCAAAGGTCAAGAAGTTGAGGATTGTTTTCATCAGCACAGGCCAACAGGAACCTAGAGGGCTGAGGAAATAGAAGAATGAGGAGGAGAGCAAGGAGGAGCTCTCCAGGAAAAAGAGGTGGTTTGGCATGAAATGCTGAAGGAACCAAAGATTTTCAATTGAAGCAGGAAGAGCACAGAGAGAGATGTGCTCAGAGCAGGATGAAGCACAGCTGACTTCAGCAAACGCTCACATTCATAGCCGAGGAAGGCGAGTAAGGCAGGGGAGGGCATCGCCCGGAAAAGCAGCTTCTCAGACTCAGACTCACTTGTTTGCTTTTTTCTCTTGCCTCTCTGAACATGGATGGCACCTGAGAGTTTGAATATACACATTTCAGAGATCTTTTAGGAATGACACTTCCTATAATCCAGAAACTGATAAAGTCGTTATCCAGAGGGCAGGAGGCAACAGAGTTTCTACTGTTTTATTCTCATTTTTCAACTATGCAGATGTTATGCCTGTTAAAAATAAAACATAAATTTAAAAAGAAATAATATCCCCTAACTTGAATCAGAAGGACTAATTCCTTACTAGCTGTTCCTTGCTGGGTCATGATCAGAGAAATAAGAACGGGCACAGTAACGGAATTCCTTTACACTTAGGATGTTGCTCTCAGCTTTGTACCAGTTTTCACTGAAATATCACTCTGCTCGTATTGTGGCCAGATGTACATTCACATTTATAGCATTTAATGCCTTTCAGGTGAGTTTTATTCATATAGCTTCTCTGTGGGCACGTAATGGCTAGGAATTCATTCAAGATCACCTTCCACTCTGGGCTGGTTTTGGTAAATAGTATTCACTACAATGGAGGCAGCAATACTCACTTTCACGACACAGTATGTGTGATACATAATTTCATTTATTAGTAAACTTATTATGCTTTAGTGCTTGCTACATACCTCAGTTTTCATATATCAGTATAGTTATTTTTAGTTCTGTGATAAAGGTTTTCCATGATTTTTTACAGAAATTGTCTTTCTCCCTATAACAGATATGCCACATACAACTTTCATTCATGTATGAATTATTACTAAGATTATAATCATTATTACTATAACTACAGATGAGTAACCCGATGCTCAGAGATTAAATTACAGTTTTCTTTCAAAAAGCACTTCTTGGGATGCACACCCTCAGGCAATCCTGTGGAGGTAGGATCAGAAACCAGGCTTGAAGAGGGTAAGAGTGACCCTTTACACCTACCACCCGGACTGACTACTGGGTGAACTCTAGGGAACAGCACGTGAACTGCACGAGCAAACAGACCCTGAAGAAGACAGTGGTAACAGCTGCACTGTTTTCTAAGGGACCAAGAAAACACCTTATTAGGAGGTCTCCTTCTCCCGGGTTCTGGTAGTGGAACAGTCAGAGCAGAGTCCTGGCAAGAAGTCAGGAGACAGGCTCTGTGACCTGGTGATGATGCTGCCATAATGGGAGAATCGGACCACTCCAGCTGACCTCTCTGAGCCTCAGTTTCCTCACTCGTACCAGGAGAATGTTAGAACAGAGCATCTCTGAGGACGTTCTACTTCTAAAATGCTTCTATTCTAGCAAAGAGTAGATGAGTCAGGACTAGGGGAGGCTCAAGGGAAGGATGGACAGCGAGAAGGGGCTTCCAGCCTAGACAACAAGGTGTGAACCACACCGCTTGGGGCTTCTGCACATCTCTGCCGCAGCTGGGAGCACAGGCAGTTACACAGAAAGGAACAAACTGCACCCGGCCTTACAACCACCATAAAGGGGTGGATGTTCGCTATCTCAGTGAGCAGGGGATGAGAGGCTTCCTCATGCAGCAACCTTGAGATGATGCTTCTCAAACATTGTCAGAGTTGATCAGTCTCATTGAGTTTTTCTTCACCCTCTTGTTCCCTACAGAAAATTTCCAAAATCCATTTTTACTTGGAACTCCAAGCTCCCTGCAGCTCTCTCTTCCTGTGGTGAGCGATGCAGCTTCCCTAGCAGGAAGTGTCTGCAATTTCTCCAGAGTCTCTGCTCCAGCCGTCAGTTCAGGATGGCTACTGCCATCAGCCTCGGGCACCTCTTCCCAGCCACTCATGGGCAGCGCCTACCTTTACCAACATTCTAGCACAACCACGCTGTCTGGAGTGACTGGCCAGAGCCAGAGCTCCACCTCAGCTGCTTCCTATCCGGGTCTCTTTGAGTGGGGTGTCCCAGGAAGCACTGCACAGGAGTCCTCTTCACTCGGAGACTGCACTCTGTCACTGGCCACGACACAGCGGTTTCTTCCATGTCTATGGCAGCACACTATGACAGAACTTCAGGTGCCAATAACCTGGTCCCACTGTATCCATCACTTTCCACCAGCCTTGTTCAGGGAACACCATCTCAGGTTCCAAATCAGGGACACAGCCTGTCACTTCCCTACCAGGAAGGAAGCCAGGTGTACTACTATGGTCACGGCACACTGGGGCCTCTGCTGTCTGGAGAACTTGGCCCCTGCCTGCAGTCCTACGGCTCTGTGTCCTACACAGGAGCTGGGGCCTCTGCTCCTCAACCAGAAATGGTGTTGGTACTAAAGGAGATTCAGCCCACACATGTCCTTCCACCAGCCTCCACCTCTGGGGTCTGCTACGCTGCGTCTGCTCCAGCCATCCCACAAACCAGATCTCAAGGTGAGTACAAACAGCAAGAAGGCAGAGAAAGGAGGTCTGCATCCAAAATCAGGGTCAAATCTGCAGCTGGGAAGCAGCGAGGCCACAGACAGGTAGAACTGAAGTCCTGACACGTTAGTGCACACTACCCTCGCTCAGTGCTCCCCATTTCAGACACGACATAAGAGCACATAATACAGGTCAGAAGGGGGCAGTGTAATGCCCACCTACACTTCATGGCTGAGAACCCCAAGAGCACACCAAGGGACCCCACAAGTCTCATTGCTCCACCTGCTAAGTGCCCTGTACCACCACACACAAATGAACTCCCTGTCCTGATGTACAAGTTCAGTCTCCTGGGAAGGCGCTTCAGAACCCTCATTCCCATAGCGTCAGGTTAACTTTCTGCCACTTTCCTGATACCGGGAATAAGACCTTGTCTCCCCAGATCCCGTCCAAACTCAGTGGGCTAAGAATCTGTCCTTACTTATAAATTTCATCAGGAAGAGCTCCACTCCCTATCCTGGTCCGCGGTGCGAAGTGTTCTTATTCTCTCAGGAGAATGCTAGCAATTGTGAAATGTCTCATACTTCAAAAATCTCTTTTACTTTTTAATTCTCCTATGACAATCCTATGAAATACAAAGAAAACCAAGGGACAATGACATCCAATGATCACCAGTAAGAACCAGAACACTCGCCTCTTATCTCCTAGTACAGGGCGCTGTCCATGATCCTTAAGAGCCAGGAGAAACGCCTTGCCCATCGGGGGAAGGGACGTGGTTGCTGCACTGGTGTCTAAGGGGGAACACCTCACCCACCGAGGACTCACTTCATCCTTGCTTCCTTTGTAGTGGTGGAAACGTCCCTGGGGATGGAGACTTCCCTGGGGCTGGAATCGCCAAGCCAGAAAATTTACCTACAGCAAGCTCCAGAATTCCCCAAATCCTGCAGTAGCAGAAATACCCAGATGCTGCAGAGTGACCCACCAGCTGAGCTTGGGGATCTTTCACTGACAGCTCCAGTCCACACTTCTAACAGTGACCTCCTGGCACTGTCTCCAAATCCAAAGAACTGGGATGAGTTTAACACCAACCTTGCAAAGCCCCTGGATCCCGACCAGATCCCAATACAAAACCAAGATCCGCTACTACAGCCTTTAGAAATTCCTGATATTCTCCAGCTCCTGGCCTGCATCGATCCCCTCGGGCCAGAGGACCACCCTGCTTCCGAAAACGCTGATCTGGGAAAGAGTAGCCTGAGTCTTGAGGGCCAAGGGACACTGGAAAACGGGACCGAGGCTAGCGGTGGCCTTGCAGACATCGCTACACTGATGGAGGATGGTCACCTTCCCCAACTATTCGACCCCTTGAAAGACCTTGATCAACCCCAAGGCCCCGAGCTGATCCAAGCCAAAGAGACAGGAGCCATCGAGTCCATCCAGCTGTAGGAAAAGTCAAGTAGCAGAAAGGATGCCTCCGATAACACCAGGAAGAACAAACATCAGGCCTCTGAGCCTCTCGATGGTGCTCCCAAGGCCAAAATCCAGCCAAAGGACCCGGAGTGCCTGTCAGGGGGAGAAGGGCTTATTTGCAATGCTGCAGCCAGTGACAGGGCTCCTGAGAACGAGGCCGAGCACTCCAACAGCAAACCTCAGAAAGCCGCACCCAGCAGGATCAGTACAACTAAGAGCCATGGGCAGGAAAGGACCAAGAGGACCAGAGGAAACAACCCCAAGAAAGCCGGAGAGAGTCGGCAGTCAGGGACTGAAGTCAGGGTGGAAGAGAAGCCAATGATGCCCAAGATGAAGCGGAGGAAGAATCAACCCGAGCTGAGCCAAGAAACCTTTAAGCGGCCTCGAACCAGCCTCGGCCAGCACATGCTGGAGTCGGTGCAGGTGTTTCATGCTCTGGGGAGGAAGAGTGAGAAGAACACCGGGCCCTCTTCCTCCCGGGCCCTGGGAACCTGCAGCAACCCCAAACACCCCCAGCCCTGCCCAGCTATCAAACCGTGGCTGGATACCCCACTCAAGCGTCAAGGTCCTTTGGAAACTCGAGTCCAAGCTCAGAAACCAGATGGCAGGGCTGAAAAACAGTGTCCACCTCCATCCCGGGATGAGCTGCCACCTCCTGGGAAGGTCAGGTTGGTACCTTTGCCTTTTCTGTCCGTGGACAAGCCTCCAGCTCGACCTGTTCCTCGGAGGCCACAGGCTCTGGCCTCACATCGGCCTGCTGTGGCAGACCCTGCCCGGCCTGCTTCCATCAACTCAGCTCAACCAACTGCAGTCAATTCCACCCACCCAGCTCCTGCATCTTTGACAGGTCCTGCCAGACCAGCTCGGCCAATTTCCACCAACCCCACCCGGCCTAGCGGCCCTCAGTGTCCTGCTTCAAGGCCTGCACCTTACAGAACAGCATCTTGCACTTCTCTCCAGCAGGAGCCCGTTCCCACTGCTGTGCCCATGCTCCGGGCCCCGCCCAAGCCTCCCGCCCAGTATCTACTGGAGGATTTCAGCAAGCAACCAATTCCATGGAGGAAACCCGTCATTCCAGGGCCAGTGATGTCAGAGCCCATCACACAGGAACAGAGGCCAGAGCGGGAGGCCATGAAGAGGCAGGCTCAACAGGAGCGTGAGAAGGCTGCCAAGTACACCTCTTGGGGGAAAGTGCAGTTTTTCATTGAGAGGGAAAAAGAAATGGAAATTTCTCGATACTATGGCTACGCGATATAAGGCTGCTAGGGCTCTTGGTGCCCCTTTGGGGTCCAGATGTTTTTCTATAGATAGATAAGAGTTATATATTTTGATATTTTAAAAATTTACTAGAACAATAAATAGCAGTACTAGTTAATAGATGAGTAATAAAGAAGCCTTTTGTCTTGGAGATGCTGTTAACTGTGGTTTCTCTTTGGTGGGGGTGGGGATCAAAGGCTTCATGAGAAAAAAGAAGTGACGTTGGATGGGAGAAAGAGGGAAAGGCATACAAAATGATGAAACAGGCAGGAAGTGGGTCTAGGGCTGGGGTAGCCAAAAGGGGAGAGATTTTAGGGGTTTAGAAAAAGAAGCAGGAGTCATGAATGGCAGAAGTCAGAAGCAGGGCCTGAGAGGAGCGTTAAAAGAGTAAAATTGGAATAGAGTTGAAGATGGCAGCTGACGAGTCTAGGTGGACCAGGACAAATGTAAAAACTCTCTCAGGGAGGCTGTACTTATGGCTCGTGATCACATCAGTGTTCTGGGAAACAAGAGATTCAGGACACTTCTCCAAAAGCCCTGGGTCACCTCATCCATGAATGACTATGGCTGAGGACGGTCAGTATAAATCAAAAGGGAATCTATGAGATGAATGACCAGGGCTGAGTCACCTTGGGGGCAGCTGATAACAGGGGCCTCCCCATGGGAGCTGCTGCAGCAGGAGGCCCACCCAGGACAGGGCAGGCAGAGAAATCGCCTTTCCCCGACCCCTGTGCACCAGGCCCACGAACTCACTACTTCAGTTAACCTTTGCAACAACACGCGAGGCCAGGGTCACTGAGCCGCTTTACTACTGATGTTCTGCAGTGGGCTGCAGTCACACTGCCTGCGGAGGAGCAAGGCCTCAACTTGAGACCTGCATGCCAGCAGTGCTCAGTATTGGCTAATGCTTGTTGGTGACCAAGCTGGCTTTCAGATCAAAGCATCTGGACGTTACTGGTGGACGAGATCCAACTTCTGGAGGGGCCTAGATTTTTCTTCTTTAGATGTACTTCATTCTATTTCCCCTTCTGTACAGACTACATCATGTTCCCCACCCAAGTCTAACTGCCATATGTCATCTTACACATCTGCCCCTTACCCCTTTCCTCCTCCTCCCACCCTTTTCCTTCTCGTATCTATGTGTTTGTTTATCTTCCACATATGAGTGAAGCATAGGGTATATGTCTTTCTCCATCTGACTTATTTCACTTAGCATAACACCCTCAGGGTTCATTCACGTTGTCGCAAATGGCAAGATTTCATGTTTTATGGCTGAGTAGGATTCCACTGTGTGTGTGTATATATATATCATCTTCTTTATCCATTCATCTCTCAATGGGCACGTTGGTTGTTTCCAAGTCTTGGCTATTGTGAATAATGATGCAACGAACACAGGGGCACATATATCTTTTCCCATTAGCGTGTTTCCGTGTTCTTTGGATAAATACCCAGAAGTGGAATAGCTAGATCATATGGTAGTCTTATTTTTACTTTTTTGAGGAATCTCCATACTGCTTTCCATAGTGGCTGTACCAGTTAACATTCTGACCAGCACTATACAAGTGTTCCCTTTTCTGCACACCCTTCCAACACTTGCTATTTCTTGTTTTTTTAATAATAGCCTTTCTGATGAGGAGGAGGTGATAACTCATTTTAGTTTTGAATGCATTTCCCTAAAAACTAGTCACGTTGAACATCTTTTCATAAGCCTGTTGGTCACCTGTATATTTTCTTTGGAAAAACATCTCTTCATAAACATTAACTTGAGGCGCCTGCCAGGGCCTCCGCAATCCACCTGGTCTGTTTCTGCCCTCTCTAAACATCGCCATCATCCAAAAGCACACAAGAAAAATCCACTGGAAGCGTCGATCACAGGGCAGGAGAGCGGTGGGAGCACGTGAGCACTGGGTCGCTGCTCCACGAGGGCAGGACGTATGTGCCCAAGGGTCCAGAGTCGCATCTTGGGAGGCTTGTAGGGCACCTGGAGGGGGTGAGCCAGGGGAGGGGGGGCATAAAAGGGAATGCTGTGGGGGGTGGGGGAGAGAAGGGGATAGCAGATAATTATCATGGGAAAATTGGTAATTTACATTTCTAAAATTATTTTTATTGAGACATAATTCACATACCATAGAAATCCATCTTTTGAAATTGTAAATTCAGTGGCATTTAGTACATTCACAAGCACAGGCAACCACCAGCATTATCTAACACATCACATTTTCATCACCCCTAAAAGAAACCCCCCTAACCATTAGAGGCTGCTCCTCATTCCCTCTTCTCTCCAGCCCCAGGCAACTACTCAGCTGTTTTCTGTCTCTATGGACTTGTCTTTTCTAGACATTTCATACATATGAAATACACCACAATATGTGACCTTTGTGTCTGGCTTCTTTCACTTAGCAGAATGTTTTCAAAGTTCATCCATGTTGTAGTATGTGTCAGTCTTTCATTCTTTTTTAGGACTGTAAAATATTCTATTGCATGGATCCACCACACTTGTTTATCCTTTCCTCAGTTCATGGACATTTAGGTTGTTTCCCCTAGTAATTTACATTTATTGAGAATTTATATTGTGTTAGGAAGCACCCCTTGGGTCATCAATTCCATTTCACAGATAAGGAGACAGGCTTGGAGAGTGTCAAGAATTGGCCCAAGGTGAAGAGTCAGCAACTGGGGGAGCTGGGGTTTCAACTCAGGCAGGCAGACCTCAGAGGTAATAGATTCACAGGAGAGAACGTGAGAAAGGTACAAAAGGGGATTCAATGGAAATTCACCCTTCTCCCCAAGTTCCCCACCCACCCAATTCCTTCCTCCCTTAGACACATTTACTTTTGCGATGCTGTGGATCCTTCCAGAGAAATGATTTACACCCCAACACGGATGTATCACAATTTACTGACTAATGGGTCCCACTGATTTGAAGTGTCACTCTTACGGTACACTAAATTCTTACATTATGTTTGAATTACTCTTCATAACTGCCCTGACTGTGTCGCTTGTCTCTAATATTTGGCATTTCTCTAGAATTCTTTTTCTCTTCTTATATATTTTTTAAAACTTCCTCCTTTTCTTATTTCTATTAAGGCATTATCCATTGTGTTCATTCACTCTTGTATTATCTGTAATGTCGTCTTCAGACCTGGTTTCTTCAAAGAGTCAAATTCGAGAGGAAAATAAAAAGAAGGTGAGAGACACATGGGGGGAGAACCCATAGATTAAATAAGATGTCAGAAACCTAACAATGAAATGCAAAGTGTGGACCTAAGTTAGACCTAACTCAAACCCCTAAAAACAATTTCTATGACATTTAGGAGGCACCTGAGAATTTGAGAACTGACTGGATATTTAATAATAAAGGAGGATATTAAGGAACAATAGTCTGACACTTTAAATATACATACCAAAAATGGACAGGTGAAATTATATGATATTGGGCATCTGCTTCAAAAAACTATGGAATACGGTGAAACACGTAGGGGTAGAGAGGAAACACGACAGCCATAAGCTGATAAATATTCAAGCTGGATGAGTTCATGGGTGGTCCACGAACACCACAGCATTAGGTCTGCTCCTGTATAACTTCAAAATTTGTGGTAATTGTTTAAAAAGAGGATGACACTGTGGAAAAGTTGTTGGCACTTTCCAAAGGATAGACATACAACTCCTTTGTGATCCAACATCTCTACTCCTACCTATACATCTAACAGAATTGAAAGCAAAGATCTGAACAAATATTTGTACACAGTGTTCACAGCAGCATGATGCATAAGAGCCACAAGGTGGAAACAACCCAGCTGTCCATCAACAGATGAATGGATAAACACAATGAGGTATGTATACACAGTGGAATGTTATTTGGCCATAAAAAGGAAAGACATTTTGTTACATGCTGTAACATGGATGAATCCTGAAAACATTATGTTCAGCGAAATCAGCCAGACACAGAAGGAAAAATATTGCATGATTCCGCTAATGTGAGGTACCCAGAACAGGCAAATTCATGAAGACAAGAAGTAGAATAGAGGTCACCAGGGGCTGAGGGAGGGGAAATGGGGCTGTTATTTTGTAATAGTTACAGAGCTTTTGTTCAGGATGATGGAACTTGTGGTTACAGGCAGTGGTGACGGCTGCACAACATCATGAATGCACTTAATGCCACTGAATTGTACACTTATGAATGGTTAAAATGATAAACATTATGTATATTTTACCACATCAAAAACAAAAGCAAAAGGAATACCCGAGTTCAAGTTTCAATTCTTCCTTTTCTGGGCCTCAGTTTCACCATCTGTGAAGTGAGTCACTGTCACCGTCTATGCTCCGGGCTCAGTGCAGAGGAAGCACTCAGGAGGGGACGTTAGTACCACTCCCACTTCATCAGCAAAGGCCTGCTGTGCGGATTCACTGCCTTAACGTGTGTGCACGCACTTTTTAAATGGCAGCTGCTGTACAGGCCTACCTCACTGTACTGTGCTTCGCTCTACCGTGCTTCACAGACGCCGCATTTCTTACAAGACCCCCATCAGCAACCCGATTACAACTCGCTGAAGGCTCAGATGATGGTTAGCATTTATAGCAATAAAGTATCATTTAATTAAGGTATGTACACTGTTCTTCAAGACCTAATGCTATTGAAACTTAACAGACTACAGTGTCGTGCAAACATAACTTCTACATGCACTGGGAAACCAAATTATTAGTGCCACTCACTTTATATTGCGATATTCACTTTATTCAGTGACCTGGAACAGAACCCGCAAGATCTCCGAGGTAGGCCTGTACAAATGTTAAGAGACATTAGGTGTTATTGTTTCCCAAGGCCATGGAACTGGTCAGAAGGAGGATAATTCTTTCTCACTGATAATGCCACACAGGCCAACAGAACGTATGAGTTTCCCTGGTGTGTCCAAAGATATCAGGAAAAGAAAGCATAAAATTTAGAGAACTGTCTTCTACCGAGATGCTTACACGTGCTCTGACAACTATTTAAAATAACTGCTAAAGACATCATGGATATTCCTTTCTTTTCTTTCAGGCTACTACTTTTCTTACTAAAAGTTGACTTGACGTTCAAAATATAGAACAGAGGGGCTGGCCCCGTGGTGTAGTGGTTAAGCTAGGTGCATTCTGCTTTGATGGCCTGGGTTCGCGGGTTCAAATCCTGGGCTCGGACCTATACTACTTGTCAGCCGTGCTGTGGCACTGACCCACATACAAAATACAGAAGATTGGCACAGATGCTAGCTCAGAGCTCATCTTCCTCAAGCAAAAGAAGAGGAAGGTTGGCAACGATGTTACCTCAGGATGAATCTTCCCAGGCAAAAAAAAAAAAAAAAAATATATATATATATATATGTATATGTATGTATATATATAAAGAGAGAGAAAATGGAAGTCTATAGTATTTCTCAAGCATGTACAGAGGCTATTGCCAAATATTATATTTCGATTCAAGTCTCTGATCTCTTTTTGAGACAGCAATTAGAAAAGTGTAATTAAGGAAACCACTTGGTTCCCTTTTTGAAATACTACCCATAAGAGAAGGCCAGCATTATAACTACTGAATTACTATGATTATTACACTATAAGAACAAAGATGGTCTTTTCACTAAGGGTTCCATTTACCTCTGGTTTGTATTAGTGGCGAGTGTGTGTTACATCAATAATCAGTCCAAGTTCTTCATTCTGCTCTCAGATTTTGCTAGAAACATCCAAGGGGTGAAAACATTCTTCTGGAGCAAGATTCTTCTCCAAACTCTGTCAGAGAGAATGAGGTAAGAAAGAACAAATGTGTCCTTAAAATCCTTTCTTATACCACCAATTCATTCAAGCCCTGTGATGCTAACAAACAGTGTGATTCAGAGGAAAGTTTCCACTCTTCTGGAAGTTATGAGCTACATTACAATCCTTTCTTCCAGGGATTAGAGGGAAGAAAATAAGCTCACGTCTATAGAGTTATTTCTGTATTTGTTTCATGTGGGTTCCCAACCAGACTGTAAACTCCCAGAAGGCAGGGACCACATCAGTGTTGTCCACCACTGTACCTCCAGCTCCAAGTGGAGTGCCTATAAAAAGGCACTTATAAATACTCCTAGAATATCTAAATAAATGAAGGATGGCTCTTACTGCTAAATATTCTTTTCTGTATTTCTTTCATTTATGTACTCTGTTCCATCGATCTATTTGGTTATTCAAGTGCCAGCAACACATCTTTTAAAAAAGTAATAGAGGGGGCCAGCCTAGTGGCATAGTGGTTAAGTTCACAGACTCTGCTTCAGCAGCCCAGGCTTCGCAGGTTTGGATCCAGAGTGGTGACCTAGTACCGGTTGTTGAGCCACGCTAGCTGGCATCCCACATGAAACAGAGAAAGATAGGCACAGATGTTAGCTCAGGGCCAATCTTCCTCACACAAAAATAAAAAACGAATAGACTACTTTTCAGAGCAGCTTTAGCTTCATAGAAAACAGAGCAGAAAGTAAAGAGTTCTCACTTTAATCCTCTCTCCTTCACCCCACACAGCCTTCCCCACCATCAACGTTCCACAGCAGTGTGCCCCATTTGTTAGGATCAGTGAACGAACGTCAACACATCATTATCAATCAAAGTTGATAGCTCACATCACGCGTCACTCTGTGTTGTATATTTGATAGATTTCGGCCAATGTACCATGACATGTATTTACCCCTATAGTATCAGACAGATTAGCTTCACTGCCCTAAAAATCCCTTGTGCTCCAGCCACACTTCTAATGTGGCTTAATTTCTGGTACGGCTACATGAACCCCTTCCACTGCTCTTTTTTTTTCAGAATTTTCCTGGCTATGTAAGTTTCTTTTTCTATACGAGCTTTAGAATCAGATGATATGAGATGATGTTAAATTTACAAATTAACTTAGGAAGATCTGACAGAGCTACGATGCTGAGTCTTCCACCGAACATTGTGAAAGGTTTGAAGACTGTATTAATTACAACAAGGCGTACCATCTCTCCTGTCAGTTTCTTCCAGACTTGGAGCTGGAGGATCATTACCATCTCCAGCTATCGGAACAACAGCCAACCTGAGGTAACTCATTTAGTCACAAACCGCTTAGGGAGCCTTCCTTGATTAACCCTGTCTGTTGTCATTTCCCCCTCCTTTCCATTCCTAGGCATTTCTGCTGTGGCATTTCTGTGACACATCATTTGCCACTTGACAGTCCACTGTGCCTGACACTCGACTGCCAAGTACTGAGGCAGCTTTGCCTTGGGTGACTTCCCTCAAACACCCAGGACACCTTGTCCCATTCCGCTGCCACGCAGGGGTCATTCATCTCCCTACCTCTACTGCGTGAACAGGGACTGCACTGGGAGTGGCCCTGCAGCTTCGCAACCCCCTTGATGGTGCCTTAAACAGTCCCAACACTGAAGAGTGCACACAGAACTAGAAGAGGCTTCCTATAACCACGTCACACAGGAAAGATGTTGGCTGTGCGGAAGAAAGGAGACTGAAGAGTCTTCCTGCTTCTCTCTGCTGATGTCCTTGAAGAAAAGGGGCTGAGCAGGGACCCGGGGGAACCTCAGGATCCCCTTGCAGAGACCGTGGAGCAGGGACCGAGGAGTGAGGACAATCGCGGAGAGGAGGAGGAATATAGGAGGAAATTCACAGGCACCGCCAATGCGGGTGGGGGTGGGCCGTCAGTTCACTCATTCAACAAAGACTGGAAAGTAGTTATGATGTGTCCAGGACCACGTTTGGTGTTGCCAGATGTGAATCAGAACTATTTGCTTATCTTTAAGAACTCACTAATGTTTAAGTCCAGAGATGCAGAAGAATTGACAGAGTAGGTGAAAACCCACTCCTGACCTACGAGACACAAATTAAATAAATTCCCAGTAGTCAAAGTGGGCTCTCCCTGACACTAATCCCCGCTGTGCCGGGCAGGGTGATGAGACATGGAATCTCTTCTCACCTTTTTCATGTCAGTCAAATGCCTTCCCCACCTATTCCTTTCTTCCTTCAAACAAAAACACAGTTTTTCAGAGTTTCCATGCTGAAATCCTGACCTTGCTGATCCGGGGCATTTTTGTGGTTGTGAGGATGGGATGGGAGGGGTTTTACTGGCATTTAGTGGCTGACGGGCATGGGTATAACGCATCTTGCCAAATTCAGAACACTCCCACAAGTGGGTCTCACACCTGGATGACTTTTCAAAGTCTTATTCAACATCCATAGAGGTGAAAAACTGTTCACAAGTATCTAAGCCTTAGAACCTAACTCCATTTCACACATAAACACAAAGGGTTTCTTTGCAGTTTTCACGGACATTGAATGTCCAGCATAGAAACCATCTTATCATCCTAGTGAAGACCGTACTTTGTTTTCTTTGGAAATCTACTTAGCGCAGCTCACAATCATTGAAACTCCTGCCACTAAGGCAACATACCCACCCAGATCAGTGAGCATGGGCAGCTTTGGCATTCGTGGTGCAAGCAACTGACAATTCCTTTATTTTTAGTGAAGCCATGCCCAAACATTGACATATGGAAATGTAAACACATATTACTCTATTCTAAATTACTTTATTTTATTTCTCCTTTATTTTATAGTTAGAGCATTACACTGATTTTTTCCCTTAAACTTAAGTGTGGAAGCACGTTGGGTATATATATGAATTTCACTTCAGGAGAGTAAAGGGGATATTACAAAATATTACTATAAAAAGGGGAAATGGAGTCAGATAGGGTGGGAATCAGAGTTCTGCACGGTGAATTCAGATTTCTGAAAGAATACTGAATTAACTTTTCTTATCTTTTTGATAGGAACTTTGAGAACAAGGACACAAGTCCTAGCTATCCGCTGTCCAACTGGGAGACAGTCTTTCCACCTATTAATACACTTTCTGTGAGCCAAATGTGACATTAGACTGTCTCCCTGCGCACAACGGGGCTCCTTGAAAACGGAATTCACAGCCCACTCAGCAGGTCCCCTCTGCTCTCTGCTTGGCATCTTGCTGCTCCCCTTCTTCAGCCCCACCTAGTAACCACCTGTTCTCCCCTTCTTCCTGTTCCCCATCTTGAAAAGATGCAAGGCAGCCAAACAGAGCAAAGGTCTCCACAAACAAGGCCTAAGACCACAGACGGCCAGCCCTTCTCTAGCCCTGATAAGCCAGCCCAGTCCTGAATGCTAAGGTTCATCGATACTCACATGCTGACGGAAATCGTTTAGATTCAGTTCTTTCACTTCACGGTTTATTTTTAGTTCTCATACAACTGAAGTCATCAAATTCATTACGTGCGGACCTTCAAATTCATATTTTAAAAGAAAATCAGATGGGAAAGGGGCTGTGAACTTCACTTAGTGCTAGGAGTTACAGTGAAAAGTAATCTTTCAGCTGACCTCTGCAGGATGAGGGAGAACTCACCGAGGTCAACCCAGTGAATCTGAAGCACAGACAGTGAGGGCAAAAGGGGCACAAGACCCGGCCGAAGAAGCAGAGAGGATTCTAGACCAGGCAGACTCTTCAAGGCCAGGGTCAAGAGTTCGTTTTCACTCTGAAAACAACGTTTTTGAGTGATGTTTCTGAGCAATGTTCCAACTTGCATATTAAAAAGATTTCCTGCGTGAAGAATGCATTGGAAGGAAACGACAGTGGATACACGCACACTAGTCAGGACCTACATGCAAAAGAACAGGCACATTCCGTATGAGGATGCTGAGGGAAGTCGGGGGACAGGTTCCAAGATATTCAGGAGGTCAAATGAAAGGGACTTCATGAGGTATGAGCTGGACGAAAGGAAGGTCTCAAGGAATAAAAACGAGCTCACTGCACACAAGAGCAAAGTCTCACAATTAATCGTTTGAACGTGTAGAGGAAGAGCTCTCAGATGAGACCCGGTAGGCAGCTACTGCTGCCCTTCGTGATTCCCGGCAACGACACAATCCAACATTTTCCGCAGACAGTTCAGCGGTTGCGGAGGCCTTCTTCACTCAAACCTGGTTCTCATCACTCACATTTTCCGTGCCCAAACAACACAGTTTGAGGAACTGAGCGGGACTCAGTTTCGATATTTAAGTACCGTCCCCAGCACTGACAGACCATCCTAGAAAGCAGTCCCTCTGCACTTGACCCGAGCAATGGCCAGAGCCTCGCTTTTAAAAGCACGGGGAGAAATCAGAACATCTCATACCGTCCGTTTCAGCCACTGTACGCGGAGCAGCCAGACGGTCAATGCCTCCGAGAAAGGGGCGGAGGGGCCAAGCGCGCGGCCTCAACAGTGACAGGCAGAGACCCCAGTGGACGAGACCCAGACCCAGGAGCCGAGAGGCGGCAGGGCTACGCCCAGGGGCCAAAGCGTCTTACCTTTCGGGAACGTGGTTTCTGCCCTTCCTCTTGGCTGAAGAAGGTCCGCAAAAGAGGGGTCCGTGGACCTGGCCGCGGCGGGCATGAAGCCATTGGCTCATGTGGGCCCCAAGATGCCCCCCTGCCGCCGAGACTGACAGACTCCCCAGTCCGGCGCCCTCGGTGTCAGAACAAGACCCCCAACCACAAGAACCTGCGTGGCAAACCAGGCAGCGCCCAAATCCCTACCACAGCGCATGCGACACCGCCTGGCCTGATGACGTCACCAGGCCGGCTGCCAGAGAAGCCCGATCAGGGAACAGCACTCTGGCGGCTACGGCGCCCTCCTTCGCCGGAGGCCGGTAGTACAGCTCATGCAGATGAGCGCACGCTTGTCACCGCCTTGAGATTTCAAACACTGCAGGCCATGCAATGAAAACTGAAGTCAACTCCCCCAGTTCCTTGTGTGCTTCTCCAGATGTTTTCCAAGTGCTTACGTTCACTCGCATATTTTATATAAAGATTTCTTTGTACCTATATGCATATCCTCTATTTCATGTAAAAGCAGCGTACTCCACATGTTCCACAATCGACCTCTGACCCTCAACTTTCCAGTCCATTTATTCATACATCCATTCTATTCCTTTTAATGCTTGCATACTATTCCATTCAGTACAATTACCAAAATTTATGAGTCCAATATTGATGGACTTTTAGTTGTTTTCAGTACTTTTGTCCTCTGCTACAGAGAGACTGCAGTGTGAACATCCTCACGCGTGAGTACAGCTACTTTTAAATTCCTAGAAGTAGAATTGCTGGAAAGGATATGCAAACTTAAAATTTTTAAAGTACTCTCTAATTCCCCTCCAAAAACACTGTAACAACCTACTCTCCCACTTAGAGTGAAACTTTCATTGGATTCCTACCCTGTGCCAGGTATCATGTTACAGGGTGATGCTATGTATATTTTCAAAAATACCGATAAATAACTGAGAGGGATAAGAGTGGAGCTGAAGACTAAGATTTCCACACAGCATCAGGCACAGGGAGCTGTCCCTGTTAGGAAAACTCTGAATTTGGCTACAAGTGGAACGGCAAAGGACAGCACGTCCTACAGTAGGTCTGAAGGCAGAAGGGGCAATAAATTTCAGATTAACCTGTAGATAATTGCAATAGTGAATGCTTTTTACTGCCTATTTTCTAGTTTCTGAAAATATCTTACAAACACTGTTAATAATCTTCACAACCATTGGAGAGCTAGGTAAACAACAGGTCAGAGAGGTGAGAGTTCTGGAATAAAGGAATAAATGAATGGGTAAAACGATCACTAGCTCTAACATTTCTGGGATAGTCACAGTCTAACCAAGTTGAAATCCACAAGCATCTACAACTCAGGAATATTCTACATATTTCCTAGTAGGTGAACATTAGTAAGTTGCTATTTGCAAAAAGAACGACATCAGTTAGCACAGCAGAGTTTGCAAACTTACAACTTGGCACCTTCAACTTTGAAGTTACATCAAAAAATATTCCTGGGGCCAGCCCCGTGGCCGAGTGGCTAAGTTCGCGAACTCCGCTTGGCGGCCCAGGGTTTTGCTGGTTTGGATGCTGGGCGCGGACGTGGCACTGCTCATCAGGCCACGTTGAAGCAGCATCCCACGTGCCACAACTAGAAGGACCCACAACTAAAATATACAACTATGTACTGGCGGGATTCGGGGAGAAAAAGCAGGAAAAAAAAAAAAAAAGGAGATTGGCAACAGTTGTTAGCTCAGGTGCTAATCTTAATATACATATTCCTTTGGAGTTTATGGAAAAAAATACACCATTGGTGAGCAGTGGCCTAAAAGTACACAGGGTACAGAAAGCTATAGACATGACCACACAAAATGTAACATGAATTGATCAGAACCTAGAAAGGCTATATTGGTCTTGCACTTCCCATTTGCTAAATGACACAAGCTGGGGTGGGACTACGCTCAGATGACGCAAGAAAATCTAGACCTAAGCATAACAAGGTTTCCAGAAAGTATGGGAAGCAGTAAAGTGTAGGTCTTTGGAGGTACGAATCCAACATGAAGTAAAAGAACGCCTCCATGGGTATGCAGGACACTGGAATGGAAAATATAGGAGCAAGGCATATTTGGAGCACCGAACAGATAAGTAGTTGACACTAACAAAATCTGCCAGTACCCGGCAGGGCCCCGGGGAACATGGAGGAGTTTGAGGGATGCCAGTCCTTAATTGAATCAAAAAGGGACAACGGGGAGAGTAAGGAAGAGCCTCAGGGCTAGACGGACAGGGTGTGTTACACCAAGACAAGTCTCAGTTATCCCCGTGGCAACAAAATGCAGGAGACGGGTCTATGGGACGAGACAGTACCCTAACTATAAAAAAAACGCTTCCTGTGAGTGCAGGGCTTGGTGGTAAGTTCCAGAACATTGGACTCAACCTTCTGACGTTCCTCAAGTTTCATTTAAGATTCTTTTAGAGGTAACATGATGCTGAGGCTGCAAGCTAAGGTTAAATGCCTGGAATGACGGAAAGAAAGCGGTTATAGAGACTGGGAACCAGGAAAGGCCCAAGTAAGGGTTTGCCTGAACAGACTGGAAGCGGAAAGTGAATATTTTCATGTGTAAACATTTTACTGCTATGAGAATTTGTCTTACCACAGCTCCCACAAACTTATACTACCCACCCTAACCTGCGTTAGCTCCGGATTCCCTTCATTTCCACATGACATAGAGAAGAGAGAGACCAGTCTCACTTGTGGATATGTTGTTAGCCTCACGTTACATCCTCATATCATGGAAGTAGGCTATCCGGGGTATGAAGCTGAGGGGCAAAACCCTTCAAAGATTTCACGAGCCCCAGCCATAGCTCTACACTGCAATACCCTTCACAATTTCTCCTCGGGTAAGCACCCCCCGCCATCACTCAAAACATTAACATTTCATAACAGGAAAAATATTCCTATAAATGAAATGTGTGTCTTTGGAGGTCCCATCTAGCAGGTATCTACTTGTGGGATCCTGGCATCTTGGATCACACACCTCCTACTCATTTGAACTATGAAAGTCTCCACATAGGTCCACCCAGGCATCCGCAAAGCTTACCGCCAAGGAAAATGACTAGATCCACAGATTTCCTCCCCAAATCAGCTGACTCCACATACAAATCAGCAGCAACTCAGCCCTCGCCCACTGTCTCCCAGTCACCAGAGTGGTTAGAGAGAAGAGCACTAAGCAGGGGCACAAAAGCAGAGGCTCCCAGGCCAGCCGGGTGCACTGCACACATCTGCTCCTTAGGCGTGAGGGCACCGTGCAACTCACCACAATGCTTCTCACAGCCCCCTCGTAAGTTTCTCCACAGAACCCTTCAGGTCAAGTTAGTTCGTGAGGCTTCCCAATGAACAATCAGCAGGAGAACACCATGTGATCTGTCTTCCCACGTTGGATCCTTAAAAACACAACCAGGAGAAACATGGAGAAAGACCCAGAGCATTTGAAAACAACCCATATTCTACACAATTACCAATGAATAACATAAATCATGTAATATCACATAAAACAAAGTGAGAGAAAGTGATTTAAGATTATTCTCTTTAGTGGACAGAAACTGCGGCTGTTGCAGGACTACCCAGCAAATTGAAAAGCTATATACTGAATTTTCTGTTCTCTTAATACAAAATGAGGGCAAAATGTGTCCACCTGTTTCTCAAGGCCAAAAAATCCACAGACAGCTGTTTTCCTGTCCCTTTCACCTTGCCTCTTCCCTATTCTCCACGAATGTCCTCCTCTTTCTCTCACTATTCTCCTCTGCATGTTGCTCGGCCTTGCACACAACCATGGCCGACAGAGAACCCTAGAGGCCCAATGTTCTACAGCGGCTGTTTCCAAGAGGGAGGAGGCTACAGCAACTGCCACACTGGATACACTCAGAGGAGAAGGAAAGGGGAGGACCCCGAATGCCTCTCATGTATAAAAGCGCGGGATGGCAGGAGGCCTGTGTGGCCCAAGGAGCCAGAGGTAGCAAATTATGGGCAAAAGAATTGCAACCCAAGGCTGGAAGACAAGAGCTCTGCCCTCAGCTGTGTCCCTGGCTCTCTGGCATCTGCTTCTAATGGGCAGGCGCCATTTTCAGAAGCATCAGGCACTGGAAAGAAGACCTCTGCTGCTGGGATTGAAAGGAAGTAACATCCAGGAGGGGGAGATGCGAGCAAGGGCGAGGTTGGTCCCAGAAACAAGGCCTATAATGCAGACAAAAGAAAAGGGGAGCAGCAGAGAGATGCAAGTCCAACCCGGCCCAGCCCAGTCCAAGGAAGGTAGGATTCAAGGAGAAGAAAGTCAAAGAGAAGACCGTTTAACCACATCATTCCCCACAAGGGGCACTCAACAAACCTCACCCTACTCTTTCACCAAGTTACAGAAGGAGCTGCCAATCCTTTCCTTTGCTCCTTAAAACCTGCAGTAAGTTCACCGTTAGATCACCTGGTAGGATTTCAGAACAACGGTAATAGGTCAACCTAGATGTCCTTTTCCTTCCTCTCTAAGGACATTAACTAACTGTACATGTAATTACTAATGTACAATATATATTATAAAGTATAATTCATAGAATACAAAGAACTATGAGTTAATTACATTAATGAACATCTATAAGGAACGTTGAGAGGATTCCCTGACATAAGAGCCTGGGGAAGAGAGACTAGCACATGTGGCTCCTAGGATGTCACCTCCCCAGAGCTCAGCCATGCAGGTGCTGCTGTAGCTCTCCCCCGACTCCCTCCACCCAATCCCATCTTCTTGTGGGGAATCTGGCCGCCCTATTGGCTGTCTCGTACCTTTGAACTGCCTGCTCTGTGACATCATTCTCCCCCTAGACCTACTGCCACCTGCTAGAATCTTGGGGTTTCCATGGAGTTGTCTGTAAATAAATTTGGATCATCGCAAGCGACCAGTGTGACCAGCGACCTTCATACTGGACACACCGCTCTTTGACGGCAGCCACTCAGACTTCATCTGGTATCGTCTCCTCATCTCTTGGATCTGCGGTTGATGCTTCCTCTTCTTTTCTCGCCATGTCAGGCAAGGAAACTAACTTTTTAAGTGTTCCGTTATGTATTTTTGCCCCTAAATTTGGTAGTAGATTCTAACGTAGCAGAGAATAATGGGAGGAAAGTATTGAAGTAAACCTGGGGACCTAATTTAAGTTTTGACTTTGACATTTATGAGCTGTAGGACTTTGGACAAGTCGTTGACTCTCTCACAAACTCTGTTCTCTCTCATCTCTCACATCAGGATATTACAACTGTGGTTCCTTCTGCTCCTTTTCTTTTCTAATATTGAATCTTAAAGGGCACCCAGGTAGAAATGAAATCAGAGACTTCTTGAGGGTGTTTCCACAGAAACAGAGAGAAATCTAGGTGATGCAGGAAGTTAGCAGTATATCCCCAAAGGTTTCATCTGTAATGGTCTCCCTCCACTGAAATTTCAACTGTAGTATTTTAAATTTAGTGCTGTTCAAAAGGCAATATGCCCATGTTTGGAGTTATCTACCTAAATGAGGTGAAAAAAAAAAAAAGTAGGAAGAGACAATGGAGAGTACTGGGCTATAGGGGGACTAGTCTTCAAAGGTCAGGAAGTTGAGGATTGTTTTCATCAGCACAGGCCAACAGGAACCTAGAGGGAGGATAAAATAGAAGAATGAGGAGGAGAGCGAGGAGGAGCTCTCCAGGAAAAAGAGGTGGTTTGGCATGAAATGCTGAAGGAACCAAAGATTTTCAATTGCAGCAGGAAGAGCACAGAGTGAAATGTGCTCAGAGCAGGGCGAAGCACAGTTGACTTCAGCAAACGCTCACATTCATAGCCGAGGAAGGCCAGTGAGGCAGAACAGGGCATCGCCAGGCAAAGCAGCTTCTCAGACTCAGACTCGCTTGTTTGCTTTTTTCTCTTGCCTCTCTGAACACGGACGGCACCTGAGAGTTTGAATATAAACATTTCAGAGATCTTTTAGAAATGACACTTCCTATAATCCAGAAATTGATAAAGTGCTTATCCAGACGGCTGGAGGCAACAGAATTTCTAGTGTTTTATTTCATTCTCATTTTTTTTTTTAAGATTTTATTTTTTTCCTTTTTCTCCCCAAAGCCCCCCAGTACCTAGTTGTATATTCTTCATTGTGGGTCCTTCTAGTTGTGGCATGTGGGATGCTGCCTGAGCGTGGTTTCATGAGCAGTGTGATGTCCGCGCCCAGGATTCCAACCAACGAAACACTGGGCCGCCTGCAGCGGAGCGCGCGAACTTAACCACTCGGCCACGGGGCCAGCCCATTCATTCTCATTTTTTTTACTATGTAGATGTTTTGCCCATTAAAAATAAAATATAAGTTTCTAACAAATAATATCCTCTAACTTGAATCAGAAGGATTAATTCCTGTGTGTGATACGTAGGTTCCAAGTCAAGGCTGCTTTTCATCTTTATAAACATTTTCTTCCTGACATAGAGCGCGCACTGAGAAACGGCCACCATCTCTTTCTAGATGTAAGCTGCCCGAGAAGAAAAAGCAAAACTCAAGTGCCCCATCTCTGACTCCACATTTATCTCAGACAATTTCGTGGCATCCTTGGGGTTTTCCTACATTAAATTTTTAAAAATTGGATTCTAGCGATGACGGTGTTTTTAGTCTTTGGGGATGACCCCTTCCTGGATCTTGAAGGTGATAATAATTGAGGTTTTAGGATAAATAGAAAAACCTTCCTGATACCTTTTAAGTACTCTCTTCTGCATCTATGTGGTTATACTAATTGAAGTATGGATTTCTAGTAGGCTTAACTAGCTGTTCCTTGCGGCTCATGGTCAGAGAAATAAGAACGAGCACAACAACGGAATTCCTTTACACTTAGGATGTTGCTCTCTGCTTTGTACCAGTTTTCACTGAAATATCTGTCTGCTTATATTGTGGCCAGCTATACATTCACATTGATAGCATTTTGATGCCTTTTAGGCCACTTTTACTGATCGACTCTGTCTGCACGTACTGGCTAGGAATTCATTCAAAATCACCTTCTTCTCGGGCTGGTTTTGGTAAATAGTATTCACTACAATGGAGCCGGCAATATTCACTTTCATGACAAAGCGTATATGATACAGAACTACATTTATCAGTAAACTGATTCTGCTTTGTTGCTTGCTGCATACCGCAGTTTTTATGAATATCTATATGGTTCTTTTTACTTCCTTGATAAATGTTTTCCATGATTTTTCACAGAACTTATCATGTCTTCCTCCAGATAACAGATATGTCATATATGAATTCATGTATGAATTACTATTATTGTTGTTGCTGTTGTTATTGTAACTACAGATGAGTAACCTGAAGCTCAGGGAGATTAAATTACTGTTTTCTTTCAAAAAGCACTTCTTGGGATGCACACCCTCAGGCAATCCTGTGGAGGTAGGATCAGAAACCAGGCTTGAAGAGGGTAAGAGTAACCCTTTACACCTACCACCCGGACTGACTACTGGGTGAACTCTAGGGAACAGCACGTGAACTGCACGAGCAAACAGACCCTGAAGAAGACAGTGGTAACAGCTGCACTGTTTTCTAAGGGACCAAGAAAACACCTTATTAGGAGGTCTCCTTCTCCCGGGTTCTGGTAGTGGAACAGTCAGAGCAGAGTCCTGGCAAGAAGTCAGGAGACTTAGGCTCTGTGACCTGGTGATGATGCTGCCATAATGGGAGAATCGGACCACTCCAGCTGACCTCTCTGAGCCTCAGTTTCCTCACTCGTACCAGGAGAATGTCAGAACAGAGCATCTCTGAGGACGTTCTACTTCTAAAATGCTTCTATTCTAGCAAAGAGTAGATGAGTCAGGACTAGGGGAGGCTCAAGGGAAGGATGGACAGCGAGAAGGGGCTTCCAGCCTAGACAACAAGGTGTGGACCACACCACTTGGGGTTTCTGCACATCTCTGCCGCAGCTGGGAGCACAGGCAGTTACACAGAAAGGAACAAACTCCTCCCGCCCTTACAACCACCATAAAGGCATGGGTGTTCGCTATCTCAGTGAGCACTGGGATGAGAGGCTTCCTCATGCAGCAACCTTGAGATGATGCTGCTCCTCAGACATTGTCAGAGTTGATCAATCTCACTGAGTTTTTCTTCACCCTCTTGTTCCCTACAGAAAATTTCCAAAATCCATCCTTACTTGGAACTCCAAACTCCCTGCAGCTCTCTCTTCCTGTGGTGAGCGACGCAGCTTCCCTAGCAGGAAGTGTCTGCAATTTCTCCAGAGTCTCTGCTCCAGCCGTCAGTTCAGGATGGCTACTGCCATCAGCCACGGGCACCTCTTCCCAGCCACTCATGGGCAGCGCCTACCTTTACCAACATTCTAGCACAACCATGCTGTCTGGAGTGACTGGCCAGAGCCAGAGCTCCACCTCAGCTGCTTCCTATCCGGGTCTCTTTGAGTGGGGTGTCCCAGGAAGCACTGCACAGGAGTCCTCTTCACTCGGAGACTGCACTCTGACTGTCACTGGCCACGACACAACGGTTTCTTCCATGTCTATGGCAGCACACTATGACAGAACTTCAGGTGCCAATAACCCGGTCCCACTGTATCCATCACTTTCCACCAGCCTTGTTCAGGGAACACCATCTCAGGTTCCAAATCAGGGACACAGCCTGTCACTTCCCTACCAGGAAGGAAGCCAGGTGTACTACTATGGTCACGGCACACTGGGGCCTCTGCTGTCTGGAGAACTTGGCCCCTGCCTGCAGTCCTACGGCTCTGTGTCCTACACAGGAGCTGGGGCCTCTGCTCCTCAACCAGAAATGGTGTTGGTACTAAAGGAGATTCAGCCCACACATGTCCTTCCACCAGCCTCCACCTCTGGGGTCTACTACGCTGCGTCTGCTCCAGCCATCCCACAAACCAGATCTCAAGGTGAGTACAAACAGCAAGAAGGCAGAGAAAGGAGGTCTGCATCCAAAATCAGGGTCAAATCTGCAGCCGGGAAGCGGCGAGGCCACAGACAGGTAGAACTGAAGTCCTGAGACATGAGTGAACACTACCCTCGCTCAGTGCTCCCCATTTCAGACTCGACATAAGAACACCTCATACAGGGGGGCAGGGGGGACACTGTAATGCTCATCCATGCTACATGGCTGAGAACCCCAAGAGCACACCAAGGGACCCCATACCTCTCACCACCCCAGCTGCTAAGTGCCCTACTCCACCACATACAAATGGACTCCCTCTGCCGATTTACGGGTTAGTCTCCTGGGAAGGCCTGTCAGAACTATCACTATGATAGAGACACGCAAACTTTCCCTCGCTTTGTTCACTCATACCAGGAATAAGCCCTTCTGTCCCGAGACGCTGTCAAAATTCAGCAGGCTAGGAATCTGTCCTTGCTCATATATTCCATCGGAAAGAGCTCCGCTCCCTCTCCTCGTCCACAGTGTGACGTGTTCTCATTCTCTCGGGAAAATGGACAGCATCAAAAAGACTCTATAGGAGAATGTTAGGACTTGTGAAATGTCTCATAGTATAAAACTCTCTTTTACTTTTTACTGCTCCTATGACAACCCTATGAAATAGAAAGAAAGCCAAGGGACAACGACATCCAATGATCACCAGTAAGAACCAGAACACTCGCCTCTTAGCTCCTAGCACAGGGCGCTGTCCATGATCCTTAAGAGCCAGGAGAAACACCTTGCCCATCGGGGGAAGGGACGTGGTTGCTGCACTGGTGTCTAGGGGGGAACATCTCACCCACCGAGGACTCACTTCATCCTTGCTTCCTTTGTAGTGGTGGAAACCTCCCTGGGGAGAGAGACTTTCCTGGGACTGCAACCTCCAAGCCAGACATTTTGTCTACAGCAAACTCCAGAATTCCCCAAATCCTGCAGTAGCAGAAATACCCAGATGCTGCAGAGTAACCCACCACATGAGCCTGCAGACATTTCACTGACAGCTTCACTCCAGACTTCGAACAGTAACCTCCTGGCACTGTCTCCAGCTCCAAAGAATTGGGATGAGTTTAACACCAACCTTTCAAAGCCTCTGGATCCCGACCAGATCCCAATAGAAAACCAAGATCCTCTACCACACCCTTTAGAAATTCCTGATATTCTCCAGCTCCTGGCCTGCATCGATCCCCTCGGGCCAGAGGACCACCCTGCTTCCGAAAACGCTGATCTGGGAAAGAGTAGCCTGAGTCTTGAGGGCCAAGGGACACTGGAAAACGGGACCGAGGCTAGCGGTGGCTTTGCAGACATCGCTACACTGATGGAGGATGGTCACCTTCCCCAACTATTCGACCCCTTGAAAGACCTTGATCAACCCCAAGGCCCCGAGCTGATCCAAGCCAAAGAGACAGGAGCCATCGAGTCCATCCAGCTGCAGGAAAAGTCAAGTAGCAGAAAGGATGCCTCCGATAACACCAGGAAGAACAAACATCAGGCCTCTGAGCCTCTCGATGGTGCTCCCAAGGCCAAAATCCAGCCAAAGGACCCAGAGTGCCTGTCAGGGGGAGAAGGGCTGATTTGCAATGCTGCAGCCAGTGACAGGGCTCCTGAGAACGAGGCCGAGCACTCCAACAGCAAACCTCAGAAAGCCGCACCCAGCAGGATCAGTACAACTAAGAGCCATGGGCAGGAAAGGACCAAGAAGACCAGAGGAAACAACCCCAAGAAAGCCGGAGAGAGTCGGCAGTCAGGGACTGAAGTCAGGGTGGAAGAGAAGCCAATGATGCCCAGGATGAAGCGGAGGAAGAATCAACCCGAGCTGAGCCAAGAAACCTTTAAGCGGCCTCGAACCAGCCTCGGCCAGCACATGCTGGAGTCGGTGCAGGTGTTTCATGCTCTGGGGAGGAAGAGTGAGAAGAACACCGGGCCCTCTTCCTCCCGGGCCCTGGGAACCTCCAGCAACCCCAAACACCCCCAGCCCTGCCCAGCTATCAAACCGTGGCTGGATAAACCACTGGAGGGTCAGTGTCCTGAGGAAACTCAAGTCAAAGCCCAGAAAGCAGAGAGCAGTGCTGAAATGGAGTGTCCACCTCCATCCCGGGACGAGCTGCCACCTCCTGGGAAGGTCAGGTTGGTACCTTTGCCTTTTCTGTCCGTGGACAAGCCTCCAGCTCGACCTGTTCCTCGGAGGCCACAGGCTCTGGCCTCACATCGGCCTGCTGTGGCAGACCCTGCCCGGCCTGCTTCCACCAACTCAGCTCAACCAACTGCAGTCAATTCCACCCACCCAGCTCCTGCATCTTTGACAGGTCCTGCCAGACCAGCTCGGCCAATTACCACCAACCCCGCTCGACCGGGTTGGACCAACCCCACCCGGCCTAGCGGCCCTCAGTGTCCTGCTTCAAGGCCTGCACCTTACAGAACAGCATCTTGCACTTCTCTCCAGCAGGAGCCCGTTCCCACTGCTGTGCCCATGCTCCAGGCCCCGCCCAAGCCTCCCGCCCAGTATCTACTGGAGGATTTCAGCAAGCAACCAATTCCATGGAGGAAACCCATCATTCCAGGGCCAGTGATGTCAGAGCCCATCACACAGGAACAGAGGCCAGAGCGGGAGGCCATGAAGAGGCAGGCTCAACAGGAGCGTGAGAAGGCTGCCAAGTACACCTCTTGGGGGAAAGTGCAGTTTTTCATTGAGAGGGAAAAAGAAATGGAAATTTCTCGATACTATGGCTACGCGATATAAGGCTGCTAGGGCTCTTGGTGCCCCTTTGGGGACCAGTTGCTTTTCTAGAGATAGATAGATAGATAGATAGATTTCTCTTATTCATTTTGATATATTTAAAAACTTAGTAAGACAGTAAATAAAGTACTAGAATGAATAGATGAGTAATAAAGAAGCCTTCTGTGTTTGGAAATGCTGTTAACTGTGTTTTTTCTGTGATGGGGGTGGGAGGGAACCCAATTCTTCAGGAGAAAAAAAAAGTGAAGTTGGACAGGAGAATGAGGGAAAAGGGAGACGAACTGATGAAAGAGGCCATAATTGGGTGCAGGGCTGGGGAGGCCAAAAGGGGAGAGATTTGAGGGGTTTATAAAAAGAAGCAGGAGTCGTGAATGACAGAAGTCAGAAGCAGGGCCTGAGGGGAGCGTTAAAAGAGTAAAATTGGAATAGAGTTGAAGACGGCAGCCGATGAGTCTAGGTTGACCAGGAGAAATGTAAAAAGTCTCTCGGGAGGCTGGTCTTATGGCTCACGACCACCACATCGGTGTTTTGGAAAACAAGAGATTCAGGACACCTTCCAAAAGGCTTGGGTCACTTCATCCATGAATGACTACGGCTGGGGACGGTCAGTATAAATCAAAGGGGAATCTACGGGATGAATGGCCAGGGCTGAGTTACCTTGGGGGCAGCTGATAACAGGAGCCTCCCCATGGGAGCTGCTGCAGCAGGACAGGGCAGGCAGAGAAATTTCCTCAACTTCTGTGCACCAGGCCCACGAGCCCACTACTTCAGTTAACCTTTGCAACAACACGCAAGGGCAGGGTCACTGAGCCGCTTTACTACTGACGTTCCGCAGTGGGCTGCAGTCACACTGCCTGCGGAGGAGCAAGGCCTCAACTTGAGACCTGCATGCCAGCAGTGCTCAGCATTTGCTAACGCCTGTTGGCGACCAAGCTGGCTTTCAGAGCACAGCATCCAGACGTTACTGGTGGATGAGACCAAACTTCTGGAGCGGGGCCTAAACTTTTTTTTAGATGTACTTCATTCTATTTCCCCTCTGTACAGACTATGTCGTTTTCCCACCCAAGGTCCAATTGCCATACATCGTCCTACACATCTGCCCCTTACCCCTTTCCTCCTCCTCCCCCGCTTTCCCCTCTGGTATCTATGTGTTTGTTTATCTTCCACATATGAGTGAAGTATTAGGTATATGTCTTTCTCCATCTGACCCATTTCACTTAGCGTAACACCCTCAGGGTTCACTCATGTTGCTGCAAATGGCAAGATTTCATGCTTTTTATAACTGAGTAGGATTCCATTGTATATATACCACATCTTCTTTATCCATTCACCTCTCAGTGGGCCCTTAGGAGGTTGTTTCCAAGTCTTGGCTATTGTGAATAATGATGCAACGAACATACGGGCGCATCTATCTTTGCCAATTAGTGTTTCCACGTTCTTTCGATAAACACCCAAAAGTGGAATAGCTGGGTCATATGGTAGTCTTATTTTTAATTTTTTCAGGAATCTGCATTCTCTGTTCCATAGTGGCTGTACCAATTTACATTCTGACCAGCACTATATGAGGGTTCCCTTTGCTCCACACCCTTCCAACACTTGCCATTTCTTGTTTTTCTAATAATAGCCATTCTGACGGGCGGGAGGTGGTAGCTCATTTTGGTTTTGAATGCCCTTTCCTAAAAATTAGTCATGTTTCATACCTTTTCATGAGCCTGCTGCCCACTTGTATATTTTCCTCAGAAAAGCGTCTGTTCATAAGTATTGACTTGAGAGACCTGCCAGGTCCTCCTGAATCCACCTGGCCTGTCGCCACCTTTTCTCAACATCACTATCCTCCAAACCACATGAGAAAAACCTGCCGGAAGCGTCTGTCACACTGCGGGAGAGTGGTGGGTGTGCCTGTGCACTGGGTCGCGGCTCCACCTGCACAGGACTGGTGTGCCCAAGGGTCCAGAGTCACTCCCTGGGAAGTCTTGTGGGGCACCTGGAGGGGCTGAGCAGGGGAAGCGTGGGGGACAGGAGGCATACAAGGGAATGCAGTGGTTGGAGGGGAGTGATGTGAACAGTAAATAATTACCGTGAGAAAATTGGTAACTTACATTTCTAAAATTATTTTTATTGAGATATAATTCACATACCAGAAAACTCACCTTTTGAAACTCTAAATTCAGTGGCATTTAGTACATTCACAAGCTCAGGCAACCACCAGCATTATCAAACCCAACACATTTTCATCACCCCTAAAAGAAACCCTCTTAACCATTAGAGGCTGCTCCTCACTCCCTCCTCTCTCCAGACCCGGCAACCACTCATCTGCTTTCTATCTTTACGGACTTGCCTTTTCTGGACATTTCACACATCTGAAATATACCACAATACGTGACCTTTGTGTCTGGCTTCTTTCACTTAGCAGAAGGTTTTTCAACGTCCATCCACGTTGTAGTGTGTGTCAGTCTTTCATTCCTTTGTATGACTGCATAACGGAGCCACCACACTTGTTTATGCTTTCCTCAGTTCATGGACATTTGTGTTGTTTCTGCTGGTCATTTACATTTAATGAGAGCTTATATTGTGTCATGAAGCACCACGAAGTCACTCACCCCATTTCGCCCATAAGGAGACAGGCTTGGAGAGTGTCAAGAATTGGCCCAAGGTGAAGAGTCAGCAACTAGGGGAGCTGGGGTTTCAACTCAGGCAGGCAGACCTCAGAGGTAATAGATTCACAGGAGAGAACGTGAGAAAGGTACAAAAGGGGATTCAATGGAAATTCACCCTTCTCCCCAAGTTCCCCGGCCACCCATTTCCCTCCTCCCTTAGACACATTTACTTTTGCCACGCTGCGGATCCTTCCAGAGAGGTGATTTACACTCCAACGTGGAAGTATCACAGTTTACTCACTAATGTGTCCACTGATTTGAAATATCATTTTTATGCCACACTAAATTCTTACATGTGTTGGCATTACTATTTTCAGAGTTGGCCTGACTTTTTTGCTTATCTCTAATATTTGGCATTTCTCTAGAATTCATTTGCTCTTCTTATAGAATTTTTAAAATTTCCTCCTTCTCTTATTTCTCTTAAGACATTATCCATTGTGTTCATTCACTCTTGTATTATTTGTAATGTCATCTTCAGATAGGACAAACTACCTGGTTTCTTCAAAAAGTAAAGTTATTGAGAAAAAAAGAAACAAAGACAAAGAAAGTGGAGAGAGACATGGAAGGAGAACCCATAGATTAAATCAGACATCCGAGACCTAACAATCAAACGCCAAGTGTGGCCCTAACTTAGACCTAACTCAAACTCTTCAAAACAATTTCTATGACATTTAGGAGACAACTGCGAATTTGAGTGCTGACTGGATATTTAACAATAAACCAGGATATTAAGGAACAAAACTCTGACATTTTAAATGTATATATCAAAGATGAACAAGTGAAAGTATATGATATTGGGGATCTGCTTAAAAAACTATGGAATAGGGCGAAACAGGGAGGGGTAGAGAGGAGACACGACAGCCATCAGCTGATAAATATTCAAGCTGAAGGAGTTCATGGCTGGTCCACGAACACCACACCATTATGTCTGCTCCTGTAAATGCTTAAAATTTGTGTTAATTGTTAAAACAGGATGACACTGTAGAAGACTTTTTGGCGCTTTCTCAAAGGTTAAACGTAGAACTTCCACACGATCCAACATCTCTACTCCCACCTATACATCCAAAAGAATTCAAAGCAGGGATTTGAACCAATGTTTGTACACAATGCTCACAGCAGCATGACGCATAAGGGCCAAAAGGTAGAAACAACCCAAGTGTCCATCAACAGACGAATGGATACACAAAATGTGGTATGTACACACAATGGAATGCTATTCAGCCCTAAGAAGGAATAACATTTTGTTACATGCTGCAACATGGATGAACCTAGAAAACATTATGTTCAGTGAAAGAAGCCAGATACCGAAGGAAAAATATGTCGGATTCCGCTAACATGAGGCACCTAGAATAGGCAAATTCACGGAGACGTGAAGTAGAATAGAGGTCACCAGGGTCTGGGGGAGGGGAAATGGGGCTGTTAGTTTTTCAAGGTGACAGAGCTTTTGTTGAGGATGATGAAAACCGTTTGTTTACAGGCAGTGGTGACAGCTGCACAACATCATGAGTGCACTTAATGCCACTGAATTGTACACTTATGAATGGTTAAAATGATAAATATTGCTTACGTACATTTTACTACAGTAAAAAAAAACAAAAAACAAAAACAAGGAATACCTGAGTTCAAGTTTCAATTCTTCCTTTTCTGGGCCTCAGTTTCACCATCTGTGAAGTGAGTCACTGTCACCGTCTATGCTCCGGGCTCAGTGCAGAGGAAGCACTCAGGAGGGGACGTTAGTACCACTCCCACTTCATCAGCAAAGGCCTGCTGTGCGGATTCACTGCCTTAACGTGTGTGCACGCACTTTTTAAATGGCAGCTGCTGTACAGGCCTACCTCACTGTACTGTGCTTCGCTCTACCGTGCTTCACAGACGCTGCATTTCTTACAAGACTCCCATCAGCAACCCGATTACAACTTGCTGAAGGCTCAGATGATGGTTCATATTTTCAAGCAATAAGGTATTATTTACTTAAGCTATGTATGATGTCCCTTTAGATATAATACTATTGCAAACTTAACAGACTATGGTATCGTGTAAACATAACTTCTACATGCACTGGGAAACCAAATCATTAGTCTGACTCGCTTTATTGCGATATTCACTTTATTCAGTGACCTGGAACAGAACCTGTGATATCTGTGAGGTAGGCCTGTACAAATGTTAACAGACATTAGGTGTTATTGTTTCCCAAGGCTGTGGAACTGCCTAGAAGAAGGATAATTCTTTCCCACTGATAATGCCACACAGGCCAACAGAACATATGTGTTTCTCTATTATATCCAAAGATATTAGGAAACGAAAGCATAAAACTTAGAGAACTGTCTTCTATCAAGATACTTACACGTGCTCTCACAACTGCCCAAAATAAGTACCAAAGATACCATGGATACTCCATTCTTTTCTTTAGGCTACTACTGTTCTTACTAGAAGTTCACTTTACTTTGAAAATATAGAACAGGGGGGCCGTCCCCGTGGCGTAGTGGTTAAGCTTAGTGGGCTCTGCTTCGGTGGCCTCAGTTCACGAATTCAGATCTAAGGCACGGACCCACACCACTCGTCAGCCATGCTGTAGCACTGACCCACATACAAAACAGACGAAGACTGGCAGAGATGTTAGCTCGGGGCTCATCTTCCTCAAGCAAAAGAAGAGGAAGCGCGGCAACGTATGTTATCTCAGGGAGAAATCTTTCCTCAGCAAATATATATGTATGTATTTTTTATAATATATACTTTATAAATATACATAGAACATGGAAGTTCATAGAATTTCTTAAGCACATACAGAGGTTATTGCCAAATATTATATTTCAATTCACATCTTTACTCTCTTTTTCAGGTAGCAATTAGAAAAGTGTAATTAAGGAAAGCACTTGGTTCCCTTTTTGAAATACTACCCATGAGAGAAGGCCAGGATTACAACTACTGAATTACTATGCTTATTATACCATAAGAATGAAGACGGTTCCTTTCAATTAAGGGTTCCATTTACCTCTGGTTTGTATTAGTGGGGAGTGTGTGTTACATCAATAATCAGTCCAAGTTCTTCACTCTGCTCTCAGATTTTGCTGGAAACATCCAAGGGGTAACAACATTCTTCTACAACAAGATTCTTTTCCAAACTCTGTCAGAGAGAATGAAATAAGAAACAGCAAATGTGTGCTTCAAATCCTTTCTTATACTGTCATTCATTCAAGCCCTATGATGCTAACACACAGTGTGATTCAGAGGAAAGTTTCCACCCTTCTGGAAGTTACAAGCTAGATTACAATCTTTTCCCCCAGAGATTAGAGGGAAGAAAATAAGCTCACTTCTAGAGATTTACTTCTGTATTTGTGTCACGGGGGTACCTAACCAGACTGTAAACTCCCAGAAGGCAGGGACCACATCAGTGTTGTCCACCACTGCACCTCCAGCTCCAAGCGGAGTGCCTATGAGTAGGCACTTATAAATACTCCTAGAATATCTAAATAAATGAAGGATGGCTCTTATTGCTAAATATTCTTTTACGTATTTATCTTATTTATGTACTCTGTTCCACTGATCTGTGGTTACTCAAGGGCCAGCAACACATCTTTTAAAAAACTGACAGAGGTGGTCGGCCTGGTGGCGTAGTCCTTAAGTTCACCAGCTCTACTTCGGTGGCCCGGGGTTTGCAGTTTGGGATCCAGGGTGTGGACCCAGCACCGCTCATCAAGCCGCACTGTGGCAGCATCCCACACAAAAGAGAGGAAGACTGGCAGAGACGTTAGCTCAGGGCCAGTCTTCCTCATAAAAAAAATTAAAAGTAAAAAACTAATAGACTCATTTGTAGAGCAGTTTTAGCTTCATAGTAAAACGGAGCAGAAAGTAAAGAGTTCTCACTTTAACCATCTCTCCTTCACCCTACACAGCCTTTCCCACCATCACCATTCCATACCAGTGTGCTCCATTTGTTGTAATCAATGAAGCAACATTGACACATCATTATCAAAGTCCATAGCTCACATCACGGGTCACTTTGTGTTGTATAATCTATGGGCTTTGGCCAATGTACAATGACATGTATTTACCCCTAGAGTATCAGACAGATTAGCTTCACCACCCGAAAAATCCCCTGTGCTCCAGCAACACTTCTAGTATGGCTTAACATTTGGTAGGGCTAGGCAACCCTTTTCTACCTTCTTCCTTTTCAGAATTTTCCTGGCTATGTAAGTTTCTTTTGCTATACGAGCTTTAGAATCAGATGATATGAGATGATGTTAAATTTACAAATTACCTTAGGAAGATCTGACAGATCTACGATGCTGAGTCTTCCACCGAACATTGTGAAAGGTTTGAAGACTGTATTAATTACAACAAGGCGTACAATCTCTCCTGTCAGTTTCTTCCAGACTTGGAGCTGGAGGATCATTACCATCTCCAGCTATCTGAACAACAGCCAACCTGAGGTAACTCATTTAGTCACAAACCGCTTAGGAAGCCTTCCTTGATTAACCCTGTCTGTTGTCATTTCCCCCTCCTTTCCATTCCTAGGCATTTCTGCTGTGGCATTTCTGTGACACATCATTTGCCACTTGACAGTCCACTGTGCCTGACACTCGACTGCCAAGTACTGAGGCAGCTTTGCCTTGGGTGACTTCCCTCAAACACCCAGGACACCTTGTCCCATTCCGCTGCCACGCAGGGGTCATTCATCTCCCTACCTCTACTGCGTGAACAGGGACTGCACTGGGAGTGGCCCTGCAGCTTCGCAACCCCCTTGATGGTGCCTTAAACAGTCCCAACACTGAAGAGAACACCTTGTGCACACAGAACTAGAAGAGGCTTCCTATAACCACGTCACACAGGAAAGATGTTGGCTGTGTGGAGGAAAGGAGACTGAAGAGTCTTCCTGCTTCTCCCTGCTGATGTCCTTGCAGAAAAGGGGCTGAGCAGGGACCCGGGGGAACCTCAGGATCCCCTTGCAGAGACCGTGGAGCAGGGACCGAGGAGTGAGGACAATCACGGAGAGGAGGAGGAAAATAGGAGGAAATTCACAGGCACCGCCAATGCGGGTGGGGGTGGGCCGTCAGTTCACTCATTCTTCAACGACTGGGAAGTAGCTACGATGTGTCAAACACTAAACTTGGTGTTGCTGGATGTGAATCAGAACCATTTGTTTATCTATGAAATCACTAACGTTTAAGTTCAGAGATGCAGAAGAATTGACAGAGTAGGTGAAGAAGAAAGAAACCCTGACCTATGAGACACAAATTAAATAAATTCCCAATACAGTCAAAGTGGGCTCTTCCTGACACTAATCCACACTGTGCCGGGCAGGGTAACGAGACATGGAATCTCTTCTCACCTTTTTTAAGTCGGTCAAATGCTTTCCCCACATATTCCCTTTTTTAGTTAAAAGAGAAACACAATTTTTCAGTTTCCATACTGAAATCCTGACCTTGCTGATCCAGGGCATTTTTTTGGTTGTGATGAAGGGAGTGAGGGCGTCTTACTGGCGTTTAGTGGGTGAGGGTCACGGATACCAGACATCTTGCCAAATTCAAAACAGCCCCACAAATGGGTCTCACACCTGGATGACTTTTGAACGTCCTAGTCAACATCCATAGAGGTGTAAAAACTGTTCAAAAGTATCTAAGCCTTAGAACTTGACTCCATTTCACACGTAAACACAAAGGGTTTCTTCGCAGTTTTCACGGACATTGAATGTCCGGGACAGCAGTCACCTTGTCATCCTAGTGAAGACTGTACTTTGTTTCCTTTGGAAATCTACTAAGCACAGCTCACAACCATTGAAACTCCTGCCACTAGGCAACATACCCACCCAGATCAGTGAGCATGGGCAGCTTTGGCATTCATGGCACAAGTAACTGACGATTTCTTTATTTTCAGTAAAGTCATGCCCAAGCATTGACATATGGAAATGTAAATACTTCTTACTCTATTCTAAATTACTTTATTTTACTTATCCTTTATATTATAGTCAGAGCACGGCATTGACTTTTTTTCTTAAACTTAAATATGGAAGCAGGTTGTATATATCTAAGAATTTCACTTCAGGAGAGTAAAGAGGATATTACAAAGTATCTGCTATAAAAAGGGGAAACGGAGTGAGACAGGGTTGAGGATACAGCTCTACACAGTGAATGCAGATTTCTGAAAGAATGCTAAATCAACCTTTGCTTATCTTTTCAAAAGAACTTTGAAAGCAATGAAATGAGTCCCCAGCATCTGGTGTCCAAATGGGAGACACACTTTCCACCTAGTAACACACTTTTTGCGAGCCAAATTTGACATTGGCCTGTCTCCCTGTGTAGAATGAGGCTCCCTGAGAATGGAATTCACAGCCCACACAGTGGGTCCCCTCTGCTCTCTGCTTGGCATCTTGCTGCTCCCCTTCTTCAACCCCACCTAGTAACCACCTGTACTCCCCTTTTTCCTTCTTTCCCATCTTAAAAACAGATACAAGGCAACAAAACAGAGCAAACGTCTCCACAAACAAGGTCTAAGACACAGATGGCCAGCCCTTCTGTATCCCTGATAACCCAGCCCAGTCCCGAATGCTAAGGTTCATCAATACTCCCATGCTGACTGAAATTGTTTTATTATTATTATTATTTTATTGCGGAGACATTGGTTTGTAGCATTAGACAAGTTACTGGTATACATCATTATATATTTTGCTTTCTGTGTAGATTACATCATGAATCGAGCCACCCAAAGGCTAATTACGATCTATCACCACACATGTATGCCTAATTACCCACTCTCCCTCCCCTTTCCCCCTCTGGTAACCACCAATCCAATCTCTGTTTCTCTGTGTTTGTTTTTCATTGTTTTATCTTCTACTTATGAATGAGATCATACGGGTTTTGAGACTTTCTCCCTCTGACTTATTTCACTTAGCATAATACCCTCAAGGTCCACTCACGTTGTCATAAATGGCCGGATTTCATCATTTCTTATGACTGAGTAGTACTCTATTGTGTATACATACCAATCTTCATTTATCCATTCATCCCTTGATGGGCACCTAGGTTGCTTCCAAGTCTTGGCTACTGTGACTAATGCTCTGATGAACATAGGGGTGCATGTATCTCTATGCATTTGTGTTTCACGTTCTTTGGATAAATACTCAGAAGTAGAATAGCTGAATCATATGGTAGATCTATTCTTAAGATTTTGAGGAATCTCCATACTGTTTTCCCCAGTGGCTGCAGCAGTTTGCACTCCCACCAGCAGTGTAGGAGGGTTCCCTTCTCTCCACATCCTCTCCAACACTTATTGTTTCCTGTCTTGTTCATTATAGCCATTCTGACCGGAGTGAGGTGACACCTCATCGGAGTTTTGATTTGCAATTCCCTGATAGTTAATGATGTTGAGCATCTTCCCATGTGCCTGTTGGCCATCTGTATATCTTCTTTGGAGAAATGTCTATTCAGATCTTTCGCCCATTTTTCAATTGGGTTGTTAGTTTTTCTGTTGTTGAGACGTACGAGTTCTTTGTATATTTTGGATATTAACTCCTTATCAGATATATGATTTGCAAATATGTTCTCCCAATTGTTAGGTTCCCTTTTCGTTTTGCTGATGGTTTCCTTTGCTGTGCAGAAGGCTTTTAGTTTGATGTGGTCCCATTTGTTTATTTTTTCTATTGTTTCCCTTGCCCAGTCAGACAAGGTACTTGAAAATATCCTGCTAAGACCGATGTCACAGGGTGTACTGCCTAGGTTTTCTTCTAGAAGTTTAATGGTTCCAGGGCTTACATTCAAGTCAATCTATTTTGAGTTAATGTTTGTGCATGGTGTAAGATAATGGTCTACTTTCACTCTTTCGCATGTGGCCGTTCAGTTCTCCCGACACCACTTATTGAAGAGACTTTCTTTTCTCTTTTCTATGTTCTTGGCTCCCTTGTCAAAAATTAGCTGTCCATAGATGTGTGGGTTTCTTTCTGGGCTCTCGATTCTGTTCCATTGACCTGTGTGTCTGTTTTTGTGCCAGTACCATGCTGTTTTGGTTACTATAGTTTTTTAGTATATTTTGAAATCAGGGAGTGGGCCACCTCCAGCTTTGTTCTTTTTTCTCAGGATTCCTTTGGCTATTCGGGGTCTTTTGTTGTTCCATATAAATATTAGGATTCTTTGTTCTATTTCTGTGAAAAATGTCGCTGGAACTTTGATAGGGATTGCATGGAAAATGTAGACTGCCTTAGGAAGTATGGACATTTTAACTATGTTAATTCTTCAAGTCCAAGAGCATGGAATATCTTTCCATTTCTTTGTGTCTTCTTCAATTTCTTTCAGCAAGGTTTTATAGTTTTCAGTGTACAGATCTTTCACTTTGGTTAAGCTTATTCCTAGATACTTTACTCTGTTTGTTGCAGTTGTAGATGGGATGGTATTCTTAATTTCTCCTTCTGCTACTTCACTGTTAGTGTATAGCAACACAATGGATTTTTGTATGTTGATTTTGTATCGTACAACTTGACCATATTCATTTATTGTTTCTAAAAGTTTTTTAGTCAATTCTTTAGGTTGTTCTATATATAAAATCATGTCATCTGCAAATAGTGACAATTTCACCTCTTCTTTTCCAATTTGGATCCCTTTTGTTTCTTTTTCTTGCCTGATTGCTCTGGCTAAGACTTCCAATACTATGTTAAATAAGAGTGGTGAAAGTGGGCATCCCTGTCTGCTTCCTGTTTTTAGAGGGATAGCGTTCAGTTTTTCTCCATTGAGAATGATATTTGCTGTGGGTTTGTCATAAATGGCCTTTATTATGTTGAGGTACTTTCTTTTTATTCACAGTTTTTATCATAAATGGATGCCGTATCCTGTCAAATGCTTTCTCTGAGTCTATTGTGATGGTCATGTGATTTTTCTTCTTCATTTTGTTAACGTGGTGTATCACGATGATTGATTTGCAGATGTTGAACCATCCCTGTATCCCTGAAATACATCCTACTTGATTATGGTGTATGATCTTTTTAATGTATTGTTGTATTCAATTTGCTAATATTTTGTTGAGGATTTTTGAATCAACGTTCATCAGTGATGTTGGCCTGTAATTTCCTTTTTTTGTTGTTGTCCTTGTCTGGTTTTGGTTTCAGGGTAATGTTGGCTTCTCAGGAAGCTTCCTCTCCTCTTCAATTTTTTGGAAGAGTTTGAGGACAAGTACTAAGTCTTCTTCGAATGCTTGGTAGAATTCACCAGGGAAGCCATCTGGTCCCAGACTTTTATTTTTGGGGAGGTTTTTGATCATGGTTTCCGTCTCCTTACCGGTGATTGGTCTATTCAAATTCTCGATTTCTTCTTGATTCAGTTTTGGCAGGTTGTATGAGTCTAAGAATTTATTCATTTCTCCTAGATTATCCAATTTGTTGGTGTGTCGCTTTTCATAGTATTCTCTCATGATCATTTGTATTTCTGAGGTGTCCGCTGTAATGTCTCCTTTTGCATTTCTAATTGTATTTATTTGAGACTTCTTTGGTTCTTTGGTGAGTCTAGCTAAAAGCTTGTCAATTTTATCTTTTCAAAGAACGAGTTCTTGGTTTCACTGATTTTTTTCTATTGTTCTTTTAGTCTCTATGTCATTTATTTCTGCCCTGATGTTTATTATTTGCTTCCTTCTACTGATTTGGGCTTTGTTTGTTCTTCTCTTTCCAGGTCCTTTTGGCGCACCATTAGATGGTTTATTTGGGAATTTTCTTGTTTGTTGAGGTAGGCCTGAATTGCTATACACTTCTCTGTTAGAACTGCTTTTGCTGTATCCCATAGATCTTGGCGTGTCGTATTTTCACTTTCATTCGTCTCCAGGTATTTTTGATTTCTCCTTTGATTTATTCATTGACCCAACTGTTGCTCAGTAGCATTAGGGTTAATCTTGACAAATCAGTGGCTTTTCTGATTTTCTTCCTGTAGTTGATCTCTAGTTTCATACCTTTGTGGTCAGAGAAGATGCTTGGTATTATTTCAATCTTCTTTAATTTGTTGAGACTTGTTTTGTGGCCTAATATGCGATCTATCCTGGAGAACATTCCACGTGCATTTGAAAAGAACGTGTATTCTGCGGTTTTGGGATCAAATGTTCTATATATATCTATTAAGTCCATCTGGTCTAATGTGTTTTTTAAGGCCGACATTTCCTTATTGATCTTCTGTTTGGATGATCTATCCTTCGGTGTAAGTGGAGTGTTAACGTCCCCTACTATTATTCTGTCACCGTCTATTTCTCCTTTTATGTCTGTTAATAATTGCTTTATATACTTAGGTGCTGCTATGTTGGGTGCACAGGTATTTACAAGTCTTATATCCTCTTGTCGGATTGTTTCCTTTATCATTACGTAGTGCCCTTTTTTGTCTCATTACAGTTTTTGTTTCAAAGTCTATTTTGTCTGATACAAGTATTGCTATCCCAGCTTTATTTTCTTTGCCATTTGCATGGAGTAGCTCTTTCCATCCTTTTACTTTCAGTTTGCGAGGGTCTGAAGTGTGTGTCTCTGATGTACAGCATATGTCTCAGTCTTACTATTTTATCTAATTGGCCATCCTATGCCTTTCGATTGGAACATTTAGTCCATTGACATTTAAAGCAGCTATTGATAAATATGTACTTATTACCACTTTTTTACTTTTTTTCTGGGTGTTTTAGGAGTTCTTCTCTGTTCCTTTCTTTTTCTCTTGCTCTCTTCCCTTGTGGTTTCATGGCTGTCTTTAATATTATGTTTGGGTTCCTTTCTCTTAATTATTTGTGTATTTATTATAGGCTTCTGGTTTGTGACTACCATGAGGTTCATATATAATAATCTAGGTATACAGCAATCTATATTGAGTTGAAGGCCTCTTTAGTTTGACTTCTTTCTGAAAGCTCTACTCTTTTACTCCCCTCCTCCCCCATTTTCTTTTTGATATCATATCTAACATCTTATTTTGTGTGTATCCATTACCTTGTTATCATTGAAATAGGTAATTTTAGTACTTTTGTCTCTTGACCTTTTTATTATCTTCATAGGTGGCTGATCTGCTACTTTTACTGTATTTTTGCCTTTACCAATGATTTCATTGACTTTTTTGGGGATAATTTTCTTATTCCTATTGTGGTCTTCTCTTTCTCACTTAAATAAGGTCCTTTAGCATTTCTTGTAGAACTGGTTTCTTGGTGATAAACTCCTTTAATTTTTGCTTGTTTGGCAAACTCTATCTCTCCTTCCATGCTGAATGATAACCTTGCCAAGTATTCTTTTTTTCCTTTCAGCACCTTAAATACCATGCCACTCCTGGCTAGCTTCTAATCTTTTGGCTGAGAAGTCAGCTGATAGCCTTATGGGGTTTCCTTTGTATGTGCTTACTGCCTTTCTCTCACAGTTTTTAGGATTCTCTTTTTATCTCTAATTTTGGATATTTTAATTATAACGTGTCTTGGTGTGGGCCTCATGGGTTTATTTGGCTTGGTGCACTCTGTGCTTTCTGTGCCTGGCTGTTTGTATCCTTCCTTAGGTTAGGAAAGTTTTCAGCTTTTATTTTTTCAGATAGATTCTCTGCTGCTTTGTCTCTCTTTTCTCCTTCTAGGACATCTATACTACAAATGTTAGTGTGCTTTATGTTGTCCCAGAGTTGAAATCGTTTAAATTCAATTATTTCACTTCATGGTTTATTTTTAACTCTCATACAACTGATGCCATCAAACACAATCAGTGCACAACTTCAAGTTCATATTTTGAAAGAATATCCAATGGAAAAGGGGCTGTGAACTTCACTTAGTGCTAGGAGTTACAGCGAAAAGCAGTATTTGAGCTAACTTCTATAGGATCGGGGAGAATTAACTGAAACTAACTCAGTGAATCTGAAGGATAGAAAGTGAGGGCAAAAGGGGCACAAGACGGGGCTGAAGAAGCAGAGAGGATTCTAGACCAGGCAGACTCTTCAAGGTCAGAGTCAAGAGTTCGCTTTTATTCTGAAACAATCCTTTTGAGCCATGCTTCTGATCAATGTTCCAACTCGCCTATTAAAAAGAGTTCCTGTGTGAAGAATGGCTTGGAAGGAAAGGAGAGTAGATACATGCACACTAGTCAGGACCTAAACGCAAAAGATCAGGCAAGTTCTGTAAGAGGATGCTGAGGGAAAGAAGGTGACACATTCCAAGATATTCAGGAGATAAGATGAAGCGGACTTCGTGAGGTATGAGATGGAGGAAACGAAGGTCTCAAAGGCAAAGTTTCGCAGTCAATCATTTGAACTATAGAGGAAGATCTCTCCAATGAGACCTGGTGAGAAGCACCAGGTGCCCTTTGTGATTCCTGGACGCAACACAATCCAACATTTTCCATAGAAAGTTCAACAGTACTGGAGGGCTTTTTCACTCAAACTTAGCTCTTATTATTCACATTTTCCACGCCAAAACAACACGATTTGAGGAATCGAGCAGGACTCAGTTTGGATAATTAAGTCCTGTCCCCAGCATTGACAGACCATCCTAAAAAGCAGTCCGTATGCCTCATATCAGAGCAGCAATGGCCAGAACCTTGTTTTCAAAAGGATGGGGAGAAATCAGAACATCTCAGACTGTTTGTTTCGGCTACTGCTGGCAAGCAGCCAGCCAGTCAGTGCCTCCGAGCAAGGGCAGAGGGGCCAAGAGCCCTGCAGCGGCAACAGTGACAGACAGGGACCCCAGCGGACGAGGCCCAGGCCCAGGAGCTAAAAGGCGGCAGGACCGCGCTCAGGAGCCAAGGCTTATTACCTTTCGGAGACATGGTTTCCACCCTTCCTCTTGGCTGAAGAACGCCCGGACAAGTAGGGTCCCTGGACTGGGCGTGGCAGGTACGAAACCACTGTCTCATGCGGGCCCAAGATGCTGACCATCGAATGCCAACAGTGAGAAAGTCCCCCGTCCGGGGCGCTCGGGAACAGAACAAGTCCCCCAACTGCAAGCACCTCGGTAGCAATCTAGGCAACCATCATCCTTACTACTGCGCATGCGCTACTTCCCATCCTCATGACGTCACCACGCCGGCGGCCTGAGAAGCTGGGTTAGTAAACAGGACTCTGGTGGCCACAGCGCCCTCCTTCGCTTGAGGACAGAACTACAGCTCATGCAGATCACGGCACGTTTGTCAAGGCCTTGAGATTTCAAGCAATATGGGACATGGAATGAAAGGTTTTTTTCCCACTTCCCCAGTTCCTTGTGTGGTTGTCCTGATATTTTCCAAGTGCTCACATTCACTCGTATATTTTATATAAATATTTCTTTGTACCTATATGCATAGACTCGATTTCGTGTAAAAGCAGCACACTCTATACATCCTACAATCAACCCTGGACACTGAACTTCCCAGTCCATTTATTCATACATCCATTCTATTCTTGCTAATGCTTGCATAGTATTACATGGCTTATAATTTACCATAATTCACATGATGAGTCCAATACTGATGGACTTTTAGTTGGTTTCCGGTTTTTTGTCCTCTGTTACAGACGGACTGCAATGTGAACACCCTCGTGCGTGAATACAGCTACTTTTAAATTCTTAGAAGTAGAATTACTAGAAAGAGGACATGCAAACTTAAAATTTTGAAAAGTACTGTCTAATTACCCTCCAAAACCATTGTAACGACCTACCCTCCCACTTACAGTGAAACTTTATTGGATTCCTATCCTGTGCCAGGTATCAGCTAGAGGGTGATGGTATGTATATTGTAGGAAATACCAAAAAATAACTGAGAGTGATAAGAGTGGATCTCAAGGCTACAATTTCCACACAGTATCAGGCACAGGGAGCAGTACCTGTTAGAAAAACCCTTAATCTGGCTACAAGGGGAACAGCAAAGAACACCACGTCCTACAACAGGTCTGAAGGCAGAAGGGGCACTAAATTTCAGATTAAACCGTAGATAATTCTAATAGCAAAGGTTTATTTACTATTTTCTACTTTCTGAAAATATCTTACAAACACTGTTAACAATCTTTACAGCCATTTCAGTGCTAGGTAAACGGAGGGTCAGAAAGATCAGAGTTCTAAAATAAAGGAATGAACGAACGGCAAAAAGATCACTAGCTTTAACATTTCTGGGACAATCATAGTGTAACCAAGTTCGAATGCCCAAGCATTTACAATTCGGAAATCTTCTACATTATTAAACATGGATCAATATTAGTAAATTGCTATCTGGAAAAAGAACGACATATGTGAGCACACCATCGTTTGCAAACTTACAACTCAGTACATTCAAGTTTGGTGCTACATCATAAAATATTCCTTTGGAATCTATGAAAAGTAATATCCAACCGGTGTGCAGTGGCCTAAAAGTACATCCGGTACAAACGTCTATAGACACGACTACAGAAAATATGACATACATCGATCAGAATCTAGAAAGGCTATATGGGTCTTGCACTTCCCATTTGCTAAGTGACACAAGCTTGGGGTGGGAACACACTCAGTTGACACAAGAAAATACAGACCTAAGCATAAAACGCTTTTTAGAAACTATGGGAACCGGCAAAGCGTAGGCCTTCCAGGGTGTGAATCCAACCTGAGGTTAAAAAACGCCAGAATAGGTATGCAGGACACTGGAATGGAAAATACAGGAGCAAGGCATATTTGGATCACCAAACAGCTAAGCAGTTGACACTAACAAAATCTGCCAGTGTCTTGTAGGGCCCCAGGGAACATGCAGGAGTGTGAGGGACTCTAGGCCTTAATTAAATGAAAACGTGACGATGGGGAGAGTAAGGAAGAGCCTCAGGGGTAGAAGGACAGGGCATGTTGCGTGAAGACAAGTCTCAGTTATCCCCATGGGTACGAAATGCAGGAAGTGGCTCTATGGGACAAGACAGTGCCCTAACTATTAAAAAAAAGGCTTTCTGTGAGTGTAGGGCTTGATGCTCAGTTCCACAGCGTTGGACTCAAGCTTGGAAGTTTCTCCCAGCTTCACTTAAGATTCTATTAGAGGCTAATATGACGCTGAGTCTGCAAGCTAAGGTTAAATGCCCAGAACTACGGAGAGAATGTAGTTACAGAGGCCGGGAACCAGGAAAGGCCTAAGTAAGGGTTTGCCTAACTAGATTGGATGTTGAAAGTGAATATTTTCTTGTATAAACATTTGACTGCCACCTGAATTTGTCTTACCACAATTGTTCCAATCTTACGTCACCCACCCTAACCTGCAGTAGCTCTGGATCCCCTTCATTTCCATGGGAACATAGAAAAAAGAGAGAGACTGGTTTAACTTGCGGATATCTAGGATATGTTGTTAGCCTCCTGTTACATCCTCATGTCAGGGAAGTAGGCTATTTGAGGTATGAAGCTGAGGGGCAAAAAATTTCAAACGTGAGCTCAAGCCATATCTCGACACTGCAACACCCTTCACAATTTCTCCTCGGGTAAACACCCCCGCCATCACTCAAAGCATTCACATTTCATAACAGGAAAAATAAGCCTATAAATGAAATGTGTGTCTCTGGAGGTCACATCTAGCAGCTATCTTCTCGTGGCCTCTGGCATCTTGGATCACACACCTAGGCATCCGAAAAGTCTGCCACCAAGGAAAATGACTGCATGCAAAGATTTCCTCCCCAAACCAGCTGACTCCACATACAAATCAGCAGCAACTCAGCCCTCGCCCACTGTCTCACAGTCACCAGAGTGGTTAGAGAGAAGAGCACTAAGCAGGGGCACAAAAGCAGAGGCTCCCAGGCCAGCCGGGTGCACTGCACACATCTGCTCCTTAGGCGTGAGGGCACCGTGCAACTCACCACAATGCTTCTCACAGTCCCCTCGTAAGTTTCTCCACAGAACCCTTCAGGTCAAGTTAGTTCATGACGCTTCAAAATGAACAATCAGCAGGAGAACAGCATGTGATCTGTCTCCCAGTGTTGGATCCTTAAAAACGGAACCAGGAAAAACACGGAGACAGACCCAGAGCATTTGAAAACGACCCATATTCTACAAACATACCAATGAATAACATAAATCGTGCAATATCACATAAAACAAAATGAGGCAAAGTAATTTAAGGTTATTCTCTTAAATGTACAGAATTCGTGGCTGTTGCTGGACCATCCAGTGACATTAAAAAATATATACTGAATTGTCAGTTCCGTTAATACAAAGTGAGGCCAAAATGTATCAACCTGTTTCTCAAGAAACCCAAAAATCCACAGGCAACTCTCTTTTTCTGTCCCTTTCACCTTGCCTCTTCCCTATTCTCCACGAATGTCCTCCTCTTTCTCTCACTATTCTCCTCTGCATGTCGCTTGGCCTTGCCCACAACCATGGCCGACAGAGAACCCTAGAGGCCCAATGTTCTACAGTGGCTGTTTCCAAGAGGGAGGAAGCTACAGCAACTGCCACACCGGATACACTCAGAGGAGAAGGAAAGGGGAGGACCCCAAATGACTCTCACGTATAAAAGCGCAGGATGGCAGGAGGCCTGTGTGGCCAAATGAGCCAGAGGTAGCAAATTATGGGCAAAAGAATTGCAACCCAAGGCTGGAAGAGAAGACCTCTGCCCTCAGCTGTGTCTCTGGCTCCCTGGCATATGCTTCTAATGGGCAGACGCCATTTTCAGAAGCATCAGGCACTGGAAAGAAGACCTCTGCTGCTGGGATTGAAAGGAAGTAACATCCAGGCGGGGGAGAAGCAAGGGCGAGGCTGGTCCCAGAAACAAGGCCTATAATGCAGAAAAAAGAAAAGGGGAGCAGCAGAGAGATGCAAGTCCAACCTAGCCCAGCCCAGCCCAGTCCAAGGAAGGTAGGATTCAAGGAGAAGAAACTGAAAGAGAAGAGCCTTGAACCACATCATTCCCCACAAGGGGCACTCAACAAACCTCACCCTACTCTTTCACCAAGTTACAGAAAGAACTCATTAATCCCTTCCTTTGCTCCTTAAAAGCTTCAACAAGTTCACAGTTAGATCAACTGATAGGAGTTCAAAACAACTGTATTGAGTCAATCTACATGTCCCTTTCCTTCCTCACTAAGGATATTAATTAACTGTACCTAAAATTATAAACGTACAATAATTCAAAATGTATAATTTATAGACTAAAATAATCATGAGTTAATTATATTAATGAACATCTATAAGGAACGTTGAGAAGATTCCCTAATATAAGAGCCTGGGGAAGAGAGACTATGGCATCTGGCTCCTAGGATGTCACCTCCCCAGAGCTCAGCCACGCAAGTGCTGCTGTAGCTCTCCCCTGACTCCCTCCACCCAATCCTATCTTCTTGTGGGGAATCTGGCCGCCCTATTGGTTGTCTCTTACCTTTACACTGCCTGCTCTGTGACATCGTTCTCCCCCTGGACCTACTGCCACCTGGTAGAATCTTGGGGTTTCCATGGAGTTGCTGGTAAATAAATTTGGATCATTGCAAGTGACCAGTGTGACCAGCGACCTTCGTACTGGACACACCACTCTTTGGCGGCAGCCACTCAGACTTCCTCTGGTATCGTCTCCTCATTCCTTGCATCTGCAGTTGATGCTTCCTCTTCTTTTCTCACCATGTCAGGTAGCGAAAGAAACTTTTAAATGTTTTTTGTTATGTCTTTTTGCCCCCAAATTTGGTAGTAGATTCAAAAGAGCATGGAAAAATGAGGGAAAGTATTGAATTAGAAACCTGGGAGAGTAATTTCACATTTTACTTTGACATGCATGAGCTGTGTGACTTTGGACAAGTCGTCGACTCTCTCACAAACTCTGTTTCCTCCTCATCTCTCACATCAGGATATTACAACTGTTGTTCCTTCTGCTCCTTTTCTTTTCTCATATTGAATCTTAAAGGGCACCCAGGTAGAAATGAAATCAGAGACTTCTTGAGAGTGTTCCCTGAGAAACAGAGAGAAATCCTAGGTGATGCAGAAAACTAGTAAAATATACCCAGAGGTTTCATCTGCAATGGTCTCCCTCCACTGACATTTCAACTCTAGTACTTCAAATTTAGGGTGCGTCAAATAGCAATATTCACATGTTCTGGAATTTTCTACCTAAATGAGGTGAAAAGGAAAATAGGGTAGGAGATGGAGAGTACTGGGCTACAGGGGGACTAGTTCTTCAAAGGTCAAGAAGTTGAGGATTGTTTTCATCAGCACAGGCCAACAGGAACCTAGAGGGCTGAGGAAATAGAAGAATGAGGAGGAGAGCGAGGAGGAGCTCTCCAGGAAAAAGAGGTGGTTTGGCATGAAATGCTGAAGGAACCAAAGATTTTCAATTGAAGCAGGAAGAGCACAGAGAGAGATGTGCTCAGAGCAGGATGAAGCACAGCTGACTTCAGCAAACGCTCACATTCATAGCCGAGGAAGGCGAGTAAGGCAGGGGAGGGCATCGCCCGGAAAAGCAGCTTCTCAGACTCAGACTCACTTGTTTGCTTTTTTCTCTTGCCTCTCTGAACATGGATGGCACCTGAGAGTTTGAATATACACATTTCAGAGATCTTTTAGGAATGACACTTCCTATAATCCAGAAACTGATAAAGTCGTTATCCAGAGGGCAGGAGGCAACAGAGTTTCTACTGTTTTATTCTCATTTTTCAACTATGCAGATGTTATGCCTGTTAAAAATAAAACATAAATTTAAAAAAAAATAATATCCCCTAACTTGAATCAGAAGGACTAATTCCTTACTAGCTGTTCCTTGCTGGGTCATGATCAGAGAAATAAGAACGGGCACAGTAACGGAATTCCTTTACACTTAGGATGTTGCTCTCAGCTTTGTACCAGTTTTCACTGAAATATCACTCTGCTCGTATTGTGGCCAGATGTACATTCACATTTATAGCATTTAATGCCTTTCAGGTGAGTTTTATTCATATAGCTTCTCTGTGGGCACGTAATGGCTAGGAATTCATTCAAGATCACCTTCCACTCTGGGCTGGTTTTGGTAAATAGTATTCACTACAATGGAGGCAGCAATACTCACTTTCACGACACAGTATGTGTGATACAGAATTTCATTTATTAGTAAACTTATTATGCTTTAGTGCTTGCTACATACCTCAGTTTTCATATATCAGTATAGTTATTTTTAGTTCTGTGATAAAGGTTTTCCATGATTTTTTACAGAAATTGTCTTTCTCCCTATAACAGATATGCCACATACAACTTTCATTCATGTATGAATTATTACTAAGATTATAATCATTATTACTATAACTACAGATGAGTAACCCGATGCTCAGAGATTAAATTACAGTTTTCTTTCAAAAAGCACTTCTTGGGATGCACACCCTCAGGCAATCCTGTGGAGGTAGGATCAGAAACCAGGCTTGAAGAGGGTAAGAGTGACCCTTTACACCTACCACCCGGACTGACTACTGGGTGAACTCTAGGGAACAGCACGTGAACTGCACGAGCAAACAGACCCTGAAGAAGACAGTGCTAACAGCTGCACTGTTTTCTAAGGGACCAAGAAAACACCTTATTAGGAGGTCTCCTTCTCCCGGGTTCTGGTAGTGGAACAGTCAGAGCAGAGTCCTGGCAAGAAGTCAGGAGACAGGCTCTGTGACCTGGTGATGATGCTGCCATAATGGGAGAATCGGACCACTCCAGCTGACCTCTCTGAGCCTCAGTTTCCTCACTCGTACCAGGAGAATGTTAGAACAGAGCATCTCTGAGGACGTTCTACTTCTAAAATGCTTCTATTCTAGCAAAGAGTAGATGAGTCAGGACTAGGGGAGGCTCAAGGGAAGGATGGACAGCGAGAAGGGGCTTCCAGCCTAGACAACAAGGTGTGAACCACACCGCTTGGGGCTTCTGCACATCTCTGCCGCAGCTGGGAGCACAGGCAGTTACACAGAAAGGAACAAACTGCACCCGGCCTTACAACCACCATAAAGGGGTGGATGTTCGCTATCTCAGTGAGCAGGGGATGAGAGGCTTCCTCATGCAGCAACCTTGAGATGATGCTTCTCAAACATTGTCAGAGTTGATCAGTCTCACTGAGTTTTTCTTCACCCTCTTGTTCCCTACAGAAAATTTCCAAAATCCATTTTTACTTGGAACTCCAAGCTCCCTGCAGCTCTCTCTTCCTGTGGTGAGCGATGCAGCTTCCCTAGCAGGAAGTGTCTGCAATTTCTCCAGAGTCTCTGCTCCAGCCGTCAGTTCAGGATGGCTACTGCCATCAGCCTCGGGCACCTCTTCCCAGCCACTCATGGGCAGCGCCTACCTTTACCAACATTCTAGCACAACCACGCTGTCTGGAGTGACTGGCCAGAGCCAGAGCTCCACCTCAGCTGCTTCCTATCCGGGTCTCTTTGAGTGGGGTGTCCCAGGAAGCACTGCACAGGAGTCCTCTTCACTCGGAGACTGCACTCTGTCACTGGCCACGACACAGCGGTTTCTTCCATGTATATGGCAGCACACTATGACAGAACTTCAGGTGCCAATAACCCGGTCCCACTGTATCCATCACTTTCCACCAGCCTTGTTCAGGGAACACCATCTCAGGTTCCAAATCAGGGACACAGCCTGTCACTTCCCTACCAGGAAGGAAGCCAGGTGTACTACTATGGTCACGGCACACTGGGGCCTCTGCTTTCTGGAGAACTTGGCCCCTGCCTGCAGTCCTACGGCTCTGTGTCCTACACAGGAGCTGGGGCCTCTGCTCCTCAACCAGAAATGGTGTTGGTACTAAAGGAGATTCAGCCCACACATGTCCTTCCACCAGCCTCCACCTCTGGGGTCTGCTACGCTGCGTCTGCTCCAGCCATCCCACAAACCAGATCTCAAGGTGAGTACAAACAGCAAGAAGGCAGAGAAAGGAGGTCTGCATCCAAAATCAGGGTCAAATCTGCAGCTGGGAAGCGGCGAGGCCACAGACAGGTAGAACTGAAGTCCTGACACGTTAGTGCACACTACCCTCGCTCAGTGCTCCCCATTTCAGACACGACATAAGAGCACATAATACAGGTCAGAAGGGGGCAGTGTAATGCCCACCTACACTTCATGGCTGAGAACCCCAAGAGCACACCAAGGGACCCCACAAGTCTCATTGCTCCACCTGCTAAGTGCCCTGTACCACCACACACAAATGAACTCCCTGTCCTGATGTACAAGTTCAGTCTCCTGGGAAGGCGCTTCAGAACCCTCATTCCCATAGCGTCAGGTTAACTTTCTGCCACTTTCCTGATACCGGGAATAAGACCTTGTCTCCCCAGATCCCGTCCAAACTCAGTGGGCTAAGAATCTGTCCTTACTTATAAATTTCATCAGGAAGAGCTCCACTCCCTATCCTGGTCCGCGGTGCGAAGTGTTCTTATTCTCTCAGGAGAATGCTAGGAATTGTGAAATGTCTCATACTTCAAAAATCTCTTTTACTTTTTAATTCTCCTATGACAATCCTATGAAATACAAAGAAAACCAAGGGACAATGACATCCAATGATCACCAGTAAGAACCAGAACACTCGCCTCTTATCTCCTAGTACAGGGCGCTGTCCATGATCCTTAAGAGCCAGGAGAAACGCCTTGCCCATCGGGGGAAGGGACGTGGTTGCTGCACTGGTGTCTAAGGGGGAACACCTCACCCACCGAGGACTCACTTCATCCTTGCTTCCTTTGTAGTGGTGGAAACGTCCCTGGGGATGGAGACTTCCCTGGGGCTGGAATCGCCAAGCCAGAAAATTTACCTACAGCAAGCTCCAGAATTCCCCAAATCCTGCAGTAGCAGAAATACCCAGATGCTGCAGAGTGACCCACCAGCTGAGCTTGGGGATCTTTCACTGACAGCTCCAGTCCACACTTCTAACAGTGACCTCCTGGCACTGTCTCCAAATCCAAAGAACTGGGATGAGTTTAACACCAACCTTGCAAAGCCCCTGGATCCCGACCAGATCCCAATACAAAACCAAGATCCGCTACTACAGCCTTTAGAAATTCCTGATATTCTCCAGCTCCTGGCCTGCATCGATCCCCTCGGGCCAGAGGACCACCCTGCTTCCGAAAACGCTGATCTGGGAAAGAGTAGCCTGAGTCTTGAGGGCCAAGGGACACTGGAAAACGGGACCGAGGCTAGCGGTGGCCTTGCAGACATCGCTACACTGATGGAGGATGGTCACCTTCCCCAACTATTCGACCCCTTGAAAGACCTTGATCAACCCCAAGGCCCCGAGCTGATCCAAGCCAAAGAGACAGGAGCCATCGAGTCCATCCAGCTGTAGGAAAAGTCAAGTAGCAGAAAGGATGCCTCCGATAACACCAGGAAGAACAAACATCAGGCCTCTGAGCCTCTCGATGGTGCTCCCAAGGCCAAAATCCAGCCAAAGGACCCGGAGTGCCTGTCAGGGGGAGAAGGGCTTATTTGCAATGCTGCAGCCAGTGACAGGGCTCCTGAGAACGAGGCCGAGCACTCCAACAGCAAACCTCAGAAAGCCGCACCCAGCAGGATCAGTACAACTAAGAGCCATGGGCAGGAAAGGACCAAGAGGACCAGAGGAAACAACCCCAAGAAAGCCGGAGAGAGTCGGCAGTCAGGGACTGAAGTCAGGGTGGAAGAGAAGCCAATGATGCCCAAGATGAAGCGGAGGAAGAATCAACCCGAGCTGAGCCAAGAAACCTTTAAGCGGCCTCGAACCAGCCTCGGCCAGCACATGCTGGAGTCGGTGCAGGTGTTTCATGCTCTGGGGAGGAAGAGTGAGAAGAACACCGGGCCCTCTTCCTCCCGGGCCCTGGGAACCTGCAGCAACCCCAAACACCCCCAGCCCTGCCCAGCTATCAAACCGTGGCTGGATACCCCACTCAAGCGTCAAGGTCCTTTGGAAACTCGAGTCCAAGCTCAGAAACCAGATGGCAGGGCTGAAAAACAGTGTCCACCTCCATCCCGGGATGAGCTGACACCTCCTGGGAAGGTCAGGTTGGTACCTTTGCCTTTTCTGTCCGTGGACAAGCCTCCAGCTCGACCTGTTCCTCGGAGGCCACAGGCTCTGGCCTCACATCGGCCTGCTGTGGCAGACCCTGCCCGGCCTGCTTCCATCAACTCAGCTCAACCAACTGCAGTCAATTCCACCCACCCAGCTCCTGCATCTTTGACAGGTCCTGCCAGACCAGCTCGGCCAATTTCCACCAACCCCACCCGGCCTAGCGGCCCTCAGTGTCCTGCTTCAAGGCCTGCACCTTACAGAACAGCATCTTGCACTTCTCTCCAGCAGGAGCCCGTTCCCACTGCTGTGCCCATGCTCCAGGCCCCGCCCAAGCCTCCCGCCCAGTATCTACTGGAGGATTTCAGCAAGCAACCAATTCCATGGAGGAAACCCGTCATTCCAGGGCCAGTGATGTCAGAGCCCATCACACAGGAACAGAGGCCAGAGCGGGAGGCCATGAAGAGGCAGGCTCAACAGGAGCGTGAGAAGGCTGCCAAGTACACCTCTTGGGGGAAAGTGCAGTTTTTCATTGAGAGGGAAAAAGAAATGGAAATTTCTCGATACTATGGCTACGCGATATAAGGCTGCTAGGGCTCTTGGTGCCCCTTTGGGGTCCAGATGTTTTTCTATAGATAGATAAGAGTTATATATTTTGATATTTTAAAAATTTACTAGAACAATAAATAGCAGTACTAGTTAATAGATGAGTAATAAAGAAGCCTTTTGTCTTGGAGATGCTGTTAACTGTGGTTTCTCTTTGGTGGGGGTGGGGATCAAAGGCTTCATGAGAAAAAAGAAGTGACGTTGGATGGGAGAAAGAGGGAAAGGCATACAAAATGATGAAACAGGCAGGAAGTGGGTCTAGGGCTGGGGTAGCCAAAAGGGGAGAGATTTTAGGGGTTTAGAAAAAGAAGCAGGAGTCATGAATGGCAGAAGTCAGAAGCAGGGCCTGAGAGGAGCGTTAAAAGAGTAAAATTGGAATAGAGTTGAAGATGGCAGCTGACGAGTCTAGGTGGACCAGGACAAATGTAAAAACTCTCTCAGGGAGGCTGTACTTATGGCTCGTGATCACATCAGTGTTCTGGGAAACAAGAGATTCAGGACACTTCTCCAAAAGCCCTGGGTCACCTCATCCATGAATGACTATGGCTGAGGACGGTCAGTATAAATCAAAAGGGAATCTATGAGATGAATGACCAGGGCTGAGTCACCTTGGGGGCAGCTGATAACACGGGCCTCCCCATGGGAGCTGCTGCAGCAGGAGGCCCACCCAGGACAGGGCAGGCAGAGAAATCGCCTTTCCCCGACCCCTGTGCACCAGGCCCACGAACTCACTACTTCAGTTAACCTTTGCAACAACACGCGAGGCCAGGGTCACTGAGCCGCTTTACTACTGATGTTCTGCAGTGGGCTGCAGTCACACTGCCTGCGGAGGAGCAAGGCCTCAACTTGAGACCTGCATGCCAGCAGTGCTCAGTATTGGCTAATGCTTGTTGGTGACCAAGCTGGCTTTCAGATCAAAGCATCTGGACGTTACTGGTGGACGAGATCCAACTTCTGGAGGGGCCTAGATTTTTCTTCTTTAGATGTACTTCATTCTATTTCCCCTTCTGTACAGACTACATCATGTTCCCCACCCAAGTCTAACTGCCATATGTCATCTTACACATCTGCCCCTTACCCCTTTCCTCCTCCTCCCACCCTTTTCCTTCTCGTATCTATGTGTTTGTTTATCTTCCACATATGAGTGAAGCATAGGGTATATGTCTTTCTCCATCTGACTTATTTCACTTAGCATAACACCCTCAGGGTTCATTCACGTTGTCGCAAATGGCAAGATTTCATGTTTTATGGCTGAGTAGGATTCCACTGTGTGTGTGTATATATATATCATCTTCTTTATCCATTCATCTCTCAATGGGCACGTTGGTTGTTTCCAAGTCTTGGCTATTGTGAATAATGATGCAACGAACACAGGGGCACATATATCTTTTCCCATTAGCGTGTTTCCGTGTTCTTTGGATAAATACCCAGAAGTGGAATAGCTAGATCATATGGTAGTCTTATTTTTACTTTTTTGAGGAATCTCCATACTGCTTTCCATAGTGGCTGTACCAGTTAACATTCTGACCAGCACTATACAAGTGTTCCCTTGTCTGCACACCCTTCCAACACTTGCTATTTCTTGTTTTTTTAATAATAGCCTTTCTGATGGGGAGGAGGTGATAACTCATTTTAGTTTTGAATGCATTTCCCTAAAAACTAGTCACGTTGAACATCTTTTCATAAGCCTGTTGGTCACCTGTATATTTTCTTTGGAAAAACATCTCTTCATAAACATTAACTTGAGGCGCCTGCCAGGGCCTCCGCAATCCACCTGGTCTGTTTCTGCCCTCTCTAAACATCGCCATCATCCAAAAGCACACAAGAAAAATCCACTGGAAGCGTCGATCACAGGGCAGGAGAGCGGTGGGAGCACGTGAGCACTGGGTCGCTGCTCCACGAGGGCAGGACGTATGTGCCCAAGGGTCCAGAGTCGCATCTTGGGAGGCTTGTAGGGCACCTGGAGGGGGTGAGCCAGGGGAGGGGGGGCATAAAAGGGAATGCTGTGGGGGGTGGGGGAGAGAAGGGGATAGCAGATAATTATCATGGGAAAATTGGTAATTTACATTTCTAAAATTATTTTTATTGAGATATAATTCACATACCATAGAAATCCATCTTTTGAAATTGTAAATTCAGTGGCATTTAGTACATTCACAAGCACAGGCAACCACCAGCATTATCTAACACATCACATTTTCATCACCCCTAAAAGAAACCCCCCTAACCATTAGAGGCTGCTCCTCATTCCCTCTTCTCTCCAGCCCCAGGCAACTACTCAGCTGTTTTCTGTCTCTATGGACTTGTCTTTTCTAGACATTTCATACATATGAAATACACCACAATATGTGACCTTTGTGTCTGGCTTCTTTCACTTAGCAGAATGTTTTCAAAGTTCATCCATGTTGTAGTATGTGTCAGTCTTTCATTCTTTTTTAGGACTGTAAAATATTCTATTGTATGGATCCACCACACTTGTTTATCCTTTCCTCAGTTCATGGACATTTAGGTTGTTTCCCCTAGTAATTTACATTTATTGAGAATTTATATTGTGTTAGGAAGCACCCCTTGGGTCATCAATTCCATTTCACAGATAAGGAGACAGGCTTGGAGAGTGTCAAGAATTGGCCCAAGGTGAAGAGTCAGCAACTGGGGGAGCTGGGGTTTCAACTCAGGCAGGCAGACCTCAGAGGTAATAGATTCACAGGAGAGAACGTGAGAAAGGTACAAAAGGGGATTCAATGGAAATTCACCCTTCTCCCCAAGTTCCCCACCCACCCAATTCCTTCCTCCCTTAGACACATTTACTTTTGCGATGCTGTGGATCCTTCCAGAGAAATGATTTACACCCCAACACGGATGTATCACAATTTACTGACTAATGGGTCCCACTGATTTGAAGTGTCACTCTTACGGTACACTAAATTCTTACATTATGTTTGAATTACTCTTCATAACTGCCCTGACTGTGTCGCTTGTCTCTAATATTTGGCATTTCTCTAGAATTCTTTTTCTCTTCTTATATATTTTTTAAAACTTCCTCCTTTTCTTATTTCTATTAAGGCATTATCCATTGTGTTCATTCACTCTTGTATTATCTGTAATGTCGTCTTCAGACCTGGTTTCTTCAAAGAGTCAAATTCGAGAGGAAAATAAAAAGAAGGTGAGAGACACATGGGGGGAGAACCCATAGATTAAATAAGATGTCAGAAACCTAACAATGAAATGCAAAGTGTGGACCTAAGTTAGACCTAACTCAAACCCCTAAAAACAATTTCTATGACATTTAGGAGGCACCTGAGAATTTGAGAACTGACTGGATATTTAATAATAAAGGAGGATATTAAGGAACAATAGTCTGACACTTTAAATATACATACCAAAAATGGACAGGTGAAATTATATGATATTGGGCATCTGCTTCAAAAAACTATGGAATACGGTGAAACACGTAGGGGTAGAGAGGAAACACGACAGCCATAAGCTGATAAATATTCAAGCTGGATGAGTTCATGGGTGGTCCACGAACACCACAGCATTAGGTCTGCTCCTGTATAACTTCAAAATTTGTGGTAATTGTTTAAAAAGAGGATGACACTGTGGAAAAGTTGTTGGCACTTTCCAAAGGATAGACATACAACTCCTTTGTGATCCAACATCTCTACTCCTACCTATACATCTAACAGAATTGAAAGCAAAGATCTGAACAAATATTTGTACACAGTGTTCACAGCAGCATGATGCATAAGAGCCACAAGGTGGAAACAACCCAGCTGTCCATCAACAGATGAATGGATAAACACAATGAGGTATGTATACACAGTGGAATGTTATTTGGCCATAAAAAGGAAAGACATTTTGTTACATGCTGTAACATGGATGAATCCTGAAAACATTATGTTCAGCGAAATCAGCCAGACACAGAAGGAAAAATATTGCATGATTCCGCTAATGTGAGGTACCCAGAACAGGCAAATTCATGAAGACAAGAAGTAGAATAGAGGTCACCAGGGGCTGAGGGAGGGGAAATGGGGTTGTTATTTTGTAATAGTTACAGAGCTTTTGTTCAGGATGATGGAACTTGTGGTTACAGGCAGTGGTGACGGCTGCACAACATCATGAATGCACTTAATGCCACTGAATTGTACACTTATGAATGGTTAAAATGATAAACATTATGTATATTTTACCACATCAAAAACAAAAGCAAAAGGAATACCCGAGTTCAAGTTTCAATTCTTCCTTTTCTGGGCCTCAGTTTCACCATCTGTGAAGTGAGTCACTGTCACCGTCTATGCTCCGGGCTCAGTGCAGAGGAAGCACTCAGGAGGGGACGTTAGTACCACTCCCACTTCATCAGCAAAGGCCTGCTGTGCGGATTCACTGCCTTAACGTGTGTGCACGCACTTTTTAAATGGCAGCTGCTGTACAGGCCTACCTCACTGTACTGTGCTTCGCTCTACCGTGCTTCACAGACGCCGCATTTCTTACAAGACCCCCATCAGCAACCCGATTACAACTCGCTGAAGGCTCAGATGATGGTTAGCATTTATAGCAATAAAGTATCATTTAATTAAGGTATGTACACTGTTCTTCAAGACCTAATGCTATTGAAACTTAACAGACTACAGTGTCGTGCAAACATAACTTCTACATGCACTGGGAAACCAAATTATTAGTGCCACTCACTTTATATTGCGATATTCACTTTATTCAGTGACCTGGAACAGAACCCGCAAGATCTCCGAGGTAGGCCTGTACAAATGTTAAGAGACATTAGGTGTTATTGTTTCCCAAGGCCATGGAACTGGTCAGAAGGAGGATAATTCTTTCTCACTGATAATGCCACACAGGCCAACAGAACGTATGAGTTTCCCTGGTGTGTCCAAAGATATCAGGAAAAGAAAGCATAAAATTTAGAGAACTGTCTTCTACCGAGATGCTTACACGTGCTCTGACAACTATTTAAAATAACTGCTAAAGACATCATGGATATTCCTTTCTTTTCTTTCAGGCTACTACTTTTCTTACTAAAAGTTGACTTGACGTTCAAAATATAGAACAGAGGGGCTGGCCCCGTGGTGTAGTGGTTAAGCTAGGTGCATTCTGCTTTGATGGCCTGGGTTCGCGGGTTCAAATCCTGGGCTCGGACCTATACTACTTGTCAGCCGTGCTGTGGCACTGACCCACATACAAAATACAGAAGATTGGCACAGATGCTAGCTCAGAGCTCATCTTCCTCAAGCAAAAGAAGAGGAAGGTTGGCAACGATGTTACCTCAGGATGAATCTTCCCAGGCAAAAAAAAAAAAAAAAAATATATATATATATATATGTATATGTATGTATATATATAAAGAGAGAGAAAATGGAAGTCTATAGTATTTCTCAAGCATGTACAGAGGCTATTGCCAAATATTATATTTCGATTCAAGTCTCTGATCTCTTTTTGAGACAGCAATTAGAAAAGTGTAATTAAGGAAACCACTTGGTTCCCTTTTTGAAATACTACCCATAAGAGAAGGCCAGCATTATAACTACTGAATTACTATGATTATTACACTATAAGAACAAAGATGGTCTTTTCACTAAGGGTTCCATTTACCTCTGGTTTGTATTAGTGGCGAGTGTGTGTTACATCAATAATCAGTCCAAGTTCTTCATTCTGCTCTCAGATTTTGCTAGAAACATCCAAGGGGTGAAAACATTCTTCTGGAGCAAGATTCTTCTCCAAACTCTGTCAGAGAGAATGAGGTAAGAAAGAACAAATGTGTCCTTAAAATCCTTTCTTATACCACCAATTCATTCAAGCCCTGTGATGCTAACAAACAGTGTGATTCAGAGGAAAGTTTCCACTCTTCTGGAAGTTATGAGCTACATTACAATCCTTTCTTCCAGGGATTAGAGGGAAGAAAATAAGCTCACGTCTATAGAGTTATTTCTGTATTTGTTTCATGTGGGTTCCCAACCAGACTGTAAACTCCCAGAAGGCAGGGACCACATCAGTGTTGTCCACCACTGTACCTCCAGCTCCAAGTGGAGTGCCTATAAAAAGGCACTTATAAATACTCCTAGAATATCTAAATAAATGAAGGATGGCTCTTACTGCTAAATATTCTTTTCTGTATTTCTTTCATTTATGTACTCTGTTCCATCGATCTATTTGGTTATTCAAGTGCCAGCAACACATCTTTTAAAAAAGTAATAGAGGGGGCCAGCCTAGTGGCATAGTGGTTAAGTTCACAGACTCTGCTTCAGCAGCCCAGGCTTCGCAGGTTTGGATCCAGAGTGGTGACCTAGTACCGGTTGTTGAGCCACGCTAGCTGGCATCCCACATGAAACAGAGAAAGATAGGCACAGATGTTAGCTCAGGGCCAATCTTCCTCACACAAAAATAAAAAACGAATAGACTACTTTTCAGAGCAGCTTTAGCTTCATAGAAAACAGAGCAGAAAGTAAAGAGTTCTCACTTTAATCCTCTCTCCTTCACCCCACACAGCCTTCCCCACCATCAACGTTCCACAGCAGTGTGCCCCATTTGTTAGGATCAGTGAACGAACGTCAACACATCATTATCAATCAAAGTTGATAGCTCACATCACGCGTCACTCTGTGTTGTATATTTGATAGATTTCGGCCAATGTACCATGACATGTATTTACCCCTATAGTATCAGACAGATTAGCTTCACTGCCCTAAAAATCCCTTGTGCTCCAGCCACACTTCTAATGTGGCTTAATTTCTGGTACGGCTACATGAACCCCTTCCACTGCTCTTTTTTTTTCAGAATTTTCCTGGCTATGTAAGTTTCTTTTTCTATACGAGCTTTAGAATCAGATGATATGAGATGATGTTAAATTTACAAATTAACTTAGGAAGATCTGACAGAGCTACGATGCTGAGTCTTCCACCGAACATTGTGAAAGGTTTGAAGACTGTATTAATTACAACAAGGCGTACCATCTCTCCTGTCAGTTTCTTCCAGACTTGGAGCTGGAGGATCATTACCATCTCCAGCTATCGGAACAACAGCCAACCTGAGGTAACTCATTTAGTCACAAACCGCTTAGGGAGCCTTCCTTGATTAACCCTGTCTGTTGTCATTTCCCCCTCCTTTCCATTCCTAGGCATTTCTGCTGTGGCATTTCTGTGACACATCATTTGCCACTTGACAGTCCACTGTGCCTGACACTCGACTGCCAAGTACTGAGGCAGCTTTGCCTTGGGTGACTTCCCTCAAACACCCAGGACACCTTGTCCCATTCCGCTGCCACGCAGGGGTCATTCATCTCCCTACCTCTACTGCGTGAACAGGGACTGCACTGGGAGTGGCCCTGCAGCTTCGCAACCCCCTTGATGGCGCCTTAAACAGTCCCAACACTGAAGAGTGCACACAGAACTAGAAGAGGCTTCCTATAACCACGTCACACAGGAAAGATGTTGGCTGTGCGGAAGAAAGGAGACTGAAGAGTCTTCCTGCTTCTCTCTGCTGATGTCCTTGAAGAAAAGGGGCTGAGCAGGGACCCGGGGGAACCTCAGGATCCCCTTGCAGAGACCGTGGAGCAGGGACCGAGGAGTGAGGACAATCGCGGAGAGGAGGAGGAATATAGGAGGAAATTCACAGGCACCGCCAATGCGGGTGGGGGTGGGCCGTCAGTTCACTCATTCAACAAAGACTGGAAAGTAGTTATGATGTGTCCAGGACCACGTTTGGTGTTGCCAGATGTGAATCAGAACTATTTGCTTATCTTTAAGAACTCACTAATGTTTAAGTCCAGAGATGCAGAAGAATTGACAGAGTAGGTGAAAACCCACTCCTGACCTACGAGACACAAATTAAATAAATTCCCAGTAGTCAAAGTGGGCTCTCCCTGACACTAATCCCCGCTGTGCCGGGCAGGGTGATGAGACATGGAATCTCTTCTCACCTTTTTCATGTCAGTCAAATGCCTTCCCCACCTATTCCTTTCTTCCTTCAAACAAAAACACAGTTTTTCAGAGTTTCCATGCTGAAATCCTGACCTTGCTGATCCGGGGCATTTTTGTGGTTGTGAGGATGGGATGGGAGGGGTTTTACTGGCATTTAGTGGCTGACGGGCATGGGTATAACGCATCTTGCCAAATTCAGAACACTCCCACAAGTGGGTCTCACACCTGGATGACTTTTCAAAGTCTTATTCAACATCCATAGAGGTGAAAAACTGTTCACAAGTATCTAAGCCTTAGAACCTAACTCCATTTCACACATAAACACAAAGGGTTTCTTTGCAGTTTTCACGGACATTGAATGTCCAGCATAGAAACCATCTTATCATCCTAGTGAAGACCGTACTTTGTTTTCTTTGGAAATCTACTTAGCGCAGCTCACAATCATTGAAACTCCTGCCACTAAGGCAACATACCCACCCAGATCAGTGAGCATGGGCAGCTTTGGCATTCGTGGTGCAAGCAACTGACAATTCCTTTATTTTTAGTGAAGCCATGCCCAAACATTGACATATGGAAATGTAAACACATATTACTCTATTCTAAATTACTTTATTTTATTTCTCCTTTATTTTATAGTTAGAGCATTACACTGATTTTTTCCCTTAAACTTAAGTGTGGAAGCACGTTGGGTATATATATATGAATTTCACTTCAGGAGAGTAAAGGGGATATTACAAAATATTACTATAAAAAGGGGAAATGGAGTCAGATAGGGTGGGAATCAGAGTTCTGCACGGTGAATTCAGATTTCTGAAAGAATACTGAATTAACTTTTCTTATCTTTTTGATAGGAACTTTGAGAACAAGGACACAAGTCCTAGCTATCCGCTGTCCAACTGGGAGACAGTCTTTCCACCTATTAATACACTTTCTGTGAGCCAAATGTGACATTAGACTGTCTCCCTGCGCACAACGGGGCTCCTTGAAAACGGAATTCACAGCCCACTCAGCAGGTCCCCTCTGCTCTCTGCTTGGCATCTTGCTGCTCCCCTTCTTCAGCCCCACCTAGTAACCACCTGTTCTCCCCTTCTTCCTGTTCCCCATCTTGAAAAGATGCAAGGCAGCCAAACAGAGCAAAGGTCTCCACAAACAAGGCCTAAGACCACAGACGGCCAGCCCTTCTCTAGCCCTGATAAGCCAGCCCAGTCCTGAATGCTAAGGTTCATCGATACTCACATGCTGACGGAAATCGTTTAGATTCAGTTCTTTCACTTCACGGTTTATTTTTAGTTCTCATACAACTGAAGTCATCAAATTCATTACGTGCGGACCTTCAAATTCATATTTTAAAAGAAAATCAGATGGGAAAGGGGCTGTGAACTTCACTTAGTGCTAGGAGTTACAGTGAAAAGTAATCTTTCAGCTGACCTCTGCAGGATGAGGGAGAACTCACCGAGGTCAACCCAGTGAATCTGAAGCACAGACAGTGAGGGCAAAAGGGGCACAAGACCGGGCCAAAGAAGCAGAGAGGATTCTAGACCAGGCAGACTCTTCAAGGCCAGGGTCAAGAGTTCGTTTTCACTCTGAAAACAACGTTTTTGAGTGATGTTTCTGAGCAATGTTCCAACTTGCATATTAAAAAGATTTCCTGCGTGAAGAATGCATTGGAAGGAAACGACAGTGGATACACGCACACTAGTCAGGACCTACATGCAAAAGAACAGGCACATTCCGTATGAGGATGCTGAGGGAAGTCGGGGGACAGGTTCCAAGATATTCAGGAGGTCAAATGAAAGGGACTTCATGAGGTATGAGCTGGACGAAAGGAAGGTCTCAAGGAATAAAAACGAGCTCACTGCACACAAGAGCAAAGTCTCACAATTAATCGTTTGAACGTGTAGAGGAAGAGCTCTCAGATGAGACCCGGTAGGCAGCTACTGCTGCCCTTCGTGATTCCCGGCAACGACACAATCCAACATTTTCCGCAGACAGTTCAGCGGTTGCGGAGGCCTTCTTCACTCAAACCTGGTTCTCATCACTCACATTTTCCGTGCCCAAACAACACAGTTTGAGGAACTGAGCGGGACTCAGTTTCGATATTTAAGTACCGTCCCCAGCACTGACAGACCATCCTAGAAAGCAGTCCCTCTGCACTTGACCCGAGCAATGGCCAGAGCCTCGCTTTTAAAAGCACGGGGAGAAATCAGAACATCTCATACCGTCCGTTTCAGCCACTGTACGCGGAGCAGCCAGACGGTCAATGCCTCCGAGAAAGGGGCGGAGGGGCCAAGCGCGCGGCCTCAACAGTGACAGGCAGAGACCCCAGTGGACGAGACCCAGACCCAGGAGCCGAGAGGCGGCAGGGCTACGCCCAGGGGCCAAAGCGTCTTACCTTTCGGGAACGTGGTTTCTGCCCTTCCTCTTGGCTGAAGAAGGTCCGCAAAAGAGGGGTCCGTGGACCTGGCCGCGGCGGGCATGAAGCCATTGGCTCATGTGGGCCCCAAGATGCCCCCCTGCCGCCGAGACTGACAGACTCCCCAGTCCGGCGCCCTCGGTGTCAGAACAAGACCCCCAACCACAAGAACCTGCGTGGCAAACCAGGCAGCGCCCAAATCCCTACCACAGCGCATGCGACACCGCCTGGCCTGATGACGTCACCAGGCCGGCTGCCAGAGAAGCCCGATCAGGGAACAGCACTCTGGCGGCTACGGCGCCCTCCTTCGCCGGAGGCCGGTAGTACAGCTCATGCAGATGAGCGCACGCTTGTCACCGCCTTGAGATTTCAAACACTGCAGGCCATGCAATGAAAACTGAAGTCAACTCCCCCAGTTCCTTGTGTGCTTCTCCAGATGTTTTCCAAGTGCTTACGTTCACTCGCATATTTTATATAAAGATTTCTTTGTACCTATATGCATATCCTCTATTTCATGTAAAAGCAGCGTACTCCACATGTTCCACAATCGACCTCTGACCCTCAACTTTCCAGTCCATTTATTCATACATCCATTCTATTCCTTTTAATGCTTGCATACTATTCCATTCAGTACAATTACCAAAATTTATGAGTCCAATATTGATGGACTTTTAGTTGTTTTCAGTACTTTTGTCCTCTGCTACAGAGAGACTGCAGTGTGAACATCCTCACGCGTGAGTACAGCTACTTTTAAATTCCTAGAAGTAGAATTGCTGGAAAGGATATGCAAACTTAAAATTTTTAAAGTACTCTCTAATTCCCCTCCAAAAACACTGTAACAACCTACTCTCCCACTTAGAGTGAAACTTTCATTGGATTCCTACCCTGTGCCAGGTATCATGTTACAGGGTGATGCTATGTATATTTTCAAAAATACCGATAAATAACTGAGAGGGATAAGAGTGGAGCTGAAGACTAAGATTTCCACACAGCATCAGGCACAGGGAGCTGTCCCTGTTAGGAAAACTCTGAATTTGGCTACAAGTGGAACGGCAAAGGACAGCACGTCCTACAGTAGGTCTGAAGGCAGAAGGGGCAATAAATTTCAGATTAACCTGTAGATAATTGCAATAGTGAATGCTTTTTACTGCCTATTTTCTAGTTTCTGAAAATATCTTACAAACACTGTTAATAATCTTCACAACCATTGGAGAGCTAGGTAAACAACAGGTCAGAGAGGTGAGAGTTCTGGAATAAAGGAATAAATGAATGGGTAAAACGATCACTAGCTCTAACATTTCTGGGATAGTCACAGTCTAACCAAGTTGAAATCCACAAGCATCTACAACTCAGGAATATTCTACATATTTCCTAGTAGGTGAACATTAGTAAGTTGCTATTTGCAAAAAGAACGACATCAGTTAGCACAGCAGAGTTTGCAAACTTACAACTTGGCACCTTCAACTTTGAAGTTACATCAAAAAATATTCCTGGGGCCAGCCCCGTGGCCGAGTGGCTAAGTTCGCGAACTCCGCTTGGCGGCCCAGGGTTTTGCTGGTTTGGATGCTGGGCGCGGACGTGGCACTGCTCATCAGGCCACGTTGAAGCAGCATCCCACGTGCCACAACTAGAAGGACCCACAACTAAAATATACAACTATGTACTGGCGGGATTCGGGGAGAAAAAGCAGGAAAAAAAAAAAAAAAGGAGATTGGCAACAGTTGTTAGCTCAGGTGCTAATCTTAATATACATATTCCTTTGGAGTTTATGGAAAAAAATACACCATTGGTGAGCAGTGGCCTAAAAGTACACAGGGTACAGAAAGCTATAGACATGACCACACAAAATGTAACATGAATTGATCAGAACCTAGAAAGGCTATATTGGTCTTGCACTTCCCATTTGCTAAATGACACAAGCTGGGGTGGGACTACGCTCAGATGACGCAAGAAAATCTAGACCTAAGCATAACAAGGTTTCCAGAAAGTATGGGAAGCAGTAAAGTGTAGGTCTTTGGAGGTACGAATCCAACATGAAGTAAAAGAACGCCTCCATGGGTATGCAGGACACTGGAATGGAAAATATAGGAGCAAGGCATATTTGGAGCACCGAACAGATAAGTAGTTGACACTAACAAAATCTGCCAGTACCCGGCAGGGCCCCGGGGAACATGGAGGAGTTTGAGGGATGCCAGTCCTTAATTGAATCAAAAAGGGACAACGGGGAGAGTAAGGAAGAGCCTCAGGGCTAGACGGACAGGGTGTGTTACACCAAGACAAGTCTCAGTTATCCCCGTGGCAACAAAATGCAGGAGACGGGTCTATGGGACGAGACAGTACCCTAACTATAAAAAAAACGCTTCCTGTGAGTGCAGGGCTTGGTGGTAAGTTCCAGAACATTGGACTCAACCTTCTGACGTTCCTCATGTTTCATTTAAGATTCTTTTAGAGGTAACATGATGCTGAGGCTGCAAGCTAAGGTTAAATGCCTGGAATGACGGAAAGAAAGCGGTTATAGAGACTGGGAACCAGGAAAGGCCCAAGTAAGGGTTTGCCTGAACAGACTGGAAGCGGAAAGTGAATATTTTCATGTGTAAACATTTTACTGCTATGAGAATTTGTCTTACCACAGCTCCCACAAACTTATACTACCCACCCTAACCTGCGTTAGCTCCGGATTCCCTTCATTTCCACATGACATAGAGAAGAGAGAGACCAGTCTCACTTGTGGATATGTTGTTAGCCTCACGTTACATCCTCATATCATGGAAGTAGGCTATCCGGGGTATGAAGCTGAGGGGCAAAACCCTTCAAAGATTTCACGAGCCCCAGCCATAGCTCTACACTGCAATACCCTTCACAATTTCTCCTCGGGTAAGCACCCCCCGCCATCACTCAAAACATTAACATTTCATAACAGGAAAAATATTCCTATAAATGAAATGTGTGTCTTTGGAGGTCCCATCTAGCAGGTATCTACTTGTGGGATCCTGGCATCTTGGATCACACACCTCCTACTCATTTGAACTATGAAAGTCTCCACATAGGTCCACCCAGGCATCCGCAAAGCTTACCGCCAAGGAAAATGACTAGATCCACAGATTTCCTCCCCAAATCAGCTGACTCCACATACAAATCAGCAGCAACTCAGCCCTCGCCCACTGTCTCACAGTCACCAGAGTGGTTAGAGAGAAGAGCACTAAGCAGGGGCACAAAAGCAGAGGCTCCCAGGCCAGCCGGGTGCACTGCACACATCTGCTCCTTAGGCGTGAGGGCACCGTGCAACTCACCACAATGCTTCTCACAGCCCCCTCGTAAGTTTCTCCACAGAACCCTTCAGGTCAAGTTAGTTCGTGAGGCTTCCCAATGAACAATCAGCAGGAGAACACCATGTGATCTGTCTTCCCACGTTGGATCCTTAAAAACACAACCAGGAGAAACATGGAGAAAGACCCAGAGCATTTGAAAACAACCCATATTCTACACAATTACCAATGAATAACATAAATCATGTAATATCACATAAAACAAAGTGAGAGAAAGTGATTTAAGATTATTCTCTTTAGTGGACAGAAACTGCGGCTGTTGCAGGACTACCCAGCAAATTGAAAAGCTATATACTGAATTTTCTGTTCTCTTAATACAAAATGAGGGCAAAATGTGTCCACCTGTTTCTCAAGGCCAAAAAATCCACAGACAGCTGTTTTCCTGTCCCTTTCACCTTGCCTCTTCCCTATTCTCCACGAATGTCCTCCTCTTTCTCTCACTATTCTCCTCTGCATGTTGCTCGGCCTTGCACACAACCATGGCCGACAGAGAACCCTAGAGGCCCAATGTTCTACAGCGGCTGTTTCCAAGAGGGAGGAGGCTACAGCAACTGCCACACTGGATACACTCAGAGGAGAAGGAAAGGGGAGGACCCCGAATGCCTCTCATGTATAAAAGCGCGGGATGGCAGGAGGCCTGTGTGGCCCAAGGAGCCAGAGGTAGCAAATTATGGGCAAAAGAATTGCAACCCAAGGCTGGAAGACAAGAGCTCTGCCCTCAGCTGTGTCCCTGGCTCTCTGGCATCTGCTTCTAATGGGCAGGCGCCATTTTCAGAAGCATCAGGCACTGGAAAGAAGACCTCTGCTGCTGGGATTGAAAGGAAGTAACATCCAGGAGGGGGAGATGCGAGCAAGGGCGAGGTTGGTCCCAGAAACAAGGCCTATAATGCAGACAAAAGAAAAGGGGAGCAGCAGAGAGATGCAAGTCCAACCCGGCCCAGCCCAGTCCAAGGAAGGTAGGATTCAAGGAGAAGAAAGTCAAAGAGAAGACCGTTTAACCACATCATTCCCCACAAGGGGCACTCAACAAACCTCACCCTACTCTTTCACCAAGTTACAGAAGGAGCTGCCAATCCTTTCCTTTGCTCCTTAAAACCTGCAGTAAGTTCACCGTTAGATCACCTGGTAGGATTTCAGAACAACGGTAATAGGTCAACCTAGATGTCCTTTTCCTTCCTCTCTAAGGACATTAACTAACTGTACATGTAATTACTAATGTACAATATATATTATAAAGTATAATTCATAGAATACAAAGAACTATGAGTTAATTACATTAATGAACATCTATAAGGAACGTTGAGAGGATTCCCTGACATAAGAGCCTGGGGAAGAGAGACTAGCACATGTGGCTCCTAGGATGTCACCTCCCCAGAGCTCAGCCATGCAGGTGCTGCTGTAGCTCTCCCCCGACTCCCTCCACCCAATCCCATCTTCTTGTGGGGAATCTGGCCGCCCTATTGGCTGTCTCGTACCTTTGAACTGCCTGCTCTGTGACATCATTCTCCCCCTAGACCTACTGCCACCTGCTAGAATCTTGGGGTTTCCATGGAGTTGTCTGTAAATAAATTTGGATCATCGCAAGCGACCAGTGTGACCAGCGACCTTCATACTGGACACACCGCTCTTTGACGGCAGCCACTCAGACTTCATCTGGTATCGTCTCCTCATCTCTTGGATCTGCGGTTGATGCTTCCTCTTCTTTTCTCGCCATGTCAGGCAAGGAAACTAACTTTTTAAGTGTTCCGTTATGTATTTTTGCCCCTAAATTTGGTAGTAGATTCTAATGTAGCAGAGAATAATGGGAGGAAAGTATTGAAGTAAACCTGGGGACCTAATTTAAGTTTTGACTTTGACATTTATGAGCTGTAGGACTTTGGACAAGTCGTTGACTCTCTCACAAACTCTGTTCTCTCTCATCTCTCACATCAGGATATTACAACTGTGGTTCCTTCTGCTCCTTTTCTTTTCTAATATTGAATCTTAAAGGGCACCCAGGTAGAAATGAAATCAGAGACTTCTTGAGGGTGTTTCCACAGAAACAGAGAGAAATCTAGGTGATGCAGGAAGTTAGCAGTATATCCCCAAAGGTTTCATCTGTAATGGTCTCCCTCCACTGAAATTTCAACTGTAGTATTTTAAATTTAGTGCTGTTCAAAAGGCAATATGCCCATGTTTGGAGTTATCTACCTAAATGAGGTGAAAAAAAAAAAAAGTAGGAAGAGACAATGGAGAGTACTGGGCTATAGGGGGACTAGTCTTCAAAGGTCAGGAAGTTGAGGATTGTTTTCATCAGCACAGGCCAACAGGAACCTAGAGGGAGGATAAAATAGAAGAATGAGGAGGAGAGCGAGGAGGAGCTCTCCAGGAAAAAGAGGTGGTTTGGCATGAAATGCTGAAGGAACCAAAGATTTTCAATTGCAGCAGGAAGAGCACAGAGTGAAATGTGCTCAGAGCAGGGCGAAGCACAGTTGACTTCAGCAAACGCTCACATTCATAGCCGAGGAAGGCCAGTGAGGCAGAACAGGGCATCGCCAGGCAAAGCAGCTTCTCAGACTCAGACTCGCTTGTTTGCTTTTTTCTCTTGCCTCTCTGAACACGGACGGCACCTGAGAGTTTGAATATAAACATTTCAGAGATCTTTTAGAAATGACACTTCCTATAATCCAGAAATTGATAAAGTGCTTATCCAGACGGCTGGAGGCAACAGAATTTCTAGTGTTTTATTTCATTCTCATTTTTTTTTTTAAGATTTTATTTTTTTCCTTTTTCTCCCCAAAGCCCCCCAGTACCTAGTTGTATATTCTTCATTGTGGGTCCTTCTAGTTGTGGCATGTGGGATGCTGCCTGAGCGTGGTTTCATGAGCAGTGTGATGTCCGCGCCCAGGATTCCAACCAACGAAACACTGGGCCGCCTGCAGCGGAGCGCGCGAACTTAACCACTCGGCCACGGGGCCAGCCCATTCATTCTCATTTTTTTTACTATGTAGATGTTTTGCCCATTAAAAATAAAATATAAGTTTCTAACAAATAATATCCTCTAACTTGAATCAGAAGGATTAATTCCTGTGTGTGATACGTAGGTTCCAAGTCAAGGCTGCTTTTCATCTTTATAAACATTTTCTTCCTGACATAGAGCGCGCACTGAGAAACGGCCACCATCTCTTTCTAGATGTAAGCTGCCCGAGAAGAAAAAGCAAAACTCAAGTGCCCCATCTCTGACTCCACATTTATCTCAGACAATTTCGTGGCATCCTTGGGGTTTTCCTACATTAAATTTTTAAAAATTGGATTCTAGCGATGACGGTGTTTTTAGTCTTTGGGGATGACCCCTTCCTGGATCTTGAAGGTGATAATAATTGAGGTTTTAGGATAAATAGAAAAACCTTCCTGATACCTTTTAAGTACTCTCTTCTGCATCTATGTGGTTATACTAATTGAAGTATGGATTTCTAGTAGGCTTAACTAGCTGTTCCTTGCGGCTCATGGTCAGAGAAATAAGAACGAGCACAACAACGGAATTCCTTTACACTTAGGATGTTGCTCTCTGCTTTGTACCAGTTTTCACTGAAATATCTGTCTGCTTATATTGTGGCCAGCTATACATTCACATTGATAGCATTTTGATGCCTTTTAGGCCACTTTTACTGATCGACTCTGTCTGCACGTACTGGCTAGGAATTCATTCAAAATCACCTTCTTCTCGGGCTGGTTTTGGTAAATAGTATTCACTACAATGGAGCCGGCAATATTCACTTTCATGACAAAGCGTATATGATACAGAACTACATTTATCAGTAAACTGATTCTGCTTTGTTGCTTGCTGCATACCGCAGTTTTTATGAATATCTATATGGTTCTTTTTACTTCCTTGATAAATGTTTTCCATGATTTTTCACAGAACTTATCATGTCTTCCTCCAGATAACAGATATGTCATATATGAATTCATGTATGAATTACTATTATTGTTGTTGCTGTTGTTATTGTAACTACAGATGAGTAACCTGAAGCTCAGGGAGATTAAATTACTGTTTTCTTTCAAAAAGCACTTCTTGGGATGCACACCCTCAGGCAATCCTGTGGAGGTAGGATCAGAAACCAGGCTTGAAGAGGGTAAGAGTAACCCTTTACACCTACCACCCGGACTGACTACTGGGTGAACTCTAGGGAACAGCACGTGAACTGCACGAGCAAACAGACCCTGAAGAAGACAGTGGTAACAGCTGCACTGTTTTCTAAGGGACCAAGAAAACACCTTATTAGGAGGTCTCCTTCTCCCGGGTTCTGGTAGTGGAACAGTCAGAGCAGAGTCCTGGCAAGAAGTCAGGAGACTTAGGCTCTGTGACCTGGTGATGATGCTGCCATAATGGGAGAATCGGACCACTCCAGCTGACCTCTCTGAGCCTCAGTTTCCTCACTCGTACCAGGAGAATGTCAGAACAGAGCATCTCTGAGGACGTTCTACTTCTAAAATGCTTCTATTCTAGCAAAGAGTAGATGAATCAGGACTAGGGGAGGCTCAAGGGAAGGATGGACAGCGAGAAGGGGGCTTCCAGCCTAGACAACAAGGTGTGGACCACACCACTTGGGGCTTCTGCACATCTCTGCCGCAGCTGGGAGCACAGGCAGTTACACAGAAAGGAACAAACTCCTCCCGCCCTTACAACCACCATAAAGGCGTGGGTGTTCGCTGTCTCAGTGAGCACTGGGATGAGAGGCTTCCTCATGCAGCAACCTTGAGATGATGCTGCTCCTCAGACATTGTCAGAGTTGATCAATCTCACTGAGTTTTTCTTCACCCTCTTGTTCCCTACAGAAAATTTCCAAAATCCATCCTTACTTGGAACTCCAAACTCCCTGCAGCTCTCTCTTCCTGTGGTGAGCGACACAGCTTCCCTAGCAGGAAGTGTCTGCAATTTCTCCAGAGTCTCTGCTCCAGCCATCAGTTCAGGATGGCTACTGCCATCAGCCACGGGCACCTCTTCCCAGCCACTCATGGGCAGCGCCTACCTTTACCAACATTCTAGCACAACCATGCTGTCTGGAGTGACTGGCCAGAGCCAGAGCTCCACCTCAGCTGCTTCCTATCCGGGTCTCTTTGAGTGGGGTGTCCCAGGAAGCACTGCACAGGAGTCCTCTTCACTCGGAGACTGCACTCTGACTGTCACTGGCCACGACACAACGGTTTCTTCCATGTCTATGGCAGCACACTATGACAGAACTTCAGGTGCCAATAACCCGGTCCCACTGTATCCATCACTTTCCACCAGCCTTGTTCAGGGAACACCATCTCAGGTTCCAAATCAGGGACACAGCCTGTCACTTCCCTACCAGGAAGGAAGCCAGGTGTACTACTATGGTCACGGCACACTGGGGCCTCTGCTGTCTGGAGAACTTGGCCCCTGCCTGCAGTCCTACGGCTCTGTGTCCTACACAGGAGCTGGGGCCTCTGCTCCTCAACCAGAAATGGTGTTGGTACTAAAGGAGATTCAGCCCACACATGTCCTTCCACCAGCCTCCACCTCTGGGGTCTGCTACGCTGCGTCTGCTCCAGCCATCCCACAAACCAGATCTCAAGGTGAGTACAAACAGCAAGAAGGCAGAGAAAGGAGGTCTGCATCCAAAATCAGGGTCAAATCTGCAGCCGGGAAGCGGCGAGGCCACAGACAGGTAGAACTGAAGTCCTGAGACATGAGTGAACACTACCCTCGCTCAGTGCTCCCCATTTCAGACTCGACATAAGAACACCTCATACAGGGGGGCAGGGGGGACACTGTAATGCTCATCCATGCTACATGGCTGAGAACCCCAAGAGCACACCAAGGGACCCCATACCTCTCACCACCCCAGCTGCTAAGTGCCCTACTCCACCACATACAAATGGACTCCCTCTGCCGATTTACGGGTTAGTCTCCTGGGAAGGCCTGTCAGAACTATCACTATGATAGAGACACGCAAACTTTCCCTCGCTTTGTTCACTCATACCAGGAATAAGCCCTTCTGTCCCGAGACGCTGTCAAAATTCAGCAGGCTAGGAATCTGTCCTTGCTCATATATTCCATCGGAAAGAGCTCCGCTCCCTCTCCTCGTCCACAGTGTGACGTGTTCTCATTCTCTCGGGAAAATGGACAGCATCAAAAAGACTCTATAGGAGAATGTTAGGACTTGTGAAATGTCTCATAGTATAAAACTCTCTTTTACTTTTTACTGCTCCTATGACAACCCTATGAAATAGAAAGAAAGCCAAGGGACAACGACATCCAATGATCACCAGTAAGAACCAGAACACTCGCCTCTTAGCTCCTAGCACAGGGCGCTGTCCATGATCCTTAAGAGCCAGGAGAAACACCTTGCCCATCGGGGGAAGGGACGTGGTTGCTGCACTGGTGTCTAGGGGGGAACATCTCACCCACCGAGGACTCACTTCATCCTTGCTTCCTTTGTAGTGGTGGAAACCTCCCTGGGGAGAGAGACTTTCCTGGGACTGCAACCTCCAAGCCAGACATTTTGTCTACAGCAAACTCCAGAATTCCCCAAATCCTGCAGTAGCAGAAATACCCAGATGCTGCAGAGTAACCCACCACATGAGCCTGCAGACATTTCACTGACAGCTTCACTCCAGACTTCGAACAGTAACCTCCTGGCACTGTCTCCAGCTCCAAAGAATTGGGATGAGTTTAACACCAACCTTTCAAAGCCTCTGGATCCCGACCAGATCCCAATAGAAAACCAAGATCCTCTACCACACCCTTTAGAAATTCCTGATATTCTCCAGCTCCTGGCCTGCATCGATCCCCTCGGGCCAGAGGACCACCCTGCTTCCGAAAACGCTGATCTGGGAAAGAGTAGCCTGAGTCTTGAGGGCCAAGGGACACTGGAAAACGGGACCGAGGCTAGCGGTGGCTTTGCAGACATCGCTACACTGATGGGGGATGGTCACCTTCCCCAACTATTCGACCCCTTGAAAGACCTTGATCAACCCCAAGGCCCCGAGCTGATCCAAGCCAAAGAGACAGGAGCCATCGAGTCCATCCAGCTGCAGGAAAAGTCAAGTAGCAGAAAGGATGCCTCCGATAACACCAGGAAGAACAAACATCAGGCCTCTGAGCCTCTCGATGGTGCTCCCAAGGCCAAAATCCAGCCAAAGGACCCAGAGTGCCTGTCAGGGGGAGAAGGGCTTATTTGCAATGCTGCAGCCAGTGACAGGGCTCCTGAGAACGAGGCCGAGCACTCCAACAGCAAACCTCAGAAAGCCGCACCCAGCAGGATCAGTACAACTAAGAGCCATGGGCAGGAAAGGACCAAGAAGACCAGAGGAAACAACCCCAAGAAAGCCGGAGAGAGTCGGCAGTCAGGGACTGAAGTCAGGGTGGAAGAGAAGCCAATGATGCCCAGGATGAAGCGGAGGAAGAATCAACCCGAGCTGAGCCAAGAAACCTTTAAGCGGCCTCGAACCAGCCTCGGCCAGCACATGCTGGAGTCGGTGCAGGTGTTTCATGCTCTGGGGAGGAAGAGTGAGAAGAACACCGGGCCCTCTTCCTCCCGGGCCCTGGGAACCTGCAGCAACCCCAAACACCCCCAGCCCTGCCCAGCTATCAAACCGTGGCTGGATAAACCACTGGAGGGTCAGTGTCCTGAGGAAACTCAAGTCAAAGCCCAGAAAGCAGAGAGCAGTGCTGAAATGGAGTGTCCACCTCCATCCCGGGACGAGCTGCCACCTCCTGGGAAGGTCAGGTTGGTACCTTTGCCTTTTCTGTCCGTGGACAAGCCTCCAGCTCGACCTGTTCCTCGGAGGCCACAGGCTCTGGCCTCACATCGGCCTGCTGTGGCAGACCCTGCCCGGCCTGCTTCCACCAACTCAGCTCAACCAACTGCAGTCAATTCCACCCACCCAGCTCCTGCATCTTTGACAGGTCCTGCCAGACCAGCTCGGCCAATTACCACCAACCCCGCTCGACCGGGTTGGACCAACCCCACCCGGCCTAGCGGCCCTCAGTGTCCTGCTTCAAGGCCTGCACCTTACAGAACAGCATCTTGCACTTCTCTCCAGCAGGAGCCCGTTCCCACTGCTGTGCCCATGCTCCAGGCCCCGCCCAAGCCTCCCGCCCAGTATCTACTGGAGGATTTCAGCAAGCAACCAATTCCATGGAGGAAACCCGTCATTCCAGGGCCAGTGATGTCAGAGCCCATCACACAGGAACAGAGGCCAGAGCGGGAGGCCATGAAGAGGCAGGCTCAACAGGAGCGTGAGAAGGCTGCCAAGTACACCTCTTGGGGGAAAGTGCAGTTTTTCATTGAGAGGGAAAAAGAAATGGAAATTTCTCGATACTATGGCTACGCGATATAAGGCTGCTAGGGCTCTTGGTGCCCCTTTGGGGACCAGTTGCTTTTCTAGAGATAGATAGATAGATAGATAGATTTCTCTTATTCATTTTGATATATTTAAAAACTTAGTAAGACAGTAAATAAAGTACTAGAATGAATAGATGAGTAATAAAGAAGCCTTCTGTGTTTGGAAATGCTGTTAACTGTGTTTTTTCTGTGATGGGGGTGGGAGGGAACCCAATTCTTCAGGAGAAAAAAAAAGTGAAGTTGGACAGGAGAATGAGGGAAAAGGGAGACGAACTGACGAAAGAGGCCATAATTGGGTGCAGGGCTGGGGAGGCCAAAAGGGGAGAGATTTGAGGGGTTTATAAAAAGAAGCAGGAGTCGTGAATGACAGAAGTCAGAAGCAGGGCCTGAGGGGAGCGTTAAAAGAGTAAAATTGGAATAGAGTTGAAGACGGCAGCCGATGAGTCTAGGTTGACCAGGAGAAATGTAAAAAGTCTCTCGGGAGGCTGGTCTTATGGCTCACGACCACCACATCGGTGTTTTGGAAAACAAGAGATTCAGGACACCTTCCAAAAGGCTTGGGTCACTTCATCCATGAATGACTACGGCTGGGGACGGTCAGTATAAATCAAAGGGGAATCTACGGGATGAATGGCCAGGGCTGAGTTACCTTGGGGGCAGCTGATAACAGGAGCCTCCCCATGGGAGCTGCTGCAGCAGGACAGGGCAGGCAGAGAAATTTCCTCAACTTCTGTGCACCAGGCCCACGAGCCCACTACTTCAGTTAACCTTTGCAACAACACGCAAGGGCAGGGTCACTGAGCCGCTTTACTACTGACGTTCCGCAGTGGGCTGCAGTCACACTGCCTGCGGAGGAGCAAGGCCTCAACTTGAGACCTGCATGCCAGCAGTGCTCAGCATTTGCTAACGCCTGTTGGCGACCAAGCTGGCTTTCAGAGCACAGCATCCAGACGTTACTGGTGGATGAGATCAAACTTCTGGAGCGGGGCCTAAACTTTTTTTTAGATGTACTTCATTCTATTTCCCCTCTGTACAGACTATGTCGTTTTCCCACCCAAGGTCCAATTGCCATACATCGTCCTACACATCTGCCCCTTACCCCTTTCCACCTCCTCCCCCGCTTTCCCCTCTGGTATCTATGTGTTTGTTTATCTTCCACATATGAGTGAAGTATTAGGTATATGTCTTTCTCCATCTGACCCATTTCACTTAGCGTAACACCCTCAGGGTTCACTCATGTTGCTGCAAATGGCAAGATTTCATGCTTTTGATAACTGAGTAGGATTCCATTGTATATATACCACATCTTCTTTATCCATTCACCTCTCAGTGGGCCCTTAGGAGGTTGTTTCCAAGTCTTGGCTATTGTGAATAATGATGCAACGAACATACGGGCGCATCTATCTTTGCCAATTAGTGTTTCCACGTTCTTTCGATAAACACCCAAAAGTGGAATAGCTGGGTCATATGGTAGTCTTATTTTTAAATTTTTCAGGAATCTGCATTCTCTGTTCCATAGTGGCTGTACCAATTTACATTCTGACCAGCACTATATGAGGGTTCCCTTTGCTCCACACCCTTCCAACACTTGCCATTTCTTGTTTTTCTAATAATAGCCATTCTGACGGGCGGGAGGTGGTAGCTCATTTTGGTTTTGAATGCCCTTTCCTAAAAATTAGTCATGTTTCATACCTTTTCATGAGCCTGCTGCCCACTTGTATATTTTCCTCAGAAAAGCGTCTGTTCATAAGTATTGACTTGAGAGACCTGCCAGGTCCTCCTGAATCCACCTGGCCTGTCGCCACCTTTTCTCAACATCACTATCCTCCAAACCACATGAGAAAAACCTGCCGGAAGCGTCTGTCACACTGCGGGAGAGTGGTGGGTGTGCCTGTGCACTGGGTCGCGGCTCCACCTGCACAGGACTTGTGTGCCCAAGGGTCCAGAGTCACTCCCTGGGAAGTCTTGTGGGGCACCTGGAGGGGCTGAGCAGGGGAAGCGTGGGGGACAGGAGGCATACAAGGGAATGCAGTGGTTGGAGGGGAGTGATGTGAACAGTAAATAATTACCGTGAGAAAATTGGTAACTTACATTTCTAAAATTATTTTTATTGAGATATAATTCACATACCAGAAAACTCACCTTTTGAAACTCTAAATTCAGTGGCATTTAGTACATTCACAAGCTCAGGCAACCACCAGCATTATCAAACCCAACACATTTTCATCACCCCTAAAAGAAACCCTCTTAACCATTAGAGGCTGCTCCTCACTCCCTCCTCTCTCCAGACCCGGCAACCACTCATCTGCTTTCTATCTTTACGGACTTGCCTTTTCTGGACATTTCACACATCTGAAATATACCACAATACGTGACCTTTGTGTCTGGCTTCTTTCACTTAGCAGAAGGTTTTTCAACGTCCATCCACGTTGTAGTGTGTGTCAGTCTTTCATTCCTTTGTATGACTGCATAACGGAGCCACCACACTTGTTTATGCTTTCCTCAGTTCATGGACATTTGTGTTGTTTCTGCTGGTCATTTACATTTAATGAGAGCTTATATTGTGTCATGAAGCACCACGAAGTCACTCACCCCATTTCGCCCATAAGGAGACAGGCTTGGAGAGTGTCAAGAATTGGCCCAAGGTGAAGAGTCAGCAACTAGGGGAGCTGGGGTTTCAACTCAGGCAGGCAGACCTCAGAGGTAATAGATTCACAGGAGAGAACGTGAGAAAGGTACAAAAGGGGATTCAATGGAAATTCACCCTTCTCCCCAAGTTCCCCGGCCACCCATTTCCCTCCTCCCTTAGACACATTTACTTTTGCCACGCTGCGGATCCTTCCAGAGAGGTGATTTACACTCCAACGTGGAAGTATCACAGTTTACTCACTAATGTGTCCACTGATTTGAAATATCATTTTTATGCCACACTAAATTCTTACATGTGTTGGCATTACTATTTTCAGAGTTGGCCTGACTTTTTTGCTTATCTCTAATATTTGGCATTTCTCTAGAATTCATTTGCTCTTCTTATAGAATTTTTAAAATTTCCTCCTTCTCTTATTTCTCTTAAGACATTATCCATTGTGTTCATTCACTCTTGTATTATTTGTAATGTCATCTTCAGATAGGACAAACTACCTGGTTTCTTCAAAAAGTAAAGTTATTGAGAAAAAAAGAAACAAAGACAAAGAAAGTGGAGAGAGACATGGAAGGAGAACCCATAGATTAAATCAGACATCCGAGACCTAACAATCAAACGCCAAGTGTGGCCCTAACTTAGACCTAACTCAAACTCTTCAAAACAATTTCTATGACATTTAGGAGACAACTGCGAATTTGAGTGCTGACTGGATATTTAACAATAAACCAGGATATTAAGGAACAAAACTCTGACATTTTAAATGTATATATCAAAGATGAACAAGTGAAAGTATATGATATTGGGGATCTGCTTAAAAAACTATGGAATAGGGCGAAACAGGGAGGGGTAGAGAGGAGACACGACAGCCATCAGCTGATAAATATTCAAGCTGAAGGAGTTCATGGCTGGTCCACGAACACCACACCATTATGTCTGCTCCTGTAAATGCTTAAAATTTGTGTTAATTGTTAAAACAGGATGACACTGTAGAAGACTTTTTGGCGCTTTCTCAAAGGTTAAACGTAGAACTTCCACACGATCCAACATCTCTACTCCCACCTATACATCCAAAAGAATTCAAAGCAGGGATTTGAACCAATGTTTGTACACAATGCTCACAGCAGCATGACGCATAAGGGCCAAAAGGTAGAAACAACCCAAGTGTCCATCAACAGACGAATGGATACACAAAATGTGGTATGTACACACAATGGAATGCTATTCAGCCCTAAGAAGGAATAACATTTTGTTACATGCTGCAACATGGATGAACCTAGAAAACATTATGTTCAGTGAAAGAAGCCAGATACCGAAGGAAAAATATGTCGGATTCCGCTAACATGAGGCACCTAGAATAGGCAAATTCACGGAGACGTGAAGTAGAATAGAGGTCACCAGGGTCTGGGGGAGGGGAAATGGGGCTGTTAGTTTTTCAAGGTGACAGAGCTTTTGTTGAGGATGATGAAAACCGTTTGTTTACAGGCAGTGGTGACAGCTGCACAACATCATGAGTGCACTTAATGCCACTGAATTGTACACTTATGAATGGTTAAAATGATAAATATTGCTTACGTACATTTTACTACAGTAAAAAAAAAAAAAAACAAAAACAAGGAATACCTGAGTTCAAGTTTCAATTCTTCCTTTTCTGGGCCTCAGTTTCACCATCTGTGAAGTGAGTCACTGTCACCGTCTATGCTCCGGGCTCAGTGCAGAGGAAGCACTCAGGAGGGGACGTTAGTACCACTCCCACTTCATCAGCAAAGGCCTGCTGTGCGGATTCACTGCCTTAACGTGTGTGCACGCACTTTTTAAATGGCAGCTGCTGTACAGGCCTACCTCACTGTACTGTGCTTCGCTCTACCGTGCTTCACAGACGCTGCATTTCTTACAAGACTCCCATCAGCAACCCGATTACAACTTGCTGAAGGCTCAGATGATGGTTCATATTTTCAAGCAATAAGGTATTATTTACTTAAGCTATGTATGATGTCCCTTTAGATATAATACTATTGCAAACTTAACAGACTATGGTATCGTGTAAACATAACTTCTACATGCACTGGGAAACCAAATCATTAGTCTGACTCGCTTTATTGCGATATTCACTTTATTCAGTGACCTGGAACAGAACCTGTGATATCTGTGAGGTAGGCCTGTACAAATGTTAACAGACATTAGGTGTTATTGTTTCCCAAGGCTGTGGAACTGCCTAGAAGAAGGATAATTCTTTCCCACTGATAATGCCACACAGGCCAACAGAACATATGTGTTTCTCTATTATATCCAAAGATATTAGGAAACGAAAGCATAAAACTTAGAGAACTGTCTTCTATCAAGATACTTACACGTGCTCTCACAACTGCCCAAAATAAGTACCAAAGATACCATGGATACTCCATTCTTTTCTTTAGGCTACTACTGTTCTTACTAGAAGTTCACTTTACTTTGAAAATATAGAACAGGGGGGCCGTCCCCGTGGCGTAGTGGTTAAGCTTAGTGGGCTCTGCTTCGGTGGCCTCAGTTCACGAATTCAGATCTAAGGCACGGACCCACACCACTCGTCAGCCATGCTGTAGCACTGACCCACATACAAAACAGACGAAGACTGGCAGAGATGTTAGCTCGGGGCTCATCTTCCTCAAGCAAAAGAAGAGGAAGCGCGGCAACGTATGTTATCTCAGGGAGAAATCTTTCCTCAGCAAATATATATGTATGTATTTTTTATAATATATACTTTATAAATATACATAGAACATGGAAGTTCATAGAATTTCTTAAGCACATACAGAGGTTATTGCCAAATATTATATTTCAATTCACATCTTTACTCTCTTTTTCAGGTAGCAATTAGAAAAGTGTAATTAAGGAAAGCACTTGGTTCCCTTTTTGAAATACTACCCATGAGAGAAGGCCAGGATTACAACTACTGAATTACTATGCTTATTATACCATAAGAATGAAGACGGTTCCTTTCAATTAAGGGTTCCATTTACCTCTGGTTTGTATTAGTGGGGAGTGTGTGTTACATCAATAATCAGTCCAAGTTCTTCACTCTGCTCTCAGATTTTGCTGGAAACATCCAAGGGGTAACAACATTCTTCTACAACAAGATTCTTTTCCAAACTCTGTCAGAGAGAATGAAATAAGAAACAGCAAATGTGTGCTTCAAATCCTTTCTTATACTGTCATTCATTCAAGCCCTATGATGCTAACACACAGTGTGATTCAGAGGAAAGTTTCCACCCTTCTGGAAGTTACAAGCTAGATTACAATCTTTTCCCCCAGAGATTAGAGGGAAGAAAATAAGCTCACTTCTAGAGATTTACTTCTGTATTTGTGTCACGGGGGTACCTAACCAGACTGTAAACTCCCAGAAGGCAGGGACCACATCAGTGTTGTCCACCACTGCACCTCCAGCTCCAAGCGGAGTGCCTATGAGTAGGCACTTATAAATACTCCTAGAATATCTAAATAAATGAAGGATGGCTCTTATTGCTAAATATTCTTTTACGTATTTATCTTATTTATGTACTCTGTTCCACTGATCTGTGGTTACTCAAGGGCCAGCAACACATCTTTTAAAAAACTGACAGAGGTGGTCGGCCTGGTGGCGTAGTCCTTAAGTTCACCAGCTCTACTTCGGTGGCCCGGGGTTTGCAGTTTGGGATCCAGGGTGTGGACCCAGCACCGCTCATCAAGCCGCACTGTGGCAGCATCCCACACAAAAGAGAGGAAGACTGGCAGAGACGTTAGCTCAGGGCCAGTCTTCCTCATAAAAAAAATTAAAAGTAAAAAACTAATAGACTCATTTGTAGAGCAGTTTTAGCTTCATAGTAAAACGGAGCAGAAAGTAAAGAGTTCTCACTTTAACCATCTCTCCTTCACCCTACACAGCCTTTCCCACCATCACCATTCCATACCAGTGTGCTCCATTTGTTGTAATCAATGAAGCAACATTGACACATCATTATCAAAGTCCATAGCTCACATCACGGGTCACTTTGTGTTGTATAATCTATGGGCTTTGGCCAATGTACAATGACATGTATTTACCCCTAGAGTATCAGACAGATTAGCTTCACCACCCGAAAAATCCCCTGTGCTCCAGCAACACTTCTAGTATGGCTTAACATTTGGTAGGGCTAGGCAACCCTTTTCTACCTTCTTCCTTTTCAGAATTTTCCTGGCTATGTAAGTTTCTTTTGCTATACGAGCTTTAGAATCAGATGATATGAGATGATGTTAAATTTACAAATTACCTTAGGAAGATCTGACAGATCTACGATGCTGAGTCTTCCACCGAACATTGTGAAAGGTTTGAAGACTGTATTAATTACAACAAGGCGTACAATCTCTCCTGTCAGTTTCTTCCAGACTTGGAGCTGGAGGATCATTACCATCTCCAGCTATCTGAACAACAGCCAACCTGAGGTAACTCATTTAGTCACAAACCGCTTAGGAAGCCTTCCTTGATTAACCCTGTCTGTTGTCATTTCCCCCTCCTTTCCATTCCTAGGCATTTCTGCTGTGGCATTTCTGTGACACATCATTTGCCACTTGACAGTCCACTGTGCCTGACACTCGACTGCCAAGTACTGAGGCAGCTTTGCCTTGGGTGACTTCCCTCAAACACCCAGGACACCTTGTCCCATTCCGCTGCCACGCAGGGGTCATTCATCTCCCTACCTCTACTGCGTGAACAGGGACTGCACTGGGAGTGGCCCTGCAGCTTCGCAACCCCCTTGATGGTGCCTTAAACAGTCCCAACACTGAAGAGAACACCTTGTGCACACAGAACTAGAAGAGGCTTCCTATAACCACGTCACACAGGAAAGATGTTGGCTGTGTGGAGGAAAGGAGACTGAAGAGTCTTCCTGCTTCTCCCTGCTGATGTCCTTGCAGAAAAGGGGCTGAGCAGGGACCCGGGGGAACCTCAGGATCCCCTTGCAGAGACCGTGGAGCAGGGACCGAGGAGTGAGGACAATCGCGGAGAGGAGGAGGAAAATAGGAGGAAATTCACAGGCACCGCCAATGCGGGTGGGGGTGGGCCGTCAGTTCACTCATTCTTCAACGACTGGGAAGTAGCTACGATGTGTCAAACACTAAACTTGGTGTTGCTGGATGTGAATCAGAACCATTTGTTTATCTATGAAATCACTAACGTTTAAGTTCAGAGATGCAGAAGAATTGACAGAGTAGGTGAAGAAGAAAGAAACCCTGACCTATGAGACACAAATTAAATAAATTCCCAATACAGTCAAAGTGGGCTCTTCCTGACACTAATCCACACTGTGCCGGGCAGGGTAACGAGACATGGAATCTCTTCTCACCTTTTTTAAGTCGGTCAAATGCTTTCCCCACATATTCCCTTTTTTAGTTAAAAGAGAAACACAATTTTTCAGTTTCCATACTGAAATCCTGACCTTGCTGATCCAGGGCATTTTTTTGGTTGTGATGAAGGGAGTGAGGGCGTCTTACTGGCGTTTAGTGGGTGAGGGTCACGGATACCAGACATCTTGCCAAATTCAAAACAGCCCCACAAATGGGTCTCACACCTGGATGACTTTTGAACGTCCTAGTCAACATCCATAGAGGTGTAAAAACTGTTCAAAAGTATCTAAGCCTTAGAACTTGACTCCATTTCACACGTAAACACAAAGGGTTTCTTCGCAGTTTTCACGGACATTGAATGTCCGGGACAGCAGTCACCTTGTCATCCTAGTGAAGACTGTACTTTGTTTCCTTTGGAAATCTACTAAGCACAGCTCACAACCATTGAAACTCCTGCCACTAGGCAACATACCCACCCAGATCAGTGAGCATGGGCAGCTTTGGCATTCATGGCACAAGTAACTGACGATTTCTTTATTTTCAGTAAAGTCATGCCCAAGCATTGACATATGGAAATGTAAATACTTCTTACTCTATTCTAAATTACTTTATTTTACTTATCCTTTATATTATAGTCAGAGCACGGCATTGACTTTTTTTCTTAAACTTAAATATGGAAGCAGGTTGTATATATCTAAGAATTTCACTTCAGGAGAGTAAAGAGGATATTACAAAGTATCTGCTATAAAAAGGGGAAACGGAGTGAGACAGGGTTGAGGATACAGCTCTACACAGTGAATGCAGATTTCTGAAAGAATGCTAAATCAACCTTTGCTTATCTTTTCAAAAGAACTTTGAAAGCAATGAAATGAGTCCCCAGCATCTGGTGTCCAAATGGGAGACACTCTTTCCACCTAGTAACACACTTTTTGCGAGCCAAATTTGACATTAGCCTGTCTCCCTGTGTAGAATGAGGCTCCCTGAGAATGGAATTCACAGCCCACACAGTGGGTCCCCTCTGCTCTCTGCTTGGCATCTTGCTGCTCCCCTTCTTCAACCCCACCTAGTAACCACCTGTACTCCCCTTTTTCCTTCTTTCCCATCTTAAAAACAGATACAAGGCAACAAAACAGAGCAAACGTCTCCACAAACAAGGTCTAAGACACAGATGGCCAGCCCTTCTGTATCCCTGATAACCCAGCCCAGTCCCGAATGCTAAGGTTCATCAATACTCCCATGCTGACTGAAATTGTTTTATTATTATTATTATTTTATTGCGGAGACATTGGTTTGTAGCATTAGACAAGTTACTGGTATACATCATTATATATTTTGCTTTCTGTGTAGATTACATCATGAATCGAGCCACCCAAAGGCTAATTACGATCTATCACCACACATGTATGCCTAATTACCCACTCTCCCTCCCCTTTCCCCCTCTGGTAACCACCAATCCAATCTCTGTTTCTCTGTGTTTGTTTTTCATTGTTTTATCTTCTACTTATGAATGAGATCATACGGGTTTTGAGACTTTCTCCCTCTGACTTATTTCACTTAGCATAATACCCTCAAGGTCCACTCACGTTGTCATAAATGGCCGGATTTCATCATTTCTTATGACTGAGTAGTACTCTATTGTGTATACATACCAATCTTCATTTATCCATTCATCCCTTGATGGGCACCTAGGTTGCTTCCAAGTCTTGGCTACTGTGACTAATGCTCTGATGAACATAGGGGTGCATGTATCTCTATGCATTTGTGTTTCACGTTCTTTGGATAAATACTCAGAAGTAGAATAGCTGAATCATATGGTAGATCTATTCTTAAGATTTTGAGGAATCTCCATACTGTTTTCCCCAGTGGCTGCAGCAGTTTGCACTCCCACCAGCAGTGTAGGAGGGTTCCCTTCTCTCCACATCCTCTCCAACACTTATTGTTTCCTGTCTTGTTCATTATAGCCATTCTGACCGGAGTGAGGTGACACCTCATCGGAGTTTTGATTTGCAATTCCCTGATAGTTAATGATGTTGAGCATCTTCCCATGTGCCTGTTGGCCATCTGTATATCTTCTTTGGAGAAATGTCTATTCAGATCTTTCGCCCATTTTTCAATTGGGTTGTTAGTTTTTCTGTTGTTGAGACGTACGAGTTCTTTGTATATTTTGGATATTAACTCCTTATCAGATATATGATTTGCAAATATGTTCTCCCAATTGTTAGGTTCCCTTTTCGTTTTGCTGATGGTTTCCTTTGCTGTGCAGAAGGCTTTTAGTTTGATGTGGTCCCATTTGTTTATTTTTTCTATTGTTTCCCTTGCCCAGTCAGACAAGGTACTTGAAAATATCCTGCTAAGACCGATGTCACAGGGTGTACTGCCTAGGTTTTCTTCTAGAAGTTTAATGGTTCCAGGGCTTACATTCAAGTCAATCTATTTTGAGTTAATGTTTGTGCATGGTGTAAGATAATGGTCTACTTTCACTCTTTCGCATGTGGCCGTTCAGTTCTCCCGACACCACTTATTGAAGAGACTTTCTTTTCTCTTTTCTATGTTCTTGGCTCCCTTGTCAAAAATTAGCTGTCCATAGATGTGTGGGTTTCTTTCTGGGCTCTCGATTCTGTTCCATTGACCTGTGTGTCTGTTTTTGTGCCAGTACCATGCTGTTTTGGTTACTATAGTTTTTTAGTATATTTTGAAATCAGGGAGTGGGCCACCTCCAGCTTTGTTCTTTTTTCTCAGGATTCCTTTGGCTATTCGGGGTCTTTTGTTGTTCCATATAAATATTAGGATTCTTTGTTCTATTTCTGTGAAAAATGTCGCTGGAACTTTGATAGGGATTGCATGGAAAATGTAGACTGCCTTAGGAAGTATGGACATTTTAACTATGTTAATTCTTCAAGTCCAAGAGCATGGAATATCTTTCCATTTCTTTGTGTCTTCTTCAATTTCTTTCAGCAAGGTTTTATAGTTTTCAGTGTACAGATCTTTCACTTTGGTTAAGCTTATTCCTAGATACTTTACTCTGTTTGTTGCAGTTGTAGATGGGATGGTATTCTTAATTTCTCCTTCTGCTACTTCACTGTTAGTGTATAGCAACACAATGGATTTTTGTATGTTGATTTTGTATCGTACAACTTGACCATATTCATTTATTGTTTCTAAAAGTTTTTTAGTCAATTCTTTAGGTTGTTCTATATATAAAATCATGTCATCTGCAAATAGTGACAATTTCACCTCTTCTTTTCCAATTTGGATCCCTTTTGTTTCTTTTTCTTGCCTGATTGCTCTGGCTAAGACTTCCAATACTATGTTAAATAAGAGTGGTGAAAGTGGGCATCCCTGTCTGCTTCCTGTTTTTAGAGGGATAGCGTTCAGTTTTTCTCCATTGAGAATGATATTTGCTGTGGGTTTGTCATAAATGGCCTTTATTATGTTGAGGTACTTTCTTTTTATTCACAGTTTTTATCATAAATGGATGCCGTATCCTGTCAAATGCTTTCTCTGAGTCTATTGTGATGGTCATGTGATTTTTCTTCTTCATTTTGTTAACGTGGTGTATCACGATGATTGATTTGCAGATGTTGAACCATCCCTGTATCCCTGAAATACATCCTACTTGATTATGGTGTATGATCTTTTTAATGTATTGTTGTATTCAATTTGCTAATATTTTGTTGAGGATTTTTGAATCAACGTTCATCAGTGATGTTGGCCTGTAATTTCCTTTTTTTGTTGTTGTCCTTGTCTGGTTTTGGTTTCAGGGTAATGTTGGCTTCTCAGGAAGCTTCCTCTCCTCTTCAATATTTTGGAAGAGTTTGAGGACAAGTACTAAGTCTTCTTCGAATGCTTGGTAGAATTCACCAGGGAAGCCATCTGGTCCCAGACTTTTATTTTTGGGGAGGTTTTTGATCATGGTTTCCGTCTCCTTACCGGTGATTGGTCTATTCAAATTCTCGATTTCTTCTTGATTCAGTTTTGGCAGGTTGTATGAGTCTAAGAATTTATTCATTTCTCCTAGATTATCCAATTTGTTGGTGTGTCGCTTTTCATAGTATTCTCTCATGATCATTTGTATTTCTGAGGTGTCCGCTGTAATGTCTCCTTTTGCATTTCTAATTGTATTTATTTGAGACTTCTTTGGTTCTTTGGTGAGTCTAGCTAAAAGCTTGTCAATTTTATCTTTTCAAAGAACGAGTTCTTGGTTTCACTGATTTTTTTCTATTGTTCTTTTAGTCTCTATGTCATTTATTTCTGCCCTGATGTTTATTATTTGCTTCCTTCTACTGATTTGGGCTTTGTTTGTTCTTCTCTTTCCAGGTCCTTTTGGCGCACCATTAGATGGTTTATTTGGGAATTTTCTTGTTTGTTGAGGTAGGCCTGAATTGCTATACACTTCTCTGTTAGAACTGCTTTTGCTGTATCCCATAGATCTTGGCGTGTCGTATTTTCACTTTCATTCGTCTCCAGGTATTTTTGATTTCTCCTTTGATTTATTCATTGACCCAACTGTTGCTCAGTAGCATTAGGGTTAATCTTGACAAATCAGTGGCTTTTCTGATTTTCTTCCTGTAGTTGATCTCTAGTTTCATACCTTTGTGGTCAGAGAAGATGCTTGGTATTATTTCAATCTTCTTTAATTTGTTGAGACTTGTTTTGTGGCCTAATATGCGATCTATCCTGGAGAACATTCCACGTGCATTTGAAAAGAACGTGTATTCTGCGGTTTTGGGATCAAATGTTCTATATATATCTATTAAGTCCATCTGGTCTAATGTGTTTTTTAAGGCCGACATTTCCTTATTGATCTTCTGTTTGGATGATCTATCCTTCGGTGTAAGTGGAGTGTTAACGTCCCCTACTATTATTCTGTCACCGTCTATTTCTCCTTTTATGTCTGTTAATAATTGCTTTATATACTTAGGTGCTGCTATGTTGGGTGCACAGGTATTTACAAGTCTTATATCCTCTTGTCGGATTGTTTCCTTTATCATTACGTAGTGCCCTTTTTTGTCTCATTACAGTTTTTGTTTCAAAGTCTATTTTGTCTGATACAAGTATTGCTATCCCAGCTTTATTTTCTTTGCCATTTGCATGGAGTAGCTCTTTCCATCCTTTTACTTTCAGTTTGCGAGGGTCTGAAGTGTGTGTCTCTGATGTACAGCATATGTCTCAGTCTTACTATTTTATCTAATTGGCCATCCTATGCCTTTCGATTGGAACATTTAGTCCATTGACATTTAAAGCAGCTATTGATAAATATGTACTTATTACCACTTTTTTACTTTTTTTCTGGGTGTTTTAGGAGTTCTTCTCTGTTCCTTTCTTTTTCTCTTGCTCTCTTCCCTTGTGGTTTCATGGCTGTCTTTAATATTATGTTTGGGTTCCTTTCTCTTAATTATTTGTGTATTTATTATAGGCTTCTGGTTTGTGACTACCATGAGGTTCATATATAATAATCTAGGTATACAGCAATCTATATTGAGTTGAAGGCCTCTTTAGTTTGACTTCTTTCTGAAAGCTCTACTCTTTTACTCCCCTCCTCCCCCATTTTCTTTTTGATATCATATCTAACATCTTATTTTGTGTGTATCCATTACCTTGTTATCATTGAAATAGGTAATTTTAGTACTTTTGTCTCTTGACCTTTTTATTATCTTCATAGGTGGCTGATCTGCTACTTTTACTGTATTTTTGCCTTTACCAATGATTTCATTGACTTTTTTGGGGATAATTTTCTTATTCCTATTGTGGTCTTCTCTTTCTCACTTAAATAAGGTCCTTTAGCATTTCTTGTAGAACTGGTTTCTTGGTGATAAACTCCTTTAATTTTTGCTTGTTTGGCAAACTCTATCTCTCCTTCCATGCTGAATGATAACCTTGCCAAGTATTCTTTTTTTCCTTTCAGCACCTTAAATACCATGCCACTCCTGGCTAGCTTCTAATCTTTTGGCTGAGAAGTCAGCTGATAGCCTTATGGGGTTTCCTTTGTATGTGCTTACTGCCTTTCTCTCACAGTTTTTAGGATTCTCTTTTTATCTCTAATTTTGGATATTTTAATTATAACGTGTCTTGGTGTGGGCCTCATGGGTTTATTTGGCTTGGTGCACTCTGTGCTTTCTGTGCCTGGCTGTTTGTATCCTTCCTTAGGTTAGGAAAGTTTTCAGCTTTTATTTTTTCAGATAGATTCTCTGCTGCTTTGTCTCTCTTTTCTCCTTCTAGGACATCTATACTACAAATGTTAGTGTGCTTTATGTTGTCCCAGAGTTGAAATCGTTTAAATTCAATTATTTCACTTCATGGTTTATTTTTAACTCTCATACAACTGATGCCATCAAACACAATCAGTGCACAACTTCAAGTTCATATTTTGAAAGAATATCCAATGGAAAAGGGGCTGTGAACTTCACTTAGTGCTAGGAGTTACAGCGAAAAGCAGTATTTGAGCTAACTTCTATAGGATCGGGGAGAATTAACTGAAACTAACTCAGTGAATCTGAAGGATAGAAAGTGAGGGCAAAAGGGGCACAAGACGGGGCTGAAGAAGCAGAGAGGATTCTAGACCAGGCAGACTCTTCAAGGTCAGAGTCAAGAGTTCGCTTTTATTCTGAAACAATCCTTTTGAGCCATGCTTCTGATCAATGTTCCAACTCGCCTATTAAAAAGAGTTCCTGTGTGAAGAATGGCTTGGAAGGAAAGGAGAGTAGATACATGCACACTAGTCAGGACCTAAACGCAAAAGATCAGGCAAGTTCTGTAAGAGGATGCTGAGGGAAAGAAGGTGACACATTCCAAGATATTCAGGAGATAAGATGAAGCGGACTTCGTGAGGTATGAGATGGAGGAAACGAAGGTCTCAAAGGCAAAGTTTCGCAGTCAATCATTTGAACTATAGAGGAAGATCTCTCCAATGAGACCTGGTGAGAAGCACCAGGTGCCCTTTGTGATTCCTGGACGCAACACAATCCAACATTTTCCATAGAAAGTTCAACAGTACTGGAGGGCTTTTTCACTCAAACTTAGCTCTTATTATTCACATTTTCCACGCCAAAACAACACGATTTGAGGAATCGAGCAGGACTCAGTTTGGATAATTAAGTCCTGTCCCCAGCATTGACAGACCATCCTAAAAAGCAGTCCGTATGCCTCATATCAGAGCAGCAATGGCCAGAACCTTGTTTTCAAAAGGATGGGGAGAAATCAGAACATCTCAGACTGTTTGTTTCGGCTACTGCTGGCAAGCAGCCAGCCAGTCAGTGCCTCCGAGCAAGGGCAGAGGGGCCAAGAGCCCTGCAGCGGCAACAGTGACAGACAGGGACCCCAGTGGACGAGGCCCAGGCCCAGGAGCTAAAAGGCGGCAGGACCGCGCTCAGGAGCCAAGGCTTATTACCTTTCGGAGACATGGTTTCCACCCTTCCTCTTGGCTGAAGAACGCCCGGACAAGTAGGGTCCCTGGACTGGGCGTGGCAGGTACGAAACCACTGTCTCATGCGGGCCCAAGATGCTGACCATCGAATGCCAACAGTGAGAAAGTCCCCCGTCCGGGGCGCTCGGGAACAGAACAAGTCCCCCAACTGCAAGCACCTCGGTAGCAATCTAGGCAACCATCATCCTTACTACTGCGCATGCGCTACTTCCCATCCTCATGACGTCACCACGCCGGCGGCCTGAGAAGCTGGGTTAGTAAACAGGACTCTGGTGGCCACAGCGCCCTCCTTCGCTTGAGGACAGAACTACAGCTCATGCAGATCACGGCACGTTTGTCAAGGCCTTGAGATTTCAAGCAATATGGGACATGGAATGAAAGGTTTTTTTCCCACTTCCCCAGTTCCTTGTGTGGTTGTCCTGATATTTTCCAAGTGCTCACATTCACTCGTATATTTTATATAAATATTTCTTTGTACCTATATGCATAGACTCGATTTCGTGTAAAAGCAGCACACTCTATACATCCTACAATCAACCCTGGACACTGAACTTCCCAGTCCATTTATTCATACATCCATTCTATTCTTGCTAATGCTTGCATAGTATTACATGGCTTATAATTTACCATAATTCACATGATGAGTCCAATACTGATGGACTTTTAGTTGGTTTCCGGTTTTTTGTCCTCTGTTACAGACGGACTGCAATGTGAACACCCTCGTGCGTGAATACAGCTACTTTTAAATTCTTAGAAGTAGAATTACTAGAAAGAGGACATGCAAACTTAAAATTTTGAAAAGTACTGTCTAATTACCCTCCAAAACCATTGTAACGACCTACCCTCCCACTTACAGTGAAACTTTATTGGATTCCTATCCTGTGCCAGGTATCAGCTAGAGGGTGATGGTATGTATATTGTAGGAAATACCAAAAAATAACTGAGAGTGATAAGAGTGGATCTCAAGGCTACAATTTCCACACAGTATCAGGCACAGGGAGCAGTACCTGTTAGAAAAACCCTTAATCTGGCTACAAGGGGAACAGCAAAGAACACCACGTCCTACAACAGGTCTGAAGGCAGAAGGGGCACTAAATTTCAGATTAAACCGTAGATAATTCTAATAGCAAAGGTTTATTTACTATTTTCTACTTTCTGAAAATATCTTACAAACACTGTTAACAATCTTTACAGCCATTTCAGTGCTAGGTAAACGGAGGGTCAGAAAGATCAGAGTTCTAACATAAAGGAATGAACGAACGGCAAAAAGATCACTAGCTTTAACATTTCTGGGACAATCATAGTGTAACCAAGTTCGAATGCCCAAGCATTTACAATTCGGAAATCTTCTACATTATTAAACATGGATCAATATTAGTAAATTGCTATCTGGAAAAAGAACGACATATGTGAGCACACCATCGTTTGCAAACTTACAACTCAGTACATTCAAGTTTGGTGCTACATCATAAAATATTCCTTTGGAATCTATGAAAAGTAATATCCAACCGGTGTGTAGTGGCCTAAAAGTACATCCGGTACAAACGTCTATAGACACGACTACAGAAAATATGACATACATCGATCAGAATCTAGAAAGGCTATATGGGTCTTGCACTTCCCATTTGCTAAGTGACACAAGCTTGGGGTGGGAACACACTCAGTTGACACAAGAAAATACAGACCTAAGCATAAAACGCTTTTTAGAAACTATGGGAACCGGCAAAGCGTAGGCCTTCCAGGGTGTGAATCCAACCTGAGGTTAAAAAACGCCAGAATAGGTATGCAGGACACTGGAATGGAAAATACAGGAGCAAGGCATATTTGGATCACCAAACAGCTAAGCAGTTGACACTAACAAAATCTGCCAGTGTCTTGTAGGGCCCCAGGGAACATGCAGGAGTGTGAGGGACTCTAGGCCTTAATTAAATGAAAACGTGACGATGGGGAGAGTAAGGAAGAGCCTCAGGGGTAGAAGGACAGGGCATGTTGCGTGAAGACAAGTCTCAGTTATCCCCATGGGTACGAAATGCAGGAAGTGGCTCTATGGGACAAGACAGTGCCCTAACTATTAAAAAAAAGGCTTTCTGTGAGTGTAGGGCTTGATGCTCAGTTCCACAGCGTTGGACTCAAGCTTGGAAGTTTCTCCCAGCTTCACTTAAGATTCTATTAGAGGCTAATATGACGCTGAGTCTGCAAGCTAAGGTTAAATGCCCAGAACTACGGAGAGAATGTAGTTACAGAGGCCGGGAACCAGGAAAGGCCTAAGTAAGGGTTTGCCTAACTAGATTGGATGTTGAAAGTGAATATTTTCTTGTATAAACATTTGACTGCCACCTGAATTTGTCTTACCACAATTGTTCCAATCTTACGTCACCCACCCTAACCTGCAGTAGCTCTGGATCCCCTTCATTTCCATGGGAACATAGAAAAAAGAGAGAGACTGGTTTAACTTGCGGATATCTAGGATATGTTGTTAGCCTCCTGTTACATCCTCATGTCAGGGAAGTAGGCTATTTGAGGTATGAAGCTGAGGGGCAAAAAATTTCAAACGTGAGCTCAAGCCATATCTCGACACTGCAACACCCTTCACAATTTCTCCTCGGGTAAACACCCCCGCCATCACTCAAAGCATTCACATTTCATAACAGGAAAAATAAGCCTATAAATGAAATGTGTGTCTCTGGAGGTCACATCTAGCAGCTATCTTCTCGTGGCCTCTGGCATCTTGGATCACACACCTAGGCATCCGAAAAGTCTGCCACCAAGGAAAATGACTGCATGCAAAGATTTCCTCCCCAAACCAGCTGACTCCACATACAAATCAGCAGCAACTCAGCCCTCGCCCACTGTCTCACAGTCACCAGAGTGGTTAGAGAGAAGAGCACTAAGCAGGGGCACAAAAGCAGAGGCTCCCAGGCCAGCCGGGTGCACTGCACACATCTGCTCCTTAGGCGTGAGGGCACCGTGCAACTCACCACAATGCTTCTCACAGTCCCCTCGTAAGTTTCTCCACAGAACCCTTCAGGTCAAGTTAGTTCATGACGCTTCAAAATGAACAATCAGCAGGAGAACAGCATGTGATCTGTCTCCCAGTGTTGGATCCTTAAAAACGGAACCAGGAAAAACACGGAGACAGACCCAGAGCATTTGAAAACGACCCATGTTCTACAAACATACCAATGAATAACATAAATCGTGCAATATCACATAAAACAAAATGAGGCAAAGTAATTTAAGGTTATTCTCTTAAATGTACAGAATTCGTGGCTGTTGCTGGACCATCCAGTGACATTAAAAAATATATACTGAATTGTCAGTTCCGTTAATACAAAGTGAGGCCAAAATGTATCAACCTGTTTCTCAAGAAACCCAAAAATCCACAGGCAACTCTCTTTTTCTGTCCCTTTCACCTTGCCTCTTCCCTATTCTCCACGAATGTCCTCCTCTTTCTCTCACTATTCTCCTCTGCATGTCGCTTGGCCTTGCCCACAACCATGGCCGACAGAGAACCCTAGAGGCCCAATGTTCTACAGTGGCTGTTTCCAAGAGGGAGGAAGCTACAGCAACTGCCACACCGGATACACTCAGAGGAGAAGGAAAGGGGAGGACCCCAAATGACTCTCACGTATAAAAGCGCAGGATGGCAGGAGGCCTGTGTGGCCAAATGAGCCAGAGGTAGCAAATTATGGGCAAAAGAATTGCAACCCAAGGCTGGAAGAGAAGACCTCTGCCCTCAGCTGTGTCTCTGGCTCCCTGGCATATGCTTCTAATGGGCAGACGCCATTTTCAGAAGCATCAGGCACTGGAAAGAAGACCTCTGCTGCTGGGATTGAAAGGAAGTAACATCCAGGCGGGGGAGAAGCAAGGGCGAGGCTGGTCCCAGAAACAAGGCCTATAATGCAGAAAAAAGAAAAGGGGAGCAGCAGAGAGATGCAAGTCCAACCTAGCCCAGCCCAGCCCAGTCCAAGGAAGGTAGGATTCAAGGAGAAGAAACTGAAAGAGAAGAGCCTTGAACCACATCATTCCCCACAAGGGGCACTCAACAAACCTCACCCTACTCTTTCACCAAGTTACAGAAAGAACTCATTAATCCCTTCCTTTGCTCCTTAAAAGCTTCAACAAGTTCACAGTTAGATCAACTGATAGGAGTTCAAAACAACTGTATTGAGTCAATCTACATGTCCCTTTCCTTCCTCACTAAGGATATTAATTAACTGTACCTAAAATTATAAATGTACAATAATTCAAAATGTATAATTTATAGACTAAAATAATCATGAGTTAATTATATTAATGAACATCTATAAGGAACGTTGAGAAGATTCCCTAATATAAGAGCCTGGGGAAGAGAGACTATGGCATCTGGCTCCTAGGATGTCACCTCCCCAGAGCTCAGCCACGCAAGTGCTGCTGTAGCTCTCCCCTGACTCCCTCCACCCAATCCTATCTTCTTGTGGGGAATCTGGCCGCCCTATTGGTTGTCTCTTACCTTTACACTGCCTGCTCTGTGACATCGTTCTCCCCCTGGACCTACTGCCACCTGGTAGAATCTTGGGGTTTCCATGGAGTTGCTGGTAAATAAATTTGGATCATTGCAAGTGACCAGTGTGACCAGCGACCTTCGTACTGGACACACCGCTCTTTGGCGGCAGCCACTCAGACTTCCTCTGGTATCGTCTCCTCATTCCTTGCATCTGCAGTTGATGCTTCCTCTTCTTTTCTCACCATGTCAGGTAGCGAAAGAAACTTTTAAATGTTTTTTGTTATGTCTTTTTGCCCCCAAAAGAGCATGGAAAAATGAGGGAAAGTATTGAATTAGAAACCTGGGAGAGTAATTTCACATTTTACTTTGACATGCATGAGCTGTGTGACTTTGGACAAGTCGTCGACTCTCTCACAAACTCTGTTTCCTCCTCATCTCTCACATCAGGATATTACAACTGTTGTTCCTTCTGCTCCTTTTCTTTTCTCATATTGAATCTTAAAGGGCACCCAGGTAGAAATGAAATCAGAGACTTCTTGAGAGTGTTCCCTGAGAAACAGAGAGAAATCCTAGGTGATGCAGAAAACTAGTAAAATATACCCAGAGGTTTCATCTGCAATGGTCTCCCTCCACTGACATTTCAACTCTAGTACTTCAAATTTAGGGTGCGTCAAATAGCAATATTCACATGTTCTGGAATTTTCTACCTAAATGAGGTGAAAAGGAAAATAGGGTAGGAGATGGAGAGTACTGGGCTACAGGGGGACTAGTTCTTCAAAGGTCAAGAAGTTGAGGATTGTTTTCATCAGCACAGGCCAACAGGAACCTAGAGGGCTGAGGAAATAGAAGAATGAGGAGGAGAGCGAGGAGGAGCTCTCCAGGAAAAAGAGGTGGTTTGGCATGAAATGCTGAAGGAACCAAAGATTTTCAATTGAAGCAGGAAGAGCACAGAGAGAGATGTGCTCAGAGCAGGATGAAGCACAGCTGACTTCAGCAAACGCTCACATTCATAGCCGAGGAAGGCGAGTAAGGCAGGGGAGGGCATCGCCCGGAAAAGCAGCTTCTCAGACTCAGACTCACTTGTTTGCTTTTTTCTCTTGCCTCTCTGAACATGGATGGCACCTGAGAGTTTGAATATACACATTTCAGAGATCTTTTAGGAATGACACTTCCTATAATCCAGAAACTGATAAAGTCGTTATCCAGAGGGCAGGAGGCAACAGAGTTTCTACTGTTTTATTCTCATTTTTCAACTATGCAGATGTTATGCCTGTTAAAAATAAAACATAAATTTAAAAAAAAATAATATCCCCTAACTTGAATCAGAAGGACTAATTCCTTACTAGCTGTTCCTTGCTGGGTCATGATCAGAGAAATAAGAACGGGCACAGTAACGGAATTCCTTTACACTTAGGATGTTGCTCTCAGCTTTGTACCAGTTTTCACTGAAATATCACTCTGCTCGTATTGTGGCCAGATGTACATTCACATTTATAGCATTTAATGCCTTTCAGGTGAGTTTTATTCATATAGCTTCTCTGTGGGCACGTAATGGCTAGGAATTCATTCAAGATCACCTTCCACTCTGGGCTGGTTTTGGTAAATAGTATTCACTACAATGGAGGCAGCAATACTCACTTTCACGACACAGTATGTGTGATACAGAATTTCATTTATTAGTAAACTTATTATGCTTTAGTGCTTGCTACATACCTCAGTTTTCATATATCAGTATAGTTATTTTTAGTTCTGTGATAAAGGTTTTCCATGATTTTTTACAGAAATTGTCTTTCTCCCTATAACAGATATGCCACATACAACTTTCATTCATGTATGAATTATTACTAAGATTATAATCATTATTACTATAACTACAGATGAGTAACCCGATGCTCAGAGATTAAATTACAGTTTTCTTTCAAAAAGCACTTCTTGGGATGCACACCCTCAGGCAATCCTGTGGAGGTAGGATCAGAAACCAGGCTTGAAGAGGGTAAGAGTGACCCTTTACACCTACCACCCGGACTGACTACTGGGTGAACTCTAGGGAACAGCACGTGAACTGCACGAGCAAACAGACCCTGAAGAAGACAGTGCTAACAGCTGCACTGTTTTCTAAGGGACCAAGAAAACACCTTATTAGGAGGTCTCCTTCTCCCGGGTTCTGGTAGTGGAACAGTCAGAGCAGAGTCCTGGCAAGAAGTCAGGAGACAGGCTCTGTGACCTGGTGATGATGCTGCCATAATGGGAGAATCGGACCACTCCAGCTGACCTCTCTGAGCCTCAGTTTCCTCACTCGTACCAGGAGAATGTTAGAACAGAGCATCTCTGAGGACGTTCTACTTCTAAAATGCTTCTATTCTAGCAAAGAGTAGATGAGTCAGGACTAGGGGAGGCTCAAGGGAAGGATGGACAGCGAGAAGGGGCTTCCAGCCTAGACAACAAGGTGTGAACCACACCGCTTGGGGCTTCTGCACATCTCTGCCGCAGCTGGGAGCACAGGCAGTTACACAGAAAGGAACAAACTGCACCCGGCCTTACAACCACCATAAAGGGGTGGATGTTCGCTATCTCAGTGAGCAGGGGATGAGAGGCTTCCTCATGCAGCAACCTTGAGATGATGCTTCTCAAACATTGTCAGAGTTGATCAGTCTCACTGAGTTTTTCTTCACCCTCTTGTTCCCTACAGAAAATTTCCAAAATCCATTTTTACTTGGAACTCCAAGCTCCCTGCAGCTCTCTCTTCCTGTGGTGAGCGATGCAGCTTCCCTAGCAGGAAGTGTCTGCAATTTCTCCAGAGTCTCTGCTCCAGCCGTCAGTTCAGGATGGCTACTGCCATCAGCCTCGGGCACCTCTTCCCAGCCACTCATGGGCAGCGCCTACCTTTACCAACATTCTAGCACAACCACGCTGTCTGGAGTGACTGGCCAGAGCCAGAGCTCCACCTCAGCTGCTTCCTATCCGGGTCTCTTTGAGTGGGGTGTCCCAGGAAGCACTGCACAGGAGTCCTCTTCACTCGGAGACTGCACTCTGTCACTGGCCACGACACAGCGGTTTCTTCCATGTCTATGGCAGCACACTATGACAGAACTTCAGGTGCCAATAACCCGGTCCCACTGTATCCATCACTTTCCACCAGCCTTGTTCAGGGAACACCATCTCAGGTTCCAAATCAGGGACACAGCCTGTCACTTCCCTACCAGGAAGGAAGCCAGGTGTACTACTATGGTCACGGCACACTGGGGCCTCTGCTGTCTGGAGAACTTGGCCCCTGCCTGCAGTCCTACGGCTCTGTGTCCTACACAGGAGCTGGGGCCTCTGCTCCTCAACCAGAAATGGTGTTGGTACTAAAGGAGATTCAGCCCACACATGTCCTTCCACCAGCCTCCACCTCTGGGGTCTGCTACGCTGCGTCTGCTCCAGCCATCCCACAAACCAGATCTCAAGGTGAGTACAAACAGCAAGAAGGCAGAGAAAGGAGGTCTGCATCCAAAATCAGGGTCAAATCTGCAGCTGGGAAGCGGCGAGGCCACAGACAGGTAGAACTGAAGTCCTGACACGTTAGTGCACACTACCCTCGCTCAGTGCTCCCCATTTCAGACACGACATAAGAGCACATAATACAGGTCAGAAGGGGGCAGTGTAATGCCCACCTACACTTCATGGCTGAGAACCCCAAGAGCACACCAAGGGACCCCACAAGTCTCATTGCTCCACCTGCTAAGTGCCCTGTACCACCACACACAAATGAACTCCCTGTCCTGATGTACAAGTTCAGTCTCCTGGGAAGGCGCTTCAGAACCCTCATTCCCATAGCGTCAGGTTAACTTTCTGCCACTTTCCTGATACCGGGAATAAGACCTTGTCTCCCCAGATCCCGTCCAAACTCAGTGGGCTAAGAATCTGTCCTTACTTATAAATTTCATCAGGAAGAGCTCCACTCCCTATCCTGGTCCGCGGTGCGAAGTGTTCTTATTCTCTCAGGAGAATGCTAGGAATTGTGAAATGTCTCATACTTCAAAAATCTCTTTTACTTTTTAATTCTCCTATGACAATCCTATGAAATACAAAGAAAACCAAGGGACAATGACATCCAATGATCACCAGTAAGAACCAGAACACTCGCCTCTTATCTCCTAGTACAGGGCGCTGTCCATGATCCTTAAGAGCCAGGAGAAACGCCTTGCCCATCGGGGGAAGGGACGTGGTTGCTGCACTGGTGTCTAAGGGGGAACACCTCACCCACCGAGGACTCACTTCATCCTTGCTTCCTTTGTAGTGGTGGAAACGTCCCTGGGGATGGAGACTTCCCTGGGGCTGGAATCGCCAAGCCAGAAAATTTACCTACAGCAAGCTCCAGAATTCCCCAAATCCTGCAGTAGCAGAAATACCCAGATGCTGCAGAGTGACCCACCAGCTGAGCTTGGGGATCTTTCACTGACAGCTCCAGTCCACACTTCTAACAGTGACCTCCTGGCACTGTCTCCAAATCCAAAGAACTGGGATGAGTTTAACACCAACCTTGCAAAGCCCCTGGATCCCGACCAGATCCCAATACAAAACCAAGATCCGCTACTACAGCCTTTAGAAATTCCTGATATTCTCCAGCTCCTGGCCTGCATCGATCCCCTCGGGCCAGAGGACCACCCTGCTTCCGAAAACGCTGATCTGGGAAAGAGTAGCCTGAGTCTTGAGGGCCAAGGGACACTGGAAAACGGGACCGAGGCTAGCGGTGGCCTTGCAGACATCGCTACACTGATGGAGGATGGTCACCTTCCCCAACTATTCGACCCCTTGAAAGACCTTGATCAACCCCAAGGCCCCGAGCTGATCCAAGCCAAAGAGACAGGAGCCATCGAGTCCATCCAGCTGTAGGAAAAGTCAAGTAGCAGAAAGGATGCCTCCGATAACACCAGGAAGAACAAACATCAGGCCTCTGAGCCTCTCGATGGTGCTCCCAAGGCCAAAATCCAGCCAAAGGACCCGGAGTGCCTGTCAGGGGGAGAAGGGCTTATTTGCAATGCTGCAGCCAGTGACAGGGCTCCTGAGAACGAGGCCGAGCACTCCAACAGCAAACCTCAGAAAGCCGCACCCAGCAGGATCAGTACAACTAAGAGCCATGGGCAGGAAAGGACCAAGAGGACCAGAGGAAACAACCCCAAGAAAGCCGGAGAGAGTCGGCAGTCAGGGACTGAAGTCAGGGTGGAAGAGAAGCCAATGATGCCCAAGATGAAGCGGAGGAAGAATCAACCCGAGCTGAGCCAAGAAACCTTTAAGCGGCCTCGAACCAGCCTCGGCCAGCACATGCTGGAGTCGGTGCAGGTGTTTCATGCTCTGGGGAGGAAGAGTGAGAAGAACACCGGGCCCTCTTCCTCCCGGGCCCTGGGAACCTGCAGCAACCCCAAACACCCCCAGCCCTGCCCAGCTATCAAACCGTGGCTGGATACCCCACTCAAGCGTCAAGGTCCTTTGGAAACTCGAGTCCAAGCTCAGAAACCAGATGGCAGGGCTGAAAAACAGTGTCCACCTCCATCCCGGGATGAGCTGACACCTCCTGGGAAGGTCAGGTTGGTACCTTTGCCTTTTCTGTCCGTGGACAAGCCTCCAGCTCGACCTGTTCCTCGGAGGCCACAGGCTCTGGCCTCACATCGGCCTGCTGTGGCAGACCCTGCCCGGCCTGCTTCCATCAACTCAGCTCAACCAACTGCAGTCAATTCCACCCACCCAGCTCCTGCATCTTTGACAGGTCCTGCCAGACCAGCTCGGCCAATTTCCACCAACCCCACCCGGCCTAGCGGCCCTCAGTGTCCTGCTTCAAGGCCTGCACCTTACAGAACAGCATCTTGCACTTCTCTCCAGCAGGAGCCCGTTCCCACTGCTGTGCCCATGCTCCAGGCCCCGCCCAAGCCTCCCGCCCAGTATCTACTGGAGGATTTCAGCAAGCAACCAATTCCATGGAGGAAACCCGTCATTCCAGGGCCAGTGATGTCAGAGCCCATCACACAGGAACAGAGGCCAGAGCGGGAGGCCATGAAGAGGCAGGCTCAACAGGAGCGTGAGAAGGCTGCCAAGTACACCTCTTGGGGGAAAGTGCAGTTTTTCATTGAGAGGGAAAAAGAAATGGAAATTTCTCGATACTATGGCTACGCGATATAAGGCTGCTAGGGCTCTTGGTGCCCCTTTGGGGTCCAGATGTTTTTCTATAGATAGATAAGAGTTATATATTTTGATATTTTAAAAATTTACTAGAACAATAAATAGCAGTACTAGTTAATAGATGAGTAATAAAGAAGCCTTTTGTCTTGGAGATGCTGTTAACTGTGGTTTCTCTTTGGTGGGGGTGGGGATCAAAGGCTTCATGAGAAAAAAGAAGTGACGTTGGATGGGAGAAAGAGGGAAAGGCATACAAAATGATGAAACAGGCAGGAAGTGGGTCTAGGGCTGGGGTAGCCAAAAGGGGAGAGATTTTAGGGGTTTAGAAAAAGAAGCAGGAGTCATGAATGGCAGAAGTCAGAAGCAGGGCCTGAGAGGAGCGTTAAAAGAGTAAAATTGGAATAGAGTTGAAGATGGCAGCTGACGAGTCTAGGTGGACCAGGACAAATGTAAAAACTCTCTCAGGGAGGCTGTACTTATGGCTCGTGATCACATCAGTGTTCTGGGAAACAAGAGATTCAGGACACTTCTCCAAAAGCCCTGGGTCACCTCATCCATGAATGACTATGGCTGAGGACGGTCAGTATAAATCAAAAGGGAATCTATGAGATGAATGACCAGGGCTGAGTCACCTTGGGGGCAGCTGATAACAGGGGCCTCCCCATGGGAGCTGCTGCAGCAGGAGGCCCACCCAGGACAGGGCAGGCAGAGAAATCGCCTTTCCCCGACCCCTGTGCACCAGGCCCACGAACTCACTACTTCAGTTAACCTTTGCAACAACACGCGAGGCCAGGGTCACTGAGCCGCTTTACTACTGATGTTCTGCAGTGGGCTGCAGTCACACTGCCTGCGGAGGAGCAAGGCCTCAACTTGAGACCTGCATGCCAGCAGTGCTCAGTATTGGCTAATGCTTGTTGGTGACCAAGCTGGCTTTCAGATCAAAGCATCTGGACGTTACTGGTGGACGAGATCCAACTTCTGGAGGGGCCTAGATTTTTCTTCTTTAGATGTACTTCATTCTATTTCCCCTTCTGTACAGACTACATCATGTTCCCCACCCAAGTCTAACTGCCATATGTCATCTTACACATCTGCCCCTTACCCCTTTCCTCCTCCTCCCACCCTTTTCCTTCTCGTATCTATGTGTTTGTTTATCTTCCACATATGAGTGAAGCATAGGGTATATGTCTTTCTCCATCTGACTTATTTCACTTAGCATAACACCCTCAGGGTTCATTCACGTTGTCGCAAATGGCAAGATTTCATGTTTTATGGCTGAGTAGGATTCCACTGTGTGTGTGTATATATATATCATCTTCTTTATCCATTCATCTCTCAATGGGCACGTTGGTTGTTTCCAAGTCTTGGCTATTGTGAATAATGATGCAACGAACACAGGGGCACATATATCTTTTCCCATTAGCGTGTTTCCGTGTTCTTTGGATAAATACCCAGAAGTGGAATAGCTAGATCATATGGTAGTCTTATTTTTACTTTTTTGAGGAATCTCCATACTGCTTTCCATAGTGGCTGTACCAGTTAACATTCTGACCAGCACTATACAAGTGTTCCCTTGTCTGCACACCCTTCCAACACTTGCTATTTCTTGTTTTTTTAATAATAGCCTTTCTGATGGGGAGGAGGTGATAACTCATTTTAGTTTTGAATGCATTTCCCTAAAAACTAGTCACGTTGAACATCTTTTCATAAGCCTGTTGGTCACCTGTATATTTTCTTTGGAAAAACATCTCTTCATAAACATTAACTTGAGGCGCCTGCCAGGGCCTCCGCAATCCACCTGGTCTGTTTCTGCCCTCTCTAAACATCGCCATCATCCAAAAGCACACAAGAAAAATCCACTGGAAGCGTCGATCACAGGGCAGGAGAGCGGTGGGAGCACGTGAGCACTGGGTCGCTGCTCCACGAGGGCAGGACGTATGTGCCCAAGGGTCCAGAGTCGCATCTTGGGAGGCTTGTAGGGCACCTGGAGGGGGTGAGCCAGGGGAGGGGGGGCATAACAGGGAATGCTGTGGGGGGTGGGGGAGAGAAGGGGATAGCAGATAATTATCATGGGAAAATTGGTAATTTACATTTCTAAAATTATTTTTATTGAGATATAATTCACATACCATAGAAATCCATCTTTTGAAATTGTAAATTCAGTGGCATTTAGTACATTCACAAGCACAGGCAACCACCAGCATTATCTAACACATCACATTTTCATCACCCCTAAAAGAAACCCCCCTAACCATTAGAGGCTGCTCCTCATTCCCTCTTCTCTCCAGCCCCAGGCAACTACTCAGCTGTTTTCTGTCTCTATGGACTTGTCTTTTCTAGACATTTCATACATATGAAATACACCACAATATGTGACCTTTGTGTCTGGCTTCTTTCACTTAGCAGAATGTTTTCAAAGTTCATCCATGTTGTAGTATGTGTCAGTCTTTCATTCTTTTTTAGGACTGTAAAATATTCTATTGTATGGATCCACCACACTTGTTTATCCTTTCCTCAGTTCATGGACATTTAGGTTGTTTCCCCTAGTAATTTACATTTATTGAGAATTTATATTGTGTTAGGAAGCACCCCTTGGGTCATCAATTCCATTTCACAGATAAGGAGACAGGCTTGGAGAGTGTCAAGAATTGGCCCAAGGTGAAGAGTCAGCAACTGGGGGAGCTGGGGTTTCAACTCAGGCAGGCAGACCTCAGAGGTAATAGATTCACAGGAGAGAACGTGAGAAAGGTACAAAAGGGGATTCAATGGAAATTCACCCTTCTCCCCAAGTTCCCCACCCACCCAATTCCTTCCTCCCTTAGACACATTTACTTTTGCGATGCTGTGGATCCTTCCAGAGAAATGATTTACACCCCAACACGGATGTATCACAATTTACTGACTAATGGGTCCCACTGATTTGAAGTGTCACTCTTACGGTACACTAAATTCTTACATTATGTTTGAATTACTCTTCATAACTGCCCTGACTGTGTCGCTTGTCTCTAATATTTGGCATTTCTCTAGAATTCTTTTTCTCTTCTTATATATTTTTTAAAACTTCCTCCTTTTCTTATTTCTATTAAGGCATTATCCATTGTGTTCATTCACTCTTGTATTATCTGTAATGTCGTCTTCAGACCTGGTTTCTTCAAAGAGTCAAATTCGAGAGGAAAATAAAAAGAAGGTGAGAGACACATGGGGGGAGAACCCATAGATTAAATAAGATGTCAGAAACCTAACAATGAAATGCAAAGTGTGGACCTAAGTTAGACCTAACTCAAACCCCTAAAAACAATTTCTATGACATTTAGGAGGCACCTGAGAATTTGAGAACTGACTGGATATTTAATAATAAAGGAGGATATTAAGGAACAATAGTCTGACACTTTAAATATACATACCAAAAATGGACAGGTGAAATTATATGATATTGGGCATCTGCTTCAAAAAACTATGGAATACGGTGAAACACGTAGGGGTAGAGAGGAAACACGACAGCCATAAGCTGATAAATATTCAAGCTGGATGAGTTCATGGGTGGTCCACGAACACCACAGCATTAGGTCTGCTCCTGTATAACTTCAAAATTTGTGGTAATTGTTTAAAAAGAGGATGACACTGTGGAAAAGTTGTTGGCACTTTCCAAAGGATAGACATACAACTCCTTTGTGATCCAACATCTCTACTCCTACCTATACATCTAACAGAATTGAAAGCAAAGATCTGAACAAATATTTGTACACAGTGTTCACAGCAGCATGATGCATAAGAGCCACAAGGTGGAAACAACCCAGCTGTCCATCAACAGATGAATGGATAAACACAATGAGGTATGTATACACAGTGGAATGTTATTTGGCCATAAAAAGGAAAGACATTTTGTTACATGCTGTAACATGGATGAATCCTGAAAACATTATGTTCAGCGAAATCAGCCAGACACAGAAGGAAAAATATTGCATGATTCCGCTAATGTGAGGTACCCAGAACAGGCAAATTCATGAAGACAAGAAGTAGAATAGAGGTCACCAGGGGCTGAGGGAGGGGAAATGGGGCTGTTATTTTGTAATAGTTACAGAGCTTTTGTTCAGGATGATGGAACTTGTGGTTACAGGCAGTGGTGACGGCTGCACAACATCATGAATGCACTTAATGCCACTGAATTGTACACTTATGAATGGTTAAAATGATAAACATTATGTATATTTTACCACATCAAAAACAAAAGCAAAAGGAATACCCGAGTTCAAGTTTCAATTCTTCCTTTTCTGGGCCTCAGTTTCACCATCTGTGAAGTGAGTCACTGTCACCGTCTATGCTCCGGGCTCAGTGCAGAGGAAGCACTCAGGAGGGGACGTTAGTACCACTCCCACTTCATCAGCAAAGGCCTGCTGTGCGGATTCACTGCCTTAACGTGTGTGCACACACTTTTTAAATGGCAGCTGCTGTACAGGCCTACCTCACTGTACTGTGCTTCGCTCTACCGTGCTTCACAGACGCCGCATTTCTTACAAGACCCCCATCAGCAACCCGATTACAACTCGCTGAAGGCTCAGATGATGGTTAGCATTTATAGCAATAAAGTATCATTTAATTAAGGTATGTACACTGTTCTTCAAGACCTAATGCTATTGAAACTTAACAGACTACAGTGTCGTGCAAACATAACTTCTACATGCACTGGGAAACCAAATTATTAGTGCCACTCACTTTATATTGCGATATTCACTTTATTCAGTGACCTGGAACAGAACCCGCAAGATCTCCGAGGTAGGCCTGTACAAATGTTAAGAGACATTAGGTGTTATTGTTTCCCAAGGCCATGGAACTGGTCAGAAGGAGGATAATTCTTTCTCACTGATAATGCCACACAGGCCAACAGAACGTATGAGTTTCCCTGGTGTGTCCAAAGATATCAGGAAAAGAAAGCATAAAATTTAGAGAACTGTCTTCTACCGAGATGCTTACACGTGCTCTGACAACTATTTAAAATAACTGCTAAAGACATCATGGATATTCCTTTCTTTTCTTTTAGGCTACTACTTTTCTTACTAAAAGTTGACTTGACGTTCAAAATATAGAACAGAGGGGCTGGCCCCGTGGTGTAGTGGTTAAGCTAGGTGCATTCTGCTTTGATGGCCTGGGTTCGCGGGTTCAAATCCTGGGCTCGGACCTATACTACTTGTCAGCCGTGCTGTGGCACTGACCCACATACAAAATACAGAAGATTGGCACAGATGCTAGCTCAGAGCTCATCTTCCTCAAGCAAAAGAAGAGGAAGGTTGGCAACGATGTTACCTCAGGATGAATCTTCCCAGGCAAAAAAAAAAAAAAAAAATATATATATATATATATGTATATGTATGTATATATATAAAGAGAGAGAAAATGGAAGTCTATAGTATTTCTCAAGCATGTACAGAGGCTATTGCCAAATATTATATTTCGATTCAAGTCTCTGATCTCTTTTTGAGACAGCAATTAGAAAAGTGTAATTAAGGAAACCACTTGGTTCCCTTTTTGAAATACTACCCATAAGAGAAGGCCAGCATTATAACTACTGAATTACTATGATTATTACACTATAAGAACAAAGATGGTCTTTTCACTAAGGGTTCCATTTACCTCTGGTTTGTATTAGTGGCGAGTGTGTGTTACATCAATAATCAGTCCAAGTTCTTCATTCTGCTCTCAGATTTTGCTAGAAACATCCAAGGGGTGAAAACATTCTTCTGGAGCAAGATTCTTCTCCAAACTCTGTCAGAGAGAATGAGGTAAGAAAGAACAAATGTGTCCTTAAAATCCTTTCTTATACCACCAATTCATTCAAGCCCTGTGATGCTAACAAACAGTGTGATTCAGAGGAAAGTTTCCACTCTTCTGGAAGTTATGAGCTACATTACAATCCTTTCTTCCAGGGATTAGAGGGAAGAAAATAAGCTCACGTCTATAGAGTTATTTCTGTATTTGTTTCATGTGGGTTCCCAACCAGACTGTAAACTCCCAGAAGGCAGGGACCACATCAGTGTTGTCCACCACTGTACCTCCAGCTCCAAGTGGAGTGCCTATAAAAAGGCACTTATAAATACTCCTAGAATATCTAAATAAATGAAGGATGGCTCTTACTGCTAAATATTCTTTTCTGTATTTCTTTCATTTATGTACTCTGTTCCATCGATCTATTTGGTTATTCAAGTGCCAGCAACACATCTTTTAAAAAAGTAATAGAGGGGGCCAGCCTAGTGGCATAGTGGTTAAGTTCACAGACTCTGCTTCAGCAGCCCAGGCTTCGCAGGTTTGGATCCAGAGTGGTGACCTAGTACCGGTTGTTGAGCCACGCTAGCTGGCATCCCACATGAAACAGAGAAAGATAGGCACAGATGTTAGCTCAGGGCCAATCTTCCTCACACAAAAATAAAAAACGAATAGACTACTTTTCAGAGCAGCTTTAGCTTCATAGAAAACAGAGCAGAAAGTAAAGAGTTCTCACTTTAATCCTCTCTCCTTCACCCCACACAGCCTTCCCCACCATCAACGTTCCACAGCAGTGTGCCCCATTTGTTAGGATCAGTGAACGAACGTCAACACATCATTATCAATCAAAGTTGATAGCTCACATCACGCGTCACTCTGTGTTGTATATTTGATAGATTTCGGCCAATGTACCATGACATGTATTTACCCCTATAGTATCAGACAGATTAGCTTCACTGCCCTAAAAATCCCTTGTGCTCCAGCCACACTTCTAATGTGGCTTAATTTCTGGTACGGCTACATGAACCCCTTCCACTGCTCTTTTTTTTTCAGAATTTTCCTGGCTATGTAAGTTTCTTTTTCTATACGAGCTTTAGAATCAGATGATATGAGATGATGTTAAATTTACAAATTAACTTAGGAAGATCTGACAGAGCTACGATGCTGAGTCTTCCACCGAACATTGTGAAAGGTTTGAAGACTGTATTAATTACAACAAGGCGTACCATCTCTCCTGTCAGTTTCTTCCAGACTTGGAGCTGGAGGATCATTACCATCTCCAGCTATCGGAACAACAGCCAACCTGAGGTAACTCATTTAGTCACAAACCGCTTAGGGAGCCTTCCTTGATTAACCCTGTCTGTTGTCATTTCCCCCTCCTTTCCATTCCTAGGCATTTCTGCTGTGGCATTTCTGTGACACATCATTTGCCACTTGACAGTCCACTGTGCCTGACACTCGACTGCCAAGTACTGAGGCAGCTTTGCCTTGGGTGACTTCCCTCAAACACCCAGGACACCTTGTCCCATTCCGCTGCCACGCAGGGGTCATTCATCTCCCTACCTCTACTGCGTGAACAGGGACTGCACTGGGAGTGGCCCTGCAGCTTCGCAACCCCCTTGATGGCGCCTTAAACAGTCCCAACACTGAAGAGTGCACACAGAACTAGAAGAGGCTTCCTATAACCACGTCACACAGGAAAGATGTTGGCTGTGCGGAAGAAAGGAGACTGAAGAGTCTTCCTGCTTCTCTCTGCTGATGTCCTTGAAGAAAAGGGGCTGAGCAGGGACCCGGGGGAACCTCAGGATCCCCTTGCAGAGACCGTGGAGCAGGGACCGAGGAGTGAGGACAATCGCGGAGAGGAGGAGGAATATAGGAGGAAATTCACAGGCACCGCCAATGCGGGTGGGGGTGGGCCGTCAGTTCACTCATTCAACAAAGACTGGAAAGTAGTTATGATGTGTCCAGGACCACGTTTGGTGTTGCCAGATGTGAATCAGAACTATTTGCTTATCTTTAAGAACTCACTAATGTTTAAGTCCAGAGATGCAGAAGAATTGACAGAGTAGGTGAAAACCCACTCCTGACCTACGAGACACAAATTAAATAAATTCCCAGTAGTCAAAGTGGGCTCTCCCTGACACTAATCCCCGCTGTGCCGGGCAGGGTGATGAGACATGGAATCTCTTCTCACCTTTTTCATGTCAGTCAAATGCCTTCCCCACCTATTCCTTTCTTCCTTCAAACAAAAACACAGTTTTTCAGAGTTTCCATGCTGAAATCCTGACCTTGCTGATCCGGGGCATTTTTGTGGTTGTGAGGATGGGATGGGAGGGGTTTTACTGGCATTTAGTGGCTGACGGGCATGGGTATAACGCATCTTGCCAAATTCAGAACACTCCCACAAGTGGGTCTCACACCTGGATGACTTTTCAAAGTCTTATTCAACATCCATAGAGGTGAAAAACTGTTCACAAGTATCTAAGCCTTAGAACCTAACTCCATTTCACACATAAACACAAAGGGTTTCTTTGCAGTTTTCACGGACATTGAATGTCCAGCATAGAAACCATCTTATCATCCTAGTGAAGACCGTACTTTGTTTTCTTTGGAAATCTACTTAGCGCAGCTCACAATCATTGAAACTCCTGCCACTAAGGCAACATACCCACCCAGATCAGTGAGCATGGGCAGCTTTGGCATTCGTGGTGCAAGCAACTGACAATTCCTTTATTTTTAGTGAAGCCATGCCCAAACATTGACATATGGAAATGTAAACACATATTACTCTATTCTAAATTACTTTATTTTATTTCTCCTTTATTTTATAGTTAGAGCATTACACTGATTTTTTCCCTTAAACTTAAGTGTGGAAGCACGTTGGGTATATATATGAATTTCACTTCAGGAGAGTAAAGGGGATATTACAAAATATTACTATAAAAAGGGGAAATGGAGTCAGATAGGGTGGGAATCAGAGTTCTGCACGGTGAATTCAGATTTCTGAAAGAATACTGAATTAACTTTTCTTATCTTTTTGATAGGAACTTTGAGAACAAGGACACAAGTCCTAGCTATCCGCTGTCCAACTGGGAGACAGTCTTTCCACCTATTAATACACTTTCTGTGAGCCAAATGTGACATTAGACTGTCTCCCTGCGCACAACGGGGCTCCTTGAAAACGGAATTCACAGCCCACTCAGCAGGTCCCCTCTGCTCTCTGCTTGGCATCTTGCTGCTCCCCTTCTTCAGCCCCACCTAGTAACCACCTGTTCTCCCCTTCTTCCTGTTCCCCATCTTGAAAAGATGCAAGGCAACCAAACAGAGCAAAGGTCTCCACAAACAAGGCCTAAGACCACAGACGGCCAGCCCTTCTCTAGCCCTGATAAGCCAGCCCAGTCCTGAATGCTAAGGTTCATCGATACTCACATGCTGACGGAAATCGTTTAGATTCAGTTCTTTCACTTCACGGTTTATTTTTAGTTCTCATACAACTGAAGTCATCAAATTCATTACGTGCGGACCTTCAAATTCATATTTTAAAAGAAAATCAGATGGGAAAGGGGCTGTGAACTTCACTTAGTGCTAGGAGTTACAGTGAAAAGTAATCTTTCAGCTGACCTCTGCAGGATGAGGGAGAACTCACCGAGGTCAACCCAGTGAATCTGAAGCACAGACAGTGAGGGCAAAAGGGGCACAAGACCCGGCCGAAGAAGCAGAGAGGATTCTAGACCAGGCAGACTCTTCAAGGCCAGGGTCAAGAGTTCGTTTTCACTCTGAAAACAACGTTTTTGAGTGATGTTTCTGAGCAATGTTCCAACTTGCATATTAAAAAGATTTCCTGCGTGAAGAATGCATTGGAAGGAAACGACAGTGGATACACGCACACTAGTCAGGACCTACATGCAAAAGAACAGGCACATTCCGTATGAGGATGCTGAGGGAAGTCGGGGGACAGGTTCCAAGATATTCAGGAGGTCAAATGAAAGGGACTTCATGAGGTATGAGCTGGACGAAAGGAAGGTCTCAAGGAATAAAAACGAGCTCACTGCACACAAGAGCAAAGTCTCACAATTAATCGTTTGAACGTGTAGAGGAAGAGCTCTCAGATGAGACCCGGTAGGCAGCTACTGCTGCCCTTCGTGATTCCCGGCAACGACACAATCCAACATTTTCCGCAGACAGTTCAGCGGTTGCGGAGGCCTTCTTCACTCAAACCTGGTTCTCATCACTCACATTTTCCGTGCCCAAACAACACAGTTTGAGGAACTGAGCGGGACTCAGTTTCGATATTTAAGTACCGTCCCCAGCACTGACAGACCATCCTAGAAAGCAGTCCCTCTGCACTTGACCCGAGCAATGGCCAGAGCCTCGCTTTTAAAAGCACGGGGAGAAATCAGAACATCTCATACCGTCCGTTTCAGCCACTGTACGCGGAGCAGCCAGACGGTCAATGCCTCCGAGAAAGGGGCGGAGGGGCCAAGCGCGCGGCCTCAACAGTGACAGGCAGAGACCCCAGTGGACGAGACCCAGACCCAGGAGCCGAGAGGCGGCAGGGCTACGCCCAGGGGCCAAAGCGTCTTACCTTTCGGGAACGTGGTTTCTGCCCTTCCTCTTGGCTGAAGAAGGTCCGCAAAAGAGGGGTCCGTGGACCTGGCCGCGGCGGGCATGAAGCCATTGGCTCATGTGGGCCCCAAGATGCCCCCCTGCCGCCGAGACTGACAGACTCCCCAGTCCGGCGCCCTCGGTGTCAGAACAAGACCCCCAACCACAAGAACCTGCGTGGCAAACCAGGCAGCGCCCAAATCCCTACCACAGCGCATGCGACACCGCCTGTCCTGATGACGTCACCAGGCCGGCTGCCAGAGAAGCCCGATCAGGGAACAGCACTCTGGCGGCTACGGCGCCCTCCTTCGCCGGAGGCCGGTAGTACAGCTCATGCAGATGAGCGCACGCTTGTCACCGCCTTGAGATTTCAAACACTGCAGGCCATGCAATGAAAACTGAAGTCAACTCCCCCAGTTCCTTGTGTGCTTCTCCAGATGTTTTCCAAGTGCTTACGTTCACTCGCATATTTTATATAAAGATTTCTTTGTACCTATATGCATATCCTCTATTTCATGTAAAAGCAGCGTACTCCACATGTTCCACAATCGACCTCTGACCCTCAACTTTCCAGTCCATTTATTCATACATCCATTCTATTCCTTTTAATGCTTGCATACTATTCCATTCAGTACAATTACCAAAATTTATGAGTCCAATATTGATGGACTTTTAGTTGTTTTCAGTACTTTTGTCCTCTGCTACAGAGAGACTGCAGTGTGAACATCCTCACGCGTGAGTACAGCTACTTTTAAATTCCTAGAAGTAGAATTGCTGGAAAGGATATGCAAACTTAAAATTTTTAAAGTACTCTCTAATTCCCCTCCAAAAACACTGTAACAACCTACTCTCCCACTTAGAGTGAAACTTTCATTGGATTCCTACCCTGTGCCAGGTATCATGTTACAGGGTGATGCTATGTATATTTTCAAAAATACCGATAAATAACTGAGAGGGATAAGAGTGGAGCTGAAGACTAAGATTTCCACACAGCATCAGGCACAGGGAGCTGTCCCTGTTAGGAAAACTCTGAATTTGGCTACAAGTGGAACGGCAAAGGACAGCACGTCCTACAGTAGGTCTGAAGGCAGAAGGGGCAATAAATTTCAGATTAACCTGTAGATAATTGCAATAGTGAATGCTTTTTACTGCCTATTTTCTAGTTTCTGAAAATATCTTACAAACACTGTTAATAATCTTCACAACCATTGGAGAGCTAGGTAAACAACAGGTCAGAGAGGTGAGAGTTCTGGAATAAAGGAATAAATGAATGGGTAAAACGATCACTAGCTCTAACATTTCTGGGATAGTCACAGTCTAACCAAGTTGAAATCCACAAGCATCTACAACTCAGGAATATTCTACATATTTCCTAGTAGGTGAACATTAGTAAGTTGCTATTTGCAAAAAGAACGACATCAGTTAGCACAGCAGAGTTTGCAAACTTACAACTTGGCACCTTCAACTTTGAAGTTACATCAAAAAATATTCCTGGGGCCAGCCCCGTGGCCGAGTGGCTAAGTTCGCGAACTCCGCTTGGCGGCCCAGGGTTTTGCTGGTTTGGATGCTGGGCGCGGACGTGGCACTGCTCATCAGGCCACGTTGAAGCAGCATCCCACGTGCCACAACTAGAAGGACCCACAACTAAAATATACAACTATGTACTGGCGGGATTCGGGGAGAAAAAGCAGGAAAAAAAAAAAAAAAGGAGATTGGCAACAGTTGTTAGCTCAGGTGCTAATCTTAATATACATATTCCTTTGGAGTTTATGGAAAAAAATACACCATTGGTGAGCAGTGGCCTAAAAGTACACAGGGTACAGAAAGCTATAGACATGACCACACAAAATGTAACATGAATTGATCAGAACCTAGAAAGGCTATATTGGTCTTGCACTTCCCATTTGCTAAATGACACAAGCTGGGGTGGGACTACGCTCAGATGACGCAAGAAAATCTAGACCTAAGCATAACAAGGTTTCCAGAAAGTATGGGAAGCAGTAAAGTGTAGGTCTTTGGAGGTACGAATCCAACATGAAGTAAAAGAACGCCTCCATGGGTATGCAGGACACTGGAATGGAAAATATAGGAGCAAGGCATATTTGGAGCACCGAACAGATAAGTAGTTGACACTAACAAAATCTGCCAGTACCCGGCAGGGCCCCGGGGAACATGGAGGAGTTTGAGGGATGCCAGTCCTTAATTGAATCAAAAAGGGACAACGGGGAGAGTAAGGAAGAGCCTCAGGGCTAGACGGACAGGGTGTGTTACACCAAGACAAGTCTCAGTTATCCCCGTGGCAACAAAATGCAGGAGACGGGTCTATGGGACGAGACAGTACCCTAACTATAAAAAAAACGCTTCCTGTGAGTGCAGGGCTTGGTGGTAAGTTCCAGAACATTGGACTCAACCTTCTGACGTTCCTCAAGTTTCATTTAAGATTCTTTTAGAGGTAACATGATGCTGAGGCTGCAAGCTAAGGTTAAATGCCTGGAATGACGGAAAGAAAGCGGTTATAGAGACTGGGAACCAGGAAAGGCCCAAGTAAGGGTTTGCCTGAACAGACTGGAAGCGGAAAGTGAATATTTTCATGTGTAAACATTTTACTGCTATGAGAATTTGTCTTACCACAGCTCCCACAAACTTATACTACCCACCCTAACCTGCGTTAGCTCCGGATTCCCTTCATTTCCACATGACATAGAGAAGAGAGAGACCAGTCTCACTTGTGGATATGTTGTTAGCCTCACGTTACATCCTCATATCATGGAAGTAGGCTATCCGGGGTATGAAGCTGAGGGGCAAAACCCTTCAAAGATTTCACGAGCCCCAGCCATAGCTCTACACTGCAATACCCTTCACAATTTCTCCTCGGGTAAGCACCCCCCGCCATCACTCAAAACATTAACATTTCATAACAGGAAAAATATTCCTATAAATGAAATGTGTGTCTTTGGAGGTCCCATCTAGCAGGTATCTACTTGTGGGATCCTGGCATCTTGGATCACACACCTCCTACTCATTTGAACTATGAAAGTCTCCACATAGGTCCACCCAGGCATCCGCAAAGCTTACCGCCAAGGAAAATGACTAGATCCACAGATTTCCTCCCCAAATCAGCTGACTCCACATACAAATCAGCAGCAACTCAGCCCTCGCCCACTGTCTCACAGTCACCAGAGTGGTTAGAGAGAAGAGCACTAAGCAGGGGCACAAAAGCAGAGGCTCCCAGGCCAGCCGGGTGCACTGCACACATCTGCTCCTTAGGCGTGAGGGCACCGTGCAACTCACCACAATGCTTCTCACAGCCCCCTCGTAAGTTTCTCCACAGAACCCTTCAGGTCAAGTTAGTTCGTGAGGCTTCCCAATGAACAATCAGCAGGAGAACACCATGTGATCTGTCTTCCCACGTTGGATCCTTAAAAACACAACCAGGAGAAACATGGAGAAAGACCCAGAGCATTTGAAAACAACCCATATTCTACACAATTACCAATGAATAACATAAATCATGTAATATCACATAAAACAAAGTGAGAGAAAGTGATTTAAGATTATTCTCTTTAGTGGACAGAAACTGCGGCTGTTGCAGGACTACCCAGCAAATTGAAAAGCTATATACTGAATTTTCTGTTCTCTTAATACAAAATGAGGGCAAAATGTGTCCACCTGTTTCTCAAGGCCAAAAAATCCACAGACAGCTGTTTTCCTGTCCCTTTCACCTTGCCTCTTCCCTATTCTCCACGAATGTCCTCCTCTTTCTCTCACTATTCTCCTCTGCATGTTGCTCGGCCTTGCACACAACCATGGCCGACAGAGAACCCTAGAGGCCCAATGTTCTACAGCGGCTGTTTCCAAGAGGGAGGAGGCTACAGCAACTGCCACACTGGATACACTCAGAGGAGAAGGAAAGGGGAGGACCCCGAATGCCTCTCATGTATAAAAGCGCGGGATGGCAGGAGGCCTGTGTGGCCCAAGGAGCCAGAGGTAGCAAATTATGGGCAAAAGAATTGCAACCCAAGGCTGGAAGACAAGAGCTCTGCCCTCAGCTGTGTCCCTGGCTCTCTGGCATCTGCTTCTAATGGGCAGGCGCCATTTTCAGAAGCATCAGGCACTGGAAAGAAGACCTCTGCTGCTGGGATTGAAAGGAAGTAACATCCAGGAGGGGGAGATGCGAGCAAGGGCGAGGTTGGTCCCAGAAACAAGGCCTATAATGCAGACAAAAGAAAAGGGGAGCAGCAGAGAGATGCAAGTCCAACCCGGCCCAGCCCAGTCCAAGGAAGGTAGGATTCAAGGAGAAGAAAGTCAAAGAGAAGACCGTTTAACCACATCATTCCCCACAAGGGGCACTCAACAAACCTCACCCTACTCTTTCACCAAGTTACAGAAGGAGCTGCCAATCCTTTCCTTTGCTCCTTAAAACCTGCAGTAAGTTCATCGTTAGATCACCTGGTAGGATTTCAGAACAACGGTAATAGGTCAACCTAGATGTCCTTTTCCTTCCTCTCTAAGGACATTAACTAACTGTACATGTAATTACTAATGTACAATATATATTATAAAGTATAATTCATAGAATACAAAGAACTATGAGTTAATTACATTAATGAACATCTATAAGGAACGTTGAGAGGATTCCCTGACATAAGAGCCTGGGGAAGAGAGACTAGCACATGTGGCTCCTAGGATGTCACCTCCCCAGAGCTCAGCCATGCAGGTGCTGCTGTAGCTCTCCCCCGACTCCCTCCACCCAATCCCATCTTCTTGTGGGGAATCTGGCCGCCCTATTGGCTGTCTCGTACCTTTGAACTGCCTGCTCTGTGACATCATTCTCCCCCTAGACCTACTGCCACCTGCTAGAATCTTGGGGTTTCCATGGAGTTGTCTGTAAATAAATTTGGATCATCGCAAGCGACCAGTGTGACCAGTGACCTTCATACTGGACACACCGCTCTTTGACGGCAGCCACTCAGACTTCATCTGGTATCGTCTCCTCATCTCTTGGATCTGCGGTTGATGCTTCCTCTTCTTTTCTTGCCATGTCAGGCAAGGAAACTAACTTTTTAAGTGTTCCGTTATGTATTTTTGCCCCTAAATTTGGTAGTAGATTCTAATGTAGCAGAGAATAATGGGAGGAAAGTATTGAAGTAAACCTGGGGACCTAATTTAAGTTTTGACTTTGACATTTATGAGCTGTAGGACTTTGGGCAAGTCGTTGACTCTCTCACAAACTCTGTTCTCTCTCATCTCTCACATCAGGATATTACAACTGTGGTTCCTTCTGCTCCTTTTCTTTTCTAATATTGAATCTTAAAGGGCACCCAGGTAGAAATGAAATCAGAGACTTCTTGAGGGTGTTTCCACAGAAACAGAGAGAAATCTAGGTGATGCAGGAAGTTAGCAGTATATCCCCAAAGGTTTCATCTGTAATGGTCTCCCTCCACTGAAATTTCAACTGTAGTATTTTAAATTTAGTGCTGTTCAAAAGGCAATATGCCCATGTTTGGAGTTATCTACCTAAATGAGGTGAAAAAAAAAAAAAGTAGGAAGAGACAATGGAGAGTACTGGGCTATAGGGGGACTAGTCTTCAAAGGTCAGGAAGTTGAGGATTGTTTTCATCAGCACAGGCCAACAGGAACCTAGAGGGAGGATAAAATAGAAGAATGAGGAGGAGAGCGAGGAGGAGCTCTCCAGGAAAAAGAGGTGGTTTGGCATGAAATGCTGAAGGAACCAAAGATTTTCAATTGCAGCAGGAAGAGCACAGAGTGAAATGTGCTCAGAGCAGGGCGAAGCACAGTTGACTTCAGCAAACGCTCACATTCATAGCCGAGGAAGGCCAGTGAGGCAGAACAGGGCATCGCCAGGCAAAGCAGCTTCTCAGACTCAGACTCGCTTGTTTGCTTTTTTCTCTTGCCTCTCTGAACACGGACGGCACCTGAGAGTTTGAATATAAACATTTCAGAGATCTTTTAGAAATGACACTTCCTATAATCCAGAAATTGATAAAGTGCTTATCCAGACGGCTGGAGGCAACAGAATTTCTAGTGTTTTATTTCATTCTCATTTTTTTTTTTTAAGATTTTATTTTTTTCCTTTTTCTCCACAAAGCCCCCCAGTACCTAGTTGTATATTCTTCATTGTGGGTCCTTCTAGTTGTGGCATGTGGGATGCTGCCTGAGCGTGGTTTCATGAGCAGTGTGATGTCCGCGCCCAGGATTCCAACCAACGAAACACTGGGCCGCCTGCAGCGGAGCGCGCGAACTTAACCACTCGGCCACGGGGCCAGCCCATTCATTCTCATTTTTTTTACTATGTAGATGTTTTGCCCATTAAAAATAAAATATAAGTTTCTAACAAATAATATCCTCTAACTTGAATCAGAAGGATTAATTCCTGTGTGTGATACGTAGGTTCCAAGTCAAGGCTGCTTTTCATCTTTATAAACATTTTCTTCCTGACATAGAGCGCGCACTGAGAAACGGCCACCATCTCTTTCTAGATGTAAGCTGCCCGAGAAGAAAAAGCAAAACTCAAGTGCCCCATCTCTGACTCCACATTTATCTCAGACAATTTCGTGGCATCCTTGGGGTTTTCCTACATTAAATTTTTAAAAATTGGATTCTAGCGATGACGGTGTTTTTAGTCTTTGGGGATGACCCCTTCCTGGATCTTGAAGGTGATAATAATTGAGGTTTTAGGATAAATAGAAAAACCTTCCTGATACCTTTTAAGTACTCTCTTCTGCATCTATGTGGTTATACTAATTGAAGTATGGATTTCTAGTAGGCTTAACTAGCTGTTCCTTGCGGCTCATGGTCAGAGAAATAAGAACGAGCACAACAACGGAATTCCTTTACACTTAGGATGTTGCTCTCTGCTTTGTACCAGTTTTCACTGAAATATCTGTCTGCTTATATTGTGGCCAGCTATACATTCACATTGATAGCATTTTGATGCCTTTTAGGCCACTTTTACTGATCGACTCTGTCTGCACGTACTGGCTAGGAATTCATTCAAAATCACCTTCTTCTCGGGCTGGTTTTGGTAAATAGTATTCACTACAATGGAGCCGGCAATATTCACTTTCATGACAAAGCGTATATGATACAGAACTACATTTATCAGTAAACTGATTCTGCTTTGTTGCTTGCTGCATACCGCAGTTTTTATGAATATCTATATGGTTCTTTTTACTTCCTTGATAAATGTTTTCCATGATTTTTCACAGAACTTATCATGTCTTCCTCCAGATAACAGATATGTCATATATGAATTCATGTATGAATTACTATTATTGTTGTTGCTGTTGTTATTGTAACTACAGATGAGTAACCTGAAGCTCAGGGAGATTAAATTACTGTTTTCTTTCAAAAAGCACTTCTTGGGATGCACACCCTCAGGCAATCCTGTGGAGGTAGGATCAGAAACCAGGCTTGAAGAGGGTAAGAGTAACCCTTTACACCTACCACCCGGACTGACTACTGGGTGAACTCTAGGGAACAGCACGTGAACTGCACGAGCAAACAGACCCTGAAGAAGACAGTGGTAACAGCTGCACTGTTTTCTAAGGGACCAAGAAAACACCTTATTAGGAGGTCTCCTTCTCCCGGGTTCTGGTAGTGGAACAGTCAGAGCAGAGTCCTGGCAAGAAGTCAGGAGACTTAGGCTCTGTGACCTGGTGATGATGCTGCCATAATGGGAGAATCGGACCACTCCAGCTGACCTCTCTGAGCCTCAGTTTCCTCACTCGTACCAGGAGAATGTCAGAACAGAGCATCTCTGAGGACGTTCTACTTCTAAAATGCTTCTATTCTAGCAAAGAGTAGATGAGTCAGGACTAGGGGAGGCTCAAGGGAAGGATGGACAGCGAGAAGGGGCTTCCAGCCTAGACAACAAGGTGTGGACCACACCACTTGGGGTTTCTGCACATCTCTGCCGCAGCTGGGAGCACAGGCAGTTACACAGAAAGGAACAAACTCCTCCCGCCCTTACAACCACCATAAAGGCGTGGGTGTTCGCTATCTCAGTGAGCACTGGGATGAGAGGCTTCCTCATGCAGCAACCTTGAGATGATGCTGCTCCTCAGACATTGTCAGAGTTGATCAATCTCACTGAGTTTTTCTTCACCCTCTTGTTCCCTACAGAAAATTTCCAAAATCCATCCTTACTTGGAACTCCAAACTCCCTGCAGCTCTCTCTTCCTGTGGTGAGCGACGCAGCTTCCCTAGCAGGAAGTGTCTGCAATTTCTCCAGAGTCTCTGCTCCAGCCGTCAGTTCAGGATGGCTACTGCCATCAGCCACGGGCACCTCTTCCCAGCCACTCATGGGCAGCGCCTACCTTTACCAACATTCTAGCACAACCATGCTGTCTGGAGTGACTGGCCAGAGCCAGAGCTCCACCTCAGCTGCTTCCTATCCGGGTCTCTTTGAGTGGGGTGTCCCAGGAAGCACTGCACAGGAGTCCTCTTCACTCGGAGACTGCACTCTGACTGTCACTGGCCACGACACAACGGTTTCTTCCATGTCTATGGCAGCACACTATGACAGAACTTCAGGTGCCAATAACCCGGTCCCACTGTATCCATCACTTTCCACCAGCCTTGTTCAGGGAACACCATCTCAGGTTCCAAATCAGGGACACAGCCTGTCACTTCCCTACCAGGAAGGAAGCCAGGTGTACTACTATGGTCACGGCACACTGGGGCCTCTGCTGTCTGGAGAACTTGGCCCCTGCCTGCAGTCCTACGGCTCTGTGTCCTACACAGGAGCTGGGGCCTCTGCTCCTCAACCAGAAATGGTGTTGGTACTAAAGGAGATTCAGCCCACACATGTCCTTCCACCAGCCTCCACCTCTGGGGTCTACTACGCTGCGTCTGCTCCAGCCATCCCACAAACCAGATCTCAAGGTGAGTACAAACAGCAAGAAGGCAGAGAAAGGAGGTCTGCATCCAAAATCAGGGTCAAATCTGCAGCCGGGAAGCGGCGAGGCCACAGACAGGTAGAACTGAAGTCCTGAGACATGAGTGAACACTACCCTCGCTCAGTGCTCCCCATTTCAGACTCGACATAAGAACACCTCATACAGGGGGGCAGGGGGGACACTGTAATGCTCATCCATGCTACATGGCTGAGAACCCCAAGAGCACACCAAGGGACCCCATACCTCTCACCACCCCAGCTGCTAAGTGCCCTACTCCACCACATACAAATGGACTCCCTCTGCCGATTTACGGGTTAGTCTCCTGGGAAGGCCTGTCAGAACTATCACTATGATAGAGACACGCAAACTTTCCCTCGCTTTGTTCACTCATACCAGGAATAAGCCCTTCTGTCCCGAGACGCTGTCAAAATTCAGCAGGCTAGGAATCTGTCCTTGCTCATATATTCCATCGGAAAGAGCTCCGCTCCCTCTCCTCGTCCACAGTGTGACGTGTTCTCATTCTCTCGGGAAAATGGACAGCATCAAAAAGACTCTATAGGAGAATGTTAGGACTTGTGAAATGTCTCATAGTATAAAACTCTCTTTTACTTTTTACTGCTCCTATGACAACCCTATGAAATAGAAAGAAAGCCAAGGGACAACGACATCCAATGATCACCAGTAAGAACCAGAACACTCGCCTCTTAGCTCCTAGCACAGGGCGCTGTCCATGATCCTTAAGAGCCAGGAGAAACACCTTGCCCATCGGGGGAAGGGACGTGGTTGCTGCACTGGTGTCTAGGGGGGAACATCTCACCCACCGAGGACTCACTTCATCCTTGCTTCCTTTGTAGTGGTGGAAACCTCCCTGGGGAGAGAGACTTTCCTGGGACTGCAACCTCCAAGCCAGACATTTTGTCTACAGCAAACTCCAGAATTCCCCAAATCCTGCAGTAGCAGAAATACCCAGATGCTGCAGAGTAACCCACCACATGAGCCTGCAGACATTTCACTGACAGCTTCACTCCAGACTTCGAACAGTAACCTCCTGGCACTGTCTCCAGCTCCAAAGAATTGGGATGAGTTTAACACCAACCTTTCAAAGCCTCTGGATCCCGACCAGATCCCAATAGAAAACCAAGATCCTCTACCACACCCTTTAGAAATTCCTGATATTCTCCAGCTCCTGGCCTGCATCGATCCCCTCGGGCCAGAGGACCACCCTGCTTCCGAAAACGCTGATCTGGGAAAGAGTAGCCTGAGTCTTGAGGGCCAAGGGACACTGGAAAACGGGACCGAGGCTAGCGGTGGCTTTGCAGACATCGCTACACTGATGGAGGATGGTCACCTTCCCCAACTATTCGACCCCTTGAAAGACCTTGATCAACCCCAAGGCCCCGAGCTGATCCAAGCCAAAGAGACAGGAGCCATCGAGTCCATCCAGCTGCAGGAAAAGTCAAGTAGCAGAAAGGATGCCTCCGATAACACCAGGAAGAACAAACATCAGGCCTCTGAGCCTCTCGATGGTGCTCCCAAGGCCAAAATCCAGCCAAAGGACCCAGAGTGCCTGTCAGGGGGAGAAGGGCTTATTTGCAATGCTGCAGCCAGTGACAGGGCTCCTGAGAACGAGGCCGAGCACTCCAACAGCAAACCTCAGAAAGCCGCACCCAGCAGGATCAGTACAACTAAGAGCCATGGGCAGGAAAGGACCAAGAAGACCAGAGGAAACAACCCCAAGAAAGCCGGAGAGAGTCGGCAGTCAGGGACTGAAGTCAGGGTGGAAGAGAAGCCAATGATGCCCAGGATGAAGCGGAGGAAGAATCAACCCGAGCTGAGCCAAGAAACCTTTAAGCGGCCTCGAACCAGCCTCGGCCAGCACATGCTGGAGTCAGTGCAGGTGTTTCATGCTCTGGGGAGGAAGAGTGAGAAGAACACCGGGCCCTCTTCCTCCCGGGCCCTGGGAACCTGCAGCAACCCCAAACACCCCCAGCCCTGCCCAGCTATCAAACCGTGGCTGGATAAACCACTGGAGGGTCAGTGTCCTGAGGAAACTCAAGTCAAAGCCCAGAAAGCAGAGAGCAGTGCTGAAATGGAGTGTCCACCTCCATCCCGGGACGAGCTGCCACCTCCTGGGAAGGTCAGGTTGGTACCTTTGCCTTTTCTGTCCGTGGACAAGCCTCCAGCTCGACCTGTTCCTCGGAGGCCACAGGCTCTGGCCTCACATCAGCCTGCTGTGGCAGACCCTGCCCGGCCTGCTTCCACCAACTCAGCTCAACCAACTGCAGTCAATTCCACCCACCCAGCTCCTGCATCTTTGACAGGTCCTGCCAGACCAGCTCGGCCAATTACCACCAACCCCGCTCGACCGGGTTGGACCAACCCCACCCGGCCTAGCGGCCCTCAGTGTCCTGCTTCAAGGCCTGCACCTTACAGAACAGCATCTTGCACTTCTCTCCAGCAGGAGCCCGTTCCCACTGCTGTGCCCATGCTCCAGGCCCCGCCCAAGCCTCCCGCCCAGTATCTACTGGAGGATTTCAGCAAGCAACCAATTCCATGGAGGAAACCCGTCATTCCAGGGCCAGTGATGTCAGAGCCCATCACACAGGAACAGAGGCCAGAGCGGGAGGCCATGAAGAGGCAGGCTCAACAGGAGCGTGAGAAGGCTGCCAAGTACACCTCTTGGGGGAAAGTGCAGTTTTTCATTGAGAGGGAAAAAGAAATGGAAATTTCTCGATACTATGGCTACGCGATATAAGGCTGCTAGGGCTCTTGGTGCCCCTTTGGGGACCAGTTGCTTTTCTAGAGATAGATAGATAGATAGATAGATTTCTCTTATTCATTTTGATATATTTAAAAACTTAGTAAAACAGTAAATAAAGTACTAGAATGAATAGATGAGTAATAAAGAAGCCTTCTGTGTTTGGAAATGCTGTTAACTGTGTTTTTTCTGTGATGGGGGTGGGAGGGAACCCAATTCTTCAGGAGAAAAAAAAAGTGAAGTTGGACAGGAGAATGAGGGAAAAGGGAGACGAACTGACGAAAGAGGCCATAATTGGGTGCAGGGCTGGGGAGGCCAAAAGGGGAGAGATTTGAGGGGTTTATAAAAAGAAGCAGGAGTCGTGAATGACAGAAGTCAGAAGCAGGGCCTGAGGGGAGCGTTAAAAGAGTAAAATTGGAATAGAGTTGAAGACGGCAGCCGATGAGTCTAGGTTGACCAGGAGAAATGTAAAAAGTCTCTCGGGAGGCTGGTCTTATGGCTCACGACCACCACATCGGTGTTTTGGAAAACAAGAGATTCAGGACACCTTCCAAAAGGCTTGGGTCACTTCATCCATGAATGACTACGGCTGGGGACGGTCAGTATAAATCAAAGGGGAATCTACGGGATGAATGGCCAGGGCTGAGTTACCTTGGGGGCAGCTGATAACAGGAGCCTCCCCATGGGAGCTGCTGCAGCAGGACAGGGCAGGCAGAGAAATTTCCTCAACTTCTGTGCACCAGGCCCACGAGCCCACTACTTCAGTTAACCTTTGCAACAACACGCAAGGGCAGGGTCACTGAGCCGCTTTACTACTGACGTTCCGCAGTGGGCTGCAGTCACACTGCCTGCGGAGGAGCAAGGCCTCAACTTGAGACCTGCATGCCAGCAGTGCTCAGCATTTGCTAACGCCTGTTGGCGACCAAGCTGGCTTTCAGAGCACAGCATCCAGACGTTACTGGTGGATGAGATCAAACTTCTGGAGCGGGGCCTAAACTTTTTTTTAGATGTACTTCATTCTATTTCCCCTCTGTACAGACTATGTCGTTTTCCCACCCAAGGTCCAATTGCCATACATCGTCCTACACATCTGCCCCTTACCCCTTTCCACCTCCTCCCCCGCTTTCCCCTCTGGTATCTATGTGTTTGTTTATCTTCCACATATGAGTGAAGTATTAGGTATATGTCTTTCTCCATCTGACCCATTTCACTTAGCGTAACACCCTCAGGGTTCACTCATGTTGCTGCAAATGGCAAGATTTCATGCTTTTGATAACTGAGTAGGATTCCATTGTATATATACCACATCTTCTTTATCCATTCACCTCTCAGTGGGCCCTTAGGAGGTTGTTTCCAAGTCTTGGCTATTGTGAATAATGATGCAACGAACATACGGGCGCATCTATCTTTGCCAATTAGTGTTTCCACGTTCTTTCGATAAACACCCAAAAGTGGAATAGCTGGGTCATATGGTAGTCTTATTTTTAAATTTTTCAGGAATCTGCATTCTCTGTTCCATAGTGGCTGTACCAATTTACATTCTGACCAGCACTATATGAGGGTTCCCTTTGCTCCACACCCTTCCAACACTTGCCATTTCTTGTTTTTCTAATAATAGCCATTCTGACGGGCGGGAGGTGGTAGCTCATTTTGGTTTTGAATGCCCTTTCCTAAAAATTAGTCATGTTTCATACCTTTTCATGAGCCTGCTGCCCACTTGTATATTTTCCTCAGAAAAGCGTCTGTTCATAAGTATTGACTTGAGAGACCTGCCAGGTCCTCCTGAATCCACCTGGCCTGTCGCCACCTTTTCTCAACATCACTATCCTCCAAACCACATGAGAAAAACCTGCCGGAAGCGTCTGTCACACTGCGGGAGAGTGGTGGGTGTGCCTGTGCACTGGGTCGCGGCTCCACCTGCACAGGACTTGTGTGCCCAAGGGTCCAGAGTCACTCCCTGGGAAGTCTTGTGGGGCACCTGGAGGGGCTGAGCAGGGGAAGCGTGGGGGACAGGAGGCATACAAGGGAATGCAGTGGTTGGAGGGGAGTGATGTGAACAGTAAATAATTACCGTGAGAAAATTGGTAACTTACATTTCTAAAATTATTTTTATTGAGATATAATTCACATACCAGAAAACTCACCTTTTGAAACTCTAAATTCAGTGGCATTTAGTACATTCACAAGCTCAGGCAACCACCAGCATTATCAAACCCAACACATTTTCATCACCCCTAAAAGAAACCCTCTTAACCATTAGAGGCTGCTCCTCACTCCCTCCTCTCTCCAGACCCGGCAACCACTCATCTGCTTTCTATCTTTACGGACTTGCCTTTTCTGGACATTTCACACATCTGAAATATACCACAATACGTGACCTTTGTGTCTGGCTTCTTTCACTTAGCAGAAGGTTTTTCAACGTCCATCCACGTTGTAGTGTGTGTCAGTCTTTCATTCCTTTGTATGACTGCATAACGGAGCCACCACACTTGTTTATGCTTTCCTCAGTTCATGGACATTTGTGTTGTTTCTGCTGGTCATTTACATTTAATGAGAGCTTATATTGTGTCATGAAGCACCACGAAGTCACTCACCCCATTTCGCCCATAAGGAGACAGGCTTGGAGAGTGTCAAGAATTGGCCCAAGGTGAAGAGTCAGCAACTAGGGGAGCTGGGGTTTCAACTCAGGCAGGCAGACCTCAGAGGTAATAGATTCACAGGAGAGAACGTGAGAAAGGTACAAAAGGGGATTCAATGGAAATTCACCCTTCTCCCCAAGTTCCCCGGCCACCCATTTCCCTCCTCCCTTAGACACATTTACTTTTGCCACGCTGCGGATCCTTCCAGAGAGGTGATTTACACTCCAACGTGGAAGTATCACAGTTTACTCACTAATGTGTCCACTGATTTGAAATATCATTTTTATGCCACACTAAATTCTTACATGTGTTGGCATTACTATTTTCAGAGTTGGCCTGACTTTTTTGCTTATCTCTAATATTTGGCATTTCTCTAGAATTCATTTGCTCTTCTTATAGAATTTTTAAAATTTCCTCCTTCTCTTATTTCTCTTAAGACATTATCCATTGTGTTCATTCACTCTTGTATTATTTGTAATGTCATCTTCAGATAGGACAAACTACCTGGTTTCTTCAAAAAGTAAAGTTATTGAGAAAAAAAGAAACAAAGACAAAGAAAGTGGAGAGAGACATGGAAGGAGAACCCATAGATTAAATCAGACATCCGAGACCTAACAATCAAACGCCAAGTGTGGCCCTAACTTAGACCTAACTCAAACTCTTCAAAACAATTTCTATGACATTTAGGAGACAACTGCGAATTTGAGTGCTGACTGGATATTTAACAATAAACCAGGATATTAAGGAACAAAACTCTGACATTTTAAATGTATATATCAAAGATGAACAAGTGAAAGTATATGATATTGGGGATCTGCTTAAAAAACTATGGAATAGGGCGAAACAGGGAGGGGTAGAGAGGAGACACGACAGCCATCAGCTGATAAATATTCAAGCTGAAGGAGTTCATGGCTGGTCCACGAACACCACACCATTATGTCTGCTCCTGTAAATGCTTAAAATTTGTGTTAATTGTTAAAACAGGATGACACTGTAGAAGACTTTTTGGCGCTTTCTCAAAGGTTAAACGTAGAACTTCCACACGATCCAACATCTCTACTCCCACCTATACATCCAAAAGAATTCAAAGCAGGGATTTGAACCAATGTTTGTACACAATGCTCACAGCAGCATGACGCATAAGGGCCAAAAGGTAGAAACAACCCAAGTGTCCATCAACAGACGAATGGATACACAAAATGTGGTATGTACACACAATGGAATGCTATTCAGCCCTAAGAAGGAATAACATTTTGTTACATGCTGCAACATGGATGAACCTAGAAAACATTATGTTCAGTGAAAGAAGCCAGATACCGAAGGAAAAATATGTCGGATTCCGCTAACATGAGGCACCTAGAATAGGCAAATTCACGGAGACGTGAAGTAGAATAGAGGTCACCAGGGTCTGGGGGAGGGGAAATGGGGCTGTTAGTTTTTCAAGGTGACAGAGCTTTTGTTGAGGATGATGAAAACCGTTTGTTTACAGGCAGTGGTGACAGCTGCACAACATCATGAGTGCACTTAATGCCACTGAATTGTACACTTATGAATGGTTAAAATGATAAATATTGCTTACGTACATTTTACTACAGTAAAAAAAAACAAAAACAAAAACAAGGAATACCTGAGTTCAAGTTTCAATTCTTCCTTTTCTGGGCCTCAGTTTCACCATCTGTGAAGTGAGTCACTGTCACCGTCTATGCTCCGGGCTCAGTGCAGAGGAAGCACTCAGGAGGGGACGTTAGTACCACTCCCACTTCATCAGCAAAGGCCTGCTGTGCGGATTCACTGCCTTAACGTGTGTGCACGCACTTTTTAAATGGCAGCTGCTGTACAGGCCTACCTCACTGTACTGTGCTTCGCTCTACCGTGCTTCACAGACGCTGCATTTCTTACAAGACTCCCATCAGCAACCCGATTACAACTTGCTGAAGGCTCAGATGATGGTTCATATTTTCAAGCAATAAGGTATTATTTACTTAAGCTATGTATGATGTCCCTTTAGATATAATACTATTGCAAACTTAACAGACTATGGTATCGTGTAAACATAACTTCTACATGCACTGGGAAACCAAATCATTAGTCTGACTCGCTTTATTGCGATATTCACTTTATTCAGTGACCTGGAACAGAACCTGTGATATCTGTGAGGTAGGCCTGTACAAATGTTAACAGACATTAGGTGTTATTGTTTCCCAAGGCTGTGGAACTGCCTAGAAGAAGGATAATTCTTTCCCACTGATAATGCCACACAGGCCAACAGAACATATGTGTTTCTCTATTATATCCAAAGATATTAGGAAACGAAAGCATAAAACTTAGAGAACTGTCTTCTATCAAGATACTTACACGTGCTCTCACAACTGCCCAAAATAAGTACCAAAGATACCATGGATACTCCATTCTTTTCTTTAGGCTACTACTGTTCTTACTAGAAGTTCACTTTACTTTGAAAATATAGAACAGGGGGGCCGTCCCCGTGGCGTAGTGGTTAAGCTTAGTGGGCTCTGCTTCGGTGGCCTCAGTTCACGAATTCAGATCTAAGGCACGGACCCACACCACTCGTCAGCCATGCTGTAGCACTGACCCACATACAAAACAGACGAAGACTGGCAGAGATGTTAGCTCGGGGCTCATCTTCCTCAAGCAAAAGAAGAGGAAGCGCGGCAACGTATGTTATCTCAGGGAGAAATCTTTCCTCAGCAAATATATATGTATGTATTTTTTATAATATATACTTTATAAATATACATAGAACATGGAAGTTCATAGAATTTCTTAAGCACATACAGAGGTTATTGCCAAATATTATATTTCAATTCACATCTTTACTCTCTTTTTCAGGTAGCAATTAGAAAAGTGTAATTAAGGAAAGCACTTGGTTCCCTTTTTGAAATACTACCCATGAGAGAAGGCCAGGATTACAACTACTGAATTACTATGCTTATTATACCATAAGAATGAAGACGGTTCCTTTCAATTAAGGGTTCCATTTACCTCTGGTTTGTATTAGTGGGGAGTGTGTGTTACATCAATAATCAGTCCAAGTTCTTCACTCTGCTCTCAGATTTTGCTGGAAACATCCAAGGGGTAACAACATTCTTCTACAACAAGATTCTTTTCCAAACTCTGTCAGAGAGAATGAAATAAGAAACAGCAAATGTGTGCTTCAAATCCTTTCTTATACTGTCATTCATTCAAGCCCTATGATGCTAACACACAGTGTGATTCAGAGGAAAGTTTCCACCCTTCTGGAAGTTACAAGCTAGATTACAATCTTTTCCCCCAGAGATTAGAGGGAAGAAAATAAGCTCACTTCTAGAGATTTACTTCTGTATTTGTGTCACGGGGGTACCTAACCAGACTGTAAACTCCCAGAAGGCAGGGACCACATCAGTGTTGTCCACCACTGCACCTCCAGCTCCAAGCGGAGTGCCTATGAGTAGGCACTTATAAATACTCCTAGAATATCTAAATAAATGAAGGATGGCTCTTATTGCTAAATATTCTTTTACGTATTTATCTTATTTATGTACTCTGTTCCACTGATCTGTGGTTACTCAAGGGCCAGCAACACATCTTTTAAAAAACTGACAGAGGTGGTCGGCCTGGTGGCGTAGTCCTTAAGTTCACCAGCTCTACTTCGGTGGCCCGGGGTTTGCAGTTTGGGATCCAGGGTGTGGACCCAGCACCGCTCATCAAGCCGCACTGTGGCAGCATCCCACACAAAAGAGAGGAAGACTGGCAGAGACGTTAGCTCAGGGCCAGTCTTCCTCATAAAAAAAATTAAAAGTAAAAAACTAATAGACTCATTTGTAGAGCAGTTTTAGCTTCATAGTAAAACGGAGCAGAAAGTAAAGAGTTCTCACTTTAACCATCTCTCCTTCACCCTACACAGCCTTTCCCACCATCACCATTCCATACCAGTGTGCTCCATTTGTTGTAATCAATGAAGCAACATTGACACATCATTATCAAAGTCCATAGCTCACATCACGGGTCACTTTGTGTTGTATAATCTATGGGCTTTGGCCAATGTACAATGACATGTATTTACCCCTAGAGTATCAGACAGATTAGCTTCACCACCCGAAAAATCCCCTGTGCTCCAGCAACACTTCTAGTATGGCTTAACATTTGGTAGGGCTAGGCAACCCTTTTCTACCTTCTTCCTTTTCAGAATTTTCCTGGCTATGTAAGTTTCTTTTGCTATACGAGCTTTAGAATCAGATGATATGAGATGATGTTAAATTTACAAATTACCTTAGGAAGATCTGACAGATCTACGATGCTGAGTCTTCCACCGAACATTGTGAAAGGTTTGAAGACTGTATTAATTACAACAAGGCGTACAATCTCTCCTGTCAGTTTCTTCCAGACTTGGAGCTGGAGGATCATTACCATCTCCAGCTATCTGAACAACAGCCAACCTGAGGTAACTCATTTAGTCACAAACCGCTTAGGAAGCCTTCCTTGATTAACCCTGTCTGTTGTCATTTCCCCCTCCTTTCCATTCCTAGGCATTTCTGCTGTGGCATTTCTGTGACACATCATTTGCCACTTGACAGTCCACTGTGCCTGACACTCGACTGCCAAGTACTGAGGCAGCTTTGCCTTGGGTGACTTCCCTCAAACACCCAGGACACCTTGTCCCATTCCGCTGCCACGCAGGGGTCATTCATCTCCCTACCTCTACTGCGTGAACAGGGACTGCACTGGGAGTGGCCCTGCAGCTTCGCAATCCCCTTGATGGTGCCTTAAACAGTCCCAACACTGAAGAGAACACCTTGTGCACACAGAACTAGAAGAGGCTTCCTATAACCACGTCACACAGGAAAGATGTTGGCTGTGTGGAGGAAAGGAGACTGAAGAGTCTTCCTGCTTCTCCCTGCTGATGTCCTTGAAGAAAAGGGGCTGAGCAGGGACCCGGGGGAACCTCAGGATCCCCTTGCAGCGGCTGTGGAGCAGGGACCGAGGAGTGAGGACAATTGCATAGAGGAGGAGGAATATAGGAGGAAATTCACAGGCACCACCCATGCGGGTGGGGGTGGGCCGTCAGTTCATTCATTCAACAAAGACTGGGAAGTAGTTACGATGTGTCAAACAATAAGCCTGGTGTTGCCAGATGTAAATCAGAACCATTTGCTTATCTTTATGAAATCACTAATGTTTAAGTGCAGAGATGCAGCAGAATTGACAGATTAGGTGAAGAAGAAAGAAACCCTGACCTATGAGACACAAATTAAATAAATTCCCGATACAGTCAAAGTGGGCTCTCCCTGACACTAATCCACGCTGTGCCAGGCAGGGTAATGAGACATGGAATCTCTTCTTACATTTTTCAAGTCAGTCAAAAGCTTTCCCCACCTATTCCTTTCATATTTCAAACAGAAACACAATTTTTCAGAGTTTCCATACTGAAATCCTGACCTTGCTGATCCAGGGCATTTTTGTGGTTATAACGAGGGGCATGAAGGGATCTTATTGGCATTTAGTGGGTGAGGGTCATGGGTATAAGACATCTTGCCAAATTCAGAACACTTCCACAAGTGGGTCTCACACCTGGATGACTTTCCAAAGTCCTGTTCAACGTCCATAGAGGTGAAAAACTGTTCACAAGTATCTAAGCCTTAGAACCTAACTCCATTTCACACATAAACACAAAGGGTTTCTTTGCAGTTTACACATACAGCGAATTTTCTAGGATAGCAGTCACCTTATCATCCGAGAACACTGTACTTTGTTTTCTTTGGAAATCTACAAAGCGCAGCTCACAATCACTGAAACTCCTGCCACCAAGGCAACATACCCACCCAGATCAGTGAGCATGAGAAGCTTTTGTGTTCATGGTGCAAGTAACTGACAATTTCTTTATTTTTAGTAAAGCCATGCCCAAACATTGACACATGGAAATGTAAACACATATTACTCTATTCTAAATTACTTTATTCATCCTTTATTTTATAGTTAGAGCATTACACTGATTTTTTTCTTTTTCTTAAATTTAAGTAGGAAGTAGGTTGTATACATCTATGAATTTCAGTTCAGGAGAGTAAAGGGGCTATCACAAAGTATTTACTATAAAAAGGGGAAATGGAGTGAGACAGGGTTCAAGACCAGAGTTCTACATGGTGAATTCAGATTTCTGAAAGAATACTGAACGCTATCTTACTTTTTTGAAAGGAACTTTGAAAGGAATGAAACGAGTCCCAGTCATCCAACGTCCAACTGGGATTACAGTCTTTCCACCTGCTGATACATTTTTTGTGAGCCAAATTTGACGTTAGCCTGTCTCCCTGCGTACATCGGGGCTCCTTGAGAATGGAATTCACAGCCCACACAGTGGGTCCCCTCTGCTCTCTGCTCTGCATCCTGCTGCTCCCCTTCTTCAGCCCCACCTAGTGACCACCTATATTCCCTTTCTTCCTGTTCCCCATCTTGAAACTAGATACAAGGCAACAAAACAGAGCAAAGGTCTCCATAAACAAGGCCTAAGACCACAGATGGCCAGCCCTTCTGTATCCCTGATAAGTCAGCCCAGTCCTGAATGCTAAGGTTCGTCAATACTCATACGTTGACTGAAATTGTTTAAATTCAGTTCTTTCACTTTACGGTTTATTTTAGTCCTCATACAACTGATGCCATCAAATACAATCTGTGTGGACCTTCAAGTTCGTATTTTAAAAGAAAATCGGATGGAAAAGGGGCTGTGAACTTCACTTAATGCTAGGAGTCACACTGAAAAGTAATCTTTGAACTGACCTCTGCAGGATGAGGGAGAACTCACCGAGGTCAACCCAGTGAATCTGAAGCACAGACAGTGAGGGCAAAAGGGGCACAAGACCGGGCCGAAGAAGCAGAGAGGATTCTAGACCAGGCAGACTCTTCAAGGCCAGGGTCAAGAGTTCGCTTTTATTCTTACAACGTTTTTGAGTGATGTTTCCGAGCAATGTTCCAACTTGCATATTAAAAAGATTTCCTGTGTGAAGAATGGATTGGAAGGAAACGAGAGTGGATACATGCACACTAGTCAGGACCCACATGCAAAAGATCAGGCACCTTCTGTATGAGGATGCTGAGGGAAATTAAGTGACGGATTCCAAGATATTCAGGAGGTCAAATGACGGGGACTTCATGAGGCATGAGATAGAGGAAAGGAGGGTCTCAAGGAATAAAAACGAGGTCACTGCACATAAGAGCAAGGTGTCAAAATTAATCACTTGAACGTGCAGAGGCAGAGCTCTCAGATGAGACGCAGTAGGAAGCAACAGGTGCCCTTTGTGATTCCCGGAAACGATACAATCCAACATTTTCCGTAGACAGTTGAACGGTTCTGGAAGGCTTTTTCACTCAAACCTTGTTCACATCACTCACATTTTCCGCGCCAAAACAACATAGTTTGAGGAATTGAGCGGGACTCAGTTTTCATAGTTTAGTGTCCCCAGCACTGACAGACCATCCTAAAGAGCAGTCCCTCCGCATTTTACCCGAGCAGCAATGGTCAGAGCCTCCCTTTCAAAAGGATGGGGGAGAAATCAGATATCTCAGACTCTCCGTTCCAGCTGCTTTGGCCGGAGCAGCCACAGTGGACGAGGTCCAGTCCCAGGAGGAAGAGGCGGCAGGACCACGCTCAGGGACCAAGGTGTATTACCTTTTGGGGACGTGGTTTCCGCCCTCCCTCTTGGCTGAACAATGTCCGGCAAACACGGGTCCCTGGACCCGGTCACGGCAGACATGATGTCATTGGCTCATGTGGGTCCCAAGATGCCGACTACCCGCCAAGAGTGACAGACTCCCCAGTTCCACGCCCCCAGTGCCAGAACACGCTAGCCAACCGCGGGCGCCTGGGCAGAAAACCAGGCAGCACCGAAATCCTTACTACTGCGCATGCGCCACCGCGTGTCCTGATGACGTGGCCACGCCGGCTGCCAGAGAAGCCCGATTAGCGAACAGACCCTCTGGTGCCTACAGCGCCCTCCTTCGCCTGAGGCCGGTAGTACAGCTCATGCACATGAGTGCGTTTGTCACAGCCTTGAGATTTCAAACAGTATAGGACACGGAATGAAAAGTGAAGTCTCACCCTCCACCCCCAGTTTTTTTGTGGGGTTCTCCAGATATTTTCCAAGTGCTTACATTCACTCATTGTGTATTATATACAAATATTTCCTTATATATATAGGCATATCCTCTATTTCATGTAAAAGCAGCGTACTCTACATAGTCTACAATCTATTTCAGACTGAACTTCCCAGTCCATTTATTCATACATCCATTCTATTCTTTTTAATGCTTGCATAGTATTTAATTGAGTATAATTACCAAACTTTATATAATGAGTACAACATTGACAGACTTTTGATTGTTTTCAGTTCTTTTGTCCTCTATTACAGACAGACTGCAATGTGAACATCCTCATGCATGAACGCAGCTACTGCTAAATTCCGAGAAGTAGAACTTCTGGAAAGAAGGACATGCAAACTTAAAATTTTGAAAAGTACTGTCTAATTACCCTCCAAAACCATTGTAACGACCTACACTCCCACTTACAGTGAAACTTTTATTGGATTCCTATACTGTGCCAGGTATCAGCTAGAGGTTGGCGGTATGATTATTATAGAAAATACCAAAAAATGACTGAGAGTGGTAAGAGTGGAGCTCAAGGCTAAGATTCCCATACAGTATCAGGCACAGAGAGCTGTCCCTGTTAGGAAAACTCTGAATTTGGCTACAAGTGGAACGGCAAAGGACAGCATGTCCTACAATAGGTCTGAAGGCAGAAGGGGCACTAAATTTCAGATTAAACTGTGGATAATTCTAATGGCAAATGTTTTTTATTTTCTATTTTCTAATTTCTGAAAATATCTTACAAACACTGTTAACAATCTTCACAACCATGGGAGAGCTAGGTAAATGGAGGGTCAGAAAGGTCAGAGTTATGGAATAAATGAATGAATGGATAAAATGATCACCAACTTTAACATTTCTGGGACAGTCATAGTCTAACCAAGTTCAAAACCCCAAGCATTTACAGTTCAGAAATATTTACATAATTAACACTGGGTCAATATTAGTAGGTTGGTATTCGGAAAAATAACGACAGAAGTTAGCACAGCATAGTTTGAAAACTTACAACTCGGCACATTCAAGTTTGATATTACATCAGAAAATATTCACTTGGAACTTATGAAAAAAAATATCCAATAGGTGTCGTATTGGCATAAAAGTACATAGGGTAAAAATATCTATAGACATGACTACACGAAATGTGACATAAATCTATCAGAATCTGTAAAAGCTATATTGGTCTTGCATTTCCAATTTGCTAAATGACACAAGCTGGGGTGGGAACATCTCAGCTGACACAAGAAAATCTAGACCTAAGCATAACAGAGTTTCCAAAAAGAATGGGAAGCAACAAAAGTGTAGGCCTCAGAGGTATGAAGCCAACATGAGGTAAAAGAATGCCTTAATAGGTACGCAGGACACTGGAATGGAAAATATAGGAGTAAGGAATATTTTGAGCACCAAACAGCTAAGCAGTTGATACTAACAAAATATGCCAGTATGTGGTAGAGCCCCAGGATACATGGAGGAGTTTAAGGGATTCCAGGCCTTAATAAAATCAACAAGTGACAATGGGGAGAGTAAGGAAGAGCCTCACGGATAGATGGGTGGTGTATGTTACAGCAAGACAAGTCTCAGTTATCTCCATGGGAACAAAATGCAGGAAGTGTTTCTATGGAACAAGACAATACCCGAACTATAAAAAAAGACTTTCTGTGTGTGTAAGGCTTGTACTGTAGAGTGTAGAGCATTGGACTAAAGCTTCTGAGGTTCTTCCTGCTTCATTTAAGATTCTCTTAGAGGTTAAGATGATGCTGAGGCTGTAAGCTAAGGTTAAATGGCTGGAACTATGGAGAGAAAGTGGTTATAGAGGCTGGGACCAGGAAAGGCCCAAGTAAGGGTTTGTCTAAGTAGACTGGATGTTGGAAGTGAATATTTTCATGTGTAAACATGTTACTGCTACCGGAATTTGTCTTTCCAGAGCTCCCCCAATCTTACACCACCAACCCTAATCTGAAGTAGCTCTGGATTCCCTTCATTTCCACAGGAACAGAGAGAAGAGACAGACCTGTGTGTGTGTGTGGATATGTCATTGGCCTCACTTTACATCCTAATGTCATGGAAGTAAGCTATCTGATGTATAAAGCTTAAGGGCAAAAACTTTCAAAGATTTCATGAGCTCAAGCCATATCTCTACACTGCAACACCCTTCACAATTTCTTCTCAGGTAAGCATCCTTTGCCATCACTCAAAACATTCACATTTCACAACAGGAAAAATAGGCCTATAAATGAAATGTGTGTCTTTGGAGGTCACATCTAGCAGCTATCTTCTCATGGGTTCTTGGCATCTTGGATCACACACCTCCTACTCATTCACACTAGAAAAGTCCCGAGACACGTCCACCTAGGCATCTGAAAAGCTTACCACCAAGGAAAATGACTAGATCCACAGATTTCCTCCCCAAACCAGCTGAATCCACATACAAATCAGCAGCAACTCAGCCCTCGCCCACTGTCTCGCAGTCACCAGAGTGGTTAGAGAGAAGAGCACTAAGCAGGGGCACAAAAGCAGAGGCTCCCAGGCCAGCCGGGTGCACTGCAGACATCTGCTCCTTAGGCGTGAGGGCACTGTGCAACTCACCACAGTGCTTCTCACAGACCCCTTGTAAGTTTCTCCACAGAACCCTTCAGGTCAACTTAGTTCATGACGCTTAAATGAACAATCATCAGGGGAACAGCATGTGATCTGTCTCCCAGTGTTGGATCCTTAAAAACACAACCAGGAGAAACACGGAGAAAGACCCAGAGCATTTGAAAACAACCCATATTCTACAAGCATACCAATGAATAACATAAATGATGTAATATCACATAAAACAAAGTGAGAAAGAGTAATTTAAGGTTCTCTTTAGTGTACATAATTCGTGGATGTTGCAGGACCATCCAGCAAAATGAATAAATATATACTGAACTGTCTGTTCTCTTAACACAAAATGAAGGCAAAATGTGTCAACCTGTTTCTCACTGAAACCCAAAAATCCACAGACAGTTGTTTTCAGGTCCCTTTCACCTTGCCTCTTCCCTATTATCCACGAATGTCCTCCTCTTTCTCTCACTATTCTCCTCTTCATGTTGCCTGGCCTTGCACACAACCATGGCCGACAGAGAACCCTAGAGGCCCAATGTTCTACAGTGGCTGTTTCCAAGAGGGAGGAGGCTACAGCAACTGCCACACTGGATACACTTAGGGGAGGAGGAAAGGGGAGGACCCCAAATGCCTCTCATGTATAAAAGAGAGGGATGCAAGGAGGCCTGTGTGGTCCAAGGAGCCAGAGGTAGCAAATTACAGGCAAAAGAATTGCAACCCAAGGCTGGAAGAGAAGAGTTCTGCCCTCAGCTCTGTCTCTGGCTCTCTGGCATCTACTTCTAATGGGCAGATGCCATTTTCAGAAGCATCAGGCACTGGAAAGAAGACTTCTGCTGCTGGAAGGTGACAGGAAATAATATCCAAGAGGGTAAGATACAAGATCGTGGCTGGTCCCAGAAATAAGGTCTATAATGCAGAAAAAAGAAAAGGAGAGCAGCAGAGAGATGCAAGTCCAACCCAGCCCAGCCCAGCCCTGTCGAAGGAAGGTAGGATTCAAGGGGAAAAAACTGAAAGAGAAGAGCTTTGAACCACATCACTCCTCACAAGGGGCACTCAACAAACCTCACCCTACTCTTTAACCAAGTTACGGAAAGAGCTCCCAGTCCTTTCCTTTGCTCCTTAAAACCTGCAGTAAGTTCACAATTAGATCAACTGATAGGATTTCAGAACAACTGTAATAGGTCAACCTAGATGTCCTTTTCCTTCCTCTCTAAGGATATTAACTAACTGTACATGTAATTACTAATGTACAATATATATTATAAAGTATAATTCATAGAATACAAAGAACTATGAGTTAATTACATTAATGAACATCTATAAGGAACGTTGAGAAGATTCCCTGACATAAGAGCCTGGGGAAGAGAGACTAGCACATGTGGCTCCTAGGATGTCACCTCCCCAGAGCTCAGCCATGCAGGTGCTGCTGTAGCTCTCCCCCGACTCCCTCCACCCAATCCCATCTTCTTGTGGGGAATCTGGCCACCCTATTGGCTGTCTCGTACCTTTAAACTGCCTGCTCTGTGACATCATTCTCCCCCTAGACCTATTGCCACCTGGTAGAATCTTGGGGTTCCCATGGAGTTGTCTGTAAATAAATTTGGATCATCGCAAGTGACCAGTGTGACCAGTGACTTTCGTACTGGACACACCGCTCTTTGGTGGCAGCCACTCAGACTTCCTGTGGTATCATCTTCTCATACTTGGATCCACAGCCAATCCTTCATCTTGTCTCACCATGTCAGGTAAGGAAACTAACTTTTTTTTTAAAGATTTTATTTTTTTCTTTTTCCTCTCCCAATGCCCGCCCCAGTACATAGTTGTATATTTTTAGTTGTGGGTCCTTCTAGTTGTGGCATGGGGGATGCCGCCTCAACATGGCTTGATGAGCGGTGCCATGTCCACGCCCAGGATCCAAACTGGCGAAACTCTGGGCTGCTGAAGCGAAGCATACGAACTTAACCACTTGGCCACGGGGCCAGCCCCTGGAAACTAACTTTTCAAAAGTTTTCATCATGTAATTTTGTCCCTAAATTTTGGAGTAGATTCATATAGTATGGGAAAATGAGGGAAATTATTGAATTAGAAACTTGGCGACCTAATTTCAGTTTTGACTTTGACATTTACGAGCTGTGTGACTTTGGACAAGTCATTGACTCTCTCACAAACTCTATTTTCTCTTCATCCATCACATCAGGATATTACATCCATTGTTCCTCTGCTCCCTCTGTTTTCTAATATTGAGTCTTAAAGGGCACCCAGTTAGAAATGAAATCAGAGACTTCTTGAGGGTGTTTCCACAGAAAGAGACAGAAATCCTAGGTGATGTAGGAAACTAGCAATATATACCAAGAGGTTTCATCTGTAATGGTCTCCCTCCACTGACATTTCAACTGTAGTATTTAAATTTAAACATTTTAATTAGTGCTGTTCAAAAGGCAATATTCACATGTTTGGAATTTTCTACCTAAATAAAGTGAAAAGAAAAGTAGGGAGAGACGATGGAGAGTACTGGGCTGTAGGGAGACAAGACTTCAAAGGTCAGGAAGTTTAGAATTGTTTTCATCAGCACAGGACAACAGGAACCAAGAGGCAAGAGAAATAGAAGAATGAGGAGGAGAGCAAGGAGGAACTCTCAAGGAAAAAGAGGTGGTTTGGCACAGAATGTTAAAGGAACCAAAGATTTTCAATTGAAGCAGGAAGAGCGCAGAGTGAAATGTGCTCAGAGCAGGGCGAAGCACAGTTGACTTGAGCAAATGCTCACATTCATAGCTGAGGAAGGCGAGCGAGGCAGAAGAGGACATCGCCAGGAAAAGCAGCTTCTCAGACTCAGACTCGCCTGTTTGCTTTTTTCTATTGCCTCTCTGAACATGGATGGCACCTGATTGTTTTGAATAAACACATTTTAGGAATATGTTTTAGAAATGACACTTCCTATAATCCGGAAACTAATAAAAGTGATTATCCAGGTGGCTGGAGGAAACAGAATTTTCACTGTTTTATTGCATTCTCATTTTAAATTGTGTAGATGTTTTTCCTATTAAAAATAAAATTGTTTTTAAAAAAATAATATCTCTTAACTTGAATCAGACAGACTAATCTCTTTGTGTGATAAGTAGGTTCCAAGTCAAGGCTGCTTTTCATCTTTAAGTCATTTTCTTCCTGACACAGAGAGCGCACTGAGAAACAGCTGCCATCTGTTTCTAGATCTAAGCTGCCTAAGAAGAAAAAGAAAAAGTCAAGCCCCACATCTCTCATGCAACATTTATCTAAGGCAATTTTGTGGAATCCTGTCAGTTTTCCTATACCAAATTTTTTAAAGTTGGATTCTAAGGATGTTGGTGTTTTTAGTCTTTGGGGATGACACTTTCCTGGATGTTGAAGGCAATTATAATCAGGGTTTTAGGATAAATATAAAAACCTTCATGATGGCTGTTAAGTGTCCTCTTCTCCTTCTAATGCAGCTATACTAAGAGAAATATTTGTACTAGGCTTGACATCTGTTACTTAGTCATATTCAGAAAAATAAGAATGAGTACATAATGGAATTCCTTTACACTTAGGATGTTACTCTCTGCTTTGAACCAGTTTTTACTGAAATATCCGTTTGCATATATTGTGGCCACCTATACATTCACATTTATAGCATTTTTCAGCTTGCTATGCAATTTTTACTAATATATCTTCTCTGTCTGTAATGTACTGGCTAGGAATTCATTCAAAGTCACCTTCCACTCTGGGCTGTTTCTTGCTAAATAGTATTCACTACAATACAGCAGGTAATATTCACTTTCAAGACACAGCGTGTATGATAGAGAATTTCATTTATTAGTAAACTTACTATGCTTTGATGCTTGCTACATTCCACAGATTTCATTATTATGTGTATATTTCTGTGATATATGTTTTTCATGATTTTTCACTTTGGTTTTACATATCTTATATCTTCCTCCATAGTATCAATCATATGTAATATAAACATTTATTCATGTTTGATTACTACCATTCCTGTTGTTGTTGTTGTTGTCATAACTGCTCCACAGATGAGTAACCTGAAGCTCAGAGAGATTAAATTACTGTTTTCTTTCAAAAAGCACTTCTTGGGATGCACACCCTCAGGCAGTCATGTGGAGGTAGGATCAGAAACCAGGCTTGAAGAGGGTAAGAGCGACCCTTTACACCTACCACCTGGGCTGACTTCTGGGTGAACTCTAGGGAACAGCACGTGAACTGTACAAGCAAAATGAGACACTGAAGAAGACAGTGGTAACAGCTGCACTGTTTTCTAAGGGACCAAGAAAACACCTTATTAGAAGGTCTCCTTCTCCCGGGTTCTGGTCGTGGAACAGTCAGAGCAGAGTCCTGGCAAGAAGTCAGGAGACTTTGGTTCTGTGACCTGGTGATGATGCTGCCATAATGGGAGAATCGGACTACTCCAGCTGACCTCTCTGAGCCGCAGTTTCCTCACTCGTACCATGAGAATGTTAGAACAGAAGGTCTCTAAGTACGTCCCAGTTCTAAGACACTTCAGTTCTAGCAAAGAGTAGATGAGTCAGGACTAGGGGAGGCTCAAGGGAAGGATGGACAGCGAGAAGGGGGCTTCCAGCCTAGAGAACAAGGTGTGACCCACACCACATGGGGCTTCTGCACATCTCTGCCGCAGCTGGGAGCACAGGCAGTTACACAGAAAGGAACAAACTGCTCCCGCCCTTACAACCACCATAAAGAGGTGGATGTTTGCTCTCTCAGTGAGCACTGGGATGAGAGGCTTCCTGATGCAACAACCTTGAGATGATGCTGCTCCTCAAATATTGTCAGAGTTGATCATCTCACTGAGTTTTCATCACCCTCTTGTTCCTTACAGAAAATTTCCAAAATCCATCTTTACTTGGAACTCCAAACTCCCTGCAGCTCTCGCTTCCTGTGGTGAGCGATGCAGCTTCCTCAACAGGAAGTGTCTGCAATCTCTCCAGAGTCTCTGCTCCAGCTGTCAGTTCAGCATGGCTACTGCCATCAGCCTCGGGCACCTCTTCCCAGCCACTCATGGGGAGTGCCTACCTTTACCAACATTCTAGCACAACCACGCTATCTGGAGTGACTGGCCAGAGCCAGAGCTCCACCTCAGCTGCTTCCTATCCAGGTCTCTTTGAGTGGGGCATCCCAGGAAGCACTGCACAGGAGTCATCTTCACTCGCAGACTGCACTCTGACTGTCATTGGCCAGGACAGTAGTTTCTTCCATGTCTATGGCAGCCGAGTATGACAGAACTTCAGATGCCAATAACTTGGTCCCACTGTATCCATCACTTTATGCCAGCCTTGCTCAGGGAACACCATCTCAGGTTCCAAATCAGGGACACAGCCTGTCACTTCCCTACCAGGAAGGAAGCCAGGTGTACTACTATGGTCACGGCATACTGGGGCCTCTGCTGTCTGGAGAACTTGGCCCCTGCCTGCAGTCCTACGGCTCTGTGTCCTACACAGGAGCTGGGGCCTCTGCCCCTCAACCAGAAATGGGGATGGTTCTAAAGGAGAGTCAGCCCACAAATATCCTACCACCAGCCTCCACCTCTGGGCTCTACTATGGTGTCTCTGCTCAACCCATCACACAAACCAGATTTCAAGGTGAGTACGAACAGCAACAAGAGAGAGGAAGCTGGTCCACATCAAAAATAAGGTCAAATCTGCAGCTGGGAAGTGGTGAGGCCACAGACAGGTAGAATTGATGTCCTGCAACTTTAATAAAGCACTACCCTGGGCCAGCTCTGTGGCCAAGTTGTTGAGTCGCACATTCTGCTTCGTCAGCCCAGAGTTTCGCCGGTTCAGACCCTGGGCGCAGACCTACCACCGCTTATCAAGCCATGCTGAGGCGGCATCCCACATAGGAGAGCCAGAAGCACCTACAACTAGAATATACAACTATGTAGTGGGGGCCTTTGGGGAGGAAAAGAAGAAGAAGAAAAAAAATGAAGATTTGCAACAGATGTTAGCTCAGGTGCCAATATTTAAAAATAAAATAAAGTAAGCACTACCCTCACTCAGTATTCTCTGCTTAAGACTCCTCATAAGAACGCCTAACACAGGTAGGAGAGGGGACACAGTAGTGGCCATCTACGCTACATGGGTGACAACCCCAAATGACAACAAAGGACACCACATGTCTCACTGCCCCGGTGCTCAGTCCCCTGTACTACCACACTGAAACAGACTCCGTTCCCTGATCTATGGCTTTAGTGTCCTAGGAAGGCACTGCATAACTCTCATAGTAGCAGTTCAGGGTTAACTTTGCCTTCATTCATTGACATGAGGATTTAAGACTTTCTGTTCCCAGATCCTGTCCAAAGCAAGCAGGCTAAGAATCTGCCCTTGCTCAGGACATGTCCTGATTTTATTAGAAAGAGCTCCACTCCCTCTCCTGGTCCACGGTGTGAAGTGTTCTTATTCTCTCAGGAAAGTGGACAGAATCCAAAGGACTCTACAGGCGAATCCTAGGCTTTTTAAAACATTTCATAGTTTAAAAATCACTTTTATTTGTCCTATAACCCTATTAAATACAGAGAAAACTAAGGAACAATGACATCAAGTGATATCCTGTAAGAAGTAGGACAGTTGCTTTTGTCTCCTAGCACAGGACACTGTCCACGATCCTTAAGAAGAGCTAGTAGAAATGCCTTGCCCACTGTGGGAGGGTGCATGATTGGTGCACTGGTTTCTAGGGGGGACATCTCACCTACAGTGACTCACTTCTTCCTTGCTTCCTTTGTAGTGGTGGAAACTTCCCTGGGGATGGAGACTTCCCTGGGCCAGACATTTTTTCTACAGCAAACTCTGGAATTCCCCAAATCCTGCAGTAGCAGAAATACCCAGATGCTGCAGAGTAACCCACCACCTGAGCCTGGGGACATTTCACTGACAGCTCCACTCCAGACTTCGAAAAGTAACCTTCTGGCACTGTCTCCAGCACCAAAGAATTGGGATGAGTTTAACACCAACCTTTCAAAGCCTCTGGATCCCGACCAGATCCCAATAGAAAACCAAGATCCCCTGCTACATCCTTTAGAAATTCCTGATATTCTCCAGCTCCTGACCTGCATTGATCCCCTCAGGCAACAGGAGCAGCCTGGTTCTGGAAACGCTGATCTGGGAAAGAGTAGCCTGAGTCTTGAGGGCCAAGGGACACTGGAAAACGGGACCGAGGCTAGCGGTGGCTTTGCAGACATCGCTACACTGATGGAGGATGGTCACCTTCCCCAACTATTCGACCCCTTGAAAGACCTTGATCAACCCCAAGGCCCCGAGCTGATCCAAGCCAAAGAGACAGGAGCCATCGAGTCCATCCAGCTGCAGGAAAAGTCAAGTGGCAGAAAGGATGCCTCCCATCATGCCAGGAAGAACAAACATCAGGCCTCTGAGCCTCTCGATGGTGCTCCTAAGGCCAAAATCCAGCCAAAGGACCCAGAGTGCCTGTCAGGGGCAGAAGGGCTTATTTGCAATGCTGCAGCCAGTGACAGGGCTCCTGAGAACGAGGCCGAGCACTCCAACAGCAAACCTCAGAAAGCTGCACCCAGCAGGATCAGTACAACTAAGAGCCATGGGCAGGAAAGGACCAAGAGCACCAGAGGAAACAACTCCAAGAAAGCTGGAGAGAGTCACCAGTCAGGGATTCAAGTCAAGGGGGAAGAGAAGACAAGCATGCGGAAGATGAAGTGGAAGAAGAATCAGCCCGAGCTGAGCCAAGAAAACTTTAAGCGGCCTCGAACCAGCCTCGGCCAGCCCATGCTGGAGTCGGTGCAGGTGTTTCATGCTCTGGGGAGGAAGAGTGATAAAAACACTGGGCTCTCTTCCTCCAGGGCTCTGGGAACCTCCAGCAACCCCAAACACCCCCAGCCCTGCCCAGCTATCAAACTGTGGCTGGATACCCGACTCGAGGGTCAAGGTCCTGAGGAAACTCAAGTCAAAGCTCAGAAAGCAGAGGACAGTGCTGAAAAAGAGTGTCCACCTCCATCCCAGGATGAGCTGCCACCTCCCAAGAAGGTCAGGTTGGTACTTCTGCCTTTTCTGACCGTGGACAAGCCTCAAGCTCGACCTGTTTCTCGGAGGCCACGGGCTCTGGTCTCACATCGGCCTGCTGTGGCTGACCCTGCCCGGCCTGGTTCTACCAACTCAGCTCAACCAACTGCAGTCAATTCCGCCCGGCCAGCTCCTGCATCTTTGATAGGTCCTGCCAGACCAGCTCAGCCAATTTCCACCAACCCCACTAGACCAGGTTTGACCTACCCCACCTGGCCTAGTGCTCCTCAGACCACTGCTTCAAGGTCTGTACCCTACAGAACAGCATCTTGCATATCTCTCCAGGGGCAGCCTGTTCCCACTGCTGTGACCAAGCTCCAGGGCCTGTCCAAGCCTCAAACCCAATTTCTACTCCAAGACTTCAGCAACCAACCAATTCCATGGAGGAAATCCAATGTTTCAGGGCCAGTGGTCTCAAAGCCCATCACAGAAGAGCAGAGGCCAGAGCGGGAGGCCATGAAGAGGCAGGCTCAATGGGAGCGTGAGAAGGCTGCCAAATACACCTCTTTGGGGAAAGTGCAGATTTTCACTGAGAGGGAAAAAGAAAAGGAAATTGCTCGATACTACAGGTATGCAATATAAGGCTGCTAGGACAGTTGGAGCCACTTTTAGAATCTTCTATTTTTCCAAATATAGATATACATTTTTATTTACTCTGATACATTGTAAAACTTAATAAAACTGAATAAATAAATGTAATATAATTAACAGATGAGTCATAAAGAAGTCTTTTGAGTTTGGAGATGCTGTCAACTGTGGTTTCTGTTGGTGAGGGTGGGGATTTAAGGCTGCATGAAAGAACTGAGAGCTGGACAGGAGAGTGAGAGAAAGGGCATACAAACTGAGGAAGAGGAAAGAACTGTGTCCAGGGCTGGGAAAGCCAAAAGGGGAAAGGTTTTAGGAGTTTATAAAAAGAAGCAGGAGTAGGGGAAATGGCCAAAGTCAGAAGCAGGGTCTGAGGTGAGGGTTAAAAGAGTAAAATTGAAATAGAGTTGAAGATGGCAGCAGGTGAGTCTAGGCTGACCAGGAGAAATGCCTAAAGCCTCTCAGGGATGCTGGCCTTATGTCTCATGACCACTACATTGGTGTTTTGGAAAACAGGAGAAACAGACCTCTCCAAAATGTTTGTGTTGCCTCATCCATGAATGATTATGGCTGGGGATGGTGAGTACAAATCATAAGGGAATCTACCAAATGAACGGCCAGGGCTGAGTTACTGTCGGGGCAGCTGATAACAGGGGCCTCCCCATGGGAGCTGCTGCAGCAGGAGGCCCACCCAGAACAGGGATGGCAGAGAAATCATCATTTCCTCAACACCTGTGCACCAGGCCCACAAATCTCCACTTCAGTTAACCTTTGCAACAACACGCGAGGCCAGGATCATTGAGCGGCTTTACTATTGACATGCAGCAATGGGCTGCAGTCACATTGCACTTAGAAGAGCAAGTGACATTGGAGTCCCCAGTATTTGCAAGCGCCAGTAGGCAGCCAACTTGGCTTTCAGAGCACAGCATCCAGAGGTTACTGGTGGACGAGATCAAACTTCTGGAGGAGCCTAAATCTTTTTCTTTCAGGTGTACATCGTTATATTTTGCCTTCTGTATAGACTACATTGTGTTCTCCACCAAGAGTCTAACTGCCATCCATCATCATCCACATGTGCCCCTTTACCCCTTTCGCCTTCCCCCCACCCACTGTCCCTCTGGTAACTGCCAACTTGTTCTCTGTATCTATGTGTTTGTTCATTTGTTTATCTTTCACATATGAGTGAAATTCTATGGCATTTGTCTTTCTCTGTCTGACTTATTTCGCTTAGCATAACACCCTTCAAGGTCCACCCATATTGTTGCAAATGGTATATTTCATCATTTTTATAGCTGAGTAGTATTCCATTGTATATATATATATACAACATCTTCTTTATCATTCATCTGTCAGTGGGCACTTAGATTGTTTCCAAGTCTTGGCTTTTGTGAAAAATGCCACAATGAACATGGGGCGCATATATCTTTTCCAATTAATGTTTTCATATTCTTTGGATAAATACCCAGAAGTGGAATAATTGGATCATGTGATAGTTTTATTATTAACTTTTTGAAGAATCTCCATACTGATTTCCACAGTGGCTGTGCCAATTTACATTCCCACTAGCAGTGTGCTAGGGTTCCTTTTTTTCCACATCCTCTTCAAAAGATTGTTTCTTGTCTTTTTAATAACAGCCATTCTGATGGGCATGAGGTGATATCTCATTGTGGTTTCGACTTGCATTTCCCCAAAAATTAGTGATGTTGAACATCTTTTCATGCGCCTGTTGGACATCTGTATATCTTCTTTGAAAAAAATGTCTGTTCAGACATATTAACTTGAGGGGCCTGCGAGGTCCTCCTCCATCCACCTTGCCCCCTGCTGCTTCTATAAACATCACCATCATCCAAAGCATAGAAAAAAAATACGTTGGAAGTGTCCAGCTCATGGGGCAAGAGCGGTGGGCGTGCATTCACATGGGGTCGCTGCTCCATCAGCATAGGACGTATGTGCCCAATGGCCCAGAGTTGCTCCTTGGGAGGCCTCATGGGGCATCTGGAGGGGGTGATCAGGGGAAGAGTGGGAGGACATGGAATGGAATTGGAGTGGGAGGAGGGGAGAGATGGGGACAGTGGATAGTTAACATGGGAAAATTGGTACTTTACATTTCTAAAATGATTTTTTGAGACATAATTTCATACCATAAAATTCACCCTTGAAACTGCAAATTCAGTGGCATTTGGTCCATTCACAAGCCTGTGCAACCATCGTCGTCTACCCCATCACATCTTCATCACCCCTAAAAGAAACCCCCTTAACCTTTAGTAGTTACTCTTCATTCCCTCCTCTCTCCAGCCCCCGGCAACCACTCACCTGTTTTCTGTCTCTATGGACTTGCCTTTTCTGCACATTTCACACATATGAAATATACCACAATATGTGACTTTGTCTGGCTTCTTTCACTTAGCAGAATATTTTCAAAGTTCATCCATGTTTTAGTGTGTGTCAGTCCTTCATTCCTTTTTATGAATGTATAATATTCTATTGTATGGATCCACCACACTAGTTTGTTCATTCACAGTTCATGGAAGTTTGGGCTATTTCCACTAGTAATTTACATTTATTGGGAGTTTATTCTGTGGCAGGCAGTACCCCACGAAGTCACTCACCCCATTTCACAGATAAGAGGACAGGCTTGGAGGGTGTCAAGAATTTGCCCTAGGTGAAAAGTCAGCAATTGGGGGAGCTGGCATTTGAACTCAGGCAGTCAGATTTCAGAGGTAATAGATGCACAGGATAGAACATGAGAAAGGTACAAAAGGGGATTCAATGGAAATTCACCCTTTTACCCAAGTTCTCCAGCCACTCATTTACCTTCTCCCTTAGACACATTTACTTTTGCCACGCTGCAGATCCTTCCAGAGAAATGATTTACACCCCAACACGGATGTATCACAATTTACTGACTAATGTGTCCCACTGATTTGAAGTGTCACTTTTAAGGCATACTAAATTCTTAACATGTATTTGAATTACCCTTTTCAGAATTGTCCTAGATTTTTTGCCTATCTTTTATATTTGCCATTTCTCTAGAATTCTTTTTATCTGCTTAAGATTTTAAAAAATTTCCTCCTTTTCTCGTTTCTTAAGGAATTATCCATTATATTCATTCACTCATGTTATTTTTAATTCAATCTTCATTTTTCGAATTTTCTTCTACTTTTAATTCTGTTCTTTGTTCTATCATCTTACCTAGTTCTGATTTATGTTGTTCCTTCATCTTTTTTATTCTGGTAAAATATACATAACACAAAATTTACCATTTAAGCATACAATTCAGTGGCATTAAGTGCATTTACGATGTTGTACAACCATCACCACTATCCAAATTTGTAAAAATTATGTCAAAAGATTGAGCAGGACTTCAGAAAGATGGAGGCAGCAGGATAGGTTGTGATCGCCCCAAACCCTGTCGTGGAAATAGATCAACCCAAACCAAACACCCATGGGTAGCATTTACCATTTCCAAAAGTTTTTCATCATCCCAAACAGAAACTCTATACCCATTAAACAATAGTTTCATTCCCTCCTCAAATATGTTCTTTCATCTTTTGCACTGTTTTTCCTAAAATCTTTTAGCTCATTTTGAATAGCAGGTGATGGTTTTGATCTGGTTTGTGGGCCTGTCCTTTCTGACTTCTTTCATTGTCTGATGGGATGCTATTCTGCTCCTTATTCTCTTTTTTCCATACTACCTTTGTATTGGATCTGATCTCAATCCTTTTCTGTTATTCATTTTTAGGTGAAATCAGTTTTAATGCACTTTGAAAAGGAGGTGTGGTTGAGGATCCTTTTTGTAACTTCACAGAGCTTCTGTGTGTGTTTCCAAGGTATTATTCAAAAACATGAGGCTTGCTTTCTGTGGGTTTTTGGCTCTGTTCCCTTCTCTAACTTTTATCAAGACGTCTCTCTTTGTGTCTGTTCATCCCAGAAGTTTCTCCTCTGTGTGGGCCACATCTTGGAAAGGAGCTCTGGCAGCTCAGTTTGAAGATGTAGAGGGTAGACTGCTCCGGTCATTCAGACTCTATCCCGGGCCTTTCATACTTCTTACTCTGGGGTTGGGCAAAACTCTTCCCAGTCTCAGCTGCTGTTCTCAGAGTGGCCCACAGCACTTTCCAGTGAATACATGCTGGCATTCTGAAGGCCTCCTGCCCTCATGTCCATCAGATGCTTCCTCCTGTCTGCTGCTTTCTCTGGTGCAGATGATGTGACCAGGCAGCTCTGTGCCTGTTAGTGGTGGTCTGCCTCACCCTCTTGTTTTAGAGTTCCTAGTCTCGTGGCAAATGCTACCCGTGGGCATTTGGTTTTGATTGATCTATTTCCATGAGAGAGTTTGGGGAGATTCAAAAACTACGCTGCTGCCCCCATCTTTCTGAAATTCTTCTCCATTGTTTGACATAATTATTTTAAATTTGGGGGCCCTGTAATTTTCAGTTCCAAAGCATAGCCCTGTTTGCCTCACCCTCCTTAGGACTCTGGGTCAGATGAGGCTGTCTGAGTCTCCTCTGTCTAACATGGCACCTCATGTCTGTATTTGCTCAGTCCATGGGGTTTTTTTCTTTTTTTTTAGGAAGATTAGCCCTGAGCTAACTTCTGTTGCCAATCCTCCTCTTTTTTCTGAGGAAGACTGGCCCTGAGCTAACATCCATACCCATCTTCCTCTACTTTATATGTGGGACGCCTACCACAGCACGGCTTGCCAAGCGGCACCATGTCCACACCCGGGATCCGAACTGGCGAACCCCAGGCCGCTGAAGCGGAACGTGCATACTTAACCACTGTGCCACCAGGCCGGCCCCATCAGTCCATGTTTTGAATAAGTCAAAACACTATAACCTAAAGTGCTAATGGGCAGAGGGACATTTGGCCACCATGAGAGGTAAAGCAAGCCTGTGGGCAGGTGGATAGGCTGGAGGCAGGCCCTGGTTAGGAATGTGTATCTTTTCCTTCTCTTTGTATCTACTTATCTAAACAGATACAAAGCGGAACCTCCAATCTGCCCTCCTCCCCAGCAAAGAAGCTGGTCCACGCACAGTTTTCTTCATCTCAGTTCATGGCAATGCCGTTTTCCCAGTTGCTCAGGCCAGAAAGTTCTGAAGTCATTTGACTTCTCTCTTTCCCTCCCAACCACACATCCAGAACATAAGCAAATTCCATCTGCCTTACCTTCCAATTGTATCTAGAATTCGTGCACTTCTAACCACTTTCCTACATTCCCACTCTAGTCCAAGCCTCTATCATTTCCTGCCTGGATTATTGAGAGAGCTTCCTAACTCGGAGGTTCCTAAACTTTCTAGGTTCACAGAACTCTTTGCATTTTATCTGTAGGCTAAAAGAAATACATAACAGTCCCATTTATTAAGCAGTTAGGTTCCAACAATTTAAGAAGTATGTATGCATTAGTAGGCTGGATAATGGCCATCCAAAGAGATCAGGTCCTAATCCCTGAAACCTTTAAATATTACTACCTTATTTAGGAAAAGGGTCTTTGCATATGTGATTAAATTAACGGTCTTGAGACGGGGAGGTTATCCTGGATTATCAGGATGAGTCCTAAATGCAATCACGCATCCTTATAAAATGGAGGCGGAAAGAGATTTGATGCAGACAGAAGAAAAGACAATGTGACCAGGGAGGCAAAGATTGGAGTGTTGTAGCCACTAGCCAAGCAATGCCAGCAGCCACCAGAAGGTGGAAGAGGCAAGGAAGAAAAATCTCCCCCAAGAGCCTCCGCAGGGAGAGTAGCTCTGCTGACACCTTAATTTTTCCCCAGTGATACTGACTTCAGACTTCTGGACTCCAGAACTGCGAAAAAATTAATGTCTGCTTTTTAAGCATTACTTTTTAAGCAGACCAAACTGTGAGAAGCCACAGAAAAAATGCTGCAATAATATAACACATTGTGCAGTCATACAATGTTCTAACAACTAAGTAGACATTTGAAAAATAATACATATAAATTAAAAGAAAAAATATTTTTATTTCACTTTTAACCACAATCACTTGGAATGGAATGTGACTGTTGGGCACTGTCCAACATCTCAAACCTTGGAATTAAATTGGACACTGCCAGCTTCATTTCCTGCTCTACATTGATTTTCAAATAGCACTCGCTTTTTATTACAGCACCTGCCAAAAACCCAGCTTCACAAAGATAAGACAGCATTGAAAGGAATATAGCATGGCCTAATGTTGAAACTGTGAACTACCTACTAGCTAGAGGCTCACACTATCTAACAGTTATCAAGTATTGCTGTGAATCCTTAAAAATTTTTAAATATCCTGCCACACCTCAGTGAATTTTTTTGGTATCCTGGGGGTATCCCAGTGTACCTCATGAGCCCCAGTGTTAACTGGTTCCCTGTTCCCACCCTTTCTTTCTAAAATTTGTCAACCCAGCTACCCTAATGATCCTTTCAAAACATGTCAGATCCTGACCATCTTCTGCTCAAATCCTCCCATGGCTCCTCACTTTTCTGAGTCAAAGCCAACATCCTTATAATGGCCCTACCTACATCAGGGGTCAGCAAACAGTTTCTATAAAGAGCCAGACAGTAAATATGTTAGTCTTTGCAGACCAGATTGTCTCTGTCTCAGCTACACAACTCCGCAGTTGTAGCACGAAAGCAGTCACAAAAAATACATAATTGGACATGGCTGTGTTCCTACAAAAGTTCATTTACAAAGAGAGGCGCACTGTAGTTTGCTCACTTGTGCCCTATGTGATCTACTGCTGTACTTCCTTTCGTTCACTCCACTCCAGTCATGCTGAGCCCTTGCCCTTCCTTAAATACACCAGCAGGCTCCTGGCTCAGGGCCTTTGCACTTGCTGTTCCCTGCCTGGAATTCCTCCCTACCTCCTTCAAGTCCTTATTAAAAATTTTCAATGAGGGTTTACCTCACCACACTATTTGAAATTGCAACTGCCTCCCTGCACTTTTCCTTTCCTTCAATCTTATCCCCTTTACCAAGACCCACTTTCCCATAGTACTTAGAATCTTCAAATACACCATGTAATTTACTTATTTATCTCAATAATTATTTATAATCCATCCCTCCCTCACCCATCACTAGAATGTAAGATACTTGAGGGCACGGTTGTGTTTTTTTGTCTGCTTTGTTCACTGATATATGTGCCCAATGCCTTGAACAGTGTTTGGCACACATTAGGTACTCAATAAATATTAATTGATTGACTGGCTGAATTCTTTCAAAGAGTATAAATACAGTGGCATGCAATTCTTTATCTTGCATTCAAAGCTATGGACATATGCCATAGGACATAGGACAAAGTGCCTGGACATATGCCAATATTTTTGCAGAGAAATACGTAAACCAAATATAAAATGATAAAATCCCTCAACCCAAAGTATCCAACCCAAATAGCCCTAAAGTTTCTTATCTCATTTAACTCTTGTTGAAATATACAACCTTGAGAATGGTGCTCTTATCTAAAACAAAAGGCTTTGAATCATTAGGAAATAAATTATAGAATTCACAGGTAACTAGCAGGTAACAAAGGAAGAAAATACATCTAAAATAAAATCGACCCCTTTTGTACACATTTAAGCATTAATTGTAACAATACACACACACTAAAAACCTTTCCAAGTATGCATAAGAACTCATTTTCCCAACTAGACATTTTTCTTAGCAACAGGAGATACGAGTCCTCAAACAAACTATAGGTGGAGCTCCAAACCTCAGATTCATCTTAATGTTACTGGTTTTACCGTAGTCGTCTTCTCAAGGAACAACTTCTCCATCACATAATTTCAACTCCAAGTGAAAAGGAATACAATTTGTGTTCATTCATAATACACATAAAAGAGCCCGGTGTACTTTCCATATTTCCCTTTTTATGAACAGCTCATACCAGATCTTTTTCTTCCCAAGTATTTACTTTTCAAATTCTATTTGTTATTTTATATTCCCAGTGGGTTCACAGAAAAAAATTGAACAATGTGAACAATTGGTCTTCAGTACACATTCCATTTCTGCTTTCAGAGCACCCCCATTTCCTAGCAATGTTCAAGATAGGCTGTTTTAGTGTCTTAATGCATGGAGCTCACCTAGCATGCCCTTGAGAAACTTACTCATCTTTTAAAGATTTTTTTTTCCTTTTGATGGCTCTAAGCCCTCATCCATGAAGGCCTTAAAACAACAGGAACTAAGTTTTTCTTTTTCATGATTGTGGACCCATCACCTGACATAGATCCATTAACACGATAGGTAGTCAACAAATATTTGCTCAATTAATGAAGGCATTTAGCTTTGGAGGCTTTCTGCTCCAAGCTCTAATTGCCTTGTAGTGAAGACTTGGTCCCAAGAACATAACGGCCACTGTTTTTCATTGTTCATCTCAGTTATCACCATAATTGGCTACCATTGCTTCTGCCTGGACTTCCACAATAACAGTATTTGTTCACTGATGTATCCCTAACACTTAGAATGGAAGCTGGCTCATAGTAGATGCCCAGCAAACATTTACTGAATGAGAGGCTGAATGAGTCAGATTTTGTCCTGTGTTGGCTCCTGCCAGGACCTCACCTGCATCGTGTGCCCTCCCTATGACCAGCACCACCAGTACACCAATTTCTTTAAGTGGAATCCACTGTTTACATTCAGAAGGGAAAGAATTAGTAGAGAAATAGAGTTTTGGAGACACAGTAGAGTGTTTTTACAACTGTCTTCCCAGAGTTATCTGCAGGGGCTCCTGGAGAATACCAACATGTGTCTTTATGCTTGTAGAAACAAAAGAACCTGATAATGGCTTTCAGCCATAAGTCTGAAAAGCCAATGACCACACAGAATCACTTCAAGGAAATCCAAGAGAAATGTGCACAACAGAATAGGAGAAATTGGAGATCTGATGCTGGCCTGGTGGAGGAGGTAACACCTGTGCAGGGATTTTAAGGTAGACCTTGAAGCATAGGTCATGTCATCACACTAACAAACATACAGGGAGGCTCCCAAAATTTGTGGGTAAAGTATCCCAGGTGAGCTACACTTTCAAATCAAGGCATTGTTTCAGAGTGATGATATACAAAGTCTCCTGAGACAGAATAACTAGTGGGTTTGCAAGACCTTTTTGGAAAAAGGCTGTTCATATATTCACACATCCACACACAGAATGTGCCACACTGTTTGTATCTGGTATAAACAACCGCCTTGTCCTGGTGTCCCTACTGCTTTGCACAGTGACCCTTAGAGATGCAACACGCATTTTCGATAGATTTTATTGGTGTTCTGAATTAAAAAGTTAGTCTTATGTTCTTTTCTAGGCAATAAAAGGACTGCCTAATACCTTAAGCCACCAATTTTGTGCAGAAAGTAACACAAGCTGAAATTTTCAGTTTTCCTTTCCCCGACTTAGAAACCCCAGTTAATTTAGCCAAGTACTCGGAAGAGCAATCCCTCCTTGAACTCTGGATTTGTGTGAGGGGCTATCTGGCAGGTAACTCCTGCCCCAAATAAAAATAATTCTAAAGACAAGTCAGCCTGGTCATCGGTTCCTTTAACTACTTGGTTCCCTCTTCTTCCCTGTTGAGTTTCCTTTACCAAGATGGCCGCCGTCGGGCTCTCTCCTCATTGGTCGGTTTCCCGCAGGTGGAGGCTCTAGCCCCGCCCGCCAGCTCGCGGCCCCGGGCGCTCGGTTCCCGGGAATGGAATTGTCAGACCAGCGGGAGTGGGCGGGACGGGACGGGACGGGGCGGGGGTCGGATGTGACGTTTCCGGAAGCTCCGACTGCCATCCGCGGGGACAGGTGGGGAAGGGTCCCGGGAATATGGTGGGGCCGGGGTGCTGAGCGTGGTCGGACCGTGAAGTGGAGCGGCCGCCGTGAGTGTGGGGCCTGCAGCCTTCTCCTCCCCCACGCCCCTTGCCTGACCCGCTGCGCGCGAAGACCCTTAGGGCTCCGGTCCCCAGCCAGGCCCAGTGCTTCCCCGCCCACCGCCCTCGAACGACCCGAAAACGGATGATTTTGCCCCGGCTTGGCAATTTGGGCTTGAGTGCCTTCAAGAAGGGAGCCTCAAGCAGGTGTCAGGAGGTCCCTCCCTACAGTATACGCCCCTCTGCTCATTCCTCCTACTTCCTTTCGCCGCCTCCTCAGTGCTTTACGCCACCTTCCCCTCTCATTCGCGGATGCTACATCTCCTCTTTGGAGTGTTGCTCAGCCCTGTAATACCGAGTACCGAGCTGGCGTCAGGAAGGGGTCCCATTCTCGATCCAAAAGATCCTCTCCCTAGAGGTACTGAGATGCAACAAACATCCTCTCCTTCCGTTAGCTTTAATGGGCTCTGCGCTGAGTTTGCTAATTAGGCGACTAGTGGAGGTTTTAGATTTGCTAGAAGCTTTCTGAGTCTCTAAAAAGGCTTTGTGGGAGATGGAATACCTCTGCCTCCCTCGTAGTCCCTACAGCTTTTGTACTATTAGTGAGGGTGTTTTAGAGAGGAAGCTTGGTGGAGCAAGTGTGACCTAGAGATAGAACTGGCCGAGAGAACACTATCTCTGAGGGAGGGCTTGAGGTGGAAACGGAGAAACAGTGGATAGACAAATGAAACTGAACAGTGAGGATTTCTGGGCACATCAGAATCCTGACTGAAGCGAAAACTCTGTTGGAAAGGAGTAAGGTATAAAATTGAAAAGACAAAATAGGGACACAGGGCCTCGAATTGCAAAATGAATTCTACCGTAGCTTGTATATTCTACAGTGTGCTGGGTAGAGTGCGCTGAAATTCAATATGTATCAAATTCCCAGATTCTTTTTGGAGATGATGTAGAGTAATATCTGATTGGAAGTTGGAATCCCATTTCAATCGCAACAATATCTAGAAAGATTGTAGAATTATTGCAGTTTGAGACCCAGGGTGGGAAAACCCCCAGGTTGTTTGTTGGTTTGTTTTTTGCATTCCAGGTTACCTTCATGCCCTTTTGTGATTCAAAGACTGCTTAGTCTTTGAAGATAGATTTGAGTAAATTGTTTTCAAAATCTGAATTCCTTGCCATGATATGAGGAATGATGTTGTAGATTGACTGGAACAGTGGTTTAGTGAGCGGAGTTAGGATTATGAGCGTTCATTCCCAGACCAGTTCCCCTAACAAACCTTGTGCTCAAAGATGAAAAAGTACACCACCGAAAAAATGTCAGTTACTCTCAGATGAAATAAAAGTGATCAAACTTGAAGTCGGTTAACAATCATAATGAAAATTCATTGAGTACATTCTGCCAGGTACTATGTGGATGGAAGTGGGTAGCCAGGAGGAGACATAATGCAAAAAATAGAAGACACTGTCCTTGCTGTTATGATGCTGAGGGCAAGGCCACCTAATGACAGGGAATGATTAGCATGAAGACTGGAAATGAACCCCCTGTGGCCCAACATGGTTATACCACCTAATTATGGCATAGGGACTGTGTGGTTTTGAGTCTGCCAATCATGATATGGGCTTCCTTGAGGGTCTCAGCCTTCTTGTGGGAAGGAGACCTTATTTGATATGAACCACAGCATATGGTATTTTTCTCTTAATTTATTAGTAAAGTAAAGGTTCATGGGATAAACATACTGTATGCTAGGCTGTCCTGGGATGATGGGGGCCATGGTGTTGATGCTATCTGTTTTCTCCATTCTGTCTCAGAACTTCTTGGCCCTGATGTCTGACCATGGAGACGTAAGCCTCCCACCCGAAGACCGGGTGAGGGCTCTCTCCCAGATTGGTAGCGCAGTGGAGATAAATGAAGACATTCCACCCCGTCGATACTTCCGCTCTGGAGTCGAGATTATCCGAATGGCATCCATTTACTCAGAGGAAGGCAACATTGAACATGCCTTCATCCTCTATAACAAATATATCACGTAAGACACCTCCAGTTTCCTTTTTCTTTTCCGATGACTGGTGCCTTACTTATCCTACTCTTGTGCTCATTTATTCTGCTCAGAATTGCTAAAACTACAGAACTTTACAGCATCATTATCATTAATCATTTTTGCTGGCATCTCCTACGTATTGGCTGTCCTTGACATTCAAAGACATGAGTACTGAAAGTATTATTTTCATGACTCAGTAATTTCATGAGTAAGAGACCTAGCTCTTTGGCCTGTGCCCACATGGCCCAGCTGGTAGGTGAAAGAGTTGGTGGTTAAAGTACACATGTTTTGTATTGATGAATGTTTTTCCTGTCCTTTCTCTATTAAGGCATCCAGTCATAGGATTATTGTTGAGGTTCAGCAGAGGGAAAATTCCTCACCTCTACTTATTTTGTAGCAAATTAAGTGATTCAGAAAAAGTTTTTTCTTCTTAGCCTTTATCACAATCATGCAAATCATCAGATAAGTATTACCACCTACAGTTTGTGTGGCTCATCATAAGAACTTTCACCTTGAATTGCTTAGCATCTTAGGGTAGGCAGCATAAATAGATTTCAGTACAGTCAACAGGGAACAATGCCTATAACCCCAGTGACAATGCAGTGATGTGTAATTTAGGAAGGGAATGATGTTAAGGGGTTTTATTTGTAATTTCTAGGCTTGTTCTTTCATCATACTGGGACTTTTTAAAAACTAATCATAATTACGATGTATTTTTTGGCTCTTAATAGTTCATAGAGTGTTTCACCTGCATTATTTTGTTTGATCTTCGCAGTTCTGTGTGCATTGAGTTGGGTGTGTCATCCTCCTATTCTCCACATGAGGAAACCAGCTCAAGGTTTAGTGATATGCTTTGTTCCACAGTTTGGAGTGACAAAACCCAGATTTTCTAACTCTTAACTCAGGATTCGTTCTACAACATAGGTCCTACCTATTCTTTTTGTTTTCCTTTTGGTAATGTTCTATGAGTTGAAGGCAGTCTTGAGATAATAGTCTTGAGGCCCACTAACTATTTTTTGGTTATTTTTTATTATTGTTTTTTGAATAGGTAACACATACATATGGTACAGAATTCAGAAGGCACAAGAGGGTATAAATATTTGAAAACTAAGTCTCCCTACCACTCCTCTTTTCCCCTAAACTTTCATTCCCCTCCCCAGAGACATTCACTTTTATTAGTTTCTTATCTGTCCTCCCAGAGATGATATATGTATACCAATTATATCACATTTTTTGATCACATACTGCTCTAAAGCAGCGTTTCTCAACGTTGGCATCATTGACATTTTGGGCTGAATGATTCTTTGTTGTGGGGACTGTCCTGTGCATTGTAGGGTATTTAGCAGCATCCCTGGTCTCTTCCCACTAGATGCCGGTAACATCTCCTCCCCCCACAAGTTGTAACAACCAAAAATGTCTCCAGACTTTACCTAATAGTCTCTGAGAGGCAAAATTGCCCCAGTGGAGAACCAGTGCTCTAAAGAACAATAGGTGATAAGAGTGGACTACTTAGGATTCACATTATAATATTAGAGTGGAGAAAAGGAACTACTGTTGTCTTTTTTTTTCTTCCAAGTTTAGAAGTAGTGCCATTTCCTCAAAGATCTTGCAGTCCATCCATGTCATCATGCTCTGACATGTGGCCTCAATGTTGATAAAATGTCATAGAATTATAATTACATTCCTGCCTCTCTTTGCTGTTGTGAGGTTTTCATTCCTAGACACAATGGGCACAAAATTTATTTTCCCGAGAAGTTTCTTTGGCTACTGTCCCTCTCTTCATATACTCTGTTGCTGGTAGAAATAGTATCCTTGTATATTTCCAATAATCTTGTAGATAGTTCTCCTGGAATGAGACCCAGGAGCACCATTCTTTTCGAGAATCATAGTTTAGAAAGTTCAGTAGACTCATGGAATCACTCTACCAAGTATTTTCTGAAGGGCTTTCTGGATCCTGTTGCCCCACATAGAAAGTGCTTTGAAGGCAAAGATCATATTCATTCAACAAATATATATTCTGTGTACCTACTGTCTACTTGGCACTGCGTTAGGTCCTGGACCTAATTAAAATTGCCCCTGCGCTTATTGGAGTACCTTTCTAGTTACAGAAAAGAAAATAAACAGCTAAGCAAATAAATATATAGTCACAAAATAAGGTAAATGCTATGAAAGCAACAGAGAGAGTGCTGTGACAGAATAATCAAGGGTATCTAATTAACTAGGGTAGTCAGAGTAAGGTCTGTCTGAGAAGGTAAGATTTAAACTGAGACTTGAAGGATGCCAGAGAGTTACTTATTCCAAAGCATGGGGCAGAACATTTAAAACAGACGTAACTGTGTGTTCAGAAGCTCTTAGGTAGGAAAGACCTTAGTGTGTTCTGAAGACTGAAAGAAGATCGTTGTGTTTGGAATGTAGCAAGTAAAGGGAGAGAATGACTCCAGATGCAGTTGGAGAGGCAGGCAGGGCCAAATCATGCAGGATCTTATAGGCCATGTTAAGGAGTTTGCATTTTATCTTGAGAGCAATAGAAAGCCATTGAAGCGTTTTAAGTGGGATTGTGACCCAATCTTACTTATGTTTTAAAAATATAAGTTTTGGCTGCTGTGTGGTGAATGGTGGAAGGAGTGTTAAGAGAAGGCAGGGAGATTAGTTAGGATACTTATAGCTGTTTAGGATGGAGGCTGCTGGCTTTAAGGAGTATAATGGCCTGGAAAGAAGCAGATGGATTTGGCATTCTAGAGGCAGAGTCTGCGGGACTTACTGATAGTCTGGGAAAGAAGACAGTATTAAGGTTGACCTCGGCTTTCTGCCTTGAGCAACTTAGGATGTTGTACTCCATTTACTGAGATGGGGAGAATGGTGTCGAAAAGGGACTGGGTAGGGGTCAGGGGTTCAGGTCTGGTTTGTTTGACATGTTAGGATGTTAACTTGAGAGGCCTGTGAGATATACAAGTAGACATGTGCAGCAGGAGGCTGGATGTACCAGTCTGAACTCAGAGGAGAGGTCTGGGTTGGAAATACAAATGCAGAAGTCCTCAGCATACAATGGTTCTGAAGCCATGAGAACCGCTGAGACCTTCCAGCACAGAGGTTCTTAATCCAGGGTCCAGGAACCCACAGGGATCCATTGATAGAATTCGTGGTCCATGAACTTGGTTGGGAAAACTTTTCTTGTTTTTACCAACCTCTAACTGAAATTTAGCATTTCCTTCAATTTTGAATGTAGACCTCAAACCACGCTAGTATTAATAATAGTTGTAATTTTGTCACCAGTAGAAATCAGGGTATTTTCGTATCATACCACAATTGTTGCTGATATCTCAAAATAACATTTACACTTATCACTATGCACAATTTCAGTATAGTTATTAAACCCATGACTAGATCCTTTTTTAAAATGTATTAACAATGCATTAATAAAGAAGCACATATCATAATTTTTTATATTTTGAAAACTATATTTCAGTAGAATTGGTTTCTTTTGTAATCCTTTTTGTTTTGTGTTATATCTTAAAAAATTATTCTGAGGAGGAGACTGTAGGCTACCTCAGATGCCAGGAGGATCCATGGCACATAAAAGGATCAAGAATCCTTGATAATGAGATTGTAGGATGAGAAAGGAAGGAGCCTGGCACTGAGTCCTGAGGTTGGTTAGTGCAGGGAGGGCCAGCAGAGGAGACTTTGAAGGAAGGTTCCAGAGGCAGGAGGAAATCCAGGAGAAAGTGATGCCATGGGAACCAAAAGAGGACAGTGTTTGCAGGAGAGTGGTCAGCTGGGTCAGCTGTGTGAGGATTTGGGTTTGGTTACATGGTGTCATTGGTGATTTTGATAAGCAATTTTACTAGAGGGATTAAAGAGACACTAGAATGGGTTGAAAGATGAATAGACAGTAAGAAAGTGGACAGTGAATAGACTATCACCAAACTTTTTCTGGAATGGGCCACATAGTAGATATTTTTAGCTTTGCAGGCCATTTGAGTCTGTTACAACCTCTGCTTTGTAATGTGAAAGCAGCCATAGACAATACATGAAGGAATGGGTGTGGCTGTGTTTCAATGAAACTTTATTTAGAACAACACATAGTGAGCCAGATTTGACCCACTAGCTGTAGTTTGCCAAGACCTGGCATAGACAACTCTTTGTAGAAGTTTGGGTAGGAAGGAAAATGGAAAAATGAGGAAGCAATTGAAGGAGGACAAGGAGTGTGACAATGTGTGGTGTGTATTTCAAGATGGGAGATTCTAAAGCGTATTTTCTGCTCCTATAAAGGATCCTGTGGAGGAGTGGCTGATGGTATAGAGGGTTTAACTGTAGCAATAAACTCTTCAATAGGCAAAGGGGGTAGGATTAAGAGTACACAGATACTTAAGAAATGGATTTTTTTCTGTGAGTTGGTGTCTCTTTGAGTGACATGATTATCAGTGTTAACAGTGAGACTGATATGGGGAGTCTGTTCCTGTATATGGTTACACTTTTACGACCCTTTAATATGATAAACTAGGCGTGGAGGAGAGCTGAGTTTGAGGGGGGTGGGATGTAGCAGCTCATTTACTTAATTTGTTAGATTTAGGGTTTAATTTAGGACTTGGATTGGCTTTGCCTGAAGCAATGAATGTAGCTACCTTCATTTTTTCTGCAGATTTCTTCTAGACCCTAATTCTGATTCTATGAACTGAACAAGCCCTGGGAGTTGCAAAAAAGTTCTCGGTCTGTTTTTCTAGCGCATTTTACTTGGTATATTCTTGTTGGTAACAGTGGCTCCCTTTGGCAATTAGTACAACCAGGCCGAGAAGAGGGCGGAGGCAGGCACCTAGCTCACGACTCCTCTGCCTCCTCCACTACTAAGAGATTTTCTAGACCTTTTGTGGATACTTTAGTTCAGGATTTTAAAAGGGCTGTTCCTTCTTTTCCCTGGAGCAGTGCAGGCATCTTAATGATCTCAAGCACATTTCCCCCTCGCTGGCTTTGCCTACTGCAGGAACGCTTTGCCTTTTGCAGACCCCAGTATAGAAGAAGGATCTTCAGCACATTAAATCAGTGCATATTTTCATGATGACCACAGATAATAATCCAGGCAGTGGATTCTTTCACAGCTTTTTATGGTCATTGACTGGGCTGCATAGAAGGGAGTTACAGAGGACTTAGGCAATTCCTGTCTGCTGGGTGAGCCTTCTGTAACACAAACCCACTTTCTGAACGTGGTCTGTCACCTGCATTGAAAATATTTACCACTGGGATTGGGGCTTATGCCGGAAGAGGGTTTTCATCTGTGATCATGCTTACTTTGCTGATTAACTTTTAAGATTGGAAGAGATGATATGAGAATCCTTGCTATATCCGTGTTAGAGAATTTCTGCTTGATTTTTTGGATTAGACATTTTTATACACAAAATTAATATTGGCTCATGATTAAAATAATTTTTCAAATCGTACAGCAATGGAGATATTAAAGTGAAGAGAAAAGTCCCAACCACCAGAGGTAACCACTGTTGTGTTTCCTGTGTGAACAAGAAAATGTTTATGCCCATGTAAGCACACAGGCTCACGTTTATCCTTTTTTCTTAAAGCATGAATGACATCATACAATATATCCTGTTCTACAACTCGCTTTCTTAACAGTCTGTCCATATCAGGACATACTGATCCATCTCATTCTGCCTTGGTGTCATTTTTTCTGTTTGGAATCATCTTATCCCAGATCTCTTCATAGCTTACTCTCTTCAGGTCCTTTCTCAAATGCCACCTTCTCAATGATGGCTTCCTTAGCTGCCCTATTTAAAATTTCAGCCCTTCCCCTGTCACTTCCTATTCCCCTTCCCTATTAATGACTTTTCCCTAGCACTGATAATCCACATACTTTTTGTTTTGTTCATTGTCTGTTTCCCTACTGTAAAGTACACTCCATGGTAAGGAGGAATTTGTGACTGTGTCGTTCACTGCCAAATCCCCAGCCTCTACAATAATGCTTGACCCCGTAGTAGATGCTCAATAAATATTTGTTGACTGAATGAATGATTATGTTGTTTTTCACATTTGGGTACACTGTAATTTATTAAATGATCCCCTAATGATGGACATTTCAGTTTTCAGTTTTCCCTACTTATACGAACAATGCTGTATATGTATAGCATTATAGTCTTGTACATGTATCTTTGTACTATTGTGTAGGATAAATTCGTAGAGGTGGAATTGTGAGTTTAAAGGATATACTCATTTTAAATTTTCCATAGTTGTCTCCCACCCCACTCCCTCCCCTAAGAAAAAAGTTCTTATCAAGTGACAGTCAGTCCTGCTAAGAGTGTGTAAGAACACACATTTCCCTACACCCTTGCCTGTACTGCTGATAATCTACTTTTAAACCTTTGCCAGTGTGGTAGATGAAAATGGTATCTCCTCTTAATTTGAATTTCTTTCATTATATGTAAATTTGAGTACCATTTCATGTACTTATTCACCTTTCGTATTTACTTTTCTGCATATCTCTTTTTTTCTACTGTTATATTCGGTTGTTTTGCTTGTGTTTTTGCCAATGCATCATTTCCTCTCTCTAGGCTGCAACTGGATCTAACCCCAGAGAACAGTGTCCATCTGGGCCACAACTAGTCTCTGGCTAGAATGTTTCTGCCGCATGTGAACATCTTCATCTCTTACTCTTGCTCCCATTTTTTGGTTGTTTGTTTATTAGTAAAAACAATCATATAAGCACGTAGCAGATGTTGGCTCTGTGCTAGGCACCGTGCTTAGCACTTTGGGGTTTTTTAAATTTCTTTAAGCATCAAAGCAGTCCTACCAGGTAGTACTAGTTTGTCTCCATGTATATATAATTGATATATATAAAGAAACTGAGGGATGGTGAGGTTAAGTAATTTGCCCGAGGTCACACAGCTGGTAAATGGCACAGCCAGGATTGGAGCCCAGGCAGGGTGGCTGCCGAGCCTTCCCTCCTACCACTGAGCTCTGCTGCCTCCGGTATGGGGCAGAGGTTATGTGACCCATCCTCTCTGCCCTTCTGCCCGTATGTCCCCATTCAGGAAATGGGCTACAGTTGCTAAAACAAGGGAAAGGTTTCTTGTACTGGTCTGAAAGTTTTTATCTTTACGTATAAACTAGATCCCATTGCGTGGTTTAAAGTCGAAATAATTTAGAAAGATTTATGGTGAAAAGTTTCACTCTCCCTCTTATCTCATCCACCCTATTTCCCCTGCCCTCTACTTTTATTACTTTCTGTATATACTTCCTATGTTCCTTTAGATACTTGTAGGCAAATAAATAGATACGTACACACATATATATAATTTTTCCCCTTTCTTATACCTAAGTTAGTGTACTGTATATACTTTTTTACACTTTGGTTTTCTCCCTCAGCTCATCCAGAGGCCTTAAGACCATTTATTCATCAGATGTGTATTGAGTGCCTCTTTCCACAGGGCACTGTGCTGGCTGTAGAGGAGTACAGAGAAGCAGGAGACACAGAAGTCTCTGGCCTCAGGGACTTTACACTCTATTCCTTCAGGTTGGGAGCTAAGTGAACGTAAGGTGTGGGGTTTCTATGACCTGGTACTTTCCTACCTGATTTGAGCTTCGAGGCAAAGCACGTTCAGCCTGCGGAAGGTAGTGAACATGTACCTTGGTCTGTAGGGCGAACACGAGAGAGTTGCTGAATTGTAAGTCTCTTGAATACAAGAACTATCTCCTATTTATCTTAATATCCTCTTCAGGACTTTATGGTTGAACAAATGAATCTGTACTTGTTTTAAATATAAACTTCAAGGAAACTGTTTATATCTTTTTCTTGAACCCAAAGGGAAGATTTTTAGAATCATTTTGATTTTAGAATTCATTCCTGCCTGAGGGGACTCTTCAAATTGGATTGAAGTGAGTTTTCATGTGCCTAGTATTGTACTGAAGGAGGAGGGCTCATCTAGAGAGGGTCTGTGTGGGTAGGGGTCTTCTTCTTTTCCCTTACTGGGGCAAAAAGTGGAAAAGAGCCAGTCAATCCCAGCTACAGTAGTCTTTCAGGACTGTGGGCAAGCTACCCTCAATTTATTTGTTTTGGATCTCAACTTGTATTTATTGCAACTTAATTCTATCAACAGATTCCTTTTTCAGAACCCCTCCAAAGGTTCTGGACATTGCAGGAGCCATATGGAGGCAGTATGGTGTAGTGGTTAAAAGAGTAGACGCTGGAACCGGCCTGCTGCTCTTGGGATTCTGAATCCACCACGCTGGGCTGTGACAAGTTACTGAACTTCTATTTGTTTTCACTGTACCCAAGTAGATATCATAAATGTTACAGGTCTGTGAATTGATTCAAGTTATTTTTCCCACCGAGCTTTATAGCCAAGGACAAGAATTGAGAGAGAAAGTCTAGCATCTTATGTTTCTCTAAGCACTTTTCATCAGAGATCATAGTGCATATTACACATATAACATGCGCATGTCACACACATGCAGCGCATTTACTATCTAAGCATCTTGGTGCTTACTATGATGTAAGGAATATTCTTCATATGAGGGAACATGAATCCCAAAGGAAAAAACCCTAAGTTAAAGGTCACCCAGGGCCAGGAGTACTAATAGAACATGGGTTTTCTCTTAGCCTCCTTCCCTTGCCTGCCAAACTGTCCTCTGGAGAATGTTTTGTAACAGAGACCCCTTCCTTTGGAAGCCTGTCACTATTGCAGCAAGAAAAGAATCTCTTTGGAGGTATATTTTTGGGCACAGGATAGGCTTTGTTCCCATATTTTTGTTGTAGGAGTCTGCTGCTTGCTGCTGCACACTTGCTTTGGGAGGAGAGGGAAATGCTCTGTTCCTCTTTTACAGGGATGGGGATGGGTGCAGAGTACGGCCTGTCTGGGTGTGCCTGTTGCCCCTCCCCTGCGCATCTGGAAACCCGTCACGCAGTGGCTGCAGGATACAGTTCATTGCTTCAAAAGTCTTTCTGACATTTTCTTTGCATCATAATCGTTCTGGTCTGTTCCCTTAGGCTCTTTATTGAGAAACTACCAAAGCATCGAGATTACAAATCAGCTGTCATTCCTGAAAAGAGAGACACGGTAAAGGTGGGTCTTTACTTTCACCGTTGCCCATCTAAAAGCTTCAGAGTGGCACAGACTGCCTCCAAGGTAAAGCTAGTGGTGTCTCATCTGAGCATCAAATCCTGCAATAGGAGCTAAGGCCATTTCACCAGATCAGTTAGGAAGTAGCAGGGACGGGACAGTAGGGGGATTTTAAATTGTTTTTGGAAACATTTTTGCCATTTGCCAACTTGACTTAAGTCTTTTTACTTCTCTACTTAATTAGCTGGAAGTTAATTGTTCAGTTAATTGATCAGAGAATTGTTAATTCTCAGTTTTGTTGTTTTGTGTCTCAGAAATTAAAGGAGATTGCATTTCCCAAAGCAGAAGAGCTGAAGGCAGAGCTGTTAAAACGATATACCAAAGAATATACAGAATATAATGAAGAAAAGGTTAGTATATAACAGCAAAGAAAAAGAAAAGGAGATTGTTTTGGTTTCTTAGACTGTGCCCTGGCCTTGTAATATGATATTTCAGCAGATTCTGTGATTTTAATGTGATATTTTACTTTTTTTGGCAAAGGCCAGAAACTCAAAGAAGTAGAACATAAGTGTTTAGGCTGAGGATTGTACCACAGATTTACTCTGCTTGTCCAAGAGAGTCACTTGAGGGATAGGAAATCCATTGCCTGTCTGCTGTATCCAGAGCAAGAACCTAAGAACATTGAAAATTCTCACTAAAACATAGGCTTTTATTTATTTATTTATTTTGAGGAAGATTAGCCCTGAGCTAACATCTGCTGCCAATCCTTCTCTTTTTGCTGAGGAAGACTGGCCCTGAGCTAACATCCATGCCCATCTTCCTCTACTTTATATGTAGGACGCCTGCCACAGCATGACTTGACAAGTGGTGCCATGTCCGCACCCGGGATGTGAACTGGCGAACCCTGGGCCACTGAAGCAGAACATGCAAACTTAACTGCTGCACCACCAGGCTGGCGCCTAAAACATAGGTTTTTAGAGCAGAGAAGTTTGGGGGTTTGATTCACAGTGGATTCTGCCTGAAGCTGTTTATAATAATTGATTTTTTTCTCAAGCTATTTTCAAATGATTCTTGTTAGGAAGAGTCAGTTAAAGCACATGGAGGACCTCCCAAGGCACGTCCGTGGCCTGTGTCAGATGTGAATACACACTACAAGCACTTCCCCATTCGTTTGCAGCTGTCTGCTGAGCTCTATTCTGGACTCGTGTTGAAGATCAGCAGAGGGGTAGACAGCTATGAGGCATATATTTCTAAGGCACTGAGTGAGGGAAAACCTTAGTGAAGGAGGTTATTACTTGCTATTTCTTACAGTTTAAAACATCACTCTATATTGACCTGATCACCACAAAAAATTCAGAAGCTTCATTTTGGGTGACAATTTGATAGAGACCCCAAACATAGCAGGTATAAGTTTGGATTTGGTTCTATTTTACAGCTTTACTCAGGATACAGAATGTATACATGGCACAGAACATAAAACTGTACGTGATACAGATTATGAGGTGCAGATAATAAGTTGCACCGAGATTTTGGTAAAGAAGAAAATGCGTTGGTTAGAGTCACTGAGGAAGGGCACTGAGAGGACTGTGACTTCGTCCTTGAAGACTATGTATATCGTGGCGAGATTGAAAGGAGTGTGACTGCTCCATGGGTCTAGAGGTACTGAGAGAAGCATGAATGCTGTCCTTAGAAATCAGCCCAGAGCAGAAGGACATTTTGGGAAATCTCCCTGCTGAAAGGCCTGGTCCTCCTGCGGTGTGAAGTCGCCTGAGTATAAAGTGTTAGCCTCACTCCTATTCTTTCTTTGTAGAGGAAAGAAGCAGAAGAACTTGCCCGGAACGTGGCCATCCAGCAGGAGCTGGAGAAGGAAAGACAGAGGGTAGCGCAACAGAAGCAGCAACAGCTGGAGCAGGAACAGTTCCATGCCTTTGAGGAGATGATCCGGAACCAGGAGCTGGAAAAAGAGCGACTGAAAATTGTACAGGAGTTTGGGAAGGTGGACCCTGGCCCGAGCGGCCCACTGGTGCCTGACTTGGAGAATCCCTCCCTAGATGTGTTCCCCACGGCCCCTGTTGCATCCACACAGCCTTCGGACTGTAATACAACTGTGAGGCCTGGCAGGCCACCCGTGGTGGACAGGTCCTTGAAACCTGGAGCGCTGAGCAACTCAGAAAGTAGTGAGTCTGTTTGTTCATGTCCTCTTCCATCTCAGCTGCAGCCAAACAGAGTGTCACTCTGGAGGATCAGCCTAAGATTACCTCATGTTCCCACTCATTAGGCCCTGGCCACAGAAGCCATTTGGTCAGTATTGCCATACTGTGTCCTGTCACACCGGCTATATTATGAAAGTGGCCTTCACTTCAGCCATATAATTCACCTGAGGCCAGGTTGATTTTCTGAAGAGCTAATAATATCCTTGCAAGTCAGACCCTCAGCTTTTAAGAGTTATACAGACATTTGAAATGTTGGATGAATTAGAGACCACTGTTGGCCTGTATGTAAAGGGAATTTGAAAATTATTGTGCCACTTTGCAGTTCAACAACCAACTATTTAAATATAAAAAAAGGCTACTGAATTGTGCTTGCCCTGATAGCATTCCTAATCCTGGAGGAGCTTACTCAAGATAAATATTGTGTATAGTTGGTGATGATTCAGTCTGACCATGAAAACTACTCTTTCCTCCTCTCACCAACAATGGGCTATCTGAGAAAATAACAGTAGCTGCAAAAGGAATGTACCTTGATCATTAGAATAGATTTTTGGGGTAGGAATCAGCTTCAAAGTTGTCATTTAAGGAAGTCAGCTTTGCAGAAGGTCCACTTAAAGGAACAGGAATGGGCAAGGGGGCTGGACTCTGAAGCCGGGCCTTCAGGGTTTCTCCCCATTTACTCGGCACGCTTGTCTCTCCCTACTGTTTCTTCATACATATTCTGTGCTCTGGTCAGACTGGACTCTCGTGTTCCCAGAACAGTCCCTGGATTCTCTTACCCAAAGAGGTTTGTTAACGTTTGTCCTGAACCTAAAATCTCCATTCTCTGTTTCTGCGTTCCCTGCTTTTCTTAAATTTTTCGGTCAGATTCATTCTGTTCTCCTGAAAACTCCCAGAGCTCTTATTATCTGTAATGCAGCAGAGATCACTTACCTGACAGTGTAGCCATTTGTCAATAACTAAATTTTAACTTCTTGCAGATTAGGGCTTGACTTTTATTCACATTTGTGTTCCCTGTGGGCTGAGCACAGTGTCTGCTTGGGGTGCACTTCGTAAGTGATTATTGAACTGGAAGGAAAGGGCTGTGTCAAACCTTAATTCAGAATCCTCAGACACCATCATCAGACTTCCGTGTGACCACATGGCTCCTGGCCTGATGTCGTTACCTCTCCAGGAATTCAGATCTTGCTGTTGAATATGCAGAAGCAGAACATCCTTTTTCAGTTTTTTTTGTTTTTAATGAAAACAGTACTGTGAAAGACACCCCCTAACTTCAGCCTACTGGCTCTCTCTCAGGGTTTCTCCATGGTGTTCAGGGACAGGGTCCCTTCGTGGCATTCTGAAGTAGGCTGACAAGCTGCTTTGTTCGTTCATGCCTGTTTTTGAGCACCAGAATATGTTTTTTGTTGTTTCGTTTTGGCATTTTAACTTTCTTCTAAATGAAAGTGTTCGGAAGTAAATAGTTACCCAAATTAGTTTCTGTTTCTAGAATATATCCTGGTGTATTTCATTGAAAGTCATACTCTCTCATGTTCTTATCTGACATAAAAGAGGTTTAAAATAAAAATGAAAGTTCAGTTGAATGGGGGAGGTTATTGTTTAATCCTTTGTATTAGAGTGTGACAGAATTCCTGAATAGCTCAGAAACTTCTTTTAAGTAGTAGTTTACCCTTGTCTTAACTTGAATGATTAAAGCTGCCTGTCTTTTCTTAAAATAATGTACTCCCAATGGCCATGCCCAGAGATTGGAGAAGAGACTTTACAACCCTTTTTCTTCTTCCATTAGCATGAGATCCCCACTTTCTGCCTACAGTTGGGGAGACCGCAATGATTTGGCATTGCTCTCCCAGGGCTGCCACCTCGGAGATCTGCTTGGGGAGGCTCTGCCCCGTGGCCTCACGCTTTCCCTTTTTCTCCATTACAGCTCCTACAATTGATGGGCTGCGCCATGTGGTGGTGCCCGGGAGGCTCTGCCCACAGTTTCTGCAGTTAGCCAGTGCCAACACTGCCCGGGGAGTAGAGACATGTGGAATTCTCTGTGGAAAACTGGTAAAGAAAAAAACGCTTTCCTGAGCTGAGACCATTTCTTCCCCCTTGGCCTCCTGTGAATCTCAGAGAAGATATCCAGGGTCAGTTACTCTTTGTGCTGATCCCTCTGCCAAAGGAACTATGGATAGCACAGTGTCACTTTGAATTTGGTGACCCTGTATTTGATTGATTTTCAAAGTCCCTTAAATTAAACTGACTATTTTAATGCTAGTAGTAAGAAATACCTAATTCTACCTGAATACCAATTTTTGAGCACCTGCTTTATGGTGAGACCTAGGAATATGAAACAAGTAAGGCACATAGCATGTGTCCACAAAAAGTACCCAAGCACTTTGGAGTGGTGGGAGATATGCACCGAAAGATAAGTAGCAGGCTGAATGGTATGTACAATAAGAGCACAGGGAATCTTGAGGAAGGAAAGATCATTGAATGAGGCGCTTAAAGAACCCATTACTAACTGCTGAATGAGTAAGTGACTAAAGTGGAATAGACTTAAGCTGAGCTTTAAAGGATGAGAAGGACTTAGGGAAACAGTAGAAGAGAAACTACTTTAGACATGAACAAAGCAAGAGAAGTGGTACTATACCCGGAGCTTCTCAAGAATCAGGAGTAGACCCGTTTGGCTGCAGCAAGAAATTCCCCCAGGGCTGTGGGCATCTGTGGCTTTGCAGAGTGCCCTAAACAATGTGCACGAGCAGCCAAGGTTGTGAACCACTGAGGTGAGGGAGTCAGGGAGCATGAAGAAGACTCGTGCCGGAGTGGGAAGCGCCTTCGCTTGTATCGATGTCTAACTTTCCACTGCTGTGGTAGAGTGGGGTTACATAAGTGCCAGGGAATTGTGACGAGCTGTTTTCTCCTTTGACAGATGAGGAACGAGTTTACCATTACCCACGTTCTCATCCCTAAGCAAAGTGCCGGGTCTGATTATTGCAACACCGAGAACGAAGAAGAGCTTTTCCTCATACAGGATCAGCAGGGTCTCATCACACTGGGCTGGATTCACGTAAGCAATTCCGAGCTCTCTGAGGGTTAGTCTCTTCTTCTCTCATGGTGTTATGAACACACAGCTTGTTTCTTTCTTCGAGCAAAGTGAATTGTATCCAGACTATTTCTGTTGGATGCAGACTTGACTTCCATAGCAAACTTGACTGCTTGCACTCCAGTATTGATTTCTGGGAACTATGTAGGGCTAATTTTTTTAATTTTTAAAATTTTTTTCATAATAATGAACCCATTTCCGTAAAGTCCCAATTGCCCTGTGAGTGTGAATGGTGATAGGATGCTGGCCTCATGTATATGGACATTGACTAGAGGCTATGCCTCCTTCATACAAATGATCTTCCTAAAAGGTATATAAATCAAAATATTTTAAATGAGTCAAGGAAGTTAATTCAGATGCTTACGTTTGATCTTTCTTAAAGCAGCATATACCTTTATGTAAACCAGAAGGGCCACTGATATAGGTGATTTTCAAGTGTCTGCATATCTTATGCAGTCTTCTGGTAATGTTTAGGTAAAATATAATTCCATCCCTAAAGATTATTTCTTAATTTTTCTTTCTATTCCTTTTTAACCCCTCACTCTCACAGACCAAGCTGATTTTCATGTTGTGTGACAGGGTTACATAGAAACAAGTTGGCTCATTTCTGGATTGGGGAAGGTTACACATACTTGGATGTTAGAATTTGGGAAATCCTGGCCCATGAGACAGTCCTGTGTGCCTCTGTCCTTTCTTCAGCTCAATAATACGAATATTTGCCTCTTAGTGTGTATGCCCCATTATGGTGTATGGGGGATAGAAAACTTGTTCCTTATCTGCCAGGGGGTACAGATTTGAGTAAGATACGATTTTAGTCTTATAAAGGAGATTAGACAAATAGACAAATAATACCTCTTCCCATGAGGCAGAACGTGCCATGTGCTTCAGGAGGCGCAAACAGAGCACTATGGGAATCAGAGAAGGGAAGGGTCACCCCCCTCCTCCCTGGTATTGATTTTACTAGAATGTTGACAAGAGGAGCCAAGGGAGAGTTCTGTGTGGAATGGACAGCATTGGAATCGGCAGGCTGTGTCCCCGGAGCATGGAGTGGTCTAGTTTGCTGGAGTTCATGGTTCACGTCAGGGACAGTAGTACTAAGCTTTAGTGTGATACATTGGAGCAGTGCTCAAGGGGGTCCTGGGTGGACAAGCAGAATAATTCTGCTTTTTAGTAAGTGCAGAACTCCTAAAGTTTTTGAGTAGAGCAATGGTATGATCAAAGCCATACTTTAGAAAATTTAACATAAAAGCAGTTTTAAGGTAGGCTGAGGCAAGGAGATGACTTAAGAGGTTAGCGTGGTGAGAAAGTCTAATAATAATGAGAGCTGGGGTGTTGGCAGTCTGTTTGGGAAGGAGGACATGAATGTACAATTTCAGAGGATGTGGGGAATGAGTAAGAGGGGATGATGACTAAAAGTCAGTGATGACTTGGAGATTTGGGGCCTGACTCACAGGAGTGGCAAAGATCATCTCTTAAGGAGACACAGGGGCTCCAGGAGGAGAACTCACCTTGGAAATGGGGCAAAGGATGTGTTCAGTTCTGAGCATGTTGAATTTAAGGTACTGGGGAGACATTCAATCGGCGGGAGTGGTTCTCAGGCATTGGAAATGTGGCTGGAACTTGGGAGCAAGGTCAAGGCAGGAAAGAGATCTGGGAGTCCTCTGCATAGAACTGACCTTGGAAGCCTTGCAACTGGAGGAGAGTGGAGAGCCAGAGGAGATTCATTGGCAGCTTGGGGCCAGGCTACCTAGGGGAGCATGGGGAGTAGTCAGTAATGACACAGAGCTCTAAGAGAAGGGTGACAGTAGTGGTAAGGGACAAAAGCCAAAGAAGGAGGAACGTTTTAAGAAGAAACTTCAGGATGTTAACCATATCACGTGCTGCAGAGAGCTCCAGAATGATGATGACTTGGATGAGCCTGTTGGATTTGGTGAGGTCATTGACGACCTCAATTTAGTGGGTTTTAGGCAGTGGTGGGAATAGATTATAAGGGTTTAAGAGGTAATGGGGAATGAGGTTGTGGAGATAATGAAATGGACACTAATTTTCTGAAGCGCTTAGCTCTAGAGGAAAGGAAAGAGATGGGATGATGGCTTAAGGAGTAGCTGGGTTGAGAGAAAGTTTGCTTGATTTGTGGTTCAGTGTGAAAGCCTTGAACATGTGTTTTGTTTTGATTGTGTTTTTTTGAAACCTTTATATTTGAAATACAACATGAAAAAGTACATAAACTAAATGTATGCTTCAGTGAGTCATTAAGCAAACATCTAAGTACATACAATACCTAGGCCAAGAAATAGAACATTGCCACAAGCACACCCCCACCCCCATGCTTCTGCCCAGTCACACTTCCTCCCCAAGACAGGTAATCCCTCTCCTGATGTTTCTGGAAATCCTTTGCTTTCTTTATGGTTTTACCATCTAAATGTATATCCCTAAACTCGACAGCTCAGTGTTGCCTGGTTTGGAACTTCATATACATGAAATTATATAATGTGTATTCTTCTGTATCTGGCTTCTTTTACCCAACATTTTTAAGGTTTATGTACGTTCTTGCATGTAGTTGTCTGAACACGTTTTTATGCCCGGTGAGCCAGTGGAGCAGATATAAAAGGGCAGGAGAGACAAGGTAATGTGGAGATAGCAAGGTATTAAATCAAAAAACACCAAAAGGGGGTTCATCTTCATGTGGGGGAGAAGGCACTGATTCCTCTGAGACAGAGTTGAAGAGAGAGAGAAAGCCACAGAGAGACTTTGGAGGTTGTATTTGGAGGAACTGAGGGAATCATTTTAGGCGATCCTGATTTCAGCAAGGTTGGAGTCTGGAACTGGAAGAGATGGGGGAAAGTTAATAATTACCGTCTAGACTTAGGTAGAAGTTAGCCGCAAATGAATAAAAGAATTTCTAACATCAGTGAGTGCCCAACCAGGAACAAATTTAGAGCCTAAAGTGATAGTATTCCAACTTTTTTTCTCATGATATTTCTGTACCACTCCTTCCTAACTTGGGATTAAAAACAAACAGAAAGTAGACCCTAAAGTTTGCTCAGATCTTAAAATTGGCAAGAGGAGAATGCAAAAGATCAATTCTTCCTTCTGTACCTCGCCAGCTGTAAGCAGGTTCTCTGGTCAAAAGCTTTGTGTGGTCATGTATCGCTCGCCAACTATCGTGTAACCCCAACTCAGTATGCAGGGCCCTCCTTCGCCTTGTCTCGGCCCTGCCTTAGGTCTCATTCCTCTCCCTTGGCTGCTCTGCCCCCATCCATGCACCCAGGCTGCCCTCGGCATTCGCTCTCCTTGCTCATTTCTGCTCCTTTGGTGCATTGTTTTCTCTTCATGAAAATGCCTTCCTCTCCCTGGCATGGTGGACACCGTGGCCATAACTGTTTTTTCAAGAAACTCAACGCTGAAGGGAAGGAGAGAGAGAAGGCACAGTAGTTACGGGGGAGCAAAGGCTCAAGGCAAGGTTTCTTGATTCAGTTTAACAATCATTTCTTGAGCCCCTGTCTCTGCATTGTCTTTCTATCTAACCCAACTTTAGAGCAGAGGTCTAGATCGGCTTTTGTAGGCCTCGTTTGTTACCAGTGAGAACTCCTGGCTCTGACCGTGGGGTGAAAGGTGTTGGCACAGACCATTTGTCCCTAGCAGTCCTATTATCATCCTGTAGATCATATTATTATCAGGTAGAAACTGATTTTCCCTTGCTGTCACCAGAGTTCTTACCTGCCCATGAGGACCGGTGTGTGGATTTGCTGTCAGCACTCAGCTGACATGTCCCTGTCCTGCAGACCTCTTCCACAGGGAGCTGGTCACAGCATTCTATGGAGGTGGTGCTTCTCAGACGAGGCTGCACATAAGAATCATTTAATGAACTTTTTTTTTTTTTGCTGAAGGTGATTACCGCTGAGCTAACATCTGTGCCAATATTCCTCTATTTTATATGTGGGTCGCCACTGCAGCGTGACTGACAAGTGGTATAGGTCCACACCCAAGATCTGAACCCATGAACCTGAGCCACTGAAGCACAGCATGCCAAACTTAACCACTGTGCCACGAGGGCAGCCCCTAATGAGCTTTCTCTGCAGAAAAAAGTTTCCTCTCAGGTTGGATCTTTCCAGGGGTGGGGCACAGGAGTCTGTGCTTTTGACAAGCTCCTCAGGAGCTGCACTTTTGCACAACAGGTTTGAAAACACTGGTCAAGTACGCTTATTTATTTTTTGTGCTTTTCTGTCATTGAAGGTTGGTGGTCTTTTTGAGTCATATTGGGTCCTTCTTTTTGCATTCTTGTTATCTAAGATCACACACCCTCTAAGACGAACATACATCATTATATTGGTGTTCTTTTGTGTACAGAGAATGTGCTCAATAAAACATTAAATGTATAAAAACAAATGAGAATAACTGAATGCACGTTAGATGATGCTTTAACTAATTACCCTCCAATTTCGATATCTTGGTTCTTTTCCCAAATAAGACAGGGTCCTTTGCATGACTTGACTACGCTGGAATCCCAGTCGCCCCTGCCTCTTGTGCCTTGGATGACATGCTTTGACCACAGGACAGCTTTTGCCACTTTTGCCTCTAGAGCCCCAGGCTCATGTTTGACCCTGTAAGACCTCTGTCAGGAAGAAGTCAGTTATCTAACTGTGGTTTGTTAAGCCCTTGACATCTGCCATCTTGAAGTATGGGGCAGCATGTACCCTCTATTCCAGAATGGAGTGACTCTCTGTTGTATGGAGAGAGCTTGTGAGGAGCCAAATAAATCTTGACGGTCAATGGAAATTCTGAGTATCTTCACATACTCGTGTTAAACTATACTTGTTTTCAGTGCTGGACAGGAAGTTCATCACTTATTATGAACTTCGAGCATATCCCTCATGCTGCAAATGCCTTTGTACTTGGGAAGGAAGTTGTGGTCAGCTGTTGAGAACTGTTTGGCTCTGCCTTCCTCCGTGGGCCAGGCTTGGCTGTGTGGTCTCACTGAGGGGGTCTCTGACTTTTTTTCTCTTAGACTCATCCCACACAGACCGCCTTCCTCTCCAGTGTCGACCTGCACACTCACTGCTCCTACCAGATGATGTTGCCAGAGTCAATAGCCATTGTTTGCTCCCCCAAGTTCCAGGAGTAAGTACTTAGGACGTGGTTCAGGTATTATGAGAAGATAATGGGGGAAAAGCCTCGGAGGAAAAGACCTTGTTCTCTATAAAATATATAGATTGTAGCATTAATTGGCTGTTCTAAAAGGCTTCCTTATAAGCCCCATATCCTGATAAACCTACGATGCTTGTTTAAAAATATAGCCAAGCAATGATATAGGTGCTTTTCTAAGAAAAGGACATGAGAAATTTGAAGTATTTGACTTGAAGCAGTAGGAATTTCAAGAGATTGATGTCAGAATCTCAAAATCAAACAGATTATAACTTCTTTTTCATTCTAAATGCTGTTATTTGCTGTGAATTCTCCCAACAAAACTAGTGTGATGTCAGTGATGAGTCATTCTCTAACTCTGATTCATTTGCTGGAGAAGAGACCTATGAGCCAGCATACTTTTTTTTTTTTTTTTTTTTTTGGTGAGGAAGATTGCCCCTGAGCTAACATCTGTTGCCAATCTTCCCCTTTTTGGTGAGGAAGATTGTCCCTGAGCTAAGAGCTGTGCCCATCTTCCTCTACTTTATATGTGGGATGCCTACCACAGCAAGGCTTAATAAGTGGTGCATAGGTCTACGCCCGGGATCCAAACCACTGAACCCCGGGCCGCTGAAGTGGAGTGTGTGAACTTAAGCACTATGCCACCAGGCTGGCCCCATGAGCCAGCATGCTTTTGAAGCTGTCTCAAAATGGGCCCTGCCCTGCCGTGTGTGTGTGTGCTGTGCGTGCGTGTGTCTGTTAGGGATTTGGGGGACATTTTTTCTTGATTCTAGGCCTGCTTTTTTTAATTTCAGAACTGGATTCTTTAAACTCACTGACCATGGACTAGAGGAGATTTCTTCCTGTCGCCAGAAAGGATTCCATCCGCACAGCAAGGATCCGCCTCTGTTCTGTGTATGTATCTGTGTGGAAGAAATCAGGGCTATGCTTCAAGCAGGACGGACAGTCAGAGCTAAGGAGGTGCACTGTCCTTTCTGGCCCACATAGAAAATCAGCCTTGTCATTTATATTTCCAAACCTTCCTAATAAGGACGTATATGGGAAGCAGGGTGGGATAGGAGGGAAGCTGAGTCTTAGCGCTGCCACTCAGTGACTGTGTACCTTTCATCAAGCTTCTTAACCTTCCTGGGCCTTAGGTTTCTCATCTATAAATGGGGATGATAGTAATTAGAATATCCGCTTTACAGGGCTATTGAGAGGATTAGATGAAGTAATGTACAGAAAGTACCTAGTGCAGTAGCTGGCTTACTAAATGTTAGGTTTTTTTCTTCATCAACATAAGTTGCTAAGCCTGTACTTCAATAAGAGATTTGAATTCAAAGAGAAAAAGCCACTTAAGACAGGTAAAGTATACTTGATTGTGGAACTTTGCTTAAATAATACGGATTTTTATGACCTTCTTAGGACGTTTTTTCCCCTAAGTTGTATTCTGTGAATTAAAAGTTTCAGTTGCTGATAAGATCAGCACGTTTCAGTTTGCCCCTCAAGTCTAATGTGATAGTGTTGCTTTACTCCATGCTGACCATGGAGTATTAGTATTTCTTTGGGTTCAGTGAAAAGTGACCAGTATTGAAAAGGGACCCAGAACCTTGTCACATAATAGGAACTGGGTTTGTTTAGAAGAGAAACCCCAGGGAGGATCTGAGAACTGACTTGAAGTGTTAGAAGAATTGTTGTATGAAAAGGTATCAAGTGTATTTCATAGGGCTCCCAGAACTAAAACTAAGACCTCGTGGGATGACAGTTTTCAGCTGAGTATTAGAAAGAACTTTCTGACAGATCTGTTCAGAAATAGGTTCGTCTGCCTTGGAATCTAATAAATGTCTAGGTACCAGGATGTTGAAACAGAGGCTGCACCAGCCCCTTAAAATGTCCGGGTTTTCAGTTATAAAGACCTCTTTTGCATGTTGGAAGTGAGCATTCCCCATGTGAGAGGAAGGGTACTTTATTATCTGATTGACATAACGACCCAAAAAACTGCAATGAATTTAGCAATTCTTTTAAATAAATGTATATTTTATGAATGACTCTAGAATATACATACCTTGTGTGGATGTAGGTATATGGGCCTACGTTGATTCAGTCTACGGGTAGGGCTTGGTGGAAGTAATGATTCCCAGACCCCTTACTAAAGTTACCATTTATTTAAGTAGCAGACTGGCTTTGAGAGTGAGAACCATTAGCTAGAATGAGCGTTTTAAGTAAGGAGTTCTAAAAAATGACTTTTCCAGATTTTCCAGGACTTTCCCTTTCTTTTTTTTTTCCCCACTGCAGAGCTGCAACCACGTGACTGTTGTGGACAGAGCAGTGACCATCACAGACCTTCGATAAGAGTTTGACTCACGCACCTCCCAAGAACTGTAAAACCATATCAGTGTACTGTGGCCCCTAAATTTAAACTTTCCCGAAAGCTCTGGAAGCTTTTTTAGACAGAAGGGAAAGTGAGTATCACCTAGGGGAGAACTGATTTTCTACTTCTGGTTTGAAAAGAAATCGTTGACTTTAACTTTTAGGCAAGTCTGGAAAACAGCACGATAATGCTAAAGCAACTTTTCAGACTGCCTGTAACTAAAACATTAAGTTAGAAGGATGGTATAATGAACACTCACTTACCCTTCATTCTAGATTCACCAATTGTTAACATTTTTCCTCTCAGCTATCCTCCTAATTTCTCTGCCAACTTGTTTCTTGTTTACTTTTGGACTAATTAAGGGCATCTATGCAGAAATTTGGAAGCCATTTAGAAAATCTTTGGGTTTTCCTGTGGTTTGTGGCAATATTAACGAAGCTTATCACGAGGGTGAGGGACAGCTGACCAGATGGTGAGGCTTGAACACCCTAAAGAATGATTTTGTCAGGAATTATTGTTATTTAACAAATATTTCACGATATTTTTTCCTCTACAATAAAATAACAATTAACTTATTTTTTTGTGCTCTAGAGTGATGTATTTGATCAAGCATTGTCTAAACAGGTTAGCCAAAAGGGCTAGTGGTTTTGGGAAAGGTGAGGGGAAATGGAATTTGAGATGTACTGACATCGAAGGGCTGTCCCAGTTCACTTTTAATGGTTCGGTGTTTTTTCTCTGCCTGTTGCCGCCTTCCAGTTCTGTGAAGTCATCTGTTCTTTTGGTGCTGTCTCAAGTGGGTCATCCCATTCACTTCCACCTTATGCCCTAAAAACTCTCAGCTTAGGATAATAGAGCCTTTATTTGGGGTACCAGGTAAAACTCCGAATAAATGATTACATTCCCTAGCCACCCCAACCTCCCAATTTTATTGTATTGACTATTCTTTTCTGACTTAGGCAACATCTAAGAAGGTGTTTGAAGCTGAAATTGATTCTGTATTTTTCTTTCTATGATTTGGGCCTGGTGTTCTAAGGTGGCCTAGAAAGAATGATATTGTTTGTGACCCCACAGGTGAGGGCAGGAGAGTATATACCTTGCACAGGAGAAGAATGATTTCTTTTTATATCAATATTCTGTGGGGAAAAGAGTTTGCAATCGTATAAAGTTTTGCTTTATTTTATAATTTTGTGGCCTGAATATCTTCAGTCTTTATCACTTAGGTTAGTGGTCCATAAACTTTTCCGCTAAAAGGGCCAAGTCTCTATATTCTTATTCTTCTCTTGGGTTCTTAACTCCAAAGATATTGGAAATTCTTTCTCCTGCAGTTTTGGTGTAGGTGGGAATGTGCAAGTGGGTCTGGGCAAAGGGAAGAGCAGCTTTCCTCTGTCGACTTAAAAAAGCAAATTTGCCTGTTATTTTATCCTGAAAATGACTTTATTCGGGAATAGCCAAATGAATTGCAATTCAGGATGTGCATGCTATGGCACAGCACAGGCAAATCCAGCAAAGAAGGGGAGCTGCCTTATAGAGAAAAAGGGGGAGTGGAGAGGGGCTGTTCTACAGGAAAGTCCACTGGGGGAAAGTAACATCGGAGGCGGCAACAGCTTCTCATTGGCTGAGCTGCAGCATTTCTCATTGGCTGCGCTGTTGCCAGGTGGGGAGAGAAATCTTCCTTCAGTGGTAAAGTAGTTTTATTCCTGTACAAGATCTAAGTGTCATCTGGTCTCTTTCTGTTTGGTGTAATTGACGATTTATAGTAGGGCATGAAAGCTCACCCTGCAGGCCTTCCCAACTCCAATTTAGTTAAAGTTTCTTTTATTAATTTCCGTACCTGTCACTGCCGTCCCTTCCCTACTGTGGCCGCAGAGGCAGCCTAGACTGTTCCACCTTGCCCTGACAGTGTTGCCAGTCCTGTGCTTTCCAGGAAATTCATCTCTCTTTCCGTTCTCAGGGCACTGCTTCATTTAGGGCTTTATTACCCCTTACTTGGACTATTCCAATAGGCTTTTATGGGTCTGGGTTTTTTTTAAGTATTTCTTGACTCCAATCTGTTCTGCTCAGTACACTCAGGGAGAACTTCCCACATTACAGCCATCCTCATGTTTCCTCTCTTGCTTGAAAACCTTCAGTAGCTTTCCGTTGCCTAAAACCTAAATTTAGCATTTATTCAGAACTTTGTACATATGGCCACATGAAGTTCTTGCCCCTGGCTACACATTCAAATACCTGGGGAGCTTTTGAAAAAATACTGATATTTTTGCTCCACACCACACCAGTGAAATCCGAATCTCTGGGATGGGGTTCCAGACATTGTTTTTGTTTTGTTTTATTCTTGTCTTTGTCTCTAGAGCTGCTAGAATTCTCAAGCACAGCCAGGGTTGAAAACCACTACCCCAGTCACTTATTCCTAAGATTTGTGAGCTCCCTTAGTTATCTCTGCACATCAGAGATGTTCAGCAAATGTTTGTTGAACCAAATTGAGCTAAATGTATCATATATTACAACCACATTTACTGTTTACCAGATGGCCACATTTTCTTGCCTCTGCACCTGTGCCCAAGAAATCTCAGTGGTTGGATGGGAGCAGGAAATCGGGCTGCAGATGCCTTCTAAGCACGTGCTACCGTCTAGCCACTGCAGAGGCACTTTGCACAGGATTGTTTCCATGTCTCCCTCTTCGCCCTACCTCTGTGGGAGAGATGTGGTTCAAGCCAGTCCACGAGGAAACAAGAGACTGGGTAGGGCAGTGAGAGAGAAAAGGAGCCAGACTTGTAGGGAAAGGAGGAAAGGTATATTGTGAATAAAAGGGAATCAGACCATGAAACCCAAGAAAAGAAGCTTATATTGAGAGTAACAATGATCAGTAAAGAGACTGACTCCTGGGAGCCTGAGCCTCAAAGGCTAGGAGCCTTTTTCGCTCTCCTAAGCTGCACAGGGACCATGCTTACTGATCCGGGCTGAGTTGGGTGAGAGAGGCAGTGTCTGGTTGCATCCAGTTGGCTTCATAGGCACAGACCCTCCAAAGTGCCATGGGCTGGGTCCAGAGAGATTCTTGGGAAGCTGCTTTATTGGGAGTCAGGACAAGGCTGGGTTTTTTCAGATGATCACTTTCACATACTCCTAGTTAAATTCGACCTAAGAGGAAGAAGAAACCGCTTAAGCCTTTATAATGCTGTCTTGGGTACCAGACACCTTAAAAGGGAGCATAGGAAGAAGGAGTCCCTAGTGAGGTTAGTGCCGTGGTGGATATTTGTTTCTTGAGAGGCAGGGGTTTCAGCTTTCATTTTGCCACCTCAGAATTTAAAATCGTAATGCCTATCCCTTTTGACTGTTGGTCACTTCTTCTGGGTTTCAGTTACCCCAGTGGAAGGAGAAAGTTTTCATGTGGGGATTGAGAGGGATGGAGACTGCCGAGAGCGAAGCTTTAATGACATGAAAGCCCAGTGAATCCTGCAACTGTGGTCTCTTTCAAATGGATTTTGAGGGGCCAGCCCCCTGGCTAAGTGGTTAAGTTCCCGCCCTCCACTTCAGTGCCCCAGGGTTTCACCGGTTCAGATCCTGGGTGCAGACCTGGCATCACTCATCAAGCCTTGCTGAGGCAGCGTCCCACATAGCAGAACAAGAAGGACCTACAATTAGAGTATGCAACTATGTACTGAGGGGCTTTGGGGAAAAGAAAAAAAATAGAGGAAGATTGGCAGCAGATGTTAGCTCAGGGCCAATCTTTAAAAAGAAAAAATTGGATTTTGAGAACAGTTTTAGGACCAGACCAGATGTTGTTCCCTAGAAAACAGTTTGTCAGTTGATATTGTACCTCCCGACCCCTCCCCCGGTACCTCAGTGTTTTAACCCTACCTGGGGTTGGAGACCATTTGTCCAAAAATCTTTCAAGCCTGTGAGCCCAGTGGAACTTCTGAGTCAAGGCTCATTTTTTGTGAGGAGCTTTGCTTGGGGCACGAGAAGGCCTATTTGGATCAGGACCATTGACACATTATCCTCTTGAGAGGAAGTGCCAGGTTGAACATTTAAGACTTTCCTTGTAGGCCCAGCTGTTCATTCACCATCAAGTCACTTAACTTTCCAGAGTTCTTTAAAATCTATAAAATGAGGTCGGTCTAATATACCTACCTCAAATGAGGACAGAATGAAATCCATATGCAACTGTGAAAGTTGTAAAATGCTGTAAAGATTTAAGGTACTTGTTATTTCTGTCTTTGAAATGTTAGCTTTGAGGTGCTGTTGCTTCCACCTACTAGACCTCTACCCCACCCAGCTTCCAGCTAGAGGGCTCTTCAAGCAGATCCACAATCTTTATCACTAGCTGGGCCTCAGCTCCAAAAATCTTATCTGCTCTGCTCTGCCCTGATATTCTGAGCTGAAAAACTGAGAACCTCAAGAACCAGAAGAAGCATTCCAAATTTCTCCTCTTTTTCCCTAAGACCTGGAGCAGAGCCAGGACCTAGAGATCGCACCATATCCTTTATCCGTTAGTTCCACCACACTCTTGTTTGAACCTCCCACTCTTGTTATTCCAACTACTTCTTGCGATGAAAGAAGAGGAAGAGAACTTTGACCATCTTCACGGAAGTCTTCACTCCTCAATCCAGGGTTGAATTTTTTGTTCACTTCAGCCTACTTGGGGTTAGAAGCGGGGCCTTACACATCTAGTTTGTGTGTAGTATCACTCATGGTGCCTGTTAGATCCAGAAACCAGCCCTGTCACACTGCCCCACCATGGGCTCTTGTGTCCTTTGCTGACAAACCTGCTTCCCGTGGAGCTTGGCTCAAGTTCTGCCTCCTCTAGTGTCTTCCCTCATTGGTAAAATCATTCCGAGGGCTTCCTTCTTTGAACTCTAGTGACATTTAGAGCCTATTTCCCACAATTAGATGTGTGTATTTTTTTGCTATTTTGCAGTGTTTTCTTATTGCCCTCTTCATGAGTCATGTCTCTGAACTACCACGTAAACTCTGTAAGGGTAGGGACCGTATTTGCCTTCTAGCACTGTGTTGAGTGCCTTTCAGTCACCATAGTGCTTCCTTTCTTCCTTTTGCTTAGCCCTTCCTTGAAATAGTGTCTGTGGTGTCGAATCGTGCTGGGAAGCCAGTTGGACCTGTGCCCTAAGTTAAGCTCTCCTCCACCTCGTGGGAAGCCATCTTAACACCTTGACTCAGACAGTGTATCTTGGGCCTGTGCTGCCACCCCAGTGTCACCTTCTGCCAAAGGGCTGAATACAAACAACAGCTCTCAGCAGAGGGAGCCAGCAGTTGAGCTCTCTTTCCAGCTGCTAGGGCAGGTGTCGTCCTGCCCAACAGGCTCATTTAATGGGTGGTTGAGGGAAGATGTCCCTGCCATGAAGGCTGAAAGGGGGAGATGAGAGAGGTAGGAGGAGAGTAGGAGATAGTGACACCACTATTTTGTTACAGAAACCAAGGAAGGCAACACTTCAAAGAAGGGAAAGTGAGTGGTGCCAAATGGCCCAGGACAGGTTTTCTGGGCCAAGGACCAAGATGAGTGCATAGGATCTGGCAGTTAGCGGAGGTCTTCTCTGACAACTCCATCTAAAACCCTTCACCCCATTGCTCTACTGCATCTCTTTCTTTCCTGTCTGTATAACACTGTCATTAGCCAAAGCCATCCTGTTTGTTTACTTCTAGCTTATGTATCTAAAGCATACTCCTTGAAAACAGCAACTTTCTTGTTTACCCTTGCATTCTCAGCTCCCAGAATAGTGCTTGATACTCAATAAGATAGGAATGAAGGCACAGACTTGTCCAAAGTCACCAGCTAATAAGTGGAAAAGCTTTGGTTTTGGGGGGAACAGAGCAGTAAAAGTGTACACATTTTGAATAATGGTTTTAAAGATTGTACAATTTAAAAATTAACAAGTTAATTATAGAAGCTTACCTCTAAGAAATTAAAAAAGGAAAGCATATGAGAAGATAAAAACTACATAGATAACTATTTGACTTTATTTAGAGATGAATGATAATGCAGTATCACAAATTAAAACTTCTGGCATTTCTACAAATTGTACAGAGAAGGAAATTTCAAACTTTAAATGCTTTAATTATTTAATAAAGAATCAAAAGATATGAATTAAGCCTTTGACTCAAATTAGAAAAAAGAGTACCAGAATATACTAAGAAAGACAGGAAGAAAGAAATATTAAAGCAGATAATACTGAATTTAATGTGAGATGTACACACACACACACACACATGCTGGAATAGTACTCAGCCATAAAAAAAGACGAAATCATGCCATTTGTGACAACGTAGATGGACCTTGAGGGTATTATACTAAGCAAAATAAGTCAGAGGGAGAAAGACAAATAGTGTATGATTTCACTCATGTGGAAGATTAAAAAAACAAACACATAGATGCGGAGGACAGATTGGTGGTTACAGAGGGGATGTGGGTGAGGGGAGGGTGAAAGGGGTAAAGGAGCACATGTGTATGGTAATGGATGGAAACTAGATTTTTGGTGGTGAACACGATGCAGTCTATACTGAAGCAAAAATATAATGATGTACACCTGAAATTTACATAATGTTATAAACCAATGTGACCTCAAAAAAATGTAAAAATAAAGTTAAAAATAGAATTGGTAGAGAAATTCATAAGATCATTCTTTTAAAAAGCAATAAAGTAGCCAAAGAGGAGAAAGAAAAACACGTACAAAATTAGAGATGAAAAAGGGATACAACAAATGCATGTTATAAGAAAGTCCTGTGTATAACTAGGCTAATGAATTTGCTACTCGATGAAATAGATGATTTTCTGTTAAAAAAAAATTATACATGTGAATGGAAGCAAAATTATCTTAAGATAAGTGGCAGACTTGAAAGACGAATAATCAATGTAGAAATGGAAATAGGTGTACAAGTATTATCTCCAGAGGTTTTTATGAATCAGTTCTTTCAAACTTTCAAGGAACAGTTAATTCTCATGCCATTTTTCTTATTATTGTAAAAAGAAATCACGTGACATAAAATTTGCCATCTTAACCATTTTTAAGTGCACAGTTTAGTAGTGTTAAGTATATTTACTTTGTTGTGCAATCTCCAGAACTTTTTCATCTTAAAAAACTGAAACTCTGTACCCACTGAACATCTCCCCTTTTCCTCCTCCTCTCCAGCCCCTGGCAACCACTCTTTTATTTTCTGTCTCAATGAATTTGACTTCTTTAGATACCTCTTATAAGTAGAATCATACAGTATTTGGCTTTTTATGACTGGCTTATTTTACTTAGCATAATGTCCTCAAGGTTCATCCTGTTGTAGCATGTGTCAGAACTGCATTCCTTTTTAAGGCTGGATAATATTCCATGGTATGTGTGTACTACATTTTGTTTATCCATTCATCCATCCATTGACATTTGGGTTGCCTCCACTTCTTCGTTATTGTAAGTGCTGCTGTGGACATGGGTGTGCAAATATCTCTTGCTGTTTTAACTGTTGTAGAGCACAGGAAAATAAGAAAACCAATATAATTCTTTTTTGTGAACACAGCCTAATAAATTGTGTACAAACACACATACATACACTTTACACCAGCCTCAATAATACAGATACAAAAATCCTAAATAAAGTACTAACAAATTCATCAATATAGTATCTTAACTGCCAGTATTTATCGTGCATCCCCATTTCAAACCTGCCCATGATCCTTCAGCTAGTAAGTGTTATGTTAGGATGGCAGCCCAGGTCTGCCTGACTCCAGAGCCCCTGATGTGTTTGGTGAGTTTGTTGAGAAGGTAATGATGGCCCTATAAAAGACATCCACCTATATAATACATCACAGAAGTAGGTCAAAGGGAAAAAAACAGACCCAAGAGTCTCTCATAGATAAGTATTTGAAGATGAAAATCAACATTTTTTCTTTATTTTTAAAACTTCCCTAATAATTTAGGAAAGAAAGAAGCTCCATTAACAAGATAAAATATACCTTCTGAAACAACAGCATCATTCTTAATAAAGAAATAGTGTTGTCAGGGATAAGACAGACCCATTCTAACTGCTGTTATCTAACAGTGTCCCGAAAGGATAATCTAGCCAATGTAATGAGGCAGGATAAAGAGTTTACCATTGGATATGGGAGAAATCTGGAGATAATCAATCCTGAAAAATGGTTAGACCTAATAAGAAAGAGCAGCAAGGTTGTCCACTAAAAGATAGATAGATAGATAGATAGATAGATAGATAGGACTTCTAAAATAGCTTTCTAGTACAGATAATAACCAGTTTTAATTGGGAAAAAAAAATATCATTCACCCTAGCAACCAAAACTAGAAAATGCCTTGGAACAAAATTTACAGGAAAGGTGCAAGAATTACATGAAGAAAACTACTGAACTTTACAGAAGGACATGAAGAAAATAAATGGAAAGAGAGAGATGCTATATTCCATAAGGGGAAGAATTAATGCTTTAAAGAGGTTCATTCTTCTTTAATTAATCGTACATTTAAATGCAAGTCTACAAAAATCTCATTTTTTTAAATTGAAAAGATTAAAAATTGAAAGATTATTCTGACATTAATCTGGAATAAGTGAAATAACCGTTTTTTAAAATTGAAAAAAAATTGGGGGGGGGGATTTTATTACCAGATAACTCTTATTATATACCTAGAAGTTAAAATAGTATCATACTGGTAGAGGACTAGATTAAGAATCAGCAAACTTTGTTGTTGGAGTTAAAATTTAAAGAGATAAAGTTGCCAAAGGAAACACAACTAAATGACTGGTGTCAGACTTCCAAACCCACACTCTTAACCACAACGGAATACTGCCTTCCTAAAATATACATAGATACGTGCATTCACAAAAACTATAAGAAGTATGCTAAAATATTAATATTAGTTATCTGTAGATGATGGAATTATGGCATGATTGGTTTTTTTCCCTCTATACTTTTTTCGAGTTTTCCAAATATTCTACAGAGAACATGTATTGCTTTACAATTGGACAAAAAGGACAATGCCTGCTATTTTCAGAAACCAAAGCTCCACTGCCCTTTCAATGTGGGAATCTAGCCAAGACCTTATTCTTGGACAGCATCAGTGAAAGGGCCTTGGGAATGCTCTTGGGCGCAGCAGTGGAGGCATGTCATATATGGAAACCTTCCATGAGGATGACCTCACCACTGGAACCCATTCAACATAAACCTTGCCTGCAATAGCTAGCAGAGATCTTTGGACAAAACCCCGAGGGTGGAGAGCTGACCTAAAGAAGAAAGAACATCTAGGCTTATGGCCTGAGGAAGTCCTGTGTATCCATCTGGGTTCGGCAGGTCTCCTCTGTGATCAGCTCCTAGGGGTGGATTACTTTTCCCACCTCACCCTCCTCCAAAAAAGAACTCCCACAGTGGCCCAAGGGTTATTTCTGTCTTTTTCCTGGGCCTGGATGAGAACGAAGGATGTTACTTGTGTTGAACAAATAGTAATGGGTCATTGGTGAGTGAACAAAGTGGAAATATCACCTAAAGGAAGTAAGACTATTCTTGGATATTCCTCAGTCCTTCCCTGTGGTTAGCCTCCTTACCCCTGGCAGTCTCCTCTCTTCACCTCACTTTGCCTTTTAAAAAGCCAATGGCATCACACCAAAGCACAATTCCATCAAAACATAGCCTGTGCCATCTACAGCACTGGCCCCTTTGCCTGCTTGAACAGCTCTTAACAACGCTGCTTGCTATGCTTAACCATCTGTGTCTGGAACTTCTCTCACCAAGCCTAGTGTTCTACACCTTTTCCATGGTTTCGGAGTTTTAAATTATTTTTAATTGACCATGGTAGACTCAGGATAAGTTCACACAAATAATTTAGTTCCAGATCCCAGTGTTGCTCTGTAAGCACCAGGCCTCTGATTGTGGTGCTTGGGTCTTCGGCATGGCCCAGGAAGAGACCATATAATGAGAACAAGATCCTGTGTTAGTTTGAATTCTTTTCATTGCACTGACAGAAAACTCAGTTGAAACCGATGTTCAGACACAGCTGGATCCAGTGCCCATTGTTATCAAGACTCATTTTGTATTCCTCTCTTGGCTCTTATATACTCAGCATTTGTATATTTAATTAGGTTTTGTGAATATGCTAGCTTTGACAGCTATAAGTTTATATCCTATTGTCTTGGTAAATCCAGCAGGAAAAAGAGAACTTCTGCGTCTAACAGTTCCAACAAAAGTCCTGGAATTTAGTTGTTGGGTCATGGGTTTGGTCAGGACTTCGTTCTAGGACCAGTTACCATGGCCAAGGAGATGGAATGCTCTGATTGGCCAGGCCTGGGCCATGTGCCTATACCCCATCCGAACCACAGGCACTGAAAGTTGGGGAGCATTCATTCCTCAAAGAAAATTCATGTTGGTAGTAACAATAGAAAGGGGAGTGGATGCAGGGCAGGCAAAAGCAACAGATGTCCACAACAGGTGCCTAGGAGAAAAAGTTAGCGCCTACCGTCACTACTGTGGGCAGTATGACCTAAGGTGAGCAAGTTAATAAAATATAAATGCAAACACCAAGTGCTACTGGCTTTAGATAACAGCATCTGAACTATAGAGTGATAACCCTTTCATTCTCAAAAAGGTGGGACACACATCCAGGCCATGCATTTATTTAATTTGCATTTATTGAGCACCTGCTGTGTGCAGAGCACTATTCAAAGTATACAGACAGTAGATGCTCTGGTCTCTGTCTTCAAGAAGCAAAAAATAGAGGAAGACAAAGGAGCCATACTCCCGTGAAACAGCACAAGAGCAATTTCTTCATAACTGATGCGTGTACACAAGATGAGCACCAACCTCATGCCTGAGTGTTTAGGGAACCCAAGTAGGAGAGAAATGAATGTTTCCATTTTAATCTATTTATACTCCATGTTTGTAAGTTAATTTATACTCTTTATAATTATAATTTATTTGTACTCTACTTTTAATTCTTTCAACAAATATTTACTGAATGCTTACTAAGTGCCAAGCCCCAAGCTAGTAAAAAGGTTTTCCAGGATATGTAAAATATTACAAAGAGAAAATAAATTGAATGTAGGGGGAAAGGAATATAGAATACAAGGATGCGACAAAGTGGATCCAGTAATAGAGCAAAAAATGTGAACCATGATCACTTACATTCCCACCACGGACGGGCCACGTGATGTGTGATGTCATAAATAATATAAACATTTGTGTAATAAACCCAAAGAGCACATAGAGGGTTCTTGTTTTTCCACATAAAAGATGGCATCTCACTAAAGCACAATATAGAATACAAGTAATTCTACTGGAACTCAGGTGGGTGCGGGGGGTGGGAGCAGCACAGCTCAGCTCAGGTTTAGCTGTTTGCTAATCCGGTTTAATGTGGGGACATACTTTGCCGTATCCGGGAGCTCAGATGAACTGCATGGATTTTGAATAATCCCAAATTTCTCTTTGGTGATATTTTAATAAATATTTAGTGACAGTGAACTTGGAATTATAATCTTCGGCAAGTGCGTGGGGTGCCACTGCCGTTCTTTATTGGTGGCTGAGCAAGATCTGAGGATCTTGACTCAAATTGTTTCTGTTTTGTTTTAACACAGTTCACCAAGGGGGAGTAAGAGAGCCCAGAGCCCGCTTACTACATGGATTCCCACTTCACAGCAGGACAGGAACTTACAGCCACCACTGAGGATTTCCGTACAAGCAAATTTGGGAAATCAAATTTTGGACAACGTGGTTGTCTCCTTATTTAGGAACTTGGGAATAACAATGGGAATACCTACCCAGGTGATAACTGTAACGTTAGAGGTTTTGATCTGTAGGCATTCTTTCTGTGCATAATTACTAGCAGGGTATGTTGTATATACAGACCATTCTTTGTCCAGGAAAATAAAGCTGTATCTTCAGAGTAAAAAAGACTATCTCCCTTTCTTTTTTTTATAGCAAGTGGCTATGCAACCAACTCATCCAAAGATAGATTCAGATTTTTTTTTTTTAATGAGTGGAAAAATACTGGTGTCAGAACTCAGCCTGGGCAGCCCGCAGGAAAGCTGTGCCCCCGCTCTGGCCCATGAAGTAGAATAGCACTGCTGATTCCATTCGTCCATGGCCCAGACCAAGGAAAGTCAATAAAAGTTGCAGACAGTTTGATATTATTCTTGCCACTGTAGGGCAAGGATGATGGCAGTGACCTGTAGTGGCACGGCTGTTTGAAGCGCATCTGCTCCATGTGTCAAATGCTGATCTGAGAATCCTGAATTTGCACAACTTGTTAAGGAGCTGGCATAGAATTTGGGTAGAAGGACCAATAAACAAATAGACTTCTAATTTGAGTTGCAGAGGCACAGGTTGTTCTTACTCAAGGAAGATAAACTGGGCTTTGGGTCCAGCTAAACAGAGGTAACTCCAAAGAGTAAAAATAACAATAATAATAATAAACACAATCACTGAATAAAACTGGGGATGGAAGTCCACCATTCAGGAGAAGCATTAAAAACTGCAGAGGCGAGGCCGGCCCGGTGGTGCGTAGTTAAGTTCGCATGTTCCGCTTCTCCGCGGCCTGGGGTACGGATCCTGGGTGCGGACATGGCACTGCTTGGCACACCATGCTGTGGTAGGCGTCCCACATATAAACTAGAGGAAGATGGGCACGAATGTTAGCTCAGGGCCAGTCTTCCACAGCAAAAAGAGGAGGATTGGCAGTAGTTAGCTCAGGGCTAATCTTCCTCAAAACAAAAACAAAAAAAACTCCAGAGGCAAAAAGTCATCCAACGGGCGCTTTTTTTAACTCGAGTTTTCAAATTGTCTGGGCAGGGAGGGACCACAACTGGCGGTAGTCAGAGACTGGCCACGTGTTTATAAAAATGGGGGTGGTTGACTTCTTTCGTGAGCGCTGGAGAAAGTGAACTTCCCGGGTGTTATTCAACATTTGGCCCCCACACAAACTCACTTTCCAGGATAACAGCTCAAAACCCTCTTCTGGAGTCTGCCCTTGTTGTCAGATTCCATTCTCACCACAAGGTGTTATTGAAGGAAAGTATTTTTAAGACAGTGAAAAATGTATTCTGAACTTTAACTTTTATGAGGTCCTGAGTGGCCTCTTCCTATTTTGGTTTCTCACAGCTTCTTCATTTGACTTGCTAAAGGTTATTTTGGCCACCCAAGAACTCTTAAGCCAAATGTAGGAGAAGTGGGCCCTGCATTTGCAGTAATATTTTGAAGTTCAGACTGACTCTGAATTATTTGCATTATGTTGTTATGAGAACTTCACCTTCAGAACATTGGAAATGATGCTTCTACCATTCTCAGCTAGGGCAAGCATATTTTGCCCTGAACATGGAATGCTGAGGGCAATGCAGGAGGTGTAATGCCGAGTGAGGAGCAGGTTCCAGAGCTGGACTGGCCTTGGCTGGACTCCTGGCTTCCTCACTTCCTGGCTATGTCACTTCAATAAGAGCCTTACCCTTCCCTGCTTCGAAGTCCTCAACTCAATAAAGGTGAATAATACCAGCATTAAATAGAGAATGCATACATAGGGCTTTGTACAATTTGTGACACAGACGCAATTGAGTAAATGGCAGCTATCGATAATAACAATAAGAGTAATCATAACAAGGTCCAAGGCCAGTAGTTTGTTCCAAACAGCCCTCTCCACTTTCCAAGCGTCCCAAGCCTTGGGCTGGCCTGGGAGGTGTCCCAGGATCCCTGTTCCTTCCCTCCCTCCTCCCCTTCCCATACTCCTCCTTCTTGGCAAGCATTTGGAGGATGCTGCCCCAGGTCTCTATCCTCAAGTAGGGAGACAGGAAAAGCTGACGGGGGCGACCTCTCTGGGGACTCTGGTTTTGCAGGGGAACATCCTTGTCTTGCCTAGAGAGACGGGCAGAGGATCCTAACAGCCCAGGTTCAGCTGAGTTCCTACATGCTGAGGTCTTTCCCAGGGAAACCACAGCCCCTAACCACACAATGCGGTGTAAGGGGGATCCGGCTTTCTTTCGTTAAAAGCCACTCCTCTGGGTAGACAGGGCTGAGTGTCAGGTAGAGCTTGACTTTCAAAAGAACCATCCAGCAGGGAGGCTACCAGCCCGGCTTTGAAAGCCCTCTGCCCAACCCCCCTCTTCCGCCCCCCAGCTTCTCCTGTCTCTGTATATGAGGATAGGGACCTGGGATCCCGGGGGGACCACCCCCCAAATGCTTGCCAGGAAGAAGGAGTGTGGGAGTGGGAGGAAGGAACTGCCTGATAATAAGTAAAGGAAGGAGTAGGCATCCTGGGGCACCTCCCAGGCCAGCCCGAGGCTCCGGACACTTGGAAAGTGGAGAGGAATGTCATCTGTTTCTAGCTCCTCCAGAGTTGGGTCATCCCAGAGGGCTGGTGGGGAAAGGACTGTGTCTTTTTAGTTAGCCGGCCGATAGCTTTGCAAATTCTCCCCTCTGGCAGTCACTTCTCTGTTTAGCACTGACTGTCCAAATGCTGGCTTGCTTGTAGGGATTGCTTGTGGGGTTTTCTGTGGGTCCTGTGCAAACGGCGTCCCTCACTCAAACTGCACACCTCCTGGACGTGGGGAGCGCGGTCTAGCTCAAACACTTCCACGCTCCCTTATCCCCACCCGCTCCAGGAGTACACCCACAGCCTTCCTCCTGGGTGGGTATTGGCAAGAGGCTCAAGCCCAACCACCTTCCCTTTGCCCTTGGACCTGTGAGGCCGCCCCAAATAGGGAGGGGTCAGTCTGCTCTACAGCCTTCCCCTCTGACTGCCCTGTCTCATCGCCTTCCCCCAACTCCCTACATACACACCTGCCCGGTCAGGTGGGCTCAGGGCAGATCAATACAGCCGCTATACGGGCAGACCCCCAAACAGAGAATGAGAACTATTGTGGGCACTTGGATCTTCCATACTGTCCAGCCTGACTTGGCTGGGGGTGCAGCCCTCCCCACCGAGGAGGGAGAGGATGCCCCCTCCCCACAATGCTGCTCTCCCCACAAGACTGAGGACCCGGACTGGGAAGACTCAGTCTCCTCCTCCCTCCAGCTTTCTCACTGAGATACACGCGGGCTGGCGGCAGCAGCTCCCGGGAAGTAAGGTGGTTGAGCTGCCTTGCAGTCAGCCCTGGGGGAGGTGTGGAACCCCATTTTTGGCCATCTCCTAGAGCCTGTTGTTTGCAGTTGGGGGCCATGGCGACAATGTCAGGGAAACGGAAAAATATTCACTCAACATTCTATCCACAGCTAAGATTCAATCCTGTTGTTCAAATCTTCTATATGCTTCCTGACTTTTTTGTCTCCTTGTTCTATCAGTTACTTAGAAAGTTGTGTTAAAATTTCCCAGTAGGATTGCAAATCTATTTCTCCTTTTGTTTAGTCAATTTTTGTGCTCTCACTGGCTCTCTCTCTCTCTCTCTGCTATTAGATGCATACAAATGTGGAACTGTTATATCCTCTGGGGGACTGGCCCTTTTATATTTTAAAATGTCTCTCTTTATCTTTAGGTCTGTTCCTTGTCTTAAAATCTACTTTGTCTGATGTTGGTATGACTTTCTTTTGATTGTGCTTCTTGTTTTTAATTTTACTGTATCTTTGCATTTAAGGTGTATCTCTTATAAGCAGTATATCGTCGATTTAGTATCACCAAATATCCAGTCCAGCAATCTTTTTCTTTAAACAGGAATATTTACTCACTTTGAACACTGTAATTACTGATATAGTTGGGTATAAGGTTATCTCCTCACAATTTGTTTTCTTTTTTTCCCACTTGTTTTATCTTTCTTTTTCTCTCGTTTCTTGATTTCTTTTGGATTAATGAAGTATTTTTTTATTATTCCAGTTGTTTTCTCCTCTATTAGCTTATAAGTTATACATTCTTTTTCTTTTAGAGATTGCTCTAGATATTATAACACTGCTCCTTGGCTTATCAACATGTGATGTAAAATAGTGACTTTTCTCCTTCCAAGACAATGCAAGGAACTTAGAACACTTTCATTTCATTTACCCCCTCTTGACTTTAGCGTCACTGTTATCATGCACTATAAACCCACATATATTTAACTTTTGTTTTGTATAGTTAATATTCATGCAGATTTATGCAATACTAACCCTTTTCATTATTCTTTATTCCTTCTTGAATTTTTGTGCTTCCTACTGGAATGATTTTCCTTCTCCCCAAAGAATTCTCCTTAAGGCAAGTCAGCTGGTGATGAGCAATCACAGTGTAGCTTCTCTGGAAATGTCTCTATTTTTTTCTTAATTTTTCAGGATATTGTCACAGAGTATATAATTATAAATTGCATCTATTTTCATTCAGCGTTTTACCAATGTCATTCCATTGTGAAAAGTCAGCTGTAAGTCTTATTCCTGTTTTTTCAAAGGTAACATGTGTTTGCTCAGTTGCTTTTAAATTTTTTTTCTTTATCTTAGATCGCCCCAGATACCATGGTTCCACTATGATTTGCCTAGCAGTGGTTAGCTTTGTATTTATCCTGCTTGGGATACAGAGTACTTCTTGAAACTGTGGCTTAATGCCTTTCAACAGCTTTGGAAATTTCTTGGCCATTATTTTTCAGATATTCTTTCTGTCCCATTCTTTCTCTCTTCTGCTTCTGGGATTGCAATTACATATATATCTTTTCACCATATTCCAAATTTCTTTTTTGTATTTTTTATATTTTTCCAAAATATAGATCATCTGTGGTGTGTTTCTATTATTTGGTTTTTTCTCTTTCATTCCTCTTTCCAGATATTCTTGATAATTTTAAAATTGAATACCAGATAGCATGAACAAAAACTTTTAGAGGCTCTTAATAGTATTATCTTCCTCTGGAGAGGATTTACTCTAAATTTTGGCAAGAAGTTAGAGATCACTATTCCAACCCGGAACTGAACTTATTCAGAACTGGGTTCAGTCTTTGTAAGGTCTGGTCTATTTCTGGCTTGCTCTTACTCCTAGAGCACAGTTTTTTAAGGGACCTGTATTAGGCAGGGTTGTCCAGAGAAATAGAATCAATAGAATATGTGTGTGCATACAAACCACCAGCAGGCTGGAGACCCAGGGAAGAGCAGCAGTTTGAGTCCAAAGGCAGTCTGCTGGCAGAATTCCCTCTTCTTCCAGGAAGATCAGTCTTTTTCTATTAAGGTCAACTACTGATTGGATGAAACCCACCCACACTGTGGAGGATAGCCTGCATTGCTCAAAGTCTACTGATTTCAATGTTAATCTCATCTAAAAAATACCTTCTCAGAAACACCTAGAGTAATGTTTGATCAAATATCTGGGTACTGTGGCCCAGCCAAGTTGACACATAAAGTTAACCTTCCCAGGTCCCAGGGGAAAGCCCGGAGTGTTTGACACTGCCCCTCCTCTACAGTGGGCTCTGAACTCCAGTGTTTTTCTCCCAAGTCCGGTAAATCTGCCAAAAGCACTGATAAACTTCTAGTCTCTTAGTTACTGCGTCTTGCTCAGCTTCTTGGCCTCTGCCCTGTGCTGCTTAGACATCAAAAGTTGTCTCAAGAGGAAAATGATATAGAATGTCAGGTTCACCCAAACCTAGAATGTAGCAATACTTCCTTAATATGAAAAAGGATGTGAATTATATTAAATAATATTTAATGGGGACACACTAGAATAGGGTCCTCAGTGGTGTATCGGGACAGAACATGCTTCAATATTACCTGTGTAACTAACAGAACACAGTTGCCCGGGCCCCACTTCAGATTTAATGAATTGGGGTTGGGGTTGTGGCAGATGGGTTAAGAACACTGAACTAGAGGCATTCTCATTTAAGGACAAGGATCCCAGTCACAAGGGCAAAACATCAAACACTGTTCTGAAAGTTCTAAATAGTATAATAAAAAAAGAAATAAATAAAAGGTAGAAATATTCGTTGAAATAAGTATTATTTTCAGATGATATGTTATCTACCTAAAAAAGAAAAATGTCAAAGTCACGAGTTTAGCAAGATGACTAGATATGTATACATATATTATGTGTGTACATATATGTAATGTATGTGTGCATAATAAAATGTAAATATTTGCTATATGCCAGGAATCAGTTAGAATATATAACAAAAATGTTGATATAGCAGCAACAAAAATATAAAAACCTAGTTTAAAAGCAGCAGCATTGTGTGAGATCTATATGATGAAAACTTTGAAATGTTATTGAGAAACATAAAGTTTTGAATAAATCAGAAGACATAAATGGAAAGTCCAATAATGGAAAGATATAAACATTTTCTAAATTAGTATATAAATTCAACGTAATTCCAATTAGGATCTCAAATTTTTCAGAGTAGGTGGAGAGAGAATTTTACAAAATGATTTCAAAGTTTTCCTGGGAGAATAAATGAGCAATACTAACCAAGAAATGTTTGAAAGAGAGTAATGATGCAATATTTACTTCAGCATACATTAAAACCTAGAGTTATATTTAAAGTGGTGACATACTGGAGCAGAAACAAATGGACAAAGGAAGACAGCAGAGTACAGAAAGAGGGAACGTTTCAAATTGTGGCGAGCATGTTGACTCATTTACAAATGACGTCAGCTAATTAATAAGTGGTGTTGGGTAGTAGCCCTTGAGGGAAGAGAGAAGACAGGGTAGTTTGAACCCTATCTCATAGTTCAGAATACCTTAGAATGCGTTTCCGCTGGATTAAAGATTTCAGTATAATAAATTAAATAACAAAAATGCCAGAATTAAATGTAGGCGAGCATTTACATAACTGTAAGTTGAGGAATTCTTTTCTAAACATGGCCCAAAAATAAATACCATGAAGGATAAGACAGACATTATTATGATGAAAATTAAAACTTTATCTTTAGTGTTTACCTTGGGAGGATTATTGATTGGGAGAGGTTACATGGAAACTTGATTTGGGTAGTGGTTATGTGGGTGTAGAGACTCATTGTGCACTTAAAATTTGTGTACTTTTCTGTATGTATGTTATCTCTCAATGTCAAAAAATTTTAAGTAAAACTTCAGTTTGGAAAAAGACATTATGAAAATAATTTTAAAAGAAATGACAAACTGGGAATAAATATTTGCAACATTCATGACATACAGAAGGTTAATATCTTTAATATATAAAGAGCTATTGTAAATCAACAAGAAAAGAGTACGCACTGTAATAAAAATGCAAAAAGCAGAAACAGGCAATTCACAAAAGAAGAAATACACATGGACAATAAACAAGAAAAGATGCATAACTCACTAGTAAGCAAAGAAATGCAAATTAAAACCCAGTACAGCACTATTTTTACATATTAGATTGCAAATATTAAAAGGTTTAGTGCCCTCCAGTTGGGCTATAAGGAAATGAGCACTCTCATACGTGAGTGGAAAAATAAATTGCAATTACTTTCTGGAGGTCTGGCTTAGCAAAATGACTTACAGTTAAAATGTGCCTTCTACTTAACTGAGAAATTTCTCCTTTGGGGATGATCTAAGGAGATAATCCCACAGGTACACAAACACAAGTAAAACATATTAATTACAGTATTATTTATACTAATGACAAGTTGGAAACCACTTACATGCCAATCAGTAAAGGACTGATTTGCTAATTACATTGAAATATATGCAGCCAAAAAAATAGATGACGTTGAAAATCTATATTAGTAGATGCCGAAAAAAATTCCAAGACATTTTTTAAGTGCTAAAAGCAGGATTTAACAGATATTTATTGAGTGCCCATATGTGTCATGCTCTCCTTTAGGCCCTGGGGATACAGTAGTGAGCAAAAAAGAAAAGAAATTACTGCCTTCCTGAAGCTGACACTCTAGTGGCAAATGAAAGTTAATAGGGGACCAGGTGTAGTGGGTTCGGCATGCTCCCCTTTCGTGGCCCAGGTTTGTGGGTTCAGATCCCAGGTGTGGACTTACACCACTCATCAGCCATGCTGTGGCAGCGACCCACATACAAAATATGGGAAGACTGGCACAGATGTTAGCTCAGGGCTAATCTTCCTCAACAACAACAACAACAAAGAGAAAAAGTGAAATAAATTATGTAGTATATAAAGCAGTGTGTACAGTATGATACCATTTTTCTAAATATGTATATATACTGAAAAATGTCTGGAAAGGTTTTTGTTCATAGTGGTTATCTGGATGGTGGGGATTTTTATTTTCTACTTCACATTTTTTTTCCTTAAATTTTTGAATGAATATTCCTTTTAAATCGGGAGAAAATTAATGAATTTCTATTTTGACAAAAATAAAATGACAAAAAAAATTGTTTTAAACAGCATCTGACTGATTGATAATTGTTATTTCCTTCCCTCAAAGAAATTAAAGATCAACTATCAAGTGGGAGAAATTCTTTGACATCAAAAAGAAGTGCATAAATGCAAATCAAAGCCACAATGATGTGGAACAACAGAAACTACCATTTATTGCTGGTGGGAATTCAAAATGGCACAGGCACTTCAGAAGACAATTTAGGAAGCTTCTTACAAAATTAAACATACTCTCACCATATGATCCAGGAATTGCATTCCTTGGTATTTATTCAAATAAGTTGAAAACATGTCCACACAAAAACCTGCTCAAGGATGTTAAGAGCAGCTATATTCACAACTGACAAAACTTGGAAGAAACTAAGACGCCCTTCACTAGTTGAATGAATAAATAAACTGTGGGACACCCAGACAATGAAATATTGTTCAGCACTAAAAGGAAATGAGCTATCAAACTATAAAAAGACATCAAGGAATCTTACGTGCATATTATTAAGTGAAAGAAGCAAATATGAAAAGGCTACATTCTTTACAATTCCAACTATATGACATTTGGAAAAGCCAAAACTATGGAGAGAGTAAAAAGATCAGTGATTGCCAGGGGTTGGTGGGAGTGGAGAGGGATGAATTGGTGGGGCACAGAGGATTTTTAGGAGAGGAAAACTATATGATACTACAATGATGGATACGTGTCATTATACATTTGTCAAAACCTATACAATGTATAACACCAAGAGTGAGCCCTAATGTAAACTAAAGACTTTGGGTGATAATGATGTGTCAGTGTAGGCTCATCAACTGTAATAAATGTACCACTCTGGTTGGGGATGTTGATAGTGGGGGAGGCCATGGGAGAGGGAGATATATGGGAAATCTCTGTATCTCCTGCTCAATTTTGCTGTGAACCTAAAGCTACTCTAAAGAATAAAATCTATTTAACTTAAAAAAAACACAGTGAGATACCACATCACATGCATTAGGATCTCTAATATGAAAAAAAAACAGAAAATAACAAGTGTTGGTAAGGAGGTGGAGATATTGGAACCCTTGTGCTCCGTTGGCGGGAATGTAAAATGGTGTAGTTGTTGTGAAAAACAGTATGGCAGTGCCTCAAAAAGTTAGAAATATAATTACTATATGATTCAGCAATTCCACTTCTGGGTATATATCCAAAAGAATTGAAAGCAGGGTCTCAAAGAGATATTTGCACACCCATGTTCATAGCAGCACTATCCACAATAGCCAAGAAGTGGACATAATCCAAGTGTCCTTCATCAGATGAATGGATAAGCAAAATGTGGTACACACATGCAATGGAATACTATTCAGCTTTGAAAAGGAAGGAAATTCTGACACATGCTGCAACACGGATGAAACTTGAGGACATCATGCTAAGTGAAAGAAGCCAATCACAAAAAGACACATACTGTATGATTCCACTTGTATGAAGTATCTAAAGAAGTCAGATTCACAGAGATGGAAAGTAGAATGGTGGGGCTAGGGGGAGAGGGAAAAGGGATGACAGTGTTCAGTGGGTACACAGTTTCAGTTTTTTAAGATGAAAAGTTCTGGAGATTGCACCACAAAGTAAATATACTTAACACTACTAAACTGTACACTTAAAAATGGTTAGGGTGGTAAATTTTATGTTATATGCGGCCACAGTTAAAAATAAAATTAAAAAAAAGTGCTCGGCCTTCCTAAGAACGTTATCAAACATAGACACCAAAAAGGAAAGACATTTGATGAAACTTGAATAACGCAAATGCTACCAGACAAAATCAAAGGGCACGTGTTGAACTGCAGGGAAATATTTGCAACCCCTGTGATAGGCAAAAGGCTATTAGTATCACTAATGTAATGTACCAAGAACACCTATAACTCAAGAACATCAGAGTGAACCATCCAAGAGAAAAATAGACAAAGACATGAACCAGCCGTTCTCAGAGAAAGACCCCTCATAAAAGATTAGCAAAGGCCAAACATGTTCATTCTCATTAGTTACCACGTAATTTAAAATTTCAATTTTAAAACAAGAAAATGCTGAGTTTCTCCTTTAGAATTTGGAAAAAGTAAGAAGATGGATAATTGCCAATATTCCACATGGGTCTCTTGGGCACAAGGAAAACCAGATGAGCAGAGTGGCTCAGTTGGCACCTATTTCCATATTTCTTTCTTTCTTTTTGTTTTTTTTTTTAACCATTGCATGTTTTACTTTTGTAATCAGGAAAAAAACCTAAACAATCCTAAGGTGGCGATTCATATGAAAATTAACATGTTTCCAAATGTACGAAACAAATGTACTGGACAAAAGAACATTGATACTCAGTGTCTGAAAGCGTGTGCAGAAGGAAACGGTCTCATACACTGTTGACTGGAGTGTAAACTCATACAACGTTTAGGAAGACAATTTGACAGTTTCCATCCATATTTCAAGTGTTCTTGCTTGAACAAACAATTCCACTTTAAGAAATTTACCATATAGATATACCCACACACGCGCACAAAGGCACATATAAAGTTTTATTAATTACAGCAATTTGAAATTTTGCATAAGTTTGCATTAAGTAAAAAATTGGAAATGACCCAAGAGTCCATTAACAGGATATGGGTTAAATAATTTATGGTATAGCCCTACTATGGAAAACCATGGTAAGGTTTTAAAAATTATATGAACAGATGTGGGAAAACATCCAAGAATATTATTAAGAGAACATGGCAAGTTTCAGAACAGTTGTAAAAATATGTTATAACATTGTCCTATTTTTATAAAGTAATATAAAAATGGGGGGGAAATCTGAAAGAACACACATCAGACTGTTAACGGTGGCCATCTCTGACTCAGAGATTGTAAAGGGTGTTTGCTTTCTAAAATACACGTTTTTGTGTTCTTTGAATTTTTGCATTGATTTTTGATGCCAGGAAATAAAAACAAAGAAAGAAATGTTAACGGTGGGTTTCCTCATACTAGAAAAAATTGAGTACCTCTGGCACCTGGTTTAGCCTCCTGCCTCCCCCCCACCTTCTTCTCTCTATCAAAGTCAAAGCAGACTCCACCTCCTTAAGCATTTCTAAGGGCTTCAGTTTTTCCAGGTGGCCTTCCTTCCTGACCTGTGGACTCTTTGGACCCTGAATCACAACCAATCCCTTTTGACAATAGGCTCTTTATCGTTTATCAGCTTATTGCACCAACCAAGGTGGGAACATCCACCCTGGCCACAGTGCCGAGTGATCAGAAGAGAATTCAACCAACCCTAACTCTGTGAAGGAAAATGATGTCCCTTCTAGATCCCTGATCAGGGCAAGGGAGACTGGCACCCTGTCTGTGCCCAGGGAGGAAGACTTCTGGGGGAGCTCACTACCGGGGCACTGGTTTTTAGCCGCCTCAGCCCATCAAGACTGACAGCACTCTGTCCCTGCTGGACAGCTCCCACCTCACCCGCTGCTGCCTTGCCTGCCCCCACCATCCACTGGGAGGGCTTTCTCCAGGGACCTAAAGGCTCAGGGAAGCTTCCCAGAGAGCCTGGAATTTAGACTTAGCCCTAAGCACCCAGGCCAGTGGTCAAAAGATGGGTAAGTATACATCATAAGGGCTACAGTGTCCTTTCTCTACAGGAGACAAGCACAAGCCCTCTGGTAAAGCCTCTCCCAATCTTTCCTCTGGCTTCTCTCGGCAGCAGGCACTCCTTATCCACACCTCTGCCCCTCTCAATCCTCAGTTAACAGGGAAGACAGACCTGCATCCTGCCATTGTGCTCAAAACCACCTACAACTGCCATGCAGTGTCCCCTAAGTGAGCGCAATTGTGCCTTGTCTGGTGCAAGCCCAGGACAGCTAAAAGCCAAGGGGAAATGCCATCCATACCTGGGAAAGAACTCCTGTTTGCCCTCCTCACCTGCCGCCCCTCACACGAGCTCCTAAGCCCTGGGCTGAGTCACCGGGGGGCCCAGGACACCTTAAGCAGGTATTCGATGTATGCTTCTTCTGGTGAAGGGTAGGTATCTTGGGCACCTTAGTGGAGGGAGGTTTGTACAACACAGATGGCTGAGCCCCACCCCCAGAGTTTCTGATTCAATAGGTCTGAGTGAAGCCTGAGAATTTGCATTTACAACCCAGTCCCCGGCCATGCTAATGCTGCCTTCCAGTGAGCCTGGGGACCACACTTTGGGAACCACTGGGTTTGAAGATGGGGCAGAATCAGGAGAGCCAGTCAGGAAGCTATGGCGGCACCAGAACAGACAGGACCAGAGCCTGAAGCAGGGCAGGACCAGCAGGGATGGACCAGAAGGGCCAGAAGGGAAGATGCAGAACCAGGAGGCATTTCTGGGAAGAGGGTCACCAGGAAATGTGTCCCGATGGTTGTGGAGCAAGAAGAATGAGGAGGCTACACTGACCCAGGGGTCTCTAGCTTGAAGGATTGAGGAGAAGGACTGTGAGGTAGGGAACACAAGAGTCACAGCAGAGTTGAGGGTAGGGGTCAAGGGTTCAGGATGTCCAATAGGTAATCAGTAATTTTAGTCTGGATCAGGCATGAGGTATTGGGACTGTGGGGAATGTGGAGTTGAAAGTAACTGCCACAGAGTTGGTAACTGACGGTGTGGGAAATGAAACAGCTACCCAGGGAAAGGACATGAATTACAAAAAGAAGAGCAAGAACCACAGGACTGTGGAAAATTCTGCAAGCTTGTGAGTCTTGTTAGATGTTCCTCAAACCTAAGGTAGCTCCCTTGGTCTGTAACTCCCAATACGTAGGGACCGGTAGAGGGAATCCAGTAAAGAAGGGGGAATGATAGGAGGCAGCGGAGTTCCAGAGGAGGCTTAAGGTGTCCTGGGACCCCTGGGTGACTCAGCCCAGGGCTTAGGAGCTTGTGTGAGGGGTGGCAGGTGAGGACACACAAGATTTCTTTCCCAGGTATGGATGGCATTTCCCTTTGGCTTTTAGCTGTCCTTGGCTTGCACCAATCAAGGCACAATTGCACCCACTTTGGGGACACTCCATGGGTGTTCCAGGCCAACCCTGGGGCAGCGGGAAGCCGGGCCTGAAAAGGGAGGTGTGGAGGGAGGAGGCCCACTGCCATTCTTGGTATGGTTCTCTCTCCAGGAGCAGAGCTGCATCTGGCCTTGCTCTGGGCAGCTTATAAGGCCTGGTGTGAGTTTTGTTTATGCAAGTGCAGCATAAAAGGAACAAATCCGCCAGCACTGGGGTTGTTGCCACTCGAGTCCTTTTGCATACATTTTTCAAATGATAATTCACTCTACCCAACCCCCTTCCCCACCCCCCAAGGCCGATTTATTGAAAAAACCACCTTATATGGTAATATTGCTAACACACCGTCAGCTGGCCTTTTTAGGGACTCTGTTTAAAGAAGATCCGCCTCTGGGGTTTTATATTGCTCTGGTATTTCTGCCAAAGACACACCAGCCCTCAGTCACTGGGAGAAGGACCTCTCATACCCTCGGTGAGTACTGTACAGCTTCTGCTGTCTCTTCCTTTCTGGGGCTGCCTGGCCCCCTGGGTGTGGAAGGAGCCTCCAGATTGGCCTGGCTTCTATGACGCCGGCCCAGGTCACACGTCAAGGCCCTCGGTGGGCAGTGGTGCCTGCAAGCACACTGCTGTCCTCCAGGCAAAGGCATTTCTGGCTCGGGGGCATCCTGGGCAGAGGCAGCCTGGAACTGTGCTCCCTGCCTTCCTAACTGGATGGTAGGTGGCATGTAACACCTGCGGCCTCTACTCACCTTGCTCACCAAGGCCAGCACAGATCTACTCCCTCGGGTCTTTAGTCCTTAGTCGTGGCTCAGAATGTCTGGGAGGCTGTTTGAGGGGAGCAGATGCTTTTCAGAAAAATGGCTTCTTCTCAGAGTATTTGAATCAAATCCAATGGTGTCCCGGGGTCTGTGCGATGTCTGTCCTGAATGGGAGTGCATTTCCTTCAGTCCCCCTGTGGCTCCCACTGTCCTCTGATTCATGCTTGGCTGAGATGAATGGAGAATTTTCTCATTCCTTGAAGGCTCCAGGGTCCCTGGGAGATACAGTAGTCGGGCGGGCAGCAGGGAGGCAAGTGCCCCGTGGCATCATGAGGTTTTGGGGGGCAGGAACGTAGGAACCATGTAATTCATTCTATGAGGAGCACACTGAGGCCTAGAGAAGTTAAGCAAATTGTCCAAAAGATTCACACCCAGCTGTGAAACCACCTGCCGATGCCATTGTCCATCCCTCCCCACAAACACTCTCACAGACATATGCACACAAATAATTAACAGGAAAATGAGACCAAGGGGCTGTTTCCCCTTTGGTGGCCAGACTCTGCTAACATCTCTTCACTTCGCAGGCTGGTGCAGTGGTGCAGGCCTTGGAGGCAGACTGCTGGCTCCCAAAGTTACTGAGGGACCTCAATTTCCTCACCTGTAAAATGGGAGGAATAGTAATACTGTCTACTTGGCAGTTGTGTGTAAGGATTGAATGAGATAGTACATGTTATAAAGTGCTCAGTCAGTGCTCTCAGGGCCTGGCGCCCAGTATGCCAACTTTAAGAATCACCTGGCGGACTAGTTAAAACACTGCTCTTCACCCCAGCCCAGATTCTGATTCAGAGGTTGGGGTGGGGCCTGCTAATTTACATTCCTAATAAGCTCCCAGGCTGCTGGTCTGGGACGTTATTTTGCGTAGGGAGGTTCTAAGGCCTTGCTTTTATTATTCAAACGGGTTAGCCGTTGGGCTGAAAAGAGAGCTTCCTGTGATGGAGATCAATGGATGACGGAGAAACTGTCATGAGCAGAGAGATTCTATAAGCCAGACCTGGGGAACCAAGATGGGCAGTATGACATTGAGTATGACCTCGAGGCAAGATTTCTTTCCTCCTTCCCTTTGTTCATTCCATCAACATTTATTGAGCACTTAGGTGCCAGACACTGTCCCTGTCCCTTAGGGACTCCTTATGGGGTCTAGCCACGAATTACAAGCAAGCAGCTGAGGAGGCTTTAGAATGTCTCCTGCCAGAGCCATTCCAGGAGAGCCTGGCTCCACAGTAAAACCCTTCTTCCCAGGGCAGCGCGGGCCTGCAGGCTCCTCTCCAGACTGACAGCCCTAACCCTGCCCTCAGCCCCCTCCCTTCTCATTTGGTTCTGCCTTCAAAACAGCTGGTTTAAATCCACCTAAAGTGCAGCAGAATGGCATTGTTGACAGCTTTAAGTTGCTGGGTGGCTTGTCTCAGCCGCTGGGAAACAAAGTCTAACACTCCTTCTGTGTGAAGGGAACTCAGCGGGAGACAAAAGCCTTCACTGAAAAGCCAGACAGGCTTGAACTATCAATCACACGAGAGAGGGATGCTGAGGGGACCCTGGAGGGAGACAGTCCCAGAGGGGCAGCTTTGCCTCTTGGCCACCTTCTAGCTTGCAATGTTGCTTTCCCCTCAAGGTGGACCACCTGCTAGAACAGGGAAGCATAACTGTCCCTGTGTGGTTCCAAATCAGGCCATGGTGACCAAGCTGTCATAAGACTGGACGGTGGGGACTTGGGGATCCCAGGGGCAGAACAAATCAGATCTGGGACGGGGCCACTCAGGTGGTGGGATTGTCATCCAACCTTACTGAGCGCCTACTATCTGCTAAACACCGAGATGGGTACGGGGGCTGTAACGTAAATCTAGATGCCGTGGTGGCGTCAGAGCGCTCAGAGGCTCAGAGAAAGAAAAGAACACAGACCCTTTTGTTTAAGAGCTTTTGCTGCCAACAGCTCTAGAGAGACACAGAGGCAGAAGCAAAAACACCAAACATGGAGAAGTTACGCCAGTCTCACCAAGGTGGTGAGGAAGGTGCAGGCTCAGTCCGCAGCTGTCCTGGGCTGGCGCCAGCCCTGCCTATTCCTGGCCGAGACCTTGGCTAAGTTCTTTCACTTCTCTGAGGCCTGGTTTCCAAATCTGTAAACGGAAATAAAAATATCTTCCCTCAAGGCTTTTGTGAGGATTAAACAGATAATATGTGTGAAGAACCCTCAATTTTTTTAAATTAAAAATATTTTTTTACCAAAAATGGAAACACAGAACATACTGCTGTGTTTCACCTAACAAAGCAGCTCGTGCCTTTTCCATTGTATTAAATATTCTGCTCACTCCATGGTATGGAGGTTTCTGGCAATTAATTTACAAACTAATTTATTATTTAATAGCTTTTTTTTACATTACAGTTGTTTTTGATTTCAGTTATTTTAAACAAGGCTGCGAGAAATTGGCTCTTGGCCAAATCTTTGCACTCTCCCATGAGTGTTTCCCAAGGATAAATATTCCTAGAGGTGCCTTTGTGGAGTCAAAGGATATTTACATTTTATATCAAAAGATATATACAGTCATGTACCACATAATGATGTTTCAGTCAACAACAGACCGCATATATGACAGTGGTCCCATAAGATTAGGACCATAGAGCCTAGGTGGGTAGTGGGCTATACCATCTAGTTTTGGGTAAGTACACTGTGATGTTCACATAACAGAATCACCTAATGATGCCTTCCTCAGAACGTATCCTCATCATTAAGACATACGTGACTGTACACTATACACAAAAGGTAAACAAACACACACACACACACACACACATACACACATATACATTTTAAGGCTTTCGATTAGAAATTTTCTAATTCCCCTTCCAAAAAGTAGTTCAGTTTGACATATGTCGGCGGTGAATGTGAGCCCACCTCCCCCACACCTTTTCCAGCAAGGGTGGAATCGGGCACAGGACTCCTGCCAGAGGTGGGGTTAACTTTTGTCCTGGCCACAGCACCCTGCTGACTCCAGGTCCTGCTCACAGATGCTGAACAAGAGCTTTCGCAGTGTGGTTATTTAGACGCACATGCAGAACCTCATATTTATCCCATTAAATTTAATCTTATTGGATTCAGCTTATTTTCTCTGCTGTCTGAGATCTTCTTGGATGTTGATTCTTCCATCCAACGTACTTAATATTTCTCTCTCCCCCAGCTCTGTTTTATCTGGAAATTTGATCAGCGTGTGCTCTATATTTTCATCCAACTCACTTATAAAAATGTCACATGAGAAGGCTCCACCAAGAGTGGAGCCCTGAGGCATTCTGCTGCCTCCAGATTGACCTTGACCCATCAATTAATACCTTTCAGTGACAGCAACTCAGGCAGCTATGCCTAATTGATTTATTGTTCAGCCCACATAGCTTTATCAATAGGGATATCACTGGAGACCTTGGCAGATGCCAAGATCAAGTTAAGCTCAATGTCTTCCACCTTCTCCTGCGTTCTCAGTCCAGTGATCCTGGGGAAAAACGAAGAGCTGTTATTCTGACAACGTTTTTTCTTGGTAAACCATTACCAATGATAAGAAATCACTGCCTCTTTAATAATGCTTTCTTTAATATTGCCTTCTGGAAACCTGCCTAACTTGCACATCAAGATTCTCTGAGGTTTTAGAAATCTGTCTTCTTTCCCTTTCTGAACATCAGAATGACATTTGCCCATTTCCAGTCTGCTGACATCTCTCCACTTCTCCCTTCTTCCCAGATGGTAGGAGGTTGAGGATCTTCTGTGTAACCTAGAAACTGTTCAGACCCAGAGACGATATTGTTTTCAGCAGCTAGGTGCTTTCCTTCAGCCTCCATCTCATCTCAGACCTTGATTTCCTCTTACCGATGTTTGTTCTACCTTTGTTCTGAAAATCTTCTCCTTGACATCCATTGATTCATTCACTCGTTCATTTTGACAAAAATTTAAGAGCCCGCTTTGTGAGGGATATTGTGTTAGGCACATTGAAGAATAGCCTGGGCATAAAACAGACCCAGCTCCTGCCTTTGCAGAGCGACGGATGATGCGGGATCTGCAGAGCTGACCATTGCTCGGGCAAGTTCAAGGTGCTGTAGGGTGCACTGAGACTGGTGTCCAGAGACACCTCATGGGAATGCGCTGTCGACACAGGACTGACAGGTGACAGTGGCAAACAGGTCGGGGGAAGTGTGTTCCAGGCCTTACGTCAAAAGGTCCAGAAGGGAGAAGAGATGACACAGTTTAGAAAATAAGAAGAAACTCCATACAGCCTGAGTGAGAAGGCCAAGAAGGGGCAAGAGGGAAGATGAGCCTGGAGGCAGGGGCTAGACCCTCTTGAGCCCTGTGGGCCGAGTTAGAGAGCTGGGACTTGATCTCCGTGGCTGGGGGAGCGGGTCATGAGGATCAACAGGGACAGAAGCAGAACTAGACACGAAATCATAGTGGGCCTCTCCCCTAGCGTGCACCCTGCTTTGAACATAATAGGGAAGAGCATCCTTTTAGCCTTAAAAATTTTGTTCAGAAGCTTCTGCTAGTCTCTCCCTGGCCTTTCTGACCTCGCATTCACAGGCCCGTGGCTCTGTGTCCTCTTTGCTTTGGTGTTGGTTTTCGCTGTCCGTCTTCAGCATAAGGCCATTGAGGGGCTAAAGTCACAGGTTTCGGTAGCACCTATCTCCTTCCCCTGCTGTGGTCGCACATTCTGAACGAAGCTTCCGTGGGCCTTCCTCCTCCGCAGCCACCGTCTCGTCCCACACCTCGTGCCTCTCTTCTCCAGACTCCTGAAAGTCGGCCTTCCCAACCTCTCAGCTAGGACTTTTCCCACTTCCACTTTATCCCACCTGGGGCTTCCCAGGCTGCGAGGCAACCTGCTCACCACCTCCTGAGCTGCTGTTGCTTCTCCTTTACCACCGTGTGCCAAGAATGCGTCAGATGTTGTCTTTTAACCAAAAAGAAAGAAAACCTGCAACAGACATTGGAAAAATCCATTCCCTTATCACTTTGCAGCCATCCCAATTCAGATACCAGCCTTGGCGGGGGCTTCTCTGTTTCCTCCGTCTGAAGCGACAGGATGCATTGAGTCCAACCCATCGTGAATTCTCTTCCTTTCCTCTCTCCTCTCAGGCTGCGCCTTCCTCCTCAAGGTGCTTCTACCCTTCAGATTGTACATTTCACCAATAACTACCGCAACTTTGTTTCCTTAATATGTTATGTTATTGATTTTAATTTTAAACCATACGTGAATACAGTCTCCTCGTAAAAATTTAAAACATAACAGCTATAACCCGGCACTTCCTCTCCCAGTCCCATTCCCATCTCCAGAGGTAGTTACTATGATTAGTCTTAGACTTTTTTCTAGAACTTTTTGCTATGTGTTCACATCCACTAATGGAAAAGTTATGGAAAATACTTGATATTGGTTTTTTTGCTTTAAAAAGAACTCGCACAAATGGTTTTATGCTCTACATTCTATTCCGCAACTTGCTTTGTTCACTCAGTGGCATGGTTTAGAAACGTATCCATGTTAGTCCATATAGATCTGCCTGGCTCTGCTCTTAACTTTAGGACAGTATCCCCTAATCTGGAGCTTTGGGTAGTTCCAAATTGTGTGTTTGTGTGTTCCTCTAGGTAGAGAATGACATTTTTCCTACATCCTTGCCAACACCTATCATAAAACTTTGAATCTTAACACCATGATGGGTGAAAATGGCCTTATTTCATTTGCATTTTCTTGATAACGAGTGAGGCTGAGCATCTTTCCATATAGTTCTTGGGTATTTGTAGTTCCTTTTCTGTCAATTATCTTTTCTTTCTTTTTTTTTTTTTTAAAGATTAGCACCTAAGCTAACATCTGTTGCCAATCTTCTTTTTTTTGTTTTTAATCTTCTTCTGCTTCCCAAAGTCCCCCAGTACATAGTTGTATATTCTAGTTGTGAGTGCCTCTGGTTGTGCTATGTGGGATGCCACCTCAACACAGCCTGATGAGCAGTGCCATGTCCGCGCCCAGGATCTGAACCAGTGAAACCCTGGGCCACCGAAGTGAAGCACATGAACTTAACCACTCAGCCACAGGGCCATCCACTCAATTATCTCTTCATAGCCTTTGTTCTTCTTTGGGGCTGTTTATTTCTCTCTTATTGATTTGTAAACATTCTTTATATATAGTAAATAATAATCCTTTGTTATGTTATGGATTTTTTCAACTCCCTTCTTAACCTTCAAGTCTTTCAGAGATTCTTTCCATTGGATTAAAGCTTTAGAGCTATTTCAGGTTTTTAAGAGGCAAGTGAATTAATTTGCTAGGGCTGCCATAACAAAGTACCACAGACTGGTACTTAAAGAACAGAAATTTATTTGTCACCGTTCTGGAGGCTAGAAGTCCAAGATCAAGGTGTCAGCGGGGTTGGTTGCTTCTGAGACCTCTCTCCTCGGCTTGTAGCTGGCTGTCTTTGCTGTGTCTGACATGGTCTTCCCTCTGTGAATGACTGCGTCCTAATTTCCTCTTCTTATAGAGGTACCCATCCTATTGAGTTAGTCATATTGGACACCAGTCACATTGGATTAATGACCTCATTTTACCTTAATTGCCTCTCTAAAGAGCCTATCCCCAAACACAGCCACATTCTGAGGTACTGGGAGTTAGGACTCCAGCATGGGAATTAAGGGGGACACAATTCAGCCTCTAACAGCAGGTAGAGGGAAGAAGCTCAACTCCCACAGAGTGGGAGGCGGGGTCCACACCTAGTCCCTCCTGGAACTGGACCCTGGTTGCCCACGGGGTGGAGCCCCAAAACCAAGAAGACTGGCTCCAACATGATGTTGACAAGTGGGTAACGTTCTCTCCTCCCCCAACCCCAAGGTGCTCCAGCCCCTGGTTTACTCGGCCACACTCACCATGTGTGAAGAGGAGACCACTGCGCTTGTGTGTGACAATGGCTCTGGCCTGTGCAAGGCTGGCTTTGCAGGAGATGACGCCCCCCGGGCTGTCTTCCCCTCCATCGTGGGCCGCCCTCGCCACCAGGTGTGTGCTCATTTGGACCCAAGTCTTTGAGCTACTAGGAGTAAGTGCTGCATTGTGAAGACTATGCTGGGCTGTGTGTGCATGCGTGTGTGTGAATATGAATGTGCGTGTGTGAGTATGCGCGTGTACGTGTTGGGGGTGGAGGAATCTCTTCTGAGTTAGTAAATAGAAACACTCAAGACCAGAACCAACCGCTATCAGGCCCGTAATGATAGTACTGTGTCTGGCTTAAGTCTGTGGGGTTGTGAGGTGTGGAAGAAAACTTTTTGAAATATATGTAATCAAACAAGCCCCTTGCCTTTAAGAAACTTACACTCCATGAAGATATACACACAGCTAACTTGAAGTCACAGGCTGAAATAGAGGCTAAATATTACCCCAGGGGAGCACAAAGGAGGGAGAGATTAAATCTGAAGGGAGGGACTAGGGAAGAGAGAGACTATAGAAAAGGGGATAACTGAGGATGAGGTGGGTCTCAGCAGGTGGAGAGAAGAGAGGGAGCAAAGGCTCTCGGAGGAGGGCAAGTACAAGTCCTGTGTGTGTGTGTGTGTGTAAAGTAAGCAAAGGGGAAGAAGTGCATGGATGGGCTTTGTTCTCTCTCAGAAAATTACGTAGTCTTAGGAAAGAGAAGAGAGACAAGTCCACAAGAAATCTTCCACCTTCCCTTCCATCCCTGCCACGTTCATCAGTATCTGCCCCCATCCTTGTCTCCTGCTGTCCTAGTTCCAGGGAAAAAAGGATGTCTTTCCTATCTTCATCCTTCCTCAGAGACCCTGTAATGCCTGGATCCCTCTGAGGGGAGCCCTCAGCCAATTCATGTCCCTCTCCTCTTTTGCGTTGCAGGGTGTAATGGTGGGAATGGGCCAGAAAGACAGCTATGTGGGGGATGAGGCTCAGAGCAAGCGAGGAATCCTAACTCTCAAATACCCCATCGAACACGGCATCATCACCAACTGGGACGACATGGAGAAGGTATCCGTGGACGCCCCATTTAAAGTGCTCATTTTAATGATAATACATCATCAGGACCCTGTCATCCCACAGGCTACTGTGCCCTGTCAACTCTTCCTCTAAAATGTTTCTCACATCCTTCCTTACTTCCTGTCCATTCCATGGCCATTCTCCAGCCTAGGCTGCCAACATCTCTTGGTTATTGCAATGGCCTCCTGTCTGATTTTTTTGTCTCCTGCCTCACTTACCCAATTAATTCTCTATGCTGCTGCAAAGCTTATCTTTCTAAAAACAGATCAGGTCCTCCACTCACCTCCCGAGGAATCTTCAGTAGCTCCTCACTAACCAACAATAGGTTCCTAACTCTTTCTTTGGCATCTGGGGACCTGGTCATGCCTAACTCCCAGCTTCGTCCTTTCACGCAGCTTTCACTCCAGCCCAGTGCTTATTCCATCTTTAAAATGCTGATGCTGCCTTGAGAGAGGCAAATAGACTTCTCTCCCTTTTATTTTCCCTGTCATGACTTCAGATATGTGCACTGATGCTATATTATGATGATGATTCTCTAATGAAAATTTTAGGTAGGAACGTCTAGGGGTTTCTAAAACCTTTTTTTTCTGCATAAGAAAATGCAAGAGGGGTTTCAATTTTTAAATGATAATTGTGATAAACAAAATCATGTGTGCAAAATGCTAATAGAGTCTTTCTAATATTCTTTTGATAAATTCTGCTGACAGTTGTCTGAGAGTTCTCGTTTCTGCAGTGACTGCCTCCTGAAATGTAATAGAGAACTAATTGAGCAGACTGCCCCTGGGAATAGAGACTGTAGATTTGAAATCTATAACGCATACAGACTTCTCTAAATCCTCGGTTGAGTCACTCTGGATGTGAGATAAATAGATAAAATACAATAGCTTCCACTTCACTCAGCGGAGCGGTTAAGAGCACACACGCTGGAGTCAGTGGCAAGGAGACCTGGGCTCCACCCTTCCCTATAAGCCCCAGTTTCCTCATTTGTGGAGGTAAAAATACTTTCTTCATTAGATGGCTTTGGAGATTGAATTCGGTAAATACTTAGTGTAATCCCAAGGCATGGACCATACTTAATGCTCCATAAACAGCATACATCATTCATATATATCTAACAAAACGTAAGTTGAAAACACGATAGACAAAATTTTTTTTTCACAGTAGTAATATGTGAACTCCTTAAAGAAACCCCTAAAAATATGTTCTGGGCTTTAAAAGGAAAACTGAATGACTAAAGCTGTCAGATCTTCTAAAATTAATTAGTAGGTTCATGGCCATTCCAATAGAAATCTCACAATTTTTAAAATTGTATTCATTTAAGGTGTACCACATGGTGATCTGATACATATGTGCATTGTGTAACAGTCACCGCATTCAAGCTGATTAAGGTATCTATCACCTCACATAGTTACCTTTTGTTTTTTTCTTGTAGTGAAACCACTTAGGAACTACCCTCTTGCAAATTCCAAGTATACAGTACACTATTGTCACCTATAGTCACCACCCTATACATTAATCTCCAGAATTTATTCATCCTGGATAACTAACACTTTGTACCCCTTGACCAACATCTCCCCACTTCCCCCTCCCCCCAGCCCCTGGTAAGTACCATTCTTCATCTACTTCTATGAGTTTGGCTTAAAAAAATCAGTTTTTAATTATGCAAAGTAATCATAAAGTATGTTTGGAGAAATAAATAAGGCAAAAATTATGAAAACAAAATGAATAACAAAAATTATGAGGAGATTTGCCATATCCAAATATTAAAATATAGTTATAAAAATTAAAACAATTTGGTATCAGCACAAAAGCAAAGAGGAAATATATGATAAATGAAACTTCCAACACCATAAGAGAGAAAGGATTATTCAATGAATTATTCCGGGACAACTAAGTAAATAACTAATTTGGGGGCTTGGGAATCTTTGTTTATTGCCCTTATCTCATACTATTTTCACTAGGCACATATCAATTGGATAGAAAAGTTAAATATAAAAATTCAAATAATAAAAAAACGCAATATAGTAAGTGTGAGTATTTATCAAATTTCTGGTGAAAAAAGTCAGAGAAAAAGAATGACAAATTTGACTTCATAGAGGTCATAACTTCCAGCATGTGAAAAATCAAATTTAAAAGGCAAATGACAAGCTTCAAAAAAATATTCACAAGTGCAATGAAGGATTAATATAAACAGCAACACAAACTGATAATTAAAAACATCCGGTCTCCCCCAGACAAACAAAGGCCAGGAATAGATAATTTGCCAAACAGAAATTATAAAAAGTCGCCAGTCTGAAAAAGTTTAAACTCATTTGAAACAAATTTAAAAATTCAAAGTAAACCAACTAGGTATTATTTTACCTATCAAATTATTTCGTATTTTAAGAGTGAGAACACTGAACGCAAGTAAGGTGAGGTAGAACAGACCTTTCTTGTCCTGGAGTAAAGAGTAATTTAGTCTTTAATGGTAACAGAAATCAACGTCTTCCAATTGCTCTGCGCTTTAGCCCAGTAATTCCACTTTTAGCCTTCTTTTCTTTGGGAAACATCCTGAATAAAAAGAGAAAATGTTGGGGGCCGGCCCGGTGGTGCAGCGGTTAAGTGCACACGTTCCGCTTCGGCAGCCCAGGGTTTGCCGGTTCAGATCCCAGGTGTGGACATAGCACCGCTTGGCACAAAATGCTATCGCAGGCATCCCACATATAGAGGAAGATGGGCACGGATGTTAGCTCAGGCCCAGTCTTCCTCAGCAAAAGGAGGAGGATTGCCAGCAGATCTTAAAAAAAGAGAAAGTGTAATATGCACAAAAATAGCTACCATAGAATTATTTATAAATGAAAATTGAAGATACCTGAATAGTAATGTGATTAAATATATGATGGAACATAAGGAAATGTTGTGTAAGTATTAAAAATGAATGTTTGTTCAATTTACTAAAAATAAATATTTACTATGAAAAAGGAAATTACATTAACTGAAAAGTGGCAGGAAACAAATTTCAACATAAAAGTACAATAATAATATAATAACAAATAAATAAAAGCATATGAAATAAATAAATGCTAATAATAATAAATTTGAAAATACATAAAAGTGAAAGATTAAGAAAAAGAAAAAACCCAAAATATTAACTGTTTATTGTTAGGTGATAGAAATATGGGAGATTTTTATTCCTCTGAAAAATATTTTTTCTAATTTAAAAATGATCAATATCTTTAATTTTTAAAGTATTTTATAAAAACTCCAAAAGAATGAAATAAAATGCAGTGCAGACGCTTGGGCCAACACCCAGAAATTCTGACTCCTGGGCTGGGACGCAGCCTGGGGACTGCACCTGTAACAATTCTCGAGGGTGGCTCTGGGACAAGCCATCTGGGGCCCACATCTGAAGAAACACTGGCATCACCTCATTAAGCCTAATTGCCATCTCCTTCTCGCTCCTGTGAAACTTTCACAGTCCAGGGCTTCTGCCCGTGCCGTTTCTGCTGCCTCAGATGCCCTTCGAAGCCTCTGGAGACCCTCCTTTGTCTTCAGTGCCTGCTCAAATCCCCCAGAAAATGAACTGCTCCTGCTGCTTCTTTCATCTAAAAAGTGGATATGTCTTTGTATTTTGTCATTTTGCCTGTCTTTCTCCCCTCCAGACTTTGAAACTAACATCTAGGAGCCATGTCTGATTCTCATCAACCCTCATCACATTTAGCACCATCGGAGCACAATGCCGGGGTCCGTAAATATATGGGTACAATGGAATCAAATGACCCTCCGCCCCATCTCTGGGGAAATCAAAGCTCTATGTCTCTGCCACTCTTTGCTGAATCCCTCTGAAATAAAGACTCCTGTTTGGTCATCCCAGATCACTGAAGAGGGAACTGGACACAGAAGGAAGAAATAAGTTCCTCCAAAGCACTGGTTCTCCACCGGGGCAATTTTGCCTCCCAGGGGACATTTGGCAATGTCTGGAGATATTTTTGCTTGTTATAGCTGGAGAGGTGCTACTGACATCTACGGGGTAGAGGCCAGTGCTGCTGCTGAACATCCTATAATGCACAGCACAGCCCCCCACAGCAAAGAATTATCCAACCTACAATGTCAAAGCGCAAGGTTGACAAACTCCACTGTAAAGCATCAGCCTGGTGAACAGTAAACTGAAAGTTCAAGTGTATCTGTCAGGTTCCCAGCAGGAGACAGTACATGCTCAGCTGGGGTTTTGAAATTAACTTAAGGAAGGACTACTTGCAGAGGTGCAAACAGGGTTAAGGCAACCAGAAAGGGATGTTGAGGCACCCAAGTACTAGCAACAGAGGGACGCTCTCACACCCCTAAGGCTGAAACTGGGAAGGGAGGAGGGGCAGTGTCACTAGTGCTCAGTGAGAGCCAAAGCCCTGGAAGAAAAGGAATATAACCCCTCCGTCTGGGGCCCTGTTGAAAAGGAATATAACCTCTAGATGTCAATCAGAGATTCCCAAGGCTGACAGGTCTCCCTCTCCAGATCCAGCCAATCTTGTGAACATTGTGCCACACTCCCCCAGCATGAACATGTCAACTGGAATTTACCAGACCAATGGGAATCTGCTGGGCTCATTTGACTTTTGTCTCGACCAGATCTGGCACCACTCCTTCTACAACGAGCTGCGAGTAGCACCTGAGGAACACCCCACTCTGCTCACGGAGGCCCCCCTAAATCCCAAGGCCAACAGGGAGAAGATGACTCAGGTAAGAGGCCAAGAAGACTTGAGCACTGGCACAACAGCGCAACATGGATGCTAGGCCAGATTTTTCTCCCATTCAGGTATCAATGCAACAGAATTTTCTGAGGCCCCGCTATGTGTGTAGTCCATGCCAGGCCTTACAGAAGGTGGTAGTGGGGAAGTAGGGCACAGCCCCTGCCCTTAATAAGATTACAAACCATCCTGTGGGCCAAGAGGTGCTGTCAATGTTGCCAATCTTTTATTCTGCATTGTCCTTTCAGATTATGTTTGAAACCTTCAATGTCCCTGCCATGTATGTCGCCATTCAAGCTGTGCTCTCCCTCTATGCTTCTGGCCGCACAACAGGTGAGCAGCCCTGTAGTCCTTTCCCTTTCTGACTTCAGGGGGAGGTAAGGAGAAGCTGGGCTCCTGCAGAGTCTCCTGCTCAGAAGAATCAAATGGACAGCCCACGTCCAGGGAAAATCTCGCTTAGGGATAACAGAAGGGAATGCCCACATAGAATGCACGTGCAAGTCTAGCCAGTACAGCTGGAAAGAGTTTACATGAACAAACCATGACTAGTATATCCAGCAAGGGCCATTTCCCTCACAGTAGTCAGTCTGTGAGTTTATACACACTTTGCAACAATATTGGAATGTTGCTGCTCATGAAGCCTCAACGGCAGAAACTGTGATGGTAGATGTATAAGTATGTGGCCGTGGTATAGAAAGGTGCTCAGAGAAACAGAGGGAATTTCAAAATAAAGTGATTTTTAAAATTTTTTTTTAAAGATTTTATTTTTCCTTTTTCTCCCCAAAGCCCCCTGGTACGTAGTTGTGTATTTTTAATTGTGGGTCCTTCTAGTTGTGGCACGTGGGATGCCGCCTCAGCATGGCTCGATGAACAGTGCCATCAGGATGAGCACGCCCAGGATTTGAACCAGCGAAACCCTGGGCCGTCGAAGTGGAGTGCGCGAACCCAACCACTTGGCCACCGGGCCGGCCCCTAAAGTGATTTTTAGTAGGGACTTGACAGCTTCCATGAACATAGTTCAAACATTCAATCATTTTTGTATTCATTGATTTACCTATTCATCCATTCATTCATCAGATATTTTCCATTACTCCCTACCACATGCCACACACTGCACCAGGCCGTGGTCACACTGACAAACAAGATTGACCCTGCCATTATGGAACTAACAGTCTAGTAGGGGAGAGACAAAAGTAAAAGAGAGTTTCACTGCAGGTGACAAGGACAGTATGGGGAAATCTGGGGTGTATACAGTTTTGTATCCTGCACTTTGCACTTGATTTTATGTTGTAAACATCAAATTTAATGGCCACATGGTAGTCATTTACTTATTAATTTATATAAATTATTAATATAAACTGTTAATAATTTACTTACTTATCATTTCTATATTGCTTGACCTTTAGGTTGCCTCCAATTTTTATTTTTCATTATAAAATATGCTGAGATCAACATCCTTGTACAAGAGTAAGCTACAGGTCTCTGGATGTTTATTTTGCATCTGGCCCTCACTGAACCATCTTGTTAGCTCTAATCACTCCTCAGTTGATTCTCTTGGGTCTTCCACGTATACAACCACATCATCTGCAAATAATGACATCTGCTTCCCTTTGATAATAATACCCCATTTCTATTTTCTGTCTTATTGCATTGGCTAGAATGTTCAGGACAATATTAAATAATAACAATACAATAACAATATTAGTGTTTCCCCATCAATTATGATGTGGTCATTGGATCGAAAGAGATTTCTCATCATGTTGAGAAAGCTTATTTCCCTTCATTGTTTACTAAAAATTTCATTGGTAGAGAATGTCAACTTTTTTCAAATTGGCTGGTTTTTATAGTCCTTTCAAGATTTAACGTTCTAAATGCATGTGCATATGTGTTAGTTTGATGCCTGAAGGATGTGTAAATTATCTAGTCCCACTTAAACAATGTGCAGTCTAGATGCAAATTGACAAGTGTGCATTATTGTGAAAGTGTTTCAAGAAATACAAGAGAAGGAGACATTTTACTTGCTTCCAAAAGCCTACATCTCATTTGGGAGAATAAACTGATGTACACAAAAACCAACGTATACAAAAAATATTATGATTCTCACGGTGGGTGAAATTTCTTAGCTGCTGAAGAAAAATATGGTAGTTGAAGACCATTTGGTAACTCATCCCAGAAAGAGACAGATGAAAGACGAGAAAAGTTTTCATAGGTCCTATCCGCTCTGTCCATAGGCATTGTCCTGGATTCAGGGGACGGCGTCACCCACAATGTCCCCATCTATGAGGGCTATGCACTGCCCCACGCCATCATGCGCCTTGACCTGGCTGGCCGCGACCTCACAGACTACCTCATGAAGATCCTCACAGAGAGAGGCTATTCCTTTGTGACCACAGGTATCAGCCCCTTTCCTGATTCTGACTTGAGCTCAAAACCAAATCTGATCTAGGACCAGAAATTCTCAAGACTGATGAGAAGTCTGTGGCCCCATGTCCTCAGACTCTCTTGGGGTAGACAAGGAAGCCTTAGGCTGGGGCTGGACCTCTAGACAAGACCAGATGGTCAAGGCAGCCTTATTTAAAGAGGAAGGTTCTCGACTGACACCCCAGGGAGGGGGACAAGGCTTAGTTCTACTTACCCTAAACAGCATTCGGCTGAGCCCTCCTTTAAGTGCCCCAGGGACCTGCTACATCTGCCCACGTCCACACCAGGATCAGAACTAGTTTTTACAGGGCTGAATGGTAGTAAAAATCTAGTGATGCATTTCATTTCCTAAGGGCATTTATGGTTTGTCTCAGGACACATGGAATAAATAAGGTCTGAATTTCTAAGGGGAAGGTGTCATGCCTCAATGACCCACCGGGGCAAGAGGAGTTTTTAGGTAAGGACATTCCTAGATTCTGTAACATAACATATAAGCCTACATCTAGACTGGAAATGTATCCTGCAAGGCCCTCAGCAAGGCCTGAGCTTTGTCAAGGCAGAGTGAAGGCGGCAAGGAGAAGAGCCCGTACAAAGTTTTGCTTGGAAATCAAGCTTTTATACTCCCACTTTAGAAAGAGGAATGAAAACATTGACATTCATCCTAAGACTGAAGCCGGAGTAGAAATAAGGAGGTTTTCATGGTGGTCAAAATGGGAAAACCAAATTAACAGAACTAAGGATTGACTTTCTGTCATTTCTACTCCTTCCAGCTGAGCGAGAAATCGTGCGAGACATCAAGGAGAAGCTATGCTATGTGGCCCTGGATTTTGAGAATGAGATGGCCACAGCTGCCTCCTCTTCCTCCCTGGAGAAGAGCTATGAGCTGCCAGATGGGCAGGTCATCACCATTGGCAATGAGCGCTTCCGCTGCCCCGAGACCCTCTTCCAGCCTTCCTTCATTGGTGAGCTGCTTCCCGTGGTCCCTGTCAATCGGGAGAGTGGGGGATGGGGGTGGGTGGTGAGGGATGGAAAGAGAAACACCGGGAGTCATGCACACTTTGTTTATTGTTTACAAATAGCCCATCTTTTCCCAGGAAGGGTCAAAAATTTATAAACAATACAAATAGATAAAATCTAATTTTAAATAAAAGGGTAAGGAAAATCAAGACAAAGAAAAAGCAGGACAAGGAATATAACATGGAACTGAAAATGAAGTTAGTATACAAAAGACTTCTTGGATCACTCAACATTTAGGTCAGGGGGGCTGAAACCTATAGTAGTAAAGAGGATGGGTTTGGGGGTCAGACCTAGTTTTAAGTCTTGATTCTTCCCCCATAAGCCCTGTCACAGTGGACACGTTACCTTCTTCAAACCTCAGTGTTCTCATCTATAAAATGGAAATAATGATAGTATCTACTAGATAGGGTTACAACAAGGATTAAATAGGATAATATCTCATACGACAACTACTTTCTTGAGGAATGTATAAGAAAAGAAGGGCTTGCAAGCAAATGTCGGTATACAGGGTAGTGGTAAATAGCAAATTAACTGGACAGAGTGCTATAAGCCTAAGAAATCATTTAAGGCTCCTTAGAGAAGGTGAACATATGAACAGAACCCTGAAGAAGGAGTATCATTTTATGGTATGTGGGGACAGCATGAGCACAGAGCGGGGCATGGCAGGCAAGGCAGATGGAATGGTATGTGCAAAGGTGTGGAGGTGTGTGAAAGGTCATATTCTCTTTGGGACACAATGGGAAAGTTCTGTGTGTAGGTGTGTGTGTGTTTGCACACAGGGGAAATTGGCGAGTTGCTCAACCACAAAAAAAGCATGAGGGTTAATCATATCAGCAGTGGAGATCCCCTGGAAGTTTTCAGGTAGCAGTGTAGCAAGGTCAGGTTTGTATTTTAGGAAGATTCCTCTCTCTGCGTTGTGGAATTTATATCATGTGGAAAAAAGACTAGAGGTGGGGGAGCCCAGGTAGGTGGGCATGAGCTGTTTTGGCATGCAGGGCCTTTCACTGTGGAAGATCTTGGTGCCAGGCTAAGGCAGCTACATATCAACCTGTAGGCAATGGGGAACTGTCAAAGATGATATGAGGATGTCCATACAATGAAATATTATTTGGCGACAAAAGAGAATGCAGTACTGACACATGCTATAACATGGATGAATATGCTTGCAAACATTATGCTAAGTGAAAGGAGCCAGACACAAAAAGCCACCTATTGTATGATTACATTTATATGGAATGTCCAGAACAGGCAAATCTATAGAGACAGAAAGTAAATTAGTGGTTGCCTGGGGCTGGGGAAGCGGTGATGGGAAAAAGTGGGAGTGTCTTCTAATTGGTATGGTGTTTCTTCTTGGGGTGTTAAAAATGTTCTAAAATTAGATTATGGAGATGGTTGCACAACTCCTGTGAATATACCAGAAAGTACTGAACTGTAGACTTTAAAAGGGTGAATATTATGGTAGATGAATTATATCTCCATAAAGCTGTGGGAAAAAAGATGATGTGATGAAAGTGTTGCTTCAGAGACATACCTCAGGCAACAGTATGAAAGATAGACTAGAACAGGTGAAACTAAAGGCAAGGCGAAGACCCGTCAGAGGATCTGATCTTGCAATCCATTTGGGAGGTAATTAGGGGCCTGAACTAGGGTAGGTGCAACCACAGAAGGAGCATTGAGGAGCTGGAGGTGTGGGTATTTATGAAGCAACGGGTGTTGACTGTGGTCTCCACTAGGCATGGAGTCTGCTGGAATTCATGAAACAACCTACAATTCCATCATGAAGTGTGACATTGACATCCGTAAAGACTTATACGCCAACAATGTCCTCTCCGGGGGTACCACCATGTACCCTGGCATTGCTGACAGGATGCAGAAGGAGATCACAGCCCTGGCGCCCAGCACCATGAAGATCAAGGTGGGTCTTGCCCCAGTTTTTCTCCATCCTGTTCTTTGTACAAAGACCTGTCTACTTGAGAGATGCTCAGAGTCAGGCTACCAGGCGAGTAGCTTGGTGATCTCCTGGGTTCAGCATCATCCTGGTCTGGGAGAGTTATATCATCTCGGGGGGTTATGTTCCTTGGGCACTGATGGGCTGGACATACGTTTAGCATGGGCTCTCAAACGTAATCACATGGACTCTATACAGGGACAGGGTGAAAGAATTTGGGATGAAGAGAATATTGAGGAGTTTGGGGAGGAAATCAGAAGGAGGGAAATAAAGGGGAAGAAAAGAATGAGACAATGCTACAGCATCTTTAAACTTTAAAAAGGGCTTGCGTGTTACCCCAGAGGAGGGTGAAATTTCCAAAGAGGGAATGTTTGGCCATGGGGCAGGCTGCTGGTTCAAACTCACAGGGACATTTCTTGAGTCCTGGAGAACCTCTGATCTGCCCTCTTGGCTGGGCCACAGCCTCCCCATGCTGCTTCTCAGCAGGGCTTCTCACCTCAGAGGCTTCGGAGAATGGCAGCCCACCTGTCTTGCTGCTTCTCCCCAGCCTCTGGTCCCCAAGCAATAATACAGACCATATAAGAGCTTCTAAGGACTTTGTTGCTAGCAGGTTTAGAAAAAGAGTTAGGCATAGAACAGAGATAACAAATAGGTTGAAAGTTACAAAGTCTCACAATAAAGTTGGTCTCTGGGGAGCAGGTCTGATCTGAGGACGTGTATTCTCTATGTCAGTATTCTAAGAACCTGCTTCGCAAAGGAAGGTTGCCCCAGGCCTTCCCCCGCCTAGCAGATGGTGCTCAGCACAGGGAAGGAGAGTGGGCCCCCAGGAAATAGGTGCAAACTTGTGGGCCCTTCTCCTCACCCAGAGCCACTGGAGTAGCCATGTTTACTGAGGCCTACCTTATGAGGGCATTATGCCAGGCCTGGGGCAGGGCTTTTTACCAGGACCACGTGTAGCCTAGCCTCACCCCCAGGTTCCAGTTCAGTAGGTCTACACCTACAGTGATAATGAACACCAGTGATTTGATGCGCATCCCAATTTGTGATCTACTGCCCTGAGTTTAGCAACATGTGTTGGCCTTCAAGGAGTTTAGGTGTAATTAGTAGACACAACCAATGGAAGGGCAAGACAAGAGGAGGGGAAAGGGCACTCCAGGCAGGGGAACTAGAGTGAGAAAATGTGCCCAGGGGTACGTGTGCATGTACGAACACCCCAGTCAAATTAGACAGCAAGGTTTGTGAAGAGGAATTGAAGGAGATGAGGCAAGCCTTAAGGATATGGAAGAAGAGATGTGGGGTGGAGGTGGGCCTGAGATTTAGGACCTCCATCCCAAGATAAGCCAGAGTTTTCTCACAATTAAAACTTCCCAGCAATAAAATCTGTCACCTTTTTAGTGGCTGTGCTGGTCCTTGAGGCATCTATCCAAGGAGTGTCTGGGTGACTTTTGTCTGCATGAATAATAAGATAACTTCTAAAGACCCTTCTATTCTGCAATCCCATGATTTCTGCAATTTAGGAAATATGTAGAGAGATTCTAAGGAGATAAAAAAATCAATTTAGTGTCTAGTTTGGTCTAGCACTAAAATTCTTAGACTCTTCAGAAACTTGGAAATGAGTTGACGAGTCACAGTCCTTCTGCATCCACTTTTAGGTGGAGCTCAAAGTTCTTTGATGTGACAATCTATTTCTAAATGCTAAGCTGAGGACTCCCAGTAGCAAGAATGAACAACGTATGTATGAATTTGAGCACATCTCAGATACAAGTGGCTGTTGACACGTGAAGCTCAAGACAGGCCCTGAGCAGACTGGCTTAGACTTAGGAATGGAGGAAGCCCGGCCCGATCTGCCCATGTATGCAAACTAAAGGCAGGAGCAGAACAGCGCTCCCCCTACAGATGTATGTATTGGTCAGTTATCCATGAGCAGCAAGCCGCTATGAAATCTCAGGGTAGGTAATAAGTATTTATTGCTCGTGCATCTGCAAGTCAGCTCGTCTAGGTCAGGCTTAGCTAGGCAGCGCTACAGGTCCAGCCAGCTCAGGTCAGGTCCACATCTCTCAGTAAGGGGTCCAGGCTGAAGGGCCAGCAGCTCCTCAAGGGGAGGTCTTCACAAGAAGATGGCAGAGGCACAAGAGAGCATGCCCTACTGCATGCCTGAAGCACATTCCAAGGCCCTATTTGTGTCCTATCCACTGACATCACATTAGTCAAAGCAAATACAGGGTCCAGCCCAAAGTCACAGGGTGGAACATGCACTCTTCCCACGGAGGGGCAGGGGATAGGAGGAGGGAGAGTAAAAATTTGAACAATAATCTAATCTACCCCAAGATTTCCACTGTTCGTTTCTGACCATGAAGGCTGTCCTTCTCCGGGGCAGCCTGCAGTGTGGTAAGATGATTCCTGGACCACCTTCCCTAGTCCTTGGGGACTCATCATGGTTTGCAACACTTGCTCTTTGCAGATTATTGCTCCCCCAGAGCGGAAGTACTCAGTCTGGATCGGAGGCTCCATCCTGGCCTCTCTCTCCACCTTCCAGCAGATGTGGATCAGCAAGCCAGAGTATGACGAGGCCGGGCCCTCCATTGTCCACAGGAAGTGCTTCTAGACTCAGAAGAGATTCTCTGGGGACCTCCTTGAGACCACCCTATTACCAGTCATGAAACATTAAACCCTACAAGCCTTACTTCTCTGTGTGGGGCTCATTTATTTCCTGGGCTGTGTCTCACATGCGGTGCTAAGGGCTTTTCACACATTCTTTCTTTCTTTTCTTTTTTTTGAGGAAGATTAGCCCTGAGCTAACTACTGCCAATCCTCCTCTTTTTGCTGAGGAAGACTGGCCCCGAGCCAACATCCATGCCCATCTTCCTCTACCCCATACGTGGGACGCCTACCACAGCATGGCTTTTGCCAAGTGGTGGCACGTCGCACCCGGGATCCGAACTGGTGAACCCTGGGCTGCTGAGAAGCAGAATGCACAAACCTAACTGCTGCGCCACTGGGCTGGCCCCTCACACGTTATTTCTAATTCACACAATGACCCTGTGAAGTAGGTACTATTATCATCCCCATGTTACACATGAGGCAACTGAAGCTCAGAGAAGTTAAGGACTTGCTGAAGATCACACAGAACCAAGATTAAAATCCAAGTGTAGCTGACTCTAAAGCTAGGACTCCTACTATACCACCTTGTTTCCTTTTCCTTGACCATGAGTAAGAATGAGGGCTAGAGGATTCTTGTGAGGGCTAAGAAATAAGGGCTTCCAGAGATGTGAGGGCAATACATAGAACAGCAACAGGAGAAACACAGCCTTACAGGATGTGAGTTATGAGTGGTTCAAACACAGCGTTGTTTGAACTTAGGTGAAGGAAGTTCATAGTGGGCTTAAAATCTCTCTGAGGTCCTTTGTCCTTGAGGATTAGGTTATATTTTGCCCCAAAACTAATCAAAAAAGGAGCAGCACCCTTAAGAAGGATATTTTCTCTCCTTCCCTCTGCATCTCCCCCTCCCCCCTTCTTCTTTTTCTTCTTTTCTTTCTCTCCCTCTCTGTCATGATTTGCTCCCCACTCCCTGTCCTTGGTTAATTCTGTTTAATTTCACAAGTATTTACTAACTTTTTGGCATCTAGAATTGCTGGGTAAGGCCCCATGGGATTTAGGTACCCCACAAAAGTGCTTCCTGACCCTCCAGGTCTCACTGCATAAAGGGGGAGACAGACACATACCTACGAGATAATGATTTGAGGTGAAACAGAAGCCCTCACAAAGTACTATGAGAAAATAAGGCACAATAGTGATAGTAACATTTATTGAGCGCTTACAAGATCCTAGGCACTAGATTAAGAGCTTTACATGGATTTCCTCATTTAATCTTCACCACAACACTATGGGTCAGGTACGAGTATCATTCCCATTTTATAGCTAGCTTACTAGTTAACTTGATCACCCAGCTACTTAATGGCAGAACCGGGTCCTCACTTCTTCCTGGTGTACCCCTCGCTCTCTCCACCTAATCAACTCCCATCCTTGGTGCTCCTGAGCAGATCCCACTTGGTCCATGAGCCATCCCAGACACACCTATTTGGAGACAGTGGAGCCCATTGGAAGCACATGGACCTCAACGTCTGTCAGACATTCCTCCTCCCTGCACTTGCCCTCTTGGGGTGGGGTGGAGTAGCACATTTTCAAAAACCCCTAGAGGATTTATGTTTTAGGATGAGTTTCCCAGAAGCAGACCCTGAAATGAGGATTCACATGCAAGTGATTTATTAAAGAAGTGCTCTCAGGAGAAACCAGTGAGCAGAGTGAGAGAGGCGGGACAGGAAAGGGGAGGAAGCCCAGCAGGGGAGCTCTCAAGCAAAGGCTCACAGAAGGTGGCTTCAGCCTGGTCCCCAGGGAGCTCTGGAGCATAAGCCTGACTACAGGTAACAGAGCCAAGCTGTCACTGTCAGCGATTGGCTTGGTGAAGGCACACTGTTGGGATGTCAAGTCCCAGGCTTGCCTCTGGAGCAGTGAAAGGGCTCCAGTAGGCTGAGGGCAAGTCTCCAAAGAAGAGCTACAGGCGCTGGCTATCGGCAGAGAAAGCAGAGGGAGGAGGCTGGAGGATGACAGACGCGCGCGTGCGCACACACACACACACACACACAGGGGATGAGAGGAGATGTGGAGCACTGACAATGCCCCCTATAGAGGGGTGCATTAGAAGCTCCATGTTGGGGGAGAAGGGGAGGCTGACCAGTCATTCCCCCTCCTTGCCCGATGCCGTCTTGCCCCACTTCAAGAAGAGCTGTCCTAGAATTCTTCAGTTGAACTTGTGTTATGTGCTGATAGAGAGGGGGAGGTTACAAGGGCTTGAGGGGAGTAGAAATCCAACAGCAAGTCAATTAAAGATAAATAGAAATACTGTCCCAGGCACTGAGGGCCAAGCTGAAGACAGCCATTACTTATTACGTAATGTCTATTGGGTGGTAACTGTGTGGCAGGCATCGTGTTAAGTGCTGCATGTGGGTTATCTTTCTTAACGGTCACCCCTGGCCATCTGAATCCAGGGCCCACACTCTTAACCACTCCCTAGATGCCTCCCTTTATGACTAGGTGTATCAGTCAGAGCTCATTTAGGGGAGCAGTCACCATGCACATTATAAGGGATTTATTATAGGAATGAGACTTTACCTGAAGGTGGGAAGAGCTGGGGATGTGAAGTTCTGGAAGAATTGTGAGATGGTCAGAGAGGAGTCACCAAGGCCTTGAGGACTAGCTGGGATCCATTGATGGGCACCTCTGTCTGTCAGAGTATCTGATCCCAGAGCTCTCCCCCGAGGAGTGGCTCAGGCTCCCATTCTGCCTTCCAAATCTCATACCAGGTCCTCTTTTGACTGACTCTAACTCAGAGCCCTGTCAGGAGGGGATTCTGGAAACACACTTCCCAGTTTAACCAAATTGATTTAGCACAATCCAGCCCATTAGAATATCTCTGATGTAGATGAGAATATAACTAATCAGACATCCAAGAAGCAGAAGAAAGTCAAGGTCACGTTGGTGTAGGTTTATCTCCCCATTTTAATGGCTGCATAGCATTTTCGTACTATGGGTCGCTATTTTTTTTGTCACAATAGCACTTACAAACACTTGAAAATAGTAATTCCTTCAGAGCTCCACTCCAGGGGTTAAATAGAGGGCCTGGTGAATAGCAGATGCTCAGCACATATCCGGTGAAGAAATGGATGCTGAATGGCTAGAGTCCCCTTAGGACAACGTCTACTTTTACTCAGAAACTCCAGCAGATATCTGACAGCCTCCGGGAGCAGGAAGTGGCCTTATCCTCCAGGTAAACAGGAGGTAATTCTGCTCACCAACATGCACTACTTTCTCTCTTCTGGCCAACACCTAAGGGAGGATGAAAACACTGTGTTTACCACTTCCAGGAGGAAGTGATCACCACTTTTCTGGGGTGTCTTTCTTGCTCCTCACAATCCCTTTAATCACCTTCCTTCCTCGTGCACAGGGGTGGGGCCCCAACACTCACGGCTGTTCCATGAGACCCTATCTTTTGGCCACAGCTGGGCTAATCAGATTCTCCCTCCTGGGAATTAGGAATTAGGACCAAGAAAGATATTGAATTTTTATGCATAGTATAAGATACTAAAACAAGCAAAAAGAAATAAAGGGGAATGGAAAGATCATCACTAATATTGAGATAACCAATAGGCAATTTAGGTAAAAGGCCAGTTAGTTTCTTCGCACTATACATCAAAAAATTCAAAAGCTTTTAGAAGCAAGGAAGAGAGTGAGAGAAAATATTCACAAAGGACCCATATCAAGAGTATATAAAGAACAATAAGTAAAAGGCAGACAACTAGTAGAAAAATGGGCACAGGATTTGAACAGGTGCTTCAGAAGAGAGGTTCCTGAAATGGCCAATAAACATATGAAAACGTGTTCCACTTCATTAATGGTCAGAAAATTGCAGATTTAAACTACTATAAGACACCATTATGTACAGCAGAATGGGTAAAATGAAAAAAACTGACCATACCAACTTTTGGGAAGAATGTGGAACAACCAGAGTGCTCACTCACTGATGGCGGCAGCGTCAGTTGGTATGAACACTGTGGAACTATCTACTCTTTGGGAATATCTACTGAAGCTGAGTATACAGATAACCTATCAGACGGCAATTCCACTTGTAGGTATACACCCAAGAGAAATGCACATTTAACTTTACCAAAAGACATATTCAAGAATATTTGTAGCAACGCTATTCATAATAGTCCAAGTCTAGCAACTCTCACATGTCCACCAATAGTAGCATGGATAAAATACATTCTGGTCTAGCAATAGAGAGGAATACTTCACAGCAGTGAGAATGAATGAACCACAACATATACGTAACATAAATCTCACGGATATTATGTTGAATGAAAGAAGTACTTACTACGTGATTTCATTTATATAAAGAACAGGAAAAACTAATGTCTGTTATCAGAAGTCAGGCTATTGGTTACCTTTGGAGAATAGCAACTGGCAGGGGAAATGGATTCTGGGGATGCTGGTAAAGCTCTATTTCTTGATCTGAATCCAGGTAACATAGGTGGGTTTGGTTTGCGAAAATTTCATTAAACTGTGAACCTATGACACATGCTGTTTTCTTCACCGCATATTATACTTCACTGTAAAGTTTTAAAATAATGATAACTTTTAGGAGCTCTAACTTTTAGGAGCAGGTTATTTGCCCATCTGCACAGAAACCTGCTGACGATTTCCTCATTTAACACGATGACCCTGAGGGCAAGGAGGGCAGCAAGACCTTGGAGGCCCAGAGAGCCTCTCAAACTTTTTTTGGACGAATATTTTCCACGTCTGAGTTTGCATAAAGAAATGTAGGCAGTATTTTTACATAGAGGTGACTGTGGGAGTGGAAGTGGGGGATGGGGCAGACTTTAGCTGCTCCAATATCCATTAGCGCTCCACCCAGGTTATCCTAAATGAATTTATAATCTATTTTTTAAAGTAATGTGCTTAATGTACAAAGGTCATTTCAACCATCCCAAAGAACCATTAATATAGGAAAAAGGTCCTGTGCTTGCTATGCGAACAGCTTCACGACAGGTGTTCCAGCCACCTACCCCTCCCCACCCCACTTGAAATCAGATCGCTCTTTCCTAAAACCTCCCACCTCTAAGTTTGCTGCCCGAATGCCGGTTTGCCTGTTGACTGCTGGTTTGACTCTCGTGGAAGTTAAGTGTGGAAGGCGGAAGCACCCTCCGACAACATTTTATAAATCATTAGTTCTGAGGTCGTTATGACGATGGGGTGTGGCAGGACAAAGCCACAGGGTCTGACCAGGTGGCAGCGGCTCAGAACTGTCCCTGCCCCTCTGCAGAGCACAGTTCTCCACCAACAGCAGGATTCCAGTTTTACACACCAGCGAGTCTCTCTCTATCTGGCTCTTCTCAGCCCTTTACAAATCCCATTCATAATCCCCCCCACCCCGCCCCGCAACCCACTTCACCCCAGCCACCGTTCACGCCCACAGAACCCCATCTATCCTGTTTAAACAAGTTCCAGTCATATCCCTGAACTTCCACTCACTTTAGCCTAATGGGATTTTTGGCCACTATGCAAATCGATTGAGCGAACATTTATTCATTCAAGAGACAAAGTAAGAGGTGGGATGTAATTGAACTAATTTGTTGATTTTTGGAATAATGTGCCAGCATCGTGTGGCGCGTTACAGGGAATGGAAAAAAGTTAATTTGTGTAAATCATCAGATTGCGTCATTTTCCTACTTAAAACCGTCCAATTTCTTCTCTTATTAGAACCAAAACCAGACTACACGTGGAAAAAAGAAACCTTGTTTAAAATGAGTCATTTTGATTTGTCTTTGAAAAATTATGAAATTTATTTTAAAGTTAGACAAAAATGCAAAGGTGGTGGAATTGTTATGTCTCTTTAAAATGTTATTTGTCCAATGAACAAAAACAGAAGGGCTCATCGCGCCGCGGCAGCTCCAGCCATCAGCAAACTGTCCCGCGCCCGAGCGGAAGCCTTTTCCTCCTCTCAACGCTTCTCTGAAAAAACCTGACAAGCACAGAGCCCTCCCTGGGGCCCCTCCCCCTACGCAGTTCAACCCCACCCACTTCCTGCCTGGCCATCGCCTGACGTCAGAGGCGCGCCGGAGCGCGTGAACGGCTCCACTGGGGGCGGAAGTGCTCTGGGCGGAAGTGACTGTTTCGCGGATCGTGGGTGGGATGACTGCGAGCCGAGTCTTGCTAAGGCTGCTGCGAGCACCCTCCGGTTGCATGGCTCAGCGGCCACCCGAGGGCGTGCCCCTCTCCAGGGGCCTGCACGCGGGGCACGAGCCCCGAAGGCTCTCCATCGAAGGCAACATTGGTAAGGGCCGCAAAGTGGCTGCCAAGCCTTGGCCTCCGCCGATCCGGTGCCTGTGAGGCTGGGAAAGGGACCTGGGCCCGGAACCCCCTATCCCCCGGTGTGATGCGGTGGGCCTGCTTGTTCTGAGCTGCCAGGGCCGTTCCCTTCCCAAAGTGCACTGTGGGCCTTTGCCGCTTTGATTTTTAGGACGTCAGGCCTCTGTTCTCTCCCATAGGAGCACATTTGTTGCGACATAAAAGCCACGCAGCCTGTAGATATAACAGCAGTTCTAGCTTGTACTGACGGATCGAAATGGAAGGGACAAGGATCAGGTGCCATTTCTTTGCCTTCCTAAGATAGGCTTGCCAGATTTAGGAGGGGAAAAAAAGGGATGCCCATGTAAAATAGGATTTCCGATAACGAGTAATTTTTCAGTGTGTGTCTCATGCAGTATTTGGGGCATACACTAAAAATACCATTCACTGTTTATCTAAGATTCAAATTTAACTGGGTGTTCTGTGTTTAGTCAGGCAACCCTACGCTGAGAGATTCTAAGCTTCGGTCATTCAGATAGCACTCTCCCTATTTTTGCCATGCCTCTTTGCTAGTCCCACCATAATTTCTTAACGTTTTTCTTAGAAGAAACTCAGCTTTTAAACTTAAAAAATGTATTAAATTGCAAATAACTAAAAATGACGAGAGTAAATAGAAACCCAGTATCTTAAATAAAAAGTAATCCAAAAACAGAATGAAAGCAAAACCTTTCAACTTAATGTTACTAAATTCTCACTTGATGCTTTTACCTGCTAAGGTGCTGAGCCCTAAAAGATTAGCAAGTCTTGAGTTTTGAAGACATACTAGCAGCAAACTGAGAATTTCTCATTTTATTCATTCAACAAATAACCCCTTGAGCCACTTGATATGTCAGCACTCTTCTTGGCCCTGAGGATACAGCAGTGAACAGAGCAAATAAAAGTCTTGGCTCCCTTAGAACTCTAATAGAGAGAGAAAGACAATAGACAACATAACTTAAACAAAATAAACCATGTGTTAATAATGATCTAGCAGAGAGAGGGAGACAATAAACAACATAAATTAAGCAAAGAAAACCGTATGTTAGGAATGAGTGGTAGAGAAAATTTGGGGATGAGGGATTGAGGGAAGTTGCCATTTTATAGGGTAGTCAAGACAGGCCTCACTGAGAAGGTGACATTTGAGCAAAAACTTGAAGAACGTGAGAGAGTGAACCGTGTGGATAACTGGGAGAAGAATCTTCCAGGCAGAGAGAAGACCAAGTGCAAAGGCCCTGAGGTGGAAAGTGTTCAGGGAACAGGAGGGAAGCCATTGTGGCTGGAGTAGAGTGAATGAGGAGGAGAGTGGGATGAGTTGAGGTCAGAAGGTAAAGAGTGGGCGGATTGCGTAGGCCTTGTAGTCCATCATGGAGTATTACTCTGAGATGAGAAACCATTTTTGAGCTATCAAGTGACATGATTTGACTTAGATTATAAAATCGCTGATATGTTGAAAGTAGAAGGTTTGAGGAGGTTATTACCATGATGAATTAACGGTGAGTTGGCCCAGGGTGGTGGCAGTAGCGGTGGTGAGAAGCAATTGGATTCTAGTTACATTTTAAGGTAGGGCCAGCTGGATTTGGTAGCAGACGTGGAGCGTGAGATAAAGAGTGTGGTCAGTGATGACTCCAATCATTTTGGCCTCAGCAACTTGAAAGATGGAGTGCCACTTCTCTTAAATGGAGAAGAATGGGAAGAACAGACTAGGGGCAGGGAGTTGTTTCAAGATTTTGGTTTTAGGCACGTTAAGTTTTTATGTGGTTATCAGATATCTAAGTGGAGATGTTGAATAGGCAGTTGGGTATATGAGTTCAGAGTCTCCCTGGACTGGAGTTATAAATATAGAGATGGTATTTAAAGCCAGGAGACTACGTGTATTGAAGGAAAGAACTAAGCCCTGAGGCACGCAAATGTTAAAGAGATTGGGGAGATGGGAAGAAACCAGCAAAAGAAACTGAAAGAGAATGACCGCTGAGATAGGAGAAAAACCAAAATAGAATGATACCCTGAAACCCAAGTGAAGAAGTCTTCAGGGAGAGCAAATGATGTAATGCTGCTTAAGTAATGGAGGTCTTTGGTGAGCTTGAACAATTTTTAGGAGCAGTAGAGGTGAAAGTCTGGTATAAGTTCAAGGAGAATGAGAGGTCAGGAATTGGAGACAGTGGGTTAAGACAACTGGAAGTTTTCCTAGAAAGGGGAGACATGAGCGGGTAGCTGAATTGGGAAGAGGGTTTGAGAGAGTTGTTTTTATTTTTTTTTTCTTTTTGTAAGAGGAATTAGATCATATTTGTAAGTGGACATGGTCTAATAGAAAGGGAAAAAAGTGGTGACGCAGGAGAGAGGATATGCTGGAATGATTTTAAGTAAGCAAGAAGGAATGGAATCTCTTGCCCAAGTAGAGAGAGGTCGGCCTTATCTTGGAACACAGTTTATCCCTCATAACAGAGAGAATGACGAAATAAATGAGAACTGACTCGAGTAGGTGTGGAGAGAACTTGGGGAAGGTCTTTGGTTATGTCCGTTTTCTCAGTGAAACAGGAAGAAAGATCGGCTAAGAGGGAGTGTGAGGAGAGAGGAAAGACGAGGAGTAGTCTAGTGAGCGAGCGCGAGAAGTGTAGACTTGCTGGGCTGCATTAAGGTCCACTTGGACTTGGTAATCATGAATGTAAAGTGAGACCAGTCACCACGGCTGTGTGTGTTTCTCCAGCCAAATCAAAAGGAATAAGAGAGGGTCCTGCTACTTGCCTGCTGGTGCTGTTTAAAGATGTTCTGTCCTGTACTTTGAGAAACATGTCCCTCAGAACCCAGAAAGGTACCAAAGTACTTCACAAAATAAGTACTTTGGTCTGGCCTTCAGATGAGGTTTGAGCTGCCTGTCTCAGTTTTCCTGACCTTTGCTTCCTAACATTTCCAGATTTCTTGGCTTTCTTGCTTTCTCATTCATCTTAGGCTCACTGAGTGCCTCCTATGAGCATGGACTCGTATGTGATACAACACCTGTCCTTTAAGGAGCTCACAGCTAAATGGGAGAAGCAGACTTCTAAACATAATCTCTCTTCCATGTGATGAGCATGGAAACTCATCCATGTTGGGCATGGAAACTCCGAGTCTCTGGAGTAGGAATTCCCAAGGGGGAGAAGAGGAAAGAGTGTTCCAAGCACAGGAAGTAACATCGGCCGAGGCAAAGCCTAAAGAAACGTGCAGTTTTAATAACAGGGAAGTAACTGGATGTACCTGGAGTTTAAAGGGCCTGTGAGATGATGGCAGAACAAGAGGGTGGAAGGGTAGGATTTGCCAGATGTTGAACAGCCTGTGGGCCATGCTTCTCCTGCAGGCACTGAGAGGCTGCTGAAGACTTGAAGCCAGTGTGTGCCATGACCAGATTAATTTTTAAAAGGAAATTGGCTAGAATGAACGACTAGAATGAGCTTGTCTTGTTTGCTGCGGTACCCATAGTGCCTTGCATCTAGATTGTTGAATGAATGAATAGGAACAGAGTTTGGAGTAGATAGACTAGTTTTGTGGCTGTTGTGGTAGTTGAAGGGAGGGAAGATGCAGGCCTGAACAGAAGGAATGGAGGGACAGAGAAGTGATTGAGAGAAATTTTGGAAGTGGGATTGGCAGGACTTGGGCGCCACTTGAGGTGAGGGATAAGGAAGCAGTGGGGTAAGGAGGGATAAGAGTATGGCAGTGAAGTTTATAATTTGGCTACTGACTCTGAAAACTGAGGATGGGCATGAAGGAAGAGGCTGTCTAGGGAGGGAAGAAAGATGTTTTGTATGAGGTGCCTCTGAGACATACAGAGATAGATGTCTGAGGCACATCCCTGAAGTCAAGAGAGAGGTGGGAGCTGAGATTCAGATATGGAAGTTTTTGGCCTGTGGGGGTAGTTGTTGAAGCCTGGAAGTGAATGCAGTTGCCCAGGGAAAGTGTGACTGATGAGAAGTGGGTGGGGTTCTTAATCTGGCTCCTTCTGGTTTTATCTCCTATTACTGTCCATCACCCCACACACCCTGATGACTCTCCCCAGACCGAATTAGTCACTGCCTCCTCTTCGTGCTCTCATTACATTTTGTACCGACAACTCTGCAGCACTTGAGTTCTGTGAGGTTGTTTGCACATTCACCACCTTCCCTGAGTTGGCCACTTAGTGTCTTGTTCATCTTTGTATCATCAGCACCTAACTGCTTGCCTGACTCATTCATTGTTTACCAGATGCTTGAATCTATGCTGTGATATCCATGTGGAAGTTAGTCATTGATACCTACAAAGGAATTATGTTAAACTGTGTTTACAATCAAATCAGGAATTATCTTGTTCTCTAATCACAGGTGGCATCCCCAGACAAATGGGAATGAGTCCCGTTCAGAAAACTTGAACGGAGGGAGAAGGCAAACCCCTGTCCTAACTGAAGTTAGGGATGTTTAGAGGGGCTTTTCCTGTGGTCCTGCTGCTCTAAATCCTATTAATCTTATCCTGCAGGTGTAGACCACAGTATGTGTAAGGGAAGTGAGTCAGTGAAACAGCAACTAACGGCATCTAGCATGAGTTACAAAGCCCTATGCCATGTATGATTGAAAGTCAAAAGCTGGGTACCTAGAATCCCTTAAAAATCTAAAATGTAAGTACCTAGCCTCTCTTCTAAGTGTATTCATCACTAAAGTGTATTATCACCTTCCAAGGCTAGTTGTTTTATGGTTACAAACCTAAACTGAAGAAAGGGGTACTGTTTGAAATGTCATCAGCAAGTCATCTCAGACCATTCTCACTTTGATTTTAAAGACCCAGCCAGAGAAGAGGAAACTGTTTTACACTTTTGCAGTCTAGAGACTTGTACATAAAGTGCTGGAGAGCTTCCCTAATAACATGTTTCCTCTAGCATTTAAAGTTAGTCACTTAACATCACTAATATGCATCTTTTACTTTTATTGAGTATAAACAGTTGGGCAAAGAATCCTAGGGAAAAAAGACCTATTAATTCCAAACGTATATTCGATTCTCTGTTTCTTTGATTCACCTCATTTCATCCATCTATCGCCATTCAGTACCTGGCTATTTACTCAGGATGCTAAAGAAATAAGGTCAGTCTGTGTCTTCAGAAAGCAAGCTCCCAGTCTAGCTGGAGGGGGTGATGAGTCAACAAATAATTACAGTGTAATACTTTGGTAAACCAGAGCAGGCAGTCATTAACTCTGCCTAGGGATGAAGTGGAGCTGGAGCAAGTTGAAGGAGGCTTCACTGAGAAGGTGACAGTGAAAGGATGAATCATCTGGTGGGCAAAGTGGGGAGGAGAGCATTCCAGATCAGCAAAGTGCTCATGCTGAATGCGTGAGTTTGGATCTTTCTCTGGAAGCTGTGAGGAACCTTTTTTTTTTTTTTCGGTAAACATCATTTCTCATGAAAAGAAAATAAAAGGAATTGGAGCAAAAATATATTAAATTTCTTTTAAGCCTGCTGAGTGATTTTTGTTAAGTTTGCCCAGAATGCTTTTAGGCTCGGGGCCTGTCTGATCCTAGGTACTTAGATTCACAGTTGGAATATAAGTTCCTTGAGGACAGGAACTCAGCTAGTTCATCATTTTAGTTATGGTACCTACTACTTAGTAGCTTGAATGAATGAGTGAATGAATGCAGCATCAAATCCAGTTTCTAAAATAAAGGCTTTAAATTTTCTTTGAATTTTTTGTTTAAAGATAGACTGTTTTATATTTACTGCCTTTGTTTGCTTGTTGGTAAAAGGTTTCAGAATTGGATTTTTCCCTATGTTTTTCATCTTGTTCAGGAGAAGAAGATACCTGGAGGTGATGGTATGTTTAAGAGGCTCCCATGAAATACAATTGTGTTAAATTTAAATACTATAATATGTTATTTTGGGTGTTAAATCAAATACTATCTTACTATTAGATTTTAGCATAATGTAGTATCAAAGTTTGTAGAAAAATTTGTCAGAGGAGAAAACCATGACTTAGGAAAAGATGGACATTAACAAAGGAACTCTTTGGTCCAACTTGTGGGATGAGAATCCTGGTGCTAATAAAAATCAACATGTTGAAGTAATGTACTCTAAGAAAGTACCTCTCACCCTTTTTCAAGTCATGGCACATATAATAAAGTACAGTAATAGCCAAGGCCCAAAGGGAAGGTTTGGTGCTCACATCTGAGGTCTGATACCTCCCAAATTTTATGATATTGAAAAGTATATTGAAAGATAACAGTTAAGCTGAGATCTAACTAACTTGTGATAATGATATCATAGGAGGCTGGTGCTCTGCAGAGACCAGACAGAGAGGAATTTGTCAGTTTGCCTAGTGTTACATGAAGAAGAGCGGCTGTCAGTGGACGTGAGGGTTTGGGTCACTAGGAGGAGGCCTGTGTAGCAGTGGAGAACGAGACACCGCCACTCTTACGAAGCCCCTGGGAACATTTTTAAATGTTTGTCTTTTTAAAAAAAACAGCAATCAAAACTCAAGCAGGAAGAAAAAAAACTGTTACAATCAGGTATCACAGCACTAAAAAGTTATGCTGTCTGGTTGTCATATAAATATATAACTTTGAGTTGTTTTTTAAAATAATTATTCTACATCTGTGGGTGGTGCCTGGCACAGCTGAGTTCCATCGGAATGCAGGTTAAGAAATACTGCCCTGTAGGTAAATGACCCAGGCTCCAAGCCCTACAGCCACGGGGATGGCACAGCCCTTAGGACCTTCTACCACCATTTACTGTCATTGTTTCCTGAAGCTGACTTTTGATTACTAAACTGGCTTTCCAGAAGCTTTGGAATGGGGAGTGGGGTACAGGGTGGGTGTGTGGCCCTGGTGTGATTGTTCCAGTAATTGGAACTGTGTGTTTCCCATTACATCTCATTTGTTGGCATTCCAGGTTTTGGGTGTTTAAATGGCATGAGTCGGTTTCTCAGACTCCTGACTGCCCTTTGATGAACTAATCGTGTCTGATCTCAGAGTTGAACTTCCTAACCCTCAGGGTCCTTCCTTTCCATCTGCAATAGTTTTTTAGGTAATTGTTTTTAACTTTTAAAAAATTTAAATAATTCTAACAATCCTTTAATCCCACTCATTTAACAACTCATTTACCTTCATCTTTTCATATTAATTAAAATAGCTTTTCAGCTGATAGGCAGGCACCATGTTTTAGTTTTAATTCACAACCTGCAATCTAAGTATTGACCATCTGTGCCACATATTTTCAGCTAGGGGCTATTAAGGGCAGGCAGGTATCTGATAATGTACAAACTCAACCAATTTGTAATTCCTGCCACTCTGTTAGGTACTTCCTGATGAGCCCAGAGGGTTTTATTTCGTAGTTTGGTATGTGGTTTTGGAACCTATATTTTTAAAAAACCACCTGTGTTGATTTTGATCAGATCATTCTGGATAACAATCTCAAATGTAAGTATGCATCAGGATCACTTTGGGCATACTTTAAAAAATGTGGATTCCTGGGACCCAACCCCAGAGATTCAGATCCTGTTAGGAAACCAAAATTGAGACCCATGAAACAGTCGAAGCAATTAAATGCTAACCATTTCATAGGCAGTTAATTCTTGTTTGACTGAAGTGCCCAGGGTGGTAGGAATTGGGTGTGAGCTAGAGAAGTCCTGAACTTCCTGGAAGAGGCAGGACCTTAGGCTTGGTGGGGGAAAGGGTTTAGGCCTAGGAGAGCAGGGGAAGGCGTTCATTCATTGAAGTGTGGGAAGAGCAGAGGCTGAGCAAATTTGCAAAGGCACACATGAGTTGGGTGGAGGGGGGACTGTGAGAGGAGCGTGACTGTGCAGAATGCACAGATTCATGTTGTTTGTTCTTACCCTGTGTGTTCAGAGAGGAGTTGGAGTGGTGTGTAATAAATATCACATATTGCCTGTGTAGGCTCTTCTGCTGAGGCATCTCTTCACTTCCAGTTGGTAACCATGAGTGGCTGATAGAATTGACTAGAAGGGTGCCTCTCTTCCTTCTCTTGGTTCCATTTGGATTCCTCCTAAGGCTGGAACTCACTTGAGAAAGGCCATCTCTGATAGAGGAGATTGAGCTCCAGACACATTCTTAAGGTTCACTTTTTGATTTTTAACAGATGTGGGTTTCAGAGGGAACAGAAATTAATAACATATTGTGTTTTATTCATTGTCAGGTTATTAGACTGGGCTTTGGTTCCTGCCCTGGAGGAGCCCCATCTTCTACCTGGAGAAACAATTAAAATTGCAGTGATGGAGTCTTACCCTGAATCCCAGACCAAGCACAAAGGAGGATTAGCAGATCCAGCTTAGAAGTGTCAGGGTCTGGAAAGGCTTCACGCAGGAGGTACATCTGAGCAGAATCTTAAAGGTTGAGTAGGAGCTGGCCAGGTGAGGAGAGGAGGTGTTTCAGGAAATGGGAGAGCATAGGCAAAGTCACATTCGCAGGAGAGAACATGGCATGATTGGAGTTGCAAGGAGTTTGGTCCAGCAGGAGCTCAGGATGCCAGAAGGGAAGCTGAGGCCTGAGTGGTGTGTGCGGGGGCCAGACCTTGGTGTGTCTCCTAGACCATACTAAAAGCTTGGGTTTTGTCATGAGGGCAATAAGGAGCTGTCAGAGGGTTTCAAGCATTGTTATTTTGTGTTCACTGTGGCTGTAGTATGGACGGAGGATTAAAGAGGGCAAGACTGGAGTCAGAGAGGCAAGAGATGATGAGAACCTGGTCTTGAGTGTGGATGGAAGTGGGAATGGAGAGAAAAGGACAGATGGGGAAAATTGGGGATGTGGTGGGAAGTTCGGTGTGGTAGGGAAGATGATGACTTCATAGGGAGTGTACTGACTTTGGAGTGTTTGTGGGACATCCAAGTGGAGATGTTTGGAGGGCTCTTGGATAGTGAGTCTGGAGCCCAGGAAGGTATGGGCCAGACGTTGGTGTAAATGGGAGAAGATAACCCATTGCCCTTAGAATAGATTCAGACTTCTTACCATGGCTACAAGGCCCTGCGTGACCTGGCCTGTCCTGCCTACCTGCTTCTCCACACATCTGGAGCCACTCTTCTCCCTCGCTTGACCATGCTATAGTGGCTCAGGCTTCTTGTAGGCCTGATTTCTCTCTTCTATCTTGTTGTGCACTAAGTTCTTTCTCTTTTCCCAGCCTTTGTTGATGCTGCTCCCTCTGCCAGGATTACACGTCCCCCACCCTTGGCCTGACTAACTTCTTATCTTTCATGTCTTACCTCAGATATCATTTTTTTTAGAGGAAACTTCTCTGACCTCCTGAGCTATAAAAATTCCATCTTGAATTTTTATTTCCTAGCACTTAACACCATTTGTTATTAGCTACTTCTGTGTTTGTTTAGTATCTATCTCCCATACAAGCCCTCTGAGGGCAAAATCCATCCTGTGTTTTGTTTACCATCTACCCCCAGTGCTGGACAGTCCTGAGCACGTAGTAAGCACTCCATGAATATTGGTTAGATTTGTTGAATGAATGATGGCCATAATCTTTATTTCCTATCTTGAAAAACTTGCAATTTTTACAGTGTCACAGAATAAATAGAACTATGATTTAAGCTTTATAAGTTAAGTAGCTGATTTCATCTGCTTTTGATAGTCTAGTACATTTTCAACTGTTATTAAATACACTTTGCCTCTGGGAGGTTGGGACGTTAAAATTGCAAATCAAGGGGCTGGCCCCGTGGCCGAGCGGTTAAGTTCGCGTGCTGCGCTGCAGGCGGCCCAGTGTTTCGTTGGTTCGAATCCTGGGCGCGGACACGACACTGCTCATCAAACCACGCTGAGGCAGCGTCCCACATGCCACAACTAGAAGGACCCACAACGAAGAATATACAACTATGTACCGGGGGGCTTTGGGGAGAAAAAGGAAATAATAAAAATCTTTAAAAAAAAAAAAAAATTGCAAATCAAATCTTAAGGATATTTTTTCTCCCTGTTCCCTGTGGTCATTATGATGAGTCAGTTAACATGGCCTAACCCATCGTCATTCTAACAGTGGTATGGCTGCTGAGTTTTGAAATTGGAAAAACTGGGACTTGTTGCCTTGAGTTGGGCGTTTGTGGCAGAGTTTAGTAGCAGCCTTCTCCTTCAGCCTTGATTTGGGAAGTGTCCCAATACGCGCTGTTTGCATTGCAGCTGTGGGAAAGTCCACCTTTGTGAAGTTACTCATGAAAACGTACCCAGAGTGGCACATAGCTACAGAACCTGTAGCAACATGGCAGAATATCCAGGCTGTTGGCACCCAAAAAGTAAGTTTTCAGTTGTGGTGGGTAGTTGTCAGGGCATGGGTGAATAAACTAATTGTAATAATCTAATTTGCTCTGAGTAGGTGAAGTAGCCCAGTTTGTCTCCTTCTTAAAATGCCTGCATTCCAGAAAACAGACCACATACACCAGAGAGGATATGACTTGTTTGAATATGTTTAGTTTTTATTTTTGTGGTTTTTACATGTCTACATAAGTGACCGCCTCTGTTCTTTGTGGTTTCCCAAAGCATGTCCAGCCATCCTGGCTTTGAAGATTAATTTTGTCATTCCTACCCTTAAGTATGTTACTGAAGCTGAGCATCAGGATTAATAGTTAATTACAGTGATTTTAACTTATTTATGAAGTCTTAGGAATTAGAAGGGACCTTAGAGAGCCTCTTGTCACACTTTGAGTCAATGCAGAAATAATAGCTAACATTTATAAAGTACATACTATGGGCCAGACATTATACTATGCCAAGCACTGTACATTTCACCTGTGCCTCGTACCTTAGGCCCTGGTGTTAGGTCTACTGCTTTGGGAAGGGCCATAGTGTTGTTTTCAACACCAGCCACATCCGTGTGAGTAGGGAAGGACCAGTTAGGACATGAACCTTAGAGGGAGTGGAGAGAGTGGCAGCACCATACCTCAATCTCGGCATACTTCTCCTGCAGCCACTGAGAACATTCACTGAGTGGATCGTTCTGGTTTTTAACAGCTCCAATTGTTAGAAAGTTCTTGTATGAGCCACTTTGCATCCCTGTGACTCTGGCTCGTTGATTCAATTTCTGCCTCTTAAGTCTTTTAACTTTTCCACCTGGCAGCCTTTCCTATAGTTGAAGGCAATGATTTTCCTGCTCTTTCTCCCTATTAGGTCTTCTCTGTTTCAAGCCAAGCACCATTTTCCTCCAGACTGTGTCTCAGTCTGGAGTAACTTTGTCTAGGTGAGGAGCTCCAGTTTGATAGTTTTCCACTTAGAATTCACTGAGAGTAGGACTCAGAGATGAACTGGACATTCTGTCTGGATGTAGTCTTAAACGGTACAGAGTATCATAGAACTAGTTCTGGGTTCCATTTTTCTGTTATTCCAACGCAGAATTGTGTTACCTTTTTTGGCAGGCACATCATGCTTATTGAGGATATTTGTTTTTTAAATTGTTTGTTTATATGTATGTATGTGTGGGAGTATTCGTGAAATTAACTTTTCCATTTAGAAAACAAATTATGTGTCTTTTCCTGAGTATGCCATAGGTCACCTGCTGTGGGGATTTAAAAATATGTCCACAAATTGTTTGATACTCTTTCCTTCAAGATACTCTTTCCTTCAAGGTCAGGGGGACCTTAGTTCTCCCCTTGAGTGTGGGCTGGACTTAGTGACTTACTTCTAATGAATAGAATGTAGCAGGGATGACAGAGTGTGACTTTCTGGGGTAGGTCATGAAAGACATTGTGTCTTCCATCTTGTTCTCTCTCAATCACTTTGGGCTCTGGGGATGCCAGCTGCCACGTCGTGAAGCATCCCCTGTCTGTGAAGAGGCCCACGCAGCAAGGAACTGAGTCCTCCTGCCAACAAGTATGTGAGTGAGTCTTCTTGGAAGTGGATCCTTCAGCCCCAGTCAAGTCTGCCTTTGATGTTAAAGTTTAAAAAGACCTCTCACAGCCCAAGATTATAAAAACGTGTACCTACATTTCTTTCTCTTGCTTTTACTTAGTTTTACTTTTTTGTGCAACTTTAAAAATTATAGAAGTCTAGTTTTCCCCAAATATTTACTTGTCCCAGTAGTATCATTGTTAGTTTATTCCTGAATGGTTATATGTTTTGTTGTTGTTGTGACTGGCATCTGTTTTCCCATCATCTTTTTCAAACTGCTTACAGTCAAGCATTACCTAATGACATTTTGGTCAGTGAGGGACTGTATGTACATTGGTGGTCCCATAAGGTTAGTGCCACATAGCCTGGGTGTGTAGTAGGCTATACCATCTAGGTTTGTGCAAGTGCACTCTATGATGGTTGCACAACAATGAAATCACTTAACAATGGATTCTCAGAACGCATCTCCGTCATTGAGCAATGCATGACTGTATTGCTGTTTTTTAAAAATGCAGTTGATTTTTGTATTTGTTTTGTGTGACTTAATTCTCATATTAATTTTTATTTTTGCTTTATTTGAGGTTTAGAAAATAATAGTTTTCTCTAAATACTAATCATTTGTAAGAGTTTTCCAATATTCATACCTCATTTCTATTTTCTTGTTTTCTTTCATTGGATAGAAGTTCCAGAACAATACTAAATAATAGCAATGATGGTAGTCACCCTTATCTTGTTTTGTCTTTAATGAAATTACCTCTGTTGTATCACTGTTAAGTTCTGTGATTGTTACTCATTTCAATAGACCATGTGGAGGAAGTACCCTTCTATTACTAGGATATTAACTATTTTTTTCAGGATGAATTGTTGAATTTTCATCAAAAGCCTTTTTAGCATCTAGTGAGATAACCGTGGGGTTTTTCTTTTTTAATCTCTTCGTATTAGTCATAGATGTGATGATGGTACCATCTTCACATCCCCAGAATGAACCCTGTGGTCATGGTGTACTGTTCTACTGATTTGCTAATATGTTGTTTGGAATTTTGCATGTATATTGATGTTTAATTGGTATTGCTATTTGTGTGTACAGTTTTTGACAGGTTTTACCATCAGGGTTGTGAAAATGAAGTGAGAAGCTTTGCATTGTTCTTAGCGTAGGAACGATCTATTCCTTGAAGGTATGATAGAAATCATTTTTGAAATTATATGTATTCAGTGATATTTGGGGGAATAGTTATTGGGCAAGTGTTTCTTTTTCAATTATTATTCAGGGGTTTTTTTTAACCTCCTTGAGTCAATTTTGATCATTTTGTTTTCTTAGAAAATTGCCCTTTTTTGAGATTTTTGAAATTTAATAGTGTAAAATTAGTATGTATCCTTTTATACTTTAAACTCTTCTGTATCCAGAAGTGTTGTAGCTTTTGTCTGATATTGTTTATTTGTGTGACTATTTTGGGAGGGGTAGATTTGATGGATGATTTTCTATTTATTTGACCTTTTTTTTTTTTTGAGGAAGGTTAGTCCTGAGCTAACATCTGCTGCCAATCCTCCTCTTTTTTGCTGAGGAAGACTGGCCCTGAGCTAACATCCATGCCTATCTTCCTCTACTTTATATATGGGACACCTACCACAACATGGCTTGGGAAGCAGTGTGTAGGTCTGCACCCAGGATCCAGACTAGTGAACCCTGGGCCACCAAAGTGGTACGTGCAAACTTAACCGCTGTGCCACTGGGCTGGCCCCTGTCCTTTTTTAAAAGACCCAATTAATGGATTTTATTTTTTAATTCTATGAGAGCTTGCATTCTAATTCATTAATTTTTGCCTTTAAATTTGTTCCTTTCTTTCTCAGAATTTCTTTGCATTTTGAAAGCTCTTTAAATTGAATGATTAGGTTGTGTATTTTCTTTTTTCTGCCTTAATAATAGAAGGATTTGCACCTGGAAATTTTCTTTGTGGGATAAATTTTGGCCCTATCTTCTAGATTTTGACAGATTTTAACTGAAATTTCTAAAGAGTTTGTAACTATAGGTTTGATTTATTCTTTGCCCAAAAATTATTTTTAAGGTATTTTACATTTTCTGAGTAGATTTTGTGCATGCTTTATTTTGTTATGGTCAGACAATGTGGCTTAGCAGTTTCTAATGGGGGAACTTACTGAGGTTTTCTTCATGGCTTATGTATGATCAATTTTTTTGTATGATCAATTTTGGTAAAAGTGCCATGGACTTTTCAGAAGAATATGTATTATCTGTAAGGTATGGAGTTTGATGTGACATTTTATAAATTCTAAGATGCCATTGATTGTATGGCGTATAATTTAATAACACTTCTAAGGAATAATTAAAATGTCTGTTAATTTTAACTTAATAAACATTGTAAGATGTATCTCAGTTTCAAATATATGAAAAAAATCATGATTTAGGGTCTTATCCTCCAAGTTCTCATTTTTGGGGTCTACTTCTTATGTTAAATTCTGAGAGAAGTCTGTTAAAGTTTTGTGCTTGTATTGTGTTTTGTCCGTTTCTCCTTGTATTTTTAATTGGTTTTTCTCTATTTTTATATATCTCAATGCTTTGTTATTCCGCATAAAAAGGTTCATGACTTCTTTGTGGCATATTTATTGGGTTATTAGTATAAAAAATTCTCTTGTAGCGTTTAATGCTCTTTTTTTTTAATGCAGTTTTGCCGCATATATTTCCTTTTTATTTGCGTCTCCCTGATGGATTTTGCGTTCATTTCTCTTCAATTATGTCTTCTTGTTTTAGGTGTTTCTCTTATGAACACGATTTTTAGTTTTTCCCCAATCTGAGAGTTTGCCTTTCCTGGGAATTTTTCTCTTTTATTATGATTATGTTTAATTTATGCCTGCCACCTTATTTTGTGCTTTTATCTCCCTTTTTTTCTTTTTGCTATATTTAAATTTTTCTTTCATTTTTCTCCTTCATTCATACTGGAAATTCACTATTTTTATTCTACCAGTGGAAACATTTAAGTTAAAAATACATATGTTTAAACCTGTCTATCAATGTTAATGGAGTCTCTGTGAAAGAAAAAAAAACCCAACTCTACTACTTTTTTATTACCTTCTTCTCCAGATTCTATCCCCCAGATATATTGAAGTCATCTGAGATTGTGTAGATCCAGAATGTTTTTACATTGTGAAATTTCTCCTTTAACAATAGGAATTGGCATTAAACTTCATAACCACATTGATAATAGTTACTTTATACTTAACTCTGTTCTACTGGTTGGTCACTGACCACTGTTTTCTCATTACCACATCTTCCCATTTCTTAACTCTTTATTTTGATTATTTTTTTCAGTTGGTTGAAATATATTTTAGAGAAATTTTTTTTAGAAAGGGTATGTGGGTGTTGTAATTTCTGAGTGATTGCTTGTCTAAAAATGTCTTTCTTTTGCTCCAGAATGTAAAAAGTAGTTTCTGTGCTAGAGAAGGCTCTGATCCTTTTTTCCCCCCCAAAATAAGTAATTCGTGTTTTTCTCCCCACTAGGTTTTTGTGTCATTTTTATGAATTGTCGACGTTTTACCAGGATAGGTCCAGTTGTGGGTACCTCTGTGTGTGTGTGTGTGTGTGTGTGTGTGTGTAAAAGCTGTATATGTAAATATATAAAAAATCTTCTCTGGTACTCAGTGAATTTCTCTGGTGGAAAGTCTCATGTCTCAGAGATTTTCTTCAACTTTTTCTTTGATTTTAGCTTCTTTTTCATCTGATCAGTTCCTTCTAACTATAATTCCTACTGTACCATGGTTTCAAACTTTATTTCTGTTCTTAAATACCTAGAGGTACTACATGTTTCTCTTAAACAGTGATTCTCAGTGATGGTGAAATTTGCTGAGAGGGAGACGTATCTTACAAGTTGTGGTCTTCCTCTGCTCACCTCTTTTTTTGTTGTGGGTGGCATTTCACTTCTGTGTATTGGACTCTTGTCACATGAGAATGAAAATTGTTTCCTTGGTTGGGTAGCTTTGTCTAAGCTGTGGGTACTGTGAAGTTACAGATCATTCTAACCCCTATTTGGGAAGTTGTTTGATACAAAATTGTGTTAATTTCTGTGAGGTGAAACACAAGTGACATTACATCTTGATGTGTCTCTCCAGAGTAAAGAAAGAAAAAGCAAAAAATTACCCTACCACTATATTACAATGTATATTGGATCTCCTCATTGTAGCCTGCATGTCTTTTCATTTCTTTCTTAATTTTCTGCTTTTTTTTTCTTGTTTAGGAAGAATTTCTTGAGCTGATATCATATGTGACATTCACTAAATAGGTTGACTGCAGTGTACGGTCTGCTGGTTATTCTCTTCAGTGGGGGTTTTGTTTTGGCAATTCCATTTTCCCTTCTAAGAATGTTCTTTTCATATTGCTCCTTTTTTATGATAGCCTGTTCTTATCAATGTGGCAATCTCTCGAATCTCATTGAGACTTTTCTGTTTTCTCCTGTTTCTGACTACAACCTTGTCTCCTAAGAGGGTGCTTGTCCAGAGCACGTGGATTGGTCCTCTCCTTTTAAATTGCTGAATATTTTTATGTCCAATGATTGTCCCTCTGTTTGTGTATATGTTTGAAGGGGTGTTTGCATTTGTTCTGTAGCTGAGATGGGTTCTTTCAGAAGTGATGCAGGCCTCTGTACAGTTTTTGTTCTGGAACAGTCTCCCTTTGGTAGCCCAGAGCCTGCTGGTGGAATAGCCCCCGCCCAGTCGACCTAGTACATTCGCCAGCACAGCACCCCACTCTATTCAACAGGGTTCCATGCAGTCTCAGAACTAAGCTACACACCAAGGGCTCCACCGTCTCTAGTGACACCGTCAGATACTCGAGGAGATTCAAATTTGTCCGCCTGCTTCTACCTCCGCTCTCAGCCAGGAGCCATCTCTGAGGCTGGTGTGTGTTTGTGGTTTGGGGGATTGGAAGGAGGGAAATCATTTGGTGATCCACTCTGCTCTACTCATTGCTCCTGCTGAAGCCTCCCAAAGGGCCGGGACCCTTCTTGAGAATCTAGGGGTGATGTTGAGCCAAATTGTACCACTTGTTACCTAACTTTTTCCCCCTCCTTTATCTTTGTCTCCACCTGAAATGCTTTCTTAATCCCCATTTCCACCTGTGGAAATTCCACATATCGTTCACTTCCCAGCTTAATGCTACCTTATTCCAGAAACTTCCTCAGATTTCCTCTACCGTATGTGGTAACCTCTTCATCACAAGTTCTGCCTTGTATTCTAGCTCTTTATATCCTTTTCACTCCCTTTCAAGGAGCATCGTGAGCTCCTTGAGTTTGGGAGCTGTGTCTTGCTTGCCTTTATATGAAGTATTAGAATGAGGAAGTTAGAGAAAGCCAGGTTTGAATCTGCATTCAATACTTACTCGCCATGAGACTTTGGACAAGTAAGTTACTTAACCTTTCTGAGTGGATTTTCTCCTCAGGAAAATGGGCATAACAATGGTACCCATCTCATAAAGCTGTTTTGAAGATTAAATGAGATAACATAGCACAGTGAACGTTGAAATAAATCTTAGTTTTGTCTTCTGTCCTCTTTACAGCACCCAGCCCATGTAGGCCTCATCCACACAAGCCTTCCGTTAGTGGTGACTGAGTGAATGCAGATCCAAAGTGCTTTGTGCAAAACTCCCTTTGGCCCAGAGTAAGTGGCAGAGCCCAGGAGAGAATCCAGGGTTCATGAGTATCCCACACGTGTTCCCACCCACACGGGCCGAGTAAGTGGGTCTTCAAACGCCTTTCATAAAATCTCTGGAAAGGCGGAGGAAGGTTTCTTTAACAAATCATAGCCCTTCTATGAGAGAGAGAACTGGTTGGTTGGTTGGGTTTTCAGATAATCAGTTGCTTTCTTGTCTGGGTTGAAGTTTTATAAAGAAATAGCCACAAATGGAAGATCAAAAGAGAGACAGCGCAGTGTTACAGTGGAAAGATTGGATTCCAGATAGAGTTCTAGGTGGTTGTTGATTGTTAACTCCTCCTCAGACCGACTCCTCAAACCCAGCAATCAGCGAATGCGCTAATTCTGTGTGTGGTTCGTCCTCTGCTCCTCTCTGGTATGTTAAAGGTGGCGTGTCATCTCCCTCTGTCAGATTCTTATCTTACAAGGTCAGAAATCTCTTCCTTGATGATGTGGTTTCGACTAAGTGGGGGATGTGACTCTATCTTTTTAGTGGAAGGAAACTTTTGTAATTGCTTCCCTCATTGATTATTAAACCTGTAGGGGAGGGGGAGAGGTAAACACCATGAAATAAATATGCCTTCTAGGAAATTCTCCTCTTTTGTAATTTCCCCGTAGGCCTGCACTACCCAAAGTCTTGGAAACTTGCTGGATATGATGTACCAGGAGCCAGCACGATGGTCCTACATGTTCCAGACATTTTCTTTTATGAGCCGCCTGAAAATACAGTTGGAGCCCCTCCCTGAGAAACTCTTACAGGCCGGGAAGGCAGTCCAGATCTTTGAGAGGTCTGTGTACAGTGACAGGTAAGACCCGGAGCCCTCCCCGGACACAGGCCCCCATGCTCCGCACTGCTTGTTTTCTCTCTGGTGAAAATTGTACTTTGAAAATTTCCCTTCTTTGTAAGAACAATGCTACACAGATTTGTTCGGACTTATAATTTCACAGAGTTACCGTATATATCAAGAAAGGAAATTGTGTTTTTCATAAACTGAATGCATTTAATTTCCCTCATTGCCACTGATTATGTTTTCTTATTCTTTTCTGGCATAGAGGCAAGCTGGTAGCTACCTACTACAACCGTTACATGCAGGAAGGCAGAATACACACTTAAGTAGCAGCATATGTTCTAGGAAACCAAATGAATCAGTGGTTGGGTTATCACCTTGAAGAAAAAAACGGGGAATTACAATTTGCATTTCTAAAATGACATGAGAAATACATTAATCCTTTTTTTATTCTTCAAGAAAGGATTTCTAAGTAGAAGTAGCACATTTGTGAAACTGGCTTCTGTCTTGGATTTAAGAATCCTTTTTCGACCCCTTATTATGTGACAGGGCTTATGCTGGCCAAAGTCTGTAATGGACATCCAGTGCTGATGTCAGGTCAAGGGAGGGCATCATCTTGACCCCTGAGAGGGTGATGTGGAGTCACCGTGAATGAAGCCTAGCAGCTAGCTTGGGAATTCCGCCGGTGGTTCCAGAGGAACTAGTCCGTCTAGGCTCCGGAGTCCCTGGCTCTGCTGCAAGAACAGGCTGTGACTTGTGTTTAAGCCGTTTGGAGACGAAGTGAGGGTGCCTGGCTCTGGACACTCCTGAGAGCTTTTTTATCTGAAGGCTATGAATGCCTTGTGTCACTGTGAAATGGTGGCTCAAAGCATGACAGTCTATCTTAGCCCCTTTGAGTTATCAAAATGGAAAATGCTGCGTTTTCATTGTCCATTCACTTCTGAAGACACTAAGTTGGGTACCCATTAATTCCAAATTAGACAAACTAGTTCTACTTCTTAGTGCTCCCATAAAGCCTCCTAGAGGAAAAATATAAGGGTACGTTTATACGTGTATGATTTTTTTTTTTAACATTACCTAGAAATCACACAAGATATGTAAAACAAACCGTATGGGCTGCGCATTCCTTCTCTATGTGCCCCAAGAGAGAGCCTACTCTTTATAAAAGCTAACTATGAATTATGAATGGTTGGGCTATAGATTTGGGTTCTTTTTCAACTGTTGGATATACTACTCCCTATTTTCCTCTCTCCTCTCCCAAGCCATCCCTCTTAGACTAGGAAAGTGACTTGCTGTAACCACCTGGGTTGCTTGGAAACATATTAACTGTTGGTCTTTGGATTTCCAGCCCTTTAGTAAGGTAGGCATGTGAGTGACCCCTCAGAAATAGAAATACTTTGTTTAGAAGCTGCAAGATCTTAACACTTACTTGTAAAGGAAGAGATGAGAATTGATTACTCTGTAGGCAGGTACCACATTCTACATGTTTTCTTCAGAGGGGCATTTTTGAGACAGAAAGGATAACTAATTACACATTCTCATCCTGAAGGTAATTGAAAGCCTTTCCAGTCTTTTAAAAATTCATTCATTCATTTGTTGGCTCAGCACAAGTTTATTGAATGCCACCTGTGTTCAGGCACCAGGCTGGGTCTGGGGGCTGCAGCAGTAAGCAGAGCAGACCCAGGCCCTGCCTTCATGGTGAAATCAGCCTAACAGGGGACTCTGAGACTGCACATGTGCTCATGTGTGTTTTTTGTGTTCCAAAGAAGGAGCGCAGGTAGGTTGGGAGAGTGAATAACAGGGAGGAAGAAATCTAAATCTTTTCTCTTTAAATTAAAGAAAACAATAGCATGTGGTTTTAGGGCAGGGACCCTGATGCCCAGGTCCTTAAGCTCGTTCCTCTCTGTAGCCCCTGTACTCAGACTGCAGTAGTTCGCTCCCCTTAGCTCTCAGCACCACACTCTTCTGCTCCCTCTCCCCAGCAGCACCAGCCTGGGAGAAATAAAGAAATACTTATCCTCAAAAAAGGGGAGGGCTCCTTTTATAGGACTTATTAGCAGATGTTTAATTTTTCTTTATAAGATTTAATTTCCATATTGCCTGTGAAGAAGCTGAAAACATTTTTCAGAACTTGAGTTACAAAAGTCACCTTTTTTTCCTTTGTTGCCATCGCCTAGACTATAGCTAAATCATTCCAGACTGGGAGAGTTGACTACTGGCGCTCCCAAATTGGTCTTTTCATAGCCTAGCAAAAAAGTAGTTATAATAACAACTAAGATGTCTTGAATACTGTGTGCCATTCACTCTTCTAAGCACCATGTGAGGATTATGTACCATCCTCATAATGACTCTATGAGTTAGGTTCCTCTGTTATCTCTTTTACAGAGGAAGAAACAGGCAGAGATGGTTTGATGACTTGCCCATGGTGACACAGCTAGTGAATTTCGGAGCCAGGTTCAGACTCAGGAATGTGACTCTGCAACCCATTCTCTTAATTGCAACACTTGTAGCCTCGGATGTGTACTTCCCTGAGCCATTTGTACACAAGGATTCTGAATTTCATTTTCCCAGAACTAGCTAGTTGCTGAGCGTTGCCTTAGAAACTGGAGTTCATTGTTTAGGATGTAAATTGTGTTTTGTATTAAGATGCCTGAGGTTTGAGAGCAGAATTGACCCTTCTGAAGTAAGGGTTTCTGCTTAGCTCCAATTTCCTATTTACCAGATGCTCCTTTAGTTGTGGACGTAAGCAGGGGGCAAAGCTAGTTTGATTTTTAGATTTCGCTTTCTTGTATCTGGATTGGAAGCTCAGCAGCAGAGGAAACGAGTAAATAAGAGCCCATGTGTGCTTTGGAGGAGAGTCTGCTTACTTGGTAATATTGCAGTCAGTAGGAAGTGCGCTTCCTGCTCCAGAGGTGACACCTCTTAAATGCAGTTCCTTCTTCACTTCTCAACTAGAGGAAAGGCTGGCTTAGCAGCCTGAAGACTCAGAAGCCCTCAGTCCTTAAATGAAATGTGGTGGGTGCTTTACACTAGATTGTTTTTTTGCTTAGGAGCTTGCTACAATAATAATAAGGAAATCTCAAAAGTTTGAGTTTACTTGCACCATTTGCTGTATGTTCTGACTGGTTTCCAGAGGGAAGGTTGTTAGGGACCACTGATAGTCTCTTCCAGGGCCCCTTTTCTTCCAGTGGAGTAATCCATCTGGAGAGCTGTGATTTGGACCTCTAAAGGCTAGATGCTATTTCATACCTTAGTGTTGAGCAAGGAAGGAGATAATAGGTTAAAAATTCAGATTTTTTACAGATTTATGAGGAGCTAGAAAGATTAAGTGGTTTGAATAGACATGGAACAAGTTGGTTATTGATTTGTCTGCTTCTCTTTCTCTTTTGCCTTTCACTCCATTTCTCATTTTTCTCCCCTCCCCCATCCCACTTACATTTCCAACCAGGTATATCTTTGCAAAGAATCTTTTTGAAAATGGTTCCCTCAGTGACATCGAATGGCATATCTATCAGGAGTGGCATTCTTTTCTCCTGCAGGAGTTTGCCAGCCGGCTCAGATTACATGGCTTCATCTACCTCCGGGCCACTCCCCAGGTAACACAGAACCTAAAGCTTTAGGCTTTAGGGCCATATTAAACTTAAGAGGTGATGTTCTCCAAGCCCCTGATTTTCTGGTTGGAGAAATTAGATTGCAGGTATTATCTGAAGCACAGAGAGTCATGGGTAAACAGCATCCCATTCTACCACTGAGCACCCATTTCCCATAGGTGTTCTGCAGCAGAAGGCTAAAGCAATTGACTATTCGTAGAAAGGGTTCCTCCTAATGTAGCAACAATAGAGAGAAAATTGGGTGTTGTCTTATCACCCAGGGTTGGCAGGTTGGACCCTCTGACCAGGTAACCATAATCAGTTGTCTCAGCTTTTCCTTCCCTCTAAGTGGGTCATCAGAGTCTGTGGTGGTCTTGATGGTTTCCTGAATAGGATGTAGAGAGGAAGAGATGGAGGGTTTCCTCACCTCATCCTGATACTGCCCTAATTTGTAACCTCCTTTTGAACCTTGAGAATGCCACTGGTAAGGCAGGAAGGACTACAGAAGTTGTATTCCAGGACTCTGACTTGGACCATGGAGCCATTCTAGCTCACAACAGGATGACATCATGGCAGGAGCACTAAAGTCTCTGGAGACAGCAGTGGTCCCTGGCCTCTACTGACAGGCAGTGACTGTGGGCGCCCCTGGAAACCTTTCTCCTGGAGGGGTCCTTGTCTGTCAAATCCAGTGGCTCAGTCGAGTGATCTCTAAGGACTCTTCTGGAGTACAATTCTGAGTTAAGGCAGGAGGTGTTTTTTGAGAGATGTGTTGCTCTCAGGCTTTGAGACATATAGGTAGTGTACAGTCAAATGCCAGATATACCACATAATCTTGGGAGGGAAAGCTCTCTTCAGTCTAGAGGCCGTGCTTTTTAGAGACAGGACTGAGCCTTGTGGACAGGAGGAAGCCTGAGAGCAGACCGGGTCAGAAAACAGCTGGGAGAGGCCCTGTCTGTTGCACAGGCTTGCAAGAGCTGGAGAAGAGAGGACTGGAAAGAAGGGCCTCACTTCAGGAAGGTGGCAGCCTGGAAAGAGGCCCTGGAGTGTGACTGGGACCAGATATTGGGCTCTTTGTGTCGGCAGTTTCTGGAGATTGTGAGGCAGAAGCTAGGTCATGGGAGGAAATCAAGAGATTCCACAGAAATAAAGGTCTAAGGTTTAAAGTGAAACTCAACTAGAGATGCAGTGAAGCCAGAGGGCTGAGAACCTTCTGTGAAAAGAACCAAGCTGAAACTGGCTGGGTCACATTTATATGACTTCTTTCAGTAGTCTTCACTGCCTGGAGCAGGAATAGAAGAGGTAAATTACGTAGGTGACCATCCTGTTGGGGTGGGAATTGGTGTTGGTGTAGGGGAAAAGGAGATCTCTGCCTAAGGGGATGGTTTGAAGTAGCTGAGTGTCGGGTTCAGGATGAGAGGAAAGTCTTGGTCCTCCAGAAGGCTCATGGCCTGGGCAAAAGTTGAAGGAGAGCTCCATGGATTTGAACTGAATTGAGACTATGGTTGGAATTTGAAGAGGTGGCATGTTTTCCAGTAGGAGTTGTGGGATGGATGGCTGAAAAAGCAGTAGGTTGAGGGGCTAAGCATAAGAAGAACTGAGAGTGCTGACCTGATCTTTTCCAAGAGAAGCAGAACTTCAGCGTAATCAGCTCAGTGCCGTGAAGGCGGTGTCGGCAATGAGGAAGTGGGTGGACTTGTTCCTGAGAGTGAAACAGGGTGCTGGGCTGGCTGTAGAGGCTTTGTTTCTGGGGAGCTGAGATCGAACTCAGACACCGGGACCCAGCAAGGGAAGCAAGAAAGTCTGCCTCACGTCTTTGTGCACCCGGAATGACTTTCTGAGAAGGGGACGATGATGACGGTGGTGGTGGTGATTATTACGGTGTGGCTGATACATCTTTTTTGAAGAAACTAATTGAGATATTTCAGCTAGGGTAAAATAAGGGGAGTTGAAGGATTTTTACAACTTAATGGTAGAAAAAGAAAAACTGCATATTCATTTTGAGATTGGATGGGGATTTTGGTGCTGTTTTGATGGCATTAGAGCTGGGGACTCAGGAATGCCGGTATCCTTCCCCTGAAGTCGCCCTGACCTCTTTTGTGAGATTCAAAGGTAACTATATCCAAGAGAAGAGCAGAACCGAAGTGAAAACATCTCTATGTAAAAAGCTATGCAAGTACCCAGTACTTCACTGCAGAGCCCTGGTAAATCTGGAGTTTAGCGCATGAGAGATGGACCTAAGTGGGCCCTTTTGCTCCTGTCCACCTACTCTCCTAAAGTCTAAAAAGTGAGCAAGCCAATAACAAAGAAGCATCAGAAAAGAAATGGCTGGGCCTCAGTGTCCCCACGCAGACCCATGGGATCAAGGAGAGAGAGTGCAGCCAACCAGTGTGCCTGACAGAGCCAGGCCCTGCCTGGGACCGTTTGCAGCTGAGACGGCATGCTGGAAATGCCTGGGAACAAATGGCACCTGAGTTTGGGGCTTGGGAAGCACAATGGCCAGACCCACCAGCAGTCACAGTCTCGTTGCTGTCTCTGATTCCAAGCAGTCTGAGCAGCAGCTCTTCCTAGGGGGAAGTAGGTGAAGGGGGAAGATAGGCAGAAGGGTCCCTCCCTGGCCGTTGCAGCTGCACTATCTTCCCTGTTCACATTCAGCTGTGTCCTGCCATGAGGACTGAGAGGAAGAGGGACCAGACTAAAACACTGTTTGCACAGGATTTTTTTTAAAAGAATTTGTTGTAGCCGTATCAGTAAAGCAAGAATCACGAATTATGCCAAATGCTTAAAATAGGAGTTTAGCTAGATTTCTAGGGGGAAGAAAAGTTTGCTCTGTTAAGTAAATTAATGGTCAAAAGGGAAATGTTAGCCTATTTTAATAGGAGAGACCTTAACATCAATGTTTGCCTGCCAGCAATGAATGAATAATTATAGCTTTTATAAAAAGAATTGCCCTGCCCTTGTGTATAATTGAAAATATAAAGCCACATTTTAAAAGTATGCATTTTCATTAATTCTGATAATATTTTTCTCTCAAGGAGGAAAATTAGGTAGCTTGGCTATGTTTAGAAATCCTGAAGCTACGTTGCTGGTGGCCATGTAAATTTGTTAGCCTCTAAGGAGGCAGTTTGGGAGTGTATATTAGCAAGTGCACATACCTTTTGACCTATTAATAATGCTTCTTGAAATTCACTCCATAAATATGCTCCCACTTGGGCATCATGGCTCATGTGCAAGGCAGCATTGTTTGTAATAGCAAATTATTGGAAACAACCCAAGTGGTCATCAGTAGGGACGAGTTGAATATATTATGCTCCATCCATGCACTGGAAAATTCTGAAGTCATGGAAGAGAATGAGAAAGTACTGTACAATCTCCAAGACATATTGTTAAGTGAAGAAAAACAAAAACAGAGTGTATGGTAGGACACCTTTTATATGTATGGTTAAAGAAAAAAAAGGTGGAGGTAAGAATGTGTGTATGTGTCGAATATTTCTGAAAGTACACAAAAAGTTAATAACATTGGTTGTCAGTGGGGTGGAGAACTGGGTAGCTGGAAGTCAAGAGTTTAAAGCTGTGTGACTGGGGAGGTGGGGAATAAGGGGAAATGTCTTGAAGTCATCAGCAGTAAGGGTGGGGGTGTAGGAGCAGAAAGAAGGGGGAAAAAAGAGGCAGGTTCAGAGTGAAGGAAGTGGAAATGGAAAAGAGGAAGGTAGGAGAAGAAGGCAAATGGAGATAGACTAGTCAGAAATTAAAACATTGAATATATGTGACAAAAATTTATTGACCAACTACCCTGCCAGGCCTAGTACTCAACCCTGAACAAGACGGACTCTGGCCTGCCTCCTGGGTGTCCGCCAGGCACTGTGCCCTCAGAGCACCCTCTGCAGACCTCCCTGTGTCATCCGATTGAGCTGAAATGCCACTGGTGGTTTGTGTTTGCCCAGGGCGTAGCTCAGCTCTCGGAGTGGTGCTCGGTACGCTGGTACCAGAGATAAAGGGGGAGCTCCTGCCTCTTCCAGGAATCGCCTCTCTGACTGCTGGAGCCCATGCTGCGCCCTCCCTTATCTGAACTGCTGCACTTAAGATCCACACCTCACAGTATAGCACTTGATTTGCTATTTTGCATATTTCGTTTTACTTATTATCTAACTAAATTATAGGCAGGGACTTCATCTAACTTGGGACAATAATTGATTCAGGGGAAAGGGAGAAATGTGAGGGGTAAGTGCTAAAAGTATTAACCTATTAGATTTGTCTCTGTTCATCAATTTGAAAAGTTGGACATAAGATCATAAGTGAAATTTGCTTGTATGATTTCGTTTCCTTAGAGGAAAGGTAGGATGAGAAGGAAACTGCAAGGACTCTGCATCTTTGGGAATACTGTGCACGACCTTTAGAAAGTTTTTTAAGTGCTTCAAAGAGGGAAGTCCTAAATCAGTGAGTTAATCCATCTGTTCTTCCCAGGAGAGATGACATTGAATAATGAAATATTTGCCGGGTAGAGAGAGGAAGGATGGAGTTTGGGCAAAACAAACACTTGGAGCAAACATTTTGAGGTGTGAAAGAGCTTGGTCTGTGCTGCAGACAGGAGGTCAGAGCCCACTGCTCTAGCAGTGAGCCCAGGGCGGGAGCTGAGGACACCGAGATGGAGAGGGAGGAGGGGTGCCAGACCCTGGGAATGGCCTTGTGTGACAAGTAAAGGAGAAGATGACATTCTCTGAGCCACTCTGCTTCCAACGTTTCTACCAGGCGAAGGCAGAGTAGAATTATGCACACTCTGGAACGAGGGTTAGTCTCATGTCACTTTTTTTTCTTTGACTTAATGCAGATTTTGCATTGTGCTCCAGAGTGAGTGTTTGATAGGAAGTGAAAGATGTTTCAGATTACTTACCCTTTTGTAAATATGATGCTACTCAAACTTCCTTGAACCTTGGCTGATGGCTGTAGGCAGTAGGGACCCTGTGAAGTCTTTAAGCAAGGAGAGTAATGCCATCATATTGCAGTACTGTGGAAGGGTGGACTGAGGGGGACCAGCAGGAAGGAGAGAACAGCCTTGGCCAGAAACTTGACGTGCCTTACCTCTGAATCCTCACAGCGACCTGTGGGGCAAGGGGAGAATGAGGAACTGGAAGCCCACAAGATTGCACCGCTAGCACATGGTGAAGACAGGAATTTAATCCTGGACTTTCTGGCTTTAAGGCCTACACTCTTTCCATTCACTTCACCGCCTCCAGGAGGCAGAGAGCCAGAAGGCTCTTGCCATAGTCCAGATGAGAGGTGATGAGGACCTGACTAAGGCAGAGGTGAGAGGGAGGCAAGGAGAGAAACAACTAGAGAGAGATTAAAGAGAATTTAGTGACTTCCTGGATGTGGTTGGGAGGAGGAAAAAAAGGGGTAACTTCAGGTTACCGGGGTGGATGATGTTTGCTATTAAGCTGTGATTGAATAAGAAAACAAGACCGCAGAAGCAAAGTCGTGGTTTACAGCGCTCAGGATAGACATCATGAGTGGGTCTGAGAGCCCCAAGACTGCCTTGTAACAGCCAAGATAGCAAATGAGCTCCATGAGGCCCGGGAATTGTCTTTCAGGTGTGTTTGAAGAGACTGCACCAGAGGGCGAGGGAAGAGGAGAGAGGAATTGAGCTGACGTATCTCGAGCAGCTTCATGATCAGCACGAAGCCTGGCTCGTTCACAGGACAACCAAGTAAGCAGAGCAGAGAGCAGCGGCAGACAGAGGCCGCCTCCCACAGCCAGTGTTAAAGTGCAGGCGCTTCAATGTGCAGCCCCATAAGAAGATTTAGAATGTACTGGAAAAGTCAAGCATTGTCCAGCTCAGAAACTTAATATTGGATATAATCTGTATATTCCAAGAGACTTTTTATGAGATTCTATTTCTGCAGCTTTTTTAACATTCCCCTAGATTGAACATGGTGATTGGTGATGGTGGTAGTTGGCTCAGGGTGAAGGGCTGAAAAATTTTAGAGAACTTGTCAGTTTACGAAGTTGACATTGCTAGTTTTGGCCTTTACTCCCTTCGGGCTTGGTCTGCTGTCCACTTAAAACGTTTGGGGCTCTGACCTTCAGTATCATTCTCAAGACTAAAGAGAAATTTCAGCCTTCCTCTTTCCAGCCAGCTTTATTGAATTCTTTTTTTAAACTGCTGTTTGTATGCAGTTTCATTGAGAAGTCACGTGACTTTAGATCTGTTCTCTGAATTACTAAGGCTTGGTGAGTATGTGAAGCTTGGCTCAGCTCTCTTTTTCCTGTTCCCTAAATGTTTGTGCTGCTTATAGGCTGCACTTTGAGACTCTGGTGAACATTCCTGTGCTGGTGTTGGACGTGAATGATGATTTTTCTGAAGTAACTAAAGAAGAAGAACTCATGAGAAAGGTGAGGAGGACCTTAACTCCTGCTTTCTAATGGTTTTCCTTTATTGCACTTTTATCTCTGCTTCAAACTTCAGTGCCATGGACCTTGGGCTTTGCGCCTCAGATTGCATTTCACACTCCAAAGCCTGTGGGGCCTTGTACAAGTTACAAATAGAATCCCTATTCTCTAAAGTATTTTGGGCTAATAATTGTTACATAATTGACTTGTAATATGTGTTTCCCAGCTATCTTCCTCCTCTAAGGTATTCTAGAACTAGGGAAATGAGACTTCTGGATGCTATTCCCAGCTCTGCCACTTGATGCTCTATGACCCTGGGCAGGTCACGTTTCCTCTCCATACCTTTTTTCTCCTTGCTCACAGAAAACTCATGGGCTTGGCTACCTAGGCATTGTGGATATCCTCTTGTACAGGCTACTGAAAATGTGAATTTGATTCTTGGTTTTTCTCGTTCCCACAGGTAAACACGTTTGTGAAAAATCTGTAACCAATACCGGCACATTCTGGCTGTGATCTGGGCTCCCTGACTTTCTGAAGCTAGAAAAGTACTGAGCCACACACCTTTCCCTCCCACTCCCATCTCCTTTTACCCCTGGAGTGCTCTCACACTCAGTTGTATGGCTTCTGTTATCCTTAGACTTGCCATTATCTTCTTTTATATCTCAAGGACTTGTGAAATAAAGTTTCGCTTATTTTGTTAGTCCAGTTCACTCATTTCACTGTGTGTCTGTCGGTGCCTGCTCTAAACCCCCTCTAGACTAGGCTTTTCGCTTGAGAAGAGTCCTAGGTTTGTTGCTTCATGATTTCTTCACCAGCTGGACTTCCCTCTGTGTTCACTCGTTCCCTCTGACACGCCAGGTCAGGAACTGCTCTCAGGACTCCTAACTGAGCCCTGCCATGGACGTGAAGAAGGGAAGTGAAGTGGCTCAGGAGCAGATGGACGCCCAAGTGTGAGCCCACAGAGCTAGGAAATGGAGCCCGAACTCCAGGAAGCCCTTTTATCTCTTCCCATCCAGCACTCTTGGTATGGAGGATGCGATGGGGATTTACACCTTTGTCCTAGAGCTGGAGAACCTCGGCGAAAGAAAAGGAGGGAAAGAACAAATCAGGAGCCCAAAAATTCAGCGTCTGACATTTAGGGCTTGGTCATCCTGGCACTCTGGCAGCCTGCTCTAACCACCTTACCCAGTGAGTTTCAAGTGACCTTTTGGAGTGAATCTGTCTATGCTGGAAAGAAAGAAGGAAAGTAATGTTTTGTGCTGCACTTTAAACTTCAAGGACAATTTACTGTTAAGAGAGAAAAATACATGGCTCTCCAGAATTGAGTGCTCCGTTGCAAGAAGCCTGCAGGTCCATGATTTACTGAGAGCAGAATTCCTGCCCTGAGCCCTTGACAGGTGTGCAGGCACACAGGAAAGTGAATGAGCTCAGGACTCGGTCCCAGAAGACAGAAACTGTGTTTTCCTTTGTGCTTGGGAAAATGAGTGTGGGATTGGTTTCTAACACAGGTGTGATGTTTTGAAATAACAGCACAGCATTTCTTTAACCTACTTTTAAACTTTTTAACAGCTTTATTGAGATGTAACTCACATACCATACAATGCACTCATTTAAAGTGTGTAATTCAGTGGTTTTTAGTATAGTTATAGGGTTGTGCAACCATCACCACAATCAAATCCAGAATGTTTTCATCACCCCAAGAAGAAATGCCATACCAGTTAGCAGTCACTCTCCATCACCCACCCCCCTACAATCCCCACCCATCCTACTCTGCCCTAGGCAACCACCAGTCTACTTCCTGTCTTTCTAGATTTGCCTATTCTGGACATTTCATATAAATGGGATCAAATAATATATGACCTTTTGTGATTGCTTCTTTCACTTTAAAAGTTTTTAAGATTCATCCATGTTGTAACATGTATCTTTATTCCTTTTTATGGGTAAATATTTCATTTTATGAATATACCACGTCTATCCATCCGTTGATGGACATGTGGATTCCACTTTTTGGCTGTTATGAATAATACTGTTATGAAAATTCATAGACAGTCACACATTGCTTGACAGGGAAACGTTCTGAGAAATGGTCATTAGGCAATTTCATTGTTGAGTGAATATCATAGAGTGTACTTAGACAAACCTAGATGGAATAGCCTACTACACACCTAGGCTATATGGTAATAATCTTACAGGACCACCATTGTATATGCAGTCTGTCATTGATCAAAATGTTATGTGGCGATGATTGGATAAAGAAGATGTGGCATATATATATATGGAATACTACTCAGCCATAAAAAAGGACAAAGTCATCCCATTCACAACAACATGGATAGACCTTGAGGGTATTATGTTGAGTGAAATAAGCCAGACAGAGAAAGACGAACTCTGTATGACTCCACTCATAGGTGGTAGTTAACATATGGACAAAGAGAACTGATTGGTGGTTGCCAGGGGAAAGCGGGGTCGGGGGAGGGCACTAGGGGTGAAGTGGTGTAACTACAACATGACTAATAATGTACAACTGTAATTTCACAAGGATGTTAACTTTCATAACCTTAAAAAAAAAGACTACGCTTTCAAAACACATTAAAAAAGAATTAGGTACAAAACAATTTATGAAAATATTTTCTTTCAAATAAGATAGTAATAGTGCTTCTTTTTTAAAATTTACATATAACAATATCTGATTCTACAGTTGAATGATAGTAGTTTAAAAATAACTCAAAAGCTGCTTCTCTTAAAATTCAAAGTAAAATTGTATTTTGGCCTCATTGGAACCTTTTTTCCTTGAGGTAAGTGTTAACCATGCTATTCTGTATATGCTGTTAGAACTATCTTTAGTATTTCTGATCTATTTAGTCATTCTTTTATGCTTCCGGAAAGTGAATAAATCCAGGTAAAAAGAAGGTGTCGATTAAAAAAAAAAATGTTATGTGGCTTGTGACTACAAGTTTTTGTGTGGACGGATGTTTTCATTTCTCTTGGGTACATACTGAGGAATGGAATTACTGGGTCAAATGGTAACTCCATGTTTAAGTCTGAGGAACCGCTAAACTTTTCTGAAGTGGCTGCATTATTTCACATTCCCTCCAGCAATGTATTAGGATTCTGATTTCTCCATATCCTTGCCAACACTTCTGTCATTTTGAGTATAGCCATCCTAGTAGGTGTGAAGTCAAATCTCATTGTGGTTTTAATTTACAGTCCCCTGATGGCTAATAATGTTGAGCATCTTTTCATGTGTTTACTGGTCATTTGTATATCTTTGGGAAAATGTCTATTCAAATTCTTTGTCCTTTTTTTCAATTGGCTTATTTGGCTGCTTCTTAGTGAGTTGTAAGATACTTTATGTATTATGTATACGAGTCCTATCAGATACATGACTTACAAATATTTTCTCTCATTCTGTGGGTTGTATTTACATTTTGATAGTGTCCTTTGAGGCACAAACTTTTTTAATTTTGGTGAAGTCAAATTTATTTTGTCACTTGTCCTTTTGGCGTCACGTCTGAGAAAGTTTTGAATAACCTAAAGCCACAAACGTCTACTCCTATGTTTTCTTCTAAGAGTTAGATAGCTTTAGCTCTTACCTTAGGTCTATGATCCATTCTGAGTTAATTTTTGTGTATGGTGTAAGGAAGGGATTCAACTTCATTCTTTAGCATGTGCATATCCAGTTGTCCCAACACCATTTGTAGAGAAGATTAATCTTTTCTCCCGTTGAATTGTCTTGGCACTCACGTCTAAAATCTGTCCCACTTGTTCTGCTGTTTGTTAGCTGCTCCAGGCTTTGGAGAAGACCAGGGATGAACACGGGGTGTTAGGAACTCAATGGTTTTGGTCCTTTAGCTCTGAGGGGCCCAAATGTTTAATTCTCATTTCCGTTTCCAGGAACCATTAATATGGAAATTACCTGTAAACCCAGAGCAAGAGCACTAGGCCCCCACCCTTCATTTGTTTATTCAATCATCAACAAATATTTATAAGTATCTGCCACATGCAAGAGACCAGGAGATGACAGCAAACACAACAGTAGGCAGACCTCGTCCTTACCTCGCAGAATGTGTCATCTAAAGAGAAGGCGATAGACACTGAAGAAGTCATTGCAGGTGTGGGGAACATTTCTGAAGAAGTACAGGTGTACTGTGGGGGCCTGTCATGGAAGGAGCCCATGTCATCTGGGACAGCCCCTCTACAAAAGTGACAACTACTCTGAATTCTGAAGAATGAATCAGGTAGAGTATTCAGGCAGAGAAAACATCAGGCGCCAAGGCCTTCATGTGAGAATGAGGCATAAGGCCCAGGTTGTCAGAACCAGATGAAGTTCATGAGTTTATCGTCTAGGAACACACTCCTCTCCTTCAGATTCTTCACTTAGTCTTAAAGCCTGAAAATCTACAAATTCGGCATTTCTTTCCATTCCTAAACATTGCCTTTTAGAATGTAAATATTTTCTAAGATAGTCAAAGCCATCAACAGTCTCACCTGGGTGAAATAATTTGCCATTTTCCAAATTGGTAGCTGAGGTGGTGTGCGGAGAGGAAATATTTCAATGAGGAGCAGCCGCTTTGAACCTTCCCTATGGGAAACGGATAGGTCTGCGTGGAGCATTCACATCGGAGATTAGGACCGCAGGCCAGTCCGGGTGCTGTTGTCTCATGCTTTAGGCTCTCCCCCCGAGTCAGATAACTTGTGTGAGCACATAAAAAGAGCTCCATTTCTTTCCCGCTTACAGTGTGGCAAAAAAAAAAAAAAAAAAAAAACCCTGCCGTTCTGGAACCAGAACATTACCTTGATGGGTTTACAATGTGGATTGAGGTTGTGAAAGTTCGCAAACTCTCAGGCTTTTAATGTGAAGGGTTAATTAGTCTTTGGGTGGCGAACATGCTATAATCTACACAGAAATCGAAATATAATCCTGTACATCTGAAATTTATCTAATGTGATAAACCAATGTTACCACAAAGAAAATTAATTAAAAAAAAAAACATGAATGGAGGTGGTGACAATTTCAGGTGAAAGAGGCTGTTATATGCAAATGATAGAATCACAAGGAAAATGAAGCAAGGAAATAACATGCACTTTAAATTGAAAGACTGTTTACTGTCCTTCAGCTCTCACTTTAAAGAGCAGGCCGTTTTAATCTCAGGACCCCTTTCTCACGCTTGGAACTTCTTGCTTTGTTGGCCTCTTCTGGCTCTTCCCCTGCTGGGTGTTTCCTTCTCTCCTTGGCTGACTCTCCTTTCTCTCCTCTGAGGAGCTGGTGTCCCCCAGGCACCCTTGGCTCATTTCTGTCTTCACTCACACCTCTGGGTGATCTTGTATTAGTTTTCTATTGCTGCCATATCAAATTACCACAAATGTGGCTTAACGTAACACAGACTTATTACCTTACAGTTCTATAGGTCAGAACTCTGACATGGGTCTCATTGGCTACAATTAAATTATCAACAGGGCTGCGTTCCTTTCTGGAGGTCCTAGAGGAGACTCCGTTTCCTTACCTTGTGTGTCTTCGAGAGGCTGCCCACATTCCTTGGCTCATGGCCCCTTCCTCCATCTTCAAAGCCAGCAACATTGCACCTCTGACTTTTCTCCCATCGTCACATCTCTCTGACCACAGCCAAGAAAGTTTCTCTGCTTTTAGGGGCCGACATGTCAACATTGGGCTCACCTGGATAATCCAGACTACTCTCCCCGTCTCAAGGTCCTTAGCCTTAACCGCATCTGCAAGGTCCCTTTTGCTAGGAAGGTAACATTCACAGGCGCCAAAGATTAGGATGTGGACATCTTTGGGGTTATTATTCTGGCCTCTTTAGATCTCAAACACTGTCATGGCTCATATCTTGGGGTCAGGACGTTTTAAATGCTTAGAAATGTTATGGAAAATGTGAATCATTTGCAAGCACAGAGAGAAGAGTACAAAGAAGTCCCCTACCCCCATTACCCATGTCCTGGTCCACTCAGCCTAAGATCGCTAGGAACAAACATGTAGTTTGACAAAACCAGATTTATTAACTCACTGCAAAGAAGGAGACCATACACCAGCGGAACTCTGGGGGGTCTCACCGAACAGGCAAAGAGAGAGTTACAGGATTCGGTGGAAGGGTAGCATTTAGCTAACACTTAAATTAAGCAGTATTTTGATAGGCTCAAAGCAAAGCAGGAGTCAACATCTGGTCGGAACTGCGCAGGAGACCCAGGTTCATCTCCTTTGGCAGTACAAAGTTAAGATAAACGTGGAATATTGTGTTCAGAAGCCCCTTATCTGAACCTCTGAACCTAGGTTGCAAATCAGGACAGCTTCTCCGTGTCAAAGTGACTTAGATCCTCTGGGCAACAGAAGGGTTTTTCATTTTTACTGATAAAATTTCAAACGGCCAAGTTTCTGATGGTCCATCATTTTAGGGAACAAGTTTTCTCAGTGAGTCAGAAAGCGGTAGCCACACAGAGAAGGGGGGTGGTTCTGACACTTAAACTGTAGCCTGCATTTGGGAGGAATGTTGTTTCATGGTAACTTTGTAGCTGGCCTTACCTATGCCTGTCCTCCAGCCAGACGAATGGCAGGGCAGCTTTTTTGTTCTTAGTTGGGAGCTAATTGTTACTTTCTCATCCACTTCAGTTATCTACTCATAGCCAATTTTGTTTCACCTATAGCCGACCCGCCATTCTCAGATTATTTTGAAGCAAATCCCAGACAGGAGGATGACCTTTAAAGGTAGAGCTGTATTGACCTCTGGATATCATTACCCAGATATCCCTTATGCCCAGTGTGTACAAACAGAGTACCTACCCCCACCTTCACCCCCACCCCCCTGAGCCCACAAAGCCTGTTTCTCCTCTTCTCCATTCACCCGGTTGACCACATTAGAAGCCTTGGAGTCGTCTTTGGCTCTCCAGCTCTCTTGTTACACCCTTTCTCACCACAATCTGCCTGTTCATCTCTGAAATCTCTCAAACCTTCTCTGCACCTCACTTTCTGTTTCTCTAGTTGAACGTGTAGTGGTCATTGTGGTTGACTCCCAACAGTCCTTCCCTCCACCTCCTCTTTCTTAAGGATCATACAGTTCCCTTCCTAGCAGGGCCAAGCCAAGAGTGGCTGGAACGCCTGTGCCCCTCACTTCCACCTGTTACTACTACCAGTAACCGTCTCTTCCCCAAGCCACCCCAACTAAACCATGTACAAAAAAAGCTGTGGTGGTTATGCAAAAGCACAGCTTCGAGTCAGCTCCCCCACCCCGCCCCTGCCGCCAGAGAGCTGCCCCTCAGCCCTTTGTGTGCGGAAGTATCACAGCTGCCATGTTTTTATAACCTCCTCTCCCACCGCTCCTTCCATAAACCCCACAAGACTGCATACGGTCCCAGAATACATCTTGTGTTTCCCGCGTGATGAAGTGCTTCTCTCTGTCTCCCTCTCACCTCCCCACCTTTTCTTACTGGAAGAACTGCTCATTCTGCCAGTCCCAGGTCTACGCTCTCTGCGAGGCTCCTCCCTCCCCCCACACAGAAGTAGCCAGTCTTTGTGCTCTTGGGCGCCTTGCTTATTAAACTGAGTTAAACTATGTATCAGACCTGAAGGAAAGTTGTCTGGAGACAGCGCTCCCTTCCTAGGCTGTACCATTCTTGACACAGACCACGTCTTGGTCACTTAGCACCGTGTCTGGCTTTTATCTATTTATTGCTGTGTACTGAGAGCCTAATATAGACTTGCTAAATAAATGAATGATGTAACTGGAGACATGATCTGCCCTTTCTGAGGTCAGTGGGTCTGTGAACTCTGTACTACAATCATCAATTTATGAAGTTCTTTCTGTGTGTGAAGCACTATGAAGATATGCAAGAAAATTACAGGCCCAGACCCCACCCTCAGGTTGTCAAAGGAGCTGATGATTATTGAATGCCTACTCTGTGCCAGCTACCCTACTGAACACTTTTTTTTTTTTTTTGAGGAAGACTGGCCCTGAGCTAACATCCGTGTCCATCTTCCTCTACTTTATATGTGGGACGCCTACCACAGCATGGCTTGATGAGCAGTGCCATGTCTGCACCCAGGATCCGAAGCAGCGAACCCCGGGCCACCAGAGCAGAATGTGTGCACTTAACTGCTGCGCCACTGGCTGGCCCCATGAACACTTTTTAAATGTTAATCCTCTCAATAATTCTGTGAAGGAAGTTTAAGCTCTCACTTTTTACCATTGAGGAAACTAAGGCTCAGAGAAATTCAGGAACTCACCCAGGGTCCCACAGTCAGTGGTGAAGCCAGGATTCAACCCCTGGTCCAACCTGACTCCAGAGCCTGTTTTCTTTCCACAACATCAAGGTGCCTGGTAAGGGAGACAGACTGGACTCTCAGAAAAGAAGGCAAGCACACATTTCTTTGGCTGCCTGCCTGGACTTACCAGCCCACTTTGGTGGCCTAGGCAGGAAGGCCTAGCTGAAGGCCCCCAGGTCCATCCTAAAGATGCCTTTGGCCCACTGAGGCCCTGAGCGGGCACAGAGATGCTTCCAGCGGCCTGGACTTCCTCTTCCTGGCAACTGCACCTTCAAGGTGGTAAGCACCTTCAGGCACTGGGCATCGGGGTACATTTGGAAATTTGGGGAAGTTCTGGAATGCCTTTACAGATGCCTTTCTACCTATTTCCCGGTCCAACCTGTCCATTGCTATCAGATGATTCTCTTAAAACACCTTTAATCATGTTAAGATTCTCCATTAAAAAGGTTAGCATCTAAATACAAAGTGGCATCCTAGGCTGGATCTTGGACTAGAAAAGAGAGATTAGTGGAAAACTAGCGAAATCTGAATCAAGTCTAGAGTTTAGTTAATAGTGATATGCCAACGTCAGCTTCTCAGTTTTCACAAATTGGCCACATGTTGTAAGATGTTAGCATTAGGGGAAACTGGATGAGGGTATATGGAAATTCCCTGTACCATCTTTGCAACTTTTCTGTAAATCTAAATTATTCCAAAATAAAAGTTGTGGTCTTTTTAGAATAATACACATTTTAAACAGGTTTTTTTGTGTGGTCTTTTTGGTTTTGTTTTTGCAGGGGAAGATTCACCCTAAGCTAAAATCTGTTGCCAATCTTCCTCCTGTTTTCTTCTTTCTCCCCTCCCCCCCAAAATCCCATTACATAGTTGTGTATAGTTTCGAGTTCTTCTGGTTCTTCTACATGAGCCACTGCCACAGCATGGCTACTGACAGACGAGTGGTGTGGTTCTGTGCCCAGGAAACAAACCCCGGCCACCAAAGTGGAGTGTGCCAAACTTTAACCGCTAGGCCATCAGGGCTGGCTCGAAAACAAAGGTTCATCTTTTAAAAATGTTGGTGCCTTTTACGAGATGATGACCCAGGCTCCTTACTGAGCTTTTGGGGTCCTCCAACCTTATCTTCCCTGCCCCTGTGAAAGAATCCTTTGTTCTAGCTAAATGGCTTATTCACTGTCCTCTGAACACAGTTGTGCTCTCCTCATCCCTGCCTTTGCCCTAGCCCTGTGCCCTGCTGGACTGAGCAACTGCCAAAGAGTCAGTCAGGGTCCTTAATTGCAAACAGAAGCAAGTTACCTATTGAAGCTTCAGCTTCAGAGCCCTCATCTGCAAGGCCCCAGAGGATCCACCGTGACTGTCATGAGGATGTGATGCCCCTGCAGCTGCTGCTGTCTCATAAGGTTCCTCACGGACCCAAGATTCTGCTAGGGATGTCTGACTTGCAGAGTCTGGGCCACATGCCCTTGACATGCCAAGTAGCTGCAAGGGAGTCTGGGAAAGACAGTATCTGATTTTTTCATCTTCACTGTGGGAGGCGGCTCTGCCTCCAACCAAGATGGGTAAGTCCCCAAACACAGGAAGGAGATTCACTCACTGGTTCTCCACAAAGTGGCAGATGTTGACTACAGGTAGGTTTTCTAGAGCCAAAGCTTCCACTAGGGACCATGGAGATCAGGTGACACTTATGACACTCCAACTTGATTTGGCCTCAAGGTTGCATGGTATGGACTATGCTCCTATATTTGGTTCACTAGACCAGGGTCAAGGGGACTTCATCTCCTGAGGGCACTTGAATCAAAACCTTAAAGTGAAAATGGTCCCTGTGCATGTCTTTGGGAGCAGCAATGGGAAAAGGCAGCTCTGGGGAAGTGAGAGCCTACTCCGAGGCTGGGGGCATTCCCTGGGGCAAGAAAGCACTGTCTCTGGGGGGAGACCCTGTGCTCTCTGCATCCGTGGTGACCCCATCACTCCAACCACCCTGCCCCACCGGGAGCATATGACCCCTCCTCTCACTCACCCCTAACATCCAGGCAATCATCTGGGCTAGCAACTCCTCCCCCCTAATATTTCTCAGATCTGTCTCTTCAGCAAGCACCCTCTTCTGGGAGCCCCCTCCCCCCCTGGGTCAGGGGCCCTGCTGTCGTGTTCCTGGAGAGTGCCTTTTGCCTGTATCTTATTGTTGCACTTAGCACATAGCATTAAAATGATCTCTTGTCTCTTCATTAGAGCTCAGGATGCATCTTCTCCCTGTTTGTATCTCCAGTGCCTGGCACATAGGAGTGAGTAGCTCAATAAATATCAGACAAATGAAAAGAAGGAAGAAAAGGAGAAAAGAAGAAGTAGGCTGAGCTTGAGAAGGGCTCCTTGGACTAAGAAATGAACTGTCCCCACACCCTTACCCTTTATGCTGCCAGCCACATGCTACATACTTGCTGAGTCCCAGGCTGGCTCCCAGCAAGGCTCCGAGCAGCCTCTCCACCTCTGGACTGGATTATGTGATTGTCAGATCTGCAGGGTGAATGATGGGGATAGAAGATAGGCAGTGAGCCCTTTGGCTCTGCTCTCAGAGCCCCCCCAGGTGATCCTGGGGGCCACTGTGAACCATGAAGTGCCTCACGAGGAAGGCATTGCTGAAGACAGAAGAAACCCCAGGCTCTGACTCGGTGAAACTGTAACATCAGACCTCCTCAGACTTCTTTTACATGAGAAAAACGTAAACTCGAAGTCACTGTGGTTTGGGACTGTGGCATTATATACAGCTGAGCTAAGAGTCCTGTGGCACTGAGCTTGTGGCAGTATTTTCTCTCGCCTAATTTAGGGCCCTGCTTGCAGGGCAGGTGTGTGGCAGATGGCTTGCAACTCGGGACCCCAGGGAATGTTACTAGGTACTGGGGACCCCCTGTAGTTGATAGGTAGTTCCTGGGCCACCTGTGCTGGCATGGGACCAGAGAAGGAAAGGGGGTAGGGAGAAGCGGTGTCACCTTGGGCAAGTCATCACGCTTCTCTATACTTTAGGTTGCTTGCTTCAAAAACAAGAAAGATGATTTACAAAGTCCTTACAGTCTCGTGCTCAAAATATTTGCCTTACAAATGAAGAAGTATCATGGAATAGATGGAGGGCTTGGGTTTAGGCGTCAGACAAACCTGGGTTCCAAGCCTGGCTAGGCTACTAACCAGCAGTGCAACTTGGACACGTGCCTTAACCTCTCTGAGCTTCTGTCTTCCTTAAATCTGAAAGTGAAACTAACCTTGCGCCTATTTGCAGGGTTGTTCTAAGGATCAGAAATACTGTAGACAAAGTTCCAGGCACAGAGGTAGGTCTGTGTGGGTGGAGACATGGAGAGAGCTGGAAAGTCCTTTACAGAGAGTCTAGCTGAGCTGAGCTTTGAAAGGCGAGGTGAGGAACATTTTGGCAGGCGTGATGGTAAGGACACGCCAGGCAGGTGAGCAGCATGGGCAAGGGAGGGAACATGCACGATGTGATGGTGAAGAGTGGATACAATGTGGTCCCAAACGGGGAGAGACAACATGTCCCTAAGTGTGATGCAAGACAAATTGTAGCAGGTGCCACTTCCAGCCAAAGGAGCCTCACAGATCACGTAGCATTTGAGCTGGGCATCAAACCATAGGGTTTTTAGAGTGAAAAAAAAAAAAGTTGCGGTGAAAGCAGCTTTGGAGTAAACACCACAGGCAAAGACAGGGAGCTAAGAGAGTGTGCCTGGGGGAGGAGAGGCCCTGAGGCTGGAAGAGAGGGCAACAGAGGGCGAGGAATGCTCAAATGCTTTAAATAGAGAGCTCTGAGCTGCTAAGGCAAGCGGCCGAGCCTGCGAGGCTCACGCTGACTCGTACCTGCTTCTCGGCAGCACCTCCGTGTGGGCTGTGTCTGTGAGGCCGGACCTGGAATGCCTGGGTCTGGAAGAAGCCTCTGAGGTCCCCTGAGCGACCTGGCACAGGGGCTGATGCGGGACTTGTGTTCAGAAGGCGGAGGGCTGGGAGAGCAGGCAGGCATTCACTGCAGCTTCCTTCCCGCCTGGCGGCTGGCTGCGTGCCCTGAACTTGACCTCAGATGACCTGTGTGTTCCCTTCCTGGAAACGGTTCCATTGCCAGGAGTGGTTGAGCTCCATCTTTGGCTCTCTTTCTTCGTCAAAGCAGGGACTTTGTCTCAGCTGAAACTGGCTTCTGTGGCTCCCAAAGTCTCCCCATAACCTGAGCGGGACCTTGCCTTCCTCTCTATCGCACGCCAGCTGGGTGTCTGTTAGCAACCTGTTCTTGCCTCCTTGTCAGCCTGCATTGTTCCTAGTTTAGAATGATAACTCTAAGAGTGCGAGATCATCATATAGATAAGGACATAAAGACTAAGGAGGGAGATGTGAAATGCCCCCACCCCCATGCCCTGACCACACAGCTAGTTAATAGCTTAGCTGGACCAGCAAAGGAGTTCTGACTCGCAGGCTGATGCTCTCTGTCCTGGCTATGAATTGCTTAACTCCATACTCCTCATATTCATTAAGGCCTGGAGATGTGGACCTCGGCTAATTTGTAAGTCTGGATTAATGTCAGCATCTTGAAATTGTCCTTGTTAACAACACCATGCTTGGATGTTTTGTAGATTGGGTTGATATGAAAAATAATTCCAAAAATGCCTGGATTTGCCCAGTGTCACTGATTAGCGTTGCCTTAGGAGACTAAATCCAGTATTAGCCTCAGTAAGGGGAAGGAACAGCAACATTTTCTCCTCAGTCAAATGCGTAAGATACACACAGAGCATACTTACCAAACAAAGAGACTGATTTCTAATCAGCATACAAACTAGAATTTATTAATTCCAAATAGGCTGCAGTCGCTGAAAAACCTTTTCAGACTTACCTTTGGAGCCAGTTTATGGGTCCCAGTAGAGAGCCAGGCTCTGTTCGCCACTCAACAAGAATACGTTCAACATCTGGGTCCCAGGCGCTATGCAGGGCGCTGGGAATACAGTGGGTAGACAGACACAAACATGTAGCTTATAAGTGACCTCTTCACTTCTAAACTAAAATGTCTTACCTTGGTTTGAATACCACCTCATCATCAGGTTTGGTTCTAAAGATATTTTTGGCTGTTTTCTAAAATTAAGCTCCTCTTCAAAGGATAGAGAATGAGTTCACCATTGAAAATACTGAGAAAAAATGTAGCATAGACAAAGACAATCTCAAAAGAGGAATTCCCAAGACGTTTTAAGCAATGGCCGCATAACCTCCCAGGGAGCCAATTTAGATAAGAACATTTATTTGGAAGTAGACATTCTGGGGTGTTTAAAATGCAAAGGCACATTTTCACATTTTCTGGAGGCCAGCCACCTCTCAAGCAAGATGACCAAATGGTCTGAACCAACTCAGATCTATTGGCTGCTGTCCACCGCCTATGAGCCCTCGGGCTAGGACTGCCCCTGGGCATCCACATGTGACAGCACCTGCCTCCAGGATCTCCGAATCAAATCAAATTACAAGACTGACACAGCTTAGAAACAAACCTGCTTATTTGCATGGGTTCTCATGTTGCCAAGGATATTGCATTGATCAAAGATAATTGCTATCCTCTGAGTTTCCAGGAGAGAACAAAGAACACATTCTATATGCTTTCTCTTTCACATGGCACTTTCTCATTTATCCTCTCCTTGAAGCCACACCTCAACTTGTGCGGCAGGCATTAAATTTTCCCATTCTACAGATAGACAAACTAAGGTTCAGTTAAACAACTCACCTGAAGCACACAGCTCGAGAGGGCCACTCATGGGGGCTTGAAACCATGACTTGCAATTCCTCCTTCACCAGACCACTGAACTCCTGCCCAAACTTGAGATCGTGAGTGTTCATAGTGGTTCCCAGTCTGGCTGCACATTAGAACCCCACCCAAAGCGTGACCAGATGTTGCCAAGGACACGAGTCTCAGACCCCCATCCAGGTCCATTCAACCAGAATCTCTGAGTGGCCCCTGGGCATGGGTACACCTTAAATTCTCCAGGTGGTTCCAATATGCAAAGTCACAATCATTCTATTAGGAATCAGGATTTGCTTCCTTCTCTCTCAAGGACTTGCTTTAAGGTATAGATGTTCCCCTTGCCTTTTCTCAAAAATAATTCTCTATTCTATTATAGGAATAATATCTATTGTTGTAGAAATTTTAGAAGAAAGTTATGAAGAAAACAAAAATCATCCAGAGATCCATTGTTAATATTTCGATATATTCTCTCCCAATCTTTGTGCATATTTAGTTTTTTTCTTTTTGCAGAAGAAGATTTACCCTATGCTAAATCTGTTCCAATCTTCCTCCTTTTCTTCCCTCCCCAAAGCCCCAGTACTTAGTTATGCGTATAGTTGTAAGTTCTTCTAGTTCATCTGTGTGAGCCACCGCCACAGCATGGCTACTAACAGGCAAGTGGTGTGGTTCCATGTGCGGGAACCGAGCCTGGGCCGCTGAAGCAGAGCATGCCAAACTTTAACCACTAGGCTATCAGGGCTGGCTCACAAATTTTTGATAATATAATACATACAGATTATTTCATTTTTATTTCATATGGTAAATACTTTCCAATGTTACCAAATATTTTTCAAAAACTATTTTAATATTAAAACATAAAAGACTTTTAAAGATATGGTCCACGTCATGAACAGTGATTAACACTGGACTGCAGATTCTTTTAAGATTTTCCTTTTTGCTCATTTGTGTGTTCTTTTTTTTTTTTTTTTAAAGATTGGCACCTGAGCTAACAACTATTCCCAATCCTCTTTTTTTTTTTCCCTGCTTTTTCTCCCCAAATCCCCCCAGTACATAGTTGTATATTTTTAGCTGTGGGTCCTTCTAGTTGTGGCATGTGGCACGCCGCCTCAGTGTGGCCTGGTGAGCAGTGCCATGTCCGTGCCCAGGATCTGAACCAGTGAAACCCTGGGCCAGAGTGCACGCCCCACTTGGCCAAGGGGCCAGCCCCCATATATTCTTATTTTTCTATAACTAACCTGTATTTGTTTAATTTTTAAATAATTTAGATCATTATAATGGCTGCATCATGTTCTAATGTGCTCATATCCTATAAATTAATCATTCTTTAATGTTAGTCATTCTTTAATGAAAAAAATAAAGGAAAGTTTTCACCTGGGGCCCATGGTACAATCCTAAGACTCCCTCCCTTTTTGAATACAGAGCAGAAAATGGGCTTTGTCACTTTCAGGGTGGGGCAGTCTATTGCGAGAGGCTGCACCCTGTTCTTACTATAAAGTCTTTCACGAAGATCCTTGTGCCTAGATTTTTGTGCACCACTTTCCTGGAAGTGAAATGATTGAGTTAGAGGGTATAAACATTTTGAAGGTTATTGATAAACATTGCTAAATTGCTTCCCAGAAGGGTACACGCGATTATGGTCCCATCAGGGGCATATCTTGGGAAAGAAAATTGTTGCAGTCTTTGCAAAATTGAGTATTTTCATTGCGTGATCTGTCAATTTGCTACGATTACTAATGAGATTGAATGTTTTATATTTTTATTTATATTTCTTCTTTTGTGAAGGTTCACATCCTTTGCCCTTTTTTTCCCTTTTGGGTATTCATCTTTTTCCTTACATACTATATAACACTTCAATGTATATAACACTTTTCCTGTTCATTTCTTTTGTAAATATTTCCCCTTGGTTTATCGTTTAATTTGGGTTGTTGACATACAGAAGAGTTTATTGATTTTATGCTTAGAAATACCTTTAGATTGCTGGATCAGGTAAATAGTTACCAACATTTTCTTCCACGGCACTCAGTGAATACATGCCTGCTTATATAAGAACAATTTGTCTGGTTCAGTAGGATTTTATTGGTTTGGACTAAGAAACAGTCCATCTCCTATAGGAACCTGACTTGGAATTATCAAAGCACAATTCCTCGGTAGTATACATTCCTTGAATTACTCTATCCGATACAGGATAATGTAAAAAAAAAAAAAAAAGCAAAACATGTTGGTAGTTCCCACCTACTTTGTAGGGCAAAACATTTTACAAAGCAAACAATAGTGAGCAGTTTCTCACAATAGACAGCCCCACCCCAAAAGTGACAATGCTCATTTCTGCTCTGTATTCAAAAAGAGGGGGAGTCTTAGGATGGTGCCACGGGTTCCAGGAGACTTTCCTTCAGCCCAAACCTGCCTTGCTCCCATACCCTGGGGACAGACTCTAATCCTGAGTAGGGCTGCTCTGGCAAGGTCATATTGGACATATGCATACTAAAAAATTATTTGTTTCTCTGACATTCAAATTTAACTGGACATCCTGTGTTTTTATTTGCTAAATCTGGCAACCCTCACCCTGAGGTTTTCTTTCAGTGTTGATGTTGGGGCCTATGTCCCAGGAGTGCCCACAGGAAGCAGTAGACAGACCTGGCACCTTTGGCATATACCACATGGGGAATTTACCTCATTCTCCAAGAGCGCTCTCAAGGCCAAGGGCAGCTTCCTCCCTGGGCCACTGAGATATTCTCAAAAAGACCCACTTCTCTACACACATGGCCATGTGCTTATAAACCTAAGCTCTTCCCCTCAGCCTCATGGGTTGCTCCCAGGCTTCCCGCACTTCATTGTTCTTCCTCCTTTTTCTAGCAGCTGTGAGGCTCCTCTTGAGCCCGTGGGTCACTGCCTCGCTCAGGTGCCCTTAGCCCACTGCACGTTCATGTTTGAGTGGCCAGTCTACTTGTTCTCTGTGGCCTCTTTCTGCCATTAACACCCTATTTTCTGTCTTACAGGCTTTTGATTCACTACAGATAGATTGCTTTCCAAAGGCTAGATGTTCATTTTCATTTGTTGTGGTTTGAGATGGCCGAATATCAAGTGGATGCGGGTCATCGCCTAGTCATGCCACCATTAGGACAGTCCTAAAGAATGGCAAGAAGACTGAGAGACATCAGCTGATAACTCCCTCCCTGGTTTAGCAGATAAATAGTGCAATGTTGGGAATACAGTGTATCTCCCCAGGAATGATGCTAGAGTGACTTTGAACGACTTGATCCATATGTGCAGGTGTCTCCAAGAATGCCTCTTCCAGCTCAGCAAGGGCTGCCTGTGTCCTTTTTATCTCCAGCCTTCTTAGCCCTGCTCCCTGAAAACTTCTAAGGCAGAGCTGCTCAATCTTCAGGGTGCCTATGAATCACCTGGAGGTCTTGTCGAAATGCAAATTCTGATTCCGAAGCTCTGGAACTGCTGAGATTCTGCGCTTCTACAAACCTCAGTGGCGCCACTGCTGCAAGTCCACTGCTCGCGCTTTGAGCAGCAAGAGTCTGGAACTTCTTTTCCCCACTGGCTGCAGGATGGCCCAGGCACCTGGTCTTTTCAATTCCGGGACTCTGGGTGGGACTGCCCGGGACCCAGGAGGTCTGAATCAAAGGCAATATGATCCACATCTGTGAGAAAGGAGAGCACGATGAGGGCAAGGGAGGGAGGCTGGAGTGGGAGAGCAGGGTAGGGGCAGGAAGCCTGAGGGAGGGGACGAGTTCAGGACCCTTTAGAGTGAAGCTGACAGGACCTAGGGCTGATTGAACGTGGTGGGAGGGAGACGTTTGGAGAACTACTCTCTCCGGCTGGGGAGGCTGAGTAAGGGCTCCACTCAGCGCCAAGCCTCACCCAGGGCACCTGGATATCATTTTCTCTGCTGCCTTAGATAATACAATATCCTCTCTGATTACTGTATATATTTTAACTCTGGTTGTCATGGCTACATATGGTTAAAATATTGGAAGACCCTTTCCCTATGAAGTAGGAAGAGGAGTCAAGGGAGGGGGGGGGATGGAAGAATGAGACAGTGTGAGTGCCTACTGTATACCAAGGTCTGAGATGGGACTTTGCCAGAGCGTGGCTCATTTGATCCTCTGCAAAGGAATCTGCAAAGGAGGCATCATGAGCCCCACTTTCACAGATGGGAATGAAGCTCGGAGAGGGGAATCACCTCCCCCACAGTCATAAACCAGAACATGGAGGAGCTGGAAACAGAGCCCAGGCATCCAGAGGGAGAGTGTCAGTGTGCGGGCGAAGGGGAGGTGTTGTGAGGGGGCACAATGGCCAAGTGGGAAGAACGGGGTCTCTGAGGATTGGGCCCCCTGCACTGGACAGTTCCTGCAAATGGGGCTGGACTCACCCATAAGAGGATGTGCGGGAGGGGAGCCTCAAGGATGAAAGAGGTTTGATATCAAGTTCAGGTCTCAGACGGGACAAGCGGGCTCCTGCTCAGCAGGAGATGGAGTGGGAGCAAGCTGTGGAGGTAAGATAACGGAACAGACCGGTGGAAGCTCAACCTATCTTGGAGGGACCCTCCGTTCTTCCTATGAAGCCTTTGCACTCCTCTGACTGGATTCTTGGGATTCATAGTTTAGGAATTTCACAGTTTTTATGCTATACATATTTTTGGTGGTTTCCTCTCCCTTACTCCCCACCTGTTTTTTGGTTTTGTTTTGTTTTTTAACAAATTCCTTTAAAAAATGCTGACCTTATTGGAGGATTTGATGTTGAAGTCTAACCAAGAGATGGATCACAGGATCTGGGCCCAGCCAGTTTCCCCCATCTGAACCTCAGGCCCCTATATGCACTGCTTCCTGGATCTCTCTGTGGGAATGTTCCATAGGCACCTCAAACAGGACATTGTCCTCATTCGGTAACTTACTCCTCCTCCGGCACCCTTGGTGCTATCATCTACCCTGTTGCTTCTCCAGAAACCTCCTCCTTCTCTCCTCATCCAATCAGCCCCTATCCTGTTGATTTGACTCCTAAATCTTTCTCGCATACTTCCTCCATCCTACCACCACTCCTGTAATGGAGACCATCATTTTTTCTCCTCTGGGTGCCTGCAACAGCCTTCCCGCTGGTCTCTCTGCCTCCATTCCCCATACCACAGCCAGCATCGAGCAAGACGTGGTCCCTGTCCACAGCCTGGTGGATAGAACAGACCTAGGCACTCTTACTACGTGATTGGTGGGCCCAGTCTCGTGAGACCATCAAAGGCTTCCTGGAATGTCACCTGAGTTTAGCCAGGAAGGATGAGTGGAAGCAAATGGCAAGAAGGCAGGAAATGCTTCTGCCAAAGCTATGCTGTTTTAGAAGCTTCCTTTAGCAGGCAGGCCCCAAGTGACACATACACTCTGAGTCCTTTCCTTTGCTGGATTCTTTCTTTATTTACAAATTAATTTATACTGGGTTTGCCCTACTGCTGCTCACCTCTTCTACCATGCTTCCCTCAACTCACGTATCTTTCACCAGGGTCTAAATCTCTGAACCTGCTCTAGTGCAAGGAATGACAACCCATTAGAGTGGGAATCTCAAGTGTATGTCCCCAAAAGGGAAAAGCACCCTGGAAATGGGTAGAGCTGATTGTATTACACATACCTCAAATGCACACATACACATCCACCTCACACACACATATTCCCTGTGTGTTAGCTATTAGTGCTGTTAACCAAATATTTGTGCTTCTCCTTTCAGGCCCACAGGAGCATTTGCATCTATTGCACTTCCCTGCCCCTTGTGACTTGCTTTGGCCAATAAAATGAGAGGAGAAGTGATGTAGGTTACTTCCAAGTAGAAGCTTTCAGAATCAGTGCTCAATTTGTCCTATCCTTGTTTCCTGCCTTCAGAGTTAAGTAGGCAACACGTCCAGTTGCAGCAGCCTCTGTCTCTGAGTAGGTACAGGAAACAGAGTTCCATTGACCCACGATGGCTATATTTCATGATTGAGAAGTAAAATTTTGTTAAGTCAAGCCACTGAGATCTTGGGATTGTTGGTTACTGTGGCACTGCCTAACTGATCCTGACTGATACACGCAGTTAAATCAAGGATGAGGGCACCAGGACCTGTATCCCTGGTGAGTATTCAGTAACCTGAGCCTCTGAGTCCATCAAAGTTCCCTTCCTCCTGCCCAGCGCCCTTAGGCTGGAAGATTTCCAGGTTATTTCATCTCTTTCCCATTACGATGGGGACCCTTGCATTCTCCTTGTAAGTTATGTAGTCTTTTTGATTCAATCTAAATTCAAAATGAAGTCACAGAAATAGTTATAAAACGTGAAAGCATTTGCTGGGCTATTCAAAAGCATAGTTTAGATACCCTTCACATGTTGCACTAACCAATGCATGTCCAAAAGCAATCCACTAACGAGTCTCCCTTTCCCCAGGAGCAAAGCACCAGCTTCTGCCCCATATCAGCCCCGGCCCTGGGAGGCTAGTTTCAGAGGTTCTGGATTATAGGCCTGATGCTGCCACTTAGTAGTGAATGACCTTGGACAAATTACCTCTCTGGGTCCCAGTTCCCTTATCTGTAAAATGACGATGATAATAGTAATAATAACTATGTCACAGAAAGAAAAGGAAAGTAATATTTGCACGTTTGGCGTATTAGCCGCTCTGTGCAGACAGAACGGTAATGTGTGTGGAAGTGCTTTGAAAAAGAAAGCTCTATGCAAATATTAGCTGGTGTTATTTCTCAACCAATACATGACCAAGGAAGAAACACATCCCAAATCAAATGAACTTCCCAATGCCCTTAATCTTTAAAACTGAGCCCAGGTGTGGACATCCATGTATATTTACATTTCTGCAAAACGTCCCATTAGTGCAAAGCTCATTTTTCAAATAGGACAAATTGCTTATTAGCTAAAGACAAGAAGCCAAGTCAAGCACCACAGACAAGGTTAGTAACAGTCATGTGCAGCTTCCGCAGACACACAGCAGTGTTGGTTCCACGTGGTGACATCCCTAAGAACCACACGTGCACACCCAAGTATACTTCTTGCGCCCTTTGCCAAGTGCTGCGTCAACTGCAGTTCATCAATGGAGCTGGAAATCCTCCTTACTCCCCAGCCCCACCTCCAGCCCCATGCCGGGAAACGCCCCCTGCGCCCGGATAGTGCCTGCAGTCCTGCAGGCTCCTTCCCCTGCTTCCAGCTTTCCCTTTCTAGCCCTTGGGGCCTGCGCCGCCAGGTCCTGACCTTGCTGGAGCCGTGGCCTCAAACGCTCTGCCCTCGGCCGCTGGGGGTGGGGCCCGCCACGCCAGCTATAAAGGGAGCCTCCCTCTGTCTGCCTCCTCTAAGCGCCTCAGGCCTGATCTTGGCCGCTGCCTTGGTGCTGAACTTGCTTCTCGCCGGCTTCCTCTAGTCCAGCGCTTCTCAAACTTGAGCCTGCATCACCTGAAAGGCTTGTTAAAACAGAGCGCTGGGCCCCACCCCCGGAGTTTCTGCTTGAATAGGTTTAGGGTGGGGCCCGAAAGCTCGCATTTCTAACAAGTTCCCAGGTGTTGGTGATGCTGCGGTCCGGGAACCACGCGTAGCGAACCACTGCCTCTAGCTTAATGCGGCTCCCAGATAGAGAGGCTCGCTCTGCGCCTCCACGCCGGCGCCAGCTGCTCTCCGGCCCTGAGCGGCTGTGCGGACAGGGAATAACGGGGCAGCACAGGAGGCAGCCCACCGGGGAAAGCAGGGCCTGACGATCTTGGGCTTTATCTTGGGGGTCCCTGAAAGGTTGTGCGGCTAGGAAAGCAGGAAGGAAAAAACCTTGAAAGTCTGTAGGTTCTCGGTGTTACCGTGATATTTGATTGATCAGGTTCTACTGACCTTCATTCAACACATATTGATCGGGTGCTACATCTAGGGTTGTAGGGGTGAAAAGACAGGGTCCCAGCCCTGTAGGAGCTCATAGTAACTGGGAGGGAAATGCGTAAACAATTGCAACGCTGATAAGATAACCGTTCCTAGAGAGGGAGTGTCAAACTTCTGTGGAGGGAGGGTGGGGTTCTGGAAGCTGAGTGAGGAGTCGGAAAAGGTTTCATGGAAGAACCAGCATTTATGCGGAGACTTGCAGGATGAGTGGGAATTTAGCAGGTGGAGGGGGTAGGTGGGAGGGGGCGAGGTGGGGAGGGGTTTCCCCAGGCAGAAAGCATGAGCAACAAGACTGTGGAAGTGCACAGTTCCAGGGCGGGAAGCAGCTGGGAAGACTTGACAGGCAGGTCTCAGGCCTGGGCCCTGTTCCCCTCTTACCTCTCTGGCGGCTCCTTCTCTCTCTTGCTGGCCCCTTGTCAGCTGCTGTCCCCCATGAGCTGGTGTTCCCCAGGGCTCTGTCCTGGCTGCCACTTCCTCTCACTTTCCATGTCCACTCCTGGTGAGCTCCTCCACACCTGAGGCCTCACTTAAGATCTGCTCACTGACGGGGACCACGTGTGTGAGTCCAGCCTAAGCCTCGCCCCCTCGGCTCCACACTCACTTCCACACGGATGTTGCCAGGCATCTTTTGTCTTCTACTATGTCTTGGTGAATGGCAGCAGCATCCACCTAGTTATCTAAGCCAAAGGATTTTGTGAAATGACCCTCTTGTAGATAGCTGGTGAAGAGTAAACTGGCCCAGTAAATTGCTGGTGCCATTCCCCAAGACAGAATACAGGAGGAAAGATGCCAGGCTCAAATTCTGAGTCTACAGTTTACTAGCTGAGTGACCTTGGACAAGTTCCTTAATCTCTCTGTTTCCTTACCTCTAAAATGGGTTTAATGGTAGTATCTACCTAAGGATTAAACAATAATTGATGCCATTTATTAAGCCCTATGTTAAGTACTTTACTTGGATTCTCTCTCGGAAATGGTGAGTATGTTGTCCAAGGTCATGCTGCTAGCAAGTGGGGGAGCCAGGTCTGGAACCCAGAGTTCTCTGGCTTACTGAAGCTACCTTCACTTCACTGTCACACTGTCTATCTGGAGATTGTATAACAAAGAGGGAAATGCTTATGGTATAACGTTAAGTGAAAAGAGGACAGCAAATTGCATAATCAGTGTGAGTACAACCCTGTTATTTTAAAAAAAGAAACTAATCTACAAATAGAAAAGGCTAGAAGGAAATATAGCAAATGGTTAAATCTGGTTATATATGGGTGATGTTTGTCTTCTAATTCTCTGTATTTTCTACATTTTCTTTAATATATGTAATTTTTTTTAAAGTGAAATTATTTAACACGTTAAACATTTATTACACTAAAAACAGTTACAAGTCCACAACCTGTTCTCATGTTTGACTGAAAATTACACTCTATTGGTGTCTCTTCTCATTTCTAGGCTTAGTTTCCTGAACAGATACTCTTCAGTCCGCTCCAAGGCCAGGGTAGGAAGTAGACATTGCAGTGGTGTTCACTGCGCGCCCCGCAGCTGACAACCTGGCCACTCGAGCAGGCTGTCAAAATCAGGCCTGTGAGGAGGCAAGTTCCAGAGGAACTCGGGCTTCTACCGCCTAGGGCTTTCTGGACAGCGCTACTTGAGATCAGTTACTTTTTTTTTTTTTCCTTCTAAATAGCCGGCCGAATGCTCTTTTTCCAGTTCTGGCTGAGTTGTTAGCTTCAGCCGGTTGGGGACGCCTGCCAGGTACCTGGCTCCCTGAGCACCGCCCAAACTGGTCAGGCCAGTCAGCCCCTTGGTTGTTTCTGCCAGAACTTGCCCGCGTGTGTGCGTGTGTGTGTTAGAGACCCACCCTTCTCCCCAGCAACCCAGGTAGGTGGAAGGCAGCTGCCGGCACCAACCTGGCAGTCAGGCCAGATGGGTGGAGCTGAATTAATCTAACCTGGAATTTCAACTTGGCGGGCACAACAGGTGAGGGGAAAAAAGCAGCAGACAGAACGGGCAGTTTGGCAACTTGGAAATATTCTTGTGCCTTGCTCCTTGCCCCCTGCCTGGAAAATAGCCCGGGGTGACTTTTCAAAGTGTCTGCACCGGGTTATAGGGCTCGGTTGCGCCACGGCCCCCACGGAGGTTGTCCGAGCCTCTCCTGAACGTTGTCCTCCTCGGTTACCCTCCGCGACGCGCCCGTTCCCCCTCCTCCGGGAGGCAGGGCGGGGGTATCGGATTAGTCTTTGTTTTCGACGCGAAAGAGCCGAGCGCGGCGCGGGGGAGGCTGCCTATGGCAGGGCCCCGGGGTCCGCCTCGGAAGGGCGCTCGGCCGTGACTCCCGCGAGGGTGCCCCGCAGCCGGCCCGGGGCCTCTCCCCCCGGGGTCCCCTCTCCTTGCCGGCCAGGCTGACTCGGTACGCAAACGCGCGATGTCCCCCATTGTCCTGCCTCGGAATGAGTGAGCGGCAGCCGGGAGAAGGGGGTCAGCCGGGCCCGGAGCTCAGGGCTCCCAGGGGCGCCCGGGCCGTCCCGGACCGCTCGGGCCCGCAGGGAGTGGCAGGAAGTGGGGACACCGAGGCTGGCTCGGCCGAGGGCCTAGGCTGGGAGGTCCGCGGGCTCCACCCCGCGCGGCCCGCCTCGCCCGCCCGGGCTGCAGAAGCCCCGGAGGGCGGGAGCGGCCAGCCCGAGGGGGGCGGCCGGGCCGGGCGAGGGCCGCCCGCTGGGGTAGAGAGGTTCTGCAGGTGCAAAGGCGCGGCGCCGGCCGGGCCCTGCCCCCACCCGCTCGCCGGCCGTCCGCTCCGTCCCCTCCCCACCCCGCGGGCACTCCCCCCTCGCGCAGCCCCGGGCCCAGCGGAGCCGGCGGTGGCGAGGCCGGCGGGGCTCCGCGGGGCCGCACGTGCGCGCCCTCCCGGGCGGGGGAGTCCCCGGGCGAGCACGTGCCGCGGCGCGCGGGGGGCGGGGAGTCCCGCGGACGCCTTCATTGCTGCTGCTGCTGCCGCCGCGGCCGCCGCTGCCTCTTCCTTCCTCCTGCGCCGTCCCCTCCTCGGCCCGGGCGGGGGGCTCCGCGCGCCGAGCTCGGCCGGGCCGGGCGCTCCGGGAGGCGGGCGCCCCAGGCGGCGGCGGCGGCCGCGACGGTGGTGGCAGCGCGCGGGCCGGGAAACTTTGCCCCTTTGTGCGCTCCGCCCCGGAGGCGGCGGGCAGGTCGGTGCAGTCGGTGCCTTTCCGGCTCCGGGGTGGGGGAGGGGCGGCGGGGAGGCGTGGGGGGCCCGGCCCGGGGGGAGGGGACGGCCCGGGGGCAGGCCGGGGGGCCGCTACTTTGTTGCGGGGGCCGGGGGCGGGGGTGCTACGGGTCACAGTGTAGCGGAGCCGGGCGGGGGCGGCGGGGCGGGGCGGGGGCTGCGGAGCCGCCGGAGCCGAGCGGCCGAGGCCCCAGAACAAAGGAGCCCGAGCGGCGGCGCGCGCGCGGCCCGGCCCGAGCTGGAGCGCGCCCCCCTCTCCGCGCCCCCTCGGCGGAGCCGGCCACCCTACCCCGTCTGGCCGGCGGGCGGGGGGCGCGGCGGGGCGGCCCGGGCGCGCCCCCCCTCCAGGCCGCTTCCGTGCCGGGGGCGCCCGGGCAGCCCCGCCGAGGGAAGCGCTCAGCAAACTTTATTTTGTAAGCTCTGCTCCCATGGGGAGGGCCCAGCGACCTCCAGTGACTGCTCTGTGTGGGAATTTTGGTGAAACTCAAGCAAGCCCGTGGGGCTGGGGCAGAGGACAACTTTCTTAAAAATCTTACCTTGACCACCCCCTTAAATTCATGGTCCAGGTCCCTTCAGCCCCCAGTCAAGCCCTGGACCTCCTCACTCAAACAGGGAGCGGGTGCTGGTGCGCCCTGCCAGAGGTTTTGCGCAGAACTTCATTTGAGCAAGCCCCTTCTCTTCCCCCATTTTCTGTTTTCCCAGAAGCAGGAAGAGGTAACATGTGAAAGTTGTGCCTGAGCCCCGAGTGATGCGCTTCCCCTTTCTGTCTCTTTTCAGGCAGCGCTGCCTTCTCCATCATCCTGACCCTGGAGGAGAAGTACCGGGAGGAGAGACTCCTCACCCTGCCCTGCCCCAGCACGCACCCACCTGCTCACCTCATGCCTGGGTCCAGGGCGGGTGAGGGTGAAGAACCCACCCAGCCAAGATGATTCCTTCCCTGGGGACTGCTGCTGTTGTCCTCCCCCAGATCCTGGGAACCAGCAGGTGGGAGAGTGGCCCCCAGCTGAGCCCTATCAGACTGCTACAGAGAAGGTGAAGAGGGGTTGAGAAGAGGCGCCCATCCCGGAGACTGGAGCTACTTGCCTTCACCCTTGCAGACTCTTGACTGTTGTAGAAGAGAAAGACCTGTTGGTGGCCTTGGCAGGCAGGAAGCTGGACTGTGGCTCTGCCCTGGCACCTATGCCCCTACCTCTGGCAGCGTCATGAGCCAGTTTCAGGTGCCCCTGGCAGTCCAGCCAGACCTGCCAGGCCTTTATGACTTTCCTCAGGGCCAGGTGATGGTAGGGGGCTTCCAGGGACCTGGGCTCCCAATGGCCGGGAGTGAACCCCAGCTTCGAGGGGGTGGAGATGGGCGAAAGAAACGGAAACGGTGTGGTACTTGTGAGCCCTGCCGGCGGCTAGAAAACTGTGGGGCTTGCACCAGCTGTACCAACCGTCGCACACACCAGATCTGCAAACTGCGCAAGTGTGAAGTGCTGAAGAAAAAAGTCGGGCTTCTCAAGGAGGTAAGCTGGCCCTTGCTCGGCTGCCCCGTCCCTGGAGGGTGCTGTGTTCATAGGGGTCTTGCTAAAGACAGTTAAGCCCTTACTCCCGTTTTGATCCTATGGATCCAACTTTGCCTGGGGCCATGTGTAGGAATGTAACTGTCATTGGAATCTGGCTTGGGCTCCTTCGCCAGGTGGAAAATTTGTGAGAGAGTCACTGGGCCGCAGAAGGCTCTAAGCTAGCCCTCTCATCGCTGATGTTTGCATTTGACGCGGGACCATGATATCCAGCTCTGTCTCTGGAAGTTTCTTGTCCTGCTTGAAGCCTCAGGTGTATTTCAAGGTGCCACTAATGCTTGGGTTACGTGGGGGAATTATGGTGTCAGGCAAGGGATGGAGGCTGATGGATTTGGAAAGATTTGGAGTGACAGGGTGGTTTTATGCTGCCCTGATGGAGTGGGATGTTTCTTTCCCTAAATCTTTTTTTGGGTACCCTCATTTTTCTCAGAAAGACGGCAGGAGAGCCAGTTGAAATGGTTTGGGAATTTAATAAGAAGCCCATGATTTGGTTTCCCCTACTAGACTGAATACTTCTTGAAGTCAAAGACCATTTATCACTGTGTGTTCAGGACCTGGCTCAGTTCCTTGGCGTGTAGTAAGCACTCAGATACCAACTGACTGAATGAATGATGTGCTGTTGAGACACTGTCAGTCCCAGGGAGGAGTACTCCCTTTATTTGGGGCAGACGTAGAGAAAGGGAGGGAGGAGTTGGGATGAGAACAGAGGAGGGAAATGGAGAGGCAGTGACCCTGCGTTGGCCATCTTTCCCTTCCATCCTGGTGGCGGGCTGCCGGCACGAGGTTGGTGGCAGCCGCGACAGCGGAGAGTTGGCAGAAGTAGGGACAAGCGAAGTTGAGCAGCTTGGGAGGAGCGATGTAGCGGCTGAGGTCGCTCCAGGCAGCGGAACTGGCGCTGGACAGAGACGGAGGCCTGCGCTGTCTGCAGGGCTTTCCCGCTCTGCCACTGATTTGTCCAAGAGCTCAGACAGCTCAGGCCCCCTCTCTGGGCCTGTCTTCTCCCTGGGGAAATGGAGGGGTTGTGCTTGATGCCCTTTGAAGCCCTTTCCAGCTGGGCTGGGAGCCGCTGTGCTTCTGAGGGCCAGGGCACCTGTGGCTTCGATGGGCTGGCAGCTGGCGCTCGGGATTTCCCTGACCACTGCGTGCAGGGCTGTGCCGTGAGCGTGGTGGGGCAGTGGTCCCATGAGGATCCGAGTGTAGGGGGCAGGGGAGGGGTGTTGCTGCGCTGTTTCTGCCCCTTCTCACCTTCTCTTGTCCACTCCCTGAGGAAGCTGCATGTCATGACCCAGGGACCACAGACTCAGTGCCCTGTTTCGCCTGTCTCTGTCTGGTTAAAGCAGACATCTGGGTCACATTTGCAGCTCCCCACCCCAGCCTGGGAGACAGTGTCCGCCACTTACGTTGCTGGTGTTGGGGGGAGTTGGCATCCTGCTGCCCTAGTGCCCTGTGGGTCGTTTCTGAAAGAGGGGTGGGACCAGGGATAGGCTTCGCTCCTGGGAGTGAGGTCTGGTGTTTTGGTGTAAGCTTGGTGCCTTTGCTTCCTCCCTTCCAGTGCTCACCCCCTTCTCCACCCCTGTCTCATTCCGTTCCTCCCATAATCAAACCCCAGGCGTAGGGGGGCTGAGCTTTCCGGGCTGGATGTTCCTGGAACGAGATGCCCTTGTGAACCGTGTTTAACTCTTCTTTGGGCAACGACGAGGCATACCTGAGTGAAAGGGGCTGGAGGGAGGCCAGGGTCCTGTCATCCTTGTGTGTAAGCTGCCGGGTGGTCGTGGTTAAGATACCGGGGATCTGGGTTGGTTGAGGCTTCGAGCCAACCCTGCTGAGGGACGTCTGCCTCCCTGTGGACCTTGCCATGGCTGGCTGCCCCTCTAGATGCCTTCGTGTCGGGGAAAATGCGGCTGGTGGCCTGTGCTATCCCAGGACAGGGTCCACGTGCTGGTCCGTGGAGCAGTGCTGGCCCATGACAGAGTTCTCCCAGTCTCCAGAGAAACAGTGGAAAGCGGACATGGGGTGAGCTTTTCTTCTTAAAGCTAACTTTCTTTGATTTAAAGAGCAGTACTTCATTTTAAGGATAGGTCCTTTCTACTTCTTGATGTTTAAAATGTGCTTTCTTTTCTGAAAGGAAGGTGTTGATAGAACCTTGATAGAATGTAGATTTTTTTTTTTTTAAGTCTTTACTTGGCAAAATCCAAAAGGGCAACTAGTGTCTGTCTCCACAATTTTTTTATTGGTCCGTGAAGGCTGAAAGCGTGGGAACCACTGTCCGGGCTACCCTGCGCTTAATGAAGGTCTCTCTGGCGTAGGCGCGTAGCTGAGACACACCCAGGAGGCTCTGCCTGAGTGAGCCCTGAGAACCAGCCTGGCGTTTACGGCCCCTCAGGGGACTGCTGGGACCTTAACCATTAGATCCGAGCAGCCATGTAGCAGAGAGAGATTGGGAAAGGGGGAGACACATTCCTGGCATCTGAGTTTTCTTTGGTTTGGGCTCAGGAATAGAACTTTAGAAGTTGGCCCTGACTCTTCAGATGGGGTAAGACACCGCATCCCAGGAGGCTCTTGGGAATCAGACCATCTCCTTGCATCTCTGTTCCCTGGGTTTCCTCTGCTGGGCACCCTTTCCTTACTCCCATCCTGTCTCCACCTCTCCCGGCTCCCTTTGAGCTATCTTCTGACAGCTGCTTGGTATCATCCTGTAAAGGGGAGAATGTAATCTTGAGTTTCCCGTCTTCCTTCCCTGCTCTTCACTATTCCCAGTGGGGGGACAGTGGGGGTGTTGGCTGTGGAGCCCCTCTACTCAGAAGAAACGGTGCAGTGTTTTAAGACTAGAGATGACGCCCGGCAATGAGCCCTCCCACCACAGAGGCAGGTGGCTACATCTCTGGGTCCTAAAGTGAGATACCACACCTGAGGGGATCCGTTCCTGTACTGTGGTCTTCCTTCCTAGTTCCAGGAAGGGTTTAGATCCTGGGCTGATGTCGGAGGCTGTTTGACTTCCACATTCTGTTTCCCTGAGTATTGGCTTGGAATACGACGAAGATGGCTGACTGAAAAAGTCAGGTTTGGTGGTTGTGGAGACACAGTAGGCCTTAGAACCCAAAGTAAGCGCCATGCCACCTACTCTCTTGAGATCGGTTTTCTCCTTTGTAAGATGGGGGAACCCTTCTTTGCAGGGTTGTTGTGAGGGTTGAGATAAAATATGCATAATGTCTGGCACATAGTAGGTAACCCAGTGTATGTGGCAAAACAGTCCTAGAATGTCTAGAAAAAAATTAATCTTTGTGCATAAATAATTGCACACATATGCAGTTAGTTTCTGAGTCGTAATTGTAAAGATGCAATACGAAATAAGTGTTTATCTCAAGACATCCTCTAGCTTACTCAGAGCACAACCCTGGGGCCAGGCAAAGGGAGTTAGGAATTGCCAGTCTCTTTGCTGAAGGAGGCAGCTGGACATCCAGGAGCAAGGAGCTGCTGTGGTCCTGGACCTGAATGAAAAGTTGCTCCTGGGTGAGGAAGTAAACCTGATAGGGAGGGTAGGAGAATAACCCTTTGTGGAAAAAAACCTGCATAGAAAAATGTATGCCTAAGATTGGAAGCAAGACTGAGAACATTGTGGGTAAAAAATTGTAGAGAAATAGAAATATATATGGTGTCAGAACACTGTCAAGCTCACAGCCAAGTGGCTTTAATGGCTGAACCAGATCTCTGTGCCAATTCTGAGACAGGATAGCTTGGAATTGGGGATCTCTCAAAGATAGGTGAATACCTGATGAATTCCTGCCTCGCCTGCTGGTAGTCTGTCTTCTTGAAGACAGAGGGTGTGAGGAGGAATGCTTCCCACCAGCAAAGGGAGAGTCAATGGGTGAAGTAGAAGTGATGAGACTCTTTAGAGAAAAGACCCCATCTTGGCCCCATTTGTGAAGCCAGAGAGAAGGCTGGGCAGGAGAGGTGTTCACCAGAGACTTTAGAAAATTGTTTTTCAAATGCAAACAGTTTTTAACCCCATGACCACAGACTCTAAAAGGGAAGTTAGCTGGAGGGATAGCTTTGCTCTTTCAAAAGGCAATGCTGACAGAACAGCCCTGAATGGTACCCTAAGGAGGAAGGTGGTGGGACTGGGGAAGAAATGAGTCATCTGTGGGGCTGCATGGGCTGCTGTCTAGTGAGTGCATATGGTAAAAGACCATGCTCCCTGTGTGGAGAAGGGGTGTGTGTCACTGAAGGCAGATTCAAGAGTGGTCTGACCCCTTACGAGGAGCATCAGGAAGTCCACCGGCCAGAATGTGCTGAGATTGGTGGAAAATACTCAAGACAATAAAAGTCTTACACATTCCCAGCAAGAACGAGAAGGAAGGGGTTGGCTTACAACTTCGGGGAGCAAAACTAGTGACAGAGGGAGAGCAGCCAGTGGGTCCCTGTCGTGTTAGGTGGTATAAACTGAGGAAAGACCACAGCATGTGTGGTTGGGAAAAGAGAACCAGCCTGCCGCCCTGGGTCTGAGTCATTCACTCCCTACTGAACACCTTCGGATATGCTCTCTGACATCTGTACAGAATTATGATGGTTCAAAGAGGGCCGAAAGACAAGAGACAGGCAAAAAGTCCAGTTTTTGAAAGAGATTTTGGGAATTTTGAACGTGTAAGCTTGATGTCAATTTTTGACAGTTCTAGAGCGGATTTTTAAAAAGGTGGCTTGTGGGACTTTAGAAAGGTGAGTGCTGAGCTTTAGGGGTGCCTGTGGTTCTTTACAAAGCAGCCCAGTCAAATGAACGGATCTGGATTTCTGCAAATAGATGGTGGTATCTCCTACCAGCTTCTTGGTCAGATCAGAGGGCCAGTTTTTGATTTAAAGTCATCCTGAAGAGAGGGCACTGGTATAGCTGTCCTGTTCAGACTTTATATCAACCATGTAAATCGGGGGTTCCACATTAGGATCACCTGGGTGCCACCCCAGGGATTGATTTAATTGATGTGGAGTAGACCCTGTTGGGCTGGGGGCTCCCCAGGTCTATATAATATGTATTTAGAGTGGAAATCCTCTGATGCAGTACGGGCTGAGGTGATGGGCACTTATCTGGACTCTTCTACTGCACATGGCTTGCTTGAGTCTTGGGGCACCTGAATGGTTTGCAGCCATACTTCCACCTTGCTAATCACTGGACCAGCAGCATTGGCATCATTAGAATGCAGAATCTTGAGCCCTACCTCAGACCTGCTGAATTAGAATCTGTTCTTTAACCAGATTCCCCGGTGATTTGTATGTCCATGAGAGTTTGAGTAGTTTGAGTTGTTTACAGCACTTTGTAACTAGGAGAAGGGATGGGGCATGGAGAAGGGGACAGAAATAAGTTTTGATGAATAGGTAAAGAACTGCAGTTGCCAACCAGGGTGAGGAGGATGACTCAACCCACTTCTTTGCCCTGTAGGCCAGGGAGACAAGAACCTCTTGAGATTTACTCCACGTTTGTTCTTATTCTTCTGGAGTCCATTTCCTTCTAGCCTAGTGAGTTATCAAGAAAACTCTTTAAGAACTTGTGTATGTGTCCTGGGAATAGTCAGGGAAGGGCTCTTAGAAGATGTTTGCTGCTCAGCAGCCTGGCTTAGGATGTTGGGACCCCATGAGAGAGTTGTCGCTGGTGGTGGTTGTGAAGAGGAGGTGTGTGTCCATAGCATCTTGGGTCTCACAGAAGGGTGTGGAGGCTTCTGGAGCTGAAGGGATTTGTGCCTTCTTCAAATGATGTAGGTAGTAGCGTGTCAGAGCGTGGGTGGGTGAGTGGTGGTGGTGGTGGTGGTGGTGGTGGTGGTGCAGATGTTAAGTTGGGTGATAGAACAGGGGGTTAAGGAGATTGGGACAGTCTGGAACAATGGACCCAAGCCAAACTTGATGGAATTTAATTAAGTTAAATCCACAGTCTGTACTTGTTTAAAAAAGAAAAGAAATAAATGCACAAGTAAGGAACCCTGGTTTCCTAGCAGGTAGAAAGAGCTGAAACTCTAAAAGGGATGTGGATGGTCTGTCTCGAGATCTGTCAGAGTGGTCACATGCAGCACGACTGAAGGAAACAGGGCTGTTCGGCTTGGAAATAAGAAGAGGAACACAGGTTGAGGGGAGTCTTGTGTGGAAGAGTGAGTCAATTCCTTCGTGTAGGGGGGTGTGCAGAACTTTTATTAGTGGGTGGAAGTTATAAGCAGATAGACCAAATCCATGTTAGAAATAAGAATTGTCTGACATTTACAGCTGTTCCAAGAGTGAAGAGCCAGCCCTGTGGCTGCACGTGTCTACGTAGAGGCTGGGTGTCCTGGCAGGGATGTTATGAGGACATCCTCTGTCAGGTGGGGGCTTCCACACTTGGTGTTTCTTGCTAAGCCTATGTAAAGTATAATTGAGGTCTATTTTCATATTCCTTAGACAACTACATTGCAGAAGAAACATCTCTCTCTTACGCCCTAAAGTTTTTGGTCAAGTTCTAGACTTAATCTTATGCCTAGACCTAATCTCAGACCTGGGTTGAAATAGAGTCTGAACTTTCTGAAAACTTTAGCCAAATGTTGTGTGAACATGCGGGGGTGTGTTTTCTCGAGTTAGAGCTCCGTGGTTTTCAGCAGATTCTCAAGAGTATTCGTGACCTCTAAATTTAAGAAGCAGGCTCTACCTGAGCTGTCCAGTATGGTAGCCATTAGCCACATGTGGCTATGTGAATTTAAGTTAATTAAAATTAAATAAAATTAAATTCGGGAACTCAGTCACACTAGCCACCTTTCAAGCGCTCAATAGCTGCATGTGGCTGGTGGCTTGTGTATTGGACAGTGCAGACATAGAACATTTCCGATATCATGTGACATGGAGTTTTCCTGCGTGGTCTCTGAACCCTCAGCAAGGCCTCTTTGTGGGTTGGAGAAATAGTTATTCAGGTTCACCTGTTCTCAGAAGGATTTTTTAGGTTAGGATCCCTGTTGTCACTCTGGTGTGAGTGGTGAGGGCTGTGGCCGGGGACAGTGCAATGGTTAGAACCCCATTGCAAAACTCATTGCTTCTCTTTGAGGGCAAGGGCCGTGTTTTAATTATCTGCTATGGGGAAAGAACAATAGGAATGAGGTGTGGCTCTCCAGAGACTTTCTCTGAAGCTCCACAGCGGGAAGTAGACTCTCTCACCCACAGTCTTGACTAGTAGCTCTGGTGAACTTTGACCATGTTTACTTCTGGCCCCATGCTTACTTCTCACGGACCCCGTCCTGAGTCAGTCATGACCTCTCCGCTGAGCCCTCATTCTGGTGAAGGCAGTGTGGTGACTGGGTGAGTTGAAAGACCACCTCAGGGGTCTCAGGAGCTGTCACTAATTCCTCACTCCCCTCCGCATCACTGCTTTACAGCTCCCTTGTGGGTGGCGGGCAGGGTACTCAGGAAGAGAGAAGGTGTTGGAAAAGAAAGGGACCCCTTTATCTCCTTGACCCTTGCTGCTGCCGGGCTGCCTGTTTCTGGAAGAGTCTTTCAGGGTTAATCTGGGCTTCGACCTGAGTGTGTCTGCGCAGGGCCAAGGCTGCTGGCACACCTGGAGTGGGGACACCCCTCTGTGGCCCTGTCTCTTGTCATTTACATAAGAAATCCGATAACCTAAGTTTTTATTAGTCACTCAGGGAGGGGAAAAAAGAAAGCCGGTGGCCCAGGGTGGGTAACTGGCCGGCCTTCCCGTCACCACAGGTCTGGGGTTGCTGGCTTGCTTCGGGTCACACAAGCTGTGTTCCTGCCTGCTGGCTCTGACCTGTGCAAGTTCGAACCCCGTTGTGTCCCTGCCTCCCCACACCCAGCCAGGGAGTTCATGGGCAGAATACTGCCCTTCCCACTGCTGGTAGAGCAGCAGTTCTAGACTCTCTGAATGGAAGGGGAGCTGCGTTGAGTAGAGTCATTTGGGGGCATTTGCCAGACTGCCTGTGCCCCATAGTCCCCTATTCCCCCTACTTACTGCTGGAGGAAGCCTCAGGAGGGGTGTGGAGATGCTGGGTCAAAAACAGTCACGCGGTACTGGATTAGAGTTTGTTCTCCTTCTGAGCCATTCGTGTGGACAGGATGTTGGGTGGCTCTCTCCTGTCTCCTTTTTTCTCTCACTTTTTATTGATTGCTCTGCCCGCTAAGGGTAAGCTCTGGATGCCCCAGTTCCCTCGTTGATGCTGGAGCCCTAGAAGAGAGGGATGGCGGACTCTCACCGTGAGGGCTGGGTCCTGCCTGGACTGTGTTCTCGCTCAGGATGGGGTGGGCTGCAGTGGGTGGGGGCATGGGGAGCCAGCAGGAGAAGAGCTGGTGTGGTGCTAGGAGGAGAAGGAGAAACACCTTCCTGGAATGTTTCTTCTGTCCCAGGACCTACAGTGTCCCCTGTGTGGGGGAGGGCAGCTCTGTTCTCTGGCGCTGCTTCAGTTTCTGGAGGCGGGACGTCGTCTACCTTTGATTTGTAGACCCACAGTCGCCTTCCCAGCCTCATTCAGCAAATCGCCTGCGACTGCCTGTGTGCGAGGTGCTGGCTGAGCCTGAGGCGCAGGTAAAGGGGAGGCAGCATTTACTCTGTCCTTAATGAGCTCACAGTCTGGGGAGGGAGACAAGCGCGGAAACAAATAATTACAGTACAGTCTGGTTGGGCTGTAAGGGAGCGATGCCTTGAGGGAAGAGACCAGCCTTAGTCACTTTTGGGCCCACAGAGCCCAGCGGGGAAGGGAAGGAACACATTTTGAGAGTTTCAGTGTAGTGATATGTGAAGGATGACAGGGGTGGGGGGGCTGGGGGCGGGAAGGGTGGGGGATGGGCATGACCACCTTCCAAGAGGAGGGAGGCATCTCCCCTGAGCCTGAGGTGTGAAGAGATGCCACTCTACTGCTGGTGGCTGGTGGCAGGGGTGTAGAGGGACTCAGACAGACCACAGGGCGCCACCGGAGGGTGTTCCCAGATCCTTGAGGTGAAATATAAGATGCTTTTGTACTAATTCTTCTTGGAAGTCTTCCCCGGGGCTGCCCCCAGGTTTCTAAACCACTCAGCATTCCTGTCCCGCCTTCTCAACGACCTCTTCAGGTCCCGTGTTATTTGCTTGGGTCCTGGAACATTTGATGGTTCAAGGCTGTTGAATTTGGGGTGGGGAGACCCTGATGAGGTTCACAGACTGTCAGACCTTCTCACAAGCATCTCCGATGGTGTGCAGCTGTGGGCAGAGCCACATTGCTACCTGTCAGCCTGGGCGGCCAGGTGCCTCCTGTTTGTTGGTATGGAAGCATGCAGGAGGAGTTGCTGGCTGGCTCTCTTCCCTCGGACATTGCCGACTGCCAGGGTTCAGTCTGGTTCTGCTGCATCTCCAAGGAGGAGCGTCTTTTCTTTTTCTATTGCTGCTGCTGCTGCTACTGCTGCCGCTGCTCCCCCCACCCTCCTCCTCTTCCTCGTCCCTGCGATTGCTGTTGACACAGACTTCCGCTGCCAAAGCTAATTGTGAGGCCTGATCAGTGAATGAAGGCAAAGGCAGTTCCCATGACAACCGCAAAGAGTTTCAAATATAGAGGATGATGTGTGTGATGGGCTGCAATTACTTGGGTGGAAATTGATGCGTGGACACCGGGGACTTCAAACATAGACTCTGAAGGTGGAGGGGGTGTTGGGTTTCTTGGCAGGATCCTTTGTGCGATGGAGAGGGAAGGGAAGGAGGTCACAGACTTCCCCCACAGTCAATTCCAAGTTCCTTTAATGTGTGGAATGTTGGGCAAAACCCCGTAGGGGCTCTGGAAGGGCCATGATTCCAGCCATTCTGGTTGGAGAGGCAGAACACCCAGAGAGACAAATAGCAGTACCAAGTGTCAAATGAGAAACATTAGAAGTGCTGTCGGCTGGCAGAGGACTGTGGTAACCCGAGAAGGCTTCCTGGAGGAAGTGGGGCTTGAACTGAGCTTTGAAGGAAAGCTTTGTGGGGAGTGACCTCATTCAGGACACAGCCATGGCCAGGGAGGAGGGAAATCCCGTCTACACCTTGCCAGCTCTAGAAGAGGTGGGTTGATATGAAATCATAGAGTTACACAGAGCAGCCCTGACAGTATTACCAAGAGTGAGAGGGTGGCGAGAGCCCAGCCTAGTCATTTTCTAGTTGTGTGGCCTTGGGCAAGGTGCGTTGCCACGCTCTGTCCCCATTTCTCCATCTATAAAATGGGCAAGAATAATTCCTGTCTCATTGGTTTGTTTTGAGGGTTAAATAAGATACGGTACCTCATGCTCCCACTATGGGGCCCGACATGAGGTTGGGGCTTGGTTGATGCTTTTGCAAATCTTCTCAGATCTATGTCTGCATGTGTCCCCATTCCCTAGTCTTTGTCAATCTGTGTGGGTTCTGGCCTGTGGGTATCCGTGCTCCTGAGGTTCTCGGTCTTGGGGTATTTTGTGTCTTCTGAGAATGAGTGAATCCATTCACTTCTCCCAGTGGGAAGGGCTGTGGCCCCATTTCTCCTGCTGGAAGTGCAGTGAGACTGGGGGTCATAATGGAAGGTGGGGAGGGACCCTTGGCCTCCATGCGAGAGACCCTCAGCCCCCGGGCAAAGGGGTCCCAAGTACCTCTGGGTCAGTCACTGTGAAGCCCCAGATGTAGAAAGAGGGGCAGATAGAGATGGGAGAGGGTCAGGTGTAGGGTGTGGAGAGTGTCTCTGTTGGAGGCAGAGCGGCCCCAGCATGTGCCTTTGTGACTCCTTGGAGCTCTGGCATTCCAGGTGCCTCAGAAAAGGGCAGAAGCCCAGGGCAGGACAGAGATGGGAGGAGGTAGACTGTCTCGGGGACCATGGGCTCCTCTAGGGTATCCGCAGGCTGCTGGGGGGTGCACTGGGACCTGTGGTTGGGGTAGGACTGAGTTAGCACTGGGGGTGGGTCAAGCAGAGGATCAGGGTGGCTCCTGGAGGCTGGTAAGGAAGACGTGTGCTGGCTGAACAAGGCTGGGACTCAGCTATCGTTTGGTTGTGGCAGGTCCTGCCACCCAGGGGAACAGGTGTCCCCCCCGATCCTTGGGGACCTCAGAGAGAAGGCAGACCAGGAGAGTGGCCTCTGTGTCTCAGCGCCCAACCCCCCGCCTCTCCACTCTCCTTGTGTAGAAACTCAGCTCAGCACATTCCAGCTCTGCGCAGAGCCTAGTAAAGTGGGGAAGACAGGGCCCCCGCCCACGTGGGGAAGACGGCCGTGTAAATAAATAACCGCGCTTGGTTGTGACTGGTGCTCCAGGAGGGGCCGCGCACTGCTCTGTGAGGCCCCGGGAGGAGTGAGTGATGCTCACGGGGGCTGGATGAGCTGGGAAAGCAGCAGACGGAGGTAACTCTAGGATTGAGCCTTGCACCAGGCAGGGCAGGGGAAGGGAACCCAGGCAGGGAGCAGTGTCTGGAAGGCTCTGAAGTCTCCAAGCAAAGTGGTTGGGTTCAAGTGACCCCACCCCTCTTTGCATTTCCCTGGGGTTGGCAGAGAGTGGGGGTTAGAGAACTGGAATGAGAAAGGCCTAGACTGGAGTTCTAGCCCACCACTCATCACCTGTGTGTTGACAGGCAAGTAACTCAACATCTCTAAGTCTGTTTCCCCATAAGAGGCGAGGTTTTGGTGGAGTAAATCGAATGAGATGCTCCTGCAGCATGGTTGGCACAGGGCCTGGTAGGTAGCAGGGGCTTGATAAATTGTGGCAGCCGCAGCAGCAACAGTATTAATTGCTACTGTTCAAGCAGTGTTGGTCGCTCTTATTCAGCAGCAGACTGTGTGTGGAGTGGGGAGGTGGGGCAGGAGTTTTAGGGACCAGGATAAAGGAGGAACTCCACTTGGCCTGGCCAGGGTAAGATCTAAGAGGTGAAGGAGCCCAGTTTCCCATCTTGAGCCATAGCTCAGGACATGCTCCTTGCCTTGCCTTGTCACCTGCCCTGGGGAGGAGCCCAGGGGGCTGCCCTTTGTCCCCAGAGGCGAGGCAGGTGTGGGCTCCAGTGCCTCCTGTGGTCTCTTCATCAGAGACCAGCTTTACTGTCTCTCCTAGGGCAGCTCGTCTCATTCTGAGTACCCCCTTGGGGCCCCAGGGAGTGGGCAGCAGTGGGGCATCTGTAGTGGAGCAGGTAGCAGAGCGCATCACTGAAACAGGGGCTCTCACACACCTAATTAGTCCTACAAGTCACTTCTCTTTGGCCTCAGCTGCTGCTTCTGCAAGATGAGAAGTAGCACACAGTGAGCTCTCCCAGAAATTGAGTGACAGTAGCCAGCAGCACCTACAGCGTGGCAGGCACGGTGCTGCATTTCTTCACAGAATCCTCACAACTGTGTATGAGGTAGCCGCTATTTGTAGTTCCATTTTACAGATGAGCAAACTGAAGCTAAGAGAGGTAAAGTACCACCGCCACGGTCCTGCTGCTAGGTAGTGGGTGGAGCCAGGGATGGAACTAGATCTGTGAGCCCCAGAGTCTATGGAAGTCCCCTTCCTGGGAAGTGGAAGCTATGGAGTTCAGCTTCAGGGAGGGGATGAGGTAGAGCAGGATGTGCCCAGGAATTAAATCCAGGAGTGGATTGCGGGGCCTTCCTCTCCCCATTCTGTTCTTTCTCCTCCTGCCCATCCTTCAAGCTCCTGGGTGTTGTACCTTCAAAGGCTCAGAGTCTGGGAACTGGAGGCTAGGGCTCTTGGAGTCTGGGGCATCTCCCCTCCTCAGCCTTTCCTTGGCGAAAGGGACCCCTAAGGTCTGGGGAGCCCTTAGGGCCTGGGGGGTTGCCTCCTGTGGCCTTTCTAGGAGAGGAGAAAACATGGAGGCGGGGGTGGGGGTGGGGGCGAGCGCTGTCTGCATGGCGTGGATATGTTCAGGCAGAGGCGTGAGTGATCCTAGGGTGAGGTGTGGGTGTTCTGTGTGTATGGCAGGGCAAGGCCAACTCGGTGAGGCTGTGAGCCACAGGCAGTGTGGGCTTCAAGAAGTCTCTCTTCTGAGGAGAGCGCTGGAGGGAGGGAGGAGTAGGACCGCATAATGGTTAAGAGTCTCATCTTTAGAGCCAGACAGACCTGGCTTGGAGTCCCAGCTCTGCTGTGTTTTAGCTGTGTCACCTTGGGTAAGTTACTTCACTTGGCTTGCCTGTTTCCTTGAATCTGCAAAATGGGATAAAGGTTCATCCAGCCAACGTTTTCCTTTTTTTTCTTCGAGGATTGCAGGGGCCGTTGCTCTTCATGCTGTTATCACAGCGCCCGGCACTGTCCTAGCTGCCGCTCAGATGTGGCAGTTTGCTGGTATCCTGGGGTTAGAGAGTGGCCGGAGGGGAAGTCCCACCAGTGTCTGCTCGCCCTCAGGCGCTGTCTGTCATCTTTGACCTGGAGATGCGGAGGATGCCTCTGGGTATTACCTTCGGGGTCCCCTACGCGGGAGGAGGCGGGGGTGCCCCGGGTTCCCCGGCCTGCCAGGGAGCGTCGGCGGGCCTGGGCAGCAGCCAGCGCGGCTCCACGGCACCCTTGGCGGCGTCCCCGCCTCCTGGCTGGGCAGGTCCAGCCCCGGCGGCCCTGCCCCCGCCCGGCCAGCCACCGGGATTGGCTGGCTAGCGCGCCGCCCCCTCCACACCAGCCTCGCCGGCGGCGGGGAGGGGAGCCAAGCCGGCAGCTGGCCGCCGCCTCCTCTGCAGTGCCTCCCTCCGTGCGCTCCGGCGGGGATAATGGGAGGCCCGCCGGCCGATGCACCAGAGGAGGCCGGCCGAGGTAGAGCGGGCAGGGCGGGGAGGGACGAGGCCAGACCGGACGCAGGAGGAGGGGCAGTGTCCTCCTGGATCTGGGGAGGGTGGAAAAAGGAGAAATGAAAACAAAAACACACTGGAAGGCCAATGAGCCCATCCACCGCGCTTCTGGGCGGCAGCTGGAGGCAGGAAGATGGTCCCTGCTCTCCTTTCTTTCCAAGGCCCCCTCCCTCCCATTCTCCCTCTTCCCCTGCAGCGGGGTTGGGGGTGCAGCAGCAGGACTTTGCTTCTTTCCTGGTGTCAACCTGGCTCATCAGTCTCTCCGGCTTCTTTTGCAGGTGGAAATAAAGGCTGGTGAAGGAGCCGGGCCGTGGGGACAAGGGGCCGCTGTCAAGGTACCTTGTGTGTGTGTGCGCGTGCGTGTGTGTGTGTGTGCGCGCGCGCGCGCGCGCGGCGCGCGCGTGTGGCGGGGGTGAAGTGTTTGACTGGATTGGATAAAAATAAAGGGTCTCCTCGGGTGATCCCTTAATCTCCCACTGTGTGTGTAGCAGCAGCTGAGGGGGAGGGGCGGCGGGGGTGTGGGCGGCCAATGAATTCTCAGGCCTGTGTGGGTTTTGTTTGGATTCTTTTTGCTTTCTCAGCTGGACGGTTTGGGTGCAGTTGGGATTGGGTTTGTTGAACTGTTTTTTTTTTTTAAGACATGCATCCCACTCCCCACCCTTGCCTCTGGAAATCTCCCGAGAATGTCCCTGGCACTGTTGGTTTGCGTCCAATCTGCAGAAATCCCGGGGGGAGGGGGGTGTAAGAGGGAGGGGGAATTGCTCCTGAGTCTGAAGCTGATAGGGTGTCATTAGTCATGCTGCTGTCACCATGGAGATGGCTGGAGAGGAGAGGAGGTGGTGGGGGTGAGGATATTTTGGGTAGGGTGGGGGCTGATGCAACATCATGACTGGGAATCCGGCGGGCGGGCGGGCGGCTGCTGCTGTTACTCTGTGCCGCTTGGTGCCTGGGGGACTGAGAAGGGAATGTTACCAGGTGCGTGGGAAGTGGAGAAGGGGGCACTGAGGTTCTTCATGTGCTTGTCTGAGGGCCAGGGCTAGGGTATTTGGAGCAGGGCAGGGCAGAGTCTGGTGGGGTATCAGCCATTACAGGGAAACACAGATGTTCCTCCCGGGTTGGCAGGGACCAGGATCAGTAGGTTTCCTTGGGCTTTGCCCCTGTTTTCAGGGCTGGGGACCCGCCGTGAGTTTGGGATTACTCAGCAGTATCCTCTGCTGGCCCAGGGTGGAGAAAACAGAGCAGGAGGCAGCTCCATGTGGCAGCCTCTCAAGTTAAGAGCAGAGAGGCTGGGGACTGAGTGTGGGGAAAGGTGGGTAGGGGCAGGACAAAGTGGGACTTCTCCTAGGAGAGAGGGAGCCCCTGCCTCAGCCCCAGTGTCCCCTTCGGCCCCTGGAGCCTGTGGGGAGCTGGGGGAATCTGGTTGCTTAGCAAGCAGGTGGGCGAGCTGCTCGTGTCCCCAGACGCTCTTAGACTTTCCTCCCTGGAAATCCTCCTCCCGATTCCTGGGAAACCTGTGGGAAGCTCCGTGGAGCTGCTGGATGTGGCACCCTGCCTCCTCACTGCCTGGGCGGGGACAGTAGCAGGGAGGGACTCTGCTTCCCCACGTGGGATGGGGGCTCCTGGGTGAGGTGCATCAGGAGCCGGGGTGGTTCCCTGGCCTCCTCCCAAAGAACTTGAGGCAAGGAAGTGCTTGGAGGAGGGCAAGAATTTTGCTTCTGGAGCAGCTGCTAGGGGAAGGAGAAGAACCAGGTGGTGTTGGCTCTCCTGGAGAGCTGGGTGTGCCTTGGTGAGGCTGGGAGGAGTGGGCGATCACCTGGGACAAGACCGTGGGAGGCTCCTGAGGCAAGCAGGGGGTGGCTGATACTGGTGATGCTGTGGGTGGGGAGGAGAGAGCTATGAGCTCACTCCACGCTCTTCTCCGGAGCTGAACCCCCAGGTTCCACCTCCGCTTCCTCCCCTGGCCTCCCACTGCTGCACCAGCACCGTGTGTGCTCTTGAGGGCTGTGGGCACGGAGATCATGGAGTGCACCTGTTCTGCCCCCCACCCTGGGGAAAGCAGGACAGGCGAATGAGGACAGATGGGCTCAGGGAGGGGCCAGTCCCTCCCTCGTCTGTGTCTCCGGCCTTGTGGGCCAGAGCTTCCCCCTCTGCTGGGAGGAAGGACTGCTGGCAGTTTTGTTTACTCCCAAAAGCACCCCTCCTGCCTGGCAATGGCTTCTCTTCAGCTCTTTCCAAGTGTGTTCTTCGTTTCTCCCTGCCTGCGTTCTGCGGGTCCTGCAGTCCTGCTCGATGCTCCCAGCCTAACACCTTGACCCTTAGTGTGGTGGGCATGCGGCAGGGCACTTGAAAAACCAGAGGAAGCCCTTCAAACAAGTCTTCCTCCTTCCCCTTTCTCAGAGTGGGGCCTGAGCTGGCTGCATTTTTAAAACTCTGAGTTCGTGTCGTGCTTGTTCTCGTCATTTGTTGGAGAATCGTAGCTTCCTCTTGGCCCTGCTTGGGCACGGCCAGCAAGCACTCAGATCTGAGCCCCCTGTTCCTGGTGCCACCTTCCCCCCACAGAGTTTTCTTAGGTGGCCAGTTTGGTGCGATGTCCCCTATGCCCTGGATGAGGCAGTTTTGCCAGCTCCTCTTCCGGCATCAGGTCGTGGTGTAGGAAGAACTGTCCAGTGTGTGAGCTCATTCTGAGTTCAGGCCAAGACTGTGGGACACAGAACAAGGGGGTCCCACATTCTGTGTTCCCATGGGACGGGTGCAGGATAGGTTACCCCCGCGGGCGAATGGTATCTGGCAGCCAGTGAGAATATGCTCATCTACTGTGTGCTGAGTCCTCTGTGGTTGCGAGAAGATCCGTGATGCCAGGTGTGCCTAGTGCCTAGCACAGGCACAGAGTTGAGCTCGATAAACGCAAGTTGACGTTTTACTGTTTAGCATGTTATGTGTCTACCCATGATATGCCAAGGAACATGCCATAGCACACACTGTTGCCACCTCCTCCTTCTTGGCAGCCTGGACAGGAGTGAGTGCCCATTGCCAAGAGTACCAGGCTGCCCTGCTTTTGGGCTCCCACACTTCTCCCACGCTCTGCCCCATGGGAACCCTCCAGTGGCTGAGGATGTCTGGGAACTATTTTGGGACCATGCCCAGGATCTCTGCCTTCTGTCTCTCCTTTTGACCACTGCAGAATGGCCCTTTGTCAAGGATCTGTGATTCTCGACTTTCCACACACCGTGGGTCACTCCTACTAGTTCTTTCTTGCCTGCTCTTCCCACTCTTCAACCCTTTGTGAGGGTCCAGCAGGAACTCTTTCCTTCTGAGGTACGCTTACAAGCAGTAGTGAACTTGGGGAGATATGGAAGCAGGTGAGCGTGTCAGGCTAGAGTGGGAAGGGAACCAACCAAGAGGATCCCAGAGCTGGGTTTGAGGATGGAAAGAGAGAGGGCTTCCCTCATGCATAATGAGAACTGGAGTTAGCGTCCCAGAGCTCAGCTCAACCTCCTTGGTCACCTGAACCGTTTTTGAATGACATGGGAAAGGGAGAGGACTTTGCAAGGTAGACAGATGAGCTGAAGGGAGAGCCTTCCTGCAACCGTGGTGCAGGGCCCTGAGCTGCCCATGGGGATTCCTGATGGCTCCTGCAGCCCTCTGGCTGGGCTGGCTGAGGAGGGGCCTGGGCACTGGGCTCCCTCCAGCTGCAGATGGATGTTTCTCTAGAAATGGTCTTTGTGGTCTTGCCAAGTCCCCTCCCATATGCCTGAGGCTGTAGCAAATGGTTGGGCTGGCTGGGGGTGGGGGCAGGGAGTATGGGGAGGGGCTTTGGTTTGGCTCAGCTTTTGGGTCTTCCAGTCCTCTCAAGTCTTGTCTTTCCCACCCTGACCTCTTGGGCTTTTGGCCTCATTTCCCACACACTCTGGCATCTGGCAGTCAGCTGAGGGCTCCCCCTTGTTACCAGCAGGTCTGCAGCCTCTGAGGAGGAGATGGCTTCCTTGTGGATTAGTTTAGGAAGCCTTTGGGCCAATAGGGGACAGGGATGGCTTAGACGATTAGCATCTATAGGTGATCATGCTCTCTAGGACTGTGACGCCACCCGCATTCACTTTATCTCCCTTTTTCCCTCTCTTGGTTGTTCAGCATTTACATTTTTCCAGGTACAGTACTAGGTCCTGAAAAAATAAGAGAGATCATTATTATTTCATCTTCACAATACCACTGGAAGGAAGAGATAAAGACTACCTAAAACCATAAGTCTAGGTGGGAAACCCAATATTGGCAGTTCTTGTTTTTATACCGTGAGCACTTTTGATCTTTGTGTTTAGGGCTGTGAACTTGCACGTGGCAGACCAAACTCTTCACCACTAGATGTTTGCTTTCATCACTGGCTCAGTGGACCTCAAGGGACTTTAAAGGAAGAATCAAGATGCCAACCTCTTTTTTCAATAAGTCAGCATTTCTGGGATCTGGCAATTACCGATTAGAGTAGGAGGATCAGAAATGGACCAGTGGGGAAGAGAGCTTAGCTTTGAAAGGAAGGTGTTGGCTGTGGCTGTGTTGAGTTTGAGATTCAAGTAAAGCTGGATGGAAATACTGTGCCTGGGCAGTTTACCTTGAACCTGAATTTGTCTTCTCATTCGGAGTGTGTGGGTCCCGCAGCCCTTACTGCTTCAAGGGGCTCCCACGAGACCACTGGCTGAGACGACGAGGGTGAGAAGTGCAGTTGGCCAGTTTCTTTTCCTGTCTCTTCCCAGCTCTTGAGTTCTGTCATTAGCCATGGGGCAGTCCCTTAATGTCCCTGGACTTCAGTTTCCTCTGTAAAATGAAAAGATAGCCTTCCAAAGTAAGTTTTGAGAAAAACTTACTTTGGGCCAGTTTTCTTTTTTTCTTAATTTCCAAAACATTGCAGACAGAAACAGGTCCTGCTTTGTACAGCTAGTTTGCGGCTCACACACACACACGGGAGTTCAGCACCATCCAGTTCAGCAGCAATGGTCTGTGAGCCATCGGACGAGGAGAGTCTACAGAATGCGTTCTTGGATGTCACGGCAGGTTCAAATCGCTGTGACAGCCTCCAACGGCTTACTCTTGGTTTCTGTGTTTACGTTACGGTGGACTGGTCATAAGCAGTTACGAGCCATTTCCTGAACAGCATTACTTTTAAACTTTCCTTCTGGGAGAGCAGAGGGTCTCTGTTTTGAGGACATGACTTCCCCTCTCTTCTGTACTCTCCATCTTGTGGACAGAGCCACCAGTTGGAAGAGTAGAGATCTTGCTATCCCGGAGATTCTTTTGGACTACCTCGAAAGATTTACTTGCATCTCAGCTTCTGTAGATAAGGATGCGTCCTGCCTGCCCTTTCATCTCTGGTGGTGGAGTGTCAGAACCTTCAGAGCCCCCTGAAGGCACAGGACTCTGTGTGTGTGTGTGTGTGTGTGTGTGTTTGCGCGCGTGTGCGAGTAAACTACATGGCTCAGAGGAAGAGAACAGCTAAAGGAGAGGCCAGGTGTCTTGTAGATGCCAGGGTGGACTTGGGCCCTGCAAGAAACTAAAGCTCCATTGCCTCAGGCAGGGCACCCTGAATTTTGAGCTTTTTCCATTCAGGGGCTGTTAATAATCTAGAGGTAAAACTCTTTTCCTCTGAGGATTGATCACAAACTGCCCTGATTTCTGTAAGGACAGACCTCTCAATATCGATTGCATGAGTTTGAGCATCTCCTTCCTACTTCGTGCTCCTCCCCTGCCACACACTGTAAATTTTTTTTTTATGCTGAGGATCTTTGGCTTTTTCATTTAAGATGCTAAAGATTAGACAAAATATAAAAATACTAATTTCCTTCTACCCCGGCTGCCTCTTCCTAGAGGAGACTGGGGAGGGGCTAAGGAGTAGGTAACAGAGCCACAAAAATTTTCCTTAACAGGCACACATCCCAAGGACAGTAAGATTAGGGTCTGAGCAAATCCTGGTTCCCTCTGTGGCCTGGAACTCTTGTGCCCTCGGTGCTTGAGTAATTGGATTTCTCAACCCCACCTCCAAGCATTTTTCACGTGTAATCCTAACCTCATGGGCTTTGCGAAGGAAACAAAGACATTGAAAGGGTTTGCGACTTGTCCCTGACAGTGAGCTCCTAAGCGCCCTGGCCCATTGACTGAGTTTTCTTGCTTTGCCTCCTCCGCAGCATGCACACCCCACCCCGCCACCCCCTCCCCAGGAGTCTGCTCTTTCAGCTTGTGGGCCTTGGTTCCCAGCCCCGCTAAACTGACAAGCATTTACAGAGGAGCTGTTTCCTACCAGTTCACCTTCCTGTACCTTAGGAAGTTTCCTTCTCTGATTCTTGCTGGCCACTCTGCAGAAGGAGGAAGAACTGGGAGGCTAGTAACTCCAGGCAGAGGCAGAGACCCTGGAAGGGGTTCAGGCTGAGAGCCTGGTCTGCATCCCCAGACAGACTCCCTCTGCTGCACCTTCTCCCTTGAGTGGGACCCCTGGGCCAAAAGGCTTTTGTCTGCTGGCTTGACCAAGTTCAGGCTGGGTGTAGAGGGTGCCTGTGCCTTCACCAGGTTCTCTGGACCCAGAAACGGGGGACGGTGTCTTCCCAATCGGGATCGTTGTTGCTCTACACCTGAGCTCTGGCGGGGGGGGATACAGAAATGGATTTTCAGTGGAGTGCTGGAGATTGTGCCTGACAGAAGCCCATGCTGTTTTCCCTGTCACTACAGATCCCCTTTTCTTCTCCCGCTGTGCTCTCCATCCTAGGACGCTCTTCATGGCCTCAGCCCGTCCCCACTCTGGCTCCTCGTGCTTCGAGCTCAGCCCCAAGTTCTAGACTGAGCAGAGAGGGCCTCTGACTGCACTGCTTTGCGGGGCGTAGGCCAAGGACTCCTTGTGTCAGAATTATCTAGGAGCTTGTAAAATGCTTCAGGGCTGCTCGGCCAAGATAGCCGTCTGCTGGGGTCAGACCCATGGGTTCCTGTCGCACAGTTAGGTAGAGTGGAGACAGGATGAGGGTGGCATGGGGGCCCCAGAGATTACTGTTGGAAGCTCTGGGCAGGTGGGCCATGTGGCATCCCCTTGCTCAGTGACCCTACCACTTGTCTCTGAACCAGGTCCTACCTGATGATTGCGCTGTATGCTGACCTCTGCCCTGTGGCCTTTCTTCCCACTATTATTTCTCCTTGGTTTCCTGTTTTCCAGCTGTGGGTTCCCAGTGGTGTCATTTGGACCCTGGGTAGTAGTTAGGGCTTAGCTCTGGGGTTGTGTGGTTGGAGTGGTGTATGTCTTGGGGCTGTACTGGCAAGTGGTCCGGAGCAGTCTGAACACCTGGCCGAGAGCCAGAGCCCAGGGTTCTGTGTCCAACCCCCTCACTTTCCAGAAGCTGCCTCCTCCATGTGGGGGGCATTGCTCCCTACTGGGTCTTTGCCTGAGGTCTGGAGGAGGCGGGATGTGGAGGAGGACCTGGGTGTGTGCCAGGGCACTTCAGCCCTAAACACTCTCACCCCCACAGCCTCCACCAGGATGGGCCGGGGCCATGTTTCAACTTGCCTAGAGAGTTTCCAGTGGCAGTCACTCTGGTTCAACTAGTTTAGTGGTTCTCAGTCCCACTGCGTATTAAAATCATCTGGGGAGCTTTTAAAAAAGGAAATATCAGTGCCTGGGCCCCAGCCCCAGAGACTCTGATGTAATTGGTCTGGAGTGGAGCCCGGGCCCCAGCGTTTTTCACAGCTCCCCAGGTGATTCAAATGTGCACTTGGGGCTGAGAGCCACTGCCCTCATCCACTTTGGCCTTCCCTGTGTCTCCATACCCCTGGCTTGCCCCAGAATTTTTTTTCATCCATTGATAATTTTAGTGATAATCAATATAGAGTCTGGAAAAATCAAGACAATGAGACACATCAGACAAAATACTGGATTGAATGTTTTGGTCCATGAAACTTATCTATGAGTTCATATTTATTAAAACCAGAATTTAAGAGGGAGACTCTGTAGCAGATGATGGAAACTGAGTGTATTCCTCTCAGTTTTAAATTTTTTAAAAACTTTTTATTGAAGTATAGCATACACACAAAAAAGCATGTACTGCCTACAGCTTGGTGAGTTCTCACAAAGTAAGCGCACCTGTGTAACCAGCATCTGGTTTGGAAAGTGAGTACCCTCACCCCATTCCCAGTCCAGAATTTCTATGGCATTTGGGCAAAGTCAGGTCAGGCTATGCATAGTAAAGCAGCGTGTGCTGGCTCTGGGCCTGGAGGGCCTCAGCTTGTCCTCCAGCAGCAACGCCGCTGCACGCCTCTGTGGGTACTTGAAACGGAGTTGGTGCACGGTGATGGGTTGCAGGGCCGAGGAGTCTCTCAACCCCCTCCCCAGTCTTCCTTTCTTCTCTGTCACCCTTAGTGCCTTTTCCACCTTGGCCTTTAGGCTTGCCGGTCCTCAATCTTGGCTAAATCCAAAACCTCTATATCATTTCTTAGCTTTTTATTCTCTTTTTTGATTATACAGATAATGCGTGTTCTTGGGAAAAATTACAAAGTGGAAATAGAGTGGGAAGAATTTGCCCATAATTTCACAACCCACTTAAGCAGTGTCAGCTGGAGTATCTCTCCAGACTTGATTCTATCTGTACTATATACTTGTTTTGTGTTGTTCGTAAAAATGGAGTAAGGCCGCGTTACAGTCCACTTTACTCTGTGTAATGACTGGCTGTGATGCTGTTTATGGAGCGCTTACCGTGTGTGGGGCACATGGGGTAAAGTTTTCATAGTTCTCTTCTTTAGTTCTTACGACAACTAAGGCAGGTGGTGTCTCCCCACCTTTCAGATAAGGTGACTGTGATTCAGGCTAGTAGTGGGACCAAGGGCTGACATTTCATAAGGGAGTGGAGCTGGAATTGAGGCCAGGGCTGGCTGGCTTCCGAGCTGATCTCCTTGTCAGTAGACTACTGCCTCTCTCCTGGGACCGTCCTTCCAGGTTAAATTCATTTGGCAAATATTTAGTGAGCAGAGGACATTGTTCTCCTTAGTGATTTTTTTTTTTCCTTTTCACTTTAATGTGCATGTCTCTAGTGTTTTACCCATAAGTGTGGCCCTGCTGATTGCTTGGGTCTTCTATATCATATTAAGGGCATGGTTTCCCATTTCATTTTATTAGGAAGTTTTTTTTCCTATTAGTAGTGGATTTTTCGTTTTGTCACATCTGTTTAGCGTGGTTTGAATTTCTCCTTTGCCTGTTAATAAGATGAATTGTGTTAATACACTTCTTAATATTGAACCATCTTTGCATTCCTTAAATATACCATACTTGGTAATGGGGTATTTTTTTTAACCTGCTGTTTGATGTTATTTATTAACATGGGAGTTTTGCATCTATATTTGTGAATGAGATTGACCTATAATTATCCTCTTGTGTTTTCATTATCAGATATTGGTATTAGAGTAATAGTAACTTCATATAATGGATCATGAAACGTTTATTCTTTATGCGCTGGAACTATTTAAATGATACAGTTTAAAGAATAATTTAATTCCTTAAGGATTTGAAAAAAAATCTGCTCTTGAAACCTTCTGAGCCTGGTACCTTTTTTGAGGGATGGTTCTTTTTTGCTTTCTGATTTATTTTTTCCCTGTAGCTATTGGTATGAAACATTTACTTTGTGCTTTCCACGAAAATGATCTGTTTTCAAATTTATTAGCATAATGTGTATACAGTTATTGCTTTTTAGTTCCCTCAGTATTTATGATTTTTTTCACTTTCTTAATTCCTATTGTCGTATTTAATTTTTTCACTTTTCCCTCCTCAGCTTTGCCAGAGTTTTATGTAATTTAAAAGTGCAGAGATTTGCCAGTTGTGCCTTCTGTTTTCGAAAGCATTAATTTCTGCTTAGTCTTTATTGTCTTTTCTTTAGGTTTATTTGGTATGTGCTTTTTCCAGATTCTCAGTTGGATCCCTAGGACACTCTATTTTTTCTATCTTTTTCTACTTTTCTTTTTCTTCTTTGATCACAAACACATTTAAAAATATGACTCTTTCTCTAAGTTCTACTGTGGCCTCATTCTCCAGGTTTTGATGTTTTGTGTCTTCTAGAGTTCTTTGGGATATGCTGATGGCGTACCCAGGGTCTGAATAACAAGTCCTGATTTAGCCCGACTCCCCCTCCTCCCTACAAGGGCCCCGCAGAGAATCCTTGTACCTGGGACAATGGCAAGGCCAGACTATGTAGCGCTTGATTACTCTTGGGAGCTTTGCCTCCAAACCCCTAGATAAGGACCTAGTAATAGCTTATCAGCTTAGCCCCCAGGACCTGTGGAAAACTTTTTTTTTAATCTATGCAAAATCGGGTTGAATTTATTGTCTAGGATCAGAGCATATCCTAAGGCCAAAAGGAAATTTTAGTAGTATTTAGAAAAGCCTCATGCATTAGCACCAGAGGAAATGAAGCTAAGGACAGTGAGAGAGAGAGGAAAAAAAGTGACCCAGAGCTCAAGGCCCAGTGGAGCTTGCCTAGGCTGTGGGTTCAAGTCTTCCTCTCTGCTTCTGTCTTGTACTTCTGGAAGATAGGGCCCAATTGGTGTCCACAGGCTCAGAAGAGTGTCCTAGGATGGAGAGGATAGTAGAAGAAGAGTGAGGGATCCATAATACCAGGAAAAGCAGGATGGGCATCTCTTGGGGACAGTCTCCAGTGCTCCACTGGAAATCTATTTCCATATTCTCCCCTGGAGCTCAGGAGCTCAGGGTGCAGGGCCACAATGATCCCAGTTGGGAAGGCACAGACTCCCCTCTCTGGGTCTAGCCTGGTCTGGCATGGTGGGGGGAGCCCTCTGTACCCAGCCTGAACTTGTTCAAGCCAGCAGAGAAATGACTTGGCCCAGGGGTGACACTCAAAGGAGAAGGTGCAACACCTTGGGGAGTAGATTATCTTACGTTTTATTTTGACTCTTCAGAGAGCAATAAAGGCCAGGGGGAGGGTATGGGCTGGAGCAATGGACTTTGATGTTCAACCTAGAAACCAATAGCAATATTATTATTCTTTTTTTCCCCAAAATGGAAAAGAAATTTTTAAGCTTTAAATAAAAGTAATACATGCCCATTTAAAGAAATCAACTAATGTAGAAGTATATGAATTGGAAACTGAAAATCCCTGTTTCTTCTCCCTCTTGGTGTAATCTCTATTAACAATTTATACAAATCTTTCCAGACTTTGAAATGAGCACATGAACTTACTACCTTTCCTGCGGTAATGTGTTCATTTTTTTTGCATATTCTTTTATTTGCTCATTATTGTGTTGAGGACATCTTTCCATGTCGGTATGTTTTTCTTAGCCTTTTAAATGGCTGCAGAGTTTTTCATTTTATGGGTTTATTATAATTTTCCTGTTGATGGACATTTACAGTTCCAGTTTTTCACAATTATAAATGATGTAATTAACATATTTTTACATATTTTTGGGTTATTTGTTCACATATTTGTGTAGGGCAAAATCATACATAAGGGAATTTTAATTGACATTACTGATTTATGCTGCCAAAAGATAATTTGATAATATCTATTAAATTTACTGTCTTGGGGGCCAGCCCAGTGGTGCAGCGGTTAAGTGTGCACATTCTGCTTCGGCAGCCCGAGGTTCACCGGTTTGGATCCTGTGTGCAGACATGGCACTGTTTGGCAAGCCATGCTGTGGCAGGCATCCCACATATAAAGTGGAGAAAGATGGGCGTGGATGTTAGCTCAAGGCCAGTCTTCCTCAGCAAAAAGAGGATTGGCAGCAGATGTTAGCTCAGGGCTAATCTTCCTCAAAAAAAAAATGTACTGTTTCACCAACACTGAATAAGGGATTATCAGTCTTTAATTTTTGCCATTTTAATTTCTTTTATTAGTGAACTTAAGAATATTTTTAAATGTTAGCCACTTCGCGTTTATTCTGTGTATTACCTGTTATATGTCCATTACCCACTTTTAATTAGATTGCCCTTTTGTTGATCCTTAAAAGTTCTTAATATATTATCAATATTAACCTCTGTTATAGTTTGAAAAAAAAATTTTGGTCTCTCATTTGTCTTTCATTGTCATATGGAAATTTTATTTTATTTTATTTTATTTTGCTAAGGAAGATTTTCCCTAAGCTAACATCTGTTGCCAGTATTCCTCTTTTTGTATGTGAGCCACCACCACAGCATGGCCACTGACGAGAGGTGTAGGTCCATGCCTGGGAACCAAACCTGGGCTGCTGAATGGAGTGTGCTAAACTTAGCCACTAGGCCACTGGATCTGGTCTGGAAATTTGATTTTTATACAATTGGAATTCATGACTATTTTGGCTTCTGAGTTTTTACTTTATAGTTTTAGATATTTAGATCTCTAAGCTGAGATTTATTTTTGTATATGATAAAAATGGGGATGAATTTTTCCCAGATAGAAAGCCTATTATCTCCAGCCTATTTATTGAATATTTATAGTTTTCCAAATGGTTTATAATTCCATCTGAAGCATTTTATAAATACACATGTATTCATGGGTGTTCAAGAGCCTCTCTTCAGTTCCATTGAATTATTTGTCTGATTCTATGTCACTATTTCATTGTTTTAATTACTGCAGTTTTTATGTAACAGTTTGGTTTAAAAAAAAAAACCCAAAATTCATTTTTTCCACAACATTTTTTTGGCTTTTCTTCTGCATTTTCTTTTCAAAATAAGCTTGTAAGCAGCTTGTCAAGTTCTGTGAAAAATGTTGGGATTTTTCAGTAGGAATCACATGGAACTTAGAGATTATTTTGGGGAGAATGGACAGCTTTATAATGCATCTTCCCATCCAGGGAATGGGAAGTATATCTTTTTACTTATTTTAGTCTTTTTGTGTGTCCATCAAAGCCTGAAAGTTTTCTGCATGTAGATCTTACACGTTTCTCATTGAGTTTATTCCTAGGATGTTGTAGGTTTTGTTGTTGCTGCAGTGAACGGCATCTTCTCTGTTCCCCTTTTTAACGCGTTACTGCAGGTGTGTTGGCAATGCTCTGGTTCTTGTCAGCTGCTCTGTGATGCTGTCCCTGACACGCCCACTCCCTGGGTCCAAGCAGCCCCTTGTTCCCTCAGTCCCCATATGCATCGCCTCTAGCTCTGTAGCAATACTTTAGTGCCTGGTATGAGTTCCTAGTGGTGAGGCGCTCATTTCACTCAGTTTCATTCCCCAGACCCTGGCACAAAGCCTGGCATGCAGTAAATCCTTTTAATAAGCGCTGTGGAATCAAATTGATGAGAGAGAGAGAGTGAGCTTCACCTCCTCAAAGTGTGACAACCTAGGCCAGTGTGAGGAGCAGAATCGAAAGCACCCTGGCCCCAAGCCTGGAGGCTGTGAGCTGGATAACAGAGATGGGGCACCTGTCCTGTCCCCACAGTACAAAGAAGGTTGTGGGCCATTTCCCCACAGGCAGAAATCAGGGAGGAGCCCTCTGAACCCCCCCCCCCAACCATTACCCTGGGACCGACAGGCCACTTGTCGTTAACCCTCATTAGTACTAACCAGCAGGGAGAACTACCTTCTTGGTTCCCAAACACCTGAAGGTAGCATAGAACACAGACTGATCTGCAGCTGCTCTTCCGGGATGAGCATTCATCAGGGCTAGAAGCAGAGCTTGTAAAGGCCACCGGTGAAATGGGCTCCACGTGTATGTGCTTGCCCTCCTTTCTCAAAGGTAGTGTCTTTCTTCTCCCCTTCCTGTTCTCCTCTGACCCCCACCCCCACACAAGTGATTTCTAGGTGAAGTTTATTCCTCTCAATGTGCTAATCCTCCTCCTTGTGTTTGCATTTGAAGCTCTTACTTGTAATTGGGGAATGAAAGGCACCATTTCTTGATGGAGCTGTCCAGTGCAAGCCACTCTGCCCTGCCCCACCACTGTTGTCCCTTAACTCCATAACCCCAGGTCCCTGGTCGCTGCTGCTGCAAGAGCTAGGGTGGAGCTATCTGCCTGCCTAGGAAGGCTGGGTCCACTGGGACCCATGAACGAGAGACCCCCCCCTCATTCCGGGGGCATAGGGGCTACAGACCTGGAGACAGAAGAATTCCCTGCTGCTGTTAAGCAGGAGTCAGGGTTCCTGCCTCTTGCCCTGCACAAAAAGAAAGTAGGGGGAGGGGATCTACTTGGCTTGCGCGTGTAAAAGAAATCACAAGTAGACCTGGGCTGTGAGCCGCTTCCCAATCACTCTGTAACATCGTGCGTCTGGTTCAGTATGTCACCGGGTTGCGTTTGACTGTAGCAGCGAACTGTTCTGGTTTAGGCAGTGGTCTGTGCTTGCCCTCCCCTTCGATGCTTAGGGCGGCAAGGGAGAAGATACGCTTTCTCTGGCTCCTCTGCGAGTTTATTTAAATCCCCCGGGGAACAGTGGAACCAAGAGTTTGAGGAGGGAGGTGGGAGTACTGCTCTGGGCTCCAGCCTATCCACATCTTGCTCCCTCTCCTGGTGCCCACCTGGAGAGGAAGAGCAGCCCCAGGGCTAAGGGAGGTCACCATGGACCTCCGCTTGTGCAGTGCCAGGTCCTCGGGCCGGCGTGGCAGCCATGGCTGTATCTCTGCCAGCTCCGGAGGAGCCGCCTTCTCAGGGTGCGGAGCAGAAACTCTGACAGATGGACCTCGGTGAACCCGTGGAGCTGTTCCACATGCCTTCTCTCGGAGCAGAGAGCGTTCTGGCAGTGAGGCTGCCACGCCGGGCTGCTCAGGGCTTCAGCTCACCTGTTGGAGAAAGCCTTTTCCTCCCCCTGCATCCCCGCCCGCTTGCTGCTCTCTTTCAAAGAGCAGAGGCACTGACCACTGACTGGCGAGCTTGCATGTGCTCGTGGTGGGTGGAAGAGAGTGCTGTTCCCTGCCAACTTGTAGGACCTTCAGTTCACCCAATTTCTGAACCAGTTGGGACTTTCCCCTTTTCTACGCCCATCCTCAGTCCACCCCGTGTTATTGGAGAGGCATTCTCAGAGGGTTGTCTGGGGAATGACTACCTGTGTACCCACATCCCCTCCATAGACACACAAGGTTGATCTCTGGGGGTGGGACCTGGGGGTCTGCATCTGTGCCAGCTTCCTACAGGTGATTCCTCTGCCCACTGGAGTTGGAGAACTGCCCGTCTGTGGACTAATGTAGAAGGGGCTCTGTTTATTTGGGGCTCTGAATACATGTTGGGGACTGAGAAGATACACCTCGAAGCTCTGTGATGGTTTGTGAAAAGGCCAAGCATTATGCAAACACTTGTGAAAACCCAAGAGAGACAGGTGTCAAAGCTGATAAATTTCAGAAAAGATCAAACTCTAGGAAATAGTTAAAATTTTTTTGTTGTCCGTTAAAAAGAATGCAAATTCATTGTAGAAAAATCAGGAAGTTCAAATCAGCAAATAGAGAAGCTAAAACATTCACAATTTTACCACTCAGAGAGAACAAAATTTGGTCTTTCTACAACAATCATATTTTTAAAATTTTAAGTGTGTTTTTTGATTTTTACCCCTGATTATTCAAATAATACGTGTTTATTATAAACTATTTTTGGTGTAAAAATTGGCGTAAAATGTTTAGATTTGCAATTCTTTTATTGCTCTGTTTAGTTGTGATTTGCGCTTCTTTGTGAATCTATTTTTCTTCTTTGTGATTTTTCTTCTGAATTCGTAAGAGGGCTTCAGATATTAGAGGTATTAACGCTTTATCATACCTTGGCAAATATTACAAACATCTTTCCTTTTTTTAATGTTTGTTTTTGTTTTATTTTGCCAAACGTTTTTTTCACATGTTTATATGATCAAATCTCAGTCTAGTAGTTTATCAACTGGTTTTTTTGTTTTTGGTTGTGCCAAACAGAACAGACACAGCTTTCTCAAATTTTAAGAGGAATGGAAAGAGGTTGGACAGATGTGGGCCAGGCCCATGCTTCTCACATGTTGATCTTCATCCTCCTCACCTGGGACTCTCTTTACAGCGCATCTTCTCTTCAGCAGGTGTGGGGGGGGCCTGAGATTCTGCATTTGTTACAAGCTATCTGGTGATTCTGATGCTGCTGTTTGTTGGACCATATTTTAAGTAGCAAGGGGCAAAAGTTTCCAAACCTGACTGATCACAGAGGTTCCTGAGGAGCATTTTGGGACGTGGAGTTTTTCTGGGCCTTATCCTAGAGATGTCAGGCTGGGAGACTGAGTCCCAGCTTGGTCACATCTGGCTGGGTGACTTAGGGACTATGCCTTGGTCCTCTGAGCACTCCGATTCCTTGTCTATACAGTGGAGAGATTGGGGTCGGCCTGGTGGCATAGTGGCTAAGTTCATGCGCTCAGCTTGAATGGCCCTGGGTTCACAGGCTTGGATCCCGGGTGTAGACCTGTGTACCACTCATCAAGCCATGCTTGTGGCAGCGTACCACATACAAAATAGAGGAAGATGGGCACAGATGTTAGCTCAGGGCCAATCTTCCTCACCAAAAAAATAAAATTAAATAAAATGGAGAGACAGTATTTACCTCCTAGGGATCTGGGAGAATTAAATGAAAGAATAAATAAAAGAGATCAACATTTTTTATGAGCTAGAAGAATAACGTAGTAAACAACTACTGGGCCTGGTGCCCTTTTTTGAGGGTAGTTTCTTTGACAAATGTCTACTTGTTTGGTGTTTGATATTTTCAATATTTCCACCTCTTCTTTGAATAAATTTTTCTAAAAAGTCCTTTCATCTATATTTTCAAAGTTTTTAATAAAGCACTACATCTTATTCACTGATGATGGTTATATTCTTTTTCATATTTCTAATATTGTTTATTTATGTTTTTCTTTTTAAAATGATCAGCCTCGCCAGAGGTTTGCTTATTTTATTGGTCTTTTGAGAGCCGTTTCTTAGCTTCATTTGTAAATACCACTACATTTTGTTTTGTAATCAGCTTTTTCTGTCTTTATCTGTGATCCCTTTTTCCTCCCTTTCTTAGTTTTTATTTTCTAGCTTCTTGGATTGATGTTTAATTTATTCCTTCTTATTTAACAAAAGTGTTTATAGAAGCATGAATTTTTCTCTGTTCATAGCTGTTGTTTTCATTGATATTCATTAATCTTCAAGTCTGTAATTGTGATTTTTTTCTACAGAAACAACTCTATTTTCATGCTCATATCAGTTTACATAGTAATAATATTTAAAGTCCATATGTTCTTAACCGTAACAAATACAACTAACATAAACAGATTGGAAATAAATGTAATTGTGATTTTGATTTTTTTTTTTCCCCTTGGCCCCAGAGTTATTTAGGAGACTTAGGATTTCCAGATGTTGTGTTCCTTTTGGTCAGAGAGAGCTGAAGGCTGCCCTCCCGGGGCTGAGCTGCTGTCAGTGCAGGCTGTGGCTCTGTGCTCCACGTGGGCCTGTGTGTTCCGGTGGAGCTCATGTGTGTGTGCTGCTGAAGCTTTGGGTTAGCCCTTTCGGGTGTGCACGAGAGGAGCCGTCTGTGCCCTGTGCGTGTGGAGGGAAGGGGTCTTGGGAGGAGAATGGGGTGCTCCCTGTTCTGAGGTTCTCTGCTGCTCCTGACAGCCAGCCCGACACTGTCCAGGTGGCCCCTTTCTTACTTGCTTTTTGCTCTGTGGTTCTCATCCGGTGCCTGGGGTGATGTCTGGGCTTCCCGTCCCTCGTGGGCGGGAGCGCTGGGTCTGGTGGAGGGCGAGGACTTGAGTTGGAGACCCTAAGTTCTAGAGCTCTCCCACTTCTGCAGAGGAGCCGTCCTCGTCCTGTTTCCTGTTCCCCATCTGTAAAATGAGGATAATGCTACCTTTTCACAGAAACTGAAGAGTCTTAGAGATCATCTAGTAACAGAACTCTTTTAAAAAATATTTTCATTTTGGCACAATTTCAGAAAAGTCGCAAGAATAGTACAAAGAATTCTCTTCACTCAGATTCCCAGATGTTAACATTTTACTACATTTGCTTTCTTCTTTCCTATCTCTTTCTCTATAATTTTTATGAACCGTTTGAAAGTAAGTAGCAGACATGACGTCCTTTACTTCTAAATACTTGAGTGTGGATTTTCTAAAATCACATAACCACGGTGCAATGATCAAAATCAGGAAATTAACATGGATACAACAGACGTAATCTACAGACCTTATGAACATGAATAACACCGATCTACAGACCTTATCCAAATTTTGCCAGTTGTCACAACCTCCTTGGTAGGAGAAAAATCCCCAGATCATACATATTTAGTGGTCCGGTTTTTTTAGTCTCCTGTAATCTGGAGATCTTCACTTTTCCCTGACATTTTTAAAGAATTTTTTAAAAGCAGATGAGGAATTTGAGGCCCAGGTAGGTAAAATGACTTGTCCAGGGCTTTACAGCAAGACAAGGACAGTCTTAGAAGGCCTGGGACTGGGAATCTGGTCTCTCTGCTGAAGGGCTTGCCTAGTCACCACCCCCACCCCCAGCTGCCAGGTGAGCACTTAGCTCCTGGGTCTTTATCATCAGCCGGCTCCTCAGGCAGAGAGGTGGGGCAAGCCCGGGTCCCCAGGGAACTGCCTTCTCCTGCCCTTCCCTTTGCCCCTCTATCTGCAATACCAGCCCACAGAACCTGCCCCCACCCCTTGCCTGACTGGTTAGGTGTTGGCCAGGGATCGAGGCCATCACAGCTGGGGAGAATGAAGGACTTAAAAACTGGTCTAGCAACTGCCTCTCCCTTGAGAACAGGGCTGAGGAACAAGGATTGCAGCCTTGGGTGGGGCACAGCTGCTGCTTTGAGAAGTGACACCCTCGGGTTGGGGCTGTGGGTATCGAGCCCCCTTGGCAGTTTTGGGGTTAGTGGCTGGGCCTTGTTCATCTCCAGCCAGAAGTGGGAGCCTGGGATGTGTCCTGATGCTGGACCAGAGGCAGCTGGTCACCTGTTCACCTGCCCCAGGACCCCTGCGGAGATTCTGGAGTGTTCATTTACATTACAAGGGGGACACCTAACAGATAATTGACTGTAAGGTTATCTTGCTGTGGCAGCATCCTCTTGTATTGTGGGTATTAAAAACATGATTTATTTTTTCAACAAAATGATTTGCATTTAACTTGTTAAGGGCATGCTGATTGCTTAATGTATTTTCCTTGTCTTAATTAGGTTTTATTTTACTGAATCTCTTGCAAACTCACCTCCCCAACTTTTTTTTTTTTAATAATGAGGACCTTTTGAACCAACCTAGATTTCATGTCTGATTGTTGTCTGTGACTCTATTCAGCTGATCAGTGGGTTTTATGTCCACAGTTCTTTGTTTCAGCGACCCCTGCCTCCACATTTTCAGAGCTCGTCTCTTTCTCCCTCAACCCAGAGCTCTTGGCCACAGCAGCTCACTTCCTTCTCCTCTCAGGAGTTGCCAGGCCCTGCTGTCCTGAGGGTTCTTCCCTTCAAAGCTGGGCAGTGCAGTGGGAGGTGGTCTCCCCATCTTGACCGCCACTTTCCCTGAGATAAGACTGCTGCCGTTTTCACGTTCACTTGTAACTGCATGGGGAAGTGAAAGGAGTGATGAACAGTTGTGAGAGAGTCATCTTGAAGAGTTTTCTACTGACGTTCCGGTCGTTTCTCTGTCCCTTTACCTCCACCTTTGGGGTGGGCTCACCAGCTCAGCCCTCCCCTCCTTGAGCAACAGCTCAGTTTCTGCTTTTGTCTTAAAACTTCTTATGGAGATGGAGACGAAGCTTTTCCCTAAAGGTTTTTTATTAATTAAAGTTTTATTGAGATACAATTCACATAACATATAACTCACCCATTTAAAGTATGCACACAATTCAGGGATTGTTAGTATATTCAGAGCTGTGTGACCATCACCACTATCTATTTCAGAACATTTCTGTCACCCCAAAAAGAAACCCAACACAGTAGCATTTACCACCCTCCTTGTTACCCCCAACCCCCTCGGCCTTAGACAACCACTAATTTTTTTGTCTCTAGGGATTTGCCTAGTCTGGACATTTCATATAAATGGAATCACACAACATGTGGCCTTTCCTGTCTGACTTTTCACTTAACATAATGTTTTCAAGGTTCATCCATGTTGTCGCATGAATCAGTACGTCATCCCTTTTCACGGCTTCATAATATTCCACCCCCCTAAAGGCAGACTAGAGACATACCTTCTAATTTGTCACCCAAATGAGATGAAACCCTTGTGCTCAGGTGAGAAAAATTCTACCTGTTGTTACTGAGGTTATTACCTACAGCCTTTGGGGCTGGTAGAGTCTTTCCATTCAGCCAACCAGAACCCTGACTGAGTGCCAGGTTGTCTATCACTGTCCGCAGAGGAGTCACAGCCCCAAATAGAGGTGGGAGGAGGAGGAAAGAAACTACCCCAACAGTCAATACGTGACATGGGAATGTAGCAAAACATGGGGGAACCTAGGCTTTCAACCTCAGGGGCTGAACGTATGCTGTATACATACCAGGGAAAGCAGTGCAGCTATTAAAAATAAAATTCTTGAGGAAGAGTCAACACTATGGGAAAATACTTATGATACACTAAGGGAAGAAATTAGCATTAAAAAACCCAGAATATCGGGGTTGGCCCGGTGGCATAGTGGTTAAGTTTGTGCACTCTGCTTTGGTGGCCTGGGGCTAGTAGGTTTCGATCCCGGGTGCAGACCTACACACTGGTCATCAAGCCATGCTGTGGAAATGTCCCACATACAAAATAGAGGAAGATTGGCATGATGTTAGCTCAGTGTGAATCTTCCTCACCAAAAAAACAAAACAAAACACACCCTGAATATCCTCAGTGACCCCAATTTTGTAAATTAAATGTATGTTGCATAGGGAAAAAAAGGTACGAAATGTAAGCTATGTTCATCTCTGGGAAGTGGGATTTTCCTGTTTTTATGTCTTTTTTTTTTTTTTAAAGATTTTATTTTTCCCTTTTCTCCCAAAGCTCCCCAGAACATAGTTGTGTATTTTAGTTGTGGGTCCTTCTAGTTGTGGCATGTGGGATACCGCCTCAGTGTGGCCTGACGAGCGGTGCCATGTCTGTGCCCAGGATTCAAACTGGCGAAACCCTGGGCTGCCGAAGCAGAGCTCGGGGACCCAACCACTCGGCCATGGGGCCATTGCACTGACAGAATCTCCTGTTCTTCCATCTCTTTCAGCATCTTCTACTGAAATGATTCTTTACCGTCCATGTCATTCTGTTCTTTTGACCTTTATTCTCTTGGGTCATTCACAGGGGTTTTCCCTGGCTCTATAATGACTTTTACTATCAGCTTTCATATTCTGTCAGTAACTACAGAAAGGGCAGCTTCACTCAGAGGTGAACTCACCGTTAATATCCGTTTTCATCACGTAACATAGATTTATGCTGCCACATGCATCAGAGAGCGTGTTCCAGCACCTGCCCTACAGGAGCTCACCTTGGGATGGGACCCAAGACGAATCCAAACATCTAAAAAGTCTCTGTCCACAAGGCTCCCTGCTGTATCCCCAGTGCCTGAAATGATGCTCAGGTCATCAGTGCTCAATGCATATTTGTTGGAGGGAGGAATAAATGAATGAATACGTAATTATATATATGCATGTATATGGAAGGTCTGATGTTCTAATGTGCTGATAGCATCAGTAGGTAAAATTTCCTAATTCTGTGGGGCGACTACAGCTATTTTCACTTTTTTTAAAACTGCCTTCCCCCTTTGTCATTTGCATGCATGGTTTTACATAGTTGTCATCATAACCTTCACATAATGTGGTGTTCTGCTATTTTTTACTGCCCATTTTATCCAACATTTTTCCTTGGTGTTCATAATGTATAGGTTTTGATGACTGTGTAATATTTCACTGAGTTGTGTCACAATTTACCAAACTGTTCCCCTCATCCTGAATTTTCAGTTTCCACTAAGGTAGAAAAGATTTTTTGAAGTGCAAATTTATAACCCTGAGTTCCCAGGAGCAGCTCTATGAGACGCAGAGATATTGATTGCCCTTGATACACTTATTTACCTGATTATTTGTTTGTTTATTTTTACCATTTGAACCAAAAGAGAAGATTGAAGTAGTGGATTAGAAAGCACCGTGGCCTGGGAGTTAGAACGTTCGAGGCTCAAGGGACTGAATATGACTCTAACAGTGGTGTGCTGGCGTGAAAGCAGAGGTGAGGTGGCCATTCAAGGAGCCTCCTACTGCCACTGTCCCCATGAGAGAAGTGAGGAGAAAACAGAGAGCAAGTGGATCTGAAATACTCTCAAGGGGAGCAGTCGACAGGGCCAGGGTCTGCTTGCATAGGGAAGCATAAAGAGGAGGACATCAGAGATGATGGAAGGTTTGAGCCAGGACACCCAGGAGAACGACTCTTCACATGAATTTTAAACAAGGAATGTCTCGAGGAGGAGTTGCTGGAAAAGGGGGACAGGTGCTGAGTTAGGTTTTAACTGTGTTGGGCTTATGTTGCATCCAAGTGGAAGTGTGTCTGGGAGCTGGAGATGGGCCGAGAGCTGGAGGAGCAGTCCAGGAGAAAAGAAGCTTTTGGGTTATTGGTACAGGCTGAATGGCAGAGATTGGGTGGTGGTGAGATTTCCAGGAGAGCTGAGAGGGCGAGGGTGGAAGGATGGAGAGTAGCTCTGTGGAGGAAAAGAAGAATGGAGGAAGACCGGGATCCAGCAGCATCACAGAAACCTGGGGAGGGAGGTGTGGGGGGTGGGCTGGAGGCTGGGGGACTGCCACAGAGAGGCCAGAGGGACGAGCACGCCCACGGCCTTCCTCATCACCCCTAACCCCAGGGAGCAGGTCATGGATGAGGAGGCTGTAGTTCCTTTGCCCTTCTCCTCCAACATCGCAGACCAGACTTAGCCCAAGCACCCAGACTACTGGCATTTTACAGTTATCTGGGCTAGCAGACCAGCAGTGACTGCAGATAATGAGACTCCACACTGAGATGTGTTGTGGGATTTTCCAGGGATTTAGGATAAATAGAATTCATTTGCACTCCCTAATTTCCTGCCTTCTGGACAGCAGCAGGCTTCCCTAAATGACCTATTCTCCCCTCTTCCACTTACTGTGTGAAGTCGGTGTTATGACTGATGGGTGGAAGCCCCTCCACCAAAAATTATTTTCCAGGGGCCGGCCCCATGGCTGAGTGGTGAAGTTGGTGCGCTCTGCATCGGCGACCCAGGGTTTCACCGGTTCCCATCCTGGGTGCAGACATGGCACCGCTCATCAAGCCATGCTGAGGCGGCGTCCCACATAGCACAACTAGAAGGACCCACAACTGAAATATATAACTATGTACTGGGGGGCTTTGGGGAGAAGGAAATAATGAAAAAAATAAAATCTTTAAAAAAATGGAGCATTACTATAAATACAGCAAAGAAAAAAATTACTTTTCCTCTAGGTTTTTGAGTGGTGGCTTATAGATTCATTTCTTTCAAGGAAAAAAATTTGTCTTGTTGAGTCCTTGAGAAAAGAATGGATGGGGCAAACTCACTCAACAGGGGTCCGAGTGAGAGGCTGAAATCCATAGTTCTTACGAGACTGATACGGATGTGGGAGTTCATCCTCCAGAAGATGAGAACCGTGGGAGCCGGGAGGCCACGGGCGTCCCCTCTCGGCTCCGATGTTAGATTTGGCTTTTGCCGGTCGCCAGTTGTGAGCCTGGGAGAATGTTAGCCCGTGCATGCCTCGTCTGCTCGTCCACTGATGAGAGATGTTGGGTTGTTAGAAGACTTGAAAAAGTTACATTTAAACGTGAAAACGCTTACTTACTCCAGAGTTTGGCATCCAGCACTCAAAACTGTCAGCTGCCATCATCGTCCTCACTGTCGTCACCCTGTAGCCCTCGTCCTTTTGACACACCTGTACAGTGGGTTTTGTGGGGTTTGGGGCCCCCTTAGGGAAAGTGCATGGCATTGTTAGTGGTGGACTGGCTGTCAGTGGACTTGGTGTTGGCAGTGTTTCCTTTCCCATTTCCTTACCTTTTTAGACGTTTGGGGTAGGAGGTGGGTGGTGAGAACTGGGTCTGAGCAGCCGGGTGGGTGGAGCTGTGGGAATGCCTGGCCTCGCCAGGAACCGATGGGGGCTTTTCTGGCCACAAGACGTGCACTGCGTGGTTTGGGCGATGGCCCCGTGGCGGCGGCGGCTGGAGGGGTGTGTGTGTGGGGGCGGGGGGGGGGGACGGGGGGGGGAGTCGGGGCTCTTGCTGTCTGGCTGAGGAGCGGCCCCAGCGTCCTGACCTGGTTCTCCTGTGCTGGCGGCTCCCAGGCAGCTGCTGCTCCTTCGCCCAGGCCTCAGATGTGGTCGGCTCGATTTCCTCCTGCTGGCCTCGGGCCGGCCTCCACCGGCTGCTCTGCTCGAGGCGGGGGCTTCCGTCAGGAGTGCTGGCCCTCGCTCCCCTGGCTGCAGATCAAGAGGCTGGCGGGGGAGCCTGCGGCTCTGCTCCCTGCTCCCCGGCCTGGCTGCCTCCAGCTGCTTCAGGGGAGGAGCAGCTGCTGCACGAGGAGTCTGCGGGGGGCGGAGTTGCAGGGCTTTGCTGTGGCTTCTGGGCGGAGACCAGCAGGCTGCAGAGAACTTTGCAGGGTGGGAGTCGCGGGCTCAGCGCCGGCCTCCCCCAGACCTTCTTTCCTCCTGGAGTGCCACTCGTCTTGTAGAAGGTTTCTTACTTTCTGCATTTGTGCGCTCTGTCTGTGAGTGTGTGTTGTAACACAGACAGCTCGCTTGCAACAGAAATAGCAAGAAGCTTCACCCACGAATTCCTCTCCCGGAGGCTCTTCCGGTCCTGGTCCTGCTTAGAGGCATGCATGGTTTGTGCAAAGTGTCAGGTGTGTTGTGGGTGCTCTATTCTTAAACCTTTTCCCCCTAAATAAAAGTGTAATACCTACAGTAAATTCTGGAGACTATGAACAAGGAAATATGCCCCTTCTCTACCACCCAGAGATGAGCCCTGTTAACATTTCTGCCTATTTCCCCTCGGTGTTTTGTGTGTGTGCACAGGCGTGCATTGTTAATGGAAGTGAATTCTTAAATTGGGCAATATCTGGAATGCTGTTTTCTCCCCCTCTTCAAATAGTGTAAACAAATCGTGTTCATCTGTCATAAAAACCCTCAGAAAGCGTCTATGTGTGAGTACACGTACATTCTTGTTTCATTTTTCATTGAAGATATTTGTTTTTGTTCATTTTTTTGAAGTTTTCCCTCTGTTTTTGTGTGTTTATTCTTTATCATTTTAAGAGTTATGCATCTACTGATGAAATATTATATACAGGTGTCCCTCAGAGAGATTGAGGATTCTGTTCCAAACCACTGCCATAAAGCCAATATGGCAATAAAGCGAGTCACGTGAATTTTTTGGTTTCCCAGTGCATATAAAAGTCATGTTTACATGTAGTCTATTAAGTGTGCCATAGCATTGTGTCTAAAAAACGTGTACATACCTTGATGAGAAAATACTTTATTGCTAAAAAATGCTATCCATCATCTGAGCCTTCATCGAGTTGGAATCCTTTTGCTGGTGGAGGGTCTTGTAGAAAACGCAGGACCTGCGACGTGCAATAAAGCAGAGCATGATAAAAGGAACGATGCCTGGATTATCATTTTTTGGATGTACTATTTGAAACATACAGTAGACGTAGTGTTTTATATGGGTTAAACAGATAAGACGTAATAATAAACACACGTGAACTCTCCACCTGTGTTACGATCTGGAACCTTGCTGACGTCGCTGGATCCACTGGGATGTCTCCCCAGCCCTGTCACCCACTTCCCCTCCAGAGGCTGCCACCACCTTGACTTTTGTGTTTATCATTCCTTTGCTTTAAAAAAAAGTGTTAGTTACATATGTTTGTATTCTTATACAATGTATTTATTTTGGCTTTTTTGGTTTGAGCTCTTTGGAATTGTTGGGTGATACATAGTCTTTCGAGGCTTGCTTTTTTTTTTTTACTTGGTGGTGTTTCTCAGATTTTCCCTGTTCCTGTGGTTCGTTCATTCCCACTGCTGTGTAATATTCCACTGTCCTTTCTGTGGTTGGTGGGCACTTACAATATTTCCACACTTTGGTTTTGATGAGTGATGCTGCTATGCACGTGTGTGTACACAGCTCCTGATGCACACGTGCAAACTTTCTCCAGGAGTGGAGTTGCAGGACCATAGGGTACATGCACGTTTAACATGTTATCGAACTAAAATACCCTTTCATGGTGCTTACTGTGTACCTAGCGCTGTTGTAAGTGTTCTTCATATGTTAATTTGTTTAATCCTCGTGACAACCCTGTGAGATTAGGTACTGTTATTAACCTCCAATTTACAGATGAAACAGAGGCACAGAGAAGTTAACTTTTAAGCCCAGATTTACAGACAAAGAGATAAGGCACAGAGAGGTTAACTAACTTGCTCAAGGTCACACAGCTAGTAAGTGGTGGGGGCAAGGTTTGAACTAAACATTCTTGCTCTTAAATTCTCTATTATGGGTATGCAATGGAATGTCACAGCAGTCTTATTTTGGATTTCTCTAGTTACTCATGAAGTTGAATATTTTTTCCTATGTTTATTCCTCATTCTCTTTTCATGAAGAACTAGCGTGACATCTTAAAACCATTTCCCTTTTGTCAGGGCACTTAGGTTATTTGTAATTCTTTGCTATTAATGCTTCAGGGAAAATCTTTGGTGCATGTAACTTTTTAATTTCTTCTATTGTCTTATTTATTTTGTTTACATTTCCTGAAATGAGATTAAGAATACTTAGTAGTTAAAAATGACTGTGCTCTTCTGGATTGCTGTGTGATCTTGGGAAAGTTACTTTACTTCTCTGTGTTCAGCATCCTCATCTATGGAGGTAAATCTCTACCTTGTAGTTTAGGATGACTGGAGGAGAGAAGTGAGTGTGCAGTGGTTGGCATGATCCTCCCCTATTGTAAGAGTGCTCCATCAGAGTTATGCAGAGGCTTTTCCTAGTTCCTCCTCTTCCTTTCCTTTCTCCCCTGAAACCACATTAAGTACCATTGGGTCAGAGGGCATGAACAGTCGCAGTCCTGTGCTTCTGCCAGATATAGTGACCTCAGGGAATTGCCTCGTTTCAGTTTTTTCCCTGTGCATCACCCCAGCCACTGAGATATTTGCTGGCTCTGTCCATTTTGCAGTAGGAAGAGTTAGATTTTGAAGTGTTGTATTGCTGTGTACATAGTAACCACAGGAACCACTGTCTCCCCCCGCCTCACACGAGAATCCCTCTGCAGACGCATGACAGTCTCGAGAAGCTGGCTGTGACCTGCTGAGATTTGCTGTCTGTGGAGAGGGCTTGGTGTGGAGAGTGCAGACACGGGACCGGGCCAGGGTACGCACACATATACACGCTTGCACCTGCCAAAACAGGCAGGTGTGCACATCCTCTGAAAGGACTCCCCTAAAAGTCTCTTTCCCCACTATCTACTGATAGGGATGTTTCATCAGGAAATCCCAGGAGGGGGGAATCCTCTTAAGAGATGAATAATTGATGAACTCTAGACAGACCGTGCCATAAATACAACCCGTGTGCCGTGAGAGGGAGTGGAGCCGTCCTTTTAGGGGAAGGGAGGAAGGAATTGGCCTCGTGTGGAGGTGGCTGCTGAACTCTAGGACGGGGGAAAAGGATGGAGCTGGAAAGTCAAACATCTGAACAGCTGCTGGAGGAACAGAGGAGTTGAGCTGCTGGTGCAGGCGGTGGGGAAAGCACTGGGTGGGATCTCCTGGCCTGCTGGGCAGGGAGAAGCCACCACTATCTTGGAGTCCCATGAGAATTCATTCTTGGAGATTCCACTGTAGAGGATGTGGCCCAGACTGGCCCTGCGTCCGGCCACAGGCCCCTATGGAGGTTGACTGCAGGCTTGTTCGTCCTGGCTGAGAACACCGTCTGGGACATGCTTCTTCTGACGTGGTGTGTGAGTGCTGATGGTCAGCAGCACAGCCTCTGGACCTGTGCCTCTTTAACTTCCCCTTTCCTGGAGGCCCTAAGAAGGTGTGGTCAGCGGGGACGTTGGTCTCTCAAGAGAACGGTCTTCGTCTTCCTGCCCCCTGTTTCCTTTGGTCGAGGACTGCCGGTCTGGTCTCCACGTGTTGATGCTCTGAGAGGCAGGGAGACCTGGAAGACCCGCTGTCGTCCCTGTGCCTCTCGCTGTGCTGTGGGTGGAGCGGAGTGTTTGGAGGGTGGAGTTCCTCACTCTCCAGCCTTGCCTGGCCTCCGGGGTCTGCAGCTCCTCGGGTGGGAGGGCAGGCTGTGGCTGTACACCTGCAAATGTCTGGGGGACCAGCTGTGGGCATTGGGGAGCCTAGAAGGGAGTGGGCCGTAGAGGAGGAGGCAGGTGGGACTTCACAAGGTGCAGGGACAAACAGTGACTCCTGCAGGAAGACTGGAGTCTTCTGAAGGTGAGAATTGTGACTGGGGGTGCCGATGCCGTCTGGACAGGTTAACTCTTCATGAAGTGGAGTGAGGGGTTAGGTCTCTGCTTGGATCCTAGAAGGGCGTTACTCTGCCTGTCTTCCGGTAAACTCCTGCTGCCCCCTGATGAGGGGTGCACACCCCCAGCCTGGGCAACTCGGGGCCTGACATGGGTCAGATCCCTCCTGGTGATACCGTGAGGTAGGGAAGACACTTGGCACGGTCGGATGTGCAGGTCCCAGTGAGGGCAGGGCGGGGTTTTGAACCTGGAACGTGGTGCTAAGAAAGGGGAGCACCAGCACCTTCACTAGGCCTCCCTGCCAAGGGTGAATGGGGAAGGGCTGTTCTGCGATCAGTTGTCAGGTTCCTGAGTCCTGTGTGGCAAGGGCATTCCTGATGGCACGCAGGCAGCTTTGCAGACCTCTACCATGCATGCATTGTGACAGGTGCCGTAATGGAGGAGCGACCACCAGCTCTGCCCAGAGCTTCGTGGGCCATCCTCTCAAAGTCCAGGGGTAAAGACACTTGTCCCAGCCAGGTCTCAGCAAGAAGAAGCATCAGATCTTTCTGAACACGTGCGGGGCACTCTGCTGGGTTCCAAAGGTGCGATGGAAGCCTCGTCCCCTTGGAGCTTACAGAGTAGTTGGTCCTACTCCTAGGAAAAGATCCCCTACAGAAGGTGGCCATGTGTGGTGACTGTGTGGCATCTGGTTCGGACCCTGTGTGGGCAGGACTTTACCAGGAAGGGGTTGATGCCGTTTCTCGTCTCACCCCCTACGTGTATTTAATCATTTGCCTCCATAACCATGCTTCGTCCCCATCTGTCTGCTCTTGACTTAGTTCAGGCCCTTCTTATTGCTGAGCTGGACAGTGGCATTTGTCTCCTAACGGGTCTTTAGGCACCAACCTTGAATCTGCAGTCTGAGCTCTTCAGGGACCCCTGAGTGCCCCTCCTGAACTGTGAATCTGCTCTATGGTGTCCGTGCTGTGAGACACACACCTGCCCTCCCCACACTTTCGGCTCAAGACACGTCTACAGCTTACCCTTCCCTGGGCCTGCCAGGCCTCTCGTGGCTCTGTGCTTTGCCGATGCCCATCCCTCCATCTGGAGAGCCTCCTCCTTCCCCTCCTCCAAAATCCCTGCCCATCTTTCAAGCCTCATCCTGAAGATTACTTTGAGGTAAACCTTTCTGGACACACATGTCCACCTGCCCAGATAGGGGTGGCCCTGCTCCCACCCGTGCCCCTGGCCCCTGTATGGGCTGCTTTGCTGCACTGATATGCTTTAGGGCATTTTCTGTTTGTAGTCTATTTCTTTCCTTTCACCTTATAAACTTCTTGATGTTCCTGAAATATAGTCTGATCTGTTGTTGGGTAGGAAGTCATCCCCAAATTTAGTGGCGTAAAACAATAGTCATTTTGTTATGCTCGTGGGGTCTGTGAGTCTGGAAGTCAGAAAGGACACAGCATGAGTAGCTTGTCTGTGTTCCTTGATGTTAGGACCTCAGCTAGGAAGGCTCAAAAGCTAGAGGTGCCTCAATCACTGGTCTGGAATCCTCCCAGGGCTCCTTCACTCCCACGTATCGCAGATGATACAGCTGTTGGCTGGGACCCTAGCTGGGAATGTCGGCCAGACACCCACATGTGGCCTTCCATGTGACCTGGGCTTCCTCACAGCATGGTGGCTGGGCCCCAAGCGTGTCCCAAGAGAACCAGGCAAATGCTATATATTGCCTTTTATGATCTAGCTCTGAAAGCCATATAGTCTCACTTTCGCCATTGTCACAAGCCCACCCAGATTCAAAGGGAGGGAGCATAGACCCCACCTCTCCATGAGAAGTGCATGTGGGATGGAGGGACAGTCGTGGCCGTCTTTGGAAAATATCATCTGTCACACATGCAGATCACTTGGTGCATACAAATGACATTCTTCAAGTCTAGAGGTTGAGCAAGGGGGGGATATGAGGAGGAGTCATGAAGTTGGTGACTGGGGCTCTTGAAGGATGATGAGATATGACCAACAACAGAGATTGTACGGGGGGAGGGCACTTGAGTGTACAGAAAGTTGCTTACAGGAGCCACGATCAGGTTGGACCATTAAAAAGTGTGTGCACACACACTACAGCCCAAATTAGGAGGGCAGGAGTGGAAAGGGAGGAGGCAGAATAGAGAGGTGTCCTCGTTTACAATTGTTGGATCTGGTGACTGGGCGCGTTGGCAGAGCATGGATGACGTTTGGGCGGGGAACACTGGGGAGTGCAGAGAAGACTGGCAGAAATGGGAGAGTCCAAAAAGGAGCTGTTGGAGGTGGGGATGGGAGTTCAGGTCCATTTTAGACAAGCTGACTCTCAGCGGGCTTGGAGCTAGCTGGAGGGCAGCTGAAAGGCCAGACAGAAAGTGGACATTGAGGAGCATCCTGATGGTGGTGTTTGCTGAGCCCAGAGGGGGATGAGAGCTAAGGGCGAAGGTGTGGAGGGTGTGGGGGTTGGGCCTGACGGAGCCTCCACCCTCCTGTGGCCCAGTCCTGCCTCCCTGCCCGTCATCGCCAAACACCTGCTTGGTTTCCTCTTCAGCACCCCCTGGTTGTTGCCGGGACGGGGTTCAGTGCATTTTTTAGTATCTCTAAGTATTAACACTCTTCCCTAAATTGGGCCTAAGTTCTTCTCTCTAAGGCTTTACCCATTTCCTAATTCACCCCTTAGGGCCCCTTGAAAGGAGTCTAATTCTTTCCCCAAATGATAGAGCTTCAGCTATTTAGGGACCTTCTTCAGCATCGTCTGCCTCAGAACCACGGGAGACGCGTTCCTCTTGTACTTTTTAACCTGTCCTGCTCCTTCTCCTCTGTGCCCCGTCAGAGGGGGCCGCCCCTGAGGGAAGCCTGTGTTTGGGGGGGACTGTCTGGGCAGAGCAGGGCCATCGCTGCCTGTGCTCTATGTCCTGTTGCCGTCAGGTCATAGCTGTGGGTGTGTCCACTTACGGCTTGGGACCCGTTAGTGGACTGTGAAATCAACTTAGAAGGTTGCAACCTTGCAAGCAGAGAGAGAGGATTCACGGATCTAGTAAGGGGAAGTGCTATTTTGCCAACTTGTCATATATATAAATATATAATGGATCGTGTTGTAAAATGTATTCCTTACTGTGGATTGTAGTAAAGAAGTTTGAAAAAACCCTGGGTTATAAGACCTTTTGAGGCTGCCAGATCACGTCGTATTGTGTGTCTCATCAGTAGAGTCTTTCCGCCTTCCTGATTCCTACGACATTTTTGTGTGCACTGTTGCCATTGTTATGTGCTGCTTCTATTTTTAGTTTGCACATATGTGTTTTGAGGCCTAAGTAGAAAACCCTATTTGACCCTGTTTTCTCTCCATCCTGTGGACCTTTTGGTACCTGATCCTGTCACTCAACATGGCTTTATTCTTATTTTCAACATCTGCCTGTTTAATGAGTGTGCCTTCTCTATCATTATTGATAAGTTGAATAGGACAGTTCTGAGGACAGAGCCCTGTGGCAGACCTCTAAAGACTCTGCCCCCAAGTTGATACGCTGCTCATACTTTGAACATGGTCGTTCAGCCAGTGGTGAGCCAGCCTATCTCTGTGGCTGGCCCTGAAAGGGATCACTGGCAGACCTTGTGAAACTTGAACGTCTCCAGCCCGAGGGGCAAACTCAGCTGCCCGCAGGGGCTTGGCAAGTAGTGCAAATGAATGAAGTGGTAATTAATTCAGGCAATTGATAAATAATCCCTGATCCCTGGCCTTGGTTTCACGAAAGCAGAGTCGGGTGACAAAGCTTGGGTGGCTGGAGCGGTGGCCGCTGCTCTTTTGGAGACAAAGTTGCCAGGCAGAAGTGTGGACCTTCCAGGAAATCTGGGTTTCTTGTGAAATTTGATTTTTTTAATGTTGGCAAAACAAACAAACAAAACAGATCTGTGGCAGGTTTGGCTGCAGCCCTCGAGTTTGTGACCTGTCAGCCAGGACGTCTCCCCATCTGCTGGTCCAGCAACCGCACGACGCAAAGCAATGAGATTAGTTGGACATTGATGGGGTGATGGCCTTTGTTGAACCTGGCTCCCTGTGGTTCCTGTTGTTACCCAATCAGGAGTCTTTCCTGGGGCTGTGCTCACTCAGTGGACTGAAAGTTGGGGATGATGCTTGTCCTTCTCTCGCAGGTCTGAGGAGTGTACCAATGGGATCCCGCTGGCTGGGAATGGAATTTAGAGTTTCTTAAAATCTCTGCACCTATCCTGGCTTCGCTCCCCTCATTTCTGTGTCTACTCCTCCCTTTCTTCCTCTTTTTGGTCCAAAGAGCATTTTTCTTCCCAGGGAATTCAGATGCTCCAGAGCCGGCTTAGCCCTTTCTCGCTCTTATTCACACACCAAAAATAACTTTTAAAATCCTTTTAGTTGTCTTGACCATTTTGGGGAAGCCTCAGCTGCTGCAGCATTCGTCTTTCTGACACTGTTTTTGTAAGTCCATGCTGCTCCCTCAGGCTCCCTCTTGGTCGTGCATGTTGTTTCTGTCTTTTCTACGTAAGCAGGTAAAATTTGACCACTTCAGATTTTGTGGCCTTTGCAGCCACATTAGGTTAGGTTTCTAAGAAGGAAAGAAGGGAGTCCTGGTGATCAGCCGCATTCCTAGAGGAAAGGTGGTTGTTCCTAGTTCTGAAAGGTAGTCTTCCATCAAGGTCTGGGAGAGGCCGGCATATTCCATGGCCAGTGGGGGATGGACTGGGAGCGTGTTGCTGCTGCCGCTGTGGACAGGACGCACAGAAGTCATTACGATGTGGACCTCATCTTGAAGGAACTGCTGTCTGGTGGGAGAGGCAGCTACTTGAAGAAATAATAATAGTGGCATGTGATCGGTGCTGATAGAGGCATATGCAAGGTGCCACAGGGCCACAGGGGAAGGAGCCGCAGGTAATTCTGCCAACCAGGTTAGGGAGGAGATGACACTGAGTCGATGAAGGATGAACCAGAGTGGCCTCTCACAGAGGCTGGGAAGGGCATTCCAGGCCATAAGAACTGCATATGCAAAGCTCGAAAAGCATGTTGGAAAAGCATGAGGGTCCTTTGTGACCAGGGTTGGAGCACTGACAAGGATGAGGTGGGAAGCAGAGGCTGGAGCCTTTGCTCGCCTCTTGCAGGCCTGATTCCAAATCCCACCCTCTCCACCACTTTAGAGCCCATGATGGCCATATTTGACAGTCTCATTTTAATCATATTTTTAATACACTTTGTGTTCTACCTGAGGAACTAATTTCTTTTTTAACTTTTTATTTTGGTAGAGTTTTAAAACTTATAGAAAAGTTGCAAGAAGAGCACCTGGAACTCCCACATCCCCAAATTGTTTACATTTTGCCTTATTTGCTTTATCATTTTCTCTATGTGTATATATTTTTATATATGCATGTAACTTTTTCTGAAGCAACTGAGAGTCAGTCGGAGATCACTGTGTCTCTTTATCTCCAAATACTTCAGAGTGTATGTGTCCTAAGGACAAGGATGTTCTTTAGCATCCCTGTGGTATAATGATCTAAGGCAAGAACACTGAGGTTGACACAGTATGATCTTATCCACATCCATACTCAAATTTCACCAGTTGTCCCAGTGATGTACTTTATAGCTATTTTTCCCCAGTCCAAGATCTAACCTATGAGCACGCATTTCACACTCCTGTCTCTTTAGTCTTGTGAAAGCTGGAAGAGGTGTTTATCTTTTTTCCCGTTGAAATTTTTGCGGAGACCCATCCAGGCACTTTCCAGTAGGCCCTCCAGTCTGGGTTTATCTGCTGTTTCCTCATAATTAGGTACAGGTTATGCATTCTGCTGGAGCTCCGTGTGAGTGACGTTACACCTTCTCAGTGTATCGTATCAAGAAGCTCGTGATGTTGGCTTGTCCCAATATTGGTGCTGATGGTAATTTTGGTCATTTGGTTAAGGTGATGTCCAGTAGGTTTCTCCACTGTGAAGTTACTATTGTAATTCAGTAATTTTTGAGATGTTTTGAGACCATGTATATATCCTGTGCCTCATCAAGCTTTCACTTGCTAGGCATAGCATCTGCTGATGACTTTCTAAATCCATCATTCCTTCTGTGTTTTCATTGGCATTCTATTGTAAGAAGGCCCTTTTCTTTCTGGAGGGACAAATCTTGCAAACTTAATTCCACATCTTTGTATTAGCTTTTAACTTGGGGGGCTGGGCCCTCTGGCCCCCTTCTTCTTGGGCCCTTCTGTGTGCTTTGGGGAACATCAAGTAAACAATGATGGTTTCTGGGCTCGGGGAGAGGCCTGGATCTTCTTCCATGCAGCACCTCACTTGTCATCAACATGACTGGCTCAGCATGGGGCTAAACGCACATGGTGTCGGATCATTTGTTAAGTGTTTCCCTCGGGCCTGGGGCTGTGAGTGGGAATGTCATCTTGTCACCAGTTCTCTAAGCTCAGCCTGGGCTTAAGTGAGGGCATTAACGGGCAGAGAAAAGAACCGTTCCTGCTGAGAAGCTATGGCTGACCCCTTGTCCAACCTGAATTTGTTAATCAAAGCTGCTCATTGTCTATCCATACACACACCCACCCTGCACTATGGCACATTGTTACATGGTGTACTTGGTTAGCTTTCTTTCCCTCTTGACAAAAAACAAAGTCAACATGGTCCTGGTGTCACTTTGCTCATTGCAAGTTAAAGACCTTTTTGTGTCCTTAACAAATACTTGATTTCAGGGGAGCCTCCTCATCACTGTGATTGATCTGAGGCTCTCAAAGGGTCTGAGCAACATTCAGAATTCCGCACTAGGATCTCCTAAAGATCTGCCTTCCATTTCTGCCGGTGCGCCTAGCTGGGAAAGGAGATATGGGAAGATGAGCTGAGGTTCAGGCCGTATCAGAGGCAGAGGGCGTTTGCAAGAAAAGCAGGGCTTAGTTGTGCAGTGAGTGGTGTGAGGCAAGACAGTGCTTTTCAAATATTATGTCTCATCCTTTTCCTTTTTTTTCTCCCCATCTCTCTTCAGACAGGCTCAGAGCTCAGCCCAGTTGATGGACCTGTTCCAGGTCAGATGGACTCAGGGCCAGTGTACCATGGGGACTCAAGGCAGCTAAGCGCCTCAGGGGCGCCGGTCAATGGTGCTAGAGAACCCGCTGGACCCAGTCTGCTAGGGGCTGGCGGTCCTTGGCGAGAAGACCAGAAGCCCGACTGGGACGCTGCCCCAGGCCCAGCTCACACCGCTCGCCTGGAAGATGCCCACGATCTGGTGGCCTTTTCGGCTGTGGCCGAAGCTGTGTCCTCTTATGGGGCCCTTAGCACTCGGCTCTATGAAACCTTCAACCGTGAGATGAGTCGCGAAGCTGGGAACAACAGCAGGGGACCCTGGTCAGGGCCCGAGGGCTGCTCTGCTGGCAGCGAAGACCTTGACACACTGCAGACGGCCCTGGCCCTCGCTCGGCATGGCATGAAACCTCCCAACTGCAACTGCGATGGCCCGGAATGCCCTGACTACCTCGAGTGGCTGGAGGGGAAGATCAAGTCTGTGGTCGTGGAGGGAGGGGAGGAGCGGCCCAGGCTCCCAGGGACTCTCCCTCCTGCTGAGGCTGGCCTCCCAGCACCAAGCACCAGGCCGCTCCTCAGCTCTGAGGTCCCCCAGATACCTCCCCCCGAGGGCCTGCCCCTGTCCCAGAGTGCCCTGAGTATCGCCAAGGAAAAAAACATCAGCCTGCAGACCGCCATCGCCATTGAGGCCCTCACACAGCTCTCCTCTGCCCTCCCCCAGCCTTCTCACGCCACCTCCCAGGCTTCTTGCCCGCTTCCTGAGGCCTTGTCCCCTCCTGCTCCTTTCAGATCTCCCCAGTCCTACCTCCGGGCCCCCTCGTGGTCTGTGGTCCCCCCTGAAGAGCACCCACCCTTCGCCCCTGATAGCCCTGCCTTCCCTCCAGCAACACCTAGAACAGAATTTCCTGAAGCGTGGGGCACCGACACCCCACCAGCCACCCCCCGGAGCTCTTGGCCCATGCCCCGCCCGAGCCCTGACCCCATGGCTGAACTGGAGCAGTTGTTGGGCAGTGCCAGTGATTACATCCAGTCAGTATTCAAGCGGCCCGAGGCCCTGCCCACCAAGCCCAAGATCAAGGTCGAGGCGCCCTCTTCCTCCCCAGCCCCATCCCCATCCCCAGTTCTCCAGAGGGAAGCTCCCACGCCATCCTCGGAGCCTGACACCCACCAGAAGGCCCAGACCGCCCTCCAGCAGCACCTCCACCATAAGCGTAGTCTCTTCCTGGAACAGGCCCGTGACGCCTCCTTCCCGCCTCCCACGGAGCCTCCTGCTCCTGGCTGGTGGGCACCACCAAGCTCACCTGCCCCGCGGCCTCTGGACAGACCACCCAAGGAGAAGAAGAAGAAGCCCCTGACACCAGCTGGAGGTCCCCTGGGAACCGAGAAGGCCACCCCTGGAATCAAGCCCAGTGTCCGGAAGCCCATTCAGATCAAGAAGTCCAGGCCGCGGGAAGCACAGCCTCTCTTCCTGCCTCTGCGGCAGATCGTCCTGGAAGGACTGAGGTCCCCGGCCTCCGAGGATGTGCAGGCACATCCACCTGCCCCCGTCCCCACCTCACAGGGCTCTGCTGTCCCCCTACCCCCAGAACCTTCTCTTGCGCTATTTGCACCTAGTCCCTCTGGGGACAGCCTGCTGCCCCCTACTCAGGAAATGAGGTCCCCCAGCCCCGTGGCAACCCTGCAGCCCGGCTCCGCCGGCCCTCTTCCCCCTGCCGATGACAAGCTGGAAGAGCTCATCCGGCAGTTCGAGGCTGAATTTGGGGATAGCTTTGGGCTTCCTGGCCCCCCGTCTGTGCCCGTGCAGGACCCCGAGAACCAGCCAACGTGTCTCCCAGCCCCCGAGAGCCCTTTTGCTACTCGCTCCCCCAAGCAAATCAAGATCGAGTCTTCGGGAGCTGTGACCGTGCTCTCAACCACCTGCTTCCATTCAGAGGAGGGAGGCCAGGAGGCCACACCCACCAAGGCCGAAAATCCACTCACTCCCACCCTCAGTGGTTTCCTGGAGTCACCTCTTAAGTACCTGGACACGCCCACCAAGAGTCTGCTGGACACACCTGCTAAGCGAGCCCAGGCCGAGTTCCCCACCTGCGATTGCGTCGGTAAGTCTGCCTGGGTGTCAGGGAAGGCCAGCGGATGTGGCCTGGTGGGCTTGGGTTTCTAGACTCGGTCTTTCATCTGGCAAACATTTACTGTGTGCCAGCCACCCCGGTGGGGCCTGGGGACACGCAAATGAGCTCACAGGCTAGTAGAAAAGACATGGAAGGAAACCAGTAGTGATGCTGTGTGGTGTGTGGCGTGTCAGTGAAAGTGGACACAGGTGCTTCGTGGCACAGATTGAGATAAAGGCATCCTGGAGGCCTTCCTGTGGGAGGTGGTGCTTATGCTGAGGCCTGAGCTCACTGGCTGTGAGGGTGAGGCTTATTTGGTCTGCTCTTGGTCTGCAGGAGCAAAAAGGGAGAAGTCTGTGTAGGGATGAACAAAAGGTGGTTTGAGAGGCAGGCAGGGTGCAAGGTTGGGACTTTGACTTGATCTCAGAGGTAATAGTGAGCTTCTGAGGGTTTTAAAACAAGTAATGACCTGTCACCTTGTTCTTCTGAAAGACTATTCTAGCTTGTGGTGGGGAAGAACAATTGTTGGGGGCACCTGTAAGAAAGGTGTTGTCATGAGCCAGGTGAGAACTGACAGGGGCCTGGACTGAAAGAGTTGGGTGGGTGGAGGGCACAGAGTGGGTTTGAGGGCCTCTGAAGGAGGGGGGCGTGAGGGGATGAGGACAACTCAGGTCTCCTCCTCGGTGGTGGTGGTGGTGGTGACTGAGAGCGTAGGTTTGACTTCTGTTTGGACGAGCTGAGTTTGAGGGGCCTGAGAGATTGGGGGTCGGGCCCTGGGTTATGGGTGGGCGTGGTTAGCTTTTAGGTGTGGTGTGGGTAGCGGAGCTGAGGAGTTGGGTCCATTTCTGAGCCTTGCCTTCTGGATACAAGCAGGGCCCCGGGGCCGTGAGGACTGCTCTGTGGACCTCTGCTGTCCCGGTGGAGGTCGCTGACACATTGCTAACTCCAGGTCCACTCTAGGCTCCAGCTTCTGCTATTTACAGAGTGTTGTGTAAGAGATACATGTGTTTCAGACGTTGATCAAAAAACGCATTGATGCTGGCAATGAGCATGTTGAATTCTTGTGATTTTGTGATCACAAACGGGTCTTATGAAAAGGCTGTCTTCCTGCCTGTTACGTGTGACTTGTTGGGATGGTGTGTCCTAGTTGGTGAGGAGGACCTGGGCTGTCCTGCCCAGTCCAGCTACTCCAGACTCCTGGGGCACAGGGCAGAGGGGTTGTTGACAAGGAGTCACTTGGGAACAAGGAGAAGATTGAACAGATGTGCAGGGTCCTGCAAAATGCTCACGGACGGGCTCCGGGACCATGGTTCCCACTGACGGGTAACCCTGTTCATTGCTGGATCTGACTAATGAGGACAGGACTTTGAGGCCCCTCATTTCCCAGCACTTGGGAGAAGCTTGTTCTGGTCATAGGGACGGGGCCCCTCCTGTGTTCTTTCTTTCTTCGTGTCTGTGTGTATCTGTCCCGTCTGCTTCCTTAGGTGTTTCTCCCCGTCCAGGGTAGGAAATATCCCTCCCTAGCGCCTGGGACACAGCTGATCCTTAATAAATGTTTTAATTGTTGGATTCAATTATATGGATATTATGTTTGATCAGACTAGTTTTTTTTTTAAATTTGAATTCTAATTCCATCACTTCCTCATGCATAAAATGAAAATGAGAATAGTACCCCCTTCACAGGGCTGTGGTGAGGATTAAGTTGGTTAATGTGTGTAAAGTGCTCAGAGCTGTGTCTGGCTCATAATTACACACTATAGGAGTGTTAGCTGTTATCAAGCCGATTGAGTGCAGTAAGGCACGAAAAAGAAATAAAAACGTGTATCATAGAGGAAAAGTGTTGGCTATTACTTTACCCGTCAATCATTTATTGATTACCTAGCTCTGTACTAACTACCAGGAAGGATAAAAATAAGATATGGTTCATCTTGAAAAACTTTGTGGTTGATTTGAAGAGACAGCGTGAACAATAAAATACTCAGTCACCCATTCGACAGTGTCTGCCAAATGCCCATGCTGTCGTATGGAAGTGCCGAAACTTCTAAGGGTGCTCTGAAACACCAGGCTTGGGTGTCATTATGGAGGGTAATGTTTTACCTAGCAAAGTCTTGTTCAGAGCTGGGTTTTGAAAAATGTAGTGAACACAGATGGGGAGAGGTGAGAAGGTGGCCCCTCCAGACCGAAGAATGCAAGAGCACAGTCTAAGGAGCAGCAAGGAGCAAGCCAGGAGGATGTAAGGCCAGTAGCACAGGAGAGGGCCGGAACGCTCAGCGTTCTCCTGCATTCCTCAGACCAGAGGAGCCCTCCAACCCGAGAGGATAAGTCTCAGCTGGAAGCTAGTGACAGGCGGTGGACTGTCAGCATGAGGGAAACCCAGTGGTTGCAGCACTGGCAGCTTCTGCCTTGGCAGACCAGGAAGGGCAGGGGCAGGGGCGAGAGACAGGGGGAGCAGAGATTCCCACCACTGCCAATCATTTATTGCTCCAGTTTGTATTTGCTGCTAAACAAACCGAAAACTACCCTGTGTTGGTAAATGTTAAATTGTGGGAAAATACTTAGATGAAAACAGCACGCACAAATAGTGTATAAACAATCATCTCACCTAGGTTAAAAAAAAAATTAGAAAAAAAGCTATAAGGAAATATATCAACAGTGATTGTCTCAATGGTCAGACTTTGGGTGACTTTTCCTTCATATGGTTTCTGAATTTTCCATAAGGAAATATGTATTTTATAATCAAGAAATACTTTTGAAAGTGTGTCCTATAAGTAGCATGGGAGATGGATTGGTGAAGGATAATAATCCTGTGGTAAGAGACCAGTTGGGAAGCTATTCATAATAATAATAATATTTAATAATAATATTTATGAAATACTTGCTCCGTTCCAGGCACAGTGCCAAGTACTCTACAGTTACCGCCTCATTTAATCCTTGTAACGTCTATATATGAGGTGGGTACTGTCAGTAGTTCCATCTTAATGATGAAGAAAGCAAAGTTAGACAAAGTAATTTACCAGGTCATAGAGCTAACAAGTGGTGGAAGTGAGGGTTTTGTTTTGTTTTGTTTTTTGGTGGGGAAGATTGGCCCTGAGCTAATGTCTGTGCCAATCTTCCTCTATTTTATATGTGAGATGCCTCCACAGCATGGCTTGATGAACAATGTGTAGACCTGTGCCCGGGATCTGAACTCATGAACCCCAGGCTGCCAAATCAGAGCATGCAAACTTAACCACTACACCACTGGGCCGGCCCCTGGAAGTGAGATTTGAACCTAGGGGTTGGACTCTTAACCACCGTGCTATACTATGATTGAAATTGTTGAGAAATGAGTCCTAACTAAAACAGTGGTATTAGGAATGAAGGGGGCCAAAGAAGAAGGGATTCACTTGGAAACAGTTTCTAGAGGTACTGGGGTTCATGTTAGGGAAAGCCGTCCTGTTTTCCAGAAATGTCTGGACAAGTGCTTCCATCAGCTGGTATGGCAGAATTTGTCTTTGTGAACTTGGGCTCAGGACAAGGGTCAGGAATAAAGCCACTCACTTGGGGATTAGTGTCAGGTTGGAACCATCTCTTATTTCAGAAACTCATCTCCTCAACAGTTCTAGGTAGAGAGGTGCAGATTGCAGGTCAGTATAAGGAAGAATTTTTCATAGATGTGACAGTGAAATTTGGAGACACCATGAAGTGTTCATAATAAATGATTGAAAATTAAGTATGGGAACAGCTTTGTAAAAGCATGAAAAGGTGCTATAGAGTAACAGAAAAACCCTAATATTCAAGCTCCCTGGTGGTTTTTGCCAAATAAGCAACTTTGCCCAAAATGGGCATCCAGGTGACCGAAAACCCAAACGCCAAGTGAAGGTATGGATAGAGTTCATATGGACTTGTTCTCTGAATTTCGAAATACTCTAATTAGAGGCAGCTCGGAAGCTTCAAAGAAATAAACTTAGGTGACATGAAAGAAAATACCTTACTCCAAAAGGTAGTATGGTATATACAGATTTGAGAAAACTTAGCACAAATTGAAGTTCCCTGTTGAATTACTGGAGGAAGAGAGCACTGATATATTTCTAATATTTTGTGGCACACGTTGGAGATCCCCCGACCACCCCTTAAGCGTCCTGTAACACCACTCTCAGAGATAGGACACTGAGCTGCAATGACTGTTGGCTAGGCCCTTTATGCATTTTGTCTATTCTCAGAAATGGGGAGATTCACCAGGAGAGCCAGTTTAGGACAGGGAATGAGTCCAGATGACTTTTTAGTGGGAATAGCACCCTTTGAGATCATCTGCTCCTCACTTTATAGGTAAAGAAACAGCTCTGTGCTGACTTTTAAGCCTTGTCCTGATGTCCCTGAGGAGCAGTCCACAGGCAGCTGGAGACATTAAACCATAGTAAAAGGAGCTTAGGAGACAGATTTTAGATGTTGCCTTCATAGAAATGCTGTATTTTTATCCACTTGATCATCCTGCCCTAAAGAGGTAGCCAAAGACCAATACAAGAACAACCATCTCTTTTGCTGGAACATAGCAAAAGTCTGGGCGAGGGAGGGATGTTGTCCAGTATCCACTGGGTAACTTCAGTGTGGACCACAGTTTTGAATGGGGACACAGAGACTTATCTCTGTTTACAATAATGTAAAGTCTATTTCCTATAGTTTTTATGAGAATGTATTCCCCCCCCCCCCACATTCAGTTTGAGATAAAAAGGAACTCCCTGTCTTTTAAGTATTATTTCAGACAACAGAATATTTGGACTCCAATATAAAGGTGGAGAATCTGACTCTGGGTAGGAGGGTGTCGGAAAGAACTTCTGGAGGAGGTGATATCTGCTCTGAGTTTTAAAGGATAAGTCGAGGTTTAATAGATTAATAGGGAGAAGGCAGAGTGTTCCAGGCAAAGGGACATGAAGATTATGGAGATGAAAAACCACTTAAAGATGTAGAGATGTGACAGCATGGGGAAATACAAGTAGTTCTGGTGTGACTGGTGTGTTAGGTCAAAGATTGGGAGTGGCGGGAGAGGAGAGTTTCAGGGGAAGAGAGGCAGAGAAACCAGTTTGCAAGCTCAGGCATAGTTCAGGCAAGAAATAATGGGTCCCTGAACTAAGAATGACATTGAGTAGGAGGGAGAAGAGAAGGAGGTGGATAAGAGAAGGAAGGAGAAGTAACTGGCTCAGCAACCAGTTGGATGTAGGAGCAAGGAAGAAGCAGCAGTCACAGTTGATTCCTGAGGTTCCAAGTTGGGCGGGGCGACTGGGCAGGGGGTGGTGCCATTCACCAAGATTTGAAATCCTGGGAGGGAGGCAGGTTTGGACATCCAGCCTTTGAGATGTCTGTGGGACCTGGAGGGGTGCATCCGCTTGGATCTGTGAATTCGAGGTTCTTCAGCAAACTCATGGTAGCTGAAGTTTCGATTATGGTCATTTCACCAGGCTGACTGTGTAGATCAAGAAGAGGCCTGAGAATGGATGATGCCGACATTAGGGGAGGGAATCTCAAACAAGAGGCTGTGAAGGAAGTGTGAAAGAGATGTGGAGAGAAATTGAGGAGGCGGTATGTTAAAAAACCAACAGATAGTTTGGGAGGTTGGGAGGGTTAACAGCATCCGTATTGAAGAAGGGTCAAATTTTTGTGCTGGATTCTTCTTTGTCTTCCATGATTTGTTACTATATGTGCACTAGTCTTTTCAGTTAAACCCAAGGTTCCTTAAGAACAGGAACTGAATGTTGTATTTCTATAGCATCTAGACTAGTACTGAGCATATGGTAAGTACTCCACATATTTTTTGGTTAACTGATCAACCTTATTCTACCTCCATATTTAAACTCTACAAAGATGTCAGATTGGTTTAGGCGTGTTCTCCTTACCTCTAATCTTTGTCATTAGTGCGTGTGCCCACTGTTATGAAGGTGTTTCTGTGTATTACCAGCAGGCCCAGCATGCTGCCCATGAGCTCACAGGCAGCTGAGCTGAGATTTTAGTTTTAAAAAAATTCATCTGACACACCTGACCCAGGGTAGGGCCCAACATCTACCTGCCCACGGCATGGATTTGTGACTGACAGGAGGCAATATGCTAGCTGTCAGTTACTGACTAGCATGGAAGTGGAATCTAATTAGTTGTGTAAGCTTAAGCTGTTCAGCTTTACGTCCGCTAAGATTACATCAGGATACTGAGGCATTATATAGGATTGTTTGGAAAAAGGAGATGGGTACAGTAAACCCTTTGTGTGAGCTCGACACCTGTGCATTAGTTGTAGACTGATGATGTACCAATGTCATAAAGAGAAGAAATGCCGCAGCCTAAATCTATACCTGGCCATGAGTTCCCCTCCTGGGAAAGTGTGGGTGCCCTTGTCTCTGTGTAGAGAGAGAAGGGGGAAGGGGGAAGGATCATTTAGAAACGGAGGGTCCTTCTTTCTGTTAGGCATTCGTGAGTAGTTTCTTGTGTTTAGTATCTCTTGCTGATACAGAAAGGACACACTCCATTCTCTCCTGAGCCTAGTGCAGAAGTGGAACAGAGCATGTTTTTCTATTTTAGTGAGTATAAAATTAAGTGCACAGGGCAAAGAAAAGCACCTAGAGCCACATAACGGGCGTTTTCTCAAAAATTGGATTTTGCTCTCCTGAGCTCTACCCCAGGGCTTTCCATTATGTATTTTAGGAAAAAACTTCACTTCTCCGACTACTCAAAGCGAGATGTAAAACCGATTTTTCTTTAAGAAGAGCTGAGCCGTTTCGTTGCCCGGCCACTCTACCTCTGTGGAGAAAGAAGAAAAAGTGGTGATTTACCAGCAAGATAGCCAAATACTCTTTTCCTGAAACCTGGCGAAAGGGACCAAAGGAAACAGAAACAGAAGAGAAAATTTCGTCAACTGAAATTTGGAAATTGCCCCAGTTTTAAACCATGTATTTCAGGGGCTGTCTGCCAGTTTAAGATCAATTTGAATTAAAATAAAGGAGGACATGGGGCATATAACTCCCAGTGTTGGGAAAAACAATAGCGGAGGCTCAGAAGGACCCCTCCAATTGGAGAGATGGCTGGGGACCACCCATCTAGAAGGCATGCTCTCTGGGAAGTTGGGAATGCAAACAGTCCCCTTTTCCCTGTCTGCTCCAGCTTCTGATGGGGATAAGGTCTGGGGTGAGGACGGTTGGCTGGAGAGATGGGAAACCATATCTTAGAAGCCAGCTTTGTAGCTGAGGGCCAATAGCACCAAACAATGGCCATTGTGCAGAGAAAAATATGTGCTGAACCACCAAACAAGAATCCTGTAAACCATGGGACTTCAGTTTAACTTAATTTCTTATCAGAGTGACCGGCTCACTCCCATATGAGGAAATAAACCCAAATCCTAGCCTCAGGACAGAGCACAACCCAACCCCCCCCCCCCCCCCCGCCCCCCGACACACACACACAAACATACATACACATGGAGAGGCGTTGGCCCCGGCAGACAGAGGGCGTGGAGATGCCGTTTCCCAGTCACAGCTGTCCACAGCCAGCCCCCGTTCCCCCATCCCCCTCAGGCTGCTGAACTTCTGAACTAATGGAGACTTCTACAACATCCAGCTCTCTAGCTTAATTTCTAAGGGAGGAATTTGAGCAGTGTCAAGGAAGTAGGAGTAAGGAGATTTTATTTTTGGGCAAGTGAGTCTAGACCAGTGGCTTTCCACTGAGGGCTAATGTATCCCCCTTCTTCCCGGGGCACATTTGGCAGTATCCAAGGACATTTTTGGTTATCACAACTGGTGTGGTACTACTGGCATCTAGTGGGTAGAGGCCTGAGATGCTGCTAAACATTCTGTAATGCACAGGACAGTCTCCACAACAAGGAATTATCCAATTCAAATTTAATAGTGCCCGGGGAGCGGGGGGGGGGGAACCCTGGAGATAAACTTCTTCCATTGAAAGCTTAACAGGCAAACAAAAAATTCAACATGCAACCCATTCAAATGCTGTGGGGAAAAGTGGAGGGGGTTAAATATCACATTCAAAATGAAGATTTACGGGGCCAGCCAGGTGGCGCAGTGGTTAAGTGCCCACGTTCCGCTTCAGCGGCCCCAGGGTTGCTGGTTCGGATCCCGGGTGCGGACATGGCACTGCTTGGCAAGCCATGCTGTGATAGGCGTCCCGCATATAAAGTAGAGGAAGATGGGTACGGATGTTAGCTCAGGGCCGGTCTTCCTCAGCAACAAGAGGAGGATTAGCTGCAGATGTTAGCTCAGGGCTAATCTTCCTTGGGAGAAAAAAAAAAAAGATTTACGTTAGAAAATACAAGAATTTGAACAACTGATTTATACTTTCAAGGAAGTTGGCTAAAATGGTGGTGGTGAAATCAGAAATGAAAGGTGAGGTGCTAGAATAGTTACAGAGGTCACAAGAAGTATGGATATTAAGCTCCAGAAGAAGCGTGCCATTGTACAAGCATTTATAACTGTACTTAGAAGCTGCAAAAAGCAGAATCAGAGTTACAGAAAAAGCAAATCAATAAGGAAGGAGGACAGGCTTGAAAGATCCCTCCAAAACAGGAAAAGAAAATGGAAAGGAGCCTAGCCAGAGTGGAAATAAGAGACACAGAAGAGAGTTAGGAGGGGTCCTACAGACAGAATCGTTCTGTCGGGGATGTTGGAACATTCCATGGTGTTCCCAGGAAAGAGCATGGAACAAACTGAACAAAGGCCGGAGTCAAAGCTAAAATAGAAAGCTTTTTCAAAATGAAAGAAAATGAATAAAAACCAACAAATAATGATCCTGATGAATTTACTGAATTTCAAGGATAAAGAATCGCCTACAAATAAATTAATTAAAAAAAAACTAAATTAGTCACAGGTACTTGGTTTTTTAACTTTTTTTTTTTTTACTGTTTAAAAAATATTTTTTAAGGGGCCAGCCCGGTGGTGCAGCAGTTAAGTTCACACGTTCTGCTACCGTGGCCCAGGGTTCGCTGGTTCGGATCCCGGGTGCGGACACAGCACCACTTGTCAAGCCATGCAGTGGTGGGCGTCCCAAATATAAAGTAGACGAAGATGGGCATGGATGTTGGCTCAGGGCCAGTCTTCCTCAGCAAAAAAAAAAAAAAAAAAAGTATTGGCAGCAGATGTTAGCTCAGGGCTAATCTTCCTCAAAAAAAAAAAATAGTTTTTAAAAACGTCCTTGTAATTGAAACACACATGTAAGAAGGTATATAAATCTTAAGTGTACAGCACAATACAGTTTACAAAAGGCACATACTTGTGTAACCACATCTAGATCAAGAAATGGAGCTTCACGAGAAGCACCCCTATGTCCCCGCCCAGTCTCTTACACCTGACTCCCTAAATCAAACTATGGCCTGCAGACCAACTCCAGCTCCTATCTGTGAGCCAGAAACGGTTTTGATGTTTTTAAATGGTTAAAACAAATCAAAAGAATAATATTTCATGACTCATGAAAATGATATGAAGTCCAAATTTCAGTGACCATCAAGTTTTAATGAAACATAGCCACGCTCATTTGTTTATGTATTGTCTCTGGTTTGTATTACACCGGCAAAGATGAGTAGTTGCCACAGAGACTGCATGCCCTGCAAAGCCTTAAGTGTTTGCCATCTGACCCTTAACATAAATAGTTTGCCGACCCCTGTCCAAAGGTAACTGTTATTCTAACTTCTGACCAGGTTGATCAGTTCTACCTGTTCTTGAACTTCATATGTATGGAATCATATGTACATATGTGTTTATTCTTGTATGTTCTGGCTTCTGTTGTTCAGTGTTGTGTTTGTGAGATTCATCTATGTGAGTGTAGCGGGACCTGTAGGTTATTCCTTCTCATTGCTATATAGTATTCTGTTTTATGAATATACCACCATTTATCCATTAGCTCGTTGATGGTCTTTGGACTGTTTCCAATTTGGTATTGTTATGAATTATGCTGACATAAGACATTCTTACGTATGTCTCCTGGTACATGTATGTATCCACTTAGATGTTGGGTATGTACCTAGGACTGAAATTGTGTACGTTCGGCTTTAGGAGGTAGCTATTTTCCGTTTTCCAAAGTGGTTGTAACAGTTTAAGCTCCCACCACCAGTGGCCCGCATCCTTACGAGCAAACGTGATCACCAGTCTGTCTACCACTGTGGTAGGTGTATGATGATATCTCATTGTGGCTTTAATTTACGTTTTCCCGCTAACTGATGAGACTAAGCACCTTTTTGTACATCCTTGTGGACTACCAGTTCAGGCCGTTTGCCCGTTTCTCTATTGTGTTTCTATCTTTTTCTTATTGGGCAGTAACAGTTCTTGTTTTATTCTGGATGTGAGTTCTTTGTTGGATATACGTATTGGCAGTTCTCAGAGTATTGAGATAAAAAGTTTGACCTGAGAATTCTATACCCAGTAACGTTGCCATTCACATGTAAAGGCTTCATAAAAACATTTCCAAATATGCAGGAACTCAGATTTTCTGGAGATGAATCAGATCAGTCAAGAGGAAGTTGTGGTGTGAAGGGGCTGGCAGTGAACGCTAAATGTAGAGTCTAAATTTAAATAACTGTGACGATTGGCTTTCTAAAACAAAAACAATGTAGCTTACCCTGTACTTGAAATACATTTATTTTATATTAAATATCTCTTTTTCTAATAGAGAGGGGGAAATATGTTATGAGGATACCAACAAAAAGCAGGAGGTAAAATGAAGGAGGAGGTGGGAGAAATTGGAAGAGTGCTAACTTTTTTCTCTCCGAAAGTACCGTTGACATTACTCAAAACATACTATAGATGTTCCAGATTACTGGAGGTCGGGGGTGGGGTAGAAGAAAATACAAAATTTATAGCAAAGGATAAGAAAGAAAGAAAACAAGGAAACATAACCATGGGAAACAAAGTGACAGAAGACAGTGCAAGAAATGTAAAAAGGGCAAACTCACTGAATTTAAGGTTAATAGCATTAAACAGCACCAAGAAGGTGAAGAAACCTTATTTCGCTATGAGAAAACGGAAGCATATATTGGGCACTGATTCAGAGCGTAGATTGTGGTCTATCCAACATTATCCGAACCTTGCAAAATACGGTTACCTGTCTGGCACTGTAACTGAGTACAAGCCCTTTGCCACACAGAAGACGTAGATATATATACAGAGAGAGATTTAAATATATGCAGAGAGAGAGATATATCCTCTCTCTGTATATAATGAAGATATATATATAACAAGGATATGTATATATGTATATATATAATGAGGATATATATATCCTCATGTATGTGTAAATGTGTATATATATGTTTAAATTAGGCTATTTAAATTTGTAAACGTATGCAGTACTAGTTTTATAACTAAGCATACTTGGTTGTAAGTCCAGTTTCTTCCCCTAGAATATCTTCTGCCACGTACAGACGTATGATCAAGGGAAGTGAGGTATACATATATATATGTATAAGGCTGCCTTATAAACTGCTGGAAGGGAGAGACTGGTTTATTGGGCGTTTGGTGCTGCGTGTGCCCTCTGCGTTTCAGTGCCCTCCCCACAGAAACCTGGCCATCCACTTTCCGGGTTGGTGGGGTTTTGCATCTTCCTATCTTTTTTCCCAGCTGCTGGGATGGAGTTGCCAAGATTAGGTTTGCATCTTCGCCCTGAAAATTTCCTTTCTCTGCCCTTAACTTTGTAAGTTTGAAGTTTTTCTGATTTGGGGCAGAAGGTAGTCACCAAAAGCTACATCGTGTTCCAGTTCTAGTGTAAGACCCTGCAGTCAATCCATTGCTTTGACTTTTCTCCAGACGATGGAAACTGAAATGGAGCCCAGAAGTTCTGGCATATTCTTAGGTCCTATTTTCTCTGAACTGTGTGGTGTCCTAGTGTGTATAAAGAACTTTCAGACCGCTACCTCCAACACTCGTGTTCTTACATTCTCTTTCCCTACGTGCCCCCTCTTGGTCTCCTCCCCTCCTCCACTTCACATGCATCCTTCTGCAATCGTCTCTCTCTTATGGTTCGAAATAGTGTATGTTTGGGTCAAGTCATTTTTAATCCTTTAGTTGAAAGTATTAATTCATTCATGAAACACTTAGCCATTGATAGGTTAAGAACTACGCGAGCGACCTTCTCTCTCATCTAATCCTCAACAATTCTGTAATGTAGAAACGTGATTTTTAACTGCTCCGAGGGCTCATAAAGGTTGCATGACTCGGTCACAGTCACACAGTTTGTTTGGCACCTATTGAGTTCCTGTTATGCGCCCAATGCCGCACTTAGCCCTTCACGCATTTTACACACGAAGGCATGAGGATGAGAGAGGCTGGGGAGATAACTCGTTACAGTGGCCAGGGTCTCTGCAAAATCCTTGTTCATTCTGCTGTGCCGTGTTAACCATTGATCTGTGCTGTGATACGTGCTTTGATATTTTTGTTGTCTGCAAGGTGGTCTAGGAGTCCAGAGGGAAACCAAGCCTGAGAAGTCCGATAGGGTTTCACAGAAAAGGTGGCGTTTCAACTAGGCCTTAAGAAAGGAGGTTTTCCAAAGAGAGAAATAGAGGAAGGCACTGTTGTCAATGAGAAGGCATGCTTAAAGACACAGGGGTGTCGCACGGTTGTGTGGAAGGGGCTGTGGTGGCTGTTGCAGGATGCGAGGCCAGGAGGCATGCAGAGGTGGCCTGGTGGGGGCCTTGTGGACTGTGCTCTGGAAGTGTGGGTTCTGCCTTCTGTCCAGCATGGAGTCGCCGCTGGGAAGTGGTGTGACTGGATTTCTGTTTTCAGAGTGTAACTGGTGTTATTGGGTAGGATGGCCTAGGCGGGCCGACTACTTAGGAGATCATGACACTAATTCTGGCAAGAGCCTGACCCAGGACATTAGTGGGGGTGAAGAGCCTCTGTGAGCGGAAGCCGTAAGTGGTAGACAACTTTCATCAGTGCCTCTGCTGTCGCTGCACACATCATTGCGAATCTTTTTTGTTGTTGTTTTTATAAAACCAAGAACACAACTGAACTCATTTTCACAAACTTGCTCTTGCTCATACTTATTCTAGGGTGAGTAATGACGCATATACCTTCATGCTTGCATATGTGTGCATGTTTACTAATGTATCTATGATTGTGTGTACACTAACTGTGGCATGTTATACAGTCTGTGCTGAAATTTGCTTCTTTTCCCACTTAAAATATCTTGGAGGTCATTTTTTGTTAGTAAACCTGGAGCTGCCTAATGCCTCTTGATAGCTGCTTAGTGTTTCATTATATGAATGTGCCATAATGTATTTATAATACATAGTGTATTATGATGGACATTTAGGTTTCTTACATCTTGCCATTTCAAATGATACAGTGAGTATTCTTGTATCTACATATCACTTTGTGCATACGCAAGCATATCCAAATTTCTAGAAATAAATTCTTGGAAGATTTGAAATTCGTTGAAATTGCTGAGTCAAACAGGCTCACGTAATTTTAATATATTGCTGACTTACTTTCCATACTGCCTGCTTTCTTATTCTCTCACCAATACAAGGAGCGATCAGATCTTGATGGTGATTCATCTGAAAGGCAAAACCGGTACCTTATTGTAGCTTTAATTATGTTGGAACCATTTGCCTTTCCCTTTCAAGGAATCATTTCTATCTCATTTTTCGTTTTTCTCTTGTATTATTAACCTTATTTAGCTGCAGGAGCTCTTGATATATTAAGGAAATTAGCCGTTTGTCTGGTATGAGTTCCAAATATTTCTTCCCAGCATGTTGTTTGCTTTTTGGCTTGACTTTTGGTAGTTATTATTATAAAATTTTCTTTAGTTAAACTTATCAGGTTTGCGTGTGTATGTGTGTGTCTGTGGCCTCAGAATTTCATGTTCTACTTAAAGAAGACCTTCTCTCTTCCATGATTATTTTTTAAAACTCTTCCATTGCTTTTCTTCTAGAATTTGTATAGTTTCATTTTTTTTTGTACTTAAATCTTTCAGCCATTTGGGATATGGTATTAAATATGGATCAGACTTTTTTTCTCAGTTGTCCCAACACCATGCATTGAAAAATTAATCTTTCCCTGTTGATTTGAAATTAGGTATCCTTTTTTGTGTGGGTCTTATCTGCCCAGGTAGATCATAAACTTTTTTTTTTTTTTTTTTTGCTGAGGATGATTGTCACTGAGCTAACATCTGTGCCAGTCTTCCTCTATTTCTATATGTGGGATGCCACCACAGCATGGCTTGATGAGTGGTGTGTAGGTCTGTGCCCAGGATCCGAACCTGTGAACCCTGGGCTACCAAAGCAGAGCATGTGAACGTAACCATTACACCAGCAGGCCAGCCCCTATAAACTTTTTAAAGGCAACAATTCTGTGTTATCCTGTCTTGTATTCCCCATGAATCTGCACATAATGTTCTGCATAAAATAGATATGACATTAAATTTTTTACATTTTAAAAATTGTGAATTACATATATAGGAAAGTACACAAAACCTTCGTATACAACTTAATGAAAATGTATAAAGGAACACCTGTGTAACCGAAACTTAGATCAAGAAATAGGCCATTTCCAGCTCCCGGAAGTCCCCTGTTTACCATTCCCAATTGCAGTCCTCTCCCATCCCTCGGAGGTAACCACTCTTTTGACTTGTGACAGTGATTTCCTTGTTTTTCTTTTTATTAATTAAGGTTGACCCATGTGAAATCACCATTTTTTGTAGGTAAAAAATCATTGAGTATCTGCAATTTCATAAGTCAACCTAGCAATATTACCACCTATGGATGGATCTCTAAACAGTATAGTTTAGTTGAGCCTGTTTTTTTTTTAATCTTTTTTTTTTTTTCTGCTTTATCCCCCCAAACCCCCCCCCCCCCCCCCCCCCCCCGGTACACAGTTGTATATCTTAGTTGCACGTCCTTCTAGTTGTGGGATGTGGGACGCTGTCTCAACATGGCCTACGACTGGTGCCATGTCTGCACCCAGGATCTGAACCCTGGGCCGCTGCAGCGGAGCACGTGAACTTAACCACTCGGCCACAGAGCCGGCCCCAAGTTGAGCCTGTTTTTGAATGTTATTTCAATGTAATCTTACCCTATTTGCTCTTCTGTGCTGTCCTCCTTTCCCTCGCTAGGATGTAGTATTCCGCCATGTTGTTGCAGGTTGTCAGTTCTCCTTGCTGGATGTATCCCATCTTATGACTCTACTACATTTATTTATCCAGCCCACTCTTGTTGGATTATGAGTTGTTTCCAGTTTTGAGTGTTGCAAACCACGTTGCTGCAAAAATCCTTGGACATGTGTTTTGATGCATGTGACCAAGATTCCTTCTAGGGTAGGATCAGCAAAGTAGGGCCTGCTGCCTGGTTTTTCGTTTATTTTTTTAAAATGTTGCATTTTTAAAAACTTTTACATGTCTAGAAAAGCAGGGAAGTTGGTACAGAGTTCCTCTGTACCCTTTACCCAGCTGCCCCTAATGTAAACATCTTACATAATTATGGCCCGTTGGAAACGAACACGTTAGTGTTGGTACGGTGCTGTTAACTACAGACTCTTTGGATTTTGTCAATTTTTCCATTAATGTCCTTTTACTGTTGTAGGACCCAATGCAGAATACCACATTGTATTTAGTCGTCATGTCTCCTCAGATAGGAGACAGACTTGCCAACTGTAGCACAGTACTTGTGTAAAGTTCTTTTTGTTTTCAGCCTTAGAGTATCCAGTCAAAACACTGTTTTCCGAAGCTCCTGTCTTTGGGGTCTCATTTCTTTCACTTAGAAAGATTCATTTAAAATTCATCCGTGTTGTTGTGTGAATCGATAGCTTGTTCCTTTCGTTTTTTTGTAGTTGTGGTGAATTTGCTCATTACATAAAATTAACCGTTTTGAAGTGAGCAGTTTAATGGCATTTAGTACGTTCATAATGTTGTGCAACCACCACGTCTTTCCAGTTCCAGAACATTTTCATCACTCCCAGATAAAACCCTGTGCCCGTTAAGCAATTACTCCCCATTTCTCCCTCCTCCCAGCCTCTGGCAGCCACCACCCGGCTTTCTGTTTCTATGACTCTGCCCATTCTGGATATTTCGTATGAATGGAGTCATACGACATGGGACCCTTGTGTCTGGCATCATATTTTTGAGGTTCATCCCCATTGTAGCACGTATCAGTACTTCATTCCTTTCTTTTTTTGTAACTTGTGGTAAAACATATATAACAAAATTTGCCATTTTAACTGTTTTAAGTGTACATTTTAGTGGCATCAGTTACATTCACAGTGTTGTGCAACCATTACCACTATCTATTTCCAAAGCTTTTTCATCACCCTAAACAGAAATTCTGTTACCCATTAAGCAATAAGTCCTCAATGTCCACCCCTCCCAGCCCCTGGTAACCTCTAATCTGATTTCTAGTTCTATGAATTTGCCTAATCTAGATGTTTCATGTAAGTAGAATCATACAATATTTCTTCTTTTGTGTCTGGCTTCTTTCACTTAGCATGATGTTTTCAAGGTTCGTTCATGTGGTAGCAGGTGTCAGAACTTCATCCCTTTTTATGGTTGAATAATATTCCATTGTATAACTATATCACATTTTGTTCATCTATTGATGGACGCTCGTGTTGTTTTTGCCTTTTGGCTCTTGTGAATAGTGCTGCTGTGAACGCTAGCACACAAGTATCTGTTTGAGTCCTTGTTTTTGATTCTCTTGGGTATATACCTAGGAGTGGAGTGGTTTGCCAACCCCAGGTCTAGAACGTGTATAACAGTAAACTGAATTCCAAGTGGTGAGATCACAGTCTAGACAACACTTGGTTTTACCAGATTTAAAAATTTTTGCCAATCTAGTCTGTGTGTAATGGTATTTCGTTGTGATTTGAATTTGTATTTCCTGATTTCTGATGGAGTTGAACACATTTTGACATGTTTATAAGCCATTTAGATTTCCTCTTTTGTATTGTGCCCGTTAATTTTCCTATTGGTGGTTTGCCTTTCTAAGTTAGTGTTGATGAATTGATGTCTCCAAATAATGTTTACTCTGTGTTTCTGCAGAACAAATAGTGGAGAAAGATGAAGGTCCATATTACACTCACCTGGGATCTGGCCCCACGGTAGCCTCTATCCGGGAACTCATGGAGGAGCGGTGAGTGATGCACAGATGTCCAAGGAGAAATGGGCAAGTTGTTAACAGAATATGGATTTTAAGCAGCTGTCATTTTCGTTGCCTTGTACTAGATAGTCTACAGAAAGGAAGCCCTGGTGTCCAGACTGTGGAAGGATGAATGTGGGATTCTCACCCCCTATGCTGCTTCTGCGTTTCTTTCTATCTGTAGGTCTGCCCCCTTATATCCCCCTCCCCCACTCTTTTGCTCTGTCTTTCTTGAAATATTTTTTATTGAAGAAATGGGGTTAAATGGTATATGTCCTAAAGAGGTTCCCATGGTCTGAATTTTGCTGCTGGCTTTCTTGTAGTATTGTGTAACAAGTTCTTCTGCCCTCTGTAAATTGGTAGTTAGATCTAAAGACTTGATCTAAATCAGGTTGCATTTCCATTCTTTCTTGTTTTCAAAACTACTTCATAGGTGGTATTTTGTACCTCTGTTAGAAGGAATGTAATGTCTTGTCTTTTGCCAGTGGGTGTCTCTTCAGGTTGTCTCCTCAGTCCTTTTGACATGGTCCTAGGAGTGTTTAATATCTTTCTTGATTTCTCATATGACAAGGTGTTCTGGGTTCACGTTGTGCATTTATCCAAGAAGTCCTGGTTTTTTTTTATTGGAGGAAAATGTATTGAGAAAACAGATTCTGGGTACTAGGGGTACTCATTGCTACTGGGGTGCTCATTGTTTCTAGGCTGTTGCAGTTGAAGGAGCTAAGATATATGTGTAGGTTTTTGATTTTTGTTTTGTTTAGTGATTTAATATATCATGAGTTTATATTGACGCTTCCAATTCAAACTCAAGACCATAGGGTTTTTACTTAATAGCTCTGTTTTGTTTTTGTTTTTTTTTTACAGCAGTTTGTATAGATAGAGACTTTAAAATCTCTGTACATTTCCACAGCGGATATTAAATAGTGTGAGTTCCAGCATATGGAGAGGTAAAATAGCTTGGTGATTGAGAGCGTATGGACACCAGAGCTAGATTAAGGTCCAGTCCTGGCTCTGCCACTTGCTGCTGAGTCCTTGCTAAGTTTCTCTACTTCTCTGTGACCCAGTTTTCTTATCTGCAAGATGGAGACCGTGATAAAAGTACATACATTGGAGGAAAGTTGTGAGGATAAACTGAACTGATGTCTGGAAAGCACTTAGTGCTTATTAGTAAGTACTGCACGCAGGGTGTCTACCTCATATACATGTGTACTGATTACATTTTTTATAACAAGCATTAGTATTTTAATAATAAAGGCAAAGATTCTGTAGACAGAAACATGTTTGCTCATACATACGCCTACAGATGTGTGGAAGGTTGAGGCGCTTAGAGTTTCTACAAATTTGGAACCAGATTTTCTCTGACCAGGGGAGCCAAATTAATCCTGTCATTAATACAGCAGGGAACATGAGTTTGAACTGAATAACTGTAATGGCATCCTGAATGAATAAAAGGTAAGAGGAATGGAGGACAGTGATCTGCTGTGAACACTTTTAACAGATGGAACCCTGTGCCATCTGGAAACATTTATATTCAAAAAGCATTTGATCAAAGACCCAATCTGCAAATTCAAGCTTGATTGAAGGGGCACCTCTGAGTCCCTGAGAATGAAACATTTAAAACAGGGCGTGTGTTGTACATGTATGCCCACGTGTGCCCACCTACGTATGTCTTGCAGTTTTGAGGTTGGAGCGGGCATCTCTTTGGCCGGTGGTTTTGTAAGGAATCTTGACCCTGTCGTTTTCAAGTTGAGGGCTGTGGAGGAGTCAAATCTTCGAGTTGGATCTGGGACCGTTTTTGTATGTGTTTGTTTCTTGGTAACAGTTTATAAGATTTCTAGAGAGCTCTCTAAATAACTTTTAGTTATAGAAGAGTATGTTTTGAAATGAGGATTAAGAGAGAGTGATAAAGTTGAGATTTGTCCTTTTCTCTCTCATTGCTTTAAAAATAACAGCCAAGTGTGGATTCTCTAGAAACTGATCCAAGGAAGGAATTCCTCTCAAGACCAGGAATACTTGTGTTTTTCCTGAGCAACTGGTTTATTTTTATCTTAAGGACCTTGTAAATCATATAACAGATTGCGATTCCATCTTTATGTTGGCTGCTAGTAAGCTCAGAGCCAGATTTGTGTACCCCCATTAGGAGGCGGGAAGTTTCTCATCTTTGGCCCAGGGGAGCCTATTCACGTTCACTCCTGAGTCCTTTTGCTGTGACCCTAAGGAGTCTTCATTAGCTTGCTCGATTTCTCATTTGTTGAAATATTCCAGACTCATCTTTCAAAATACGCAGAAGACCCCAGTGTTTGCGTTTTGTGTACCAACATCACGTCTGTCTGTTTCTCCTGTTATTCTGGTTTCATCACCTGTTATTTTTATCCTATCGACGTCTTTTTAAGTTCCTTTCCAGAACAAGGAGAGGAATGAACGATTGATGAAAGTCACCTGGCTGGTGGCAGAGGGTGGGAGGGGTCCACTTTGTGAATGGTCCAGGCTGTCTTTTTCCCTAGCCTCTCCCCTTGACCCTCTCTCTGCAGGACCACCCTACTGCCAGGAGCTGGCCAAAGGCAGGGAGAGGGAGGGAACTGAAATCGAGGAGACGGTGCTCTTAGCTTATCTGGCAAAGACTTGGAGAAAGGAGGGGGAGGTTGATAGCAAATCCTAAAATATTAGCCTAGTTTATTTATGGGTTCCATTCCTCCTGGGTAGCCGGGTCCTCATTGTCATAGATACTTGAAGTCAGTTGTTCAAACCCACATCTGAGAAGGGTGTGCTGCACAGAGCCACGTGTCCTCCAGCTGGGAAGGGAATTCTCTGCAGCCTAGGAATTCATTAAATGTTCGTTCTGTACAGGAACAGCTGACACCGTGCTAGCAAATCTGAGTTCAGGGTAACTGGTCTCATTGCTGTGTGATGGAGCTAACGCCGAAAAAGCAGTTTCAGATCAGTGTTTCTCAAGCTTGAGTGTGCTTCAGAGTCTCCCACAGAGCTTGTGAAAGCACAGGTCTCTGGGCCCCAACCCAGTTTCTGACCTAGCAGGTCTGGGATGGGACCCGAGAGTCTGCATTCCTTCTAAGTTCCCAAGTGATGCTGGTCCCGGCCCCATCCTTTGAGAGCCACTGGCTAAAATGATCAGGTTACGCTTTAGAATAAGGTTTCAGCCTGTCCTTGCAGACTTCGCTTAGGGTCTCGGAGTTCATGTGTATACTAGAAGGGCCTCTTAATGGTAGCCAGAAAGTAAGACATTTAAGAAAAAATCCTAAATCCAGAGTCAGTTGGTTCTCTTTAAACACAGAGACAGTTCTAGTTTGAAAAAAAGTCTAGCTGGTCAGTCGTGCTTGGCCCTCTAATTTCTCTTGAATGTCAAGTTCACGGCAGGAAGCATTTCTCACAAGGGCAGGATGGTGGGGCAGGTCCTGGTCAGAAGGCCTGGTCTGCGTCCTCAGCTCACCCTCCTGTGGGGAACCCGATATCCTGTCCCTTGGAGCGAGAGCGGTGCGGTCACTGTTCTTCCCACAGCGACCCCAGGACACACTGAGTGCCCAGGCTCTGTACTTGTGGGCTGCTTCCTGATAAATGCTTGTTCCACTGAAAGTTTTCCAGGAACCAAACAAAAGCAGCGCTCTCTGGTCCTTTCCTCTTGAATCAGCCCAGGCTATGTAAACTCCCCAGGGTCCTGTCTCCAGACACCTTCTGTAAGGGACTGACATAGCCTGGGAATTTTAATGTGGTCATTAGCAGAAACACTTTTCACCTCTTCACTGAGACCTGGAGTGAAATAGAGAACATTGAACTCAGAGAAACCTTAGATCGGCTTTTTTAAAAATATTTGTTTTCTTTTCCAATTACAAAAATAAAACATGTCTATAAAAGGCCTTTTAAAAAAAGTTTAGAGTGAATAAAGCTGTCTAGCAATTAAAGTTGTCTAGCAAAACGAACTTTTTAAAAAAATGTTTGATGCTTACCTTTCAATTTTTCCTAAACATTTACAAAGATATACATATGTATACAGAGAAATTTTGAACCAAATGGGATCAATCATAATATACCCACTACTTGCAAATCTTTGTTCCCCTACTTAATTTCTTCCATGTCAGTACGTATAATTCTGCCGAATCCTTTTTGATGGCTACATGGTTTTCCATTGTATGGAAATTTATTTCATTATTTTATTTAGCCAGTTCTATACTGGATATTTAAGTTAATGAATATCTTGTTCCTAAATCTTGTATTTGTACAGTTCTTTCTCAGGTAGAAATTCCTTAGAAGTGGAATGAGTGAAATGGAGAATATGTGCAACTGTCTATGGATGTATGTAAGGAATATGCGTAACTAATAGCTATGATAGCATTACCCTGTATTAAATAGTTTTTTCTTTAAAGATTGGCACCTGAGCTAACAGCTGTTGCCAATCTTCTTTTTTTTTTTTCTGCTTTTTCTCCCCAAATCCCCCCAGTACATAGTTGTATACTTTAGTTGTAGGTCCCTCCAGTTGTGCTATGTGGGACGCCACCTCAACGTGGCCTGACGAGCGGTGCCATGTCCGCAGCCAGGATTCAAACCAGCAAAACCCTGGACCGCTGAAGCAGAGCGCACAAACTTAACCTCTTGGCTGCCGGGCCAGCCCCTAAATAGTGTATTAATATAATACACCATGACCAAATTGTATTCATGACAGAAATACAAGGATAGTTTGATTTAGACAGTCTGTTAAAATAGCATACCATGTTAATTGATCAAAGGAGAAAAACCATTCAATCGTCTGTGTCCTTAGACATTAGAAATGTATTTGGTAAAAGTAATCAATCCTTTTTTTTTTTAGGTTTTATTTTTTATTTTTCCTTCTTCTCCCCAAAGCCCCACAGGACATAGTTGTATATTTTAGTTGTGGGTCCTTCTAGTTGTGGCATGTGGGACGCTGCCTCAGCATGGTGCAAGGAGCGGTGGTAGGTCCGCACCTGGGATCAGAACCGGTGACACCCTGGGCCGCCGAAGCAGAGTGCATAAACTTAACCACTCAGCTTTGGGGCCAGCCCCAAAAGTAATCAATTCTTGATGAAAAATCCTTACAACAGGAGACCCTTAGTAAAACCCTAAAAAGTAAGGAAGTCTCTGCTTGTATCCCGAAGTCAGCTAGGTTCATGCTCAGTGATGAATAGTTGGGAACATTTCTGGTAAAGTCAGGAAATAAGCAAAGATGCCTGCTAGCACTTCAGAAGCGCTGCCAACACAGAGACAAGACTGAGATAGAGTGGACAGGAGGAGGTGGCAAATGACCCTATTTACAGATGATGTGGTATTGTAAAGAGCCTGAAACTAAAGAGCCGTTGAAAATAAGACAATTCAGGGACCGGCCTGGTGGTGCAGTGGTTAAGTTCATGCTTTGGCAGCCTGGGATTCACAGGTTCGGATCCGATGTGCAGACCTAGCACCACTCATCAAGCCACACTGTGGCGGCATCCCACATAAAATAGAGGAAGACTATTATTAGTCTTAGGAAGATTATTATTAGCTCAGCGACAATCTTCCTCACACACACACACAAAAGACAATTCAGTAAGATGGCTGTTTACATTATTAAGAGTAATTAGTATTGATTGGGGCTCTTCCCTCATACCAGTAACTTGAAAGCACTTTAGATAATGTGTTCCCTGTGGATTATCTCATGTGATCTTTTTCCAAGCCTAAGAGTTAGGAACCATTTTTAACTCCATTTTACAGATGAAGAAGCTGAGGCTTAGAGAAGTTCAGTCATTGGGCCACTGTCCTGTACAAGAAACTGGCTGGGCTGGCATTCATCTCAGTCTGTCTGCCCTTGGCCAAGGCTGTACTGTAACTCGCGTGCCCCCAGGTAGTTGTGTGGCCTTGGGCAGGTCGGTTCAGCTCTGGGGACCATCGTTTCATCACCTCTGAATGTGACGTGTGGTTAGTTAGATGGTCTCAGGATCCCTGAGTGTGTGCATGTGTGTGTGGGCCAGGGCAGGAGTGTGTGCGGTAACCAGACCTGTTTACCTTCCGGGGGAGCCTTGGAGCCCGTTTGTGCCTGGTGGGGTCCCTTCCTCTCGCCTCAGCTCTCTGTCCTCATATTCACGTGTCTCTGCTGGGATTCTTGAAAGAGAACAGTGCGGGTTTCCCCATTTCTTTTCCTTTGTTTATTGAGTTTATAACTAACTCACTCTGAGGTGCCTTAGCAACAGGGCTGGATACAAATGCTGCATTTAGCCTTTCATTTGAGACCCCTTCCTGGAGGCTCAGAGGTAATGTCAGGGACACTCTGCTAGACTGCCCCTCTGCCCTGGGACAGAGCTGGACCACGTGGACCAGAGGCCATAGGAACCTGGGAGGTAAACCCAGCCACTGTGTCTCTGGAGGCTGTAAGCACAGAATAAACACTTAAACCTTTCTCTTTCTTCTCCGTTGCCCCCGTGGTAACTAGAAACCCGAGCTGCAGCACACTGAGGCCCACCTTCTTACCGTAAGTTGCTCTCCTTTGGGGTTCCACTGTGCTAACGGTGGCTTCTGTGTCCCTCTCCAGGTACGGAGAGAAGGGGAAAGCCATCCGGATCGAGAAGGTCATCTACACCGGGAAGGAGGGGAAGAGCTCTCGTGGCTGCCCCATCGCCAAGTGGGTGAGTGTCAAGACCCCGCAGCTGAGGCTGTGCCTCAGTCTCCCCTGCAGGCCAGCTCAGGCTGTGTGGAGGAAACACGTGTTTACTGTGCAGGGGAACTGCAGAGCCAGCATCTGGTGCTTGGTTAGGGCCATTTCCCCCCGGTCTCAGCCCCGTTTGTCCTCATTTTGTTTAAATGCCAGCTCCTGGTGTCCTGGGCTGACCTCAGAACTGCTCTGGTCATTATGCTCAACTCGCAGCGTCCCCGTGGTTCAGGGTTGAGGCTGCAGATGTTGTCTCACCAAGGCTGGCCCCTGCTGGGGACCGTTTGACTGCCCTGCCCCTCCGTGTGCTCTGGAGCTGCGGGTGTTCCCGTCTCCTGTCTGGAGGAGGCGAGGCCCCGGGCAGGGTCGGGGACAGACTTGCATCCGCTTCACTTCTGAACTGCTGTTTCCCTGGAGGCAGCCTGAGTGTCTCCGCAGGGGGAACGTCGATGACTCAGACCCCAGTTTCACCCGAACTTTCCTGACCTCCCCTTAAGTCCTCAGAGAGACGGTTAGGACCACTGCAGGCTCAGTGCTCAGGAGAGCAGGGTCGTCGGGCAGCCGTGAGCTCCGTGCTGTGCAGGGGGCTTGGTAGGGGGAGCAGGCGTGGAAGATGGAAGGCTCTGTCCCCGTGTTCCAGCTGCTTGTGGTACCCTAGAGACACATAAAGTCACGGAGACCCAAAAAATCGAGGGTTAACTTCGAGAGGCAGACTTGGTGTTGTAGAGTTCAGGGGCAGGGGACATGCGTGGCGGGAAGAACATCAGGCTGCGTTTCCCAGAGAAGGTGGACACGCGTGGGGCCGTGAATATGGGGCCGTATCAAAGGGGCTGAGGAGAGGGTAGAAGCACTGCTGGTGAGGAGGGTCGCGTGAGCAAAGGCACAAAGGCTGTGAACGGATGCGTGGCTGCTTTGAGCGAGGCAAGGTGGCGAGATGACCTTTGTGAGCCTGTGTCCATCTGTGCACGTCCTTCTTCTTATCTGGTATATACCCCCATGCCTTTGCACCTTGGGTTTTACTGAAATAGAAGGTATCTGAACCTGAACTACCACATACATATTTGTAGCAATTTTCAGTTGGTATTGCAGAATTATAAACAACAAAGGAATCCGGAACTACTTAGAGCCATCACAGGTGTGAAGAAGCACGTTGTCCCTGCCCTCGTGCAAGATGGTCATTGCAGCGGGAGGTGGACTGATCAGGGTCGGGTGTTATCCACCCAGAGAACCCATCAGGGAAATGGCGTCTGCCCCTTTCTCCTGCTAATTCATGCGGTTGTCAAGGAATTCCAAAACCTTGGGCAGGAATCTTAAGATCCTTGGGTCACAGGTAGAGTGAGGGACTTCTGCAGCTTCAGAAACAGTTGGCACTTTAAGGAAAGAAAACAGCTGGCTGGGGCCGGCCCAGTGACACAGTGGTTAAGTGCACACGTTCCGCTTCTCGGCGGCCTGGGGTTCGCCGGTTCGGATCCAGGTGCAGACATGGCACCGCTTGGCACGCCATGCTGTGGCAGGCATCCCACATATAAAGTAGAGGAAGATGGGCACAGATGTTAGCTCAGGGCCAGTCTTCCTCAGCAAAAAGAGGAGGATTGGCAGTAGTTAGCTCAGGGCTAATCTTCCTCAAAAAAAAAAAAAAAAAGAAAAAGAAAACAGCTAGCTATGGGGGTGGCATTGAAGAAGAGAATATGCATTTCCAGCCCCTGGATGCCTGTGGTGAAGGGTTAACTCTTGCCAGCGCTTGCTTGTGTGGCTCTGCTGAGGACTGAGGAGGGAGGCGCCCAGGTAAAGTGTGAGATCTCCTGGGACTGTGGCAGGAAAGCAGAATGATGGAGGGGAGGAACTCAGTCCTCAGAACGTTGGTCCCCCGGGGTCTGTGGACGGATGCCCAGAGCAGAGCACATGTAGCACAGTGAACTTGAAGTTTTGTCCAAAAGGTGGAACAGCTTGTGGGCATCATGGGATCTGGTGTGCGATGCCGGCTTTGAAAGAAAAGCCCAGGTAGAGGGAAATGCATAGCGACAGTGTTCCCAGGTGTTGAGAAATTCCTGTATCTGATGCACAAAGGAAAAAGGAGAGAGGAAAGAGTTTCTTATGAGAAGAGCAAGTGATGGTAAATCATAGAACTATCACAGTGGCAAGAAAATGACAGCGCTGAGTTATGTTTTTTGTTCTTTTCTATCCATCTCCCTTAGTGTCATGCACCACTCCTATTTTTTGCTAACACAGACGCCAAATACCCCAGTATTTTTGTGGTAGGGCTCATCTGAAGAGTTCCACCTCCTTGGCAGTTGGAGAGGGGCAGGTGTTCCCTTTCCTTGGGGAAGTGACCCACAAACGCCAAGGACAGGTTATTCTTGGTGGCAGCATGGCATCAAGGGCCCAGGCGGTGGTCTGTGGCCATGGGCAGGTGGCAGCATCCAGCTGTCCGTGGTGGGCGGTGCCTCTTGTGCTTCTCCCTGCCCCCTCGTCCCATGTCCAGAGCCAGGATTTTCTTCCAACCAGGGTTCATGTCTGTGTTTGCAACCTGAACACCCAACCAGTACCTTCAACTAAAAGCAGTGCACCTGACAGGTTCTAGATGTAAATGGCCAGGATCTTGAGAGGCAAAGTCGAGGTGCATCATGGGTTCCCAGCAAATGTGTGTTAAGAAAATGATGTGAGAAAGCAGTGGGACGACCCAGAGAGCCCGCTGGTGATCTCTGATTTTAAGGTGTCCTGTACGAAGTATGGAAGTCACCAAGCATGGGAGTAAGAGCGTGACCTGGGTAGCATTTTGAAGGTTCAGAGTAAACAGAGGCATGTCAGAAGCAAATGCCACGGACAGCAGAAATGGGCTTTTGGTAAAAGAACCTCAGAGATGCTTCTTGGGCCAGTCTGTAAGGGTCACAGAGGTCAGAAGGCAGGTATTTGGAGGCCCGTCAGGAGCTTGGTGGAGTGGACTTCTGGGAAGATCCCAGGGGTGGAACTAAGTACCAACGTTGGAGTGATGAGAGGACACATGTGAGTTTCTGCGGGTGCTGTGCTCAGGGTCTTCCTGCCCAGAATCTGGGTGAGAGGTGTGTGATTCTGGGATGGCACATGCACCATCTATGTCACCATGCTCAGTTGTTGGTGTGTCTGTGCCATCTGTTGACCTTTGACTTTTGCCCCTTGTGCATGTCATCCTGCTGGGTTCCTTTGTAGAGTGTGGGTCGGGAGCTCCTCTTGGTTTTCTTACAGTTTTTCTGAGTGTACCCACAGGCCTGGGAGGGTGTGGCCACAGAGGACTGTCTCCTTGTGCCTGGTCACGTTTATGTGTTTGCCACTCAGAAAACAAAAAGGACGTGGCCTCAGTCTCAGCTTTGACAGGTCAAGTGTCTCCCCGTGTGCTCTGAACACATGTAGCACATGAGTGCGATTAGCTGGTCGCTGCCCCGGGCACTGAGTGGAGGTTGACAATAGTGCCTCAGAAACCCTAGTCACAGGGACCGCTGTGTTTGTTATCAGTACCTACCAGGTATGCAGATGCCCTGCTCAGTCTGTGGGAGGCCGGGCAGTCATACAGGGAGTTATAACACCGCAGATGATTCAAGGGCATTTTCATGTGTTACTGCTCCCAGAAGACAGTTTTTAAAATAATGATGTGATTGATGCTTCCATGGTGGGATACCATTATGGCTGTGACTCAAGCAGGAAGCCATCACCCAGAGATGTGTTTTGTTGAGCATGCAAGGTGTCCTTTAAGGAAACTCTGACACATGCTACAACATAGATAAACCTTTAGGACACTATGCTGAGTAGAATAAGCCAGTCACAAAAGGACAAATACTGTGTGACTCCTCTTATATGAAGTACCTAGAGCGGTCAGATTCATAGAGTCAAAAAGTTGAATGGTTTTCACCATGGGCTGGGGTCGGGGGAGAAGGGAGAGTTAGCGTTAAATGGGTACGGAGTTTCTGTTTGGGAAGATAGAAAGTTCTGGAGATGCAAAAGGTGCTGTTGATAGTTGCATATCAGTGTGAATGTACTTAATGTTACTGAAAGGTACACTTAAAAATGGCTAAGACGAGGGGCTGGCCCCGTGACCGAGTGGTTAAGTTTGCGCGCTCCGCTGCAGGCAGCCCAGTGTTTCGTCGGTTCGAATCCTGGGCGCGGACATGGCACTGCTCGTCAGACCACGCTGAGGCAGCGTCCCACATGCCACAACTAGAGGAACCCACAACGAAGAATACACAACTATGCACCGGGGGGCTTTGGGGAGAAAAAGGAAAAAATAAAATCTTTAAAAAAAAAAAAAATGGCTAAGACGGCAAATTTTATGTTACGTATATTTTGCCACAATTTTAAAAAATTGAATCTGGTGCTCACATCTTTAAAAGGAGAGATTTCACGTAAAAATCTGGATTCCTGTTTTCTTCTTGTAAAATTGAAAGAGGTGGTGCTGGCGTTCCCACCAGGTGGTGGTTGATGGGAAGGCCGAGCCTCCCCCTTTGGAAGGGCAGATGCTTTTGCACTTTGCCACGGTCCACGCCACTCCCTAGTGGCACCAGACCTGGTGGCACCAGACCTAGTAGTCTGGCCCCTTTCCCTCTTTATATTACCTGCTGACTGCCTCTTTCGACGTCTCCCTGCCCTGACATACTTGTGACCAAGTTTTCCTTAGCCCCATCCTATTGGGACCTACTGGAAATAGCCACTCAGGTGTTGCAAAGTACCTCAACCTCAGCACGTCCCCAGTCAACTCGCCAGTGAGCAGCAACACCCACACCCACCCACTCTCCTGCGCTTCAGAATGTAGAAGTCTTGTGAGACTTTTTTCCCTGTCCCTCAGCCCCTAAAGTCAGGTCGTCCCAAAGTCACCTTTCTCCTGAACGTCTCTGGAATCCATTCCTTTTCCTGTTTCCTTCCCCACTGCCCTGGTTCAGGACTTTATCGGCTTTTGCTTGGGTTACGTCGGTGGTCTTCCAGCGGGTCTCTTCGTCTTCCCCTCTGCCACCCGTCTGCCCCCCTCTGTAAAGCATGCAGCTGTGTACAGAAGTAAGCCCCCTTCTTGTGGTCCTTTAGGGAGCCCTTGCCTCGAGTCCTTCTCCCTCAGCCTGCCACTCAAGGCCCTTCCCAGTCTGCCCTCATGCCTCCCCTCTTCACAGGCCCCCACATCTTCCCTGGTCACAGAATTGCTTGGGATTCTTTGGGCAGATTCAGCCACCTTATTCCCCAGCTCCCAGGACCCTTTGCCTTGACGTGTCTTTTTGTGAGCCAGGATGCTGTCTAGGGAGTGAGTGAAGAGTGAGGTGAGAACCTGGATGAGGGCATGGCCAGATCCTCTGGAGCAGAGCAGTGCCAAGGCCTTTGCTTTTTTTAACAGCCTTATTGAGAGATAATTCACATACCATACAATTCATGCTTTTTTTGAAGAAGATTAGCCATGAGCTAACGTCTGTGCCCATCTTCCTCTACTTTATGTGGGACTCCTGCCACAGCATGGCTTGACAAGTGGTGCATAGGTCTGCACTGGGGATCCAAACCCATGAACCCCCGGCTGCTGAAATGGAGCACACGAACCTAACCACTGCACCACCGGGCTGGCCCAAACTCATCCTTTTGATCTATACAATTCAATGGTTTTTGGTAGATTACATTATTAATTTTTAAAAATTGTTGGGCCCAGCACCATGGCTGAGTGGTTAAAGTTCTGCATGCTCTGCCTCCGTGTCCCAGGTTCGCAGGTTTGGATCCCAGGTGCAGACCTGCTCCACTCACCAGCCACGCTGTGGAGGTGTCCCACATATAAAAAAACAGAGGAGGGTTGGCACAGATGTTAGCTCAGGGCTAATCTTCCTCAAGCAAAAAGAAGAGGAGGATTGGCAGTGGATGTTAGCTCAGGGCAGATCTTCCTCAGGAAAATAAATAAATAAAAATAAAAATTGTAAAAGTGTACAAAACATAAAATTTGTCATTTTAACCTTTTCTTTCTTTTTGAAAGATTGACACCTGAGCTAACATCTGTTGCCAGTCTTTTTTTTTTTTTTTTTTCCTCTTCTTCTTCTCCCCAAAGCCCTCCAGTACATAGTTGTATATTCTAGTTGTAGGTCCTTCTGGTTCTGCTGTGTGGGACACCACCTCAGCATGGCTTGATGGGTGGTGCTAGATCCACGCCCAGGATGCAAACCAGCAAAACCCTGGGCTGATGAAAGGGAGCGTGCGAACTTAACCACTGGGCCATGGGGCCAACCCCATTTTAACCACTTTTAAGTATACCGTTCAGTGATATCAGCTACATTCACATTGTTATACAACAGTCGCCACAATCTATTTCCAAAACTTTTTGACCCCGTACTGAAACTCTATGCCCGTTAAACAGTAACTCCCTGTCCTCCCCTCCCCCCAGCCCCTCGTAACCACTGTTCTACTTTCTGTCTCTATGAATTTGCCTATTCTAGGTACCGCGTGTAAATGGAATCATACGATATTTGTTATTTTGTGCCTGGCTTATTTCACGTAGCGTAATGTTCTCAAGGTTCATCCACGTTGTAGCATGAGTCAGACTTTCCTTTCTTTTTAAGGTTGAATAATATTCCATCATATGGCTATGCCATAGTGTGTTTATCCACGCCTCCATTGATGGACGCTTGGGTGGTTCCTACCTTTTGACCGTTACATAATGCTGCCCTGAACGCGGGGGTGCTGGTATCGGTCCAAGTCCCCACTTTCACTTCCCTTGGGTGTATTCCTAGGAGTGGCATCGCCTGGTCATATGGTACTTATATGTTTAGCTTCTTGAGGAACTGCCAAAAACTGTTTTCCACAGCACCAGGGTCCTTGCGTTTTAACTAAAAACATATGGGTAGGTGGCATTTTCTCTGCAGGTGTTTTAGGACAAAATGAAAAACTCTGCATATATTTTGGCTTACAATTTCATTTATGTATTTTTACTCCTAAGTCTATATAAATCATCAATAACTTAGATCTTGTGGTGATTATTTTTTATTTTGCTCTTAAAAAAAATAACATTTGTGTTTTTCGTTCCGTAATTATGACGGTCTTTTAGCCTATGTGGTTGCGGACAGCAGGGTGTGACCCCAGGGACACTGCCCTGAAGACCTGCACCCCCAGATCTAGTTGGCAGGGGAGCGTGGGTGCCTGGCTCCCGCGGTTAATGGTGTCCGCCCTGCCCCACCCCGCATCCCCGCAGGTGATCCGCAGGCACACGCTGGAGGAGAAGCTGCTCTGCCTGGTGCGGCACCGGGCGGGCCACCACTGCCAGAACGCCGTGATCGTCATCCTCATCCTGGCCTGGGAGGGCATCCCCCGCAGCCTCGGAGACACCCTCTACCAGGAGCTCACCGACACCCTCCGGAAGTACGGGAACCCCACCAGCCGGAGATGTGGCCTCAATGATGAGTACGTGGGTGGAGTCCCAGCAGGTGGGGTCGGGGCAGCCGGGCCAGGGTTCATCAGCAGGGCTCCAGACGGCAGATGCAGGGGACTCTGTGCAGCCCTGGGAGAGCTCTGGCCCCATCCAGGGCCCTGTTAGTCCTGCAGAGTTAGGACTGTGGTGGAAACAGTGCTTAACCCCGGGTCCCATCCTGGGCTCTGGTCCTGGAGCAGAGGACTCGGCCCAGCTTTGCTTTGTGCCCCAGATTGACTCTGAGGCTCTGATGATGGTAACAGGTGTGAACAAGTGTGAGTGCCCCACTAACATAAGGCATCGATGGTATGCACGAAACCTACCCTTATAGGGTTTGTCCCACTTTTTAAATTAAGGTGTATTTACCTACAGTACAATTCATCCTTTTAAGTATACAATTGGAAGAGTTTTGACAAGTGTTTACAGTCTTGTAGCCACGACCACCACAATAAGATACAGAACACTTCCATCTCCCCTAAAATTTCCTGTGCCCCTTTATAGGCAGACCCTTCCCCCACCCCGGTGACCACCAGTCTTGTTTCCTTCCCTGTGGGTTTGCCTTTGCAAGAATGTCATATAAACGCAGCCATGCAGGGTGTGGCCTTTTGAGTCTTCCTTCTTTCCCTGAGCACAGTGTTTCTGAGCTTTGTCTCTGGATGCGTATCAGCCGTTCCTTCCTTTTTACTGCTGAGTCGTAGTCCACTGTGTGGGTGCATCACGATTTGTTAGCCATTGCCCCACTGAGGGGCATCTGGGTTGTTTCCAGGTTTTATTAAGCGTTGAATTGTAAGGTCAGTGTTTATTTGTTTAAAGGCTTGTCAGCATCTGGGCCTGCAGGAAGCAGGCATGCTCAAACCCTGTGGATCACGTTATTCCTCTATGTGTGTGGTCTGTGTTGGATCTGGTACAGATATTAGAGTTAAGAAAAAATATAAACCTTATTGGGTTTTTATCTAGATTCCTCCCACTCATCTCGAGCAACCCCTGTGCTTCTCCCAACAACAGACTCTCAGACCTTCAGGCTGAGGGGTGGGAGCAGAACAGACAGCTCAGAGCTGGCTCTTTACCCAAGGAAGTTTGGGAAAGGAATAGAGATGCTGGGGAAGGATGTGGTCTCAGTCACTGGGAGGCCAGTGGATGCCGGGCTTTATCTGGGCCGCCCCCTGAGGGAGAGAAGGAAGATTCTGGAACAAAAAACCCAGCTGTGTGCCTAACATGCGATGTGTGTTGCAGCCGGACCTGCGCTTGCCAAGGCAAAGACCCCAACACCTGCGGTGCCTCCTTCTCCTTTGGCTGTTCCTGGAGCATGTACTTCAATGGCTGCAAATACGCTCGGAGCAAGACGCCTCGCAAGTTCCGCCTCGCGGGGGACAACCCCAAAGAGGTGAGCAGAGCTCCACAGGGAACAATGGGACCTGCCCACGTATCTTTAATCGTCCGAGTGGGAGGCAGGATTAGCACGCCGTGACTCAGATGTGCAGAAAATGAAACTTGCTTCATTTTTTTAAAAACTGGCCGTATCTTGCTATGAAACAAAGTATGTGGGGTATGTTGTGTAGGGGTGCAGGGCGTGAAAAGTTAGACTTTCCAGGTACAGGTACCTCACGCCCTTCCAGTTCAAACAGTCTCTTTATGGTAGATATTTATATTCCCCATCAGAATATGACCGTCTTAAATGGTAGTTTCTTCCCTCCATTTTTCCTAAGACATCTTTCTGGGTGTAGGAAGAGGGGCATCTGGGCCCTCGGCCACCTTCTGGGCCAATGCTGGACTTCCCGAGCTGTCCCTTATCCTGCCTGGCTGCTGGGCGGACATCTCTGTGCACTTATCCGTTTATCCAGGCCCTTGCTGTCTCCTTGCTGGGAGCCTGGCCTGGTCCTCGGGCACTGGGCTGGCATCCACACAGTATGGCCTCTAGGCCTGAGGCCTCCTCTCTGCAGCCTCCTGTTCATGCCTGTGCTCAAGGCCTGCTGGGAGCCCCCACAGCCCTATGTGCTCCCCTCAGAGGGCCAGAGAGAGGCTCTGGATACCTGAAACTCTGCCAGGTGTAGGGCTGCTGCTTCGGCTAGGGCAGCACTCTGCCATGGAACTTTCTGTGATGATGGAAATGTTCTCTGTAGAGAACGTGCAGCCACAGGAGCCACATATAGCCACTGAGCATTTTAAATGTGGCTAGTGCAACGGAGGGACTGAATTTTTAATTTTATTTAATTTTAATTAAAACTGATTTATATTTCAGTTGGCACATGTGGCTTGTGACTAAGACATGAGATGGTGCGGGGCTAGAGGATAGAGCTTTGAGGTCTGTGTACCTTTCTCATCACAGGCTCTGGGCCTGGCTGGCTGTGGACTTTCTAGCACAGACCGTGACCACCTCCTCTGCCTTTATTTCCCTGACTTAACACCAGAAGAAGGATCCTCACTTTGTTGCTCACGTCTCTACATGCCTACCACACCACCCCTCTGACCTAGAACATTGAGCACTCAAAGCAAGAACATGCTTTATGGGTTCTGAGTGGCACTGGGCTAGAGGCTAGAAGAGCAGTGGCTTAGCGGTCAAGATGACTAGACCTTCAGACTGTAGCTTCTCCTGGTGAGCTTCAGTGTCTCCAGCTTTAAAAAGGACTTGGCACCACACTCCTCCCAGAGAGACTGCTGTAAAAACACCTGATGACACTTTGCTTCCTACCTTCCTGGTGGCATCCCAATGATAGTTCGTTTCCAGTGGGCAGTTTTCTGGGCAGGGCTGCTCTGGATATGTATGACTGCTCTTCTCTCCACAGGAAGAAGTGCTCCGGAAGAGTTTCCAGGATCTGGCCACCGAAGTCGCTCCCCTGTACAAGCGGCTGGCGCCCCAGGCCTATCAGAACCAGGTACTGGGTCCTGGGTCTCTCTCTGCCCACATGTCATCCACGTGTCTGCCCAGGTTCTGTGAAGGTGGGAATTGGGAGAGTGACCTTTTCTGTGCTCCTTATGGGAAAAGCCCAGCCAGAGAGAGAGCAGTGCTGTAGGTCTTTGATAGACCCGTTTTTCACACCAAGCTGACAGCATCCCAAACCCTCTCTCCTCTAGCCCTCGTCTTCATCCCTTTCCCCTAGTAACCCTCCATCCCGTCTGGTCTGGTTTCTACTGGGGAGGTTCGGGTTTCTCTCCACTGTTACCCCTGCATCTCCCAGACAAGGGGAGGGGGACTCGAGATAACCCGGAAGGAGGTAGTTCCTGCAAGGGCTTCAGCCAGAAAACCGCCTCTCCTGCAGCCCAAGTACAAGGCGGCTGAGGTCCCTAACTGCCCTCCTCCCTCCCTGGAAGACCCGCCCTCCCAGTCCAGAATCAGGGCCACTCACCTCAGGTCACGTGAGCAGTTCTCCTTGGCCATCCACACAGGTGACCAACGAGGAGATAGCGATCGACTGCCGCCTGGGGCTGAAGGAAGGGCGCCCCTTCTCGGGGGTCACAGCCTGCATGGACTTCTGTGCCCACGCCCACAAGGACCAGCATAACCTCTACAACGGGTGCACAGTGGTAAGGAAGCCTGTGACCTGTCACAGCCCGGCCCGTGGGCCAATCCTGGGAGACTGATCTTTGCAGACAGCTGGGCTCAGAGTAGGGAGGGACCTGGAGATGCGATTCTCAGGACTCTGGGAGGAGCCTGCCCGACTGCCTGCTCCCACCCGCTTCTCTGAGAAATGCCTGGGCCAGATGCATGGACAAGGGTGGCCTTGTTTCCATGTCTTAGGTGGAGGCTGCATGCTTGGGCGTCTGGAGTCCCCATTCTCTAAAGCGTGGTTCCAGGTCTCTGTGGACACTAGGATTTAAATCCAAACAACCTCTGATTCGTTCGTTGAGCACATGTTTACTGTGCCTCAGCTGCCACTCCAGTTTCCTGGAAATAAAATGGACTAGGTCCTACCCAAGGATGTGAGATAGTGTCTGTTAGCAATGAAGGCTGTGAGGAAAAGGATAAAGTGATAGCCATTGCTGTCTTAGATGGGGTGGTTAGGGAGGCATCTCTGAGGAGGGGGCGCCTGGGCTGAGATGTGAGTGGAGTGAGAGGATGAGGGCTGAGTGTCTGGGGCTAGAGTGCTTAAGGCAGAAGGACCAGCACAGGCAAAGGCTTGGGGGTGAAATTAGAGGGTGGACCGGGGGCAGGTGGCAGGGAGCCTGGAAGGCCAGGGAGGCTGGTGGGTTGCGCTCTGAGTGTGACGGGAAGCCCTGGGGGCTTTTCACTAGGAGTGGTAAGATCTCATTATAAAGTTAGAAGCGCTCTCTTGCTCCTGCAGATGGAGAATAAAGCATGTGGGGAAGGGGCGAGTAGGAGAGAATCAGAGAAGAAGGCCAGGTAGGAGGCTGGGACAGTTGCCCAGGCTAGAAGTGACAGGGCTTTGGCCGGAGTGAGGCCAAGGTACAGGGCAATTGGACAGATTTTGGATGATTTTGAAGGTATAGCTGAGAGGATTTTGCTGAGGAACTGGGTGTAGGATGTGGGAAAAGACTTGAGGACCACTGCAGTTGCTTGAGCAACTGGGCGAGTGTTGTTATTTACGGAGTTGTGGAATGATGGGAGAAGACCAGTTTTGGGGGGAAGAATCAAGAGCTCTGTTTTGAGATGCCTGCTAAAGGTCGAGGTGGAGATGTGGAGTAGGCAGGGTCTGGAGAAGTGACCTTGGGACTGGGGAGCATGTAGTTCAGTTGGAGTCCTGAGGCTGGTGCAGTCACCAGGGGAGGGAGTGGAGATGGAGCAGGGAGGAGGTTTGGGCTGGGCCGCAGACACCCCGCAGGGATGATGCCAGCTCTCTTCCTGCCTTTGAACTGGGTCCCGGACAGGTAGGGCTCCCAGTGGAAGAGGCGAGGGCACCGGCACATTCATCTGACGGGGAGCTCCCAGAGGCTGAGGGTAGCTTGTGTGCCTGTGGATGGATAGCCCAATCCCAGGATTTCATTTCTCCACCTTGTCCTCCTTCCCCATGTCCAAGGCTGAGAAGCCAGATAGGGAGGGTCGTGTCTACACTGTACTGTGAGGGTTTCTAGCTGAAATATAGAGGAAGGGCGTGCACTCCAGATTAGGAGAGGGACAGGGAAGGAGGAAGGGGCACTGGGAGACAGGAGAGAGCAAGAGCACAGTGAGGTTATTTGGATCCCAGAGCCTCTAGAGTTTGGAGTGAAAAGAAGTAATATTTTTGGGCCAGTGGTTAAGTTCAGCATGCTCCCCTTCAGCAGCCCGGGCTCGGATCCCAGGTGCAGACCGACACTACTCTGTTATCAGCCAGGTCGTGCTGGCAGCCCACATATTAAAAAAAATAGAGGAAGATTGGCACAGATGTTAACTCAGGGGAAATCTTCCTCAGCAAAAAAGAAAAAAAAAAGGTAATATTTTTCCAAAATGAATAATATTGTTTTTCCCCAATTAAACAGCTACTCATTATTTTAAAAATGTAAGTGATATAAGAAAGTAAACAGTAAAAATTTCCTGAAATCTCAGAGATAAAGAATGTTAGCACTGTGATGACCATCCGTTCAGACACCTGAATGTGTGTGTGCGCGCACCTGTACAGCCACATCAATTTTACACAAATGGGATCACATTACATGTACATGCTGTTCTGTGACCTGCTTTTCTTAACTCAAGGGTACGTGGTGGACAGCTTTCTGTGTCCCTGGATGTCGGTTTCCTTCAGCATGTTCTAAGGCTGTGTGTGTATGGCTCTGCCATTGTTTATTTGACCAATCCCCTATGGATGGACGGTCAGTGCTTCAGATTTCCCCTCTATAAACCACAGGGAGGGGCCGTCCTGATCACTTCTTTATGTAGTGGTGTAGTAATCTCCTTGAGGTCCCAGGATAAGGACATTTACGGGCTTTGAATGCTTATTCTCTGACTGACTTGACAGCAAAAGGTTTTCTCGATCTTTTTAGTCTTTGCCTGCCTGAGTGGCAAACATATGATCTCATTTTAATTTGTGTTTCTTGTGTTATTTGAGAGGTTGAACATGTTTTCCTATTTTTCTTGCCCATTTTAATTTCATCTTTGTGACTATCCTATTTATGTCCTTATTATTATTATTATTTTAACTGTGGTAGCCATATCTGTTGACATTTGTAAGGTATCTCTATCTGTTAGCAGTAGAAACACAGCATCTGTCCTATCATCCTTTGCCTTTTTCCTTTGCTCTGTCATGTGTGACACTGGGTTTTAGAGAATGGTAGGAAGCAGGTCTGGTGGTCAGTCCAACCCAGAAGGTATGCAGGGGTCCAGTCAGAGCAGAGTAAGTCTGAAGACCCACACAAACTCTGGAAGCAGCAAATTTGGAACAGCATGACACCGGTGGAGAAACCGTAGATGAAAGGATGAATACAGTTGACCGCATAAAAATGTAGTTTCTGTTCGATAATAAAACACCATGGTCAAAATTGAAAAGCCAATATGAACTGGAAAACAGTATTTGTAACAAGTGACAAACGGAATGATAACCTTCATATGCAAAAATTACTTTATATAATTGATAACAAAATGAATGATCTAGTATAAAAATGGGCAAAAGAAATAAAACTCCCAAAAAAGGGAAGATGATTAGAGAGTTGTGTTAAAATGTACCTGGGGTTTGTTTTAATCAGGTATGATAAGACAGGCAGACGCAGAAACAATTGTCATGAAGGAAAAAGTTCGTACTTGCAGAGCCCTAGAAACGGGACATGGCACATGGCATGCTATGCAGGGCCACATGGGGAAGCCCCAGGGTCACTCAGGAGGCAGAGGTGGGGAGAGAGGGGAGAGCGTGGCCCAGAGCCTTCATTGGGGTTTTCCTGGGAAGGAATGGGTGAGGCAGGGTAAGTAAACTGAGTAAGCTTAGGAGTGGATAGTTTGAAGAATTTCTGTGGGCTCTGGCTTATAGGGGTGGTCCCTCATTGTCTGTACCTGGTCCTGGGGTAGCTTAGGGCAGAAGGAATGTTGGTTTGCTGTGTGAGAGTGTGATAAAGGAGATGGGTGGGGTGTGGGCTCTGGACTGGTTAGTTTGTATGTCAGAGGTACGCTCATGGGGGAATCATTTGCTCTCTCTGGGACTTAGCCCTCAGAGGTGCAGTCCTACAGGATCAAAGCCCCAAATGCCAGAACACCAAGAATACAGAAAATACAATATAATCGGTATGAGAGTAGATACTTGAGAGAAAAATGAAACCTCGTTAGTAATCAGAGAAATGCAAACCAACAACGAGAAACACTTGGATAATGAGCAAAAGGTTTTTAAGAAATTAATGGCAAAATTATTGGCAAAAATGTAGGAAAAGTGAAACTTGGATTCTGCCAATATGAGTGAAAAACTGATGGTAATCATTTCGGGGGACAGTTTGGCAATATGTGTCAGTTCTGCTTCATAGCATTTATTCTAAGGAATTAAGTATTTTAGAAAATTTAGCTGAAAGGATAGAAGTATTATTTATGATAGGGAAAATTGGAAATAAGTTTAAATAGTAATGAGGGATTAGTTAAATTAACTCACTGATACAGTAGAATATTATGTAGCTCTTAAATCATATTGGAGGAGAATATTTAATGCATAAGAAAATATACTATGTTAAAAAAAAAATGAAGTTCTTATAAAACTGTATGCATAATATGATTCTATTTAATTACTAAAAAGTGAATGTGGGGGCCGGCTCAGTGGTGCAGCGGTTAAGTGCGCACGTTCCTCTTTGGCGGCCCGGAGTTCGCCAGTTTGGATCCCGGGTGCGGACATAGCACCACTTGGCAAACCATGCTGTGGTAGGCATCCCACATATAAAAGTGGAGGAAAATGGGCACGGATGTTAGCTCAGGGCCAGTCTTCCTCAGCAAAAAGAGGAGGATTGGCAGCAGGTGTTAGCTCAGGGCTAATCTTCCTCAAAAAAAAAAAATGTGAGTTTATATGTATGTATGCGTATGTGTATGTGACTCTAAATGTTGGTGCTTTTGTTAGTCTGTGAACCAAGAGGAATGTGCTTTTCCGACACACTAGGAAGTCATAGGGAGCATTAGGGCTGAGCTGATGGCTGGTGTCAGGCCTGTGCGGGGGAAGCAGAGGTCACATACGCGGGATGCTCAGCCCCTCCCTCCCAGTGCTGGGCTCCCCCAACCCTGTGCACCCCCCTCTCTCTGCTTGGGGCAGGTCTGCACCCTGACCAAGGAAGACAATCGCTGTGTGGGCAAGATTCCCGAGGACGAGCAGCTGCACGTGCTCCCCCTGTACAAGATGGCCAACACGGATGAGTTCGGCAGTGAGGAGAACCAGAACGCCAAGGTGGGCAGCGGGGCCATCCAGGTGCTCACCGCCTTCCCCCGCGAGGTCCGGCGCCTGCCTGAGCCTGCGAAATCCTGCCGCCAGCGGCAGCTGGAAGCCAGGAAGGCGGCGGCCGAGAAGAAGAAGATGATTCAGAAGGAGAAGCTGAGCACTCCGGAGAAGATCAAGCAGGAGGCCCTGGAGCTGGCCGGCATCACCACTGACCCAGGTGTGTGGGGAGAGGGTGCCCTCCAGGGGTGGCGTTGGCACTGTCGGGTGGAGGCCCTGGACAGCCTCCTCACCGCCCCTCTTCCTGCCTTGAGATAGGACCTCAGACAGAAAAGTCCCGGGGCCTCTCTCAACCATCTGGACCATCTCATTCTCTTAATTTTGTCCGGGCGATATCTGCAGCAGCCCCAGGACACCACACCTGATGGGAGCACCTGGAGAGCCAAATGCAAGGAGGTCTTCCTACCTTCCCAAAGAGGAGCTGGGTTTCTCCTCTAGCTTGCCCAGCCCCCTCTCTGAGAGTCTGTGGAGAGTACCACGGCTTCAGACACGGGCACTGCAGAGGGGGCGGCAGGGTTTATGGGCGTGGGATGGCTCTCGTTTCTCCCGGCCCTTGTCCCTGCAGTGATCCCCGACTGGGGGAGGTGGCCAGCATGAGGAGGGTGCTTCTATGAGGACTGGTGGAGCTGGCCAGGGTAGGGAGGAAGAGGAGCGACCCAGAGGGGCTGTGGGCTCTGCGAGCTGCTTATCCCAGGGCGTCAGTGGGCTGGGTGTAACCGAGCAGTGCCTGGAGCAAGTCCAGCCTCATCTGTCTTGCTTGTCCCGCAGAGGAAACATCTTAGGGGAAGAGGAAGGTTCCATCCTCAGTCCTCCTGCCCAGGATCTTTGCTGCCTGTGATTCTCTCTGCTTCTTCTCCGTCTTGCCCTCTCTTCTCCCCAGGCCTGTCTCTGAAGGGTGGATTGTCCCAGCAAAGCCTGAAGCCCTCGCTCAAGGTGGAGCCGCAGAACCACTTCAGCTCCTTCAAGTACAGCGGCAACGCGGTGGTGGAGAGCTACTCGGTGCTGGGCAGCTGCCGGCCCTCCGACCCGTACAGCATGAACAGCGTGTACTCCTACCATTCCTACTATGCACAGCCCAGCCTGCCCTCCGTCAATGGCTTCCACTCCAAGTATGCGCTTCCGTCGTTCAGCTACTACGGCTTTCCATCCAGCAACCCCGTCTTTCCCTCACAGTTCCTGGGTCCTGGTGCCTGGGGGCACAGTGGCAGCAGTGGCAGTTTCGAGAAGAAGCCAGACCTCCACGCTCTGCACAACAGCCTGAGCCCAGCCTACAGTGGTGCTGAGTTTGCCGAGCTGCCTGGCCAGGCTGTTCCCATGGACACCCACCACCCCGCTCCTCACCACCAGCAGCCTGCTTATCCAGGCCCCAAGGAGTATCTGCTTCCCAAGGCCCCCCCGATCCACCCAGCGTCCAGGGACCCCTCTCCCTTTGCACAGAGCTCCAACTGCTACAACAGATCCATCAAGCAAGAGCCAGTAGACCCACTGGTCCAGGCTGAGTCTGTAGCCAGAGAACCTGGTAAGATGGGCAAAGCGCCTTTGCCCGAGGCATCTCAGAATGGGGGACCAAATCACCTATGGGGACAGTACTCAGGAGGCCCAAGCATGTCCCCCAAGAGGACTAACAGTGTGGGTGGCAGCTGGGGTGTGTTCTCTTCTGGGGAGAGCCCTGCCATCATCCCCGAGAAGCTCAGTTCTTTTGGGACCAGCTGCCTGACCTCCTCCCACTTCCCGGATGGCCAGTGGGGACTGTTTCCTGGTGAGGGGCAGCAGCCAGCCCCCCAGCCTGGAGGACGGCCACGAGGCAAACCGTGGAGCCCTTGCAAGTTTGGGAACAGCACTGCGGCCTTGGCGGGGCCCGGCCTGACTGAGAAGCCATGGGGGGTGGGTGCCGGGGATTTCAACTCTGCCCTGAAAGGCAGTCCTGGGTTCCAAGACAAGTTGTGGAGCCCCCTGAAAGGGGAGGAGGGAAGGATTCCAACCCCGGGCGTGAGCCAGCTGGACAAAGCCTGGCAGTCCTTCGGCATGTCCCTGGGCTCCAGCGAGAAGCTGTTTGGGGCCCTGAAGTCCGAGGAGAAGCTGTGGGATCCCTTCAGCCTGGAGGAGGGGCTGGCTGAGGAGCTCCCCAACAAGGGGGCGGTGAAGGAGGACAAGGCTGGCCAGGGCAGTGGCGTCACAGAGGAGGAGGAGGAGGAGCTGTGGTCTGACAGCGAACACAACTTCCTGGATGAGAACATCGGCGGCGTGGCCGTGGCCCCCGCCCACGGCTCCATCCTCATCGAGTGTGCCCGGCGAGAGCTGCATGCCACCACCCCCCTGAAGAAACCCAACCGCTGCCACCCCACCCGCATCTCGCTGGTCTTCTACCAGCACAAGAACCTCAACCAGCCCAATCACGGGCTGGCCCTCTGGGAGGCCAAGATGAAGCAGCTGGCGGAGAGGGCGCGGGCTCGGCAGGAGGAGGCCGCCCGGCTGGGCCTGGGCCAGCAGGAGGCCAAGCTCTATGGGAAGAAGCGCAAATGGGGGGGCGCCATGGTCGCCGAGCCCCAGCATAAGGAGAAGAAGGGGATTGTTCCCACGCGGCAGGCGCTGGCCGTGCCCACAGACTCAGCAGTCACCGTGTCCTCCTACGCCTACACGAAGGTCACTGGCCCCTACAGCCGCTGGATCTAGGTGCCAGGGTGCCAGGGAGCCAGCGTACCTCAGCGTCGGGCCTGGCCCGAGCTGCCTCTGTGGTGCTTTTGCCCTCACACCTGGGGGCGGGTTGGGGGTGCAGAAGTCTTTTTATCTATATATACATATATAGATACGCATATATATGTATTTATGGTCCAAACCTCAGAACTGACCCGCCTCTCCCTTCCCCCCACTTCCCCAGCACTTTGAAGAAGAAACTACGGCTGTCGGGTGATTTTTTTGTGATCTTAATATTTATATCTCCACGTTGTTTTTTTTTTTTTTCCTCCCTTGTTTGGGGGGCTTTTATTTTCTCTTGTTTTTAAAACTCTATCCTTGTATATCACAATAATGGAAAGAAAGTTTATAGTGTCCTTTCACAAAGGAGTAGTTTTAAATTCCATTTAAAATGTGTATTTATTGGATTTTTTAAAAGCGACAATAGTAATGGTAAAGGATGGGCAGGAAAGGCCAGAAGCACTCATTCCTGCCCAGTCTTGCTGGGCCCAGCGAGCCTGGCCGTCTCGGGAGCTGACGAGGTTCTCTCAGCCATCTGCCCCTCATGAGCCGAGTCCAGACTGTAGCCACCGGTCCATCCCTCCTGACAGATACACCTTCCCTTCAGGGGAGGGAGCCCTCAGGACAGCTTCTGTCCTCTGTAAGGATGGGGGAACCTGTAGAAAAACATGGGGGATCCCTTCTGCAGTCACTGGCTTGGAGTCGGGGAGGGAGGGGCAGGTGCACCCCAGGCCGAGCACCTGAGATGCTGGCGTAGATTTCCCCAGAAACCAGGTTGGAAGTAGACAGCTTCAAGCTTGCTAGTCTCCACACTGAATCCTCTCTGTCCGTTATTTGTCAAGTCACAGGATGTCATGGGTCCCTAGGCAGCACCTCGTGATGGAGCTGGAGTCGAGAGGCTCTTAGGAGCCTTTTCCACCAAGTTGATGAGTCAATGAATACTGGGCTGAAGGAATTTGTCTTAGTGGCAGTTTTTTAAAAAGAAATGCTCCAAAGTCTATGCTGATACTGAAAAAGGGCTACTGTATCTTTAAAAACAAGAAGTCAAACCCAAGCTGTGAAAAGCCAGCGTTGCACGCTGTGCAGAGCCTGGTGCTGTAGTATTGTGCTGGGGCTCCCTCGCCTCTGGGGCAGGCCCCGTCCTGCAGGAGCTCAGCACACCAGTGTAACAGCAGTTAACGCATCTCTCCTTATTCCTGGATTTCCACATTGAACAATGGTGCATGCCTCCCCCCTGAGCCCACCCCCTCTATGCTATCATCTGGGGAGTGGGCCTACACTTAACAATTTTAAAATGCAAGAGTCAAACGTTTTCAGCAGGTAGCTATGATTTTCCTCCCTAATTGGTGCCATTTCTCTATTTGATCATTTTCTCCTTTCCTTCCTCCCCTCTCCACCCACTTTAACACCCCCATTCCAAAATTCTGGTGCATTCGTTCAGTTCTTTGAAATGAGAATGTGGTGCTTCATTTCTGTGACACTGTCGAGAGAGGTTAGGCCTGACAGGTGGAAGCAACATTCGTCGACAGCAAGTCAGACTTCTTGGAGTGTTTGTTTTTCCTGTGGTATTAGCAGAAATTATATCAAACTACCCATGTGGATGTGTGTGGTGAACGGGAGGCTTTGTCAGGACACACCGAGGGGAATATGGCCACACAGTGAATGACAGCCAAGCCCTGAGATGAACGTCATATATTTATTGAGCAGTTTTATTCAGATTCAGATGTGGGTCTTCATGAAATGAGTTTAACAATCAGATGACGATGCTAGAGGCAAGTTCCTGAGCTTCCAGGTGCCTTGTGTAAGAGCTGAGAGCCGACCCGCTGGGCGTGTACTGTAGCTGACCCAGAGCACTGGCGGAGAGTCGCTGTAAGATGTCCTGAGCATTTATGTGGTCTGGTTTTAACTGTAAATAGTGAAAGATTTTTTTAAGCACTTTTGCCTAGATTTAAACAGCAACTTGAAAAAAAAAAAGTATGTTTTAACATGTAATTGTGGGAGAAATTGTAAATAGTAGCTGAATATTTAACATGCTTTGTCTATCCTTCACTTTTACCATATTCTGTAAAGTTGCATTTATTTTACAGGACAAAAATGAAATATTATTGCTTTTGAAATAAATACCCAAGAGCTTATCAGGATTTAGAATTATTCAGAACTCAGATTTATAGGAAAACCTCTGACCTTCAGTTTGACAAGCTAAAGGAAGCAGAGTCTTCAATGAGCACGCTAATTTTCTAGTTTTGAGGAAAAGTTGGGTCCTTTAAATGCTATTTTGCTTATCGCATCAGTACTTTTATGCAGGTCTCATTTGACTCTGTGCTTAGGTAGATGCGGGGGTGCCTTGAAAACTTCATTTTAAATTATCTTAAGCAAGAAATACAATATTTTACAAAACATTTGGAGAATGTGACCGTCTGTATGACCCAGGAAAGCCCCAGGTTGGCTGTTGGTTTGGAAGGTCCCGAGTGTAACCCAGGTGATTCTGATCCTTGGCACGTGTGACCCTTCCTGATGTATGTTAAATATGCTCTTCCCCTCGTCACCCTTTGGTAGCAAAGCCATTAGATGAAAGGAGAAACCAATACAAGCGAAAAGCATGTGATGTCTGTCCCCCCACAGCCCAAACAGCCTTTAGTTCATAAATTTCTAGCTTAGCGAACAGGCTGCTGAGAGGAGAGTCAAGAGGCAGTCTCCATTGGATGTTCCCATCCCCCTCAGAACGGTGTTTCAGAAATTAGGTGGTGCTGGTGCCATGCTCAAGCCCATGCTGATTTTCACACACTACATGTATGACCTACCTCAAATCTCAGTCATTGAAATTAGCATGCTTTAGACATATATTTAAAAAGTAACTATGCACAGCTCTTTATCCCCCCTTGCTGCTGAAGGTTTCTTAAAGAGAAAAATCAAATTTTTATTTTTTACTGGCACTATCATTTTTTAAGTCCTAAAGATGATTAACAGACATTTTTATCATGAGAAGAAAAATAAAGCCATTGCAACTAAAGAACCTAACAGCATGACCAAGATTTAAGAGTAATATTATAGCAACGGGAACCGATGGAGTCTTAAGTCATCTCCTCAGTGCACCCTGTCCACAGACGCCCTCCATGGGCGGTGCAGACGTTTGCTTCCTCTTTTCTGTTTTGTTTTCCCTGCCTTTTGTGTGCAAGGGAAGTGCTTGCAAAGTTCTGTGCTAAGAGATTTTTAAAATAAAAATCGCTTCGCGGCAGGTTCTCACAAAATAACTGGTGCTAGCTCAAGAAACCATTATCTAACCATCAGAAATCTTGACTCAAGGTGTTTCATGGATTTTGAGGTTTGTTGTTGTTATTTGGTGTGTTGTTTGGCAGGGCCCAAGTTCCCCTCACGCTGGCTCCGTGGGTGCTGCTCTGCCCTCACCGGGATGGCAGTGGTGTGCGTGGAAAGAGAGTGTGCCCTGCCCCCTCTGGGTCCTTCCACCAGCCTCTTTTGGAAACGGTAGTTTACACAGCAAGGGATTTTCAAAGTGCTAAAGCAAGGAAATTGGTAGCAGAGCTTAACTGCTTTGTACCAGACAGTCGTAGGTGCGCGAGGACGGCTGACGATGGGTAGATGGTGACCTGATTTCCCCAAGAGAAGTCCAGCCAGACTTTGTGAAGTTTAACCACCGCCGGATGGCAAACCAAGGCAGTGTTGGTGGGACGTTAAAATGATATCCCTGACGTGCCTCAACCGATCTCTCTCCTTTTGTTACTGAAGTGTGTTCTATGGACTAGGAAGCATTTTTATGAATTGAAATAGTCTAAATAAAATGGTGCTATGGTGTTTTAATGTGACTGTCCGTGATCCTGTCCTGCTGAGGTGCTATCAAGGTTCTGAAACCACAACCAACCAAAAACAAGGTGGGCTCCAGTCTCTCTCGGCTCCCCCCCTCCCCTCCTTTTGGTGCTGTCTCCTTAGACCTCTGTTTACCGTGCTATAACCTGCTCTGAGCAGTTTTTCTTTTGTCTTACTGTTCTTCCTTGGTGGCCAAACACAGAAGGGCAAGTTGCAAAGGCAGCCAGCTCCCTCACTGCAGACGGGGGTGGGCCTGCTCGGCGCAGCAGGTGCTCTGGTCTCGTGTCCTCTCGGGCCTCCTGAGGAAGGGAGGGTGAAGGGCTCTGTTTTGAGGAAGGGGAGTTGGGTGCGCCTGCCTCTTCCAGCATAGGTATCTCCACAGCCAAGGACACACGTTTTCCTCCTGCAGCTCGGGGGGCCAAGTAGACATCTCTGAGGGTCCCAGAGGCACTCTGCATGCCAAGGTGGACCAGATGGATCGCCTCCCTGACCTGGCGCTGGCTAGGGACATGGTGGGCAGGGGGCTCGTTCCTTTGCTCCTCACAGCCTTTGCCCCAGCATTGCTTCTGCCTCTCCCTGGTAACCCCTCCTGTTCAAACGAAAGGAAGGAGCTTTCTTTGCTCACTCGATGCCACTGAGGCTGCTTTTTAGTTGGTGCTATTCTACCTTTCTTCTTGGGTCCACAAAAGTTGACGTCTGAAAAACTCAACAGGAAGCTCCATTTCGTGTCATCCACTGTCACAATAATTTTTTTAAATACCTCAAAAACAAGACATTGTGACAACTTGGGGAAAGTAGATTCCACGAGGGTCTGGTACCTGCAGGTTGTCCCTCTGATGACATACTGGGCCTGGAAGAACCTGGGGTCATTTTATTTTTTCATTCTTCAGCAGTTAAAATGGCAAAATGCCGAAAGGAAGGAGCGTGGTTGACTTTATTGCGTTACCTTTTTACGTTTTGCTTTTGAATAAAATGTGAATTTCCTATGCCCATCTCATTGAGCTTTTTCCGTCACTGTTGCTGTCATTTGAAATGACTCCCTCGAAACCTAGTGTCATTAGCCAGCTGCATGTGCTGTAGTGCATGGCCAATGTCCACATACCCTGGACCAAAAGGAACATTCTTTGAGGTGCGTGCCCCCAGCATAGGTCATCCAGTCCCACACCCACGCGTGCACAGAGAGCTTTTCCACGGGGGCGGCCCTGGCGTGGTGCCCCCCGCCCTTCCTCCCGCAGAGCTGCCCACAAGAGCAAAGCAATAGGCTTCTCCCCTGAGCAGAGACTGCAGCACAGAAACGCCAGGTCTACAGTTGCTTTTTGCCTAGGAATCAGCGAGCGATTTGGCCGACTTCTAGTTTGCTTCTATTCTAATATCAGGGATGCTTTTTGTAGTGGTATTGTGTGCTCTCTCTTCTCGTTTTGACTACCCGTCATTCAGGGATTACTCATCACTATTCACATGGGGATCTAAAAAAGTACTATTTGGCTCATTTGAACATCCAAATTTTCTTGGTTCCAGTACATTTTTTTTTCTTTTGAGGGGAAAAAGGAGGAGAAAAACAGGAGTGATGTCATTTCTTTTTCACGTATTCTAATGAAAAAAAAGAAACAAGGGCAGGTCATATTGTGGCATATTAACGCGTTAGACTTAATCTAGAGCCCCTGTCGCTTTTTGATGTGTTTTATTTCTTCTCTCTTTGAATTCCTGTTTGGTTACTTGGCTTCCAATGGAGGTGAACTTAACAACCATACTTGAATATTCCGTCTTGACTTTGTAACTGTGGCTACTTGAAATGAAGTTTATCTGGGGTTGATGGATGAATGGTAGATTTTTGCAATGTCTCAAGGCAATAGGATGTGTATTATTAAACTGTAGATATTCTTAGTACAGTAAATTTATGCCGATAATTTTATTTTGTATAATTTTTACCTTTCTGTTAATATTTTTTCCTCCCACCTGATTGGTTTGCCTCCTGAGCTGCCCTCCTGACCCTCCCTTCTCCCCCAGGGTTTCAGTAAATTTAATTTAGGGTGCCTAGAAATTGCAAGTATGTATCCTCTTTTGATTTGTATTTTATTATAATTTACACAAACAACTGGGTTTGTGAACTGTATTACTCCTGGTATCTTTAAAATATTGTGGGTGTTTTAATAAATTTTATATTTATTTTTTGCACTCAAATTCAGTGTGGGTCCATTTTTTCCCCTCCCTTGAACCAGGCCCAGATTGTGGTATTTAAGGTTCCTTTAATCCCACCCTGCCACTAGGTCGTAGATGCACAAACAAGAATTTACTAACAGCAATGGAAGAAGCTGTCCTTGTCCCCTTCCGCCACCAGCATAAAGTCACAGCGTAAAGCGGGAGACAGAGATGGGCTTTTCTCATTTGTGTTTCTTCTTTTGTTTTTTTTTCCCCCATTTATCTTCTGGTCTCCTTTTTTCATTCAATTTGGAGAAGACCCCCTCTAACCCCACAGATAAAGTTGTTCACTTCCTCCTGTAGTGTTTGCTAAACCATCACTGAATCATGCTGCCTCCTCATGGCCTGAGCACCACGTCCAGTAGGGAGGGCTAAATATGGGACCCTAGATTCTGCTCTCCTTGGGAGAGGAGCTTTCCCATAAAGTCCCATGCCTGGGGCTGCCTCTTTGAATTCAGATCGCCGGTTCTGGTGGTGGCCGATCTTGAAAAGGGAGCTATGAATTGAGGCAAAGAGAAGAGAGAAGGGCAAATGGGAGGGGAAACCGTCCCCTTCTGCTGGAGACATCTGCCTGAAACTGAGTCCGCATCTCTGAGAGACGAGCAACCCGACAGTCCACAAAGTCTTCAGCATCCTTCCTAGGTGATGCCAGCATCCCAAGAGGCCACTAGACAGGAACGCTCCTCTCTGAGGGCATCTGGGGCAATCTCCATTATCATAACAGGTGCCAGGCGACGGGCTCAGAGGTTTTCATCTTCATTTTGTTGTGCTTGCAAAGGAACCCTCTGGAAATGCCTGGGCACACATGGCTATCCGGGGATCCTCATAACACATTTGCATGTTTTACAGAAGTGGGCTCACCCTGTGTTTGGTGACCTGCTTCTTTCCACTGGACATCTTTGAGTGGAAAGAGACCTAGTCCTCTTGCCCAGCTCCCGTCTCACTGACCCCATTTCCAGGGCCTGAGGGGAGGGCTTCAGCGGGGGCTGGCTCACTACTGGGTAACTACAATTATGCCTTCATCTCTTCTCATACAAATTCCATGTTAAATATAGAAAAATTAGAAGACAGAAGTTTTAAAACATTAAATCCCACTACCAGAGAACCACACATTGGTTGCAAACATAGTTTCTGAGTATGTAAATATAACCATATTTGTACGTATATTTTTTAATGGAATAAAACAATAATACAATGTTGTAATCTTTTTTCACTTATGTCTTTAAATATCAGTACATAGAACTGCATCTTTTTAAAGAGCTGCCTAGTATTTCATTGTATAGCTGTAGAAGCATTTAATTAACCATATATTATTATTGAACTCTTAAGATCCCAACTCTTGCAATTATAAATTGAACTAGTCTGAATTTACCTCCATCTAAGTCCCGCCCACTGATTTCTTTCTACTTTAAGAAGCATCCCAATTAATCGCTCTCAGCCGCCTGACTACATCCTTCCTTCGCTGAACCTCCCGCAACATAGCGCCAGATCCCATCCTGCCCCCAGAGGCCTCAGTCTGTTCACACCTAGAGCATCATTCTTTGTACAGGGATCTTTAGAAATGAACTCTTCATTCCCCTGGGCTCTGGCTGACCCAAGGCAAGTCCAGAGACACCAAGGAGTCCCTCAATCTGGACACACCATCCTTATAAGTGCACACCAGGGTTTATTCGCTTCTTAAGCAGCTGAATCATGCTAAGGGCTGTGAAGCTCAGTGGAAAGAACACGGCTCCCTCAGTTCCCTATTGTGTGATGTGAGGTGAGCCGTTTCCTCTCCCTATGTCATCTTCTTTGTCTATAAAACGGGCTAATGATACCACGTAAGACTGGTGTAAGGATCAAAAAACTACTCTAGAAATAAAAGTCCCAGACATTTGGGACATGGCAGGTAACAGAAGCTATCATTATTACTTGGCACGTACAAAGCTTTAGGTCACTAAAGAGTGCAAGATGAGTTGTAAACCACATAGTGACTTCTTATGTGAACACTGCCAAGCCAGGTCCCCCAACTCTAGCCTTTATGCAATTCTTCTTGTGTTTTTAATTCTACACATGGCCCTTGAAGTTTAGCCATCATAAACAGCCTGTTTAACTCTAGTCCTCTGCCGATTTTCAGTCTCAATGTTGTCAATATTGGTTTACCCGGCCCAGTTGTGCGCACTCGCTCAGCAATCTCAGCACAGGTTCTTCTGCTGGTGCTCTTGTGGACTTAACCTTGGAGAGCTGCTGGTCATCTTTGTGTCTCCCTTTGTACTCGGAGAATAGTGGTCACTCACCATCCTGTAAGAGGAAATAAATCCTTTAATGCCCCTGGGGTTTGCCAGTTCAGCTGAAAATACACTCAGCACTTAGAACCCAGAGCACATTCCCATCAGGGCCACCAGGACACCGCAGGAGACATGATCAAAGCTTTGTCCAAATCCAGCTCCTCCCGACGCCTTCCCCACTCCCACTCCTGGCAGCTTTAGCAGATGCCTGCTCCGCGCCTCTACCAAGAACCCCAACCCCAGGCCTGACAAGCTTGCCCGATTTCCCTTACTATGCTTCAAACATCTAATATTTCTGCCTTTTTTCTTCACACTGATCCCTGCTTCTCCGAGCTGATCTGCCCCTTGTTTTCTCTTGAATTGCACCTCACTTCTCTGGGACAAACCTCATCAATTCTCCTCCTCCTGCGGCTCCTCCCCTCACCAGGCCCCCCTGCCTGCCCTGCTCACCACTTTCTCCCTATCGCTGCCATGTTTCCACAGGTGTGGACAACCTCCAGGCTTCAACTTCCCCACCACTCTCTTGCCCATCTCCTTGTGTCTCCAGAAAGCGCTGTCCCCTAGGCCAATGATTCTGCCCTCACTGACCTCTCCAAAGCCTTGACTCTGTGGACCCCCCTGGAAACCCCCTATTCCTAGGCTGTACTGCCAGGAGGATTTCATGGTCCCAGGACCCTGAAGCCCTCTGTCCCTCTCATGGAACCTCTGTGCCCTCATGTCCTTTAAACACAGAGGCCCCGAAAGAATCAGTTCCGTGCTCACTATGGCCTATAGGCTTTCCCTCAGAGGCCTCGTTTGGCCACCAGGCCTCAGCTATGACCCCAATGCCCATGATTTCCAAAACGATGTCTAGTCCTGACCTCCCTCATGAGTTCTGGCTGATGGATAGCTCTGGGTGGCTGTTTGGCAGGGCCAGAGTCTTAATACACCTAAAACTGACTTCTCAACTCTCTGCCATATTTTCCTTTGGCTGTTGATAGCCCCATCATTCCCTTGGTCACATCCTGACAACCTGCCAAATCTGGATTTTACCTACTCAGTATCCTCAATCCTGCCCCTCCTTGCCACTATTATTAGCAGCCCATACTGTACAGTTGCACAGGCTGTGTACTGCACAAGTTTGGGGGGCACCATTCAAACAGACTACCATGTGGACCTTGATCACTGGCATGGACTCCTCCCCCCACGGGCAGGGGATGCTGAAAGAGGACCACAGCAGGGCCTTCTAAAGCCGAGGGCCCAGGGTAGAGGCCTCTCATACCTTGGTCTAAAAATGAGACCTTTCAAAAAGATTAAGTGATTTGCCTGAGACCGCCAAGCTAGGAAGCGACAGAATCCAGACGACTCAAACCCAGGTGTGTCTGACACTAAAGCCTGTGCCCTGTCCAAATATACTCCTACTTCCTCTGCACTTATGAGCCATGTACCCAAGGGATGCACATTGCTCTCGCTGGCAGGAATCTGCCCACACGCAGAGCTTGCGGCATGGCAGGCAGCCTGGGGGTCTACAGGCGAGAGGCACAGGCTGCAACAAGGCGGCTCAGTGAGAAGACTTGTGCTCTTTAGAGCTTTTTCAACAGTATCCATATTTGAAAGGTTGCATCCTAGCCCCCATTTCATCTCTCTGCCCACCACCCCAGAGCCGACCTGGTGACCCAGCTGACCTTCCTGGAAACCAAATCAGATCATGCTATTTCCCTGTGATGCTCCCCAGTGCTCCCCATATGGTCCAGTTCTCAGGATCAACTACGACATCCTAACTTTGTCAGAGGGCCTGGCGGGACCTGGCCCCAGCTCACAGCTCTGGTACTGCTGCAGGCCGCTCAGTGTCTTTGTCTGCTTGTCTCCTCAGTGCCCCCCCAACACCCCTGCCCCAAAGTGGCTTCTCAAAAACGAAGGGCTTCCAGCCTGATGGTAGTGCAGGTAATACCACCAAAAACTCATCCTCTTCAAATCCATTAAAATATTTACATAAACTATAAAAAGGCTCCAAATAAATGATTAGTAAGAATAAAAAATCAGCAAGATTTGGATCAAGGAAGGAGGAATAAACAGGAAGCCAAGCTATGTGAAACCAAAGAAAAACTTCTACTGTACAAAGAACAACAAACATTAAGACTTCAGAGACTAGCAGCCAGTCCTTTGCAAGGAATACAAGAGGTCAAACAGTGATTGCAACCTATTTTCACAAAGATTTTTAAAAATCTCACCTACTCAACAAAAGCAAGATTACTAGATAACAGGCCAAGTAGTATCTGCTCCGAAAGCACAGTTGACGTGCAGAGGACAGAATCACCTGAGCAGGTCAGGAAACAGCTGCTTAACATGAAAGAATGGGTAGGGAGCTGCGAAAGGCCATAAAAGGGAATAGAGCCCTGAAATGCCTCTTGAGAATGCTGGGAATTCCCTGCAAAGAACACAGAATAAAGGGTTCTGAATCAAGAATGAAAGTCCTACGGGAAGAAAAAGGTTCTGAATGAGGTCAGATGAGAACAGACGCCTCCCAGGCTTGGCAGGTGTGGCTCATTCCACCCTGAAGTGAGAGTCCTGGAAATTAACTTCTTCCTAACCGGCTGCGGAGGCGTTTCTGCAAAGACATCTTGACTCTTCAGCCATGTCCTTATTTGGAACCCTGAGCAGAAGCTGCAGCCCCAAGGCCCACAGGTCTCGGATCCACTCACGTGGATGCGTTTAAGGTTCCTCCACGTGTTTTCGTGGCTTGATAGCTCATTTCTTTTTATCGCTGGAATTGACACTTTTTAATTGCATTAATATATGTTTTGAAAAAGGGAGAGAAGAGAGGGGTTTCTGTGGATGTCCAGTAAAGTGTTTCCTAAGGGCAGAGCTGCCAGCACCGAGCCTGGGCGGAAGCCCCGGAGACCCAGGTGAGTCGTCAGGGGGGCGGGGCCAGGAGAGGGCGGGGCAGGAGGGCAGGGGGCGGGGAGGAGTGATGGGCCCGCGTTGGGTTTGGACAGCATCACTCTGGCTGCAGGGTCAGCGAGGAGAAGTGCTGCTGGGAAACGGAAAGTCAGAGGGCGGCCGGGAGTCCCGAAGCCGGGGTCTCTGCCTTAGCGGGGTGCTTCCAGACCCCCGCCCTGAGAAGGCGACGTTGTCCCTGCAAGGTCTAACAATTGCTGTGGTTACTAACAATACGTATATTTCAGGTTAGCACATTTCTTAATACTTTTTAATAAATATTATATTCTGCAGGCAAATTAATCCCTAGTCAGCCCCTGACAAGCGGACCTAGCCGCACGCATTTTCTTTTCTTTTTTTAATTTTTACCATTATTTGGTTTAAAGTGAGTTCTTCCCTTGGCTTCTGTTTACTTAGCGATTTTTAAAATTTATTTTTTTATTGTAAAATATACATCACATAAAATTTACTATTTTAGCTATTTACACGTGTACAACTTCCGTGGCACTAATTGCATTCACGCTGTTGTGTATTCAGCACACGATCGATCCCCAGGACTTTTTCATCATCCCAAAAAGAGACCCTGTATCCATTAAACACGAAATCCCCATTCCCCTCCCTCTCAGCCGCTAGCAACCACCTTTCTACTTTCTGTTTTCTTTCTATTTGCCCTTCCATGCCTGGCTTGATTCACGTAGCATAATGTCTTCAAGGTCCATCCCTCCTTTTTAAGGGTGAATAATATTCTGTCACATGGACGTACCACGTTTTGTAAGAGGCATGCTTCAAAGAGTGAATTTGTAAAGGTTCTGAATCTGTGTCTTTCCACTGATTGATGTCTCCCACTCTCCCTGCCTCCTCCTGCTTTAAATAGTACACTGGAAATAAATGATGGAAGCACAGTGATTGTAAGGATGAAAACATAGAACTTTCAGTACTTCAATTCTGTCGTTCTGTGTGACCACTTGGAATTTTCTTGTACGTTTAACATTTTTAACTTGGAGATGATTTAAATCCACTAGAATCAATCTTGAAAAAACAGACATGGGCATCATTGCAATTTCTGGAATTTATTGTGAAAGGGGATTTTTATGAATCTCTGACAAACATCCATTTGTTTGCAACTCTTCCTACTTTTATATTTCTTCTTCAATAAGCTATAGACTGACATATCTGTCTGTACCATCTACTGAAATGAATATGCAAAGAACATCAGTTTTGACAAATTTGCAGAAATAAGGACTCTAAAGAAGAAATTATAATTTTATTTACTACTATGACAGACCAACATGTAGGTATAGATTTGCTCCTTTAAAAAAGATGTATATTAGGGGGCTGGCCCCGTGGCCGAGTGGTTAAGTTCGCGCACTCCGCTGCAGGCGGCCCAGTGTTTCGTTGGTTCGAATCCTGGGCGCGGACATGACACTGCTCATCAAACCACGCTGAGGCAGCGTCCCACATGCCACAACTAGAAGGACCCACAGCGAAGAATATACAACTATGTACCAGGGGGCTTTGGGGAGAAAAAGGAAAAAAATCTTTAAAAAAATAAAAAAAGATGTATATTAGTACAATTTAAAAGTATTAATCAATGTTTTCCTTTTTGTACTGTAATTTTTATTTGACTTTTTATATTAACTCCCGAACGTAGAAAGTTCTCTCTATAAGTTTTATATGTTGAAATTGTAGCCGTCAGGTGAAATAATGCATACTTCTTACTATAAAATTAATATGCCGCAATAACTAATGACCATTGTGGAAGCTGTGAATTATACAAAAACAATTCTTGAGAATTTACAGATAATTGTAAGTTTAGTGTGCAGGGAACCAGGTAGACGGTTAATACAAAGACTGAGAGGCGGGTTAACTCGGTAGCCTCGGAAGGACCCTATATCCTTTTCAAGCCAACAAATGTTTATACATTTTAAAATAACGTGAAGCAGAATAATAAAAATGAGATTATATCTTAATTCCAATCTTTGTTTGGCACTAACATTGGTACCTTTGGACATACTAAGCTTTGAGAACTAAATTAATTCTAGTTATTTAGTTACATTTAGCCCAGGAGGCTGCCGAGAAAGGACTATTTGAAAATTGCACGCATCACATCAGGATGGAGCCAAACATCACTGGTATACCTTTGCTGCCTCAAAACTTTGCAAGGACAAAAAACTCCCAGATTATGTACAAAAATATCCATGCTCAGTGAATTTCAATCCAAACGTAATAAGGGATATGCTGAAAAAAGAAACTGGCAGGAAAAAGTAGGTGTTCATTTCATTCTTACTAATCTGACTTCCAGACAACAGCCTTTATAAGCATGCTTTAAGGAAAACAATTTTTTATAGTTTTGAATCTATGAAAGTGAAATTTTCTAAATTTTTTTTTTTGCAAAATGGCAATTTTATAGAAAGGTTGCGCAAATAGTACAATGAGCACCCACAGACACTTCACCTAGATTCACCAAGTTTTAGCGTTTAGTTATACTTGTTTCTCTAATACACAGACACAGACACACATGTACATATATACACACCTACATTATATAAATGTTTACATTTACTTATATGTATATATCTACATTTACATATATATTTATGTATACTTTTTTTTTTTTTGAGGAAGGTTAGCCCTGAGCTAACATCTGCTGCCAATCCTCCTCTTTTTGCTGAGGAAGACTGGCCCTAAGCTAACATCCGTGCCCATCTTCCTCCACTTTATATGTGGGATGCCTGCCACAGCATGGCTTGACCAGTGGTGCCATGTCTGCACCCAGGATCCAAACTAGCGAACCCTGGGCCGCCAAAGCGCAACATGTGAACTTAACCGCTGCACCACCGGGCTGGCCCCTACGTATACATATTTTTTGATGAACCATTTGGGAATTCATTGAAAACATCAAGACACTTCCCTCTAAGTACTGCCTGTGTCTGCTAAGAACAAGGTCGTTCTCCTTCATAACCACAATACAATTATTGCACCCAGGAAATTTAACATCGATGTGATACTATCTAATATAGAGTTCATATTCAAATTTATCCAACTGTTGCAAGAATGTCCTTTATAATTGTAGTTTTCCCCCAAACCAGGAGCCAATCCAGAACTGCCCAGTGCATTCAGTTGTAATGTTTTTTTCATCTCTCTTCATCTGCCACTGTTACTCTATCACTGTTTTCTTTGGTGACATTGCCATCTTTTAAGAGTTCAGGAAAATTACTGTGCAGAATGCCCCTCAGTTTTGGTTTGTCTGATTGTTTCCTCAGTAAATTCAAGTTAAGCCTGTTTGACAGAAATACTCCCCAGACGATGTTGCGTCCTCAGTACCTCACACGAGGAGACACACTTGTCTCACTATTGGTAATATTAAGTTGTCACTTGGCTAAGCCAGTGTCCAGTAGAAAGCGCCACTGTGAGGTGCCCTTGTAATTAATAAGTCACCTGTGAGGTGGTGCTTTGAGGCTGTATGAACAACCGGGACCCTAACAATCTTTCACCCAGTGATTTTAGCTTCCCTTGACCATTCTTGCCTGAATCAATTATTAACCATGTTTGTTATAACAATAGAGATTTTCCCAATTTTACGATTCCTGCATATATTGGTTGGCATTCTTATATTTTAAAAGACACTTTTCCTTCTCCCTCCTTTTATATTATTATTAGTATTAGTCTTAATATTAGTATTAATATGAACTTGTAGATTCCCCTTTTTTTTTTTGAAAATTTGCCCTGTGCTAACATCCATTGCCAATCTTCCTCTATTTTTTTTTTCTTTTTGCTTGAGGAAGATTAGCCCTGAGCTGACATCAGTGCCAGTCTTCCTCTCTTTTGTATGTGGGATGCCTCCACAGCATGGCTAAAGACGGGAGTAGGTCTGTGCCCGGGATCTGAACCTGTGAACTCCAGCCACTGAAGTGGAGTGTGCGGAAGTCTAACCACTCTGCCACTCTCAGCCCTTCAGGGGGCAGATTTAGGAAATACATAAACATTTTTTTTAAGTCACGAGTTCAAATTAACACCTCTAATTCCAATCTAACACCACAGGGCTTTTCCTCTCTGTTCTCCATTCTGCATTTGTACTGTAAATGTCCTTCAGCCAAAGACCACTGGGAACACATCCGTAGTTGAACCAATTAGATTTACTGACTTGTTGCAAGAAGGGAAACTGTGCTAGGTGGGGAGCTGTGGGACACCCCAGTGAGAGGGGGTTAGAAAGGACTTACAGGATTTGGCCTTGTGGTGGGTGATTATGGGGGAAGGTTTGAGGAAGCGGGGCTTTGCTCTGGATATTTGCTGTCAGGAAGCATGGCTAATCCTAGAATCAGGTATCTTAATGATTCTCATCTAGAAAGCGAGAAGCATGGAAGCAAGGCGAACCCTGTGACTGGTAGAGAAACAGCAGTCACTCAAATGATTCAGAATACAGGGATGTTGGGCCGTTTTTGTGGTTTAAACAATGTTCAAGTTTTTGTCTATTGTTGGACGTGATTATGAAGTGGCCTTGTTTTTGTTTTAATCCATCACGGTCACAGAGTGGCCTTGTCTGATTTGGTGTTCTATGGAATTGTTTCCATTTCATAAACACCGCAGCCTAGCTCCGAGCGCCAGGCCAGCTCCCGGCCATCAGGGGCTATTTCTCTTTCTCAGTATGTCCCTTTTCCCACAGCGAAATCCTCCTTCCCAATAGTATCAATATATTTAGTCATTTGCTCAATCCTACAATACGCACAGAATAGTTTCAGAATTGTTACGCTCATACCACTACCAACAACAAAATACCAAGTAAAATTCAAGCTTTCTTTGTAGGGTTTTCCTCCTCAGAACATGTTCAGTTAAGAGTACTGTGTTCAAAGGTCCTTGAACTAATTCTATTTTGGTCTTCCGTATAGAGGATTTTGTTATCAATTTGATTTACAGCTAGGTTCATTTTAAAATGAAATTTTAAGTATTTCCCCCATCTTTGTTGATTTGTTTTTATTATTTGAATATGTGAAATATTGACACAGTTCAAAAGTCACAACTATATGAAAAAGTGTATTCAGAAAAGTCTTGTTCCTTTCCCCCTTCTTCCCACCCCATTCTCACCTGGCCCCTCCAGGTAAGCCATTTCACTAATTTCTGGTTCATCCTTCCGATCTTTCCATTTACAAAAATAAGCAGACACACATATAGACGTTTATTTCACTTATTTACACAGAAGCCCGCATTCAAAATATAGTTTTTAATCTTTTTCTGAAGTCAGGTTTATTGAAGTATGATATACATATTCAGTCAAATTCACCCTTCTTAAGTGTACAGTTTGATTGATGTTGACATGTATACAGCCAGGTAACCACCACCAAAATCAAGGCACAGGACATTTCCATCACTCCAAAAGTTCCCTGTGCCCCTTAGCAGTCAACCTTCTTCTACTCCCAGCCTCCAGCAAACACTGAGTTAATTCCTCTATTATTCTACCTTTTCTAGAATGTCATAGAAATGGGATCATACAGTATTTAGCCCTTCATGTCATCTAGCATCTCTCACGTAGCATGCTTTTGAGATTCATCGTTGTTGTTAAAAATACTAGTCGTCCCTCTCTTTTTATTGCTGTGTACTATTCCATGATATAGCCAGCACAATTTGTTTATCGCCCTACCAGTTCGTGGACATTTGGGTTGCTTTCGGTTGATTGCACTTTACCTTATATCTTAACAATATAAATTGGAAATAATAATTCTTTAACAGTTTATAGAGTTTGTGGCAATTAATAAACAGAAATTTCATTAAATTGGAGTCAGGAGGCCAAAAAGGGGAGCTCTTCTCCTGCCCTGTGGCCACCACAGAGCCCAACAGGAAGAAGAAAGACTTTTCTTGCTCAGTAAGAAGCTCAGCCGATGAGAGACTGTCATGACTCAGCCAATGAAAAGCCAGGACGCCTCTGAACTCTTTGTTTACAGCAGCCCTCCCAACTTCCTGTTCCCTCTATAAAGGGGTTTCTCCTCCCCTGCTGCTGGGACTTGCACGTGGCTTGCCATGGTTACAGACCCTGAGTCACAATTCTCTGCTGAACCTAAATAAACCTATTTTTGCTGTAGAAATAACTGGCTATTTTCTTAAGGTCAGTATTTTGGTGGCCCTTACAGGGATCCAGAGAAGACCCCGGATGACCTAGGCTGATGAGCCACCAGCTGTGGTACCCACAAAGGAGCCCATGAGCTCGCTGCTTTTCTGCCCGACCCTGGAGGTTGAGGGTGAGTCTTTCTCCTGGCTCTGAGCTTCTGTCCTTCTCATGTTTGAGGCTCTCCTGGCTGTATCCGAGATCTACTTTAAGGCTCCGTCCTTTTCCAGTTAAGGCCTTGTTCGGCAGCAAGTGCTGGGCTGGCACTTCTGCCTGACTCTTTAAATCAGGCCGTTCCTTGGAACAGAGCTAGTGTTCGGTCCAATTCCTTTTGGAACCCATTTCTACTGAAACTGTGTCAGCCTTTGGTCTGACTTTTGGACTGACTCATTGGAACTGTGCCTTCAGCCTTTTTGGCCTGATTGCTTTGGACCCGGGCTGATCTATTGGCACTGTGCTGTCCAGCCTTCCGCCTGACTCCTTCAGAATTATGCTGTTCCCTTGAACTGTGCTCATATTCATCCTGCAGGCTGTTGGAGCTGTTCGAGCTGTCTGAGTTGCAAGCTGTTTAAGCTCTTTAGGCTGTTTGAAAATTATTCTTTTACTCTAGGGAAAAACCTCTGAGAAATGGAACCCCAGTTATCCAAATATTTTAAGGGCACTGCCCCCTCCCCCCCACCAGGGACCCTGGCTAATTTTATGTTTAAAAACTGCAGTCCTTCCTCATGAGCATTTCTAACTAAACAAACCCACTTAACCAAAAGTGCCTCTTTGCAAAACAAGATTTTAAGATTAACTGAAGCAAACAAACAACTAAAGAAAGAGAAGATGGCTTCTGAAGCCTCACATTCCTCTCCCTGGGTCCTCCTGCTCAGGCCCCGCCTCTGGCATCATCTTCCTCCCTCCTTTCTGTACCGCCTACAATTCCCCTACACTCTCAGTTCCCCCACACCAACTCTCTTCCCAAACTTCCCCATTTCCCTGAACCCCTCCCCCCTCCCTCTTCCTCTGAACCTGTAAGAACCCCTCCCTTTAAATTAAGCCTTCTGAGGATCCAAAGGCTAAACCCTTAATTTCTTATACTCCTTGGACTAAAGCTGATCTGTGAGCCATGGTCAAATGTTTTCCCAAAGCAACCAAAGATCCTCACAGATTTGCTGAGGAATTTAATATAGTCATTCAAACTTATCTACCTGGTTTCTCTGACTCATATCAACTGGTTCATATGCTTGTCGGTGAAGACCAGGCCCAGCATTGGATGAAAACTGCTAATTGTGGAAATCCTGAAAGATTTCTAGAATTACACCCAGGAGGCCAACCTGCTGACCTGTTGTATGATAGGGCTCAGGTAATCCCTGGACGACTTCATCAGGCGATTCCTAGGGCTTTCCCAAAGCCTGGCGATTGGAGCAAAATCCAGGCTTGTGACGAAAACCAGATGAAGCTGTTCATGACTGCTACAATCGACTTCAGATTGTTTTTAAAGAAAATGCTGGCCTTCCTTCGGATGCTGGTTCCAGCTGGGCAGCTTTTAAATTCGCTTCTTAATGGGCTGTCCCAGGACTGTTCCCTTCTAGTCAAAATGACCAGGGTGGAATGGGAAACCATGTCCACTCTAGATTTAGTGAATCTGGCAAACCAACTCTCACACTCTAGATGAGTTACCTGAAGGAAAGACTGCTAAAATTCTTAATCTTCGGCTCCAGCAAATGAAGGCCCCTAAATGAAACCAAAAATCTCCTGGTTTCTATTATTATTGCAAAGATCCAGGACACTGGAAAAGAGATTGTGACAAATGTAAGTGCTTCAAGCGCCTTCAGCCCTCTAACCAGCCTTTCCAATGTCCTCCTAACTCCCAGTGATGGGGCTCCGAGGAGCCACAGGGGCTCTGCCCAACCCTCCCTCTTAGTCAGTCTGGAGAAGCATTTCCCCAGATTGGAGATGAACTGCTTTCTGTCCTTGTTGACGCCAGAGCCACACTCTCGGTGCTCAACCCCACTACCATAAAGTAGCCCCTGCCTCGGAGAACTGAACAACTCAAGTAGTTCAAAATAGTGCTAAGACAGTTCAAACAGCTCTAATAAACCTCAAGAAGTGCCTGTCTCTGACCCTGTTCCCTTTGTTTCCGCCCTGTGTTTATTAATGGGCTGAGAGACATACAGCCTTTTCTCCCTAGTCCCTCCACTCCTATTCATTTAGGCCAAGACTTCTTACAAAAATATCATGTCAGAATTTGTCTCTCCCAGAAGGGGGGCATAATGATAGAATTTGACAGTAGTCATCAGAACAGCCAACCAGGTGAATTAAATGACCCTTTAACATCTTTTATTTGCTCCATCTCTGATGGCACTACAGCTGATTCTGGAAACACAGATCATTTATTCCTACTGAATCAGCTACCACCTCTTTATGGGCAGAATCTCCACCTGACATTGGTAAAGTTCACAGCGCACCTCCCATCAGGATTCACATAGATCCCTCAAAAACCTGTCCCCAGAATTAATCAATACCCTATAAGTGAAGAAGCCCTTCAAGGTATAAAGCCCATAATAGAGGATTACAAAGTGCAAGGCCTCTTTATCCCTTGTTCTAGTCCCTGTAATACTCCTATTTTACCTGTGAGAAAACCCAAGGGCTGAGGATGGTGGTTTCTCCAGGACCTCCAAGCCACAAACAACATCATTATCCCTTGACGCCCTGTTGTTTCTAACCCTCATATGCTACTAACATCCGTTCCCACTGGAAGCAGACTCTTTACAGTAGTTATTTATGCAGTGCATTCTTTAGCTTTCCAGCTGATGAAGCTAGTCCATACCTTTTGCCTTCACTTGGGAAGGAAAACCATTCACCTGGACAGTGATGCCTCAGGGTTTTCCTGAGAGTCCTTCTTATTCTTCACAAATCCCGAAGGCTGATCTGGATGATATGAAGTTCCCTAGGGCGTCTACTTTGTTGCAATTTGTGGACAGTTTTTTCTCTTCCTCCCAAGTCTCTCACAGGAAGACATCATCCACTTGCTAAAGATTTTAGCCTTAAAGGGACAAGGAAAAGTTACAGTTTGCCCAAACCCAGGTTCAATATTTACGGCATCTGATAACAGAACAAGGGCTATGCCTGGATTCAGACAGCCTTCCTGGTGTCCTAAGTTTCCCCAAACCCAAAACTAAGTGCCAACTGTGAGGTTTTCTTGGGCTAGTTGGTTATTGCTGAAATTCAATTCCAAATTTCTCTCTTATGGTCAACCCTCTGTATATTTTACTAAAGAACAGCATTCCCAACCCAATTTTATGGGAAGAACAGGATGACATAGCCTTTAAAGTCTTAAAGGAGAGTTTGATGACCCCACCCGCCATTGGGCACCCCAATGGTCAGATTCCCCTTTTCCTTTTTGTACAGGAAAAAGAAGGGTATGCCCTTGGAGAAGTCACCCCAAAACACAGGGACTACCGTCGACCCATAGGGTACTATAGCCAGCAACTGGACCTTGTGGCATGGGAATACCCCTTGCCTTAGAATCACTACTGCCACTGCCCTTCTGGTTAAGGCCACAGAGAAAATTGTTGTGGGATCCTCTTGAACCATTTTTGTACCTCATGCTGTGGAGACGCTCCTGAATTTGCATCATGCTCAACATTTTTCAGTCATCTGCTTCACCTCCTATTAAACCTTTTTTGTTAACTGCTCCTCACATAACTCTTTTATGTTGTAATCACCTTAACTCTGCTATTTTTCTCCCCTCTGTGACTGATAAAGTCCCTCATGATTGCTTAATGCTGACGGATCACCTCCTGGCTCTTAGTGATGATCTGCAGGAAACTCCTTTGGGTAACGCCAGCTTCTGATGGTTCACCGGTGGTTCTTATTTAAAAGATGACAATGGAAAATATTATGCTGGTATGCCATTGCAACTCCTTTTGATATTGATGGGGCAGCACTTTTACCTATGGCTACTTTGGCCCAACAGGCTGAATTATATACTCTTACATGGGCTTAACTACCAACATTTATACTGATAGTAGGTATGCTTTCAAAGTAGCCCATGATTTCAGAATGTTGTGGCAGCAATGTGGCTTCCTTGCTTCCAACAGAAATAAAATTAAAAATGGCCCCTATGTTCAGGAATTATTAGATGCTATACTTTTACCGGCCATTTCAGCTATTATCAAGATCCCAGGGCATTCTAAACTTGACTCTCTGGAAGCTAAATGAAATCACCTTGCTGACATTTCAGCAAAGAATGCAGCCCTTAAAAGAACCAACAACAGCCAAGCCTTTGTCATGATCAAAAGAGATATTTCCCAGAATGATAGCTTAGAAAAAGTGACTAGAGAAGCCCAACAATTGACCTCAGAAAAGAAAAAGCAAGAGTGGAAATACAACAATTCTTGGTTTAGCAAAAAGAGAAAATTCTGGTGTGGACCAAGTAACAACCCAGTTCTAGCAGAGACTTTAAAATCCCTACCCCTAACCAGTGTACATTATTCTACTGACAAAATGTTAGCATTCATTGGTCTACTGACAAAATGGTAGCGTTCATGAATCAGTATTGGTGGGGAAATATTAACAAGGCTGCAAAAAGTGCCTACCTCATTTGTCCCACTTGTCCAAAATACAACCCTGGGAAGCATGGTCATACTGCTCCTGGACATTTTAAACTGCCTAGTGGACCATTCAAGGTTTGGCAAACGGCTTTCATACAACCTCTCCCATCTCATAGATATAAATATGTTTTAGTCATTGTCCACATGTTTTCTCACTGGACTGAGGCATTCCCTTGCAGACTACTGCTTCTTCTGTGGCTAAAGTCCTTTTCGAAAGGCTTATCTCTACCTAGGGAACTGCTCATGAACTTCATAGTGATTGAGGAACCCATTTTACTGGTCAGGTGCTTCAACAAGTCTGTGCTGTTTGGATGGTTTTACAACACTTTCACAGCAATTACCACCCTCAAAATTTGTGGAGACCCTCCAAATACCTTGGCCAGAAGCATTGCCATTGGTCCTTATAAATTTCAGATCCACCTGCTTTGGAACTCATAAACTCTTACCCTTTGAAATAGTCACAGGATGCCCAATGCATTTGACTTCTGTCTCTCTTGACCCCCAGCTGATAAAAGGAGATATACTCCAATATTGCAAAGGCCTAATTGCTTCTGTTAAGATTAACCATGTTTTGGTAGAGCAATCTTTTCACAATGTGCTCCAGGGAGACAAAAACTTTAAGCATGACATTTTGCAACCTGGATATTTTGTCTATTGGGAAAGACACCTCCAGAAGGACTCTCTTCAACCTTGCAGGGAAGACCTCTATCAGGTACGCTAACCCTTGTGCTGCCAAACTCTAGGGAATAGACTCTTGGATTCTTGTGACATACCTAAAGAAAGCATCAACCCTGACCAGACCTGTACATCAGCTGGTGACCTAAAGGTAAAGATTTCTAGGAATTGAAGCAGACAACATCTGATTAGGCAGCTTTCCAAAGATGTCTGAACCAGACCTGTTGGAAGTTTGTCTGCCAAACCTTTGATGATGACATATCACTTCAGATGATCTCCAGTGCCTATGATCTTCATAACACGTGGACTTCTATTTTTTATTTTATTTTTTTTCTGCTTTTTCTCCCTAAATCCCCCCAGTACATAGTTGTATATTTTAGTTGTGGGTCCTTCTAGTTGTGGCATGTGGGATGCCACCTCAACATGGCCTAATGAGCGGTGCCATGTCCGCCCCCAGGATCCAAACCGGTGAAACCCTGGGCCGCTGAAGCAGAGCATGTGAACTTAACCACTTGGCCATGAGGCCGGCCCCTGGTCTTTTGATAAAAGTTTCCTGAGAATTCTCCCTTCTACTCCTCTTAGTTACTCAAATGTGGCTAAGGTAGGTTTCCAATCTGTGTATTTTCCCTCCAGTGTGGGACATGAACCCAAGGAAAAGTCCTTCCTGGTGTTGAGAAAGAAAAGGCCAATGAAACTGGAAAAACCTGACTCTTGATCAGCTTTCAGAGAAAGATTTCAGTCAGAAGGGGAGAATGTGAGGGAGGGATGTCAGCATCATGGCAGAGTGAGCTCTTCCCTTAGTTTCTCCTGGCTAAGATACAGTGAAGAGGACATTCATAAACCAACAGAGAACATTCACACAATGCAATAGATGTCTGAGAGATCCACACAGCCATATGTCCAAAGGTGGGGGTGCTGGGCCCCCCCAAGAAGCAGTGAAGCAGAGGGCCCCCCCAAGAAGCAGAGGTAAGCAGATGTCCTCTCGCTCCTGAGTGGCAGCAATCTAGGATATGGGACCTCACATGGCGGCAGGTGTGTGACTCTGAAAAGAGATGGGGGAAAAGGCAGCCCTCTATGGGAACACTTGCACTCTCAGAGTTGCCTCTCAGCCTGTGGGAATGCTCCACACCGAGGTGGTTAAGAAATCATGGAGGTGCCCACACCAAGCCAAGCAGCCCAGGAGAGCAGATGGTGAGTGCAGAGTGAGAGTGTGCAGGATTGCACATGTGAGAGAAAGCACCCCAACTCCTCTCCTGCCTGGCATACTAGCTCAGCCAGTCAGCCAGAGCAGAGGACCCCGCCAGAGTGTTGGTGCCTACATGTGTAAAGCAGCAGTGACCAGTGGGCAAATGCAGATAGGCCCTGTTGGTACAGCTTCCCATGGACACGCACTGCTGGGGGTCACAGAGGGCTCAGAAACACCGCTTCTGCCACTCCCAGTAGTGGTAGGTGGAATCTATGACCAGATGCTACCACTATGCAGCAGCAAAAGTCCACCCCATCAAATAGCATGAAGTGTATATTAGCACTCCAGACAAGAAGGAAAATCACAAGTACCCAGAAACCAATCCTGAAATCATAGAAATTTACAATCTAAGTGACATTCAAAATAGTTATCATAAAGAAAGTCAATGAGTTACAAGAAAACTCAGAAAGACAGTTCAATGATCTCAGGAATAAAATTAATGAACAGAGGGAATTCTTCACAAAAGAGATGCAAACTATAAAAACTAACCAATCAGAAATGTTGGAGATGAAAAACACAATGAATGAAATACAGAAAAATCTGGAATCCTTAAAAAACAGAGCTGATATTATGGATGATAGAATTACTAATTTAGAGGACATACATATAGAAAAGCTGCAGATGGAGGAAGGGAGAGAACTAAGACTAAAAGGAAATGAAGAAATTCTCTGAGACATATCTGACTCAATTAGGAAATGCAACATAAGGATTATAGGTATTCAAGAAGGAGAAGGGAGGGTGAAAAGAGGAGAGAGCTTGTTCAAAGAAATAATAGCAGAGAACTTCCCAAATCTACATGAGAGCTGGAATTACATGTGAATGAAGTTAATAGAACTTCTAATTATATCAGTGTAAGAAGACCTTCTCCAAGGCATATATTAGTAAAACTGGCAAAAGTCAATGACAAAGAAAAAGTATTAAGGGCAGCAAAGCAGAAGATCACTTACAAAGGAACCCCCATCAGGCTTTCAGCAGATTTCTTAGCAGAAACCTTACAGGCTAAGAGAGAGTGGAATGATATATTCAAAATTCTGAAAGACAAAAACTTTCAGCCAAGAATACTCTATCAAGTGAAACTATCCTTCAGATATGATGGAGAAATAAAATCTTTCCCAGATAAACAAAAGTTGAGGGAGTTCATTGCCACAAGAACCCCCCCCCCAACAGACACACACAAGAAATGATCAAGAAGACCCTCATACATGAAAAAGAAAAGAAAGGATTTACAAACCCTTGAGCAAGGTAGATAAATAGACAGAAAAAAAACAGAAAATTGCAGCTCTCTGTCAGAACAGGTAAGCAAACATTTAATTATAACATTAAAGATAAAGGGAAGGAAAACATCAAAAATAACTATAACCACTTCGTTTTAATTACAAAATGGAATAAGTTGTGACAACAATAACAGCCAGGGAAGAGGAAAGGGATGGAACCTGCTTAGACTAAGGAAATAAGAGGCTATCAAAAAATGAACTATCTCATCTATGAGATCTTTTATACAAACCTCATGGTAACCACTAAACAAAAAGTCAGAACAGAGACACAAATGACAAATAAAGAGAAAAATGAGAAAACCATCATAGAGAAACAACAAACTGAACTGGCAGTCAGAAATACATGGAACAAGAAACAAGGGGAATACAGAACAACCAAGAAACAAGTGATAAAATGGCAGTATTAAGCCCTCATATATCAATAATCACTATAAGTGTAAATAGATTGAATTCTCCAACCAAATGACACAGAGTGGCTGGATGGATTAAAAAACAAGACCCAATAATATGCTGCCTCCAAGAAACACATCTTAGCATTGAAGACAAACACAGACTCAGAGTGAAGGGATGGAAGATGAAACTCCAAGCTAATTGCAAACAAAAGAAAGCAGGCATTGCCATACTTATATCAGACAAAGTAAACTTGAATATAAAGGCAATGAGAGACTAAGATGCACAGTATATAATGATAACCAGGACACTCCATCAAGAGGACATAACCCTTAATAAATAAATATGCACCTAACACAGGAGCACCAAAGTTTGTAAAGCAACTATTAACAGACCTAAAAAGAGAAATTAACAGCAACACAATAATAGTAGGGAACCTGAACACCCCACTTACATCAATGGATAGATCATCCAGACAGAAAGTCAACAAGGAAACAGTGGAATTAAATGAAAAGCTAGACCAGATGGACTTAATATATATAGAACACTCCATCCCCAAACAGTAGAATGCACATTCTTCCCAAGAGCACATGGAACATTCTCAAGAACAGACCATATGTTGGAAAACAAGGCAAGCCTCAATAAATTTAAGAAGACTGAAATCATATCAAGCATCTTTTCTCACCATAATGCTATGAAACTAGAAATCAACTACAAGAAAAAAACTGAGAAAGTGACAAATATGTGGAGACTAAACAACATGATACTGAACAACCAATGGATCAATGAAGAAATTAAAGGAGAAATTAAAAAACATCTGGAGACAAGTGAAAATGAAAATACCCCATATCAAATTATATGGGTTGCAGCAAAAGTGGTCCTAAGAGGAAAATTCATAGCAATACAGGCCCACCTTAACAAACAAGAACAATCTCAAATAATCTTAAACTAAACCTAACAGAACTAGAAAAAGAAGAACAAACAAAGCCCAAAGTCAGCAGAAGGAGGAAAGTAATAAAAATTAAAGCAGAAATAAATGGAACAGAAACGAAGAAAAAAAGCAGAAAGGATCAATGAAACTAAGAGTTGGTTCTTTGAGAAGATAAATAAAATTGACAAACCTTTAGCCAGACTCACTAAGAAAAAAGAGAGAAAGCTCAAATAAATGAAATTAGAAATGAAAGATGAGAAATTACAATGGATACCACTGAAATACAAAGGATTATAAGAGAATACCAATAAAAACTATATGCCAACAAATTGGACAATCTAGAAGAAATGAATAAATTCTTAGACTCGTACAACCTCTGAAAACTGAGTCAAGAAGAAATAGAGAATCTGAATAGACCAATCACAAGGAAAGGGGTTGAAAGAATAATCAAAAACCTCCAGAAAAATAAGAGTCCAGGACCAGATGGCTTCCCTGCAGAATTCTACCAAACATTCTAAGAAGATTTAATACCTATTTTTCTGAAACTATTCCAAAAAGTTGAAGAAGACAGAACACTTCATAACTCATTCTACCAGGCCCACATCACCCTGATCCAAAAGCCAGACAAGGACAACACAAAGAAGGAAAATTACAGGCCAATATAGCTGATGAATATTGACGCAAAAAATCCTCAAAAAAATATTGGAAACCAAATACAGCAATACATTAAAAGGATCATACCCCATGATCAAGTGGAATTTATACCAGGGACACAGGGATGGTTTTACATCCACAAATCAATTTTTGTTAATGTGATACACCACATCAACAAAATTAGGAACAAAAACCACATGATAATCTCAATAGACAAGGAGAAAGCATGTGACAAAATCCAACATCCATTTATGATAAAAACTCTCAATAAAATGAGTATAGAAGGAAGGTACCTCAACATAATAAAGGCCATATACGACAAACCCACAGACAAACCATCTGAAATATATATGTCATATGTGACATATATATTTGTCATATATTGTCACATATGACAAACTGAAAACCATCCCTTTGAGAACAGGAACAAGACAAGGGTGCCCACTCTTGCTACTCTTATTCAACATAGTACTGGAGGTTTTGGCCAGAAATTAGGCAAGAAAAAGAAACAAAAGATAGCCAAATTGTCAAGGAAGAAGTGAAACTCTTGCTGTTTGCAGAGGACGTGATTCTATATATAGAAAACCCTAAAGAATCCATCAGAAAACTATTAGAAATAATGAACAATTACGGCAAAGTTGCAGGGTACAAAATCAACTTACGAAAATCAGTTGCATTTCTGTACTCTAATAACAAACTAATAGAAAGAGAACTCAAGAACACAATCCCATTCACAATTGCAACAAAAAGAGTAAAGTATCTAGGAATAAATTTAACCAAGAAGGTGAAAGAGCTATACAATGAAACCTAGAAGACATTATCGAAAGAAATCGATGAAGACATAAAGAAATGAAATGATATTCCATGCACATGGATTGGAAGAATAAATCTAGTTAAAATGTCCATACTACCTAAAGCAATCTACAGATTCAATGCAATCCCAATCAGAATCCCAACGACATTCTTCATGGAAATAGAACGAAGAATCCTAAAATTCATATGGGGCAAAAAAAGACCCCAAGTAAGCAAAGCAATCCTGAGAAAAAAGAACAAAGCTGGAGGCATCAAAATCCCTGACTTCAAAATATACTACAAAGCTATAGTAAGCAAAACAACATGGTACTGGCACAAAAATAGACACACAAACCAATGGAACAGAATGGAAAGCCTGGAAATAAAGCCACACATCTATGGACAGCTAATCTTTGACAAAGGAACCAAGAACATACAGTGGAGAAAGGAAGGTCTCTTCAATAAATGGTATTGGGAAAACTGGACAGTCAAATGCAAAAGAATGAAAGTAGACCATTATCTTTTGCCATACACAAAAATCAACTCAAAATGGATTAAGGACTTGAAGTTAAGACGTGAAACCATAAAACTCCTAGAAGAAAATGTAGACAGTACACTCTTTGACATCAGTCTTAGAAGGATATTTTTGAATACCATGTCTACTCAGGCAAGGGAAACAGAAGAAAAAATAAATAAATGGGACTTCATCAGACTGAAGAGCTTCTACAAGGCAAAGGAAACCAGGAACAAAACGAAAAGACAACCCACCAACTGGAAGAAAATATTTGCAAATCATATATCCAACAAGGGTTAATCTCCAAAATATATAAAGAACTCATACAACTCAACAACAAAAAAGCAAACAACCCAATCAAAAAATGGGCAGAGATTATGAACAGACATTTTTCCAAAGAAGATCTACAGATGCCCAACAGGCACATGAAAAGATGCTCAGCATCACTAATCATTAGGGAAATGCAGATCAAAACTTCAATGAGATAGCACCTTACACCTGTTAGAATGGCTGTAATCACCAAGACAAAAAACAAGTGTTGGAGAGGATGTGGAGAAAAGGGAACCCCCATACACTGCTGGTGGGAATGCAAATGGGTGCAGCCACTATGGAAAACAGTATGGAGATGTCTCAAAAAATTAAAAATAGAAATGCCATAGACCCAGCTATCCCACTACTGGGTATTTATCCAAAGAACTTGAAATCAACAATTCAAAGAGATTTATTCACGCCTATGTTCTTTGCAGCATTATTCACTGCAGCCAAGACGTGGATGCAACCCAAGTGTCCACTGACTGATGAATGGATAAAGAAAATGTAGCATATATATACAATGGAATACTACTCAGCCATAAAAAAGACAAAATTGTCCCATTTGCAACTACATGGGTAGACCTTGACAGTATTATGTTAAGCTAAATAAGCTAGACAGAGAAAGACAAACACCATGTGATTTCACTCCTATGTGGAAGATAAAGAAACACATGGACAAAGAGAACAGATTAGTGGTTACCAGAGGGGAAGGGGTTTAGGGGATCGGCATAAGGGATAAAGGAGCACATTTATATGGTGACTGATAAACAATAACGTACAACTGAAATTTCACAATGTTATAAACTATTATGACCTCAATAAAATAATTTTTTAAAAAGAGGGGAAATGTGGAAATTAATAAACAGAAACCTCATTAAACTGGAGTTGGGAGGCCAAAAGGGCAAGCTCTCACTCCTTAGGATTGCAGAGCCCAACAGGAAGAAGAAAGTCTTCCTCTTGACTGGCAAGAAGCTCAGCCAATGAGAGACTGTTGAAACTCAGCCAATGAAAGCCACTACATGTCTAACACTTTGTTTACAACAGCCCTCCCAACTTCTTCCCTCTATGAAAGAGTTTCTCCTCCTCTGCTGCTCGGACCTGCACGTGGCTTGCCATGGTTGCAGACCCCAACCCCTGCACATGGATCCAAACCCATGAACCCCAGGCCACTGAAGCGGAGCGTGCGGACTTAACCACTATGCCACTGGGCCGGCCCCAAGTTCGCCCCCTTAAAGTGTACAATTCACTGGTTTTTAGTATATTCACAAAGTTGTGCATGGATCAACACTATATAATTCAGGAATATTTTCATCACTCCTAAAAGAAATTCCATACCCATTGGCAGTCACACCCTAACCTTAACCCTATCTACTTTCTTTTTCTAAGGATTTGCCTATTCTAGACATTTCATATAAATGAATGTTATATGTGGCCTTTTGCGTCTGGCTTCTCTCACTTCTGGCATAATGTTTTCACGGTTCACCCACATTATAGCATGTATCAATACTTTGTTACTTTTTATGGCCTTGTAACACTCCATTGTATGAATATATCACATTTCACACATGCATCAGTTGATGGATATTTGGGTTGTTTCCACTTTTTGACTATTATGAACAAAGCTATGAACATTCATGTATAAGTTCTTGTGTAGACAAATTTTTACTTCTCTTGGGTAAGTACCCAGGAGTGGAATTCCTGAGTCATATGGTAAAACTTGTTTAACCATCTGAGAAACTGTCAGACCGTTTTCTAAAGTGGCTGCCCCACCAGCCTGTATAAGGGTTCTGATCTCTCTACATTCTCTCCAAACTTGTTGTTGTCCATGTTCTTGATTCTAACCATCCTATTGGGTGTAAAGTGCTATCATGGCAGTTTTGATATTCATTTTCCCAATGGCTAATCTTATTGAGAATCTTTTTGTCTGCTTTTTGGCCACTTGCAAATCTTCTTTGGAGAAATATCTATTCAAATCTTTTGCCTATTTTTTAATTGGATTATTTGTCTTTATTGTTGAGTTGTATGAGTTCTTTATATATGCTTTCTTCTACTACTTGTGTGATTATGTTTTTAACATTTAGATCTCTGATCCATCTGCATATTTTTCTTGTGTAAGAAATGGGCCCAATTTTATCTTTTCCCAAGTAGTTCTCTAGTTTTCTCAACACCATTAATAAAAAATGTCTATCTTTTCCCTGATGCCCCTTATTATATAACAAATTTCCATACTCTGGTCTTTCTATTATATTTCTCTGGTCAGCCTATTCATGTGCCAATACCTCACTATTTTATATTTATAGTATATTTTAGTACTTAATATTAATATTTATAGTATATTTTAACATCTAGTAGGGCTAGTGTCCCCTTATTGCTCTTCTTTTTCAGGAGTTTCTAGCTCTTCTTGCATGTTTATTTTTCTCTATGAACTTTAGAATGAACTTGTCTAGTGCCAGAAAAAAAAATTTGTTGATACTTTTTTGACTCACACTAAATTTGTAAATTAACCAACAAAGATTTTTATGCTACTGAGTCCAGAAACAAGCATTTTCTATTTGTCCAAGTCTGCTTCTGGATCTTTTAGGATGTTTTAAAGTTTTCCTAGTATAAAATTTGCACGTTTCTTGTTAAGTTTATTCCTATACCACCTTTTTATGTTGCATTATAAATGGGGCTTTCTTTTTCTTTTTCTCTTCTACCTGGTTATTGGTTTTAATATGTGAAGGCTATTGATTTTTTCTGTTAATTTTATTCATTGCTAGTTTACTGAATCCTTTTATTGTTTGAGTTAGCTTTAAAGTAGATTTTTTGGGGATTTCCAGATATGCTGTCATCTGCATATAGAGAGAGTTTTACCTCTTCTTTTCCAATTCTTATGCTCGAATTGTTTTCCTGTCTAATTGCATTGGCTGATAATTCCAATACAATGCTAAATAGTAGAAGAGACTATGGGCATGCTTGCCTTGTTCCTGATCCCCATTAAGTTAGATGTTGAATTTAGAACTTATATATACATATATATGTTTAAAAACATCTGCCAATTACTATTTTATTGGGTGTTTTGATCAAGAATAGGTGTTAAATTTTGACAAAAGGCCTTTTCAGTGTACCTGGAGAATATATGGTGAATTACAGTAACATATTTCCAAATATGAGCTATCTCTGCTTTTCTTCCCCCACAGCCCACTTCACTTGCTCTTGAAGATTTATTTCCTTAATTGGCTGTTGGGTTAGGAGTGCAAAGTTTTATTTAATTCTTAAGTGAATTGATTTACAGTTTTCATTTTTGTGCTAGCTACGTCAGATTTATATATTAATTTTGTACTTGTTTACAACAGGATTTGGCAGTTTTCCTTCATTTCTTGGTCTCTGGAACAATTTATTTAGTATTGGGATTACCTGCTGTTTAAGAGTTTGATAGCATTTCCCTGCATATGGCATATCTATTTGATAAATTTCTCTAATATTTTATGGAGATTGGTCTTTAATACTTTCTTTCTCTACAGGGCTCAATTTTGGTAAATTGTATTTTCCTCTGAAATTACTCATTTTAATCTATATTTTCAAGTTTATTTGCATAAAGTGTACAAAATACTCTCATATATTTTTTAACTTCCTCTGATCTAGTGGTTATGTCCCTACTATGTGACTTCTTATTTTGTGTTTTTGTGCTGTCTTCCCTTTTTTTATTTTTTGGAGATTTTATTTTTCCTCCCCAAAGCCCCCGGTACATAGCTGTATATTTTTAGCTGTGGGTCCTTCTAGTTGTGGCATGTGGGACACCGCCTCAGCATGGCTTGATGAGCAGTGCCATGTCTGTGCCCAGGATTGGAACCAGCAAAACCCTGGGCCGCAGAAGCAGAGTGCACAAGCTTAACCACTGGGCCATGGGGCTGGCCCCTCTTCCCTTTTTATATTAGCTTAATTATTGGTTTATTGATCTTACTTTTTTCCAAATAACCAGCGTTTTTATTTATTATCTGTACTATCTTTTGTTTCCTACCTCATTAATTTATACTTTTATGCTTATTATTTCCTTCCTTGTACTTTCTTTTGGTTAACTTTTTTGTTCTTTTTCTAGCTTTTTGAGGAAGCTAAAAATTTAAACAGAGGATAGTTATAGCTTGCCAGCTATTTTCGAGTAAAAACAAAGGGTTTCTTTTTCACTTCTATTCAAGCTATGAATCCTAGAAACAAAGTTCTTTCTAGAAAATTTTACTGAAAAACCTCCTTCCTGAATTAAAGTTAATGATTCAATAAATATACCTGTGAATATGAGCACTTGTTTCAAATGGCAAATGCGTAGGGTACGGACCACAGGAGCAATCCCATCTGGCACTCCTCATCGTTTCTGCACCATACTTTTTCATAACTTTAAAATTTTAAACATAAAATTGCAGATTATTGAAGTTATTTATCCCTGAAGTTAATTCTCTAATAATGGTATTCCATTTCATGCTTAGCTTTGGCCTAACATTTATTTTGTCATATGGCCTGAATTGTTTGGTCCACTTCTACCAGGAAGAGGGCAAGGAGGTTGGGAGGATACACTCTGGTTTAGGGGGAGCCAAGAGAGAAAGGAATGAGGAGGCAGGGGTAAGTGAGGCTTGAGGTGCCAGAGTGAAGACCCAGTAGTGGCCCAGGGGGCCTGCTACCACAGGCGCTCTGGGGCCATCCATGGGCGCCTTTCTTTTCATGTGAAAGGCCTCGTGGATCTCCAGGCTCCTCCCCAGGGTGCCCCAACCCCGGGGCGCTGCATCCTAGGGACCGGTTGGACCTCCTCCCCAGGGTGCTCCATCCGTGGGGCCGGGATCCAGGCTCCTCCTCGGGGCGCTCCATCCCTGGGCCTGGCAGGTGGCCTCCGTGGCGGCAGGGGGCAGCCTCTCGGCAGCGGCTCTCTGCTGGGGCCCGGGTCGCGAGCTTCCGGGGCATCGGCAGGCGAGGTCCCTACCCCTCCATCTTTCTCTTTCTGGTCCTGTGCGCTCCTGCCCTGGATGAACGCGCGAGTCTGCGCTTCTGGACTCTGGCGAATACCCTGGGCGTTTACAAATTAAAGCACGGGGGCGCGGGGCGGGCCAGCTCCCTTTGGTGGGAAGCGCCCGGGAAGAGGGGCCGCTGAAGAGACCCTGGAGGAGGCGGCGGCCGGGAGGAGCGCGGGGGCGACGGGATGGCTGGGGAGGGCCCACAGCAGCCGCGCCCGCCGCGCCGAGCGCCCCTCTCCGCCCCCAGCCCCCTGGGGCACCGAGTTCGGGGATCAGTTTGACTTAGAAAACACATACAGTAGGAAATTGGTATTCTTGAGAAACACATCACGTTTGTCCGGGTAAGGACAGAGATTGAACTCAGCTATGCAAAGCAGCTCGGGAACCAGCCTAAAAAAAACTCGAAGGAGGAGGAACAATACAGGTATCAGTCACGTAAAGCTTTCCTTTCCTGTGTGTGAGTGAAAGGAGCGGTCACGCTGGGCAGCATGGACTTCTCTTTGAGAACTTGAGCTCCCTGATCCCTGTGGAGTTAGCGGGCTGTGTTTAAGACCAGAGCGGGAGTGGAAATCGCACTTTCATGTTGCACAGAAGGTGCAACCATCGATATATACCTGCTGGAAGCAACTTTAATCAAATAAAAGATGATTTGAGCGAGATTGCAAAAAGACTGACAGAGCACATCAGTATTTGGGGGAAATGATCCTGGCATGAACGTTTTAAAAAGTAGATGTTGAAAAGGCACACCAACAAGCTCAGAAGTGGCATCAATGGCAGAGGACAGCAAAGCAGATTACTCATCAGTTCTTCAACAAATTCGACCATGAGCTGTGTGAATATTATCATCCTCATATTTCCAACATTTCTCAGAAAATACAAGAGATGGAGAAAAGGAGGATAGTGAGAAGTTGAGAATCAATAAAGACATGCAGAGGTTGACCAACAGGCAGTAGCAATCAATGGGAAATCCTTGGATAGAATAGTAAAGGCAAATGAATCAATGATCCAAAGAACATCACAGCTGGTAGTAGAAACTTTGAAGTCAAAGTTTGAGCCTGCTGGAGACAGTTGAGGACAACACTTGCCAATGAAGTGTGCTGTGTCTGACAATAGTCTTTCAGATTCCAGAGAAGGCAAACCAGAAGTCAAGTCTGATAGCAAATCCAAAGGAAAGTTACGGCTGTTCATAAAAATAAATGTCTTCCAAACAGAAAATGGAGCTCACTTCTTCAATGAGTTTGTGATCTTAAAACCCCAAATTCTCTGCTTCAAAAGCCAAAAGTGTGGTGGGTGCAACACCAAGAACGTCAACAGTCTTCCTCCTCAACAAAGTAGGAAAAAGGAATAAAAGAAAGTCAATGAATTAAATAAAGAAATTCAAATGGAGATGGATCAAAGGGAAGGCATAACAAAGATAAAAGATGACTATCTAAAGAATCTCAAATAGGAGACCCAGACGGTTTGGGTCATGAAGTAACAAAAGTCAGCCAACAATATAGAAAAACTGTGACCAGAGGCCCAGAAATTTGAAATCTGGCTGGCTTTGGTTGAAGGCAGGCCCCCAGCACCAAGCAAACAGACCTGACAACAGAATAGAATGTACAAAACCCTGAATTACTGTGCACAAGATTGGGAGAACACAGGTGTCAGTCACCTAGAGGAGCAAAGTCAGGAGAGTGAGGGGAAGGTCCTGGCCATGGATTTTAATAATGAATTTGGTAACAAGGAACCCCTTCCCACCCTAGGGACTTGTAAAGCTCTCTACGTATTTGAAAGTCAGAATGAAGGAATTATTTCAGTAGTTGAAGCAGAAACATCGTATGTTAGAGAGGAACATGAAGGTGAATCTGCATCTGGAGTAATGAAGATGAAAAGGGTTACCTTCCTACTTTAACTGTCAAAGTCTATTTGGACAAAAATGCCAAAGGTGCTAAGACGTATATTTAATATCACTTTAAAAAACTTTTTAAGGGGCTGGCCCCGTGGCCGAGTGGTTAAGTTCGCACACTCCGCAGCAGGCGGCCCAGTGTTTCGTTAGTTCGAATCCTGGGCGCGGACATGGCACTGCTCATCAGACCACGCTGAGGCAGCGTCCCACATGCCACCACTAGAAGAACCCACAACGAAGAATACACAACTATGTACCGGGGGGCTTTGGGGAGAAAAAGGAAAAAATAAAATCTTTTAAAAAAAAAATTTAAAAAAAACTTTTTAAGAAAGAACTGGAGTTGTTTCTTCTCACAACCGTGACTGTTACAGGCAGTTCTTCGAAAGATTGGACGAATGGAGAGCACCATAGTATATATTTTTATAAAGTCACATAGTGGCCTTTTAGGCATCGTACACCTCAATTTTCCTTGGCCAGTTTTCACTCTGGTCAAGTTTATCTTGCTAAGGTGAAGTTTTATATTGAAAGCTGCCAACTGCCAATTTACAACTGTGTCATTTGAAATCTGATAAACATTTCTTCTTTTGGCAACATCTATAAATGACAAAAAAGTCAGATTCTACCTCCTAATCATTATTTCTGAATCAAAAAGGATAGCATCATGGGCACGCAGAGACTTCTGCTCTCTTATTTATATACAGTGTCTGCTGTAAATGGAAGTATATTAGAATGTTACATTTTGTAACTTGATAAATTGAACTGTGCTAGTCTATTACCTTTTACCATTATTCACTTAGAGGAAATCATGGACAAAATAAAATGTCACCCTTCTTGAGTAAAGACATAAAAATATTGGTACTAAATGTTTGTATTTTTCCTTGAATAGGGTTAAGACCGTGGTTACTTCATCATGACTATCTTGTCATGTCTATTTGATCCTAAATAACCAATTGAAGTGCAGAAAAGTTTGGGCAGTTAACTTGTTGATTTGACATACGACACCAATTGCTCTTCCCGCCACCCAATTGACACAGTAGATCAGATGTTCTAATGCTGTATAGACATCCTTATATGCAAGCAGTGCAGGTCTCCTTTTCAGCCGCCTTGGTTCTGTTTCTGTTGGAGGTTTTGTGGCAAGAGGAGCTGTATTCAGCCCACACTCCCCTGGGCTAAGCTATACCCGGAATGCAGTGTGGCAGTAACTACATTCACACACAGACCCAGAATTCAGCAGACTGCTTTTCAAATGGTAGATTTTTAAATCATTGACACCTTTAAAATCTCAGTTTGAAGCTCACTGGAATTTTTTAAAGGCAATAAATGTAAAGGCTCACTTTAGAAAATAGTATGATTAACTTTAGCCAGAATAAAATAAAATTTTCTCACCATCTTTAAAAAGCTGGCCCCATAGGATCTGCATTCTTAAATTGGCAGGGAAGCAGAGAATGGATAGTGAAACTAGTCACGTCCATGGACAGCTACCAAATCCAGTGTTTAATTCTGCTCAGGAATGAGATCTACCCACAGATCACAGAGAACCAGCTATAAATGGGTTAGAAGGAAGGTGTCAGGTTGAGATGTCCCTTGTCTTTGCTTTGAAAAAATGTTTATTCATATCCTTCCTACTTTTAGACAGGAAGATTAGCTTCTTGCCTCCACATTATGGGCTCATTTCATAAGCTCAGATCAGAAGATCCGAAAATGGCAGGAGGGACTCACGCTCCTTGCTCTGCATGGCCCGTGTTTCGAGGTTCCAGCAGTGTGTTAGCTCATATTCGGTAAGGGCTAGCAAGTGAAACCTAGTGGACTTTACTTAATGACAGCCTGACTTACAACTGTATGATTTTTAAAATTTTGTAATTAAAATTTCTTTTGAATTATTATGCCTTTACTGACACAATATTGATAAAGCTGCTTATCTTGAGGCAGACCTTGTCAGAGGAATTGTTCCAGTTCTGCTTTTTAAGTATTGTAGCAAGAAAATCAGCTGACCCTTAAACCATGGGGATTTGTTTTAATGAGCCGTAAATGCCTGCCTCCACTTCAGTGCCGCCGGATTACCACCTTTAGGCATTTAACCAAACGAATGGGAGACTGAAGATACTGGAATCTGACTTTCCTATATCAGCTGATGAGCTCCATGTCAAACTGTTAACCACAAAGAAGGCCATCCAAACCCTGAAAAAGCCAAACAGGGCAAGTCCACATTAGCTTCTAAAAAGGCTGCCTTGAAAAACATCCTGTTCTTTGAAGTTTTTTTTTTCTTTAGAGTTGTGCAAATTTGATTCAGAAAATAGCTCAACTGGTTTGAATAGAGCGGGGGCAGGGGGTGCCCTGTGCATAGATTTATGATCATTATTTTAAGTTGCATGCCTCAGTGCTGAGAACAGATGAAGACAGGGACATTGACTAAACACAGTTCAAGACATTTCGTAGTTTCAGTTCCTTTTGTCAATGCTTGAAGGGTTAGAAACAGTATTGAAATAATTTCCAAAGCATCAGGAATTTCCATTTCCACCCAAAGTAGTCTTTGTTTTCTTCCAGTAGGTCCCTGTTAAGTAAAAGAAGGAAAATGTTAGCTTGTTTATAAAGTTTGCCTTCTTTATTTCAGAGAGACACTTCCAGGTGAATAATGTGAGTGTACAAGCCTCTCCTCCCTGACCTTGTTTATAAGTCCACCGCACCTCCCCCCAGACAATGTCCTCCTTTAAACCCATCCTGTTTGGGCGAAGCTGCTACTTCCTGACGTCAATCACCCAAGGCAGTGGTTTTATTCTTAATAATGCCAGCACACTTTTTTGGTGTGGTGTCTAAGACACGATTAATTAACGTTTGCCAGAATGTTTAGATTAGAGTAACTTTCAGTTGGTCGACTGGATTGTGACTTTCTTCTTTTGTGGTTTTGTTTTTGTTTTTAAAATTGCTTTCTGTCAAATACATCTATAATTCCTCCCACGGAAAATATTTGTATGTACGGCTATTTAAAAACTAAAGGGTCATCAAAAATAGGGAAATTCTGAGAAACTGTCATGGCCAGGAGGAGCCTAAGGAAGCATGAGAACTAATTGTAATGTGGTGTCTTGGAGCCGATGCCTGGAATAGGACATTACGGAAAAATTAAGGGAATTTGAATAAACTATGGGCTTTGATGTGTAATAATGTATCAATATTGGTTCAGTAATTGTAACAAATGTACCATTCTCCTGTAAGCTGTTAATAATAAGGGATACTGGGTGTGGGGTATAGGGGAACTCTGTACAATCTTCTCAATATTTCTGTAAATCTGAAACTGTGATAAAAACAATTTTTTTTAAAAAAAACTAAAGTGATTGCTTAAACTTCAGTTGTTTTAACTTTTTACCCGTTTATCCGTTTGTTTAACTGGTGGTTCTGCTCGCTGGAGATCTTTTTGTTTGTATAACTGCCGCCCAAGGCTCTTCCCCTCCCGGCTCAGTGGCCCCCTGGATGCTGCAAACGAGACCATTATAGGCACTTAGGTTCTGAATAAATTGTGTTTGAATAAAGGTCAACACGACTGTTTCTTTTTATTCTTATTCTAAAAAGAAAACAACCTTTGGCATCTTTTAGCTGAACCCTCTTATCTGCCTCTCTAATAAACGTTATTTTTCTTAAAAAAAATTAAATTGCGTAAATGTTCTTTTAAATTCACAGTGAGGGGGTATCTTACTACAACCTAAGAAATGAGATCAATTCCCTGGAATGACGTGCCGAACGATAGAATTAATCCCACCAGCATTATCGGAGCAAACGCAAATACAAAAGATGTCAGAAGTCGGCTCGGTCGGCACTCCAGCGGGTCCCAGTGGAGGAGACTTGGAAGATGCGCGCGGTGTGGCTTGGAGGGTTCTTTAGGTTGCGCGTAAGACAGCCAACTCTGCTGACTCAAGCCGCGGGTTTCTGACGGAGGCCGACCTTTCCTAGAGTCGTCTGGGGGAAGCGCAGGCGAGGATCGCGGTGAGCGGCGGCGGGAAGCAGGGCTCCAGGCCGCGCGGGAACCGGACGACGCTCCCGGGGAAACGGTCCCGCTGGCAGGGGCCTGGCTGGGTCAGCCGCGGACCCTGCAGGCCGGCCCGGTTCGCCCAGGTTAGGTCGGGGGCCTGCGCCCGGCTCTGGTTGCATCGGCGCTCTCCCGCCCTTTACCCTGCGGAATGAGAGGCGTGGGGGCGGCACCCCCAGACGCATGGGGCATGGAGGGGAGATGGCAAAGGAACCGACGACGTGCTGCAGCTCCCTGGAGGGAAGAGAGGATGGGCTGGCCGGAGAGAGCGCTGGGGACAGCATAGCGGAACTAGGGGGAGGGCGTCCTGACTCCTGGGGCTCTAAGGGGTCTGGGCGGTTCACTTCGAGTCTACCTTTTAACTTGACTGGCTGGTCTCTGTAGGTCCACTCTCCCTGCCGCTCACCAGCCGGCCTCTTAGACCCAGGAGGGACCCAGGTATGGGCATTTTTAAATACTGCAGCTAGTTCTAATTTGGAGCCAGATTGAGAATTACTCTCTTGTTTATTATATAGTCAATGCCCGTCATGACATCTCCCGGGCGGTTTTCAACTTTCGCTTCTCCTTGATCAATCTGCCCATGTGTCCCGACGTGAACGCCGGCGTTTGCTTGCCCAGAGCTTTGCACCAGCCATTAGCTGTCCGTAGGTCATTTACTCACCCTTTCCAGTTTGGGTTCCCAAGAAAGGGAATTAGATCCAGTGACTCCTTGCCACTGCTGGTGTCTGGGTGGGGATTTGTGGCCCCAGATTCCTTCCCAGGTTGGAAGCCAGCCTGTCACATGACTGCTCGTTGAGTGGTCTCATCAGGGGGAGAGGGACACTACGGCACCCATGGAACAATACGGGCCAGGGAGGGCTGTGGACTGGGCAGAGTCCTTTAGATTGACCTGTCTGGTCAGCAGGCACCGACCTCGGGACACCTTGGATTTTCCCCTGGAAAACTCTACACTGTTCTTAAAAGGACACTTGGCTCAGAAAAGGTGTCATCTAATTCAGCAGTTTCCACAAGTAGCACTTAATCAAAAAGCTAGGAGTTGGCTGTATCAGATGCAATGTTACACTTTGGACACTAAGATCAAACAATTTTTTCTCTTCTTTTAACCAACTAAAAGGAAACCCTGAGAACAGCTGCAGGGCCAGGGGCAGGGTGTGTGTGTGCTACTTAAAAAAGTTCTTGTTGCCAGATTTGGGAGCAGACACGTGGAAGTGGTAGTAGGATTGACACATTTCACTGGGCCTGAAGAGTCCCCTGGGGTGTGGGTGGGGTGAAGCAGAGGGGAGATGCTGAGTTTCTCTGGTGACCCCAGACTCCTAGGACACCTGCGAGGGCACCTTTTCCTCCAGTCGAGGTCACATTTTGTCCCAGCTTCTTTGCAGAACAGAACCCCTACTTCTTTTGGCAACTGTTCCTCCCTCCACCCCAAACCAGAGTCCAGAGAGAGGCTGCAGTGGACACGACTCCTGGACTCCAGCTAATTAGTCCAGGGTGGCTCCTGATCCAAGAGGGGCTGATCAGAGGACTTCCTTGGCATTCTTTGAACCAGAACTTGGAGGGAAAATTTGCCCTTCTTATGGCCTAGACATTAAGATATAAAAATTGAGAGCTACCGGCAGTATGGACACTGCTGTGTGGTGGAAGCCAATCCAGAGTGAGAGATAATAAAGCTAATCTGCAGAGAGAGGCAGACAGGAGATGCCAAGAGGACCGGGTGGTGTCGATGACATTTAGCTATACCCCTGTCCTTTCTGAAGTTTGGCTCTTTAACCCTTCCTTCAATCTGTGAAATGTCCCCGTGTCTTCTCGGTAATGCACAAGTGTATCAGTTAATCTGTTGCTGCATAAAAATTGACCGCAAAACTTTAGTGGCTTAAAAGAACCAACATTTATTATCTCACAGTTTCTGTTGGTCAGGAATTGGGGAGTAGCTTAGCTGGGTGGTTCTGGCTTGGGTTGCAGTCAAGACATCAGCTGGGGCTACAGTTTTCTGAAGGCTTGATTGTGACTGTGACTTGGAAGGATCCACTTCCAAGATGGCTCACCCACATGGCTCTCGTCCTGACAGAAGGCTCAGTTCCCTGCTGGCGTTTGGCAGGCCTGTTTCCTTGCCTGTTGGTAAGAGGCCTCGGGTGCTCCCCTGGGCTTCTCCACAGACTGCTTGAGTGTCCTCACAACATGGCAGCTACCCTCTCCTCGAGCCAGGAATCCAAGAGAAATCAAGAAGGAGGCCACAGTGCCTTTTATGACCTAGTTCTGAGGCTGTGTATTGTCGCTTCCACCTTATTCTGTCCTGTAGAAGCAGGTGACTAGGTGCAGTTCACCTTAAAGAGGAGGACAATTAGACTCCATTCGTGCAATCAACATGCGTATAATTCTGTCGTCTCTCTGTTCTTGCTGACCGCTGCCTTCTGGCTTCAGGAACTCCAGTCTTAGGTGTTTCCTCACTGCACCACCTAAAAGCTGGCCTCTGGGGGGTGTCTAGCTCTTTCACAGATGTCTCAGGCCCTCAGGAGTTCGTTTTATCCTGTCTACTCAGCTCTGACACAACTGAGCGACTCTATTCCACGTAAAAGGCAGCTTTGCCCTGGCAGGACACCAAGCCCTTCACCCCACCATAGAGATACAGAATATTTTTAAACCAAAAAATGGGGACACAGTACGTGAACAGAACATGTAAAACTTGCGCTGCTCGAAAACTCTGGGGCTCAAGGTTGTTTTACCCACATATTCTTATTTCTTAGGGAGGTAGGAGGGGCCACTGACTCTGCTGCTGCCACCACCCAGAACACCAGACATCAGTGCCACGGCTGCCAGGTGGATGCACCACTGCCCTTGCTTCTTGGCGTCACTTGCTCCCAATTCAAAGTGCAGCGTAGTTCTGTCTGATTGCCTGAGTCTAGCTTGGCCTGTGCCTTATTTGCAAGGGAGCTAGGAAAGCAAGCCTTTTCAGCTTCTGTCGGGGAGGCAGGCTCCACCTCCCACCAAGATGCAAAGGGTGGGGAATTTTCAAACACGGGAAGAAGATCCTGATCATGGCAGCCCCAGATCCTCAGAGTCCACTCCAGGGAGCAAAAAACTGAGCATCCAAGTTCAGGCTTATGGAGGGGAGGGAAAGACAGTGGTAAACTAAGGAAACAGTAAAATCCAAGGATCTTTTCTTTTCTTACCTTTTTGGTAAGATTAAGGGGCCTGAGCAGTTTCAGGGAGGAAAAACAAAAAAGAGTCTTGACAGGACAAAAGGAGCTGGCACTCTGTCCTGCATCTGTTGCATCAGGACAGAACTGTCCAAAAACGAGACCACTTTGGACAAAAGGACATTGCTTTTGAAATAAAGGAAATAGAAGCATGACTAATGACTCTAAAAGCTTCAGTTGTCTGTTGCCATTAATTAACATCTAAATAGATAACAAATTCTTCTATAATTATAATACGGAAATGTCTATGAACAAAATAGATAACTTTTTTGGCAAATGCCTAGGAAAGAATGGTCAAGTTCATCCAAGGTTTTAAGCAACAGCATCTATGCAGCCAGGGCGTGGTCAGTGTTTGGGGACGGAGGTAAATATCCTCAATCCATGCATTCCTTTGATTTCTTCTTTAAGTGCCTAAGTGAGTAAAAGAGCATCATCATTTATTTTGTATCTGACATTGATTACAATAAGTCTCAATGAGAGTATTTTTATATAGCTCTGTATCTGTAAGAGACTCTGCACACACTTTCTTTTAGCAGTTTTTCCTTTTTTTGGACAACAATGTTTTATTTTTTTGAATCAGTATCTAACCTGGCTCAGAAATCAAAAGCTTTAAAAAGGCCTACAGTGAAGTCTCCCTCCCACGTCTGTCCTCCACCCCCCAGTTTCCACCTTCACCCCCAAAGAGAGAACTGTTGTTAGCTCCTTGTGTGTCTTTGTAAGGATTTAAAAATGCATATTCAAGCTAATATGAATATATCTTCTACCCCATTACCTTTTAAAAACAGCAAGGTTAGCATTTCAAACACAGTGTTCTACACTTTGCTTTCCCCCTAACCATGGGAGGGAGAGCTTCCCACCGCAGGCATGAAGAGCACCCTCATTCTTGTCGGCATCAGCATAGTTTTCCATTATCTAGATGGATCATAACTTTCCAGCCCGTCCCCTAATGATGAACTTTTAGGTTGTTTCCTGTGGGTTTTTTTTTTTTTTATTTCAAGCAATGAACAACTGTTCTTTAAAACCACACCAATTAGCACAAATTCCCAATTTTACTTTAGATCAGGAAATAAAGTCAAAGTAATTAGGAAACTTGTTTAAGGTTACAAACAATGTCAGGGCACAAATCTGAACGAGCCACAGTCAAATCGATATTTATTTCCCTGCAGTGCCAGGAGAACAGCAGGACCTGAGGGAGGCTTAGCCCACTGGAGTTTATCATCAGTGCAGAGGAGTCCAGGTCCTTTTACACTAGGCCGGAGCCTCGTCATCATAGTGGGGTGCATGCTTTTTCTCCAGTCTGTCCAGGAATCTCCCTTCTCCTGGGGAACAGCTCTTTTCCACTCTGTATACTTCTGGTGGAACTGCCAATTAGCCTGGTATTGAGGTAGCTACGTGCCCCTGCCCAAGCCTGATTGGTCCAGGGATAGCACATGACACACACTGGGCCAATCAGAATCTCCCCTGGGATTTTCCAGTGAGGATCCATGTCTCCTGGGTCACTCTACTGGAATACTGGCAGTTGGAGGTGGCTGGGGGCCATGTTCTCCACCAAGAAGAGAAAGCCCATCTCCAGCAGGAGGAAATGAGGCCAACACACAGAGAAGCTAAAGCTCAGAGAGAGAATATGAAAGAGAGCAAGCATATTCAAATATACTTAAGACCCTGAATCTAGATCTGCCAGAAACCAGATATTTCATTAAAGGGCCAACTAATTCCCTTTGTTTACTTATGCTAGTTTTAGCTTGGTATCTGTCACGTGTAACAAAAAGAACCCTAACTCATGTGGTTAGGTTTGTAGAGTCAGAAGGAGCCTTAGAAACAATCTAGTCCTGTCTCCTTATTTGATAAACAGAAATAGAGCTTATCCCTAGTCAGCAAGCAAGTGAGTAGCAGAATCAGGACCTGAACCCAGGTATCCTGATGTCCTGGCCATCCTTGGTTTCCCTGGGGTTCCTGTCTAGGCCTATGCCAGAGCTGCTGTTGTGTTGGGAGCCAATGAGCTGCCCGACCATTGACATTTTCACCAACAAGTCCCTTCAACGCAGCAGACAAGCAGAAATGCCTCTGGAAAAGGCCTCATGTCTTTGCTGGGGGAAGGGCACACAGCCCCTGGGCCACATGCACTCTGCTTCCTACAGGTCTGGAATGCTCCCTAGAGGCTGTCCCTGGGCCACAACCAGCCTCCCCTCCTTAAAGCTTCCATGACCAGGTGAGGGCCCAGCCACACCTTCGCATGACAGGCCTTGACCCCTTACGCCCTGCACATTTACCCTTCCCAATGCCTTCTCCCAGCTCTCCTGCCACCCTCAGAGGGCTCCCCAACACGGCTCACTGTATCTTACAGCTATAGAGGGCCTTAGACATCACCTAGGCCACTTCACAGCTGAGGAAACTGAGGCCTGGTAGGAAAGTGACTTGGCCATAGTCTCACAGTTTATAAGATGTAGCTTGGGTAAATGTTTTTTAGCCCACAGTATCATGCTGGGCGCTGGGGACACAGATGAAAAAGTCATAGGAAAATGATGAGAGAGGTGGGAGAATAACACAAATCCACAAAAAATGCACTCAGTGCAGACAGTGATGGACGCTGCCAGACCACAAGCCAGCTCGGTACGGCTGTGGGTGTTTACAGGAGGGAGCATTTGCGACTGCACTGTCCGTTCATGGAGGAGGCGGACCAGGAGCTGGACAGCCAGGAGTGGAAGAGCTGGAGACAGACAGGGCGCTGGGCCCGGGAGAACAAGGCGAGGGAAGGCTGGGAACCTGCCGCAATTTACCAAGAAAAGCCTGGCCTTGAGTCAGGTGCAAGCAGGGAAGATGGAGGCAGACCTCAGAGAGGATCGGAAATCACAGGCTAGGAGGTGGGAAGGGACACCGTGGGGTGCACTGAGGGGCTCTCAGCAGGGGGGACACGGGCAGAGGCACTCTTAGGGGAGGGTGATGGGCAACAGAGAGGAAAGAGGCCATATTGAAGGAGAGAGGGCAACTGCTGTGCACCGGATGCCTTCCATGTGCCAGCATGAGGCTGGACTCATGTGGCTAATACCTCAGGCAATGTGCCAACGAGGAAACTGAGGCTCAGATCCCACTGGGAAGCCAAGAGCCAAGATGAAACCAGCTCCATCCAACACAAAAAAGGGAACTAGGGGGCCAGCTTGGGGGTGTAGTGATTAAGTTCACACACTCTGCTTTGCTTGGGTGGCTCAGGGTTCACTGGTTTGGATCCTGGGCATGGACCTACACACCACTCATCAAGCCATGCTGTAGCAGACATCCCACATACAAAGTAGAGGAAGATGGGCATGGATGTTAGCTTAGGGCCAATCTTCCTCAAAAAAAAAAAAAACATAAAAAACAAAGGGGGAGCTGGTGCTCACTCTTCTCCCTATGGCTGCTCTCCAGGGTGGGAATAGGATGGGTAGAGGAGGGGCTCCTGGGAGGGAAAGAAAATTTGTCATCCTGGACTCCCTGAGCCTGGCCCAAAGCAAATGCCAGCGACTCTTTCAGAAGAGAAGGCTGCTGAACAGGGAGCTGGGAGAGGCTGAGCCACAAGTCGGCAGGGGTCCCAGGGAAATGGCGAGTTCACTCTTGAGGGCGGAGCAGCTGTGAGTTGTGATGCAGGGCACCCAGTCCTGGGGGAATCAGGCAGGGACTGTCTGATGAGAAGCAGATTCCAGCATCAGATGGGCCAGGTGGCCTTTTCTGGGCCTGTTGGGCCTGACAGTCTTGGTCCTACTAGGGTGATTCAACACCATCAACGAGGAAAGTTTCACCTGGCCCAGGACCACCAGGCCCCTCCGACAGCCTGGACACCCAGTGCATGTGGACGGGGCACCGCCCCCCACTCTCACGCACTGTGGAAGAAACCACTTACTCAGCAGCCATGGAGCTGAGGATGCCTTCTCCTCCCCTCCCCTTTCAGCCCTGCCTCCTCCTACGGGGTGCCTGTCAGAGTCTTGATTCCCAGCACCTCTGAACGATGCACAACTAACTCCAGGTCTAGCTCAGACCCCTACAGGCCAATAGACTTGCTCTCAAAGACGTTTTGTTTCACTCCTCCCACATGACTTATCCCAGCCAACACCCGCACACAGTCATCTGAAATGCCCATGACCATATCAGCACATTGGCACACACGCATTACAGCCCAACAGCTTGCTGTGGCTGTGGCCTCTGCTCCAGCTGAAAGTCAGGCTCTGGGATCTCCCTTCCTTCCCTGCCAACCTGCTCCGGTGGCTGTGGGTGCCTGGCTGTGACCTGCATCACCTCCTCCATCACAAGCAGTGCTCGGCCGGGCCAGGCAGCTGCTGTGGTGACCCGGGCTGGAGCTGCTCCAGGTTCAAGTGCACCGATGCCAGGACGTGAATTCTCTGAAAGGGAACGCCTGTCAGGCACCAAACATTCCATTTCTCTGTGAGCCAGTAACCAGGCCCAGGCCAGCTCTCCGTACTGTCTGCAGACTCCACAAACCATGCCTGAGCTCCTTCAGGTGCCAGGTCCTTTGTGAGGTGTGGGCGACATGGCAGTGCACAAAATAGACCAGGTCCACCTGCATGGGGTCCGCTTTCTAGGGTGACGACAGACAAGTGAGCGGGGCTCTCCTGCTCGGACGGTGCTGGGGGAAGGACAAGTTCTGTAGGGGCCCAGAGGAAACCCTGAGCCCCAGATGATGCCAGTGACTCCCCCAAACCACGGGAATCGCTGCCCTTGCCTCTGGACTTGGTGCAGTTTCCACCCAGTTTTGTAGATGACAAGATGGTGATGGAAATGGTGACAGCAGCTGACATTTCCTGAGGGCCTACTGTGTGTCAAGCACTGCTCTCAGTGCTTGGCGTGTACTTTCTCACTCATCCTCAAAACACCCCTGTGAGGCAAGTCCTGTTCGTCTCCCCAGTAACAGATTAGGAAATTGAGGCACAGGGAGGTTGAGTTAACTTGCCCAGGTTGCCCAGCTAGAAAGTAGCAGAGCCTGGATTTGAAACGTAGGCAGTCCAACTCCAGACCCTGCATCCTTCACCACTTGTAACTGTGGCTTCAGGCCAAGGGATGTGGTCAAATTACCTGCACCCCTGGGAGTCCAGTTGCACTAGGCAGCCTGAGTAGTTTTGAGAACAAAACCCAAAGTTCTACTGGTTGGGGAGGATTTGGGACAGTCAGGTCTTCCTTGTCTTATCTTCCACCTTGGTTCCGACCCCTGAGATCACATGGGGCTGGAAGGGCTTCTGGGGAGCGACGTGGTTGCTGTTCCACCCCAGACTGCCCAGGCCGACCACCAGCACACCTCAGGGCCGTAGGTGGTCCCATCCACATGAAGGGCTGACTCCAGGAGGAATCCAAAGATGGATCCAGAAGGGAACCAGCCCACAAAGGGCTGACAGGGCCAAAGGACAGATGGCGGGGTTGTAAGTAGCCAGGACCCAAGGCAGAAAACGCTGGAGTCAGAAGATGGAGGGCATTCATTTCCTGCCAGGCAGGGAGGGGAGGCAGCATTTGGGCTGGGTGGGAGAGGGGAGGAAGGGAACCCAGGCAGGAGGTCGGATCTGGGCAAAGGTCCAAATGCACAGAGAGACCCCAGGGCAGAGGCCGGAGTAGGGGGGTTGTGAGCAGAAGGGTGGGGAAAGGCCCGGAACAGCAGTCTGGGACTGAACTCAAACAGCAGAGCGGCCACAGAGGGAATCTCATGACCAGAGCTGTGCTTTACAAAAGTTAATTAGTTCACAGTGTGCAAGACACTCCAGAATGATGTCAAATACACCTGCTGAGGGAGCGAGTTTATAGACACAGGCCCAAGGGTCAAGGCTGGTACAAACTCCATGTAAAATAAGCCTGGATAATGAATAAACTGGGCCTCAGTCTGGTTAAATCTGATGTTCCAGCCTCCTAATGCCCAGTCACTGGGTCTGGAGCAGCTGGAACAATTCTCAATCATGTTGTGCCTCAATTTACCCATCCGTAAAGAAGTCCTAAAGAGAGGCTAAAAAAAATCTTCAACTCTACAAAAACATCCATCTTTAGTATTCCTATGTTTACAAACACTATTCAATATGTACCAATAACACTAAACATGGGTAGAATTATTTAAGGAAATGCAGAATAACTATTGGGTGACTTGTTTTCAATTGTGAAGAAAATTCCTATTTGCCCACAATCTGATTCCAGATTGTTCCGGATTACATCTTCCTCGGGTCCCGCGGCCTGTTCGTGTGACCGTGGTATTGCATTATTCTTTCCTAGATGGTGAAATACCATCTCCACTCGGCAGGCCCTTTCGGACGCTGGAGACCAGTGACAAAGGAGCGCGGCTGCTTCTACTGACCTGATTCACCATCCTGTGCTGCTGGACAGTTCTCTTCTCCTTAAATTCTTCTGACTCGATTTGGATTTCATACATTGCCCCACAGCCTCCTGAAATAAATGCAATTTGAAATCATTTCAATGATTAAGTTACAGCAGCCACAGGCCCGTATGTCCTTGAAGTACTGCATGATGCAAAGATGGTCTGAATATTACCATCAAACAGAAAGTTGCTAGGACTATTAGAAAAAGATCACAGCTTACAATCTGACCCCATACGCCTCCTGGCGGGCTGCCTCGACCAAAATGTGCTCTTCCTTTTGCAAGGCAGCTGCACTCCCGGGATAATTACTTATGGGGAAGGGAGGATAAGGCACAAAGCATGGAAAACCCAGGAGATGTAGGTTTCCCTCATATTTCCTTTATTGAGCCAACAAATGCCATGGAAGAGGGTGGGAGGGACTGAATTTCAGTGTTCCACCTTCCAAAGGATCAGCAATTGGTATTTTTAAAAGTGCAAAAATATACTAAAATTTGGGTTGAAAATCGTGTGTAATACTATTGAAAGAAAAGGAATGAGGATGCATCAGAGAGGCAGGGACACAGCATTATAATAAACACCGCAGACATACTGGTCACAGCCGGCGGGGGTCTCTCCAGCACCTCCTGCTTTACAAGCAGCCCTGAGTGTTATCCTGGCTTCTGCAGGGAGGGAGCCGCTTTCTGGTGAAGCTCTCCAGGCAGAGCTTGTGTGACCCATCCACTCCCTGCCCAGGCTTTGTCTCTGGCTGATGACTGATGATAAAATGTGCTGCTGTAGCATGACACAAGGTAGGCAAGAAAGAAAATGTCCCCTGTGCTTTTAACACCAGGCCACTGTATGAGAAGTGCAATTTATGCAATAGGCGTGGCTGTGCTTCTCTGATGTGCTCTAGGAGTCCAAGCTTCGGTGAAGCCGGGGTTCCCAGCCTCAATTTTCTTTTGGCATTCTGTCCAGGGCTGGGCAGAGCCAGACTGAAGGTCAAGTTCTAGCTCTGCCCTGCCTGGGCCTGGGCAGGAGCATGACTGGTGACATCAAGGCCTCAGCATTGCCGGAGGACCAACCCCAGAGCGCCCACCCAACCTACCATTCCAATGGATCTTTAGATTGATTAATTTTCTATAGTTTCTAGAATAAAAAGCACTTCCTGAACTTTCTTTCAATTCTTGTAAATGTCATGTTCTCAGAGAAGCCAGTGAGCCACGGTGGCAACGCAGAGTGGCAAAGACTGCGCCTGGGTGTGGGGAGATTCAGGTCGATGCCCATCTTGCTGCCCAGGGCCAGCTGTTGCACATGTGACCGGATAAAGGACCTCTCTTCTCTGTCCTGGGTGCTGAAGTTGATTCCCCAGCTGCTCCTAACACACAGCCAGCCGAACCTTCTGTGGTGCCAGTCATCCAAGAAAGGCGGGGCCTGGCTGGGGCTGGTAATGGGCTCAGGACAGTCTGCCCCGGGTCCTGGTTCTGGTTTTGGTTCTGCTGCCTCCTCCCTGTGAAGGGCTGGGCAGGCTCTTTGGCCAATCTGGGCTCATCTCCTTGTGGGGAAACCAAGGCAGTTACTTTCCTCAAAAGGACAATGTCTTCCTAGGGTCTGCTCCAGCTCTAACATTCCAGGTGTCAGAAGAATGTGGAGAATTAAAGTAAGGCCTTTCTCAAAGTCAAATTAAAGACGGTAGCCCTGAGCCCTGGGGTGACTGAGAGGGACCTCATCCAAGTTGGGCCAGGCTGGTGACTGAGTCCTCCTGGCTGTGGGGTCCCCACACAGTTTCCCTCCAACGTTTCTACATCCTTACTTCCACCTGTCTGGTGTGAGAGGCCGTGTTCCATCCGTCCAAAAGCCACACATATTGAGAAGCCCCTGATGGCAAATTCCCTCTGCTAACCCCCCCCGCCCTCTGCCTTTTAGAGGGCAAAATGCTCCCAAACCCCATGGGAAAGACGGGAGAAAACCTCACCTGAAATGTCGGTGACTTTGATCACTGTTGCTCGAGGAAACTTTTCTTTGAGAATTTGGGTCACTTTGAGCTCCCCCTCAGTCTGCGAGGCAAACATCCGCTGGGCACAGTGGAGAAGAGGAAGCTGCCACGGAACAGAGAAGAGTCACGGCAGAGCAAGACAATGCAACCCCAGGCCAGGCTGGGCCACCAGGCAGGCCCCACCTGCCGTTCCCCTGCAAGGCAGCACTCCAAGCCCTCACCAGCACAGCCATGGGCTAAGTCAGAGGGGCTGCATGGTGTCAGGTGTCCATTTAAGTGCCCCAGGACGCAGAATAAACTTTTCGGGTGCAGGGGAAGACCGTAAACAACATACTTTGATTCTAGAGACAACAAGACCCCAAACCTAATTCAACAGGTGTTTAACTCCCCATGATAATGCTGTGAGAGACCCTACCATGATAACAGTTTTATAGGCGAGGAATCTGAGGCACTAAGTAATCTGCCAAAGGCTGGATCTGCTAGCAAGATGCAGAGCCAGGAGACGTGGGCAGCCTGCCTCAGACGTGCCCTGCCAGGCCAGGGTGCCACTGACTGAGCACTGGTGCTGCCAGATGCCACCCACCCTTTAGGCCTGATTAACATTCCACACTCTCTCCAGTGGGATGTGACCTTGTGACCTACTGCTCAACAAGCCAGCTACGCTTTGCAGCATGTACTAATCCTCACTAGGGAGAGGAAGCAGAAGTCTGTTAAATGACCAGAAGGGGGAACATTTTTAGATTATTTACCACTGGCCACAACACTCCCTCTTCCCCCAGTGGCTACCACAGGGAGCCACTGCTTCTGAAGGGACTGTGTCTCAACCCTTAGGACAGGGGGTCAGAAAAGCAAGTGGGCAGCCCCTTGGCTGGGTCGAGCACATGTAGAAAAGGGAGACTGAAAATAGAGCATGGCAGGCCTTGAATATCAGGCTAAAGATTTTGGACTTCATTAGACAAAGTAACCTGCCCGAAACAGTGCCATCTGAAGCTCATCAGGAAAGATGCCCAGATGGGAGGCCTTAGAAAGGGAGCAGCCCCGGGAGTCGGGCCTGAGTGGAGGGAGAGGGCAGGAGGGAGAACACTAGCGCTGTTCATCAAGTGCTGGTGCTGAAGGTACCACCCTTTCACCCCCAGTCTGGCCCATCTTCAGGCCTTTCCTGATGGGTCCTGTGTTACAGAATCTCGGAGCATCTTCTTTAAAATGACCTGTGCACTTGCTCTTTCACCAACTGGTCTCAAAGGCCAAGACTGTGTCTGTCCTGTTACTGCAGCCCTCCAGAGCTGAGCCCAGGGCAGAGGGATGGATAGATGGATGGGTAGATGAGCAGGGGAAGAACTGTATGATTCAGGGCATGCTTACTGGGCACCGGCAAAGACATTTCGTTTCTGGCAGGCAGTTGAAATGCAGGTCAGGAGAAAGATCTGGACTTAGACCGTCTGAATACTGTGTGGAGGGACAAACTTGATGCTGTGGGCATGGGTAGGATTGGGGGGTGGGGGTGGGGATGGAGCCTCTTCTGAGGACGAGGCTTTGCCGTGCAAAGGCAGAGGGTAACCGGTGGCAGGCAGCAGTGGTCATCACTACAGAGTGAGGATGGATAGCCCTGCAGATTCCTCGGAAGAAGCCTTCCTTTTATCTCAGCAGATCTGTGGGCAGTGGCCTTTAAACCAGCAATCGACTGACAAAATCCCTAGATGCCCATCCTCCACGCTGAAAGTCCCCAGTAGACCTGTTCGGGGGAGGCAGGTCCAAGACCAGCAGGAGGGAAGGAAGAACGGGAGAGGAAAGTAAAGAAGTAGATGAAGTGAGGCAAAGGATGCAATCAGAAAGGGGGCGAGAAAATTAGGACAGCGCGTGTTGAGTGCCCTCTGCTGGGCTTCTACTCCGGGTGTGTGGGATTTGGGGAGGGTCAAGGTCACAGAGCTAGGGCGGACATTCCCAGAAAGCTGACCCCTCCACAGTCCTCCGCGTGGCACCCACGCCGTCGCTCCGCGCTATGACTCCTACGTCTGCGGCTGGGAAAATCGACATTGCTTTTTCCGTGCCCGCTGTACTATGACTGTTTACGTGTCTGTTCCCCTCGCCCCAACGTCCACCCTGCTCGGAAGCTCCCCCAGCGCGCGCCGGGGCCTGCCCTTTTTCCAAAGCCGGGGCCCACCGAACGGACGATCAATGAATGAAGGCAAGAAGGCAGGGGAGGCCCCCGGCCCTGCGCCGCGCCCTCGGGGAGCCTGTCCCCGAGCCCCGGCAGCAGTCGGCCCCGCGGCCGCTCCGCGCCTCCCTCCCCGGAGAGCAGCCCGGCCCCCGCCCGCGCTCACCCCGCGGATCCCGCGGAGCAGAGGAGCTGCTGCGGCCGGGCTCCACGCCGCCATGCCCGGCCGACGCAGCCCGTCGCCCGAGGTCGCCGTGTCGCCCGAAAGGCACGGAGCCCGGGACCGAGAGTCGCCGCCGTGGGAGAGGCCGCCCCCTGCCGCCCGGAGGCCGCGAGCCGCCAGGCCCCGCCCAGCCCGGCCCTGTCCGCGCCTGGCGACGCGCCTGGCGACGCGCCAGCCCGGAGAGCGCCGCCTGGTCGGCTCAGGGCCGCGTCCTCCGCGCCCGCTCGCGCCGCGCTCCCCCAGCCTCCCCGGGCCTCGTTCCCCCAGCGGGTCCTTCCTCCTCAGCCTAGAAACACGTCCGAGGGGCTCGGGCCTCCTTTCCGACTTGCCCTTATCCCGATGCCCCTCGTGCCCCAGGTGGAACTTCATTCCCACTCCCCCCACCGGCAACCTGGCGGTTCTAAACTGAGGAGTTTGGGGTTCTCCCTCCAGAAGGGGGCCTGGGAAGAATTTTAAGCAGGAAAGTCGTTTTCAGGTTTGCATTTTAGAACGATCACTCCGGCTCCTGCGAAGAGCGGAGACTGTAGGGGGCTGAAATTGGAGCCGAGGACAGAAGTTCCGAGGCTATTGCAGTGGTCCAGGCGAGACGCGGCCTGACCTAGAGCCGCGGCAGCAGGTATGGGAGGAGTGGAGTGAGACGCTTGGGAAGCGACTGGAACGGAGGGACTGGATTGGGTGGCGGGGGTGAGGAGGGCGTCTGGGATGACTCCCAAGTTTCTGGCTTGAAGTGGGAGTAGGAGAGTTTGGGCTGAAGGGGGTCGATGAACTCAGTTTCGGATTTGCGTGAATTTAAGGTGCCTGCAGGACACAGCCGAGCAGAGGCGTTGGCTGGAGCCACAGACCGTGGAGCCCTGGGAATGTAGCGGAAGCTGACACCATGAGGGATGGATAAGATTGTCAGCAAACCTGCCTTACCTCTGGAGAACTTCAGACAGATGTCAAGGCCGAAATCCAGCCAAAGCCCTTTCTCTCTCTAGCTGTACTTGTTTGCAGCATATGGTCTGGTATACCCTACAGGATTTACTAGCTCTTTTTGCTACTGCATTCTACCCTCTGCAATCAGGACGTTCAGCCCTGCACTTGGATGGGTGGACAGACCTACGGTTAAAGCGATCAGCTAAAACTGTGCTCATTCATTCCAGTATTGTGTGACTCCTAGGTTTGGCTCTCATAATTTCTCCTTTGGATTACTGTAATAGCCTCTCACATTTTTTGCTTGATTGCTTAAAAATTATGGTTGGTGGAATTAGGGATAATTTGCCAACTTTTAATATTTTCTCACTGATGTAATTAAAACCGCCCAAAGTATTTTTTCCAGTGGTGTAGCGCTGACCTACCCCTTTGCTACTCAAACCACATGGTTCAGATGAGGCAAACCCCTCCTCAGACATGACCTAAATCTGCACAAAGGGATTGGTTTAAGGTTGGTCACATGTCCTGAGCCAGATCAGTGAGAGTTGGCTTAGGGACCTTCTGGAACTAAGGAACAGAAATGATCATTTGCAAATGGATTGCTATGCTGGTAGAATGCCTATAGCTAGTGGCCATCTTCACAATCATGTGGGCAGCGCTGCTTTAGAAATGAAGCAGGCACAGAAAGCAAGGCTGAGAGGAGATGGATGTTTGATGTTGGTTGTGCAACTGGAAACAAGGAGTGCTAGAAATGAGCACTGAAATCATCTTAGTTGGGTTTGCTGCTTGTAACGAAGAGACTCGTTAAACTTACTGATTTGTATTTCCAGAATTCCTCTTTCCGTTTTTGAAAATCAGTACTTTTGCTTGTCTCCTACTTTCCTCTTCCCTGTAATTTAACAATTGCTCATATTATCTGCTATTTTGGACTGCCACTCTGCCCCAGTATCATCCCCTTACCCTGTTGCCACACTGCTGTCAGAGCCATCTGAAATGAAAACCTGTCCCTTATTTGCTTATTTAAATTCCTTCAGACTCCCCATCACCTACAGGCAAAAACCCACTTCTTTCATATGATTTAACCTCTACCTACCTGTCCAACTGAAGTCCAGCCATCACTGCTTCTGCCTCCCTGTACAAAATATGCTGCAAGTTTGGTTGTGCAGTTTCCCACCTTTAAGCCAGTTCAAGCCTCATCTTCCCTGGGGGGCCACCTCGGACTGCCCCACGGTAAACTAAGGGCCCACAATTTGTGCCTAACTTTTATTGCACATATAGCCCTTTAGAACTCTCAGTCTATGTGTCTGTTTTTACCACTGGTCCACAAGCTCCATAACAGGCTCTTGCTTTAGTCACCTACATCAATGGCCCAGCGTGGCAGGGGACAAAAAGTGCCTGCACTGTAATTATGGAACAGAACTGACAGTGGTTTAGCAGTTCCAGAGCATGAATCCGGAGCTTTTTAGAAAAGGATTTGAACAATCTCACGAACCTTGGGCTTCCAAATGAGTTTCAACTTAGCAGGTCGAGAATAAGTTTTTATGATTGAAGCAAATAAAAGATCGGTCTTACTTTGTTGAGGGAAAGTGTAATGTCTTTAGTCTCAATCCCTTCTGCATTTTACTTCTTTGCTCTCAATTTGAGATTCTCTTCTCTTCATCGGCCGGTGACACTCCCAGCTTTCATATTGTAAGACTCACATCTGAGCTACTGCAGGAAGCTCCTTAGGTAGGATCTCTGTGGATGCAGCTCCTTTTTTTATTACCTCATTGGGGTGATTTTTAATTGCATTCATTTTATTTTCTAGAGCTTCCTAGCACTCTTGAACAGAGAATTTTTACAAATACAACCCAGAGAAAGAGACCTACCTTGCTATGAACTAGATAGTTGAAGTCTGAGCTTCTCTGACACTGTCTGGAAAACACTGAAAAATTCCTAACATACTTGTAAATTGCCACCCCCTCCCCAAGTGGCTGTAAGGATTAAATGGGATAACCTGCTAAAGGGCTCTCCTAAAACAGGCAGGTTCCCCTAAGGAAGTGATATTCAAAGTGCTGGTCAGCCACAAAACAAGGAACTTGGCCAGAATCTGAATCAATAATCTACTTCCTTCACTTAGCAAATCTGCTACCAAAAAAAAAAAAAAAAAGTCAGCTGAGCTAAACAGTGTATTTGGATACAGTCTGGTGAAAAGCCCTTATCTTTTCACAGGACAGGAACAAAAAGCTCACAGAGCAGCAGCCAGTCCAAGCTTTTGGACCATCCATCTTAGAAACAATTTTGCTATGAGCTCTCAACCCCCAAGTAAAACCCAGAAACTTCCCCCAGCTTCTCTTTCAGCTTCGATAGCGGTATGTGACCTATGATCTGCCAATCAGAGGCACCCGTATGAGTTTTGATTAGGAACACACATAAAAGGAAGAAGTGCTAGGTAAACTCCTTTATTTTGGTCAGGATAGATGCATCCAGCTTTTGGGAGAAGCTGAGGTAGACTGACATCTAGCAGCAACGAATAGTGCAGGCTGTGGTGTCCATACGTAGCCGCCAACAGTGGGGTATTTGCTAGAGAAGGCCCAAGGCATGGTTTGGACATTAAACACCCTTACAAATGAAACAGTATTCTGATTGATTTTAAGCCTACCAAAATATAACTGTCAAAAAACCCAAAACTGATTGCTAGCTTACTTGTATCCTATACAAAATATGAATGCTAACCCACATTACTTAGCAATATTTAAGTTTTTAATTTTAATTCTACTCAAGGTCAAAACAATTCTAGCACAGCTATTTTGAATAGACCTAAAATTAGGCATCTGTAATTTGGACCTCTGAAAATAACTCTAATATTTCCCCTGCAATAATGAAAAATGGTTGGTTGAGGTGGGGGGTGTCTTACGCATATACTGAGTACTCAGTTTCAAGGACAGAAAATTAATGAATCCAGTCTCTCCTCTTCCCTTTTCTCAATCTCACAACTAGAAATGTGCAAAAGAGGTGGAGAGCGTGGTTAGTTTGGTCAGATGGAAACTCCTTATTTTTTGTCTGGGATGCGTTTTAGCCACTGTAATGGGAGGCATAGTTTTTTTTCTTGGGGCTGGGGTCCTGGTATTATAAGATATTTAGGAACTCCCCTTTCTTCTAAGAGTTAAAACATTTTCACTACTAAATGACAAGTAAGGATAACCTTCCACAGAACCTGCAAAAATTTCAAATTTCACATTTAAATAGAGGTTATGTTGAAACATAATTTGTAATCAGTCATTACCTTCTTTCAATATATTTTATTCTGATGAAGTTACAAAAGTAGATACAAAATACTTTTATTAAAGTACAGTTAAGTGACTTAGAAAAATAGATAAAGCCCCTAAAGGTTTAAAAATACAACATAAATTTTCATGTAAAGAACATTTAAAAATATTTTAGATGATAACCAAGACTAACTGATGCAAACTATTTTCAATGTAGACCAAACATAGAATGTTGTTCTATAATAACTCTACAGCACACTGGAAATCCATCTGGATTTACAGAATACTTGTTTGGAATAGAATCTGATAATGAGAGAAAACCCAAGTGAATTTCAATGCAGTTGCTTCAATAAAATTACTGTGATCACAAGTATCATCCCCCAAAGCATTTTACAGTCTGAAACATCACAATCTAATGCAAAAAACACAGGAAAACTGAGGGATTACTATTTTCCCTCTTTGCCAGAATTCTACAATAGTAGAAACCAAATCCATTTACTGAACTGATATCAGGAGGAAATAATGTCCCTGTCGAAGGTGCTCAGTTTGGTGTCCCAGTGGCATTTTTCAGGCGAGTTCTACAGACAGGAGACGGCCTCCTAGAACCAGGCAGGGGTAACACGAGCACCATGACTGGAGCTGCTCAGGAACAAATTTCTAGGACTTACACTCCTAGGCCTGATTTGTTTATGCTTATGAGGTAATGATTTTATGTTTAGAAGCATCACTTCTAGTATAACTGCTCAAGAGAAGGCCAACAGCATAGTCAGGAAACCTCAACAATGTTTGCACAAGTCAAAATCACCACTCGGGATTGCCCCTCACGCCTCTGCACTCCTAGGAAAAGCCCCCCTTTGTTGTTATCAAAGGCGTGAGGATATAGATCTGCATTTCTCCAGCAGGCAGCTACAGGAGCTGGGGCTCTACAAGTCTGAGATGAAAGGAGATACTTTGTTAGCTGGCAGCCCTCTAAAATCACTTATTCACTGTCTGGAGAAAAATAAAGGATACATTTGGCTGTCAATACAAAAACTGTAGTACAAGGAAGTGTCAATATTTAAACAAAAATCTGCACATCATTGTCCCAACGTTTTTTAAAAGACCTGGAAGTTCAAGCACCATAGGATTCCCTGCATAATTTAGCAAGTACGTTCCACCCCATGCCTGTAATCAGGTGTGAGGATCAGCGATCAGACACAAGGAGCTGTCTTCTGATTCGGAGGGGACAGGGGAGTGAGTGCTGTGCAACAGGCATACCCTGAGCCCAGGGAGATAAACCAAAAGTGAGAGGAGCCAAAGACAGATCGATATCTTCCAACTCTTATCAAAGACTGGTTGGCCCTCTAGCCAAGTCAGAAGGCGCTCCTCTCTCCCCATTCTGCCCCCTTCCTCAGTTCTCCTGCCCTTGGATGTAAACACATAATGTTAACACATGTTTAGGTGCATTGTGGGTTACGCCAGACTAGCTTCAGAACCTGGTAATGTTTTTATTTTTTTTTTTAAAAAGGCCATTCTGAGTCTCAAATTACGAACAAATTTTTAATTTACACCCCGTTAATAAGCTGCCTTTACTACTGTTCTCATATGTGACCATCTTTGGTAAGTTCAGGGGATGAGACGTGAAGAGAGAGGCAGGATTTCTATCATTCTAAATAAATGGAGAAAAGTAAGAACACTTTTGTTTGAGAATATTTGAAATATTATAAATGATGATAAAAGTTCAACCTTAGTTGAGAAATATAATTTCATTCCTTGCAGACTTATTAAAGCCAAGAAGGTTTAAAGTCGAGAGGCAGTAACATTCTAGGTGCATCTAGAAACCTGCTTTCTTGTCCATAAGTGATCAACGGAAACATACAGAACGCCTGACAAGGACCTTTGGATAAGCTTATAATGTGGATTGTGGAATGTTTTGGAAAGGGCTTTTCTCCTTTTTCCCTAAGTGATTATCCTACTTTTTAATTCCTGAAACAAATGATGTACGGTTTCAGCCTAAATTAGATGAAACGTTTTGTTTCCTTTAAAATTCTGGATATAGTTAAGAATTTATTGAAATTGAATTATTAGAAAAATGAAGTTTCTAAGCAATTCTTTATACTCTAGTGGAATAATAAAAATAAATAACAAAAAACCTTATGAAATTGAACCTTTACCGAAGCCATCGACGATGGTGAATACTTTGCAAAAAGCACAGCTCTCAAATACAGAATGCTGATGAACTTCAAGCACTGCCAGTCTAGTATTCTTGTGCCTCAATATGTTTCAAACAGCCAGCTAGAGTTTACTAAATTCCAGAAACCTAATGACAATCAGATCTTTCCTTCACTAATGGGGAAGATTCTTTTATCCCAACAGAAATAGAATAATTTCAAGTTTTTATACAAAAACAATTAAAACAGGATAAAACTCCTATGGGGGCTCAGTCCATCCTTTGACTATAAACAGAATGAAGTCAGATTTTTTTTAACCTATTCTTCCCACTTTGTCGCTTTTAAACACACACACTCACACACGCGCGCGAACAGGTAGCAGACTAAACTTTTAGCTGTGTTATAAAATGTGTACATCTTCAATGCTTTTTATTGTGGTTCTCAAGTTTTATCCTTACTGGGATAAAGTTTGTGCATTTCTACATTACTCTTAACTAAGTATCAAGTCACAATAAAAACATATAGAAGTAATTTTTTTTAAAGGAAACTCAAAACAAAATAATCAAGTACTCCGAGTACTTTCTTACATTCTCTTATCCAGAATTTCGAGGCCTCTGAAAAACAATGTGAATGAAAATAGTGGTTCTGAGACCTAAACATGTCAATTTTTTGAGTTTTCTTTCTCTCAGCCAAAAACTACCTATTAAAATTAATCTGAATGAAGTATTTTGAAATAAAACTCTACAAGACCATCCTTAGATGCCTTAAAAAATTATTTCTGATACACACACCCACTCCTAAAAATTTAGATAGGTTTATGTGAATAAAATTCCAAATAAAGATTAAAAAATAAAGTCATTTTAGAAATAACTTTGGTTACTCCCATACCTCATATGTCATATGATGATTTAAACTGCAATCATGGATTTTGAAAAAATATACAAATATATTTTATCTATAAAAACACTAGCATACAAACTTCAAACTAAAACGTTATCCAAAGTGACACAAATGTTCTAAATCTTAAGGAAACTTAAAAATACCTCTTCTATTTATAAAATAAAAGCAGAATAAAACTGATCTGACCGCCTTACTAGGAAATTCGTTCTGGGAATCGTTAATAAATTATCGGTGAAAACTCTTAACATCCATTTATGTTGTCACCTGAAACAGACTCAATCATTTTCTTCAGTAAAAGAATAAGAAGTAAACTAATAAATTACTGGTTAGTCATCACGTACTACAGCCAAGTATGACTCTGTGACAATAACAGGAGTGGTCACATAGTGCCTCAGATTTGGCTGTCCTGAATTTCTCACTCTGAAGGTATTAAGCCAATCTACGTTTGAGACAATTTTATCACGAGACACAGACAAGAGGTGTCTTTTTATCCTGTTTTCTTAAAGTTTGTATCACTAGTCTAGAACAGATAGCAATGAGATAGCTCTAGCAGTAGCAAGAGGGTAACTGTGTTCTAGAAGAAACATTTATCTGTCTTTTGATCCAAGCTTCTCAATTAACTCCTGAAGAGGTGCCAACTCCCGCCTATCAATCAGATTAAACTCCTAAAAAGAGAAGAAAAATAAATTTTAAAAATAGATCTAAAATTAAAACTGTAAATATCATTAAGAGAAAGGATTCCCAATCCTACTTTTCTGAAACCTGAAAGAATGATGAAATGGTCTCTGTAAACATTTTAAAATGGGATCATTTTTACCCCCGAATATAGGAGACTTATTAAATAATCAACTATATGTATTAGCATGATCCTCACTGTATAAAACATTAAAATCCAAATTGTACATACATTTGCATTTACATAGACATCATCTGAAAACTATACATTGTTAGAGGCCAGCCCTGGGGCAGTGGACCTTTTACTTTCATCTCTCTCTATTTCTATCTATACTATATATCTGTATCTGTGCCATGCACCAATCTCAGAAGGAAGATAGAGAAGAGCACAGTACATTCTCCTTTGTTTGGTACACAGAACTGTAATACACAATCTCTACTATAAAGCTACCATTTTTTTCCACCAAAAAGTAACATCCAGATAGAAATATTTATATTTTGCCTATAGAATTACACATCTCTAAAGTCAGGCTAAAGGAGTCCTGATTTTTCGAGATCTTTTCCAAACAATGTGAATTATTTTGACTTAAGAAAATTCCAATTCCAACTAAGGGCCCATAAGGCAATAGGCCACATCTCTGGAAGGGGATGTTTCTAGCTGCTGACTTCCTAGGATGTGGCCTGAAGTGGGACTTCTGAAAACTTAACTCAGGGGCGGCCTGGTGGTACAGTGGTTAAGTTTGCACATTCTGCTTTGGTGGCCTGGGGTTTGCCAGTACGGATCACAGGCATGGACCTAGGCAGCACTTGTCAAGCCATGCTGTGGCAGGTGTCCCACACATATAAGAAGAGGAAGATGGGCTCAGATGTTAACTTAGAGCCAGTCTTCCTCAGCAAAAAGAGGAGATTTGGCAGTAGTTAGCTCAGGGCTTATCTTCCTCAAAAACAAAACCCAAAACGCAAAACAAAACAAAAAATCTTAACCCAAGGTAGCAGCTAACAAATTCTTCCCAATCTCTTCCAGGCACAGACATCTCATGGCACAATCCAAATGCAGGCATTTTTCCACAGCATCCCTTCAACCAGCAGTGGCGACGGAACAGGAGGGTATGGATAAGCTTTCTTGGGTTTTTGGTGCTCCCTGTCACAAACTAACTAGAGACTTGGGGCAGCCAGAGGCAAAGGGCCTAAGATGGGGGTGATGCTTTCCAAGCTGCTATGCATACCAATGAAACAAACAACATGGAAAAGAGAACAGAATAGAGAACTCTTTTTATACTTAGCTCTACATGTATAAATAAGACATTGCTCTTATTAAAGCTACCAATCCAAGTAAGTCCAAGTCAAAGCACACAGAAGTCAACAGTGCCCAACTTACCTGAACAAAGAAAATAAAGTGCTTAAAGGAGGTGTTGAGGTGGGCCTCCTCTTGCAGCTGCATCACAGAATCAAAGTGCTGGTGATAAATATGGGCATAAACCCTGAAGAGACGCTTTAGAATGGTCTTTGCCACAGACATAAAGTTTTTGGGAAACGGGACACCTGTAATCAAATACACATATATATTGATCAGTCTTTTACCTAATTGAAGATCAGAAAGTGCAGACACTGCCATTAGCAACTCCAACACACAAACACACACATTCACAAATACAAGCCTATTTCCATACATTTTTTGGAAAGGCAAGGAAAAAAATCCCAAACCTAGGTATATGAGGTATCCTCACATACTGCACTTTTTTGGAGTGCCTTGTAGGCACAGGTATCAAGTTATATAAGATGCTACTGAATCAAAGTTAAAATAAACATAATGTTAGTTGTTTAATATTGGAGAGTTTCTTCCCAAGATTAAATGCAACAAGAATAAGTATTTGGACTACAAATAGAAAATTTTTATGTTTTGTAATTTCTAACTCTAAAAAAATTTTTTACACACACACATACATACTCAGCCAGGACTGGAAACTCTCCTAAGCAAAAGAAAAAGAAAGGCAGACTTTGAGTCATAATCTGCTGTTTACAAATAAGAAGTACTTTGTCTTCCGAATTACTCTGAAAAGCCAATTTTCTTTCTTAAACTAGGAGTCCCCAACTTTTTATTTTATTTTTTTAAAGTGCTATTTCTGTGTTCCTGTAGTCTAAGAAGGGGATATACTTCCTGAAAAAGGGAAGAAGGGGATCTCCTTATTTTTCAAAAACAATAAACACCTCCTTTGAAAAGAACAGGGAGAGGGTTTGGTAATCTCTCTCCAAGCAGTGCAGATGGGGATGCAAGGGGTTACATGCCTGAGAATTTGGGATGACAACATCAGAGTCTTTTAGAAAACAGTGACAGGAGAAAGACAATACAACTGGCACTGAGTACAGTAAATAAATACGTAAGGCGGCATCTGCTTCCAAAATAACCCAAATTAGTTGGCCTTAAAGGTCTGTTCCAGAACTCTACTCTTGAAACATTTTATTTTCTTCAATCTTTCAAAAAACCAAGGCTAACACACTTTTTCCTTCCCTGCATTTTGTTTTCTTTAGTTTATTTCTCAATCAGACTGTAATAGCTTGAAATTTAGTCTATTTTGCTCTTGTAAGCTGATTTTTGTGGGTTTTATTCACCAGCCTTGGCTAACAACTTGCCTTTTCAAATATTATTCTGGAGCTTATGGGCATGTTTTTTGAACAGGGTCTTGTACTCACGCATTGAAAAGATGAATTTTTAAGTCAAACTCCTTTACTCTCTGAATTTATAAATGGGCATCTTGCTAATAAAAGGAACAGTAATAACTTGGATATAGTACTTAAAGATGAATAATAAGCACAACCAGAGGCACTCACAACTAGAACATACAACTATGTACTGGGGGGCTTTGAGGGGGAAAAGAAAAAAAAGATCAGAAACAGATGTTAGCTGAGGTGGCAATCTTAAAAAAAATGAATAATAAACAATTCTGCCTAATAAGAATAAATAATCCTCATAAGTAAGATGTGGATAATAATAGTCTAATGAGAGGGAAAAGAATTCCACAGAACATTAGGATGAATTACTGAGAATGTGAAGCTGAGAAAAAAGAATAAAGTAAAAAATATTCCTTATCTTCCTAATGAATCAAGAAATACAAGTAATTTGTTTTAATCTAAGCACTTTTCAAGCTGAATTTAACAGAAACATTCAAGCACAATCAATATGCAATAAAGAATCTATGAGGAAGGAAATAAAAGGTTTAATAATGGAATTGAAAAGTTGACCAACAGCAAACAGACCAAGTGTAACAGCATGATGTACATTTTTCTCTTGAAAGATCCTCTGATTAGACTGCAAAAAGAATCTGCTATGTTCTGAATGTCTGTGTCTCCCCTAAAATTCCTATGTTGAAATCCTAACCTCCCAGGTGACGGTATTAGGAGGTGGGGCCTTTTGGAGGTGATTAGGTCACGAGGGCAGAGTCTTCATGAATGGGATTAGCGCCCTTATAAAAGAGGCACCAGAGAGGTTGCGGCCCCTCCACCCTGTGAGGACCAGGTGAGAAGTCGGCAGTCTGCAACCAGAAGTGAGCCTTCACTAGAACCCCGTCATGCTGCAGCCTGATCTTGGACTTCTGGCCTTGACAACTGTGAGAAATAAATTTCTCTTGTTTATAAGCCATCCAGTCTTTGGTATTTTTGTTATACCAGCCTGAACAGACAAGACAGAATCCAACAATATGTTGTTCATTAGACACCCTTAAACTGAAAATGACAAGTACCGATCGCATCCGTGAATACCAATGCCAAATCTTAATGAGAATATTAGATAATAAAAAATACTCTTCCAGCAGATCATTAAAAAAAAAATACTGGAGAAAACCTTATGGTCATCACCAACAGATATTGGAAAAGCATCTCATAAAATACCACCATAACTGATTCAGAAATCAGTCACACACCTCTAACCAAAAGCAACATTCCTTCTTAATGCTGAAATACTAGAAGCACTCGCATAAAAGTAAGGAAACAAGAAAAGGATGTCTGCCATCATCACTATTACTCAGCACTGTTCTGGAAGTACTAGTTGACGAAATTAGATAAGAGTTACACAAGAAGTATATATATCAGAAAGGAAGCAGCAAAATTAATATTATCTTAATATGAGGTGATTGTATACTTTAAAAACTCAAGAAAACCAACCCAAAACAACAGAAACAATCAGAACCTGATGATCAACTTATATAAAATTTTACATAAAATGTATGTAACAATCAACAGCTTTCCTATATACTAAACAGTAACCAGTTGGAAACCAGATATGAATAAAAAACATTAAATGCCTAGGAATAAACTTAAGAAACTTGAAGGATTAGCATAAAGTAAACTACAGAATTTCACAAGAAGAAATTAGAAATAAATAAAAAATGTGAATAAATGAAGAAAAATACCTTATTCTAGGATAGGAAGTCTCAGAATTGTCAAGAGAACAAGAATCCTGTATTAATCTACAAATTGAATGAAACCGTAATCAAAATCTCACAAAGGTCTTTTTTTTACCTTGGCAAAATGATTCTAAGTTCTTTGGAAGAACAAATATCCCAGAATAGCCATGAATATTCTGAAAAAGAAAAGTAAGGAAGAGAGACGAGCCCTAAAAGATGCTCAAAGATATATGGCCATGGTATTTAAAACAGTGTGGAATTTCCATAGGAACAGATAAACATTAAAAGACTCCAAAATATGTGGCAATTTGGTGTACACATATGATAATGAGGGGAGAAGAGACACATATATTTGATAAACGGTATTGGGAAAACTGGCTAGCATTTATAAAATTGGAAAAAAGTTAAAGGAGCATTGAGAAAAAAATTCCTGAGAGAACAAAGACTTAAATGTTTAAAAACAAAACCACAGAGCTAGTAAATGAAAACATGGGCAAATATTTTAATAATCTTGAAGAAGGGAAAACTTTTCTAATCATTGTATTAAAACCCAGATGTCATAAAGGAAAAGATTAATAGGGCAAAATAAGAAAGTTATATATAGTAAAAACACCTCGTGAACAAAAGGCAACCTGGGGAACACTACATACAACACGTGTGACAAAGAGCTAATACATTTAACATACAAAGAAATGGACAAAGGATATAAAAAGAAAACACACGATGATCAATAAACTAACAAATGCTCAATCTCATCAGTATTTTAAAAACATACACTAAAACAGGTATTTATTCACCCAAATTAGAAAAGATAAAAAAATCAGTATTGATAAAGAAACACAGGCAGACACAAACCTGGCTGGAGGAAAGTATGTATTTACAATCTTTTTGGAGAGGAATTTGGCAGTCTCTATTACATTTTTTTTAAAGTAATGAAGCATTAAAAAGAACACAACACATTTACCATCTAAAAAGAGAATAGTTCTACAACATTAACTCACCAATCTTAGAAGGAAAAAGAGTTTCATCATCAAGTTGATCCTGAACCCAAGTCATCAAATAGTCAATGTATTTTGGTGCAGAACATTTGATTGGCTTTTTAATATTAGTACCATCTGCCCAATGATATTCATATCTGAAGAGAAAAAAGTTTTACTGATAAAGTTTTCAAAAACATGAACAGATGTGCAACTTGTAATCAAAGTAGGTTCACATTTTGTCAAGAGAAGTTATATATATAACTTCAGTAAATTACCTAACGTTCTACTGAAAATCACTGAGAGTTCCCTATAGAATCATTCTGAAATGTGATGGCTATAATTGGAAGAGAAGAGAGAATGTGGCAGCTGGCAGTGCCGGAATTTGTGTTTTATAATGCAGCCCTGGAAAAGATAAAGGAACTGCATTCCTGTCTGCTAGGAAGAGTGCTGAGGACCAGGTATGGGGCTGATAGATCCACCACGTTCTGAGATCCTTGGCCATCAAGTTATCACCAATAGACCAAGACTATAAAACCTCGTTTCCTGGAGAGGGTGTTGAAGAAACATCCTTAGACATGAATCTTTTTCCCCCTCATCTTTGCTGAGCTAGAATTATTAACAAGACTTACACAAAACTTGACTAGGCAAAGCATTTAAGTCATGGAAAAGTTTAATTTTCCTATTTATTTTATTTAAATTTCTTTTAAGGAAATTTGAGGGATAAAACTTACAAGACAAAATAAAAATATCTCTCCTAAAATTATGTATTAAAAATAGGACTACCAAGTCATTGGGGACTTTTTTTTTCCTTTATACCTATACCAAATTCAGGAAAAAAAATTTTTTCCAAGAGGTAAATATCCTGCTAACCTCCATCATCACATAAAATCAGTCATTTATTACAGGAAAAAAGAATGGAAGGAAACACTAAAACATTAATCCCATCACACTGACTGAACATTATGGGTGATAAAGAGTTCCATCTCTTTCTTAATATTTCTTGAAATTTACTATAGTCAAGTTTTTCAAATCTAGCACCTTTAAACTAGATAACTAAAGCAGTACAATTTAGAAATACCTGACACTACACACAAGAAAAAATAATCAAATACTAAAGGTCAACTAAAAACTCTTCCAAGAAATTCATCTAAAAACCAGAAACAGAATTGTAAATGTTAATAAAATTGAAAAAATAACTTTTGCAATGCAAGATAAACCTAACTCAAATTTCTTTACTTTTGCCCCTATAACTGAATACTTACCATAATGCAATTATAAAATTAAAACAAGTACCACATACAAAAGTATTTAATAACTAAAAGTTAATAGTTAAGTATTCAAGAACTCATAAAATTGAACTGCTTTTACACAAGCAAACAGATAAGAAAAATAACAAGTCTTTATTATTTAATTTATATCAATTAGTGATTAGCTTTATTTAGTAATTCAAATACCTATATAATAGGCAGTATATGTACCTTGGACCTGCAGACATGACTGGGCAGCTTGCTTCAGTGCAGAATTCTGTAATAGTTCCATATAACATGTTGATCTGGTTGAAGAAATCCACAGCTTGAAAGATAATAGCAGAATTGTGTTAAAATGTCTGTGTAAACACGATAAAACATCAGATCTCTCATGTGAAGGAAAAATGGACAATGCATTCAAGTTCTTTGCTGAATCCTGGGGAGATTCCACAACCCAGGGGTACTATAAATTCTCTTCTTAAGCTGGCACACCTAAGTTAACTTTTTATATATATTCGCTTTTAATATAGTAAGCTTTTAGCCAGGATTTAACAGCAGGAGAATAAAGTGTCAGAGATAATTCTAACTTAAGGGTGACTGTTATGTCATTAGATAGACCATTTGATTATATCCAAGGGAATGAGAAAATCCATAGCTTCTTATTGACCTGCACCAGACAATACCATTTATGTTAGGAAAGAGATGAAATGTGTGGTGAAATATACCGTTGAGGGAGAAGGTGTATCAGCTGTATCAGGTGTTTAAAAAATCTAATTCATCATAAAAAATTGAGGCCTAATGCATATTGAGGACATAAAAAAGACACAGGATAACATGCCTTGCCCTGGAGTCTCCAGCTCACAGAATGGACAAAATTGTAAAAGATGAATAATACAACATATAAGATAGCAGCCAAAGGCCAACAACAAGTGCTGGAGAGTTCAGAGAAAAAGCGACATCTCTAGGAGCTGAGGCAGCAAGGAGAACTTCCTAAAGGAGCTTCAGCTAGATCTGGAAGAAAATGGAAGAGGAAGAGGTGAGTACTGAACTTAATGGAGTGAAACATATTACTCTGTGCAAAGAGAACCACGTAAGCCTTGGAAAATTTAAAAAATGTTTTAGTTCCCTATCTAAAGGAGTACCTAAAAGCCAACTAGGGCTTTTCCAAGTTTCTTAAAAAACAAGTAGATAGGGGCTGGCCCTGTGGCCCAGTGGTTAAGTTTGCGCGCTCCGCTGCAGGCAGTCCAGTGTTTCGTTAGTCCGAATCCTGGGCGCGGACATGGCACTGTTCATCAGACCACGCTGAGGCAGCGTCCCACATGCCACAACTAGAAGAACCCACAACGAAGAATACACAACTATGTACCGGGGGGCTTTGGGGAGAAAAAGGAAAAAATAAAATCTTTAAAAAAAAAAAAAACAAGTAGATAAAAAAAGTGCTATCTTGTCAAAAGGAATTTTATGCAAAACTTCCTCACTTACAAACTTCCGTCTTAACCAGTCATGTTTCCAAGAAAGTAATACTTAAGCACTCAATATTCATTCAAAACAAAGAATATGCCCAGATGGTGTGCTGGCTTATTGTTCTAAAGCAGCCGTTCTCAAAATGTGATCCAGGGATCCCTGTTTCAGGAGGGATCTGGAAGGCCAGAACCGTTTTAACTGCTCTTTTCACTTTCCTTCCCCTGGGAGGCACAGTGGCATAGTCCAGAGGATCCATGTTGACACCACAACAGACTGAATGCAGAAGCAGCTATGAGAACCCAGCTGTCACCTATTAAGCCAGACATTAAATAAGATTTGCAAACATGTAAAACAATGCCACACTTCTCACTAAAATTTATTTTGGAAAACGACTATTTTTCATAAAAATATATTTATGTTAAAATGTAATGGGTTTATTATTGTTATTCTTGGATAAACTTAAAAATAAGTATTTAAAATTTCTCAGTTGTAATGTCTAAGACAGTAAGTATCACTAGATATAACCTACATAATTAAAAGCTCTTTGGGGTTCTCAATAATTTTTAAGAGAATAAAGAGATCCTGAGAGCAAAGGGTTTCAGCACAGCTGATCCAGAGCAATAAGTCTGAAAGAAAAATCTAAGGCTGAAGAAGGCCAACGAATGCCTTCAGAATAAAAGATAATTTGAATAAGGTTAAAAAAAAGGGGGGCCTCTTTTCTCAATACATAGTCCTTCACATGGTTCACACATATAATGAAAAATCTAAATTCCATCCACTCCAACCCCACCCCTACACACAGGTAACCACTATATTAATTTTTTCTGTCTCTGCTCCCTAAGTTTCTTTATCCTATCTTACACAAAAGATAACATATCACATAGTTCTGCACCTTGTTTTTTTCTCTTAGTAATATGAATAAAGGTTTTTTAATTAATTGAGAAAAACAAAATTTTTCTTAATGTGCTACATTCTATTTCTATTGGACAGAGCTGATCAAGGCAATGATTATTAATAACTGATTAATACCACATAAAAAGACAACTAGACACTGGAAGTATCTATACTGCTGGAAGTATATACCACCACCTCTGCAGTAGTCTTACAAACAAAAATCAAATCTGAATTTGATCAAAGCTCCAAATCTGTGCTAACATGATAGTCACTAGCCACATATGGCTACTTACATTAAAATGAAATCAAATTTAAAATTCAGTTCCAGTCACACTAGCTACATTTCAAGTGCTGAAAGCCACAGCGCAGACATAGAACATTTGCATCCCACACAAAGTTCTATTGGACAGTGCTGCTCTAGATCCAACATTTACAGGAAATCAAAGGAGGAACAGAACATGATAATGGATGCCTTGGGGATATGATCAGCAAAATTCACACTGTGGAAAACAAATGAACTGATTTCAATAACAAAAAAAAAAAATAGAGAGGCAAAAAGGTTGCAATGAGGGAGAACCTATGAATTAACAGAGTTAAAAAACACACATATAGGCCTTGTTGGATCCTGATTTAAAACCACCACATACTTTTTAAAAAAGAAACATTAATAGGACAATCAGGGGAAACGTGAACATTGACTGGATATTTGATAATGTAAAGGAATGACAGTCTTGTCACTATCTTTAAAAGGGGAAGTTCTTATCTTTTAGAGATACTGAAATATTTATAGATGAAATAATATGTCTCAGATTTGCTTCAAAATACTCAGGGTGTGATATAGAAGTAGCACAAGCGGCCATGAATTGATAATTGCTGCAGCTGGACAATTGCTACCTGGGAATTCACTGTACTAGTTCCTCTCCTTTTTTATGTTTGAACATTTCCATTAAAAAGTTAAAAAAATTCCTGGAATATCTGAGATTCCTAACAGGTTTAAACCTCATCACTCAGAACTGGTCTCATGTCAGAAATGACAGATTAATATTCAAATCTCTAGCCTCAGCACACCCTTGTGTGTCATGTACTTACTTTCTTGAACTCAGAGTGACTTTCAGCTCATGAGTCAAGTTCCTCTTGACTACTCCTAAGTCACAACAATCAAGTGAGTGACGATATGAACTGCAATGACTTTCTGTAGACATGGGCAGATGACAGCTCTGGGAGTGGGGGACAACTGTACAGATGGATTCCCTACAAAGTCATGGTCCACCATGGGCAGAATCTTTGCATTTATCAATCTTTTCTTTGACTTTACTCAGCACCACTCTCCGCAGAAATTACCCACAAAGCACTCACCATCTCCCCTCCGGTCTCTGCTCAGCCACAAAAGCTACAACCAAGCACTCTAAAGAGAACAAAGTTTTGGATGTATTTGTACTTATGGTTTCTTTAAAGATAATCCATTATCTTACTTACAACAGTTATACCTATAAAATAAAATTAACAAAAAAATTTTAGCAAAATCTTCCTATAAACCAGCAAAGTTGAATGTTATTAAAAACTTACTGTTAACGGCAATCCATTCATTAAGGTCTTCTCCCTCTGGCAACATTACAGCTTGTCTCAGATTCCCACTTCCCAGAGTTGCTTCTGCATGTTTTAAGAGTTCATACTGATGAGACCCTTCAGGGATATTCTTCTTCGGTTTGAATGTTTTAGAAGAGCGGCTGCTGCTGTTAAGTTAAAAGTAAATCGATTTTTAGGACTGCAAGCAGAATGGCATAATTTTAGGTACACAAATTGCTCTACAAAATAAAATAAAAAATACTCCTTGAAAAGTGCCAGGATGGGGAGGTGGGGAGTGTATGATCACAATAAAAGAATGCTTTAATTTTTTTTTCCTCACATAGAAACAGGATTAGCAGCACAATTTCACACAGAAGGCAATTTTACTATGCCTCACGAAAGCAGTCTGCTGTAACAGAAAGGGCACTTTAACGAGAAGAAGAAATCTGGCTTCTAGTCCTTAATTGGCCCCTATCTCTGTGACTGCCTGAGAAACCTAACCTCCTTTCAGTCTCAATTTCCACCTACAGAAGATGGTGCTGGGAGGGAGGCAGCCCTAAGGTTCTCATAGTTCAAAAATCCAGTTTTCTGTATCAAAATATTTGGGATGCCATCAAAGCAAACCACAGAAGTAACACTAACATTTTGAAGTTTTTTAGCAGGGAAAATAAGTGAGACAGAAACAACTGGTTGTTGGGGGGAAAATAACTTTATTCCTATCTCACACCATCTGTAAGGAAGGTCCTCTTAACAAGACAAAAAACCCAGAAACTTAAAAAAAAAAAAAAGGACAGATTTAAAATCATAACAATTAAAACTTCCACAACAGAGCCAAAAAAACACATAACAAAAAAAGTACTTGCAATATATATTACAAAGGACTAACTGGATAATAAAGGGCTTCTATAATCTGTTAAGAAAAAGGTAAGGAATCCTTTAGAAAAATGGGCTAAGGAGATGCGTATGCAATTCAGAAGGGAAAATACAATGACCAATGAACTTCTGAAAACCTGTTCAATTAAAGTAAGACTTATTTTTCCTTAATCTGAGCATCAAAAGTTAAAACAATTACATTAAGTGTGGGTTAGGGTATAGAAAAATTAGTACTTTAATACACCATTGGTGAAAGTGTAAAGTGTATAACACTTTGGGAGGGCAATACAGCAGTATCTATTAAGACTGAAACGCTTTTCAACCCATTCCTTCTACTTCTAGGTACCTCTCCTAGACATTGATAAGTATGCGTTTTCCAAGAGTTTTATAGTGAAAAACATGGAACAATCCTAAAGCTTCTTAGTTGAGGAATGAATAAATAAACAAAGTATGGTACATCCGCATCGTGGAATAGTGCATAGTAAAGAAGAACAAGACAGAGCTACAGGTATTCACATGGAAAGATCTCAAGACACGGTTAAACACATTACAGAGCCAAATGTAGAGCTGCCCATTTTGTATACGCATAGAAAGTGTCAGAAAGGATACACATCAAACTGATTCTTACTGGTGATCACTTCTAGGAAGAGGAAGAGAACAGAAATGTGGACTTTGACGTTACCTGAGTAATCTGAATTCTAACTAAGACTGATTAAGAAGTAAAAAGGAATTATGAAAACACTAAAAATCAAATATGGAAAGTTTTTAATAGGATAAAGACCTACATTTAATGGGGAAGTACTAAATTAGAAAGAATGGTCCTTTACAAATAGAAAGAAGCTGTGAATGACAAGCTAAAATATGGAAAACTAACACAGAAGATTCAATATGATCTTCATCTAAATTAAGACTTTCATACTTCAAATGGCACTCTCAAGACTGTGAAAACAATCCACAAATTGGGAGAAAATATTCGCAAATCAAAGATAGGATAAGGGACTAGTGTCCAGGATACAAAATTCTTATAACTCAAAAACGAAAGGACAGGGGGCAGCCTGGTGGCACAGCGGTTAAATTGGCACGTTCTGCTCTGGCAGCCTGAGGTTCTCCGGTTCGCATCCCGGGCGTGGACCTACACACAGCTTGTCAAACCATGCTGTGGCAGGCGTCCCACATATAAAACAGAGAAAGATGGGCACGGATGTTAGCTCAGGGCCAGTATTCCTCAGCAAAAAGAGGAGGACTGGCGGCAGATGTTAGCTCAGGGATAACCTTCCTCAAAAACAAAACACAAAAACAAAAACAAAACAAAAACGATCAAAGGATCTGAATAGATGTTACTCCAAAGAAGATATACAAATGGCCAATAAGCGCACGAAACGATGCTCAGTATCATTAGCCATCAGGGAAATGCAAATTAAAATCATGATGAGATATCATTTCACACCCACTTAGGATGGCTATAATCAAAAAAACAATTAACAAGTGCTTGGGAGGGTGTGGGAAAATTCAAACTCACACAGCACCAGTAGGAACGTAAAATGGTGCAGTGCTTTGAAAAAGTTTGGCAGTTCCTCAAAAGGTTAAACAAAGTTACAGTATAACTCAGCAATTCCACTCCTAGATATATACCCAAGAGAAATAAACACATACATATATACAAAAACCTGTACGGGAAAGTTCATAGCAGCATTATTCATAATAGCCAGAAAGTGGAAATTCAAACGTCCATCAACAAAACAAAGTCTGAAAGAAATAAACAGCCTCACATTTAGGTCCAAAAAGCAGCTTAGCAACTGTGCATCCACAAACAAACCACTAACTAAACACTGACTCCTAAGAAAAAGACTTGGGGTGGGAGGGAGATAGTATTCTAGAAATACGGCAATTTGCAACTAAAATCTAAATCATACAGACTTTTTGACACCGTAATCATCCTTTGGAGATCACACCTTTAGGAAAATAATCCAAAGGAGGGAAAAAGTGGTTTGGACAAAGATATTCCTAGTAGTGCTATTTGAGAATAGCAAAATACTGGAAAGAATCCAAATTTCTCACAATAAGTAACTGGGTAGACAGATACACGCTGGTAGAACACCCATACGTAATCATCGGCCAACTGGCCTCAATCCTCTACTTCTCCCTAATTCTCATCTTCATACCACTCGCAAGCACCATCGAAAACAACCTTCTAAAGTGAAGAGTCCCTGTAGTATATCACACATTACCCTGGTCTTGTAAACCAGAAAAGGGGGAAACATTCCCCCCAAGGACTGTCAAGGAAGAAGCTCTAGCTCCACCATCAACACCCAAAGCTGAAATTCTACTTAAACTATTCCTTGATTTCCTCCCCTAAACGACAACAATCCATCCTCATGTGCTATGTCAGTATTAAACTGGGTTCTCAGTAGACAAAGCCACCCTTACCCGATTTTTTGCCTTCCACTTCATTCTACCCTTTATCATCACAGCCCTGGTAATCGTCCATCTACTATTCCTCCACGAAACAGGATCCAACAACCATACACGCTGGTTATGAAACACTAGGAAATTTAATAAAAACGCCAAGTATGTGGGTGATGTCCATAACTAAAAATGGATCTTTAGTCAACCACACCACACACATTTAAGCAATATAGCGAGCAGAGAGAGCCACCTGAGAATAATAAGGCGCCAGAGCAACGCTCCTCAAACCTTAACGAACTTAAGAATCATCAGAGAGTTTACCAACTTTTCCATGTAAGCCTTATTTGGGCCCAGGCGTTATCTCTAAAACAGGATTCTACCGAGGAGAAGTTGATTACAAAAAGTCACAAAGTGGGCTGAATCAGACGCACACAGCGGTGTGCCTGCAAGGCCCGCAGCTAGACCGCAAGCTTCTCAAACGGCCGCACTCCACATCTTCCTGGGGCGGCCTTTTTCCGGGGGGGAAACTTAATACTGACGATAATAAAACCGGACAAACGGGGGAGGAAAAAGCGAAGTCAGCGTGGATCGTTACTGGGAGGCTCAAAACGAGAGAAACCCGGAGCCCTCGGCGCAACCCGCGGCTCCGCCCTCGGGGGCGCTCAGGCGGAAAAGTTCCGAGGCGCCGCCGGCCCCGGGGCCTTTCTGCTCCCCAACCTTCTCGCTCCGCTTCCTTTGCCTCGAGCTTCATCTCCGTCTGCCTCCGCCCACGTCCCGGTCTCCCTCATGGCCCCTCCAGGCGGCCAAGCAAGCGCCGGCCGGCCACCCCGACCCCGACCCCGACCCCGGGCGCCGGTCCTCGCCTCAGGCGCCCGTTCGCCTCCTCCCCTGACCTCGGCCCTCAGCCCTCAGCGGGGCACACTCACAAGAGGAAGCTCATCTTCTATCCTCAACGGGGAGCGGAGGGGCCCCTGGCCCCCGCCGCGGTCAAAAGACGGAGCCGGCGCGGGAACCGAGAGAGCGCGACCGTCCTCAGCTCGCGGACAGCCGAAGCACGGGCCGCCACTGCTTCGAGCCGGGGGTCGAGCCGGTGCAAGCCAGCGCGAGCCGCGGTGCCCGCCTCGCCCGCCTCCCCCACCTCGCCGAGCCGAAATGCGGAACCAGCAAAATCTCGCGAGCGAAGGCTTCGCTCTGCCCCGCCTCACCGAGAGGGACTCGACGAGCCCCCATCAGCCCCGCCCACTCCCGCAGCTCAGCCAATCAGCAGCCTCCGGATCGGGACTTCCTTCTCGCGGAGGCGTGGTGGCCTCGGGGGCCTGGGCCGGGGAAAGTGCCTGGTTTTGTGCTTGGTACGACTTGTTGGTGCTGGGTGAAGTTCCTGCTCAGTGGATGGCGGGGTCTATGTGTGAGCGCTGCGATTTTTAAATTTTTAAATGAAGATATAATTCACACAGCGTAAAATTCACCCTTTAAAATGTACACTCGTGGGGTTTTTTTGTATATTCACAGAGTTGTGTAACCATCAGCTCTAATTCCAGAATATTTTCATCACCCCAAGAAGAAACCAGTCCCAATTAGCAGTTACTGCCCATTCCTCCCTTCTCCCAACCCCTGGCAACAACTAGTTTACCTTTTTGCTATATGGATTTGCCTAATCTGGACATTTCATATAAATGGAATCATAAAATATGTGGTCTTTTGTGACTTGGCTTCTTTTATTTAGCATAATGTATTGAAGGTTCATCCCTGTTGTGGCGGGTATCAGTACTTCATTCTTTTTTATGGATGAATAATATTCCACTGTATGAATATACCATATTTTGTTTATCCATTCATCTGTTGGACGTTTGGGTTGTTTCCACTTTTTGATGTTGTGAATAAAGCTGCTATGAACATTCCTGTAGCAGTTTTTGTGTGGACAAAAGTGTCCACTAGGAGTGGCTAGGTCATACGGTAACTATATGTTTAACTTTTTAAGGAACTGCCAGATTGTTTTCCAAATTGGCTACACCATTTTACATTCCCGCCAGTAAATGTCTGACGCTCCTAATATTTTCAAATCCTCAATAGCATTTGTTGTTATCTGTCTTTTTGATTGTAGTCATCCTAGTGGGTGTGAAGTATCTCATGGTGATTTTGATTTGCATTCCCCTGTTGGCTGATGTTAAGCATCTTTTCATGTGCGTATTGGCCATTTGAAACAGATTTATTTTCATCATCCTTTAGAGTTGCCTCAGGCCCCCAAAGGATGATTGAACAACTCAAAAAGAGATTCTGGCCCAATAACAGTCTCCATTCACTGTCTCTACGACATCACCATCCCTTTGTTCCTCAACACCTGTCAGTCCAGATTCTGTACTCCACCCACCCTCCCACAGAAACTTTTCTCACCAAGCTCCCTAGTGTCTTAATATCTAAATTCCATGGGCATTTTTCAGTCATTATCTTCCTTGCCACTTAGTTCTGTCTGGCCCATCCTACCAGACTCCTCAATTGATCACAGTGATTTTATTTTTCAAGAATCTTTTTTCCTCCCTGTGATCCAGCTTCTATAAGGTGGGAATGGGGGCACAGAAAAAGGGAGCTCATGGCCAGATAGGTCAGGAATAGTCTCCTTTAGCCAGGCTTTTTTGATAGCAAATGACAGAAAGCCACATTCTTCATATTTCTGTCAGAACTGTCTTACATTTTTCTCCCTACTAGAATGTGAATTCCTTTGGGGTCAGAGACACAGCCTGATCATTTGTCATCCCCAGTGCTCAGCACAGTGCCTGGCACACAGAAACTACTCAATAGATGCCCATTGAATGAATAAGGATTAGACTGGAACTCCCAGTATAATAGAGGAGATTAATACAGGAATAAATGGTAATCAGCGCAGTATTACCAGTACTGATAAGATGAAAAGCAGAGGAATTCCAGACTTTTTATGACTTGGCCTTGACTCATTTTCTAGCTTCATTGCTCAAGGTGATGCTCCATCAAACAACTCTTTGCTGTTTCCCCAGTAAGCCCTGGGCCTCCTTGAGTCCACGCTCTGTTCTTGTGATTCTTTCTGCCTGGAATGCCCCAATATCCATGTCATACTTTGTCCTTCAAGATCCAGCAAGAATTCCTCTTGCCATCCTCTAAACCCTTGTAGCCCTTTATCTATATCTTTCTTACAATATATAACTATATTTTGAGTTAAAAAGTTGTATTTACATATTAAACAGCTGTTGTGTTAGGGGTAGGAATTTGAGGATTTGTGTTCTTTTCACTTTTCCTATTCTAATGTTTCTTTAATAAGTAAATACTAATATTATTTCTTAACTTTTTTTTTAAGAAAAACAATATTGAATAGTGACTAAAAAGCTCATGTTTTGGAGATGACTGTCTGGGTTTGAACCCTACCGATGCTACTTAATGACCACATGACCCTGAGTATTTTCATAATCTTTTGCCTCAGTTTTCTCATCTGTAAAATGGGAGACAATCTCCTAGGATTGTAAGGATTAAATGAGTTAAAGTATAGAACTCAGACAGTTCTTGGAACATAGATATACTCAATTAACATTTGCTATGCAAAAAGGAAGAAATTTTGACATGTCTTATCGCTTCTATTAGATGACCACCTTCCTGAAAGCAAATTCCTGGTGTTTTTATCTTTGTATTTCACATATGCCTACTGGGGGGCTTTGTATCAAGGCAGATATTCAGCAAATAGTTGCTAAATGAATGCAATAGGATATTTGGCTAAATATTATTTTAGACCAATTTTTTAACCCATGCGGTCCCTGATTTCAGTAGCTTTCATGTAGCTAGGGAAGTAGTTGCATCTGTTTGCCCAGAGAATACATTCTCACTTTTTTTTTTTAGTCCTTTACCTCCGTGGAGAGCAATCTTTTGATCAAGTGGCAGTGAAATGACCAGATATGACAGTACACATTTTCTGGGAGGGATGAAAGTGCCTGGATCTTTCCCCCAAACACTGTTACAGGGAAACCACGTGAGAAAACCACAGAGATATATCACTAAGATATTGGAATGAGAGCCATGAGGAAAGTCCTATTCTGGTTCTGTACCCTTGGCTTCTGAGAAAGAACACAGACATTAAATGCTAGAGCAGTGGTTGAAACTCAAAACTAGATCTATATGTCTTGGATACCCGTGTGTTTTCTACGAGAATTTTTTTATAGGGTATTTTCAGTTTGTTGTACACACTTTCTCTCTCACACACACATACAATTATTCTAGACTGTGTAGTCTAATAGAAATATAATGTGAGCCACATGTGTAATTTAAAATTTTCTAGAATATATATGTATTTTAAAAAGCAAAAATAAACAAAAACAAAAATGGTGGAATTAATGTTAATATATTTTACTTAACCTAATATGTCCAAAATAATGTGATTTTAACATGGAATCAATTTTAAGTTTTTTAATGAGATATTTTACTGCTTTTTCATTCTAAGTCATCAAAATATCATGTGAGTATATTTTACATCTACAGCACAGCTTATTCAGACTAGACACATTTCAAGTGCTCAGTAGCCGTGTATGGCTGGTGGCTACCATATTGGACAGTGTAGTCCTAGATCATCTGTATGATCCTCTGATAACACAGTTTTAGTACCGTGGGTTCATTTGTGCTTGTTTATGTTGATACCAAAGTGCCAAGTTGTAATGATCTAATGAAACATTAACAGAAGCAAACAATATGAAAACAATGCATTAGCCCCAAGTGACCGTCACATGACACCATGGTGGAATGAAGAAATCAAAGAAAAGGAAGATTGTGGGAGGATCAAATTATAGCTCAGCAAATGACAGTGCAGCATGCCCAGTGCAAAAGAACTCACCCTGTACCTCTCACTACCATATTCACGTTGCAGGTGATTTTATTTCATCCAAATAGAACCCGTCACATTACGTATTGACGTTATTTTGATTTTATTAACTGTAGTAGTTTTCTTGGTGTTTAATTTATAACTGTGTGATTTGATAGCTATACAAAAGCTATAAGCATAAGGACATTTATAGATTTATACTTTTATAATAATTTGTTAGTTAAATAATGTAATTATCATAAAAAATATTTCCAGACAGCACGGGGAGAAAGGAATTCATGAATGCTTTTTCCCCATTTTAAAAATGAGATGGTTCTGGGGCCAGCCTGGTGGTGTAGTGGTTAGGTTCACTCTGTTTTGGTGGCCCAGGGTTTGCCGATTTGGATCCTGGGTGCAGACCTATACACTGCTCATCAAGTCATGCTGTGGTGGCATCCCACATACAAAAAAATGGAGGAAGTTTGGCACAGATGTTAGCTCAGGGACAATCTTCCTCAAGCAAAAAGAAAAGTTGGCAACGGATGTTAGCTCAGGGCTAATCTTCCTCACCAAAAAAAAAAAAGGAAAACGATGGTTCCTTGAGTTGGAGAATTACTGAGGATATAAAAGGCCAGCTATTTATTAGAAAACATTTAAACATTTCAGGATATCTCGTAGGTACATGGTGTGGGGGGAGGTAGGGTGCCTTAGGGGTTTGGGAAAAAAATCCTAGGTCGATGTTTGACCAGGATGTCAATATAGTTCACTGAGGGATTAAAGATAAGATTTGTGTGTGTGAGAGAGAAATTGCTAATTGCTACAGGTCAACCCCCCAGACATAGCTTATAGTTTGCAAAGACTGGGGAGGTTTTACTCCCTGCTTGGCTCAGTTGGCCAGAGAGATCACTGCACACCATCTGGTCACAGTAGATGCCGAAAGCAGAAGCCAAGCAGCAAATTATAAAGCCACCAGCACTGCCTTTTCAGAATCTCTCCTCCCCCCACCTCCACCCCCATTCATTGTACAGTTCCCCTTTCCAGCTCCCTCAGACAGGATTTGCAACCTTGCATTTTCATTCTGTGTCAGTGTCCTGTCTTATCATTTGCAAAACTCTAGCTTTACTGAACAGCCTCACCCACACAAGGCCTCCTCCTACTTTGGTTCCCACAGCAGGGTTCTTGCCCCTCTCAGCTAGTTGGTGCTCTTTGGGGCAGCTTGTGTTTTAGCCTGTGTCCCAAGTGAGTGAAAAAAAGAAGCCAGTAAAGCTGGTAAGCTGTCCCTGCTTGTTATCTCGGGACTCATGTTGCAGATTGTGAAAGAGAACTCCCAGTTTACCAGATGCCAAAAACTCACTCAGCAAAGAAGCCACATGAAAATTTCCTCTTGAAAATGTCTTAGGTCTAAGGTCAGACCTCTGTCAGTGATACACATTGGTGAATAAACTACATGGCCCTTGCTCTCCTGGAGCTTACTTTCACTTGGAGAGGATAGATATTAACCAAATAATCACATAGTTACTACCAGGAGGAAAAGCACAGAATACATTAAGACCATTAAGAGAGTTTAACAGGAGAGACCTAAGAGAGACTGGGGAGTCTTAGGAGATGCCACTTAAGCTGAGACACCAGAAGATGAGTTAGCTAAATGAAAAGAGAAGGAAGAGAGTCTCCTCAAAGTCAACAGCATGTGCAAAGGCCTTGAAGCAGGTAAGAGTTTGCTATGATCAAGGCACTGAAAGAAGCCAGTGTGATGAGGATGTGGAAGGCAAGGGGGACAGTGAAGGGAAATGAAACAAGCCACCAAGAGTCTTGGCTCTTATCTGAAGCAAGATGGCCAGCCATTGAAAGATTTGCAGGAGAAGGATGAGGCCATCCACATTTTAAAACGCTAAAGCGGGTAAGAGTCTATTGTGTCTGTCTGGGCAGAAGATGGAGTTGACAGGGACTAGATCAGTGGAGAGAGGTAGATGGAACTGAGATCTATTCCGGAGAAAGAATATGCAAGTCTCAGTGAAGAGCTGGATGTGAGTCAAGGCTGAGTCCTTTGTTTCTGGCGCAAGCAACTAACTGGTAGCTGATTGTTACCGATTACAGAGATGAAAAAGTCTGGGAGGGAAAGCAGCTTTGGGGGTAGATCAGGTGTTCCGTTTTGAATGTATTAACTCTGAAATGCCAATGATACAGATATATACAGATCTGCAGCTCAAAGAAGAGACCAGGATGGAGTCAACTTGGGAGTTTTCAGCATATAGATATTTACAACCATGGCAGTGGGTAAAATAGCTGAAGGGAAGGTAGAGAGTAAGAGGTACCAGGATAGAAACTCAACGAGTCCTGATATTTAAAGCCTACAAAGAAGAGAAGAAATAGACAAAGGAGGTTGGGAAGGAGAAGCCAGAGAACTAGGAGGGAAACTAGAAGCAGATGTTAAAAAATCAAGAGAAGAGTGTTGAAGAATAAGAGGAAGTCAACTTTGTGGAATGATCTTGAGAGTTCCAGTAAGATGAGGACTGAAGGGAACGGTTATGAAAGTGGTGACCTTGGGGAAATCTTCTGACAGCGTTCTCATCTTCATGCTTCACTGCAGTGATTCAGAAGAAGAGCTTTGTAAATGCCATCAGTGTGGGGGAAGGGATTCAGACAGGATCCAGTTGTAGTTCAGCAGCTGGCCATTTAAAAAATACTTTCACATACATTAACATTGTTAATCCTCACAACAATCCTTTGCTGATGAAGTAGCAGTGGCACTAAAATCTCCTACTGAGTGCTTACTATGCACTAAGCTCAGAGCATAGATGGTTACAATTACTAATTTTACAGATGATGAAACTGAGGCCCAGAAAATGAAGAATTGAAACTTGAACTCAATTATTCCTCCTTTTTTTTTTTACTGTGGTAAAATATACATAAGTAATGTTTATCATTTTAACCATTCATAAGTGTACAATTCAGTGGCATTAAGTGCATTCATGATGTTGTGCAGCTGTCACCACTGCCTATAACCAAAAGTTTTCCATCATCCTCAACAAAAGTTCTGTAACTATTAAAAAATAACAACCCCATTTCCCCTCCTTCAGCCCCTAGTGAGCTCTATTCTACTTCGTGTCTCCATGAATTTGCCTATTCTGGGTACCTCATGTTAGCGGAATCAAACAATGTTTTTCCTTCTGTGTCTGGCTGATTTCACTGAACATAACAGTTTTCAGGGTTCATCCATGTTACAGCATGTAACGAAATGTCATTCCTCTTTATGGCCAAATAACATTCCACTGTGTATACATACCTCATTGTGTTTATCCATTCATCTGTTGATGGACAGCTGGGTTGTTTCCACCTTGTGGCTCTTGTGAATCATGCTGCTGCGAACATTGTGTACAAATATTTGTTCAAATCCCTGCTTTCAATTCTTTTAGAGGTATAGATAGAAGTGGAGGTATTGGATCATATGAGAGTTCTATGTTTAACTTTTGAGAAACTGCCAGCTCTTTCCCACAGTGTCTTGTTTCTAAATAATTATCACATATTTTAAACATATACAGGAGCAGACATAATGCTGTGGTGTCATTGTCCACCCATGAACTCATCCAGCTGTAATATTTATCAGCTGATGGCTGTCATGTTTCATCCGTATCCCTAGCTGTTTCCCTCATTCCATATTATTTAGAAGTAGATCCTAGACATCATGTAATTTTGTCTGCACATTTTTGGTATGTATATTTAAAATATAGGACTTTTATTTCTTAATATTATTCTTTAATATTAAATAGCCAGTCAGCACTCAAATTTGTAAATGTCTCCTAAATGTCATAAAAATTATTTTTAAGAGTTTGAATTGGATTCATATAAGGCCCACACTTTGCATTTGATCGTTAGGTCTCTGAAGTCTTTTATAATCTATAGGTTTTCTTTCCATGTGTATCTCCTTTTCTTTTTTTTCCAGCCTTGAATTTTATCTTTTGAAGAAACCAGGTAGTTTGACCCACCTGAAGACCACATTACAAATATAACAATTACAATGAACACCACAAAAATACAAAGGATTTTAACAGAATATTATTAAAAGCTATACACCAACAAATTGGAATACCTAGAAGAAATGGATAAATTCTTAGAATCATACAACCTCCTGAAACTGAATCAAGAAGAAATAGAGACTCTGAAGAGACCAATCACAATAAAGAGGTTGAAACAGTAATCAAAACCTCCCCAAAAACAAAAATCCAGGACCAAATGGATTCTCTGGTCAATTCTACCAAACATTCAAAGATTTATTACCAATCCTTCTCAAACTCTTCAGAAAAATTGAAGAGGATAAGACACTTCCTAAATCATTTTATAAAGCCAACATTACCCTGAATCAAAAACAGGCAAGGATAATACAAAAAAGAAAAATTACAGGCCAATATTGCTGATGAACATAAATGCAAAGATCTTAAACAAAATACTAGCAAATTGAATATAACGGTACATTAAAAGGATCATACCCTGTGATCAAGTGGGATTTATTCCAGGGATGCAGGGGTGGTCAAACATCTGCAAATTAATCAATGTGATCTACCACATTAACAAAACGAAGAATAAAAATCACAGGATCATATCAATAGATGGAGAGAAAGTGTTTGACAAGACCCAACATCCATTTATGATAAAAACTCTTGGAGCTGGCCCTGTGGTCACGTGGTTAAGTTCATGGGCTCTGCTTTGGTGGCCCAAGGTTCACCATTTCAGATCCTGGGCACGGACCTATATACTGCTAATCAAGCCATGGTGTCGCAGCATCCTACATAGAAGAACTAGAATGACTTGCAACTAGGATATACAACTATGTACTGGGGCTTTGAGGAGAGGGAAAAAACCTCTCATAAAATGGGTATAGAAGGAAAGTACCTCAACATAATAAAGGCTATACTCAATGGTGAAAAACTGAAAGCTATTCCTCTGAGAATAGGAACAAGACAAGGGTGCCCACTCTTATTCAACATGCTACTGGAAGTTTTAGCAGAGCAATTAGGCAAGAAAAAGAAAAAAATGGAGCCAAATTGGAAAGGAAGAAGTAAGACTGTCACTGTTTGCAGATTACGTGATTCTATATATAGAAAACCCTAAAAAATCTTCCAAAAAACCATTAGAAATAATCGACAAATACAGTACAGTTGCAGGGTACAAAATCAACATATAAAAATCAGTTGCATTTCTATACACAAACAATGAACTAGCAGAAAAAGAAATCAAGGATACAATCCCATTTACAATTGCAACAAAAAGAATAAAATACTTAGGAATAAATTTAACCAAGGAGGTGAAAGACCTATGCACTGAAAACTTTAAGATGTTATTGAAAGAAATCAAAGAAGACATAAAGAAATGGAAAGATATTCCATGCTTATGGATTGGAAGAATAAACATAGTTAAAATGTTCATATTACCTAAGCAAACAACAGATTCAATGCAACGTCAATCAGAATCCCAATGGCATTCTTCAGGGAAATAAAACAAATAACCCTAAGATTTATATGAAACAACAAAAGATCCCAAATAGCCAAAGCAATCCTGAGAAAAAAGAACAAAGTTAGAGGTATCACACTCTCTGAATTCAAAATATACTACAAAGTTATAGTATGATACAGGTGGAAAAACAGACACACAGAACAATGGATCAGAATTGAGGCCTAGAAATAAAACCACACATCCACTGACAGCTAATCTTTGACAAAGAAACCAAGAACATACAATGGAGAAAGAAAAGAAATGATCAAGAAAGCCGTCATATCTGAAAAAAAAGAAAGGGTTTAAAAGCCTTGAGCTGGGAGATAAATAGACAAAACCAGAAAATCACAGCTCTCTATCAGGACAGGTTAGCAAACAATTATAACATTAAAGATAAAGGGAAGGAAAGCATCAAAAATAACTATAAACACTTCATTTTAAACACAAACTCACAACACAAAATGGAATAAGTTGTGACAACAATAACTTAGATGGGAAAGAGGAATGGGATGGAAGCTTCTTAGACTGAAGAGATAAGAGGCTATCAGAAAATGGACTATCTCATCTATGAGATCTTTTATACAAACCTCATGGTAACCACTAAGTAAAAAATCAGAAGAGAGACACAAATGACAAGTAAAGAGAAAACTTGGAAACCCATCATAAAGAAACACCAAACTAAACTGACCATCAGAAATACATGGGATGAGAAATAAGGGAAATACAGAACAACCAGAAAACAACTGATAAAATGGCAGTATTAACTCCTCAAATATCAATAATCACTCTAAATGTAAGTGGGTTGAATTCTCCAATCAAAAGACACAGAGTGGCTGGATGGATTAAAAAACAAGACCTAGCAATATGCTGCCTGCAGGAAACACATCTCAGTGCTGACTACAAACACAGACTCAGAGTAAAGAGCTGAAAGATGATACTCCAAGCAAATGGCAAACAAAAGAAAGCAGATATAGCCGTACTTATATCAGACAAAGTAGACTTCAAGATAAAAAAGACAATGAGAGACAAAGAGGGACAGTACATAATGATAAAAGGGACACTCCTTCAAGAAGACATAACACTTATAAATATATGTGCACCTAACACGAAAACACCAAAGCACGTAAAGCAACTATTGACAGACCTAAAAGGAGAAATTAACAGCAACACAATAGTAGTAGGGGCTCTCAACATCCCACTTACATCAATGGATAGGTCATCCAGACAGAAAGTCAACAAGAAAATAGTGGAATTAAAGGAAGTACTAATCTAGATGGACTTAATGGATATATATAGAACACTCCATCCAAAAGCAGCACACTACACATTCTTCTGAAGTGTACATGGAACAATACGTTGGGAAACAAGGCAAGCCTCAATAAATGTAAGAAGACTGAAGTCATATCTAGCATCCTTTCTGATCATAATGCTATTAAACTAGAAGTCAACTACAAGAAAATAGCTGGGAAAGTGACAAATATGTGGAGACTAAACAACATGCTACTGAACAATCAATGGATCAATGCAGAAATTAAAGGAGAAATAAAAAAACATCTGGAGACAAATGAAAATGAAAATACACCATACCAACTTATATGGGATGCAGCAAAATCAGTCCTAAGAGGGATGACATAAAGAAATGGAATGATAGTCTATGCACATGAATTGGAAGAATAAACTACTTAAAATGTCCATACTACTTAAAGCAGTCTACAGATGCGATGCAGTCCCAGTCAGAATCCCAAGGACCATTCTTCACAGAAATAAAACAAAGAATCCTAAAATTCATGTAGCGTGACAAAAGACCCCACGTAGATAAAGCAATCCTGAGAAAAAAGAACAAAGAACAAAGCTGGAGGCATCACAATCCCTGACTTCAAAATATCCTTCAAAGCTATGGTAATCAAAACAGCATGGTACTGATACAAAAACAGACACACAGACCAATGGAACAGAATTGAAAGCCCAGAAAAAAAACTACATATCTACAGACAGCTAATCTTTGACAAAGGAACCAAGAACATACAATGGAGAAAGGAAAATCTCTTCAAAAGATGATATTGGGAAAACTGGACAGCCACTAGCAAAAGAATGAAAGTAGACCATTATCTTTCACCATACACAAAAATGAACTCAAAATGGATTAAAGACTTGAAGGTAAGATGTGAAACCATAAAACTCCTAAAAGAAAATATAGGCAGTACACTCTTTGACATCAGTCTTAGAAGCATATTTCAAATATCCTGACTACTTAGGCAAGGGAAATAAAAGAAAAAATAAACAAATGGGACTACATCAGACTAAAGAGCTTCTGCCAGGCAAAGGAAATCAGGAACAAAACAAAGACAACTCACCAACTGGGAGAAAATATTTTCAAATCATATATCCGACAAGGTATTAATCTCCAAAGTATATAAAGAACTAATACAACAACAAAACAAACAACCTAATCAAAAAATGGCCTGAGGCTATGAACAGAGATTTTTCCAAAGAAGACATACAGATGGCCAACAGGCACGTGAAAAGATGTTCAACATCACTAATCATTAGGGAAATGCAAATCAAAACTGCAATGAGATATCACCTTATACCTGCTAGAACCGCTACAATTACTAAGAGAAAAAAATAAATGTTGGAGAGGATGTGGAGTAGAGGGAACCCTCGTATACTGCTGGTGGGAGTGCAAGCTGAGGCAGCCACTGTGGAAAACATTATGGAGATTTCTCCAAAAATTAAAAATAGAAATACCATATGATCCAGCTATCCCACTACTGAATATTTATCCTAAGAACTTCAAATCAACAATTCAAAAAGACTTATGCACTCCTATGTTCATTGCAGCATCATTCACAATAGCCAAGATATGGAAGCAACCCAAGTGCCCATCAACTGATGAATGGATAAAGAAGATGTGGTGTATATACAATGTAATACTACTCAATCATAAAAAAAGACAAAATTGTCTCACTTGCAACAACATGGATGGATCTTGAGTATATTGTGTTAAGTGAAATAAGCCAGACAGAGAAAGACAAACACGGTATGATTTCACTCAAACATGGAAAATAAACAAATATGTGGACAAAGAGAACGGATTAGTGGTTACCAGATCGGAAGTGGGTTGGGAGTTGGGCATAAGTGGTAAGGGGGCACGTATGTATGGTGACTGACAAATAATAATGTACAACTGAAATTTCACAATGTTATAAACTATTATGACCTCAGCAAAATAATTTTTTAATAAAAGGAATGAACTACTGACATATGCTACAACATGGATGAACTTTGAAAACATTCTGCTAAGTGAAAGAAGCCAGACACAAAGGTCACATGTTGTATTCTTTCAGATATATGAAATGTCCATAAAAGGCAAGTCCATAGAGACAGAAAGCACATGAGTGGTTGCCAGGGCTGGAGAGAGGAGGGAATGAGGAGTGATTGCTAATGGTTAAGGCTGTTTCTTCTAGGGGTGATAAAAATGTGATGGGGTAGAAATGGTGATGGTTGCACAAGGTTGTGAACGTACTAAATGCCACTGAAGTTACAGTTTTGAAAGGTGAATTTTATGGCATGAAATTATGTCCCAATAAATTTTATAAATGTAAATTACCAATTTTCCCGTAGTAACTATACGCTGTCCCATCTCTCTCCTCCCGCCACTCCGTTCCCTTTTACGCCCGCTCTACAATCTCCCACCCCTCACTCCCTCCAGCCGTCCCATGAGGCCTCTCATGGAGCAACTCTGGATCCTTGGGCCCCTGCATCCTGTGGCTGTTGGAGAGGTGACTCAGTGCCCACATGCTCCTACTGCTCTCACTTCAGGCAGTGGAATCTTCCAGCAGATTTTCCTGTGTGGTTTGGATGATGTTTACAGAAGTCAGCATGCACCCGTGTCCATGGAGAAAGACCTGACAGGCCCCTCCACAAGTTGGATCACGTCCACCAGTAACCTCCAGATACTGTACTCTGAAACACAGGTTGGTTGAACACAGGTACTTGCAAATACTGGGGACTCAGGAGGTGTATAGGCCTCGGATAGCGGCTTTACTTTTTGGCATACAATGTGACCTCAGTCCATTGCTGACTGGTGAACTGGCTCAGTGATTCTGGCCTTGTGTGTTGTTGCAAAGGTTAACTGAAGTAGGGACACACCCTGTGGTATAGTGCTTAAGTTCCACATGCACTGTTTCTGCAGACTAGATTGGTGAGTTTGGATCCTGGGGGTGGACCTACACCACTCATCAGCCAAGCTGTGGTGACGACCCACAAGAAAATACAAGAAGATTGGCACAGATGTTAGCTCAGGGCAAATCTTCCTTAGTAAAAAAAAAAAAAGGTTAGCTGAAGTAGTGTACTCACTGGCCTAGTGCATAGGTGCTGAGGAAATGGTGATTTTTCAGCCAGCCCTGTTCTGGGTGGGCCTCCTGCTGCAGCAGTTCCCGTGGGGAGGCCCCTGTTATCAGCTGCCCCCAGAGCAACTCTGAGTCTTGGCCACTCATCTGGTAGATTCCCCTATGATTTATACTCACCATTCCCAGGCATAATCATTCATGGATGAGGCAACCCAAGCCTTTTGGGGAGGTGTCCTGAAGCTCTTGTTTTCCAAAACACCGATGTGGTAGTCATGAGCCATTAGACCAGCCTCCCTGAGAGACAGTTTACATTTGTCCTGGTCAACCCAGACTCGTCGGCTGCCATCTTCAACTCTATTCCAATTTTACTCTTTTAACCCTCCCCTCAGGCCCTGCTTCTGACTTCTGCTATTTTCCTCACTCCTACTTCTTTTTCTAAAACCCTAAAATCTCTCCCCTTTTGGCCTCCCCAGTCCTGGACCCAGTTCCTGCCTCTTTCCTCATTTTGTATCTCTTTTCCCTCATTCTCCCATCCAACTGTACTTCTTTTTTCTCATGAAGTCTTTGATCCCCTCCCCCTCCAAAGAATAACCACAGTTAACAGCATTTCCAAACACAAAAGGATTCTTTATTACTCATCTATTAACTAATACTTGTACTTATTGTTTTATTAAATTCTAAAATATATCAAAATAAGAGAAATATCTATCTATAGAAAAACAACTGGTCCCCAATGTGGCAGCAACAATGCTAGCAGCCTTATCTTGCATAGCCGTAATATAGAGAAATTTCCATTTCTTTTTCCCTCTCAATGAAAAACTGCACTTTCCCCCAAGAGGTGTACTTGGCAGCCTTCTCACGCTCCTGTTGAGCCTGCCTCTTCATGGCCTCCCGCTCTGGCCTCTGTTCCTGTGTGATGGGCTCTGACATCACTGGCCCTGGAATGTCGGGTTTCCTCCATGGAATTGGTTGCTTGCTAAAATCCTCCAGTAGATACTGGGCGGGAGGCTTGGGCGGGGCCTGGAGCATGGGCACAGCAGTGGGAACGGGCTCCTGCTGGAGAGAAGTGCAAGATGCTGTTCTGTAAGGTGCAGGCCTTGAAGCAGGACACTGAGGGCCGCTAGGCCGGGTGGGGTTGGTCCAACCTGGTCGAGCGGGGTTGGTGGAAATTGGCCGAGCTGGTCTGGCAGGACCTGTCAAAGATGCAGGAGCTGGGTGGGTGGAATTGACTGCAGTTGGTTGAGCTGAGTTGGTGGAAGCAGGCCGGGCAGGGTCTGCCACAGCAGGCCGATGTGAGGCCAGAGCCTGTGGCCTCCGAGGAACAGGTCGAGCTGGAGGCTTGTCCACGGACAGAAAAGGCAAAGGTACCAACCTGACCTTCCCAGGAGGTGGCAGCTCGTCCCGGGATGGAGGTGGACACTCCTTTTCAGCACTGCTCTCTGCTTTCTGGGCTTTGACTTGAGTTTCCTCAGGACACTGACCCTCCAGTGGTTTATCCAGCCACGGTTTGATAGCTGGGCAGGGCTGGGGGTGTTTGGGGTTGCTGGAGGTTCCCAGGGCCCGGGAGGAAGAGGGCCCGGTGTTCTTCTCACTCTTCCTCCCCAGAGCATGAAACACCTGCACCGACTCCAGCATGTGCTGGCCGAGGCTGGTTCGAGGCCGCTTAAAGGTTTCTTGGCTCAGCTCGGGTTGATTCTTCCTCCGCTTCATCTTGGGCATCTTTGGCTTCTCTTCCACCCTGACTTCAGTCCCTGACTGCCGACTCTCTCCGGCTTTCTTGGGGTTGTTTCCTCTGGTCCTCTTGGTCCTTTCCTGCCCATGGGTCTTAGTTGTACTGATCCTGCTGGGTGCAGCTTTCTGAGGTTTGCTGTTGGAGTGCTCGGCCTCGTTCTCAGGAGCCCTGTCACTGGCTGCAGCATTGCAAATAAGCCCTTCTCGCCCTGACAGGCACTCCGGGTCCTTTGGCTGGATTTTGGCCTTGGGAGCACCATCGAGAGGCTCAGAGGCCTGATGTTTGTTCTTCCTGGTGTTATCGGAGGCAGCCTTTCTGCCGCTCGACTTTTCCTGCAGCTGGATGGACTCGATGGCTCCTGTCTCTTTGGCTTGGATCAGCTCGGGGCCTTGGGGTTGATCAAGGTCTTTCAAGGGGTCGAATAGTTGGGGAAGGTGACCATCCTCCATCAGTGTAGCGATGCCTGCAAAGCCACCGCTAGCCTCGGTCCCGTTTTCCAGTGTCCCTTGGCCCTCAAGACTCAGGCTACTCTTTCCCAGATCAGCGTTTTCGGAAGCAGGGTGGTCCTCTGGCCCGAGGGGATCGATGCAGGCCAGGAGCTGGAGAATATCAGGAATTTCTAAAGGCTGTAGTAGAGGCTCTTGGTTTTGTATTGGGATCTGGTCGGGATCCAGGGGCTTTGCAAGTTTGGTGTTAAACTCATCCCAGTTCTTTGGATTTGGAGACAGTGCCAGGAGGTCACTGTTAGAAGTCTTGTCTGGAGCTGTCAGTGACATGTCCCCAAGCTCAGCTGGTGGGTCACTCTGCAGCATCTGGGTATTTCTGCTACTGCAGGATTTGGGGAATTCTGGAGCTTGCTGTAGGTAAATTTTCTGGCTTGGCGGTTGCAGCCCCAGGGAAGTCTCCATCCCCAGGGACGTTTCCACCACTACAAAGGAAGCAAGGATGAAGTGAGTCCTTGGTGGGTGAGATGTTCCCCCCTAGACACCAGTGCAGCAACCACGTCCCTTCCCCCGATGGGCAAGGCATTTCTCCTGGCTCTTAAGGATCATGGACAGCTCCCTGTGCTAGGAGGTAAGAGGCGAGTGTTCTGGTTCTTACTGGTGATCATTGGATGTCATTGTCCCTTGGCTTTCTTTCTATTTCATAGGGTTGTCATAGGAGCAGTAAAAAGTAAAAGAGAGTTTTATACTATGAGACATTTCACAAGTCCTAACATTCTCCTATAGAGTCTTTTTGATGCTGTCCATTTTCCCGAGAGAATGAGAACACGTCACACTGTGGACGAGGAGAGGGAGCGGAGCTCTTTCCGATGGAATATATGAGCAAGGACAGATTCCTAGCCTGCTGAATTTTGACAGCGTCTCGGGACAGAGGGTCTTATTCCTGGTATGAGTGAACAAAGCGAGGGAAAGTTTGCGTGTCTCTATCATAGTGATAGTTCTGACAGGCCTTCCCAGGAGACTAACCCGTAAATCGGCAGAGGGAGTCCATTTGTATGTGGTGGAGTAGGGCACTTAGCAGCTGGGGTGGTGAGAGGTATGGGGTCCCTTGGTGTGCTCTTGGGGTTCTCAGCCATGTAGCATGGATGAGCATTACAATGTCCCCCCTGCCCCCCTGTATGAGGTGTTCTTATGTCGAGTCTCAAATGGGCAGCACTGAGCGAGGGTAGTGTTCACTCATGTCTCAGGACTTCAGTTCTACCTGTCTGTGGCCTCACCGCTTCCCGGCTGTAGATTTGACCCTGATTTTGGATGCAGACCTCCTTTCTCTGCCTTCTTGCTGTTTGTACTCACCTTGAAATCTGGTTTGTGGGATGGCTGGAGCAGACGCAGCGTAGTAGACCCCAGAGGTGGAGGCTGGTGGAAGGACATGTGTGGGCTGAATCTCCTTTAGTACCAACACCATTTCTGGTTGAGGAGCAGAGGCCCCAGCTCCTGTGTAGGACACAGAGCCGTAGGACTGCAGGCAGGGGCCAAGTTCTCCAGACAGCAGAGGCCCCAGTGTGCCGTGACCATAGTAGTACACCTGGCTTCCTTCCTGGTAGGGAAGTGACAGGCTGTGTCCCTGATTTGGAACCTGAGATGGTGTTCCCTGAACAAGGCTGGTGGAAAGTGATGGATACAGTGGGACCGGGTTATTGGCACCTGAAGTTCTGTCGTACTGTGCTGCCATAGACATGGAAGAAACCGCTGTGTCGTGGCCAGTGACAGTCAGAGTGCAGTCTCCGAGTGAAGAGGACTCCTGTGCAGTGCTTCCTGGGACACCCCACTCAAAGAGACCCGGATAGGAAGCAGCTGAGTTGGAGCTCTGGCTCTGGCCAGTCACTCCAGACAGCGTGGTTGTGCTAGAATGTTGGTAAAGGTAGGCGCTGCCCATGAGTGGCTGGGAAGAGGTGCCCGAGGCTGATGGCAGTAGCCATCCTGAACTGACGGCTGGAGCAGAGACTCTGGAGAAATTGCAGACACTTCCTGCTAGGGAAGCTGCATCGCTCACCACAGGAAGAGAGAGCTGCAGGGAGTTGGGAGTTCCAAGTAAGGATGGATTCTGGAAATTTTCTGTAGGGAACAAGAGGGTGAAGAAAAACTCAGTGAGACTGATCAACTCTGACAATGTCTGAGGAGCAGCATCATCTCAAGGTTGCTGCATGAGGAAGCCTCTCATCCCAGTGCTCACTGAGATAGCGAACACCCACGCCTTTATGGTGGTTGTAAGGGCGGGAGGAGTTTGTTCCTTTCTGTGTAACTGCCTGTGCTCCCAGCTGCGGCAGAGATGTGCAGAAGCCCCATGTGGTGTGGGTCACACCTTGTTCTCTAGGCTGGAAGCCCCCTTCTCCCTGCCCATCCTTCCCTTGAGCCTCCCCTAGTCCTGACTCGTCTACTCTTTGCTAGCATTGAAGCACTTGAAACCAGAACGTCCTCAGAGATGGTCTGTTCTGACATTCTCCTGGTACGAGTGAGGAAACTGAGGCTCAGAGAGGTCAGCTGGAGTGGTCCGATTCTCCCATTATGGCAGCATCATCACCAGGTCACAGAGCCTAAGTCTCCTGACTTCTTGCCAGGACTCTGCTCTGACTGTTCCACTACCAGAACCCGGGAGAAGGAGACCTCCTAATAAGGCGTTTTCTTGGTCCCTTAGAAAACAGTGCAGCTGTTAGCACTGTCTTCTTCAGGGTCTGTTTGCTCGTGCAGTTCACGTGCTGTTCCCTAGAGTTCACCCAGTAGTCAGTCCGGGTGGTAGGTGTAAAGGGTCACTCTTACCCTCTTCAAGCCTGGTTTCTGATCCTACCTCCACAGGATTGCCTGAGGGTGTGCATCCCAAGAAGTGCTTTTTGAAAGAAAACAGTAATTTAATCTCCCTGAGCTTCAGGTTACTCATCTGTAGTTACAATAACAACAGCAACAACAATAATAGTAATTCATACATGAATTCATATAGGACATATCTGTTATCTGGAGGAAGATATGATAAGTTCTGTGAAAAATCATGGAAAACATTTATCAAGGAAGTAAAAAGAACCATATAGATATTCATAAAAACTGCGGTATGCAGCAAGCAACAAAGCAGAATCAGTTTACTGATAGTTCTGTATCATATACGCTTTGTCATGAAAGTGAATATTGCCGGCTCCATTGTAGTGAATACTATTTACCAAAACCAGCCCGAGAAGAAGGTGATTTTGAATGAATTCCTAGCCAGTACGTGCAGACAGAGTAGATCAGTAAAAGTGGCCTAAAAGGCATCAAAATGCTATCAATGTGAATGTATAGCTGGCCACAATATAAGCAGACAGATATTTCAGTGAAAACTGGTACAAAGCAGAGAGCAACATCCTAAGTGTAAAGGAATTCCGCTGTTGTGCTCGTTCTTATTTCTCTGACCATGAGCCGCAAGGAACAGCTAGTTAAGCCTACTAGAAATCCATACTTCAATTAGTATAACCACATAGATGCAGAAGAGAGTACTTAAAAGGTATCAGGAAGGTTTTTCTATTTATCCTAAAACCTCAATTATTATCACCTTCAAGATCCAGGAAGGGGTCATCCCCAAAGACTAAAAACACCGTCATCGCTAGAATCCAACTTTTAAAAATTTAAATGTAGGAAAACCGGAAGGATGCCACAAAATTGTCTGAGATAAATGTGGAGTCAGAGATGGGGCACTTGAGTTTTGCTTTTTCTTCTCGGGCAGCTTAGATCTAGAAAGAGATGGTGGCCGTTTCTCAGTGCGCGCTCTGTGTCGGGAAGAAAATGTTTATAAAGATGAAAAGCAGCCTTGACTTGGAACCTACGTATCACACACAGGAATTAATCCTTCTGATTCAAGTTAGAGGATATTATTTGTTAGAAACTTATGTTTTATTTTTAATGGGCAAAACATCTACATAGTTAAAAAATGAGAATGAAGGGGCTGGCCCCGTGGCCGAGTGGTCAAGTTCGCGCGCTCCGCTGCAGGCGGCCCAGTGTTTCGTTGGTTGGAATCCTGGGCGCGGACATCACACTGCTCATGAAACCACGCTCAGGCAGCATCCCACATGCCACAACTAGAAGGACCCACAATGAAGAATATACAACTATGTACTGGGGGGCTTTGGGGAGAAAAAGGAAAAAAATAAAATTTAAAAAAAAAAAATGAGAATGAAATAAAACACTAGAAATTCTGTTGCCTCCAGCCGTCTGGATAAGCACTTTATCAATTTCTGGATTATAGGAAGTGTCATTTCTAAAAGATCTCTGAAATGTTCATATTCAAACTCTCAGGTGCCGTCCGTGTTCAGAGAGGCAAGAGAAAAAAGCAAACAAGCGAGTCTGAGTCTGAGAAGCTGCTTTGCCTGGCGATGCCCTGTTCTGCCTCACTGGCCTTCCTCGGCTATGAATGTGAGCGTTTGCTGAAGTCAACTGTGCTTCGCCCTGCTCTGAGCACATTTCACTCTGTGCTCTTCCTGCTGCAATTGAAAATCTTTGGTTCCTTCAGCATTTCATGCCAAACCACCTCTTTTTCCTGGAGAGCTCCTCCTCGCTCTCCTCCTCATTCTTCTATTTTATCCTCCCTCTTGGTTCCTGTTGGCCTGTGCTGATGAAAACAATCCTCAACTTCCTGACCTTTGAAGACTAGTCCCCCTATAGCCCAGTACTCTCCATTGTCTCTTCCTACTTTTTTTTTTTTCACCTCATTTAGGTAGATAACTCCAAACATGGGCATATTGCCTTTTGAACAGCACTAAATTTAAAATACTACAGTTGAAATTTCAGTGGAGGGAGACCATTACAGATGAAACCTTTGGGGATATACTGCTAACTTCCTGCATCACCTAGATTTCTCTCTGTTTCTGTGGAAACACCCTCAAGAAGTCTCTGATTTCATTTCTACCTGGGTGCCCTTTAAGATTCAATATTAGAAAAGAAAAGGAGCAGAAGGAACCACAGTTGTAATATCCTGATGTGAGAGATGAGAGAAAACAGAGTTTGTGAGAGAGTCAACGACTTGTCCAAAGTCCTATAGCTCATAATGTCAAAGTCAAAACTTAAATTAGGTCCCCAGGTTTACTTGAATACTTTCCTCCCATTATTCTCTGCTACATTAGAATCTACTACCAAATTTAGGGGCAAAAATACATAACGGAACACTTAAAAAGTTAGTTTCCTTGCCTGACATGGCGAGACAAGAGGAGGAAGCATCAACCGCAGATCCAAGAGATGAGGAGACGATACCAGAGGAAGTCTGAGTGGCTGCCGTCAAAGAGCGGTGTGTCCAGTATGAAGGTCACTGGTCACACTGGTCACTTGCGATGATCCAAATTTATTTACACACAACTCCATGGAAACCCCAAGATTCTAGCAGGTGGCCGTAGGTCTAGGGGGAGAATGATGTCACAGAGCAGGCAGTTCAAAGGTACGAGACAGCCAATAGGGCGGCCAGATTCCCCACAAGAAGATGGGATTGGGTGGAGGGAGTCGGGGGAGAGCTACAGCAGCACCTGCATGGCTGAGCTCTGGGGAGGTGACATCCTAAGAGCCACATGTGCTAGTCTCTCTTCCCCAGGCTCTTATGTCAGGGAATCCTCTCAACGTTCCTTATAGATGTTCATTAATGTAATTAACTCATAGTTCTTTGTATTCTATGAATTATACTTTATAATATACATTGTACATTAGTAATTACATGTACAGTTAGTTAATATCCTTAGAGAGGAAGGAAAAGGACATCTAGGTTGACCTATTACCGTTGTTCTGAAATCCTACCAGGTGATCTAACTGTGAACTTACTGCAGGTTTTAAGGAGCAAAGGAAAGGATTGGCAGCTCCTTCTGTAACTTGGTGAAAGAGTAGGGTGAGGTTTGTTGAGTGCCCCTTGTGGGGAATGATGTGGTTAAACGGTCTTCTCTTTGACTTTCTTCTCCTTGAATCCTACCTTCCTTGGACTGGGCTGGGCCGGGTTGGACTTGCATCTCTCTGCTGCTCCCCTTTTCTTTTGTCTGCATTATAGGCCTTGTTTCTGGGACCAGCCTCGCCCTTGCATCTCCCCCTCCTGGATGTTACTTCTTTTCAATCCCAGCAGCAGAGGTCTTCTTTCCAGTGCCTGATGCTTCTGAAAATGGCGCCTGCCCATTAGAAGCAGATGCCAGAGAGCCGGGGACACAGCTGAGGGCAGAGCTCTTGTCTTCCAGCCTTGGGTTGCAATTCTTTTGCCCATAATTTGCTACCTCTGGCTCCTTGGGCCACACAGGCCTCCTGCCATCCCACGCTTTTATACATGAGAGGCATTCGGGGTCCTCCCCTTTCCTTCTCCTCTGAGTGTATCCAGTGTGGCAGTTGCTGTAGCCTCCTCCCTCTTGGAAACAGCCGCTGTAGAACATTGGGCCTCTAGGGTTCTCTGTCGGCCATGGTTGTGTGCAAGGCCGAGCAACATGCAGAGGAGAATAGTGAGAGAAAGAGGAGGACATTCGTGGAGAATAGGGAAGAGGCAAGGTGAAAGGGACAGGAAAACAGCTGTCTGTGGATGTTTTGGCCTTGAGAAACAGGTGGACACATTTTGCCCTCATTTTGTATTAAGAGAACAGAAAATTCAGTATATAGCTTTTCAATTTGCTGGGTAGACCTGCAATAGCCGCAGTTTCTGTCCACTAAAGAGAATAATCTTAAATCACTTTCTCTCACTTTGTTTTATGTGATATTACATGATTTATGTTATTCATTGGTAATTGTGTAGAATATGGGTTGTTTTCAAATGCTCTGGGTCTTTCTCCATGTTTCTCCTGGTTGTGTTTTTAAGGATCCAACGTGGGAAGACAGATCACATGGTGTTCTCCTGCTGATTGTTCATTGGGAAGCCTCCCGAACTAACTTGACCTGAAGGGTTCTGTGGAGAAACTTACGAGGGGACTGTGAGAAGCATTGTGGTGAGTTGCACGCTGCCCTCACGCCTAAGGAGCAGATGTCTGCAGTGCACCCGGCTGGCCTGGGAGCCTCTGCTTTTGTGCCCCTGCTTAGTGCTCTTCTCTCTAACCACTCTGGTGACTGGGAGACAGTGGGCGAGGGCTGAGTTGCTGCTGATTTGTATGTGGAGTCAGCTGATTTGGGGAGGAAATCTGTGGATCTAGTCATTTTCCTTGGCGGTAAGCTTTGCGGATGCCTGGGTGGACCTATGTGGAGACTTTCATAGTTCAAATGAGTAGGAGGTGTGTGATCCAAGATGCCAGGATCCCACAAGTAGATACCTGCTAGATGGGACCTCCAAAGACACACATTTCATTTATAGGAATATTTTTCCTGTTATGAAATGTTAATGTTTTGAGTGATGGCGGGGGGTGCTTACCCGAGGAGAAATTGTGAAGGGTATTGCAGTGTAGAGCTATAGCTGGGGCTCGTGAAATCTTTGAAGGGTTTTGCCCCTCAGCTTCATACCCCGGATAGCCTACTTCCATGATATGAGGATGTAACGTGAGGCTAACAACATATCCACAAGTGAGACTGGTCTCTCTCTTCTCTATGTCATGTGGAAATGAAGGGAATCCGGAGCTAACGCAGGTTAGGGTGGGTAGTATAAGTTTGTGGGAGCTGTGGTAAGACAAATTCTCATAGCAGTAAAATGTTTACACATGAAAATATTCACTTTCCACTTCCAGTCTGTTCAGGCAAACCCTTACTTGGGCCTTTCCTGGTTCCCAGTCTCTATAACCGCTTTCTTTCCGTCATTCCAGGCATTTAACCTTAGCTTGCAGCCTCAGCATCATGTTACCTCTAAAAGAATCTTAAATGAAACTTGAGGAACGTCAGAAGGTTGAGTCCAATGTTCTGGAACTTACCACCAAGCCCTGCACTCACAGGAAGCGTTTTTTTTATAGTTAGGGTACTGTCTCGTCCCATAGACCCGTCTCCTGCATTTTGTTGCCACGGGGATAACTGAGACTTGTCTTGGTGTAACACACCCTGTCCGTCTAGCCCTGAGGCTCTTCCTTACTCTCCCCGTTGTCCCTTTTTGATTCAATTAAGGACTGGCATCCCTCAAACTCCTCCATGTTCCCCGGGGCCCTGCCGGGTACTGGCAGATTTTGTTAGTGTCAACTACTTATCTGTTCGGTGCTCCAAATATGCCTTGTTCCTATATTTTCCATTCCAGTGTCCTGCATACCCATGGAGGCGTTCTTTTACTTCATGTTGGATTCGTACCTCCAAAGACCTACACTTTACTGCTTCCCATACTTTCTGGAAACCTTGTTGTGCTTAGGTCTAGATTTTCTTGCGTCATCTGAGCGTAGTCCCACCCCAGCTTGTGTCATTTAGCAAATGGGAAGTGCAAGACCAATATAGCCTTTCTAGGTTCTGATCAATTCATGTTACATTTTGTGTGGTCATGTCTATAGCTTTCTGTACCCTGTGTACTTTTAGGCCACTGCTCACCAATGGTGTATTTTTTTCCATAAACTCCAAAGGAATATGTATATTAAGATTAGCACCTGAGCTAACAACTGTTGCCAATCTCCTTTTTTTTTTTTTTTTCCTGCTTTTCCTCCCCGAATCCCGCCAGTACATAGTTGTATATTTTAGTTGTGGGTCCTTCTAGTTGTGGCACGTGGGATGCTGCTTCAACGTGGCCTGATGAGCAGTGCCACGTCCGCGCCCAGCATCCAAACCAGCAAAACCCTGGGCCGCCAAGCGGAGTTCGCAAACTTAGCCACTCGGCCAGGGGCTGGCCCCAGGGATATTTTTTGATGTAACTTCAAAGTTGAAGGTGCCAAGTTGTAAGTTTGCAAACTCTGCTGTGCTAACTGATGTCGTTCTTTTTGCAAATAGCAACTTACTAATGTTCACCTACTAGGAAATATGTAGAATATTCCTGAGTTGTAGATGCTTGTGGATTTCAACTTGGTTAGACTGTGACTATCCCAGAAATGTTAGAGCTAGTGATCGTTTTACCCATTCATTTATTCCTTTATTCCAGAACTCTCACCTCTCTGACCTGTTGTTTACCTAGCTCTCCAATGGTTGTGAAGATTATTAACAGTGTTTGTAAGATATTTTCAGAAACTAGAAAATAGGCAGTAAAAAGCATTCACTATTACAATTATCTACAGGTTAATCTGAAATTTATTGCCCCTTCTGCCTTCAGACCTACTGTAGGACGTGCTGTCCTTTGCCGTTCCACTTGTAGCCAAATTCAGAGTTTTCCTAACAGGGACAGCTCCCTGTGCCTGATGCTGTGTGGAAATCTTAGTCTTCAGCTCCACTCTTATCCCTCTCAGTTATTTATCGGTATTTTTGAAAATATACATAGCATCACCCTGTAACATGATACCTGGCACAGGGTAGGAATCCAATGAAAGTTTCACTCTAAGTGGGAGAGTAGGTTGTTACAGTGTTTTTGGAGGGGAATTAGAGAGTACTTTAAAAATTTTAAGTTTGCATATCCTTTCCAGCAATTCTACTTCTAGGAATTTAAAAGTAGCTGTACTCACGCGTGAGGATGTTCACACTGCAGTCTCTGTGTAGCAGAGGATAGAAGTACTGAAAACAACTAAAAGTCCATCAATATTGGACTCATAAATTTTGGTAATTGTACTGAATGGAATAGTATGCAAGCATTAAAAGGAATAGAATGGATGTATGAATAAATGGACTGGAAAGTTGAGGGTCAGAGGTCGATTGTGGAACATGTGGAGTACGCTGCTTTTACATGAAATAGAGGATATGCATATAGGTACAAAGAAATCTTTATATAAAATATGCGAGTGAACGTAAGCACTTGGAAAACATCTGGAGAAGCACACAAGGAACTGGGGGAGTTGACTTCAGTTTTCATTGCATGGCCTGCAGTGTTTGAAATCTCAAGGCGGTGACAAGCGTGCGCTCATCTGCATGAGCTGTACTACCGGCCTCCGGCGAAGGAGGGCGCCGTAGCCGCCAGAGTGCTGTTCCCTGATCGGGCTTCTCTGGCAGCCGGCCTGGTGACGTCATCAGGCCAGGCGGTGTCGCATGCGCTGTGGTAGGGATTTGGGCGCTGCCTGGTTTGCCACGCAGGTTCTTGCGGTTGGGGGTCTTGTTCTGACACCGAGGGCGCCGGACTGGGGAGTCTGTCAGTCTCGGCGGCAGGGGGGCATCTTGGGGCCCACATGAGCCAATGGCTTCATGCCCGCCGCGGCCAGGTCCACGGACCCCTCTTTTGCGGACCTTCTTCAGCCAAGAGGAAGGGCAGAAACCACGTTCCCGAAAGGTAAGACGCTTTGGCCCCTGGGCGTAGCCCTGCCGCCTCTCGGCTCCTGGGTCTGGGTCTCGTCCACTGGGGTCTCTGCCTGTCACTGTTGAGGCCGCGTGCTTGGCCCCTCCGCCCCTTTCTCGGAGGCATTGACCGTCTGGCTGCTCCGCGTACAGTGGCTGAAACGGACGGTATGAGATGTTCTGATTTCTCCCCGTGCTTTTAAAAGCGAGGCTCTGGCCATTGCTCGGGTCAAGTGCAGAGGGACTGCTTTCTAGGATGGTCTGTCAGTGCTGGGGACGGTACTTAAATATCGAAACTGAGTCCCGCTCAGTTCCTCAAACTGTGTTGTTTGGGCACGGAAAATGTGAGTGATGAGAACCAGGTTTGAGTGAAGAAGGCCTCCGCAACCGCTGAACTGTCTGCGGAAAATGTTGGATTGTGTCGTTGCCGGGAATCACGAAGGGCAGCAGTAGCTGCCTACCGGGTCTCATCTGAGAGCTCTTCCTCTACACGTTCAAACGATTAATTGTGAGACTTTGCTCTTGTGTGCAGTGAGCTCGTTTTTATTCCTTGAGACCTTCCTTTCGTCCAGCTCATACCTCATGAAGTCCCTTTCATTTGACCTCCTGAATATCTTGGAACCTGTCCCCCGACTTCCCTCAGCATCCTCATACGGAATGTGCCTGTTCTTTTGCATGTAGGTCCTGACTAGTGTGCGTGTATCCACTGTCGTTTCCTTCCAATGCATTCTTCACGCAGGAAATCTTTTTAATATGCAAGTTGGAACATTGCTCAGAAACATCACTCAAAAACGTTGTTTTCAGAGTGAAAACGAACTCTTGACCCTGGCCTTGAAGAGTCTGCCTGGTCTAGAATCCTCTCTGCTTCTTCGGCCGGGTCTTGTGCCCCTTTTGCCCTCACTGTCTGTGCTTCAGATTCACTGGGTTGACCTCGGTGAGTTCTCCCTCATCCTGCAGAGGTCAGCTGAAAGATTACTTTTCACTGTAACTCCTAGCACTAAGTGAAGTTCACAGCCCCTTTCCCATCTGATTTTCTTTTAAAATATGAATTTGAAGGTCCGCACATAATGAATTTGATGACTTCAGTTGTATGAGAACTAAAAATAAACCGTGAAGTGAAAGAACTGAATCTAAACGATTTCCGTCAGCATGTGAGTATCGATGAACCTTAGCATTCAGGACTGGGCTGGCTTATCAGGGCTAGAGAAGGGCTGGCCGTCTGTGGTCTTAGGCCTTGTTTGTGGAGACCTTTGCTCTGTTTGGTTGCCTTGCATCTTTTCAAGATGGGGAACAGGAAGAAGGGGAGAACAGGTGGTTACTAGGTGGGGCTGAAGAAGGGGAGCAGCAAGATGCCAAGCAGAGAGCAGAGGGGACCTGCTGAGTGGGCTGTGAATTCCGTTTTCAAGGAGCCCCGTTGTGCGCAGGGAGACAGTCTAATGTCACATTTGGCTCACAGAAAGTGTATTAATAGGTGGAAAGACTGTCTCCCAGTTGGACAGCGGATAGCTAGGACTTGTGTCCTTGTTCTCAAAGTTCCTATCAAAAAGATAAGAAAAGTTAATTCAGTATTCTTTCAGAAATCTGAATTCACCGTGCAGAACTCTGATTCCCACCCTATCTGACTCCATTTCCCCTTTTTATAGTAATATTTTGTAATATCCCCTTTACTCTCCTGAAGTGAAATTCATATATATACCCAACGTGCTTCCACACTTAAGTTTAAGGGAAAAAATCAGTGTAATGCTCTAACTATAAAATAAAGGAGAAATAAAATAAAGTAATTTAGAATAGAGTAATATGTGTTTACATTTCCATATGTCAATGTTTGGGCATGGCTTCACTAAAAATAAAGGAATTGTCAGTTGCTTGCACCACGAATGCCAAAGCTGCCCATGCTCACTGATCTGGGTGGGTATGTTGCCTTAGTGGCAGGAGTTTCAATGATTGTGAGCTGCGCTAAGTAGATTTCCAAAGAAAACAAAGTACGGTCTTCACTAGGATGATAAGATGGTTTCTATGCTGGACATTCAATGTCCGTGAAAACTGCAAAGAAACCCTTTGTGTTTATGTGTGAAATGGAGTTAGGTTCTAAGGCTTAGATACTTGTGAACAGTTTTTCACCTCTATGGATGTTGAATAAGACTTTGAAAAGTCATCCAGGTGTGAGACCCACTTGTGGGAGTGTTCTGAATTTGGCAAGATGCGTTATACCCATGCCCGTCAGCCACTAAATGCCAGTAAAACCCCTCCCATCCCATCCTCACAACCACAAAAATGCCCCGGATCAGCAAGGTCAGGATTTCAGCATGGAAACTCTGAAAAACTGTGTTTTTGTTTGAAGGAAGAAAGGAATAGGTGGGGAAGGCATTTGACTGACATGAAAAAGGTGAGAAGAGATTCCATGTCTCATCACCCTGCCCGGCACAGCGGGGATTAGTGTCAGGGAGAGCCCACTTTGACTACTGGGAATTTATTTAATTTGTGTCTCGTAGGTCAGGAGTGGGTTTTCACCTACTCTGTCAATTCTTCTGCATCTCTGGACTTAAACATTAGTGATTTCTTAAAGATAAGCAAATAGTTCTGATTCACATCTGGCAACACCAAACGTGGTCCTGGACACATCATAACTACTTTCCAGTCTTTGTTGAATGAGTGAACTGACGGCCCACCCCCACCCGCATTGGCGGTGCCTGTGAATTTCCTCCTATATTCCTCCTCCTCTCCGCGATTGTCCTCACTCCTCGGTCCCTGCTCCACGGTCTCTGCAAGGGGATCCTGAGGTTCCCCCGGGTCCCTGCTCAGCCCCTTTTCTTCAAGGACATCAGCAGAGAGAAGCAGGAAGACTCTTCAGTCTCCTTTCTTCCGCACAGCCAACATCTTTCCTGTGTGACGTGGTTATAGGAAGCCTCTTCTAGTTCTGTGTGCACTCTTCAGTGTTGGGACTGTTTAAGGCACCATCAAGGGGGTTGCGAAGCTGCAGGGCCACTCCCAGTGCAGTCCCTGTTCACGCAGTAGAGGTAGGGAGATGAATGACCCCTGCGTGGCAGCGGAATGGGACAAGGTGTCCTGGGTGTTTGAGGGAAGTCACCCAAGGCAAAGCTGCCTCAGTACTTGGCAGTCGAGTGTCAGGCACAGTGGACTGTCAAGTGGCAAATGATGTGTCACAGAAATGCCACAGCAGAAATGCCTAGGAATGGAAAGGAGGGGGAAATGACAACAGACAGGGTTAATCAAGGAAGGCTCCCTAAGCGGTTTGTGACTAAATGAGTTACCTCAGGTTGGCTGTTGTTCAGATAGCTGGAGATGGTAATGATCCTCCAGCTCCAAGTCTGGAAGAAACTGACAGGAGAGATGGTACGCCTTGTTGTAATTAATACAGTCTTCAAACCTTTCACAATGTTCGGTGGAAGACTCAGCATCGTAGCTCTGTCAGATCTTCCTAAGTTAATTTGTAAATTTAACATCATCTCATATCATCTGATTCTAAAGCTCGTATAGAAAAAGAAACTTACATAGCCAGGAAAATTCTGAAAAAAAAGAGCAGTGGAAGGGGTTCATGTAGCCGTACCAGAAATTAAGCCACATTAGAAGTGTGGCTGGAGCACAAGGGATTTTTAGGGCAGTGAAGCTAATCTGTCTGATACTGTAGGGGTAAATACATGTCATGGTACATTGGCCGAAATCTATCAAATATACAAACAGAGTGACGCGTGATGTGAGCTATCAACTTTGATTGATAATGATGTGCTGACGTTCGTTCACTGATCCTAACAAATGGGGCACACTGCTGTGGAACGTTGATGGTGGGGAAGGCTGTGTGGGGTGAAGGAGAGAGGATTAAAGTGAGAACTCTTTACTTTCTGCTCTGTTTTCTATGAAGCTAAAGCTGCTCTGAAAAGTAGTCTATTCGTTTTTTATTTTTGTGTGAGGAAGATTGGCCCTGAGCTAACATCTGTGCCTATCTTTCTCTGTTTCATGTGGGATGCCAGCTAGCGTGGCTCAACAACCGGTACTAGGTCACCACTCTGGATCCAAACCTGCGAAGCCTGGGCTGCTGAAGCAGAGTCTGTGAACTTAACCACTATGCCACTAGGCTGGCCCCCTCTATTACTTTTTTAAAAGATGTGTTGCTGGCACTTGAATAACCAAATAGATCGATGGAACAGAGTACATAAATGAAAGAAATACAGAAAAGAATATTTAGCAGTAAGAGCCATCCTTCATTTATTTAGATATTCTAGGAGTATTTATAAGTGCCTTTTTATAGGCACTCCACTTGGAGCTGGAGGTACAGTGGTGGACAACACTGATGTGGTCCCTGCCTTCTGGGAGTTTACAGTCTGGTTGGGAACCCACATGAAACAAATACAGAAATAACTCTATAGACGTGAGCTTATTTTCTTCCCTCTAATCCCTGGAAGAAAGGATTGTAATGTAGCTCATAACTTCCAGAAGAGTGGAAACTTTCCTCTGAATCACACTGTTTGTTAGCATCACAGGGCTTGAATGAATTGGTGGTATAAGAAAGGATTTTAAGGACACATTTGTTCTTTCTTACCTCATTCTCTCTGACAGAGTTTGGAGAAGAATCTTGCTCCAGAAGAATGTTTTCACCCCTTGGATGTTTCTAGCAAAATCTGAGAGCAGAATGAAGAACTTGGACTGATTATTGATGTAACACACACTCGCCACTAATACAAACCAGAGGTAAATGGAACCCTTAGTGAAAAGACCATCTTTGTTCTTATAGTGTAATAATCATAGTAATTCAGTAGTTATAATGCTGGCCTTCTCTTATGGGTAGTATTTCAAAAAGGGAACCAAGTGGTTTCCTTAATTACACTTTTCTAATTGCTGTCTCAAAAAGAGATCAGAGACTTGAATCGAAATATAATATTTGGCAATAGCCTCTGTACATGCTTGAGAAATACTATAGACTTCCATTTTCTCTCTCTTTATATATATACATACATATACATATATATATATATATTTTTTTTTTTTTTTTTTTGCCTGGGAAGATTCATCCTGAGGTAACATCGTTGCCAACCTTCCTCTTCTTTTGCTTGAGGAAGATGAGCTCTGAGCTAGCATCTGTGCCAATCTTCTGTATTTTGTATGTGGGTCAGTGCCACAGCACGGCTGACAAGTAGTATAGGTCCGAGCCCAGGATTTGAACCCGCGAACCCAGGCCATCAAAGCAGAATGCACCTAGCTTAACCACTACACCACGGGGCCAGCCCCTCTGTTCTATATTTTGAACGTCAAGTCAACTTTTAGTAAGAAAAGTAGTAGCCTAAAAGAAAAGAAAGGAATATCCATGATGTCTTTAGCAGTTATTTTAAATAGTTGTCAGAGCACGTGTAAGCATCTCGGTAGAAGACAGTTCTCTAAATTTTATGCTTTCTTTTCCTGATATCTTTGGACACACCAGGGAAACTCATACGTTCTGTTGGCCTGTGTGGCATTATCAGTGAGAAAGAATTATCCTCCTTCTGACCAGTTCCATGGCCTTGGGAAACAATAACACCTAATGTCTCTTAACATTTGTACAGGCCTACCTCGGAGATCTTGCGGGTTCTGTTCCAGGTCACTGAATAAAGTGAATATCGCAATATAAAGTGAGTGGCACTAATAATTTGGTTTCCCAGTGCATGTAGAAGTTATGTTTGCACGACACTGTAGTCTGTTAAGTTTCAATAGCATTAGGTCTTGAAGAACAGTGTACATACCTTAATTAAATGATACTTTATTGCTATAAATGCTAACCATCATCTGAGCCTTCAGCAAGTTGTAATCGGGTTGCTGATGGGGGTCTTGTAAGAAATGCGGCGTCTGTGAAGCACGGTAGAGCGAAGCACAGTACAGTGAGGTAGGCCTGTACAGCAGCTGCCATTTAAAAAGTGCGTGCACACACGTTAAGGCAGTGAATCCGCACAGCAGGCCTTTGCTGATGAAGTGGGAGTGGTACTAACGTCCCCTCCTGAGTGCTTCCTCTGCACTGAGCCCGGAGCATAGACGGTGACAGTGACTCACTTCACAGATGGTGAAACTGAGGCCCAGAAAAGGAAGAATTGAAACTTGAACTCGGGTATTCCTTTTGCTTTTGTTTTTGATGTGGTAAAATATACATAATGTTTATCATTTTAACCATTCATAAGTGTACAATTCAGTGGCATTAAGTGCATTCATGATGTTGTGCAGCCGTCACCACTGCCTGTAACCACAAGTTCCATCATCCTGAACAAAAGCTCTGTAACTATTACAAAATAACAGCCCCATTTCCCCTCCCTCAGCCCCTGGTGACCTCTATTCTACTTCTTGTCTTCATGAATTTGCCTGTTCTGGGTACCTCACATTAGCGGAATCATGCAATATTTTTCCTTCTGTGTCTGGCTGATTTCGCTGAACATAATGTTTTCAGGATTCATCCATGTTACAGCATGTAACAAAATGTCTTTCCTTTTTATGGCCAAATAACATTCCACTGTGTATACATACCTCATTGTGTTTATCCATTCATCTGTTGATGGACAGCTGGGTTGTTTCCACCTTGTGGCTCTTATGCATCATGCTGCTGTGAACACTGTGTACAAATATTTGTTCAGATCTTTGCTTTCAATTCTGTTAGATGTATAGGTAGGAGTAGAGATGTTGGATCACAAAGGAGTTGTATGTCTATCCTTTGGAAAGTGCCAACAACTTTTCCACAGTGTCATCCTCTTTTTAAACAATTACCACAAATTTTGAAGTTATACAGGAGCAGACCTAATGCTGTGGTGTTCGTGGACCACCCATGAACTCATCCAGCTTGAATATTTATCAGCTTATGGCTGTCGTGTTTCCTCTCTACCCCTACGTGTTTCACCGTATTCCATAGTTTTTTGAAGCAGATGCCCAATATCATATAATTTCACCTGTCCATTTTTGGTATGTATATTTAAAGTGTCAGACTATTGTTCCTTAATATCCTCCTTTATTATTAAATATCCAGTCAGTTCTCAAATTCTCAGGTGCCTCCTAAATGTCATAGAAATTGTTTTTAGGGGTTTGAGTTAGGTCTAACTTAGGTCCACACTTTGCATTTCATTGTTAGGTTTCTGACATCTTATTTAATCTATGGGTTCTCCCCCCATGTGTCTCTCACCTTCTTTTTATTTTCCTCTCGAATTTGACTCTTTGAAGAAACCAGGTCTGAAGACGACATTACAGATAATACAAGAGTGAATGAACACAATGGATAATGCCTTAATAGAAATAAGAAAAGGAGGAAGTTTTAAAAAATATATAAGAAGAGAAAAAGAATTCTAGAGAAATGCCAAATATTAGAGACAAGCGACACAGTCAGGGCAGTTATGAAGAGTAATTCAAACATAATGTAAGAATTTAGTGTACCGTAAGAGTGACACTTCAAATCAGTGGGACCCATTAGTCAGTAAATTGTGATACATCCGTGTTGGGGTGTAAATCATTTCTCTGGAAGGATCCACAGCATCGCAAAAGTAAATGTGTCTAAGGGAGGAAGGAATTGGGTGGGTGGGGAACTTGGGGAGAAGGGTGAATTTCCATTGAATCCCCTTTTGTACCTTTCTCACGTTCTCTCCTGTGAATCTATTACCTCTGAGGTCTGCCTGCCTGAGTTGAAACCCCAGCTCCCCCAGTTGCTGACTCTTCACCTTGGGCCAATTCTTGACACTCTCCAAGCCTGTCTCCTTATCTGTGAAATGGAATTGATGACCCAAGGGGTGCTTCCTAACACAATATAAATTCTCAATAAATGTAAATTACTAGGGGAAACAACCTAAATGTCCATGAACTGAGGAAAGGATAAACAAGTGTGGTGGATCCATACAATAGAATATTTTACAGTCCTAAAAAAGAATGAAAGACTGACACATACTACAACATGGATGAACTTTGAAAACATTCTGCTAAGTGAAAGAAGCCAGACACAAAGGTCACATATTGTGGTGTATTTCATATGTATGAAATGTCTAGAAAAGACAAGTCCATAGAGACAGAAAACAGCTGAGTAGTTGCCTGGGGCTGGAGAGAAGAGGGAATGAGGAGCAGCCTCTAATGGTTAGGGGGGTTTCTTTTAGGGGTGATGAAAATGTGATGTGTTAGATAATGCTGGTGGTTGCCTGTGCTTGTGAATGTACTAAATGCCACTGAATTTACAATTTCAAAAGATGGATTTCTATGGTATGTGAATTATGTCTCAATAAAAATAATTTTAGAAATGTAAATTACCAATTTTCCCATGATAATTATCTGCTATCCCCTTCTCTCCCCCACCCCCGACAGCATTCCCTTTTATGCCCCCCCTCCCCTGGCTCACCCCCTCCAGGTGCCCTACAAGCCTCCCAAGATGCGACTCTGGACCCTTGGGCACATACGTCCTGCCCTCGTGGAGCAGCGACCCAGTGCTCACGTGCTCCCACCGCTCTCCTGCCCTGTGATCGACGCTTCCAGTGGATTTTTCTTGTGTGCTTTTGGATGATGGCGATGTTTAGAGAGGGCAGAAACAGACCAGGTGGATTGCGGAGGCCCTGGCAGGCGCCTCAAGTTAATGTTTATGAAGAGATGTTTTTCCAAAGAAAATATACAGGTGACCAACAGGCTTATGAAAAGATGTTCAACGTGACTAGTTTTTAGGGAAATGCATTCAAAACTAAAATGAGTTATCACCTCCTCCCCATCAGAAAGGCTATTATTAAAAAAACAAGAAATAGCAAGTGTTGGAAGGGTGTGCAGAAAAGGGAACACTTGTATAGTGCTGGTCAGAATGTTAACTGGTACAGCCACTATGGAAAGCAGTATGGAGATTCCTCAAAAAAGTAAAAATAAGACTACCATATGATCTAGCTATTCCACTTCTGGGTATTTATCCAAAGAACACGGAAACACGCTAATGGGAAAAGATATATGTGCCCCTGTGTTCGTTGCATCATTATTCACAATAGCCAAGACTTGGAAACAACCAACGTGCCCATTGAGAGATGAATGGATAAAGAAGATGATATATATATACACACACACAGTGGAATCCTACTCAGCCATAAAACATGAAATCTTGCCATTTGCGACAATGTGAATGAACCCTGAGGGTGTTATGCTAAGTGAAATAAGTCAGATGGAGAAAGACATATACCCTATGCTTCACTCATATGTGGAAGATAAACAAACACATAGATACGAGAAGGAAAAGGGTGGGAGGAGGAGGAAAGGGGTAAGGGGCAGATGTGTAAGATGACATATGGCAGTTAGACTTGGGTGGGGAACATGATGTAGTCTGTACAGAAGGGGAAATAGAATGAAGTACATCTAAAGAAGAAAAATCTAGGCCCCTCCAGAAGTTGGATCTCGTCCACCAGTAACGTCCAGATGCTGTGCTCTGAAAGCCAGCTTGGTCACCAACAAGCATTAGCCAATACTGAGCACTGCTGGCATGCAGGTCTCAAGTTGAGGCCTTGCTCCTCCGCAGGCAGTGTGACTGCAGCCCACTGCAGAACATCAGTAGTAAAGCGGCTCAGTGACCCTGGCCTCGCGTGTTGTTGCAAAGGTTAACTGAAGTAGTGAGTTCGTGGGCCTGGTGCACAGGGGTCGGGGAAAGGCGATTTCTCTGCCTGCCCTGTCCTGGGTGGGCCTCCTGCTGCAGCAGCTCCCATGGGGAGGCCCCTGTTACCAGCTGCCCCCAAGGTGACTCAGCCCTGGTCATTCATCTCATAGATTCCCTTTTGATTTATACTGACCGTCCTCAGCCATAGTCATTCATGGATGAGGTGACCCAGGGCTTTTGGAGAAGTGTCCTGAATCTCTTGTTTCCCAGAACACTGATGTGATCACGAGCCATAAGTACAGCCTCCCTGAGAGAGTTTTTACATTTGTCCTGGTCCACCTAGACTCGTCAGCTGCCATCTTCAACTCTATTCCAATTTTACTCTTTTAACGCTCCTCTCAGGCCCTGCTTCTGACTTCTGCCATTCATGACTCCTGCTTCTTTTTCTAAACCCCTAAAATCTCTCCCCTTTTGGCTACCCCAGCCCTAGACCCACTTCCTGCCTGTTTCATCATTTTGTATGCCTTTCCCTCTTTCTCCCATCCAACGTCACTTCTTTTTTCTCATGAAGCCTTTGATCCCCACCCCCACCAAAGAGAAACCACAGTTAACAGCATCTCCAAGACAAAAGGCTTCTTTATTACTCATCTATTAACTAGTACTGCTATTTATTGTTCTAGTAAATTTTTAAAATATCAAAATATATAACTCTTATCTATCTATAGAAAAACATCTGGACCCCAAAGGGGCACCAAGAGCCCTAGCAGCCTTATATCGCGTAGCCATAGTATCGAGAAATTTCCATTTCTTTTTCCCTCTCAATGAAAAACTGCACTTTCCCCCAAGAGGTGTACTTGGCAGCCTTCTCACGCTCCTGTTGAGCCTGCCTCTTCATGGCCTCCCACTCTGGCCTCTGTTCCTGTGTGATGGGCTCTGACATCACTGGCCCTGGAATGACGGGTTTCCTCCATGGAATTGGTTGCTTGCTGAAATCCTCCAGTAGATACTGGGCGGGAGGCTTGGGCGGGGCCCGGAGCATGGGCACAGCAGTGGGAACGGGCTCCTGCTGGAGAGAAGTGCAAGATGCTGTTCTGTAAGGTGCAGGCCTTGAAGCAGGACACTGAGGGCCGCTAGGCCGGGTGGGGTTGGTCCAACCCGGTCGAGCGGGGTTGGTGGAAATTGGCCGAGCTGGTCTGGCAGGACCTGTCAAAGATGCAAGAGCTGGGTGGGTGGAATTGACTGCAGTTGGTTGAGCTGAGTTGATGGAAGCAGGCCGGGCAGGGTCTGCCACAGCAGGCCGATGTGAGGCCAGAGCCTGTGGCCTCCGAGGAACAGGTCGAGCTGGAGGCTTGTCCACGGTCAGAAAAGGCAAAGGTACCAACCTGACCTTCCCAGGAGGTGTCAGCTCATCCCGGGATGGAGGTGGACACTGTTTTTCAGCCCTGCCATCTGGTTTCTGAGCTTGGACTCGAGTTTCCAAAGGACCTTGACGCTTGAGTGGGGTATCCAGCCACGGTTTGATAGCTGGGCAGGGCTGGGGGTGTTTGGGGTTGCTGCAGGTTCCCAGGGCCCGGGAGGAAGAGGGCCCGGTGTTCTTCTCCCTCTTCCTCCCCAGAGCATGAAACACCTGCACCGACTCCAGCATGTGCTGGCCGAGGCTGGTTCGAGGCCGCTTAAAGGTTTCTTGGCTCAGCTCGGGTTGATTCTTCCTCCGCTTCATCTTGGGCATCATTGGCTTCTCTTCCACCCTGACTTCAGTCCCTGACTGCCGACTCTCTCCGGCTTTCTTGGGGTTGTTTCCTCTGGTCCTCTTGGTCCTTTCCTGCCCATGGCTCTTAGTTGTACTGATCCTGCTGGGTGCGGCTTTCTGAGGTTTGCTGTTGGAGTGCTCGGCCTCGTTCTCAGGAGCCCTGTCACTGGCTGCAGCATTGCAAATAAGCCCTTCTCCCCCTGACAGGCACTCCGGGTCCTTTGGCTGGATTTTGGCCTTGGGAGCACCATCGAGAGGCTCAGAGGCCTGATGTTTGTTCTTCCTGGTGTTATCGGAGGCATCCTTTCTGCTACTTGACTTTTCCTACAGCTGGATGGACTCGATGGCTCCTGTCTCTTTGGCTTGGATCAGCTCGGGGCCTTGGGGTTGATCAAGGTCTTTCAAGGGGTCGAATAGTTGGGGAAGGTGACCATCCTCCATCAGTGTAGCGATGTCTGCAAGGCCACCGCTAGCCTCGGTCCCGTTTTCCAGTGTCCCTTGGCCCTCAAGACTCAGGCTACTCTTTCCCAGATCAGCGTTTTCGGAAGCAGGGTGGTCCTCTGGCCCGAGGGGATCGATGCAGGCCAGGAGCTGGAGAATATCAGGAATTTCTAAAGGCTGTAGTAGCGGATCTTGGTTTTGTATTGGGATCTGGTCGGGATCCAGGGGCTTTGCAAGGTTGGTGTTAAACTCATCCCAGTTCTTTGGATTTGGAGACAGTGCCAGGAGGTCACTGTTAGAAGTGTGGACTGGAGCTGTCAGTGAAAGATCCCCAAGCTCAGCTGGTGGGTCACTCTGCAGCATCTGGGTATTTCTGCTACTGCAGGATTTGGGGAATTCTGGAGCTTGCTGTAGGTAAATTTTCTGGCTTGGCGATTCCAGCCCCAGGGAAGTCTCCATCCCCAGGGACGTTTCCACCACTACAAAGGAAGCAAGGATGAAGTGAGTCCTCGGTGGGTGAGGTGTTCCCCCTTAGACACCAGTGCAGCAACCACGTCCCTTCCCCCGATGGGCAAGGCGTTTCTCCTGGCTCTTAAGGATCATGGACAGCGCCCTGTACTAGGAGATAAGAGGCGAGTGTTCTGGTTCTTACTGGTGATCATTGGATGTCATTGTCCCTTGGTTTTCTTTGTATTTCATAGGATTGTCATAGGAGAATTAAAAAGTAAAAGAGATTTTTGAAGTATGAGACATTTCACAATTGCTAGCATTCTCCTGAGAGAATAAGAACACTCGCACCGCGGACCAGGATAGGGAGTGGAGCTCTTCCTGATGAAATTTATAAGTAAGGACAGATTCTTAGCCCACTGAGTTTGGACGGGATCTGGGGAGACAAGGTCTTATTCCCGGTATCAGGAAAGTGGCAGAAAGTTAACCTGACGCTATGGGAATGAGGGTTCTGAAGCGCCTTCCCAGGAGACTGAACTTGTACATCAGGACAGGGAGTTCATTTGTGTGTGGTGGTACAGGGCACTTAGCAGGTGGAGCAATGAGACTTGTGGGGTCCCTTGGTGTGCTCTTGGGGTTCTCAGCCATGAAGTGTAGGTGGGCATTACACTGCCCCCTTCTGACCTGTATTATGTGCTCTTATGTCGTGTCTGAAATGGGGAGCACTGAGCGAGGGTAGTGTGCACTAACGTGTCAGGACTTCAGTTCTACCTGTCTGTGGCCTCGCCGCTTCCCAGCTGCAGATTTGACCCTGATTTTGGATGCAGACCTCCTTTCTCTGCCTTCTTGCTGTTTGTACTCACCTTGAGATCTGGTTTGTGGGATGGCTGGAGCAGACGCAGCGTAGCAGACCCCAGAGGTGGAGGCTGGTGGAAGGACATGTGTGGGCTGAATCTCCTTTAGTACCAACACCATTTCTGGTTGAGGAGCAGAGGCCCCAGCTCCTGTGTAGGACACAGAGCCGTAGGACTGCAGGCAGGGGCCAAGTTCTCCAGACAGCAGAGGCCCCAGTGTGCCGTGACCATAGTAGTACACCTGGCTTCCTTCCTGGTAGGGAAGTGACAGGCTGTGTCCCTGATTTGGAACCTGAGATGGTGTTCCCTGAACAAGGCTGGTGGAAAGTGATGGATACAGTGGGACCAGGTTATTGGCACCTGAAGTTCTGTCATAGTGTGCTGCCATATACATGGAAGAAACCGCTGTGTCGTGGCCAGTGACAGAGTGCAGTCTCCGAGTGAAGAGGACTCCTGTGCAGTGCTTCCTGGGACACCCCACTCAAAGAGACCCGGATAGGAAGCAGCTGAGGTGGAGCTCTGGCTCTGGCCAGTCACTCCAGACAGCGTGGTTGTGCTAGAATGTTGGTAAAGGTAGGCGCTGCCCATGAGTGGCTGGGAAGAGGTGCCCGAGGCTGATGGCAGTAGCCATCCTGAACTGACGGCTGGAGCAGAGACTCTGGAGAAATTGCAGACACTTCCTGCTAGGGAAGCTGCATCGCTCACCACAGGAAGAGAGAGCTGCAGGGAGCTTGGAGTTCCAAGTAAAAATGGATTTTGGAAATTTTCTGTAGGGAACAAGAGGGTGAAGAAAAACTCAGTGAGACTGATCAACTCTGACAATGTTTGAGAAGCATCATCTCAAGGTTGCTGCATGAGGAAGCCTCTCATCCCCTGCTCACTGAGATAGCGAACATCCACCCCTTTATGGTGGTTGTAAGGCCGGGTGCAGTTTGTTCCTTTCTGTGTAACTGCCTGTGCTCCCAGCTGCGGCAGAGATGTGCAGAAGCCCCAAGCGGTGTGGTTCACACCTTGTTGTCTAGGCTGGAAGCCCCTTCTCGCTGTCCATCCTTCCCTTGAGCCTCCCCTAGTCCTGACTCATCTACTCTTTGCTAGAATAGAAGCATTTTAGAAGTAGAACGTCCTCAGAGATGCTCTGTTCTAACATTCTCCTGGTACGAGTGAGGAAACTGAGGCTCAGAGAGGTCAGCTGGAGTGGTCCGATTCTCCCATTATGGCAGCATCATCACCAGGTCACAGAGCCTGTCTCCTGACTTCTTGCCAGGACTCTGCTCTGACTGTTCCACTACCAGAACCCGGGAGAAGGAGACCTCCTAATAAGGTGTTTTCTTGGTCCCTTAGAAAACAGTGCAGCTGTTAGCACTGTCTTCTTCAGGGTCTGTTTGCTCGTGCAGTTCACGTGCTGTTCCCTAGAGTTCACCCAGTAGTCAGTCCGGGTGGTAGGTGTAAAGGGTCACTCTTACCCTCTTCAAGCCTGGTTTCTGATCCTACCTCCACAGGATTGCCTGAGGGTGTGCATCCCAAGAAGTGCTTTTTGAAAGAAAACTGTAATTTAATCTCTGAGCATCGGGTTACTCATCTGTAGTTATAGTAATAATGATTATAATCTTAGTAATAATTCATACATGAATGAAAGTTGTATGTGGCATATCTGTTATAGGGAGAAAGACAATTTCTGTAAAAAATCATGGAAAACCTTTATCACAGAACTAAAAATAACTATACTGATATATGAAAACTGAGGTATGTAGCAAGCACTAAAGCATAATAAGTTTACTAATAAATGAAATTCTGTATCACACATACTGTGTCGTGAAAGTGAGTATTGCTGCCTCCATTGTAGTGAATACTATTTACCAAAACCAGCCCAGAGTGGAAGGTGATCTTGAATGAATTCCTAGCCATTACGTGCCCACAGAGAAGCTATATGAATAAAACTCACCTGAAAGGCATTAAATGCTATAAATGTGAATGTACATCTGGCCACAATACGAGCAGAGTGATATTTCAGTGAAAACTGGTACAAAGCTGAGAGCAACATCCTAAGTGTAAAGGAATTCCGTTACTGTGCCCGTTCTTATTTCTCTGATCATGACCCAGCAAGGAACAGCTAGTAAGGAATTAATCCTTCTGATTCAAGTTAGGGGATATTATTTTTTTTTAAATTTATGTTTTATTTTTAACAGGCATAACATCTGCATAGTTGAAAAATGAGAATAAAACAGTAGAAACTCTGTTGCCTCCTGCCCTCTGGATAACGACTTTATCAGTTTCTGGATTATAGGAAGTGTCATTCCTAAAAGATCTCTGAAATGTGTATATTCAAACTCTCAGGTGCCATCCATGTTCAGAGAGGCAAGAGAAAAAAGCAAACAAGTGAGTCTGAGTCTGAGAAGCTGCTTTTCCTGGCGATGCCCTCCCCTGCCTTACTCGCCTTCCTCGGCTATGAATGTGAGCGTTTGCTGAAGTCAGCTGTGCTTCATCCTGCTCTGAGCACATCTCTCTCTGTGCTCTTCCTGCTTCAGTTGAAAATCTTTGGTTCCTTCAGCATTTCATGCCAAACCACCTCTTTTTCCTGGAGAGCTCCTCCTTGCTCTCCTCCTCATTCTTCTATTTCCTCAGCCCTCTAGGTTCCTGTTGGCCTGTGCTGATGAAAACAATCCTCAACTTCTTGACCTTTGAAGAACTAGTCCCCCTGTAGCCCAGTACTCTCCATCTCCTACCCTATTTTCCTTTTCACCTCATTTAGGTAGAAAATTCCAGAACATGTGAATATTGCTATTTGACGCACCCTAAATTTGAAGTACTAGAGTTGAAATGTCAGTGGAGGGAGACCATTGCAGATGAAACCTCTGGGTATATTTTACTAGTTTTCTGCATCACCTAGGATTTCTCTCTGTTTCTCAGGGAACACTCTCAAGAAGTCTCTGATTTCATTTCTACCTGGGTGCCCTTTAAGATTCAATATGAGAAAAGAAAAGGAGCAGAAGGAACAACAGTTGTAATATCCTGATGTGAGAGATGAGGAGGAAACAGAGTTTGTGAGAGAGTCGACGACTTGTCCAAAGTCACACAGCTCATGCATGTCAAAGTAAAATGTGAAATTACTCTCCCAGGTTTCTAATTCAATACTTTCCCTCATTTTTCCATGCTCTTTTGGGGGCAAAAAGACATAACAAAAAACATTTAAAAGTTTCTTTCGCTACCTGACATGGTGAGAAAAGAAGAGGAAGCATCAACTGCAGATGCAAGGAATGAGGAGACGATACCAGAGGAAGTCTGAGTGGCTGCCGCCAAAGAGCGGTGTGTCCAGTACGAAGGTCGCTGGTCACACTGGTCACTTGCAATGATCCAAATTTATTTACCAGCAACTCCATGGAAACCCCAAGATTCTACCAGGTGGCAGTAGGTCCAGGGGGAGAACGATGTTACAGAGCAGGCAGTGTAAAGGTAAGAGACAACCAATAGGGCGGCCAGATTCCCCACAAGAAGATAGGATTGGGTGGAGGGAGTCAGGGGAGAGCTACAGCAGCACTTGCGTGGCTGAGCTCTGGGGAGGTGACATCCTAGGAGCCAGATGCCATAGTCTCTCTTCCCCAGGCTCTTATATTAGGGAATCTTCTCAACGTTCCTTATAGATGTTCATTAATATAATTAACTCATGATTATTTTAGTCTATAAATTATACATTTTGAATTATTGTACATTTATAATTTTAGGTACAGTTAATTAATATCCTTAGTGAGGAAGGAAAGGGACATGTAGATTGACTCAATACAGTTGTTTTGAACTCCTATCAGTTGATCTAACTGTGAACTTGTTGAAGCTTTTAAGGAGCAAAGGAAGGGATTAATGAGTTCTTTCTGTAACTTGGTGAAAGAGTAGGGTGAGGTTTGTTGAGTGCCCCTTGTGGGGAATGATGTGGTTCAAGGCTCTTCTCTTTCAGTTTCTTCTCCTTGAATCCTACCTTCCTTGGACTGAGCTGGGCTGGGCTAGGTTGGACTTGCATCTCTCTGCTGCTCCCCTTTTCTTTTTTCTGCATTATAGGCCTTGTTTCTGGGACCAGCCTCGCCCTTGCTTCTCCCCCGCCTGGATGTTACTTCCTTTCAATCCCAGCAGCAGAGGTCTTCTTTCCAGTGCCTGATGCTTCTGAAAATGGCGTCTGCCCATTAGAAGCATATGCCAGGGAGCCAGAGACACAGCTGAGGGCAGAGGTCTTCTCTTCCAGCCTTGGGTTGCAATTCTTTTGCCCATAATTTGCTACCTCTGGCTCATTTGGCCACACAGGCCTCCTGCCATCCTGCGCTTTTATACGTGAGAGTCATTTGGGGTCCTCCCCTTTCCTTCTCCTCTGAGTGTATCCGGTGTGGCAGTTGCTGTAGCTTCCTCCCTCTTGGAAACAGCCACTGTAGAACATTGGGCCTCTAGGGTTCTCTGTCGGCCATGGTTGTGGGCAAGGCCAAGCGACATGCAGAGGAGAATAGTGAGAGAAAGAGGAGGACATTCGTGGAGAATAGGGAAGAGGCAAGGTGAAAGGGACAGAAAAAGAGAGTTGCCTGTGGATTTTTGGGTTTCTTGAGAAACAGGTTGATACATTTTGGCCTCACTTTGTATTAACGGAACTGACAATTCAGTATATATTTTTTAATGTCACTGGATGGTCCAGCAACAGCCACGAATTCTGTACATTTAAGAGAATAACCTTAAATTACTTTGCCTCATTTTGTTTTATGTGATATTGCACGATTTATGTTATTCATTGGTATGTTTGTAGAATATGGGTCGTTTTCAAATGCTCTGGGTCTGTCTCCGTGTTTTTCCTGGTTCCGTTTTTAAGGATCCAACACTGGGAGACAGATCACATGCTGTTCTCCTGCTGATTGTTCATTTTGAAGCGTCATGAACTAACTTGACCTGAAGGGTTCTGTGGAGAAACTTACGAGGGGACTGTGAGAAGCATTGTGGTGAGTTGCACGGTGCCCTCACGCCTAAGGGGCAGATGTGTGCAGTGCACCCGGCTGGCCTGGGAGCCTCTGCTTTTGTGCCCCTGCTTAGTGCTCTTCTCTCTAACCACTCTGGTGACTGTGAGACAGTGGGCGAGGGCTGAGTTGCTGCTGATTTGTATGTGGAGTCAGCTGGTTTGGGGAGGAAATCTTTGCATGCAGTCATTTTCCTTGGTGGCAGACTTTTCGGATGCCTAGGTGTGTGATCCAAGATGCCAGAGGCCACGAGAAGATAGCTGCTAGATGTGACCTCCAGAGACACACATTTCATTTATAGGCTTATTTTTCCTGTTATGAAATGTGAATGCTTTGAGTGATGGCGGGGGTGTTTACCCGAGGAGAAATTGTGAAGGGTGTTGCAGTGTCGAGATATGGCTTGAGCTCACGTTTGAAATTTTTTGCCCCTCAGCTTCATACCTCAAATAGCCTACTTCCCTGACATGAGGATGTAACAGGAGGCTAACAACATATCCTAGATATCCGCAAGTTAAACCAGTCTCTCTCTTTTTTCTATGTTCCCATGGAAATGAAGGGGATCCAGAGCTACTGCAGGTTAGGGTGGGTGACGTAAGATTGGAACAATTGTGGTAAGACAAATTCAGGTGGCAGTCAAATGTTTATACAAGAAAATATTCACTTTCAACATCCAATCTAGTTAGGCAAACCCTTACTTAGGCCTTTCCTGGTTCCCGGCCTCTGTAACTACATTCTCTCCGTAGTTCTGGGCATTTAACCTTAGCTTGCAGACTCAGCGTCATATTAGCCTCTAATAGAATCTTAAGTGAAGCTGGGAGAAACTTCCAAGCTTGAGTCCAACGCTGTGGAACTGAGCATCAAGCCCTACACTCACAGAAAGCCTTTTTTTTAATAGTTAGGGCACTGTCTTGTCCCATAGAGCCACTTCCTGCATTTCGTACCCATGGGGATAACTGAGACTTGTCTTCACGCAACATGCCCTGTCCTTCTACCCCTGAGGCTCTTCCTTACTCTCCCCATCGTCACGTTTTCATTTAATTAAGGCCTAGAGTCCCTCACACTCCTGCATGTTCCCTGGGGCCCTACAAGACACTGGCAGATTTTGTTAGTGTCAACTGCTTAGCTGTTTGGTGATCCAAATATGCCTTGCTCCTGTATTTTCCATTCCAGTGTCCTGCATACCTATTCTGGCGTTTTTTAACCTCAGGTTGGATTCACACCCTGGAAGGCCTACGCTTTGCCGGTTCCCATAGTTTCTAAAAAGCGTTTTATGCTTAGGTCTGTATTTTCTTGTGTCAACTGAGTGTGTTCCCACCCCAAGCTTGTGTCACTTAGCAAATGGGAAGTGCAAGACCCATATAGCCTTTCTAGATTCTGATCGATGTATGTCATATTTTCTGTAGTCGTGTCTATAGACGTTTGTACCGGATGTACTTTTAGGCCACTACACACCGGTTGGATATTACTTTTCATAGATTCCAAAGGAATATTTTATGATGTAGCACCAAACTTGAATGTACTGAGTTGTAAGTTTGCAAACGATGGTGTGCTCACATATGTCGTTCTTTTTCCAGATAGCAATTTACTAATATTGATCCATGTTTAATAATGTAGAAGATTTCCGAATTGTAAATGCTTGGGCATTCGAACTTGGTTACACTATGATTGTCCCAGAAATGTTAAAGCTAGTGATCTTTTTGCCGTTCGTTCATTCCTTTATTTTAGAACTCTGATCTTTCTGACCCTCCGTTTACCTAGCACTGAAATGGCTGTAAAGATTGTTAACAGTGTTTGTAAGATATTTTCAGAAAGTAGAAAATAGTAAATAAACCTTTGCTATTAGAATTATCTACGGTTTAATCTGAAATTTAGTGCCCCTTCTGCCTTCAGACCTGTTGTAGGACGTGGTGTTCTTTGCTGTTCCCCTTGTAGCCAGATTAAGGGTTTTTCTAACAGGTACTGCTCCCTGTGCCTGATACTGTGTGGAAATTGTAGCCTTGAGATCCACTCTTATCACTCTCAGTTATTTTTTGGTATTTCCTACAATATACATACCATCACCCTCTAGCTGATACCTGGCACAGGATAGGAATCCAATAAAGTTTCACTGTAAGTGGGAGGGTAGGTCGTTACAATGGTTTTGGAGGGTAATTAGACAGCACTTTTCAAAATTTTAAGTTTGCATGTCCTCTTTCTAGTAATTCTACTTCTAAGAATTTAAAAGTAGCTGTATTCACGCACGAGGGTGTTCACATTGCAGTCCGTCTGTAACAGAGGACAAAAAACCGGAAACCAACTAAAAGTCCATCAGTATTGGACTCATCATGTGAATTATGGTAAATTATAAGCCATGTAATACTATGCAAGCATTAGCAAGAATAGAATGGATGTATGAATAAATGGACTGGGAAGTTCAGTGTCCAGGGTTGATTGTAGGATGTATAGAGTGTGCTGCTTTTACACGAAATCGAGTCTATGCATATAGGTACAAAGAAATATTTATATAAAATATACGAGTGAATGTGAGCACTTGGAAAATATCAGGACAACCACACAAGGAACTGGGGAAGTGGGAAAAAAACCTTTCATTCCATGTCCCATATTGCTTGAAATCTCAAGGCCTTGACAAACGTGCCGTGATCTGCATGAGCTGTAGTTCTGTCCTCAAGCGAAGGAGGGCGCTGTGGCCACCAGAGTCCTGTTTACTAACCCAGCTTCTCAGGCCGCCGGCGTGGTGACGTCATGAGGATGGGAAGTAGCGCATGCGCAGTAGTAAGGATGATGGTTGCCTAGATTGCTACCGAGGTGCTTGCAGTTGGGGGACTTGTTCTGTTCCCGAGCGCCCCGGACGGGGGACTTTCTCACTGTTGGCATTCGATGGTCAGCATCTTGGGCCCGCATGAGACAGTGGTTTCGTACCTGCCACGCCCAGTCCAGGGACCCTACTTGTCCGGGCGTTCTTCAGCCAAGAGGAAGGGTGGAAACCATGTCTCCGAAAGGTAATAAGCCTTGGCTCCTGAGCGCGGTCCTGCCGCCTTTTAGCTCCTGGGCCTGGGCCTCGTCCACTGGGGTCCCTGTCTGTCACTGTTGCCGCTGCAGGGCTCTTGGCCCCTCTGCCCTTGCTCGGAGGCACTGACTGGCTGGCTGCTTGCCAGCAGTAGCCGAAACAAACAGTCTGAGATGTTCTGATTTCTCCCCATCCTTTTGAAAACAAGGTTCTGGCCATTGCTGCTCTGATATGAGGCATACGGACTGCTTTTTAGGATGGTCTGTCAATGCTGGGGACAGGACTTAATTATCCAAACTGAGTCCTGCTCGATTCCTCAAATCGTGTTGTTTTGGCGTGGAAAATGTGAATAATAAGAGCTAAGTTTGAGTGAAAAAGCCCTCCAGTACTGTTGAACTTTCTATGGAAAATGTTGGATTGTGTTGCGTCCAGGAATCACAAAGGGCACCTGGTGCTTCTCACCAGGTCTCATTGGAGAGATCTTCCTCTATAGTTCAAATGATTGACTGCGAAACTTTGCCTTTGAGACCTTCGTTTCCTCCATCTCATACCTCACGAAGTCCGCTTCATCTTATCTCCTGAATATCTTGGAATGTGTCACCTTCTTTCCCTCAGCATCCTCTTACAGAACTTGCCTGATCTTTTGCGTTTAGGTCCTGACTAGTGTGCATGTATCTACTCTCCTTTCCTTCCAAGCCATTCTTCACACAGGAACTCTTTTTAATAGGCGAGTTGGAACATTGATCAGAAGCATGGCTCAAAAGGATTGTTTCAGAATAAAAGCGAACTCTTGACTCTGACCTTGAAGAGTCTGCCTGGTCTAGAATCCTCTCTGCTTCTTCAGCCCCGTCTTGTGCCCCTTTTGCCCTCACTTTCTATCCTTCAGATTCACTGAGTTAGTTTCAGTTAATTCTCCCCGATCCTATAGAAGTTAGCTCAAATACTGCTTTTCGCTGTAACTCCTAGCACTAAGTGAAGTTCACAGCCCCTTTTCCATTGGATATTCTTTCAAAATATGAACTTGAAGTTGTGCACTGATTGTGTTTGATGGCATCAGTTGTATGAGAGTTAAAAATAAACCATGAAGTGAAATAATTGAATTTAAACGATTTCAACTCTGGGACAACATAAAGCACACTAACATTTGTAGTATAGATGTCCTAGAAGGAGAAAAGAGAGACAAAGCAGCAGAGAATCTATCTGAAAAAATAAAAGCTGAAAACTTTCCTAACCTAAGGAAGGATACAAACAGCCAGGCACAGAAAGCACAGAGTGCACCAAGCCAAATAAACCCATGAGGCCCACACCAAGACACGTTATAATTAAAATATCCAAAATTAGAGATAAAAAGAGAATCCTAAAAACTGTGAGAGAAAGGCAGTAAGCACATACAAAGGAAACCCCATAAGGCTATCAGCTGACTTCTCAGCCAAAAGATTAGAAGCTAGCCAGGAGTGGCATGGTATTTAAGGTGCTGAAAGGAAAAAAAGAATACTTGGCAAGGTTATCATTCAGCATGGAAGGAGAGATAGAGTTTGCCAAACAAGCAAAAATTAAAGGAGTTTATCACCAAGAAACCAGTTCTACAAGAAATGCTAAAGGACCTTATTTAAGTGAGAAAGAGAAGACCACAATAGGAATAAGAAAATTATCCCCAAAAAAGTCAATGAAATCATTGGTAAAGGCAAAAATACAGTAAAAGTAGCAGATCAGCCACCTATGAAGATAATAAAAAGGTCAAGAGACAAAAGTACTAAAATTACCTATTTCAATGATAACAAGGTAATGGATACACACAAAATAAGATGTTAGATATGATATCAAAAAGAAAATGGGGGAGGAGGGGAGTAAAAGAGTAGAGCTTTCAGAAAGAAGTCAAACTAAAGAGGCCTTCAACTCAATATAGATTGCTGTATACCTAGATTATTATATATGAACCTCATGGTAGTCACAAACCAGAAGCCTATAATAAATACACAAATAATTAAGAGAAAGGAACCCAAACATAATATTAAAGACAGCCATGAAACCACAAGGGAAGAGAGCAAGAGAAAAAGAAAGGAACAGAGAAGAACTCCTAAAACACCCAGAAAAAAAGTAAAAAAGTGGTAATAAGTACATATTTATCAATAGCTGCTTTAAATGTCAATGGACTAAATGTTCCAATCGAAAGGCATAGGATGGCCAATTAGATAAAATAGTAAGACTGAGACATATGCTGTACATCAGAGACACACACTTCAGACCCTCGCAAACTGAAAGTAAAAGGATGGAAAGAGCTACTCCATGCAAATGGCAAAGAAAATAAAGCTGGGATAGCAATACTTGTATCAGACAAAATAGACTTTGAAACAAAAACTGTAATGAGACAAAAAAGGGCACTACGTAATGATAAAGGAAACAATCCGACAAGAGGATATAAGACTTGTAAATACCTGTGCACCCAACATAGCAGCACCTAAGTATATAAAGCAATTATTAACAGACATAAAAGGAGAAATAGACGGTGACAGAATAATAGTAGGGGACGTTAACACTCCACTTACACCGAAGGATAGATCATCCAAACAGAAGATCAATAAGGAAATGTCGGCCTTAAAAAACACATTAGACCAGATGGACTTAATAGATATATATAGAACATTTGATCCCAAAACCGCAGAATACACGTTCTTTTCAAATGCACGTGGAATGTTCTCCAGGATAGAACGCATATTAGGCCACAAAACAAGTCTCAACAAATTAAAGAAGATTGAAATAATACCAAGCATCTTCTCTGACCACAAAGGTATGAAACTAGAGATCAACTACAGGAAGAAAATCAGAAAAGCCACTGATTTGTCAAGATTAACCCTAATGCTACTGAGCAACAGTTGGGTCAATGAATAAATCAAAGGAGAAATCAAAAATACCTGGAGACGAATGAAAGTGAAAATACGACACGCCAAGATCTATGGGATACAGCAAAAGCAGTTCTAACAGAGAAGTGTATAGCAATTCAGGCCTACCTCAACAAACAAGAAAATTCCCAAATAAACCATCTAATGGTGCGCCAAAAGGACCTGGAAAGAGAAGAACAAACAAAGCCCAAATCAGTAGAAGGAAGCAAATAATAAACATCAGGGCAGAAATAAATGACATAGAGACTAAAAGAACAATAGAAAAAAATCAGTGAAACCAAGAACTCGTTCTTTGAAAAGATAAAATTGACAAGCTTTTAGCTAGACTCACCAAAGAACCAAAGAAGTCTCAAATAAATACAATTAGAAATGCAAAAGGAGACATTACAGCGGACACCTCAGAAATACAAATGATCATGAGAGAATACTATGAAAAGCGACACACCAACAAATTGGATAATCTAGGAGAAATGAATAAATTCTTAGACTCATACAACCTGCCAAAACTGAATCAAGAAGAAATCGAGAATTTGAATAGACCAATCACCGGTAAGGAGACGGAAACCATGATCAAAAACCTCCCCAAAAATAAAAGTCTGGGACCAGATGGCTTCCCTGGTGAATTCTACCAAGCATTCGAAGAAGACTTAGTACTTGTCCTCAAACTCTTCCAAAAAATTGAAGAGGAGAGGAAGCTTCCTGAGAAGCCAACATTACCCTGAAACCAAAACCAGACAAGGACAACAACAAAAAAAGGAAATTACAGGCCAACATCACTGATGAACGTTGATTCAAAAATCCTCAACAAAATATTAGCAAATTGAATACAACAATACATTAAAAAGATCATACACCATAATCAAGTAGGATGTATTTCAGGGATACAGGGATGGTTCAACATCTGCAAATCAATCATCGTGATACACCACGTTAACAAAATGAAGAAGAAAAATCACATGACCATCACAATAGACTCAGAGAAAGCATTTGACAGGATACGGCATCCATTTATGATAAAAACTGTGAATAAAAAGAAAGTACCTCAACATAATAAAGGCCATTTATGACAAACCCACAGCAAATATCATTCTCAATGGAGAAAAACTGAACGCTATCCCTCTAAAAACAGGAAGCAGACAGGGATGCCCACTTTCACCACTCTTATTTAACATAGTATTGGAAGTCTTAGCCAGAGCAATCAGGCAAGAAAAAGAAACAAAAGGGATCCAAATTGGAAAAGAAGAGGTGAAATTGTCACTATTTGCAGATGACATGATTTTATATATAGAACAACCTAAAGAATTGACTAAAAAACTTTTAGAAACAATAAATGAATATGGTCAAGTTGTACGATACAAAATCAACATACAAAAATCCATTGTGTTGCTATACACTAACAGTGAAGTAGCAGAAGGAGAAATTAAGAATACCATCCCATCTACAACTGCAACAAACACAGTAAAGTATCTAGGAATAAGCTTAACCAAAGTGAAAGATCTGTACACTGAAAACTATAAAACCTTGCTGAAAGAAATTGAAGAAGACACAAAGAAATGGAAAGATATTCCATGCTCTTGGACTTGAAGAATTAACATAGTTAAAATGTCCATACTTCCTAAGGCAGTCTACATTTTCCATGCAATCCCTATCAAAGTTCCAGCGACATTTTTCACAGAAATAGAACAAAGAATCCTAATATTTATATGGAACAACAAAAGACCCCGAATAGCCAAAGGAATCCTGAGAAAAAAGAACAAAGCTGGAGGTGGCCCACTCCCTGATTTCAAAATATACTAAAAAACTATAGTAACCAAAACAGCATGGTACTGGCACAAAAACAGACACACAGGTCAATGGAACAGAATCGAGAGCCCAGAAAGAAACCCACACATCTATGGACAGCTAATTTTTGACAAGGGAGCCAAGAACATAGAAAAGAGAAAAGAAAGTCTCTTCAATAAGTGGTGTCGGGAGAACTGAACGGCCACATGCGAAAGAGTGAAAGTAGACCATTATCTTACACCATGCACAAACATTAACTCAAAATAGATTGACTTGAATGTAAGCCCTGGAACCATTAAACTTCTAGAAGAAAACCTAGGCAGTACACCCTGTGACATCGGTCTTAGCAGGATATTTTCAAGTACCTTGTCTGACTGGGCAAGGGAAACAATAGAAAAAATAAACAAATGGGACCACATCAAACTAAAAGCCTTCTGCACAGCAAAGGAAACCATCAGCAAAACGAAAAGGGAACCTAACAATTGGGAGAACATATTTGCAAATCATATATCTGATAAGGAGTTAATATCCAAAATATACAAAGAACTCGTACGTCTCAACAACAGAAAAACTAACAACCCAATTGAAAAATGGGCGAAAGATCTGAATAGACATTTCTCCAAAGAAGATATACAGATGGCCAACAGGCACATGGGAAGATGCTCAACATCATTAACTATCAGGGAATTGCAAATCAAAACTCCGATGAGGTGTCACCTCACTCCGGTCAGAATGGCTATAATGAACAAGACAGGAAACAATAAGTGTTGGAGAGGATGTGGAGAGAAGGGAACCCTCCTACACTGCTGGTGGGAGTGCAAACTGCTGCAGCCACTGGGGAAAACAGTATGGAGATTCCTCAAAATCTTAAGAATAGATCTACCATATGATTCAGCTATTCTACTTCTGAGTATTTATCCAAAGAACGTGAAACACAAATGCATAGAGATACATGCACCCCTATGTTCATCAGAGCATTAGTCACAGTAGCCAAGACTTGGAAGCAACCTAGGTGCCCATCAAGGGATGAATGGATAAATGAAGATTGGTATGTATACACAATAGAGTACTACTCAGTCATAAGAAATGATGAAATCCGGCCATTTATGACAACGTGAGTGGACCTTGAGGGTATTATGCTAAGTGAAATAAGTCAGAGGGAGAAAGTCTCAAAACCCGTATGATCTCATTCATAAGTAGAAGATAAAACAATGAAAAACAAACACAGAGAAACAGAGATTGGATTGGTGGTTACCAGAGGGGGAAAGGGGAGGGAGAGTGGGTAATTAGGCATACATGTGTGGTGATAGATCGTAATTAGCCTTTGGGTGGCTCGATTCATGATGTAATCTACACAGAAAGCAAAATATATAATGATGTATACCAGTAACTTGTCTAATGCTACAAACCAATGTCTCCGCAATAAAATAATAATAATAATAAAACAATTTCAGTCAGCATGGGAGTATTGATGAACCTTAGCATTCGGGACTGGGCTGGGTTATCAGGGATACAGAAGGGCTGGCCATCTGTGTCTTAGACCTTGTTTGTGGAGACGTTTGCTCTGTTTTGTTGCCTTGTATCTGTTTTTAAGATGGGAAAGAAGGAAAAAGGGGAGTACAGGTGGTTACTAGGTGGGGTTGAAGAAGGGGAGCAGCAAGATGCCAAGCAGAGAGCAGAGGGGACCCACTGTGTGGGCTGTGAATTCCATTCTCAGGGAGCCTCATTCTACACAGGGAGACAGGCTAATGTCAAATTTGGCTCGCAAAAAGTGTGTTACTAGGTGGAAAGAGTGTCTCCCATTTGGACACCAGATGCTGGGGACTCATTTCATTGCTTTCAAAGTTCTTTTGAAAAGATAAGCAAAGGTTGATTTAGCATTCTTTCAGAAATCTGCATTCACTGTGTAGAGCTGTATCCTCAACCCTGTCTCACTCCGTTTCCCCTTTTTATAGCAGATACTTTGTAATATCCTCTTTACTCTCCTGAAGTGAAATTCTTAGATATATACAACCTGCTTCCATATTTAAGTTTAAGAAAAAAAGTCAATGCCGTGCTCTGACTATAATATAAAGGATAAGTAAAATAAAGTAATTTAGAATAGAGTAAGAAGTATTTACATTTCCATATGTCAATGCTTGGGCATGACTTTACTGAAAATAAAGAAATCGTCAGTTACTTGCGCCATGAATGCCAAAGCTGCCCATGCTCACTGATCTGGGTGGGTATGTTGCCTAGTGGCAGGAGTTTCAATGGTTGTGAGCTGTGCTTAGTAGATTGCCAAAGGAAACAAAGTACAGTCTTCACTAGGATGACAAGGTGACTGCTGTCCCGGACATTCAATGTCCGTGAAAACTGCGAAGAAACCCTTTGTGTTTACGTGTGAAATGGAGTCAAGTTCTAAGGCTTAGATACTTTTGAACAGTTTTTACACCTCTATGGATGTTGACTAGGACGTTCAAAAGTCATCCAGGTGTGAGACCCATTTGTGGGGCTGTTTTGAATTTGGCAAGATGTCTGGTATCCGTGACCCTCACCCACTAAACGCCAGTAAGACGCCCTCACTCCCTTCATCACAACCAAAAAAATGCCCTGGATCAGCAAGGTCAGGATTTCAGTATGGAAACTGAAAAATTGTGTTTCTCTTTTAACTAAAAAAGGGAATATGTGGGGAAAGCATTTGACCGACTTAAAAAAGGTGAGAAGAGATTCCATGTCTCGTTACCCTGCCCGGCACAGTGTGGATTAGTGTCAGGAAGAGCCCACTTTGACTGTATTGGGAATTTATTTAATTTGTGTCTCATAGGTCAGGGTTTCTTTCTTCTTCACCTACTCTGTCAATTCTTCTGCATCTCTGAACTTAAACGTTAGTGATTTCATAGATAAACAAATGGTTCTGATTCACATCCAGCAACACCAAGTTTAGTGTTTGACACATCGTAGCTACTTCCCAGTCGTTGAAGAATGAGTGAACTGACGGCCCACCCCCACCCGCATTGGCGGTGCCTGTGAATTTCCTCCTATTTTCCTCCTCCTCTCCGCGATTGTCCTCACTCCTCGGTCCCTGCTCCACGGTCTCTGCAAGGGGATCCTGAGGTTCCCCCGGGTCCCTGCTCAGCCCCTTTTCTGCAAGGACATCAGCAGGGAGAAGCAGGAAGACTCTTCAGTCTCCTTTCCTCCACACAGCCAACATCTTTCCTGTGTGACGTGGTTATAGGAAGCCTCTTCTAGTTCTGTGTGCACAAGGTGTTCTCTTCAGTGTTGGGACTGTTTAAGGCACCATCAAGGGGATTGCGAAGCTGCAGGGCCACTCCCAGTGCAGTCCCTGTTCACGCAGTAGAGGTAGGGAGATGAATGACCCCTGCGTGGCAGCGGAATGGGACAAGGTGTCCTGGGTGTTTGAGGGAAGTCACCCAAGGCAAAGCTGCCTCAGTACTTGGCAGTCGAGTGTCAGGCACAGTGGACTGTGAAGTGGCAAATGATGTGTCACAGAAATGCCACAGCAGAAATGCCTAGGAATGGAAAGGAGGGGGAAATGACAACAGACAGGGTTAATCAAGGAAGGCTTCCTAAGCGGTTTGTGACTAAATGAGTTACCTCAGGTTGGCTGTTGTTCAGATAGCTGGAGATGGTAATGATCCTCCAGCTCCAAGTCTGGAAGAAACTGACAGGAGAGATTGTACGCCTTGTTGTAATTAATACAGTCTTCAAACCTTTCACAATGTTCGGTGGAAGACTCAGCATCGTAGCTCTGTCAGATCTTCCTAAGGTAATTTGTAAATTTAACATCATCTCATATCATCTGATTCTAAAGCTCGTATAGCAAAAGAAACTTACATAGCCAGGAAAATTCTGAAAAGGAAGAAGGTAGAAAAGGGTTGCCTAGCCCTACCAAATGTTAAGCCATACTAGAAGTGTTGCTGGAGCACAGGGGATTTTTCGGGTGGTGAAGCTAATCTGTCTGATACTCTAGGGGTAAATACATGTCATTGTACATTGGCCAAAGCCCATAGATTATACAACACAAAGTGACCCGTGATGTGAGCTATGGACTTTGATAATGATGTGTCAATGTTGCTTCATTGATTACAACAAATGGAGCACACTGGTATGGAATGGTGATGGTGGGAAAGGCTGTGTAGGGTGAAGGAGAGATGGTTAAAGTGAGAACTCTTTACTTTCTGCTCCGTTTTACTATGAAGCTAAAACTGCTCTACAAATGAGTCTATTAGTTTTTTACTTTTAATTTTTTTTATGAGGAAGACTGGCCCTGAGCTAACGTCTCTGCCAGTCTTCCTCTCTTTTGTGTGGGATGCTGCCACAGTGCGGCTTGATGAGCGGTGCTGGGTCCACACCCTGGATCCCAAACTGCAAACCCCGGGCCACCGAAGTAGAGCTGGTGAACTTAAGGACTACGCCACCAGGCCGACCACCTCTGTCAGTTTTTTAAAAGATGTGTTGCTGGCCCTTGAGTAACCACAGATCAGTGGAACAGAGTACATAAATAAGATAAATACGTAAAAGAATATTTAGCAATAAGAGCCATCCTTCATTTATTTAGATATTCTAGGAGTATTTATAAGTGCCTACTCATAGGCACTCCGCTTGGAGCTGGAGGTGCAGTGGTGGACAACACTGATGTGGTCCCTGCCTTCTGGGAGTTTACAGTCTGGTTAGGTACCCCCGTGACACAAATACAGAAGTAAATCTCTAGAAGTGAGCTTATTTTCTTCCCTCTAATCTCTGGGGGAAAAGATTGTAATCTAGCTTGTAACTTCCAGAAGGGTGGAAACTTTCCTCTGAATCACACTGTGTGTTAGCATCATAGGGCTTGAATGAATGACAGTATAAGAAAGGATTTGAAGCACACAATTGCTGTTTCTTATTTCATTCTCTCTGACAGAGTTTGGAAAAGAATCTTGTTGTAGAAGAATGTTGTTACCCCTTGGATGTTTCCAGCAAAATCTGAGAGCAGAGTGAAGAACTTGGACTGATTATTGATGTAACACACACTCCCCACTAATACAAACCAGAGGTAAATGGAACCCTTAATTGAAAGGAACCGTCTTCATTCTTATGGTATAATAAGCATAGTAATTCAGTAGTTGTAATCCTGGCCTTCTCTCATGGGTAGTATTTCAAAAAGGGAACCAAGTGCTTTCCTTAATTACACTTTTCTAATTGCTACCTGAAAAAGAGAGTAAAGATGTGAATTGAAATATAATATTTGGCAATAACCTCTGTATGTGCTTAAGAAATTCTATGAACTTCCATGTTCTATGTATATTTATAAAGTATATATTATAAAAAATACATACATATATATTTCCTGAGGAAAGATTTCTCCCTGAGATAACATACGTTGCCGCGCTTCCTCTTCTTTTGCTTGAGGAAGATGAGCCCCGAGCTAACATCTCTGCCAGTCTTCGTCTGTTTTGTATGTGGGTCAGTGCTACAGCATGGCTGACGAGTGGTGTGGGTCCGTGCCTTAGATCTGAATTCGTGAACTGAGGCCACCGAAGCAGAGCCCACTAAGCTTAACCACTACGCCACGGGGACGGCCCCCCTGTTCTATATTTTCAAAGTAAAGTGAACTTCTAGTAAGAACAGTAGTAGCCTAAAGAAAAGAATGGAGTATCCATGGTATCTTTGGTACTTATTTTGGGCAGTTGTGAGAGCACGTGTAAGTATCTTGATAGAAGACAGTTCTCTAAGTTTTATGCTTTCGTTTCCTAATATCTTTGGATATAATAGAGAAACACATATGTTCTGTTGGCCTGTGTGGCATTATCAGTGGGAAAGAATTATCCTTCTTCTAGGCAGTTCCACAGCCTTGGGAAACAATAACACCTAATGTCTGTTAACATTTGTACAGGCCTACCTCACAGATATCACAGGTTCTGTTCCAGGTCACTGAATAAAGTGAATATCGCAATAAAGCGAGTCAGACTAATGATTTGGTTTCCCAGTGCATGTAGAAGTTATGTTTACACGATACCATAGTCTGTTAAGTTTGCAATAGTATTATATCTAAAGGGACATCATACATAGCTTAAGTAAATAATACCTTATTGCTTGAAAATATGAACCATCATCTGAGCCTTCAGCAAGTTGTAATCGGGTTGCTGATGGGGGTCTTGTAAGAAATGCGGCGTCTGTGAAGCACGGTAGAGCGAAGCACAGTACAGTGAGGTAGGCCTGTACAGCAGCTGCCATTTAAAAAGTGCGTGCACACACGTTAAGGCAGTGAATCCGCACAGCAGGCCTTTGCTGATGAAGTGGGAGTGGTACTAACGTCCCCTCCTGAGTGCTTCCTCTGCACTGAGCCCAGAGCATAGACGGTGACAGTGACTCACTTCACAGATGGTGAAACTGAGGCCCAGAAAAGGAAGAATTGAAACTTGAACTCAGGTATTCCTTGTTTTTGTTTTTTTTTTTTTTTACTGTAGTAAAATGTACGTAAGCAATATTTATCATTTTAACCATTCATAAGTGTACAATTCAGTGGCATTAAGTGCACTCATGATGTTGTGCAGCTGTCACCACTGCCTGTAAACAAACGGTTTTCATCATCCTCAACAAAAGCTCTGTCACCTTGAAAAACTAACAGCCCCATTTCCCCTCCCCCAGACCCTGGTGACCTCTATTCTACTTCACGTCTCCGTGAATTTGCCTATTCTAGGTGCCTCATGTTAGCGGAATCCGACATATTTTTCCTTCGGTATCTGGCTTCTTTCACTGAACATAATGTTTTCTAGGTTCATCCATGTTGCAGCATGTAACAAAATGTTATTCCTTCTTAGGGCTGAATAGCATTCCATTGTGTGTACATACCACATTTTGTGTATCCATTCGTCTGTTGATGGACACTTGGGTTGTTTCTACCTTTTGGCCCTTATGCGTCATGCTGCTGTGAGCATTGTGTACAAACATTGGTTCAAATCCCTGCTTTGAATTCTTTTGGATGTATAGGTGGGAGTAGAGATGTTGGATCGTGTGGAAGTTCTACGTTTAACCTTTGAGAAAGCGCCAAAAAGTCTTCTACAGTGTCATCCTGTTTTAACAATTAACACAAATTTTAAGCATTTACAGGAGCAGACATAATGGTGTGGTGTTCGTGGACCAGCCATGAACTCCTTCAGCTTGAATATTTATCAGCTGATGGCTGTCGTGTCTCCTCTCTACCCCTCCCTGTTTCGCCCTATTCCATAGTTTTTTAAGCAGATCCCCAATATCATATACTTTCACTTGTTCATCTTTGATATATACATTTAAAATGTCAGAGTTTTGTTCCTTAATATCCTGGTTTATTGTTAAATATCCAGTCAGCACTCAAATTCGCAGTTGTCTCCTAAATGTCATAGAAATTGTTTTGAAGAGTTTGAGTTAGGTCTAAGTTAGGGCCACACTTGGCGTTTGATTGTTAGGTCTCGGATGTCTGATTTAATCTATGGGTTCTCCTTCCATGTCTCTCTCCACTTTCTTTGTCTTTGTTTCTTTTTTTCTCAATAACTTTACTTTTTGAAGAAACCAGGTAGTTTGTCCTATCTGAAGATGACATTACAAATAATACAAGAGTGAATGAACACAATGGATAATGTCTTAAGAGAAATAAGAGAAGGAGGAAATTTTAAAAATTCTATAAGAAGAGCAAATGAATTCTAGAGAAATGCCAAATATTAGAGATAAGCAAAAAAGTCAGGCCAACTCTGAAAATAGTAATGCCAACACATGTAAGAATTTAGTGTGGCATAAAAATGATATTTCAAATCAGTGGACACATTAGTGAGTAAACTGTGATACTTCCACGTTGGAGTGTAAATCACCTCTCTGGAAGGATCCGCAGCGTGGCAAAAGTAAATGTGTCTAAGGGAGGAGGGAAATGGGTGGCCGGGGAACTTGGGGAGAAGGGTGAATTTCCATTGAATCCCCTTTTGTACCTTTCTCACGTTCTCTCCTGTGAATCTATTACCTCTGAGGTCTGCCTGCCTGAGTTGAAACCCCAGCTCCCCTAGTTGCTGACTCTTCACCTTGGGCCAATTCTTGACACTCTCCAAGCCTGTCTCCTTATGGGCGAAATGGGGTGAGTGACTTCGTGGTGCTTCATGACACAATATAAGCTCTCATTAAATGTAAATGACCAGCAGAAACAACACAAATGTCCATGAACTGAGGAAAGCATAAACAAGTGTGGTGGCTCCGTTATGCAGTCATACAAAGGAATGAAAGACTGACACACACTACAACGTGGATGGACGTTGAAAAACCTTCTGCTAAGTGAAAGAAGCCAGACACAAAGGTCACGTATTGTGGTATATTTCAGATGTGTGAAATGTCCAGAAAAGGCAAGTCCGTAAAGATAGAAAGCAGATGAGTGGTTGCCGGGTCTGGAGAGAGGAGGGAGTGAGGAGCAGCCTCTAATGGTTAAGAGGGTTTCTTTTAGGGGTGATGAAAATGTGTTGGGTTTGATAATGCTGGTGGTTGCCTGAGCTTGTGAATGTACTAAATGCCACTGAATTTAGAGTTTCAAAAGGTGAGTTTTCTGGTATGTGAATTATATCTCAATAAAAATAATTTTAGAAATGTAAGTTACCAATTTTCTCACGGTAATTATTTACTGTTCACATCACTCCCCTCCAACCACTGCATTCCCTTGTATGCCTCCTGTCCCCCACGCTTCCCCTGCTCAGCCCCTCCAGGTGCCCCACAAGACTTCCCAGGGAGTGACTCTGGACCCTTGGGCACACAAGTCCTGTGCAGGTGGAGCCGCGACCCAGTGCACAGGCACACCCACCACTCTCCCGCAGTGTGACAGACGCTTCCGGCAGGTTTTTCTCATGTGGTTTGGAGGATAGTGATGTTGAGAAAAGGTGGCGACAGGCCAGGTGGATTCAGGAGGACCTGGCAGGTCTCTCAAGTCAATACTTATGAACAGACACTTTTCTGAGGAAAATATACAAGTGGGCAGCAGGCTCATGAAAAGGTATGAAACATGACTAATTTTTAGGAAAGGGCATTCAAAACCAAAATGAGCTACCACCTCCCGCCCGTCAGAATGGCTATTATTAGAAAAACAAGAAATGGCAAGTGTTGGAAGGGTGTGGAGCAAAGGGAACCCTCATATAGTGCTGGTCAGAATGTAAATTGGTACAGCCACTATGGAACAGAGAATGCAGATTCCTGAAAAAATTAAAAATAAGACTACCATATGACCCAGCTATTCCACTTTTGGGTGTTTATCGAAAGAACGTGGAAACACTAATTGGCAAAGATAGATGCGCCCGTATGTTCATTGCATCATTATTCACAATAGCCAAGACTTGGAAACAACCTCCTAAGGGCCCCCTGAGAGATGAATGGATAAAGAAGATGTGGTATATATACAATGGAATCCTACTCAGTTATAAAAAGCATGAAATCTTGCCATTTGCAGCAACATGAGTGAACCCTGAGGGTGTTACGCTAAGTGAAATGGGTCAGATGGAGAAAGACATATACCTAATACTTCACTCATATGTGGAAGATAAACAAACACATAGATACCAGAGGGGAAAGCGGGGGAGGAGGAGGAAAGGGGTAAGGGGCAGATGTGTAGGACGATGTATGGCAATTGGACCTTGGGTGGGAAAACGACATAGTCTGTACAGAGGGGAAATAGAATGAAGTACATCTAAAAAAAAGTTTAGGCCCCGCTCCAGAAGTTTGATCTCATCCACCAGTAACGTCTGGATGCTGTGCTCTGAAAGCCAGCTTGGTCGCCAACAGGCGTTAGCAAATGCTGAGCACTGCTGGCATGCAGGTCTCAAGTTGAGGCCTTGCTCCTCCGCAGGCAGTGTGACTGCAGCCCACTGCGGAACGTCAGTAGTAAAGCGGCTCAGTGACCCTGACCTTGCGTGTTGTTGCAAAGGTTAACTGAAGTAGTGGGCTCGTGGGCCTGGTGCACAGAAGTTGAGGAAATTTCTCTGCCTGCCCTGTCCTGCTGCAGCAGCTCCCATGGGGAGGCTCCTGTTATCAGCTGCCCCCAAGGTAACTCAGCCCTGGCCATTCATCCCGTAGATTCCCCTTTGATTTATACTGACCGTCCCCAGCCGTAGTCATTCATGGATGAAGTGACCCAAGCCTTTTGGAAGGTGTCCTGAATCTCTTGTTTTCCAAAACACCGATGTGGTGGTCGTGAGCCATAAGACCAGCCTCCCGAGAGACTTTTTACATTTCTCCTGGTCAACCTAGACTCATCGGCTGCCGTCTTCAACTCTATTCCAATTTTACTCTTTTAACGCTCCCCTCAGGCCCTGCTTCTGACTTCTGTCATTCACGACTCCTGCTTCTTTTTATAAACCCCTCAAATCTCTCCCCTTTTGGCCTCCCCAGCCCTGCACCCAATTATGGCCTCTTTCGTCAGTTCGTCTCCCTTTTCCCTCATTCTCCTGTCCAACTTCACTTTTTTTTTCTCCTGAAGAATTGGGTTCCCTCCCACCCCCATCACAGAAAAAACACAGTTAACAGCATTTCCAAACACAGAAGGCTTCTTTATTACTCATCTATTCATTCTAGTACTTTATTTACTGTTTTACTAAGTTTTTAAATATATCAAAATGAATAAGAGAAATCTATCTATCTATCTATCTATCTCTAGAAAAGCAACTGGTCCCCAAAGGGGCACCAAGAGCCCTAGCAGCCTTATATCGCGTAGCCATAGTATCGAGAAATTTCCATTTCTTTTTCCCTCTCAATGAAAAACTGCACTTTCCCCCAAGAGGTGTACTTGGCAGCCTTCTCACGCTCCTGTTGAGCCTGCCTCTTCATGGCCTCCCGCTCTGGCCTCTGTTCCTGTGTGATGGGCTCTGACATCACTGGCCCTGGAATGACGGGTTTCCTCCATGGAATTGGTTGCTTGCTGAAATCCTCCAGTAGATACTGGGCGGGAGGCTTGGGCGGGGCCTGGAGCATGGGCACAGCAGTGGGAACGGGCTCCTGCTGGAGAGAAGTGCAAGATGCTGTTCTGTAAGGTGCAGGCCTTGAAGCAGGACACTGAGGGCCGCTAGGCCGGGTGGGGTTGGTCCAACCCGGTCGAGCGGGGTTGGTGGTAATTGGCCGAGCTGGTCTGGCAGGACCTGTCAAAGATGCAGGAGCTGGGTGGGTGGAATTGACTGCAGTTGGTTGAGCTGAGTTGGTGGAAGCAGGCCGGGCAGGGTCTGCCACAGCAGGCCGATGTGAGGCCAGAGCCTGTGGCCTCCGAGGAACAGGTCGAGCTGGAGGCTTGTCCACGGACAGAAAAGGCAAAGGTACCAACCTGACCTTCCCAGGAGGTGGCAGCTCGTCCCGGGATGGAGGTGGACACTCCATTTCAGCACTGCTCTCTGCTTTCTGGGCTTTGACTTGAGTTTCCTCAGGACACTGACCCTCCAGTGGTTTATCCAGCCACGGTTTGATAGCTGGGCAGGGCTGGGGGTGTTTGGGGTTGCTGGAGGTTCCCAGGGCCCGGGAGGAAGAGGGCCCGGTGTTCTTCTCACTCTTCCTCCCCAGAGCATGAAGCACCTGCACCGACTCCAGCATGTGCTGGCCGAGGCTGGTTCGAGGCCGCTTAAAGGTTTCTTGGCTCAGCTCAGGTTGATTCTTCCTCCGCTTCATCCTGGGCATCATTGGCTTCTCTTCCACCCTGACTTCAGTCCCTGACTGCCGACTCTCTCCGGCTTTCTTGGGGTTGTTTCCTCTGGTCTTCTTGGTCCTTTCCTGCCCATGGCTCTTAGTTGTACTGATCCTGCTGGGTGCGGCTTTCTGAGGTTTGCTGTTGGAGTGCTCGGCCTCGTTCTCAGGAGCCCTGTCACTGGCTGCAGCATTGCAAATAAGCCCTTCTCCCCCTGACAGGCACTCTGGGTCCTTTGGCTGGATTTTGGCCTTGGGAGCACCATCGAGAGGCTCAGAGGCCTGATGTTTGTTCTTCCTGGTGTTATCGGAGGCATCCTTTCTGCTACTTGACTTTTCCTGCAGCTGGATGGACTCGATGGCTCCTGTCTCTTTGGCTTGGATCAGCTCGGGGCCTTGGGGTTGATCAAGGTCTTTCAAGGGGTCGAATAGTTGGGGAAGGTGACCATCCTCCATCAGTGTAGCGATGTCTGCAAAGCCACCGCTAGCCTCGGTCCCGTTTTCCAGTGTCCCTTGGCCCTCAAGACTCAGGCTACTCTTTCCCAGATCAGCGTTTTCGGAAGCAGGGTGGTCCTCTGGCCCGAGGGGATCGATGCAGGCCAGGAGCTGGAGAATATCAGGAATTTCTAAAGGGTGTGGTAGAGGATCTTGGTTTTCTATTGGGATCTGGTCGGGATCCAGAGGCTTTGAAAGGTTGGTGTTAAACTCATCCCAATTCTTTGGAGCTGGAGACAGTGCCAGGAGGTTACTGTTCGAAGTCTGGAGTGAAGCTGTCAGTGAAATGTCTGCAGGCTCATGTGGTGGGTTACTCTGCAGCATCTGGGTATTTCTGCTACTGCAGGATTTGGGGAATTCTGGAGTTTGCTGTAGACAAAATGTCTGGCTTGGAGGTTGCAGTCCCAGGAAAGTCTCTCTCCCCAGGGAGGTTTCCACCACTACAAAGGAAGCAAGGATGAAGTGAGTCCTCGGTGGGTGAGATGTTCCCCCCTAGACACCAGTGCAGCAACCACGTCCCTTCCCCCGATGGGCAAGGCGTTTCTCCTGGCTCTTAAGGATCATGGACAGCGCCCTGTGCTAGGAGCTAAGAGGCGAGTGTTCTGGTTCTTACTGGTGATCATTGGATGTCATTGTCCCTTGGCTTTCTTTCTATTTCATAGGGTTGTCATAGGAGCAGTAAAAAGTAAAAGAGAGTTTTATACTATGAGACATTTCACAAGTCCTAACATTCTCCTATAGAGTCTTTTTGATGCTGTCCATTTTCCCGAGAGAATGAGAACACGTCACACTGTGGACGAGGAGAGGGAGCGGAGCTCTTTCCGATGGAATATATGAGCAAGGACAGATTCCTAGCCTGCTGAATTTTGACAGCGTCTCGGGACAGAAGGGCTTATTCCTGGTATGAGTGAACAAAGCGAGGGAAAGTTTGCGTGTCTCTATCATAGTGATAGTTCTGACAGGCCTTCCCAGGAGACTAACCCGTAAATCGGCAGAGGGAGTCCATTTGTATGTGGTGGAGTAGGGCACTTAGCAGCTGGGGTGGTGAGAGGTATGGGGTCCCTTGGTGTGCTCTTGGGGTTCTCAGCCATGTAGCATGGATGAGCATTACAGTGTCCCCCCTGCCCCCCTGTATGAGGTGTTCTTATGTCGAGTCTGAAATGGGGAGCACTGAGCGAGGGTAGTGTTCACTCATGTCTCAGGACTTCAGTTCTACCTGTCTGTGGCCTCGCCGCTTCCCGGCTGCAGATTTGACCCTGATTTTGGATGCAGACCTCCTTTCTCTGCCTTCTTGCTGTTTGTACTCACCTTGAGATCTGGTTTGTGGGATGGCTGGAGCAGACGCAGCGTAGTAGACCCCAGAGGTGGAGGCTGGTGGAAGGACATGTGTGGGCTGAATCTCCTTTAGTACCAACACCATTTCTGGTTGAGGAGCAGAGGCCCCAGCTCCTGTGTAGGACACAGAGCCGTAGGACTGCAGGCAGGGGCCAAGTTCTCCAGACAGCAGAGGCCCCAGTGTGCCGTGACCATAGTAGTACACCTGGCTTCCTTCCTGGTAGGGAAGTGACAGGCTGTGTCCCTGATTTGGAACCTGAGATGGTGTTCCCTGAACAAGGCTGGTGGAAAGTGATGGATACAGTGGGACCGGGTTATTGGCACCTGAAGTTCTGTCATAGTGTGCTGCCATAGACATGGAAGAAACCGTTGTGTCGTGGCCAGTGACAGTCAGAGTGCAGTCTCCGAGTGAAGAGGACTCCTGTGCAGTGCTTCCTGGGACACCCCACTCAAAGAGACCCGGATAGGAAGCAGCTGAGGTGGAGCTCTGGCTCTGGCCAGTCACTCCAGACAGCGTGGTTGTGCTAGAATGTTGGTAAAGGTAGGCGCTGCCCATGAGTGGCTGGGAAGAGGTGCCCGTGGCTGATGGCAGTAGCCATCCTGAACTGACGGCTGGAGCAGAGACTCTGGAGAAATTGCAGACACTTCCTGCTAGGGAAGCTGCGTCGCTCACCACAGGAAGAGAGAGCTGCAGGGAGTTTGGAGTTCCAAGTAAGGATGGATTTTTGAAATTTTCTGTAGGGAACAAGAGGGTGAAGAAAAACTCAGTGAGATTGATCAACTCTGACAATGTCTGAGGAGCAGCATCATCTCAAGGTTGCTGCATGAGGAAGCCTCTCATCCCAGTGCTCACTGAGATAGCGAACACCCACGCCTTTATGGTGGTTGTAAGGGCGGGAGGAGTTTGTTCCTTTCTGTGTAACTGCCTGTGCTCCCAGCTGCGGCAGAGATGTGCAGAAGCCCCAAGTGGTGTGGTCCACACCTTGTTGTCTAGGCTGGAAGCCCCTTCTCGCTGTCCATCCTTCCCTTGAGCCTCCCCTAGTCCTGACTCATCTACTCTTTGCTAGAATAGAAGCATTTTAGAAGTAGAACGTCCTCAGAGATGCTCTGTTCTGACATTCTCCTGGTACGAGTGAGGAAACTGAGGCTCAGAGAGGTCAGCTGGAGTGGTCCGATTCTCCCATTATGGCAGCATCATCACCAGGTCACAGAGCCTAAGTCTCCTGACTTCTTGCCAGGACTCTGCTCTGACTGTTCCACTACCAGAACCCGGGAGAAGGAGACCTCCTAATAAGGTGTTTTCTTGGTCCCTTAGAAAACAGTGCAGCTGTTACCACTGTCTTCTTCAGGGTCTGTTTGCTCGTGCAGTTCACGTGCTGTTCCCTAGAGTTCACCCAGTAGTCAGTCCGGGTGGTAGGTGTAAAGGGTTACTCTTACCCTCTTCAAGCCTGGTTTCTGATCCTACCTCCACAGGATTGCCTGAGGGTGTGCATCCCAAGAAGTGCTTTTTGAAAGAAAACAGTAATTTAATCTCCCTGAGCTTCAGGTTACTCATCTGTAGTTACAATAACAACAGCAACAACAATAATAGTAATTCATACATGAATTCATATAGGACATATCTGTTATCTGGAGGAAGACATGATAAGTTCTGTGAAAAATCATGGAAAACATTTATCAAGGAAGTAAAAAGAACCATATAGATATTCATAAAAACTGCGGTATGCAGCAAGCAACAAAGCAGAATCAGTTTACTGATAAATGTAGTTCTGTATCATATACGCTTTGTCATGAAAGTGAATATTGCCGGCTCCATTGTAGTGCATACTATTTACCAAAACCAGCCCGAGAAGAAGGTGATTTTGAATGAATTCCTAGCCAGTACGTGCAGACAGAGTAGATCAGTAAAAGTGGCCTAAAAGGCATCAAAATGCTATCAATGTGAATGTATAGCTGGCCACAATATAAGCAGACAGATATTTCAGTGAAAACTGGTACAAAGCAGAGAGCAACATCCTAAGTGTAAAGGAATTCCGTTGTTGTGCTCGTTCTTATTTCTCTGACCATGAGCCGCAAGGAACAGCTAGTAAGGAATTAGTCCTTCTGATTCAAGTTAGGGGATATTATTTTTTTTAAAGCTTATGTTTTATTTTTAACAGGCATAACATCTGCATAGTTGAAAAATGAGAATAAAACACTAGAAATTCTGTTGCCTCCAGCCCTCTGGATAACGACTTTATCAGTTTCTGGATTATAGGAAGTGTCATTTCTAAAAGATCTCTGAAATGTGTATATTCAAACTCTCAGGTGCCATCCATGTTCAGAGAGGCAAGAGAAAAAAGCAAACAAGTGAGTCTGAGTCTGAGAAGCTGCTTTTCCTGGCGATGCCCTCCTCTGCCTTACTCGCCTTCCTCGGCTATGAATGTGAAGTCACCTGTGCTTCGCCCTGCTCTGAGCACATTTCACTCTGTGCTCTTCCTGCTGCAATTGAAAATCTTTGGTTCCTTCAGCATTTCATGCCAAACCACCTCTTTTTCCTGGAGAGCTCCTCCTCGCTCTCCTCCTCATTCTTCTATTTTATCCTCCCTCTAGGTTCCTGTTGGCCTGTGCTGATGAAAACAATCCTCAACTTCCTGACCTTTGAAGACTAGTCCCCCTGTAGCCCAGTACTCTCCTTTGTCTCTTCCTACTTTTTTTTTTTTCACCTCATTTAGGTAGATAACTCCAAACATGGGCATATTGCCTTGTGAACAACACTAAATTTAAAATACTACAGTTGAAATTTCAGTGGAGGGAGACCATTACAGATGAAACCTTTGGGGATATACTGCTAACTTCCTGCATCACCTAGATTTCTGTTTCTGTGGAAACACCCTCAAGAAGTCTCTGATTTCATTTCTACCTGGGTGCCCTTTAAGATTCAATATTAGAAAAGAAAAGGAGCAGAAGGAACCACAGTTGTAATATCCTGATGTGAGAGATGAGAGAAAACAGAGTTTGTGAGAGAGTCAACGACTTGTCCAAAGTCCTACAGCTCATAAATGTCAAAGTCAAAACTTAAATTAGGTCCCTAGGTTTACTTGAATACTTTCCTCCCATTAATCTCTGCTACATTAGAATCTACTACCAAATTTAGGGGCAAAAATACATAATGGAACACTTAAAAAGTTAGTTTCCTTGCCTGACATGGTGAGAAAAGAAGAGGAAGGATCAACTGCAGATCCAAGAGATGAGGAGACGATACCAGATGAAGTCTGAGTGGCTGCCGTCAAAGAGCGGTGTGTCCAGTATGAAGGTCACTGGTCACACTGGTCACTTGCGATGATCCAAATTTATTTACACACAACTCCATGGAAACCCCAAGATTCTAGCAGGTGGCCGTAGGTCTAGGGGGAGAATGATGTCACAGAGCAGGCAGTTCAAAGGTACGAGACAGCCAATAGGGCGGCCAGATTCCCCACAAGAAGATGGGATTGGGTGGAGGGAGTCGGGGGAGAGCTACAGCAGCACCTGCATGGCTGAGCTCTGGGGAGGTGACATCCTAGGAGCCACATGTGCTAGTCTCTCTTCCCCAGGCTCTTATGTCAGGGAATCCTCTCAACGTTCCTTATAGATGTTCATTAATGTAATTAACTCATAGTTCTTTGTATTCTATGAATTATACTTTATAATATACATTGTACATTAGTAATTACATGTACAGTTAGTTAATATCCTTAGAGAGGAAGGAAAAGGACATCTAGGTTGACCTATTACCGTTGTTCTGAAATCCTACCAGGTGATCTAACTGTGAACTTACTGCAGGTTTTAAGGAGCAAAGGAAAGGATTGGCAGCTCCTTCTGTAACTTGGTGAAAGAGTAGGGTGAGGTTTGTTGAGTGCCCCTTATGGGGAATGATGTGGTTAAACGGTCTTCTCTTTGACTTTCTTCTCCTTGAATCCTACCTTCCTTGGACTGGGCTGGGCCGGGTTGGACTTGCATCTCTCTGCTGCTCCCCTTTTCTTTTGTCTGCATTATAGGCCTTGTTTCTGGGACCAGCCTCGCCCTTGCATCTCCCCCTCCTGGATGTTACTTCCTTTCAATCCCAGCAGCAGAGGTCTTCTTTCCAGTGCCTGATGCTTCTGAAAATGGCGCCTGCCCATTAGAAGCAGATGCCAGAGAGCTGGGGACACAGCTGAGGGCAGAGCTCTTGTCTTCCAGCCTTGGGTTGCAATTCTTTTGCCCATAATTTGCTACCTCTGGCTCCTTGGGCCACACAGGCCTCCTGCCATCCCACGCTTTTATACATGAGAGGCATTCGGGGTCCTCCCCTTTCCTTCTCCTCTGAGTGTATCCAGTGTGGCAGTTGCTGTAGCCTCCTCCCTCTTGGAAACAGCCACTGTAGAATGATGGGCCTCTAGGGTTCTCTGTCGGCCATGGTTGTGTTCAAGGCCAAGCAACATGCAGAGGAGAATAGTGAGAGAAAGAGGAGGACATTCGTGGAGAATAGGGAAGAGGCAAGGTGAAAGGGACAGGAAAACAGCTGTCTGTGGATGTTTTGGCCTTGAGAAACAGGTGGACACATTTTGCCCTCATTTTGTATTAAGAGAACAGAAAATTCAGTATATAGCTTTTCAATTTGCTGGGTAGACCTGCAATAGCCGCAGTTTCTGTCCACTAAAGAGAATAATCTTAAATCACTTTCTCTCACTTTGTTTTATGTGATATTACATGATTTATGTTATTCATTGGTAATTGTGTAGAATATGGGTTGTTTTCAAATGCTCTGGGTCTTTCTCCGTGTTTCTCCTGGTTGTGTTTTTAAGGATCCAACGTTGGAAGACAGATCACATGCTGTTCTCCTGCTGATTGTTCATTGGGAAGCCTCACGAACTAACTTGACCTGAAGGGTTCTGTGGAGAAACTTACGAGGGGGCTGTGAGAAGCATTGTGGTGAGTTGCACGCTGCCCTCACGCCTAAGGAGCAGATGTCTGCAGTGCACCCGGCTGGCCTGGGAGCCTCTGCTTTTGTGCCCCTGCTTAGTGCTCTTCTCTCTAACCACTCTGGTGACTGGGAGACAGTGGGCGAGGGCTGAGTTGCTGCTGATTTGTATGTGGAGTCAGCTGATTTGGGGAGGAAATCTGTGGATCTAGTCATTTTCCTTGGCGGTAAGCTTTGCGGATGCCTAGGTGGACCTATGTGGAGACTTTCATAGTTCAAATGAGTAGGAGGTGTGTGATCCAAGATGCCAGGATCCCACAAGTAGATACCTGCTAGATGGGACCTCCAAAGACACACATTTCATTTATAGGAATATTTTTCCTGTTATGAAATGTTAATGTTTTGAGTGATGGCGGGGGGTGCTTACCCGAGGAGAAATTGTGAAGGGTATTGCAGTGTAGAGCTATGGCTGGGGCTCATGAAATCTTTGAAGGGTTTTGCCCCTCAGCTTCATACCCCGGATAGCCTACTTCCATGATATGAGGATGTAACGTGAGGCTAACAACATATCCACAAGTGAGACTGGTCTCTCTCTTCTCTATGTCATGTGGAAATGAAGGGAATCCGGAGCTAACGCAGGTTAGGGTGGGTAGTATAAGTTTGTGGGAGCTGTGGTAAGACAAATTCTCATAGCAGTAAAATGTTTACACATGAAAATATTCACTTTCCGCTTCCAGTCTGTTCAGGCAAACCCTTACTTGGGCCTTTCCTGCTTCCCAGTCTCTATAACCGCTTTCTTTCCATCATTCCAGGCATTTAACCTTAGCTTGCAGCCTCAGCATCATGTTACCTCTAAAAGAATCTTAAATGAAACTTGAGGAACGTCAGAAGGTTGAGTCCAATGTTCTGGAACTTACCACCAAGCCCTGCACTCACAGGAAGCGTTTTTTTTATAGTTAGGGTACTGTCTCGTCCCATAGACCCGTTTCCTGCATTTTGTTGCCACGGGGATAACTGAGACTTGTCTTGGTGTAACACACCCTGTCCGTCTAGCCCTGAGGCTCTTCCTTACTCTCCCCGTTGTCCCTTTTTGATTCAATTAAGGACTGGCATCCCTCAAACTCCTCCATGTTCCCCGGGGCCCTGCCGGGTACTGGCAGATTTTGTTAGTGTCAACTACTTATCTGTTCGGTGCTCCAAATATGCCTTGCTCCTATATTTTCCATTCCAGTGTCCTGCATACCCATGGAGGCGTTCTTTTACTTCATGTTGGATTCGTACCTCCAAAGACCTACACTTTACTGCTTCCCATACTTTCTGGAAACCTTGTTGTGCTTAGGTCTAGATTTTCTTGCGTCATCTGAGCGTAGTCCCACCCCAGCTTGTGTCATTTAGCAAATGGGAAGTGCAAGACCAATATAGCCTTTCTAGGTTCTGATCAATTCATGTTACATTTTGTGTGGTCATGTCTATAGCTTTCTGTACCCTGTGTACTTTTAGGCCACTGCTCACCAATGGTGTATTTTTTTCCATAAACTCCAAAGGAATATGTATATTAAGATTAGCACCTGAGCTAACAACTGTTGCCAATCTCCTTTTTTTTTTTTTTTCCTGCTTTTCCTCCCCGAATCCCGCCAGTACATAGTTGTATATTTTAGTTGTGGGTCCTTCTAGTTGTGGCACGTGGGATGCTGCTTCAACGTGGCCTGATGAGCAGTGCCACGTCCGCGCCCAGCATCCAAACCAGCAAAACCCTGGGCCGCCAAGCGGAGTTCGCAAACTTAGCCACTCGGCCAGGGGCTGGCCCCAGGAATATTTTTTGATGTAACTTCAAAGTTGAAGGTGCCAAGTTGTAAGTTTGCAAACTCTGCTGTGCTAACTGATGTCGTTCTTTTTGCAAATAGCAACTTACTAATGTTCACCTACTAGGAAATATGTAGAATATTCCTGAGTTGTAGATGCTTGTGGATTTCAACTTGGTTAGACTGTGACTATCCCAGAAATGTTAGAGCTAGTGATCGTTTTACCCATTCATTTATTCCTTTATTCCAGAACTCTCACCTCTCTGACCTGTTGTTTACCTAGCTCTCCAATGGTTGTGAAGATTATTAACAGTGTTTGTAAGATATTTTCAGAAACTAGAAAATAGGCAGTAAAAAGCATTCACTATTACAATTATCTACAGGTTAATCTGAAATTTATTGCCCCTTCTGCCTTCAGACCTACTGTAGGACGTGCTGTCCTTTGCCGTTCCACTTGTAGCCAAATTCAGAGTTTTCCTAACAGGGACAGCTCCCTGTGCCTGATGCTGTGTGGAAATCTTAGTCTTCAGCTCCACTCTTATCCCTCTCAGTTATTTATCGGTATTTTTGAAAATATACATAGCATCACCCTGTAACATGATACCTGGCACAGGGTAGGAATCCAATGAAAGTTTCACTCTAAGTGGGAGAGTAGGTTGTTACAGTGTTTTTGGAGGGGAATTAGAGAGTACTTTAAAAATTTTAAGTTTGCATATCCTTTCCAGCAATTCTACTTCTAGGAATTTAAAAGTAGCTGTACTCACGCGTGAGGATGTTCACACTGCAGTCTCTGTGTAGCAGAGGATAGAAGTACTGAAAACAACTAAAAGTCCATCAATATTGGACTCATAAATTTTGGTAATTGTACTGAATGGAATAGTATGCAAGCATTAAAAGGAATAGAATGGATGTATGAATAAATGGACTGGAAAGTTGAGGGTCAGAGGTCGATTGTGGAACATGTGGAGTACGCTGCTTTTACATGAAATAGAGGATATGCATATAGGTACAAAGAAATCTTTATATAAAATATGCGAGTGAACGTAAGCACTTGGAAAACATCTGGAGAAGCACACAAGGAACTGGGGGAGTTGACTTCAGTTTTCATTGCATGGCCTGCAGTGTTTGAAATCTCAAGGCGGTGACAAGCGTGCGCTCATCTGCATGAGCTGTACTACCGGCCTCCGGCGAAGGAGGGCGCCGTAGCCGCCAGAGTGCTGTTCCCTGATCGGGCTTCTCTGGCAGCCGGCCTGGTGACGTCATCAGGCCAGGCGGTGTCGCATGCGCTGTGGTAGGGATTTGGGCGCTGCCTGGTTTGCCACGCAGGTTCTTGCGGTTGGGGGTCTTGTTCTGACACCGAGGGCGCCGGACTGGGGAGTCTGTCAGTCTCGGCGGCAGGGGGGCATCTTGGGGCCCACATGAGCCAATGGCTTCATGCCCGCCGCGGCCAGGTCCACGGACCCCTCTTTTGCGGACCTTCTTCAGCCAAGAGGAAGGGCAGAAACCACGTTCCCGAAAGGTAAGACGCTTTGGCCCCTGGGCGTAGCCCTGCCGCCTCTCGGCTCCTGGGTCTGGGTCTCGTCCACTGGGGTCTCTGCCTGTCACTGTTGAGGCCGCGTGCTTGGCCCCTCCGCCCCTTTCTCGGAGGCATTGACCGTCTGGCTGCTCCGCGTACAGTGGCTGAAACGGACGGTATGAGATGTTCTGATTTCTCCCCGTGCTTTTAAAAGCGAGGCTCTGGCCATTGCTCGGGTCAAGTGCAGAGGGACTGCTTTCTAGGATGGTCTGTCAGTGCTGGGGACGGTACTTAAATATCGAAACTGAGTCCCGCTCAGTTCCTCAAACTGTGTTGTTTGGGCACGGAAAATGTGAGTGATGAGAACCAGGTTTGAGTGAAGAAGGCCTCCGCAACCGCTGAACTGTCTGCGGAAAATGTTGGATTGTGTCGTTGCCGGGAATCACGAAGGGCAGCAGTAGCTGCCTACCGGGTCTCATCTGAGAGCTCTTCCTCTGCACGTTCAAACGATTAATTGTGAGACTTTGCTCTTGTGTGCAGTGAGCTCGTTTTTATTCCTTGAGACCTTCCTTTCGTCCAGCTCATACCTCATGAAGTCCCTTTCATTTGACCTCCTGAATATCTTGGAACCTGTCCCCCGACTTCCCTCAGCATCCTCATACGGAATGTGCCTGTTCTTTTGCATGTAGGTCCTGACTAGTGTGCGTGTATCCACTGTCGTTTCCTTCCAATGCATTCTTCACGCAGGAAATCTTTTTAATATGCAAGTTGGAACATTGCTCAGAAACATCACTCAAAAACGTTGTTTTCAGAGTGAAAACGAACTCTTGACCCTGGCCTTGAAGAGTCTGCCTGGTCTAGAATCCTCTCTGCTTCTTCGGCCGGGTCTTGTGCCCCTTTTGCCCTCACTGTCTGTGCTTCAGATTCACTGGGTTGACCTCGGTGAGTTCTCCCTCATCCTGCAGAGGTCAGCTGAAAGATTACTTTTCACTGTAACTCCTAGCACTAAGTGAAGTTCACAGCCCCTTTCCCATCTGATTTTCTTTTAAAATATGAATTTGAAGGTCCGCACGTAATGAATTTGATGACTTCAGTTGTATGAGAACTAAAAATAAACCGTGAAGTGAAAGAACTGAATCTAAACGATTTCCGTCAGCATGTGAGTATCGATGAACCTTAGCATTCAGGACTGGGCTGGCTTATCAGGGCTAGAGAAGGGCTGGCCGTCTGTGGTCTTAGGCCTTGTTTGTGGAGACCTTTGCTCTGTTTGGTTGCCTTGCATCTTTTCAAGATGGGGAACAGGAAGAAGGGGAGAACAGGTGGTTACTAGGTGGGGCTGAAGAAGGGGAGCAGCAAGATGCCAAGCAGAGAGCAGAGGGGACCTGCTGAGTGGGCTGTGAATTCCGTTTTCAAGGAGCCCCGTTGTGCGCAGGGAGACAGTCTAATGTCACATTTGGCTCACAGAAAGTGTATTAATAGGTGGAAAGACTGTCTCCCAGTTGGACAGCGGATAGCTAGGACTTGTGTCCTTGTTCTCAAAGTTCCTATCAAAAAGATAAGAAAAGTTAATTCAGTATTCTTTCAGAAATCTGAATTCACCGTGCAGAAGTCTGATTCCCACCCTATCTGACTCCATTTCCCCTTTTTATAGTAATATTTTGTAATATCCCCTTTACTCTCCTGAAGTGAAATTCATATATATACACAACGTGCTTCCACACTTAAGTTTAAGGGAAAAAATCAGTGTAATGCTCTAACTATAAAATAAAGGAGAAATAAAATAAAGTAATTTAGAATAGAGTAATATGTGTTTACATTTCCATATGTCAATGTTTGGGCATGGCTTCACTAAAAATAAAGGAATTGTCAGTTGCTTGCACCATGAATGCCAAAGCTGCCCATGCTCACTGATCTGGGTGGGTATGTTGCCTTAGTGGCAGGAGTTTCAATGATTGTGAGCTGCGCTAAGTAGATTTCCAAAGAAAACAAGGTACAGTCTTCACTAGGATGATAAGATGGTTTCTATGCTGGACATTCAATGTCCGTGAAAACTGCAAAGAAACCCTTTGTGTTTATGTGTGAAATGAAGTTAGGTTCTAAGGCTTAGATACTTGTGAACAGTTTTTCACCTCTATGGATGTTGAATAAGACTTTGAAAAGTCATCCAGGTGTGAGACCCACTTGTGGGAGTGTTCTGAATTTGGCAAGATGTGTTATACCCATGCCCGTCAGCCACTAAATGCCAGTAAAACCCCTCCCATCCCATCCTCACAACCACAAAAATGCCCCGGATCAGCAAGGTCAGGATTTCAGCATGGAAACTCTGAAAAACTGTGTTTTTCTTTGAAGGAAGAAAGGAATAGGTGGGGAAGGCATTTGACTGACATGAAAAAGGTGAGAAAGAGATTCCACGTCTCATCACCCTGCCCGGCACAGCGTGGATTAGTGTCAGGGAGAGCCCACTTTGACTACTGGGGATTTATTTAATTTGTGTCTCGTAGGTCAGGAGTGGGTTTTCACCTACTCTGTCAATTCTTCTGCATCTCTGGACTTAAACATTAGTGAGTTCTTAAAGATAAGCAAATAGTTCTGATTCACATCTGGCAACACCAAACATGGTCCTGGACACATCATAACTACTTTCCAGTCTTTGTTGAATGAGTGAACTGACGGCCCACCCCCACCCGCATTGGCGGTGCCTGTGAATTTCCTCCTATATTCCTCCTCCTCTCCGCGATTGTCCTCACTCCTCGGTCCCTGCTCCACGGTCTCTGCAAGGGGATCCTGAGGTTCCCCCGGGTCCCTGCTCAGCCCCTTTTCTGCAAGGACATCAGCAGGGAGAAGCAGGAAGACTCTTCAGTCTCCTTTCCTCCGCACAGCCAACATCTTTCCTGTGTGACGTGGTTATAGGAAGCCTCTTCTAGTTCTGTGTGCACAAGGTGTTCTCTTCAGTGTTGGGACTGTTTACGGCGCCATCAAGGGGATTGCGAAGCTGCAGGGCCACTCCCAGTGCAGTCCCTGTTCACGCAGTAGAGGTAGGGAGATGAATGACCCCTGCGTGGCAGTGGAATGGGACAAGGTGTCCTGGGTGTTTGAGGGAAGTCACCCAAGGCAAAGCTGCCTCAGTACTTGGCAGTCGAGTGTCAGGCACAGTGGACTGTCAAGTGGCAAATGATGTGTCACAGAAATGCCACAGCAGAAATGCCTAGGAATGGAAAGGAGGGGGAAATGACAACAGACAGGGTTAATCAAGGAAGGCTTCCTAAGCGGTTTGTGACTAAATGAGTTACCTCAGGTTGGCTGTTGTTCAGATAGCTGGAGATGGTAATGATCCTCCAGCTCCAAGTCTGGAAGAAACTGACAGGAGAGATTGTACGCTTTGTTGTAATTAATACAGTCTTCAAACCTTTCACAATGTTCGGTGGAAGACTCAGCATCGTAGATCTGTCAGATCTGCCCAAGTTAATTTATAAATTTAACATCATCTCATATCATCTGATTCTAAAGCTCGTATAGCAAAAGAAACTTACATCACCAGGAAAATTCCGAAAAGGAAGAAGGTAGACAAGGGTTGCCTAGCCCTACCAAATGTTAAGCCATACTAGAAGTGTTGCTGGAGCACAGGGGATTTTTCGGGTGGTGAAGCTAATCTGTCTGATACTCTAGGGGTAAATACATGTCATTGTACATTGGCTAAAGCCCATAGATTATACAACACAGAGTGACCCGTGATGTGAGCTATGGACTTTGATAATGATGTGTCAGTGTTGCTTCATTGATTACAACAAATGGAGCACACTGGTATGGAATGGTGATGGTGGGAAAGGCTGTGTAGGGTGAAGGAGAGATGGTTAAAGTGAGAACTCTTTACTTTCTGCTCCGTTTTACTATGAAGCTAAAACTGCTCTACAAATGAGTCTATTAGTTTTTTACTTTTAATTTTTTTTATGAGGAACAGTGGCCCTGAGCTAACGTCTCTGCCAGTCTTCCTCTGTTTTGTGTGGGATGCTGCCACAGTGCGGCTTGATGAGCGGTGCTGGGTCCACACCCTGGATCCCAAACTGCAAACCCCGGGCCACCGAAGTAGAGCTGGTGAACTTAAGCACTACGCCACCAGGCCGACCACCTCTGTCAGTTTTTTAAAAGATGTGTTGCTGGCCCTTGAGTAACCACAGATCAGTGGAACAGAGTACATAAATAAGATAAATACATAAAAGAATATTTAGCAATAAGAGCCATCCTTCATTTATTTAGATATTCTAGGAGTATTTATAAGTGCCTACTCATAGGCACTCCGCTTGGAGCTGGAGGTACAGTGGTGGACAACACTGATGTGGTCCCTGCCTTCTGGGAGTTTACAGTCTGGTTAGGTACCCCCGTGACACAAATACAGAAGTAAATCTCTAGAAGTGAGCTTATTTTCTTCCCTCTAATCTCTGGGGGAAAAGATTGTAATCTAGCTTGTAACTTCCAGAAGGGTGGAAACTTTCCTCTGAATCACAGTGTATGTTAGCATCATAGGGCTTGAATGAATGACAGTATAAGAAAGGATTTGAAGCAGACATTTGCTGTTTCTTATTTCATTCTCTCTGACAGAGTTTGGAAAAGAATCTTGTTCTAGAAGAATGTTTTTACCCCTTGGCTGTTTCCAGCAAAATCTGAGAGCAGAGTGAAGAACTTGGACTGATTATTGATGTAACACACACTCCCCACTAATACAAACCAGAGGTAAATGGAACCCTTAATTGAAAGGAACCGTCTTCATTCTTATGGTATAATAAGCATAGTAATTCAGTAGTTGTAATCCTGGCCTTCTCTCATGGGTAGTATTTCAAAAAGGGAACCAAGTGCTTTCCTTAATTACACTTTTCTAATTGCTACCTGAAAAAGAGAGTAAAGATGTGAATTGAAGTATAATATTTGGCAGTAACCTCTGTATGTGCTTAAGAAATTGTATGAACTTCCATGTTCTATGTATATTTATAAAGTATATATTATAAAAAATACATACATATATTTTTGCTGAGGAAAGATTTCTCCCTGAGATAACATACGTTGCCGCGCTTCCTCTTCTTTTGCTTGAGGAAGATGAGCCCTGAGCTAACATCTGTGCCAGTCTTCGTCTGTTTTGTATGTGGGTCAGTGCTACAGCGTGGCTGACGAGTGGTGTGGGTCCGTGCCTTAGATCTGAATTCGTGAACTGAGGCCACCGAAGCAGAGCCCACTAAGCTTAACCACTACGCCACGGGGACGGCCCCCCTGTTCTGTATTTTCAAAGTAAAGTGAACTTCTAGTAAGAACAGTAGTAGCCTAAAGAAAAGAATGGAGTATCCATGGTATCTTCAGTACTTATTTTGGGCAGTTGTCAGAGCACGTGTAAGTATCCTGATAGAAGACAGTTCTCTAAGTTTTATGCTTTCGTTTCCTAATATCTTTGGATATAATAGAGAAACACATATGTTCTGTTGGCCTGTGTGGCATTATCAGTGGGAAAGAATTATCCTTCTTCTAGGCAGTTCCACAGCCTTGGGAAACAATAACACCTAATGTCTGTTAACATTTGTACAGGCCTACCTCACAGATATCACAGGTTCTGTTCCAGGTCACTGAATAAAGTGAATATCGCAATAAAGCGAGTCAGACTAATGATTTGGTTTCCCAGTGCATGTAGAAGTTATGTGTACACGATACCATAGTCTGTTAAGTTTGCAATAGTATTATATCTAAAGGGACATCATACATAGCTTAAGTAAATAATACCTTATTGCTTAAAAATATGAACCATCATCTGAGCCTTCAGCAAGTTGTAATCGTGTTGCTGATGGGGGTCTTGTAAGAAATGCGGCGTCTGTGAAGCACGGTAGAGCGAAGCACAGTACAGTGAGGTAGGCCTGTACAGCAGCTGCCATTTAAAAAGTGCGTGCACACACGTTAAGGCAGTGAATCCGCACAGCAGGCCTTTGCTGATGAAGTGGGAGTGGTACTAACGTCCCCTCCTGAGTGCTTCCTCTGCACTGAGCCCGGAGCATAGACGGTGACAGTGACTCACTTCACAGAAGGTGAAACTGAGGCCCAGAAAAGGAAGAATTGAAACTTGAACTCAGGTATTCCTTGTTTTTTTTTTTTTTTTTTACTGTAGTAAAATGTACGTAAGCAATATTTATCATTTTAACCATTCATAAGTGTACAATTCAGTGGCATTAAGTGCACTCATGATGTTGTGCAGCTGTCACCACTGCCTGTAAGCAAACGGTTTTCATCATCCTCAACAAAAGCTCTGTCACCATGAAAAAATAACAGCCCCATTTCCCCTCCCCCAGCCCCTGGTGACCTCTATTCTACTTCACGTCTCCGTGAATTTGCCTATTCTAGGTGCCTCATGTTAGCGGAATCCGACATATTTTTCCTTCGGTATCTGGCTTATTTCACTGAAAATAATGTTTTCTAGGTTCATCCATGTTGCAGCATGTAACAAAATGTTATTCCTTCTTAGGGCTGAATAGCATTCCATTGTGTGTACATACCACATTTTGTGTATCCATTCGTCTGTTGATGGACACTTGGGTTGTTTCTACCTTTTGGCCCTTATGCGTCATGCTGCTGTGAGCATTGTGTACAAACATTGGTTCAAATCCCTGCTTTGAATTCTTTTGGATGTATAGGTGGGAGTAGAGATGTTGGATCGTGTGGAAGTTCTACGTTTAACCTTTGAGAAAGCGCCAAAAAGTCTTCTACAGTGTCGTCCTGTTTTAACAATTAACACAAATTTTAAGCATTTACAGGAGCAGACATAATGGTGTGGTGTTCGTGGACCAGCCATGAACTCCTTCAGCTTGAATATTTATCAGCTGATGGCTGTCGTGTCTCCTCTCTACCCCTCCCTGTTTCGCCCTATTCCATAGTTTTTTAAGCAGATCCCCAATATCATATACTTTCACCTGTTCATCTTTGATATATACATTTAAAATGTCAGACTTTTGTTCCTTAATATCCTGGTTTATTATTAAATATCCAGTCAGCGCTCAAATTCGCAGTTGTCTCCTAAATGTCATAGAAATTGTTTTGAAGAGTTTGAGTTAGGTCTAAGTTAGGGCCACACTTGGCGTTTGATTGTTAGGTCTCGGATGTCTGATTTAATCTATGGGTTCTCCTTCCATGTCTCTCTCCACTTTCTTTCTCTTTGTTTCTTTTTTTCTCAATAACTTAGCTTTTTGAAGAAACCAGGTAGTTTGTCCTATCTGAAGATGACATTACAAATAATACAAGAGTGAATGAACACAATGGATAATGTCTTCAGAGAAATAAGAGAAGGAGGAAATTTTAAAAATTCTATAAGAAGAGAAAATGAATTCTAGAGAAATGCCAAATATTCGAGGTAAGCAAAAAAGTCAGGCCAACTCTGAAAATAGTAATTCCAACACATGTAAGAATTTGGTGTAGCATAAAAATGATATTTCAAATCAGTGGACACATTAGTGAGTAAACTGTGATACTTCCACGTTGGAGTGTAAATCATCTCTCTGGAAGGATCCGCAGCGTGGCAAAAGTAAATGTGTCTAAGGGAGGAGGGAAATGGGTGGCCGGGGAACTTGGGGAGAATGGTGAATTTCCATTGAATCCCCTTTTGTACCTTTCTCACGTTCTCTCCTGTGAATCTATTACCTCTGAGGTCTGCCTGCCTGAGTTGAAACCCCAGCTGCCCCAGTTGCTGCCTCTTCACCTTGGGCCAGTTCTTGACACTCTCCAAGCCTGTCTCCTTATGGGCGAAATGGGGTGAGTGACTTCGTGGTGCTTCGTGACACAATATAAGCTCTCATTAAATGTAAATGACCAGCAGAAACAACACAAATGTCCATGAACTGAGGAAAGCATAAACAAGTGTGGTGGCTCCGTTATGCAGTCATACAAAGGAATGAAAGACTGACACACACTACAACGTGGATGGACGTTGAAAAACATTCTGCTAAGTGAAAGAAGCCAGACACAAAGGTCACGTATTGTGGTATATTTCAGATGTGTGAAATGTCCAGAAAAGGCAAGTCCGTAAAGATAGAAAGCAGATGAGTGGTTGCCGGGTCTGGAGAGAGGAGGGAGTGAGGAGCAGCCTCTAATGGTTAAGAGGGTTTCTTTTAGGGGTGATGAAAATGTGATGGGTTTGATAATGCTGGTGGTTGCCTGAGCTTGTGAATGTACTAAATGCCACTGAATTTAGAGTTTCAAAAGGTTGAGTTTTCTGGTATGTGAATTATATCTCAATAAAAATAATTTTAGAAATGTAAATTACCAATTTTCCCACGGTAATTATTTACTGTTCACATCACTCCCCTCCAACCACTGCATTCCCTTGTATGCCTCCTGTCCCCCACGCTTCCCCTGCTCAGCCCCTCCAGGTGCCCCACAAGACTTCCCAGGGGGTGACTCTGGACCCTTGGGCACACAAGTCCTGTGCGGGTGGAGCCGCGACCCAGTGCACAGGCACACCCACCACTCTCCTGCAGTGTGACAGACGCTTCCGGCAGATTTTTCTCATGTGGTTTGGAGGACAGTGATGTTTAGAAAAGGTGGCGACAGGCCAGGTGGATTCAGGAGGACCTGGCAGGTCTCTCAAGTCAATACTTATGAACAGACGCTTTTCTGAGGCAAATATACAAGTGGCCAGCAGGCTCATGAAAAGGTATGAAACATGACTAATTTTTAGGAAAGGGCATTCAAAACCAAAATGAGCTACCACCTCCCGCCCGTCAGAATGGCTATTATTAGAAAAACAAGAAATAGCAAGTGTTGGAAGGGTGTGGAGCAAAGGGAACCCTCATATAGTGCAGGTCAGAATGTAAATTGGTACAGCCACTATGGAACAGAGAATGCAGATTCCTGAAAAAATTAAAAATAAGACTACCATATGACCCAGCTATTCCACTTGTGGGTGTTTATCGAAAGGACGTGGAAACACTAATTGGCAAAGATAGATGCGCCCATATGTTCGTTGCATCATTATTCACAATAGCCAAGACTTGGAAACAACCTCCTAAGGGCCCACTGAGAGGTGAATGGATAAAGAAGATGTGGTATATATACAATGGAATCCTACTCAGTTATCAAAAGCATGAAATCTTGCCATTTGCAGCAACATGAGTGAACCCTGAGGGTGTTACGCTAAGTGAAATGGGTCAGATGGAGAAAGACATATACCTAATACTTCTCTCATATGTGGAAGATAAACAAACACATAGATACCAGAGGGGAAAGCGGGGGAGGAGGTGGAAAGGGGTAAGGGGCAGATGTGTAGGACGATGTATGGCAATTGGACCTTGGGTGGGAAAACGACATAGTCTGTACAGAGGGGAAATAGAATGAAGTACATCTAAAAAAAAGTTTAGGCCCCGCTCCAGAAGTTTGGTCTCATCCACCAGTAACGTCTGGATGCTGTGCTCTGAAAGCCAGCTTGGTCGCCAACAGACATTAGCAAATACTGAGCACTGCTGGCATGCAGGTCTCAAGTTGAGGCCTTGCTCCTCCGCAGGCAGTGTGACTGCAGCCCACTGCGGAACGTCAGTAGTAAAGCGGCTTAGTGACCCTGCCCTTGCGTGTGGTTGCAAAGGTTAACTGAAGTAGTGGGCTCGTGGGCCTGGTGCACAGAAGTTGAGGAAATTTCTCTGCCTGCCCTGTCCTGCTGCAGCAGCTCCCATGGGGAGGCTCCTGTTATCAGCTGCCCCCAAGGTAACTCAGCCCTGGCCATTCATCCCGTAGATTCCCCTTTGATTTATACTGACCGTCCCCAGCCGTAGTCATTCATGGATGAAGTGACCCAAGCCTTTTGGAAGGTGTCCTGAATCTCTTGTTTTCCAAAACACCGATGTGGTGGTCGTGAGCCATAAGACCAGCCTCCCTGAGAGACTTTTTACATTTCTCCTGGTCAACCTAGACTCATCGGCTGCCGTCTTCAACTCTATTCCAATTTTACTCTTTTAACGCTCCCCTCAGGCCCTGCTTCTGACTTCTGTCATTCACGACTCCTGCTTCTTTTTATAAACCCCTCAAATCTCTCCCCTTTTGGCCTCCCCAGCCCTGCACCCAATTATGGCCTCTTTCGTCAGTTCGTCTCCCTTTTCCCTCATTCTCCTGTCCAACTTCACTTTTTTTTTCTCCTGAAGAATTGGCTTCCCTCCCACCCCCATCACAGAAAAAACACAGTTAACAGCATTTCCAAACAGAGAAGGCTTCTTTATTACTCATCTATTCATTCTAGTACTTTATTTACTGTCTTACTAAGTTTTTAAATATATCAAAATAAATAAGAGAAATCTATCTATCTATCTATCTATCTCTAGAAAAACAACTGGTCCCCAAAGGGGCACCAAGAGCCCTAGCAGCCTTATATCGCGTAGCCATAGTATCGAGAAATTTCCATTTCTTTTTCCCTCTCAATGAAAAACTGCACTTTCCCCCAAGAGGTGTACTTGGCAGCCTTCTCACGCTCCTGTTGAGCCTGCCTCTTCATGGCCTCCCGCTCTGGCCTCTGTTCCTGTGTGATGGGCTCTGACATCACTGGCCCTGGAATGTCGGGTTTCCTCCATGGAATTGGTTGCTTGCTAAAATCCTCCAGTAGATACTGGGCGGGAGGCTTGGGCGGGGCCTGGAGCATGGGCACAGCAGTGGGAACGGGCTCCTGCTGGAGAGAAGTGCAAGATGCTGTTCTGTAAGGTGCAGGCCTTGAAGCAGGACACTGAGGGCCGCTAGGCCGGGTGGGGTTGGTCCAACCTGGTCGAGCGGGGTTGGTGGAAATTGGCCGAGCTGGTCTGGCAGGACCTGTCAAAGATGCAGGAGCTGGGTGGGTGGAATTGACTGCAGTTGGTTGAGCTGAGTTGGTGGAAGCAGGCCGGGCAGGGTCTGCCACAGCAGGCCGATGTGAGGCCAGAGCCTGTGGCCTCCGAGGAACAGGTCGAGCTGGAGGCTTGTCCACGGACAGAAAAGGCAAAGGTACCAACCTGACCTTCCCAGGAGGTGGCAGCTCGTCCCGGGATGGAGGTGGACACTCCTTTTCAGCACTGCTCTCTGCTTTCTGGGCTTTGACTTGAGTTTCCTCAGGACACTGACCCTCCAGTGGTTTATCCAGCCACGGTTTGATAGCTGGGCAGGGCTGGGGGTGTTTGGGGTTGCTGGAGGTTCCCAGGGCCCGGGAGGAAGAGGGCCCGGTGTTCTTCTCACTCTTCCTCCCCAGAGCATGAAACACCTGCACCGACTCCAGCATGTGCTGGCCGAGGCTGGTTCGAGGCCGCTTAAAGGTTTCTTGGCTCAGCTCGGGTTGATTCTTCCTCCGCTTCATCTTGGGCATCTTTGGCTTCTCTTCCACCCTGACTTCAGTCCCTGACTGCCGACTCTCTCCGGCTTTCTTGGGGTTGTTTCCTCTGGTCCTCTTGGTCCTTTCCTGCCCATGGGTCTTAGTTGTACTGATCCTGCTGGGTGCAGCTTTCTGAGGTTTGCTGTTGGAGTGCTCGGCCTCGTTCTCAGGAGCCCTGTCACTGGCTGCAGCATTGCAAATAAGCCCTTCTCGCCCTGACAGGCACTCCGGGTCCTTTGGCTGGATTTTGGCCTTGGGAGCACCATCGAGAGGCTCAGAGGCCTGATGTTTGTTCTTCCTGGTGTTATCGGAGGCAGCCTTTCTGCCGCTCGACTTTTCCTGCAGCTGGATGGACTCGATGGCTCCTGTCTCTTTGGCTTGGATCAGCTCGGGGCCTTGGGGTTGATCAAGGTCTTTCAAGGGGTCGAATAGTTGGGGAAGGTGACCATCCTCCATCAGTGTAGCGATGTCTGCAAAGCCACCGCTAGCCTCGGTCCCGTTTTCCAGTGTCCCTTGGCCCTCAAGACTCAGGCTACTCTTTCCCAGATCAGCGTTTTCGGAAGCAGGGTGGTCCTCTGGCCCGAGGGGATCGATGCAGGCCAGGAGCTGGAGAATATCAGGAATTTCTAAAGGCTGTAGTAGAGGCTCTTGGTTTTGTATTGGGATCTGGTCGGGATCCAGGGGCTTTGCAAGTTTGGTGTTAAACTCATCCCAGTTCTTTGGATTTGGAGACAGTGCCAGGAGGTCACTGTTAGAAGTCTTGTCTGGAGCTGTCAGTGACATGTCCCCAAGCTCAGCTGGTGGGTCACTCTGCAGCATCTGGGTATTTCTGCTACTGCAGGATTTGGGGAATTCTGGAGCTTGCTGTAGGTAAATTTTCTGGCTTGGCGGTTGCAGCCCCAGGGAAGTCTCCATCCCCAGGGACGTTTCCACCACTACAAAGGAAGCAAGGATGAAGTGAGTCCTTGGTGGGTGAGATGTTCCCCCCTAGACACCAGTGCAGCAACCACGTCCCTTCCCCCGATGGGCAAGGCATTTCTCCTGGCTCTTAAGGATCATGGACAGCTCCCTGTGCTAGGAGGTAAGAGGCGAGTGTTCTGGTTCTTACTGGTGATCATTGGATGTCATTGTCCCTTGGCTTTCTTTCTATTTCATAGGGTTGTCATAGGAGCAGTAAAAAGTAAAAGAGAGTTTTATACTATGAGACATTTCACAAGTCCTAACATTCTCCTATAGAGTCTTTTTGATGCTGTCCATTTTCCCGAGAGAATGAGAACACGTCACACTGTGGACGAGGAGAGGGAGCGGAGCTCTTTCCGATGGAATATATGAGCAAGGACAGATTCCTAGCCTGCTGAATTTTGACAGCGTCTCGGGACAGAGGGTCTTATTCCTGGTATGAGTGAACAAAGCGAGGGAAAGTTTGCGTGTCTCTATCATAGTGATAGTTCTGACAGGCCTTCCCAGGAGACTAACCCGTAAATCGGCAGAGGGAGTCCATTTGTATGTGGTGGAGTAGGGCACTTAGCAGCTGGGGTGGTGAGAGGTATGGGGTCCCTTGGTGTGCTCTTGGGGTTCTCAGCCATGTAGCATGGATGAGCATTACAATGTCCCCCCTGCCCCCCTGTATGAGGTGTTCTTATGTCGAGTCTCAAATGGGCAGCACTGAGCGAGGGTAGTGTTCACTCATGTCTCAGGACTTCAGTTCTACCTGTCTGTGGCCTCACCGCTTCCCGGCTGCAGATTTGACCCTGATTTTGGATGCAGACCTCCTTTCTCTGCCTTCTTGCTGTTTGTACTCACCTTGAAATCTGGTTTGTGGGATGGCTGGAGCAGACGCAGCGTAGTAGACCCCAGAGGTGGAGGCTGGTGGAAGGACATGTGTGGGCTGAATCTCCTTTAGTACCAACACCATTTCTGGTTGAGGAGCAGAGGCCCCAGCTCCTGTGTAGGACACAGAGCCGTAGGACTGCAGGCAGGGGCCAAGTTCTCCAGACAGCAGAGGCCCCAGTGTGCCGTGACCATAGTAGTACACCTGGCTTCCTTCCTGGTAGGGAAGTGACAGGCTGTGTCCCTGATTTGGAACCTGAGATGGTGTTCCCTGAACAAGGCTGGTGGAAAGTGATGGATACAGTGGGACCGGGTTATTGGCACCTGAAGTTCTGTCGTACTGTGCTGCCATAGACATGGAAGAAACCGCTGTGTCGTGGCCAGTGACAGTCAGAGTGCAGTCTCCGAGTGAAGAGGACTCCTGTGCAGTGCTTCCTGGGACACCCCACTCAAAGAGACCCGGATAGGAAGCAGCTGAGTTGGAGCTCTGGCTCTGGCCAGTCACTCCAGACAGCGTGGTTGTGCTAGAATGTTGGTAAAGGTAGGCGCTGCCCATGAGTGGCTGGGAAGAGGTGCCCGAGGCTGATGGCAGTAGCCATCCTGAACTGACGGCTGGAGCAGAGACTCTGGAGAAATTGCAGACACTTCCTGCTAGGGAAGCTGCATCGCTCACCACAGGAAGAGAGAGCTGCAGGGAGTTGGGAGTTCCAAGTAAGGATGGATTCTGGAAATTTTCTGTAGGGAACAAGAGGGTGAAGAAAAACTCAGTGAGACTGATCAACTCTGACAATGTCTGAGGAGCAGCATCATCTCAAGGTTGCTGCATGAGGAAGCCTCTCATCCCAGTGCTCACTGAGATAGCGAACACCCACGCCTTTATGGTGGTTGTAAGGGCGGGAGGAGTTTGTTCCTTTCTGTGTAACTGCCTGTGCTCCCAGCTGCGGCAGAGATGTGCAGAAGCCCCATGTGGTGTGGGTCACACCTTGTTCTCTAGGCTGGAAGCCCCCTTCTCCCTGCCCATCCTTCCCTTGAGCCTCCCCTAGTCCTGACTCGTCTACTCTTTGCTAGCATTGAAGCACTTGAAACCAGAACGTCCTCAGAGATGCTCTGTTCTGACATTCTCCTGGTACGAGTGAGGAAACTGAGGCTCAGAGAGGTCAGCAGGAGTGGTCCGATTCTCCCATTATGGCAGCATCATCACCAGGTCACAGAGCCTAAGTCTCCTGACTTCTTGCCAGGACTCTGCTCTGACTGTTCCACTACCAGAACCCGGGAGAAGGAGACCTCCTAATAAGGCGTTTTCTTGGTCCCTTAGAAAACAGTGCAGCTGTTAGCACTGTCTTCTTCAGGGTCTGTTTGCTCGTGCAGTTCACGTGCTGTTCCCTAGAGTTCACCCAGTAGTCAGTCCGGGTGGTAGGTGTAAAGGGTCACTCTTACCCTCTTCAAGCCTGGTTTCTGATCCTACCTCCACAGGATTGCCTGAGGGTGTGCATCCCAAGAAGTGCTTTTTGAAAGAAAACAGTAATTTAATCTCCCTGAGCTTCAGGTTACTCATCTGTAGTTACAATAACAACAGCAACAACAATAATAGTAATTCATACATGAATTCATATAGGACATATCTGTTATCTGGAGGAAGACATGATAAGTTCTGTGAAAAATCATGGAAAACATTTATCAAGGAAGTAAAAAGAACCATATAGATATTCATAAAAACTGCGGTATGCAGCAAGCAACAAAGCAGAATCAGTTTACTGATAAATGTAGTTCTGTATCATATACGCTTTGTCATGAAAGTGAATATTGCCGGCTCCATTGTAGTGAATACTATTTACCAAAACCAGCCCGAGAAGAAGGTGATTTTGAATGAATTCCTAGCCAGTACGTGCAGACAGAGTCGATCAGTAAAAGTGGCCTAAAAGGCATCAAAATGCTATCAATGTGAATGTATAGCTGGCCACAATATAAGCAGACAGATATTTCAGTGAAAACTGGTACAAAGCAGAGAGCAACATCCTAAGTGTAAAGGAATTCCGTTGTTGTGCTCGTTCTTATTTCTCTGACCATGAGCCGCAAGGAACAGCTAGTTAAGCCTACTAGAAATCCATACTTCAATTAGTATAACCACATAGATGCAGAAGAGAGTACTTAAAAGGTATCAGGAAGGTTTTTCTATTTATCCTAAAACCTCAATTATTATCACCTTCAAGATCCAGGAAGGGGTCATCCCCAAAGACTAAAAACACCGTCATCGCTAGAATCCAACTTTTAAAAATTTAAATGTAGGAAAACCGGAAGGATGCCACAAAATTGTCTGAGATAAATGTGGAGTCAGAGATGGGGCACTTGAGTTTTGCTTTTTCTTCTCGGGCAGCTTAGATCTAGAAAGAGATGGTGGCCGTTTCTCAGTGCGCGCTCTGTGTCGGGAAGAAAATGTTTATAAAGATGAAAAGCAGCCTTGACTTGGAACCTACGTATCACACACAGGAATTAATCCTTCTGATTCAAGTTAGAGGATATTATTTGTTAGAAACTTATGTTTTATTTTTAATGGGCAAAACATCTACATAGTTAAAAAATGAGAATGAAGGGGCTGGCCCCGTGGCCGAGTGGTCAAGTTCGCGCGCTCCGCTGCAGGCGGCCCAGTGTTTCGTTGGTTGGAATCCTGGGCGCGGACATCACACTGCTCATGAAACCACGCTCAGGCAGCATCCCACATGCCACAACTAGAAGGACCCACAATGAAGAATATACAACTATGTACTGGGGGGCTTTGGGGAGAAAAAGGAAAAAAATAAAATCTTAAAAAAAAAAAATGAGAATGAAATAAAACACTAGAAATTCTGTTGCCTCCAGCCGTCTGGATAAGCACTTTATCAATTTCTGGATTATAGGAAGTGTCATTTCTAAAAGATCTCTGAAATGTTTATATTCAAACTCTCAGGTGCCGTCCGTGTTCAGAGAGGCAAGAGAAAAAAGCAAACAAGCGAGTCTGAGTCTGAGAAGCTGCTTTGCCTGGCGATGCCCTGTTCTGCCTCACTGGCCTTCCTCGGCTATGAATGTGAGCGTTTGCTGAAGTCACCTGTGCTTCGCCCTGCTCTGAGCACATTTCACTCTGTGCTCTTCCTGCTGCAATTGAAAATCTTTGGTTCCTTCAGCATTTCATGCCAAACCACCTCTTTTTCCTGGAGAGCTCCTCCTCGCTCTCCTCCTCATTCTTCTATTTTATCCTCCCTCTTGGTTCCTGTTGGCCTGTGCTGATGAAAACAATCCTCAACTTCCTGACCTTTGAAGACTAGTCCCCCTATAGCCCAGTACTCTCCATTGTCTCTTCCTACTTTTTTTTTTTTCACCTCATTTAGGTAGATAACTCCAAACATGGGCATATTGCCTTTTGAACAGCACTAAATTTAAAATACTACAGTTGAAATTTCAGTGGAGGGAGACCATTACAGATGAAACCTTTGGGGATATACTGCTAACTTCCTGCATCACCTAGATTTCTCTCTGTTTCTGTGGAAACACCCTCAAGAAGTCTCTGATTTCATTTCTACCTGGGTGCCCTTTAAGATTCAATATTAGAAAAGAAAAGGAGCAGAAGGAACCACAGTTGTAATATCCTGATGTGAGAGATGAGAGAAAACAGAGTTTGTGAGAGAGTCAACGACTTGTCCAAAGTCCTATAGCTCATAATGTCAAAGTCAAAACTTAAATTAGGTCCCCAGGTTTACTTGAATACTTTCCTCCCATTATTCTCTGCTACATTAGAATCTACTACCAAATTTAGGGGCAAAAATACATAACGGAACACTTAAAAAGTTAGTTTCCTTGCCTGACATGGCGAGACAAGAAGAGGAAGCATCAACCGCAGATCCAAGAGATGAGGAGACGATACCAGAGGAAGTCTGAGTGGCTGCCGTCAAAGAGCGGTGTGTCCAGTATGAAGGTCGCTGGTCACACTGGTCACTTGCGATGATCCAAATTTATTTACACACAACTCCATGGAAACCCCAAGATTCTAGCAGGTGGCCGTAGGTCTAGGGGGAGAATGATGTCACAGAGCAGGCAGTTCAAAGGTACGAGACAGCCAATAGGGCGGCCAGATTCCCCACAAGAAGATGGGATTGGGTGGAGGGAGTCGGGGGAGAGCTACAGCAGCACCTGCATGGCTGAGCTCTGGGGAGGTGACATCCTAGGAGCCACATGTGCTAGTCTCTCTTCCCCAGGCTCTTATGTCAGGGAATCCTCTCAACGTTCCTTATAGATGTTCATTAATGTAATTAACTCATAGTTCTTTGTATTCTATGAATTATACTTTATAATATACATTGTACATTAGTAATTACATGTACAGTTAGTTAATATCCTTAGAGAGGAAGGAAAAGGACATCTAGGTTGACCTATTACCGTTGTTCTGAAATCCTACCAGGTGATCTAACTGTGAACTTACTGCAGGTTTTAAGGAGCAAAGGAAAGGATTGGCAGCTCCTTCTGTAACTTGGTGAAAGAGTAGGGTGAGGTTTGTTGAGTGCCCCTTGTGGGGAATGATGTGGTTAAACGGTCTTCTCTTTGACTTTCTTCTCCTTGAATCCTACCTTCCTTGGACTGGGCTGGGCCGGGTTGGACTTGCATCTCTCTGCTGCTCCCCTTTTCTTTTGTCTGCATTATAGGCCTTGTTTCTGGGACCAGCCTCGCCCTTGCATCTCCCCCTCCTGGATGTTACTTCCTTTCAATCCCAGCAGCAGAGGTCTTCTTTCCAGTGCCTGATGCTTCTGAAAATGGCGCCTGCCCATTAGAAGCAGATGCCAGAGAGCTGGGGACACAGCTGAGGGCAGAGCTCTTGTCTTCCAGCCTTGGGTTGCAATTCTTTTGCCCATAATTTGCTACCTCTGGCTCCTTGGGCCACACAGGCCTCCTGCCATCCCACGCTTTTATACATGAGAGGCATTCGGGGTCCTCCCCTTTCCTTCTCCTCTGAGTGTATCCAGTGTGGCAGTTGCTGTAGCCTCCTCCCTCTTGGAAACAGCCGCTGTAGAACATTGGGCCTCTAGGGTTCTCTGTCGGCCATGGTTGTGTGCAAGGCCGAGCAACATGCAGAGGAGAATAGTGAGAGAAAGAGGAGGACATTCGTGGAGAATAGGGAAGAGGCAAGGTGAAAGGGACAGGAAAACAGCTGTCTGTGGATGTTTTGGCCTTGAGAAACAGGTGGACACATTTTGCCCTCATTTTGTATTAAGAGAACAGAAAATTCAGTATATAGCTTTTCAATTTGCTGGGTAGACCTGCAATAGCCGCAGTTTCTGTCCACTAAAGAGAATAATCTTAAATCACTTTCTCTCACTTTGTTTTATGTGATATTACATGATTTATGTTATTCATTGGTAATTGTGTAGAATATGGGTTGTTTTCAAATGCTCTGGGTCTTTCTCCATGTTTCTCCTGGTTGTGTTTTTAAGGATCCAACGTGGGAAGACAGATCACATGCTGTTCTCCTGCTGATTGTTCATTGGGAAGCCTCACGAGCTAACTTGACCTGAAGGGTTCTGTGGAGAAACTTGCGAGGGGTCTGTGAGAAGCATTGTGGTGAGTTGCACGCTGCCCTCACGCCTAAGGAGCAGATGTCTGCAGTGCACCCGGCTGGCCTGGGAGCCTCTGCTTTTGTGCCCCTGCTTAGTGCTCTTCTCTCTAACCACTCTGGTAACTGGGAGACAGTGGGCGAGGGCTGAGTTGCTGCTGATTTGTATGTGGAGTCAGCTGATTTGGGGAGGAAATCTGTGGATCTAGTCATTTTCCTTGGCGGTAAGCTTTGCGGATGCCTGGGTGGACCTATGTGGAGACTTTCATAGTTCAAATGAGTAGGAGGTGTGTGATCCAAGATGCCAGGATCCCACAAGTAGATACCTGCTAGATGGGACCTCCAAAGACACACATTTCATTTATAGGAATATTTTTCCTGTTATGAAATGTCAATGTTTTGAGTGATGGCGGGGGGTGCTTACCCGAGGAGAAATTGTGAAGGGTATTGCAGTGTAGAGCTATGGCTGGGGCTCGTGAAATCTTTGAAGGGTTTTGCCCCTCAGCTTCATACCCCGGATAGCCTACTTCCATGATATGAGGATGTAACGTGAGGCTAACAACATATCCACAAGTGAGACTGGTCTCTCTCTTCTCTATGTCATGTGGAAATGAAGGGAATCCGGAGCTAACGCAGGTTAGGGTGGGTAGTATAAGTTTGTGGGAGCTGTGGTAAGACAAATTCTCATAGCAGTAAAATGTTTACACATGAAAATATTCACTTTCCGCTTCCAGTCTGTTCAGGCAAACCCTTACTTGGGCCTTTCCTGCTTCCCAGTCTCTATAACCGCTTTCTTTCCATCATTCCAGGCATTTAACCTTAGCTTGCAGCCTCAGCATCATGTTACCTCTAAAAGAATCTTAAATGAAACTTGAGGAACGTCAGAAGGTTGAGTCCAATGTTCTGGAACTTACCACCAAGCCCTGCACTCACAGGAAGCGTTTTTTTTATAGTTAGGGTACTGTCTCGTCCCATAGACCCGTTTCCTGCATTTTGTTGCCACGGGGATAACTGAGACTTGTCTTGGTGTAACACACCCTGTCCGTCTAGCCCTGAGGCTCTTCCTTACTCTCCCCGTTGTCCCTTTTTGATTCAATTAAGGACTGGCATCCCTCAAACTCCTCCATGTTCCCCGGGGCCCTGCCGGGTACTGGCAGATTTTGTTAGTGTCAACTACTTATCTGTTCGGTGCTCCAAATATGCCTTGCTCCTATATTTTCCATTCCAGTGTCCTGCATACCCATGGAGGCGTTCTTTTACTTCATGTTGGATTCGTACCTCCAAAGACCTACACTTTACTGCTTCCCATACTTTCTGGAAACCTTGTTGTGCTTAGGTCTAGATTTTCTTGCGTCATCTGAGCGTAGTCCCACCCCAGCTTGTGTCATTTAGCAAATGGGAAGTGCAAGACCAATATAGCCTTTCTAGGTTCTGATCAATTCATGTTACATTTTGTGTGGTCATGTCTATAGCTTTCTGTACCCTGTGTACTTTTAGGCCACTGCTCACCAATGGTGTATTTTTTTCCATAAACTCCAAAGGAATATGTATATTAAGATTAGCACCTGAGCTAACAACTGTTGCCAATCTCCTTTTTTTTTTTTTTTCCTGCTTTTCCTCCCCGAATCCCGCCAGTACATAGTTGTATATTTTAGTTGTGGGTCCTTCTAGTTGTGGCACGTGGGATGCTGCTTCAACGTGGCCTGATGAGCAGTGCCACGTCCGCGCCCAGCATCCAAACCAGCAAAACCCTGGGCCGCCAAGCGGAGTTCGCAAACTTAGCCACTCGGCCAGGGGCTGGCCCCAGGAATATTTTTTGATGTAACTTCAAAGTTGAAGGTGCCAAGTTGTAAGTTTGCAAACTCTGCTGTGCTAACTGATGTCGTTCTTTTTGCAAATAGCAACTTACTAATGTTCACCTACTAGGAAATATGTAGAATATTCCTGAGTTGTAGATGCTTGTGGATTTCAACTTGGTTAGACTGTGACTATCCCAGAAATGTTAGAGCTAGTGATCGTTTTACCCATTCATTTATTCCTTTATTCCAGAACTCTCACCTCTCTGACCTGTTGTTTACCTAGCTCTCCAATGGTTGTGAAGATTATTAACAGTGTTTGTAAGATATTTTCAGAAACTAGAAAATAGGCAGTAAAAAGCATTCACTATTACAATTATCTACAGGTTAATCTGAAATTTATTGCCCCTTCTGCCTTCAGACCTACTGTAGGACGTGCTGTCCTTTGCCGTTCCACTTGTAGCCAAATTCAGAGTTTTCCTAACAGGGACAGCTCCCTGTGCCTGATGCTGTGTGGAAATCTTAGTCTTCAGCTCCACTCTTATCCCTCTCAGTTATTTATCGGTATTTTTGAAAATATACATAGCATCACCCTGTAACATGATACCTGGCACAGGGTAGGAATCCAATGAAAGTTTCACTCTAAGTGGGAGAGTAGGTTGTTACAGTGTTTTTGGAGGGGAATTAGAGAGTACTTTAAAAATTTTAAGTTTGCATATCCTTTCCAGCAATTCTACTTCTAGGAATTTAAAAGTAGCTGTACTCACGCGTGAGGATGTTCACACTGCAGTCTCTGTGTAGCAGAGGATAGAAGTACTGAAAACAACTAAAAGTCCATCAATATTGGACTCATAAATTTTGGTAATTGTACTGAATGGAATAGTATGCAAGCATTAAAAGGAGTAGAATGGATGTATGAATAAATGGACTGGAAAGTTGAGGGTCAGAGGTCGATTGTGGAACATGTGGAGTACGCTGCTTTTACATGAAATAGAGGATATGCATATAGGTACAAAGAAATCTTTATATAAAATATGCGAGTGAACGTAAGCACTTGGAAAACATCTGGAGAAGCACACAAGGAACTGGGGGAGTTGACTTCAGTTTTCATTGCATGGCCTGCAGTGTTTGAAATCTCAAGGCGGTGACAAGCGTGCGCTCATCTGCATGAGCTGTACTACCGGCCTCCGGCGAAGGAGGGCGCCGTAGCCGCCAGAGTGCTGTTCCCTGATCGGGCTTCTCTGGCAGCCGGCCTGGTGACGTCATCAGGCCAGGCGGTGTCGCATGCGCTGTGGTAGGGATTTGGGCGCTGCCTGGTTTGCCACGCAGGTTCTTGCGGTTGGGGGTCTTGTTCTGACACCGAGGGCGCCGGACTGGGGAGTCTGTCAGTCTCGGCGGCAGGGGGGCATCTTGGGGCCCACATGAGCCAATGGCTTCATGCCCGCCGCGGCCAGGTCCACGGACCCCTCTTTTGCGGACCTTCTTCAGCCAAGAGGAAGGGCAGAAACCACGTTCCCGAAAGGTAAGACGCTTTGGCCCCTGGGCGTAGCCCTGCCGCCTCTCGGCTCCTGGGTCTGGGTCTCGTCCACTGGGGTCTCTGCCTGTCACTGTTGAGGCCGCGTGCTTGGCCCCTCCGCCCCTTTCTCGGAGGCATTGACCGTCTGGCTGCTCCGCGTACAGTGGCTGAAACGGACGGTATGAGATGTTCTGATTTCTCCCCGTGCTTTTAAAAGCGAGGCTCTGGCCATTGCTCGGGTCAAGTGCAGAGGGACTGCTTTCTAGGATGGTCTGTCAGTGCTGGGGACGGTACTTAAATATCGAAACTGAGTCCCGCTCAGTTCCTCAAACTGTGTTGTTTGGGCACGGAAAATGTGAGTGATGAGAACCAGGTTTGAGTGAAGAAGGCCTCCGCAACCGCTGAACTGTCTGCGGAAAATGTTGGATTGTGTCGTTGCCGGGAATCACGAAGGGCAGCAGTAGCTGCCTACCGGGTCTCATCTGAGAGCTCTTCCTCTGCACGTTCAAACGATTAATTGTGAGACTTTGCTCTTGTGTGCAGTGAGCTCGTTTTTATTCCTTGAGACCTTCCTTTCGTCCAGCTCATACCTCATGAAGTCCCTTTCATTTGACCTCCTGAATATCTTGGAACCTGTCCCCCGACTTCCCTCAGCATCCTCATACGGAATGTGCCTGTTCTTTTGCATGTAGGTCCTGACTAGTGTGCGTGTATCCACTGTCGTTTCCTTCCAATGCATTCTTCACGCAGGAAATCTTTTTAATATGCAAGTTGGAACATTGCTCAGAAACATCACTCAAAAACGTTGTTTTCAGAGTGAAAACGAACTCTTGACCCTGGCCTTGAAGAGTCTGCCTGGTCTAGAATCCTCTCTGCTTCTTCGGCCGGGTCTTGTGCCCCTTTTGCCCTCACTGTCTGTGCTTCAGATTCACTGGGTTGACCTCGGTGAGTTCTCCCTCATCCTGCAGAGGTCAGCTGAAAGATTACTTTTCACTGTAACTCCTAGCACTAAGTGAAGTTCACAGCCCCTTTCCCATCTGATTTTCTTTTAAAATATGAATTTGAAGGTCCGCACGTAATGAATTTGATGACTTCAGTTGTATGAGAACTAAAAATAAACCGTGAAGTGAAAGAACTGAATCTAAACGATTTCCGTCAGCATGTGAGTATCGATGAACCTTAGCATTCAGGACTGGGCTGGCTTATCAGGGCTAGAGAAGGGCTGGCCGTCTGTGGTCTTAGGCCTTGTTTGTGGAGACCTTTGCTCTGTTTGGTTGCCTTGCATCTTTTCAAGATGGGGAACAGGAAGAAGGGGAGAACAGGTGGTTACTAGGTGGGGCTGAAGAAGGGGAGCAGCAAGATGCCAAGCAGAGAGCAGAGGGGACCTGCTGAGTGGGCTGTGAATTCCGTTTTCAAGGAGCCCCGTTGTGCGCAGGGAGACAGTCTAATGTCACATTTGGCTCACAGAAAGTGTATTAATAGGTGGAAAGACTGTCTCCCAGTTGGACAGCGGATAGCTAGGACTTGTGTCCTTGTTCTCAAAGTTCCTATCAAAAAGATAAGAAAAGTTAATTCAGTATTCTTTCAGAAATCTGAATTCACCGTGCAGAAGTCTGATTCCCACCCTATCTGACTCCATTTCCCCTTTTTATAGTAATATTTTGTAATATCCCCTTTACTCTCCTGAAGTGAAATTCATATATATACACAACGTGCTTCCACACTTAAGTTTAAGGGAAAAAATCAGTGTAATGCTCTAACTATAAAATAAAGGAGAAATAAAATAAAGTAATTTAGAATAGAGTAATATGTGTTTACATTTCCATATGTCAATGTTTGGGCATGGCTTCACTAAAAATAAAGGAATTGTCAGTTGCTTGCACCATGAATGCCAAAGCTGCCCATGCTCACTGATCTGGGTGGGTATGTTGCCTTAGTGGCAGGAGTTTCAATGATTGTGAGCTGCGCTAAGTAGATTTCCAAAGAAAACAAGGTACAGTCTTCACTAGGATGATAAGATGGTTTCTATGCTGGACATTCAATGTCCGTGAAAACTGCAAAGAAACCCTTTGTGTTTATGTGTGAAATGAAGTTAGGTTCTAAGGCTTAGATACTTGTGAACAGTTTTTCACCTCTATGGATGTTGAATAAGACTTTGAAAAGTCATCCAGGTGTGAGACCCACTTGTGGGAGTGTTCTGAATTTGGCAAGATGTGTTATACCCATGCCCGTCAGCCACTAAATGCCAGTAAAACCCCTCCCATCCCATCCTCACAACCACAAAAATGCCCCGGATCAGCAAGGTCAGGATTTCAGCATGGAAACTCTGAAAAACTGTGTTTTTCTTTGAAGGAAGAAAGGAATAGGTGGGGAAGGCATTTGACTGACATGAAAAAGGTGAGAAAGAGATTCCACGTCTCATCACCCTGCCCGGCACAGCGTGGATTAGTGTCAGGGAGAGCCCACTTTGACTACTGGGGATTTATTTAATTTGTGTCTCGTAGGTCAGGAGTGGGTTTTCACCTACTCTGTCAATTCTTCTGCATCTCTGGACTTAAACATTAGTGAGTTCTTAAAGATAAGCAAATAGTTCTGATTCACATCTGGCAACACCAAACATGGTCCTGGACACATCATAACTACTTTCCAGTCTTTGTTGAATGAGTGAACTGACGGCCCACCCCCACCCGCATTGGCGGTGCCTGTGAATTTCCTCCTATATTCCTCCTCCTCTCCGCGATTGTCCTCACTCCTCGGTCCCTGCTCCACGGTCTCTGCAAGGGGATCCTGAGGTTCCCCCGGGTCCCTGCTCAGCCCCTTTTCTGCAAGGACATCAGCAGGGAGAAGCAGGAAGACTCTTCAGTCTCCTTTCCTCCGCACAGCCAACATCTTTCCTGTGTGACGTGGTTATAGGAAGCCTCTTCTAGTTCTGTGTGCACAAGGTGTTCTCTTCAGTGTTGGGACTGTTTACGGCGCCATCAAGGGGATTGCGAAGCTGCAGGGCCACTCCCAGTGCAGTCCCTGTTCACGCAGTAGAGGTAGGGAGATGAATGACCCCTGCGTGGCAGTGGAATGGGACAAGGTGTCCTGGGTGTTTGAGGGAAGTCACCCAAGGCAAAGCTGCCTCAGTACTTGGCAGTCGAGTGTCAGGCACAGTGGACTGTCAAGTGGCAAATGATGTGTCACAGAAATGCCACAGCAGAAATGCCTAGGAATGGAAAGGAGGGGGAAATGACAACAGACAGGGTTAATCAAGGAAGGCTTCCTAAGCGGTTTGTGACTAAATGAGTTACCTCAGGTTGGCTGTTGTTCAGATAGCTGGAGATGGTAATGATCCTCCAGCTCCAAGTCTGGAAGAAACTGACAGGAGAGATTGTACGCTTTGTTGTAATTAATACAGTCTTCAAACCTTTCACAATGTTCGGTGGAAGACTCAGCATCGTAGATCTGTCAGATCTGCCCAAGTTAATTTATAAATTTAACATCATCTCATATCATCTGATTCTAAAGCTCGTATAGCAAAAGAAACTTACATCACCAGGAAAATTCCGAAAAGGAAGAAGGTAGACAAGGGTTGCCTAGCCCTACCAAATGTTAAGCCATACTAGAAGTGTTGCTGGAGCACAGGGGATTTTTCGGGTGGTGAAGCTAATCTGTCTGATACTCTAGGGGTAAATACATGTCATTGTACATTGGCTAAAGCCCATAGATTATACAACACAGAGTGACCCGTGATGTGAGCTATGGACTTTGATAATGATGTGTCAGTGTTGCTTCATTGATTACAACAAATGGAGCACACTGGTATGGAATGGTGATGGTGGGAAAGGCTGTGTAGGGTGAAGGAGAGATGGTTAAAGTGAGAACTCTTTACTTTCTGCTCCGTTTTACTATGAAGCTAAAACTGCTCTACAAATGAGTCTATTAGTTTTTTACTTTTAATTTTTTTTATGAGGAACAGTGGCCCTGAGCTAACGTCTCTGCCAGTCTTCCTCTGTTTTGTGTGGGATGCTGCCACAGTGCGGCTTGATGAGCGGTGCTGGGTCCACACCCTGGATCCCAAACTGCAAACCCCGGGCCACCGAAGTAGAGCTGGTGAACTTAAGCACTACGCCACCAGGCCGACCACCTCTGTCAGTTTTTTAAAAGATGTGTTGCTGGCCCTTGAGTAACCACAGATCAGTGGAACAGAGTACATAAATAAGATAAATACATAAAAGAATATTTAGCAATAAGAGCCATCCTTCATTTATTTAGATATTCTAGGAGTATTTATAAGTGCCTACTCATAGGCACTCCGCTTGGAGCTGGAGGTACAGTGGTGGACAACACTGATGTGGTCCCTGCCTTCTGGGAGTTTACAGTCTGGTTAGGTACCCCCGTGACACAAATACAGAAGTAAATCTCTAGAAGTGAGCTTATTTTCTTCCCTCTAATCTCTGGGGGAAAAGATTGTAATCTAGCTTGTAACTTCCAGAAGGGTGGAAACTTTCCTCTGAATCACAGTGTATGTTAGCATCATAGGGCTTGAATGAATGACAGTATAAGAAAGGATTTGAAGCAGACATTTGCTGTTTCTTATTTCATTCTCTCTGACAGAGTTTGGAAAAGAATCTTGTTCTAGAAGAATGTTTTTACCCCTTGGCTGTTTCCAGCAAAATCTGAGAGCAGAGTGAAGAACTTGGACTGATTATTGATGTAACACACACTCCCCACTAATACAAACCAGAGGTAAATGGAACCCTTAATTGAAAGGAACCGTCTTCATTCTTATGGTATAATAAGCATAGTAATTCAGTAGTTGTAATCCTGGCCTTCTCTCATGGGTAGTATTTCAAAAAGGGAACCAAGTGCTTTCCTTAATTACACTTTTCTAATTGCTACCTGAAAAAGAGAGTAAAGATGTGAATTGAAGTATAATATTTGGCAGTAACCTCTGTATGTGCTTAAGAAATTGTATGAACTTCCATGTTCTATGTATATTTATAAAGTATATATTATAAAAAATACATACATATATTTTTGCTGAGGAAAGATTTCTCCCTGAGATAACATACGTTGCCGCGCTTCCTCTTCTTTTGCTTGAGGAAGATGAGCCCTGAGCTAACATCTGTGCCAGTCTTCGTCTGTTTTGTATGTGGGTCAGTGCTACAGCGTGGCTGACGAGTGGTGTGGGTCCGTGCCTTAGATCTGAATTCGTGAACTGAGGCCACCGAAGCAGAGCCCACTAAGCTTAACCACTACGCCACGGGGACGGCCCCCCTGTTCTGTATTTTCAAAGTAAAGTGAACTTCTAGTAAGAACAGTAGTAGCCTAAAGAAAAGAATGGAGTATCCATGGTATCTTCAGTACTTATTTTGGGCAGTTGTCAGAGCACGTGTAAGTATCCTGATAGAAGACAGTTCTCTAAGTTTTATGCTTTCGTTTCCTAATATCTTTGGATATAATAGAGAAACACATATGTTCTGTTGGCCTGTGTGGCATTATCAGTGGGAAAGAATTATCCTTCTTCTAGGCAGTTCCACAGCCTTGGGAAACAATAACACCTAATGTCTGTTAACATTTGTACAGGCCTACCTCACAGATATCACAGGTTCTGTTCCAGGTCACTGAATAAAGTGAATATCGCAATAAAGCGAGTCAGACTAATGATTTGGTTTCCCAGTGCATGTAGAAGTTATGTGTACACGATACCATAGTCTGTTAAGTTTGCAATAGTATTATATCTAAAGGGACATCATACATAGCTTAAGTAAATAATACCTTATTGCTTAAAAATATGAACCATCATCTGAGCCTTCAGCAAGTTGTAATCGTGTTGCTGATGGGGGTCTTGTAAGAAATGCGGCGTCTGTGAAGCACGGTAGAGCGAAGCACAGTACAGTGAGGTAGGCCTGTACAGCAGCTGCCATTTAAAAAGTGCGTGCACACACGTTAAGGCAGTGAATCCGCACAGCAGGCCTTTGCTGATGAAGTGGGAGTGGTACTAACGTCCCCTCCTGAGTGCTTCCTCTGCACTGAGCCCGGAGCATAGACGGTGACAGTGACTCACTTCACAGAAGGTGAAACTGAGGCCCAGAAAAGGAAGAATTGAAACTTGAACTCAGGTATTCCTTGTTTTTTTTTTTTTTTTTTACTGTAGTAAAATGTACGTAAGCAATATTTATCATTTTAACCATTCATAAGTGTACAATTCAGTGGCATTAAGTGCACTCATGATGTTGTGCAGCTGTCACCACTGCCTGTAAGCAAACGGTTTTCATCATCCTCAACAAAAGCTCTGTCACCATGAAAAAATAACAGCCCCATTTCCCCTCCCCCAGCCCCTGGTGACCTCTATTCTACTTCACGTCTCCGTGAATTTGCCTATTCTAGGTGCCTCATGTTAGCGGAATCCGACATATTTTTCCTTCGGTATCTGGCTTATTTCACTGAAAATAATGTTTTCTAGGTTCATCCATGTTGCAGCATGTAACAAAATGTTATTCCTTCTTAGGGCTGAATAGCATTCCATTGTGTGTACATACCACATTTTGTGTATCCATTCGTCTGTTGATGGACACTTGGGTTGTTTCTACCTTTTGGCCCTTATGCGTCATGCTGCTGTGAGCATTGTGTACAAACATTGGTTCAAATCCCTGCTTTGAATTCTTTTGGATGTATAGGTGGGAGTAGAGATGTTGGATCGTGTGGAAGTTCTACGTTTAACCTTTGAGAAAGCGCCAAAAAGTCTTCTACAGTGTCGTCCTGTTTTAACAATTAACACAAATTTTAAGCATTTACAGGAGCAGACATAATGGTGTGGTGTTCGTGGACCAGCCATGAACTCCTTCAGCTTGAATATTTATCAGCTGATGGCTGTCGTGTCTCCTCTCTACCCCTCCCTGTTTCGCCCTATTCCATAGTTTTTTAAGCAGATCCCCAATATCATATACTTTCACCTGTTCATCTTTGATATATACATTTAAAATGTCAGACTTTTGTTCCTTAATATCCTGGTTTATTATTAAATATCCAGTCAGCGCTCAAATTCGCAGTTGTCTCCTAAATGTCATAGAAATTGTTTTGAAGAGTTTGAGTTAGGTCTAAGTTAGGGCCACACTTGGCGTTTGATTGTTAGGTCTCGGATGTCTGATTTAATCTATGGGTTCTCCTTCCATGTCTCTCTCCACTTTCTTTCTCTTTGTTTCTTTTTTTCTCAATAACTTAGCTTTTTGAAGAAACCAGGTAGTTTGTCCTATCTGAAGATGACATTACAAATAATACAAGAGTGAATGAACACAATGGATAATGTCTTCAGAGAAATAAGAGAAGGAGGAAATTTTAAAAATTCTATAAGAAGAGAAAATGAATTCTAGAGAAATGCCAAATATTCGAGGTAAGCAAAAAAGTCAGGCCAACTCTGAAAATAGTAATTCCAACACATGTAAGAATTTGGTGTAGCATAAAAATGATATTTCAAATCAGTGGACACATTAGTGAGTAAACTGTGATACTTCCACGTTGGAGTGTAAATCATCTCTCTGGAAGGATCCGCAGCGTGGCAAAAGTAAATGTGTCTAAGGGAGGAGGGAAATGGGTGGCCGGGGAACTTGGGGAGAATGGTGAATTTCCATTGAATCCCCTTTTGTACCTTTCTCACGTTCTCTCCTGTGAATCTATTACCTCTGAGGTCTGCCTGCCTGAGTTGAAACCCCAGCTGCCCCAGTTGCTGCCTCTTCACCTTGGGCCAGTTCTTGACACTCTCCAAGCCTGTCTCCTTATGGGCGAAATGGGGTGAGTGACTTCGTGGTGCTTCGTGACACAATATAAGCTCTCATTAAATGTAAATGACCAGCAGAAACAACACAAATGTCCATGAACTGAGGAAAGCATAAACAAGTGTGGTGGCTCCGTTATGCAGTCATACAAAGGAATGAAAGACTGACACACACTACAACGTGGATGGACGTTGAAAAACATTCTGCTAAGTGAAAGAAGCCAGACACAAAGGTCACGTATTGTGGTATATTTCAGATGTGTGAAATGTCCAGAAAAGGCAAGTCCGTAAAGATAGAAAGCAGATGAGTGGTTGCCGGGTCTGGAGAGAGGAGGGAGTGAGGAGCAGCCTCTAATGGTTAAGAGGGTTTCTTTTAGGGGTGATGAAAATGTGATGGGTTTGATAATGCTGGTGGTTGCCTGAGCTTGTGAATGTACTAAATGCCACTGAATTTAGAGTTTCAAAAGGTTGAGTTTTCTGGTATGTGAATTATATCTCAATAAAAATAATTTTAGAAATGTAAATTACCAATTTTCCCACGGTAATTATTTACTGTTCACATCACTCCCCTCCAACCACTGCATTCCCTTGTATGCCTCCTGTCCCCCACGCTTCCCCTGCTCAGCCCCTCCAGGTGCCCCACAAGACTTCCCAGGGGGTGACTCTGGACCCTTGGGCACACAAGTCCTGTGCGGGTGGAGCCGCGACCCAGTGCACAGGCACACCCACCACTCTCCTGCAGTGTGACAGACGCTTCCGGCAGATTTTTCTCATGTGGTTTGGAGGACAGTGATGTTTAGAAAAGGTGGCGACAGGCCAGGTGGATTCAGGAGGACCTGGCAGGTCTCTCAAGTCAATACTTATGAACAGACGCTTTTCTGAGGCAAATATACAAGTGGCCAGCAGGCTCATGAAAAGGTATGAAACATGACTAATTTTTAGGAAAGGGCATTCAAAACCAAAATGAGCTACCACCTCCCGCCCGTCAGAATGGCTATTATTAGAAAAACAAGAAATAGCAAGTGTTGGAAGGGTGTGGAGCAAAGGGAACCCTCATATAGTGCTGGTCAGAATGTAAATTGGTACAGCCACTATGGAACAGAGAATGCAGATTCCTGAAAAAATTAAAAATAAGACTACCATATGACCCAGCTATTCCACTTGTAGGTGTTTATCGAAAGGACGTGGAAACACTAATTGGCAAAGATAGATGCGCCCATATGTTCGTTGCATCATTATTCACAATAGCCAAGACTTGGAAACAACCTCCTAAGGGCCCACTGAGAGATGAATGGATAAAGAAGATGTGGTATATATACAATGGAATCCTACTCAGTTATCAAAAGCATGAAATCTTGCCATTTGCAGCAACATGAGTGAACCCTGAGGGTGTTACGCTAAGTGAAATGGGTCAGATGGAGAAAGACATATACCTAATACTTCTCTCATATGTGGAAGATAAACAAACACATAGATACCAGAGGGGAAAGCGGGGGAGGAGGTGGAAAGGGGTAAGGGGCAGATGTGTAGGACGATGTATGGCAATTGGACCTTGGGTGGGAAAACGACATAGTCTGTACAGAGGGGAAATAGAATGAAGTACATCTAAAAAAAAGTTTAGGCCCCGCTCCAGAAGTTTGGTCTCATCCACCAGTAACGTCTGGATGCTGTGCTCTGAAAGCCAGCTTGGTCGCCAACAGACATTAGCAAATACTGAGCACTGCTGGCATGCAGGTCTCAAGTTGAGGCCTTGCTCCTCCGCAGGCAGTGTGACTGCAGCCCACTGCGGAACGTCAGTAGTAAAGCGGCTTAGTGACCCTGCCCTTGCGTGTGGTTGCAAAGGTTAACTGAAGTAGTGGGCTCGTGGGCCTGGTGCACAGAAGTTGAGGAAATTTCTCTGCCTGCCCTGTCCTGCTGCAGCAGCTCCCATGGGGAGGCTCCTGTTATCAGCTGCCCCCAAGGTAACTCAGCCCTGGCCATTCATCCCGTAGATTCCCCTTTGATTTATACTGACCGTCCCCAGCCGTAGTCATTCATGGATGAAGTGACCCAAGCCTTTTGGAAGGTGTCCTGAATCTCTTGTTTTCCAAAACACCGATGTGGTGGTCGTGAGCCATAAGACCAGCCTCCCTGAGAGACTTTTTACATTTCTCCTGGTCAACCTAGACTCATCGGCTGCCGTCTTCAACTCTATTCCAATTTTACTCTTTTAACGCTCCCCTCAGGCCCTGCTTCTGACTTCTGTCATTCACGACTCCTGCTTCTTTTTATAAACCCCTCAAATCTCTCCCCTTTTGGCCTCCCCAGCCCTGCACCCAATTATGGCCTCTTTCGTCAGTTCGTCTCCCTTTTCCCTCATTCTCCTGTCCAACTTCACTTTTTTTTTCTCCTGAAGAATTGGCTTCCCTCCCACCCCCATCACAGAAAAAACACAGTTAACAGCATTTCCAAACAGAGAAGGCTTCTTTATTACTCATCTATTCATTCTAGTACTTTATTTACTGTCTTACTAAGTTTTTAAATATATCAAAATAAATAAGAGAAATCTATCTATCTATCTATCTATCTCTAGAAAAACAACTGGTCCCCAAAGGGGCACCAAGAGCCCTAGCAGCCTTATATCGCGTAGCCATAGTATCGAGAAATTTCCATTTCTTTTTCCCTCTCAATGAAAAACTGCACTTTCCCCCAAGAGGTGTACTTGGCAGCCTTCTCACGCTCCTGTTGAGCCTGCCTCTTCATGGCCTCCCGCTCTGGCCTCTGTTCCTGTGTGATGGGCTCTGACATCACTGGCCCTGGAATGTCGGGTTTCCTCCATGGAATTGGTTGCTTGCTAAAATCCTCCAGTAGATACTGGGCGGGAGGCTTGGGCGGGGCCTGGAGCATGGGCACAGCAGTGGGAACGGGCTCCTGCTGGAGAGAAGTGCAAGATGCTGTTCTGTAAGGTGCAGGCCTTGAAGCAGGACACTGAGGGCCGCTAGGCCGGGTGGGGTTGGTCCAACCTGGTCGAGCGGGGTTGGTGGAAATTGGCCGAGCTGGTCTGGCAGGACCTGTCAAAGATGCAGGAGCTGGGTGGGTGGAATTGACTGCAGTTGGTTGAGCTGAGTTGGTGGAAGCAGGCCGGGCAGGGTCTGCCACAGCAGGCCGATGTGAGGCCAGAGCCTGTGGCCTCCGAGGAACAGGTCGAGCTGGAGGCTTGTCCACGGACAGAAAAGGCAAAGGTACCAACCTGACCTTCCCAGGAGGTGGCAGCTCGTCCCGGGATGGAGGTGGACACTCCTTTTCAGCACTGCTCTCTGCTTTCTGGGCTTTGACTTGAGTTTCCTCAGGACACTGACCCTCCAGTGGTTTATCCAGCCACGGTTTGATAGCTGGGCAGGGCTGGGGGTGTTTGGGGTTGCTGGAGGTTCCCAGGGCCCGGGAGGAAGAGGGCCCGGTGTTCTTCTCACTCTTCCTCCCCAGAGCATGAAACACCTGCACCGACTCCAGCATGTGCTGGCCGAGGCTGGTTCGAGGCCGCTTAAAGGTTTCTTGGCTCAGCTCGGGTTGATTCTTCCTCCGCTTCATCTTGGGCATCTTTGGCTTCTCTTCCACCCTGACTTCAGTCCCTGACTGCCGACTCTCTCCGGCTTTCTTGGGGTTGTTTCCTCTGGTCCTCTTGGTCCTTTCCTGCCCATGGGTCTTAGTTGTACTGATCCTGCTGGGTGCAGCTTTCTGAGGTTTGCTGTTGGAGTGCTCGGCCTCGTTCTCAGGAGCCCTGTCACTGGCTGCAGCATTGCAAATAAGCCCTTCTCGCCCTGACAGGCACTCCGGGTCCTTTGGCTGGATTTTGGCCTTGGGAGCACCATCGAGAGGCTCAGAGGCCTGATGTTTGTTCTTCCTGGTGTTATCGGAGGCAGCCTTTCTGCCGCTCGACTTTTCCTGCAGCTGGATGGACTCGATGGCTCCTGTCTCTTTGGCTTGGATCAGCTCGGGGCCTTGGGGTTGATCAAGGTCTTTCAAGGGGTCGAATAGTTGGGGAAGGTGACCATCCTCCATCAGTGTAGCGATGTCTGCAAAGCCACCGCTAGCCTCGGTCCCGTTTTCCAGTGTCCCTTGGCCCTCAAGACTCAGGCTACTCTTTCCCAGATCAGCGTTTTCGGAAGCAGGGTGGTCCTCTGGCCCGAGGGGATCGATGCAGGCCAGGAGCTGGAGAATATCAGGAATTTCTAAAGGCTGTAGTAGAGGCTCTTGGTTTTGTATTGGGATCTGGTCGGGATCCAGGGGCTTTGCAAGTTTGGTGTTAAACTCATCCCAGTTCTTTGGATTTGGAGACAGTGCCAGGAGGTCACTGTTAGAAGTCTTGTCTGGAGCTGTCAGTGACATGTCCCCAAGCTCAGCTGGTGGGTCACTCTGCAGCATCTGGGTATTTCTGCTACTGCAGGATTTGGGGAATTCTGGAGCTTGCTGTAGGTAAATTTTCTGGCTTGGCGGTTGCAGCCCCAGGGAAGTCTCCATCCCCAGGGACGTTTCCACCACTACAAAGGAAGCAAGGATGAAGTGAGTCCTTGGTGGGTGAGATGTTCCCCCCTAGACACCAGTGCAGCAACCACGTCCCTTCCCCCGATGGGCAAGGCATTTCTCCTGGCTCTTAAGGATCATGGACAGCTCCCTGTGCTAGGAGGTAAGAGGCGAGTGTTCTGGTTCTTACTGGTGATCATTGGATGTCATTGTCCCTTGGCTTTCTTTCTATTTCATAGGGTTGTCATAGGAGCAGTAAAAAGTAAAAGAGAGTTTTATACTATGAGACATTTCACAAGTCCTAACATTCTCCTATAGAGTCTTTTTGATGCTGTCCATTTTCCCGAGAGAATGAGAACACGTCACACTGTGGACGAGGAGAGGGAGCGGAGCTCTTTCCGATGGAATATATGAGCAAGGACAGATTCCTAGCCTGCTGAATTTTGACAGCGTCTCGGGACAGAGGGTCTTATTCCTGGTATGAGTGAACAAAGCGAGGGAAAGTTTGCGTGTCTCTATCATAGTGATAGTTCTGACAGGCCTTCCCAGGAGACTAACCCGTAAATCGGCAGAGGGAGTCCATTTGTATGTGGTGGAGTAGGGCACTTAGCAGCTGGGGTGGTGAGAGGTATGGGGTCCCTTGGTGTGCTCTTGGGGTTCTCAGCCATGTAGCATGGATGAGCATTACAATGTCCCCCCTGCCCCCCTGTATGAGGTGTTCTTATGTCGAGTCTCAAATGGGCAGCACTGAGCGAGGGTAGTGTTCACTCATGTCTCAGGACTTCAGTTCTACCTGTCTGTGGCCTCACCGCTTCCCGGCTGCAGATTTGACCCTGATTTTGGATGCAGACCTCCTTTCTCTGCCTTCTTGCTGTTTGTACTCACCTTGAAATCTGGTTTGTGGGATGGCTGGAGCAGACGCAGCGTAGTAGACCCCAGAGGTGGAGGCTGGTGGAAGGACATGTGTGGGCTGAATCTCCTTTAGTACCAACACCATTTCTGGTTGAGGAGCAGAGGCCCCAGCTCCTGTGTAGGACACAGAGCCGTAGGACTGCAGGCAGGGGCCAAGTTCTCCAGACAGCAGAGGCCCCAGTGTGCCGTGACCATAGTAGTACACCTGGCTTCCTTCCTGGTAGGGAAGTGACAGGCTGTGTCCCTGATTTGGAACCTGAGATGGTGTTCCCTGAACAAGGCTGGTGGAAAGTGATGGATACAGTGGGACCGGGTTATTGGCACCTGAAGTTCTGTCGTACTGTGCTGCCATAGACATGGAAGAAACCGCTGTGTCGTGGCCAGTGACAGTCAGAGTGCAGTCTCCGAGTGAAGAGGACTCCTGTGCAGTGCTTCCTGGGACACCCCACTCAAAGAGACCCGGATAGGAAGCAGCTGAGTTGGAGCTCTGGCTCTGGCCAGTCACTCCAGACAGCGTGGTTGTGCTAGAATGTTGGTAAAGGTAGGCGCTGCCCATGAGTGGCTGGGAAGAGGTGCCCGAGGCTGATGGCAGTAGCCATCCTGAACTGACGGCTGGAGCAGAGACTCTGGAGAAATTGCAGACACTTCCTGCTAGGGAAGCTGCATCGCTCACCACAGGAAGAGAGAGCTGCAGGGAGTTGGGAGTTCCAAGTAAGGATGGATTCTGGAAATTTTCTGTAGGGAACAAGAGGGTGAAGAAAAACTCAGTGAGACTGATCAACTCTGACAATGTCTGAGGAGCAGCATCATCTCAAGGTTGCTGCATGAGGAAGCCTCTCATCCCAGTGCTCACTGAGATAGCGAACACCCACGCCTTTATGGTGGTTGTAAGGGCGGGAGGAGTTTGTTCCTTTCTGTGTAACTGCCTGTGCTCCCAGCTGCGGCAGAGATGTGCAGAAGCCCCATGTGGTGTGGGTCACACCTTGTTCTCTAGGCTGGAAGCCCCCTTCTCCCTGCCCATCCTTCCCTTGAGCCTCCCCTAGTCCTGACTCGTCTACTCTTTGCTAGCATTGAAGCACTTGAAACCAGAACGTCCTCAGAGATGCTCTGTTCTGACATTCTCCTGGTACGAGTGAGGAAACTGAGGCTCAGAGAGGTCAGCAGGAGTGGTCCGATTCTCCCATTATGGCAGCATCATCACCAGGTCACAGAGCCTAAGTCTCCTGACTTCTTGCCAGGACTCTGCTCTGACTGTTCCACTACCAGAACCCGGGAGAAGGAGACCTCCTAATAAGGCGTTTTCTTGGTCCCTTAGAAAACAGTGCAGCTGTTAGCACTGTCTTCTTCAGGGTCTGTTTGCTCGTGCAGTTCACGTGCTGTTCCCTAGAGTTCACCCAGTAGTCAGTCCGGGTGGTAGGTGTAAAGGGTCACTCTTACCCTCTTCAAGCCTGGTTTCTGATCCTACCTCCACAGGATTGCCTGAGGGTGTGCATCCCAAGAAGTGCTTTTTGAAAGAAAACAGTAATTTAATCTCCCTGAGCTTCAGGTTACTCATCTGTAGTTACAATAACAACAGCAACAACAATAATAGTAATTCATACATGAATTCATATAGGACATATCTGTTATCTGGAGGAAGACATGATAAGTTCTGTGAAAAATCATGGAAAACATTTATCAAGGAAGTAAAAAGAACCATATAGATATTCATAAAAACTGCGGTATGCAGCAAGCAACAAAGCAGAATCAGTTTACTGATAAATGTAGTTCTGTATCATATACGCTTTGTCATGAAAGTGAATATTGCCGGCTCCATTGTAGTGAATACTATTTACCAAAACCAGCCCGAGAAGAAGGTGATTTTGAATGAATTCCTAGCCAGTACGTGCAGACAGAGTCGATCAGTAAAAGTGGCCTAAAAGGCATCAAAATGCTATCAATGTGAATGTATAGCTGGCCACAATATAAGCAGACAGATATTTCAGTGAAAACTGGTACAAAGCAGAGAGCAACATCCTAAGTGTAAAGGAATTCCGTTGTTGTGCTCGTTCTTATTTCTCTGACCATGAGCCGCAAGGAACAGCTAGTTAAGCCTACTAGAAATCCATACTTCAATTAGTATAACCACATAGATGCAGAAGAGAGTACTTAAAAGGTATCAGGAAGGTTTTTCTATTTATCCTAAAACCTCAATTATTATCACCTTCAAGATCCAGGAAGGGGTCATCCCCAAAGACTAAAAACACCGTCATCGCTAGAATCCAACTTTTAAAAATTTAAATGTAGGAAAACCGGAAGGATGCCACAAAATTGTCTGAGATAAATGTGGAGTCAGAGATGGGGCACTTGAGTTTTGCTTTTTCTTCTCGGGCAGCTTAGATCTAGAAAGAGATGGTGGCCGTTTCTCAGTGCGCGCTCTGTGTCGGGAAGAAAATGTTTATAAAGATGAAAAGCAGCCTTGACTTGGAACCTACGTATCACACACAGGAATTAATCCTTCTGATTCAAGTTAGAGGATATTATTTGTTAGAAACTTATGTTTTATTTTTAATGGGCAAAACATCTACATAGTTAAAAAATGAGAATGAAGGGGCTGGCCCCGTGGCCGAGTGGTCAAGTTCGCGCGCTCCGCTGCAGGCGGCCCAGTGTTTCGTTGGTTGGAATCCTGGGCGCGGACATCACACTGCTCATGAAACCACGCTCAGGCAGCATCCCACATGCCACAACTAGAAGGACCCACAATGAAGAATATACAACTATGTACTGGGGGGCTTTGGGGAGAAAAAGGAAAAAAATAAAATCTTAAAAAAAAAAAATGAGAATGAAATAAAACACTAGAAATTCTGTTGCCTCCAGCCGTCTGGATAAGCACTTTATCAATTTCTGGATTATAGGAAGTGTCATTTCTAAAAGATCTCTGAAATGTTTATATTCAAACTCTCAGGTGCCGTCCGTGTTCAGAGAGGCAAGAGAAAAAAGCAAACAAGCGAGTCTGAGTCTGAGAAGCTGCTTTGCCTGGCGATGCCCTGTTCTGCCTCACTGGCCTTCCTCGGCTATGAATGTGAGCGTTTGCTGAAGTCACCTGTGCTTCGCCCTGCTCTGAGCACATTTCACTCTGTGCTCTTCCTGCTGCAATTGAAAATCTTTGGTTCCTTCAGCATTTCATGCCAAACCACCTCTTTTTCCTGGAGAGCTCCTCCTCGCTCTCCTCCTCATTCTTCTATTTTATCCTCCCTCTTGGTTCCTGTTGGCCTGTGCTGATGAAAACAATCCTCAACTTCCTGACCTTTGAAGACTAGTCCCCCTATAGCCCAGTACTCTCCATTGTCTCTTCCTACTTTTTTTTTTTTCACCTCATTTAGGTAGATAACTCCAAACATGGGCATATTGCCTTTTGAACAGCACTAAATTTAAAATACTACAGTTGAAATTTCAGTGGAGGGAGACCATTACAGATGAAACCTTTGGGGATATACTGCTAACTTCCTGCATCACCTAGATTTCTCTCTGTTTCTGTGGAAACACCCTCAAGAAGTCTCTGATTTCATTTCTACCTGGGTGCCCTTTAAGATTCAATATTAGAAAAGAAAAGGAGCAGAAGGAACCACAGTTGTAATATCCTGATGTGAGAGATGAGAGAAAACAGAGTTTGTGAGAGAGTCAACGACTTGTCCAAAGTCCTATAGCTCATAATGTCAAAGTCAAAACTTAAATTAGGTCCCCAGGTTTACTTGAATACTTTCCTCCCATTATTCTCTGCTACATTAGAATCTACTACCAAATTTAGGGGCAAAAATACATAACGGAACACTTAAAAAGTTAGTTTCCTTGCCTGACATGGCGAGACAAGAAGAGGAAGCATCAACCGCAGATCCAAGAGATGAGGAGACGATACCAGAGGAAGTCTGAGTGGCTGCCGTCAAAGAGCGGTGTGTCCAGTATGAAGGTCGCTGGTCACACTGGTCACTTGCGATGATCCAAATTTATTTACACACAACTCCATGGAAACCCCAAGATTCTAGCAGGTGGCCGTAGGTCTAGGGGGAGAATGATGTCACAGAGCAGGCAGTTCAAAGGTACGAGACAGCCAATAGGGCGGCCAGATTCCCCACAAGAAGATGGGATTGGGTGGAGGGAGTCGGGGGAGAGCTACAGCAGCACCTGCATGGCTGAGCTCTGGGGAGGTGACATCCTAGGAGCCACATGTGCTAGTCTCTCTTCCCCAGGCTCTTATGTCAGGGAATCCTCTCAACGTTCCTTATAGATGTTCATTAATGTAATTAACTCATAGTTCTTTGTATTCTATGAATTATACTTTATAATATACATTGTACATTAGTAATTACATGTACAGTTAGTTAATATCCTTAGAGAGGAAGGAAAAGGACATCTAGGTTGACCTATTACCGTTGTTCTGAAATCCTACCAGGTGATCTAACTGTGAACTTACTGCAGGTTTTAAGGAGCAAAGGAAAGGATTGGCAGCTCCTTCTGTAACTTGGTGAAAGAGTAGGGTGAGGTTTGTTGAGTGCCCCTTGTGGGGAATGATGTGGTTAAACGGTCTTCTCTTTGACTTTCTTCTCCTTGAATCCTACCTTCCTTGGACTGGGCTGGGCCGGGTTGGACTTGCATCTCTCTGCTGCTCCCCTTTTCTTTTGTCTGCATTATAGGCCTTGTTTCTGGGACCAGCCTCGCCCTTGCATCTCCCCCTCCTGGATGTTACTTCCTTTCAATCCCAGCAGCAGAGGTCTTCTTTCCAGTGCCTGATGCTTCTGAAAATGGCGCCTGCCCATTAGAAGCAGATGCCAGAGAGCCGGGGACACAGCTGAGGGCAGAGCTCTTGTCTTCCAGCCTTGGGTTGCAATTCTTTTGCCCATAATTTGCTGCCTCTGGCTCCTTGGGCCACACAGGCCTCCTGCCATCCCGCGCTTTTATACATGAGAGGCATTCGGGGTCCCCCCCTTTCCTTCTCCCCTGAGTGTATCCAGTGTGGCAGTTGCTGTAGCCTCCTCCCTCTTGGAAACAGCCGCTGTAGAACATTGGGCCTCTAGGGTTCTCTGTCGGCCATGGTTGTGTGCAAGGCCAAGCAACATGCAGAGGAGAATAGTGAGAGAAAGACGAGGACATTCGTGGAGAATAGGGAAGAGGCAAGGTGAAAGGGACAGGAAAACAGCTGTCTGTGGATTTTTTGGCCTTGAGAAACAGGTGGACACATTTTGCCCTCATTTTGTATTAAGAGAACAGAAAATTCAGTATATAGCTTTTCAATTTGCTGGGTAGTCCTGCAATAGCCGCAGTTTCTGTCCACTAAAGAGAATAATCTTAAATCACTTTCTCTCACTTTGTTTTATGTGATATTACATGATTTATGTTATTCATTGGTAATTGTGTAGAATATGGGTTGTTTTCAAATGCTCTGGGTCTTTCTCCGTGTTTCTCCTGGTTGTGTTTTTAAGGATCCAACATTGGAAGACAGATCACATGGTGTTCTCCTGCTGATTGTTCATTGGGAAGCGTCACGAGCTAACTTGACCTGAAGGGTTCTGTGGAGAAACTTACGAGGGGTCTGTGAGAAGCATTGTGGTGAGTTGCACGCTGCCCTCACGCCTAAGGAGCAGATGTCTGCAGTGCACCCGGCTGGCCTGGGAGCCTCTGCTTTTGTGCCCCTGCTTAGTGCTCTTCTCTGTAATCACTCTGGTGACTGGGAGACAGTGGGCGAGGGCTGAGTTGCTGCTGATTTGTATGTGGAGTCAGCTGATTTGGGGAGGAAACCTGTGGATCTAGTCATTTTCCATGGTTGTAAGCATTTTGGATGCCTAAGTGGACCTATCTGGGGAGTATTCTAGTCTGAGTGAGTAGGAGGTGTGTGATCCAAGATGCCAAGAGCCCACAAGTAGATACCTGCTAGATGGGACCTCCAAAGACACACATTTCATTTATAGGAATGTTTTTCCTGTTAAGAAATGTTAGTGTTATGAGTGATGGCGTGGGGTGCTTACCCAAGGAGAAATTGTGAAGGGTGTTGCAGTGTAGAGCTATGGCTGGGGCTCATGAAATCTTCGAAGGGTTTTGCCTCTCAGCTTCGTACCTCAGTTAGCCTACTTCCATGATATGAGGATGTAACATGAGGCTAACAACATATTCACCAGTGAGACCAGTCTCTCTCTTCTCTATGTCATGTGGAAATGAGGGGAATTCAGAGCTACTGCAGGTTAGGGTGGGTAGCATAAGATTGGGGGAGCTGTGGTGAGACAAATTCTCGTATCAGTCGCATGTTTACACATGAAAATATTCACTTTCCACTTCCAGTCTATTTAGGCAAACCCTCACTTGGGCCTTTTCTGGTTCCCAGCCTCTATAACTACTTTCTCTCTATAGTTCCAGCCATGTATTCTTAGCATGCAGCCTAAGCATCATGTTACCTCTAAAAGAATATTAAGTGTATCAGGAAGCACCCCACAAGGTAGAATCCAATGCTTTGGAACTTAGCATCAAGCCCTAGGCTCACAGGAAAACTTTTTTTTATAGTTAGGGTACTGTCTTGTCCCACAGACCCACTTCATGCGTTTCGTACCCATGAGGATAACTGAGACTTGTCTTGGTGTAACACACCCTGTCCATCTACCCCTGAGGCTCCTCTTTACTCTCCCCATTGTCCCTTTTTGATTCAATTAAGGACTGGCATCCCTCAAACTCCTCCATGTTCCCTCGGGCCCTACCAGGTATTGGCAATTTTGTTAGTGTCAACTGCTTAGCTGTTTCGTGCTCCAAGTATGCCTTTCTCCTATATTTTCCATTCCAGCGTCCTACATACCTGTTAAGGCCTTCTTTTCTTTAGGTTGGATTCACATCTCTGAAGGCCTACACTTTGCTCATTCCCGTACTTTCTGGAAACTGTGTCATGCTTAAGTCTAGATTTTCTTGTGTCAACTGAGATGTTCCCACTTCAGCTTGTGTCTTTTAGCAAATTGGAAGTGCAAGACCCATATAGCCTTTCTAGATTCTGAGTGATTTATGTCACATTTTGTGTAGTCATGTCTATAGATGTCTGTGCCCTATGTACTTTTAGGCCAGTGCATGCCTATCGTATATTATTTTTCATAGATTCCAAAGGAATATTTTATGATGTAGCACCAAACTTGAATGTGCCATGCTGTAAGTTTGCAAACTCTGCTGTGCTAACTTATGTTGTTCTTTTTTCAAATAGCAACTTACTAATATTGACCCATTTTTAGTTATGCAGAAGATTTCTGAATTGTAAATGCTGGGGGATTTGGACTTCGTTAGACTATGACTGTGTTAGAAATGTTAAAGAGTGTGGTCTTTTTACCTGTTCATTCATTCCTTTGTTCCAGAACTCTCACCCTCCATTTACCTAGCTCTCAAATGGTTGTGAAGATTATTAACAGTGTTTCTAAGGTATTTTCAGAAATTAGAAAGTAAAAAGTAAAAAACATTTGCTGTTACAATTATTTACAGGTTAATCTGAAATTTAGTGTCCCTTCTGCCTTCAGTCATATTGTAGGACATGCTGTCCTTTGCTGTTCCACTTGTAGCTGAATTCAGAGTTTTTCTAACAGGGACAGCTCCCTGTGCCTGATATTGTGTGTAAATGTTAGCCTTGAGCTCCACTCTTACCGCTTTCAGTCATTAAATGTTAGCCTTGAGCTCGACTCTTACCGCTCTCAGTCATTTTTTGGAATTTTCTAAATATACATACCATCACCCTTTAGCATGATACCTGGCACAGGCTAGGAATCCAATAAAAGTTTCACTCTAAGTGGGAGTGTAGATGGTTAGAATGTTTTTGGAGGGTAATTAGAGAGTACTTTTCAAAATTTTTAGTTTGTATATCCTTCTTTCCAGCAGTTCTACTTCTAGAAATTTAACAGTAGCTGTATTCATGCACGAGGATGTTCACATTGCAGTCTGTCTGTATCAGAGGGCAAAAAAAAAATGAAAACAACTAAAAGTCCATCAATATTGGACTCATTATATAAATTATGGTAATTATAGTCAATGGAATACTATGCAAGCGTTAAAAAGAATACAGTGGGTTCCAGCCCGGTGGCACAGCAAAGTTCACAAAATCCACCTCGGCAGCCCAGGGTTCGCCCATTTGGATCCCAGGTGTGGACCTAGGCACTGCTTGTCAAGCTGTGCTGTGGCAGGTCCCACATATAAAATAGAGGAATATGGGCACGGATGTTAGCTCAGGGCCACTCTTCATCAACAAAGAGGAGGATTGGTAGCAAATGTTAGCTTAGGGCTAATCTTCCTCAAAAAAAAAAAATAAAAAATAGAATGGATGTATGAATAAATTGACTGGAAAGTTCAGTGTCCAAGACAGATTGTAGAATATGTAGAGTATGATGCTTTTGTATGAAATAGAGGATATGCATATAGGTACAAAGAAATCTTTATATAAAATATACGAGTGAATGTAAGCACTTGGAAAACATCTGGAAGAATCACATAAGGACCTGTGGGAGTGGGACTTCAGTTTTCATTCCATGTCTTTCTTGTTTGAAATCTCAAGTCAGTGACAAACATGCCGTCGACAAGTGTGTACTGATGACTTCTTAGCATTCAGGACTGCACTGGCTTATGAGGGATACAGAAGGGCTGGCCATCTCTGGTTTTAGTTAGGCCTTGTTTGTGGAGACGTTTGCTCTGTTTTGTTGCCTTGTATCTGTTTTGAAAACGGGAAAGAAGGAAGAAGGGGAGAACAGGTGGTTACTAGGTGGGGTTGAAGAAGGGGAGCAGCAAGATGCCAAGCAGAGAGCAGAGGGGACCTGCTGAGTGGGCTGTGGATTCCATTCTCAGGGAGCCTCATTCTACACAAGGAGACAGTCTAACGTCAAATGTGGCTCACAAAAAGTGTATTAATAGGTGGAAAGACTATCTCGCAGTTGGACAATGGATGCCTGGGACTCGATCCTTGCTTTCAAAGTTCCCTTGAAAAAGGTAAGCAAAAGTTAATTTAGTTTGTTTCAGAAATCTGAATTCACCATGTGGAACTCTGGACCTCACCCTGTCTCACTCCATTTTCCCTTTTTATAGGTAAATATTTTGTAATATCCCTTTTACTCTCCTGAAGTGATATTCGTAGATGTTTAAAACCTGCTTCCATACTTAATTTCAATGAAAACAAATCAGTGTAATGCTCTAACTACAATATTAAGAACAAATAAAAGTAGTTTATAATAAAGTAATAGGTATTCACATTTCTATATGTCAGTGTTTGAGTATGACCTTTAAATATAAAGAAATGATTTCTCAGTTACTTGCACTGTCAATGCCAAAGCTGCCCATGCTCACTGATCTGGGTGGGTATGTTGCCTTAGTGGCAGGAGTTTCAGTGATTGTGAGCAGCGCTTAGCAGATTTCCAAAGAAAACAAAGTACAGTGTTCTCTTGGATGATAAGGTGACAGCTATCCTGGAAATTCGATGTACATGAAAACTGCAAAGAGAACCATTGTATTTATTTGTGAAATGGAGTTAAGTTCTAAGGTTTAGATATTTATGAACAGTTTTTTCACCTATATGGAAGTTAAATAGGACTTTGAATAGTCATCCAGGTGTGAGACCCATTTGTGGGACTGTTCTGAATTTGGTAAGATGTCTGGTATCCATGACCCTCACGCACTGAATGCCAATAAGACGCCTTCCATCCAATCATCACAACCTAAAAAAAATGCCCTGGATCAGCAAGATCAGAATTTCAGCTTGGAAACTCTGAAGAATTGTATTTCTGCTTGAACTAAGAAAGGAATAGGTGGGGAAAGCACTTGACTGTCATAAAAAATATGAGAAGAGATTCCATGTCTCATTACCTTGCACAGTGTGGATTCGCGTCAGGAAGAGCCCACTTTGACTGTATTGGGAATTTGTTTAATTTATCTCTCATAGGTCAGGGGTGGTTTTTCACCTACTCTGTCAATTCTTCTGCATCTCTGGGCTTAAACGTTAGTGATTTCTTAAAGATAAACAAATGGTTCTAATTCACATCTGGCAACACCAAGTTAACATCGTAACTACTTCACAATCTTTGTTGAATGAGTGAACTGACGGCCCACCCCCACCCACATTGGCCGTGCCTGTGAATTTCCTCTTATGTTCCTCCTCCTCTACGGGATTGTCCTCACTCCTCAGTCCCTGCTCCACGGTCTCTGCAAGGGGATCCTGAGGTTCCCCCGGGTCTCTGCTTAGCCTCTTTTCTGCAAGGACATCAGCAGAGAGAAGCAGGAAGACTCTTCAGTCTCCTTTCCTCTGCACAGACAACGTCTTTCCTGTGTGACGTGGTTATAGGAAGCCTCTTCTAGTTCTGTGCGCACAAGGTGTTCTCTTCAGTGTTGGGACTGTTTAAGGCGCCATCAAGGGGATTGCGAAGCTGCAGGGCCACTCCCAGTGCAGTCCCTGTTCACGCAGTAGAGGTAGGGAGATGAATGACCCCTGCGTGGCAGTGGAATGGGACAAGGTGTCCTGGGTGTTTGACGGAAGTCACCCAGGGCAAAGCTGCCTCAGTACTTGGCAGTTGAGTGTCAGGCACAGTGGACTGTCAAGTAGCAAATGTTAAGTGTCACAGAAATGCCACAGCAGAAATGCCTAGGAATGGAAAGGAGGGGGAAATGACAACAGACAGGGTTAATCAAGGAAGGCTTCCTAAGCGGTTTGTGACTAAATGAGTTACCTCAGGTTGGCTGTTGTTCAGATAGCTGGAGATGGTAATGATCCTCCAGTTCCAAGTCTGGAAGAAACTGACAGGAGAGATTGTATGCCTTTTTGTAATTAATACAGTCTTCAAACCTTTCACAATGTTCTGTGGAAGACTCAGCATCATAGATCTGTCAGATCTCTCTAAGTTAATTTATAAATTTAACATCATCTCAAATCATCTGATTCCAAAGCTCATATAGAAAAAGAAACTTACATAGCCAGGAAAATTCTGAAAGAGAAGAATAACGGTGTAAGGAAGTGATGTAGCTGTACCAGAAATTAAGCCATGTTAAAAGTGTTGCTGGAGCACAGGGGATTTGTAGGGCAGTGAAGCTAATCTGTCTGATATTATAGGGGTAAATACATGTCATTATGCTGGGAGCCGTGGCTACATCATTTGATCGGCTGTTTGACAGGGTCCAGCCGATTAACGCCGAGGGGTGCAGGGTCGCCCCTTGGTGAAGAATAACTGGCCAGCCCCTCACATAGTTCTGAAACCTGTGCTGCTTCTAATTGCCCTTCATTCCTTTTCCTTTCTTAACCTCCAGTTTTCACTCCTTTGGGTGGCTGCTTGGGAGGCACTACCTCCCGTGAGAATTAAATATAGTAAGAGAATGTGACCACCTGCAGGTAACTTTCAAGATATTTTTCTGAGAGCTAATTTCGTTTGATGCAGTTAATTAATGGAGGAACACACAGTCCCTTTTGAGACAAGCAGAAAGCAATCCTGCCCAGATAAGATGTCGAATTAGGTTTGTAGCCTCCATCTGGTTAATGTTTCCTTCTTCCTCCAGTTCTTTGTCTAAATATATATGCATCGTCCTTTCAAGTTTGCTGGTTAATTGGATGATCAGGAAGTATCTATATATTATGCTTGACCTTCTGCTTTCTGTTAAAATGTTATGGAAGTTTTCTCCTAAAAGACAAAGGAATGCTTTCAGCCCCTAAGGGGCGTGGGAATTTAAAGATGTTTAACTACCTGCTGAGAACACAAATATCCCTGGGGATAAGATACCCTGGAGTTGCCATTAACCATCTACACTAATGGCGTAAATGATTGAGGGAGGCAGGGGTGGCTACACCAGGATGTAAACAGACGGAATGCTGTCCTGTCCGGAGGCCTGGACCTTCTCTCTTTGATTTAACTTTACCATGAATTACAACAGATGTCTAGGTACCTATCTCTTTTAGCTTAGAGACAACAAACACTAGTTAACTGCAGAGAAGACTACCATTAACCTTATGCTCTATAGAATAGAATGCTAATAAATATTCTTGTGCTCATTTTTTACTTCCTTATCTCTCTGAGAATATTTGTAGAGCTATTTCTGTACTAATCCTGAAAAATATAAAAACAACACTTGTGCACAGTAAAGTTGGACTTGCTAACACCAACCCAAGTCTCAGGTCCCATTCATTTCTCTCATTGCGTCGACGCCGTCCATCCCTCAGGAACCTGGACTCAGCCAGGACGGGACTCCAGCATCATTATACGTTGGCCAAAATCCATCGAATATACAACACAGAGTGACCCGTGATGTGAGCTATGGACTTTGATTGACAATGATGGGTTGATGTTGGTTCATTGATCCTAACACATGGGGCACACTGGTATGGAACGTTGATGGTGGGGAAGGCTGTGTGGGGTGAAGGAGAAAGGGTTAGAGTGGGAACTCTCTACTTTCTGCTCCGTTCTGCTTTGAAGCTAAAACTGCTCTAAAAATTAGTCTATTTGTTTTTTATTTTTTATTTTTGTGTGAGGAAGATTGGCCCTGAGCTAATATCTGCTGCCAATCTTCCTCTTTTGGCTTGAGCTAGATTCTGCCGAGCTAACATCTGTGCCAGTCTTCCTCTTTTTTATGTGGGATGTTGCCACAGTGTGGCTTGATGAGCAGTGCTAGGTCTGTGGCCTGGATCCGAAACTGCGAAGACCAGGCCGCCAAAGTGGAGCACATGAACTTAACTGCTAAGCCGCCAAGCTGGTCCCCTCCATTAGTTTTTTAAAAGATGTGTTGCTGGCCCTTGAATAACTAAACAGATCAGTGGAACAGAGCACATAAATAAAACAAATACATAAAAGAATATTTAGCAATAAGAGCCATCCTTCATTTATTTAGATATTCTAGGAGTATTTATAAGTGCCTACTCATAGGCACTCCGCTTGGAGCTGGAGGTACAGTGGTGGACAACATTGATGTGGTCCCTGCCTTCTGGGAGTTTACAGTCTGGTTGGGAACCCACATGAAACAAATACAGAAATAAATCTGTAGACGTGAGCTTATTTTCTTCCCTCTAATCTCTGGAAGAAAGGATGGTAAACTAGCTCATAACCTCCAGAAGAGTGAAAACTTTCCTCTGAATCACACTGTATGTTAGTATCACAGGGCTTGAATGAATGGACAATATAAGAAAGGATTTTAAGCACACGTTTGCTCTTTCTTACCTCATTCTCTCTGACAGAGTTTGGAAAAAAATCTTGCTGCAGAAGAATGTTTTTACCCTTTGGACCGTTTTAGCAAAATCTGAGAGCAGAATGAAGAACTTGGACTGATTATTGATGTAACACACACTCGCCACTAATACAAACCAGAGGTAAATGGAACCCTTAGTGAAAAGAAACTTCTTCTTTCTGGTAGTATGATAACTCACAGTAATTCAGTAGTTATAATCCTGGCCTTCCTTCATGGGTAATAGTTCAGAAAGGGAGCCAAGTGGCTTCCTTAATTACACTTTTCTAATTGCTATAAAAAAGAGATTAAAGACATGAATTGAACTATATGTAGCTATAGGCTCTGTTTGTGCTTAAGAAATTCTGTAAACTTCTATGTTCTATATTTTCAAAGTAAAGTAAACTTTTAGTGAGAAAAGTAGTAGCCTAAAAGGAAAGACAGGTATATCCATGATGTCTTTAGTACTTATTTTGAGCAGTTGTCAGAGCACGTGTAAGCGTCTCAGTAGAAGAGAGTTCTCTAAGTTTTATGCTTGCTTTTCCTAATATCTTTGGACACAATAGAGAAACCCATATGTTCTGTTGGCCCATGTGGCATTATCAGTGGGAAAGAATTATCCTCCTTCTGAGCAGTTCCACGGCCTTGGAAACAGTAACAGTAATGTCTGTTAACATTTGTACAGGCCTACCTCACAGATATCGCAGGTTCTGTCCCAGAGCAGTGAATAAAGTGAATATTGCAATAAAGCGAGTCACACAAATTTTGTGGATACCAAGTATCTTTAAAAGTTATATTTACACTATACTATAGTCTCTGAACTGTGCATTAGCATTATGTCTAAAAAAATGTATGTACCTTAATTGAAAAACGTACTTTATTGCTATAAATGCTAACCATTATCTGAGCCTTCAGCAAGTTGTAATCGGGTTGCTGATGGGGGTCTTGTAAGAAAATGCGGCGTCTGTGAAGCACGGTAGAGCGAAGCACAGTACAGTGAGGTGGGCCTGTACAGGAGCTGCCATTTAAAAAGTGCGTGCACACACGTTAAGGCAGTGAATCCGCACAGCAGGCCTTTGCTGATGAAGTGGGAGTGGTACTAACGTCCCCTCCTGAGTGCTTCCTCTGCACTGAGCCCGGAGCATAGATGGTGACAGAGATTCATTTCACAGATGATGAAACTGAGGCCCAGAAAAGGAAGAATTGAAACTTGAACTCAGTTATTCCTCTTGCTTTTTTTTTTTTTTACTGTTGTAAAATATACATAATTAATAACTATCATTTTAATGATTTATAAGTGTACAGTTCAGTGGCATTAAGTGCATTCACGATTTTGTGCAACCATCACCACTGCTTTTAACCAAAAGGTTTTCATCATCCTCAACAAAAGCTCTGTAACCATTAAAAAAACCCCGTTTCCCCTCCCCCCAGCCCCTAGTAACCTCTATTCTACTTCATGTCTCCATGAATTTGCCTATTCTAGGTACCTCATATTAGCAGATCAAACAATATTTGTCCTTTGGTGTCTGGTTTATTTCACAGAACATAATGTTTTCAGGGTTCATCCATGTTGTAGCATGTAACGAAATGTCATTCTTTTTTATTGCTGAATAATACTCCATTGTGTGTATACACCATGTTTTATTTTTCATCTGTTGATGGACACTTGGGTTGTTTCCACCTTGTGACTCTTGTAAATCAAACTGGTGTGAACATCGTGTACAAATATTTGTTCAAATGCCTACTTTTACTTCTTTTAGAGGTATAGGTAGGAGCAGACGTGTTGGATCATACGGGAATTCTATGTTTAACCTTGGAGTAACCACCAAAATTTTTCCACAATGTCTTCTTGTTTTTAAACAATTATGACAAATTTTAAGTATTTGCAGAAGCAAACGTAATGGTGTGGTGTTCACTGTATACCCATGAACTCATCCATCTTTACTATTTATCAGCTGATTACTGTCGTGTTTCATCTGTACCCCTACCTGTTTCACCCCATTCCATCATATTTTGAAGAAGATCCCAATATCATATGATTTCACCTGTCTATTTTTGGTGTGTATATTCAAGATATAGGACTTTTACTCCTTGATATCATTCATTAGTATTAAATATCTGGTCAGTGGTCAAATTTGCAGTTGTCTCCTAAATGTCATTAAAAATTGCTTTAAGAGTTTGAATTAGATTCAAGTTAGATCCGTACTTTGCATTTGATTGTTAGGTCTATGAAGTCTTATTTAATGTGTAAGTACTCTCTCCATGTCTCTCACTTTCTTTTTTATTTTCCATTGAATTTATTTATTTTTTATTATTTTTTATGTGGAATATTAGCCCTGAGCTAACATCTGCCAATCCTCCTCTTTTTGCTAAGGAAGACTGGCCCTGAGCTAACATCTGTGCCCATCTTCCTTTATTTTATATGTGGGACACTGCCTCAGCATGGCTTGACAAGCGGTGCCTAGGTCCATACCCGAGATCCAAACCGCGAACCCTGGGCCACTGAAGTGGAATGTGTGAACTTAACCACTATGCCACCGGGCTGGCCCCCCCTTCAATTTATTTTTTGAGGAAAACTAGGTAGTTTGTCCCATCTGAAGACTGCATTAAAAAAATACAAAAGTGAATGAACATAATGGATAATGCTTTAAGAGAAACAAAAAAAAAGGAGGAAATTTTTTAAATCAATAAGACGATAAAAAGAATTCTGGAGAAATGGCAAATATAAAAGATAAGCAGAAAAGCCAGGACAATTCTGAAAAGCATAATTCAAACACATGTAAGAATTTAGCGTGCCATAAAAGTGACACTTCAAATTAGAGGGACAGATTAGTCAGTGAATTGTGATACATTCATGTAGGATATATATCATTTTTCCAGAAGGATCCACAGCGTGGCAAAAGTAAATGTGTCTAAGGGAGAGGGAAATGCGTGACTGGAAAACTTGGGGAAAAGGGTGAATTTCCATTGAATCTCCTTTTGTACCTTTCTCGTATTCTATCCTGGGAATCTATTAACTCTGAAATCTGACTGCCTGAGTTCAAACCCCAGCTCTCCCAACTGCTAGCTTTTCACCTTGGGCAAATTCTTGACACTCTCCAAGCCTGTCTCCTTATCTTTGAAATGGGGTGAGTGACTTAGTGGGTGCTTCCTGACACAATATAAACTCTCAATAAATACACTACAATACGGATGAACTTTGAAAACATTCTGCTAAGTGAAAGAAGCCAGACACAAAGGTCACGTATTGTGGTATATGTCATATGTATGAAATGTCCAGAAAAGACAACTCCAGCGAGACAGAAAACAGATGAGTGATTTCCTGGGGCTGGTGTAGAGAGAAGGGAATGAGGAGTGACTGCTAATGGTTAAAGGGGTTTCTTCTTGCAGTGATGAAAATGTGATGAGTTAGATAATGATGCTGGTTGCACAATCTTGTGACTATATGAAATGCCACTGTATTTGCAGTTTCAAAAGGTGAATTTTATGGTACATGAACTATATCTCAATAAAAATAATTTTTAGAATGTGAATTACCAGTATTCCCGTGGTGAGTATATGTTGGAATCTCTCCCCCCACTACACTCCATTCCCTTTTTTGCCCCCTCCACTCTAACCCTGCTCACTCCCTCACGGTTCCCCACAATGCCTCCCAGGAGCACCTTTGGACCCTTGGGCAGCTGTGTCCTGTGCTGTTGGAATGGCAATCCAGTGCACACGTGTGCCCACCACTCTCTCTGTGTGATGGACGTTTCCAGCCAATTATTCTTGTGTGCTTTGGATGATGGCAATGTTTAGAGAAGGCCACATGCACCTGAGTGGATTGAGGATGATATGGCGGGCCCTGCAATTAATAGTTACTAACAGACTTTTTTCCGAAAAAGATAAGCAAATGGCCAACAGGTGCACGAAAAGATGTTCAACATCACTAATCATTAGGGAAATTCAAATCAAAACCACAATGAGATACCACCTCCTGCCTGTCAGAATGGCTGTTATTAAAAATACAGCAAATAACAAGTGTTGGAAGGATGTGGAGAAACAGGAACCCTCACATGGTGCTGGTCGGAATGTAAATTGGTACAACCACTATGGAAAACAGTATGGAGATTACTCAAAAAGTTAAAAATAGAACTATCATATGATCCAACTATTCCATTTCTGGTTATGTATCCAAAGAACATGAAAACACTAATTCAAAAAGATACATACACCTCTCTGTGAATTGCATCATTATTCACAATAGCCAAGACTTGGAAACAACCTAAGTGCCCACCAACAGATAAATGGATAAAGAAGATGTGGTATATATACAATGGAATACTACTCAGCCATAAGAAAAGATGAAATCTTGCCATTTGTGACAATGTGAATAGCTCTTTAGGGTCTTATGCTAAGCAAAATAAGTCAGACCGAGAAAGACAAACACCATATGATTTCTCTCATATGTCAAAGGTAAAGAAATACATAAATACAGAGAACAAACTGGCGGTTGCTTACCAGAGGGGAAGGGGGTAGGGGGAGGGTGAGAGGGGTAAAGGGACACATTTACATGCTGAGGGAGGCAGTTAGACTCTTGGTGGGGATTGCAATGTAGTCTATACAGAAGGAAAACATAATGATGTACACCTGAAATAAAAGATTCTAGGTCCCCCCCAGAATTTAGATCACATCCTCTAGTAACCTCCAGATGCTTGGCTCTGAAAGCCAGATTGGCTGCCTGCATATGTTGGCAAATACTGAGGACTGCAGTGGCATAAAGGCCTGAAATTAAGGCCTTGCTCCTTTGCATGCAGTGTGAGCTCAGCCCATTGCTGACTCTCAGTGGTGAAGTGGCTCAGTGATCCTGGCCTTGCGTGTTGTTGGAAAGGGTAACTGAAATAGTGCATTCACAGAACTGCTGCATAGGTGTTGAGGAAATGGTCGTTGCTATCCCAGCCCTGTTCTGGGTGGGCCTCCTGCTGCAGCAGTTCCCTTGGGAAGGCCCCTGTTATCAGCTACCTCCGGGTTGACTGTGAACCCTGGCCATTCCTCTGGTAGATTCCCCTTGATTTGTACTGAGAAGCCCCAGCCATAATCATACCTGGATGAGGTGACTGAAACCCTTTGGAGAGGTTTCCTGAATCTCTTGTTTCTAAAATACCTGTGTGGTGGACAGGAGACATAAGGCCAGCATCCCTGAGAGGCTTTATACATTTCTCCTGGAAAACCTAAACTCATCTGCTGCCATCTTCAATTCTATTTCAATTTTACTCTTTAACCCTCCCTTCTGGCCCTGCTTCTGACTTCTGCCATTTCCCGACTCCTGCTTCTTTTCATACACCCCTAAAATATCTCCCCCTCTGTCCTTCCCAGCCCTGGACCAAGTTCCTTCTTTGTTTTCAGTTCATGTCCCTTTGCCCATGTTATCCCGTCCAACTCTCAGTTCTTTCTTTGGTGCAGCTTTGATCCCCACCTCCACCAAAGAAAAGCCACAGTTAACAGCATCTCCAAACTTTATTAGTCCTCTATTAATTATAGTGGATGTATTTATTCAGTTATATTGTTTTAAAAGATATCAGAATAAATAGAGAAATGTATATCTATCTCTATTTGGATAAAACGTTGGTCCCCAATGTGGCAGCAACAATCCTAGCAGCCTTATATTGCATAGCCGTAGTATTGAGCAATTTCCATTTCTTTTTCCCTCTCAGTGAAAAACTGCACTTTCCCCCAAGAGGTGTACTTGGCAGCCTTCTCACGCTCCTGTTGAGCCTGCCTCTTCATGGCCTCCCGCTCTGGCCTCTGTTCCTGTGTGATGGGCTCTGACATCACTGGCCCTGGAATGTCGGGTTTCCTCCATGGAATTGGTTGCTTGCTAAAATCCTCCAGTAGATACTGGGTGGGAGGCTTGGGCGGGGCCTGGAGCATGGGCACAGCAGTGAGAATGGGCTCCTGCTGGAGAGAAGTGCAAAATGCTGTTCTGTAAGATGCAGGCCTTGAAGCAGGACACTGAGGGACGCTAGGCCGGGTGGGGTTGGTCCAACCTGGTCGAGCGGGGTTGGTGGAAATTGGCCGAGCTGGTCTGGCAGGACCTGTCAAAGATGCAGGAGCTGGGTGGGTGGAATTGACTGCAGTTGGTTGAGCTGAGTTGGTGGAAGCAGGCCGGGCAGGGTCTGCCACAGCAGGCCGATGTGAGGCCAGAGCCTGTGGCCTCCGAGGAACAGGTCGAGCTGGAGGCTTGTCCACGGACAGAAATGGCAAAGGTACCAACCTGACCTTCCCAGGAGGTGGCAAGTCATTCTGGGATGGAGGTGGACACTCTTTTTTAGCACTGCTCTCTGGTTTCTGGGTTTTGACTTGAGTTTCCTCGGGACCTTGACCCTCAAGTGGGATATCCAGCCATGGTTTGATAGCTGGGCAGGGCTGGGGGTGTTTGGGGTTCCTGCAGGTTCCCAGGGCCCGGGAGGAAGAGAGCCCGGTGTTCTTCTCACTCTTCCTCCCCAGAGCATGAAACACCTGCACCGACTCCAGCATGTGCTGGCCTACGCAGCTTTGAGGCTTCTTAAAGGTCTGTTGGCTCAGCTCAGGTTGATTCTTCTCCTGCTTCATCTTCAGCATGGTTGGCTTCTCTTCCCCCTTGACTTCAATCCCTGACTGCTGATTCTCTCCGGCTTTCTTGGGGTTGTTTCCTCTGGTCCTCTTGGTCCTTTCCTGCCCATGGCTCTTAGTTGTACTGATCCTGCTGGGTGCAGCTTTCTGAGGTTTGCTGTTGGAGTGCTCAGCCTCGTTCACAGGAGCCCTGTCACTAGCTGCAGCATTGCAAATAAGCACTTCTCTCCCTGACAGGCACTCCGGGTCCTTTGGCTGGATTTTGGCCTTGGGAGCACCATTGATAGGCTCAGAGGCCTGATGTTTGTTCTTCCTGGCGTGATCGGAGGCATCCTTTCTGACATTTGACTTTTCCTGCAGCTGGATCGACTCGATGGCTCTGGTATTTTTGGCTTGGATCACCTCGGGGCCTTCGGATTCATCAAGATCTTTCAAGGAATTGAAGAGTTGGGGAAGGTCCTTCACCAGAGTAGCAATGTCTTCAAAGCCACCGCTAGCCTCAGTCCCATTTTCCAGTGTCCCTTGGCCCTCAAGACTCAGGCTACTCTTTCCCAGATCAGCATTTTCAGAACGAGGCTGGTCCTCTTGTCCAAGGGGATCGATGCAGGCCAGGAGGTGATGGATATCAGGAATTTCTAAAGGGTATAGTAGAGGATCTTCATTTTCTGTTGGGATCTGGTCAGGATCCAGAGGCTTTGAAAGGTTGGTATTAAACTCATCCAAATTCTTTGGAGCTGGAGACAGTGCCAGGAGGTTAATGTTCGAAGTCTGCACTGGAGCTATCACTGAAATATCCCCACGCTCGGGTGGTGGGTTACCCTGCAATATCTGGATATTTCTGTGACTACAGGACTTGAGGAATTCTGGAGCTTGTGGCAGACAAAATGTCTGGCTTGCAGGTTGCAGTCCAAAGGAAGTTTCCATTCCCAGGGAAGTTTCCATCACTACAAAGAAAGCAAGGAAGAAGTCAGTCCCTAGTAAGTGAGATGCTCCCCTAGACAGCAATGCAGCGATCATATCCCCATCCACAATGGACAAGGCGTTTCTACTAGCTCTTCTTAAGGATCATGGACAGTGTCCTGTGCTGGGAGATAATCCTATAATCCTAGTGTGAGGCCATAGTGTGCCTTGATTATACTTTGTACTGGTCATCATTTGATATCATTATTCCTTGGTTTCCTTATATCTCATAGGGTTGTGGCAGGGAAAATAAAAATAAAAGTGATTTTTAAATTATGAAACATTTTACAAAGCCTAGCATTCTCTCATAGTGTCCTTTGAATTCTCTCCACTTTCCTGAGAGTGTTCACACTGTGGACTAGGAGAGGGAGTGGAGCTCTTCCTGATGAAATGTATAAACAAGTACAGATTCTTAGCCTGTTGGCTTTGGACAGGCTTTTGGGAACACAAGGTCTTAAACCCTGGTATCATTGAACGAAGTGAGGGAACGTTAACCTGGCTGTATCACAGTGAGAGTTCTGAAGCACCTTCCCAAGAAACTAAACCCATAGATCAGGAAAGGAGTCCATTTATGGGTGGTAGTGCAGGGGACTGAGCAGCTGGGGCAGTGAGACCTGTGCGGTCTCTTGCTGTGCTCTTGGGGTCATAGCCATGTAGCATAGATGACCATTACAGTGTCCCCCCTTCTAGCCAGTAATGGATGTTCTTATGTAGAGTCTGAAATAGAGAACACTAAGCGAGGATAGTGCTTAGTAAAGTCTCAGGACTTCAGTTCTACCTGTCTGTGGACTCACCACTTCCCAGCTGCAGGTTTGACCCAGTTTGGATGTGGACGTCATTCCTCTGCCTTCTTGCTGTTTGTACTCACCTTGAAATCTGGTTTGTGGGATGGCTGGAGCAGACGCAGCGTAGTAGACCCCAGAGGTGGAGGCTGGTGGAAGGACATGTGTGGGCTGAATCTCCTTTAGTACCAACACCATTTCTGGTTGAGGAGCAGAGGCCCCAGCTCCTGTGTAGGACACAGAGCCGTAGGACTGCAGGCAGGGGCCAAGTTCTCCAGACAGCAGAGGCCCCAGTGTGCCGTGACCATAGTAGTACACCTGGCTTCCTTCCTGGTAGGGAAGTGACAGGCTGTGTCCCTGATTTGGAACCTGAGATGGTGTTCCCTGAACAAGGCTGGTGGAAAGTGATGGATACAGTGGGACCACATTATTGGCATCTGAAGTTCTTTCACATTGAGCTGCCATAGACATGGAAGAAACCACTGTGTCCTGGCCAATGACAGTCAGAGTGCAGTCTCTGAGCGAAGATGACTCCTGTGCAGTGCTTCCTGGGACACCCCACTCAAAGAGACCCGGATAGGAAGCAGCTGAGGTGGAGCTCTGGCTCTGGCCAGTCACTCCAGACAGCGTGGTTGTGCTAGAATGTTGGTAAAGGTAGGCACTCCCCATGAGTGGCTGGGAAGAGGTGCCCGAGGCTGATGGCAGTAGCCATGCTGAACTGATGGCTGGAGAAGATACTCTGGAGAAATTGCAGACACTTCCTGTTAGGGAAGCTGCATCGCTCACCACAGGAAGAGAGAGCTGCAGGGAGTTTGGAGTTCCAAGTAAGGATGGATTCTGGAAATTTTCTGTAGGGAACAAGAGGGTGATGAAAAACTCAGTGAGACTGATCAACTCTCACTATATTTGAGGGGCAGCATTATCTTAAGGTTGTTGCTATCAGGACGCTTCTCATGCCATTACTCACTGAGATGCCAAACTTCCACCCCTTTACGATGGTTGTAAGTGCTGAAGCAGTTTGTTCTTTTCTGTGTAACTGCCTGTGCTCCCAACTTGGGAAGAGATGTGCAGAAGCCCCATGTGGTGTTGTTCACACCTTGTTCTCTAAGCTGGAAGCTTCTTTCTCCCTGCCCATCCTTCCCTTGAGCCTGCACTAGTCCCGACTCATCTACTCTTTGCTAGAATTGAAGTGTTTTAGAACTAGAACGTCCTTAGAGAGCTTCTGTTCTAACACTCTCATTGTAGCAGTGAGGAAACTGAGGCTCAGAGAGGTCAGCTGGAGTGGTCCGATTCTCCCATTATGGCAGCATCATCACCAGGTCACAGAGCCTAAGTCTCCTGACTTCTTGCCAGGACTCTGCTCTGACCATTCCACTACCAGAAACTGGGAGAAGTAGAACTTCTGATAGAGACATATTATTTTTGTCCATTAGAGAACCGTGCAGCTGTTACCACTGTCATCTTCAGGGTCTCATTTTGCTTGTGTATTTCACATGCTGTTCCCTAGAGTTCACATATAACTCAGCCCACATGGTGGATGTAATGGGTCATTTGTACCCTCTTCAAGCCTAGTTCCTGTTCCTACTTTCAAATGACTACCTCAGAGTGAGAGTCTCAAGAAGTACTTTTTGAAAGAAAAAAGTTATTTAAACTCTCTGAGAAGACCTACTAAAACACCCAGAAAGAAATTAACAAAATGGCACTAAGTACATACTTATCATTAGCTTCTTTAAATGTCAGTGGACTAAATGTTCCAATCAAAAGACATTGGGTGGCTTATTGGATAAAAAAAAACAAGACCCATATATAGGCTGCATGCAAGAGACACACTTCAGACCTACAAGACACTCACAAACTGAAAGTGTTGGGATGGAAAAAGATACTCCATGCAAATGGCAATGAAAAGAAAGCTAGGGTAGCAATACTTATATCAGATGAAATAGACTTTAAAACAAAAACTGTAACAAGGGACAAAGAAGAGCAACACATATGATAAAGGGAACAATCAAACAAGAGGACATAAGACTTGTAAATATCTATGTACCCAGATAGGAGCACCTAAATATATAAGGTAAGTATTGACACACATAAAAGGAAAAATAGACAGTAACACAATATGAGTAGGAGAGTTTAACACTCCACTGACACCAATGGATAGATTATCCAAACAGAAGATCAATAAGAAAACATTGGCCTTTAATGACCCATTAGACCAGATGGACTTAGTAGATATATACAGAACGTTCCATCCAAAAACTGCACAGTACACATTCTTTTCAAATTCACATGGAATGTTCTCCAGGATAGATCACATATTAGGCCACAAAACAAGTCTCAATAAATTTAAGAAGATTGAAATAATTCCAGGCATCTTTTCTGACCACAACAGTATGAAACTAGAAATCAACTACAGGAAGGAAATCAGAAAATCCACAAATATGTGGAGATTAAACAAAATACTATTGAACAACAATTAAGTCAATGAAGAAATCAAAGGAGAAATCAAAAGTTACCTGAAGACAAATGAAAATGAAAATATTACATGCCAAAATTTATGGGATACAGCATAAGTGGTTCTAAGAGGGAAGTTTATAGCAATACAGGGCTACCTCAACAAATGAGAAAAATCTCGAATAAACAATCTAAAAGTGCACCTAAAGGAAATGGAAAAAGAAGAACAAACAAAGCCTAAAATCAGTAGAAGGAAGGAAGTAATAAAAATAAGAGCAGAAATAAAATAGACACTTAAAAAACAATAGAAAAAATCAATGAAACCAAGAGCTGATTCTTTGAAAAGATAAACAAAATTGACAAACCTTTAGCTAGACTCACCAAGAAAGAAAGGGAAAAGGCTCAAATAAGTCAAATGAAAGAGGAGAAATTACAATGGACACCTCAGAAATACAAAAGATTATAAGAGAATACTACAAAAAGCTATGTCCCAACAAATTGGATAATCTAGTAGAAAAGGATAAATTCTTAAAATCATACAACCTTCCAAAAGTAAATCAAGAAGAAATAGAGAATTTGAAGAGATGGATCACGAGTAAGAAGATCAAAACAATAATCAAAAACCTCCCTAAAAATAAAAGTCCAGGACCAGATAGATTCCCTGGAGAAGTCTACCAAACATTTTTTAAAAACTTAATACTTATCCTTCTCAAACTATTCCAAAAAATTGAAGAGGAGAGGAAGCTTCTTAGTTCATTCTATGAAGCCAGCATCACCCTGATACCAAAGCTAGACAAGGACAACACACAAAGAAGAAAATTACAGACCAATATCACTGATGAATATTAATGCAAATATCCTCAACAAGATACTAGCAAATCGAATACAACAATACATTAAAAACATCATCCACCATGATCAAGTGGGATTTATTACAGGGATGCAGGAATGGTTCAGCATCTGCAAATCAACCAACGTGATACACCACATTAACAAAATGATAAATAAAAATCACATGGTTATCTCAATAGATGCAGAGAAAGCATTTGACAAGATACAACATCTATTTGAAGGAAGTACCTCATCATAATAAAGGCCATTTGTGACAAACACACAGCTAATATCATTCTAAATGGAGAAAAGCTGAAAGCTATTCCTCTAAGAACAGGAACCAGACAAGGATGCCCACTTTTACCCCTCTTATTTAACATAGTATTGGAAGTCCTAGCCAGAGCAATCAGGCAAGAAAAACAAATAAAAGGGATCCAAGTTTGAAAGGAAGAAGTGAAACAGTCACTATTTGCAGATGACATGATCTTATATTTAGAAAGCCCTGAAGAATCCACCAAAAAACTTTTAGAAATAATAAATGAATACAGTAAAGTTGCGTGATACAAAATCAACATGCAAAAATCAGTTGTATTTCTATGCACTAACAATGAAGTAGCAGAAAGAGAAATTAAGAATACAATCCATTTACAATTGCAACAAAAAGAATAAAATATGTAGGAATAAACTTAACCAAAGAGGTGAAAGATCTGTACACTGAAAACCATAAAACTGTTGAAAGAAACTGAAGAAGACACAAAGAAGTGGAAAGATATTCTGTGCTCTTGGATTGTACGAATTAACATAGTCAAAATATACATACTTCCTAAAGCAATTTACAGATTCAATGCAATCTCTATCAAAGTTCCAACAACAATTTTCATAGAAATAGAACAAAGACTCCTAAAATTTATATGCAACAACAAAAGATCCCGAATAGCCAAGAGAATCCTGACAAAAAAGAACAAACCTGGAGGTATCACACTCCCTGATTTCAAAATACACAACAAAGCTATAGTAACCAGAACAGCACAGTACTGGCACAAAAACAGACACACAGATCAATGGAACAGAATCGAGAGGCCAGAAATAAACCCACACATCTATGGACAGCTAATTTTTGACAAGGGAGCCAAGAACATAGAATGGAGAAAGGAAAGTCTCTTCAATAAATGGTGTTGGGAAAACTGGACAGTCACATGCAAAAGAATGAAAGTAAACCATTATCTTGCACCATACTCAAAAATTAACTCAAAATGGATTAAAGACTTGAATGTAAGACCTGAAACCATGAAACTTCTAAAAGAAAACATAGGCAGTATGCTCTTTGGCATGGGTCTTAGCAGCATATTTTCAAGTACCATGTCTGACCGGGCAAGGGAAACAAAAGAGAAAATAAACAAATGAGACTACATCAAACTAAAAGGCTTCTGCACAGCAAAGGAAACCAGCAACAAAACGAAAAAGGAACCTAATAATTGGGAGAACATATTTGCAAACCATATATTTGATAAGGGGCTAATATCCAAAATATACAAAGAACTCATACATCTCAACAACAAAAAAGCTAACAACCCAGTTGAAAAATGGGCAAAAGATCTGGACAGAGATTTCTCCACAGAAGATATACAGATGGCCAACAGGCACATGAAAAGATGTTCAACGTCATTAATTATCAGGGAAATGCAAATCAAAATTGCAATAAGATATCACCTCACTCCCCTCAAAATGGCTATAATTAACAAGTTAGGAAACAACAAGTGCTGGAGAGAATGTGGAGAGAAGGGAACTCTCATCCATTGCTGGTGCGAGTGCAAACTGGTGCAGCCACTATGGAAAACAGTGTGGAGATTCCTCAACAAATTAAGAATAGAACTGTACAATCCAGCTATTCCACTGCTGGGTATTTATCCAAAGAACATGAAAACACAAACGCATAAAGATACATGCATCCCTATGTTCATTGCAGCATTATTCACACTAGCCAAGACTTGGAAGGAACTTAGGTGCCCATCAAGGGACAAATGGATAAAGAAGGTATAGTATATATACACAATGGAATACTACTCAGCCATAAGAAATGATGAAATCTGGGTATTTGTGACAACATGGATGGACCTTGAGGGTATTATGCTACGCAAAATAGAGGGGCAAAGTCAAATACCATACTATAGCACTCATAAATAGAAGATAAAAACAACAACAAACACACACATAGAGACAGAGATTGGATTGGTGGTTACCCGTGAGGAAAGGGGCAGGGAGGAGAGCGAAAGGGGTGTTTAGGCATATGTGTATGGTGGTGGATTGTACTTAGTCTTTGGGTAGTGAACATGATGTAATCTACACAGAAATTGAAATATAATGACATACACCTGAAATTTATATAATGTTATAAACCAATATTACCGCAGTAAAAAAAAAAAACACTCTCTGAGGTTACTTATCTATAGTTATAACAAGAACAACAATAATAATAGTAATAATTCATATATGAATAAAAGTGATACATTTCATATGATTTATATGGAGGAATATATAAACATTCTGGAGAGAGAAAAATCATGAAAAAGGTATCACAGGACTAAAAATACATAGATAATAATGAAAACTGTGGTATGTAGCAAGCATCTAAGCAGGATAAGTTTACTAGTAATTGAAGTTCTGTATCATACATGCAATATTATGAAGAATATTTCTGGCTCTATTATAGTAAATACTGTTTGCCAAAAAGCAGCCCAGAGTAGAAGGTGATTTGAGTGAATTCTTAGCCAGTACATACAGACAGAGAAGATATCAGTAAAAACTGCATAACAAGCAGCAAAATGCTATCAATGTGAATGTATAGCTGGCCACAATATAAGCAGACAGATATTTCAGTGAAAACTGGTACAAAGCAGAGAGCAACATCCTAAGTGTAAAGGAATTCCGTTGTTGTGCTCGTTCTTATTTCTCTGACCATGAGCCGCAAGGAACAGCTAGTAAGCCTACTAGAAATCCATACTTCAATTAGTATAACCACATAGATGCAGAAGAGAGTACTTAAAAGGTATCAGGAAGGTTTTTCTATTTATCCTAAAACCTCAATTATTATCACCTTCAAGATCCAGGAAGGGGTCATCCCCAAAGACTAAAAACACCGTCATCGCTAGAATCCAATTTTTAAAAATTTAATGTAGGAAAACCCAAAAGATGCCACAAAATTATCTGTGATAAATGTGGAGTCAGAGATGGGGGACTTGACTTTTGCTTTTTCTTCTCGGGCAGCTTAGATCTAGAAAGAGATGGTGGCCGTTTCTCAGTGCGCGCTCTGTGTCAGGAAGAAAATGAGTGTAAAGATGAAAAGCAGCCTTGACTTGGAACCTACGTATCACACACAGGAATTAGCACTTCTGATTCAAGTTAGGAGATACCATTGTTTAAAAAAACAATTTTATTTTTAATAGGCAAAACATCTACGTAGTTTAAAATGAGAATGCCATAAAACACTGAAAATTCTGTTTCCTTCAGCCTTCTGGACAGTCACTTTATTATTTCTTAATTATAGGAAGTATTATTTCCAAAACATTTCTAAAATGTTTACATTCAAAACTTTCAGGTGCCATCCAAGTTCAGAGAGGGAACAGAAAAAAGCAAACAGGCGAGTCTGTCTGAGAAGCTGCTTTTCCTGGCGATGCCCTGTTCTGCCTCACTCGCCTTCCTCGGCTATGAATGTGAGCGTTTGCTGAAGTCAACTGTGCTTCATCCTGCTCTGAGCACATTTCACTCTGTGCTCTTCCTGCTGCAATTGAAAATCTTTGGTTCCTTCAGCATTTCATGCCAAACCACCTCTTTTTCCTGGAGAGCTCCTCCTCGCTCTCCTCCTCATTCTTCTGTTTTATCCTGTCTCTTGGTTCCTGTTGGCCTGTGCTCCTGAAAACAATCCTCAACTTCCTGACCTTTGAAGACTGGCCTCCCTATAGCCCAGTACTCTCCATCGTCTCTCCCTGTTTTTCTTTTCACCTCATTTAGGTAGAAAACTCCAAAACATGTGCATATTGCCTTTTGAACAGCACTAAATTTAAAATACTACAATTGATATATCAGTAGAGGAAGACCATTACAGATGAAATATCTCAGTATACATTGCTAGCTTTCTGCATCACCTAGGTTTTCTCTCTGTTTGTGAAAACACTCTCAAGAAGTCTCTGATTTCATTCTACCTGGGTGCCCTTTAAGACTCAATATTAGAAGAGAAAAGGAGCAGAGGAAACAACGGATGTAATATCCTGATATGAGAGTAAGCGACATGTCCAAAGTCACACGGCTTATAATGTCAAAGTCAAAACTGAAATTAGGTCCCCAAGGTTTTAGTTAAATAATTTCCCTCATTATTCCATGCTATTTTGATTCTACTACTAAATTTAGGGGCAAAAATATATAATGAAAAACTTTTTCTTTCACTACCTGACATGGTAAGAGAAGAGGAAGCATCAGCTGCAGATCCAAGAGATGAGGAGATGATGCTAGAGGAAGTCTGAGTGGCTGCAGCCAAAGAGCGGTATGTCCAGTACGAAGGTCACTGGTCACACTGGTCACTTGCGATGATCCAAATTTATTTACACACAACTCCATGGAAACCCCAAGATTCTAGCAGGTGGCAGTAGGTCTAGGGGGAGAATGATGTCACAGAGCAGGCAGTTCAAAGGTACGAGACAGCCAATAGGGCGGCCAGATTCCCCACAAGAAGATGGGATTGGGTGGAGGGAGTCGGGGGAGAGCTACAGCAGCACCTGCATGGCTGAGCTCTGGGGAGGTGACATCCTAGGAGCCACATGTGCTAGTCTCTCTTCCCCAGGCTCTTATGTTAGGGAATCCTCTCAACGTTCCTTATAGATGTTCATTAATGTAATTAACTCATAGTTCTTTGTATTCTATGAATTATACTTTATATTGTACATTAGTAATTACATGTACAGTTAGTTAATATCCTTAGAGAGGAAGGAAAAGGACATCTAGGTTGACCTATTACCGTTGTTGTGAAATCCTACCAGGTGATCTAACGGTGAACTTACTGCAGGTTTTAAGGAGCAAAGGAAAGGATTGGGAGCTCCTTCTGTAACTTGGTTAAAGAGTAGGGTGAGGTTTGTTGAGTGCCCCTTGTGGGGAATGATGTGGTTCAAGGCTCTTCTCTTTGAGTTTCTTCTCCTTGAATCCTACCTTCCTTAGGCTGGGCTGGGCTGGGCCGGGTTGGACTTGCATGTCTCTGCTGCTCCCCTTTTCTTTTGTCTGCATTATAGGCCTTGTTTCTGGGACCAGCCTCGCCCTTGCATCTCCCCCTCCTGGATGTTACTTCCTTTCAATCCCAGCAGCAGAGGTCTTTCCAGTGCCTGATGCTTCTGGAAATGGCATCTGCCCATTAGAAGCAGATGCCAGAGAGCCAGAGACACAGCTGAGGTCAGAGCTCTTCTCTTCCAGCCTTGGGTTGCAATTCTTTTGCCCATAATTTGCTACCTTTGGCTCCTTGGGCCACACAGGCCTCCTGCCATCCCGCGCTTGTATACATGAGAGGCATTTGGGGTCCCCCCCTTTCCTTCTCCTCTGAGTGTATCCAGTGTGGCAGTTGCTGTAGCCTCCTCCCTCTTGGAAACAGCCGCTGTAGAACATTGGGCCTCTAGGGTTCTCTATCGGCCATGATTGTGTGCAAGGCCAAGCAACATGCAAAGGAGAATAGTGAGAGAAAGAGGAGGACATTCGTGGAGAATAGGGAAGAGGCAAGGTGAAAGGGACAAGAAAACAGCTGTCTGGTTTTTGGGTTTCTTGAGAAACAGGTTGACAGATTTTCCCTCATTTTGTATTAACAGAACAGACAATTCAATATATATTTATTAATGTAATGCGAGAGTCCAGCAACTGCCATGAATTCTCTCCACCAAAGAGAATAATCTTAAATCACTTTCTCTCACTTTGTCTTATGTGATATTACATGATTTACATTATTCATTGGTATGTTTGTAGACTATGGGTTGTTTTCTAATGCTCTGGGTCTGTCTCCGTGTTTTTCCTGGTTGTGTTTTTAAGGATCCAACACTGGGAGACAGATCACATGCTGTTCCCCTGATGATTGTTCATTTAAGCGTCATGAACTAACTTGACCTGAAGGGTTCTGTGGAGAAACTTACGAGGGGACTGTGAGAAGCATTGTGGTGAGTTGCACGGTGCCCTCACGCCTAAGGAGCAGATGTGTGCAGTGCACCCAGCTGGCCTGGGAGCCTCTGCTTTTGTTCCCCTGCTTAGTGCTCTTCTCTCTAATCACTCTGGTGACTGTGAGACAGTGGGCGAGGGCTGAGTTGCTGCTGATTTGTATGTGGAGTCAGCTGATTTGGGGAGGAAATCTGTGGATCTAGTCATTTTCCTTGGTGGTAAGCTTTTCGGATGTCTAGGTGGACCTATCTGGGGACTATTCTAGTGCGAATTTGTAGGAGGTGTGTGATCCAAGATGCCAAGATCCCAGATGCTAAGATGTGAGAAGATAGCTGCTCGATGGGACCTCGAAAGACACACATTTCACTTATAGGCCTATTTCACCTATTATAAGATATGAGCTTTTTGAGTGATGGTGAAAGATACTTATCTGAGAGGAAATTGTAAAGGCTGTTGCAGTGTAGAGATATGGCTTAAGCTTATAAATTTTTTCAAGGTTTTTTCCCTAGCTTCATACCTCTTATAGCCTACTTCCATAACATTAGGATGTAACGTGAGGCTAACAACATATCCCAGAGATCCTCAAGTGAGACCAGTGTCTCTTTTCTCTATGTTCCCATGGAAATGAAGGGAATCCAGAGCTACTGCAGCTTAGGGTGGGTGGTATAAGATTGGGGGAGCTGTGGTAACACAAATTCTGGTAACAGCAAAATGTTTACATATGAGAATATTCTGTTCCAACATTCAATTTAGGCAAACTTTGAGTTAAGCCTTTGCTGGTTCCCAGCTTCTATAACTACTTTATCTCCGTAGTTGCAGCCACTTAACCTTAGCCTGCGGGCTCAGCAACATCTTAACCCCCAGAAGAACCTTAAATGTCAAGGAATAACCTAAAGAGCATAGTCCAACAACGGGAACTTAGCATCAAGCCCTACCCTGACATAAAGCCTTATGATGATGATGATGATTTATTTATTTTTGCTGAGGAATATTCGCCCTGAGCTAACATCTGTTGCCAATCTCCCTCTTTTTTTTTTTTTATGTGAGCCACCCCCACAGCATGGCTACTGACAGACAAATAGTGTAGGTCTGTGCTTGGAAACCAAGCCCACACTTCTGAAGCAGAGCACACCGAACTTAACCACTAGGCCCCCGGGGCTTGCCCCAAAGCCTTATTTTTACAGTTGTTGTATTGTCTTGTCCCATAGACCCACTTCCTGCATTTTCTTCCCATGGGGATAACTGAGACTTGTCTTGGTGTAACATACACCTGAGGCTCTTCCTTACTCTCCCGGTTGTCACTTTTTGATTTAATTAAAGACTGGCCAAAACCAATAGAATGTACAATTCAGTGTGAATTGTGGACTTTGATTGATAACGATGTGTCAATGTTGGTTCATTGCTTCTAACAAATGGAGCACACTGGTATGGAACGTTCATGGTAGGGAAGGCTGTGTAGGGTGAAGCAGAGAGGGTGTAAGTGAGAACTGTCTGTACTTTCTGCTCACTTTTGCTGTGAACCTAAAACTGCTCTAAAAACTAGTCTATTAATCGTTTTTAAAAAGTGTTTTGCTAGCTCTTGAATAACCCAACAGATTGATGGATCAGAGTAAATAAGACAAATTCATAAAAGAATATTTAGCAGCAAAAGCTACCTTCCTATATATAGATGTTCAAGAAGTATTTATAAGTGCCTATTTATAGGCACTCCACTTGGAGCTGGAGGTACAGTGGTGGACAACATTGATGTGGTCCCTGCCTTCTGGGAGTTTACAGTCTGGTGAGGAACCCACATGAAACAAATAGATGTAGACATGAGCTTATTTTCTTCCCTCTAATCTCTGGAAGAAAAGATTGTAATATAGCTCGTAACTTCCAGAAGAGTGGAAACGTTCCTTTGAATCACGCTTATTTTAGCATCACAGGGCTTGAATGAATGGACGATATAAGAAAAGATTTTAAGCACATGTTTACTCTCTCTTACTTCCTTCTCTCTGACAGAGTTTGGAAGAAAATCTTGCTCCAAAATAATATTTTCAGCCTTGAATCATTTTAGCTAAATCCAAGAACAGAACGAAGAAGTTGGACTGGTTGTTGATTTAGCGTATACTCACCACTAATATGAGCCAGAGGTAAATGGAACCCTTCATTGAAAAGACCCTTCTTCTTTCTGATGGTATAATAACTCACAGTAATTCAGTAGTACTCATCTTATGCTAAGGTGAATCGTGGCCTTCTTTCATGGTAATAGTTCAAAAAGGGAACCAAGTGGTTCCCTTAATTACACCTTTCTATTTGTTATCTCAATGAGATTAAAGACATGTATTGAACTATAATACTTGGCAATAGGCTCTGTATGTGCTTAAGAAATACTATAAACTTCCATGTTCTATATTTTGAAAATGAAGTAAACTTTTAGTGATGAAAGTAGTAGCCTAAAAGGAAAAGAAGGGAACGTCCATGTGTCTTTAGCACTTACTCGGAGCAGTTGCTTGAGCAAGTGTAAGCATCTGAGTAAAAGGCAGTTGTTCTCTAGTGTTTATGCTTTCTTTTCATAGTATCATTTGATATGATACAGAAAGATAGATTGTGTCGGCCCATGTGGCGTCTCAGTAAGAAAGAATTATCCTTCTTCTGACTGGTTCTGGAGCCTTAGGAAATACTGACACCTAATGTTGTTAACGTTTGTACTACTGCTGAAAGCTTTGTCACCCAGGCGTGTTCTGCCGTACTCACTGAAGAGTTGCCTCCTTGTAAGATGTACTCTTGAGTAACAGTGATAGAAATTTAGGTCATGTTGCCTTCAGCAATAGAGAGAGCCCAAAGACCCTAAAGTTTTTAATGCCTTTTCTCTCATGTTTTTTACTTTTTTTTTTTTTTTTGCTATCTGAACTCTGCTGCTTGATAGCTGTGCACCCAGGGAAGTTATTTAACCTCTTTGTGCCTCAGTTTCCTCATCTGTAAAACAGAGATAATAGGACAGATAAGAGGATTGGATAACACATGCGTAATATTTAGAACAGTGTCTAGTATATATTGGCTCTTACTGTTAGTCTCAGAATCTAAAGTTTGTGTTGTTGACTTCTTTCCTTGTCTCTTAAAGTTCAAAAAGCATTATTCTTGAGCTTCAAAAAGAAAGGAAATGGATTTGAAAATTAGATCTGCCATTTACTAGCTGTGTGACCTTGGGAAAGTTACTAACCTCTCAGTGCCTCAGTTTCTTCATCTATAAAATGGAGATAATAGCGGTATACTTCTGTGTAGGGTTATTGTGGGGATTCAATGAGTTATTAAGCATAAAGCATTCAGAACAGTGCCTGGCCCCTAGTACTACCTGTTAGTTATGCAGCAAATCATTTCCCTCAATATTGCTACCACCTTTAATCTTGAGCATAATAAAGTCAGGACAAATAGAAAGTGTGTAGAATTTTCTTCCTGATGAAATACAAGTTGCAGTTTATTTGTAATTAATTATAAGGAGATAATAAACAAAACCATGATGGATTGGGATCTAAGTACTAAAGTTTGGAAGATAATATTTTCCGTAACAGTTTTTGATGGTGCTGTCAGAATCATGTGTTTTTAACCACTTAGGTAAAACATCATCTCTGTTCTTTAAAAAATCATTCAAAATTTTTATGAATGGTAAAAATTTAATAAAAGTTCTTTTTAGCAGGCCAAAAAGAAGAAAAATGAAGAAGAGGAGAATAAGAAGAGGAAGGAGGGAGGGAGGGAAGGAAAAGAAAGGCAGGCTTGTTAGAGTATCACCTTCAGGGAGAGTCATGTCCTTAAGTGTTCTGTAACCTAGGCAGGGTCCCTTGTTCCACATTCTCATCCCTGCATTCTGCCAGACGCCCTGTTGTCAGGCTGACTAACACAACAGTGATAGGCATGTTTTGTGGAAGAACATAGATTTTGGATGAAGACAGACCTATGTTTAATCCTGGCACTGCCATTACCAGCTGGTTACCATGGGCAAATTACTTTAACTTTGTGAATTTGTCTCTTCTTCTATAATACAGAGATAATAATATAATGCCCTCACAGGAACACTAGGATCATATGAATAAATGTAGGGGAAGTATCTAGCTCAGTTCCTGGCATGTGGTTAATGGTCCACGAATTTAGTTCCCTTCCCTACCCTCTGACTCCCTGTCCCCTTTCCTATCCTGTCAATTAAGGTCCCCTTACTTCTCTTTAGAAGAAACTAAGTTGCATCTCCTCAGGGTGCGCACTGACTCCCCCCAGATCCAGAGGAGCCCCTTAAACAGAAGGCATCCCGAGTTCAAAAGACAAGAAAGAGAGGAATTGAAGAAAGAACCTAAATTCTGGAAATTCTGAAGCCAGTATTCTCCAATCAGAGGATCCTTGACCAGCTGCCTTTCACCCCTCAATGGTTCTTGAAGGAGCTATGCAGAGGGGCCCTGTAAATCACTGAAGGCTTTTGTGCAGTCTTCTGTATGAAGGTCGTAGCTTTTTATGAGCTGGGGGGTGGACTACGTGTGAATCTCAAGGTCTCCTTTTCCCTGTCTGTCTGAAGACCCTGCCAAAACGGGTGAACATACTCCTCAGCCTCCTTCCCCCAGCCTACGCTTTCACTATAGCCATAAAAGTGATATCAGACTAAAGGCAAGGAGAGGACTTTGCCATGAGTCAGGGGTCCTTCCTCCAAGCCCTCCAGAGGCCCCTAGGCATACTTGTGTCACTTATCCACCCAACCGCTAACATGATTTCTCTTCTATCCCGCTGTTTAATTATAAACCCGGCTAGTATGAGTTTGCATCTTATATGACTTTTTTATATCCTTCCTTCCAAGCACAACGCCATTTATGTAATCCTGAGTGTCTCTGATTGGTTCTACAGTGGATGTCATTTTGACTCTACTTCTTAGTCTTTTTTGTAGTTTCCGATGTGTGTGTCTGTGTGTGTATGTATTTTAAACAAAGAACATGAATTGGGTGTTCCAGAAACGGAGCTGTCCTGCTTTAGTACTGTCTACTTCAGTGGTATTGAAATAGAAGGCATGTTGGCTAAGAATTAGTACATTCTGAGATGAGAGAAGTTCAGAGAATATGTAATGAGTGGGCCTGGCTCAAGCTGGCCTGGTGTGGAAGCAGAGTCACGGCCCAGGTGTCAATCAATATTAATTTCCCTAGGGAGGGGTCCTAGGGTGTGGTAGATACTCAGGGGGCTTGGGAGAGCAGGTTTTACCAATTGGTACAGAAATATTTCCATGTTTTCACAACTGCAGTGGCTATCCTGGTGCATATAAACTATCTTTGAGCTCCAGGTTACAAGGGTTGAAACTTCAGGGCCCAGCATAAACCTTACTTAGAAAGTGCTCTGAGATGATAAAGGCTCCTTGATTTCTTCAGGTTAGTCAGTAATAGTGGAAGTTTGACCAATGGTGGAATGGGTTGGAGTTCATAAGCCCTGTCGGTCCTTCCAGACATGGAACCCTCTTGGAATTTAGCTGCCAACTTTGTGGGTTTCACCACCAATGCCTCCCCTACCCAAGTGGTCGCTCTCACCCATTTGTGGTTTTAAGTGATTTTGCCCATGTGTGGTCCGGATTCCTCCTTCAGTGTCTATGAAATATTCAGGCCCACCTGAAGTGGAAGGCTAGAGGCAGGCATTCATGTCAAGTCCATGTCGTGGTGGAGCCGGCCTCATCTTGCTGGGAGAGTGACTTCAGGCAAGTGGCCAAGTCTTTCTGAGTCTCAGTTCCTTCATTAAAATGGGGAACATAATACCTACCTCATAGGGTTGTTGGGATTGAAGCAGATGATGTTGAACCCAGTACCTGGCACAGGATGAGTGCTCAGTAAATGGCAGCAAATATTAGAGCATGGGCTCTGGAGCCAGCCCGTCTGAGTTCAATCCCTGCCCTTCCCCTTCCCAGCTCTGTGACCTTGGACAGGTTCCTTAAACCTCCTGTGCCTCATTTCTCCCATCTGTAAGATGGAGATAATAATAGCACTTACCTCATAGGGTGATTGTGAGTAAGTAGGACAATAGACACAAGTGCTTAAAACAGTGCCTGACATGTTGTAAGTGTTCAGTAAAGATGAGCTCTTATTGGAATGATTTTAAATAGATGTTTGGTCATTCATATGCTTTGTGCTTTCATGAGTGAAATGAATCATGAGATATGAGTTGTCTTGATTAAATAAGCCCACCTTGTATTGGGGGAGATAGACAGATGCACAAATAATACCAAGATGTCATTCTGAGGGCTGGAATAGGAGTTTTCCTATATGCTATGATGGCCGAGAGGAGAAGCCATTTCTCTATTCGTATTGTGTCGCAGCAAAAATATGGTTCTGCCTGTGTGTGGTCCTGATCCTGCCTTATATGTCAATGAAATCTTTGGGGCCACTTAAATGCAGGCCTACAGGCAAAGCTTTTAAGTCAGGCAGTCTGGGGGTGCAGCTGTGAGGGATGAGAGCCGTGGTGCTTGGAAGCAGAGAGAGGAGGGGACCAAACACCGGGTAGAAGAACAGGGTGTGCCCGGTGGAGGGCAGAGCACAGAGAGAGAAGGCGGAAGGGCTAGTTGGGGCCCGAGCACCTTCACCCCACAGAATCTGGACTGAGACTTGGAGCATTAAGTATTTTTGTTAAACAAATAATATTCCAACATAATACTGTGGGAACACAGAAGCAAATCCTTTTGTTAAGCTTATTAAAAATATTATAATAGTGTTCTCATGGTTTTACTCTTGAGAGTTCACATTTTAGGAAAAGAGAATTTCCAAAATTTTCAGAGCGTTGAGAGGATTAGGTATGTTAAAATCTGGTCACATCTGATTTCTTCCCCTCTTCACAGCCACTGCTGCAAGGTCCAGTAGCTGTAAGGCCCTCCTCACCACGGCTTGCTGGGGGTGGGCTCTGCAAGCCATCATCCCCAGTCATCTCACCTGTGGGACAAGCTCTGACCTAGACAACCTTTCACATCTGCTGTCTTGAGGGTTCTCAGTACCGCATTCTTTTTCGTAGTTTTTTCTCTTGTTCACTTGTATGTGCCTTACTCCTCAAGTGCCATGAGGGCAGAAATCTTACTCATCTTTTTGTTTTGTTTTGTTTTGAAATGATTTCTGATACACAGAAATGTTGCAGGAAAAGTTCAAAGAATCCTTATATATTCTTCACCCAATTTCCCAGTTGTTACTGTGTCACATTTGCCACATACTTTATCAGTTTCTCTTTACCTATATACATTATTAAGGACTGAATTGTGTCCCCCTAAAATTCTTATGTTGAAGCCCTAACCTCTAGTACCTTAGAATGTGACTGTATTTGGAAACAGAGCCTTTAAAAGGGTAATAAAGTTAGAAGCGAGTGCTTAGGGTGGGTCCTAATCCAACCTGACTGATGTCCTTATAAGAAGAGGAGATTAAGGCATCCAGAGAGGGACACCAGAGGCGTGCTGCCACAGAGAAAAGGCAGCCGTCTGCAAGTCAGGGAGAGAGGCCTCAAGAAAAACCAAACCTGCCAGTGCCCTGAACTTGGACTTCCAGCCTCCAGAACTGGGAGAAAAAAATGTCTGTTGCTTGAGCACCCAGTCTGTGGTATTTGGTTATGGCAGCCCTAGCAAACTAATATTTATGTTATATTATGCTCTGTTATATCATATGTCTTTTTTTTCTGAAATAACTTTTCTGAAACTAGTTGCAGACATGATGCCCTTTTATCTCTAAAAGCAAATACATTTTTTATATAACCACACTATGATTAGTTAAATCAGGAAATTAACCCTGATACCATGCTATTAGCTGATCTACAGACTTTATTAATATTTTGCCAGTTGTTCTATAATGTCCTTTATAGCAAAAGAGACAAAGGGGAAAAAATGAAGAATGAAAAAGAAAAAAATTTTGGTTCATAATCACACATTAAATTGTTATGTCTAGACTCCTTTAATCTAGAACAGTTCCTCATTCTTTGTCTTTCACAACTTTGGCATTTTTGAGAAGTACAGGCTGCTTTTTCTTCTAGACTGTCTCTCATTTTGGGCTTGTCTGATGTTTCCTCATGGTTAAATTAAGACGTGCTGGTACATTCCAAAATTTCGGGAATGTGGCTTTTTCCTGGACTGTTTAACATTCCAGGTCTGTAATCTCTCCTCTCAATGTGTAAATGAGAAATCTGTAACATTTTTTTAGGAAACTCAATGGAAAATCACTTCATTCAATTTTCAGACTTGTTAAGAGTTGTGAAGTGGTGTGTCCTCCTCAATGCATCATATCTTGGGGTACATAAGGTGTGTTTGTCCCATTACTGATGTTGTTAACTTTGATCACTTGTTTAAGGGGATGACTGTCAGGTTTCTCCACTGTAAATTTACCATGGCCCCCTGGCTATTAAGAAGTATTTTGTGGGAGAGATACTTTGAAACTATGCAAATAGGGAGGCCAGGTAAAATACAGGAAGCCCAGTTTAATTTGAATTTCAGATAACAACGAATACTTTTTTGTATAAGTATGACCCCTCTTCCCAAATTATTGGTCTAAAATTCAAATCTAATTGGGCGTCTTATATTTTTATTTGCAAGATCTGGCAACCTTATATGTAACTATTTCGTTCTTCCAACTTCACCCAGTTGTTTTGACATCCATTGATGATTCTGAATCAATTTTAAACCATTTTTTGCCAAATAGTTATTTTCTACTTCCATCATTTTTCTGCATTTATTAGTGGGTATTCTATCTGCCTTTCTTTTTATCCACTCTTTACAGTCCCTAGCACACAGTAGACACCCAGATCTATTTGTTCAAGCAATGAATGAAGAAACTCGCGCTGGCGTTGGCTGGCCTTCCGTGACACCGGCTGAGTCTGGCAGGGGCTTGCCTTCTTCAGCCAATCACGGTATGCTACCGAGGCTTCCGAGCCCTCCAGGGCCTCGCTCTTGGCTCTTCTTGCTCCAATCACAAACAGGGCTTTACTGGGCAACGGCCAATGGGTGCCGGCGGGAGGCGGGGCCTACCACGCGGCCGCGGTATAACGGCGCGGCCCGCGCGCGCGCTTCTCTCCCGGCGCGGACACCGGCGCGGGGTATGGCTGCTGCTTCGTTTGTATCCACGTTGGCCGCCTGGCTGCTCCGGCCCGCCCAGAGCTGCCGCCTCCGCCATAGCCCCTTCCACCTCTCGGCAGTGCGGTAAGCGGGTCGGGGAGCTGGGTCGGCGCCGAAAGCCAAGGGAATCGAAGGCGGGGGCCGCCCAGGTTTGGAGGGCGCCTAGGGACATCCTTCCTGAGCATCTCCGTCCGAACAGTTGTGGCCAACGGGAGAAGTGCGGTGGGGCGACGTGGCAGCCGAGCGCGGCCGCAGCCTGTGACCTGGGCGTTCGCTAGGCGGGGTGGGCTGGTACTGGGAGCCCCCCTTTCGGAGGGACCCGGTCTCCCGCAAGGTTGGGGCGTCGCCCTGTCTCGGGGCCAGTCCGCCGGCGGGACGGGGCCCACCATGCGGAGCGAAGGCGCAGGCGGGCTTTGGGGCGCCCCGATTTACGTGGGAGCATATGGAGGTCACCGACCAAAGCTTGCCGGCCTCCCTGGGCAGTGATGCCGAGAGCCGTCCTGGGGAAGGCGGAGGAGACGCTTTGGCGAGCGCGGCAAGGGTTCTGAATGAGCAGCCTTCCGTGAGCCGTCCTTTCCGGGAACCCTAGCGGCGGAGGGGGTTGGTGCAGTCTGATGAAATCCCGGAGCCCGCTTGCTCGCCCGGTACCCGCACTGCCCTCCTCCCGCAGGTGGGTGTGGCTTGTGCCGCTCTTCTAGCTGCCCCTTTCCATCCAGAGAGAATAAATGTGCTATGGTCACCAGGGTTTTGACTGCAGCCCACTCCGAGCTGGTCAGTACCAGGCTGAGTCAACTGAGGTAATAGGTACCCGGAAGGAGCAGAATGTAAGCTGTTTCCGTTTCCATAGGGAGGTAATAGGTATTTCCTGATCTTTCTGGACCTCAAATTCCCATTCTTAAGCTTAGGTTGAAGAGTCTTTGCGGGGGCGGGGGAGGCGTGATTTCTCCTTATGCACCTCTTTTTCGTTTCTCTTTAGAGCCTTTGCAATGCCAGATACCTAAGACTTGTGAAGCAGCCCCCTCTTATCCAGGCACTGTTCTAGGCTGTGCGGATTCATAGATGATGAAAACTGTGCTTTCCTTAGTGGAACTTACGGACCTGTCAGAACCTCACAGAACACCTGTAATTTCCACTCTGTAAAAATGCTTTAGAGACATTGCCACGGCGCTGGTGGAGCACCGAATGCGGATTAATGCATTCTTGAAAGAAGACTTGAGAGGGGACGCTCAAGGCTTTCTTGGTCTGACCCATCACTCTGTACTGTCTGTTCTCCTCTCTCTTCCCCCTTCCTGAGTTCTGACCACGTGTGCCTGTGGCTTTTATGATTGAAAAGAGATGTGTGAGGATCCTCTAATTCATTACCTAAAGAACTGGACCAGCTTGCTCACTCTCCAGTAACAAATGCCCTCCTTTCACTTGCCTTTCTGAGAACAAGTGGGCTTGTGCCTCTCTGAAGGCAATACTACATTTGGTATTTTTGGTTCCCTTGTATTGCTTTGATCACTGCTGCCTGGTAAATGTGAAATGATAGTATCTTTTTAAAAATATGAGTTTGCATGTATTCCTGTTTTGGGGGAGGGGAGTTGGTGTGCAGGTCTCAGGAACATAAACTCATGGTTAGAGAGACAGTACTGTAGTCTAGGAGACGGTGGGGTATAGGGAAAAATGGACTTCAGAGGCAGAGGGTTGCATTGGAATCTTGTTTCTCCTGTCCTCAGTTTCCCCTTATGTGTAGCAGGGTTATTATAGTAGCCAGCCCCAGGTAACTGAGAGGAATGTATGTAAAACTCTTAGCAAAATACCTAGTGTTTAATAGGTGTTAGTTTCATCCTCCTTTGTGTCTTTCTTCTTTCATTACTGGTTCCATGAATTAGTAGATAACAGAACTCTTTCCAAATAACTTGACCGTGAATTGTAAAATGCATCTGATATTAATTTTTCATGGACAATTACAGTACTGTAAGCTGTTGAGTTAGGAAGAAAGTGAAGTTGCTGTTGACTTGGATTTTTAGCTTTGAATTTTATTTGAACAATCCACTTGACTTCCTTCTATTTTGTTGATTCACGATCTTAATGGAAATGTTTCTAAACACCTGTGAAAGCGTTTAATTCCTAAATGTTAGCTAATAAGTTTGGGATTCCCTGTGGTACTGAACTGGGTCTCCATTTCTGTTTATTTTGGGGTAGCAGTTACTTTATCTGCCCTTTGGCAAACGAGGTGATGGGAAATTGAGTAATGACTCCTTCATAGGACTGTGTTTCACATTTTACAGTTGTGGCAGACAGAGGAGGGCTAAAACACAGTTACATTATGAAAGATATCATTGCATTGTGGCTTTGTTTTGGTTCTTGTTACTCTTTGACAGTTTTTTTTTTTTTTTTAAGCAAATTGGCATAACATCCAGAACTTGACTTTGTGACTTGGAACACTGGGTTCTCGCAGAGCCCTGTGTCCTTAACTTGAGTATGTCGTTCTTAGCCCAAGTGTGTGGCTGCCATTTTCTCTTATTGCTTTCAAAAGAAACTTTTTTTTTTTCCTTTTTCTCCCCAAAGCCCCCCAGTACATAGTTGTATATTCTTCGTTGTGGGTCCTTCTAGTTGTGGTATGTGGGATGCTGCCTCAGCGTGGTTAGATGAGCAGTGCCATGTCCACGCCCAGGACTTGAACCAACGAAACACTGGGCCGCCTGCAGCAGAGCACGTGAACTTAACCACTCGGCCACGGGGCCAGCTCCCAGCAAAAGAAACTTTTTAATGAAGTGTAATCTGAGTTCTCCTCACTGAATATTTATATCTTATGAGTGTATAAATAGATAAATATATTTATTATATATTAAGGATATATATTTATGTGTGTGTATAAATCTAACCAACAAAAGAGAGTAAGAAATTAATTTTTATTGAATATATATGCCTGGCATTTTATATATGTTATTTCATTCAATGTAAATGACTGACGTAAGCCGTTTGTAAGTAGTCTTTCGCTCTCTAGTGTTCCAGGGTTAGGAATGCATTTCTGGGCCGGAGCGAGTATTCCTGGTACTAACATAGATCCAGAATGTTACTGGGGTATTTGTATCAGCAAAGCCCTTTTAATGAAGTCCCTTTCAATTCTAATTCTGAAATGGATTTGTAAATATTAACAAGATTTCAATTCCTTAATATACCATGGGTATATATGAAATGCTATCATATATTTTGTGCTATGCTAGTAACATTACATACAATCAGGGTGAAAGTATTTGGTCTGCTATAAAGTTACAATATCTTCCTAATACCTCCCAAGATGCAAATACAGATTAATATAAAGTTTAGATATAAAATTACCGCATTATATCTAAGACATTGAGATCTGGTTTAAAGTAGGTATTAACCCCAATGCAAATGACAAGGAGGCATTGATGCTTGAAGTCTGTTAAAGCCTTAAAATTCCATTTTAATTAAGAGTGGTCTTGAGAATTAATAACATCTGACCATATCTGACCAGTACCTTGACGTTGTCCCTGAGAATTGAATATGTGCTATAAGGAGAAATTGTTTCAGTATTTCAGACAATTGTATGTGTCGTTGGTCTTGAGTTTGGAGCGTTCTTCACGATCCTGGGGACAGAAACCTAAAGGGAAAGACTTGTTTTCAGGGGGATCTCTTTGTTTAAGGAAGAGGTACTTATCCTACCGTAAGTAATGGGAACTGTATTGTAAGGACATGTGTGGAAATAAGAAAACCAGGAATCTTCCACACTGGAGTCCAGAAGGAGCTGTGTAACCAGTTCTTATCGGGAGGAGACAGCCTTTCAGAGATGTGAACATGGGTTAGGAACTGGAGGTTCTTCTAGATCCTGAGTTTTCTCATTGGCCCACCCCCAGCAGCAGTTTTCTCATCGCTTGCTCTGTCTACCATGAACGTGACTGCTATTCTCTCTGTCTCAGCTTTTTTCTGTCTTCTGCTCCTCCCATAACGGGTCCTCTGTGGTTCTCGTGTGTGAATGTGGTTTGAAGAGAAGCTCTTATTGGTCTAGTTAACTACCACTGTTGATGTTGCACTAAGCTGTTGCACCAACTGGACTGCCTGGAAATCGTTGTCCTTGGCGTCCGATCCTCACTCGTGGTCTGTCAGCTGTGGGTGGGCCGGGGGGTCCCAGGGTAGAGCACTGCCACCTGTGAGATGGAACCTCCTCTGTCCCCCTCCCCACCCTTATTCTTACTGGGAAAGTCTTCCCCAGAAGGGGGTATAGGGAGCAGTAGGCATCTTGAGGTTTGACCTGTTAAACCAGTTCTTTATTGTTTTAGCTGTATAACATAATTCATATATTTTAAAGCATCATAAAAGTTAAAAGTCAGTGACTAACTGGGAAATGATTTGAAATATATGACTGGACGCTAACAACACGGGCAAAAGACAAACTACTCATGGCGTGTAAGCATATAGGAAAAACTAACCTCATGGTGGCGAGGGGTCAAACAAAACAATGCAAATTAAAACAATGAAAACCTTTTTCTGGTTTTTTTTTTTGGCCTGTCAACGATCAGGAGGCAGGATGGTGTAGCATTAAGAGCCTAGAATCTGGATTCAGACAGAGCTGGACGTGAGACCCGGCTTCGCTAAGTACTAGCTGTCAGTTACTTCAACATTCTGAGCTTCACATAAGTGATAGCAACTATCTCCATCAACCTTATCCCCCTAAAGGTGGAGCTGGACACACACTTACCACCCTGAACCTGTCCTGCAGATTCCCGTTGTCCCTAAGATCAGGCAACGTGTATTTTAATCTGAACTTGAAGTTTTGGGTATTTAATGACACTTTTTTGCAGTCTGGTCTTTACTTTTTACAAAAATTTAAGCTATTTGGTTTTACAGCTCTTGTTGTCTTCTGCAGAAATGAAGCTGTTGTCATTTCTGGGAGGAAGCTTGCCCAGCAGATCAAGCAGGAAGTGCGGCAGGAGGTCGAAGAGTGGGTGGCATCGGGCAACAAACGGCCACACCTCAGCGTGGTTCTGATTGGCGAGAATCCTGCAAGTCACTCCTATGTCCTCAACAAAACCAGGGCAGCAGCAGACGTGGGTATGTGTCACCCTCAGATCCCGACTGCCGTGGCATTGAGGCTTCGCCGAGGCAAACCCCATTGTAATTCATTATTCCTTTTTCTGCTTAGAAAACCCAAGCAGAGGAGGCTAGTGGGATTGGACTGTATGTAAAATTTTGTCAGAAAGAAATTGGGCTGTATCTGCCAAGGAGGCCTGTAGACCAGGATAGAGGAGTATGGTTGGTATTCTGGAGGTCTTCTGCATTCTGTCCTTAGTCTTAACGTTGGACAGGTGACCTTGAGCACCAGTGAGAGTGTCCGATGGGACATGTGAGCATTTGATGGAGGAGGCCTCGGGATGTGGCCTCGAGCAGAGTCAGAGATTTGAGGGAAATGACTCAGACTTCTGGGAAATAGCTTGTGATTTCTCCACAATCCATGCCGAAGCCAGGCAAATGGTGCAGCTTAGAAGTGGCTGGAGTTTTGAATGCAGACGACGTGGGTCTGGCTGATGGGAGGTTTGTGTTCTCGGGTTCGGTACGACCTCGTGTGCTGGCAGGCTCCGGGTGGGTGGGCTCTGCTCTGCCTCTGCCCGCTCACCTGGGGTGCAGTGGTCTGAGAGCCGAGTGCCCTGCCCTTCGAAGGGCTGTGAAACCGCATGCTGGCTGGGCAGCATGACTGCACTGTGAGCCCTTGAAGGGAACACTATTCTTTATTGCTGAGGACGGAGGCCTCCTGTCCTTTTCATTGAAAAATCTTCAGAACCTCTAGAAAATAGCAAGCTATGGCTTTTCAAGACAGTGGGAGGTAGCAGTTGAGACATTGGGAGGGAGACATTGGGAGGTGCAGTGGAAAGAACATGGACTTTGGGACTGGAAAGTTGGCCCCATCGCTAGCTGGCTTGTGTTTCAGTTTCGCTGAGCCTCAGTCTCCTTGTCCGTAGGATGAAGTTGCTGAGGGCTGTGTAGAAAGTGTCAAGCTGGCATCCTCTAGTGTGTATATTTGTGAAGCTACTTTATTCTGTTCCCTGTGAACCACTCAAGCTTTTCGGCCACCACGGTGGTGTGACGGTAAAAAACCTCTGTGGAAGAAGACGGTGGCAGGCAGCATAGCATCGCTCATTAGAGGCCTCAGTATTTTTTTAACCTTGAAATTTTCTTATAGGAATCAACAGTGAGACAATTGTGAAACCAGCTTCAATTTCAGAGGAAGAACTGTTGAGTTTAATCAATAAACTAAATCATGATGATAATGTGGACGGCCTCCTTGTTCAGCTGCCTCTTCCAGGTGAGTGTGGGACTTCTGAGGAGGGGAGAGGCTTGGTTACTCTATGTACCCGGCCCCTCCTATGGATTTGACGTGAAGGGGAGGTAAATTCAAGAGAGTGAATGTTTTATTAGATATGGGACAGACCTACTGAGAATAGCAATTCCTCCTTGATTTGGTATCGAGCTCTTGATTCAAAGGAGAGTGGAGGGAGGCAGCTGCACGAGAGGCTTTGATACAGGTGTTTGGCTTTGCCTGGTGTGTGTTCCTTTTGTGCAGATGAAGAAGGAAATCACGGGGGCAAGTTGCAGAAGGGGAACGGGTTTGTGCGACAAACCAGATGAGCTGGAGTCAAGCAGAGCTCACTACGCAGCAGTGACTTAAAGCCACTGCCCGGGCTTCTTTTTCAGAGCACATTGACGAGAGGAGGATCTGCAACGCTGTTTCTCCAGACAAGGATGTCGATGGCTTCCATGTAATTAACGTAGGGCGAATGTGTCTGGACCAGTATTCCATGTTACCAGCTACCCCCTGGGGTGTGTGGGAAATAATTAAGCGAACTGGTAGGTATATCCCGTAATTGTATGCCTGTGTTAGTGTTATAAAAGTAGTACTTGCAAATGGTAAAAATTCAGGCAGTAGCAAAGAGCAGGAAGTCCTGCCCCAGGACCCCAGTCCTGCCCCTCAGAGCCTTCCCCTCTTAGCAGCTGCCTCTGACTGTTTTCACTGTTTAATACAGAAGCCTCAGTGAAGGAGACCTAAGCTTTGACAGTGGTGATAGTGCACATTCATGTAACATTCTGTAGTGGCAAGTGATAGGCCCACTTGACTGATGAGGCAGTGAGCTTGGTGACGTCCTTCATTATCACCATCAGATTCACGTCCTAGGCCATCTGCCTTTCTTTTCCTTTGGTGCCCATTCTAAAATGGTCTGGCACTGCTTTTAATGCAAATATATATATTTTTTCATAGGCATTCCAACCCTAGGGAAGAATGTGGTTGTGGCTGGAAGGTCAAAAAATGTTGGCATGCCCATTGCAATGTTGCTACACACAGATGGGGCACATGAACGCCCTGGAGGTAAGGACATCGCTTTCAGAGGAGGGTCCTCTTCTCCCTTGTGTGAGAACCTTCAGAGTCTGTCCTTGGATGTTTGGAAGTGTTAACTTTGTTACACTTTGTATTTGTTGTAACTTTGTTAACAGATATTTGGGGAGTAACCTTTGGATTATTAGGAGAAGCTGTGCTCCGTGTCTCCTGAGAGTTCATTTATATTCATTTATTATGGAACTAGTTTAGAAGTGGAGACACCTGAGAAGTAAATTTGAGTTTTGAGGATAAACATGGTTGTAGACAATTAGAAATTTTTACTTCTGGCTCTGATAGTTGGAGTAAGGAGCAGTCCTTATTCAAAGTTAGTATCCGGTTCTGTGTCATTTGGTGGAAAAAATCTTAGACTATGGCAAAAGATTGGATTGATATGACTGTAATGTGTCATTATGTCAAGTTCTGTTAATTTGAGGAAAAGTCGCACAGATCAGAGTTATCACATGGATTATCGTAATTTGACCTTACATGATTGTATCAGATATCATGGCAAAACTATATATTTCCACATATCTTTTAGCACAGTTTTTTTAATAAAACCTCAAGAAATTCTAGTGATATTTTGCTTAGAAAAGGTAAAATTCTTAAAAGGCTGTTAAATAGGATAAGGAATAAATTTGATTATATTTGACTCCAAAGGGTAGAGCTAGGACCAATGGGCAAAACTTACCAAAAAACCAGGTATTCATTTTTAAAAAGTAAATGGCTGGGCCAGCCTTGTGACGTAGTGGTTAGGTTTGGTGCACTCCCGGTCGGCAGCCCAGGTTCGCGGGTTTGGATCCCAGCACCATCCTACACCACTTGTCATCCATGCTGTGGTGGCAATGCACATGTAAAGTGGAGGAAGATTGGCACAGGTGGTTAGTTCAGGGCTAATCTTCCTCAACCATAAAAAAAAAGAAAAGAGGAAGACTGGCAACAGATGTTAGCTCAGGGCTAATCTTCCTCAAAAAAAAAAAAAGAAGAAGAAAGAAAGAAAATGGCAATTAGCTGCCCAGAAAATATGGCACATGAATTAATCAATTATTTTTTCAGAGATGTTGAATTCTTACAAAAGTTTGACTAGTTGAAACCTAAACCAATCCAGCTTTGATTCAGAAATCGAGACATCTATTTTTCACTCATAGGTGATGCCACTGTTACAATATCTCACCGATACACTCCCAAAGAGCAGCTGAAGAAACATACAATCCTTGCAGATATTGTGGTCTCCGCTGCAGGTAAGAACACCTGGGAGGGGGACAGAAGGGTGAGGGGGGAGCTCTTCTCTTAGAATTTGCCTGCCTCCCTGCCATCCCATTCATCCTTCCCTGAGGAAGGACACTGTGAGCTGCCTGCCAAAGTGAGGAGAGAGCTGTGGTTGGAATGCTGGTTTCTGGCATTCCGTCGCAGACTTGAAGGTAAACGTTGTTGCCAAAGCCTCAGGCTATTTCTGTTTACTACATGAAGGTTAAGTGGTTCCTTGGTTAACAGTTTTTATAAAACAAGCTAATTAGTCCTTCCAGGGCTCTTGCAATTGAAGTGAGATAAAAGTCTGACAGGTGGAATCTTCTGTCAGTAGTAAATTGATCATTTCCTGCCTCCACTTCCAGGCATTCCGAATCTGATCACAGCCGATATGATCAAGGAGGGAGCAACAGTCATTGACGTGGGAATAAATAGAATTCAAGATCCCATAACTGCTAAACCCAAGTTGGTTGGAGATGTGGATTTTGAAGGTAAATGGTATAATTTTTTTAAATATAAAATCAATAAATATTATCTTTAATGAACGTTTAGGACAGATCATTAACTTTTAAACTTATGTTACTCTGGTAATACCATTTAGAACGCAATCCACAAGAATTAAGAGACATCTTTAAAAAAATTACAGCCATTCTAGAATCATTTTAGGTCTTTGTATCATAAATTTATGGAGAGCAGGCATAAACTTTTTAGGGAGCTGTTTGTTTTTTTCTTCGGATTATTTCATAATTGAACAACTGAATGACTTTTAACAAGTCTGAAATTTTAATGAAGCAATTTCCCTAAACCACTGAGTCTGCTAAAAAGTGTTACCGATTTCTCATTGTCACAGTGAGAGCAGAGGACACAAACTTGGGATGTTAAAATGGTCCAGGGAAAAGCCATATTCTTGAGATTTTGGAATATGCTGTCAGTTTCTCCTTTCAGTTCTTAAGATTTATTTATCTGAATTTTATGCTGATAATCAATCCTATTTCTAGCTTTCTGTTTCTATTAAAGCAGTCAGATTTTTTCCTTTAAGATTGAGTTAAAAAAAACCTTACTTCTCACTTCCCAGAAAATTAGTTTGCTTAGTGCTTTGGGCAAATAGTACAGTTAAATAAATAGAGTAAATAAATAGAGTAAAATGAAGAAAATGTTGTAGGCAGGTATTAATTGAGGTAATGCTTATTAATATTATAGATACCCCTCCCATACAATTAACCTACGGAGATGTTTCTAAATTGATTTAATATGGAGGAAAATTTGACTGATGAATTATAGCTTATTTAGATGTATAAATAGTGATTGAACAACTCTTATGTGCATATTATTTTATTAGTATGTTCAAAAACCTTTTCTCTTGAGTAAGGTAGGTGTGATTTTTTTAATGATTTTGACACGTATGAAAGTGGTTATGTATATTATTGCTTTTTCTTTGCTTCTTCCATGATATGTTAAAATATATACGTTTCCTTTGCCATAACTAAAGTGGTTGCCTGTCCTGTTTCTACATAGAAGTCAGGAAGAAGGCCGGTTACATCACTCCAGTCCCTGGGGGTGTTGGTCCCATGACAGTGGCAATGCTCATGAAAAATACCGTTATTGCTGCCAAGAAAGTGCTGAGGCCTGAAGAGCGGGAAGTACTGAAGTCTAAGGAGCTGGGAGTGGCGACTAATTAACTGTTGTGTTGTCTGTGTCATGAACAGCACTCCAGGCCAGTTCAAGAGGCAACACAGGAATAGAAATGCAATATTTTTTATTTATTCTACTGAAATGGTTTAAAATGATGCTTTGTATTTATTGAAAGCTTAAATGGGTGGGTGTTTGCATGCATAACTCTGCGGAACCTCACCAGGGAGCACACCAGTGTCATGCTGGGTCACGTGATCTGGCCACGAGAAGCCGTTTACTGAGTGATTAACAGGGGACATCGTCACTTTGAGAATGGCCACTTCACCTTGTCAAGCCACTTCCGTTAAAATTTGCCTTTTCTAGAACTGCATTTCCCAAGTGCTATTCCCATAAGGGTTGATGCTCACTTTAGGTTCCAAACCTTCTGAGTTCAACTGGTCAGACCAAAGGAAAAATTGCCAGAGAAAATTAGGGAAAGGGTAAATGAGAAGAAATGATGGTAATTGAGTAAAAAAAAAATGTACCCTAATTTATATATGTATTGAATGATAACCAGAAGAAAAACTCCACGTTAGCAGTATCCCAAGCTGTCATCTTGCGGCGCAGGCACTGGGCCCGGCTCAGGGTGGCTCCACGTGCCGTGAGCCCTCCTTTATGTTTGTTACCGTTCACGAGGTCTCCCATTTTAGTTTTCTAGGATCGAAAGGCTTATTTGTAAATTGTTTGTGTGTAATGCCGTACTTGGCTTTTCCTGTATATTTAAACTTCGTTGTTCAATTTTTGTACTGTTGGGAGTGTCTGTATGGTTTCTTTGATGTATCTTGAAACCTATTTTTGAAAAACAAAACTTGGGTTTGATAATCCTGAGGGCAGCTTGGACACAAGTATGCAACTTACTTTTCCACCAAAGAATTGTCAGCAGCTGCCTGCTTTTCTCTGATGCATCTGTTGGCTTTCCCCTGCTAGGTTTTTGAGAGCTTGAGTTTAATACTGAATTTAATCAGACTTTCTGATTAAAGCAGTTTTTAGTTAGTTTTGTTTTGTTTTTTAAATAAAACACTTTGGACTGATGTGGAATTAGTTTCTGAAATACTGTATCTTCCTGTTACTGTCTTCGTTGTGACCTAACGTGGGTCATTTTTCTCACTGGATGTAATCTATCTGGATATTCCTAAATTTGGTAACAGCCAATCCTCTGCCTTAAACTGGTGTAAAGAGCTGTGGAGAAGCCAACCTCGTCCTTTTAGTCTTACAGCCCAACAGGCTGTGCCCAGCCAGGAGCTTACGCTGTAAGATTCATTTACCTGGTTAGCCTTGTTCTTAGTGTTTTCTAAGTTGTTCTGAGTATTTTCTAAACCATGCATTCAATTTACACATTGTTCAATTTACAAAGAACTTCTTGATGTGCTTGCCAAGTTTTCTTTTTTTCTGTCTCTGTATCTACATATACATCTATGTAATTATTTTTCAATGTGTGTTTGATGTGACGGATTGGGGGGTATTTGCCGTGCACATTTTGGGGCTGTGATAGGCCCTGTGTATCCTCCACCAGGGCTGGCTGGGCGTTCACGCAGGCAGGAGCGGCTCCTGCCCCAGGCAGCTCGAGGCAGAAAGAAAGAACAATGGGAGTGGCCCTACTCCCTCCTCCTTCCTTTGCTGGAGATGTTTCTGTAGATGGGTGGAGCTCATGTCCAGAAGCCATGCCTGCTGACTTACCTAAATTATTAAACACGGAGCAAGATGAGCAGACAGGATTAAGTTTTATTGAATTGTAGTTACAAGTGGAAAAAAGTACCGACTTACTGCACGAAGTAACCATACATCAAGCTGTGAAGCTATCGAAATTAAAATGTTCATGTATATACAAAATATATGACATATAAAGTGAAAATTACAGTGATCAATTTACAACAGCAAAAAAATTAACAGTTTTCCAGCTTGTTTGATTAATCAAGCGCATTTACTCCTGAATCCATAAAATTTCTACAGTTCAATTTGGACAAAGTGCTATTGAAAATTAGCCAAGTTTTAAAACTGAAATGTTAAGCGTAGATTGTTAGCTCTCAGGACTGGTGCAGATGAAGACACAGGATTTCTATTTAAACTCAGGAGACGGTTCTGGAGTGGTGAGCAGCTGAGAGATTCTGCTCTCAGTGGACGTGGTAGAGGCTTAGAGCCTTACCTCTTGGCAGTATCCCTCGGAAGGGAGCTCTGAGATTTAATTTAATAAACACTTATTCTACAGACCAGGCACTGCACTGGGTTCTGGGCATCACAGAGGCAGTTAACTGTCCAGTACTCAAGGTGTTAATGATCGAGTGTCGCCTGTCTTTAAAATGGAAAGGAATAAAGTAGAAGCACCTGCATTTGCTCAAGATTCAACTCCACAGTTGAGAAGGTGAATGTCAGATGCATTGTGCCTTCAGACACACAGTGGCTATTAAATAAACGCGGCTGGCGTTTGTTAATGTGGATTGAAGACAGACTGACCTTAAGTTTCGCGAGGAGAGGGTTTGCTTTATTATTAACCCTTGGGTTTGGGTTGGGTTTTAATCTACCCAACTTGCTTCCAATCATTCCTTTAAAGTACGAGTCTAATATTGCAAAGTTATAACCTTCCAAAATTTGATGTTAGCTCTGCCTAACATACAATGTTCATGTGAATGGGAGTGTGGGAATCAGGCATTGAAAACTTGCAGGAAGGACCAACCCAAATGCATAAAGAAATGTGATTCTGGGTGTGAAAAACCAGTGGTAGCCATTTAAAGGGTCATTTTGTTGATTTAACATGTGGTTTGAGATTTCACTTTAACAAGGACAATTTTATTTTAAAAACATTTATCCACTCAAACGTGTTGGTTCTCTCATTAACAGATGTTTGGAACTGGCTTTTCAATCTGGGAAAGCCCTAGTCACACTTCTGTGCTGGAGAAAGGCTTATAATGCAGATGCTTCCAGCTCTTCCTACGACACTTAGAAAAGGGAATGAGATGGAAAAGTAGGACCTTTGAAGCATTTCTTAATATGCAAAGTTGCAAAACAAATTTTCCAACCTTGGTCTATTGAAGTACGAGTATTTTAATAGTTCTTTCAAGATCGTCTAGATACTTTAACCTTTTAAAAAAAACTCAACTGATAATTTATTTTAAATAAAAATTGACTATTGCCCCTTTATCTTTAGCTACAGTTTGGGGAGGCAAATGTTTTTTCATTTCAAAAGGAATAATTTCTATGGTGGACTGCATTTAAAATAAGGTATAACATTTAGCTTTAGTTATTATAGCTACAAAGTACAGGGGAGAACGTTGCACGTAAGCACTTCTCATTGACAGACCTCCAGTTTTCTATGAAGCGGAGTGACCCCCCCCCCCCCGTTTGGTAAACAAGGAAAGAGTCTCAGAGAAGTTATTGGGCCCAGATGCTCCCAGTGCAGACTTAAACCATGCCCTCACTCTGTGCCCTGTCTGGGGGAATCTGTGTCCTAGAGGATGGTCTCGCCATCGGCTTCTCTTCCGTATCTGTCCGTGTCTGTGAAGTCACGGTCCGACTCCATCTCTATCTTCACCTGTGGCACCGTGAACACTGGGCTCTGTGGGTAGCTGAAAGCAGGTGAAGCTGGACAGGAAATTTTGAAGTGCAAGGTGATGCTGAACAAGGACAAGGAGGAAGAATGACTTATCTAGCATTTGGTATTTCTGACGCCATCCTCCAGAGAAGGGCTCTAATGCAAACAGTTCTGTCTTCGCTTTGAGCTCTTACGTCACGGGAACTAGCCTATCCTCTGCTTTGCCTTCAGCTGTAGTCATTGCTGATCTCGCCCTATTTCAACCTATTTTTCACATTACCGCCAAGTGAACTTTCTGGATCACAAGTCTGACTGCTTCCCCACTGCTCAAAGGATAGACTCCCAGCTCCTTAGCCCGGTGAAGCAGGGCCTTCTCTGCTGTGCTCCTCTTTCCCTCTGGTTTGACGGCCCATCCATCCAGCATCCTTTGCCCTGTGTGTGCAGTATTTCAGCCCTGTTCCCACTGCCTGAAATGCCCTTCCTTCTCTCTTCTCTTTGCTCTGTGTATCTGGCAGACTCCTATTTATTGTTCCCAGACTCTCCAGATGAGACAAATCCTTCCTTAGACCACCGTCCTTTCTCTAATGTGGTGCCCTTGTTCTTGGCACTCAGTGCTGTCTTTCTCTATCCCCAGGGATTAAGCATCATGCCTGGTAGACCATAGATGCTTAATCTTCGTTAACCTAGACCATGTTGAGTCTTTTTCTTCACTGGAACAGACTCCTGTTATTGAGTGGCCTCAGCTTCTGTCTGCTTTCATAGATTCAGTAAAACACCAGTGTGGTTGGGAGGTGCCGTGGCCAGTTACCAAATTCTCTGCATTTCTAACCTTGTCCCATGCTTTGTGCAATTTAATAGGTTTTTGGAAATGCCCTGTCCTGCTCCAAATTCTCTCTCCACTGACTCAAACTGGGGCAAATGGAGATTGATTTTCATTTTAAAATAACCTACACTGAATTCAATCAGGACAGACAGACTGCTTTTCTCCTAAAATATTCATACATACAGATCAGTGGCATTAAGGGCGTGGGAGCCCTGACTGGGGAGGTGGGATGAGAAGGCAGGCAGAGACGTAACTGGGACAGTGGACAGTCCTGGGCTGGAGCGGCCATCGGCCCCCTGCTTAGGGAGGCTTGTGCTGGTGCTAAGTCTCTCTTCTCATCCTGGCGATGTGATAACAGCTTTGACTTCTAACTCGGAAGATCTAGTACACGTTTCCTAAAATCTCTTGGGTGAGTTCCATCAAAGTCTGGAGTTTATCTGCCTCTAGACTTGGGACAGCCTGACCTTTTACTGTTGGGTCTCGTGCAGTGATTCCTGCCTAGTTTAGGACATGGTGTAGCAGTGGGACTGCCCTTCCATACTCCCTAGGAATAACTGAGGCAGACTTTCTTGCCTCTGAATTCCTCTTTTCCATTTTTCAGCCCCCCCTTGTTTTCAATCAAGTAGTCCAACTCTTCACAGGTGGCTCCACCAAGGAATCATTGTTGGCATGGGGGCTGCTGGACTCTGGGCCTTGAATCCTTTCTTGACTGTTTTTATCTCCACTTAATCTTTGACATTTAGTTAGCGTTCCTTGATATGCTTTCTGACCTTTGCTAATTAACTATGCTGCTATTTTCCTCCACAGAGTACTAGAGTACCTGCTATTTTGATCCTTAGAGTTCATTTGTCCTGGCTTTCAATAATATATAACTTAAGTCATGTCTAGTTTTTCTCTTACGTTGTTTTTTAAAAAAAATATTTACTTTCAATTTTCATCCTACTTAATATTTTGTAATAATTTCCTTTTCTAAAGTTGAATACCTTAGTGTGTTGTAATCATGTTATGATGTGAGACAACAGGTGTGTCACTCGACACTCAGTCATCAGTCTGTGCCTTTGTCTCCGAGGAAAAGCAAAGGCTTTTTACTGAGACACTGGCTACCTAGAAACCCCGGCTGCCTGGAAACCCCAGCCCCCTGACCCTCCCGCCTTTGCCTAGTCTCTTGTCCAACACCCAAGGAGTCCACCTCATGGCCATTACCTTCGATCGAGGTCTGAGTCACTGAAGGGAGAATCAGAATGAGTAACTCCAACTGGAAGATCTTTTTCCTGGCAGGAAAATTAAAATGTCAGATGTGGAGCAGGTTGAGGACTATTCTGGAGAATTTCCTCTTTCTCCAGTGCTTCCCTCATCCATTTCTTCTCCTTTCCATTTCTCTAACCCCATGGCCAATACTACACATGAGGAATACAGAGGCCTCACGGGCATGGGTGGCTTCTGGTTCCATTATGCCTTCACCTGGAGAGCTGTTGGCCAGGTCAGGCGGGTGTGAGGGATGGGGAGGGACAGGGAAGAGAGAAAAAGGATGATGGAAGGATACAAATGGGAACCGGGAAGGAGAGTGAGAAACTCAAAAGGAAGAGGTACTTCTGACGGAGGGGGTAATGGGAAGCCCTTCGAGAGCCCTTTCGGGAGCTGGTGGGATCCCTAATCTGGGTCTCTGCGGAAGGGGGCAACCCTATATTACAGCACCAGTGTCAGGACCCAAGTTGGGATCTTTCAGACTATTCCCAGGACAGGCTGTGTTGTCTGGACGACAGGACTGTCCACCAGCAGGGAGCTGAAGCTGGGAGCAGGTCAAGCAGCAACGGAATCCCCCCAGGGTCTTCAGAAGCAACACCTGATCCCTCTCAGGCAGCTCCCTTCCAGCAGGTGGAAGGTGCTTGTGATTCCACAAAACCACAGCCCAACCACGGGCACCTTCACTCTAATTTATAATGCAAATGCTGTGCTACCTGTTTCTCTAAAGGGGATGACTCAGCTTGGATTTGAGCTTTCATTCATTTCAACAACCCCAGAAAACATGGAGGCTCAGCAGGTCAGGTTTGGGTCAACGTGGTCTGAGACCATGCAAGAGAGGCCAGCTGGGGCCACGGCCATCTGGAGGCACAAGGGGAAAGGAAGGAACAAGGAGTTTTGCCTAAACTAAAATGTAGATCCACCACTGGAGCCTGCAGGGTTTGATTTGGGGTTTCCACCTGGTTGGAGTCCCAGTTCTCACGGCCCAGTTCTTTGAACTTTGCCTAGCACTGGAGTCCTCTGGCATCTCAGACCATTAGATCCCCCGAGTTAACGATGGAAATTCCTCACGGAAGCGGCGGAGAGTTAGTAGGAAGTAGGAAGGGACAGACCACGTGTTTTACTTACTGGCGATGCAGTGGATACCGTTTTGGGGATCTGATTGGACACTTTCCATGGGAATCTTTACAACTGAGGGAGGAGGGAACTGGGGCTGGAGAGAAACAGTGGGAAAAGCTGATAAACACACCAATACAACAGGGTTGGCTTTCTTGCCAAGATGGAAAATACAAACATCCACAGAGTACAAACCACCATCCTCTTCACATCCAGACCAAACAGTTAGGGGCCCATGAAGGGCATCACACAGCCTGCTGTCCTGGATGGGACGGAACTCCTCCAGGAATGTCACTCATCATAACTGCTTCCACTGACACGGTAACCAGTCACTTGGGAGGGAACCTCACACAGTATTTGTGTTTCTGTAACAATGTGTGCAAAACGAATTGGTGTAAATTGAATCCTGTTTTTCCAGTGAATATATCATATAATCCAGAGATGCTTTTTCCCCACCCTGGAATAGTTCCCGGCTCAGATATCTGCTGAATGAATCAATGAAAGACTAAGTATTTGTCTTTAAAAAGCACTTAGGCTCTCAGTTTCTTTGTTCTCAGAACCTACCTTTGCAAATCATGTAAATCATCAACGAAAAACGTGTGAAGGAGTGATGGGCTGCTTTCCTTTCTGGAAGGGGACGGTAATTAAGGACCAGGGGAGTTATGGTCTGTCACTACCATCAGAAGATGGTTTAATCACCACCAGTCAGTCACAAGGACCTGCCTTTGAACAGCCTTGATCTGCACAAAGGCAAGATCACCAGGAGACCAGTTCCAGGATGATGCAGGGATGCGGGTTGGGGTCAAATTGGGAGAGTGGGAGCCAGGCATGGTGTTAGGAGATGGCATGGGCAGCTCAGTATACGGGAAATGGTCAAAGTCAGGAACAGTTTTCTTAATTCCCTCTTAGACATTTAGCTGTATGTCCATCTTGGGTAGGTCACCTCCTTTTGGGAGACAGTTTCATCATCTATAATGAGCACTTGAACTAGACCATCTTTCTGCCTAGTGTTTTGTGATTTACCTATAATTTCTGAACTGGCTTCTTGTCTGTTGACCCCCTGAGTGTCTTGGGGATGGAATGGGGAGGAAGCATGGAAGAGGAGAGGGGCAGATGGGGCAACCAGTGGTCCCTGCGCCTAGGGAATGTAGACCCTCCTTTCAGGAGGACACATGCCTCTTCCCTCACCATCCTCCCAGTCCCCTAGGGCAGGCCCAAGCAAACCTTCTCCCCATCCTCCCACCTGTCCAGGAGGCCAGTCTACTAACCAGCTTCCATCAGAACCGTCCCCCAGGCCTGCTCCATTCTTTGGCGGTCAGTCCTCCTCCAAACCTCTTCCATGATGGAGCTGAGTGTTCCTCCCCCTTCCCTCAGGGACCTACACTGCTGTTGATAATGGGCCTGGAGCCCACAAGACTGGGAAGGAGAGGGTGTGGCCAAACAACTTTTCCCTGGGGGCTGGGGGGGCGCTCATTCCCTCAGGCCCACCCTAAGGATATTCACATAAACAGAGGAGCTCTCAGCATCTTAGACCAAGACAAGCAGAGGCCTCAGCTGATCCTGGCCTGGGCTCAGACCACTGCTGCAGGCCACGTGAAGAGCCTCCCCGTCCCTGGCCCTGGCAGAAGTGGAGGGACGGTCTCCTGATCTCTCCCCTCAGCCCAGGCCTCACATCCTCCCCACCTCCTCGTCACTGTCCTCATGGGCCCCTTTCCTTCTCTTCTTCTTCTTCTCTGTCTCCTTTTTCTCCTTCTCTGGGAGGATGTTGTCAATCCAGGCCAGATCATGCTGGGAGAAGATGAAGTCCAGCAGCCTTCGGACCATGACGAGGCCCAGGATCTGTGGTGGGAGTTCAGAGAAAACCACGGGCTCAAAGCCCCAAACTCAGGCAGTTTTTCCTCCCTCCTGTCAGCTGTGTTCAGGGACTTTTTCTGGTGTCTCTGAAGCCATCTCAAAACTCCCACAAACCATTATTCACCCCCTGTCCTCTTTGGTTCCTCTCATCTGGCCTTTCCTCAGTTGAGTGACAACGCCTACCCGTGACCCAGAGGGACAGGTGGGAAGCCAGGTGGAGATCATGGCTGGAGAACTACATTTATTCTTTAAATCAGTGGTTCTCAAACTCGAGCTTGCATCAGATCACCTGGCGGGCAGTTAATACACACACTGCAGGGCTCTGGCTGAGTTTCTGACTCAGCAGATCCAAGGGGAGCTGAGAATTTGCATCTCTAACAAGTTTACCAGGAGACGTGGATGCTGCTGGTCCAAGGGTCACACTCTGAGACCAATTCTCCCTCTGCCTCCATTTCTGAGAGCTGCCAATCTCTCTGCTAACAAAAGCTGAATAAAGTACACTGGGATATCTGGAATTTTTAAAGCAAAGTCTAGAAAATGTGGTTCTGTTCAGGATAAACAAACTAAAGGGAAAAACATGTGCTTTTTGGGGGAAGATTAAACACTGGCCTTTGAATAAACTCAGTGGGTCCAGGGCAGCTAGTGATCAATACTGTCCTCTCACCACCAAGAACTGGCCATTAAATGAGATCAGGCAGAAGCCCCCAGCTGGATTAACCGCCTCCTCGCTGACACTGCGTCTTGGGAGCAAGTGGGGCTCAGGAGTTGGACAGACCTGGGTTTTAAAATTCCTGGCTCTGGAAACAGATAGCGGTTGCTGGGGTCCAGGGTGGCAGGCAGGGTTGTCCACAGAGGGACAGCATGAGGGAATTTTAGGGGAGATGGAACTGTCCCATAACACGACTATGATGGTGGAATCACTACTCTGCATTCGTCAAAACTCACAGAACCACAGAATGAATTTTACTGCATGGAAATTAAAAAAAAAGCAATTGGGGGGGCGGGTATGGATCTTGGCTCTGCTCCTTCCTGGTGAGTGACCTGGGGCTCTCACACGTGCTCTCTTAGCCGCAGTTTTCTTATCTGTAAAATGGGGGTACTAGAGTACTTCAGGGCTGGTGTGGGCCCAGTGAAACAGCACTCAGTACAGGCTGACTGTGACTATGATTGTCCTGTCCCCTCTTCACCTCTGAGCCCCAGAGGGCACTGCTGGGAGGGTCCATTTCCTTCTCCCTGGAGCTGTGGTCTCCAGCTTGTCTGCACATATATGGTCACCTGTGGACTTACTGCAACTACCAACGCCTGGGTTGCTCCAGGAGATTCTGATTTAACTGATCTGGGCGAGGCCTGGGCACATGTAATTTTAAAAAGCTCCCAAGTGACTCTAATGAGCAGCCAGGGTCAAGAATCTCTGACTTAGCACCCTCCCAAGAGGGCACATTTCAAGTCCTGCCTCTGTGTCCTCACTGTGGCCCCAAAGCCAGCCCTGCAGCCCTTTCCCCACGCTTTAGCCCACAGGCTCCAGTCCCTGCCCCGTCCCCAGCAGGGCCTGGGCCGGTTGCCTCCCCTGGGGTGATCTAGGGCGCAGATGCAACATGTCGGCTTTTCCTCTTTTCAGTTTTTATTTTTGAATAATTTCAAACACAAAATGTCAAGAATAGTCAACTCCCATATACTTTCCCCAGCAGTTGGTCTTTTCAATTCTTAATCTCTGATTCTAGCTCTCTCCCTACCCCCTCCGCCCCCCATCCCCACCATTTATCCTTTCAAATTCAGTTATTTTGAACGGAGAAAAGATTTATAGTTAGTACAGATCTACTTCTGCGCTCGGTTTGGTTTCGAGAGCGGGAAACGCGGTCTCCTGGTGGAAGCCGCCCCGCGTCCCCATCCTGCCCCAGAGCCGAGAGGCCGCGTAGCTTCTGCGTTCTCGCTCCGCTGCCCCAACCTGAGCTGAGGTGGGTGTGCAGGCTGTCAGCTCAGCGCAGCGCATTCCTTCCCTCTCTGTCCTCCCGACCACCCCCTGCCCATCTGGCCTGGACTCACAACCCGAATCTTGTTCTCTGCCTGCATCTGTTACCCCGCGAGGGTCAGGCCATCGGGGAGGAGAAAGTGAGGGTGGACCTCCCGGTGGACCCCTGCTCAGGCCTAAACCACCCAGCAGGAGGGGAAGGCCGCGCGCACTTTACCATGACGGGGAAGATGATGGCGGCCACGGTGGACTTGAGGATCCACAGCACCGCCAGGCAGAGTATCTGCACCAGGGTGAAGAGGTGGATCCGGCGCAGGGGCACGTGCCGCAGGAAGGCGTGGTCCGGCTGGTGCTTGGCCGGCATCAGGAAGAGCTTGCAGCGATCCCAGAACTGGTGAGGACAGCACGAGGCTCAGGCAGGCAGTGGGGACCCAGGTGGCCCTGTGGGGCACTGGGGACCGAGAACAGGTGCCCAGGCGGGGTCTCATAGAGGGGAGCCCCTGATCAGGCCTCAAGGACACACAGGAGGGTGACTGGAGGTCCAGGAGGACATACAGGGATGTCTTAGCAGAGGGGGCCTGAGCCTGGTGAAAGGTGTAGCTGGAGCTGACCCCCAATGGACACTGTCCACGTTTAAGGAAACACAACTTAACTGCAACGCAAACTATCCAAGACATCTAGTGTATCATGGGAAAGAATAAAACAAAACAAAATGTTTTCTTCTGCAGAGTTGCCTTAGAGAAGAGAGCGAGATGTAGCGAAATGATCATTGGAGTCAGACTGATGTGGGTTTTGAATTCTGAGCCTGTTTCCTCATCTGTAAAATGGGTATCAGAAGACCTAGTTATATAGATTAAATTATATAACACCCATAAAGCACCTAGTAGAGTTATTTTACTTGGCACAGAGTAAATGGTAGTATCATTGTTACTATTATTCTTTCGTTGACCTAGGAAAGCGAGCACTTGGGGTCTTGGTGACATGGAACCAGACGTGGAGCACTGACCCCCCTCAGATCAGCCTGGGGAGGGGGGAGCCTTACCTGGATGCCATTCAGGGAGGCCACGCCCATGTAGAGGAAGACCCCATACAGCACCGGCAGGGGGATGTACTGAAATGAGATGAGAGGGAAGCAGAACTTTGGACCAGGCTCTAGTGGCAGGCTGTTGGCCACCCTGCTCTGGATGACAGTATCTGCCAAGTCACAGAGGCAGCCTGGGCTGCCTCAGCTGTCCCCAAGCAGTGAAGGAGCTGGATGCTTGGAGGAACTGAGGGTCTTGAGAGCAGATCTGGAGCCAGTGTGTCAGGGGGGTGGGAGATGAGGGTCAGTGGGGCTCTCCTGCCCCCTCCTGTAGCTGGGTGGCTAGCCCAGTGTGAAGCTGCTCTCCTAGCCTGGTCCGCATTTCGGGCTCTGCAGAAGCCATATGGTCTGGCTGAAGACATACCTTCTGGAACATGGGAAAGCTCCACAGACTGCTCCCCCTGCTCATTCCTGCCAGCCCCTTCCCACCCCCAGCCCCAGCTGAGGGCTCCCCAAAGCTGCACTGCTCGCTCATTCCTGCTAGCCCCTTCCCACCCCCAGCCCCAGGTGAGGGCCCCCCAAAGCTGCACTGCTCAGCTCGCAGGGGGCTGGGGACTTTTAGTGAGCTGGCCTACATCAGCAGGGAGTGCTTGCTGATTAACAGCAATCATGCCTCACACACAATCAGATTAAAAAACAAGAAGCAAAACAGAAGTGTATAAACTAACCACCATTAATTGCCAACTAGCCACGAAGGGTCGGGTGGGTATCTTCCCTTCCCATCATGCTCACAGGGAGTTTGTTTGCTTTTCAAAAGTGGGATCACATCAGTCATACTGTTCTACAGTCGTCATTGTGACGCTTTAGAAGCCTTTGAGGTATTCCGCATTGTCCTCTAAGCTGTGTTTCTGCTTCTTTCATCCTCCCCTGTATCTGACCTACAGCTCACGCTGTGAACAAGGCCGCCCCGCGTGGCTCCCAGGGCTGTCGTGCTGGGACGCTTGGGAGAACACAGAAGGATGCCCACCTTCTAGACGCCATTTAGGAATGTCCATAAATCCAACCAATAAATAACCTCTCTTTTAAAATAAATTAGACTGCATTCATTTTTTAACACAAAGCATGATTTGGACCCATGTGCTGTAAACCTCAGTCCAAGACAATGGAACTTTAAAAAAGGAAATATGGGGCCATTGTGTCCTTCCATTTGTATGGAGTTTTTGCCTGATGATGAAACAAGGTAAAGTCATTCTCAGAGGGTGGGAGCAATTGAGAGAGAAATAAAATCTTAAAACACTTAGCTATAATTGGTAATAACTCAAATTTAAGATGGCTTAAAACTTCCCTTTTGTTCTAATGAGTGTGAAAACCACATTAACCAGGAGAACTGTGCTAAGTCTTAGATAATTTTAGTTACCAGTGACTGATTATCAAGTCACTGCATTATCAAGCCTAGGAAACTGTCTCCAGTCCTGTCATTTGCAGGCTCAAGGAGCTTTCTCAGAAAATCCCAGAGGCCCATGACATCCCACTCCGACCAGTGATGGGGCTGTTAGCTCAAATTCTAGATTAATCAGGACAGCACTCCCTTAGATCCCCAGGGAAGGACCCTTCTCAAATGTTAATCACATAGTAAAGTGGCAAAAAGTTGCCTCTAGTGTCAGCTTTGTGTCACTCATTAAGCGGTCAACAATGACCGCAGTCCCACAGACATAAGAACACCATGGCCTTCCTATATCATTTGAGGCTGAGACCATGAGAATAACATGGAGCCCAGGGGGGAGCTTCTGACATGGGCAAGAGTTCCTCTGAGGCAGAATGCAGAAACCCACAGTCCTGAAGAGCTGGGGTAAGATGCGAGCAAAGAAGGAAACAAAACAAAAAGCCTTTGGGGCTTGGGATGGACTGAGAATCTGCAGAGCTGAGTGTGTAGGTCATTTATGCCGCCCATCACATGCATGCCCACTTCACCCCCCAGTGCTCTCATTTGGCAAGATAACCAAAGATTCGCAAATTGGTGATAGAAGGACTGAAGATTATCACTGATCCTCTAACAATAAACATCACTCTGGCTAATATCAGCACAACCATCCATTGATAACATGGGGGGGATTTCATTCCTTGCTGCTCAGTGTGGTCGTTGGACGAGCATCACTGGCATCACCTCTGAGTCTGTTAAAAATGCAAAATTTTGGGCCCCTCTCAGACCTACTGAATCAGTATCTTCATTTAACAAGATTCTCAAGTGATTTTTTTTTAAAGATTGGCCCTGAGCTAACATCTGTTCCCAATCTTTATTTTTTCTCTTCTTCTCCCCGAAGCCCCCCAGTACACAGTTGTATATTCTAGTTGTAGGTCCTTCCAGTTCTGCTATGTGGGACGCTGCCTCAGCATGGCTTGATGAGTGGTGCTAGGTCCGTGCCCAGGATCTGAACTAGTAAAACTCTGAGCTGCTGAAACGGAGCATGGGAACTTAACCACTCAGCCACGGGGCTCGCCCCTTCTAGGTGATTTTTTTTCTTTGTTTTTTTTTTGTGAGGAAGATTGGCCCTGAGCTAACATCCCTTGCCAATCTTCCTCCTTTGCTGAGGAAGATTAGCCCTGAGCGAACATCCATGCCCATCCTCCTCCACTTTGTATATGGGACATCGCCACAGCATGACTTGATGAGCAGTGCATAGGTCCACACCCGGGATCAGAACTTGCGAACCCCGGGCCACTGAAGGAGAGTGTGCGAGCCTAACCATTACACCCCGAGGCTGGCCCCTCCCCAGGTGATTTTTATACACATTAAAATTTGAGAAGCCCTGGAACGGAACTCTACTGGAGGAACTGGTACAAAAACAGGTGTCGTTAATAACTGATATAGAAACACTAATGAAAATAGAAACAGTAGTAACTAGGATCTAGTTTGCACCCTCTAACATTTGTAGCATCAGGGGACTTCTCCTCTGTTGGCTACATAAAAAAGAATGAAAACTTTCAACTGAAGTATGGTCTTGGGTAGACAGCTCTCCAGTGCAAGTTCTCTACGAGTCCAGCGCTCGGCCATGCCTAATTTGACAGACCCGGGCAAACTTACAGTTGCAAAAAGTTAAACAAGCTGTATGGAAAATTTTCTTAATTGGAAATAAATTCTGGGATTAAATCTAAGATCTCAGTATCTACTGGAGCATCAACTGAAGTCTCCCAGTTGTTAAGTGATGCATGACTATAATCAAATCAGAAACCCTAAATCTTATGATCAATAAAATCTAAATAGGTCTCCCTGCTATAAAATTTATCAAACAGATTAATTGATGGTTAAATAAGATGCTGTATTTTCCCACTCCTATTGTTAAAGGACATGGGCAGGATTTTTGAAATCCTTTTATGATAGAATGCGAAGATAATATCAGAGCATTTGGAGCCATGTGGACCCATGAAAACTTTTCCATGACGGCCAGAGTAATACTTAGCATTTCCTATATCTGACATCTTACTCTGTTTATAGAGTCCATCTATTTTGATAAGATGCATGAATGAATACAGAAATACAGTCCACAGCTTGGAAAAGTTACAACGTTTGAGCCAAGAACTGCAGCAGAAAGGAATTTCCATTACTGCTTAAAATAGAAAACTATTACATATCACCCAAGAATGAGAAATGTGACCATACATCATTTAAAGGACGACCATCGATGGCTTTGGCAATGCCAAATCTTATGCACAGAACTATTTTCATTTCAATTATTTTGAGTAGACGCTGTGGGCATGCTATTTATATTAAGAAGATAGACAATATTAGTGCAAAACAAAAATTTACTAAAATCAGATATGTCAAACATCTGAGTGCAAAAGCCTAGAAAATTTATACTCAGAATAAATGTGCCATAGGATAATTGATCACATTGTAAATGGAACAAAAGGAGGGGTACTGTAGTGGAATTTTCTAACTGCTTTGTGTTCTATTCAAACACGCTAAGAGCTGGCGTGAGATGACTAAATCGCTGAACACACTCAGCAGCGGGCGGTGGGCCTGGCACTGCCTGAGGTCTGCCGTGCTCTCGCAGGCACGGGCGCATCGCCATCTGCAAAGTGTTCATAGGAACTTTTGGCCCTAAAGTACAACATTCTTGGACTGGAGCTCTTTCATGCAAATCCTTGTCTGTTAAAGGGTATGGGGAGTGACGTGCACGATGGTTCTTTGGGACCCTCTCCACAAAAGTAAATATTCCCTGGCCATTTAAAATACACTTTTAAATAAACAAAATGCCTGCCTGCCTGTACGTAATCTGTTTCCTGTACAATGGAAACATCCCTTAAAAAAATACCCAAATTCAAACTTACTGCTTGGCTGTGCCCAGCACCAGTTCTCAAGCCAGATATATTTTTCATTGTAAACAAATCAATTAACATCATCGTTCTTTAGTCTTTCTTTTTTACAAGCTTATCCCTGAATCAGCTGTTTTGAGATCTTCAAAGAGGGAAAATATCACAAAGATTGGGGTAACTATAAGGAAGCTTAATTCAAGAAAGGAGTCTTTCGTATGCATTGATTAAAAGGAAGGGCCATTGATATGTTTACGGGCTGAACTGTGTCCTGAAAATTCGTATGTTGAAGTCCTAACCCCCAGCACCTCAGAACATGACTGACTTTGGAGACAGGATCTTTAAAGAGGTGATGAAGGTAAAATGAGGTCCCAAGGGTAGACCCTTATCCAATATGACTGGTGTCCTTATAAGAAGGGAGGGTTAGGACACAGACGTGCACATGCAGAGGAAAGACCACGTGAGGACACAGCGGGGAGGTGCCATCCACAAGCCAAGCAGACAGACCTCAGAAGAAACCAAACCGGCAGCTACGGTGATGTTGAACTTCTGGCCACCGGAACCGTGAGAAAATACACGTCTGTTAAGCCCCCCAGTGTGTGGCACTTCATCATGGCAGCCCAGGCAGACAAATACAACAGGTAACTGGAATGGAGAGACCATTCTGAGGACACATGCTCCCAACATACTCCCAGTTGATTTCGTCTCTTCTAGCTGGTCTGGAAGGACATGAGCAAGAGGAGCTCAAACTGTGTGGGAAAAGGTCACTATGTGCCCAAGACATGCAAGACAGAGGAGCAGAGGACAGGCCCGAGAGCAGCTGCAGACGCCTCCCCTCTGGAAGTCTTAAACTTCAGAAGATGGGTGAGCAGGGAGGCCTCTAGTGAGCCATAAACCACACTAACATGGAAACACAACCAGCTCGGGAGGCCTGTGATCTAAGCAAGGATGGAACTTGGCAGAACTTCCTGAGGGAAGAGTGTTCTCCAGAAAGGCGGGGGTGGGCCCTGGGAGGGGTGGGAAAGAGCAGTGAGGATTGCCTGGTGCTGATAATAAAAGACGCAATATTCCAGAAAACAACGATGATGATGGAACATCTCTTTGGCCTAAGAGGATCCTGCCTTTTTAGGGACCATGTGGGGATCTTCTCCCACCTCTGAGCCATCAGGCCAGCGCTTTCTCAGGGGACGGGGCCCTGGTGGAGGGTGCAGAGTCTCACCTTCAGGATGGGAGCCAGGAAGACGGAGATCCCCGTCAGGATGAAGACGATGGTGCCGGTTACTCTCTGCTCCCTGGCGGAGAAGAGCTCATGGTGAGGGTGGCCTGGGAGATACTCCACGGCCAGTCCAGCCCTCTGGCCCTCTGTGGGCATCTGAAGCTTGTGCCCAAGGCCTTGTCGTCTCCTTGCTCCTCATTCCAGAGAGTAAGCCCACTACCAGAGACCCAGCTAACTGGTGCATGGGGAGAGAGGGCATTTTATAGGGGCGTTCAGGAGCTTGTTGAGTGCAGTGGCTAATAGGGTGCATGAGCCAGACTGACTTGGGTGTGGCTCTGCCACTTACTAGTTGTGTGGCATCAGGCATGAGGCTAAATGTCTTTAGCCTCCGTAGAATGGAGATAATGGCTCCTACCCCAGGGGGTTGTTTGAGGATGAAATGGGATATAGAGCTATTATTCCTGCCCTTTGATTATTACTGATCTTATTAGATCCCACATTTGTGGGGCATGACTCATGAGGCTTCGGGCGAAGAGGGCCTGGCTACTGGAGGAGGGCAGGTGTGTTTTCTGATCACCCAGGCACAACCCAGGTGGGAGCTGGGGGCTCTGGGGCAGATTGCTCAGACCCACCCATCTGGGGCTCAGAGGCCCAGGAGGGGACACAGCCCTGACCAGAGAAACCTCTCTTGGGGCAGGCTGGGCAGCCCAGGTATTCTGAGGCAGTAGGGAGAAGCTCTTAGAAGAGCCACTTATGAGAATGCCAGTGTCTGGCGTGGGCTCACCCTGGAGCCCTGAGAGGTGGAAGATGAGCTTCCCCGCCTGAAACAGGTACAGGACCTGGCATGGGGGTGAGAGGAGGGACAGGTGAAGGAACGAGGTGACAGGCCATGGGCCACAGCCCAGGGATGCGAGTGGTCCTGGGAAGGCTTTCTGAGGAAAGGAGATTGAGCAGGACCTGAACCCACAGGAGGGCTTTCGGGGGCAGTGGGGGCAGGGGGTCTTGAAGGGACAGGTCAGAAGGGGCCCTGTGGGGCCCTTGTGTGGCCTACATAGGTGATTGGTGAGAGCGCGTGTTTAGGGGATGGTGGTGTGCTGCTTGGAATCTATAAAGAAAAAAACACCACTTAGAACTGAGTTTTCGTCTCCTTCTTCTCTACCTTTGGGAATATCACTCCCATCTCTGTGGTTCCTGGGCTGTCAGAGCAGGGCCCCTTTTCACCCAAATACTTTGATGGTAAGAAAAATCTGCTTCCCCTCCCCCAACCTGACCACTCCTGCTCAGGTGGTTCCCAGGCCCTGACTCCCACCTACCTGACTCCCAGGAACTGGGGCTGCTCCCCAGGGGCACTGGTCTCCGTCTCCATCTTGAGGCTGTCGATGTGGGCGATGGAGATGACCGTGGCAGCCACGTACCAGGGCAGCCCCATGAAGGAGCATAGGGCCATGAGGATGCCCACCCAGAACAGGTCCAGATGGTAGCCGGCAGACTTCTGCAGGGCAGCAGGAGGGAAGAAGCTGTCTCAGGAGCCTGTTCCTGACCACATGTTGGGGTAGGGTGGGAGAGACAGAAATCTCCCCAAAGCGGCCATCTTTGTGGAACATGTTGGGGGCAGTGGGGCGGTCTCCTGGGCCTTCTAGAAGGTACTCTGAGGGGGCCACCACCCTGAGGTGCTCAGGCCTTACCAACCCCAGAGTTTGGTGAACCAGGGGAAAGTATACAGGCGAAGGAGGAGAGGAGTGTTCAGCCTTGCAGAGGCCCTGGGCTTGGGTCCTTAGGAAGAAGGGTCCTACCCAGTGGCCACAATATCTCCTCAATGAGGGGCCCAGTTGGCGCAGGCCCTAGACCCAGTCTAGAGAGGTCCAGATTGGGATGGGAAGAGGGTAGCCTGAATCTCTTCAGAGGCAGGGAGGGGAGTTGCAAGGACCAGGAGGGCTAAGTATGCTCCTCTGCCTCCTGGTTCTGGGTCAATATCCCAGTTAGGATCTTCTCAGACTCCCAAGTTCACTATCAGGAGATGCAGAGCTGGAGGGTCCCTTTGGGAGAAGGAAGCAAGCTGTGCCCAGTGACCCACCCTGGGCTCAGTCTGGTCCTTGGATCAAGTCCCCCTGGCCCTGCTGGCCTTACCCCCATCTGGAGGTCACAGTCCTCTCCCCCAAACCCCAGAACTCCGGTCTTCTGGCCTCATATTTTGCTTCACAAATGGCCCAAAATTTTGACAGCAGCACCATCACCCACTTTCATTCCTCCGACTTTGTGGGAAGAAAGAGGTTGTGCCCTGCTCCTAGCACAGCCTTACCCTCAGCTTGTTCTCCTTCCGGTTGACTATGACGGCCGTGATCTGCTGGTCCATGAAGATCAGGATGGTCACCAGCAGGGCGGGCAGGATGCTCGCCAGGTACACCCACCACGGGTTCTTCCCGAAGGGGGCCACGAACCAGCCTCGGTCAGGCCGCGTGGGCTGAGCGGAGCAAAGGGAGAGGGCCCTTTCCTCTCTCCCTTGTCCCAGTGCACTTGCTGCCCGGGCCCACTCTCCCGTCTCCCCGCCATTCCCCCACCTGGGGTACTTTTCAAGTGCAATCTTTTCCCTTAAAGACGTTGGGCATCTGCAACTTAAAAGAGACCACGGAGGCAGACAGACTACGGAAGGGCGTGGTGTCTGCAGAACTAAGATCATTTGTGGCAGCTGCACTGGGACTGGTTGGGAAACAGGGAGATGCAGGGTCAGAGGGCGCTGGGAGAGAGCTTACAGTCACTGACTGCAAAATAACAAGCAGCAGAGATGCCCACAGGCAAGAATTTGATGGGCCAGTGCCTGATGCTTCTGCCTCTCCTCTGAGTCACCTGTCTGGGGAGCGTTACAGAACTGTCTGTGAGATGCTGGGCATCAATTCAGACGTGCATACTGAGAATAGAGATTATCTACGCAGGAGCTGGACTGAAGTTTATCTTTTGTTTTATTTAAGAGAAATAGAGGGGCCGGCCCAGTGGTGCAGCAGTTAGGTGTGCATGTTCCGCTTCGGTGGCCCGGGATTTGCCAGTTCGGATCCCGGGTGCAGACATGGTGCCGCTTGGCAAGCCATGCTGTCATAGGCATTCCACAAATAAAGTAGAGGAAGATGGGCACGGATGTTAGCTCAGGGTCAGTCTTCCTCAGCAAAAAGAGGAGGATTGGCAGCAGATGTTAGCTCACGGCTAATCTTCCTCAAAAAAATAAAAAAGAAACCCATTGTTTAAAAAATAAAAAGAAATAGGTACTTTAATTTTCAAGGTTAGCATGAGTTTTTGAGATGTGTTTAAGCTACTTAGGAGAACCCTGAAATAAAATTGTGAAGGTCAAGACCTCAAAGGCAAGGAGGGTCAGTTCTAGACCCTGCACCTCCCAGCGCAGGGTAGATGGCTGGTGCTCCTTGTGAGGGAGCAGGCTCAAGCTCAGCTACAGCAAATGGCACCAGCTCTGGACTAATGAGGAGTTTCTGAAGCAATGGTTCTCACACTTGAGCAGGCCCCAAAATCCCCTGGAGAGGCTGGGCCCCATCCCCAGATTTCTGATGCTGTCGATCAGGGTGGGACTGACAAATTGAATTTCTAAAAAGTTCCCAAGAGATGATGTGATGCTGGTCTGGGGACCCCACTTTGAGAATCACTGTACTAAGGGATCATTTTCAACAGATCTCAGGTGGCCTCACTAGAAAACCACCAGGGGTCAGGGAATTGTAGACCCTCAAGTGGAAATAAGGGGCTTCAGCTGGGCTGGGGGGTGCATTCCAGCACCTTCCCTACACCATGACTACACAGCAGGATTTCATTGTGAATATGTCCCCAACCCACCGTGTTGGAGGATCACTCCCTGGGAGGCTGTGTAGAGGAAGGGCGGGGCATACACAGAGAACCCACATAGTTGCTTAGCAGAGAGGAGATGAAAGTTTGATCAGTGTAGAGGGGAAAGGATCGGCAGCTGGTGGGCAGGCAGAGCAACTGCCCAGAGCAGGGGTCGGGAGCCAACCTTGATGACACTGGGCACGTGCAGCTTGGGGGTTGCCAGGCCGAAACAGGCATCGATTCCACAGAACAGCAGGATGGAGAAGATAATGGAAAAGTCAGCTACCAGGGCCCGGACCTGCAGAAAGGTGAGCCAGTGAGTGAAATACCCCGCCACCTCAAGGCGGACCCAGTTCTCAGGCAGCAAATTGGAGAAGTGTTAAGAGCTTGGGCTGTGAAGTCAGCAGACCAAGACTCAAATCCTGGCTCTGCCCTGCCAGAAGGCTGACCTTTGGGAAGCATGTCATCTCTTGGAGCCTCAGTTTTCTGATCTGTAAAATGGAGATAATGATAGACCTACCTCATAGGCTTCAGCGAGCTATGACACAGTCAGAGGGCTTGGCACATAACGGCCAAAGTGGGAATTGTTATTATCCATGTGGCGTGGTAGCCATTGCTGAAGATATTTTCTGGAATGACAGACTGAACTAGGTCACCCATCAGGGGTGGCAACGGCAAGGGTTGAAGGAAATCTGAGCTCCTAAAAACCTGTGACAGATTGTTGCACTGCCACCTGAGATGGGAGGGAGGCCCCCAACTCTGCTGGGGACTCCCAGCTACTCTCAGACCTTCTGTCCACTAAGAGTCCTTCACTCTTTTTTTTTTTTTTGAGGAAGATTAGACCTGAGCTAACATCTGCTGCCAACCCTCCTCTTTTTGCTAAGGAAGACTGGCCCTGAGCTAACATCTGTGCCCATCTTCCTCTACTTTATATGTGGGACGCCTGCCACAGCATGGCTTGCTGAGTGGCGCCATGTCCGCACCCGGGATCTGAACTGGCAAACCCCAGGCGACCAAAGTGGAACGTGTGAACTTAACTGCTGTGCCACCGGGCCTGCCACGAGTCCTTCGCTTTTGCTCCTCTGTTTCCAGGTTCGGATCTCACCTCCCTGGCCTCTGACTGCCCTTCCTCACTGACGTCCACTCTGCCACCTTTTCCATATCTCTCCAGAGACAGCAATTTCCAGAGAACAGCAGGAGAGAAGTTGGCAAGGACAGGGGCAGGTGATGGCACACTGAATTCATTCCCTGTACCCTCTACCCCTCTTTAAAATTGTTAATAAAATAACATATATAATTAATTAGAAACCCACATCGTGTAAAAAGCTAAGTCCCCACCTCACCTTTCCCCACTCCAGTCCCCGCTTCCTGATACACCCACGTGTGTCAGCTTGATGTCAGTTGTTCTGGTGGTTTCCTGCAAGTCATTAACTAATATGCTGATACTTCTTATATTTTGATTTACTGATTTAAGGCATTATGTGTTAAGGATCTAGCCTGCTTGTGCTAGCCCTCCTGCCCTTTCCTCATTCCTAATCTTTGAGAATTAGTTTTAAACTCCTTCTTTGGGTTTCCTTTGTACTTTTAAGTTACATAATTAAACCTCTCTTCCCACTAACTTTTGCCAATATCTCTCATTCTCCATCACGTCAGGTGAGGCCCCTGTCTTGACAACACGGGAACCCAGTTCTCTCTGACTCCAAGTCTGTGCTTGTAAGTTGAAACCCATCGTGAGCCAGCGCTGATATGGTGTCCATCCTGTCAGTAGGCCAGAACCCTCTCGGGGAGACCTCGTGCATGGTCTGCCTGTAGGTCCCCTCCTACCTGCAGGATGAGCTTACCTTGGTAGGGAAATAGCGGCTGAATTTGAACTTCTTCAGGGTCAGGGTCATGGAGTACGTCCCGAAGAAAAGGATGAAAGACATGAGAGCCAGGTCTGGGACGAACTGGCAGGAGTTCCCGAGCAGGCGCCCACCGTAGTTCAGACACTCCTTCTTGCTCAGCAGGGACCAGTCCAGCGCTGTGAGGTTAAGGGGGTTGTACTTGGAGACCAAGCACAGGAGAGAAAGGGTCAGGACCTTCCTGGCAGGTCAGCAGTGTCCTCCCCTCTGCAGTCTCCAGGCAGCCCACAACCCCCTCCCACCCTCTGAGGGGCCCCAGCCCTCCTGCCCCACGATAGTGCCCAGCAACAGAGTGATGTTCCTGGGGACAGGCTGCTTCAAGGAATGACAAGCAGGAGGCTCCCTGGGAAGACAGGATCTGACAAGTGTTCTTCACTGTGTTCTAGGATGCACTGTTTGGTTAGTGAGGAAGAACAGCGCAGAGGCTGGGATGCCCTCTCCCTCAGCAGGCCTGGCCCCCGGCTCAGTCAGTCAACCACTGTTGGCACCTCCTTCCTGGAGTGCCTCACATTTATCCTCCCCTTCCTTCCCCTATGCACACCCTTTCACGTATTGGGGCTCACACCCGACCCTTGTCAGACCTCTCTTGGGTCAGTCACTTCAGTCATTGCCCCTTTTGGGGCCCCAGATGCCTAAAATCCAGGGCACACATAATTTTATATATATACAGTCGTATGTTGCTTAACATTCTGATGGGGATATGTTCTTAGAAATGCATTGTTAGGTGATTTCATTGTTGTGCAAACATCATAGACTGCACTTACACAAACCTGGATGGTATAGCCCACTACACACCTAGGCTGTATAGTACTAATCTATGGGACCACTGTCATATATGGGGTCTGTCATTGACTGAAATGTCATTATGTGGCTTATGACTGTATGAATATATATGATAACATATATAATAACATATATTCATACATATATGTTCCTAAGCATATATATGTGTGTACATATATATATGTGTGTATTCACCTATATGTTTTTAAGTATATAAAAGGAGGAATAAAATAAGTAATTTATAAGAAAATTTAATGTATATTTTAAAAAATTAACATGTAATGTTCAGGAACCTATATAAGGAAGTAAACAGATGCTTGCAACTAGCTACACTGGATGTTTGGATTAAGAGAAAGGTGGTAGTATGATAGAATAATGGTCCCCAGTGAATCAGGCCTCCTGGGTCCACACTCCTTGGCAATGTGACCCCTCCCATCAAAAGGTGAAGTCTATTTCTCCTCCCCTTTGAATCTGGGCTGGCCCTGGGCCTGCTTAGACCAAGAGAATGGGGAGGAAGTGGCTCTGAGCAGGTTCTGAGTCTAGGCCTCAAGAGGCCTTGCAGTGTTTGCTCTCACGCTATTGGGTCCCTGAGACCGCCAAGCTATGAAAAAGCTCAGGGTCAGAGAAAACCGCATGGAGGGGCCCAGCCATGTGCTGAACGTCAGCTGCATGCCTCAGTCACTGCAGCGATTAGAAACGCCCCCTGCAGGGTAGCAGGCCTCTGCACGTCTCTGGTCTGGGCTCCCTCCTCGCCCATCTCTCGAGGTTTCCCTGTTCCATCCCCCATCCTCACGCTGTCTCGACCGTGGTCCCCGCACCATCCTCGGAACAGGTTTTATGCTTTTCCCCCTGTGCCCTCTGTCTCTGCTGGTCCCTCAGCCTGGAATGTGCTTCTGTCTACAGAACCAACTTTTCCAACCTTGAAGACCAGATCATGTTCCACTTTCTCCATGAGGCTCTCCCTGACCTCCAGCTTGCAGGTGCCTCCTGCCTCCAGGGCTGGAAGGACACATTGGGCTGGTATTTGACACATGGCATGCTCTGCTTGTGCTATCCCATTACTTCTCAGGTTCGTCTCCACAAGCTTATTGCAGGCCAGTTGGAGCGGGGGGCCACATCTGTTCCTTACGTCTTTTTAGCCCTCACAGTGTGCACAGCACCTTTCATACAATAAGTATTCAGACATAGGCACCAACTGATTCCATTCTCCCCCCGTCAAAATCAGATATTTGAAAAACCTTAGGTTAACTTGCCAACTGAGCAGCCAGCTGCCTGTGCAGGAGTGACTGAAGGAGCAACCTCAGGGCCACTGAAAGTCCAACCATCTCCCCCAAGGCCTTCCAGGGCTGCCCTTTGCCTGGTTTTGGATTCCCACCATTGGAGCCACAGGCTGGGCACCACCTCTTGAGGGCCACTGCACATCATTATTGGGAGAGAGACAAGATCCGGGGGCCAGGGACTCAAGAGCACAAAGGACAGATCAGATTCAGGTAGGGCGGGTGGAGCATTAATAAACTTTCTGGGGCTGGGTGGGAATTGGGATCCTAAGTAGAAATTGCAGGAAGAGGTAGAAAGATGGATGGGAAACTTCACGTACAGCTCCATTTTTGCAGCCCTGCTTACTATTCCTAACCTCTACCGCCCCTTCGTGTGTGTGTGTGTGTGTGTGTGTGTGTGATATTTATGCACATGGATCTAATGGAATGAGGCACGTTTTAAAATGGAATTTTGACAGTTTGTACTTAAAAGAAAGATATGCATTTAAAAAGTTCCACAGGTGACCCTGAAGGACAGCTGAGGTTGACCTCTGCAAGTCTGGGTTGTTACAAGATGGTCTCGGTTTCCTAACTTTTCCCTCTCTATCGACAAACGGCAGCTCTCAAATGACTGACGTAAGAGGAAAGGACTTACCAGAGAAGAGTTGGTGTTTGGTGGCAGCAGGGCTGAAGCATTGAACACAGTTGTATTTGCTGTGGATGAGCACAGGACATGGGGAAGGGTCAGCAGCTGCTGGGCCTGGAGCCTGCGACCCCCTCTCCTGGGCCCCCACCCTTTCCCATCTCCCTCCTGTTCCTTTGAGCCAAGGACTGGCTTCCATTGTGAGGGCAGCTCATCGCACCCCCGCCCCTCTTCACTCTCCTCACTTTGCCCAGTGAGGGCAGGGGTGGTGGAGGGAGCCCGTGCCACAGCTCTGACAGACCAGCTGGGCCCAGCTAGGACAGCTCCTGTCTGATGCTCAAGGGCTGGCTTTAAAAAATGAAGTGCGGAATCTGCTGCCAAGACAAAGTGCCAACACAAGTTGGTGGATAACGTGCCTTGTGAATCCCTACCAGTCACTGGACCCACGTCTGTGCTCTAAGACTTAAAAAACATTTTCAAAGAACTTACTCTATGCTATGCACTAAGCAAAACCTTTAGACACATCATCTTGCTAAGTTCCTACATCCCCAAGAAGTCTCCCCATTTTAAAGATGAGGTAACTGAGGCCCAGAGAGGTTAAGTAACCTGCCCATTGCCCAAGGTCACACAGCTCATACTTGGGGGAGTCATGCTCCATAGCAGGCAGGCTGGCCCAGAGCCATACACCTCCCAACTCTACACAGCAAGCGTCCTTCCCTGCTCCGCTCCTCTCCACATACGCTTCCCTTCTCTCCCGCCTCCTTCATATCTGCTTTTTTTTTTTTTTAGGTCAGCTGGGCCTGTAAGGACTTGTTTATCTTCTCCAATCTGCGCCTTGAATACAAGCCAAGGAAGATTAAACCCAGGTCCAGGACCTGAAGGAGAATCAGGAAGCCAAAGGCACTGCTCTCAGCTGTTTGCCCCACATCCCTCGTCCGGGCACTCCCCTTCCCCAGCCTCAGTGTCCCTAACCGTAAGGGGAGAATAGGAGGGCTCCCTTCAGGGGCCACAAGAAGAGTTGAGAGGAACTGTAATCCCCTCCCTGGGGGGTGCAGCCATTCATTACAAAGGCAGGCCTTGGAGGGCCGTCTTGCTGCAGCACTGCACGGGTGCAGGAGAAGGGCCAGGTCCTCCTCGCCTTCCCCCTCCGAGTGAAGGCCGACTAAGTGTTCCTCTGCAGCGGTTCTGGGGGAGGAGGAGGGGGGCCCAGCAGCCAGTTTACTGGAAATGCACTGCAGACCCCACTGACTTCTGTGGCTGTGGTTAGGGACCTAGAGGGCAGAAGAGGCTATTCTTGAAGCTTCTTTGATCTCCAACAAGCTGTCATGGGAAGATGGGATCACAGGGCCCCTCTATGTTGCCTGCTTCTGGGGCGGTTGCAGCTGGGAGTGGCTAAGGCATTCAGCCTTGACCCAGGGCAGAATATTCCTAGAAGCTCTACAAATCCAGAGGTTTGTTACAATTATCAGGAAGAAAACTTCACTTACTAGAAACGAGGACATCTGCTGCCCTCTACTCCCACCACTGACCAAGAGAACATGACGCACAATTAACAACAGAGCAGAGAAGGTGGGCAAGAAGGCTGACTTGGGGCTACCCACGTGAACGCTCATGGACTCCCACCTAACGCTTGAGCCTGGCGAGTTCCCACGCCTTCCTATGGCCCCAGGTTGTCAGACCAGACATTCCTTTGATGTCTTCTGCTTAGGCTTAGCCATTCTTTTGTATCAAGAACTTTGTAGGATTTATCTGAAAGCCACTTTGAGATGAAGAAGGAAGAAATATAACATGGAAAATTCCAGAGAGGGTCTGAGTATCAAATATTTTAAAACTCTAGTGTTTACAAAGTGGTACTCACTTGGGATTGAAAGCAGCCCAGTCAGTGTGTGCAGCATCCATAAACAGAATACAAATCAGTTACAATGGAAACAAGATTAAATTTAAAAAGAGTGTGCCCCCAAACAAGATCGTATGAGGAAGAGTGACAAAGAGTGGTAGTGTGCCACAGTCAGACTGGGTTTTGCAGTAAAACCAGGAAATTGGAACAATTAGCAAGCAAGTGGCCATAGACTGTGAAAGAAACCCTCCTCAGTTAGTTCCCCCTTCCCCAGTCTCCTAAAGGTCTAGAACTTTCCCTTTCATATTCTGCTAATCAAAACTAACTTGTCCTGGTTCTGGCTCCTTTACTCTGAAGAAAGTGAACATCTATGGCTCAGTATTGCTAATTAATAGTTCAAGAGAGCTGTAGTTCTCAAACCTAAGCATGCATCAGAATCACCTGGAAGGCTTGTTAACATATTGCTGTCCCTACCCTAGAGTTTCTAATTCACCAGGTCTTGGGGGGGGCCCAAGAATTTGCATTTCTAACAAGTTCCCAGATGGTGCTGATGCTGCTTCCAGGGACAACTATGGCAACAGCATGACCCAAAAGAATGAGGCGACATCAGGCACCTGGGAAAGGCCAGAGGGGGCGCTATTTGGAGGCAGGTGGATTCTGTGAGGGCCCTCAGATCCTACCTTGTATGTTCCTACATCCCCTGTTCCTAGGGAACCCCTCTGTTTGATTTCTCCTGTGGGCAGATGATGCTCAGAATGGCTGAAGCTCCCCATGTGACCCCAGAACTTGGACCACTTCTGAAAGAGATCAAGGACGTGTACTTCCAAAAGCCATGTTTGCAGGAACACTTGTGTTCAGTGCGATGAATCCACAGTCCAGAGGACATGAGCAGCAAATGGGAGTGCCCTGATGGGGCCCACAGAGGCAGAATTTGCTCTAGGGCAGAACAAAAAGGGCCTGCAGGTAGGGTCTCCTCAATCCCCTGTGCAAGCAACATGTCATGGCCCAGGACAAAGGACAACTTCACCTATTGTTGGATTTTAATGGAATAACTCAAAATTGGTGATAGAAAAAGTGAAAGAAAAAAATTAAGTCTCAACTTCATTACAAAATCAGTATAGTGACAGAGGAAGAGAGGGTACAACCAAAACCACACTCTCTAAGGTCAGGACACCTTTATCTTCCACAAGGCCTAGGCTAAAGTGGGGTGCACAATCATTGTGCAGCCAATATTTTTGATTGACTTATGATCAATTTTTTATGGATAGTATGTATTAAAGGGCTGAACAACACCGTATCTACTTATTTCCTCCATCCCAATTTGAAAACTTCACAAGAGTTCCATGAGACTGGCAGGGCCAGCGTTGATGTCCCTCTTTTACAGCTAGGCACACTGACGTTCAGTGTGACATTGGGTGATCTCTGGACCCCAGTTTGCTCTTTGAATCCAGCCTGGTGGTGCTCAGAGATATATGAATGGGTCTCCAGCCCCTGCTCTGTAGCATCCTGGGCACTCTGAGCACATCCCACTAAAGGCTCTTTGGGGCACGATTATGACTGTGAAGGAGGCCAGGGGTTCAGACTATGGGAAGCCCTAACTTACAGGTGACAGTTTTTGGGCAGAAAAGAACTTCACGGGAGTGGTACTGAGAATTATCACACAGTTGATTGATTCAGCCTCCCACCCAGTGCAGGGATCCTTTTTATAACACCCTTGGCAGATGGACATCCACGTAGTGGCTAAGTAGCTTGCTACCACCCAAGGGGGCCAATAGTTCTTAGGATGGCAGCTCCCACTGTTGGAAGTTCTTCCCTGAATTCAGCCAGCATCTGGCTCCCTGGAGCTTCTGCTCCTCAGTCTTGTTCTGCATCCTGAAGTTACACAGGGTGAATATGACTCCCTGTGACATGACTGTCCTTCTCTGATACCTCTCTAAGAAGCTGAATAACCTCAGATTTTCCAACAGTTCTTCAAATGACATGATTGCCAGGCCCTTTCCAACCCTGACCAGCCCTCTACCCTGGACATGTCCTCATCTGTAGGTGTGGTCTCACCTTACAGTGTATGGGAACACATTGGCAGTGATGTGTCAGGGAGAGCTCATGGTGTCATGCATTCATGGAGCTGGGAGGGACTTGGACCCCATCTGGTCTACCTCTGGCCTGGAGCAGGAAACCCTGGGCAGCATTCTTGACAGGTATGGGCTCCACATTACCCCACACTGAGGAAAAGCATGCCTTCTTCCCTTCATGGGGTATCTCTGCTCCCTTCTGATTATAACCCTGGGTTCTGGTATTGTGACCCTCATTGGAGCTACTGTTCCTTGGTTTCCTTCCAAAAACTGAGTTCAAGACCCTTCATTTGCTCCCTTCAGACAGTCAGCCCCTGGCTGAACAGCTCCTCCCAGGAAAGCTCATTCTCTTGCATTTGAGTAGAGAGCTGCGGGGAGGGCGGGCGGGGGGCCCAGGGCACGTCTAGGGTTACCGGTCACCTGTATCCGGGGCGACGCACTCGCATTTGTAGGTGGTGATGGAGTCGGGCTTGAAGTCCATGTTGATGGGGTAGTACTTGAAGGCACCGATCATCTTCTTGATGGCATCGTAGATGAAGATGAAGCTGATGAGGGTCGAGAAGCCCTCCTCGGTGAAGCGGGTGATATACTTGATGATAAAGCTGGCGTCTGTGGCCACCAGGATAAGGCACTGGATGGCTGAGTGTAGGCCAATCCAGAGGCGGAACTCCATGTAGTCCAGGCCATTGCCTCTGGAAGGCAGAGGGAAGCGAGGGGCCTCCAGCCCAGGGCCCTTGGCTGTGCTCAGCTCCCCAGACCCACCCTAAGTGGTTCATTTGCCCCTCTTGTGGCACAGATGCCCTCCTAGGAACTGCGAGAGGACTAAGGACAGGGACAGTTCCTGGGTGAGGATGTCTGGTCTTTGAGAATTCTGGGAAAGGATCTCATGGGGGTAGGAGGAAGGTGCTAAGTCATCACAGTTCTCACACATTTGGTAACAAACACCCAGAGTGAACAAAAAGCAGGGAATTTCAGGATGACAGAGCTGGAACAGGCCTTAGAAATGACCTCACGTTGTAGATGAGGCAACTGAGCCCAGAGTGGTGACTAGAACTGCCTGGGTCAGGCTGTAGCCTTCTGACCTCCAGCGAGACTTTTCCTACACTGCCCTGAGTTCCAAGGCGTAAACTGCTCATGAGCAGAGTGGTGTGAGTTGTCTCCTCTTGTCTTGCCTGGATTTATCCCTATCCCTGTGCTAATCTGCACTAAAATGGCTTAAAGGCAGGGAGCTGGAGGGAATCAGGAGGGACCTCCTGGCAGTCCTTCCCAAGGTAAAGCCAGCTTTGTTACCACCTCACCCCTGCGTCCCCATTGGGGCTGTTCTCCGCCCCAGCTCTGGCCCCAGATGTGGGAGCAGGCACTGGGGGCCACCAATGTGCACCTACTTGCTGAAGTCAAAGAGGAGCTTCTCGAAGATGAGGATGGGCCCTGTGCTGCTGAGGATGATGAGAGGCTGTCCCGAGAAGAGGCAGAACAAGGAGCCGGCCATGGCAGTGCCCAGGAAGCTCTCCATCACTCCCTGGGGGCACAAGGAGTGTGAAGCTCAACAGAGGCAGGAGAAGAGGTCTCTGAGCACAGGCTAGAAGCCAGTTATCTCCCCAAGGGCCCCAGTCACAGGGCTCGCCCTTTATTCTGGGCCCTTTCCTCCCAAAATTCTGCTCCCCATTTCCTACTCCATAATCCCTATCATCGCAAATTCACTCTTTCTAATTCTGTTTGGATAAAGGTCTCCTGTGACTTCCTTTTGGCACTGTAGGGCTTAGAAAATGGGCCTGCCAATGGACATGCCTCTCCTAAGTCATTCTACTCCCAGAGGACAGCCCATTTATTCATTCAAAAATCTCTTAGGTGCTTTTAGAGGTCAGATCATTCACTCATTCAAAATCCATTAAGTGCCTAATTGTACTATGTACAAGGCATTGTACTAGATAGTGAGGACCGATCAGTGAACAAGATAATGTATCTTCAGTCCAGTGGGAGATACAGACAAGTTCCCAACAGGCTGTCTCAACCTTAGCACTATCGACATTTCGGGTTAGATAATTCTTTGTTGTGGGGGATGTCCTGTGCATTCCTGACCTCTCCCCACCAGATGTCAGTAGCATCCCTCTCCCGGTTAGAACAACCAAAACTGTCTCTAGATGTTGCCAAATGTCTCCTGGGGGGTCAAAATGGTCCCTTGTTGAGAAACACTGCCAAGGAGTGTGATAAACTGCGCTAAGTTCAGGGTGCCATAGGGGCACACAGGAGGAGTGAAGGGGTGCTGAGGAAGCCCTCTCAAGAAGCAGATACGTAGAAGCTGAGACCCAAAACTTGAGCAGGGAATTGACCAGGAAAAAAGGGCAAGTGGAGTGATGAGAAAGAGTGTCTCAGGAAGAGGGAACAGTGTATACAAAGGCTGGAGCTGAAAGGGAGGATGGCTTTGAAGAACTGGAAGATGATCAGGATTGATGGAAAACAACGCAGAATGGTTGAGGAGAACAGGAATCTGAGAAAGGGCCACGTGGGAAAGCGGGATTTATGAGTCAAGGATGATGTCTGGGCAGCTGGGTGAACCATGGTGTCACCCACTATGCTGGGGAAGGGCCGGGGAGCAGCAGGTCTAGAGGGAAGGTAATGCATGCAACGTTGGCCCTGTGAGTGGGGTTCCCGAGGGTCAGCCATGTGGTCAAGCCCAGAAGGCAGCTAGATATTAGACCTGCAGCTCAGGAGAGTGGTGTGGGATGGAGACAGGCCTTCATCTCAGTTTATCTGGGAAAGTGAGTCTTCACATTGGTGCTCCGAGCTTTTCAATGGTTCTACCCTGAAGGCCCTCACCAGCAAAGACCCTTGCCTGGGTCTTGGGCTAGTGTCTCTGCTGAGCTGATGTTTACCCCAGGGAGGCCTGTGTTGTTGTCATGGAAACAGCTTACCATCTTTCTACATCTGTCTTAACTCCAAGTTAAGAATTAAAGCTGGGTTAAAAAAAAATAGTGTAGGGAGAAGGCCACAATTTTCACTTCAATAAATTGTGCTGATTAAATCCATTCAAACATCAGTGGGAACAGTATCAAATAACAAAGTAGATGATTCCCCTTAAAAGTTTGATCTATTTACATCATCCTTAAGTTTGGTATTTATTAACATGATTTAACTTCAGATCTTTTTAATAATGTTGGCTTATTATTTTTTTGAAGGGTAAAGAAAACTGATGGTCTGAACTGGTCGGTGGATGAAATCCAAACCTTGGTTTGGGGATTACCAGAGGGCGCTCCTTGCCACTAACTGGTAGCAGCAGATTTTACTGAGGTTTGCACTTATAGCCCGAGCTCGCACACACCTGATAATTGTCAGTGGCATCCCCCAGAAGCCCACCAAAGGTGATCGCGTTGGTGATGCAGCCGAGGTAGATGAATAGGATGGCAGAGATGGACTGAATATGGAAGCCGTCATAGAAGTCACTTAGGAACCAGGGCAGCTTCCTCTTGACATCCAGAAGCAGGCCACCGAAGAACCTGCTTGAGACAGGCCCAGGAGCTGCTTTCTCACCAGACACCAGTGCAGGGGCAGGGCTATTTACAGGAGTCTGCAGAGCCTGGGGCGAGGGAGGGAACTTGACCAGGGATAGATGGGAACAGAGACTTTCCACCAGACCATTTAAGACCAAGGAAGAACTCTCACAGGACTAATAGTTGGTGGTCGGTGCTGTCCGCACTGGGAAGGGTGGTCATAGACAGCTGGATGGGAGAGGGACGGTCTGATGGGCATATGTCCTGGGGGAGACCTAACATTCCACGGGGAATGGAAATCCTGAGGTCCACAGATGGCCGTCCTCCTCACGTCCCTGATTAGCAGCAAATGTGTCCAACTTCACAAGATAGAGACAGCCCAGATTATAACACAGATTCATCAAGGGCAGGTTCTGAACCAAAGAACTGAGCAGATTCTTTGCTCTCTGGAACAACTGAGTCCCGCTGCCTTGATGCTTAGGGACAGTGTTTATTGAGGACGCTATTACCATAGCTCCTAACACAATGCTTAGCATGCACAGGATTTCCCAACCTCAGAGCTAATGAAGTTTTGGACTGGATAACACTTTGTTGTGGGGGCTGTCCTGTGCATTATAGGATGTTGAGCAGCATCCCTCACCTCTATCCACTAGACGCCATTAGCATCTCCCCTTCAGTTGTAACACACAAAAATGTCTCTGGACATTGCCAAATGTCTCCTGTGTGGAGGGTGGGGGTGTAGATGGGGTTGGGAAAGTCAACCCAACTTGAGAACCTGTGGCTGGCATAAAGCCAAAGGCATATAAACCATGACTCCATTCTCAAAGTCATGATTTACACACAGCTTTGTAGGGCCATGTCCTTTCCTAAATTCAGGTCAACCTGAGTTAGTCCAAGAGCTAGCAAAGAAACCCAAGCCAGAAATTTCTTCTCTTGTTATCTAAAAAAATAAAATAAATAGTTTTAAAATAGGTAACATAAGGTTAAGAAAAAAATCCAAAGGGTAGTGTTATGGATTGAATTGTGTTCCCCAAAAAGATATATCAAAATCCTAACCCCCAGTACCTGTGAATGTGACTATATTTGGCAATAAGGTCTTTGCAAGTGTAATCAAGTTAAATGAAGTCGCTGGGGTGGGCCCTGATCCAATATGACTGGTGTCCTTATAAAAAGAGGAAAACGCTCCATGAAAACAGAGACACAGGAGGGAGTCATATGATGACAGAGGCAGAGATCAGTTGATGCAGCTGCATGCCATGGAGCACCAAGGATTGGCGGCCACCACCAGAAGCCAGGGAGAGGCAAGGAAGGATTCTACCCAGAGTCTCAGAGGGAGCATGGCCTGCTGCCACATTGAATTGGAACTTCTAGCCTCCAGAACTGTGAGAGAATAAATTTCTACCGTTTAAGCCACCTAGTATCTGACACTTTGTATGGCAGCCCTAGAAAACTAGTACAGGTAACAAAGGGCGTCTAGAGAAAAGCTGGGTTCCTCCTCTTCTGTACTGGTGCAGCTTCCCCTTTCCAAACACAACTCTCCTGCTGATCCAGGAGGGACTTTGAGGGCGGGGAGGGAAAGAGTGCAGGCCGTGGCGTGGCCAGAGTTGGCGCTGGAGGCAGAGGGGGAGAAGGTTCCTAAAGGGTACGTGGGAAGGAGAGAAGTCTAAAGGACAGCCGGCGTCAGGCCTGGGGTGGGCACCTTCCTGTCCAGATAAGCTCCTCCCCGATTTCGTGGACGGCTGGCATCTCTCCATCATCCCTGCTGCTCCCTCCGCTGGCCCCTCCGCCACCACCACCGCCTCCAGCGCCGCCTCCTGCAGCCGCCCCGCCGCCGCCTCCCCCCACTGAGCCATTCATTTGGCCCAGCTCCGTCAGGGAGAACACGGATTTCCTGGAAGGAGAAGGGGGACAGGGGACAGTGGGGCTCCCAATCCTGGGAAGGGCTTAGCTCCTCCAGGACTGTCCCCAGAACACCTCCCACCTCCCCAACAAAAATCATGGAATATCTTAAAATACAGAGAAAAATACAGAAAATGATCTAATAATACCCACCCACAAGTCACCCAAATTTACACATGTTCACATTCAGCATACAAGTATTTGCTTCTGACTTTTTTTGGGGGGGGTGTGGGACGGGGAAGAATAAAATGAACTGAAAAAAAGAGTATAAACCCATGTATGCTGACATCTTTTCAAATCCAAAACAAAGAAAAGAAACGGACAGGCTTGAAGCCCTCTTTGTACTGTGTCATGTAGTGTCTTGCCCACCCACCCCCGCCCATTGATATACACACCTCTTGTCAGCAGAGGGCACCTTCTTGGGTGGCTCAATCCGGATATTGGGGTCCCATTCTCCAGGGGGGAGAACGATGACCTCATCCAGAAACTCATCAACCCCGGCAATCAGATCTTCCCGGTTTCGGGCTTTATAGGCCACGTCGCTGAAGAGCTGGCAAGGCGAGAGGAAGGGTTGCTGACGTCCCCTTCTCATGCACCTCTCAGAGCACATCACATACAGTTTCAAAGAAAATCACTTTGACCCACTTTGAACGCCTAACCTACTCTCAGTTTTTGAGATGAGAACTTAGCTGGGCAGGTGAAACATGGCACAATGGGAACGGCAGGCCTGGTGGGAGACGGCTCCTCCTGGACCTGATGGCCAGGTCTCCATACTCGAGCTGTAGGACTTGGCTAAGTTACCTAACATTTCTGCTTTCAGTTTTCCACAGGGCAAGTTCATTAGAAAATGTGTGCAGAGCCCAGTCCAAGAAGCTCAGATATTTCAAATCTGTTTATAACTTCCTAGCCCCTCACCCTTGGAGGGTCAGCCTGTCATTCCGCACTGTCTCCAGAGTGTTCTGCCTAACTTACAGATCTGAGCTGGTCATGCCGTGTTTAAAGTCCCTAAGGCTCCCCAACGCTTCTGGGACAGAGTGTGAACTCCCAGCTCTGCCTACAGGCTCTGTATAGTCTCCAGCTCACCTCTCTGGCATCACCTCCTGCTCTCGAAGCTCTCTCATCGAGCCTGCGCAGAACCACTTCCATCCAGCTTCTTGGTCTCCGAGCCTGGGCCCCTGTTCCTTTTCTCTGGACCTGCCTCCTAGGCTCGCACCAGGTCTACCTAACTCCTGATCATCCTTAGCTCTAATGCCATCTCATGGGTGAACCCTCTCCTAGCTGCCTGGGCCCGAGCGCACAGCTCACTTTAGGATGATAGGTCTGTCCCTCCCACTCAACTGGTGCTCCTAAAGGGCAGTGACTATTCCCTCATTCTCATAATCCTTAGCACCCTGCACTGCGCCTGGCACACAGTAGGTGCTCAAATGTGCTTGTTGGATAAGCAAATGAATGGAAAGATGGTGTTTGATGCAAGAGCCATGGCATTTAGGAGCACCTGCTTCTTGTTAGCACTTACATCGTCGACCATGAGCGTTGCAATGGCGCGGCCAATTTCATTGTAGGATTTTGCTCTCCCAGAGGGTCCCAGCAATATGAACAGAAATCTGCAAAGAAGATGAAGAAGGAGGAGGAGGAAAGTGAGAAGGAAAAATAGAAGCAGGTGAAGAGAAGGATTCTCTGCCCCTGACCGTACCCATTCTTAACTCTTTAACTGCCAATCACTTGTCCCTTCCCTCCTCTGAATCCCATATTTGCTTTGGAGAGACATTTCCCCTTCATTCCCCTAGCTTCCCCTTGAGCATCCTTACCATGCCCTCATGTCCCAGAGCCCACCCAACAGCGTCTCCCCCAGTTGTTGGCTCCTTCGTTTTTATGATTATTTTAAACAAACTCTCTAAAACTTCCCAAGTCAGACGATTTCCCTCCCCAGCCAATTCCCCAATTTTCCTTCTGCATTTTAGGGGTGTCTCCAACAGCGCTGTTTGCTGACTGCATGGACAGCTGGCTGCCTGAGGGCAGGCACCGTCGGCAGAGTTCAGTGGCCCTCACCTGGTGGGGACGGGCACCTCGGTCACTCCGCCCAGCATGGCCGACTGGATGAGACGCACGAAGGCGATGAATGGCTGGTCCAGGAAGTCCACCTCGCCCACGAGCACATTGGAGGCTTCTGAGTCCTTGGGGATCTTCTTCATGAATTTGTTTTTCCTCTGGTCAGGGAGGGGGAAACAAGATACCCATGGGTATTCACACGTGGGGGTTCCAGCTCGCCCTCCCTCACCCCCTTCAGATTGCTGAGGAGGCTAACTTCACAAAATTCTCCCAGCATTCTCAAGAAACTGAAAGAAATAACCAAACACTCTCCTCCATTCTGCAGATGAGGAGACTCAAAGTTGGTTAACCCCAGGGACCAACGCAGCCTTTGGAGAGAGGAAGGAACAGGCAATGATCCCTAAGACACTCCTTGATGGGTGAAAACTTTGTTCAGCTGAAGTGTGAGCTGAGGGGCTAGAGAAGACAGCCCAGGCTTGCTGGATGTCAGGACTCAGCCCCCAGCTTCCTGCGGCCCAAGCAGATGGGAGTTTTGTCTCAAACTCTGGCCACCCAGCCCTCTGTCTCTGCCTTCCCCGTGGGTGGCTGCAGGAAGGACATGGCCGTGCTGATGCCCAGAAGACCTGCTTTGTTTTCCCTTTGCCACCAGCTTCCTCACTAACAGGAACCCCTGGACCACACCTCCAAGTATGGGAGAGACTTTCATGCCCCCAAGTCACCCCCAAGAGACCTCCCAGGAAACTCATAGCTTCTGAGACTTTCCACAGAGACTAACTGAGCTGCTAGGGGCTAGTGTCTGTTCGGGGCAGGAAGGTCAAACAGGCAGGGCGAGTGAGGTCCAAGGTGAGAGGCAGTGGAGACAAGCTCTCTGTCCAAATTTATTCCCACTCTCTGCATTTATGACTTCATTCCCAGACTTAAGACACTGACTCCTCCTGAGTCCTCTTTTACAATGAAAACACCTCAGGGATGGTCACATACAGCTCTTCTTAGTATTTAACATCTTAGAATGCATTCATTTTTCAAGTTGCTCTCTCTCTAGGCAGCAAGGGGATGGGCAAGGGACGGAGATAATTTCATAGAGAGAGGATGGAGGGGGAGCGTTTGGGGAGGGCAAGGCTGGTGGAAGTCCGCAGTGGCCAACAAAGGAAGAAAGGGCACAGAGGGTGGAACCAAGCCCTAAAGAGAGGTCCCGTGAACACCACAATTATGCCACCCATTCCCCCATGGCTGGATTCTCTCCTGTTTCTCGTAAGCTCAGTGAAGACACAGCTTCCTTCTGTTCCTGGCAAGGGGTCAGATCGGGGCATGGGCAAAACCAACGGGTCCTGCCCCTGTGGGCCCACAGCCATTTTCTGATTTGACTCTCGAGGGGCATGATACACACTGGGCTGAGTGGCCTCCTAGCACAGAAAAGGCACATGAGCAAGGGCTGCACCTTTATAATCTTTTAAATCCAATCAAAACAATGAAACTCTCCAAACCACCCGGACAACAACCCCAGGACCCTAACACAGCGAGAATAGGCAAGGGCAGGAGTTAACGGGAAGGCCGGAATCCCCATGACTCAAAAAGTCTCTTTGTCCCAGGCGCAGTCAGCTGATTCATAAGCAGGTTCTTCAGGATGGAGGGCTGGGTGTGCCAGGGCAGCTGCCATCCCCCTGCCAGCTCCCGGCCCCCCAGCATCAGGCAGGGAGTGGATCCAGGGGACAGGAGGAGAGGCAGGGTGTCAGGAGTGCCCTGGAGACAACAACAGGCTTTGAAAACAATGATTTGGGGCGGCCCAACAAGCACATTCATAATCCAGGAGCGGGGAGGCCCAACAGGGCCTTGGTCCTCCCTTGTAGCTTGTGACATGTTTGGTAAGGAGGACAGGATGGTGAGATCCCATAAATGGGCCATGCTGGCATTCTGGCCACTCTGGCTTGGCCACAGTCTGGACATGAATTTGTCCAATCAGGGCACTGCTGACCCCACTTTCTGAACCCCATGGGGACTCAGGTCCAACTCTGCTGAGTCATCACACACAGCCATGCTGTCTGAATCCACGCTCTGCTCACTGGGAACCCGCCAACATGCCCAGGGCAGATGTGGAATGATGAAGAGCGAGCCTGCAGAGCAAACGCCTCTGGGCTTGCACCGAGAAGGGTGCCCACTGGCCTACAAACTGTTGTTCCACCGCAAGCCACTGCTGCTGCAAATACTGAGAAGCAACATCACCTGATCAGTTAGGAGAGCTGATGTTGGCACCACATCCCTACATCAAGGCAGCATTGCCTGGGGAAGGTGACAGCTGGTGTTCTCATGACCACTTACACATCTGTTAAAATAGGCTATGAAAGACTTTTACTAGGCTAGCTTTTTTATCATGGATCCACTGTCTGTGTGCACGATTATGGCAAAGTGGGGCTCTTCTCTAAATAATATTCCAGAATACTGATTCCTAAGTCACTCCCACATTAAGGGCTCTAGAGTCAGCTTACTTGAGCCAAGTCATGGTTCTGCCACCTTTCAGCCGCATGAACTTGAGCATGTTATTTAACTGCCTTAAGCCTCTATGTTCTCATCAGTAGAATGGAGATGATAATATAGTCATGTGTTGCTTAACGATGGGGATACGTTCTGAGAAATGCATCGTTAGGTGATTTTGTCATTGTTTGAGCATCATAGCATGTACTTACACAAACCTAGGTGGTACAGCCTATTACACGCCTAGGCTGTATGGCACTAATCCTATGGGACCACCGTCATATATGCCGTCTGTTGTTGACTAAAACGTTGTTATGTGGCACACAACTGTAGTACTTTTGTGATGTGCAGAAAACGCTCGGCATGGGATAGTGCACACAGTGTGGACCTTAAATGTTGGTTGATATTGTTACTATTGTCAGTTTATTATTTTGGCCAACAAAGGGCCCTCAGGATACTGACGCAAGGGACTGCGTTTGTTTTGCCTTCCATCAAACTTGGGGGTGTCTTGAAGGCCTGGAGGTCACCCACGCTCCTGAACAACCCTCACCAAATTTCAGGTTTCCTTCATTGCCTTCCTTCCTACTTCTGGGGGCACAGGGAAGGGGATCATGAGACTTCTGCCCTTGAGATGTGCAGGGGTTGGAACTGGGGGGGGCCCTTTTCTGGGCTTCCTCAGGGGGTGTAGTCACGGGGTTCCCAGGCTGTGGGCCTTAGAACTTGGACTCAACCTGTTTGTAGGATTCTGATCTCACCAAGAGGGTTTCAGCCAAGCTGGTAGGAGACAAGAACTGACTCTATCCTGCCCTAGCCAAGGAGAAGACACACTATTGGGCAGTCCCATTGATTCACTCTCACTGCTGTCCCCACAGGGAGGCCCCACTTCTTCTCTATGTGAGCCCAAATCCCCACTCCATCTGTAAAGCTGCTTATGGGTCCTGGAGGAGGTGAAACTCTGTGTGCTGGCCTTCTCTCTCTGACAAATTCCAAGCTCAGGAACAGCTGGCACTTCATCTGATCATGCTTCTCTGTCCCTCACTCACCCCAGGGCCTGGCACAGAGCCGGCACCCAGGGCTCAGTCAGTACCCAAGTGATGGCCTAGGCAGTCACCAAGGCAGCCCAGAGCCCCACCCGTGTCCTTCCTGGGTACTTCAGCTCCTTCATGGGAGTGGGGTTCTGCCCATAGGGGTTCTTGAAACCAGAGGCTTCTTTCTGCCCTGGCCCTTTACTGCAGCCAAGTGCAGGGCCTTTACTACCTGGTCTGGGTTTGGGGTGCGAGAAATATCATTCATGCTTCTGCTCTGGGCGTGACCTAGGAGAGAAGGAAAAGAAGGTCCGTCAGGGGAAGCCTGGCTCTTGCAGGTCATTTTCCCTTGGTCCCTACACATGCTTCTCCCGTCTTCATAACCAAAGCAAGACCTCATCTCCCCTAATCCTACAGCCCCCTTGAGCTAGCATCCACTCTCTTTTCTTCCCTTCAATGGCAGCTTTCTTAAAAAGAGTGGCTAGACTCCAGGTTCGTCTTCTTCCTTCTCACTCCTAAATCAGCTGCACTCTGGTCACTGCCTCCTGCCCCGCCTTCTGGAATAGAGACCAAGAAGTCTGCTCTGTGCCAGGCCCTGGAGGTGGGGAGGGACAGAGACACATTATCCGGTGAGCTGCCAGGTGTCACTAAGCTTGGACTCTGTTGGAGAGAGACCAGTTTTACCTCTGTTCTCCACAACCCCTGCGAGTCTCTAAAGATGGCTGGGAATTTGGGCTGGCAGAGGGAAGGAAGGTGGACTCCCCATGGTGAGAACAGTGGTGGTGAATTATTCGAACTGCCTGATAGTTCCTCCCTCACTTAAGGCAGGAGAAAGTCAGCTCTTGTTTCCCAGCAGCAGCCAAATGCAGAGGGTACTCTCAGACCTATTATTTCTTGACTTTCTGTGGCCTGTGCTGTCCCTTCACTTCCAGAACTCTGCTCTCCCTGGGCTTCCCTCCTCCTATTTCTGTCCAAGATCCTTTCCTGCTGGGCTCTTCTCAGGGTCTTTCTTCGCCCTCATCCCCTTGCAGAGACCTCATCCCTCTCTCCTTCCTCGGTGAGTCACATCCACTCCCATGGCTTCCACGTCCACATTTGAGCTGAGGATGCCCAGGTTGGGTGGTCAGTCCGATCTCTCTCCTGAGCTCCACACTCCTCTGAGCAGCCCCACCTGGCACCTCAAACTTGACACACTGGGAAACAGAAGTCATTGTCTTCCACCAAATGACTCCCCATAGACCCTACTCCACTCAGTGCCCCTCCCTCCCATCCACAGCCCTATCAGAGCAGAAATCTAGGTGCCAGCCTTGACTCCTCCCTCTTCCTCATCTCCTGTTTTCCCCCGGTCATTAAATCCCACCTTGGCCCTTTCCTCTCCTCCATTCTTGCTCTGAATGCGGGCCCAGTCTCTTGCTTCAATCTTGTTCCCTTCTAGTTTATTCTTTCTCAAAGAAAATTTGGCCATAGTATGTGCCTGCTTAAAACTCATTGGAATAAAGGCTTTTTTGCAGGGCGCAGAGGCCCCTTCAATTCGACCCTCTTTCCCTTACGCCCTACAGTCCCGGTGAACTCCTCCCCCTTGCTCCTGGAAAACTCCTCTTTAGTCTCTGAGGCTCAGGCCAGTGCCTCCCCTGTGCATTCTGGGCCAGGCCACCTTGGGACAGGGCCACTGCACACAAAGTTCTAATCACTTATTTGTGCCTTTTTTCTGGGTCCCCACCACTGCAGCATCAAGCGTAAGGGTGACCTCACACACAGTGAATAACTGAGCAGAAGGCTTATCCCAAAGCCATTTGCCGCCCACTGACCACTGCCTCCTGGCACCCCTACATGGAATAACCAAGGCCAGGGGAGACTAAGGGGACCACGGACCAGGGGACTAAGAAGACGCTGTGGTGAACCCCTGCTGTGGCTGAGGCCTTGGGCAGGGGCTATGCTGCCCCCAAATCATTCCTCAGACCTGGTCAGGGGCACAGCCTGGGGCTGCCCTTGTTCATATCTTGGCATTTTAGTAAAGGATTTAAAGAAAGATACTCCTTCACATTGCTTTTTCTTTACATTTTCCAGGCTCCCTCTTTTCTTTGCCTCATAGCTCACCAGTCTGTTCACTCCTGGTGAATGGCCTGAAAAAGCCTTGTCTGTGACCGTGCACCTCACAAGCCCCCTCACCCATTCCTAGCAGACAGGGGACTGCCACTGCCAGCACTTCATCGTCATGGTGGCACAAGACTGTCATCCAGTGATGGGAACATTCTCCAAGTGTCCCAGGGGAAAGGACCTAGCCTGTTTTTAATTCAGTTTCTAAGAAGGCTTTTCACCAAAAAACAGGGCTCATGATGAACTTGGTGAAAACAAAGGTACAGACTGAGATAAAAATGCCTAGCACAGAGGGTGGAGGGTTGATTATCCCAGGACTTGATTTACAGCTGCATTTTTCAGAGTCATTATTTAGAAAATGTGGGTAGTAAATTAGGCTCTGAGGGCAGCCCAGGTTTAGGGGGAAAGGTGGGGTTCTCCTGCGGCCTGAGACTTCTCGGCAGATCCTGGTCTTCATCTCCTCCGCCTATGAAAGTCTATGAAAGCTGACACTCCCCACCGCCGGCCAGGATACAGCGGTCGTGCAGCAGCAGAGGACACACTCACACAGACGGCCGTAACTTGCGCTCTGCCGCATCCTCAGGTCCTCCGTGGAGTGGTGTAGGCTCGGGCCTGCAGCAGGGCCCCGGGCTGGAACGCGATCTGGGAGGAGGAACAGAAGGGGTTTGGCAGCCACGCTGGGGTGGTGCAGCCTCTCCCGTTAGCCCGGTGTCTGTATGTTTACAGTCATTTCACCTCAGTAAAACTCGCCTGCCAGACACATCTCTTCCCCTTCCAGGAAAAAAGGGTGTTTGGGTTATTCTGGTTTTTGTTTTTATTTTGTTTGGGAAGCAAGTTAATAGTCTGAATTAGAGAAAATGCTCGTGCTGTTGAAAGTGAGTTAGATGCGCAATTGATTAAATAGGCATCAGGGGTTGTAGCCTGGATTCATCCCTGATTCTACCACTTACTGGCTTTGTGACCTCAGACAAGTAACTTAACCTCTCTGTACCTCAGTCTCCTCACCTGTAAAATGAGTATGACAAGAGCAGTACCTGGTCACAGGGTTATTGTGAGAATGAAGCAAGTTAACACCCACGGAGCGTTCAGTGCCTGGCACATGGCACTCAGTGCCGAGTGTGTACCTGCTGTTACTGAAATATGCTAAACACTTTCCGTTTTAAACAATACATCAAAGGAGATTCCTCAAGGTTCTTTATTTATGAATTTATTCTGATTACTGCGTTTATCTGACAGGTCCAGCAAGGCTGGTGTCTGGGCATCTCGGCTCTGGGATATCAAGAGTGGAGATTGCAGGTTTGAGGTGTGTGTGGAACAATTCATTCCCCGCTAGTGGCCCTGGGATCTGCTAATCAGAATGACACCAGCTGCCAGGTACACAAGCCCTGGTGCCCTTGAGATGAATGCAGCCCCTTCTACCATCCCGAAGTGCTCCGTTTTCTGCCGAGGCACTTGGCTCCTATTCAAGGGACACTTTCAAGCCCTTTCCATAAATAAGTCATCTCTACCAGCATTTTGCAACCCTGTCTGCTCATGAGAATCTCCTGGGGAGCCTTCTAAACTCCCTGCTCCCAGGCCATACCCCAGACCAGTTGAATCCAACTCTCCAGGATAGGACCCAGGCATTAGGACTCATTTCAAATCCCCAAGGGATTGCAATGTGCAGCCCAGGCTGAGAACCAACTCTCTTCCTAGAAATGGCTCTGCTTTGGTGGGGGGACAACATTGGGGTGTGGCTAGGGTCCCTGCAGGCCTGACAGAGAAGGAGGCTGAGGGACCCCCCAGGACCTCAGAATCTCTCCAGGATCCTGAAGTCCAGAAAGCCTCCAAGTTGCCAAGACTCTCCGGCCACCGAGGGGGGCTCACTGGGCACCAGGGCCTGACACTGGCCCCCGCACGCCCCATGCTCACCAGCCTACAGCCCGACTTACTGGTGGTGGAGGAGACTGACTTTCCGATGTCAACCAAGGAGCGGTGGATGGGCTTCTTGGTTTGGTGACGATGTTTCCTCAGGAGGACGTAGCTGACCCTCTCCCGGAGCTCCGGCCGCAGGAGGCCGTCCTCGATTTGCTTCTCAATGACATCATCTAAGTGGGGAACAAACATACCTTGTCCCCAGGTGGGACAGAGCGCCCCTGGGGAGTGATGGTCTTCAGTTTGATCTGTTATTAGTGGAGTTAAAAGGGAGCTAAAGGTGACAGGGGATCTGGAAACAGTCCCGGCTTTGCCGCAAGCTGTGGAAACTTGGGCAAGTTGGGCACCCTCCGCCCCCTCACAGATAAAAGGATGTGTGTGTGGCTGTGGGTGCGTGTGCATGTGGGCATGTAGAATTCTCTGTTCTCTCTGTCTATCTATTGTAAAAGTAAATGAAATCGTACACATGAAAGAAGCCTAAGAAGCACAAAAGTACTATGTTAAATAGGTTTAGTCCTAACATGAATTCTTTTTAGAAGAGTATTTTGGGCAAAATCAAATGTGCTACAACAAAATTCAAAAAGAATTTTAGGGATGATAAGCAAGCCACCCCCCCAACCCCCTCCCTTTGCCACTCCACTAAATGAGAGGTAATTTCCTAAAGATGAAGGACAATCCATTTACCCTGACAAGAAACAGGTTGCCATGGCAATAGATGTCTCCGACCACGCCAAGAAGCCCCTCTCCCTTTTGCTACATTGCTGGACAGCATTCCAGAGGATGACATTTTCCTCTGTTGGGCTCCATGTGGAACTGAATTTGGAGCAACTGTGACGCTGCCTTGGGAGCATGAGACCATCATAGCCTGGGCTCTGCAGTCAGGCAGGTGTCAGAGTGGGAGCGTCACACAGACCAAGGGTGGGCAGAGGTGGGGGTGTGAGGTGGGGGCCTGCCCCCATTTGCAGGGACCACACTTGTCCCTGCCTCACCTATGATCTGTGGTAAGGAGCCGCTGTCCAGATCCAGCAGCACCGTTCCCGTCTGCAGGCACGTCCGGAGCTCGAAGAGGCTGTGCAGGGACAGTGTGGACACGTGGGGCTTGCTCCAGCGTTCGCCTCCCTCCTCTACCTTTTCTTCAAACTTTATCCACCTGGAAGGGGTGAGGACGGGGCTCAGCATGGCCAGGGCCCTCAGGAGGAGCCCCTGTCTGGGTCTCCTCGGGAGAGGGCTGTCAGCCTGCATGTCATCTTATGCACATTTTGGGGGCAATGGTCCTAGACTCACAGGCAGAAGATCTCTTGGGGACCCCCTCCCTCTGTCCCTCACTCCTCTTGATGCTGTCACGGGCAAAGTGGCTTCCAGAGAATGACCATAAATAGGCACGAAGGATCTTTTTAGGTTTGGTGGAAATGTCCTAAAATTGGATTTCATGATAGTCGCACAACTCCGTACATTTACTAAAAATCATTTAGTTGTACTTAAAATGAGGGAACTTTAGGGTATTCTATAATAATAAAGCTATTAAAAAAATCCTCAACCGGACCCTGGTTACCTGGGGCTGGTCACACACGTGTTCAGTGTCTGCCTTGTGGGCTGTGGTTTGCTGGGAGCGGGGAAACGTTCCCTGACAAACAGACTTCCCCTTGGGTTCTGCTGCAGGGCCTGGGGTTTCCACGTGTCCCACCCTGGATTTGGATTCTGAAAGTTTAGGTTAAAATCCGAATGTCATGTGGGAAGGAAAGAAATTAAACGAAGGATGTAGTAATTTGTCCTTTCTAGAAGCCTTGAAATCATAGGCTGGGTGGAGGCAACCGAGTGGGAAGGCCTTGGACAGTGGGACAGAGGCAGCACCGGCCTGAACGCCCCCCACAGAGGGCAGCACCAGACAGCCCGGAGAGAGCTGCCAGCAAGCAATGTCAGCGGCTCAGCCCAGCTCAGTGAGTAGCCTCCAGCTATGCCAATCAAAATCCCAAGGGAGTATTTTGGGACTGTGACTATCTAATTCTAAAGTTCCTCTCAAAAAGTAAATGTCTGAGAATGGTTGGGGAAAGTCTAAAAAAGAAAAAGAATGGGAATGGGAGGTGCTTTTAGCAGATATGAAAACTTGTTGAAAAGCTTGAGCAGTTAAAACAGTGTGATTCCAGTCCAGACACAGAGAAAGGGATCAATGGGACAACAGTCCAAAAACAGACCTGGGTCCCCGTGGGAACTTGTGTTTTGATGGAGGAGTTTTTTAAAAGATGACCAACCTAAAAATAAAAAAGTTACTTCTCGTCTACTTCTCATCAAACACAGTATTAAATTCTACATGGGTTAAAGTCTAAACAAAAATAAATCTATAATGGAATATTATTGAGCCTTAAAAGGAAGGAAATTCTGACACATGCTACAACACGGATGAACCTTGAAGACATCAGCAGGTGAAATAAGCCAGTCCCTAAGGACAAATACTGTATGATTCCACATATCTGAGGCTTCTAGAGTAGTCAAATTCACAGAGACAGAAAGCAGAAAGGTGGTTATCAGGGACTGAGTGAGGGGCAGTGGGAGCTCCTGTTTAATGGGCACAGAGTTTCAGTTTTGCAAGGTGAAGGAGTTCTGGACATGGATGATGGTGATGGCTGCAGAACAATGTGAATGTTAATGCCACTGACCTGGACAGTTAAAAATGGTTAAAATGGTAGCATTTTATCTTATGTATATTTTTACCACAATTAAAATAAATAAATAAAATTTTTTAAATCTGTAAACAAAAATATAAATATACTAGAAGAAAATACAGGAGAGTATTCTTATATTCTTGGTTGTGGAGAAAGACTTCCTAAACAAGATTTAAAACTGTAAAGGAAAAAAAGGACAGATTCTGTTACATAAAAATAAACTAAAACTTCTGTATAACAAAATAAGACATAAACGAGGTTCAAAGAAATGCAACATATTGGGAAAATATTTGCAACACACAGGGCATCCAAGGACTGATATTTATAATATAGCAAAACTCCTTCACATCAATAAGAAAAACTCAAATTACTCAACTGAAAAGTGAACAATTTTGAGAAGATAGAAAACGTATGAAAGACATTCAACTTTATTAGTAATCAAGAAAATTTAAATATTGCAAATGGAACAACGCTCTTCATTTCTCATATTGGCAAAAATGAAAAAGACTGACAACTTCCTGTGTTGGTGAAAACTACACAGGTCGGGAGGTGGGCACTAGTTCATAGATGGATGTATATAGTGTATGTATGTATATAGTGTATGCATGTATGTACATAGTGTATGTATGTACCTATACACTGTACATCTGTATATAGTGTATGTATACACTGTATGTATGTATATAGTGTATGTATGTATATAGTGTATGTATGTATATAGTGTATGCATGTATGTACATAGTGTATGTATGTACCTATACACTGTACATCTGTATATAGTGTATGTATACACTGTATGTATGTATATAGTGTCTGCATGTACATGTACACTGTACATATGTGTATAGTGTATGTATGCACACACTGTATGCATGTATATAATGTACGTATATGTATACACTGTATGTATGTATATAGTGTATGCATGTATGTATATAGTGTATAGTGTATGTATGTATATCATGCATGTATATGTGTAGTGTGTGTATGTATGCAGTGTATGTATGTATACACTGTACATACAGCAGCACAGCCTTCTTGTTGTGGGGAATTGGGCAATCTCTTTCAACATTTAGCTTGCATATCTTTTCACCCAGCAGTCCATTTCTAGGAAACTATCACAGGACTGTCATGACACATCTGCACACAGGAATATGTACACCAGGATGCTCACTGCAGCTTTGTCTGTTAGGGTGAAGAACTAGAAACCGCCAGTTTCAGTAGGGGCATGGTCCCATCCATTCCCTTTGTCCACGCTGCAGAATGCCCCTCAGAGGTCAAAAGTATGGGGTAAACTCTGCATACTAACAGGATGGACAATACCATCCCATTTTATCAAAAAAAGAAGCACACACATCTGTGTATTTGTGCACGTGTCTGAAAATGCCCAGCAGAAGTTTTGGAAGGATGCCATCAAATGGCTAACAATGGTTACTTCTGAAGAGAGGAGTGGGATTGTCGGTGGGGGAGGATTTAAGAGACTTCCACTCTCTTTGGGTTAATTAGCATAGTACGAGTGTAGCCTGTGGAGCAAGAGACCAGATTTGGAACCCTAGCTGCGTCATTTACTAGCTGTGGACCTTGGGCAAGTTACTCAATCTCTCACACTTTTGTTTTCTTCAGGAATGATAATCGTATATAGCAATTAGAGCAGTGTTTGGCACATAATGCACATTCTGTTAGAGTTAGCTATTAACACAAAAATAAGGAATATTGCTTTTGTAATTTTAGAAACAATAAAAAAATAAGTAAAGGCATTCAAAGCTCTCCCAACCAGAGGACACCATAGTTGATATTTGATGACTATCACTGTAGATCTCTGTGTGCATGAATGCATATGTGCACACACACACATGCACAAGCTCACACACTTTTACACTAATGACACCGAAAGGGTATAATATCTAATGGAATGGACATTCTTTCGTGTCTCTAAGTGTCTATAAATATTCATATCATTTTAAAGGCTCTTTAATATTCCATTGTATGAATGGACCATGATTGATATGAATAATCCTCACCTGATGGACATTTATATTATTTCTAATTATTCTTTATTATAAACAAGGCTTGTTTGAATATCCTTGGCCCCTGCTTATCAATTTCCTTGTGATGATCTCTCATAAGTGGAGTTGCTGTGTCTGCACATTTTTTTTTGAGTTCATAGTAGTTTACATCATTGTAAAATTTCAGTTGCACATTATTTCTTGTCTGTCACCACATAAGTCTGCACATTTTTAAGTGTATGACATACATCGCCAACTGTTCTCCAGAAAGCTTGTGCCAAGTTACACTTCCACCAATGTATGGGAGACCTCACATTTCTCTGAAGTGTCTCAAACTCTACTATTGTCATTCCTTTTCACCTTTGTTCGTTTGGTAATTGAAAAATTATATCACATTTGCATTCTTTTGGTTACCAGTAAGGTTGAACATGTTTTCCTCTGTCAGATTTCCTCTTTACACAATTGTGTAAGTACTTTGCATTATCAGTGTTTAACATCCTGATTCAATTCATTTATTTGAGCCCAGTTAACCAGGTGCCAGTTAACCTGGTGGGGCCCTGGGGGCTTGGATGGACACAGGATAGGGAGGTTTGATTAGAAAAGACCTGGAAGGTAAAGACCTGAAACCTGGAGGCTGGAGCAGAGACCACATAGATACTTGCCTCAAAGACTCATCAAAGTGGTGCTGACTTTTTTAACGCAGAAATCTGTTTGGGAGAACATCATTTAAATTATGGTCCATCCAAGTCTGTATGATACCAAGACAAAGTTTTTCTAAAAGTTGTATTAACATAAGGGTTTGCAAGGAAGAGATCAAAGATAAACCCAAGTGTTTTGGTCAAGAGGATGCTCACTTTCTCCCTAAGAGTCTTTCTCCTATTCAAGCAATCACATTGCCCTTTCTTTTCTCAAAAATACACAAGATGAATTATACTGTCACCTTGCCACTCAAGACCCTTTTGCTACTCCACAGCCTTACCTCATTCACCCAAAAGTGTGATGTGTCCCAATGCACGGGGCCACTTGGGTTGATTGCTCTTTACACTATTACATAAACGTTCTGGGCGGACATTCTTGGGCAGCTCTCTCTCATGACATCCCATTCTTCAGCTTTCTGCGTATATAGATACAACTCTACCTGGAAGGAGTGGGTGAGAACACATCTCCTCTTTGAGACATCCTCTATTAACTCCAGATAGCAAGGACAATTGGTCCTCTCCACTCCCTGGGACTTGGACTATTTGTACTGTGTTAGGTACCCACAAAACATTAGCTCTATGCAAAAACAGACAAGGGCATCAACCCACCTGAGCACAGCCTGCAGAAAAGCTAAGTTACCTATTTCCAGCTTCAGGGCAACGGCAGAACTAGACTCCTGCTACCAGCATCCCTTGAGAACTTGATTTCAAAAAATTCCAGGATACTTGACAACTTCACTAGGGACACATTTCCAGTCCTTCTTGCAACTATTTCGGGAATCCAGATGTTGAAACAGCAAGCCTGTGACCTGAACTTAATTTTGTGTTTTTAATTTGTACAGCTAGAAATTGAACTCACTTTCCCCTTCAGTGAACATGAAAACATGGATGACCTAAGATCTGCAGCTGTGGTTTTCAACTCTGGCTGCCTATTAGAATTGCCTGGGGAGATTATAAAAAAATACTGATGCCTGGATGGTCACCCATCAGGAGGGTGGCCTGGCCATGGAAGCTCCCAGTTTATTTGACTGTGCCCTGAGGGTTGAGGAGCCCCTGCTCTGTAACGCTATAGAACTGTGGGGCTCGGGGACAGTTGGACTTGTCTGGTGTCCCAATGCAGGCAAGCAGTTCTGTGCACAAGGGTCCCATTCTCCTTATACAACAGGGGACATGGCCTCTTTCCCTTGGAATGACTCCAAAACACCAGCTGAAAGAGTAGAACTAGATCTCCAGAGCCTTCTTCCTAGCCTGGCCATTCTATGCTCTTGTGTCTCTGATTTTATAACTGGAGTACATACTCTACACCAGTGCATCTCAAACTTTAATGCACATACAAATCACCTGGAGATCTTGTTAAAATGCATCTTCTGATTCAGTAGGTCTGGGACGAGGTCCAAGGTTCTGCATTTCTAACAAGCTCCCAGGCATGCTGATGCTGCTGGTCTGAGATCACCTTTGAGAATTGTGGGTCTCCACAGTAGAATGTCTTCTTTCCTCTCTGGTGTCCAGATCTGACCCCTCCTTTCTCCATTGCTCAGCAAGAGCGCCACTTCCTCTGCAAAGCTCTTGCACTTATCCTGCTCGTTTCTCCTGTAACAAACACCTAGGACAGGGCTCTCAACCTCAAGCATGCTTCAGTATCACCTGAAAGGCTTGTGAAAATACAGATTACTGGGTCCCACTTCAGTGTTTCTGATTCTGTAGGTCTTGAGTGGAGGGGAGGGAGTGCCAAGAATTTGGGCATTTCTAACAAATTTCCAGGAGATGCTGATGCTGCTGATCCAGGAACCACATTTTAAGAACCGCTATCCTAGGACAATGATGCTTCAACTTGGATGCACATAAAAATTTTAAAATCTTGATGTCTAGGTCATATCCTAGACAAATTTACAGCAGAATATGTGTGTGTGGGGGGGGTGCCCAGTCAACTCTGCTACAGACTGTTCTAGGCAAAGTTCCTGACTTCTGGGGCTCAGAGGCTAAAACAACAATTAATTGTAGTCAATCGTGTTTCCCAGTTGTTTTGGTATATACATGCCTCCCCAAATACACATCAAGCTTCTTAAGGACAAGGACCACTGTTTCCTCTCTGGTGTCACCTTACCGTCCCCTGCCCAGAGCAGCTCCCATTAAATGCTTGCTCCCTCCTGCTTGAGGGTAGTAAGGCCTCACTGATTACTTTGGGTGAAGTCTGGCCATGAGGAAATGACAGGGAAAAGAGAGCTCAACAATCGTGGGACTTAAGTGTGTTTTAAAATACTCAGAGTGATCTAAGCAATGATCATCACAGTCTAGTAACGTCACAGATATGCACACAGACATCAGCTGGGCAGGAGCTGCCTTCTGGTGGACACAGACACTACCGCCTATCAAATAGTCTTGTGAAACACTCAGACAGGAATCAGATAAGCCCGGACCCAACCATTACATGTTAAACACCACCACAGGGATGCAATGAACAAAATCCAGAAAGTGAAAGACCATACAGGACAAATGATGCAGCTTCTTTAGCAATAACAACAACTGCAAGGGAAAAATAAAGGAGGAGGAACCTGTCAATTAAAAATGATTTGAGACACATCTCCCAAATGCAATATGTGGACGAATCATATTAAAAAAATACGAGATGATCTGAGAAATATGGACGCTGCCTGGATAACTCAATGAAAATAAGGAATTACTGTCATTGTTTTTTAGATGTGACAGTGGTATTGTGGTTGTGTTGAAAAGAAAGAGGCCTTTACCCAGAAGAATTGAAAACAGGGTCTTGAAGACATATTTGTACATCCATGTTCACAGCAGCATTATTCACAGTAGCTAAAATGTAGAAGCAACCCAAGTGTCCACCAATGGATGAACCGATAAGGAACATATGTGCACACATACCATGGAATATTAGTCGGCCATTAAAAGGAAGGAAATTCTGACATATCCTACAACATGGATGAACCTTGAGGACATTATGAAAAGTGAAATAAGGCAGTCACGAAAAGACAAATACTGTATGATTCCACTTATATGAGGCATTTAGAGCCATCAAAATCATAGCGACAGAAAGAAGAATGGTGCTTCCCAGGGGCTGAGGCGAGGAGGGAATGGGGAGTTATTGTTTAATGGGTACTGAGTTTCAGTTTTATAAGATGAAAGCACTAAGGAGATGGATGGCAGTGACAGTTGCACAACATTATGAATCTATTTAATGCCACTAAACTGTACACTTAAAAACAGTTAAGATGGTGAATTTTATGTTAAGTGTATTTTATCACAATAAAAAAAATTGGGAAAGAAAGAAAGAGGCCTTATCTTTTAGAGACACATGCTGAAACATTTACAGATAGAAAGATGTGTCAGCATGATCCCATTTGTGTGTCTGGGGTAGTGGGTGAGGCATAGAGACACAACACTGGCCAGGAGTTTGCTGGTAACCACTGAAACTGTGTGATGGGTCCCTGGGGGTTCATTCTCCTCTATACTACTTTTGTATAAATTTGAATTTTCTACAATAAAACATTTAACCACTTTTCAGAATGAATAAAGGCATGGGCTCTTTAAAAAGCTTCTCACTAAAGCCAGGCTTAAAAACTCTTCGGAGCCTGATAAAATGGTTAATGTGTAATCCCAAGCAACTTACTGCAAAGTGACCTTTATACCACAGTTGGCTTCAAAAAGTGGGGAATTAGAGTTGGAGAGGCAGGTCAAGCGGAAAGAAAATCTCTGGCTGGAAAAGGACTCTCGGGGATTTTGTCCTGGCCAGGGGCAGGCAGCTGGGATGGAGCTGAACAGAACCTCAAAGAGTCACATGTCACGGAAAGCAGTTCGCTGTCACGCAAAGTGTGTCTAGAACTCAGGCCTTTTCTGTGACTAGTAACTTGGTCACAGATACCATTAGCAGAAGTCACTGTTCAGTTAATATCAAGAGCAGTAGAAAGCATGTGGGGCAAGTCACCAGGCACAGCCAAGGCTGTCCAACACTCAAACCATAGGATGTGAGAGGAGTGAGGCTCTCCTTTTATCAGGAAAGGGCTGAAAACCAAGAGACCTGAATTCTAGCCCCACCTTCAGAAGGAGACTTAAATTACACCCCCACTGACCCTACCCTGGCTAGCAGGTGTGTCAGCGGCTCTTGGCCTTAGCTGCGTCAGGATCATTGGGAGCTTTTTACACATTCCAACATCCAGCTGAGCCCCAGACTAATGACATCAGAATCTCAGGTGCCCGGGAATCAGACCTCCCTACTTTTTAAAAGGAAGACATAGGTCTTTGAGAAGACAAAATAATGATCTGGCCATTGTGTGTCGTTAGATAAGCATAACATCTGGAGACTAGAGAGGAACACTGTGATAATAAGTACTTGTTATAAGTACATTGTGATAATAAGTAATAAATAAGTACTTTATGTACTTATTTCACATATCCATATGATTAAATTGTGTCCTGTTTAATTTGTTTGCAAAAATTCCCCTTAGAACATGCTAATTTTATTTTATTTTTTTAAATTTTTTTTAAAGATTGGCACCTGGGCTAACAACTGTTGCCAATCTTTTTTTTTTTTTCTGCTTTTATCTCCCTAAACCCCACCCCCGTACACAGTTGTATATCTTAATTGCACGTCCCTCTAGTTGTGGGATGTGGGACGCCGCCTCAACGTGGCCTGATAAGCAGTGCCATGTCCGCGCCCAGGATGCGAACCCTGGGCCGCCGCGGCAGAGCACGCGAACTTAACCACTCGGCCACGGAGCTGGCCCCTGAACATCCTAATTTTAAAGATTTTAAAATATGTAATCTCCTGTGGCTGGCCCTGTGGTGCAGCGATTAAGTTCACACGTTCCGATTCTCGGTGGCCTGGGGTTCGCCGGCCCGGATCCCGGGTGCGGACATGGCACCGCTTGACAAAAGCCATGCTGTGGTAGGTGTCCCACATGTAGGGTGGAGGAAGATGGGCACAGATATTGGCTCAGGGCCAGTCTTCCTCAGCAAAAAGAGGAGGATTGGCAGTAGTTAGCTCAGAGCTAATCTTCCTCAATTAAAAAAAAAGAAAAAAGAAAAGAAAATATGTAATCTCCTATAGAATGCAATCTTTCATGTTAAGGTTATGTTGCCTCTAAATATTTGCTTTAAGACTTACATTTGCATGAATTTGTTTCTTAGATGAGGTTCAGTTTACTTGCCCAAAAGGGGTGAAGTACACACCCACAGTGTGATAATTCTCTATCTAGTGGCCTCATTGACTTTATTCCGTAACTCTCCCATCCCCACCCCATCACCCATCATCCAAAGACTGGACTTCCATGTGTCAGTTACAAAGCATCAAGACATGGAGTTTTTACTTTCTGTTGGTAATAAATTTTGTGACTCTAACAGATTCATTTCTTAAAAGCAATGTGAATGAGTTTTTCCCCATTATCCAGCAAAGCTATTTAACTTCACATTGAGTCATATTAGTGCCCTGAATTTTCCAGCAGAAACCAAAGGCCAGTATTAACTCTCTTATGGGCCAGTGAAGAATTTTCCTGGAGATGTCTGAGGAACCATCAGACACTCCCTAGTTTCAGTTTTGACAGAGGCATCAAGAGGTGATTTACGGGAAGAAAGTTTTCCAAAAGGGGAACTCCTAAGCAAATTCTTGCCCATTCCTACAATATTTGACAAATTCTTACAACATAATAACAAGCACATGCATTAAAATACGTATGTGAAATACTACAAAACGTTTGTACAACTGATTAAAACTACAGGTATGATGTGTATGTTCACAAACTAAACTTTACAGTGAATTTGAAAGATTACAAATTATAGAAGACTGAGTAGGTGGCATGAGTCAAGGGTCAACACATATATACAGAAGTTTCGAAGGTACCAGCAGGAGCTGATAAGCACCAGAAAGACCTCACAGGCTTTTTGGGGTATCTACTCCAGACTGGACTCAGAAATTTGTCTTTTTATATTCCTGGAGATGGTTAAGTCCAGGGATATTGACTAATGCTAACCAAGCTCACAAGAGCTGATGGATAAACCCGCAGGCCAATTATTTAGTTTAAGATGAGATTTACAACAGTTATACGGGTTAGTTACTCTCATCTTCTAGCCCCTGCATTCTCTCCTTTTAGGCAGAGGTACAGGGAAAGCCAAATTACCATCAGAAAGATACAGAATCAGAATGAGGCACATTAGCTAAATGATTCAAATGTTTAACAGAATTAGGATAAGATGTTTGGAATCCTCCATCTCTGCAGCTGAGACTTGCCTGGGACTGGGAGCAGACAAGTGGAGACCTCTGTCGTAGACTGTTCTGGATTGAATTCCACACCCTTCCACAGCTGACTAACTTCCTGAGACAAACTCTCCTTTTGCTGTCCTAGGAGCCTGCTCTCAGGGCCTTCACTTTAGCAGTGAATTTGGGCATTATTGGAGAAACAAGTCCTCCCAGAAAGGGCACCCAGTGGTGCAGCGGCTGGGATGGGGCAGAGCTGTGTCTTCCCAGGAGCTGTGGTGAATGGAATTGGGGTGGGAGGCTCTGTGCCCAAGCTCATGCATTTGGTGAAGCGTCCGTCCCGCTGCACACCGTGTCTTCATTCCAGGGGAAGGGGGAGCCCACAGCTAAGTGAATGGCATCAGACAAAGCTACTGGCAAATTCCTAACTGGCTCCTTCAGGGAAAGGCTTCTGAAGCCAAACATCTCTGAGGACCATTTGTCTGTGTGTCCAGGAGGCATTTATAATCACCCTGTGGGACTGTCATTTAGAGACTTGTCAGTCCCGCTCAGAGTCCGCTGGCTCCTTCTCCTCACTGCTTCTCAGGAGAGGCCCTCTCCTCCCTGTGGATGCTCTCTCTTCCACCTCCACTAGTCAGGGCCCAGTTCAAAGGCCACCTCCTCCATGACAAAGCCTCCTCGGGGGTCCAGCTTGCAGTGACTGCTCCTTCCTCTGACTCCCATGCACTTTGTGTCATTTATCACACAGCACTTAACAATAAGGACAGTGGCTAAAGCTTACCGGGCACTTTCTATGTGCCAGGTGCTATGGTAAGCACTTTACATGTGTTATCTCATTTAATCCTCAAATTGATCCACCAGGAAGGTCTGCTACTATTCTCATCGCACAGGTGAGGAGACTGAGACCCTTAGAGGATAAGGAGCCTGCCCAAGGTCACGCAGCTTATCAGAGACAGGGTTTGAGGCAAGTCTTTCGACGCTAGAGCTGCATTCTCACCACTTCACAAGTACTGCCCTGGGTTTTAGTTATCTGTGTGTATGGGCACACGCCTGCCTTTTACACCAGCTCAGGGTTAAAAAACCATGCCCTATGGCTAACAGTGTCCCACCGCCTGTTTTTGTATGGCCAGCTAGCTAAGAATAGTTTTTATATTTTTTAAATATTGTGAAAAAGAAGGAAAAGGAGAAGAAAAAGAGCAGGAAGAGATCACATAAAGACAAAAAGCTGCCTAAAGTATTTACTATCTGGCCCTTAGAAAAAGTCTGTTGACATCTGCACTAGATCATAAGTACTTCCAGAGCAGATGCATATCTTACTCATTTAAATTCTCCCACAGAACCTAACACACAATCTCTTAAAATGTTTTTAGGATGAAAGAAGAAAGGTGTGGATAAGACGCTTTTCAAAGTTCTCCTAGACCCATAGGGTAGAGCTTTCACTCTCCACTGCTTAGGGATTGCTGTGGTGCTGTAGTGACATCAGTCCACGTCCACGTCCAAAGGTTCAGCATGAGCTCTGAGGTGCTTGTCCAAGACAGGGGAGGGTTTACAAACCCCTGCCATCTATATTCTCATGGAAGACTTCTGAAAGCTCTGGTTGGCATTATGAGTACAACAGCAGCCAAAGACTAGATTATATAAAATGCATATCTTCACCACTACATCTGTGGAAAAGACGTATTTGAGGTGTCCGCTCTGCTGCCATCCATGGGGATGTGCTCCCCAGGCCATGGGCAACCCTCACCACACCTCCTTGTAACTCTGATCTGGGTTACAGTGATGACAACGAAAGTTGGGCAAATCAGATTCACTTTGAAGAATTAGGAATTGGGATTGAGGAACAGCGATGCACTCTGGAATGGTCCCTTGAGTAGAACAGACATACACATGGAGGCTAAGGAATGGCCAAGGGCAGGGACAAGAGGAGGAAGCCAGCTGCTGAAGAGGAAAGAAGATTCCAGAGAGAAGCAGAGATCAGAAGCAAAGAGAGAGGACAGCCTGGTTTCCCAGGTCCAGCCCCTAACAGATCTGACCATCCCTGGGTACTATGATGTCACCCCATATCCTGCTGACGCTGTCCTCTTTTTGCATAAGTTAGCTTGAGTGAGTTTCTGCTACCTACAGCCTAAAATGTCCTGGCAATGACAATGGCATTTCTCTCTCCCTTGAGCATCATACACAGGCCCAGACAGCTCACTCGTACTTAGGCTGTGATTGTTGGAGCTGGACATATGGGATGGGGGGCTCTTGGATTAGCACAAAGAGCTCCTACCAGAGGATTTTCAAAGACTCCTTTGGCATCTCTAAAGTCTGACGGTTCTGATCCTAACAAGAAGGAAGACACAACCACCAAAATCAATGTGTGGACCTTGTTTTGATTCTAAGTTATACAAACCAAGAGTAAAAAAAGATGTTTTTGAGACAATAAGGGGAATTTGAATCTAGACTGGATATCTCATCATATTAAGGAATTCGTCTCAATTTTGTTAGGAGGTATAATGGCATTGTGGTTGTATTTATAAAAGAAATCTAATTTCATAAAGATCTGTACTAAAATGTTTAGAAAATTTGGGATTTTCTTTAAAACATTCCAGCAAAAACAAAACCCCTAAAGGCAAACAAAAAATAAATGGTGGGGAAATAGATAAATATTAATCATTGATGAAGTTGGATGATAGATATATGGAGGTTCATTATACTATTTTCTCTACATTTTGTGTTTGAAATTTTCCATAATAAAAAGTTAAAATATACATACATTTAGATATGTAAATATCTATAGATATAGATATATAGATATAGATAAATCAACTGGGGTCTTGACATGTAAGGTGGTCTGACGGTGAGCTTCCTCTGCTCTCAACAACTGCAACTGTGAAAGCTATCCAAGGATGTCCTTGTTTAGGGGGAGGTGGTCCCCCTGCTGATCAGCCACTAGGGGCTCTGAGGAGCTGCCAGCCAGTCATGCCCCATCAGGAGGAGTCCTGCCTTCTCTCCTCACTTAACTAACCTTCCTATCATACTCATTGGCCAACTCCTATCTTACCATGCTGGGTCCATCATGTGATGGCCTTGCGTCACTGCTTGGCTGTCTGCATGGGTGTGGACTGGTGTTCCCCCAACCTGATTGCAGGCACTTTGAAGGTAGTCCCTGCTGGTCTCATGAAAGACCCCCTCCTCCACCCTCCTCTACCTCCACCCTCCTACCAGCTGGGCTGTGCTAACTGTAAGTGATCACTAAGCCCCTAGGGGAAGAATGGCCCATTCTGTGTTCACATCACTTGCAGGTGAGAGCACTGGCTGGAACCTGGGCCTCTGAGGCCTGGCGGAACCTTGCCCACTTCTACCTGAGACGTGATCCGGGTTCTGATTCATATAAAACCACTTTTTCCCGCTTGCCCAGCAGAAGCATCTGGTATCAGCATTTGACTAATGAAGAGAGAGGGAAGGACCCTGTTAGATATTGGATGTGAAAGTAGCTTGATAATGACAAATAGTGTGATTATTCAGACCCGTAGAGAAGCATCAAGTCAAAGTCAAACAACATTAAAAACCTTCATCTGACCACCAATCTCCAAGCATGGCTCCACTGCAATAAAACAGGATGGCCATGGGGCCTGGAGCTGCTCACCTGCCTCAGGACCACCTGACAATCTGCAGCTCCTCCAGGCTGTTCTTCCACTCTCCTCTCCTCAAACGAGAGACCATTCTGGAAATCACCAGCCCAGAACTCTCTCAACTCCTGCTACGAGCCTCCAAACCTTGCTGCAGCTGCCCTGCCCTCTGCTCCTTCAAGCCTGTCACAGGGGAGAGGTGTGGGCCCTCCTGGCTCAGGGAGCCCCCAAACCTGAGCCCGGGGCCCTGCACCCTCTATGCAGCAGCCCCTCTCTGCTTCTCGCATCTTTAAACCACTCTCTTTCATCTGCTCCTTTCCGTCAGCATTCAATCTGCTCAGATCTCTCTCATCCTCAAAAACAAAACCCAAAATCTTCCTTTGACCCCTGTTCCCCCTGAGAGACTTCTCTAACTCCTGTCCTCCAAGATGAGCATCTTGGAAGAACTGTCCAACTGAACCCACGTTCGTCCTTCTGACTCTCTTCACCCACTGGCCCCATCTCTCCCCCAGGTCTTCTCGGTCGCTCCATCCTTTGGTGCTCTTCAGTTCTTCCCCCACCTGTTGGCCACTCCCTCCATCCTAATGTCTCTCTCCTCCTGGTTTCCAGGATGCAGCACTCTTTTCATTCCCCTCCTACCTCTCTGGTGGCTCCTTCTCAGTCTCCATTGTGGGTTCTGCCTGCTCTGCCCATCCCTTAAATGTTAGTGCTCCTGGGGGCTCTGTCCTGGGCGCTCTCGTCACTTCACAGATCTCAGGGGCCAACCTTATTCCTTTCTATGGATTTGATCTTCATCTAATGTGATGAAGATCTTCATCTAATGTGATGGCTCACAAATTGATGCTTCCCTACTGAACTCCAGATCTCTCTGTCTACATGATGACCTGCTGGACATCTCCACTCGGGGTTTCCTTACACATCACATGCCCAGAATGGAACTCATCATCAACCACCTCCAAAACAAAACAAAACAAATCCAATATAACAGAGCCTTACTACTTCCTCCTCTGGTGTTTCCTAAATTGCTACCACGAGGTACTCACGTGCTCAAGCTGGAAACCTGGGCATCTCGTTGACTATCCTTCTCCCCCATATGACATCTGCCATCAAGTCTTGTCAATTTTACCTGTTAAAATATTTCTCAAACCTAGTAAAAAGATCAGGGGTTGCCAGGGGTTAAGGAGAAAGAAGGAAGGGATGAGTAGATGAAGCACAGAGGGTTTTAGGGCAGTGAAACTACTCTGTATGGTACTATAATGGCTGATACATGTCATTATACATTTGTCCAAACCCCTAGAATGTACAAGTCCAAGAGTGAACCCTAATATAAACTAGGGACTTTGGGAGATAATGATGTGTCAGTGCAGGTTCATTGATTGTAACAAATGTGCTACTCTCTTGGGGGATGTTGACAGTGGGGAGACTAGGCATGTGTGGAGACTGTGGGTATATATGAAATCTCTGTACTTTCTGCTCAATTTTGCTGTGAATATAAAACTGCTCTAAAAAGTAAAGTCTATTTAAAAGGAATTCTATTCTCTATATTATATAGAGAGAAAGCATATAATTATGTTCATATGTATATTACATGCTCAAATTACATATATAAAATAAATTACATGCTCAAAAAAAATATGTCTCAAATCCACCCCTTCTCTCCATCTTGGTTCAGGGTCTCATCATCACCTCTCTCCTAGACAACTCTCCAAACTGGCTGAGTCTTGCTTCCTTTAATCCACTCTCCACACTGAAGCCAGAGCGATCTCTCTCAAACAGACGATCTTGTCCCTTCTCCCACCCCAAACCCCTAAGCAGTGCTCCGAAGGTCTCAACATCAAGTTCAAACTCCACCACATGGGCTTCATAACACTGCATGATCACCCCTGAAACTTCTGGCAATCTGCCTGTTTCTCTGTGTGTCTGTTTTCCCTGTTCCAGAGGCCACTTCTCCCTTTTGTAGCCTTTCCTGGCTAACTTTTAACCCATCCTTGAGGTCTCAGTGTGAACATCTCTTCTTCCTGGACGTCCTCCTTGATTCCTGCTGTCTGGTTAGGCGCCCCTACACTGTACTTTCATAGCATCCCCATCACCAAATGCCTGGTTCTTCACCTCTGTGCCCCATTAGATTGAGAGCCCAAGTGACAGGGATGGCATCTGCTGTCTTCATTTTTGTATCTTCAGCACCTGGTCCAGGGCTCGCAGATAGTAAGCACTTAGCAAATATGAGTTGAATGAACAAATGAGGTTGGCTGACTTCTGCGCTAGGTGCACTCAGCTTCCCACTCTGGTTTATACATAGTGGGCAGCTCTGGCCCCACAAGGGTGATCCCAGGTGAATGGAGAGACCAGAAGGCTGGGGTTGCATTCTGCCCCAGACTAAGAGGGGAAACAATGCTGGGAAGACATTCTACAAGATCTTAAGCTGGAGCAGTCCCAGGGTTGAGGCACAGTTCCGGCGTTCTCCTCCATCACGTATAGAGTGAGAAAGCATTCCCGCCTACGTGCAGAGAAACATTTAGGGTTTTTGAAAATGTACTGATCTGGTTTGACCCAACTAAGCTGACCCACTTCTCCTGCCCCTCTTTCTGCCCTTTCCTGGTCATCTCAGGAATGTTCTCAGAGCATGTGTGCCTCATAAGAACCTCCTGGCAAGTTCACGCTTTTGGTCTGCTCCTAGTGGAGATCAGAGGGAGACTGGATTTGGAATTTGTTTCAGAGCTCTTGGAAGGCTCTGAGCTCCAGCTACTTCTGAGTAACCCCCAAGGGCCCTCCACACTTGGGCTGCTTCCAACTCAGGTCATTCCACCTCCCCCACTCCCTTGCAGCCACACTGACTGGGGCTTGAGAGAGGTTGGAACGCTGGGTAAATTGTTTGCTCACAGGGTCCCCACCCACGCCCCACCTCACCCAGCCCTCCCTTCAGGCAAGGTCAGTGTCAGCATATAGCCAGCTGCATTTCCCTAGCAGGGAATGCAAAAGAGACAGAGTTAACAAAAATCTATCTTATTAACAGGCTGACCTACCAGCATTGATCACATTAGAAATGACGGCTGCATACACAGTCCCCATTATGCACACAGGGGCAAGGCTCAGCAGAGCTGAAAAAGCCATTTAAATCCGTCCAGGGGTGACTCCTTCTCCAAGGCCCAAAACATCCCCCAAATTAATAACCTCCGACAAAGCCCCACCGGGGAAAATTCCTTACGGATTTGAGATTTTTCACCCTGTTAATCTCCTAACTCAATAAAGCAAACACTCCTGCAGCAAATTAAATACTTTTATTAAAGGGCCCCTTTCCCCATTCTCTTTGATGTGGGTTATAGACCTGCAACCCTCCCAGGGCCTGTGCGAGGGGTTGTCCCCACCTCCCCATCATTTCCCCTGTTACTCCAAGGAGGTCTAGAACCCACTAGGATTTGCTGATTCTTGGATTCTGGATACTTCCTAGACCTCCTAAGTGGACCCCACAGACTGTTAGCTGAGGGAAATGCTTCCCATTCTTCTGTGGGGGTGACAGACTCCAAACAGGCCTGGCCCCAAGAACCTCTACTATTGCAGTTTGCCTGAAGGAGGCTGCAGCAGCTGTCCAGGCCCAGGTGGACTTGTTGGCCAATGGCCAAACCCTTCCTCTGACCTCTCTAGAGGCTGGCTGGTCATACCTCCAACAGCGAGCTGGAAACCAGATGGGGTTAGCAGGAGAGATTAAAGGAGGGTAGGGCAGAAGTAGAGAAAAGGGATGGAAGTAGGGAGGCCCTCAGCTTCTCTCCCCCAACTGCTTCCTGCCCCCAAGTTGTCCCTCAGGCTGCTCCTCCCTGAGATCTGCCTGGAATGGGGTTCAGCCATTTAAATTTCTTCTAGACACCACTTCCCTTCACTTTGGTTTAAGGTCCACTCTGGTTATACTGAGGCCCTTCCAGAGTCCCCTTAGACACTATCCTCAGAAAGCCTGCCTTGTGGGGAAAGCCATCAGCTTGCAAATAGTAACCCCTAAGCCCCTTTTATATTTCAGGAGGAGCTTCCTTCTAGGAACATCATCACCCATAATTGCTCAGTTTCATTGCAGGGTCTGTAGTGTGGAAGGCTCTGTGGATCACACTCAGAGAGACTAGAAACTGGGTGTTTTGTCTATGGTGACAGACAATCAGGTCTCTGAGGGCCCTGAGGCCTTCTCAGCAAGTGTTATGTGGGTGTATGTAGTAGGCCCCCTGGAGGGTCTGGTCCTGGCCATTATTGCCAAGGGTTCTGGATACAGACCTTGCTCAGGGTGGGGAGAAGGCGCACTCTCTCTCCTGGGCCTCTAAGAAGGCTCCTCCTAACTTTGCTTCTCTCTATTGGCCAGACTCAGACAGGAAGGGCACTTGCTCAGGCGAGGCACCAGCCCCTCACAGGCACTAAGCCACAATAGCCCAGACTGGGCCCCGATCACTTGAAATGTCCGCCCCTCTCTTGTCAGCCCTGGATAGATGTCCCAGGCTCTGTGGCTGCCCCTTTATCTCCCACCCCAGTGCAATTCCCTCCAGACTTATATCCTTCCCTGGAAATCAAAACAGAGTCCCTGGAAGTTGGAGGAAGGGGAGACAGGTGGCTGAGAAATTGGGGAAAGCATGACAAAGTGCATAAGCCGTCGAGCTGGGGAGTCAGACAGGCCTGGGCTAGGAGCCGGCGTCAGCTCCCTGCGAGCTCTGACCCTTGGCAAGCTGTTTGCCCCTGGAAACCTCAGTATCCTCATCTATAAAATGGGGATAATAATAGTTCCTGCCTCCTCAGGGTCGATGTGCAGCTTGAACAAGATGGGCCTGTGACTCGTTGAGCACACAGCGAGGGCTCACTGAATGAGCTGTTAGCAACAGGCTCAACAGCTTCCAGACAGGGACTGGGCTCAGCCGTGAGGCTAGGAATTCATTCCTTCCCTGAGGCCCACAGGGATCTGCTAGTCCACTCGATGGCCTTTATTCCAGGAGAGATAGGAGCTGGGAAGCTTGGAGATGTGGAAACTGGCCCCTCCCCACTCTGCAGAGCCACTACCCAGGTGAGTGAGGTTGGTGGGTGAGAGAGGAGCCCAGGCTGTGGTTAGTGGCAGCTGCCAGGCTCTGGGCGTCATGGTGGCCCCCAAGCCAAGTCAGTCCTGGGCACAGCTGGCAGTTAGTCCATTCATTCTCAACTGGGGCAATATTGCCTCTAAGGGGGTGAAAATTGGTTCTTGGGGGAGCAAACAATTTCATTTTATTAAATTTTTTTTTGCTGAGGAAGATTCACCCTGAGTTAACATCTGTGCCAATCTTCCTCTATTTTTTAGTATATGAGCTGCCAGCGCAGCATGGTCACTAACAGAGCAGTGTTGGTCTGTGCCCAGGAAGTGAACCCGGGCTGCTGAAGCAGAGCGTGCTGAAGTTAACCACTAGGCCACTGGGGCAGGTGCAAACAATCTTAGATATTACAATGTTTGTGGCATTCCAAAGCTCAACCCTACCTCACAAAATCTTATTCCTTAGTATTTAATTTCTCTTATTAGAAACAAATTAGGAGGCTGGCCTGGTGGCTGAGTGGTTCAGTTTGTGCACTCTGCTTCAGCGGCCCAGGGTTTCACTAGTTCAGATCCTGGGCATGGACGTGGCACCGCTCATCAAGCCATGCCAGGCAGCGTCTCACACAGCAGAATAGAAGGACCTACAACTAGAATATACAACTATGTACTAGGGGGCTTTGGGGAGAAGAAGAAGAAAAAAAAGAAGTTTAGCAACAGATGTTAGCTCAGGGCCAATCTTCCTCACCAAAACAAAAAAAGAAAAAAATTAAGTCAAATTCTAATTTAACAAAGTTAATTTAAATTAAAAGTTTCTTTGGGAGGGGCTAACACAAAAAGAGGTTGAGAAACATTGGTATAGTCTTTCTTCCAGACTCTCTCAACTTCCTTCCTAGGGTCCCTGCTCCTCTCACCAGCCCTGCCTGCTGCCACCTACCATATCCTTCCTTCTCCTCTGGCTCTCGGCAGCCTTTGTTACCAGTGACCAGTCCAGTTCAGTTTAGAGGCCGCTCTGTCCCAAGCACTGGGGTATGGCCAGCACTACTCCTTACCCTGATCCTCCATTGGCTCCTGTGACTTCACTACATGGTTCCCCTCCAGCCTTCTGGCTCCTCTCTTCCTTCTACTGCCCCTACATACAGAGCTCTCTCTGCTCCCCATACGTTCCTCCATAGCTCTACTCTGCTTGTCCCACCACAGACTCTGCCGAGTCCCTTTTCTTCAGCAGCCCACTGGATCACTCCATCTGGATTTTCCCTCGCACACACTTTCCTTCCTCCCGGAAGCCTTCCTGTCTACTCCAGCCCACTTGGTGCTTTCCCTTCTCCTACAGCATTTAGTTTGAACCATTTGGCATGAAAGAATATGTGCCCTTGTATTATTCTCTCATGGTCTCACGGTTTTAATTTCTTTGAGATAAAGACAAAGCCATAAGTTTCTCTTTGCTCATTAGTGTCCAACCCAGTTCTGGACACCAAGGAAGGCAAAGGGAAGGTCTTCAGGGGCCAGGAAGTGCCCTGGCAGAACTCGAGGTGCGAGATGCCACTGACCAATAACCCCTCCCACCGAGAGGGTCGGCTCAGCCTGGGCCCCAGGTGGACCTCAGCAGGAAGCCCCTCTACCTCCCTCCTGGGGCTCTGCCTCACCTGGCTGACTCCTTCCACTCCATCTGGTCTCCATCGTGCTGCAGGGTGTCCATCTCTGTGAAGAGGGTGGGGTTGGGAGCCTCATCTTCCTCCCCCAGGATGTCCTGGAGCTGCTCAGCAGCTGGAGATCCTGCAAAAGGAGGGCAGCAGGGTCTGCTGAGTGCTCCATGGGAGGTGGAGGGGTGCAAGGCCAATTGAAACAGAGCGGGAGCCAAGTACAAGGGAAAAGTATTTCCTAATTCAGTAAAACTAAGCCCAGCTTCTGGGTGAAGCTAGATTCAAGCCTCAGTGGGTTGGAGATGGTTGAGATACTCTCTGAGATAAAAGAGAAGAAAGGATTTAGTATGCATTCGGACTTCAGGGTCTTGTAGCCAATAATGAAGAAGGACAGAAAATGGCCAAAGCCAGGGCAGCAGCAAAGATGGGGAATAGAATAGAAAAGTGAAGTAAGAAAAACTCTGACCCAACTTAAGCAGAGCAAACCCAGAGGGATCCTTTCTCCCACCAGGCCCCAAACCAGTCAACTTCCAACGTTGGCCTTGAAGGGGCAGGCATGTGAAGGATGTGCTTGCGCCAGTGTGCCACATGGGCCCACCTTCTTCATGGGCAAGGTGACAGCCTGTTCCTGAGCTACTAGTCTGCTTTCCAACTGCCCACTGGATGTCACCTCCTGGGTGTCTCTCAGGCACCTTAAAAGTCAGTATTCTGACACTGAACATGTAGCTTTCCCCAAACATGCCTCTCCTTTCTTTCTCTCTTTCTCTCTCTTTTTCTCTCTCTCTCTTTCCCTCTTCCTCCCTCCCTCCCTTCCTTCCTTCCTTCTTTTTTTCTTTCACTCAATGTTTAATGAATGCCTATTATGCGGCTGGCATTGTTCTGGGTGTTGGAAAACAAAGATGTGAAGAAGGGCCATATGTCCTCCCTCTCTTGAGCATCTGTTCTAGTGGCAGAGATGGACAATAAACAAGTAAACCAACCAATAAATGATCATTTAAGGTAGTGATAAGTGTTCCGAAAAAAATAATTAAATGACCAGGGAACTACATTAGACAGCATAATCAAGGAAGGCCTCCCTGAGGAGGGTGTATTTGAATCATTACTTGAAAGATGAGAATGAGCCACATCTGCACATCTGGAAGAAGAGTCCTCCAAGTGTTCCAAAGACCCTGAGGTGGGAATGTACTGGTCAGTGTGTCTAGAGCACGGTGAGCAAGAGACAGAGGTATGACATGACGTCAATGCCCTGGTTAAAGGCATTAACTGTCCACCCAACTGCACAGGCTACACACCCTGGAGTCAGCCTCACCTCACCTCTTTCTCTCATCTCCACTTCCATATTGAGAGTTTTTAAGAATACGTTCCCTCCTCTCTGATCCCATTGCCCCTGCCCTTGGTTCAGTCTCTCATTGACTGTCTCCTGGGCTTCATCAAGTCTTCCCCTTCCTCCAAGCCTCTCTATCCCCTCAGTGTATCATCCCCTTTGGCCCTCACTTATTTCTCCATGGACTCCCAATGGTCAATAGTTTCAACTACTCTTTCATCACACACTCCACTCTCTTACTCCTTGACTTCCCAATAAAACTGGCCAACCAATGTCCCAACAAGAATTCAATGGCCCAGTCTTCATCTCTGCAGGTGTGTCCTGAAGGTATGGGGAGAGGCAGTGTGGTACAGTGGTATGGTGGAGGCAGGGTACACAATGGGCTTCCATCCAGCTAGCGATGGGTGTGAATCTCAGAGTTGCCACTTACTCATGAGTGAAGTCACTCTGAGTAAACAGGGCTGTTGGGAGGAATAAATCAGATAAGGAGAACAAGGCATGTGACACAGGGCCTAGAATGGAATGGGTGCTAAGCCCCTTCACAACCAATCCCAGCACCTAGGCCCATGGCCCCTGCTGGAGAAAACCACCCACCTGTGCAAATGGAGAGTTTCCACTCTCAGCACATCTCAGAAGTACAGCCACCTTCCACTCATCCTTGTTGGCACCCTTTCCCATGTCCCTCGATGCCATTCCTAACCTTTGCTCTTCTCTTCAAGCCTCTTAATCCATCTCCCACCGCACTTCATCAAGAAAATAAAGGCCTCCAGGCATGAAATCCATCAACTTCCTCTCTTTTAGTCCTTCTATGTCCTTACCACTGCTCCTTTGAGCTGAAGAGTCCTTCCTCCAGCCTAGTCTCTGGCCCCATCCATTCCCTTCTGCTGGATCTTCATTTTTGCCAACTAGCCTTTCCTTACCTGGGTCTTCAACTTCTCTCTCTCCACTCTCTTTCTCTCAGCCTATAAACAGTTCTTCTTACCCTCAAATACTTTTCTCTGATCTTGACTGCCTTTCAGGCTCTCCTGCTCTCCTTTCCCTTCGTTATCCCTGTTTCTTGGAGTGGTCTACACTTGCTATCTCCACTTCCTCCTTACCCAATCACTTCCTAACCGGCTGCAACTGGTTCAGCTCCATCACACTAAGGCAGAGATTTCAAAGTGTGTTTAATTCAGCCCTCATAGAGTATAAAAATTTTTGAAATAGGTGCTAACATAAAGAATTGTGAGATTTCATATAAAAATCCAGATTTCTGACTTCTCTTGAAAATTCAGATATTCTAATGACTGTGCCCACATTCCTGCTTGGAAACAATCAATTAGAGCTGAGTGATGGCTGCCTTCTTTGGGTGGGCATATGCATTTTAGTTTGCCACGGTCCCCACTACTCCCTACTATACCCTGCTAATCTCATTTATGCTATGCACCTGAGTTTATAACCCCACCATCAGATCTCTCTTTTTATCTTATTCTCAAACCAACAAGTTAATAAAATCAATGAGACCAACAGCGCTGTGAAGCTATGGTCTGTTTTATTTCTCTTGGACATCAGTGGTACTGACTACTCCCTCTGAATTGAAATGCCACTCTTGGCTCTCATAATACAGCACTTTCTTGATATTTTTTCATATCTCTTTGAGGACTCCTTGTCAATATCCTTCTCTGGCCCCTCTTGCCTGTCTCACTTAAATCCTGATCTTCCCCAGGATTCCTCCTTGCCTTCTTCTCCCCTATCTTTCTGCACTGTTCCTGGTCCATCTTGTGTTCTTTAGGATGTCACCCTATAGACAAGGTCACCCACGTCTCCAGGTCCTGCCTGTATTGAGCATTTCCAACTGCCAACTGGACTGCTCCATTTGGGAGTTCTGCAGCCTTCTCGAGCCAACCTCAACATATTCAAAGCACTCTGCATCCATTCTTCCAACACCCCAACCCTGCCCTCCTCTGTTCTGATCAATAGCACCCCTAACTACCCAGCCATCCAGATGATACATGTTGGACTCACTCCTGAAGCCTCCTTCTCTCATGCCATCCATGTCCAACCAGACACTAACTTCTTTCACTTGCTTCCTAAATATTTTTTAGCTCTCTCCCTTTTTTCCATCTATTGCCACCATCTTGGTTCAGGTTCTTGTTATCTCCTGTTCCTAGCACCACAATAGCCACCTACTGATCCTGCTGCCTCTGGTGTCCCCATCCATCCCCATTCCCTATGTAGCAGCCGAGTTTGCTTTTAAAACATTTCAAACATGTTCATGTGACAGACTCCTGGGAGTCATGGTGCTCATTGGGCAGCACCATAAAATATTGTCCATATGAGTTAGAAATAATTCTAATAGCAGAAAATACTATTAATTCATCTGTATATAGCTCAATGGGCTTCACTTATTTAAGTGGATTTTATTTCTGACTTTTTCTATTACTTTAAACTTACTTTCTTTTCATTGACTTATTGATTGCTGACACTAGCAGACATCAAAGGTTTAAGGAAATTTTACAGAAGAAAAACTAACAATTGAACAAATAACCTTATTTTTTATTTAAATTGGGAGAAGACTGACTGCTTGATTCTGAAAGGGCGCACCAATTCTCCATGGGATCAGAGTTCAAGAACTACTCTTTTAAAATGTAGATTTGACCCTGTTACTCTCCAGGTGAAAAAACTTCAATAGCTCTCTACTGGGGTCTGATTTGGCTAGGTCTACACCCTAGGGTCTATGACATGGCTCAAAACATTCCTTGTGACCTGGCTCTAATCTGCCTTTCTAGGTTCTGTCATGTCCCTCACCCAAATGCCCTGGACCACAGCCACACTCAACCCCAGTCACCCTCAATCCCAGACACCCCAGACCCCAGCCACCCTTGACCCCACGTGCCCTGGACCCCAGCCACATCAGACCACACACAGTTCTCTGAAGAGGAGGGCGCGTCACTCCTTGGACCTTTGTGTCTACCGCTCCCTAAGTATAGAATCCCCTTCCCCCTTCAATGCCAGATAAGAAGGCAAATAAATGGAACAATCATGGAAAGGTGAGACAGGGCAGAGAGCAGGATGCCTGAACCGGCCCGTCTGGGACATTACCTGCTCCCTGGAATAGCTGAGCACTGGGGTCTCCAGCTGTCGGCACTGCCTCTGGCCCCAGCCTTTTTCTGCTGCTGCCACCCTGGCTGCTGCCTCCACACGTCTGTTGCCCACCGGCCACAACAAACTCACTTTTGTTTCCAGTTAAGCACCAGGGGAGGCGTGGGGAGAGGAGAAGATGGAGAGGGAAAGGGCGAGGGAGAGGGAGAGAGAGAAGGAATGTGTGAAAGACTAGGGAGATGGAGAAAGAGGGCTGTGTGTGAGGGAGAAAAGAGATGTAGTAAGTGTGAGAGCGAGTATGTAAGAGAGAAAACTACATAGAGAGTGAATTAAAGATCTTGTGAGTATGAGAGAGCCGTATGTGTGTGTGTGTGTGTGTGTGTGTGTGTGTAAGAGAGAGAGAGAGAGGGAGCGGGAGAGAGGGAGAGAAAGGGGGAGAGGGAGAGAGAGGGAGAGGGAGTTCTCAGGTGCACTGGAGAGAGAATGGCTCAGAGGCCACAGCAGAACCTCAAGCAGGCAGCCGGGTCCCCACAGCAGCCAGGGCGGGGGCAGGTTTACAGGGCCTGTAGAGGACTAGCAGAACTGCCCCTTCCTTCCTCCCCCATGAGCCCTTCCCACCACGCCTGGGGTCTCGAGGGGAGCCCAGGCACCTCTCCGCGGGGCCCTTTATAAAGGGAGAGGTAGGATTTGCCCTGAGACTCCCCAGGGCCTCCTTAAGAGCCTTGGCTGCAGGTGAGCTGGCTGGAGAGTGGCCTGGCAGGGCCGGGTTCTCAGCCACACAGCCCCGGTGGAGGTGGGGTTGTTGGGGGAGGGTTGCTGTGGGGGTCTCACATTTCACAGCAACCACGCTTGGTCTAATAACGTTCCATGCAGCTAGTTTCTCTCCTTCCTCAACTTTAAGCCCAAACTCCCGATCCTCTCCCTCTTCATCTACTTCTAAGACAAACTGTTGACTGTCATCACTTAGTTGGTGTTTTCTGAGACCCCACAGACAGTGGGAACTGGTCACTTGAGGGTGTGTGGCGAACCTCACGGGGGAATTGTTTTGCTCTGCTGAGAAACTCCTAATCTCCTGGGTTCGGTTCAACAAGTGCTTACTGAGTACTCAGAATGTGCCAAGGTTGATTAGAGGTCACGGAGCGGCTGCTGCTTCAAGGAGCTCTGAACCCTGAATTCGCTAAGTCCTAGAGCTGAGAGGGAGCTTAGCGATCCAGTGGTTGAGTCCAAACCCTTCATTTCACTGATGAGAAAACTGAGACCCAGTTTACAGCACAGAAGGCCCCCCAGACCCTAGGTTAGGGGAGCCTGGAGGGGAGCAAAGTCTGACCACGTCCTCCACCCGACGCTGCCCCGTTGGCTGGCTCCACTTCCCACATTTTTATCCCTGAGGCCCGAGGATCAAGTATGCCCACCTTAAAGCTGAGGAAGCAGCAGCAGAGGCTCAAGGGCCTGTGCTTAGTCCTGGGCTCCTAGCAAATGCCATGATCCAGGAGTTCCTGCCTTGGTGGGCTCCTCAGCAGGGCGGGACAGTGAGGAGATGGGCCCCTCCCAGGGTCTCCAGCTCTCCAACTCGCACCACACTGTGGCTGGAGCTGGCCCATTGCCTCCTGAGCACCCCTAGGCAGCCACTGCACGCCACACTGAGTCAGGGGCTGTGGGTGACCTCGAAACCCCAGAGAAACATCCAAGGAGAGATCACCAAGGATACCAGAGGATTCTCTCTACTCATGTGGTGCTTTAAGAGCCCAGATGTGGATTCAAATCCTGACTCTGCTGATTACTAGCAGTAGGATCTAAGGTAGGCATTATGCTGTCTGTGCCTTAGTTTCCCCATCTATAAAGTGAGAAGAATCCCACCTCCTTCACTAGATTGTGGTACCGTGAAGTGAGATATATATGTGATGTGGTTGGCACACTGCTTGGCATACACCACTCACCTAGTAAATGATATCACTGTTATTGTTGTTGCCAACGGGTCTGACACCTTCCTCCCTCATTACCAGTCACCAGCCCAGCCCTGTTAAACATTCCGAGGGCTCGGTCCTTTCCAGCTTCTAAAAGCCGATGATACTCCCGTGCTATCCCCCTACCCCTGCACCCAGAGGCCCCTCCCCTCTCTCTGCCCACAGAAGGTTTAGCACACCACATGCTGGGCTCCTGGATCAGGCTGGCTCTAATGCACTGCTGGCCCTACAGGGCATGTCAGAAGTTAATCCACATAATGAGAAACACCACTGGTATTAATAGCCCCTCTGGTGGATAGCTCATAGGGAGAATCATATAGTGATGACCCAACTGTAGGAATGGACTCAACTAGCAGTGGCTGGGGGAAACACAACCTCAGCAGGAACAAGCCTCAGGAAGCACACTGAAAGAAGCAAGCAGAATCGTGCTCTTACTGGGTGAGGACTGTGTAGTCACTGGATGAGCAAAGCACAAAACAATCTAGTGGGCTGCGAACCAGCAGGCCTTCACCTCCTAGTAAGACCTGGGAGGCATTTAGGACCATCAGAAGTCAGCACGAGGACTTGGTCCTGGGGTCCTCGGGTCTGGGCCAGTCCTTTCAGAGGCTCCCTCCTTCTTAGGCTTCACACGAAACACTAGACCTTTAGCCTCACGAGCTCAGGGTCTGTCTTGCTCCCATCAGGCTGCTGGCCCCCGACACAGGGCTCACACAGCGTGGGCACTCAATCAGTATTTGCTGGGTGAATGAATTTTACTGATTAACACTCATGAGCGTATCAGCTGGGATTAGGCTCAGCAAGAAAGCAGCCAAGAACAAGGAAATGGGCAGAGGGCAGAGCTGGGCATGGGGGAGAGGCCTTTGGGTAGTTCAGGGCCACTGAGCACTGGGGAGTGGGGGACAAACCCGAGGATTCCAAAGTCATGCCTGCAGTTGTATGAGGTGGGTCTTGAGAGGCGACCTGAAGGCCCCAAGTCCTAGTTTCATGCACAGTAAAGTTGTTTGTCTAGAAAGCTGTCCATAAACACCAAATGTGCTTGCTGAGAAACGAAGAAGAGAGAATCTGCCCACTTGTAGTATTTATGGGAATCCCTCTTGTCGTAGGCAGCTTTGGGGATGTTGTCCCAGCCCACACCTCACAAAAGGATGACCCCCTGGCAGCTGTGTTTGTGGAATGCATGACCTGTAGCCCCTGGCTACAGTTAATTGCACCAGAAACAACTAACTGGACACCTGACCCAAGCCTGGAAATTTAGAATTGGGTCTCTGAGATAGCTGGACCTTTCCTGACGGTTTCTGGAAAAGAGAACATGTAAACTGGAAGCTGAGGGCACAGAGAAGCAGAAAGGGCTGCAGAGAGAGAGGAGTGAAGCAAATTGACAGGAGAAGCAGGGGGAAGAGACCATGCCATGCCAGAAAGGGGACTGAGAGGGTGCTGTGCCCACCCCCTGAGCCTGGCCATCTGTTCTGCTGTGGGACTGTGAGAAACTCCGTTCGTCTTATAATGTAAACTCACACACAAACTCTCTCTCTCTCTCTCCGTGCTCAAGGCAGCTCAAGTAGGTTTCTAACACTTGAGATAAAGTTACCCTCTTAATCACGAGTCCCTCTTATATGAAATTCTAGGGTATGGAGATTTTCTTCTGCGTACCTTCTTGAAAACTACAAGTGTAAGAGTTATAAGAGAATGTGGGTCAGTGTAGTAAGACCAGTTAGAATAACAAGGAAAAGGGAATCAGTAAAAGAGAAGGGGGTAAAGTAAAGGCAAAGCAGGCCCAAAGGAAGGAAGGTCAAGGGAAAGAAACCTTGGCCCTGGCCACAGCCCTAGCTAAGGTAGGAAGTTGTGACTGACGGCCCACAGAGCCAGGCAAGCACACGGCTGGCTCCCCAAAAGTTCTTGTGGAGGAACCAAGGCTGGAAGATCTTGATGTGTTGTGAGGGGCAGACTCAGCCAAGGCTGGGTGAGAAATTTAGATAAGAGATCCTCCAGTCTTTCCCGGGAAGAGCATCGACCTTAGTGTGAAGTCAGAGAGACCCTGAGCATTTGCAGGAGACCCCACACAGAAAAGAGAACAATGACGTTCATCTCCTAAGCCCTGGAGGAGGAGATTCTGACATTTCTGGAGAAACAAAATAGTAAACAGCAATTGACTGTATCACATCCATTATTCGTAAGTTAAGATATATGGAATGTCACCGATAGTCTTCAATTAGCATGTGGTTCTTATTGTTTTGTTTTAGTGAATTTAAATATCGTAAAGTGAATAAATTTTTATTAAAATCAAAACAGTCAGTTGCTGCTTCTTCCTTCTAAGCTAAGAGATGCATTCATGAGACTGAATCTTGGTACTGCTTCCTTCCTCTTGCAGAGGCCAGTGTGGAGGGAGAAGGGGGAGAGGGAGATGTCAAGGCTTCTTTCAAGTCTTCAAGGTTGCTGAAGGGCTAGACCTACAGGAGATGGTCTTTGTGTTCCATTCAAGGCAGTATGTGTCTTCAGGTGTGCAAAAATGGGCCCTGAGCCAAGATGGAGACAGAGGGAAGTTGATGTCACTGAAAAGTGAGGGGAGTGAGGGTGTGTGTATGAGGAGAGGGGGCCCAAAAGCTGAGAAGCAAGGAGATGTGAGAGGACTCAGGAAGGGCAGTGGAGATGGGGGGAATTGCCAAAAATATGGTCGGAGGCCGATGGGAAATTCCTGGTGGCCAGAGGGTTTTTAAGAACAGAGCTATCTAGTATCTCGTTTTAAAGGTTGTATGTCTCTGCAACATTAAACTGCTCCACGGTTCTGAACCTTCAACAAAGTCTGCCACTCACATCCATGCCATATGAGACCAATTTGGGGGAAAGCAAAGAAGGTCTGAACTCCATGCCTGAGCCAGCCTGGAGGTGAAAGCAGAGAACAGGTACAGGAGGTAAAACAGCAAGTCTGCACACCCACCAGGGAGGGACTTGAAGCCAGAGTGAGACACTGAGACTGGAGGCCCCTGGGAACTCACAGAAATTTAGGCAAAGGCATGGACTTCCCCCAGGATGTGAGTGAGGAGGCTGGAGTCCATATTAGCTAACTCTCAAGGAATAAGATAAATCCTGCTAAAACATGGCTTATAAAAATTTATATTTATTACAACTTTCATTGGGTCACTTGCAAACAGGCTCTCAACCCTAATTTCCCTTAAGGTCTTAAGGCCCCTAACCCAGGATTGTCTTCTAATAGGATTTTTTGTTTGTGTTTGTGTTTGATTTTAGAATAGCCCTTGGGGCTGGGGAGGGAATGCTGTGTATGTCCACAGCTCCAGGAGATGCAGATTGTAAGGTGTCAAAGAGCAAGAAGAGAGAAAAGAGTAAACACAGGTTTCCTTTGGGAAATTTTAATTTGCCTTCCTGCCTGCCTATCCCCTCCCCCAAGGGGGCATGAAAGGTCTAGAATGATCCTCATTCTTTCCCCTTTTCCTTCTTCCTTCCCCCATTCTCTCTTCTTGTATCCCTCCAAGATATAAACTGGGAAGGAAGACAAAGGTGAAGAAGCCACCCCATTTTAAAGCTTCAAACTCTAAAAGAAACCTAATTTTCTTTGTTCCTACATTAGAAACACAGCCTGTCTCATGAACTCCTTCGTGGAGGAGATGCTTTAGAGATAAATGTGCCTTCTGTCCCAACCCTTGCTCCTTCCTCATTAGAAATGGGGAAAGAAAGACCACTTGAAATATGTCCTTGGTCCTAAGGTCTTGGAACCGTATGAGACTCAAATGTCTGGCTAGAAAACAGCCTTTTCCCCCTTTACTTTCATCCTGGGGTGGTTTTGATCTTTTAGTGATCCAAGCATTGTTTAATACCTGGCAAGTGGAAGAAGGCCTGAATTTTTCGTACCCCTTCCATCAGAAGGATCTCATAAGCTCTTGGTACCAGTGAAGGCAGCCAAACCAAACCAACATCCACTTGTAGAGGAAAAAGATTTGGGCTCCTTGCTCTTAAATTGGGTTAATGGATATCAATTGAACTAAGATATGTTAAGTGCCTACCATGCACCGTGCATCATGTGAAGTATTTTATATCTGTTTACATAGCATTTAGCAACTCACAACAACTTAGCGTGACCAACAACCCCAGTTTGCCTGGTACTGACCTGGTTTTAGCACTGAAAGCCGTTCATCCTGGGAAACCAGTCAGTCCCAGGCAAACTGAAACAGGTGACCCCCTTACAACAATCTTTCACTCTACAGATGAAGATGCTGCGACTCCAGAGTCTACAGCCCCAGGCTGGACTTGGCTAATCTTGTTTCTCCTGGATCTTAGCTCCGGTTCTTACTACCAGCCGAGAAAAGTAGAAATGCAGCCGTATTTCTAAAGCTACTTCTAATCCACTTGCTCCTAATGGCCTCTCCAGAGGTTCTCAGAGCCAGAAAATGCATTCTTTCCAGGAAGGTAGCATGGCTCTTACCGATTCTCACCACAGCTTGAATTCTATTCCTCATATATGTTCTGCTTGAGTCAAAATTGATCGGCTGCTAAGTATTGACTTCCTAACATTATATTCACACTGGGGGAAGGGGTGGTAAGGAGAGAGAATAAACAAACCAACTGCTATGGCATATTATTCCCTACCTACCCATCCCTTTCACCATTAGGCAATTCCGCTGCTTGGAAGGATGTAATTCTCAGCCCGTGTTGAATGTGGTGATTGACCAGTGACGGCTTACGAAGGGCAGCAGTGTGGTGGAAGGAGCACGCACAGGCTTTGGAGTCAATAGACCTGTTTTCAAATCCCAGCTTCACTGAGCACAGCTGTATCACACTACATCTCTTTGAACCTTGATCCCCCAATCTGAAGACGGGGATAACAATATCTTCCTTTTATTAATACTATGCCTTTAGTTAAGAAAATTATAATGAACTACCATTTCCCGGGTACAAAGCTCCTTCACATACATTGTCTTGCTGGCGCTTTGTCATTATTCCGTGAGGCAGGAACTGAAGGGGTCTCTTGTCAATCCTTCATCTGCACAGCCTGCCTTACACTCAGGCCATCTAGCCTCCCCAGCATGGCCCAGGCCCCCCACATTCTGCACAATCACCCTCTCTGTAGTGGGAGTTCCCACTTGGCTATGTGGCCAGGCCAGCTGGACCCCCTCCCTGTGCTGTCTGGATGGATTCACAGAATAGACAGGAGACTCAGAGAGGGAGAACACATGTGGTCAGGTGCCCTACAGCAAAGAAAAGGGGGAGATTCAGGCAATTATCTAGATGATGCAGGTAAAATGATGCTGCACTGTTTTGTTTTCCCTTCTGCAGGTCATTGTCACTGACCCTGTGATGTGGTGTACATCACACATCCATTTGGCTTGGAAGAAGTGAATGACTGAGGAGTGAACCTCTACCACCCCATGGAGAACGGCAGGAATAAGCTGGCCCCACAGGCCACAGAAAAATCGCTGTGGCTATTGACTTGCCAGCAAGCTTTGTGGCTCCCTTAAACCAGTGTGTCTGGAACTGGGGTCTGGAATGTATTCTTAGGGATAGGTGAATTCTATCTGAATTTTTTAATTTTGTGTTTTCATTTTGACGATAATCTTTAAAAGATTTTTTTTATCAGATATAAGGGCAAAACTTTTCTGTTCTTATAATTCAAAATTAGAGGACATTTTTATGGAATAAAACTTTAAATAAGATAGTGTTTCTCAAACTAGGATTTATGGCCCCCCGGGGATCTGCAAATGTACAAATGCATTTTCATGGGTCAACAAGAATTTATTTTCCCTTTAAAAGGGGTCCTTACTTTACTCTAGGTTCAAAGACACAGCCTGAAATTTCCTGTCCTCCTAGGCTCTCCCATTCTCTCTGTCCTATTCCATAGCCATGCCAAGGACAAGCCAGTAACACACAGGCATGGGAACAGCAGATCACGAAGGGAATGTACTGAATGTACAAATGTCTCAAAAGATTCTACATTCTCTCCTCTTTGGTTTCCAGTTAAAACCAGTGTCCCTTTAACTGAAGCAGAAACCACCGAAACATCATAAAATCCACCATTCACGATTACTTCTGTGATGCACCATGTCGTATCAATAAACACCGTTTATTAGGCCTCCTCCAAATCCTTTGAGCAGAGAGCACCAAGTCTAAGTCACTTTCCTCTTCTCTGGCTCAGGAGGGACCCAGCAGACTCAGCTTTCAAAGGGTGACCTCGTCCCTGAATGTGGGAGAGGTGGTGGGGTGCCAGGAGAATGCCCAAGAGAGTGAGTGGGAGGTGTCCAGATCCAAGATGGGAAGCAGAAGGTCTTCCCACCAGGCTTGCTCTCCTCTGGGTCCCCAGTGTGCATGCATGTTTGTGTGGATGTGTATACACACATATTTTAATCAGAGCTCATCTCTTACACTGGACACCTCCAAAGGACTCCTCATTAACCTGTCTCCCACAGACACATTTACTCTGGAAAAGCCACAGGCCCTGGTAGACCTGTGCTCGTGAGAGCATTTGTTCAGGGCGGCTGCAGGGTTGAGGGGGGCTGGGATGGCCTTTGGGAGCATGTATGTCAGGTCTCCTCCTACAGGGACACTAAAACACTGTTCCTGCCTCCGACATTCCTTTGCAGGTTTAGATGGTAAAATAACTAATTTTGCCTTGCTCAAGAGAGCGGATATAGATAAAAGAAACCAATTAAATACTATTAATTGGGCAAATGTGGGATACGCTGGGAGTGAAATCATGTCCTAGAAACAGCAAAGTCTCAAAAGAATAAGATGTCACAGTGGTACTCTAAGGATTCCGTCTTTTCACTTCTCTTAAGATTGCTGCTTTTCTTTCCACAGAAAGGAACAAAAGACTGATTTTTCATCAGCCCAGAACGGATTTCTGCGGCAGCAAAGGAAGGCCTCAGGGGCTTCACTGACCTGGGAGAGAGCTTCCCAAGGGTCTGCCAGCTACAGTGCGGGGCGCCTAGACAACTCTGCATCACTCCTTCAAGCTCAGATGAGGCAAGAGGGTGGAGGTAACAGAGGAAGGAGTCCCCTTCTCTGAGCACAATGCTTCACGCCAATCATGTTTGTTATTGGTTCTTAGGGCAATGGCCGTGTGGCCCCTAGGAGTTTGGAAATGAGGGAAATAATTCTGAGAATTAAACCATGAAATCAACACGGAATGGGATCAGAGCAGAGGTCTCAAAGTCACCAGAGAGAGACGGGGGCTCAGCCTGACTAAAGGCAGCCCTGAGCGGGGAGGCTGGTCCCTAACGGCAGCAGAGCCAAGGGGACCTGGGAGACCTGAGCCTTGTGGGGCGTCACTCACGTATCTCCAGGGAATTCCTCATGCTGTGCCCCATCTGGCACATCAGCAGATGGCTCCCCAGAATGCATCCCTCAAGAACTCACGGGTCCTGCTGACATGCTCCACGCTGCTGTCTCGGCTGTTTCCCATGCTCCCTGCACTGGTCAGTTCCTGCTGTGGCTTGTCCGGCTGCAGGCCCCAGCGGACCTTTTGTAGGCCTGAAAGATGTCCCCTTTGGTCTCTTTTCCTTTGAGGGTAAGTGGGAACTGAAAGTCCGATGTGGATGGAACGGCAGTCTGTGGGCACAGGACAAAAGAGGGGGGAGGCAGAGTTACTGAAAATTGGCATTTCTCCTTAATAGCCTCCAGTTACAGAGAGCTGGGGCCACTGAAGCAGAATGGAAAACATGGGATCCCTGGAAAAGGCCACTGCCCTGAGGCTTGCATTTGACAGAATTCTATTTCTGAACCACTCAACAGTTGCTGGAAGGGATGTCCGTGGTGCTTTAGAATCCTGTTAGAATGAGCAGAGCTCCCAACTCCCCATTCTTGCTTTCCCAGAGCAGCAATGACCACACATGGCTTTTCACACATGGTCCAGGAAAGAGTCTCAGTGGGTCACAGATTTAGCCTCAAAGTCAAGCCTCCTCTTTGGTTGTTATGGGAAAGCCATACGCATTTCCATCGAGGGCCATTTTTACTAACAACCAAGGACGACATGAACTACTTATCAGAGAAGTGAGTTATTAAGGGTTTCTTAAAGCTGACTTTGTAAACCAGAATTTGCAAGAACAAGAGTTACCAAGAACCATAACTCAGAATTCTGCTACGAAGCCTGACTGCTACGTAAAGCCCCCACTAGTTCCATGCACACAGAGGCAGCTGGAATTCCTTCTGCTCTTGGGAAGGGCGTTCTGCTGCCCGTTTCTCATCAGTGTGTCTTGAGTTGGTGAACAATTTTTAAAATAATTAATAGATTATTTTAGTACAGTTTTAGATTCACAGAATAACTGAGCAGATAGTACTTAGAGTTCCAGGTACGTACTCCCACCCTACCCCCACCTCCACAGTTTCTCTATTATTTTTTTTGTTTAGACATAATTTACAAGTAACATTGTATTAGTTTAAGGCATACAACACAGTGATTTATGTGTATATTGTGAAATGATTACCACAATAAGTTAACATCAATCACCTCACATAGTTATAATTTTTTTCTTGTGATGAGAACCTTTAAGATCTACTCTCTTAGCAACTTTCAAATATACAGATTATTAATTATAGTCACCATGCTATGTATTACATCCCCAGGACTTATTTATCTTATCACTGGAAGTTTGAACCTTTGACCACCTTCACCCATTTTGCCCATCCTCCATCCCCCACTTCTGGCAACCACAAATCTGTTCTTTGTTTCTATAAATTTGGGGGGTTTTTTAGGTTCTACATATAAATGAGATCATACAGCATTTGTCTTTCTTTGTCTGACTTATTTCATTTAGTATAATGCCCTCAAGATCCATCCATGTTGTTGCAAATAGCAGGATTTCCTTCTTTCTCATGGTTGACTAATATTCCATTGTGTATATATATATATACACACACACCGCTTCTTCTTTATCTGTTCACCCATCGATGAACACTTAGGCTGTTTCCATGTCTTGGGTATTGTAAATGATGCAATGAACTTGAGGGTGCAGATATCCTTTTGAGCTAATATTTTCATTTTCTTTGGATATAAACACCCAGAAGTTAATCGTTGGATCATATGGTAGTTCTGTTTTTAATTTTTTGAGGAACCTTCATACTGTTTTCCATAGTGAATGCACCAATTTACATTCCCACCAACAGTATGAAAGTGTTCCCATTTCTCCACATCCTCTCCAACACTTGTTATTTCTCGTCTTTTTGATAATAACCATTCTAACAGATGTGAGGTGATATCTCATTGTGGTTTTGATTTGCATTTCCCTGATGATTAGTGATGTTGAGCACCTTTTCATGTACCTGTTAGGCATCTGTTATGTCTTTGGAAAAATGTCTACTCAGTTCTTCTCCCTATTTTTTAATTGGATTCTTTGTTTTTTTCTATTAAGTCATATGAGTGCTTTATATATTTTGGATATTAACCCCTTATCAGATATGTGATTTGCAAATATTTTCTCCCATTCTGTAGGTTGCCTTTCACTTTGTTGATGGTTTTCTTTGCTGTGTGGAATATCCTTGATTTGATGTAGTCCCGCTTGTTGACTTTTGCTTTCATTGCCTTTGCTTTTGGTGTCAAATTCAAAAAAATCATTTCCAAGACTAATGTCAAGGAACTTACTGCCTATGTTTTCTTCTAATTTTATGGTTTCAGGTCTTACATTCAAGACCATTTTGTCCATTTTGAGTTGATTATGCTTATGGTGTAAGATAGTGGTCCAGTTTTATTCCTTTGTATGTGGCTGTCCAGTTTTCCCATCACCATTTATTGAAGAGACTATCCTTTCCCTAATGTATATTCTTGGCTCCTTTTTCATAAATCAATTGACCATGTATGCATGCATTTATTTCCGGACTCTCTATTCTGTTCCATTGATCTATGTGTCTGTTTTTATGCCAATACCATACTGTCTTGATTACTATAGCTGTGTAATTCAGTTTGAAATCAGGATGCATGATGCCTCCAGCTCTGTTGTTTCTCAAGGTTACTTTGGCTTTTTGAGGTCTTTTGTGGTTTCATACAAATTTTAGGATTTTTTGTTCTATTTCTGTGAAAAATGCCATTGAAATTTTGATACAGATTGCATTGAATCTGAAGATTGCTTCAGGTAGTATGGACACTTTTATAATATTAATTCTTCCAATCCATGAGCATGGGATATCTTTCCATTTATTTGTTTCTTCCTCAATTTCTTTCACCAATGTCTTGTAGTTTCAGTATACAGGTCCTTCACTTCCTTGGTTAAGTTTATTTATTCCCAGTTGTTTTGTTCTTTTTGTTGCAATTGTAAATGGGATTGTTTTCTTAATTTCTCTTTCTGGTAGTTTGTTATTTGTGTATAGAAACACAACTGATTTCTGTATATTGATTTTGTGTCCTGCAACTTTACTGAATTTGTTTATTAGTTCTAACAGTTTTTTGTTGGGGTCTCTTGGGTTTTCTATATATAATAGCATGTCCTCTGCAAATCAAGACAGTTTTACTACTTCCTTTCTAACTTTGGTGTCTTTTATTTCTTTTTCTCGCCTAACTGCTCTGGCTAGGAATTCCAGTACTTTGTTGAATAAAAGTAGCATCAGTAGGTATCCTTATCTTGTTCTTGATCTTAGAGGAAAAGCTTTCAGCTTTTCACAATTGAGTACGATGTCAGCCGTGGGCTTGTCATATATGGACTTTGTTATGTTGAGGTACATTCCCTGCATACCCAGTTTGTTGAAACTTTTGATCATGAACGGATGTCGGATTTTGTCAAATGACTTTTCTGCATCTATTGAGATAATCCTATGATTTTTATCCTTTATATTGTTAATGGGATATATTACATTGATTGATTTGCAGATGTTGAACCATCCTTGCATCCCTGGAATAAATCCTACTTGATCACAGTGTATGATCCTTTTAATGTAACGTTGAGTTTAGTTTCCTAATATTTTGTTGAAGAATTTTGTTCATCAGGGATATTGGCTCGTAATTTTCTTTTCTTGTAGTGCCCTAATCTGGTTTCAGTATCAGGATAACGCTGGTCTCGTAAAATGAGTTTGGAAGTGTTCCTTTCTCTTCTATTTTTTAGAGGAGTCTGAGAAGGATGGGTATTAATTCTTGTTTAAGTGTTTGGTAGAATTCACCAGTGAAGACATCTGGTCCTGGACTTTTGTTTGTTGGGGGGGTTTTGATTACTGATTCAATCTCCTTACTAGTAATTGGTCTGTTTAGATTCTCTGTTTCTTCATGGATCAGAAGAAATTGGTCATTTTTTTTTTTTAAAGATTGGCACCTGAGCTAACAACTGTTGCCAATCTTCTTCTTCTTTTTTTTTTCCTGCTTTTTTCTCCCCAAATACCCCCAGTACATAGTTGTATATCTTAGTTGTGGGTCCTTCTAGTTGTGGCATGTGGGATGCTGCCTCAACATGGCCTAACGAGTGGTGCCATGTCTGTGCCCAGGATCCGAACCCTGGGCCGCTGAAGTGGAGCGCATGGACTTAACCACTTGGCCACGGGGCTGGCCCCAAAATTAGTCAGTTTTATGTTTCTAGGAATTTATCCATTTCTTCTTGGTTGTCCAATTTGTTGGTGTATAATTGCTTATAGTAATCTCTTATGATACTTTGTATTTCTGTGGTATCGTTGTAATGTCTCCTCTTTCATTCCTAATTTTATTTGAGTCTTCTGTCTTCTTTTCTTGGTAAGTCTAGCTAAAGTTTTGTCTATTTTGTTTATCTTTTCTATTGTCTTTTTCATTTCTATTCCATTTATTTCTGCTCTGATCTTTGTTACATCCTTTTTTCTACTAACTTTGGGCCTAGTTTGTTCTTTTTCTAGTTCCTTGAGGTGTAAACATAGGTTGTTTATTTGAGCTCTTTCTTTTTTCTTAATGTAGGCATTTATTGTTATGAATTGTATCCCCTGTTATTAATAATTTGCATTAGTGTGGTACATTTGTTACAATTAATAAACCAATATTGATACATTGTTATTAACTATAGTCCATAGTTTACATCAAGGTTCACTCTTAGTGTTGTATAGTTCTACAGGCTTTGACAAATGCATAATGATGTGCATCTACCATTACTGTTTCATACAAAATAGTTTTACCACCCTAAAAATTCCCTGTGCTTCACCTATTCATCCCTCCCTTCCCTCCTATAGGACCTCTTTTTACTGTCTCTATAATTTTGCCTTTTCCAAAATGTCATATAGTTGGAATCATACAGTATATAGCCTTTTCACAATGGCTCTTTCAATTCGCAATATGCATTTAAGTTTTCTCCATGTCTTTCACAACTTGATAGCTCATTTCTTTTTCTCTCTGAATAATATTCCATTGTATGGATGTATCATGGTTTGTTTATCCATTCCTCTATTGAAGGACATCTTGGCTGCTTCCATGTTTTGGTGATTATTAATAAAGCAGCTATAAACATTCATGTACATGTTGCTATGTGCACATAATTTTCAACTCAACTAGGTAAATACTTGAGTGTTATTGCTGAATTGTATGGCAAGACTATGTTTAGCTTTGTAAGAAGCTGCCCAAATGGTTATACCATTTTCATTCCCACCAGCAATGCATGAGTGTTCCTGTTGTGCTGCATCCTCATCAGCACTGGGCATTGCCAGTTTTTGATGTGTAGTGGATCTCATTGTTATTTTAATTTGCAATTCCTTAATGACGTTTGATGTCAAGCATCTTTTCATATGCTTATCTACCATCTGTAATATCTTCTTTGGTGAGGTGTCTGTCAGATCTTTTGCCCATGTTTTAATTGGGTTGTTTATGGCTGAGTTTTAAGAGTTCTTTGTATATTTTGAGATGCATATCCTTTATCAGATATATCTTTTGCAAATATTTTCTCCTAGTCTGTGGCTTGCCTTGTCTTTGTCTTAATAGTATCTTTCACAGAGCAGAAGTTTTTAATTTTAATAGAATGCAACTTATCAATTATTTCTTTCTTGGATGATGTCTTTGATGTATCTAAAAACTCATTGCCAAACCTAAGGTCATCTAGATTTTCTCCTTATCCTCTAGAAGTTTTATAGTTTTACATTTTACATTTAGGTTTAAGATCTATTTTGAGTTCATTTTTGTAAAAGATGTAAGGACTATGTCCAGATTCTTTTTTTTTTTCTAGATGGGTATTCAGTCGTTCCAGCAACATTTGTTGAAAGGACTATCCTTCCTCCATTAAATTGCCTTTGCCTCTTTGTCAAAGATGAATTGACTATATTTGTATGGGTCCTTTTCTGGGCTATTTTGTTCCATTGATCAATCTGTCTATTCTTTTGCCAGTATCATGCTCTCTTAATTATTGTAGCTTTATAGTAAGTCTTGAAGTTGAGTACTGTCAGTCCTCCAACTTTGTTCTTCTTCAGTATTGCGCTGGCTATTCTCAGTCTTCTGTTCTTCTGTATAAACTTTAGAATCAGTTTGTCAATAACAAAACAAAATAACTTGCAGGGATTTTGATTGGGATTGTGTTGAATCCTTAGGTCAGATTGGGGGGAACTGACATCTTAACAACATTCAATCTTCCTATCCATGAACACAGAATCTCTCTCCATTTACTTAGATCTTTGATTTCTTTAATCAGTTTTATAGTTTTTCTTATACAGATCCCATATATATTTTGTTAGATTTATTTCTAAGTATTTTTTGTGCTAATGCAAATGGCAACATGTTTTTAGTTTCAAATTCCAATTGCTGGTATATAGGAAAGTGATTAACTTTTGTATACTAATCTTGAATCCTGAAAACTTACTATAATTTCTTATTAGTTCCAGGAGTTTTTGTTGTTGTTTATTCTTTCATATTTTCTACACAGATGATCATTTCATCTGCAAATAAAGATAGTTTTATTTTTTCCTTCCAAATCTATATGGCTTTTATTTCCTTTTCTTGTTTATTGCATAAACTAGAATTTCCAATATGATTTTCAAAGGAGCAGTGAGAAGGAATATCCTTGCCTTGTTCCTAATCTTACTGGGGAAGCTTCTAGTTTCCCACCATTAAGTATAGTGTTAGCTGTGGTTTTCTATAGATGTGCCTCATCAAGTGGAGGAAGTTTACCCTCTATTCTTAGTTTACTGAGAGTTTATTAAGAATGAGTGTTGGATTTTACCAAATGCTTTTCCTGCATCTATTGATATGATCATGTGATTTTTCTTTTTTAGCCTGTTGATATGATGGGCTACATTAATCAATTTTCATATGATGAACCAGCCTTGAATGCCCGGAACAAATTCCATTTGGTCACGTTGTATAATTCTTTTTTCAGTTTCAGCTTTGTCGTTGTCGTGAGGGTTGGAGTGATCACTTTGAAGCTCTTTACGTGTCAAAATGGAAACTAGAAGTCTTGTTTGTCGTTTTTAATTGTTGCAACTCTCTCTTTCATAAGTTTCTGCTACTGTAGCTTCTGGGTGGACTTCTTTTGGCTAATTCTACAATGCATAGTGATGTCTATTGACACCAACAATAGCTTTGATTTATAATTTTCTGATATCAAGGCTCTAACTTGAATCATCCACCTGCCAAATACTAAAGCTACTTTTGTCCTTTGGACCTTTACATTGTGTTTTATTTTCTTCTTTCTGAAGAGAAATGAGAATGAGTGGAGTAAATGAGTGGGAAGATCTTTTGCCCTGCTTAAATGGACTTCAGTAAAAATGTGTAAAAACCACTGGTTTAGGATAAGTTTGAGTCTGGAATTCCAGGGCGACAGTTTTCCCAAGAGCAGGCTGGCCAACAAATACTGATTATTATAACTATTTTTTTTTTTTTTGAGAATTTTTTTTTTTTTTTTAAGATTTTAATTTTTTCCTTTTTCTCCCCAAAGCCCCCCGGTACATAGTTGTATATTCTTGGTTGTGGGTCCTTCTAGTTGTGGCATGTGGGACGCTGCCTCAGCGTGGTTTGATGAGCAGTGCCATGTCCGCGCCCAGGATTCGAACCAACGAAACACTGGGCCGCCTGCAGCGGAGCGCGCGAACTTAACCACTCGGCCACGGGGCCAGCCCCTATTATAACTATTTTTGAAGCCCAAGAGTGGCAACTGAAAGTTGAAAGGCTGTGGCAGAAAGGGAAGTTAGACCTTACGTTCTTACACCAAGATCTACATTTACTTGTTTTTTTTCCCTGGAGAGGAAGGGCTGCCTTTTGGCTCAAACTCCTGAAATGCAGATACTAGACACCTGGGCACTCATCGGCTGTGGAAATCACACAGGAACCACATCAAGCTAAACCTTGGAGAAGCATGTTCAAGCCTTTTAGAGATATGTTGAGTGTCTGTATGAGTCATTCCTAGGCACTGGAGAGTCAGATTACCTGGATGTCAGTGTACAACCTCTTTAGAGCCCCAGCTTACCTCAACTCACCCCACTGCTTGCTCTTCTGGACCCTCAGTCTCCCTTGGGTATAACAAGGAATTCGAGGTAGAGATTTTTAAGAAGTGCAGCCTCGCTTCCTAGTGGACTAGTATCAAAATGACTGGTGCTCCTCTTTCCTTTTCACCTCTCCCTCCAGCATGGTGTGACTTCCCCTGCTCTGCTACATGTCTTAAGCAAGCTGTAATTCAAGGTAAGCCATGGAAACCAACATTTAGAGGTGAGTAGTTCTACTCTAAGGGCTTAGCATACCTGGGGATTTTCAATGACGACTTCCTATCCTCCACCCTTGAGGCCAGGAATGGGAAGCAGCTGATATGTCAAAAGGTCCTCTACTCAAGAGTCAGCTGCCCTGGGTGCTCCCTGGCTAGTTTTTCACTTGCTCTATGACCATGTACATCTGCCTCTCTAGAACTCAGTGACCTCATCTGTAAAATGGGAATAAAAATCCTTTCTCTGTTTTTTGAGAAATAGGATGGTATATGGGAATGTGATTATGAAAATTATAAAGGGCTATACACATGAAGAATATCCTTATCAAAGAAATCAGGAGAGTTGGCTGTCAGGAAAATATTTTACTACTGGCCTGGGATCTAACTTGTCCCATTTTTTCGAGGTTTCCATCATAATCATCAGAGTGTGGCTGGATAGCTGGTGAACTATGGGGAATGGCTAGCCCTCCCCCCAACCTTCTTTCTTCACTTTGCAGGACCTCTCCTCTCACTGTGAACATCTTACAGTTTGGCTCAGGACAATGCCAAGTTCTCCTAGGAACTCCTCCCTGCATTCCTCTCCGTCAATAGCCCCAGAGTGTCTCTACACATTCCACAGCTCAGTGAGCATCCAGCTGGGCAGTGAGATTAGTGTTTCCCTCCGAGTGGGGCTGGGGTAGTGGCAGGACACCAGCCTGTCTGGCTGCCTCCGCATAAGCCCTGAGGCTGATTCTCTGTAGGGTGTAGGATACTTAAGGGCCTCTGAGTTAGCAATTCGGGAGCAACAGAAATACCTCGACTCAACACCCTCTTGTACTGGTTTTAAATTAGCTGCCATTTCTAGAATCTATAAAATGCTGATATTTGGCATTTAGTATGGTTTGTAGATCTTGTAAAATAAAATGAGCTTAATTTTGCATTGGGGAAGCTATGCTCTAACCCACATGAGTAAGGTGCCAGATTCCTATCTCCAGCCTCACCACATGGTCCCTTTAAGACACAGTGAAGGTTGGTCCCACTAATCTAGAGCAGACACTGGGTGAGTCAGGGAAAGGGACCAGCTCTCCAGATTCCCCAGCTGGAAGGGCTGTTATAAGGATATTCAAGGAATTCTCAAGTTCTCAAGGTGACCTTACCTTCCTGATCCTGACACCTCCTCCTGTAGTTAGTGGGGTCCAGCTTCCCTACTCCAGCCCTCTCCTCCTCCACCTTCATGACTATAAAGTAAAAGATGAACATAGCCTCAAAATGTGTGTAGTACAAAAGGGTAGGATTTCAAGGACAAATGGTCAAACCCACACTCATAGTGGGAGAGCTTAACACACATAAAAAACAAATTAAGGCAAAAGAAGGTATAAACAATTGAAGAAGCTCAAATATGTTTATATATACATCCCTGACAAATAGAGAACACACTCCTTTTTCAAGTACAAACGGAACATTTCAAAGAGAGTGCATATACTAGGTCACAGAAAAGCCTTAAGTAAATTTCAAAGAATCTGTACCATACTTCTATAGTAAATATATATTTATATATATATTTGGAAACTAAAAGTGATTTCTAATCATGGATTTAACAGGAAACCACATGGAAATGATTAAATATTCAGAAACCAACAATTACAACTACTACGTATTGAAACTTGTAGGATGCAACATACTCAGAGGGAACAGGAAGGAAGGAAAGAAAGAGAGACAGAGAGGAAAGAAGAAAGAAAATAAACGTGATAATTTTTCAACTAAAGTACCTAGAAAAAGACCAAGAGAGAAAATCCAAAGAACGTGGAAGAATACAAATATAAAATGTAACAGTGAAAAATAATGAAACAGAAAACAATCAAGCAGAGATGGTTAATAAACCCAAAAGGCAATTATTTGAAAAGATTATTAAAATAGGCAAAAAATACAAGACTAATCAAGAAGAAAAGAGAATATTCATAAGTAAACAACATGAATCAAACAGGGACATAACTAAAAATGCAGTCGAGAATTTAAAAATTTGAAGCATGCCATGAAAAACTTTATGCCAATATATTTTAAGTTAGATAATAATAATAGCTACCACTGCAATGTGCCAGGCACTATTTTAAATGCTCTGTATGTGTGACTGAATTGAATCTTCTCAAGAACCCTGTGAGATAAGTGATATTATTATTCCCATTTTACAGATGAAAAAACAGAGGCACAGAGAACTTAATTGACTGCCAAAATGAGGAACAGAGATTCAAACCCAGACAGTCTATTTCTAGAACTATAGCTCTTAGCCACTAGGCTAATATATGGATACTTTATTAGAAAAATAATAGAAATTATCAAAATTGACTTTAAAAGAACTGGAAAACCTGAATTAACTAATAACTACTAATTGAAATGGTTTTGGGAAAGGCATCACAACCCATCATATATTGATAATTATTGAAGCTGGTTTACAGGTTCAAAAGGATCATTATATTATTTTTTCTATTTTTATGTTTAAAAATTTTCCATAATGAAAAGAAAAACAAACACCAGGAGTGGATAGTTTTTTTTAAATGTTTTATCTGGACCTTCAAGGATTAGATAGCCTCTAACACACAAAGTGGTTCTCAAAAGTAGAAAAAGAGGAAATTGGAGTCAGTAGATACCTCTGAAGACCAGGGTACATGGTGGGGCTGAAAACAGGGGAGTTGGTTGAATATCTCCATAAGGAGTCTGTTAAACCCTCAGATCTCTCTTCCAGGTTCCAGTCTGCTAGAATGTGCCCCCTACCTCAGAAGATGTAGAGGTCAACCCAGAGGACCCTGAATAGCTGAGGGCAAGAAGGAGTCATTTCACTGGGGGGTGGGTGGAGGTAAGTAAAGGCAGTTACTCAGCCTTCTGCTTACTCAACTCCTAGAACACTAATGCAGCATACACACTCCAGGCAGGAGACCAGACGACTTACAGATTCTGACATTTTGGGGACCTCTAACAAAATGTTGAGGGCTCCACCCCATTACTCACCGTGAGTCTATCATTCAACTAGTCCAGCCTGTCAAACAGCTGTTTGGTGGCTCCATCCAAAATATGATGGCGAACCAAGAATCCCCAGAATGACAGAAACCAAAACAAACAGGAAAAGAGAGAGTCCAAGGAAAAGGAGCAAAGTAGGCAGCCAAAGAGCCATTAAAAACCTACATAATTAACATCTCCAAGTAGACGAGGAAAGATATTGTATCCATGGGGAAAAAAAAAGGGGATGTTGTAAACCTGGAATTTTTTTTTGAGGAAGATTAGCCCTGAGCTAACATCTACTGCTAATCCTCCTCTTTTTGCTGAGAAAGACTGGCCCTGAGCTAACATCTGTGCCCATCTTCCTCTACTTTATATGTGGGATGCCTGCCATAGCACAGCTTGACAAGCAATGTGTAGGTCCACACCTGGGATCCAAACCAGCGAACCCCGGGCCGCCAAAGCAGAACGGGCCAACTTACCCACTGCACCACCGGGCCGGCCCCCATAAACCTGGAACTTTTAAAGAATAAGAAAGAATTCTTGAAAATTAAAGATACTTTAGAAGGAAATTTTTTATAAAATAGTTGGAACATAAAGTTGAAAATAGTCAGCTAATAGAGCACACAGAACTTTTTTAAATAGTAGGAAAAAGACAAGGAAATCAAAGGATCAACTCAGAGGGGCCAACATCTAATAATAGGAGTTCCTGAAAGAGAGATCACGAAAAATGGTAAAGAGGAAATTATCAAGAAAATGACATGAGAATATTGCCCAGAACTGAAGGATTTTAATTTCCTGATTGAAAGGAACTGTTGAGAGCTCAGAAACATGAATTTTTAAAAAAATCCACTCCAAGTCACATCCTCATGAAGTCTTAGAATATTACATAAAAAGAAATGATCTTAAAAGCTTCCAGAGGAAGAAAATAAGTCACCTACAAAGAATCAGACATGAGAACTGGCATCGGATTTCTGAATAGCCACCATGGAAGCTACAAGACAATGGAGTCATGTCTCCAAAAGTGAGAAAAAAGTATTTCAACCTAGAATTCCAGTCCTAACCAAGCTGTCAATCAAATGTGAGGGGAGAATAAGGGCATTTTCAGACATAAAATGTCTCAAAAATTTACCTTCTATGCACCTTTTCTCAGCAAGTGATTGAAGGAAGAACTCGCAAGATGAAGGGGCATCTCAGAAAGAAATAAAGCATCTGGAAGATGGGATTTACCAAAAAAGATTGGCACAAGGAGGCCCTAGGAGCAGCAGCCCAGAGAGCAACAGGTGCATCTTAGAGCAGGCTCTGGACAGGATGGCTCCTAGAAAAAACTAGACCTGATCAATTATCTGGATGTGTTCGACTGTTTTGAGAAGATACTGAGATTCTATCAAGAATAAAGGGTCCAAAGAAAGGAAAAGTAATTGTGGTACACTACACAACTCAAATGGGAGCAATATTTGTATAGTTGTAGTAAATGGAAATGAATGTCAATTTTACCAAAACTTGTGGTATAAACGGGTTGGTATTCCACCCATATGCACTGGTATGGCTGCTGTTTGTGGTTGGTGTCCATTCTAAGTGGTCAGGTATCCATTCTGATGGTCTGTGTCAATGCCATACTGCCTGTTACGTATTTTGAACATCCCTGCTAGTTGTAACTATTTGGAGAGGATGGAAAGATATAGGGGAAGAGTGTGAAGACACCTGTGGAGGACACTGCCAGCTACTGCCTGATGTCCATCCCCCTCTCTACTCTGATTTTGTTTAAGGCAGCAGTGTGGCCAACTAAAAATAATCACTTTCCCCAGATACCCTTCAGCCATCTCTGGCTAAAGAGATATAGGAGAAAGAACCTGGGGAGAGATTCCCTTCCTGGATAAAGCCTCTGCAGAAGAAAGTCCCTTCATTTTCCCTTCTTCTTCCTTCCTGGATAGGGTTGCCATTTTTAGCAAATAGAAACACTGTTTTCCCAGTTAAATTTGAATTTCATACATGCAAAAAATAATTTTTAGTATAACTATGTCCCATGCAATATTGGGGACATATTATACTAAAAAAGTATTCACCGTTTGTCTAAAATTCAAATTTTGCTAGGAAAACTGTATTTTATCTGGCAACACTGTTTCTGGAGCTTAGATATGACGCCTGGAAGTGCAGCAGCCATCTTGTCATCATGGAGATGAAGGCCACGTGCTAATTATGGATACAAAGGGAAGAAGGAGCCTGAGTTCTTAATGTCTTCACTGAGCTACTCTACCAGCATTGGACAGCCCACACCTGGGCTTCCTGTTAGGGGGAACCACTAAACCACTTACTTGTTTAAACTACTACAGTTAATTATTGCGTTACTCAAAACCAGACCTGAGTCATGACAAAAGACTCTGGGAAAGTAAACATTTACTGGGCAAATAAGATTGGGTTCTGTTAGCAAGGAAAACAGAGAGAATGGACATTGAGTGGTCATCTAGCAGTGGTTGCTACACTTTCCAGCATCCATTCCCTCTTCTCCTTGCCCATATATAGAACTCCATCTTGTTCAGCTAGAAACAAGAGGCCCTTGATTGCTGTAGACACCTTCCCTGACCCAAGGCATGAACTGTGATCTGTCTAAACCATTCATGATAATCTTATGGCCCTTGGCCAGTAATTGATCTTAGGAGTAGTCTTGTGACCCTATCAAGCCAATGAGATTTAAGTGGAAGCCCAATGGGTAGGGCTGCCAGTAAAGCGTTTATTTTCCTGATAATACGTGACAGACATAGCTGGAACGCATGTTTTGCCCTTTACCCCCCCCCCACCCTTTTCCTTCATAGACCTTGGACATGAGACCTGTAGATGAAGCAGCCACCTTGCAACAATGATGTGACGAGTATGAAGACCAAAGGCACAGGCTAAGAACAAAGCCGAAGGCTAGAACTAACCTGGGTTCCTGATAATATCACTGAGCTCCAGACTGCTTATCTCTGGGCGTCCTGTTATGTGGGGGAAAAAAATCCACCTTACATGTAAACTGCTAATCAAGTTTTATATTACTTTTAGCTGAAGGCCTTTCTAACTGATACATAATGGAATACTATAGAGAGTTGAAATGAATGGACTAGATCTCTATGTATCAACATGTATAAATCTCAAAAACATAATGAGTAAAAAAATACAAACAAAATGACGTTATTTATATAAAACTTTAATACACAGAAAACACTATCAATATTGCTTATTGCTACATTTATAAATAATAGAAGCATAAAATCATGCAGTGGAATGAGACACACCAACTTCAGGTTACCTCTGAGGAGAGGTCAGGTTTAATGGGGATGTTCTAGCTGTATGTTTGATATTTTGGATATATATAAATATAGATATAAGCAAATATGATAAAATCTTAACATCTGTTAGTTCTGGACAATGATATATGGATGTCTGTCATTCTACAAGTTTGAAATATTTTATTAAAAATTTCTAAGAAATAAGAGAACTAATGACATAATGCTGACATAAAATGCTCGGATAAAATGGGCCAAGTGAGTATTCTTCACAAAGAATGACTGGGGAGAAAAATCCTCACACTTTGATATGTCATTATGAAATTTTAGAATACTACATGTGAAGAAAAGAAAGAGCCTAAAAACTTCTAGAGTGAAAGAAACAGGAAGAGGTCACCTATAAATGAGTAAAAATAAGATTATCAGAAGACTTCTCATCAGTAATGTGGATAACAGAAGATGATGAGTCAATGCCTCCAAAATTCTGAGGAAGAATGATCTCCAGCCTCGCATTCTCCACCCAACAAAACTACTGTCAAGAGCGAGGGTAGAAGACATTTTCAGACATGCAAGAAATCATTTTACTTCTCTCTCATAACTTCCTAGGAGGTTCTTTAGGTATGTTATCACCAGGAACCAAGAAAAGGAAGACAGTGGGATCCAGGAGAGAGCAGATCCAACCCAAATAATGAAGGGAGGTTTCCACACAACAGCTGTGCTATGGTCCTGGGGAGCAGTCAGTCCTCAAACAAGAGCTAAAAGTGAGGTTTCAGAAGGAGCCCCCCAAGGAAAAGAGGAAATGCGAGAGATTTCATACACTCCTTCAGAATTTGGAACAACTTAAGGGAGTGACAAAGATGGAAAATGCAAAGGAAAAGAAAGGCAATTAGAAACACCAGTGAAAAATTAAAACTGAAAGAAATAAAATGTGATCATGGTAGATAATCATAACAGTATAAAAACTGATTTTTGCATTAACTAGAAACAGTGATGATATTTCTTCACTGGGAGGATGAAGAAGAGACGATGGGTATGGTGTAAGATAGTTAAATATTCACCTGTAGGTGGCTAATTTCTAACTTTGATAAATAGCAGGAGATACATATATATAATAATTATTATTATTAGAGAGGTGTAGGTAACCAACAGAAAAAGCTAAAAGAATTCCAACTGGTTGTCTTTGGGAAGTGGAACTGTGGGGTGTGTAAAAAGCTGGGATGGAGTTCTGTCGTTTTTTGTTAAAAGCTCTCACATGTCTTACTTGATTTTTAAATTATGGTCGTATATTATTTTTATTTTAAACATTTTAAAGCAAATAATTTAATATGACACATGTGCTCTCCCTTTATACAATAACTATATTCCTTGAAAATCCATGGTTAAATCTATTTGTTCAAAGCAAATCATGTTCAAAATGTTCAGGATAACTACAAAACAAAGAACCTTTAAGACAGCGGTTCTCAAACTTAAGCAGGCATCAGAGTCACCTGGGGGGCTGGTTAAAACCTAGATTGCTGGGTCCCAACCCAGAGTTTATGATTTAGTAGATCTGAATGGAGCCTGAGAGTTTGCATTTCCGACAAGTTTCCAGTTGATGCTGTGGATCCAGGGAACCACACTCTGAGAACCGCTGTTTTAAGGAGATAACTCCCAATTTATATTTTTTGTTAAACTGAATCACCATACTCAGAGTTTGCTTCACGTGAGCTTCACATCCCTAACAATATCACATCTTTTCATTCCAACGGAGCTTGTGGACTGGTAAGCTTAGCAAGCTAAGCTTAGCAACACTGGTAGCTGGGACAGGTTGGTGATTTTTTTGAGAGTTGATATCTTCCTCCTCTGGCCTGGTCACAGTGAGGAGAACAGAGAAGCTGAGTAACAGACCTTCTTCCCAATAGAGAACCGCCTCCAAATGGTTTAGATGGAACTCACTCCACCTCTCCCCAGCCTCAAATAGGAAAGACCATGTGACCCAGTCTGGCCAATCAAACGCTGCCCATCCCCAGTCACAGACATTGGTTCAGGGATGATCCCATACCCAAAGCTAGGCCCATCAGAATTCTTCCCAGGACAGATCCATCCAAAAACACTGCCTCCCTCTGGCTCTGGCCCTAGCTCCCGCCTCCTGAAGCTGATAAGCTCAGGTGCTACTATCTTGCCTGCCACATAGCGAGAAGTATCCAAAGAAAGTAGAGAAACAGAATACTGAGAAGACCAACCCCCTGAATCAGTGAAATCTGAACTGGCCTTCTCTGTTGTGTTGAGCTGATAAATTCACTTTATTTTTCTCAGGTTTAAGTTAGGTTTCTGACACTTGTACTCAGCAGTTCCTGACTGATACAAATGAAATAGAGTTTTCCAGCATGTTTTAAAAATGTGTTCTTTCAGGGGCTGGCCCCGTGGCCGAGTGGTTAAGTTCGTGCGCTCCGCTGCAGGCGGCCCAGTGTTTCGTTAGTTCGAATCCTGGGCGCGGACATGGCACTGCTCATCAGACCACGCTGAGGCAGCATCCCACATGCCACAACTAGAAGAACCCCCAACGAAGAATACACAACTATGTACCGGGGGGCTTTGGGGAGAAAAAGGAAAAAATAAAATCTTTAAAAAAAAAAAAAAAGTGTTCTTTCATATTGAAGTGCTATGGATTTTCAGATTGGAAGCCAAACAAAAGTGAATAAAAAAATGATGATACAGATGCAAATACAGATGAAAACGCCACAGAACCACAGAATTACGGAGCTATAAGGTAGCTTACATTCAGGGAGATGCACACCTCCCAGTTCTACACTAGTTGAGACATTTTTTCCTCACCTCCTCTGTGCTGGGTCCCACCTCCTCACAACTGGAGAGAAGCTCCCTTCCAGGAGTTGCAGAAGGAAGAGAAGAACCCGGCCTGCCCCAGATCATACTCAAAGGAAGCCATCCATTTGAAGCAGAATGTTGGCCATATGGAAAGCATTTAGATTAACCACTGCTCTGATTGGCAGCTGCAGGGTCCCTCATAAAAATTTCCAATCACGACCTAACCCATGAAACAGAATTTCTATCTCCAGCATTTCATATAATGTAGAGAAATTGAATGTCAGATGTTTCACTTTCACACTCTCATTTAATCTTGACTAAAATTCAGTGAGATGCATAATTTTCACCTGCATTTTACAGATGAGGAAATGGAGATTCAGAGAATTAAGTAACTTTTCCTGTGTCAAGGAGCCAGGCCTGGTGCAGCCAAGATTAAAATAGGATTATCTCTGGTTCCTAGACCCAAGGAAGGAAAGAAGAAAGACAGGAAGGGAGGCAGCAAAGAAGGAAGGAGGAAGAAGAGGAAGAAAAGATGTGAAGATGTGGGAAATAGTGGGGGTCTGGGGTGGGTTTCTGACAGCCTTCCACTTCTGAGTTCCAGGCCCTTCCTGAGGTCTAGCCGAATTCCCATCCACAAGGTCTCCCAATGGCCTTATAATGAGCTCCCTGTTCTCTTCAGCTAGTTTCAGTTGGTTTGAATTACTTACATCCAAAGAGTATTAACCAGGCGTTGGTGGTATAGTGGTGAGCATAGCTGCCTTCCAAAGAGTATTAACCAGTACAACCATCCACTACAGTGTGTTGTCAAAGGAATTGTATTAACAACACACCAGCCCCTCACATGCAGCAAATGACAGAACTTGTGTTGGAAGTTTTCCCTACACAAGCTCCTCCACTGCCCAACCAGCTCACCATTACTCTCCCATCGATCTTTAGACCCTGGTGGTAAGCACAGCTTTATGGTGAGGGATCCAACCAAACTGTCTTCTGTCCTGAGTCACTTAAGGGCCCTATTCCACTTGACTGCCCCTGCCACCAGCCTGGAATCACATTTGAGATCCCTGAGAATCCAAACCCTACTGACAAAATCAGTGCCCTAAGCCTGTAAGGATAAGAACCAGAGTGGCACACTGGCTAGCAGTCACTCAGGGCGCCTGCCCAAGCAGCCTCATGTCCACTGCAGCAAGGATGTGGTGACACAGCTAGCCTCATGGGTGGACAGCACATTTGACCAACAAAACCCTGGTGACGGAATCACCAGCCATTTAAGGCCTCCACCCCATCCACAAGGGCACATCAGTTCAGTCCAACAAATCTACTTTGTTCCAGATATTTGCACTAGACACTGAGAACAAACAGAGCAAAATAATTATTAGGGAAGAAGAGCAAAATATGTCAATGTATCTTCAAGATTAGACGTCCATGTCTCTGGAAGAAAACTAACGAGAAAAAAGGTTGTACCACATTCATCAGTCAGCCTTTGGGGAGTTTTTCCTCCTACCCCACCTTTTAAGCCATTTGACTTTATTGTATGGGACCAGCCCAACATAGTATCCATTGAATCCCTCTGATAGCCCAAAGTATTTCAGCAAAAGACCTCCCAGGGACTCATCTGAGATTATTTTGTGAACTTAATTGACAAGAATGACATGGGGTCATGCTGGGCTTTAAGAGAAAGGCCACCTGCCCAACTGATGATTTATCCATTGCCTCTGGGCCCTGCAGACCCCATCCATGCACGCCCCAGGAGAAAAAAACAAAACAAAACAAACAAACAAAATATCCCTAAGCAAACTACCAGTAACAAAGCCAGGTACCATATCCAAAACCTAACAGCAGGAATGTGTAATGAAAGGAAGCCAGCCATTTTTCAGTTTCTATCCCAAGATGTCACAATAACAAGTGTAATTTATTTTCCCATAGTTTTCTGAGCAAGACGTAAGTCTTAGGGTTTTTGCTTACTTTGTAAATATTTCAGCCAGTTTCACAATTTGGCAAAGATGATAGAATTTATGTGCCTAGAAGAAAAAGATTCTTAGTTCCATCAGAGGAGAACAAAAAAGAGCTAACTCACCAGGGCATCCAACAGAATGAGTCTCCTATCATTTCTGTTAATTTGGCGTGAAGTTTTGTGCCCCAAACCAGTGAACTCAAGGCACCAGGGTGACTAATACAGTATAATTGTTTAAGGAAAGGCAAATAGCCAATGCTCATTTGGAGGATTTATCCAGCTTTCAGGGTATTCTCCTTCTCAGTGTGTGAAGCTTCCTCTTAAATACTCTGTGCTCATCCCGTAACTCACATTTTCCCTTATCGGCTTGGCTCTGTCCGCTACATCTGAAGTTCCAAGCTGCAAACTTACCTTCACACTCAGCACTGGAAGCCACGATCTGAGTCTCAGGAAGGCCAGTCACTCGCTCTGTTGCTGTTGGGTGGCAAGAAGGACACTCTGTGATTTCCAGGCTGAACAGTATTTGGGGCATTGGAGATTGACTTGTGGGGCTCATTGGCAGCCAGCCATGTGACCAGGGTGGGGGAAGGGACACTCCTGCAGGATGAGGGACTGATGCCTGGTTGGCTGACAGAGCAGGGTAATGCAGAGTCTGAACAGAGCTGGCCACATCATAGGCAGATGTCTTTGCTCTAAATTTCTTTCTTTCTTTTTTTTGGTGAGGAAGATTGGCCCTGAGAAAACATGCCAATCCTCCTTTTTTTTTTTTTTTTTTTGGTATGTGTGACAATGCCACAGCATGGCTCGATAAGTGGTGGAGGTCCATACCCAGGATCAGAACCCATGAACCCTGGGCTGCTGAAGCAGAGCATGCGAACTTAACCACTATGCCACCAGGCCAGCCCCGCTCTAAATTTCTTCCTGGATTTTAACTTGATGATCTTTTTATGGCACTGTTATGTTTCAGCCTGGATTTTGAAATGCTAGTTTATCTCCCTGCATGGTTTCTATCCCAGATCATTTTTAGATTCTCTCTTGGAGGGATGTTAGAGCTGGAGGTCTAAAAGACCTTAGAGATGATCTCACACCACCCCAGGTTGTCCATTTTATATACAGGTGGCAGCACCTCCAGGAACCTGCAGAGGCCTGGGTCTGGTATTATATACTAGCGTGACCCCAGCTGGCTGGCACCCAAAATTATAGCTCACTTGAATATCTTCAACCTTTAGGTCATTAGAGCTTTGAGGACTGCTGAGATGCCAATAATGGATCTTATCACATTGCAAGTACCTAAATCTGCAGCTGACAGATTAGGACATGGCTTAGAAATTGTGGCAGTTTGTACTTGTCATCAATGAGTTTGTATAAACATGTGTACTTATGTTTATGTATCCTTATCACAATCTTCATAAAATACTCCAAAATGATCTTTTTGGAGGGATCAGGGACATCATGAGCTGGAGAGATCTTTGATCTCAAAGACCTTGAAGACTTCTTGAGAACAGAGCTATGTGAGAAAACCTCTAGTTCATATCTTCCTTTCTACCCACATGGGGTGTGCTGGCTGCCTGCTAACAAAAAGGGAGGTAGTAGTAACGATGGAGGAAATGGTAGAGGTGGAACTGGTAGGTAGAATGGTAGAAGTGGAAATATGGTAGTAGGGCATAAAGGGAGGTGGTAAAGGTATTGATGGAGGTAATGAAGTGCAGATGAAGGTGGTGGAGGTGTAGATGGAGGTGGTGGAGGTGTAACTGGAGGTGGTAGAGGTGCAGATGGAGGTGATGAGGCATAGATGCAGGTGATGAGGTATAGATGGAGGTGATGAGGTGGAGATGGATGTGATGAGGTATAATTGGAGGTGGTGGAGGTGTAATCCGAGGTGATAAAGTGTAGATGGAGGTGACAAGGTGTAGATGGAGGTGGTGAAGGTGTAGATGGAGGTAATGAGGTGTAGATGGAGGTGATAAGGTGTAGATGGAGGTGGTGGAGGTGTAGATGGTGATGATGAGGTATAATTGGAGGTGGTGGAGGTGTATTTGGAGGTGATGAGGTGTAGATGGAGGTGACAAGGTGGATGGAGGGGGTGAAGGTGTAGATGGAGTTGGTAAAGGCAGTAGTGGTAATGGAGAAAGAGGTGAGAAGACCTGAATGATGGAGCAGAATGATTCTTGTTACTGACTTTATTCTGATGACCCTGGATGAACCTGACCTGCTGTGATTACAAGTGTGAAATAGTAAAGACTTGGCATTAGGGGTCTGGAGAAACTTATTCTGTCCCCAGAGCTGTCTGACCTTCAGATAATCACTTCACCTCTCTGGACTTCAGTCTTCTTGGAGCAGAGTTTGCACTTAATAAATGATGGCTTGTTAGGGGGAACTCATCTCTCTCCATCCAAGTACATTACCCTTCCCTACAAAGGAGGTGCTTCTCTCCTTTCGGAAGTCTTGAGAAAAGTACTCTCCACTCACCTCTCTGCCTCCTTACTCCCTCCTACCTAGTGGATGATGAGTGGCTCTTGTGCATGGTGAATTTGGAAGGAAAAAATGGACGTGTGCCCTGACCCTGATCCTTCTGAGAACTGCCTGCCCCAGGGAAGGCCGACTGCCCTCCTCTCCTCCTCTCTTCACACTAAAATTCCCAGGGAGAGTTCTAGCCCTGCAGGTAGGGAGTCTTCCAGCGCTGGATAGATAAGTTTGATTCTGGGGCAGGGAATTGGGAAGCCTAATTGTAGTGGTACAGTCTAAACCAAATTCTCCAATCTGCTTTATCTGTTATGAGGTTATTTTAATTTCCAGCTGTTTGACTCCTGTCTCTTATTTCTCATTTGATTCCAAGTAAAGGGGAATTCCAAGCACAGAGAGAAAGATTGTGAACAAGAATCATCCTCAAATTCCAATGCTGATGAATTAACGAAAGAGCCTGCATGGAGCTGAGTGGACTAAATGGTCTCTAAGTTTCCTTCAAGCTCTAACATCCTGTGATTCTATGAGTCTGTGTCTCTGGAACAGAATAAACAAATATTTATGGAGCTGGGCCAAAGGTGGGAGTCTTAGCAGACAACTTCCTAATCTCTCTCTTCCATCCTGCTTGTCAACCCAATGAAGACCTCTAGTCTTCAAACAGCTTTCTCTTCTCTTCCTCCATCAGCCCCTCATGGCTTCGTTTACTCTCCACTTGATCTGGACCCCATGATGAATCCCTTCACTCCTCCCTCATTGACACCCAAGCCTCTTGTTCCAGCCCTGCCAATCTCTTAGTCTAAATCAGCCCATCCATTAACCTTCTTCTGCACTAAGCTCTCTTTTATCTCAGGAGAAAGCCTGTCTTCGGGGGGAGAGGAAAAAGCCAATCCACAGAGTGGCAGAGGTGTCGGGGGGAGGGGGCTGTGATTGAAAGATGGAATCGGGAGGGAGAGAGAGACCTGGCCCCATGATGCCTATGGCCACTTCTATCCCTGCCCTTCCTCATGGTTTAGTTTTGGGAGCCCAGAACTGTTGAGAGAAGATCTGGCCACCTCTTTTCTCTCCACTCCCTTCCGTCTGGGCTTTTCCACCTTACTGCCAAGGAGACTGGTTCACCCAGCTGGCTTCAAGCACTGAGATAAATGTCTGGGGACTTTCCATTCTTCCTCACCACCAGAGTGCTAACAGCTGAGATCTCTGCATTGACTTAGAGGAAAGGGAAAAGATTGGACCCAACAGTTCTCAGTCAGAGGTGTTTCCCTGCCTCAGGGGACACTTGGCAATATCTGGAGATATTTTTGGTTGTCACACTGGGAGAAGGTAGAGGCCAGGGAGGGTGGCTAACATCCTGTGATGCATAGGACACCCCCACAACAAAGAGCTGACCCCAACTGGCAATAGAGCCAAGGTCAAGAAATCCCAGATTACACCATTCAGCCCCTCTGGTTCTAGGCTCTAGGCTGCCTCTAACCCGGGCCACAGGAGCACTCCACATGGACCCCCTCAATCCTGGACCCTACGAGGAGGGAGGAGGGGAAAAGACTGTCATTTGCAGCTTTGGACCACTGTGCCCCAATCTCCTTTACAGAGCTGGTGGACAGGGGTGGCTCCTCACTGGGACAGATTTCTTTCCATCACCTGGCCCAATGCCATCTGAACCCCACCTGGGTTTAACATATGGGAGGGTTTAGGCAGGTTTGATGCCGGGCCCTGGCATGAGGGACAAAGTTCCATGAAGACAGACTGAGCTTCCTACCCTGGAGAGGCCTGCAAAGTTCAGGCCCTTGCGTTGGTGGGAAGAAGGATTCATTTGGGGGCCCCAGCAGGCTTATCTAGAACTTTTACCCACAAGAAGTTCCCCACGAGCTGGGCAAGACTCACTCCAGTATGCATAATTTTTGGCTCTTGGATTGTTTGTGCTAAGCTTTGGTGGGTGGTACAAGACTGGCTGCCCCAGATTCTTGTCGACTTGAACTGCTTTTGAACTGTAGCCAGGGTTGAGGAGGGAACATGCCTTGATGGTGTCGAGAACATACAGGAGGATGAAAAAAGATGAGAGATATCTTAAAGGGAAGCTGAGAAACCCAAAGAGGGCAGGCCCAGTTTATGCAGTGTATGGGTCCTCTCCCTTTCCCATTTCCATCTACCCCCTGATCACTGCTGTGGCCTGTGGCCAGCAACAGCACAGACCTTGACTTAGTCTGCACCAGTCACACTACATAGCCTTCTGTTCCTCTAATACCTCAAGCTCATTGCTACCTCAGGATCTTTGCACTTACTGTTTCCCCAACCTTCAGCATGACTTGCTCCCTCATGTATTCAGCTCTCTAGTCAAATGCCATCTACCCAAGAAGGCCCTGCCTGACCAGCCCATCTAAAATGCTCCTTTCTAGTCCTTAACTCTGCCTTCTCTGTCTGTATGGCATTTCTATCCAAAACCGTATTATGTGTTTGTTTGCTTACTCATTTATGGTCTGTTCACTGATGCATCCCTGATACCTAAAACAGAGGCTTGTAAATGGTTGGGTTCAAATCCTGGCTCCACTAACTGTGGGATCTTGGGCAAGTTACATATCTTTTTTCGTTTGTTTGTTTCAATTTCCTCAACTGAAAAATGGGAATAGTAATTATATCTACCTAAAGAGTTGTTATGAGAACTGATTCAAGCAAAATACATAAAATCTCAGGTCAGTGTCTGACCCACAGGAAATAATTAGTATTAACTAGTAATATTATTATATTTATTACTCCAAGGAAGCTCATGGCACGTCTGTTCTGAGGAAGCAGGGAGGGGTACTCCTGGCCCTTTACAGGAATGGAGCAGCCATCCTTACTTCTCTGGGAACGGAGATCCCTCTGCAGGCCCCATACAGGGGCCTTTTCTTTCCCCAGCACCTGTTCTCTGCTGCCCTCTGGAGGCCCCAGGTGGAGGCTAGCAAAAGCTGACTTAGGGACTCTCCAGATGATCTAGTCCTCAGAGAAAAATGAGGCTTTCCCACGTGGCAGTCCCCTTACTTAAGCCAGCCAGACTCCCAAGGCAGCGAGCTTGGCCCCTGGCAAAGCTGCCACTTGAGCCATCGTGTGGCGAACGTCATTGGGAATCACTGAGGCCACAGAGGAACTGTGGGCACCTGGGAATTCATCCCTTCAACAGGCTCTGGGAGGGACCCAGAGCAAGCCGACCCCTTCCCTCCCCTAAGTTATACTTCCTGAGCCAGGGGACCATGCTCTGGCCACCTCGGCAAGCCTGAGCCACCCTGGAAAGCCACTGCTCACCCTGTGCCTCACTTCCTGTCGGAGTGTGTGTCACTGTGAGGATTAAGTGATCTTCTTATTGTCAGCCTAAAATGAGAGAACTATGGGAAGCCACTACTCTGGGGGAATCCGATGGGTGATTCATTAATGAGAGCCTGGGGACACCAACACTGCCTCATTAAAACATATCATGGGGAAAAAGATTTCATTTTCAATAGTGACAAAACTCCTACAACATCTAGAAATAAACTTCTAGACGTCCAGAAAGGCACATCTTATATAAGAATGTACGATAACATTTTGCTAAGTAACATAAAAGAAGGTACCATATTTCTGCATGGGAAAACTGAATAGGGCAAATATGTTAAATATTCAGAAATGTCTATACATTTTCAATACAATTCCAAAGGCATTTTGGATGAGAATGACCAAAAAATCATGATTAAAATATTAGCTTAGAATTGGGACCAGCCCCATGGCCTGGTGGTTAAGTTTGGTGTGCTCCGCTTCAGCAGCCTGGGTTCACAGGTTCCGATCCTGGGCACAGACCTACACCACTCATCAGCCATGCTGTGGTTGTGACCCATATATAAGGTGGAGGAAGGTTGGTACAGATGTTAGCTCAGGGCTAATCTTCCTCAGCAAAAAATATATATACATTAGCTTAGAATTTATTGAGCTTTTACTACGTGCCAGGATCTGGGCTGAGAGCTTTACACACACGACCTCAGTTCGTCCTCAAAGTGACTGCATGAGGCCATTAGCATTTATGAAGGGAAGGGCTGGGCAGGGGGAGAGCAGGAGATCACGTGACTTTGGGCAAGTTACTTACAATCCTGAAACACAGTTTCCTCATCTATAAAACGGGAATAATAGTCTCTATCTTGTAGGTTTATGGGCAGGATTAAGTGAGTTAATACACATAAAACATTTAGAATAGTGCTTGGCAAGTGTCAGGACTTAATACAAACTATCATTATCCTCATGTACAGGGGAGGAAACTGGAACTCCAAGAGGATCAAGTAACTTGCCCAAGTTCACACAGCTGGTGAATGGCTGAACTGGCCTGGGGGATGGGGGTAGAGGGGCTTTACTAAAAGATATAGAAAATTATGAAATCATAATAGTTAAAACAGGAAGCACCCCTTGTATAAGACATTTCTATACGCCTCGCAAAATAATGTTCTGAAAGATTAGCCAATGCCTCCTCCAGCCTGTTTTCTTTACCTCCTTTCCTCATTCAAATAGCCAGACCATTCTGTGCTTTGCCTCAGGGAGGGTGTGTGAAAGCAGAAAAGAGATTAAAAGAACCTCTTCCCTTAGGGGAATAGAAAAGAATCCTGGCCTAGACCCAGATTCACATATGGGAGAGGATGGTCATGAGACAGATCAAGGCTGTCCCCCACCCCTCACCCAAGGCAGCATGAAGACATGGAGAGAGACTGAGCTCCACAATGACCTGCAGGCACCAACGAACAAGGACTAGATGGGACAAGGACAGATGACATCAAGTGTAGGTCCCTGAGTCTAGAACCCTGCTCCCCACCCCACCTTTAAAAAGGCACCTTTTTAAAATGAGGGATCAAAACACAGATGGAGAGTTTTAGAAAATAAACTAATGTTTCTTACACACTTGAATATAGGGGCTGAAACTGGTATTCCAAAGGATAGACTTTTTAAGAAAATAGTGTTGGGGAAATGTGCTATTAAAAAAAATCTCATTTAGGGGCTGGCCCCGTGGCCAAGTGGTTAAGTTCGCGCGCTCCGCTGCAGGCGGCCCAGTGTTTCGTTGGTTCGAATCCTGGGCGCGGACATGGCACTGCTCATCAGACCACGCTGAGGCAGCGTCCCACATGCCACAACTAAAAGGACCCACAACAAAGAATATACAACTATGTACCCGGGGGCTTTGGGGAGAAAAAGGGGAAAAAATAAAATCTTTAAAAAAAAAAAAAAATCTCATTTAGAGGAGAAGCTTGGGCAGTGGACAATGGCAGCAATTTAATCATTTGTTGGACTCAGCGCATTTATCTCTGCCCTGAAATTAAATGAGATTGTTCCTTAAGACTGGTTGATCCAAAGAACTTGAAAACGCAAAGGCATAAAGATATATGCACCCTTATGTTCATTGCAGCATTATACACAATAGCCAAGACTTGGAAGCAATCTATGTGCCCATCAAGGCACGAATGGATAAATAAGATGTGGTATTTATACACAATGGAATACCACTCAGCCATAAGAAATGATGAGATCTGGCCATTTGTGACAACATGGATGGTCTGTGAGGGTATTATGCTGAGTGAAATTAGTCAGAGGGAGAAAGTCAAATACCGTATGATCTCACTCATAAGTAGAAGATAAAAACAACGACAAACAAACACATAGCAATGGAGATTGGATTGGTGGTTACCATAGGGGAAAGGGGGTGGAGGGCAAAAGGAGTGATTAGGCTCACATGTGAGGGGATGGACAATAATTAGTTTTTGGGTGGTGAACATGATGTAATCTACACAGAATTCGAACTATATTACGATGTACATCTGAAAGCTATATAATGTTATAATTCAATGTTACTGCAATTAAAAAAAGAAAAAAAAGAAATTAAAAAAAGACTGGTTGAACTGGCATCCCAGTTTGCCTTGCACAGTCCCCATCTGCCCCATTGTCTTGGCCTCATTATTAGTACTGCCCCTTGCATTCTCAAAAGGGTTCCAGTTTGGCGAATAAGATATGTGCTTATCCTGCTTATGATTTTAAAATGAGACCAATCCATGGGTGGGCCAACACTGGGCTAGGTGCTATGAAACAGAAAGTAAGCATTTCCAGGCTGGGATGGCTGTACGCCAGTGGGGCAATGAAGTGAAGCCTCAGGAGGTGCTGAGAATCTCACCCGCATGGGAAAGGAAGAGGCAGGTGGTGTGTTACAAGAGGAGTCGTGGTGAGGTTGAAGGTCAGGTGCTGTGTGGAGGTGAGAGGTCAGTGGTGGGGTCAGATTGGGATGTTTGAACTTAATATTTCAGACATAGAGCAGCTTACAGGGTAACAGCATGGCCCAGATTATAACCACAGGAGCAGGTGGGAGAAATGGAACCCATATTGCATTTAGGGACAGGAATCAGGCAGCTAACGAGAGACTTGGAGAGTTCAATTCCTATTGAATTTTGGATCTTGTGACTGTATTGCCTATTCAAAAAAATATAAAAATAAAATTAAAATGTAAAAGCATCCAGGCTACCTTGCCCATAGATTCTCCTAAATCCACTGTAGAGTCATTTTATCAAGTTTTTAAAACCCATTAGTAAAACAAGTGACCTTTAAACATTTGAAAAGATGTTCAACCTCATTCATTAAAAAAATGAGAGAGAGAAAAGAGGCAAATCAGAGCCACAGTGAAATACCACTTTTCACCTTTCAGATTGCCAAATATCAAAAAGTTTCACAACGGCGACAGTGGAAGGAAAGAGGCCCTCTGCCACACACTGGCTGTGAGACTGCAGGTGCGCACAGACTCTATGGGGCTACTTTGGCAATATTTATAAAACTTAAAAATGCACATAACTTTGGGCGGCAGCGGTTGTCTGGAAAGTTATCCTACAGATATACTCGCACCTGTGAGCAAAGATATGTGAGTGGTTTGGGGTAGTTATTCACTTTCCTACCCTTATGTCAGAGGGTGATCATGGGAATTAAATGATATAATACCTGGAAAAGATGTAAAGAGGGCCTGGCACATAGTAAGTGCTCAGTAAATTCTGGCTCTTATTGTTCATGGCAGCAAAACATTGGAAACAACCTAAGTGTCCATCAATAGGGGACTAATTAAAAAAAAGTTTTGTCTGTATATTGGAAAACCATGAAGCTTTTAAATAGTTTGAGAATACTCTTTAAACAGTGATATGGAATGACTTTTTGGAAATACTGTTAAATGGGAAAAAAGCAAAGAGTAGAAGAATGCTTCTGGTTTGCCACCATTTGTGTGTGTGGTATACATTTGCATGTATGGCCTCTCCAGGGAAGAAGTCATAGGAAACTGGTTACAGCGATGATTCCTGGGAGGGGAACTGGGCGGCAGGGGCTCAGGGGCCACTGTGTAATCTCTTGTACCTTTTATATTGTCCACCAAAGGGATCTATTCTCTATTCAAAAACAAATTCCACTTCTGGGTATACAAAAGAATTGAAAGCTGGGACTCAAACGGATACTTGTATGCCCATGTTTCTAGCAACATTACTCACAATAGCCAAAAGAAGGAGACAACACGAATGTTCATGGATAAATGAATGGCAAAATGTAGGATATCCATACAATGGAATATTATTCAGCCTTAAAAAGGAAGGAGATTCTGGTACATGCGACAATGTGATGAACGTTAAAGACATTATGCTAAGTGAAATAAGCCAGTCACAAAAAGACAAATGCTATATGACTCCACTTATATGAAGTACCTAGAACAGCCAAGGTCAGAAGCAGCAAGTAGAATAGTGGTTATCTGGGGCTAGGAAGAAGGAGGAATAGGGAGTTAGTGTTTAATGGGTACAGAGTTTTAGTTGGGGTGATGAAAAATTTCTGGAGATGGACGGTGGTGATGGTTGTGACAACAATGTGAACATAATGGCATTGAATTGTACACTCAAAAATGGTAAATTTTATGTTGTGTATATTATATCGCAAAAAATAAATAATTTTAATAATAAAAACAGTCCTTTTTTTTACTTTGACTGGAGTTCTGTTAAATGTAGAGATTAATTACAAGGAGCTGTATTGTATGAGCCACAACAAAGAATAGCCCTATCCAAAAAAAGGACTCTTGGTCTCCAAATCTTGGCATTTTCCATGCCAGGCGGACCTGCTCTGCTGACTGACTTTGGGGGGATTCATGGTTCAGAGCAGAGGTGAAAGGCTGAGCCAGGACCAGGGGAGGAGGGCAACTTCTTCCCAGACAAGGAAGTAAAAGGAAGGGAAGAGATGACAGGTGGAGGCAAAAGCAGAGGAAATTTCCACCCAACTACATAGACTTTCTCCATGAGGAAGGAGGTGAGAGGTCAGAGTGTGGTGGTGGGATGGGCAGTTGAGGGGGGTAGAAAGATTGGCCTTCGAGGGGAATAACAGAGGTCAGACTAGGGATGTGTAAAAGAATTGCCACGTTCCACTGAGGAGCCTGGTGAGGCTGGAGATCACAAATGTGTAGGGAGAATTTTCCTACTCTTATCTCTTCTCCTTCCCTAGTCAACAACCCTGATGGGGCTGCAGACCCCTGATAGCTAAATAAGTGAGGAAGAGTAGAAACCAGGACATCCCTTCCAGACCACCAACCACCATAGCCTTCTCTTCAGCAGCACCAAGCTGGGATGGGAAGATGACTCGATTTACATTAAGATTGAAGTTTGGATTATTATTGGGATGGACATCATAATTATTGAAATAAGACTGAGAGCAAGGGTGACCAGAATAATCATGTGACTTGTCGAAATTTCATCCAGGGACAGAGTAAGATCTAGCCCTAAAGAATAAATTTAAAAGAGCATTAACAGGCAAAAATCAAGTTGTTTTCTGATTTTACCCCATGAGTGATGCTTGTTCCATGGAATAGTTACACAATATTATCTTCAGTTGTTAATTAAAATATGCATATATCTTGTATCTCCTATTAGATTATAATCTCTCTGAGGGCGGGACACATGTGCTATTTATCCTCATATTGCCCCTATAGCCTAGCAAAGTGCCTTTCACCTCCCGGTAGGCACTGAAATGGTTGCTGACTGAATTTCTGACCAAGAGGGATTACCCCATATGAGGCAGCACCAGGCTATCACTGTGCTTACATCATGCCTGGTACACAGCAGGTGAGTAACAAGACCTGGCTGAGTTGAATTCAAAGTCTGAAATAAATTGATGTTGCAGGTTGCCCAGACTTAGGGTAAAGGGGGCAGAGATGAAGTAGGTGTGGACGGCCATTTTCCGTTTCTCCATTAGGGCTACTCTTGTTCTGGATTAAGGACAGGAAGGCTAAGACACAAGAGGAGGGTGTGGTCAGACCCAGTTTTCCACCTATGCTAGAAGAGGTGAGCATTGCAGTACCTTATTAGGCCTCAAACCAAGCTGAATCCATTTTTTGAGTAGGAGAATTTTAAAGGACTCCTGTCCTCAAGGTTATATAAAAATCATCCCAGTTATGTACTTCTGAGATAATAAATTAGTAGAAGCAGCACAGAGTCCAACTCTTTAGATAGGGAAGTGGATCTCAAGTAGCTCAAGAAGCAAACTTTTCTACACAGTTGAGAAAAGGAAATCGAAGACCAGTTAATTCTGGTTTGGGGAATGGTAACATTGGAGAACACACTCTACCATCTGTTTCTTGTGACATCACTCGTGCTGAAGTATCTCCTTCGCTGGCATGGCTACCATCCCTGTTCACAAAGTAGGAAGTAAAAGATACGCTTGAGCATCTCTATTATTAAGTCTAAACACTTGATTACCGCCTCTCCGGATGACGAACTTGATTGGAGGGACAGTGGGTAGGCATTCAGTCAAAAAACAAGCCACTTACTGAGTGCTTGCAATGGATGGAGAAAGATGGCTTTCCTTAGTCTGGTCCACCCAAAATAAGTTGGGGGGTGAAGGGGAGAAAGAGCATGGTTGGTGGGTCTTCAGGGTGCTCCTGAGAACATCCCTCTGGTCATGAGCTAGCTCACAGCTCAGTTCCAAATCCCAGGATGTCTGCTTGGAGAGAGGGTAAAACACACTTGCTCAGGGACAGAAGCCCACAAAGCTAAGGCTCTGGGTTTCTAAGTCAGACTTCCATCAAGGGCTAGTGACTTTCTTTGGAAAGCCAACTGATCTCCAGGGATCCTGATACACAAGAACTACCCCCCCCCCCCCCCCGCCTCCGTTACATGTAGAGAGAGAGATATGGACTAGCTCCCTGGCTTCTCATGCATCCCTTCCCTCTCATTCCCTAAAGAGCCCAAGAAGCAGATCCTTGGTAAAAGCATGCCTTCTTCGGGTCGGAAAGCTTAGTTGAAGTGGGGATTTTTATACAAGTCCCATGTTTCCTGGACTCTTAGGAACCTCTGAGAAGATGCTGTAAATAACCCTTATTGAATTGGAAGAAGCATGAATGAGGCACAGGACCAACCACTGTGACTTCCATGGCTGAAGAGCATGGATTGAAGAGGAGTAGTTAGACCTTTGTGCAGAGACTATAATTAGATATAGACCTCAGCCCCTCATTATAGAAGTTTGACATTGCACAGATGCACAGGCGCACACTCACTGCCCTCTCTGAAGGTGGGGACAGGGAGAGCAGAATAGCAACACTACTACAGGGCCACCTGGTCATTATCTCACTTGTCCTTTACTGTGTTGGAATAGTTATAGATTCGGTTAAACAATCACATTGTCCCTTATCTTTGCTCTCTAAGTTTTGCACAGGCCTTTAGCAAAAAGCAATAATATTCTCTCCTGACCCTCACAGGCCGGGAATTCCTGACTATACTACTTGGTTGCTTCACTCACATCCCCAAACCAGCACCTGCAACCCAGCTGTAACTCCGTATATTTAAAATCCACTCTACTCACCCCCAGTGCGGTGACCGATGCTCCTGGGCCCTTGAATCCAGGCCCTTTAGGGTGGGTCTTGCTCTTGGAACCCACCCACCTCTCCTTTTTTCTACCTCTATTAACATAGCCCCTCCTCTATTGCCTCACCACCCAGCTATTTTAGAACCAAAAAGTCTTTGTCTATTCACAGACGCTGTAAAAGTAACATTAGTTTTATGTTTTTTAATCTAATGTCTGTGTCTTCCATGATTCTCAGTGGCTTATCTAATCAGCACGTCCTCGGGAGGGTTATTACTTGCCTATTTAGCTTGTAGAAGCACAAGGGAGCCAGCTGAGGCATTTACTCCTGGAGTCTGCTCCTTAAAAACAGACAATCCTGGGAAAGATGTCAGACCTTTTGCCTCTTCTCTCCATAAGCCTGAGATTAAGGAGAATGTTCCACGTCCCACAGCCACTCCAGATCTGCAAACCCCAATTCTTGACTCTTCAGAGGAGTATACAGACAAGGAAAATGAAGAAGGCATTTGAACAAACCAAACTGCAAGAAAAACGTCATATAGTTTGTGATTTTTTAAGCTTTATGCTGACTTTTGCCCTCATTTTATTAATTCCTTTTTTGTAAGTAGAAAAGATACGATGAGGCAGTAATAAGTGGAAAACAGGAAGTTTGGAGGGAGGCAAGAAGGGAGACAGAGCGAAGGGAAAAAAAGTACCAGTGTGGGGGACAGGCACACAGTGTGGTAGGGGGAAGCAGGGAAGAGGAACATGCTGGGAAGACGCTGGCAGTCATAGCATCTCCAGGCACCAGGTGTTGGGCATGGTACTTAAACACACCTTCTCTCATTTAACTCTCTCAGCAGTCCTGGGAGGAGAGTATTTTCATTCCCAGTCTTGCAGATAGGGAAACTGAGGCTCAGAGAAAATAACACTTGCCCATGGACTCAGAGACATAGGAGGAAGAGCAGAGGTTGGAAGTTCCTTTAAAAGATGAACACCCCTCCTCTTCCACAGGTCCGTCTGTGGATTCTCTGTCTTCAGATCCATATTTCAGGGTTTGCTTTCCCTTTCAGATAGGAAATTTGTCTTCTGCTTTAAAGTCCTCACTTCATCCCTAGATCATGTGGAGTTTTCCCTCAGTGGAAAAGCCACACCCTTGGACCTAGGACTTGCCTGCAGCCAACATGAGGAAAGATGTGTTTCAGAGGCCATGGCTGAGCCATCACATTAACTCCACATTCTAGCTTTTCTTAATGATCCACGGAATCAAGGACTGGCAAGACAAGGGTGGCCAACACATCTGGGTTTGCCTGAGACTTTCCCCGTGTAGAAATTAATAAAAGAAACCTTAACTAAATTAGAGTTGAGAAGGCCTGTAGAGGGAGCTCTCACACCCTATCATACATCACCAATTACATAAAACAGGAAGAGCCCACCCTTGAGTCTTAGGCAGGAAGTAAAACTACTTTACTACTGAAGCAAGATTTCTCTCCCCACTTGGCAACAGCCCAGCCAATGAGAAGCCACTGCAGCCCTGAGCTGTTACTTTCCCCCAAAGGACTTTTCTTTGAGAACAGCCCCTCCCCATCCCCCCTTTCTCTCTGTGAAAGCAGCTCCCCTCCTTTGTTTTCTGGATTTGCCTTTGGTGTGCCATAGCATGCACATCCCAAATTACAATTCTTTTGGCTATTCCCAAATAAACTCATTTTGAGGATAAGATAACAGCGAATTTGCTTTTTAAGTTGACACTGGTTTTAGCACTGAAAGCCCCCAACCTGGGAAACTCCTCAGTCTCAGATCAGGACAGCCTAGGCTGGAAGACACAGTCTGGGGCCTCAGGGAGTTTCCAGCAGGTTGGGGATTACACAAATTCACAAGCAGAAGAATATGAAGCCCTAAAAAGAATCACAAGCGGGAAGGAGGGGCTCAGTAAAAGAGAAACAACATACATTTGGAGAATTCATTCCACAAATGGTCATTGCTTACCTTCTAAGGGCCAGGCCCTAGCCCAGGCCCTGTGTGTTAAAGAAATACTTTCTGGAAAAGATGGCCTCCGGATGGACAGAGAAAGGGTAGGGTGAGGGTAGGATTTGGAACAGCAGAATTGCCAAGGGGCAATTTGAGGCAGAAGAAAGGAGCCGTAAAAATAAAGACCTGAGAGGTAGAAGAACACAGCGTCCTCCAGGAACTGGGGGACAGTTTCTGTTGAGGGCCAGTGTGGGGAGAAAAAGTCAGGGCCTGTGAAGATGGGCCGGGCCACTCTTGGGAGAGGGGTAAACGTCAGCAAATGTGTCTGAACTCAAAGGAATGTGGGATGGGACTTAGTACAAGAACGGAATCATTGGCTTCAGCGTGGATGATAGCACAGGTGGAAAGACCAGTTGGGACGTTACTGCCAAAGTGAAACCCTTTGGTTTCTACCCACCTGTGTTTTGTTTAAATCATTTGACATTTAGTTTAGGTAGCTTTTAGTTTCTGATTTTTGTTTTTGGTTTTCACTTTACACAGGATTTGAGGGTGAGTTTCCCCCTGGGTTGTTGAGGGGATGGGAAGGTGTGGGACAGGGAGCTTTTCCTCCAGGATGCACAGAGGGAACAGCTTTGCAGGCTCAGGAGCCTTCCTGATGGAGGGAGTAGGGAGGGAACTGCCCTTGCAGCAAAGTGCTTTCCTCCTTAAGTCCAGTGTCCACTGGGAGTTGGCTGGAGCACTGCCTGTTCCTCTGTCCAGTCCTAATGCCACCTTAACAGTTAACCAAAGCAAGTTCTTATTTACTTTTGTTTTTTGGCTTAAAACAACAAAGATTTATTACTCCAAGCTTCTGTTTGTCAGGAGTTCTTATCTCCTTTGAGAGCCTTTCTGCCTGGCTGAAGAAGGACAGCCATTCATCTGCGTAATTGAGCAAAGGGACCAGCAGGGTGGAGGGGTGGGGCGCACGCCTGAAGTCCCCCATTACCACTGACTGCCACAATGCCCACTGTCTCAGAGCCTCAGGGTTTCCCACTTGACCTACTTCTCAGGTAACTCTCTTTTCTTTGTGTTGAAAGGCAGGTTCCTCAACAATTGTGACGTTAAGTGTAGTTAATTGGTGTAACCCAATTTACATCCAGAACTCTAGCAGCAAGAGATACTGGAAAGTAAAGTTTTTGGGTTTCCAAGCTCTCCAGTTGGCAGGGTGAAAAGGAGGTTAAGAGAGCCAATCCAGGGGCCGGCCCATGGCCAAGTGGTTAAGATTGCAAGTTCCGCTTTGGCGGCCTGGGGTTTCACAGTTCGGATCCTGGGTGCGTATGTGGCACCCCTCTCAGGTCATGCTGAGGTGATGTCCCACATAGCCCGAAGGACCTACAACTAGAATATACAACTATGTACTGGGGGGCTTCGGACAGAAGAAAAAAGAAAAAAAGGAAGATTGGCAATAGGTGTTAGCTCAGGTGCCAATCTTTAAGGAAAAAAAAAGTGAGCCACTCCAAGCATCTACCACAGGGTTTCTAAGTCTTTACCTGTTGGTAAAGTTATACATGGTTTTCCAATTGACTACTGTGTTTGTTCCATAAAACAGAACCCAAGGTGGGGAGGGTAGTAAGAGGCATCCCTTCCCCTATGGTGCCCAAGCCTGGGCCATTCAGCCAGGCTGGGACACCGGCTCTGTTAGGAAGAACATGGCAGTCCCACATGAACCATGTGGAGTGGGGTTGGAGGACTTTCCCACAGAAGGGGAGAGATGCTGGGCATCAGGTCCCAAAGAATCTACTGTACATCCTTCCCTGTCTTCTAGCACTGCTTTGGAATTTTTCCCTTTTCTTTTCTTTCATTTTTTAAAAAAATGTAACTTCAGTTGGATTTAGGGAGGAAAGATAAGTAAATATAATAATTCAGTTCACCATCTCGAACCAGAGTTTTTGATTGCTATTAAGGCTGAAATTTTTTTAATTGGTGTTGAGTAATTGTATTCTTTTTGGGGATCACTATTCATATCCATGTTTATATTAGTGTGTTTCCCTTCTTATTTATTTATGAGTTGTTTATCATATATTGTAAATATTTTTCTGTGTTTGTCACTCAATCTTGTCTATGGTCTTTTCTTTTTCTTCTTTTCCTTACAGAAGGGTTTAGTGTGTGTATGTGTGTGTGTGTGTGTGTGTGTGAATTTTAATGAAGTCAAATTTACTCATATTTTCCCTTAAGGTTTCTAGTTTTGTTGTCAATCTTAGAAATGCTTTAACCATCCCCAAGTTTATGTACACCTATATTTTCTTCTAGTTCTTTTCTGTTTTTATTTTTTATATTTAAATATTCAATCCAGGGGCCAGCCCTGTGGCTGAATGGTTAAGTTCCCGTGCTCTGCTTCAGCAGCCCAGGGTTTCATGGCTTTGGATCCTGGGTACATACCTAGCACCACTCACCAAACCATGCTGAGGCAGGCATCCCACATGCCACAAACAGAAGGACCTACAACTAGAACATACAACTATGTACTGGGGGGCTTTGGGGAGAAGGAGAGAAGGAGGAAGGGGAGGGAGAGAAGGAGGGGGAAGAAAGATTGGCAACAGATGTTAGGTCAGGGCCAATCTTAAAAAAAAATACATTCAATCCATCTGGACTTTGATGTATGGGATAAAATAAGGATTTATCTTTATTATTTTCCCAAGTATTCCATCACCATTCGTCAAATTATGTACCCTCCATCCACTGGTTTTGAATGCTACCTTTATCATACAATGAGTGTTTCTGTGTGCTGAGTCTGGCTCAGCCAACCACCCTGACAGCATGTTCTACACTTGGTCTCATTTTGCTACCACCCACTCCCCACTCAAACCACTATGTTCTGATTTCTGCCCCCACTGTGTCACAAACATTTCTCTGGCAAAGATCATCATCAGACTCCTAATTGCCAAAGTCTGTGGATGCTTTTCAGGTCTTCTCTTGATGGACCTCTCTATTACATTTGGCACTGTTGACAATTCGTTCCTCTTGAAACCCCTTCTTTCGGGGGTGGTTTTGTTTGCCTGTTTGTTTTGTTTTGGTATATTTAGGGACTTCTGGGTCATTGGATTTGTGCATCTTCATTTTTGCTAAATAATGGCACACTGTTTTCCAGAGGGGTTGTAATACTTCACACCCCCACCAGCAGTGTGAGGTAGTTTAACTGGATTACTTATGGACAAGCGTTGGTAGATCTGGGATGCTATGGGTCTCTGCCCCCTGGCATTTGCTCAGTTCCCCCTTTGTACCTTCTCCCCACAAATCGTGTCCTCTCTCCTATGAGCCTGAATCCTGATGATGGCCTAAGCCAACCCCACAATCATCACTGCTCTCCCCCCAACACAAACCAATTGAGAACTTTAAAGACTCACCTTTCTAAAACCTCATGTCTGCATTTTGTTCCGTGTTCCAAAATCACCAGTGGCTTCCCAGTGCAGTCAAATAAAGTCTGAACTCCTTGGATTGGCACCCAAGGCCTTCCCCTGCCTGGCTTCCTCATTCCTCCCAAGGCTTACCTCCCCACATTCCCTAAGGGGGCACACTTGAATCCTGCCAAGGGGACCCATCCTGCTGGTGAGGGTGCAAACCGGTACAGCCACTCTGTAAAAACAGTGTGGCAATATTTAATAAAGATGAAAATACACATACCTAAGGACCAAGCAATTTCACTTTTGTACATGTGTACCAGGGCACATGAACAAGGATGTTTATATAGCATGGTTTGCAGGTGCTCAAACTTGGAAGCAACCCAAATGTCCATCAAGGGTAGAATGGAAAATTAAGCTCCCATCTCTGCGCCCTTCCTCACTTTGTCCCCCCACTGACATGTTACTTTTTCAGACAACATATCTTCACTTGAAACAGAAGCCAAACTACCTACTTTCCAAATTAAAGAGTTGGGAATTTTTTCCACTGAAAAATGACTTTCCAATATCGTTGTGTTTTAATATGTAGGAAAACTCTAACAAGTTGTGGTCACGTTTTATCATTCTGTTTATCTAAGTGCTCCTTTTTTAATTCACTTTTTAAAAATTTATATACAGTAAAATCCATTCTCTTTTGGGGTTCAGTGCTATGAGTGTTAACAAATGCGTACAGCCTATCCTTCACTTTTTTGTTTTTTACAAAGGAGTATCAAGATAGGTTTAAAGTGATTTATCTCAATTTTGTTCACTGGGGCTTTGGAAAACAAAGTCTGATCTCACAACTTGGTAGGCAAGTTGTGTTTACTCCATGAGTTCACAAAAGTTCAGTTCCATCTATTGGTCCTGGTTCAATTGTTTGAGTAGGTCCCGATTGTCTGCCAGGATGGCCAGCCCTGGAATGACCCTTTCCAGTAAGATCAGAAGGGTCTCTTCTGGCAACACAAACCTGGCTTTTACTCTCTATGGAAACTTGACAAGCCGTTGGTGCCACCAAAGGGCCCAGCCAAGGATCTTTCTACACCAGGTGCCCTTGGCTGCCAAGTATGTAGGCAACCAGAAACTGTAGAGGAGGGTTTGCCATATCTGAGCTACCTTGTTTTCTAGAAAGTGTCAAGATTTGAGGGCCTAAGCATTGAGGGAAAGTGAACAGTTGTCCCTTCAATTTTCTGAGAAAGGCAGGGAACAGTGTACCACAACTGATGATACAGCTTTCAAAGTACATTAAATCAGCTGTTAACTACTTAACTGTAAGTCCACCATTCCATTTGTTCTGACACTATGCAAAAAAAAAAAATTCAAATTTTTCACTGCTAGAAAAAAAAATCTAGGAATACTTGCATGCCATCCCATTAAGAGACCAAACACTACCTCACCCAATATTTCACCCCTCCCCATCCCAGTTATTTTGGCCTTTCTACACAGTGGGTGACTTCACAAAAATGGGATGCTAGGCCTCACCAAGATGGTGACCTTGATGGTTAGCCTCTCTGGGGTGAGTAGGAATTAGCATCTCCTACAAGTTCCCAAGCGATGCTGATTCTGTTGGTCAGGGGATAACACTTTGAGAATCACTATTCTAAATCTAACCAACAATTTATAGGAAATGCAGAAGGTAGAGGAACCTATTAACACCATGAGAATGCATTAAAAAAAAAACAACCCAGGGGCCAGCTCCGTGGCCAAGTGGTTAAGTTTGCGCGCTCCACTGCGGCGGCCCAGGGTTCGGATCCTGGGCACGGACATGGCACTGCTCGTCAGGCCACGTTGAGGCAGCGCCCCACATCCCACAACTAGAAGGACCTGCAACTAAGATATACAGCTATGTACTGGTGTGGGGGGGGGGGGTTGGGGAGATAAAGCAGAAAAAAAAAAAAAAAGATCGGCAACAGTTGTTAGTTCAGGTGCCAATCTTTGAAAAAAAAAACAACCCAGAATCTGAGAAATGGTTCCGTCAACAAATTACAAGGAAAAAGTAAGCAAGAAAGAACCTAGAGATTAAAGAAGACTTAATGGGCATGGAGAGCAGGGCCAGGAGAGTAGCCCAGAGTATAAGCCTTGTCCTGAACATGAGGCTGTGTGTCAACATTTACCAGATTCTGCTCAGGGGCCTTCAATGTGGCTTCAGTCTGGAATTTGGGCCAGCCTGCTTGGACTGGTCATGCCCAACGCACTTTAAAAGGGAAGATTGCCTATATCAACTCGACTACGAATTATCAGGAGCACTCTGTGCTCAGGCACCAGTAGAACAATATCCTGATATTGTTGAGGACACAGTGAGATTGCAGCTTCTACTTTGTAACCTGGTCCCAGGATGACACTGGGAATAGTGCTTTCATTCCTATTTGCTTCACAGATCAGGGTGTTATCTTTGACTTTAATATTCCTTTTGAGAGCCACAACTAGAAGGACCTGCAACTAGGATATGCAACTGTGTGTGGGGGGCGGTGGGGAGGGGAGTTGGGGAGATAAAGCAGGAAAAAAAAAAAAAAAGATTGGCAACAGTTGTTAGCTCAGGTGCCAATCTTAAAAAAAAAAAAATATATTCCTTCTCAAAATCACTTCAAGTGAGTAAAGCAGGTATCTGAGATGTCCAAAGAATCTTTGGAAACGCACACTCATCCCAAGTTGGATCTGGGCTTCAAGGAAAGATAGTTCACCAAGTTAAGTAATGGGAACATTATAACCAAGAAATCACATATTTTGAAGCCTAGGACTGCAAGGGACTGGAGGCCTAAGTTTACTCCCAACCCCACTGGAGACAAAGGCCCTATTCCCCCTCCATCCTGTGAGGTTGCCATCAGCAATCACGTCACCCCACCACCCATTCCGAATCTAACCATGGAGGCAGTGCCACAGATTTCCTTTTAGGGTGGGATTCTCCTGTTCCTGTCATGACACCAGCTCTAGTCTCTGAGCAATGACTTGGGGAGACTCTGGCACTGCATCCAGCTCTGTTCCAAACCTGGCACCACAGCCATCCAACTGAGTCCAGGTCTGAATAGCATTGGCAGGACATCAAGGACAGACTTGAAGACTAAAAATGACCTTGAGCAAGCAATGAATACAATAAAAAAGAAACCCGGGGCTGGCTCCATGGCTGAGTGGTTAAGTTGGCGCGCTCCGCTGCAGCGGCCCAGGGTTCGGATCCTAGGCGCAGACATGGCACCACTCGTCAGGCCACGTTGAGGCGGCGTCCCACATCCCACAACTAGAAGGACCTGCAACTAAGATATACAGCTGTGTACAGGGGGGTTTGGGGGAGATAAAGCAGAAAAAAAAAAAAAAGATTGGCAACAGTTGTTAGCCCAGGTGCCAATCTTCAAAAAAAAAGAAACCCTGTGGAAGAGAATCCAAACATTAAAAACTTAGACAAGGTAAAAAAAACACTCTAGTGAACAAAAATTGGCAGAGAATCTTCAAGAAAAAAAAACCCTGCTAATTTCCTCACCTTTCAGAGTACAGAGCCAGTTGACATTGTCTAGAATTGAAACATCCTTCAAGTAAAATCCCAGCTCAAAAAAAAAATAAATGACCTTGAGAAGATAGGGATGAAAACCCTACCCTTGCAGAACAAAATGAAGAAGGTGGAGTTGTAGAAGGTAGACCTGGTAAAAGAAAGAGAATTTTTTCTAAAGAAATACAATGTATGATGTATGAGGATCATCAGAATCCTTACACTGAGCCAGTGGATATTCTTAAAGACTGTCATAGACTTCATCCCTGAAATGACTCAAAGGCAATGTCAATTGGAAGACAAAGTCGAGTTCAAGTTAAAGATACTGTCTTCTTGATTTGAAAGGAACAGGGGAGTTTGTTACGGTTAAAGTCTTGTTTACTGTGAGTAATACAAGTGAAGAATTGAAACCAGCTAGAAAAGCACTTCATGAGACCTATTATGGATCTTGACACCTTCCGTAATTTCTGACACCTTTTTGTAATTATCTTCTGGGGCAACCATATATAGTAACTGAATATTTTTTATGGTAAGGTCCTGATATCTGTGTAAGTGAAAGATGGAGAAACAAAAAATTTTCTTGTCTTTGATTTTAGAGTGATATTTGAGATTTTAATTGCCTGCCTTTATATTACCATACTTGAATTACGTATTGGGTTTTAATGACCACACAAAAGCTAAAGTATCTTGTAACTCACACAGATCCTTCTGACTTTTGACATCGAAACGATGAAGCAGTACTTGCATCAGGTCTTTGTGCCACTATAGGCTATCCTATAGCTGTTTAATATGTAAAATCTAAATGTCACCTTTGACCCTATGACAGCTGAAATGTGTTTCATGTATTCTCAAATTTCTAGACAACAGTAATCTCACAGATTATTAAAGATAGTTAATTGGTTTGTGTTTATCTTAAGTAGAAGATGATATAGGAATATAGTCTTTTGTAAAAAATGTTTCTCTGTCTTAAAAGATAATTTGTTCTAATATTCTTTTCTTCAGCTAGCATTTTTGTGTGTGTGTGTGTGAGGAAGATGGTCCCTGAGCTAACATCTGTGCCAATCTTCTTCTACTTTGTATATGCGATGCCTCCACAGTGTGGCTTGATGAGTGGTATGTATGCCCATGCCTGGCATCCAAACCTGCAAACCCGGGGCCACTGAAGCAGAGTACACAAACTTAACCACTATGCCACTGGGCTGGCCCCATGAGAGATTTTTTGGAGAAACTAAATTCCATGTGAATGCTTCAGTGTTGGAAAGCTTTTTTGATTTAAAAGCTTTGGGGATTATACATACTATTTGTCAGGTTGTAAGAGAACTCCTTTTCCCAGATCAGATTAAAGCTTCTAAAATAAATGCTTGCAGCAGTAGCTGGAATGGTTAGGCTTAAAAATCTGATGGCAAGATAAATATTCAGGGTAGTGTTTTAACATATTTGTTAGTAGTTGTCCATTGTGGAAATGTGTACTTGACTAAAATCAAATATGGCTGTGGAAACGACTTCCTCAAATTCCCATAGTTCAGGATATACAGATTTTACATGTATTTAACTATACTGTATTAAATTATTATTGCACTTAGCTTAAAATAAAGATTGGAATTCATTTAAAGGGATCAATGAATGTTACTATTTGTGAAACTGAACGTTTTGTGTGCCACTTATAAACACTACCTATAAATCAGTACTTGGGAAAATTCCACATTCTTAACCTATTAATATGAGGAATAAAATATGAAAAATTAAATTAAAAAAATGACTCTGGGGGCACAAATCTTTGAGAGGTTGGAAACCCCTTCTCTCTCCCAGAACTAAAACTGCTAGACAATCTTTTTCTTGGCTTCTCCATTGCCTGCAAGCTGATTTATGCCATTCCTCTTTGTCGTGACTTGCAGTGCAGCCAACAGAGGCTCTGCCATCTCCTGCTCGTTAACCAGGTGGGAAGAGTGAGTCTTCTCATACTTGTGGCTGACTGTGAAGGGTTCAGCAGACCAGAGGGAAACAACCTCTAAAGTCTGTGAAATTCTTCTCCACCTTTTAAATTTCTCATTTCAGGGTCATCTGCCGACCCTCATGTGCTTCTTTGTGAAGTCCTATTTAACAATTTCAAGGAGACAAAAACTCTTGTCATTTCTTTCTCCACTAAGCCAGTCCTCTGAAAATGGATAGACTGGCCTCAGTGTTTCTAAGTCCAGAATTTTGACAGGGATAAGGATGGAGAAAATCGTCTTTCCTGGTCACTATTCTATATCCTTCCTCACTGCATCCAGTGCTGACTGTGGCTCCGTCATCCTCTTGTCTATTTACACGTCTCTTCCTATGATAAGAGGGCTGTGTCAGCGGCACCTCCCCTATCCGTTTCTGTTGGTTGAAAGTGCAACATCTTTGGCCAGTTGGTGTCGCTTGCCAAAGTGAAGGCTTTGGTACCCATCACCTAGAGGATCTCAAAAACAAGTTGCTCTACCATCACTTTCCTTTCCCTCTGCCCGGTCTTTCTACGTACAACGCTGTGAGGAGAGTGCTCCTTTTGAGGTGGATGGGCACTATCTAGTTGGTTCATTAATGGGCAACTTGAGGCAGAAATAAGAGGATATGATTTCTTTTCTTAACACCAATTTGGATGCTGTTATGGATTGGACGTTTGTGTCCCTCAAAATTCACAGGTTGAAATCTAATCCCCAACGTGATGGTATTTGAGGGCAGGACCTGTAGGAGGTGATTAGGTCATGAGTGTGGAGTCCTCATGAATGAGATTAGTGCACTTGTAAGAGGCCAGAGGGTTAGCTTCCTCTCTTTCTGCCACGTGAGGAGGATAAGAGAAGTCAGCAGCCTGCAACCAAAAGAGCGCCCTCTCCAGAGCCTGACCATGCTGCCACCCAACTCAGACTTCCAGCTTCCAGAACCATGAGAAATAAATTTTCGTCGATAAGCCACCCAGTTTACACTATTTTGTTATAGCAGTCTGAGCTAAGACAGATGCTTACACTCTGAATGAAGGGAATCCTTACACTTAGTTTCAAAATATATTCTCTCCTTGACTTTCATCTTTTCTCTCTCTCCAACTTTGAGTCCATTTTTTTCATTGTACTCCCCCTCTGGCAGCTCTGTTCTTATAGAGCCATGGCAGGACATCTTTAAATTAATGCTTTAAATAGAAGACACTAAAAGGAAAAATCTCTACAATCGATAGTCACTAAGTACTGGAACCAATGTTCTCAATCCTCCTCCATGTTGTGTACTTTGTATTCTTAGGATGATAACATATTACATATTTGAATTGCTGACATGTTAAAAATGAAGTTTAAGATAGATGCATATAAAGCATATGTTGAATTGGTGTAATAATGGTAATTTAGAGTATGGGACTCAAGGGACAACTACTTGTAGTATATTATCTTTCTTTGGATCTTATCCAAATACACATACTGTAAAACAAAACGAGACATTTATGAGACAATCAGGGAGAACATTGGATATCTGATGAATTATTTTTTTAGGTGTATTAGTGGTATTGTAGTTTTCTATTTTTAAGAGTGCTCTCTTTTAGGGATACTAAAATACTTTTGGATGAAATGATAAGGTGATGTCTGGGATTTGCTTCAAAATAATCTGGAAGAGGAGAGTGAAGATGGGACACAGATGAAACAAGACCAGTTAGGAAAGTATAAATATGGGCATGTGGAGATTCATTACACTCTACTCTCTTCATTTGTATGTTAAAATTTCCCGTAATAAAAACTAACAAAACACAGGGTGACAGACATGTATTTACTCTGACACCAGTTACTTGAGCAAGACAAATCCAGGTCTCATCCCTAAACTTCCCAGCCTTCTGGAGAGGAATGGAGCCAAAGGTCCCAGGCCACACCTCTAAGCCCCTCAGCAGCAGCAGCCATCTGTCCCCGGGAGCAGCAGTGCCTGTTTCAGCTGGCACACGTGGTAGAGATGCTGTAAGGCTGGGCGAATAGACATGCTTCTATATACTTAGAAGAGAGGAGGGCTACACAGAGCATAACACCCACAGGAGGCAGGAAGGGCCACTCACTCTCAGATCCCTTGTTCTGCATGTGCCCTGGGCGTACCTGACAGGGATCAAGGTATTCAGCACTGTGAAGCTTCCCCAGTTGGGCACCTGGAGCTGTGGAGCACATGTGCTCCTAGTTCACTTTCAGGCCCAAGACTGGGTGGGGCAGAATCGGCTCTGAGATCTTGCACACTTCCTAGACTCAGCCAGCAGAGACTCAGGTCTCATATTGCCCTCACTCCTGCTCCCCACTGTGTGGTAGCACAGAAAATGGGAATCAAGCAGGTAAATTCAAATTGGGGTTGGGAGGAGTGCCACAAACCTTTGCCTCTCCCTCAGCTTTGGCCTGCTAAGAGGAGGAAGAAACAGTGCCTGGATAGTAGAAAAAATATAACCACCCACAGAAACAAGCAGAAAGCTGGGACACCGAGGACTGCCTATCCTTTGGGACCCAAAATATGGTTATTTGTGTCCTAAGTGTATGTCTTGGGAATGTGGCTGCTTGTATTTCATTTCATTTGTTCAATATCAGCCTCTCCCAGGTATCCTTTTTTATGGGGTGCCTGTGTCAAGCATGCTATCTCACTCATCTTCCCCTGAAGAGTACCTGAGGAAGGAATACCACCTAAGGAAGGTGCCAGTAGCCTCATATTACATATACAGAAACTGAGGTCAAGAGGTTAAGCAACTTCCCTGAGTTCACACAGCTTATAAGAGGAAGAGCTGGGATATAAGACTTATTCTTACTTCACAAAGCTGCCTCCATGTTGGGGAAAGTGATACTGACCCTGGGAATCTTCCCAAGAACACCAAAAAGAGAGGGGTCCCTAGGGGACAAAATTGAGACTGTTCATACCCTGCCCCTGCCAACCGCCAGCCAGTCTGCTTGGTTCTCAGGTCACAACTGGCAGTTCTGGGTTTGGGTAGATCAAAGGAGGTTGTTCTCATGCTATGCTCCATCCTTGGTATGAAGTGCCTCACTAGCATCCCAGTTTCCAGAAACCTCTTAGGCCACAGGAGTAGCTCCCATTATTATCTACAGGCAATGATGCTTGTGTCAGCTGTCTGCCATCCTCTGGCCACCCAACTTCCAGGACTGAACATCAGGACACAGTAGTGCACAAATGCTGCTCTCTCACCTTTCTCGCCACCATGACCCAGTTTCTGCTCCCTCTATCCACCAAGACTGCTTTGGCTAGCTCACCAGCCCTTTCGCACTTGCTCACAGTAACTCACTGCACACGAATTTGAGGGACACATGAATTTATGGTCACTATAGACAGGGGCCCTCAAATATGGCACAGGCAAAGCCTCCTTAGCATCCCTTCTCCTCCACTCCTACTCTGAGCCAAAAAGCCCAAGGCCCGTTCCCAATACCACACAGAAAGCACTGAAGCAGAAGTTGCTTTAATCAAGGGGTGAAGTCCTTAATCAGGGTGACCTCACTTGACCTTTGGTGGTGGGGTCTCAGCCTACCCCCACATGCCCTGAGGCCCCTCAGGAAGGAGGGAGCAGCTGAATAGCAAATTACTGGCAGAGGCCAGGGAATGGAAATGGGGAACCCAGGTCAAGGGGCAGGGCACTGACAGGTAGGGGTGAAGCTGAATAGGGTAGAAATAGTTTTACATACATGGTTCTACCTGGGGACTGGCTGAGGTGGCTGTGCATCGGGCAGAGGGTAGAAGGGAACGTGAGGGAAGGAGCACTTAGGAGATGAGGCGACTGTGAAGCTGGTGCAGCTGCTCCTGGGTCAGCACCAGCCGGTGTCGCTGTCCAAGGCCAGCCGCACACGAGAAGGTCACTTTGCCCATGTAGACAGTGTCATCCTGCTGCTCCTCCTTGGCCTGGGAGTTGGTAAGGAGAAGAGGCCTCCAGGTCAGGGGCTCACTGAGCTGTGTGCCACTGACAAGGTCCCTTGGCCCTGAGACCAAACAAGCTCCTGGGAGACAGGTTTTTGAGCTCCTAAGCTACGGTGACCACATTTTCGTAATCAGAATTGGGGTACACACCCTGACAGGGAGTTTTGAGCCCCTCCTGGTGTCAAAAGTCATAGAAGATGTTTAACTGCTGAAATATTGGAATTTCTGGAAGCACTGCAAGCACTCTTGAGTTACTTGCAAGTAAGACTCAGGGAGATAATTCAGGATATGTAGTTGTTGAACCTGAGACCCCAGAGCCCTCTTCAAATTCTGAGGGAGAGGGGAAGGGCCCCCACCTGAGCCCTCCATCCTGCCCATCCTCCTCCCCATGCTCCCTCTTACCCTGAGGAAGGCAGATGAAGGGAAGGTGGCAAAGTCAGTGGGGACCGTGGCACCAGGGCGCTGAGACACGGTCTCCTTGAGGACTTCATCCTGGCATAGGAGGAGGACAACAAAGGTTCATTTAGGGGACCTCCAAAGCCCAGTATCTCCCTGGTTTCAAAGGGACACTAATACCCAGGGAGCAGGAACCCAGTCCTCTCTATGGCCATACTTTTGCTCTCACCTCCAACCCCCTTCCCACGCAACATCCTTACTTTAAGATACTTATCCTTGAAGGCCAAACTCAGGTTCTATGGCCTCTGGGAAGCCATCCCCAACCATTCTACCCCACAGTGATCTCAGCTCTGACTGAAGCTGCACCTGAACCAAACACTTTAAAGGGAATCCTCGCTCAACCCATTTTGGTGACAAGAATCTACCTTCTGTTTGCACCAAGACACTGAGCTCCCAAGGCAGGAACTGTGCCTTCCCTTCCACCTCCCCTGCACTGAGCCGTCTAGCACAGGGCTGGGCCCAGAGGAACTCTGAGAGTGCCTGTGGAAATGAATATGCTAAGGGCTCCACCAGGGAATGCTCTGCAGCGAGCTCTGTTGGCTGAGGAAGGGCAGGGTGTGAACTGACCTTGAGCTTCTCGATGGTGTCGCTTAGGGACTTGAGCTGAGCCACTTGCTCCAGGAGCTGAGCCGATGGGCTCTTGGCAGCTGTGGGGACAGAAGGCTAGTGAGGCCCGCCAAGGCCCAGGCAGGCAGCTGTACTAGATTAAGGATCAAGTACTGGACCCTCTCATGGAACGGGCACATGAAAGGGAGGGGGAATCAAGTAAACTGCACACAGAGGCCAAAGAGCAGCATTGGGAAGAAGCTCTATGGTGTGGGAACTGCCTGGGCAGGGGCTACATCCCAGAGGCAAAGAGAGAGGGTGTGTTATTCATCTCAGGGGTTGGCGGGTCCATACCAGGGCTGGTACGAGTGATGTCTACCACGTGGGTGTGTGTACTCAGCTGATTCAATGTCTCCAGGAGCTGGCTGGTCTTACGATACAGTGCTCCAGCTGCTAGGTCACTGCCAAGGCCCTCATGGGGTGGAAGGGAGAGCTTTGCCACATGCAGAGGGGGCAGGGCTGCTAACGATGCCTTCATTTGGGCTCCCTGTAGGGGAAAAGAGGTGGGGTGGTAAGAGATGACAGAAGGCCCCTGCTGTCTATCATTAATGGAGGATGTATGCTCCACCTCCACCCCAGTCCTCCCTGTGTCTCCTTTACCTTGAGGATGCTGTTCTCATGCTGGAGCTGGGAGATGTGCAGCCTCATGGCAGAGATCTGCTGAAGCAGCAGTGGTGAGTCCTTCACCAGCCCTGGGCCTGGCACAGACCCAGGAGCCTGCCCAGGGGCGCCTCCTGTGGGTACCACAATAAATGTCATCAGCCCCAGGTGGAGAGGGCTGAAGATGGGCTTCATCCCTGCTCATCTGCTTTCCTTAGCCCCTCCCACCTCCTGTCCTGGTTGCTCCCAAGGGAGAAGTCTCACCCTGCTCCCCCAGCCCCAATTTCCACTAGCCCTGGCAATCCCCAGCCAGGGTGTGTCTCTACCTCGCTGCTGTTCTTCTGTGCTCGGGATAGCCCGTGGGCGAGCAGGAAAAGAGGAGAGAAGAATTAGATGATTTGGGGGTTAGGGAGACACACCAGAGGAATCCAGGACAGGACCTCCGGGAAAACCCTTTTTTGCTGATCACCACACCCTCTCTAACAAGCCCCTTCTACCTTTGGGGGAAGAACAAATATGTGTGAAAGAAAGATAAGAAAGGGGAGTAAATATGTGTGAAAGAAAGATAAGAAAGGAGAGTGAGGCCACAAGATAGGATGTGAGGTATGAGAAAGAGCAGCAGTAGGAGTGTGCAATGGAGGAAGCACTTGGGGCCTGAGGTTGGTCCTGCCTCCCTGCCTCATAGTCCACCTCCAAGAAGTGCAGAAGGAATGCTCCCGAGACCCCGATATGCCTGCACCCTCAGTACTTGCCAGCAGCAAAGCTTAAGTTGAGGATGCAGGCGTATTCCCATGATCCTCAGGGTTCCCCATTGCTCTGAGGTAAATGACCCCTTTTTCGGTGAGAAATTTCATAAATTCAGAACCAGTATTTGTTTAAAGAGCCTGTGCTACAACCACACAATGTAGTAATTCTGGAGACCCCTTCCCCAAGAACAGGAGCCATATGTACCACAGGAGTCTAAAGTCAGAAGGTATTTGGTCACCTCCCAAGATCAAGAGGCACCAGCGACAGGGGCTTGGATGAGGATAAGACCCTAGGTGAGGCCAGCTGACAAGACTGTACAGCAGAGGAGGTCTAGAGATCCTGAAGGCTTATTTCCAAGGCAAGGAGTTTGTCTTCTGGAAGTAAGAAGGGTGAACAGGAAACTGAAAAACTATAGGACAGATGAAAACTAAGATGACAGTGGCCACCTCCCTGGTCAGGAAACTAGGGAAGCCAGAAAAATTCCAGATAAGGAGCCCTGACCACACCAAGAGGCCAGGCAAAGCTCAAACACAAGCCCCAAGAGAAAGTGGGAGAATTGATCAACAGAAGAGGCAACCGCATCACAGGGTGAAGCCATGTGAACTCAATGGGGAAAACACAGTGTGCAAGCATAGGAGCAATCAAGAGCAAGCAGGAGGCACAGCTGGACACTGCAGCAGAGGTGGCCCAGCCAGGTACAGGACGACGACCCTCTGGGATTACAGGGCTGGGACAGAAAAGTCAGAGTGCAGACCCAGAAGGGACATCTACTAGAGTCCAACTGTTGTAATTCTGAGCTTCACTGACAACTGAGTAATGCCCTATTGGTCAGAAGGACTCTGTACGTATCTTTGGGAAAAGTAAAAACTTGGTGAAAGCTGACACAGAGTGAAATGCGGCAAGCACACTCCTGGCTACACATCCAGCGATAAGAAGGGGGCAGAAGTCAAACTGAGGCCAAGGACAGAAGGAAGCCCATGCGATCTCCTCTGGGCCAGTGCTGCCTGTCCCACTGCACTCACCACCAGCAATGCCAGAGACCAGGGTAGCTATACCCGAGGGAGGGGGCCCCCGGAGCCCCTCGATTGTGCGCTTGGACTGGCTGTTCAGCCGCTGCTTTAGCTCTGCCTTCTCTGCCTCTAGCTGGTCGATGTCAGCCTGGAGTGCATCCATCGTCTCCTCAAACTCTCTGTGAAAGAGAATCTGGTCTTAGGCAGTGTCCCTTCCCCACAGCCCCACCCCCACTCCTCAGTCCTGACAGGGCCTTGGAGTAGCCCTGCTGGTGAGGGGCCAGGGCCAGCACAGGCTCAGATTGGGGTGACACAATGTGGTTGACAGTCGGGGAGGAAAACAGTGTCTGTTCCCCTAGGGAGTCTCACTAGGAGAGGGCCTGGGTAGGGGATGGGTTAGGAGGCAGAGAGCCACTGGCAGAAGGGAGGGTTGGAGCAAGCAGGGGCCTGGGGAAGGTGCCTGACTTCTCCTTCTTCCGCAGCAGTGCCTGGGTCTCCTCCAGCCGAGTCTGGACTTTTTCGATGCGCTCATCTGCATCCTTGGCAGCACTGTCCAACTTCTTCTCCAAGAGGCTCAGCCGCACGTTGGCCTCACTCAGCTCCTCCCCCTGGAGGGGGAGGGCATATAGCTTCTAGTTCCCTTACATCCTCCCCCGGCCCCCCAGGGCCCTGGGATAGAGAGGTCCCTGAGATAGAAAGCTCCCTAAGGGCCCAGAAGCGCTCCCACTGATCACAGGCACCACTTCTCCCCTCAACCCCCAACACTCACTGTTGCCCTGTGCCCCACCATACTTTCTGGCCCCCCAAGATCCTGAGTCTACCCTACCCTCACCTTGATCTTGAGAGACTTCTTCAACTCCTTGATAACTGTCTCTCGGTCTTCAAGCTTCAAGCCCAGGCCTTCAGCATCTGTGATCTCTGCACGAAGGGCTGCAGCCCGCAGCTCAACTGGAGGAGGCTAAGGGTCAGGGTGGGAGCAGAGAGCAGGGATGGGGAGAGGAGGTCACCACTGTGATCCTTTCAGAGAGATCCAGTCATAGGGAAAATCTTGCCTTCTAAACAGGGCGGGGCTCTTCAGATTTCTTCCCCCTGCCTCCCAGCCCTCCCACAACTAGCAGCAGCTCTGCAAGTCCTGCTCCTCCAGGCCCCTGGAGCCCCTCCAAGGAGCTCCCCACCCACCTTGCTGGGGGGCCGCTCTGCATCATACTCTCCCTCCTGCATGGCTGTGGCCAACTTGTTCATGGTACTGATGAGGATATTGCACGACTGGCGCAGACACTCATAGGGGCTGCTAGAGGGGGTCCCATAGATCTGCAGGAGCCAAGGGCAGCAGTGAAAAACCCACAATGGCCACCTGATACCCCAACACCTTCTGCCCAGCCATCCAGGCCCACCTGCTCGCTTGCTTTGAAAGCCAGCTCCTCCAGGGCAGCCACAGGCAGTCCCTCATTCTCTGCCAATGGGGCAATGAGCTGAGCAGCAGCAGCTGCCACCTCCTGCAGCACAGCCACCACCCACGTCAAGTGTTTCCTGCAGTCTAGGAGTGTGTCGGATACCTGCGCAAAAGGCCAGAGTCAGGAGCCCACCCTGGGTCTAGCATCACAGCTTCCAACTACCTCAAAACCATTCTTGTCCCCTGACCAGATCCAGATCTTGACATGCTGGGTCCCTCCTGATTCTACTCAGCTTCCTTCCCTTTCCCCTTCGCAGCCCTAAACCTGTGGTCCAAAGGCCAGTGCAGCTGGGATCCCAGGAGCATCTGTCCCCGGCATTCGCCTTCGGATCTTCTTGCAGAACTGGCGGATGTCACTGCATGATGTTTCCAGGTCCCGGAGTAGGAGGGCAATATCTGAAGCCTCCTGCCCACCCTACTCAGGGAATAGGAAATGAATGGGGAACCAAGTGAGTATTAGGGCTGGAGGTCAGAAGATGGAGACTAGGAAGAAAGAGGAGCTCAAACAAGTCTAGCTGTGCTCTCACCTGCAAGAAGGCACGCAGCCGCCCCACCTCCACGCTCATGCAGTCCAGGGCACTCTGGGTGAACTGTGAGGACAGAAGCGTGTGGTTGTCAGCCCCAGCAGGAGTCCTTCTGTCCCATCATCATCTCTAAGACGTCTAGACTCTCCACTCACCGCCACATGAATGGGTTCTCTAGCTTCCCTGATGTGGCCTTAATGACCCTGTTCCAGTCTTATGGAACACCCCTTGAGGGTCAGATCTCTTGATCTGATGTTCTCCATTTCTGATTTCTATAGGAGGCTCAAGCAGTGGCCCAGACCCTTTACCTTAATGTGGTCAGCCAGCTGCATGGTACTATCCTCAGGCTGTTCAGCAAGGTGGATGCTGTACAGATGCTGAGAAGAGATGACAAAGAAACAGACAGCCTTTAGACCTTGGAAGGATGGAGAATTCTTCTCAAACTGCAATTTCAGCCCCAGTCATCATGGGACTCCAGAGGTACAAGAGAATCTGAAACCCTCAAGGCACTACATCCTAAGGCAAGTTCAACTAAGAGCAAGCCAAGCCTCAAGCAGCCAGCCTGGGAGAAACCAATAGCCCCCAGCAGGAGAAACCATCCCTCCCTCCTGCGCCAAGCCCAAATTCTCGCCCCAGACCTGGTAGTATTTGATGGCCTTGGTGAGAGGCTCTACATTAACAGTCTCATCCAGCTGATCCTTGTGCAGCAGCTCAATAAGGAAATCCAAGGAGCGCTCATGCGCACTCATCTCAGGGTAGAGGCTGCCCACCTTCTTATACACATCCACACTGCACTGAGAGAGGGCACTAGAGACCAGAGAAGGTTCTGTGAGGCCTGGGCCTGCCAGGCAATCTCAGTTCCAGCCAATCTTGGCCCCATGGCCCTGGAGTGAGGGGTCAGAGGTCACTTACTGTTCATAGCGGTGGAGTGTGGCCTGCAGCAGACTCAGTGAGTACACTAGCCCAGCAGCAAAGCTGAGCTGTTCCCCAGAAGCTCCTCGGAGCCCAGGCCGCTCTGAACAGTTCTCACTTAGTTCAAACTTCTCCTGGGCCTGCTTCCGGATCAGCTCTGCCTGTCGGAAAAAGCACCAGGGATTTGGGGCTCAGAACAGAGGACAGAGAACACAGATTCAGGAACATAGGACACAGAGCTGAGCAACTACGGCGCAGGAGGTGGGGCATGGACATACATGGGGGAGAAAGCAGTTATAGCTCTTAGACGAGCAGGGAATTGGGCAGGGAGTCTCACACGGGGAAAGGGTAATGATGTGATTACTGGCAGCTGTGAGGATTTGAGATGTGCAGATGAAAGGGTAGTGGGACCAGTGGGACCAAGCTCTTTCTTGCCTTAAAGCTGCTGCTCCTGCTACCTTTTAACCTAGAATGCTGTTCTATTATCCTCCCACCAGCTCCTAGTCATCTTCTAGGTCTCAGCTCAAATGTTATTGCTTCAGTGACATCCTCCATCTAAGTCAGATCCCCAACGGTGTTCTCTCAAAGAAGCTACCTCCCCTTCATAACACACTATCTGTAATATACATCCATCTGCGACTTGGTTGACTGCATTCCTCCACTACATCATACACTCTTTCTGAGCAGGGACGCTGACTGCTATCTTCACTGAGCATCTTCAATGCCTGGTTCACAGCAAGTTTAAGAGACTCCTGTGGAACGTGTGATTCATTGGCCATACCTTGCAAATGAGACGAGGCATGAGCAGCAGCACCAGAACACAGTCATGGTCCCCACCTGGCCGAAGGAAGCTGTCAGGCATGAAGGCTGTCAGCAGGGACATGTGCCGGTTGGCCTGGGCCACCTCCATCTGCCTCAATTCCATCTCAATCGCCTGTGAGGTGGACAGGAGGCAGGCTCTCAGCCGGGCTGGAGAGAGCCTCAGAACCACCATGCCTTGGCTCCACCAGGTCCCCAACTTCTAGGACAAACCCAGGCTAGGAGTCTTCCAAACCAGCACAAAAACCACCCCCTCCAGCAGGAACCTGAAGTCCAGAACCCCAGACCAGTCAGCCCACAGCCACACCCAGGTTGGGCTCCCCAACACTCCCCCAATCTCTGGTACCCACTTCCCTGACCTTGGCATGGGCCTTAGTCTCAGCAAATTTGATCTTGAAGTCAAATGTCTCTGGAGGTGGCTGCTGCTGCCTCTCCACAGACGCTTCCTGCTGGTTTGTCAGTTCCCGATTCACATCCTAGGAGCAGAGAAGGACAATGAGGCACAGCTGGGTCTTGAGGGAGCCCTGGGGTGATCATGGGTGGAGATGAAGGGGTGCACAGACACCTGTAGGTGGGCGGTCAGCTGGCGGTACTTCTTGATGGTTTGCTGGTAGTCTGCAACCGTCTCCTGGGCTGCCTCCACACGCTTCTGGGCCTCCCGGACCCGGGCGCCTGCCATGTCCAACTGCTCCCGCAGCTCCAGTTCTGTCTCACGTGCATTCTCCTGCAGCTCATCATTCATCTCATTCATTGCTTCCTGGGAGGCCACAGGTAGTTGGGACAAAGGAAAGGCAGGGTCAGGGTAGCAGGCCAGGGTGGGTCCACTCACTACACACCCTGCTCAAAGCTCAGGGGTTATGTGTCAGTCCCTCTCTTAGCAAGTCCCTTCTAAATACCCGGGCATCAGAGTAAGAGGTCAGGTGTATGAGCTTCTCTTACCAAATCCCCCACAGTCTCTCTCAACTCCCGCACTTTCTCTTCCAGATTCAGGTTCCGGTCTGTCAGCATCTCCACCATCTCCTCAGCACCGAGAGCAGCATCCACCTGTATAAGAGGGAGGGAGCAGGGCTGTTGAAAGGTGCCTAGAAAAAGGAGGCACCAACAGGAGAGTAGGGCTGGGCACTCTGGGCAAGGGGCTGGGCTCCCCAGACCTGTTCCTTGAGTTCATCGATGGTGCTCTCTGCCTGGCTCAGTTCCTCCTGCAGACGCTCCCGTTGTTGCCTCACAACTTCCAGCTCTTGGTTCTTTTTCTCCATGAGCTTCTGCAGTTTCACATGCTCCTGCTTCTCTGAGGAAGAAAGATCCCTCATCCTGTGGGGAAGCAAGGAGAGAGAAAGGGGAGAGCATGTGTCAGAATCACTGGGCAATGGGCGCTCTAATGCATTTGGAGACAGGACAGTGAGCTCTGGAGGCAAACGGTGAGGGCACCCTACCTCACCAGGGCATCCTTCAGGCGGGCGTTCTGCTCCTCGAGCTGCTTGAGCTGATAACTGGACGCAGCCCCATCTGAGCCTGGGGAAGACCATTAACACTTTCAGACATGGTTCCAACCCCACCATCAGACCACCAGCAGCTCCTGGGCCCTTACCCTTCTCTTCAATCTCAGCCTTCAGGATCTCCAAGTCAGTGGTGAGCTCATCCACACGCTCCTTCAGTGCCTCCACCTCCTGCTGCAGGGACTCAGCCCGCTCTTCAGCCATCTCCTTGTCCAGAGTGGCCATCTCGATGGCATCAGCAGTGTCAGCCATCTCCTCCATGTAGCGTTCCTTTGCCTCCAGTGCCTCTTTGGCTTCCTGAGGAGGGGTGGAGGTTGGTGGGGGTACAGGCACAGAGATGCCTCATGCACCCTTTCTCATAGAATGTTCCAGGCTGCACCTCCATTTTGGTTTCCAGTACACTTCCTTGGGGCCCATGCCTCCCCCGGTACCCCCTTCATCCCAAGTCCCACCTTCCGCGCCTCCTTGAGGCGCCGCTGCAGGTCTGCCTGCTGCTCTTGCATTTTGCTCTTCCATTCCTGCACCTGCTCCAGCTGGATCTTGTGTTTCTCCAGCTCTTTTAGCTTTGCCTTGTCTTCTGCCCGTTTCAACCGCAGGGTCTCCAGTTTCTCCTCCAGGTCCCGCACCTGGGCCCTCAGCCCCTCCTCCTCCTGCAAAGGAGAGAGAGCGCTTGGTCTGTGCACAGCCTCCTCCTCCACCTAGGGTTGAGGTGGAGCAGAAAGGACAGACATGTGCAAACATCACTCCAGTCCCAGGATCAAAAGCAAGAGGCATACAAACATCTGTTAAAAATCCATATGGGGAAAGTGTGGGCAGAAGGACAGTGTAGTTTAGTCAGTGGCAGGTTCCCCATATGCTATGTCCCCACCCTTCTAGTCCAAGTTCTGGGTCTCCCCCAACCTTGGGAAATTTCCAAGACCTACCGGGGGAGGGCGGTGGTCATAGTCCCCTTTGGTCTTGGTTCTTCTTCACTCCAACACCAGTCCTTACCTTGGAGGGGGAAGGAAGTGGGGGGGCTGCTCCAGGAGAGGTGAGGGCCGGCGTGGGGATGATGGGTGCTGCCAGTGGAGTCTGAGCTGGAGTGCTGGGCTCACTGCTGCTCAGTTCACCTGCTGATGCTGAGCCAGAGGGGCCCAGGGAGCTACTGGCCCCAGCCACCCCAGTACTGGCTGGGCGGGTAGGCTATTCAGAGAGGGCAGGAGCAGACCAGAAAAAGAGTAGGGGACAGGGGTGGTGAAAGAGAGAAAAAATATAAGAATATGGCCAGGGAAGGAGACAGAGAAGGAAAAAGGCAAAAAGAATATCAAAACACAATGAGAACAGAGGAAAGAGGAGAGGGAAAATAACACAGTCAGAGATGGCGACAAAGGACAGAGGGAGGGGGAGGGCAAGGGGAGGAGAGGAAGACATAAGATTATAAGGCTCCTCCCTTGGCACTGACCCCACATTCCTCCCAGCTCTGGCACTACCCCCTTAGAACAGAATCCCTTACTCTCCAGACCTCCCCTCTGTGACCCACTTGTTATCATTCTAGCAATTTCGTAATACTCCCGCTCCTATCAATGCTCTGGGCCCATGCCCTCCTCCCCCTGGGGGAAAAAGTACCTCAAAGTCATTCCCAGAGAAAAAGAACAGATTGGAGTTTGTTCTCTAACTTTCACATTGCCAGAGAAGGTTGGGCTAAAAATGGGGGTACGAGGCTCTATACCCCTGCTAATCCCTCCCCACTCTTTGCGAGTCAAGTTGATTTTCCCTCCCTTGGTCTACTTCAGGGGACCCTGCAGATAAAAGGGCCAGGGTGAAAGTTGTACTTCTAGGCTCCCCCTTGAAACAAGGTCAGTACAGCCAACCCTCCTGTCATCTCTCTCCCCGAGACAAATGGGTTCTAATCAGGCGACAACACCCAGGACCCTGTGGGGCTGGAGCAGAGAGGCTGCCCTAAAGCCCCAGGCCCTGGAGCAGACAGGCCTGCCCAGTGCTCTCTCTTGCAGTGCTGAGCCCTGAAGCTCTCCTGGTGGGCTAACACTCATAGACCCCATGTGATCCAGACACCTCCAACCAAAGCCCTTCACAGACACACACACCTCCTTATCCCCTGACATATACACTGCCAAGTTCTTCTTCATCCCCCACCTCCACCCCATCAAAACTGGTCAAAATGCCCTTCTTCAAGAATGCCTGCCTTGATTAACCACAACCACTCTCATCTCTCGTTTGCACTCAAGCTACTAGCTCAGACACCCTCCTAAGAGCCGCAAGTCATTTTCCCAGGAGGGGCCTGTCACTACCCTCAGTCCTCTCACTCCCCTGAAAAGAGAACCCAAAATGCACTGTGACCAACTTTTACTTGCTCATACATATGCCCACACACATGCACATGCCTGAAATATGTGTGTACACTCAGCAGTGGCTAGTACAGAGGCCTGTTTTTTCTCACCTTGGGCCGCCGAGTTGTGGTCTGGACAGGCAACAGGAGCCAGAGGAGAAGTAGTCAGGAAAGAAAGGATAATGGCAGAAAGACAGAAAGCAAAAGGGACAGCAATGAGAGCAGAAGAAGTAACAGGAATGGGGCTACGGTTAGCCGCCCCTCCCCACCCCCCATCCCCTTCTCCCTCCAGCGAATCACCTTGTTCCTACTCCAGGAACTCAGAACTCCGGTTTCCCATTGGTTCCTTCTCCCACTTTTGCCTAACCTTTGCAGACCTCACCCGTTCAGACACCCTGGAAAACCCAGAAGTCCCTGTCTCCTAGACCAAAGGCAGCAGTTGGTGGAGAAGGCCTCCAGAGACCAGCCCTTCTGCTTCTCACACTCCAGCCCAGAGCCAGAGGCCCCACCCACGCACCACTCCCACGGATTTTCCCAGGTCAGCCCCTTCCTTCAAGTGCTAGACTCCACAGAGGACTCCCTAGAAACAGCATGTGACAAGAGTGATGATATGAGCCCAGAGTGAGTGATACGAATCCAGCAGAGGGAGATCAGGCCCCTGAGGCAGAACAATGCTGCTGTCCTCCCTACCCCACCCCCTTCCCCAGGACCAGATCCTGCAGCAGTCCCTGTCCCTATGGCAGAGGGCTCAGGTGTCAGAACCATGAATATTGCATTAGCCAGAAGCCCAGAGCTCAGCAAAGTAACCCCACCCAGCTGCAAGAAAGAAGGTGGGGGTGGGCAGCAGCACAGAGAAACTACTGCCCTAAATCGAATCCAGAAAACCCTCAGCTTACTACAAAGTGGTAAATAGATGATTAACTCCAACTCTCAAATAGTTCTTGCTACCCAGTGTCTCACAGCTCCAGCAAAGACAAGATTCGGCTTAGATTCTTCTTCTAGGAGACATTGAGCCCAAGGAGACCAACTCCCACTCCTCCTACCCTGGGCTAAGCCTCCATAGCTGTGAGCCAAAAACTATTCTAGGGTCCCCATCTCACCCAGGGAAAGCCCCTTGATACAACACCCCAGTAGGGGAGGGATGCTGAGAGTACAACCAGGAGTCATTCTAGCAAAGGTCAGGCAAGGTAGGCCTGCTGCAGGCACAAAGACACCTAGACCTGCTCCCTCAGATTCTCTCACAGGAAACTCTCCCAGAAACAGTTTGCAGCAAAAGCTGCCTGAAGCCCAAGCCTGTGAGGCCACTGAGTACAAGGCCTGGAACACAGACTCTGAGCCAAAAGCAGGAAGGCCAGGAGCAAATGCCCAGGGCGTGGGGCATGGCAGTGACACACACCTCTCCCTGCCCCCACCTTCATCCCCACCCGCCTCCCCCAACCAGGTAGACAGATGAAGTCTATCAGCCCCCACCCCCACCCCAGCAGCCTGCTGCCACCATCGCCCTGGCAACCCAGCAGCAGGACCAGAGCAAGCAAGAGTACCTTTCGGGCTGTCGGTGCCTGTCTCATCATTGCAGAAAACCAAAGAAAGCCAGGAGAGGAAAGAGAAGGAGGGGCAGAGGAGGATGGACAAACACACAGAGGAAGGACAGACGAAGGGAGGGAGGCAAAGAGACCGAACAGAGGGAAAGGCGGCGGAGACAGGAGATTAGTGCATCAAATCCCAACAATGCAGCCTTAGCTTCCAGGCCTGGCAGCTTCCCAGCCCGCAAACGGCTGCAGCTCAGACGCATAAGCCCCGGCAGGTGTGCAGAGGGACAGCCAGGCTCCGGCCGGCACCGGAGAGGTGCCTGGCCCAGTTCGCCAGCTTAGGCTGATGGCAGCCTCAGTGGCCGCAGCACCAGCTCCACCTGACGTCATGCACCCACCCTCCTCGGCTCCATGGGGGTGGAGCCACTGCTGCTCGGTCACCTAGCAACCACCAGGCTCTGCTGGCTCCTCCTCCTCCTCCTCATGACTGCACAAAGTCCTGTGCAGAGCCGCCCTGCTGCTTTCTCTAAAGACAGGCTCTGGTTCCTCCTGCCCCTTCCCTCCCCCCAAGAGTTTGCTCCAAAAAACTGGGCTAGGAGCCATCCCAGAAATGGTACCCTCGGGGGCCAGGGCATCACTGGGCAGGGACATAAGACCTCACTGCTGTTCAGTCTCTCCCATATTTGCACTCCCCTCTGCCCACAACCCCATCAACCCTGCTTCTGCCTCTTACACTGACAACACCATTATGGTCCCTCATCAGGCCCACACAACCAGAGCACCCCTCCTGTGACAGCATCACCTCTGAGGGGCACACAGAGAGACTAAGAAACCCTGGGAACAATCAGCAGCAGCTCTAATGACAGTGTCTGGCTCCTCTCCCAACCCTCCCCTGGTTGTAGGCAGAATAAAGCCCGTCTCTAAAGGGCTTCCAGAAAGGACTGGCCACCTTGCAGAGACATCTGGGTTCTCTTCTGCCCTCCCACTCAATGTGCATTCTTTTGCTCTGGATCTAGCTTCCTATTCTCCATGGGGTGAAAGCAGGCACCCTGGGCTAAGTGATCTGCTGCGAGAGAACCACTGGAGAGAAGACCTGGGGGGACTTGGCTGACACTTGGCACCATGAGCAAAGAAAGCACTGTATCCCAGCCTGGGCAGCCTAAGTTGGGCTTTGCCACATTTCCCCAGGCAGCTGTGAAAACCCCAGGATTTGGGCATAGCTCAGGCCCCACCCAGCATCAGGTCAGGCTGTGGTCAGAACTCCTCCATAGAGAACAGACTGTTGGTCCATGCTCTTCTCCATTCAGGGGCCTGATGTGCGACGGGAGCCCCAACCAGGAGACAATAATCAAGGGGAGAAGGCAAGTTACCATGACCTTGGAATAGGCCAACCATCCTTTAAAGCATTGTTTTCCTTCTTACATCCCCAATCCCACCCCAGCCAGGACCCCAAAGCAAGTACCAGCATGTGGTCTCTTCCACGGCAAGACTCAAAATGAGGACCATCACCAACAAGGAGTAGGAAGGGAGATGTTTTCCTCTCCCCTCCCACTGCCCCTATCCAGTAGCTCTCCATGCAAGGTCAAGGGCCTGAGACAGGCGGGCAACAAGGAAATCACAGAATTGTACAAACAGCATGGTACACACAGGTCAGACAGGCACATGCACGTCAGAGACAGCTCGGGCACAGGCTCAAGGCAGGGCTGGTGTGAGGAAGTGGTCATGGCAGTGACTTAAAAGAGTTTAGGAGTCTGGGGGTGGCACAGTTGAGTCCCACTCCAATGATGGCTGATGGAAGGCTGCAAGGGGTGGGAGGTGAGCCTCAGGAACACCAGAGGAAAGAAGAGGAAGAGAAAGACTGATGGAGCAGAATGAAGGTGGGCCTCACGCCAATGCCCACCCAGAGGCCGGCACACAGACTCTCAGGCTTTCCAACTCAGGACTGTTCTTACTGTGCTCTGCGCCCTGACCTCCCGCCTCCTTGCGCAACCACCTCTCTTGGTACTTTCCCCATCCCCAATCCCCACTCCCCAAGTCTCTCCTCCCATTGCCCCTAAGCTTAGGCTAAGTAGGAACCCACTGTAGCCCAGTAAATGTTCTATTTCATGCTGCTGCTATTTACAGTCATACTTGGAGTCTCTGACTAGAAGTCCTGAGGTGGAGGGTTGGGGGAGTGAGGGGTGAGGATCATCCCTAATGAGCCCTACCTGCAGCTGGACACTGAGCCTAATACACCCCTCAAAAGAACTCTGAAAGCCAAAGCCACCATTTCCTCTGGCCATCCCAGCCCCAAGGTCACATACACATGCATGCAGCAGCCCAAGGACATGCAGGACAGCTGGGGAGGGGGCTCATGGCCCTCACCCACCCAGGCACAAATAGTAAACACACCACCTTCTTAGGCTTCAGTCCCCGCTGCATGAGGGGCAGGAAAGGGCAGAGTTAGAGAACAGACATCACATTGTGCTAGCTGGCCAGACATCCTGGGTGTGGGCATTAAGACCAACTCAGGCATACACAGGTAAAAGGAGGAGTCAGGTCACTGTCAAGCCCTGGGTAAGTGAGATGAGGGGTCCCTCAAGGATCTGTTTCTAGGATGTCCACACACTGTCCAGCTAGAGAGTCTGGAGCCCCACCTCACACACCCTGAGCAGAGCAGCAGAGGGGAGCTAGGACAGGCCCTCTGCACACAGCCTAAAACAGGTGGCAGAGGGGCTGGCTCCTCACCATTCACTTGTGAACAGCAGAGCTCCTTCCGCCTCTACTCCTACCTTACCCCTACCCTCAGACCCTTTAGACCTTGGTAGCCTTGGGTATCAAAAGGTAGGAAGATGCTCACAACACTATTAGGGTCAGACCTGTCCTTCCTATCATCCCCAGCCTCAGTCCCATTTGACCCTGAACTTCTGAGCCCTAATAGTTTTTCCCTGCTACCACATTTACTCTACCCCTAAAACAACAACACATACCCAGAAAGCTTCCTTCTCAGGGCGGTTGGAGACTGGAAGGCTAACTCAGTTTACTCACCTACTGCTTCTACCTGCCTGGCATTGGGTCTCCCTCCTCTCTTTCTCCTTCCCCTCCTCTTCTCTATCACTCCCCACTCCTGCCCCCAACTACTCACCAGTTTGCTGGTCTTTGCAGTTGAGTCAGTTCCATCTGTAGAAAGTAAACAGAAACAAAGTGTGTACTTGTATAAGGGGTAGGGGCAGAGAACATCATGGCAGGGTAGGGGAGATATAAGAAGGGAACACAGTGGTGATGGAAAATCTCAGGATCCACTGTGGCCCCATGTTCTGGGGACAAGTCCTGGGGACTCCTGGATGTGGGAAAGCAACTTAAGTGGGTGGTTGTTACCTCTTTTGAGGATCTTTGAGGCAGAAGAATCAGGTGTTTCTGGGGAAGTAGTATCTGCTCCATCTTCAAATACCTGGATCTGAGGCCAAAGAATAGACTCAATATAGCCAGATCAAGGATAGCTGTAATATGGACCCCTCCCCAGGCCCCAAGCAAGCCTGGGGTACAGGGCAGCTTCCCTAAGGATGGATCTCCAATCTTCCCTCCCCAACTACCTCCTACTCTCCCAACAAGCGACATATGCTCATGCCCAAGAAGAGGGAGCACCAACACGCCAGCTGCAGATGCAACAGGGCATGTGCACATGTGCATGAGTGTGCAGGCGAACGCACACACACACAAACACAGAAGCAGGTATGAGTACCTGGGATTGGCGCACAAAGATGCCATGCCCTTCATCACAAGTGAAGTACTTCCTGCCTTGGACAGTTCCATCGTTCTTGCCCTTGGCTTCATCCAGGATCACGCCTACCCATTTGCCAGTAGCAAAGAGTGTGGCTCCAACATAGGCCACAGTGCCTCGGTGCCCTTTTCCAATCACCTCCACACGGGAGCCCACTCGCAGAGGCCGGGCACTTGCCTCCGCACTCATTCTGCTACCGCTGGGCGTCTGAAAAAAAGACAAACATACACAGTTAAAGGTCAAGGATGTCATCCTAATGCATAAAAAAGGCCCCAGTCAGGATCCTGGACTGAAAAAGGACCACAAGTCACTTCCCTGAACTCCAATTGCAGGGAGAAGTGGGCCCCAAAATTCCCTTCTGAAAAATGTCAGTGGTGTGTTCTTCTAAGACTTCTCCAAACTCCTCTGGAATCTGCCAGAATTTTTAAGAGTTTATATTCAAATTTTATAACAAATCAGAATTTGCTGATAGATCTGTGAATGTCACCACATGGCTGCTTTCTCAGGAGCACTGCCCCCTAAAGAGGGGAATGAAGCTCAAGCAAATAACTCAGTTTAGACCAGGCTCCCCACAACCCAATGCCCTGACTCAGGAGCCTGGGCTGGGAAGACAGGCAATTCAGTGTGTGAACCCATACAATCCTGTTCCCCTCCCCACTGTCACCTATCTTCCCTGTGGTTCAAATGACTCTCTTAGGCCTCTCTCTTTCAGGGGCACACAATTGTGCCTCCTTCCAGCCCTCAAGTCACCACCACTCCCTCCTGACCTGACTCTCCCCATCCCCGCCCACACACCCACCATGACACTCCTGGATGCCTCATGGCAGCCTATTCAACCATTTAACTCCCTTCTTCCTGGCCTGAGCCCTGTTCTACCAACTCTCTACCCTCAAGCTCTCGAAATCCTTTCCCCATGCTATGTTGCTACAAAAAGAAAAACAAATGCCAGGTAAATCAGGTACCTCAGGTCTGTGCAGCACTCCCCCAGACTCTGCCCAGGGGTCCAAATGGATGGCTTATCACCCCATGGATGGACCAGGTAAACGGATAGACTAAACACCGTCCTTGGGAAGCTCTCAGCTTCTGACACACCCGTGATGACAGGACACAACATGAAATTAGGTCCCAAATAGACCCATGGTTTAGAAGAAAATCACACCTAAGCCATTTTTAGCTATAGCAGCTCCATGAACCAGGGGCCTTGCAGCAAACAGATGAATAAGACATGAAGAAGTGACACCATGGTCCTAAAGACTCCACAGGGCTCCCTTCTGAGGCCCCCACTTGGCTTTGGAAGGGAGCCCCCCAGAGCCTGTCACTCCCTAACTCCCATCCCCAAAGAGCTCATCCAGGAAGGTGAGGATATAGTTCCCAGGGGCTCCAGGACCCCAACTCATACCTGGGATATGCAAGGTGGCTCTAATGGATCTGACAACAGAAGGAACTGACAGTGACATCAAGGCTGGCCCCGAACTTGGAGACCCCCCAAGCTCCCAACCCTAATAAGCCTCTCAGAACCAGGTAGACGTAACAGTGGGTACAGATTCAATCTCAGCCAGAAGAGAAAGAAAACAAGTGACAGACAACAAAGCCGCTCTAAAGAAAGGCTCCACTGTAAGGCCATTCCAACCCACCGACCCCATTCTGAGTCCCCAAGAAAGTCTGGTCCCCCTCAGGAACCTTTGGCCTGAGGTCCAATTAAGAGTCAAAGGTGGGACCTCGCCAGGCCCCACTGAGGGGCCAACTCTGGGAGGAGAAGTCTGTCCAGCCTAACACCATCAGGGCTGCAAGTGGCCCCATCCCAGCTCCAGCCTGTCTCCCCAGCCCCCACAGCAATGTCCACAGGCACCCAGGCCTTCTCCAGCAGCCCTCCCAGGGCCATCCCAGATCAGGCCCACTTACCCGGCTGTACACGTGCCTCTTGCTCTGAGCCATGGTGCTCACCGGGCCTCTACCCCCTCCCCAGCTGGCCAAAGACAGAGAGAAAAGGCAGAAACCTAGGCAGGAGGGTCAGGGCTCCAGGCCCTCATGGACAGACACAGAAGCCGTCAGGCGCGGCCCTCCCCAGTCCATGGACCTCACTCGGTAGCCTACCAGGGTAGGGGTGGGGGCAGAGATGGGGGCTGACTAGCACGTCCCCTCTGCTGCCCCGAGGATTCCTGAACCCAGAGACACCGAATCCTGCTTGCCAGCTGATGAGTCTCACTCTGCGCTAGTGCTGCTCTAGACTTGCAGGAACCGTGCTGGCCTCTGGGTCCTAGTGCCCCCCTTCTTCAGCTGGGCCAGACAAGAGGGGCAGGGACTAACGGGCTAGGCCCAGCCACAGACCCTCAGCACTCACCTCTAGAGTACACTGACCTAGGGCTGGGAGCATAGCTCTGATGGGTCCTCCTAGTCTGCACCCCTCACCATCACTGCCACCCTCCCCCCAAGGATGTGAGGCCTCAGCAGGACCACAAGCATCAAGTGACACTTCAAGACCATCAGCTGCCTAGGGCCTCCAGAGAGCCAAAATAAAGGTCTCTCACCTCCTTTTCTGGTGCTTTGCTCTCTCTCTTCCCTTTCTAAACTCTGGACCGGCTCCAAACTCATGTTATTAGAGTTTGGATTTCAATCTCACACTGGGCCAGGGGAGCCAGGCCCTGCCTGATACACAGCAAGGGAAGGGCAGTAATGAGGGAAACTTAACACACACTGCAAAGCAAGGCAAGTACCCCAGCTCCCCCTGACGCTGGCAAAGGTTGCCACAGTCACTCTTCCTCCCTTCTGGTTGTTATAAAGAGTCAGGCTCTCAACGCCAAGAGTATCAGCTTCAACTGGATTTTTAAGGGCAGTGGTCAAAAGCAGAGAGCCCCACTTGTCCTTGTAGCACACGGCCCAGTCCAGCTCAGCCATTTGCCCCTCATACTCTTGGCCTTGTCTCCTGAACATCTCCTTAACAGAAAGAAAAAGATGGTTTATTTTCTATATTTCACAAAATTTCTTTAATAACCATGTATTGCTTTTATAATGAAAAACGTTTAATCTAATAAGATTATGCATTCTAGTGAAAGGTCTCCAGAGGGCTATGTGATGATACCACTTCATTCACTTACTCATCTAACATGGGCCAGGAACCAACAGACCAGGGTCCCTGCCCCTAACCAGCCAACAAGGTTGGCCTGGGGTCTGACCTACGGCCCTGCTGGGTGCAGTATCCAGCTAGACCCCCGGGCCGAGGGATACCTATCTTGTCCACCCTGGGCTTCACTGGCCGAACAGCGTCTTCCTCCACTCCACCCACATTTTTTTTTTTCCCTTTCTTCTTCTTCTCCCCAAAGCCCTGAAGTACACAGTTGTATATTCTTGTTGTCGGTCCTTTTGGTTGTGCTATGTGGGACACTGCCTCAACATGGCCTGATGAGTGGTGCCACGTCTGCGCCCAGGATCCGAAACAGGGAAACCCTAGGCTGCCAAAGCACAGCATGCGAACTTAACCACTCAGCTATGGGACCAGCCCCTCCACCCACTTTCTAAGGCAGGCGAGATAGCCTAGTAGTAGAATGATAACCAATAGCCAGATCTGTGGCCCAAAACACCTCTCCATATCTTCAATCCTGGCCAGACCCCCTAGGAAACCATTTCTTCCCTCCCCCGCAAAATCTGCACGCTGCCCCCTCCCTTCCTCATGCACCATTACACAGGTGGGTCAGGGCCTACGGGTCCTTGCAACCTGGACTTCACATGTTCAGGACACTTTACAGTCTACAGAACAGCTTAAAAAACATAATTTTATAGTACCTTGGTTATGAGTACCGGTTCTAGACTCAGGCTGGCTTTGTTCAATTCCTAGCTTCACTACATGGTAGCTACATAAATTTGGTCTAATTACTTAACATCCCTGTGCCTCAGTTTCCTCACTTGTCAACTGGGAATAATCAAACGACATATCTCAGAGAGCTGTTGTGAATATTAGCCAAGAAAATCCATGTAAAACATTTAGGACATTGCCTGGTATTTAGTAAGGACTCAGCAGAAGTTAGCTAATAACAACATCATTATCATTGTATTCAGACATCACGAAAACCCCACAGAGAGGCAGGCCAGGGACAATGCTGACAAGGGAACTGAGGCTTAGAGAACTGGGCAACTTCCCTGAAGTTACACAGAAGGTAAGGAGTGGAGCCAAAACTGGAACCAAAGCCTGAACCAGATCCCTCTGCACTTTCTACTATCCTGACTGTCATCACCTGTATCTCTAGGCTTCCAAGGCCATGCCCTTCCTCTAGACCACACTGCCTTCAAAGACTCAAAAGAGCTCAGGTCTAAGAACAACGTCACAACTCACTAGCCACACAGATATATATAGTCACCTAACTTCTTGGAGGCAATTTCTTCTCCTATAAAATGGGAGTAATATTTCTCTTTTTTTTTGCTGGGAAAGATTCGCCTTGCGCTAACATGTGTTGCCAATCTGCCTCTCTCTCTTTTTTCTTTGCCTCCCCAAAGCCCCACTACATAGTTGTATATTCCAGTTGTAAGTCCTTCTAGTTCTTCCATGTGAGCCGCCACCACAGCATGGCTACTGACAGACGGGTGGTATGGTTCTGTGCCTGGGAAACAAACCTGGGTCGCTGAAGCAGAGCACACTGAACTTTAACAGCTAGGCCACCAGGGCTGGCTCTGCATTTCTACATTAATCTTATGAGGCTGGAATAAGATAAAGCATCTAAAAGTGCTTTGTAAAAGTGCAGAAGCTGTAGAAGTGCAAAGAAGTATATATAACCTATAACAGTATATAAGTCTTAAAATAAAATATCTAGACAATAAACATTATAAGGAATTACAAACAAGGGAAAGGTGAGCTAGAAAGAAAAGGGATACCTGACTACACCTTGAATTATAGGTTGTTTTTTGCATATGTGGAGAGGAAGGGCCTACAAACACTGTAAGACAGAAATAATTTTGCTTGACTAGGGAATATTAAAGAAGACCAGCTTGGCTGAACTGAAGAATTCCAGATGAGTTCTTCTATTAAACTATAAATCTTTTAAAGTAGAGCCCACAACTTTTCCTCTTTATGATCCCATCACCCTTAGCTCATGAAGCCAAATGTTTATTGAATAAATAAACACATTAACATTGAGATGTACTAGAAGGTAAGTATGGATAGTCAGGGAGTTTAACATCAGGAAGAGACAAATGGACTGGATCCAATAACAACAGAAGCCAGTCTCTTCCTGACAGGAGACTGGCATAAAGAAAACTATTTTAGGAAAATCAAACTGGTGGCAGAGTGCGATGGACTGGAGGCAGGAACAACTTGGTAAGGACAGGGATAACAGCAAGGAAGCTGCTGCAATAATGAGCAAGGGATGAGGAGGGCCTGACCCAAGCTCATGAGAGAGACAGAAGGGGAAAGGGGCCAACTCAGAGACACTACAAAAAAGCCCAGAGAACGCCCTATGATAGATCAGATACGGGGGAAAAGGCAGCGGGCTTGCTTGGGCTCTGGAGACAAACAGATCTGGATACCACTTTGGATCTACTGTCTCCTCACCTGTATGACTCTGATCAAGATATTTAACTTTCAGAGCCCCAATCACTTCATCTGAAAAAAGGGGGAAACAATGCCTACCTGACAGGGATGTTGCGAGGATTAAACAAGGTTGAAGTAAAGCATTTAGCACAGTGTCTGGCAGAGAATACGTGCTCTATAAATGGTAGACATTGTCCTCACCATTACTGAGTGGGTACATCAATGATGACCTGCACATAGTAGGAAGTGAAATGTTGTATGAATAAATGGATGGATGGATGAATGCATGAATAAGTAAACGAATGAATAAACTAGGGAATTTTCAAGCAGGAGTAATGGAAGAAGATTCATTGAAAACATTACCAGAATTGGGGGGAAAATGGAAAAGGAAACTGAACATGTTAGGAGAGGGAAAATAAGTTTTGTTCTTGGGGCCCTCTCCGGGGCAAATTTAACTGTGCACACTAACACATGTATTTCACTATCTCCTTCCAAAAGGAACCCGTGATGCAGACAAAAACAGATTCCACTACCTCCATTCTACGGGTGATGGAACTGAGTCTCAGAAGTCAAACGACTCACCCAAGTCTCAAGACCAGAAAATGGCAGGAGGCACATTTGACTAGCTGAAACAGGTAGGCGGTCCTTCCAGAGCACTGGGCCCCACCCTATGTCACATAGGACAATTCTGAGTTACATGTTCCCTCAGTGAGAGAGCAGATTTCTAATCCATTTTCCTCTCCAAAGGTATCAAATACTGCTAAAATGTCTAGGAAAATGGGAAGAGAGGAGGGAAAAATCTCTGATGAATAGGTTACCAATGGTCTTGAAGATTTCAGAAAATGACAGGAAAACAGGTAGATTGTTGGGAATTAAGGAGGAAGAAGTAAGGAGGAAAGGCCTCTTTGGCACCCAGCCTGCACCATTTCTATCTTGCTTTTACTGGCACCGCAGCATCGTCTGAGCCCTTGACCTCCTCTTGTCTTGCCTCACCTAACCCTGATCCTGGGCTAACACAACTGTTTGCTTTCCCTGATCCCACTCATAGAGGAGCTGGTCTGAAACCCAGGCAGGCTGACAGCTGGGTCCACACACTTGAACTGAACTGCATTAGGCACTGGGTATACAGTAGTTTGGTTGCAAAGAGATAAAATGAAACACACTGGTAATCAGCAAGATCTAGATTTTCTTAAGACTAAGGTGAAGCTGTACATCTCTGAAAGCACTAGCAGGGAAGAGCTAAGTGTGGACCTAAGTCCCTCAGGAATCAAGAAAGAAGAGGGTCTTCTCACTGAGTGGGGTTGGAGGCTGGGGAACTGGAAGCTTGGAAGGCTGAATTCCAGAGATGCACAGGAACCCAGAAAGACCACAGTTACAGAGCCTTTTGATCCTAGGTCCTACTCCTGTAACTGCGTTACAGATCTCATACAGATAGGGCCTAGCCCCTAAATGGGCTTTCTTTACCTCTCCAGCTCATTACCCCCAGAAATGTCTGCAGCCCACTCCTAACCTGAGTACAGTTCTACTCCCTCCCAAATATCCTCCCCCTCCCCCGAGGAATACCCAGTGACTGCCAGGGCCACCTCCAAAGGGTCCAGACCTCCAAGAGCCAGGAATGAAAGCAACATAATATGCTTCATTTATCCTCAATAAAGGAACTTTTACAGGAAGGCAACAGGCATTTGAGTGCAACCATGTACTCAAGAACTACAACCCTCCCAGTGCTAGCAGAAGTCCAACTTAACAGCCTGTTCAAAGTTCCTGGCACTAGGACCCTGCAGACAGGAACCCTGAGCCTGCGCTCTAAAGAGAGAGATGCACCATTTCACAACTTCAGCAAAAGCCAAAGCAGCCAACAAAGCCACAGCCACCTCGGCTGTGCTGGGCTCTGCCTTTTGGGCAGCTCACCGGCCACTCCCCAGAAGCAGAGCATTTCGTCCTTTCTCTTTTTAAATCCACGTCATCATCTGATCATAATGGAAATCAATCTCAAGTCACCACGCAAAGGCGTATCCATGGCAACCTCAAGAGGAAGGACACAGAAATGATGCTCCAGTGGCTGCAGCAGGAAAAGGTAAGTCCATTTCCCTTCATCCATGCCATCCCACCATTCTCCCCTTTCACTCAAGGCAGGTGTGCACCTTACCTGCAAATTCTATCACACCAAGGAGAAAAACACAAAAGGTGAGTGTTAATAATCTATGCTATTATGTAAGGTTTTACGTCTACCTAGTCTCAGAACTGGCAGAAAAAAAAATCTCTTCTTCTAGCTGAAGGGGACAAGATCTCTTTTCTTATTCACCATCTCAGGTGACATAGCCTGCAGTAATCACTATGAGTCACTTGTCTTTCTATTCAGGATGCTGGGAAATCACTCAAGGATTTCAGAGTTCCCTACATTGTTGTACAAAGCCAGCAACAACACTGACCCCACTGCCCTGCTCACCCATGCCCATCACTATCATGCCCACAGGCTGGCCTGGTAAGACTCTCTCCTGGTAAGACTCCAGCCCCTTGAGGTCCAGAAATTGGGAGTTGGGATTAAATTCCTGCCTTTCTCTGATGCCTCAGGGGAAGGAAAGCCACTTCTGCAGAGGCAAGAGATTCACCAAACATAAGTACCACCAAGCCTAAGTAATCCCCCATACCTCAATTTCCTCTTCTGTAAAACAGGGATAACAACAATACCTTTCCACAAGACTGCTGTAAAAATCACATGAGAATGCCCGAAAAGCACTGAGACGAGTGCCTGGTATGAAGCACTCCATAAACGTCAGCCATTATTATTATGAGGAAGACTCATAATGAGGAGTCCTTATGTGGAGAGGAGAGGCCCACAGTGCAGGATTTAAGTTCAGAGGGTACTCAAGACTCTGGGAGCAGATCTTACGTCTGCTCTTTCCCTTTCCTCTGGACAGTTGTTTCAAGCTTCCTTTATGACTTTCAAGTCCCTATTCCTGTCCAAGGCCATACCACTGCCCTCACCCTCAGCAGATAACCTTGCTGGGAAAGAAAATTGAGCCTATTAGATGAAAATTCTTTTGCAAATTTAGATATAGCTGCAACCATCATTGCCACTTCCTTCCTACATTCTTTCCTTTCTTCTGTCATTCCTCTTCAAAGGAAATAATGTCCCGTTCTTTTCAGGGCCAACCCCTCCACCCTCCTCCGAGGACCTGATTTAGCAATCATCCTTTCTCTTGTGCCTTCAATTGCACCCTCTCTGCTGGCTCTTACACATCAGCAGAAAACCCATACTCAAGACTTCTATTCTAGGAAAAACTGTCTCTATTCTCTGCTACCTCCTCCGCAAACTGCCACCATCTCTCTTCCTCCCCTGCCAAACTACTCCTAGTGAGTACACCCTTCCTATCCCCTCTTCCCGTCCACTCCTCAGTCCACCTGGCTCCCATTCCTACCACTCCACTGAAGCTGCTCACCCTAAAGAAGTCAAAGAGCCCTGGTGACCACAACCCCCTGACTGCCCAATCTCAAGGCGCAGTTTCCAAGCTCATCCTACTCGACCTCCCTGTAGCAACCGAGGCTGCTGGTCCTCTTCCTGCAACTTCTTCCTCTCCTAGCTTCCCAGACAACATTCTTTCTTACCATGTGCACCAATCCTTCCCATCTCCTCTGACATCTTCAGCCTTACATAAGTGCCACTGGGCTCATCTATTCCAACAGCATCAACTACCACTTACTCCCACTGCCCTCAGACACAGACTCTCTTCTGAACCTCAGACCCACCTTTCCACCTGTCTTCCAAGTGCCACAGACCTTCCACGTTCAATATGACCCAAAACACATGTGGTATCTTCCCCCTGAAAAATGCTCCTCTTCTACATTCCCTCTTTACTACTGGCACCACCATCCACCCAAAATAGAAAACTGAGTCATCCTCAACAACTCCCTCTGTCTTGTTCTCAACAACTAATTAGTCGTGATGTCAGGTTAACTCTGCCTCTACAGTCTCTCACAGCTCCATCCCCTCCTTCCATCCCCACTGCCCTAATCCTTAGTTCAGCCTTAAACCATGTCAGGTTAGTACAAGAGTCTCCTGATGTCCCCAATCCAGATGCTCCTCTTTCAGTCTATTTCCAGTTTCCCAAAATACAATCATGTCACCTCCCTACCTAAACACTGCCAGTGGCTTCCCTGCCCACAAAATTGAATCTTCTTAGCACAGCACTACAGGCCATTAAAAACCTGGCCTCATTATGAACCTAATCTCATCAACCACTTCCTTTGATCTCAAATCTTGTATTCCAGCCACTTGGATCTACTTACCTTCCTTCTTATCCCTCTGCAAATGTTGCAAATGTCACCAGAGCCATTCTCTTGCTTCTTCCTCAAGGTTCAGGTCAACGATCACCCCTTTCCTGAAGATTCCCCTGATGTCTCCATGTAGAGCTAGTCATTCCCTCCTCTGCTCTCACATAGCATTTCAGACATATCTCCATTACAATATCACATTTTATTTAAAATACTGTCTCCCTGGGGCCAGCCCAGTAGTGCAGTGGTTAAGTTCGCACATTCCACTTCTCAGCGGCCCGGGGTTCACCGGTTCAGATCCTGGGTGCGGACATGGCACCACTTGGCACGCCATGCTGTGGTAGGCATCCCATGTATAAAGTAGAGGAAGATGGGCACAGATGTTAGCTCAGGGCCAGGCTTCCTCAGCAAAAAGAGGAGGATTGGCAGTAATTAGCTTAGGACTAATCTTCCTCAAAAATATATATATATATATATATATATATATATATATATTGTCTCCCTTATCCCATCATGAATTCCTCCAGGGCAGAGAGTTTTTATTCAGTTCAGTATCCCAAGCACTAAGCAGAGAGACATTCAATGTTGAAGAGACGCCTGTGCCAACACCAGGCTCTAGGCATGTAAGTTGGCTCTGACAGTTCTCCCAGAGAGCAGCTCCACCCTTAAAGCCCACCACCATGGGGGAAATTAACAGTCAAGCACACATGCATCCCAGCAGATGCAGCTCTTTCCTCTCTAGAGAGGAGCCTAAGAAACTAAAAGTGCAGGGACAGCCCCAGGTCCTGTGGAATTTGGTAGTGACACTAAATCTCAATCTCATACGCTTGCAGGGTAAAAGGACCAGAGAGAGACCTCTAGGCTCTAGTGGAAGTGCAGATCTTCTGGGAAAACAGCTTCAGTGAGGCTTTGGGGGTGACCCTTGTCACCAGTCTCTGCTTCAGTGAAGCCCTGGGGAGGTCAGACTGGACAGCCAATTTGTCCATCGGCCCAGTGGAACTGGAACTAGCCTGAACTTCAAAAGAAAAACTATACAAAGCCAAATTCAGAGTCTCCAGGATGGCAAGGACCCAAAGATAGATTTGAATCAGTCAGTTGCTCAGCAGTTACCTCCTCAGGGGACACTGAGGACCCAGTTCTCATTTCCCTTGCTATGGGACTGATAATCCAAGTCCCCACAGTACCACCCAGCAGCTGCAGACAGGCCAAGGAATCTGGGAATCCTCTACTACAATCCCTCCCAACTCATAACTCCAGGCAGCCACAAGCGATGATAGAGCTGGCAGAGTAAAACGTAGAGTGGCAGTTGTGAATGGTATTATGATCCTCTTAACTATCTTTTTTTTTTTTTTTTGAGGCAGATTAGCCCTGAGCTAACGTCTGCCGCCAATCCCCCTCTTTTTGCTGAGGAAGACTGGCTCTGAGCTAACATCCATGCCCATCTTCCTCTACTTTTATATGTGGGACACCTGCCACAGCATGGCTTGACAAGTGGTGCCATGTGTGCACCCAGGATCCAAACCAGCGATCCTCAGGCCACCGAAGCAGAACATGCAAACTTAACCACTGCGCCACCGGGCCAGCCTCCTCTTAACTATTCTGACTCCTCCCTAACAACTTCTTTGTATCCTCATGTTCAGTCAGGCCCAACCAATCAATTCTTCCTTAGCATTGTCTCCTGCATCTTTCCTTTGTCCTTCATCACCACAGTCATCACTTTGGTCTGCCACTTAATAGCTTTGAGAATTAAGGCAAATCATTTACCCTCTTTGGTGCCTTATCTATTAATTAGGGTAACAGCTGCTCCACCTAGGATCATTAAATCAAATGAGATCATGCCTGTGAAAGGTCCTATAATCTGTAAAATGTTATATGTAAATATAAAGTGTCACTAATATCATCAACTTAAGCCCTCTCTACTAATATGTGAAGCATATCTGGCTCCCTGCCTCTCTCCTTTATAGACCACAGTAAGACAACTACACACTCTAAAATATTGCTCTGCCAGCACATTCACTTGCCCAAAATATTTCACTGACATACCATTCCTTACTTTAGTCAAACAATCCTGGATCTGACATATGCAATGTCATCTCTGCACCACTGTCAGCTGCTTAGGATGCTTTCCTTAGCCTTGCAAGCCCCACCCATGCTTCAAAGTCCAGCTAAAACCCCACTACACTCCACGCAGGACTAAATTTAAAAGAGAGGGATTTGAAACAATGTCATGAAGGAATTAAGTAAAAGAAACCTGGTAGGAACAGCTGTCATCTAATACTTTAAGAGTCATCTTTTTAAAGAAGAATTACACTTTTTTTCTGCTTGATTCTAAACGATAACCTAGACCAACAGGATGGAAGTTGCAGAGATGTATTTTAGCACACGAAAAACTTCCTTATTGAACTACCCCAAGACGAAATGGGATGCTTTAGATGTAGTTAATTCCCCAGTATTAGAAATGTTCACGCTCAAATTGGCCATTGAGCAACGATATTTTAGATGAAATTCAACTATCACCAAGGGTAACTGCACTAGAATCACAGCACTTTAGATCTGAAAGGAACCTTAGAGATCTTCTAGTCCAGCCTCCTATTTTATAGACCTGGACAGGTGAAGTGATCACTCAAGGCAGCGCAGCCTGCTTTGAGGAGCAGGGAGCAGAACACAATCTCTAACTTTCAACCCAGTGACCAACACCCTTGCTACTCAAAGTGTGGTTCAGGGACCAGCAGCGTCAGCATCACCTGGGAACTTGTTAGAAATGTAGAACCAACCAGAATCTGTATTTTAACAAGACTCCCAGGTGGGCGCACCATTCAAGTTGAAAAAGCACTGACCAACGCTGCCCCTTCCACACCTCGAGTTTCTAATTCTGGAACTGCACTTCCTAAACTGTTCCAGATGTTAGACAGAGGCAGCACCCAAGAAAAACAGTATTTCCCATTCAAATCTAGGAGACTCTCCATACCATACTTCCAGAGGGAGTGTCACGGTAAATATTAGCATGCTGAAGGCTCTGAAATACTCTGTAGTAGAGAAAACTTTAACCACGAAGTTTCTAAACATATCTGAGCACAAAACATCTTTTAAAAAAAAAGTTGTCTCTTTTAATATCCCCGTGGCTTTGGCAGGACACCTGGTGAAGAATGTCAATCTCCACTTCACAGCTCCTTGACTCGCAATACCTTAGGCATACTGATCAGTAAGCGGTCAGCACGGGCTGCTCTCCTCACTGCAATAAATGAGGCCAAGTGTCTAAATCACTGCCTCCTTAAAAGCAGCAGAATCCCTCCTCTGTGTGATTTAGCTGTGGTTCTGCCTAAAGACGAGAGGGATGCGCAAGATGACTTCTCAAAGGTCATCCTGCCAGTGAAGGCGGACCCGAGGAGTGGGAGACACAGACCCACCAAACGCATACCCAAGGCCCCCAGGCTCGACTCCTCTTTTTGTTTTTTCCGTTTGACACAACTTCTCAACCATGTGCCCAGGGAAAACCTGTGGCTTGGAATGGGTTTGGCGTGCCTCAGAGGCGCCCAGGAAAGAAGGGGACCCTTGCAGTTCCGGAGGGGTTGGGAGGCGCAGTCCCGCCACTCCCAGGACAACACCGCCAGGCTGAGAGCTCAGGTGGGTCGGACGGCCCAGCCCCAGGCGAGCGCCCACCCCGCCGGCCACCCACTGCTACCCCCGCCCCGCGCCCCGGGCTCCACGTCGCGCCCCCGGACGGCGCCGGGACGCTGGCGAACACGCGGCGGAGGGGACGGTTGGCGGGGTCGCCGCCTCCGTACCTGTCCTGTCAGGGGCTCCGCGCCCGGCTCCGGCCCCACAGGCGACCGACGCCCAAGCCCTCGCCGGTCCCGCCCCGCCTGCCTCGCCCGCGTGAGCTGCCCGCCGCGCCGCCCGAGCCCTCCAAGCCCACCCCAGACCTGAGGCCCAGAGGCGCTCTGGGTCCAGGGAAAACGCTACTCTTCCCCGAAGACCCGCCCGGGTTAAAAACTGCGCGCTGAGCGCGGCCGAGGAGCCATCGATCAGGCACGAAGCTGGACACCTGGAGCGAAATATACGCGTGCGCACTGTGCCTGCGACGCCGATTAGGACCACAGGAGAGCGGCGCGGCGTGGCCAGCGCCCTCTGTCGGCAGAGGGGAGACAGTGCAGAGGGGCTGGGTGACTCCATTGCAGCGGGCAAATAGGTTCCCCAGAGGGTCGCTAAGCTTTTGAGTCCTAAACTACTAATTAAGGCAATAGTGTTAAATCGTATCTCGTCAGTTAGCTTGAGGAAAAGATTACATTTTGCTGCTACTGGGTGTTATTCACATGAGGATACAGGCATTCACAAGCCCTTATGATGGGAATGTGAAATAAGGCAAATTCACATACTGGCATTCTGACGGTTTTTTTATTTAGAGAGAGAAAACATTAAAAAGCACAAACTCCTTAACCCAATGCACTCACTTCTGATAATACAGCCAAAGAAATGAAAGAAGTAATAGAACAAGTATTTAAAGATATTTGTACGAGGATGTCGGGAGAGCCAGGATTTGATAGACAATGGGTTCAAATTCTAACGGCAATACGCTAGATGTGTGAGATCTCATGTTGGTTATTTAACCTCTATGTGCCTCTGTTTCCTCATTTGTAAAATGAAAATGTTAATGATAGTATGTATATTATTAGGTTGTTAGGAAGATTAAGTGAATCCATGTAAAGAGCCTGAAATGTAACTATTGTAATGTTAGGTTTATCTCAGTTAATCTCAGATTGAAAACAACCTGGAAAATCCACAAAGTTGGTGGTGGGCTGGAGGTAGGGGGTAAATACTAGAAAGGATGAATTGGACAACCTCTCCACTACTGTCTCTTTTTTCCCCTATTTCTTCTTCTAAATATTTCTAATTATTATTTTGAGTAGATAATGCCCTTGTATAATTCAAAAATCAAAACAATATAAAAAGTATGCACTGAGAAACCTCCCTTCAACCCTTGTTCCCATCCACTCCTTCCCCCTGGCCTACTACAGGTAACCTTTGTTATTAGCTTCTTGCTTATCCTCTCAATGTTTTATGCAAATGCAAGCAAATATGAATGTGTAGTCTTACTCCTCCTGTTTCTTATGCAAAAGGTAGCATACTATGTACACTTGCACCTTAATTTCTTCATTTAACAATGTATGTTGGAGATATTTCTAAATCAGTAAATAGAGATCTTCCTCATTCATTTTTTCAGCTGTATAACACTGTATTGCATGGATACACATAATTTATTAGCCAGCCTCTTCTAGTGGGATACTGTATTTCCAGTCTTTTGCTATTGCAAACGATACTGCAATGAATCACCTTGTATATATGACATTCCATATGTGAGCAGGTATATCTGTAGGATACATCTGGGTCAAATAATAAATACACCCACAATTTTAGTGGAAATAGCTTCTATGCCCTTCAATTAAAAAGAAATGGTATAAAAAATAAACACAAAGGTTTTAAAGGGCACTGCATATGCATGTTTTTATTGTGGTAAAATATGTATAACATAAAATTTACCATTTTAACCATTTTTAATTCAATACTGAAGCTCTGTACCCATTAAATGCTAACTCTCTTTTCTCCCTTCACCCTACCCACTGGTATCAAGCGTTCTACTTTTTGTCTCTGTGAATTTGACTGTTCTAAGTACCTCATAGAAGTAGAATCATACAATATTTATCCCTTTGTATCTGGCTTTCGTCTTCAAGGTTCATTCATGTTGCAGCATGTGTCAGCATTTCCTTCCTTTTAAGGCTGAATAATATTCCATTGTAGGTATACACCCCATTTTGTTTGTCCGTTCAGCCGTTGATGGACATTTGGGTTGTTTCTACTTTTGGCTACTGTGAATAAGCACATATTTTTTAAACATAAATACATCTCCCACTCATCCCATCCCCAAGATCCCTACCCAAAGCAACTCTTTGATGCCAGTTTTAGCTTGCTATTCCAGAATCAGTCTCTGAAAACTTAAGCATTTTAGATGCAAACAGCAGCTTCCTAGACATACTGTTCTGGAAACTTGTTTACAGCCCCACTGGACAATATATCTTGGTGGTTGTCCATATCAGCACATATTGATCTGCCTTGAAATTTTTTTAAGTGTATATTTTTTATTTGTTCTGGAGCCATCCTTCTAAGTAGCTTTAACAACCTTTAACAGATGTGCTGAATTTTCACGTGAAGCTGCCAGGCCTCTAGTAGAATGGGGGTGGGGATACAGAAAAGACCCAAATGCTTCTTCACACCATGAAAGGGGGTCCCACTGAGTCTGATAAGAGACATATTGTTTCTTTTACATTGGATTAGACTGAGAGATCTTCAAGGAAGATTGGTATTGTCTTTGTCCTATGTGTTTTTTCATAGGTGCCAGCCTGAGGCTCCCTGTAATGAGGAACCTGAACAACACCCCTAGGACCCCAAAACTCTGATTTGCATGACTGGATCCCATCCTCCCAACCTGTAATGCTGAACACAGAAGAACATCTCTGCTCATCTGGGTGGAATCCTAGTCGTCCCAGAACATGGGAAGGAACCGAGAGGGAAAAGCCTCCTCTTGAGAAAAAGAATGCAGTTTCCTAGAGGGAGGAGGTGGTTTTCAGGCTGAGAGACTTGGAGAGGGGACTGGATAAAGACAGAAAGCAAAGGGTCCGCCCTGTGGCCAATCGGTCAAGTTTGCCCACTCAGCTTCCTGAGTGCTGACTTAGCAGCTCATCAAGCCATGCTGAGGTAGCACCCCACATAGCAGAACCTGAAGGACCTACAACTAGAATATACAACTATGTACTGGGGGGCTTTGGGGAGAAGAAGAAACAAAAACAAAGAAGATTGATAACAGATGTTAGCCCAGGTGCCAATCTTTTTAAAAAAAAGAGAGAGAGAGCAAATCAAGGTGACCAAGCCAGCTATGGGGGAGAGGAGATGCAGGCGAGAAACGCATCTAGATTAGCTATACCAGCACTGTCCAATAGAAATAAACTATAAGTTTTAAAATTGTCTTGAATTGAGATGGCTAATAAATTTTAAAGAGATTTTTTGGGGGGAAAAGTTATTACAATTAAATTTTATATAAGCCAGCCACATATATAATCTTAAACTCTCTAGTAGCTATCATTTTAAAAAGTACAAAGGAACAAGGGAAATTAATTTTGACAAGATATTCAAAATATTATCATTTTAATATGTAATAAATATAAAAATATTAATGAGATACTTTACATTCTTTTTTTGTACTAAGTCTTTGAAATCCAGTATGTATTTTGCACTTACAGCACATCTCTATTCAGACGGTAAATTTTCATTGGAAATACTTGAGCTGGTTTAGATTTCACACAATTTATAGTTGAAGAAATAGATTTATGTATACAACTTGTTTCAAACATATTAGAAGTTTTCCAATAACTAGATTGAAATATACATTTTTAACTTAAATGTAACTTAATTAAAATTAAATAAAATTTAAAATTCAGTTCCTCAGTCATATTAGCCATATTTCAAGTACTTAATTGCCACATGTGGCCAGTGGCTTTCATATTGGACAGTCTGGAGATAGACTTTCAACCCTTCTTCCCCCTGCTTTATTATACTTTCATGAGAGGGTCTGGTCTTTCAGGAAAGAAGCAAATGTATATTTACCACTGCCTGGCTTGTTACCACACACTGGTAGAGTGTGAGGAGACATGGTGGCCCACAGAGAGCCAGACCTGCTGTTCCCCGTTTCTTTCTGAAGTAGAGGTAGGGACAGCATGAGGATGGTCCCTCAGGGGACCTTGAAGACTTTGTAATAAGAAGGATCCACAATGTAGGATAAGCCAGAACAACTATGAAAAGTCACTCTTACAGTGGGGACTTAGAACCACACAAGTTCTGCTGTAGAAATCATGGGGAAAACCATATTTACATGTGGAGACGTTTTTGTTGAAACAGATACAGACCCTTGAAGGAATACAAGATCTCATTAGATTCTCTAAAATCAGAAATACAAAGATGCCCAATATCTCTGATTCTAACCAACATGGTATTTTAGCACACAGCCGTTACAATAAGGTAAGAAAAAGAGGTAAAAGGCATAAAAATTAGAAAGGAGGAAATTAAACTGTCATTTTTCACAGATGATATGATGAGATATATTTAAAAGCGCCAAAAGAATCTGAAAATTATTAGAATTGATAAAAAATATTTAGTAACATGGCAAGATATAAAATCAATATAAAAAATCAATTGCATTTCTGTAACCAACAATGAAAAGTTAAATAATATAATTTTTTAAATGAAACTGATGCATCTACTAATAAACTTAACAAAATATGTGCACATTCCAAAATTATAAAATCATGTTGAAGACAGTAAAGAGCCTAAATAAATGGGAGCTATAGCACATTGGTGAACAGGAAGATTTAATGTCATAAAGAAGACAGTTATCCCATATTAATCTATATATTTGAAATAACCCAATCAATAGCCTATTGGATATCCTAGAAGCTTGACAACAAATTAGTAAATTTGTACAGAAAAGCAAAGGGACAAAATAGCCAAGAAACTCCTGAAGAAAAAGAACACAGTTGAGGAGGGCGGCAGTGCTTGTTTTAAAGTTATAGTAATTAAGGCAATGTGGTATTGATGTAAGGATCAAAAAGTAGACCACTAGCACAGAAAAGAGTCTAGACCTAAAATAAACACACATACACATGAAAATTTGACATATGACAAAATTTGTATTATTGATTAGTGGGGGAAAGACACACTATTCAACAAATGGTGCTGAGACCATTGGTTATCCAAATGCAAAGGAAGGAAAGAAAGAAGGAAGGGAGGGAAGAAGAAATTGGATGCTTCCATCTCTGGCAATACAGAGGACTAAATATCACAGAAACTCCACCTGATATAGTACAACGAAAAATGCTATATGCAACATTTAACACACATACACATCTATTTGTATGTCCTGAATGAATCGGTGGGAAAGTAAGGGAATTCCCCAGAAGCTAGAGATGGTATGAAATTATGAATCCCAAGGCACAGATGATCAGTGAAGCCAGTGTTTGCTAAACCAACCCCTGGTGGCCTGGAACCTGGGTTTAAAGGACCATAAGTAGAGACAGAAGACAAAATCTGGAGTTGAGCAGAGATGGTTGAAATGGAAAACTATCCCCCTACACATAAAGCCAGGATACTCAAAGAGTAACACCCCCAGAGAGTGAACTTAAAAACAGTGCCTCATAGAGGGCAACAGTATGGATAAAAGTCTATCTCATCCTTGGTTCTGGGGGTAGTGGGAAAAAAACTTTCTGGTAATTCAAAATAATAAGTTGTACTCACACAAGTTTGGGGCCAGAATGTATACCACATGAATGGCAAAAATAATCCCAAGACAAAAGTGTAATTTAAATTGGTCTCAAGTTGGTATAGTACTCCTGGGAACCTGGCCAAACTAATGTAAACCCTCTCTAGCAGAATGTACTTTAATTCCAGGCCTTAAATAATTCCTACAGCTATAATTCCAAGAACCAGGAACATAAAATCAAAGTCACTAAACACACAAAGAAACAAGCTACCATAAACTATTCAAGCCTGCAAATATTACAGATATTTGAATTTTCAGTTACAGTATAGAAAGTGAATATGTTTAATATGTTTTTTAAAACATAAAGGAGGATTTAAAATATAAGGAAGGAACAAGAGATTATATAAATTGACTAGGTAGATTGGCAAAACAACCAACTATAAAATATAGTAATAAAAATATAATAATTGTAATACAAAGTTATTGATAGAATAAACAAAATATTAGTCATAGCTGAAGAGAGAATTAGTAAATTGGAAAACAGATCCAAAAAAAATGAACCAAAATGCAGCTTTAACATATAAGAAGAAGGAAAATGTGAAAGAGAAGCTAAGAAACATGAAAGATAAAGTGAGAAGGCCCAGCCTTTATCTAACTGCAATTCCATAAAGAGAGATGAAAGATAATGGAGGAGAGGCTGCATTTAAAGAGATATGCAGGATACATGTATATCTTCAGATTCAGGAAATCAAAGGGATTCCCACCAGAATAAACAAAAAGAAAGGCACGTCTGGATTAATAATAGTGAAACTGTAGAAAAACAACCCCAAAGCTAAAAATCTTAAAAGGAGCAAGAGAGAAAAGGCAGATTCCCTACAAAGTCACTGTTAGATTAACATCTGATTTCTCAATAGCAACAATGAAAGCCAGAAGATAAAGAAATGTTATCTTTAAGAGGATAAGAGAAGATAACTGTCAACCTATAATTCTTTAGCCAGAAAAATGACCCCTCAAAAATGAATGTGAAATAAAGAAATTTTCAAAGAAATAAAACTGAGGAAGTGTACTATCATTAGATCCCACATTAGTTTTTCTGCATAATAAATTACTATAAACTCAGTGGCACAAAAGGAATACATTTATTATCTCACAGTTTCTGAGTCAGGAGTCTGTGTACACATTAGCTGGGTCCTCTGCTCAGGGTCTTACCAGGCTGAAATCAAGGAGTCACCCAGAACTGCAATCTCATCTGGGCTCCAGGTCCTTCTTCCAAGGTCACTGGTTATTGGCAGAATTCAGTTCCTTGGGACATAGAGGCCTAGAGGCCATGTGGCACTCTCCACATTGTAGCAGTTTGCGTCTTCATGGTAAACAGGAGAAGCTCTCTGACTTCTGGGAAGGCTTGAACTGTTTAAAAAGGCTAGCCTGGTTAGGTCAGGTCCACTCAAAATAATCTCCCCTTTGATTAACTCAAATTCAACTGATTGTAGGCCTTAATTAAATCAGGAAAATCCCTTTGCCAGGTACATGACATATCACAGGACTGAAATTCCATCATATTCATTATTTCTGCTCACACTCAAGGGGAGGAGATTATACAAAATATGTACACAAGAGGGTAGGAATCTTGGGGCCAGCTTAGAATTCTGTCTACCACAAATCCTTATTAAAGGAACTTCTAAAGGATGCACTTCAGGTAGAAGGAAAATAATCCCAGATGGAAAATCTGAGACATAAGAAAATAGAACAAGCAAAGAGAATATTAAACATATGGGTAAATCTACACAAGTATCGACTACTTAAAATATAACAATATATCTGATTTGTGAGATTAATGAAATAATTAAAATACTGAGTTACAAAAGCATATAAGTTCAAAAGGAATGATTAATGTTAAAGAATTCTAAGATATATGTATTATTTTAAAGAAGAATAAAGGTATTGATTAGAGATACTGTTAAGTTAAATATGCAGGTTAGAATTTTTAGACTAACCACTAAAGAAAGAAATAGATTGTGTACTTTCAAAACAAGATAGGAAGTTTAAAAATGGAAAAAACATCCCACTTCACTCTAAGATGCTCCCAACCAATCCTCTTTCCTTCCCTCCCTCCTTCACTGTGGGTCAGACATATCACAGTCTGGTGGATCTCCCAGCTTCTTCCCCATTTTCTCTCACAGCCATTTCTCCTAACAAATTTCTTGTACATTTAATCCTAATTTGGTATCTGCTTCTTGGGTAATGTCTCCAGACTAAGACAAATCCCCAACTCATCTTATCAAATGACTATATCCGTGACAGCAAGACCAGACAATGGCAGTAGAAGTAAGGAAAAGTATATGCCTATCTCATTATGAACACACTTAAAAAGTTCTAAACAAAAACATGAGTATGCTAATTTAGCAATGTATACAAAAATAACATTATGACCAAGTTGGGTTTATTCCAGAAACACAAAGTTGGTTTAATATTTGAAAATCTATTAAGGTTTTCTAGAAAAAGAAACAAAAGTTATAATAATTGAAAGGGATGACATAAAACTCTTATTATTCCTAGATGGTGTGATTTTCTATGTAGAGAAACCAAAAGGATCTACAGATAACTTATTAGAGTTAGATAACTTAATAAAGTTGTTTGATATATGATCAATATACAAATTTTAAAATACCAGTTACAACGGCAAAAAAAACAAGGTAGCTGAAATTAAGTATAGTAAAACTTGTGAAAGATCTTTATGGATAAAATTCTTTAAAATTTTGTAAGGATATTCAGATTTAATTAGATATGAGTATATCTTGTTCATGGTCAGGAAAACTCAATATCATAAAAATGTCAATCCTCCCAGTGGATATAGTACACTCCCAACAGGATTTGTGTGTGTGTGTGAAATCTGAAGAGCTGATTCCAAAATTTACGTAGATGAACAGACCCCAGAAAAGAAGCAATGGGCTGTCACTCCCAGAATTCACTGGTCTTATTGCATGACTCATCACAGGAGCAGCTGGTTGATGGAAAGGTGGAATGATTATCTGCAGGCTCAGTTACAGTGCCAGCTGGGAGACAACACCCTGTGAAGTTGGAGTGTTGTCCTACAAGACATGGTTTATGCCTTAATGCCGAGGACACTATGTGGTACTTTCTCCCTCAAAGCCAGGAAGCACACATCTGGGAACCAAGAGAACAGGCAGAAGTTTCCTGTCTTATCGGTACCCCTAATACCCACTGGAAGGAGTTTTACTCCCGGTCACCATAAAGTGAGACTCAGTAGGTTTGGAATTCCTAGTGCCCACGGGATGAATACCTCCATTGGAGAACTGGCAATAAAGTAGAAGCTGAAACTGTCCTCTGACCAGTCTGAGCTCTCATGTCACTGAGTCAACAGGAGAAGGAAGAGGCCATTATACTGGACTAGGTGATTGACCCTTGGAGCCAGCAAACAAAAGGCATAACCAGATTAAGGGCTAGAAGTCGGCTGGGGGGGGGGGGGGTTGGTGCGCCGGACGGGAGGTGGCAAGTTACGGCAAGGGTCACAGAGGATCAGTCCATCTTGTCTAGGTTTGTTAGTTGGACTGAGGCATTCCAGAGGCTTTGGGCCACCTGAGGATCCTGAGCAGCTTTAGGGGGAGGACTTATCACACAAGAACTGCTAAAGTATTTTCCAGAAATGCCATCCAGCTCCTTTGCCAAGCTCAAGTAGAGGACTGGGACTGCACCTTGTTTGGGATCCTGTGGAGACATGACGGAGAAGGAGAGAAGGTCATGCCGGCTAGGCTTTAGTCTGCTAAGGACACACAAGAAGCAGAGCCCTGTCCCACCCACTTCAGGTCCAGCCAGCTCCTCCCTTACCTACCTTAATGAAGAAGCTGACAAGCCAGAAAAGGAAGCGGTAAAGCCAAGAGAAATGCTTCATGATCTCCGTGTATACAACACCCGGGTCCACGGAGTTCACAGTCACACCTGAGTGAGTGAGACACAAGTATAAGTGCAAAGTGATGCGAGAGGAGGATATTGGGAAGAAAGAATTAAGTGTGGTTCTACAATGTGCAATGAGGGGAGCATCCTACCAGGGCTGTTGGGTAGAGGTGATCAGAGACTAGGGAGTGGTGCCAGGGCAGCCAGTGCTCTGTAACTTACATGAATGGTGGTGTCCAAGCCAGTAGGCAGATATAAGTATTTTAAAGTGTTGGGTGAACTTTAGGAGGAATGTAACAGATGGTGTTGATATTGGAAAATACTAGGAGGAGAGGGATGTTGTGGGTGATAGGAGAATTGGAAAAGGTTGAAAAGTAGATGTGAAGACGGGGTTGAGAGAAATATACGGTGCACAGACAATAAATGGAGGAGATTTCCAGCTGGCTTGGGGGGTATTGGGAGTATTTTATGGCCAGGACATGTTGGGAGGAGATGTGAAAGGTTGGGAATGGAGGAGTAGGGGGTGTCAGAGGCAGTTACCTGTTCCTTGAAGTCTCCGGGCAAGCTCCCCAGTGAATGAGGTCAAAAGCAGTTTGCTGCAGTTATAGTTCTGGTTGAAGGTCAGAGGTCTACCAGCCCCTGTCAGATGCCCCTCATCAATGTACCCACGTGTTTGCTGAAAGGAAGACACATTCACCACCCGGGCTGACCCTGCCCGTTGGAGGGCCCCTGTGTGGAGAGAGGACCACACTCCTTCAATCCAAGTCCTGGGGTAAACTCTCATAGCCACTCCCCAGCCTGCCCCTCCAGGAGACTCCAGGACAGCAGGGTCCACCCAGGGCTCTCAGAAGAGGGTCAGTGGGCCCCCCAACCAGACACCTAGGCTAGGCACAGGACAGCTTAATGTGAACGGAGACTTCATTTTCATTAGATGCTTTCCCAATGCTCTTCCTCCTCTTTTATTTTAGTGTTGGCAGCTTTATCTTGCTTTTCTTCTACTTGCCAGTCGGAGCGAATTTAATTGATCCTTGTTTGTGTTTTTACCTCAGTGATGGCTAAAACTGGAAGGAGAGGCTGGAGACACTGTGAAAGCTGTCTTTCAAGGATTCATTCATTCACTCATTTACTTGTTCACCCCACAAATTTTCACTAAGCCCCTGGATTATGGCAGATATCAAGACAGGTGCTAAGGACATAAAGATGCTAGCTAGGTTTGCAGGAAAAGAAATGTATGCAGAGATACTTGGGAAAGTGGTTGTTTTTTTTTTTTACAAAAAAAAAAACTATCTTCCAAGGGAATAAAAATAAAATTACAATCAGTAGAACAAGTTCAATCTTAAGAAAGAAAAAAAGTACCCAACTATAGGAAAAGTCTGGATTATATGAAGTATGAAAAAGTAGTAGTTGTCACATGAATTTACAGTATGGTTTTCAAACTGATAAAACTGTTTTAAGCCCTATATTTAAATTAAGAATCACAAAGGAAAAACTGAGCAGGTAGTATTTAGCCAAAATTTGCTGGAGAGAAAAGTATTCTTAAAGAGGACAACGGACCCCAAACTTGGAGACACAGTGACATAAAAACCAAAGGGGCTCACAGCCTAGTTGGAGACTGGTCCTCATGGAGCAGTGTCAGTGTGAGAACAGAGATGTGTACAAGGGGCTAAGGAAGCCCCTTACATGGGTCCAGCTGGGGAAGGCATAGATGTCAGGGCAGGAGCCACAGCACGCGGTATCTGTGCTGAGTCTTGGCAGATGAAGTAAAGTTAGCCAGGCTAAGGAGGTGGGAAAGGATACTCCAGATAGAGGGAACTACATGTGCAGAAGCAAAGCCAGAGGAAAAAGACAGAGCATGGTCCAAGAGCTACCGATTGTCTGGCTAGAGAAGAGGGTGTGGCTTCGGGAAGGGCAAAGGATGAGGCTCTCAGTCAGCAGGGGGTCTAGTAAGTGGAGAGAAGGGACTTAGAGTTTATCCTGTAATGGGTAGAGCACCTTCAAAGGATTTTAAGCAAGAAAGTGATATGGTAAAAGGTGATTTCTAGAAGTGGCAGAAGGGAGAATAGATAGAGGAGGGGAAACAGGAGAAAAGACCTTTTTTTTTGGAGGAAGATTAGCCCTGAGCTAACATCAGCTGCCAATCCTCTTTTTTTTTTTGCTGAGGAAGAGAGGCCCTGAGCCAACAACTGTGCCTACCTTCCTCTACTTTATATGTGGGATTCCTGCCAAAGCACGGCTTGGTAAGTGGCGCATAGGTTCACGCCCAAGATCTGAACCAGCAAACCCTGGGCCGCCAAAGCATGAACTTAAGCACTACGCTGGCCAGCCTGGAAAAGACAGTTTAAGAAACTATTACTACACAAGATACAGACAGGGGTTGCAGCCTGTTACAATTTTGGGGAAGGGGAACAAGCATTCAGACTTGCCAATGCATAGAGTTTTGCCTGCTCTTTGCTCAGTTCCCAATTGAGGCTAATTTAATCTTCCCCCAAAGGTTACACGAGATCCTAGCAACATAGTTGCCTCGCAGGAGCGGAATGAGTAGCTGATTTTCAAGGAGAGGAGACCTTTTTTTTTTTTTTTTTTAACTGTATTGGCTTTTTGTATACTTTCAATTTTGTACTTTGGATGTATTACCTAACAAAAAAATCGATTTTCTTTTAAAGAGGCTATTACACAATCCAGGAGAAAATGTTAGGAAGAAGGTGCCTGCCACCCACTCCACCCCCACCCACCTCCCGGGAAGAACCCAAACTTCCTTCCTCAGAAAAGATTAAAAAATCAGAAATCCAAAGGACTTGGGCCCCAGGCAGTGGTGTGTTCAACCTACATCCGTGGTGGATCCTGAACTCTCTGAGAGCAGGAAGTCAGTCTTCTTGTTCTCTATGTTCCTAACGGCCCAGTGCCGCCCTTGAGAAGTATTTGTTGAGATGACTGACTCTACTGATCTGGCTAGAACTTGGAGCTGGGGGAAGGAGGGAGGGGAATCTTAGATCCCCTTGCTGGCTGTATTTTGGGCTGACTGATTCCATTACCAGCCTCCTATTCCTGACTTGTGCCGGGTGGGTTCCCCTGCTGTGCGCAGCAAAAGCAGACTAGGTCATCATTGCTCAGCAAGCAACTAGGTGCCAAAGGGAAGGTGGTGGCCATGGGAGAGAGGAAGCCACGAAAATGTCAGCGGTATGGAGAAGTGGGGGCAGCACAGAAGGTAGACATTCATCCTTCCTTACCTTTGAGTAGATTTGTGAGCAAAAAGGGCCCAATATAGTTGGTGGCAAAGGTGAGATCAAGGCCCTCTGGGGTAAGTGTCGTGGGGAATCCTGGGAAGAGATGACAACACAGATTGTGATGGAGGGACTACCCTATGGGAAACAAAGTCTGCGGGGGTGGAGGGGGGACGTATTGGGATTCAGTAGAAATGCCACAGGAGCATGTATGCACAAAGATAGGGGCAATGAGGGGCTGGCCCCGTGGCCGAGTGGTTAAGTTCACGCGCTCCGCTGCAGGCTGCCCAGTGTTTCGTTAGTTCGAATCCTGGGCGCGGACATGGCACTGCTCATCAGACCACGCTGAGGCAGCGTCCCACATGCCACAACTAGAAGGATCCACAACGAAGAATATACAACTATGTACTGGGGGGCTTTGGGGAGAAAAAGGAAAAAATTAAAAATTAAAAAAAAAAAAAAGATGGGGTAATGAAGTTTGAGGCTATAACTTAAGGTGGCCTTTTTAGGGTAGTGTGTGAATTAGAGAGTTTCAGCAGGATGCACAGGTTAGGCTTTGGAGATGCCTGCTTTGGGGTCCCTGAGCTGGAAAGGAGGCTCCTGAAATGTGTTCGGGGGAAGAAAGTGAAGGTACCTACCACAGACTGCAGCATTGTTAACAAGCAGATGTATCTCAGGGTACTCCTGCAGAAGCCAACGGGCAAAGCCCCGGATGGACGCCATAGAGCTCAGGTCCACCTCACCAAGAAGGAGGTTGTTGCACCGTAAGGCTGCTTGGATCTCGGCCAGGGCTTGCTTTCCACGCTTGAAGCTACGGCAGGCAAGGATCACATGGGCCCCTCGGTGGGCCAGCTCCTGGGCCACAACCTTCCCAATGCCTGTAGGAGGGCAGCTTCAGAGCAGGCTAGTCTGGGCAGTGACTGGAGGGCAATGGAGCAAGGGGAGGGACAAGGGTGCTGACAGTGGGTGCTAGTCCTCTTCCCTGCCCTCCCCTTTGAGGCTTTTGAAGGCTGAGGCCCCTAGTGAGGTGACAAGGTGGAAGGAGCACTCACCACTGTTGGCCCCAGTCACCACTGCTGTCTTCCCAGTCAGATCTGTGGAGCAGTGCTGGAGGTCCCATAGGTGAGACTTATGCCAGAGCCTCACACATAGTCTAAGCAGGAGGACTAGAATAAGGACAGAGCCAGGACCCCAGACCAGGGTGCTGAGTAGAGACCACAGCAACATAGCAGAGACTGCTGGCTGCCACTGGAAGTGCTGCAGTAGGGTGAGGGTGGAGAAGGGCTAAGCAAAGCTGTGTGGGGATTAGCAGTGAGGCTGGTGTGGAGCTTAAGACACGAAATTTAAGGAGGTAAATACTCTTGGATCTGTTCAAGCACCCTGTTTGAACCTGAAAGTGAGTTCCCTCTTAAATTGTGTGCCCAAGCCACTTGATTGCCTCACCCCGGTCAAAGGTCCAAATCAAATATCAAAAGATCAGGGCTTCCCTGAGCCCTGCACAGCCTCTAATTCATCTATTTGCACTCTAAGGGTGATTGACAGAGCTCCAGGGACTGGAGAAGCAAGAGATCAAACTCCTCATGTCTTGAGTCACTCTGTGCTTAAGCAGGGCCATGCGCTTCCTCCACCTCTCCAGCTGAGGCAGACTCCACTGCAGCCCTTGTCTGTCCTTTGCGGGGAGGTGCATGGTTCTCCAGAATGCCACTGCTGGGGCGAAGCCTCTGTCCTAAAGCAGGGTCTCCTAAGGGTGGTAATGGGGTTATTTCCTGGAGCCAGTGTTCTATGTTCTTCCAGGCCTGTAGGACAACTGCTCCTCCCCAGTTCAGTGAGAGTACACAGCTTTGGGCGAAACGGACAGAGACATTGGGCCAATTCTTAAAGCAACTCAGATGTTTATTTCTGGCAAGCAGACAGAAGGAAGGTAGGATTCCTGCTGCCAGGGGTTCAGGACCCAGAATGAGGCAGGTACTTGGAAGGGAGTGACCTCACTTTGGGGGTTGAGTTCTTCATTAGCTGCGCCACCATCACCTGAGGCTTCGGGGCACCTGTCTGGATGGGCTGCTGCTCAATGGGAGGAGAGGCTTGGCCTTTGTCCTCCTGCTGGGGTATGGCAGAGCTGAGCAGCACCTGGGTGGTTGGGTTCCACATGCTCACACCAGGAGCCAGTTTCATTGCTTCTGGCAACAACATGGGCTTCCACATCACCTGGGACGTGGCCTCGAGGACTTGGGGCTCAGGATGAGGCCACTTGTGAGGATCCAGGCCTTGTGGAGGTACGCCCTGTGGAGATACACGGGCGCGGCCGGCCCACAGGTCTTCCAGTAACTCCACCTCTCCATCCCAGCCACTGGGCCACTTGGTACCCGGCCACAGTTTGGGGCTGGGGTTGCGGGCCACGTCGGGGAGCACTGGGTGCGTGGCGAGAAAGCGGAGGCCGGGACTAGGAAAGGGCAGCTTTGACCCGGAGCCTGGCGACGGTAGACCTAAGCTTAAACTGGGGATTTGGAGGCCGGGGCGGGGGTCAGGGCCGAAGTCACGGGACGGAACGCCAGGCGGGAGAGGTAAGAAAACTGCAGAGGAGACGCGGACGCCGGTGCGGGGGGTTCCGGCTCCGGCTGGGGCCTCGGTCTTCTCGCCGCGCGGGCGTCCGCGGTAGGCTTCCACGGGGCGCGCCTCGGAGTCTGGAAGCAGGACCTTGGCCAGCGGGCTCACCCAGAGGCGCGGCAGCCGCGCGGGATCCAGGCGCGCCCCCACCATCCTGCGGCCCACCATGTACTGAGGTGCGCTCAGCCCTGCCTCTGGGCGCCCCGGCTGCTGCTGAGGCTGGAACGACGCTGAGAGCCTGAGCATGGTGGAGCCACCCGCAGAGGAGCTGGCCACTGACACTGGCGAGGCGATGCGGGGCATCTCCTCCTTCTTGAGCTCCGGCCGGTCCCCAGCAGCGTGCAGCTGGGGCGTGCAATAGTAGAGGTCCTCGAGCGAGAACTGAGAGCTGAGGGCCTGTGCCCTCTCGGCTGAGGCCTCGGGGCTGGCTACCAAGGACAGCTCCAGAGAAGAATGGGGACTGCCGGTGTGCGCCGTCTCCACTGATGGCTGGAGGTTCCCGTTCAAGGACCCAGCCGAGGACAGGTGGCCTATTGCCTGGCCATCCAGTTCCTCTAAAGGACCCCTGGGCCCTGCCTCCTGAAACAGCTCCGGGGTGGGTGGCGGGCCTGGACCTGGGATGACTCTCAGCTCGGGAGAACCCTCCCAAGATTCCATCTGCTCCTGTGATCCTCTATCCATCCACGATCTTCCTATAGGGATCTGGTCCACGCTCCCTTGGTCCTGGGGAAATGCAGCCAGAGTGAGAGGTGGGTAGTGAGACATCGGAAAGGGGAGAGAGGAACTAATGGTGGAAGAGTCCAGAAAGGCCCTGAGAACAAGGAAGACGCGGCGAGGGGGTGAGGAGGGGGATGGGGGGGCTTTGGAGAGAGCTGGGGGCTGGGCTTACTTCGCCTTGGAAGGTCTCCTCCAGCCCCACCGAAGCAGGAGCGTGCAGCACAGGCACGGATCCCTGAGCCCAGGCGTCCGTCGTGCATGCCGAGGGCTCCTCATCCTCGCCCCACGTGGGGTCCTCGGCCACTGCAGATTCTCCCTCATCCCGGGCCAGGAAGCGCCACTCGGTGATCTGCAGCATGGCCTCCCGCGCCTGACTGATGGTGAACGGAATGCACTGCGGGGCAAGAGAGGGTCTTAGCCCGGTAGGGAGGGGTTGGAGAGGGGGGAGATGGGTCTGGCAGACCGGATCCAGGCCCACCTGCTGGGTCAGGTAGACTTTGAAAGCAGAGTCCATGACTCTCGCGAGCAGATCGGCCAAGATGTCCCCAACCACGTCCTCGCCCTCCTCGAGAGCCGTAAACGCCATCCACTCAGCCTCAGTGAGCCGCCCAGGTACGATGTCCACCTGGGGTACCTGCACAGTAGGCGGCCGGACCTTTTCCGCCTTGGATCGGGTCACCCCACGGTCTCGGATCTGCCTTTCCTGCCTCTGTGGGAAAGGAACAGGGCAATCAGGGCAGGAAACTGAGGAGTGGAACAAAGAAGAAGCTATAGGCTTGGAGGAAGCTTTCTCAAGTTGTCCAGCAGGAAGGAAAAGCCTTTTGAAAGGGACAATTTACTAAAAGCCTACTATGCGACAGATGCTTTTTAGGTGACTGGCTTAGCTAATTTAATTTTCATAACAGCTCACCAAGTCCATTTTACAGACAAAGAAACAAACACATGTTAACCATCACTTGCTTGGGATCACACAGTAAACCCAGGCTATATGTAGCTCTAACTTCACAGTCCTTGCTATTTGCACTAATTCAAAGTCCTGAGAGTTCAAAGAACTTGAGAAAGACGAGTCGATAAATGGTGCTGGAATTATGGGTGCTGTTTAGAGTATCCATCCCTGCCCCAAATCAACTTAGATTCTCATTTCACAATATTCATATAAATAAACTCCAGATGGATTAAAGGATAAACACACACACAAATGAAACAAAAATATAAACAAAAAATAAAATGTAGGAAAAATAGGTTAAATTGTCATATAGTCTCTGAGTGAGAAAGAACTGCCTAAACATAAAAGTAATGTGAGAAATAACAAAGAAATAAGTAGATAGGTGTACATATGTAGGTCAAGTTTTCCTGTACTTATTTTTAAAAAGTTCCTAATTACAAGCTGATATTAGTAGTTACAATTTTCTGGCACTTCAAGTATGTCAGTCACATACATTGATTCAATTCATACATTTTTTAGACTCCATAATATTTTTGTCCCCATTTTACAGAATTTGCCCAGGATCACCCAGCAAGGAAGTACTAGTGGAGTCATAATGCATATTCAGGTCTGACTCCAGAGCCTGACTTTATCCTGCTGCTCAAAAAATATTTTCGACAAATATAAAAAAGAATAAATATCCTCAAATATATTAAAAATTCGTACAAAATAAGGAAAATCATAAGACCCCAAGGATAATAAGCAAAAGACCTCACATTTCACACAAGTGGAACTATAGATGACAAACATTTGAAAAGATGTCCAACCTTCAAAAATATCAATTCCATTTTTACAAATACACTCAAAGGTTCTCTGAAATGAAAATAAAAATATATTCTCCAACATATTCCTCGTGGTGTCATTTATAATAGAATATTGAAAACACATTTAACAAGAGAATAGATGGCTAATTGTGCACTATCTATATGATGGAATATTATACAATGATTAAGGTAATCTTTAGAAAGAATTTGCAATCGCATAGAAAAATACTTATCATGTAATGTTAAATGAGAGAGATAGGATACAAAATTACATATCAAATATTATCACAGATATGCAAACCAGTATGTGTTGAAGAAGAGGAAAACACCAAAATTGTAACAGTGGGTATGTTTCTTTCATATGCTCTTCTCAATTTTATAAGTTCTCTACAATGAGTTTGTATCCTTTAATAATCAAGAAAAATCCACTTAAAAAGAAAAAGACTAGTCCCAAATATTCATTTTAGGAACATAGGAATTTACTAACAGATCCTTGGGAGCCTCTTCACTTCCCCACAACAGTCTCCCTGATTCCTTCCAAAATTTACCTGCAAACACAATCTTCCCAAACCTTTGCCTCCCCACCCCTAACCTTATTGCCTCATACTTGATGTTCCCCAAAATTCATTCTTCCCCAAATCTGGTGTTTCCTAAACCTCACACTGAATTCAAGACCCCTTAAGCCTCATTTCCCCTCTCTGGCAAGCCCAGGGAATGGCCAACGGCCCAGTCCAGGCTTGGCCAGAGCAGAGCAGGTAAGGCTGAGAGAGGAGTATACTTTCCCGTCCCAGCCTCTCATGTGACACCCGTGATAGTGACCGTACCTAGACGCGGCCTGGCCAGAGATATTGTTGCACAAAGTCTCTTCAAATCTGTTTTATTTTTTAAATGTTTTGGCTTTTAAACAGTTTGACTTTCAAGTGCAGCCTCAGAGTTGTTTAATCTATTTCTTCCTCCTGAAATTCTCAAAATGGGTAATTTAGCAACGCCTATCCCTAATGCCTGACCAATTCTGGTTTATCTATTTAAATGGGCACCTCAATGTACGAGACTTATTACACACATTAGCTGTTTCCAAAGTCATTTTCTTGTGGACTCTGCACCACCCATTTGACCCTTTCCCTCAGGTTCCGAGTGTGACAAAGCGCGGGAGTGGGCGTAGTGCAGGTGAAAGTTTTCTGCCCAAGTACCGACGTGGCTTCCTTGTCATCTTGAACGCCCGCGTGGCGGGTGGGCGCCAGGTGGCAAGGAGCTGGCCCACGGATCCCGACGCCAACCTTAACGGCCGATCCCGCTCTGGCGCACCCCCAGCTGATTGGAAGCTCACCGAGCCTTCGTGAGCCATCGCCGCAGCTGTCACTCCAACCCTGGGTTTCGGAAGCTCCCACCCGCTTCGCTGCGGCCGCCACTGCCGCCTAAAGGTCGCCCGAGCAACCGCGCCGGCGCGGGGCGGCCCGCCCCGCCCACAGTTGCCCTAGCAACCGTGCCGCTCGCGGCACGTTCGCGGTAGTTGCCCCGCCCAACAGTCGTGCGTACGTGCGTCGTCTCTATGGTGGCGGCGGATTCGGAGGGATCCAAGGACCCTGGAGTCAGGCAAGCGGACCTGGGGCTGCTGGTGTGACCTCTGACCCGGGCCGGGGGCTTGGGGGAGCTGAGCCGAGGGCGGAAGGGGCTGGGGACTACCCTGCCTCATCCTGCCTTGGCTCGGGCGTTTGGGACCACTGGGTCCCCCGCCATCACCATTCCTGCTCTGGGATTCCCCCGTCGCCCTATGACTGAGCCCTGGGGCTCCCCTCTCTTGCTCCAAGAGACCGTCCCCATGCATGTGACCCCCCCATCACCGTCCTCGGGGTCCCCCATCACATCATGACCCAGTCTTAGGAGTCTTCCCCAGGGCTTCATGACAGCACCCCCACCCCCCACAGGAACTCTGCTGTCTTCTGTTTCCCGCGCGCCTCGTGATTCGGGCGTCTCTCCCCTAGGATGTTCCGCCGGGAGCGCTCCATCCCCCTTCGAGGCTCAGCTGCCGCCCTGTGCAACAACCTCAGTGTGCTGCAGCTACCCGTCCGCAACCTCACACATTTTGGGGTAGTCCATGGACCCAGCGCCCAGCTTCTCAGCTTTGCTCCTGAGGGTTTGCCCTTGGCCCAGCGCCAGCTCCACGCTAAGGAGGGAGCTGGAGTGAGTCCCCCACTTATCACTCAGGTGAGGCACGGAGTTGGGAGTGGTGTTGCTGAACCCAGTCCTAACCTCTGTCCTCTCCAAACCTCAAGGAACAGGCCTTCCCTAACTCTTAATTTCCACTCTTCTGAGTCCTCATGTCCCCTGCTCTGACCACTTCTCCCTACTCCCATCCGCCTCCCTCCAGGTCCACTGGTGTGTCCTCCCCTTCCGAGTATTGCTGGTACTCACCTCACATCGAGGAATACAGGTAAGAGGAGGACCTTCCTGCCCTGCCCCACTAGAGTCTTCTCATCTGCTCTCCAAGGCCCCCCGAGGCTTCCCCAATTGCTTCTAAACACTTCCAAACTTTTCACATGCTTACCACACTCTTCCTTATTTCTCATTTTCATTCCTTTCATCTTTTCCAATTCCCAAGTACCCTCTCCAATATCTCCCCCTTTACTAGCTGTATGACCTTGGACAATTAAGGTAACTTCTCAGAGCCTCAGTGTCCTCCTCTGTAAAATGGGGATAAAAGTAGTGCCTACCTCCTGGAGTTGTTTTGAGGATCAAACGGACTAGGGCTAGCATGAGTATGTGAAGTACTCAGCACAGAGCTCAGCAAAAGTCAGCTGGGTTGTGACCCCATCCTTGCTTTTGTCTTCCAGATGTTTGAGTCTGATGGCTCCATCATGGTCTATTGGCACGCACTGGACTCTGGGGATGCCTCTCCGGGTACCTGCAGGACTAAGTGGGGTAGGGGGAGCGAGTGTTTGCTGGGGTGGGGGGAGGTGCTATTTCTAATAGTTTTCTCGTTTCCTACTCAGTACAGGCTGTGTTTGCCCGAGGAATTGCTGCCAGTGGCCACTTCATCTGTGTGGGTGAGGGGACCAAGAGCAGGGCATTGGGGGTGCTGGGGTTCAGGGGTGTGGACTTTGGCCAGGAGCTTGCTGAAGGTCTGAGGAAACTGTGGAGGGTGACAAGGAAGGGTGGGAGTGAAGGGGGTTCTGAGAGACTCCAGAAAGCCATGGAGGGTTTCAGAGGGGCAGGATGGGATAGAATAAGGGTAGTGAATGGAAGGGCAGGGCCTTTGGAGCTGTGAGGGGTGGTTGGTTACTAAGGTTTCTGGGATGGAGGGAGTGCTGAGTGTGGTGGCTGGAGACTCAGGAGGATCAGGAAGCCATCAGTGGGGCACTGGTTCTGCAGGAACGTGGTCAGGCCGGGTGCTGGTGTTCGACATCCCAGCCAAGGGTCCAAACATTGTACTGAGCGAAGAGCTGGCTGGGCACCAGACACCAATCACAGACATTGCCACCGAGCGTGCCCAGGGACAGGTGAGTGGGTTCCCCCTATCTGTTCCTGGGAGCCTGGGAGCCTTCGAGCCTTCCCCACCTTGGGAGGCAGGGGACCTGGGTTCAAGTCTTGGCTCTACCACTAAGCAGCTGGATGACTTTGGGCAAAGTGCTGCACTTTGCTAGGCTAGGCTTCAGCAACCTCAGGTCCAGTGATGAAGCCCGAGATTCTTTGCATTTACCTGGCATTTAACAGTAGTTCACTAACACTTTTCAATAGTGGTGGGAATGGAAGAGTTGGGACAGATGGTTTACTAAGATGCTTTCCAGCTCTGACATGTCCAGCTTCCTTCTCTGGACTTTGGCAAGTCCTACCTATTCAGGCCCACCTGCAGCGCCACCCTCTCCAGGAAGCCTTCCCCCTATTCCAGCTCCCACTGATCTCCCTTAGCTGAACCCTGAATTGATACTGCCCAATTCAAAGCCAACTTTTGTCTCCCCGTTTGGATTGCACACCTCTTGAGAAGGTACGTATCTTCTCATTCATATCTTCCACTGCACCTGGCACTGAGCTGGGCCCATGGGCTATGCTGGCTGCCTGGGTTGGGGGTTGTCAAGAGGCCCAGAGTCTAGTTAGCACTAGGACTGGCTCACTGCAAGACCTCCAGGTCATAACACTATGGCCTCTATTTGGTCATCCATGCAGTGAGGACAATCATATACCCCCTCTGAACACGTGGTGTGGGACAGGGGTCGGGGGAGACTCTACAAGGAGTGTAAGGAAAGCATTTTCAACATTTTATGCTTGCTGAGGGAACCCTGGGTTCAGCTAGTGAGGGCTCCACATCTGCCCTTCCCTGGAGGCAAAGATGCAAATACTGCCTCCGTCCCCCTCCTGCCCTGTACAGACAATCCCCAACTTAGGATGGTGTGACGTCATGATTTTTCGACTTTACAATGGTGCAAAAGCCACACACATTCAGTAGAAACCGTACTTCACATTTTGAGTTTTGATCTTTTCCTGTGCTGGCGATATGCAGTTCTCACGTCCCTCACGATGCTGGGCAGCAGGGGCAGCAAGCCGCAGCTCCCAGTCAGCCACGTGCTCATGAGGGTCAATGACCCCCTTACAACCATTCTGTACCCATACGACCATTCTGGTTTTCACTTTCAGTACAGTATTCAATAAATTACATGAGCTATTGAACACTTCATTATAAAACAGGCTTTCTGTTGATGATTTTGTCCAACTGTAGGGTAATGTAAGTGTTCTAAGCAGGTTCAAAGTAGGCTAGGCTAAGCTATGATGTTCGGTATCTTAAGCCTGTAAAATGTATTTCGACTTGATGTTTTCGGCTTACAATGGGTTTATCAGGACATAACCCCATCGTGAGTTGAGGAAGATCTGTGTACAGGACCCAGCAGAGGAGAAAGGCAAGGGCTGATCCTGCCTTTCCCCTCAGGACTGCGTGGCTGACATGGTGACGGCAGATGACTCAGGCTTGCTGTGTGTCTGGCGGTCAGGGCCTGAATTCAAATTATTGACCAGAATTCCAGGATTTGGGTAGGTGAGGTGGAAGGGGGCCGAGGCCTTCCTGAGGTAGCCGCAGGGTGGGAAGTGGGCTTCGGTCTGGGAAATCACTGTGGGGTATTGCCCTTGCAGGGTCCCGTGCCCTTCTGTGCAGCTGTGGCAGGGGACCGTAGCAGCAGGCTATGGAAACGGGCAAGTGCGTCTGTATGAGGCCAGTACGGGAACGCTACATGTCCAGATCAACGCCCACGCTCGGGCCATCTGTGCCCTGGACCTAGCTCCTGAGGTGGGCAAGGTTAGTCTCCTCCTCCATCTCTCCATACCCTTGTTCCTGGTGCTGGAATGTTGAGAGGAACTCCACAGGCTTGTCTTCGCCACTCAGTGTAGCCCCTGGACCCTGCACCCCAGCCTATACCAGTCCCCTGTCAGCACATTCCAACTCCCCCTTGTCCTCCCTGCCTTTTTTTACAGCTGCTTTCTGCAGCTGAGGATACCTTTGTGCACATCTGGAAGCTGAGCAGAAGCCCAGAGAGTGTCTCCATTGAGGTGTGTGTGGTGAGGGGAGTGGAATGGGGAGCCCAAGCATGGGGCAGCAGGCCCTGAGCAGCCCTCTTCTCTCCCAGGTGGAACACTGTCATGGTGAATGTGTACCCGACACCCAGGTGTGTGGTGCCCGCTTCTGTGATCCCTCAGGCAGCTCCTTTGCTGTGACTGGCTATGATCTTGCTGAGATCCTGAGATTCAGCAGCATGTGAGAGAAGAGCAGCCCTCCTTCCCCCCTGTGGTATTTATAAAGTACCCCCTCCACCCAGCCCTTGTCTGATTACTCAGTATCACACTCATACTTCATAGGGGGTGAGCTAAGCTCCAGGGATGAGGGCATGGGGCAAGTCCAGACCAAGCAGAGAGGCGATCTGTCCTCAAGAACCAGGTGAGGGCTGCTGTTAAATAACTTTAATGGTTGATGTGGGAGTCACAGGGGAGGTGCATTTCCTCCCAGGCTCTTCAGTGCCATCCTCAAAGCTGGTTAGTGCGGGGAGGTAGGCCAAGGTTGGTTCCAGTTTTCTCCCAAGAAGGGTTCAGGGGGTCCCAGCCAGCCCCGGGAATGAGTCCCTCAGCACCATGGCAACCACAGCTTAAGAGGGGCTTCTGTTCCCCCTCCCCAGCCTACTCCCAGTCCAGCAGAAGAAGGGGAGGCCAAGCTGGCCAACCTGCTAAAGACAGCGCCATGTCCAGAGCCCAACTGCACATAGGTCATCTCCTCTTCTGGCCAGATCCTGTTGCCAGCACCCTTCTCTCTCACACTGGTGACTGGAGCCAAGTGCGGGGTGGGCCTTTGCTGCAGAGTCCTCTGGACCGTGGGGATCGCTGCTGGGGAAGAGGGGCCACCGAGCAGGAAGCCCCAAGGGAGTGGTCTGGGGGGACAGCGTCCAGGGAGAACGTTCGGGGTCGCCCCCAGGGCAGGGGGTGGGTCCGGGCTGGGGCTGGGGCCACTGAAGCAGGTGAGCAGGGACTAGGCAGGGCAGGCTGCTCTGTAAACATCACTAGCCAGGGTGGGGGCGTCTCCAGCCTCGCGCCCTCCCGCTGGGCCAGGATGTCTGTCACCGCTGCGATGTCATCCAGCGGCTCAATAGCTGTGGCACCAGGAAAGGGTTGAGGGGAGGGGGCTAGTCAGAGCTTAGGCCCCAGGCCTACCCAGCCCTGAACATCACCTGTCGCTGTAATAGGAGGAAAGCAAAGCCCGGATCTCAGCCGAGATTGCATTATCCTGCAGGAGCAGCCCCTCACCTGGGCCACCTGGAGCTGTGGGCTCTGATAAGACTATGGGATGTGGGGGGCAGGGTGGACAGGGGTGAGAGGTTTCACAAAAGTGGGTGAAGAAATCAAGAAAGAGGAGGAAAATGAAAGCAGTGCCAGGCAAGTGAAGGGTCAGAGGAAGAGACAGGAATCCGCATGCAGAAAGGGAAACAGGAAAAAAAAAAATTAGGAAAGAAATCCATGAAATGAATCTGGTTCTTTGGGGTTTCGTTTTGAACTTTGGTGGAGGTGGTTCTAAGAAGAGTGAGAAGAGAAAGGAATACAAAAGGACTGGGTGGGACTTGGGCCTCCGGAGCTCTGCCCTAGCCCAAGTGTGCTTTCTCTCTGCTTCCATTATCAGGGTTCCCTTGAAGCCCCCACCCACTTCCCATCAGGTTCCCGGAGTGCACTTTCACTCACCCATCTCATGGTACAAGGACCCCTGCTTGGCCAGGACTTGGGGTGGTTTCCGGGGAGCGGGGGTTTCAATTTTCATGACTTCATCACAGCACTGCTTCCACTGACCTGAAGGGGGAGCATTGGTTGGGGGTGGGGAGGGGAAGGACTGAGAGAAGGCCAGGCTGCCCTCTCCCCTGCTACATTCTCTTCCACACATTCTTGAAATTGAAGCCTTTGGTAAAAATAAGAAACCCCAGTCCCTCCCAAAGGTTCAGTCCAGCCCCGTGCTCTTACTCATATCAAAGAAAAGCTGCCACAGAGCCTCCATCCAGCTCTGCAGGGCTCCCCGACTCTCTGTCTGAAGGGTGTGTGTCACCTCGTCCTCCCCATACTGGTTACTGATGCTCAGAGTGAAGGGCCGGCCTGCGGCCTGGTCTAGGTCCCCTGCCCGGACTCGAGTCTCCTGCAGGAGAAAGAAGGGGTCTGCTTCCACCTCCACCATGGTCACAGCAGTCAGCAGTGACATCGGGCAGCTTGAACCTCCTTGCCTTAGGAGGAGGAGCTTGTGGGGCTTTCACCAAGCCCTCTCATTTGCCTCCTACTGACCAGAGTGGGAAGGAATGGCAGGAAAGGACTAGGGATGAGACAGATGGTCCTTGGGGAAAGAGGAGCAGATGGAGACAAGGAAAGAGGGATTGAGCAAGGTGGGGAAGGCACGGAGGCAGGCAGGAATGCTGAGGCCTAAGGTCCCTTAGCACTTCCATAAAAGCTGGCAGGAGAGCCAGCAAAATGGCTAGGGAGCAAAGCAGGGTCATGGACTTGGGTTGGGAGAGAAAACCAGGAAAAGTGAAGTAGATACAGATTGGAATCTGAGGGGAAAGATGGAAGGAGGATGAACAATCCTAGACTGGCTGTAGAACCCCCTCTGAGACTTGGCAGGGGCTGAGGCTGGTGACTAGAAAGGATGATCCTTTTCCATTGATGCGAGTGGAGAATATGGTCCCCTCAGGATTCCTGGCCCTGAAGCTGGTTGTGATGCTGTTAGGAGCAGGAGGCTAGCTTTGATCTCACTGAGGTCTCTGCCCACCCTCCTGGGGCCTGAAGGAGAGGTGCCCTGACCCTGGCACCTGGTGGCTTCACCACCAGGGGACCCATCACCTTGTTGATCGCAATAGTAAACAGCGGCTCTTCCCCAGTATCCAAGTCTTCAGGTTGCCGGTAACAGAAGAGGTTTGTGCCTTTCAGGACTCCATGCACTCGCGCCCAGTCCTGCAGCTCCCCAGCTTGCTGCATAAATGACTCCAGGTTTCCTGGGGGAATCACACCCCCCAACACCCTTCTTCCCAGCCCCCATCAAGAATCTGCTGCTTTCAACTCGCCCTCCTGTCTGATCCTCCTCTCATGTTGCCATACCCCTCCTTCCTCCACCCAGATCTTGAGTTTTCAATAGTCCTTTGATTCCTAGGTGTTCCAGCTCTCCTCTGCCTTCTCCCTGTTCCCTTCCACTCCTCAAGACCCCCTCACCTGCACCCTGAGGGTACCAGTGGCGGTAGGCTGAGTCATGCAGAGAGGCTGAGCCACCAGGCGGCAACACACGCTACCGTAAAGGGGCAGCCAGGCGGGGTTCTCTTCTGGGGAGAAGGAAGTGCAGGATGAGGTGAGGAATGCGAAGAGGACCATCCAAGGCTCCTCTTCTCACCATCCAGCATCCTCCATGCACACACATACTCACCGTGGCTGGCGAGGGTGAGGTCGTGTGTGCGGAACCCATCTTGCACTGCTGCCAGGGTGAGCGTGGTGTGAGCCAAGAGGTGGTAACGAGGACCACTACAGGACAGATAGAGCAGTGGGCCTCAGCCAGGGGAGGGGAGTGTTAGACGGCAGGGGCTGGAAGGGCTGAGCAGGTCTGTTCCATTGATCAGGCTGCCCCACAGAAAACCAGCTTGCCTCCCCCACAGCAGCTGAAACAAACATTTACTGAGCTCCTGCTAAGTGCTGCGTCCTGTGCTTTAAAGATGTTACCCCACTGTATTCCCCCGACAGCCCTGTGAGGTTGGTGGCATTCTTTAGTTATAGATGAAGCAGCTTGAGGCTTAGAGAATTTAAGAAATCTGCCCATAATTTATGGCTGGTAGGTGGTAGAGCTGAAATTTGAACCCATGTCTGTCTCCAGAATCAGCATTCTGTTCATTATGCTAGAGATTCTCAAACTGCTCCTCAGAGGTCCAGTGGTTCCACCGGGTCCCTTCAGGCACCTGGAGGCAAACTGCAGGGTCCAGGCTACTGTGCTCCAACCAGGGTGCTCTGTTCTATCTACATAAGCTGTATTGCTGCTGCAAAAAAACTGAAAACCCTGGGGCCTAGCTCTCCTTGCATTCCTATTGGTCCTGGCAGCAGTGCAAAATAGGTTCTGCATGCACAAGACAGCTCAGAGGTCACCTGTGGTCAGGATACAGGCAGCTGAGGGTGGTGGGGGAATGCAAGGCCTTACCCCACAGTCGGGGTGGGGAGCAGGATGGGACTGCTCCCCGAACCCCCAGCACTCTCCAGCGATGCCCGGACACGCCTCCCTGAGGAGCGGCCCAGGGAGCTGCTGAGTTTGGTGGCAAGCCTCTTGGGGGCGCCAACCAGGGCCCCCTCCTCTTCCATGCAGGCCCCATACAGCTCCAGCCGCAGTTCAAAGTCTGGCCCTGCCTCAGAGCTATAAGAATGTGGGAGGAAGAAAAGAGGATGGTCCTGGGGAAGTCCAGGAATATTGTGGGGTGGGGTCAGGGGGGCGGTTGGGGAGGATGGAGTAGGCTAGAGGATGGATGTGCAAGTACAGAACAGCAGAACAGCTCTCCAGGAAGGCCCGTCTCCCTCTCCTCCTCCTCCCTTGTAGCTGCCTCATCCGAGAATTGGAGCAGAGTGGAGAAAGGAGGGAGCCACAGGGATGCGGTACTCACAAGAGCACACTGTTCTGAAAGGAGATGTCAGTGAGGGTCCTATCCACCAGGATCATCTCTGTGTCCTGAATGTGTTCCCCTAGCTGCAGCAGCAGGAACACAGCCCAGCGGTGCAAGTCTGGGGACAAAGAGGGCCAACTGGTAAAGACTGCCCCACAGGAGTCACCTCTCTGAATTCGTCCCAGCATATGTGGAACTCACCGCCTTTGTTCTTGAAATATTCTGTGTCCTTCCACATGAGTGGAATCCGGAGGTCTACGGGGCAGAGGGGTAGGAATAGATGTTGAGATGGGGCAGGAGGTCTTGTGGTTGGGCAAGGAGTGCCAGCGGCTGGGGTGGTTGTGCTTCTTACCAGAGATGCAGACCCGGCCGCGGCAGGGGGAGCGCTCAGCGGGTGGCCCACTGTCAGAAGGCCTGTGGGCAAATCACATCATCCTAGCCTGGCCTCGTGATGCTACTCCCCCTGGCTCCAGTTCCCAAGGGCTCTAGGACCCCCAGGTCCCCAGCCAGACTGCCATGGCAGGGCTAAGGAACTGTTAGGGAGAGTTACCGACTGAACCCAGGGGGTGCCGGGCTTGGAGACACTAGAGGCATGATTGGTCACACACATAATACAAGCTAGGGGCTCCTCCCCTCCAAGCACCCTCCCTGACCACCTGCCCAGACCCCTGCCAGGGACAAGTGGGGCCTTAAGGGGACAGGTGCCCAGAGACTCCTGTCCAAGGGCTCTGCTCCATTAAACCCCAGGCTTAGAGGGGTTTGCAGGCTTTCTTTTTAACAATAAGGGAGGCAGCTCGTCTCCATCTCATGGCTTCTTTGAAATAAGAGGGTACTGGATCCCTCGGAAAATCAAGCTAACCAGTGTTTGATGAAAGGAGAAAACCCAACCAGGGAATATTTGTGTTCCATTGCCACAGACCTCTCTCCTGCCCTCCCCCCAAGCTTTGCTTTCTGCTTGCTCTCCTGAGTAGACATGCTGAGCCTTCCCAGTGCCCCAAGTTCCCCATCCCCCCTGCAGGGCCCCAGGCACCCAGCCTTCCTCCTCTCCCCCCAGCACCAGGTCTCACCAAGCATGTGTCCCTCTCCTGAGGTGATGATTTATCCATCCTAATTCATAGTGCCACTAATGTAACTAGCGACTTAGTAGGGCCTGATGTAGTGGCACTGATGGCCATGTGTTTAGCTGTCAGGGACTTGGGGTGAACCTCAGATCACACTGTCTGGGCTGCGTGTGGGGACTGGGGCCACACAGAGCCTGTCGATGACTGCCTCTCAGGAAACTAAACTCACAGTAGAAGCTGTCCCCCTGCTTGCCCTTCCTTTAGCTTTATGGGGCAGCCGTAGAGTGGGTGTTCTGCCTTCATAGGTGAGCTCTGGAGGGCTCCTGGCACCCTCTCCTTGTGTTAGTCTTCATGGCTGAGCTGGTATGGGCACCACACCAGTGAGGAGATGGGACCTTCTCCCCACTCCACCTTGTGGGGTCAAGCAGGCCACTTTGCCAGAAACCAATTCTCCAGATGACCAATTTACCAAAAATGGCCAATTCTCAGAATAATCAACTTGTCAAATATTTTCTCCAACCTTTTAGTTTTACCACAGCATCGCCTCAACCATTTCACTAGATTTGTCAGATCAGCAGAGTCCAACATCATTGTAGATTTTGTTTCACATCTAGAAGCTGAGCCCTTTTGGAATGCACAATCTAATTTATGTGAAGGGGTAGGCTTTGCCTTAAATGTTTTTTTTATTATTCACTTCCCAATCCCTGCCTCTGATGGTGAACCCCAGGGATAATGAACTATTGTCAGTTTGTAGTAAATTGGGCATTCAGCAAATTGACCATTTGATGAACTGGCTTTGAGAAAACTGGCTTTCTAGAAACCAGCCAGCCAGCCTCATCAGATCACAGGTGGGGCTTAGTAAAGTCATGCTTTTGCATAACTATCCCTCAGACTGCCAGCCTTTCACCAGATGCACTGGCGTTCCTAGCTACTCACTAGTGCACCTCTGGGTAGCACACTGCACTAGTAAAACACCAAGGTGTCTTCCAGGCCCCTGACAGGTCTTCACGGGGAGGTCATCTTCAGGATGGTCCATACTCCACATATAAATACACGCTGCACCACTACCCCTCCTAAGGCCTTGCCTCCCCGTTGCTCACCGCCGGCCTGTCTTCCCCAGCACCTGCGCTTCCTTGCGTCGCTGCAGCTCGCCCATGTAGTTGAGAATGCGGCTGTTGCACACCAGCAGGCTCTTGGTGGCCTCCAGAGCCTGCTCACGCTGGGAGCAGGCCGCCAGCAGCTTGCAGGCCCCTTCCCTCATCCGAATCTCATGGTCTAGCTTTCTCTGCAACTCTGTGTCCTAGCCAGAGTGGGGAGAAGGATAAGAAGGAAATGTCAGTCAGGGGACAGGTGGAAGCACCCTCCAGTCCCCAAGTGGGCTGTAGCCCAGGAGAAACTGATAAGAAACTTATGTCTCAGGCAACTCAAGAGCGAAGGTTGAGTCTCAACCTCAGCTGCCCAAGAATAACCAGAGAAGCTTTGTAAAACTACAGATGCTGTTGTGCATTTGATGGGGGGAGTTTAAATTCCTTCAGCCTGGGGCTGGCCTTGTGGCCCAGTGGCTAAGTTCACGTGCTCCGCTTCTGTGGCCCAAGGTTTCGCTGATTCAGATCCTGGGCGTGGACATAGCGCCACTCAGGCCATGCTGAGGCGGCGTCCCACATGCCACAACCAGAAGGACCTACAACTAGAATGTACAGCTATGTATTGGGGCCTTCGGGGAGAAGAAGAAGGAAAAAAAATAAGATTGGCAACAGATGTTAGCTCAGGTGCCAATCTTTAAAAAAAAAATTCCTTCAACCTCTTTTGAGGCAATTTAGAAAAATCTATGAAAACTACAAATTCACATATCCTTTGATCCAGCTATCCAATATCTAGGAGTTTCTCCTACAAATACAAACATATGGGCAAAGCCATCTATACAAAAATATTCACAGCAGCATTGTTTTAAATACTAAGATGAAAAGCCTTTCAATAGGGCATTGGTCAAATAAGCTACAGCACATCTTCACCATGAAATATGGAATATTGCAGACATTAAAGAGTGAGGTGGACATGTGTGCAGCTGTGAAACAATCTTCAAAATACATAAAGTGAGAAAAGAAAGCGTAACAGTATTATAGCATGCTACCATTTGTGTGTGATATGGTCATGTGCCGCAACAACACTTCAGTCAACAGACTGCATATACGACAGTGGTCTCATAAGATTAGTACCATAGAGCCTAGGTGTGTAGTAGGCTATACCATCTAGGTCTGTGTAAATACACTCTGTGATGTTTGCAAAATGACAAAATCGCCTAACGATGCATTTCTCAGAAAGTGTCTACGTCATTAAGCAATGCATGTATATATATATTCATGCATATACATATACATAGATAGGCATAAAATAGTGGTTGCAGGACTGGGAGCCAGGAATAGAAAACAGATTTAAGATACTTTATTTATATACATATCCTACTCTACTACTGTACTATTGGAAATTGTTACCTTTTTAAAAAATTAAATCTTCTAAGTTAAAAAAAAATTACCAGGCTCCACCTCAGACTTGCAGAATAAGAATCTCTGAGAGTGAGGCATGTTCATTTTTTTGAAAATTCCCCAAGTGATTCTGAGATACAGCCAGGGCTGAGAACCACCAGCTAAAGGGAATGGCCACGGATAGCACAGCCCAGCCTGGGTTACCCGAAAGACTCAAGTGATGAGGGTGGACATCTAGTTGGCAAGGGATCAGTGGAGAGGGAGCATACCACCTACAGAGTTCACCCGTGCTGCACAGAATCTCGTACACACCCCAAATTAGGGGATCTGCCACCTGCTGGCCCTCTGAGCTTGGGAGCTGAAGACGGAGGCAAAGAATGAGAATAAGAAGGCAGGTGAAGCAGGAGGTCAGGAGTGAGGGGCTGAGCAGGCTTTGTGTAAGGGCCAGAGAGGGGGCACTGGGAGAGGCACCAGGATTCTCAGAAACATTTGCTCAGAAAGGAGTTGTGGAGGTCTTGGCACAGAGCAGAGAGTGAGAGCACCGGTTCAACATAAAACAAAACTGGGTCTGAGTCACAGCCCTGCCAGTCTTGAGAAGATGGAAATAAATTTATTTTAAAAGCACCGGGTAATTTACTGAACCTCCCTAAGCCTCTGTTTCTCCATCAGTAAAATGAGGACAGAAGCAGTCCCCGCATCCTGCGGTTGTGAGGCATTAGTGAGACAGGAACGTGAAGCACTTAGCGCAGTGCCCCCAACATGCTATACGTGAAGGTGAGGATGCTTATTTTAATGATGCTACTTGGGCAGCAGCAGCATTCACCCGACAAACACTGCAGCATCCTTGTGCTGTCCACAGCTCCACATTTCACATCCAGCTGAGAGGTTAGAGATGCAGACACTAATGGCTGCTCCATAAGTGCCATGTCATGGCATAAACACCCTCACAGGAAACAGACTGTTAGCTTCTGGCTGAGGTGATGGGGAAGGCTTCAGAGAGGAGGTAGAAGACTAACCCTGAGACAGTGTACACATCAGTTCAGAAGGCAAGCCAAGTGGAACCACCAGGCTGGAAGTGGGGGGGTGAATGTGACCACCCAAAACCTGTCATCTCCCTCATGCCACCTCTCTTCCACACCCTTTGCCCTTGCTTCTGTCCCTGGTGGCTCCAGCCTTCAAGCCTCCAAGATCTGAATACCCTAAATTTCTGCTTCCAAAAGCCTTGCCCAGCCTCCCTGCAGATTCTTCCTTCACTATTTATTCCTGGCTTATGCCAGAGTCTCATCACCCCCCTTCCCCAGCACTATCCACCTGTTTCCCTTCCTGACCCTTCAGAATTAGGCCAACCCAATCCCAACGCCGCCTCCACCAGGAAGCCCTCCCAGACTACACAGCTTCCTCCACCCCGCTATGTCTGCCTGCACCGGGGTCCCACCTCTGCTATGCTTCGTTGCTTGCCAACTCCCCATCCCATTCTGCATCCAGCTTCTACTACAAACACCCCAAAGGGGTGAGAGCAGAGGAGGAGGAGACACAGAGGTGTCCTGGCTGGCCTTCTGGTCGCGGCCCCAGCACTCACGGATCCTTCCCTAGCCCTGTCCATTGCGCGCGCGGCCCCAACGCAGGCAGCGCGCGGGGTCCGGGGAGCCGGCGGGACCCGGTGCCCGCACAGCCGCCCCTGCCCGCGGCGCTCAGGGCGCCGGTGACATCAGCTCCCAACTGCAGCGAGAGCCACCGAAGGGCTCTAGGACGCGGGTGGTCCCTGCTGGGCTAGACTCCGAGCTCCGGTGGCGCGACCACAGAGACCCAGTCGCGCCGCGACAGTGCCTCCGGGGGCTCCCACATCGCCCAAGAAAGGGCTCCGGGCCTCAGCGCCGCGCTCGGGCTGCAGGAGGCCGGGAGGCCCCTCCTGCATTGCGGTTGTCCTCCAAGGTCACCCCTTGCCCCAGAGCATGGGGGAGGAAGACAGTGTATAAATTGGAATAACTGGGGCCAGAGAGAAGTCCCCAAGCCCAGCCTGGATGGGCCGGACTGAGGGCCCAGAAACCCCTCGCTACTCCCCACCCGCCGCCCTCTGGCCCCAAATCCACTCTCCCACGGCTCCACGGCAGAGAGCGCCCTAGGAATCCCCGCTCCCACCCCGTGGGCAGGGCATCTCAGGAATTCTGCTGTGGGCTCTGGATCCCTGTGCTTTGCCCTCATCTCCCCACCGCAGGGATAGCTTCTTGCCGCCCCCTCCCCACCCACATCTCCCCAGGCAGGCAGCGTTTTCACCAGGCTCCTGGGAAAGTGCCCAGAGCTGGATGTCAGGCCGACCTGGGTCAGGGCCCAAGGGGCTGAAGGAGGATGAGTCATGGGCAGAAGCCCCGGTACACATTAGGCCCTCTGTGGACATCCTTTCCCGTCCCTCCCACTCTCTTCTGTCCCTGACTTCCTGCTCTGCTTCTCATCACCTTCTGTTCCCTTCAGAATCTCTAACCAGGGCTTAGTTCAAATCCTGGCTTAGGAACCTGACTAGTTGTGAGAACTTAAACTCTGGGAGCCTCAGTTTGTAAACTGGGGAGTATCACACCTCCTTCACAGCACTATTTGAGGATTAAATGGGAAAGTCTGACCTCCACCTGGCCCCAGCACGTATTTAAAAACCACCTTTCTCTCACTCCCACCTGCCCTTTACTTGCAGCTTAAGTTGCCTCCTCCAGAAAATCTTCTTGGATTTACTCTTCCAGACTACCTCTCTTGCTAATCCCTGAAACATCAGTGGGCCTCTCTTTTGAGAAGGAGGGTGGGGGAACTGCTGAGCTTCCTGGAGAAAGAACACAGCACCTGCAGCCCATGGCGGAAGGAGAGGTGACGAAAGTGAAATCTCTGCCTGTCCCCTGCCCCAGAATGTGGGCAGAGCTCCTCTGAAGAAAAATGACATGGAGGGATGCACAAGTTACACATTTCAATACCTAGATCGGTTCCGTCCCATAAAATCTTCCGTGATGATGGAAATGTTCAGTAGCCATCAAACACTTGCAATGTCGCTAGAACAACTAAGGAACTAAAGTTTAAATTTCATTTTAATTAATAAATTTTAAATTTAAATAGCCACATGTAACTCGTAACATAGACAGTGCAGAGGACTAGGGATGGCAAATAAATTTTACCTCTTGTGCCAACACAGGATAATAGTTACTGTCAGAATCCCAGCAGGCTCACTGGGCACCTTTTCTGTGCATTAAAAAAGATGGCCCTCTCCAGGCAAACAGGTTAGATAAAAGGACCCCCCTTCCTCATGCAGCCCGAACCCAGGCCAGGACTCCTACCTCTGCCTTGCGGCGCCCTTGTGAAGGACACAACCTGCACAATTTATGGCCAAGCTTGAGTTCATAAAGATTCTGAGGCCACAGCTGGGCTTGTTGGTAAAGAGTGCCATGATTGACTAGTAATGTCTACTATGATCCAGGGATGGGGGCAGGGCTGCAGGAGGCATGGGTAACACATACAAGAAATTGCCACTCCTGATCTAGACTTTTTACTGTTCTGTCTGACCTCCCTCAGAAGCCACCCCCTGCCTAGTCCAGACGGTCACTTCTACCGCTTCTTCCATCTTCCCCATCTCAGGAAATGGCCACACTGCCCAGTCGCTCAGCCACATACCTAGGACTCACCCTGGAGTCAATCTTTGCCTCACCCCTCACGTCCAATCCATTGGCAAGCCCTGTCAGATCTCCCACCACTGTCTGAAGCCCACCCGCTTCTCCCAGTCTCCACCATGAGCGCTTTAATCCATAACACCAGGCTCACTTATCTAGGGTGGTAACAACCTCCTACCTGGTGGTCTTCTGCCACCTTTCTGGCCAAACCTCCTCTCTCCCAGCCCACTGCAGCCTAGCCCATTCTCCACAGCAGCCGTCATTTTAAAATATTAGATGTGTCATCCTCCTGCCTAAGACCCTTCCATGGGCCAGTATCACACTCACAGAAAAATCTAAGTGTTTCGTCCTGGCCTTCAAGGCCCTGCATAACCTGGCCTCTGCCCATGAGCTCGACCCCAACTACTGTCTTCCAGCCACACCAGAACCAGAACTCATCCCAGTTAAGGGCCTTTGCCCTTGCTATGCCCTCTGTCTGGAAAGCCCTTCCTTCAATCTTCACATATCTTCATATCCTCTGGTCTCAGCTCAACGTTCTCCTCACAGAGGTCTCCACTGACCTCCACATCTAATGCTGCCTCCCCTACCTGATGTTTGTTACATCCCCCTGTTTTCACCATAATTTCACTATGTGAGATCATGTATGTGTTTGTATGTTTATCATCTGTTCCCCCAGTAGAATGGACCTTTCCTATCTTGTTCACTGAGGTATCTCATGGTCTAGAAAAGAGCTTGGCATATAGCAGGTGTTCAATAAATGTGTTTAACAATAAATAAATTTGAAAAAAAAAAACATCTCCCTGCCATCTCCAGGGCCAGCAGAATCCTTACATCCTGCTCCAGAGTCCCGGTCGCCTACTCTAGTAAGGCCACATCCTTCCTTGCAAACCTCTCTCACATTGGACTCCTCTCTTCTTCCCATACCTAAAAGGGGCCTTCGGCCCCAGAACGCACATCCACCCCCACCCACAGAGCTTCCAGTAATACGTGTGAAGACCCTGTTGCCCACATAATGCTCTGATTGGCAGAACTGAGCCTGGGTCCACACATAGCACCCAACGTAGGGCATACAGAACCACCTGTCCCTCTCCACTTTGAGTGGGCCCTGCCCTCCCCCATCAGCCCCAGCAGGGATGGGCAGGGCTGAGACCTGGGCTGGGATGCATGTGGAAGAAGTGTACTCCAGGGGTGGGGGTGTTACCTCCAGGCTGAGCGCCATCTGCCGAATGTAGAGCATATTCAGGTCCTCCAGGATGTGCAATCTGTCCTGCATCTCTGTGCCCCCCAGTGCCCCTTCCCTCGTTGACCCCTCCAGAGGGGTGGGGTGGGCCCGCACCACGCTGCCCCCACAGTCCCTCCTCCCGCTGCTCCCCTGGTCTCGAAAGAGGCAGCTCTTGGGCAGACGGTAGAGGCCACCCCTGTCCTTCTGCACTCCTGTTAGACCCCTCTGGCTGCTGTGACAAACTTTCCTTGCCTACCGCTGTTCCAGAGCCCTGGCGGGAGCCGGGCATAACAGCAAAGGAAAGCGAGGTGAGGATGAGCAGGGTCCCAGGAGGGGCGGCCAGCTGCAGAGGGGGCTCTGGGCACAAAGTGTCCAGTCTTGCTTTGGTGGCAGCTGTTCCCCCAGCTGTGGAAGAAAAAGGCCCTTTCATTGCGTCTCTGGCCCCTCCCCAGCCCCCGCCCACATCCCTGGCCTGGCAGACAGAGAATCTGTGTGCCGGTAGGGCGTGAGGGGCAGGCACAGCTGGAAGGGGGCAGGGAGGGGACGTTTCATGCAGGTTCTACGGAGTCGTGGGGTTTGTCAGGAGGTTGGAGCTCTTTGAGAGGGGTTCTGGCTTAGTTTAAGGAAGAAGAGAGTTGAAGGCAAGGACTCGAGGGGAGAGTGAGCCCAGGGAGGGGGACAAAGAGATAACGCAGCCCAACCCCCAGGGCCACCTCATCCAACTTGGGGCCCCCATCCAGCCCGCCCCACCCTGGGCTCACAGTTACCTCGCTTTTCCAGCAGAAGGGAGGAGAGGGAGAAAGGCAGGGGTGTGCCTGTCTGCTGCTGCCCCCGCTCCCCTCTGCGGGCCCCTTCCCTTCCAGACAGGAAACCAGCCCCGATTCCCAGCCAGCTGCAGCTTTGCCCCCCCTCCACCCCGGGCCCACGGAGTCACACTCTCCTCGGCAGCGGGCCGGGCCTTGTGCGGCTCCGCCCCGGCTCCTCCTCAGCACAGGCCCCCAAAGGCCGGGCTTATCCCGGGGGCGGCCCCAGCTCACAGGCCCCTCCTCCTGGTCCCCGGGCCTCGCCCCCCACTCCCCGACGCTGGCCCCACGCGGAGTTGCTTGTGCGGGACCGACAAAGGCCCTCTCGCCCAGGTCCACTAGCTTCTGAGTCAGAGAAGGCCCAGGACAGAGTGTGAAAGGGCCTTTGTTCCAGGCAGGCTGGGGGGAAAGGGCAGAAGCCAGGCCTGGAATCCGGGCAGCGAGGGAGAGGGGGGCGGGAGGAGGGCCCCCTCACTTAACTCTTTCCAGGCCCAGCGGGGAAGGAGAGCTGACCTTGGGGACAGCCTCTTTACGGTTACTACTCTCCCTCTCGATCGTAGCTCAGCCCCACACCTTTCAGCCCCTCGCGAGGGAGTTACAGGTAGGGTCAGACCTGGACAACGACTGTAGAGAGCGGGGGGCTATGGAGGAAATTGTCAGACTAGAGGCTGGCCTCCTCCTAGGCCCTAGGAAAGGAGGCTGAAAGTTTGAGTGTGGGAAATAACCCCAAATCGTTAAAAGGGAACTCCCCCCACACTCTCCCAGCCCTTCAGGGGCACAGAGGAGCAGCAGGGGAGGGCTTCAGGGAAGGGGGCAGACCTGGCCTAGAAGTGGAGACATGATGGAGGCTGTCCCAGGCGCTTGAGACAGGTTGTGGGATGGGGCTGGCGGCCAGCGAAGGAGCGGGCGCGCAGGCCAAGAGTCCGAGCTGCTGGAGCCCGCCCAGCTCCCCACCGCCCTCTGCCCCGGGATGCCGGGGAGGGGCCGGGGTCCAGGCACATTTTGGAAATCGAGCCTGGGGCCCCTTAAATTGGAGCCAACCTGGAGTTTTCCAGGCAGAAGCAAATCATCCCAACTGGGCCAGGGAGTGTCGGGTGGCGCGGGTCCGATTAACGTGCAGACGGTCCGCGCCTTACTTTTCAAGTCAACAAGCACCGGTCTGTAGCCGTTCCGCTGCGTCTCCGCCCCTCGGCGTGCGCACTGGCGGGGGCGGGCGGCCGAGCTGCGGGAGCCTGCGAAGGGCAAGGCGGGGACGCGGGGCTCTCACCTCGGGCGGGTCGCTGAAGAGGCTGAGTCGGAAGCGGCCGCGTTTGAACTCCATCTCCAGGGCGGAGCCCCTGGCCACGGTGACCCGGCTCCGGTGGTTTCGGGAGAACATGCTGGCGGCTCGGCGCCTTTGCCTACTCTGCGCACTCCCCGCGCCGCGCGGCTCTGCCGTGTCTCGTCCGCTTCTGTCCCTCGACGCCCGCCCGCCAGTCCGGCCGGGAATCTCCCGCTGCCTGGTTCCCAAACTCCGCCCCCGGAGACGACACCTGGGCCGGGCAGGGCGCGGCACCCTCCTCCTCCACCCCCGCCAGAGGCCCGGCCGGCCGGGCCAGTCCCGGGGCGCCTAGCAGGCCTGGCCCGCCAGCCCGCCAGCCAGGGCACTGTGCGCCTCCGAGCACTGAGGAGACGCTTCCTCCCTTCCGGCCTGGGTCTCGGGAGCCTCACCTGGGCAAGGGGCGGGTCCAGCGAAGCCCCGCCCACCAGCCGCCCCCACCTGGCAAGCCCGACTCCCTGTGCGCGGAAAATACCGCAGCCGCCTGGGTCGCCGCGTGGCGCTCTGCGGCTCTCGCTCGGCCCTGGGACCGCGCCCAGCCTCATCCCCAAGCAGCTTCCGAAGCCACCATTTCAACTTCCTGCAGTCCCAAATGTCCCTTCTTCTTCCTCCTCCCCTCCTTAGGCTCGCCTCCGCGGCTACCTGCCCATTCTTAGTGGCCACAATTCATGGGGCAGTACTTAAGCACGTCCTGAAACCCTGTTCTGTCACTTACTAACCGTGGGCCCTTCGCCCAGTCATTGAACTCATCTGTTCAATGAGGATGTAGTAATTATCTCCCCCCCCTCAGGTTGCCGTGAGGATTACATATGAGAATGAGTGTCAAATGCCCAGCATAGTGCCTGGCGCAAGGCAAGTGCCCCATAAGCGGAGCTATGAAGATAAAGCAGCCGGTGCAGCATCTTTGTGCCCTTGGATGGGGCACCAGCGACCTCAGCTCCCTGGACCCAGACCGTAAGTGCCTTAAGAGGGTGAGGATACTGGGGACCTCAGTATTGGCTCGCTCTCAGCCGCTTTACTGCATGGCTGAGAGAGGGCTACCCTCTGGGCATCTGCAGGAAAAGGGGGCCTGCCTCATCCCCAGTGAGCCTAGTGGGAGAGAAGGAAATGGCAGAGGCTCAGCTTTCCAACCACACATGAGGAGTCTCCTGGGGACTTCAAAACTCACTGGGGAGAACTTGAGAGAGAGTGGGGCTCCTTCATAGCAGGTGGGCTGAAGCCAGAGAAATACCAGCCTTCAGCTTTAGAGAGCCCAGGTTAGAATTACTCTGATGTGGCAGATTACTCAATATTCTTTTAGAAAACCTGGCTAAATTTCTTCAGCAAAAGAGAATATATATTGGCTTAAGGAACTAAAATATCCAGGCTTTAGGTGTGGCTTGACCCAGGCATTCGATGTCACAAGGATCCTGTCTCTTCCCATCGTCCAGCTCTACTGTCCTCCATATTGGCTTCACTTTCCGCAGCATAACAAGATTGTTGCCAAAAATTCTGGGTCTATATCCTATCAGGCTTAAATTCAGCAGGAAAGAGAGCATCCATTTCCTGAAGTTCCTACACATGTCTGGGGTTGACTATGGGCCATTTGGGATCATTTTTCCATCTCAAACCAATCACGGTAGCCAAAGGGGTGACCAGACCTGAACCAATCATGGTGGCTAAGGAGGATTCTGTGTGCCAGGTGGCCAGGCCTGGGTCACTTGCCCACTCCTGGAGACCAATTGGAACCCAATGGGCTGAGAGAGAGGGGAGGGGAGGGAGAGGTGATTTCCCAAAGACTGTTCCAGGTACTGCTACCAGAAGGTGAGGGAATAGATGCTGGACAGGAAAAAAAAAAAAAACAAACACCGTGGACATGCAAAAATTTACATGGAGAAGGGAGTTCTTCTGGTTAGTAGGAAAGACAGATCCAAAGATTTTACAAAATCAGTGGCCTCTGAGATAAACCTCAAAGGATGAGTGAGGGCAAAGAAAAGGAAAAGCATTGTCTCTTAATTTCTTCAAATATCCATGGTCATTCCTCTAAACTGTAAGGTCCCCAGGGAAAGACAGTCTGTCTTGTCCACTGCTTTATGCCTAGTGCCTGGCATATAGGAAGTGCTCAATACACATCAGTTGAAGTGAATGAACACAGGAGATGCCTAAAGGAAGCATGCAAATTTGAGAATGCTTGACTGGGATGAGCCATGCTGTTGGACTAAAATGGTTCATTTTAAATGTTTGTTTTTAAGCAACAGGATGCTTTTGTTCCCCAAATGAAATCTTACCTGGAATAGAATCAGAGCTGCTATGATGGAAGCAGGGGCTGGAGCCTCACACCTTGTCTTCTCTATAGACCCTTCTAGCCCCCAGTGAAATGCAGAAAACCCCTGGCAAAACATGGAGGAAGGGAAGACATTTGGAAAGGAAGTAGAGCTCAAATCCTCCCTGACAATTTGTTCTCAACGTGACTGAAGATTTTGGGAAAGGGGAGACAGAACTAAAGTTATATTTTAGAGATTATAATCTGGCAGCCCTTTGCATAAATCAGTTGAAGGAGGTTGTGACTGGGGTCAGAGAAGCCAGCTGACACTGTTCTCAACTGAGGGTGGAGAAACAAGGGCCAAAATTTCTGAGGACCTATTTATTTTAAAAAATAAATTCTTATTTGAAAACACACATACGGTTTTTTAAAAAAATACTCCTAATTCTACCATTTAAGAAATACTATAAAGTAAAAAATAAATGAATAAATCCATGCCTTCCCCACCATCAGAGAAAAACACTGAGACAGTTTGGCACCTTGGCGTGCTGAAGACTCACACTGGCTCATGAGAGACAACTGCTGATTTTCCAGAATTGTGCATTCCACTTGTTAAACACAGCTTCAATTAAAAATTAAATTATAAACATTTACAACTAAATAAATTATATTAAAGCAAAAGTGATGAATACTCAAAATTCATCACTTCCTAATTGTTTTACTGCACTTTCCTATTATCTCTTGGGATTGCTTACATCCGTAGTATCTGTATGGTGGGAATGCTATGCATGTAATGGCGAGCTACTGCACATCTCTTCCCAATTCTCTGTTCAATGAGACCACGTTTGAAATTGGCCATAGTGGGAGTATTTACACAACAGAAATAGTAATACTATCAATAAGGGCTGTTTCTTTCTGGGTAGCTTTTGTTAAACATTTACCAGCATGCCACTGGTTTGGTGCATAATCTCTCCAACTTTTTCCTTTGCTTAAATCTGTATCTCTGTTTCCTAACTATGAAGAAGGTATTTGGGGAAGGTGTTGTTGGTCAGCCAGTGTTAAAATCCTCCTCCTATTTCCACACAGTCCCCTACTGTGGACAATATTGGTAGGCTGAGGCTCTGCCTTCTTTATGGCACCTGGAGAAAGACATTCCTCCTGCTTCCCACTTCTTCACAGCCTAAGCCAACCAACTGGAATGCTCCCAAATGGACTTTGGATCTCAAGGGAGTGAAAACAAGACCCAGGGAGACTTCATGATATAGTCTCTGCACCTGCATGAGGAGTGGGTGGTTGTGCCAGCAGGGAAATCCTCGTCAGCAGTTTCCTCTGGCATGACTTTGGTGAGGCCTCTGTCTAACTTCAGTCCTATGTTCCTGCTGCCTGGCCTCCCTTGGTTCCCACCCCTTATCCAAGGAAAGTACAAGATGGGCCCAAAACATTTTCTAGTGCTAGGAAGTAAAAAAGTGCTCCAAGAATGATGGAGACATGTCCAAAGGACACAGAAGCTGTTTTAAAGGAATGCCCACTGTCCAAATTTGGGACATATTTGAGTATCAATAAGTAATGATAGTAATGGATTACAAACCCCTTGACTGAAATAGTAATCCATACTGATGTAAATAAATACATATGTGAATGAATACAGGGAGAAGAGAAAGCTCTTCCTTGCAATAGAAAGCCAACTAATACATGGAGAGGGAATAATGGAAGTAGAAAGATTACCATTTGGCAACTATTGTAAGTTGATTCATACACTGACTTATACATCAATGGGTACTAAGCCTGGTGGGTGGAGGTTTGATGGGGAACAGGATATTAGAGTAGTTTCAGAGAATTTCCCCAGAAAATACTCATTAATTACAAAGGTGCAATGGTGACTTTGCAGTGGAGAGAATTGGCAGACACCACCTTGACCGGGTGATCAAGGTTAGCATCATGGGTGGTGGGATAGGCTGACACCATATGCCTCCTGATGTGATACACTGAGAAGAACCCAGCATAATCTTTTTTGTGTAGTACTCCTGTCAAGAATTTATGAGTCTAGACATGAGGAAACACCAGATGGATCCAGGTTGAGGGATGTCCTACGGAATCAAAGGTCCGTACTCTTTAAAACTGTCAAGGTCGTGAAAGATAGGGAAAGAGTGAAGAAATGTTCCAGATTAAAGCAGATCAAAGAGACATGATAAGTGAATGTAATGCATAATCCTGGATTTGGATCCTGGGACACAAAGGAAAAGGAGATATTGGGCAGTTGGTGAAATTTGAATGGGGTCTGTGGATTGGACGGTAGTGTTGTAGCTTGGTTAATTTCCTGATTGGGAGGGTTGCACAAATGTTATAGAATGGTGTACTTGTTTTGAGGAAATACACAGTGAAATGTTTAGGGATGAAATGGCATCATGTCTGCCACTTGCTCTCAAATTAATCAGAAAAGAAATAATGATAATGAGTTGGGGGAGAAAATGGTAAATCTTAACAGTTGCAGAATATGATTTAAGGAGATAAGAGAGTTCTTTGTACTCTTCTTGCAACTCTTCTATAAGTTTGAAATTATTTCAAAATAAATTATATTTTAAAAATAAGGTTTAGAACTCTTTCAGAAGGACAAAGTTCTTCCTTTCAGCCTATAAACATGCTCAAATCTCTCCCACTCTAAACAAAGCAAAACTCAAAACAAAACAAAATAATGAAGCCAGTGGCTACTTACTGTCACCATTTCCTCCCTGCTGGGCATCAGGATGTTGAGGAAACACAACTGGGCCTGTGTCAGGAAGCCTCTGTTAGAGGCTGTCTTTGCCACTCCCTACCTTTGTGACTTTGGCCAAATCGTTTAATCTCTGTGAGCCTCAGTTTCCTTATGAGGGAACAATAGCATCTGCCTCACGGAGCTGCCATGAGAATCAAGGGAGAGAAGGGATATGAAAGCAGGTTATGAACTTTAACATGTTCAACAAATACCAACTGCAAATTATCCCTCATTTTAACTCTTGGTGATATAGGACTATTGCCTTCATACCCTGCTAGAATGCATCCTCTTCTTGGAGCTCAGCCTGCCCTTTGAAGGACTGTACACAGCCAATCACAGCCTTCATCTGCTGATACTCTCTGCCCTTGGTGCCTTTCTTGCCTCTCTTGACCTCCTCTTCTCAACCCTGCCTGACCCCTCTGTCTTTATGTCCAAGACAGGTGTCCACTCGAATCTGTTCCTGGTCCTTTCCTCTTCGTCTCCTCGCTCATTCTGGAATGTCTCAGTGATTTCCATCCCTTCGGACCTCCATTATTGTGCTGATGACACCTCCACTCACACCTTCTGCCTTGGCTTCGATTCGCAGTATTCCATCTCCATCTGGGTATTCCCACAGGCACTTCAAATTCACCTTGGGCAACACTAAATGATTCCCTTCTTACTTACTTCTCTTCCTATGTTTTCCTTTTTACTTAAAACAACATGTTCCCTCTAAATACTTGGGCCAGAATGGTAGAAGTCATGTATTATTGTTGTTGTTTGTTTCTTGAACATCTACTACGTGGCAGATATCAACCTAGGTTCTTTGCATTCTTGATTTGCTTTATTCCCTATGATGTAGGTCTTACATCATTATGTCTTACAAAGCTGGAATCTGAGTTTCAGAGAGCTTAAACAACTTTGAGTCCAAGGTTACATAGCTAATAAATGGTGGAACTGGGATTTTATTATAGGCTTTTTTGACTCCAAAGTCCATTCTCTTAATCTTAATGACTATACGACATTGACTTCTTCCTGAATTCTCATACATAATTGCTAACAATTCCTTTTAATTTTATCACTCAAATGTCTCTTGAATCAGTTCTTTCCTTTCTTTGTTCAGTGCTGCTAACTTGTTCAGACACACATCTCACACATATTTAAATATATGTGTATAGGTGGTGCTTTTTTCTAATTATGAATATGATATATACGGGCTGTAAGACAATTCATTACGGATCTAGATAGTGAAAGTTTTGCAACCCCAGCTTCTAAAGATGACCGCCATTAACGGTATAGCATACATTCCTCAATTTTTTTCTATGTATATGGTAGCATATCATGCCTTCTTAAAATGGATCATGCCATCCTGAAACTTGCTTTCCTTATTTCATATATCAACACACACAGATCTACCTTGTTCTTTTTTTTTAATTAGGTAAAACATACACATGTTTTATACAAAGTTCAAGAGGCACAAAAAGGTATATTACAAAAAATGTCTCCCTTTACCCTTGCTTCCCAGCCACCAGTCGGAATTGCTGTCACCCACTTCTTGGCTAGTTTTCTGGGGCCTCATTTCTTTTAATAGCAGCATAGCTTCCCATTGTGTGGATGTACCAAATCCATGTACCAAATTATTTCAGTGTTTCATTAGAGGGACACAGATTGTTTCCAATGCTATTACCCACTAGGATCTAAATTCCATGTCAATCTTATCAATTACTTATCATTCAACTTTTGTTAGCAACATGGTATTCCAGATTGGTAGTCGCACCATGATTCATTTATCCATTTCTCTAGTGATGAGAATTTAAGCTTAAATACCATTTGCCCTGCTCCTAGGGCACTTGTACTGTTAGGCACTTCTGCCAATTTGCCGGCAATATTGTTTCTTAGGTACTCCTCCTCCCACTGTGAGCTCCTCAAAGATAGGGGAAAGTGTTCATATTCAACTTTGTATCCTCATAGTCTAGCCCGAATTTGGTCCGGAGTGTATGCTCACGCGCTTGAGTGTAGTAATAACTGAATCGCCCGCGCTGAGTTCTGGAACTAAGCGTGGGGAGGCGGAGCGAGGGGAAAGCCGTGCCCCTTTGAGCAGTCCCGGCCTCAGAGGGCCCGGAACTCTTGTTGGAAAGATCGTTGTTTCTCAGGGAGGCTTTTAGCAGCAAAGCGTGCCCCGCACAAGCATGGTTGCTACGCACCGGAAGCAGCCAGTTGTTTTGCTGGAGTCAGTTCTTCCGCGGGGCGGAAGAGGCATGTCTGCTTGTGTCCAAACCATTTTCAGCCCCCTTTTCTTGCAGGACCCCATGAGTAAGCTGTGGCGGCGTGGGAGCACCTCTGGGGCCATGGAGGCCCCTGAGCCGGGTAAGCGCAGGTCGATAAAGCAACTTGGCCATTCGCAGAAAAGGAGTGCCCTTCTTGCTCCTCGGAGCCTCCAGGGTACTTGGCCACAGGTGGAAGGAGAAAGGCGAAGCTGTTGTGGTAACAGCGAGTACCGCGGGCGGGGAGTGGGACCCCTCAAGGGTATCGGGTTCTTCAGAGCCCTGCCTGCCCTGCTCCTGCCGTACACCGTTGATAGGCTCTCCTCCCACAGGAGAAGCGCTGGAGTTGAGTCTGGCGGGTACCCATGGCCACGGAGTGCACAAGAAGAAGCACAAGAAGCATAAGAAGAAGCATAAGAAGAAACACCATCAGGAGGAGGAGGCTGGGCCTACGCAGCCGTCCCCTGCCAAGCCCCAGCTCAAACTCAAAATCAAGCTGGGAGGGCAGGTCCTGGGCACCAAGAGGTGAGGCCAAGAGGGCCAGGGTTTTACATGGGGAACTTTAGGAGCAGGCAGAGATAGAAGGAGAAGCTGTGTAGGCTTTCCAGAAGACAGAGAATGGACATTGTGACTTCAGGGCCCAGGTTAAGGCAGTAAGAACACAAGAGGGTGTAGGGAAGGCTGGATGTAGCTACTGAGAAGGAGACAGTTGCTCAGCTTACAGAGTGGTTGCTTCTCTGCAGTGTTCCTACCTTCACTGTGATCCCTGAGGGTCCTCGCTCACCCTCTCCCCTTATGGTTGTGGACAATGAAGAGGAACCTATGGAAGGAGTCCCTCTTGAGCAGTACCGTGCCTGGCTGGGTGAGAAGGATCTGGAGGTGGGGAGACTGGGTTTCTCATTACACCTGGTTAAGGGAAGAGGGTTGGTTCTGAGGAGGGTGAGAATTTTGAGTCTCCCAGTTTTAACTTGGCCAAATTAGGGTTCTTCATCTCAACAGTTCTACTTCTAGCTTTCCAACTTTCCTTTCCAGATGAAGACAGTAATCTGTCCCCCTCCCCACTTCGGGACCTGTCTGGGGGCTTAGTGGGTCAGGAGGAGGAGGAGGAACAGAGGTGGCTGGATGCCCTGGAGAAGGGGGAGCTGGATGACAATGGAGATCTCAAGAAGGAGATTAATGAACGGCTGCTCACTGCTCGACAGGTAAGTTGGTTCATTCTTTGTCAATATATATTGAGATGCTTCCACGTCCCAAGAACTTTGCTAGGCAGAGGATATCAGTGTGGTGGAGAAAAATCAAAGGTTTCTGTACTCATGGAGCTGGTATTCTTGTGTGTGTTTTTGGGGGGTAAATAAGTAAATAAATAATTTTGAAAAGCTGTAAGGTTTATAACAAAAATAGGGTGATGAAATAGAAAGTGGTAGAAAAGGGAACAACATTAGATAGGGTAGTTAGGGAACACCTCTCTGAAGAGATAACATTTCCAACCAGAGGAGCTTTTCAGGCAGAGAGACCAGCAGGTGCAAAGATCCTGAGTGGAACATGCCTAGGAGTGCTCCAGGAGAAGAGTAAGTGTGACTAAGCCACGAAAGGGTTGTATGCAGAGAAGTGATATATTTGATTTCTATTTCAATAGATTACTTTGCCTTCTTAGCGGGGGTAAGGGATAGAAGCAAGAGCAGCTAGGAAGCCATTCAAGTAGTCAAGTGAGACATGGTGGTAGCTTGAACCAAGGTGAAGTTGTGGAGACGGAGAAAATCAGATGGATTCTGGATATATTTTTGAAATAGACACTTGTTGGCGCCTGGGGTAGTAGGGGAGAGGAATCAAGGATAACCTTGAGTTTTTGGCTTGAGCATTTATCCAATTGATGCTATTTATTGAGATAAAAAGATTTAAAAGAAAATAAAACAAACCTCCGGAGAGGTGGTACACAGAGTTTTGGTACTCGAGGCAGGCAGATAACATTACTAATGCTTTTCCCCTTGAAAGTCAAGGATCTAAAGCTGAAAGTCGGGAGACCTGGGAGAAGGCAGTATTAAGGGCTCCTGGAGAGGGTGCTCATTCCATCCCTCTCTCAAGGCCTGTGCTCAACACCCAGCTTTCCCTATCTGCTCTTCCCCTCCACCTTTTGAGCGGACCTCGCCTCTCCACTTTCTGACACCAGCCGGTATGTCTCTCCCCAGCGAGCTCTGCTCCAGAAGGCGAGGAGTCAGCCTTCCCCGATGCTGCCGCTGCCTGTGGCTGGGGGCTGCCCCGCCCCCGCCCTCACCGAGGAGATGCTGCTGAAGCGCGAGGAGCGGGCACGGAAGAGGCGGCTGCAGGCGGCGCGGCGGGCAGAGGAGCACAAGAACCAGACTATCGAGCGCCTCACCAAGACTGCGGCGCCCAGCGGGCGGGGAGGCCGAGGGGCCGCGCGGGGCGAGCGGCGGGGAGGGCGGGCAGCTGCCCCGGCCCCCATGGTGCGCTACAGCAGCGGGGCACAGGGTTCCACCCTTTCCTTCCCACCTGGCGTCCCCACCCCCGCGCCAGTGTCTCAGAGGCCGTCCCCATCTGGCCCTCCTCCTCGATGCTCTGTCCCCGGCTGCCCCCACCCGCGACGCTACGCCTGCTCCCGCACGGGCCAGGCGCTTTGCAGCCTTCAGTGCTACCGTATCAACTTGCAGATGCGGCTAGGGGGACCCGAGGGCCCCGGATCCCCACTTTTGGCTACTTAAGGCCCTTACTTAACCAGGACTCTTCGCCCTCTTCCCTACCTCCTGTTTTCAGTAATTTCCCCCACCTATTAAATTTAATCCGGTGCCTCGACTTGTACAGAATTGGGGGAATGGGCTATGGGCAGGTCAATTCCCCGTACAGACATCCCACCGGAGCTTGCGTCGACGCCTGGGAAATGTCCGCCAGGCCACAAGAAGACCGCCGCTCTGCTTCCAGACTCAGGCGGACTTCTGGGCCCCCGCCGCTTCCTGTCGGATTACCTGGCGTGGTCGGGTATTTGACGTCATCCCAAAAATAGGGTTTAAGCCAATCCGGGGAAACTTTGCTCTTCTGGACGGCTGTTCATTGGTTGATAACTCAAAGTCTGTTCTATTGTCCACATTGGCTACCGTCGCTGTCAGTCAGGGCCACGGTCGAACCTTACCCCACTCTTTGTCTGTGCAAGCGCTTGTTGTCTGGGAGAGTGGCGGAGGCGCTGTAGGAGATTGGTCACAGGGAGTAACCTCTAGTCCGTTCCTATTGGCCCGCCCTTCGGAGGGCGATGCTGATTGGTAGGATGGAGAAACCTGGGTCCCAGTTGGCAGAGCTCTCCCCGGATGGAAGCTCCGGCCGCGGAGTGATGGTGGCGGTAGCGAAGATGGGCCGGGCAGGGACCGTGGCGGTGGCGGCAGAGGTGGCAGGGGCGGGGCTGCTGGCGGTAGAGAAGGCTGTGGTCCTCAGGGGGCTGTAGGTGGAGGCATGGCTCGGGCCAGCAGCGGGAACGACAGCGAGGAGGCCTGGGGGGCACTTCGGATGCCACAACAGCAGGTATCCCAACAGCTCCAAAAGCCTATCACGACAGCCATTTATTTCTATTTCCCCTTTCCTTGTCCCTTCCTTTCGGGGGCTGGGGGAGGAACTCACGGAGCCAAAGGCACTGTGAAGTTCCTAAACATGTCCCTTCACTCTTTGTCTAAACTTTGTAACGTAGATGTAGTTGACTTTGCCTGCAGCTTCACAGACCCCATCCCATAGCTGCAGTGGAATCTTGCAGTGGTTCTCCAGTGGCCAGAGGCATAGTGAGGCCCCAGGGAGGCTCCCTCTGTCTTGCAACAGTTATTTGTGATGTTTTTCTGTGTGCCTATTGTCACAACAGAGTCCGGCAGCGTCTTCTCTTGAGGGAGCAATTTGGAGAAGAGCTGGAACCCAGACTCGCGCCCTGGATGCCATCCTTTATCATCCACAGCAATCCCATCTGGTTGGGAGCACTGCTCTGGGTCTCACACTGCCCCTCTTCTTCTCTAGGAAGCCTGAGTCCCAGGGGTGGAAAGATCCAGCTTGGGAGTGGGGAGTGGCAGACCGTGGGGGCTGATGAAAGCATCTTAGTTTTGGAAATTAACCTTAAACCCCTTACCCGTTGTTTGAGACTTTGAGATAGCTCAGACCGTCTTCTGGCTTCTCCGCAAACATTCCCTTAACAGAAAACACCCTGGGGAGCTAGGCTTAAGTGTGAGAGAAGTCTTCTATATACAGAGCTGAAATCTGCCTTTATATGTCCACACCAGGCATCTTATTCTCTAGTCTGATTCTTGCTATTCCAAATCTTCTTCCATGTTAACAGCCCTTCAGATAATTTGAACACTCCTCTCAGCATCACTCTTCCGCCTCGCCATAGATCTCTGAGATAAACTTGGTTCACACGGTGGGATTGTGTATGTGCATGCAGAGTGGGTGGGTGGACAGTGCCTTGGGCTGGAATCTCCCCTGGTTCTAAGTGCCTCCTTGCTCCCAGCTTCGAGAGCTGTGCCCAGGAGTGAACAACCAGCCCTACCTCTGTGAGAGTGGTCACTGCTGCGGGGAGACTGGCTGCTGCACCTACTATTATGAGCTCTGGTGTGAGTCTCCAAGGCGGCTATTCTCGGGTCCTTCTGCCCACCCTCCCTTGGACCTCAGAATTCCAGCCTTCAAGGACCCTTCTCTGCATGGGAAGTATCTAAGACTCTCCCTCCTCACCCCCTGCAGGGTTCTGGCTGCTCTGGACTGTCCTCATCCTCTTTAGCTGCTGTTGCGCCTTCCGCCATCGACGTGCTAAACTCCGGCTGCAGCAACAGCAGCGGCAGCGTGAGATCAACTTGTTGGCCTATCACGGGGCGTGCCATGGGGCTGGCCCTGTCCCTACCGGTTCACTGCTTGACCTTCGTGAGTGGCTTGAGGCTCTGGGCTCGCTACCAGTGGCCCCTCCCAAACCGGGACCTTGAATCATCCCTACATTCTCTTTTCAGACGTTTCAATGCACATTTTTCCCTAATAGGAGACACCACTACCCTACCCCTGGTTGCCTTCAACCAATCATGCCATTCTTTCCTGCAGGCCTCTTCAGCGCCTTCAAACCCCCAGCCTATGAGGATGTGGTTCACCGCCCTGGCACACCGCCACCTCCTTACACTGCAGCCTCAAGCTGCCCCTTGACTGCTTCCAGTGACTGCACCTGCTGCTCCTCTGCTTCTAGCTGCCCTGTCCACTGCGAGGGAACAAATGTGGAAGGTGTTTCCTCCTACCAGAGTGTCCCCCATCATCAGGAGGGTGAGCCTGGGGCAGGGGGGAGCCCTGCCCCTGTACCACCCTCTTGCCGCTATCGCCACCTGACTGGTGACTCGGGTATTGAGCTCTGCCCTTGTCCAGACTCCAGTGAGAGCGAGCCAGTCAAGGAGGCTAGGGCTAGTGCCACCCTGCCAGATCTGGAGGACCACGCCCCTTGTGTAGTGCCTCTGGATCCCATATCCCAGGTCTCTCCTGTGGGGCTGGCTTCCAGTCAAGGGGACATCCCATAAGCAGTTTGGGGTGGGTGGATGGGTTCCTTGTCCACCAGAAATAGCCCTGGTCCCAACTCCTCGAGTTCTCCTTGGCCTTTCCCTGTCCTCCTAGAATCTGCTTTCAGGGCTGGAGTCCTGAGGAGAGGGGCAGTGTCTGGGGGACTGTGCTAGCTCTAACCCCCAAGACATACACAGGAGCCTTTGATCTCATTAAAGAGATGTGAACCAGCTGCTTGTGGATTTGGGTGGACTAGTGCTCAACTCACTGCATTGCACTTGACCTGAGTGGATTTGGAGGGGTCAGGTAATGGCCACTTTTCCCACCTTCTCTGAAGGACAGCAGGCAGCCCTAAGGCCTGGACTGGACTAAGACCTCTAGGTGAGGCAAAGCTGGCAAAAGCAATAGCGTTTGGCATGGTTTTCCAATTTATTTAAAAAAATAGACTCTGAATTCACATTCACCCCAGGGCTATGTGGGATGACAGTAAGGAGACACCTGAGATGAGCTGAGGAGGGTTTGAAGCACTGGTATCTGAAGGCTGGGGACAGAAGCTAGAGACCTTGTCCCTCTAGTGCAGAGTGGCACAAGGGGCCTGGCTCCCCTCCCATCCTTCCCTGTCAGTAGTCTTCAGCCATGACCAGTAGGACAAGGCTGGTCCAGCCGTGGAAAGGGCGGCAGCCCATGCCCCGCCCATCCCGGTCACTGTACTGCTCCCACAGGAAACCCGTGGCCTGGTACTGCCGCCTCACATTGCCCACCACGTTGGCACGGAGCTCACTGTGGAGCTTGGCAGCCCGGGCCTGGTGGGGACCCTTCAGATGCCCATAATGGTGGAGAGCCCCCAAGGCTAGGTAGTTGACGTTGAGCCACACAGCACCCCGCCAGTAGGGGGGATCATGCTCTGAATTGCGCTGGCCATAAAAGGGGCTGGAGGCTGCAAGGGAGCGCAAACCAAAGGGGCTCCAGAGATGGCGGCTGTCAGCTAGAACATCCAGCAGGGGCCCAAGGCGGGATGAATTGGGGTCCAGCAGCCGCAGCAGCAAGGGGAAAAGACTGACATAACCCAAGGCATCCACATACTGTAAGTGAGGGTGGGGCCGGCCCACCACTCGCACCAGCCCCTGAGGGGGCCGAGGCTTCAGTTGCACTGCTTTTGTGTGGTTCCCAAAGTCTGCAAAGACTCCTAGCTCTGGGGCCCAGTGCAGCTCATCCAGGCTCTCTGCTGCCTCCAGTGAGGCAGCCAGAGGACCCAGTTCTGCCACTGCCTCAGCCTCTCCCAGCTGCTTTGCCAGCCGCACCAGCACACGGGCACCCAGTGCCACCCAGCACCGCAGGTCCAGGTGCCGCTCAGTGGCTGAAGGGTGTGAAGCCCGGGGATAGTCATCCAGCCCTGAAGGCAGCGTCTTGGGGTTCAATAGGGTGGGCAAGGCTGGGTCCCGGCCCCGCCAGCGATAAGATAGTGGCACTGGCCCTGCCTGGCTCTGATGGAGCCAGGAGAACCAAGCATGCAGGCGAGGAAAGGCCCTGCGGAGGAAGTCAATGTTGGCAGGGTCACCACTCTCTAGCATGTGGGCTACAGGCAAAAGCAGGGTTGGGGGGTTGGCATGGGCCGCCCGTTGCACCAGGAATTCTGGGGGCACCCGGGCTCGGGCCTCATCCCCCAGCACCTGCTCCCGCCCAATCCAGCCATCAGCATTGAGCAGCCCCAGCCAGTGGCCTAGGGCCTCCCGAGTGAGGCGGGGATCCCACCGCTGGACCAGCAGCTGGTGAAAGCCCTCATCCCAAAGGAAGCCTCGTGGGAAGAATGACCGAGAGGGCACTGCTGTGAAAAGAGGGACAGGTGGAAAGAGGGCTGGGTCCACCTTCTGCTCAGACCCCTCAACCCCCATATCTGGCAACACCAGCCCCTGTCCATAGAAATAGCCAATCCCACCAAGGAGGCCGCTCAGGGCAGCCCAACCCAAAGCCTGCTCCTCAGGGCTCAGGCCCTTCTCCTTCAGCTGGAAGGTGTTCTCAAAGCGCTCTCTAAAGGCTTCAGCATGGCTCTCCAGGGCCTGGGTCAGCAGGCTGCCTGCCAGCTGCTCCAGGGCTTGCCTTCCTCCTACCCGGGCACTGCCTGATTCAAACACCAACTCCATGGAAAAAGGGACTTTCACCGTCACCTGTTGTATCAAGAATTGCCCTTGTCCCTGTCCTTGCCCACTTGGGCCTCTGTCTTCCCACTTCAGAGATCCTGGCAAGCCAAGGTAGCGTTCAGGGGAGGCCCCTGGGGGCCGATGCTGAAACCAGCTATTTAGGCGACTCTTCACCATCTCTGTCAGCAAGGGAAGTCCTGGATTGGAGGTCCAGAAGACATTGTAGCTTGAAGGGAAAAAGATAAATAAGAAATATTATTTAGGAGGAAGTGGTGGGGATTATAAAGAGAAATATAAAGTGATCAGGAGTCAGGATGGAAGGGTCTTGGCAATGCAGAGGACATAGAGCCTGGTGAGAAGAAAAATAACTGGCAGGAAAAAGAGTAGAGTGGGGGAGATAGAAATCAGGCTAAGTCAGCATCCATACCACCCTTACCATCACCACTCACTCTCTTCCCCGTTACCTGCCATATTTGGGGGCAGTATCCCCTGGACTGGTTGGTGCCAGAATTGTAAAGCGGAAGTCACCAAGTTCACTGGTGTGCCCACTGATGAACTTCAACTGCCCTTTGGCCACAGGCTCTGGTACTAGGACTTCCTTGCCATCTGTCACCACATAGAAGAACAGGGACACCAAAGGGAGGGCAGAGGTATCTGAGGCCTGGATGACCAAGGAGGACAGAAAAACCCAGCATTAGGTTGGCAGTCTCTCTTGAGAATCCGCCTTAGTGAGGCAAAGGGACACCAGGCAGGAGCAACAGGGTAAACAATATACATCTGTCAGTGTTGAGGGTCACCGAGGGTAAGCACCCGTGGGATAAAATAAAGAGCCTTGCACAGGGTTCTCTGGGAAATAAAGTACTTTTGTGCCATGTACTATGCTAAGAACTCTACATATTATTTCCTTTAATTCTTACAATCCTGTGAGTTAGGTGCTATTTTTATCTCCATTTTACAGACAAGAAAACCAGGATTAGAGACAGTAAATAGAGATGGTCATACAGGTAGTTGTTTAAGGCAGGCGCTCAGATTCAGACCAGGTCGTCAGACTCAGAGTCCCAGCTATTAGCCCTCACTTCATACTGCACTTCTGGCAGCAAAGGAAGGGTGGAGGGAATCTGGGCTGGGGGAAGGGTGTCCTGAGGCCCTGACCTGAGGCTCTACAGTCACTCTCCAGCTCCAGTCCCCTCCGTGCTGACCCCCAGGCCTCTTGACGAACTCAGTGGTGAGCCGTAAGGCCCCATCCTGGATGTGTTGCCGCCCGAAGGAGAGACCGTCGTGGAACTCCCAGCCATAGGGACCCACGCCGTCCCCCTGCTCACACGTGTGCCTGAGTTTAGGGGTCCCTGGGGTGGCGCCCTGCTGCGCCCACATCAATCCTGGGGGTAGAATGGCCACGTAAGTCAGAAAGCAGGGGACCTGTCCCTCTGGATCTCCGAGAACTTCAGGGTCATCCCTCTTCATAACTCTCCTGATCCACTCCTCCCCACCCTTGCTCTGGCGTGAAGCTGGGGCGCCCAGATTGAGTCCGCCCGCCCGCCTGCTGCGGGGCCCGGTTACCGGTGAGGAGTGGCTGCGGGCTGCGGGTCTTCATGCCGAAGTAGACGTGAGGGCGGTAGGTGCCCCAGAAGAGGTCCGGGGCCACGGCGGGGCTGGAAGAGTCGGGAGGCAGCGCCGGGGGCGCGGAGTGCAGCGTGACGGCCCGCCGCGCACGGTGCCACGCCAGCAGCCAGCTTCCCGACAGGCCCAGGGCCAGACACAGGACCCCGACGGCCAGAGCCGCTACCACGGCCGCGCCCCGGGCCCCGCCGCCCCGGGCGTCCCGTCGTGCTGGACCGCCCCGAGCCGCCCTCTCAGCTGTCCGCGCTCCGTCTGCTGGTGCTCCGCGGCGCCGCCGCTCGCCCCGAGCCATCCTGGTCCGGAGGTCGGCGTCGCGGGGGCTCGGAGAGGCGGCAACGGACCCCGAATCCGCCTGGCCGCACCTGCCGGCCCTTGCCTCCCGCTCCTCCCGCTCCTCTTCCGTCTCCAGCCGGAAGTCCCGCCCCGCCACGTCAGGTTAAGTCCGGGACCCCGGAACCGCCGTCGCCGGCGTGGCATAGGGCTCATCAGCCGGGTCGGTATCTTGGGTCGTGTCCAGTGGGTCAGTGTTTATTTGGTGTCCTTAGGGAGTTCACAAGCTAGTGGAAAAAAACAATCTCACACTGGGCTTTTTTTGTCTTCAAATAACGACTACATATTAAGAACTGGAGACTATTCCGAGTGTTTTACATTTAACCGCTCCCTACCTCCCCCCAATCAGGTGGCTGAAAACTGGCCTAGAAAGTTCAAGTAACTTGGCCCTGGCTACAGAGCCGGGAAATGTCTCGCTTGGAACCCAGGTGTATCTGAATCAGACTGGATCATTTTGCCCACACCCCATGCCTTCTTTCCTAGTGAAGTGGAGGGTGCAGGAGGGGACCCAAGAAGCAGCCTGAGATTTGTTCCAACAATCTTTAAGCAACCCTGTGACTTTAGATGGTCATATCTCCATTCAGTCTAGGATTCTTTATCTAGATGAATCCTAAAAGGACCATAACGGTGGTGCATGAACTAAAAGAATGCCTTTTATTTTTCTTGTCTACAACCTAGGAAGCAAAGGAGCTTAAGGGAAGGATCATTATGTCCAACTCTGGGAAAGCTGTAGGAAGGAGGTAGCATGTGCACCTCAGATTGACCTAGAAGAGTCAACATTGTAGATGGTGGTTCAGAAATGCAACTTAGATTCATACTTCTCAGCAACAGCTCAGCATAAAAGGTATTTTCATCAAGTACAAATCCCTATCATCCTTTAAAAAACCCTTCTCCACACCCTTATGTTACTCTAGCTATCAATGCACCTCCCATCCAAACTCATTATATAAAACTAATACTTGATGCTGCATGCTGACTTCCTATTTCACTATAATCTGACTTCTGGCCCCACTCTCCACTGCTAAGACTTTTTGCTCATTAAGGGATCATCTGCTGACCAAACCCAATGCTGAGTCCTGTCTTTATCTTTCTTGCTATTATTGTACCTGGTCTGTATCTCTATTGTAGCACTTATTACATACCTGAGTTTCATTATTCATATTTGTATCTCAGTACTAGACTAGAGGCACAAGGTAGATGCTAAATATTTGTAAATTCAACAAATGTTTATTGCACACTCTGTATCAGGCACTATGCAAGGTGCTGGGGACACAGAGAAAACAGCCCCAACCCCAGGTTCATAATCTAGAAGCACAGCACCAGCACTCAATCCATGTTCAGAGCGATGTTTGAACCATCCCCATTTTTATAGACGAGGAGAGTGGTTAAGTCTGGTCAAAGATAATAGCAAGTTAACCACAGATATGGGGGACTCAAATCTAGGTTGTCAGTATCCTTTTGACTATGGCATAAAGTCTCTTAGATAACAACACCCATTACACTCCCAGTAATGTTCTAGGTACTTTATAGATATCAATTCATTTAATCTTCTCAACACTCCTATGAGGCAGATACTATTATCCCCATTTTACAAATGAGGAAACAGGCACTGAGAGACCAAGTAATTTGTCCAAAGATACATAACTCCTTAAGGGCAAGCCCGGGATTTCAACCCCACGTACTCTGACTCTTTACTACACTATACTGCCTCCTGGTAGTTTTCTTTTTTTAAAGGGAGAGGGGAAAAACCAGCCCTTTGAAGACAGCACCCTTTTAAGCAGGGAAGCAGTATGGTAATGCTGTGGGAGAGTCATGGGAAATGTATTTGGCAAAGTACACAGCAGCCAGTGTCCAGAGATCCGTGACTGCCTAGCTGAGCATTCAGAGTTCTTCTCTAAACCAGTGGTTATCAACCATGTTTTCCTACAACCAATGATAAGAAATAACTCTATGTTGCAACCAAGCACATGCAGATACACACACACACATATACTTTACACAGTATATATCTAGATCTATCCACCTATCTACATATTCATGATTAAATACTTCCCATTCCATGTGCCATGAACTCTGATACTTTTTATTCTATTTATTCTATTCTGTTTTATAAAGGCTGATTTAACCCCCTAAATTGATTTCATGATCCACACTAATGGGTGGTAACCTAGTATGAAAAATACTAGGCACTGTTCTCTGAAACAAGAAGTGGTGAGACATAAAACCAGTGATGTGCTTTGGAAAGATAAACTAGAACAGCAGCAAAAATTAGAAAAAAGGATACTTGGTGGAAGAATGTAATGATACAAGACAATGAATGGGAATGGACAGAATATTTCAGAGCTTTTGTTTAGACAGAGTATTCTGAACTTACTGACTGGATATACAGGGAAAAGGAGAGGGCAGAACCAGAGATAATGCTGTAGTTTCCAGCCCAGGTGGCTGAGCAGATGAAGTATCTTTAAAAGGAATGGGGGAGTCAGGGGGAGAGACAAGTATATGTGTATGTAAGATTATCAGTTCTATTTTGGACAAAGAGCGTTTGGGATTTGGAGGATACTGGTAGTAGGTAACCTGACTATAGCACAGAAGTTGAGATTAGAGCCAAACAGAAATGCAGGATTTAACCCGAGAGGGCAGTTCAAGATATGACAGAAGATGAGATGCCCCAAAAATAAAGAGAGAAGAAAAAGAAGGATAGAGTAGTACACCCTTACTGTTAAGAAAAGAAAAAGGACCCAAGAGGAAGACAGGTTCCACAAAGGAGTGAATTGAGAGTGGCAGAGGCTACTGAGATGGAAAGATGAGGACTGAGAAAACAGCACTGGATTTGGCTAATAAGTCTAAGAGGCACCTTGAGTGAGTGGTGGGAGAAGCCCAATTCAAAAGCGGTTGAGTGACGGTAGGAAAGTAAAATAAATTCAAGTTTGTCCCGACCCCTCGGTGATCTTGTCTTGTCTCAGAAACGTTGGTTGGATTTGTAGTCACAAGGCTCTTTCGCTGTTGTTGGTGGCGTTCTGTGGCCCTCCAGATAGTGATTTGAGTGATTAAGTCAAGCTCTTAAGTGTCCTAGTCCGAAGCTAAAATCTGCTTGTTGGTCTCCTCCGCGCTGTCAGGACCCGGTCCCAGCGCCTGGCTTGTCCCCGCTCCCCGCCGCGCTACTGGCCTGGGCGCTCCTGGCCTGGATGTGGGAGGCGAAGGCAGTGAGCATTTCCCGGGCGGTGAGGTGGGCGCCGCGCATCACCAGGCGATGCCCGTCTCCTGGCGAGGAAACAAACGCGTCAGGCCCGGGAGGCCGGGGGGCTGGACTGAGGGCGCGCGGGCTGCCTGCCGCCCCTGCCGCCCCACTCCCCACCGCGCCCACCGAAAAGCACGTCCACGCAGGGTTCGGAGCCGTCGTGCCGCACGTCCGCAATCACCGCGCAGTTGAGGTTGGTGGAGCGCACCTTCTCGCTGCTCACCGCCTGGAGGAAGGTCCTGCGGCGAGAAGGCGGCGTGAGATCAGGCCGAGGGGTGCCAGACCCCGGCGGGAGGAAGGCGCGCCCCTTCCCGTCCCCACGCCCTCCCCCGCGTACCTCGTCGACTCCACGTCCTTCTCGAAGGGGCAGAATTGAACCCGAACCTGCTTGACAGACCGCAGCCCGAGCCGAGCCAAGCCCGCCGCCATAGTGACTTCTGCCCCGGAAGGACTCGCGCAGGCGGAAGTGTTAGCTGGACGAGAAGCTGTGAATGGCCGCGCTGCCGCGGACCGGGCCCCTGCCGCCTGCCGTCCGCCGTCGGGCGCGCTGGCCCCCAAACCGCCGGCCCGGCTCCCCAGCCCCACAGGAAGACGAAGGTCAGGAAGGAGAGAGGTGGTTTCAGCACAGGGCATGGAGGGGCCCAGAGTAAGCGGTCAGTAAATACTGCCTATCTTGTGAAGATAGTGAAGACAACGAATACATAGTGCAAAAGCCGTTTGCACTTGGCTCCGATAACACGGCCGTCAGCTGCAGCCTTTCCCCTTGCGTATCCTGCTGTGCCAGGTCTAGGTTAAGGCCATCCTAAGTGCTGGTCTCTTGCAAGGAGAGGGCACTACCACGGCAGGGATTATACACCTACCGGGGGTAAACCCCGCTCAGGTAACTGAAGATTAAAAATGGTGGACTGAATAACCAAAGCTTACATGTGAAGGTCCTATAGCCCATTATTCTTAAATGACTGGAAATAGTAATGGGGAAAGGAGTACAGGGTAATACAGCTCTTGGGACCGATCGAGGTGTAGAAATGCCTATTCCACCTCTGTGGTTCTTGATGAGTTAACTTTGTGTTTAGCCTGGCTCCTGGGACTTCAGAGGAAGTGGCATCTAGGCTCTCTGCTTTCTATTGCTTTTTCTTTTTCCCTTTCCCCTGGGATCCAACCCTATAGTCTTCCCCCCAGCGTCTAGCCCTCCTTCCAGCATCTATGCCTTCACTGGTGGGGAACCAGGCCTGAGCCTCCCAAGGATGCTGACCTCCAGGTTCCAAGCTGTGGTTTTGCCCTTTACTCTGGCTCCCAGGCACTGGAGTAATCTTGGATCCTTAGCTTGTAAGTCCAGGCTCTCTGGAGCTTGTGGTTCTCAGGTATGCTTTCTTCCAAGCTCCCAATTGTAGGCTTTTACAATATGCATTTCTAAATGTCTGAGCTTTTCCAGCCAGAGGTGAGGAGCTCTGACTTGCAGGTTTCAGATCAGGCTCCTTAGGATTCAGAACTGGTCCCCAGGCAGGAAAGAAAAGGCAAGTGCCAACGCCGGCGCTGGTTTTGCCTCAGGGCAAGCCAGGCCTGCTGATTTCCCACCAGGTAAGCCTCAGGGCTGGGTCCCCCTCCCCACAGTGTGCTTAGCCGCTGAGCTGTCTGGGTTGGGGGTCCTTCAGGCCGAAGAGGGGGCTCCAAGCTCTCCAGGCTATTGAGGCTGCCGCTGGGCAATTCCGTGGTCTGGACCTCATTACATGCACCTGGTAAGGCAAGAGTGGAAGGCAGGTGACTGGAAGCAGGGGCGGGAGGATGCTGAAGCCAGATCAGTGATGAAGATGGTGGAGGGGGCACATCAAGTAGTGAGCTAGGGGCAAAAGAGCCTAGAGTTGGGAAGTGAGAGTGACTCACAGCAAAACCTGTGGACTCGAGTCTTGGGCAGGGGCTGCTGCAGTAGGCACAGCAGGGCCCCATCCAGCTGCTGGAAGATGCTGAGCATGAGCAGGGTCTGGCGAAGTTCAGGGGACAGGCCCCACTGCTCCTCCTCCAGCAACTTCCGGACCACTCCAAAGTCTTGTCTGAGCTGCAGCGCCCCCTGCAGGCTGAACGCCAAGGTACAATTTGGCTGCCTGACCCTCCTGCCTCTCCAAACTGCTCTGCCCCCTCCCATGCCCTCCCTTTGTCCAGTTCCATTCATCCCCCTGCCACTGCCTCCTTTCCTCCCCACCTGAACCGGATCTTATGGGTGAGGATATGGTCAAGCCAGGCACCCAAGATGGCAGTCAGCGCCTGGCCGAGGGCAGGGGCCTGGGCTTGAGGTGGCAATCCTTGCAATCCTTGCAACACAGGCTCCAGTACAGTACGGACCACCAACCTAGCATACTCACTAGGAATGCTGGGTAGTTCTGGAGTGAGAGAAGAGAAAGGACAGAATATGAGACTATGGAGATCCACTGAGTCCTTAATGGGGTGTTTGGGGGAAGAGAGTAAGATTGGGGGGTGCACAGAAGGTGAGAACAAGGGTGGAGACAGGAGTGGAGCCAGGATTTGGAGGGGTTGGGAACGGTTACCCCCTGGAAACCCTGGAAAAGAATACTGAGATGAGGAGTTACCAGGACAGAGACGATGCCGCCAGTACCGACCCCGTGGCATGTAGAGTTGAAAGCTCTGTGTAGCTTGTTTATGACATTCTTGGGAAAAGAGACTTAGCGACTCTTCAGGCAGAAGCTGTGGGGATAGGAAGAAAGTAAAAGGGGCTTATCTGTTAGGGACTTGTCAAGTCATGATGCTCTTCTAAACTGAGATGTTTAACCTGGCATCTACAAAGCCCCAGAATGGAATCGTACGCATAACTATATGGGCCTGGGCATTTTCTGAGGAGAGATGCCCTAGCTTTTATTGGGTTTTCCAAAAGGTCTGGACCCAGAAAAGATAATGGACAGCTGCCCAGGATTACCTTGCTCTCTTCAGCTTGGTTCAGAGGATGGAAATACTCCAGGTTAATTTTATTCTATAGGAACATTAATAGGAAAAAAACAGGGAGACAACCTCACCACCACCAATGATTAAAAGCAAATGCTAGAAAGAGGTGTCTGCAGAGCAGACGGAGGCTGAAGAAAGAAAGGGGAATTGTACGATCTTCTGTCTGTCATCTATGAAAGGAAAGCAGGAACTGGAATGTAGACCAAGAGCAAGGACTATAACTTTCTGAGATTCAGGAGCCTTTGGAATGTCCTTACACTGAATATTCTTTACAGCCTACTTCCATTTCTGCAGAGCAGTGTAAACCCATAAAGCAAGAAAAGGCCCATTTGCTGGTTTGGTTTCTTTGGTTTGAGAGGTTTTGTTTTTGGAGGGGGAGAGGACAGCAAAAAAGAAGTGTCTCTACTCCACAACCCATCTTGGAGGAAAAGGACCCCAAGAAATGGGGTATGTGGTGGCAGGTCTGTAAAGAGGTGACTGGATGCCTGTGCGCCTGAAGAGAGAAAGCGGCCCTCAGGGGGTGGGGGTGGGAGGAGCAGACATGAGGACGGGTGGAGTCTATGTGGCTCCTGGTACGTGTGCTGACAACAGCCTATCTAAATCCAAATTCTTCCTCTCTTCTCCTAAAAACCAGAACCCCCTTCTTCCTTATTTATACCAAGGAAATTACCCTTTTATCAACTGATATTTCTTAGAAACTTCTGCATTGAACACTCTGAAGAAATACAAGTTCACACTAAGAGACTGTCTTTCTCTATGGAATATCACTGTCTAGCTGGAGAGAAAACTCACAGTGTCTGATTCTTCTTTTGCATCCCAGTGCTGTATGTGGTGGAATGGCCAGAGCATACACCTGACTCTGCAATCACCAGGCAGAGGAGCAAGGCAGGTAGGGTGCTTTGCACAGTGTTTAGTTCACATGGTGAGCACATTGTCCCTGTCCATTTTGCTCTGTTCTCACTACAGCTACCAAGAGCTGGACCCCTCTCATGTTATGTCTGCCCACCTCCCTTCCATCCTGATCACTATAGCTGGACCAGACTCTATCACTGTCTTTACTCTTTCCCTCCTGCTCTTACAATGGCTCCTCATCACTTATGAGATAAAGCCCCAAATCTGTGGGCTGGTGTTCAGTGCCCTCCACAATTTGATGCGAATTTGCTTACGCCTCCACAATGTCCCACCCCCATCCTGGACATATGCATGTGAAGGCACACACACAGAGCTTCTGCTTTGGTCAGGCCATTTCCCCACTACTCTCCCTAGGAACTATGAACTGCCCACTTCCAGTAACTGCTGCTGCTCCTGTAAGGCCATCCAGCCACCAGTTCGAGCCATAGGCCCTGTATAGAGCTTCTGCCACCACATGCCCACCATGGCCTTCCCTCCTCAGAGCTCCCATGACCATCACTGTCCACCCTACTCATGAGGAGCCTGTTTGGGGGCATGTTGAGCTGAAGGAGGTAGCAGTAAATGGAGGTGGAAATGCCCAACAGGCAGATGCAGATTGTGGATTAAGGCTAAAGTATGGGGGTCCACAGCACCAAGGCACTGTGGGTAAGTAGGAATGCAGAGAGAAAAGGAGCAGAGGGACAAAGACTGTACTCTACAGCCATGCTCCTATTCAAGGCAAAGAGGAGAAATCTGGACAGGAAGGAAAAACAAAAGACAGACATTTTTCTTTTCTTTCTTTCTTTCTTTTTTTTTTTTTGAGGAAGATTGGCCCTGAGCTAACATCTCCTGCCAATCCTCCTATTTTTGCTGAGGAAGACTGGCTGTGAGCTAACATCAGTGCCCGTCTCCCTCCACTTTATATGTGGGATGCCTGCCATAGCACAGCTTGCCAAGTGGTGTGTAGGTCCGCACCCGGGATCCAAACCAGTGAACCCCAGGCCACCGAAGCAGAATGTGCGAACTTAACCGCTGTGCCACTGGGCTGGCCCCAAGACAGACATTTTTCCATAGTAGGAATAGATAATGTACAAAATAGGGAAAAATTAGAAGTATAATAGTTTTATTCAGAAGTTTAGAAGAAAATAAGAAAACATTAGAAGAAACAGCCAAGAGTGGATGAAGGTTACCACCGTGGAAAAGAAATCTGAGGTAGGGGTGGAGGGCAATTAAAGCGCCATTTGTTCATTAGAAGCCTTCTAAAATAATACTCTATTTCACTTTTAAACTATGGACATGTATCACTTAAATAAAAACATAAATTACATGTTTAGAAAAGAGGAGAAACACTGTATCAAAAACTAGTAAGTGAAAGGAAAGATTCAATCATTTATCTTGCTTTTTCTCTACAAAATATACCTCTGAATAACCAAATAATTAATAAGGGAAAGTTTGACTTTATAGGAGTAATCCAACTAATCAGTGCAGAAGGAATAATAGAATTGGAACATCATCACTTTGCACTCTCTAATGAAATAATGCATCTAGGCAGTGATCATCAGTGGCTGTTAATATCACAGAATGAGAGCCTGACTTGGGGGGCGGGGTACAGAGGGAATAAATTGACCGTGACTGGATAATTGTTAAAGGCTTACTGGTAGGAATATGGGGGTCCACTATACTCTTCTACTTTTGTATATGTTTGAAATTTTCCATAATAAAAAGCTAAATAAAGAACAAAAAATGAACAGAGCCAGAAAAGATAAATTTAGCAGAGACTCCAAGGAGATTCTAAGTCACTGAGATGTTCTACCTCCACCACCACCACTCCATCAACCCCAAAACTGGGCACGGAACCAGGTCTTAAACTGCCACTGTCAGGGCCTCTGCTGTCCTCACCTGAATCTGCACAGCCAGCTTCCGGATCTCTAGGCCCAGCTGCTGCTCCACCTCCAGGGCCAAGCTTTCCTCTGAGGCCAGGGTAGACAGAGCTTCTGCCTCACGCAATAGAGGCTTTGGCAGAAACAGGGAGTGAGGTCTGAGCCCAGCCCAGGCTGCTCCCCTACCTACTCCCGAGCTACTCACAGGTAAGTCCTTCTGGATCAGGAGCAGGAAGGAACCTGGGGCCCATGCTGCCAGATGCTGTTGAGCTCTTCCCCAAAACCAGAGCAAGGTGGTCTGCAGGGTACAGAGCCCTAGGGCAAGGGGTGCAGGACCTGGGGGAGTGGGACACAAGTATCTGAGGGACCAGGGAGCTCCTTTGGTAGGAGGCAGGCTCCAAGACAGGGGGAAGGAATAAAGTGGATATCCTCAACTGTTCTATTCCCCTATTCCCAGCCCCTTGTCTTACCTGGAGGCTGACAGAGGAGCAGCCCTGACTTGGGTTCTCGAAGAGCATCCAGGAGAGGAGGGAAGAGCTGTTGCAAAAGCTCAGTGGTGTGAGAAGATGCAGGAAGGCTGCTCTGACCTCCACCAGCAGATCCCAAAGCCTGGCAGAAGCCTGAGGAAGAGGGGGTATGGTTTGATGGGGAAGGGGCATCCTGGAACTTGTGTCACTCCCAATGCCCCTTCTTCTCACCTTGGTCCCAGCTCCAGATAACAGACTGATGAAATAGGTTATCACACAAAGAAGCCAGCTCCTTCTCACACTCCTGAGGCAGGGATGCTAGTGGGAGAAATGACTCGAGCCTGAAAACTAGACCTCTCTTTTCCATAATCACTGCCCACTCGATGAGGGAAGAGGGTAGGCTTCCCCCAAGACGCAAGACTGGGGTGGAAAGCAAGACTTTGCCTTGAAAGCTCTGAAGCTATAGCCTGAACCCCAAAGGGGAAAGGGGGTGTTCATTCTAAAGGGCCTGCTTTTATAGCCAGGCTGGCAGGTGAGTGAGGTGGCTAGGGAGAAGGAAGAGACCCCAGCCTTCCCAAACACGCACCCAAACCCATCACTCACCCTGACCCAGTGCCTGACTCAGCTGTCGTGCCGCTGCCCTGGGGTCCCTCCAGGGTCCTAGACTTAGGTCCAGACTCTGAGCACAGGCTGCCCACAGCAGGGTCCAGTATTGGCTCCACAGGGCTCCAGCCCCTCCAAGCCCCAGTCCACTGCTGGCTGAACCCGCCACGCCCCCCATCAGGCCCAGGAGCCCTGGCAGCAGCTCTCGCTCCTCATGGCACCGGCTTTGAAGCTGGTCCCGCAAGCCCGATCCCCTGAGCGCCTCGTGCAGCTGACCTGCTACCAGGCAACCCCGCTCCTCCGTCAGGAGGCGGAGCACACGGGCCGTGGGGAAAGGGCGCGCTGCCCCTGGGAAGTAGCTCACGGCTTTTCCCTGTAGCTGGTGGTAGGCGGGAAGCGCCAGCAGCAGGTCGGCGAGTTGGGACGACAGGCCCGGGCTGGCGGGCGCCCGGCCCAGAGCGCGAAGCTCCATCTCGATGGCAGCATCTAGGCGTTGGGCAGCTAATCCGACCAGGCGCGCCAGCAGTAGCTGCTCGGGAGTCTCCCGAAGGCCGGTTCGCAGGTTGGCCCCTCTGGAAGGGTGCGGCAGCAGGTCGCGGCACAGCTGATGCAAGGGGCCGGGGCCGGGGGATGGCGCGCCGGGACTCAGGATCCTCAGGAGGCGCACGGCGGCCTGGAGGTGGCGGGCGCAGTCCCGGGCCTGGAGGAGCTGCTCCCGCTCGCGGTGCAGCCGCAGCAACACGGCCCAGAGGCGCTGCAGTGCAGGAGGAATCCGGCAGCCCGCTACCGGCTCCCGCCGCCAGTCCGCGGCGCCAACCTCATGGTGCTCTCCCGCGTCCGCCTGCGCCGCCCACCACGGCTGGCCCCCCGGAGCTCCGCCGGGCCGCGGGGCCAGGTAGGGGATGCTCCCGGCAACCGGCAACTCCGGGTAGCCCCGAACGTTCCCGCCGAGAGCGCCTGTCCGCCTTCTCTCCCACTGCTCCTCTCCAGCGACCTCGGGGTGCGCCCACAACGGCGGCACGGTAGCAAGCGGAGGCAGAAGGCCACCAGAGCGAGACGCCCGGGCCATGGGCTGCGTGTCCCGAACGAACCTAACGATTCCCACTTCCCCGCACCGCCCAACGCCCGCGGTAGCCGGGACTCCGCCCCATCCCTAGAGCCATCGTCTCTTGCCCGGGAGCCGCCAGGACCGTCATGAACTCTCTCGCGGTCCGTCGTCCGAGGCTTCTGCCCCTAACAAAGATGGCTGCCTACTCCGCCCTACCCCGCCCTTCGGCAGGTGTCAAATACGAGACTCTTTCACTTTCGAGTCACTGTTGACGGGAGATGGCGCCGATTCCGAAGACTGTGGGGCGGATCAAGCTAGGTGAGCTGGTGTGACAAGACAAGAGGGCTTCAGGAGACCAGGGCCAGCCCCACTTGGGTCTGTCTGTCTTCAGTAGGATTTTGTGCTTCACGGGGTGGGCGGAGGGATCCGGTCCATCGACCCTCATTCCGCCTTACGCGCCCCCGCCTTCCTTTCCTGTAGATTGCCCTCTGCTGTCTGGCTGCCCGCTGGGGGTCGCTGCTGTCCCCAAACTCTGCAAGGAATTCGGTCCTGAGGACTACGGCAAAGAGGTAAAGCAACCTCTAGCTCCCCCTCTACGTGTTTATCTCGGTCTTGCCTCTTTTCAGCCAGCTGTGCTGAGTCCCTCCACGGTCGGGCGGGCGCCGCGCTGGGCTCCAGGGGTTCTGGAGAGGCGTAGCGCACGGCGAGTGGAGTGGAACGGATGCTGGGGGCCGGGACGACGCTGCCCTGATAAGTGCTTGAAGTGGGCAGGGTTGGGTGGACGAGGGTCTCTGAGTTGAGCACTGGGGAGTGGGTAGGAGTTCCGTGGGGAAAGATATTATGAACAGAGGGAACAGTGTGAGCAAAGACACTAACGCAAGGAAAAGTTAAGAGAACTTCACTGAAATGAGACCTGAGTGGAGGGTTTGTTGAAACCTTAAGAGATGAGGCAGGAAAGAAGGCAGCAAGTGGCTTGAGAGGCCTTGTCTAGCACACGGGTTTGGATGTCCTCAAGTAGGTGATAGGGTTGTTGAGGCAGGGACAGAACCAGATTTGGGAGCTGAAAAGCTACACGTCCAGTTGCTTCCTGGTTATCTTTAAAACCTCAAACTCAAGTCCAGAAGTTCATTCATCTTTGCAAATTGGTTGCTTTTCCTCTAATCTTAGTTTTGGTTAATAACACAAACTTCCATCCAGTTGTTTAATCCAGAAATCTGAGAATCATTCTATATAATCCTCCCCTGTCCTTTACCTCTTTAGGCAGTTACTAAAAGCTGCTTCTGAATTGTCTCTTGAATCAAACCCATCATTTCCATTCCTGCTCCCGCTGCCACTGCCTTAGTTCAAGAACTCGTTCTCTGCCCTGAACAGTTGTAATAGCCTTCTAACGAAACATTCCACCCCGAGACTCATCTCCTTGCCCAGTATTTCATTTGAGTATCACTCCCCAGATCAGGTCCACTCCCATCACTGACAGAACAAGGTCCAAACTCACTGAGTCACACAGGATTCTTCAGATACAGCTCCTGGCTGCATCTCTATTAGCTTCCTCACCAATCTCTCTGCCTTTACTCATTCAGCACACACTCATTGAGCGCCAACTATGTACTAGGCACTGTTTTAGGCATGGGGAAGATAGTAAACCAAACACACAAAAATCTGTGTAGTCAATGAATTAGAAGTATCTAGTGGGGACAGGCAATCAATAAACAAACAATATAGTCTGTCAAATATGAGAAGTGCAAAGAAAAATAAAGCAAAGAAGAAGGATAGGGAGTGCTGAGTGGAGTTGAGAGGTTTCTTGTTTTAAAAGCAGTGATCAGAGAAGGCCTCCCTGAGAAGGTTTAAGCAGAGATCTGAAGGGGACAAAGGCATGAGCCACTCACTGGGCAAAGAGCATTCCAGGCAAAGGAAATAAGACATAAAACAGCCCTTAGATGGAAGCAAACTTCAAAGCAGAGCACTGTAGCTGGAGGAGGGTGAAAAGAGGGTAGGAGATGATTTATGAAGGTTTTGGGGGGCCAGATCATGCATGGCCACATAGTGCATTAAGAGAATAGCATAGACTGTGTTTGGAGAGGAGGAGGGTCAAGGAAGTCCTTTATTTTTTATGATGGCCAGAGTGGGCTGAGGAGGAAGAGAACAGTGGAAGATATAGGAAAGACATTATATATTTGAGTGGCACATCCCAGGGAGGCTGCCGAAAATGGGCCCAGAGCATGTGTTATCTATGCATAAGTTCCAGTAAAGAGGTTGAAATAAACCCACTAGGAAATTGAATTTGAGAAAAGGGCTGGTTGACAGTGCCCAGCAGTGTAAATGAAAATTCCGTTGCATCAGGACTATCTCCTGAGGGGAGCCCTGGATCTAGAATTGTTTAGAAAGTTGATTATCCTTCAGTGATCTGAAGTCCTACCTATGCATTATAGTCGAGCTCAGGAGTTTCATGTGGCTTCTAAGTTTCTCAGTCAGTGAGCCACCACCTAGTCAGGGGCCGGCTCTGATTAGGCCACATAGGGACATGATGATTCCTGTCCTCTGAAGCTTACACTAACTGAGGAAACAATTCTCATCAGAACCAAGAACGCACAGGCCCAGCCTTGAAGAGTCTTGCCTCATTTTGTGAATGAGGAAGCTGAGGTACAGAGAGGTTAAATGATTTGTCCAAAATCAAACGGCCAGGTAGTGGCAGAGCCAGAACTAAGATGCAAGCAGCTTCACTCCAGCACAGTGTGCTCTCCAGTTCCATGAGGCCTCGCCAGTTAAGAGAGCAATAAAAAGCAATGAATAATAATGTTCTAAATTGTATAACACAGACTATGTGAATGCAGCTTGGTTGAGTGAGGGCAGAGACAACTGGAGATGAAAGGGTCTGAGTGGAAGGCTTTGATTGGAGATGGTATTTGAACTGAACCTTGAAGAAGAGACAAGATGTGGTGAAAAAGAAGCTCAAAGCCAGGAGGGATTTGGGGACAGCTGGGGAAAGACCCCAAGGCTAGAAGGAGCCTGGTGGCAGAAGGGAGATGGCAGCTAAGTGGGGGAGAATTTCAAGGGAGGATGGGCAAGGTCAGTTTTTTGGAAGGCTCCAAATCTCAGGCTGAGGAGCTAGTTTCAATCCTACCTGTGGCCCTGGCAGTGGAGGATTACTGGAAGTTTTTGAGGAGGGGAGTGATTGCTGAGAGCTTGGTTTTGGGGAGAAACAGACGAAGAGTAGAGGAGAGGCCAGCCAGGACCTGATGCACTCACTTAAGTGTGAGGTAACTCCAGGGTGGGTTATATGGGGCTGTTCACATTCAAGGATGTGACAGGGGGATTAGCTCGAAGAGCAGGTAAGAGGGCTGCATTTCAGGGCCTCAGTGTGGCTGACCTCGTGGCAGGCCAAGGGGAGGAGATCCTGGATGGTGGAGAAAGCTGGGCTGAGCATCACACTCAACCCTTGGGAAGGCAGGAAAGTAGTGAAGAGAGGTCATGCGCCATGAAAGCCGGAACAGCGTGCTTTGAGGTGCTGAGCAGGGAGAGGTTGGCCAGTTAAGGTTCTCTGGGCTGGGTGGCTGGTTTGTGGTTGCCAAGGTGGAGGGGTCAATCCAGCCAAACCTCTTGCTCTCTCCCAAAGCTCCCCACAACACCAGCCTCCCCTCCCCTCCCCCTCCCAGGACATAGAGGATTTTCTTCGACGGCTTGTGGAGAGTGACCCCCAGGGCCTGCACCGGATCCATGTGGATGGGAGCAGCGGGCGGCTGCAGCTGTGGCACCATGGTGGGGAGTGCAGGGCCGGGCCCAGGGATCGAGGCTGGTACCCTGGGGAGGGCTGGTCCTCAGATTCTCCTGTCTCTCATGTTCTTCTTTCTTTCCCTTCTCTTTCTCCTTCCTGACAGATTACCTCCTGAACCATTTCTGTGATGAGGGGGAAACGATTGGACAGAGTGACAGGGGCAAGGGGGCTGAGGGAGTGGGCACCTACTGTGGTCTCCAAAAGTCCTTCCTGTACCCTTCCCAAGGGTCTAAGACCCGCCCTCAAAGCCCCTCTGCCTCGGCATCCTTCGCCAGTGGCTCAGACAGCCTACTCCAGGTGGCCATGCCCCAGAAGCTCCTGGTGACTGAAGAGGTGAGACTGTCAGAAGCGGCTTCACCTTCGCCCAGGGTTCTTTCAATCCCATGTGCCCATTATCTCTGTTCTCCCCTGATTCGTACCTTTCAAGATCCTTCCATACTACTTGTTTCCTTTTTGCTTTCTCTCTCATTCCCTCTCTCTGTTCCTGTTACCTGCCCTTCGTCCTCCAGGAAGCCAACCGCCTGGCTGAGGAGCTGGTGGCTGAGGAGGAGCGCATGAAACAGAAAGCAGAGAAGAAACGACTCAAGAAGAAGGTAGCTGGAGGGCGAAAGAGTGGGAGCCCAGACGGATTTGGGGGAGGGAAAGAGAGAAGTTTTGCAAGAACAGGAGAGAACTCAAGGGGGCCTGCAGTGGATCCTTTTGCCGGCAGGGCCCGGGGGCTCAGGGCCTGGAGGGTCACCCGGAGGCCTTATGGTGCAGTAGTTCTGGAGTCACTCTATACTGCCTGGGTTGGAAGCTGCCTCCTTCTTACTGTGAGACCTCTGCCTGGTGACTCTCTTGTCTGCTTTTTCACCTGTAAAATGAGGATGATAACAAAACCTACCTCACAGAGTTGCAAGAATAAAGTCAGTGTATGCAAAATTCTTAGCCCAGTACATGACATATAGTATGTATTGTACACATGAAGAATTAGTTTCAAGATACAAATTGTGTGTGTGTGTGTGTGTACTTAAGTATAGTGCTCAAAATACCTCCTCCTTATTATTATTGCAGCGTCAAAAGGATCGAAAGCGACAGGAGCGCTTGGAGCAGGACGGTGTGGAGCCCAAGGTGAGTGTCTACAGGCAGGTACTAAGAGCACCAAGTGCCAGGAAGGTGGGGCTGAGAAGGCTCAAGATGATCCCAATTCTGTACCTGTCCACCTTCCCTCCAGGCCAAGGGTACCGCAGATGGGGATGGGAGCCCCCCATCCAGCCCTGGGAACCCAGCTCCGGGACAGTGTGGTGAGGAAGAGGTGAGAGCCCCCTTCCTTCCCTTCTTGGTCTCTGCCCACACCCCACTCCCCTCCCCCTCTCCAGGACATACTTCATCCCCACCCCCTCCCTAACTGTCCTTTCTGCTCACAGGACTCACTGGATCTATCTAGCACTTTTGTGTCTCTGGCTTTGCGCAAAGTTGGGGATTGGCCCCCCAGTGCCCACAGAGAGAAGGGACTGAGCCAGGAACCCCAAGGCAAGAGCCTGGGCCCCCAGGAGAAGATGGGCCAGGAGGAAGGGAGCTCTCCAAGAGAAGACAGCCCCAGGCAGAGTCCTAAGGCAGAGGTGAGATGGGCAGAAGAACCTCAAGTGGAACCAGTGGAAGGGGTGCCAGAGGGATCTGGGAAGTAACATGATCTAAGGCATGAGGGCAATGACCAGTAGAAAGAGTTCTCTGGCCCTAGGATTAAGAGACCTGGAGTCAAGCTCCATCACTGTCACCCTGACCCTAAGTAGTTTCCTCTGCAGGAAGGTAGAGCTGACACCTCTTGCAGAGCTGTCATGAGAATTACATGAGTTGGGTGATGCTAACTGCAATCTTAACTGTTCAAACAAAGGAGGATTTGGGGAGGCTGAGGCCTCAAGTCTTGCCTCTCTTTGCTCCCTATCCCCAGGCATCTCCAGGACTGCTGGCAGCTGCCTTACAACAGAGCCAGAAGCTGGCAGGTGAGAGTCTTTCTCTCTCCTTCCTCACCCCACCCCCTGTGGGGTAGCCCTATCTGACCCTTCCCACCCTCTCTCCTCCCCAGAGTTGGGTACCAGCTTTGCCCAGAATGGTTTCTACCAGAGGGCTGTGGTCCTCTTCACCCAGGCCCTGAAGCTCAACCCCCGGGACCACCGGTAGGTAGGGGCTTGGTCACTGTGCTGGGAGGTCAGGGCAAGGCAGGGTGCTGAGGACCCAGACTTTTGGTCACCTTATCTTTATCAGGTTATTTGGAAATCGCTCTTTCTGCCATGAGCGGCTGGGTCAGCCAGCGAGGGCCCTGGCCGATGCTCAGGTGGCCCTTACCCTGCGGCCCGGCTGGCCCCGGGGCCTCTTCCGCCTAGGCAAAGCCTTAATGGGACTGCAGGTAATGGTGTGAGGTTGGAGGCTGAAGAGGACTTTGGGTGGGATAGAGTGTGGATCGGGTCTACGTTCAAGTCTTCTAGTATGTTAAGCTCCTAGTACCACAATGTCACCATGTTAGTGGTACTAGAAGCTGGAGCCAGTTTGGGAAAGGGGCTAGTTTTAAGTTCCTTGACCCTGTTGACACCTAAACTTTCCTCTTTCTAATCCCTCTGGGACCAAAGCGTTTTGAGGAGGCGGCTGCTGTGTTCCAGGAGACTCTGAGAGGCGGATCCCAGCCTGACGCAGCCCGAGAGCTCCACTCTTGCCTTCTGCAACTCTCTCTGGTAAGGGAGCCAGGCCCATTCTCATGCTGAGAGGGCAGCAGGGAGAACTGGCTGGGATGGCAAGACCAAGCACCGCCAGGAGTGGGTGGAATGAGGGGCATTGCTGGGCTCCCAGGAAAGAGTATCAGGTGCTCCCCCACCCCCATTCTCAGCAGGATCAGCGAAGAGGAATCCCTGCGCCACCTCTGTCTACTGGGTTCCCTCAGCCATTTCTCCATGCTGAGCTGGGGGCTTCAGGCCTCCTCTCCCTCAGTCGCCCTCGAAGCGCTGCTCCAAGGCCCCCTGGGCTTTTGTCTCCACCTTCGCATTATCCCCCATGGCACCCGAGCCACTCCAGCTGGCCCCTTCCCCAGACTCAGAGTGGAAGACCCCATCCTCTCCAGCTCCAGGACCCCTCAAAGGACTCGGGCATCCTGGGACTTGGACCTCAGCATCTACCTCAGGCCAGATGAAGAAGGACCTGTGCCTCCTAGGACAAGGCCTTGTGTGCACGGAGATGAGAGACACTGTGAGCCAGCAGTTCGCAGCATATTTTGAGACCTTATACTCTCATACCAGAGTTAAAGACACCCCTGGCAGTCATTCCTCTTGCCACAGAGACTTTCTGATGAGAGAAAGGAGCCTTGCGTCCACTGAAACAGCCTTTCTCTGCTTCTCAAGCAGATGGCTTCTTTTGGGGGCGGTAAGGAAATATTTTAAAAAGCCTCAAGAAAGGATCTGTACAAAAGTTCAGGTTTTCAGACTACGACAGACCCAGCAGAGGGGGCATGTGGGGCTCGTTCTGCTTCTTGACCCTGGGGACTCACTGGCCAGCCAGAGCTCTGTGCTCAGGAATGGGGTCACAGTGATGAGGAAGGCCTGAGTCCCACCCTTCAGCTGGGTGGATGTTCACCTCTTCCTAATCCCAGTTCTGGCCCTGTTTTCTCTAGCCCCAGCTCCACATGCCCTGTTTCCTATCCACATGTCTATACACGTTCTGACCTCTCCTCTGCCCAGTGGACTGGTGCTCACCTCCTCCCACTGCTAGAAGATTCACCAAAGGTTTTGCATTTGAGAAGTCTCTTACCACCTCCTGCGGGGAGCTAGCAGAGCCCAAACATCTCCACACTCCCTCACTGCTGGTCTCCCACCAGTGGGGCCCCAGCAGGTGCCCAGGCTGCTGCCACCTTGGCCATGCTTTCTCCCCTCCAGCACTGAGCATTGTAACTAGCTTTCCCCGTGTGAATGTACTGAGTTCTTCCACCAAGGGTCCCTGCCCCCAAAGAAGGCTATAATTACTTCCTGTATAAGAATCATCTCCTTTGGTTTCTCCTGTTAAGATCCTGGCAACTGCCCCTGGCTGGTTCCTTCCTAGCCCACCTGGGACTCTCAATTTATTTAAATGTGGATCTGCAGGGGACTTTTAGGCCTCCCAGAATGCCTTTCCCAGAGGAACCATTCATCAGGATGAATGATTCTTGTTGCCCTTTGGGTCTTGCTCAACTCCATTCGCACCCGGAGATAAGAGGTGTTGGAACACCTGCTTTTATATAGGGGTTTCCCAACTTCTTTTTATTGTTTATGGTTGCAGGCCCCTTAAATACTCTATCACAGGATGAAGTGTGCCATTACTAGTTGGGCCACCTTGGGCAGGTCTCTCAACATCTGTGCCTCAGGTCCCTCATCCATAAAATGGGGGCAATCCCTACCTTACAGGGCTGTTGTGAGGACTAAAAGAGAAAGTGTGAGAAAATACCTACCAAGTGCCTGGGACATAGTGGGTGTTAAATAAACTGATTTTTATCTGCAACTGTCCTACATATTCATGAACCCCACAGTGGGAAGAGAGGAGTATGAGTGAATTGTTGCTTATTTCACAAAATAAAGAGTTCCTGGGACTGTGGTTCTCAAAGTGTGGTCCATGGACCAGCAGCATCGGCCTCACCTGGGAACTTGTTGCAAATGCAGATTCCCAGGCCCCCACCCTAGACCTTCTAATTCAGAAACTGCAGGGGTGAGGCGCAGCCATTTGTGTTTCAGTAAGCCCTCCAGGTGATCCTGAGTGCCCTAACAGTGAGAAGCGGCGCTCTAGGACCTAGAGGAGGAGACACCCATCCAGAGGCCATTTTGGTGATACCGATTTGAGTTTGGTTTATCTGAGGCTTGATTACAAGAGGTGGCAGCACTGGGCTAGAATTTAGGAAGCCTCAAGTGGAAGAGGGTTATGGCTCAGAGTCAGTTAACTCCCCCGGACTCTACCTTCCTAACTAGAATTATTGGCCCCAGGAGTTCTTTGCTTCTGCCTGGTTGGGGAGTGGGGTTGAGGAGAGGTGGTTGTGTTTTTATAGGGGATGATTACATCAGTGACTCCATAAGAGGCCAGTCCATCTGGCCTTCTTGTTCTGGGCTAGGGGATTACTTCTCTGCTTTGGGGATTCCACTAGGGCTCCTGGCTACCTACCACTATTGTGTGGTGTCTCTGCTTTCAGGCTGAGCTGGCTCCTTGCCCTTCCAGCCTCTCAAAGAAATGTCCCTTCCTCAGTACCTCTTAGCCTATCCTGGACTTGAATTTTCTCCAACAGCCAAAGGACTCCTGACACCTTGCTCCCATTTTGCCCCACGTTCACACTGCTAACTGGTAGGGTTCTGACGCAGCAGCCTGAGTTCTGAGTCCCCAGAGCTGGAAGCATCTTGGCTTTTCCTGGGACTGAGGGGTTTCCTGGGGTGTGGGACTTTCAGTGCAAAAATTGGGAAGGTCCTAGGCAAACAGGAATGAGTTGCTCACCCTAATCTAAAGGTTCCAGAGAGGCAGCCTTTACAGAGGGATCAAGGGAACAGGGAAAGGACCTTGAACAGGCGCCAGGGGAGATATGTGTGCCGAAGAGGCAACACAGGGGCAAGGAATACTTTTTGTACATAATGGCTGACAGATTCTTAGCTCTACACTAATAGACATTGTGTGTTTCTATGCAAGACGCCACTTGTATTCCAGTTGCCTAGGTTTGTGAGGTCATCATTGACTCATGCAATCTTCGGTCACTGGGGGAATATTCCTCTGTTGGAACAACCTCCCTCCCCCTCCACATCTGGCCCTTAATTCTCTCAGCTCTTACCTTCTGCAGTAGCCAGAGATACACCTTCCTAAGGTCCCTGCCAGTCTCTGGTCCACCCTGCACATGCAGCCAGATTAGCCTGCCCTAAACATTGCTCTCATGCCTCTCCTCAAAATCCTCCAAGGACCAGGCTCTGTCTACAGTACAATGCCTAAATTCCTACCTTTGGTTCCGTGTCCTCTCTTCTCTCTGTAAACCCTTTTCTTCTGTCAATTAGGCCCAGTCACAGTTATAGGGACAGAACCTGTAATGGCCAGAAGCATGAGCTCCTGAGTCTGACAAGCAAGCAGGTTACTCCCAGCCCCACCACTTACAAGCTTCATGACTTGACCAAGTTTCCTTGGGCTTCTGTGATTCAGTCTCCTTATCCTTAAAGTTAAACTCTCTTATCTCATGGGGTTATTGTGAAGATTAATCCATGCAAAGCACTTAGAACTGTGTTCAGTAAGTGGTAGCTGCTGTCTGAAAATGCCAGGTTCCCCTCTGCCTTCCAGCCTTGTTCACCCTCCCTGAAATATCCTCTCCTGGGACTTCCACCTGCATCTGAGGTCCCAGCTGACCCTCCTTGAACCCTGGATGGATTATTCCCAGATCATCGTTGTGGCTTCTGGGCAGAAGCATGGGAAGATCTGAGGAGGGAGGAAGGACTGAGAGAGAGCAAGGGGAAGCAGGAAAGGCGCCTAAGCCTGGTCTCCTGAAGATGGGTGGGGTGGCTGGGCTTGGGGACAGCCTGTAGCTACTGAGTGCTCCCCTTCCGTCCCCACCACACTGCAGGAGGGTGATTAATCACCAGCGGAATAAATTAATCTCAGAAATGTCCACGGGGTTGGGGGAGGAGGGGTGGACTGGGGTCTCCACCCCGAGGCCTCTACTCCAAGCTCTGCCTCAGCAGGCCCGCCAGCCTCCCCAACTGTCCCGCCACCGCTACCATCCTGGTGGGAACCTTCCCCGCCCAAGTGCAGGGCGGAGGTCCCAGAAGTAGAGGTTTGTCCCCTCTCCCTGCGCGCCTGTCTCAGCGTAGGGTTCCTTCGGCGGAAGTGGGGAGAAGGGTCAGGACCCCATTAACAAATGATCTCAGGGTGGGGAAAGAAGAAAGAGTCGGGCACGACGTGGTCCCTCTGGAGCCGGCCTAGAGGTTAGAAGCAAGGTCTCCGAGGCGGCGGCGGATCAAAGGCCCGGTACAGTCCTGCGACCAAAGGCAGCCAGTAGCGGAGGGGTGGCCGCAGCTAGAGTCCCATCCGCTTCCCCTCAGCCGGGAGTCTCCAGAGCAGGGGGCTGACAAGCACCGGCTCTGAAGCCTAGCTGGATGCCTAGGTCCAAATCCTGACCTAGGGGTTCTTCCTTTGTAAAACGGGCACAATTATATCACCTACCTGACGGAGTTGCTATGAGGATTAAAGGACACATCGCGTTTAAAGGCTCGGCACAGCGCCGAGCGCGGAATCTGCGCAGTAATCAGATTTTGCTCCTGTTGCTCCGGGCGCCAGAACCGAGGCCTGGTGTGGCGGAGTCTCGACTCTATTCTCAACAATTGGGAAAGGCAGGCGTCTGGTCTGTGAGCCCAAGAGGCCCAGATCGACGCGCTCCCTCCACGGGGTAACCGGACAGGAGCGCCGAGGCGAGAAATCCACGGCCCGAGCCCTGGAAGCGGCTTTGCCTTCAATCGTCCACCTGTATCTCCTCGTCTGACAGGTGCGGCCCGGAGTCCGGCCGGCCGAGGCCTGGGGCGCCGTGGGGTAGCGCGAGGCGGCACTGGATTTCGGGGGACAGCGCGTGCAGCGAGGCAACGTCGGCGCGCATTTCCTCCACGTCGCGCTTGAGCTTGGCGCGCCGGTTCTGGAACCACGTGACGACCTGCGCGTTGGCCAAGCCCAGCCTCGCTGCCAGCCCGTCGCGCTCCGACGGCGCCAGGTACTTCTGGCAGACGAAGCGCCGCTCCAGCTCCAGCACCTGCTGCGCCGTGAACGCCGTGCGTGACTTTCGCCTTCGGCGGCCGGCGGGGCCGAGGCTCAGAGCGCCCGGGGCGGCGCGGCCTGTGGGGATAGGCGGGGGTCAGCCTCCAGCCTGCGGGAATCAGGCTTGGCCCGGGAGGAAGAGCTGGGGGTGGGGTCAGGCCAGGGTTGGGGTGAGCGGAGCGAGAAGGCGGACGTCACCCAGAACCACGGTCCCTTACTGAATTGCGCGGGGGGTCAAGCCGAGGTGCGGGGCGGGGGGCGGTGGGGGAGGCGAGGCGGGGCACAAAGTGGAACTGGCCACTGGAGTACGGGAGGCAGCAGGCTGAGCGCATCCTGGGGAGACGGAGGCCTGGGAGGAGGGTGGGACAGGCCAGAGGAGACCTGGTGCAGAGACAGGCCGTCTGGTGCGGGGCCTTTGAGGCCTTCCGGAGCCCCTGGTAGAGGGGGCTTGCCGGTTGGGGCCGGCACCAGAGGCGGGGGCCAGCCCTGGTCAAAGTAGAGGCAGCCAAGCTGGCATGGTGAGTGTAACAGAACCCAGATCGTGTCCTTCTTTAGACTCGTGGGTCCTGTAGGGCACTCTCGGCTTACCCTTTTTAAGTGACACGGACGCCCCCTCCTCCAGCCCAAAAGGGAGATAGGGGGCTTACAAAGGGCAAGGAAAGGTGGAGTGTGGAGTCCCGGGCCCCTTGCCACTCCAAGGACCTTCTGCTCCTTGCGCCCTCTAGAGAAGAGAGTGGGTAGGAGAGGAGCTTGGTCACCCGGAGGGGCCAGAGCCTCGCCTCCCAGCACTTTCTCCGCCGCCCTTGCCCTAGTTCACACGTTTACAGCCTCCGGCTCAGGCCTTTTGTCTCCATCTCTGGCCTTTTTCTGTCGCGATTACCCCGCCTACCGCGAACGTACCGAGGGGTCGCTCAGTTCTCGACAGACTGGCCCTTCCCCCCGCCGCTGGTGGCCTCCAGGAGCGGCTGCGGAGCCTGGGAACTAACGGAAAAGTGGGGAGGCGAGGGAGATGCAAGTCCCAGCACGTGGGCTGAGGGCATGGGGCAGATTAGGGTGGCGGCCAGGGTGAACGAAGGTTTGAGACCGAGAACCTGGAGGAGAGAGATGAGGAGAAGGCCAATTCACAGTGCGCGACCTGGCCGGCGCTATACCTGCAGAGGGCTGCGGAGCGTGTCCGTCAAGTCCGCGGAAAGTTTTACTAGTCAGCTCCTCCAGCGCGCACAGCGGCGACGTGGGACCCGGGCTCGACTCTGGAAGCTGTGACGCAGAGGGTCCTCGGGGAACCACGCGCGGGCCTAGGATGTCTGCGATGCTGAAGGGTGTCGGGGGTGTCCGGGGCTCGGATCCCGAGCTCATGGCCAGCCGGGCTGTGGTAGTCCCGTCGCCCGCTGCGCTCCGCTCCGCAGCCGCCTGGGCCCCAGTGTGCGGCTCCTGTTCTGGGCCCCGCGCCTCGGACCCGCCCCCACGCTGGGCCCGAGCCCCGTGTGCCCCTCCTCCTGAACCCCCACCCCCCCACCTCGGGGCCTCGGTGTTTCTGGAGCTGGTAGATGTCTCGGGAGCGGTATTTCCATAGGATGAGGAGGCGCGGAGAGAAGTCTGCGGAACAACTCACCAGACCCAGCCTCGGTGCTGCTCCGCGCTGCCAGGCGCGGCCTCGTACACACTCGGGCTGGACCCTTCGTGGGCGGCCCCCAGGTTCTGTGTGCCATGGACGCCCCGCCTAACCGCCGCTCCGGCTCATAAATTCATCGGCAATAAAATTGCTTTCCCTGGCCCCAACGGCTGGGGATTTGCAAAATTCCGAGGAGGGAGATCAGAGCAGACTGTGCTAGTATCCCCGATCCCACCTAGGAAGGACCTCAGTCTCTTGACCTGACTCTGTCGTCCCGGCCCCACTCCTGCAGAATGCTATTAAAGAGGTCCTGCCGGCTGGAAGTTATTAGTGCGGCGCAGGGGGCTGGGGGAACTCGAGGCATGGAAGGACCTGGCCGGGCAGAGCGACTGCAATTGGGAATAGTGGGGATGCGATGGGGAGGCAAGCGCAGGTGAGTAGACTCCAGCCGGCTCTCTGGCTGGACCCAAGGCTGTCCCACCAAGCTCAGAGGCCCTGAGGAAGTCAAAACACATGGAGAAGCGTCCGGAGACCTGGGCCTCAGGAGAGAGCACACAGCAAACCCGGAGCTGGTGCGACTGCCCAGAAGGAGTCTTTGCCAGTGAAGACTGGCCTCCATTGAAGGCCTTCTGGTTACTCCATCGGACTGTCAATCGATGGATCTGTCTTTGCCTCCTTATTAAGCTCCTGTAGTTCCAGTAGGAGTTCCCCAGCCTAGGGAGGCAGAGAAACCACCACAGGAGCAGTGGCGGGAGGGGCCACTGGTCACTGCCCAGGAACATCAGGGTCATTCCCTATAGAAGAGTGACTTGAAAGGCAGGCTTCATGGACCCAATCAGATCCTGAGACACAAACCTCTGTCAACCCAGGGACAAACTCTAAAGCCTGGGATATTCATTCCTATGTCATCTGTGTCCTGTCTTTCTCTCTTCTCTCCTACACCTATTCCAGTCCTGGGCTCACACCCAGGTGAACACCCCAAGCCTTCCTTTGTAGGAAAAAGGCAGTTCTGGGACAGTGCTGCTCTGCCAGTGGAAGCCCAACAGGGTTTTGGTGGCATATCACACCCCAAATAGGTGGGATTCACAGCCCAGAGGCAGAGGAGCCCCACCATTCCTGAGGAACTCCCCACTCCTGAGGAACTCACTGCTGTGGGTTTCTTCTAGTTGTTTCAAACAGTGCTATGAAGAATCGGGTTGGTCCCTCCTAGAGTCTCCATTATGTCACCTTCTCTGTAGACCTCTGCACCTCCCACCATTTGTGCAGTGATCCTCTGTCCATCTGTCTATTCCCTGGTGCATGGGGAGCCTGCAGTTGTGGTGCCCCAGAGCTTAGGAGATCAGAGGCACCTGGGCCAAAGACTTCTTGACAACGACCGGAAGGCACTTCGATAACGAGGGTCAGGGAACCTCACATGGCCTGAGGCAGTGACCTTGCCCACCCCAAGAAGTTGGAGAAACACAGGGTCTTCTTGATAAAGGGCTCCCCTCAGTGACAACCCCCCATCCACCAGACGCACCCAGACACTCACATGGTGTCCTAATGGCAGCCTGAGCAACACACTCAGCTGAATGGGCCACTGCTGGCTCAGAGCCACAGAAGAAAGTTGAGATGCCTCAGGACCTTGTTAATTGGTTATTAATGGTGGGGGGCAGGGGAGGGCCAGGAGAGATCCACTGAACCATCCTGATGGTTTCACTTAATCTGCAATTAAAAAGGGTCTCAAGAGGCTGCAGAACTGCCCAGCTCATGTCCCAGGCCTGTCACCAAACAGACACTACAACCTTTACTCATGCATCCTCTATGTAGCTGTCATGCCATCTCTTCTCTGCTCTCAATTACTAGAGTATCTTGGGGAGTGTGGGGCTCTCCTGAAGGGCCTTTGCCTTCTTCCCCCTCATCTCTCTCACCTACCTCCTCCCCCCTGCAGCCCAGCTCAGATAATGGGGGTTGGACAATGGGGTTGAACGATCCCCAGATGTGAGTTTGGGGGAGGAGAGGGAAGGAGAGACTAGGAAAGGGAGGAGGCTGCTGACAGCAGAGCCCGACAAGGGCATCCCAGTGGCCAGGGACTTGTCCAGACGATTGTGGGGCCACAGGAGGAGACTTTTCCCAGCGAAGCCTCTGGAACCTGAGCTGAGGAGAAACCGAATCCGCAGAGGGGGGTAGGAGGAGGGTGAGTGATTAATGAGGGAGATTAAGAGATTAAACCTGTGTTCTGGGCTTGGGGGGGGGGGGTGGGCGCTCCTCTGTCTCATATGCTTCCCCCCAGCTTGGGAGCGCCAAAGCTCTCCAGTACCCGGTCATTGCTCATGTCTTGTGGCCATACCTCCCACCCCCCACTGTCCAACCCTCCCTGCCCTAGATTGCTCTTCCCAGAGCAATCCACGGATGGATGGACCATGAACCTTCACCACCGTCCACCCCTCTCCCAGCATTATCAGGAAATCCCTCCCATCTCCCACCTCCTCTGATTACTCTCATTGTCCCTTCAGACATTTCGGGGTCCTCCGCTCCCTCCCCTTGTAGAGATCCTCACATTCCGACTCCCTGGGGAAGGCCCTCAGATTCCCACTTAAGGATGCTTTCTCACACGTCCTCTCACCACCCCCTTTCCTCATGCCTCCACCTTCTCTCTCACCTTATTCCCTTTCTTCATCACTCCCACCTTATTTCTCATTCCCTGACACAGCATGTCTCATCTGCCTTGCCCACTCAGCCTCTCATCCGGAGGGTTCCTCTCCCAGGCCCGCCCCAGATCAACCCCCCTCTTCCTGCTCTGCTCAATAAATGACCTTTAGTCTCCGGATTTCCCGCCCTATGCATTCCTCTGAATTCTGTAAGTGTACTGGGGGTGGGATTGGGGGATTCTCAGAATAACCCCCTGTGGCTGTGGATGGCCTCTTCCCCCCACGCTCAGGGAAAATCCGTTCCTGGAGGGAGAGGGAAGTGGGGGTTTAGGGAGGAAACTAGGCAGAGGAGCATGGGGCAGGGCGTCCGTCCATCTCGCACACTTCTGGAATTTTCTCTTTTAGAAAACGTTAATGCAGAGTAAACCGATTCAGACACTTAAATTTTAGTTTCAATACTTCTAGGGCCTTGGGTCTGTGAATTCTTTCCGGCCCTTTACCTGGTTCACAAAGAACTCTGCGCAACCACCACGATCCCGGGGATGTGAGGGCTGGGATGGGGTAGCGACAGGATACTCAGACACCCCCCACCCACCCCCACACACGCATACTCCCCGAGACTCACTGTTCCAAGGAAGTCCCTTTTCCCTCTCTCCTCCTCCCCGCCCCCGCACAAGCTCTGGGAAAGACTGCGCAGGCTGAGCGGAACTGGTCCCCCTCTGTGCCAAAGATGGGAGCAAATCTTGGTGCCTCCTCCCCCAGCTGAGTGCGGACCTCGGAAACAGCTAGGTGAGAAAGGACGATAGGGGCAAGGGCGGGCTTGGCCCTGCAGGTGAGGATGACGCCTCCAGCCAGAGCTGCGACGTCAAGGGCGCCCCGGAGAGGGCCGGCTGCGCGCCTGGATGACCCTTCACGACCGTCTTTGAACGCGGCGTCTTTGAACGCGGCACGCGCGTTCTAGGCCTCGGAGCCCAAGAAAACCAAGGGCTTATTCACCCGCCCTGGCCCAGATGGAGACCGAGTGACCCGGGGGGACAGGGTCTGCGTGGGGCAGGTTAGGGCGCGGGGTAATGGACCCATAGATCGAGCGCGGAGCTCGCAGCTGGCCTCTGTCAGCCACCGCGGGAGCCGAGATGTACCGCAGCTGCCGCCACCACCGCCGCTGACAGACAAAAAGAAGACTCCGCTGAGCTGGGGGCGAGGCGGGGCAGCCGCTCCCCGCCCAGATCCAGGCCTGCCCGCCTTCCCGCTGCTTCTTGGCCACAAGCCATGCGTCGTCAAAGGCCTCATCCTGAGGCTTGGTCCTCATGTCTCGGGGACCTCAGGCAGCCTTATCTTCTGACTGGGGCTTCTTGACGCCAAGCTGCTGCCAAGCCCCAACCAGACTACTACCCAACTCTTGCAGCTGCTTGGGCCCAAGTTCCCAGGGCGTTTCTACTCTCCTTCCCCCCAGCCCACACCTCTCCCAAGGAGTCACTCCTCCAAAACGCCCTTTGATGCCCAAACACCTTGAGAACAGCCTGAGTGTGGCGTGCTCCTGTCAGCTGCCAAGTCCCCAGAGCTTAAATTCAGGGAAAAGAGAGTGTGGAACCCCGGCATAGATATAATTAATCAAAACCCCCGAGTTATATGCTGGTGTAGAGACTGGCCCAAAAGCAATGGAAGAAGCCCAATTCTGGTGAGGGTTTCCTGGAGGAGGTGTCACTTAGGCTTTCACAGACAGCTGAGTATGGGGTGAGGGGGAGAGGCAGTCCAGGCCTGAGGCCCTAAACATGGGAAGCCTTAGGAATCTTGGAGATCATTTCAGGAAGGAATTGTGCCAGGCCAGCAGCTCTGCGGTGTCCCCACCCCATCCCTGTTGCCTGCCCAGCGCATCCCAGGGCTCTTCTTCACATGTGCCTTTCTCTTGGCCTAAAAGCTTCATCTGTTGGGGGAGAAGCCCAGGCAGACTGCACACCTGTCGCGAGCTTAGGTTTTTGTCCCTCAAGTCCCTGGCTCCTTCACTATACGCCCCCCTCCAAGTCCTCTGCCACCTGATCTCCATCCGTGGAAGCTTGGTGCCTTCAGCCCTCACCAGCTATGCACAATGACCCCACTGAATTCGTGGAGTCAGACTTCAGCCAGCAAGAGATTTAGGTTTTAAACTTAGGTTTTGGTGACATTTATGCTGCCTGCTCCATCCCGCTTGTCCGGATTCAGCAGCAGCCCATCACGTCCTTCACAAACTCCTTGCTTTGGCCTCCAGTCTCCCTCTGTTACTGTCCTAGTTGGGCACGTTTCTGGCTACCCCACTGAGAGGTCCGTGGAGAGAGATACTGGCTGGGTTTATTTGCAGAGCCCAGTGCTCACGGCTGGGCTCATATAGACAAGGGATGTTTGCTGAATTAACCAACGGAGGTCTAGCCCTGCTGCTTCCTGCTGTTCCTTGAAGCTGCCTTTGCTCTCCTGGGCACCAGCTCCTCTCTTCCTCAACCTCCCTCTCCCCACTCTGACTTCACCTAGCCCAGGTACCTGAAGGCTTGCTGAACCTTGTCTGGACAGCCAGGTCTCCAACGCTGACTATCCCGCATGCTCCCCACGACACCCGCTCCCCCCTCCACCAATTTTAAGACTCCTCCCATAGTGTAATTGTTTAGATTGTTCTTTAACATATCACTGTTCTTCAGTCCTGCAGTGGCCACTGTCCAACCCTAGCCCTACTCTCACCACTCCTGAATTACGACACCTTCACTCAGGACTGTGTCACATGCTGCAACACTCAAGGACCACGAGAGCTCCCCTCCAGAAAGCCTTCCCTTCACCAAAAAGAGCTGGTGCGGGTGGCCTGGTTTCACTTAGCTCACCTTCTGAGTCTTACATGTGTAGGGTCCTCTACCCCTCTCCTCTGGCAATTCGCTGGGGGCCACGGACATAGCAAGGCCCTCCTTCTTGATGAAACTCAGAGGATTTCTGAGGAAGCAGGACACAGGACAAAGCATGAGTGTGTGGTAGGACAAGAAGGAAGAAGAGAGATGCTTTTTTAAAGTTTTTATTTCAAAAAATAAAGCCGCAGTTAATTTCACATAAATATCTGAGGAAGGGGAGAGGGATGGGGTGGGGGCTTGGCCCCTACCTCCTCTTCTCTTTCACACTGTATTGTAAAAGCAAAGGGGATGGCTAAAGAGAGAACAGGGGAAGAAGTAGTCAGCGGGAGCATTCTTACCCAAAAGGCCCACAGCCCACCCCTGCCCTGAGGACTGCCTTAGCGCTGGCTCACCTTGCCGAACCAGCGGGAGAGCCATAGCTGCTTCATGGTCATGTGATCAGGGAGCACTTCATTGTCAAAAAGGAGCTGCACCTGGGAGATGGGGCACAGTTTTTAGGAACTCTTCTCTTGTACATATCAAGAACTACCCTGGTCCACCCTAGACTCTGCCCCTCCCTTTGTAGCCTCTTCCCCCTCAGAGAAAACCTACTGAGGGAATACTCACATGCTGGGGATTTAGCATCAAGCGGTGACACAGGACCCTTCGGAGATGGCGAACCTCAGCTCTAACAGAACATCGGACATATTTGTTCTGGGGGTGAAGAGGGAAGAGAAGGTGTGTGAGGGAAGGGCCACAGAGAGGTGAGTCTCCTTAGAGAGGCCTTCCCCTCAGCCCCTCTCACCTGCAGGACGCTTTTATTCTTGTCTTTGCCAGAACTAGAGGGAAACAGACACAAGTTAGAGAGACTTATCCTTCCCCCTGTCCCCTGCCCAGAGCCATGATATACTCTCTTCAAGGGAACAGACACTCCATCACTTCTCCCCAGCTCTGGGTCATTGACACTGTCACTTCAGACAGCCTACGACCTGCCCCTCACCTCAGCCGCTCCAGACACAGGCTCAGCTGCTCATCATAGCGATAGTAGTGGGCTTTGGAGTGGTCAAAGCTGCTAAAGGGGAGGCCAAGGTTGCTCAGGGCTGGCTCTGAGAAAGACAGAGTAGTGAGAAGGGTGGAACAGGTTCCACACTCCTTTTTCCCCAGAGAGCAAAACTGGGCAGGAGGAATGCGCTAGGGGCTTTACTTTACCCTCTTGCTGCCAAGGGACATACCTTCCCCACTGGGCTGGGTGACACGGTCCAGTCCTCGGGACTGGTAGAATTCTCGAATTCGTTTCTCTTCACCTAGAAGGGAGTGGAGTATCAGAAGTAAAGTTATTAGCCCTCCTTCACTCTTTGTCCCTCTGGCTGTCAACCTCTTTACCTACATGATTCCCTCCAAAGCCCTTGTCACCTCCAGCTGCCTGCCACCCAGCATCACTCCTCTAGAGGCTCCTGAAAGTCAGGTTGGTCACTCACTGTCTTGCAAGCCAGGCACTAGCTTGTACACAATGTCCTGCATGACCCGGTCCAGTTTGAGGTTGAGCAGTGGCTGTGTCTCGTGGATCTTGATGTTGCACATGGGGCAGTACTTGCTGGTTTGGAGGTACTTCACAATACAACTCTTGCAGACTGCAGGAAGAGAAAAGCAGACTCTCAGCCCTCTGAGACTTGGGTTCAGGGGCTGGGCAGGATGCCAGGATGCTTGGGGCAGGCAGCCCAGACGCTGGCAGCCAAGTTGGTGGGGACTAGGGCCTGGAAGAACCACCCAGGGTCCAGGGCACTCACAAGTATGAAGACACTCTGTGATGGTGGTGGCATCCACGAAGTAGCCGGCACACAGACAGCAGACGATGTGCTCATTCAGGTCTTTGATCTTTACTCGTACCTCCTCCTTTAGACATACCCTCCGTCACCGATCACCCCTCTTTCCCCCACCAAGCCCAACCCGTGCGCCTTCCCAGCTTGGGAGTCGCCTCTTTGCTCAGATCCCACGGCCAAGCCCCGCACCCTGCGCGGTCAGCGGAGTATTAACTCCCAGGGGCTGACACTCCTCCTCCGCCCAGCAGAGGGCTCCGCGCACAGCGGGGGATCCCTTCACATGGACTCGCTCGACCTTCCTTTCCCAGGGGAGACTACACGACGTGGGCTGCACAATGCGCAGGCGTCCTAGCCCAGAGTTTGGCAACCCGACCGCAATCGCGCAGGCGCACTGGGCACCCTGTCTCTGCGCAGGCGCACTGGGCGCCCGGCCAGCCACCGCCCGTCCTGTAGCCGGCCCCAGTTCGCACCGCCAGCCGACCACAGCAGTAACCCTGCCGCCTCTGCACCTCGTTCCGTAGCGGGTCCATCTTGTACACTGACTGGAGCTGGTTCCGAAGCCTCATCGCGATCGCAATCTGGCCCCCCTGAGGAGACGCCATCTTAAAGGCTGATCCCGGCCTGCCACTTCCGGTGCCGCCTGCGGGGCGGGACTTGTCGCCCAGCAACGAAGGCTTAGGTCTTTTCGGATTCGCTGGCCGTCTTTAAGGCCCCGCCCATGTCCCTTTCTCCCCGTGTGCTCACCTGAGCCCCACTGGCCCCTCCCCCTCCTCAATCCGTAATTAGGGAATGGGGGGGCGTAGGGAGGGATCCTATCCCATTGACCTCCTGTAGTAACCGTCACAGTAGACCCTAGCCGACCGCAGGACTAACTTCTGGAGCCAGCGAAAGACTGCCCCCTTCTACCCCAAAAGGCCGGGGGATCTCCGCCCGCCACCGCTCAGGGTCGTCGATCTCCTGTGCCGACGACCCTACTAAAGAAGCCCCTCTGGGGCCTTCTCCTCCTAATGTCGCCCTGGTCGGCTGACGCATCTGCGTTACGGAGCTTCATCCCGATGGCGGGCCTTCTCCCGACTCCATAGCGGGAGTTTCTCAGGGCTTTGCGGAGTCTCGGAGAGGGTGGCGGGAAGGGAGGGACCCCCAGGGACTTGGTAGTGATCTTATCCCCCCCCCCCCCCATCCTCCCCCTGCCGCCGGGGATGGGGGGGCAGGCCCTGGTTAATGATGATGATTCAATCATCGGCGCCTGCGGAGGCCTGGGACAGACTAATGCAGAGCAGATGCCGAAGGAGGAGGGGAGGACGACTAGGACACTACCGCACACAGACACGCCGAGGAAGCGGGCGCCTGCGGTAGCATAGGCCCAGCCCCGAACGTGGAGCGAACACAGGGGCCCAGAGCTAGTACACCGCCGTCCCTAGGTACTCAGAGTGGAATTGAAAAACAAAGATGAGTTTACTGTGAAGTATTAACATCAAGTGCAGTTGGAGACTCGAAAAGGGAGAGATCCCAATGGAGACCCTGAAAGGCTTTCCGGAGGAATTTGGGACTTTGGGCACAATTTAGGGATTGGGGTAGCAGGGGGCGGTGGGAGTAAGAAATGTGGTGGAAACAGAAAAGAAAGGCAGAAGAGTGGGGAATGACCGGGGAGGGACAGGAAGGAGGCCAAGGTGCCGATCTGAGAGTAGTGATAGAAGAAGCACGGCCTTACGGAGTTGGGACTTTAGCCTGAGGGCAATAGGGAGCTAGCAAACATTTTTGAAGAGAGGGAGTTACCGTATGAAAGAAACATTTTTGTTCATTTATCTTCAGAGTGAATTGGAGTCGATAAACAGTAAGAATTTAGGAGATTAGTGAATTTTTTTTTTTTAGGAAGATTAGCCCTCAAAAAATTGAGGTAAAATTGAGCAGCTAACTCGAGCTAACTGCTGCCAATCCTCCTCTTTTTGTTGAGGAAGACTGGCCCTTAGCTAATATCTGTACCCATCCTCCTCTACTTTGTACATGGGACGCCTAACACAGTATGGTTTGCCACATGGTGCCATGTCCACACCCAGGATCCAAACCAGCGAACCCCAGGCCACTGAAGCCCAACGTTGGAACTTAACTGCTGCGCCACTGGGCCAGCCGGAAATTAGTGAATTTTTGGTCAACTACTTTTTACTACAGCCACTGCTTTCCTCCCTGGCACAAAATACCATCATCTCTCCTATGGATGATTGCAGTGTCTTGCCTGCTTCCTCTGCTTCCACCTTTGTTCCTCTTTCTTCTATTCTCAACATAGCAGCTCAGTGTGGTTCTGGTAAAACAGGAATAAAAAAGGACACAACGAAAGTTTTTTGAGTTAATGGATAAGTTTATTATCTTGATTGTGGGGATGGTTTCATGTGTCTATACATATGTCAAAATTTATCAAATTGTGCTTTAAATATGTGCAGTTTATTGTGTCAGTTTTACCTTGAAAAATGTTAAAAATAAAATTAAACGATCAAGTGTCTTACTTTTTTGTTTAAAACCTTCAAGTAACTTCCCTTTTCAATCAGAATAAAAGCTAAAGTCCTTCAATGATCTTCAAGGCCTTGCGTGGTCTCTCACAGTCACTCAGTCTTTCCAGTCACACACAGCCCCTCACTGTTTGGTCCACAGATACACCAGGATATATATACTCCCACTGTCACCAGCTTGAAATGCTCAGATATCCAAATGGATCCTTTCTTACTTCAGGTCTTTACTCAATGAGGCCTTCAGTGACCACTCTAGATAAATCACACCCCCCACCACCCTTTCACTTCTTCTCCCCCTTCCTTGCTTTATTTTTCTTCTTAGAATTTATTATTAATATATATTTTTCTTGTTTTTCACCTGCCTCCTCCACTCGAACGTATGTTTCTCAGTGGGGATTTTTTTTTCTGTTGTGTCTACAACTATATCTCCAGGGCCACATGAATAGTAGGTGTTCAATCAAAATTTTTTGGATAAATGAATGAATGAATGTAGATAGTGGCGATGACAGCCTAGATTAGGGTTTTGTCAGTGGAAATGGAAAGGAAGGGCTGTATATGAAACACTTCAAAGGAAAGCATAATAGGAGGAAGTGAATGAGGAGCTTGGGGGCGGGGGGAGCATGTTCTCCAGCCTGTTGCACTTAAGGTAGCTGCAGCAAAGGAGCCAGAAGGCTGGAGCTGGCCAGGAGGCTAGAACAGAGGAGCTGGAGCACAAGTGTCAGAAGCAGGGATGGAGGTCTCAGAGTTTTCTGGGTAGATGTTCTAGATGGGACTATTGGAGTGGATGAAACCTGAGCAGATGTAGGGAGAGATAAAGCTGAAGTCTGAGCTCGGAAGTATGCTCACTCTTCAGTGGCAGAAGCAAAGGCAATGGAGGGAAAACATAAGCAGTGACTAGGAAAGTCCAAAGATGTAGCATAAGACAATATTACAGAAATCGAAAGGGGCATTTTAAGAAATGGTTGGTCATCAACAAAGTAAAACATGTCATAGAAGTCCTGGATAATGGACACTGGAAGTCTCTGAGAAAGGGTCAGTGTAGTGTAGTGAAGCCAGATTGCCATAGGTTAAAGAATAAGTGGTGAGGAAATGGAGGCAGTGTGTGGGGGCAGTACAAGGGAAAAGAAAAACAATTTCTCTTGAGTCAGGCAAAGATTTTGTCCAGATAATAGAGGCCTAAGACAGTTGAGGGTAGGAAAGACTAAGTTGATGAGAGAAATGATGGTACAGGAGCGGGGACCATCTTGAGGAAAGGACACTGCACCAAAAGCAGGAAGGAAGGGAAGGTACAAGAGCACAGGCTGGGAACTTGACCTCTTCCTGTGAAGCTGCAGGCTTGGAGGCCTGAAAACTCGGAGAGTTTAGGGGCCACATGCATGCAGGATATGGTGAGACAGATCCAAAGCGGTGTGTGTGGGAGGCGGGGCGCCAACTCCAGGGCCTCCATCTTAGACATAAACTAGCAGGAATCACTCTTTTCTGGGAAATCAGGGGATCAGAGAGCCAGAGGCAAGCAGAGAAATTCCTAGGACTGCCGCTGACAAAACTGCATACCCTTTTGTTCTTGAAGTGGGGCACTGAAATTTTTTTTTCTTTTAACTCCCCAAAAGATCTGTATGTACTTCCGGGGGCTTGTGAGCATTGTCCTCAAAGGATCAGTTGGTCAATCTCTGCATGGCAGTGCCATCTGTGCTGACCTCAAAAGGCAGGATGTACAGTACACATAGAAGCACGTAGACAGGTCTGCATGCTGCTGCTTTTTTCTCCTTCGTTGATTCACTCATTAATTCATTCAAGAAGGACTTACTCAGCTTGGTTAGAAACACACTAGTGCCCACCCTCTCCTCAGAGGCCCGCCCCCTAGAGTGGGAAAAGGGACAGACAGACTTCTAACTTGCAGGCCAGTCCCCTTCAGAGGCCTTTTCTACTTTGCTGTCTCCCTAGGCTCTCTGTTTTCCTCCGGGGGCAGTGGCCCATACCCTCTCTGGAGGTTTTGCCTGAACAGCAGAGGTTTCATGCTCCCTAGTAGCCCCACCCCTCCACTGCTGAGATGCGTGCTCCGGCTTCTGTGAAGGGCTAGGGGAGGTGATAATGTCTGTCTTCTCCACCAAGACAAAAACACAGCTGCAAAATTGGCAGGAGCCCCCCCCCCCCCCACACACACACCCCTCTTTCAGAAGGGGCAGGATGGGGGAAGGGCTGGAGAAATTGGATGATGGAGGTGGACAGGTTGGGGGAGGATGTCATGTTATTAATGCCCAGTGCCTCCCTCCCCCATGGCTCACCCCCTTCAGACTGAGGCTTCTGAGAACACTGAGGTGTTCTTTGAACACCAGTGGCTTTGGGTGGGGAGAAAGCCCACTCCGTTCTTTCTCTTCTTTCTCTTCCTTCCCAGATGCCCAAATATCATTCCTGGTTCCCTGGAGAGAAAAGACCTCTCACCCTGCCCCAGGCACCAGGCTGCCAGCCCATCTGCTGGGGAAAACAGAGGGGCAGAGTCTTTCCCAGGAGATCCTGGAAGATCCGTGCTCCCAGGGAGACCCATCTACTAGACTTAGAAGGCGTTTCGGTTCACACGGGTAACCGGCAGCCTGGAGCTGAGCACCGGTGTGGGCTAGGGTGAGGGGCTAGGTCTGGCACAGCGGGGCGGAGTCCTTTGGCCACCACGTGTCAGAGGCAGGCCGAGCTGCTCATCGGTGCCCACCCGCCACTGGGTGGTAGGCACATCCCCCTCCTTGCGCCCAGTCTCACCGGCTCGGAGGCGCCAGGGCCCCCCCGGGGCCGGGGCGGGCCGGGGAAGGTAATGTAATTCCGACCCAGCTAACCCGATTATGGCGGCCTGCACCGGGCCGGGCGGCGGCGGGGGCGGGTCTAAGGCGCAGGGGCCCGCCCGGCCGGGGGTCCCATTCCGGGGAAGGACGCAGAGTTCACACACTCCCAGCTTTTGGGTCGGCAGCCAGAGGTCACAAGGTCACCGAGCAGCTTCGGTCTTTCCCCACCTCACTTCTCTGACACGCTCCAGGCACAGTTTCTGGGACTTTGGGTGGGGTGAAGCGTCTATGGGAAGTGAAGCAGCTGGGACCCTCCGAAGGTTTCAGTGAGGTCCTATGTGTCGCCTGTGGCGATTTCGTCCTTCTGCCTTTGATGGGGGGAGTGTGTGAGAATAGATTTCCTAGGCGCAGAGTGGAGGGGCAGAATCCCGCATTGGTGCTCCCCTGTCGGGGACAGAACGCCAGCCCCAAGCTCCCACCGGCCTGCATTGGCCCGGGTTGAGCCACGGGTCTGCTTTACACCTATTTCAGAAAAAACGAAATTTTAAGAAACACAGGGCACTGATTACGGGCGCTCCTGGAAGGAGCTAGGGTCCCTACGCAAGAGGCCGGGAGGTGCACCAGGATCACCGGTCTAGAGTGGTTGTTTCCCGCCCCAGCCCACCGGACCCTCCCTGCCACCCCCTTCCCACACCTGTCCTCCTCCCTGGCCTCCAACTCTCCGGTGCGCCGTTCCCCAACAGCTTCCCATCGCAGCCAGGAAGCCACAACGAGATTTGGTCTTCAAGGACACTTAGGCGGGGGCCACAACGAATCCGAGAGTCGGCAGGCAGGACCCATCGGGAGGTGAAGAATAGGGGCTGTGGGAGGAGGCACCTGCGAGGAAGCCGGTGGGGCTGAGGAAGCTCAAAGACAGAGGCCGGTGAGGATGGAGTTGCGGTGCTCATCTCGGCTGACTCAGCGTGCAGCGGCCAGTGCTCTGGCCCCTCCCGTGCTGAGCCTGGCTCCTAACACCCTCACCACCACCCCCTCAACCCCCACCATTCCCGCTGGCCAGTCTTCCCCGCGCTTGGCGCAAACAGGCGTCTCTTCCCCTTTAACGGGCCCGGCCCCGCCCCTGCCCTACCCCCAGCCCCCACTGCCCACCGAGGCTGATCTGTCAGTCACTGCCCCAGCCGGAGCCGGCCAACCCTCTCCACCCCGGACTCGGGCAGAGGCCCCGGTAGCCCAGCGTCCATCCGCGCTTCAGAGCCAGCAAGGGCGCTCCTGGGGCCCCGGCAGGTCGCGCTCCCCAGGGATGCAAGTCCCTGTGCCGACGCCCGGCAGAGGCCGGCACGAGCGCGGCTACTCCGGGTGCACAGGGATGAAGCCGTCCCGGGGTCCCCGGCGCCTCGCCGTGGCCAGCCCCGCGGGCCCCTGAGGTCGCCGCCCCGAGCGCTCCTCTGCTGGGCTCCCAGAGCTGCCTGGGGCGTCCTCCCCAACCCCCGAACCTCCTGCGGTCCTCCCTGACCCGGACCCATGGAGCCGGCGGTGCTGGCCTCGCACAACCTCCCGCACCACGAGCCAATCAGCTTCGGCATCGACCAGATCCTGAGCTGCCCAGAACCCCCCGGGAGCGGTCTAGGCCCGGGTCGCCAGGGCCAGGGCCAGGGCCATGGGGAGAGTGCGGCGTTCTCGGGTGGATTTCACGGAGCCTCCAGCTACAGCCCCGCGGGCTCGCTGGCCCCGCTGCCCGGTAGCTCCGGCGTGGGCCCGGGCGGCGTGATCCGCGTCCCGGCGCACCGCCCGCTGCCAGTGCCGCCGCCCGCGGGAGGCGCGCCTGCGGTGCCTGGACCCTCGGGCTTGGGCGGCGCCGGGGGCCTAGCGGGACTCACCTTCCCTTGGATGGACAGCGGCCGCCGCTTTGCCAAGGACCGGCTCACGGGTGAGGTTACCCGACCCCTCCAGCGTCGTGCCGCACACTGACTCGGTTTCCTCATCTTTGATCCTTCTGCTCCAACTTAAGGTCCCCTTTCATAGCCCCCCATCATCCCAGGGCATCTTCCCCTAACTTGTCTCTCTCCGTCCCGCTTCTGAGAGGCGATGGGGAGGGAGCTGCCGTCGATGCCCGCGTCCTCCGCTGCAGTCCACTGTCCACACCGCGGGGAGGGCAGGGCGAAGTTAGGGGACGTCTCTCCCTCACTCAGGGGGAGGGCCGTTTGTGCTGGGGCCCTTTTTTGTCTAGGGCAGGGCGAAGTTAGGGGAGTCTCTCCTTCACTCAGGGGGAGGGCCGTTTCTGCCGGGGGCCCTTTTTTGTCTGATGCGGGGCCGAGCTTGGGCACCCGGCAGCCCCACGCGCGGGCGCTCCGCGGCCTGGGCAGCCGAGCCCTCAGCGACACCTCGGGCCGCCCCCAAACGCTGCCTTGCTTTCTCCCTGTAGCCGCTCTCTCGCCCTTCTCCGGGACGCGCCGCATAGGCCACCCCTACCAAAACCGGACCCCGCCGAAGCGGAAGAAGCCGCGCACGTCCTTCTCCCGCTCGCAGGTGCTGGAGCTGGAGCGGCGCTTCCTACGCCAGAAGTACCTGGCCTCGGCCGAGAGGGCGGCGCTGGCCAAGGCCCTGCGCATGACCGACGCTCAGGTCAAGACGTGGTTCCAGAACCGGCGCACCAAGTGGCGGTGAGGCGGGGGCGGGCGAGGGGCCGCGGGCGGAGTCAGGTGGCGGCGCGGGCGGTGCGAGCAGCCTCGCTGACCCCGCGTCTCCGCCCGCCCAGGCGCCAGACGGCGGAGGAGCGCGAGGCGGAGCGGCACCGCGCCGGCCGGCTGCTCCTGCACCTGCAGCAGGACGCACTCCCGCGGCCGCTGCGGCCGCCGCTGCCCCCGGACCCGCTCTGCCTGCACAACTCGTCGCTGTTCGCGCTGCAGAACCTGCAGCCCTGGGCCGAGGACAACAAGGTGGCTTCCGTGTCCGGGCTCGCCTCGGTGGTGTGAGCGACGCCTGCTCGACCGGCCGAGGGCTCTTTTCCGAACCGAGGCGCCGCGTGGAGCACCCAGCTGCCCAACCTGTGGTCCCGTGGCAGCGGAGCGCGTGAGGAGGAGCTGGCCCTCAGGCTACCGTCGAGGGCTCCTCGGCCACCGCGGGCTCCCAGGCCAGTGTTGCGCGGTTGCCCAGCGCACTTAGACGCGGCCTTTCCCGCCATTTTTCATGCAGACCGTTGCACAGAGGCTGGAACCTCGGGCGCCAAGAGGGCGGGACCTGTAGGACGGTAGCCAATGAGGTGCGGGGATGGGGGCGGGCTGGCCAATGGGAGCTGCTCTCCTGAGGGACTCCGGACTCTTCCGTGGGTGGGTCGGAGCTGGGGTACCCCGGAGCCGGTTGAAAGCCGCGTTGGGATGGGGCAGCGGCAGCCCGAGCTGCCTGGGTCCGTACCAAAGGTGTGAAGGAAGGAAGGAAGGTGTCAACGACAGCGGAGTAGTGGAGGAGGTGCTGGAGAGCGAGGGTCTCACTGACTGTGACAGGAACCAGGGGGTTATCCACGCCGGGCATCTCATCCTTCAACTGTAAAATAATCGCTAAGGATTCCTTCCTGACTTTGAGCCTCATGTTGTTCGTGTATGTTCAACTGCTGACTACGTCCTACCACTTCAGCCTCACAAGGCGCCTGGGCGGCAGGCGAGGCAGATACTTATATCCCCGATGAAAGAGAAAATCTAGGAACACTAATCTGGCTGGGTGTCCCTCAGGGATGGAGAGGGGAGAGGGGGGAAGCAGTGGGCAAAGTTAATGGGCCCAGTGGAGTTAGGGTGAGCAGAATTTGGCAAATAATTAGGAAGTGACAGACCTAAGAAGAATCAAAGATAATTCCAAGGTTGGAAATATAGAGGATCAGGAAATCAATGGTGTTGTGGATGATGAAGGGCAATTGGGAAGATAGGAGCAAGATTAACTCTGTAGGCAAAACTAAATCCTAGACCTAGAGAGAATAAGTTCTGGAAAAGCACCGTTGCAGGAGGTCACTGACATCTACATAGAGGTGAAGACAGATGGAATGACGAATCTTCAAGGGAGGAAACTCTAAGAAAAGCAGAATTCTAACGATAAAATCTTTCCACCAAATTCTACAAAGACATTTACAATGTGCAAGATGATGGAGGAGAGCAAAGTTAAGAGTCCAAGGGAAGAAAAGGGAAAGGTGTACCCAACTGGAAAGAAAGGAAAACATGGTGTTCCTGAAGTTGTTAGAAAGACTTTAGCTTGTGGGTGGGCCAGGGGCTGCTGGGAAGCTTGTTGATGGGAAGTTGAGAGTTTGGGGATGGTTGCAATAGCTCTGAGGTTTATGAAGGGGCAGGATTTAAGTTTCATGAGGATGAAAGGGAAGATTTTGTCTGATTCCTATATTCTTCCTCCCCTGGAGGCAGGAGCAGTGTGATAGAAGGAAGTGAGATTTATGCAGGGTCAAAGGCCAATTGTAGTCAAACTTCTCGTGTTCTGGGTTAGTGACAGCTAGGTTGGTCATAGCACAAAGGCCTGACCAGAGGTGGGAATCGGGCAAGAGGATATCTCTGGAGGAGTTGGCCCTGAGTCTTTGATATTGTCATCTCTAACTCATGGATGTTGTATATGCTGCTGCAGAACCAAACTCAAATTTGACACCATAGAAAAAGACCTTTTATAGACCAAAAGGGAGCACAAGGATGGGTTTGGCATAAATTGGGGTTATGGGGAGTATGTCAGTTCCTCTCCAATAAATAGAAGAAAGCTAAGGAAAGGGTTCTACCCTATGTAGACTGCGGCTTACCCGATTGCCTCTACTCCCAGCCCATCGTTTGTTGAGACTCAGGTTCCAGGATTTACATTTGACCCTAAACTGTGGGCCTCTAAATCTGGCTGGCTGCCTTGGTGCTAGCCTGAGGGAGGATCTGATGTGATGAGATGAGCTCAGCTCTATTCCTTGGCAGGTCACTGCAGGACACAGGCATTTCCAAGCTCTTGGGTGGAGGAGGATTCACTCCCTGTAGAAGAATCTGCCATTTCTTCCCTCAGCTGGTTCAGGAGGTCTCTGCTTTCACTGGGGGGCAAGTTACTCAGGAAGTATGGAGGGGCCAATTCCACCAGCCTGACAGAGAGACTCATAATTAGATGATTTCTGTATCCTCTCTTATAATGCAGCTTCTTAAACTTCTCACTACCCCTTCCACAAACCCTGTCTCCTCAAATCATATGCTACTACAAATCACTATGATCCCTTCCTCTTCTTAGGGTTCTCTAACTTCCCAGCCATAATTTTGGCCCCAGGAAAAGGAATGGGCGATGTAGGATGGTGTCAGGGAACTCACATCTGTGGCTGGATCTCAGAAACAATGGAAAGGCAGTTGTCTTTGGAAATGGAGAAATTGTGGTAAAGCACCCACGGTGGGGGTCTGGCTGGAGCCCGGCGGCTTCGGTAGCAGCAGTATGGGGAGAGCTGGGCCACATGCTTATGGGTTAGGAGCAGGTAATTTCCAGTCCCATCTGTGTCTCGGGCCACCTCATTGAAAGGCAAAGATATTGAAGGAATAAGTGAGAGAGAAGCAGACAGTAGAAGAAAGAAAAGGGGGCTGAGAAGGAATTAGTAAGGGTGGTGAAAGTATTAAAAGTAAGGCATTATCTCTAGGTGTTACAGTCCCTCTCACACCATATGGCGTTTTCCATAGCCCCTTGTACTACAAAGACTCAAAAGAAAAGTTTCTCCTGGTTCTAAAGAATCCTTTGAGTGGCCAACTGGACCCCAGTTTTAGAGGTGGTATACCAATCTTTGGTCCCTCTGCCTTCTGCTCCTTTTATGACCCTCACCCCAACTCTTCCCCCTAACCTTGAGGAAGTATCCTGACACCAGTGCTTTCTGAAGGTCTCTGCGATTCTGCTCAGAGCCAAAGGCTGGTTGGGACAAAGGAAGTTCAATTCGTTGCATGAGTTCTAGGAGTTCTCCTCGAAGTTTATGGGCTTGGCACAAAGCTGTCCAGTTTAGACCCCGAGCCTGGCACCAAGCCTTGTCTGCTCCACCTAGGAGAGGAAAGGAGTGGAAACTTCAGCTACAACTAAAGTCCTTGAGATCACCGAAAGAACTCAACCCTTGGCCAAAGGCCTCTTCTTCCTGGGCAGAGAGATCTGTCAGCTGGTTGCACACCACTTCCCCTCTTGGGAAAACCTGGGATTCTATAAGAGGATGCAGAGTGGGCCACTCACTCTGTATAAAGGCTTCATACACCTGAATCAGAGAGCTGTGATCACCATCTGCATGTTCCAGGGCCCGTCGCAAGGCAGCTTCTTCTGCACAGAGCGGAGGACTGGTAAACCCAGGGGCAGCTGGAGGCAGAAGAGAGGAAGGTTGATTTGGGGAATGAGACAAGAGAGCAGTACAGGTAGGACACTGAAAAGGTAGAACTGTCACTTTGGGAGCTTTATTCAAAAGACATTGATGACTTCTAGGTGCTATGCACTTTATCAGACATTGGAGATAAATAAATGAAAGGCAGTCTCTGCCCTCAGGGAGCTTAGAGTCTGGTGGGAGAGAAGAACAAGTAAACAAACTTGATTGGTGTGGGGGCCAACAGCTGAAGTCTGAGTAGGAATTAGCTTGGTGGAGAAGGGACAGAGAGAGTATTCTAGACTGTGGGAACAGCAAGGCACAGAAGTGAGTAGCCTGGCATGTTTGGAGAATTGCAAGCACCTTGTATAAGTGGAGGGAATGGCGTGTGTGGCAGAGTAGCAGGAGATAAAGCTAGAGAGGTAGGTACGGGGGCCAGGGCATGAGAGGCTGGATGTGCCATGCAAATGAGTTTACATTCTGTCTGGGAGGTACAGAATAGCTGCTGAAGAAGAGCTTTTAAGTAAGAGAGTCCATGTGTTTGAAGTTGTTCACAGGAGTAGTTAGGAGGCTACTAAAGGAATCCAGCTGAGCAGTGACGAGGATCTAACATGGGCACTGACAGTGAGTATGGTGAAGAGCAGACGAATTAAAAAAACCATTTAGGAGATAAAAATGAAAGAGCCCGGAGAAAGATTAGTCTAGATGACTAGATTAGAATGATAGTGGAGCTGCAGAGATGATGGTATGATTTTGTGGTGGTGGTGAGGTGTGCTTGAGGGGGCTGCCCGGTGGCGCAGCGATTAAGTGCGCACGTTCTGCTTTGGCGGCTCGGGGTTTGCCGGTTTGGATCCCGGGTGCAGACACGGCACTGCTTGGCAAGCAACGCTGTGGTAGGCGTCCCACATATAAAGTAGGGGAAGATGGGCATGGATGTTAGTTCAGGGCTAGTATTCCTCAGCAAAAAGAGGAGGATTGGCAGTAGTTAGCTCAGGGCTAATCTTCCTTAAAAAAAAGAAAGAAAGAAAGAAAGTGCTTGAGTTCAGTTCTGGGCTGAGGTACTGTGGACCTCTGGTAGAAATGTCTGTCAAAAGTCAGATATATAAATCTAAGATTCAGAAGAATGGTATTGGCAGGGAGATACAAGGTTTGGAAATTTTAAGTGTAAAGGTGGCACTTCTGACCATGGGTGTGGATGAACTTGCTCAGAGAGTTCAGGGAGTGAGAAGATAAAAGGGGCAAGGATAGAACCCTGAAGTCCAACTTCCAGTGGGTGAGCAGAGGACAAAGAGCCCCAGGAAGAGGTTAAAGGGATGGCTAGAAAGGTAGGATGGAAACTGCAAGGAGTGGGTCACAGAGGCTCAGGGAAGGGGCAGTTTCAAGGTGGGAGTGGTTGCCATTCTCAAGTGTCAAAAGAAGGTCATGAATAAGGGCTCACGAGTGTTCACTGGATTAGGTCTCTGGGAGGTCACTAGTGAGCTGAAGGTCATTTCAGTAGTTGTGTTGGGCCTGAAGCTGGAATGCAGTGGGTGAGGAATACACTAGATAGAACAGGATAGAGATTATTCTGTAGAGCTGAAGGGGAGTACCGGGTTGAGGAAGAGAGGTATGGAGTTTAGTAATAACAGATAGGAGAGATTTCAGCAAGTTAAGGGGCAAGAACCAGCAGAGGGAAAAGGCTAGAGATAGGAGAGGGTTAAGTGATCAAGTCTTGTTCTTTAGGCACTGTGAGGGGTGGAGGCTGGAGCTTAGGGTAAGGGCCAGCCGTAAGTGACCAAAATACCCAGGGGAGGACTGAAGTGGCCGTGAGAGCCAGAGAGAGAGGTAATTTATACCGGTGAGCATGGCGGCGAGGGTGAGCATCTCATCCACACAGTCAAACTCGCACGAGGCCAGCAGGGCTTTGGCCAGCTCAGGGGGCAGGGGGAACTCTGAAAGGATGACTCCCAGGTCTGACAGGTCACCGTCATCATCCAGGGCTGCCAGATAGTCTAGGTCTTCCAGGGCCTGCATCAGTGCTTCTGGAGCTGGTGAGGAAACAGGGCTGACAAGGCAGGGGTCCCAGAGCCTGGCGGTCACATGTTAGGACTTGGGCAGGATGGGTGCTCACCAGGCCGGTCCAGGAAGTGACACTCCCCTGGCTCTGCAATCTGTCTCCTCTTTAGTAGTAATAGCAGGGGGCTCAGATTCTCCTCACACACCCTGGGTTGGGGCAGTGGGGGAGCCTCTAGTTCTAGGAAGGACTTAGGATACAGGCAGAAGCAGGATCCTGAGGGGAGAAAGACCTGGGAAAGAAGACCACTGTAGATTTCTCAGGGCTGGCGTGTTGGTGCCTCTGTCGTGTTTGACCTCAGGGAGGGCAAAGGCTCTTACCTGGTGGGACCCCTCTTGCCCGCAGTCGTCTTGCCTCTGCCTGACACCTGCTGATTGGCCTCAATACTTGGGATTCTGCTCGGATCTGAGGATTGTACACCTGTCACCGCCCCCCAATCCAAGTCAAGACAGATCAGAGCGGGCCATTTCCATCTTTAGTCCCCACATGCCCTCATCTCTCTCACTCACACTTCGAAGCTCCAGTCCTGAGTCGATGACATGTCGGATGGAAGGGAGGGAGAAGGAGAAGTCAGCCAGCCAGTGAGTGACCACGACCTTTCGGGCACCTGAGTCTATGTCCTGGTACACAGCCTGAATGGCTTGACCATGGCCTGGGTGAAGGGGCAGCACCTGTGGTGGAGGCCTTTGGAGAGCCAAGTGCCCTGCCTCCCTGGACAAGGATTCACAGCACAGGGAAATTTCCTGAGGAAAGGGGCAGGGCATTAGGACAGTTCTCACCTTTTTGGGTCACAGACCCCTTTGAAAAACTGATGAAAGCTATGGCCCTTCACTCTGAAAAAATGCACATACTCACAAAGGTGGGGGTGTTATAACTTCAGGAATTCACTGAAACACAAATCTCTGCATTAGATGGGATCAAAAAGAGGGTGGTAGACCTCTAGCCTGAAATCCTTGAGTTTTCCCTCAGGACCCCAACAGGGAGTAAACCCTACAACTCTAATGTTCCTAACAAGCACTGCTCCCGTCCCCCGGGCCAGGCAGCTGGTACATGAGTACCTCCTTTTGTAGCCCTTTTACCTCCTCACTGGGCAGGTACACAAGCACATCTCCTGGAGCTTCCTGCTGACACAATTCAAGCACGGCTTGGCAGGCAGCTTCTACTCGATCAGTGGGGACAGAGTCCCTGTAGATGGGAGTGGGACACTCGCCAGGCCCTCTGGGTACATGCACAATAGGAGGATTGCCCCAGAAGGCTTGGAGCTTAGGTTCAAGGGCTGGGTCAGTAACCACAATCACTCTAGGGTCCCCTGGAAGGTTTCCCAGCTTGGCATCTCGCAGCAGCCCCTGGAGCAAGTCTGAGGCCACTGACCGCTCCTGAGCCTCATCCAGCACCAGTACATCCCAGGCTCCAGTGCCCCGGGTCGAGGCCACCTCCTGCAGAAGCAGCCTGTCCCAGCAAAACCTGTTGACATTGGCAGTAGGCAGAGGAGTCAGTGTGGACACTGACCAGCCCCAGAAGTCCAAGCGAGCTTCTCCCCAAGGGGCCTAGACTTTGATAGTGAAGGTCAGAAAAAGACCTTGTGACTGACTTCCTGAGCCTGTGGACTCCTAACTGTGACCCCCAACCCCCAAAACAAGGGTGACACTTTGTTCTCAAGCTGTACTCCAGCTAGGAAAGCGAGACTTTCGTGATGAGGGTGAGGTTGAATGTCTGAGTCCCTAGCAGGTGTTAAAGGGCTTAATTCAGCAGTTGCATCATGCATGATTTAAAGGGTGAGCTGGGCTGAGGGAGGGTATGGTGAGATGTCAGAGAACTGGGCTTGTTTCTACCGGGTGAGGGGAATCAGATATGGGTCAGGCCTGCAGGAGGCCCCACCTGAGTAGGGTGTCAGGCCCAGTGCAGTCCTCCTGGGGGATGCTGTATCCAACCTCATGGCCCAGGGTCAGGTCCATCTCATCAGCAACCCGCAGGGCCAGGCTCAGGGCTGCCAGCGGGTAGGGCTGAGTGACAGTTACCTGGCCCTTCTGGAACCCCCTGGCCAGTACAAACTCTGCACACCACTGAGGGATCTGGGGTAGAGGTGGGGAAGAACAACCAGTCAGTGAGATACAGGACTTGTTAGAAATGCTGGGGGAGCTATAGCCAGTTTAATCTCCTGATTTAGGGAGTCCCCTGGTCCTTCACCAGCCACCCTAACCAGTCTCCCTTTGCCCACCTCCCCTCTCACCCCTTGCAGCCCAACCCCCTTTGTCCAGGGAAGGGCCAGTTCCCTAATCCCTCCCTTTGTCCAATCCCAGAATCTCCCCCGACCTGGGTGCTCTTGCCAGAGCCAGGCTCTCCAGACACCAGCACCACTCCACTGGGGCTACTCTCCAATTGCTCCAAGAAGATAAAGCGAGCAGCCCAAATGGGCAAGGCTCGGCGCTGCTCAAGCAGCTCGTAGTAGCGAGAAGAGAAAGGGAGCCCATCAAAGGGGTTCACAGCCAGTCCAGACTCCCCAGGGCTTGGGCCAGACTCCTCTGCCAGCCCGAGAAGCTGAGAGGCCATGGTGCTGATTGCCAGGACCTACAGAAGGCAGGGCAGTCATTAAGGGCTCATATTTGGTGGCTGACACCATCTTCCCACCTCAGCCCTGATCCCTAACCTGTACCCTCAGGTGATAATGCACTGGGGTCCATCCTTCCCAGCATTTCTTGCCTGCTAGGGAATAGTGAAGACTTGAGTCTCCAAGTAAGGAACTATCAAAAGTGGACTATTACCCTGTAGTCAGACAGTAACAATCCTGTGACTAATACGGGTCCTCAGGGGCAGCAGGAATTATGTGAGACCTGTTAACCTGTGAGGAGGTCCCCAGGAGAAAAGGATAAAGAATAAGAGGAGGAGGGGAGACAGGAACTGGGGAACAGGGCCACAAGGATCCTGGATTCAAACCTGCTTGCAGCTCTGAGACGCGTCAGGATGGCAGCCAGTTCGAGACCCACCCAGCCAGTCACCACCAACCCTGGCCTGGGTGAAGTACAAAGGTAAATTCCGGCTCCACCCTGGGGCTTGGCTCAAATGTTGAATCGTAAAGACTGGTTTTAGGGTGGGGCCATTTGCTCCACCTTATTTAACACAGTCAGGAGCCTATGGAAAACAGGCTCCAGCCACCACACTGAGCATGTGTGAACTCTATAAACACCTGTGTACTGTGCTCATGAGCGAAAGGCATTCTGGGACTTGTAGTTTTGCAGCTGTTTCTTCACAAATCAGGGCTCAACACCCAAGTTACAGTCCAGTTGCTGCTGAGTCTTCAGTTCAGTTACACTTCCTTAATATCGCTCATCTCTTGACACACGGAGGTAATTTCAGACAGTTCCGTTCAGACCACCCCCTCACAAACCCCCCAAGAGGCCCTCACTCCCATTCCCCCAAACCAAGGGAAAAGGAACCTGCTCAAGGGGTTTTTGAGACCCAGAGAAGCAACAGAGACCTTGAGTGAAAACCCTGAATTTAATGTGACATTGGGGGGAGCCCCATCCCTCCCATTTTACCACCCACTCATCCGGCCTGTTGTGAGTTGGGTAAGGGCTGCCCCCAGTCTCCGGCCTGCGGCTCTGGGTGCCATCCTGTGCTCAGTCAGCCTCCTGGGCCTGTCTCTCTGTGAATCGCCTATGGGACACAGGGAGAAGACGTTGTGTGGACTTTGCCATATTAGCTCCATATTTAGCTCCCTTCTCCAACCTGCCCCTTCCTACCCATTGTCCTCTAAGCCCCTCACCTTCTCGCGTATTCATATAGTGCCTGCTTGCGCTCCTGTAGGCTCTCCTGCCGGGCCCAGGAGGACTTGGCAAATGTTAGGGCTGTGGGCTGAGGGGTCACCGGGCCAGAGCTGGGGAACTGAGGTGATCACAATGTCAGAGGGCTTGCGAAGTCATCATCATTAAACACGCATCGAATGCCTACTTTATAAGAGAGGCACTGTGCTAGGGTCTCAGGATTGAAAAAGAGATGTCAGGGCTTGGGAGTATGTAGATTGCCCCATCCCACCCCAAGTCTTGGACCTGACCATTTCCTTGGTCTCACCTTGGGGGCAGAGGCTGTGGAAAGGGACTGGGTCCCTTCAGTGATGTCTTCAGGCATGAAAGCTACAGCTCCCTCGAGTAGATTAGTGATAGTCAAGTCTACACAGCCAGTCCTGGCTGGGGAGAAGGGAAGAGAGGAAAGGGGAGTCTGTTTCTCTGCTCACCTTCTCCCCTCACCACCCACTGTTCCTTTCTGTGCCTGTCTTCTTGTGTGAGGCTACCCCTTCCCATACCCAGGTCTCTCTGGATGACACCCAGTGGCACATGGGGTAAAACCTCCTTGACTCTCTGAGCCAGAGCTGCCAGCTGCACATCAGGAGAAGGGCCAGGGGAGGGAGGGAAAGAAGGCTGGGCTGCAAAAAAGAAATCCAAAATATGGTGAGTGGAAAACTAAGAGGAAGGACAAGCTGACTAGTATAGGATAGGGAGAAAATTACAATAGGCTGGAAAAAACCCAAAAAACTTTGTGTACAGAGACCACACACCTGTCTGGGGGCGTGATCTTGGGTGTCTTTGTCGCTTCATGTGCTCTGCTTTGTCTGCTGGAGTGAGTCGTGTCCCTGTCTGGCCCAATTCTTTGGCCACCAGCTAGGCAGAATTGGAAGGTTGGAAGTGTCAAGGTCTCAAGCCTTCCTCTCCCTCTGCCTAAGGAAAGACCCCACCTCCACCCCGCCTGTGTACCCTACCACCTGTTGTACACGGAGCGCAAACTCCTCATTCCCCTCCCCCAGCTGGCGATGAACAGGACGGAGCCACCTGCAAAAAACAATCCAGGACCATGTTGGGGGCACCTGGGGCAGAAGCTGTCACCCTCTCCTCACTTTGATACTTTTCATGGAATAGTGGTGGTGAGGGTGGGGAGACAGTAAATACTTTGTATTGCCTCTGTGGTGGAACTTGATATTAAAAGATCTGCATATGGACTGGGCAGAGGCAACTACTTCCTTGACCTTGAGGTGAGTGTTTCCCAGCCACCATAAAGTGAGGACAGTTAATACCTTACTTGATACACCGTGAAAGGGACGAAAAGTGACCACAGCAATTCTGAGACCCAGGAAGCATCTGACACCGTCTGAGGGGAGGGCATGAAGTGAGGTCTAAGCCAGGGCCAGAAGTGGGAAACTTCCCCTCCAAGACCCAGAGATTCCCTGTCCAACACACACTCACCACAGAGACTAGGGGTCTCTGGACTCGCAGGGTAAGAGGTTGTACCACATCCTGGATAGAAAACGGCCAGGAACTAGAAAAAGGAAAAGAGGGTAGGGTGAGATTCCAGCCAGCCTAGGCAGCAGCTCACACCTGACTTAAAACAGGAACTGTCAAACTGTACAAGTAGATAAATTGAAAATAAAGAGATTCTGGAGAAAGAACTGAAAGAGGACCGGAGGGAAATGAACTAGGAATGGAGGGAGTAAGGCTGAAGAAGGTTGTGAAAACGCAAGGGCCCCCAAGCCTGACCACCAATCACCCAGTTGGAGACCGATACCTGTGCTCACCCACCTGAAGCGCAGGAGCCCCTCCCGGCCATTGGTGGCCTCTTCCTCAGGGAACAGCAGCAGAGGGGTGGGGGGAAGCCTCGTGGCAGCGCAGAATCTCTTGAGTGACTCCACCAACTCCCCCTGCCCATCCATCTCCATGAAGCCTCGAGACCAGCACACAAAGCTGGGAGGACTATTGAGCAGAGGCTGGAAACGGAGAGGAGACAAAGCAAGGAGAAAAGAATACTGAGAAGTGAGAAAAACTGACAGATGAGGTAGAGATGCAGGGCTAGGAGTAAGGCTCAGTATCTTGTGGTCCCCAAGGAACCACCCCGTGGCGCTATCGGCTTCGCCTCCCCACTCACAGTGCTACAGCTGGTGAGCAGGTTGACTATGTTGTGGTCGAAAGGTGTCACGTGGTTGGAAATGAGGACCCTGACGCGGTGATCCCGGAGTTCGGAGGCCTCCTGCCGGGCCACAAGCCCCAGCACCGCACACATGGTCCGCACCACGAACCTGGGGGGACAGGCAGCAGTGACTGCGCGGCCTCGGGGCGGGCCCAGCCCTGACCCTCCCCGAGCGCCCGGGTCGGCACCTGCGAAGGACGCTCTCTGGTAGTGCGCAGCTGACCAGGAAGACGTGGATCCCAAGAAAGAGGCGCAGGACGAGGAGGCAGAACCCGACGGGAGCGTAGAGCAGCAGCGCGAGGAGCAGGAAGCCGTCACCCGGGAGCCTGGGGGCGAGAGGCGGGGTGACCGGGCGCCGAAGGCGAGTGGACGCGAGAGCCGGCCTCTTCCCGCCAGGACTCTTACCGGTGCGAGTCAAAGAGCCGCTCCGGCCCCGGCGCCGGGGGAGGTTCCATCGCTAATGCTTCAGGGGTGTCGGACCACCGCCAGCGCCATCTTCGCGCCCCGCCGCAGGGGCTCTTGGGAAGGCGGAGTCTCAGGGCATCAACCCAGGGTGCCCGGACCCGAAATCCTGGGGCGCCCCGGAAGGGCTAGCGGTCCCAGCATGCCTTGCGGGCCCTTGGGCCACCTCACAACTTGCGTCCTGCCGGGACCACAATTCCCGGCATTCGCGGGGCGGGGGCGGAGCCGGCTCCTGGAATCCTGGGTTCTGGCGTGCACTTCTGGAGGACTTCAGGTACCGGCGTGCCCTGCGTCCCGCTGTCCGCCAGCTCGCGTCCAGGGCGCCGCCTCTGTGTAGGGCGGGCGAGGAAGCAGCTGAGGCGGAGCTGATGGCTGCACTGAGGGCGGGGCAGGGTGCAGGCTGGAGCCTACGGGGATGGCGGGCTTTGCGGGGGGTTCGCTGGGGGAAGGGACCCCTGTTGACCCCTGACCTCCGGGCCCTGCTGACGTCAGGAACTTCTGACCCTCGGGCCCGAGTGACTCATGGGACCCCCAGTCTCCAGGCCCGGTTGTCTGGGGGGGTCCCTGAACAACGGACATGTCTGACATCGGGGACTTCGGATTCCCGAGCACAGCTGACTGGGGGGAACCCAGATCCCCGGACGCGGGAGGACTCAGGGACCCCTGGAACCCGTCCTCGCGTGTGGCTGGCGGTGGCGCTGGGCGCCGGGGGGGCAGTCCTGTTGTTGTTGTGGGGCGGGGGTCGGGGTCCTCCGGCCGTCCTCGCCTCGGTCCTCGGCTCGCCGCCCACCTCTCCCCGGAGCCAGTACAACTTCATCGCAGACGTGGTGGAGAAGACGGCACCTGCCGTGGTTTATATCGAGATCTTGGGCCGGTAACGGTGGGGTAGACCAGGAGGCACGGAAGCCGCAGGCTAGAGGGCGGGGGGAGCAGGAGGGGTTTGAGCCCCCCCACATCCGTGCTTTCCCCCCATCCCAGGCACCCTTTCTCCGGCCGCGAAGTCCCTATCTCGAATGGCTCAGGATTCGTGGTGGCTGCCGACGGGCTCATCGTTACCAACGCCCATGTGGTGGCTGATCGGCGCCGAGTCCGTGTGAGGCTGCCTAGCGGCGACACGTATGAGGCTGTGGTCACAGCTGTGGATCCCGTAGCAGACATTGCCACGCTGAGGATTCAGACTAAGGTGGGCGTCTGGCCGGGCCCAGTCTGTTTGGGGCTGTGAATTTGCTCATATCGCCAGATGACAGCTTTCTTGTACCCATTCTCCCTTAGGAGCCTCTCCCCACACTGCCCCTGGGACGCTCAGCTGATGTCCGGCAAGGGGAGTTTGTTGTTGCCATGGGAAGTCCCTTTGCACTGCAGAACACAATCACATCTGGCATTGTCAGCTCGGCTCAGCGTCCAGCCAGAGACCTGGGCCTCCCCCAAACCAATGTGGAATACATCCAGACCGATGCAGCTATTGATGTGCGTCCTGATATGAGAGAAATGACAAACTGGGTTGGGGGAGCAGGGAGAGGATTTGTGGTGTAGGCACCAACCGTGATAGATGGTGGATGAGCTGATATACAGAGGTTGGGCTGCAAAAATGTGGCTACTCATTTATGGACTGGGAGAGACTTTGGAGAAATTGCCTACATCCTGGTTATGGTTATGCCCCCAGGCATAGAGTCCCTGAATCTCTTCCATATATTCTCCTTGTCGTGCAGTTTGGAAACTCTGGAGGTCCCCTGGTTAACCTGGTGAGTGGGACATCCTTCTTTCCAAGAATCCCTGCTCCAGGTCAGTGTGGAAGGGGTGGGTTTTCCCTAATTCAACGATGTTTGGTCAAGATTCTGAGCAGTCTCCCAGAATCCAATCAGATCTCCCCAACTCCCCATCGCTCCCTGATACTCTTCAGGTATCCCCATCTCCTCCTATTTGTCGGGGTTAGGGAATAGTGGGCTCTGTCCCCTGCAGGATGGGGAAGTGATTGGGGTGAATACCATGAAGGTCACAGCTGGAATCTCCTTTGCCATCCCTTCTGATCGCCTACGAGAGTTTCTGCATCGTGGAGAAAAGAAGAGTGAGTCTGGCTTAGGGGGAGGGGCATTCATTGGGCCTGGCTGGAGAAGGGTTTATTAGGAGAGGGAGGGGAAGGAAGGATATAGCCGGGTGGGGCTCATTTGTCCCTCTATCACAGATTCTTCTCTTGGAATCAGTGGGTCTCAGCGCCGCTACATTGGGGTGATGATGCTGACCCTGACTCCCAGGTATGAGCTTCAGTAGTGACCTGTAGGACCACCAGTGTACTCAGTTGTGGGCAACTTGGCAGTTCTGTAGAGCTTTGTTCTACTCTATCAATTCTCTCCTTATCTGAGGTGCCTCACATGTGGAGCTATCAGAAGAGCTGTCCTCTCTCGTCATCATGACTTTCTCACCCCCTCCAATTTGCACACCTGCACCAGATGGATTTCATCCCGTTACTCCATTAACCTGTGTTTAGGAGCCATTTTCCATTTGTCTCCAATTCTACCTTCCCACGTGCATATACTTTGTTACAGCCAACCTTATTTCCTACTCCCATGTTTTTATTTATGTTGTTCTTGTTTTTATAGTTAAATATCAGACCCGTCCTTCTAGGGGCAGCTTAAGTTTTACTCTCTCCTTAAAGCTTCTCTTAGGATTTTAGGATGACCTTACTGCTATTGATTTAACATTGTGTGTCATTTGGAATTAATTACCTTTTATATACATGTCCCACTTCCTAACTGCCAGAAGCAGAAAGTGAATTGCCTTTGTCTAGGGTACCTAGTGCATGCCCTGTCCATACAGCTGTCAGTGTGTTGATGAGAGATTTGAGGTGAATCCAAGATGAGGAGAGTGCCTCAGTCTGATTAACCAGGTAATCTGTGTCCTTTCAGCATTCTTGCTGAGCTACAGCTTCGAGAACCAAGCTTTCCTGATGTTCAGCATGGCGTGCTCATCCATAAAGTCATCCTGGACTCCCCTGCACACCGGTGAGGGACACACTGTACTGAGAGGTGGGGATGGGTGAGGTGTGCATGTGCCTTTGAACTGGGCTGGCTACTCCTTCCTTTCTGTCTTTCTTCGTCTTTCAACATAGGGCTGGTCTACGACCAGGTGATGTGATCTTGGCCATTGGGGAGCAGCTGGTACAAAATGCTGAAGATATTTATGAAGCTGTTCGAACCCAATCCCAGCTGGCAGTGCGGATCCGGCGGGGACCAGAAACATTGACCTTATATGTGACCCCTGAAGTCACAGAATGAATGGATCTGCAAGAGTCTGAGTCTCCTGCGCTGATTTCCACCTTGCTGTCCTGGGATAGGCTCTGACAGCACCTGGACAGAGAAGTAAATGAAGCAGTGGCGGGGGCAGGTCCCTTCAACCACCAGCACCAATCCCTGGGCTCTGAGGAATCACAAAAACACTTTTTATATAAAATAAAATTATACCTAGCAACATGTTATAGTAAAAAATGAGGGGAGAGGGGGCGTTGGTCTTTTCACCCACAAAAAGGCTAGAGGTAAAGCTATCCCCCTGCACTGAGGGGCGATACTGGAGCTGACCATCCTGAGCTCCCTATTTGAGAAAACGAGCCACTGCCATCTGTTGTTCTGGGCAGTTAATCAGGTGCTGCTCTTGGTGGCGTGCTCAGCTTGGTGCTGGAGCTGGGAGCAAAGATTCCCCATGCTTGGCCACAGATCAGACAGCTGGCCTAGGAAGGAGGGCGATAACTTCTGCTTGACAGTTCTACATCCACAGCGCACGCTGGATGAGTACGTGGGCCTGCTGATGTCAGGGGTTCCTTGGTAAGCTCCTGAGGTAATGGCAGCCTCACACCCCTGCCACGAGGGGCCAGTGGTGGTTTGCAGAGGAGGGTGGCAGCACCTTAGATGATCTGGTTGCTGGTCTGGCCAGGGTAGCGCTCAAACTTCCTGTTGGCTTCTTCACTCAAGGCATCACCTGTAAGGTGAACGGGTGGTTTGGGCAGGAAAACAGACCGACTGTGGGGAAGGGTGGGTAGAAATGGAGTGGCTGGGAGACTGAGAGGTGGGTGGGAAGACTTGGAAACCACATAGGGAGAAGTGAATGAAGGCCTTTCCCTCCCATCCCTGAGTCTTTCTGGGCTGCTCTTCCCACCAAATACCAATGTGGCAGTTGTGCACCCAGATGCGATGTCCATCATATTTGCAGTTACATTTCATTGCATTGTTGGTGAAGTCACTCTCTGCTACTTCAAAATTGGGGTTGATGACCACCTGTGAGTGGGAGAAAGGCAACTTAACCCGCTGCAGTCCTCAGATCCAAAGTCTCTTTAATAAACACTCCTCCCACTTGCCAGCTGGAAATCTCAGACCCCAGGCACCTGCAGGATGTAGTTTCCTGGCTTCACATCTGTAATGTCGATCCACTGACAGTCGATGTCATGCCGGTAGAGATCCCAGCAACCCACAGTGATGCCCTGCTCTCCAAAGTTGGCACACTCATACCTCTTGGAGACATCTGAAGGGATTGGCATATGTCAGTATGAGGCCAGCGTAGGATGGAGATATTGTAGTCCATTCTAGGCTCCAACTCACCTTCCTGACACTCGGTGTCTTCTAGACAGAAACTAGCTTTGTGGCCCTCAGCCACCTTGGTGCCATTGGGGGTCAGGATGTCATAGTGAGTGAAGATGTCCATACTGTGGTAATGCCTGTGGAGACAAGCAACAAGGGCACCTGTTTCCTTCCCTGCCCTTGCAGGCTTGCCCCATCCCCAGTGGCCTTGCCTTTCTACTTTACCCTCTCACCCATGACACTCGTGCCACACCCAAGAGTGGCGCCCAGCCTTGGGTCTGAAGTCAGCTCGTCCCAGGTTGTGGATCTGGGAGGAGAATCGGAGCAGACGCCGGTGGCCGTAAGGCCAATTGGCTGAGCGGGCCGAGCGGGCCAGGCAGTTCTCTTCCGCAGCACAGTACAACATGTGCAAGGGCCGGTCTTCGATGTAGGCTGTCTCTTGCACCAGTGCTGAGTGCAGCAGCAGATCAGATGCAGCTGCACCGAGGAAAGAAGGAGAGGGTTAGAAGTCACTGCTGAGGGGTAAGGACAGATGGGGTGCTTCTATCCCCTGTAGATTGTGTGAGGCTGGTTCCCCACAGGGAAGGAGTACCCCTCCAGATTACAGCTCTCTCTTTCCCTTCAAAGTGGGTGGCCCTGGCTTGCGTCACCCTACGCATCACTTACTCTCAGAGCAGATGACTCCAGCAGTGAAGTGGGTTCCTGTCCTCTTGCAGGCAATGTGGGTGCTGTGATGAGCACACTGGTCCAGGGACAGCTCAGTCCCTGTGCAGCGCACTCCACTCATCACCACTTCTGTTACATTCCCTGAGTCCCAGTACCAGGTCTCCTGGGGACATATGTAGGCATTTCTGTGAGGCCCCTCCATCCAGCCTTCTGGGTCATGTGACTCGTTTCCATAGTCCTCTGCCCCATCCCAGGCTTTGGAGGCAACATCATAGCTTCCCCTCTCCTTCCCACTCACCTGCAGGCCATGGTTGGCATAGCCCAGTCCAAGTTGCCTACAGGCCACCATGGCCTCCAGTGTCCCCCAGTCATCCCCACAGATGAGGCCCCAGCGAAGGGGACCAGGTCCCCCTATTTGTACTTCGACTCGCCCCTCATGTCGGCTGCGGCCCCCACTGAGTCGGATCTGTAGTGACACAGAATGGAAGCACTGGGGAAGCTTTTGGGGAGGGGTAGTGGGAGTCTGTAGCAGGCATGTGGCTGAAGGGTGATTCAGAGGTACATAAAGGGCTAGCAAGTGGTGGCATCAGGCGGGAGTTGCAGGATGGCATGGGCCTGGGGCAGTGGGGCCATAAGACTGCAGATCATGACCAGGACTGGATAGGATGAGAGATACCTGAACGAAGGTGGAAAGCAGACTGACCTTGGTGTCTACCCCAGTGTATGGCAGGTTGCATCGGACTCCAGCGTCTTGGCTATGGGAACAGTCCTCAGCTGTGATGTTCTTGTGGGGGCACTTCCAGAGAGAGGGTTCCTGTCCAGAGCATCGAACTTCACTCAAGTGTATGGCACCCATGCCTAGGATCAGAAGCCAAAGATTAGAAAGTTGTAACTGCACCTTCATTGTCTCCCCAGGGGTCTCCTTCTTCCCAAGGAATGTACCTCCCAGGAATGTGTACCTCCTCCTTCCCTCTCCCTCCCACCTCCATCTCCCTCACCCTGCCCCATGCGGGCACCACTCAGAGCCTCTCGAGCACTTCCGAAGCCCAGTTCCCGACACACCACGCTGGCTGCCAGCAGGTCCCACTTGCGATCACAGACTGTGCCCCATGTGCCAGCCTTCAGGACTTCCACCCGGCCCTCTCCAGGGTGGGACCCACCCTTTAGACGCACTCGGGCCTATAGAGGAGGGAGACATATCCAACAGCAGTGAATGGAAGCATCAGCCCAGAGAGGGCTAAATAGAATTGGGAGATGAATGAGATTCTGGTGGAGGGAGGAAGTGGTCTCAGGTCTGTGGCCCACCCCCTGGAAGGTTCCTCTATGTCCTCGTAGGTCAGGGCTGTGCTTAGTCAAGGGGGTGGCCAGGCTAGGGGGTTCTCCACCTGGGGTGGGGAAGGTCATAGTCACTGTCTCACACACCTCCCCCTGAGGCTTCGGTTGTTGTTGCTTCTTCTGGCCACTGGATGCTGCGTAGAGAGGGCCTGGCACACAGCTCACCACCGCAGGGGCCCCCCCAGGGCACCTGGCGGTATCATTGGCACGATAGAACTCCAAGGAGCAGAGGGAGAGGTGGGCCTCCGTGCCCACGCACGCCACCCCATGCAGACCAAAGGAGTGTTGCTGCCGCTGGGCCAGCAGCCTGGGGGGACAGGAGTGGGGTGCAGTAGGGTAAAACAATGCTCCTGCCTCTTTGCCCACAACCCTCCTCCCACTCTATGCCTCCACCATCCCCCAACCTTTCACAACCACTTTATCCCTTCTTCTTCCCCTCTTCTCTGCTTCGTTTCCTTCCAAAGAGACAAAGGGAATGGTGAGTTTCCAAGCTGAAAGAGCCTTGGTTCCCCAGACTGGAGGGTCCTTGGGGACCTTCTGTCGCAGAAGAACCCTATAGGAAGGACGGCTAGTCTTGCCCTGCCTGACAGAAACTTTGTTCCAAGTGGTTTCAGGCTGCTGGTCCTAATGGAGGCACAGGCTGAGGCTGCTGTGCAAAGAGAATGGGAAGCCAGAACTGCCGCGCTGGAAGAGATGGGCAGGAGGGAGTGGCTGACACAAACAGGAAGCCTCAACAGCCAGAGTGAGCAGATCTTGCTATTATGCTCTCACTAAAATAACTGAATGAGTCAGGATGCAAAGGAGTGGGTAAGTCTTGAGTCTAAATGGCTTCTCAGAGGCCAGAGAGGCTTCCAGGCCAGAGGCTCTGCAGGCCAGAATATGCAGGGCAGTTATGGTAAGAACAACCAGATGGTGGACACAGGAAAGACTGGGGCTAGCATATGTAGGAATGAAGTATAAATGCAAGACAGACAAAAGTTAGAGAAACCACCAACCAGAGAAGGAGGGTGAACATGAACAATAGAGTGGTAAAGAAGTCTCTAGACCTGAGCCGAGCTCTGAGTCTTCGGTGAGGTAGTCCATGCTTCTGCAAGTTAAATGTAAGAGAAAGAATGTTCCATAGTTACCTGAGCGGGAAAATGGGACTAAACTAGAGATGTTGAAACTTGGAAACGCCGCAGAGAGATGCTTGAGAGAACAAGGGGACTTGTTTATCCACACCAAAGGAATGAGAGATTGCAGTGAGGCATGTGACGAGAGAAGTAAATTCTTCCCAGAACATTTGGTTTGAGTCCAGAGAGGAAGGAACCAGAGAAGGCCTGGAACTGGTGGAGGGGGCCTGTGAGGCTGGTGTGGCAGTGAATTATTGCGGTAATGTGCCCCATCACTTGATGTCGAGGAAGGAAGAAATACGACGACTTGAAGCCATTGGCTACGAAACACTGAGAGGAGGAAAAGTTTATAAACACAACAGACAAAGGAAGCCTGGAGACTTTGCAGAATACCTTTGAAAGCTCAGGATAAGTGGATTCTGAAGCTCAAAGAGATCAGATACTCTTCCAAAGTCCTGTCTGGCTGAAAATGAAAGTCAAAGAGGCTATCACAGGAAAAAGACATCTCTATTCTCAACTCCCTCCTCCCATTTTCCCACAACTAACAAAATAAAAATGGCAGTGTGTACTTTAATGTGGGGGTCAGGGAAGGCCAGAGTATGGCCATGTTGGGCAAAGATGACCCTAAGCTAGAAGGCACTACAAGAATCCCCCCAAATTCCGAGCTCCTTTGAAGCCACCAGAGGGAGGAGCTGGGCAATGAGGGATACTGGGGGACTGCTGGGTGATCCCGGAACAAGCTGAAGAGAGGAGGGGACAATAGAAAGGGATGAATTCTCAGCACCTCAGCCACTGCTGAAGAAGTTATCAGGGAGACTTTTCATGTGCAAATGGCCTTGGCCTTTGAAAGCCTAGTGGGATGTAATCACTGGGATTGGAAGCTTTCCATTCCCCTTGGTTCTGAAGGAAGCCAGGTGGAAAATTAGGGAACAGGGAGCCTAATTGTGTCAACTTGGCCAGAAATGCAGGGACTGTCAATCTGACCCCATCCCCCGTAAAGATTCCAGAGGGGACTCTGAGTCTCACCTCCAAGCTAGTAGCACTTATTTTTAAAAATTAATCAAAGAAAGGTAGGATGGGAACCCTGGTCCCTTAGGCAAACTTAACTTATTCGGGGAGAGGCAAGCATGGGGTCTGAAGGACAAAAGTGCTAGAATATCTACTAGAATCCACTGGGGGAAAACTCAGCCTGTGGAACAAGGATAGTCAGGGGATGAACTTCCACTGAGATTTTCAGAAATCCTGTGACGGCATAATTCCCCAAGACCAACATAAGGGCGAGCCCTACTTGTCGATTCAGTGACTCATCTGAAAGATGGTTTGTAACAGCTGCGGCCGCTCCCCCACCTCTTGGTGGAGGCCTCTCTTGGGCCGCTGCCTGACCACAGCCTGAGTCCCCGACTCGTCCCTCGGTGCTCCCTCTCCTCTCCACCCAGCCTGAACTTTATTTACCTCTTGACTGGCCCCCTGCCCACTTGGGGTTTGGGTTTGAATTTAAGCTTGGTGATTGGTCTGAAAAAAGAAGAAAGAAGTTAGTGGAGGTAGCGGTTAGGGACCGGGCCCAGGAAAGGTAGAGGGCCATTTTTTTCTGTTTCTGGGAAGGAGCCTGTACGCAGACCGTGGGAAGGGATAAGGTGAAGGTGGCCAGATTTTCCACATACACTGACTGCCGCACACCACGGAACTGTGTTTTAGGAACTCATGCTGCTCTCTGGATTCAGCGACAGTGAGGAGCAATCTGGTTATGTCAATCCAGGTGGGTGAGGGGAGAGGAGATAAGAGGAGAGGAAAAGGGAGGAGAGAGAAGAGGGATGTGGGCGAATTAAGGTGAAGGGTGGCGGGAGGCGGGGAAGCATGCAGGTGGCTGAGGCTGGAGTCCAGGCTATTTGGGGGAAGTATGAGGATGAGGAGGATTCTCCTCAGCCATTCCTACATTATTTCGTCCAGTGCTTCCTAAGCTTGCCCCTCCCCACGCCTGCCTCCCCACCCCTTCCCCCTGGAATGGCCCTTTTCCAGTCACATGCCTAATTCATCAGCTTGGGTTCTGGGATGGACATGGATAGGCTGTCTTCCATCCATCCACCTCCTGAAGCCACAGGGGCGAGCAGGAGGTCCCGGGGCGCTTGCCCCATTACCTTCCAAGGGGCTTGGGGCGTCGGGCCGAGGCTTTGGCCGCTCGCTTCCTCAACTTTCTGTGAGGATAAGACAATAGCAGAGTCAGGATCAGTCTAGAACCAAGGGGGAAAGGCTGGTGCAGCTGGGACCGGGGGCCAGCTTTATTTTCCAACAGAAAAAAGGGTTCCTGATGGCAGGTTGTTATAACATCGGATACTCCCAAGGCTCTACCCTTCACAGCTGCGTGGCCTCATAAGCACTGACCAGGCGGGTAGGCTGCAGTGAAGTACATGGACTCAGGACGGATAGAGCCCCTATACCAGGACTTACAGAAATTAGGCTAAGGCAGATGGGGAATAAGGACTTTTGGGTCAATATTAGGGCTGATCTAAACCCGAGAGGAGGGCTAAGGGGAAGGGTGTAAGTAGAAGGGTGTTAGGATTGTTAGGATTGCTGGACTGAGCAAGCGAGAAGAGAGACCTGGCCTGGTCATGCCTAAGGAGGTTGACTGTGTCTTTTTTTCTTGGATGCTCCCTGGCTTCTGGCATTTCCAGGCCTGAGGCCAGTGGACAAGGACCAAGGCTGGATATCCAAGGAGGTTAACTTGGTTTGACTGAGGTGCATGAGGCCAGGCTGCTCAGGATGACAGCACCCTTCCTGCCCAAGTTAAATCCCATAGGTGTTAGTCATTCACAAACTGAGCTCATCTCCCAAATGTCCAGGGAACTAAGTTCTAAACCCTGATTTCTTTTTAATTGGCCTACATATTTGACCTATTTTATTCTTCAAGAGGTTGCCTCGAGTCTAATGTCTGGAACCTAGGTTAGTTTCTCCTCTCAGTCTCCCTTTGCTTTCAAAGACTTTATTTTGTCCCCTCTTTGTCCTGCCCAACTATGTATAGATGAATGCAGGCCCTGTCTATCTGTTCTTATAAGTTCATGGAATTACCTATCATCTTAGTTATCCTTTCTTTGTACGTGTTCCCGCTCTTCTGTTTCTCTGGAGGAGTCATGTTTGGATGTAGTATACTGTGTGGAGATGCACTTGGATCTTAATCTATGGATTTTAAGCTGAGCTGAAGCGGCTTGGTATTTCCTGCCCCGGCTTCTTCCTGAGAATGTACTTAGTTGGTCTTTTTGCGAAAACATCCAACATTCCTAGCAAAGAGTCTACAATAACACTCAGGTCCCTTTCCTGAGACATTACTAAGAATTTAGAACCTTTCATCATGTAAGTATAGTGTGAAACCTTTTCTTCAAATGTCTTTTTCTTAAACATGTGTAAAATGAAATATACTTGGCACTTTCTTTCACCAGTAACCCAGAGAGATCATCTTGATCTCCAGAGTAGTACTCAGAAAAATGTAGTATTACCTAGTAATGTATAAGTATCTCTTCTCTAAGTTATTTAAGGATTTTAGGTTTTTACATCATATTCTATATTATATGGCATTTATAATTACATATAAGGTGTGATATAGGTTATATTAAGGACCTGATACTTGTCTTGATTTACATTTCTTCATTCACAAATGTGCTTGTTTTCCCCATCATTTGTTCCTTCAACCATCAAACATAAAAACCTACCTACATCTGCACATCCTCTTCTCATTCCAACTCTCCCTTCTCTCAGGCCACTCCTCCTAAATGATTCTGAATTCCATCCTTTATGATCCTTTCTTTCCTTCTCAATTGAGAGGTTGCACACAGCTTCTTCTTCTCGATTGAATCCTTTTAAATATGTTCAAATCTCTCTCTCTCTCTCTCACACACGCACACACACACCCTCCACCCCACATCTCACCTCCTTTTCCCAGAAAACTTTTTCAAGAGTTGTCAACACTCACTATCCCTATATCTCCTTTACCCACTCATGCCTTAACCCAGTCTTTTCTGGTTTTCCCCACCCATCACACGGCAATGATAAATCCAGTAGACATTTTCTAGTCTCCATCTTACTGACCTCTTGGTAGCATCAGACACTGCTGTTCTCTCTCCCTCCTTGGCTCTCCTAACAGTACTAGCCTGGTCTGATTCCTAATTCTGGCTGCTCTTGCTTGGTCTTCTTTGCAGGCTCCTCCTCTACCTAGTCATTTAAATGTCTGGCACTCTGTCTAAGGCATTCTTCTCTTCTTACTCCATATTCTCTCTTTATATGTTCTCATTCACACCTAACCTTGTATATTCCATTGCCTTCTTGATATTTCTACTTGGATATCTTAAAGTTATCTAAAATATAATGCAGGTCCAAAAAATAAACTAATAATTCTTTCAGCAAAATCCCCTCCAGAAACTTATGAGTCAACCTTGATACTTCTCTCTTCTTTGGCTCCCAAAGTCAATCCATAACCCAGTCCTGTCAGTATTACTTCCTAAATCTCTCTCCATTCCACCCACTCTTGCTCTTCTTCAAAACATTCTCAGAAGTGCAGTCAAAGTGATCTTTTGGAGCCACAAACCTGATCATGTCCTCTCACACCGCATTAAAACACTTCAGTAGTTCCCATTACTTTTATCATAGACTCAAATCCTTAATATAGCCTGTAAGGTCTTCTATGATCTAGTGCCGAATTACCTCTCTCATCACCTCTGTGTTCTTAGCACCTTGCATGATGCTTGGCAAATAGTAGGAGTTCAATAAATATCTGTCAAACTGAAGTGAACTAGAAGAGTGACTTCTTAAACAGCACTTAAGCTCTTAGAACCTCAATTTCTTTGCCTGAAAAGGGGCAGTAAATGGTTCAATTATCTGTACATTCTTTCCCTCTTCTACAGTGCTACAACTTTCACATGTTCTAGGGCAGAATGACTAGACCAAGTTTAAAAATGATAAATACATCGCATTCTGATTTTCTCCTTCCCTAAATCTTTGTTTTTTTGCTGAGGAAGATACACCTTGAGCTAACATCTGCTGTCAATCTTCCTCTTTCTGTTTGTGAGCCACCAACATAGCATGGCCACTGACAGACAAGTGGTATAAGTCTACTTCTGGGAACGAAATATGGGCTACCAAAGTGGAGCACGCCAAACTTAACCACTAGGCCACCAGGGCTGGCCCCCATTCCCTAAATCTCACTGACTTCCTCTAAAAGCTAGAGGATGTATCTTCTTTCTCTATGGAAGGTAGAGTTATTTATAACTATCTTGCCTATCCTGTATAATTGAATTACCTATGAGAATGCTCTTGACCTGTGAAAGAAGATCTATATCATATTCCCATCACAGAATCTCCCAGGACTCCTGTAATCTCCTTCCCCACTAAGAATGACCTCTGTACTTAGTGGATCTCCTTCTCCAGCCTTCACACCCTAGACTCAGTAAGAGATACCAATATGTACGCAAATATTCCTGATCTCTGAAAATTACTTTAGGTTGTACATACCTAGGGACAATTCCTGGGTCTCAAACTCCCAAGGACGGCCCATTAACTTGAAGTCCAGAGATGCCTGATGGCACCATCCTTCTCTCGAACAGCTTCAGAAGCATTCTAGGTATCTCCTATTTTCTACATTGTATCAGTCATCTTACATCTGTTCATTCCCCTCCCTCTTTGCTGTCACCCTCCTAATCAGCTTCATTTTTCTAACAAATTCCTAACTAGTCTTACTGCATCTAGAACCTCCTCTTCCAATTCACTACTATTAGTCAAACTTTAAAAAATTCTGGCCTTATTTTATTACTGTCCCATACAAATACTTTTATTTTTGATTTTTCCATAAGATAAAGGTCAAAGTCTCGAACCTGGCATTAAAAGTGTTTCATTTTCTGGCATTACTTTATCCATTCACATCTTTCTATTTCTCAGTATAAACCTTCTACTCTAGTCAACTGTTTTTCAAAACATATCCTATTCATCCCCTGTGGGGGTCAACAATGACTTCCATGTTGCTAACTCCAGTGTTCGTTTCTCAGTTCTCCTGTTTCTAGACCCATCAGCAGGACTAACTCAGTTGATCTCTCTCCTGGAAGGACTTTACTTGGCTTCCAGTCCACCACTCTCACCTGGTTTTCTTTCTACCTCACCTCATTGTTTGCATTTTGCCTTATCTCCTGACCTCATAATGTTTAAGCTCCCCAAGGTTCAGTCCTTGGGCCTCTTTTTCTTCCCATTTACACTCACTCCCTTGGTGCTGCTGTTCAGTTACAGGACTTTAAGGACTTTTATTCAACTGAACTCGAGTCATGTACCCAATTGCCTATACAACATCACCATTTCAATGTCTTAAAGAACCCCAAATTTAACAGGTCCAAAAGCAAGTTCCTAATACACACCATCCCCTCTATCCTCCCACAAAACATGCTCCACCCACTGTCTTCCTTATCAAATGAGGCCAACTCCATACTTAGCTCAGGCCAAAAACCTTGGAATGATCCTTAATTCCTCTCCTCACACAGCACACTGAATCCATCAGCAAATCCTGTGGCTCTACCTGCAGTTATATACAGAAGTTAATCATTTCCCACCACTTTCACTGGTCACCACCACCTCTCACTTTCTTTACTTGGCTTTCAGGAAACAATAACCTCCTAACTAGTCGTTCTGCCTCCTTCATTCTATTGCATCCCTTACAGTCTATTCTTAACAAAGCATCCAAAATAATACTTAAAAAATGGAAATCAGATGTCACACCTTTGCTCAAAACCTTATCTCACACAGAGCGAAAGCCAAAGTCTCCCAGATGGCCCTGCATGATCTGCTCCCCATTCTTCCCTGTCGCCTCCCACATCACATCTCCTATCATTTTCTCCCTTGTTCATTCAGCTGGAGCCCCAGTGGTCTCCTGGAGCATGACAAGAATGCCTTCTCCCCTCCCCCACCACACACACACACACACACACACACACACACACACACTCATTTATGATTCCTTTTCCTGGAAATGCTCTTCTAGATTTCTGCATAGCTGGTGCCCTCATCTCCTTCAAATCTTTTCTCAAATGACACCTTCTCAAAAAAACTGCATATTTGAAACCGCAATCCCACTCCCACTTCATAACCCCTTTCCTGCTTAATTTTTATCTATTATACTCTTTGCCATCCTTACATTTTGTCATTTTACTTACTTATAGTTTCTGATTCTTCCTTAGTCCATGAGATCAATGATTTTTGTCCGCTTTGTTCACTGTTGAATCTCTAGTGTCTACAGCATTCCCTAACACACAGCAAGCACTCAGTGAATAAATACTGACTGAATAATCTCTACACCTATTCTCTTCACTTGAAATGCCTGCTATTTAAATAGTATTAATCTTTCAGAACCTGGTGTTTGGATTAGGGAAGATAAAGAACAAGCACAGAGAAAGAAAAAAGCCCCAAGATAGGTAACAGTAAAGGAGTACAGCACATAGCTGTTTTAAAACAGTTTGAGTCTCTAGACCTGAAAAAGCATATTCCTTGGGGCTGAGAGAACTTTCAGATGTGTCTCAGAGCCAAGGCAAGGAAAATCTGAGCAAGTATGGAAAAGACTGGAGGTTGGATAATGTATTGACTTTCAACAAGTGAAAAAGGATTCCTCAATCTACAGATAATATTCTAGAATAAGTTATTAGATGGAAAGTTTGTGAACACTGAGGAAAAAAATATGGTGATTCTTAGAAACCTAAAGGATTTCAGTAAAAATTAGCTCAAACTACCATGATTTCCTTTTTTGATGAGATTACTAAATTGGAAGACTGGGAAATAACTGTGAACACAGTATATCTGGATTTTAGCAAAGATTAACAAAATCCTCCATGATTTCGTTACAGACAAGATGGTGAAATGTTGGCTATGTCATTGAGTGTTTAGTTTGTTTCTAATTGGTTAAAAAAAAATTTCACAACTAATGATGTAAATCTGGAAGAAAGTTTTGTAAGAAGAGTTAAACTTTGGTTTTTAACATTTCAACAATTTTAACAGTCACTCTGATGAAGCCAGAAGGCATGGCTATAATGTCTATCCACCAGAGGAGTCTGTGAGGGATGATAAATGGAAAATAATGGCAGGATAACCTCATGGATCATCATGGCTTTTTAATGGTTTTTAAATGATGTATCAAACTAATTTAATAGGGTCAACTCAACACAGATCTGGGTTCAAACAGGCTGCTCCGTCAATATTGAGGATAAGGGAAGACTTGAATTGGTTTTAGGTGATTACAAGTCCAATATGAGCAGTGGGATGCTGCCTGAACAGAAGGCAACACAAAATCTAAGCACGCTTTAATCAAAGTTCAGCAATGCCCTGATCAGACCCTCTGTGAAATCCCATGCCCAGTGGGAGGTCACCTAGATGCCAAGAGGTCTCGCTGCAAAACTGATGTAAGGAAGAGCTGAAAAGAAGTAAGCATTTTTAGCCTGCAAAATAGATTAGACACTGTAAAGATTTCTAAATTTCTCAAAATGACCAAATTAGATGCTCCAGGGAAGCGAGACGCTGTGGGCACAGAGCTGTTCACCAATGATTCGTTACTTTCGAAGCTGGCGTGCACCAGGGCTCCAGGGCAGAGGGAGATGCCTGGCGCCTCGGCCTAAGGATATTCTGGAACACGTGCCTGGGAGGCCCAGGCTAGCGCACTCACAGACGCGCCCCCTGGGCGGCCTGGACCGAGGGCAGGCCCGGCCTCTCCCGGCGCCCTCCGACCCTCAGGAATTGGTCCTCCGGCGGGGGGACACAGCCCCGCGGGCGCCCCGGGCCTGTCGCCGTCTCAGCCTCCGGGCGCCGCCTCCGCAGGGCGCGGCCTCGCGCTCTCCAGGCTCCGACCCGCGGGTTCCCGGGCCGAGCCGGCGCCTGACCTTACCCGTCACCGCCCGCGGGACCGCCGGGTACTGGGCGTGGCCTCGCGAGACCGGCGCGCGCCCCTGGCGCGGAGACGCTGCGTGCCGGCCGATGGCGTCAGGGCCCGGGCCCGCGACTCGCGGCCGCTCGCTCCGCCCCGGCTCCGGACATGGGAGAGCCGGAGCTTCACGGGTCCCACTGCAGACCCGCCTTGGGGGCCCTTCACGGTCCCACGAGATTTCTCACCTCTCTGGCTTCGCAGGGCCTCCATCCTTCCCCGCATTCCCGAGCCCCGGGCTCCCAGCGCCCAGCCCCTCTCAACAGCATTCCTGACCCAGCAGCCCTCAGCCCAGGCCGCTCCGCCCGCCCGCCCGGCGCCCGCATCCCTTCACCTGTAGAAGGCCGTGTTGACCCTCTTTTCGCTAGGGAAGCCTAGCATCCCGCAGACCACGTGGCTGTTGTGGGCGCTCCAGCCTTTGTCGCACACTTGCGACCAGCCGTCGGGAAGCCGGACTTCCACCAGTCCCTCAGTCACGGGCAGCGGCCGCCTGCCTCGCCCGACGGCTGCTCGGAGTCGCACCTCCTCCACTTGCAGGTTATGCTCTACCTGGGGAAGGACCACAAGCAGAGGAAGGAATTCCAGTAGCACCTGTCATGTGCCTTGCCACCCTGGAGGACCCCTGTTCGAGTGTGCTTGCTGCCAGCCCGATGGCGAGATGGGGCGAGGCAGGGCTGAGGGGCCTGCCTGCCGTCTGCGGGGTGCGGACTGCGGTGTGGGCGCGTGCGGAGTCTGCGGCAGCCCGGAGCGTGGAAGGCCGTGCTGTGCTCTGAGAAACGCTTTAGGGTGCTGAGGAAGGAGCACCTAACCCTGCCTGGAGCATGAAGGGGAACTTCACAGAGGAAGCGGCATGGAAGGAGGAGACAAAGGAAGAAGGGAGATGTTCCAGGACAGCAGAAACATCTGAGGGCAGGATGCCCTGGGGACCAGGGATGAGTTGGAGAGGCTCATGCCAGGTTTAGTAACTTGCTAAAACAAACCTGGACTTTACAGTGTCTAGGAGCTCTGTCATTCCTCCTGTCTCCCCCTGCCCCTCCCCGCCAGCCTCCCATCAACCCAAATTATCCCATGAAGCATATGAGGTCCCCCACCTTCTAGTTATCTCCTCTAACTACATATAGCCACCCTACAGCCTTCTTTGTCTGGCCATCCTGGGTGGGGGGGTGTGTGTGTGTGTGTGAACTGCAGACCTCGATGACATTGAAATCCGAGAAGCCGGGGAGGCGCTGGTCCTTGCAGATGACCCCGGCATCCTCATCGTGGGTACAGTCACTGTTCCCCCAGCCCCGTGAGGCACATTCAGTCACACTCTTTTCAGTCCCACTGCAGCTCAGGTTGTCCAGCCAGATGCGGCCTGTGGAGGGGGAGATGAGGGGACAGAACAGCTTGGGGAGGTAGGATGGGAGGAATGATGGGGATGTTGGGGAGAGTGAGCATCGAGGCTTTGCACCTGGCCATGATGATCCCATTTTTTTGTGGTAAGATAATGGGTGGGGAAGAGACAGGGGACCCTGGAAGGGAATAGGAAAGGGGGCATAGCATTGATGGAGGGTTAGTGGTGATCTGGGGATACTCATGAATCATGGGGATACTAAAAAATCAGGAGTCAACACTGGGGGCTGGCCCAGTGGCCTAGTGGTTAAGTTCATAAGCTCTGCTTTGGTGGCCTGGGGTTCACTGGTTCAGACCCTGGGTGCAGACCTACACACCACTCATCAAGCCATGCTGTGGTGGTGTCCCACATAGAAGAACTAAAAGGACTTACAACTAGGATATACAACTAGGTACTGGGGCTTTGGGGAGAGAGAAAAAAAAGAGGAAGATTGGCAACAGATGTTAGCTCAGGGCCAATCTTCCTCAACAAAAAGCATTAAAAAAATAAAAGGAGAGTCAACAGTGAAGTTCTGATCAGTGCTTCCCCATTCAATGATAGCTACAATTAATCAAGTACCTACTGTGTGTTAGGCACTCTGCCATAGTATGTCCATACATGATCATTCTTAGAGCTGCGAGGAGGTATTATCAGCATTTTATATAAAGAAATTGGGGTTCAGAGAAGTAGCTTGCCTAAGACCACACAGCTAGTGCATGGGGGCTTAGGAGTGTGAGCCATTTGTGAGACTTGGAAATCTAAGATCCTTTCACCTCAGCCTCACATTCTCCCATGTGCCCGCCCTGTCTGTGCTGCCACGTTACCCCTTGTCCTTCTCTTGCCTAGACCATACTGAAATGAATAGCACTGACTTCCTCTCAGAATTGGGTGGACCCTCAAAGGTTATTTGTCCCAGACAATGTGCAGGGACCCCTCATGCATATCCTGACAGGACCTACCCAGCTGCTGCTGGGAGACCTACCTTTTGCCTCACTAGGTCATTGGAACCATCACAAAGTCCTTGTGACTCTTTATGATTTTCTCCCACCAGGTCTAATTCAGTCCTTTGATGCCATCCAGAAAAATCCCTCAGCCAAAGGACTGTCCTCATATTTGAAGACAACCATCATGTAATTGCTATCCAAAGCTGTTTTTTTCATGCCAAACATCCTTGTTTCTTCAGCTAGTCCTCCTTGAAACTTGGCTTCTAATCTTTCACCTCCGGGCAGCTTTCCTCTGAAAGTATTTCCGTTTTCTACTCTCTCTCTTAAAATACGGCATCTACAAGCGCCACTTTATTCCAGAATTGGTCTAGCCAGTGGGAATTGGGGAATCAATTACAGACTGCACCATCTTCTGTCCATCAATCCCCTTGTGGGCTCAGATGGTGCAAGCACCCCCAGGTCTCAGTTAGAGTTGCTCCTAAACCCCTACTACTCACATCCATACCTGTCCTAGAGTTTATACTTGCCCTTAGTCAGTTCCAGCTTGTTGGTTTCAGCTCTGGCCAATAATCTGATTTTGTCAGCTGCAGTATGTGATCCCTTCTGGCTTTGGGACATCCAGACATCATTTACCTGCTCTCAGCTTCCCATGAAATCAACCAGCTATAGTTTAACCATAAAGGGCTCCCCTGCATCAGGGCTGTCCTTGCACGTGGCTTTGTAGAATCATACTTTTACAGCAGAAAGGACCTTAGAGATCATTTAGTCATTTTGCACATGAGGCATCTGAGGCTCACAGAAGGCACTGACCAGCCTAAGGGTGCACAGCTCTGAGAGGTGACTATGTTGGTTGGTTTGTCACTCATGGGTTTACTTGACACTGGCTGTTCTTGGTGTCTTGTGTATCTATGGCTGTGCCATCCTGGTGTTCCCTCTTCCTATACTTAGGAATCTAGGCAATACCTAGGCTGTGCCTGGAGCATTGCTCACCTGTTCCAGGACCATATTTGGCACTGTGGGTCCAACCTGTGGCCTCTGTGAAGCCCAGCTCCCGGCAGAGGACGTGGGCAGCCTGCAGCGTGAAGTCGTCATCGCAGATGGTGCCCCATTCCCCAGCTCGCTCTATCTCCACACGGCCCTCGAAGGGCTTCCTGGGGAAGCCGGCCAGCCGGAACCTCAGCCCCTGGCTTTCAGCCCTCTTCTCAGGGGCCGTGGATGGGGACGGAGATCCCAGGCACGAGCTGCACAGCAGGCACAGCAACAGCCCCCACAGGCTCCACTGCCAGACACTGACAGGTTGCATGGCAGGGAAGGTCTGGGTGCTCCAGAGAGAGAGAGGGAGAGAGAAACTGAGACTGAGCCAGGCCCGGGTCTGAGAGAGAGAGGTCATGAGAGGAAAAGAGACACTAAGTAAGCCCAGAGATAGAGACATAGTGCGAGAGAAAGAGAGGGACCCAGGGACTGAGAGAGACAGTGACACATTAAATACGTTAACATTAAATACATCAGAAACACAAAGAGGCGCAGACTGAGACCCAGCTGGGATGGATGGAGAGAGAGACAGACAGACAGAGACAGAGATAGAGAGAGAGGCTCTCCCTCTGTTTTGTAAAGAGTGAAACTCTCACTATTAGTTGTTATACTTCCTAGTGTCTTTCCCTGGTTCTGCCGTCATCACCTCCATTACCCTCACTCACTGATTTAAGAGACCCAGAGATCAAAAGACAGTGATTAGAGAGCAAGAGTCAGAGGAGGGTCAAGATAAAGAGATACTGAGCAAGAGACACACAGAGAGGAAGACCCAGACAGAGAGGATGTAAGAGGAAGGGAAACTGTGGGACTGAAAGAGGACCAAAGAGAAAGAGACAGTGGAGAGAGAGACAATGTTGAAGATGGATAGAAGGTGATTGGGAGAGAGCCAGGCAAACAGAACTGGGGAGAAACGGAGAGAGACAGGCAACAGGTGAGGAGGACAGGGGCGGACAGGAGCTAAGGAGCAGAGGTGGGAGGGACCCAGATGACCCCATTAAGCTAGTCAGACAGGGATAGATAGCTACTGATTGTGGAGAAAGGCAGGCAAGGGAGTCTTAGGAGACCCTTGGCTCTCCCATCCCCTGAATGGGAGCCAAGCCCAGAGTCCTATCTGGGCAGATTCCAAGGCAGAGAGGGCAGGGATCAGAATGCATGCGGAACCCACTGCACACTCTACCCAGCACACAGGCTCTCACATGCCCTGGAGGGTCAAGGGGCCCAGGAGGGCCAGGCCTCAAGCTGGGGGGGGGAGTGGGGAGTTGTCCAAGCCTCCCGCCAACACTGCCATCGCTGTCACCGGGCAACCGGAGGCCAGGGCTCCAATCGGCTCCTCAGCCAAGGCCTTCCCTCTGTCTGGGGCTGAGAACAGCCTCTTTACAGCGAGGCTGTCCCCCCTACTCCCAACATGCTTCCCCCAACTCAGACAAACAACCCAACAGGACAGCTTTGTTCTGGAGACATTGTGACTCAGGGGCCCAGAGGTGGGGCCTCACAGAGGAGCCCCAAGCCCGATGGTCCTCCTGGCTGCCCTATTTGGAACACTTTACAGCACCCCCACTCCCCAAATATTGCTTCCTCTCTCCACTCTTCTTGTACCTCTCTCTTGACAATAATAAAACCCTCAGCTGGTTGGCTTTCCCTCGACTCCATCCTACATCACTCTTTTTCCCTGGTCCCTCCACCATCCTCTCCATCCGCAACTCCCCTTCCTCCTGCCGGCAGCGCGACTCCCCCTACCTTTGGCTGAGCGGGGCCCTAGGGGCTGGGAGAAGAATGCCGGTCCTGGAGATCAGTCCTAGGACTTCCAAAAAAAAGTGCTCGGCCAGGGGAGGCTGGACCCCCCCCCCCTCTCTTTTCGTCCCTCCCACGTCCCCTTGAGCCCTCCCACATTCCGCCTTCTCCCTTGATTGCTCCCTGGCCAGTTCCCTCCTCTTCTCCTCTTGGTCCTCCCCTCCCCGGTGGAGCTGGCCGCCGCGCTCCACCTCCCCCCGCGCCCCCCGCCCCGACCCTCCCGGCGTGCTCAATGAAGCTTTCTTTTCCCGCGGGTTGGAGGCCCGGCAGCTGCGGTCAGGAACCTGGACACGCAAGAGGCCACCGGGCCGCGAACCGGCCCGGGCAGCGGCCCCTGCGGCGGCTGGAGGCCGCGACTCGGCTCCGGGCTCCGGGCAGCCTTCCAGTCCCCAGCCCCTAGCCCTTCCCCCACGGCCCCGGGTCTGCGAAGTATAAACAGCCCAACTCCGGCCGGGCTGGGGGCGGGTCCGGTCAGGGGAACCGAGGCCATGAGGGCCCACGCGGCCCCTTCAGTACCCCAGGGTGCCCGCCGGCATGTTCGAGGTGATGTCATGGCCTTCACTCTGATGTCATATTGAACATGTGACATCGCACGCAGCCCCCAAGCCCAGGCACCAGAGCCCTCTGGCCAAAACCGCAAGGTTTCTCTTGGAGCCACTTGTGCGCGTCCCAGAGCTGTGGGTAGGGGCCTGGACGTGGACCCCCTCCCCTTCCTTCTTGCTCTTCTTCCTAATCCTTCAAGGACCGCAGGGGCCGGGCGAGGGGCGGGAACGCCTCCAGTGGGCCCGCCCCACCCCGCCCCGCCCCGCCCCGCCCGCAACCCCGGGGCCAGGAAGTGCGAAAAGAACCGCCGCGGGCCATGGACGGGGCCGTCATGGAAGGAACGCTCTTTCTGCAGAGTCAGCGTTTCGGTACCAAGGTAGTTGGGGGCAAGCGTTGCCGAACCCCATCAGAGATGGGGGGCTGGGGGGCGACAGATCCCAGAAAGAGGGAGGAGGCGGGCCGCGGGTTGGAGCGCGGCGCCTGAGAGCCCGGTGACGCTCCCGCGAGGTTGCTCCGCACCGCCGGGGGAAGCGTCCGCCGGGCTCGGGGTACGCCCTCTCTAGTCCTGGGGAGACCAGCGGCTTCCTCGGCCCGGTCGACTACGCCTCCCGTCGGGAAGCCTCCGAGCCGAAGTCGGCCTGCGCCGGTCTCTCTTCCCCGTCGGGGCCCGGGCTGCCGCTGCGCGCCCGCCCCCTGCCCAGCGTCTCTCGCTCTCTCTCCGCAGAGGTGGAGGAAGACCTGGGCCGTGCTGTACCCGGCCAGCCCCCACGGCGTGGCGCGGCTCGAGTTCTTCGACCACAAGGGGTCGAGCTCTGGAGGGGGCCGAGGGGGCTCGCGCCGCCTGGACTGCAAGGTGATCCGTCTGGCGGAGTGTGTGAGCGTGGCGCCCGTGGCGGTGGAAAGCCCCCCGGAGCCTGGCGCCACAGCCTTCCGCCTGGACACCGCGCAGCGCTCCCACCTGCTGGCGGCCGACGCGCCGTCCAGCGCCGCCTGGGTGCAGACGCTGTGCCGCAACGCCTTTCCGGTGAGGGGGCCAGGGCTGCGGCGAGGGGCTCTAGCTAGGCGATGCGGGGGTGGGCAGAGTTACAGCCGCAGAGGAACTGGGTTAGCTCAGGCCCTGGGAGCCGCACTGAGGGAACTACAGGGTCTTCAATACTCTCTTTCTCTTTACCCCAGAAAGGCAGCTGGGCTCAGGCGCCCGCCGAGAACCCACCCAAGCTTTCTGCCCTGGAGATGCTGGAGAACTCCCTGTATAGCCCCACCTGGGAAGGTAGACGCCTGAGAAGCCCGGGCAGGGATGGGGTGGAAAGGAAGGGTGCCCTTGGGAACGGGGTGATTAGAGGGCCCAGGGACCCATGAGGAAGTAGGAAGCTTCTGAGAGCTGGCTTCCAAGTGAGTGCTTGGACAATCCGCCCCAGCCCCTAGTCCTGGCCAGGTGCCCGTCTAACTGTGTATTCCTTCCAGGATCCCAGTTCTGGGTAACCGTGCAGAGGACCGAAGCCGCTGAGCGCTGTGGCCTGCATGGCTCCTATGTGCTGAGGGTGGAGGCTGAGAGGCTCACGCTGCTGACCGTGGGGGCCCAGAGTCAAATACTAGAGCCACTCCTTTGCTGGCCTTACACTCTCTTGCGTCGCTATGGCAGGGACAAGGTGCGGGGGCTGTCAGGGAGGGCTGGCTTCCTGGGTTTGGGCAGCTGTGGGTGAGGTGGGGCAGGACAGGAAGGTGGGAAGCTCTGTCCTCTGGATAACCCTTCTTTGCCTAGCTCAGGACCACACCCACCTCCCCAGGTAGTCTTTTCTTTGTAGATCCCCTGGGTAGTTTGGCCCTGTGACTCACCTCCTCTCATGGCTCCTAGTAATGTGTTTCCCTCCACACCCTCTTCAGGTCATGTTCTCTTTTGAGGCTGGCCGCCGCTGCCCCTCTGGCCCTGGAACCTTCACCTTCCAGACAGCACAGGGAAACGACATCTTTCAGGCAGTTGAGACTGCCATCCACCAGCAGAAGGCCCAGGGAAAGGCCGGTCAGGGGCAGGATGTTCTCAGACCTGATTCCCACGAAGGAGAAGTGGCAGAGCGGAAGTTGGCCTCCCCGACCCAGGAGCTCCTGGTCAGCCCTCCAGCCCTGTATGCCGAGCCCTTAGACTCCCTTCGCATTCCTCCAGGCCCTTCCCAGGATTCTCTATACTCAGACCCCCTGGACAGCACCCCTGCTCCAGCTGGGGAGGGGGCACAGTTAAAGAAACCTCTCTACTGGGACTTGTACGAGCATGTGCACCAACAGTTGCTGAAGGCCAAGCTGACGGACTGCAAAGAAGACCCCATCTATGATGAACCTGAGGGCCTGGCTCCAGCTGCTGTCCGGAGCCTTTATGATCTGCCTCAAGAGCCCAAGGATGCGTGGTGGTGCCAGGCCCGGGTGAAGGAGGAGGGTTACGAGCTCCCCTACAACCCTGCCACCGATGACTATGCTGTGCCACCACCTCGGAGCACAAAGCCCCTCCCAGCTCCCAAGCCCCAGGGCCTGGCCTTCCCTGAACCTGGAGCAGCAACTGGCAGTAGAAGCAAGGGCCACAGCTCAGATGCTGCCCTGTACAGCCAGGTCCAGAAGAGCGGGGCCTCAGGGAGCTGGGACTGTGGGCTCTCTAGAGCAGGCACTGACAGGACTGGGGTCAAGCCAGAGGGCTCCACGTGAGAAGTAGGGCAAGGCTGGGGTTCCTGATAGGAGGACCATGGGGAGGTGGCACTGGGGATCAAAGAAACCTGTTAGGAGAGTGGGAACCAGAGGGCTGGAGGGGCATGTGTAAGACCAGGGGATCAAAAGGATCAGGGAAGGATGATCACTCCCAAGAAGTCCTGAAAGTGGGACAGATGGCAGGGGCTGAGGGATGGGACCTGGGGAGGCCAGCACCCCTAAGTCATCCCTGCCAAGGGATTGGACAGCTGCTGGACCAGGTCTGTGGAAAGCGGTACTTGGTCAGAGTAGCTGCAGTTTGAGAGACCTGTATGGAGGCTATAGGGAGATGCTGGCCTGTGCCTGGATCCTTACCCCTGCATTGTTCTTTGCCAGAGATATATATTTTTTTTAAGTTTTATTCTCATTAAAGTCAGTTTGGGTTTAAGAGGTCTATGTGTGTGAACAGCCACAGAAAGGACAGAGTGGCAGGCTGTGCTGAGTGGGTGTGGAGGGGATCAGGAGGAGAGCCAGGAATGTGTTGGGGGCCAAGAAAGGAGGAAAGGGCCCCCGGGAGGGGAGCCAAGCAGTGTGGTGGTTCAGAGCCTGGGTGGTCCAGTCAGGCCCACCTGGGCTTGACCTGGCTTGGTGACCCTGGGCAAGTTGTATAACCTCTGCAGCCCTCAATTTCCCCCGCTGCCCCTCTGTAAAACAGCAAAGCTTAATAACAGACTCCACCTCACAGGACTGTTTGTATGAAAGGAGTTAAATTTCCCAAGTACTTAGTGCAATCTGAAGCACAGAATAAGCATTTTATAAATGGTAATAGTTATTCTGTAGATGGAGAGGCTGGGCAGGTAAGCAGCGTGGGGAGAATAGGAAGGGAATCGGTCTTTTTCACACCATCCTCTCTCTCTTCTCAGCTATATGTCACCCCCTCAACACAGAGACACACACAAACACACACATTTTGCATGTAGGTACCAAGCACTAACCACTTGTCAATTTGGAGGCTACAATGTGGTGGTGTAGTAGGAGGGGCACGGGCTTTGGAATGAGGCTTGGATTTCAATCCTACTTGCTTTTCATGAGCTCTGAAAACCTATGCTTGTCTCCTGAGGCCCAGTTTCCTGAAGGTGACCTGACCTCATCCACCTGCCTACACAGAGTTACCAGGAGAAATTTGGGCGTAGGAATGCTCCTAACAATGGTGGAGGCTTACTTGGTGTTTAATCTTCATCTGTATTAACAGTATCAATTGATGCAAAAGAAAACGAGAGTCCCTGCTTGGGGAAGGAAGAGGTTTGGGAGTGTCTCTGGGCCTGAGGAGTGGGGTGGTGGGCACTGAGCACAGAGCAGGGGAAGGCTCTGTTTCCCAGTCACCCAGAGCTCACAGAGGCTCAGGTGGATGGGAAGTGAGTCTGACCACAGAAAGCCATCGTGTGAGCCTCAGCTTGGTGGAGTAGGGCAGCTGGCTCTGGCTCTGGTGACTTAGGGCCCTGAGAGATACTCCTCCTCCTCTGCTTCCTCCTCCATGGAAAGCTGGAAGAAGGCTTCTGAGGAAGCTTTGCTGGCTGCTAGCATCTTGTGGGCTTTGCCAGGGGCTGGAGTCATAGTCAGGGGGGCCACTGTGGCTCGAACTCGGTTCATTTGCAACTGCCCAGCCTGCAAAGAAAGTAAGCAGAGCCTTCTCTGAAGACCAGAGTCCTGCTCTCCTGTCCTGTTCCCTGCTGGGCCCCTGTCCTAACTCCTTCAGGTGTCCCAACTCTGGAGTGCCTGCCTCAAGGCCCAGGGCAGTCGAGTCCCCTGGGTTCTAGCCTCCACAGCCCCTGTCTCCTGGCTGAGTGTCCCTCCTCTGTTAGCTTGCCCATCAGCAAACTCATGGTGGGCTCTGCTCCCACACATCTGGTTACTGCTGCCACCTCTAGACTGACTGTAGTTTGGAAACGCCTTTCTTTTGTAATTTCAGCTAAGGCAAAGCAGGAGTTTTCTAAAGGCTCTGTTCCTGGGAAACTAGGAAAAGATTAATAAGGGCAAAAGGAAGCCCAGATATATAGATTATGGATTTTGCAAAAATAACTTTACACCCTCAATTACTCTTCTCTCTTCAGCTCTTGTCACTAGAGCCCTGTCTCCAAGCTGCTAACCTTGGTCAGCCTCCTTTTCCTCCTCTGTAAAATGAGCATAACACTTACCTTGCAGGGATGCTGTGAGGATTAAATGAGAAAAATATATGTGAAAGTACTTGTCACAAAGCCTGGCAAATGACTTCTCAGTACATGCTAATTCCCCTCCCCTTGGGCATTTCTTTTCCCACCTTCCCTTCAGCCTTTTCTGTCAATTGAGGGCTGTGGTTGTAGTTCCAGTGTAGCAGGTTTGCTTAGTAGGACAATGGTTGTTAAATGACTAGGGAGTTACCATAAACACTACAGTTAAGATACCGAAATATTATTCTATGTAAATGCCTGAGCAGAAAAGCCCCCCTGCTGGGGAGGGGTTGTCATTTCCTTTGTCTAGGGCAAAGGGCCACTCTTTCTCTCTCTCCTCTGTTAGCCCAGTTACCCCCTCCACCGGGGGAGATGGGGAGGAGGGCTCTCTTGGATTCTGGGCATAAAGGGGAGGGAGGGAAGTAAGGAGAGGAGCTGTACCTTTCTCAGGGCCCGGCTCTCCCAGCTTGGGTGGAGCCGGCCCTGAGGCTTGACAGAGGCGCTGCTCAGGTGTGAGTACAGGTGGCTCCAAACCTGCAAGGGGTTGTAGGTGGGCTCCAGCTCCAGGCTGTCCAGTGTGCTCTGAGGAAGAGACGGGGAGCTTTACCCAGGGAACTTGAGGTCACAGAACACGAGACGTCAGGCAGAGACCTTTGGGTGTGAGAGGCTGGAGGAGGTATGAGGACCCAGGGCTTCACTGGAGGCTGTGAAATAGATGTGTGTCCCACTGGGCGTTCTGGCCCCCAGGTCTGAGTTCTTGTGAGGTAAGTGTCAGGCAAGAGTACAAGAAATAGGAGCGACCCTGAGTGGTTAGGGGCACCAAACACGCTGGCCCTGAGAAGTGTGTCACGGGATTCTGAGAGGGGCCGGATTCCTGTGAGGGTTACAAGGGAACCAGTGTGCGCAGCTGTAGGGAGGGTGTGTTGGAGGCCTGGGGGTGCTTCTGGTCTGCAAGGCCAGTACACTGAGTTCTTCAGCCTGTGAGGTGAGCATAACCGGAGGACACGCGAGCACAGCATTCCTGAGCAGTCAGGTTTTCCGGCCACAACATCCTGTGCCAGGAACCATTGGCTCCAAAGTGAGACGCTGATCGAGCCACAGCCACTCGTGCCCACCTCTCTCTGCATCCCCACAGCCGCCAAGCCGAGAGCACAATCCCAGGCTCTGTCCTCTCTGCACGTAGGCCGGCGATCCAGCAGTGATGTGGTTCCAGTTCTCCCCACCCAGAGCCCCCTCCTGCCCTCAGCCTGCGGGGGCTGGCAGAGGAAATACCGAATCCAGATCCAAGGAGGAGAAGAGGAGGAGGAGGAGAAAGTGGCCTGCAGAGCTGTTCCCTCCTTTGCATCGGAGTCTCATTTTGAAGCCCTTCCTATCCTGGGAGCCTACATTGGCTGCCTTTTCCTCTTCTCCTCAACAAAGAGATGCACATAAACACAGGTACAGGCACATGACACACAATGCAGAGAAAGAGAGCACACCATCACGCTGGTGCTTCCTTCCTTCTGCCCAGCCTCAGTTCCTACCCTTGCTTTCTCCTCTGCCCCTCTTACCACACCCGTGGAACCCACTTCTCCCTCCACTCGCCTGTCCTTTCCCTCACAGGGTCACTCGTCTCCCTCATCTCTTTCCCCAAACTCCATGAACTCCATTCTCTTCTCTCCCCTCTGTCTCTTGCTTGAGATCTGGGCTCCACTTGCCTCCACAATCTTCAGGCTGTCATCAGGCAGGTCCTCAGGCAGCAGGGGGAAGGGGCTGGGCAGCATCAGTTCCCGTGTGGCCACTGCCTTCACCAGCAGGGTTGGGGAGCGTGATGGCAGGATCACATAGAATGTGCTGGCGGGCTCTCTCATGCTGTGTCCTCCGCTCAGGGGCTCCCCTTTGGCCAACAGCAGCCATTCTCTTTTCTGAAACAAGGACATACATAAATGCTGCTTCGTCTTCCGTCTTTGGCATGTTTTGAAGATCAATCCCAATCGAGGCTTCTCTGAGTTCCTCGGGGTGGGGGGGAGGCAGGCGGGGCGGTCAGGGAGGGCTGAGCATTTTACCCTGGCCCTGGGAGGGAGGGACTTCCTACCTGACTCACCAGTGCCCCAAGGTACTGCTCTTCCTCCCTGGTCAGGATGTGCACGAAAGGATTAACAATGCAGACGCAAGTTAAGGGATGCCCCTTAACCTGGAGTAGGTGTTTACCTCTTAGAAAATGGTAAATGTAGAGTTCTAAGAATTATAATTCCTAAAAACAGTGTCTTGAAACAGAGACTTGTGTGGGGTGTTGTGAAAATTCAGGTCTTATTTTGAGGGTGATAAAATCTGGTTGTATTGCACGACTGGGGTTAGAGTGGACTGACTGTGGAACATCCCTGGGATGCCCAGAGAGGGGGCTTATGAGGAAGGTGGTCAAGGTCTCGGGCCAAGGGAGAGGAGGAGGAGTGATGAGGGAGAGGAAAGCTTTGTACAACAAGGCAGTGGGCGAGGGACAGGGCCCTTGACATCAACTCAACGTGTCACAGGACAAAAAGAAGGGTCAGAATTCTGGGGGCAGTGACTCTTGGAGTGAAGAGTACTGCAGAACAGAGGGGACACTTTGCTGTGTGCTGTGGAGATTACAGAGGTTAGCACATGGATCAGCAGAAGAGACAAGCAGACATGAGCAGATTTTCTAGGTGCACACTTGTAAACCAGGCATGGAAATGAGGCAATTTTCTGTGGTAGTTTTTCAAGGAAAACCACAAAACTCCAGGAAATATGGAGTCAGAACTGTTACAATCATCTGTAAATTGTGTCCTCTTGCTTGAGGTGATCAGCAGTTATACCTGGTACAAACATAACAGTCTCCTTGCTAAATGAGATGAAGGAAAGCACACTAGCTCTACCCGCTGTAACTTTTATGAAAACTTGGAAGAAATAATATAAGAGGAAAGGAAAAAAGGAGAAAAACAAGATGTTAAAGGGATAGAGGAATATCAGTGTCTTCTGGAAGACAAGTGGAATGTGATACAGTGAAGCAGAAAAAACTTGCTAGCATTAGAGTTATACCCCAGAGGGAAAGTACTGGTTGGAGGTGGGGGACAGGTTCTGGAGACTTTAAAGCAGTGTAATCATTTGTGCAGCCCAGAACTCTTGAGGAGGTCTGGTAGGCCGGGCAGGTGGTAGGGTAACTTCAGAAGTTCATGCTTTCTTAACACTTTGCTTATATCTGGAGATGTGCTGTCTTCCTGAAGAATAGATCCAAAATGTGATGGAAAGTCTACCTGATGCTTCTCAAATCCATCAAGTTGGACACAGATGATATAGAAATCATGGTGTATGTGTGGGGGAGGGGGGGCCGGATTTGCCCCTGCTCTGAGGACATGACCTCTTTAAGACTCGAAGGGGTAAGTAGGAATTGCAGGGCGCTCCATTTCAGTTGGCTCAATAACGTCTGATGTTGCTCAGGTTTGGATTATTATTGTTATTTTAATCTTCTGCTTTTACACTGGTTCATGCATTTGTTTGTGAATTAGTTTGTTTATTAAGAATTTATTGAGTACTCATTATGTCCCAAGCACTAGGCATGGATATATAGATATTCATTAGACATGTTCTCTGTCCTCTTAGAGCTTATAATATAGTACATGTGAAGGAAGTATATAGCTTACAGTATAGTATAATAAAGGGAAGGCTTGTAAACTAATGTCTCTAAGACTTAAGATGACTAACTGTTCCGGTTTGCCCATTTTTAGCATGGAGAGTCTTCCGTCCTAGAAAACCCCTCTGTCCTCGGCAAACCAAGGGGGTTGGTCACCATTCCAAGACTCCACGGAGAATAGAATATCTTGCCACTGTGGCAAGTCATGGGGGGGGGGTTGCCAAAACTATGGCAGTGTGACATTTCTTGCACCTCAGTGTGATAGAACAAATTCACACCTGCTACATTGTGGGATTACGAAGAAACTTTGTTGCACACAGAAAAGTTCTTGATCCCCAGAATTTGAGTGTATTGATTTTGAGACAATAGCTAAGATTGTGTTGGAGAAATGAGATGCAGAAATGAGTAAGGTCTCTCAAAAGTAACTCTTAATGTGAGGACTATCAGAGGACTGGGAAGAGACTGAGTTGAAAGGATTTTACAGAATGCTTTAAAACTTCTGGGCTGATTTACAAGGAGGTTGGCAGAAGGTTCTGGAAGGATGAGAGGCAAATGCACCCTTTTTAGAGTTTGATAAAAATATTGATTTATCTGCAATTCCCAGGAGTATTCTGAGAAAGTGAGAGTAGGGAAGATGAGCTTTAAGGCCCCTCTTTTGGACTCTGAATTTCTAACCTCTTCCTGGACAGTGGTTAATGGCACCAGAGACTTGAAGTCCAGGACCCAAGCTTGAACATGTCACTCAAGTCATGGGTTGACTAGTTGGTACAGGCAATTGTACCTGTGATGGAAATGGTTAATTGCCATAGCAAGTTTCTGAGGCTGAGAAAAGGCAGTGGCATGGGGATGTCCCAGAAGACTGCCTTTGGGGTCCTCAAATCAGACAATGCTTAATGACTATAGATGACTGCTAAGTACCTTAGAATATGCATTTGCTAATTCTAAAGAAAAGAGCATGAGTTGGATGCTGAATTTACCAGAAGGCAGGTGAAAAGGTATCTGTATTTATGTTGTGGTTAGGGACTTTGCTACAGAAGGTGCCAGGGAGCTTAGATTTTAGGAGGTGGGGACTGATTCTGTTTAGAACTAATGTGGATGGGGCAGAGTTGAATGACATGCCATACTCCAAGCTAAGCTGGACTAAAGTCATCCTCCCCCACCCCTGCCCTAACTTCTAATTACGAAAGCTGTGAAGGAAGGTATGGCAGCCACTGTTGGTTGACTGGCCACTGCTCTCCCACCCCCCATTCTTCTCCCTTCTCTCTAGCCATTTTTTAGCATTTCAGTGATTGGTCTGGGGTGATATGTGACCTAGATTTAAATAATGAGACATACGTGGAAGTTGCTGGGTAGAGCTTCCGGAAAAGCTTCGTAATTTTCTGGCAGGCTTTTTGCTTCTGCACCCTACCCCTTCTTTCTCCCTAGGACAGGACTTGGGCTTAAGGTGCAGCAGCCATCTTGTGACCATGAGGCAACAGGCATAAGGATGAAGTACACCTGATATAGATGCTGCAGTGGAAAAATGGAAAGTGCCTGGGTCCTTGATGGTGTCCTTGATCAACCGCATCAGCCCTGGAGTTGTCTGTCCCCTAACACTTCTTGTTACATGAGAAAAATAAACTCTTAATTACTCAAGTGAGAGCTGGGTTGTTTTCTGTTAGTTGCAGCTAAATGGATCCTTTACAGATAGCAAAGGGAAGGAAGAGGATGTGGGTACTCACTTCCAGGTAAATGAGGAGACGTGAGTAGAAAGGACAATTTTAACGGCACTGGTGTAGACCTTACCAGAAGGGCAGATGGGAATTTATTATAGCAGGTAAAAGCTCTAATCTCACTAAACCAGCATCCCCTTGGTCTGCCATCAATATGATGTCCTGGGACCAAATTCAGTGATTAAAGAAGCATTGACCAACTCCTGAATGGAAGTGTTTCAGAGGCAGCCACTGAGAGGAGGGAAGAGCAAGAGCACTCATTTCCCTTTGCTTGCGGGAAGAGACATATTTCATTGTCATAATGCATCCAGGAAGAGAAATTACAGCTAGTAATGGAAAAGCTATGCATACTTGGAGGTTTTTGGAAACTGGAAGGGCATCAGGAAGAAATCAGGTTAATTTGGCAATTTTGACTTATTCTCTTACTCTCGAAGGCAGGACCAAGGAGGGAAGAAAAAGAAGCTGCAATGTCCACTACTCTGCTACTCTCACCCTGGCTCCCACAAAGGAGACCAAGGGAAGATGGTAAAACAGATTTGAAACCCTAAAACAGCAGATTATACATTCTTCTCAAGTGAATATGGAACATTCTCCAGGATAGGTCATATAATAGGCCATAAAACAAGCTACAATAAATTTTTAAAGATTGAAATCATCCAAAGTATCTTCTCCAACTGTAGTGGAATAAAATTAGAAAAGAATAATGAAAATAAATTTGGGAAATTCACAAATAATATGAAAATTAACATATTCCTAACTAATCAGTGGATCAAAGAATAAATCACAAGAGAAATTAGAAAATAATTTGAGATGAATGAAAATAAAAAAACATACCAAAATTTATGAAATAGAGCTAAAGCAGTGCTTGGAAGGAAATTTATAGCTGAAAACTCCTCTATTAAAAAAGAAGAAAGATTTCAAATCAATAACATAACCTTCCACCTTAAGAAACTAGAAAAAGAAGACCAAACCAAACCTAAAGCAAGCAGAAGGGAGGGAGTGAAACAAACTAGAGTAGAAAGAAGTGAAATATAGAGTAAAAAATTAATAGGGGAAATCATGGAACCAAAAGTTGGTTCTTTGAAAAGATAACAAAATTGGCAAACTTTTAGCTTGACTGATCAAGTTAAAAACAGAGAATGTCCAAGTTACTAACATCAGAAATAAAAGAGAGGGCATCACTAGCAACCATACAGAAATTAAAAGGATTATAAGGCAATATTGTAAACAATTGTATGCCAACAAATTATATAACCTAGATGAAATGGACATATTCCTATAAAGACCCAAACTACTGAAACTGACTCAGGAAGAAATAGAAAATCTGAATGAATCTGTGTTTCAGGTCCTCAAGACCACTCCCAGGTTCAGTGCTTCACTAAGAGGACTAACAAGACTCAGCTTATAGTCATACTCAGGGATGTGATTTATTAAGCAAAAGGATACAAAGCAAAATCAGCAAAGGGAAAAGGCTTATGGGGTGAAGTCCAGAGGAAACTGGGCACAAGCTTCCCAGAGTCTCCTACCTATGGAGTCACATAGAATGTACTTAATTCCTCCAGCACTGAATCGTGACAAAATGTGTAAAATGTTGTCTACCAGAAGAAGTCATTGGAGCCTCAGTGCCCAAGATTTTTACTGGGGGCTGGTCACACAGTCACTTTGTACCTAGCATGTACCAAAATTCTAGACTCCTCGAAGAAAAGCAGATGTTCAACATAAACCATATTTTTTTGCACAAATAGTTTAGGCACAGTGAGCAGCTCTTGTTATTTAGGTAATGGTGCGAACACTCTTGAAATCTACCTTCCCAGATGCCAGCCAAGGATCAATCTTACAAACAGGACTTTCTAAGGATAGGAGTCTCAGGCCTGCTGTATTAACTTTTCTGCACAACCTGTAACAAGTAAAGATAGAATTAGTAATCAGAAAACTTCCCACAAAGAAAAGCCAAGGCCCAAATGGCTTCACTAGTGAATTCCACCAAACATTTAAAGAAGAAACACTAGGGGCCGGCCCCGTGGCCAAGTAGTTAAGTTCATGCACTCTGCTTCAGTGGCCCATGGTTTTGCCGGTTCGAATCCTGGGCGTGGACATGGCACTGGTCATCAAGCCATGCTGAGGTGGCATCCCATACACCACAACTAGAAGGACCCACAACCAAAAATATATAACTATGTACCAGGGAGCTTTGGGGAGAGAAAGGAAAAATAAAATCTTTAAAGAAGAAACACTAATCCTTCACAAATTCTTCCCAAAAAATAAAATGAAGAAACACTTTCCAGCTCATTCTATGAAGCCAGTATTACCTTGATTCTAAAACTAGACAAAGACATAACAAGAAAAGAAAATTACAGACTAATATCCCTTATTAATATAGATGCAAAAATCCTCAGTGAAATACTAGCCAACCAAATCCAGCAATAAATAAAAAGGATTATACACCACAACCAAGTGGGATTTATCCTAGGAATGCAAGGTTGGTTTAATATCCAAAAATCAAACAATGTCATACACCATGTTACTAGAACAAGGACAAAAACTACATAATAGATGCAGAAAACCCATTTGATAAAATCTGAAACCCTTTCATGAATAAACTAGGAATAGAATGGAACTTCCTCAACCTGACAAAGGCCTCTACAAAAAACCCACAGCTAACATCATAGGTAATGATGAACAACTAGACGTTTTGCCCCTAAGATCAGGAACAAGACAAAGATGTCTGCTCTTGCCACTTCTATTCAACAATGTACTGGAGGTGTATTGAAGACGAGATGGCCACTTCTCACATTTTCTGGACTGTTAGCCTACTAGGATTCTGAGTATGACCCCAGGGAGGGGGAGAGGCACTCATACAGATAATGATTGTGTCTATATCCTAGCACTTGGAGACTAATATTTTCTAAATTTGATTTAGAAAAATACAGTAGGGGGCTGGCCTCATGTCTGAGTGGTTAGGTTCACGTGCTCCTGCTTCAGTGGCCCAGGGCTTTGCCGGTTCCGATCCTGGGTGTGGACCTAGTACTGCTCATCAAGCCATGCTGAGGCAGTGTCCCACATGGCACAACCAGAAGGACCTACAATTAGAATATACAACTATGTACTGGGGGGCTTTGGGGAGAAGAAGGGAAAAAAAAAGAAGATTGGCAACAGATGTTAGCTCAGGTGCCAATCTAAAAAAAAAATAGAAATATGTAATGTGACATTCTCACATCGGACTGCTAAGGTGCGAATTCATACGCTTATCAGTGCTGTGAAAGTCAAGATAGATGTGGCAACAGGTACTTGGGTGGGGAAGGGACAAAAAGGATGAGTGAAGGCAGGCTGTGGTGGGGGGCACAAGAAGAGCTTCATGGTGAAGGTATTTAAGCAGAATCTGGGGAAAAAATCAGTAGATATTTGTTAGGTGGACAGAGGCAAGGGAAAGGGAGCAGCAAGAAAAAAGGTGTGGAGGTGTGAAACCATTTGGCATATTTGGGGAACATTTATTAATTTATTAGCATAGCTAGAGTGGAAGATGGAAGGAGCATGGTGAAAGATGAAGCAAGAGAAATAGACAAGGCTGGGTCACGAGAAGCCCACTGACCCCATGCTAGCCTGCTGTCCTAGCATCTGTCTGTTTCCCCTGCAGGCTCTACACTCTAACTTCATTCTGATCGCTTTTGTTTTTTTAAAAATGGTTTCTGACCTGCCATCACCCCACTCTCGGCTTGGATTCTTGCTCCTGACTCTTCGCCTGATATAACCAAGGACTTTCCATTTCCCCACCCATTTACAGCCCAACCAGGTCATCGCCTGTGTACTCAGACTCCGGCTGGACATGTCCTGGCTTGAATTCTGTCACTTCTGTGGCCAATTAGGGCAGACGTGGCCCATAAAGCTCTGGAATGTGTCTCCAGAGACTCTGACATTTTAAGCGGGAAATTGAAGGACCTAGGTGGTATTTTCATTTCTTTTTCTAGTTCACACAGACATGACTGTAAAAGAAATGAGGATGTGGAAAGTGAGTCACTAGCTACATAACTGGGGCTACACAGTAGGGTTTGGTAATTGAAATGATATTTTCCTGGCGATGGATAGATTCATCTCATAAATACTTGGAAAAAATTAATTGTATTTATTTGTATATGTATATTTATTCCCCACCACATTCCATAAAGCAGTTATGCCAGTTTAGAAAAATGCAACAACACAAAAAGATAAACGATTAAGGGGCTTGGGCAAATGAAAAATAAGGGTAGGGCAACCATAGAGCCAAGATTAAATAAGCTCATAGAAATGCAAAGCACCCACTTTTGCTAGAAGGGAGCCCACAGCTTTTCCTGATAGAAAGTCTAGGAGAAGCTAACTTGTGGATCCTTATTGAGTAGAGGATGTATTTCAGAGAACTCCTGCAATCCATATGATAATGAATTTCATATGGCTATAGAGTAGTTCAGAGTTTGGATCCTGGAGCCAACCTTTCTGGGTTCAGTCCTGGCTCCACCCTTTACCAGCTATGTAATCCTGGGAAAGTACTTAACCTCTCTGGGCCTCAATTTCTTCATCTGTAAAATAGGGATAATAATTCCGACCTCATAGGATGGTTATGGAGATAATATAAATGAATATTTTTGAAGTGTTTAAAACTGTTTGAAGCATATAGTCAGCACCATGAAGTGTTAAATTTTTAAAATAAAAAGTATATTTAATGATTATTAGATTAATGTTTATTAATTAATATTTAATTTTGTTAAATTAAAAATAATTTAGTGATTCTTAAATAGAGATCTATAAAAGCTCCAAAGAATGAAGTCAAAACACATGGCTCTCTTGTGGTCTGGGTTGATCTTCGAGTGAATTTTGCAGGAAGGGATGGATGGCACATACCTTTAGGGAGGTCTGGGAAATAGGTTTATCAGGAGCCTTGCCTCTCTAATGAAGTGATATTCTTCTGAGGAAAAGCAAGTTAAATATTCCAATAAAAAAATAATCTATGAGGAGGACAGAAAGACACAACATTCAATTCTCAAGTAAAAAATTCAGGAAATGGAATAACACTTAAGTCTGCCCTTGACGAAGGTTTAGAGTACGTGTAAAATGTAATCTGAAAAGTTACACAACATTTATAGTTGATGAGGCCTGGTGGGCTGGCACTAATGACTAGAATTAATTATGGCAGTGTGGACTTTGTTCAGAACAACTGCTCCAAAAGAAGAGGCAGAGGAAGAGAGAGCATGAATGAACTCAGCTATGCTTATACTTGTAAGGAAACCCAAGAACCTGAAAATGAGAACATGGGTAAACCAGAAAATGTATTATAGGCTGTCTAGCCAGACAAAGAATGCAAAGAGCAAATACATGAGCATTTACTAAGCTTCTACTTCTGAGTGGTTGATCTGAGTGGGTTGGAGCGGCCAGAGGCAGACTGGTTCTCCTGCCTAGAACAACTAGAAAAGCTGGATAATACACAGAAACCATTTGCCTGAAGGCAGTGAGGAGGTGCTGAGACAATGAAAAGGAGACGTGGGTAAGTCTCTGGAGAGGGAAGAATCAAGAGAGGTGGGGGAATTATTGCAACCGCTTGTACCCTGAGGGTGTATGTTGATTCTGGGTTGGAGGGAGTGAGGGTGGGGGCGGACAGTCTACGATTTGCACCTGCTGAGGCACTTGCAAGGGAACAGGAAACCAGCAGACCTTTTGTTGGAGACTTGGCAGGGGTGGGGTGAGTGCTCAAGCCCATATTTCACTCAGCACATTTGCCAAATACTGGGGCCGCGTGGAGCAGGGGGCAAAAACAAGGACAAAGACTCTGAAAGTAGAGCATTTTAGCAGACTTGGGATAGAGTGATTAGGGTTGGGATTGTCGAAGGGGAGAGATGCACATAATATACCAGGTTTTCAGCGGAAAATCTGGGAGCAAACCAGGAGTAGGTTGAGCCTTAGCAGCACTGCAGCCCAGTCTTGACTCAGCACAGCTCCTGAATGGCGTAGGATGATCCGCCACCGCTCTATCTGCTTAGTGGAGGGCAGGATGAGCCCTCTCGAGAGGAAGCCAACCACAAGTGGAGCCCCAGCAATTTATTTAGACACGATGAGCGTCTTTCATTAAAATATTATCGGGGGCACCAAAAGACAGGACCACGTGTCTGAAAACCAAAGGAAAAAAGAGACAACAGAAACAAAGCCACAGGTGATCCAGGTACTGGGATTAGCAGATAAAAACCTTAAAATAACTGGGATTGGTATGTTCAACAAAATAGGTGAAGAATTTCTCCAGAGAATTAGAATCTGTTTAAAAAAAGAAACAAATGGGGGCTGGCCCGGTGGTGCAGCAGTTAGGTTCACACATTCCGCTTTGGTGGCCCGGGGTTCGCTGGTTCGGATCCAAGGTGCGGACATGGCACTGCTTGGCAAGCCATGCTGTGGTAGGCGTCCCACATATAAAGTAGAGGAAGGTGGGCATGGATGTTAGCTCAGGGCCAGCCTTCCTCAGCAAAAAGAGGAGGATTGGCAGCAGATGTTAGCTCAGGGCTAACCTTCCTCAAAAAGAAATAAAAAAAAAATAAAAAAGAGACAAGTGGAAATTGTAGAACTAGTAACCAACCACTATCTGCAAATTGTATGCCAGACATATGCAATGCGCTTTACACGTGCAACATTATTTACTCATCTTGAAAAACACATGAGGTATATTTTATTGTCTCTCTTTTACATGGGACAGAGACAAGAGTTGCTAATGTGTGTCTGTCATGCACCTTCTCCCCCACTCCACTTCTACTCGTGAAAGGAGAAGCCTTGTGGATTCTAATCCTGAATATTTTAAATAGGCAGAGAGAGACAGGACCTGGGAGGGAGGGGACTATGTCAGAGAAGCTGAGTCAATCTGCAGAATATATATATGGCTGAGAAAGGGAGGAAGAAGATAGAAGAACAGGGACTGCAGACGTAGACAGAGTTTTTGTGTGTGTGTGTGTGTGTGTGTGTGTGTGTGTGTGTGTATGTGTGTGTGTGAGAAAGTCTCTTGGAACAGCTCCAGATTAGATATAACTGAGGAATGGAGGAAGAAAACTTGAGAAATGTCATTGCGGGTAATGAACTCTTTCTTCTCTGATGTTCTTTGGAAGCACAAATAGTTTTAAAATTACTTTTTGGCCCTCTAGATAGTGTTGGTTTTTTTTTTTTTTTTTTTGCTGAGGAAGATTAGCCCTGAGCTAATATCTGTGCCAATCTTCCTCCACTTCATATGTGGGTCACCACCACAGCATGGCTGATGAGTGGTGTAAGTCCACACCTGGGATCTGAACCTGCAAACCTGGGCTGCCAAACTAGAGGGTGCCAAATTCAACCACTACGCCACAGGGCCAGCCCCTAGATAGTGCTTCTTTATATACCATTTAAGCAGGGGCCAAACCACATGGGGCCATGAGATTTGTTAGGGTTACAAATAGATGAATACATTGATGATTAGAAAGGTTAAATATGTTGCTCAAGTTCATACAGTTAAGAAATAATGAAGCTGTCAGGACCCTAGGGCCATGTGATTCCAAAGCCCATGCTTTCAATGGACAATACAAATTATATTTTACCACCACAGATTAGAAAACTGCCTTGCCTTGCCTCCCAAAATACAGAGGTTACCAAGGGAGAATTTCTACTCTGAACCCAAGTTTGACTAAAGCTGAGGAACTGGTTGGTAAAATGGAGAAGTAGAAGAAATGCCAGGAAAAGGCAACCATGTTATCCTGGGAGTCTGGGTAGTCAAATTTATATCATAGACTTTAACCCAAATCATAGGATCATATATTTAAAAAACTAATTGAAAGATGCTTTTCTCTAAAATGAAATAGAGCACAGAAAGGTGTAGTGATAAATATAGGAATCCAGTAAGGCCTCATTGCAGACATGCCACTTGAGCCAGTCTTTCAGGATTGGGTAGGATTTGAATACATGGAGACAGGAGAAGGGACAACATGAACAAAGGCTCAAAGGTGGGGTAATTTAAAGTTTGTATATTAATTTGGTTGGAGTGTATGGTACATGAAAGGGAATAATGGGAGACAAGGCTGGAGTCCGAATACTTGGCTAAGGAATGTGGACTTTAAAGTATAGCCAACAGTAAGCCACAAAGTATCTTAAAGCTGAAGAGGGGCAGGATCAGGGCCATTCCAAAGAGATTAATCTGGTGGCAATATGTAACATGAATTGGGAAGGGGAAACACAAAAGGCATTGAAACAAGTTAAGAAATTATTGCAATATTAAAGGAAAGAAGTAAAAAGGGTCTGAGCTAGGATAGTGATAATAAGAATGGAGAGGAAAACATCCGTGCAACAGACGCTGTGGGCCTAGAACAGGCAAAGCTTAAGTCACCGGGTAGTGGCACCACGGAAAAACATGTGCTAGTCAGGGGAACACTTGAAGACGGTTAATCTGGTCTAATGGGCAGGACAAATCAGAGGAGCAAGAGATTGGAGGTAAGGAAGCTAGGTAGGAGTTTATTGAAGAAGTCTTGGTGAGAACAGGCAGTGGGAATGGGAAGGACAGCACTGTTACAACTCATGTTTTGAGAAGAAAATTGGTCTGACTTAGTGAGGAAGTGGGTGTAAAGGGTAAGAAGACTGGAAGGGACTGAGGTTTCAAGCCTGGGTGAATAGGCAAGGGTGGTGCTGCTATTAACAGAAAGACAGAAGTTAGAATAAGTTAGCTGGAGGGGAAACACCATGATGAGAAAGCGAGGGCAAGACAGGTACATGGGAGCTGACAACATCAAATTTTAAAAGAACATATGAAAAAAGTCTAAGAGGGGGCTGGCCCCATGGCTGAGTTGTTAAGTTCGCGTGCTCCACTTTGGTGGCCTGAGGTTTGCTGGTTTGTATCCAGAGCACAGACCTACACGCTGCTCATCAAGCCATGCTGTGGCGGCATCCCACATAGAAGCACCAAAATGACCTACAGCTAGGATATACAACTATGTACTGGGGCTTTGGAGAGGAAAAAAAAAAAAGAGGATGATTTGCAACAGATGCTAGCTCAGGGCCAATCTTCTGCACCAAAGAAAAGAAAAGAAAAGAAAGAATAGGAAAAAAAAAGAAAAATGTATAAGAAAGAATACAAACCAAGGATGGAGTTAAAGAAGTGCTGAAAACTTGTAAAAATAGGGAATAGGGTCAGGAAGGTTGAAACTCTAAATAATCTTGCCACATAGCAGGTACTCCAAAAATATGTGTTTGTTGAATGAATGCGCTGAAGTTTGTGAAAAATTCTTCCCTCTATGACACACTGCCCTTCAGGCTTTTTTGCTGCTTGGAGAAGACGGCATGTGAAAAGCAAGAAGAAAGAGCCATTAAAACACAATTTTGCTTCTCTTTTTTCCCCAAAAGAAGAGTGGCCTTTAATGTGGACGAGGGGGAACAAACACAGACTACAGAGCACAGTAGCACAAGATGGGGGAGGAGCTGTTACAAGTACCCAGTCACTGCAAGTGAAGTCAAGCCCAGTGAAGGACAGGAGCAGGGGTGTCAAGTGAAGGGGGAATTAGTCTCAGTGTTGGAATCTGGACTTATCTGCCTACATCTGGCGTAGGGAATTTAGCAAAGAAGTTAAAAGCACGGGCTTTGTAGTCAACAGAAGTAGGTCTAAATTCTGACTTGGCCACTTCAGTAGCAGTGTGACCTTTGGTAAGTCACTTGATCTCTTTAGATGTCAGTCTTTGTTAAAATAGAGACAACAACCCCTATCTCACAGAGCTATTGAGGATTAAATGAGGTAAAGTATGCAAAACACTTGGCTAAGTGATTAGCACTTAGTAAGTGCTCCAAAAAATGGGTATATTAGTGATGGGTCATCCATATACTTGGGAGTCTCCATGAGAGAGGAGGGACAAAGAAGAGGCCTCCTTGCCCCTCTGTTGCTGGCACAAAGTGCTTAATAAATATTTGTTGAATAAATAAATAAATATAGATTCTAAAACCCCGAGTTCAGAGGCAGGGAGACTCACGTCTTATGTCTAAGCCAGGATGGAAGAAAATACTCTTTCTCATCCTTATTTTTAATGGCTACATAATATTTCATTGTTTGGCTGAATTACAGTTCCTGTAACCTTTCCCCCACTTTGATTTGACTATTCCTCTAGTTAGGACATTTAGGTTGTTTCCATTTTTTTTTTAACCATTGCAAATAACACTGAGAAGAACATGCTGGTACATGTATCTTTGCTCCCTTTTCTGATTGTTTTCTTGGGCTACACTCCCAGCAATGGAATTAGAGGGTTGAAGGGTATCACTTTCTAGAACATTTACACTCCCTCTAGCAGTGTATTAAAATGGCAATATCTGTTTAAAATATCACACACTGTAAGAATGTTTTGAAACCACTTGAGAGAAATTCCTCCCGAGTGATGTAGCTTCTCTGACATTCAGAGGAATTGGGTGGAGTGAATAGTAAACTGAGCTGTTGGGCTCTAACAGACGCAACGGATCTGTTGTCTCTTCTCTGCAAAGACAGGAGATGGGTGTTCTTCAGATAGGAAACAGGAACTCAGTGGGTGGACCTAAAAGGGAGTGTGGGCCTTGAAACAGGAAAAAAGAAGACTGCTTCTGATAGTGAAAGAGACACACTGCTGTGCTGTCTGATCACCCATATCCCACTAGGTCAGACTGTTATTCATTACCCACTTAGCAGTTTTACTCACGCTTGGATTATATTTGCAGTTGTTTTATTTTGCTTTCTAAGTGTATTACTCTATCACGTATGTGCTCTTTTAGTTTTTCTGTTTCAGGAAATGGTGTCCACTTACTTGTTCAAATCGGAAACCAGGCAGTTATTTGATACTTTCCTCTTCTTTGCTTCCGACGTCCAACCCTTCATCAAGCTCTGACTCTCTCTCTCAAGTATTTCTTTAATGGGTTTACCTTTCTCATCTTGACTTCCAACATTCTAGTCCAAGCCACCATCATCTCTTGCCTAGACTACTGCAGTGCCCTCCTACCTCATTTCCTTGTTTCCATTCTTGCTTCTGCCAGTCCATTTCCAAATTTTGGTGCAAGTAATCTTTTAAAAACTTAAACAGATGATGCCATTTCTCATGATTTCTTTCTGTACTTAAAATAAAGTCTAAAGTCTTCACTGTGGCCTACAAAGTTTTGCATGATTTGACCCCTGCTCACTTCTCCAACCCCACCTTCTGGCTCTCTCGCCCTTGTTCTCTCTGTTTCAGTCACAGTGCCTTTCTGTTCTGGATTTTTCTCTCAGCTCTTTCCAGCCTTAGGGTCTTTGCACTTCCCCCAAACCTGGACTGCTCTTCCTGCCACTCTTCACCTGGCTGATTCCCATTCATCTGGCAGGTCTCAGTTTAAATGTCACTTTCACAGACAGGCTCTCTTATAGCAGCCTCTTCTTTTCCTTCATAAATTTCTTACAATTAAGAATATATACACATGGGGGTTGGCCCTGTGGCCCAGTGGTTAAGTTTGCATGCTCTGCTTTGGCAGCCTGGGGTTTGCTGGTTTGGATCCTGGGTGCGGACTTACACACTGCTCATCAGACCATGCTGTGGTGGCAACCCACATAGAAGAACTAGAATGCTTACAACTAGGATATACAACTATCTATTTGGGCTTTGGGGAGGAAAAAAAAAAAAAGAGGAAGACTGGCAACAGATGTTAGCTCAGGGCCAATCTTAAAAAGAAAAAAAGAATATATATATTTAATTCCATCTCTTCCATTAGAGAGTAAGTTTCTTGAGGCCATAGATAGTGTCTTTTATATTACCACTAAATATCTCGTAGCACAATGTCTGGCACAGACTAGGTGCCTTTCATTTAAATGAACCATGATGTATAACATAGTGTTAGGAAGAAAAGAGGTTTAAAACATAGTTACTTATGGGAAATTCCCAGTTACCATTTAAATGTATAAAATCAGGGATTTTCAAATTTAGTGTTGTATAACTGAATTCAGGAATTATCCTTTATAACATGAAACCAACAAAGGCAAGTCATATTTAGTCCACATTCAGAGTATTTCCAGTTTTTTCCTGTCCTCTTGAGGATTGGGACAGGTTGGGGAACAGGACAGGATTAAGTTAGCTGCTTTTCTGTGCTTGGTACTTTAACACTCTTCCTCTCTCTCACCTGGGGACATGCATACTCACCAGTAGGCTGTGACACAAAGCATGGAAATGCTGCTGATTTGTCTCCAGCTCATCCCAGTCCAGCTGCCAACAGCTTGTGGGTCTGAGGATGAATGGGAGTCCATATGTCAAGGACTCGCAGACCCCACTGGATTTTAGAGCCCTGGGAAGAGACAATGCCAGTGAAAGTCTCCTTAGTGATATCTAGAACCTCAATCCAGATCCACTTAAATTCAGCTTAAGTCTAAGACCCTATGGTGAAATCTTTTATATTAGGGCCTGTGAATTAGTCATCCTAGTATGGCCAGTACCTAGCAAGGTATCTGGTGCACAGCACATTCTCAAAGCCTGTTAACCAATGAATGAAGCAGCCATCATGAAGAGTCAAGACTCTGATGGATATTTCTTCCCCCAAGCTCATTCCATTCCAAGTGACTTCCCTGGGGACACTCCCATAGTACCCCTGCCACAGTGACCATATAACACAATAGCATGTGAACCATCTGCATCCCAGTCCTGGCTCTTTTGTGGTGAGGCACCAACAGAGGATGCATTTAAGGTTCCCAGTAGCACCCATGGTCACAAACCCATGGACAAGCTTACTCAGACACCTGCGCATGGGCACTGTGGTAGGAACTAGGAAGCAGTAAAAGTGGCCTTTGCCATCATTGCTGATTCTACCTTAGACTTGGCTCTCCGAGAAGCAGGAATTCTGGTACTTAGAGAAATGGGAGGGCAGGGGTAGATCCCATGTACGACCTGCTCCTTGAAGGTCAGATCTCTGTCCTAATGCCTAAACACAATAGGTATTCAGTAAATATTTACTGAATGGATAAACACCTTTCTGTTGATCTTGTTTTTCTCTGCATGCAGAGACTTTCTCTATTTCCAGTCCTCATCCAGACCTCAGAATGTACTACTGAGGTACATCTTCCACCATTTGCTCATTCATCTCCACATGTGGAGCAGCCTGACCTTGCTCTTTTACGCCCATACTTGTAGTTGCTGCTTTGAAACTGACTCCCGCCTGCCTGACACTTGGGGATGCCCTCTATCTCTGGACTTTCTAGCCATGGAACCAGTAAGAATAAGCATTGGCCTGGATTGCAGAGGTCCCCTTGGACCATACTTGATCACCCGGAGTTTGTAAGGAGAGGCTGATGACTGTGAAGCCATCTGGTAGAGTGTGCTGAAGTCTCCTTTGGGGTCATCCATTCTCAAGGAGCCATCAGCTGTGCCAGGGAGCAGGGACGGGCTGAGAAGTCGCTCTTGGAGATCACATTTCAGGCACACTACAATAAAAATGGGGTCGGGGGAGGGGTTGTTTGTCACCAGTTATCTCAGGCTATGAGATTAAGAGACAACATCTGCCACCCATTCCACCTCCACCAGGGAGGTAAGGGTTGGGAGGAGGCACAGGAGTGGAAAGAGGAACGTATGATTGGTTTGGGAAGGCAGAAGGAAGGTCTGGAACCTACAGAATTACTCTATACAATAGGTAACATTTTCTGGGTCTGACAGTATTTTTACTTGTTTTGCTTCTGGGCTGGCTGAGCAGTTGCCTCACGGTGAGAGATCTGGCTTGTGACCTAGTCTAAGAGGAACATGTGTCCTCTGTGGAGGAGGCAGCTAACACTACAATAGGCAGAGGCCCTTTAGCAATCACAGAAGGAAATCTTGCCTCTGCTGCTTCCCTGTGGCTAAGCTTTGGCAAGACTACAGGGCAGAAGGAGGAGAAGGAAAGCAGAAGTCAGGCTGTCAGCTGACAGCTACTGTTTTTCTGCGGGCTCTTCTAGGGACATTCGGGAGAGGGGGAGGAATAGGTTCCTGAAATAGTTTATTTTTTAATTCCCCTAAAAAACCAAAGTATAGAACCTTCCGGACCTTGGAGCATCACTGTGGCACCAGACAACAGTTCTGAGGGGGCTTTGACTAGGCATGAGTTATTCCTCATCGTTTCTCGGCCTTTTCGCTAAGATCAAGTGTAGTTAGTCCTCAAGGTACTGTACTCTTCTGTATTAAGCTTCTGCTCCAGCAAGTATATTTACATGCCACAGTGTACAATGTTCTGGTGCACTAGGCTTGAACCCTTGATATTACAAAGTTTTTCAATAAAATGTATGCAGTGTTTGAACACTGTTAACAGACATGAATATATGAATGTTGAGTACTTGTGAGAAGGCTAGTAGCTGATGTTAGTGATTTGTGAAATGACTGTAGTAATTGTAACATGATGTAAAAACAAAAGTAGAAATAAAGTATAGGAAAAAAAGGATGGCAGAATAGATGTCAGATCCAGCTGGCACCCCTGGGCCCAGCAATCAGACCTAGACCTTAATTCTGAGTGAGATGGCTCCTGGCCTGGTGTGTCCCAGTGCCCAGGAAGTCAGTAGGAGGGACTTTGCCTAGGACTCTAGCTTCCCCTCATTTCCTCTGTGCCTGACGTCTCCATTGTGGGGTCCCTGGGCTTTAGGACTGGACACCTGTGTTCATCTGGCTGAGGCTCTTAACTCTGGTTGCAATAAGAATCACCTAGGGAACTTCTAAAAGATACTGCTATCTGGGCCCTACCTCAAACCAATGAAATTGGGATCTCGGGGGATAAAGCCCAGATACTGGTATTTAAAAAAATTCCTTGTGTGATTCTTATTGCAGCCAGGGCTGAGAACTATGGGGACAGTAGTCTGAGCAGAGTGTTCCAAAGCTGGGAAAGCTGTTTTAGCAGGGCTCGAGTCTAGGACAAGGTATCCTTCTCAGCACCCAGAACCCAGGTGCAGAGGTGGCAGATGCCAACACAAGAAATGAGAACAGACACCTATCTGAAGCTGACTTTGCCCTCTGTGCATCAGGAGGCCGCTGAGGGAAGCACCTAAGGAGGAGGTGAAGGACCCTAGGTGGCTACAGAAGCAGGTGGTGTAGACTGAAGAACCTTACAAGGAGGAGTCAAAGTGAACATCTGAGGAGCAGTCCTCAGAAGATTCTACAGTAGGAGAGCTCAGAGCTTTTGTTTTGTTTTGTTTCATTTTTGTAGTGAGGCACATTTCCAGAAATCCACGTGTGGCAATGCATCAGTTTTTTAAACAATGGATAACTACAGTATGGTCTTTATCGTGGTCGTATAAAGTCTCAGGTGGGTCACACCCAGCTCAGAGGAGGCCTGCTTTCCCCAGACCTCATTCCCACTGTGTCTGTGCATCTGGATTCCAGCAAAGTCCTACCCAGCAGAAGAGCTGGCGAGTCTAGAGCTAAGTTCCTCCATGCAGCCTGAAGACCTGTGGACTTTTGAGAAATGGTTGCAGATGGAGGTGAACGTTATGGCTCTGACCCTGGCAGTGAAAGCCATGGAAAGAGGGAGAGCAAAGCAGAGAAATTCTCAACAGTACCATGGGCAAATGCTGCGCAACAGTGGAAGATAGGCTGGTTGCAGGAGGCTGGTTGCTGAAAGGCTGGCCTTTGAGGGCCCCAGTCCTCCTAATAAGAGAAGCGAATCTCTAGCCCCTGTGTTCAGAGTTACTCAGCATGAGGCAGGTTGCGTAGGAGGTAAGGGCCAAGGCTCTGAAGGAGATAGACCTGGGTTTGATGAATGTCCTCTGAGCTGAGAGTAGTCAAATGTACAAAATAGAGATTTCTAATCCCAAAGATTAAGAGCAGGCTCCGGAGTTGCCTAGCTTCAAATTCTGGTTCTGCTATTAACTTTCTGTGCAGCCTTGGGAAAATGTTTAATTTCTCTGTCTCAGTTTTCTCATCTGTAAAACAGGGATAATATTGTATTTAACTGATTCTAAGATGCATTTTTTTTCCCCACATGCTAACATCTCTAGATGTGTCTTAGAATCCTCATTGGCCAAGCAGACACTCTTAAACTTTATTTTCTATTCTAACCTAAAACAGCTCTCTCAGTAAGGATAAAATAATATTTCTAAGTGATAAGAAAGCATTGTCTCATGTTTAATTGGCAGCGTTTTTCCTTCTTAAAGTGGTACATAGGGGCCGGCCCGGTGGTGCAGCGGTTAAGTTTGCACATTCCGCTTCTCAGTGGCCTGGGGTTCGCCAGTTTGGATCCCGGGTGTGGATATGGCACCACTTGGCAAAAGCCATGCTGTGGTAGGCGTCCCACATATAAAGTAGAGGAAGATGGGTATGGATGTTAGCTCAGGGCCAGTCTTCCTCAGCAAAAAGAGGAGGATTGGCAGCAGTTAGCTCAGGGCTAATCTTCCTCAAAAACAAAAACAAAAACAAAACTAAGTGGTACATAAAATAATGGTGTATCCTATAATTTTTTTTTTTTTTTTTTAAAGATTTTTATTTTTTCCTTTTTCTCCCCAAAGCCCCCCGGTACATAGTTGTGTATTCTTCGTTGTGGGTTCCTCTAGTTGTGGCATGTGGGACGCTGCCTCAGCGTGGTCTGACGAGCAGTGCCATGTCCGCGCCCAGGACGAAACACTGGGCCGCCTGCAGCAGAGCGCGCGAACTTAACCACTCGGCCACGGGGCCAGCCCCTGGTGTATCCTATAATCGATGGCATCTTAGATCCAATGACATATGGTAACATTACCTGCCTTATGACTTTTGAGTGAAAACGAAATGGGATAATGCAAGGAAGGGAGTTAATATAGTGCTTGGGGGAAAATGGATAAGAAATGAATTCTAGAGGATGGGATAGGGAGGAACTGGTACTATCAGCCTTGGACAAAAGGGGCGGAAAGGAGGTCCTGGGAAGAAGATTTTACATACAAAGGAAAGACAGATTAAAATCAAGGTAAGTTGTCAAAGACATCTCAGGCCCTAGGTTGAAATAGAGGTTGGGTGGGGGGAATAGAGACCCTAAGTTTATCCCCAGAAATAAAGGACTAAGGTGTGTCTTCCCCTTTGGGGGTGGGAGTCTATACTCCTTTTTCTCATTGAACTCCCACTCTGAAAGGAGAAGACACACCCTTGTCCTTTCCCTTTGGAGCTGGGCCCTAAGGAGTCAGCTTTTCCAAGCTTAGTGTGGCTCACTACACTGATGGGCCCATTTGCAAGCCCTGACACCCTGGGTCCTGAGGCAACCTTCAAAGAGGATGGAGACTAGAAATGGCCTTATCTCTACTATCTAGTGGGACCTGGAATGAAGGACAGTAGTTCCCCCTTATCTGTGGTTTTGCTGTCTGTTTCAGTTACCTGTGATCAACTTTGGTCTGAAAATATCAAATGGAAAATTCCAGAAATAAACAATTCATAAGTTTTAAGCTGCCCGCTGGTCTGAGTAGTATGATGAAATCTTGCGCCATCCTGCTCCGTCCCACCTGGGACATGAATCATCCCTTTGTCCAGTGTATCCACACTGTATATGATACCCGCCCTTTAGTCCCTTAGTAGTTGTCTCAGTTATCAGATCGACTATTGTGGTTTCACTGTGCTTGTGTTCAAATAACCCTTATCTTACTTAATAATGGCCCCAAAGCACAAGAGTAGTGATACTGGCAATTTGGGAATGCCAAAGAGAATTTACTGTTGTTAATCTCTTACTATGCCTAATTTATAAATTAAGGTTTATTACAGGTATGTATGTATAGGAAAAAACATAGTATATATAGGGTTTGGTACTGTCCGTAGTTTCAGACATCCACTGGGGGTCTTGGAACGTATTCCCTGTGGATAAGGGGGGACTACTGTATCAGTGCCAGCCAGAACAATATCTAGGACCTGTTGGCATGCCTGGAACACTGGATTGATCTCTCCATAATTGCCAGAATATGCTTTGTGAACTTGGTCTTAGGCTACTAGCTGTCCTCCCTGGGACCTTCTTCTGGAGTTGCTTTAGTTCCCCTCAGTTTGGTGTCTCCCTATCCAGAAGACCTCTATTTAATCTTCATTTAGTCTTGGTTCTTTTCCTCTACTCACAGGCCCTGTTGATACTGTTGAGGTACCAGCATGCCTCAAATTATAATGTCAATAATATCTACCACATTAAAAATGAAAAGCTTGAGAAAAATATATGATTCATTGTGCTCTTATGTAGTATAGCTGTGGCCCTATTATTGAGATGCCTATGTCTTCGCCCCTAAACTAACTGTCCCTTGCTGTCTGGGATTAATTATGTTCAGTCTTCTAACTGTGGTCACTTTTTTAGAAATTCTTGTCTTACTCCTCGTGCTTACACTGGACAGCCTCATCAATCCTCCTCTAAACCCTAAACCCCAACTACTCTGTATTCTGATGCCTCACCAATCTAGAGTCCTAACCCTAGGTTAGGCTAATCGTAGCCCAGATAATATGTCTTTCAGGGGGTGTATACTTGGATTATCTCTGGCTCTGGAAGTGCTGCTGTAAGACCGTGAAGGAAGAAGAAGGTGCATATGTTCTTGGTCTGTTCCGCTATTATGTAGCCAGGCTTTGAAGAAAATCTCCATGCTGACAATATCATTGTCTATAGTCTGAAGGTCAATGTCAGTTCCCAGGATAGAACTCTCTGCAGAAGAAAGGGAAATAGTGGTTAAAGTGTTTAATTCTTTAATTGTAAATTTTGAAAAATATAAAATTTTAAATGCATACATTTTTTGACCCATTAATTCTACCTCTAGATATCTAGCCTAGAGACATTCTTGGATAGTACACAGAGAGACATATGTGAAGATGTTTAGTACAGCATTGTTGTAATAAATAATCAAAATACCAAACAGGAAGCAATTCAAATGCTCATCAATGGGGAATGTTTAAATAAATTATGGAATATTCAAAGGATGGAGTATTATGCAGTGGTTAACAAACAAAGTAAAGGTAAATGTACTGACATGGAAAGCTAGGAGACGGTAAATGAATACAGAAACATCTGTCGAACAGATGTACAGTATGAGCCCATTTATATGAAAATAAAACTACTGGCCTAAGTACATACATATATATGTAAATGCATTTCACAAAGGTCTGGAAGGCTACTGTCAAACCGTTAACAGTGGACAGCAGTGGAAATGGGGTGGATTTCAGAGACGCGTTCCCTTTTTATTATTCACACTTCTATACTGTTTGAATTTTATTGTAATCATGTATTTCTTGTATTTAAAAAACATTCTAGAATACAAAAACAGCAAAAAAATAATACAGCAATGCAAGTTAAATACTTAGTTAACAAGGAAGACTTCAGCTTTATGTCATTGTTTCACAGTGACAATGTATTCAATCATTACTTCTGTTATAAAAAATTAGTTTTAAAAAGACTAAAAGAAAAAAAAAGATGAACCCCTGGGCTCTACCTTCTGACATATATTATACAAGTTTGTCATTGGCATGCTGCTGTATCTCACAACTGTGATTAGCAGCCAAGAAGGCAAGGATGGGCTGGTGGAGTGTGGTTTGATTCCAAATCTGAATGAATGGAGCTGGGTTGGTGGGGTAATGAGGCTTTGCTGGTCTACTTCCTGCTTCAGGCAACACTAGCTCAGGAATTGGGGTCTACCTCTGGAGGTAAAGAGCCAAATATAAGGGAGTGGAGGAAGCACTGAGAGAGGAAATGAAGCAAGAGCTGGAAAGAAACTGAAGAGGATACCGACTTTTTTCGCCTCACCATGAGGGATTCTCTGAAATACTTTTACAAAGGGCCTCAGAAAAGCCAGTTGCTCCAATGAATTAACTTCTGTGTATGACTCATGAACCCCAGCAAGAAGGCTGGTTTATTTCTAGAACGACATTCCTGAGGACAAGTCTGCAGAGGTGGCAGACTCTCCACAGGGAACAAAGGGCTTCAGTCCAACGTGTTGGTGCCCACACAGGGGAGGTGCAGTGAGAGTTGCAGTATTTCATGGCATATTTAGTGACTTATTGTGTGCCTGAAAAGGAGCACCAAAGCATTTCTCTTTGACCAGTATGATTAAAACTCTACCGTCTTCCATGAATAGTTATGAGGATTCACTAGTTAATTAGTTATTTCATTCATTCCATCAGCCAGTAATATTTATTGTGTACTACACAGAAGATGAAATACCATACAGGTACAAAGATATATGATGATACTCTTTGCCCTTAAGGAGTTTATAAAGCAACATTCTTCTTCTTTTATTGGGAAAAGTATTTATTGCAGTTATAAAAAGAACATTATTCTTGACCATTCCTCCTTTAACTCTCATTTGCCCCATCATGTTTTAGGGTATTATAGTGATAAATATGAAGTCATTGTCAAAGAAACATTCCGCGTAAGCAAAGGGAAACATTCTTTTTTAATAGTGTGAATCTTATTTTGTCACAGGCAAAACAAGAAGTAATTTAATTTTTATGAGCCTGGACTTCAACTTAAATAACAAGTATGGAAATGACTGAACAACTTCTCTCCAGGGAGGCAAAATAGTTATTAAAGCATAAGGAGGCAGATACAGAACTAAAGAAACGGAATTGAGCAAAGGATCTCAGAAAGTAGGAAGGAAAATATTGTTTAGAGTTCAAACAAGAGAATTTTGAAGATGAGAAATAAGTGTTTCTTTTTTTCTCCCCAGGAAAAGGGTAGAAGATTAGAAACTCCTCCTGTGGGCAGTATAAGGGGACAGTAGCAAAGTTATCTCCAATCAAGAACTGCTCATAAGAAAAACAAGGGTTTCTTCAGATAGTTAAACTATAAAATCAACACAGAGTAGTGAGGTTGATGAAAAATAGTTACCTTAAGAAAAGAGAACGACTTCCTGACCACAGCAAGATTTAGCTGGAGCCTATGAATCGTACTGGCTTATCCAAAGAATGAATGTGCCCTTTAGAAAGGGAGAGGGTTGGCCAGAAATGGAGCACAGAGAAGGGGGGCAACAGGGGTACAGGCTGGCAGTGTCCTGAGTGTGGCTCAGAGGAGAGTGCCTGCTGGCTCAGTGATGTGTCCCAATGGCAAGATGTATTTGTCAAGTCTCTGTTCTTCTTGGTGATTATAGTGGTTATCGTTCTCTCTCTGAAATATCTGGCTTATACTTTGGTCTTGAGCTTGATGAGGTAAATCTATCTCTGAGGGGTGCTGACAAAATCAACTTTCTGATCCTTCAAAGCTGAAGAGCCTAGCCTGAAACATGGTGCCTCTATGAAGGAAAATGCCAGTCTTCCCTGCAAATACCCCATCAACGTTCCTGAAGTTGTTTCCACCTCTTTTTTTTTTTTTTTAAAGATTTTATTTTTTCCTTTTTCTCCCCAAAGCCCCCCGGTACATAGTTGTGTATTCTTCGTTGTGGGTTCTTCTAGTGGTGGCATGTGGGACGCTGCCTCAGCGTGGTCTGATGAGCAGTGCCATGTCCGCGCCCAGGATCCGAACCAACGAAACACTGGGCCGCCTGCAGCGAAGCGCGCGAGCTTAACCACTCGGCCACGGGGCCAGCCCCTGTTTCCAACCTCTTAACCTACAGGTTCTTCGGAGAGCCACAGAGCAGAGCTTCTTTCTTTGAGAAAGTTCCCATGTGGTCTCCATAGAGGCACTATGCTTCAGGTTTGAGTCCTCAATTTTGCAGGCTCAGGAGTCAGTAGCCTCGCAGGGACAGTCACATTATCCAAGCTAAAGACTAATATGTAAAACCAGAACACTGTAGAGGGAGAATTTCTTTTCCATTTTCTCTGTCACTGGTCCAGGCATTCATTTCCTTGTGCCTGGATCATGGCAGTGGCCACCTAGCTGTCTCATCAAACTCTGTTCCTTCCCCTCCAATACTTCTTACATATTATTACCAGTTGATTTTTCTAAAACATGGCTTCATCAGATCCTTCCTTTGCTAAAGAGCACATATTGCCTTCTTGCTGTCATCTTCTTTATTCCCCTCACTCATGCTGACTACTCATTATTCCTCAAATACTGCACTCCTCCCTTCTCCTGTGATGGCTCCTATGATTTCTTCCCATCTGTACCTGTTGAGATCCTGTATTCCCATCCCCCATCCCCTAGCTCAGTAGCTTGCATAGAGCTGAAGCTTAGCAAAGGTCTGCTAAATTAAACAACTGCTCCCCCCTCCTCAGCTCTCATTAGCTTTTCCTGTAACTCTTCTGCTTCATCTGAGTTAGTCTCTTTGCCACATGACTTCCTTCCTTCCTTAGTGCTTTTATTACTCTGCCAATCCATGGCCTGCACATCCCCCAGAATTCAACTCAGAACTAACTTTGTCCAGGAAGTTATGCTTAACTAGATCCTCCCTTATTTGGCTTTAATCAGCACCTCCTGGGTATCTGTGAGCTCCATTTGGGCAATACTAGTTACACTTGTTAATTTGTTTCTTCTGAAAGGTTTTCTTCTCTTTCTGTGAGTTTATGAAAGGTGGTGGGATGTTCTGGAAAGACCAGAGTTTGAATCATGACTTGAAAGCTGTTAGCTAGGAGGCTTTGGGCTGAATGGGGATAGTACAATCCATTTCATAGTTATAGTGAGGCATAAGAAGAAGTGAGATGATATCTATGATGACAAGTGGTAAGTTCAACAAACGGCCTTTTCTTCCTTTTCTCTCATCAACAAAATGATTTGCTCTTATAGGATAAGAATGTGCTTTCCTTTTTTTTTTTTTTTGGAGAGGAAGATTATTGCTGAGCTAACGTCTGTGCCAATCTTTCTCCATTTTGTATTGGGATGCCACCACAGCATGGCTTGATGAGCGGTGTGTAGGTCTACTCCCGGGATCTGGGCCCACGACCCCAGGCTGACAAGGAGCATGCAAACTTAACCACTACGCCACCAGGTGGCCCTTGTGTTTTCCCTTTTTTAACCTTTTTTTCCCATTACTTCCCTGGGAGAATGCTTTCTCCCCACTATCAACATATGTCAGAACACCAACACTCCATACTGTGTTCCTCACAAACATAACTAAATGTGCTAAACCCGGGTGATGGGGAGACTTCTCACTTCTCCCACGCTGAAGAGAGTAGGGCACTGGGCACTGAATGAGCCAGGTCCCATTAAGGGTACGAAATATAAAGGGTACTGGAGGGAGCGTGCGGCTCTGAGTGGGAGTTTATGACAAGGGAGGAAGGCCTGGTTCGCTGCAGCCTACACCCCAGTCAGTATTCACATTCAGTTTTTGGACTTCCCCTGCCCCCCTGTGGCCACTAGCAGTGACATCCTTTACGGAGTTCTTTTTAAGCTTTTCTGGAAGGGCCACAATAATGGGAAAAACTAAGAAAGCCAAAAGATTGAACATAAGGTAATACCTAAAGAAGTCCTTCTCAGAAGTCAATCCTAAAACATGGTTACAAAGTGGAAATATGTTTAAAACAGGAGCATTTAACACTTTAACACACTGTATTTCTCTCTTGACTTAGAACATCTAAAGTAGAGGCCCAGGAAAACGGTGCTCCTGCCCAGTCCTGCACATCTTCTCCAGTCTCACGAATGCCTTGACCTATAGGCCAGACCTGGTCTTTTCCAAATGACCCTCATATTGCCTGCCCTTAGGTGTCACAGATGGGCTTCAGGGGTTCTGGGGACCCCCCCGAAATTGTATACAATTTTGTCTGTACATGTATAGGTGTGTTCTGCTGGGTTGGAGGAGGGGGACAGGCCCTTAGGTTTTATCAGATTCTCAAAAGAGCGCTGTGACCCCGAAAAGGTCAAGAACCATTACAGAAACTATGGAATTGTAGTAGGGTCAGTTTACTATCTACTATCAGAATACAGGAGTAGCTACAGGATGTTAACAAATAGGATAAGTAATCAGAGTGGACAAACTTTTCTCAGGAACAACTATGCAGAGTCATTCAACCACTGTCTTTAAATCAACAACGACATGAGGATAATCTCCAACAGCTCACAGGGTTGGGGGCAGTCCAGCTTGTCTTTCTGAGAAGAGCTCATTTGCTTCATTTGTGGAAGTGATATTGGACTCTGGGGCAAAGGAGAAGCCCTTTGAAGGGAGGTGGCTGAGGTAGTGGTGGTTATGGCAGTGTGGGATCTACAGAGGAGTGAGTGCAGGACTGACCAAGCAGTAGCCATTTTGCTGGAGTCCCAAACTACAAGAGAGCTTAAAGCATCACTAGAACTGTAATGAGACAGAGAAAATTTATTTCCCAGAACTCTTCTGAGGGAGAGTACTGTTGTCATTCATTCATTCACTTATTCATTCAGTGACTTATGCATTCATTCATTCTTTCTATTTGTCATTCAAGTAATTATTTATTTAGTGCCTTCTGTGAGTCAACAATGAAAGGGACAAATTCTTTGCTTTCATTGTTTACATTCTAGTGGGAGAACAGACAATATACAAACAATTAAAACAGAAAACAATTGCAGATGATAATAAATACCATGAAGAAAAATAAAGCAGGATAAGGGTATGTATGTATGTGTGTATGTGTGTGTGTGTGAATTTTCACCTTGGCTGGCCAGAGAAGTATTCCTTAAGGAGGTCATAGTTGAGCAGAGACTTGAATGAAGTGAAGGAGTGAGTCATGAAAACCTCTGTGGCAGGATTATTCCTTATAGAGGGATCAGCAAGTTCAGGGATCTTGAAGTGGGAACGAGCGTGGTATGTTGAAGAAATAGCAAGAAGGTTGAAGCAGAACAAGGGAGGAAGGCTGATAAGCTGCTGGGAGAAGGATGAGAACTCCACAGAAGTCTGCTCGTGTAACAACAGGTAGTCACGACACTTGCTTCTAAGAAGGGTGGGTTCCATTATTGCAAGGCTTAGGTTTGCTTAGGGAGGTGTACAAGATTGGGGCAGAGCAGAGCCGGCACTCCTTTCCTTTCTCTTTGCAGCTCTTAGCCCCTAAACAATATTGAATTTGTACTTTAAAAATATTTGTTTGCTGGTGTGCCAAATTCTTAGCTTGTGTGGGATGCCCCCATGTCTCAGCCCAGCCCTCCCACACATGCTTTCCTGTCATGTGGTGGTAGTGGGCAGTGGTGGAAGGAGAGGAAAGGAATCTGGAAGTCCCATCAGCAGAGCTCAAGCAGAGACTCCTCAGCTTGTGGGGGACATGACTCTTTCTCAGACCTAGTCAGATACCCAAGGAGTTCTATGGTCAAGGATCAAGGTGGGGCAGCCTAAGGTGGGCTAAAAAAAGACTTGACTGTTAACTAAAGAATGAAATACTAGTGATCCACAATGGATGCTTTACATCATTATTGACAAACTAAGGAACCTATGGGCCCCTCTATCTCTGGGACAGGCCCTAATCTAATTTCAAATGTAACATTTTAGCCCTTAGTAAGCAGATGAATTAAGAAGGAAAATATTTCCTTTTTAAATTACTTTTTAAATTATTTTAAAAAGGAAAATATTTTCCTTTTTTAATTACTTTGGCTGGGAGAGTAATCTTTTTAGAATCTCTTTTTCTCAAGCCGTGTGTTTCTAAGGGGGCAGAAGCCTGAGACTGGAGGTGGGGACTGCCCTATGGGAGAAGTTGCACTGCATCCCTACACTTCTGGAGCTATGGGAGCAATCCTGGGTGACAAGGCGCTGACAGTATTCCCTGCCAGCCAATCCTGTTTTGAGTTGCATGACTCACCCTGCCCTGGCCAGCCTGAGCAGAAAGGAGATCCTGCAAATGCAGGAAAGGAGGGTCTTGGTTAGGGAAGGGTGTGTGGTATGCCTGTGGGCACCAGATTAGCACCTTATCCATCTCTGAACCCCCAGCACTAGCACAGTATGTAGCATACAACAGGAGCTCAGTAAATGCTGCACTGCATAGAATAAACTAATTGTAATCAGCCTGCTGCTTACTTTCTCTGTGACCTTAGACTAGTCACTTCATCTCTCTAAGCTCAATTTCTCCATCTGAAAAGTGGGAATGGAAAAAACACCTAGACTTAGGGCTCACTGGAGCAGAAAATGATGAGACTTGAAAGCTCTTTGTAGTCTTTAAAGCATCATGCAGCTATAAGGGATGAAAGATGAGAAGGCTGCCTCCCAGCTGTTGCCATGTGAACATTTTAGTCACTAAAAGCCAGTGCCACTTCTTTTTTTCTTTTTTTTGGTGACACTTTTCTCTTCCATAAAGTATATGGTCAAAGTTGTAAGAAAATATATTTTATCTGTGGGTCTCAGCAGCTCTGTTTTCATTTTATTGAAAAAAAATGCAACTCACATGCAAAAGAGATTGATCACTACCGATTGAGCTATACCAAAGGCTAAAAGCATAGTTTGACTTGGGGCACCCTAGACTTAGAAGGTATTTAAAAAGCCTTTTTCTGCACAAACTAACTTACATATTCTATGAATAAAAAAGCATTTAATGTAAATTTGAAAAGCAGAATAGGAAAAAGTATTTTCATAGGCACTGTGGTGGGGGAACAGAGCAGGGAAATGGGTTATTTAGGAAATTTGAGTGAAGGGGATGTGGGGCTAGGAAGGCAGTAAAACTATTGGCATGGCCCCGAGAACAAGACCAAGGAGCTTTGTCTCCTTAACGCCCAAGGGAACTGAGTGAGAGTTCTACTTGTAGATGAAAACAAAAGTAGGAGGAACTAAGAAAGAATATGACTTCCTGGGGAGCTAGGTCGAGTAAGCAAAAGTTTAAGAAAGACACTGGAACCAAAGAAGTCCTAAAACATATCCCAAATAATGAAAAAATCTAGATAGACTCTGTAACAACTTTGTGATCCTGTATATGTGTTTGCATTTTTGTATTGTTGGAGGTGTATCTTCAGGGTATTGGATTCCTAGAAGTGGGAGTGGTGAGTCAAAAGTAAACAAATATGTAGTCTCATTAGATACACCAAATTCCCCTCCAAAAGGGTTGAACCATTGTGCATTCTACCAGCAATGTATGGAAGTGTGGCCTCACCAATAGAATGTGTTGTCACACTTTTTAACCTTTGCCAATCTAATAGGTGGGAAGTGGTATGTGAGTGTAGTGTTAATTTTTATTTCTCTAATCATGAGTGAGGTTGAGCATATTTTCATATGTTTAAGGACCACTTAAAAATATTTTTTGAATTATGTGTTCATGTCTTTTGTCCATTTTTCTATAGGGTTTTGGAGTTTTTGCCCTCAATTTTTAAGTGTTCTTTATCTATTAGAGATACAGCCTTCCTTTCTCTCTGAGATATAAATTGCAAATACTTTCTCCTAGTTTTTCAGTTGTGTTTTGACTTTGTTTATGGTGCTTTTTGCCCTGCCTAAGATTTTGATTTTTACATAGTTAATTTTTATGTAGTTAAATAAATCAATCTTTTGTTTATTGTACCTGAATTTTGAGTCATAGGTAGAAAACCTTTTCCTATGCTGAGATTATAAAGGAATTCATCAATGTTCTGTTCTACTACTTTTGTTGTTGTTGTTGAGGAAGATTTGTCCTGCCCTAACACCTGTTGGCAATCCTCCTCTTTTTTTGCTTCAGGAAGATTAGCCCTGGGGTAACAACTCTGCCAATCTTCCTCCATTTTTTGTATGTGGGATTCTGCCACAGCATGGCTGGTGAGTGATGCAGGTCCACACCCGGGATCTGAACCTGTGTACCCAGGCCAGCGAAGTGGAGCACGGGGAACTTTAACCACTTGGCCACCAGGCTGGCTGCTGTTTTACTTCTTTTTATTTTTAAAGATTGGCACCTGACCTAATATCTGTTGCCAGTCTTCTTTTCTTTTTTTTTCGTCTTCTTCTCCCCAAAGCCCCCGAGTACATAGTTGTATATTCTTGTTGTAGGTCCTTCTGGTTGTGCTATGTGGGATACCACCTCAGCATGGCTTGATGAGCAGCACCCAGGACCAAACCAGGACCAACCATGTTGGCACCCAGGACCAAACTGGCAAAATCCCGGGCCTCTGAAGTGGAGCACATGAACTTAACCACTCAGCTATGGGGCTGGCCCCTGTTTTACTACTTTCAAAATATTCTTCTTTACGTTTAGGTTCCTGATGCATTTGGAATATTCTCTAGATGGCTAACTAGTTGTCCCAGCACCTTTTTGAACAAGTCCATCTTTTTCCTAGTGATTTGAGATGCCATCTTTATCCAATGCTAAATTTATATCTGTACTTGTTTCTATTTCTGGCCCCTATCAATTCTTGTACTGTGCTAACTAGTACTCCACTGCTAGGCATTTGATGGAGCTGATTTCAGATAGAGAAGTGGCCAGACTGTGCCAAGGTTGGCCGGGAGCCACACAAGTCATTTGCCAAGTAAAGCAGGGTCTGCGTGTCTCTCTGAGTGTTAGGGGATGAGAGAGAAGAGTCGGGATTTAATCAGAAGAACTTCTTTTACACCATAATCTCCTAAAGACAGAGAAAAATGATGGAGAGCTTGAGCTTATTGACCTGAATAGAAGATAGAAGAGGAGATAGGGCTGGCCCTGTGGCTGAGTGGTTAAGTTCGTGTGCTTCGCTTTGGTGGCCCAGGGTTTCGCTGGTTCAGATCCTGGGCGTGGACCTAGCACTGCTTGTCAGGCCATTCTGAGGCAGCGTTCCACATAGCACAACCAGAAGGACCTACAATTAGAATATACAACTATGTACTGGGGGGCTTTGGGGGGGAGAGGGGGAGGGGGAGAGGAAAGGGAGGGGGAGGAGGAGGAGCAACATCTTTAACGTATTGAAAGAAAAGAAAATTCTGTCAACTCATAATTCTATATATGAGAAAAATATCCTTCAAGAACGACAGTGAGGGGCCAGCCCTGTGGCAGAGTGGTTGAGTTTGTGTGCTCTGCTTCGGTGGCCCAGGGTTTCACCAGTTCGAATCCTGGGCGCTGACATGGCACCGCTCATCAAGCCATGCTGAGGCAGCATCCCACATGCCACAACTAGAAGGACCCACAACTAAAAAATACACAAATATGTACTGGAGGGCTTTGGGAGAAAAAGGAAAAAAATAAAATCTTAAAAAAAATTATTAAAAGAGTGAAAGTGAAATATACATTTTCCTAAGAGAATTTGTCATCACCAGAACCATGCTACAAGAAATACTAAAGTTCTCTGAGCTCAAGGAAATGATAGCCAAGGGAAAACTGGATCTTCAGGAATGAATGAAGAGCATCAGAAATGGTAAATGTAAAAAATTATTTTTCTCTTAGTTTCTTTAAAATACACGATTGTTTAAAGCAAAATTTATAATATTGTCTTGCAGAGTTTGTAATGTAGATGTAATACACGTGACAACTATAACAAAAAGATAGTGTCTGTCTGTGTGTGTAGGGGATAAATGGATCTACATAGTTGCAAAGTTTCTATATTTTACATGAAATGGTACTATATAAACTCTAAGTAGGCTGTAAAAAAGTTTAAAAATATACTTTATTCCCTACAAAGTTCCTACATTTTATGTGACATACTATATTGACTCTAAGTTGACTGTGAAAAGTTAAGGATATATAATGTAATCTCTAGAGAATCCACTAAAAATAATGCAAGGAAATATAGCTAAATGACAATAGATGAATTAAACTAGAATACTAAAGACATTTAATAATCTAAAAGAAAGTGGCAAAGCAGGGAAAAGATGAAAAAAAAGAACAGAGAAGACAAAGAAAAACCAAAATGGTAGACTAAATTCAACCATATCAATACTCATGGTAAATGATAATGGACTATATACTCCAAATAAAAGGCAGATTAGCAGAATGGATAAAAAGCAAGACCCAATTATATACTGTCTGCAAGAGGTACACTTTAAGTATAAAGATGCAAATGGATTGAAAGTAAATGGATGGGAAAAGATGAACCATAAACATAGTAAGACCCAAGAGAAATCAAAACATTGTCCATACAAAGATTTGTGTATGGATATTTGTAGCAGTCATAATAGTCAAAAACTGGAAACAACCGAAATGTCTACTAACGGGTGAATGGTTAAAGAAAATGTGGCATAGTCATACAATATAATACCACGCAGCAGTAAAAAGAAACTACCTTCTGATAAAAACAACAGCAGGGGTGAATCTCAAAATCTGATCGAAAAAAGTCAGACACAAAAGAAGTACATACTATATGATTCTATTTATATAAAACGCAAACTAATCTACATAGAAAAAGCAGGTCAGTGGTATATGCTGGGCACCGAGGGAGGGATGGAGTGTGAAGGGCAAAAGGAATCTTTTGGGGATAATGGAAATGTTCTGTATGTTGACTGTGGTGATGATTTTGGGGCATACATAGTGGTCAAAACTCATTGAATTGTATACTTTGGATGTAACTTATAGTATGTAAGTTATTCCTCAATACAGTTGGTGAAGAAAATTTTAAAAAACCCCAATTTTCAAATAACATTAGTTTTTCTGTTGAATTCTAAAAAAATTCTTTATTCAATTTTTCAAAAGGGAAGAGTTGCCATTTTTCTGAGACCATGGCTTCTGTTAATGAAATAAAAAATGTCCGTGTTAAAAATCTTTAGGTAATAAATACAACAGTGGTTCTAATTTAGTCTTAACACCACAGGGAAGTAACTTTAAAGTAGTTATCAAAGACAAACTCACTGAACAGCTGTATTTTCTGGTCTATTTTCTAAGACACTGAAGGGGAAAAAATCAATATGTAGAGTCTGACAACCGCACTGAAACATGAAGCATAGAAGAGGGTTGTTTTTTCTTTTCTTTTTCTGGAATCCTCTAGGAAGCAATGAATCTTTATCTTCCATGTTTGGGTTGTTAACATTTGGTGTTTCCTGAGAACACATAAGGATAAAATACCTTTCCAAAAGAGCATGACATCGATCTCTGGCAAAGTCTAGGAGGAAATATTAAACAGATGGTTTGTGAGCTCTTAGAAAGGGAACCTGATATCCTGTGTACAAAGCTGAGAGATGTAGGCTGGTTGACAGCATCATTAGGATGATTTGTAACTGGCTGAAAGACTTACATAGCAAACTCATGCAGACTGCTGTCAACTTGGACAGACGCCCTCTTCATGCCAAAGTGCATTGATCACAGTGGCCATTTTAGTTTTGGCATATTTATTACTTAGCCATTCTTTAGAAAGCTATTATAACATTTTTATCATGTGAAAATGAATACATGCAACATATACGTAAGCTATGAAGCATAACAGCAAAATGAATACTCATGAATCCTTTATTCAACTTACAATGTAGGACATCATCAATACTACAAAGATATCTGTATGCTTCTCCCTGCTCTTCTTCAAGGGAAACCTCACCACACTGAATTTTGTTTTTTATCATTCCTTTCCTTTTAAAAGTAGTTTTATTATTTTAAACACTTTATTATTTTAGTTTTGCTTGAGCTTTCTAAAGAGGTATCATAGGTTATCTGCTTTTTTCTCAATATTGAGCAGATTTGTCCACCTCGTTCATTCACTTTCATAACTGGATGATATTCCACTTTGTGAATATACTTTATAATATTTATTCATGCCTCATTCAATGGACATTTGAGTGGTTTCTAATTTTTGGCTTTTTGAATAATGTCAATATTCACATTATTCTACATGTCTTCAGGTGCACATTTGTAAAAGTTTTTCTGAAGACTTTCTCCTAGGAATGGAGTTGCTGGATTACAGGGTATTGTAAATGTTACTGTACAACAAAATGACAAGTTGTATAACAATTTACATTCTTTCTATCAGTGTATAAGAGTTTTTATTGCTCTGCTATTGTCAACACTATAGTGAGACAATTTTTTTTTTGAAAACTAGTGGGCACAGAATGGTATATCATTATTTTAATTTATATTTCCCTAATTACTAATGATGGTGAGATTTTTTCTTATGTTTATTTGCCACTAAGATTTCCTGTTCTGTGAAATGCCTGTTCAGAGCTTTTGCTCATTTCAAAACTGGATTGTCTTTTTCGAAAAAATTGAGTTTCAGGCATTCTTTATTCTGGAAACTATTTATTGGTCACATGAGTTTGAAATATAGCTATGATTTGTCTTATCACTTTCTTCATGGTGTCTTTTGATGAACAGAAATTCTTAATTTTGAAGTAGTCATATTTAATCTTTTATTTTATGGTTAGGAAACTTTGTGTCTCATTTAGGAAAACTTTCCTCTTCCTCCTTACCTCTGGTCATAACAATTTTCTCCTGTATTTTCTTGTAAAAGTTTTACTTTTCATATTTAAGTCTTTAATCCATCTAAAATACATTTATTATAAATGGTGTGTGGTAGGGGTCAAATTTCACTTTTTCCAGATGGAATACTGATAGTTGCAGTATGATTTAATGACTAGATCCATCATTTTCCCACTGCTCTGCCATGTCAGCTCAGTCACATATCAAGTTTTCACATGACGTGGCTGTCTGCTGCTCTCTAATTTGTTCTAGACCAGACAACTTGTCTATTCCTTTGTCAATACAGCACTATCTTAATTAGAATAGTTTTCTAATCATATTAATATCTACCAAGGCAAACCTTTAGCCTTAATATATATATGTCTTAGCCTCTAATATATATACTAGGATCAGTTTGTCAAGATCATCAAAAAACTCAATAGGATTTTGATTGTAATTGCATTGATAGATCAATTTGAGGAGAACTGAATCCTTAGGATATTGAATGTTTCTATCCATTAACATGCTTCATTTAATGATAACTTCCTTAAGGTGCATCAATAAAGTTTTAAACATTTCTCAATAAATATTCTATGCACCTTTTGTTAAGATTTATTTCTAAATGCTGTACTTTTTTATTATTGTAAGAAGTATTTCTTTAAAATTGAATTTTGTAAGAGTTTGTTTCTAATTATAGAAATACTATTGATTTTTGTATATTGATCTTACATCCAGCCACCTTGTTAAACTCTTACTAACTGTAGTAATTTTTCCATAGAATCTTTTGGTTATTAATGTAGCCAATCAAATAAGTTTCAAATAACAATAGTTTTGTTTCTTTCTTTCCAATATTTGCACCCTTTACTCTTTTTTCTAATCTTACCAGACTATGATAACCATGTTGAATCAAAGCGGTGATGGGGCATCCATGTCTTATTCTTGATTTTATGTTTTTTGGTGAGGAAGACTGGCCCCTGAGCTAACATCTGTTACCAATCTTCCTCTTTTTTTCTTGAGGAAGACAGACACTGAGCTAAAGTCTATGGCAATCTTCCTCTATCTTTTGTATGTGGGATGCCACCACAGCATGGCTTGATGAGTGGTATGTACATCCATGTGAGGGATCTGAGCCCACAAACCCTGGGATGCCGAAGTAGAGTGTGCGAACTTAACCATTACACCACTAGGCTGGCTCCTTATTCCTGATTTTTGAAGGCAAACTTTTTAACATTTTACCAGTAAGAATTGTATTCATTGTAGATTTTTGGTAGATGCACTTTGCTAAGTTAAGCAAGTTATTTTGTATTCCTAGTTTACTAAGGTTTTTCTCTTAAATAATGAATGGATGTTAGTTTTATCATATATTTTTCTGTATCTATTAAGATAACATGATTTTACCTTTTAATCTGTTGATGTAGTAAATTATATTTATATATTTCTAATGCTAAATCACCTTGTATTCCTGGGATAAATCCAACTTGGTCAGTACTGTATTCTCTTTTTAGATAAGACTGGATTATTTAAGATTGTTTAATCTGTTTTCATGAGTGGATTGGCCTGCAATTTTCTTTTCTTACACTGTCCTTGTCTGGTTTTCTACCATGACTTCAGGGATGTTTTCTTTCTTTCTTTTTTTTTTACATCTGGAAGAGTTTGTATAAGATTGGAGTGATTTGTTCCTTGAAAGTTTTATAAATTTGACTGTAAAACCATTTAGGATTGGTACATTATAAGAACCATTCAGATTTTTTATTTGTGAGTCAAGTTTGCTATCTTTTTAGGAAGGTGTCCATTTTTGTCTATTTGAATTCATAGTTCTGTCTGCAGTTAGGTCCCCTTTCCCCAACCCTAACATAGTTTCTTGTGCCTTCTTTTTTTTTTTTCCCTTCATTCGTTTCACCAGAGGATTCTCTATTTTACAAGCTTTTACAAAGAATCAACTTTTGAATTGTTGATTATCGCTCTTTTCAACTGAGGCAGTATAAAGAATGGTTAAACACGTGAGCTTTGGAGCTAGACTGCCTAAATTTGAATCCCTGCTCTATCTCTTAACTCAGAAACCTTGGGAAAGTTAATTTGGACAAGAAATTATGCCTTAGTTTCTGCATCTAGATACATGAAGATTAGATAATATAATATGTGGAAACTATTTAGAATAGAAAGCATTTGGACAGTAAGTAGTCAATAAAATATTGCTGTTATTGTGATCTATAAACAAATATTAGAGTATGTTAAGAGACTGTGGCTTTTAGTTCATATATCTCTTTCTTGAGGCTCGGAACTTATTTAAAAATGAAAAAAGTTAGCAGCATTATTCCTGCCATTGATGGCTCTTCTATGGGATTGACTCTGACTGCTGGAATTGGCAGGTTCTCCTACATTCTAAATTTACGATGAAGATCCAGCATTAGGGATCTGTTCTGAGGTGTAGGGTTGGCTTATATGTAAAGAGGTCACATAAAGATAAAGAAGGCATCCAGCTTTCCCTGTGAGAGGTATACCTCTTCATATCTCTCTTTCATAGACCAACACTTCCTAGTCCTCTTTTAAGAGCAAAAGAGGAACAAAATGGATAAAGAATAGAAAAGAAAGACTAAAAACCTATGGAAAAAGGTTTATAATATTATGTTACATGGAAACAAAAAGTTACATAGATGAATTATAACTATGTAACCTAAACATGATCGTGGCCAACTGAGAGGCAATGTGCAATAATAAAATCAGTGTGATGCGGCAGTGGGATTATGAATGATTTTAAATTAAAAGATTATTTTATGGTCATATCTTCTTTTCAATAAAAAATTATTAGAGTCTGAAATCTTCTCAGTAAAAAGGCATATATAAAAAGGCACTACTACTACTATTAATATCAACAGATAACATTTATTTACTGCTCACATGTGCCAGGCACTGTTCTAAGTACTTCACATGGAAGTTGAATTTAATCTTCATAAAAACTCTATGAGGGCTACTGTTATTAGCCCTGTTTTATAAATGAGAAAATTGTGGAATAAAGAGTTTAAGTAACTTGTTCAAGGTCACTCAGTTCTTCAGTAAAATATAAAAATCTTATTAGATGGTTAAATAAATGGTGATGAATTTACACACTAGAATACCTTACAGCTACTAAAAGGAATGGGTTAGACCTCTATGTGCCAATATGGAAAAAATTATTGGATAAATAGCTAAATGAAAAAAATAAAAATGCAGGGCCAGCCCTGGTTGCCTAGTGGTTAAGTTTGGTGTGCTCTTCTTTGGCAGCCCAGGTTCAGCTCCCAGTGCTGACCTATGCCACTTGTCTGTCAGTGGCCATGCTGTGGCAGCAGCTCACATATAAAAATAGGAAGATTCGCAACAGACGTTAGCTCAGGGCGAATCTTCCTCAGCAAAAAAAAAAAAAAAAAAAAAAAAAAAAAGCAGAGAAGTGGCTGTTATATAGTTTCATTTTTTTTAAAAAGTAGATAATATCAATAACAATAATAATGTTACATGTATATTCATGTCCATAAATGTGTAAGGAAAGCACTTCAGTAGAATGATGGTGGTTATCTCTGGAGGGTGGAATTTTGGGTCATTTTGAACTGCCTATATTAAACTTCTGTGATGTTTAAATTTGTATAACTTATAACAAAAATTTTAAAAATAACCATGGGGCTGGCCCAGTGGCATAGATGTTGAGTTTGCATGCTCTGCTTCTGCAGCCCAGGGTGCTCGGGTTTGGATCCTGGGCACAGACATACACACTGCTCCTGAAGCCATGCTGTGGTGGCAACCCACACACAAAATAGAGGAAGATTAGCACAGACGTAATCTCAGTGGCAATCTTCTTCAAGCAAAAAGAGGAAGGTTGGCAATGGATGTTAGCTCAGGGCCAAGCTTCCTCACCAAAAAGAAAAAAAAAATTAAGAGAGCTAGGAAAGATCTTTCACTAAAATAAAGAAAAAATGAACAAGTTAGACCAAGCAGGAAAGATGAAAGGAAGTGCCATTTATACAATTGAAAGAAAACATACAATAGGCTACACAGGCTGAAAATTTCTAGAAAACCTTATTGATATGATGTAATTTAAAGTTAACCATTTCATTTCAGATTTTCTTAAAGAACTTTTTTTTGGTACACCCAGGATCCAAACCTACCAACCCCAGGCCACTGAAGTAGAGTGTGCAAACTTAACCACTATGCCACCGGGCCAACCCTTAAAGAGCTTTCAAAAATGTGAGTCAACTTTATTAATTTCTATGTTTAATCTTTCTTTGATGATTCTGGATCTTGCAGTCTCCAAGTCGTCTTTGTAATGATTAGTTCTCACTGTGCAGGGCTGCACTAAAGAAGGCAGAATTTAGACTGATCGAAGGACATATTCTCATAGTTACTTTTTAAACTAATCTGAAATGTCAACATTTCCTTGCAACCTGTTTCCTTCTTTGAAAAGTGGGGTACAGACAATTTTTATTTAATTGATGATCATGATTACCAGAGTTAATGAAGTTATAAATAGATTCAAGAAGTGTTTGAATCAATTTATGGTATTCACGGGCTATGAAGGGAAGCTATGGGTGTTTGGGATACGTCCTTAACTATTTGAGCTGATGTCGGAGAGGGTGACCACTACGTCTCCCTGATCATTTGATTTTTTTCCAATCACTCATTTATTTACATATTTATTTATTTATTTATATTAAGATTATGATAGTTAACAACCTTGTGAAATTACAGTTGTACATTATTGTTAGTCATGTTGTAGGTACACCACTTCACCCTTTGTGCCCTCTCCCCACCCCCCCTTTCCCCTGGTAACCACTGATCAGTTCTCTTTGTCTATATGTTAACTACCACCTATGAGTGGAGTCATACAGAGTTCCTCTTTCTCTGTCTGGCTTATTTCACTCAACATAATACCCTCAAGGTCCATCCATGTTGTTGTGAATGGGATGACTTTGTCCTTTTTTATGGCTGAGTAGTATTCCATTATATATATATATATACCATATCTTCTTTATCCAATCGTCTGTTGATGGGCACTTAGGTTGGTTCCATGTCTTGGCTATTGTGAATAATGCTGCGATGAACATAGGGGTGCATGGGATTTTTGGAATTGCTGATTTCAGGTTCTCAGGATAGCTACCCAGTAGTGGGATGGCTGGGTCATATGGCATTTCTATTTTTAACTTTTTGAGAAATCTCCAAACTGTTTTCCATAGTGGCTGCACCAGTTTGCATTCCCACCAGCAGTGTATGAGGGTTCCTTTTTCTCCACAGCCTCTCCAACATTTGTCACTCTTGGTTTTGGATATTTTTGCCATTCTAACAGGTGTAAGGTGATATCTTAGTGTAGTTTTGATTTGCATTTCCCTGATGATTAGTGATGATGAGCATCTTTTCATGCGCCTATTGGCCATCCGTATATCTTCTTTGGAGAAATGTCTGTTCATGTCCCCTGCCCATTTTTTGATCGGGTTGTTTGATTTTTTGTTGTTGAGCTGTGTGCAATCACTCATTTATTTATTCAAGAGACAACTATTGAGAATCTACTGTATGTCAGGTAGAACGATATATGCTGGTGATTCAAAGAAGTACAAGACATAGTCTTATCCTCAGGTAACTCATGGTCCACTTGGAACCTGGCCATTAAAAACAACTTTCAGAAATATTAAACCATTCACATAAAAAATTTTCAAAAATATTAATAATCAGAACGGCTAATTTTTACTGGGCATTTATTATGCACTAAGTAATTAACATATATGATCTCACTTAATCCCCACAATTATTGCATGGAGCAAGAATTAATAACTAAGGCTTAGACAGGCTAAGTACCTTGCCCAAAGTTGCACAGCTAGTTAGAGATAGAACTGGGATTTAGACTCAGGCAACCTAGTTCTGAAACACTCCTCCTTCTGAGAATGAGAGAAGTTGCTGTTGTTAATCTCTTGAGAAGGACACCAAGATGAAGCAAAACATAAATGGAATAAAGGAATTAATTATGAGGAAAGTAAAGGCAAAGAGAAGATTTCAAGCTATGAACCATATATATACTTAACCCACAAAGACGAATTACAAGCAATTTATGGGATGATGTATTATTTATAAGCAAATAGAAAGTTACTGGAAGAATAATCAGCAGTGGCACAAGGTAGAAAGCTGCTTTCCTGCATTTAAAAGCTCTTTTATACAGCTCTAGCCACTAACTATTCTAAACAAAGGCGTCAGGTGGGCTCAGAGTCCTCTGAGCTCTATACCACTAGAGATACAGTAAGTCTTTCTGGGTACAGTCTCTGAAGGGAGAAAAAAACACAGTCCATGCCTGATCTGTCCATGGCCAAAGACAAAGAAAAAGAGCTTCTCTCTCACAGATTCAGTTTGAGAACCCACTGGGAAGGACTCTGATTGGTGGCCTGGGAACTAGGATTGCCTCACCTGGGTCATGGCCTACTGTGTGACCAGGAAGGTGGAGGTGTTACTAGAGAAAGGGGATGCAGGAGATGCTGGGAAGACCAAGAACAGCCTCTACACGTATCATTGTCATCAATTCATTCAACAAATATCTACTGATAATCTAGGATATGCTACACACTAGGACACAGAAATGAGTAAGACAAATTCCTAATCTCAAGGCACTTAAAGTTTAATGCAGAGAGAACAGATATCAAGTAGTTTACAATTTAGGTAAGAAGACAAATTATCACACAATAAAGCAATGGTGAACAATTCTACATGGTCTATAATTAAGGGCTAAATTGTGTGGTGCAGATCACAAGTGATGTGGTAGTTCTAAGAGGACAATTAGTACAGTGGTCACAAACTTGAATTATACCTTAAAGGACGGAGAGGATTTGGCTGGAAGAGGATAGGGGAAGGAGTTCAGAGGAAAGAAGAAGGAATTCAGCAGAAATGACCAGTACCAGTGGAGGGATGGAGACAGAAAGGACAGTCAGTGAGAAGACTGGTTTGAGGAAAGCAGAGTGTGTGCAGTAAGTGAGAGCTCATAAACCACACAGCTAAGTCTGTTTACCCTTCCCCTTCCCCCCATACCAGAACAATGTCAGTGGCTTCGTGATACTGGAAGGGTCCACAAGTGTCAGAATTTGATGGGAAACACACCCTTAGCTACAAACCCCCCGACTTAATTAGGGGGTGAAGGGAAGAGTGAAGTTGTCCACATAGGACCAGGACGCAATCAATAGTGTGAGAACGGTGGGCACCTCCCTGTGTACCTTACCTTGGAGAAGGCCAATATAGAAAGGACTGCTGAAGAGTGAACCATAACTTGAGTGTTGGATAAATTAAAACTGGCCTAAAACCTCTTAAATGTCATAATTTGGGAATCTCTACTTGACTTCCTGACTTAAATCTTTTCATAAATTTCTATTGCCTTAGAATGAAATCCAGATGTCTTAGCATGGCATATACGGCCTTTCTTAATCTAACCATTGCCTTCCTTTACAGCCTCACTCCTGCCTCTGCCTAACAGTCTCCAGACATAGGAAACCATGAGCACGTCTCTGAAAAGTTGACTTATCTTGCTTTCTCATGTCCTTTGGTCTTTGTGTGACCTTTTCCTCTTCCTCTGCTTGGCTAATTCCTATTTGTCCTTTAAGACTCAATTTGAATATTTTCTCTTCTAGGAAGTGTAGAATTATTGGTGGTTTATGTAGGACTTATTGGTAGGGACCTGGGCACCAGTGGTCACTGAGTGGGGGTAGGCAGGGTAGGGACATCGGGGCTAGGGAGCTTGCAACTGAGAACCCATTCTGGGGAGGTGGGAATGATGCAAGAGGTAGGGCGTGAATGCACCAAGACTATAATCTCCTGGCATAGGCTCCATTGTTCCATCAAACTCACTTACAAAACACACATTCAAAGATAAAATTATTAAGAATTTCAAGACAGCAACCAAAGAGCATTAATTCCCAAGCATAGCCCTTTCTGAATGCAGGGCCTTGTTTGACTGCACTGGCCATAAGCCCATGAAGCCAGCCCTACATATAAGTCTGTTCATACAGCATAGGTTATAACAGCAAAATGTAATAAACCAAATTGTTCATTAACAAGTGATTAAACAAATAAACTATGGTTCAAACACACAGTAAAAAAAGAGACAGATCTATAGATACTAATATAGATAGATGTTTAACACACAAAGAGGGTTATAAAATATTGTGTATATCGTGATCCCACTAAAAAAAAAATATATATATATATATATATATATATATATATTCCTATCTATATAAAAGAACATTAGGAGGGATACCCCAATCACTTAAAAGTGATTAGAGGAGGAAGGGATTTTTACTTTTTATACCTATAATATTTCAGGTTTTACATTAACATTTATTATTTCTGAAATTAAAAATACGATTAAAAAATTCAACTCTAACACCTAGAAACACCTGGCTGAACTGCAGTGAAATCTGTTGGCTTCATTTCATTTAAGAACATAGAAAGACCATGGAAAATAATCTTCCTGATCCGTAAAAGACTAGTCATTAAAATTCTTACCATTCTTTTCACCTTTTCCTTTAATTCTTACCATCGTTGCTGGGCTCTTCAACAGGGGATGCTGAGTCCATACCCTCCAGGACTCCCTTTGTAATCTCAACCACCTGAAGCCTCCTGACCCTGACTAGGTCTGTATCTTTTAATCCTTCCTCCAATTGTTTGACCACCTCTTTTCCAGGCTGGGAAGTCAGAACAGTGATCTGGGAACAAATCCAAGAATCAATGTGTGTTCTTTCCCTGACGTACAGAGTGAAGAACATAACAGGTTAGATCTGGAGGATGAAGACAGCAAGTCTGTGGTAATGGCTATTGTCTTCAGAGCAAAGGAGGAGGACTTAACTGTAACTTACAAATCAAATTTCATTTGACAGATTCTGGTGGGAGAGGTCTGGTGGGACAGATCCTCCCAGGACCCTTCCAAACAGGCTGAGCCTACCCCCGTACGTGACCAGTAAGAAGCCATCCCTGTATTTTCGTTTTTAAAGAATGCTTGAAGCACTGGCAGTATGTCTCTCACTCAAAATGCTTTGATTTTATGAGGAAACAAAGGAAATAGAATCCTTAAATTCCACTCACTAAATGGGTACTGAATATCAGAGAGCATATATGCTCCTTTCTCATGGTGCTACTTCCATGTAGATTTCTCTCCTTTCCCAACCTGTATCCAGCTGAGCTGTTTCTTTTGCTCTCTTAACTCTAAAATGCACTCACTCTTCATCAATATATTGGACCTGAAGGAATATTGATGTGTTTGTGTATAATTTGAGTAATTTATTCTACCTGAATGAATACACTATATGTTTTTGTTAACAGTTTTGTCTTAAATTTGAAATTCTGGAAGGCAGGTATTAAATGCATGCAATTCTTTTTTGTACTTAGACATGTTTGACTGAGGAACAGGATGCAGATAAAAGCACAATTATTTTTTACACTCATCTGTTTGATGCCTGAGTTATCAGAGACTGAAAGTGTTTTAAGTCACTCACACACAAGGGAGGATCTAGTCACGACTTATATTTTTAAGATTGTCTTAGTTTGGCACCAGAATTTTAGAAATGTTTACATTTGCACATTTGCTAATCCCAAGAAAATTTATTCAATTTGATGACAAGATTTAATTGAGAACAATGTAAATTCTCAAGAGTACCCAGAAAATATAAATATAGACACCAATCTAGGCAGTTTGATGATTGCTTTACAAGTTTCAAAAACCTAGAGGCAGATGGCATATTCAAATTTTATTTTGATTTCAGTTTTTCCTTATAATTCACTTCAGTCCACATTTTTAGAACTCTTCTTTATGCCTAGCTGTGTAATAAGAATTGCACGGGTTATAGGAAAAAGGGAGCATGCCTCCTGCCTGCAGGGAGCTGAAAATCTAGCCTTGAAAACGACATTCAGTGCGTATGAAACAGAGAACAATACAAGGATGATAAATAATGAAGCACCTAGATGGATTGAAATGGGAAGATGGCTTAGAGTCCTAAAGGCCAGCACCTCTTACCTCCAGGGAAGTGTAGGTCAGAGCTGCGCCTGTGGTCACATGTCGGCTGTACTGTTTGAACTGCTGGAGCCCATCCTCTACTGCCATCTGCAGAGAAGCGCCTTGGGGTCTGAAACAACCCTCTCTCTGCAACATGCGGAGTTCTGAGATGCAGGCCTGCAGCCTAGCAAAATTCCCTTTCACTTGCTGCAGAGAAAAATGAATCAAAGATATAAATCTTGAGAGACCCAGGTTTCAGGTTAATTGGCAGTCTAACTTCATTACCAGTTGCTTCTCAAGAGTCCCCTCTCTTCCTGAGAATCTGTTTGTTTGACCAACATCTACCGAATGTCTATTATGTTCTGGGTACTGCACTAAAATCTTCCCTACACCAGAGGAAAGATAATCTGCAGCCAAAGGGTTTTGATTATGGGGAGTCACCAGAAACAGGAAAAGAAGTGTATTAACTCATTCACTCACCCAAAGGCAGGGCCAGTTGTGACTGCTTAGTTACTTTAAAGTACTTTACTAAGTACTTTAAGGTGGTCTGCAAATTGGAGGTCCAGCAGGGTTACTATTAAACCTTATCTTCATTTCTCAGTCAGTATAGACACTGGGGGCTCCTCTATTCAAGAATGTTTTCCCAGAAATGAGGATTTTGATGTGGTTGGTCATTTCAGAATCAATAAGGTCCTATCTAATCTGCTCTTCAGGATCATGTCAGTTAGGAAGAGATGCTTGGCTTAGAGTCAGCTCATGGAGCCAACAAATAAACCTCTTGGTTCTCCTCATCCTCCTTTGTAAAAACTCACTCTTGGAAGTAATCTAATATAATCTGATTATATGTCAATGTTACTTCTTCTAAGGATACATGCATTTTGAATAAATGTGGAAAGAAAATTTGTGACGCTATTTGAAGGAATTCCAAGCATCAATAGCAGTGGGGTGTGAGGAAGAATTATATTTTGGGATGAGGAAACTTTCCTGACCATAGCAGAACTGAGCAATATTTGCAAAATGTGCATAAAATTCATGAGCATAAACTACAATACTGCCAGGCTACAAAGGCTGCTTGGTCCACCCCTGCCCAACTCAGTTCCACAGCTGTTTACTTTGCTTACTTACATGCTCCTCTCCCTGAGTCTTTGGGAAAAACACAAGAAATAGGGCATAATTCTTACACAAAGAGAACTTGCAATCTAGATAGGAAGATAAGAAACCTACTCAAGCAAGAAATGAGAACAAATGAGACCCTAGGTGTAGACTAGTTGCCTTTGAGCATTTCTTTTCATGTACCCCTAAAATAATCCGAGGAACAATATACTCCTTTATACATTTTTAAGTAGATTTTAGATTAGATTTTAAAATTCTAAGTGTAAGTACTTGCTAAGGATGTAACTTCCAGCATATTTTAAATATCTTTTTTTTTTTGGGAAATAAGAGTGGGAGATTTATTTTTCACCATATGCTCGTGTATAACAAAAATTTTTTCACTGTCCTGTTTTTATTTTTAAAATATTTTTATTATTGCAGTAACATTGGATTATAACATTATATAACTTTCAGATGTACATCATAATATATTTCGAATTCTGTGTAGATTACATCATGTTTACCACCCAAAGACCAATTATAATCCATCACCACACGTGTGCCTAATTACCCCTTTCACTCTCCTCCCTCCCACCTTCCCCTCTGGTAACCATCAATCCAGTCTCTGTTGCTGTGTGCTGGTTGTTGTTTTTATCTTCTACTTATGAGTGAGATCATATGGTATTTGACTTTCTCCTTTTGACTTATTTCACTTAGCATAATTCCCTCAAGGTCTATCCATGTTGTCACAAATGGCCAGATTTCATCATTTCTTATGACTGAGTAGTATTCCATTGTGTATATACACCACATCTTTTTTTAAATTTATTTTTATTTTTAATTTTTTTTAAAGATTGGCACCTGGGCTAACAACTGTTGCTAATCTTCCTTCTTTTTCAAGGATTGGCACCTGGGCTAACAATTGTTGCCAATCTTTTTTTTTTTTTCTGCTTTATCTCCCCAACCCCCGCCCTGTACACAGTTGTATATCTTAGTTGCAGGTCCTTCTAGTTGTGGGATGTGGGACGCCGCCTCAACGTGGCCTGACGAGCGGTGCCATGTCTGCACCCAGGATCCGAACCCTGGGCCGCCGCAGTGGAGCACGCGAACTTAACCACTCGGCCACGGAGCTGGCCCCCTACACCACATCTTTTTTATCCATTCGTCCCTTGATGGGCACCTAGGTTGCTTCCAAGCCTTGGTGATTGTGAATAATGCTGTGATGAACATAGGGGTGTATATATCTTTATGCATTTGTATTTTTAAGTTATTTGGATAAATACCCAGCCGCGGAACAGCTGGATCATATGGTAGATCTGTTCTTAATTTTCTGAGGGTACTCCATACTGTTTTCCATAGTGGCTGCACCAGTTTGCACTCCTACCAGCAGTGTATGAGGGTTCCCTTCTCTCCACATCCTCTCCAACACTTGTTTCCTGTCTTGTTAATTATAGCCATTCTGACCGGAGTGAGGTGATATCTTATCATAGTTTTGATTTGCATTTCCCTGATAGCTAATGATGTTGAGCATCTTTTCATATGCCTGTTGGCTGTGGTATATCTTCTTTAGAGAAATCTCTGTTCAGATCTTTTGCCCATCTTTTAATTGGGTTGTTTGTTTTTTTTGTTGTTGAGTAAATATCACTATTTAAAAATAAAATGATAACATCACTCTTCAAAGAATAATCCAATAGAATCTAAATATCATAGTGATTTGATACTCACCATTATTCAATTTAAAAAGTATATGAGCAAGCTCTTGTCCCTTTTTAACAGTATATTATTCCTTTTTTCCCTTGAACTCATATTTCCATTTCCTTTTTTCCACAGTTTTATCATAATGTAATAGAACTTTTTGATTGGCAACCTTTTATTGAACATCCTATCATACTTCTCTGCATCAAAAATATTTACATATTGTAAGATTATTTTATTTCCTATGACCATAGGCTTAAGGGGGTAATCTAGATTGAGTTATTATTAGAATTGTTGTTCATATACAATTGATCAAAACAAATATATATTACTGATTTTGGCAAATAATTATTGGCATTAAACATTAACTTTAATTGGAAATGCATCCTAATGGCATGGTCACGCTGGGTTCTTTTTTCAATTAGTTCAGGTATATGTGAATAAATAAATGACTTACTGCTTCAATGACACAACACTCAGTATCAATTCTATTTCTATTTTTTCTATTGTTATAATGCTGAGAAACCTTGTCCTCATAAATATAAGATGAGATGTCAATCAAATTGTCAAATTCCTTCTGAGATATGTGCCAAAAGTCACATAGAGATCTACCAATAAAATTACTTTAATATCAGCTGTTATTCAATCTGGTCTTCCTTCAATGTTGTTAAAATTGGAAACCTCTTGGTTGTAAATGATTTTTTTTTTTAAAGATTTTATTTTTTCCTTTTTCTCCCCAAAGCCCCCCGGTACATAGATGTATACTCTTCGTTGTGGGTCCTTCTAGTTGTGGTATGTGGGAGGCTGCCTCAGCATGGTTTGATGAGCAGTGCCATGTCCGCGCCCAGGATTCGAACCAACGAAACACTGGGCTGCCTGCAGCGGAGCGCGCAAACTTAACTACTCAGCCATGGGGCCAACCGCAGTTGTAAATGATCTTTAACTCAGTCATAAGTCACTTACTTTCTTACATTGATACCAACATTTTGAATTATTCCTTTGTTTGGTACCCATGGAAGTTTTAAAATCACCTGGCAATTCACCACAGTAAGATTCACGGGTGAAAGACATGTATTTCTCACTCCTTCCTTTTTATTTTGGATTTTTTTTATGAAATAGAAGAAGAGTTATTGTGAAAATGATGGTGGGAATGGAGAAGCAGCCTGACACCCTCATCATAGGCATAATGAGAGAAGTTTTAGAAAAGAATACAAATGGAAATTGAAGATCTGTATGTTAATTCTTCAAAATTATCTATTCCTGTGCACTCTAGGAAGTCTTCTTGTAGCCCTAGTGGTATGTGAACCCCAGTTTGAAGATGCTTTAGAAGTTTAGGAAAAGAAAGCAAACGTTGTTGGAAAGGAAGTTGGAAAGGAGATTGGGCTGAGAATTGAAAGGGTAAAATTTATGAAAATAATACAGTATTTTATGTGTGTGTGTGGGGGGGGGGTGGGTAGAGAGGCAGAAGTTCAATATAAGCAATGGTATGGAGGTTGAGAGTGAAACCGTGTGCCAGAGAGAATGAGGAAATGTGCCTGACAAGCGTAGAGGATGCTTGATAAGGACTAGTGGGCATTTTGGTTAAAGAAGTACTAATCTTAGCTCAGGCTTTACAGCCAAACAGACTTGAGTTCCAAACCTGGCTCTCCCTTTTATTGGCTGTGAGTCCTTAACCCTAAATTTCTTCAACTAGAAATTGAGGACAATGGAAATACTTATCTTAAAGAGTAAGTATTAAATGAGCTAATTCGTGGCACACAGTATGCACTGTTAGCTGTGGTTATTATTTTTATCACTATCAAACCCTAAAAGCACTTAGGACATTGCTGATTAAACAGAAGGGGTTTGTATTGAATTAATGGCTGTGTTCTACACCTGACAAAACAAGTAAAAATAAATAGTATCTATGTAAATGACATAGCTCTATTCACTCGTCCATTTCTTACAAACATTTATGGTTAGGTGCTTATGATATACTAGGTATCTAAAAAATATATAATTCCTGTAAAATATAACTTTACAAACAAGTGAGATAAGTAGCTTCAGAATACAAAGGGATAAGAGCCATAATAAAATGACATTTTCCAAAGTACGTTGACCAATTATTGTCTGTTTATCTCATTAGAATATAAGCTCTATCAAAGGAGAAACCTGATTTGTGTTTTCATTGCCATGTCTGCAGGGTCTAGACCAGTACCTGGAACACAGCTGGTATTTTTGAATAAATGAATGCATATATAATAAATTTCAGGGGGATGAAAAATGTCAGAAAATGAAAACAGATATACAGGAATTCTCTGTACTAACTTTGCAACTTTTTTATTAACTTAAAATTATTCAAAAATAAAAAGTTTATTGAAAAATAAACCAGAAAAATAGTAGGAAAAAAAAGGGAGATTATTTTGTGGTAGAGAAAGCCTTTGTAAATATGACAACAAAGGTAGGAAACCGTGAAGGGGAAAATGCAGAGATATGACCACATAAAAATTCAAATTTTCTGTAAAGGAAAAGAGAATATGAATAAAGCTAAGGACAAAAAAACCCTAGGTAAATATTTGCAACATATATGATTAGTGTGATATTAATATCTTAATATGTAAAAAGCATCTACAAATATCTGAAACATACTCTTCTAGCACCTTACAATATACACACAAGATAAAACACAAATATCTTTCAAATGCATAGTTGAATTCATGAGAAAACAAGGGAAATCCCCAGATACCAAAGGAGAGGATAACAGGAAATAGGAAACCACAGTGTTAAATAACTATAAACGCCTTGGCTGTACTTGCTGATCATGAGAACTTAAATCCTTGTGTTTCAAGAAAGCAGGAGACAAGGCCTTAGGCCCACATAAGAAGAAGAATTGGAACTGCCACCCTGGCCCAAAGTTAAGACTGTTTAAAAGGTTATTCTGTCAATGAAAAGGTGGGCTAGAAAGAATCCACCCTCCAGTAAAGGGAGATGACAGTAAAACTTGTTGACTGATGTGAGCTCTTGATAAGAAAGAAATTACTGCTGAGAACCAGAAACCACATGCTTCCCCTCATGTGGGTTTGGGATTTGGCTTTACCTGTGGAGTCTAGGAAAGTCTCAGTTTAAAACATAACTTAAAGTCGTCCTGGGTTGATAGCACTTTAAGTCAGCTGGCTCAAGCAAACACAAATCTTCTCTAGAGGTATACACTCTAAACTCAGGTCTCACAGAATTCTCACACATTACGATCAGCTAAACATAAGCTCATCATCCAAAATTACAAAATCAGTGAGAAAATAAACATCGCGGGTGAGAGTCAGCAGAAACAGCAAACAGCAGAATGAGAATTTCAACCATTTCAGATACTGGAATTACCAAACATATTTAAGTACCCTTAAGACATAAAAGAGGAAATCAAAACCATGAACACAGAATAAAAGACTAGCAAAAAAGGACCAAGTAGATTTAAAAAATTACCAAATAGAATTTCTAGAAATTAAATTATAAAAATTGAAATTAAAAACTCAATGAATGGGTTGACAGATTAAATACCACTGAAGAAAGAATTACTGAATTGGGAGATAAAGCTGAAAAAATACTACGGAAGCTAGCACAGAGAGACAAAGAGATGGAAAGTATGAAAAACATGTTAAGAGAAATGGAAGAAAAAGTGAGAGGATCTAATATTCATCTAATCAGAGTCTTGAAGGGATAGAATAGAGATAATGGGGATGAGGCAATATTAAAAGAGACAGTAGGTGGGAAATTTCTAGAATCAATGGAAAGGCATGAACCCTCAGATTCATAAAACACAACAAACACCAAACAGGAGAAATAAAAAGAAATCCATACACACTAAATCCAGACACACTAAAGACAAAAAAAAAATCTTAAAATCAGTCAGAGATAAAAAGATGATTTACCGGGGGCCAGACCCGTGGCTGAGTGGTTAAATTTGCGCACTCCGCTGCAGCAGCCGAGGGTTTCATAGGTTCTGATCCTGGGCGTGGACATGGCACTGCTCCTCCACATTGAGGCAGCGTCCCACATGCCACAACTAGAAGGACCCGCAACTGAAATATACAACTATATACTTGGGGGCTTTGGGGAGAAAAGAGTAGGAAAAAAAAAAAAAGATTGGCAACAGTTGTTAGCTCAGGTGCCAATCTTTAAAAAAAAAAAAAAGATTTACCAAGGAACAATTATTAGACTGACAGAAGACTTCTCAACAGCAATAATGCTATCCAGAATGCAGTAGAGTAATATCCTCAACATGCCAAGAAAAAAATAACTCTCAACCTAGAATTGTTAATGCAGTTAAACTATCCTGATGGCTAATTTTATGTGTCAACTTGCCTGTGCCACAGACTGCCCAGATTAAACTTTATTTTTGGGTGTGTCTGTGAAGGTGTTTCCAGATGAAATTAGCATTTGAGTCAGTGGACCTAGTACCGTAGATTGCCCTCCCCAATGGGGTGGGCATCATCCAATCAGTTGAGGACCTGAAAGGAACAAAAAACAGAGGAAGAAGGACTCCCTCTCGCCTTTTTCTATTCCTGCCTGCCTCTCTGAGCTGGGACCTTGATTTTCTCCTGCCCTTGGACTTGGATTTACACCATTGGTTCCTCTGGTTCTCAGGTCTTCAGACTTGGAGTGGAATTACAAACCAGCAGCTTTCCTGGGTCTCCAGTTTGCAGATGGCAGATCATGAGACTTAACCTCCATAATCACGTGTCCCAATTCTTCAGAAGAAATCTCACAAGTCTCCATATACATATTTATATAAATATACTTATCTTTTTTAAAAATTCGTAAAATTTAATATAAAATTTATAATATATAAATTTGTATCCTATTGATTCTGTTTCTCTGGAGAACTCAAATACAGATTTTGGTAACAAGAATGGTTCCAGAGGAACAGAATGTTAAGAATGAGTTTTCTAATTGGTTCTGGGGTTTCTGGAATTGACTCTCTAATCTGATTAGATTTAAAGATGCTAATGACTCTATTTCCAGTAGTAAAGATAGCACTGATAGTCAAAGGCATGATCTGGCAATAGAGATATGTAAAATATCTGCATTGGACACTTTACTCTGAAGCAACCACTTACAAGAAGCAAGGAGCTGCATGACTATAGTGTAAGCATCTGACAATTAGCTTTTTTTATTGTAATGTAAGTGTTTGACATTTTAATCTCCGAGGCATCCACCTCAAAGACATCCACCTTTTTTTTTTTTTTTTGAGGAAGATTAGCCCTGAGCTAACTACTGCCAGTCCTCCTCTTTTTTGCTGAGGAAGCCTGGCCCTGAGCTAACATCTGTGCCCATCTTCCTCTACTTTATATGTGGGACGCCTACCACAGCATGGCGTGCCAAGCGGTGCCATGTCTGCACCAGGGATCCAAACCGGTGAACCCGGGGCCGCTGAGAAGCGGAACGTGTGAACTTAACTGCTGCGCCACCGGGCCAGCCTCCAAAGACATCCATCGTGAATAAACACACCGCCAGCTACACAACTAGATAAAGAGCTAGGCTACCCCACCCATGAAGTTCCCCTTTTTAGAAATATCTGGTTGACCTAGATAACTGACTGAGTGAACTCCAATCAAGTCCCAAACTTGAGCCAATTTACAGGCCTAGAACCCTTTGAATGAAGGGATGTGGGGTCCCCTTGTGGAAGGACCTCAGTATATTACCAAAAATTTATACTGTTAATCTTTCTCCCAGGCTTCTCCAAAGGGACCTATGGCCTTTTACCAGGGTCACTGTACACTGAGGAAAAGGAAATAATCAGACCTTTTGGGGTCTACTGGACACTGTGTCTGAACTGACACTAATTCCAGGAGATCCCAACATTACAGTGGCCCACCAGTCAGAGTAGGGGCTTATGGAGGTGAGGTGATCAATGGAGTTTTGGCTCAGGTCCATCTCACAGTGGGTCCAGTGTGTCCCCAAATGCATCCTGTGGCTATTTCCACAGTTCCATAATTGGAATAGACATAGTTAACAGCTGCAGAATCCCCCTATTGGTTCCCTGACCTGTGGAGTGAGGGTTATTATGGTGGGAAAATCCAAGTGGAAGCCACTAGAACTGCCTCTACTTAGGAAAATAGTAAACGAAAAGCAATGCTGTATTCCTGGAGGAGCTGCAGAGATTAGTGCCACCATCAAGGACTTGAAAGATGCAGGGATGGTGATTCCCACCCCCTCCCCATTCAACTTGCCTCTCTGGCCTGTGCAGAAGACAGATGCATCTTGGAGAATGACAGTGGATTCTCATAAGTTTAACCACATGGTGACTCCAGTGGCAGTTGTTGTACCAGGTGTTGGTTTCATTGCTCGAGCAAATTAACATATCTGGTACCTGGTATGCAGCTGTTGATCTGGCAAATGCCTTTTTCTCCATTCCTGTCTGTAAGGTCCCAGAGGAGCAGTTTGTGTTCAGCTGCCAAGGCTGGCAATACACCTTTACTGTCCTGCCTCGGGGGTATATCAACTCTCCAGCCCTATGTCATAATTCAGTTCACAGTGATCTTGATTGCCTTTCCCTCCCACAAGGTATCACACTGACCCATTACACTGATGACATTATGCTCACTGGACCTAGTGAGCAAGAAGTAGCAATTACTTTAGACTTATTGGTAAGACATTTGTGTGACAGAGGGTGGGAAACAAATTCAACTAAATTCAAGGGTCTTCTACCTCAGTGAAATTTCTAGATACTTACTCTGGATACCCTAAATAGTGAGCAAAGAGACTGGTAAATAAATGAGACTGGTAAAAGTAAACAAATATTGCCTATATAAAACAATAACAGTAATGTCTAATTTGAGGGTAAAATACTAGAGAACCAAAAGTATGTAAGATGAGAAGGAAGTGATCACAGTTAAGGCATTCTTAGGCATTGTTTAGTGAAGGATAAAGTTATTGATTAATTAAGAACAATCCCTAAGAGAAAAAGATTGTATGCTTTCAAACAGTAGAGGAAACAAATTAAAAACAAGCATCTTGATTAATCCAAAGGAAGTTAGGAAAGGAGGAAAAAGCAAGCATAAAAAACAGACTGGAAAAATAGAAAATACCAAGTAAGATAATGGAAATAAATCCAGATAGATAAATAATTAAAATAAATACAAACTTACTTTCTGAAATTCACCAAAGTCAAATTGTTGGAGCGGTCTGAAAGAAAGTCACTGTTTGCCATCTATAATATACACACTTAAAAAGTGAGAGTAAAAATTGAGAGTAAAAGAATGCTTGAGGTTTACTTTCAGATATGCTGATTTTATCAGTCTTAGATGGGGTCCCATACATCAGTATATTTTTGAAAGTTCCTCAGGCAATTCTAATGTGCAGCAAAGGCTGAGACTACTTTAACTTATTCATTTTTTTTTGCTGAGGAAGAGTCACCTTGAGCTAACATCTGTTGCCAATCTCCCTCTTTTTTTTTTTCACTTGAGAAAGATTAGCCCTGAGCTAAGATCTATGCCAATTTTCCTCTATTTTTTTTATATGGGACACCATGTGGCTGGTGAGTGGAGTAGGTCTGCGCCCAGGATCCAAACCCTTGAACCTGGGCCGCTGAAGTGGAGCATGCAGAACTTTAACCACTCAGCCATGGGGCTGGGCCCTAACTTATTTTTTAATAAAAGAAGAAAGGGTGAAAATTAATAAGGTAAGCATCTGATTTAAGAGGTTGGAAAAAGAATCATACAATAAGTAAAGACTAGTATATCAGGAGAAAAATGGGCAAATTATATGAACAGGCAATTTGCAAAAATAACCAAATACAAATGGTCAATTAATATATGCACAAACTTGCTAATGAAAGATAAACAAACGAAAGCATAGTAAATTATTATCTTATCCCTATTAGATTGTCAGAAATAAAGACTGACATTTTCTAGTAATTAGCAAGGATGTGAGAAAAGAGAAGTTTTGTGATTGGTGGGAAGGTAAATTGGTACTCCCTTCCTAAAGGTGGTTTTAAGATCAAAATTTAAAATGTAAATATCCTGAGATCTAGGATTTTTGCTTCCAGGAATATGTTCTAACACAATCAAACAAGTGTCTGATGTAAGAATAAGAATGTTTCCTGCAACATATGCTGCATTGATTATAATGGTAAGAAAAAAAAAAAAAGGAAACAATCTAAATGCCCATCAACAGATTAATGAATTAATTATGCTACAATTGAACACTGTGTAGCTATTTAAAACTATGACATATATCTATATTTATTGACAGGGAAAAAGCTCTATAACATATTATTAATTAGAAAAATTAACAAAATCAGCTGGTATAGTATTATCCATTTTTTCATCTACCTGTCCTCCCTCCCTTCCTGCTTCCCTCCCTTTCTGCCTTCCCTCCACTCATCCATTATCTGTACAGACATGTAGATGTTTGGAAGATATTCACTAAAATGTTAATGAGTGGTAGGATTTTAGGTAATGTTTTTCCCTTCTTGTACTTATTTTCTTCTTTTAAATTCTCTTTCAATCTTTTTGAATATGTCAAGAATAGAGTCTTAGTTTGTTGCTTACGTACCTTTATCACCTCTAAAACTCACTAATCCCTCTCTTGCTCTCTTTTTCCACACTGTTTTAAAAGAAAAAATTTTTCAGTTTTTATTTTCTTATCAATGGTATATTTGCACATGGTTTAAAGAGTCAAATAGTTTCTGCATAGAGTGAAACAGTTCTTCAATGCTTTTAAAAAAATATTTCATATGTTCCCCATTCCCACTTTAACAGTTTTCTAAAGGCAGTGACTTTCAAGATTTTTAGATGTTTATTTGCTATTTGCTTCATGTTACTAAACAATATGCATTCTCATTATTTCAATTTTAGGTGTTATCTGATGAATTCCTTTTATGGAATATGAGAATTTGTTTCTCTTTTACTATTGTGTCCTTATATTCGCAAACATAACTCTCCTCCTCCCGCCATCCCCAATCCTCTCAATAGTTTTAATTCTGGTTAGATCCACATTGAGTTTACTTAATTATGATTATATAAAATCTATTCATACCTGAGTCATATAATATACTAAAGTACTTTTCCTTTCCGATGCAACTTTTTCCCTGGAGTTAATATTTTCTTTTCCCCCTACTTATATAATTTTCTATGACTAATTAAATCCTAGATTTTTCACCAATTGTCTAAATCTCCTCTCAATATATTCAGACACTTTGGGTATTTTACCAATTTCGTTTTTTTTTTTAAAGAAATCTCTCCTGGGATGGAGCCTTTTGGCCTGCTCCATCTGGACTGTTAGCTTTCTCTGCCAGGTGTACAGCTGTACACAGGAATTGATATTAGCCATCATCCTGGAGTTTTCTTTCTGTGCCTTTGGGTTGGATCCCCTGCTTTCTAGATCCTATACTATCTTCTGTCTAGGTTTATTCCCTCATTTTGGTAGAACACATCCTTCAGAGCTTCCTCAGTAAAGGTTCATGGGAAGCAAACTTTTTAAAAACTTGTATGTCAGAAAATGTCTTATTCTGCTTGCACACTTGATTCATAATTTGGCTAGATAGAGAATCCTAGGTTGGACAGGATTTTCCTTCAGAATTTTGAAGGCCTTGCTCCATTGTCATCTAGCTTCCAGGACTGCTGTTGAGAAGACAAAAGCCATTATGACACCTTTGTCAGTGACCTATTTTTTTCCTCTCTTGAATGTTATACGGTTTTCATTTTTTCTCTAGTATTTTGAAATTTCATGATGATGTGCGTTGGTGTTATATATTTTCATCCATTGTTCTGAGAACCTGGAGGCCCTTTTTTTTTTTTTTCTTCTTTCCTTATTCCTACTTTTTTTTTTATTGAGTTATTGATAGGTTACAATCTTGTGAAATTTCAATTGTACATTAATGTTTGTCAGTCATGTTGTAGGTGCACCACTTCACCCTTTGTGTTCACCCCCCATCCCACCTTTCCCCTGGTATCCACTAAACTGTTCTTGGTCCATAGTTTTAAATTCCTCATATGAGTGGAGTCATACACAGATTATCTTTCTCTTGCTGGCTTATTTCACTTAACATAATTCTCTCAAGGTCCATCCATGTTATTGCAAATGGAATGATTTTGTTCTGTTTTGCAGCTGAGTAGTATTCCATTGTATATATGTACCACATCTTCTTTATCCATTCGTCTGTTGATGGGCACTTAGGTTGCTTCCACGTCTTGGCTATTGTAAATAATGCTGCAATGAACATAGGGGTGCATGGGACTTTTGAATTGCTGATTTCAAGTTCTTTGGATAGCTACCCAGTAGTGGGATGGCTGGGTCATATGGTATTTCTATTTTTAATTTTTTGAGAAATCTCCATACTGTTTTCCATAGTGACTGCACCAGTTTGCATTCCAACCAGCAGTGTATGAGGGTTCCTTTTCCTCCACAAACTCTCCAACATTTGTTAATTTTTGTTTTGGTTATTTTTGCCATTCTAACAGGTGTAAGGTGATATCTTAGTGTAGTTTTGATTTGCATTTCCCTGATGATCAGTGATGATGAGCATCTTTTCATGTGCCTATTGGCCATCTAAATATCTTCTTTGGAGAAATGTCTGTTCATGTCCCCTGCCCATTTTTTGATCGGGTTATTTGATTTTTTGTTGTTGAGTTGTGTGAGTTCTTTATACAGTATAGAGATTAACCCTTTGTTGGATATATGACTTACAAATATTTTTTCCCAGTTGGTGAGTTGATTTTTTGTTTCAATCCTGTTTTCCCTTGCCTTGAGGAAGCTCTTCAGTCTGATGAAGTCCCATTTGTTTATTCTATTGTTTCCCTTCTCTGAGAAGACATGTTGTCCAAAAAGATCCTTTTGATACTGATGTCAAAGAGTGTACTCCCTACATTTTCTTCTAGAAGTCTTATGGTTTCAGGTCTTACCATTAGGTCTTTGATCCATTTTGAGTTTATTTTTGTGAATGGTGAAAAAGAATGGTCAATTTTCATTCTTTTACATGTGGCTGTGAGAATGTAATTTTTTATCAGAAAAAACCCCACCAAATGTATTTTTATTTTGGAAACTAAAACAAAAAGCTTAACTTGTCTCCTGTAATTAAGTTAAAAAAAAAATAGAATGACCTCCTGATGTCTCTGCCAGGAGAATACAATAACCTTTAGGACAAGGAAATGATCTGCTAACAAGGTTTGAAAATATTGTCTATTTGAGCATTGGAAAATTCTGCCAAATGCAATGCTTTTGGAAATATTGAAATCAAACGGTTCTTTCTTACATTAATCAGATAATAGGACCAGTTACTGCTTGAAAACACTCCTGGTTGACAGAAGTAAAATCACGTGACCAAGGTAGAAGAGGATACTTCCAACTTACTGTAGCAGGAGGCCATGCACCAAATTCATCTCAAAGATTGCATCATTTAGAAACAAGCTAAACAGAAAGTAGGCTACAACACAACTGTGTTATATCTCTTGAAAATGGAATCTGATCTCTCAGGAGCTCATTTCTAATCACTTTGATTCTGGAAGTGATTGTAAAATGCAGGCTTTGCAGAAGCACTAATTGCCTAGGCTCTGAAGAGCTCCTATAGTTTGGCCCAGAAACTATTTCCATACATCAACGGTTCATGATAGATTGATAAATGCTACAGAAAGTCTTATATTGTTCTTAGTTTTTTTCCCTCATAAATTACCTAGGCAGCATTCCATACAGCAACAATGTAAATAGTTCAGAGCTGAGTTCCAAATACAAATAATGAGTCAGGGACCTATGGGGAGCTGTTAGATAAGGAGGGAGAGAATGGGTTGTAGGAAGATGAGGCCTGGTGCAATTACTTGCAATGTACAGTCTGAGCAGTCAAATTCCACAACTTTCCCCCTACCTGCTTCCCTAGATGGGAAGTTTGGGGTTTCCATTTTGGAAGCTTCAAATGTGCTCTAGGAAGTTCCTGAGTTGAAATATGGGTCCTTATGATCACTTCTTCAGTCTATTTCCTTCCTAGTGAATCAAGTTCTGAAGTAGACTGTAACATTTTTTTTGGAGTTATTATCTATTATACTACAAACTCAGGTTCTCTGTCTTAGATCATCTGAGTGAGTTTCAAGGTGCAGAGGTGAGTCCCTGATTCCGTTAGGATGGGCTTTGCACAGACAGGTGGAAGTTGGGATGAATGGGTAAGGACTGATGGATGCTCATTACATTTCTTTCAGCTTTTTGTGTAGACTGGTGGTACAGATATGCCTAGAGGATGTTCTCTCCCTAGATCCAATACTAGTATGTTCTCCTTGCTTTAGGCAGTTTATGACAACTCAGATTGATGTCTCAATGGAGGTCAGGTGAAAATATTAGAATATAGTTTAGGTCAGTGATTTTCAAAAATTTTTTTATCAGTAAAACCCCCTTTCATAAAAAAATTAAAATTTACATAGAATCTCAATATGTAAATTGCATTTTATCAGCATAAATGTATTTTTAATATTTCGTTTTTATTTATTTTCAATACATAATACATTCACATTATTCAAAATTCAAAGGTTACAAAAGAGTATATAGAAAAAGTTACCTTCCCACTCTATCCTTTAGCTAAACAGTAGCTTCCTGGAGGCAATCAATATTACTAGCTTCTTACATGTCTTTCCAGAGACATTTTCTTGGCATGAAGAAAATATAAATGATTAACTTTATCTTTCTTCTTACCAAAGTAGAAAACACTGTGATACTTTTTCATACCTTGATTTTGTTGTGTAGTGTATTTGGGCAATCATTTCATTCAATAGATAAAAAGTATTTTAATTTTTATGGCCCAAAAGTATTCCATTAATGGATGGAACATAATTTTATTTAATCAATCCCTTATTGATTGAGATTGGGTTGTTTGCAATCTTTTGCTACTGCAAAAAATGCCAAAACATGACAACAGATAATCTTGTACTTAAGTTATTTTTGCATATGTGAAAATACATCTGTAGGATAAGTTCCTAAAAGTAAACTTGCTGGGAAAATGGTATGTAAATTGTGATACTGTCACCAAATTGCCCACCATAGAAATTGTGTCTATTTATACACCCATATATCTTTATATGCTCAGGAACAGTATGCTATTAAACTTTTAAAAAATCTTTGCCAGTCATAGAGGTGAAAAATAATAGCATCTCAATATAGTTTTAACTTACATTTCTTTTATGAATGAGGTTGAACATACTTTTATATGTTTAAGAGTCATTTTGTATTTCCTATTCTGAAAACTGTCTATGTATACCGTTTCTCATTTCCTATTGATCATTGATCTTTATCTTATTGATTTTAAGGAACTCTTTATGAGATTAAGAAAATTAACTCTATGTGATATAAAAGCAAATTTTTTTTTCATATTGTCATTTGTCTTTAGATTTTACATGCAGTATGTATTTTTTCCAAGCATATATTTTCTATTTTTATACAGCTGAATTTATTAATCTTTCATTTTTGGGATTTTGGGTTTTGTGTTGTAGTTAGAAAGGCCTTTCTTACTTTGCTTTTTTTCCCCATGGTCTGTGTGCTAATTATCAATTTATTGCCTCTCAGCTCCAAATTCATCCTTCAATATAACTCTTCAATAATGGACAGAATCCCTTTAAGCTTTTCTCCTTGAGAGTAACCATGATGTTAAGACTTCTGAGTAGAGGGCACTGGAGGAACACTGCAGGAGGAAGGCCCTCTCCTGCTGAAAGCAATTGGGTGTGAGGACATTTCATAGCGCTCCGCTCAAGTGCCCAGAACTTACATACCCTTGATGTTATGGACTGAATGTTTGTAGTCCCCTTAAAATTCATATGTTGAAGCCCTAACTCTCAATGTGATGGTATTTAGAAGTGAGGCCTTTGGGAGGTAATTAGATTTACATGAGATCATGAGGGTGGGACCCCTACATGGGATTAGCACCCTTGTAAGAAGAAAAAGAGACATTAGAGCTCTCTCTCTTCACGTGCATGCACTGAGGAAAGATCACGTGAGCACACAGCAAGAAAACTGCTGTCTGCAAGGCAGAAGAGGGCTCTCACCAGAACCTGACCATGCTGGCAACCTGATCTTCGACTTCTAGCCTCCCAAACTTCGAGAAAATAAATGTCTATTGTTTAAGTCACCCAGTCTGTGGTATTTTGTTATGACAGCCCGAGCTAAGACAGGCAACCTCCCAGCCCTAGCCTGGTAATCACCTTTCAGCAGTCCTCTCAGCATGGACATGCATGCTTCAGGCTTCCTGCCTGCACTGATGCCTGACTCCCTCTGCTCATCTGTCCCTCCTCTCAGAGGTTTGTCTCCTGTGGCCCTCCCACTGCTGCTGCTCTTCCCTCTGGACACTGGCTGCTCTAGGCCTCCTGCTCACATTGGCATCTCCCCTCTCTCTGCATGCTTGTGCACCAGCCACTGATTATAGCTCACCTAGCAACACCAAGAGGGTTGCTTCCTGCTTTCCCAGTAACTATGGGCTAGCTCTGGCTTGGGCAAACAAGTGAAGTTCTCTGCATCCAGTGAGCTGCATCTATACATTCTCCAACTGGATCTGAACCCCAGCCTTGGGAAAGGGTCCCCTTTCCAAGTTTGTCCTTGCTTGAGACGTTTCCCTCAGCCCTAGGGTACCATAAAAAGTTCTTTTATATCTTATAGTTGCTATATTATCATAGTCCACTGTATTAAACCATGTTAAAATTTCTATATAAACTTCCCTTGTTTATATCACTGTGTGGTTTCTGTCTCCTGATTGAACCCAGACTGATACTAGCATTTATAGTTTCAACTTTTACTTTTAAATCTTTGATCCATTTGGAGTTTATACTGGTATAAGCTGTGAGTATGGATCTAACAATTTTTCTCATGTGGCTATCCAGTTAACCCAAGAATTTATTGAATAATTTTTTCCAATTAATTTAAAATATCATCTTTATTATACACTAAATTCCCACATGCATTTGGGTCTATTTCTGGACTTTAAATTGTATTCTATTGTTCTGTCTTTTCAATCTCCAGTATCACACTGTTTGAACATCTGTTTAATAGTGGAGAGGAATAGTCCTTAGCTATTCTTGCTTGTTTTTTTTTCTGATTTCAGCTTTATTATCAAGATGTCTAGTTTTCCTGTTGGAAATTTTTACTGGGAATTGCATTACATTTATAAATCAATTTAGAGATAACTGACATCTTTCTAATCTGTCTTCCCCAAATGACTTTTCATTTGTTTAAGTCTTCTTTTGTGTTTCTCAATAGGATTTTAATTCAGATAAATCTTAGACATTTATTATTAATTTCAGGCCTAAATATTTATTTGATCATTTTGGTTACTGCGATGAGATCTTTTCTGCCATTTTAACTTCTAACTTGTTGTTTTTGGACCTATAAAAGGTATTAATATCTGTATTAATTTTTGTACCAGATCATTCTTGTGAATTCTTTCATCATTCGAAATGATTTCCTAGTTGATTCTGTTGATTCTCTAGGACATTATCTTAATCTGCCAATAACTAAAATTTTATTGCCTCCTTTCTTATTTTTATATTCTAATTTATTTTTCTTGTGAATTGCATCAGTGAAAAATCTCCAGGACACTGTTAAATAATAGTGATGACAGTAAACTTCCTTGTCTTGCACAGGAATATATTCAGTGTCTTTCCATTAAGTATGATCTGTTTCTTGAGTTGTCATAGACATATATTGTGCTCAGGGAATAGCTACCTATTCCTATTTTATTAAGGTTTTTGAAAACAAGATTGGATGTTGTATTTTATTAAATGCTTTTTTCAGTACCTACAGAGATGAACGTGACCATATTTTTTCTTAGACGTATTAACAGAGTAATACAGAGTAAACTATATTAATAGATTTCCTACTATTGCGCCACCTTTTTTATTCCTGGCATATGACCCTTTTAATACAAGCTGGATTCTATTGTCAATACAGCTGGTCCTCCGTATCCACGGGTTCTGTATCCGTGGATTCAACTAACTGCAGACTGAAACGCCTCTGATGATTGCGTCTGTAATGGACATGTACAGACTTTTTTTCTTTCATTAGACCCTCAACAATACAGTAAAACAACTATCTATATAGCATTTACATTGTATTAGGTATAATAAGTAATCTAGAGATGATTTAAAGTACACAGGAGGACGTGTGTAGGTTACATCAAACACTACACCATTTTATATGAGGGACTTGAGCATCTGTGGATTTTGTTACCTGTGGGGGTTCTGGAACCGCTCCCCTGATGATACTGAGAGATGACTGTACTTAATTTGGGATTTTGAATAGATATTCACAAGTGAGATTCATCTGTAGTTCTTCTTTTTGTGCAATATTTCTTGGGTTTTAGTATCAATATTATATTATCTTCATAAAAATAGTTTGGAAGGTTTTTTTCTTTCTGTGGTATGAAACAGTTAAAAAACACAGTAATAATGGTCTGTTCTTTAAAGGTTTGGTATTCCCCAGTGACCATTTGGTTTTCCCAGTGCTTTAGTTTTAAGGAAGGTAGTTCTTCGATAACTTTCTCTGTTCCCTTTATGGGAATGGTAAGTTTAGATTTGTCTATCTCTTCTGAATTCACTTTCGGTAATTATATTTTCATGGGGAATTATGCATTTTACCCAAGTGTATCTGTGGTTATTTTCCCTTTATTTTACCTTATTTTGTATATATGTACCTTTTCTGTCTGCCCGTTTCCTAAAACCTAGCTAACTAATGGTTTATCTACTATTTTTCCCCCAAAGAATATACTTGGATTTATTAATTTGTTCTACCATTTTATTTTTTTATATTCATTATGTTTTGCTTTTGTCTTTATTATTTCCTTCCCTCAGTTTTCCTTAGGCTTCTTCTGTTTTTCTTTTGAGTTGGTTGTTTCATTTATTTTCAGTTTTTCTTGTTTACTAATTTAAATTAATTAAATTAGTAGTTTAAAGTTATGAATTCCCCTCTTAGTACTGTTTTTTTCGTATCCCATAGGTTCTGATATGTAGAGTTTCATTATTATTTTCTAGATATATTGCAATTTTAGCTTGGATTTCCTCTTTGACTCAAAAGTTATTTAACAGTTTAAAAATTTCCAGATGGTAGGGACTTTCTGTCCTCTGGTTTTGTCATTTAGTTCTAGTTTTATTACAGTGTGTTCAGAGCATGTTGACTGGACGATTTATACTTTTGAAATTCTTTGAAGTTGTGGGTTTATTTGTGGCTTAATATAAGGTTGACTTTTGTTAATATTCCATGAGCACTTAAGGAGGGTGAAGATTTCATATATACATATAATCATATTTTTCTTAAAAATGTTGATGCTATGTTATTTGGTACATAGGTACTCAAAAGTGATATATTTTCAATAGACTCCCCCTCCAACAAACCTTCTGTGCTGAATATCTTCCATATACCCCTCTTGATAATTCTCTACTCTTCTCTGCTTTGTGCCCTAGCATCAAAGTGCCATTCTTAGTCTTATTTAGTGCTTTTTGCTCCAAATTCAACCTTGTCTGATATTAAGATCATGCTCTTCCTTTTTTGGGAGGGGGTTTGCATTTGCCTAGTATACCTTTGCTCTTCCTTTTATTTTCAACCTTTCTGAAACATTTTGTTGTAGTTGTGTCTTTTGAATACAGCAGAGTTTTGCCTTATAATCAAATCTCTATGTTTTAAAAGTATTTTAATAGGTGAGTTTAACACACTTATATTTAGTGATATGACAGTTATGTTTATTTTTAATTATATTAAGGTATACTCTATTTTCATAGCTTTTGAAAAATCACTATACTGTGTAATTTTTGTTTGTTCTATATATGTTTTTTTAAATTAAGATGATGATAGTTAACAACCTTGTGAAATTACAGATGTATATTATTGTTAGTCATGTTGTAGGTACACCACTTCACCCTTTGTGCCCTCCCCCCAGCCCCCTTTCTCCTGGTAACCACCGGTCAGTTCTCTTTGTCTATATGTTAACTACCACCTATGAGTGGAGTCATACAGAGTTCCTCTTTCTCTGTCTGGCTTATTTCACTCAACATAATACCCTCAAGGTCCATCCATGTTGTTGTGAATGGGACAACTTTGTCCTTTTTTATGGCTGAGTACTATTCCATTGTATATATATACCATATCTTCTTTATCCAATCATCAGTTGCTGGGCACTTAGGTTGGTTCCATGTCTTGGCTATTGTGAATAATGCTGCGATGAACATAGGGGTGCATAAGACTTTTGGAATTGCTGATTTCAGGTTCTTAGGATAGATACCCAGTAGTGGGATGGCTGGGTCATAAGGTATTTCAATTTTTAACTTTTGAGAAATCTCCATACTGTTTTCCATAGTGGCTGCAGCAGTTTGCATTCCCACCAATGGTGTATGAGGGTTCCTTTTTCTCCACAGCCTCTCCAACATTTGTCACTCTTGGTTTTGGATATTTTTGCCATTCTAACAGGTGTAAGGTGATCTATATATGCTTTTATTGTCATAGTTAGAAAGGTGTATTAGTTTTAGTGTTTATCTTTATAACTCCATGTTTACATAATTCCTTTATTTCTTTAGCAGTATCCATTACTGAATAATAATGAAAATCTCCACTATGAACAATGACAAAATTTGTATATTTCCTTGTGTTACTCTTCCCCTCCCTCTCCTGCAGCACTCAATTATAGTCTATTATATTATCTTTACTGGAATACTTTATGCTGTTTAGTATAATATATCCCTATTATTTGCCACTTTTAAAAAACTTTTTATTGAGATTATGATAGTTTACAACCTTATGAAATTTCAGTTGTACATTATTGTTTGTCAGTCATGTTGTAGGTGCACCACTTCACCCTTTGTGCCCACCCCCTATCCCCCCTTTCCCCTGGTAACCACTAATCTGTTCTCTTTGTCTACATGTTTAACTTCCACATATGAGTGGAGTCATACAGAGATTGTCTTTCTCTATCTGGCTTATTTCACTGAATGTAATACCCTCAAGGTCCATCCATGTTGTGAATGGGACGATTTTATCCTTTTTTATTTGCCACTTTTAATGATTGTATTCGAATGTCAGCTATTAAGCATGAGGAAATAAATGAGACAGACAAATTAGAGCACTATTAATCCTAAAATCTCATTGTAGGTCATATATGATTTAAATAACTTCTTTGTTCTCATGAAAAGTTAAAAAATTGGTAAGATTTTCACAGTAAGGGAATTCTTCTGAAACTCTACTTTGAGAGGAGATTAATCATTTTGGTCAGATTTATTTATATTAAGGGCACAATGGATATAAAAGGAATTCTAATATTTTAATTATGATTCCTCTGTCTTTATTCCTTATAAAAAGTTCAGGATTATTTGATTCTACTCAGAAATTAAATATGAGGAGATATATTGAAGTGTTCTTCTTGGGCAAGATTTCCTACCTGCTATCTTTCTTCATTTATATTTTGAGCTAACTCTGCAGACAGAAAATGTCAGATATTTATATAGGTCAGAGACAATGGATTTGAGGTAACATTTTTCCTTAAACGAAGATTGGATTGTTCCATACATAAGGTTACGGCATTGTTCCCGTGATTTTCTTGAGCTTTTAACCAGGGTTGAACATATTGTTCTTTTGGAAGGAAATTTTGGCTTGCAATTTTTCCTGAGTTACCAGTCAGTGGTTTTTAGTCAAGAACAATCTGTCTTTCCTAATGGAGTGACTAAGGGATCAAGGGACTCATCTAGGGCCAAATGTACTGAAGAGTGCCAGAGGCATATAACACAGTCACTTGAGGAGGTAAAAAAAATCCTTTTACCTTTGTTTGGGACATGAGCTCATCTCCCAAAAAGCCTCCTATACTGGATATCCTCCATTTGTCCTTCCAGATGACTCACTAATTTTTTCTACCCCTGTTGCCTGACAGAAGATTGATATCACAGCCAAACGTGGTCATGGGACAGACACACACAAGGAAAATGGCACAATAGAGGAACAAACCCACCACATTGCCATAAACATCACTGTCACTTTCACTGTGTCCTCAGTGTACTCATAGGATGTATGATCACTGGATTATATATGATGAGAGTTATACACTTTACTTATCCATTCACCAGTTAATAGACATTCTGATTATTTCCAGTTTGGGTCTATTATGAATAATGCTGCCATGAACATTCATGAACGTGTATTTGTGTGGACATATGTTTCATTTCTGTTGGGTAGATTCCTGGGGGTGGAATTGTTGGGTTATATGGAAGGTGTATATTTACATTCTAGTAATATCACCTTTGTTTTCCTTTAACTTTTTATTTTCAAATAATTATAGATTCACAGAAAGTTGCAAAAATTGTACAAAGAGGTCCTGTGTACCCTTCAGTTTCTTCCAGTGGTTACATCTTACGTAACTATAGCACAATTTCAAAACCAAGAAATTGACCTTGGTACAATGTGTGCATAGAGTTCTATACCACTTTATCACACATGTAATATTCCATCACTACAAAGATCTCCCTCATGCTACCCCTTTATAGTCGCCTCCACCTTTTACCATCCCTAATCCCTGGCAACTATTAATCTGTTCTCCATCTCTATAAGTTTGTCATTTCGAGAATGCTCTACAAATAGAATTAATATGTGTGTCTATATGATACTGACTTTTTTTTTCCACTCAGCATAATACTCTTTGAGATCCATCCAAGTTGCTATGTGTGTCAATAGTTCTTTTCATTTTATTGCTGAGTAGCATTCTATAGTATGGATATACTAATACTAGTTTGTTTAATCATTAACCTATTGAAGGACATTTAGGTTCTTTCAAGATTTTGGCTATCACAAATAAAGCTCTTGTTAATATTTGAGTATGAGTTTTTGGGTAGATGTAAATTTTAATTTCTCTGGCATAAATGTCCCAAAGTACAATTGCTGTGTCATATGATAAGTGTATATTTAGATTTTTAAGAAAGTGACAAACTATTTTCCAGCGAGTTTACATTCTTAGCAGCAATGTATGAGAGATTCAGTTTCTCAGCATCCTTGCCAGCATTTGGTATTGTTACATTTTTTATTTTAGCTGTTCTAATAGGTGTGTAGGATAATTAAGACTCATCATAGTCTCAATCTGCATTGCCCTAATGGCTGGTGATGTTGAACATCTTTTCATGTGTTTATGTGCCATCCGTATATCCTCTTCAGTGAAATTTCTCTTCATGTATTTTGCCCATTTTGAATTGGATTTTTTTTTCTTACTGTTTCTTTTGAGACTTTATATATTCTAGATATGAATCCTTTGTGAAATATGTGGTTTGAAAATATTTTCTCCCATTCTGGAGCTTGTCTTTTTATTCTCCTCACAGGGTCTTTTGCAGAGCAAAGTTTTTAATTTTGATGAATTACCTTGATGAAATTTGATGAAAAACTCCTATGTTTTCTTCTAAAAGTTTTAGTCTTATATGTAAATCTGTGATTCATTTTGAGCTATTTTTTTTTTTTAAGATTTTATTTTTTCCTTTTTCTCCCCAAAGCCCCCCGGTACATAGTTGTGAATTCTTCGTTGTGGGTGCTTCTAGTTGTGGTATGTGGGACGCTGCCTCAGCGTGGTCTGATGAGCAGTGCCATGTCCGCGCCCAGGATTCGAACTAATGAAACACTGGGCCGCCTGCAGCGGAGCGCGCGAACTTAACCACTCGGCCACGGGGCCAGCCCCCATTTTGAGCTATTTTTGAAGAAAGTAAGAGGTTTAGGTCAAGGTTTATTTTTTATCATGAGTGTCCTACTGCTCCAGCACCATTTGTTGAAAAGGCTATCCCTCCTACATTGAACTGCTTTTGCATCTTTGTCAAAAATCAGTTGACATACTACTTTGGGCCTATTTTTGTGTTCTCTATTCTGTTCCTTTGATCTATGCATCTAGCCATCCACCTATACCACATAATCTTGATTATTGTAGCTATAAGATAAGAGTGATTCCTCCTACTTTTCTTTTTTTCAAAATTGCTTTAGCTATTCCAGTTCGTTTGCCTTTCTATATAAATTATAGAACAAGCTTGTCTATTTTCAAAAATAATTTTTCTGAGAATTCTATAGGAATTCCATTAAACCTATATATCAAGTAGGAGAGAATTGATTTCTTTACTATGTTGAGCCTTCTGATACATGAACATGGTATACCTCTCCATTTATTTCGATTTTTAAAAACTTTCTTTCACCAGCATTTTGTAGTTTTCAGGATGTTTTGTTAGATCTATTCCTAAGTATTTCATTTTATTAGAGCCATTGGCTATTGTTAATGGCAATATATTTTTCAGTTTCTACATGTTCATTGTTAACGTATAGAAATACAATTGATTTTTGTATGTTGATCTTTTATCCATAACCATGCTGATTCACTTATTAGTTCTGTGAAGTTATTTTTCTTTTGGAAGATTCTTTTGAGATTTTTTTATATGTACCATCATGTCATCTGCAAATAGGGACAGTTCTATTTCTCCCTTCTTTATGCTTTTTAAATTTCATTTTCTTACCTTATACCTAAGTGCTAACTAAGATTTACAGTACTATGTTGAATAACAGTGGTGAGCACAGACATCTTTGCTTCATTCCCAATTTTAGGGGTAAAGCCTTCAGTCTTTCACTGTTAAATATGATATTAGCTGTAGGTTTTATCATAAATGAGTGTTGAACTTTGTCAAATGCTTATTCTGCTTCAATTGATATGATCATGTGATTTTCTTCTGTAGCCTGTTAATATGGTGAATTACTTTAATGATTTTCAAATACTGAACCAATCTTGCATCCCTGAAACAAACTCTACTTGGTCATGGTGTATTAATCCTTTTTGTATATTGCTGAAATATATTTGTTAATATTTTATTAAGATTCTTTTTCTGTGTGTCTATATTCATGATAAATCTTGGTCTTTAGTTTTTTTTGTATTATCTTTGTCTATTTTTGGTATTAGAATAATAACTGGCCTCATGAGTTGGTAAGAGTTCCCTTCCCTTATATTTTCTGCAAAAGACTGTGTAGAATTGACATTAATTCTTCTTTAAACATTTGGTAGAATTCTCCAGTAAAACCATGTGGGCCTGGAGACTTCTTTTTCAGGAATTTTAAGACTATGAAGTCAATTTCTTTAATAGTTATGGGACTACTCAAATTATCTATTTCGTATTGGATTGTGGTAGTTTGTGCCTTTCAAGGAATTGGTCCATTTCATCTAAGTTGTCAGATTTATGTATGTAAGCCTGTTCATAGTATTCTCTTATTATCTTTTGGATGTCTACTGGGTCAGTAATGATACTCCTTGTTTCATTCCCGATATTGGTAATTTATATCTTCTTTCTCTATTTTTCTTTGTCTATCTTGCTATATGTTTGTCAATTTTATTGATCATTTCAAAGAATCAGCTTTTTATTTCATTGATTTTGTTTTTTCTGTTTTTAATTTCATTGATTTGTGCTCTTTATTATTTTCTACCATCTGCTTGCTTTGGGTTTATTTTGCTCCTCCTTTTCTATTTTCTTGAGGTGACAGCTTATATTACTGACTTGAAACTTGTGCTTTTCTAATGTAAGCATTTAATGCTATAAATATCCTTCTCTGCAGTGCTTTAGCTGGATACCACAAAGTTTGATACACTATAATTTAATTTTAATTCAATTCAATATATTTAAAAAATTTCCCTTGACATTTCTTCTTTGACCCATGAATTATTTAGAAATGTGTGGCTTAGTTTCCAAGTATTTGGAGGTTTTCTTGTTATTTTCTGTTATTGATTTCTAGTTTGATTCCATTATGATCAGAGAATACACTGTATATGACTGCAATTTGTTCAAATTTGTTGAAGTTTCCTTTATGGCCCAGGATATGGTCTATTTTGATAAATGTCGTGTGGGTGCTTGAAAAGAACGTGCATTCTGCTGTTGTTGGGTGGAATATTCTATAATGTCAATTAGATTCTGTTGGCTAATGTTTTTCCACGTCCTTGCTGATTTTCTATTTGTTCTACCAATTGTCAAGAGAAGGGCACTGAAGTCTCCAACTATAATTGTAGATTTGTCTATTTCTTCTTTCAGTTCTATCAATTATTGTTTCATGTATTTTGCAGCTGTGTTGTCTAGTGGATGATACATATTTAGGATTGCTATGTCTTCTTGTTGGATTGACTCTTTTATCATTATTTAATATCTCTCTCTGTACCTAGTAATATTTGCTCTGAAGTCCACTTTATTTGATGTATTAATACAGCCACTTCTGCTTTTTTTAAGATCGTCACCTGAGCTAACAAGTATTGCCAATCTTTTTTTCTGCTTTATCTCCCCAAATCTCCCCAGTACATAGTTGTATATTTTAGTTGTGGGTCCTTTTAGTTGTGTCATGTGGGACTCTGCTTCAGCACGGCCTGATGAGCGGTGCTATGTCCATGCCCAGGATCCGAACCGGTGAAACCCTGGGCCGCCAAAGTGGAGCATGCAAACTTAACCACTTGGCCACTGGGCCAGCCTCTGCTTTGTTTTGAATAATATTTTCATGGTATATCTTTTTCCATCCTTTTACTTTCAACTTAATTTTATTGGGTGTGAAGTTAGTTTCTTGTAGATAAGATATAGTTGGGTCATCTTTTTCCTACTCTGCCAAACTCTTTCTTTTAATTGGTGTATTTAGACCACTTACATTTAATGTAATTATTGATATGTTAGCCTGCCAATTTATTTGTTTTCTGTTCGTTCTCTCAGTTTTTCATTTCTCTGTTTTCTTCTACCTATCTTCCTGTGGGTTACTTGAATATTTTTTTTTAGAATTCCATTTTGATTTATTTCATAGTGTTTCTGAATATCTCTTCACATAGATTTTTTTAGTGGTTGCTCTAAGTGTTACATTATACATATATACTTATCATAATCTACGGGTGTCAATATTTGACCAGTTTGAATGAAGTGCAGAAATCTTAACTTCCTTTAAGTCTCTTTACCCTCACCTGTTTATAGTGTACTTATCATAAACATTTCCTCTATATACATTAACAATCATATCAGATAATGTTATAGTTTTTGCTTCAATTGTCAAATATAATTTAGAAAACTCAATAGAAGGTCTATTATATTCATCCACATTTTATTCTTTCCATTGTACTTTTTTCTTTCTGGATATTCCAAGATTCTTTCTTTTATAATTTCCTTTTGGTTTCAAGAACTTTTAGCCATTCTGTTAAAGTAAGTCTGCTGGTGACAATTCTCCTAGTTTTCCTTCATTTGAGAATCTTGATTTCTGATTCATTTCTTAAGGATATTTTCACTGGATACACAGTTCTGAGTTAACAGTTCTTTTCTTTCACTGTCTGAAAAGTGTGACACTTCCTCTGGTCTCCATGGTTTCTGATTTAAAAACCTATTGTTACTTGATTGTTTTTTCTTTATAGGTAAGGTATTCGTGTCCTGCTTTCAAGAGTTTTTCTTTGTCTTTAGTTTTCAGAAGTTTGATTACGGGGGCCAGCCCGGTGACACAGTAGTTAAGTGAGCACGTTCTGCTTCGGGCGGCCCAGGGTTCGCAGGTTCGGATCCTGAGTGTGGACATGGCACCGCTTGGCAAGCCATGCTGTGGCAGATGTCCTACATATAAAGTAGAGAAAGATGGGCATGGATGTTAGCTCAGGGCCAGTTTTCCTCAGAAAAAAAAAAAAAAGAGGAGGATTGGTAGCAGATGTTAGTTCAGGGCTAATCTTCCTCAAAAAAAAAAAAAGAAGTTTGATTATGATGTGTCTTAGAAAAGATTTTTCGTTTGTTTGTTTATCCCATATGGGGCTGGCCAGCCTCTTGAATATTTAGGTTTATAACTTTTGCTAAATTTGGGAAATTTTCAGTGATTGTTTCTTTGAAATTTTTTCCGGCCCCCCCCCCCCCCCCCGTCCTTCTCCTTTTCTCTTAGACTCTGATGATATGAAGGTTAGATCTTTTGTTATAGTCTCACATGTCTCTATGACTTTGGTCATTTTTTTAAAGTCTATTTTCTCTCTGTTGCTCAGACTGGGTAATTTCTATTGTGTCGCCAAGTTCACTGATTTCTTCCTCTGTCCTTTCCATTCTGCTGTTGAGCCCATCCACGGAAGATGTTTTGGTTTTTTAAATTTAGGTTATTGTATTTTTCAGTTCTAAAATTTCTATTTCGTTTTTCCTTATACTTCTATTTCTTTGGTGAGACCTTAGATTTTTCCATTTGTTCCAAGCATGTACATAACCACTTGTTGAAGCATATTTGTGATGGCTGCTTCAAACTTCTCTTCAGATAATTCCCACATCTGTATCATCTCAGTGTCAGTGTCTCTTATCTTCTCATCCAAGTTGAGATTTTCCTGGTTCTTGATACGATGAGTGACTTTTTTTTATTGTATTCTGGCCATTTTGGGTATTACGTTATAACTCGAGGTGTTGTTTAAATCTTCTGCCTTAGCAGGCCTCCTCTGACACTGCACCAATGGAGGAAGTGAGGTTTCCACATAATTATTGCCAGGTTGGTGTGTAACTCTATTTGGCATGTGATTATACCCCAGAAGGGAGGGTACCCTGTTACTTCCAGGTAGGAGTGGAAGTTCAGGTTCCCCACATGGTCCCCACTGACACTCCGGGGGTGGAGAAGTTCATTACTATCAGGTAGGCACAATAGTCCTGGCTTTCCAAAAGGCCTTCACTGATACCACCCTGCCTTGGAGGTAAAAAGGTGCTTCACTGACACTCCCCCCATGGCCTCCACTCTGCCTCCTCCAACACTACCTCAACAGGGAGAGGGAGAGATACCTTGTTAATGTTGGGTGGGGGGCGGGGCAGGAGTCTGGGCTCCCACATGGCTTCCATGGACACTACAGGGGAGGAGGTTTTATTCACACTAGGTAAGGATAAAAGTCCTGGCTCTCCACTAGGCCTTCTCTGACTAACCCAGCAGCAAGGCTGCCTCAGGAAGGGGATGCGCTAGAACCTCTGAAGTCTCTCTCGTCCCTGTGATTCTGAACTTTGAATAGGGGAGAAAGTGAAGATTTGAATTTGTTTGAGGAGGAAGAGATACAGTTGTTTATGTGTGAGGGAACTTTGCAAAAGCATTGCCCCGGCCCAGTCTTTCCTTCTAAAACTCTACGGGGAGTTTCATGTGGAACTGCAGAGAAAATATTTTCATGTTTCTGTACAGTTAGGGCTTTCTGAGCAAAGAAACTAGAATCTGGGTTAAAGAACAGTCTTGGAAGTTAAAGGGTGATTGAATAGCTAGAGACCTCTGAAGAAATTCAGACTTATTTCCTTGTGTTTGCATTTCAAAAGGGGATAAAAGGGATCAGCTGCTTACATTCCAAAGGACTATAAATGCCAAGGTTTCTCTCCCTCTCTCAGGAGTGGAGGGGGGCAAGATGTGGCCTATTTTAACTCCCATATTAATTTTGGGGTTTCTCTTCTGCAGTATAAATGCCCCATGTGCAAGATGACAATTGGCTCTCATTGCGTTGCCTGTGGGGTACTGAGTGTGGGAAATGGGCCCAATTATTGCTGTAAGTAATAATAACCATGCTATCTGCTCTAGAAACTTCATATTTGCTTTCAGGATAGAATTAACAAACATAGTTATACTCACCACAAAGGGGAGGACGCATTCATGCTGATTCCGTACCATGTATAAGCTGAACAGGGACATGCGGCTGGGGCCCATCAAGCTACAGGCTAGAGAGAAAAAGTTCTGCAGAGCCTCACAGAGGTTTGAGCAGATGTCAGCCCAGGATGGTAGAGCGATATGCACAATGAGAAGCCTCGGAGGTTGCTGGTAAATCTGCGTGGGAGCAGAGGGTCCTTTAACGGAAGTTCGTCTGTGATACATGGCAGCTAGGTGGAACAGCAGCCACTATCTGGATGTTCTCTACACCTATAGGGAAGGAAAGAGAAATCCCTTGCTTTCACAAAACTGAATTATATGCCATGTTGAAACAAAGAACACAGGTCTTGGGGACTAAGTCCAGAAAGGAGTCAGACTGGGTGCTAACTTAAGCTTCTCTAGGCTATCCCATCTTAACAGTTCCCAAGGGCTCTAGAGGTTTGCCTGTAATGTAAGGCTGACAATGCTCGGAGAGGCTGAGTGGAACTAAACAAAAAGTTACACAAAAGTCAAACTTCAGTCTCAAAGTAAGCTATCTGCCCTCAGAAACTTTGTTTCTTTATTGTACTTATTGTACTGAATTTTAATTTGTTTCTATGACTGCCTCTCCCACTTATATTGTGAGCTTTCCAAGAGAAGAGAACCTGTCTCATCAACTTTACTTATCAGTGCTTAGCACAGTGTTTATTTGGTACATAGTAATTCTTTTTTTTTTTAGATGTTTCTGATTGGCCTTCTTCTTTTTTTTTTTTTAAAGATTGGCACCTGAGCTAACAACTGTTGCCAATCTTCATTTTTTTCCCCCTGCTTTTTCTCCCCCAATCCCCTCAGTATATAGTTGTATATCTTTAGTTGTGGGTCCTCCTAGTTGTGGCATGTCATAGTAATTTTTAAAGATGAAAATATGACCACGTTTTCCCCTTCAAGACCCATTCAAGATCCTTCACGGCTTGATCGTCGGCCTCACTGGAGGCTATTCTTCACCTCAAGTTTTTCACCAAAATAAAACCAAATATACCACACACTTCAGTGCATTTCCTCATGCTTCTTTCTCTGCCTCCAACACCCTTGCCTTCTTTCTTTACTGGCTACTTACACTTCTCCCCAGGGCTCAGATTAGGAAAGGAAAACAAATGAGAACACTAAACCAATATTAGGAATGAGAAGGGGACATCATTAAAAATGATCAAACATGGAAAGGATCATAATAGGATATACTGAAAAACTTTATGCCAATAAGTTTGATAGAATGGATAAGTTCCTAAAAAAAAATCTCTAACCAATTCAAATCAAAAAGAAAATTTAAAAACCTAAATAGTCTATAATCATTGAAGAAATTTAATTGGTAGTCAAATATCTTGCCACAAAGTAACTACAGGGCCAGATGATTCCACTGACAAGTTCTATCAAACTCTCAAAGACCAAGAATTTCAATCTTAAATTCTTTCAGAGAACAGGAGAGGCAACACCACTCAATTAATTTTACTAGGTAGCATAACATTTGATACCAAAATCAGATAAGAGTATTATAAGAAAAAAATTATAGGACAATCTCATCCATGAACTTGGATGTAAAAATCCTAAACAAAACATAAGTAGATTGAAAACAGCAATATATAAAAAGAATAACACATCATGACCCAGTTAGGTTTGTCTCAAGAATGCAAAGTTGATATAACATTAGAAAAAGTCACATTCATCACATTAAAAGATTAAATGAGAAAAATATGATCATCTCATTAGATGCAGAAAAAGCCTTTGTTAAAATCAATGTTCATGCATGATAAAGAATCTCATTAAACTAGGAATAGATGATAGAAATAATCTGATAAAATATGTTTACAAAATCTAGAGCAAATATTTTTAACGGTGATGTTGACAACTGCCCAAGACAAGAAGCCTGCTACCATCACTTCTATTCAACACTGTAGTGAAGGTAGCAATAAAGCAAGACAAATAAAGAAAAGGCATTGCAATGGAAGAAATAAAACTGTCATTGTGGGTAGATGATATGATCATGTATACAGAAAATCTAAAAGAATATACAGTTTTATAGTTTTCCCCAAAAGAGCTCATCTTTTGTTAAATTTTATTCTTAGAGATGTTATTTTTTAAATGTTAATTTACATGACATCTTTTTAAATTTCATTTTTAGTTTGTTGCTAATGTATAGAATAAAACTGATTTTTGTATATTGATTTTGTATTTAACAACCTTGCTGTACTCTCTTGCTAATTATAATAATTTACCTGTAGATCCTTTTGAAGTTTTTGTTCACAGTCATATAATCTGTGAATAATGACATGCACCAGGATACATGAACAAAGTCAGATCATAGCTGCAAAAAGACTATTCATAACAGTCTCGTTTACAATTACCACAAAACTGCAAAAACAAATGTCAATCGACACTAGAATGGATAAATTCTGATATATTTACACATACAGCAATGAAAATGAATGAGCTAGAGTTACATGCAACAAAATGGATGACTCTAAGAAACCTAATATTGATTAAAAGGAGCAAGACACAAAGAATACATATAGTATGATTCCATCTATACAGATGTAAAAAGTAAGCAAAAATAATGACATTGCTTAGGGATGAGTACATAATGGTAAACTGTTTTACAAAAGCAAGGGAATGATTATCACAAAAATTAGGGTAAAGATTTTCTCTGGAAAGGAAGGAGGGCATTATGATTAAAAAGGAACAAAAGGGGTGGTTCTAGGGTGTTGGCAATGTTCTATTTCTTGATCTGTATTGTGGTTACATAGGTGCTCACTTTATAATTATTAAACAATGTGTTCGTGTTTTATAAAATTTTCTCTGTCTATATTTAACAATAAAAATCTTTCAAAAAGAACGTTAGGATAATCATAAAAGAAAATATTTTTTAGATTGAAAACAACATGTCCCCACCTCTGGGAACTAAAATGATTCCATATAATTGTTTTTTAGCTAAAGAATGCAGGGAAAATAAAAGCTTCTTTGATTTCCCCTGAGTCCAACAAAAGAATATTTATGATAACTTTTAGAAACACGTTGGAATTTAGTATTTTTAAAAATGATCTAAGAGTGCAGAGATAAATGTGCTTCCCAAAATGAATCTGTGAAGTTATTTCCCCTCAAACTTTCCTTTTTGGATAGGGGAAGTTAGCATTTGTTCATTCAACAATTTTTTACTGAGCTCCAATTATGTGCTGGGTATAGCAAAACACATAAATGAATGGATATGCTAATCTGACAAAAGTAATCTTGAACAAGAAATCCAAATCAGTGACCTATGTGTCTACCAAGAAAGCACATATAAATATCTTTTAAGTGTACTTGAAAATTAAGTGCATGGGACCAATGTAATGCTGAATTTGACACTGACATACAGATTCACATAGACAAACAGGTACCCAGACAGAGGCTTATTTAATGTAGAATGAACTGCTATTCCTCTCTATCTTCCCTCACATCTGAAACTCTTGTCATTTTAGAGTATAGGCAGTTCTAACTTTGCATGTTTCCAATATATACAAATCTCAGTTACTACAGTTTAGTTAATTAACACCAGTCGCTCATCAACACAGTTCAAATGTCAGTTGCCATAGAATATTAACTGTAATTACATAAAGTACAAATCACAGCTGGCTCTTGAGTCCACAAATCACTGCATAACAGGTGCACATCATAATCAGTGATCAATTACGTCACTTCTTTCAAAGTTTGTTGGTGACTGGTCACTGCAGATCTCAGTTTAAGCACAGATAGCAAAGTGTGTAGTTGTTTTACCTCCTTGTCTTCTAGTGATAAACCCATATGACATTTTACAAAAATGGATAATTAAAAGAAGAAATTGGCCAACAAAGATGAAACAGTAAGTGGTAATGCTGAAAGTGAAAGTTGATTGGAACAAAAAGGGAGTTACAGAGGAAAGCTGACTGTGAGAATATTGACAATGCTGCCATTTGACAGACTATAGACAAGCAGCCAGAAGAACTCAATGAAGGTGAACTTATCAGCATAAATGAGGAAAGTGGTTGTGACAAAGAGTTTGAAGATGTCCCAGAGAAAGTGCCACTGGCAAAACACTTCCTATTAAAGGAACTCTTGGAGATATTTTATAAAATTGAAAGCACAAAGGATAAAATGATGGAAGCTGATTGGCACTCAGGAGTATCACAATTTGGTAAGACACAGAAAAAATGCTTGCTCTGTCCTAAGTTATACCACGAGAAGACAAGCACAAGCACTGTTCGAACCACTCTTGATAAGTTTTTTACAAAGAAATAAAACACTTTAATTCTCAATGTTTCTAATGTCTTAAATTACAGTGTGCTAAACAGATACCAGTTTTACTATTTTTCATTTCCCTGTACACTTATAACTGAGAGTAAGAGAGCTTTTAATGTTTTTCAACAATTTTGAGAGGTTCCAGAACAAATATAATTTTTTTCCATTGGTTATAAGATCACTTTGAAGCATTTCAGCTTGCACAGTCCTTTTTAGATCCCACACTTATGTGCAATTCCAAGACTGTACTTTAAATGACATAAGAGACAGCTGTCTTCCCTACATGCTCAAACACGATCAATTAATGCATCTGATGCATCTGGCCATAGTAATAAGCAGCATCTGACTATTTCTGACCCTATACTCTTCACTTTTCCCAAGAACACTCACTTATTGGTGTCCCCCTGCAAACTGGTTAAACCTGGAACTGGGCCTCGAACCACCAAAAGCCGTCAAGTTATTCCCTTACTAAAAACCAATGGCTTCTAATCACACTTAGAACAAAATCTTAAATCTTGACCCTGGCTCCGAAATTCTGCATGTGTCTCCTTCCCAATTCTCCATGCTCCTGCCATGCCATCCCTGCCCAGCCCCTTCCCATCCCACCCCTGTCCCTGGGGCAGCTTTCAGCGCCACAAATGGGTTTGGCCTCTGCCTGTGGATCCTGCTGCCGGACATTCTTTTCTAAGCTTTCCCCCTCCTTCACCCTAGTCATCCTTTAGGTCTTATGTTAGGACCCCTCTACACGCCCTCATAAAAGCACCTATACCATGCTTTTATAGCCCTTGGACACTTTGTGTGTTGGATAAATGATTCAACGGTGCTCCCTCCTGCAGGGCTGCATTAAAAATTTCGTGGATCCTAAGCACTGTTGCCTTCAAGGGCCCCTTCCTCATTTAAAAGAGAAAAATTAAAAGATTTTCGTGGATCCCAAAAATTTCATTTTTTTTCTGAGGTAAGAAAAAAAGGAAACATTTTCTTCGACCCTAAGGGTTTTTTGGTTTCTTCCGACTTTACGAGAAGTTAAAAATATTTTCGCGGGCCCCCTACTGTCGTTGGCCGTAGGCACAGCACCCACCGCGCCTGACGGACGGGCGGCCCAGCCCCTAGGCCCCCGAGAGCCCGCTGAGGACACCGGCGGCTGCCTGTCCTGTCCTGTCCTGTCCTCAGAAACTTGTGCGGAGGGATGACTCGGACCCGAGGGAGAGCTGGGCCTCTGGGCGTCGCTCCCGCCCAGGCACCGGCCAGGCCTCAGGTGGGCCCTGAGGGCAGGCGCGAGCTCGGCCCAAGCCCATTCCGCGAGGCGCTGCCCGCCCTCGGGGCTGTCTTCCCTCCCTGAGGCCCTCAGACCTGCCCCTGCCCCAGCTTAGGAGCAGTGCGGACGCCCCGCCGTCCTTAGGAAGGTAAAAGCCCCTTTACCTGGTCCTTCCTGCTCTCCGTGTGCGCCTGCGCCGCCGACGGCGCCCCCCGCAGGCCGGCGGCGTCAGGGCTCTGCGAGCGCCGCCTCAGGGCCCGCCTCAGGCTGCGCCCCAGGGCGCTCCTCCGGACGCGCTCTCCAAGGCCCCGGCGCCGGAAACCGCCCTTCTTTGGCCCTGAGGTAGAGTTTTGGATCTCTGTGGACAATATTATGCTAAAGCTGACACTTCCTCGTTAGCTCCTCCCATGAAACATTCCGGTGGCTTTAACCTTTCTCTTCCACGTCATTCATTCACTCATTCAGTCACTCTTCAATAAATATTTGTTGAGAGCACACTGTGTGCCAGGCACGGTGCTAGGACTGGGATAGAGTGGTCACACGAACAATGGTCCCCGCTCTCAGGGAAGTTAGAGTTTAGTCTTCCCTCTGGGAGTTCTTTTAAGTCTTTTCAAGCCTCTACATTCCAAGGGGGTCTGCCCCTGTGACTCATACTCATTCTCATTCACTGGCTGTTAATTCCTATAGTCCCTTTGACAAAAGCCAGTTGGGGATAGGAGTGTCCTGGTCCTTATTAGTTGGCTGGTCTGGGTCTTCAGCTCTGTCTTGTTGGATGAACATTCGTCTCTGAATTAGCCCACAGGAGAAGAAAAGGTAATGCTAGTACCAAACCGGAAATGGACATTTTATGATTATTTTTCCCCTCTTTATGATTAGTTTTCCCCCACTCAGTTTATTGCCTGAGATGTAGGTTGCGGGAGGGAAGGTCAGTTTACCAATGAGTGGTTCAGGATAGGATAGCACCAATAGGAAAAGAGCCACCTGCCTATGTTCTAGTCCCTCTAAACCACTTGTGCTCCTCTCAACAGCTCCTCAGAGTAAAACCAGAAATATTTAACCCAAGTGTCCCAGTGTTGTAATCTGATGTCCAACAGACTTCCTGTGTTTCAATATAAGGGATAGCTTCTCAACAGGTCTTTCCCACATAGTCCAAATTAGTCTTCCAGTCTCTGATCTCCAGATTATCCTTTCAATGATGTTAGAATTGTCCTTGTAAAAATATATTTGGTCATGTCATTCTTTGGCTTAAAAACTGTTTGTGTTTCCTTTCTGGTTACAACTATTATAACTGACCCCAGCTACCTTACCAGGCTCAACTCCAACAATACCCTTACTCTAACTCCAACCCACACCACTGTGGAAATTAATAAAAGAAACCTTAACTAAATTGGGGTCGGGAAGGCCTGAAGAGGGAGCTCTCATGCCCTATCACACATGTCAACTCACCAACAGGCAGAGACAGAGGCTTGCCTCTTCCACGGAAAGTAAAACTACTTCACTACTGAAGGAAGATTTCTCTCCCCACCTGGCAATGGCCCAGCCAGTGAGAAATGCCCAGCTCAGCCAATGAGAATCCGTTGCTGCCCTGAACTGTTACTTTTCCCCAGTGGGCTTTCCTATGGGACAGCCCTTCCCTACTCCCTCTTTTTCTCTATAAAGGCAGCTCCCCTTCTTTCTTTTTTGGAGTTGCCTATGGTTTAATAGTAGGCACATCGTGAATTGCAATTCTTTTGGCGATTCCCAAATACACTTGTTTTGAAGCTTTTCAAGTCAACACCACCTTTTGCTGCCAGCTATAATAAATTTATCTCTGTACTGTCTATAAGTTGTCTTATCTGTCTGGAGTGGTATTTATTGAAAAAATGTGCCAAGAACCATGCCAGACATGGAAGACTATGACATGATTCCCTGAAGACCCCACTAAACTCTGAGGATGACAAACTATAATTGCTGAGAAAGTCCTTGCAGACTTTCAACTACAAGGAGGGTATTGACCAACAGTGTCAGTTGCTGCCTTAGAAATCCACTGCCGTGATAGCATGGAGACCACATTTCCCACAGGCTGCTCCCAGTCGATGACTGAGTATGGCCGGGATATTAAGGCAGACTTATTCCTGGGAGACATGGGACTCCTCTCATGGGCGGCTTTGGCTCGATGATTCCTCAACAGCCTTGCTGAATTTTCAGAATGCTTCCTTCCCTCTTGTCTTCACTTGGGGTCAGACTTGCACCACATCTGACTGCTCTGGAAGCCTTTCCTGGCTTCTTCCTCATTTTCTCTCATAGGTGTTTTGCCTATAAAATCCTTGTAAATTTAATCTTGTCTTAGTATCTGGTTCTTGGAGGACCCAGACTGACGTGAATATTTGAACAAGTAATTCCAGACAAATGTAATAAGCACCAATAAAGGTATTAAGCAAACATTCACCAAATATTTACTGACTGCCTACTATATGCCAGACACTGTGCTAGGCTCTGAGAATAAAATCACATCTGCCCTCTTGGGGCTTAAAGTCTATGGAGGACAGTCAATGGCAATGTGCTGTCATATGAACTACAGCAGTGGAAACAACAAGGTTATGGGGGCACATAGGAAAGCATAGACTTGGAGATTTGGGGCAGGCCTTTTGGAGAAAGGGATTATCATTCTGAGCTGAATCAATGAAGTGAATAGGAGTTAGCCAAGCAAGGGGCATGGAGAGCACTCCAAGAGAGGGGATGCTGAGGGAATGAATAAACTCAGCTAGCCTGGAGCATAGTATATGGAAGAGGTAGTCAAGGGGCCAGAACATGTAAGGTCTTGTGGACTATATTAAGGATTTTGGATTTCATCCCATAGCAAAGGTGAGGTGGGGAGCTGGACTGAAGTGTTTTAAGCAGAGGAGTGATATGATCTGATTTGTGTATTGGAGAGAACATTCTATCTGCCCTAAGGGGAATGGATTGGGGGCTGGAGTTGGGGTGGTGGTGGCTGGGCATGGAGGTAAGACTGGAGTAGGAAGTAGCCCAGGCAAGAGATGATGGTAGTTTGAATTAGGGTGTTGGTAGGGGGATGCAGAGATGTGGTGGAGATATTTAGGGGTTAAAAATAATAAGTCTTGGTGATTGATTGGATTGCTTAGGAGGAATCTAGAATGACAGAGCCTAGAACATAGTAGGCATTCAATGAATATATTGAATAAATGAATGCAAAGTTTCTGGCTTGGACAGCTGGAAAGACAGTGGTGCTATATATAGAGATAGGAAACTTGTTTCTACCATCTACCACCCAGTTACTCAGGCTGGTGTGGAGGTGAGGATGACAACTCAGTTTTGGACATGCTGAAATCAAGTTCAATATGCAGTTGGATGTATGTGTTGGAACCTGAAAAGAGAATTCTAGACTAGAGATGTAGATTTAAGAAATAGCTATTAGTTAAATTAGTATGAATGAGACTACCTAGAGCAGCAACTTTTTTCAAAGTGGGGATTTTGGCCCATTAATAGGTAGCAAAATCAATTCAGTGGGTTGCAACCAGAATTTAAAAAAACAAAATAGAATAACATGCAATACAATAGAAAATATCAGGGTTTAGCTCTTGAACTAATTATAATGTGTGACTTTGTGAAAAGTTTACTAATATATTATGAATGTATATACTCGTGTGACTAGGTTGCAATGTAAAATGAACTTCTTATTGTGTATTGCTGTCAAAAAATTTGAAAAAGAGTTTTGAAAAACTCAAAAGACAATCAATGCCTAAACCATGTTCAGAGAAGGGACGAAGGCCTAGGGTAGATTGCTGAGGAGCAGCTAGGGAAAGGCATATATCAGTGCTAGAGGAAGAAGCTCAGAGGAAGGTCCCATTGCGTTGAGGCTAGTGTGTTACAAAGAAGGTTTCAGAGAGAAGATTTGATGAACCAATCTCAAATATCTAATTTCCCTTCTAGACAAAGGAATTTGAATTCAGACATCATATTTTAACCATCTTCTTATCTTTGGTGCTTACCAAAATGCCTAGCAGATAGTAGGCCCTCAATAACTATTGAATGAATAAACCAGAACTTGCACTTCAGAAAGATTACCCTTTCTGCCAATCCCAAAGGGGAGAGATTGGAGATAGGGTGCTTTTTTTTTTTTTTTAATGAAACTATTGCATAGTCTAGGTGAGTGATGATGAAGTCTCGAACTATGACAGTAACGGACAGAAAAGAATGGATTTGTGTATGAGGCAGAATTATCAGGACATGGTGACTGCTTGCATGTGGATGTAGCAGGCAGCTTCCAAGATGGCCCCTTGAAATCCTCATATTCCATCCTTGTGTAGTCGCTTCCCACAGTGCATCCAGGTTGGCCTGTGTAACCAATAGAATATGGCAGAAATGATTGTACGTTACTTGTGAGGCTAGGTCATAAAAGACATTGTGACTTTCGCTTTGCTCTTTTGGATCACTTGATTTGAGGAAGCCACTCCATGTTATGAGGACATTCAAACAGCCTCATAGAAAGGTCCATATGGAGAAGAATTGAGACTTATTGCCAACAGCCAGCATCAATTTTCCAGCGTGGAAGTAACTCATCCTGGAAGTAGATCCTTCAGCCCCAGTCAAGCCTTCAGACGACAGCAGCCCCATCCAATATCTTGACAGTAACCTCATGAGAGACTGGGAGCCGACCACCCAGCTAAGCTTCTTCTGATAAGCCTCGATAACTAATACAACGAGGAATGAAAGAGGAGAAAGCAAGAATTACCTGCAAGACTATAAATTGGAGGATTAAATGCTTGAAGAAGGAGCAGGGATTTGGATGTGAGAGAGAGTGAGTTATGTTCAGGCCCTATGTTTGTCTTGTCTGTAGGATAGCCAAGCGGACATGTCCATTTTTGCCTCTTGCCCTAAAGGGCCAACTCATCCTCAAACACTCAGTTCAAATGTCACTTCTGTGAAAATTTCCTTATTTTCTCAGGCAAAACCTATCCCTTCTGAGCACTTATTGCACGTTATTATAGCAAACATGAGTCACTTTGTATTGCGATTATCTATTTGCAGTTATTTGTTTACATGTCTGTCTCATTACACTGTGAGCTCTCTAAGGGCAAGGACTATGATTTTTTGTATTATTGTATTTTTTTGTTGTCGTTTTTTGTGTGTTTTGCATTGTGGCTGGCACAAAGCCTTCACTAAATGTCTGCAAAAGTAGTAATTCTGAGAAACTTGGTGCGTGTACCCATTTACCCACATGCTTTCCCTATTGGCACAGATATGAAAATTTGAGTTTTTAGAAAGGCCCGAGCAAACCTGCGAAGGACACCTCCAGACCAGTTCCGAGGTAGGACTCCCACCTACACCTGGGTCCAGCTGCTTCTCTACCTGCGTCGGGCTCTAGGGCTTCTTAGCCCCGCCACCACTCATCCCCGATTGGCTAGAGGAGGAAATCGGCCCGAACATTGGTCCCTTCTTTAAAGGGCGGAGCCGGGTTGCGTTTGGTCCGGCCGCCGCAGGCCGAACTCGGCTGGGGAGAAGGCAGTGGGGCGGAGGCCGGCGGCGCCGCCGCTCTTGGTGGAGGCGGCAGGGCGCGCCCCGCTCGGCGGCCAGGCGGAACCGAAGATGCCGGCGTCTGCCGCGCGGCCCCGCCCGGGCCCCGGGCCGCCTTCGGCCTCGCCCTTCCCGCTGCTCCTGCTGGCGGTGCTGAGCGGCCCGGTGTGCGGCCGCGTCCCCCGCTCGGTGCCCAGGACCTCGCTTCCCATCTCCGGTAAGGCGCGGGCGCCCTCCCCCGCAGACCTTCGCGCCGCGCCCAGGCCCCGCCCGCAGGTGCCCGCACCCCCCTGCCCTCCCGAGTGGGACCGCCGCACCCCGGGGCCTCCTAGCGCTGCGCGCTCTGTCCCGCGCCGCCCACGCCCCGCCAGGTCCGGGCGGGTCCCCCACGCGGCGCTGCTCCACCGCATCCTGGGCGCAGGCCTCACGCCTCGGCTCCCGTGACACGCCCAGGCGGCTTCTGAGGCCCCTTATTCGCAGACCTGCGGGAGAGTCAAGGCCCCCAGTGCGGACGTTGAGGCCCAGGGAGGAGGTGGGGGCTGCCCGAGGTCGGCCGTTTCGAAAGTCCCTCTCCCTTATTTCCCAGTTCCCGCACATACACCTGAGTCGGTCACGCCGGCTTGACACCCTTTGTGCTTCCAAACACATTGGTCTTTCATTCTACTCCAACCGCCCATCCTTCTGATTACCAGCTCATCAGTTCCATCGACCTGCTTCTCAAATTCATTCCCTTATCATCAGTTCTCCCTTCTCCAAGCCTTTTGCCCTGCTCGTAGCCCTAATCTCCCTAACCCACTTCCCAGTCCTCTCACTTCTCTGACACCAGCTCCCATCCTCCCATTATGCGCTCCATCATAACTCTCCTGACTTCCTAAACGTTCCCTGCTCCCTCTGCTTATTCCCCACAATGAATATTGGGAAACCATTCAACGAGTTGATTTAAAATTCTGTTTAAATGATTTTGAAAATCTTCAGGAGAAAAAAAGAAGGAGGGAGATGTGGTCCTTTCAAAAGATGTGGAAGAAGCCAGGGGATGCTACAGGGTTAAAAGTGGTCATTGATGTGATTCACAGTTCAAAGGCTCTCTGCTAAAGGCTCTCTGAGAATGGCCATGGACTTTGTTTTCTTCTCAGGGGGCATTGAGTGATAGCGTCCTGGGCAAACAGAACCAGTGAAGCAGAGAGTACAACCTGTTGGTAAAAACTCACCACTGGATAAAAGTAATTTAGAGTCTAAACTTCAGACTGATAACATACATATAGGGATGCCATGACTCCAGAAGATCAAGTTGTGGTCAGAGCCTTGGCTTTCAGACTCTGCTGGAGTAACAGCCACAACACAGAGTTGAGGTTGCCAGGCTGGGTTGATCTCCAGGAATCCAGAGAGGTCTAGATGGCAAAGTGAAGCAGAGCTGGGGATACAAAGGGAGGTTGAGTGATCCAGGGCTTATTACGAATCATGAGAGAAGAGGCAGGATACAGCACAGTCCTGAGTATGGGTGTGGGAGGATGGGTGAGTGGGCCACCATACACCAGTACATCTGGGAGTGAATGGCTGCTGGCCATTCTGTCATTCTTGAGGATAGCTGAGCAGATGAAGCAGCTAGAACGGAGTTGTATTGGTGCAGAGATAGGGTCCCCAGAGCCAGAGGTTGAGCTAAGAAGGTAAATTCATGCTAACTTATTTGTTATAATCTTTAAATGGATAAGAGTTTTGAGTGCTACTATGAGGTTTAGATTTGGCCAAAACAGAGCATGTGCCTAAGGAGGGAAGAAGGGACCCATTTGTGAATCTTGTAGTATGTGTCAGGTGCTTCCACATATGTTATCTCATTTAATTCTCCATACAACCCTGGATGGTGGTGATGAGGAAAGTGATGCTCAGAGAGGGCAAGTAACTTACTCAAGATTGTACAGCTGGTAGGTGAAAGAACCACATTTAAACTCTGGCTGATCCATTTCTAAAGCACATACTCTTGCCTACTACACTCGCTACCTTTTTGGGTGGAATGGAGGGGAGGTCAAGTATGGTGGGAAAGAGAGGAGATAGTCTCTTAAAGTGAAAAGAGTGAAGCATTTCCCTTCTAAGTAAAAAGAAGTTACTAGTAAGTAGTGATTTAAAAAAAAGGAAATTCAGAGAGGAAAGTACTCGTACCTCCTATAGGTGTTTTCAAATTATATATCATGTTGCCATGAATAGAAATTACAGACTTAATATTTATGCTTTATTTTAATAAAGTCTTCTATTTTTATAGAAAAAGCATACTTGACAGGATTGTATGCTAATGTTCTGGCCTTATCAGTTAGCTACCTCTGGGCATGTGTAGATTTGACCCACCAAAGCTCTGTTTTTCCCCTGATGGCTGCTAAATAAATGGTACTTGGAAGAAAACAAGTTGTCCCCTTTGGCTTTGCCCTTGTGAACCCAACCCTTATGAAACGATGCCTGATGTCACTGTCCCCTTTCACCCTCTCTCCCTGCCAGAGGCTGACTCCTATCTCACCCGATTCACCGTCCCTCAGACATACAATTACTCTGTTCTCCTCGTGGATCCTGCTTCCCACACGCTTTATGTCGGCGCCCGGGACACCATCTTCGCTTTATCCCTGCCCTTCTCAGGGGAGAGACCCCGCAGGGTGAGAGATGGGAGTGAGGAGGACCCCAGACCCAGAGCATGTGATTAGATCGGTGGTTTTATGGGATGTGAGGGGAGAGTGTTGTATGAGGAGGAGTGTTGGTGAAAATGAATAAGGGGAGATCATCAACTTCATTGGCTCCACTGAGGGTGATGACAGGGGGGTCATGGTGACTGGGGAGGCTATGAGGGAGGTTCATGATGATGGGGAGGAGGACACAGTGGCCAGATTTTAGGTGACAGTGGGCAGAGGAATCATTAGAATCACAATACTCTAGGGCAATAGCTTTCAGACTCTTTTTGACGACCCCTTAGTAAGAAATATACGGTACATTTTGACCCAGTACACAAAGTGTGTACTGAAAGAAACATTTCTTGAAACAATATCTACTCTCCTATATGTGATACATTCTTGATATATTGTTTCATTAAAATAATGTTGGTTATGACTTCACAATTTATTTCATTACTTATTAATGGGTGGAGAGCTCCAGTTTGAAAAACAGTGCTCTGGGGGCGGGGGATGGCTCTCAAGTTCCTAAACTGATGGGGGTTGTGGAACTGTGTCACCTACCCTGACTTGGGAGGGTTTGGGGGGGAATCTGAGGGAAATGGTCACTCCTCCTTTCTCAGATTGACTGGATGGTGCCTGAGGCCCACAGACAAAACTGTAGGAAGAAAGGCAAGAAGGAGGTAGGTGTAAATCTGGGCCTTGTCCTCAATGTCAGTTGAGACCTTGGCCCAGCCCTGACTCTGTGTCAGTCCCATGCAGTGCTCCCATCCCAATGGGCCCAGGCAGGGACTCTAACACCATGTCATCACCCATCATCTCTGTTCCCAGAGCTGCATCTAACTGTCCTGATACTACCCTACCTTTCCTTGTACCTGCTGCTTCTGATTCTCTCTAACCATCTCTGACCCCCAGGATGAATGTCACAATTTTATCCAGATTCTCGCCATTGCCAATGCCTCTCACCTCCTCACTTGTGGCACCTTCGCTTTTGATCCGAAGTGCGGGGTTATTGTGAGTGATGGGGGGGTGGATGGGAAGGGTCTTCTGTGAGTCACCATGATGGGGTGCATGCTTAAGGCAACCCTTGTGCATGATAAGCATTGAGGGTGAGGGATGTCCTTACAGGGTGGAGCCTTTGTCTGCCGCTGAAAGAGGGTAAGAAAGGAAGGGGGAGGGAGGTTGTCTATAGAAGGTGAGGTATACAAAGTGTAAGGAGAGACATAGTGGGATGGTGAAGGAAGTTAGGGATTCTAGCTGGGCTGGGGAGAGGATAAATCTAGGAGAGAGACCAGTAGCTCATGTTTCCCTTGCCCTGTGTTTGCTTTGTCCAGGCAGCCTGGGTCCATTTCTTAATCAGCACAGTCCGTGCCCGATTCTTCCTCCCATAGCATGTGACTGTTTCTCACTGCCTTCTCCCACCTCCACTGCCAACCTCATTCTATGTGGGCTGTGACCCTCTGCTCTCATGGCCTCTGGGGTTACTACTCACTAATGTATTCCCTCCTGATCCCATACTCTGGATCTTGCCTTCAAGATGGACACTCTGTCATCCATGTTTTCTTCCAGGTCCTGTTCATTGTTCTTGAAGCCCTGGGCATCTCCACCCTTACACTCAGGCAGGATTGGGACATGTATACCCCTTATCACATCTAGTCTAGTCATGGCCACAAAAGTCCCTGGGACTGGTGACATATCAGGAAAGGTCTTAATATTTTTGAATCCTTAGCTTTTCCCATCAGTTAACCAGTAGTTAGTTACTGGTCTTCTGGCAGCACACATTTGTGACAAGGCCCTGGGATGAGTCAAAAGCCTCATATGTCCTTTGTATCCAGTGGCTTCGCTTTCTCCTCCATAGAGCAATAAGAGGGAGTGCAACGACTCCCTTTCCTGACCCTGATCCTTAACTGTAGATCTTGGCTTGACCCTTCTGCAGCCTGCAGTAATCCTTGCCACCTGGATCTCGTCAGTGTGTACCTCCAAACCTTTCTTTGTTAAAGACCATCCTCATATCTCTGGCTTAGAATGCTATAGTTGCATATGCTTGATTGCCCCAGTTAGTCTCTCTATGCTGCCTTTGGAATTAGTTTGGCTTCTGTTGAGTTCTTTTCATAATGCCAGTGATAGACTCCCTACTGGGGTATGGATAGCTCCCGTATCCTGGGAAGGTTTCCCAGTTCAGGGTGGTGTTGAAAATCTCTATATCCCATGAAGTAATGTTGAGGGTCTAGTTTCCCTGTAGTTCTCACAAAGCTCACAAAGCAGCAGTGGAACTGTCATTGCCATACTTGTCCTTTTCCAGTCTGCACAGTTTCAGGGAGCTCAGGGGTATGAATACCAGAACCATGGCTTATAGACAATGAGATGGCACCAAGTTAGTCTTCCAGGCCCTTCTATTCTTCCATGGCTTTCTGAGGTGGGACCCTCATAGTTGTTAGCTAAGTATCTTGACAGAAAATGTTCTGGGTGCACCTGTCAGGATTGATGCGACTCAAACCCATCTCTATTCTTGAGGAACATCAGCAACCAAGAGTGAAGCCAGGGGCCCGTGTCCTGTGCTCCTACAACTTCCAGCCCTTTCTCTGAACACTCTCATCTAGCAGGCTCCGGAAATGAAGGACCATCCTTTGGTCAAGGCTTGTTTGTAGAAGAACATAGGACACAGCTGCAAAAAGATCAGCAATGTTAACCCCTCAAGCCACAGCCTGAGACTGCCCTCTAGACTTCCGGAATGCTCTCTCCTGCCTTTACCTGTCTTATCCTACTTTATTCTTGTTCTTGCCTTATTCTTAGCACTGAATCTCTCATGTCCCAGACTGATGACTTTAAGACTATCTATAACTATTATCTGAGAGCTTTGACTAGCTGATCCAGACACAACAACTTGCTCATAGTTGATTTCTCAGAGAAATGAAGGTTCTTACAAAGGGAAGTTCAAGTACTGGACCTACTAGCTCCAACGATGTGGAGTGCTGTCCTTCAGTGACAGCTCCTCAGACATTGGAGGAGAATATTTTAATTTGTTTTCTTGAGGGAACTCCAGCAGTTGACAGAGAAAAATGTTAGACTTACAACAATAACAACAAGACTTCCCATTCACTTGAGTATCTACTCTGTCCCAGGCTTGGTGCTGGGTACTTTACATTCATGATTGAGTTTAATTCTCATCAGATCATGATATTTAGGTCTTATTTATTTCCATTTTACAGGCAAGGAAACAGTTCTGAAAAGTTAGGTACCATCTCTGAGATTATATAGCTGGGAGAGGCAGAGTCAAGATTCAAATCCAGGTTTGTCTGGCTCTGCTCTACTCTGCTGTCCCTCTAGCCCAGCTTGCAGCCCAGAAGACCTTAGCTGGCTTCAATCTCTTGTGACATTTGACCTGCTTCATGTAATGGAGACCATGTATATATATATATATATGTATATATATATTTTTTGCTACCCACCTGGGAAAGGTCCTTTATGTACTCTGTACCCTTCTTGACCAAGGCCAAAGGACAGATTCTAACCCCACAGCTCAGTGAGAGCCTTCCTACCTATCCCTGACTTTCATCTTGAGGGACTTGCCTTCACCACAGCTGATGCTGAGAGACTGTGCTGATGGACACAATGAAGATACAGTGAAAAATCTCAACATTTAGGTAGGGAATGTAGTAGAATGATCTTGTCCCTTTCAGATCCTAGTTAAATGTCACTTTGACCATACAGTAATCATAACCTATCTAGTTAATAGGAGACTCACTTGCTCAAAGGCTATAAACCTAGATAATGTGATGATGCCATTTTGGGAAACTGGAAGATGACTAGTTTTGACATGTTGAGTTTTATTTTATTTTATTGAGGTCAACATGTTAAGTTTGGAGGAGCTGATAGATGATCTCTGTGAGGTAGTCTAGCAGTCAAGTGCAAACATGAACTAGAGTTTGGAAGACATCAGACTCGATTAATCGATTAAGATTAAAGAGAATGAGAACTGAGAAAAGGCTCCATCCTTTCAGTCCTTGGTGACATATAATGCGGTAGTTTCAGGCATAGAGATGGGAAAACATAGTTTGTTTTCCAGGAATAACAGGTGATTCAGTTTGGTTAGACAAAGAGTTCATTTTGAGAAGTATTAGAAAATAAGTAGTTTGGGCTAAGAGTTCGTACTCCAGTCAGTGATGAATCATTTTGTCATTCTCTTGCTCAAAAATTTATCAAGTCGGTGACTAATAGTCTAGGAATTTTAATTGGGGGTGGATATGTAGAATAAATGGGGGGTAAGGCTGGGCAGTGTGGAGAAAAGGTTACTGCCATAGTTCAGGTTAGAGGTAAGAAGGGCCACAGCAGCAGATATTAACCCCAAGTCCAATGTGCCCCAGACATCTTGGTAATCTCTCACTGAACTGTCATCTTTCTCCTTAGGTTAGGATGCTCCCACTGCCTCACAAGTGAGGTGCTTGTGCCTCCCTGGGGTCCTCCATTCCAGAAACTCTCTTGACCCGGTATTCCCTTTTTGGGGACTTCAGATCACATCTGATTTTAACAGGCGTCCTTCAAGACTCTCAGTAAAATAAAACATTGTTTGCCAACTATAGCAAGTAAATGAGCAGTCAGAATGGGCCAGTGGTATACTGATGCTCAGGGGATATCTATGTTGCTACTCCAACTACCATCAAAGTAATTAGGCTCCAGCAACACCGTATGTCACCCTCATTTGTGAACTAGAGATGTCATGCCTGGCACTTCTATGCGATAACTTTGATTCCTAACCAGCCACAGTTAACTGCCGTGTTAGTCCCAGGTTGAAATCCTCCATTCCATTTTTGGATGTTATCTTGAAGCCTCTCTTAATGCTGGATGCTCAGCTAAGGTAATTTCTGGCTGGCCCTGGTGGAACTCTTACACTTCTCACTTCCTGCCCAGGTCAGTCCCTCTGGAGTCCCTGGATGAGGAAGGCACTTAACCAAATCCTCAAATTCTGACCTGAGCTTCAGGTCTTCACTGACTTTGCAGATTCCCTTCCCTGCTTCTCTATATCCTTGACTCTGGTCCTGTCTTTCATTCTTGGGATGGGAGTACGGGGAGGAGGGCCCTTCTCTGGGTTTCAGATGGTCCTATTATCAGCCTGTACTTTCCTTACTCTTCTTAAGGGCTCCAGCCCTCAGGAGGCCTGCTTTCGTCCCAGGTCCTCCATGTTCTGTAGCACACTTCCAGCCAGTTGCAAACCCTGCAGTTCAGCAGCATTTCAGAGCAAAGATCTGCCTTTCAGCCTTTTAGTGTTTTCTAGAGGCATCGTAGGGGTTCTTTCATCAGGGCTTGAGGGTGTTGGGTACTAGGGAAATTGAGGAAAGAGGAATAAACTGATGAAAAGAGGGATGGCAGAGGTGGGAAATGCAGGAATGGGTGGGGCCATCAGGAATAGCAGACTAGGAATAAGGGAATGGTAGCAGAGGAATGGGAGATGAATGGGAATTGGGCTTTTCCTTCATCTGACCATTTTGTAATTCTCACCATGAACCTCCTCGTGACCCCTAAACCAATTGCCCCCTTCTGGTCTGTAGGATGTGTCCAGTTTCCAGCAGGTTGAAAGACTTGAGAGTGGCCGGGGGAAATGTCCTTTTGAGCCAGCTCAGCGGTCAGCAGCTGTAATGGCTGGTGAGTGGGGAGAGACAAGAACCTGTGACTTCTTGCTGTAATTGCTTTCTTCCCACCCCTGCTGTTGAAATTTCTGTGTCCTTTCTTTCCTTTCCTTGGAATGTCTATTATTCCCATTTCTCTTTCTAGCCTTTCCTGTTCTTCCCAGAGTGCTTGTGACCTCCTGCTTTTCCCCACAGAGTATTATTTCCCTGGATTCTCTCTAGAGAATGTGTTCTCTGCATCTCTAGTGTGTGTCTTTCCTCTGTTAACCTCATTTTCTTTTCTCATAGTGTTTCTTTCTGTTTATAAGAGGAATCTACTACAATGCATATTGTAATAAATTTGGAAAAAGTATGAAGAAGGACATAGGAAATCTTCTAGAACAGCACTGTTGAAAAGACCTTTGTGTGACAGTGGAAATGTTCTATATCTGTGCTATCCGATACAGTAGCCACTAGCTACCTGTGGCTTTTGAGCCCTTGAAATGTGACTAGTGTGACTGAAGGAAGGAATTTTAAATTTTATTTAATTTTAATTTAAATGTAGATAGCCACATGTGTCTAGTGGCTCCCTTATTAGTACAGTTATCTCTACTCAAAAACCACTGCTAATATTTTAGGATATTTCCCTCTGGCCTTTTTAATGTGTATGTGCACATGCATATAACTCATGCACACGTATTTTTCTGGTCAGTCCTTTGTTGCTCAGAGGAATCAGTCATGACTACTAAGTAGACTGCTGCTGTTATTTCCTTTGAACAAGCTATATACAGTTGCTCAAGTGTGGAATGGTCACAGATCATGCCTAAATCTTGTCAGGAGAGTGACTGCCTAATTCTTCAGTAGCCACAAAGTGAATCGTTTGTTTGCTACATGGCCTGTGTTTTAGGTTAGACCACTCCACGTATACCCCCCAAATTCAGGGAGCATTCAGCCATTTTCTCATAATAGTGTAAAACAAGCAAGTTAATAGAGATTTTATGAATATATTATAAAACTTTGGAATGTCATGCTACATGGATATAATTTTGAATTTTGTCATGTAACTTTTATGTCGTAGGCATTGCTATATAATTTACAAATTCTTTGTAAAGAAAATTTTTAATGACATCATGCTACACATCATGTAAGCATACCATAATTTAGTTAAAAAATTCCAAATCATTAATTTATAAGTTAAAGTTTTTCAGGTTTATTTAGTTTACTTCAAAGTTTTTGCTATTATCCATAACACAGTAATGAACATTTTTGTGCATGAATTTTTATCCTCATTTTAAATTGTCTCCTTAAGATTCCTGGAAATGGTTTACTGTATCAAAGGGTGTGAACATTTTGTGTCTCATTATCTATTGCTAATTGAGTTTTTAGAAAGGGTGTATCAGTTTACACCCTAAATCAGCAGTGAATGAGTGTTTTTTTTCTCACATAAACTTCACCAGAATGTATTTAAAAAAATCTTTGCTAATTTGAGACTAACAATGACACCTTATTTTAGTTTATATTTCTTTGAATATTAGTGAAGTTGAACATTTTTCATGGTTTAGTACTTATTTCTATTTCTTCTTTGGTAAATCCTCTGCTCATGTTCTTGGGCCAATTATCAGCTGGGATATTAGTGTTCCAATCCATATGTTTTCCTTTGTGAATATATATATATATATATTTTTTTTTTTTTTGAGGAAGGTTAGCCCTGAGCTAACATCTCCTGCCAATCTTCCTCTTTTTTCTGAGGAAGACTGGCCCTGAGCTGACAACCGTGCTGACAATCTTCCTCTACTTTATATGTGGGACACCTACCACAGCATGGCTTGCCAAGCGGTGCCGTGTCCACACCCGGGATCTGAACTGGCGAACCCCAAGCCACCAAATCAGAACGTGTGCACTTGCTGTACCACCCGGCCGGCCCCATGTGGTTATATTTTTTAAAGCTAAATCCTTCAGTTAGACAGCAGATAAAAGTTTCTTCTTAAAATTTTTTTCCCCAAACATTTAACTCTTGGATCTGTTTGAAACTTACTTTGATGAATCGCATGAGATGAGAATCTAAATTAATTTTTCCTGATTAGCTAATCAGTTGACTCAGCATCATTCATCACACTGTTTTTTCTTTCTTCACTGACTTTTACTGCAAACTTTATCATAAAGTTATTTTTTACTTATACTTTTGGGCAATATTTTATGAAAAACAAAAATCGGGATATAGGATCTAACAATGAAATTTTTTTCCTATGCATAACTTTATTTATAGGGAAAGTCTTAAAAGCTATATAAATTAAATCATTCTTAGTCATACAGTTAATGACTTACCTTTTCTGAAAAGTAAAATAACATAAAAGTTTTTGAAAATGAACATAAAGTACATATGTAGTAAATTCAATATTTGGTTTGTCATTTTTATCATTCATCTACAGTTGAAATTGATGAGACTTTGTTTATACTCAGACACGTTTTAATAAAACCATTTAATCAAAGTTTATTTTTATTGACTTTTCTCAAGCATCTTTGGCAAAACTCTGAGCCAGTCACGGGGATCATTAAGAAAGATCTCTCGGTGTTAGCAGTTGTGAATGTCTCTTGATTCTACATAGTTGTTTATCAACAAAATGACTTCTCAAATGTAACAATCTAAGATAATCAGTTATCCTACTATCTTTGTTTCAAGCAGCAATCTTAAGTATATTCAGTCTTCTGCATGTAATTTCTGTGTTCCAGTCAGCAAGTGGATTCGCATTAGTGATTTAAGAACAAAAATTTCATAAATAAGATTATTGCATGACAAAGAACGTTTTCAAAACGGTTTCAAGTCTTTTTTTTTTTTCAGTTAATGAAATTCAGGGTTGCCCTTCAGCTGATAATTGATGGAAGTGGTCAGAAATTACTTTGTAACAGTTCGGAATGGCTAGCTTTAGACAGTTAACATAGAACATCCATGTCTCTTTCTGTCTCAGATCCAAATCACAGTCAATACTAATATTGTAAATTTCCTCTGAGGTTCTTACTTTATAAGGCTATAATTTAAATTTTTTTCTTGATCTAACATCAGTGCTAGTATTCAATTGGAACTTTCAATGTTGCTCCATTATGTCCTGCTGCCCCTCTGTTTTGAAAAAAGCAGTATAGAAAATAGTGGCAACAGTATGTAGGAGCTAGAACCAAAATTCCCAGTTGGGATCTGTAAAAATGTCCTTAAGGATAGAGAGATATTTTGAAATTAAAAGAAGAGATTTTAGTAATGAAAATATTATTAAATATAATAGCAGGAATATTTCTTATTTTAAATTATAAAAATTACAATGTGCATTGTAGAAAATTGAGAAAATATAGAAATGTATAAAGAAGAAAATGAAAAGTTTACTTATAATTCAATCATCACCAGATAACAACTATTATTATTTTGGAGTATTTTCTTCTACTGTGTGTGTGTTTATAATAAATTGGAATTATCATGCATATTTCACTTAGTATTGTATACTGAGCATTTTCTCATTATAGAAATTAATTATTCAAAACATGATTTTTAGTCATTTCCTACTCTTCCATCATATGAGTGTAGCACAATTTAATTATTCCCATATAATTATACATTCAAATTTTAAAGTAAATTATTGCTTTTATAAATAATACTGCAGAAGAAATCCTTTTACATAAATCCTTTGCATGAGTCTGATTAATTGCATGTGAATCAATCCAAAAAGTAGACTTACTAGGCCAAAGGGTGTATAGACTTTTATGGTGCTGGATGGATTTGGCCAAATTGCTCTCCAATTAGTGCCGTCAGCAGTGATGTGAGGGCCCGTTTCATTGCACCCTTATCAGCCCCGAAGAATATGCTTAATAAACATACAAACAGTGACCTCCTCCAAGTCCAGTTTGATGTATATTTTGATTTGCTTTTCTGTTAGTGAGGTTGAACAACTTTTCATGTGTTTATTGGTACTTACATTTCTTTTTGGGAAAAGCCTCAGAAATCTTGTCTTCAAATATGACATTTATGTCCACTGCACTTAGATAAAATGAACGAAATGATCTCAGTGTCTCTTTTTGTACTATTCAAATTTGGAAAACTGCAATTATTTTGAGAGTAATGTTCACATTAACTTAAGGCTCTCGGTCCCTTTGTAGGGACTTTGTCTTCTGCCCATCCTTTAAATGGTGGGGTTCCTTAGACTTCCACCCAAGATCCTCTGCTCTTCTCATTCTACATGGTTGTGATCTCAACCAGCCCCATGGAATTCTGTTTTCACTGCATTCTGATGCCTCCCAAGTCTGATGCCTTCCAAATCTCTCCAAACCAGCCCAGTGGATTCTGTTTCCACTGCATTCAGATGCTTCTCAGACATTATCTGGAGCTACAGCCCACATATCCAACTGCCTTCCAGATGTCTCCACTTGGGATGTCCCACAGGAATCTGAAAATCAGTATGTCCCAAACTGGGCTCGTCATTGTCACTCAACTCCCCCTAATATGCTCCTCCACCTCAAGTGGCCCCTCTTCTGAGTACATAGTTCCATTATTCACCCAGGTACCCAACAGCAGTCAGCATCTTTGATCTTCTCTGTCACATCCTATAATAAATAGGGCTTTTATCAAGAAGAGCAGAAGGAGGGAGCTTTTGCTCTTTCTCATTGGGAAGCTGTCCTGGGGTTTTATCATCTCCTTTTGGTTTCATTGCATCTTGTGATTACTGCATCTGCTGGGGAGCACTGCAAACATTCTGCACACACTGGGAGCTGCCAGCATTTTGAGTCCAAGGCTACCTCTTAAATCTAGGTGTGTCTGCCCCAAGACTAGCATTCACACACGGAAACAAGACAGTTATAGAAATGCTATCTGGCCAAGAGAAAAAGGTAGAGTAAACACTGCATCTCTAACTATCTAATTATGTCCTAATGATAGGCTATTTTAAAAAAGGTATCTGGCTGGCCCAATCCTTAGATAAGGAGATAGAGACTGTTCGAGTAGGAGCTAGCTATCCTGCAAAGGTCTGACCAGGAGAAGAAAAGGGAGTGGAGGACGGAAGGCAAGGGCATGTTTAAAATCCTCTTTTTAAAGCTAATGAATGGTAATTCCTACTGTAAGCCTTCTTTAAAGGTGATCATGTTGATACTGAAGTGAAACTTTGAACCCCCCAGGGTGCGGTGAAATATTCACTGCCTTGATATTACCTTGGCCTGTCAGCGTCGTATTCTAACACATCTGGGAGGCCTGTGTTCACAGGCTTTACATCTGGTCAAGTACATATCTACTTGCCCAGATTCCACAGATAATTGTGATTCTTCACCTCTTGCAGCTTTCAATCTTTATTTTTTGTATTTCCAAAATGAAAATATCTTAAGTTTTCAGGTTATAAAATTAAAAGATGCTGACTACAAAAAACATTCAGTGCGTACAAAAAAAGTATAAAGGAGAGAATAAAAATCACTTGTAATTTCATTAGTCAGAAACAAATATCGTTAACACTGTAGAATTGTAGCTCCTTCAACAATCTTTCCTATGCCCGCAGACATGTATACTTATTTTTTAAAAAATAGGGTTGAATTGTACCCGATCTTTTGTTCTAACAAGCTTATTCACTGAACTCAGCACTGTGGGCATCACTCTCCTTTGCACGTCATCTTTTGCCAATAGCAAATGTGTATTTTGAGGTTTACTGACTCGATCTATTCAGTGGTAATTTGCCAAACAACTGGACATACAGGGATATTTTGTTATATGAACAGTCACAGATGATTGGGAATTGAAACTCTCTGGAGAAGCTAAGACATGTGGTGAGCCTTTGCCCTCCTATGGATTTCTACTCTTCTTGACTGCGATGGCTGCTCTTCCTTCTCCAGTGTGTGTGTGTGTGTGTAAGACTGTGTTGCAAGTCCCTTGGTACTCTTGGAACACCTGGAACCCCGCAACTTCCTCCCAAAGTGTCTGATCCCTCCTGCTGTCTCTTAGTGTCAGTGACCCTTTGCAATTCTAGGCTCCAGAGTTGCTGACTGTCCTCACTGATGCCTTAGAAAGTTTTAGGACCCTTTACCTCCATCCACCACTTGCCTGGTTATCTGTGGTCCTTTACTGTTTCCAGAATATTTATGATTGTACCCGCCTTGCCCCCCAAACACCAAGTCATGTTCCCAAAATATTCATTAACCGTCTCCTCCACCTCATCTCCCTCCGTTCTCAGGGTATCCATGACAGAGCCTCTGCCAGAGTTTGGTTTTAGAGCGGTTTGTGTATAATGCTCTTAGGGAAATTTTTCATTCCAGCTCTGGCTTCTGTATCAGCTTTTTCTCCCCTTTGGAGGTACAGATGATTGGCTTATTTGCTGCTCCATTTGCTGCCAGGACCTTTGCCCAAAAGCTGTTTTTCTCCCTCATGAAATACTCTGGAAGGGAATAGGAAGCCATTTTACAGTTGTTGTCGACCCCCCTCCCCCCACCAACCCTTCTGGCAGCAAATCGAGCATATGGCCCTTTGAGGGTTCATAGGGAGCTGTAACTAACATGTATTGAATGCCAGCCATGCACCAGGCCCTGCCTGGGGCTCTGTGTTTGTTATCTCATTTAACCCTCAGCACTGCTCTGAAGGGAGGGTGTTATTATCCTTTCTACGTTTGAGAAACTTGAGGCTTAAGATGGTTAGTTTGCTCAAGATCATGCTACTAATAAGTATTCAGAGTTCAAACCCAAGCCTTCCGGGCTCCACAATCCTTGGATTCTTTTCGCGATCTCAAGTGATAGCATAATCTCCCCTCCCCAACCCACAAGGGGGTTTCTGACCCTCCACTGCTGCCTCAGAGGCCTCCTGACCCTTTTTGCTCCGCATAAAGTGTTTCTATTACTAGTGGTTATTTTTCCAGTGCCTGCAACGTGCAGCTTCACGTGAGCATCTGTGACCCCAGGATGATCATGCTCCCCTCAAAGTGGCCCTAGTCTCTGCACTCCCTTCAATGTGCACAAAGAACCCCCATGGCTCTTGCTGGGTTACCATGCACTGGCTTCCAGCACACCCACCTTTCTTGCTTCTCCAGCCTCTCTGATTTGATCTTCTGGTTTGCCTTCAGTATCTTCTCCCCTTAAATAGTGGTGTCCCAGGGCTTTCCCTTTCTCCCTGGCTATCACACTTATGTCATGACTTAAACATCACTCCCAAGTTGCCTGACTCTGGCCCTGCTGCCCAGACCCTTCTGTTTGATTACCTTCCAATATCTCGGACCAGATCTCCTGAAAGTACTTCAACCTTAGCATGTCCAACATCTGAACTCGCTTCCTCTCCAGCTACCTCCTTTATGGGCCTGCTGCTATTGTTTCCTGGCTTGGTTCATAATAGCACCATCTGCTATCAGCCATCTTATCAGCTGGAAGCCTTAGAGACATTATTTTACTCCATTCTTGCACATCTCATGTTCAGTTGATTTTCAAATCTTGTTAATGGATTCTACCTCAGAAATCTCTCTCAGATCTGTCTTCTTTATTCTCTCTGTCACTGCCTTAGTTCAGGGCCCCTCTACTCTTGTCTGGGCTGTGCAAATGGCCTTTTACCAGCACTTATCTTCTTAAAAATCAAAAATGATTATGTCACTCTCCTCCTCAAGAAAATCTCTGCAGTTTTGCTCTTCCTTGTAAGATAAAGTCCACATTCCCTGGCATGGCAGAGCAGGCTCATCCCAACTGGGTGCCCATCTCTACACCTCCAGCTTCCTCTTTGCCCACTTGGCCTGTGTCCCCTGTGCCCCACATCCCTGAACATGGCGCCCTGCTTCCCCACTTGCTTATCTTCCTCCTTGAAATTGCTCATTCTTCAGACTCAGCTCAGACATCACCTCTGAGATGCTGCTCCCACAGGTAGCAGGCTGGGTCCTCCTCTGTGCTCTCACATACATCTATGAGTCCACGCCTCCTGGTATCTGATTACACGTTTGTCTTTCAGACTCAAATGGAAATTCTTGGGGGCAGTGATGTGCGGAGCCCCCGGCACAGTGCCTCGTACATAGTAGGTGGTGAGGAATGCCACACCGATGTGGTGAGGAATACCACACCGTTGTCTCCAGAGTCCCCATGATACTCAGAACTCCTCTAGGGGGTTTGTGACCTTCTACGACCCTGGGAATCATTTTCTCCTACTCACATCCAAGTCCTTGGCCTCAGGGTGTAATCACTCAGAGTGATTACAGTTCTCTCACATTCAAACCACAGAGCAGTACCTTCCCTTCCTTCCCACAGTGGCTGTGATTTCCCTCTTCTCTAATCGCCCCATCCCTAGAGCGCCTCTGCCCCTCCACTGTACCAGGAGGGAGGATCTGCTTCTTCATTGCTTCCCCAGGCTGGCTGTGAAAGCTCCATTAATCCCTCAGGCTGATTTATCTCAAAGTGAGGTCCTGAACACCCACATCAGAATAAATGTGACTGCTTGTTCGAAACACAGTTCTTGGTCCACCGCCCCCGCCCTGCCCCCCCCCCCCCGCTCTCTTGAGGGATAATTGCTGGGCAGGGGGCCCAGGAGTCTGCATTTTGATCAATTCCCCTAGTGATGCTGGTATACCCCAAAGTTGTGACTTGTTCCAGAGCAGTGTACACTCACTAATGTTAGCAAGAACACTAGTTCCCTCAGACATTTCCCATCGTGGGAGAACTTAAGTAAGATTGGGACATGCTGGCAAAGCAAACTCCCTTCCTGGAGAGTCACAGTATAATTAGTATATTACAGGGCAGCGATCTCCCTAAAACAGCAACAACAAAAAACAAACCAGCAATCAAAGAAGCCTGGTTTCCAGAGGGCAGCCTTTATTCTCCCTTCTTGCACATCAGCATTCCGCTGTGTTCCCTTACTGCCCTGGAGCACTTCATTTCTCCCTTGGTTTCAAGCAAGGTGATGCCTATCATGTGCTTAGCAGTGCCCTGCACTAACGGGTGCTCAGCCCCTGAGAGTTCCTGCCCCTGCTTTATTCCCTGCTCTGCCTGTGACCCCTTTTGCTTCCCTCAGTGGGTCCCTGACAGCCCCTCTCCTCCCTGTCGCCCTGCAGGGGGGGTCCTCTATGCTGCCACTGTGAAAAACTACCTGGGGACGGAGCCGATTATCTCCCGGGCTGTGGGTCGAGCTGAGGACTGGATTCGGACAGAGACCTTGCCATCCTGGCTTAACGGTGGGGAGAGGGGGAGGGATGCTCCCGGGACAGAGTGGGCGGAGGCCTGGGGGCCCCAGGCTGTGTCTGTGGGATCTGAGGCCGCCGGTCTCCCCAGCCCCAGCCTTTGTCGCAGCGGTGGCCTTGAGCCCAGCCGAGTGGGGAGATGAAGACGGAGATGATGAAATCTACTTCTTCTTTACGGAGACTTCCCGAGCATTTGACTCATACGAGCGCATTAAGGTCCCGCGGGTGGCCCGCGTGTGTGCGGTGAGACCCCAATCCCAGCTGTCTATTTGTCATCTCCTGCTCTGCCTGTCTTCTTGTCTTTTCTTCTCTGAATCTCTGTCTTTGCATATCTCCTCTGTCTCCTTTTTTCCTCTGCCTTAAATTCTTTTCTGGGAGCTTGAGGAATTTGGGGAAAGGGCTCTGGCCTCTTTGAACCTCATAATTACCCTTGTGACACACTGTCCCAGGAGGTGGACTAGTGTAGAAATTGAAGGCAGAAACTGTTGACAGACCTGGGTTCAAGTCCCAGCTTTACCACTTACTGCCTCTGTGACTCTGGGCAAGTTCTTGAGTATCTTTGAACCTCATCTGTAAGATAAGGATATGAATACCCCTAGAGATAAGTGTTGTTTTGAGGACTAAATGAGGTAATTTATGTAAAGTGCATGGTACAGTGCTTCATAAATGCACAATGAACTTAGTCACTGTCATTGTTATTGTGACCTGTCCACCCCTCTATCTCATTATCCTCTGCAGTTGCTCTGTCTGTGTCTCTGTTCTTGCATTTCTCTGCATCCGGCTCCCCATCTGTTTGTGTCTGCCCTAAAGTCAGGGGGAATCTTGTATTGGTGTTCACACGCTGCCCCCAGTGTTGGTCTTCTAAAGAGAATTTCCCATTCACTTGTTACCCCAGGGGGACCTTGGGGGCCGGAAGACCCTTCAGCAGAGGTGGACGACGTTTCTGAAGGCTGACCTGCTATGTCCAGGGCCTGAGCATGGCCGGGCCTCCAGTGTCCTGCAAGACATGGCCATTCTTCGACCTGAGCATGGATTGAGGACCCCCATCTTTTACGGCATCTTTTCCTCTCAGTGGTGAGGGGGTCCTAGTGTGGAGGAGAATTACAGGGTGGGAGATACGTGGGGTTGGCACAGGGTCAGCGCTGTCTCCTCCAGAGAGGGTGGACTCTCCCTGGAGCCCTGCTGCCTCTGCCCTGGAGCAGGCTGTGTGGCATCTCATTTGACAGGGGATGAGTTGCTGTCCCCTAGTTCCTTCCAAATATCTGGCTCCAACCTGTGACTCTTCCAGGGAGGGGGCTGCTATCTCTGCTATCTGTGCCTTCCGACCACAAGACATTCGGTCAGTGCTGAATGGGCCCTTCAGAGAGCTGAAACATGACTGCAACAGGGGACTGCCTGTCATGGACAATGATGTACCCCAGCCCAGGCCCGGAGAGGTGAGGGGGCTGGGGCAGCGCTTCACCCCATGCCTGAATTGTCCCATTAGGGCAAGAGCCCAACTAAGCATCATGGCACTTCCTGGCCCTTGGGAAACTTTGTCACCCATGCTATGTCTCCTCTAGTGCATCACCAACAACATGAAGCTCCAGCAGTTTGGCTCCTCACTCTCTCTGCCTGACCGAGTGCTCACCTTCATCCGGGACCACCCACTCATGGACAGGCCAGTGTTTCCAGCTGATGGCCACCCCCTGCTGGTCACTACAGATACAGGCTATCTCAGAGTTGTGGCCCACAGGGTGACCAGCCTCTCAGGGAAAGAGTATGATGTGCTTTACCTGGGGACAGGTATGTTTAATAGTCAAGCAAGTTGCCCGTCCAGTGCACACATGCTCTCGTCACAGAGAGGGTCCCATACATACAGGTGTCAGAGTCCCAGGCACAGGTATGGTTATGTCATCATGTCTTGCACCTTGCCTGCTTTCTAGAGGATGGACACCTCCACCGAGCAGTGCGGATTGGAGCCCAGCTCAGCGTCCTTGAGGATCTGGCTTTATTCCCAGAGCCACAGCCAGTTGAGAATATGAAATTGTATCAAGTGAGTTGTAGATTTTGGGGAGTCTGGTGGGGAGACATCTGAATTCAGAGCCAGTTTGTGACCCTGGGGTCTGGGAGATCCAGCATATTCCTCTTCCTCACTCCCCTTCTGTAGAGCTGGCTCCTGGTTGGCTCCCGTACCGAGGTGACACAAGTGAATACAACCAACTGTGGCCGTCTCCAGAGCTGCTCAGAGTGCATCCTGGCCCAAGACCCTGTCTGTGCCTGGAGCTTCCGGCTAGATGCGTGTGTGGCCCATGCTGGGGCGCATGGAGGGTGAGTGTGTCTATGCTTGTCTCTTGTCTGCTGTCCCAGGGCTCTGGCCCATCCATATGTCTATGTCTGTTTTTCATCTGTTAGTGCTGCCCTATCTGTGTGTGTGTGTGTGTGTGTGTGTGTGTGTGTGTTTATTCTCTCTGTTAGTGGCACTTGTGTGTCCATCTGTCAGTCCATACTAACTCATCTGTCTTTCCATCTGGTGCTGCCTCATCAATGTCCTTGCCTCTCTGCAGGACCTGCCCAGACCATGTGATTGACCTCCATGTTGCTATACGCTTCTCAGTTTTCATTTTACAAGAGTTCTCAGAAGTGTTTTCACAGTTGACTACTCTCTCCTTCCTTGAAATTTTCTTTCCTCTTGACTTCTATGATTGCATTCTCCTGGTTTTCCTCCCTGTCTGACCTGCCTGTCTCCCTAACTGATTTCTTTTCCATCCAACTTCTGAATGTTGATATTCCTCAAGATTCAGTCCTCTTTGCACTTCCACACGCTCTCCAGGCTATTTCACTCCCATTATTTCAACACTGTCTGAGTGCTAATGACAACCACGGATGTATCTTTAGCTGAGCTTCAGAATTCCCTATCCAACTGCCTATTTGATATTCCCCTTGGATGCTTCACAGGCAACTCAAACTTAGCAAGTCTTAGCATGCACTGTGTCCTTTTTCCCTCACATGCTTCTCCTCTGGTTTTCCTTATCTCAGAAAAGGGAGCTCTATCCATCCAGTTGCTTAAGCCAGAAATTTCCCACATTGTATTGCAATTTATACTGACTGTAGCTCCAAACCATCCTCAGTCCACACCCACTTCCCTCCATCTCTACTGCTATCGCTCTAATCCAAACCATCATCTCTTCTTAACTGATTACTTTAATAATCTCCTAATTGGTCACCTTTTGTCCATTTGGGGCTCCTACCATCCATTTTCCACTTGGCAGCTAGCTTAAAAATGTATGTCACATTGAAGCAAATCCCTGACATCATATTCATCTAAAATATTTCAATATATATCTCTACCAGATGAGGACTTTCTTAAAAAAATTTTGTTATAGGGAATTTCAGACATTCAAAAGTAGAGAGAATAGTATAATGAATTCCCATGGCTAATCGTATTTTATCAATACCCTCAATCACTCCCAATTATTTTAAAGCACATCTCAAGCATCATATCACTTTTTCTATAAATCTTTCTGTGTGTATGTCCAACACAGAAGGGCTTTTTAAAAACATAACCATGTTATCATGATCATGCCAAAAACTTAATTTTTTAATGCCATCAACTATCCAACCAATGTTCGAATTTTCCCAATTGCATATACTTAAAAATAGTTTGCTTAAATCAGGATCCAAATAATGTCCATCAATTGTAATTGGTTGGTATGCTTCTTAAGTCTTTTAATCTTTAACTGAGATTCCCCTTCAGTGAAGTATTTTTAACTGGTTGTTTGGAAAGTTTTTTTTTTAAACGACTTTGAGATTTCCTATTTGAAGCCCAGTTAATTTACAGTATATTTGAACATATTACTGAACCCCATGGTGACAAATATTTTAGAAGAAAAATATTTGTCTCTGGGAATCCATTTTTGGTTAAGAATTTTGACCTGGTCTTTTAGTTTCTCTGGGGAGAACTTTTTTTTTTTTTTTTAAAGATTTTATTTTTTCCTTTTTCTCCCCAAAGTCCCCCAGTACATAGTTGTATATTCTTCGTTGTGGGTCCTTCTAGTTGTAGCATGTGGGACGCTGCCTCAGCGTGGTTTGATGAGCAGTGCCAGGTCCGTGCCCAGGATTCGAACCAACGAAACACTGGGCCGCCTGCAGCGGAGCGCACAGACTTAACCACTCGGCCACGGGGCTAGCCCCTCTGGGGAGAACTTTTAATTGTCTAAGACAAAAGCAAGTGCCTTATTCTTTCCTTTATTGTTTTAATATCCATTAAAATAAGATTTCATTGTTCTTGGGTATCCTGTGTACTTGAGCCTCAGGGTCCCCTTAAGATGTATATGTGTGTGTGGGATGTGAGGTGTGTGTATATGCCAGTGTATTTCTTGGTAATACAAGAAATTTCCAAGTGGGTACTTCTGTGCACTCTATCCTCCATACCTCAGTTCATACAAGGGAGGAAAACAGAGATTATGAAGTTCCTGCAGCTGTAGCTGCACATATAGCCTTCCCATGCTCCCCGCTCTCAGCTAGACTAAGCAACCTTGGTTTTACCCAGGAGGCTTTAATGTATTCATACCAGTCTTAGAGCTCATTTCAAGGGCTTCAATTCATATTGAAGGAGTTCACACTCAAACAGAGTCTGTCTTTGGTTGCAGCTTTTGTGTGTTCAGACCAAACTTCCGCCTGGTTACCTCGTCTTCACTAACGGTGCAGTAGAGATCTCACTGGCCTCCCTCTTTCTGGGAGTGGTGCCAGGGAGTTCAAAGTGAGCAGTCTGTCTTGCTATCCCTCTGTCAGACACATTCCACCCAAATCCTGGAAGTAGCAGGATTGTCTTTTTTGAAACAGATCCATTAAAGGCCAATATATATCGACAGTTGTCGAAGACAGAGTTCCTATGTAAAAACAAGCAGCTTTTATGAAAGAAAAAAACATCTCACTGACCCTCACAGAACTGTGATTAGCTTTTACGGCAAAGATGTTTGCTTTCTCTTAAATAACAGAAAAAAATAAGCTGTAGTTTTTATATTCTTTTCCAGAGAAATCTTGTGGTTGTGGACAACCAGCTACATTTCTTGGAAGTTTCCATGTTTCCGTTAAAGGACCCACCAAGCATCTTTCTAACAGACCCAGTGCAAATTTAATTCTCTGTGGTCTGCTAGAAATATATGTAGGATTTGACATGGCAACTGTCATGAGGAGTATAAGGGTTTGGGGGGAAGATTTAGCAGAGAAGAGTATGTTGACTGATAATTCCGGGAGTCATTTATGAGATGATGGGAGCTGTAATGAGTGAGTGAATGTTCAGTGGTACTGAGGAGGGTAGAAGGGGATGTTGACACTTTATTTACCAAGTATTCTTTTCTTTATAGGCTGGTCCAAGACATAGAGTCAGCAGATGTCTCTTCTTTGTGTCCCAAAGAGCCTGGAGGTCTGTATGGTTTAAGGAAATGTGGGTGGAGTCGGTGGAAAGGGGCTAGAAAGTTGTCCATTTTGGACCCACTTTAAAACTTGGGTCCTGGAAGATATAGCAGCCAGTGACCCAGGGCCTTACCCTCTTTGGAAATCCCCTTTTTAGCTTGTCCACCATGGCCCCTTCTCATATCTGATATCACTCCACATTTCTCTCCATCACATCCCCAACCTATAGCCTCACCACTTTTTGTGCCTCTGCTATCTCTTTGCAGAACACCCAGTAGTGTTTGAAGTTCCTGTGGCTACAGCTGCGCATGTGGTCTTGCCATGTTCTCCAAGCTCAGCATGGGCGTCCTGTGTGTGGCACCAGCCCAGTGGAGTGACTGCACTCACCCCCCGGCGGGATGGGCTAGAGGTGGTGGTAACTCCAGGGGCCATGGGCGCATATGCCTGTGAATGTCAGGAGGGTGGGGCAGCCCGTGTGGTAGCTGCTTACAGCTTGGTATGGGGCAGCCAACGGGGCCTCCCAGGCCGAGCCCACACAGTGTGGGCTGGACTGGCCGGCTTCTTCCTGGGGGTTCTTGCAGCATCCCTGACTCTCCTCCTGATTGGTCGGCGTCAGCAGCGACGGCGACAGAGGGAACTTCTGGCTAGAGACAAGGTGGGCTTGGACCTGGGGGCCCCGCCATCTGGGACCACAAGCTACAGCCAGGATCCTCCCTCCCCCTCTCCTGAAGATGAGCGGCTGCCCCTGGCCCTGGCCAAGAGGGGCAGTGGCTTTGGTGGCTTTCCTCCACCCTTCCTGCTTGATCCTTGCCCGAGCCCAGCCCACATTCGGCTAACTGGGGCTCCTCTGGCCACGTGTGATGAAACATCCATCTAGGGCTGGGCAAGTGACCACTAGTGCATGGTGACCACTAGAATGCAATGACCATTGAGAAACTGGGGATCACTGGGCCTAGACGCCTGTCCTGGCCCCTGAGTTCTCTTTGGCCTTTGAGTGATCAATGTCTGCCCTCTCTGGGCCTGGGTGGGCTCGGGGCCAGGCCTTTACCTGATTCCTGATTCTCATGAGAGATCAGAACTGCTCTCTGCAGTGAATCGAGACTTTTCCCACCCCTCCCCTCCGAATCCCTGTGACCGCTTTAGCCCTGGCCCACTATCTTGGGCTCATTAGTTTGGGGACGGGGCACAGAACATGGCTATGAATTTGCTTTCTGGTTGAACGCTGGCCAGAAGGAAGAGCCATAGAGGTGGTTGGGGACCAGTGTGCTCTGAGTCCTGGGGTGGTTTTGCAGATTCTCCCAGTTTATTTGATTCTCTGTGGGGAGTGCATGATCCCTGTGTTGCAGCGTGGAATCTCTGCCCTGAGACCTCCCATCCCAGTTTTCCTTCTTCCATGAAAGAGCGTGTGTAAATACATGGGTGTTCATAGGAGACCTGGCCTCATGTCCTTGAATGACTGGGCCAGTGCTCAGGTGTGTTCATGGGGGGTAGGGAGGGAAAAGGTTGGGATGGTGGGCATTGCCTGCAGAACTTTAGACCCAGTAGCCAGTGGAGGAATGGCTTTCCTTTCTAAAGGAAACAAACCACTGCCCCAACCCCCGCCCTCCCCCCCCCCCCAACCCTTCTCTTGAGTAGAGAAAAACTCCCAAAGTGACCTTCTGGGTGGAAGGGCAGTGATACATGTGACCCCATCATTCTGTTTGTTTCTGCCTCCTGGCTACCACCACTGCCATGCACAGCTGCTCTTTCTCTGGCTGGCGTGTAGGCTGGACCCCGTTTCCTTAGCTCCCATTCAAAATAAACTTCATGACATTCTCAATGTTAGAGGATGACAAAAGGGGAACAGTTACAGGACATATCAGCTGCATAAAGATAGGTTTGTATCAGTGACTTTACTCAGGGTGACACCCTTGACCTAAAGCAGGAGTTCCCCACTTGGGGTCCACGGACTCCCTGAAATTGTATGCAAAATGTTGTCTGTACATGTATGTCTGTATTTTTCTGGGGGAAGGTTTTATGGCCTCCATCAGATTCTCAAGGCCTTAACAAAGGTACAGGACCACTGCCCCAAGGTCACCATGTGTTGGCCAAGCTGAGATGGTGCCACTCATCGGCAACTCTTCCTGCCCAGCCACACCTGCCCCATGGCCAGCCCCTGGACTTGCAGCCGCTGGGGCCCTCTTGTTTCTCCAGTCCCTGGAAGCTGGCCTCCGTGCATATTTGAAGACACTGTCAGCTCTCACCAAACTTTAAGACCTCTTCCTGCTTCACAACTCTCAGCTGCTTTAGACTTCTCCTGCTCAGTTCCAGTCTTGGCCTGTGAATGTGCCTCATTCATCCCTGGCGAGGGATCCCCTTGAGCTCCAGTGAGTGATCCAGCCCTTCCCAGTTGAAGTTTTCACTTCTACTTTCCTCGGCAGCAGCCTGTGAACTACTCAAAAGAGTCCCTTTGGGTTTGGAATTATCAGTGGCTTTGTCACTAATAAGTGTGTGATCTTCAGCAAGTAATCTAACCCAGGAACATTTGTTTACTCATCTGTAAAGTGGGGATAATAATACCTACCTCAGGGTTGCTGCGAGGATTAAATGAGAGAACACATAAACAATAAAGCACTATCTATACCAGTAGAGGTCGTTATTGTAAAAATTGACCCATTATGCCATAATCATATAGCTTAACCATCTGATGCCCATGACACATGCAACTTTAAGCCCCATTCGGTGGAAGGAGGGTCATTGCTTCACACAGACGTCCTGTCTGGGCTCGACTCTAGCCAGATCTTAGCTGCCAGTGTCTAGGTTTTGGGAGGCAGGGCCTGTAGTTCTTATAATCCTCAGATGTGTCTGACCTTAGTGACCCTGCTCCTCCTCCTCTCTGGGCATGGAGGAAGGCTCGTGTTCTTCAGTTTATCCTCACTACACTCTGCTCTCTAGGTTAAGAGTTAGTTTCATTTTGGGGGAGGAAAGGAGATGAGAAATGTCAGAGGGGTCTGGGGTTCCTGTGAGGAGGGGAGGAGAAGAATTTTCCAAGGAGGGGAGGGACCAACCTACAGTGAATTGGGGGCATTTGGTTCTTGGACACTGGCTCTGATTGGAGGAAAATGGGATGAGGAATTTAGGAAAAATGAGGAATGATGGAAATAGGCGTGAAGAAGGGGAGAGTTGCATCTTAGATGGTGGAAAGTTCAAATCCCAAGAGTGAGTGAGAGCACAGGAATGTGAAATCCACTCCAAAGAAATAGTGTGAATCACTGATTGCATTATCTTTGGGCTGTCGGGGTGTGGAATGGGAGAGAACCCAGGGGTGAGGGAGCTGGAAAAGGTGCAGGGTTCCTCAGCAACCAGGAGGAGGGGTGGGGATGGATGTGTTTGTATTTACTTCCAGACTGCAAAGATTGCCTATTTTCTGGTCCTCACTCTTGAATTCCCCTCTGTTTTTGGCTCTGGTCCATAAACTGTGACTCTGGGCTTATCGCCCCTAACCAGTGGTCTGTTGCTCCCCATGTGACCTTACTGAAAGTAGAGCCAGAAAGAGATGCTCACTGTTGGCTCTTAGGAGCCAAGCTAGCTCCAGCGCACCACTGGCCCTAACCCAACCGGAGGCTGACTCACTGCCTTTCCCCCGCAGCCCCACAAGTCGACTGGTGGCTTCAGTGATGGCAGGAAAGGGCTCCTTTCAGTATCTGCTGGGCCCTGACTCTCCTGGCTACTCTGCCCCTGTCAGAGGAGGGCAGTCAGGGCTTCAGCACACTGTTCCTGGTCAAATGCACACAGATCCTGTCTCAAGGATGTGGAGATAGGACTTGCCTTTTTAGTTGTTGCAGAGGCAGGCAAGGTTGGAATTTTTAAAGATTGTTTTCACCAACTGGAGGAAAAACTAGCAATACAAGTAAGAAATCTTTCTGCAGTTTTAAAATTCTCCCTGGTGGGGCCCAGGGACAGGCTTCTCTGTGACATGGCAATTTGTGTGGCCAGGAGACAGCAGGTATGGTTCCAGAGAAGTCCATCTGGATTGATGTAAAATACCAGGTCCTGGTAGAGGCAGGGAAGGGCAAACAAAGAGAATGATCCAGCTCCCTGAGGGTGTTGGATGGAGCCAGGGGTGATTGGAAGGGCCAAGATAAGGGGTCAGGTTCACAGGGCTTCCCCAGGCCCTGGGAAGAAATAAGTGCAAGCCAGGAACTCTCTTCCTTTCTTTTTTTTCAAGAATTCCCAGCCGATGGGACTAGGGTTTTCCCTAGACACACTGGGGCAGGGGTTTAGGGCTACAGATGAATCCTGGACCTGCCCATTGGTGGGTATGGTACTCCTCATTTATGTCACAGTTGGCACCTCTCTCATGGAGTCGAGGACCCCATGACTTGGCAGTGCTGAAACACAGGCTAAAGGCTTTCACCACCTGCAGCTAGAGCCATGGTTGGAGCAGGAGGAGTCAGCAACTGATGCTGGATCCAAAGACCAACATCCCACCCTCAGGTTCAAGCAAGCCCTTTGAGTTGAGGAGGCTGGGAAGAAAATCCTCCCAGGGCTGAGCTTCACTCCAGGGACTCTCTGAAGGTTAGGTGTTGAGAAGGCTAATTAGACCTCTCTGATCAGAAGCTGAGGCAGAGCACTCATGGGGAACGCTCGGGCCTCAGGTCTCCTAGGCATACTTCATATCTGTCAGGTACGGGGTGCTAGTCAGCCTCAGATGGATTCACTGGAATTCTACCCTGCAACCTCAAGAATGCAAAGACTTGGCACTCATTCTCAGCATTCTCAAGACATGCTTAATCATGGGTGATAGGTAAGCTCCCATTCCTTCCTCCCTAAGAAGTGAGGAGGCAGAATTGGCCCTTCTCTGAGGCCAGGATGGGGATGGCTGTTTTGTTCTTTGAGTGATGGAGATCTGTGCCCTGCTTCCATGCAGCTGCTTCAGAAGTGACACAAGCTCTGGTGGGATGGAAGGTATGGATGCTGGAAACAGTCATGGTCTTGAGGATTATGGGGAAGTGTCCCCGTGCTTTGGTGTGGAAGGATGGAGCTGCCTACCCTTTGTGTGGGCTCAGATGACGAGCTTCTCAGTGATCATAGGAACCAGAGACTCTTCTGCCCTTTGCTGGGAGCCACATGAGTCCCCTGAATTCATGTTCAGTTCTAGGGAGAAGGATGACTACCCTTAAGATGGCTGAGATAGAATGTTTTCCCCCTGAAGTGACTGGGAGCTCAGAATGAGGTAAATTTAACTTATGGAAATAAGATAATACTTTTTGTACAGTGTGAGTTTGTGGAGAAAAATTCATCCCCACTATAACTAATATCAGCGTTTCTAAAATTAGCTGAGACCAGAGCACCTGCCTTGTGAACTGGCCGATAGCTTGAGAGAGCAGAACTGGCTGTAGACGGGGTAGAGTTGAATGAGCTCTTGGTGCCTGAAATAAGAAGGAGGGCCTTTTTCCAACCTTCTGCAGGAGCCGTTCCCTGTAAGGTAGCTTCCCCATACATATCCACCAAATTAATCTTTGATCAGACTCAAAATCCGTCACTTCTCAGGTTTACTGGATTTATGCAATTTTTCTGTGGCTTCATCATAATACTATAGCTTACCATAGATTGTGATCACCTTGTAATTCCCAGGTAAACATCCTCGGGAAGAACGTGAGCATGAACCTGTGGGGTCCTGCTTGACAAACTGAGGTGTCCACATACTACCTCTAGGAAGGTTTATGACAAAGCTGCCATTAGGAGCTTTGCTAGATAAGTTCTTATTGTTTTGGTTGTTTATTGCTGTACTAGTCACGACAGGCTTTGTTATGACACAATAACAAACAATCCTATACTCTTAGTGGCTTAGAACATGTTTATTTCTTACACTACTTAAAAAGGAAGGAGATTCTGCCATATGCTACGACATGGATGAACCTTGAGGACATTATGATAAGTGAAATAAGCCAGGCACAAAAAGACAAATAAGCATGATCCACTTATATGAGGTACTTAGAGCTGTCAAAGTTGTAGAGACAAACTAAAATGGTGGTGACCAGGGGCTGGGGATGAGGGTAAAGAGGCGTTATTGTTTAATGGGTATAGAGTTTCAGTTTTACAAAGTGAAAAGACTTCTGGAGATGGATAGTGGTGATGGCTACACAATATTATAAATGTCTTTAATACACCGAACTGTGTACTTAAAAATGGTTAAGATGATAAGTTTTGTTATCTGTATTTTACCACAATAAAAAAAATTGGGAAAAAAAGTGAATAACATACAGTCCCTGGGGCCAACTAGTGGCATAGTGGTTAAGTTCATGTGTTCCACTTCAGTGGCCCAGGGTTCACAGATTTGGATTTTGGGTGTGGACCTACACACCACTCATTAAGCCATGATATGGTAGTATCCCATATACAAAATAGAGGAAGATTGGCACAGACGTTAGCTCAGGGCCAATCTTCCTCACCCCCCCCCCCCAAATTACAGTCCCTGCCTCCTTGAAGCTCCTGATTCAGTGGTGAGGCAGACAAGTGAGTAGATAACTCAGTTTGAAAGGCGCTATTGTCAAGGTTTGTCCCAAATCCCGAGGAACCCAATGATGCCTTGTTCTGCTTACATCTTTTCTTAGCTGGCAGCTTGAGAAACAGACTTGAGACACCAACAAAAGGCTTCGTACCCCCACACTGGACTCTGAAGCTACGGAGACAGTGTAATGTAGTATAGTGAGACAAATATATGACTTATTTGGGGTTTTTTTGTGTATCCAATTTTACATAATAAAACTTTTAAAAACAGGATGTTTCTCTGTCTGTGAAACTGGCAAACATAAAAAAAAAGTGGATGATACTTTGTGCTTAAATATTATCCTATTCTGTTGTCGGAAGTGAAGTTAGTATAAACTCTACAGAAGGCATTCTGGTAATATCTATTAAAAACTTTAAAGTGTAGGGGTGGGCCCTGTGGCCAAGTGGTTAAATTTGCATGCTCCACTTCAGTGGCCCAGGATTTTGCTGGTTCAGATCCTGGGCACGGACCTGGCATCGCTCCTCAGGCCATGCTGAGGTGGCGTCCCACATAGCATAAGTAGAAGGACCTACAACTAGAATATACAACTATGTACTGGGGGTCTTTGGGGAGAAGAAGAAGAAGGAGGAGAAAAAAAAAAGATTAGCAATAGATGTTAGCTCAGGTGCCAATGTTTGGAAAAAAAACAACTTTAAAGTGTATATATCATTCGACCCAGTAATTACAACTCTGGATATTTATTTTAAGGAAATAACAGTATAAGTGTGCAAAGATGTATTTCTAAAGGCTTCAATTTTAGTATTAATTATAAGCCTAAAATATTAGAAAAATCCAGTTATTCAACAAGAAAAATTTGGTTAAATAAGACCCAATATTGACTTGAAAAACTGTCCACAACATTGTTAAGTGAAAAAAAGAGAAAACCGTAAGAAAGAGAAGCACAGCCCCTGATAGCCAGGAACTGGCTTGGCATCACAGCGAGGTCTTGGACTTCTCCTGTTTCACAGGACACCAACGTCAGATAAGGCCACTCTGTGATGTGACAGATGGAGATGAAAACAAGACCATGCCATAATTACATCTGCACACAGACCAAACAGGAGCATTGTGCAAACCACAAAGATGACCAAGCATCCACCTGTCCCAGCTGATAGGAGTGGGTGCTGCGGCTGTCCCAATTCTTCACCAGCTTTAGCCTCGTGTAGTCATCCCTCCTGGATGAGGTTTACTACGGTACCCAATCACGGAATTACTCACTTCCTGGCAACATCCAATTCAGAGCAAAACCCTGCTTCCTTAAACCCTCCTGCAAAACGCCTAGCACAAGCCCAAGTGCTATAAATTCTTTCTAATAGCTTCTTAAGGAAGTGCCCCACGATCCCCATGTGTGCCTTCTCCCTCACTGCAGAGGGATGAACCCAACTGGCTGGATGACAGGTGTGTTCCTGGTGGTCTTTCAATGGCAGCCAGTACAGCCTGCTGTTGTTTGTAGTAGATATGTATTTCCATTGTCATAAAAATGGGTGGAATAATGTGAAATAATACACACCAAGCTGTTAGCGATGGTTGTCCCTGATGAAGGAGTCTATTTTTTATTTACTTTTTCTTTTTTTGGGTACACCGTGCATGGAAAGAGAGAAGGAGAGAGAGAGAGAGAAGGGGAAGGAGAAGAAAGAAGAAAGAGAAGAATGAAGAGAACAGTGATGACCATGGCAGTGGCAGTGACTCTTAACTAAGTGTTGAATAAGTGTTGATGATGATGTTATTGGATGATCTTTATTTTCTTCTTTAAATTTTCTACAATTAATATTCAGTACATTTGAATATGAAAAATAATAGAAGTTATTTTTAAATGGAAGAAAATTGTGATTTTTTTCCAAAGAAAATACTATATGGCCGTTTTTAATTTTTATTTTTACAATGGTATCTTGTCCCTGACTAGAATTGTGCATATCGTCACAAACCGTGATTGACGTTTGAAGCCTTCTGGTTTGCCCGGTCAGTTGCAGTACGGTTATGATGCGGTAGGTGTCGCTCTTTCCCCAAGAATGGCGTATTGCTCAGGCTGGCCGGAAGCCCTCTCTGAGCAGCGCCCAATTCTGTCAATTATCTGTCTGTGAGATACACCTAATCACTAATCTTTGAGTACTTTGTACTTGTAATTTTCCTTCCTCTTGTAATTTTAATCTGTGACTCAATCTAGATAAGAGGAATTACTACACGAATACACTCCTTACTCTTTTTTGTAGATAGAACTGTTACATAGCCATCCTATCTTCACAGTAATCTTTTCAGTACCGCAGGCAGGTATTATATGCTCCATTTTACAGATAAGGAAACTGAAGTTAACCAGAAAACCTAAGTCATTAATGGTTAATTGATCTGGCTTTCTTTCCCCTCTGTTGTCTAGGTCTAGAAATTAGCACATATGTAGCAAAACATCACTCTTTGTGCTTTAAATATATTAATATATAAATGTATCGACAGTAAAAACACATTTGGATCGGTTTCTGAGAACTGCCATCCAAATGATGAGGATCGACCCATGCTGCTTGTGCAGCGTGGTTGTGCAAAAGCTTCTGATGGATGCCCTGAAAGAGCAGCCTCTCAACTTTGGGCAAGGTGGGCAGCCTTCAGAGGTCTGGGAGTTCTTTGCAAACACCTAGGCATCCTTGGGGAGGATGCTGAATGTGACTCCTGTGTGGGTGTGACCTGGGGTTACCATTATAAACATGAGTTCTTGTGCTCTGTGGTAATTTCTGACGCACAGGATGTTTGCTTCTTCCCTCTGAGGGCTCACACTTTTTTTTTTTGAGGAAGATTAGCCCTGAGGTAACATCTGCTGCCAATCCTCCTCTTTTTGCTGAGGAAGCCTGGCTCTGAGCTAACATCCGTGCCCATCTTCCTTCACTTTATATGTGGGACGCCTGCCACAGCATGGCTTGCCAAGCGGTGCCATGTCTGCACCCGGGATCTGAACTGGCGAACCCTGGGCCGCCGAAGTGGAACGTGCACACGTTATGCTGCGCCACCTGGCAGGCCCTGGTCTTACACTTTTGAATCCTTACCTGTGATCCTTCTCCAGCTATCACTTCCTGATGCTGTCTTGTAGCTGTGCTTTCCCCTTTTCTAGTCCGTTTTTCCTGAAATGGGATGGAGTAAGAAATCAAATAACCAAGCTAGGTAGAAATGAGTATAAAGTTTACCAGGTTCAAAGCAAATCTATTTGAAAGACGTTTGTATTTGTATGTTACTTCCTGATTCGTGACTGAATTATGGAAGGCTGAGACAGATAGGGAGCTGGTTCTGGAGAGACGAAGAATGACCCTGCCAACCTTTTTTAAAGTCCCAAGATAATCATGGGCCAGCCTTGATCTCAGTCCGTTGAGTCACCCTGGGACTTGGTCCCTCACTCTAATGCTGCAGTGATTCGAAGGGAATGCTCCAGGCTGGGGTGAGGATGTCCAGACTTATGGAGCTAGTCTGACCACCCTCTGATGGTGTGGTGGGTTCTGGGCCGGAGGGAAGTTGGTGGGCTGTGGGGCAAGTATGAGGCAGAAGAAGAGGCTTCAAGGAAGGGTTTCGAGATCATGACTCGAGCTGAGACAGGAAGATGGCAAATCCAATCCTCTTCCCAGCAGGCATTGAGACCCAGTAGGGGCCCTCTTACAACCTCCAAGGTGCAGAGTGGAGAATCAGTAAGAGGACTGGATGCACAAACAGCAGCATCCTATGCCAGGCAATGTGTCTACAGTGGGGTGGGCAATGGAGATGCAGGGTTCACACACGAAATGGTGGCCGGCGGAAATGAGGTAGCGGAATGGACCCAACCAGCTGTCTAAGCCCCAGCCCTGTGCCTTAGACAGCTGGTTGGGTCCATTCTGCTGGCCCCAGGGAGGGGACACAGGTGAGGGAGGTTTAATGTCCTCAGGAGACCGAGGATGAGGTTACTGGAACTGGCAGGCTCTGGCCATCACCTTCAGCCCAGTAGTGGCGCAGAGCAGCCTGGCACATGAAAGCTTGAGGCTGCCAGAATGATTTCCGAATCTACCCACCAGGCAGGCAGAAGTTTTTGCTGGATGACCACAAGGAAGAGCCCTCTCAACTTCGGGCAAAGTGGGCAGCCTTAGAAAGCTGAGAGTCTCTGCAAACAGCTAGAATGGGGCTAGCCCTGGGTGTAGGTGCTCACACCAGGGGTCATGGTCACCTGGGAATCAGGCCCAGACAAGGCCTTTCTGGACCCACAGATCTAGGGCCCCCCTTCAAAAGGGAAGCGGCGAGGCAGAGCAGACCAATCTGGTTTTTCAGGGAGGTACGGATGGGTGGGAAAGCTGCCTTAGGTCACAAACACTAACCACTTGGGGAGAAACACAGCTCATCCTAATGGCCTTAAAATGAGTTTTGGATGTGCGTCCATGTGCACATGTTTGTGGGTAAAAGAGATTTATTATTTTTTTCAATTATAGAAATATGCTTATTATAAAGCATTCAGAAAATACTGAAAAGTGTAGAAAAATAAGAGTCACTTGGAATCCTGTGGGCCAGAGACATAATCTCTAAATATATTTTGATGAATTTCCTGCCAGACTTTTTTCTCTGTATATATTCAACATAGGTATACACATATATATTTTTTTAATTAAATCATAGCATAATACTGTTTTGTAACCTGCTTCTGCCATTTGCTACTCTATCTTGGACACTTTTCCACAATAATAAATGTGGCTTTACACTATCCCCTTTGGTAGCTGCATAGGATTTCTTTGCCTGATATTTCTTATTTTAGTGAGTCCTCTATTGCTTAAAATCACATCATTTGAAAATAGTGATAAATTTCTTTCCTTCTTCTTTTTCTTATTTCAGCACATTGACTAGAATTTCTAGAAAAAGCCCAGAGAGAGCTTATTCTTGACTTGAACTCGATTTGAGTAGCAGTGCCTTTGGGATTCACCTTTGTTTTTCATGCTTCTTGTTCGTTTCTAATATGTTTATAGTATCAAGGGCGTGTCCTTCTCTATCTCAAACACTAACAGGGTTTTACATTTTTCTTCTACGGGAATCAGGATGGATGTTGAATTAGGTCACACAACTTTCTAGCGTCCATCAAGATGAGGGCACAGTTTTTCCCCGTTAGCTGGCTGGTATCCTGGTGTGGAGCCTGCCTTGGTCTCCTGGGATGAATCGTGTGTTAGTGATTTTGTAACCCTGGAAGGGGAAGTGGCTGCTCTTGGAAATCTTGTTGAAAGGGCAGCATGCTTCGTGCCCTGAGCTAAACCTGCTCTTTTCAGTGAACAATACAACGAGGAAATTATCCCCTGTCAGTTCATAGGACATTTCCTCATTCTTTTTCATAGCTACGGAATGCCCCTCTGTGAATGTGTTAGTTTATTCAACCAGTTCCCTAGTGCAGACAGTTGGGGTGTTTCCAGTCTTTTGCTGCAGTGAATAACCTCAGAAATACGTTATTTCATAGATGTGTGGGTATACTGTAAAAGAAATTCTCAGAAATGGGACTGCCATGTGTTAGAATGAATTGGGAAGCCTTCAGCCTTTTATAGACAGGCAACTAGACAGACAAACTCTGACTCAGATAAACTCAGAGTTTAGATAACTTGGCAATGATCTATTCCTATGTTTGATAAAACGTCCCCAGCCAAGATAGTTGGGTCTGGAACTCTTGCATGTATGTGTGTGTGTGTGGCAGAGGGGCGGGTGGGGAGCAAGTGGTTGGTGGATATCTTTTATGCTTCCTTCTTGATGCCCATGCTTTCCCAGAGCTGTGTACATCCTTCAGCCTCTCAAGGGTTATTCATTTAGATTTTCCAGGACACAATGGAAGCAAGGAAGATGATAATTGTTATCACACACTGAGCACCTTCCCAGGGCCAGGCACCATGCTGGGTGCTTTAGATGTATTATTTCTAACCCTTATTTCAACCACCCCAGGAGTTCTTTTGTGCTCTTTTCTACAGATGAGGAACCCAGAGCTGTTTGCTCAAGGCCACCAGCTAGGAAGTGGTAGATGCAGAATTTGAAGCCAGGTGCACCTCTCCACAGCCATGACCTATTAACCAGCTTTGCTGGCATTCCGATTCTGCACTTAACAATGGCCTGGGAAAGACTGACCAGTAGGGATATGTCCTGAAGGTTAACAACAGTAGCCTTCAGCTTCTGGAGTATCTTCTTGTAAATAACAGCTCTGTGCTGCTAGTTCCATGTGATGTCAAATCAGGTCTAATTAACAAATGCTTATGGAACCTCTGCCGCATGAAAGGCAGCGGTTAGCCACTGTAGAGAATACAGAAATGTAAATCAAGACTCGCACCTGGACAACTGAAGCCCAGTCTTCAAAGCAATGAGTAAGCTGACTGGTTAACCTTAAAAATAACTACTCCCACCAGATGATGTTGCCAAGCTGATTTCCCAGAAGCGGGACTCTGTAGGTTATAAAATAAACACAATCAATCAAGACTAGTTTGTGCTCCTTCCTGGGGCTCTCATACCACACACCAAAGTAAACTCCTGGTTTAGAAGCTTATTAAACATCTAAATCAAGTCATGGAAAAACTAGCAACGATTAGAGTATTCATTTCTATGGCAGAGAAATAACTTTAAAAGAATTGAAGCTACAGAAGAAAGTGATAAGGAAAAAGATTAATAGACAACAATGGAAAATTTCAAAAAAATTTAGATAAATAATATAGTAAGATGATATGTGTCAGTGTGATGGATTATACAAGAATTTATGAAGGACATTCAGAGTTTTACAATGAGCAAGCATTACTTTTTTTTAATAAAAATAATGGTTACGGTAATTTAAACCCGAGTTTAAAAAGCTTATTCAAATACATGAGACAACAATACTGTGACCCTAAATATCGCCCAAGAAACGTAAAGAGATGATCTGCCTGATTGTGTTACTAATACCTTCCCAGAGACAGGATTAGGTCAAGAAAGGAGAAAAAGTAAGAAAGTAATGAAAATGTCCACCATGTTCCTATCCTTAAACCTAGTTATCCCCCTCCTGAGAATTTATTCTAAGGAAAATTTTCTAAGGATAGAGAAGCTAAATGTACAAGGAGCTTCTGCATACTAGGGAAATGGCTAACCCAACCACAGTGTATCTATACAATGGAATATTATTCAATCATTAAGATAATCATTATGAAGACTTTGAGGCCACATGCTTATAAAGTAATGTTAAATGAAAACAACAGAAATTTACCTACATGACTATTCCACTTCTGGAAAAGTAAGAAGTTCGTATGATCAGGGCCTGGAAGGAAGATATGAAAAGAGTTGTGTTCGGATGAAGGTAATTAGGGTTTTTTTCCCTAATTTAAAAATTTTAAGTTTTTGGACAAAAATGATTTTTAAAGAAAAAAGGAAGAAAATTGTGGTGCTAGGATCTCTGGGCATCTCAGTGGGTTATACCAACACTGTTTACACCAGCAGCAGGCACTTGGCTGGATATGACAACCGAGTGCCGCCTCTATAGCTGGGCCCAGACCCAACCTCGAAGTTGGTGTCTTACGTTCACAGAGCTCCTCTCTTCTCCTTTAGCCTGTGGCCTAGCCTCTCTCTCCAGGCCTCTCCTATGATGTGTCTCCCTAGCACAGCCTTCAGCACATAGCACAGCAGGGCTTCTGTCCTGCACACAGTGTGAAAAGTCCCAGGCACGGCATGCTCCCCTTTCTGGCTCTCCCCCAAGACACAGCAGAACAACCCGGCTTATCTCAGCTTCCATATCCTACACCCACGGGTTTCTGTCACCCCTGCACCCTCACTCCCACAACCTTTAATAGAAGTAACTCTAAATGAATGAATAAAACAGAACTGGACTTTGTCACGTCGAGGGTAATTACCCAAGAAACAGGATGCTGGATTAAACTTTTATGATTTACGTTTTATATAACCAAATTGCTTTCTAAAGGGATTAATCCAAGTTAAAGTGCAAATTTCAAAGCCTCTGAATAAAGCATAAGAGAGACGCACAGGGGCATGGACAACTGACAAGTATAATCCAAGAATGAGAAGTAACCAAATAGGGATCGTAAAATTCTGAGAATTCTCTGGAAAATGGTGCTGAAGAAGCTCGGTCAACTTGCAATTATCTTGTACAAGTGAAAGGGCATGGAAAGTAGCAATGATATAAAACAGGGCAGGATCCAGGAAAGGATCTTATTTATAGAAGAGTAGGCCTGGAAGGACTGAGAGCAGACGGGGCCACCTCCTCTTGTCTTTCAGCTGAAGAAATTCAGGACAGCTAGAGGCCCAGCCAGGAGTGAATCTGATCTTCTACTGCCCAGTCCAGCACTCTTTGCCCTTCTGGATCTTTCCACATCAATGCATAGAAACCTTCCTTGTTGCGTTTTAAGATATTATGTTCTAAGGATGGACCATAGAATATTTAACTAGCCCCAGTTATGGATCGTTGATTATTTCTTGTCTTTTGCTTTTACACCGTGTGTTGCTGTAAATAACCTTGTATATATGTCATCTTGTAAGAATGTAATCGTATCTGTGGGATAAATTCCAAGAAGTGGGTTTGCGAGGTCAAAGGATAACTGCACGTGTACTCTTGAAAGATATTGCCAAACTGCCTTCTGCAGGAGCTGCATCAGTCTGCATTCCCATTAGCAGAGTAGAAGTTGCCTATTTTCCCACAGGTAGAGTCAGTCCATGCTGGAGATATGTCTTCCCTGGTTATATTCTGCTTAGACTAACATTAAATTTTCTTTCTCCTTTTGAGTAAATACCAGTTAGCATCAATTGAGGGGCATTGGTCCCAAGGCATGCTGGGTAACAGGGGGAAGCAGCTTAGACTTAAAAAACTTGGTACAGCTAGTACGTAATATATAGTCTGGAGTATCAGTGTCTCTCGCCTCAAATTAGCTCTTCCCAGCACTTCTCTGTGAGAGACCATTGCTCAGAATAGCCTTGGATGTTGGGCAATCAGGTGGTCAATTCTAATTTTATCCTCAAACTGATTCTGTGGGATGTGAGAAGTACTTCTTATGATTTCCACTTGACAGATGAAGAAACTGAGGTACAGAGGGGTGAGAGAGCACTCTCTTAGTGGCCTCTTCTCTCTTGGGGTGGGACTCAGATGTAAGACTGAGGTCTCGATGAGCTGGAGAGAGTTTTTAGAGGGGAGAATTTTGAGTGGGCCAGGGGGTGGCGGGGTGTTGCCCCCTTCTGGGGAGATGCAGGTCGTGCAGAGGGAGTAGAGAGTAGCACATTGAAGGCTGGCTCTAGGCTCCAGGCTCAAGAGAGAAGAAAGAAACAATCTTTAGTTCAAGTCCTACCCTAAATCCTGGTTTACTGCATCCTTGAGTTTCCTTGGGGCCAGAGATTGGACCTCTTTCACCTTCATACCTGTCACCTCTAGGATTTGCAGGGCCCAGGGCAAGAGTGCAAAAGGAAGATGCCAGCCTCTAGCTGCCCCCTTCTCCTCCTTGTTCTGCCTCCAGCCTGCATTTTCAAGCGGCCCTGTGCACTGGCCTCAGCCACCACTCAGGCCTAGAATTTCACATAAGCAGTAAGGTCCACCGTCCAGACCCAAGGAAGAGGCCTGTGCAGGCTCTAGAAGGGACTCAGGACTGTATGGACAGGGAATTCTGGCAACCTAGGTACCTGGAGGATGGCCTAGAGGGAGGCTAGGACTCCAGGTGGGCACATTCCTTTGGGGCCATAGATTCCTTGCCAGAGCAGAACTCTCTAAAATGCAGGGCCTATGGGTGGTACTATGGAAAAGAATCCAGTCAAATTATCAATCATCAGGTGGAGCTGGAAAATCCAGGTGCGCAAAAACCAGATGGAAGTCAGGGAAATCCATCCATAGTGAAAGGGCTTAAACAGACAGAAGGGAGGCAGAGGCTGTAGGAGCCCAGTGAGCAAGAAAGCACCAGTACAATGCATGTTATAGGATGGGATGGGATGGCCCAAAGATGGGCAGGCAAGGAGCTGTCTTAGAGCTGGCGTGTCTTGTCATATGAAGGTGCATGGAGCTGGCTATAAGTGGGAACCATCCTTTTTCAGACGGTAATTCAAGTCCTCTTTTCTCTCCTCAGAAGGCAGAGATATCTGTAGACTCAGGCACAAAAGTCCCCTCCAGCCTGATCATCAGGCCATTAGGTTCCACCCAGATTCAGGGGTTCCTGCCTCAAATGATACCTGATTAGTTTTGTTGAAACAGAATTTTAACTCAAAGTTCCCTCTATAATATGAGTAATGCAAAATCCACATTGACTGAGTGGCTCCTTAAAAATACAACTAAGTACAAAAACCTCTGAGAAAGTCATGCCATGGTGAATTTTCTTTGACTATCAGTCTTTTCCCACTTGAGCGTTACTGAATTTCCTTGGTTTCTTCAGCTCTCCTAAAATGTCCCTGCTGTCATTTCTGTTTCAGGTGATTAGAGACTCCAGCCAGCAAACCAATGCCGAATTGGCACCAGTATTACCAAGTTTTACTGCATTTGGTCAAATCTTCATAAGCTCAGTTTTGCTTTCTCATGGAATCATAGGCTCCTGGAGTTGGACGGAATTTAAAGCCAGGTGCTCGAATGCTCTCAGTAACCAAGGTCTCACAACCTTCCAAGGCAGCTGACCCCACCTTTGAGCCACTCTGACTTCCAGAGGGTCTTCTTTAGGTTCAGCTGAAAACTGTCTTCTCTAATTTTCCAATCATTGGTTTGCATTTGACCCCTTGGGCTCCATACAGAATAGCTCCAGTTCCTTTCCCAGTTGACCACCCATAATCTGGCCCAGTTTACCACCATAATCCATCTGAGTTGCCTCTGTGGATCAGACACCTCTTGTGTCTTCAACTATTCTCCACATGGTGTGGTTTTAGGAACTATCCCCTAAACTCACGTGCTGAGTTTGCAATGTTTCAGGGGGCCTTCAAGTGAAGATGCTGCATGAGCTGTTGAATGGATAATCTGATATTCAGGAAAGAGGACTAAGCTAATGGATATAGATTTCAGAATCATTAACTTGTGTAGGGGTGATTGAAACCTACACAAGTAGATAAGCTCACTCAGGGAGGTTGTGAGGTGAAGAGAGGGTGGAACCTGGGGGAAGATGGATTGTTCAAGGATAAGTGGACAAAAGGGGAGGAATTCATGAAGGACAAGGAGAAGAAGTGGTTGAAAAGACAGGGGAATGACCGGGGAGAGGGTTACAACAGAAACCCAGGGAGGAGAGAGATTAAAGCAGGGGTAGCAGTGATGTCTAATGTAGCAGAGGCCCAGGCATTTGGTAGTTGCGGAATGTGTCAGTTTCTTAGGAGACGTGAGACCGGGAGCTAAAAGAACAGAGTTGAGGGTGGGAGGGGAAGAAGCAGAGTCAGTGAGTGGAGATGACTTTTTGAGATGCTGGGCTGGGAAGAGAAATGGAGGCCTAAGGAAGGGGGAGTCTATGCAGATCTATTTGTCCTTAGAATGAGAGAGACCTGAGCTTGTTTCATAGCTAATGGGAAGGGGGCTGAAGAGATGAGACGACACAGAGAGGTGGGACATATGTGGGGAGTGGGGAGAGAGGGGATGACTGGTGGGACAAGTCCTGAGGAGGAGTGAGGGGTTATTGAAGGACAGTAGGAGAGATTCTTCTTGAATAGGCATGGGCACCTCATTCGCAGAGATGGAGGAAAGGCAAAGCAGATAATTCTGAATGCAGAGTAGAGAGCGGATGGCAAGATGCCCAGTTTCTCCTTGACATAGTAGGTGTGGTCATGTATTGATGACCAAGGGGAGCAATGGCAGAGTAGGGGTTTGAGTAAATAGCAAGGTTTGGAATAGATGCCCCTTCTCATAACAAAATGGTATATCTCCTGCCCGAGTCTGAGCAGCACCACAGCTCCTGCTGCCTCTCCACCCCGTCCATGTCCATGAGATTGGATCCCTGTGGATCCCACTATTGGCCTCACTGGGACCCCAGTTTATTACCTTCAACCTTGAGGGCAAATTTCTGGTTAACCTCCTTTGTGTCCAAACTCGTCTTTTGGATGAGACAGAGCCTGGCGGGGGGCGGGGGATGGGGACAGGGACCCTTCCAAGTGCTTTAAAAGTATTAAATTATTTACTCCTTAAGCGACCCTGTGAGGTAGGCACTGTTATTATTTTCATGAGGAACTGAGGCACAGAGAGGGTAAGGAACTTGCTCAATGTCATTCAGTTGGTAAATGGAAGAGAGGAGCTAGGATTAGAATCTCAGGTAGCTGGTTCCAGAGTCCAAACTCTTAAGTTTCTTCAGTAAGAGAGAATGAAGGTAATTTGTAGAGCAAAGGAGAGAAGGAAGTAAAAAGGGGGTGAGGATCCTAATGGTGTTTCAGTCCCTAGTGCTGTGGTTTGAGCTTTCCTGGGTCCTGCTTTCTTGAGATTTAATTCTTCAGCTATGCCTTTGATACTGTGAGATATCCCCATACATTCTAGTAAAAGGTTCAGCTGGAGGGGCTAAGTTGTTCCCAGGAAACCGAGCCTTCATTTAGCCCTGATATCTAGGGATGTATGATGGGCAGGGTATGGCATGGCCACGAAGGATTGGGTAGGATTCTGCTGTCTTACTTGTGGGAGGGAGTGAGGCCATTGAGGTTACTGAGCCAGACTGGGCGTGGGGGTGTCGGCGGCATTAGTCTCCTTTGTCCTGGACTTGCCTTTCCTGGGTTTCCCCCATGATCTGTCCCTTTGAGGTCCTCGTGTGTTCACCCACTGCCTATCTGAGCTAAGACACTCTGGGTGTCAGTTCCTTCCAGTTTTACCTCCTTCTCCTCATCCATCCTGGGCCCCACTGGTGATTGTTTCAGCTACATTCTCATCCATGACCCACCACTTGCTCTTCCTATGTACCTGTCAGGCCATTTCCCAACCGTGAAGCGGCCCTACTCTTTGTTTTCTCTGCTGGAGTTCAGCTAGAGAAAATTCCACAGCCAGGCTGACTGGGTCCAGAACAAATTTACGATTTCCAACCTTAGCTGGATTCTCAATGTTGCTAAAAACTCTTTTTATCCCTCCGTCAGTCAGTACTTCTCAGATACCCTATGCCAACAGCTCTGAGCTCTGCCTGTCCTCCTCTCCCCTCCTCTCCCCTCCTTCTCTGTAATCTCCATCCTCACAGCTGGGGGCAGGGATGGGATGCATATTGACTGAATCGTTAGTAAAGGCAGGACATGCTATGCCCTGAGTATGAAAAGAAAGGAAATGAGAGGGTCATCAAATCACACTCTGAAATTGGTGTCTGTGCTTCAGGTCAGAGATGTACAAGGGCCCTGGAAAGAGACAAGCTGGATCCCAGGCCTGGATTGTGGTTTTAACATATCTAAACAGAACATGTCCATTTACATGTGACTTGGTCATCCATGCAAGCCCAGGGGAAAGGGAGTCCCAGAGGCTATCTCTAGCGTTAACCATTTCAGTGTTGAACAATTGCAACTGATCACACACACACTCATTGAATCCCAGTGGGAACCCCAATGAGAAGGGAAATATGGCAGACTTGAGTTTTGTAATGCAGCAGCTGCAGCACTGCAGGGAACAATGAAAACTCTACATGGCACTCGTCGACCTTCGAAAACATTTGACACAATCTTCAAGACTGGGGTTCTGACAGCTAAGAAGCAAGTTTGGCACCTCTGAGGCATTTGATTTAGACAAGATTCCATGATGCTGTCAGTTCCCAAATTTATGTCTCTAGTCCTCTTGCTTGAACTTCAGACTTGTGTATCCAACTGTTTATGCAACATCTGCTCTTGAGTGTTGAACAGATATCTCAAATTCAAGATGACCAAAACTTAACTCCTCTCTCCGCCTGTAAACCTGCTTGATTTACAGTCATCTCCAGCTTGGTTAATGTTTGTGGTGCAGTTAAAATTGTTCATCAGCACCTAGTGAAGAAATCTCAGTGATCAGGAACTCTTTTGGTTTTTTTTTCAGTTGCTTTTCGTACAATAAACTTAGCCTACATGAGTTCTCTGGGTAGTAGCTGGTTGGGCATCCCCAAGACTCAGTCTGTCATGATGGAGAAGGCTGGGCTGGCCTGACCAGGACCTGACGATCTTAGAGAAGGAAGCTCAAGAGTCATCCTGGATTTCATTAAGGCAGGAAAGCAGAGCGGTGATCAACCATAATGGTCTGGGTTCAAATGTGGGCTTCAGCACTTACTAGATATGAGGCCAGGCAAGTCTTTACTTTCTAGAGATTCAGATCCTCATCAGTAAAATGATGGTTTTAACAGTATCAACCTGGGGGAGAGGGGTGTTAATTAAACGAGAATATATATATAGTTACTGGTGCACAGTGAACACTCAGTTTAAGTACTGGTGGTTATTCCTTATCTTAGGATTTCCTAAGCTAGAAATAAAGAAATTGATTTGACAGCCTAAAGAAATTCTCCTGAAATTTGTAAAGAGTTGTACATAAAATACTCATTGAAGAGCTGAAACAGAAAAAGATCATCTTCCCATAAATACTGGAGCTTTGTTTCATAGTTTTTTCACGTTACTCATCTTTAATTCATCCATGAATTCAATACACGTTTATTGAATACTTAGTGTATGCCAGGCACTGTCCTAAATGCCGGAAAAAAAATCAGTGAACAAAGCAGAAAAAATCCCTGTCTTTCTGGAACTAACCTTCTAATGGGGGTCAGATATTAAACAAAATAAATAAGTTATATCTCAGGTTGGAGGGGAGGGGATGATTCATTTGGAGTTTTAATTAGGGTGATTGGGGAAGGCACACAGCCTCATGTTCTGAGCTGGGGGAAGATACAAAAATATCCTAAAATATAGTCTCAGCCCTCCAGAAATGCACAATCTGGTCAAGGAGACAAGGCAGCATTCACATGTCAATGAGTGATGAAACAAACAGGCATTATGTGAATGGCTGATGGAAACATCAATGTTCTAGGAGGTCAAAGAAGCTGGAGAGCAAGGGAGGGATGCAGCCCAAGGACTTGTTGGCAGGAGTGGTCTGGAAAAGTTTCATGAAGGGAGTGGAATTCAGCTGGGAAATAGTGAGGCACCCTGCTCCGCCCTTTGCTCTCGTTAGCTGCCAGGAAGCAGCTTGTGTTGCAATGGGTCAAAATGAAATACTAATCTTGGCCTTTTCCAGGAAGACGCTGTGATGCGAAGTTACTGTAACAGGGACAGAAAACCAGCAGTGGCTTCAGTGGACCCCCACATAGCCAGTCAGAACAGGTTGGAGGAAGAACACAGCTTTCAGATAAAGGCCAGAATATGAACTCAGCAGGAACCAAACTCCTGGAGACTCAGTAACAACCTCTGCCTCAAGGTGATTCCAGATCTTTGTAGCATGAAAATGTGAGTGGGCCACAGGTGGTCCTGGGTCAACCTTGGTAGGAGCTGCCAGCAGGAGGGTCCTTCTTGTCTCTTTCCTAAGTCTTTGAGTTTACACCTGTTCTCTACAGATGTGGTCAAGTCCCACTTAAGGGTCTGTGTTAGAGGAGCCCCAACAAGCATGGACACAAGCCTCAGGGGTGGTGGCCAGGTGCAAAATGGGGCCTGAGAAGTGTGAGTTCCTCACACTCATTTTAGATTGGATTGCAAAGGGAGAAAGAGGTAGGATGTGTGAATCAGGACAAAGATTGGTTCTTTGGTCCTAAAGAAGTGTCAAATCTCCAAGGAGTCAAGTACAGTAAATTCACCCCTGCTTGGTGAGGCAGGCACTGAGTTGCTCTAACAAAGTAGACAGGGAAAAAAAAACAATCAAATGCTTAGATAATTGGGGCCTTAGATGAGCCACCAGAGTGGACTGAGGGTGGAGGAAGGAGAATTCTTGATCTCCTTCTCCCATCCTCCATGTGGAATTGCTCTTGGAGTCTTTTTTTTTTTTTTTTTGAGGAAGATTAGCTCTGAGCTAACTACTGCCAATCTTCCTCTTTTTTGCTGAGGAAGACTGGCCCTGAGCCAACATCCATGCCCATCTTCCTCTACTTTATATGTGGGATGCCTACCACAGCATGGCGTGCCAAGCGGTGCCATGTCCACACCCGGGGTCCAAACCAGCTAACCCTGGGGCGCCGAGAAGTGGAATGTGCGAATTTAACCGCTGCACCACCGGGCCGGCCCCTGCTCTTGGAGTCTTACTTTTATCTTCTCATGGCTGTTTGGCCTTCTACTTGAACTAGTATCTAGTACAATTCTTGTGCTGGGTAAAGATGGTGGCCCTTGTAAAATGTGATCAAAAACTTAGACTTCGAAGAAAGACAGGCCTGGGTTCTCATCCTGGCTTCCTCTATTACTAGCCCTGTGGCCTTGAGCAAGTTGTTACAACTCTCTGAGCCCATTTCCTCATCTGAAAAGTAGGAATAACGATAGTGCAAATTTCATGGGGTCATTGTCAAATTAGATAAAGCAACTAGAGTATAGTACTAGCTTGTGGATAACACCCAACAAATATTAGTTATTTTTATTATTCAGCCAGTTGGGAATGAGGAAAAATTATTATTAAGGGACACATGTTGTACAACAAGCTGACAGAAGAGAGAGTAAAAACTGTTACCTGTCTACCAATGTGGGCTGGATTCAAACTTAACAGATATCTCCAACAATGTTGCCAACTAGCAGAGCCCTGATTACCTTCAGAATGGTCACTGGGTTTGTCCCTTCCCATCCTCTCTGCTTCTCCAAACCCAGCCCTGTCATCCTGACCTTCATTCCTGCCTTCATGGAGGCCATGATTCATCCCACTGCTCTTCAGTTTCTCCCAACACTGCAGATGTCCTTGTCTCCCATGCTTTTTGTCCTTCAATTAGCTCCATCCAAATTATGATCATCTTCTCTTCTTGACCACTCAGCTTAGACGAGGAAAGCTTGCAAATGTGTAGATGGGTTTGGTTTGAGGATCAGAATGATAGAAGAAGTACATTCATTCAGTTCAACATTTACTAAACACAGATGATATATTTTAAAAGGAAACTAAAATCAGTTAAATATCATTTTCTCTATGGCAAAGATGAAAAGAATGACTATATACCTTAAGTAGGTGAGGAATGTAAATTGATACAATCTTTTCAGAGAGCAGTTTGGCAATGTGTATCAAAGGGTTCATACTCTCATGCTGGGGATTTTCACATACTCTTCATCTTAGCAATTCCACCCAAAGGAATTTAACTGAGAATGACAGCAGAGATTTACAAGCTGGTTCATCACAGCAATTGCTTAGAAACAGTGAAGAGAATTACAAATGACCTGTGTTCAAGAGTAGGAGATTGGCTGAGTAAGTTGAGACACAGCCTTGTATGTGACCACTCTATAGCCTATATAGATAATGTCATATAAATCTGTTTATAGGCAATGAAAGATGTCTGTCATATATTATCATATAAAAATCAGACTATAAAGCACTGTGTATCATGTGTTATAATGAATATTTATATGTTTTTAAAGCTTCAAAAGATAGGTACCAATTTATACACTAGTATCTTTGGGTTTGAAGATTACAGAAGATTTTCTATCTTATTTTTTACTTCTCTATATTTTCTATTGTTCTATGATGAGTGTGAATTAGTCATGTAGTTATAAGCCATTATAATTTGCATAAAATTTACCAGCAACATATTTTAGGCTTTAGAGATTTAAAAATGAATAAGGGACTAACATTTGTTGAAAGTTTATAATGTGCCAGGCCCTTGCATAATTTATTTCATTTAATTTTCACCATAATTGCATGAGACATTATGGTTCCAGTTTACAGATAAAACCACTGAAGCTCATAGAAGATTAGAAACTAACCCAAGGTCATACATTCACTGGAATTTGAAACCAAGTCTGACTCCAAGGCACTTATCATAATTCACCCAGATTTTTTTTTTTTTTTTTTAAAGATTTTATTTTTTCCTTTTTCTCCCCAAAGCCCCCCGGTACATAGTTGTGTATTCTTCGTTGTGGGTTCTTCTAGTTGTGGCATGTGGGACGCTGCCTCAGCGTGGTCTGATGAGCAGTGCCATGTCCGCGCCCAGGATTCGAACTGACGAAACACTGGGCCGCCTGCTGCGGAGCGCGCGAACTTAACCACTCGGCCACGGGGCCAGCCCCAATTCACCCAGATTTTTACTTCCCCCAACACCACAGGAGCTGGCATTCTGGGAGGGGCTTAGAACCCACATGCCTAAAGACATTAGGCCTAGGCAGACCCAGATCAGTGGCACATGAGTCACACAGCAGAGGGCTGTGGAGTTACAGAGCTGCAGCCCTCTGGCTGCCGTAATCAGGGACCTGATGTCAGATTTCAGTAATCAGCGACTAGGGCTAGGGCTTTCCCAGAAGCCACACAATGGCAAGGAGGGGCAGGTGGGAATGGATGGGGAGCCTGGAGTAGACATGAGGAGGCTTCTGGCACAAGCAGTACTGATCTAGGGTTGCTTGGAGGAGAGTTGCTGACTCATATTTCATGGCTGATCCCTTTGCACCTCATTTATTTTCTAGCAGGAAAGCTTTTGTCTCATTGATTTTCACTCCTGAGTTTGCCTGTTTGAAATCTCTTCATTGCCTTTCGATTAGCCTTTGTGCCCTGCTGAGCACTTCTGAGTGTTTCCACTTCACACACATCAAAGAGCCAAATGAGGAGGGAAGACATTCTGTCTGTAGGGGCCAGGTAGAGGTTCCCAGAGGCAGTGACCAGGCAGGGTCCCTGGGGTACCACTCCCTCTTCTTTATCATCTGGAAGCTTCCAGGACACTGGGAACATTAGAGAGGAAGATAAGGAGAGGAGCAGAGAGCAGAGGTAGAGACATGGGAGAAACTTGAACAAACTAGGGATGGGGCTGGACTATGGGGACAGAATCCCAGGCCAGGCCTAGCCGGGCAAGGCTGGCATGTTGCCCTCTCTACTACAATTTGACCAACTAGAGATTCATCTGGGTTACATTTTAAAATATGTCTTTGAAAAGTAAATGCAATTCATGATTCTGGATTGGATTCTGGATTTAAAAAATTATTATAAAGGACTGGCAAAATTTGAATGCAGACTATATATTTTATAAAAGTTTGTTAATGCTAAATTTTCTGAATTTTTAAATTGTATTCTGGATTTATAAGAGAATATCCTTGTTCTTAGAAGACAGATGCTGAAGTATTAGGTGTTAAAGGGCATGGTGTCTGCAACCTGCTGTTAAATGGTTCAGCAAAAACAATAATGATGTGTGCATGCATGTATATCTGTACCTCTCTATGTATAGAGAAATAAAACAAATGTGGCAAAATGTTAGCAATTGCTGGATCTTGGTAAAAGAGTGTGTAAGCATTTATTGTACTAGTCTCACAACTTTTATGAAAGTTTGAATTTTTTTTTTAATAAAAAGTTGAAAACTTCTCTGGGGAACTTCTGATCTGGCCAAGATGGAATAACAGGTTGAAATTTACCCTCCTGCCTGAAATAATGATAAAAAAAAACCCCAAAACCAAAAAACCACATAAAAAATATATGAAGCAATGGTTTTCAGGACATGGACATCAGATAACGAAGGACACTGTTTCCTGAGAGGTGAGTCCTACAATTGCTCCACCTTACCATCTTGGAGCAATTTCTAGGCCACAGGACAGGGAGGGGAACCTTGGTGGAGCCTGGCAAACTCTCAGTGTTGAGGAAACAGAGAGAGGAGTCTAGGAGACCCAAGCAGTTAGAGTTTTCAGGACAGAGAACTGGGGGGGGGGGCGGGGGGGGGGGCAGAGAGCCACACAGAGAGAGCTCTGGAGCTCTGCAGAGAGTCCTTCTCAAGAGTTCAGCTGAGTACCGATCAACATATGTGTGAGGAAACTGACTGAGAGGATGAGAAGTAACAACAGACGTCTGGGAACAATGTCCACTCCCACCAACCAGATTGGAAAACCTCACGGCTCATGGAGCACTGGGTAGTGTACACAGAAGGGCCTTGCCTCGGGAGTGGGGAATAATAGCCCTAGATTGAGCACTTCTCGAGACTCTTCCAAAATATCATAAAAGCAAAACCTAAAAGGATCAAATTGTTTCCAAGTAACTTAACTATATCCCAGTACTAAGCTCAACAATACTTATAGGGATACAAAAATATCTAACATGCAGCAAGGGAAGGTTTACAATGTCTAGCACCCAATGAAAAACTACGAGGCATGCAAAGAAGCAGAAAAATATGATCTGTACAAAAAACTTTAGCCCCATCTCTGTCAGCAAAGGCAAGGGCAAAGTGGGAAGTCCAGATTTCTGCCCTCACCGAGCTGCAATGAGGCACCCCACTCCTTCCCTGCAGGAATGGTGTCCCCCATACTAACTCCCTTGTGATGTCAGGAAAGGCTGTGTGGGGAGCTGGAACTCTCACCCCCACCCAGTAATGAGATACCTCTCCTATATTGGAGTGTCAGTGGAGGCCAAGTGCGGAACAGGGACTTCCACTCCCACCTGGCAGTAATGAGGCAGCAACTCTCTTCCCCTCATGGTATGGTGTCAGAAGCAGCCTGCTAAAACAGAACATTTAAATAAAATCTAGAGTCTTAGGACACAAATTCCCAAGTGTCCAGGATATAATAGAAAATCACTCCTTATGTCAAGTACAAGGAAAATCCCAAATTGAATGAGAAAAGACAGTCAACAGATGCCAACGTTGAGATGCCACAGATGTTAACAAAAATGTTAAAGAAACTATTATAGAAATGCTTCAATGAGTGGTTATAAACATCCTTAAAACAAATGAAAAATAGAATGTATCAGCAAAGAAATAGATGATATGAAAAAGAACCAAATGGAAAATTAGAACTGAAAAATAACGTCCTAAGTTTGAAAAAAATAATAACTAAAAATTAGCCAAATTTGACAAGAAACATAAACCTAAAGATTCAAGAAACTGGTGAACCCCAAACGGTATAACCCCAAAAAAACTACACCAAGGAACATCATAATAAAACTTCTGAAAACTAAAACAAAGCAGAAAGAGAGACATGACACATTGCCCAGGGGGAAAACAATTTGAACGACAGCAATTTCTCATAAGAAACCATGGAGTCTGAAGGAAGTGGCAAAAGCATTTTTCAAGTGCTGAAATTGAAGAACTGGTCAGACCATAATCCTATATTTAGTGGAAACATCATTTGAGAATAAAGGGGAAATCAAGACATTCTTAGATGAGAGAAAATGAAGAGCATGTGTAGCCAGCAGACCCACTCTACTCTAAAAAAATGGCTGAAGGAAATTCTTGAAACAGAAGGATCAAAGAAGGAATCTTGGAACATCAGAGAGGAAAAAGAACTATGGAAAGAATAAAAATATACCCTAGCTGCTCACCATTTGAAGAGGTCATCACAACCCTCAGAAGATAGTCCGAGAAGCAATTTAAGAATAACATGCTGCCTTTAAAAAAGACCAGCGCCCATGCTGAACTTGGTAATGAGCTCCAGCAGGAACCCAACTGAGGCTTCCAGGTCAGCCTGACTATCTAGGATATTAGCATTTTATACAAAGCATTTTTATGATGTTATAAATTTCACATTTTTCACAGGTGTTTGTCTTATCATGAATACGATTCCTACAGCTATCTTTGGTAAACAGAATGAGTATTTCCTCATGATATGAAAACGCTAAATTGTCACTCGCTTCTCAGGGGCTTTGTGGCTTACTATGACCTCTTTGATAGTCTGTCATTGTCTACCAGCATTAAAGTATCACAATTTAGCCTAATGTAATTTTCCAGGCAGTTTTTAAAGTCAGTTTTTGCTGCTTTCTGATGTTCAAGATCGAAAAAGTCATTTTATGAGCAACTTGAATACAAAATAATGGAGATGCCAACTTGTAAACTCAGCACATTTTCTAAGCTTATATAGCACACTTTAAAGCATTTCATTGTAACATTCAGCACCGTGTAGTCCATAGTTTTGAGTTGTTTGGTTCAGTATTTGTCTCTTGAGCAAATATTTTGTTTGTTTCCATTTAGAATCCTTTTTTATAGAGCTTGCTTTAATTCACAAATTTGAGTTTTGAACTTGCTCTTTCTTTTCCTGTATTTAATTCCTTTTCAGGTTACAAAGCTTTCAGAAGCAGAACTAAGCAATTCTTGGATCCAGAAGCTTTTGATTGTATCTTTGAGCTGTTTAATAACTTAATGAACATTCTATATTATTCCATGGTAAATTATTCTTATTTTTTCATTTGCTGGTATTTTCTTTATTGATCTGTGTCTTTGGGTAAATAAAGAACATAAAGTATGGAATGTTTTTACAAGACAATAAATTAAACACACTACTCTTGATTTAACCATGATAAAAAAGTCAATAATAAGAAAACAATTCCCCTTCTCCCAAATGGGCCAAATATTTGAACAGCCACAAAGAAGACATATGGACGGCAAATAAGTACATGCAAAGGTGTTCAACGTCATTGATTATTAGAGAAATGCAAATTAAACCACAATGAGCTACTAATGGTTATCTGTTAGAATGACTAAAATGAAAAATACTGACCATACCAAGTGTTGACAAGGATCTGGTGCACCTGGAACTTTCATACACTGCTGATGGGAATGTAAAATGGTACAGTCATTTGGAAAATAGTTTGGCAATTTCTTAAAAACTTAAACATATACCTACCGTGTGATCTAATCATTCCACTCCTAGATCTTTACCCAAGAAGAGTGAAAGCATATGTCCATGCAAAGAGTTTAGATGAATGTTCATAGAGGCTTTCTTTGTAACAGCAAAAAACTGGAAACAACTCAAATGTCCATCAACAGGTGAATGGATAAACAAATTGTGGGCTATCTATACAATGGAATACTACTCAACAATGGAAAGGAATGAAGTATTGATACATGCAGCAACATGGATGAATCTCAAAACGCTGAGCAAAGAAGCCAGACCAAAAACAGAGGACATATTATAAATTTACACTTAGATAGAAGTCTATAAAATCCAAAGTAATCTATAGTGACAGAAATCAGATCAATGGTTGCCTAGGCACAGGGCAGGGAGGCAGAAAGAGGGATGATGAAAGAGTATGAGAAAACTTTGGGGGTGATGGATATGTTTATTATCTTTATTGTGGAAATGGTTTCACAGGTGTATCATATATGAAAACTTATCAAATTGTACACTTTAAATGTATGCGTTTTATTATATATCAATTATATCTCAATAAAGTTGTTTAAAAAACTTAAAAAAAATCATCTGTAGGAAGATTATGGGGTATAAGTCAGTCACACATTAATTAGTTTTCTAAACTTTCTTATTCCGTGAGGATCAGACAGAAAAATAAAGGGAGACAGATTTTGGTTCAGTAGAACAAAAGTAATCCTAAGAAGAAGAATTAAGAGTGTGATGAACCGCTGTTGCGTTTCCCATACTGTGTGTGTTTAAGAGAGACTGCCTACTTGCTTTCTGGAAAAGTGGGATTTGTGAGTTGTATAAAGATCTTAACTTTTAGGTTCCTTCAGGATGTGGGATTTTGGGCGTCTCTGAACCTTTTTCTCATCCATAGCACGTGCCCCCCATCTTCTCCTTCCTGCTTGCCCTCCCTTCTGAACACCTTCCTCAAGAAACCCTCTCTCTCTCCTTGCTCTCTGAGTCCTCCTCCCTGGTGGTATTCTTGGTCCCTCAAGGAGCCTTACTCTGAGTGTATCCATGGACCTCCTGCACTGGAAGAGATCCTGTTGATCCTGAAGGCTCTGGGCCCCACTTCAGACCCCAGGAATCACAGTCTCTGGGGGGAGGGGCCCTGGAATCTGCATTTTGACAAGCTCTCTGCATGCTTTCTCTGCATCTAGGAGTTGAGCAGCTCTTGTTCTATGGCCTCTGAAGAAGCTCAGAACTTCCTTTCAGGATCTCCACCTACTTTTCCTCCTTCTCTAGCTGTGGTGCTATGTCAGCATAGAAGTATTCGGTTTTCTTCTGTCTTCCACAGGTAGTTTCTGGGGCCTGCCACAGGACCCAATGGTTATTTAGACCCAGATATGACAGGAAAATGAGTTTGGAATTCTACAAAACCTTTGAAAAGTTTAAAAAAAATCTTGGGAACAGAAGCCATGAAAGGTCTGGGACTACCTGTACAGTTATTGCCGAAATTCCTGGAGTTGTTGAGTATTTGGAATCAAATCCCAGAAACAAATTGGCTGTGTGCACAGTCAGTCATGAATGGATCCGGTCCTAAGAGGTTTGGTGGGTACGGACAAACAGGGATGCGAGAAGAGAATGGGGTGGCTTCAGGACTGCAGGAACCAAGTGGAAACATTTGGCCTTTGGGGCCAGGAGCATGTGAGGAGCAGCTGATCCTGTGAGCTGGGCATTTGGGACCTGCTGTGGGAGAAACAATGTCTCTGCCTGGCTGATCGTCATCAGAATCACTCAGCGGAGGTGTGGGTGCAGTTCGCTAGGAAGGCAAGTGCCCCTCTGTCACATGGAGGGCTTTGCTGATCTCTTACTCCGACACTGGATATTCCCCCTTGCCCTGGTGCCAGGAACCCTGGGGCCCTCTGGGGCCTGTGTCACGCCTAGGAATGCCAGGCAAAGGTGGGGAAGGAGCCAAAGAAGATGACTTTGGTATAAACCCCAGCTGCTTGAGGTGGAAAATAAATCAAAGAGAAGGAATCAAGATGGTTGGGGTAGGAAGTGTTCATACACTCGCTCCATCCCTGCTCCACATCAGGCAGCTCCCCTGTGCAAGCCCAGCAGCAGCTGCCCCACCAGTCCTGGGAAGTAGGCTGGGCGGAGATGAGAGCCTTCTCCGGTGGTAGACACACCTGGGTTCAAGATCCAGTTCTGCTGCTTTACTTGCTAGCCGTGTGAAGCTGTCCAGCCAAGCTCCCTCTCAGCCTGCTTCTTTATCGGTAAAATGAGGATGACCAGAGTATCTGGTCTATGGTGTTACTGTAGGACTTGAATGACACATGCAGCATGCTTAGTTTAGTGGTACTCGTGGTTGGCATTTGATGGATGTTATTGTTACTAATCAGGAAAGGAAGATCTTCAATGAGATATTTGGCCAAAAATGATCAGATCTATTCCTGATCTCTTTGTCTATAGATTGAGATGGATCTGTTATCAAGTGTTCAAAGAAATAACATCTTGTTTCCTGACTCCTTTCAGTGAAGAGTGTTTCTTCTCTGCAGAAAGGAAAATGAAAGAGCTTTAGAGAACTGGCATGTTAGGTAGTCTTGAGCTTCACAGAGCTCACAGTCTGTCAGGGAAGAAAGAGGGAGAAATAAGTAATTTCCCTACTGCGGGTGAGCATTTCAAAAGGGGTCGTGAGAGGTGCCAGGACTGTGGGAAGAGCACAGGACTTAATGCAGTGGCGGTTCTTGAGATGCTGGTCCTCCCCCCGCTCCGGTGGCCTGACCTATCTTCTCCACCCACCCCTCCAGAAGTAACAGCTAATAGGCCAGTCCACTCGTAAGTCATGAAGAAAAAGTTTGTTCCAAAGAAAAGGCTCTAACTGTATTCCTTCTAGTTTCCTTGAAATTTTGATGGCTGGTTTTAGGAAGTTGCGGGAACTTGAAAAATTTCAGCTACTGCCTAGATAGCCGGCAAACGGTTGTAAAATAAAATATGTATCCATCATTTTCAGAGGAATTATAAAGCAGCTGTGATAGAGTGAAAAGAACCCTGGTCTTGGGGAGAGAAGAGCTGGTGTGCATCCTGGTTCTGCTTGCCGTATGACATCAGGCTAGTCACTAAACTACTCTGAGCCTTAGTTTCTTCATCTGCAAAATAGGATGAGGACATCTTCCTCCCAAGGAGGTAAGAGGATTACATACAATTGTACTCAAGGCAACTATAAGATGATGAGTAAACAAATCAAATTGTTTATCTAGGAGTCTAAAAACCAGAATCTTTCAAACAACAGAATGCTGAAAATAACAAAAACTAGTTTAGGCTTAAAAGACTAATATTTGGGTACTTACTGTGTCTAAGCATAGTAGATATATTTAAGTCCAATAAATAACCTGTGAGATGGATACTCTTGTCTATCATTTTATAGGTGAGAAACCCATGGCACAGAGAAGTGAAGTAACTCATCCCATATCCCCAAAACTAGCAAGTGGAAAAGCCTGAACACACCATCAGATGGTGCCTTTGCACAACGCAGCCTCTAGTGTGCTTTGCAGGTCAACTTGGGAGCCACTGGACGCTTTGAGCTCAGGGCATGCTTTCTTTCTCAGCATACCATACTGTGGGTATGGTATACTGCTCCCATGTATTAGCTTATTTAAAATGCAACAATCCTGTGGGGACTGTATCATCATTTCCATTTAATAGGTGAGGAAACTAGACATAGACAGAATACATGACTCTCTCAAGGCCACAAAGTTAAAAAGTTGGAGTCAGGATTCAAACCCACACAGCCTGACCTCAGGGCCTGTACACTTAACCATCACTTTAATGGAACTGTTCTAAAATTATTTTTTAAACAATCATTCATTTAAAAAATCATAGTATTGGAATGCTTGAAGAAAGAGTCACTATGGCACAGAGTACAGTGTGATGGAATATCCCACTGGGCTGTCAGTGACCCAGATGACCACCAGTGATGTCCAAGCTATTAATATAGGCGAGGCAGAGCTGACCGTGATGGAAGTCACAGTAACATCATGGAGGTGGTGCTCATCCATGTGGATCAATTACACGCTTTGGTGGCGAACATCTGTTTTACAGCACTGAATCGCATTTGTGCAAGTATATATCATCAATTCCCTTCCAAATCCACAAAACGGAAGACAAACCAAAGGGGAATCTCCAGGGGATGTGCGGAGGCTCGATCAAGTCTTTCGCCAATTGTTGTGCTCTTCGGAATAAATATATTTAAACGTCAGTAGTTCCAGTGACCTGAAACACGCTCTACCCCGTGCTGAAATCCTCCAGTCATTGGCCGCCCAGCTACTGTTCGCTCAATTCCCCCTTTCGCCTGCAGGTGGCAGCACCAGTGCCGACCGCTGTCCGGTGAAAGCGCTAGGGGACTGTGAGTCAAGGGAGAGTAACTTAGAGACAGAAGATGAGAACCGGGTTAGAGACAGAAATAGGATCCCACGAACTCCGACTCCGGATAAAACAAGGCATTCATTTAAACCCCTCCAGTCTAGGTGAAACTGAAACTCGGCGTGAGCAGGCCTCGAGGGCCCAGGAGACCTGCAACACGGGGTGGGCCCGGGGAGGGCAGGCGCAGCATCCTTTGCCCGGCCTACGTCGAAGCCATTGCGAGGGCGCTGTGGACAGGGGCTTGAGCCGTGTCCTGTGCGGGTATCAGTCCTTTCACGGCCTTACTGCAGCACCAGGGCCGGCCCCTGGCGTTTCATAAGACTTTACATAGCTGCATCCACCGAGGATCCGCGCACAGTCAGCTGCCCTGCCACGACGTGCTCTCCCTCGGGGGGACAGCCGTTACTCCGCACGTCCGAGGGGTGGGCTGCCGCGGAATCCAGGCGCTGACTACCCGCTTACCACAGGATTTGCAGAAGCACAGGAATCGGTCCAGGCTCGGCAGTCTCGGGACGGGAGGCCTCATCCTTTAGACCAGACACGGTAGTGCTGACTTTGCCCTCCGCTTTTCCTGTGTAGGGACCGGTCCTCCATGTCTTTCTATGTCTTCTCTCCTCCCCTCAAATGAATGCTAATCACATCCAAACCAAAAGATCAGAGACGAAAAGTGGCCTTCTTCAAGAAAACTTACGTTTGTAAGAAGAGAACTGGACACAGCTGCATGATATATAAGGGCGTCATTTCGGGCATGTGGACAGACTCCTGGGGGAGATCTTTGGGAGCGGTAGGTTTCTTTCTAGGATTCCTGAAGTTACATTTCATAACTCACAACTGGCTCATGCCTTACTTAAGGCCACACACACGTGGCTGAGAGGGAAGTCTGACTTCCTGGCAAACCTCCTTCTCTTCGCGAAGCGTGGAGATGGGACCTTATTAATTTGAATAGCAACTTAGAGCCTCAAAAGAGAAGAATAATAAAATGCAGAAACTTCTTTAATCAAAGCTGATTCTCTAGGAATGGCAGTTGCTTTTATTTAGCCACAGGTTTGAGAGACAGACGTTATTCACATGGACTTCTGACAGGTAAACGTTAATCCCTGGTGTTTATAATGATGATAATTACTGCATGTGAACAGCGTGGCTGGCATCCATTGTCCTCTACTGATACTCCAGCACAAAGAGTCATTAGCTTAGTAGGTGGCACACTCATTAGTTTATCTGCGCTCCTCCCACCCCACCCCTTGCCAGCAGGTATAATTATTCTGCTGTAAAATTACCCTTCCTCCTCTCCCTGCCTGAATTCCTCTGCCTTTTGGGGATCCCAACCTTCTAGTGAAGATTTCTGCCACTGCCCCTCCCCTCCTCCCCTTCTAACTCCTCCAGACTCCTCCCTAGCTTGACCACCCAGGAAACTGTCTGTCTGGATTACATAGTATGAAATTTGATTACAGTTGATTAAACACAGTGTTAAATATTGCCCCAACTTGTTCTCAGTTTTCTTTCTGAAAGTATCATCTTCTGAACTAGGCTGTAAGCATCGACAGGGTAAGGACCATATTCATTAATCCCAGGCTTAATAAGATGTATTGATAAGATTAATAGGATGCGTAATAATTGTTTGTTCAATAGACAGGTATCAAGATGAAACTTTATTGTTGAGAAACAGGAAATGTCATCCACTTAGTCATTTGATTAAAGTTTCCCAAGTTTTAGCTCTGGGCCAGACCCTGTGTGGGGCTGTGGAGATGATATTAAATATGAGTAAGACATAGTCCTGCCCTAACTGGTAGGGAGATAAAGCATTCACGCACTCACCAGGAGGCAGTGTGAATCCTCAGGAGTGTGGGAAGCGAAGATCCCTAACGTTCAGAGGGGCAAGGAGAGAGCTCTTGTGGCCGGCGGTGGAGAAGTTCAAAGAAACGGCGTCTGAGTGGGGCCTTTGAGTATGGGAGGGATTTCAGAAGGTGGAGATGATGGGTGGAAGGTGCAGGCAGAGGGAACAGTATGAGCAAAAGTAGAGGGATGGGAAATAAATCCTAGAACTTGGGTGGGGAAACCAGGCAATTCAGTTTGATTGTAGTGATGTGACAAAAATAATAATATCGGACATTTATTAAGAACCTCCTGTAGGCCTGGTATTACGCTCTGTGTACTTTATCTCATCCTGTCCTCCCAACGACACAGGAGGTAGATGCTGCTAATACTCTCGTTTTACAGAGAGGGGAGCAGAGGCTCAGATACCTTTACAGGCTGTGGCACTACAGTCATACATGGCTTAACAACGGGGACACGTTCTAAGAAATGCATTGTAAAGTGATTTCGTCGTTGTGTGAACATCATAGAATGAACTTACACAAACCTAGATGGTATAGTCTACAACACACCTAGGCTATATAATCTTATGGGACCACTGTCATATAGGCATACTGCAAAGATATTGCGAGTTCTGTTCCAGACCACCACAATAAAGTGAATATTGCATACGAATTTCATATGCATATGAATTTTTGGTTTCCCAGGGCATATTAAAGTTATATTTACATTATACTGTGGTCTATTAAGTGTATAGTAGCATATGTCTAAAAAAATGTACATACCTTAATAAAAAATACTTTGTTGTTAAAAAATGCGAACCATCACCTGAGCCTTCAGCCGGTTGTAATCTTTTTGCCAGTGGAGGGTCTTGCCTGGTGACTTGCCCAGTGGACAAGTCAGCAGCCGTCACCACACTCCATCTTTCTCCATTCAAATCCTCTGTCCTGCTACTTCCTCTGGCCACACCCTGACTTCTCTAAGGGTGCGACGTCCTGGTCCTGGGCATGCCCGCATCCTAGCTATGCTGATGCTGATGGTTCTGGAGGGTCCTGCTGGCTCTTTTTGGGGATGGGAAGGTGGAGGGGTGATGAGGGCTGAGGGGCTGACCTGGCTCGGAGAGTGAGCCTCTGCCTTTGGCTCTCAGTGCTGCCGAGATCCCATTCTCTCAGAAGCGGGGCATGCAGGAGGTCAGAGGCAGCAGCGGCACCCCCACCAAGTGCAAGGCTGCCCAGCCTGGGGAGCTCTCCTCCGCAGCTGGCTTGGCAAGTGGACTGGAGGAGCTGCCTCCCCAGTGGCTCCCAAGCTCACCTACAAAGCACACCAGAGGCTGTGTCATGCGAAGGCACCATCTGATGGTGTGGGGCTCTGGGCACAAGTTACACCTGCCTCCTCTAGCACCAACCAGCCAAAGTCTCAAAGGCTCAGGGTTCACTTGGGGTGACCTAACTTCCAGGCACTTCCACTCCCTGTCCCTGTGGCCTGAGCAGGTCAGTCACACAGAGCAGTCCTCTGCAGAAGGCTGCCGGGGCCCATGATGCAGCAGCTGGAGGGCTGCACATAGAACCAGCAGGACCACCTCACCTCCTGCCAGCCAGTTTCTGACTCCATTCCCGTTCTGGCCTCTCAGTGGTGGCTGACACATCATCTGACCACACCTGCTTCCCTGAGCACTTTCTTCATGTGGCTTCCAGGACACCTGTAGCCTGGGGGCCAAGGAAGTCACAGTTGCCCTTTCCCAGCAGGGTGACTGCACATCCTCTGTGCCCACCCATGTCCTGTGACAGTGAGGAATGTCCCTTCACCCTCAAAGGGGCTTGGCTTGGACAATCAGCCGCCTGCTTTCATTTCTCAGAAGGGACTAGTTTTTCTCTGAAGTTATGTCCTTCCCAGTTGGTGGGAAAATCTCCCTCCTTATATGAGAAGGTGACAGTGTAGATGGAACTGCACTTCGTGTTCTTATTTCTGGAAATAGAAAGGTAGTGACCCTATGGCATGCCCTGGAGTGTTACTGACTTCTGAAATCAAAAGTGTGGGAGTCCTGCTTTGGGATGCCCCACCCTAGAGTCCTGGGTCTGGAATGTGGCCCCTTGCCGCCCACACCCCTTCTAGCCCTGGTGCATCATTTTTCTGTGCAAACATTCGTTCAACAAACCTTGACCGAGTCTCTCCCTGCACCATCAGTGTGTGAGGGACGCCCTGGGTGGAGTCAGACTGGGAACCAGAAGAGACAAGGTCACTCTCGTGTGGCTCCCAATACCCCAACCCAGCCAGAACCCAAGTGCCTCTCAATACAGCAATTTCCACCAACGTTTGTAGAGAAAAATGTTCACCTACGTCATCCCCCAAAACGCAACGTGACAGAAAAGTGATGTGTGAGAAGCGTGAGTTAATCCCTCTCGTGGCTGGTGGGAACACCCGAGCTCTGGTGGCCTTTCACAAGCTGGCGAGTGGCTGAGACTCGAGGCACCAGCACCACCCAGATGCTGCTGGTGCGAACAGCCCGTGAACTAGACCAGGCTATGACCTTTCCAGCTGTCAGCAGGCAGACAAGCCACCATTTCTTTTATTCAGATGTTTCTCTGTGCACTAGAAAACTAGTTCTTCACTTGCCTTTTCCCATTTCAGGAATGAGTCTGGTTTTCTGAAGTGGTGGACACATGAGGCCACAGATGCTGCCCTGAGGAGCGTGGGCCGGGAGGCAGGTGAGGCCAGCATCTGCTCCGCATCAGTGCCAAGCACCTGGAGCCTGGACAGCACCCTGACATGCATGGCTGTGGGCCCCTGGGAGCCGGGGCTTCATCCCCTCCAGTGGTCCTGCCAACCCAGGGCTCTGTCTGCCTCAGGAACTCGCTTCCACTTGCATTCGATGCATGGTTCACCAACAACAGGGCAGGCCCGTACTGGGTCCAGGGGAATACCCTGTCCTGTTCATGGGAACTATGCTCTAAGGCACAGGCACTTAATAAAGATTTAGGGGTCAGTGTGGGACCCATGGATGAACAGCTACTGTTTCAAATATTACTCTACACGGCACAGAACTAGATCGAGGTGGACTGTTTCTTTAAATGTGGCCTGCCCTAAAGAGCAACACACTCATTAGAGCAAACTAATTACTGGGTGCTGACTAGATTGAGGGGTTCAGTGCAGTCCCTGTGCCCACCAGGGTCATGTTTGGGGCACAGTCCAATGAAGCAATCACCATGACTCTAACAGCCTACTGGGACCAGTGTTTGAGGAGAACAAAGTGAGCTCAGGGGATGGACGGAGGGGCTGGGTAACATGCTAGTTTTGGGTGAAGGCCTTCTCTGCAGGGGTCCCGGGGGGGTCCTGAAGGAGATGAGGAGCATGGAGATGGGGAGGAGGAGGAGTGGCCAGTGAATGAGGGAGTGACATGTAGGCCTGTGGGGCTCCCGAGGGCAGAGCCGGGCGAGGAGCTTGCATCCTGGAAGCAAGGAGGGCCTGCAGGATGCAGCAGAGGTGGTCAGCCGGTCACTCAGGCTCCCGTGGGGAGAATGGTGGCCCGGGAGTGGGGGAGCGTGGTTGTGGTGATGGGGGCGTGTGCCAGGAGGAGGAGGGCCAGGAGGACACTTTGGTTTGGGGCGTGAGCAAGTGGGAGGATCAGGCCACTTGCTGGTGGGGAGTCAGGAGTGATCGTCTCTGTGGGATTTGTGGAGTTCTTCCATGGACCCCAGACCCCCCTCTGACCTCCCCTCCCACTTCTGTGCCCAGTGCTCAGCACAGCCCGTGCCCTCGATGCCCAGTGGTCATCTTTATCAAATGGGTGGATGGCAGACAGAGTCTTTCGGTTCCATCCCATTCTGTTGCCTCTTCTTTCAACTCATTCTGTGTGTTTAGCAACATTTATATTGCTCTGATTCAGAAATTACCACATGTTCATTCTGTTTTCCTGTGGCCAGCAGGACAGAGGCTGCCCCAGGGCCCTGATTGCAGATGGTCAAGGAACAAGGGGGCCTGCAGGGCCAATCAGGGCAGAAACGGGGAGGGGGGGAGTCTTTCTTCCTGCTGAGCCATGGGAAACAGTTTACTGCAAATGCAGCAAATGAATGAGTTATATTTTAAATTTGCGTTGGAAAATCTGAAATTCAAAAACGGAACACTGTAATATCAGCTTTATCTCTGTGATTTGGCCCCAGAGACCTGGTCACATGTTGTTGTTGAACCTGATCTCTCCACTTGCTGTGAGTTTTACTTATTTTCATAGTAGGAAGCAGATGTCTACAAATGCAGGGCCTTCTACGTGTCACTGCACAGTGATGCTCCCTCAGGCTGACTGTCCTGTGATACCCGCAGAACCCTGAGTCATGCCCAGGATATCTCTGTGGCTGCACCCTGAGCCACCTGCTCCAGACCCAGCACCCTGTGGTCCAGGCTTCTCACCACCACCACACTGAGGAGCCTGAGATGAACACGGTGAGCTCATCTTTGAAGAAGTCTTGTGGAATTGAAACCCCTGACTTTGAGAATGTGGTTCAGGCCATCACTTCCATTTCAGGAAACCTGCTCCCATGCAGGAACGGGTCAGGGTTACTTTTGGGAAAAGAGTTTCCCAAAGGTAGATTTTCATTAGCCTGAGTGAATGCACTGCCCTGTCTGTGGGGCCAGCCATGATCAACCTGAGGTTGAAATACCTGAACCAAGCTTTAGGGGGATCGAGGATAGTCCTCATTCTAATTGGCATGATGTGAAAAGGAAAATTATTTCAGGAGTACTATATCACCTGGGTTCTCTGGTGCAACTGTAGAGGCTGGCCTTGGCTAATCTGAACAAGAGGAAACCCATTGGAGGCACCTGGGGCTTGCAGGCCGGAGGAGGCTGGGCTAGGCCTGAGAATGGTCCTGGGTGGCTGGCTGCCTGGAGGAAGAACCCTCCATGAGACGCCTGGTCCTGAAGTTGCTGGTAAGGTGTTCATTTCCCTGAGGGAGTGCCCAGGTGGATGTGGGAGGATCACAAACCTGCCCTGGGCTGATACAGGGAGAGAAAGAGATTGGCCTTTGGGGCTTCCAGGTGGGGTGACCACCAGGGTGTTCTCCCTTTGTGACTACACTTTGGTGGTAGGGATAAAGGCAGAGGTCATTCCTAAGCAGGAAATTGAGGGGAGTGGAAAGGGAGAGGAATATGTGTCCCATCTTATACCAGTACGGTGCTCCAGCACGTTGGCAGAGCTAGCTCACCCTTGGCTCACCCCCTGGCCCAGGCTCCCTTTGGGGGTCCTGGAGGATGATGCCTAGGATGAGGGCACCTAAGAAGGGGATGCCTTGATTTAAGTTTTGAGTGAGCCCAACATCAATACCAACTATTCCAGTAAGTCCATCCATATTGATTCCCATCTGCACAGGCTAAACTTCTCAAATGCACTCAACATGCAAAACAGACATTTCTTGAGGCACCTGTCATGGACTCCCCACTCCCAACCATAGTTTTGGTGACTACAAAGTTCTCACCCATCCTTAGGAATAAATTTGGCAAACAACATGTTGTTAGTTGGCATGGGATCTCATCGGTGCCTGCAGGGGAGAGTACCTTGATGACTTGACTTCCCACACAATTTGTTCCATAATTTCCCAGCTGTGTCTGACCAGGCTGAGCAGCTGTAGTTTTGGTCAGACTTAAATTTGCTCCATCTGGTTTGAGCACATAACTGGGGCTGCACTTGCTAGCCACACTTTATAGTCTCATCACCTGATAACACATAAGATATAATAAGATCCAGAAACTCATAAGACAACACCCAAAATATCCAGGATACAATTGAAAAACATTCATCATCTCAAGTACCAGAAAAAAATGTCATCTTGAACAACATAGACAATCAAAAGACCCCCAACACCAAGATGACACAGATGTTGGGATTATCTGATGAGGATTTTAAAATAGCCATCATAAGAATGCTTCAACAAGCAATTGCAAATATGATTGAAACAAATGAAAAAATAGAAATTCCCAGCAAAGAAACAGAAACAATAAAGAAGAACTAAACTGAGAATTTAGAACTGAAAAAATACAATAACTGAAATTTTTAAAATGCAATAAATGGGCACAATAGCAGAATGGAGAAGACAGGGAAAAGAGTCAGTAAACGTGAAGATAAGACAACAGACATTACCTCATCTGAACAACAGAGAGAAAACTGAAAAAAAGAAAAACAGAACTCCAGGTACCTATAAAACTATAGCAAAAAAAATGTAACATTTGTATCATCAGAAGCCCAGAATGAGAAAAGAAAAAAAGTGGGGATTAAAAAGTATTTGAGGAAAAAATGGCTGATAATCTCCCAAATTTGGCAAAAGATATAAACCTAAAGATTCAAGAAACTAAGAAAAACCCAAACAGGAGAAACTCAAGGAAATCCACACCAAGACACATGCTATGGACTGAATTTTGTCCCCTCCTCAAGTTCACATGTTGAAGGTTTAACTCCTCATGTGACAGAATTTGGAGGTGGGGCCTTTGGGAGGTAATTAGGTTTAGATGAGGGCAGGACCCTTGTGATGGAATTAGTGCCCTTATAAGAAGAGACACTGGAGAGCTTGCTCTCTGGCTCCCTGCCATGTGTGGACACAGCTAGAAGGTGTCCATCTGCAAGCCAGGAAGAGTGCGCTCACCAGAACCCGACCATGCTGGCACCCTGATCTCAGACTTGCAGCCTCCAGAACTATGAGAAAGTAAATGTCTGTTCTTTAAGCCCCCCAGTCTATGGTATTTTGTTATGGCAGCTGAGCAGACTAAGACCACACATAATTATCAAACTTCTGAAAACTAAAGACAAAGAAAAGGTCTTGAAAGCAGTGAGAGAGAAATGATGTTTTTCCTATAGGGGGAGAAAAACCACTCGAATGACAGTGGATCTCTCATTAGAAACCATAGAAATCAGAAGTGGCATATTTTTTAAGTGATGAAAAATAGCCAGAATTCTATATTCAACCCAATTCGAAAGTCAACCCAAGATTCTATATTCAGTGAAAATGTCTTGAAAGAATGAGGAGCAAATCAAGACTCTCAGATGAAAGAAAACTAAAGAATTTATCACCATCAGACCTACTCTAAAAGATTAGCTCTGGGGCTGGCCCCATGGCCAAGTGGTTAAAGTTCCACACACTCCACTTTGGTGGGCTGGGTTCATGGGTTCGATTCCCAGGTGTGGACCTACTCCACTCATCAGCCATGCTGTGAAGGCATCCCACATACAAAGTAGAGGAGGACTGGCACAGATGTTAGCTCAGGGTGAATCTTCCTCACCAAAAAAAGGGGGAAAAAAAAGGAATGGCTAAAAGAAGTTCTTGACAAGAAAGGAGAAAAAAAAGAAAAGAGGGCTGGCTTGGTGGAGAAGTGGTTGGGTTTGCATACTCTGCTTTGGTGGCCCGGGTTTGTGGGTTTGGATCCTGGGCACAGACCTACACACCGCTCACTGAACCATGCTGTGTCGGCATCCCACATACAAAATAGAGGAAGATTGGCACAGATGTTAGCTCAGGGACAATCTTCCTCACCAAAAAAAACAAAAAAAAGAGAGAATCCTAGAACATCACAAAAGAAGAAAGAACAACAGAAAGAGTGAAAATATGGGTAATTATAGTAGACTTTTCTTCTCTTGACTTTTCTAAATTATGTTTTATGGTTGAAACAAATATTATAATATTTTTGTCTGATAGTGGTTCTCAATAAAAGTAAAAGAAATGTTTAAGACAATTATACTATAAACAAGGGAAGGTAAATGGACCTAAAGGGAGGTAAACTTCCTGCCCGTCACTCAACCTGTATAATGTGGAGACCAGTAGATTATGATGTTTTGTGCATATAATGTCATACTTAGAACAAACACAAAAAACCATACAAAGAGATACACTGAAAAGCACTTAAATCAAAATGGAATTCTAAAAAGACATTCAAGTCACCCTTAGGAAGGTAAAAAAATGGAAACAAAGAACAGAGAGAAGAAACAGAAAACAAAAAATAATATGACAGACTTAAGCCCTAACATATCAACAATTATATCAAATATAAATGGTATAAATAAAACAAATAAGAGACAGGCAGAGTGGATGAAAAAATATAACCCAGCTATATTCTGTCTCCAAAAAACTCACTTCAAATATATCAATATAGGCAGGTTGAAAGTAAAAGGATAAAAAAATGATATGTCATGTAAATATTAAAAGAAAACAGAGGTGGCTATATTAATATCAGATAAAATAGACTCTGGAGCAAAGAAAATTTCCAGAGACGGAGAGGGCCATTACACAATGATAAAAGGATAATTTCACAAGAAGACATAGCAATGCTCAATGTGTATGCAACAAACAACAAAGCTGCAAAATTCATGAAGCAAAACTGATAGAACTGAAAGAAGAAATACAACTATGGTTGCAGACTTCAACACGGCTCTCTCAACGAGTGATGGAACAGCTTACGGAAAATCAGCAAGGATACAGGAGAAACTCATTAACACCAGCGACCAACAGGATCTAATTAGCGTTTTCTATTTTAACCAATTTTATTGATTGTCATTTCATTGATTTTTCTCTATTTTTTTTCAAGTTCATTGATTTCTGCTCTTATTTTTTGTTGTTGTTGTTCTTTCTTTCCTTCTGCTTGCTTTGGGTTTATTTTGCTCTCCTTTTTTCTTAAGGTGCATGTGTAGATTATTGACATAGACATTTATAGAACACTCCACACACCAACAGAAAAATTCATACTGTTTTCAAGAGCCCATAGGACATATAATAAGATAGGCTGTATGTTGGATTGTAAACAAACCTCAGCAAATTTAAAAGAATTGAAATCATACAGAGTACATTTTCCAACCACAATGGAATACTACTAAAAATAATAGAAAAATGAGAAGAAAATTTCCAAACACGTGGAAACTAAACAGCACACTTCTATATAATCTATGAGTCAAAGAGTAAGTCTCAGGGAAATTAAAACCATTGAACTAAATTATAACGAAGTACAACATATTAAAATTTGCGGGACACAGTTATGCAGTCCTGAGAGGGAAATTTACAGCACTAATTGCTTACATGAAAAAAGAGGAAAAGTCTCAAAGCACTCATCTGTCTTGCACCTTAAGAAACTAGAAAAAAGAGCAAAATAAACACAAGGCAAGCAGAAGGAAAGAAACTAAAAATGAGAGCAGAAATCAATGAAATTGAGAAAATCAACGAAACAGTGATCAATAAAATTGATAAACTTTTAGCAAAATTAATAAAGAGAGGATGCAAATTATCAACGTCAGAGATGAAACGGTCTATCAGTCCAGACCCAGAAGACATCAAAATAATAATAAGGGAATACTCTACCTACACAAACTGACACCTTAGGTGAAATGGATGGGTTTCTCAAAAAGCACAAAATACTCCACATCCCCCATTTGAAATAGCTAATTCAAATACCCCTATAACTATCAAAGAAATTGAATTTATAATTTTAAAGCCCCCAAAAGATATCTCCAGGCCTAGACTGTTTCATTGGAGAGTTCTTCCAAACATTTAAAGAAGAGTTAAGGGGCCAGCCCAGTGGTAGAGCGGTTAAGTTCGCATGTTCCACTTCAGTGGCCTGGGGGTTCGTTGATTTGGATCCCGGGTGTGGACCTACACACTGTTTGTCAAGCCAGGCGGTGGCAGGTATCCAACATATAAAGTAGAGGAAGATGGGCATGGATGTTAGCTCAGGGCCAGTCTTCCTCAGCAAAAAGAGGAGGATTGGTGGCAGACGTTAGCTCAGGACTAATCTTCTTCTTCTTCAAAAAAAAAAAATTAAAGAAGAGTTCACATCAATTTTACACAATATTTTGCAGAAAACAGAAAACAAAGGAGCACTTTCCAATTTATTTTATGCAGTCAGTACTACCCTGATACTTAACTTGACAAAGATGGTATAGAAAAAGAAAACTACAAACTCATATTCAGCCTGCATAGAGATGCCAAAAATCCACAACAAACATTATCAAATAGAATTCAGCACTATATAAAAATAATACACCATAACCAAGTGGGGTCAAAGGTTCCCTGAGGACCCAGGGCCCCAACCTGTGGGCACCGAGCAGCAGTGGAGGAGACAGGAGGGGTCTGGGGAATACAGGTGCTGGGCTGTGGCAGCCTGTGACGGAGAGGGGCAAAGAAGGCCAGGTGTGGGGCGGCGGCAGCCCTGAGTGCTCTCCTCCCAGAGCTGATGTTCTGCCTTTGGGAAGGAAGGGCCAGGACCAGGAGTTGGTTCACAGTGGACCCTTTCTCCCTGGGATTCCATCAGTCCCCTGCTCCTGACGTCCCCTCCCCAACCCTGCCATCTCCTGCCTCCCGCTCACCCCACCCCATTCCCGCCCAAGTCATCAGCATTTTACAGATGAAGGAACTGGGGATCCGGAAAGGGTGAGCATCTCCAGATCACACCCCCAAACTTGGGTCCTGGTCCCTCTGGCCTCCAGGAGGCTGCTGTGTCCAGGGACCCAGGGTGTGGCTTAGCCGGGTCTGAGCAGCTGAGCAGAGGAGGTTCCCAGTGCTGGGATCACACAAGTGCACCCTGTGCCCTCTGACCTCTGCCCCTCAGACCCCACCCAGTGCAGGAGACCTGGGGTCTCTAGGGGACGGGAAATGAATCTGAAATGCTGCCTCTCCTGTGGAAGGGCCAGCTCAGAAGCCAGGTCACACACAGTGTCTAACCCCACTTCAGACCTTCGCCAAAGTTGCTCCTCAAACCGCACCTCCTCCAGGTCCTCACTGTCGGATGTGGACATTTATTTATTTTTTTTTTTAAAGATTTTATTTTTTCCTTTTTCTCCCCAAAGCCCCCCGGTACATAGTTGTGTATTCTTCGTTGTGGGTTCTTCTAGTTGTGGCATGTGGGACGCTGCCTCAGCGTGGTCTGATGAGCAGTGCCATGTCCGCGCCCAGGATTCGAACTAACGAAACACTGGGCCGCCTGCAGCGGAGCGCGCGAACTTAACCACTCGGCCACGGGGCCAGCCCCCGGATGTGGACATTTATTACATTAACACCAGCTCTGAGTCACTTCCTTTCAGTTGGTGGTTATTTGGACTCCACCACCCTTCCGACCTGCTCCGGACACCAGCAGCCCTCAAACCAGCTCAGACACCTCCAAGTCCCCTCCAGCTCACCTCCCCGACCAGACCCACTTTTCTTTATGACTGTCCCCGGTTTAGGCCAGTTTACTATGACGTGTGCCTCCAGCATCACCCCTGGGCCACAACCTCAGGCTTTCCACCTCCACCTTGGCCTGAGCCACGTGGGGTCCCAGCTCATTGGGATCCACGCCTCACCTGAGCTCCAGCTCTTGGAGCTGAGAGGGATGGTCACCAGGAGGGGGTGAGCCTGGAACCCTGGCGTCCTCCTCCCTCCCCGACCCCCTGCATCCAACTCAGAGATCCTCTTGGAGGCAGCCACCACCCTCCATGTCCATGGACACCCTCCAGTCTTCCAGACGTACCTGTTCCCAACTGTCTCCTGCTCTGCTTTGCTGTCCATCCACCCCTGCACTTAGAGCAGCCAGAGCAAATCCTGTCTCTCCCCCAGTCCTGCAGGGCTTCCGTGGCTCTGAGCACGCAGCCCACCATCCTGGCCCCCTCTCCAGTCTCTCCCCTGCTGCCCTCACCCCACACCACCTCACCCAGACACAGAGGATGCATCCCATGCCTCTGGCCTCTCTCCAGCCTCGTCTTTCCCTCACATCTGCTCATCAAAGGCCCTAATCAGACAGGAGCCTGCGGGTGAGAAGCACCTGCTGCCGTGGCTGGAGTTTGGAGCCATAACATCAGGGCCAAAGCCAAGTTTTGCCACAAACTTGCTGTGAGGTCTCAGGCCAGAAATGGTCTACACAGAAATACCTGTGTGTGGACACTCTGCTTCTGCTTTCCTTTCTAACAGAATGGCACCCACATCAGTGGTTGGCTTTGAGTTTTAGAGGAGGCAACAACTGCGAAAAGTGTTGACGGGGAAGGGCAGGCTGCGCTCAGTGTCAGCTCTCTGGAGTTCACCAACACTTTCTCAGAGCCGTGGAGACCCCTGCCCGCCTCACAGCTCTGTTCTGAGGGCCACATTAGACGCTTGCCCTGTGGAGACCCAACCAGCTGGAGAATGTGACAACTTGTGTGGCATGCTGCTGTGACCGTGATCCCAGGCTGTACATCACAATCATTTGGGGACACTTCTTCTGCATTGCAATATATTGAAAACTCACATACATCATGCAGCTCATGCCACCTCCATCCAAGGAGGTGACTCACATTCTGCCCCAGCTCCTCTTCTATGTACTCCTGGGGTGGGCACACGCAGGGATGTCACCTCTAAGTGCTACTATGAAAATGTTGCCTGGAAGGCAAAAGCTTCCAGGAACCCCTGCATTTCAAAGCAGAAGCCTTCCAGCTCACAGACGTCGGCCTGCCACTCACATCTCTGCTTGGCCTGTTTTTGTAGCATGTCCACCTCCCTCTCCAATTGGGAGGACCTGCCCTTAGCCTGGAGGAGCTTGGCCAAGGACTCTACGCGCAGGGCCGGGGACTCCTCCGGACTTGCTCATAGTTCCCCTCCTCATCTCCAGCCATGTCCACGGATGTCCTGTCCTCTGGCAAATTCTTTAAATCGTGTCTTTCCTGTGACGCCAAGTTGACAAGCAGATTTTTCAGCTTTTGGTTTTCTTCTTCACACAGTTTTAGGGAATCCTTTAGCTCAGAGACATTCTCAGGCAGATTCTTACTAATTTCCCTGCTGGTGTTAAGAGCTGTTTTTTGTCAGTTTCAGCTTTCCCTCAAAGCCTGTCAAACCTTTATAAATCGGATTTCCATGGACAGCTCTTCCAACTCTGGTCATTCTCTGGTTTGAAGGCATGGCAGCCTTTGCTCCCTCTGAACAAGAGAACTCCCAGAAGAAAAAGGCTCCCCAAGGGATATGCCACCAGGACAGCTGAAGTTGGTCCCAGGCCAGAGGTCTTCAGGCCATGAGCCCACCAGCACCTCAGCACAGTGACCCATCGGGGGACCGCACTCTGAATGGCCCCAAGCACTGGCTAGGCCACAAACCATGGACGTTTCTGAGCCTGCCTCCAACAGAGGCAGCAACCTCTGCCCTCACAGACAGCCCCTGACCTGGTCCCTCCACTGGAAGATGGATTTCCGCTTGGACTGGTGGCTTCGGATTTCTCATGTCTGGGTCAAGATACCCACATTTTTGTGTTCAGGTTGTTTTGTCGAGTTTTCTGGGCTTCCTTCTGTTTTACAGATCGATTGAATCGTGGTGGGGTTTGGGGGCAGCTGGGACTGGTTCTTCTCTTTCTGGTGGTTGGGGCACCACCTGGGGGCCAGGGACATGGCCAGGGCCAAGGTAGCCAGGAGGCAATGAGAAGTTTCTGAGGCTGCTCTTCTCACTCTCTGCAACTTCTGACCTCAGATTGTCTGAGTGCAGTGTGGTTGAGGGGGTGGCACATGACTGGTATTCGGTATTTTTTTTCTACCAGGTAGCAGCCTCTTCCAGCCAGCTCACCTGGGCCTGGCAGGGGTGCTGACCATCCCAGGCAGAGGAAGGCTCGCAGAACGAAAAGGGAAAACTTGGGGCCAGACACCTGGTGTGCAACTGGGTTGGGGGGTCATTGGTAGCCCTTTGTTAGGCTGGGGGTGGGAGGCTCCTAGTTGGCTAGGTGTCCAGGGCGCTCACTGACCCTGTGCTGAGCTGGCTCAGAGGGCTCCTGATTGGCTGGGTGTCTGCCGCTGTGTGCTGACGTGGTCGGAGGGCTCTCAGATATCCTATCCTGAACCGAGTTTCAATGCCGGAGATCTGAAGGTCCCTGAGCCACCAGCACCTCAGGTGAGTGGTCTGTTGTACTCTGACTCCAAATGGGAATGTAGGTGAGGAGCGCCTCCTGGTTTGGGTCCCTGAGGCGCCAGATGCAGGTGCGGGCCTCGCGGGACCGCAGAGGGGCAGGAAGGTGGGGCGAACAGGAAGGTGAAGCCCATGGTGTGGGTGAGAGGTCTGGGGCGGGACGATGGGCGGAGGGCGCGCTGTCCTTCGGGTTGAAGAATGTGGTGGAGATGGCCAAGCGATGGAGTAGAGGCGGAGGTGCCCTCTCTCTCAGCAAGGCCTCAGCTAGGTGCCATTTATAACCACCCTGACTCGTCACAATGCCTCCCTGTGACGTCACAGCTGCGCTCCTGGCCAATCGCCAAGTGATTCTCAGCTGGTCTTGCTTGTGCGGCCAATCACCAGGGAGCTTGGCCGGCCAATCGCCAGGCGGCTCTCACTGTGGCCCTCTTGACGTCACGACCCTGACACCATCTCCCATCCCCTAGGGGTGGGGGGTGTTCACACCGACCCTTGCCCATTGCAGCACCCAGTTCTCGCTCCTCCTTTGCACAGCCTTCCTTTCACAGGTGGAGCAAATGGGGGTGGGGGCAGTGACCGGCCCACTCAGGGCAGCCACCTGGTGCTCCCAGGACCACAGGGGATCTGAGAGCTGGCGTAAGGGGGGCTGTTCCTCACGTGATGTGAGTCCTCCCTGGGGACCCGCCCATCGCCAAAGCTCCGCCCAGGCGTTTCCATGGTGACCCTAACCACGCCCCGGATTCTGAGGTTCCCTTTGCTGCCTAAGCTTCTCCCATCTGATATCGGTTCTGAGGAGGGGACCTCTGGGAAACGGAAATCAGTGCGGGGTGGGTGGGCTGCTGTCCGAGGGCCTCGGTGAGAGCCTCTGGAAGAGGATCCCAGAGGAGCTGCCATGGCCTGCCCCTGCTGACAGGGTGAATAAAAGCTGGAGCCTCCTGACTCTGGACTCGGTGAGATCATAACCACCTGCACTGAAACTACCTTGGGCCAGAAATTGTTACACGAAGCTGAAGCATCCTAGCGGATTCATTTTTATCTCCAGAATAATCTAAGTATCTAAATAGTTCTTGAGCCGATTCCACTTTCTAACTACCAAAATTTCTGTTTATCCTGATGAGACATAGGCCATTGTAGATCAAAGGCATAGCTTATTCCCTTTGAGTCCTCCAGTGTCCCAGCATCTTGCTTACCTCATAGTCAGTGCTAAACATGTGTCATGAATAAAAGACCATTTACAGCCTGGCCCACCACCAGAGCACAGCCCTCACCCAAACCAATATCTTTACTAGTATAAAACAAAACAAGCACAAAATAAAAACAAAAACAGAGAAAGAGATCAAGAACCTGAACAATACAGTGTACTCCTTGTGGTCACTGCTGTGAAAGCAAGTCAGAGGACAAGTCTAGGCCTGGCCCACAGGAGGGTGGATCCCGAAGATGAAGGGCCTATGTTCCCCCATCCCTGCAGGGAGGAAACCTGCCCACAGACCAGGAATTCATCTACAAACCGATCAGATGAGCTTGTCGGGAGATAGGCCAGCAAGGTGTTGGCAGTTGTTCAGGCAGCTCCTGTCACCTTAATGCACACACCCTCTCCTTCCTTTTCCTTACAGAACCATGCACCCATCCTAAGAAGACTAGTCTCTTGGCTCCCTTGAGCCTGTCACAATTGTAATTAATTGGACTCACATTTGTGAGTATGTGTGATTAGTGTCTCCCTTCCCCAAGACACTGAGCAACCTGAAAGCAGGAAGCCCTGTGTGTTCCCCTCCGTATCCGCAGTCCTTAGCATGGTCCCTTACACGACATGTGTAAGGTGCTCACACATGCCAAGTCGTGGCCTCATGAACCTTTGTGTTTCTGCTCCTATGAGGTCAAAATGCTCCTTGTTAGCACTTCTCTTCTGTGGCTTTACTCACAAGCAGTGGTGTTGGCCTCAGCCAGAAAGCCCTAGCATAGATTTTCTGCCCAACCCCTTTCTCACTGTATAATTTCAGGCAGGTGAAAGAGGAATTTCAGTAGAGTGATAGAGATTGAAGCTAGATTTCGGGAGTTAAGAAAAAAAGGGGAGAAAGGAAATAACTCATTGGCAACATCTGGAAAAAAATGGAAACAAATGGAAAGAAATTAGGGAGTAATTTCTTTTACTCAAGGGAGTAGCAAGATTAGGATAGTTTTTTAAAAATTTGCTTTTAAGGCTGGAGAACTAAACTTGCAGGCAAGAAAGCCAGAGGAGTTTGAAAATACTTGAATACTTTGAAAATACTTTGAAAAAGTAAGATCGTTTGCATGTGTTTAAAATTTTCTGTAATAAAAGTGTTTTTTAAATAAATGAAATAATTGATTTTACAGTGAGGGATAGGATCCAGAGCAGAGTTGGGTTTGCCTGGACAAGGAAATAAAAACATCACCTTTTCCTCTAAAATAGGAGCAACCCAGGAGAAGATGGATGTGGACAGAGAAATGCTAAGGTGGAGAGAAATAGAGTTGAGGTAGTGTATGCCTGAAGACTTTTTGCTTCACAGGAAATTGAAAATGACCTTCTCAGATGAAAGAGACGTGGGGACGAAATTGGAGACTTGTGGAGTCTAGAAATTCTTTGCAAGGGAAGCAACAGACAGCCAATTTCAGACGGATAACCGTGGGAGCAGGAAGGGCCAACATGTGGTTGCGGAGTGGGAATACAGGCCCAGTGGTACAGTTATAATACTTTTCTCTAGCAAAATTTGGCAGCCCTGGAGTGAGCAGATGGTGGGTGACCTAGAGTAAGGGTTGGTGTTGGAAGCATTGGCAGGTAAAAGGGCCAAAGGGGCCAAGGATGTTAGCAAGGGCAGCACTGAATGCCTAGAGGCCAAGAATTCTGTGGTAGACTTGCCTGTCCCTGGCCCCACAGTGTTACATCAGTCATCATGACATTGACTTTGATATATAGAGTTCTTGGAAATTCTTTGTTTAGCCAAGGAGGATAGTTATTTCAGCAAAGGCCAAGTCATAAAATGAGAAAGCGAGGGTTTACCTTTTTTGTAGGTTGTTCCACCTCTTGCAGATCCGTTCTCTCTGGATGAGCCACTAGTGGGTTGTTAATGGCTCCACAGACATGAGTCTCCCTTCTCTTCTGTGGCTTTACTCACAGTCGGAGATTCTTGGCGTTGATTACTTCCTCAGGTGGGAGAATGGGCATTTCTGTCCAGCAATTTCCAATCACTGGAGTTGGTTCTTTGATTTCTCAGGTGGGTCCTGGGAACAAACTGACCAATGACCCAGAAAAGTCAGCCCTGCACTCACTCCTCAGGTTGAAGAGCATCCTATAGTGTCAGAAATACATGCCTTACTCTGCAACCACTGCTTCCAGCCCCCTCAGAAAGGTGGCTTTGGGGAATCATTCCTCACAAGAAAGTGAAGAGGAGGTAACTTGAATCTAGGAACGTGTTTCCAAAAGGATGGTATATTTTTTTCTAGGGCTGCCATAACAAAGTACTACAAATTGGATGGCATAAACAGCAGAAATTTATTGTATTACAGTTCTGGAGGCTACAAGTCCAAAATCAAGGTGTTGGCAGGGTTGGTTCCTTCTGAGGGCTGTGAGGGAAGGATCTGTTCCAGACCTCTCTCCATAGTCTGTTGATGGCCATCTTCTCCCTGTGTCTCTTCACATTGTCTTTCCTCTATGTGTGTCTGTGCCAGTGTCTAAATTTCCTCTTTTTATAAGGATGCTAGTCATATTAGATTAGGGCCCACCTTAATGACCTCATCCTAACTTAACTAATTATATCTACAATGACCCTATTTCCAAATAAGGTCACATTCTGAGGGGGGTTAGGACCTCAACACATGAATTTGGGAAGGACACAATTCAAACCATAACAGATGGATTGGTACAGTCTCTTCTTTCTCTCTGCCTAGTCACTTCCCTTCTATAGGCCTTCATGACCCTCTGCCTGGGGCAGTGAGCTTGCTTCCTATAGGTCCTTGTCTCCTGTCCTTCAACCTCCAGTCCACCTTGCATATGGCTGTCAAATTCATCTTTCTAAAATTCCCACTTCTATCATGATTCCTGATTACAAATTATCCATGGTTCATTGCCTAAGGAAGGGATTTCAAAACTTTCAAGTTTGTTGGAGTCATGTGGCAACTTTAAAGAAATCGGGGTTCCTGGGCTTTACTCTCTGACATTCTGATTTATAAAGTCTCTCTGGCATTTTAAAAAGCTCTCCAGATGATTTTAATCCTCAGATCCACTGATTTAGAGAGGAGACTCAAATTCCTCACAATCTGACCCAAATTTACTCTCCAACTCCATCATCCTCTGTCTACTTACTGGGCGCCAAAAGTGCTGTGAAAATCCTGCCCAATATATCTTCCACTTGGACCACCTGAAGAGGTCCTCGCTCCTCCACTTCTCTGACTTGCCCTAGTCCTTCTCAAGTCTCACCTTTTCTTTGATGTCTCCCTACCACCCTGTCCCACTGTCACCTCCCCTTTTTTGACCTCCTGTATCTTCCTGTCTGTATTACTCATTAGGCAGAGAACTCCACCTTGTGAAGTTTCATACATCACAGAGGCCAGGGCTGAGAAAGCCCTAGAGACCGCATGTGTCTCAAAGGCCCTCAGATTTCAGAGGAAACTGAGGCTCCTCCATGACATGCTCAGGGTCACACAGTGGTAGAGCCAGGAAATGGTTCAGAGTGTGACTCTAATGGTTCAGAGTGTGACTCTAGACTTCACATCCCTTTTCCTACCTCACACAGCCAGGTGATTGAACACTCTGGCAGGGAACAGGAGCAAATGCATTCTCTGCAGAGACTGAGCCAAAGAAGCTTTGGAGTTGAGGACTCAGAGTACAGCGGGGGGCAGAGCAGAGTACCAAATGGAAAAGAGTGGGATTAAGTGAGAGCCCACATCCTGAGCAGGCTCCCTTCCCCCATACGCTCTCATCAGAAATACCTAAATCATGTTGACCACTTCTACCCAGGTAGAATCACTTCTAGCTGGAAGAACTGACCAGTCTAAGAGGAAATACTGACAGAAAGGATTTATCAACAAAATGGCTAGTTTTCAATAAGCCCCACCACGTGCACTGGACAGCAGCTTTTTGGCTTCTCATTTTTGCATATGAGTAAATAGTCATGATCACCAGGAACCAAAACGGACAGACAAACAAATGAAAAACACAGGAAACAAGGAAGGTCCTACAGTCCAGAGAGGAGTCCACAAAAGGAGAATAGTTTACATATAAAGGACTGAGAGGCAGAATAACATGGGACTTTTCAATGGCAACTTGAAAATTAGAGGACAATGGAACAATACCTTCAATATTCTGAGGAAAATAGTTTTCAACTTAGATTTTCTTACCCAAACAAACTGTCCATCAAGTCTGAGAGCAGGCCAATTCAGACATGCAAAATGCTTATCTACTGTGTATAATTTATCATGAAGACACTGCACAATGTGAGCCTCAAACACCAAGAAAGAGGAAGCTTGGGATTCAGGAAATGGAAGATTCAACGTGAGAGAGAAGACATCCAGGACGATAGGGAAGGAACTTTCCAGAACAACAACTATGCAACAGGCCTCGAGATTAACAACCTGCCTGGAGAAGGAGGGTACAGGGCTCCAGGAGGAAAGAAAAATAAAAGAACTGATGGATCATCTGATACATTTGACTATGTGGAAATGAAAGGCTGTTACAGAATATGGGAAGACATAACCGCAGGAATCAAGAAGCTTAACAGTCAGAAACACAAGGTGGGAGGACAGAGGACTGCAAGGAAGGATGTAGCTAAGGAAAGAACTGAGCTAATGACTCCTGATGTGTTTGTATTGAGAGGAGTTCTATGGTTCTATGTGAGAATTTTGGGGATGAAATTGAGCCGTAGAAAGATAAGGCAATTATTAAATCCAGGAAAAACAGAAAGCTATACAAGAAAGGAAATGTTATCATAGCATGTTACATGACTCGGCTCTAAACAATGTTATATATTAACCATAACATAAACAGTAAATATAGATTTAACCAAAAGTTCAAATATAACTATATTGTCAAGATTAGGGCAGGATAAATGTGTGTGTGTGTGCACCAGTTATTGCACTATTGTGTCTCAGCTTCAAACCCACCCTTCTACACTTTGCTCTGTGATGCTGGGGCCAGAACTTTGCAAACTGCATTTTTCCCTTGCCAGCTGGCTCCATGTTAGGCCCTGTCAATAAGGGAACTAGAGGGATATTGCAGAGCTGGAAGAGGAAAGAACTTACGCCTTTCTGTCTGCTTCCTTTGCTCTCAATGTTCATTCATTCATTTAATTATCCAACAAAGATTTATTGAATGACTACTGTGTGCCAAGCACTGTTCTGGGTATTTAGGACTCATCAGTGGCGATACCTCTGCCTCCATAGAGCTTACCTTCCAGTAGAGAAAGAGAGATGATAAAAAATGTACATAATAAACAAATAAATTACATAGTGTGAGAAAGAAAAAGCAGAGTGAGAGCAATTGGGAACGCATGAGTGAGAAGCATTACAATTTTAAATAGGGTGGTCAGGGTAGACCTCTTTGGAAAGGAGACATTTGAGCAAAGATTCGGCCTTAAAATGAGAATGGCACAGCGATTAAGTTCGCACGCTCTGCTTCGGCGGCCTGGGGTTCACCAGTTCGGATCTAGGGTGCAGACATGGCACCACTTGGCAAGCCATGCTGTGGTAGGCGTCCCACATATAAAGTGGAGCAAGATGGGCACGGACGTTAGCTCAGGGCTAATCTTCCTCAAGAAAAAAAGAAAAAATGAGAGTAGGCCTGGCATGTTGGAGGAACAGCGCAGAGGCCAGCGTGGCTGACCGAAGGGAGGGCAGTGAAAGCAATGAGGAAGCTGAAATCATTTGCCTTTGGGAGAAGGGAACTGGCGTGGAGGAGGGTTTGGGCAGAAGACTGCGTTTCTTTGTTACAAGTCACATACGATCATTTCACCTTTTAAACCATAAACGTGTACAACCTTTACAAAAATAAAGATTAAATTTTAAAATAATGCCTCACAAAATACAATGGTATCCTGGGACAGAAAAAGGACATCAGTGGAAAAGCTGGGGAAATCGGAATGAATGCTAGTTAACCATAATGTACTAATATTGTTTTCCTCGTTTTGACAAATGTGCCATGTACTGGAAGATGTTAACATTAGGGGAAACTGGGTGAAAGGTATACAGTAATTCTCTGTATTATCTTGGCAACTTTTCTGTAAATCTAAAATTACTCCAAAATAAAATGTTTATTTTTAAAAAATCCTTTGATACAAACAGAAAATTGAGTCAAGTGGTAAGATGCCGCCCTTTCCCTCCCCCGGCTCCCAGCCCTGTACCCTTTCTTGGGTTTGAGCAGTTGGTTATTTACCTGGTAGAAGGATGTGATTTACCCATGGACCTGGGCTGACCCCCAGATGGAAGGAAAAAGGCCAGCAGGGGCGACTTTGTGAATCACATCTGTGGAGCATCCCGCTCACGGATCCTTCTTGGTGGATGACGTTCAGAAGCTGAGAAGCAGAAACTGGGACAGAGGCATTTACGCAGAAAAAGCATGAATGTGCAATTCCCTTAAGTTTTTGAGAAAGCAGAGTACCAAAAGTATCTTCACAGGACTTCACTTCTTGCTTAATCTCTGTCTTTAGGGAGCTGTAAAGCTAAAGGAATGGCTTCAAAGCAGAAATAACTCCAGACCCTCACTTCAAAGCTTCCTAAATCTTTTTGGTGGGGGTTCCTGTTCAGGTGTTTCTGTGGTTGCTGCTAAAATATGGCCTTATGTCAATGCTTTCCATGTGTAGTTTTACATTCTTTAGTGTATGAGTTACTAGAAAGTTGTTTAAAAAATTTTAGACAATTATTTAATATTAGTTAAAAAAAAAGCTCCATCTCTGGGGCCAGTGATCTGAGGCTTCCATCCACAATCTTTCTCCTCTCCCTGTGCTTACGCCATGAAGGAGAGTATTTGGCATGTTATTTTTGTTTTCTGTCCCATTGCATACCTCCCCTGAGATAGGGCAGGCTACTCCTTAAATTGGGGTGAAAGGAAAAGGGAAAGAGAAAATGAGAAGGAAGAAAAAAATGCACATTTCACCATATTATCCAGCCACATTTAGTCCCTTTTTCTAGCGTCCAGGAGTCTGCTTGGCATATTTTCTAGGATTGTGAGCAATTGAGTGGTGATGAGCAGTGAGCGCTCAGGAGTTTGTTTTCATTTTGTTTTCTTCACACCTTTAAAAAAAATTACATAAGAAATACACATTCATTGCAGAAAATATTTAAAAAAACACAGATAGACAAAATATTAAAATAAATAAAAATCACTTGGAATCTCAGAAATAATCACCCTGGTCCAGCGTACCACCAAGCTCTCAGTGCAAGAACCAGCACACACACAGAAACAGAAGTGAGGGAAGAAGCCTGAAGCTTGTGAACCTCCAGCTCTAGGAGCTTCTGAGACTCAGATGCCTGCCCTTCTGGTGGTGTGGGGGTTTCATGTTTTGCTCATGGCTAATTGTCACCATCACACTAACCTTCTGTATCAGATAGGACTTTTTTGGTTGTAAGTGACAGAAACCCAACTCAAATTTATGTAAAAATAAATAAAAACAGGACATCTGCTCAGATCGTGTGAGTTTGAATACCAGCTCTACAGGATCTTTAGCATGTTCCTTGACCTCTTAAAGTCTCTCTGTTGCCTCGTCTGGAAAACAGTACCCATCTTCTCAAGAGGTTGAATGAAATAAGGCCTGTGCCTGGCACATGATAACCACTCCATCGATGGTAGCTGGTGCCAGGCGTCACTCAGTAGTATCTGGTCTCCTGAGGAGTGGGGACAGTTGTGTTGCTAGAGTGTTATCACTAGAGGAGGTTGGAAGGCAGGCAACAAAGGGGAGTGAGGTAGGAGCTTTCCTTTTGACAAGTACACACCCTCGTGAAGCCCACATGACCCACTGCAAGGATTGCTGGTGTGGACAGCCGTGCTGCGGACGTCCTCCTCCACGTGAGCTCCCCAAGGAGTGCTCACAGTGCCCCGAGTGGCTACTTCTTGACTAACGGGCAGGCCCCTGCAGCCAGAGTCCAGGAGAACTTCAAACTCCGTCTATCATGAAGGGGGATTTCTCTGCGCATCACTTGGGCAGCTGAGAGCTCTGCAGTGTGAGATGGTGCTTTCAGGCCTGCCTGGAGGCAGAAAATCGTGTGAGACACCACTGAGAGTTTAGGGCTGCTTGTTCTCCAGACGGTACGCTCACACGTTGTGTTTATGGCCTAATTCCATCTTTTTGTCTCTTTTGGTCAAATCAATCCATTTTGCAGGGTATTTAGGATCTAGTTAATAAAAAATGTAATGAAAAACCAGTCAAAGTCTGGTAAAACCCTCCTCAGAAATGATTACCTTAATCTCTAATTCATGGATCTTCAACTGTTCTTACTAAACATTCAAAGGTTCCTTATGGGATAGTTATGGAAGCACTCTGGTCTGCAGAGCCAGGTCAATGTCAATGTCTAATCAGAATTTGCGATAAACTAACGTATACAAACAATCAGATCTGGCTTGAGACGGCCTAGATTGAAACTATAGGCTCAGAAGGGACGTGCTGTTTCTCCTCAAGTCCCAGGGTCAGGCTGGTGAGGCCGTAAGGGATTTCTCTTCCTAGGCACTAGGTCTGTAGCCCAGGTAAAGCTGTCACCCGTGTGAACCGTGAGCTTGTGATCCAAGCAGACAGGTTTTTCCTAAGTCTGGCTAACTGAGTCACAAACTATAGCACCCCACCCAGCCCATTTATGTTTTTTTCCTACCAAAATAAAACTCTCCATTAAAACCAAACAGCAATTAAACAATTTCTAATCTTCACTGTACATACAAGGCAACCTGCAATTTAGAGCAAGATTTAAAGAGATAGACACATCTCTTAGTTTTTTCCCACCAATCTGCTTCAATAGCTGGGAATCTTTGTTTAATCTGACTCCAGTTCTTACTTTGTGTTTGAGTAAAACACTCGCCCTGCCTCTTCTGCGGCTTCTCCATGTCCCAGTTGCAACTGCGGGAACCCTGATCAGTGGCATCAAAGTTGTAATTTAAAGCTTTTGGGAGGCCCATGCTTTCTTTGTGTGAGGCAGTTATCAGTCCTTGCTATCGAACCACTTATTCCCTCTTTGTTGTTCTGTGTAACAGAGAAAGCACGTCCCGCTCCTGGTGACTTGGCAACACACTGAATAAGAGAGAGAGATGGTGGCCATAGCAGGTGTGCACAGCAGGACCCTTCCAAGACCTCCTCCTCTGTGGTCCTTTGCTAATCAGAAGGAGTCATTGGTTTCCCTTTTCAAAGGGGCTGGTCTACTTCGCCTCATCACAGGGCAGAGACTAGCTCAGTGGTTAAATTCAGCATCAGAATGAAGCAGATCTCCCTGCTCTCTAAAGTTTCCAGACTACTTCTACCACAGCCATATTAACGTCTTGAAATGAAGTTTTACTTTCGTCTAAGAAGCACACACTTAACTTTAAAAGTTAATGCCAAAAGGATCCTAAGGAAAAACAGTTGTCTCCTGTCCCATTTACTAAACTATTTTTAACTTATTTTTTTCTTTACCATTTATCTCTACTTTTTCTATGTGATAGGCACATATCATTGGTTTGAGTTGTGAATTTTAGACTCTATCTATCAGCTTTCTCATAGGTTAAATGGGATACAGCTTTCTTGCTGTCTTCCACATCGACTTTCCACTCTTCTTTCTGCCAAGATTGTAAATTTTGGTTATATCCATTTGCAGCATTTGTATTATTTTGACTATGTAAATACTGTCATTGCAGAGCCAAGCATAATTGTAATTATGCTTCCTTTCTTATAAACTTTTTGATATTCCTAGGGCTAATAATTCCCCTCTACTCCCACCGCCATTTGCTTAAATTTCTCAGTCCCTATGGATGCCTTCTTAATATGATTATTCACATAGTTAAATATACCAGAGAAATAACCTGATAACTTTCCTTCCTCCGTCATCTTGCTCCAAGCTGACTTGTCGCTCTCTGGGCCGGCTATGCAGCTATGGTTCAGGAACTTATCATCATCATCCCGGAAATCCTCTTTGTCTTTCACCTGTGGTTCATCCTGTTTCCTGGATCCTGTGTCTTCCTCTTTTTTGGTTTATTAACTCCTTCATTTTCGTGGATTACATTCTCAAATAGTTTCCTGAGAAAGAATGCATGGGAGAAAAGTCTTTTGAGAATTTTCAAGCCTGAATTTTTTTTCATCCTTATACTTGATTGATAATTTGGCTAGGTATAGAATTTTAGACTGAAGATGATTTTTTCCCTTAGAATTTTGAAGGTGTTGCTCTATATTCTCTAGCTTCCAAATTACAGCGGAGAAGTGGCCACTCTTATTTCTAGTTATTTTTGATGTAACCTTTTTTTTTTTCTTCTCCTTAGAAACCTCTGTTCATCCCTGGTATTCTGAAATGTTATCATGATATGGATTGTATTCTTTGTGTTGGCACTTGATGGACCCTCTTAATCTAGAAACTCAAATCTTTCTATACTAGGAATTATTCTTGAATTGTTTGTTTGATAAATTTCTTCCCTTCTCAATTTTCTGTTTTCTGCTTCTAGAATTCTTGTTTATTGGATATTGGACTCCTTGAATTGATCCTCTAATTTTCCAGCTCATTATCTCCTATTGTCTCTCTCTTTGTTATTTTGTTCTGTTTTCTGGGAGACCCCCTTGAATTGACCTTTCACCCTCCTATTGATTTTTTTTCAACTTTGGCTATTGCTTTTTAAATTTTCAACTGCTCTTACAGATTTTCTACTTCTCCTCCTTTTATAGTATCCTCTTCTTTCTATTATCTCTCCAAAGATTACATACAATTTTTCCCTGAAGTTTTTTCTTCTTGATCTTTTCTTCAAGTCACTGTTTCCTGTCTATTTGTTCTGGCTTTTGTTTTTCACCTTGGGGGTCTTTTTCAAATATCTGTGGATCCTTAGCTGTTCGTTAAAGTTTGGGTCAATCACTACAAGGCTGATAGGGGGATCCATAAGCATGGATAGGGTTTTCTTCTGGTGATCTTCACTGTAGGACAGTGGTTCTCAGTAGGAAGAGCTCCTAGGGCATTTTGGAAAGTTGTGAGGATTTCTAGTTGTCACACTTATTGGGGAGCTGTGACATAATAAGAAATATGTATATTTTGTCTTTACCCTTGTTTCCTGGCACAGAGTTCCTAAAACCCTTGCAATTTCCCAAGTAATAGGGGTGCTAGAAGCGTCTTACACAGAGTTCCTAAATCCCTTGACTTATTTCCTAGTGATAGGAGCATCTTTTGTTCTAATGAAGCATCTCTTGGTGGGCTTTTGGATAGCTTCAGGATGGGGGTTGGTCACCAGAAAGGCCAAACCATGATTAAAAGGTTGGAACTTTCAGTCCCACCTCCTATCCTCTAGGGAGGTGAGTAGGGCTGGAGATCAAGTTAATAACCAAACATGGCTACGTGATGAAGCCTCCATAGAAATCCCTAAGCTACAGTGTTTAGAATGCTTCTAGGTCTGAGGTGTTGGGAGGATAATGCACCCAAAATTCTATGGGGATAGAAGCTCCTGTGCTCAAAATTCTTCCAGATTTTGTCTTATGTACTTCTTCATCTTGCTGTTCATCTTTATCCTTTATTATATCTTTTATAATAGACTGTTAAACATAAGTAAGTGTTTCTGTGAATTTTGTGAGCCATTATAGCAAATTATCAAACCTGAGAAGGCATTTGTGGGAAGTGTGATTTATAGCCAGTTGTCAGAAGTAAAGGTGACAACCTGGGACTTACGATTGCTGTCTGAAGTGGGGGGCAGTCTTGTAGGACTGAGCCCTTAACCTGAGGGGTCTGTGCCAACTCTGAATAGTTAGTGTCGAAGTTGAATTGTAGGACACCCAGTGGATGTCTGGAGAGTTGGAGAATTGGTTGATGTAGGGGAAAACCACACACATTTGGTGTCAGAAGTATTGTGAGTGTAGAGGAACCAAGTTTTCCTTGAGGGGCCTACTAGTATTTAGTATGTGGGGGCCAAGGATGCTAGTTGACTTGTAGGACAGTCCCATACAACAAAGATTGCCATGTGGCTAGGGTTGCCAGATAAAATATAGGACAACCAGTTAAAAGCAAATTTCAGATAAACAACAAATGTATTTTTTGTATCAATATGTCTCAAAAATTGCATTTTTATCTGGGGTTCCTATCTGTGTTCTACTCCACTTTCAATGACCTCCTGTAGGTGAAAAAGCATTTTTAATTATTTGATTCAGGATATCAGCTCTGATTTATATATAAATACAAATCTTTTTTTTGGTATGGACTTAATAAACCCTGAGGTTTCCATAGATTTGCATTTCTAAGAATGTAACTATCACGTGAGTGAAGGGGAGACTGAACCTCGTGTTGTTTAGAACTTAACCAAGGGTTGAGCACTATTTAGAAAGATGTATCACCGACAATAGCCCAGCTTGTGACCAAATATGCTGATATAAATCTGCAGTTGTAGCTGTCTTACTCATATTGATTCAAATATACTAATTTAGACCTTATTTCAAAATGGCAAATATAAGAAATATAACAAGATATAACGAAAGAAGTATCAATATTATTCAGTTGAATATTGCCCATCTTATCTTGAATTCAAACTTATTCAATGTAAGAAGAGGAAAATATCTAACTATTACTTCTTCCTGGGTGAGCTACCCATGTGCTTTCATAGTGAAACACAGTTATTGTATCATAAATTATCTTCCTTTCCTTTCTCCTTTGTCAGGGTGTTATAGTATTTTGTAATAATTATGTGTAGGTTGATTATTTTAACTATGAATTTAATTTTGGATCATAAAGTGGATATTTCAAAATGTTTATTTTAAAAAGAAGGTGTTTGGTATCTACAGCATGGTCAAACCTCAAAATAATTACGCTTCGTGAAAGAAGCCAGACAAAAAGAGTACATGCTGGGCCTGCCTAGTGGTGCAGTGGTTAAGTTTGCACGTTCTGCTTCAGCAGCCCAGGGTTCTCTGGTTCGGATCCCAGGTGCAGAACTACGCACCGCTTATCAAGCCATCCTGTGGCAGGCATCCCACGTATAAGGTAGAGGGAGATGGGCACGGATGTTAGCTCAGGGCCAGTCTTCCTCAGAAAAAAGAGGAGGATCGGTGGCAGATGTTAGCTCCAGGCTAATCTTCCTCAAACAAAACAAACAGACTAACAGAGTACATACTGTATGATTCCATTTTTATAAAATTCTTGAAGATGTAAACTAACCTTTAACAACAAAAAGCAGGTCAGATTGCCTGGGAAGGGAGGTGGGACAGGGAGTGGTGGGAGTGGCAGGAGTGGGGATTACAAAGGGGCACAAGGAAACTTTTGGGGGGATGGGTATGTTCGTTGTCTTGATTGTGGTGATGTTTCAGGAGTGGATGTGTATGTCAAAACTTTCCAAACTGTACACCTTACATGTGAGCAGTCTACTGTATGTCAATTATACCTCAAGAATGCTGTTAAAAAAAGGAGAGAGAGAAGGTGTTGGGTCTGATAGAGTTGATGGGGCAATGATGGGACTTTTGCACTGAAGAGCTTCCAAATGTCAGGATCTGTAGGATCTGTAGATCTTTCTCCAAGTGTGATTCAATTCTCCCAATCAAGATGCTTTAATATCTCTCCTGGGAGATCTGAATCTGGCTGCCAGCATTCTTAGAACTAAGCAGAGGAATGGTGAGGGGGTCTCACCATTCAGTGTGTAGACTTTTACTTAATCCCTTGTTTTCAAGCCATCTCCTGACCCCCCTTCCACTCTTCCTGCTCTCCCAGTCAGATGCCTCTCTCACTACTGTGAGTGTTTTTGGATCCCCTTTCTCTAGAATACATGCTCTAAACATGCTTGAACAGAACGATCATAAAAAAGAAAAGATTTTCTGAGAATCATTTATTTAGATAACTCTTGGATGACAGGATCAGTTGATTGTCAAATGGGACCAGGACAATATTTGGGGTAGAGAGACGGCATTTTAAGCTTTTGTGGAGGATAATGAGAAGACGACCTATTCCCACTCGGACAATCCCTTGCTGCCACTGCCGGAGACCACAGCAGGTAGGATGTGGCAGTTCAGGTGTTCTCACACCTGGATGTCAGCAATTACAGAGCAGGGACCTGGAAAGGATTCAGGTCACACAGCGCCTACATTGCTCGTGGGGCTTTGAGGTCTTCACAGAAAGGCTCTGGACGGAGATTATCAGGACGATTGCCGTGTCTGGGACTCGGCCTGATGGCGGCATTCCCTGGGTGCTCCCGACAGGAACTCTCCATTCTTTGTGAAGGCAGTGGTGCTTCTGCCATGTAAACAGTAGCTACCACTTGGTGAGCACTTACTCTGTGCCAGGCACCATGCTAAGCACTTTCCATAAGTTATTTCAGTGATTTGACAACAATCCTATTGTTTTTATCCCCATTTTACAGACAAGGCAACTGAGACTCAAATAAGTTACGTAACATGCCCAAAGTCACTGAGCTGGGAAGTGTCTGAGACAGAACCCCAGCCAGCCAGCCAGACAGGCTCCAGGGCTGGAGATTCCACTTGAATCCAAATACTATTTCCTTAGGAACTCCAGCTATGAGAGTTTTAAGTAGAATTTAGGGATTAAGGGGAAACTCTTTGGGGATCATTCTTGCCAGGGCTGTGTGAGGAGAGCAAGGAGCCGCAGGCTATGGTGAAGTGGGAACCACTTGACTCCCTGCCTGAAATAGAGGGGCAATATTCCCAATAGATCATCATGTCTCCACGGCATGGGCTTGCTCTTAGAAGACCCAGGTTCAAGTCCCCATCCTGCTGCTATCTCACTGTGCGACCTTGAGTGGTGGCTAATGTCTCACTGGACCCTGGAGACTGGGCCTCAGTGCCCTCATCTGTTAAAGGGGAAGATTCCACTGGACAAATCTGAAGTTCCTCTCAGCTTTAAAATGCTGGGATTCCATGCATTATCTCTTCCAGAAGTATGTGCATTGTGGAATGAAAGGTCTTTGCTGCTGTCCCAGAGAGGCATTTTGCAGGTCTGGGGATCCTCTCTCAATGCCCCGAACTCAACCATCTTGAGCAGCTGTCTACCCAACGGCAGCCCTCTCCTGTGCCAGGCTGTGGCAGCAGAGGGGTTAAATAGCACGCTTTGCCCTGCTCTAGGCAGAGCAGTTGTAGGGACTTAATCATCTTTCAGCTGTGCTGCCAGCTGTGACTCATTGCTGCACTGTGATTATGTAAGCCCCTAGGAACAGGCGGCATCACATACATGCCGGCAGCCACAGACCTCTCCCATTCGATTCCCTACCATTTTTTTTATCCTTCTTCTGGAAGCAAGCTCTTTGAGTTTGTCTTTGGAAAGGAAATGGAAGCATTATTGGAGAACAGGCAGAAAAGGAATTGTCTGTCTGTTGGAGACACCCCGACCCTTGAAGGAGGCTGAAATTAGAACGTGGACTCCCTGAGCCTTGAGTCCCCATTGCCCAGCCCTGGCTTACTGCTCTCGCTGCCTCTCCCACCAGTTTGTGGTGCATCTTCCCTCCTGGGAAAACCCCCGCGGTAGCCCCACCTCACCAGAAGCCCCAGGCAGGAAAAGTGAGACCCAGCAGAGGGACTGTCCCTGGGGACATGCAGTGAGTAAGTGTGTATGTATGTTTGTGTGTGTCTGTGGAGGGGGAGACAGAAATAGGAGTGCCTGGATTCTGTAACTGAGGCAAGGACCTCAACAACATTTCTCCAAGGAAAGGATAGAAACTGGCTTCTCAGGTTCCTCCAATCAGATTGCATACTTCAACTCAGCTGTCATTCCAAGGGAAAGCTGAAGCTTAGATTTTAGCTTTCTCCCCATCTCCATTGCCTGACATTTCCACTGTCAAAGATTCATTCTACCTCCGGGTTTGTTTCCCTAAGTCCCTTCACCTGCCTGAAGCTCCCCTTCCCGTCTTTGCTCTGCATCCACTCCCTACAAACTACCACACAAAACAAGCAAACACAAGCCTCCTCCTGCACTGGGTTCATCACTCTTCCTCTGTCTTTCCTTTCGCAAATTTCTTGAATGTGTGAGTCTGTCTTTGCTGCCTCCACTCCTTCATCTCCCATTTGTGTCTAGCTCTACAGGGCAATGAACTGTCCTTGCAGTCCCCGGTGACCTTCACATCGCTCAATCCCAAGGCCTTTTTTTAGTCCTCATCCAATTTAACCTCTTGGCAACGTGTGACCTGTCAACCAGCTGCTTGCTACCTGTTCTAACTCTCTCCTCTGGGCTTCTGTGACCCATCTCTTTACAACTCCATCTCCTCAGAAATAGTCACCTCCTGCTCAGTCTCTCTTGCCATTTTCTCTTCCTTGGCTTGGACACCACCTACATGTATGAACACACGTACTTGCAGGTAGGCAGGTAGGATCCCCTGTCCCATTCCAAAAAGGATTTCAACAGGTGACAGAAATATGCACTACACCAGGATAGTAAAAAAGGAATCAGATGGAGGTGGCGGGGAATTAAGAGTAAACTGTAGCCATAATAAATAAAGAATGTAAAACTTTATCCAAAGGAACCATCAAATCATTAGTCCACCCAACAAATCTGATCATGACTCTTCTACCAAAACCTCCTGGATGACTCACCCTTGCCCAGCTCCTTAGCTTAGCCTTACTCAGTTGAATACTTTTCCAGCTCATTTCCTGCTCTGGGCCTTGGTACAAGCTCATCCCTCTACTTAGAATATACTCCTGTGCTCTCTCCTCTTCCTCACATTGCCCACTCGGAAAACTTCTACTTGTTTTTTAAGACAGTTCCAATATCACCTCTTCTGTGAAGGCTCCCCCAGCCCCTCCTGTGATAATTTATCACTCTTTTTTTGGTAGCAAATGAATAAATTTCCTTAAGCCTCAGTTTTTGCATCTGGACAATAGGAATAATAATAGAATCTTCTTCATTGTGAGGATTAAATGAGACACATATGCAAGGTGCTTAACATAGCGTCCGGCATACTGTAAACATTTGCTAGGTGCTAACGACTAGGTATTTTACCCCTGTTATAAATGAGAGGACAACAGGCAAGAAGGCTAAGCTGTTTTCTTAAGTTAGTTAGAATCCTAACGATGGAGCTTAGAACAAGGCACCGATTCCTCTCGCCTGGGCCACAGGCTATTCTCTCTCTTCCTAGGTAGTCTCCCAGGTGTTGCTCTTCATCAGTCCCTGGCTGTTCCTCTCTGGAAAATCCTTTCTACCCCAAAAGCTAATCTTCTCCAGTTTAAGCACTACTAGCCTGTGTAACTTTATGGGCGCCCATGCGAGCACAGGTGCTCTTCGGCTCTAATCCTGCTGCCTCAATCTTGCTGAGACGGTCGTCTCTATAATTTGCTGCTAAGACAGTCTGGTCTCAACGTGCACTGGAACTGCCAAACGGATTCAGAAATCAGGGACAAGGCATCCCAGTGTCAGCGGCCAGCCGGCTGCAGGGGCCACCAGCCCCAGCCAAGGCATTTGCTGGCTCTTGGTGCCAGGAAACCCTGGGTGACCTGAGTCTGGCTCACAGCTGCCCGGGGTGGGTTCCTGAGCAGCCCTCTGCCTGAGGGCACTCAGCAGAGCACATAGGTGTGTGCATACCTGTGTGTGTCTCTGTGTGTGTAACTCTCCCTTTGGTGGGTTCAGGGACCCGGTGTCATTTCTCAAGATGTCACATGTCAGCTAAGAAACATCCCTGGACCAGAGTCAGGGGCCAGTGTCACAGTTACTCAGCAATATGTCTTTAACTGGGGGCTGGGGAAATCTCTTAATAAATCCACCACTACTAAGTGGTAGCTAGTATCCACGCGCATCCAGGGAGAGGAAAAAGGAGGCTCAGAAGGCCAAAGGCCTCACCGGAAGTCACTCGGCTCATGAGTGCTGTTTACACGAGGTCTGCCTGACCCTGAGCCCGGGGCCTTTCTTGTATGCCTCATGCTCCTTTCGGAAAAGTAGAGGAACACATGAAGACTTTGGATAACCGTTTAAGCCACCCTGCGAATATAAGCTACTGAATTCTTACCTTGCCGAGTTCCCGGGGCTACCCCACACATGCAGAAGAGCTCCAGTGAACATGCTTGGGGTGACACATATGTGGATGTACCCTGAGGAGGGGACTCCCAGGCCCTGGAGAGCAGCAATTACACATTCCAGTTGGAAGAGAGGGCAGAGCGAGCATGTGCAGAGCACTGTGTTGGTGTTGGGAGGCTGGGGTTCAGCTCCAGGATCTTGAGCAGTTTTCTCTCAGTTTCTCCATCTTAATATGAGAAGTTGGGGAAGATGACTTTGAGGTTCCTCTCTTTATGAAAATAAGGGGTTTTCATGTGGTGTCAAATCTTTCTCCTGAGATGAGGGTTATTTTTTTTATTTATTTATTTTTTCTGCTTTATCTCCCCAAACCCTCCCCCTCTGTACACAGTTGTATATCTTAGTTGCAGGTACTTTTAGTTGTGGGATGTGGGACACCGCCTCAACGTGGCCTGACGAGCAGTGCCATGTCCGTGCCCAGGATCCGAACCCTGGGCCGCCGCAGCGGAGCGCGCGAACTTACCCACTCGGCCACGGAGCCCACCCGGAGGGTTATTTTTTAAGTTACAGTGAGCACTTAGCATCTCATATGTGTGGAGCCTCCTTAACACTGTCCCATCGCAGGTTCACGTTCAGAGGTGCGTTTCACTTTAGCTTATTTTACAGGGCACAATATTTTTCATATTATATGGTAACTGAGTAATTAATTTTTCATGGCACCTTCCCTCTGATGTGCTCCAGGAAGAATACCTGTCGTTTTCATGGTAGACATTTACCACCTACAGACCTCAAGGAGCGGGACAAGCAGAGTGGTGTCCACCAAGGGGACAGACAAGGACAGGCCTGGAGAGAGGGTGACGCACTGAAGGCTCCAGGGGGTGACCTGGAGAGGTGGCACAAGCTGATGGCCTGCAGCTGGGTCTGGTCTGGCCCATGCAGTGTTTTAAAGAAATTCAAAATAGTTGCTAAAATTGAAAATCAGGATATTTCACATTAAAAAATCAGCACTGTGGGCTTCTGTTGAAAAATGGGGAGATTCTGTTGAAAAATGTGGAGGGGCTGCACTGAGCCTGTATTCCCACTTGGCCACCTTTGGCCAGATGCCGCTTCATAGGGAGCCTGCACTATCCAGTCCAGCCCAGGGCCCACTCCACGCTCGTCCCTGTCATCTGCATCTGTGGGCACATTCTCTGAGTACTCAGCCCTCTGTGTCCAGCTACGTAGGGGCTTAAGTCGTTCTCAACAAACCTATGGGCAATTAAATTTCCCAAATGTGACATTGCAATCTGACCCAATCTTAATTGCATCACCAATGGGCTGCCAAAAGATTTGAGCTTTTGTACATGCTGGTGGATTATATTTTCCAGATGAGGTCTTGAAAGCAGACCCTCTATGCTGGGATCACTTGTTCCGTGTCAGGCACTGTTCTAAGTATTTTAATTGCTGCAACCACCTCATGTATGAGGTAGCTACTAATAGCTCCATGTCATACATGGGGAAACTGAGGCACAGAAAGGTGAAGCAACTTGCTCTGTGTCACACAGCCAGGAAATGGCAGGACTGGGATGGGAACCCAGGCAGTTAGACTCCAGAGGGCATACTCCCAACCACCCTGCTACACCACCTGGCCGCATAAGACTTCTCTGAGTCTGTCTTCTCATTTGTGAGAGGCGTGCCGGTCATCCCTGCCTCACAGGGGGCAAATGAAATCGGGTGTGTGAAGCACTTGGTAAACTGCGTGGTGCTTTATAAACATCAGTTGTTACTAGTAATTACTATAACCTGCAGGTCAGGATTCAAACCAGAAGCCTGTGGCTGAGGCTAGCCTGCCTGTCAGTCTCCCTCCAGCTGTGGTTCTGTGGCTGCTGGACAGGAAGGGGGTGTCACTAGCACCGATTCTTGAAATTCCAAAATGGTGTGAAGAAAGAATCAATTAGAGGCTACGCTCCAGGGTGGCAGCTGAGGTGTGGGGCCGGTTTTCAAAGTCACAAAGTCTAGTTTATTTCACCATCCTTTCCTCCCACCGCTGAGTGAAGCCCCCCTACAGTCACTGCTCCCTGTTGGGAGGTCCAGGCTTGCCCACAGCCAGGGAGAACAGGAGGGTTCACACACCCTCTCCCTGAGCAGTTCCCAGGGCATCCATGTACAGGAGTGCAGTCTGTGGACTGCACACAGATGCTGACGAAGGGAACACATGGGCGCTGAAATCCAGCTCATGCTCTGTTCACAGCTGTGTGTCCTGTTCTGGGCTCTCCCCATAGGAAGAAGCAGAGTCTTTGTGCAAAGGCGCCATCTGGGTGCCTCTGGTGTGTCTACTCAATTGGTCTCCCCAGAGGGGGCACCATTTTCAGTTCATAAGAAGGCCCATGTGGGCTAGTGGGGGCCCTGGTTATGTACCCGAAAGAGACAGATGACAGACTCCTGTGCTGCGCAGCAACTCAACCCCTACCTCTAGCTGCCAGTTCCCCTCAGCCGGGCCCATGGATCCCCTCCGTGGTAGCTCACAGTTCTCATCTAATCCATGTTCTCCCATGGCTGTGGGCCTTTCATTCCCCTTCCCCCTCCTCCATCTGATCCAAGACAAGGTTATCTGGGGCCAGCTCCCATGATCCAAGGCCAAGACCCCATTTGCTTGCCCTTTGGCCTCTGTTCCTGGTCCCAGTTCTGGTAACCTCCTAGGACCCCTGCTTCCCCGCCTGTACCTTCCAGTTCCCTGGCCCCAAGGCTGGAGAATTCTCCTAAATTCCGAGCTCAGCTGCAGATTCCCACCTATGGATAACCTGCTTGACCAGACTTCCAAGTGCTGCTCTGCTGATGTTGCCAGCACTCCACCCACCTGCCAGGCTAACCCCTGCTCTGTCCCCCACTATTCACTGTCTGTTTCCACCAGCACTGGAGACGGTCCCGTGACATGACACCCAGCCTCACCGGGCTGGCTGAGCCTCACCTGTTGGCTCACATCCCTCAGAAGCCATCCCACCCCAATGGTGAAGCTGAGCTGGTTCAGACCCTCCCTGCTGGACTGTCTTGTGAGGAGACAAGTCCACAGTGATGACCCCGTGGAGCAATGGTTCTTGACCTGCGTCTGCCCCAGGACCCTGAGGAATCCACACATCGCGCCAGATCACAGGGCGCGCTCAACAGTTTCTGAATCTTGGCTGTCAAAACTGCAGTCATTCTTACCCAGAAGACCATTCGGAATTTCTGTAGGTGGATATGGTGGTGGCTGGAGGGAATTTAAAAATGCCCCCTCCTCCTACTGAGAATAATATCTACCCCCGCCCCGCTTAGAGGCTTGTCCTCTTGCAATCACTGCACTAGAGTTTCTTTGTTGACTTTGACTCAGATGTGACAAGCTCTAGGTCTGAGGAGAGGGGTGGGTTCCTCTATTTGTAACTTGCTGCTTTCTGTATCATCTCTAAGGATACATGGCTTTATTCCTATCAGCTTGGCTCCCTGCCTTTGATCCACAGATGGTTTTGGGGGACCAAGGTGGTTGGATCCCAAACTTGCCACAAGTTTGGAAGCCCCAAGATTGAGCTGCCCTGGGTTGGAGACGGCATCCCTTATCCCCTCCTCTCAGACCCAAGCTGGCTGGGGATCTCAAGGCCAGAGGTCCACCCAAGGGGGCCCCATTCCACCCTGACACAGGCTCAGGGAAGCCCCATCTGAGATGCCATGAGTACACTCTCCAACCTAGGAGTGCCCAGTGCCAATCACTGGAACAGAAAGTCAAACTTGGGAGCGTGAGGGGTGTCAGCTCTAACATCTCCCAGGCCCTCCCCTTACCCACAGGGGCAGACAGGAACCGGACTCATTATTACTGTTAATACTCTGGTCCGGGAAGTGGCAGGGCACATCAGAAGGCCAACCCAGAGGGAATGCCAGAAATCCTACTGCCTGGCGCCTCTCCTCTCTGAGCCTTTGGAGGGGCCACTCTGGGGCTTCGCAGGCAGCTGGGCTCCTTGTGGTGTCCTCAGCGGTCCAGGATTGTGCAAGTCTCTGGGCCGCCCCCCCCCCCCCCCCCCCCCCCGCCCACACCCACACCCTACCCAGCCTGGCAGGGCCCTGACTCATTTCCACGTGATTGAGCAACCAGTCTTTGGAGATTGACCTCGGCAGGAGGAATGGTGAGGCAGAGCTCAGGACGGACTGGGAACAGCATCCACCACGTGTTCGTCCTGGTCTCACAGAGAGGGGTGTTTGCGAGAAGCAGGGGACAATGGACTCTGCTGCCTTTCTCCTCTTACTCCCCTATTCCGTCCCATTCTCCCACTCTCTGGAACCCAGTGCCCTCATGCTGCTGCCCCTCACTCCCCAGGGGTCAGATCTACTCAGGTGTTCAGATCAGTGCTAACGACTGTCTGTCCAGTTCTCCTTGCCTCGGCTGCCTTACTAGACATCACACCTCCGCCCACCTGCCTGCACCCCCCACACTCGCCCCTCCGTGGGTCTCACCTCTTCCCGCACGCCCCCTTGTCCTTTCCCTTCCTAGTGTCTCCTCTCTTGGTGTCTCTCACTCCTGAGAGCACTCACGTGCGCTCACGCACACACACACCTTTTTTAGTGTCCTGATTAATTTACTCTCAGGTAGCTGTTAGGTTGGAAAGGCACTGACAGACTAGGTCAGTCTACCTGGGGTGGAAGGTCACTGCTGTATAGTGCTGTTCCCCAGGAGCATCTGCAGCCCCTAACTGCAGGAAGAATTGAAAAAGCTCTTCAGCGGTGGGATTTCAGGTATTAGCAATAGTCAATGGACAGGGGGATTTGCAGCTAGGGGTGTCTTTCTGCTCTCTATGGAATCATGCTTTGCAGAGAGGGCAGTTACCCAGGTTGCTGAAGAGGGGCAGCTGTTCTCTTCCCTGGGTCCCATCTCTGCAGGTTTCTGGACCCTGAGACGCGGCAGTGCACTTACTATTCGAAGGGGTCCTACCGCAATATTGGCTAGCGTGTTTGAGAACTGGTAAAACTCTCAGTGTGTATCACCCATTTACTGAAATAGGTGTATCTCCAACTCTGCCAGTCAGATGCTCTTGGTCTGATTGTTTAACAGATTGTGGGGGAGAAAGAGAAAGGAGGAAAAGCAACAACTTTCTGTAAGCACAATAATAACGTTTTAACTTGAAGTGAACTGAGAAAGAGCTAGAAAACACGTTATATGAATGCATCTATAAATGTTCCAGAGAATCTGGATGAATTCCTGTAAAAGAAATCGATTATTACTCTGGGTGAGCTGTGAATGGACACAGCTGCAGACAGAAAAACTGGCAATGATGCTCTGGAATGGTGGATATACAGCAAGCTCATGATCTGAATACATGCACCTAACCGCACTGTAACAGGGACACTAAAGGATTGCTTAGATGTGATTTTTACAACTGTTCTGCTTCTGTTTTACTTTGGGAAAAAGTTGAGGATTTTGCCCCAGGATGACTTTTATTGTGAGATTCCTGAAGGGGACGTGAATGTGGAGCTACAGCTGGGATGCCGGAAGGCAGTGGGAGGACCAGCATTCGGATACAACAGCACCTGTGAAACCCCACCCAGGATTTCTGCTCGGCCTGTGTAGCAGCCTCTCTGTTTGGGTTTTTGTGAACATTTGTGATCTGATGCAAAGAAGAGTCAGAGAGTACTGTGAAAGACGCATGGAAGCCTGGAAACTACCCAGCGTAAATGGCTGGGACTGCAGTTGCTGAATTGCTGTGCCCAGCGTATTTTCTGGGCCATTTTTGATGTTTGGGCTGGAATGTCAGAGGCAGTTAGCATGTGGCTAAGAGTGCAGACTCTCGAGCCTTGCTTGGAATCAAATTCTAGGTCTAGCTGTGTGGCCTTGGGCGAGTTACTTGAGCATTCTGGTCTAGATTTTCTCCCCTGTACAGTGAGATAATAATGTTGCTGTGAGGATTAAAAGAAGAGTGCCCGGCACACAGTTGGCACTTAAGCATTAGCTTTTTATTGCTTTTATTATTTAGAGAAGGATCTCAGATAGAAATTGCATCAGACTGATAGTAAAAGGCTGTAAAAAAACTGTGTTTTAAACAAAATATGAGCTTTTTTTTATTTTTTGTAGAAGTCCAGAGGTATGAAGTACAAAACTGGCATGAAGGACCCATACAAGTCCCTCTGTCCATCTGCTCTGTCTTCCATAGTGTACGACTTCCATCTCTGGGTTGCTCATGGTCTAATATAGCTACTGAAAATCCAGCCATCACGTGTGTGTTCCAGGCAGGGAGCAGGAGCAAGTGGGGGAAGAACAAAAAGAGGAGCAATCTCCAGTTGCTTGTCCCCCTTTAAAGAGTTTTTTCTGTGCCCTGTTCCCCCTCCCCAGCAGCTTCTTCTTACATTTCTATACCTAAAGAAGTATCACATGGCCATACGGTTTTAAAGGAGGCTGAAAAATGTAGTTACTCCAAATAGAATTGAGATTGTGTTACTGAGGAAGAAGGGGAGAGTGGTATTGGTTGGGGAGGCAACCAGTAATTGGTACCTAGTTATATCCTATACACGAAGCTGTGCTTTAGGATAGTCTTGATTGGTTATTTTTATATGCTGAGGATTTGGAAGATGCTAACTAAGGTGTAAAGCATCTGTACCCGCACAAAGGCCCCTGATGGAACTGTAATCTGGAAATGTAATATGGCTCTTCAATACCTTTATGAAGTCCTTTGATAGCTGATCTGATCTAATCTGTTTGGTTATCTTTAAAAACACTAGCCGAGGGGACTTCTGGATTAACAGCCTTTTATACAGCATCTCTCACCTTTTCAATAAAATATCTATGAAGCCATGGCAGTGAGTGGTGATGGGGAAGCTTACAACCCCCCTGAAAACTAAGTCTAATAGACAGCATACACCCAGAATGTCAGAGAAATCTTTAAGACAGATAAACGAAGGTTAAGACAAACCTTCACCTCATTTGAATCATGAAACAGAACACACCTGAAAAAATAAGACCCTTCAGTCCTCTGCTCTGCTTACTTCTTGACTCAAAGACTCACCTTGACCCTCTACTGTGGGGTCCTGTGTGGTAATCAAGGTCAATTCTCCTCCTTCCGTGTTATCTTTCTGCGTCTATTTAGAGACAGCAATTCCCTAGAAGTTAGCTGGAAAGTAAGTAGTGGGATGCTGCGTGTTGGGAGGCACCGGGATGGGAGGCTGGCAGTAGCACCTACATCCTGGGGGATATAATCCTTACAGGTAAAGAGCTAACAGCGTTGGCATTGAGAGAAAGAACTGCATCGGAACCAGTCAGAATAGTAGCTTTTCAACAATCACAGCAGTTCAGAGTATCAGATGCAGGATGTAAATGGATGAACACCTACTGGAAATCAGAAATAGGCTGGATGTTATACGCCCCAAGCTGCCCTTCAGCTGTGGAAATGAGAATGGAGTTTGACCTTTACATAAGCAGAAATGGAGCCAGGGGAAATCTCCACACATTGTTTATTGTCAAACATCAAGTTTAGATAGTATTTACCTTTTACAAATGATTCAATATGACTGAGAGGAATATAGCATTGATACTCTGGAGCCAGACTGTCTGGGTTCAAATTCTGACTCCACCATTCACGGCTCTGTGAGCTTGGGCAACTTACCCAACCGTGGTGTCTCAGTATTCTCATCTATAAAATGAAGTTAATAATGCTTCTTTATTCATTGTTGTTGTGAGGATTATGTGAGTCAATACATGAGAAATGCTTAGAACAGTACATACTAAGCACTGAATAAATGTGAGGTATATTATGATGATGAAGAGTATGCTTACAGAGAAAACCAATTTAATGTGAACCTGTAAATAAATTACAGAAACAGGGGAGAGGAAATAGCAGGTCAAAGATTCAGAGGCCTAAGATCTCTTCAGAAATAATGTACTGCAGGCTCCAAAAGAAAATTTCAGGAAGCTGTTTGGTATCTTCAGTAGAGAAAAAAAAGACATGATCTTTAACAGACAGGACAGAAACCCACGAAGAGATAAAAGAATGAGATAACAAAATTTAAAAATGCACTTTGAGCCAATAAAGAAAAGAACTAACATAGAAGATGAAAGCAGGAATATATGGAGAATAAGCTTGAGAAATTCTTCCAGAATGCAGAGGAAAAAGGAAAAAATGTCGTGTGAGACATTGTAGTAGACATAGAGAACAGAAAATTGAGACATGACTTACAAATAATTGTTTCTGATAAAGAGAACAGAACAAATGGGGCAGAATACTTCATTATGGAATAGAAGAGTATTTTCAGACAGCCAGAAAGAGCTTTCTGTGTTGATTAAAAATTATTTGCTCCTTCCATACAGAATTAATGGAGACTCACATTTGGGCACACACAGGCACAATGTGTAAAGCATGAAGGAGGTGTGCTTAAAAATTAGACAGACTGTATGCATTTCCTCTGTAACACCGAATCCTAGGAAGAGACAAAAGCATGGCCATTTGCCAATGTATTATTATCTACCTGGAAAATGTAACAGAAGCAGCAGAAAAGAATTTCCAGAATTATAACCAAAGTTCATTGCCATGACCAGTTTGAAACTAATAGATAAGAGTAGCAATTTTCTTATTTCCCGACAATAAGCAGTTTACTGGAGTGCTTGCCCATCTTAGAGAGGGTGGCTGGGAGGCTGAGTGACACATTCCATAGCCTCATGGGGTGAGGACCCAAGTGGAGTCCAGGGCTCACCAAGATGGAAGCCTGATGAAGCTTTCTCCCTTTAGATTGCAAGCTCAAAGGGAGGCCTGCACCCTAAGAGGAAGGTTGAACCGCAGGTAAACAAGCCTTTGGAGGGATTTCAACTCAGCTTTAATTATTGAGTCTCTGAAAGTGGATTGTTACCCCAGGTCACAGTGCCCAGGCACATGGCAGAAGTAACATAAGTTCACTCTGGAGAAAGATAGGATTAAAGATTTAGTTCACCAAGACAATATAATAATACTAAATATGTATGTACCTAATCACATTATAAAATATGTTGAGCTGAATAATAAAACAAATACTATATATCCAAAGTTGTGGGATACAGAGAAAGCTGTGCTTAGAGGAAAATTTATATATAAAGATAAAATATATAAACAGATATAAATAATATATAATAAATAAATGCATTTATAATATATATTTATGTAAGTTTATATATTTATGGACATAAATATATAATATATAAAATAATATATAATAAATATAATATAAAATTAATTAATTTAATGTAAAATAATATACAAATAAGAATAATATGGAAGAAATTACTCTAGCTAGCAGTATCAAGATTTATTATAAAACTATAGCAGTTAAAGACTTTGTGGTATTAACTCAAGTATGGACAAATTTATCAATGGATTAGAACAGTAAAACAGATATATGGACCCCTGATTATGTCAGGTAGCACTGTAGAGCTGTTGGAAAAAGAAAGTCTTTTCAATGAATGTGCTGGGATATTTGAATATCCATTTGGAAAAAGATACAAATTAATTTTTGATTCACATATACACAAAAATAAAATTCAGGGAAACTATTATTTTAAAGGAAAGGCGAAATAATAAAGTTCCTAGGACATAATATAAAAGAATATCTTTACAATCTCAAGATAAGGAAAGACCTCTTAAAAAGAACACAAAAAGCACTAACTATAAAGGAAAAGATTGATATATATGAATACATTAAAACTTCTGTTCATCAAAAATGACACTGAAAAAGTGAAAAAATAAAAAGCCATAGAGGGGGAGATATGCTATACACATGATTGACAAAGGGCTTATATCCCTTTGAATATATATATCAAGACCATATAAAGAATCTACATGTTTATATCTCTGAATATATATAGAATATATAAGGAATATATAAAGATCCAGGGTTTACAGGATCTTAAGTTATGTGTTTCTTTAACTTTAGTAGATAGTGACAGTTTTCCAAAACGATTGTAGCAAATTATACCCTAAAGTGCAACAGCTGAAGCAAAAGTTACTATGAACAGAGAGACATTGCAAAGGCTGAGCTTAGAAATCCTGAGATTGGGGAGAACAGCTAGAGAAGACCTGGAAAACATTGAACAGGAGATAACAGTGGTGGAGCGTGAGACAGAAATGAGGAAACTTAGTACAATGAAGTGGAAACAAGGATTAAAAAGGATTAAAGAGAAAATAGTAGATGTAGAAAACAGTCAAAGGAGGTCCAATGTAGATATAATTGGCTCCCCCCAAAAGAAAATCAAAACAATGTAAAAGAAAATATTTAAAATGTAATAGAAGAAAAACAGGTGATTTCTTATACAGTTAAATGTACACTTATCATATGGCCAGCAACTCCATCCACTCTTAGGTATTTACTGAGAGAAATGAAAACATATGCCCACATAAAGACTTTTTACATAAATACTCATAACAGTTATAGGAATTTGACAAAATGATTCTCTATTTCGTTCAAAAGAATAGACTTAAGGATAGTCAATAAGATTTTAAAAGTGATAATGGGAGAACTTTCACTATCAGCACTTTAAATATATTTTTAAACTAGAGTTTTTATTAAAAAGTATGATACTACTGTAGAAATAGACAAGTAGATGAGTAGAACAAAATAGATAATCTGTATATGTGTGTATATGTGTTTTGTTTTTTGCTTGTTTGTTTGTTTTTTCAAGATTGGCACCTGAGCTAACAACTGTTGCCAATCTTCTTCTTCTTTTTTTTTCCTGCTTTTTTTCTCCCCAAATCCCCCAAGTACATAGTTGTATATTTTAGTTGTGAGTCCTTCTAGTTGTGGCATGTAGGACGCCGTCTCAACATGGCCTAATGAGCGATGCCATGTCTGCACCCAGGATCCAAAACGGTGAAACCTTGGGCTGCCAAAGCAGAGTGGGTAAACTTAACCACTCAGCCATGGGGCCAGCCCCTATGTGTTTTTATGTTTAATAAGTGCAGGACTTAAATTAGTGGGAAAGAGTACTGACTATTTAATATATAGAACTAGAATAACTATTAATGCCATATACCAGGAGTTAACAAAATTTTTTCTGTTAATGGCAAATGTAAATATTTTAGGCTTTGTTGGCCATATCATCTCTGTTATAACTACTTAACTGTCATTGTAGTGTGACAGCAAGCATGGGCAATATATAAACAAATGGTGTGGCTGTGTCCCAATGAAACTTTATTTACAAAAATAGGTAGCAGGCTGAGTTTGTCTTATGGGCTATAGATTGTTGACTTGTGCCATTTACTAACATAAGTGAGACCATAAACACACAAGAAGAAAATTGAGAGGGATAATTTCATTATCCTGTGATAAAGGAGCCTATCATAATACAAAAGCAAAAACAAAAAACCAAAAAGCAAAGAGAAAGATGGATAATCTAATCATTTAAGAGCTAAAAACTTTTTCACCTCGAAAAAACTATTAACAAACACAAATAGCAAACAAATAACTGGAAAAACATTTGCATATAGAAAGAGCTCTTATAAATCAATAAGAAAAAGGGCCACCAATTGAGTAGAAAAATGAACATAAACGTTTTTCAAAAGAAAAAATATAATTGATGTCAAGTTCTTTCTAGCTCTTGGAAAACATCAGAATACAGAGGATTGCATGAAACATTTGAATTAACACTAACAAATATGGTGGCTGGTTTTTATTCAACTGGCAACTATAGTAGAATTAAATTGACCAAAAGAAGTCTCCAAAAATATATTGTACCTGACAAAATTAATTAACAACTCCCGGAAAAATTTTTTAAAAATCCTGCTGGCAATAAGCCAGGAAATCAGAATAATGTTTTTAAATTTGTTTTTGTTTTTAAAATAATGGTATCCTGTCCAAGAAAAACTGATGCATTCTTTGCTTATAACCCAGGCTGGAATACCTTTTTTCTTTTTCTTTCTTTTTTTGTTTTTTTAAAGATTGGCACCTGAGCTAACATCTGTTGCCAATCTTCTTTTATTTTTTAAATTTTTTTCTTTTTCTTCTCCCCAAAGCTGCCCCAGTACATAGTTGTATATTCTAGTTGCAAGTGCATCTGGTTATGCTATGTGGGACGCTGCCTCAGCATGGCTTGCTGAGTGGTGCCATGTCTGCACCCAGGATCTGAACTGGCAAAACCCTGGGCAGCTGAAGCGGAGCACTCAAACTTAACCACTTGGCCATGGGGCTGGCCCCTCTTTTTTGTTTTTTTTTTAAATATATAAGGAATTTTGTGTGTGTGTGTGAGGAAGATTGGCCCTGGGCTAACATCTGTTGCCAATCTTCTTTTTTTTTTTCCTCCAAAGCCCCAGTACATACTTGCATATCCTAGTTGTAGGTCATTCCAACTCTCCTATGTGGGATGCCACCACAGCATGGCTTAATGAGCGGTGTGTAGGTCTGTGCCCGTGATCTGAACTAGCGAACCCCAGGCCACTGAAGCAAAGTGCACAAACTTAACCACGTGGCCACGGGCCAGTCTCTATACTTTTTTCTTTTATATAACATGTACATATGAAAGAATGTATGTAACATATTAGTACATAATAAAGCATGGTAATAACAAAACTGTTTATAACTTAGAGCCACCCAATTTATAACGTAAAACATTACCCATTCTGTGGGAGATCTATGCATGCTGCTTTCATCCTCCTGACTTGGTAATACCCAGAGGGAGGAACTTCTATCTCACTTTCGTTTTTATCATTCTCTCGCTTTTTCTCTCCCTTAAAGTCAGAGTGATATTTATTTAGCTGAAGATTAAATCTGGTAATTAGCAGTTTTGTCTCATGATTAGTAATGAATGAAAGACGAAGCATGATTTGACAAATAACTATACTGCATTCTAAGTAATTAAAAAAATTTTAAGTATAGTATATTTATTATACATATGTGTATATAAAATATATAAAGCCTTGATGTATTTTCCAATGCTAAGGAAATTCTTTGTGAGTTAATGTTGGATAGATCCTGATATCAAAATTTGTTTGATATGAATGGGAGAGTTTTTGGTTATGATTTTCTACTCATTCCTTCTTAAACATGCTCATGATACGTTTGAAATTAACACAGTGACAAATATGACGGCTTGCTTTTGTTTAACCCACAGCTGATAGAAGAATTAAATCGACCAAAAGATAGCACCAAAAATAGATTTTACCTGACAAAATTAATTAACGTGGGTTAAGGTCAGCATTAGGATTAGGGTGTGAAGCGAAGAAACAGAAGTTGTGCTTTGGGCTATGGGAATTTAAACGCTGTATAAGAAGACATTTTCCATTAAGATTTTGACCCATAGCAAATGAAAGTTTCCAAATGGACTCATCTTTGTAGCAGGCTGCCTGAAGAACTCTTCTGAGCTGTTCCTCCACTGACGAATTACAAACACGTGCCTTGTGATGAAGCACAGGTCTCGGGGATCCAGATCATAATCTTAGATCCTGAATGTAAAAGTAAGAAAATTCAAAGACTCCTTTGGGGAGGAGTTACTAGGGAAGTAACATGCAATGGTTGGAAATTTGATTGTTCTTAATTGCAGTCTGTCACCTTTACGTTAATAGCAGGCTCCAATTTCTAGAAGGAGCCAACGAACCTCTTTGCCAAACGTTTTCATACACATTAGGGAGGAAAAAGGAAGAAGAGATGGAAGAGGAAGAAGAGGAGGAAAAGAGGAGCTTTGATATGGGTCAAAGTCAAGGAAACAATTGGGCCACAATGGTAGAATCAGTAAAGCATTAAAAGCCTTCCTGCACTATTCTCTTTTTTCTGTTGGTATTTCTTTAGATTCTTTCTTTGGAGAGCTCCTGGCTCTTAGCCCTCTTCCTCTTGAGCAGATGGCTTAGTGAAGGACTCTCTGCCCTGGGGTGGGCCTTGGCTAGCTTTGTTCTAGAGGTTGGAAAAAACCCTCTACTACTTAGGTCAAGATTAAGTTTGGGCCAGGAGTAAGTTTGAGACCGGAGTTAGTCTGAACTTTGGGGTAAAGCATCCACAAGTTTCCTTATGCTTCATGCATGGTCTGGCTGAGCTCACAAAGTTTAGGAGATCCATGTGGGGATTTGGGGCCAAAGTTCTCTGGTAGTAAATACTCGACATCTGCTTATTTTCTCAGGAACTTATGCAAGGGATGAGCAGCTGACCATAAATTTGGAGATTTGGTGTTGTAGGAATCTCCCTCCCATTTTCTACTGGGAAAGATTAACATTATACATGACCATAATAATTTGCTGGAAGTTGTCTTTGCTGTTGCTGCCAAAGACAGATGGAGAGGATTATTTGAGAGAAAAGATCAAGAAAATAGATCTTTTTGAAGAAATATGAAAGAAGGAAGCCAATCCTTGGTGACAGCATACTAGACAGTCAAGCTGACTTTAAGAACATGCAAGTGAGTCCAAATAATAGAAAAATACCTAACCTTATATGAAAGTATTGACACATGGGCATCTCGTGCATAACTTTCTTGGGGATGTTGTTGAACGTGGTATATATGATGGGAAACACCCTTGAAAGCGCAGAGGAGCTGATGACCATAGACTACAAAGGGATCAATTGAAGAGAGAAAAATGGATCTGCTCTGGTGAAGAAAGCCTATGTAGAAGAGAAAGGCTCATCCAGGTAGTTCCTGTAATTACTCCTTCTCTCTCCTGCATCATTGGTTTCTCTTTCTACGCAGTAATTCTCCCGTGTCATACAAACTTGCCACAGTGTATCCCTCATCTTAAAAACAAACAATAGCAAAATCTTCTTCCAATCACTCTTTTTTTATTTTGCTATTTAAAAATAATTTTTATCTTTTTAAAATATTTTCTATTTGGTGAAACGTTGTCCTCAGAGCTTCCTTTAATTATTTATACACGGTTTCCCTTTGTTCTTTGCATATACTTATAATGGCTGCTTTGAAGCCTTCACTCACTAAGTCCCACGTCTGGACCACTTCAAAAGCAAATTCGGTTGCCTGCTTTTTTTTCCCCTATGTATAGGTCACCCTTTCCTATTTCTTTTCATGTCTCATAAATTTTGGCCAAAAATTGGAAACTTTCAATACTGTATTGTTGCAACTTCTGGGTACTGATGCCTTCCCCCCGCGGGGTAATGTTACAGCTATTTGCTTAGTCATTTATTTATTTGCTTAGTGAATTGACTAATCTGACTCTGTGAAGTCTATTTCCCCTTGGTGTGCAGCCTCTGATGTCCCTGTCAGATATTCTTTCTTGTTTTTATCTTTTAGCCCGTCTACTGGGGGAAGGTCACATTCCAGTCACTCTTTAACACATTGGTATGTTCCATTTCTCCCAGGCCTTAATACCTGAAATGTTTTTGCATATCTATTTTTTTTATTTATTATTTGCCTCCCTAATCTAGGAAATAAGCTCCATGAGGGCAGAGATCTTATCTTTCTTGTTTCTTGCTATTTCCTCAGGGTCCTAGAATAGCATTTGGAACATATCTTGGGCTCCATAAATATCTCTCAATGGAATGCTAGAAGTTGAATGGCATGAAGATATGGGATATAATTACCCAGGTAAAAATAGATTCCTTTCAAAGGTAATTATAAGTTCCAAAAACAGAAACAATGGGCTGAACTGTGACCCTAGGAATAATAGGAAAAGCGATTTCATAATCTAGTTGGTTATCAACCAAAGATGACAAACACGTGACATACATGTTGCCACTTCCCCATTCTGCTTTCAAGACAGATATCACTAATGTATCACAGCTTTTTTCCTACAGAGAATGTTTCTGCCTCTCTGATGTTGAATCCCTAATACACATGGAAGGGTGAGATTTTGCAGAGAAAGACAGGTTTGGGAGAAGACCTTACCCCATATGGAAGGCCATCGTCCTTCTCTAAATAATGCTGCCTGACCACCAACTCTAGAGTGTGAATAAGTAAAAGAAAGAACAGTTGCATGACTTTACTTTTTTCCTTCCTAAACAAACCAAATGACACCACAGTTCAGTCACCCCACATGTGTTGATCAAGGGGACCGATTGGAGAACTCAGCCTTTAGTCAAGGACAGGTGGCACAACCAAGTCAAGAAAACCTGCATGGTGACATCCAAAAGCACAGGACAGAGGTATGCCCCACTTGGCCCTGACTGGCAGCTGTAACTCACTTTCTTGGAGAGCTGCTGGCTCCAGGGAAGCACTTGGATGGAACACTGAGAATAAAAGGAATGCATGGGCAAGACTAGGAATGAGGCAGCTCTTCCCCCGTTTCTGAATATTTTTGTTTGGGGAAGGAGGCAAACAGGGAGGGGACAGCAGCTGGGATGTTGCCTTTCATTAAGGTGTGAGTGGAACCAACACTAGCGCTGTAAAGCTGGGGCTTCCTACAACAAGCAACGAGTATTTACAAAGAGTCAACAAGCATTTACAAAGCCTACAATGGCCTGCGTGGGGAGAAACGCTGAGAAGCAGCATCCCTCCCATGGTTCTCCCTACCCTCCCCCCCACCTGAGCACTGCTCTATTTTATGCAGCTGGCACATGAGTTGCCTCTAGAATGTGAGAACACTGCTCGTGACCAGTGCGCGGAACTCTGGTTAAGAGACAGACTTCTGACCAACATAAGTGATCAGAAGGAACTTTGCAGAATTCTTGTCCAGATAGTGAACATGTCAAGCAAACAAGCAAAACCATAGAGAGCAGAAGAAATTCTCCATTTGTTTAGACATCCTGCTCTGTCCCTGCTCCCAACCTCGTAATCCAGTGATGGGGCCCTGAAATGACCTGCCAAGAAAGGCTAGGCAAACAGCTTGGTTAGACCTTGCCTGGACACTGCCCTCTTCCTCCAGTGGACTTTTCTGTGGGTGAATCATGTGAGGCAGGACCACATGAGACCAAAAGAATGGGTTTGTATTGTCTCCACTGGGAGTGGCACTGAATACACAAAGGAGATGAAGGGTAGACATGGGGTGAGGTATCATGAGGGACCTGTTTGCTCAGGGGAATCTGTGGAACTGACTCACTCCTCGGATGTGCAATGGATAGGAATAGCACCTTCCAGGTGAGTCTTCTTGCAGGGATCGTTTCCCCACTGTCTTCCACCCTCACGTGTTGGGCCTTCTTCTCTCCTTCTTATTCCTCTGTGCCCTCTAGTACTTCAGGTCTCCTTATTCTTCAAGAAGCCATCACCTGTCTCCAATTCCCCCTCCATCCATCACATCATCTTTTTCCATACTTAAACTGCTTGGGCCACATTGTCTACACTGGCTACCTCTTTTTAGCATCCAGATTTCCAGACACTGTGCAAGGCAATTTATAGACATCACTGCCTTTAGTGCTATCAGCAATCCAACACTACAGCAATGAACTAGCCATTATTTCCTCATGTAAGGAAGCTCAGAGACATTAAGTAACTTTCTCACGGTCCAAACCAGTAAGCGATAAGAGGTGGGATTCAAACCTAGGAGTTTCTGCTCTTAACCTCTTTTCGAGTGTTTTCCAAAGTGTGTTATTTAGAAGATAAGTATCCCATAAGATTTAGATAGGAACACCACAAAGAAATTTGAAAACTTTATGTTTCAAAAATAAATATTATGTGCTTAGTCTTCTTATTATGAAAAAATCTGCCTCTAAAAATGGTGTGTCATATCTTGCACTACCAGTATTTCCCTATCGGGGTGCTGTTGGCCTATAGTCAGAGTCTGTGCAGTGTAGAAGGTTCAATTAGTATCCCTGGTCCCTGCCAGCTAAGTGCCAGTGAGGTTCTTAGTCAATATGCCACCAAGAATGCCCCTCTGTGTCCAAATGTCCCCTGAGGATATGGATGTTACTGCTTCCAACTGAGGACAACTAGCCCTAAACTATAATTACCATGAAGCCAGGGACTGTGTCTTTCTTACTCCGCACTGCATCCCCAGCAGCTGGCTCAGAGGAGGCCTTTAGTAGAAATCAGGAAGTCATCTAATGCATGGATGTGTGATGATTAATAGATGGGCAGCATTTAACCATCATGGTGGATGTTATCTAATCTGATCTCACTGGGCATCTGGTCTATATAATCTCAACATGTCTGTGATATTATTCAATGTTTATTATATATTACATGCAGAAATCAAATCTTGATTATTTCTTGCAGCAATTAAATCATCTGACTGCTTTAATCCAAGCATGAGGTTTTCGATCTCATGAGCTCTTGTTGCTGCCCCATCCATTTACTGGAAATTACAATAGTGTTTCATGTTTAAAAGTTTGGGTCAGGCCATGTTACACAACACTGCCTATTGACAGTTACCAATCAACAAAAAGCATCCAGTCTCTCTCACCCTCTGTTGCTTTTGATTCCCTTTCGTGAACAGTTCTGAGACCCCACTGTCCTCTTGCTCTTCTCTTTATTCCTAAGGGTGGTGCTTCCCCTGCTTGCTTCTCATGTTGAGCTCTTCCTACAGGAACACTCTTCTTCTCAAATCCAAAGATATGATCCGAACAGAAAAACAGCTGTGGACCAGTGGTGGCCAGTCGTGTGTCCACGCATCTCCAGTGGTTCATTTTCAATTCCAAGTTAACCAGAGTCCATCCCAGCCAGCCCCTGGCTGGAGTTCCCTCTGGTCATTTCTTTGTCTGACTCCCAGAATCTGTTTTTTTCATTTTCTTGTCCTCTCACTGGTTTCAGTGTCTCTGGTAGACACAGGAATAGGCATTTATGGAAGAAAAGGTGGGGAGGGGTGCGGTACTGACTCCAGAGCTACCCAGTGGGAAGGAGCAGGCCTTGAGAGAGCTGATCCAGCCAGAGAGGCTACAGCAGGGCATCAGGCTGCCAGGCAAGCCAGAGAGGCAGCAGTCTTGAGGCGAGGTCCAGGCAAGCTATGGGCCAAAAGGGAGTCAGGGGACATGAGGCAGAGTGAGGAAGGAGCTGGGATGAAGGGACTTGGAATCGCAGGCATAAAGCCAGCCATAGAGGCTGCCCTAGGGAGTAAGCCCTGTTTACACAATGAGAGTAATCTGAGATGGCTTTCACAAGGAGCTGGGACTGGATTTGGGGCTTGAAGAAAGGGTAGAGTTGAAAGGAGTATGACAAGCTGCTTCCTGTGAGGTGAGAACACAGATCACTCAGTGATTTGCACCTAAATTGGGCATTTCCATGTTTTAATTGGCTGAAATCTCCTGCAGGCTAATGGGCCCAGCCATCAGGCCAAGCTGTTGGCTCACAGGGCAGCTGAGGTAACTCCTTCTCAGGGAAGTTACCTTGCACCTGGTTTACACTTTATAGGGAATACAATTGTTTTTACTTGTCCTAACCAAATTGAACCAATCCAGTTCAGCAAGGGAGATGACCCCAAGTACAAGGTTTCTCTTTAAAACACAGTTGAAAACACAAGTGTGCATATAGTGTTTATAAAGTTTAAGCAAACTATACTTTGAATGAAGAGAGACTGTGTTTCCATTCCGTGGCTGAGTGTTAAATGAGAGGGGAGTTTATTAGCCTGGGTCCTCAAAAGCTCTTGCCCATGGGAAGCCTGAGGTCAGAGGTCACAAACACAAGTGTTTATTGGGAAGACAACATAAATAATGAAACAAGACAATTGTGATGCAAGAGGAAATGGTGGAGACTATGGCTAAGCAGAGAACACACACCCTGTTTAAAGAGGACAGCTGCTGTTTTCTTCTCTGCTTTGTATCTGTACAAGAATGAGAGTCCGCTGTGACCAGATTTTCTAATTTTTCATCAGAAGCCAGAAATGCTTTTTGTAAGAAATTTCCCAATCTAAGAAATATTGTATGGAGTGTTCCTTTCACGGAACACGAGTTTCCAGTCTTTGTCCTGGAGGCCATCTATTTATGGAAGTCACCCGTGTCTGTCCTCGCTGTCCCAGAAGGGAGAGTGGACATCTGTAGGAAAAAGTCCCGTCTCCCTAGTCTGACAGGAAAGACCGTTGCCTACTTCCCCAGACTTCTGTTTCCCTATGCTCCCCTCATGCTTTACCCTTCAGCCCTGCTGAGCAAACTGTAGCTTGTCTAATGTGCAAGGAACAGAGAATCAACTTTCACCTTAATCTAAACCCTTAGGAACATGGAGTTTCCTAATAGAGCTGAACTGAGCCTGTGTGGAAATTCTAAAATATGTTTGCAACTTTTTTCTACTCTCCTTCCACTAAGTAATGGGCTTGAAAACTGGTTGGGCATTTGTGACAAGCTCAACCAAGAGAGGACGTGATAGTGACACTATAAGACTTCCGAGGCTAGGTCATACAAGGCGATGCAGCTTCCACCTGGCTTGCTGGAACTCTCCGTCTCCAAGCCTTCGGCTGCCATGTGAGCAGCCTGATTGTGCTAGAGCCACTGTGCCAGGAGGAAGCCCAGACTAGCTCATGGGCAGAGACACCATGGAGAAGTTCTGAGGTGATGTAAACAGAGAGAGTTGCCCAACCAGTCCGCAGGTGTTACAGCTCCCTGCTGTTCTGGCTCTTCTCAACCTGACTACAACTGCCCAAGAGACCCTGTGACAGAGTCGCCCAGCTGAGCCCTTCCCAGATTCCTGACTCATGAAAATTGTGAGACAAAATGATTATCTCTGTAATAAGCTACTAGGTTTGGGGACGATTTGTTATGCAGAACAGACTTGAAGTAGAACTCAAAATGTGGGCAGGGGCAGAGGCAGCTTTAGTGTGTAGTGTCTAGACTGGTCTGCTGTCTTGCTTCTCTGCACTGACTCTGTTCACTTACTGGCCAAGTCCCTACTGTTCTTCCCACGTAAATTCCAGGGGGAGCCAGGGCAATTGGCTGATTTAGTTAATATCACTTATATTGAACACCTCATAGGACACCCAGGCCAGCCTCAGCCTTTGAATCTGGTGCATCCAGCCAATCAGTAGCTACTCTTGTTGAAGACCCACCTATCACAAGTGTGCCAGTTCACGGGCCTGTGGGCATGGCACTTTCAGTCCAAAAAGGAGGTTAGGGTGGAAGCACCAAGTGGTCCTGTCCAGCACCTGTGCCGTGCTCTCTTGCCTTTCAATGCTGCGCTCTATGCTTTAGAATCACCCCACTCCCAACACCTCCTCCTCATCTATTGAGTCCAAATCCAGCATTACTTTCCTCGTGAAGCTTGGCCATTCCCCTTGGAGCCTCCCTCTGTCTCTTTGCGCTCCTGCCCCACTTAAGAGAGCTCACTGGCTTCCCCATCCATCTCTCCCATGAGGCTAACCACTCCTGGAAGCCTGGGCCTGGGGCTTATTTGTCTCAGTATCTCCAATGCCTGCCTCTGCCACTGGCTCTTAGCAGGGGCTGGAAGGAGCCATAATATTAGCTACTCTTGAACTTGGAATGCTTTTGATGTCTGGGTCAAGAGACCAGGTTCTGTTTCACTGCCTCTTGCAGCATTTTGACACTGGCTCATTGATTATGTCATTCTGTTACCTGCAGGAGGAGCAGGTTGTGTCCGAAGTGTGTGGTCTGGAACTTGAAGCACATTTCCCCGCATGGAAACGATGCTGCAAGGCAGGGGTTTTCAAATAAAAAAAATAAAACAAACAAGCAAAAAAGTTATGAAACTCTCTCTTCAAAGGACATTGTTCCTCGAAACTCATTTCCCCCTTTGTCCCCTATACCTCTTTCACCCACCTTACTCCCAGCAGATCGCCGAGGGACTCCTGGAAACTCAGATTGGAAACTACAGCCATAAATGAGCGTTGGGCCCCAGGGCAACCTAGGAAGCCCAGTGACCACCAAAATAAAGGCCTCAAGCTACTGTAAACTGCCTAAAGCTTGTTGGAGTGAGGATCACCTCTAAAATACCACCCCGCACAGGGAGTAGGAACACGGCCAGAGGCAGTAAGAAGGGTCTACAGGAGGGAGAATAATGAAATGAATTTCCATTTATTCAGTGCTCACTTTAGGTGTATTATTTTGGTTAATTCTCACAATGGCTCTATGAAATTAGTGCTTTTTTTTTTGCTAAGGAAGATTAGCCCTGAGCTAACATCTGTGCCAATCTTCTTCCACTTTATATGTGGGTCACTGCCACGGCATGGCTGACGAGTTGTGAGGTCTGCGCCCAGGATTCAAACCCACAAACCTGGATCACTGAAGTGGAGAGTGCCAAACTTAACCACTGCACCATGGGGTGGCCCCAAAATTAGTGCTATTTTTAATCCCCATTCTACAGGTGAGGAAACTGGGCTCAGAGAGATTAAGGGATGTGCCTAGGGTTGTGCAGGCTGTGAATGACAAAGCCAGACTCAAAAGTCAAAAACACTCCTTCTCGCCACACTGTGAGGCCGAGGTAATTTGTTGTGGCTGGCTGGGAGTGGACTGCCCATTGCACACTAGCCCAAACACAGCTGGGCAGATGGCAGAGGGGTAGTAAGCGAGAGGCAGGTGGCCTCTGACGTCCAGCATGGTTAGTGTGTTTCCCTGGGTGGCAAGTGGTGCTGAATGCCTACGAGAAGAACAGCCAGGCACAATAATGCTTTAATGTAAGTTCCTACGAGCCCACATTATTCGCTTTACCTGCATGGGGCAAAACCTTCATAAATCTACAAGAAACTCAACTTGGGAAGTCAGCATCGAAGTTTACATTGGAACTGTTCTCTAAGCTTTGCAGGAACAGGAGAAGACAAATGTGTGGGGGACCACAGAGTTGCCACCCAGAGGAAGGACACTCAGGTGGGTGCCCCAAAGGTGCCAGCCCCAATGTGGGGGATAGGGATCTAGAAATATACTTAATTTAAAAAACCCCTATTTTACATTTAAATGGATTATGTACAATAATGATAGTGCAGCTTTTATGATATTTTTGTGTTTTAGCACAGTTCTTTTAGCTTTCAAATTCCTATCTGGGTGAAAAGTTAAAAAACACAGTTTTTTTACCCTGATTTCACACACAGTAAGCATTGCTTATTATTCTATGTATTATTTCGGGTACAGTTCTTTCCTTCCCTCCCTGCCCCCTTGACCTGTTCTCAGGTCAAGAAGCTAAAAAAAAAAGATGTGGGGCCAGCCCTGTGGCCGAGTGGTTAAAGTTCTGTGCTCCACTTTGGTGGCCTGGGTTGGCAGGCTCAGATCCCGAACCCTCATCAGACCTCATTGGACCTACTCCACTCATCAGCCATGCTGTGGATGCATCCTGCATACAAAGTAGAAAAAGATTGGCACAGATGTTAGCTCAGGGCCAATCTTCCTCAAGCAAAAAAAGAGAAGGATTGGCAACGGATGTTAGCTCAGGGTGAATCTTCCTCACTGAAAAAAAAAAAAAAAAGGATGTCTGGTTAGGGCTTGGTTCCTGGCAGCCTTGGAGTGGTTCACTGGGGCCTCAGCCCAGGCCTTAGCGTGCCTTGTGGGGCGGATTCCGGTCTGTGTTCCATGAAAGGCGTTCTCTCTCCCTCCCAGTGTTGCCCAAAGGCTGCCCAGTCCTGCTGGGCCTGGCCTGGCCTGAGAAGGCTAAGATGGTGAGAAAGCTGTTGCTTTCAGTCTCCCCTCTTCCCTCTCCCACATGCTTGAATTTTGGTCCTGTTCCTCCCCAAGCTACCCTGGGGCTGCAACATCCATTCCCGCACCCCAACCCCGAGCCCTAGGTAGGTCCTTGGGCTGTAGCCAGTCCCACCAGCATATTGCCTTCATTCTTACCAATTCTTATGTCTGTCATAACAGACAGCAACCCAGTCTGCCCAGGGGCAGAAAATGGGGCTGGATGAGCTTGGTCTTTGGAGTAAGAGACAGTGCTTCAAATCCTAGCTCTGCTATATCATGGGGGTGGGGTGGGGGTGAGGGGTGTGGGCAAGTCACTTACCCTTTCTGAACTACACTTTCTTTATCTATATAATAAGGAAAATGATAAAAATCTACCTTGGAGGGCATTGGGAATTAGAGAGAATGTACATAAAATGCCTGATGCAACACGGCCTATAATAAATGTGTTTTGATTGTGTGGCCTTATCCTCAGTAGGCCAAGAAGTCCCATCCAGCCGGGAGGGTTTTCCTCTGGATTGTCATGTGCCCATGGGTCAGGGCCTCCAGCTTCATGGCAGATGGTGAGTGCCTGGAGGGGTCACATTTATCGGTGGCCTGTGTGAATGATAACCATAAAGCATTTACATGACAGTGTGTGGGGGAAAGATACCTCTGTAGACAGTGAAGGGTGCCCAAGTGGTCAGATGTTCCTCAGGAAGGTTTGTAACGTGGGCTTAAGCATGCTAACATGGAATTCAAAACTCTTGGGTCCAAACCCTTGCTTTTCCAATTACTGGCTATGTGCATCAGTTTCCTCAGCTGTGAAAAGCAGATGATGATGATGGTGATGGTGATGAGTGACAATACCCATTTCCTCAGTTGATGGAGGATTAAACGAATTGATGCCTATGCGAACAGAGCACACAGGAACCACTTACAAATGTTAGCTGGCATTATTATACTTTTCCCCTCTGCTCCTGTAGCTAGTGACAGAAGCATCGAGCTCACCAACAAGAATGTCCCTCACCCTTTTCCATCTTTTTCTTAGCCTGTAGATGTTTTGCATCTCCAGGCTGCTGAATTAGAAAGTCTGGAGTGGGGCCCAGCCATCCATATTTTAATAAGGCTTCCAGGAGATTCTGAGGCATCCTCACAACCGTTGGAGATCCAGCGTTTAGAATCACTTGCTCTCTAAGCTCTCACAAGTCTTGAGTTGGGTATGTAAAATAGATGCTTCCAAAAAAGACTGAGCTCTTGAAAATTTTTCTACTTGCTGAGATACCATATTAAAGATAGCATTATTTTAAATGTCCCTGGACCACTTTTAGAAAGAACTTTGGGTTGTATATCTAATTCTCTTCTAAATTCTAGAATGGAAAGGAATTTCCTATAGCTAGCACCTGTCATATGTAGTTTGGTTTAGATAGACCTACTCTGTGTTACTATAGATTACTCGTTCCTTCATTTGTCACTCATTCAAGTCATTACCATTCAGCTCTTTGAATTACTGAGTTATCATCCATCAGTTTATAGCAGTCGTTTATGTATTAGGAAAGACGGATCTTTTATTGTCAGATTTTATTTTCATAATAAATATTTTCAATGATATTTTGAATGAGGATGTAAAGAATATGAGTGAGGTGAGAGAAATGTTCTTTTGCACTTTAAAGTGTCTGAGGTCTCCTTAACCCACCCTAGTACCAAGATAAGGGAAGAGTTTCCAGGATTTTGCTGCTCTCATTGAATTCTGGTCTTCAGGTGCAGGAATTTTATCCCAGTTACTGGAAGGCTTGCAGGATAGAGGAATGGCCCCAATGGTGCTCTTCGAGCCATTTTAGCGTAATGACAGAAGGCTTGGAAGGAGAGCCAAATAAAAGTCATTTGGATGCCCAAGGGAGAAGAATGCAGATTGCTCAAATACCACTGGCTGGGTATGGCTTCAGTCTCAGATAGAATTCTAGGCTAGACTATTTAAAATAATAATAATAGTAATTTGGGGCTGGCCCCGTGGCCGAGTGGTTGGGTTCGCGCGCTCTGCTGCAGGCTGCCCAGTGTTTCGTTGGTTCGAGTCCTGGGCGCGGACATGGCACTGCTCATTGAGCCACGCTGAGGCAGCGTCCCGCATGCCACGGCTAGAGGGACCCACAGCGAAGAATGTGCAACTATGTACCAGGGGGCTTTGGGGAGAAAAAGGAAAAAATAAAAAAAATCTAAAAAAAAAAAAATGATAATAATAGTAAAGTTTGGGAGATTTTTGGAAAAGCAGCGATCCCTGGCATTTAGCATGAGGTTTTTAAAAACAAAACATGTCAGCCTGACCTTTTCCTTCCTTAATATTGCTTTGGGACTCATCTATTCAGGAAATAGACACAAGCTCCAGAGCATAATAGAGGCTCAATCCATATTCATTGACTGAACAAATGAAGGCTTTTGTGAGGCTTTTGATAAGGTCTTTCATGACCCGGTTGATAAAGTGATAGCACAATGCAGGCTGGATGCAAGGACAATTAGCTGGGTTAGAATAGCGCCGAAAATGCCGTTCATACCAGCCTGGAGGCAGAGTCCTCATGCTGGGCCATCCCCCCTCAGAAAGCACTCCATGACATGGATGCAACACAGAGAACAGGCTCTTCCAACCGTGCCGGGCGGGGCAACATACCTGCCGAGGGATGGACTCCGGAGCAACAGGACTTACTGAGCAGTTTTTAAAACCTTCTTTTCCCTCCCTGAATATAAGCAATACCTGCTCACTGCAGGCAATTTGAGAAAAACAGGAAAGACTAAGGAAGAAAGTAAAAAGGGTTCATGATCTCCCCTCACCCAGATATAACCTCTGCCACCATGTTAGTGTATTTCTTTACAGTGTTGTTTAATGTGTACACATTTTCAGCTAGAGGAGTTAATTTTATACTCTCTCTTCACTTAAACTAAACTCTTTTAAGGTATAATTTATAATGATTATGTAGCATTCCAACATATATGCATTGGATCTGCGCATGTTCACTGGCTGAGCCAAAACAAATAATAGCAAATATTAATATGACATGTTACTAAGACCGAGGTACTGTTCTAAGTGCCTTAAATTTATGAACCTTTTTAATCCTCGAAATAACTCTATGAGGTATCATTATCATCCCTCTTGCACAGACAAAGAAATTGAGGCATAGAGAGTTTAGGAAACTTGCCTCAAATCACCCAGATACTAAGTGGTAGGAACAGGAATTTTTCTTTCTTCCGAAGTCTGTTTTGATAGTTTACATTTATTACAAGGTATTGGAATAATTGAATAGCCATCTGGAAAAAAATTAGGTCGACTTTCACATCACACTTTACCTAAGTATAGATTCCAGATGAATCAAAGACTTGAATATAAAAGATGAAATCTTGAATATGCAAAAACACTGGTTCTCAATACTGGTGGAGCTTTAGAATCACTGGGAGAATTTATTCAAGAATTACCAATGTCTGGGTTCCACCCCAAGCTGTTTAAATCAGAATCTCAGGAGGTAAGACCTAGGCACTGGAATTTTATAAAAACTCCAGTGGTGATTGCAATGTAGCCAGGGCTGAGAAGCATTGAGCAAAAGAAAAAATATGTAGATTTAAAAAAAATCTAGGAAAAGAGAAAATTTTTCTATGTGTTATATAAACTTCAAAAATTCTAAAGAAAAAGCTGATATGGGGCCAGCCTGGTGGTGTAGTGGTTAAGTTTGTGTGCTCCACTTTTGTGGCCTGGGGTTCGCAGGTTTGGATCCTGGGCTCAGACCTACCATCACTCATCAAGCCATACTGTGGTGGCATCTCACATAAAAAATAGGGGAAGATTGCCACAGATGTTAGCTCAGGGACAATCTTCCTCTAGCAAAAAAACTCCCAAAAAACAAAAACAAAAAAAAAAGAGAAAAAGCTGATAAATTCAGTAGTGAGGCATTATTATTCAATGGATATGGAGGTTCAGTTTGGGAAGACACAAAATTCTAGAGATAGGTGCTGATGGTGGTTGCACAACATTGTGAATGCCCTAATGCCATTGAACTGTACACTTAAAATGGTTAAAATGGTAAATTTTATGCTATATATTTTTTACCACAATAAAAATTGCATAGGCATGATCAAAATATAAACAATGGATTGGAAAAAATAATGTAACCTATCATAAAAGGGAACTTATATATAAAGAACTTCCACAAATCAATAAAAAAAGAGCAACCCAATGTAAAATGGGCAAAAGATATGAACAGACAGTTTACAGAAAAGAAAATACAAATGATTCTTAAACACATGAAAAAAAGACCATTCTCACTTTGTAAGAGAAAATAAAATTACAAAGACACTAAAATATCATTTTCACTTAGTTTGAAAGAGATAAAAAAAGGTTGACTAACAATTGTTGGTAAAGGACTTAGGAACAAGTCAGTCTTATTCCTTGCCAGTGGGAATAAGATATGATATAAATTGATATATTTTCTATGGGGCCTATTTGGCAGTATCAGTTGAAATTCCCAACATGCACACAATTTGATCCCATAATTCCACAGCTGGGATTTTATTCTATAGAAATATTCATACATAAAACAACATGTATAAAGTTATTAACTACAATAGTTTTGAAATAGCAAAAGATAGATTTCAAACATCTATCAATAGAAGATTTAAATAAATTTTGATGCATCCATTGTGTGTGCTTTGGAGTACTTTGTGGAACATTTAAAAAAATAGGGCAGATCTGTATCTGCTAATATGGAGTGATTGTCACTGAGAAAACAGCAGGTATAAATCAAGAGAAAGGATAGGTCTATGCATGTAAGAAAATCGTCAGAAATGTGGCCTCTGGGAAGAGACCTGGGATGTAAAGACATTTTTCATTGTGTCTCTTTTTATATTGATTTAAAAAAACCTGAATGTTTAAGCTCTCCAAAAGAATTCTTTTTTGTTTAAATAAATCTTCACAGCGGAAGGAAAGACCGATAGAAAATGGCACCTGGAAGGGACAGAGTGAGGGGTTGTTGTCCTCCGTTTGTTTTTAAACAGCTGGGGGCAGACTTGGGTCTGCTCATGTGATGCAGGGATAACATCGGGAGAAAGGAAAAGACCGAGGCAGCCAGTTATCTGGGGAGTGAAATCAGCATCACGAGGGAGGCCGTAGGCTTAGGGCAGGGGCTGCCGCACCTCCTTCCTGGATGTGGAGGAGATAAAGGAAGGTTAGTCCCCTGGAAAGATGAAACTGGGGGAATGGGGTGGGCTTGAGGGAGCTCCAGCCTCACGGCCACTATTTTCTCTGGAAAAAATGAGATAAGTTATCTGCTGCTAGAGAGGGAGGATCTGGTGGCCCCGGGCGCACAAAGACAGTGGTTAAAATTTAAAGTAGATAACGTGTGAAAGCAAGCAAGCATTGAAGGGACTCAGAAGGTTAATAATTGGCAGCTTCAGCTTCGAGGGCTCATGACCCTTCGGTGATGGAGTCTGCAGGGCCGAGTTTTCGTTAGCAGTTTTTGGCAACCTAGGACGCTGAGCAGAGGGCCAGCAGAAAGTGAAGGAGGGAAGGGGCTGGAGGATGGGAGGTCAGAGTGGACCAGGTCTGAGGCCAAGTGGGGAGAGGGTAAGCAGTTATGTCCTGTGGCTGCCTCTTTGTCTCCTCAGTGGACTGGGACCCCCTTCCACTCCCAGGGCAGGGAGCCCCATCTCATCCCAAAGCCACTTCTTGTGGTCCCCAGGGCCTAAGAAGGTGCTTGCTGATGGAACACATCCATAGAATGTTTCTGAATTATTCAGGAACGCTACAAAAACAAAAACAAACAAACAAAACCCAAGTCTTCATCACTTTATTAAAGCTGTAAGGAGTCCCTTATCCTGAACGGCATTATCCAGCTTATTTACCCGCCTTGTTCGCCAGACTTGTTTGCTGTTGCCAAATATGAAAACTACTCTCAAAGGAAGATATTGAAGATAGATGTTTTTAAATGTGCTTCAGGCTATGATTATGATGGCAAATAAGTTGCAGGACTCCAACTGTCCCCTCTCGTTTCCGAAAAACATTTTCATCACTGGTGCTTGAGACTGCACTCTTAGTGATCCATTGCTGCATACCTTCCTCCCAGAGTGTGTGTGCTTTGGCAGAGGTGGGTTGTGGGAGGAGGGTTCTGCAGAGTGAGGGGAGCTCACGCCCTGGGAGAGGTAACACCGTGTTACTGACTCCTTGGTACCGGTGGTTTGTAGCTCAGAGGGGCCAGCAGACACTCGGTATATGAGGAGTGAAGAGGGAAGGCTCTTAGAAGCAATCAGACCAGTGTATGTCCTCCGTGATTGGAGAGGGTGCACCTTCCTCTCCCCCAGGCTCTGCTGCATGCTCTGCTCTGGTTTTCTCTCACCTCCACGAGCAGAAGAGCTTACTATAGTCTCAGGGAGAAACTCTCATTTGCTCAGCCATTCATCCAACAGTATTTAAGCATCTGCTGCATGCCAGGCCCTGTGGTAGCTGTCCAAGTTCTGGACCCCTCCCTAGATGGCCCGCAGACACGTGCCTTCAGCTCCAGCTGGTACAAGGTCCCACAGATGCCTTTGGATATTATTATCTGAATACCGAGATTAAAAACTCACTCCCGAACCCTGAGCGAGTGAGAGACAGGAGTGCCCTCCAGGGACCTGGCAAAGTGCACATGCCAGGCGGCACGTAGCTGCTAGGGCAGGGATGGAGACGTCGCTATGGAAACTGCCCAGGCAGCTTTTCCACTCACAACCTCTAAGTTCCTTTGTGCCATTCATTCCAAGGAGACACATGCATAGCTGTCTCCCCTCCTTTTTCTCAACTCTGGGAAGCTACAGAGCTGAGGAGGAGTTGTGGGCAAATGGGGTAGGGAGAGGCTACGTGGAGCCTGGGTAGGAAAACAGCTGGTGGGTCAGGGGCTCCCAGCAGAACAGTGGCTCGTGCCCCAGCCCACAGCTCTGCCACCATGGCTGGAGAAGCCCCTCAGAGCTGATCACATTACACCACATCCACTGCCCACCCTCTCGCTGTCCCCACAGGCCACATAGTGTTTGGGAACAAGGCTAGGCAGAGCAGGACTGCTATTATGAAGCCCAGCTCAGTTTCCCAGAGCTGGATGCAAGGGTCTTGGGACTCTGAGGAGGACAGTACATTTGAGAGAGCACTGGAATTGAAGTCAGGAAACCTGGATTCTGGCCCTAACCCTAGCACAGTGTGACCTTAGGCAAATTATTCCTATTCTCCTGGCTCAGTTTGCTCATCTGGGAAATGAGAGGACTGGAACAGAACAGTGATTCCAAAATGCTGCATCAGAACCATCTGAGAATCTTTATGAAGAAATGCAGATTTCCAGGGGCTGGCGTGGTGGTGCAGTGGTTAAGTTCAGCATGCTCCACTTTGGCAGCCCAGGGTTTGTGGGTTCACGGGTCCAGGCATGGACCTACACCACTCATCAGCCATGCTGTGGTGGTGACCCACATACAAAGTGGAGGAAGATTGGCACAGATGTTAGCTGAGGGCTAAACTTCCTCAAGCAGAAAAAAGAAAGAAAGAAATGCAGATTTCTAGGCCAAACTGCAGGAAGTCCTATTAAATATTTCTGGGGTGGGCCCTGGGAATCTGTATGAAGGTAAATGTAAATTCAAATCATTTGGAGTGTCTGCTGATAGACTTGAGTTAATTAGAGACACTTTAAGAGCAGTCAGACCAGGACTGTGAATCACTGAGAAATAGATGCCAAGTACTCTCAGATAATTGCAGAGGACATACTAAGAGTACGTCATCTGATTAGTCCCCAGCCTTTATGGCAGCAATACCACTTACCTCATTATGGAGTATCTTTTAGTACAGGAAAAAGCGACCATCACGGAAACCCTCGTGGGCATAACTTCAAGGGTGTACAATAGTCCCCCGCTTATCTGTGGTTTTACTTTCAAATTGGCTGGACACAAGGCAAGATGGGAGTCGGGGTCTGTGAGAGATTCTCTGAGGAAATAATATTTGAGCTGAGATCAGAAGGATGAGTAAGAATTATGTAGACAAAGAGAGGAAGAAATCATTCCAAAAAGAGGAAGCAGAATGTCGAGGCCCTGTGGAGAAGAGGCTATCAATGGCTGCTGCCTGTATAGAATCAGTGGGCTCCCCTTCTATGGAGAATGGACAAGAGCTCAGGAACCTTACACACCTGGTTCCCATTGGCCAGGCCCTGGAAGACATCAGGAAGCCTGCAAAGAGGACAGAAACTGGGAAGGAATCTCCTTCCTAAACGAAGAGAATATTAATGATCATTGCGCAGTTGGTCTGAGGGTCTTGAGGTGGCCAATTTGAAGGGCCCTTCTTCATCCCTTAGGCATAGCTAGGTGGTGGGAAAGGAGACAGGACATTCTTGGATATAGTTACATATTTTACTTCCCCAAAGCTACACACCTCATAATGGGCTATTATTTCGCTTTAAATAGTCAATTGTCTTTTAAAAACTTAAGAAAAGAAAGACAAGTAGATTAAAAAATATTTCCCAATGTTGATGCTTTTCACTCCTCTCTGTAGATCTGAATTTTCCTATGGTATCATTTCCCTTCAGCCTGAAGAACTTCCTTTAACATATCTTATACATGGATTGACTCATGATAAGTTCAGTTTTGATTTACCTGGAATATCTTTGTTTCACTTTTAATTTTGAAGGATATTTTCACTGGATACAGAATTCTAGTTTGACAATATTGTTCTTTCAAAAATTTATAAATAATATTCTATTGTTTTCTGATCTCTATTATTTCTTGTGAGAAATTATAATTGTCATTCTTTTTTTTTTTGAGAAAGCTTAGCCCTGAGCTAACTACTGCCAGTCCTCCTCTTTTTGCTGAGGAAGCCTGGCCCTGAGCTAACATCCATGCCTATATGTGGGACTCTTGCCACAGCATGGTGTGCCAAGCGGTACCAAGTCTGCACCCAGGATCCGAACCGGTCAACCCCAGGCCGCCAAGAAGCGGAACGCGTGCACTTAACTGCTGTGCCACTGGGCCAGCCCCTAATTGTCATTCTTATCGTTGGTCTTCTGTATGTAATGTTTTTCCCCCTTTTGTTGCTTTTAAGATTTTCTCCTTCTTTTTGATTTTTAGAAATTTAACTGATAATGTAGTTTTCTTTGTATTTATCTTGTTTTGATGAACTTCTTGGGTCTATAAGTTGGTATTTTTAATAAAACTGGAAAAAATTTGGTCCAAATTTTTTTAAACTGTCTTTCTGCTCAATTCTCTCACTTATCTCTTTCTGGCATTCCAACTGCCTGTGTGTTAGACTTCTTACTATCTCCTAAATCACTGAGGTTATCTTTGTTTCTTTCAATGTTTTTTCTCTTGGTGATTCAGTTTGGATAAATGTTATTGACCTATTATTAACTTCGCTAACCTTTTCTTCTACACTGTCTGATCTACTCTTAATCTTATTCAATGAATTTTTTAAAAATTTCAGATATTAGAATTTTCAGTTTTATAATCCCCATTTGGTTATTTTTTAGAATTTTCATATCTCTCCTGAAACTTCCCATCCTTTCATCCATTGTATCCATCCAGAAATGCTTTAACATATTTATCATAGTTATTTTAAAATCCTGTCTATTACTTTCAACATATGGGTTGCCAATATGTCTGTTTCTTTTGACTATGTTTTCTGGACTATAGATCACAATTTCATGCTTTTTCATAAATCTAATAATTTTTTTTATTATATATTCAATATTGTGGATGTTAATTGTAGAGACTCTGGGTTTAGTTATCTTACTCCAAAGAGTGTTGAGTTTTGTTCTGGATGGCAGCTACATTACTGGTGGATCACTTTGTTCCCATGGAAGCTTCATTTAGACTTTGTTGTGGCAGGGATATTTTTCTCTTAATCCCAGGGTTTAGCTCTTAATCTTGGGATATAGTTCTTAATCCTAAAATATGGCCCTTCTAGGGTTTCATTGGAAAACTAAGATCCTCTAAATTGGTGGTAGTTGAACTTCAAACTCAGTCTCCTCAGTATCAGACAGCTGTTGAAATCTCTCGTAGCCTTTCAGTTGTTGTCTTTGCTGGATTTCTTGGATTCTTTTCCAGAATGTGTCCAGTTCAGTGAGCAAGAATTGGAGGAGAATTTGTACAGATTTTGGAATTCCTCCTCTGTGATTCCATCCTTTCCAGGATTTCCCCCTTCAACATCCAGGTGCTTCAGTAGCCCCAGTCTCTGGTCTCTGACTCCATAGCTGAGTAAGAATGATGCTTTCTGCTTGAGCTCTATCCCCATGCACCACACAACACAACCCTTAGAGGAAAGATTAGATAAATATGGATCTAACCCAGCGTATTTTCCTTCTTTTAAAGACCAAATTCTCTCCAGTTTCTGCCTGTGCATCACTGCTCTCCAGTGCCTTCAAACAATTGTTTTTAAAAAATACTTTGCCTAGAGTTTTAAATTATCGACAGGGGGATTGATCCAATATCCCCATATATCACTGGGATGGGGATGGATTGAAGTGAGTTCATTCCCTGCATCTGATTTAAAAAGTTGTGAATTCCAAGTAGAAGTGATAAGAATGACTCAAATGACTTATTTGGATCTGAGGGGAGTTTAAGAGCCAAATCAGCACTCAGAACTGTGGTGATGGAAACCAGTGAAGAGGCTGAGATCTGTATATAGGCATGTCTTGAAGGCTTATTTTACAGGGCCGGCCATGGAAACAGGACTGGGGTAGGAAGGTTCAGCTAGGCGAGTGGACAGACGTGGGGTCTGAATAAGGAGGACAAAGGAGTGGGGAAGAGACAGAGGTAACCTCTCAATTTTGATCTTGGAAGATAAAAGACTGAAAAAAGCAAGGAAAAGGGCAAGAGTTGTTACAGGTGGAGGTGATGACAGTACCTGTGAATAGTTCGAGGAGATGGTATTGGGGTCAATTAGGGTGGAGATGGTAGTCTCTTTGAGGGAGAAGTTCTGGAGAAAGACAAGTGGAGACCCAGGGACTAGTCTTTGGCAAACACTGGCATTTAGAGGATGAGAGGAGAGAGTGGAACCTTCAACAGACCCAGAGGAGGGATCAGAGAAGTGGAAGGGGATCTCTAGGAGGGGCTGTTAGGAAGGGAAGTTCAGCATATGGGGGCCTGGACAGTGGTGAAAGCTCAGGAGCCCAAGTTGGGGGAGAGGCAAGGGAAGACCACCACAGGCAAGCAGGTGGTCAGCGATGACTTGGTGAGGGTAGTTTCTGGAGAGTGGTGAGAACAGAAGTCATCATAGGAGATTAAATAGGAAGTGAACTTAATTACGTAAAAAATGTTCTCAGCCTTTAATGTAAATATTCCTCAACCTCCACTCTTCCAATCCAGGTCAGCCCTTTAGTAGGCTCTGATCTTCCCAGAGACTGGTGGTTGCAACTGTTACCAAGTAAGTGGCTTTTAACAGGCACTGTCAGCCCTCTGGCAATTAGCCACCCAAAAGAGGATCCGGCCCTGAGGAGAGATGGATGAACACGTCAGGTGGTCAGGTGAGCAGCCTGGCCTTCTCTTATTTGGAAGATAAATGTGTCCCCACCCTAGAATTTTAACTTGGGCTCTCCAAACATAGCTAAGATAATGGATAACACCTAACTGCACACCTGCCCTCCTCAAAGCATTTTGAACAAGATTCTCCCAGGATCCAGATTAGTTAGAGATAAGGCAGAAGGGAGACTTTGTTCCTTAACACCATTTTCTCTCTTACAATCCCAGCAACAGCTTTGGGAGCTGGCCTCAGGTGGGGTTAGCCTGGAGCTGAATGTGGACACAGCAGGCTCTGGGCACCCATTAAGGTGTCCCTCCCAAACTGACGGGCTAAGACATAGGTTAGCTGAGCCTGGAGAGGAGAAGCATGGCTGAAGGAGGGAAGGAGGGTCTAGCGTGATGAACAGAGAGGCCGTTAAGCAAGACAGAGAATACAGGAGGGATAATGTGTTTGGGGGAGAAGATCGTGACCTCAGTTGTGAACTATTGGGTTTGAGGGGCCTGTAAGACATCCAGGTGCTGTCCAATAGTCAGTGAGCTCTATGAGTCTAGGGTTCAAAAGAGAGCTTGAGGGTGGGGATAAAGGGTGAGGAGTAACTGGGATATAGGCCCCTGGGCATGGTGCCCCTGCATGCTTGGTGGAGTTGCTCCAGTCTTTCCCAAAGTCCTTCCCATGGGTTGAGAAATGCTGCCCGAAACAGCCTAGGTGGAGAACCACTAAGAGCAGAACTTTCAGAATAGAAAGCGCCCCAGCAGACAATCACGATACTGGGTTCCAGTTCCAGCTCCATTTAATTCCTTGTGTGACCTGAGGCAAAGAGCTCTTGCTTCTGGGACTCAGTTTTCTCACTGGAAAACGAGGGGATTAGCTCTTGCCGTCTTCTTTCACGAGCACCTATGCTTCTACAGCCATGTCTTAAAGTGGCCCTCCCAATGAGGAAGGTTAGAAGGAATGGGACATTTGGACAAAATACAGTCAGGCCTTAGAGCCCTAGAAAGAGTCCTGGAGTGGCATCCTTGAGAGTCAAGGAAGGGAATAAGAATTTTTACCAATTTACTGAGCACTTTTAATGCACCAGACGCTGAGGGAACACTGCTTCCATCATGTCATTTGATTCTTGCAACCCTCTCATTCCCATTTTCAAATAAGACTCTTTCCTGAGTTTATGTGGCTTAGAGAGTGAAGGAGTCAGGATTGAAATCCAGGGCGTCCTAATTCCGTACCAACGCTGGTCAACAACAAGTGCCAGTGAACAGAAAGCTAAGTGGGTAGTGGGGCGAAGGGGTAATTTGAGATAAAGCCTTTCTTTTACTTTGATTTCTGTAAACATTTTTTGATGTTGTGTAGGTAACCAGTAATAACAGTGATAAGAGTTTTAAAAAGTCTCTTCGTAGAAGTGCTTAGTAAATACTAAAAAAAAAAAACTTTCTTCAAAAAATTCCAGTCCTTTTTCAGATAAGGGAAAGGATCCCTCAACTTAATTTTAGTGTAATGACAGCTTTCAGCTTCTCGGACCAACAGGGGGCCTATCCCACCACCTCTCCTCGCTCCAAGCCAAGCACAAGACTGAGCACGGAGACTAGAGAGGGTCTGAGCGGGCCCTGGGCGGGAAGGTGGCTCAAGGGTCCCAGGGGTGGGCTGTGGATGGCTGGCCGGGGCGTGGTGGGGCGGGGTAGGTTGGTGTTGCCGCGTGGGGAACTAGGCAGGTCGTTACAGAAACAAGCACAATGTCTGGCCCACTGTATGCGCTTAATAAATGGCAGTTGTTATTACTATTTGTACACTATTATTTTTCAAAGCACTCTGTAAGTAGAAATCCCAGACAATACAAACGCTAATAGATATGAAAATGCAAACGAGTCTAGGATGGCAGGGACCATATCCACGGTGGCGGGAGCAGTGGAGATGCCTTCACCACCACAGCCACAGGGCCCAGCAAACTACCTAGCACATAGTAAGTACTCAATAAATACTTATTAATCTAAATAAATGAATAAATAAAGTCAAGCCAAATCCATTTCTTTCTGCAGAGATATAGTACAATGTGCTAGTTAAAAACACAGACTCCAGAGCCGGACTGCTGGGGTTCCCATCCTGGTATTGACTAGCTGGGAGACCTTGGGCAAGTCACTTACCTACTCTGTGCCTCAGTTTCTTTATCTGAAAAAGGGGATGATAATAAAAGTAACTCCCTCAAAGGGTTGTTGTGAGGCTTAGATGAGTTAATATCTGTAATGTGTCTAGAACAGCCAGAGCACATAGTAAGAGCCATATTTTGTTATTATTATTATCTCTTTGAGAAGCGTTTGCATTCTTAAAAGAGACTCTAAATGCAGAAGAAGTATTTGTGACTGAGTATAGTGCAAAGAATGAATCATTAAAGACTGAATTCCACTATCTTTCAGAATACACCGAAAAGGCACTGTTACCCAAGACTCAGTTCAGGTGCTATTTTGCTGGGACTAAGAGAAGATTTAGAAATATTGCATGGGCAGGGTGGTTCTTGGTCCCAAGTAGCCAGCCAAATTGCTACCTTCTGTTTTCTAGAGGGGAGAAGCTTGGGAGACGGCCAAACTAACTCTCTTGTGAGAGTGGGAGGCAGGAGGTGGCTCAAAGTGACGCTCAGTCCACCCACCTCTAACACGGCCTGCACCTTCCTGTTGGCCCAAGACTTGAGAAATTTTCATAGCACCAAAACCTTTCATAATTGGAAATGCTTCTTATACAGGTTGGGATCTAGAAACGAAGACATTTTCACTTACTCAGAGGATCACGCATGGCCAATAACAGAAGTTGGGAATTAGGATAGAGGTGTTCTTTAATATTAATCCTACTTGTAATAACGTGTGTTACTTTATTTGCATCAGTCTGAGGTCAGTCAGGGAAGTTGAACCACTATGAATATTGTGGAGTAAAGAACTCAGAGGAAGTAGACCTTACACAATTGTGGGAGAGTCTGAGAGAGCACGGGTCTGAAAAGGGGATTTGAAAGATCATGTTAAGTGTCACTAATCAGCCCTAAAGCTGGTAAATGAGCTGAAACTTGTAGGGGAATCTGGAAGCCGGGCACATCCTACAGCTGGAGTTACCCTGGGAAAGGGGCTGGTGTAGAAGTCTGTGAAAGGTGGAGGGTTCAGTGTGGCTATTGCCTCTGTGGCTTTGAAGCAAAGTATCTGGTGGTGGGAGCTGGGATCACTACTGGGCCATAGGGCTGGCAATCAGGAAAGAGCGCTGGAAAAGGAGATGGTCATGTAGTGGGGAAACTGCCTGTACCTTTGCAGGTGTCTCTCACCTCCTCTAACATATGAAGCAATGGCTGCTGCTTCTGCCCCTCATCTCCTCAACTCCTCAACATCTCCTCAACTCCACTTCTGAGACCCATGACCACATAGTCAAGAGAATTTTGTGAGACAGAGTTCCCAACATAGCCAAGTTGATGATGGAACAATCAAGCACATTGTGACAAGGACATCGTTCAAGGTTGTTTATATTTTTATTAATTCATATTTTTCCTTATTTCAAAAAGAGATTTCTGAAGAAGCTTGGAGAAACATTTACAACTGAGTGGAATTCTTAAAGGAAGTGATGGAGGCAAAGAGAAAAGTATAGGGCAATAAAATAATTCTAGAGTAGTTTCAGTGTTCAAGAAAATTGTCTAAGAGCCTGTTCATTGAAGATGGGGCTATGGATTAGGCTCAGAGCATCCTTCGAGCCAAAGCAAATATTTTGTGACAAGGATTGTCGCAAAGGGAGTGGCACAGATTTTCCTGGTCCTGAGACCTAAGAGAAGTATCTCCTGGGATCCTCAAAAACAGCCCTGCTATCATGCCTTCAATGAAGCTGCACTATGTGGGGTTAAAACAAACTAGACCTAGGATGAGCTCCAGGCTCTCTTGGCCCTGTCCACACTCTCCTCCCAGAATAGGGGCAGGAAACAATTTCTAAATATTCTATCTAGATAAATGGACGATCTGCATATTCTTCAAGCCAGGAGTGGATGAACTTTTTCTGTAAAGGGCCAGATAATAAATGTTTTAAACTTTAGGGCCATTAGGCTCTGTTATGAGTGCTCGACACTGTCATTGCAGAGTAAAAGCAGCCATAGAAAATCTGTAAACAAGTGATTGTGGCTGGGTTCCAATAAAACTTTATTAAGCAACACTAAAATTGGAATTTTTTAAATAATTTCTCTATGTCACAAAATATTATTATTCTTTAGAGTTTTTTCCCCCCGACAATTAAAATGTGTAAAAACCATTCTTAGCTTGTGGACTGTTGCCATATAGAACAGGCAGCAGGCTGGATTTGCCCATGAGCCATGGTTTGCTGACCTCTGCTTTAGATGGTCCTCCATAAAGGGTAATTTTTACAACTGATTAAGAAAGGAGCACAGGCCAGCCCTGGTGGCCTGGTGGTTAAGTTTGGTGCTCTCCACTTCGGCAGCCTGGGTTTAACTCCTGGATGTGGTCTACATCATCTGTCAATGGCCACGCATGGTGGTGGCTCATGTACAAAAAGAGGAAGATTGGCAACAGATGTTAGTTCAGGGTGAAACTTCCTCAGCAAAAAACAAAACCAAACTCCACCCCGTCCCCCCAAACCAAGAAAGCAGGAGATGAAGGGTTTGAGGTTAGTTTGGGCAATGCTCGCTACTGTAACAGACAACCTCAAAATCTCAGTGGCTTATTATTATGAGTGTATTTCTGCTCATATAAAGTCCAGATAGATCCCTGACGGGTAGGTGGCTCTCTCCAAGGGTGACTCAGAGACCTGGGCTCCATCTAACTAGTGGCCCCACCACCAGTCAGCAGATGGGGGATGACAAGGTGATGATGGGCCCGCCTCTCAACCATATCAGCCCAGAAGTGGCACATACAACTGGACCACGTTTCAAAGGAAAGGGGAAATGGTGGGAGTGCTGAGGAAGACAGTAGCTGCCTACTGTCTGGTACTGATGCTCAGCTGTGAAAGGGAGTGCAAGTCTGTGTTGGGTTGCTAGCCGTCCCTGCCATGTGATGTTCTTGGGCAAGAACTTGAGTGTGGATAGTGATGTCGATTACGGGTGGTTCTGTGAACCAAGCTGAGTAGAGAGAGGACATTCTTCTGTGAAAGTTAAAGTTACTAAGCAGGCCACATGCCTGGCGTACATGGAGGACCAAGACTTCCCTCCGGAAACCACTCTGAGTATGCCCAGTACAAGCTCCAACACGTAGGTGGTGGAAGCCTCAATGTTCTTCACACAGAAGAATGAGCGTAACATATTTTGTCTGGAAAAACTTCAAAGAGTTGCGACCAGTTGCCCAATATGGTCATAAAAAATCATCAACAAAGAATTCAGGGAACTTATAGTATTAAGCAATATAACCTCCTGTTGAACCTTCCAAAATACAGTCATCTTAAAATATATTTCCAGGTAACTCAAGGGTTCTCAGCTTTGGCACTCTCTACGTTTGGGGCCAGATAATTGTTGTGGGGGCTGTCCTGTGCATTATAAGACATTAGGAGCTTCCCTGGCATCTACACGCTAGATGCCAGAAGCATCCTCTGCCCCTCTTCCTCAGTTGTGACAACCAGAAATATCTCTGGACATTGCCAAGTGTTCCCTAAGGGGCAAAACTGCCACAGGTTGAGAACCACTAAGTAACTGAATGATAGAACTTACTGAATAAAAATTATTGAAAATAAGCCAAGTAAATGTTGCAGGAGGGAACATAAATGATAATGTTGACTCTAGAGTGGTTGGTCTTGAGTCATGCTTTCTGACAACCATTAGGAATTGGGCTGATCGGTTAAGACCTCTCGTGGTAGAAGATGATACTCAGTCTGCACCATAGCCAATAGCTGCTGCCTTCAATACGTTCCTTTCAATTCTCAGCAGCAGCAGGGCATTCAGCTGCATATCCCACAGTGGCTTCATGTCATAGATTTAAAGTAAATAAAATAAAGGGTACGGGATTGGGGCTAAAATATGTCAGAATTAACTTGCTTAATAATATTCTTTGATCAGCCAGATTGTTCCTACCAACCCTGATCCTGGAGGTGGTTCTAAGTCACAGGTTCCTAGTACATGAGTACTGCTCAGAGCCGCTGACCTTTGCTATTTTCTGGCTGTAGTCTCAAAGGCCAAGATATGATCAACAAAGGCTGAAAACTGAACCCATTTCTGAGTGCAGGCTCTACGATATGATGGAGAATGCACTTAGCCTCACCGCTGAAACAAAGCAAACAATAAATGTTAGTTATCTCTGTCATTACTATTGCTATTATTATCATTCTAACAAGGGGCAATCTCAGAGTTGCTTTGCTGAAGGCTATGCAAGCTCGTAGCGTAAAACATCTCTGCCTTGTAATACATTAAAGAGGAAATTAGAACAGAATACGATCCAGACTCTTTAATATGGCCTTCAAGACCCTGAGTGGTCCAGCCCCTACTAAATCTAAGTGCATCTCTCGCCATCTTCCACTGGCTCACCAGCTGTACCACCTTGACTTTTTAAAATTCCCCACCTCTGGCAATCTGGCTTCAGTAGGTCTGAGGTGGGCCCAGGAATCAGTACCTTTTTAGAGTTTCCCACTGGTTCTGATGGGCCAACAGATTTGCAAATTGTGGCCACAGCTGTGCTTGGCTCAAACCTCACCTGGCTTCAAAGCCAGACAGCTGCCAAGTGAGGTAAAAAGCAGGTGCTCTATGAAGCCAGGACTTCCCGTTGATGACTGGGGTGGCTGGGGTGTCAGCAGCAGTGTGGGCTGAGACTGGACTTGCTGAGAGTGAGGGACAGGGGGCACGAGCCCCGGGAGAGAAGAGCCTAGTAGGCAAAGTGAATAATGTGATTTCCACTTCAGGACTGCCCTCTCCTAAGCCTGGAGGATGGGGGGTGAGCTCAAGGCTTCAGCACAGAGCTAGACTCTCGGGCAGCAGTGGAGTCCCATGGGGGTGAGTGGCGGTGGCGCTTAAGGTCAAACTTTCCTATTGTCAAAATGTCCTTCAAAGGCCTCCGTTTGCCCATGAAGTCCAATGTTCAGGTTGTGCATATCGCACCCTGCCTAGGAATTCTTTTGCACACTAACATCTAACATTTAAGAGCCACTAATCATGGTGGTACAGCTGTGCAGACGTAATGAGTGCCACTGAATTGTATACTTAAAAATGGTAAATTTTATGTCATATGTGTTTTACCACCCCACACCCATCCCACAAAAGAATCACTGAACTAGACTAGAGAGTCAGATAAAAAACAAATACATATGTGGATGTGGGACATTTAAATAATTCCCATTTAATTCCAAAAGGAGTATGGGTGAAGAATTCCAAAGAGTTCTTGCTTGTCTGCAGGATTTATTCTTTTCTGACTTTTCTCTTTTTGAACTTTTTATTGAGGAAATTGAAAAACTCTCTTAAAAAGTGAAGAGAATTGAACAATGAATCCTCTTTGAATTCAGGACCCAGCTTCAACAACCATCAATTTTTTTTTTTTTTTTTTTTTTTTTGCTGTGGAAGATTCACCCTGAGCTAACATCCGCTGCCAACCTTCCTCATTTTGTGTGTGAGCTGCTGCTACAGCATGGCCACTGGCAGACAAATGGTGTAGGTCCATCCCATGCCAAAGCAGAGAGTCCTGAACTTAACCACTAAGCCACCAGGGCTGGCCCAACAACCATCAATTTTTCTCCTCTTGTTTACATATCCCTCCAACTTTTTTTTTTTTTTAGTATTTTAAAGCATATCATAAGCTTCTTAACAGTTCATCCATAAACACTTCAATTAGTCTATTCTACTTTAACATTAAGATTTCATAGCTTAAATCTCATTAAAAGATTCATTTGATGTGATAAGAATTAAACAAAATACGGATGTTAGGTTCATAAGTTAGCTCGGTTCCAAACTAGTATTTGATTCTTACTCCATATTATAGGTGGTCCGGCCTTCAAAGAGTTTACACTCTACCTGGAAAAATAAACTATTGATGGAAAATAAGATTGTGCAGAATTAAAGGCTATACTCACCAAACCACAAATGCCAGAGGGCGGCCAGTGTATATTCTGTAATGAGACCTGAATCCTGCGTGTGTCAGTTGTACAGAAATCCAAGAGAGGGCTGGCTTTCCAAGCCAAGCAGCTTGAGAGGTCAAGAAGCTGCCAGGAATGGGTCTGAAATAGACAATGTTGTCTGTTTCTCTTACTTTGGCACTGGACATTTGGCGGCCCTCACAGGATCGTTTGTAAGTGGCAAGCTTCAGAGATCTAGACTCCTAGTCTTCTGCTTTCAAATCCTTTGCCTCATCTGATCCCCTCGTTCCTCCTATGACCTTCTTATGCCACTGGACCCCCACCACAGTCTCTCTATTCCAGTTCTCCCCTTGGTGAGCTTCCATCCACTCCCTGCTTCTCCCACCCCAGGACCCCTAGGACTCTGCTCACACTGGGCCCTGGGAAGGCGCTGTCCCGTGAGTCTCCTTCCAGCCTCCTAGTTCTTTAGTGGGGCTGGAGTGGAGCCCACTGCTGCTGTTTGAGACCAGTGAATCCTGTACTTGCTTTTGGCACTTGAACTAGCCATGAGCCCGGAGAACCTGAAGGGCAAACCCATGTAAACGATGAAGGCAGGACTCTAGCGACTAAACAGCAGAGGGTAGGGGAAGGAAGGGATGAATCAGGAGTGTAGCTGAGGCTGTTGAAAAGCCTGGCGACAGTGGCAGAGATCCAGTGCTCAGAGGGCCTGGGAGCCAGTTCAGCCAGAGGACCTGATCGTGACCCCCTGATGCGCTCCCAGTCTGCCCAGGGCATGTCAGGGAAAGTTCAAGCAGGAATGTAAGGCGGGGTAGGGAGAAACCGATTCTGCAGGGAGACAGGAAAGATGACTTAAGCTGGAAATAGACTGAACGCAGGTAGTCACTGCGCCTCGGGATGTCGAACCCGGGCTCTCTGTATCGCCCAGCCTCCTGATCCAGATGCTTGCTGCTTCTAGGGGCATCTTGGGGTATGCCGCATCTGCACCACCCGGGAGGTTGTTAGCAATGCAGAACGACAGGCCCTGCTCAGACCTGCTGAATCAGAAACACTGGAGGTGGGGCTCAGGAATCTGTTTTAACTCATCCTCCAGGGAGTCTGATGCCCGCTCAAGTTCAAGTGCTTCTTAACCAGACAGTGGGGTGTACAGAAATGTAGGGCTATCTCTCCAACTTTGTGATTCTTAGCCAGTTGCTGTAGCTGAATAAAAGAAAAAGCAGCTGGGGAATGAATGAGCTGTTGAACTAAAAGTATGCAGTATTCATTCTTTGATTTAACAAATGTTTATTGGGTCAGGCATTATTCCAGCATTGTGGAAACAACTGTGACAAAATAGACACAAACTCTTGCCCTCAGAGAGCCTAGATTCTTGTAGGGGAACGATAATTGAGACAAAAAAATAAAATATATTGTATTTAAAAAGTAAAATGTGTTAGGGAGGAAAATAAAGCAGGGAAGTGAGATGGGCAGTCTGGGTGAGGGCAGAGGGAGGACTTGCCATTTTAGACAAAGTGGCCAGGGAAGGCCTCACTGAAAAGGGGCAGTTGAATAAAATCCTGAAGAAAGTGAGAGAGGGAGCCATATGTATATCTGGGGGATGATCTTTTCAGGTGGCAAGGAAATAGCGAGTGCAAAGGTCCTGAGGCAGAGCAGCAAGGAGGCAAGTGTGGCTAGAGCAGAGGGAGCATGGGGGGAGAGCTGCAGGAGCTGTGGTCAGAGAGGTAAGAGGGGGACATGTCATAGAGGGTCTTACAGCCACTGTGAGGACTTTGGCTTTTATGGTGTGTGACATGGGAAGTGTATTAGTTTTCTTATTGCTGCTGTAACAAATTGTCCCCAGCTTAGTAGGTTAAAACAACACAAATTTATTCTCTTACAGTTCTAGTGGTCAGAAGTCTGAAATGAGTCTTATGGGACTAAAATCAAGGTGTTGGCAGGACTGGTTCCTTCTGGAGACTCCAGGGGACAATCCGTTCCTTGCCTCTCCCAGCTTCTAGAGGCTGTTGACATTTCTTGCCTTTTGGCTACATCACTCCAAACTGTGCTTCTGTGGTTGTCATCTCCTTCTCTGACTCTGACCCTTCTGCCTCCCTCTTAGAAGAACACCATGATTACAGTGGGTCCACTGGGTAATCCAGGATAATCTCCACATCTCAAAATCCTTAACTTAATCCCATCTGCAACATCCTTTTTTACGGTGTGAGGCCACATATTCACAGGTTCTGGAATTAGCATGTGGGCATCTTTGGGGGACCACTATTCAGCCACCATCGGCAGGCGTTAGAGCAGTGACACAAGCTGATATACGTTTTAAGAGTCATGTGGCTGCTGTGTTGAAAATAGTCTTGTGGGGGCAAGAATGGAAATAGGAAAACTAGTTATTATATTAAAGTCAACCTCTTCTTTAACTCCTCAGGACCTTGTATGCTGCTCCCACACAAATGAGCATATAATTCTGTCATGGGCTGAATTGTGGCCCCCCAAAATTCATCTGTTGAAGGTATAACCCCAAAATCTCAGAATGTGGCTGTTTTCGGATATAGGGCCTTCAAAGACACGATTAAGTTAAAATGAGGCCGTTAGGGTGGGTCCTAATCCACTCTGGCTGGTTTCTTTGCAAGAAGAGAAAATTCGGACACACAAAGAGACACCAAGGATGCACGAGCATAGAGGAAAGGCCACGCGAGGGCACGGCAGGAAGGCAGCCAACTGCAAGCCAAGGAGAGAGGCCTCCGGAGAAACCAACCCTGCCAACACCTTAAACCTGACTTCTAGCCTCCAGACCTGTCAGAAATAAACGTCTGTGGTGAAGCCGCCCAGTCTGTGGTATTTGGTTGTGGCAGCCCCAGCACAGCAGTACAAACTCCAAATGACTTCCTGAAGCTCAGAGGCAGCCCCTCCTCCTGACCCCTCGGTTCAGGTTTCCTGTCAGCAGGGCAAGTTGCGTAGCAGGCAGAATCTTTCTAAGGAACTCCACCGGGGATGACCACTTAGAAGGAATCTTTTGCTCTTTAAAAGACATTGTTCAGAAAATAAAAAGGCAAGCCATAGGCTGGGAGACACTATCTGCAAAACACATCTGATAAAGGATGAATCCAGAACACACAGACTCCCTAAATAAATCATGGGCAAAAGATGTGAACAGATGCTTCACACTAGAAGACATCTGGATGGCAAATAAGCACATGAAAGGATGCTCAACATCATTAGTAATTAATGATATGCAAATTAAAGCCATAATGAGATATCACTCTATACCTATTAGAGTGGCTCAAAAAACCCTGGCGACGCCAAGTGTTGACAGAAATGAGGAGCAATGGAAACCTCACTTCTGGTGGCAATGCAAAATGATATAACCCCTTGGGAGAACATTTTGGCACTTTCTAAAAAGGTTTAAACATACTCTTACCTGATGACCTAGCAATCCCACTCCTAAGGATTAAACCAAGAGAAATAGAAACATTTTACTGAAAGATCTGTATGGGAATTTTATAGCAGCTTTATTCGTAATACCTCAAAACTAGAAACAACCCAATGTCCTTCAACTGGTGAAAGGAGGAGCAAATTGTGGCACATGCACACAATGGAATAATACTCAGCAATAAAAAGGAATGAAACATCAATACATGCAACAACATGGACGAATCTCAAAATCATCAAGCTGGGTGAAAGAAATCAGACACACAAGGCTACATATGGCATGTTCCATTTATATGATGTTTTGGGAAAGGCAAAACTATAGGAACCTAAATAGACCGGGGACTGCCAGGGCTGGGAGGGGGTGAAGGGATTGATTGCAGAGGCACCTGGGGGGATTTTGGAGGGGTGACAGTACCATACTATATAATTGTGGTGGTCCTTACATGACTCTATACATTTGCCAAAATTCACTAAATTGTGTGTTAAAATTGCTAAATTTTACTGTGTGATTCATACCTCAATAAAGCTGATTTAAAACAATAAGACCCCCTCCTACCTGGACCTGGGGAGAGGATCACTAAAACGACCTTGGGACAGATACAGTTCCTGCACCTGAGTGCTGCTGGGCTACTTCTGCCAAGGTCACTCTACCACAATGGTGGAGACAGGAACCCCAGCCGTCCTTGTCCGTGGAGGAGACAGCAGGTGGATCACAGTCAGCTGTGACAAAATCTTCTTCCTCAAAGTAGCTGAAAATCAGGGAGGTCATTTTAATGTACGCTAAAGTCTGAAAACCACTGGTTTAAAGGATTGGTCTTTACAAGTAATATGTGTGTGCACAGAAGGCACTATCTGTGTGTGTGTGTCTGTGTGTGTGTATGTGTCTGCTGATAGGAGGCTGGGGGAAAAAGGAGCAGGGACGTTTTATAAGTGCAAATAGAACAGGCAGGAAAACCTATGAGATTTTAATACCTGAGATAATCGGGGCCCAGACAACTTTGGGAGAGCTAAGAGCTTGTTGATAATCATTACCTGTGGCTTCAACTACCTTCTCTACCCTCTTTTCCCTATGACCCCAAAGCCTCTCCCCATGGCAGGCTCTTGCCTTCTCTTTGAGCTTTAGGGACTTGCCATTGTTTTCATATTAATGAGAGCTGCTTAAATCTATTGCTCACTTCCTCACTGTGACACCCTTATTATTGTCCACATTTCACAGATAAACAGGTTTCTTGTCTCAGATGGCCCTGTGAGTAAGCGGTTGCCTTTCGGGCCTCCAGCTCCAGGGTGCCCTGGGCCACACGGTCTCCATAACTTCCCACTGCCCTTTGCCATCCAACAGTCTAATCTGGAATATTCCCTTTGTGACCACCTCTCAGAGTGAGGAGGGAAATGGGGTAACGGGGAGAGGGGGACTGACAACAGGGTGCAGAAGTGACCAAGAGACAGAGACTAGGGGATGAGGATTTGGAGCTCCCTGCGGTTTCTGCCCCGGGGGGCGGGGTGGGGGGGGGGTGGTGGTGGCGGCGGGTGCACCTCTACAAGAGAAAAAGCTGCTAAAAGTGGCAGTGTGGGGGCTGGCCCCGTGGCCGAGTGGTTAAGTTCGCGCGCTCCGCTGCAGGTGGCCCAGTGTTTCGTTGGTTCGAATCCTGGGTGCAGACATGGCACTGCTCATCAGACCACACTGAGGCAGTGTCCCACATGCCACAACTAGAAGAACCCACAACGAAGAATACACAACTATGTACCGGGGGGCTTTGGGGAGAAAAAGGAAAAAAATAAAATCTTTAAAAAAAAAAAAGTGGCAGTGTGATTGTTTTTGTCAGGAGACCACCTCACAAAATAGTCAACCACACTGTGGTCACAGCTGTGAGACCTCGGGAGAAAACCTCACCACGCGGGCAGAGCAGAGCCTGGGCCAGAAGGCCAGGATCGCACGACTTCTGTTCATTAGACCTTGAGCAGGTCAGCAACCTCTCTTAGCAAACGCTTAACCCAAGTAAGACAACAGGATGCCAAGACGTTTTATAAAATGCTACACAAGAACAAGATATTATTCCTCAAATGGGCAAACCTTCAGTGGGAGAGCAAGCCCTGTGACAGGAGAGAACGTCTTGTTCCACCTTTCCTGGGGCAATGGTGCTGCTGCTTTACACTTGAGCGCTTAAAAGCAGGCACTCGAGAGATTTATTAGCAAGCATTGCTCCAAAGTAACTTGCTGGCAGCTCACTCAATTCTCCCTCACCAGGCACAGCCGAAGGTCAGTTTCAGTTATCTCTGGGTAGCAGAATTAGAGATGACTCTTATTTTATTTTTGATACGGTTCTGCATTTTAAAACATAAAGGCATGGACTGTGAAATAGTGGGGAGGTGTTCCGGACCCACAGGAGCTCAGGTGTGGCTGGAAGGTGGGGTGTGAGGAAGTGGTGGATGGGGCAGGAACTCGTTGATGGCCACGATAGAGACTGTGTTTGTGAAGTCCTTTTTCCAAAGTCCCTTAAACCGCCCTGCCCTGGGTTCAGAGCTCTGGCTCTCAAACTGTGGGACCCAGACCAGCAGCTTTGGTCTCACTTGGGAACATGTTAGAAATGCAAATTCGCAGACCCCGGCTCAGACATGTTGCATCAGAAACGCTGGGGATAGAGCCCAGCTCTGTTTGAATAAGCCCACCAGGTGATTTTGATGTATGTGGAAGCCTGAAAGCCATTGGTTTAAAGTGTCCCAAGTTGGGACAATGCTCTCTGCCCCCAGGGAGCTAGCAAAAAAGACCCAGTTACCTCGATCACCTATTAGCACACCCCCTTGTGTGGGGTCCCCGGGTTGGTTCTCCAAGCCCTAGAGCAGTCCTCTCCTCTGACATAATGGTAGTGAGGTGAGGACTCGCCTCTGAACGATGAGTTGGGATCTTATTTACAGGCAGAGAAGCGTCTGGGAGCGACGATCTTCACAGTGCTTGCTCAAATCTATTGCATCTCTCTTTGGGTTAAAAAGATCTGGAAGTAACCCAAAAAACGTCCTCAGAAGGCACTGGGTCATCTAGTTCTAGGGTGTTACAATGTGTTCCCTGCTGGGTCTCCAGACTCTGCAGCTGTTCCCTGCTTGTTCCTATTATCCAAGGATGGAGCCTCCCACTTAGGCCTCCCACAGAACTAGGAGGCCAGGGCTGCACTGAATTGCCGTGAATCCCTCAGGGCCAGCTTCAACACCTCTGCCTCCCAGATCCCTCACCCGGAAACCATCTCCACTTCACCTGCACTTGTTCTACTCCCAAACTCTACCTGGAATTACAACCATTCCTCTATGTCTTGTCTTCCTGACAGTCTAAAGTGCTTAGCATATAGTAAAGAGCTCAATAAAGGATAGTTACTAGTATTGTTGTTATTATTTTCTTTTAAACAGGGAACAAGAGGGGAAAGGCCATCCCAGGAGATGGAACAGCAGGGTCAGCTACATAATTTGCAAGGCGCAGTGCAAAGTGAAAATGTGAGGCCTGGCCAGGGGGCTGAGAAACCAGTCTCTGGTTTCCATGGGCCCACTTCCCCCAACCTGTGTCTGATGGGCCACCCCCAAGAGATTGCAACCTCTGTGCAGGGACTTGCTCAGAACCTGGACCAGGGGTGGGCAAGAGGCCTCCTCTGAGTCACCTGACAAAGACCATCACCAGCGCATAGCCAGCCCAGGGCAGGGATGGCAGCCACTGTGTCCTGCAGGGAACATGCCTAACCCTCGCCCTCCCCACTCATGCACCTGGGCCCTGGCTGGGGCTAGAGGGCAATGGAGGAATGACCCAATTGTTACCTGGGCAGAGGCTGGTAGCTGTCATGGAGTGGGAGAGGGAATATTGGGCTCCAGGGGCAGGGAGGAGGTGGCCAAAAATTTACCCAAGAGAGGTCGTGGGAGATGGGACCACACATGAGCCGAGGCTCTAAGCCCCTGGTCCACGTTCCATTGCCCATTGGACTTCACTTACAAATTCAAAGACACAATTATTAAGAATTTCAAGACAGGGACCACAGAGCATTGAACTCCAAGCACAGAGCCCTCTGAGAGTAGAGCCCTGTGTGACTGCACTGGTCACATGCCCCTGAGGCCAGTTCTGTGGAACAGAATATGTAAAGATGTGGTTTATTAGTCGAACCGCAAGATGGTTCATTGTTAAGAGAAGCGTAGGAGTGACTAATGAGGTGAGGAGGGGTGGGAAGTGAGGTGAGAAAGGCAGGCAAGAATACGAAGTTTAACAGCTAGGCAAAAGGAGAGCAATAAAACTTTTAAAGGTAAAAGATATAGTGAGACATAGTTGACACAGAAAAATTTGAAATACAGAACTGTATTACTTTCCTAGGGCTGCTGTAACAAATTAGCATAAACTGGCTGGCCTAAAGCAACAGCAATTTATTCTCTCATAGTTCAGGAGGCTTGAAGACCAACATCAACGTGTCGACAGGGTTGGTTCCTTCTGGAGTCTCTGAGGGAGAAACTGTCCAATGCGTCTCTCCCAGCTTCTCCTAGCTTCCTGGTCGCCAGCAATCCTTGGCTTGTAGATCCCTCACTCCACTCTCTGCTTCCGTTTTCATATCACCTTCTCCCCTGTCTTCTCTTCTTATAGGGAGACCAGTCATCAGATTTGGGATCCTCCCTAAATCTGGGGTGATTTCATCTCAAGATCCTTAGCTAATTACATCTGCAAAGACCCTTTTTCCAAATGAGGTCACATTCTGAGGTTCTGAGTGGACATAAATTTGGGAGTAGGGGGCACTCTTAACTCCCTACAGGGACAGTAAAAAGAAGAAGAGAATCACCCAGGCTTCTGCTACCTAGAGCTAACACTGGTGAATACTTTATGGTATATCCTTGCAGTGTTTTTATGCATAGATTTTCTTGAATATTTGTTTTACTTAATGATGATCTTCTGATATGTACAATTTGCTAAAGGAAAATTTTTTTTATTGAGTTCATAATAGTTTACATCATTGTGAAGTTTCAGTTGTACATTATTTCTTGTCTGTTACCACATAAGTGCTCCCCTTCACCCCCTGTGCCCGTCCCTCACCCCCCCTTCCCCTGGTAACCACTGAACTATTTTCCTAGTACATGTGTTTCTTTATATTCCACATATGAGTGAAATTATCTAGTGTTTGCCTTTCTCAGTCTGGCTTATTTTGCTTAGCATAATACCCTCCAGGTCCATCCATGTTGTTGCAAATGGGATGAATTTCTCTTTTTTATGACTGAGTAGTATTCCATTGTATATACATACCACATCTTCTTTATCCAATCATCAGCCAATGGGCACTTGGATTCTTTCCATGTCTTGGCTATTGTGAATAGTTCTGTGATGAACATAGGGGTACTACGAACATATGTTACTTTGGATTGTTGATTTCAGGTTGTTTGGGTAGATACCCAGTAGTGGGATAGCTGGGTCATATGGTATTTCTATTTTTAGTTTTTTGAGGAATCTCCATACTGTTTTCCATAGTGGCTGCACCAGTTTGCATTCTCATCAGCAGTGTATGAGGGTTCCCTTTTTCCACACCCTCTCCAACATTTGTTATTTTTAGTCTTAGTGATTATTGCCATTTTAACAAGTGTAAGGTGCTATCTTAGTGTTGTTTTAATTTGCATTTCCCTGATGATTAGCGATGTTGAACATCTCTTCATGTGTTTATTGGCCATCTGTATATCTTCTTTGGAAAAATGTCTGTTCATATCCTCCACCCATTTTTTGACTGGGCTGTTTGTTTTTGTATTGTTCAGTTGTGTGAGTTCCTTATATATTATGGAGATTAACTCCTTGTCGGATATATGATTTGCAAATATTTTCTCCCATTTGGTGGGTTGTCTTTTTGTTTTGATCCTGGTTTCTTTTGCCTTGCAGAAACTCTTTAGTCTGATGAACTCCCACTTGTTTATTTTTTCTTTTGTTTCCCTTGTCTGAGAAGACACGGTTTTTGAAAAGATCCTTTTAAGCTTGATGTCAAAGAGTGTACTATCTATATTATCTTCCAGGAGATTTATGATTTCAGGACTTATTTTCAAGTCTTTGATCCATTTTGAATTTATTTTTGTGTATGGTGCGAGATAACGGTCTACTTCCATTCTTTTGCATGTGGCTGCCTGATTTTTCCAACACCATTTATTGAAGAGACTATTTTTTCTCCATTGTACCTTCTTGGCACCTTTGTTGAATATTAGCTGTCCGTAGATGTGTGGTTTTATTTCTGGGCTTTCAGTTGTGTTCCATTGATCTGCGTGCCAGTACCATGCTGTTTTTGTACCAGTACCATGCTGTTTTGATTACTATGGCTTTGTAGTACATTTTGAAGTCAGGGATTGCGATGCCTCCAGCTTTTTTCTTTTTTTCTCAGGATAGCTTTAGCAATTCAAGGTCGTTGGTTGCCCCACATGAATACTAGGATTCTTTGTTCTATTTCCGTGAAGAATGTCATTGGGATTTTGATTGGGATTGCACTGAATCTGTAGATTGCTTTGGGTAGTAAGGGAAATTCTTAAGCGAGGGAGGTGATCTTGCTTAAGATACAATGGTGTGTTGGAGCGGTTCATTATGGCTCCAAAGAGGAGACTATGCCCATCTCATCTCCCCTTCCTGTCCGGTGTCCTCATCTTGGTAGCTTGAAGGCAGCCATGGTGGGAGTGTTTCCTCTACAGAAATTGGCAAATGCTACAAATCAGGGCTTATGTGTTTATTTTTAGGACAGCCAATTTATTAGTACATCAGTGGATTCTTACTTGGCAGAGGAGAGAGAAAACATTCTAGACAGAGAATTATAAGAGACAAAGCAGGTAGGCAAGGAAGGGCTGGCTTGTTTGGGAAAGCCAACCCTCTGCTGACCGGGCTGTGGTAGGCACTAAGGTTGGAGCGAAGGACGGGAGGCTGCATTGGGAGGGGCCTGTGGGCCATGCAGAGGGATTGGAGTTGTATTTTAGAAAGATATTAACTGAGCAGAGTAGTAGGTGGATGGATGTGCAGTGGGACTGGTGGCAGGGAGACTGGTGAGGAGACGCCTGTAAGAGTACAGGTGACAACAACGAGAGTCTCAACAGAGCATTGCCAAGTCTCTGCTTGCGCTGGCCCCAAGGCAATTCTAACAGCAAGATTTCCTTCTGGACCCGAGCCCAGCTAGTCCCACCAAGCTTCAAATGTCTGTTACACTCGGAATTCAAGTCCCATTCCAACATGTCTCTGGAACCCTTGGTTATGGTAAACAAATCTCTTTATAGCCTGAATCTCTTTAAAAATGAACAAACAAAACCTTCCATTGCCTCCCTGCAATCTGGCTCTCTCTAGAGGGATTGGGCTGTTTATTCACCAGCTCCCATCTAGGGAGAGGGGGCAGGTTGTCAGAATTCTTCTAGGGTCTTGTTTCTCTTCCCAAAACATTTTCCTCCACCCTCTTCTAAAACCCTTTCTCCTTTGGGGCAGTACCAGCCCGTCTTAACAGTGTGCTCTGTGGATGCTCTTCCTAGTCCTTGAGGTCCTAGGGGCCCAGCCCATAGTGTTTTTGACAAACCCGAGTTCTGTGTCACCCTGGGCAACTTCAACCGTGAGCTTGATCCACCCTATATCTGGTTTGCACGTTCCCTGATCTTATGATAGATTTAATAGACCTATATTAAATTTTCTATCTTACAGACAGATACTACAATGTAGTTTCCAGCATTCCTGGGATATTTACCAGGAAGCAGAAGTTATCACTATTCTCCATACTCTTTCCTAACACACCACTCCTCCACTGTGTCCTCTGCTTTTCAGAAACCAACTCTTTTGAGAACCATGTCATCTGACTGTGTCTCCCTGTCTCGTTACTGACATTGATGGTTCATGGGCATCTGATCTGAGTAATCACACAGGGCCTCATACTCAGGAGGGCCCCATACTTGGTTTAATGCTCTGCTGTTGGCATCCTGAAATTCTTAATAACTTTGTCTTTGAACTTGTGTTTAGTGCATTAAGTCTAATGGGACATTGGAGCATGCACGTGAACAGAGGAAATACGTTCAACACGTGTGTCTGCCATTCCTTGCTGCCCGTTTGTATTGCATTCATGACCCTGCATAAGAACAGAATCCTGGTGGACTCATGATGTGTGGGAGTTCAGTGAGACATAAAATGAGTACCTGGGAAGTGTGTTGTGTCTATGACTGAATAAGGGGGTTTTTATAGCCTCAGAGGCCATACTTTCTGTTCCCATTAGAACTTGCTTCAGATTCAGAAAGGAGACATTTTAAGAATCAAAAACAATCAAGGAAACTTATCATATCCTTTCTCTCTGTATCAGCCAACCACTTACTCTGACATAGGAGGAAAGGGAAAGATTGGGCAACTTGAGCTCTTTTTCCTTCAGTGCTTTCTTACTCATCAGTAAGCCAAAGGCAGAGAGCGTTGGGAGAATTGTGTACACATCAAGAAGTGAAATAAAAACAGGTGGGTTAGTTTTGTTGCGGTAAGAATGAAATACACGTGCGTGTACCAGCTACAAAATACAAATCCTGTGATTTCAGTGATTCTGCATATGAATTAAATGTTCCTGTGTTTGCATTTTAAAACAAGCATTGCATGCTATAAAGATCAACAGTAAAATTCATGCTCATAATTTAAAATTTTAATTTTTCTGTACTCATAATGACATTAAATAGCAAATGAAAAACACCATGACAATGTAAGAGAGAGAACGTAGAAGAAAGGAGAAAGCTTTATAAACTCATGCTCATGGCCCAAAGGCTTGCTCTTGACCCTAGACCTGTCATCATGCTCTGCAAATTTCAAAAGTCATTCGGTTGATCCACAGTCCAGAGATACATGTTTTGGAAAAGACAGTGTATCGTCTTAAGATACAAAGTTGTATATGCATGAAATACTTACAAAAATTGATCCTAGCATGTTTATTCCAACACTTCTTATAATAGTAAAAATTTGAAACAATATATATGGAGTATAATAGAATGCAATAGCAACTCTTCCCTGGGTCTCCAGCCTGCTGGCCTGCCCCTCAGATTTCAGACTTGCCGGCCCCCACAATCACATGAGCCAACTCCTTAAAATAAATCTCTCTTTTTATACATACATGTCTTATTGGTTCTGTTTCTCTGGAGAACCCTAATACAAGGTTCTACACTTTTCTTCACTTGTCCTCTTCCATGACCCCATCTAGACTGCATCCTGATCAGAACCTGTACCACCTCTGGAATCTGATACCCATTCAGAACCTCAGGTACGGCTCTCTAACTCTTACACCAGTGTCTGCACACCCATTTCTTCAGTCTCATTGAGAGCTCTGATTCTGTCTTCCTTCTGTTTTCTCACATTTCCTTGTATCCTTATCTCTGTTTCTAACCCATCCTTGAAATCTTACGGAATAACATTCTATGCCCTAAAACAATGAAAAGGCATTTCATCAATGTGTGAATGGACCCAGAATTAGAGGTAAAGAGGTAGAGAATAAATTGAGGATTCCCAGATGTAAGAGAACTGAGACCCTGGGAAATGTGGCATTATGCTCTCGCCCAAAACACTACAAATACCAAGTTGGTCACACATCTGCTGGTAAGGAGAGAAGTTTGTTTCACTGTCTGTACTACTAAAGACCAAGGGGAAGGCTCGCTCTCAGCTGCTCCAGAAAAACTATATGAAGTGTGGTCCACAACGTATGGGAGAATGAAAAATGTCAAGCACATTAGAAATGAAAGCTTCTTTGTCCACACTCCCTCGCTGAGGGATCTCATCCTTTTCCATGGCTTTAAATATAAACTTATGCTGAGAACTCCCACATTTTCTCTCCAGCCGGATCTCTGATATGAACAAAAACTCATAGAGCCAGCTGTCTACGTGTCATCTCCACTTAGATTATCACAAGCATTTCAACTTAGCATGTCCAAAATGGAACCCTGGATCTACCTACTAAATCCATTCTTCCCTGTATTCCCCTGTCTCAATAAACGGTACCACCCACTTGCTCAAGCCAGAAACCTGGAGTCATTCTTCACCTCTCACATCCATTCCAGCAGCAAGTGCTGTCAGTTCTGTCTGCAAACATGCCCTGACTCCATCAGCTTTTCTGACTCTTTGCAGCCATCATCCTTTGCCAAGCCACCTTCATCTTTTGCCTGGTTGACTCAGTGGCCTCCTAACTGGTAACTTACTTCCTCTTCTGCTCTCTTCTAACCCATGCGCCAGACGGTAGCCAGAACGGCTTAAAAATATTTATACATTGAGCCACGTCACTCACCCTCTTACTACACTTTAGAATGTAGAATAAAAATCCCCCCTTCCTCTCCCAGCTTTCCAGATTCTCCATGAATCTGAGCCTCATCGCATGCCCCCCTTCTTGTACGCTGCTCCTGCTCTGTACTTCTCACAGTGCCTTGTCCTTGCCGAAATGTTTTCTACTCTGGTGACTTTGAGCATGCTGTTCCCTCTCCTAGAAGGTGTTTTGGCTCCACTCTGCCTGGCTGGCACCTGGGGATGCCATGCGCATTGTGTTTTCCGTGTGCGACGGCCCCTGGAGCTGTGCATTGAGGCAGCCTTCTTTCCTAAACAGTCTAGAGTAGGCAGCCGGCTTCTCACTCTCAGAGCACCACATTTCTTCTCTTATAGCATGTATCCTAATTTGTATTACATATTTATTTGGGATTTTACTTTTTAACTGTCTCCTCCCTAGACTGTAAGCTCCACAAAGGTAGGGGGTCATATTTGTCACATTCACCATTGTCTCTCTGGGCTTGATGCAGTGCTGGGCATAATAGGTACTCAATAAACTCCTGTGGGATGAATGGAGCCTATAGGGCAAGGGGAACGGGGTCTTACAGGGCTGGGTAAGACTGAATTAAGCAGCCACACGGCACCAATACTGAGAGAACTGGAAGCTTGAGGGCATGACATGCTGAGTGCGTCTCTGAGAGTCCCATCTGTCAAAGCTCTTAGAAGTGTGTACTGATGGTTCTGTAAGTGGGGATGAATATTAACACACCATCATTACCTCGAATGTGAACTCAACCTGCGCAGTACTAGGTGAAGGCCTGATCTCTTGATAGGTTCATCCAATACACAAATGAAGAGAGATCTGTATTCTCTGCTTCAGCCACGCCGAAGCTCTGCCTTTCCCCTTCTCCTACACCCCTACCCCACACCCTGATATTCTTTGCCCTTTCAGGCGGCTGTGTTCTGCCTCCGCTATTTAATTATTTTTTTGGTGCTCCCTCTCCAGGCCTCGAAGGCTGCCCTTTCTTTTTGGCACCTTCATTCCAGAGGGGTCTCAGGCCTTCTGGCTCTTGACTTAGGGCATGATGGCTGACTCAACAATCCCTAGGCTCATGTCTTTCCAAACTGTCTTGGCCAGAGAACCCCTATCACCTGTCTGCCCCCGCCAACCAGCACTGGCTCTCACCGATCAGCATGTCATCTTTGCGACCTGATGCCCACTCTCTAGGCTATCTGTCACTCTCTCTCAAGAAGGAAGGAGAGCCATTTTTCACGCACTTGTGGTTTGAGAAAGTAGGTATTACTTCATCATTAAATGCTTAGAAAAACCAAACCCCAGAATAAAAACGGAACTTCTCTTTATAGTCTCTTTCTACTTCCTTTTTAAACTTCCTTTTTTCATGTGTCTGTATATATAGTCAAAGAAATTAGAACCATAACTCAGTCAACATCAAAGTTTCTGCTGGAAAAACTGGTAGCATTTGATATATTTATTCCTTATTGTTTAAAATTTTGTTGAATTGATAATAATGCACAGGCTATAAAATTCAATGGGCATGAAAAGGTAAACACAAAATGCTAAGTTTCCCTCCGATGTCTACACTTCTCCCACTTCCCCTCTGTGTTTCTTGCGTAGCCTTCTAGAGATCTTTTATGTGATTACAAACGTGCGTATATGTTCATTCTCCTTCCCCTTCCACTACTTTTGCATTCTTCTTGTTCCTTTTCGGAGTGATGTTCTGCAGAAATAATCCATAAATGTGACAACTTTTTATAGCTGTATAGTATTCCATTAGTTAGACAAATCATACTTTACATTAATAAATTGACGTGTAATTTCACACATATTCAAGTACATTTGTGAATACATTCCTAGAAGTCCAAGGGTAGGTTCATTTTTAATTTGACAGAGACGGTCAAATTGCCCTCTGGAATACTTTTCGAGAGTGCCTGTTTCCATACATCTTTTTCTGTATGGTTTCTAAAATCTTTTGATTTTGTCAATCTGTGAGCTGAAAAATGCATTGACATTGCAATTTTAATCTGCACTTTTCTTATTATAAGTTATCTCAAGTGTATTTTCATATCGTTAGAGCATTTATAGTTTCTCTTCTATGAACTCTTCATATTCTTGCTTTTTTCTTATTGATTTGTAAAAGTTATTTATGTTTTAAGGAAGTTTGTTTATGGTGGGTTTGCCTTGAGGAATTAAAAAACTTGAATGTAGCTAAATTCATCTTTCTTTTGAGGGATCCAGGTTTTGCGTGATGCTTAGAGAAGCTTTAATCAAAGGCTATTACAAAAATACTCCCATGATTTTTTCTAATAATTTAACTTTTTACATATAAATCTTTACTTCATCTGGAATTTATTTTGTTATAAGCAGTAAGATAAGAATCCAAATTAATGTTTCTTCCCAGATGGTCACCCTGATGTTCCAAGATCATTTACTAGTTAATCCATCTTTTCCTCGAGGATTTGAAAAACCAGCTTTAGCATGTACTAAACCCCTTTATGTCTTTGGGTCTGTTTCTGGGCTTTTTACTCTGCCCACTGGTCGAATCATGTCTGGCTGGATGTTTTAAACTCTTTAACTTCTCCTATCATCATGTCAAAGGGGTTACAATAGTATTTCAGGCTAGAGTTAGGTGTGCTCTTGGTATCTGGCAAAGGTAACTGGGCCACATGGAGACTGAACCCTCAATCGTGGCCTGAATGACTCTTCATTCAGCCCTTTGCCAATTACGACAAAACAGGTTCTGACTTAAGGAGCAATGGGCTGGAGAAGTCTAGATGCCACATCCTGCTCTCAGTTAAGCCTCACAACCACCCTATGAAGTAGTGTGTTGCTTGGGTTACCTTGGTTGCAAGAAACAGAGACTCACTGGGGCTGGTTCACATAATAAGGGGTGCACTGTTTTCCTATATAAGTAAGGGGGACATGGATCTCCGCCACATCATCAGGAGAAACAACACAACGAGACCTCATAGGAAAATCTCTTACATGTTTTTCTCTTTAAATTATGCATCATTTATGTAATTTAAAAACATAAGCATATGAAACTCATTTTACAAGGCTGAATTAATGCATATTTAAGTATCCATATTGAACATTTTAGAGTGCTGGCCTATGACAAAGCTGGAGAGGAAAAGGGCACAGGTATGAGGGTTGAAGGGTTAAATGAAAATGAAAAGGAAAGGAAAAAACTACAAGTAGAGGGACCTTTTACGGGCTGATGAGAGTGTGCTGTGTGTTGAAGAATAGTGAACCACTTACATCTGAGATACTTTAAAAAATTAAAGGTCAAAATATAAGACTCCAGGCAGAAGCCACTGTTCACTGGACTCCTTGTGAGGGGTCTCCTGTTGCTGGGCTGGTTACATGGGGATTGATTAGAGCTCAAAGAGGCAGCAGTGGGCTCTCCTCTTAGGAAGAACAGGAAGCCAGGACAGTTGGGTCTCATGGACACTTAGCCCTTTGTGACTCAAAGTAATGTCCATGGACAGAGGCATGCCCATGACCTGGGAGCTAGTTAGAAATATGGAGTCTCAGGCCCCACTCCAGACCTGCTTAATCAGAGTCTGCCTTTTAAAAAGATCCCCAGGTGATTAGAACACACGTTAAAATTTGAGAATCTCTGCTCTAGGACATAGTTTGGGAAGCGGAAGGTTGCTTAGGATCCAGTGCAGCTCAACCTACTGAGCTATCTCATTGTCCCTCCAGAGTGGTCATCACAGCTTCAACCGCAGAAGAGAAGCAGTTCTGAGAGGTGACAAGGTTTAGAATATAGCCTGAGATAGAGTGGCCAGAGCACAAAGATGGTGGCGGTCTCTGGATTTGGGAAGGTCAGGAAGCTGTGAGGCCAGGGCGTTTGTGGTTGTCCATAGGGTCATTGAAATCTCCCAGGATTCTGCAGAACTTAGAGAAGAGAGAAAAACTATGATCCAGGTGCCCAAGAATGCAGTGAAAAAGGAGAAGTGACTAGGATGTCAGTAAAATGAGGAAAGACCTGTGGTGACCTGACTGGAGGCCATCAGTCTTAAAGGAGTGGGACTTTTACTCAAGGATAGAAGTAGCATTGGCACTGGGCATACCTATCTTACCTTCCAACCCTCAGGACTTTGGTGTATGGGAGGAGAAATCTCTAGAAGAGAGCCAGGGTTCAGGTGAGGCCCAGAGATGAAGGACACATTCTGGGGAGAAGCTAAGAATGCAGGCGAATTTCTCTGGGACAAAATTGGGGCTGTATTTTAGGTACACTGTAGATTTGGGGATGTGAAAAGAGGAGCAGGACATTAGACAGAAGAGAGCAAACCTGCAGCAATTCAGGGAAGAGACAGAGGAGGATACAAATGACAGGAGGGGAGCTGACATTTTGGGAATTCTATTAGTCAGGATAAAATAGGCTATGCTGTTGCAACAGATGATCCCAAATCTTAGCGGCTTAGAACTACAGTGTTATTTCTTGCTTATACTACTTGTCCATTACAGTTTGATGGGGCCTCTGCTCTATGTCACCCTCACGTAGGGATCCAGGTTGATGGAGGCTCTGTCGCTGTGCTTCCATGACAGCTAAACTTCAATTTTTGTGTGCATTTGCTGGAGCTTTCCTTGGCCAAAGCAAGTCACATGACCACACCTAAATTTAAAGAGGCAGGGTTATGCAACCCTACCTTGAATTTAGAGGGAGAAAAAAATATTTGGCCGCTAGAAATATTTGGTGACTAGAACAAATGATTACGACAGGTAATGACGATAACTTATAGGGATGTGAGTCATAGGGTGAATTAACCCAACTTTAAGTTTTAGAACAGAACTCTGGGACAGAGTCATGTCAGCCTGGAAACCAGCTGTTATCCACTAGGGAGTGGCTGAGTCCTGATGACACCAGGAGTCTGTGCCTGTTCTGTAGGCATGAGTTAATTCTCAAAATATTTCCAGAGGCTTAGTCATCAGAAATCTACACAGACATACACAATTTCTAGGATAGTATGTCAACCCTGCTGTTTGCCCTAAAAAGTTGGTCTTTTTAATTAATGGTTTTGTTTTCAGGCCAAAGAAGTAGTGGATAAATAACTGTCTCAGCGAAAAAATAGAACAGGGATATATTGTTCTTCTGGATGTTTTAGTTGATACTTTAATCTTCACTCCCTGAACTCCCGTATCTCCTTAAGATACCCACCAGTGTTGCAAGTGGGAGCAGCCAACCTCACATTTTCCCTGTTGGCTAAAATCCTACCGATAGTGATATTACACTTTCCTCTCTGATAAGTTAGAGAAGCAAATTTGTAATGTTCTCAGATACGCCAATGAGCAAGTGTCCTGTGGCCATTTTGAGCGCCAGCCTTCTAGTTCTGCAGAAATAGAAATACTAAATCAAGAATGTTAGAGGAGTAGGGGTTGGGCAAAATGGGTGAAGGGAGTCAAAAGGTGCAAGCTTCCAGTTATAAAATAAATAAGTCATGGGGATGTAATGCACAGCATAGTGACTTTAGTTAACAATGCCGTGTTGCATATTTGAAAGTTGCTGAGAGAGTAGATATTAAAAGTTCTCATCACAAGGAAAAAAAAATTGTGTGGTGATGGATGTTGACTTTTTGTGGTGATCATTTCACGATAGATATAAATACTGAATCACTACGTTGAACACCTGAAACTAATCTAATGTTGTATGTCAATTATATCTTAATTTAAAAATTAAAATAAAGATTAAAAAAAGAATGTTAGCCTCACTGGGTTCCAGGACAATAGATGCATATAATCTATTATGATTAGACCACCAATGTCTCAATTCCCCATCTGGATTACTCTGCAGGAAGCCAATGCTGCACTCCAACACCTATGAAGCAGTGATGTAGGGGATGTTGTTGGCTGCCTACCACATCCCTTCTTCTCCTGGAAAAAAACCATGCTATTGTTTGGGATCCACCAAACGATGACGGAAGGATGATGCTGTCCTCAGCTCTACGGGTGGGCTCTGGTTAGTCTAACCCGGCTGTCTCAGTCTTGGCACTATTGACATTTGGGGCTGGATAATTCTTTGTTGGAGCCAGCTCTGGTGGTCCAGTGGTTAAGATTTGGCCCTCTCACTACCATGACCGGGTTCACTTCCAGGCAGGGAACCACACCACCCATCTATTGGTTGTCATACTGTGGTGGCTGCCTGCTGCTGTGATGCTGAAAGCTCTGCCACTGGTATTTCAAATCCCAGCAGGGTCACCCATGGTGGACAGGTTTCAGTGGAGCTTCCAGACTAAGGGAGACTAGGAAGAAGGATGTGGCCACCACCCACTTCCAAAAATATTGGCCATGAAAACCCTATGACTAGCAGTGGAGCATTGTCTGATATAGCACCGGAAGGTGAGAGGATGGCGCAAAAAGACCGGCTGGGTTCTGCTCTGCTGTTCAGAGAGTCGCTAGGAGTCGCAATCGACTCGACAGCACTAACAACAAGATTTTTTCTTGTGGGGGCTGTCGTGTGTATTATGGGATGTTGAGCAGCATCTCTGCTGGTAGCACTCCCAACCCCAGTTGAAGCAACCAGAAATATCTCCAGATACTGTCAAACGTCTCCTGGGAGGCAAAATCACCCATGGCTGAGGAGCGCTGGTGTAAGCCAACAATGCTAATCCTATTCCTCTTTCTAGATATCCTGTTTAAGAATGGGTATGTGACAATCTGGCTAATGAGATTAAGGGGGAAGCAGACTGCTGGGGAGTTTCAGGAGACCCAGGAGAAGACAGTATCTTTCCCTTTCTCTGGATCTTGCAGTGGATGAAACCTGGACACACTGCGGCCATCCCACTACCAGCATGAAGATGAAGTCGACTCAGAGAGCAAGGCAGAGTCAAGCGATTCTCAGAGGAGTTGGGCCAGAGCCCTGGCTCACCCAGCCTGGAGCCCGGCCCATGGCTGGCCAGTTTGTTATTTGAAACAACAAATACCTTCATTGTTGGAGACCGAAGGTTCTGTTCTTTGCACCTGACACCATCCAAACTGAAGTCATTGGGAGAGAGTGGCACAGAGAGAAGCGGGGCCCTCACTCATTCCTGCTGGGACAAGCATCCTCTTAATTAAAAGTAATACATTTCCCATCATTGAAGCAACAGGAGGTTAGGAAGTTTACCTGGGTTTTTGGCAAATTCATAAGGAGAAAACTGAGCTCCTGCTGTCTAGAGGGAGGGATGAGGCAGCTACAAAGATAAGGGCCAGATGCTGCTGGGCGGGGAACAGATACAAAGATCAGGGACCTGGGGCTAGCGGGTGGAAGAGTCAGATTTAGATGCTAAGGCTGACCCAGGATCAGCCGATCCCCCAGCACTGAAGCCAGAACACCCCGAGTCACGCTACAACCGTGGTGTTTATCACTGGCTGCACATTGGGATCAGCTGGGAGCTTTAAAAACTACTGATGCCTGGGTCCCACCCCCAGACATTCTGCTACAATGGACTGTGGTATGGCCTTGGCATTTTTTTTTTTTAACTTAAAAATTTTAATTTCTGGTAGATTCAGGTGTCTAATCCCATGTCCTTTTCACTGTATTGTGTGCCTTTACACCAGTAGATTCTTATCTTAATTTAATTCCATTGTTTTTTTGTGAATCGATAATACTTGCACCTGGTACAAAAGACTGCGCGATGAAGTCTCTCTCCCTTGCCTGCCTCCCCATCATGCAGCTCCTCTGCCTAGAGGAGAGCTCACGACTATACACGGGGATACCTCTATTTTCAGTTCCCTTTTCTACACTAATGACTTTGTATGTACAGTGCTCTATATCTTATGTTTTTGACTTAAGCAGATCATTTCATATTAATACTTAGCTTTTTTTTTTCCTATATGGCAGCTAAGTTATTGCATTGTATAGATGTGCTTTCCTCTACTTACCCAGTCCCCAGCTCACAGGATTTAGGTCGGTCCCAGCCTTGATATGACAAACAAGGCCCAGTGAATAACCTTACACAGCTTGCATGGGTTCACCCATAAGAGAAATGGGATCTCAGGGTCTATGGGCAGGTGTACTTGTAATTGATGGAGAGTGTCAAGGTGACCTCATGGAGGCTGTGTTCTCCTATCAACAAGGTGCTGGGAGAAAGCACCTCTTTCCCCAGGGTAAGATGTGTTATCATTATTTGATTTTTGCCAAGCTGATGGGTGAAAAATCGTTTATTGGTATATTTTAAATTTGCATTTTCGCTGAGTGATGCTAATCATCTCTTTATATATCAAATAGCCATTTGTTCCTTTGCCGTGAATTCTCTGTCTGTATCCTTTACCCAAGGGTTCTTTGACTTCTTTCTCTTATTAATTTGAAGAAGCTCTTTATATAGTAGGAAAATGAGCCTTTTGTATCCAATGTATATTTTTGTCTAGGTCATCTTCTGACTTTGCTTAATAGAGGCTCTTTTATGGATCTTTTCTTTTATGACAGGTTTTTAGTCTTAGAAAGGGCTTCACCATTCTGACATTAAAAAGCAAATGAACAAGCTTCTTCCCATGGTTTGCAGAATTTTGGGGGATAGCCTTGTTTACTTTTCCATATGAGCATTAGAATCAACCCAGTTTTTTTTTTTTTTAAAATCCATTATTTTTAGATGGTTGCATTTACAGTGTACAGGTTTACCTAAGAGGAAATGCAACCTGGTGAAGCATACTGTTAAGCTTCCCTACTTCTTCTAGTTGTCGAATATCTGAGTTTCTTGTATGTTGAAGTTCCTAGATATTTTGTCTTTTTTTTTTTTTTTTTTTGAGGAAGTTTAGCCCTGAGTTAACTGCTGCCAATTCTCCTCTTTTTGCTGAGGAAGATTGGCCCTGAGCTAACATCCATGCCCATCTTCCTCTACTTTCTAAGTGGGACGCCTGCCACAGCATGGCTTGACAAGCGGCGCCATGTCTGCACCCGGGATCCAAACTGGGGAACCGCGGGCCGCGGAGAAGCAGAACGTGCGAATTTAACCGCTGTGCCACAGGGCTGGCCCCCTATTTTGTCGTTTTGTTCACTATTACAGTGGAAGAAAAGATGACATTAACATCTGTTGATTGTTTATACGGCATCAGGATTTAAAAAATCTCTCCATGTGATTCTGCTAGAGTGGATACGTAAGGGCAGGAAGGGGCTCTGCGGGGAGGGCCATCAGTTGTAATCCAGGAAGGCGTATTTTGTCACTGACATTGTTTAGAATTGCCAACCCATGGATGATAAGAAAACCAGATTGACTAAAGGTTTTATTATTGTTTATAAATTCTTTACAGCAAGGCACCCCTCATTGCCTGTACCCAGGGCCATCCGCCCCACCGCTTGGTATACCCCTCTTCCAGAGATGCCAGCGGTGAGAGCCACTGTCTTAAGAGTCTTCCCAGTTCCCACCCCTCACATTTAGTCATTTATCACGTCCTGTTTGGGCTACCCCTTACTTTTCCCACTTCTTTCACTTCTCAGCCCTTCTGCCATAAGACTAGTAAAGTAGAGGCCTTGAGCATCTTTCCCCAGGACTCTGTTCTCTCTCCCCACCAGTCTCGTCTCCACATTGCTTCCAGCCCAGGCGTGTGCCTTTGAGTGCTGATAGGATTCTATTACTTCCCTTTTGGCTGAGCCCTCTGTCTACCTGCCCAGCCTCCCTCCTGCCATTCCCCACTGAAATCTGCTCTCTAGACCAGAGCACTACATGCCATTTGGAACAAACCAATCTCTCCCATGTCCCTGAGTCTCTGCATTCGCTGTTTCTGACATTGGGAATTTTCTTTGATCACTGAGTTCTTATTGCATAGAAGACTTGTATTTAGGATCTGCTCTGTACCAGGCTCTGAACTAAAGGCTTTGCATATTCTATCTCATGATCTCCACTTTGCAGGTGAGGAAACTGGGGCTCAGAAAGGCCCAAGCCCACACAGTGTTCCCCCGCTAGCCTCAGCATGCTTTTCTCAGGCAAACTCTTTGGGGGATATATGGCCCTATGGCCATCAGAATGAGATGATCAGACACGATAGCCCTCATATTTGGGATGGTATTGGAGGGGGTCCTCCTGGCAATGTTTCACAGTGGTCTTTTCCTCACTGACTGACACTGAATACATCTGTGGGCAAGCACGGGTTACAGAATGTGTGTGGAGAGCATGAATCACCCAGCCCATGTCAATTCATTTACAGTTAGTTTTCCTGGTGTCATTTGGCCTACTGACTGCTTTCTCCGGAGTTTAACTCCCATTGAGTACAGATATCCTATCTTTTAGTCTTTTTGATATATTTTGGATTTTTAGGAAGCCAGTGTGTCTAAGGGCACTTTAAACTTTGCAGTGTAGCACACTCAGTGACTGTTGGGGTGGTGGATGTTTGTCAAGCTTGGGGTCTGCCCAGTCCCTTTGAACACCTTTTTTATATTTTAGGACTTCTTCAAATTATGACTCCTGATTCCCTGGGCCTTCTTTCCCAGCTTCCCTTGCAGCTGGGGCATGGGCGTGTGACCCAGGCTCTGGCAACCAGCTGCAAGATGTCAGTTTGGAAGCAAATACCATAAAGAAGGAGGAACTGTGCAGAATTCCTTCTAGCAAGGATGCTGAGAGACAGACATCCAGCTGTCAAAGGCAGCTGTGGTACATCTGGCTATAGAATACTGTGCCCAGCATTAGGAGTGTGGGCCGAGATGCCTGAGCCCAGGGGCTGTAGCAAGAGCATTTCCGCTGGTGGAGTTTGATGGTATAACTTGAGCATAGCTCTTAAATGGCTAGCCTCCAAGCCTGATTCTCTGGCTTTCCTGAAGATCTTGAAAGGGATTAAATATTCTTCAATAAACTCCTTTTTTGCTTAAACTAGTTTGAATGGGCTCTGTTTGCAGATCTGACAGACAAAATGAGGTTGCTGTGGGGGCCGGCCCGGTGCCGCAGTGGTTAAGTGTGCACATCCTGCTTTGGTGGCCCGGGGTTCGCTGGTTTGGATCCTGGGGGCAGACACGGCACCGCTTGGCACACCATGCTGTGGTAGGCATCCCACATATAAAGTAGAGGAAGATGGGCATGGATGTTAGCTCAGGGCCAGTCTTCCTCAGCAAAAAGTGGAGGATTGGCAGCAGTTAGCTCACGACTAATCTTCCTCAAAAAAAAAAAAAGAAAAAGAAAAAATGAGGTTGCTGTGTATCCTGTGGCTTCCATTTTTCTATTTTAATTGCTTTTCAATGCCTTTCTTTTTCAATCCCCCAAATTCATACATTGTAATTGAACTACAAAACACAAGAGATTGTGGTGACCATTAGGGCCCAATATACAAGACAACACAATGCAAGGAGTCCTAAGTATTTATAGTCAGGGCAGTCCCACCCTCAGTTTTAACATTCTCTACATAATCCTATCACTTATAATAGCTGCAAGCTTGATCAGTCCTAATTAGAAAAAGGAATATTTGCCTTTTTTGAATATCTATCACCTAATTCGAAAAAGGAATATTTGCCACCCGTGGCTGACTCTGGCCTATGTCTCTTCCTCCTCCCAAACTCCATCACATATAAAGACACACACACGTTTGGCTCTCAATGACAGACTTTTCCATTCTGTAATAATTGTTTTACGTGTTGGTTTTATATCTCTGATTAAACAGTTAATCCTTCAGAGGTAAGAACCACATCCTGTGTTTCTTTTGTATTTCTCACAGCACTGAGCAGACTGTCCTGAACGTTGTAAGGATTTGTTTAATAAGTATTTGCTGATTGATTTCTCTCTTGGGGCTGTGGAGTGTAAAAACCATTCTTCAACATTTGCGTGTGTGTGTGTGTGTGTGTGAGAGAGAGAGAGATCTGAGAATCAATGAATAATAAATTCCAAGCATGGAGTTTGGAACTAGAAAAGGTGAAGATGCAAGTCTCAGCCTTGTGTGAGTAACCCGCCCTTAGTTTGTCATGTATAAATTGCGGCTTATAACAATACCTACGTCCTGAGACTGGGAGCTTTGTAAGAGATAACATGGACTTAAAATACCTTGTGATTGTTATCTGGTCCACATGAAATGGGACCAGCGAGGGAAGAGGAAAAGAGGCTCTAAAATTGGTGTGTGGACAAGAGATCATAGCTGATACAACCCACTGGGTTTGGACCCACCTGTCTGGGGCCAACAGGTTTGTGGCACTGGACTGTCGGGTTTCCAAGTATTTCCAGGCAGCAGGCATCGTCCTTTTCATCCCCCACTCCGAGCCAAAGTCATCAGTTCTCCCTCAGACTTGAAAACATCTGAACCCACCTGGTCCAGCTTTGGCTTCTTTCTGCCTCTGGTCTCTGACCTCCTCCTCCCCAACTACATGCAGGGCAGTTATTGCCCCCAAAATTTGATCATATTACTTCTCTAAGAAACTCTGTTGGATATCTAAACCTATATATCTATGGCATTCTATGTCTAAAGTGGGAAGCCCAATTATGAGGAGGTGCAATCAGGTGAGAGATGTTGGGTGTGTGAACTTGGATAGATGGAGAGGTGGGAAAAGACTTGAGAAATAATATATAAAACTATAAAGTCTCTCTCTCTCTCTCTGTATGTGTGCGTGCATATTGTTACACAATATGTGAACAATGTTTATCTCTAAGATTTCTTCTATCATTTATCCAACATATATTTATTGCATGCCTACCACATGACAGGCACCATTCCAGGCCCTGTGGATGTGAGGGAACAACAGATCCTGCCCACTTGTTGCTCACACTCTAGTGAGGAGAGAAAGAATATACAGAAAAAGATCAATAGGAAATCACTTAGGGCACGTGATAGTGACTTGAGGAACTGCTTGAGGTCAACTGGTCAGGGGAGAGTCCTCTGAGGAGGTGATATTTAAGCTGAATCTCAATGAGGAGGAAGAGTCAGCTGGAGACAGATATGGAGAGTATAGGAGAAGAAAAAGCAAGAGTAAAGACCCTTGGGTGGGAAAGAGTTTGGTGTTTTTGAGGAAAACATGCCAGTGTGAGTGCCAAGCACTGGACTGGGGAGAGTAGTATGGGATGGGGTGGAGAGGGATGCAGGGGCCATATCATATAAAGACTGAGAGGTCATTGTCAAGAGTTTGAATTTTTATTCTAAGATTGGAAGCCACTAAATGGCTTTGAGCAGGGGAGAGACACAGCTTATATTTTAAACAGGTCACTTTGGCCCCTGAGGGAAGAAGAGACTATAGGGGTCAGAGTAGGCATAGGCATGCATGGAAGCGGGGGGCAAGGGAGGACGATGTGGTGTTGGCTTTGGCCAAGATGTTGATGGCTTGGCTAGCAGGTGTCCAAGGACACAGAGAGAAGTGGCCAATTACAGGATCTATTTTTATGGGTCAAATTGCTTACTGATGGATTGACTGGACATGTGGGTGAGTGGCAGGAAGGAATGAAGGATGACTTAGGGTGGATGGTGACGCCATTTGCTGAGACAACTGGGAAAGGAATAGATTTGGGAAGAAAAGTTGAGTTCAGCTTTGGACATGTTAAGTGTGAGACGCTAGTCACTTCATGGAGATGACAAATGGTAGCTGGAGAAATAAGTCTGGAGTTCTGGGAGAGGTCCTCGCCGCTGGTTTACGTTTGTGAGTCATCACCATGTGGCTGATATAACAGTCGTGGGGCTGGGAGGGATCACCCAGGGAGACAGCATAACCAGATTCGAGAAGAGGGTGGAGGACAGCCTTGGAATACCCCAGCATTTACCAGTAGAGAAAACAGGGCTGAGGAACCTGGAAAGGGAGGTTGGAGGGAAACCAGGAGGGTGGAGGTTGTCCAGATGGGGGATACTGTCTACTGTTCATCCCTCAGAAGTGGAGGAAGACAAGGGGAGAAAAGAGGTGAGAACACAGGACTTGGCATCATTCACCAACATTTCATTGTGGTGACTATGAAAACAGCAGTTTGGGACCCAAGTCTGACTGGAGTACAGGGGAGGAGAGGTGAGAAAGTGTAGTTGAGAAGGGTACACAGCTTTCAAGAAGTTTTGCTGAGAGGCTGGATCATGTATGTTTTTTGTTTTTTTGTTTGTATATTCTTATTTTCCAACAATGAACATTTATTACTTGTGTAACAACAATAATAATAAATACGTTGCAGATGTACCCATGTCCAGGATCATTCGGTTACACACACCATCTACCCAGTTTCACACACGTATCCGTCCCACAGCTGCAGACAAAGCTCCTTTCCTGCCTCTACTTCCCCGGTTCTTAGAGCGGCAGGATACTATAACAGGGAAAAGAATAGGGCCTCAAAGTCAGACGAACGTGGGTTCCTACCTCCATCTGCCACTTAGCAGCTATGTGACCTCGGGTAAATCTCTTAACTGCCCTGGGCCTCAGCTTTCTCATCTGTAAAACGAGGTTAATAAAACCCAGATCGTATCAGTTTTGCGATGCCTGGCACAAAGCAGCAGCTGCGGCCGCTCTCTTTCCAACAGCGTTGCGCAGATGCCTTGAGACAAAACAGGTGAAAACTAAGGTGCTTTAGAAATGTGACCTGGCCGTGAGGGCCCCTCACATGACCCCGAGATGTCAGATGGCGTCTCTCTCCCCGCACAGGGCGTGTGCTGGTCCCATGACCCGTCTTTCCAGTCGCCCTACACTCCAGGTCTGTGATCATGCGCCCCCCACCCATAGCTTAGCCTGACGCGGCGCTGGCTCATGCGCCTTTCCGCCCCAGCTTCTCACCACGGACCACACGTCCCATCCTTGCCGCCCCGCCCCGCCTCCAGCCCCGGGCGCTACCCTCCTGCTCGCCGGCTCCGGTGTCAGATCGGCCGCGCCCGCGGGCCGTGCTCCCTGACTGGCTGCTCCGCGGCGGCGGGCGGCCCGTGGGCGCACACACCCTCCCCGAGCAGCCAATGGGCGTGTGCGCGTCACTGACCGGCGGCCCGCGAGCCGGCAGCTCTTCAATAAGCCACATTGTTGCATGAAACTCCAGCGCAGGAGTCCCCGGCCGCCGCTAGCACCGCTGTGTCACCCGACTGAGAAGATCCGTGGGCGAGAACAGCGCGCGTGTGAGCCAGAGAGGTCCGATCGCCCTAGTGCCGCCAGGCTGCAGTTTTTCCCAACTAAAGCCTTAGTGATCTTGCAGCTAAAGTTAGCGCCCTGACGGTGGGACAACCCGACACGTCGCCGGGAGTGATTCTTGGGCGCTTTCTATACTTGTGACTCCCAAAACCTGTTTCTAGAGACCCGAGACCCTCCAGCCGGGTGCGCCATCGCCGTTAGCCTTTTTTTTGTGTGCCGCCCGGACTCAGCGCACCGGGCCCCGCCGCCAAGCCCGGGTATAAAGCGGTCCTACCGCGCCGCCCTCCCCGCTCCCCGCACGCGCTCCGGTCTCGGTTTCCCAACTCGGCGCTGTCGGGCTGCGGCAGGATGATCGCCTCGCATCTGCTCGCCTACTTTTTCACGGAGCTCAACCATGACCAAGTGCAGAAGGTAAGTAAGCGCGGCCGGGGGCGGCTGGCTCTCCTCTGACAAAGTTGTGTGGTCCCCGGCCCTCTCTCCGGGGTCCCGAAAGTTGCGTGGTCCCCGGCCCTCTCTCCGGGGTCCCGGCCGGCCAGGACTCACCTGTTTGACCCTGCGGGGACCCGCGCCCACCCCATTCCGGGCCGAGGACACAGAGGAAGTCAGGGCGGCCGGGAAACTCCCAGGCGCGAGAAGCCACGTCCGCTAGGCATCGGCCGGCGTGTGCGCGCGTGCGAGGCTCCGGGGCTCGCGCACCGCGCGGCTCTCTACCTCCCTGCCCTTCTGCGCGCACTCGCGCTCTTTTTTTCTATGTTTCTGGAGGGGCTGGTCACCCAGCACGTAGTCTTAGGCTGCTGTGCCCACGTGGGAGGAGCCCCCCTTTCGCAGCCGGAGTTCCGGTGAGAGCACGTGGGGAGAGTAGTGGCTTGGGGAGGAGGCTGGGCTGCCGCGTGGGGCTGCCTGGAGCTTCCTGCGCGGAAGGACTGCTTTTTGGGGACTTGCGGTTCCTCTTGACGTTCCTCACGGCCTTGCTGAGGTGGGCTTAGGGAGAAGCCGATCCGGGAAGGAGCTGGGACCGGGGCAGAGGAGCTTCGCCCGCCGCGCCCCCTCCCCGGAACTGAGGCTCCGCTAGGGGCGGACATCCCCCTACGATCTGCCTCCAGACCGTCAGCCTGAGTCCCCCGGGCCCGCCATCAAGTGGGGGGCGGACTTTGGTTACTTCTCGTGCTCCTCAAAGTTACTCGGAGAGGACCCCCCCTTCTCCACACACATATTTTCCTGTCTTCTTGAGGTTCTTGTTCCTAAAACGAGCTTTTTCCTTTCCTAGGCCCCGACCTGTCTGTGCCCACCTCTCTCTCAGCAGCCCCCAAAGCCCGAGCTGTGCCTCCAGCCAGGTCATTTACATAAGAAAGAGCCTCTGGCCCAGCCAGGAGCCCAGCTCTCGGTGCCTCCGGGTATGGGGTGGGGGTGGGGCTGGGCTGAGCCCGAGGCGCGCTCTCTCTGGGGAGAATTGAGTTTCAGAAATGCTTGGGATTTCAGGATTGGCTCCTGGCCCTGGGCATCAGCTAAGACTTGAGAAGAGAGAATGAGCTGGGGCGGGGGCGGGGGTGTCTAGAGCTGTGAGGCAATGACCGAGCGTTACTCAATTACATACTTGAAATTTCTGTTTCTTAGTGGGACCACATTTTTGGGAAAATGTCTTAGTATTATTGTTCGGTAGGGTGACCTACTTGTACTCCCATTCTGGGGATCCTGAGAGCAAAGGAGAGGATAGTGGGTTACCCTTTTGGTGTTTTCAGAGCTGTGGCAGATGAACCCCCAAATAAAGCATGACATTACCCAGCCTCAGACTGGAGTAGGGAGCAGAGGACGGCTGGTTTAGTTGAGTTTTACTCTGCTTATAAACGGCTGTTACTCTCTAACTCGTTCCTGGGATGTGGCTCTGCTGAGCCCTTTAATTCGGTTTATTTAAGAACGTGTCTGTGAGCCGGCAGGATCTTGGCAACTTCGTTGGGCTTGTCTGCCCAAGAAGTGAGTTAACCCTTGGGGAAGGCTCATCTCTGGGCAAATCCTAAAATACAAAGCTGGAGGATCATTAATCCAGGGGAGGTATTCTCAGTTGGGTGAATATTGCCCCAGGACATTTTAATTCTTTTTACAAATTTATTCTCCCCCATTCCAGAGGAGGGAAGCTATGCCAGAATTGTGGAGTCATCCCACCCTCCCAGTCTGGAATGGGGTCATCTCTTTGGGCCCAGAGTGGAAAGAATTAGCCAGGCTATCTGGAAATGAGTTCTGATCTCGGTTTTGTGGTGTATTAACCACAGGACCCTGAGGAAGTCACTTCACCCCTCTGGACCACCGATTTCTTCTTTTAAAACGGGGGTGGCATCAGTGGCCTTGTCCACTTTGTGGTGTTGTAATGTGTCCAGCAGTGTGGAAGAGTCTTTCTTGTAGGCTTCTCTTCTCTGCTCTTGCAGCTGCCTTTCAGCCTGTGAAGTGTCTCGGGGACACTTGGATGTATTTCCTCTAAATTACCACTGGGGGCAGAATTGAGTCCAGCCTTTCACTCAGCAGGTGTCAGCTGGGGAGTAACCCTCCTGGCTTAGGTGAGCGAGCTGTTTGAGTTCAGCTGCAATTTGATAGGAAGTAGGAAGAGAACCAGAGAGAATATTTTCGAAGCATCTTTCCAAGTTGCTGCCAGAAGGAAGAATTAGGAGAAAAGCATGAAATGAAGCTTGAGTTTAATTTTACAGTCTTTTGAAAAGGCCTTGATTTGGACTCTTCTGAAATCCCCATCATCTCACATATTCTGGATTGTAGTGTGAGGCACAGAAAGCTTAGAGTCACCTGCCAGCAACTAGACTCTTCGGGATCGCTTGTCTCCTGATCGACAAGCCCAGGGTTTTGTGCCATTAGGAGGAGAGTAAGGGTTACTTGCTCACTTTTGCTGATTGACATTTTGAAACTCAAGAGCAAACACATGTAGCATCTACTGTGTACCAGGCACTGTTTTCAGTTCTTTACATGTATTAGTTCATCAACATTCACAACAAGCCCATGAAGTAGATGCAACTATTTTCAGCATCCCTGTTTACTGGTAAGGAACCGAGGCACAGAGTAACCTGTCCACAGTCACTAGCTTTTTTGTAAGAGCTGGGAATTGAAGCCATGCAGTTCGGCTCCAGAGCCCCATGCTCTTGATGACACTTGCTGGCTCTGGGGACATTAGCGGACTCTGTCCTGGCCCGTGTCTGCATTCACTCTTGGATACTGGCAGCACCCTCACTCAGCATGTCCAGAAATGCAGCTAGCTCTCCTCTTGGTTAGATTAATGACACCAGTACCCTCTGGCCCTTCTGGCTGAGAGCCCTGGACTCATTTCACTGACTTTCCTTTGTGATTGCTACACCTTTGTCAACCGGTCTCTGGTTACTTCAGAGGCCTCCTAGGGTTTCTTTCTTTCCAGTCTCATTCTGGATCATTTCAGAAGCCTTTTAAGACTCTGCGTACTCACTCGTCGCCTCAGTCTCATCTCTATCTTCATACCCCTAAGAGGGGAAGCACCATTCCTCTAACCGTCATGCGCGTTCACACTAGGTGCTTTTGCCCTCTGGTGGCATTTGTCATTCCACTGTACATAGGAGCTGGTAGTTTTCAGTTCCAGTTCCTTCCTCAGGGCAGGGAGAATCCTGGCTGTTTACCTTTGTAGCCACAGTTTCTGACCACTGGTGAGGTGCTCAGGGAGTGCAAGAATAGAGGAGACCTTCCTGGGGAAAGAAGCTGAGCAAGGTCTGCAGGAAGTAGAGAGTGAGAGGCTATTAGGGACAAATGCTAGTCCCTGGCAGAAGGGATGGGTGGATAGGTGGCCCCTTAGAGGGAAAGGCAGTGGGCTATGCCTTCATCAACACCTGAGGTAATCCTAAGAGGAGAGGGCATTTCCTGTCCTCTAGCAACCGAGGCTTTAAGTCCTGTCTGTGGAGAGATAGAGGATTCTTTTTATTAATTGAGGTAAACATGGAAGTGAAATGAAGTATACATGCCTTCCTTTGGCCATTGACCAATTTGTGTAACACGCATAGAAGGCTATATATTCGCTCTATTCCTGGAACATAGATAGCTCACTTGGGCTCCTTGCTGTATAGTGAGGGATAGCTTTCACCTCTGGACTTAAGAGAGGGGGGAATATCTTGGAAGCAGAAAGATTCAATAGAGCCCCTGACAGTCAAGATAAACAAGAGTTTGAATGTTGTTTGAGAACCTACTGCGGGTACAAGGCCCTCTGGATACTCTGTGGGACATTGAAACTAAGACACCTTTCACTTGTCTGGTGAGATAAGACTCCAGGAGAAGATACTTCCCAGTCCCTCGGGGCTGTAGCAGTCAAGAGAGGGTGCATTACCATGGAGTGGTGAGTTTGGGACCTCCAGGGAGCCCTGATTGATATGTTTTAAGCACCTACTATGTGCCTTAATCTTCAGATAAGGGATTAATTTACTAGGGGTAAACTACTGATTAAAACTTTAAGATTATTTTTGACTGACATTGACACGAACAATTTGTCTCATTTGTTCAACTTGTAACCTAATACTTAGTATCCTAATACTGTCCCTTCCCAGCTCAGAAGACAAGTGATGGTAGTAGGGATATTTTGTAGCTTTTGATAACCATCCATTCTCGCCAAACTTGTATTTCAGAGAGTGCTAGGAAACTTTCTTCTTTACCCCCAAATGAATTAAAATTTCCTCTGAGGCTCCTCAGACAAAGCCAGCATTTTTTTTTTTTAATATCATTTTTCAAAGTTGAACATTTCCAGCACCCTGAGGAGTTTGAGGGCAGTTAGGGGCCCTTTTCCAGGGGGAATCAAGACAACACAAACCAAAACAGTTTTCTCGAAAAATCTGGCAGCCAGAGTAAGGAGACAAGGAACCCCAGAAAACTGGCTTCCTTTGTTGAGATACTTCCAGTTGAAAAGGCCACTCTTGATAACAGGTTCTGCATTATCATTGTTGAGTTTTGAAGTCAGCAAGTTTGGTTTGTTTTCCAGCCCTGTTTGTTGTCTGTCTTTCTTTTCCAAAGCAGTGGGGGTGGCGGGTGGCAAATCCAATCCCGGAGTTCACTGGCTGTGTCTGAATCATACACTGTGGATCACAGGCGTGCTTCCTTGTGCTGGAGTGGATGTTTCTGCTTCCTGCTAAAGCAGGTCTCTCAGCCTCAGTGCTGTTGATATTTTGGGCAGGGTGATCTTTTGTGAGGGCCTATCCCAGCCTATCGTAAAGAGGAAGAATGTTTTTTTTATACTATTCCTTTAGAGCAGTGGTTTTCAACTGTTAGCAATTTTGCTCCTCAGTGAACTTTGGCCATGTCTGGAGACATTTTCGGTTGTTACAAGGCTGGTGAATGAGGATGTGTTACTGTATCTAGTAAGTAGAGGGGAGGGTTGATGCTAAACGTCCTAACAATGCACAGGACAGCGCCCCCACAACAAAGACTTTTCTGGCCCCAAATATCTATCGGTTGAGAAACTGTGTTAGGAGAACATAGTCCGTCCCCTCTTTCGGTTTTGTAGTGCTTTGCTCGTGGTCATACCGGTAGTTAGTGGTAGCTGCGACTAGGACCATGGCTCTCAGCTCTCAGTGTGCCTTTTCATGGGACAGTGATGAAGGGAAGTGGCCTTTTACAAAGGATGAATTTAAGGTGAGTCTGCAGACCACAGTGGTCGGCAGATGTCTGTGACCCCTAGCTGAAGTTTAGGTTAGCTGGGTTACTGTTTTTCTGTCCTCAACCAGAAAAATGTGTGCAATGTAAGAACTCCAGGGAGCCAGTGGGGGAGAAGTTTGCTCACTTGTCCCTGGGAGAATCTCACCCTGGCTGTTGCTGGGGTTTTCGTGGAGGCCAGGCATCCACCAGGCCTCTGAGCAAGGCGAGCACCTGAGCTAGCGGAACATGAGCTCAGGAGCTGTCATAGCTGGGAGCAGAGAAGAGGGGCCGGTGACATCCTCTGAGGGGCAGTCCAGCAGTCATGGGGAGAGGCTGCACTGTGAGGTATAGAGCCGGGGGCCCTGGGGTTGAATCCTGGCTCACCACCTAACCGATTGTGTGAACTCGCGCCTGTTAATTTAACCTCTCTAGGCCTCAGTTTCTTCCTCTTGTAAAATGAAGAGTGTCTGGATGACACCTTAATAGGGTTGTTGTAAGGATTAAAGAAAGCTAATCTATGTGAAGCTCTTAGAGCTATGAGTGACACATGGTCAATACTTTATGGGTGAAATATTAGTGCATAGAGAAAGACACACTCTGAGATACCCTGCTGTGCTATCCATCTGGGCAGGAGCAGAAGAGGCCCTGCTGGTTTTTTCCCGAGGGCTTGAGGGCGTATGGGTTTTGGCCCATTTATGCTCTCTGTCTGATGTCAGATTAGAGCAGAGGACAGGGAGGGCAGACGGATGGAAACTTCCGACAGACAAGGAATAAGGAAGCATCCTCGCTGCCCTCTCGACTTCTGAAACCTCCTCTTTCCCGGCACAGGAGACCCAACCTCGAGCTTTTCCTCTATCTTGCTTTCCTTCTGGTCCCCTGGGGAGATAGCATCCCCATTGGGGGTCTCTGAGATGCCCTGGCCGTTGGTGCACCTCAGGTTGAAGCGTCCTCCTTGGGAAGTCATGAGAGACACAGCTGCACTGAATAATCACAGCATTGGTTCAGCCGCTTTTCACTGCAGAAACCTCATCCTCTCCCCCTGGTACCTCCCCCAGAAGGCAGAGGGCAGAGGGCAGAGGCTCTGAGGGCAGTTGCTGAGGCCACTGACGCTGGAGTTGGTCTATGAGATGCTTGCTCACTCTTCCTCACATCTGCCCCAGACTCTCGCTTCCCACTGGGGAAGCTGCTTAAGGTGCCTTGTGTTGGCGAGTCACAGGACCAGGGCTTGGAGGTTTCGGTCCCACTCAACCTGTGGTGTTTCACTGAAGGGAAGAGTAGTTTGCACATTTTTTTGGCACATAGGGTGGAAGATCCCCGGCCAACTTGCGTCTCAGCAGAGAGCTCTTTGTCTTTCCTATGCAGATCTGGACTGTCCAGTGTGGCCCCCCCACGTGATGCTGCAGTGCCTGGGGTTCTTGACAAAGCCCCAGGGGACCCTCTGTGTAGAACCCACACTCTACTCCCCCATACTACAGCCTTTGTCTTTTGCAAACCCAGTCGGGAGTCTTGGCCTTGTTGCCACGGGAACAAGAGCCAGAGAATCTCATTTCCCCTGAAGTGCTGCCCTCTTTTAGGGATGGCCATGGTTTTTGCACTTTCCTCTGTGGATCTCTAAGCATTTCCTTGACATTCCTTCTCTGGAGGTGGCTCCGTCAAAGCTTATCCCAGAGTTAACCAAGAGAAAAGTCAGGGCTGAGAACTTGGCCTTAGGAGCCCTTGGTGTGCCCCCCCCCACCCCCACCCAGGCCTTCTCGCCTCTCCTCATCCCTCAGCTCAGCCTCCCGAGAGGCCTGGAGGTGGCTCATGTTCTTAAAAGGCCTTATTCCCAGCCTCTTCCTTCTGGCATCTTCATAAGGTCTGATAAACAAAGGAATAAAGCCAGATAAGCTGTCAGACAGCTTTAATTAGGGTTAAATAGGGCATTTGAAGCTGCCATTTTTTCTTTTTCCCATTTGAAGGACTTCCTCCTGCTTCCTCCCAAGTTTTCCTGTCTCAACCCCTTTCCTGAAGCCTTCCAGCCATGTCCTGTCAGTTCCTCTTCCTCTCAATTCCCAAAGGTCTCAAAGTAACAAGCAGATACAGTGCTTACTAAGCACGGGGCTCTGTCTATGTGCTCTACGAGAACTTAGGGCATCCTCCAGCAGCCTCCAGGGTAGACATTATTATTCCCTGTTACTCAGATGAAGACACTGAGGCACAGGAAGGGACAGTACCTTGCTCAAGGCCAAGCCAGAGTTCAAACCCAGGCATCCTGACTCTGGAGCCCAGGCTCTTAACCCCAGCATGGTGCTTCCCAGAACACCTAGAGATGGCCGGTTGTGTTTCAGTTTTCATGGGGCTGTGAGTCAGGTGTCAGCTGGGAAGGCACCTTTGGGATCATGTAGTCCAAACCCTTCATTTTACAGATGAGGAAACCAGGTGCTGTGTCCTCAGGGACCAGCCACAGCTTACACAGGACAAGCCCCAGAGCTGGAACCCAGTTTCTCCATCCCCATCCTGTGTCCTTTCAGCACCATTCGTGCAGCTTGAGTTCTCATCATTCAGGTGTGGGCTCCCCAAGAATAAAGGCAGGATTTGCTTTGTGGCCTGTACCTAGGGTGACCCTATAAATTATTGTCTTAACTGGGCCAGTTTTCAGAGTAAAAGGGGACACTATTAATGGTTATGCTGCTACCATATGTAAACTGGGATTGTCTTGGGCAAACTCGGACAGATGATTGCCCTGCCCGTGGTGGGTGTCATGTGGGGTGCGTGGGGCAGACTGGGAGGGTCTGCAGCTGGACGGTGCAGAAGGACAGGCCCAAGGGGATTTGGTTCAGCAGGTGGACGGTTGGCAGAAGACAGGAGTGGGAAGTTTAGATGCCCCTGTAGGCAAGACGCTCAGGGGTAGACTCTGGTCCTGGCATGGGGCTGTCCAGGAGAGGCAGAGTCTGACCCCTAGGGAGCCTGGGGAACTGGCCTGGGCAGCCAGGTAATGCAGAGGAAATGATGGTGCTGCCAGGATCACGTGCAGTGAGGGCCCAGGCCTGAAGAACCGGGTCAGGCTCTGAGCATCTGGCAGTCTGGAGTAGCCAGTTCTTCCCTTTCACCCAGGTCACCCTTCACCCGGGTCCCTCTCCCCGCCTTCTCTCCAGCATTCCAGCAGCCCCTCGTATGTTACCATAGCAAATATATCTTGAGCACTACTCTATCTCAGTACTCAGGTAGCCGCTGGCATCACAAACACGAAGTTGGGAACATGGAGTCAGTGCCTTTAGTCCTCTGGGACCAGTGAGGGAGGGCGAGAGACACAAGGTGACAAAAGTGTGTTGGCATCACCTGCCGAGGGATTTGGGGAGAGGCCATTTGTGCTGAAGGCAAGTGGGAGTTTATTAGGCCAGAGGAGGAGAACATTCTAGGCATGAGATCAGCACGTACACATGTTCCTAACCTTTTCAAGACAAATGCTCCTCAGATTGATATGGATGTGTGTGATTTAAGGGATTATAAGTCTGTATAGTCATGTGTTGCTTAACGACAGGAACGCGTTCAGAGAAACACGTTGTTGGCGATTTCATCACTGTGTGAGCATCCTAGAGTGTACTTAACACTAAACCAAGATGGTACAGCCTACTACACACCTAGCCTGTATGATACTAGTCTTATGGGACCACCATTGTATATGTGTTCCATCGTTGACTGAAACATCGTTATGCTGTGCATACTGTATTTTATTACATTGAAAGAAACTGCTTACTCTCTGTCCTTAGCTTCAGTTTGTAATTACGTATTGACATATTTGCCTCTTGACGATAGACTGAACCCCTTGCAGACAAAGATTGGGGTCTTCTTTATCCCAGGATCCTCAGTGCATTAGTGCTCCATCAGTATGTGTTGGTAAATGAGCTGTGCCATGGTCATGGACATCTGGGAAGTATTACTCCTTTGCCCTGCTGCCCCACAGTCAGAACAGAGCATCTGAGGACAGGAGGGTCCCAAATGCCCATCTCCTGGACCCCTGACAGGTGCTGCCACCTGAGGTCTGTCTGGCTGTAACTCGATGCAGCTGAGAGCAAGAACTGGAAGAACAGGAAACCATGTGACTCACGGATGGGGCAACAGGATCTTGGAGGAGTGGCGGGTGAGCCTCCTCCGTCAGCTCCACACTCGCCCTGGCGCCCCAGGCTCCTGAGCGCATGATGCGTCAGAGCCGGAATCTCCCTGAGGTGGCACGGTGGTGGCACCAATGAGGGTCTGCTGTGTTCCATCTGAAGAAAGTGTTGTGGCAAATCTGTTGCTTTTGGTTAGCTGTGTTTCAGAGGACAGGAGACTTAACGAATCCAGAATCTGCTGTGTCTTTTCCTCCCCGACTCATCTTTTTTTTTTTTTTTTTCAATCAGAAACATCTGGCCTTGTCTTGGCAACTTTACAGGCTAAACTTGCTCTTTGCACAGCCTTGGTCCTCCCAGGAGGAGTCTGTGAAGGCATTATTAATGAGGTCACTGACAGCAGATACCTGGCTTTGCAGGTTGGTTGCACCTGTGCCTCAGGTCAGGCCACTCAACTGGCCCCTGGATGTTGTGGGTCCTGCCAGGGACATCACCTGTGGCTTGGGGAAGCTTCTCCAAGCCTTGGTTTCCTCGTCAAAGATTTGCAGTAAAACACTGGCAAAGGAATAATGCAAAAATAGGAGATTCTTTTGAAACTAAATTGCAAGCGTGTGTCAGCACATACTCCCTGGAAGGCTGCGTATGGCTGCATCTAGACTTTGGCTCTTCCTTTTGGTTTGACCTCTTTTGACGTCTTTGATCTCCTTTGGCCCTCTGACCAGTGCCCTCTGCCCTTTTTCCTTCTTCTGTTTTTTTAATTGAAGTGTAATATACTTAGGAAATAACACACTGGGTAACCACCACCCAGATCCAGTAACAGATCATAACCAGCACCAGCACTAACCCCCACTAAGCGTAATTGCTATCCTGACTCTACCAGCATAGATCTATTTCTGTACTTAATATAAATGGACTCATACGGCATGTTCCATTTGTGTCTGGCTTCTCTTACTCAACCTTATGTTGTGAGATCTGCCTATGGATGTTGTTACAGGTGGCGGTAGCCAGTGCATTCTTCTTGCTGTCCAGTGTCCCTGCCCTTTCACCCCCCAACCCTGTCCTGGCTGTGGTTGAATTAAAGCAGATGAAACTAGTCAAAGCCCTTCACTTCAAGAGGGTGTGGTCCTTCCCAAATTTCTTTCCAGAAGGCCAGGTTGGAGCCTTGGGGCCTTGGCCTAATATGTAGGTGACCTGGTTATATCTTCAGGACAAGAACGTGAGTGCTAGGGAAGCTGAAATTTAATCAGTTGGTCTTCTTGGGGTCTAGAAGAATCTAAAAGGTGGGAATTAGCTAGTGTTCATTCCAGGCCCCCTGGAGTTTTTCTAGGTATTAAATCAGAAATACCCAAAGGCTGGAGAAAAGAAGTCCACCTGTACCTCAGGATGCCCCTGTGACCCTGCTCCTGATGCTTACCTGATTGTGGAGTCACTTTCTTATTCGATTTGGTCACTTGAGTTCGCCCTTCTATCAGGAGGGTGTGTCCTGTAGAAATGACTGGTGAACACTTGCTTGATCATGTATTGTTTATTTTCTGTCTGCTTACTAAAAGGGTCAGGTGATGGTTCAGCTTTCAGTAAGAGAACTTCCTGAACAAGAGTCGTGGAACAGGCAGTGTTGATTACCAAAAAACTTAGACTAAAGGTAGTTCACTGGAGTTGAGTACAGAGCTCTGAGCTTCCTGACAGTCAAGGCAAAAAGGACAGCTCTCTTTGAGGGAGTCACCTGAATTTCATTGGCCCGTAGCAGGAAACACAGTGAGTCTGGGCAGCCACACTTTCTCCTGACACTAAACCCTGCAGAGAACTGACTGGTCGGTGAACAACACAGCAACTTCGTATGGTGGGGTGATCTTTATGATCCTTCCCGTGATCCTTTGATTAAAATTGATAGGATTAAATCATACTAGTATGAAGGTATTGCAGTAGGGAGCTAATGTAATGTAGTGAGGTGAGCAGTTTTCTGGTCCTAGAATTCATAATCTTGTTCCAAGATCTTGGGCTTGCCCACACCTTCTGAGCCTTTTCACACAGTGTCTCTACCGTCTCCAGATCCACTAACATGTATGTCATCTAGGTATATGTATGTCCTCAGCCCAGAGGCAATCGCCCCTGAATGCCAGTTTCATCGACCACTTACCCTGTAACACTTCCCATGAGCTGCCTTCTACGGTGCTTACTTTTCTTTCTTTCTTTTTTTTTTTTTGAGGAAGATTAGCCCTGAGCTAACATCTGCTGCCAATCCTCCTCGTTTTGCTGAGGAAGACTGGCCTGAGCTAACATCCGTGCCCATCTTCCTCTACTTTATATGTGGGACGCCTACCACAGCATGGCTTGACAAGCGGTGCCGTGTCCGCACCCGGGATCCAAACTGGCGAACCCCGGGCCGCCGAAGAGAAACGTGCACACTTAACCGCTGCGCCACCGGGCCTGCCCCTGTGCTTACTTTTCTTGATCTATTAAGACCCACCCCTCCATTCATTTCAGAGGCATTTATTGAGTCTATACTATGAATTGAGTTCTTTGCTATCTTGTAAAGTTCTGAGAGCAGGAATCTTGATTTCTTTAAAAAAATGTTTTGATTGTGCTACTATGTATATACATATCCATAGATATCATAAAATTTACCATTTTAACCATTTTAAAGTGTACAATTGAATGGCATTAAGTAAATTCACTTTGTTGTGCAACCTTCACCAGTCTCCATCTCCAGAATTGGTTTCTTTTTAAATTATGCTTCCATGTACTCTAGCGCTTTGCATATAATTGCTTTTTAATAAAGGCTCTAAAACGGGGGACGCTGGGGTCCCAGCAGTGGTCAGGGATCCAGGGGTTAAGTGATATGACTCTTACAGATTTAGAAGTTGAAGTTTAAGGTTTTTGTCTAATTTCCTTTGAAACCACTTAAGATATTCAAGGTAGAATTTGTAGTCCTTTATTTAACAAACTGTCAAAGTTGGAATATTGCTCTCTTCTAGATATAAATAGTTTGATCAGGACCATTTTCCCACTGGGACCGGATCAGGTGGCCTCAGGATCCGGGCCGTGGTCACCAGCCATTCAATCAGACTTGGCCTGGAAGATGAGATGGGCCCTTCTGGACCAGTGGTAGGATTGTCATTTATTGTTTTTGACAGTGGAGTGAGGCATCTGGGTGATCTAGTCTCAAGTGTGTGACCTTGGTCAAGGCTACTCCCTGGCCTCATTTTCTCTAAGTTCCCTTTCCGGCTCTCACCTCCAGGCCTTTCCTTTTGGGGCTTCCCCATACCTGGCTGGGGCTGTGTCTGCCCCACCTAGGCCACTGCGCACGTTGAAGTGGAGCCTCTGTGAGGGTGACCTTTTGCTCCCGCCATTCCTTACATCATGGCTATGACACAATTTCTCCTCCTTTTAGTGCTAGTCTGGAGGAAAATGCGGGCACTTAAGGAGCTGAGCTCCCCATTTGGGGTGTTAACTTATTTCATAAAGAGTAGGGTTAATTTCTCTTTAGAGCTTCTCCTGCCTCTATCTGCAATTCTAGAGAGGAAGAGGGTAGGTCAGACTGGTGTGATATGGGAAGAAAGAAACTGACCAGAATTGCCCAATGAGGAAGTTCTAATCTCAAGATTGCTAAACAGACATCTAAAACTGCTATCTCTTTAATACACACCCTTGCCTCCAAGCAGGCAGGTAGCCTTCCCACACCTCGGCCAGGCTTTGCAGCTGGGCTGCCTCTGGTTCCCCAGCCTGGAGTGCCCCCTCCTTCCCCTCTTTCCCCCTGATAGAGATTTAGAGAAGCAGCCCCGTTGTGAGAGGCCACACACCCACTGCAGAGAGAGAAGGAACAATTTGGGGAAACAGCCTCCGTTTCATTAACCCCGAGGGTGACTAAGCAGGGTTAGGAAATGTCCTTGATCCTCCCAGGGTGCCACATGGCAGAGGGAGTCTAGGAGAAAAAGAGGAGAAGGGGTAAAAAGGAAGGGGTGGCCTGGAGCTGTACGCTTCTCTCCACATTTGTGCCAGCAACTCTGGTGTGGGGCTCTTCATCCTGTTTTATAGGGAGGAAACTGGGGCTCAGACAGAGACTGAATCATCCAGTGTGACACACCGGTACAAGTACTAGAGCCAAGATTTGCACACTGATTTTTCTGATGCCACAGCCTGTGCTTCACCACCACCAGCTATCAAGTGAGAGTTGGCCTGAATGATTCTGCGTTGATAGTTTCCAACAACTTCAGTCTGTTTCCAACAAGGACAGGGTTTGTCTTTCCAACTCTCAGCACCCAGGATCCACACAGGTTATCTCACAGGGACACACTGAGCCTCATATCTTAACTATTGACTTGCAAAGATCCCAGGCAGCAAAACAGTAAAAATGACCTGAAGCAGTGTTGACAGGAGCACAGCCCACCCTTGTCACTTTATTGGCATGTGGATCCCAGCCCAAGGAGAGAGGAAAGTGTCTGAGCACCCAGCCCTAAAGGCATCACTTTGGTTAGTCTGCAATGAGGTCTTTGGAATTCCTGTTGTTTTTTAAAAGCACCTCCTGTCATTCTGATGTGCAGCCAGGTTTGGGAACTCTTATCCCAAGTGGCAGAATGGAGACTAGACAGAAGTCATCAGAAAGTTGTCTCAGATTGAGGAGAGACTTTCTAACAAATAGAACTGACCCGACAATAGAAGCTAACCAACTTAGAGAAGTAGTGAGTCTGTCATGCTTGGAAGCATTCAAACCTAGGCCATATGACTATTGGGGTGAGAGAGACAAACTAGACAAACTTAAATGCTGTCTATGTTCGGTGGATTTTGAACTTGTTACCCCTTTCTTTTTTTCTTTTGCTGAGGAAGATTAGCCCTGAGGTAACATCTGTGCCAATCTTCCTCCACTTTATATGTGGGTCACTGCCACAGTGTGGTTGACAAGTGTTGTAGGTCCATGCCTGGGATCTGAACCCGTGAACCCAGGCTGCTGAAGTGGAGCATGACAAACTTAACCACTACACCATGGGGCTGGCCAAGGGCCTTTGTAAGAGTGAGTATTTTTTAGCCATAGTCCTACTGCCTGGTGTCCATTTGGTGTCTCCTAAGTGACTTTCTCCCATGACGTTGGCCTGGTGCTCCCACCCTCTGGCTGCACTGTAGGTGAAAGTTGACAGGATTCTGCCAACTGCATTTACTTTCTTCCCAGTCCAGGAAAACCATCTTTATGTGGAAGGCTGCTTCTTAATTCTAACTTCTGCTTCCCTTGGCCACCCTTCACCCAACACAGCAGTGAGGCCAAAGCTGGGTGGGGCCCAGTGGTGTTTTTAGGAAGCTGTGACAGTAGGTGATTAATCATCCCTTCCTGAACAGCCCTAATAAACCTGGGGTGGCTACATTATCATGCTGTCAAGGAAGGGAAATTTGGGACAGGGTACCACAATTGTATTTTTCACAGCTGTCTATATCCCTTCTTAGTCTCATGTGATGGAGAAGAAACCAAGACCTTGGTTTCTCCAAGAAACTGCAAGGCAGAGAGTGCCCGCCCACACCAAGAGGGTCCACAGGACAGGTGAGGGTGGTGGTTCCAAGGCCTGGCTTTAGAGCCAGACACACCTTAGTTTGAATCCCAACTCTGCCACTCACCACCAAGTTGACCTGTAAAACAGGAATACAGAAATACAATGGAGGTCAAGTCAATAAAGCCATAGGATGGTGCCTGGCAGGTAAGAAATGCTTGGTAAATGTTTAGCGACTGTAATGATCATCATTATCATTTTCATCTGTCATAATTAACACTGAAAGATGATTATAACCTATTGGGTGGAGGGCAGCATGACTTAGTAAAGGCTGACTGTTTAACTTGTTAGACTCTTCGAGGGTTAAGAATGGGAAGTATAGACTGGATTTCCAACAAGGCTTGTAGCAGCTTAAACATCAAAGTTAAACTAAAGACGGCTGCTGGAGAATTGTGGCCAGTCTGCTTTTGCTCTTTTGCATCTGTGACCTCACACTCCAAGAAGTGACAACTTCTTAACAAGGCAGTACCGGCTTTGCTCTCCCATCCAGGAACTCTTGCTTCCTTTGCAACACCCAGAGCCATCTATGGAGGCAGGGGGTGGGTGGCTTCTGGCCCTCTCCTTCTCTCTTGGGAAAGTAGTAATGTGGGAGCTCCAGCTTGGTCATGTGTCAAACTCATGATAACGTCCAGAGATATGTCTACTGCCCTTTGACATATCAGGCCAGCCCCGTGGAATGTGCCCTCCACTGCTTACCCTTCATGTGTGCGTCGGGGGATGACTGGAATAGAAGATGGCCTTTTGATGGACGTGGCCTGCCTGAATGCGCTGTGAAACCATTTGGCCCATACGGGCCCCGCTGTTCAGCAGAAGAGGGGCCTTCATCTAGCAGAGCAGACAAGAGCACAGATGGGCCGGGCGGCCCAGTCCAATCCCGGCTCGACCCTTGGCGTCTGTGTGACTTTGGGCACGTTGCCTTCCCCTTTCGGTAGAATGGAGGTAATAACACTGCCTGCCTCACAGGGCTGTTGTGAGGATTAAATGAGTTGCTGGGTGTAGTGGGTGTAAACCCTTGAGAACGGGATCAGTGCCTCATCAGGGTTTGCTGTTATTACTATGACCCATGAGGACATCTAAGGTTGTTCCCAGACGTGGCCTGGAGTTTCGGAGCTGGAAAAAGCAGAGTCCTTTCTGGTGCCTTAGTTTGCTGATGAGGCTGCGAGGACCATGACCATCACACCTTGAGGGCACAGCTGGGACCTGGCCCAACGGCCCTGATTCTATCCCTGTCCTTCCACGGTCAGCATGCTCTCCTATCCTGGACACTGCTGCGGAGAGCAGGGATATTCTGGAAATGTCGGTGCCTCCTTGGGTGGATTCCTATCCTGATAGGAGAAAACTGGGAGTATCCATGGCCAAGGCAGATGAGAACTTTCAAGAAGGAAACTGTCTGAGAGGGACTCCTGATGTTTCTCCTTTTCCCAGTTTAAATCTGGGAAAAGTTCACGTAAATTAATCTTGGAAACAAGATCAATGAAGTAACTAGGGAGAGCTGCCCCTGCCCCAGCCTCTGAGGACAGGAGAGGTTGCATTACTCTGTAGATGGAGCCTCTGTTAGGTGTCAGGCACAGTGTGAGGCTCCAGGCATGCAAGGGTGTACAAATAGACATGGGTCTTCTTGCCCTTGGTGCTTATGATTTGGACACTAATAAATAGATATTTCCAAATTGTGGATGGTGCTGTAAAGGGAAAAGTTCTTAGAATAACAAGGAGTCCTGACCATTTATTAGGAAGATCAGAGAAGGCCTCTGTGGATGGAGGCCTGAAGGATTGCTAAGAGATCAGCAAATGAAGAGTAGGATAAGGTCTGTAGAGCCTGTGTGAATGGGCTCCAAGGCAGGGGAGGGCAAGTTGGGCGAGACGGGGCATGGAACCAAGGATAGAGTCTGCACAAGGGTGCAGAGGCATGCAACAAGATTAGGAGTGGGGAGAGGCCAGATCGTATAGGGCCTTGGAAGGATTTTGGGTTTTGTTCTAATTAGAAGCCACTGCAAGGTTTTAAGCAAGAGAATGGTATATTGTGGCCGGGGGTGGAAAATGGACAGAAGAGATAAGAGTAGAATTGGGGATTATATATAAGTCCAGGCAAGAGGTGATGGCTGCTTGGCCTAGGGGGAGGGGAGTAAGATTGGCATGACTGGCCTCATGAAGTATGGGGGGAGGGGGGCAAGAGATGAGGGTCAGTAATGAACCTCGGTTCCAGGGATATTGTCACAGACACTGAAACTCAACCTTTCTGAAGAGAACTCTTCTCTTTCCCAATATGCCTTCATCATTCTCCAGAAATAAAGTTAAACCTGTTTTTCTAATTTTAATTTTTAGTTTAGTTTTTTTTCCCTAAAAGACAAAGTCTTGTCAAATAGATTCTGGTTAAATGATCTTTAACAACCTGTACAGAACAGATTGTATTCTTTTGAAGGGCTGAGTGATGATGTTCCATGACATAGATGTATACCATAATTTATTTAACCAATGCGTCTCTACTCTTTCCCCTTCTTTCAGGTTGACCAGTATCTCTACCATATGCGTCTTTCTGATGAGACCCTCCTGGAGATCTCTAAGCGGTTCCGCAAGGAGATGGAGAAGGGGCTTGCAGCCACCACCCATCCCACGGCTTCAGTGAAAATGCTGCCCACCTTTGTGAGGTCCACTCCAGACGGGACAGGTGCTGCACCTGGGGGGATGGCTCTGGGTGCTCCATTACCAGGGGGAGATGTGGGTGGCTTTGCTCAGGGACCCAAAGAACTACATGCCAGTGAAGATTCTTGGGTTTCAAGCTTCAGAAAGCAACCCTGGCTGATTTAAGCATACAGGGAATTTAACAGAAGGCTGTGGGAGGGGATAGGCAGGAAGACTGGCAAGGCAGGCATCCTTGGCAGTCAAGGTAGAAGTAAATCTCTGTCATCCTACCAGGGCATGGCTGCCTGCCATTATTTCCCATCCGTGTGCTGAGAAAGGCTGCTTGGCTCAGTTTGGGATTTGGTAGTCCTGCTGAGATTGCGTACAATGATGGCGACAAATGGCAAATGTGCCTAAGGTGATCACATGGCACTCGCTCTCTGGTACCCCTAACCGGCACATTCCACAGGCTTGCTGGAGAAACAGTGTAGTACATGTTGTCCTAGATTGTTCTTGAACTCCATGAAAAAAAGAGTACTAGAAGTCCAAATAAACTTGGGAGAATGCGAAAAGCCACGGCGCATATTAAGGTATTAAAGGCTCTGAAGTTGTGCAATAAGAACTTGTCAAGCTTTGTTTAATCCCTTTGTTAGATACAGACTCTGTATTTCGTGATGCGCCACCCAGCAAGTGATTTAATCAAATCCAAGAAAGGTGAGCATGGGGGAGAGACTGAAAGGTGTTGAGGGGCGCGAGCAGAACTGTCGTGGGAATGCACATCAGCAGCAGCATATGTGGAGGGGATGGGGGAGTGACAGGCATCTGGTAGAGCACAGGACATGGACCTGGTGGGATGTGGTGGGCAGGGACGAAAGAGGATTCTCAGGGGACGTGGATGTGGAGCCCAGCTGCCTGGGGGGTGGCAACATCCTCAGAGAAGGGAACAGATCTAAGTTGTGTCAGCGCTTTCACACTGAGTGTTGCATTTAATCCTCACGATAACCCTCCATTTTAGAGATGAGGTAACTGTGGGGCCAGCAGGAGTGAGGTGTGTGGAATAGCTCCCCACATCTACAGGGTGGGAGAAAGAAACCGAGAGGCAGCTGCCAGGGTGGTAGGAGAACCAGGAAGCTAGAGTCTGAGAACCTGAGGGAGGAGACTGCCGAGAAGCTGGTCGCTGGGGAGGCATCTGCAGAGGAGTCCTGGGAATGGGGATGGGGAGGGCACGGGACAGGGCTTGTTCCTAGGCCACTTGCCTTCAGCCTTTCCATCACAGCTTTGTCCTTGAGGCTTACCTTCCTGAGAGCCTCTAGGGACCTGGTTTGTCTAACGAGATTTGTACCTTTCTATGATTTCTAAAATGAGTGTGTGTTTGCTGAAGCCTTGGGACCTGGCCTGGACCCAGCACTGAGGCTGTGACCTTGTTCAGGATTGTTCTCTGAGTGTGTGTGTCTCAACCCATCAAAGAGGTCCTTTAGGTGAGGGGCCTCCTCCAATTCCTGGATATCGCTTGTATACCCTCTAGAATGGCACGTTTACTGTACCTTCCACTCCCTCTGCCTGGCAGCCACAGTTGCTTCCATTGTTTGACATTCCAATAAAGTTATTAGCTCCTTAAGTCTGGGGACCTTGTCTTTATTTCAGGGAGTAGCACTAAGCAAGTATCTTAAATATTTCCTGAACATATCTTATGGGACTAATGGCTTTTCTGAGCACCTATGTAGAGTAACTTATTTACATTTCACAAAACCCTATAAGATAGGTACAAATTTTATTTACATTTCTTGTAGATGACGCATTTGAAGCTTGGATGGTCAAATAACTTGCCCAGGCTCACACAGCTAACGAGAAGCTGAGTCAGGATTCAAACTCACATGGGCCAAAGGTCAGGCATTGAGATTGTACCCCATCTATTGCGTGTGTGCGGGCACGGGTGGGCCTGTGTGCTCAGCACCAGAACGCATGGCACACGCTCAGCTGAGATTTTTTAAAATGGGGTTAGGGCTGGATGCCTGGCCTGTATTATAGGCAGGTGAATCAGTTTCTTGGGGCAAACTAGGTATGGGACTGGCTTTTTACTTTTTCGTTGCTTCCCTGAGATTGAAGGCATGGAGACTCCCTCTGCCTCTTGAAGTGTGCACCGGTTACTGCACCGTGTGGCCATTGAGTCTCCTTCCCTGACCTCGGGCTGGAGTCCTGAGAGCCTGCCTGTGGCCCACTGCTTCCCCAGAGTGGAGCAAGCAAGTATGCTTTTGGCTTATAGGAATGGGAGTTGCCTGGACCGAGGACCGGAGCCAGAGGCTGACTCCTGCAGCCAGCTTTCTGGGGTGGAAGGGTCTGGAGCAAGACTTGTCTGCCTGACCTCCTTTCCACACAGGAACGGGGAGATTTTACATGACTTTTGTGATACCCAGAGTGCCTCGTTATAATCTCAAATTCTACAGTGTAAATGGAGATGGTGTGTAGAAGGATTACAGTGTATTGGAATGTTTTGTTCACTGAAGTAGAGAAAGTGCCCCCTAGAGTGCTGGAGCCCAGACTGTAGGGAGCCCGGCCCGCAGCTCCTTCGTTCCTCACTTGCTCAGGGCGTCTGTGGACCAGCTCCTCACCCTGTCTCTCTGGGAGTCACAGCCTTTTCTCCTTTGTAAGATAAAGAGGTAGATGGCAGCAGTCCCAAACTGTTCTGCGTGTGTACTAGAACTAGTGGGTTAGTATATTTACTCACAAAGTTCATTGAAATATTGCGATGAGGGAAAAATCCTTAAAGTTCATCATATAGCTCAATTAATGCGGGAAACGGTCCTCTACAACTTATCATAAAGTTTGAGATAGATTTGTCTATACTGCCATGTGCTGCATAACAACATTTCAGTCAATGACTGACCGCATATACGACAGTGGTCCCATAAGATTAGTACCATAGAGCCTAGGTGTGCAGTAGGCTGTACCATCTAGGTTCGTGTAAGTACTCTCTGTGACGTTCACACAATGACAAAATTCCCAGCGATGCGTTTCTCAGAACGTATCCCCATGGTTAAGTGACACATGACTGTACAGTATTCCTATTCTGTAAACTCATGTGTATATGTGTGTGTACAGATTAATAAAGTCTCAAGGACATATATTGAACTATTAATAGTGGTTATTCTGGGACGTGAGGTTGGCAATAACTAGGTTAGTTAAAAATATGTATATATGACAACTCAGCAATTCTACTTCCAATTATACGTTGCACAAACTCCCATATGAACTCAAGGAGACATGCCTAAGAATGTTCATAGCAGTGTTGCTTATAATGACAACATATTGGAAGTAGTTTATGGAATATCCATGTGGTGGAATACTAGACAGCATGTTACATAAAGGAGCATATATAAATATGAATACATCTAAAAAACAATGAGTGAAAAATTTTTTTAAAATCCCTCAAAGCAGTGCTATACCTTGCCTATAGAGACACACAGATAAAATTATTAGAATATAATTTGATAGGCTTATTAGAATATAATTTAATAGGCACGGGTGAGTCAATGCCTGGCCCTTAGGTGCATCACTAGTGGCACGTTTTATGTTTACCTACCCCCTACACTGCTAGCACAATGCATTAATTCTTCTGTTAGTAACTCAACCCTCGCTGTTCAGTTTGTTCCATAGAATCCCCTCTGAGGCTGGTCCTCGTGTCCTGCCTTTGAAGAGTAAATGATAGGGGCTATTTCTGGAAAGAAGGAAAGGAAAATGGAACTGGGGAGGGGAACATGGGGGAGTGTAAGGCTTTCAAGTTTATCATTTGTTAGTTGGGGCTGTGAGTTATGGAATATGGTGACAAGGATTGGTGACTCTTGAATAGATGAAGCCTATCAAAGCTGGAAATTCTCCTTTGTTGTTGGCACCTTAGTAAAGTGCTGAGATGAGGGACTGAGGAGCAGCTGTGTGCAGGGACGACTGCCTTTCCCCCAGATGTGGTCACAAAGCCCGTGGGGCCTTGCTGGTGCATCTGCTTCGTGGCCCAGGCCACAGTCTGGGCTTTGTTGCTGCTACGTGATGTGTGTCTCTCCCATAGAAGGCTGGAGGCCTTTGCTCAAGTGCTGCCTGCTCCAGGCTGGCCTCATTCAACCTTTCTCAGCCCATTGCTTCCCAGCGTTACCTTTCAGATCTGGAAAATTAAACCTCAGTGCTAAACCTCTGATCTAGAGGGACCTAATCTTTAAATCAGTGGCTCTAACTTTTCTAGACTATATACTCATAGCGAGAAACATACATGTACATATTGAAACACAACTGAAACAAGTTCCAGGAACCCGCGTTCATTCTTAAATGTGACACAGTCAGATTATTATTTCTATTCTTTAAAAAAGTTGCTAGTCAGGACCCACTAAATTTTTTTCAGCTTTTATTTCGAAAGCCACTGCCTTAAATGCTCTTCACCCGGTCTTGTCCTAGACGGGCATTTGTAGAAGTGCCTACTTCTTGCCAGAGATGAGAGGTGGATTCAGGGCAGTGTGCGGTGAGGGGTGGCGATCAGAATTCTAGGCTTAAATGGGGTTGACTTCAAGCTGTATGCTTTAGAGCAGTTCATTTATGCCTCATCCTTCTTTCCCTCATTTGTAAAAAGAGGAAACACTGGAAGGTTGGCCGTCTGAGAATTAAGAGGACAGTCGGATACATGACCTTCTCACTTGTGTTGTGAATACAGTCCTAGGCAGCCACAATGCACCACAGCAGGAGGCACGCCCAGCACCATGTCTACCCAGACGGAGCCTCTGCCCCCCTTCCCTGAGTTTTGAATTATTTTCACGGGTGAGTCAATGCCTGGCCCTTAGGTGCATCACTAGTGGCACGTTTTATGTTTACCTACCCCCTACACTGCTAGCACAATGCATTAATTCTTCTGTTAGTAACTCAACCCTCGCTGTTCAGTTCGTTCCATAGAATCCCCTCTGATGCTGGTCCTCGTGTCCTGCCTTTGAACAGTAAAAATTGTCCTCGGGGAGCTAAGGCTTACACAGATGAAATGATTACAGAGTGATACTGGGTCATATAACACAATTACACAATATGATAAAGAGAGACGAGGCTGGGGACAGCTTGCAAAGAGGCTGGTAAAACCCTGAAAAGAGCCCTTATCTTGGTTGCTCAGCATTATATCAACAGCCACGCAGTGGAGACTGATCAATAGCTAGCACACACGCAGGTTAATAACTGGGTTTATATGGTGCCTGTAATATAAACTAGAGATTGCAGTGATAAATAGCCACCATACAGTAGTCGCTAGAGTTTACGAAACATTTACATGCATCAGGCATTATGCCAAACACTTTACACATTCATTCATTGCATTGAATCTTGACCAAAACCTGTGTGCTTGTGTGTGTGTGTGTGTGAGTCCTGGGGAGTGGAGGGAAGGTGCTGGCTAGGTAGGTTATTAATATCTACCCTCTTTTAAGAGATGATGAAATCTGAGTATCAGATTTCTAATAATTTACCTGAAATCATATGGCTAATCCATATTAAAACGGGATTTGAACCCAGGTCTGCCTGCCTGAAAATCTCAACACGCTCAGCACATTGAAATAACCACGTTTTAATCTTTTGAAGAGCAGTTTCACATCTCTGGAGCTAACGTTACGCCTGTCTGACTGGCACATATTTTGAGCTTAAGAAACATCTCCTGAGTATGAAGGCACCAGCACGGTGCTCTCTGATGGTGCTCCGGGAGCTTGGGGGCACTCAAAATGTGTTTATGTGCTCCCAGACCCTCCCTTCAATTGGAGCAGCTCTGTGTTTCTCTATTTCTATCTTTTGGCACCCTGTTGCTTAAGATGGTTTGAAAACCAATGATGTAGAAGATCAGATTACCCTCATCCTTGAATGTACCAGACACCAGCATTAACTGACTATGTGATTTGATAGCTTTAGCAACATGGGGTCACTTTATTTCTGAGCTATTGAGTGGAGATGGCATTGTATTATGGTGGAGTAGCTGGGATCCTGGAGCTTACCGGATGTTATAGGGACTGTGGTGGTTCCATGTACACGGGAAATAGGTGCCTCGAATCCTGTATCTGCCACAGGTAGTTTTGCTGGATTACTTACTTGAGACCTGGAGGTTTATCTTTTTAGTCCTTTTCTTAGTTGGTGTCCATGCCATACATTCTTAGAGTGGCCCATTGCTAGCAGGTACTTGAAAACTAAAGGATAAACAAGGTCCCCCTCAACCCAGAGCCACTCCATGGAGGAAGATTGGAATGTTCAGTGCAGTCACCTGGGGCCCCTGGAAGCATTCCTGCTATTGCAGGGCAGGTAGCAACAGGTTCCTTTGGGGGCATTGAATCATTATAGGGCCACTTCAGAAACTGGATGTAAAAGTATGGATGTATGTCTTGTACCTCAAAGTTGGAGGCTGCATGTCTTGGACGTTGGGTGACAAAGAAAAGCTGATGACCCCATGGTTGGATCTAACGTGGCCCTGGGGTGACCAGCCATCCCGGCTTTCCTGGGACTCTCCCAGTTTTAGCACTGAAACTCCCATGCCAATCCTGGGCAAACAAGGGTGACTGACCACCCTACATGGCCCTGGAAGGTAGGCCTTCATCACTGCTCAGCTAGACCATATTGCAGCAGCCTCTCACCAGCCTCTCTGGCTCAAGACCCATCATCCACAGTGCTACTGGAGCCCTTTTGAAAACACAAATCTGACCTTCTGATTAAAAGGCAAAGTCCTTGGCCTTAGTGTTTGCTGGGTGTTTGTAGCCATGTCATAGGAGCCCTGTGTTGCTGCCACTCCAGACATGCCATTCCTTGAGCACACCATGAACTTCCACATCTCTTTATGTGCCCCCTTTTCTCTCTCTGGCAACTGCATATCCGTCCACTAAGACCTGGCTGGCTCCTGTTGCCTCCCAAGAAGGCTCCCTTGTCTGAGCAGAAATAGTCGCTTCTGTAACACTCCTGTCGTGGTTCTCGCCACAGCGCACCTGGTTGCTCCCTTTCTTCCTGTCCAGTCAGGGACTTGGGTTGCATATGGCACTAGGCAGCTGAGAAGCTTTTAGTAACTGTCTTCAGTGCTCAGTGTTGAAATAACTCATTGCAGAATTGGGAAGTATTTTGTTGGGAGATCCTAGAATAGATTCAGTGTTTGACTCTCAAAGTAGTGATTTTTAAAACATTTTTGAAGTAGTGGACCCCACTCCCAACTTTAGACAGAATGAAATCTTTCATGTACGCCATACATAAGACAGTTAAGAGATAAAATTGGAACTGAGGATGTGGGAGGTGAGGCTGTGCCTTAATTGGCCTCTCTTAACCCTCACTAAGGGCAGAATTGGCCACCTTCAAGGATCCCCAGAACTCTGGGAACGCTCCATAAAATCCACTTGTTTAAAAAGGAGGCTTGTGGAGCTTGTGATTCCAAAGAAGTCCATTTAATCATGTGAAGAACCCTGGGGGTGAGGGGTTGGGCTCTGGCTTCAGCCTTAACCAGCCAGGGCACTGCCACTTCTGAACGCAGGTGCCTTTGACAAAAGGGCACTGCTGCTTAAAAATACAAAACCAAGCCAAATCTGTTTGCTGGTCACTCTTAGAGCACTCGTTGGCACACCACTTCAAGCTCCTGATGAGAGGAACAGGTGGCAATCTATTTTAATTAGTGGCAAGTACCTAATGATTGAAAATAGACCCTGTTGGAAAATTCAACTGGCCCTTGTCCCTCACCCCTCAGAAACCGCGTGGACATTGTCAGGTACCAGGCCACCTGGTAGTGAGTGACTTTAACAATGCTGGAGTGATGGCCCGCTCAAATTCATTACTGATGTTCCATCAACTAAGATGACGGTGACTTAGCGTTCAGGCGGTTAGTCAAATGCCATTTTAGTCCTCAGCCTTTCCCTGAGACAGGTGGGTTCCTAGGAGAAATTGAAGCCTCTTTAGCTTGCTGACCTTATGTATTTGATAAGAACCTCACTGAAAGTTGGCAGGATGACAGTGCTGGATGGGAAATGAGTCAACAAACAAACTCTGCCAAGGGGAACAACTTGAATCTTAACTGCTGGACAGTTTGATGGAGGATGGCACAACCTCATACTCCTATTGCCATTTTCCCTTAACTGTGAGCCAGCATCACTTCTTTGAGCACTTGTTTTCTTTTAGTAGAGGGTTGGTACCTCTTGTCCATTTTTGGAGGGGTATGCATTTAATTAGGAGACACTTCAGCAGAGAGGGCTTGGAGAGTGTCCGGTAAGGTTGGAACAGAGGTTTGGTACAAGTGTATGAGATGGCACCAATTTGTGGCTCCCAAAAAAAGCCTGCATTGACAAGCTTTAGCAGGTCCTGGGTTCCTCTGGGGAGAAGGGCATGTTGCCTCTTTCCAGTGGACGTGTGTCTGCCACTTCCCGCTCAAGTCTGAGAGCACTTTCCCATTTAGAAAGCCCCGGCTGGGCGGGGAGGGGTGGGGGCACAGTTACTGATATAGATTAGGGTGTGTTTGCTTTCTTTTTCATCACTTTATGGCTTATTTGCTTCCATCCTGGATTCTGAGCCAGGTAATCCTCAGCTTCCAGGAACCAGAGCCAGGAGAGATGTGGGTGTGGTGCAGTGGGACAAGCATGGGGCTTCAGGGTCAGTTCAAATCCAATGGTCATTTATCCCTGCATGACCTTAACCGGGTGACTCAACTTCTGAACCATAGTATCACTTCCTCTACTGCCCGGGCCAGCGTGGAGGCTGCTGGTGACCCCTGGGTTTTAGGCTCTGGGCATTGTTAATGAAGAACTCCTTATTTGAGGGTTTACAACTTTCCCATGAGCAGCCCCTTTGCTCATTGCAGTAGAAAACTTTGCTAGAGAGCCAGACCTGGATTTCAACCTTGGTTTCAATTCCTTGATCTGAACCTTCATTTTCTCATTTGAAAAATTTGGATTATAATGCCCAACAGGATTGCTGAGAGTTATATGAATGAGATCATGTTTATAAAGAAAGTGGCCATCACTTGGCAAACATTAGTTTCTCTTCCATGGAAAACATCAGAGGGTCAGAATCTTCCCTCTGATCTACATGAAGGGGCTTTTTTTTTTGAGGAAGATTAGCCCTGAGCTAATAGCTGCTGCCAATCCTCCTCTTTTTGCTGAGGAAGACTGGCCCTGAGCTAACATCCTCATCTTCCTCTACTTTATATGTGGGATGCCTGCCACAGCATGGCGTGCCAAGTGGTGCCATGTCCGCACCCGGGATCCGAACTGGGGAGCCCTGGGCCGCTGAGAAGTGGAACGTGCTCGATTAACCGCTGTGCCACTGGACCAGCCCCGTACATGAAGGCCCTTTAATCAACTAAATCTTTCTCACGCCTGCCTCTGCCTTTCCATTGTTTTATCACCTTGACAATCCAGCTGTAGGGGGGAAAGTCCAAACTCTCTCCTAGGGACAAGAGAGATGAAGACAGGGTTCTGGGCTTCATTTTTCAAAAAAGTCAGATAAGAAAATGGAAGATGAATTTGGTCTTTTAAACAAAACTATGGCAAAACTTTGCTTCCCTTATTTTGGCAGTGGTGCTGGCCGCATTTAGGAGGAATTGGAGAGATTCAGGAAGGGTGGTGACCTCACATCATCTTCTTCAGAATTTCTTGGGAACACAACATAAGACCCAGAAACCATAAATATTTTGAAAACATAAAAATTAAACATTTCTGCATGGCAGAAATACTATGAACAAAATTAAAAGACAAACATCCAACTGGAAAAAAATAATTCCAAATAGACAACCAAAAAACTATTTTCCTTATTATACAAAGAGCTCTTCTCGGTTACTAAGAAAATAATGAGTTTTTTTAAAGGCAGAAGACACTTATAGAAAAGTCACAGGAAAAGGAATTCAAAACCCCAGCCAAAAATTCAAAATGTCTAACCTTGCTCAAAAGAAAGAAACCAAGTTTAAAAAATGAGATACCACTTTGACCTAGAAGGCTGGCAAAGATTAATTGCTACATAGCATGGACTCTGGTGACAGTGAGACTCACCTGTTGGTTTGTGTGGAAACTGGTGAGAACTTTTAGGAAGATAGTTTGGCAACATCTTCCAAATTAAAAATACATAACCTTAGAACTAGTGATTCTGACCCTTTTCTTGGAATGTGTTCGTTAACAACCTGCACTGTCTTTATAAAATAAGAATACCCAAGAAACATTAATAGTGGTTACTTTCAGGATGTGGAGAAGAAAAAGAGATGTTGGCTTTTGATTTTTTTCCACTTTTGTACTCGATTCAACTTTTAAAGATCAAATGTTTGTATTTTTTTATTTTTAAAAAGTTAAAATTGTTTTCCTGACATGTAAGTATGCTTAACAATAAAAGAATCTTCCCTCTGATCTGACAGTCTCATATATAAATCCCATGGTTGACACTCAAACATTTTGTTCAACAAATGAACCATCAGTGAGCAAATGCAATGTGAGATGTTTACTTAATACATTGCCTCAGAACAAACTATGATATTTAACAGAATGATCTTTCTGGACCTTGCTGGGTCCTCTGCCACGTGGCTTGTACTTTAAGAAACCTGCTACAGGCATACTTTCCTGCCTCAGAGCCTTGCTCCTGCCCATCCAGTCTGACTGTCCCAGGTCCACAGTGATCCTCCTTCACGCTCCATCACACACTCAGACACTCTCTGCTCTGGGCTTCTGGAATGTCCTGGAAGGTTCACAGTGGAGGCAGGACTTGAGCCAGGAGTAGGAGTAGGTAGGGATTGGAGGGGCTGAGAAGAACTGGGAGAGGAGCTACATTGTCAAACAAAGGAATAATAACAGTGACGAGAACAGTCATTTATTGACGGCTTACTGTGTGCCTATATATTCACATATAACATGTTCTGTATTTCGTGTAAGCCTCACGACCCCTGGGAGAAGTCAGCATTATGAGCCCTGTCCTGCAGGTGAGTTGCCATGCTCAGAGAGGCCACACAGATAGTGCAGCAGCTGAGCTGGAATTCACAACAAAGCCTGCCGACCCATCTCTAAGGTCCAGCTCTTAACCGCTGCTCTGTGAGGGTTTCTCAGGCTTGGTGTGGAGCTGGACACTAGGCGAAGGACCTGTTCACTGTCCCAAGGGGTCACCTCGGGATTTAGCTCCAGAAGTCATAATGCTGGGCCTGCCTCAGAGATTTTGAACTCTGGAAGGAATATAGTTCCTGGCTGTAGTAGTTGTGATCATGTGTATTTGTGGAGGGGGATGCTGGGGAGAAGAGATGCAGAGAAACGTCTGTTCTGTCAGAGCCTGAAGAGAAAGCACGAGTTGACATTCCTTCCTGGGAACAGAATTATCAACTGTAAATATTTGTGGTTTCCCTCAGTCCATCGGAAAATACTGCCAAACCACCCTTCTTGATGGAGCTGCGCCCCTCCAGTGAATCCAGCTGGGCTGCCCTTGAATCATACCATCGAGGGGCAGCCTCAGCCGCCTCAAACCCTCATGGTCGCCAATTCAGCGGATTGCATGTATCCTGTCTGCAGAGTGCTGATGCAGGCAGTTCATCTTTGATTTTCCTTTTCATTCCCCATGACAACCAGCACATAGCTTTTTCTGCAGTCTGGCTGAGGTCCCACTACCGGGGGAGGCTCAGAACTAGAGTGCCTGGAAAAGTTGCCCATGGCCGTGAGGTGGGCAGAATCACCCTAGGTGGGGTTGAGATTGCCCCAGCTATCTAACAACTGTAGCTATTGGGAGAGGGGGGCTCCAGATGCTGGGGAGGGGATGGAAAATTAGTACCCCTGAGGAGGAATGCTGAAGTCGCTGGAACAGATTCCAATGGCTTTTCTTGGACTGTTTCTGCAGTCTCCCCTGGCAATGTTGATTTTACTTTTCAGTCCATGAAGCATCTCTAACACTGAGAGACTGAACCGTGGGCGTCAGGCAGTGTTTGCTAAGAGCCTGGATGGAAAGTTTCTAGTACTTATTGAGTGTGTCCTAAGTTCTTGGCACTGATGAGTGCTTGAAGCCCATTGTCTCATTTTTCCCCTCACAACAAGCACATGAAGTATGACTTCCTTGTTTTAGAGATGAGGCATCTGGGGCTGAGAGGCTCAGGAACTTGCCATGAGCAAAAAGCGGCTGGAGTTCTGACGTAGGTAATAGGCTCTTCAGAGCCAGTCTCTGTATATAGGTACTACCAGACCGTGACTATGTGGAGGCAAGTCCCTGGGGAATCTAGGGTGGATGATGTCCACCCCAAGTTGCCCCTCTGAACTGTAGAGGCTGTGGGTAGTGTCCTTAGAGAGCCGGGCAGACATAGCTTTTCTTAGGGCTGAAGAGTTATTGCTGCTAAGGGAGCCTGGGCCCAGAATAAACCCTCACTGGTTCATTTAGTCAGAGCATTTCCCTGACCCTACTAGCTATTCTGCCCTACTTCAGTGGCAATCTCCCATCAGGAAAGGGGCTGAGTGTTGACAAACATGCCGGTAAGTGAATCCCCCAGGAAATAACCCTGTATCCTTTGAGAAGGTGTGCAGCAAGGCAGTGGAAGACTGATAGAACCATTACTGATGGAGCCATTACTGGTTGAAGAGGCTGCCAAGGGGGTGAGCCCACCTCCTCCCCCAGCCCTTGCCTGCCCCGTCAGCCCCCAGCCCTAGCTTTGGCCTCTGCGCCTCTTCAGCACTTTCATTCTATGCCATACAATGGAGCACATCCCTTCAGCTAGCTGTATTATTGTCTAGAATCTGGATGTTTCCTGTCCGCACTGCTTGTTTCCTGGAGGGAAGGGACTGTGCTGTCCTGGTGACACCTGAAGATCTTGCCCTACATGTGTCTGTGGAGTCTCCCTCTCCCCCTTTCAACCCAGCTCTGTGACTTGTCCAAGTGGGACAGTGGAGTGGCCTGACTCTTGTCTTAATACTCTTGGGTCAGTATTTTCTCATATTTGAATAAGCCTGGGTTCTTTTGGGGGCACCTGCTTGGCTTATATGCTCGATCTCTTAATTTATTTGGACCCCATTCCACTCCATCACCTGACCCTCTCATTCTGCCATGGGATGTTGTCATCACTGTATGCAAACATTAAAAAGTAAATTTTGTATGGGGCTTACCATTTGGCAGTAGGTCCAGGGGCTCACAGGCTTGTAGCAACATGAGGAGTGTGTTGGGGACGTGGACTCCTGGCTCAGGACTTGATGCATCCTGTAAGCTCAATGGAGACTTGGCTGAAAGTCCTTGGGAAGTAGTCAGCTCTCCTGAGAGGATGGGCACCCCATCATTGGATGTGAGACTATCTCATTGTTTATGTGAATTCTAAAAGAGTATAAAAGTGCTTAGTATTAAGAAAAAGAATCAGACGATACATAAAGGTGCATGGAAAAAAGTCAGACCCACTGGCCGCCCTGTTACCCAGAGATGACCAGTGTTGATGGAGGGACTCATGGGTTTTAAGTCTTCATCTCGGTGAAGCAATTTGATCTTATCTTTCTCACACTAATAGTGGCCCTTCTTCTCTCTGCAGAACATGGAGAGTTCCTGGCTCTGGACCTTGGAGGGACCAACTTCCGTGTGCTTCGGGTGAGAGTAACGGACAACGGGCTTCAGAAGGTCGAGATGGAGAACCAGATCTATGCCATCCCTGAGGACATCATGCAAGGCAGTGGCACCCAGGTATGACCCTTCTCTCAGGGTGGCCACTGGGGCTCTGGGCCCCACAAGAGCAGATGTTGCTCCTTCTCTGTGGTCCGGAGGGAGGAGACCCTGCCTGAGGCTCGGATTTCCTGACCCCTCTCTCTGTGGTGACACTCCTCCATACCTGGAGGCTAGGTGGGGCGCCTCCATCTAGAGAGGTGCGCATGGGCTGGAGAGCAGGAAGCATGTGTGTGAGAACCTGGGGTCTGGATGTGCTGCAGTGGGAGGTGTGTTTTGTTTTGTTTTGTTTTCTGAGGAAGATTTGTCCTGAGCTAAGATTGGCCATGCCAATCTTCCTCTTTTATTTTTTTAGTATGTGTGCCACCAATACAGCATGGCTGCTAATAAAACAGTGTAAGTCCATGCCTGGGAACCGAACCTGGGCTGCTGAGGCAGAACATGCTGAACTTAACCACTAGGCCACCAGGGCTGGCCCAGGAGGTGTTTTGATTTGCCATCTCTTTTAAGGTCTGCTTGTGTGCACTGGTTGTTGAGGAAAACCTGCTGTTAGGAGGCTGGACCCACACTGCTGGACACCTGTGGTTGTTAGTGGTGTTATTGAGTGGTGAGTCAGTAGGATACGCAATTGTGGTTTGACACCACCACCTGCCACTGTGGTCATTCTGCAGCCCTCTTTGACGCAACAGTTGTTGCCCTAGTGTTGCATGAAAATGGAACCTACTCCTTTGCCTCTGTGGTTATTTGCTTTCTCCTCTTGACCATCTAAAACAGAAGAGGTCTGGGGCCGGCCCTGTGGCACCGGTTAAGTTCACACGCTCAGCTTCAGTGGCTCAGAGTTCACGGATTCAGATCCTGGGTGCGGATCCCAGGTGCGGACCTATACACTGCTCCTCAAGCCGTGCTGTGGTGGCAACCCTCATACAAAACAGAGGAAGATTGGCACAGATGTTAGCTCAGGACCAATTTTCCTCACCAAAACGAACAAACAAAACAGAAGAGGTTTTGCACACAAGGATGGGAGCCTGTTGAGAAAACACCAAAATCCAACTTTGGGATGTCTGTCCTATTTGGCATTGCAATGGGCACCATGTATTTCCACATTGGCCTTAAACCATGCTTAGTCATCTCCATATCTCAGTGGATTCTAGAGACAAGTTTTATACTCAGCATCTACACAATAAAAGGAGTGGATGTGGAAGAAATGTGAAATCCAAGTAAGAATCCTCTGTGTAATAGTAAGAAAAAGATGAGCAAGGATGGAACTGCCATTGCAATAGTCTCCAAACATGTATTGAGCATCTGCTATGCATTGGGCACTGATCTTTGCTGGGAATCAAAGTCCTGGCCCTTTGCCTCCAGGGCTTAAAGCCCAACTGGACCAACAGGGTATACATACCCCCCACAGAAAGTAATAAATGTTGTGTTGTAACAGATAGCAGCCAACAGGGGGAGGAACTGACATATGATGACCTCATGTGTGTCAGGCAGAGGAAAAGCACTTTGTATGGATTTCCTCATTTTATCCTCACACTATGAGGCTGGGTGCTCCTGTTATCTCCACTTTATAGATGTGGAACTGGGCTTTGAAATGTTGAGTGACTTGGCCTTATGTCACAGGCATGGGAGGGGCCAGAGGCAAGACACAGAGCCAGATCAATATGATCAGAGCCTGTGTTTGTAAACTCTAGGGGGCTCTGTCCACTTTGTAGGCCGTGTGATGTGGTCCACATGAAAGGTGTTTCCAGGAACTAGGCAACGTGGTGATCCTGGGTCCTGACTACCTGCTCCCACTTCCAGAGAGGGAGGCACTCCCTGAAGGGGCTGGTGCTCCTGCAGACATGAAATCTTATGGAGGAGGCCCTTTGGGGGCTTTCCCTCTCAAGAGTTCCCTCAGGGAAGCCCTCCTACAGAGGGGACACTCACTGCCACCACACCACAGGTCCAGCCTTTATTCTCTGTTCTTGGGTGTCCATGGAAGCTGGTATTCCCTTCACCTGCTCTACAAAGGCCTTCCTTGGGACGTTGTTTCTGCTCCTTCTTCAGCTTCTCTCAGTTCATGGTTAGGAGTCACCGAAGACATTCCAGGACACTGACACAGGTATAGGGATCACTCTGGGCTTGAGCGCTGGCTATTGCTGCTGTATTTTATGCCCAGTGTGTTTGCAATAAAAGAGTGAATGGGAGATAAACAAACACATAGATAAGGAGAACAGTGGTTACCAGAGGGAAAGGGGGTGAGAGGGGTGTGTGAAAGGGGTAAAGGGGCACATATGTATGATGATGGATAAAAACTAGACTATTAGTGGTGAGCACGCTGCAGTCTATACAGAAACTGATATATAATGATGGACGCCTGAAATTACACAATGTTATAAACCTATATGACCCCACTAAAATAACTTAAAAAAAAAGAGAATGGAGAAAATGGAATCCAGGTAAGATGCTCTTCCAGCATAGGTACCTCTTGGGCCTCGGGGCTTGGGGCAGGTGGAGCCTTCTTACTCCCACTGCACTGTCCTTCGCACCACGCCAGCCTCCTCTCGGGAAAGGAATTTTGGACCGTGGGTAGAACATGTGGGGGAGATATTTTTAGACCCTTTCGATGTCTTTGGGGGTAGCCCCGGGTCAACCTGCTTTCCTTGTTTTAATGCTGGGGATGGACAAGGGAGGCCAAGTCCCTGGGATTATGGCATTTTAGCTCTGCTGAGGTTGTCACATAGCTTCGGTGTACATACACAAAATGTTTTGGTCCAAATTAAAAAAAATTCTGTGAGATCCACCTGGAAGAAACTATAAAACAATTGTGATATTAAAACAGTTTCGAATAAATGGAAAAAGGGCTATATAAAAATGAAACATATAGCAAAGTAGAAAAAATATAGGTATTTCACCCTAAGGAAGAGAAAGAATACTATATGCCTAAAAGTGGCAGCAAACACTTGGTAAAAGAAGGAAATTCAGAGTGGCTTTTTTAGTGGCGGGATTACTGGTGTTTTTTCCCCTGTATTTGATCTCAGGTATCAATCTTTTACTTGGAAGAAAACCAATAAATTTTTAAAATAAAATTTAGTTAAAACCAAGACCAAATCACCAAACCTAACACTTGCAAAGGTTTTTAAAGCTGTGAACCTGGCAGTGTGGGTCCCTGGATGAAATCTGTCTTTCAGTACACGAACTTCCACTTGAGAGCAGTGAATTACAAATTGTAGTAGCAGCCACTTAAGATTTGTAAAGTGCATCTTGTGGGAACGGGAATGAGCAGATTCTCAGACCGATAGGGAAAAGGAAACTTGTCTAACTTCATAAAATGGTGCCCTTTGAGCCTTTTTATGGCAGGAAGGTGTTGACTTTTCCTCCCAGTATCTTATCCCTAGATCATCAGCTAACAGAAAAGGAGATAGTCGTCCAATTAAGGAAGCAGATGGTTTCCTCTTCCCCACTTTGAAAAAAGTGTAGGTTTTTCTAATCCAGCTCTGTCCAATAGAACTTTCCCGCAATGGTGGAACTGTTCTGTATCTGCTGTGTGCAATATGGTAGCCACTACCTACCTGTGGCATAGAGCACTTGAAATATGGCTAATGTGATTGAGGAAGTGACTTAATTTTTTGAAATTCTAGTTAAATGAAGTAGCCACAGATAGCTAGTGGCTAGTGTATTGGGCAGTGCGTTATTTAATGCCTCTTCACTGCCTCTCTGTTTTTTCTGTCTCCTGTTGGCAGCACAGTTGGAAAGGGAGTCGTGATCAGGGCTGGGTGAGGGGACACCATTTTGCTTTTCCCCCATCTAAAGCTTCCCCTCCCCCCATCTCCGATGATTGGCCTTATCTCTTTGCACAGCTTCTGCAATTTCCTTTTTTTTGGATAAAAACTATAGGTACTAACGATCATTTTGGCTAGAGTACCAGGAAGAAGGTGCTGGAAATTTGTTTAACCATCCGTGAATTTGGCTCTGATCGAATTCCCAACAGAACGGAACTTGTTGAGTATCTATCTCGAAACCCTATTTACATATTAAAATACTTGACCTCTGCTCAAGGGAGTTGGCACTTTTGTGTTGTTGACCTTTTAGTGAGAGAATCCTGTCCTTGCCCAGCCTTTGCTCTTGAGAATGTTTTGGTTTGGAGATTGAGAGTTTCAGCAGCAGCTGAGGTTAATTTTTGCATGTGATCAGACAGAGGGACAGGATTGATGCAGGAAGTTCAGTTAGAGCTGGCCCCCTTCTAGATGGGGGTGGCCATGTCTTCCTGGATCCCTCCCAATGAGCATACTCCAGACATCTGGGGAGCAGTGGGCCTTTCAGCCTACCCTGCCACACCCAACCTCTCACTTCCTTTGTAAATGCAAAGACTTTTCATGGTTTAGTGCAGTGGTTCTCAAAGGACTGCTTCTGGATCACTTGGAGGTCTCCCCCCCAACAGTTTCAGAGTCAGCATATTTTTAGGGCTCTAGAATTTGCATTTATAACATGATGACGGTGATGCTGCTGGGAACCCAAAAGTTTAGTGGAATATTCCTTGCTTCTGCCTGGAGAGGAAAAGGAATATTTCCTCCATCTCCCTTGGCTTTTAGATTTTGCCATCTGGTCAACCTGGCCCTTGGAATCTGCTCACTTTGGCCGCTGCTTACTTTTTGCACCAGAATGCTCCTGGCCTCAGCCTCTAAGCATCTGGAGGGGTCACCAACTTCTCTTTGAGGATGTTGAGTGGGCAAGAAGGAAGCCATGGGGCTGTGGGCTTTGGGACTGATTGAAAGCCTGGATGATTGTGAATACAGCTTTTTCTTAGGCTTAGGATTTTTCTTTGGAGTTAGCGTGGTCACAGGTGTGAGGCTACCCATCCACAAAACCCTATTTATTCTTCAGCACGCTTCATGGATTTACTGGGTATTCCATTTTGAAGTTAGAAGATGAAGATAACTTCTTTGAATTGCCCCAAAGAAATTAGTTTTCTAGAATGAAGGAAAAATATAAAAGTTACTTGTTTTGTTGAGTTCGTTCATAGAATGCCAAAAGAGAATGTCCCACCCACTCCCCCAGTCACAGGAGACAGGCATGCTAAAATACTTCTTGGCAGTGAGATGGGCTGCCCTTTCTGGTAAAATAAGATGGGCTGCCCTTTCTGGTAAGATAATCAGCCATGCCTTCATGTCAAGGGGGCTTCTGACAGGGCCACCAAAGGATGTTCTGTTGCCAGGGCATGTGATGACTTTCTGATTGGCTTTGGCTATGATTACCCCTGCCTCATGGGGTTATTTTGACAGTAGTTTGGATAAATGGTTTCAGTGGAAGACCATATTTAGCAAGCACTAACTAATGTTAAGCCCTTGTCTGTATTGACTCATTTAATCCATTTGGTAACTCTCTGAAGGCAGGACAGTTATCACCCCCATTTTGTAGATGAGCAAAGTAATGCTTCAGAGGGGGATACATATCTTGTACACATTGGGTTAGTTCCTTTCTGAGCCCAAAGTCCATGCTCTTAATCTGTATGCTTTTCTGACTCCCTGCTCATCTTCCTTTATCGTGTACCCTTAGCTGTTTGACCACATTGCCGGATGCCTGGCCAACTTCATGGATAAGCTACAAATCAAAGACAAGAAGCTCCCCTTGGGTTTTACCTTCTCGTTCCCCTGCATCCAAACGAAACTGGACGAGGTAAGATGAGTTCTTCCGACACTTTGATTCCTTCATTCTTTGGCCTGGGAGGACTGGGAAGAACTCTGAGCCACCGGCTTCTGTGGTGTTGGAGGCCGCTCTGATGGACTGCATGGACGATGTTTGAGTAAAGAGAGTTCTGTCCTCTGGGTGAGTATATGTCAGCGTGAGGGGATGGTGAGGAAGTATCAGAGAAGGGGGTCTTTATCACTCTCCCCTCAGAGAACGACGTGCAACCCCACATACATTGCATGTTATCTTTATCCCTCTTAGGGAAACAGGAATGAGAAATTAGTCAGGAACTCCTTTGATCTAAAGTGTTACGATAATGATCCTTGGAGGAAAGATGTCTGGGGAGTTAGTGATGTGAGCATACAAGTATCTTATTTTGGCAGTTCTAGAGCCTTCTCCTTCCACTTCTTGGGGGCAGTAAATCATGAAAGAATCATTCAGTGAATCTCCTTTCTTGGTCTTTGACAGGGCCCAAGTTTTTCCTTCCTAGGCTCTCCAGGAAACAATACACAAATTCAATCATGACTTGAGTTTATCCCCATGGCAGGAGTCTCCTAATGATGATTAGATGAGGGGTGTGGTCTGAGTTTGGTGAGGAATTAATGTTCGTTCCGTCGTCCTTTTCCAGAGTTTCCTGGTCTCTTGGACCAAGGGGTTCAAGTCCAGGGGTGTAGAAGGGAGAGATGTGGTAACTCTGATCCGGAAGGCCATCCAGAGGAGAGGGGTGAGTGGGGACAGCAGGGGTGGGAAGATGGGAGCTTGGGGTCTGGGGGATCTTTACATTCTTTTGGGTACACTCTGAAGTCTTTCCCTGACCTCAAATCAACACAGGAATCTTTTGTGGTTCTTAAAGAGAGATTTTCTTTTCTTTTTCCCTGCTATGTTTACCCAGTAATCTTTATTTTATTTTTTATCTTTTTCCACTTTTATGGAGATATAATTGACATACAGCTCTGTATAAGTTTAAGGTGTGCTACATAATGACTTTACTTACATATATTGCAAAATGTTTACCACACCGCTAATCTTATCTATGGTCAGATGCCTTTGGGGTCTTCAGATTAGCATGATGGATAAATAATCTTAGCCTTGGTGCAAGAAAAACCCTTTAGTTCTTAACCTGAAGAAGACTTGAATATCATTTTCAAGTAAGAAAGTTGGAATGATGTTGGCATTAGGGTGGAATGAGGCAGAGAGAGGACAAGACCTTCTGGGAAGGAGAAAGAGAGAAAGAAAAGAAAAAAGAGAAAGAGAAGACAGTGATGACAATACGGGCTCTTCTTAGTGTAGTGATGGCTGTGAACTAGATTACAGGGGCTGGTGTCAGGAAAGTCTTCCATGTTGAGGACAAGCAGGGTGGGGAGGGACATGCATTATTAGATTGGATCTGGACCTGATTTCCAGCTCTAATCTTTGGCTTTGAGTGGGGTTACTTAAGGGGGCAGCCCTATTGCCCTTGAGCTGTGTGTCTCACTGCTCTTTCTCTCCATCTTCCCATCTGTAACCTTTCTGTGATGATGACGGTCAGAGCCCCCCTTTTGTCCCCACAGGACTTTGATATTGATATTGTGGCCATGGTGAATGACACAGTTGCGACCATGATGACCTGTGGCTATGATGACCAGAATTGCGAGATTGGTCTCATTGTGGGTACGTGAACACTGGCCAATGGATGGGGGTGTGGGCTGCAAAGGGAGGAGGGGTCCATGGCCTGGAAGTTCCTTTGTACTTCATATTGGAAGATAATTATGTGTTCACTTTGGAGGGCTGAGCCAGGACTTGTGGAGTTGCGGGGGGTGGTGGATTGGACCATGTTGAGATGCCCTAGGAGTCTGCACGAAGGAATCCCAGCCACCCTGGGACACCACTGTCTCAGAACAGTGGAATAAGAGGGAGATGTGGGCTGGGGGAGGACAGTGCAGGTGGGCACTGAGCAGTTTCCTGTTTTGCCCAGGCATGGGCAGCAATGCCTGCTACATGGAAGAGATGCGCTACATCGACACGGTGGAGGGCGACGAGGGGCGGATGTGTATCAACATGGAGTGGGGGGCCTTTGGGGACGATGGCACACTCGACGACATCCGCACTGAGTTTGACCAGGAGATCGACATGGGCTCCCTGAACCCTGGGCAGCAACTGTGAGCAAGCCCCTGTGGGCGGTGGGCTTGAGGGGTGGGCTCAGGAACTGAAGTGGGAGCTGGCCAGGGCCAGGGAGTGGTTCTCATTTTTGCTTTGCAGTCTCATGTCCCTGAAAGGTTGCCAAGGCACCCACTGGTTATGGGAATTTTGTGCTTATTACACACATTGTGACTGTAAGTTGCTGAGAGGGCTCTAAAAAAGATAGAGCAAGTGGACAAACCAGATTTTAGATAATTGTTTGGCTCTGTCCTTCAGAACAGTCACGTTGGAAGGTCATATTCTGAGTCTCAGTGTGTAGCCCTGCTCTTGCTTTCCACCTTCAATTTGTAAGTTGTCTGTAGAAACAGTTTGTGAGCCACATGAGAAAAGTGTTGAGATGGCCAAGATTAGGGCCTCTGAAAGCTCCTTTTGTGCCTCCCCTCCCCATCACTGCCCAGACGATGAGGCTGACAGTTGGCTCCTAGTTCCTGGCTGAGGCTCTGATTCAGACCTCTAGCAGAGCTACCTGTGAGCCACGCTGGACCCCACAGAGTCCCAGGGCCTCCTGTCCCAGCTGTAGGCAGACCCAAGGCCTGTGGAAAAGTTGGCTAAGGAGCCTCCTTGGCCACCTTCCCAGGACCTGTGGCCCAGCCAAGGTCCTGGAGTAGACAGGAGGGGCTCTGACATTTTGGACCCTGACTCTTCCGCCTGGCCAGACTTGGTTTTTAGTTACTTTTGACGCTTACAAAACATTATTTCACTCTCACAAACATTTGCTTAATGTCCCTATTAAGATCTTGAAACAGGGGTTGCTGCAAGCTCTGAAGGCAACTGCAAAATGTTTTGAGCCATTCAGGCCCTCTCTGGTCTTCTTGTTGCTGTGGCTGTTCCAGGAAAGCTTCTAGCACAGATCTCTGCTTGGAGAGGAAAATTCAACCCTATAAACCAGCTCCATGAGGAGGAGACTCTTTTTTTACAGGGAGAGTCCTTGCTCCCTCAAAGCATGGTTAAGTCACAAGTTTCTCTCACATGTTGAAACGTGAGTCCATTTACTTATAACTTTCATAGGAAGACGCCAGCCGTGTCTGCCATGGCTGGTGGGAAATTTATGGACTGAAAAGTCACTAATTCAATGCCTGCCTCCATGAACGAGGCACACCGAAGCCATTCCAAGGAGCCATATGCTCTTTGAAGTGTCAGAAAACAGAATTGTCAACCCAGCCTTGGCACCAGAACACCAGCTTAGCCTTAGACAAATCAAAGGCTAGGAGGACATAGACCAAAGTGTCAGCTGTGGGAGCCCTGAAGTCATTGTTAGACTCGTTGGAACTTTTTTCTCACTCTTTGTATGCTCCTAAATAGATATTTTCCAAATGTTGGCTGGAAAAAATGTTTTTAATAACTTGAATAAAAGCTTTTATAAACCACCCATACTGCGGAGCCCCGCTGGCCCCCTCCCCTGTCTCCCATAGAACCAGCTATTTTGGAGAAGGTGCAGATGCAGACACAGGAGTTCCTTACTGTCGAGGCCGGGCTGCCTCGCAGATGGTGTGCTTCTGCTGGTGCTTAAACATTTTAAATGCATCCACCGCTCAACCAATTATTTTGCCAGCTCTCCACTTAGCTCCAATTCTGCCTATACCTGGCTTTGGGTCTTGAGTATGTCACTTCCTGAGGGCCTGGCTTCCTCTCTTGTAGATTGCACCAGGTGATGCCAGAATCTCTTCCACACCCCTGTTCTAGACCTTGCTGAAGCCCCACCTAGTTAGTGACCACAGGCCCTGGGTGCCTCCTCTCTCTTGGACCCAGATCCTTTCTGATACATCAAGAAAGGGCCTTCTTTGCCAAAAAGAATTATATGGGGTTGGTTTCACCTAGTCTGAGCCAGAAAGACTGTATTCCAAAGAAAACAGTGTCACCTAGTGTTGAAAAAATAAATTGCCTGACTGCCCTCTCTGCTTGGGGGCCTGTCTCTGCCTTTCTCAAACATGCCTTTATCTTGTCACTTGCCTGCCCGGAAACTTCCAACGTGTCTCACTCCCAGATTCCTGAGACCACCTGACATTTAGAGCTCCTTCTCGTCTGTCCCAACTTGCCCATCTAATCTTGCCCATTGCCCCGGGGCCCTGGGTTGTTTTCATAGGAATCCACAAATGGCCTTGCAAGGGGAGGGACAGTGTGAGGTGAGGAGTTGTTGGGCCTGTGCCCCAAATTTAATCAGATTGATCTTTTTCTCTTATAAACAAACATTGAGATTCTAGATAAGGTTTCATTTTCAAAAAGCATTTCCTTGCTAGGGAAAAATTTTTAAAAATCACTACCCTACATGTAACTTACTTTACCTCAAATTCAGGTTGTTCCAGAATGTTCCACATTCCCTAGATGTTTAGTTCGGCTGTTAAAGGCCCATCCTTCTCCGTGGTTCAAGGCCCACTCTCCTGCAGAGACAGCCCAAGCTCCTCAGCTCCTCCAGCCCCTCCTGAGCGGTCACTTCTCCACTCATCTCATTCCTAGTCATTGCCACACAAGTTCATGCTTAACTGTGCCTCAGCCTCACGTGTGTGCATGTTGCCTCCGCAGGGAAGTTACGAGTTCATGGATGGCAGGGACTTCATCTTTTGGTCTGTATCTCCCTGCAGATTTGAGAAGATGATCAGTGGGATGTACATGGGGGAACTGGTGAGGCTCATCCTGGTGAAGATGGCCAAGGAGGAGCTGCTTTTCAGGGGGAAGCTCAGTCCAGAACTCCTCACCACGGGCCGCTTTGAGACCAAAGACGTTTCAGAAATTGAAGGGTAAGCTTCCGGGTCCTTCTCTGTTCACTGGGTCCCCGGAAGAGTGGACAGGCAGCTGGGGAATGAGAAAGAGGTCCTGGCCCTTGACCCTTCATATGTGGACAGCAGGAGGTTCTCACCCACTCTGGGTCATGGCGGGCCTTTGGCTTGACTTCACTCACCAGGTTGTCTCCACTCTCGTCTGTTTTGAGCATGCTGTCTGCTAAAGTGACTCACAGTGCCAGAAAGGATTGGCATTCCTGCCTGGCATGGCGGAGAGTGGCGAGAGCCTGGCTTACTACTGCTGGAGGCTCCCAGTGGGCCCCTTCATGACTCACTTGCGTCTACTTCCTTTCCCTTCTCCTTTAGCTCTGACATTTCATTCTTTATTGGTGATTCTCAAAAGGGGCTCTATCCTGACCCCTGCTTCTTAGCAGAAAAATACATCTTTGGGCGACCCCGAGATTTACCCATTTAATTCCAACAAGGAGAACTGAGGCCTGCATTTTCACAGAGCAGCGGAGGTGGGAGTGAGGCTGGTCTTAATTTTTGTCTTTCGGTTAACAGTATCCAAAGAGTTGGGCCTAATTTCCTATCTTGAGACTTCCACTTGTCGCTTGAGGAGGCCCTGCTCTTTCAGGGGCCACACGGTGGAGAGGAGATGATTTTGGTGCTAAAGGGAGCAGCGAAACTGTTCAAACGACTTGAAGTGGGAACTCTTGAATGAACTGTGCCTACTTGTTAACTCTGAGGGGGTGACAGTCCTATTTGTGAAGCGCTTAGTTCCCCTGAGAAGAGTGCTAATCCCATAACACCAGCCCTTTGTCACCATCCTTAGCACAAGTGAAGGCAGTGCCCACTCGGTTGTGAAATGCAGTAGAGCACAGACTCACACCCACACAGCTCAGTGCATAAAGCTCTGAGAACAGGGCCTTGTCCTTATATACTCTGTGTGTAAGAAATATTAGTTTTTCTCATCAGGGAAAAAGGTATATCTGAAGCACTGAGGGTGTGTGTGTGTGTGTGTGTGTCTGGGAGAGGAGCCTCAAGTTGGCCCTGTTGTGTTTTCCCCCCTCTTGTTCTACCCACCATATGTAGGCGGAGCGAAGTGAGTATCTGCCCTCCCTGGGAGATGGCGTGTGCTGGAGCTGAGGGCTTTCCTTGTCAGCCCACACACCCTTCTCCCACTGGCCACAGTGGGTTGGACACGTGCCCACGAGCTGTCGTTCTGTTTCCCAGGGAGAAGGATGGCATCCAGAAGGCCCGCGAGGTCCTGGTGCGGCTGGGCATGGACCCGACACAGGAGGACTGCGTGGCCACTCACCGGATCTGCCAGATCGTGTCCACGCGCTCAGCCAGCCTGTGCGCGGCCACCCTGGCGGCTGTGCTGCAGCGGATCAAGGAGAACAAGGGCGAGGAGCGGCTGCGCTCCACCATTGGGGTTGATGGCTCCGTCTACAAGAAACACCCTCAGTGAGTTGGTGTTTGGGGACCTATAGAGACAGAGCTCCCAGAGCACTCGGGGATCCCTGAAAGGCTCGGAGTCGGGAGGCCCTGGTGACCATGGCTCAGAGCAGCCGCCACCTGAGCATTTCTGTCTGAACACACCTATTGTCTTTAGTTGTTCAGACACCTTTGGGGTTGTTGGCAGAAACTGGCCAGAAAGAGGCCAAAATCCAGAAAAGCATTTCTGCTTTTTCTGTTTTGGGTCTTTTCCAGGCAGCATCTAATGAAATGAGTGATGAAACATGAATAGTAGTGATGTCAGGATCACCTGATTCCATTGGGCTGCTTTGGCAAAAAGGCTTATGCGTTGGGCAGAGGAGCTGTGGCCTGTGGGAAGAGGAGGTCTTGTGTGACCTCATGCAGGGGACTTGGCTTCCTGGAAGGGTCCTTTCCTTTTAGCAAAGGTTAAACCCAGCCAGTGTGATCACCCTTGCCTATGTCAGCTTTTTTACAGTGACCCATGACTTGGGAAGGAGTGGGTAAAGGATGTCAGGGCAGCATCTGCTCCCGCAGGTGCCCTCTGGCATTTGGGCTGAGGTGGGGAGGTGCTGCCCCAACCCTTTGCACCATTGACCTAACTCTGGACACCCATCTCTTACCCCATCTCGGTGACTGCAGTTTTGCTAAGCGTCTGCAGAAGACTGTGCGGCGCCTGGTGCCCAACTGTGACATCCGCTTCCTCTGCTCCGAGGATGGCAGTGGCAAGGGGGCAGCCATGGTGACGGCAGTGGCCTACCGGCTGGCCTACCAGCACCGAGCCCGCCTGAAGACCCTGGAGCCTCTGAAGCTGAGCCGTGAGCAGCTGCTGGAGGTCAAGAGGAGGATGAAGGTAGAAATGGAGCGAGGTCTGAGCAAGGAGACTCATGCCAGTGCCCCTGTCAAGATGCTACCCACCTACGTGTGTGCCACCCCTGATGGCACAGGTACGTGGCAGGGCTGCCACCCAGCTCACCACCGTGGGCCTTTGTCCTGGTGCTGATGCTCTGGGAGGACTCTTAGCTTTAGCATTAGATGTTTGGACCAGAACTTATTTTTCAGCTACAGTAGTAGGAAATCCTAGTGTTCAGTAAGCTTGACCAAGGCATTTCTCTGCTAAAAATTGAACGGTAATAATAGTAAATATTTTTTGAATACTTACTATGTGTCTAATACTTCTCTAAGTATTTTATACATATTAATCCATTTAATCTTTAACTGTTAACAGAGATTAGTAGTTAATTGTGTTTATTAGCAAACTATTGTGTTTGGCATAAAACTGAGGCACAGAGAAATTAAGAAACTTGCCCAAGTTCACACAGCTCGAAAATGGCAGGGCTGGGATTCAAACCCAGGAATTTTGGTTCCAGAGCCATCTCTTATAAGCCCTAGGTCAGGGGTTGGCGAGCTAAGGCCCATGGGCTAAATCTGGCCCACTGCCTATCTTTGTGAATAAAGTTTTATTAGTACACAGCTATGCCCCGTTTGTCATGTATTGTTTATGGCTGCTTTGCACTACCATGGCAAAGTTGTGTGGTTGCCGCAGAGACTATGGCTCATAAGGGCTGAAATATTTACTGCCCAGCCCTTTGCAGAAAAAGATTCCTAACCCTTGGTCTAGGTCTTGCAACCTAAGAAATGGTGGTCTTTCCCAATTCAGAGAAAATGATCGAGGAGGCCAATGTAGCACCGTTGGTACAGGTTCCAGAAGTAGAGATGGGGACATGGTCCCTGCTCTACCCTCATCTGGCTGCGTGGTCCTGAGCAAGGGACTCAGCCTAGCTCAGCCAGGTTTTGTTCCTCCATCCTAGGGGAACGCAACGCCTCCCTCTCAGGGTGGCCTAAGATTGCGTGAGGACTGCATGAGGCACATAGCACATTGTGATTGCCCAGCAAAGGACAGTTTTCTCATTTAAAAAGATTTCCCTTTAATGTCCTTTAAAAAGTAGGACTCTGCTGTTCCTTCTGTATTCTAGAACCTAATGTAAGGTGGCCTTTGATTTAGTACGAGTGGTGTGTTTGGATACTTTTGAGTGTACTGTATCACCATTTCCAGTGTTCTGCAGAGCTCATTGTGACTTCTGGGGCTTCACCACTCGAACTCATTTGAGAACAATAAGGAGCTAGCAGGTCTCTTGTCCTAAGATCTTATTTTCTTTACTGTTAGGTGGAGCTCACAATCCATCACCCTTGAGGTTGTTGAGGGGCTCATGGGAGAGCTCCCCCTTAGAGGAAGTTTCTTTAGGCTGTCACCGTCTGCTGTGGTGAAATGGTGATGCCCCAACTCATCATCTTCTCGGGTTTTTTTTCCAGAGAAAGGTGACTTCCTGGCCTTGGACCTTGGGGGTACCAATTTCCGGGTCCTGCTGGTGCGTGTGCGGAACGGAAAGCGACGTGGAGTGGAGATGCACAACAAGATCTACTCCATCCCACAGGATATCATGCATGGCACAGGGGACGAGGTGAGGCAGGGTGGCACCTCCAGGAGGGGACCCCCAGTAGACACCCACTTCTTGCCTGGGGGGACAGTGCTTTCTCTATTCACCCATGGTCCCGGGGACGGCTAGGTGGGCCAGGTCCCTGGCCTGGTCTTCACTTAGGTTTGTGCCTGAGCTTGCTTTTCTCCTGGGTGGAGCTCTCAAGCTTGCACTCAGGCCCTGCAGGGGGCAGCCTGCCCTGGCCACTGCCCTCCTCACTCAGAGCCCACCTCCTCCCTGCAGCTCTTTGACCACATCGTCCAGTGCATCGCCGACTTCCTTGAGTACATGGGCATGAAGGGCGTGTCCCTGCCTCTGGGTTTCACCTTCTCCTTCCCCTGCCAGCAGAACAGACTGGATGAGGTAACAGTGCCTTCCTGGAGGGCTCTTCTGCGGGCTTTATTGACTCCCAACCAGCCAGAGCTTGGAGCAGGGGAGGAAGTCGAGCTGAGAGAAGGAAAAGAAAGCCTTCCAGTGTCCAATTGTGGGGCGGGGGCCTGTTGATGGGAGTGAGTAAGTCAGAGCTGGTGGAGGTTAAGAAGGTAACAATCTTTAGGATGCTGCTGCTGCTAATCAAAATATCAACAACTAACATTTTTAAAGAACTTGATGCCGGCTACTATTCTAGGCTTCCTATGTGCATTATTTCACTTAACCCTCACAGCAACCATATAAGGTAGATGTTTGTACCCATTTTGCAGAAGAGGAAACAAGTCTATAGAGATAGCAAGTATCTTGCACCAGATCACATAGCTTGGGAGTGGCCAAGCCACGATTAGAGTTCCAGTTTCCTGACACCTGAGCCCATGCTCTCAATTTGCTCCTCTGCTCCTGAGGCCCTTGTTTTGGGCTCAGGATGTTTTCATTTACCTCCTGTGTTTAGATGCCTTGGTGCTTCTCTAGTCACACCTTTGCTTTTCATTCCTTTTCAACTTGCCTTGGATGATGAAGCTGGTGGGTGAAGCTGTGGTGCTCCCAGATATTCTGGACTTGGTGAGTTGGGAAGTGTAGGAGAGCTGAGTAGGCGATGCCTGGGCTTGTTCTGGGTCAACAATTGGTGTATTAGATGTCAGAATACTGTTAACTTAAGACTCTGCTCCTCTGTTCCAATCAGTCAGCTAGAAGCTTATATGCATGGTACAAGTGGACAGGATGCTGTGGACGGAGTTGCCAGGGTACAGAGGCTTGGTTCCTGCTTTAGATGCTTTCAAACAAACTGGGTTGATGAAGCAAGCTCAGAAAAGCCAAAGCTGCTGTTTGGAATGTGGCACCAATGGGATGCTAGAGCCCTGAGGATGTGCAGGGTGATGTTGTTCTGAGCACATCCCTGGAGGGCACGAGGGAGACTTGGATCATCCAAGTCAGAAGAATGAGTTGTTGGGGAAGAAAGGCAGACAGGCCTGGCCGTGTGGAGGAGGGGGTGGAGGAGGACCACGGGGTCCCTGGAATGGCAGCCCTCATGTCGCTCAGCTGAGTTTTGTAAATGCCTCCTGCTCCTCCCCCCTGAGAGTTATATTCACCCTGTGCACTAGTACAGTTAAGGTTTGGGGACGTCCTGCAGAAACCTTGCCTCATCCAGTATTTCCCAGCCCTTGTTGACCTCTGTCCAGTGTTACTAGTCCAGGGTTGCTCTTAGCTTTTCCAGTTTCTTCGTCTCAGCACATTATTTTTTTCAGTGTCAGTACATTGGGTTTTCTTTTCTTTTCTTTTTTTTGAGGAAGATTAACCCTGAGCAAACATCGGCTGCCAATCCTCCCCTTTTTGCTGAGAAAGACTGGCCCTGAGCTAACATCCTTGCCCATCTTCCTGTACTTTATATGTGGGATGCCAATCACAGCATGGCTTGCCAAACAGTGCCATGTCCGCACTCGGGATCCGAACCAGGAACCCTGGGCCGCCAAAGCGGAACGTGCCCACTTAACTGCTGCGCCACCGGGCTGGCCCCAATACAGTGGGTTTTCAAAGCCTTCTCGTTTGCATCAGTTTGGCAAAGGGAATTATCAAACATGGATAAATATTTATGCAATTTTTAATGAAATATTATTTATTGTAACAAAGAAATTAGAAACAAACCTAATTGTTCAACAGAAATAATAAACTATGAGCCATTTGCTGCCTCCTATCAGCTACTAGTTTTTTGGAAGAAATTTCAATGATATGGGAAAATATGGATGGTACAACTAAAATAATTTTTTAAAGAAAAGTATAATCTCTATAATATAGAAACATCCCCAAAATGCAATTAATAGGAAAATACAAACAGAACACTCCAGTGTATGTGCTTCTGGGCTGTTCCCACTGAAATATTTTAAAACAGATACTATCTCACTTTTCATGCTGACACGGATGTATCTTTAAATGTTTACCCCTTGGCCCCAAGACATGTTAACTGTTTCTGCCTGAACTGTAGGAGTCCAGGTCATCACACTAGATTTTATTCCCTATGTTCTAAGTTTCCATAAGGAGTATGTATGTGTTCAGTCTAGAATTGTAAAAGTTAAGAGCAAATGAAGTTCCGTCTGTTGTTCCAACTCTCTGTAACCTGGCTTCTGTTCTGGTGAGATCATTCTGTTAATGGAAAAACCAGCAGGTGCGGAGGCCTGAGGCCTCAAGCTGCTTTGACTGGCTGGTGGCCTTGGGCGAGTGTCCCCAGCTGTTGGGGCCTCTGCTTGTCTTGTTGTGAAGGACCACATGGAATAATGTTGTTTGCACATTCTGTAAACTTCAAAGTGCCCATACAAAATTTCCTCAGGGATATGAAGCTAATCGGTAGACAGGAAAGTTGGGTGGAGGTCAGCACGCAGTTGTTGATATAGGTGTGTAAACCAGGACACTGCCAGATTGTGCTTTGTTTTTCTGAATCTCCCAGGATCTGAACACAGTGTGACACATCAGGTTGACTTTTGATACCAAACTCCTGGGCCATGAAATGCCAACCTGATGGGCATGAACTACCGAACAAGGCCTAGAGGAACCACGCAAGTGGGTGGATAGTGAGCACACAGCCCATTTATGGATTTTGGCCTCACGGGAAGGGGGCCAGGGGTCTTTGACACTCGTTCCTTGAGAGCCGTGGCAGCAAAGAGGGAATCCTGGATCAAAACCTGGAACGTTCCTCCCACGTTCAAAGCCACCGTGTATCTGCTCCTCGAGGGCCTTGTGACACGGCGAAGGGCCACACTGGAGGCGAGGGGGCTCCGGGGGACTCCAAGGAGCCTGGAGGTCTCCCCTCCCTGGAGCTGTGGTGAAGCCTAGATGTCACCCCAACTATGGGCAGGGCGCTTGTTCACTCCATACTGGAGTTTGAAATTTAAGAAACACGCACCGACTCCTCTGATGTAAATATAGGACAGGGACAGGGGAAACTGCTTTTCCCAGTGAAGGAAACAAGTGTGTAGAACTTAGTTCCTGGCAGGGGCAGGTGTGTCGTGCTCATGAGCCCATCCATTGGAGTCGGTGGCCCTGGAGGGTATCCCACTCGTCTCCTCCAAACTGCGGGCCTTGGGCAAGTTACTTGTAAAATAGGCGTGATAATGATAAATATTTCGCAAGGTTGCTGTGAGGGTTAAATGAGGTAACACGTGGGATGTGCTTAGCCCGGTGCCTGTTGCACCTTGGCACTCAATAAATCCAAGCAAGTGGAACAGGTTTAGAATCATTTGTGGGTGAGATGATTGGTTATTAAAGGAAATCTGTGTAACCCGGGAGGTGGAGAACTGGCCACACAGCCGGCCCCTGGGAGTGATTCCGTCTCTGAGACCCTCATCCATGCTCGTGTGTGATTTGTAGAGCATCCTCCTCAAGTGGACTAAAGGCTTCAAGGCGTCTGGCTGCGAGGGCGAGGACGTGGTCACCCTGCTGAAGGAAGCCATCCACCGGCGTGAGGTGGGAGAGATATGGCCTGAGGCGTGAAACGATCTGTGTTCAGAAAGTGGGGGAGATGTTGAGTGAAGGGCGTTTTGGTTGGGGGGAGAATTAACTAAGTCCTCCAGCAATTCTTGAGTGCCCACTGCGTGTCAAGCCCTGCTCTTGGCACTGGGATTCCAGAGTGGCCACGACAGACTCTTGTTCTATAAACAAACCCATGAGCTAATGTCAGGTGCTGTGAAGGAAAATGAAGTTGGGTGAGTGCGCTGGGGAAGAACTCTCTTTTTTGAATATAAATAAATAAATAAATATATATAAAATATAAAAATATAAATAACCAGGGAATGTCTCTGAGGAGGTGACATTTGAGCAGAGACCTGAATGAAAAGAGAGAATGAGCCGTGCCATATAAGTTTTCTTTACATATAAATCTCCTTTGCAAGTGTCCAAAGGGAGAATGTTGTGGTTCATTTGTGGACTGGGGATCTGCTCTTGCCCTCTCAGGAGTTTGACCTGGATGTGGTCGCTGTGGTGAACGACACAGTCGGGACTATGATGACCTGCGGCTATGAAGACCCTCACTGTGAAGTTGGCCTCATCGTTGGTAAGGACCCGGGCTGTCCTTCCTGCATGGGGACCCATGGCCTCAGGTGGGTGGGAGGAGGGTGCTAGGTGAGGCCCCGACGTCTCTGTGATTGGCAGGCACGGGCAGCAATGCCTGCTACATGGAGGAGATGCGGAACGTGGAGCTGGTGGAAGGGGAAGAGGGGCGGATGTGTGTCAACACGGAGTGGGGGGCCTTCGGGGACAATGGATGCCTAGACGACTTCTGCACGGAATTTGATGTGGCTGTGGATGAGCTTTCCCTCAACCCTGGCAAACAGAGGTAGGCACCCAAGTACATGTGGACCCTAGTATGTATATCCCAGAACTGGACAGTGACAAGTGAAGAGAATCTGTACAACAGCAAGTCCCAGGATGCTCATTCTCTAGAGATGTTAATAGATGAGGATTTCCTTGGAAAGGGTTTCTTGTCAAATACATCTGGAAAGTTCTAGATTAAGTCCCTTTTCCCCCTGCTGGACTGGACACTTTCAAAGTCCAGTTGGGAAAACAAATCATAACAATTATGTTGCAGGGAGAATTTCATAAGGGGTATTGGTTACACAGGTTGTAGAGGGATGAAAAGACAAAAAGGAGACACTGAGGAGCACAGAGTCAGTATGTGGAAGAAGCAGCCACCCCTTGGGACTGGGAGAGAGTTAAAACCTAGGTCTCGGACTGCGGAACGACACATATCCAGTTGAACCACCTGCTGCCAAAAGACCCTCAAACCACTGAGTGGTCACCTTCAGTTTTAGTGGCCAGGACAGGAGAGCTCCAGCTGGCCCTAGTTACTTGAGTGATAATGATTAGGTCGAAAAGAAAGTGTGCCAAGTGCCTGCTGAAGTTAAGGATTAAAACTCTGCGTTCTACCCTTCTCCTGGAAGTGTGGTGGGGTGTGTATTCCTTCTTGAGGAGTCAGGAGTAAGCCTTGGGAAGGAAATGAGCCCAGAAGGTGGGCCCAATCCCAGGGAACCCTGTGGGCCTTGGGCGCTGTGGTCAGTTTCACCAAAGGCTGTGGGTCATCATGTGCAGACACCAGGAATCCTGCCCAAGTGAGTCAACTAGCATTTCCTTTCCCACCAACAGGAATCTGCACACCCTCTACTTTCTAAAGCATTTGGAGTGACTGAGCTGATATGCCCTGTCTCAAAACATCCTACCACCTTCCTACGTAATCTCCATGAACATTACCCCTATTGCAGGTTTGAGAAAATGATGAGTGGCATGTACTTGGGCGAGATTGTCCGTAACATCCTCATCGATTTCACCAAGCGTGGGCTGCTCTTCCGTGGCCGCATCTCAGAGCGGCTCAAGACAAGGGGAATCTTCGAAACCAAGTTCCTGTCTCAGATTGAGAGGTGAGAATTCAAGGCCCAGGGTAGGGTGGGCCGGTATCCTCCTTCTCGTGGTCAGACAAGCTGAAGGATTTCCATAGCTCAAGTAAGACCAGGGTGCGCCTTACACAGAGGTTAGTTTAGCAGCTAACACATTCACATCTATAGTGTTTATTTAAAGTACTTTATGGAGAGTTGGCATTTTAAGGGAAAATATATAACATTCTCATGAAAAATCATGCTACAGAGCTGGCATGAGCCCAGGCGAAGTAGTATTGTTGGGTTAGACCAAATATCAAAGTTGGAAAGATACCTGCTCATAAGATGCAAATTGGATTGCACAGAGGAAGATAACCTATGAAAGCACTTATGCTTCCCTGGAAGGTTCTTCTTAACTGCTGGCTGCAGTGGTAAGGCAACCGAGATTGAGTGAAGGTGGCATGTCAGGCATTGAAGAAACAGGCCATGCAGTGGGCGGCTCATTAAAGCAAAGCATCCTCCTGCAGTCTAATGGTGGAGAAGTCTGCTCCAAATGAGAATGCTGAATTTCAGAGCCCCTTAAAGATTCATGCTGTGTCGTTGCTCTCAGGCGTATAGAAAAACAGGAACTGGACGACTGCCATGAGTGGGGCCCTAGGCTGTCTGCACTGGTGACTAGAAAGAATATGTCCTACCGTGTCTATGTGCAGGAAGATAACTCCAGGGTTCTCAAATAATTCTCTTTATATGATAGGGTCCATTTTCTCCCTGCAGTTTTATTAGTGTTTGTTTCATAAATAGTGCACAAGTAGATTTCAGAGCGGCCCGGGGCGGGGGGGGGGGTAGAAATAGAATAGGATCTGACGTTGGTTGGTGATGCTTGTCCTGCCAACCTGTGAGCAGCAATGAGAGAATAGACATGGATGAGCCTTGCAGCTGCCACATACGAGCACTGTCTTAGCTTTATTGTTTCCAGCTGAGTGGAAGACAGAGCCAGTGAATTTCCTTTTGTTCTGAGTATCGGTTTTCTGGTAGCAATGCCCAACCTTGCCTGGGCAAAGTGGAACAGGTTGCTGTTTCTTTGTATTCCTCTCACACTCGGGAAGAGTCTGTGTGGTCCAGTGGGATGAGCCCTGGTTCCTGAACTGAGTTCAAGAACGAGAGCCGCCTTGCAGGGCAGTGGCCTTTATGCCCAGCTCCCAGATAGCCAGGCCTCCATGGAACCTCTCCTGAGAAAGGAGCAGGCCCCTGGAGCGGTGGGCCGCCAGCCCCTCCTGGTGCGTGACTGACCACTTGCTGTCTCCCTCCCACCTCAGTGACTGCCTGGCGCTGCAGCAGGTCCGTGCCATTCTACAGCACTTGGGGCTCGAGAGCACCTGCGACGACAGCATCATCGTCAAGGAGGTGTGCACCGTGGTGGCACAGAGGGCAGCCCAGCTCTGTGGTGCAGGCATGGCAGCGGTGGTGGATAAAATACGAGAAAACCGCGGGCTGGACACTCTCAAAGTGACAGTGGGCGTGGATGGGACCCTCTACAAGCTACATCCTCAGTGAGTGCCTGACCTCCACCCTACCTGTCCATCTTTGTCCCTCTGTCTCTTCGTTCCTTCCTGTTTTCCCTTCTCTCTCTGCACTTTAGAGCAAATAACCAGGCATTCAGAGTGTATATGATGTGTACCCTATAGATTAAAGATGAATAACCAGAGGTAGGCCTATGTTCCCCACCAGCTCGGAAGTCCCCTGTGAGCCCCTCCCCAACTGTACCCTTCAGTCTCCCTGCCAGGGGTGGGTGCTCTGGTAACTGTCCCTTGCTCCCTTCTCCCCACGGATCTAGGACCACATCTGCGTTGTTTACCATAAGGGGAATCATATGGCATCTCTTCTTTTGTGACTGACTTTTCTCACACAACACTTATGGTTTGAGATGCATCCACACTGAAGTATGCACTTGTAGTTCGTTAATTTTCAAGGCTGTATAGTGTACCTTTGAATGAGTATACTATAGTTTATTCTATTGCTAATGGATATTTGGGTCATTTCTAAATTTTGACTATTACAAACAGTGCTCCTCTGAACATTCTAGTAAATGTATGCCGGAACTCTGGAGCAAGATCTTTTCTACAGTCTAGAGTGAGGGCCGTTAGATTACAGCCACGACTGCTTTTGTAAATAAAGTTTTATTGGAATGCAGCCATGCCCACTCGTTGATGTACTGTCTATGGTTGCTTTGAGCTACAGTGGCAGAGTAGGCGCAACAGACTACATGACCCACAAAACTGGAAGTGTCTACTGTCTGGCCCTTCATAGAAAAAGTTTCCCCCCACCCCCTAGTATGAAAGTACTGAATTCTCTTTTCTTTTACTCTTTTCCTTGTCTTTCTCCATCTCTCTTCTCCTTTCTCTCCTCTCATCACCATTTCTCGTCTCCCTTCTTCACTCATTTGCATATGTTTTGAATAAGTCATTTTGAAGTCAGGAAGTGCCTCAATCCCTTTCCCCTGAAAGCTTTTCAGCTCAAAGTTAAAAGAATAGAGCTGTGCCCCTGGCCTGGGCACCTGGAGTGAGGATGGGGACACTCCTTGATTGAATTGTTGCCTGCTCTCACCATGATTGTCTCAAGGAGCTAAGAGACATGCCTAGAGTCTACAGTTAGTGAAAAGAGTAAACCTTGAGAAGTTCCAGGTCCCTTTTCTTGATGATTAGTGTCCCTGTGAAAATAGGAGCCTCAGTCCCAGATGAGGATTGGGAGGGAGACAGAAGCCCGAGCCACAGCACTGGGGCTTGGTCTTGCAGATGGGGAGGGGCATCCTGACCCTGCTGTGTTGGGGCACATGATGACTATCCCTTTCTCTAGTCTCATATTGAAAAGATCTGTGATCACCGAAGTGTCCCAATAGCAACCCTGAAGCCTGCTCCTTTTGCCTTTAATGCCATTTGGGTTAGATGTGAGTCTGATTGAGTCAATACCCCTGGAAAATAGAACATCACATGTGTGAGGCTTGGTCCTTCCCTTTGGAGATATGAACAGGTTATGCACTTCTGCAAGGCACACGGTGGCGTCCATGACTGTTGAAGTTCTCTTTCACTGATTGGTTTTAAGAGCACAATTTCCCAGAATCTCTGACAGTTGTCCCACAGTTGAATCTTAGCTCCCCATTTGCCCCCTGCGACATAGAATCTGGGCATGTTGCTAGCCTCTCCAAGCCTTGGTTTTCTGATACAAAATACATAGTAAGTGTTTCATACGTAGTGGCTGTTATCCTTTTCCTCATGTTAATTATTCCTGGGTTCTCAGCATCACTTCTTAGGGTCTTATGTCTGAGGACACAAATCAGTCATGACTAAGGTGTTTTTTTCTGTGTCTTCCTCCCAACTTTTCCAGCTTTGCCAAAGTCATGCGTGAGACAGTGAAGGACCTGGCTCCGAAATGTGACGTGTCCTTCCTCGAGTCAGAGGACGGCAGTGGGAAGGGGGCGGCTCTCATCACTGCCGTGGCCTGCCGCATCCGTGAGGCTGGACAGCGATAGAGTCCCTGAAATCGGACGGGACTTCCGGTTCCCCCTCCTTCCTGCTTTAAATTATAGATGCCATCCCCCGTGGCAGAGACAGACCCCTCGGCTTTTACTTGGCAGAGAGGACCCTATCAGATTGGGTTTTATCTCTGTGTATACTCACTGTAGAGTTTGGTGCCCAAGCCTTGGCCCTCCTGAGATCAATACAGTTTGAAGTAAGGATTTGCTCACACCTATCGCAACTGTTCCCATTGGTTCTCTTAAAACTTAAAACAAATTTTAACCTTTAGTAATCCCGTTGGCCAAATTCCACATTCCTGTGTGATCCTACAGGATGGGGACAATAATGGAAACATACAGTTGCTTCAGATGGGACCCTGAACACGACATTTCTAGGTGGAGAATGTCCCTGGCACGGAGATTGAGACTGTTTTTCCTCTCAGAGATCTATGAGGTCTCCACTAACTTGAGCCTGATTCTCCCACAGCAGAAGGTGGGGGAAGGAGGGGTGGCAATAGGATTCACCTTTGGCGGCCCCTCTTCAACCTCATCTGCAAGCATATGCCTGGTGGGTTCCAGCAGATGCTCTTCCTGGAATGGAAGCATCCTGAGTCTGAGCAAGCAAAACCAAAGCCAAGAGCTGATACTTCCTGCCGAGTGGGCTTGTTGTCGCATCTCCTTGTGGGTTCCTGAGTCATCCATGAGCAATAGACCTTTGGGGGGAGGGGAACTTTTTGGTCTGTTTTTAAAATTTTTCCTGAGAAGTGGAAACACTGTATTTTCATTTTAATTTATGTTTCAAATTTGTTTCATTCGTGAAGTACATCTGCTCCTTCATCTTGATACTGTATGTAGCAATCAATTGTATGTAATGTATTTATATGTTAATTTGTTATGTATATAGATACATGGGGGCTCTTCAGACTTGGCCTCACTGGTAGTTCAGTGTAGTTAAAGGATGGAAGGTGAAGATACTGACTGCTTACTAAAAATACCTCATTCGCCTGCGGGAAGAGAAGAGAAGACTCTTCAGGGTGAGTGAGCGGCCGAGCAGCTCCTTCCTGGCTCCTCATTTCCCTGCAGACTTGGACACTCGGAAGGCAGCTGCGAGGGAGGAAGTGAAGGAGGTCGGGCCTTTGGGTTGAAGAAACACAGCAACTGGCTGCTCTGTCCAGAGACTTTCCTGGGGCAATATTACACGGGATGTTAACCAAAGGAAACTGAGATTGTTTCAAACAGACTCACTGTTTAGGAATCTTTATTCTTAGGCAGCCAGGAGTCTTTTAAAGACAAGATAAAGGAAGCCACTAAAAACATTTTTTAAAAATTGTGTCTAACTGTTGATAGCAAACCAAAACAAAACAATGAAACAATCATACAAATAAAACCTCAGGGACAACACTTTCGGTGGATTCGTGCCCTCCTAGCAAAATTGGTGTGTTTTGTAAACGTTTTACAAGAAGTGTTGTCCAAGGCCTTCTCTAGGCTGAGCTGTTTTTTATACTCAGTATTTATATTTTAAACTGCTGGGGGTGGGGTGGGGGTGGGAGTGGCATAGAACCCCTCCTTTTCAAAAGTGTAGTTAATTCTGAATCTGAAGACCCACATCTGCCCTAAAATGTGTACACTCACACACATTATACCTGAATACTACACGATAAAGAGGGAATGGTCTTGTAACATTACAGAGTAGGATACAAAAATCAAAAGAGCAAGATGGAAAGACACGACTCAATAGCACCCAATTTTCTTTCTTTCTTTTTTTTTGCTGAGGAAGATTCGCCCTGAGCTAACATCTGTTGCCAGTCTTCCTCTTTTGTATGTGGACTGCCGCCGCAGCATGGCCACCAACAGTGGTGTAGGTCCGTGCCCGGGAACCGAACCCAGGTCGCCGAAGCGGAGCACACCAAACTTAACCACTATGCCATTGGGCTGGCTCCAGTAGCAAACAATTTTTGTACACTTACCCAACTTATACTGAGAACAGTGTCTAGATTGGTGTCTCACTAAAGGATGGCTGAGGAATAGAGATGAACTTTTACTTTTAAACTTGGAAATTAGGCACCATTTATGCAATTGCACACTTTTTAAAGGTAGAGCTGTGTGTGTGGCTATGTGTTCTTGGCTTCCAGAAAGGAACGCCGGCAACTGCATTTTGGATGTTTGTGTTCTCACAATTAGGTGACAGTTCCTTGCTGACGCTGCTTTGCCTGATGTAAATACAGTGAATCTCATCTCTGTCTTTGGGACGTTTTGAATAGTGGGTCATCTCAAATCCTCACATTCAGTCTAGTGAAGATGTCTGTACAATAAAGAACTAGTTGAATTAACTATGTGATGTTAACTATTATTAATAAATTTTAACATTTTTCAAAATATTCAAAGTGTGATTCCTGAGCATTTTCAAGAGGGCAGTCATCTTTGGGGCAAATTAGTACTTCCTGGCCAGTATGAGTAATTTACGGGTGTTGTGATTTTGACTGTATGTGCTTGAGAGGCGAGTGGCCAAGACTTGGCCTTGACCCCAGATATTTCTCTTCCCAGAAACTCAGTCCCACTGCAACTGGAAGATGACATTTCCTAGGCCATCTTTGATCTAGATTTCAAGCACCACTGAAGAACCAGAGCTGGTGCTGCAGTCTGCTGTTTGGCTGAGATGTAGCTGAACCCTCAAGGGCTCTGGCTGGTCTCTATAGTCATATGCGATGCACACTCAGGATATACAGTCATGCGCCGCATAACGACATTTCAGTCAATGATGGACCACATGGCCAACGGTGGTCCCGTAAGATTAGTACTGTATAGTCTAAGTGTGTAGCAGGCTATACCTTCTAGGTTTGTGTGAGTACACTGATCGCACAACAACAAAGTCGCCTAACGACGCATTTCTTAGAACGTATCCCTGCTGTCATGGGACGCATGACTTATATGAACATCTAAAACCCACCTGCCTCTGTCCTCTCCTTAATAAGCAAAACACAAATCTGGGAAATAAATTCCTCAAAAGTCCCTAGTGACACCCACTGACGTTGATATTGCCCTACTTGACATTACCAGGGAGGAAGCTGACCAAGGCTAAAAGGACACTAGAGATCGCCAAAACAAAATTTGGCCTTCCTCATGGTGAAGAAATTAAAATTTGACCCTGTTTTTCCGACTTAAGATTGGTGAAATTATGGGCCCATTCTCATATGCTACTGGTGGGAGTGAGAGTCGGTACAACCATTTCAGAGGGAAATCGGTCATATGCATCAAGAGCATGTTTTGTGTAATTTTCTAGAAATTTGTGCAGAAGAAATACACATAGTTGGGGTCTCAGATTTAGCTTTAAGGGTATTGGTTACTGTATGGCTTCTAATAAAAAAGGGGACCTCCATACAGCGGGTCTGTCCCCCAGTGTCAGGGTCTAGCCAGTAAGACAATTCGCTCTAGTTATTTAAAGGAGATTTTACACAGGGACTTGGTTATACATAGCCAAACAGAAGGGCCCCAGAGATTAGCAACATCCAGAAAAAAAAAAAAGGCCACTTCTATCCCACTGGCTGGACTAGAGTCCAAAAGCTGGAGAGGAGGTGCAGGGGCTAGAACCACAGGGCTTCTCCCTCCCACCCTCTAGTTTTCTGCAGGTCTCCCATTGACTGCATGTTGCAGGAAGTGAACTGGCACAGGAGGCCTGGAAAATGGTACCTGTGAGACAGAGCCAGCGCAGGGAAGGGCGGGGCCTGCAGCCCTACGAGGAACTGGCATGTACCCTGTAAAACCATTACAGTGTTACAGAAGGATATTTAATATCATAGAAAGTGTTGATGGCATCCTGCTTCATGCTGAAAGTATGTTACAGAGCAGTAGGTTATGATCCTGTTTTTTGTTAGTAAACTATATATGACATAAGAGGTATAATGTGTTTCCCTGAATGTCCCTCCTGCCCCGTTGGACTGTGGACATGGATGAGGCCCCCACCTCTGTGGTAAGGGCTGCAGCCCCGCTCCTCAGCAGCCCCGTTCAGATTTGCCCCCTGGGAGGCGGGGCCCCGCCGGGCTCTGGAGCAGCCCCTCCCCAGCTCGCTGCTGCCCACCCCGCAGAACTTGGGGAAGGGCTGCTCTCCCTTTTCCTACTGGGCTCCTGGGTGGACATGCACCCTTAAAGCCCCACAGATTATACTACTGGGCAAGACACTCCCGACAAAGGGAATTTTCTCAGTGTATCATTTAAAACGGGTCTTGCACTTGGAGGCCCTCAGAGCCCCTGGGCCACTTGCACTCACCGGCTTCCCTCAGGCTCCCTCCCTGCCCCACTCCCACCTCCTCCGTGGGGTCCCACACCACTGGGGAAATCCGTTTCCTCCAAACAAATGGACAGCCTGCACTCAGGCTGCCTGCATCTTGGAGATAGCTTGTCCAGCTTCTGCCAAGCCCATCAGCCTCTCTTCTCTTTCTTTGTTGCTTTGTTTTCTTTATTTTGGGTCCCAGGGGCGGAATCCTGCAGTATCCTCCTCCTCCTCCATTCAGGGCATTTTCTAATCTTTGCAAGGTCCTTTCTTGCTTTTTTATCTTCTTATTTCCTTTTATCCTCTTTCTCATTCTCCACCCACGATCGGCAACCATATGATTGTGTTGATGTGCAACTTATTTGTGTGTCTTTGTGAAGCACGTATTGTTTTGTCTGCATGCTTTTTTGATTTACAAAATGCAATTGGCTAAAAGCCACTTTTTGGTTTTTGTTTTTTTCTGCTAAGTGCCGTGATTTAAGGACCCAGCGATGCTGCTATGTGTATATCTAATTCATTACTTCCAGTGACTGCATCATATGCCATTGTCCCCATGCGCTCGCTCTCTTCCCACCCATGCTCCCAGTGATGGACGTGTGGATTGACTCAGCTCGCGCTGCACAAACACATCATTGCAACAAGCATCTCTGTACATGTCCCCTTAATCATCTTTGTGCTAATCTCTCTGGGCGTGTACCCAGGATGGAGAGAGCTGGATCATAGGGTGTGCGTTTTCTTAATTTGACCCCATACCGTCAGGTTACTCTCCTGAGAGGGTGCCCCGCCCCCAAACCCCCCAGTAGGGAATTCCAGCAGCACTTGGCATTAGCCAGTTTTCTTTCTTGCTTTCTTTCCTTCTTCCTTATTCTCCCCAAAGCACCCCAGTAAATAGTTGTATATTCTAGTTGTGGGCCCTTCTAGTTGTGTCATGTAGGACACTGCCTCAGCATAGCCTGATGAGTAGTGTCATATACACGCCCAGGATCAAACCAGCAAAACCCTGAGCTGCTGAAGCAGAGGGCAAGAACTTAACCACTCGGCCACAGGCCGGCCCCAAGTTTTCTAATTTTTATTAAGGTGCTGAGTGTAAAGTGAGATTGTGTGGTTGTTTTAATTTATGTTTCTCTAATTATATGGAGTTTGAGCATCTCTTTATATGTTTCTTAGCCTTTTAGGTTTCCTTCAGTTAATTGTCTGTCCATATTCTTTGCTGATTTTTCATCGAGAGTTCTTTCTTTTTCCTTGCCGACTTGCTGGAGTCCCTTGTTGCTTTAGATATTGCATGCGTCTTCTCCCAACCTGTTAATTTGGTCCACGGCATCCTTCGCTGACTAGGAATCCTTTCCTTTGATGTAATCAAATCTACTGATCTTTCTTGCTTTATGGTTTGTACTGCCGACCTTTCCCACTCTTAGCTCACTAACATTGTCTTCTATTAGTATTATTCACAGTTTTACTTTTTAAAGAGTCAATGTAAAACCCTTAGGGAGTCCATCTTTCTGTGCAGTATCAGGTAGGGTCCAGTATTATCTTTTTTTTCATATCATTAGTGAGCCTGCCCTTTCCCACTGATTTGTGCCAGCTTTTCTGAAATATAATAAGCTTGCAAGGGTCTATTTACGAGCACTCCTTTCTGCCCCATTGATCTCTTTTGCTTGTTCTTGAACCAGTAACAGACTGTTTCCATTACCACGACTTTCGAGGGTGCCTTAATATCCAGCACGGCAAGTCTCCTTTTCTTTTTCAGATTCGACTGTGCTTGCCATGCTCCTTTATTCCTCCATGTAAATTTTAGAATAAGTTTATCAAATCTTTGAAAAAAATCAGCTTACATTTTGATTAGAGTTGCAGTGAATTTACCAATTTGGGGGGCAGAATTGACCTTTTGTGTGTTCACAAGAGCATAGAATGTCTTTGTATTCATATAATCTTTGCTGCCTTTCCTCGGAATTTCAAAGCTTTCTCTAGAGAGGGTTTATGAATTCTTTGTTAAGTTCATCCCCAGACAGTTTATACGTGCTGTGCATGATCCTTGATTTTTATTATGCTTTCTAGTTAGTTATCACAAAGAAACCAACCTTGGCACTACTGACATTTTGGGCTGGATAATCCTTTGTTGGGAGGGCTACCCTGCGCATCACAGGATGGTAGCAGCTCCCTGGCTTACACCCACCAGATGCTAGGAGCATCCCTTCCCTAGTTGTGACAAAATGTCTTCTGACACTGCCAAATGTCCCCTGGGGGTGGGGTTGCCACATAAAATACTGACACCTAGTATTTCATCCCAAATGTTGCATAGGACATGTTTTACTAAGTAATTATTTATTTCTTATCTGAAATTCAAATTTAACTGAATGTCCTTTTTAATTATATTTGTTAAATTTATCAATCCTATCTGAAAGGCAAAATCACTCCTTGTTGAGAACCATTGGTGTAGAGAAACGTTAGAAATTTGCGTAAGTTGATCTTATTTCTGATAACCTTGCTCAATTTTCTTTTTTTTTTTTTTTTTTTGCTGAGGAAGATTAGCATTGAGCTAACATCTGTGCCCATCTTCCTCCATTTTATATGTGGGACACCTGCCACAGCATGGCTTGATAAGCGGTGTGTAGGTCTGTGCCCAGGATGTGAACCAGTGAACCCCGGCCCACCAAAGTGGAGCATGTGAACTTAACCACTATGCCACCAGGTTGGCCCTGCTCAATTTTTTTTTTATTAATTGTAATAGGCTCTTTATTCTGTTGGTTTTTCTATGTAGCTAATCATATTTTTAATAAATAATTGCAGTTTTATCTTTCCTTCAAATTGCTAAACCTCTTTTTCTCTTTTCCTACCACATTGGTTGGGATCTCCTGCCCTGTTAGAGAGTAGCAGTAACAGCACATTTTTGTCTTATTCCCAATCTTAAAAGGAATGTGCCTAATTTTTCTCCATTAAGAAAAATGTTTGATGTAGGTTTTTGGTTATCAGTTTAAGGACCTTCTTTTTTCTGTTCCTAATTTGCTAAGATTTTTAATTATAAAATATGAAATAGATGTTATACTATATTAAATGTTTTTTCTGCATTTATAAAAAAAGAGGCCTGGTTTTCCTCCTTTAGCCATTACTGTGATGAACATCACCGCTGCGTCCTCTCGTAAGTCTTCTTTTATTGCTAGGATAAACGTTATCTTTCAGTACATTGTCAGGTTAGTTCAGCTGGTATTTTATTTTCTTGCTTTCTCATTCATAAGGGAAATGGACCCATCATTTTTTTCCTTTGTATTGTCTTGATCTGATTTTGAATCAAGATTACGTTAACTTCACCAAAAAGGCTGGGCAGAAGAACATACAATGGAGAAAAGATAGTCTCTTCAATAAATGGTGTTGGGAAATCTGGACAGCCACATGCTAAAGAATGAAAGTAGACCATTATCTCACGCCATGCACAAAAATAAACTCAAAATGGATCAAAGACTTGAAGATAAGTCCTGAAATCATAAAACTTCTGGAAGAAAATATAGGTAGTACACTCTTTGACATTCAACTTAAAAGGGTCTTTTCGAATATCATGTCTTTTCAGACAAGGGAAACAAACAAACAAAATAAACAAGTGGGACTTCATCAGACTAAAGAGCTACCATAAGACAGAAGCAACTAGGGTCAAAACAAAGAGACAACCCACCAAATGGGAGAAAATATTTGCAAATCATATATCCGACAAGGGGTTAATCTCCATAATATATAAGGAACTCACACAACTGAACAACACAAAAACAAACAGACTGATCAAAAAATGGGTGGAGGATATGAACAGACATTTTTCCAAAGAAGATATACAGATGGCCAATAAACACATGAAGAGATGTTCAATATCACTAATCATCAGGGAAATTCAAATCAAAACACTAAGATACCACCTTACACCTGTTAAAATGGCTATAATCACTAAGAATAAAAATAACAAATGTTGGAGAGGGTGTGGAGAAAAGGGAACCCTCATACACTGCTGGTGGGAAAGCAAACTGGTGCAGCTACTATGGAAAACAGTATGGAGATTCCTCAAAAAACTAAAAATGGAAATACCATATGACCCAGCCATCCCACTACTGGGTGTTTATCCAAACAACTTGAAATCAACAATCCAAAGTGACCTGTGTACCCCTATGTTCATTGCAGCATTATTCACAATAGCCAAGACATGGAAGCAACCCAAGTGCCCTTCTACAGATGATTGGATAAAGAAGATGTTGTATATATATATATATATATACAATGAAATACTACTCAGCCATAAAAAAGACAAAATCATCTCATTTGCAACACCATGGATGGACCTGGAGGGTATTATATTAAGCGAAATCAGCCAGACTGAGAAAGACAAACACCATATGACTTCACTCATATGTGGAATATAAACACATGGGCAAAGAGAATAGTTCAGTGGTTACCAGGGGAAGGGGGCTGGGGGCCACAGGGGGTGAAGGGGAGCTCTTATGTGATGACAGATGAATGATAACATACAAGTGAAATTTCACGATGATGGAAACTATTATGGACTGAATAAAAAAATAAATAAAAATGGTTTTAAAAAAGGCTGGGCAGTGTTCTCTCTTTTTCTCATTTACTGGAATCACTTGCGATGAGATAAAGAGTGTCTGTCTCTTGAAAGTTGGGAAGAACACATCTGAAGAGCCAGCTGGGCCTGGGGCTTTGGGAAGGGGAGCCATGGTGACCATTTCAATTCCTCTGAACCTTATTGGCCTAGTTGAGTATTTTATATCTTGACATTTAATATTTCCCAAGAAATTTATCAATAATGTCTAGATTTTCACATTATTTTGGGTACAGCTGTCCATAATACTTTTAGTTTAGAAAATTGAAAATACAAAGAAAAGAAGACAGAATAGATTCCTGAATCCTCTGTGCTTCAACAGTTATCAACTCATGGCCCATCTTGTTTCATCTGTAGCCCCGTGCTCATCCCCCCATATTATTTTGAAGCAAACCTCAGACATTGTATCATGACAGCTGCCGGTGCTCCAGCATAAATCTTCAACAAAAAGGACTCTCATTTTTCAACCTAGGCACAACTCCATTACCCCCTCCCCTGATGCTAATAATTCCTCAACATCAAGAAACCCGCAGTGAGTGTTTAAACCTCCAGTTGGCCCATACACGTCATTTTAAAAACAGTTTAAATCAGAATCCAAACAAAGTCTGCATATTGTGCCTGGTTGAACTGTCTTCTAATTTCTCAGAACCTTCTGCTCCCTCCAACTCTGTTCTCCTTTCTTCTGAAGAAATTGTGTCATTTGTCTGGAGTCTCCCATGAATGCATCTCTAGTTTGTCGTGCTCCCCTGGTCTCTGTATTCCTATAAATTGATAGTTGAATCTCAACTCTCGATCAGATGTAGATTTGATATTTTAGCAAGACTACTTCAAAGGGGTTATTGCATTATTCTTTCATGTCTGTTGTGTCTGTAATTGTTCCTCCCACTTTTCATTCTATATTTGTATATTCCAATGTATAATTTCTCTTCCTTGCCCCTTTTCTTGGTCAGATTTTATTTCATTAATCTTTTCAAAGAACTAGCTTATAGGGTTTGTTCATTTTTTCTGTTTTCTTTCCTTCTCCACTTCATTGATTTTTGTTTTTTGCTGAGGAAGATTGGCCCTGAGCTAACATCTGTGCCCATCTTCCTCTGTTTTATGTGGGATGTCACCATAGCATGACTTGAGGAGTGGTGCTAGGTCTGCACCCCAGATCCCAACCTGCAAACCCCAGTGCCACGGAAGCAGAGTGCACGAACTTAACCACTTTGCCACTGGGCCAGCCCTTCCAATTCATTGATTTTTGCCCTTATTTGTTGCTTCCCTTCTTATTTCTTGAGTTTGCCTTGTTGCTCCTGTTCCAGCTTCTTAAGTGAACTGTTTAGCTTGTATTTGAAGTTATAAATTTCCCTCTATCTACTGTTTTAGGTCCGAAAAATTTTGATACATTGTCATTTCATTGGAATTCAAAATAATTTGGTATATGTTTTCTTTTTGTCACCTTTTAAAATTTAATATTCTTTTATTTAGTTTCCATTAATATGTTTTTTAAACTATACTTTTGTTATTCATTTCTAATTTTTTGGCATGATGGTCTGAGAACATGATACGGATACTGAATCTTTGGAATGTATCAAATGGTCCTTTGTGGCATAGTATATGGGCGATGCTATAAGCCTTTTAGATGTGTCTAAAAAGTCTGCATTCTCTGGTGATGGGCATACAATGAGACAAAGAGAGAAGGAAAGACAAGCCCAGAGGCAGAGTAACTGTGGACATATGCCAGGGCATTAACAGAGTTATTTCTGAGTTTCTCGATGATAGAATTACGTGTGACCTTTATTTTCTTCTTCTTGGATGGAGGTTGTTTTTGTCAGTCTACATTTCCAAATGTTCTTGAAATCGACGTCACAGATTCACATGGCACCCACTGTCCTGATATGGACAAAGGGTGACATTTGCCACTGTGAGTCACTGTCATGTGAATGACTCACTCACCTTTCCTGGACTGCCACCCTGCTCTGTAAAACGAGAGGATTTCAGCTCCCGCCCAGCTCGAACATTTATGTTCTGTTGCTTGGAAGCTCCATCAGCTGCTGGCGTGGTTACCTGAAAATCCAGGCACCATGAGCCATGGTCCAGGCTCAGGTGCCAGCATCACAGGAAGCCTCACAAACCTGCCCGGGAGGGAGTGTATGATCCCACCTGCAGGCTGAGGGGAGAGATGAGAGCTCCCTCACTGCATTACCAGGAGGTGATGTGGCCTCTTCCCTTTCTTTCACTTAGCAATAAACACTTGTTTCTTTCTCCCATCATGCTTTCTGTTCTCCAGGATGCAAGCCCATTTCCAGGGAAAGCAGACACAAATGGAGCCAATCAGAGAGTTGAAATAAACAAGAGCCAGTACCCTTGGCAGTGCGGGACTTGGGGCCGCTGAGGAACAAACGTGTGCTCTGTTTTATTAGATGTTTTTCTTCTTAGTAAGCAGTGGGAAATGCCAGAACCATCTGCAGCTGCCTGCTGACCCTGGGGACTAGTGGGCCTCTGAGCTTCTATTTTCCGTTTGCTCAGTCATGTCAGGAATGTCCTCACCTTGGGGCGCCAGAGTCACCCCAGGGGACCAGCTCCACCTTCTATGGGGCAGAACCAAGCAATTCTTTCCTTGGCAACTTTCTACACATTGCTAAGCTCCAGATATTGCCCTAAGGCCATTTCCCCTTGTTCCATAGAGTGAAAATATCGGGGAAACGAGCTTTGTGTATTATTCAGTTTATGTACATTATGCATGAGTATGCATTTGCTTTACAACGCTTGGATGCAAGAAATGTTACAGTACTGAAATCAGCTCTGAGCCCTCCCTCACTAAGAAGATGAGATATCAAATATCGGGCATGGGGTGCTTCTCCCTTCCCCAGGATGGAGGGGGAGTCCTTGCGGGCGACACAGTCCACAGGGACCTGAGAAGGGGCCTCCAGTCTTCAGTGCATTGTGGTCCTCCTGCTTTCCGAGCTCAGGTGACCTGTTGGGGAGCTCCTGGTGCCTGCCAGCCTGCAGCGGCCCCTGCGCAGATACCCACCTCACCTCACACCAGACGCTGGCCCACACCCTGCTGAGGAGATGGCGCCCCTGGAGGCGGCACCGGAGCCCCACTCGACAAATGCCCATCCCTGTGCCGTCTGCAGCTCCGCCTCAGAGACGCCCTCGTGTGGCTATGTATGGGAACTGCACCCCTGCAAGAATCATGCCAGCGTTTGTCCTGATTTTGCTCTGTCGCAAAATTCCTCTTTGGGCCTTTGATTCATCTTAAAGAGTGGAGAGTGCTCCAGCCTTAAACACTGGATGGATATTTTTCACTTAGGTTGCCCCTAAACAAGCAGATAAGTTTAAAATTATGTCTGTTTCCTTTGTTTCCTACGTTATACAAAATATTTCAGAGGAGGGGGGAGAGGAGAGGGAGGAGGAGGAAGAAGATGCCAAGAAGGTTTGTCCACTCCAGAGGACCGAGTGTGGACCCGGAAGCAGGGGTGAGGGTGGTGAGGTGTAGGGAGAACAGGCAGAGGGCTTCATCCGCCCTGTGTATGTGTGTGTGAGTGTGTGTGTTCAGGGCACTCACTGTCCATCCCGACCTTACTCCAGGGTCACTAGACTAGTGAGAGCTGATTGTCTTAAAAAGATGGTCAGCCTTCCCAAGGCAAGTGGTCCACGCTGGACAGTCTAAACGAAAAGCCACAGTTGTTTATGGTAAATAGGTAATTTAAGAAATCAGTGATGAGGTTTATTGTAAATCAGTAATTTAAATGTTGCACCTGAATGCTATGGTGGGCGCAGAGAGCAGGCTGGCTATGAAGAAGTTCGCGCTGTGAAATATGCATCTGGACAGCCCAGGCCTCTTGCTGGCATGCTTCCAAGGGCCTTACCGAGCTGTTTGGCATTTAGCAGAATACAGAGACTTCTGGGTCCTCTTGCTCTCTTGTGTTTTTGGAAACTCTGGAGTGCTTATTTTTCTCCTTCTCACACTGTTTCTCTCATCTTTCTATCACTGTCTCTTCCAGCTTTCTGGAATAAATTTTTTTGCTGAGGGTTCAATGCTGAATCCTGACTTGTCTGTAAATTGGCTGAGGGTAAATTTTGTAGAAGATGCGGAAGAGAGTCTGGGTCGGGGAGAGCTCTGTTATATTTCCCATGGGCAACACCTCACCAAGTAGGGTGAGGTCAGGGATCAACAGCGCCCCCACCAGAGGCTAAAGGAGAGGTCTTCAGGCCCCTCATGCACAAGCCCACTGTGGCTGGGCAGAGACCGCCCCAAGCAGGCAGAGCCGAATCTTCCATCCATTAGCTCAGCCTCTGCCCTGTGTAGGGTCAGTGGGCAAGCACACCTCACACGATGCCCTGATTTCAGCAGTCGGTGCTGCAAACATTCCCTCCCTCAGGCTTTCCCTCTTCTTCAGTCCCTACATCCTCAGATCACTCTCTACTTTCTTTCTCTGATCTAACCTTTCACTCCTTCCTCCTCTCAACTCTCTCCTGTGCCCCCTGGAACTCCACAACCAGCAGATTACCCCGGATGCCCAACCTCATCTCCACATGTTCCCTCCTCTCCATTGCCTTAATTCACTTCTTCATTCAGTCATTCAGCGAATATTGGTTGAGCAATAACTAGGACTGTGGGACTTGATGCTGGGGATACAGCAGTGAACAAAATGAATAAACTCCTAGTAGTGAGAGGGTGAACACCTGCCATAGATAACGTCACATGTGGTTAGTGTTATAAAGAAAATTATAGCAATGTGAGAGGATAGAGAATGATGGTGAGAGGCAGTGTAGCTATTTTACACAGAGAAGAGGACAGGCGTTTTAGATAAAGTGGGAGCCATGTGTATATGTGGGGAAGAGCTTTCCAGGCAGAGGGAGCAGCAAGAGCTGCTGAGGAGCATCAAGGAGGCCAGTGTGGCTGGGCAGAGTGTTCAAAGGGGAGAGTGGGAGGAGACGAGGTAAGAAGTTGGTTGGAAGCCAGATTGTGTAAGGCTTACAGACCATTGTTAGGTTTCTGGAATTTGCTTCAAGTGAAATGAGAAGTCATTGGAAATGGTTTCAAGCAAAGTAATGCCAAGATCTGAGTTATGGGTTTTTTTTCTTTCATTTTTTGGAGGAAGATTAGCCCTCAGCTAACATCCACTGCCAATCCTCCACTTTCTGCTGAGGAAGATTGCCCTGAGCTAACATCTGTGCCCATCTTCCTCTACGTTATATGTGAGATGCTTGCCACAGCAGGGCTTGACAAGCAGTGCATAGATCTGCACCCGAGATCTGAACCGGCGAACCCTGGGCTGCTGAAGTGGAACGTGCGAACTTAACCACTACACCACCGGGCCAGCCCCTGAGTTGTGTTTTTAAAAAAGAGCTCACTAACTGCCATGTAGTGAATAGGCAGACACAGAAAAACCAGTTATGAGGTTATTACAATAAATGAGGTGAGAGATGATAGACCAGGCAGGTAGCAGTGGCAGAGGTGAGAAGCTGTCAGAGTCTGGACGTCTTCTGAAGGCTAAGTCAACAGACTTGCTAACAGAATAGTTATGGGGTATGAAGGAGAGAGGGGATCAAAGCTGAGTCCAAGGTTTTTGGCGTGAGTAACTGGATGAATGGAGTTGTCATCCACTGACATGGCAAAGACTGAGAGAGGGGCAGGTTTTGGGGAGAAACATCAAGAGATCTATTTTGAACCAACTCAGGAGCAACCATCAGCCTAGCAGCCATATTGTGGTCTTGAAATACCATTTCCCAGGTTTGCTTATCTCAAGTGTGGGACAGGAAATGCACCAGATGATCCTGGAGTGTCTTGAAATACCAGATAGCAAAGAAGCTATCAAAGAAAATTAGGGTCCAGTGGAAGGACTAAGCCACTTGCTAAATATGGGATAACGTGAGCATCAATCAGGATAAAACTGCAATGGATTGAAACATCATCAAAGAGGCTTAAACCCACGACTTTATGGTGGTATTAAAATTGGTCTCTTAATTCATCCCTGTTGGAGAATGATAGGGAACCAACCCATTATCTTGAAAACTGGCTAATAGAGGGAAAGAATCAAGCGTTTCTCCCCCCTTTTCTATACAAACTATACCTCAGGTAACCAAATAGTGATGAGGGACATTTCTCTTTACAGAAGTGGCCCAGCTAATGAAGGAAGGAGAATGACAGAATTCGAAAATCACCATTTGACGATCTTAATGAGATAACGGGCCCAGGCAGTGAGCATAAATGGCTCGAACATGACAAGAAGAGAGGGAAGGACACATTCTGTGCCTCTGATGGAAGGCTACCCCACGCCTCTGGAATCCAAGTGCCAATCTGTGGATAATACAGAGGTAGGTCGGCCATGGTAAACCACACCAGGGGCTGCATTCAGCAAAATCTAAAATGAGGAAGATTCTATAGGACAAATGACCTTGTTTCAACAAATAAATTGAAAAGAAAAAAGAGGGGGAAGGAGAACCTGTCGATTACAAGAGATTTAAGAGATGTGTCAAATCACACTATGTAGATCTTATTTGGATCCTGATTAAAACAAACTCACAAAGAATTATAAGACCGTTGGAAATTTGAACACTGACTAGTTATTAGATGATATTAATAAATTATTTTCTATGAATGCAATAACGGTACGAGGATTATGTTTAAACATGAGGCCTTCTACACACCGAAATGTGCACAGATGAAATGATGCAACATGTATGTCTGAGATTGTCTTCAAACTGATGCAGGGTTGGGGGGAAGAGAAACAAGACTGGGAATGAGTTAGTAAGTGTTGAGCCTGTGTGATGGGTACACAGAGATTCATTATACTCTGTCTATCTTACATACTTATAGTCCGTCTAGCTACTTTCGTGGATGTTTGAAATTCCCCATTCTAAGATTAAAAAAAAAGGGAGAGAGATAAAAGATAAAAAAGAAAGAAAGAAGGAAAGTAGGGAAAAAGGGGAGGAGAGAGGGAGAAAGGAAAGGAAGGAGACAAGTTTTGTTTTGCACATGTGAAGTCTGAGCTGCTAATTTGATGTCCAGATAGAGACCTTGAGTCGGTAAATAAGTATGTGGGACTGAAGTTCAGGATGGTGTTAAGGCTAGAGACAGAAATTGAGAAGTCCTAAATTTATGAATGTATTAAAATCATGGAACTGCATGGGATCACCTTAAAAATGAGTTTAAATAAGAGAGAAGAGATGTTACAGACTAAATCTTGAGGATTTGCAAATCGTGAGGTCTGGAAGACGAGGCAGAAAAGGAGCTGCACCATGGCTACTGCATTCGGCAAAGGGAGGTCACCGCTGACCTGGACCAGAGTGGTTTGGGGGAGAGTGGTGGGGATTCTGGAAGGCAAGAAGGAGACCAGAGGTGGTGAGCAGAGCTGAGTCCTTAGAGGAGTTTTGCAAGAGAGCAGCAGAGATGAGGCAGGGGCGTGAGTGGGGTATGGAGCCGACAGGTTATTTTTCAAGTTGGGTAGAATTGCAGCTTGTTTTCATTCTCGTAGGAATGATCCAGTGGAGAGAGAAAGAGAGAGAATAAATAATGAGGGAGGAGGGAGGGGCAAGTGCTAGCTGGATGTCCTGGCTCACCCACGTGGGCCTGAAACAAGTTCACGATCAGGTTAATTGCAATGCATTTGGTGTTATGAAGCCCATTTGTTACTGTCAGAGGCCTGAATGTCACCCCTGTGGTCTTCCCAGGGACCCCGTGAAAGTGCTGATGTAGCTTTGATGCTCATGTGGCCATTCTGGAGCTGTGTCCACAGTGAGGGCACGAGGATGGGGGTGCCCTGAATGTGGAATTCACGGATCAGCACAGGTGGCCTTGTGAGGTCCTGTGCCAGCCCGGGTCGAGCTCCTTTGGAGACACTTTCTTGGGTAACTTGTACATGTTCTGAGCAAATTCCTCTCCTTCCACTCACTAGGTGGCACCACGAAGCAATTGATGACTTCCGACTCCATCACACGGTTCCCAGCAGCATCCGGATAACTCAGGCTGTGCCCTGCTGTGCTGCTCCTTAGAGCTGTCCATGATGTGAAGACACAGTGATGAGGTATAGTCAGACCACAGAGACCACACACTGGGCAAGGACTCGGGGGCCAGCTGGTCAGCACTGGGGGCCCCGCTGAGGCCAGTCTCTGCCGGGGCAGGAAGTCTAGATGCTGCTTCTGGGCCTGAGGAGGAGTTCAGAGGCGAGGCTGGGGTTGGAGCTGGGACCAAAGCACGTGTTGGGGATGAAGTGGCTGGAGGAGCTCCGGCCCCTTCGGCTTTTTGATCAGTACACCCTCTCTCCCCATAAACACTTCCCTGTATTAAGTCGTTTGGTTTCCATTATGTGAATACTAATAAGAAGAAGCCTGGCAGCCTCTGGGGTACCGATCACAAACATCATGATTGAGTCGGCCTTCCTGGGTGTCTGCACGTGGCTCCTCCAAACAAAGGCCTCAACACACAGAAGGGAGCTCAGGGGGCTTCCTCCAGCCACTGCGCACATGCGCTTCCCACAGGGAGTGGCTCCACGCCGAGTGTGGGGCAGTCACTCCAATTTCCCACACCCTTGGATAAGCTCTGATTTGGAACACCGGGCAGCTATTAATTTCCCCAGGCACTCTGGGCTCTAACGTGGCTTTTCGAGATGCTTCGTGGTATGTTAGGAAGAGCCCTGGAAGGAAGGTCCAGAGACCTACAGTTTCTTTCGGGCTCTGCACTGACCAGCTTTGGGCCTCACCTCCTCAAGTCCAACACATTTTATGTTACAGGCACTGGAGATGCAGCAGCGATAAAATAAAATTCCTCCCTGCATAAAACATATATTCTAGTTGAGGAGACAGATACTAAACGAACTAAACCAGATGAACAATATGTCCGGGAGTGACAAGTTCTATGAAGAGAAATAAAGTAGGGTGGGGGTGGGGAGTACTCTGTTATGTGTGTGACTTTAAAGGTGGTTGGGGAAGGCTTCTATGAAGAGGAGATATCTGAGCAGAGACTTGAAGGAGAAAGATGCCTGGTTACCTGGTGAGAGCATTCCAGGTAGAAGGAACAGCAGGTGCAAAGGCCTTGGGGCTGAGCATGCTTGGAATCCCAGAAACTCTCGGGGTTGGACAGGAGTGATGCAAGGAAAAGGTGGTAGGAGATTAGGTTTGAGAAGTGGGGACAGAGGGGGCAGGTGATGTAGCCTCATGAGCCATTGTGAGGACTCCAGCTTTTATACTCGCTCAGGTGGGAAGCATTGGAGGGGTCTGAGAAGAGGAGGGACATGTTGAAAAGAGTCACTCAGGTGCTGTGTAGAGAATAGGTTGAGGGGCAAGGGCAGAAGCAGAAAGCCCAGTAAAGAAGCCATTGCAATTATCCAAGTGAACGGTGCTGGTACTTCGGTGGAGGTGTGAGGAGAGGTCAGACTCCGGATAATTTCTGAAAGTAAGACGAGGCGTGCTGGCGGATTGCATGAGCAGCGGGAGGGTAAGAGAGGGGTGGAGCATGATGTGGTGGTAATCGCTAGAGCTGTTAACAGTATTTTAGTTGTTTTCTTCTCTTGGCACATAGTAGGTTTGCATTTCCCACCCTCCTTTAAGTTTGATGTGACCATCTGACTTGCTTTGGACAACAAAATATGAGCAGAAGAGATGCAAGTGGCTCCCGGGCAGAAGCATTTAAGGGTGAGTGAAAGACCCTGCGACTTGCCTCTTCTTCTGCCTCGAGGAAGGTGGAAATGTTTGGTCGGGTCCCTCGTGGACGTGATGAGCAGAGCTCCTGCCAACTCAGGTTGGACATGAACAACAAAGTGAACATTTGTTGTGTTATGTCGCTGAGATTTTGGGGTTCTATGCTACTGCAGCATAACCTAATTTATCCTGACAAATACAGATAAGAGGATGAAAGCGTTCGTACTGAGCAACCAGAAGATTGGGGTTTTCATTTCTTGAGACAGGAGAGAGTGTGGGAGGAGCGAGGGTTAGGTGTCTGTTTCTAGACATGCTAAGTTTGAGGTGCCTAGAGGGCATCCCAGGGCACATGTTGAGTCAGCAGCTGGAGTCACAGGTCTGAATTTCCAGGGAGAAGTCAGGCTGGAAATATACATCCAGGAGTTGCAAGCTTGAGGCCAGGTAAGATCACTAGGAAGGGAGTTCAGGCAGAGCAGAGTGTAGAGAAGCTTAAGGCGCTAAGAGAAGAGACTCAACTGTGTTGAGTGCTGCCGACAGGTCACCCAAGCGGAGAACTCTCAATTGACTTGAAATTGCAATGTGGAGTGATTAGTGACTTCAACAAGAGCAATTTTGGTGGAGTTGTGGAAATGAAACTGATTGAAGTGGGTTCAAGAAAGAAGGAGAGGAGAGAAAGTGCAGCTTGAGTGTAATCGACGCTTTTGAAGAGGATTGACGAAATAGAATGGTGATGGTGGGGAGAGAATCTGGGTCAAGGAGGTATTATTTTTTTTTGGATGGGAAAAATTGTGTACACACATGTGTTTTAGGGAATGATTTAGTAGAAAGAAAGATAAAAAACAGGTAGTGGGAGAGGGGCCCATGGATGAAGTGGTGTCAGTGAGTAGGCACAGGATGGGATCCTTCAGAGGCCTGAACCTGGGAACCCTCATGCAGCCCTCATGCTTGGGGGGGTGGGAGTGGAAATGCGGGTACAGGTGCACTGGGGTGGATGCAGTGCCAGGAGTATGAGTAGACTGGGGGTTGTTCTCGATGATCCACAAGATTCTTTTAGGTCTAAAAATGTATTATCTTAAAAATGAACTTTTCATTATAATCCCGTCATCAGCTCTTTCCTCTTCTTCATCTTGCAGATCTGGGCAGTCACTATGCACTGTTGATTCCACTCACTAAGCGGGCCTTGGCACTAGCATCCTCCTCACCTTAGCGCAGCGCCTGCCCTTCCCCACGCCGCTGGCTCTGCTCAACTGGCAGAATTGCTCAGGCTCCGCCGCTGGCCACCCGAGTTCGAACCTAGATTGAATCTAGCGGGCACTTGATGGCTGCCCTTTTTTCCACTGGTAAAATCGGAATGATAATAGTACTTACCCCATAGGCCCATTTAGAGATTAAAATGACAGTGGGTGTCAAGCTCTCAGAACGCTGGGACATAGGAGTCTGAGCTGTTGGCCTTCTCAGCAGTCCTCACGTCTGCATTTCAGAGCGAGCTTTCCACAATGCAGCTCTCCGTCATAGAACCTCCGATGCTCCCCGCTGCCCTCGGGTCACCTGTCAAACCAAACCCTTCACGATCTGGTCCCACCTCCTTTTCCAGCCCCGTGTCCTGGCAGGCACTTCTCTTCAGTGTTCCTTGCATTTCAGACACAGAAACGTGCCATTCTTCAACCCACATCCTTTCTTTTTGCTTCCACGTTTTTACAGAAGATGCCCCTGCGGCCCACTCCCCCCGCCCCCCCCCCCCCGCCCCAATCTGGTGAAATCCTGCCCATCCTTTAAGACTCAATGTAAGTAGTAAGTTTTGCTGGAGGAGTTCCCTGACATCCCCCCGGGCACCTTTGATCCTGGGCCGCCCCCTTAGCTCTGCCCCTGAGCTAAGTTTGCCTGTCTGTCCCCCTCGCCACGAGCTCCTTGCGAGCAGGAGCGCCGTTTTCCCCCTTTCTTTATTTTGAGCGCCGTGGACAGCTCCTGACACCCATAAACGCCTCGGGCAAGGACTCTTATTTCCTCCTTTGCATCCAGCTCTTTCCCAGACCTTAGCGTCGCACACTGAATTATTCGTTGAGGGTCTGTCTTCTCCATCACACCATGAATGCCGTGGGAGACAAGACGTTGTCTTTATTTCTACCCAAGTCACCAAAGCCTAACACACAGCAGTGGCTTAATCAATATCTAAAGGACAAAATGGAATGAAAGGACTCTGCCACCTTCCCAAGCTCACGTGGCATCCCCGCAGATCTCGAGGTGGCCTCCAGGTGGCGCCCGCCGCTCGGACGTGCGGGGCCGGGGGCGTGTGCCTGGCCGCATCTGCCCAGCGCTGGGTTCCCCGCGAGGGGGCGGCCGTGGGGCGGGATGGATGGGGTGCCATGCTTTTCTGGGTTCTGGGGCTTCTTCGCAGATATTTCAGGAATGTTAACTGGGGAGGAAGAAGAGGGCTGCCGCTTTCCAGTGCCTCTTGGGCGATTTCTAAGTCTCTGGTGCCAGCAGGTGGAGGAGTTACATCTCTGCTGCCGGCTGACAGCTGCCACGCGCACGCGCACGCGCACGCGCACGCGCACGCGCACACACACACGATGTTGTCATAGTAATAACAGCAAGTGGGTGGTTTGTCCAGGACACTTACTAGATGTCAAGCGCTGGTCTAAGTGTTTTACATACATTAACTCAAAGGTACATAATAAGATTTTTAAAAATCACAAATTTCCATTTTATAGTGAGGAAATTCAGGTACAGAGGTTGAGTAACTTGGCCGAGATGGCTGGTTCCTCAGGTAGCAGAGGTGGGCTTAGAACCCAGGCGGTCTGGTGCCAGAGTCTGCAGGCTCTCCCCTCTGCACCTTGCCTCCCTCTGACTGTTGAACTGAGTGGCCATTGGCTGTCCCACCATCTAGCGTGCAGCCAGCCAGACTACATTTAATAAGCAGCTACTGTGTACTAAGTACTTTGCTTTGTGTTGGGAATGAGCAGCTGAAGGAAAGAAAGTGTCTCCCTTACAGGAGCCTCCAGGCAGTCAAGGAAGACTGAAGTGTTGGGATGGGATGTGACCAATAGGTGGGAGGGGAGGAGCGGCAGAAAAGGATATGCCAGCCTTTTCACTGCCTCCCAGGCAGCCCATGTGGCACTCTTTTTTTTTTTCAGTGTCTCATTCTTGTTATTGTCTCATTTTTGTTATTTGCCCACCAGTGCTCCAGTCTTGGTGCTGGAAACCTGTTGGGGCTCAGGCATCCCCCACTCCAGTCTTGTCCAGGAATCCCGGCATAGAGCTTGGATCCTTGTCCTTACTGACCAACTTGTCCAGTGCTGCCTGCTGCCTAGATTTCTGAATACGAAGGACTGTGCTCTGCTCGATTATTATGCAACCAAATGACACCTCCCTCCCCCACGCTCCCCGCTTTCCCATCCGCATCCTGGCCCCGTCACCAACAGCTGCAGGTTGCCTGATCCTCCACTAAGCTCTGCTTGCCAAAGCCCCAGCCCAGCCTTACCATCTGCACCTCCTCTGAGATCTTCAAACCCCAGCTCCCTATCCTTCTGGCTCAATCCCACCTCTACTTCCACTCTTAGGGGAGTCTGTAAGACCTGCAGACTTTAGACTCTTCCCATTTCTTCATCAGTCTCCTGCTGGCCTGGCTTCCTTCCCCATCAATCTTAGACACCATGCTTGATTACTTGAACTACTTTCTTGCTGGCCTCTCAACTTTCCTGTCTCCTTATAAACACCTGCTCTGGAAGCCCACCAGGCTGGATCAGCTGGGCTCTGCTTTCTCTACTCCTTCTCTGGGGCTGCTGCAAGAATTCACACCGTTGGCAGTTTGGTGCCAGGTAGGACCAGCTACATGATTTGTGGGGCCCAATGCAAAATGAACATATGGGGCCCTTGTTAAAAATTTTAAGAGTTTCAAAATGGTGACAGCAGAGCGTTAAACCAAGTGCAGGGCCCTTCTAAACATGGGTCCCTGGATGGCTGCACAGCTCACACACCCATGAGGCCCTGGTGCCAGCTCATAAACATGGCTCCCACCTTCACAGAGTTTCCTGGTGTCTCAGGCTGCTGTCTCTCCTGCTCTCTCCATTGGCCAGACGTCACTGCTGTCCTCAGCTATCCCATAACATCCCATTCCCAGACAACATCCCTCCAGCCTCACTTGCCTTCTGGAAGGCTTTCCTGAGCAGAGGAGAAAGACTGGAGTTCCCACCAGTGTGAAAGCCATCTGGACCACACACATAGTAGACAAAGACCAAGAATCTCTGTCATAGTGACCCCCTCAAAGTCTCGTCTCCTCAGCTCCCTGGGTGCCTGGATCTAGACATCATGGGAAAAGATAGAGGATGGGAAAGAACCAGCAGGCTGCTGAGCTGTCTCTCTGGCTTAGCGTTGAAGGGGCGTTTCACATGTGTTCCTGGATCTATTCCTTTAGGGAGCTTTTACTTTCCCTATTTTATAATTTTAGAGATGAGAGAACAGACTCAGAAAGGTTAAGCAGCTTGCTCAAGGTCACACAGCTACCATCAGGCAGTGGCAGGCTTTAAGCCTAGGTTGGTGTGAGGGCAAAGTCTACATTTTCTCCTCTAGATCTCACTCTCCAGAGGGGCAGTGCTAGATCTTGACACTAAATCACTCGCCAAATCCAACCTTCTTTCTGCTCCCCGTCCCCTTCACATAGATTATCTCCTGAGGAAGCTCAGTGTCCTCCTCAGAACCTGCCCAGGGACCCTTCTACACATTTACAGATAAGAAAAATGACTCAGCATTCCAGAAGAAAAGTTCCAACTTGGCTGTTCTCTGACAAGCCCTTCTTACTGGACCTCCCCTTTCCATCTGCCTGGGAAGGCGTGGGAGAGGATTCGGCCCCCTGTGCTCGGCACTCGCCCCAGCTCCCATGCTCCCTGGGCATTACCTACCCTCTCTTCCTTCATTTGAACCTCTAGCGCCAGGCTGGTCCAGGCCACAGCTGGGTCCACCCTTGTCCTGTCTCGGATGGAGCTTCTGCGAGAGCCCCTCCCACAGCACTGGGAGTGGCATTCAGGAGATATGGAAATGAGAACACTGACTGGACATTTGATGATATTAAGAAATGTTAATCTAGGTGTGGTAAAGGTATTTGGGTTACATTCTTTAACAGAATCATTTTTAAGAGATATACTCTGAAATAATAATTGATGAAACCAAATAATACTTGGGAGTGCCTCAACATACCTTGGGAGGGGACAACTAGGGGGCAATTTGGATAGAACAGGATTGCGTGTGACCTGCTGATGCTGGGCCTTGGTGATGGGCACGTGGGCTTCATTGTACTCTTTTATCTGCTTTGCCTTGGTGTGAATTTCTCCACAGGGAAAAGTTTAAAAAATATATATTAGGCATTAAAATGAAGGACAGTAAACCCAAGAACTCTGTGTGTATGAGAGTGGGGGTGGTGGTGGGCTGAGCTGGGAAGAGGCCTAAAATTGGCAAGCGCAACCAGGTGAGGAAACATCACATTTCTGCTTTTCTAGAATTAATTTGTGACCAGCTACCACTTCACCCTCCCCCCACCCCGTCCATCAGCCAGGACAGGGCAGGCCCGGTGTTCATCTCTGGGGAGCACGCTTACTTCCCGTGTCTTGCTGGGACCCAGGCGGCCTGTGTGGGCAAGAATGGAGCTCCCCCAGGCTTCTCCTGAGGAAGTGGCACCCTGACAGCCTGCATGGCTGGAGCCACTCTTTCTGTCTCTGCCACCAGATGCTGCTGTTGAGTGCTGGCCCCTTACCTTGACTTCTGTTGCTTCTTGTCCTAGCAGAGGGGTGCTTGCCTGGGAGGGGGCATCAGAAGGAGGCTGGTTTCAGGGTGACCCCTTCCATCTGGGCTCCACTCTGCCCAGGTGACCTCTTTTGTTCTCTCAGGCTGCAGTCCTGGGCCATGACCTGGGGAGCCCTGCTTTGCCGTGGTGGGGGCCGACCCCTCCCTACGGGATGAGAAGCCCATGGGCCAAGTCTGTGCCAAACAGGGTCAGTCCTCCCTGTATACCATGCTCGGGCACCCGGGTTGCAAAATTCCCTGCCTAAATGCCGCAGCCTCTTCCAGGGCTGTGGAAGCCTCTTCACCGTCTGTCCTGGCTGTAGTGAGTTCGCCTAGGCCTCAGGGATGCCCAAGGGTGCCTCTTTGTAAGGAGCCTTTGGATGGAATCTGGACGTGTGGGTTGAGGCGTTTGTTCAGTGCCTGCTTGATGGAGTCGCGGGGGGACGAGAAGGAGGGAGTGCGGGCCAGCTGCCTCATTTATACTCTTGCAAATTTAGGGCAGGTGTGGGCCTGGGTCCGTTTGGGAAAGGAAAAATACTATTCCTTCTTTCCTACTGATTCACCCTTTCCCTTACCCTTCCCGTCCTCTAGGGTAAATTAAAAGATTTCTTGCAGGAAAACACACCAACAACAACTGAACAAAAAACCTTACCTCAGACTACACCTCCAAACAAACAGGTGCGACCCCTGCACCCGGAGACTGAGTTCTCCGAGCCCACCCGCCAACGTGCTTTGAAGGGGTACTCAAGGGGGTTGGGGGGAGGGTTAGCCTCTCAAGGGGACAAACAGGGCCTGACATTGGCCTCAGGCTGACAGGGACAAGGACATCTCGGAGGAGGTGACATGGGAAGTGAGCCCTGTGGGCTCCCGTGGCAGCCTGCAGGTGGAAGGATCCTCCTCTCCATGAGGGTTTCCAAGCTGCCGTTCCCTGAGGAAGCTTCTCTTCGAATGTCAGCTGACCTAGAAGCCCAATATGAGAAACAAATGCTGTGGAGCTATTCTGGCTGAAACGGAGTTGGGGGCAGGGTGACTGTCCTGCTTGGTGACCTGCCCACCTGCTCATGAGGAGCAAGTTGAAAACTTCCAGATCCAGGGAAATGCACTAGATGAGGGAATTCCAGGTTAGGGTGCGCCAGGCTCTTCCAGCCTCCAGGAGCAGGAGCTGAGGGTCAAGGGGGGAGCAAAGGGGACCAATACTGGACACTGGGGACAGTTCCTCATTCTTCTCAGTGCCAGAACACACAGGCAGTTGCCCCGTGTTACCATTATCTGCCTTTAAATGAGATAAGTTCTCTGTTATGTCAAAGAACTAAGTAAACATAGGTGATTTCCAGAGTGAAAGGGTAGGGGTGGGCGTTTGTGGCCTGGGTCAAGGTAAGGGGCCCACGCTCAACAGCAGCAGCCCCTGGCGGTGAGAGCAAGAGTGGCTCCAGCCGTGCAGGCTGGCCGGGCTCCACCCGCTTAGACAGAAGCCTGGGGGAGCTCCATTCAGTCCTGCACAGGGCACCCCCCACCACCTGGCCCTGGGATCCCAGCAAGACATGGGAAGGAGGTGGGCTCCCCAGAGATGAACACTGGGCCCCGCCCTGTCCTGGCTGATGGTAGGGGTAGGGGGAGAGTGAAGCGGTGGCTGCTTACAAATTAATTCTAGAAAAACAGAAATGTGATGTTTCCTCACCTTGTTGCACTCACCAATGTTAGGCCTTGTCCCAGCTCTGCCCATCACCACCCCTACTCTCACACACACAGAGTTCTTGGGTTTACTGCCATTTATTTAAATACCTAATATATTTTTAAAAACTTTTCCCTGTGGAGAAATTCAGACAAAGGCACAGTAGATAAGAGAGTACAATGAAGGCCACGTGCCCATCACCAAGGTTCCATCTTGTCATCTCCATGATTGTCTTGCTCAGACCCCCCCCCCCCCCCCCGTGCTGGTTACAAAGCCGATGACTTTCAGCTCAGACCCACCCCTTCTACGCTCCACTCTGTGATTTTGGGGCTGGGACTCTGCACACCACAATTCTCCGTGGCCAGCTGCTCCAGGTTAGGCTCTGTTCATAAGGGGCCGCAGAGGCAGGGGAAGTGATGGATCGCAAGGTCGGAGGAGGGAGCAAGGACTTGCTCCTTCCTGGCTGCTTCTTGTCCCTGTGAGCCTCACCCCAGCAATGACTCTTCACCTTGCAGTTACAATTCCTTCCAATGGCAATGTGTTCCAGTTTCCAATTTTTTCTACACTCCCAGCACCAGCCTCAGAGAGACTAGGCTCCGTCTCCTTGGCGGTCTGATTCCTGGCTCTGCAGGGCCCCTCTTCCAAGCTTCTAAGTGATTAGAACCCCAATCTCTTCCCTTTGATCTCCAGGCCCAGAGGTGGAGCTGCTTCCTGCAATTACTGCCTCTGTGTTGATCTTGACATTCCCTTTTTGCCTTTTTATCCTCCAATACTTGCTTCACCTATTGCCTAGATTAAATTCTCCCTGTTAAAATAACTGGTGAGGTTCCTGTTTTCCTATCTTGACCCCTCAGCAGCATTGCCTGGAGAGCAGATGAAGGCGTAGCCTTGCCTGGCTGGGCTGCTTTGAGGAGCCCGAACTCAGAAACCTTGCCAGCAGCCCCCATAAGTCCAACTCTATGGTAAAGGAACTCTCTCATCTCAAGAAAAGTCCCCTAATGTAATGCAACATTTCTAAACAAATCACTCCAGGAGGGAGGGTTTAATTTAAGAAAGCCAGTAGGGACGCTAAGTCTTTTCATTCCAATCAAAGCTGTCAGAGCCAGTTAGCATCAGAGCTAGTCAGGTGGGCCCAAAGCTGCTGTCCATCCAGCAGCAATCCTATCACCAAGGAAACCACCTGTCAGAGCAGAAAGCGATGAACAGGGTCCCCAGGAATCAGCCTGAAACTCAGTTGTCTGACGTGTTTGTCATTATCAATTTTGCCCAAGTGTAGCATCTCTTGCAAGAATAATTCTCTGAAACTTGTTCCACCTAAATCACCCTGTCTTCTGTTTCCCAAATCGGGAATAACCCACCTCTGAGAAAGACATGTGCTGGCAAGCGTGACAGACAAGAAAGAGAGTCACTTGTTTCCTCAACAACAGATAAGGCAGACTATCTGCTGCATTGACACCAGCACTAGTGTCTGGGGCCCCCACATCTACCTTTCCAGGCTCCAATGACTTCTGGTTATCTAGGCCCCTGACTGGTGGTCATCGAATCTGCCCACCCTCCCCACACAGCAGTACCAGGAGAGCATATTCTGTAACTACCCTTCCCTTTATCTGAATTGATGTTTGACATCACCATGCTGCAAATGATTAAGCAAACCTCCATCTTATCACTGCCTGATCACTACAAATGTGATAAGGAGATTCATTCACTTATTCAATCATCCATAAATATTCATTGAGCACCTCCTGTGTGCCAGGCACTAGGCTGGGCATTGAGGGTAATAACTAATCATTTACTAGTGGTGGATGGAGCCAGTGCGCACTTAGATAGGATGATCAGGGAGGGCAGTTCTGTGGAGGGAACATAGCTGTGTTCCAGGTATCCATTGCTATGTAATAAACCACCCCAAAACTTAATGACTTAAAACAATGATAGCAGTTATTTTGCTCACGAATCTGCAATTTAGGCAGGGCTTGGAGGAGACAGAGTTCTCTGCTCTATCTAACATCAGCTGGGGCAGCTTGGAGGCTGGGAAATGGACTCATCTGAAAGCTTCCTCATTTACATGTGTAGTGGTTGATGCTGGCTGTTGGCAAGGATTCAGCTGGTGCTGCCAACTGAGACACCTGCGTGTGGCCTTTCCATGTGGCTGCTTGTCTTTGTTATAGCGTGGTGGCTGGGTTCCAAGGGTGAGCCTCCCAAGAGAGAGAACCAGGTTGGAAGTTGTATCACCTTTTTTGACCTGGTCTTAGAAGTTACAGAGTCACTTCTGCAGCATTTTATTCTTTAGAAGCAAGTCGATAAGGCCAGCCTATATTCAAGGGGAGGAGAATTACGCTTTACCTCTTGATAGGCAAAGAATTTGTGGATGTGTTTAAAACCACAGCAAGCTATGACCTAAAGATGAAATTAGTGGAAGAGCATTCCAGGAAGAGGTCCTAGTAAGTGAAGGCCCTGAGAGGGCCTGCATCTCTGTTTCCCCAGTGTCACCAGTGCCTGGCATGGTGCCTTACACATGACAGACTCTCAATAAATATTTGTTGAATGAATGAGTGATTAGTAAATCAACGTGGTGGTAGGTATTACTATCCTCATTTTATAGTGGGAAAAATTGACAGTTATGAAGAGGTATTTAATACTCACAACCCAGAGACAAATGACATTTCATTAACCAAAATTAATTGAAAGTGACCCAGGATCAAATAACATTTTCAGGCACCAACTGCTGTAGGAATTGCTTGAGCTGGTTAGCGAAAAGGGCCATATTTGCTCTGACTTCACTCTACTGTGCCCTCTCTAATCAGGATCGGAGATTTGCCGATCTACATCACGTTCTTTCCCTATACATCCGTGCTCTCAGAGTCAGCAGACAGATACAAAGCTCAGAGGAATTTCATTGCCAAGGCAATGTGGGGCTATCAGAGGATGAGTATTTGTCTCTCTCCCGAGAGACCTCACGGCGTGGTACTCCTTCTGCTAAGGGTCTGGTCTCCACCCTGCAGTTTAGAAACTGGATCTGTCAGCTTACCGAGCATGGATCCATCTCTTACCTTTGGGTCTCATTAATTAAGCTCAGAGAGCTGATGCATGAAACTAGAATGTCTGTTTATGAATTCATGAGAGGACCAGAACCATGTCTGTGTCTGAAATAAATGTCTCCACATGGCTTGCACGTTCTTTCACTGGAGACAGTCTTGCAAGGAAGGCAAATTATCAGAAGGTTGCTTAGTGAGCATGGAATCCAAATGAGGGGAGCAAGAAAGATGATTCAAATGTTTAATGGCTTAAGCTGGGGAAGTCAGACATCATCATCTTTACTATAGGAAGGGTCATGCAAATGGCACCAGAATATTCACAGCCATTGGCCGAGGGGCCATCTCCAGTGGACAATTTCTTAAATGGGCTCTGCTAATGTTCACCATCATGATGCTCTTTTTTCAATGTTTTCATGGCCAACCAACACTGCCTTGACTGGCCTTTTACTCTTTCTCCTTGCTGTTTTCAGACTTATTCTGTCTCCCTAAGATGACTTTATGCATCTCAGCTCTGATTGGTTTTGTGTAGTTGTAGAGCTTAATTCTCAGAGGATCACCTTATTTCCTTAATTTACTCATACTTGAGGGAGGCCTCACCAAATTCCTCAAGAGCCAAAGAGTTATCTACTATTCTTCTAGTTTTATCCTACTTTATTCAAAAAGATATTTGAGGACGCTTATCAGAGACTTTTGTCCCATCTTTGTACTATGCCCAAATTACTTACTTTCCCCATTTGTAGATAATCTTTACCTTAATTGCCACTTGTTGATTTTTAAAGTTAGCTTATTAATTAATTCTTCCTCAGGCACGAGATTACATGAGTACAGTGCAAATGGCAATAAGGACATTCGTGAGACAGAGTACTTTTCTTTCCATAATGGTAAACCCCTGCTGAAGTTACCTTTAAGTTAAATAGAGCCACCAAAACTGCCTCAGTGAATATCTGGCTGTTTTTCAGCCAGGAAAAAGTCAGTTTCCTGCTTAGTGATTTTAAGGGCCTTCACACCAAAGTTCCACTACCCCGTTCCCCACACCCTTTGGTGATACTCGTCAGCTCTCAACATCCTTCTATTCAGATCTTACCTGTTGTCCAGAGTCTGGTTCTCCACCCTGAAGCGCTCTCTGACGTCTTCCTTCAGCCTTACCTCACCCTTTTCAGGATCTTCGCAGTCTTCATGATTTGCACTGTAGAATCCACTGCCTTGGCTTGCTCTCCATTTGTTTGCTCTGTGCTACTCCTATCTTGGGCAGATTGTAAATCTCACAGTACCAAGGTCATTTTTCCTCTCCTTGTATCTCCCATTCCATCCAGCTTGGCTGGAGCAAACAGCCAGCGTTCCCTCAAGGCCTCAACTTGACCCTACAGAGGACCTGAGAGGTGCTGAGTAGGAGTGGCTGAAGACCTGCGGAGCTTATCTGGGGACATTCGTTAGAAGGGACTTTTAACCAATGTTTTTGAAGGCTCGAGGAAGGACTCTGTTCCTCAGGGAATTCATCCTCTTCTCTAAAGACTGTGGGATTGTCCATGTTTTGCTAAAATGGGTGGATGTGGCAGATGGTCACTAAACTATTCTTCAAAAGCTCTTAGATGACATGGAAAACATAGAATGTTAGAACTGAGGGAAACTAGGGATAATCTAGTCTCACCTGTATTTATTCCATAAACAATGATTTCCTGTTATGTGCCAGGCATCGTGCTAGGGCTTGGAGGTAGAGAGGAATGATGGAATCTTTGCTTTCCAGGAGTGTGTGGTTTCTTGCAGAGAGCACAAAGAGGTGGCTTAAGGGCTCCACAGGGCCATTTAAAAATAAGAGGTTTTAGGGGCCAGCCCCAGTTGCCTAGTGGTTAAGCTTGGCATGCTTGGATTTGTGGTTACCATGGGGGAAGGGGGAGGGTGGAGGGCAAAAGGGGGGATTAGGCATACATGTGTGGTGATGAACTTTAACTAGTTTTTGGGTGGTGAACATGATGTAATCTACACAGAATTCGAAATATATTATGATGTACATCTGAAAAAAAAAAAAAAGAAAAGTTCGCTGTGCTCTGCATTGGCAGGCAGCCTGGATTTGGTTCCTGAGTGTGGACCTACGCCACTTGTCTGTCAGTGGCCATGCTATTGCAGTAGCTCACATACAAAAAGAGGAAGATTGGCAGTGGATGTTAGCTCAGGGCAAATCTTCCCCAGCAATAAATAAATAAATAAATAAAAATGAGAAATTTTGGGAAATTGGAAGATCCAGTGATCTGAGTTTGCATTCCCTATGGCCGCTTTATCATTTATGTCAGGGGTTGACAAACTTTTTCAGTAAAGGTTAGATAGTACGTCTCACCTGGACATCTCTACTCACCTCCCAATCAGATTCCCTATTTTCAACTTTGTTTCCTGCCCATCTGCCAGGGAGACCTTCCTAAAATACAAATCTCATTATGTCTTTCCCGTGCTTAAAATCCTTCAGCCACTCCCATAACCTTCAAGATAAAGTTCCTGCTCTTAGCATGATGTTCAAGGCCTGCATTAATCTGACTGAGGACTCACTTTCTCATTCCAGAAGTGGAGCTGGAAGCAGGTGCTTTTTCCTCCCAGATTCCTAAGACATGAGAGAACACAGGCATGCTCTCATGCTGCCTCAAAGAAGTGGAGAGATCCTTGCCAAGAGAGGACTGAAGGGCTACCATTTCTCTCATTATGGGGGTGGGGGTGGGGGAGCTGGCACATGCAGATGGCAGAGAAGTAGTAGGGGGAGGCACTGCCATGGCTGATAAAGTCATAGATGACTAGTCCTTCTGAATTGGGAAAAAAAACCAGTCCTCCACCTGTGTGTCTCTGACTGCTCGCACAGAACACTTCTCTTCTGACACTTCTGGTCACCAAACATGTGGGGTTTTTTCCTCTACGGCAAGCAATTCTGCGATGCCAGCTTGATGTCCTACAATTTAACTCAATTCACTTCAGTTCTGACACTATCTACCTGGAGATAGTGCCAGATTCCACAGGTTAAGGACTCCGTCCCGCAAGACTGCCCCCAGCTTCAGGTGCCGATCGCAAGTCCAGGTTGCCACCAGCGCTTCTGATCAATCGGATACAAATCGGAGGTTCCCATGACCCCTTCTTTGGGTTCAGTTAATTCGCTAGAGCAGCTCACAGAACTCAGGGAAACACTTCAATTTACCAGTTTATTAAAGGATATGATAAAGGATACAGATGAACATCCAGATGAAGAGATACATAGGGTGTGGGAGGGTCCCGAACGCAGGAGCTTCTGTCCCTGTGGGGCTGGGGTACGTCACCCTCCCAGCATGTGGATGTGTTCACCCACCTGGAAGCTCTCCAACCCCCGTACTACTGGGATTTTATGGAGGCTTCCTCACGTAGGCATGATCAATTATTAGCTCCATTTCCAGCTCCTCTCTCCTCTCTGAAGAATGGAGAGTGGGCCTGAAAATTCCAAGCTTCTAATTATGTCTTGGTCTGTCTGGTGAGCAGCCCCCGTCCAGGAGCCCCCCTCCCCAGAATCACCTCAATAGAACAAAAGATGCTCCCAGTGCTCTTATCACTTAGGTATTTACAGGGGTTTCAGGAGCTCAGTGCCAGGAACTGGGGCAGAGACCAATACATATTTTTTATTGTCTCACACTTTTGTCCCGAACTGCGGGTCTTGGTGGGAGTTAGCACAGAGCCGGAGTGGGTTTTGCACACCCTCACTTATGCGGCTCGCTGAGTGAAGTCGTAACTCTTTAGAGAAGCTGAAATGTGACATGTCTGAAACTCAGTTTCAAATGGTTCAGAAAACACAGTCTATCTATCTACGGAGAGATGAAGCTAATACAGCAAACTTAACAATGTTGTATCTAGGTGGAGGGTAAATGAGTGTTTATTGTACTATTCTTTCAACCTTTCTGGATGTTTGAAATTTTTATAGTAAAAAAGTTAGAAAAAAGAATATAATGTAATAAGGAGTTTGTAAATACAAACTGTAAAAATAAAAATTGAGCAAAAATTTACTAAAAAGTAAAAATTCAGAACCCAGGAGATAATTCTGTGTTGGAAAGTTGGGTAACTTCTTAACCTCCCTGGGTTTCAGCTTTTTCACTTCAAGTGGGGAGGGGAGGATTGAATTAGAAAATTTTTAACGTTTATTGAGCTCTAGCATCCTGGGGTTTGATGTAAAGTATAAACATGCTCAATTCTGTATTTGCTCTCCCCTTCTTAAAGGGTAAAAGACACGCTCCTCAGCTATGGCCAGAAGAACTTCATCAATTTGATACATAATCCACTGATGTCACTCTTTCTCCTTATATCCTCTCCTTGATATTTAAGTGTTGAGCTTATGTTCTTCATGGGCACGCTTAATGACTACAGAATAATTGACTTCTACACTAAGTAATGAAACAACTGACCAACCAGTAAACATTTACTAAGCAACTACTTTGAAATGGTCTGTTAGGTGCTGTGGGGAGTCCAAAAGAAATAGGACATCAACTCTGACTCAAGGAACTTAGTGTTTTGGGGAAGCCCCAAGTGGTTACACACAAGCCATCGAGGAACAACCTGGGGTCTTGTAGCCCTGTAGGAGTTCCAAAAAGAGGAGAACTGAGAGTGACTTGGCTAGAAGACTGGAGGAGCTAGCGTGGAGAAAAAGTTAAGAGCAACTTGTTCCACTTAGGACCATCAGTATTTGATCTGTGTGCTATCCTTAATCATAGTTGCTTGATTTCGCTTATCAGAGTCTGAATCTCTTAAAGAAGCAGGACAATGGGGAAGGTCAGCAGGAGATGTAAGATGGAAGGGAAGTCTGGTAGGGCAAGGGCTTAGGCAGGAACCACAGGAAGTTGTGTTGGGTAGGGGAAGGTCAGGTGCAGTGGGGTAACCAGCAGTGGATGACCCAGGTGGGAGCCCTGGCTGAAACATCAGAAGCAGTTGTTAAGAAGTTGCTCCAGGTGCCAGAGCAGGGTCAAGATAAGAGGTGAGGGGCCGGCCTAGTGGTGTGTTGGTTAAGTTCACGTGCTCTGCTTCGATGGCCCGGGGATGGCGGGTTTGGACCCAGGCGCGGACTTACACATGGCTGATCAAGCCATGCTGTGGAGGCCATATACAAAGTAGAGGAAAACTGGCACAGATGTTAGCTCAGCAACAATCTTCCTCAAGCGCAAAGAGAAAAATTGGCAACAGATGTTAGCTCAGGGCCAATCTTTCTCAAAAGAAAAAAAAAAGATAAGAGGTGCGTTTAACTACTGAGGTCACCTGAAGGCCAGCATCTGAGACAAGCACCAAGCTAAGCTCCCAGGGAAGCCGTGTATTCCTAAAAAGGAATCTTTCCTAGTCTTAAACATGAGGACCTGTTAGGCAGTGTTTAGTTCCTCTGCATAGGAGCCATGGCCTCATTTCTTGAGCCCCACTCACTGACCATGTCTGTGGGCTGTGCTATGGGCTTCTGGCATTCAGATTTTCATCAGCTCCACCTGCCTTCTTCCCGCAGGTGATACCAGGATCCTCAGAATCTTCCATCTCCTCTGACATTTGGAGTTTGGGCTGGGTCTCTGGACTGGACTTTGACACTGTCTGCAGACTATTTTGATAGAGGTCGTGATTCTGGTGAGAGAAAAGTAGGGTCATTTTTTGTTAGAACATTGGCCGTCTTGAGAAATCAATTCCCCTACTTATGTGGGAACATCTTTAAAGGGATTTTTAAAAAAGGAAAATAGGATCTTTACCAATGAAATACCTTAAGAAGGTAGAATTAGAGAAAATTGGTTATTAACCTGCAATAGAATACAATTGGACCCCTATCTTACACCACTCACAAAAATCATCTCAAAACAGATTAAAGACAAATATAAAACCTGAAACTGTAAGACTCTTAGAAGAAGACATAGAGAATGTCAAACTCCTTGGCACTGGTTTTGGCAATGATTTTTTGGAATTGACTAAAAGCATAGGCAACAAAAGCAAAAATAAACAAGTGGGACTACATCAAACTAAAAAGTTTTTGCATAGCAAAGGAAACAATCAATAAAATGAAAAAGCAATCTATGGAATGGGAGAAAATATTTACAAACCATGTATCTGATAAGAGATTAACATCCAAAATATATAAGGAACTCATACAACTCAATAGCAAAAAAACCAAATAACTCAATTAAAAAATTGGCAAAGGACCTGAAGAGAGATTTTTCCTAAGAAGACATACAAATGGCCAACAGGTACATGAAAAGGTGCTCAACGTCACTAATCATCAGGGAAATGCAAATCAAAACCTCAATGAGATATCATCTCATGCCTGTTAGGATGGCTACTATCAAAAGGACAAGAGATAACAAGTGTTGGTGAGGATGTGGAGAAAAGGGAATCCTTGTGCACTGTTGGTAGGAAAGTAAATTGGTGCAGACACTATGGAAAACAGTATAGAGTTTCCTAAAAAAATTTAAAATAGAACTACCATATGATCCAGCAATCCTACTTCTAGGTATATATCTAAAGGAAATAAAATCAGTGTCTTGAAGAGATATCTGTACTCCCGCGTTCACTGCAGTATTTTCCACAGCAGCCAAGATATGGGAGCAACCTAAGTTCGTGAATAGATGAATGGATAAAGAAAATGTGGCACATGTATACTACGGAATATTGTTCAGTCTTAAAAAGAAAGGCAATCCTGCCATTTGTGACAATATGGCTGAACCTGGGGGACATTATGCTTAATGAAATAAGCCAGATACAGAGACACAAATATCACATGATCTTATTTATATGTGGGATCCAAAAAAAAAAGGCAAACTCATGATAACAGAATAGTATGGTGGTTACCAGAGGCTGGGGGTTGAAGGAAAAGGAAAGATGTTGGTCAGAGGACACAAACTTTCAGTTATAAGATGAATAAGTTCTGGAGACTTAATGTACAACATGGAGACTATAGTTAGTAATAATGTATTTTATATTTGAAATTTGCTAAGAGTGGATCTCAAGTGTTCTCACAACACACACATGCAAATGTAACTATGGGAGGTGATGAATATATTGATTAGTTTGATTGTGGTAATCATTTCACAGTGTTTATACATATCAAAGCATCATGCTGTATACCTTAAATATATACAACTTTTATTCATCAAAAAAATTAAAAAATTATTGCCCATGGAATTCCTATTTCAATATATTTATTAATCACGACGTTTCTCCTATACATACACACACTTGCACAGAGAGCTCATAGTGACTAATCCATTCAGTTTTGCTGGCTCTGGTGTTAAAGAAGTGTGAGGCAGCATCTTCAAGGGTGGTAGAGGTAAGCTGCTTCTAAGATATTCTATTCTCACAGCCCCAAAGTCAAAGGAGTTTGCACAGACCCCTTCCTGCAAAGGTAATTGTCTCTCATTCATGCCTGGTCGGGCCATGTTTGCTCTTGGAGTGATGATTTGAACTATCAACATCCTGCAGGACCCGATCTGGTCTGGAAGAAGAGCCGATGTGTTTTATCTTCCTGATCTTTGATCTGGTCGGTATATTTATTGACCAGATATGTCGTCTAGTACACAAGGCAATGCATACTCTCAGCCACTCTTTGTAAACCATTTCTTCTTTGCAGTCTTACAATGATGGAAAAATTTTCCTTTCTTTTTAAAATTAATTCTATCATAATTTTTTTAAATAACAAGAGTAACATATTCATTGTAACTGGCCAGATAATGCTAAGATCTGTAGAGAAAAACTTGCTAATACCTGCCTCTCCCAACTGCTGCCTTCTCACCCTCTTGAGGTGATAACAAATGTGAATAGCCTGATGTGTACTTTCACACATTTTCCTCCTTCCATGATCTTCCTGTACACACAAGCACACACACGTGCACACACATACACACACACTATGTCCTTTGCGTGTATCCTTATTTTTATAGCCACACAAAAACCTTTACAAAACTTTCGTATTTGTAATGTAGCTTTGTCAGCAATAGCAGTTTTTATTAACTAACCATTTTAATAACAAAAAATTAGATTCAAAATCTCAAGCTTAGTAAGAATTCTTCATAACTCTTACTACAAGTATAATTATCTATGTGTAAGTGATATGTTTCATGTTTTTCTCCCCAGTTAGACCATAAATCCTAAAGAGCAGGGCTCTGCATGTCATTTTCACCATTGTATGGTGCCTGGCACAATGCTTAACTCATAGCATGTGCTCAATAAACAGTTGTTGAATAAATAATTGGCTTGTTCATGTAGTCCAGTGGTTTAAAATTTTTTAATGTATTTTAGAAGTGTATTTTTTTATTGAGGTCACATTGGTTTACAACATTGTGTAAATGTCAGGTGTACATAATTATATTTCAGCTTCTGTATAGACTGCATTGTGTTCACAACTAAATGTCTAGTTTGCATCTGTCACCATACACATGAGCCCCTTTACCCCTTTTCCCCCAACCCCCTTCCCCTTGGATAACCACCAATCCGTTCACCTTATCTATGTGTTTCTTTATCTTCCACATATGTGTGAAGTCATATGGTATTTGTCTTTCTCTGTCTGACTTATTTTGCTTAGCATAATACCCTCAAGATCCATCTATCTTGCAAATGGCACAATTTCATCTTTTTTATGGCTGAGTAGTATTCCATGGTACACCACATCTTCTTTATCCATTCATCTCTTGATGGGCACTTGGGTTGCTTCCATGTCTTGGCTATTGTGAATAATGCTGCAATGAACATAAGGGTGCATGTATCTTTTTGAATTAGTGTCTTTATGTTCTTTGGAGAAATACCCAGAAGTGGAATAGCTGGATCATATGGTATTTCTATTTCTAATTTTTTGAGAAATCTCCATACTGTTTTCCATAGTGGCTGCACCAGTTTGCATTCCCACGGGCAGTGTGTGAGGGAGAAATGTATTTTTTAAAGGCAGATTTATCAAGGTATAATTTATATACAGTAAAATTCACTCTGTTTAGTGTTATGCATATATAACAAATATATACAGTCGTAACCGCCACCACAACCATAGCAGTTCTCATCTGCAGCAGACACAAAGGGTCATGGCTAAAAAGGTCTGTCAATACTAATGATGTAGGATATAAATCAGAATTTTTTAATAGATTCTAGCAAAACATTAAAGAGAATGTACTTGTATCAGAAGGAAAGAAGCACCACTAGGATATAACGCTAACTATTTTAGCAGAACAGAGCTGAGAAATCATCCATTCCAGTCCTCTCATTTTGTAGATAAGGAAATCTAGCCCAGGGAGGTTAAGTGACTTGACCAAGGTGACTGACAGATACAGGACTGGAATGAGCATTGCCTAATATCCAATCCTAAATTCTTTCCAATTCATCACGTGGATTCTGAATTGCTCAATGATATATGGAGCTGAACATTTATTTCTGTTCTTGCCTGTGACTTGCTGTTGTACCTAGAAAGTCATTATTTTCTTTATTTGCCTTGCTGGTTGGCCCCCAATAATCAGGGACCTGAACCTTCATTGGGTGCGCTTGTATATAGAAGAAAGCTGGGATCCCTGGCTCAAGTTACTACCTTTTTTGAGATCTTTGGCTCTGCTTTGACATGTCAATTAAAAAGTGCACTTGAAGCACAAAACTATTCATGATTGGTGAAGATCATACTTTTTTGTTTTTTTTGAGGAAGATTAGCCCTGAGCTAACTGTTGCTAATCCTCCTCTTTTTGCAGAGGAAGACTGGCCCTGAGCTAACATCCGTGCCCATCTTCCTCTACTTTATATGTGGGACGCCTGCCACAGCATGGCTTGCCAAAGCGGTGCCATGTCTGCACCCGGGATCTGAACTGGTGAACCCTGGGCCGCCGAAGCAGAACGTGCGAACTTAACCGCTGCGCCACCGGGCCGGCCCCGAAGATCATACTTTGAGTATTATCTTAGTAACAGATTTTTGACAGAACTGAAGAGATTTGGAAGCAAGATTTTGTTTTGTCCAGTATGTGAACAGCAAAGGAGTTAAAAAATGGACAAAAAGCAACCATTTTAGCAACAAGCAGGACATTGTTGACTTAGACAGAGAGGCAAGAATAGATGTAGCCATCCTTCTCTGTTCCCTGGCCCCCGCAGGACTAACCAAGCTCCAAACACAGAGGCTGGGGGTGGGACAGTGCTCCAGGGGACTGGTGTGGCTACAGAGATGGAATCTCCATTATTAGGGTGGGAGGTGAATGAGACAAAAAAGTCACCTTTGATTTCCATGTCCAAGATTTCCAGGTCTTCCATTCACATTGTTTTCTAGCCTTTTCAGCATTGTCTTAACAGTTCTGAGAACATATTACCTTAAAAATGTGTTTGAAAGGTGTCTCTGTGCTAAGAGGAAGCAATTGCTCTCTGGTTTTCCCCTCCCCATCCCGGTAATTATGCTTCTGTTTCTCTTAATAAAGCCGAAGAAGTGAGAGCTCCTGCCACTGCATCAGGCTAGAGAAAGCTGCTTTTGCAGGCTGTAGCCTGTCACTTCTCACTAGAAGAGGCGAGCAGGCAGTGGCTCTCTAAGATTGCAGGTTTATTAAGTGCGAAATAGAAACATATAACTCGAGCGATAGAAAAACAGTAGAAGCCTGTATTTTGACCTGAGGCCTGGAACCTATCACTTTGCATTAGCAGAGCAGCCCGAGTCTGACGTGGACCAGCCCAGAGCAGGGTGAGGTCCAGGATTAATAAACAGGGGTCCTGTGAAGATTCTGTAAGCCTGGCCTCACGGGCTAAAATATGTAGTTAATAGGCACTGGCAGGCTTGCTCTCTGATTATCGGGAAACCATCCAATTTGGCTACGGTTTTGCATGCCTATAGGGGGCCAGGTTGTAAAGTCAGCTTGAGCAATTTGATGTCTAATGGCAAAGCTTCTTAATTATGGGAATGAAAGCTACCTAAAAGAGCTTGGAGGCTCGAGCTGAATGGTGAGACCCTAAAAGTAGCTTGTTGCCCTGACCTTTTCTAGCTGGGGCTTGATGACCTGGGAGACCTCCCTGGAGAAAAGTCCCTCAGGGGCTACCTTCAGTGGCTCTCAATACTGGGAGATCAGTCGAGTGTGAAGTCTGCAGGATACACAGCTCAAAGGGCCCATCCCCTTTGCTCTATTAGAGAATGTTAGCCTTTGCACTCTGTTTTTTCATTCCTTCTTTTTTGTCTTTCTCATATATTTATTTAGCTAACATTATTTTCTTTCTTTTTTTGGCCTATCTATCTTTTAAGCTTCTGGGTTTTATTTTTTTCTTTTCTTTTCTTTTTTTTTTTTGCTGAGGAAGAGTCGCCCTGAACTAACATCTGTTGCCAATGTTCCTCTTTTTGCTTGAGGAAGATTTGCCCTGAGCTGACATCCGTGCTAGTCTTCCTCTATTTCGTATGTGGGTTGACGACAGAGCATGGCTGCCAACGAGTGGTGTAGGTCTGCGCCCAGGAACTGAACCTGGGCTACTGAAGTGGAATGCACTAAACTTAACCACTAGGCCATGGGGCCAGACCCTAAGCTTCTGTTTTTTAATCTTTCATATTTTATATTATTTATTCTTAATATTTATTCTGTTTCTTAATCTCTTTTCTGCTAGTTTATCTTAGGGCCATGATAATCTTATAATTTTGTTTTTGGTAAACTTGCTTTACTAACTTTATTTATTTTCACATAAAGTTTTATCTGGCTTTGACCATAACTTTACAACAGGACAGAGAGGTGGAGCCACACGTAGGATGACTGTGAAGAGGGCCCTTGGCAAAATATATGAAGAGAAAACCTTTTTCCTTGAAAAGGCCTTTTCAGCAGCCCAAAATAATTTGCCCATTTTTTCCAACATTGGATTTCCTTTCACCAAAACCCCGTGGCTTTGTTACTCAGTAGATCTTGAAGTCTAGGAAAATAATATCAGCATCTACCAATGACATCTGAACTACTGGAAATTTCTGCAGCATCTTGCTTCATGGTTGTAAAGGGAGAGGAGTTTGAGGAGGGAGTCCCCAGGCCAAGTGAGGCAGTGTTGGGGGGACTGGAAGGGTCATATGTGGCAATTAGTAGAGGTAATCATGTTTGTAATCCTTGAGCTAATGGTATAGCAAGACTGCAAATTTCTTCATAATTAAAGCTGGCAAGAGAGTTGTTGCCCAAGGGAATGAGAGAGAGTGAAAACCGAAGGAGTAAGCAAGGACAGGGGGCATATGCAATGAGAGTCCTGTGCTACTGTGGAATGATAAGATGTGCAATGGGATGAATGGAATCATGTGGAATGATGAAGACGATCCTGTTGAAGCCTATTGAGTAACCCAGGTTGTCCCCACCCTGAGTAACAGTTTCCTCTGAAAGGCAGAATCAACCTCAGCATCAACCCTTGGGGAAGTCAGGATCTTTCACAGAAAAGAGCACAGGAAAATGGTCCCCAGGCCAGCAGCAGAGGGTGCTCTCATCTCTTCCCGGGTCTTGACCTGCCTGTGGTGGGTGAGACTGGGAGGCAGCCCTGAAGGAGGCTTCCGTCTGAAGATGGATGAACCCTATTCTGTTAACCAGATTACCGGCTTTATGACATTCCTTGTTGTTGTTTTCCAGGAAATCTCCCAAGGATTTAGTACCATACTGTTCAAATGTTTTGGCCATGACTCAGTTGTGCCATTGAAGCTGTGTTTCTCAAAGTAGGTCTGCAGATGTTTATTTGAAGGAGGGAGTCTTCCACAAGAATTTCTAAATTTTGTGTTTTTGTTTTGAAGATAATCTAAAAAAATAAAAGTAAAATGTTCTACCACATTATTTTAGTGCCTGAGGCCAAGTTTGGTGACAACTGAAGGATAAATATCATCATGGTATTCTATGGGAATAAAGATTTTGCAGTAAATTTGAATAGATTAAGGTGGTGGTAAAATTGTTAAATTTCCTGTCCCAAGGGTATTGCAGGCATCCTCAATTCTGAAGACCCTCTGTCATTTCAAGTGATGGTCCCGACATTGTTCAAGGTCAAAAGAATCAGGTGGACAGGAAGTAAAGCACAAAACATGCAAACAGTAGGTCTATTAAAACCGACATCAGCAATTTAGTTCCAGCAAAACATCATCCATCACCCTGATGTTTCAATTTGAACTCCAGTGATTTTGTACGTTTGTTTGTTTTAGATTTGTAGCTTTGTTTGGGTTTTAAAGTAATTTAAGAGCTATAGGTATAGAAAATTTGTACCTAGTTTTATATTTGTTCATTTTTAAAGTAACATAATAAAAATAATGTAGACCAACAATAAGAGTTTACAGGAATTTTTTTCTTTACAAGGTATTCAAACATTATTCAAGTTTAAGAAACCCGTTATAGAGAACTAAGGGCAGGTTCTTATGTTTATTCTTTCTGTCCCAGGTTAAAGGGGTGATAGACCCTCTTGAGGCTGGTGTTGGGGTGACAGAGGCAACTAATGAGAGATAAGGGAAGACATCTGGGATGAGTTAGATATTTGTGGACTAGTGTATCCTCTCCACGTGGCTAATTTCTCCTCAGTCACAACCTTGGTGAATTTCATTTTATTAGGGAGGCTGATAGCTTTTTTAGGCCTTATAAAACATCTGAGTTCTAAGAAAATCAGGGGAAAGTTTTAAGTGTTGACCAAACCAAATGGGATAAAGGTGGATATTGGGGTAAGTGTAGAAAACTAGAAATTTGGGTTCAGAGAGATGAGATGAAGCTTACGCGTCTGGAGCAAATGTGTGTGTGTGTGTGTGTGTGTGTGTGTGTTGAAGGTCCCAAGACATTTGTCAACAAGTGTCTGTGAGCTGGTGGGTGGGGTATCCAGCTGAATGTCATCACCCTCTTTCCCAGAAGGCTTTGGTCTGAGGCTTCCCCGGGTTCTCTCAGGTGTAAGTCCCGATGTGTTCTGGGTTGGAGACAAGCTCCAACAACTGCTTCTCATAACTATTACTTGCCGTTGCAATCAAGTGTTGGAGCGACGATGGTGCTGTTGGGAGGCCAGCACTCCTTCCATCACATCTTCTCCCATGTATTTCAGTTCTGTGTCTTGGTTGCTGTAAATATGTGTACAGGGTGGAGAACTAGTCTCGGTCAAAGTCTTTCTGGGAAGAGTGAAGACCAGATGAATCCACACAGAGAGATGTAGCTGGAGGGAGAATGCCAGGGATTAATGACACTTGTGACATGTGCTCTCTCCAGGGCTTGGTGCTGATTAGTGTAAACCTTGATGTACCACAGGGTGACTGACAGATGCTGTACGCTACCTCCAGTACCTCCACGTACTGATCAGCTGCTGGGTGGTAGTTCCCTGATGTTCAGAAACATGCTATAGATATTGTGAAATGGCTCTTCTGGATGCAGGAGTACAGTGACAGTGCAGGCGTGTTGTCTATTCACTGAGCAGCAGCAGGAGTACTGGCCTAGGACCTGTTCAGTGCATCCTCCCCTGACCCCATCTGTGGGTGATGGGTGGTAGACAGAGGACCTGGAAAATGGAGAAGTTTTGAGTAATACTTTCTAAAATAAAAATACAAATTGGGATCCAAGGTTTTCTTATTCTACGTTCTTATAACAACCTGTAATTTTCTTTTACTACCTAGAGTAGTTCAGAGGGACATATTTGTGGACTTAATTGATTAATGTCTGTCATATGCTCTAAATTTTAAGCTCTACAAGGGCAGGGATTGTATTAACTTTTACTTGCCAGTGGAGCCCAACTGCTAGACAGTGCCTGAGAGGGTTTTCAACAAATTCTTTGAGAATCACTGACTGACTGCTATTCCTGGTTATAAGTATCAGTTATCAATTGCTACATAACAAATTATCCCAAAACTTAGCAGCCTAAAACAATAAATATTTATTATCTCACAGTTTCTGTGGGTCGGGGGTCTGGGCCTGTCTTAGCTGGGTGGTTCTGGCTCAGGGTCCCTCATGAGATTGGAGCCAAGATGTCAGCCAGGCTGCAGTCATCTGAAGACTTGATGTAGTAAGTTTTGAAATTGGGATGTGTAAGTCCTCCAACTTTGTTCTTCCTTTTCCAAATTGTTTTGCTCTTCTGGGTCCCTGGCACTTCCGTGTGAATTTTAGGATCAGACTGTCAATGTCTACAAAAGAGCTCCATGGGATTTGGATAGGCGCTGAGTCTGTAGAATAATCTGGGGAAGACTGCCATTTAACAAACACTAAGTCTTCCCATCCATGAACACGGATGTCTTCTCATTTGCTTAGGACTCCTTTGAATTGCTTTCAAGGATTTTACAGTTTTTAGTGTACAAATCTCACAGTACTTCTGTTGATTTTATTCCTAAACATTTTGTTCTTTTTGATGAAATTATAAATGATTTTCTTAATTTCGTTTCCAGATTGTTTGTTGCTAGTGTACAGAAACGCAACTGACTTTTGTGTACTGATCTTCTGTCCTGCAATCTTGCTGAGCTTATTTATTAGCTCTAGCAGTCTCTTTGTGCAACGTGTTTTGCGATCTGGTCTCAGAAGCCACATAGCATCACTTCTGCCATGTTCTACTCATTAGAAATGAATCCAGCCCACACTCAAGGAGATAGGATTTAGGCCTCTCCTCTGAAAGGTAGAGTGTTAACACATTGATAAAAACAAGACAACAGGCCCAAAATGGAGTCATTTATGCTAAGCCCCTGTCACTCGACCGAGATAGTTTCCAGTCTCTCAGAAATGGAATCTTAGTCAATCAGGAATCGCCTGATCAACATGAGTTAGGTAATCTGCCTGATGGACCCCTGCCATCCCCTAAAGGAAAGGAATCGTGCAATAACCAATCTGCTTTTTGCCCAGTACAATTTCCTTGTTCCTGTTCTCTTCTGCCTATAACTTTTTCATTTTGTACAGCTCCTCAGAGCTTCTTTCTATCTGTTAGGTTGGATGCTGCCCAATTCATGAATTATTGAATAGAGCCAATCAGATCTCTAAAATTTACTCAGTTGACTTTTATTTTTTAACCTCATACAACCAGTACAATTATTTTTTAAAAATTATTCAGAAATGAAGTGTCACTGGTTTCCTCCAAATACGTATCTCCTGGATAGAACTTGTAGGGGAGGAAGACATTTCCTCTTCCCAAACGGGGGTTCGTCTGGCCGGAGAACGAATTAAATTCACATGAGACAGAATAGCAAGAGAAAATTAAACAAAGCTTTATGAGGAACCATGGCCCGGGGCCTTTCTTCCCGAAGGAAGAAAGGGCACCGAAGAAGTGGGGTGCGCATAGTGGTTATACACCCCCAAACAGGGTGTTTCACATGTGATTGAAATGTCCCTCCCACAATAGTCACAAGATTGCCCTGTCAGCACAGCACTTGATGGACACAGCAGGTAGTGGTCTGCTGTCTCAGAGGGCATAGCAGGAGGCAAGACTATTGTCTGGAGCTGGGCGGTCACAGGTGAGCGCAATCGGTTCCTAGCCTAAGGAAAGATGCTTAATCCTTAAGAAATGCCAAAGTTGGGAGGGGGAAGGAAGTCAGTTACAGGAGGCTACCAGACTAGCACAATAAAATGCAGATTTTAAGTCCTTGCCTTTGGTATTGATTAAGAGTTTTTAGAGAGAAGGTCATCTCCTTTCTTCTTCCTGGTACAGAGAGGGAGGCACCTTTTACAGACAGAGATTTACCTTACAAATGTAAACGTGTCTTAACAAAGGGCAAGTTCCATTCCTCAGAGCCTCCTTCCCTGTCCCAGTTTATCAAAAGCAATCAGCCTCAAATAATCCTGATGCCAAAGAGACATATCTTGGGGTGGCCAATTCCAGGTCCCCACAAACTCTTACCCCAGGAGAGTAGATGGTAAATTGTCTCTAACCATTAGTTTATTACATAAAATGTTCACCTGACATTTCTCTTTTGCATTCATTTTCTTCTTGCAGCCTTTTAAAGATAATATTAGCCTTTCATTCTATATGGATTGCTACTCAAACTTTATGTGTGTATGTGTGTGGCTTTTTTCACCTTTGTCCTCCTGTTTCCTCTGCCCTTTTGCCACTGAAAATAAAATATAATTCCCCTTTTTAACATGACAACGCTTTTCAGCACTCAAGTGAGAAAGTCTTGTGTGGTTTAAATACAGCTCTTTTCTGTTAGTCATAGTAAAACCAGGGAAAGAACGATGAAGCTGGGGCAAGAGGTAAAATATTCAAGTGATGAGGAAAAAAATAGGCACAGGGGCAGGGTGGGAAGGGAAGAAGAGGGAGGGAAAGGAGGAAATGGAAGAAAGCGAGGGAAAATACAAATAACAGAGAACACTGGGAAAGAAGAGAGGTTAGAGAGAGAATCCTCCAAAAGCTAATTTGACACAGAAACTTCATCAAGTCTAACTAATCCTGCCCCTATAGTGGTCAACCCTTTTATTGTGTTAATTTAGAATTTAGGCTGCCATTAGTGCTTAACTACTTTGACATTGCTGGAATATTGCTTCATGAAGTGTTCTACCACAAGGGGACAAGTGTTCTACAAGCTAGGTGGCCATGCTTTTGTGAATTTCATGTGGAGCTTTCCACGTTCAGGAGTGTCCACAAACGTAATCTGAAGATGGACGCGGGATTGAGGTCCCAAAGCAGGCTGTGGTGAAATTTCCAGTGACTCAGACTCCCTTCTGAAGATTTTAATCTCGGCCAAACCTCTTGTTCTGCTCTAGTGGAGGCTCTCTGCCAACCCAGTTATGTAGCATTCACTACATCATTTTGGAATGGAGAAGGATTTCCCGTGTTATCTAATCCGACCTCTTCTTGGCTTCACCACTTTCTGGCGTGGGTGAATTAACCATCTTGTGTCTCAGTTTCCTCAACTGTAAAACAAGGTCAGACTATCACCTACTTCAAATAGGGTATTGTGAAAATTATGTAAGTCAGTATTGATGAGGATTTTTAGGCTGCTTAATTTTAAAACGGTTTATGATGAGGATTTCAGGCTGGTTACTTTTAAAACTACAGATGAGAAGCAGGCTCCGAGGACTGGAATTTTGCTTGCCCTTTTGAGAGACATTTGCATTTGTGAAGGAAGGGGGGGATGAGCTTGTAGGGACCTGAAATTGGCCACCCCAAGGGATGACTCTTTGGCATCGGGATTGTTTTGGGCTGACTGCTTTTGATAAACTGGGACAGGGAAGGAGGCTCTGGGGAATGGAACTTGCCCTTGTTGGGACATATTTACATTTGTAAGGTAAATCTCTATCTGTAAAGGTGCCTCCCTCTCTGTACCAGGAAGAAGAAGAGAGATGACCTTATCCCTAGAAACTCTTAATGGGAAAGGCAAGAACTTAAGTTGGTTGCTGTCTGGCAAGCTCACGTAACTGATTTAGGGTGGTGGCTTCTGACCTTTACTTAATCCGATTTGATTCTTGTCTAAAAGTCATGGGATCACCCAATGACCAGACCCCACCTTCACTGATACCATTTTAACATTTTTTTCATGTTCTTTCCTTTGTCTTCGTAAAGAGATGACTCACATACCTATGCCTTATTAAATTTAGCCCTAACCCTCAACTCAGGGCAGCAGCAGGAGCTGTGACTGCCCGTGGGTCCTGTCCCCATGCCAGCGGGGGCAGCAGCAGCGGCCCTGCCTGCCCACGGGCCCTGTCCCCATGCCAGCGGGGGCAGCAGAAGCGGCAGCAGAAGCTCTCACTGCCCATGGGTCCTGTCCCCATGCTACACTATTCTCTAAATAAAAGAGCACTACTGCCAGATCTGAAGAGTCTAAGAAATCTTTCTTTCGACTCCTTGGCTCACCGACCCCACATCAAGTATGACATATACAAATGTAAAGCACTTGGAACCATGCATATAGTGCTTAAAAAAATGTGAGCTATTACAACAGAATTGACTTAGTTAAACCTGTTATTGCAAGTATCAACTGTTCCTCTATGCCAGCAGATCTCAAAGTGTGGTGTGGGGACCAATGGGGGGCGGGGAAGGGGGTTATTCTGAGTGACCCTTTTCAAGGATCCGTGAAGTCAAAACTATTTTCTTAATAATGTTAAGAAGTTATTTGCCCTTTTCATTCTCATTCTCTCAATAAGATGCAGTGTTTTCCAGATTCGCGAAAAGTGATAACCTTTACAGAAGCAGCCAGAGAATCCAGTTGTCTTCCCTATTAAGCCAGATAACGTAACGTAATGACACAGTGTATTATTTTAAATGAATATTTTAAAACTTTAATTTCTAATACAATAAATATTGATATAACCTACAGAAACAAAAGCTTTTTGTGGTCCTCAATAATTTCTAAGAGCGTAAAGCGATCCTGCGAACAAAAAGTTTGAGAACCAATGCTCTGATGCAACTCGTGATTGCACAAACTTGGATGCCTTGTGATCACCACAACTTCAACCTCTCCAGCCTCTATGCCTTTTTCTTGTGGTTTCCAGTCTGGACTGAACCTCTGCCATTTCTGCCTGCAAAGTCCTAGCCCTCCTTCAAGAGCATCTTGCTCTCCTTGATGCTGGTCCAGATTTTGCGCCCTCCTCAGTACCCTCTTTCCGGCCTGGGCCCTCCGGGGAAGGTCCAGGCCTCCCTTGGACACTTGCCCTTCCCAGCCTTGGGTATCATTCTGAGTTGACTGAGACTCTCTAGCGGGTCGGGTCTGGATTTCTCCAGACCTGGCACTCCTCCGGGCACCAGCCCCGCCCAGCCACCACATTCACCAAGAGGCTCCACACGGGCTCAACCAGGCCGGAGAGTCACCGGGAGCAGCAAGAGAGACCCGGAGAGACCAGCAGCCGGGATCGCGCAGGGAGACAGAGATAAAACCGCCCAGTACCCGCCCACCACGGTCCGGGGAGCGCCCCGTCGCGTGAGGGGCGGAGCCACGCGTCCACAGGGGGCGTGGCCTCCAGTGCGCGCGGGAAAGGGGCCGGAGCCGCCTGCGCGCGCACAGTCGGCGGCCGCGCGCAGCACGCTCGGGGCCGGATGGCGGCGGCGGCGGCTGGAAGCGGAACGCCCCGGGAGGAGGAGGGGCCCGGTGGGGAGGCAGTGGCCCCTCCGCCCCAAGCCCCGACGGGTGCGCCCGGGGCTCGTCTCTCGAGGCTGCCTCTGGCGCGAGTGAAGGCCTTGGTGAAGGCGGACCCCGACGTGACGCTCGCGGGACAGGAAGCCATCTTCATTCTGGCACGAGCTGCGGTGCGGCGGGAACGAGAGGGACACAAGGCGGGCCGGGGAGCGTGGCGAGGGGCGGGGCCTCGGGGACTTCCGGGGGTGGAGCTTAGCGGCGCCTTGGGCTGGATTTGGGGAGTGTGGGATGTACTGGGGACAGGGAGGTGGGAGAGGTGCTGAGGCCCGATTGGAGCTGTGAGTGTAGGAAGGGAAGACGGAAGAAGGGTCACGTAGGGTGGTTGTATTGGTTTGTTAACACACCTGCCTCTTCAGGAGGGCCTGGACGACGACTTTAATTTGCATCTCCAGTGTCTAACACAGAATTTGTAGGAGTCTCAAGTGAATGAGTGGGATGAATTTACAAGGAAGGGAGGAGGGACGTGTCTGGGCTACTGCGAGAGTGGGAAGGGGAATAGAGCATCATGAAGTCCAGGACAACCTTCAGCTGCCCTGAGACCCTCCCCATGCATCTGAGCCCCCTTTCGTCCCTCTCCCCTGACTCAAACAGGAGCACTCACAAGACTTGTGCTAGAACCAGTTGGTACAATTCTCTTTGTTTGCTTCACAGGAACTGTTTGTGGAGACCATTGCAAAAGATGCCTACTGCTGTGCCCAACAAGGGAAGAGGAAAACCCTGCAGAGGAGAGATTTGGGTAGAGTGTCACTGTGGTATCCTGGATCTGGGGGCGGACAAGCGAGGGCTGGGCAAGGTTTCCCCTTTCACTGGTTGAGAAGGCATCACTGTAAGAAGAGAGGTGCCACAGGGTCTCTATCGGGTGTTTTGTTGGACTGTCACATTGCCAGAAAGCCCTTACCTTTAGGATTTCTCTACTTTGAGTGGCTGGAGAGGTGCCATAGCAGAGAGTGAAAGGAGTCTAGGTGTTGCCAGAGCTAACTAGACCCCTTTATACCTTCTGCCATATTGTACCAGGCTTGACATTTCTTTTCCCCCTGGAACGTGAGGGTTTGGTTTCTGACTCTTCTTTCTAGTTGGTGACCTTCACACATGTGTAAGCTTTCATATACTGTCATCTTACTTTCCTGGCTCTATTGCCAAACTCTTCTCTGATGACTTTCAGAGCAAAGAGGTTCCCCCCACTGAACAGTGTTTACCTAGGTATTTCTTACTCCTGTAGAGAGACAGATGATCGGTAAGATTTGGTGGTGGAGTATAGGAATGGATCTCAAGACAGCGAGGAACACATTTATAAATGCCCACATTTTCATAAAACCTCATGCCCTTCAGTGCGTGGGTTGTGCTTTTTTGGGGGGCTGATGTCCAAATGATCTGAGTTGGTCAGGTGTCCCTTTACCTTGTGTTTCAGATAATGCAATAGAAGCTGTGGATGAATTTGCTTTTCTGGAAGGTGAGTTCTTTATCAATGGGTGATCATTTCCGTTTGGCCTTCCATGCTAATGATCTGAGTTCACAACCTTGTAAAACTGATGCCGGGTTCTTCCTTGTTTGTGTAGGGATAATTCTTTCTCCCTACTTCCTGTTAAGATAGGAAAAACTGACTTGCTAAATCTGGTGAGATTTAGCAATTTTAATTCTATTCCCTTGGGTAATTAAAACTTTTTCCTGAATGTTGCTAACCATAAAAAATGGAAGGGAGTATAAAGACCCCAGTGGAGTTAGGTGGACTCAGAAGTTTGCTTCTTGCTTTGATCTCCATCTCTAGATATAAATCTTCCTCCTCATCATAATGCTAGAGTTCAGAAACAGTGGCCAACATTTAAAGGGTTACTTGTTCCTTCTCTTCAACGATCTGTGTAAAGCGATGATTTTGCTGCAGGGAGAGTCTGTCCTGTATCTGTTCTTAGGAATTTCGGATTAACTCATGTGCTAACTAAATCTTGTCAATGAAATAGAAAATATTTGAAATGCCTCATTTTATCTACCTTCTCTTAGAGCTGTTTCTCCTACTTAATTCCTAAATCTGATCAGCTTGCTCTTCTCTACACATATTCTGATTGGATAGTTGTGTGAAAGCCCTGCATCTAGAGTTCATTCTCCTCTTTACCATACCAGAGTGTTCTCATCACCTCCTTCAGGCCTCATTACCTATTTTTACTCCTTTGTTCTGCATCTGTACATCAACCTAGGCCTCTGGCCCTTTCGATATATTCTTTTAAATGTCTTTTAAGATATATTCCCATGGCCAGCTTCAAACCTAGATTATTGAGTATTCTCTTAATTTGTAGATCTTTCTTAAGCCTTTTTTTCTGTGTACTCATTTTTCTTAAAAATAACTTGTTAGCTGCCTACCTAAGGCAGGCAACTTCTTGTGACTGAGTTCCTGTCAGTTCCCCAATCAAAAATGTTTAGAGTCTACCTTACATGTTCATTTTTAGTTACCAGCTTTTCAAAGAGGTGAGTGATATGATCAAATTTGTATTTTAAAGACATAACACTACTGACCTGTGGGTACTAAACTGGAGGGCGCTGGGAACAGAAGTGGAGAGATCTTACGCAGTTTCCTTCTCTAGCCTCCACCGTGCCATAGAGCTTAGCTTGGAATTTGGTGGGGAAAATTGGCCGTGAGCTAACATCTGTTGCCAGTCTTCCTTTTCTTTTTTTTTTCCGCCTCCCGAAGCCCCAGTACATAGTTGTATATCCTAGTTGTAGGTCCTTCTAGTTCTTCTGTGTGGGACACCACCTCAGCATGGCTCCATGAGGGGTGTGTAGGTCCGTGCCCAGGATCCAAACTGGCAAACCCCAGGCTGCTGAAGCGGAGTGTGCAAACTTAACCACTGCACCACCGGGCCAGCCCCAGCTTGGATTTTTAATAAATGGCCATTTCTTGAGTGGTAGATGTGTTCATTTTCATCTTCTGATCCAATAAGCTCAGTAATTGAAGCCGTCTGCTCTACCGCACATTAGTAGATCTGAATTTTGGCCATTTTAGACCCTGTAGGTTCAGTCAGTATATATTATTTTGTACCTGGTAAAATAAATGTTTTATATCCTTACATGTGTATGTTCTAAGTAGAAAATTATTCTTTTTTTTTCTTTTTTAATCAAGGCAGTATATATTCATGCTTAAAAATCAAATAGTTACCTAATGGCTTACAATGAAGTGTAACTGCTGCCTCTCACCCTTTTGTTTCCCTTTTTAGCTTTTCAGGCGCTTACTTATATTTCTAAATGACATGCTTGTCTTTGACTTATCAACCGTAGATGTTATCTGTTGACTCCCTGCTATGATAAGTGAAGATTTGGCTAACCTGTACTACCCCATAGATTCCTTTCCTCCTGTCTGATTTTTGGTGGTTAAATCATCATTTTTAGTTCCTTTGTTACCTTTTCAGTTTACATAACATATAGAATATCTATTTTTTTTGTTTTCTCGCCACTTTGTGATGCATGACTGTTGGTGCACCTATCCCTTCCTTTCCCATGTTTGGCCCACTTCCAGCTCTCACTTTGTGTCATCTGTACTTGTACTTTGTCATTGTCAAGGCTGATAACATATCTTCTCATCGTAGTTAAGTCTTCCCTGCTTTAGCTGTAGGTTGGGTGTGGAACTTGAAAAACAGTACTGTGAACAGTCTTTCTCTACCCTCTCTGTCCTTTAATCCCATGCAGGGCCCCTCCCTGCCGGCAACTCTTATTAGTCTCTTGTGTACTCTTCTGGATATTTTATGCAAATGTGTGTCTATTTGTATTCTTTTTTAAGCCTTCCCATATGAAATGTAACACAAAGAACAAATGTAAAGTCAGTAAATAATCAGATGAACACCATTGTAACCATCAACTAGGCCAAGAGATAGGATACTGTCAGCCCAGAAGCCCCGTATGTATCCCTTCATCATATGTCTCTCCACCCCCTTTCCTGACAACTGTATCCTGACGTTTTGGTAGTTACTTCCTTGACTTTTCTTTATAGTTTTACCACATAAGCATGCATCCCTAAATACTAGGATTTAGTCAAATTGCAATGCTGCGTCATTGTTTATAAGAGAGATTGGCATTTGTTTTTCATATTGAATGTGAGCCTCATACAGTTTTTTGGAGAGTGTACCCTTTTTATCTGTTCTCTGGAAAACTGTGAGATAGGAATTATTTCTTTGAATGTTTGCTGAAATTCATCAATGAGGCCATCTGGGCCTGGAATTGTCTTTGTGGGAATATTTTTGATTATTGATTCAGTTTTTTGAATGTTTTTAGGACCATTCTGGTTTAATTTTCTTGAGACAGTTTCCACTCCCCAAAGAGTTATAGTTTTTGTAAGAATTTATGCATTTTATCTAAATTTGTTGACATAAAGTTTTTCACGGTATTCTGTTATCTTTGTAATGTGTATATTTATTGATGTCCTCTTTTTATTCTTGGTGTTATGAGAGCCTTTTCTCTTTTTCCTTGATCACTTTCTCTAGAGGTTTGTCAGTTTTATTAGTTTTTTCAAAGAACGAACCTTTGGTTTTGTTGATTCTTTCTATTATGTATTTTTCCACATTTCATTAGTTTCTGACCTTTATTATTTCTTCATTTTAAATTTTTTTGCATTTAATTTTCTGCTCTTTTCTAACTTCCTGAGATGGATCTTTCGTTCATTAATTTTTAGCTTTTTTCTCTGCTATATGCATTTAAGTTATAAATTTCCCCCTGGATACTGCTGTAGCTGTATCGTGCAAGTTTTAATAGGTAGTATTTTCATTATCATTTGATTTGAAATATTTTTAAGTGCTTTTTTTTTTCTTTTTGTGAGGAAGATTGGCCCTGAGCTAACATCTCTTGCCGATCTTCTTTTTGCTTGAGGAAGATTGTTGCTGAGCTCACATCTGTGCCAGTCTTCCTCTATTTTGTGTGGGACACTGCCACAGCATGGCCTGATGAGCGGTGCTAGGTCCACTAGGTACATATGGGTTTAAATCTACCATCTTATTTTGTGCTTTCTATTTGTCTTGCCTGTTTTGTTTTTTTCTTCCCATTTTTTGCCCTTTTTTTGAGTATAATTTATTATTCTATTTTTTCCTGTATCAGTTTGGAAGTTATACACTCTGTTCTTTTAGTTGTTACTCTACCAGTTACTACATGCGTCTTTATCAGAGCCTAATGTTAGTACCTTCCCTCTCATCCTCAGCAAGGTGGAATCTTAGCATCCAGTAACTCTCAGTCCCTTGTCCCCACTCATGCTGTTCTTGTCAAGTGTTTTTGTTTTGTTTTAGACAATCCACATAAGGCATTATTATTGCTATATTATACAGGCAATGATATATGAATTTATCCATATATTTATGTTGTCTTTGCTTTTTTCTTTTTATATTTCTTCTCCTCCAGTTGTGATTATTTTCTTTTAAATCTTTTAGAACTTCCTTTAGTATGGGTTTGCTGGTAGCTGACTCTCTGCTTTTTTATTTTTTGGTATGAAAAAGCCTTTTTTTTTCTTTCATTGTTGAAGGCTATTTTGCTGAATATAGGGATCCAGGTGGGAAATTATTTCTTTTAGTACGTTGAAGCTATCATGGTACTGTTTTTTGGCTTTCATTGTTTATGTTGAGAAATCATTTAGTCTGTTAATCTTTTGAAGCTAATTTGTCCCTTTTTCTTCTGTCTGCTTTTAAGTTCTTCTCTTTGATTTTTCTGTGGTTTCACTCTCATGTATCTAGGTATAGATTTCGCTTTTTGTAGTCAGTTTAGGCTTCTTAAATCTATGGATAGATTTCTTTCAGCTGTCCTGGAGAAGTCCCAGCCAGTATCTTTTCAGATATTGGCTCTGTTTTGTTCTTTCTCCTTTCTCTCTGGGATTCCTGTTAAACATATGTTAAAACTCAACCATAATTTTGCCTCTTCATGATGCATTGTGTGTAATTTTACTCACATTCCCGTTTATTAATTCTCTCTTCAGTGGTCTTGTCTCATTTAAACTTTTCTGTTGATTTCTTAGTTTTTGTTTTTGTGTTTTAAGTTCTGCAAATTCCGTTTAGTTATTTTCAAATCTCTTTTGTCACTTTTTATTGTTTGTACTTGTTGCAAATGTTTTGACGCTCATCTTTTATTTCTTTAAACATAGGAAGTACAGTTGTTTAAAGGTCTGTGTCCAATCTAATGTCCAAAGCCTTTTGAGGCTGGTTTATTGTCTTTTATTTTTCTGTCTATTTCTGTTAGAACTGTCTCACAGTCTTTCCCCTATATGCCTAGTTATTTTGGCATATTGGTCATTGTACTTGAGAAGATTATTTGTTGGATAATTTGAGGCTTGTGTGATGAAACCTTTCTCCAAAGAAGAGTTTCCTGTGCTTCTGCAAGGCACCTGGGGGTGTGTGTCGGTGCAGGGCCTCCTTTCCAAATCCAAGACTGGGGGATTCCTTCATCACCGTGATGTGAACCCTGACTGCAGGCCGGTGAGGGGGCTGACTTAATTTTAGTCCAGCCTTACTCTGAGGGTGTAGCCTTTTGGGACTCCAGCCTTAAAAAAGGGAGTGGTTATCAGACCTTCCCACTTGAGCAGCCTCCCAGATTTGACTCTTGATTTGCTCAACCCACCCCGCAGAAATCACAGCACAGTTTCTCACCTCTGTCTTTCGGTTTGGCAAATGCCCTCAGGGCAAAAGCAGTTTTGGAAGCTGGGTTTTCTTTGTGTTCTTTCCTTCTCTAGATTTTGGATTTGCCTGCTCTTGATGCCTTTTCAATATCTGAAGGATTTTCTTTTTAAAAATATTTTACTCAGCTTGATCAGTTGGTCTCGGCAGAATGTTGCCATTATCAAAAGCAGAGGCCGTTTTTTTTTTTTTTTTTAAATTAGAGATATTTTTGCTTTGTTTTCTTATGTGTTCTTTTCCGTGAATTATCTGTTTTATTCTAGGTCGTCATCTTTTTCTTATTTTTTTTTTAAATAAATCTTAGTCTTTCATCATGTAGGCTTTCTTCAAATGCCTGGTAATTTTCATTCCATTTAAGAATGAGAGAATCAGAAGCCTGTTTGGAAGCTGTGTACGTGTGTGGATGGGAGGGTGGTTTTTGCCTGACAGTTTTACTTCAGGATGGGCAGGAGTAGGGCCAGGTGATACGCGGTGGGCCTCCAAAGGCCAGAGTGCAGAAAGCGTTACTGTGGCGAGCTGGCATTTTCAGAAGCCGCTCTAGTTCTCCAGGTAATACATTTAGTTCTTTAGAAGAGAACCCTCTGATTTTGTTTTCAACTTAGGTTTAAATGCTTCTTTTCTGGTAGTGCTGCCTTCAGGGAGGGTTGTGGGGGGATGGGGTCAGCCATTTCTCATACAGACCCTGGGGGCATTAACCTATCGTAGCCTTGCGTCTGTCTCATTCCTGTGTCTGAGTCTGGAGCCTCCCGTGAGTCTCCTGGCACGCGGGCTCCACCTCTGCTGCAGCTCCTCTGTGTTCATTCTAGGCACATTTTCCCCTGCTCTGTTTACAAACATCCATCAGTCACATTTCTATTATTCAGCTTTTTATTGAAATCTCTTGACTGCTGATGGGCCTCCATTCTTTGTTGTAGATTTATACCTTTCTTAAACCTTTTTTCATTTTGAATGGAATCTTGGATGGAAGGGAATACAAACTTGTGGGCTCAGTCTCCCATCTTGAAATGGAACTTTCTCGAAAGATTATAAGCCCTTTGCTTAGAGAACTTACCTCATTTATTTAGTATCACTCACCCCTTTTATGGTCTCCACAAATGCTCATTAACCAACGCAACAACTTCTCAGCCCTTTTCCCACCTCTAATTCTAACTGTCCAAACAGTGTGCTTAATTCCCAGCTGCCCACCCTCTGTGATGCTGTGTTTTTCCCTGAGGATCTTTTGGATTGATATTCTTCAAAACGAGTATTTTGGTCTTAGATAACTGCTGGTCCCAAAGCAGCTTCCATTTTAACTTGGCCCGGCTTGTTATGCTCCTCCAGCTCTGGAGGCACCATGCTTTACTCATTGCTCTTTGTGTTTTTAGGTACTTTGGATTGATTGCTGAGCTGGGCAGTTTTGTGAGCCCTCCCCTGCGTCCTTCAGCTAGCCCCTCTGCAGGCCTCAGCTTTGAAGAAGAGTCTTTGGAGTGTTGCACTGCCACACTTTCTGTTCTACCTTCTCCTAAGGTGGGACAAGCAGAGGGCTCACCTGTTAGCTTTTCTCTACAAGGTCTTTCACTACTTGTGTCTTCCATTGCCGGCCTGGATCCAGCTGCTGCTGCTTGGGGCAGAGATAAAGAAAATGATTTGTGCAGGTTGCTTAATGAATGATAAGGACCAGAATAAAGGTCTGTGATCAACTTCACCTTAGTGTGTTGTATAATCTTGACTTTGTTCTTGACTGGAGAGCACACATGCCCAATCACAGACCTTTCTGATCTTCCCTGCCAGACATTGTGAACCTCAGTCTCTCATTTATTTGTTCATTTTTTCCCCAACATGTCACCAGAATGTGGTTCCAGAATTTATAGGATGCCATTTAGGGTCTTTGGAAGTTCAAATAAATGTGATCCTAGATTTAAAACCAATCAAATTTTTAACGGCTTTATTGAGATATAATTCACACAGTGTACTATTTACTCATCTAAAGTATATGTTTCAATAGTTTTTAGTATATTCATAGATATGTTCAATTATCACCACAGTCAATTTTAGAACATTATTAACAGAATCATATGTGGTATTTTGTGTCTGGCTTCTTTCGCTTAGATAGTTTTCAGCGTTTATCTTTGTTATAACATGTATCAGTACCCATTCCTTTATTTTTATTTTTAAAATTGTGGCAAAATATATATAACAAAATTTACCATTTTTGAATGTACAGTTCTGTGGCATTAAATACATTCACCTTGTTGTGCAGCATCAGCATCATCCATCTCCAGAACGTTTTTCATCTTCCCAAACTGAAACCGTACCCATTAAACAAGAACTCCCCGTTCTCCCCTCCCCCGGGTCTACCTAAATTTTGGTTTTTGAGGGAAGGCGCGGGTCACATAGCGGGAAAGAGGCAGTGTACTTAGAAAGCAGTGGTCACGGAGAGCAGCAGGAAGCCACAGACAGTGGGTCTGAAGTGTTTTTGGATCATGGATTGAAGATAGAAGGTCTACAGATATCCATAGAAAGATGTACAGATGCTCAGTCCTGTAATGTTTTATAAATAAATTTTCTTTTAGAATAATGCTGATTTGCAGAAAAGTTACAAAGATAGTACAGAGTTCTTGTATACCCGTCACCTAGTTCCCCCATTGTTAACATCTTACATTTGCCAGGTACATTTGTGAAAACTAAGAAACTGACGTTTATACGTTGCTGTTAACTAAACTCCAGACGTTATTTGGATTTCTCCAATTTTCCCATTAATACCCTTTTTCTGTTCTAAGATCCAATCTAGGATACTATGTTGCATTTACTTTTGATGTCTCCCCAATCTCCTCTGGTCTGTGACAGTTTCTCAGTCTTTCCACATTTTTCATGACCTTGACAGCCTTCAGTAGCACGGGGGAGGTATCCTATAGAATGTCCCCAACATGGGTTTGTCTGTTTTTCTCATGATTAGTTGGTCTCATAACTTTGCTTATAATTTCAGGGATTACACAGACCCTCGAGGTCCTTTCAGGGGCCTCCTCTTATTATTGCAAATGGGAATTTAAAAGTGCATGCTGGCCTTTTTCCAAGATAAACTCAAATTAGAGGTTACAGCCCATTAGTGGGACATGGAATCAATGTAGTATGTTGGCACTGGCATTTTTAAGTAATCTATTGAAAGCAGGAGAGTGTTGCACTGAGTAAAGGGTAAGTATTAATTTTTCTTTCATTTATATGTGTGTATACTAGGTCATTGTGTAAAATCTATGTGGTGGGCAGAATTTTGGCCCCCATGACTTTTGCCCCTTTGCCTGTGAATATGTTATGTTACATGGCAAAAGGGGTATTGCAGATGTAATTAAGGTTGCTAACCAGTTGATTTTAAAATAGATTATCTTGGATTATCTGGGCACACCCAAAGTAATCACATGAACTCTTAAAAGCAGAGCTTTCTTCTGGCTGAGGGTAGATGAGGAAGTTACAGAGATGTGGCAGAAGAGCCTGTCAGAAAGATTCAAAGCATGAAAAGGACTTGACCCGTTGTTGCTGGCTTTGAAGATGGAGAGGGCCATGAGCCAAGGAATGTGGCAGCTTTCAGAGGCTGAGAACCATCTCCGACTGACAGCCAGTAAGGAAACAACCTCAATCCCGCAAAGGCACAGAACTGAATTCTGCCGCTAAATTGTATGGCCTTGCAAGTGGATTTTCCCCTGGAGCCTCCAGATGGAGCCCAGGCCAGTTGATGCCTTCTCTTTGACCTTGTAAGACCCAGAGCAGAGAATCCAGCCACACTGTGCCAGACTTCTGACCTGTAAAACTGTGAGGTAATAAGTGAGTTGTTTTAAGCTGCCAAAATTGTGGTGACAATGTATTTTTTACTGGGGGTCAAGGTAAGAAAACATTGGAAAATATTGCTGTAGTGGAAAGGATCCTGGATGGGGGTCAGGAGACTTACTCATGCCACCACTGCCACTGCCTGAGGTGAAGTTGGTGATCATTCACCCTTCCTGAGTTTTCTCTCATCAGTTGAGTGGGATATTCTAAAGTTTCTTTCACGTGACATATTTTTCTTTTATGGACTGATTTATTTTTTTTCCAGCAAAATTCACCCCTTTTAGTGGACAGTTCTATGAGTTTTGATAAATGTGTGTAATTACCATCTCAAGGTTTAGAACAGTTAGATCACCACAAAAGTCCCATTATGCTGCCTCTTTGTAGTCCTCTGTCACCCCTCTGGTGTGCCAGTCCCTGGCAACCACTGATCTATTTATTGCCCTTATAGTTTTGCCTTCCTAAATGGAATCACACAGTATGTGGACTTTTGAGTCTGGCTTCTTTAATTTAGCATAATGCATTTAAGATTCATCTACAGTCATGGGCCACATAGTGACGTTTTGGTCAATGGCAGACCGTGTATACAACCGTGGTCCCATAAGACGAGTACCATACAGCCTGGGTGTGTAGTAGGCTATACCATCTGGGTTTGTGTAAGTGCACTCTATCATGTTCACACACTGATGAAATCGCTTGGCGACTCATTTCTGAGAAAGGATCCCCATTGTTAAGTGACACATGACTGTATGTTGTGTGTATCAGTAATTTATTTTTTATTCCTGAGTAGTATTCCATTGTATGGAATGTATGTACCACATTCTGTTTATCCATTCACCAATTAAGAGAGATTTGGGTTGTTGTCAGTTTTTGGTAATTATAAATAAAGCTACCATAAATATTTGCATACAAGTTTGTATATGAACATAAATTTTTCTTTCGGGTAAATATGTAGGAGTGGGAATCCTGGATCTTATTCTAAACATATGTTTAGTTTTTAAAGAGATTGGCCAGCTGTTTCCCAAAGTGGCTGTGCCATTTTGCATTTATACCCGCAGTGTTTGAGAATTTCAGTGGTTCTGCGTCCTTGCTAGCACTTGGTATTGAAAAAGTTTTAGCTGTTCTAATAGGTACGTAGTGGTATTTCACTGTAGCTTTAATTTGCATTTCCCTAATAACTAATATGTTGAACATTTTTTTAATGTGCTTATTTGTCACTATGTGGCTTCTTTGGTGAATTGTCTGCTCTCATCTTTTTCCAATTTTAAAAATTGGGTTGATTTTTTTATTATTGAGTGTTGAGAGTTCTTTATATATCTATGCAAATCCTTCATTAGATATGTGTTATGCAGATATTTTCTCCCAGTCCCAAATGACATTGTTATTTTTAATCCTATAAGTAAGTCTCAACTGCACTCAGTTCTGTTGGTGAAATGACTTAAATGAGGCATCTGTGACTTCAGGGGCTCCTTGCTTTTTTTCGTTTCTGTGTTAAGTCCTGTGGAGGAGCAGGGCTTCTGTCATGGTCTGCAATCCCGTGCCCTGCTTCCCTTCCCTTGTTGTCTATCGGTCACGGGCTAATGGGTCAGAAAGGGAACCTGCATTCCCAGTGTCGCTGGCTGGGAGCGCTACAGTGGAGTTCCCTGCTATCTTAGATCATGCTGGGGGTGGGAAAGGAAGATGAGACCATTACCAGATATTGTGTAGGGTGAAGGCCCGCAACTACCGACACCCAGTATTAATAGTATGAAGGCCTAACGTTCAAAAAGAATAAGTGCAAATCATGCTAAAAACAATTTTAAATTTGTCCCTATTCCTTTTTTCTGTGTATCTGAGCCAGGGATCTGACATTCCTCACTCAAGCCTGAATAGCCCTGAACATCCCAGTGCTTAGAGCATTTTTCTGTATTTTCCCAATTAATTGATTCAGAGTATTGTACCTAATCTTGGATATTTTTTACTCTTTAGTGTTTAATGTTTCTTCCTCCATCCTTTCCTATAGGAACCTTAGTTCCCCTGTCAGATTTATAGAATTTAGCTAACCTGGGATCTTCAAGAAACATCGAATGCTTAACTGTGGGCATGCATATTTGATTCAGGGTGGTGGAGTGAATATGCTTTACAAGTCTCCTTTCTCTAATAGCTACCTAGTTAAATAAATGAACAATCCCCCCGACATTCATACAAATTAGCAAAATATTTAACCGCAACAATGGAACAAGGAATAGGGCACGTTGCAGCGCCACAGACTTCAGAAAGGACTAAATAAAGAATGACAGAAGATTCTGGAATTGAGGGGAAGCGCATCAAATAGAAAGATTCCTAACTCCCTCTTCCAGAATTGTAACTGGGAGTCACCCAAAATCCTGAGGATTCTTATACCCTCAATCAGGAGAGAAGAAAACCAAGTACGTATGTCGTTTTCCCTCTTCACACTGGAGAGAAGCAGAAGTGGTTGCTGGGGAGAAATGGGTGAAGCAGAGGCAAGCGGACCCTTTCCAGTGGCTGTGAGGGCTGTAGGCTGAGCTAGACGATGACCCCAAAGGCCAAGGCCACTCTTTCTAAGGAGACTAGAGCACAGCCTCCAGCAAGGTGGAGTGAATCATGGTTCTCTAAGTTAAGCCTCCAAGTTGGCCCAGCTTCTAAGGTGAGCTCTCCCTCTCCGCTCACCATATCTTCAGGCTATGGGAAAAGTATACTGGACAGATATCCAGCCCTCAGACTATAGCTCAGCAAAGAACAAATGGTGGGAAGTAAGTGGTTAGGGAAACGGATGCTGGAGCCAGAAAGCCTAGTTTCTAATCTGCCTCTGCTCCTTACAAGTTCCTTGAACAAGTTACTTAACGTGTTTATGCCTAAAATTCCTCATCTGTAAAATGGAGATAGTAATAATACCTCAGGATTCTTGTGAGGATTAAGTGAGTTAGTATGTGGAAAACACTTATAACAGTGACTGGGACATAGTAATTGCCATATAGCTAAGTGTTAGGTAATAACGCTTTTGTTATTATATCAGAGCAAATAAAAAGTCTAGAAAGACTGCCCAAGCATAAGCAGAGTGAAAATAAATAGCATAACTATATAAACAAGCAACAGCAAAACAAACTAAAAATAGAAACAGTGTTTGAAAGACAAGGAGCCCAATCTAGAAAAAGACGGTGTGAGGAATGGAAGATTCTTCATGAGTGTTTTGGATTACAGCGTAACATAACATGAATTCAATAAAATAAGAGTTCAAAGCTAAGTAATACATTAAAGAAATGAAGGAGAGGTCGCAGACCTTACTTTTCACTGCCAGTAACCGGTCTGTACTATCTAAAATGGAAACATATAATTTTAAAAAATGACTCTTTTCTTACGTTTTTTGTAGTCTCTTTTGTTAACCTTAGAGGAATGTTTTAGGAAATCATTTTCTTATGCTGAAGAAATATTTGATGTTCAGTCTAATTAAAGCTCATTTTCACTTTAGTTTTTTCCTCCTGTTAAATTTTAATAAAAGCAATTTTAGGATTTTGTCATTAAAATAGCAGTTGTAGTATTATTTTATGTAAGTATTTCTATTTACCTATCTACTCATCCAACCCAACTTTCTCTCATGGGCATATGCCTACGGTGGTTTTTTACCTAAGGGTAAGGATGGTTGTTTCTAGGTGGTGGACATTTTTTAAAAGCTTTCATCTGTTCTTTTCTGCATTGCTTATTACATGATGCAAGTTTTATGATGCAAGGAAGGACCAGAACTAGGAGGAGATTGGACAAGCTTTTTTAATACTGGATTGGACCAACCACTAAAATCTCTGAGACTGCTTGCCTCGGTATTGCCTAGTGATTCCCAAGAGCGATAAAATCTCCCAATTTTTGGGAATTTTGTCCCAGATTACATGTTATCTTCTCCATGTTATGCAAAAGAGAAATACCATATAGTTCCACTTATATGAAGCTCTAGAACAGGCAAAATTAATTTATAGTGGAAAAAAATCAGAACAGTGGTTATCTCTGGGGGATGGAGGTAGGAATTTACTAGGAAGAGGAGGGAACTTTCTGTGTTCTACATCTTGACAGGGGTGTGGGTCATATGGAGGCTTCTGTTTGTCAAAACTCAGCAAAAGATATACTTAAGATTATTGCAGTTCAATATATGTAATTTTTACCTAAAAAAACCCATAAGAAAATTTGGCATTCTAGTTAATGATGTGCATACTGAAGTGTTTAGGGGCAATGTATCGTGATATTTACAACTTACTTTGAAATGCATGGAAAATAAGATGGATTGATGGATGAAGAGAAATGTGGTAAAACAAATAAAGCAAAATGTTAACAAGTAGAATCTAGGTGGTGAGTCAACTTTTCTTTTTGAAAATTTTCATAATAAAATGTTGGGAAAATAAAGACCATTGCAATCCCCTGAGAGTTTGAGTGAAAAGGGAAGAGAGGGGAACCAAAGGTCCAGTCCACCAAGCATTTTATGTGCAGCACAGGCACTGAGATGAGTGAGATCCATCCTGGTCTTGCAGGAAATGAGAATCTGGGAGGAGAGTCACTTGGGAATAAATTTCTCTAATCCAAATGAATATTTTAGTGATGCATTAATAGAGACTCAAAGTGGTGAGTGTGAGAAAGGAAACTTACATCCCAACCAGAGGAAATTATGATAAGCCATCTCCCCATCGCCAACAAAGGGCAGCCATCTTCCAGACCTTGAGGATCCCTAACATGAAGGCTCTGGTCACTTCCAGAAGAGGTGCCTGATGCTGGTGTCTTCAGTTCCTGTTGTGGGACTGCTGTTCTTGGTGACGATATAGTTGCGTTGATGGATCAATCACAAGTGACTTGCTACTAATAATAGATACAGTTGACTTTAAAATAAATTTACTGGTCTGGATTTAAGGCTCTTCCTAGATAAAAGCATTTTCACGTCCATTTTAAAGTACTCTCTCAATGGGAGCTTATGGGTACAGTTAGAGCTGACTCAGTAAGAGCTGCACATGCTGAGGCTGCATCCTTTAGAGCACTACAAGAGTGAACAGCCCCTGCTATGTATCTCTTGATGGAAATTTGGTTTGGAAATTACCAGTTTAAACACTAGTTCCAAAACTTTACTATCTGTCAGATTCATCTGTGACGTTTGTTTAAAATGCCAATTTCTGGACCATACCATGCCCCCTCCCCCACCAAGACCTAATGAATCAGAATCTCAGGGATGGCGCTCCGAGAATCTCTCTCTTTCTTCCTCTTTTTTAAAACAAATTCCCCAGGTAATTTTTATCCCGGCACTGGTCCACAGACTTCTGGTCTACAGGAAGATGTAAATCTCCATCCTGAGGGCAAGGGAGAGGAAGTATGAATATAGAATGTCCCGAATAGAGAGGAAGTGAAGGAAAAACAACCGCCACCCACCCTTTTTAAGAAGTAAGAGGAGAAAATCAGATTCTGTAGGTCTTCTGATGCGAGTCCTGGATCAAGGAAAGGAATGAACACAAAGTGCAGAGAAAGATTCAAACCAAAGGAGGCCCCAGTTAGACTGCCTGCAAAGCTGTTCCATCTATTCAATGTACTTGTGTTCCCGGTTTATCACGCTCCTTGTCTACACAATCCTCATCATGCATAGTGCCTGGCTCACCGGTCCTTCATTCATGTCTGTTGAACTGATTCAGCATTCATAAAGGAGCCACTGTCATGGTAAGAAGTGGTCCTGGAATGCTGGCCTAAAGCCTGCAGGTGGCCCAGGAATTCAGAGGCTCCTACGTTCCTAGGCCACAACCAACAGAAGGAGGCTGGCTCCCGAAGCCCTTGGTGAAGGCAGCCACCCTAGACCACCACTTGGTAGAAGTGCTGTCTTCTGCCAAGTCAGGTTAAGGCTGGGACAATTTGGGGAATTTCCTCTGAGTTTTCTGGGAGATGACAAGTGCACTTTTTCTATGGATTCTAGCCTAGAATCCTCCCAGACTCTCTCCAACCAGTGTATTGAGTCAATACACAGAGTTCTGACTTCTCCTTCAGTGCAGGCCATCTGAACCTCAGAAATGTGTTGTCCTGCTTGGAAGATTGCATGCAGTGCAAAGAAAGGTGTGAGGCTCTTCTCAGAATCCCGGGATCAAAGCCGTTTGCTCATAATAACGTACTTTAGTGTATGAACTATGGTGGGGTCTCCCCAAGAGTTTGGAAATAAGAGGGAGGAAGATTGCCCTCTGAAAGTGGAACCTCAAAGTCAAGCACTTCAGAGGCTGAATTGCCCCCAGACTCAACTAGACCCGATCAAAAATATCGAGAAGAGTGTCAGTCAGTAGGGGGCACTGGTCAATCGTGAAAATGAGGAAGAAACCCCGGAGACGTGTTGGTAGGGCCCATCCCCTGCTAGGTAGGGTAGCTAGAGCCTTAGGCAGTGCCTCTGAGTACTACGGTCCTATTGACCAGACATGTCAGCCTGTCCCATTCAGGTGTCTTCAAACACTGGAGTCATATATCCGACTCCCTTTGTTCTGAGCCCATCTTCCCCAAGCAATGGTTGGATGCTGACCTGACTTTCCAGGTAGCTCTACCCCAGGGAGAGAAGGTGCTGATCCTGGGGATGTGGACTATTTCCATTCACTGTGACAGTGATTTCTCTTTGTGAATGAATAGGGCCATTTCTAGCTATGAGTTGTCTGTCAATGTTGCACCATTACAGGGAGACGAGAGGATGTGGTGGCCTTACGCACGGGGAGTATTTCAATCCTTCTCCTGAAATACATTGTAGATTACTGACTTGCCAAGCAAGGGATGTGTTCTTGGAAAATTGTGTACAGCCAGAAAACACATAACCTTAAATGGAAATTTCCTATAGGAAATGATGGGGGGTGGGGGTGGGAAATGAGGCATTTTGATCACATTTGGGAGAATCTGCAGGCTGCATTATGCCCATATTTATAAAATTCTGTAAATATTTCAGTGTCAGATGTGTTAGTGGAGGAGGGAGGTGCTGTAGAATCGGGAGAAGGTGATCTGCACAGCTCGAGGGTGTAGGTCATCCTGGACCAGCTCTAAGATAACCAAAGCACACAATGCACGAAAATGTCCAGTCTCAAAGCAATGGAAACCATAGGGTGGCTGAGAAAGACAGCACTGCCACCCACTGGCTACTGTGCTGAATTGCTGGCAATGACACAGTTTTTTGTATGAGGGCAAAAGCTAATTTGATGTAACAGATGTGCCCCAAAACACACTGGCTTAAATCAAGTAGAAGTTTATTTCTCCTCCATGTAAACAATTCAACTGGTCTAGACTCGGAGGGCAGCTCTGTTCCATCGGGTCATTCTGGGATCTAGGCTCTTTCCATCTTAATGCTTTTTCATTTCCTACTCTATAGTACTGTCCAATAGAACTTTCTGTGAAATGTTCTGTATCTGTAGTGTATAATACAGTAGCCACCAGCCACATGTTGCTACTGAGCAGTTGAAATGTAGCTAGTGTGACTGAGGAATTAAATTTTTAACTTTAATTTAAATATAAATAGCCACAGGTGTCTAGTGGTTACTGTATTTGACAGCGCAACTCTACATCAAAGCTGGGTGGTCCCCAAGTCCAGTTCTAGTTCACAGGAAGGGAAAGAGTGTTATCAGGGCAAGGGACTCATCTGTTAAGTTGGAGAGGACCCAGAAGTTGTATACATTACTTTGGTTAAGTCCTACTGAGCCATACTTAATCAACTGGTCATATCTAGTTGCAAGGACAGTGAGGAAGTACAGTTTCTGGGTAGGGGGCCATGGGCCCAGCTACAATTCTATTACTGTGGCCAAGTGATGGGCAGATTTTAGTGGACATCTAAAAGTCTCAGCCACAGCATCTCAGCTTTGCAACTCTTAACTGTGGGACTGTGGGCACATTAATTTTCCTAAGCCTCGGTAATAATAATGGTCACTACTCCATAAGGTTATTGTGAGGGTCACAGTGAGACAATGCTGTAAAGCCCTCTGGGCACATAGTATTGAGTCAGTGTTGGGCATTGTTACTGTAGCAGTTTGTCCCTGCCAGTGTCAGCCTTCCATAATGCTTACTGAGCCTTGCAGCCCTTCCTGTTCTGAACGTGGCTCACCTACGGTAAGAAAAGCTCTAAGAAATGAGGGCTCTTCCAAACACACAGAAGGGGAACACCGTAAATAGAGACATGTCTGCACATCAGATGTTGAGCTTGGTTAATGAGTTGGCTTCTGAGAAAAAGGTTCATTCTGATGTGCTGGCAATCCCAGCTTTCTCAGCCTGAGACATGCTCACTGAGATTACTAATGTCACCGTGAAGGACCTCTTTGGAGACTTTGGAGAGCTTTTACCCAAGACAGACATGTCCCTTTCGCTCCCTACTCCTTGATAAAGTCTAGTACAGAGAACGGAGAAAGACATGTTTTTAAAAAGATGTCTGTGCCCATCACAGTGTTTTCTTGACGAGCTGATAATGAGCACTTCTCTACCTTGTTAGGGAAGATAAACAGAGACTGACCAGGACACTGCAGGGCAGTGAGAGTTATCGAAATCATCTGTCCTCATCTCAGGGATGTCACACCAGAGTGTCATGAAGCAGAGATCACGGTTTGGCTTTTTCAATTACACAAGTAGATATAATGAATTCACTGAAAACTCTCAAAGTGTCTTAAAGAAATGCATCATTTCAGAATCAACAACTGTGAAACTGTATTTCAAAACAATGGGCGGTAGTATTTATTTGCCTTAGCTGCTAAAAGAAACTTTGTGCCTTCGGTAATAAATAGTAAATAGTAAAATACTTGCTGGGTGAATGTGGATGAAAATCTTTATTTTCATAAAGATGAAATTATGAATTATCTTTCATAATGATAATTTCTGGGTTCCTGCCACTGTTACTATATGATGCATGTTAAAAGCAAGAAGCTTCATTGGTTTTTCTCCTAATTGCGAGTGACATGAATCACAGTGATTTCACGAAACAGTTTGTAAAAGTGAAAATGTCTGTAAGTCAGGATGTGTGTCTTTGTACAGAAAAATGTCAGACATAACAGAATCGGGGAAAGAAAATTCCCAGGGGAGCTCATTGTTATGGGAAACCCTCAAGCTCAGAGCTTGAGAGAGAGACTGTGGCCTCAAAGCAGACACGTGAGCCCAAGACAAGAGGAAACCCTCAGGTGGGGTGACACTGGGAGACCGGAAGAAGAGAGTGAATATGCCAGCAGGTGCCAGCAAATCAGTATGTGTGCTAACAAGCCATATCGTGGTAAATATGTGATATATAGGCATAGATATAAAGGCACACACACATTTATGTAAAAATGAATATGCATGAGTGTGTGTGTATGTGTGTAGTTAACATTCTACGTTGTAAACAACAGAAATGAACCGTGGTTGATTTCAAACAGAAAAAGAATTTAATGTCAAGTAGCTCCTAGAATCAGCAGTAGGCTGAAAGAGCAGGCTTGGAAAGCCAGCAGGAAGAACAAGAAGCTGGACGGCAAGCCGCACAGCCAGACTCCCACACAGTGCAGGTCTGGTGAGGACACCTCCACTGCCCCCTGAGCAGAGACTCCTCAGCCGGGCCCCCATTGCCTGTCAGTGCTGCTTGCTGCTGCCACCGCTGCCCCTGACCAACAAAGGCTGCCAGGCTGCCACCCGCGTCATGATGAAGTCTACCACTCCCACCCCCCGGGGTCTTTGCCTCATTGATTCTCTGTACGGAGGCCCTGTCAGAGGATGGGCCAGGGCTGGTTAGGAGACGGCAGCCAGGTGCAGAGGGACTGGGTCTGCAGGTGCCTGGAGACTGACTCCTAGAGAGGTGGCCTCTGCCTCCTGCTGTCTCCTCCTCTCATGATTTTTCTCTTAATATTTTTTGTTTTCTTTTGATGCTTAAGTTTTTGACCCATCTGGAATTTACTGTGGCCCACAGAGTTATATAGGGAGACAACTTTACCTCCTTTCTGGGTGGCTCCCCAGTTTTCCCTGTGCCATTTTAAAAATAATCCATCCCACCCCTTCCCTCAGCACACGTTTCCAAATGCCACCCTGTTAATGTCTTAAATCCCCTCCCTGCTTGGATAGTGCATGTATGGCTCCTCTGTTCTGTCCCACCCATCTCTCTATTCATGTACTACTGCTGAACTGTGTATTTAATTTAAACCTTTTGTCAAAATAACCTTTATATGTTTTCTGGAACTTCACATTTTGAAATAATTTCGAAGCTGAGTTGCAAGACTAGTACAAAGAGCTCCCATATTCTCTTCACCAGATTCACTTGTGCTTCATTTATCAGTCTCATTATTACATATATTATTATTACATAATTTTTATTCTGAACCATTTAAAAGTAAAGTGCCGACACGATGTCCCTTTACTCCTAATGACTTCAGCAACTATGATCTAAGAACAAGGACATCTGCTTGCATAACTGAGGTACAGTAATAAAAACCAGGAAATTTAACATTGTTATAATGCTATTATTTAATCTAAGGAATTTATTCCAATTCTGTCAATTTTCTTGATAACGTCCTTGACAGTAATTTTTTTCTGATCCAGGATCACTCCTTCTATTTAGTCTTCATGTTTCTTTTGTCTTCTTTAATGTGTATCATATTTTTTTGTTACTCATGATTTTGATATTTTTTAAGAAAATGGGCCATTAATTTTTTTTAGAATATAATCGGGGCATGTACAAAATTTGAAAAGTCACACGTAGTATTTGTGTCAGTCAGGGTCCTGGCAGAAAACAAAGGCACTCAGGGGTTCAAGAGCCTTTAGTAAAGGGAGAATTTTCTGAGGTGTAGGCAGGATTAAGGGACACAACAAGGGATGTTGAGAAGCCATCCCATTCCTGGGCCTGAAGGGACATTGCAGGAGAGCTGGAGGAAGCTGCAGCTTGGAGGAGACACAGCCCCTGCCCAGAAACACCTGCAGAACAGGGAGGTCCCCACACTGCAGGATCCCCTCCCTCTTCCAGCTTTTTATCTCTGCAGCACCTCCTGTTGGCTGAGTTCAACCAGAGCCAGGGGACCAGGGAACATCAAGGTCAGCCTCCTGGCCTCAGAGCAGGACAGAGAAGGGGGAAGAGTGGATGAGGGAGGGGCAGTGGGCTTGTGGGGCAGAGAGAGACAGCCCAACAGCATACTAATAGGCTTAGAAAGAGAAACAGCCATGCCCTGCCCAGTCCCTTCCCAGTCCTGCTCCTCGGAGACACCCGCCTTCAGCTATTCTAGTTGTCTCTTCAGTATTTACTTCCATATTTCTAAACAATAGACTTATACTTCCATTTTTTGGTTTACCAGTTGACTCCCTTAACCACCTCTTCTCTTTCTTTCACTCCCATCATAGTTATATATTTTTGCTGTTGTTAAATCAATAGTCATTTATCGTGAGTATGCAAAGCCAAGAGGTTCATGACGATTGGACCTCCTTTCTTTTTAAATGCCTACTTTCTTCTGGAGTAATAAGCACATTGCTTTTTCATTTGCCCAGCTTTCTACCAGCTTCTGGCTAAGCTTATCCAACACTCTAACATCTATATGCTATGCTTTCAATAAAATTTTTCATATGCTCAAACATATCTGTTCCTTTTATTTTATTTTATATTCCTCAGTCTGCCTGTTCCAATCTGGACAGGGTGGGGCCCAGACCAGCTAACCTGCTGTCATCTGGAAGTTTCCCTCTGCTGCTGTGGTAGGCAGACTGGAAAGACATTCCCCAAGTTCCCGATCCACTGCTTATTCAGGCAAACACCAGTCGAGGTACGACTATGGGAGATTTTGCAGATGGTATTACGATTACTAATTAGCTGACCTTAAATTAGGCAGATTATCCTGGTGGGCCCAGGGGGAGCCACAGGAGCCCTTAAAAGCAGAAAAGGGAGGCAGAAAAATTGGTCAGAGAGATGTGGCAGGAAAGACGAAGCAGAAAGGGAGATCAAAGAGATCTGAGGCATGAGAAAGACTTGACCTGCTGTTGTGGGCTTTGAAGATGAAGGAAGGGAGCCGTGAGCCAAGGAATGGGGGTGGCCTCCAGAAACTGAGACTGACCCCAAGGTATCAGGAACCTACAACCATATGGAACTGGATTCTGCCAACAACCTCAATGAGCTTGGAAGCAGAGTCATCCCCAGGGCCTTCAGAAGGGACAGCATCCTGCAACATCTTGATCTTGGCCACGTGGGGCTCTGAGAACCAGCGGAGCCACGCTGTACCTGGACTTCTGACCTGCAGACACTGTAAGATAATAAACTCGTGTTGCTTTAAGCCACTTATGTTTGTAGTAATTTGTTACATCAGCAAGGGAAAACTAGCACAGCTGTCAGCACGGGCCTCACTCTCATCTTCCCTGCGGTGAAGTCCTCATTTTCTCCATCCTTTGTCTTCCTCCTGGAGCACATTCTCTAGTACAGCTGTTCTCAAACATTTTGGTCTCAGGAGCCTTTTACACTCTTAAAAATTATAGGGGTCCTCAAAGAATGTTTGTTGATGTGGTTGTATCTACTGATATTTAACATGTTGGAAATCAAAGCTGAGAGATCTTTAAAATATTAATTCATTTCAAAATAACAATAATAAAACACATTACATATTAACATTAGTAACATTCTTTATGTAAAAATATTTTTTAAAACAAAAAATTACTGAGAAGAGAGGATTTGTTTTATGTTTTTGCAAATCTCTTTAATCTCTGGTTTAATAGAAGACAACTGGATACTCATACCTGTTTTAGCTCGTGTGTGAAGGAAAACTGGTCTCAACACAGATATGTATGTAGTTGGAAAAGCAAAGACCTCACTGAGACCTGAAAGGATCTCAGGGGCCCCCAGAGTTTCCTTGACCACACTTCGAAAATTGCCAATGCTATCTTGCTGCTCGAAGTGTGGTCCAGGGACCAGCAGCACCAGATATCATGGGATCCATTAGGAATGCAGAGTCTCAGACCTTCTGAATCAATGTAAAGTTTAATAAGATGCTTAAGTGGTTCCTGTGCTCAGGAAAGTTTGACAGGCATTGTTTAAGGTAAAACCTGTCTTCCCTCCTGGATGTCTCCTTTACTCTCACACTATCACCACACTCACAACACTTCTGACACCAGGTATGTAGGGGTTTTTTTCTCCCCGCCAAGCAGTTCTCTGCGACAGCAGCTAGTGTCCTACAATTTAACTCAATTCAGTTCAATTCTGACACTATCTACCTGGAGAGAGCATCAAATCCCACAAGTTAAGGGCCCAGTCCAACAGACTCTCTCTACTTCAGATGCCAATCACAAATCCAGGTTGCCACCTGTGCTTCTGACCCATCGGCTAATAATCTGAGGTTCCCATGACTTGCTCCTTGGGTTTGATTAATTTCCTAGAGGGGCTCACAGAACTTGGGGAAACAGTTACTTATGTTTACCAGTTTATTACGGGATTTGATAAAGGATATGGATGAGCAGCCAGATGAAGAGATACATAGGGCGAAGTGCAGGAGGGTCCCAAGTGCAGGAGCTTCATCCCCGTGGAGTTGGAGTGCATCACTCTCCTGGTACGTGGATGTGTTCACCAACCCGGAAGCTCTCTGAGCCCCATGCTGCTGGGATTTCATGGAGGCTTCCTTGTGAGGCATGATCAGTTACTAACTCCATTTCCAGTCCCTCTCTCCTCTCTGGAGAATGGGAGATGGGACTGAAAATTCCAAGCTTCTCACTATGGCTTGATCTTTCTGGTGACCAGCCCTCATCCAGGAGCTCACCTATAGTCACCTTTTTAGAACAAAAGACGCTGACATAGCTCAGAAAATTCCAAGGGATTTAGGAACTCTGTGTCAAGAACTGGGATCTGAGACCAAATATTAAAACAAAAGATGCTCCTAGTTCTATTATCACTGAGGAAATTCTGAGGGTTCTGGGAGATCTGTGCCAGGAATGGGGGTAAAGACCAAATATGTATTTCTTACTATAAATCACAATATCCCAGGCACTTTCTTCTTCAGGACAGTATGTTCTCTGAGTCCTTGCATGTCTGAAAGTCCTTTATTCTAGACTCACGTTGACTTGATAGTTGGGCTGGGTATAGGCTAGCTGGTAGGTTGAAAGTCATTTTAATTTTCAAATTCTGTTTTCCCAGAGAATAAATCAATGGTATCGAGTAGAGGAGTAGGGGACATTTTTTCACCTTGGCAGCCTGGAGAAGGGACCCAGGAGACTCTAACCTCTCTGTTTATAGACTTACAATCAAGCTCCATGTTTTCAGCCCCTTGCCTCACTCCTACCATCCTCAGAACATCGTTCCTCTGCATCCTGAGCATTTTCTGGGGTCTGCGGGGGAAACTCCCTCCCCATTCTTAACTCCCTCTGCTCGATAAAGGCACCCAGTTGACAGCTTCCTCTGTTCTTCCCATTCTTTTTGGATTTTTGCTTTACGTTTTTGTTTATTATTTCACTGTCCTTTTGGTGGTGTTTCAATGGCTGTGTTTGCTCAGACGTCTCCCAAATGGTTTTAATTACCAGAACACTGCAAAACGTTCTGCTACCTGGTGGGTCTAAAAGAGATTTCCTGGCTCATTTTTCATTTTTATTTTTTCATATGAACTTCACAATCAGCATGTCTAATCTCTCCCTTTGCGTCCTCCCAAAACCCATTGGAATTTTTATTGAGATCATGTAAATTTATAGTTTAATTTAGGGAGAATTGACATCTTTAAATTATTGACTTTTTCGAGAACAGAGTACTCTTTTCCATTTATTCAATTACTCTTTTATTTTCCTTGGTAGAATTTTAAAGTTTGCTTCTGACAGATTTTTCCCATGTCATGTATTTTATCTTGTTGGTTGCTATTATAAATGAGATCGTCTTCTAACATACTCTGTAACTCTTTGGTGTTTCACTTGCCATTGTATCAATGAGGTCTTTTTGATCTTGATGTATACAAATCTCCCTCATATTTGAAAATGTATTAAATAGATTTTTGATTAGTTTAAAAAGTAATACATGACATTATAAACATGATTAAGAATATAAAAGGGTATACAATGAAAAATAAATTTCCCTTTTATCCTGGTCTCCCAGTTCACCCCCAGAGTTTATCACTGGGGATTATCTCTTGTATAATCCTTCCAGAACTTTTTTTGCTCATACATGGTGTACGTATATGCAGTAAGATGTCGAAGTGGTATTCTTTCTCCCTTTTGGGTGAGGCCCACAGGCCTGCAACAACATGATAGATGCCTTGCACTTCCACCCGTTCAACTGCCTTTGTAGGCTGTGCTACGAGACTGTGAGAGAGGACTGGCTGCATTAGCTCCCTCTGGCCAATAAGAGTAGGGCGTGTAGAGGCTGAGAGATTTCTTTGGAGAGTGTAGTCAGGGCACTTGTCCAAGTGAACAGGGCTTCAGGCCATCTCCCAGAGAGCTGGACTCTGTTGCTTGGCATTTGTTAGAAATGAAGACACCTCTGTTTCTACCTGGAGAAGATGAAAAGGTTGTTTTGGAGCTGTCTGCCTGGTGGTTGAGTCAAGAGAGTTGGCAATCCTGGAATTGAGCTGTGTTTTCAGTAGCTTTGGGGCAAAAGAATAGGGTTTTGGGGGACCAGATGTGGATTCTTTTGGGTTTGGGGAGCAACCTGGGGTTGTCTTGGGTGCCACCCAAGAGGATTTCCTGGTGAGACCATGTGATCCCAAGAGAGTGAGTCTATGGGCCTGAGAGAGAGGTTGTCCACAGCCACACAAGAGGCAGCTCCCGTGGCAAGGGATCCACAGACATCGGTCCCCAGTGGGAGAAACTCCAAAAAAGGAGGAAAAGAAGAAAAATCAAGGGGCTGGCCCAGTGGTGCAGCGGTTAAGTGCACACGTTCCGCTTCGGTGGCCTGGGGTTTGCCAGTTTGGATCCTGGGTGTGGACATGGCACTGCTTGGTAAGCCATGCTGTGGTAGGTGTCCACATATAAAGTAGGGGAAGATGGGCATGGATGTTAGCTCAGGGCCAGTCTTCCTCAGCAAAAAGAGGAGGATTGGCAGAGGATGTTAGCTCAGGGCTAATCTTCCTCAAAAAGAAAAAAAAAAAGAAAAATCAAAACACATAACAGCTCTCTGTAAAACAAACATCTGGAAACTCTGTATCTGTCACACTCAGAGAACCAGGCTCCACCACCTCTGCATCAGCCACAGAGGACCCCCTATTCCTACATGCCCTCTTCCCCTGCACCCCAAGGTGGGGTGGCTGGGTCAGAAACTGCAGCCAGCAAGTGCCTGGGAGAGGTGAGTAGGGAAGAGCGAAACAGCCAACCTTGCTCCGCCACACTCCCACCCCAACAGCACCGACCCGCAGACAGCAGGCCCAGACTGACAGGGAAGGGAGAGGGTTTGCATTGGACGAGGCTGGAATTTTAGCCATTACACTGGCTGGATTGTTAAATTACTAAAAGGGATCTTTTCTTGTAACTGAAAGTGACTGGGGGCTTTTAAATTATTTAAGAGTGGCTGGAAAACTACAGGACCTGCCAGCACTGTCATCCTGAAGCGGGGAAAGAACAAACCCATAGGGTGAGTTTAAACAGAAGTGAGAATAGAGTCACGCACTCTGTTCCAACTGATTATGGCTCCATCCAGAAACAAACAATGCCACTCCCCCACCCCCCAAAACCAAAAAACCTCCACAAACACCTACTGTTCTACCCAAGGAACCTACTGTTCTCTACCTTGCTTTTTACCTAATAACATCTCTTAGACATGTTTCCTTACCAGCACACACATGTGCCTATTTTAAAGTCTGTTAGGTAGTATGTATGAACAACCATATTTATTTAGCCATTCCTCTGTTGATAAACAATTAGGATTTTTCCAGTCTTCGCTTTTACATACAATGTTGCAATGACTATCCTTGTTCAGTTTTCCGCTTACATGTGGCAGAGTATCGATCAGAATACATTTCTGGAAGTAAGATTGCTAAGTTAACCATTATATAAACCTTAAATTTATGATCCTCCAAAGAAATTGCACTAATTTATATTGCTACCAACAATTTCCTCCTAACTATGCAGATATTGTGTATTATCAAATGATTTAATCTTTGCCAATATAAGAGGTTAAAAAAAATGGTTCCTTGGCAATTCATAAATTATAAATGAGATTGTGCATCTTTTCACGTATTTGTAAGCCATTTGTGTTTCTTTTTCTATAAATCGCCTATTTATGTCTTTATATGTTGATTTTAAAATTGAGTTGTTAGCTATGTTTTTGAGTGGGAGTCAGCCAGTGAGTGAGTGAGGGAGGGAGAGAGCAGTGTTAGAATGTGGCCTGGAAAATCTGGCTGGCTCAGATCTTTCATCTGCTTTCTTCCTTCTCTTCTTTTGGTCTGTGTCTCGAAGTCTACATTTAAAACTCTGTAGAGCAGAGGTTACCTTACTCTTCTCTCCCCTCCTACCCTGTCACCAGCGCTCTGGGTACACAGTAGCCAGCACCATGCAGGAGAGTGATGCTCAACTACCAAGGGTAGGGGCACCGAGCTGGTTATCAGCCACACTGCACCCTTCCACGCTGCCCTGTGCCCTGGGGAGCTGACCTGCGTGCCCTACATCAGTGGATTTCTAGCCCTCCAGCTGCTAGTTGGGTTCAGTCAACAAGGAGCCCCACAGGAGATGGGAGGGAGAGTGAAGTCAACAGACTTGTTCCTCTCTCTCCATGGGATTGCCACAGGCTGCTTTGTCTCTTGACCAAAGGTCTCAGCTCTTGGCAGGCCCTCTCAACTTAGCCTCCCCATCTTGGGTTCCTTTAGCCATACCCTCCCTCACCCCTTCAGGTCTAGGAGGGATGTGGAGGCTGTTTCTGACTTTGGGGTACTGCACTATTCCTTGTGAGTTCCCTACTCCTTGCCCACAACTTTGTCAATAATCCCTTTAGTAAACTGCCCGTAAATTAGCCAAAGTTGCACATGCTATCTCAGCTTAGTGTGCTGGGACCCTGACTGATACAGGCATCTTGCACCCAGCTGCATCCAGTGGGTCGTAAATAGGAAGAAAAGTGGTTAAGCAGCACAGCTGGTGATAGAGCCTTCGGCCATGCCCAAGAGGGGTCACTCAGAATGGTACCAGGGGCCAGTCAGCCCTCGCTGTCCCACAGAGCAGGGACTCTGAGGGTTGTGTTTGATAACGATGGCACCCAGGACCAGATGGTGGAGGGCTATGCTCCCGGGCAGTGAGGTGATCCTGGGTGTGCTTTAGGCCCTGGTGACCAACAGAGCTGAGAGTATTGTACCGGGTGGAGCTGTGGGCCAGCAGGGGTGGCTCTGTGTTTGAGGAAGAGGTGACAGCCACAGTGGAACACTGTCATCCTTCCTGGGGCTTGGGCAAAGCTGGCTTCCGTCAGGATCCCAAGAGTGAGGGAGGTGAGGACTCTAGGGGGAGTGAGCAAAGAGGGAGTTGGGATGGATTGGGGGAGGAAAGCTGACCAGAATATTTCAGCTGCGGGAGGATTGGGCAATGCTGGACTCAAGTCCGAAGCATCCCCAAAAGGCTGCCAGTGGCACAGTGCAGATAGTGGGGCCCAGGCTGGGTAGGAATCTGAGAAGATGCTGGAGTCAGGGAAGAGGTTAGGGTGGCGGCCAGTGGTCCATCCTTCAGCACCTGGCTCCCAGCCTGGGGGCCTGTGGGCGTCCAGCCTCTCCCCTGCTTTTCCCAAGAGGCTCCAGGGAATGCCCACGTGTCCTCCACATCTCGTCATTCCCGCCTGCAGCCTATGCCAGTCTTTTGGCCCCTGAACAAAGCTGTTCTGCTGGTCACCGCTTCTCCTTACTGTTTCTCCAGGTGACCACTGTGCTCCTTATTAGTCACGGTCCAAGAGTGACCTACTTACTCTCCCCAGAGAACAGCCTAGAGCAGGCTTTCCCTGAAGATTTGATGAGAATAGACAGTAATGACAATGCAGAAAATGACAATGCAAACTGCACAGCAGAGATGAGACCTCACCGAGTTCCTTCCTGGAGGCCCCTCTGTCCCCACCTCTGTCTTTCACCCCTTGGCTAGGCCACCTTTTGAATCCTTAATTAATTAATTATTTTTACTGTGGTAAAATATATGTAACATCAACGTTACCATTTTGGCCATTTTAAGTGTACAATTTAGTGGCCTTAATCATATTCGCGATGTTGTGCAACCATTACTGCTATCCATTTCCAGAACTTTCTCATCATCCTGAACAGATATTCTAAACCCATTAAACAATAACTCCCCATTTCTCCCTCCCCACAGCCCCGGTGACCTCTATTCCACTTTCTGTGACCGGAACATCATTTTGCAGGATCTAGCCTAAGAGTTCTCCAGATGCAGCAGAGTCATGGTCTCTGTTTCCTCCGGGTCTAGAGAAAGGAAGCAGCTTCTCCCTTCTTTCTTCAAGGGTACCATAAAAAAACAAAACAAAAAAGTGATACAGTTTAGCACATAAACCAGTACCTGTCATCTCTGAATGACTACGACAAATCTGCAACTCAAGCAGAGAACACTGCACATAATTTAATCACTTTGTGCATTAATTACCAGAAGCTACTGTTGTAACGTGGAGCAGTTTAACGCCACACCAAATGCCCTCAACCTGTGCTTTGCGAGTGACCTTCTGTCTGCTTTTTATATCATTTGGTTCCCTCTCATAATTTTTTGCTTCTCATTTGCTTTGGACTGATAAACTACTAGACAGTTACGCTTGTTAGTGTCGGCTATAAAATAGGAAGGATGAGTTCTGAATGAGAGATTGAAGACTAATCCCGTAAGTAGAGTGTGTTAACTTTAACACCACAGTTTGGTTGTTCGGAGGTCTTTATACTCACATTTTCTCAGACTCCGTTTTCGGCTATATTTCAAGTAGATGAGGTGACCTGGTAATCTAGTTCTAGATTGGGGATTTGTGCTGTACACTCTGGAAGGGACCTGGCTGTGGTGGAAGGTGGGGAGAGCAAAGAAAAGCCCCAGTGCAGCTCTGGCTTTGTTGACTGTGTATATTGGGTCCAGGACGTGATCAGCTGTTATGGCCAAAGGGCAGTGTGGCTACCAGACTTGGAAGAGGCACTGTGGGCAGAGGGCTACCTGACAGACTGGACCCCAGGCACAGTTCTGTGGGGGGCTTGAGCTCCCCATTTTGGTGCCCTCCTTGCTACCCCGACCACCCATCTCTGGTTTTTTCCATGCTCCATCCTCTGTCCTGACCTTGGTTTCTTACCTGGATCTTCTATTTCTAAATCACATATATGTATTTCAATATCTTCTTGGTTCATTCTGACTCCAGCCTTCATAGTAATGGTACAAACCAATCACTACTTTTGGCTCTGACGTCTTGGCACTTGCTTGGATCTGGTGGGCCCAAGAGCTTCCCAGGCTGATGGAAAGTCCCGTGCGACAGCTGACTGTTGTGTAAACAGAGATGCATGTTCCACAGGATGGTTGAGTTGTGAAAATGTAGCCAGAAGATTCTAAGAAATGTGAAGTTTAATGAAAAATGGCTGATGCTGCACTAGCAAGCACCCATTTGTGGTCTGCAGCCCAGGTTCTCGGAAGTGGGCAACGGAGCTTTGGTTCTATCCTACCTCATTCTGAGAGAACAAAACACAAGTCTCTGGGAGGAAAGATTCACGTCCCCAGGCAGATGCAAGAGCAGGATCTTCCTTGAGGAGCTCCTTGTCCTCTGTCTCTATCAGTGTTGTCCATTGGCCTTCTAAGACCTCTAAAGGAATGGGTGAGGTTGGGTGGGAGCAGCAATGCAGAGATTCTAAAAGGACTTTTGAATTAGAGCTGCATTGTCTGCAAAGGAGAACATATCCCTCCAGTGTTTACAGGTAGGTTCCTTTTTAGTCACTTACCCTCCTGTGAGCAAGTGTTGTCCTGTGTGCCAGTCCAGGGTCTTCCTGGGAGTTCTGCAAACAGATCTGTTAGCTCTGCCAGGTGAGGAGTTGGCCCAGAGTCACACTACTGCCTTCAGGGCCCAGGTGATGAGGGGGCCCCTATTATCATCTACTGCCTGGATAATGTCAAGCATAGTGTAGACCAGCACTGTCCAGTAGGACTCTGTACGACCATGAAAAATTTCTGTGTGCCACCAAAAGAATTTTCCCTAATATATTCTAATCTGGGTTAGGGACCCAAAGGGGTGCTTGCTGGTGTAGCACCACCCATTTTTCAGTAAACTCCATGTTTCTTAGAATCTTCTGGTTAGATCTTCACAACCCCACCATCCTCTGTCCAGCTGGCTATGAGCTCAGTGGGCTGACCCAGCTTCACGCGATGGCCTCCAGCACGCTCCTGCCACCTCTGTTTACAGTCCACACGCTAAACCATTTGCTCTGCACCCCCTGTGCCCCACTTCTTGCCAAGCCCCTTGTCTTCCTCACTTTCTGACCATGTTCCATCTTTAATTAAGCTCACTGAAAGGGACACTGGGAAAATTGTACTTCATAGTGTGTGAAATAGAAGCGTCTCTGAGGACGAAGCCACTTGCAATGAGCTGCACTAAGCAATTTACCAGATTCTTCTGGTCTGGACCTTGGGCTCTGTTAAGCAGAAACAGTAAGTGGGATAATAAACAACATGAATGGAAACAATAAGCCCCACCCTCCTGCTAGAAGAATAGAAAGAGATAATACATGCAAAATTAACCTGAGAAGTTAGAAATGCTCTAAAAGTTAAGGTATCACAACTGTCAATCCTTGCTCTCACCTCGGCCACACCGCCAATAAGTGCTGCTCATTTTCTCCATCCCTTTTTTCCCTTTTATTTTCTCTTCCTTATTTCTTCTGGGCCAACTAAAGTGTAGCTGATCCAAAGCTGCCTTGGACGGAATGAGCTGCCTTCTCCCGGTCTCCATCAAAGTACTCCCCTGTTGTCTTCTTTTGTCTGAGGCACATTCAGAAATAGCCAGCTTTCTAGCTGGTTTGAAGAAACCACTTTCAAATTACTTGGTAGAATAAACAAATCAAGCCTCTGAAAACGCACAAGGCTTTGTTCCTCCTGTTGGCTATTTCCTTGAGTGACATGTGAGGGCAGGTTATGACTCTGCTGACAGGCATGGCTCCAGTGAAGACATCCACCAAAGGCAGACAAGTGACAGAGGACCCGGATACTGAGGGTCAGTTAGAAAGTCACTCAGGGCTCGTCAACGTGGTTTCAGGGGAGAATCTTATAGGGATTTTTATGCTGAATATCACCAGAAATGTACTTTAAAAGACAACCAGAACATTTCTTCCTATATATTTTACAGCTCAGAGCAAGAATTATTTTAGGTAAGCAGACACTGAAGGTGCAGAACATAAAGAAAATTCTCCATAACCCATTATCTTGCTGGACTTAGAAGGTTGATGACAGTTACAAATGGCAGCCCTCCTAGGTGCTCAATTTCCTGTGGTATTTTGAATGAGGAAACGTATTTCTGGGAAAGTTTACACAGCAATAAGAAAGCGGTGTTCAACTGCGGATGGCAAAACCCAGGGTTGATTAAAATATTTAAAAAATATAAATAGGATCTGAAGGGTTTGGTTAAATATTTTCTGTTCAATATTGACATTAAAGAGGACAGAAGGGGAGGTGATGGGGAGGAAGGCCATCTCGGTGCCTAGGTCAGGGCCCCAGAGGTGTGGCGCCATCTTGTCAATGGCTGGGTCTTTGCTCTGTGTGCTGGAAATTCAGAGAGAGTCTCATAAAAACCAAATCCACAGGAGACTTTTGCATGTGGCCACTCTATACCTCTGCAGGGGGGGAGGACCTTGGAGATCTCCCCTGCACAGGGCTGTGAGGAGGAGCAGGAGGAGCAGCAGGTGCAGTCTGTTGCCCATTGCTATGGCCCTTGGTCTACCCTCCTTGGTCCACCTATGACTTCCTCTGGCTGAGATCCCTACCTGGGCCATTTGAAGGCCCATTTCCCTCCTATCAGGCAAGATGCCACCAAGGTGTGAGATTTTCCTGGTTAGTTGAAGGCATCTAGTAATTCCTGGATGGGCTTCATGAAAGTTATGGTGTCTTCTCTCGGAATCAAGATCCTCAAGACAGAAAGGGGGGGTGGGGTGGGCTTCTGCAATTGCAGAATTCTAGTGGCCAAGGCAGCTGAAAACATACAGATCCTCACTAATTCTAGTTTCTCTGACCCCACTCAGGCTTGTGTGGTCAAGGCCATGTCCACAGCACAGCGTTGGGAGCCATATTGCTCCATCTGGCGTCTGGCAATCTGTGTCCTGTACCTTCTTCTCTTGGGAGCTTGTCCTGGTAGAGGTCAACCATCCGGTTTGGGGATGGGAGCTGCTCACTATCAAGCTTGCTTCCATCTTCTGAAGAGTCTATCTTGAGGATACCTGAACCGTGGCAACTGGGAGAGCCATGCTGGATCTAGGAGCCCAGCTCAGGCCAGCCATGTGGGCCACAATTTTTAGTTTCTTGAGTTCACTCTTTATTATTTGTGTGTATGTGTGCATATGAGTTTATATATATAATGTGATATATTAAATAAAATATATAGCATATATATTCTATATATTTTTGGATGGTGAGGTTGTGTGGGAGGAGTGGGAGAACATAGGTAGACACTGTATATGTCATCTGATCTAAAGTCAGGGATATGTAATCTTGATATTTTTATTCATTTATTTTTTAGTTCAAGCGAATATATATATATATATATATATATATAGAAATATAAATGCTTAAAAGTGCACAACACTGTGCTAAGAATGAAGGTGTGGAGTGGGACACAGACAGGCGAAAAAACTATATGCCCTGTCTTCAAAGAGCTCAGAATCTACGGGGGAGACATGCAACTTATCACATTTTATACCTGACAAAAAAGGAAGTATCGAAAGAGAGGTATAGGGGGCCTGCCGGGTGGCATGGTGGTGAAGTTCGTGAACTCTGCTTTGGCAGCCCCGGGTTCACCTGTTTGGATCCTGGGCGTGGACCTACCACACTGCTCATTAAGCCATACTGTGGTGGCACCCCATGTAGAAGAGCTAGGACTTATAACTAGATATACAACTATGCAGTGGGGCTTTAGGGAGGAAAAAAAGAGGAAGATTGGCAACAGATGTTTGCTCAGGGCCAATCTTCCTCACTAAAAAAAGAAAGAGAGAGAGAGAGACAGAGAGAGAGGTACAAACCAAGTGTTGTGGGAATTTTGATGAGAAAAGGATCAATTCTGCACGTGGGGATTAGGGACCATGCCCCTGAGGAGGTAACATTTGAGGTGGCCTTGAGGGATGAATAGAATTTCACTTCAGCAGTTATGAAAACACTTAGTCTTGGCAGCAACACTCTTAGCAACTTATATTTGTGTGGCAGTTCCCTGCTCACTGAGGAGCCTCACACGCTTTGTCACACTTAATTGGAACGATAATTTTGCAAAGTTAAGTAAGGGGATATTATTCTTTTTAAGGTTAAATTTTAGCTTAGAGAACTTTTATGACTTGCCTCAGGTGAGCCATGATCCCATTGGGGGCGGGGGAGTGTAGTGAACCAGCATCTTCTGCCTGCGTGGTGGTGAGGGCCCTTCCCCTGCCCACCCTCCCTTTAACAGGTGAGCCAGAGGTGCATTCGAGGAGTTTGCCAATTGCTGGTCATTCATAGCCTTACTAACTAGCCTCGGCAACCATCGGTGGTTCTCAAAGTGTGGTCCCCAGAACAGCAGCATCAACATCACCTGGGGAGTTGTAGGACATATAAATTCTCAGACCCCATTCTATACCTGCTGAATCAGAAATGCCAGCGATCTGTGCCTCCACAAGATTTCCAGGTGATTCTGATGCAGATGCAAGTGTGAGAACTACTGGCGTAGATGACGTAAATACTGCAACTTTGAGGATTCTCTTAAATTAAAATAGATGATATGAAACCACGAGAACTGACTCAAAAAAATAACCCTCAATTAATCCTTACAGTATCAGAAATTAAGGGGAATTGTGTTCTCCTTTTCCTTGTCTGAGGATTTTTATTGAGCAGGGTGAGGTGGCATAGGGCTGGAGTAAATTTGGTATTGAAACTGCATACACTTCTTTCTAATTGAGAAAACAGCGATACATTCAAAACCACAGGGAACATGGGACTCAGTCTGCAAAAGTCAAGGTCTCCCAGAGCTGGAGTACAAGATCGTATATTACTTCAGAGCACAAAGGGATGGGTTTCGACAAGGGTTATCCACAAAAGAGAGGAACTAACCCTGAGAACTTGCGAATCGGCTCTTGAGAACAAGCAGTTTCCAAAGAAATTCAGCTGAAAAATGGCAAAGATCCTGGTGTCATGGTATTTCATTCTTTGGAATAGTTTGTGAGAAGAAACAAGAGGGATGAGGGTATTCTGTTACCATGACAACTTGGAGAGGCCCGGGCTGGCTGATGATACAGTGGAGCTGACAAAGCTTGGCATCCGGATTCTAGATGAGAAAAACGGGGGCTGTGGAGGCCTGGGGATTGGGTAGAAATGAATATTCTTTTATTCCCTTACAGTTCTGCCACACTGCCTGATTTTAAAAAATAACCCGTTAAATTAAACGGCATGCACAGTGAGTGTGACCGATGAACATCTATTCATGCATTTCCCCTTGCCTGCAAGGCACTCCTCCCCTCTGTCTAGTTTCTGTCCATCCTTGGCCACATAGCTCCAAAGCTGCTTCCTCGGGGGGCCTTCCTCATCCACTGGCCCTCGGCAAACCACAGCATTGAAAGGCTCCACTACGCATTTCATCCTGCTTCACGACATTTTTTCTATACTCACAAACTCTCTCCTTCGAGGGGGAGAAAGACAACAAATGTTACTTCCTTGTGCCTTCAGGGTCTAAATAGCAAAGCTGTCTGTAATCTTTTTCTCCCTTTTTCTTTTAAAATAAAAATAGTTAACAGTTGTTGAGTGCTTACTGTCTACTACCCCAGTGCTATTTAAAGTGTGGTCAGCAGCGTCAGCATCCCCTGGGAAATTGTTAAAAACACATATTTGAGGGCCCCAACCCAGACCTGCTCAATCAAAAACTGTAGAGGGTGGGGCCCAGGAATCTCTTGTTAACAAGCCCCCTCAGGTGGTCCTTACACACGCCAAGTTTGAGAATCCCTGTACTAGACACGTCTAAGGGCTTCAGATGTTTTTCTCACTTAATTTTCACAACAACCCTTGACCTAGGGACTGATATTATCTCCCCGTGCAGATGGGGGAGCTGAAGCACAGAAGGTATGAGTACATTGCTCAACGTCCCTGTGGTATACTGTTTCCAAAGTTGGTGGCAACAATCCCTCCTACTTTTTCAATGAGACTGTCACTTCTGTCAATAAGTGGAGTCTATTTCTCTTCTCCTGGAAGTGGACTGGTCTGTGACTTGCTTTGACCAATAGAAAGCAATATGAGTGACATGGTGCAACTTCCTCCTTCTGCTGGAGGCCTTATGAGGCTTTGCAGAGTCTGTTTTCGTTTTCCTAGGACCCTGACTCCCCATATAAAGAAGTCCAGTCTATCTTGCTGGAGACAGAGGCCGTATGGTAACAGGGAGCACGTGGAGAGAGAAGCCACGTGGAAGAGGACCACAGTGTGCCTGCCGACAGCCTTGTCTAAGCCCGGTCCTGTGGGTGAGGCCTTCTTGGACCAGCCAGCCCAGCCTCGCCACCAGCTGAATGCATCCAAATCTAGGAGCCTTACTACCACCACAGAGAGGAGAGACTTGCTTGTTGAACCCTGCCCGAATTCCCAACCCACAAAATTGTGTGCAATAAAATGGTGCTGCTTTAGCCACTGAGTGTTGGCATAGTTTGTTATGCAGCAATACATAATTGAAACAACCATATAATTTGTCAGCTGTAGCTCCTGGAGTCCCAGCCAGGCAGCTTAGCTTTAGAGCCCTCCATCTTACCCATTGCTCTTTGCTTTGTTTTATTAAAAAAAAAAAATAGAATTGCTGTTTTATTAACATATGGGGCTTTAAACCCAAATTCCAATGCAGAGAGTCTGGTAAGTTTTGGTAAACCATGTAGCATATATAGCACCCACTTTTCCCCTTAAGCCAGGTAATAATAATAATAATAGCTAACACTTATATAGCACTACTATGTACCAGGCAAGTCATGCTTTGAATATATTTTAATTTGTTAATTTTTTCTAACTTTTGAAATATATACTTAGATAATCAATTTTCAGCCTTTTTTCTAATGCAAGTATTTAAAGCTCTACATTTCTTTGTAAGCACTACTTCAGCTGCATCCTAAAAATTTTGATGTGTTATATTCTAATTACTATTCCATTTAGAATAGTTTCTAATTTCCATTGTGATTTCTTTTCTGACCTGGGAGTTTTTTATTTATTATAATTATTATTTTTTAGTAATATGTTCCTTAATTTGGGGTTTTTCCTATTATCTTTTTATTAATTATTGTCTTCCAAAAATAATTCCATTGTGGTTAGAGGATATATTCTATATGATTTCAAACATTTGAAATTGATTGGGAGGTATTTTATGGCCTAGTGTATTTTCAAATTTGGCAAATGCCCCACGTGCACGTGATAAAAAGGTCTGACTGAAGGCTGACTTCCACATACCTTTGACGCTGTTGTTTTGGATGATTATTCCCTGAAGAGAATAATCCTGTAAAGCGTTCCTTGTGAACCCCTTAAAACAGAGAAGGATTATGTAGCCCTGTGGGGTCTGGAGACCCAAGGTTGGGGAGGGAGGAGCATAACCATTTTTGAGGGCTTCTGTGTTATCTTAAAAGTTTTTATGAGTTATGCTGTTGACACAGTGACATAGCTGTATTTACTTTGAGATGAAGTGATCTTCCTAACAACATGCACCAGGAAAGCACCAACTCCTAGAATAGCACCTGACACTTAGGCGGCACAAAATATGTATTTGTTGAACAGCTGAATGAATGAGTTGGTTGACCCTGTCTGCTGTCTCAGCCACTGAGGCCTCTTCAAGGCTGCTGTGGGCCTCACTGGTCAGTCGAGGCTGGCACAACTTCCTTGAGATCCTTCCCTGACATCTGCTGGAAAACTGTTGTGACAAATATGCAAATTATGACATCTTTAATGCAAATAAGGTCCCTTAGTGTTGGGCATTATCCAGGGTGTTTAGTTGCACCTGTGGCCCCAGCTGGGGCCTAAACGGACCTAATTTCAGCCTCCTGACCCATCTTTCCCCCACATGAGCCAAGCTGGTAGGAAAGCTGCATTCAAGCCCACACCTGATGGTGGCCTCTCCTTAGCTCAGCTGGAATCTAAGCAGAGGACCTGGGTTCCAGCGAGGAGTGTTGCAGCAGGCAGCGTACGTGCTTCCATGGGGAGAGCCTTAGCCAAGGGGTTCTGTGTCCCCGTGAGTGTTTCCTACACAGAAAAGTGAAGGCGCGCCTGTGGTGTGTCTTCCCGGATGCTGAGATTTTTATTTCTAATGGAATAAAATCACTAGCCCTGCATGTCTCAATAGATTGAATATATAAGTACAAACATTCCTACAAAGAAAACTCCATTCCCAGATGGTTTCACTGGTGATTTCTAGCAAATATTTAGGGAAGAAATAATACCAATTGTGTATAAACTCTTAGAAGTTAGAAGAGGAGAGAATATTTTCCAACTCGTTTTACGAGGCCTGCATTACTCTGATACCAAAACCAGACAGATATTACAAGAAAAAAAATTGCAGATCAATATCCCTCTGAACATAGCCACGACAATTCTTGACAAGCAGCAAATCAAATCCAACAACATAAAAAAAGGATAATATATCATGACCAAGTTTGGTTTAATCTAGGAATGCAAGTTTGATTTAACATTCAAAAAAATCAATGCAATAATCACATTAACAGAATAAAAGAGAAAAATCAAATGAGCATTTCAGCAGATGCAATAAGAAAAAGCATTTGACAAAATTCAACACTAATTTGTAATAAAAACTCTCAGTGAACTAGAAATAGAAGGGAACTTCTTTAACCTGATAAAAGCATCTTTAAAAAAACAATTGAATGAAATCTCTTCACTCTTTGTTCACACATCTAGGGTAATAATATCAGCTAACACCTATTGAATGTTTACTATGTGTCAGCCCTTAGTCCAAGTTCCATACAGATATCGTCTCATTTGATCCTCTTAATGATCCTATGCTATTTGTACTGTCATCATCCCATTTTGAGGATGAGAAAATGAAGCACAGAGACATCAACTAACTTAAGATTGCTCAGCTAGTAAGGAAAAGAGCTAAGGCAGTCTGACTCCAGGGCCCATGACCTTAACCACTGCATTATGCTCCCATTTTCCCGTCTGAGGTTTGACTCTGTGGCTTGAACCAAAGGGCAAGAGTCTAGGGCAGAAGTTGAATGCTGGCCGTGTAGTAGATATGCTTGTAGAGTTTTCAAAAGCCACACGTGTCTGCAAGGCCATGCCATACAGTTGCCTCAGCTGTACACAGCTGTACATGGTGGACCTGCATTTTAGATTCCCAACCTTTGAGGTTCTGATTCCGTGGTGCAAGGGTTGGTTCTGGGCATCTGCATTTTTAAAAAGCTCTGTCACTAGAGGAGAACCGCTACAGTAAATGTTCTCTCTGCTTGATCCTGGACCGGACCCCTTGACCTTCAGAAGCTTTGAGTATAGCCTTTAAAGGGTATTCCTATCTTAAGTGCCTTGTTAAGGCTCAATTTCTCATACATGCTTCCCTGCACGCATTCTGTGCTTACTGCGCACCCAGTATTCACTCTCTATTTCTTTCTAAGAAAATGCCGATTTTGTTCAAAGTGGCAATGTGCCCAGCAAACAAACTATGTATCTCAGTTGTCTTTGCTGCTAAGGGTGGCCCTGTGACACAGTTCTGCTTCTTGAGATATAAGCATAAGTCTGCTGGGGATATTTTGGGAAGTTTTACTTTCATGATATAGGCAAAGCTCCTTTCCTATTTGCCACGTCCTTCTTTTTCCTGCTTCCTGGCATAGAGAACAGACTTCAGATGATTTGAGGTGACAAAGCTCAGAAAACAGAAGCAGAAAGACAGGAGACTGGGGCATTGATGCCACCATGGCACTGCTACAACAGCTTTGGACTTCCAACCTCCAGACTTCTTCTTCTTCTTCTTCTTGTTTTTGATGAGAAAGATCGGCCATAAGGTAACATCTGTTGTCAATCTTCCTCTTTTTGCTTGGGTAAGATTGTCCCTGAGCCAACACTGGTGCCAACCTTCCTCTGTTTTGTATGTGGGACGCCCCCACAGCATGGCTTGATGAGCAGTGTATAGGTATGCACCCGTTATCTAAACCCATGAATCCTGGGCCACTGAAGTGGAGCATGTGAACTTAACTGCTACATCACTGGGCTGGCCCCCCGACTTCTTAAGTGTGTGAGAAAAAAATAATTCCTACTAATTTATGTTTGTGTCTCTGTTTCATGCAGCCAAACACAACCTCTCATTTATTTGCTTTTGGTAAACATTTATTGAGTAACCTGACTCTGTGTTGGCTGCCAGGGATAAAATAGTGAATAAGCAGAGTCTTTTCTTCAGGAAGCTCATGGTCAGGTTGAGAAGGTAGATATATGAAAAACAATAGTCATACACTATGATAACAGCTCCTATAGAGGTAAGCACCAGTAGTCAGGATGATCAACCCTGAATGAACCAGGAAGACAACTGGGAGATGTTTGGTCTTAAAGAATGAGTTGGAGTTTGCTAGTTGTATTTAGGGTCAGGTGGGAGAAAGGGGCATTCCAGACAGGTGGAAGAGCATGTGTGAATGTATGGAGTCTCAATATAGTTGACGTGTAAGCTGAAGGTAAGGAACAATGTGCATGAGAAATGGGCCAGCTCATACAGCAATATATGTGCCATATATATATATATATATATGTGCCATATATATATATATATATATATATATATATAATATATATATATTACATTTCCTACCAGGTGCCTGGTGTTGGGAGCCAGCAAATTGTTTTTAGTATGGAAGTGATTTGACAAAATCTGTGTTTTTAAAGTCCACTTTGGCAGCAATGTGGAAAATGGACTGGAAAGTGATGAGGGAGAAAGATGATTTGTAAAGCTATTTCATCATCAGGGCATGAGATGTCGAGAGCCCTGCCAAAGCAGTGGTGCAGGGCTGGGCAGGAAGGGAGGGGGAGGAGATAAGGCTTTTGCTTGCCATTTAAATTCCATCAAATAACTTTTTGGGCCTTTTATCGGGCCCTTTGCTCAGTGGAATTTTATACTTCATATTAGGAGTCTTAAAATTTTTGTTTAAATATTCCATTTCGCTTATTTTACCATCTTTTAGTCTTGTGCTCTAATGATAGTTTCTCTCCCTAAATCATGGTGGTGGGCTGCCTTTTTCTGGTTGGATTTTCTTCCTGAGTTCTACAAAGACTGTCTCTGCACCCACCTCTTGATCTGTATGTCAGCTCACGAGGGAAGGCTCAAGACTGACTTGTACTCCTGATTCACAGGAGAGCTGCAGGTCAGAATCCTCTTCAGAGACAGATTCTGTCCAGCACTGCCATCAGCTCTGGAGAATTGAGGGAAAAATACCATTAGCTGTTTTTGTTTTTCTCTAAGGTGAAAGCTATGATCTTAAATCAAGCTCTCCATCATGAATGAGTGATGATGAGCACTTGGGAAGTTCAGCTGAGAGAGAAAAATATAACTGACTCCTAAGATTGTATTTCAGAGAATCCTTGGAAAGTACTAAGCTTCCCTTTATGTCTCTTTGGAGGAAAGAAGAGAATGGATTCACAAAAATATTACAGCAATTCCTTTTATGTTACCTACCCTTAGATTAACGATGTTCAAAGTGATTGACATGAGCCTCTTCCTCCAAGTTAGGTGATGTGCTCCCTCTGGCTTTTGTCTGCAGGTATTTATAGGTGGACACAGATGTGAAGAGTTTGAACTGGGACTTACTGGGTGTATTAGTTTCCTATGGCTGCTATAACAAATTGCCACAATTTAGTGGCTTGTAACAAAGCTGACATTATCTCCCAGTTTGGAGGTCAGAAGTCTGAAATGGAGTCTTATGAGGCTAGAATAAAGGTGTCAGCAGAACTGTATTCCCTCTGGAGGCTCTAGGGGAGAATCCATTCCTAGAGTTTTCCAGCTTCTAGGGGTTGTCCACATTCCTTGGCTCATAGATGCATCACTCTGACCTCTGCTTCTATCATCACATCTCCTTCCCTGCCTTTCACCCTCCTGCCTTCCTCTTATAAGGACCTTTGTGATTATATTGGGTCAATCTGGACAATTCAGGATAATCTCCCCATCTCAAGATCCTTAACTTCATCACATTTGCAAAGTCCCTTTTGCAACGTTAGGTAGCATTTCACAGGTTCTAGGGACTAGGGCATGAGCATCTTTGTGGGGGTGGGTATTTTTCTGCCCACCACACTGGGTTCAAACTGGAGGACCTGGTCCGAAACAGGTGGCTTGGAAAACCACCCTGCTGCCACATGATGAAAGATGGACGTAAGGGATGATGGAGGTTACGTTACCTCCCAGTCTCAATGAAGTTTTTTCTCATAAAACTCAGCTTTTCATTCATAGCGATTAATGCAATTTAAGATCATATATTTAATGGTTGGTTCCTGCCTGTCTCTGTCACTAAACTGTAAGCTCCATGAGGGTGGAGACTATATCTATTGTGGTCATCACCATGTCATATGTGGGGAGCCCCCACCAGCTGTTCTACTTCTTCCCTAGTGATTGAATTTCAATTTTGTTTTCAAGGTACTGTGCCCATCCCCAAGAGATGAACCATGGCTGTCTAAGCCAAGGGAGTACTCCAATTCTCCTTTGCCAGTGACTGGTCTACAGATGGCCATGTGACCTAGTTCTGGTCTTGTGGAAAGATCTCCCCTCTTAGTGAACACAGCAATCCACGTGAGGGAAAAGCTTATTTGCCTCTGATCTTTTCCTTCCTCCTAGGATGTTGTCATATGTCTTAGTCTACTTGGGCTGCCATTGCAAATGTACCAAAAACTACGTGGCTTAAATAACAGAGATTGATTTCTCACAGTCCTGAAGGCTGAGAAGTCCAAGATCAAAGTGCCAGCCAATTGGGTTCCTGGTGAAGGCTCTTTTCCTGGTTTGTAGTTGGCCGCCTGTTTGCTGTATCATCACATGGAAGAGAGACAGATGATCTTTCTGGTGTCTCTTCTTATATGGGCACTAATTCCCATCATGAGGGCTCTATTTTTATGACTTAATTGCTTCTCAGAGGCCCAGCTCCTAATACCATCACATTGGGAATGCAGCTTCAGTATATGAATTTTGAAGGGACACATTCAGTCTATGGCATCATGTAAGGTCGTGATACTTGGAGCTGTGAAAGCCATGTGGAAAGCATGAGGGCAGACATAGCTGACTCACTGATGGTAGCAGAAGAGGGAGGTAAGAAGACCCTGTGTTCCTGCTGGCATGGTTGAACTGCTGCACCAATCTTGGCACTGCCTACGCCCAGACTTTTGGTTTGGCAAGTTAATTAAATGTCTTCATCATTTAAAGCACTGTCAGCCAGAGATTTTGTTACTTGCAGCCAAACGTACTTAAATCAATATTCTAGCACAGTGTCTGGGACGTGGTGGGAATGTCTAATGAATAAATACTTCAGTTGACAAACGTGCCTTCAACATAACCCCCAAGTTCCCTAAAATAATGGGATCTACCTTACAAACAGCCATGCTAAGCCCCTGCATTCCAGAAAGAAGCCCCTGAAGACTAGGAATAGCTTAGAAAAGTCTCTGTTATTTTAACTTTCACCACAAGGAGGGAAATGATTCCATTACGGGTCACTTGGGTCCTTCAAAGCAAATTATCCTATTTAAATGGCAACCACTTCTTCCCAGTTGATTAGCTTTTCTCTGCCCAATTCCCACTGGAGTGCTCGCCAGCTGGGAACTGTGTGCCATCTGCTGAGTTTCAGGCACACTGAACCAACAGGCAGATGCTCTATCCTAGAAAGAGGAGTCTTGAGGACACCTAAGCACCACAGAACTAACCAAGGAGGTTCCAGGCCTCCAAGGGGGCTTCAGAAGGGGCAGAATGCCTGGAAGACCTGTGTAAGGCAGGGATGGGTGGCTCAAAGTGCTGGCTGGCAAGATTGATATCTGTTATTACCTTTGTTAACCTGGGTCCCAATGAAATTGTTTCCCCTCAGGCCACTGCATGTGGTGCTCTTCTTCTGATACTCTCAGGACATTGCTTGCCTTGACCTCTGCCCCCAAGTTATGGCCACCCAAGGGATGGGTATATTCATTACTATTCCAGAAATCCCCTGTAACTATAGCTTATCACAACCTCATGGTCACGTTCCCCTCCTCTTCCCATACATACACAGGCATGTGGCCATAACCCTATCTTGGGGATGTGATGGCCTTCTGAAGAGGTCACACTGCCGCAGTTTCATATCCTGTCCCCACTCCACTCTGTCCACATCAGCTACAGCTGGTGTCCTTTGGCTTCCATGTTTTTCCAAGACCCCTAGTTTCAGACTGGAGCCCCTGGTTTGAATCACAGTGGGATCCTAGTGCAAGCCTTGCATATCTGCACCCACCTCTGATGATCTACAGGCTGAAAGCCAGCGGGAGCATCCCCCCTGGGCACCAGCAGAAAGCAGCTGCTGTTACAGATTCCCTCTATGTCCTCTGCCTGAACGTCCTTTTCATTGGCATCCCAGTTCTACCATGTCCTTGTGCCCTCAGCAGCAGTGTCAACGATACCTCAGCACCACACTCACTCATCATGCAAACTCCTCACCTTTATCCTCCCTTACCCACTTACTCACGTTTCTACTCCTCAGTCTTTAGCTGTCTGGTTTCTCCATTTTACCAAGTTACCAAATGGATAACTCCTACTTTCTCTCCATCCCTTCAGACTGAATGACCCCATTATGAACTGTCTTCCCCCTTTTAGATCCAACGTCTCAAATTTGTGCATTATGTGCATGCTTAATCATTAACAAAAGTCATCACTTTGCCTGGATTTGGTTTGAGCGAATCCACCTTTTTCATGGCCTTCTCCTAGGGCAGGAGGTCAGGCAAAACTGAATTTTGGGACTGGCAAAGTTAAAGACATATCCCTGGATTCTGGGGACCCTACAAAAGTGTCATTGGGTGAGGAGGCCTTGTCCACCTGCTCCTTCCAATATCTCTCTTCCTCTGGACTTTAGCCCAGCAACACTGAGCCTATGTTATGAGTAACCAGAAGAGCCATACAACTGAACCATGTCCAAAGCCATTATGTTTACCTGGTTAAAGAGACAGCCTGCACCTGGAGATGATGAGAATTCAGGATTGGCAGAGAGGAGGACCCTCTGATAATAGAAATAGGCAAGAAGATGGTATATCTCTGGAGAGTAGGGATTTTAGAGAAGATGCTACCTGAAAATGAAGCTATATATGCACACATTGCCTTCTCCTTTAGGTCAAGGAGCCTGAGGGAGTTGGACACTCCTGGTCTAAACTCTATAGGTAACTAAGCACTTAGAACTGGAGAATAATGAACATCCTTTTAAAAATGTCACTCCTCTCATTTAGGCACTACCGGTGGCAGTGAAGACTGTCAGAAATGCTTTGGAGGCAATTTGGCAAAATGTATCAGGAGCTCTAAAAATATTTACATTTTTTTGACATGGAAATTCCACTTCCAGGAATAAGTCAGAAGGGAATAACCCCAAATAAGGAAAACAAATAACAAACACAAAAATGTTTATTGCACCTCATTTTTATTATAATAGGCAAACATTGGAGCTGACAACTATTCAGTGGTAGAAGGATGATTAGTTAAATCATACTATAGTCCCTTGATGAAATATTACGCAGTCATGAAAGTTTTAATTATGGAGACAATAGCAACATAGGAACATAATGATGTGAACTTTTGTGCACACTCTTGATTGCAGTGCCCTAAAAATACATAATAATCATGTTATCAAAGAATGGAAGGGAATATGTAAAATGGGAAATAGCTGTGTTAAGGTGGTGCAATTTTTGGTGAATTTTTCTTTTTATATCCCACCCAATGTGATGTTCTTATATGTTCTTTATAATCTATAAAATAAATGAATAAAATGCAAATACTTTAAGAATGGTTAAGAAATAGGGCAAGAACGAATATTTATTGAGGGGTTGTTATGTTTCAGCTACTGGGCTGGATGTAATTTTACAGATGTTATCTGATAAGATTTTCATTTGTCTCCTAAGAGGTATCGCTTTACTTTTTTACATAGGAGGAAACTGAAGCTGAGAGAAGCAGACTGAGGATGAATATGAAAGCGGGAGGTGGGAAGATAAACATTCAACATGATTCATAATTTTCCCAGCAGCAGGACCATTAACGAGTGTCAGGAATTAGGGAGCCCATTCTATTTACTGGCTACTTCAGAGGATGTGGGCTAGTTCTCTCCGCTTATTTTCTTGTGCTGCTGTCCTGGCAGAGAATTGAGGGACGAACCATTTGCAGTACCTAGTGGACTCCTGGATTGCTGCATGTCACTGAGTGTCCCAGAGGGCCTCCTTCCAGAATGGATGACATCTTGTTGGGCATCACTTTAACACTTTGGGAGACAGGATGCACCTATCAAGTCCACCTGGGGGTTCTCAAACACACATTTCTTGGAGATGGTCCAGAAGTGGTGATGCAATAGGTATCTTGAAATGCCTGGACCAGGGGCTTATGGGGCATCAGTCATGGGGTCCAAGAAAAGAGGGAAAAAGAAGTGCATGAGTAGGGGGCTAAGGAGGTGGTGGTAGAGAGAAATGGAAGAATCCAGGGAAGTCAGAGGGCAGATGCAGTGAGAGTGAGGGCATCAGAGAGCTTGCAGGACAGGAAATTATGGCTGGTGTTAAAGTTTCCAGATGATGACTTGTTCCGTGTTGTGACCCTGGAAGTGTGTGCCTGTTATGGAGTGAATTATGTCCCCCCAAAATCCTTATGTTCAAGCTCTAACCCTTGATGAGACTATATTTGGAGGTAGGACCTTTAAGGAAGTAATTCAGGTTAAATGAGGTCATAAGGGTGGGGTCCTAATCTAATAGAATTGGAGTCCTTATAAGAAGGAGAGACACCAAAGAGCTCTCTCTCTCTCTCTCCACACACACACAGAGGAAAGGCCATGTGAGGACACAGTGAGAAGGTAGCTGTCTACAAGCCAGGAAGAGAGCTCTCACCAGAAACTAAATTTGCCAGCACCGTTATCATGGACTTCCAGCTTCCAGAACTGTAAGAAAATAAATGCCTTGATTAAGTCACCCAGTCTGTGACATTTTGTAATGGTAGTCTGAGCAGACTAATACAGTGCCTAAATCAGAGTGGGGTGGGGGATCTTAGGTAGCTAAGATGGTCAAATGGTAAGTCTAATGTGTTGGATGGTTCATATATATGGAAGATAAAAACTCCCATAAAGATGACTATAAAATGAACCATAATGTTAGCTAAACTTATCAGATACTTATGGACCAGGAAAACTTCTGAGTATTTTACACGCATTAACTCATTTAGTCCTCTGCCAATCTCGTGACATAGGTACTACTATTCCATCCCCATTATGCGTGTGAAGGCATTGAGGCACAGAGAGGTGAAGTAGCATATCTAAAGCACAGAGCAGTCACAGAGGTGGTGCTTGAATCACACACTTGGGCTGTAGAGCCCATACCCCTAACTGCTGTTCTGTACTGGGGTGTGGGGAGTGTTATCACCAGAGACCAAAGAAAGGATGTACACAGAGAGGTGAAGGAAGAAAGGTTCAGCAGACTAATCAGCCCGGTCTGCTGGGTGGAATCTGGGTGATCAGTGGATGACAGATGTGAGTAGATGGCCTCATTCCCTCTCGTCCAGGGGGAGATAAAAACCTATGGTGTGACCTTCAAGGGATGCAGGATTTTTGTATGAGGGTAGAAGAGAAATGGTGTGGAATCAAGAATGGGGTGCTGAGCTAATATTCATACCTCCTTGTAAGCTGCATCCATCCAAGAGCATTGTAATGTGGCAGAAGCTTCATGTTAACAGTAGGTGCAGGCTGGGAAGGGTACCTTGAGAACCCCCTCCTACAGGCAGGAATGGATTTTCTTCCCAACCCACCTCTCAGGGATAGCCTGAGTCTCCAGCCAGTTCCAAGGAAGAGATGTTAATGAAGTTCTTCTTGGTTGTAGCAGTCTGGGTCAAATAGGTGATATAAATCACACAGTAGGTTAAATAGGAGAAGTGTAATATAAGAATTACTAACTATGATAAAATAATCACTGTAAGATACAAGGAAACTCTATGGAAACCTAGGGCTGAGGGCAAATACCCAAGAAAGGATAAACTTGAAATGAGTCCAGACCTCATTGATGACGGTGTGATTCAGCCCACTTGATAGCAGAAAAGTTTGCTGGTTTGTCCAGTCTGAAGCCAGTCTGGAGTTGTTGGGCGAGCAACAGGCCACTGTCTCAAATGCAGGTGTTGGAGCAGGCGGTCAAAAGTGGTGGCCAGGGCAAGCTGTGGGAGTCTGGACCCTGACAGGGGTAGGAGGCCCTCAGAGCATGGGGGCTGCATGGGGGTTTGCAGAAGGAGTTGCAACTCTGTGTGGATGTAGATGCAGAAGTCCTAATTACAATATCAACAAATTTAATAAAGTCAGAATCTCAGGAGCAGCTTAGTTAGGTGATTTTGGCTAAGGATCTCTCATGTGGTTGCAGTCAGGATGTTGGCAGAGGCTGCAGTCATCTGAAGGCTTGACTGGAGCTGGAGGATTGACCTTCGAGATGACTGAATGACATGGCTGTTGGCAAGAGGCCTCAGTTCCTCCCTGGCCATTGGTAGGAGGACCCATTTCCTTGCCATATGGGCTTCTCTAGGCTGCTTGAGTGTCTTCATGATATAGCAACTAACTGTCCCCAGAAGGAGCAACCCAGGAGACTGACCAAGATGAAAGCCACAATGTCTTTTATGACCTGGTGTCAGAAGTCACACATCATTTCTGTCTATTCTATTAGTTAGCAGTGAGTCACTATGTCTATTCCACAATCAAGGGGAGCAGAATTAGGCTCCACTTCATCAAAGGAGTACCGAAAAATTTGTGGACACATTCTGAAACCACCATAGCAAAGATTTGTGAACTTTCCATTAGTTAAGTCAACCTCATGAACTTTATCTTGCATTATCCAGCTAGTACTATACCCAAGATACTACTTACAACAGGTGTTCCAGTAGCAAGATGCTGCAGGGCGTACTGCTGTGGGGAGAGCTGAGGCAAAAAGGAAAAGGTCAAGTGGAGCCAGACCTTCCTCATCAGGGAACCAAGTGGGTGAATGCCCTTCAGGGCTATCCGGAGAACTTGTACCTGATCCCATGCTGGGGCTGGCATTTGGTCATCTGCTACTCAGAGGGCTTCTGTGACCATAGTTAGCCAGAGGAATGATGACAGTCAACAGATTGAGAACTCTAACCATTGCCAGAATGCAGTTAAGGCATAGGGAGAGTCATGGTTGAAGGAAGTGATGGAAAAAAAAGCAGGTCCTCAAAAAAGTGGTTACAAAATATTGATAGATATGCATGTTTACGAATGAATTGAAAGGTAAATGACAAATTAGGAAAGCATTAGTTAGGAAATTAGGAAAGAAGTTAGTTTTCTTAATACCTTAATTTCTTAAGAAGCACAAGATAATTATCCCCAGTGGAAAAGTGGGCAAAGGATGTGTTTGGGAAGGACTTAGAGGAAGGCACTTAGATGCAATTGAGGTGACCTGTAATCACTCAAAATAAAGAGCAGGGGTTTATATGCAGATTTTCTTGGCCAAGATTCCTCTGCTTCTCCCTGGACAGTACTTTAGTAGCTCATAACTTCTTACATTTCCTTATTTATGGAGGAAATATGGTCTATGACTTAGAACATTTGTAAGAATAGAATTTAGTTCTTTCATCTTTCCCCTATCAAATATTTGGCATTTATGGAAATTTGTTCCTCATCTCATTTTCTGAGGGTAGGCATTGCCGAATTCACACGGGCATCCTAGTGATATTTCGTTATAGAAAAGTGAGAGTGGGGAATCTTGTACCGCTCATGAATGCAGTTCATGTCACAAGGGGTCCCCCAGACCCCCAGTGGAGAAGATTTGATCATAAGAGGGAATTACAAGGACCAACACTTCCCAAGGGGAGGGGACACGGAAATTGTATTCTCGGCATCCCTCTTTATGCTCTTCTGATAGTGCCCCTCTCACGTGTTATGGGGCTGTTACGTGAAGAAAATGACATAGACTCAGAAGGGGATAAATACCCAAAACTCATCACTTTCTAATTATTCCTTCTTTGCTCCAGAATGGTATAAGTGTTCCAGGGGCTTTATGAAGAATGAAATATTTAAGAAGGACTTCAAGGTTGTTGGCCACTATTGAATCCTTCCTTCTTTCCTTCCTTCCTTCCTACCTTCCTTCCTACCTTCCTTTCTACCTTCCTTCCTACCGTCCTTCCTTCCTTCCTTTCTACCTTCCTTCCTTGCTTCCTTCCTACCTTCCTTCCTACCTTCCTTCCTTCTTACCTTCCTTCCTTCCTTCCTTCTTACCTTCCTTCCTTCCTACCTTGCTTCCTACCTTCCTTCCTTGCTTTCTTCCTACCTTCCTTCCTTGCTTTCTTCCTACCTTCCTTCCTACCTTCCTTCCTTCCTACCTTCCTTCCTCGCTTTCTTTTTCTCTTTCTCTCTTTCTTTTTATGAGGAAGATAAATGGGAAAGAAAAGACAAAACTAAAATGAAATAATAAAACACTTCACAATTGTTTTAAGGGTGTTTCTCATAGCCTACATTTTCTAGAAAGCAGAGCCTAAGGGAAAAGCTTGTGGCCTAAACACTTTATTTGGGGGTACAAATCAGTGGTGTGCTAGAGCTAGCTTGTTGTGTCTCACAAGAGCTGACTGTTTAATTTTCAAGGATTGTTGTTAAACACTGGCATCATTAAAAATTTAATTACATAAATTTCCAATTAAAGAGACAATGTTAAAAAAAAGTAATAAATATCCCAAACTCATCACTTTCTAATTATTTGACTATGTTTTATATTATCTATGTTCTTGATGTTATTTATGTTTATTCTACCTACATGGTAGAAATACCAAATAATGGTGTGTTACTGCACACCTCTTTCCAAATCCACTTTCAGTGACATTATGTTGGCAGCTTGAAATCAGCCATGATGAAAATATTTACACCACAGAAACAGGCAAATGATACAAATCAGGGCTTGACTTGTCTTGTTGATTATCTGGAGTTAGGAAAGTAAAGGAGAAAAGGTTAGTAATGCTATTAAACTTAAAAGCATGAGATGTCTGCAGCCATTATATTGTGACTACCACATAAAATTGACCTATTCTTCTGGTATGTGAGAACTACTACCCAGCACAACAAAGAAGTTGCTCGTGCCGTTGATGAATGAAGTTCAGACGTGCGTCTTTGTGGTTTCACTTCCATCTTACTCCTTAATTTAAATGAAAATATCAGCCAACATTTACCATGAGACTACACTAGGAGAGCCAGCTGTTGAATATTTACCAGCACACCACTGGGCAAACCGAGGGAACCAGGAGTGAGGGGAGAAGGGGGAGTGAGGCAGCTCAAATACAAAGAAGTGTGAGTATACACCCCAAAGAATTGAAAACAGCATCTCGAAGAGCTATTTGCAATACGTGTTCACTGCAGCATTATTCACAACATCCAAGAGGTGGAAGCAACACAGATATCCATCGATGGATGAATGAATAAGGAAACTGTGGTAAATATGTACAACGGAATATCATGCAGCCTTAAAAAAGAAGGAAATCCCATCTTATGCTACAACATGGATCAAACTTGAGGACACTATGCTAAGTGAAATAAGCCTGTCACAAATACTGCATGATGCCACTTATACGAGGTATCTAAAGTAGTCACTCACAGTAACAGAAAAAAGAATGGTGGTGGCTGGGGGCTGAGGAGAGGGGAAAAAGGGGAACTGTTGCTCAATGGGTATTGAGTTTCAGTTTTGCAAGATGAAAAAATCCTAGAGATCTGTTGCACAACAATGTGCATATGGTTAACACTACTATACTGTACACTTAAAAATTGTTAAGCTGGCAAATTTTATATTATTTTTTTTTAACACATGTTAAAGAGAAGAAAGAGAGACAGAAAATACAAGGAGGTGTGTTACTTAGCTGGTCTCAGCGTCACGACAGGTGCAGTTAATTGCTTGGTTTCACGGGACATCTTCAGGGTCTCTGGGTAGTTCAATTGGAGGAAAAAGGGAGAAGGAATTCTCTCCCAGCTCCAGCTCCCACCCTCTCTCCCACTGACCAGTCACCCCAGGGGCTGTAACTACCACACTTCTGGTTTGTGTCACCTGGTCTCTCCAAGCAGTGGGCTGGCTTTCAGGGGCAGCAATCTCTCTTCATCTGCCCTGTGTGTGTGGCTTTCTGATCCGAGGTGGTGCTGGCAGCAGCAGTGACCTGACTCCAAAATCATAAGCTGTTGCTAGGGCCAGAAAGCAAGGCGTGTGGGCAGATCTGAGTGGCACAGAAACTGAGACCAGTACAATGTTCCAGTGGCTTCTAAATTTAAGCTGAAATCAGGAAAGGAGTTATATGAGGACACAGTTATTTGTCACCAGGAATGAGAAGGAAAACGTAGACTCGCAAATTGCTGTGTGAGGGTTTTAGCTGAGGAAGTCATTCATCAAAAAAGCAGACAGGTGATGATGACCTAGACCAAATATTTTCTCCCTAGAAAAAGCATTCTCATAAGTATTTACTTGGAGTTCCATGGAGTAAAATAAAGGTCAGTACTGTTATTGGTGACTCTTCTACTGTGGCTGTAGCTAGTAGTTTATAAAACTCAACTAATAAATGGAAGAGAATTGCTTTTATTAAAAGGGCATGGTATTGATGAAAATGAATTTTAATCTTCCAAATATCACTTTGGAGAGTAAATTCATCAGTGTACAAGAGCTGACTAGAATCTAGATTTTATTATTCTCCACTCTTGGGAAATTGGCAATGAAAAATAGGGTCAAAGCCCTTTTATTTATATTGCATTTGCACGGTGCTTTGGAGAACAGTTTGCCACGCCAATTAAGCTGAGCAAATTCTTGTGAGAACTGCTTGCTTTTATTAGCAAGCACTTATTAATCAAAAAGCTTCCCCTACATTTAATCAGTTGTTACAGCTACTCTCTGGGCAAAGCAGTTTTTATTTCCCTCCCTACTCAGGGATGAAGAAATTGACTCAAGGTCATCTCGCTTGAGCTAGAACTAGTAGAGATGATGGCTTCTCTTAACTATGGTTTAGGATCTTGTAACAAGAGGAGTCCCTTGAAGTGGTTATTAAGACAACAAAATTGTCTTGAATGTGCAATTTGTCTCTCTTCTTACTTCCCTGTCCATGTCAACCCCCTAAAGATTGAATCCCTTTAGCAACAGTCCCAGAGATCTCCTGACTGTGGAGAGGGACCTTCCTCCTGCCCTGCTCCCCTTGCCACTCCTGGACAGCACCGGTGGGCTCAACCTTTGCTCCTTCTCAGTTGCATTTCCAGAGGATGCTTCTCTGATGATGAAGCTAGAGTAGGTCATAGTCTCATCTAGACCAGAAACAATTCCTCTTAAAGTTTTCTGTCTCCCAGAAAGCAAGTCAGCCCATAAGTAACTCCAGGCACTGTTATCAAGCCTGGGTGAGATATTTTACGGCTAGTTGAAGTGAAGGAAATTCAGTGCCCCTGTGGCAGCTCTCAGGCACTCCCCAACCCTCACTCTCGACCCCCATCATATCCCCTCACCCTTATTTAAGGCACGCTGGTCTGACTTCTGACTGCCAGTGCCTGCATTTCCTTACCTGTGGGCTTTTCCTGTGCAAGCTGTGGGCCAGAGGTGGCCCCTACTCTTGGCAGCCCTCACCCACTGATAGGAGTTGATGTGCATGTAAATACCCCAGCACCCTCCCCCTGGAGTGGGACGACTCCGAGGCCTTTGCTCTACCCCAGCCCCCAGAGTCCCCAGCAGAGTCAAGCTCCAGCGGCCCACAGTGTAACCTGCTTGATCATGCTCCTCTTATTTGGCTTCCTTCTTCCTTAGCTCACTTCCCAACAACACTAGTGGTGTTTCCTGGGATTGCCTCCCAAATAAACCACTTGGGAATTCTTGCCTCGGGGTTAGCTTCTGGAGGAACGCAAATGAAGACAGACTCTAAAATCCTCAGACAAATTTGAGCTAAATGTAAGGTCAACCTTTATTACCACAAGAGCGCGTGATGATGGCGTATTCTTGTCAGCTGAGCTCTTCTCTGCCTCTCACATGACTTTGATTTGCCCAGAGTGAAGGGAATCTGGTATTGGGGTTCTCTATACCTCATGATTTTTCAGATTTGTTTCCCAAAGCCAGTAGTCCTCTTTTCTTATCTATATTAGCTATTTTTGATATAAAGCTTAATTGACGTACTGCATTCTAGGAGAGAAACAATGAGGCTGAAATTTAATCAACTAATCTTTTTCCCCCCTTTCTTTTATCTAATAATGGGAACATTTAGCATTTGGCTAATTTGCATTCATTTTGATATGTAGTTGAAAACACAATAATAGATGAACCAAGAACCTAACTCCTCAAATTAGAAAAGATGATGGCAAAGTCCACTCAAGGAAAGGAAGAAAACACAGTAAAGATAAAAGCAGAAATTAATGAATTAAAACCCAGAAAAATTAAGACTTTATAAACCAAAGAGACTACTCTTAAAAAAACAATAAACTACATAAACCTCTGGTAAATCTAATTTAAAAAAACCGCAAACAAACAGAATTACCTATTACAATACATCACCTTAATAGATCAAAGGATGTCTTTTTATCACAACCATCTCTCAACATTGTTCTGGAAGTTGTTGTCTGGAATTATCTTAACTTCAATCCATGAACACAGGTTCTACAAGCAGTGGTGGCTGTAGAATTTCTAGGTAGGAAAAGCTAACAGGACGTATGGTTGTGAGAAGGGGATAGTTGAGGCTGAGACAGCCATTGTCCTGAGGTACACTACTGGGTGTTTTCTGGGGTACTAAGTACACTCCTCATGCAAGCTTAGATAAGTTTAACCAGGTTTCTTTTTTTGAGCACGATTATCCCTGAGCTAACATCTGCTGCCAATCCTCTTCTTTTTGCTGAGGAAGACTGGCCCTGAGCTAACATCCGTGCCCATCTTCCTCTACTTTATATGTGGGACGCCTGCCACAGCATGGCTTGCCAAGCAGTGCCACATCTGTACATGGGATCCGAACCGGTAAACCCGAGGCTGCCAAAGTGGAATGTGTGAACTTAACTGCTGCACCAATGGGCCGGCCCCTAGGTTTCTTTACCATATGAATTTCGTAGCCCTCAACACTCAAGTGTCAGTTGTGGGCCTGTGAGAGGAGGATAAAGTACCTAGCATTTTCCAAATTCATGGGCTGCTGGGCTGCTGTGGACCATGGATTGGGCAACTCTGTTCTAGGGCATGCAGTGAGGTAAGGACTGGAAAGGAAGACAAAAAAGAAGAGCTGTATTGACAAAAATAAGTCACTATTTTTAGATGATATCATTGTTTCTCTATAAAATTTAAGAAAATCAATAGAAAAACTATATGACCAGCTACAACAGTAATAATTTTACAGTATATCAGCAAAACTGGTTAAAAATAAAATAGGAAAAATATCATATTTAAATACTATTAAAACATAAAATACCCAGGAATAAAATTAATAAGAAATGTTCTTGATCTACATAAAGAAAACCAAAAAAATGTTCCTGAAGAACAGAAAAGAAGAAATGAGGAGCGTTTTCCAGGTTGTGAAGATGTTAATTTCTCAAACTAATGTATGGATATAGTATAAACATAATTAGAATGATAACGGGAATTTAATACAATAATTATAAAAGTTACCTAAAAGTCTTTCCACTTCTACATTGTATTTTTTAACATAAATAATACATTTTTATTTTGCCATGAGAAAAAAATACAGCTATAAAAAAAATAAATGAGTAAATACGGCTAAGAAATATTTGGAAAAGAAGTTATATGGGAAGGATTCACTTTACCAGATATGAATATACTAGATAAAAAGACTGTAAAGATATAATAATTAAAATTTCATGGTATTGATTCAAGACATGAATAGACATTCATACTCTAGAACACAAAGTAGCTTAAAATGTAGTAAATGAAGCATCACAAATCAATAAGAAAAAGATGAATTATTTAATAGCCAGAGTTGAGAAAATTGGTTATTTTCAAAAGTAATAAACTTAGAACCTCACTTAAAAGTATATGTATACAATCTTAAACTTATACAGTGCTGTATGTCGATTACATCTCCATAAAACTGGGAAAAAGAATATGTAAAGCCTTAAGAAACTTGAAGACAACAAATGAATATGTATTTAACTTCTCTACAGGTAAGAGATTTCCAAGTAGAAAACAATGGAAGGAATTACAAAAGAAAAAATATAGGGGCTGGCCCCGTGGCCGTGTGGTTAAGTTCGCGCGCTCCGCTGCAGGCGGCCCAGTGTTTCGTTGGTTCGAATCCTGGGCGCGGACATGGCACCGCTCATCAAACCACGCTGAGGCAGCATCCCACATGCCACAACTAGAAGGACCCACAACGAAGAATATAGAACTATGTACTGGGGGGCTTTGGGGAGAAAAAGGAAAAAAAAAATCTTTAAAAAAAAAGAAAAAATATAGACTTGATTACATGAAATTTAAAAACTTCCACCTTCAAAACCTATGTAAAAATGAAAAGGAAAAGAGTAATCGGGGATTATGATTTTTAATCATTTAAGTACTCATAAAAATGATTTAAAAAATTCCAAGACCTCAATTGCACAATGAGCAAAGAACATGAAGATAGGAAATACAGAGAGAAAAAATTATCAGTGGCTGAGAAACATATAAAAAAATACATAACTTCAGTGTTAAATAAGTGCACAATAAAACAATAATGACTTGCTAACTCTTGTTGGAAATTGGAAACTGTATCCTACCTGAGACAGAGGTAGCCTACTGTCACCTCCTCTTGTCCAAATCTGTGCCCTTCTTTCTCCTTAGAGCAGAACCTGGAAGTGCTGAGCAGACAGGGATTACATATCCCAGCAACCCATGCAGTTGGGTGCAGTAGCTGTGGCTGGGCTGTAGGCTATGGAGTGTTGGTGGAAGTGACATAAGCCTTAAAGAACCTCCCAAGAAGAAATACACTATGCTTTTTGTTCCTTCTGGCTGGCCAGAATAGAGGCACCCCCCAGAGTGACCTTGGAAGGCAAGTGTTAAAGAAAGCAAAGCCTTGTCAATTCTGGGTCCCTGAAAGACCTCCCAATCTATTCACATACCCACTGCTGTTATGCCACTAAGAAATAGAATTTTATTTTATTTTTATTTATCTGAGCCAGCATACATTTTGAGGTTTATTTGTTACAGTAGTTACCCACTTTAAATAAACCCAGCAGCCCAGGAGACTTCAAATTTTGCCTACCCCAAGACACTGTGTGCTGCTGACACATGGGGCTTTGTGGGACATTTGTTCTCTGTTGCAACTACTCAGCTCTGCCACTGTAGAGTGAAAGCAGTCACAGACAATAGTGAATGAATGGCTGTGGCTGTGTTCCAATAAAACTTTATTTGCAAAAACAGGTGGCTGACAAGATTTGGCGTTGGGGGCTGCCAGAGCCCTGCTCTATGCCTTTGCTCTGTTTAATTTTCCTTGACTGCACTTACTACATATATACCATACATGCAAGCTCTCTAAGAAGAAAGATGTTAGGGCCAGCCCCGTGGTGGAGTGATTAAGTTCGTGTGCTCCACTTCAGCCACCCAGGGTTCGCAGGTTTGGATCCTGGGTGTGGACCCACATACTGCTCATCAAGCCATGCTGTGGTGGCATCCCACATAGAAGAACTAGAATGACTTACATCTAGGATATACAAATATGTACTGGGGCTTTGTGGAGAAAAAAAAAAGAGGAAGATTGGCAACAGATGTTAGTTGAGGGCTAATCTTCCTCACCAAAAAGCAAAAAGAAGAAGAGAGATGTTTTCTGTGTTGTTTACTAGTGTACTTCTAGCATAAAGAATAATGACTAGCTCATAATAGACCCTTGATAAATATTTGTTGAATAAATGATTATAGGTTTTGGTGAAATTGGCCCATTCATCTGCTGTTGCTGTAATTGTTAATTTTATTATCATATTTCTGTAAAACAATATGGCAGAACTTATGAAGAACCCTAAAATATTCATTAATTTTGGCTTTTCCACTTCCAAGAAATAAACATAAATGCAATGAGCTTATCAATTCATTATTTACAATAATAAAAATTAGAAAAATAAACCTAAATAAAGTGACAGTTAAGAAAATTAGAGTACATACCTCTAGATAAAATATTTTGGAAATATAAGATGGTTACAAAGAATTTTTAATGACAAGAGAAAAAACTTACAACTGAATTTTAATGGAAAAAGATCTAAACTATAGACAGTATGGTTCTTAAATATATATTTAAAAAGTGTAGCATGAAATGAGAAGAGAAAATAGTGGTTTTTATTTTGTCTATATTTGACTGCGTCTTCTCCATGCCGCCACTACCTCCCAGGTAGTGGAGAAATATTAACATTTAGATTTATCTGGTTTAGGAGAGTGTTAAGCGAGGCATTCCTCTCTCCTCTGGGTTAAATCTTGGAGAGAGAAAATCAGAGCACATCTCTCAATGTTCACTTTCTCTTTCTTCCCCTTCCCACAATGCCTTAGGCACCTCCCTTCCTCTTCCTATAGGGATCTTTACAGTCCCATTGGTCACATCTGGACCTTGATCTGCTAAAGGGGAACACAGAGGAATTCAGACTACCATTTCTCAGGAGCCTTACAATGGCTTACAAGGCTCTTGTTTCACTGTGTAACCCTATTTTATGTGTTGGAAATATTAACTCATTTTTTCCCCTCCTAGCCCTTTTCTATACCAAATCTTGGAAAGGTTAGGCGAATACTCAAAAAAGGCAAAAGAGAAAAGCCTATTAATAATTTTCAAAACATTACTCTTCTAACAAAAGTATAAGTTATTTGTTACAGTAAATAGAAAAAGAACCTGGAAGAAAATACCCAGAAATATCAGCAGGATGTGTATACATATATTCACATATATAAAGAGATTTATTTCAAGGAATTGGCTCATGTTATTGTAGGGGCCGGCAGTCTGACATCTATGGGGCTGGCCAAGAGGCTGGAAACTCTTGGCCAGGAGCCGCTGCTGCAGTCTTCAGGCAGAAGGTTGTTCTTCATCAGGGAAACCTCAGTTCCCAGTTTTGCTGTTAAGGCCTTTCAACTGTATGGATGAGGCCACCCACATGATCAAGAATAATCTCCTTTACTTAAGTCAACTGATTGTAGACGTTAACCACAACTTCAAGATACCTTCACAGCAACAGCTAGATTAGTGTTTGATTGAGTAACTGGGTACTGTGGACTGGTCAAGTTGACATATACAACTGACCCTCATGGTGCATCTTTTCTCCAGGATAATCAGGTGTAACCTACCTGAGCAGGTATGAAGGGGTGGGCCTGGGTGGGAGGAGACAGGGACTCAACTTACTCAAAACACATGATGGTAGCTTCTAACCAAGAGCTGAGAGATATATTGGAAGAAGGATCTACTCATTTTGCTTCAAACGTACGTGAGGTGGCCAGAGCTCCTTGGCTTCCTTCAGTAGGATGGCCTGGGCCAACTCAGCTTCTAGGTTATACAGATGACTTGGGAGATTATTAAAGGTCAAAGTTCATAGGGATGTTATGTAAAGCACTTAGTTTTTAAAACATTAACTACTTTATTATTAATAAAGTGTTTTTACCCTTTCCATGTGTAAGGGGAAGAAACTTCCTTCCCTTATGGCCATGACTATGGGATTCTTGAGAATTTGCTTTGGAGAAGAGGGCAGGATATTCTCTTGACCCTCTTTTGCTTACTCAGATGGTTGGTGGGGATGCTCCACCCAAGAGTATGAACTGGTGCCAGAAGGAGGAAAATATCATGTATGCCCTGGAATTTCTAAGCTCCTACTGGTTCTTTAGGTAGGTAAGGGTGATGATTAGTGGGTAGATGGCTTTTTTGTTAGGGGGTAAAAAAAAACACTTAAAAGGGACTGAGTTATTATGGAGTGGCTCCTCCTCCCATAGACTAGGTGGGTAATATTTAGCCTGATAAAATTTACGTTGACGTTGCTCTGCATAATAAAGCAGCAGGAATATTCAATTTTCTCTGTTGGGTGGAGGAGACAGAGCAGAGTTTTGGAGAGCCCTAGATGGGAAGGAAAGTAGAGATAGAGGAGAAGGGACAGTCCAAGGAGGTGGTGGGGCTGGATCCTGAGCATCTGGGTAGTTAGTAGAAATTCCTCACCAGAGATGGTGTGGTGTGGGACCATGATGCCTAATGACGCCTAATGTAGGGCAATGATGCCTAATGTTCAGCTTTGAGTGGCTACTAGTTCTGTGCTGTGATGTTACCCCTATCATTATTCCTAACTTTTAGTGAAAGGCTGCTGCATGCTACAGCCTTGTGTTAGTGTTTTGAGGTTGGGGACATACATGGGGTATAGGGTGGTGGATCCTGTGTTCTGGGCTTTGACCAGGAGTGAAGGGCTCTGATTACAAACACAGAGTTGGAGGTCTAGATTTGGTGTCAGAGGACAGCAGAGTCAGATGTGGCTGGGGCTGCCCCAGTAGTGAACATGTGACAAACTCCCACTTCTCCCAAAGACACAATTATAGGAAAAAGTGAGCCCCCTAAGGATATTGAGGAAGGTGAGCAAGACTTTGTCTTTACATGTGACAGAGGGCTGACTGTTTTATTTTGATATTTGGCGGGGCATCTGTGTTACTCTTACATTTCCATACCTTGGCTCATTTTGTTAGCCCTGCCTGGGCTGCCTGTGGAGAGCTGGTATAGAATAGTACTTAGGAACCAGATTGTCTGGGTTCAGAGCCCACCTCCACTGCTGACAGACCTTGAGCAAACCTGACTCTTCCAAGTCTCGGCATCCCCATCTGTAGTATGAGGATGGCAAATAGCTCTTACCCCAGATGGTTGTTATGGGGTCTAAATGTAATAACGACATGAGTGCTTAGCATAGAGAAAGACGCACAGTAGGTGTTCAATAAATGCCAACCACTACTATTATTATCAATGTATCTTTTCCTTCTTTTCTACTTATGGTATCACACTCATCCTTTAGGTTCAGCTTAAGAGCTGAACCTCCCAGTTGTCTTTTCTTCCTATTCTCACCTCCCTAGTAATCGCATATAGTCCCATGGCTTTAAGTACCATCTATTGTCTGATGCTTTCCAAGTAGATAACTTCGTTCTGACTTCTCCCTTGAACCCCATTTTCATTTAACCATGTGATGTTTCCACTTGGATGACTATTAGGCATCTCAAATTTGACATGTCTCCAACAGAACTTTTGATTGTCTCACAGAGGACGGCAGCTCTATTCTCCAGTTACTCGTGCCGAAGAGTTTGCAATCATTATTCTCTCCTCTCTCTCACTCAGACCCACAATCCACCAGCAAATCCGCTTGCCTCTACCTTCAAAATGTATCTAGAGGCAGACCACTTCACTCCAGCCCCACTGCTCCTACCCTGGTCCAAGTCCCCTTCACTCCAATCCTAGTTGTTGCAGGAGCCTCCTCCCTGGTCTCTCCATGTTCATCATTGCGCCCCTACTGGCTGTTCTTAACACTGCAGCCAGAATAATCATTTAGAAACAAGTCGGTGCGTCATATCTCTGCTCAAAACAAACATCCTGGCTTTCCATCTTGCTTGGAATAAAAGCGCAAGTCTTTAGGGTGGCCTCCGAGGTCCTTCATGTTCTAACAGTAACATCTCCCCCCACCGCCAAAGTAACACTGATGAATTTCACGAATATAATAACTGAAAGAAGCCAGGCACAAGGGAATACGTACTATATACGTTTATTTATTTAAAGTTGGAAGCAGGCAGGACTTATCTATGGTGTCTGAAGTCAGGATAGTGGTCCTTTGGGTGGGAGGATGGTGAAGTGATTGACAGGGGTGGGAGGGGAGCTCCTAGGTGCTGGCAATGCTCTATTTCTTGACCTGCATGATTGTTGCATGGGTGTGTTCACTTTGTGACAATTCATCGAGCCATAGCTTTACAATCTGTGCACTTTCTGTATGTTAGTTAGACTTCAAGAAAAAAAGTTTAAAATCATCCATTGGATTTTCAGATCTATAGGTAGAAAGGCTCCACTTTTTCCAAATTCTTACCCAGAGACTTTATTTTATTTTTTATTTTTTTTAAAGACTGGCAGCTGAGGTAACATCTGTTGCCAATCTTCTTATTTTTCTTCTTTTTCTTCTCCCCAAAGCCCCCCAGTACATAGTTGTATATTCTAGCTGTGAGTGCCCCTGTGTGCTATGTGGGACGCTGCCTCAGCGTGGCCTGATGAGTGGTGCTAGATCCGCACCCAGGATGCGAACCAGCGAAACCCTGGACTGCCAAAGCAGAGCATGTGAACTTAACCACTTGGCCACAGGGCTGGCCCCACCCAGGGACTTTAAATCCTGTCCTGGTGACTCTGGGCATCGGGCTGTGAGTCAGGATTGGCAAACACATTTCACGTACCAACTCCACTCAGTTAGTGGTGGCTACCTGGAGCACTGAGCAGAGAGGGATTTGGGGTCAGTCTCTGGGCTCAGCAGCAGCCAAATGCTATGGCCAAGAAGAGACTTGTCTCATGATTGAGGGAGAGAGAATTGGCTGCACATGTGCCATTGATGGTACTGTCATGGAGTAGCCAATTTCTGTCTTATAAAGCAGACCCTGCCATGTGCCAACACAGAGCTGACTTGAGATTTCAGAATCTCTACCATGAACCATAGACATCCCCTCATATCACTCTGTCTCTTTCTTTGATGATCCATTACTTTCCAAACTGTATCTCCTTCCCCCTCAGGCAGCACCCTGTATCCTGTAAGTGCTGTGAGGTTCCGGCAGCATCACCCTGAATGGTAGGCATTCACTATTTCATCTTCCTTGTGTCCAGCCAGCCTCCAGCTGCCACACCTGCAGCCCATGGCCAGGGCTCTGACCTCACATCCACCTGCCACCTCAGCCTGGGCAGCCAAGAGGCCCTGAAAGTGCCACCAGAGAGTGGGTGGATGCCCTCCCTTCTGCCTTGTGAGCCCAGAGGACAACAGTAGGCAGATCTCTACTGTTGATCTGAGCCCAGAGGGCTTGGTCTACTGTAGTTGTCCTTAGGCCTCTTCTCACCCAAAATCAGGGTGAAATGGGTGCCCACGATGCCCTTCTTTCTGTTCTTCAAACACAGGAAGCTTGTTTGCGTCTCAGCATTTTCGCACTTGCTGCTCCCTTTGTTGGGAACCTGCTACACATAGCTGGCTCCACCTCCTCGTTTATGTTTCAGCCTTCAAGTTGCTTCCTCAGAGATGCCTTCTCTCACCACTGTTAGTCATTCATTCTCATTAATTCATCAATGAATATTTATTGAACCCTACTGAGTACCAGGTGCTGTTCTCAGTGCAATGATGAAGCAGTGGGCGAACAGATGAAACTCCTATTCTCCAGGAGCATATATCTAGGAGGGAGAGTCGAATAATTAATAGGTAAACATGTAAACATATAAGTTACCAGGTGGTGACAAATACTATGAAGAAAATTAAAATAGAGAGAAGAGAGAGGAAATGAGGGCAGGGATGGGACGCAGTGTCATTTTGGGTAGGGTGAGTTAGGGGAGGCCTCCTTGATAAGCTGATAGTTGACTCAAAAGCTGGATAAAGTGAGAGAGTGAGGACCAGGAATGTCTGGAAAACAGTGTTCCAGGCAGAGGGAAGGGCATGTGCAAAGGCCCTGAGCCTGGAGCGCTGCCTCTCCTCTACCGCACCCTCTATCTTGTTATCCCATTGATTTTCTTCACAGTACCCTTTACCCTTTGAAATGATTATTTACTCATTGACTTTCTCATGGTTTATGTTGTGTGAAGGAGGCTCTGTGAGAGCAGGGATCTTCCTGATTGTTCACTGCTTTATCCCTTGTGCCTAGAATTGAGCCTGGTAAAAAAAAAATACCCAATAAGTGGGAATGACTTGTTAACTTTCTGGTCAATTAGGCTGTCTTGGTGTAAGTCTAAGAAACTTAGAAGGAAAAACAAAGCAAAACAAAACCAAAAGGGAACATATTAGAAGGAGGTGAGAACTCATAGAATTACAGGGAAAGCTGGAGAACAGGACAACAAGGCCTCGGAAAGCAAAGGGCAGAAACCAGGGCAGTCCCTGTAACTGGTGGCAGGAATGAGTGTGTGTCCCCATGGAGCTCTGCCCAGGACATGACTCAGCTTCCTTGTTTTTCTACCTATGACTCTCCTGTCAGGAAGCCAATGGGCCAGTGGGGCTGGCTTCTTGGGATTGCGGCCACACCCCAAAGAGACCCTGCTTGGTTTGATGCTCTGCTGTTTCCATCTTGAGATTCTTTAATAATTGTTGAACAAGGGTCCTTATATTTTGATTTCATTAAGACTTTAGGTATTTTAAAGCAGTTTTAGGTTCACGGCAAAATCGAAGGGAAGGTACAGAGATTTCCCATGTAGCCCCCGACCCCACTCATGAATAGACTCCTACATTATCAACATCTCTCACCAGAGTGGTACATTTGTTACAACTGATGAACCTACACTGACACATCATAATTACCCAAAGTCCGTAGTTTACTTTACCATTCACTCTTGGTGTTGTATATTCTATGGGTTTGGACAAGTGTATAACAACATGTATCCATCATTATACTATCACACAGAGTATTTTCACTGCCCTAAAAATCCTCTGTACTCCACCTATTCATCCCTCCCCCTACTCCAACCTCTGGCAACCACTGGTCATTTTACTGTCTCCATAGATTTGCCTTTTCTAGAATGTCATATACTTTGAATCACACAGTATATAGCCTCTTCAGATTGGCTTTTTCACTTAATAATATACTTAGATTCTTCCCTATCTTTTCATGGCTTGATAGCCCATTTTTTTTTAGTGAGAGTAATATTCCATTTTCTGGGTATACCACAGTTTATTTATCTATTCATAGATATACTGAAGGACATCTTAGTTACTTCTGAGTTTTATCAATTATAAATAAAGCTGCTATAAACATCCATGTGCAGGTTTTTGTGTGGACATAAGTTTTCAAAACCTTTCGGTACATACCAAGGAGTGTGATTCCTGGATCCTACGGTAAGAGTATGTTTAGGTTTGTAAAAAACTGCCAAACTGCCTTCCAAAGTGGCTGTACCATTTTGCATTCCCACCAAGGAATGAGAGTTCCTGTTGCTCCGAATTCTCACCAGTACCTGGTGCTATCAGTGTCCGGATACTGGTCATTCTAATAGGTGCATACTGGTACCTTACTGTTGTTTTAACTTGCATTTCCCTGATGACATATGATGTGTAACGTCTTTTCATATGCTTATTTGCCATTTGTACATCTTCTTTACTGAAGTTCTGTTCCTGTCTTTGGCTCATCTTTTAAGAGGGTTGTTTGTTTTCTTATTGTTGAGTTTCAAGAGTACTTTGTACTCTTAAGCAGTCCTTTTACCAGATATGTGTTTTGCAAATATTCTCACCTAATCTGTGGTTTGTCTTCTCATTCTCTTGACATTGTCTTTTGCAGAGCAGAAATTATTAATTTTATGAAGTCCATCTTATCAATTATTTCTCTCACACGTTATGCCTTTGGTGTTGCATCTAAAAAGTCATTGCTATACCCAAGATGACCTAGGTTTTCTTCTATGCTATCTTCTAGGAGTTTCGTAGTTTTGCATTTTACATTTAAGAATGTTAGAAAAGAAGCCATTCTTTTGTGGGGATGGTGATGATTCTTTTGCCTTTGTTTTCATTGGAAGACATGTGTAGCAAGAAAGTGTCTGTGGATCAATATCTTAGAAACTACAAATATAGGTTTGAATTAAATAATCAAAAATACATCTGTGATCCATTTTGAGTTAATTTTTGTGAAGGCTATAAGGTCTGAGTCTAGATTCATTGTTTTTTTTTTTTTTTTTGTATGTGGATATCCAGCAGTTTCAGCATCATTTGTTGAAAAGACTGTTTTCGCTCCATTACATTGCTTTTGCTCCTTTGTCAAAGATCAGTTGATAATACGTATGGCAGTCTATAACTGGGTTTTCTATTCTATTTCATTGGTCCATTTGTCTATTCGTTTCAATACCATACTGTCTCGATTATTGTAGCTTTATAGTAAGTTTTGAAATCAAGTAGTGTCAATCCTCCAACTTTGTTCTCCTTCAGTACTGTGTTGGCTATTCTGGGTCTTTTGCCTCTCTGTACAAACTTTAGAACCAGCTTGTTGTTATTCACAAAATAATTTGCTGGAGTTTTCATTGGGATTTCATTGAATCTGTAGATCAAATTGGGAAGAACAGACATCTTGACAATATTCAATCTTCCTATCCATGAACGTGGAATATCTCTTCATTTTTTTAGTTCTACTTTGATTTTGTTCATCAGAGTTTTATAGTTTTCCTCATATAGATCTTGTACTTATTTTGTTAGATTTATACCTAAGTATTTAATTTTTGGATTTGCTAATGTAAATGGTATTGTATTTTCAATGCCAAATTCCACTAGTTCGTTCCTGGTATATAGAAAAGCAATCGACTTTTGTATATTAACCTTGTATCAATGCATTTTAATTTTGCACTGCAAATTGTATGGCCTTTCCTGGGGCCAACTTGAATCATGTACCTATCCTTTGGTCAGAGGAGGGCAAGGGCAATATGCTGGGCAATTCACCCAAGACTTCCCCAAAGGAAAATGGAGAAGAGCTAGCTGTACTGAGATGAGAGACAGGCATATTCAGCAGCCATGCTAGAATTCTGCTGTTTACTGGGTTTATTAGAAGATGGAGGAAGTGAAATTGGCTATCTGCTTCTAACTTGGGAGGCAAGTCTCATACCTGTTTCTACTCTCATCCATAAATGCTGTTTTCCCCCATGCCAGGCAGTGTTTAGAAACCTGCTGTTTGTCCCTTAGTATTTGTAAGCAGTTTTCCCAATTGTTCTATGTTAAGATGTTTTCAGAGAGGGAGTGTCTCTGAGTCCAAGTATATCTAATTCTCATTTGTAAATTATATGTATTGTAAAAAGCATTATTTTCTCAATCAAATGTAGCTCTTTCTGTTTTGTGAAAACCACAACAGGACTCTATATAAAAAAGAAAAAGTAGTGTTAATTGTAGGCATAATTGCGTATTATTTTAACTCCCCCAGTGACTATAGCACTGCTTCTCTATGGTAAACTTTTAGATTTCCAAAAACATATTCCTGTAGTCCTCTTTGTACAGTATCCCATTTATTAGGCACTTGTTGGCACTTTAAAAGAGCATGCTACTGTTCTGTTCCTTCTTCAATGGAAAGTTGGGGATAATTGTATGGTTTGCGGCTCCATTATTACATTTCAGTGGGTTTTTAAAAATATAACCAAGAGTCCTAGAGACTTTGAAAACTCTCACCCTGCTTTCATTGTTAAGTGGTTCCCTCAGTCTTTGGTTCAATAGGGTCAGCTGAGCACCCACATTTACCTCTCTGCCCTCCCCAAATCCTGCTGAAATGGCAGAACAATTACAAGAAAAAGAATGCATCCAAAAAAGCACTGCAAACTGGAAATTTTGAGGGGTTTTAAAAAATAGAAGATAGATACAATCAAATGCTGGAGAAACCAGCCGAGAAAAACTACAACTCCAAACAAGCTGGGTGTGGATTATAGAGAGGTAAGAGCCACTCTTCCTCGTGGACTCTGGGACATTTCTAAGCTCAGAGGCAACACAGTTCACCACGTGAATGACAGCGGGCAGATTGTGAGGCATATTTGCAACTTACCAAAGAAAGATACAAATCAACATAGGAATATACAAAGAGCTCCTGCAAGAAAAAGTCAAAATGCCCAGTAAAAAAATGCGCAAAAATTACTAACAGAAAATTACACAAAAAGACATTAAAATGGTAAAAACCCCATAAATCTATAAGTAATGTTGAACTTCACTAATAATCAGAAAATTGCAAACTGAAACTAAGCTGAGATATAATGTCTCACTAAATAGTTGTATTAGTGTTCTCCAGAGAAACAGAGCCAATAGGGTATGTAAGTATATGCGTGTGTGTGTGTTTATATAGATTTATTTTAAGGGATTGGTTCATGTGATTGTGTGGATGCTGGCAAGTTCGTAATCTGCAGGGCATACTGGCAGGCTGGAGACCCAGGAAAAACTGATGTTGAAGCGTGAGTCCCAAGGCAGGCTGGAGGCAGAATTCTCTCTTCCTCAGGAGACCTCAGTCTTTTTCTCCTAAGATCTCCAACTTATTGGATGAGTCTTGCCCACGTTATGAAGAGTAATCTACTTTACTCAAACTCTACTGATTTAAATGTCAATTTCTTCTAAAAAAAAAAAAACCTTAATAATGACATCTAGGTTGGTGCTTGACCAAATATTTGAGTACTTGTAGCCTAGCTAAGTTGACACATAAAATTAACCATCGTAATAAACTAATTTTTTAAAAAAAGATTGGTAATATACATCGTTCATAAGAAGTGAGAGAAATAGACACTCTTCTGTATTGTTGGTGGGAGAGTATGTAGAATAGCTTTTTGGGAACAGATGAAACAGCAGTTTGGCAGTTTCTACGGAAGTTTAAAATATGCATAACTTTCACTCTAGCCTGGCACTGCTGGTCCGCCTCTGTCTGGCTATGTTGTTCTACCCGACGTCACTGCTCCTCTCTTGGCGGCTCTTGTCATGCAACCCTCTACTTCTGGGTCCGGTAACCACTCTTTTCTTTTGTGCCTTCATGTCTAGGGGTGGTATCAGCTCCACCATTGGGGAACTGCACCCCATCTGCCTTTTGATAAACAATCCCTTTATTAATCCTCCTCAAGTTCTCCTGATCTGATCATGCTGTCTGTTTCCTCCTGGGGCCCTGACCAATACACCTGGGCACCATTTTGGATTCTTCTCTCACTCTCTTTCTCTACCTACAGTCTGTCATCAAGGAACATCAATAAAATCCTTTTCACTTTTTTTTCTCCCAACGGCAGAACTAGTATCCTATCTCAGAGCATTACTATCTTTTGCCTGGCTTTCTGAAAAACTGTCCTAACCACTTTCCTTGCCTTCAATCTTGTCTTCCTCCAGAAAATTTTCCATTGTTGCTGAAGGTCTTTCTCAAATGAAAACCTGATCATACCATGTTTTTCTGTTTAAAATCTTTCAATGATTCCCCAGTGCTCATAGGATAAAATTCAATCCCCTAAGAGAGGATTTCTAGGTCTTGTACTATGTGGCACCTGCTCACACATGGCTTAATACTGTCCATCTCACACAACTTAATACTCTCAATCTTTCACCTGTGGGCCTCTTTTTAACTTGCGGTCAGGAAGTGTCAAGGCAAAGGAGACAATGCTAAGGGTCATCTGTGCCCTAAACACAAGAGGCTTTTACCACCCAGGGAGGCCATATTGGTTTTGAATAAACTCATCTTCCAAATTAGAACTACCATTCTCAGTCCAGACAATGCCTTCACCCAAAGGCAGTCATGTGGGGCAGTCTCACAGCCTGACGCCCAGAGTTTTCTAACACTCAGGAGTTACTGGATAGAATTTCTCCTGGGGAAACAGTGAGACCATCTGGACTTACACTGTTCAAGACAGCAGTCACTAATGGCACGTGGCCACTGAGCTCTTGCAATGTGGCTAGTGTCATCTGAGACGTGCTGCAAATGTAAGACACACACTTGATTTTGAAGAGTTAGTGTGAAAAAAAGAATGTAAAATATCTCAATAATTTTTGTATTGATTATCTATTGGAACGATAATATTGAATATGTTGGGTTAAATACAATGTATTGTTAAATTATTTCCACTCGTTTCTTCTTAACTTTTTAGTGTGGCTACTAGAATAATTACAATTACACGTGTGGCACGCTGCTCTAGGCTCTGCAGCTCCTGGCTACTCCAAGTGCTGCGAGTCAGCACCACCACCAGGATCAGCTGAAGCTTGTTTGGTGTGCTGTGCAGGGAATCCTTTGTTGGTCAATGGATGTCCAACTGGTTGTGACTTAGAGGGGAGAGACAAAGGGAACAAGTCACTCTGCCATGATGATGATGTCACTCTGAGGGAACTTGTTAGGGACACAAATTTCAGCCTTGTCCCAGACCTGCCGGGTCAGACGCCGCACTATAACAAGAAGCCCAGGCTTCTTCATACGCACATCACAATGGAGAAGTGCTGATCGAGAGAGAAGAGGTGCAATGAACAGAGCCTTGTTAATTCTTCCTGGATGCAGACATTTATTACATCTCCTCGTTTAAAGGCAATAGGTGTGCTTTTTGCTTTGAGGGAGAGGAAAAAAGAAAAGCTAGAGGATCTCATCAGGTAAGAAATTCTTTAAACCAGATGCACATTCCCAGACCCTAATCAAGCTTTCTGAGCACAGAGGTTTAAGAGGAAGTAAATTGAACAAATCAGGTTTTAAAAAGTATCACAAATTCGTGATAAATCAGACTGATTGGTTGAAGCATGAACTTTCAAGGGAAGAATTGGAACTACTTTGGAAGACCAAAAAAGCTTAGGATTCTTGGTAATCAAAATCCAGATTACAAGCATGTTACTGAGAATGGTTAGAATCGTTAGAGTGATCGTGACGTTGACGTTATCAGTATTCTAGATTTGCACTGAACCGCAGCATGAGCCGACTAAGAAAATCTAACGGGGCTCACAGAAAGGACTGCAGCAGGTTTCTATGACTTTCTCTCTCAGTTATTTTGTGTTTTAATTTTTTTTCTGGTGAAATCTGGATAATAACTGCCATTATTAAGCTTTAAATCATCTTTCCCGCAGAATTTTAAGAGTCTTAAGGAGGAGAAGGACATATTTCTGTGGTCACCATAGTTGCTAAAATGAAACACTCGGCATTTCTAGACTCATCGCTTGAGGCAAACTACAATACCAAACCCTTTTTGGATAGAAAGAAAGCATTGTGGTATGCCTTGTTTATTCTTTTTTTTTTTTTTTTTATTAATGTTATGATGGATTACAAGCTTGTGAAATTTCAGTTGTACATTTTTGTTAGTCATGTTGTGGGTACACCACTTCCCCCTCCGTACCCTCCCCCCACCCCCCCTTTTCCCTGGTAACCACCGATCAGATCTCCTTCTCAATATACTAATTTCCACCTATGAGTGGAGTCATATAGAGTTCGTCTTTCTCTGACTGACTTATTTCGCTTAACATAATGCCCTCGAGGTCCATCCACATTGTTGTGAATGGGCCAATTTCGTCTTTTTTTATGGCTGAGTAGTATTCCATTGTGTATATATACCACATCTTCTTTATCCAATCATCAGTTTCTGGGCATGTAGGCTGGTTCCACGTCTTGGCTATTGTAAATAATGCTGCGATGAACATAGGGGTGCAACGGACTCTTGAGATATCTGATATCAGGTTCTTAGGATAGATACCCAGTAATGGGATGGCTGGGTCATAGGGTATTTCTATTTTTAACTTTTTGAGAAATCTCCATACTGTTTTCCATAGTGGCTGTACCAGTTTGCATTCCCACCAACAGTGTATGAGGGTTCCTCTTTCTCCACAACCTCTCCAACATTTGTCGTTCTTGGTTTTGGATGTTTTTGCCAATCTAACGGGGGTAAGGTGATATCTTAGTGTAGTTTTGATTTGCATTTCCCTGATGATTAGCGATGATGAACATCTTTTCATGTGTCTATTGGCCATATTCATATCTTCTTTTGAGAAATGTCTGTTCATGTCCTCTGCCCATTTTTTGATCGGGTTGTTTGTTTTTTTGTTGTTAAGCAGTGTGAGTTCTTTGTATATTATGGAGATTAACCCTTTGTCGGATAAGTGGCTTGTAAATATTTTTTCCCAATTAGTGAGCTGTTTTTTTGTTTCAATTCTGTTTTCCCTTGCCTTGAAGAAGCTCTTTAGTCTGATGAAGTCCCATTTGTTTATTCTTTCTATTGTTTCCCTCAACTGAGGAGTTACAGTGTCCGAAAAGATTCTTTTGAAACTGATGTCAAAGAGTGTACTGCCTATATTCTCTTCCAAAAGACTTATTGTCTCAGGCCTAATCTTTAGGTCTTTGATCCATTTTGAGTTTATTTTGGTGTGTGGTGAAAAAGAATGGTCGATTTTCAATCTTTTGCATGTGGCTGTCCAGTTTTCCCAGCACCATTTGTTGAAGAGACTTTCTTTTCTCCATTGTAGGCCCTCTGCTCCTTTGTCGAAGATTAGCTGTCCATAGATGTGTGGTTTTATCTCTGGGCTTTCAATTCTGTTCCATTGATCTGTGGACCTGTTTTTGTACCAGTACCATGCTGTTTTGATCACTGTAGCTTTGTAGTATGTTTTGAAATCGGGGATTGTGATTCCGCCAGCTTTGTTTTTCTTGCTCAGGATTGCTTTAGCAATTTGTGGTCTTTTGTTCCCCCATATGAATTTTAGGATTGTTTGTTCAATTTCTGTGAAGAATGTTCTTGGGATTCTGATTGGGATAGCATTGAATCTGTATATTGCTTTAGGTAGTATGGACATTTTAACTATGTTTATTCTTCCAATCCATGTGCAAGGAATGTTTTTCCATCTCTTTATGTCACCGCCTATTTCTTTCAAGAAAGTCTTGTAGTTTTCATTGTATAGATCCTTCACTTCCTTGGTTAAGTTTATCCCAAGGTATTTTATTCTTTTCGTTGTGATTGTGAATGGGATAGAGTTCTTGAGTTCTTTTTCTGTTAGTTTATTGTTAGTGTATAGAAATGCTACTGATTTATGCACGTTAATTTTATACCCTGCTACTTTGCTGTAGTTGTTGATTATTTCTAATAGTTTTTCTGTGGATTCTTTGGGGTTTTCTATGTATAAGATCATGTCGTCTGCAAACAACGCGAGTTTTACTTCTTCGTTACCTATTTGGATTCCTTTTATTTTTTTTTCCTGCCGAATTGCTCTGGCCAGCACCTCCAGTACTATGTTGAATAGGAGTGGTGAAAGTGGGCACCCTTGTCTTGTTCCTGTCCTCAGAGGGATGGCTTTCAACTTTTGTCCATTGAGTATGATGTTGGCTGTGGGTCTATCATATATGGCCTTTATTATGTTGAGGTACTTTCCTTCTATACCCATTTTACTGAGGGTTTTTATCATAAATGGGTGTTGGATCTTGTCGAATGCTTTCTCTGCGTCTATTGAGATGATCATGTGGTTTTTGTTTTTCATTTTGTTGATGTAGTGTATCACGTTGATTGACTTGCGGATGTTGAACCATCCCTGTGTCCCTGGTATAAATCCCACTTGATCATGGTGTATAATCTTTTTGATGTATTGCTGTAATCGGTTTGCCAAAATTTTGTTGAGGATTTTTGCATCTATGTTCATCAGTGATATCGGCCTGTAGTTCTCCTTCTTTGTGTTGTCCTTGTCAGGTTTGGGGATCAGAGTGATGTTGGCTTCATAGAATGTGTTAGGGAGTTCTCCATCTTTCTCAATTTTCTGGAACAGTTTGAGGAGAATAGGTATTAAGTCTTCTTTGAATGTTTGGTAGAATTCTCCAGAGAAGCCGTCTGGTCCTGGATTCTTGTTTTTGGGGAGGTTTTTGATTACCGTTTCTATTTCCTTACTTGTGATTGGTCTATTCAGATTCTCCATTTCTTCCTGATTCAGTTTGGGGAGATTGTAGGAGTCTAGGAATTTGTCCATTTCTTCCAAGTTGTTCAATTTGTTGGCATATAGTTTTTCATAGTATTCTCTTATGATCTCTTGTATTTCATTGGTATCTGTTGTGATTTCTCCTCTGTCATTCCTGATTTTATTAATTTGCGCTTTCTCTCTTCTTTTCTTGGTGAGTCTGGCTAGGGGTTTGTCAATTTTGTTAATTCTTTCGAAGAACCAACTCTTTGTTTCGTTGATCCTTTCTATTGTCTTTTTTGTTTCAATATCGTTTATTTCTGCTCTTATTTTTATTATTTCCCTCCTTCTACTGACTCTGGGCTTTGTTTGTTCTTCTTTTTCTAGTTCCGTTAGGTGTCATTTGAGGTTGCTTACGTGAGCTTTTTCTTGTTTAGTGAGGTGAGCCTGTATTGCGATGAATTTCCCTCTTAGGACTGCTTTTGCTGCATCCCAAATGATTTGGTATGTCGAGTTCTCATTTTCATTTGTCTCCAGATAATATTTGATTTCTTCTTTAATTTCTTCAATGATCCATTGTTTGTTGAGAAGCGTGTTGTTTAGTCTCCACATTTTTGCACCTTTCTCTGCTTTTTTCTTGTAGTTGATTTCTAGTTTAATAGCGTTATGATCAGAAAAGATGCTTGATATTATTTCAACTCTCTTGTATTTATTGATGTTTGCTTTGGTTCCCAAAATATGGTCAATCCTTGAGAATGTTCCATGTGCACTTGAGAAGAATGTGTATCCTGCTGTTTTTGGATGAAGTGTTCTATATATGTCTATTAAGTCCATCTGGTCTAATTTTTCATTTAATTCTATTATTTCCTTGTTGATTTTCTGTCTGGATGTTCTGTCCATTGGTGTTAATGGTGTGTTGAGGTCCCCTACTATTATTGTATTGTTGTTGATGTCTTCTTTTAGTTCTATTAAGAGTTGCTTTACAAATTTTGGTGCTCCTGTGTTGGGTGCGTATATATTTATAAGTGTTATGTCTTCTTGGTGGAGAGTCCCTTTTATCATTATATACTGTCCCTCTTTATCTTTCTTTATCTGTTTTGCTTTGAAATCTACCTTGTCTGATATTAGTATAGCGACACCTGCTTTCTTTTGTTCATTATTAGCTTGGAGTATTGTTCTCCATCCCTTCACTCTGAGTCTGTGTTTGTCTTTGGGGCTGAGGTGTGTTTCCTGGAGGCAGCATATTGTTGGATCTTGTTCTTTGATCCATCCTGCCACTCTGTGTCTTTTGATTGGGGAGTTCAATCAATTTACATTTAGAGTGATTATTGAGACGTGGGGGCCTACCACTCCCATTTTGTGTCTTGTTTTCCGGTTTTCTTCAGTTTCCTTTGTTTCTCGTCCCATGGTTTAATCTGTTCTGATGTAGAGCTGCTACTCTCTGTTGTTGTCCTTCTACTTATCTCCTCTGCTCTTGGTTTTGTAGCCCCTTTCCTTTTTTGGATTTTTCAGGAATGAGGGTTTTCCTGAGGATTTCCTGAAGAGGAGGTTTTGTGGCAATGAACTCCCTTAATTTTTGTTTATCTGGGAAAGCTTTTATTTCTCCATCGTATTTGAAGGATATTTTCGCTGGGTAGAGAATTCTCGGCTGTAGATTTTTGTCCTTCAGATTTTTGAATATATCATTCCACTCTCTTCTAGCCTGTAAAGTTTCTGCTGAGAAATCTGCTGATAGCCTGATGGGGGTTCCTTTGTAGGTTAGTTTCTTTTGCCTGGCTGTCCTTAATATTTTCTCCTTGTCGTTGACTTTTGCTAGCTTCACTACTATATGCCGTGGAGTTGGTCTTCTTGCATTGATAAAGTTTGGAGATCTATTGGCTTCTGTCACCTGAAGATCCATCTCCCTCACCAGATTTGGGAAGTTCTCAGCCATTATTTCTTTGAATAGGTTTTCTGCCCCTTTCTCCTTCTCTTCTCCCTCTGGTATACCTATAATCCTTACGTTGCATCTCCTAATTGTGTCTGATAATTCTCGGAGAGTTTCTTCATTTCTTTTAGGTCTTGCTTCTCTCTCCTCCTCTGCCTGCAACAATTCTATATTGCCATCTTCCAAATTGCTAATTCTTTCCTCCATATTATTGGCCCTACTGTTCAGAGCATCTAGATTTTTCTTAATCTCCTCTATTGTGTTCTTCATTTCCAATATTTCTGTTTGGTTCTTCTTTATCGTATCAAACTCTTTTGTGACATAGCTCCTGAACTCGTTGAGTTGTCGGTCAGAATTCTCTCTTAACTCATTGAGAATCTTAATGATGGCTGTTTTGAAGTCATCGTCATTTAGGTTATATATCTCATTTTCTTTGGGATTGTTTTCTGTGTATTTGTTGCTTTCTTTCTGTTCTGGAGATTTAATGTATTTTTTCATATTGCTTGATGTTGTTGATTTGTGCCTCCGCATGGAGATAGAGTTTAGTTGCTCCTTTCACTTGTTTCAGATGCTGCGGTGGGAGGAGCAGCTGTTTATATTTCACCAACCAGGAACCCTGTCCGTAGTTGCTAACTGGGCCTGGGCCCCTCTTCGTAGCCACAGTGGCCCTTTGGATTCCCTCCTCTGCCGTGGGGGCCGTCACAGGGGGGCTTCAGGCTGCAGGTGCCTACTGTTGCAGCCCACCTAGATGTGCTCTCTCCTTGGGGTCTGCAACGGTGTTATGGGCTTTTCCAGCGGCCAGGGGTGGGATCACTTATATTTGTCGCTCCGTTGCTGTCGGCACCCACCAAATCTCACTTGTCCTCTATGGGTCGCAGGAGAGCTATTGGCATCTTCTACAGTCTGTGGTTAGTACACCTAGCTATGCTGCTTTTGCCCTGGGGTCTTCCAGCCTTGTGGCTGGCGGCTGGGTGCCTTCTACTGGTGCTGTGCAGAGGCTTTCCCTAAGGCTGCTGTGAGCCTGTAGGGTTTCCCCCTAGGCTACTAAGCTGGGTCTCTGGAACTCTCTCCAGCCCCAGTCCTCTCTGAGATCTCCGGCAATCCCTAGCCTCACGGGGTGGGCAACGGCAGCTGGGGGTCGCCCCGCCCCCTGGGATTCTCTCCGGGCCTCTCCCGGAGCCTTGAATGCTCAGCGTGGCCCCTCTGCTAACGGCAGACAGAGAGTTTTGTCTGCTGCCCGGGCGGAGCTCCGGTGCTTCCCCTCCGGGTCGCAGAACCAGCCTTTGAAAGTTCCCCCCGCCCCGGTCCTCTCCGAGATCTCCGGCAATCCCTAGACCCATGGGGCGGGCAACGGCAGCTGGGGGTCGCCCCGCCCTCAGGGCTTCTCTCCGGGCCTCTGCCGGGAGCCCTGAATGCTGGGCGTGGCCCCTCTGCTAACGGCAGACAGAGAGTTTTGTCTGCTGCCTGGCGGAGCTCCGGCGCTTCCCCTCCGGGTCGCAGAACCGGCCTTTGAAAATTCCCCCAGCCCCGGTCCTCTCCGAGATCTCCGGCAATCCCTAGTCCCACGGGGCGGGCAACGGCAGCTGGGAGATCTCTGTGCCCTCCGTGTCTCTCTCTGGGACCCTCCGGGCGCCCCGAGCACCAGGCTGGGTCTCCCCGCCAATGGCGGGGAGAGACTCTCCCCGCGGGCTCAGGTGTGCAACTCCAAAGTTTCCCTCTGCGTTTAGGAGTAATTGCAGGGGGTTTAGATAGGGTTCTGGTCACCTGTTTCCACCGTCGCTCCTCTGTTGTGTTCTCGCTCCTGCCCTAGATGTGTGTGGATCCTCTGGGGGCGTCCGTTGGAAGAAAGCCGCTTGCGGGTACTAGGCTGCCCGTCGGGGTCGGAGAGTTTTCACCTATTTCCACATCCTCCCGGAGGAAAGTCCATCCGCCTTCCGATGTATAGTCGCGTGGGTGTCTCAGACGTCCTGAGATGCTGTCTGGATATCCTTTGTCAAGCGATAAGTGTCCAAATAATTGTAGACTCGAAGGGCGAGAGACAAAGAGGACTACTCACGGCGCCATCTTGGCTCTTCTCCTGCCTTGTTTATTCTGAATGCGTTATTTTAAAAATATTTTTCTCATATGCTGACTCATGGACAGCTGTACTCGTTTGCCAGAGGAAGAAGAGAGCAATATTTACCTCGACCCTTAGCAACATATGCATGTTTAAGGTTGTTATTTTATTAAAAAAACACTTTTTTCAATAATGTACTCATATTATAGTAAGAGGCATGCAACAGATACTCATGTATAAAGACACCTGCTTCTGGCATGGTGTCTATAATAGTAGGATGTTTCCATTCTCTTTAAACACCTCCGATGTTCTGGCCAGAAGATTTTTTCATAGATTTCAGGGCTCTCCCTGGCCTGGATCTAATAACTCCATTCTCCTTAAAATATATGAACAGCTACTCTATCCTGGAAAGTCCAGGAAAAGATATTTGGCTTCCAGAATTGTTTAAAACTTACCCCGAGTGGTGGGGCTATTTTTCTCAATTTCCATTCACTGATTCCTCTGGCCTAGTGCTCTCGGGATAAACTAGAAGTATATATTTTTTGTTAGTTTAATTAAATTTATTTCTCCTTTTCCTGTTTCCAAAAAGTTCTGAGGCCATTAGTAGCAAGAACATGTGCAGCAAAGCAAATAAAATGGAAACAGAAAGTCAGTACAAAGACAAATAAGTGGAAACTGGTATAGTAACGATAAGACGACACCAGCCTGCCGTCTTATCATTTGTGAGACCCAAATTCTACTGCCCATTTCCTGGAATCCAGGTATAAAAAAGGAAGCAATAAAGATTACCCTCCTCATGATCAGGAAGGAGGAAGTATACCAGTTTCCCAATGAGTCAAAGTTTTCCTGGCAGAAAACTCCAAAAGAAATTCTCATGCAGAGATTAAGGAGTGTGGTGTGACATTGTGGATAAATAGATTAATAAGAGTACCTTCCTCCTTAGGGATACACAAAGATTAAATGAAGGAAAATATGCTAAGCTCTTAGAATTGTGAGTGGCATATAGTAAACTCAAGCATTAACCATCATTATCATCATGATTATATAAAAATTATATACATTTTATAATTTATATTAAAGTTATGTAAAATTTATACAAAATTATGTAAAAATTACATATAATAAACATTGATAATATTCACAGTGACTTTATAGCAACTACAGAATTGGATTTCATTTAGTTTTTTCTTGAAACAGCTCTAGCTGAGAGCATGATGTTAACACAGCTGAATGAGGTGGCCAGCAGGAGCCATAGCTAATGTGGTCCATGTGTGGGGCTGTCCAGGGTCCTCGATAGATCAAAGGACAGAACAGAGGGGACCTAGAGAAATGGCCGGATCACACATCTCCTAGACCAGTAATTTTCAGATATGGTTCTTAGTGATCCAGTAAGCTGTGAGGATCCATCAGATGAGCAGGGAACTAATGCAAAAATCCAAGTTCTTATAGGCAAACGGGGTGCAATTCCATAGACTTTCAGTAAGTCTCTTACTAGTGACTACTATGTGAAGTTTTGAGGGTTACTAAAACTTGGTATTCAAAAATCCCACATTAATACTATCCTAAAATTTCCTGAGGATGCTAATTCAGCATTCTACCAAGAAGTCTGGCTACTCCACAGTGCCTGATAACGCTGCCAAGACCAGAGAGTGGGATGGCTTGTTATCTGGTCATCATTAGAAGTGTCCTGAGTCTATTGGGCTATTCAATGGCAACTATTCTTGATTTTTAGAGTATTAATTTATTTTTTTCTGAGGGTTATTTGTTTAACCCTATGGTGAGTTATGATTTATATTTTCATCAACAATATTGTTAAAGTTAATGTCTATATGGTCCCCTCAAAATGTGGTTGTTCCAGTGTTATCCTCATGGTTCTTTGTCTATCGGCGTAGCTTTCTCTGACTAAGTCACAGTTACAAAGGTTTGAAAGCCGCTGCCTTAGATTATGTTTACCTGCACATTACTCTGTCAGCTGGACTGATCAGAACTGGGAGGGCTGTCACTGCATGTTGCTCTAGAAACCATCAAGGATGCGGTAAGGTTGACTTCCTTATGTGCATATGGACTCTGTGATATTCCAGATGACTGGAGGTACTTGATATAATTTTATTAAAGTTGACAGACTTTCTCCAGTATCATTCCCCAGATGGAGGTCAAGCCACCTCTATGCAGAGATGAGCTATGGAGGTATTTTCAAGCAAAGTCAGATTTTTTTTTCTCAGAAAGAACTTTGATTTACTCTAACTCCTGGATGAAGTCTTTGATTCAGTCACCAAAGTTTTATATCATCAAACATGGCAGAGAAGATGGTGACTTAGAATATTTTCAGCACTTCATAACGTGTCTGTGACAGTGATATGCTGAACCAGCCCATACCAGCTTGTGAGAGTGAATTGCCAATTTTTTTTTTAATTTTTATTTATTTATTTTTTTTCCTTTTTTTCTCCCCAAAGCCCCCCGGTACGTAGTTGTATATTCTTCATTGTGGGTCCTTCTAGTTGTGGCATATGGGACGCTGCCTCAGCGTGGTTTGATGAGCTGTGCCATGTCCGTGCCCAGGATTCAAACCAACGAAACACTGGGCCGCCTGCAGCGGAGCGCGTGAACTTAACCACTCAGCCACGGGGCCAGCCCCGTGAATTGCCAATTTTTGAGAAAAGTAATGAACTATTTGTTAAACTATTGGTAGTTTTAAATTGACCATGGTGGTAGTATTCACACCAGGGAAATCAGGCAGTGCTATAAAATTTTTTTTCCAGACAGTCAGTTATTAAATATTTGCTAACACATCACTGTGGACTATCCAACATTAAGCAATATGCTCTCCTTGTGTCTTTTAGAAACTCAAAATGGGTTTTACTCATTTTCAAAAAGGATAACCAATTATTTCCTCCTAATTATAGAGCCAGTTCCTTGCTAGTAATGTTAAATCCCTCTGCTAGCTTTACTTTAGAGACACATTTCAGATTTGAGTCTTTTAATTAAATATTTAGTATGAGGAATGAATAGATTTTTTAAGATAGCCATGATATTATTAATCCTTATTAAACATCATTTTATCTCAATTCTTTATTCACTCATTTATTTATTCAATAGATACTTATTGAGTTAACCTAATTAATCTAATATCAGCCCTTTTTGTCAATACTTTGCTGGGAAATAGGTGTACATTGTATGACAAAACTAACAGGTGCCCTCATAGGATTTACAGTCTAGAAAGGATTACAAACTTAAAAATAATCATATAAATAATTTATACTTGCAAATTGTGATAATATCATGAAGGAAGAGAACAGGGTTGTATGAGAGGGAATAATAATGGAGATCAATTTTGGGGATCTATTAATGTTGGAGGTGGGGAGAAATATTTCTAAGGAAGTAGCATTTGATCAGAGATTTGAAGGATAAATGGGTGTTAGCCAAGCAAAGAGTAAAGGGAAGTTCATCAAGAAAATGACAAAAAAGTAAGTAAGACCCTTTGTAGAGTTCACTGATCTGTTCTCAGCCTTCAAATTCATGGACGGAAAAAATTTATGTGTCAAAACACATGATCCCGGCATAGTTACAGTGCTTTTTCAAAACTTGTAACACTCTACTTCTTCCAAAATTAAACTGGGTAAAGTTGGTTCTGATCCCTCCTGCTTGAAATTAAGTATTACATTCAGTTTTTAGATGAATTGTGTACATTCTCATGTATTGTTACCTTTTGATGAGGGTCCTACCTTGGAATTCTCACAGATAAGTTAGATAATGATTACTGTTGTAACTTATGGTAATTCTGGGAATGGAAGGGTTAAGTAGAGTGGGGCATAGTTCTCAGGACAAGATACAATCCTGGTTATTAGGACTAGGGCCTAAAGTCAGAATAAAAGACTAGCTCAAATAGGTGCTGAGTTGCTTCAGAACTGAATTAAGATTTATTAAATTTCGCATAAGATCAAGAATGGCTCCAGAGCTGCCGTGGTCAAGCAGGCCTCCTGAGGGAGTGGGCCCATGTGGGGACATAGAATCACACAGATGGTCATGTACCCCAGGGCACTCTTCTTGGAAACACTTATCTCTTCCATCCTTGGTGATGAGTTTCACGTGGGGACATAAAAGGGGACATGTCCCCAAGTCTTGGCCGGTGTTTCTTCAAGCCTGGACCCTGAACCACCTGTATCAGAATCAGCTGTGTTGTTTGTTAAAAATGTAGAATTGGAGTCACCATCCCAAAATGACTGAATCAGAGTTTTTGGAGAATCTGTAACGAGTATTTGAAATCTTTTATGTGCCCCGCCCCCCCATTCACTAGCTGGTAGCCATGTTCCATGACCTCTGGCCCCATTATTAGTGTAGGGGAGGAAGACATTTCCTCTACCCTCTCTGGGTTCTTCTGGCCAGAGAATGAATTAAATTCACATGTGACAGAATAACAGGAGAAAATTAAACAAAGCTTTATAACATGTATACATGGGAGAGGTTCAGGCAAACTGAGCAACTCACCAAAATGGCTGAAGCCCCCACCTTAAATATCATCTTCAGCTAAAGGCAAAGGAGGATGTTGGCGGTGGGGGAGTCAGTTACAAGAGGTTACCAGACAAGCACAGTAAACATGAATAAGATTATTATGCAGATTTAAGGCCTTGCCTTCTGCATTGATAAGAGTTTCTAGAGATAAGGTCATCCCCCTTCTTCCTGGTACAGAGAGGGAGACGCTTTTGCAGATGGAGATTTCCTTTACAATGTAAATGTTTCTTAACAAAGGGTAAGTAAACTCTGCCTCTCAGAGCCTCTTTCCCGTCTGCAGTTTTTAAAAATAACCAGCCTAAAATAATCCTCATGCCAAAGAGACATATCTTGGGGTGGCCAATTCCCATCCCTCACATTAGTAGATGACCTAGCTTCCTGCTTCTCAGAGAAAATTGAAACCATCAGCTAGAGGAATTTCTCTGATATCCTTTCAAATCTCCTAATCTATCTTCACCCTTTGTCTCCGGTCTTCCACCTGTGCCCTGCATACCACCCCCCTGTTTTCTCAGAAAGTGTTTGGTATCAATTTTCTCTTCTCTCCTATATGTTCAACTATTCCTTCTCAAAAGGATCATTCCTCTAGGCATTGACAGATGTCTAGGTTTCTTCTATTGAACAACAAATACAAATTAAAAATACCTTCCTCGGTCCTGCTTTCCCTCAAGCTACCACCTTCCCTTCCTCTCCTTCTAAACTAGCCTTTTGGAAGAAGTTCTGTAGGTTTGAGTCTCTATTTCTTCACCAGACATTCCTTCCTCAGCTCACTGTGATCTGCCTTCTATCTGAGGACTCCACTCAAACAGCTCTTGCTAAGGCCGCCACGGATCTTTTCATCACTAAACCTCCTGGGCATTTTCCATGTCCCCTCTTTCTCTACTCATTTGTAGCATTCAACATCACAGAATCCTCTCCTTAAACATTCTCTTTCATTGACTTCCAAGACACCACATTCCTCTGCATTTTTTTCTCTATCTCTTTAGGTACAATCTGACTCCTTTTCTACCCAGCTATTAAATGTTGCAGTTGATTACCCAACACTATTACACTTGGCAAGCTTATTCATGCCCTTGGCATCAACTGCCATCTATAATTGACTTGCAAATTGATGTCCTCAGCCCGGACTGCTCCCTGATCTCCAAATCTGCATATCCAACTGCTGGCTTGATATCTCCTTTGATGTCTCAAAGTTATCTCACATTCAACATGTTTGAGATCAAGCTTACGATGCAGTATTTCTACCTCTCCCCTCTCCCATCCTAATGTTCCCTGTTTCGGTAGATGACACCATCATTCAACTAGTTATACAAGTAAGAAATGGCAAATTCACGCTCAGAACCTTCCCTTTCCCCACAACCAGTGCAATTCATCGCCAAATAAGTATTTCTCATATAGTTCCTAAAGGCTTCTTAAATCCATCTACTTGTGCCCATATCCACACCCACCAGTTTAGTCGAAGGCCCAATCTTCTCTTACTTGAACATAACAATCCCCTCCTAATCGGTCTCCTTGCAGTTTGAGTGATCTTTTCCGAAAGCAGATTGATTCTATCACCTTTTAAATCTTTTGGTGACTTGCTTTGCTCTAAGACTAAAGACCAAAATTCTGTCAAGGCTTATAAGCTTCTCCAAAGTCCTCCGCCTGCCTCTTTTCCAGCCTCGTCTTCCACTACTGTCTCCTCCCTCTTCCATCCAGGCACTGTGGGTTTTGTTTTATCAGTACCTTGAATATGCCATATTCCCTCTCATCACGGGCCTTTTTCCAGGCCATTCCAGATGATTAGAATATTCTTTATCTCCTTTTTTCTGGTTAACTCTCACTCCTCCTCAGGGCCCCACTTTCTCGGAGAAGACTTACCTGGCCAAAATGCTAGGTTCAGTTCCTTTGTAACAGGCTCTCAGAAAAGAGCCTTTCTTTCTTTGATAGGCTCATCTCAGTTTCTAATTAAATCCTCCTTCATGGGCTTATTTGATTAATGTCTTTCCATTAGCCTGAAAGCTGCTTGCAAGAGGGAACCATGTCTGTTTTTACTCTCCTTGCATCCCCGATGCCCAGCACAGGGACTGGTGTATTGTAGGAGATCAAAGAGTGTATGAATTAAGAGCAAGACACTCTCAGACTTGCAGGAAGCTTCATATTTCTTGTCACAAGGAGCAGTGGAGATGATTTCTAGAGTACCAGAGGACCAGCATTACTTCTATGGAAATTACTCATCATCTGTGGGGGAACATTTCTAGGAATTCAGTAAATGTTTGTTGCGAAAGTAGGTTTCAGAGAATCTCACAATTAGCACTGCTCTCATCATGTAGCCAAGAAAGGACATCCAGAGATCCTATACCCCAGCTGTCAATCACACTCCAGGAGCTGCCTCCGTCATCACAATGTCTAATGGAAGATCACACTGTCTGTTATCTAAAGAGTGAAAAAATTGGAGAGGGTTGTGGTTTAAAGTCTTGTGTCTTTACTCATAAAAATAAAACGTGTCCAGCTTCTGCTGCTGTTGTCGCAGTTACATTTCGACCTTCTTTCCCCTCTCTCTCACTGGGAACATAAACACCATTGCTCTGGCATACAGACTTCTTCCTTTGCTTGGATGTGAATCTGAGTTGAGAATAAAGGGAGAGTTGTAAATAATTGAAAAAGTCATAAAATGGAATTGAATGTTAGGATTGTATAAAAATAAAATACTTTCCCATAAAACGCTCTGGGAATTATTTTAGAATTCAGAGAAAACAAACAATTCCATCCTGAGTTGGACATCGTTCAACCCTGGGGCCTCCCAGGAGTCAGCAGCTATGGCGTGTCTAGAAATCTGGGAAGTGAAAATTTTATGCTTTAAATATGATTTTGCAAACTTGCACGAGGTGAGACTAAGACCGAGCAGGGGATGCGTGGGAGACAGTCAGCTTCTTTTTGTCGGAGGGATAGTGTTGGAATTTTGGAAGGAAACACTGCGAATGCGGGCTCGGACAGGGTGAAGCCGAGAAGTGGACTGAGTCATAACCCCCTCCCACATCTCCGCCCATTGTCCAGCTCCTCTCTGTGGCACTGACCCTGGGGCCCTGCTCCCAAGCAGCTTCTCAGACCCAGTTCTTTGAGAGTCTACCTTGGCCAAGAGAGGCAAGCCTATGTCTTGGAAACTGCCTCCATTAACCCACTTAATACTCATTCTTTTCTGTCAAAGTCCCTTCTCATCGACTTCCCAATTCACTTTTTGTTTGGGTTTTACCTAGTCCAGTTGTTCCGTGGGCCATTTGCATCATAACCATTGACATGCTTATTAAAATGCATTTCTACTAAGTCAGGATTTCTGGGATAAGGCTAGGAATCTAGGTCTTAACAAACCCCTATGTGATTTTTATGCACATTAGGGTTTAACATCACTGACTTGTTCCCTCTAGTTTTCAACTTCCTAGTTCCTTTGCTTAGGTACTGAACTCACCTTTCTTTTGTGACTTAGCAATCCTGTGGGCAATATTCTGGTTTAACCTGGCCCCACGACACCCTCCCCTTGTGCACCGTTTTCTTTGGCAATCCAGTGATCCCCACCCCTGTCTCCAATACCTAGGTGAGTCTGGCCTTAACGACAGGATACGAGTCCCTAAGTTGTTAGCTGTAAACATAAGATATTGTCCTTCCCAGTGACATTTATCTTTCTAGAAGAAGGCTTCATCTTCCAGAGAAATGCATATCTAGGGAATTCTATGCACCAAAGGCTAAATGTGCCAAGATTAATTACAACTGGAAATCCTTGATAAGCACTCTTCCAATCATAGTCAGACCCTGGTCACATATCCTGCCTAATTGTAGGGATGTCTATAGAGAATAGGAGGACAATTTACCCTTTGGAATATTTTTGTGATGATTTAATGAGGCTAAGGAAGTTTCTGCCCCTGGAAATACCACCTTTTGAATTAGCGTTTTGGCGACACATTTGGGGCAGTCATTCCCACCTGGGCTGTAGCACCTTTAAAAGAAAGATAGAGGCCTAAGAATACGACGACTAAAGGAGACAGCAGAGGGTCTTGCTTAAGGGTCTTGGGCTTTGGAATTGCGCAGCTCCGAGATTCAGTTCTGGCAATGGGATCTCAGACAAGTTACTCTCTAGGCGCCATTGTTCTCATGTTAAATTAAGGACAATAATAATATCAATTTCTTGGCATGTGAAGATTAAACGTGACAATGAACATAAAGTGATTGACACAAGAGGTCCAGAGTGTAATACTGTTATCATTATTATCATTGTCTTTATTGTTATAACACGTGAGGTGGGGAGAGGGAAGGAAGCAATTCTTCTGTTCTTTCACTTTCCAAGGCTTCTGACTTTTCTGGAGCACACATTTCTACTCTCACTCACATGCCCCATCAAACAAGGGCTGTGCGGGGATCTTACGCTGCCTCCCATCCCTTACCTCATTTTGTACACAGAGGCAATCCAAGCAACACCGACACCCAGGTCCAAAGAGGTCTCATTCTCTTGGGGAACAAATGGGAAAAGGCAGGGCCGTCCACTCATCTCGCCTTGATGATAGGAGGGGAATGGGTTTGTGCTGGTGTCCAACCTCAATGTGTTCTTCTTTTTGAAAAATTAGCTGACAAAATCATGTTTTGTTCAGGCCATGGGACCCTGAGACCAGTGCTATAAGAGAGGTCTCCTAGAACACACACCCAGGGTGTAGGTCACCCTCTTTTCTCTCCTCCAACCATTCAACAATTCAACAGGGACTAAATTCTGCACTGGCAATCTACAAAAGATCCATCGTAATCATCTATTAAGGGTAAGAAGCTGATGGGGCTTGAGGCTTTGGAGACGTGGCATACAGCTCCAAATCCGGGGCCACTGTAGAGTGGAGCCGAGAATGGCCCTGCTAAACCTAAAGTTTGTTGTTCTGACTCCTAGCGACCGTGTGTACAGGACAGCGGAACCCTGCCTGTTCTTTTTGCTCCATCCTCTCACCTTCCAGCACTATGTCAGACATTTGCACTGCTGCTATTCACAGGGTTTTCATGGACAATTTTCAGGAGTGGGTGGCCAGGTCCTTCTTCCTAGTCTGTCTTAGTCTGGAAGTTCTGCTGAAACCTGTCCACCATGGATGATCCTGCTGGTATTTGAAATACTGGTGGCGTAGCTTTCAGCATCCCAGCAACACGCAGCCACCACAGTATGACAACCGACAGATGGGTGGTGTGGTTCCCTGACCAGGAAATGAACCTCAGGCCGCAACTGTGACAGCGCCGACTCTTAGCCACTTGACTACCAGTGATAGCCAAACCTAAAGTAGTCAATGCAAAATAAATGACTCCTGCCCCACAAGTGCTGACCTAGGTGGGCAACTGAGCCTGCGCTGCCACAACTTAGCACCGGGACAGTATAAGAAGCAGAGAAACATGTTTCTTAAAGAGAGGGCCTTGCATGGCATCTCTGGGTGGGCTGCTGGGAGCCTGTGTCCCCCACTCTGCATGCCCTGGTAGTGGGTGTAGCTCTCCACTGCTCTTCACTCCACAGCTATGACATCTCCCACTGGAACATGAGGATCAGCACAAGGGCATCCAGGAGTTGGCACAATGTGCACCATGGTTAGGAGCGTGGGAGCTTCAGATCACAGAAGAGGGAGGGAGAAGGGTATGAGGGGTCCATGGCAGAGCCTCATGATCAGCTCCCATGATCAGGTCAGGAGTTCTGCCAGTGGGAACAGAAGGAGAAGCGATTATATGTCCACAATGACAAACTCCCATTTCAGGCCCTGCAGAGTCTAATGTGTGTCTTCCTTTCTTCAGATAGATAACCCAAGTAATGGCCAGGCACAAGACAGTCATACTCATGGCATTGACTCCTGGGTTGCTTGAAAGTGAGGTCCCCATCTGCTGGCAGAGTGCATATGGCCTTCATGCTGGGTACTTCATTCACGTGAATACTTAACCTATGCATTTTTTTTTTATAAATGGGTCCTCCAGAGGGCAGCAGAGCACAGCCCTGTGGCCCTAACATGGCCCTGGAGAGAGGTGGGGTAAAGGTGGTGGTCACATTCCACTAGATAGCTGAGGGACTGGCTTTTGATTTGGGAAGATTTAAAACCCACAGTAGACAGGGGGATGCATATGTTAAGGAATTTGGAACTGCATGCCCCCCAAAAGCAAGGGTGTCCATCAGACATGAGAAAACTTGGGAGGTTTTGGAAGTAAGTGAATGCAATGGGCAAACATTTTCTGTGAGCAATTGTGTGTGCATTGCCTTTGAGGAAAACATTGGGCTTACGACTGCATTGTCTTTCAACGTGTTTGGTTGCATGTGACATCAAGAGCACTTTCTGGCACCTCTGTTTTGACAGGGCTTCTTGCTGTTGAAATGTATATTTCCAAATCCCCCGCAGAGTGCCTGATACATCTTGGGTGCCAGGCAAATGCTCAGTGGATAAAGTTGAATTATCAGCTGTTAAATCTCTTATTAGTACAAAACAAGCTGAAAAGGTGTACTTCCCTTTTTGAGAAAGTGTTTGGGTTGTCCCTAAATTTCTGAGGTCGAAACAGAACCATGGTCATAACCATCCCTAAGAGCATCCTTTTCTGACTGTCTGGACCAGCCCACCTGGCTGCAATCTTTGAGGAATAGATATTGTCCCAAAGGACACTTCTCTAAAACTGGTACTCCTCCAGGTGTGATGGGACAAGAGGGTGACAGTCATGGGTCAGTGAGTCAGCAGAGGACAGAGGAGCAACCAAATTCAGAAAGAGCTTCATGGGCAGTGGGTGTGCACTGCCTCGCCCTACTCCCTCCACTCCATCCCGTGGCCTCATTGTGCACTGACATGGTTCTTCAAATACATCTGTTGGCATGGTTAGAGATGACAGCTCTGGAACCTGGCATCCCTCTGGAGTTTGCTGTTCTCCCCGTCCAGCCTAGAGGCTGGATCTCTTGTTTCAGCAGCTTCTTTTAGGAGCCCTGCTCTGAGAGGCATCTTAATTTGGGAAAGTGGGTGAGAGGGAGGTGGGGATCAGGGGATAAGGGAAAGTGTGGGTGGGCGGGTACACAGAGTGGGCAAGGGGAACTTGGGGAGATGGGAAAGGGGATTTGTAAGGATGGGTGGGTTCTCACTATCACACTGAATCCTCTCTTTATTAATAAGTGCACTGGAAGGCATCCAGAGAGGAAGGGATAAAGCCTAGAGATTTCAGCAGGGAGAGTGGAGGAGGGGAGGGATGGGAACAGTGTTGGGCTAAAGAGTGGAGAACAAAAGGAAACTGCGAGAGGACACCTGGCACACGATGCAGAAGACCCAGGTTTGAATCCGTCTGTGTGAAAATCTCTGAGGCTGGTCCAATATGTGCTGCTAACATGTCATCGGAGAGTGACAGGGCCCGGGCAGCCCACCCATCGGGCTCCTGTCATTGCTGATAGCCTTTAGTCACTGTTTCTGATTAGCAAGCTTTTCTCCTTGCTGGCTGCGCAGCTTGAGAGAGAAGCCAGGACCAAGGTTGTCCCCGGTCCATGGTGGCTCCACCAATCCACATCTCCATCACCTTTGAAGACGAAGGAGAGGAACGTTCTTGGAGTGTCCTCACCTTGCCCACCTCTGCTTGGGGCCTTGACTGAAACCCTCTCTTGGGTTCCGGAGCTGAGGGGGTCCATTTACTCATGTACACTCTGTGAAAGGGATTGGAGACAGTCATGCCGGCAGTATTTCCAAAGCCAGGGGGGCTCCTAAAGCTAAGCACCGTTGGCGTGTGTGTCGGCCACGTGCACCTACCGCATGTCTACTCAGGACTAAAGGAAAACGTCCTTGTGTTTCCACAGGAACGTCCCTGCTCCACAGGTATTATTTGCTGACCTGTAACCAAGGTTAGTTTTTCTTCAGCTAATAAATACTCATCTTTCCATGAGGAAGAGTGAGCACATCCCTTAATCATGAATTTGGTGTTTTTACTGCCACAAACATCTTTAATGACGTTTTACAGCTTGAACTTGTCTGAGCGCCTGAGATAAGTTATGACTTTGCTGCAAAGCTCTTTCCAGGTTCCTGCCAGCCACTCTGGTTCTCCCGGGGCTCGCCTACCTCTCAGTGGGCTCGGAAGGTCTCAAGGCTCCTCGCCCCTCTCCTATAAACAACTGAATTTCTTCCCTGCTCTGGAGAGCAGAGGGTGAATGTTTTCTTCTGAGAAGTTTTCAGGTTTTGCGTCTCTTATCACACACACCTGCAATATTTTACATGTAATTTGTCGGGAGCTTGAAGGGGATTTGTGGGTTCCTTGAAGCTTATCTAGGCACCCCAGTTTAAGATACCTTAGTTTAAACAGAAACATCTTTATTACTTGTTTTTGATACTAAATACTTTGAGTAGCTGTCTAAATTCTCCTCAAAACTCCCTCTTTCGAAGGCTTTTCAATCTTTGTCATTGCAAGTCTGCTAGTAGCTGCCCAGCGCTCTTTTGAGGGAGCGTGCCTGATGGGTGAGGTGGCACAGGGTGGCCCAGGAAGTAGGAGGCAGGCTGCCAGGGCTCACAGATTACCATGGAAGTTTCTAATACTCCCAAGGGTTTCCTGACATGTTTTCAAACATAGGGGGCTGGACCAAAGTTCTCGTGGCTGTTGTGGAAGTCACAGCTCAGGTCTCCCTTGAAGAGAGACTGGCTGTGGGAGTGCAGTCAGCTGCCAGCCTCCGGCGACAGAGCCTTCAGGACCCACCACAACATTCAAACGCAGACCCCTCTCTCTCCCCAGAGAGGTCCCAGCCAGTGACCCAGCATGGGGCGGGGGTCCCAGGCCTGGCCATTTCCGCCAATGCGGGGCTTCTCTGTGGGTACCCTCTGCATGCTGTTGGGCTGCCGCACCTTTCTCAGAGCTGCAGTCGGAGGCTCTTCCCGCCCAGTTCTCCCCTCCCCTGTCTTCACAGGGGTCGGATCGGCACAGTGCTCTCCTGGCTTCCCTTGCTGACTCCAGCTTCCTCTCTCCTTTGTCTTTCCCAGGAGTTCCCGCAACAAACCTCTTGCACTTCTAACTCTTTCTTGGTGTCTGCTTCTGGGAGGACCTGAACTGACACAGCTCTACTCACAGGTGACATCATTGGTCACTTCACACAATCCCAGATCCCCACCTGGAAATAGTTCCCACATCTTACCAACCCATTTTGTCATGGAGTTAGGAGTTTGTTGGGTGTTGGGCTCCATCCTTCTAGCTATGCCAGTTATTAAGGTTTGTAGTACCACCCCACTCAGCCTCTTGTAGGGGGCTTAGGTTCCCTGGAGATGAGACCAAGGCATGAGATAGTCAAATACATACTTTATTTCTGCTTGGAAGTTCTTTCCAGGATCCCAGGCTGGAAAACATAGAAACCTCAGGAATGACCCCTCTCCACTTACATGATTCTTCCTGAAAGTCAGGTCAATGAGGTCAGCTCCCGAGTCCCCTTTTCCCAGGATTCCACTCAGTCCTTCCAAGAGGAAGGACATTCCAGCATGTCTTTGCATGCTGGTGGGGGTGAGGAGGACAAGCTCCTGCCCATTAGTTCCTTTCATAAAGGTTTCCCCTCCCCACACCCCAATTGCTATGGTCCTACTGTGAGTCCATGATATACATCAGCTCCTCTCTGTGAGAGAATGAGGAGGAGGAGAGATTGGCACAATACACATAACACATTGACAGCAACTGGATCCCACAGTTTGGAAGTAATATAACAAAGATGGCCCCATGATGTCTTACATCCTGTTACTAAGGAATAGCACGTCAAGGAAAAAACATTTGGAGATAAACACAGGGTGACACATTTCTATGATAATGAGACCATGCACAGTGCAAATCATGGTGTTTCTCACACATGGGAGCTGACAACGTTTTCATAAGTCAAATGGATGTTGGAGAATGGGTCAGAGGAAGTCTTGCCAGGCTCTCTCAGAGGGGATGTTCTATCAGATTTGAAACTGCCGAGGAGCATCCCATATTCCCTCTTATTATGTGCACTGCGGATGCTGTTCAGCCACATCCCTTTAGTTCCCCTGGACTGACTGGCGTCTCCATTTGGTATTATCACAGGGAACTCTCATCCAAAAGGCTCTCTGAAGGTCCTAGAGTTTGGCCTGATTACCCATGTTGAGTGTGGGTCTTTAGAATCCTGTGGAGAATCAGCTTCTCAGCTGCCTCCACGCCTGCTGGGCAGCCTGGCCCGGCTAGCAACAGCCAGGCCAGTGGGCTCCTCAAGAGTGGAAGGAGCTGTGTGTTCCCAGCTCAGGGCCAAGTCCAGAGCAGGTGTCCTTGTTAGGTCCTCAATAGTCCTTGTTGAATTCATTCAACTCTAACCTCTTCCATAGAGAGGATGTCCACAACTCCTTGACAATTTCTTCTTAGACACTTTCTTGCCATGGGGACAGGAAAGGGAGAGTCAGAGAGTCTGAAGGGAGATGCACGGTGGCCTCTTCACACAAGAACTGCTGCGGGGTACAACCTCCTCACGCAATGGGCCTCTGAGCACATGCCTTCTGTTAGTGTAAAGCTAAGACTCTGGGTTAGTGCCCTTGTCCTAAGATAGCCAAAAGGCCAGAGTGGGGAGCCCACATGTTTGTCCCCCTGATGGCATTCTCCAACTGTGGGACTTGGCCTGCTAAAGCCTGATGGAGATATGCAGGCTTTGACACAAAGTCGTCTGCTCTGTCAAAGGCCAAAACCTTCCAGGAGAAGGAAAGTACTCCTGGTTTTAGCATAAATAGGAGAATGTCTGATATGGATATCGACACGTGGTCTCAGCAGTTGCTGTATCTCCAGGAGCTGGGTGTGAAGTCACTAGACTTGCGGCTTCTATTCTTTGTGAGACGACCAGATTTTGGTGAAACAAATACAAAACCCATAGAATCATTGCACCACTGAATGTTAAAACTTGAGGGCATGTCTAGATGATGTCGTTCAGCTCCATAGTTTTACAAATAAGGAAAGAGCGGCTCAGACAGATTAAGTATGGCACAGGTCTCCTGACCCTTGGTCCCTAACCGACACTAGCTGGTATCAGTGGACATATTCCACCTGCATCAGTTGCTCAGGACAGTCACTGGGGACATGACGCAGATGAACCTGAGGCTTTCAATCCCATGAGGTTTAAACGCACTGAAATATAGACATGTCAAAAGGGGGCAGAAGTATGCCTTCTTCTCATGGCTGCTTAGAAGACGGGGTTAAATCTTTCATTCAGATTTTATGTGGTTCCTTCTTTGTTCACCCCATCAACTAAAGGCTGATGTGATATGAGCCACCAACTAAAGGAGGGTAATCTGAGCAAGACTGAGAATGACTTTATTGAAGTAAGACCAGAGCTCCAATCGAATAGATCAGTTGGTCTCTTGCTGCACTACAGGTTTCGTCCTGAAATGAGTGCCCACCTGCCACCCAAGTTAATTCTAGAATCCTAGAATAGATTATAGAAAAAATCTAGTCCAACCTTCCCATTTTACAGGCTCAGAGAAGTTCAATGATGTGCCTTGGGGCACACAGCCTGGGAGTGGCAAAGACATGGAAGAATCTAGGTTTTTTGACTCTAGGGTGGGATGTTTTCCCTAACCCATTCTGACCCTTTTCACAAGCCCCAATGTTAAGGTGTTTCTGATGGTCTCCAGATCAAAGAATTATCCATGCGTGAAGTGAAGCAAGACAAAGATGGTGGTGGCTACACATACTGAAGGCCCCCATGGTCTAAGAGAGCATGTTGGAGTAGAAGCTGAAGCTCTCTGGCATGGTCTTGGAGTCGCTGCGAGAGGAGCCATTGGAGGCCAGGTCCATGGACAAGGGCGTGGCATTGGGGCCGTCCTCCACCTCCTCCTCATGGGCCCCCACCACTGTGGAGATGGTGGTCTCCAGGCGGCTGACTTTATATACGCTGCCCTGGGTCTGGAGGTACCTGGTGGATTTCATTTCAAGCCCCTCATAGTCGCCGGCACTGATGAAGGGGCAGCACCGGAAGGCATGCTTGAAGCCGAGCCGGAACCTGGAGAGAGAGCAGATGGAGAGGTGACCCTTGGGGATGGCCTGCTTTCAGGGAGCCTTTCCACCATTGCATCAGCTCTTGAACACCCGGACACACCCAAATGTGACTCTGTGTGAGTATTTTTTAAACTAATTGAAAGCTAAGGCTACAAAGATTTAAAGGTCAATCATCAAGGTCAAATCCAAGACTAGAACCCAGGTTCACGTGAAACGCGTCTTTACTGAGGGCAGCCGCCAACTATGCTGCTCCCACAGGCTCAGGGTCAGCCAACTTTGGGCCCATTCAATATCAACAAAAACAGCCACCAAGTGTTTACTCTGTGCACAGAACTGTGCTTGTCACCGGGCAGTGAAAATACACATCAAGACTCAGTCCTTTCCCTCAAGTAGCCCAACGACTGAGGATGACTTTCTACCCATCATGTCCTGTCAGTGTGCCTCAGTTTCCCTGTTTGCTAAACTTGGAGAATCAGCCTTTACTTTAAGACAAACTGGGAGATATAACATAAAAATGTTTAGGCGGGTTGCCAGGCTGTCAGATGAAAGATGAATCTGTGAGTTGGACGAACAGAGAGCATTTGGACAAGTTTATGAGAATGTCTGCCTCCAAATTCATAGCACTCGAGTGTCTCATTCACAGAAGGCACTTCTTAGGCTGATGACTGATGGCTATAAAGACGATGACAGGCATCTTATCCCTCCTCCTTCCTCTCCCACCTCCTTTGCCACATGGAGGCTGGAGTGTGCCCCGGATGATGGATTGAGCTGCCATCATGGCATCTCAGCTCCCTCTTGGGGACTCTGTACACTGCTGTGAATTCCCTATTGCTGACCCCCATTCCTGATGGGCTCTCCCTTCTCTTACTTGTCCGAGGTTGGCTTCTGCTTCGGGGATGGCTTTCCTGACCCGTGGGACCAAGTAAGGACAGAATCAGGCCTTTGAGACCTTAACTCCTCTTTGCTTACTCTGTCTTGCTGGAACTGCTGGAAGAAACTGGGTAAAGGGGTCCAGATTGTATGATGGGAGGAGGACAGTGAGAGACCAGAGAAGGGAAAGATGCCCTGTGGGGTATGGTATTCCAGGGCCACCTCTCTCTCTCTTTCTCTCTCTCTCTCTCTCGACACAAAGCCCTCTCTGGATCCATAGCGCAGAGTGAGCAAACTCATAGATCATGAACTGGTTTGGGCTTGCAGACCTGTTATATGCATCAATCACAGAGGGTTTTTTCTTATCTGCACCCCTACCCCCACTGACTTAGTTGCCAGTGTTCAAAAGCCAGAAGATCTCACGCAAAAATATGGATTTCTGGTTCCTCTTGGAAAAGAAAAAGATGTATGCCCTCTGGGGGCTCGTATTCCTGCATGGCGATCATCAGCAGGACTGAGTAGTGTGGTGATTAGTTTTCTGCAGTCCCACCACGCTTTCTTATCTCCCAGCCGGCTTTGCTCATTTAGGTTGGCTGCTTTGCGGTTATATAGACAGAAGATCTTGTGGCCCCGGGAGAGAGTATGGGGGCCGTGGTCCTCACCTGTCATTGAGGCAGCAGTAGATGATGGGGTTGTACATGGTGGAGCTCATGGCCAGCCACATGATGGCCAGGTAGACCTGCTGAATAAACTTCTTCACGTAGAGATCAGGGTTGATGTAGGGCAGGAGGAAGAAGATGTGGAAGGGCAGCCAGCAGACGGCGAAAGTGCATACCACAACGATCATCATCTTGACTACCTGGCGAGAGAGCGAGACAGGTGAGACCACCAGCACATCCTCCTTGATTCATGGCTACTTTCTCTCTTCTCCCGCCCCCTCACTGTGCACAGTGCAACATAGGGTGGGAAGTATTTATAATAACCCTCTTTAAGGCAGAGGAAAGACCATTTATATATGGTACCAAAGGACTTTGGTTATGTCACTGGTTCTCAGAGTGTGGCCACAGGACCAGCATCATCACCATCACTTGGGAACTTGTCAGAAATGCAAATTCTTGGGCCCCACCCTACACTTACTGAATCAGAAACTCTAAGAGTGGGGCTCAGAATTCTGTTTGACAAGCCCTTTGAGGATTGTAATACACACTCATGTCTGAGCACCACGGGGTGATCTTGTCCCTCTGGGCAGTGGCTGGAGAGGCTAAGAGGGACCAGATTAATGAGCAAAGGAGAATGGGCGTTCAGGAAGGAAAGACCCAGGAAGGGGAGGGAGGGCAGGGCAGGAGCGGCAAGGAGCCAGGTGGGCACTTGCAGACTCAGCAGGAGGGAGGGAGGAGGGACGGGACTCAGGCAGCTGCAGCGAGGGAGCTCCAGATGCTGAAAGGGATTTCAAAGAAGGTTTCATGAACACAGGGTGATGTAACCCCTTCCTTTTTATACCCAAAAAATCTTCAGAGAAAAACTACCTAGCATCCACACAACGAAACACTATGCAAAGAGGCACCAAAAGAAAAAAAAAAGAATGAGAAAGATCTTTATACTGATTTTCAAACATCTTGAGAATATCAAGCAAAGAAAGTGAGGGAAGGATAGTGTGCATTTATTATCTCTGTGAAAAAGAAGAAGAGAAAAAAGAATTTATATTTATTGGGCTTACAAATGCATTACAATATCTGGAAGGATTAAGAAGAAACAAAAACCAGTGGTTACCGTAGTGTGAGTGTGTGCGTGTGTATATGAGTGTTGTGTGCATTTCGGAACTGGGTAGATGGAGGACATAGAAAGGAGAGAGCCTTTTCGTGGTAGGACTCAAGATGTTTTTTTGACTTTTAATTTTGACACAATTTAGGACTCCCAGGAAGTTGAAAAGTAGTACAGAGAGATCCCAGGTACCCTTCTCCCAGCTTCTTTCAAAGACGGCATCTTACAAAACTAACCCACATGATCAAAAGCAGGAAACCGACACTAGCACAGAGCTATTAACTAGACTATAGACCTTATCTGGATTTTGCCAGTTCTTACACACATTCACTTTTTTGGTGTATAGTCCCATGAAACTTTATCACCTGTACAGATAAGAGAAAACACCATGACAATCAGGGGCCAGAACTGCCCCATCACCACAAAGAAACACACTCATGCTGTCCCTTTATAGGCAAACCTTCCTCCCAGGACAGACCTTTGACAACTCCGATCTGTTCTCCATCACTAAAATTTCGTTCCTTTTAATACTTTTTGATGTTTGAACCACACAAACGTATTATTTTGTCAAACTTCAAATAAATAATAAAAAGAGGACTGCATAACTCTTCAGTGCTTTTGTAGTTAAATACGTGTGTGCGTGTGTGTTTGGATGGCTTGACAGTTGCAATTACTCCTGAGGCGCCAGTGGGGTGGCTCAGGCCTGTACAGACAGGCCTAGGATACAGATACACAGAAGAAAGATCTTTTCCTTCCTCCACTTCCCACCCCTCCTCCCCTGCCGTCCCCTCCACTGGTCCCCAGACCCAGGGATGCTTCGTGCCTGCTGCCTCTGGGCCTCCTCAGGCTCTGGGCTCTTGTGCTTGCAGCCTGTCACCTGTGCCAAGGTGGGTTAGGGGCCACCTGCCCCTTGCTCACCTTGCGCTTGGCAGAGACTTGCTCGTGGTAGCGGTCAGAGGAGTCCCCGGGGATCTCGCTGGCCCACAGCGTGATTCCCACCACAGTGTACGCGTAGCCGATCACCAGCAAGGGGAGGAAGTAGATCAGCACGGTCACGCAGATGTGGTACCTGCAAGGAAGTGGATGGGAGGGGTCGTCTAAGCAATAACAGGGATGGTGACGCCTCACCAGCTACCTTCCTCAGTCATTGATAAGCTTGAGTGATAAGGCACACAACAGGAGGCTTGCCACCCGCATAGAGTGGGTGGGTGATATTCATGGGTAAACTAGAGAAAGCAAATCTCTTCAACTTAGGTTGTTCTTGTGGACTTTTCCCATAATGGAGATTCCTGTTCAGATTGAAAAGAGAAGAATAAACATTGATGAGAGGGATCTGAATCTGTTGTAGCTCTATGTCAGTTTTAATTGATGTTAAAGTCAATATCACTTACTTACCCCTCCGAAGAAAATAATGCAAACTTAGGCTGCCTTAATGGAAATAGATGCTCTAGAATGAAGGAGGTGATTGTGCCAATCGGTTTATACCTATCAGATTACACATAGGCTCAACTTAGGTGCAGGGATGTAGACCAACTAGCACATACAGATGAGAACCACCACGATGGTTGGCAAGCCCTAATTCATGCTATTTAACAAATGGATTCACAGAGATAAGAATAATTAGCTGGGAGGAGAGAGATAAGACTTATCCTAGCACTGGGATCAGAGGGTGAAAGCCACAAAATGTAAGCCACTTCTAAATCTGGATCTTAAAAATATGTCTCCAGATGGAGGCTGCCTGGGTTTCTGAGCCTCCATGACGACAGAGACCAACTGACTTGAGTCTGACTGGGACATAAGCAAGAAATAAACCTTTCAGTGTGAAACCACAGGGATTTTTAGGGTTGTTGCAACAGCATAACTTATTCTATTCTGTTTAAGGCAAGACTCCTTCTAAACAAAACATTCAAATAAGATTTTGAATTTTGAGAAAGAATATTTTTCTCAGGGAGTTCTTGGCACGTCTGGCAAGTTTTGGCCTTTCCCTCCATGTGAGTTTAATGGAGAGGCACAGCGTTCCTTATAGTGATAATAATAATAACAGCTAACATTTTGGAAGGGTTGCTCTAGGTCACTGTGCTGATAATAATTAACGATAGTATTAATAGCAGAAATAGTAGTTTTATTGAGTGAAAAGCAAAATGGCAAGCACTTTCTGGGCAGAATCTTATTTAATCCTCAAGACAAATGATTAGGTAGGTACTATCATAATCCCATTTTGTAGATGAGGAAACCAAAGTTTCAAATTTCATTAACTTCCCTGAATTCACAGCTGGTGAAATGGGAGCTGGGATTAGAAGGCTGAACAGGGACCCCAGGGCCAGCTTCTCATCACTGAAAGAAAGTCACCCAGGGATATTTTCTTCCACTCCGTTTATGCTTATTGTCTGCAAGGATTTTTTTTCAAAACGGAAAACCCACTCTTCACTCAATTTCTCCTTTATCAATAGTCTGTTTTCAATCACTTCTGTGCAAAGCCCCACAGTGTTACCACTTATTCAGCCTCCCCTGGATAGTGACAAATAAAAATGGCAAGTAATAGGATATATTGGAGTATATGAGGAAGCCATTTTGTGAAAACCTAATTCGGCCTGACCTGACCTTGTCTTTCCAAAAGGGCCTGACTGAGGCCGATGAGCATGCATTGTATATCTGCTTTAGAGATTCCCTATGGCAAGAGGAAAGGCCCTTGAGATAAAGGTGCAACTTCCCTCCCCCTCCCAAAGTTGGTGTCTCCTTAAGGATTAAGCATCTTTCCTTAGGCTAGAAACTGATTGCTGTACTCACCTGTGACCGCCCAGCTCGAGACAATAGACGTGCCTCCTGCTACGCCCACCAAGATAGCAGACCCACTACCTGCTGTGTCCGTCAAGTGCTGTGCCTACAGGGCAATCTTGTGACTATTGTGGGAGGGACATTTCAATCATATGTGAAACACCCTCTTTGAGGGTATATAACCACCCTGTGTACCCCCACTTCTTTGGAGTGCTCTGTTCCTTTGTGGAAAGACTCTCCCGGGTTATAATCCTAAGATTTAAGCTCAGAATAAACTCACCCAAATTTTCATTTATAGATTGGTTATGGATTATTTTCTTCGACAATAGTAAAATGTGCCACTTGAAAACACTTGGAGAGTTCTTAAGTAATGAACCCCTGAGTCAGCAAAGCAGGGTGCTGAGGGCTGCTCCAGTCTCACCAGGCGTTCAAGGTCCCCCTCGAGTGTCACCTCCTCTGGGTTCTCCAGCCACCAAGGCAGGGACCGCATCCTGGGTTTCCTACCTGGTCTCAGCCCCTCTTTCCGATTGCTGTACAGACACCACTTGTAATCAAAGCATTTGGAGACTCTGGGGGCAGGGAGACCCCGAGGACCTCCAGGCTGCGCCTACTTCTCCTCCCCGCCTCCCCACCCCCACATTATGCAGACAAATACTTGGTTGGTGATCAAAACATATTAACTGAGCTGTGGGGGGCCGCTGCCTCAGAGCGTGGAGCGTCCACGTCCCAGTCAGGGAGGTGATGGAGGATACCGCCTCTCACCCTGGAGCAGGGGTCCTCAAACTGGAGGCAGCTTCCGCATCTCCAGAGGGCTCGCACCAACACGCAGGGCAGGGCCCCACCCAGAGTTTCCGACTCAGCAGGTCTGAGGTGGGCCTGAGAATCTGCATTTATCACAAATTCCAGGGGATGTTGCTGCTGCTGGCCCCGGGTCAGACTTTGAGAAACACTGTCCGTGACCAAGGGTTCTCACTCTCAGAATCACGTGAGAGTCACCCCTGGGGTGGGGAGCGGGCTTTAAAATGATCAGTGCTCTGAGATGCTTATTCAGTTGGCCTGAGTATGGGAGCAGGAAACCATTATTTTAGAAAATACCCCGAGTTATTCTGGTATACCGCTAGTGGTGAGAACCACTGTTTCAGACTCAAGGTCTGCAGGCAGATGGGGACTCCATTGTTGTCTGAGATTTTATGACTTCATTCAAGTGTGTATTAACCGTATTTCTGACGCTTTGACATCTGAGGCCTTGCTGATCTGGGAAGGATTGCCCTGCCCAGGGCTAGCTAATTCTTAGAGGTAGCTCCTGCTAGTGTGCCTTTCATATGCAAAATGACTGATGCAATGCCAAGCCGGCCTGCTTTCTTGGGCTCTGACACTGCGGGATTCTATCCTCCGCCGGCCCTAGTCACCCAGGGGCCACCTCAGACACCTGGGGGCAGCCCCTACACTGGGATCCCACTGAAATGATTCAAATTAGCCAGTCCTAAGCCTGTTTACCCTGCCTCGCCCATTCTTTCCCTGAAAACACCATACAGGTTTCCTGCAGTTTCCGGCTCTCTGCCCGTGGCCACGCGGCAGGGCGGGGCGTGACCTTTCCTCTTGGCAACCGGGAGTAATAAACGATCTTTTATCTTTTCAATGGCAATCTTTTCCTTATCTGTTGGCCTCACCATTCCTGCATAAAAAGAATAAATCTGCACTTTAAAACAAAGCGCCCTTTGGAAAATCACAGATCAGATCATTAGGAAAACGCTATTATCAGCCCTTTTTTTTTAAAAGGAGAAAAAGTAATTTTGTTATTCATTTGAAAAGAACAAAAAGTATGGAGTTGTTTTCAGCTAAAAATTGTTATAGTCAGGTAGAGCATTAGCTTGCCCACGCTCTAAGAGGGATAATTAAGAATAAGGCAGGAATACGACCCAGCAATTCCACTTCTAGATATACACCCAGAAGAACTGAAGGCAGGGAGTCAAACAGAGCCTTGCACACCCACATTCACAGCAGCACTATTCACACCAGCCACAAGGTGAAAACAACCCAAATGTCCCTCAACAGATAAAAGGATAAATGAAATATGATGTTGTAACTACATACAATGGAATATTATTCAGGCTTAAAAAAGAATGAAGCTCTGACGCATACTACAACATGCACGAACTTTGCAAACATTACACAAAGTGATTAAGCCAGACACAAAAGGACAAATATTGTATGGTTCCACTCATATGAACTATCTAGAATAGGCAAATTCATAGAGACAGAAAGCAGATTAGAGGTTACCAGGGGCTGTGGGGAGGGGACAGGAGTTATTATTTAATAGGTACAGAATCTAGGATGAAAAAATTCTGGAAGTGAATAGTGGTGATGGTGGTACAACATTGTGAACATAAAATGGTAAATTTTATGTTATGTGTATATATATATATATATATATATATATATATATATATGTATTTTTTTTTGGTGAGGAAGATTGGCCCTGAGCTGACATCTGTTGCCAATCTTTCTCTTTTTGCTTGAGGAAGACTGTTGCTGAGCTAACATCTGTGCCAGTGTTCCTTTATTTTGCGTATAGGACGCTACCACAGCATGGCTTGATGAACAGTGCGTAGGTCCATGTCCGGGATCTGAACCTGCGAACCCTGGGCCACTGAAGTGGAGTGTGTGAACTTAACTGCAATGCCACCAGACCAACCCTACGTTATGTACATTTTGTCACAATAAAACTAATTTAATTAAAAAACGCCTAAGAACATTTTAGCAGGGCTGGGCTCCTAGGTCTCCCGATTTGCACCTTCTGCTCCCTCCAGACACTCTTCAACAACCTCCCTGGCCAAAATAATAAAACAAATGAATGAAAAATCCTGTGGGTTTGATCCTTGGATGGGATCAAAGGTTAAGTGTATCCTCCTAAATCTTGGTCAGATAACCCCCTCTAACACTGAAATTGCAAATGGTCAATCCAAACACTGTCTGGGTTGCCAAAAATTCTCAATGAATGTAGGTCAAATGAATGAAATTCCAGCACTACAAAATATGAATATAAATATGTTTCTTCCACCTTGGCACATTTTGGAGAAATTTTTACCATATCCTTGCAGTTAGTTGGAGATAACTTTGTTTTTTTATTTTGTGCCAAAATCATCATTTTAGAGAGCTGGTCGACGAACCTAGTGTAATCTTATTTTGTGTGGCTCCATGCTTTTTTCCGGCTCTCAAATCTGATATTCCCTAGGTTCCTGCTAGGCAGAATTTTATCAGCTCTCAGAATTAACAGCTGCCCTGGGAGCAGAGATCAGTGGTCGAAGATGCAGGAGAAGTGAACCAGAGAGAGAAACAGGAGCCCTGCGACAGCAGGGACCGCTTGTCCCGACTTGGTGAGTTAGGCGCATTGGTTTATGATGAGGATTTCAGGCTGGTTACTTTTAAAACTACAGATGAGAAGCAGGCTCCGAGGACTGGAATTTTGCTTGCCCTTTTGAGAGACATTTGCATTTGTGAAGGAAGGGGGGGGATGAGTTTGTAGGGACCTGAAATTGGCCACCCCAAGGGATGACTCTTTGGCATCGGGATTGTTTTGGGCTGATTGCTTTTGATAAACTGGGACAGGGAAGGAGGCTCTGGGGAATGGAACTTGCCCTTGTTGGGACACATTTACATTTGTAAGGTAAATCTCTATCTGTAAAAGGTGCCTCCCTCTCTGTACCAGGAAGAAGAAGAGAGATGACCTTATCCCTAGAAACTCTTAATGGGAAAGGCAAGAACTTAAGTTGGTTGCTGTCTGGCAATCTCATGTAACTGATTTAGGGTGGTGGCTTCTGACCTTTACTTAATCCGATTTGATTCTTGTCTAAAAGTCATGGGATCACCCAATGACCAGACCCCACCTGCACTGATACTATTTTAACTTTTTTTCATGTTCTTTCCTTTGTCTTCGTAAAGAGATAACTCACATACCCATGCCTTATAAAATTAGCCCTGACCCTCAACTCGGGGCAGCAGCAGTGGCTGCTCCTGCCCGTGGGTCCCGTCCCCACGCACCAGCTCTGACTGCCCATGGGTCCTGTCCCCATGCCAGCGGGGGCAGCAGCAGCTGCTCTGCCTGCCCATGGGCCCTGTCCCCATGCCAGTGGGGGCAGCAGAAGTGGCGGCAGCAGAAGCTCTGACTGCCCATGGGCCCTGTCCCCATGCTATTCCACACTAATCTCTAAATAAAAGAGCACTACTGCCAGATCTTGAGAGTCCAAGAAATCTTTCTTTCCACTCCTCGGCTCACCAACCCCGCATCATTTCGGATCATTAAATCCTGCCCACGGACTTCTCAGTGCTTTCAGAAGGAGGGCACGCAACCCCTTCATGTCTCTGTTTCCCCCAGTTCACTCCTCTAAGCAGCGAGTCGGGCTTGGCACATTGCACAGGATAAACTGGCTGAGTCCAGACTGTGTAACCCCAATCCTGCAGATCGCCCTGGCCTTAATGCCTTAATTCTCACTAATCCATGTTTACTGATGTCTCACTAGCTGGAGTCACCTCATGATTCAAGTGTCAACAGTTCCAGTTTCTGCAATAATCCTCAGCATTTGAAATCAAGATAGAGAGGGTTATTAAATCGTATCTAGGGTGTTTCTAATGAACTTCCAGGAGACTCGAGGTGCCTTGGGGTGAGGAAGGAGGCCAGGAGGGCAAGACTCTGGGTTTGGGGTTGGTGGTGGTGGAAGGTTCCAGCTGTTACAGAAACGCTGAAGAGCATTGATGTCCTCCCAACCCGCTTCCACTACAGGAGCCCTCTCTGCAATATCCATATGGTGTGACCATCTAGCATCTTCTCAAATACCCCTGTGACCTGCTGCTCACTAGCTATAAAGCCATGCTCCACCAGTGATGCCCTGGAGCTTGTTCAACGTGCAGACTTTCAGGCCGCACCCCAGACGGACCAAATCAGAGTGTTCATTTTAGCAAGACTACTTGGTGACTCATGTGCAAGTTCAAGTTGGAAGCACACAACTCTCGATCTTGGCCGCATGTTGGAATCACTTGGAATTCTACTGTGTGGTGATCCAACCCTAGAGCTTCACTGGCCTCAGCGCAGCCTGGGCATCAGAGTTTTAGCAGCTCCTCAGGTGATCCTCCTGTGCATCGGGGCTGAGAGTCGTCATCGAGCCTCCTGCTGGCAGCTGTGACTGGTGGGGCTCCTCCTTAAACTGAGTGCAAACCTCTGGCCCTGTAGCTTTCACTACTCCATCCTAGGTCACAAGCTGAACCCGCCTCTTGGGATGGTCCTGCAAACCGAGAAAATGGGGAGCACGCCTCTCCTCAGAGCCCTCTTTGCATCTTCTCGGCCTTCCCTCCTTTGACATGTGCTGAGTGGCCTCGTCCTCCTGCCCTTCCGCAAGCGACCCTCAGGCTGTCACTTCTAAGAGCAAGGTGCTGGATACCTGCTTGACTTTTTACTTCCTGCACAAAACTGTCTTTTTTGAACATAAATGTGTGTTTTTTTGTGGTAAAAGAAAGCACAAGCCATATATTTCTCAGTTCGCTTGGTTCACTTCCACTTGGTTTTACTTCCAGACGTTAGAGCCAAATCCCAAAGCCCCTGCAGTCCTCGTGGAGGTGGGGCTGCGACCCACTAACTAACACATTCAGCAAGGATTTATTCTGTGCCTATGGTATACCTGGCCCTGTGTGTGGGGCTGGGGACACAGAGGAGAGTCTCGGCCTTTGGTCTCTTTCTAGGAGCTCAGTCAGTGGGGGTGGAGGGGAGAGAAGTGCCGAGGAGTGTGACATGGGAAGCGATGGACAGTAGCTACCTCTTCAAGGGGAGTGGAGACTTTGAGGAGGGGTGTCAGGTGCCTTTATAAATATATATATAAAATATAAAAAGTGTATGAATGTATACAATTACCTTGAATACAATGGATGTTTTATTACTATGTGCATGGAGAGTAATGGGAACACAGAAGGGAGCCATTGACCAAGCTGATCAGGGAGGCTTCCTGGAGGAGGTGCTGCTTGGCCAGGCCCTGATACACTAGCAGGAGGTGGGCAGGCTGAGAATGGCAAGGTGGGCACTACTGGTAGGGAAAACAGCAAGTTCAAAGGCATTGTGGGAGGATGCTGGCACGGATGTGCCAGGCATTGAGGGAGGATGATGCTGTGGTGCCACCTGGACCAAACATGGCTCTGTGAGGAAAAATCAGGAGGCTTGGCCGGAAAGGTAGACAGAGGCCAAATCAGGAAGGGCATTTTATGACAGCCTGGAGAGTTCGTAATTTAGTCTGAAGTTGATGGAAACCATGAAATGTTTTAAACAGGGGACTGACATGATTAGATACTTGTGCTCTGGCCAAAGCGGGGCATGGATCGGGGCAGGGACGGCTGGAGGCAGCGAGCCTTTAGGATGCTGTGCAGGGATCCAGGCAGGAAGTGACGATGACCTGAGCCAGGGATGCAGAGGCAGGGATGGATGGGGAGGAGGGGAAGGCCTCAAGGGGTGCAGTGAGGGAGGAAGAGCTGGTGGACTTAGCTGCTGATGGGCAATTTACCTGGGTTGCTGGCCTGTGTGGATCAGGGAGAGTGAGGCTGACTATCATGGGTATAGGGACCAGGGAGGAGGAGCAGGCTTGTTGGTGGAAGTTGGTAAGTTGACTTTTGGACATGCCGACCTTGAAGGCAGGCAGTTGGAGGGCTGGACCTGGCTGGAGCTGGGACAAAAGGCCTGGGCTGGAGATTAGATTTGAAACCCTTGGGTTTCCCAAACCAGGAGAAGATGTGTGGATGCAGGATGGTCCTGAGAGAGAGGGTGAGGACTGACAGGGGGGACCAGCCCAGGGTAGGAAGGAGGAAGGACAGCCAGGCATGGGGGCAGGAGGGAGGGAGAGTCCAGGGGCCAGTGGAGCCTGGCCGAGGGGAGGGAGGATGAGGACCGGAACTTGCTCTGTGGTTTTGGAAATTGGAGGTCGGGAGCAGATTGAATTTTAGTGGGGTGGTCAGAGGCTAGCGCACGTGGGTTGACAGACGTGGAGTGAGGAAGCGGAGGCAGTAGGTGTAGACCCCAGTGTTTCAAGAAAGAGAGGGAGAGGGCAGCTCCCAAAGGAAGACGTCTGTGTTTGTTTGAGAAGGTCGGGGGTAAGGAAGCCCTCTGTGCCTCTCCCTGGTTCGTCACCCACTGTGCCCTGGGCTAGAGTGACGAGGTCACATGCGCTTCTCCCTGTTCTTCAGAGAAGGGCCGGGATCACACCTCTGTCAACGGCATCCAGCGTGAACTCTGAGCAGAAATGCCCCCAAGTCGACCTCCCTCAGGACGGGGTCACCAATCAAGGCAGATGCTCAAGCGCCTCTATTTAATTCATCTAAGAATTGGGTTTACTAAATCCCCACCGCCAAATGGTGCTGCCCCCTGGCGGTAATCAGAGCTCCCTCGGGTGATCAAGACGGGAAATAAAGCACATTCTTTCTGCAATCTGCGTGCTGTCCCCACACGGCAGAACTGTGTGGCGTCCTTCTCCAGGCTCCTTTTTAATTTTGGCTGCTTGATTGGATAATATGATCCTTGGAGGCAGAGCTCAGTGATGGTTCTCTCTAATTCCCTTCACAGAACTGGCACCAAGGAAATACTTGATAGAAAGACACCATCTCAGGCTTCTGAGGACATAGAATTCTCAACTGGTCCATCCCCTTCCCCAGCAAGAAGCCCTCTTGATGGCGTCCTCCACAGAGAGTGCCCAGATCTACTTGAAGGCAAGTCATGCAGGCAGAGAGCCTGGAGGCCTGAGCATTTCGTGCTTCTTCATTTTTTAATCAGTGGTTTACTCATTTCTAGTACTACGTATTCACTGTGAATTAGACAATATAGACAAGCATTAAAAGAAAACCCTCAAAAGTTCCTATAATCCCATCATCTAGAAATAAATTCTAATAAAATTGATCACCATCTTCCTCTATCTATAGGCACACACACTTGTATTTGTACATACAGGAGCATATTTTAGATTACTTTACAAACTTAACACTGTCACAATCATCTTTTTACGTCAATAACTGTATTTCTGTAACAAAATTTCAAATGACTGTAAGAATAGTCCATTTTATGGAGGTACATCATTATTTAGTTTGTCTTTTAATTTGGACATTTGAGTTCTTTACAATGCTTTGATATGTAATTGATACTATAATTAACATCTTCAAATATACGTCTTTGCTCTCGTTCTTATTTCCCAAGAATTAATTAGTTAGAATTAAGTTAAAGTGTTTTTAAGAGTTTGGTATATATTGTCACTTGTCAGAAAATATGTGCCAGTTTATACCACCAGCAGCAGTTCATGAGATGTCCCTGTGCTCTGCCAGGCTGTGCTGGGGATGTCTTTTAGTCTTTGCCAACATGATAGTTTACATGAGGTTCCCTAATTTACATTTAATATTCTTGATTCATTGTAAATTGGAATTTTATAATTGTTATTTAGTCATTGTCACTTCTTCTTTTGTGATTGCCTGCTTGTATAATTTACTTGGTTTTACACTGGGGTGTTCATATTATCCTTGCTAATTTGTAAGAACCTCTTTATGGCTTCTATCATGTTACACTCAGAAAGGCCTTTTCCATACCAAAAGCATGAAAATGTTCACCTAGATTTTCTCCCAGTTTATTTATTTGATTATTTGCATGTAACTATTCAATCTATTAGTGATTTATTTTGGTCAGTATGAAAAAAGACACCAATTTTGTTTCTCCAACCACTGCGTAAGATTTTCCCAGCCCCTCTATTGTGTACTCCATCCTTTCCTCTCTGATTTGAGGTTGTACATCTGCCTCCCACACTCATACATCCTTGGTTCTGTTTCTGGGCTTTTGTTCTGTTTCTGTGATCCATCTCTTCTTTCTGGTGTCAGACTTGCACCATCCAATTTTTGTGGCTTTGTAATACATCTTTTCTTTATGGCAGTACAGATCTCTTATTATTTTACTTAGTTACCAAAAATAAAAGATCTCCAGACCTGCACATTTCTTAAGAAGAGGATCAGGGGACAGTTTCAGTTATTTGCATCTTCCAGAAGATTATCAGCTGGTAAATTCACTGGCTCATCCCAGCATCCACTCCCATGATGCAGGTTTGTGATGGATGCTATGGATAGGCCCAGGGCCTGATGCCCTAGTTTCAGATTCTTTCTTGGTCAGCTCTCTCAGGCAAAGAGAAAGGTCCCAAAGAGGATGCGTTGCCAGGAATGGCTCCTGGTAGAATTTGGAAATACTCTAACAAGAGAAATTTAAACACTGGGCTCCAGCAGAAAAAAACTAAGCTCCTTCTTTTACATCCTTCCTCTCTTCAGTCTGCTTAGGGGCAGGGTGGGGTTGGGTGGGGACAGCTGGCTAGCACTCCCGTCTGAAATTTTTATTTGGAGGATATGTTAAAGAAAAGACAAACCCTGAATTACAAAGCTTCTGTAAGCTTTCTATTGCTGAGAGAGGAGAACAAATTAGACGGTGGTTGGTTCGGTTGAGGACCTTATTGTGTTTGGGGTAAGATAGGCCAGAAGCTTAATTTGGGGTGGGGTGAAAAATGATAAATTGGTCTCTGTGGTAAAAAAAAAATATCAAGTGTACAGGTAACAAGAAAGAGAGAGAGAAAGATGAGAGATTAAGCATGAGAGACAGAGAGAGATTGAGAGCAAGTGTGAGCCCCATGGTTAGAAGCAGTGACTTCTAAAGGGACAGACAATGAGAAATTTCCTGTAGTGAGGACTGCTCAATATAGCGCAAGGAACAGTGGTCTCTGAGGGAAAATTCAAGAGAGTGCAATCCTGTCCTATGCTGTAATTCCCTGACTTGTCTAATCACTCCCAAAATCTTCTGTAAAAATACGCCTCACTCAACAACTCCACGTCAGTGGGGCTTTGAGGAAATGAAGGAGGAGGACTGGTTTCCAGAGTGGAGCCCAGTGGGCTGGCTAGAGATAGTGGTGGCCACAAAGTTCCTTTGGTGGGTTAAGGTTCTTGCCTTGGGTTGGTAAGAGATGTGGTGGAGAGGGAGACCCTGTCTCAGGAAGCAGGGAGACAGGAAGGAAGGCCCCAAATCTGTACTATGCTCCATGATTGCTCTTCTTGGTCAGTCTGGCAGATGACATCAAATCATGCTATTCCTGGGATCCCCAGGGTTGTTCTAGAAGCCTCCAGCCATAGAGCACAGGGACTGACGTTTGAACAGACAACTGCCACCAGATGGCGCCAAACTGCAGCTGGCACCTGGACCAATCAGTATTTCCTTTAGGTTATGGGCATTTCAGTACTCCAGCAAGAAAACGCCATGCATTTTATGTCCTTGAATTCATTGCACATGCACACCTCACCCCTCAATCCCTTACATGTCACAATACCGTTTTCCAGTATGTACCTTGGCCCGGTATTTACCAAAGTAGCATGAACTTTGCAAACCTTCTTGGATTATTCCAACTCTGTTGGGAACAGGATGGATCTTATCTCTGATATGTTTTCTCTCAGGATCAGTGGGCACTGATAAATGTTTTACTGATACAGCTCACTGCCCCTCAACTCCTCTAGCTAGTTCTTAACTCTACAGCGTTATGCTCTGCTTGGCAGCTGACTATCACTGCAGTGGATACGCCTGGCTGGATGAGTGACCAGGGACATGTGTGGGATGAGCTTCTCCCTTGGCTGCTGCAGCCTTTGTGACGGCTGAGCCCAGGCCTTGGATACATGCGGCAAACTGGAGCTTGTACTTTATCTTCTGTCATGCATTTAAAATATGGTTATTTTTGAGGGGATATTGTTTTAAAACTGCTTTAATTGATGCCAATTGATATCAGTAAACATTTCCTAATATAAATATGTTGCACCGTAAATGTGGGTGTTGGTTGGTTTTTACACTCCCTCTAGTCCTGGGGTCTTAAAACACTTAAAATAGTAAAAACAATCCTAGTCACAATAGCCTATGACTAATAACCATCCTTGTCCCCCAGTCCAGACTTACAGCCCGTGTGCTGAATGCCCAGTTTCGTCACTGTGGTCTGAAAGTATTTCCTCTCCACAAGGCAAATCTTAGCACAACACCCACTAACAAATGGCCGGGTAGTGGCCATTTTTTCCTTTCTTTTTGATGAAATTTTCTGATGAAATCTAGTATCAAGTGTGGGATGATGTAAACAGCCATCGGCTTGTAGAAAACATAGAAATTCCACGTTTTCTATGTGTACTAGTTTCATTGGAAAGGTGTTTCTGAAAAGTGGTTTTAACTTCATCTCATTACCTCTGGGACTTGGCGTAAGAGGCAGATATTGCTAACCTCGTTTTAAATGGAAAAATTAACGTACAAGGAAGATAATTGCCTTGTTCAAGCCACTCAAGGTGGAAATGGGAAGAACAGACAGATCTGTCCTTCTCTCATTTCAAGCCTTCACATTTGTTTCTGTTTCTGCTCAGATGAGCTCAGAAGAAGAATGGGTAAATGTCATTCAGGGCAGGGAAACCACAGTTTTTCAAGAACAAACACATACATCAAGCTCAAAAATTATCTGCAGCATTTAATAATGGCAGATAATTTATTAAAAATAGCATGGCTTAAAACATCAGACCCAGAATTCAATTCTATCTACATGGGCAAATTGGAATGTGGCCAAGTCTTGTATTCCAGTTTACATCTGAATTCATTCTTGTAGCTCCACAGCCTTTTCCTGTCTAAAACCCTGAGCCCAAAGAGATTCTCAGTTAGCTGAAATATGTGGGAAAGATAAACACTCTACTTCTTGTTCCTCAGCCAAAAGCTTCTCAGCATAGACAGCAGACCGTGACACCGTGAGCCACACAGGCTGCCAGTCTCTAGTTTCCACTGACAAATTGAGCAATGCGACTGATGTGTCTCACGAGAAATTATCAAGAAGACCACATTAATCAATTTGAAGTCTGCTGTGAGTTGTCTGTGAGAGGACAAACATTTTTAATGTGGGAGTGTTGACAGATTTTCGTAACTTCCCAACTTAGCCGAAGAGGATCTAGTAATTTCTGGACCATCCTTTATGTAATCTTCTCCTCTTACAAAAAGGAGTCTTTATTGCTGAGAGGAAAGCTAAGCTGATCTATACAATAGAGACAGGAACTCTGTGTGGACCGGCTGTGGAAAGGAGGTAGAGGCTGGGGAGGGTAGAAGGGGTCGGGGGTGAGATACAAGAGTAAGAGGTAAGCAAAGACAGGGAACTTTTTAATAGTTATTGCTGTGGATGATTGTTTTGGGTATTTTTGAATGGAGTTCCTATTTTATTACTTTTGCCTATTAAACTAGGCTTCCTGAACTTGACTCTGCTTTGGTACTGAATTGTGTAGATTTCAGCTTTATAAGGGTTGCGTGTGTATTGTTAGCAAAGTCACCTGTTGAGGATGGAGGCCGGCCCTGTGTTGAGGCAGCACCTTCAGTTATGGGTGGGGACATGTGAAAGAAGGAGTTGTATACTTGCTGCCAGGCCCCATCAGTCATCCACCCAATTGTTAATGAGCCCCCTTCTTTGTATTAGATTCTGGGGACATAGTGGAGAATAAAAAAGATATGGTCCCTGCCCTTGAGAAGCTTAAAGTATAGTGGAAAAGACAGATTATAAACAAATATACCAGCAAATAAATATAGAATCACAAAGGTAAGTGCATGAAGGAACCCACGGGGAGTGTGGAAGAAAATACTAGGGCTTACACTCAAAGGACTCTCTGATGTGGTGACCTAAAGGGCGAGGCAGCCACAGGAAGGTATGGGGTGGGTGGCTCGTGCAGAGACAAGAGCAGACACAAGGCCTGAGGTCTGAATGAGCTGGGCACATTGCAGGGGCCAAGGGAAGACCCTTGTATCCAGAGTGTAGGGATTGAGGCCATGAGATGTGGGCAGAGTCCACAGTCTCTATGGTTCTGTGGGCCATGCTCTAGGGAGCTGGGCTTTCACTTGGAGAGTCAGAGTAAGTCACTGAAGGAGCTAAGCAGGATGGGACAGGGTCCAGCCTTGATGGAGGTGGTGTGGACATGCAAGGCTGGGCCCAGGTGAGAGGCTGCACTTTCATTTGGATAAGACAGGATGGAGCCTGGGACTAAAGGCTGCATTGGTGAGTGTTCTCTAGAGAAACAGCAGGACACCAATAGAGTGTGTGGTCTGGTGTGTGTGTGCGTGCGTGTATATGTGTGTGTTTATGTAGAGAGAGAGAATGATTTTAAGGAATTGGCTCATGCAGTTGTGGGTGCTGGTGAGTCTGGAATCTGTATCAGAAACCAAGATCTGGGCAGTGGGTGATAGGGAGCCTTGTTAACTTTCCTGAATGCAATCATATTTAGTATGCCGTTTTCCCCACACCTACCCTACAGAGTGAGTAAAATCATTCCTATTCAACAGAAGAGGGAACTGGCTCCATAAGGTCATGTAGCAGATCTCACATTAGACTTCAAGTCTCATGACGCCAAGTCTCAAGTTTTTTCCAACCACACTTTTGTTTTCTGCATTTTGTTGCTCCTCCGCGCCTCTGGGTAAGTTTCATGGGTTCAAGACTTCCTACTCATTGGATCCTTCAGAGGAGGATTCAACCACCAGAGAAATGGATGCTGCTCTCTTTATCTCTACTTTGCAGATGAGGAAATTGAGGCATACAGAGGTAACTCTTGCTCAGCTGCACGTCTGGTGAATGGGGGTTGGTGGCAGATGTGGACCCAGGTCCCCTGACTCCACGGGTTCCACACTTTGGCCATCAACTGCAGCGGCCACAAATTACCACCCACAGGTCAAATCAGCTCACCTCCTGTTTTCATATGATTTGTCAGTGAAGGATGGTTTTTACATTTTTAACAGGTTGGAAAAAGTCAAAAGAAGAATATTATTTCATGACATGTGAAAATTATATGAAATTCAAATTTCAGCATTCATAAACAAAATTTTCTTGGAACACAGCCACATCCACTCATTTAAGTATTGTCCATGGCTGCTTTCATGCTTCAGTGGCCGAGTGGAGTAATTGTGACAGAGACCACAGGGCCTGCAAAGCCTAAAATATTTACTCCCTGGCCTCTTAAAATTTGCCAACCCTACTCCATGGTATTGCAAAGAGATGGGGCTGAGTTACAACCATTACAGAGGTGAGCAGCACAGGCCAGCGCTGTGCCTTCACTGGTCTTACTTATGCTACTGGGATGCTCTCCTTTCTTCTGGCACCAACTCAACTCCTACCCTTCATTGAGCTCCATCTCCTGCTGCTGGGAGCTTCTCTGGACCAATCTGGTCTTGATAATCCCTCCCATTCCTCTGACCTCCCAGACTACCTAACATCTACTGAGTTTTTGATTACTTGATGCCTTGTGCAGCTCTTCATTTCATGCAGCTTAAAGTTATCTGCAAGCTCCTTGATAGCGGGGACCATGGGTGTCTATCTTCTCCACTCCCTGCAGTATCAACCATAGATTAAGTTTTCCAAAACCCAGCTCTGATCATTGATACAAATGACTTCCCAGTTCAGGCTTCCAATTGCCTCCCAGATTAAGCATGAACTCCTTAGCACCACATTTCAAGCTCTCTTTAATATAACCCTCAACCTCCATTCTTACAGGTGAACTAGTGCCCAGATTAGTGCTGGAAACACAGCAGCTGCTCAAGATGTATTCCCTCCTGCCCTCCCCACTTTGCTTTCCCTTACGTCCTTACCACATTGGAAGAGAACTGAGAATAGGGCGCTGGATTTGACACTGATGAGGTCAATCATGAGCAATTTCAGTGTCAGGAAGGGGACAAAAGCCCGATAGCAGGAACAAAGGAGTATGTCAATGAAAAAGATAACAGCAGCAAGCATAGCGTGGATGTTTGTGCTGAGAAGGAGGGGTGGTGCGGGTGCTAGGAGGCCAATGTTTAGACTGGGGGGAGCACTGCATGGATTTGTGAGGGAGAGACAAGGAGTCAATGGCAATATGAGCAGGGGGTGGATAGCTCAGAAGGAGCAGGAAGAGGGCTCAGATGAAGAAGGGGAGAGAGAAGGGAAGGGAGGAAAGAAAGGGTCCAGTTTCCACCTTCTCAGTGAGGTTGACATGAGTCCTATGACTCAGGTCAAGGATGAGTCAAAGATGCAGGGCAGGATTAGAGATCTGAGGAGACTGGCCACAGGCTGATGACATCAGTATGAGAAGTGCTGAAAGATTGCCAAGGAGGGTGAATTAATATGGCCACAATGAGCATGGTTTCTTGACTTTCACCAGCCTTCCTGGGAGAGGGGAGAAAACATAAGGAGAGTATGAGGTGGGAAAGCTGAGGTTGGGGATGGGCTGTGGAGTTCATGAGAAGCCTTGGGAACAATGCCTCGGTAAACACGTTTACTGAGCTCCTCTTGATTTAGAGCCAACTGCAGTCCAGGAAATTGTTACCCTGTTTAATGCACACCCCAATTCTGTTAAGGTGGGGTTTCATCACTTTAATTTTGCAATTTTGCTAGCATGTGGCTTGAGCTGAGATTTTAACCCAGAGCTTCACTTCTTTTTCCACTCTACCATTTTGCCTTTATACTATGGAAATGGTGTCCCCAGAGGCCTCAGCGTGCCAAGGAGTAGGCGGATAAGTGAAGCCTTGAAAGGTTAAGAGATTCTTTAGCACCCTCGTTTCTATCAAATCACATATCCTTTCTCCTTGTGACATCATTCATATAACCCCAGCTGGCCCTCCTGGTCACATGGTAGGTACTTGCACCTTGCTGAATTTGTGTAAAGCAGAGGCCTGAGGATGCCAGCATTCACCTGAGGAAACCATGGGCAGATGGATGGAGCAAGCCACTCCTTTCTTTCCTCTCTTTCCAGTCCCAGGAAATCAGGACCAGCGAGGATTCAATTTCAAGAGCCCTTTGCTCTTCATTATGGTTCTCCAGCAAGACCCTTGCTAAGGACTGAATGTTTGTGTCCCCCCAAAATCATGTGTTAAAACCTTAACCCTCAATGGGATGGTATTAGGAGGTGGGGGCCTTTGGGAGGTAATTAGCTCATGAGAGTGGAGCCCTTTTGATGAGATTAGTGCCCTTATGAGAAGAGACATGAGAGAGATGATCTCTCTCTCTCCCTCCACCATGTGAGGATACAACAAAAAGGCCTCCCTCAATGGATAAAGAATATATAGTGTATATACACAATGGAATACTACTCAGCCATAAGAAGCAATGAAATCCGGCCATTTGTGACAATGTGGATGGATCTTGAGGGTATTATGCTAAGTGAAATAAGTCAGAGGGAGAAAGTCAAATACCATATGACCTCACTCATAAATAGAAGGTAAAAACAACAACAAACAATCACATAGAAACAGAGATTGGATTGGTGGTCACCAGAGGGGTAGAGGGGAGGGAGGAGAGCAAAAGGGGTGATTAGGCTCATGGGTGTGATGATGGATTGTAATTAGTCTTCGGGTGGTGAACATGATGTAATCTACACAGGAATCAAAATATTATGACATACACCTGAAATTTATATAATGTTATAAACCAATGTTACTGCAATTAAAAACAAAAAAAAAGAAGAAGGCATCTCTCCAGAAACCAGGAGGAGGATCCTCACCAGGAACCGAGTAGGCCGGCACCCTGATCTTGGATTTCCCAGCCTTGTCAACTGTGAGAAATAAGGTTTGTTGTCTAAGCCACCCTGTCTATGGTATCTTGTTATAGCAACTCAAACTAAGACAACCCCGGTTCATTCCAGACTCTCTCTGAGTACAATCCTCTGGGGAAAACCTGTTTTGGTGCCATCTTGACACCAAACAACAAAAGTGTTTTCAAAGATAAGAAAGAAGTTGGCCTCTTGGATCTAGAAGGAGAAAGACAAGAGATTTTTTCCCACCATGTTTAAACCCATTTTCTATCTTCCATTTCCATGGCAGTTGTTCTCAAACGTGATTAAAAAAGAAAAAAGTCACTGTGAGCATTCTTTTAAAATACTGATTCCTGGGCCCTACCCCAGAGATTCTGTGGGAGGGTCTGGGAACATGAATTTTAACAAGTGCCTCAGTGAATCTGAGGTAGGTGGCCCCTCCTACATGTGAAGAAAACAGTGCTGTAAGAGGGAACCCAGGGGCCGGCCCAGTGGCACAGCGGTTAAGTTTGCAAGTTCTGCTCCAGCGGCCCGGGGTTTGCTGGTTCAGATCCCGAGTGCAGACATGGCACCACTTGGCAGGCTATGCTGTGGTAGGAGTCCCACATATAAAGCAGAGGAAGATGGGTACGGATGTTAGCTCATGGCCTGTCTTCCTCAGCAAAAAGAGGAGGATTGGTAGTAGATGTTAGCTCAGGGCTAATCGTCCTCAAAAAAAAAAAAAAAAAAAAAAAAAAAAGAGGGAAACCAAATTCACCAGCTCAAAACAGTTTCAGTCCTAATAGCATCTAGTTTAGGGCAGTCAACCAAATTCCTCCTTAGAGACAGATTCCCCAGTGAACTTTGATGCAGTTTGAAAGAAAATGGGTGTCTGTAGCACACAAAGGTGTCTCTGGGGAGGGCTGGCTGGTGGCTCAGGGCCTTCACCTTGCCAAGCTCCCCCCCAGTGCAGAGGCTGGCCTGGTGTGAGGCCCAGAGCCCTCAGTTGTCAACATGTATAGCCTTGGAGGCACAGCGTGCTAACCATGCTCACAGGAATCTGACTTATAAACCATTTTAAGGGAGAAATGTGACTGCTAAGCAAACTGGCTGTTGGTGCTGGCCAAATCAGATCACAGAATTGGTGCTGGCTGCAGATCACATAACTGCATTCGGCACCAGGGGGTTGGTTGGCTGAATCCAGGGCCTCCTGGCGTCAGACTCTGAGAGTCTGAAACGGGGGTGCACCGCCCTCCATAGTGAGGATCTGTCTGTCAGGGGGATGGATATGCCTGCACCTGAGGGGAGCCCCCCACCCCCCCTTGTATAGTGCCTGACATGGAGTTGGTGTCCTGAAGAAGGCTTCGCAAGGTGAGGCCCACATCGGGACTCTTTTGCCCAAGTCTTCAAGATCTATGGTGCCCAGACTTCTGCGTTTTGTGGAAAATTTTTAAACAAAATTTGGAGACTGATGTAGATTTTTTTAGTCTCTTATTGAGGCAAGCAAGGACATTAAAAAAACAAACCTAAGCTAACCTAAACTAACCTAAGCTACTGACTACTGTCATCATCACTACCTTTAGAAAAATGTATTTCAACAACAGAAAGAAGTAAGGGCATAATTTCAGCATAAAAGGCAGACCTTTAAATGAAAAAAAGCTCATTACATTGAAAGAGAAACCTCACTCCCCACAGGTACACAGACCGGGTGTTTGGAGACCCCCTGGAAGTCTCAGGGGGTGACTTTATTTCTGAAAGGAGGAGACTGAGGTGCAAGAAAGGCCCCTTGGGCTTGGAGCCTGCATCTTCCTCTGACCTCCCTCCTGAGGGAGTGTGTGTGATAAGGGGGCCACACGAGATGTTGTTGTTGGCCAGTATGGCAGTGACTGGTTTGAGCCCAGTTAATAAGTGGGACAAAAGCCAAAGAGAGAAAGAAACGAGAGGGAATAAAGGATGAGGGCGTGGTGGTTGCTCATAGTGAGAGTGCACCATAGGACTTTGCCTGCTGGGAGTCTGGTGGGTGCCCGCTGGGGGCTGGTCTGGGAGGAGGGAGCAGTCAGCCTGAGGGGAAGTCAGGCTGACAGGCGACTCCTCTGTCTGGAGATCAGTCATGGGGGAAGTAGGGGCCCGAGAAGGGAATCCTCCGGCCACTTCCCAAGACACTCACTCTTCTGGCGGTTTAATGGAATTCTGGGCAGATTCCTTTTCCACAGCCTCACATACGAAGGGCTGAATCTCATCATGAGATGGATGGCTAAATAAAGCGAGGCTCCCCAAAACCACCTGAAGGACCGTTTCTGTTGGGCAGGGTGGGGCATTTACAGAACAGATTCTGTTTGGCTCAGCTTTGAGGCCCTTTCCCTCTCAAGGTCTTTGAACCCGACCGCAACTTCACAAGTCCTGAAATAAACAAAGGACACCTGCAGCGGTCCCTACCCCTCCCATTTTGTGCTCTGCCCAGACTGAAAACATGTCTTGGAATTATATGGCATGTACAGTGTCTGAGATAAACCACACATATTAGAATTTATATTACTAATCAGGTTTTTTTTTTTTTTTTACCACTTTTCATGTTATATTATTTACAATGGAGGGAAGTAACAGAATGTTTTCACAACCAGTGCAGCTGTGCCTGTGTGCTCCTGCTGAACACCAGTCCAGCTCATGAGGAACACCAGGCTTATCTGCAAGGTGAGAAACCACTAACACAAGTGTTGGCTGGTGCTGTTGTAACCTGTTGCAAAGGAGAAAAGTTAATGACAGGGGTTCCTGTTGTCTTCATTCCCTGAAACTTCAGCCTCTAGCAAGAGCCCCATTAAGTCTGCTTTCACACATAGGCATCCCTCAGGAGCTCCTGGGCATATGCAGGTCTTGCGGGGGAGACACAGCTCAGACTTCATGTCCATGCAACATGGCTCTATAACATGTGGCTGATTGTCCCAGCAGACTGGTCCTGAGCCCGTATCGTATCATCTTTGAGATATCTTTTTGAGACATCACATTTCCCCAGCCTAGGGAAAGAAGGACTTTTGGAAAAACAGCTACTGAGGAAAGCACTGACATAAAATACAATGTGATGCAGATTTTTCTTTTAAGGTAAGAAATAAAATTCTTTCACTCACCTTATATACTGAGAAGAGGAATGGTCCTTTGGGACAGTATTTTCAGGTGAGAAAGTGGCTTCAGATTGTACCCTGTATGCTGCCATCTGCCGTATAGAGGCCAGGCCTGCTTTGGGGGGTGTGTACATGAGGATTAGGCTTCTCACATGGAATAAAATGTTTTAGGTCTAACAGGGTCAGGCAGGGTGTGCAGTGTGGGTAGGTGATCGACTTGTTTTGGTTTGCCCAGGGTTTTCCTGGTTTTAAAACTAAAAGTCTTGCATCCAGGGAAACCCCTCAGTTCCCAGCAAACCAGGATGGTTAATCACCCTAGATGTGGGGGTGCTGTGAGCCTGTTCTTCTTCTCAGCCAGCCTCTCTTTCATTGGCCTGTGATAGGGCTGATCATACACTGTTTAAGATCTATTCCTTTGAGGCAAGGCGTTGTTCATACTAAAATGCAGACCCCTCTGAGAGGGTGACCCAGTAAACCATTACAGCTGGAAGCAGCATTCTACACAGCTGATTGCTCCCTCCTGCTTGAAACAACTGTCTCCTTCTCATAGAAATACAAATTAAGACGACAACAAAATAGGCTTTTACATTTACTAGATAGGGAAAAAATGAAAAAGTCCAACAACGCCAAGTGTTGGCAAGGACATAGAACAACAGGAATTCTTATTTACTGCTGGTAGGTTGTAAATGGGTACACCCACTCTGGAAAACCATTATAGAGATTATCTTATAATGTTGAATATGTGAAAATCCAAGTTAATTTTACTTGAAGGTATATGCCCTCAGGCATCATACAGGAGAATGATCAGAGCAGCAAAAAATTGGAAATCACCCAAGTGATGACAAGTAAGAGAATGGATGAATAAATTATGCAGTACTTACACGTGGAATACTATAAAACAGTTAAAACTAATGAACCACAGCTACATAAAATAACATGGATGAATTTCAGAACAAAAGGTTGAGCAAAAATATTAATCACTAAAACTACATGCATTATGATACCATGTCTATAAAGATGAAAATCAAGCAAAACTAAACATTCTGTTGTTTAGAAATGTATATGGACCACCTACAGAAGGGAAGTAGAGAGGGTTTCTATGGCTTAAGAACGCTCCAGTTCACAAGACATGTGTTAGATTCACATATTTCAAATTATTAACATTACATGTATGTTATACACATTCTTACATATATGTTACATACATTCACTTATAAAAATAAAAAATATGTAATAAATATTTTAGGAAAATAAGAAGATGGAAATAAATGAAAATATGTCAACAATCACAATAAATGTAAAGAGACTAAATTCACCAGTTAAAGGCCTGGATGGTAAGATTATATTTTAAAAACAACAATAACAAATCCAGCTAAATGCTCTTTTCAAACGACATATGTAAACATATGAACACAGAAAGATTGAAATTAAAAAGACAGAGGAGATATTCCAAGCAGTGTGTTAACATCAAATAGACTTTAAGGCAAAAATTAAGAATATCTAATATCCTAATGTCCAACATTAGGAATCAAGAGAGTCTCTACAAAATCACCAGAAAGTTATACCTTATTTGAATCTGTATAACATAGCCTCACTAGGTACAAAGCAAAACCCAACAAAATTCCTAGGAGAAATAGATAAATTCACAAGCACAGTGAGTGGTAGATTTTAACACAGCAAGTGAGTGGCAGGTGCAGGTTTGTGCTTGGATCTGCTTCTGCTGTTGTGTCCCTCCTAATTTCTTATGTGACCTTGAGCAAGTCTCTTCTTGTTAGACCTCAGTCTTTCATATCTGAAAAAGGAAGGACTGGGCCAGATGGGTAAGGATTCCATGAAATACCCACACTCCCATGCCAGGCAGTGTCTGGGAAAGGATGGATGCTTCTGAGCCCAGTTGCTGCTGCATGCTGTTTATTCAATGTGTCCCAGGAGAATCTATCTCCTGCTGTTTTCCCTGACAATGCCACCTCCCAAATCCCTCTTCCCATCCCAGGCAGCTTTAGACATACAGAAGCTTATAAACTTCTTTGTCAGCTAAAGGGTTAACAGAGGGAAAGCACAATCTGGTCGATCCAGCTTCTGGGACCTGCACATTGGATTTGCTTCTGGAAGTCAATTAGGAGGTGACAGAGTGAGGGAGGCAGTCCAAGCCAACTCTCCTGGGAGACCGGCATTAATACGGGACAAATGCCCCTGGAAACATGGAAAGGGCCATCTGAGGAAACTGAGAGTGCAGCTTCCCTAAGTGGCCCTTCCAAGTGCAACCTAAAGGGACTAATTGGGCAGTGGTGGTGTGGTAGTAGGGGCTGGTTTTGCTGGCCTGGCAATGACGGGTGCAATGTCAGGCTAGCTGCACTTGTCTCTGCGTCTCTTCCTCATCTCTAAAGTGGTGGGACAGGTCTCTAACCTCTGAGGCCTTCCCAGCTCTGGTAGAGACGGAAAACTCTGTCTTGGCAAGATAACTCTTTTGTTAATTGACTTTTTACTCAGTAGGAAGAGGGGAGGGAGCTAGCATTTACCAGATCCCTACTAGGTTCTAGATGCTTTACACAAGTAACTTAATATAGTTCTCAACACATCTGTTATTATTTTAATTTTACTAGTGAGAAGTGAGGCTCAAGGGGGAATACTTTGGAAAGTAGTATTGGCGAGATTCAGACTCAAGTATTTTGACAGCTGAGACAGTGCTTTTTCTACTATAACCAACCTACAGTGGCTAGGACATCTCCAGTAAGAGGTCAGATGGATCTGTTGTGAATTTTTCTTCCTATAAGGTGGAATTCTTCCAGAAGGGGCTAGAAGGAAGGAGAGGTTGTTGGTAAGTGCCTGACACAGGCTCTTCAAAAATCCATGAATATCTGATGAATTGACATGAGAACAACACAAATACACAAATATCTTGGCCAGGGAGGCTCAGCAGGCCATCCTAAGGTAGAGCCCTGCAGTCAACAGGTCGGCAACTGCATTCATTCATTCCTGTACTCATTTATCAAATATTTTCTGACACATGCCTGAGATGCTGAGGGCACAGGGATGGGCAACACAGACCCAGTCCCTGCTTCTTTAGTCCTCCTGCTAAATTCTCAGTAGCTCAAGTCTATTGAGAATTCAGAGGGGTCAGTGGATAATGCATCACAATATGGTGTGAAGGTGTTATGATGGGGGAGTACAACTCATCATAGGAGCATGGGGCTGGCACCCTCCTGCCCCTCAGACAAAAGTGTTCGGGGAAGGTTCCCAGGAACATAACTCATTAATGATTTTCTCTGTAGAATTATTTTGTCACATTTTCCACTTTATAATTCTGAGAATCTTCAGGATTTGTGACTAAACAGATGGTGGGCAGGGGAAGGAAAACGAAAGGAATAAAGAGCTCTCCTTTACCTAGAACCTACAAGAGGCAAGTCATGGTGCTAAGCATTTCACACACAGCATGATTATCAGAAAAGGAACAAATGAAACCAAAAATATTCCCGATTTGAAAACCACTTAGAACTACTATTTGCTTTTATGATGCCCAAATACGATCCTTGGTTCCCCTGAATAGTTCCCTACCAGGGCCCTGGTTGCATCCCTGTATGACCTCCATGATGTTGGAAGTGGCCTGGATGGTGCGATTGGAGCAGGTTGGGGTGGAACTTGAGAAAGCAAGCCAAGATGCCACTGAACATTTTGCCTAGGAGAAGAGCATCTTAATAGAAAGGAGAAATAATAAAATGGAAGCATAAAGTGAACATAAAAGTTGAATTGTACACCCACAGGCATTCTTACAAACATATCAAAGCATTACAATACTGTCTGTGCTTGAGGCCCTACCAATGTCAGGGAGCTCACCATATCACAGACAGCCTATACAATCACTATCCAGTAGTAATTACTCCTGAAGTTGTCTTTATAAAGAAGCCACATGACATGCCTTCATGTCACTCTCATTCACTGGTCCTAATTTCGCTCTCTGGAGTGACTCAAAATCCCACACTATTTCCATGTGACAGCTTTTTACTCCCTCTTTCATATGCATCCCTTTCTGTCTCAATACACGGCCCCTGCTGTAGTATCATCCATTATGACAAAGGGGCTAAGTGTCCTTAGAATGTCTCTCTGTGTCCAGTCTCTCCTTTCTAACATATCTTCTCTACTCTTGCTAGGTTTCTTGTCCTTCCTGCCCCCTACTGCTGGCCCTAACCTTCCCAATCTGTCTTTCCTGCCTCATCTCTCACTGCATCTTTACACCAGTGGTACAGGTCGTTATCTCTAGTCACTGTGGGAAACTTTGTGAAGAATGCCTTGTGATTTTCTGCCTCCTTGTTTTCACTTGTTCCATACTTATTCTTTCTTTGGAAGGTTCCCCACCCTCTGTATTCAAATGAGATCAGGAAAAGTCCAGACTGTACTTCTAGACCTAATACATTTTTGTTTCACTCTAGAGTGAGTCATTTCCACGCATCCTCTGAGAGATTATCCTTCAGGAAGATAGCCCAATTGTAGCAGCTTTCTGGAAGACTGATCCCATGGTGGTTTTTGAAGTTATCTGGAGGAAAAAATATGGAAAGCGGAGAAACCACTACATTTCCTCAGCAGATGTGTCACCTTGGGCAAGTTACTACATCACAAAGTGCAGGGAAGGTTGTAGGGAGCTGGTTTTGAAGTAATTAAGCTGATTTGCTCATAGATCACAACATCAGAGGAAGTAGTTACTTTCCAATCTTGCAAAAATTGTTACATGTCTATTACTTACACTTCAGGATATTAAGATTGGGACAAAGGTAATTCTTACTGAAATTAGAAATCAAAATGCAATTAGAACTTTCTAATTAAGTTGGCATAAATATTTATGAGTGCAATGCACATTTCAAATAGCTGGAACACCAAACGTCTCTTTGAATGTGCTGAGGAAGAAAAATGTAGTGCTCAATCACTCTATCTTGGGAAAAAGGTTGGATTCCCAAAAGGCTGAACAGATACAGAGCACATGCATAAAAACACACTAATACACACACAATCATCATCTCTTCCCTTGAGCACCTATCATCATTGGTATGTTCAGAAATAGCTATTCGTTTGGACTTTCAATATTTGCGCAATCACTGATCCATTGGGCCAGCTATAGGTACATTTTATAGTCTTTCTAACTGAGAACTTTGGAAATATATTGCATTACCCACCATACAAAGCATTATTAGCTGGCTCAGGATGCTGACGAGGCGTCTACAGCCATCACTTTGTTTAGGGAGGAAACCACTTAACTGCAGAGGACGGAAGGCCAGAGCGTCAGTTCTAGCTCTTCTGTTCATCAATCCTGTGAGCCTGAATAAGTGTTTTATCCTTTCAGATCTCCAGATATGGCTAATCAGAGCACTCTTTACCCCTTGGGGATGTTGTGAGGATATATAAAAATAACTGATGTGAAGCTACTTAGGAAATTTCAAAAGAATGACGCATCCAGCCATTACTGTTGTAATTGTTGTAATTATTATTTACCCCTGTTAGGTGATAGGTTAGCACATACAGAAGAAATACTTCCTAAACTATAATACCTGAATGGGGAAAGTTGGGAGGAGGAAATCCTGGGCAGGGACGAGATGAGAAAACAGGGGACAAGTCATGAGAATGGATGAATTAGTCAGGAGTCAGGGAATGATCATCTTCACAGTGTCAAATGGGAAACTGCCATAATTCCAGGCAGTATGGCAGTGTTGGGGCCCAGGGGGAGCCACCCCAAAATATCCCACAATGGCACGTTGATTATTTTGAGTTAAAGTTACTTGAGAAGCAGCCAATGCAAAGAAAGGCATTCTAACTCTCCTCTCTCTGTTCCCACTGAAAGCAGGAAATAAATCTCCCACGTGAAAGGTGTTCTCCCGACACCTTTATCACCAGAGCTAAGGAATTCAGGGTTGAGAAGTCTATATAAACAAGCCTTGCTAATTTACTACCTCAAGCCTAACCTCTGCTTAAATTTCTCACTAATTATGTATCTCATACCTAAGTTTCTTTGTCCTGTCATTCCTCACCAATTTCTTGTCTCTTTGTGTAAAAGATATATATATATATATATTGACTGCTTTGTTCACTCTTTGAGCATCATTTCTCTATGATCTCCAATATGTACATATTAGACTGGGTTTTTCTCCTGTTAATCTGGTCTTGTGTCAGTTTTATTATAAGGCCAGCCATAAGAACACAAGAAGAGTAGAAGGGAGAAATTTCCCCCTCTCTGACAGTTTTGGTGAGCCAGCCAGGAGCATCACCAGCTCAGTTAACTGCTTTCTCCCTGAGGATACTGTAGCTAAGAGATGCTGGGACATCTGACACATAAGTCAGCAGAAACAAAAAAAGTTAAGGCAGATGTAAATAGATTGAATTCTCCAATCAAAAGACATAGAGTGGCTGGATGGATTAAAAAACAAGATCTGACAATGTGCTGCCTCCAGGAAACATATCTCAGCTCTAAAGAAAAACACAGGCTCCGAGTGAAGGGATGGAAGATGATACCCCAAGCTAATGGCAAACAAAAAAACCAGGTAACGCCATACTGATATGAGACAAAGTAGACTTCAAGATAAAAAAAGGCAATGAGAGACAAAGAAGGGCAGTACATAATGATAAAAGGGACACTCCACCAAGAGGACACAACACTTATAAATATATATGCACCTAACACAACAGCACCAAAGAACATAAAGCAACTATTAACAGACTGAAAAGGAGATATTAACAGCAACACAATAATAGTAGGGGACCTTAACACCCCACTTACATCAATGGACAGATCATCCAGACAGAAAGTCAACAAGGAAATAGTGGAATTAAATGAAAAACTAGACCGGATAGAATATATATACATATATAAAACACTCCATCCAAAAACAGCAGAATACACATTCTTCTCGAGTGCACATGAAATAGTCTCAAAGGTAGACCATATGCTGGGAAACAAGGCAAGCCTCAATAAACTTAAGACTGAAATCATATCAAGCATCTTTTCCAACCATCATGCTATGAAACCAGAAATAACCTACAAGAAAGAAGCTGGGAAAGTGACAAATACATGGAGACTAAACAACATGCTGTTGAACAACTAATGGATCATTGAAGAAATTAAAGGAGAAATCAAAGAATATCTGGAGACAAATGAAAGTGAAAATCATACCAACTCATATGGGATGCAGCAAAAACAGTCCTAAGAGGGAAATTGACAGCGATACAGGCACACCTTAACAAACAAGAAAAATCACAAGTAAGCAATCTTAAACTACACCTAACAGAATTAGAAGAAGAAGAACAAACAAAGTCCAAAGCCAGCAGAAGGAAGGAAATAATAAAAATTAGAGTAGAAATAAATGAAATTGAAACAAACAAACAGAAAAATCAGTAGAAAGGATCAAGGAAACTAAGAGCTGGTTCTTTGAGAAGATAAACTTTGACAAACCCTGAGCCAGACTCACTAAGAAAAAAACAGAGAAGTTTCAAATAAATAAAATTAGAATTGAAACAGGAAAAATTACAATTGATACCACAGAAATACAAAGGATTATAAAAGAATACTATGAAAAACTATGTGGCAACAAATTGGACAATCTAGAAGAAATGGATACATTCTTAGACTCATCCAACCTCCCAAAACTGAATCAAGAAGAAATAGAGAATCTGAATAGACCAATCACAAGTAAAGAGATTGAAACAGTAATCAAAAACCTCCCAAAAAATAAAAGTACAGGATGAAATGGCTTCTCTGGAGAATTCTACCAAACATTCAAAGAAGATTTAATACCTATCCTTCTCAAACTATTCCAAAAAAGCAAAGAAAAGAGAACACTTCCTAACACATTTTATGAGGCCAACGTCACCCTGATCCCAATGCCGGACAAGGAGAACACAGAGAAGGAAAATCACAGGCCAATATCAGTGATGAACACAAATGCAAAAATTCTCAATGATATATTGGCAAACTGAATATGGCAACATATTACAAACATCATACACCATGATCAAGTGGGGTTTATACCAAGGACACAAGGATGGTTAAACATCTATAAATCAATCAATGTGATACATCCCATTAACAAAATGGGGAACAAAAGCCACATGATCACCTCAATAGAAGCAGAGAAAGCATTCGACAAGATCCAACATCTATTTATAATAAAAACTCTCAATAAAATAAGTATAGAAGGAAAGTACCTCAACATAATAAAGACTATATATGACAAAGCCACAGCCAACATCATATTCAATGGGGAAAAACTGAAAACCATCCCTCTAAGAACAGGAACAAGACAAGGGTGTCCACTCTCACCACTTTTATCTAACATAGTAGTAGAGGTTTTGGTCAGAGCAATTAGGCAAGAAAAAGAAATAAAAGGTATCCAAATTGGCAAGGAAGAAGTGAAACTCTCCGTTTGCAGATGACATGATTCCATACAGAGAAAACCTTAAGGACGGGCCAGCCCAGTGGCGCAGTGGTTGAGTGGGCAGGTTCCACTTCAGTGGCCCGGGGTTCACCAGTTTGGATCCCGGGGTGGACATGGCACTGCTTGGCAAGCCATGCTGTGGTAGGTGTCCCACATATAAAGTGGAGGAAGATGGGCACGGATGTTAGCTCAGGGCCAGTCTTCCTCAGCAAAAAGAGGAGGATTGGTAGCAGATGTTAGCTCAGGGCTAATCTTCCTCAAAAGAAAAAAAAAACCTTAAGAAATCCATAGGAAAACTATTAGAAATAGTCAACAACTACAGCAAAGTTGCAGGGTACAAAACCAACTTACAAAAGTCAGTTGCATTTCTATACTCTAATAACGAACTAACAGAAAGAGAGCTCAAGAATACAATCCCATTTACAATCACAACAAAAAGAATATAACATCTAGGAATAAATTTAACGAAGGAGGTGAAAGACCTATACAATGAAAACTAGAAGACACTATTGAAAGAAATCAACGATGACATAAAGAAACGGAAAGACATTCCATGCACATGGATTGGAAGAATAAACATAGTTAAATGCTCATACTACCTAAAGCAATCTACAGATTCAATGCAATCCCAATCAGAATCCCAATGACATTCTTCATGGAAATAGAACAAAGAATCCTAAAATCCATATTGGGCAACAAAAGATCCCAAATAGTTAAAGCAATCCTGAGAATAAAGAACAAAGCTGGAGGCATCACAATCCCCAACTACAAAGCTATAGTAATCAAGACAGCATGGTACTGGTACAAAAACAGACACACAGATCAATGGAACAAAAGTGAAAGCACAGAAATAAAACCACACATCTACAGACAGCTAATCTGTGACGAAGACACTAAGAGCATACAGTGGAGAAAGGAAACTCTCTTCAATAAATGGTTCTGGGAAAACTGGACAGTCATATGCAAAAGAATGAAAGTAGACAATTATATTTCACCATACGCAAAAGTTAACTCAAAATAGATTAAAGACTTGAAGGTAAGACATGAAACCATAAAACTCCTAGAAGAAAATATAGGCCATATACTCTTTGACATCAGTCTTAGATCTTTTTGAATACCATGTCTACTTGGGCAAGGGAAACAAAAGAAAAAATAAACAAATGGGACTTCATCAGACTAAAGAGCTTCTGCAAAGCAAAGGAAACAAGGAACAAAATGAAAAGACAACCCACCAATTGACAGAAAATATTTGCAAATCATATATCTGACAACAGGTTAATCTCAAAAATATGTAAAGAGCTCATACAGCTCAGCAACAAAAATACAAATGACCTGATCAACAAATGGGCAGAGGATATGAACAGTCATTTTTCCAAAGAAGATACGGATGGCCAACAGGCACATGAAAAGATGTTCAACACCACTGATAATTAGGGAAATGCAAATCAAAACTACAATGAGATATCACCTTATACCTGTTAGGATGGTTATAATGACCAGGACAAAAAACAACAAATGTTGGGGTGGACATGGAGAAAAGGGAACCCTCATACACTGCTGGTGTCAATGCAAATTGATGCAGCCACTATGGAAAAAAGTGTAGAGATTTCTCAAAAAATTAAAAATAGAAATACCATACAACTCAGCTATCCCACTACTGGCTATTTATCCAAGGAACTTGAAACCAACAATTCAAAGAGACTTATGCACACCTATGTTCATTGCAACCTTATTTACAATAGCCAAGATGTGGAAGCAACTCAAGCGCCCCTCGACTGTAGAATGGATAAAAAACATGTGGTATATATACATACAACAGAATACTACTCAGCCATAAAAAAGACAAAATTGTCCCATTTGCAACAACATGGAAGGACCTTGAGGGTATTATGTTAAGTGAAATATGCCAGATGGAGAAAGTCAAACATTATGATTTCACTCATAGGTGGAAGATAAACTAACACACGGACAAAGAGAACAGATTAATTGTTACCAGAGGGGAAGGGGGTTGGGGAAGGGCATAAAGGGGCATATATTTATATGGCGACTGGCAAATAATAACGTACAACTGAAATTTCACAATGTTATAGACTACTATAACCTCAATAAAAAAATGTATATATATATATATAAAAGGTAAGCTTTCTTACCATGTCAGCCCCCCAGAGCTCTGTCTGCAGGAGACAGTGGGAATAAAAGTGGTGAGAGTTTCTTTTCTCTCTCTCTCAATTTAGATTAGCAGGAGAAAATTTTTGTGAAGGTGGTTTCTTGGACAAAAGCGACTCTAGCAAAGATGTGGGATGAACAGTCTTGATCTTGTTGATCCTTTGCTCCCAGAGATGGTCCTTTGTCTCTGCCAGCTGGAGGATGCATATGTGTCTGGCAGGCAGCCAAATAGGCTGCACAGCTTAGGGAATCTGAACACCCTATTCTGTTCAAAAGACAGAAAACAGGGAAAACACATTATTCCCTGTGTTTCGGAACAGCTGTTTAAAATCAGGGCCCCTCATAGTTCTTGGGCTGACTCTGGGAGCAAACATTTTGGATCTGGTGAGGGCTGCATCCTTTGCACTCTCCTTTGGGGATGCCTCTTGCATCCATGGTTAAGCCATAAAAAAGCTTATTGGTTTGAGTCACTATTAAGATCATACTCATCAATGGCCAGATGATGCATCCTTTGAATTAGAAAACTTCTAAACTGAAAAAAATTTTGTGGCGAGCTCTTATATGAGTATAATGGCCAGCCATTGAGATTCCCTTAATAAGAGGGAAAGACAGAAATTAGAACAAACATCAAAGTCCACTCAGACCTCTTCCTATTTCCCTTCAGACAGTTGCACATATTGTAAAAAAAAAAAAAAAAAAAAAAGAAACCAGGGCTTTGGAAGTACCATTGTGCAGCACTCAAGAAGAAGGAAAAAGAAGTATAACAGCCAGACTTAGGGACTCCCTAAAAAGATGAGAGAACAACAAATTTAGACTTAAAACAAAAATCCAACGTAAAACCCCCTTCTTAAAATCGGGCCCCATCTGCCTATGTCAGCTTCCCTTTTCCTACAAGATTTACAGAGAGCACTCCAGTCTAATCTCTAAGAGTATACAGGTGACTCTTGTAAACGCTGAAGCCAGATAACGAATTCAGCACAAGTACCTGGACAGGTGGTGGGGCTTGTTTTTCTGGACTCTATACTCAAGCTCTGCCAGCTTCAGGGCTTCCTGTGCAATATCCTTTGTGGATATATCCTAGAAACCCCTCCCAGGAAATTCATGTCCCCTGGACAGCAACCCTTCTACCTCCACTGAATGGCCATTCTGTAGTGCCCAGTCGAGAGAGGAAAATGAAATTTCATGTTGTCCTTTCCAAATCCAGACCCATTGATTATTGACTTTTTCTCTCCCAGGAATAGTTATTACCTTCTTGCTTGTCTGGTTTTGTGTTCCAAGGGCTTGACTTAACTTTCTGCCTGCCTGGGACACACAGGCTTCAGTTCTTTCTTTTTTCTGTCTTTGGGAATGACTCCAGATCCTGGGAAGGTAATAACCTTTGAGGACACCTCTTGAGTTCGTTTAATACTGCCAGAAATATTTACTGTTTCTCCTGATTGAAAACTGACAAGATATTTAGAAGGAGTTTTTCTTTTTAGTAGTTTTATTGTCAAATAATTGGCCACATTGAAAGCTGACATTCAGAGACTGATAGGAATTTTTTTATAGGTCTTCTTCCCTAAGTTAAAATAAAATTATGTACCCAGAGGGAAAGAAGAAAATTAGGGATAATGTCATTGGAGACATAGATCAACCTACGATGTCATTTAAGTTACAACCCAATTTCTGAGGAATTGAGAGCAACCGTCCTTATCTTACAAACCTTTGCAAAACTAAAAATTCAGCTCTAAGGGCAGTTCAGATTCCATTCATTCCCTTTCACCAATCCCAAAATCTCCCCTCTTTATCTCAAAAGGCATATAATCTATCCAGGAACTCTTACTTAGACCATCCCCAGTTCCTAAGATTGAAGGAAAATTTTAAATTGCAGTTACCCTGACACTCCCTGAAACTTCCATTTTTTTCCTCTCTTTCCTTGGAAGTTATAAATTCTACCATATCTTTAGAAAGTAAACACCCCAGAAGATAAGAGCCCACAATTGCCTGAGACGAAATCTGGCTAGTTCAGTCAGTAAAGCCTGAAGTTTAAAAAAAAAAAAAAGAGAGAAAAATGTTTTGTTTTAAAATGAGGTTACTAGAGTGGCTTTCTTATCCAAAATCTAATTCACAGCCTCCTGGTCTAGGGCAAAATATAAATCTTAAAAGTTTTCTCCACAAATATTAACAACAACAACAAAAAACAACTTTCAAGCAGGCACCTTAACTTGTTCCATCTGCTAGAGACACAATTATTTATAAACTAGTAAGTTTTGTATTGTACCTGATTCCTGGCTGAAATCTTTTAAATAAAAGATATAAGATCTCTATGTGTGTCTGTCTATAGGTGTATGCATGTTATAGATACAGTATTTTTCCACCTCCAGATGGTATTATCAATTTTTTTTTTGATGAGGAAGATTGGCCCTGTGTGAACATCTGTTGCCAATCTCCTTCTTTTTACTTGAGGAAGACTGTCCCTGACCTAAGATCTGTGCCAATCTTCCTCTATTTTGTATATGGGACACTGCCAAGTATGACTTGATGAGCAGTGTGTAGGTCTGCACCTGGGATCCAAACCTGTAAACCCCAGACCACCACAGTGGAGCATGTGAACTTAACCACTACACCACTGGGCCAGCCCCAAGAATAATTTTCTCAAGAGCTCTATTTAATTAACTTAAAGTAAGCACTTACATAATTATTTCTAAATATAATGGAAACTAACCTAAATGTTTTTCAAGTTAATGTGATATAAAATAATCTTTGGTAGATAAAAACTCATTTAAATTTCTTGGTTTAATTAACATAGGCATGTCTTCAGAGTTATCAGCACTGGATATAATGAAAACATGCAACCTTTATTCTACCTGGGTTATTAGTCAAATAAACTCACGTTATCTCTGTTACAAAATTTGTCTGCAAGAAAAACATTAACCCACCGATGAGCATGCATTGTATATCTGCTTTAGAAATTCCCTATGGCAAGAACAAAGGCCCTTGAGATAAAGGTGCAACTTCCCTCCCCCTCCCAACGTTGGCATTTCCTTAGGGATTAAGCATCTTTCCTTAGGCTAGAAACTGATTGCTGCGCTCACCTGTGACCACCCAGCTTGAGACAATAGACTTGCCTCCTGCTATGCCCTCCGAGATAGCAGGCCCACTACCTGCTGTGTCCATCAAGCACTGTGCCAACAGGGCAATCTTGTGACGATTGTGGGAGGGACATTTCAATCATATGTGAAACACCCTGTTTGGGGGTATATAACCACTCTGTACACCTCACTTCTTTGGTGCCCTTTCTTCCTTCGGGAAGAAAGGCCCTGGGCCATGGTCCTCAGATTTCAGCTCAGAATAAACTCACCCAAATTTTCATTTATAGATTGGTTATGGATTATTTTCGTCGACACTATAGATAACTTCTTTGACAGCTGGGTCACCATAGTAACAGGTGCTTGAGTTTTTCAGGAACTGAGAGCCAAGTCCTTGTCCAGTTCAGGCTGGTTAAGACCACTGACTCATCAACTTGGCCTGTCAGAATGCTCCATAGTTGATCCCACTTCTCTAGCAGGGGGCTGAAAACTTCACCCTTGGATTGTGCTAACACAGCATTTTGTGAACAAGTATTCTATGAAGAGCTATGAAGCTTGACTACACTTGTATGGATCATCAATTACCTCACTTCTCACCTCCTCCAATCATCTATTCCCACACTTCAGACCACCCTACCCCTCTATCCCATTAATATCCCTACTCACCATATTTTGGGGATGTGGATTTGAGGTTTGTTCTCCTGTCTCTTCACTTGGCTGCCTTGTGAATGAAACCCTTTCCCTCCTGCAAACTGGTTGTCTCAGTGATTGCCATAATCATGCAGTGAGCAAAACAAATGTGGTTCAGTAACAACATGAGAGATACTTCAAAGGAAGCTTAAGAGAGACTAAAACACTGACCGAAAATGGGCATGTAGGGGAAGAGAATTTGCCACCCCAAAATATGTCTCTTTGGAGTAAGGATTATTTTAGGCTGCTAATGTTTAAGAAACAGCAGACATGAAAGAAGCTCTGAAAACCAAGTAGAAATTACAGTTTGTAAAATACATTTGCATTTGGAAGGTAAATCTCCATTTGTAAGGGTGTCTCCCTCACTGTACCAGGAAGAGGAGGATGATCTTATCTCTAGAAACTCTCATCAATGCAGAAGGCAAGGACTTAAATCTGCAAAACAATCTTCCCCTTGCTTACTGTGCTTTTCCTGGTAATCTCCCATAACAGACTCCCCCTACCCACAATATCTTTTGTCTTTAGCTGAAGATGGTATTTAAGGTGGTGACTTCAGCCATTTTGGTGAATAACTTAGTTTTCCTGTGTCTTTCCCATGTATATAGGAGGTATACATGCTATTAAACTTTTGTTTTTCTCCTGTTAATCTGTTTCATGTCAATTTAATTCTTAGACAAGCCAGAAGAATTTAGAAGGATAGAGGAGAATTTGCCTCCTCCCCGACAGGGGCCAAAATGAAGGAACATAGTCAGAAATGGAGGATGTTTCAAAAGGGAGGAGATATGTAATTCATCTTTGGCATTTGAATATGTGATGACTGTGACAGATTTAGGTGCTCTGGGGTCATCTTTCCCAGGCAGAGGAAATTATCAATTCAACATGCAACACGCAACAGGCAATGTAACATGCAAAATATGACAATCCTCAATCTGCTAGAAAAAACCCGTCACTGTCCGGACCCATCCTGTCCAATATGGCAGCCATTGAGTACGTGGGGCTGATAAGACTTGAAATGTGGCTAGATGGAATCGAGCTGTGCTGTAAGTGTAAAATATACACTCAACTCAGAATACAGTATACACACACTCTTATCCACACCCAAAGAATATAAAATATCTCAATAATTTTTATATTGATTACATGTTGAAATGATAATACTATGGATACATTAGGTTCAATAATATATAATATTGAAATTAATTCCATCTGTTTATTTTTAGTTTTTAAAAAAATGTGGCTACTAGAAAATTTAAAATATGTGTCTTGCATTTGTAGTTCACATTATCTTTCTCTTGGGCAGTCCTGGTCTAGAGTGGTGAAGTAAGAGGACTTGGTCACAGATGCAGAAAAAGAGATCCCAGTGGCTCTTCCCTAAGGACTCGCAAGGACAAGCCTTTGCCAACCTCCCTCTGCAAAACAATGTTTATCTCTCTGGGGTATTTGGAAGACACTGTTAATAGATGGTTGTGAAGAACGATTATCATCATTTACCACACACATTTGATGGGGCTTACTGTTGAGAAAAGCTATAGAAGTATAAACTCAAATTGAAACTAATTATAAAACTCTTGCCTAAAGAAGCACTATCAATCCCAAACAACTTGAAGCAGAGATCTGTGATTAAACTTCCTTTTGTGCAAGCTGGCACTTCCCCAGCTGCGTCTCTAGGTTGTCACCAACTCCCCCACTCCCTACCATTTTAAACAGTAAATAATTGCACTTCTGTTCACTTCTTTGCTATTCCTCATCACTTCTCCCCTGCTGAGAACCAGTCCATCCACCTGGGGAATTGAAACATTTTTGATACTGTTACTTAAACATCTATCACAGTTGTAGCAGGTTCAGGATTCTAATTGTCTAGCTGCTATTTGGGGTATTTTCATGTAGCACGGAGGTACATAGAGAACTACTCACAATAAGGAACTTGACCCCCAGTGGCAAACATTCAGGGATTGTTTTTGGAATCCTTCCAAGAGAAGCTCTCCTTGTGGTGGAATGAGCCTCCATCATCTGCAGTCTTGCCACTCCTGGGTCCTTGCTTCTCTAGCTGACCTGTGCCTTGTGGTTTGGTCCTGTAGCGTGAAGCTCCAAGCTACCCCTCTGGTGACAGATATAACCTCCACATGGCCAGCAATGTTTTGTCTGACCTGCCTTTACCCATTTCTGCAGCCAATCTCAGGCCACTCTTCCCTGCTCCCTGTTCCAGCCACTCCGGTTGGCTTTCGTTCTTGTTCTTGATCAGATCCTATTGCCTCCAGCCTGAGGACCATTCCTTGCAGTGCTCTCTCCTTAGAATAAGTCCTCTGTCCCTCCATCTTCATGCACCTATTCCTCCTCAAAGCTTAGCCCCTCTTGGCAACTTCCTTGAAACCTTCAGCCTTTATATTTGCTCTCATGGTGGCCTGGGCTTGTCTTTCAAAGTGCTCATCGCAGTTGATAATATATGGTTTATATCATTGGGTGATTATTTGATATCTGTCTTTGCCACTTGATTTTAAGCATGTGGAGGGTGGGGATAATCTTTGTTTTGTTCACTGTTGTGTCTCCAGGGGTAGAGATGAAATAAATATTTGCTGAACAAATTCATAAATGTGTTTGTTCTGCTCTTTCTGTAGACTTCCCGAACTGCACTGGTGGGAGTGCTGACCACATGGTGTGGGGGTCGGGGGCAGTCGCAGGTCACCTCCTTCTTACATCAGGTGGAGACCCCTCATGCTTTAGACAATAGTTACCATGTGTACGGCGATGGTGGGGTTAGGTGGGTCAGTTACAAGTTGGGCACATGGAAAAGGTACGATTTATGGTCTCCTTCCAGCCCCCAAATCTCAAATCTCTCCTCCCTTCATGCCCTTGGCCTGAGCTACTTCTCTTCACTTCCTGAGATTTCCTTCTCTCTGGATTTCACATCTCTCCCTCTTCCCCATAGCTCTTCCATTTTAGCTGGTTGCCTTTCATTCCCTCCCTTGCCATGTGCCACCTCCATATTTCTGCTAGTCTGGCAGTTTCCCATAGAGAACATCAAATCTCAGGGCATGTGGAGGCACTTTTCCATCTGATTATAGTGGTTTCTAGTTTTAACGCACCCATGGAAGACAGCACAGGCTCAATTAGCTGTCTTGGAGGCTCATCACAGGCTCCTCTCTCCGGCCAAGCACACAAGGCTGGGGCCAGGGACAGAGCTCCAGATGAGGCCACTGGCTAGAGAGTTATTCATGTCCCAGAGATCACATCTGCCACGATTTTGTGTAACAAGTACACCACGACTCGCCTTTTGCATAAATGTAAAATGCTTCCTTAGCAACATCTGCTAGCTCTTCCTTCAAAGATATATCAAGAATCAGACCACCTTGGCCCAAGCCACTGCTATCTTTCTCCTGAATTACGACCATGGTCTCTCTGCTTCTGCCTTTGCTTCCCTATTTCTACATTACATGTCGAGTGATCTTGTTGAAATGCAATTCAACTGTGCCACGTCTCTCCTTAAGATTCTCCAATGGAAGGACAGTCTGTCATTTGCGGCAACATGGATGTACCTTGAGGACATTATACTAAGTGAAATAAGTCTGACAGAGAAAGACAAATACTGTGTGATCTCACTCACATGTGGAATCTTAAGAAACTAAACTTGTAGAAACAGAGAATAGAATGGTGGCTGCCAGAGGTGGGGGTTGGGGGGTGGGGGAAATGGGGAAATGTGGTCAAAAGGTACAAACTTCTGCTTATAAGATAAATAAGTCATGGAAATGTAATGCACAGCATGGTGACTATAGTTAACAATCTGTATTATGTATTTGAAAGTTGCTCAGAGAGTAGATCTTAAAAGTTCTCATCACAAGGAAAAGAATTTGTAGCTGTGTGAGGTAACGGATGTTAACTGAACTTATTGTGGTAATCACTTCACAATGTATATGTATATCAAATCATTATATTGTACACCTTAAACTAAGACAATGTTATATGTCAGTTATATCTGAATAAAATTGGAAGAAAACAAGGATTCTCCAATGGATTACTCAGAGTGAAGGTGAAGTCCATGCCGTTACTCTCTCCAACGTTGTCTTCACTGCTCTCCCTTTGCTCATTCCACTCTGGCAGTGCTGACTTCCTTCTGGTTCCTGGAGAGCGCCAAGAATGTTTCTGCCTCTGTTCTTTGCATCTGCTGTTTCCTCTGCCTGGAATGCAGAGGAATTTCTTCAGCGTGCACACGGCTCTCCCTCATCTCCTTCAGGACTCTGCTCAAACGTGATCTTATCAGTGCATGGACTCTGCATCTTTGCTCTAATGTTTGATTTGGCTACCCCTGGCTTACCTCTCTGAAAACAGACAGACACACAATGGAGATTATAGGGGGACACTGGCCGGTACTGAGCCTCCTTTAGAAAATCAGCACTTCTTCTTGAGGGTCTTCTTGACTTATAAGAGACCATAGACACTAGGGCAACGGTTTTGAACTTTAAAAAAATAAGTGGAACCCTTTCATCAAATGAAATCACATGTAGAAAATCTTACTTTGGTCAGTTTTAGAGAAATGAAATGCATGATCATGTAAACACACTGCTAGGGGCAGAAGCTGTCACTGTCTTAGCTGACAGATTAGGAAAGTGAGACCAAGAGAGTTTAAATTTTTAATGTAGAAGCTGGAAACATGAAGGGAGACCGGATGTGGAGGCCTGGGCTTTGTCATCACCAGTACTCCACATCTCAGTCTCTCCCCTAACCATAGTGCATTACAAGGGTTTTATGAGTACTGAAAGAATAAATTTCTTGAAAGCACAGCATACTGCTTGGCTAAAATGAATGCACCAAATATGGCAGCTCATCACCATCCTCATCTTCATCAAAATCACCCTCATCACGATTCATCTAATTGCCTATATCGCATTGTTCTGTCCATAAGGACAGTGTGAAGACATCATAGGCATTTGCTAAAACAAATGTGCCCCGGATCTCCTTCAGTTCTGCTCAAAGGACACTTCTCAATGACATGACCATCCTACAGCACGATGCAATCCACTCCTTTCAGCCTCCCCTGAACTCCCATCCCTCCCACTTCACTCTGCTTTTTCTTTTTTTTCCCCCGTAGCATTTTTCACCTTCTGTCATGCTATGTAATTTACTTCCTTATTGTTTATCCATTGCTTATTCTCTAGTTCCCCTCTGCTAGAATGGAAACTCAGTATTGTCCATTAGCATTCTACTCTCCCTCTCAAGTTCCAATCAAGTCCCAACCTTCCTTCCCGGCTCTGGTTTGCACTGATTCTGCCTCTTCCTGATTGCTCACGGAGTAAATTGTTTTATCTCACCTATTTCAGGGCTTGACAGAATTCCTTCTTGTAATCATCCATTTCTGATGTGGCTGGAGGAGAAAAATAATTTCCCACCGGGCTTCTACTCCTAACTCTGCCGTTACTCGATGGTGACCTTGGGAAATTACTCAACCCCTCTGGACCTCAATCTCTCCATTTTACAAGAAGAGTAATATTCAATTACTCCCCAGATTTCACATTCTAAGAGATCATAAGCAGTTGGATAGCTGGGTTGATGTCTAACAATAATAATGACAGTTCCCATTCATAAGTGCCTGCTGGACCCTTGAACTACATCATTTCCAATCCCCTCAATAATTCTATAAGGGAAGTACTATTACACCCATTTTACAGATGAGAAAACCAATACTTAGAACTGTTAAAAAAAACTCCCAATTTTTTTAAGTGACTCAGTGAGAAAAGCCTGAGATTCTGTCTTGAGTCTAACTTCAAAGCCTGTGTCCCTTTCCTCCTTCTAAACTGTCTCTTGTCTTTTATATTGCTCTTGATCATGAATGACAGTCCTGGGCACAATAAATGGTTTCAGGTGAACTTTGAACTGTGTTCCAAAATTCAAGAAGAGGAATCCATTCACATTTTCTTGCTTGGCTCTGACACCTGACTGCTGTGTAGGCTGGACCATCCCCTCTGGGGACTCCTTGATGCTGGCAGTTGGGCAGAAGGCAGCCACGTGGGGAAGCAGTTGTTGTTCCACTCACTAATGTCTGACTGTGGACACGTTACATAAGTTCTATTAGCCTCAGTTTATAAGTTATTTTCCTCCTTTCAATAAGGGCAATAATATCTACCTCCCAGGGTTCTAAGGAGAAATTAAATGAGAAAATGAATGTAACATCAGTGTGTGGTGATTTCTTTTAAAGAAAAATTTAAATTGTGATAAAATACACATAATATAATATTTTTACCATCTTTTCTTTTTTTTAAATTAGATTTTTTCATTGTTGTGGTTTTGGTTTTGTTTCGCTGGGGAAGATTCACCCTGAGCTAACATCTGTTGCCAATCTTCCTCTCCCTCTCTTTCTTTTTTCTCCCCAAAGCCCTAGTACATAGTTGTACATCCTAGTTGTAAGTCCTTCTAGTTCTTCTATGTGAGCCACGACACAGCATGGTTACTGACAGACGAGTGGTGTGGTTCTATGCCCAGGAACCTAACCAGGGCTGCTGAAGTGGGGCGTGCCGAACTTCAACCACTAGGCCATCAGGGATGGCTCCCATCTTAACCATTTTTAAGTGCACAGTTGGGTGGTATTAAATATTTTCACTTTGTTATGCAACCATCACTACCATCCATCTCCAGAGCCCTTTTCATGTTGCAAAATTGAAACTTTATATGCAGTGTTTGTTTTCGTTCCAATTCAACCTGGATGCAGAAATCAGCACACTGTCCAGTTCTCTCAAAAGCACACACACACACACACACACACACACACACAATTACTGAGTGCTGAAGACCTCCCTGATGATCTTACATGTGAGAGAAGAGAGGGTTTGTAACACACACACTGCAGCGAATATCTCAATATCCACAGTCTGAGTCTTTTTCCCTCACATGATGCTAAGCCTCTCTGGTTCCTATCCTTCTCATGCCTCTTCCAACTTCACATACCTCCTCCCTTGATTATGCAGAATGCAATACCACCAGCTTTACTCCGCAAACTCATGTTTCCAACTCATTATGGTGCTCAGACAATAAAGTCCCTGACAGTTAACAGGACTCACTCTCTTTGGGCCATTATTTGGGTTCTAAATAATAAGGATTATTTTCCTTGTGCATTGTCATCATCATCTTCATCATCAAAAACTTCTGCTGGTAACTGAGAAGAATGATTCAGAGAGAGAGGTGCTGGAAAATGGAAGCAGAAGGCATTTTAAGCCAATTTTCAAAAGAATTGTGGATGGATAAAGAGAATCCAGTGCTGGATAAAGTGGCTGTGGAGCTCAGCCTCCTAGGCTCAGAAAAACTGAACCAACTACACCCAGCAACTGAAGCTCATCTATCACTCTACACTCGTTGATCCAGAGCCCCAACCAATTCCCAGACCTACCTTATCTGTGACAGCTTCTGGGCAGCCGTGAGGGGGTCTCCAGAGACCACTTAGAACTTCTTGACTTAGAGGACCAGAACCCCACTCCCTGGGCTGACATGTGGGGCCCTCCATAATCTGGTTCATGAGACCAATCTCCATGATCAACACTCATCAACACTCCCTATCACAGACCATCTGTCTGAACCTACTGTGTCACTGTGGTTATCTTTGTCTGGAGGGTCCCTTTTGAGAATTAAGTGGAAATCAAATTTATCCGGAGGGAGGAGCATGGAAGCAATCTGGAGTTGTTGAGGAGAAATGGAACTAGAGCTACCAAAACAAGAAAATTCCTGATCAGGAGTCTTTAACTACTCGTAGTCATCTACAGGAAAAGTTCTTTTATGTGCAGTAAACTAAATTTGTTTCTAAGCCTTAGTGAGCAATAAATCATACCACTGATGGGCGGTATGCAACAGAAGACATAGGCTGTGTCTCTAGCATGGGGCCCTTTAACAGTGCAAAGGAAGAGGGGACAGAAGAAAGGGTGAAGATGTCTTGCAGTTTTATTTTTACAATCCACAACAATTTAGGGATGTTTAATCCTGATTTTCTTCTTCCTCACAAATTAATCCTCCATTTCCTCCCATATGACTTTCCACAGAGCAGAAAAAGGATTTATCTGAATACTGAAGATTTTAATTTTCTATCTTTGTGTTGATTCTGTGCAGCAAAGATCTCACAGATCTCAGGTTTTAGAGACTGAGCAAAGGAAGGGACCAGAGGGTTTGACAATGTAAGCGTTGCTGTAAGCTTTGCTCTCTTAGCTAGAGTCTCTCAATCATTAAACTTGGACCAGAATGAATCTGATCTACTGTAAATCCCCCTGTGGAATTCTCAAGAAACTCAAGATTATGTTCATTAGAAAGCCTTGAAAAAGGACCCTGGGATGGGTATTGGAGATCAAAGGCCTTCATATCCATGAAGTATAGACAGGAGTCTGCAGCCACTTGGCCTGTCCTTCTGTAGCACCCTGTAGAGTCTGTCTCTGCCTTGTATTTGGTAGGACGGTAACTCTCAGTCTTTGTGGAGTTGTGATTGGAACTTTCTCTTTGATTTGTAACACCTCAGCAACCTACCATATGGCCTGTTTGGCAGATTGTAATTTATAAATAAGAATTAAAAATCAGTGTTTGTCACTTTAATTGCAAAAATTCATGAGTGTCCACTTTGATAAATGAATTTACCTATGGAATAACAAGACGGGGGCTGAGGGATTTTGCCTTAGAATCCTGGGACATGAGCAATGATCTGGTTCAAGGCTCTCTCTTTCCACAGATGAGGAAACAGGCCCACAGAAGGGCAGAGACTGACTCAGGTTATACAGTATATCAGAGGCAGAGCCAGGGCTAGAACCCAGATCTTCTAACTCTTGGCAGTCATGCTTTCTCCTGATACTGTGTTTTCAAGGCTATGTCCAAGATACTCCATATCATATGCAGAGAGCACCATATGCAAATAGCTCCTTAAAACCTATTTGTGATTGATAACAACAATGCTTTTGATGCTGATTTAATTATAGGGTGCTGGGCGGGGGGAGGGGGAAGCCTAGTTTTCCAAGCGGAAGGAACAAAGTTGAAAAACAAGACAGTTAAAACATTGTTCCAGGTCCAAATTAAGTATTCCATTTATATTCTTTAAATTAAAATGAAGAGAAGTAGGCTATAGAATTTATTTGGGTAAAGTATTAAGGAAACTGAACCAAAGCTTGCATTCCCCTATTTTTTCTGTTAGATATCAAACTATCCATCACTAGGAGGGGTGTATCACTGATGACAGGGACTACAGTGATCTCTGATGTCTCCATGAGTGGTGACTGGCTTCTTAAAGTAAAAAACATTTATAGTATGTCAAGTTTACATAGTTCGTGATTCCAAACCCTTTTGATGATGGTGGTGAGGGTACCCAAGATGGTGCTGGTGGTGTTGGTGCTAGTGGTGATAATGGTAGTGAATGTGTTAGTGGTGTGACAGTGGTGGTGGCAGTGTTGGTGGCGGAAATGATGGTGGCAGTGGTGGTGGTGGTGATGGTGGTAATGTGGTCACGGTGATGTTGGTGATGGAGGTGGAGGTGGTGATGGTGGTGGTGGTGATGAAGTGTTGCCATTTGCACTCAGCTTTTAAGGATAAGCAGGAATTTCAATAGGCAGATATTTTTGGGAATGGACATTCCAAGCTGAGGAAGCAGGTTAGCTGGGGTCAGTAAATTTCTCTGACTGGCTGGAATATGGGGTGACTGGCGTATATTAAGAGTGTGAAAGATGACCGTGGAAAGATGTACTGGGGTCATCTGGTGAAGCCTTGGATACTAGGACAGGAATTTTGAAAAAGTATCTGCCTGGGACAGCAAGGAGGACAGTGAGATGACTAGAATCATTCAAAGAAAAAGTGATGAGGAGCTCACCAAAAGCAGCAGCCCTTGGGATAGAGATGTGAGAATAGATAAGACAGTGATTTGTGGATCAACAGAACTTGACAAGTGACTGAGTGTGGGGATCCAGGGAGAGTCATGCTCTGTGTAATGACCAGCTCTGAGGGCATGGGTGGTGGATGGTGTTACTTGGCTTTTCCATAGGATCTGGCACTGTGCCTAGTACGCAGTAGATGCTCTGAAAATGTCTGGGATCTGTTTAACTGCTTTGAGTCACCCTGGCTAAAGAGCTGACTCTGTGGCTGGATTTCACTCTTTTCCTTCATTCTTCCTGAGAGTCATACTTAGACAGTGGCACACCCACACACAGACCTACTTTCCATGGCTGTAGCCCAGTCCACAGTTTGGTCAGGCTCCAGGTAGCTGACTGGGGATGATGGCATTGTATACTGCTCCCTTCCCCAGCCCATATTACAGGAAGGGGACCGTTGAAGGGTGAGGAGTCTGGGATAGCCTCATGGAAGAGGTGATATTTGATCTGAGTCTTGAGGAAGGATAAGGGTTGGATAAACAGAGAGGGAGGATGTTTTAAGAGGGAAGAAGGCAGGGGCTGAGGCTTAGGCATTGGAATGAGTGGGTCAGTTTTGCAGAAGTGGAGGCACATGGGAGCTGTTGGATAGACTCCCTCTGGTCACACTAGGGAAGGCCTTGAACACTCAGGCAAAAAAGCTGGGCTTACATTTAGGGCAGGGGCTTCTGAGTTAGGACAATTTGTGTTCATCTAATATCCGTGTTTCCGCTTCATGCCTTGGTCTCTGTTGCAATCACTTGGGGCCCTGTGAGTGAGCTCTGGCAAACAGGGATGTGCGCAGAAGTGCTTCATCCATCCCTCTCTGCCCCTTCTGTGGTGCCCCTGGAAATGCTCCAGGTGGTGCAGCTACAAGATGGCAGAACCTCCAGTACTCAAGCTCCTGATTGTGAGGAGCAGGACCCGGGACAGATATTGTAACTGAGAAATAACGTTTTGCTGGGATAGGGCCTGTGGTTTTGGTTAATTTGTTAGAGCAGTTATTCTGACAGCTTCTAAGGCTTGGGGGTCAAAGAGAGTAATGAGCGAGCTGGGGTGGGGGAGGATATGTATCAGGTCACATCTTCTTCATCTGTGCAACTTCCCCTTGTGTGAAATCAGATGGATACAGATTCTTCTGAGCAGTAGGGAGAGTGTTGATTAAAAAAAAAAACCACGAATGCCTCTCCTTTTCACTGGGCACCCTCCTTTCGTCTGCACTGCTTTTTGAACACCTTGGAGAATGAGATGCTTGAAGGGAAGGGTGATGCTCTGGATGAAGCAGGGTGTTAGGAGGCAAGACCCTTCAGTTCTATCCACACATCAGCCTGCCAGTGAAGGCCCTTTAGAACTCCCCACACAACTCAGAATCCAGCTTGAAAATACTTCGGTAGCACCAAAGGGCACGGGTTTGGGTTTGAGAGATCTGGACTTGAGCCCTGGCTCCATCTGTTACTAATTGTGTGAATGTGGCTAAATTTCTTTATCTCTCTGGGCTACCTTTTTCATTTAAAATTGGATACAATAATTGGTACTTCCTACTGTATAGGACTACTGTGCAAATAAAGAGAAATAAAATGTGCGAATGATGCTTTGTGAACTATATAGGTCTCTGCAGGTATGTGTGGTTTGCTCATTATCATGCATGCATGGCTGCAAAGCTGTTTCAGTTGAGGCCTCATTGCTCCCTCTCGCATTTACCTATGGTGTACATTCCAGAACCTTCACACCTCTTTCCGTATATGACCTTGTCTTTCATTTTATTGAGAATATCAAAAACTTCCAATATAGCTGTCTCAATTTCTCTCTCATACCTTTGTACATCCTCTCATTCTTCTCTCCTGTTTTGGAAGAAGATGGCATTCTCCTCTGCTCCAAGACCAAATCCTCCATTTGAACTCACAGCCCCATTCTATCACACCTCCTTCAAAATTTTGCTCCATCCATCAACCTCTATCTTTATTGTATGTTCCAGTATTTCTATACTTAGTCAGATAATATGTTTCAGTCTCTGGCATCCCGGAAAAAACCCCACACATTACCTAGCATATTGCCTCATAAGATTCAACCTCATCTTTCTCGTCTTCTCTTTACCACATATATTTATGAAAGAATAGCTCAACTTCTCCACTTCCACTTCCCCACACATTTGGAGCAAGAAGAATGGAAGTAAATGCTTTCTGACCACAATTAAACAGCAAGTTAACTTTTCATGGGTGTGATGAATGTGGGCAAGAAAGAGAGGTGGTTCTTCACTCTTCAGTTCTGAAGAGATGCACAGTATCTAAAAAAAAAAAGTTATATAACCACGGAACTAGATGAAATAACTCCATAACTTTTCTTCAATCCTCTCTCACTCTGGGTTCTCAGCAATGTCATTGCTTCATTGTTTTTTTTTTTTTTTTTACTGTAGGTGATGAAACTATTTCTGTTCCGTGAAGCATGTGAGTATTTGGAGACTTGAGCTAAACATCCTCTCACCTAATAGACAGCACATTTGGGATTAGAAACAACCTGGATCTTTTAAGAGAAACCACAAAACCATGGAACCCAATATATGAAAAGCAATGACAGTGACAGATCATCACACAGGGGGAAAGAGTCAAGATTGTTGGGGGGCTAAGCCTGTCTCAGGTACTCTTCTCAATCCCTGTCTTAGGATGAGCAGCTGACCACTGTCTATGCCTGGGGGCAACCTAGAATGGAGGTAGCTATTATTTACTCTCTAAATCTGAGAGACAGATTTTGTTTCTTCCTATTGCTCAACTGAGACGTGAATAAGTTGTTCTCTCCACTCTAGGGATCTGTATCAGGGTAAACACAAATGGGGCATTCCATCTCTCAAATCTTTCCCTGCTCCTGGGTGCAACTAAATTTTCATCAGGGGCTCCTGGTGGTGGTGCACAGCTGGGGACATGCTGGTAACATCTGGCTCTATGAACAGAAAAATCCCTAATTGGTAGAATTCTGTGATGTAAATACTTCTGCCATGGCCAATTTCAAGCTACAACATGTCACTGAACATGGAATTGTGAAGACGTGTGAACAATTGGCTCTTGCAAGCTGGCTCCAGCATACCACTGAATACACCACATATTCTGTTACCAAAGTAATACACATCATAGAAAATTTGAAAACCAAATAAATACAGAGCAGAATGTAGAGAAAAAAAATACCAGGCACTCCACCATCCAAAAAAAAGACTTAATAATTTGATATATTCCATTTCCATTAAAAAAAGGAAATTCTATGCATGGACTGCTTTTAGTGTTTAGTTTTTATATGGTTGTCATTGTCATTCTACAGTTCTATTTCCTTTTCGTACCAAATGTAACATAAGGATTTCCCCTTATTATTACAAATTTGTCCTAAACATTTTAGCAGCTGCATAATATTCTAATGTATGAGCAAACCAGTCTGTCTCATGGTACACTGAGGTTGTTTCTGACTTTTGATAAAAAATGATCTTGTTTACCTTAATAAACATCTTCAAATCTCCCAGATATACTTTTGAAGAAGCCAAGGGAGCAGCGGTCCTATGAGAAAGGAGAAGGGAAACCTCTGGGAACAGCTGCCAAAGCTCAGGGACCACAGAACCTGAACTGAGTCTTACTCTCATCTGCTAAAAGATTTCCAGGCTCTCATCTCTGAAAGCCACATCCCTGTCAGGGTAAAGACAAATGGGGCATTCCATCTCTCAAATCTTTGCCTGCTCCTGGGTGCACCTAAAGAAAATTCAGAAAGGCAATTCAATGAGCTCAGAATGAAATTAATAAACAAAGGGAAGACATCACTAAAGACATTGAAACTCTAACAAAAGAATCAAACAGAAATTCTGGAGCTGAAGAACTCAGTAAATGAGATGAAGAACGTATTAGAAAGCATCGGAAATAGAGCAGACTATATGGAAGAGAGAATCAGTGAGCTCGAGGATAGAAATCTAGAAAAGATTCAGGTAGAAGAGGAGAGATAGCTAAGGTTTTTAAAAAATGAAGCAACTCTACAAGAACTATCCAACATCATTAGAAAAGGCAACATAAGGGTAATGGGATCCCAGAAAGACAGGAGAGGGAGAAGGGAGCAGAGGGCTTATTTAAAGAAATAATAGCTGAGAACTTCCCCAAACTGGGGAAAGAACTGGATGTAAAATTCCACAAAGCTAATAGAACCTCTAATTATCTCAGTGCAAAAAGACCTTCTCTGAGACACTTTATTGTAAAACTGTCAAAAATCAATGGTAAAGAAAGAATTTTAAAGGCAGTCAGGGAAAAAAAACGACAGTAACTTACAAAGAATCTCCAATAGGCTATCAGCAGATTTCTTAGGAGAAACTCTACAGGCCTGGAGAGAATGAAATGACCTACTTAAAATATTGAAAAATAAAAACTGTCAGCCAAGAATACTCTATCTGGCAAAGTTATCCTTCTAATATGAAAGAGAAATAAAGGCTTTCCAAGATGAGCAAAATCTGAGACCTGTCTTACAAGAAATGTTGAAATGAGCTCTTCTACCTAAAATGAAAAGGCAAAAGAACACAAAACTTTGAGTAAGGTGATAAATAAACAGAATCAGAAAATTGTAACTCTATATCAGAATACGTTGTTAAACACTTAATTATAGCATAAAGTTTAAAAGGGGGAAGACATTAAAAATAACTATATCTACTTCAATTTGGTAACAAACTCACAACATAAAAAGGGATAATTTGTGACAACAAAAACATAAAAGAGGAAGATGAAAAAGATGGAGCTTGTATAGGTCAATGAAGATAAGATGATATCAGCAGAAAAAGCACTATCTCATCTATGAGATCTTTTATGCAAACCTCAAGGTAACCACAAAACAGAAAACTAGAGACATGAAATATAAAAAAAGAGGAAACTGAGAAACACATCACAGAAAGCCATCAAACTAAAATGGCAAACAGAAACACAAATAGAAAGAAAGAATAGAGATATAGAGCAACCAGAAAACAAAAGATAAAATTGCAGTATTAAATCCTCATATATCAATAATTACCCTAAATATAAATGATTGAATTCATTAAGCAAAATACAGAGTGTCTGGGTGGATTAAAAAACAAGACCCAACTATATGTTGCTTCCAGAAGACTCATCTCAGTGATAAAGACAAACATAGGCTCAAAGTGAAGGGATGGAAGATGATACTCCAAGCAAATAGCAACTAAAAGAAAGTAAGTGTAACTATACTCATATCAGACAAAATAGACTTCAAGCCAAAAAAGGTAACAAGAGATAAAGATAGACATTATATAATGACAAAGGGGACAATCCATCAAGAAGATAGAACGTTTATTAATTTGTATGCACTGAATGTAGGAGTGCCAATGTATATAAAGCAACTATTAACAGACGTAAAGGGAGAAATTGACATAATAATAGTAGAGAACTTTAACACCCCACTTACATTAATGGATAGATCATTCAGACAGAAAGTCAACAAAGAAATGTTGGCTTTAAATGAAACATTAGACCAGATGAACCTAATAGATATATAGAGAACATTCCATCCAAAAGCAGTAGAATACACATTCTTCTTAAGAGCACATGGAACTTTCTCAAAGATAAACTATATATTGGGATGCAAACAAGTCTCAACAAATTTAAGAAGATTAAAATCAAATCAAGCACCTTTTCCACCCATAACAGTGTAAAACTAGAAATTAACTACAAGAATAAAGCTGGAAATATCATAAATATGCGAAGACTAAACAACACGATGCTGAACAACTATTGGGTCAATGAAGAAATCAAAGGAGAAATAAAAAAATACCTGAAGACAAGTGAAAATGAAAATATGACATACCAAAACGTATGGGACGCAGCAAAAGTGATACTAAGAGGGAATTTTATAGCAATACAGGTTTACCTCAAAAAACAAGAAAAATCTCAAGTAAACAATCTAACCTTATACCTAAAGGAACTAGAAAAAGAACAAAGCCCAACGTCAGTAGAAGGAAGGAAATAATAAAAATCAGAGCAGAAATAAATGAAATAGAGGCTAAAAAGACAACAGAAAAGATCAATGAAACTAAGAGCTGGTTCTTTGAAAGATAAACATAATTGACAAACCTTTAGCTAAACTCACTAAGAAAAAAAAAAGAAGGCTCAAACAAGCAAAATGAGAAGCAAGAGGAGAAGTTACAATGGGATACCACAGAAATATAAAGGATTGTAAGAGACTGCTATGAACAACTATACACCAACAAATTGAACAACTTAAAAGAAATGAATAAATTTTTAGAATTATACAACCTTCCAAGACTGAACCATGAAGAAATAGAAAATCTAAATTGACTGATCACTAGTAAGGAGATTGAAAGAATAATCAAAACTTCCCAAAAAACAAAAGTCCAGGACCAGATGGCTTCACTGGTGAACTCTACCAAAGTTTCAAGAAATATTTTATACCTATTCTTCTCAAACTCTTCCAAAAAATCAAAGATGAGAGAATGCCTCCTAATACATTTTATGAGGTTAACATAACGTTGATACTAAAACAAGATGAAGACAATACGAAAAAAGAAAATTACAGGCCAATATCTCTGATGAACATAGATGCAAAAATCTTCAACAAAATATTAGTAAACCAAATGCAACAATACATTAAAAGGATCATATATCATGATCAAGTAGGATTTATTCAGGGATGTAAGGATGGTTCAACATCCACAAATCAATCAACATGATACACCACATTACAAAATGAAGAATACAAATCATATGATCATCTCAATAGATGCAAAGAAAGCATTTGACAAGATTCAACATCCATTTATGATAAAAATTCTCAATAGAATGAGTATAGAAGGAATGTAACTCAACATAATAAAGGCCATTTATGACAAACCAACAGCTAACATCATACTCAATGGTGAAAAACTAAAACCTATCCCTCTACGATCAGGAACAGGGCCAGGATGCCCACTATGTTTAAGATAGGATTGGAAGTCCTAAATAGAGCAATTAGGCAAGAAAAGGAAATAAAAAGCATCCAAATTGGAAAGGAAGAAGTAAGACTGTCACTATTTGTGGACAACATGATTTTATATATAGAAAACTCTAAAGACTCCATCAAAAACTATTAGAAATAAATATAGTAAAGTTTCAGGATATAAAATCAAAATACAATTGTGTTTCTGTTGTGTTTCTATACACTAACAATGAACTATCAGAAAGAGAAATTAAGAAAACAATCCCATTTACAATTGCAACAAAAATAATAAAATACCTAGGAATAATTTTAACCAAGGAATTGAAAGATCTGTACTGTGAAAACTATAAGACATTGTTGAAAGAAATTGAAGCAGACACAAACAAATGGAAAGATATTCTATGCTCATGGATTGGAAGAATTAACCTAGTTAAAATGTCCATACTACCAAAAGCAACCTGCAGATTCAATGTAATCTTTATCAAAATTCCAATGACATTTTTCACAGAATAAAACATAAAGTCCTAAAATTTGTACAGAACCACTTAAAAAGACCCAGAATAGTCAAAGCAATTCTGAGAATAAAGAACAAAGCTGGAGAAATCACACTCCCTGATTTCAAATTACACTACAAAGCTATAGTAATCAAAACACCATGGAATTGGCAAAAAAACAGACACACCTATTCATGGCATAGCATTGAGAGCCCAGAAATAAACCCACACATATAGGGACAACTAATTTACAACAAAAGAGCCAAGAACATGTAACAGAGAAAGGAAAGTCTCTTCAGTAAATGGTGTGAAAACTGGACAGCCACATGCAAAAGAATGAAAGTAGACCATTATCTTACACCATACACAAAAGTTAACTCAAAACTGATTAAAGACTTGAATGTAAGACCTGAAACCATAAAACTTTTAGAAGAAAACATAGGCAGTACACTCCTTGACATCAGTCTTAGCACTATCTTTTTGGACCTGTCTCCTCAGGCAAGAGAAAAAAAAGGAAAAGTAAACAAATGGGACTACATCAAACTAAAAAGCTTTCTGCACAGCAAAGGAAACTACCAACAAAATGAAAAGACTACCTACCAAATGGGAAAAGATATTAGCAAATCATATATGATAAAGGGTTAATATCCAAAATATATAAAGAACACATACGACTCAACCACAAAAAAACAAACAACCTGATTTAAAAATGGGCAGAGGATCCTAATAGACATTTTTCCAAAGAAGATGCACAAATGGCCAGCAGGCACATGAAAAGATGTTCAACATCACTAACTATTAGGGAACACCACCTATTAGGGAAATGCAAATCAAAACCACAATGAGATTTTACCTTATGTCCGTTAGAATGGCTATTATAAAAAAACCAAGAAATAACAAAGTGTTGGAGAGGACGTGGAGAAAAGAGAATCTTCATACATTGTTGGTGGGAATGTAAATTGGTGCAGCCACTATGGAAATTCATCAAAAAATTAAGAATAGAACTACAACATCATCCAGCTATTCCACTTCCAAATATTTATCTGAAGAATACAAAAACGCTAATGCAAAAAGATATATGCACCCTATGTTCACTGGAGCATTATTTACAATAGCCAAGATATGGTTATAATCTAAGTGCCCATGATGGATGAATTGATAAAAAAGATGTGACATATATACACAATGGAATACTACTCAGCCATAAAAAGACAAAATCTTGCCATTTTCAATAACATAGGTGAACCTTGAGGCATTATGCTAAGTGAAATAAGTCAGATGGAGAAAGATAACATATGATTTCACTCGTCTGTGGAATATAAAAAAACCAAACCAAACAAACAAATAAAACAAAACAAAAACAAACACATAGATACAGAGAACAGATTGGTGGTTACTAGAGGGGAAAAGGGGTGAGGGGAGGGCAAAACAGGTAAAGGAGGTCAATTGTATGGTGATGGATGGAACCCCTAGATATTGGTGGTGAGCACACTGTAGTGTATACAGAAGCTGAATTAAAATGTTGTACACACGAAACTTCCCAATAAAAAGAGCGAAAGTTAATGAACAAAAAGCAGAATGGATAATCTTTTTGGAAAGTATTTTGGAATAAAAATAGAGAAAGCAGAAATTTAAAAAAATTGAAAGATGGTATATAGTTGTATATTATTAAATTAAAAGTCACTATCAAATAGATTTTTTTCTTAAAAGTATAAATTAACAAATTGGAAAAGCAGAAACACTAAAAGTAGCAGTGATAGAATTAAAAATACAGAGTTCTTCCCATAAATGGCTCTAGGGCTAGCTGGTTTTAAGGATGAGTTCCTTTGCTAATTCCAATGCTATTTCCAAAAACCAGTATGGTTTTCAAAAGCATCCCTCACCTTGATACCCAAACCTGACAAAGACAGCACAAAAAAAGATAAATATTACTTTTGCATGTTGATATAAAAATCTTATTTAACATAACTAGTCAGTATAATAAGAGCACAATATTTCACAACCAACTAAGATTTATCCAGGAGTCTCAGGGATAGAACTACAATGATTTGCATCCATAGGGTACCCTAAAAAATGCTTTTCTCAACAGATGCTGATATATTTTGGTAAAACTCTTTATCTAGCTAGGAATAGATGGATGCTTCTTAAAATAATAAAAAGTATGATTATTGAGAAACAACCTTCTCAACAAAGTTTCCAGTATTCATCTTAATTGTGAAACCAATAACCACAAACCCACTTAATGGTAAAGTTTTGGAGGCATTCCCAGAAAAGTAAGAAAATCAAAATCATTATTATTTAATGCTGTGAAAGTTTTGATCATTATAGTACAACATGAAGCTGAAATAAGAGGTATAACAACTCGAAAGATGGAGACAAAAATTATTATTTACAGATATGATTGTATTCCAAGAAAAAAATCAGCCTAAACACTATTAGAATCAATACAGCGGCTAGATAAAAGATAAACTCATAAAAACAAATTATTTGGCTATGTTACTAGTTGGAAAATATAAAAAAGAATCACTTCAAAATCTGGACGTAATACTCTAGTTGAGGCCCAATATAGTTAATTCCTTCTCCTTCTGGAATAGTCCCTGAAATTGTCGAAGAAATGTAAAAATGAATTTCAGCTCTAGAAAAGAGTACAAGGTGCCATCCATCGGCCAGAGTGAATTCCTTCAGGTTACCGAGCAGCTCAGATCTGACTGAGTGAGTCTAGCCAGATGCAGAAAGAACAATCCACTTGGGAAAACAAATGTAAGGGAGTGCCCCAGCGCAGAAGGCTGCGGGGTAGAGCTGAGGAAGGGCTCCAGGGAATGCTTGAGGCTAGACCGGGAACTTGCTTCCAGCTTTGGAATGTTCAGCAGGCATCAGGGTAAGAAACTGCCAGCTCAGGGGCCAGTGCCCAGCCTCCCATTGGCATGAACAGCTGAGGGCAGAAACTCTAATGACTGGAGAAGAGGGTCAGGGCTCTGAATGTCTCTGGGATTTCTCCCTACAGCTCGGGGGGAAGCAGCTGGGAAGAGGAAAAGCACAGCAAGCCCATGCTTACTTCTTTTCCTTTCCTCTGCAGTTGAAAGATTTGAGGAGGGACCTCCTACAACTCCGAATCCATCTTCACTCCCCACACTGGGCTACACTTTATAAGGGTGAGCAAAAAGAGAAAATGATTTGGCAGATCCGACAATGGAAACCAATCTGGGTAAGAATTAAATGTCTCTTTGTGAAAGATCTTACTTCAAGAAACAAGGAAATTCCAGGTAATCCCCTAATTGTTTTTAAAACAATATTTGAGAGGCTGTTGCATCTATGAAAAGGGCAGGAAACAATACTTTCAAAGGAAAACATGATTGCAGAATTTAAAATGAAACGGAAGTAGTGAAGAGCAGATCATCTGTTGATCCTGCAATTTCATAAGAAACGCTTGAGAATTCACCCAGAAGACAGCCAAAAGATGAAAGAAATGACCAAGATTAGTAAAATAGTAAGGGACATGGTGAGTAGACTTGAGGGAGACAAGTTATGCATAGCATTAACTCTGCAAAGTACAGCAGAACTGAGGGCAGGCAATTAAAAAAAAATTTTTTTTGAGGAAGATTAACCCTGAGCTAACATCTGCTGTCAATCCTCCTCCTTTTTTGCTGAGGAAGACTGGTCCCGGGCTAACACCCATGCCCATCTTCCTCTGCTTTATATGTGGGACACCTACCACAGCATGGCTAGACAAGCAGTGCATAGGTCCACACCCGGGATCCGAATTGGTGAACCCTGGGCCACCCAAGTGGGGCACGTGAACTTAACCACTAAGCTACCAGACCGGTCCTAAAGAAAAAAAATTTTTTTTAAAGAAAATTTCCCTGAACTAGAAATCTAAGTTTAGATTGGAAGGTCTCAGCGATGATGGAAAAATACAATACAAATCTCAAAATACGTATATTCTGTTGTGTTTTTATATAAAGAATAAAGAAAAATCTTAAATGCAGGCAGGCAGAAATCACAAATTATCTAAATTGGAAAAGATCAGATGGCATCAGATTTCTTCACAAAACTAAATGCCAGAAGACAAAGGAGCAATGTCTAAAGAATTTAGAGCGAAAACGATTGTGGTCTAATAACTCTACAAATAGCCAAACTATTTTTCTGCTGAAATATTCATTTTTGTTTCGTCTCTTTATTCCCTAGTGATTTTTTTCAAGCGTTAATATTTTTATTCTAGTGGTGGGATGCCTTGAAAATTTCACATTGCCGAATTAAAAAATGCCATGTAGGTAATAATTTATATTCATTTTGAAGAAACTTAAATTGCAGATAAGCAAAAATAAAAATTTTAAGTGACCTGTAATCCCATTTCCAAGATAATATTGAGCATTAAACTTTGCTATATAGCTTTCCAGACTTTTCCCCTATAACCTGGAAGTACATGTACACACTTTATAAAACACACAAGTGGTGTTACACTATACATATTACTTTGAAGTCTGTTTTTTTTACTGATCGCAATATTATGAATATATTTTCATGTTAATGATCACGCTTGTCGAATGTTATTTTTAGTGACTGCATAGTTTCTCTTTGTGTGGATGATCCACATTGCTTTAATCAGTCTGCTATGAATGAGCACTTGTTTCTCATTTTACACCCTCATAGACCATGCTGCTATCAATATCTTGCATATACATTCTTGCTCTAATGACTTCCTAAGAATATAATTGCTGATCCAAATCAAGCGTACAGACAGCACCCACCTTCCCGAGAACCTTGTTGATACGTAGCATTTTCATTAAGTTTAATCTGAGCCAGTCAAATAAAGAGAAAATTGTATCCATTATTACAATACAGTTTTTCATACTCTTTCATGAGCTGTTAGGTTTTTGACCCTTGCCTTATTATTGATTAGTTAAAGCTCTTTTATGTTAGTTATATTAATGGTTTGTCTCATACCTTACATTTCCCCCCCCAGTTTGTCATTTGTTGAACTTCCTCCTGGAGTGTCCTGATATACAGAATTTAACACGTCTATACCTGTATCTAGATCTGCGTCTCTATTCAAACCAGCAATCGCTTTCATTTTGGTTTTGCCTTGAGCGTTATGCTTCAAAAGCCTCTTGTTCATCTCAGCTTATTTGGAATTTATATTGGTTTCAAGTTGTGAGAAAGAAATACAGCTTTATGGTTAGCCCGGTTTCTCCAGAATATGTTTTATGGATAATATTTCTGTGGGAATGCTAACAGGGGTTAATCAAAAGAAGGATTCTATGATCAAATATGCTTGGGAAACACAAGGTTTAAGCAAAAGCGTTAAGTTTCTTTACTGCAAAACTTATCAGAGTGGAGACTATTCATTGCAATATAATTTGAAATAGCTAAACACTAAGAGCAGTTCAAATATACATCCATATCATCCCAGATAAATAAACTGTGTTTTATCCATGCAAAGGCATACTATGCAGTTGGAAAGAAAAAATGAGAATGCTTGCTCTATACTGGTGGGAAAGGATATCTGAGAGAAAATGTTAATGGAAAAAGCAAGAATGGTGTGTATCATACATTACAGTTCCTGTTAAGCAAGGAGATAATAAGAATACATATTCAAACTTTTTGTGTGTGTGTGAGCAATATTGGCCCTGACCTAACATCAGTTGCTAACGTTCCTCCTTTTTTTTCTCCCCAAAGCCCCAGTACATAGCAGTATACCCTAGTTGTAAGTCTTTCTAGTTCTTCTATGTGGGACGCCACCACAGCATGGCTTGATGAGCTGTCTGTAGGTCTGGGCCCAGCACCTGAACCAGCGAACCCTGGGCCACCAAAGTAGAACACGTGAACTTAACGACTTGGCCACAGTGCCAGCCCCTGAATCATGTAAAATGTATTTCTCAAATATTCTCTTATGCCATTCAATAAAGTCTAAAATAGCATGATGTTTTTCATTTTCTTTATATAATTTCTGACTATTTCTTAATTATTCTGAGTGTTTTTATTTTCTTTCTTTTGTAAAGGAGATCTGTCATCTATTTTGTTTTCTCAAGGATTATTGCTGATATAAGCTACTTTTTTCTTTGATATTTCGTTTTAACAAATTTATTTTTGACATTTATTGAGACATATATATGATGATTCCCTTCTACCAATCAATTTGATGAAATATAATAACAGATTTTCTGATAACTGACTAAGCCTATTTGCCAGAAAAATTGACTCTCAAAAACGAAGCTTCACTATTTAAAAATAATTCTGAAATTTTTTGGTGAATCTTTTAATCAGAATGTTTGCATCTATTTTTGTAAATGGAATTGGCCTGAAGGTTTGTTTTGGAGCTCTCTTTGTCAGCTTTTTACATTTAGGTCATACTAAACGTGTATGATAAATTTGCAAGTTCTTCATATGGTTCTGAACTCTTGAAGAGCTTTATCGGGTATTTCAAAGAATATCTCTGCACAAATTTTGACTGCAGTGCCTTTATAAATGTAATTCTTGAACAGTATTTTCATTTCTCCCTTCTGAGACTGCATCATTTTGATTATTTACAGTTTTGTAGAAAATCACCCATTTTATCTTACTGTCAATTATGCTATCCGGCCTGTTCGCACTTTCTCAGTCTAAGGGCAGCTGCCTCTGGAAATTGATCGAGGCAGCCCACAGGGATCCTAAATCGGGTGGTCCCATCTTTCTCAGGCTTACATTTTCACCTCCCAATTAGTGGTTGCTAGTATATATTGTCCATGACAGCCCTTGATGGCTGTCTCATATTTGGCTCCTTCTGCACAATATCTACCAGAAACATAATGAAATTTCTGCCATTTGTATGGCAACTTTCCTAGTTTCTGCATTAATGTAGGTTTTTCTTTCTCTGTCATCTTTTTTTTACTTTGTTCGTTCTAATTTCTTCCTAGGAGTAAGGGCCTTGTTTTTATGCTACCATCTTTCCCTGAAGTGTCAATGCACTTTTCATTCTTTCTTTGTTTTTTGGGGGAAAGATTAGCCTTGAGCTAGCATCTGCTGCCAATCCTCCTCTTTTTTGCTGAGGAAGACTGGCCTTGAGTTAACATCTGTGCCCATCTTCCTCTACTTTGTATGTGGGATGCCTCCACAGCATGGCTTGCCAAGCGGTGCCATGTCCACACCCGGGATCCGAACCGGTGAACCCTGGGCCGCCAAAGCAGAACACGTGAACTTAACTGCTGTGCCACTGGGCCGGCCCTCAATTTTCATTCTTGATTTAACTGCTTTTCATCAACAGCAGTGACAATACTAAGTGCCCTGGGCTCTATCTATAAATGTAGCAGGTGACAGGGGAGGAGATTAATCACAACAGCCAGCATAAACAATCAGTCCTGGAAACACAAGTGTGCTGACACCCCTTTGGCCAAGGCCTGGAGCAGCTTGGCAAAGGGTCCACACTTCTTTGTTTTATTTGCAAAATAATCAAGAAGGTGGAAAATATAAGAAGTAACGCCGCAGGGACATTTTCTAATATTCTCTTTTTCCCTCTTACTCTCTGTCAATTAGTTGATTTTCAATTTTCATTATTATTAATGAAAGTAAAGAATATGTATAAATACAAAATTTTCAGCTAATATCTGATAATGAGTCATAACATTACAAATGTTGTAAATCATGACAATGGCATATTTTTATAGTCTCTGTTATAACTAGTACTTCCAGAGAATTATATTAGAGTTAATATAGCCACATTCATGTACTCTTCCATAAAATTCTCCAGGCAATTAGAGTCACGAATGATGCTGCTTTCTGGCATAACCTCCTTTCCCAATGCTAATGGTAATATTTGGAATTCAGAACAGTCTTGTCTTACTTCTTGCTAAAACGCTACTGCAAAGTTATATATATACAAGTTTAATTAACAAAAAATGACATATGACCAATATTAACAAATGATTCAGGGAAGCTGAAATTCCCCAGCCAGCCTAAATCTCATTCTTTTGGATGATTTCTCATTTTTCATCCTCATTACAGACTTTTTCTTGGGCCTGGTGTTGGCTTGTTTATTTTCCTTGTTCTCAGGGGTGTTGCCCTAGAACCTTCCAGAACCACTGCAACTTGACAGCCTGTAGAGCCTCCTCAAGAATGGGCTTGGCTCCAAGTAACTTTGAAAGCTACTGCACACTGCTCCTAGGTTTACTAGAACAGGGTGGTCAATGCATTCTTGCAAAATCAAATGTTTCTTCTTTATACTTTCATCTTCCTTTCACTGCTTTTTTCTTCACCAGGAAGAGTCACTTTTGGTCTCCCATGAACTCTTTCTTCCTCCCCAGCCCATCAATTCCACCTTTATAGGACTTCCTGAGTGGTGGCACAGTTTTGCTTAGAGCAGGCATGGCTCAGCTACCAGCTTTCTAATTGTGACAGGACCATTACAAATTGTGAAAATATCGTGTTAATAACAAGCCCAAGTCCCAGCTTTGATGAATGTTATAATGTTAGCATAATTTGCTATAAGTGCAGATTGTAAACATAAACAGGGGGTGGCAGAGGACATTGATCTGGTCCCTGCAGGAATCTAGGGTTGCAGCTTGAGGCAGCTCACTTTGAAGTTTGCTGTTTCATCTTACTAGTAGGTTAAGAGAGAGCACTGAAGTAATCAGTTTTCAAAGGAGGGGATTAGTTAATAAAGTTATCATACATATATTTACGCATATGTGCATATATAGTCACATCAAGTTGTAGAAACACGTTTAATGACACAGGAAACTGTTTATGATGTGGTAAATGAAATAAGCAGATTATAAGATGTACATACAAATGGCTCTTAAATTATGACAAGATGTCCAACCCCATCCTAGGAAGAGAAATGCACATTTTAATTATAATGAGACATCATTTTTTCCCCATCAGATGGGCAATAAGCTCAAAACTTGACAATATACTCTTTTGGTGAGGCTGTGGAGAACCAGAGACTCTGAAACATTGCTGGTGGGACTGCAAGTCAGTACAATCCCACACGGATGGCAAATATCACAATTAAAATGGCATATCTCTTTGACTCAGCAATTCCACTTTTGGGATTTTTATGCTACAGATAGCCTTGCATGATTATGTACAGGTTATTTATGGCGGCTCTCTAATTGCAAAAGTCTGGAGACAATCCAAAGTCCATCAAGAGAGACTGGTTAAATAACATGGTACATTCACAATATGGAATACTGTGTAGCTGAAAAGAAGAGTAGAGAGGCTCTTTATGAATTGATATGAAAAGATCTCCAAGACATATTAAGTTTAAAAAAACAGGGTACTGAACAGTGTCCATAAAAAGCTATGTTTTGTGTTCCAAAAGGGGAAACAATCTACGTTTGTGTTGACTTATAAATATATATATATGTCACTGCAAAAGAAACTAAAAACAATATTTCCCCAGAGATGGAATCAGAGACTAGAAGGATATCCATTCAAATGTTAGAGCCTTTTGTAAATGGCAGTAATATAGGTGATTAAGGAAATGATAGGAATTTTCACCATACTCCATAATATTTTCATATTTTTAAATGAAAAATAAAGTTTTAAATGACTTTCCAGGAGGATGAACCAAGTGTTTCTGCAGCCTTCTGTAGCCCGGAGATCATGCTTACAAGTAGACCAGCAAAGGGAGAGGGCTGTGGGGACTGCATGGGCCCTGTTCTCTGGTTAACATTCGTCACGTTTCTCCAGGGACAAGCATTTGTCCTAGATCCCCTTAGATCAGCTGTGAATATTCCAGGGGGGCTGAAGCATAGGAGTGAGCAAGGCGAAATAAAGAGTCAAGTAAACATAAGAAGGAAGTGGGGCCCGTCCACACTTGGACCTATTCAGAGCTGAGTACTTAGGAATAATGTCATCCCGGCAAAGCCCCTCACCTCAGACGATAATTTCTTATGGAGAAACTTTGGGGGTTATCCCAAGGAAAGCAGTTTCTTGAGCACTTGTTAGAGCAAAAACCTTTAAATGCTGTTTAATTTTGAGTTAAAAAAAGAAACATACATTCCAGAAAAGGTATAAATCAATTACCTGGGATTATGAGTAATTTTTAAGGAAACACTTATATGCTACTACCACTGTCCTCAAGAAATAGAATAATGCCATCCCCTCAGAAGCATCTCTAAGTGTCCCTTCTTCACTTGATCTTAGCCAAAAGGCCGAGAAGTGAGTAATCTTGATCACACCTTATTCCCTCTCGGTTTGGGGCATTAGGAACAATGGTGATATGAACATTATCTTGGATGCATTTGGGTATGTACACGCATGAGATTTTCTAGGGTAATTATACCTGAGTGAAATTGCAAGATTACAGGATAGGAATACCTTCTTCTTTTCTAGATACTACAAATATTTTCCAACGTGATTTTATCAATGTATACTTCTTCTAGAAGTCTACAAAGGACATTATTGTTCCACATCTTTGCCAAAAGTTCTAAATGCTTAATTTAGTCAGACTTGGTAACATTTGCTAGTCTAATGAGTGTGCAATAAAGTCTCATTATAGTTTTAATTTGCATTTCACTGACGAATGAAGTTGTGTGTCTCCTCATATATTAATTGGTCATTTGGATATTTCCTTTTGTGAGCTGCATGTTCAAAATTTCTGCCTATTTTTTTTTATTGGATTGTCTTTTCTTAACAGTGCTTAATTTAATCCATGTATTAATAACGAGTCTGAATGATGAATGACCAGGATTGGAGGTTCACCTTGCAGCCAGAAGGCAAACCCAGCAATCTAAGATTTTTCACAAAATCTTTTTAGGTAATTAGCTGGCACAAATTAGTCATCAGACAAATTGCGCCTAAGCATCTGCCTACCACACAATCTGCTGCCAGTCATCTGTCCGTGTACCCAGATCAATGAATGATGCTAAGGACAGTAGTTAACATACACCAGACTCTTACCATGTACGTGACACTGGAGTAAGCACGTACCTTATTGACTTCTCTTAATATCCTTATGTGGAATGTACATTAGGCTTCGAGGCTTAAATAACTTACCCATTATGACTCAACTAGACAGTGATGTGGCTGGAGATGATCCTGCATCTAACTCCACAGTTCATGTTCTTATCCTAATTATCACACTGCCTCAAAATAGCTTCCTTCTGATTTCAAATTTAGGATTATTATGTACTGTGGAAATGGCAATCAATTCTAGAAGAAGAGAATATAATTAAGTACTTAGTTTAGAGTTGGTAAATTTTAAATTCCCTAAAAATATATCGTAATGCATTACGAAGGATACTGACAGAAAATAGGTTTACGTAAAGCTTAGTATGCACTTAACATTTGCATCACAGCTCATATGTGAACGGGAAAGATGGACTCTTTCACCTTACTACTGCATCCACAAACATTTTATACATCAGATGCTCTGAATCCAGACTTATTTTTTAGGTTAGAATCATGAAATTAACAGTGATGGCAAACCTAACCATGCATCCAGTAGCAGCTCCCCAAATTCTCAAAGCAAAGAGGTCAGACAACCCAACACGTCTTGAGTCTCAAAGGGGCTTTCTAGTCATTGATAAGCAGCAAAGCATTAATAAAACAGCAAAACGTTCAAAAATTAAACACTACTGTTTCTTGGACAAGACCCCAGAGATGGGTGGGAAAATGAACCTTTATTTCCCTGCTAAACTTTGAATTTGTTGGAAGATAAAAGAACTGTGAATATTTTGAAACAAAAGTTGTGGGAAGGGGACCAGACTTTGAAAAGATCACGAGAATTAAGAACTGAGCTACCGTCTGTGAAGTCAGGGCATTTTCTATAATGAACTTTAATTCAGAGGGCGCTTTTCTTTTTTTTCCCCTTTTGAGGGAACCTTCCGGCTTTAACATGTTCACGGGTCCTGTACGGCTTGTAAAGCTATGTTCTTTCTCCCGCTGAGATCCTGCTCAGGCTTGTAGTTTCATTTGAAAGAATAATTTTCAATGTCTCCTTCTAGGCTGAGCGTTCATCCCCCCACTGCTTGATCAATTGAATCCCACAGTCTGCGTCTGGAAGGCGAAGTCTGAGCTTTATGTATTGCTTTCTGGCAAGCCATATTTCCACGCTCCATGGAACGGATGCAGCAGGATAACTGTGTGAAACAGGCTTTCAGACCCTTGGATCTAGGGGGCTGCCAGGTATAGCATCTCATTTTACCACTTAATAAGTTTAAAGGCCTGTAACGATTACATTGCTATCTGATGAATCTGTTTCAATAACAATATCTTACATCTTGCATGGCTTTTAATAGCTTACAAGGTGAGGGTACCTTATCTTGTTTGCTCTTCACAACAATTGTTTATGGGAAAGAGTGCTTTATCATCTCCCATTTTAACAACAAGAAGAGACTGTGATCTTTGCCCAGAGTCACATAGCTACTAATTGGCAGTCTTGTCATTAAAACCCAGATCTTCTTATTCTAACATGTGTTCTTTTATGATTCTCATAATACACCCAAGACTGGAGAACTATAGAGGACTTTCAAAAGGACCCACATCATCAAAGTGCTCTCAGTCCAGAAAACTGATGGTAATATAAATGTCACATTGCTGCTCACTTGAGCAGAACAAAACAAAGAATAAGCCATTTCATTGTTGCCTTTAGGATAAGAAGTCTTGGAGAAAATCGCTGGGATAGCTTTGAAAAACCCTAAATGTGATCAGTCAGGCCCCTGGAAGATAAGCAGGCCTGCCCTGTAGGAGACTTGTAATTTATAAGGTCTCAGTGTGCTGGCTTTGCCTTCCCATGCATTTTTTATGTGTACGTCTCATTTTTCCAACTGTAAAATCCTGGAAGGTAGCTGTTTTGGTTTGTTTTTTTCCCAGAGGCAGATCCTGAGATAAAGATTCAAGTGCTAGTGACTTATTTGAGAGGAGAAAGGAACACCAGTAGGGAGTGGGGCAGTGGTACAGGGAAGGGAAAGTGGCCACCAAAGTGTGTGTCATCAAGCCAGCTGCCACCAGGGTGAGTGAAACTTAATACCAAAAGGAAACCCTGGGCACAGTGCAAAACACGCACCTCAGAGACAGCACCCCTAAGGGGTGAGGAAGTTGGGGTCTTCCTACGCCACCTCCCATCAGTGGTTGTTGAGAGCTGCTGGGAGTGGGGGTAACACACCCACCCTCCGAGATGCTGTGCAAGAGGACCCGGTGGCATTCTGTAGCTTAGGAAAAAGTTACCAGGCAGAAAATTGCAGACACTGGCAGGGCAAAGTGGCTGGTAAAAGGCAGGAGGGATACGGAAGAGCCCCCAAATAGAGTGCTATAACAGGATCCAGGTCTTAAGGTTTTAAAATTTTCATTCAAAGCCCAAAATTATATTTGGGACATAATCGTCCCCTGATAACTATGGACACATCAACCTGATACCAGAGCAGTTGTGAGGAACGCTTCCAGATACACATTAAACCCTAACCAACAAAAGACTGTGGAAAGAAAGAAGAGAGAAGAAAGAGCACAGAAGGCACCCAGGAGTAGTCTGTACTTACACTTTCTCGTAAACCTTGTTGGGATGTTCTGGCCATTTGATCATGCATACCACTCTGTTGGGAAAGGTCTCCGTGGTGGAGTAGTAGCCCTGGGGGAAGGCCAGCAGGAGAGCCAGGACCCAGATGACACAGATGACCCCTTTGGTGGCCGTGGCCGACAGCCGGGGCTGGAGGGGATGGATGATGGCCATGTATCTGGAGCAGAGAAGAAAGGACAAAGTTCCCATTTGGTCACCAAAATCTGCATTAGCGATTATGCATTGTTCCTGCCAATGAAAAATTTCCGGAAACCCTTTGATCCCTGGTGATTTTTACTACTTTCTGATCCCTTTCTCATACTCTATCCTTAAGCTTTATGACTTTTACAACATAAAATGCTAAAATCCATGAGAAAAGTCAGCCAGATTTTAATATTTTAGAACCCATTTAGCAACATCTCAGGAGAGGTTTTCATCATTGGAACACTCATGGTGGGGACATGATGCCCCCATATGTCAGTGGTTTACAGTGAAATTAGAAAAATAAGGACAATGTTATAAATTTACTCAAGATAAAGATTATCTTTATCCTTTTTGGATTAAGGAATAATGGTGATAGAAACAGTAGTTTTTAAAGTCCTCATGTGGCAAATTAAAAGGCTAGCAATCCTACAGGATTCCATACAATTTGAGGGGACTGTGTATGTATGAAAAAGCAGTGGCCTAAAGGCAGCAAAAAAACAACAACTCCTGGAGAAATCTTCATCAATTCTTTGAACATCTGGAAGTCAGTGTGTGACTAACAACACAGGCTTAGTGAAGAGAAAGACAGTCTCCACCTGTTGAGACAGACACACTCGAGCATATCAAAGAGCAGGGGGGTGAAACCCCGTTGCAGGAAGGGGGACGCAAAGAGAATGATGAGTTGGGGCCAGGAGCCGTTCCTCCTCCTCTCACCTGGGATTTGAATGGCTGTCCATTCGTCAAATCTGTGTGCCGCCTCTGAGATGCAGCAGAGATTTTAGGGAGAATGAATATTCCAATCAGCATTTCATATCAATTACAATCACATCAATTTTGCCTCCTTCATTTTAACAGTGATCTCCCTTTGTGTATTTTTCTTGCAAAGTTTGTGAATCCATCCCTTAAAATATGCATTTTTTTTTCAGAGTAGGGATTATGTCTTATGCCGCCTTTGGGGTTTAAATATTATCTGACAGAACCTCAGAATCACACATTTGACTCTCTGACATGCAGGTATTTCTGGCTTCCATGAGACAGCATGGTCAATGGAGACTTCAGAAATGAGCAGACAAATAGCACAGCTGTCAGCTGGCTCCACGTAATTCCACATAATTCTTTCTCTACATTCTTTGGACTCCTAGGATCTCTAGGCCAGAACTGGGGCCAGGGTTACAAGTAAAGCAATTTCATTCAGAACGCGCTCTACAAATTTGCACTGAGCACCTGCTGCACGCAGAACACAGCGTTTCCTTCTGGGCTCTCAGCTTCTAATTTCTCCAGGGAGAGAAGGCGCATAAATAAGCAGTCACAAAACAAGACAGTAGGATGTGTGACCTCAAGTGGTAATCTCACAAAAATGCTTTAGAGCCTTAGGGAGGCTGCAGAGGTAATCAGAGCTTGGAATGGCAGGTGGACTATTGGAGGGGTTTAAAGAGGTGTGCTTAGCTGGATTTGGGGTGGGCCTGCTGAGCATCCAGCTTGAAGGGCAGAAAGCATTCAGAGCCTTCCTCCTTTCTCCAAGATATGATTAGATTTGACTCTGTCCTGGAAACTTGATGGCTCCATTTTCCTGAAGGCTTCTTTAGTATCCTTTTATTATCCTAAACTTTAGAATATCTTTCTTCACAGTTTCTTGCTAGGGACATAGGCTTTCTTCTCTGGTCTCTAAGAGTGCTGCCACTGCAGGTGTTCCATGGAGGCTGGATATTAAGATGCCTCAGATCAACATTTACATATATGATCAGAGGTGATGATAATCCCCAGGCAGAAAAGCCCCAGAATCTTTTCCTTCCACTTCTTTGAGAAAGTGGGTAAGTGGTCTTGAAGTCAGGAGAAAGTGGAATTAGGAAGAGACTTGGAAGAGATTCATGGTAGGGGTGAGTAGTAATCTATAAATCTTTGGGCAAGTTTCCCTGGCTGAGTTGGTGGCTATAAAGCCTATCATTCAATTGTGGTTTGCAGAGAACCAAAAGGGCAAAGACAACTCTCAAGATTCAGTGAATCAAGCGTAGCCTGTCCTCTTTAGGTTACCCCAAGGGGCCACAGCTACTTCCAAGGGAGGCCCAGTACACCATAGAGCTGATGACCTTCCATTCCTGGGGCGGTCTCCTAAAAAGAACCCTGAGAAGTCTTGATTTCTCTCCTGGATCTGCCTCTTTCTTGCTGCCTGAAAGTGATGAAGTGTTGGTTTCCTCTTTAGTTATGGGTTGGTGCTGGATGGGGAACCCAGAATCAGAGCCAATGGTGGTGGACTTATGTAACCACTATTGTTGTCTTCTTTCCAGTTTGGTGAAGGGCTGGGCCTGGATGGTCATGGTCAGAATCTATTTGAGTGTTTGCATTAAAATTGTAGGATTGCTTATTGGATCATTTCCCAGAGGCAAGAGCTTTCCACTACAAGGCTGGCTACATAGCCATGAAGATGGCTTTCCTTTCCAGTACCACTCAGCCTCCTGTTTTCTCTGTGGCTGTGCATTCTCAGACTTCGCAGGAGCTTGAAGAGGCTGCATGAGGAAGATGCTGGTAATTACCTTGCCCCTTTAATATCTCAGACAAAAGATTTTAATTTACTTTTAACTTAGGCTAAATGCTCAATCTTAAATAAATGTACCCTAACACCCATCTCCGTGCCCAAATTGGTGATACACCACTCCAAATCTAATGTAACTGGGGCATCAACATATTGGTGCTGTAACTCCAAATGGGTGGCAGAAAGCCATATTTTATCTTTATTGCAAAAATTGCAATTTGGAAGCCCATTTCAGTTAACTCTCTGCCGTTTCATGAGTGTAGGAGCCATTTCAGTGACAGATGAAAGTATTACGCACACAAAGCCAGAGAGAATAAAAGAGATTTGCTTTAAAAATGTATATATTTTCATTTGTCCAAAATAGAGCCACTTATAAATCTCTCTCCCTTTCTTTCTTCTTTCTCTCTCCTGCAGTCCTCACTTCTGTGGCTTGTGTGACATGCTTCTTTCTTATTCACCCCAAATCTAGTACCTCTCTGATGACTTGTCCACAGACGGATGCATCTTTTCTTTCCTACTATCTATTTGTAGCTTGGATTCCATTAACATACATTTATATATTTATTTGTAGCCAACCTGAACAATTCTTGCTTATTTGGCTATGTTATCATTGAGCCAGTGCTGCAAGCCTTAGGAAAATATATTCAATAAATATTTATTGACTGCATTGTGCTCACGGGATGAGAAGGCAGTCAATGAAACATCTTTCTAGTTCACGCATTAATCAACAGGCTGCCAGAGTCAGGGGTCTGGAGGCTGTGTGGGATTGTGGATTATGTTCTCCATTTGAGGTTGTTCCAGTTCCACAGAGAGCCATTGGTTCTGATTTTAATTGTATGTGGCCTCCCAGCTGCAAAACCTGAGGGGCCATCTTCCTCTTGCATGTTTATGCTTTATAAAAAGAACTCTTCATATAGTCCCTTAAATCTGTCAAAAAATAAGGCTGCACATTTTTTTAAAAAAGGTAGAGTGAAACAATCCTATTGTGAAAAAAAATTCCAATCTTGGGACAAGCTGCAGTGTCCTCATAACTTCCTCCTATACCAGCCCTAAATCATCTGGCAGAGAGGATGTCTTTCCTCTGCCAGGAGATCTGATCTACCGGGCCCTTCTTTGCAGTCTTTCCCCTCCATGTCCAGTCTCTGCCCTCCCTTATCTCCACTCACTTCCTCCTGGGATGGTACAAGTTTCCTTTAAGGGACCACGTCTTCCTGGGTTCAAACGACCAGGAGGGATGACAGCTGAGAGCAGGGCTGCAATAGCCCAGTTCAAGAGTCAGCAAATTTTTTCTGTAAAGGGCCAGATAGTAAATATTTTAATTTTTGTGCCCCGTACAGCTTCTGTTGTAACTACTCAACTCTGTCCTTATAGTGTGAAAGCAGCCACAGACAAGGCAACTATTGGGCATGACTTTGTGCCTATAAAATTTTGTTTACGAAACTGGTGGGGGCTAGACTTGGCCCCTGGGTCACAGTTTGCTGACCTTTGGTCTAGTTTATGGGAAGTGAAGAGCAGGAGGAATTCGAACCATAGAACAGTGTGCACTCTTCAGAAACATTCTTTATCTTTGACATACTGAGCTCATAAGGTGGATAAATCTTACAGCCCACAAGCCGTCAGTAAGGTGGTCAGCTGCCAGTCATGACGCTGAATCCTGCCTCTTGTGTGAGTACAGTGGTCATTCAGCCTGAGATGTTTTTCCTCTTCTGTCTCTTTCTGGCTGACAGCTATTTATTTTCATGGTTTGACCCAGTCATCATGTCTTTGTGGTTGGGTTAGGTGCCCTGCTTTTACTGCTGTGAAGATCTCTAACTTTGTGCAGAACACACTTCACTTTATTTATCTATTTGCATAACTATCTCTTCTCTCTTCATCCTCCACAGATTCTTTGAAGATGGCAGTTGCTGTGACTTATTCACGTTGGCATCCTTGGCCTCCTTCAGTGCTTAGGATGTAGTAAATAGTCGATGAAAGCTTAATTGAATAAACAAATATGCAAATTTCTTGGCACATAGCAGGGGCTTCATAAATGGTTGTTGAATGAAAATAAATGTGGCAGGAGACATACATATGTATTACACCTTTGTTCCTCCCAGTCTTAACATATATGAGACCATCAAGTGAGATTAATTACCCCTCAGCATTTTCTGTTATGCAGACATCCAAGATCATCCTGTAGGAGTGACCTCACTGGACCTGGGGCTTCAGAATTTCCTGTCTCTTGACATTAAACCCTTAAATAAATTCTCAGTAAGTATTTGTCAGCTAACTTCTGCATTGACCAGTATGTTGAGAACTGTACAGAATTCAGTGTTTCTACATCTCCAGCTCTTCCTCTGAACAAGAGTTTGCTTCACCCTCTCCCTTTCTGTTCTCTACTCTCTTCCATCTCAAGGAGGACACAGTCTGTCTACCTGAGGTCACTAACATTTCATCATTTAGGGTTTTCTTCTAGGACACTTCTTAAATCACCAAAATCCAGGGACCTCACTTAGCCAGATCACTTGACCAGCAACTTTGCCTATTCAACTAAACTCAAGCTCACAAACTATAACCAAGGAGGCCTTTGAGCAGCCAACAGAGATGGTCCAAAGTTCACATACTACTAAAACATTTTGGCAATAGCAAAACCCCTCGTTCCTCATTGCTACGTTATACACAATTCTAAAAAGCACAAGTTTTTGGCCTCCAAGACCAATATAGATTCATAGTACTGTCAGTGGATTCATTTCAAAAAGTGCCAGCTGACAGCAAGAGCACAGTCAACACGACCATAAGAGATAGATGCAAAGACAGATAGAACCAAGAGCCTATGACAATTTAGGGTGAATTGAAGGAGGGGATGTAGCTGACTGTTGTCTGAGCTGTCCTGTCCATCTGTGATCAAAGAAGGACCCATGTGGTTCAAAGATGATTTAGATAGAGAGTCTCCAGCCAGGGCTACCATAAAAATACACATGACTAGGGGCTGGCCCCATGGCTGAGTGGTTAAGTTCACGCACTCTGCTTCAGTGGCCCACGGTTTCACCAGTTCAGATTCTGGGCGTGGACCTAGCACCACTCATCAAGCCATGCAGAGGTGGCAACCCAAATAATAGAACCAGAAGGACCTACGACTAGAATATACAACTATGTACTGAGGGGCTTTGGGGAGAAGAAGAAGAAGAAAGATTGGCAACAGATGTTAGCACAGGTGCATATATAAAAAAAAGAAAGTACACATGCATAAGGCTTGAAATGAACTAAGGGGAAAAGGCAGTGAAGGTCCAAAACAAGTATAATAACCTCAGTGTTCTTCCAGCAGAGGTGGGCCAGATTTGGGTGAGCAGACAGTTACCATTGAGAATGAGCAACAGTAGGAGTATTAGTCAACTAATTACGGGGAGTCCACTATTCACAATAGAAATCCTACCCCTCAGTGGTTGGACTAGGGATGGAGGTAGCTGGTGTAGAGCAGGAAGATAGAGTGTGCCTATTTTCTAATTGAGAGAAGAAATGACAGCAAGTCCACAGAGTGATGGAAGGTGAGTGAAGTAATACACCGTTTCATCCTCAGCTGCAAGCTCTGGCCAAGGATTAACAGAAGCCACTTACTAGTTTGGCACACCTCTAACCACTGCTTTCTTCCTGTAAAGGATCTTCATGCTTGCATTTGGGACACCAGTCCTGAGCCTGTGCTGGTATGCATGGGACAGACACACACAGTGATAACCATCCCCTGGTCCACAGGATGATGCCACTGTCAAATTCTTGTCCTTGGTGACATTCCCACTTTTGGGATTTGGAACTAACACCTGGAAAGGAGGAGCATAGTGACACATAAGAGACTCAGATTTATAGAAATTTGATTTGGGAAGTGTTGATGAGGCCACATGAGCTCCAGTGGCAGAGTAAGAAGCAAAGAGAGGACAGAAGTTTGAGATGTACTTTCTTTGAGATTTTAATTACTATGAGGGAAAAAGGAATTGTATTGATTGAACTTTATGATTTTAGTGGAAACAATAAAGGGAAGAAGTTCACAGTTTAGGGCATTGTCAGCACTGTGCGTTTTGGTCTTTGGTGTCACTGGAGTATTGAATAACCCTCTCTGGTCAACTACATAGGAAAATCTAGCTGGCCATAATTTGAGATGGGGTTGAATTTTCAGCCTATCATGCAGTGTGGCCTTGATAGTAAGTTAGTTAATGTTTTCTTCTGACTGATTTTGAAGTTTGTGTGAGCAACATCAAAGACGTGTTTCTTGTGGGGCTGAAACATCCATTTCACAAGGCCTAGTAGACTATATAGAGATTGCCACAGTCACACAAAGGTGGATTGAGGGTTTCCATGATTCTCTGCCGTCCTCTTCCCCAGCATGATTGGTATGTTTTTGGCTTGACTTTTAATCTTGATAGCAGAAAATTTAAATCAGGGGCACTTGAGACAGAAGGGTGGGGTGGGAGGGGGTTTCGGATCACGGCATGTTTTCACCCCCTCTTCATGCAGGGCAGCCTCTCTTCTCCTACACATCGCCTTTATTCGCCCCACAGACGCAGGATCCATGACCTGGGATTAGGGTGAGGTGAGTGAGGTGCTCACTGTGAGGGTTGTACAAGCAGTGCTAGATCCTGTCTGTATTGAAAATTTTGACAGTTTACTCAGCATAGAGTTTTGGCATTAATTTTGATATTTTAATATATTGCATTAAGATATTATTTGTCTTGATTGCTGAATTTTTTATGTCCCCTTAAATTTAGCACCCCTGGCAAAACCCCAGCCCTGATAATATCTCCCACTCAAGTACATCAGGCAGGACCATCACTGATAAAATGAAGTGTCCTCGGACCCAGGTAGTGGTGGGACAATTGTTTGATGCTGCAGGCCCTGCCAAATGCCTCATTACCAGTCAGTCATGCTGTGTCCTCTGCCTGCAGCCTTGTAAGGCCCTAGGTCACCAGATCATAGGTGGCAGGGTTGGTGGGAAACCTGAAAAATTACCCCTAACGTGAGCAGGATAGAGGCTGAGCAATCCTGCTGGAGAGTGTAGAGAGTAATTTGCGTACCCTTTCTACAATGACTTTGCTTTTATCGTGTAGTGCAAATCCATAACTAACTGATTAATTGATTGATAGTGCTTTCTTATTAAAAAAATCTTTTGTCAGCAATGTTATTAATAAACAAAAGCGTGTGTTCAATGAAAAATTAAGGACTAGATTTCTGTTTTTCATGAAAGTTGACGAGGAACGTGTAATCTGCACAAAGGGATTTTAGACATTTACCTTCTAGGGGCCAAAGTGTTATCACTGAACACATGAAAACCAGAAGGCACAAATCTGCTGAAGAAGCAGTAGCATCTACACCAAAAAGTTGGTAATTAGTAATTTTAAGACTACTGTGCCCAAAGATGTTCATATAACATATGCAGTGAAAATGGCGCATTTGCCCATCATTCTGTGAAGAATGACTTTTCATTTAGATTAAATGACTGTTCTAAATTAATTTCACTCACTTTCAGTTCCAATTTTTCTTGTGCGTGTACAAAAGTTCAAGTGATAGCTATTAAGATGTTGGCTCAGTTAGCAGAATTTGGCAAATAGCTAAATGATTATAATTTTATGTGAGTGTCAGCAGATTTCTCAAATAGGAAATTAGTTAATTCCAATAATGGTTCAACTCTTTTTTAATCCAATTCGTGGATTCAAAGTTTTTGGAAGGTGAAATAACTGACATTGTTATCATAAATTCATTTCAAACTGCAACAGTGAAGATAAATTGTTTTGCTTTGTTTGGGTTCTAATATGCATACAATATGCTAAAAATAATGTTCTTACTAAATTAAGAAACCTATGGAATAAAAATGTACTTGGAATAGATTGTGACACACATAATTTGCCACTGTGTCCAAACAAGTTGTGATATTTTACCAATTGAAACAGAAGCTGATGTTGTTGAAAAATTTTTGTAGGTACAGAGTAACTGAACTATTTTTTTCTTTTTTGGTGATAAAGTTAATGATGGATATGAAAGTATACTTCAGTAGATTTTAGAAGTATTTGAGTATTTGCAAATTGCTTTGTGAGTTAACCTAACTAATAGCACTGAAGTTTTTGGAATTGAATCCTCTTAAGTTTTGGTTGCATTTTGTTTAAAATTAATTGAAAATCATCATGAAAATGTTTTCAATGGAGTATCCCAAAAGTTTCGCTTCTGAAGCTTTTAGAAAATTGCAAGTTTTGAATACAAATCTGGCAAACCAAAAGACATTGAACTTAATCCCTATAAAACAAGGGAGGAAAAACAATGAAAGCTCTATGGTGCACAATTTAATTTTGAAATTCTTGAATTACTCTTAGGAATATTTTGACTTCTGGGAAGAATCTTTTGATAGATCTCCTAATCTTTAGCAAACAATTTATATTCTGTATCAGGATGGACTGGTATGAAATTGGGAAGGACTACAATTATGCAGTTTCTAAATCTGGTAAAACATTAAAAGGAAACATGGCGACAACTTATCAACTTAATTTTTTTCTTAAATCTACATTTTTCTGTCTCATTCTGGATAATCTTTTTGGATCAATCTTCCAGTTCATCAATCCTCTATTCAGCATTTCTAACCTGTTACTAGATTTGTCCTCTGATTTACATTTTAACTCATTATTTTTCATTTTTATAATTTTGATTTGCTTATTTTTCAGCATGCTTGGTCATTCTTTATATTTTTCACTTTCTCTTCATATTTTTAACCTTCTTTTTCACTACTTTATACATAATAAACATAGTTAGTATTCTTTGTCTCTATTAACTCCAATAGCTGAAGTCTTTGGGGGTCTGCTTCTCTAAGTTCTCACTCACAATGATCTGTCTCACTCCCTGTTTCATCTTGACTGTATCCTGCTTATAGTCCTTGGAACTTTACCTGTGAGAATTCACTGATGCCTGGGTTGAAGGTGGGTTCCTTCAGAGAAGATTTGCAATAGTTTCTGCCAAGAACCTGGGAGCACTTCCAGGCTGGGACCACTGTGAACTAGATTTTAGTGTAAGGTTTTTTAGACCAACCAATTGACGTGAATTTGGCCTTCACACTCACGTGAAGACTCCTTTTTTTGCTGCAAACTTTCAGGAGAGAATTTTTTTTCTGTTGACTCAGCACCAAGGTTGGAGATGGGCAATTTTCCTTGCAGTCCCTGGCGGGGTGGGCATTTATTTCTAGCTCTTTTTTTTACACCGAGGGTGAAGCCCTTCGCTTCTCAACTTTAGGAGAAGGCACCCTATTAGACAACCCACCTTGAGCAGATCCTAGGCTTTGTGTCTTGTCCCCACACCCTGTGAGTCAAAGTCAAGGTCAAATGCTCTTAAGACAAAAGTTAACTTTGTCGTTCTGTCCAAAATTTAAAAATCCTACCTTCGTTTAAATTTTGAGCTGAAGATTCCTCACTTTCTTGCCACATAATTAATGCATTTACAAAGTCTTTTTTTTGTGGTATCTTCTCCAGAATTTTTTAGTTAATTTCAAGAGCATCAATTAGGGTATCTAGTCTGCCATTTTGCTGGAAGCAGAAGTTCTGCTATCTTATTTTTCTTTTTTCTTTTTGTTATGTAATTATTTGGAGTAAAAATTCAAACAATACAGGAGGCAGTAAGGGAAAGTCTTTCTCCCATCTCTCTTGCTTAAGAGAAACATCAGCTGACACCCTGAGCTTGGGAAATGCCAAGTTCCATCCTACGTGCTTTCTGTATATTAACTCATTTTATCTTTCACCGACTCTCTGAAACAGGCTACCGTTATGATCCGTATTTTCCGGATAAGGAAATTGAGGCTCAGAGAAGTTAAGCAACTCATCTGCCAACTATAGGGCTAAATTTGATCTTGGCAGTCTGTCTTTGGAGAATTTGCATTGCTTTTTTGTTTTTTCCCCTTTTTACTTTGCTTTTAATCATAGCACTATCTAGGACTCTCACACCCACTTTCAATAATGGGTGCAACCTTCCTTTCTCGGCACATACAAATCTGTATATTCATGCTTTTTCCTGAGTGCTTTTTTATTCATTCATTCAATAAGCATTATTTGATCCCCTTCTATGTGTCAGGTCAGAGCTCAGTACATTCATGTTTTGAAGGAGTAGTGTGTCTTGTGGGAGAGGCACACACTTACAGGATAATGAAGAGGCCATGTGCTGGGTGCTGCAGGAGAGTTAGAATGTGTAGGAAGCATGGAGCAGACAGGAGGGCATTTCGGCCTGGCCATGGAGGTCGGTAAATTTCTCAGTGAAGGTGATATTTGAATTTGACCTTGCAGGATGAGTTGGTGTGTACACCTTTGGAGAGCTGTGTACCACATACTGTCTCCACAGTATGGAGAGCCATACTTTCTAGGAGGAGGCAATAACATATACAAGGGTCTGGAGACCTGAAAAGAACTGGCTTGTTTCTATTCACTTCTAACATTTTATTAGATACTTCTCAGGAAGAAGCAAGCATTTCATCCTCTATTCTCTTGAATCCCCATGGCACCTGACCAGGTACAACATAGCCCCTTAGAGACTACCAGCTAATTGATTTAACAGTTTCCTCTATGAAGCATGCAGACGTTGACCTCTGAGTTTGCTCCCTCCAGATGTTGATGGGAATACAAGGATAGAGGGTCGAGTGAGGAAGGACATGGTCTTGTGGACCGTTGCTGATGAAAATGCCTAGAGAGAAGTGCCTAGAGGGAACATATGAAGGATACTGGGTCCAGGGCTGCCAAACACAGAGCAAGAGCCCAGGAGAGGGAAACACACTTTCCAGAAAGTAAACAGTCCCCAGGCTTGCGTTTACAGACAATCCTGCTGGGTTTGTAGGGCTTGCTCAGCCTGCATTCCTGGGCACTGTAGCCCCTGCTGCCTGAGTTATGACTTTCCTTCTCCCACAGGGCTCCCAGCACAGAAGATACCTCTTTCCTCTCCCCCTTGCTCTTACTGATTGCTTTTGCTGCTACTTAATCTCTCTTGAAGTGATTTCTCAGAGTCTCAGTTTGCTCCTTGTGAAGAAGGCCAGACACCATTTACTGGGCAGTGATGGCTAACCAACATAACACGTGAGACGGGAACAGACAGTGCCCAGTGCACAGCGGGCACACGACACACTCTCCCTTCACGTCTTTGTAACGCACATCCCCAGAGGCAACGTGGTGTCTTCTCATAGGCTCAGTGCCTAGCATAAACCTGAGTACCCAGGGCACCAGATGCTTAAACTGCTTAAAACATCAGCACAACTGGCTGGATCCAGGGCCAGGCGCCCAAAGATACTCAAACACCAAAAGCCCGATGAGGTAGTGGCGTCAACTTAATAGCTGTTGTCAAGGGTGGAATTACTCAATTTACAACTTAAATAGTATTTCATGGAAAAAAATAAATTCAAGGAGTATTGTTTATCCCTGTAGTCCCTATGTGCGAATTCCACTGACAATTGCTGAATTATGGTGTCACAGGCAGTAAAGGGACACTGAAATTTGGCCAGTTACACATTGGACCTCCATGAATTGCCCCCCCTGCAGGGGGACCTCCAAGACCCTGGTTCCCTGTGGAAGGAGGAGCCTGATTTGACCTCTCTTGTCTCCCCAATCTCTCCTCTGGGTATCCAATCCTCCCTCTCCATTCAGCATCCCATTTCATGGCCTTTTTTGTAAATTTCTGAGAATCTCTTTTGCAAATTCTGAGAATAGTTGTTAGAGGCTCACCAAAGAGCTGCTGAGATACCAGGAACTAGTGTGGCGTTGTCAGAGGAGGAAGCACACAGATTGCAAATGTGGGGACTGCACAGGAGGAGAAAAGCACCTCCCCAAGCAGGAAGGAAGTGCATGAGGAGAATAGAGGTTGGCGGGCTATGGGCCTTGTGAAGGGGGCCCAGCCACGACCTCTGACAGGGCACAGCCCACCTCCTTGAGCTACCAGAGATCTCAGAGCAGCCCTCTCTCTGGCCTTCCTTCCTGTCCTGTGTGGTGGTTGCTCCCTCAGGAGATGCAGAGCTGAGCTCCAAGGGGCTTGGCCCTCACATCTTCATTCTCATACAGCCCACAGCAGAAGACATGCAGAATTTGTGCTTCCTGGTATAGCCAAGCAACAAAAACACTATCTCCTCTGACAAGGAGGCAGAAAGAACTATGTTCTCGTCCTTTATTTTTCTGCCACTGACTGGTGAGAGCTTTTGGCAAATCGTCTCCTCTCCAGTCTTGGTTTCCTTATCGGGAATCATTTCCGTAGATGTTCTCTGAGTATGAGTTTTGCTGTGAGTCTCAGCCCTGAAGGTGGCGCTGGGTGGCATCTCCCAGCAAAAGTGAAGCCTGTCCCTTCCCTCACCCCATCCCATCTCACAGGACCTCTCAGCCAGCACCTGTCAAAATTCCCTCACTCTCATTAGAAATGGTCAAATTCATAACCGGCACTTTAACTTTTCCATTTCACATGATTATTGTGAGGATCAAATAAGACAAAAATTAGGGACTTGTAATTGTTGTATGAGGCTCTGTTAGGGCGACTCACTAAACAGACATTCAGACCCAGGAAAGATGGGAAGGATGGCAACTCATCAAAGGACATCATGCCACATTCCAAACTTTAGAAAGATCATAGGCAACTGTGTGGGGGTGGATGATGGCAAAGAAGAATGCCTGGTCAACTGTCTAGGAATCTGTGGTGCTGACACCTGGCTTAGGCAAGGAGCGCAACAGATAAAGATGTCCTAACTATCAATCTATATGGTCCCTTAGAAGAAATTGTTAGGTTAATGATAACTCACTGTCCTAGAAAGAATTTGAACCAGGAATCAGGGTGAGTGTGCCCATGTTCCTTGCATGCTGATGGCACACAGGACCTCAGTGACCACACAGGCTGCTAGGATGGGAGGGGGTTTAGAGGTTGTCTAGTCCCTTCTCTAGACACATGAGAACACCATGGCCCAGAGAGGTGGCATGAACAATCAACGTCAAGTTTAAGACGAAGCTGTGCTTGAAGCCAGTGGTAGCCTCGGAATTTCTATATTGGAAGGATGATGGGAATAAATCAGGATGAAGGGAAAAGGGAGGGCTATCTTGGATGCTTTTGTGTAAAACTTTACATAAGGTTGACAAAGTGTCAACTGTCTATATCAGAAAATAGGAGAGAAGAGTTGATGCAGATGGGAGAGAACTTAAGCTGCCCTTTGGTACTAACATGACTTGATGCCCAAGGACTCTGAGACTCTTGCTTTTCTCCTCTAGATGTAGCCATCTGAGCATTTTTGAGTAAAGGAAAAGAGGGCAGGTCCTTCTGTATCCACACAGCAATAAGCCCACCCTCTGGACTAGGCAGCCCTCACCCCTGGCAGAGTGATGGGAAGCAATGGTGAGAAGCAGAGTTGGGTACAGCCTTGGGCAATGGATGGCCACTACAGAGAGATACCTGTGCCTCCATCTCATGCCTAGATAGAAGATCAGGAAGTGATTTCTAGCAACAAACTCATTAGTACCAATCTCTGTTACCATAAAGCAATTTGGAAGGCCAACAGAATTCACTAAAATATGATTTTACTGATAATAATAACTGCAAACTGAAAAGATAATGATTTATGCCCAGCTTTACAATGCCCTGGAGTGGGGGGATGGTGGAAAGACTCTCTCTCCTACTGTGTCTTGAAGGGCTCTGACCTTCAAGGACCTTTTCTGTGCCTAGGCAGCAGGTATCACAAACAGATCAGAGACATTTGTTTGAACAGCTTCAATGGCTTTTTTCCTGTATCATGGCTACTCAGCCGCTTTGAGGCCTCTCTTCCCAATGTTCTCTTTCTTTCTTTCTTTTTCTTTTTTTGGACTATTTACTCTGAGTTGTTCTAAGTCCCCCGAGTGACTGGTGAACTGACATAGATGGCCGTGGGTCACTTCCAGAGCTATTGTCCTTAAATGGAGCTGGATGGTTCACATTCCAAGTGGCTCTGGAATCTCACTACAGCCCTGTCACAGAGCTGGGTACACCACTTGAAATGATGCAGGACAGTTTGATTCAATAGATTTGATATGGCTTTTTTAACATGGTGGGGTCAACATGTAGAAATGTTTTTCTGATATTAAGTGATGTGTAGAAAATTACTTCTCCATCCCCAAGACTTTCCCCCTTCATTATCCCTACCTCACTCAGGCTCCATCTTTAAGAGAAGGTTGGAGATGATGTGGGAATGAGAGATGGGAAGGCCCCAGGAAGAAGATGGAGGAGCCTATTAAAACACCTGGAATAGAAATGGTTCAATTTCTAGCAGTATCAACATGTCTTTGCTGTCAATTCTCATCCATTTACAGTTGTTTACTCCTGAGTACTGAATGGGTCAGTGACCATCCACTCCTCCTTTGGAAAAGTAGTGCCTCCCTGAGATTCTCTGAGCATGGTCCCTTTTATATCAGATATCCAATTCATCATTGTCTGGGATATGACATCTAATCACTGTCTAGAACACAGCCAGCTGGTGGCCCACCCAGCCTCTGTTCTCCCCCTCTTCCTCAGTAACAAAACTTTAATTTGAGTCTAGCAAGTTCTGGCCAAAGAGATGTAAGTGGAAGGTGTGTAAGAGTTCCAGGAGGGAGAACCCTTCTCCTTTCTCCCTTCATCCTTTTTGCTGCCTAGAATGTACATGCAATGACTGGAACATCAGCAGTCACTTTGGGCCACAAGGTGACCTGAGAATGGAAGCCACATGTAGGGGAGCAGAAAGACAGATGGAAGCCAAGTGTCTGATGGCTTCACAGAGCCACCATTCCTGTCCTTCTGCGTCCACTAGCTTTCAGGTAAGTCTAGTATTTTCATGTCTCTGGCATCCTTAGAATGTCAACCTGCCTCCCTCTGGGATTATTTTATGTAATAGAATAAATCCTTGTGTGTTTAAGAATAGCAGTCAGGTCTCAGTTACCCTTAGCTGATCTGAATTCTAACTACTAAGAGAATTTAGCACTTGTAAGTGGATACTGTAAGTAACAGAACCTAAAATACAGCATTAGCTTATTGGAGAAAGACAAGGCAGATATTAGGGACTCAGCTATTGCAGGTTGGAAACTTGGTGACCCTCATGATGCAGTGGACAATACACGGCCCATTCTATCTTGGAAGCCAGATCTCAAGCTGATGGAGCCTGAAGCATTAGGGCCAATGGTATTCATGGGCTCCTTTCTTGCTGTTTTTGTAACGTCCTGTAAGAACAATGAACTCAGTCTAGAGACAGAGAGGCTGCACACACAAATGTGAGGGAAAACAGCTTTGCTGTGAGAGGCTTGTAATTTGGAGCATTGCTGGGTTGAAAGAACCATTTGCTCTTGTACCCACGTGAAGTAATTATAAGTGGTGGCTATACACCTGCACCTGTAGAAGAGGGTAAGACTGCCATCCCGTCCTACTAGGATGGTGAGCTCAAGTCTTAGCCTGGACACCACCTTGGTGTTTTGGGGGATGCTGGGTCCCCCTGTGGCCACTGGATTTCTCAGCATTTGCATGTTTCTGATATCCTTAGGATGTCAAACAACATGTCCCATGTCTTTACAGAGCTTAATAGAAAGGTCAAATTTTCCAGTAGAAAGAACAGCCTAGTTTAGTTTACTCCTATAAGTTGTTTAAAGTTAGTATTATAAAATAGAATTTCCATAAACAGAATCCTAGCTATTTAGGTGGAGTGGTCACACCTCCAATTCCCTTCCTCTTCTAGGTCCAAGAGAAAAATATTCCTTAGACATCTAGCTGCTTATAGAGAAACTTTGGCCCACAGGATCTTCCAGTGCTTGAGATGATAGAGTATCTTTGTCCTTCCTATATGCATCTACTTGTCCCACACCCTAGATCTTTAATGTATTTGTTCATGATGGGATCTTTGATATAAAATATTGCAGAGTATTGAGCATAGAATGCGGCATTTCACCAGTGCTGCTCAGGACATATGTACATCTAAGACAACTTCATTGTTAGTGCCATCAAGTCGATTCTGACCCTAGCGACTCTCTGAACAGCAGAGCAGAACCTGGCCAGTCTTTTTGTGCCATCCTCTCACCTTCCGGCCCTATATCAGACAATGCTCCACTGCTATTCGTAGAGTTTTCATGGCCAGTTTTTTCAGGAGTTGGTGGCCAGGTCCTTCTTCCTAGTCTGTCTTTGTCTGGAAGCTCTGCTGAAACTTGTCCACCATAGGTGACCCTGCTGGTGTTTGAAATACCAGTGGCATAGCTTTCAGAATCATGGCAACATGCAGCCACCACAGTATGACAATGGACAGACAGGTGGTGTGGTTCTCTGACAAAGAAATGAGCCTGGGCCATGGCAGTGAGAACATCAAATCTTAACCACTAGACCCCTGGGGCCGGCTAAGACAAGGTGATAGCTTCGAATAAAATGGCACTGATTCTGAACACCAGCAGAGATGTATGTTGGGAAAGATGAACATATTTACCATCATGTTATCCTTTGACAATATGTGAGGAAACTGTGGCTCACATACATGGCAAAGCTAAATAGTAAAGATGGGACCCCTACCCATCACTTCTGTCTGATTCCAAAACCCATGCTTTGGAAAGGGTATGCAGCATCCTCCCCAGTTCAGAGGTCCTGTGGAAAGATAGAGGACTGGAAACGACCCAGTCATAGATTGTTTCATCAGCAGTCAGTTATTTGAACTCTCTCTTATGTGCCAGGTGCTGTGTGCCATGAGACACTTCCAATTTGGTCAGAGCAATGAGTGAACAAGCTCTTTGAAATCTTTGCTTTCTACCCACGGCTGAAGCTACTTAGCCCAAACTCTTGCCTTCTTCCCAAGGAGGGTGGTTGCTACTCATACAGAAATAGACAATGAGACTGGAATGGTCCCCTGCCCATGAAGGGTACTCGATTTTGTTGACTCAAATTGAGAGGGTGTTTGAACAGGTCCATCCCAGGCATCTGGGAGTGTCGCCTAGTTGATGCAGTTGTGTTCCAGTGGAAGCTTGGACTGTATTACATGACTACATACCATGGCAAACAAACTTCTGCTGGGCCGTAGTCATGTCAAAGGGTGGGGAATCTGCCTCTCCTGAACTTCGTCCCCACTGGCCATTTTTGTGGTCCTGATCCATCAGCTGGATGGCAGCCTGGAGACTCACCCATTCATTCTTTATTTAAATACTTACTGAGTTCCTAACAGAGCCAGGCACAGTGGTAGGGGCTGGGGCTGCAGAGGCAGAGATCATAATATCACCCCTGATCTCAGGGAGCTCTAGTCTTATGAGGGTGAAGAATGGTAATCAACTAAACTTACAAATAAACATCCAATTACTGCTGTGGCGAGTGCTTTGAAGTAGAGGGGCCATAAGATCATGTAACAAGGGGATCTGGACAGCTTTGGGGTCAGGGAAAGAGTCTGTGAGGAAGTGACATGTGAGCTGAGACCTACAAGGAGAGTTAGATCTGGTAGGTGAAGAGTGACATGCGGGTGGAGTAATTCCAAACAGGGAGAGGGAACAGCGTGTTCAAAGGTCTATGGCGGGAGAGAGACGGGTACGTTCAAGGTACTGGAGCACAGGGACCGAGAGGGAGAATGGTGGGAGATAATGATAACAGCTGATACCATTGGGTGCTTACTCTGCACCAGGTGCTTTTTTAGGGGCTTTACATATATGAACTTCTTTAATCTTTGAAACAACTTGAAGAGGTAGTTGACATTATGACCCACACTTCACATATGAGGAAGCTGAGCCACAGAGAGATTATGTACCCAAGGTCATATGGCTACTAAGCAGTTTGAATCTTCAGGCAGCCTAGCTCGAGAGCAGTGAGCAGGATGGCGAAGTGTCTTTGCCCGGATGGGAACCAGAGGCCATTGCATGTTCTTGTGGTGAGGAGTGGGGTGGCCAGGTTTGTATTCTGAAGAGTCCACTCTGGCTCACTGAACTCTGCTCAGTGCATGACAGCTTTGGAGTCATTTTAGACCCTCTCTCCTCAGTCTTCACAACATCTTGGGACACGTACTCATAGGGCTATGGACAAGTAAGAATGATGCTGAGCTATAAAACCACAGTCCCCCACACCCTATGTCCTGAGGGTTCTGGAGCTCAGAGCCTCAGGAACTGCAGACAGGACAGGTGGCTAAGGTCTGGACGAAGCATCTGCCAGCATTAAAAAGCCCATCCACCATGTCTCCTTGCTCTGATGGGAGGGATGGGCAGAAGGCAGGCTGTGTGTGCTGTCCACGCCACTGTGACTGCCTCTGACCCAGGACCAGGGGCCTTGGAGGCTGTGATGGCTCTGTACTTGGGGACTGGCTTCCCTACCTGTGAAATTTTGGGGTGGCCTAGATCCTTCCCGCACCAGGCTGGTCACCGGTTATCTAAGGAACTGTAAACAAAAGTTAGAGACCATTCCCCCTCTCTGGACCTACCACATCAGAATTTCTGGGAGGAGCCCCAGTAATCAGTATTTTTGCAGAGCTCCCAGACTGCAGTAGATCGCATCTAAGGTCTTGCTCCAAAATGAGGATTTTTTTCTTTCCTTACATTTATCAATTAAAAGAGGAGTAGGAAGAACCAGACACAGTGCTAAGAACCTTGACATATTTTCCATTGCTTAATGCTCAACTAGCTCTTTAAGGCTGGTACAATGATTCTCATTTGACCTACAAGGAGAGTTTGGCTCAGGAAGTTTACTTCCTGTTCAATGCTTCACACTTAACAACACTGGAGCTAGGATTTGAATCTGTTTCTCTAAAACCCAGGCTCCTTCTCCTAACCCAGGGATGGGCAACCTTTTTCTTAAAGGGCAAAACAGTAAATATTTTTGACTTTGCGGGCCACATGGTCTTTACTACAACTACTCAATTCTGCCATCTTACTGTGAAAGCAGCCACAGGCAACATGTGACTGCATGTGCGCGGCTTTGTCCCAGTGAAACTTTGTCTATAAAAACAGGTGACTGGCTGGGTTTGGCCCATTGGCCATAATTTGCTCACCCCTGCGCTAAACAGTCAAAGTATTAATAATATAGCCTTCTAAAGGAAAGGGAAATGAAAGGAACATTTGTGTAAGCATTCAATAGGGGATGCTTAACAAATGGAGCTGTCCTGGCATCATGCTGGACTCTTCAAGGCTTTTATTTCCTATAAACTGCTCTGTCACCCAGGTATTAATGTCTATATTTTATCCAGAAGGAAACTGAGGTACAAAGCAATTAAGTTGTTTGCTCAAGGTCACATTGCCAGTAAAGAATTGGGTGGAGAGGGCGCGTCTACATAGGCCTGTTAGACTGGAGTTGGGGATCTGGCAGGATTTGAGTCTGGGCTGCCTGACTTCAGCACTTGTGATTTTTCTTCTAAAATGAGGGCAGCAAAGGAGAATCATGCTGCCGGCCTCCCCGCTGTGGCCACAAAGGTGCACCCACGGGTCTGGTTAGCTCTGTCCAGCCCACGGGCTCAGGTGTCCTCTCCTCCCTGCTTGGTGAAGCTGTGTAAAACAGCATCTTTCTATGCACTTCCATCACCCTCAGTGCCCCCAACAGAGAATCAGGAACTATTGTATATGAAATCGAATATTTCAGAGCTTTCCTCTCCCATCTATAAACAAGTAAATCATCAGCTTTCAATATTCTGGTAACAAAGTAATCTCCTTCCTGTTGAGCTGAAGATAAGGGATTTGAGAGGCTCCATTGGGGGAGAAATAAAAACCTGAATTGTAACGGTTTTTTGAGACACAGCCAAGATACTAACATCTCATTCAGGAAGGGGATACAGTGGGGCGGAGAGGTAAGCACTGGAAAGATCAGCCATCAGGCCATGCAACAGCCCTGGTCAACGCCCCCACAGCAAAACGGGAATAAAAAGGCAGCCTATTAATTCTAGATGCACGTCAGGTTGTTAATGGGGAGAGGAGACACATAATTCAGAAATCTGCTTTTGTTCCTTTTAAATCAACATGTTTTCATTAAAATGGAAATTGAAGTCCCATCATATGGAGCAGTCATTTTCTGGAGACTGTCTGATTCTCTTTACCTTCCCTGGCCACAATGGAAATGGAAATACTCAATTTCACCCATTAGCCTTTGGAAGTTACAATTTTGAATTTCTCAAAGTAGCTTACTTTCCTTAGAAAGGTTCTTGTTTTTTGTTGTTTGTTCCTGTTTTGTTTTGGAAAAAGAGCAAAGACAGGTAAATGTCGATTTGTAGAAATGTCTTTAAAAAGTCATTATAAGGAAAAAGGAAGCCAACTATGCTGGCAAAGTTTACACAGGCAGATTACGTGAGGCAGGTGCCTAAAATGAGCAGTGGACAGAGCAGCATTTGTCCTCTTGGCTATTTCCTGGCTTGCTTGTTGTAGGAGGTTCTGAAAGAAAGCCCACGAAAAGGCTGATCCTGTATCCTGCTAAACCAAACCCAGTCATCTCCCTTCTAAAACTCAACTCGGGGGGGATCCCTCAAGAAGTCCTCCTCAAGGCCTTTCTCCAGCACTGTCACCTCTACCACTCTACTGAAACCAAATGCAGCCTGAAAGCACACTGTCCAATGGCTTGATATCTTATCTGCACAAGGAGGCTGTAAGCTCCTTGAGGACAAGCACTAATCTGCATATTAATTATGCATTCTGTGTGGTGTCTGGAATGATGCCAGGTTCAGAGAACACAGGTATCACTTGAGAGGATACTGCTTCGCCCTTCAGTGGTCCAGATTAATTTGGCTCAAACTCTCAGTTTTACAATCTTGGTAAAGTCCAAAGCCCTTTCTGTGATATGTGGGGATTTTCATGGTCTTTTGCTTCATGGTTCCCATTGTGACTACTTCCTAAATGCATAGACTATCTCTTTTTCCGTTCATTCACCTGGTTGCAAAACTCGCTCTTTACAGTTTCTGTATAAGTTGGTGAGTCTAGTAAGAACTGGGATTTTTAGAGATTATAGGAGGGTCTCATTGGGCCACTCACATCATCCTGTTGGCTCTCTTCTCCTCTCTCATCTTCCTTGTGGATGGACCCAGAAGCCCCAAGTCATGCTCCCTTTAGAATGTAGAACCCTCTAGCTCTCCCAGTTTGCAAATCCTCATCCATAAGGTTTCAGTAGAACAAAGCCAACTTTTAGCCTGACCCACCCTTCTTAAAAAACAATTGGAGCTCTAAATGGTAACTTTTCCCTGCTATAGTAAACAGGACTTGCTGCCTCTCCAACAAGAATCCTTCCTCAATAAAGTGCTTTGCACCACTCACAACTTTATCTGAGAGCAGGAAGCTCAAAGTTGCTATGTGGGGGGAAGTTGTGTGGACTGGACACCTTGAAGAACAGCATAGGAGACAGAGCTCTGTCTGGGATGGCTCAGCCACATCCAGGTGTGGAGGCAGGGGCATAGACCAAATGGCTTCTGTGGTCCTCAATAAACATCAACTTATTCCCATCACACATAGTCTGGAGGATTGAGAACTAGGAAAGAATAGGGGAGAGATGGTGTCAAGCTATGCCTTTGTCCTTCACTGTCCAATTTACAACTATTTATTGGTCCTCTCTCAGGCTCCCTATTAGCCACTAGGACTGTGAAGATGAATGAGGTATGGGCCTTTCCCCAAAGCGCACTAATACGTGCTGGAAAAGTGCCACACTCTCTCCCGTTATAGCAACCCCATGAGGATTCTTGGATATCCTGAGAAGGTGGCATGCTTGCTCTATGCCAAAACTTTGTTTTTCCTACCTCCTGGAACTGTGGTCTGCTTGCCAGACTGGACTCTCCCTGGTTTCCTGCAGCTGCATACTCCACTGTCTGTCCCATCCCACCATGAGAGTCCAGGCCTATGGCTGCTCTCTACTCTTCTGCTGCAATTTTCCACGCCATGGCCCAAGATATGACAGAGAAGAGAAAGGAAATATTTCGTGCACTGTACTTGGTGCTCTCCTATATACTATTTCATTTTATTCTCATAACAACCCTGTGATAACCCATTTTCATCCCTCTTTTATGGATGAGGACACTGAGCTTCAGAGTGGTTAATGATTGCCTAAAGTAACACAGCCAATGGAAGCCAGTGGAGGGGAGATGGGCTCAGTCCTAGAGTCCCCAGCCTTGCTCCTGCATCCTGTGTAGCACACCACTTAAGTCCATTTACGGTGCTGGCTCATGTTTCCTGGTTATTCAGTTTTTTCATTGTTCACGCCAATTCTTGTGCCAAGCTTGAAGCCGCCAGATATGTAAGTCTCAGGAGAAGGCTGTCACACAATAGCCCCTCTGATCCCCTGGTCCTCCTTTCTTAAGAAGACAGAAGGTTCACAGTGAATTTGGCAAACATGTCTGGCATATGTTGCCAAACTAGAAACAATGGTTCCTGAGTCACTTATAAGCTCCTGAATTAAGTCCCTGAAAGTCAAATGAGGGTGGGAAAAAGCAAGGAACAATAAAGGATGGAAACACCCAAGAGACTGGCGGCTTGTGCATTTAAGGATGAGGCAATTCAGTTATTCCTTCATTCATGCAACACATTTTTGAGTGCCAGGAACTGTGTTAGGTGCTGGGGACACAAGGCAGACAAGACATGATGCCTGCTCGAAGGGAACTCATGGCCTGTCAGAGAGAGGAGGGTATGCTAATCAGAGGGGAGGGTGAGTCAACCAGAGAGGAGGGAAGGTTAACCAGAAAGGAGGGCCTAACCAGAGAGGAGCCACGTTAACCACAGGAAGATGTTAACCAGAGAGGATATATTATTAACCCAAACCTGGTTGGTCTTCAGAATCACCTCAGTAGTTTTATAAATATACGGATTCATAGGTCCCACCCCTAACCTACTGAAATGGAATGTTCCAGAGCCATCATTGGTATTTTTTACTAAGGTCCCTACTTGATTCCAACAATCATGGCAGTTGGGAGTAAAGCCTCACAGGCACATTATAAAGAAACCTGCACAGAGTGCAGTGTGGATACCAAGGAAGGGTCTGCTGGTACAATCCTGGGCTTCATAGCTGCGGTGATATCTGAAGAGAGCCTTCAGGATTGCAATAGAGCAAATACGCCGTGTGCAGGGGTGCTGAGAAGGGAGAGGGAGGAGGGCTTCCAGAGGGAGGAGTTCACGCTCCATAGGAGCAGAAGTCCTATGATCTGAACTACCATGATGAGCCTGGGAGGTTTGGTTGGGTTGGAGCCTGGGGTGAGAGGGAGGACTCGGGGAGAGAAAAGCCCAGAAGGGGAGCTAGATCCCACGTGGACTTGCTGATCCCACCAAGCTCAGCTATACTCTCTTTAATATGGACAACCATGGAAAGGTTTAAGTCAGGGAATGAAATGTTCATTTCAGAAAGATTACTTTAGAATTTCTGGAACAAGATGGAAATTTGAGCCTACACGTTTAATTGTTCTCTTTCTAGAATTTCCCTGAAATTATCCAAAGAAATATAAAAAAAAGAAAAATCAGGGAAGAATGGTTCCCTCAAACCAGAAGTGTTAACACTTTTTGCATTAGTTAACATTGACTGAACATTCCTGTGTGTAGGCATCGTCTGGAATGCTTAGCGTCATGGTACTCTGTGAGGGGGGTGCTATCATTACTTACATTGATGGGCTATTGTTATCTCCCTATTACAGACAAAGACACCTCAGGGCAGGGAGGGTAACTAAATCCATCAGTCCCATAGCTAGTGAGAGAGCTGGTATTTGAACCCATGGAGTCTGGCTCTAGAGACTGAGCACTTACCCACAGCATTATACTACCTAATATATTGTAAAAATATGGTGCTAGTGGTCTGCATTGACTGATGGACCTACTGATCCAAATTCTGTGCATATGATGGAGAAGTTGGTCCAGGCAGTGGGGGAATGGGGTATATAGTGCAGTCTCCCTAACTTCCACGCTTGGAGGATTTTCAAACAGGGGAGGCCACAACAAGGTGTAGAGGGAATATTCTAATAGCGGTACCTGGCAACAAGAGAAGAGGAGCATCTCCTGTCTGCTGAGTAGCAAAGCTCCCTGTCACGGGACTGCCTTTGGTGGTAATTACTTTCCCAGTTTCCACAGTCCAGGGGAATTCTAACTTGACACAAATGTTCCTAAATTTGAGCAGCAGGGCCAGGACTCCATGGGACCACTATTGGGACAAAAGGCATGGTCTTCCAAAGTGTTCAGGAAATACAGTGGAAGCTGATGGATGGAGCCCTCCAGCCTTGAGAAGTGCGATAATTAAAGTGTGGGCACAGCCTGCCTGGTCGAGACAAACGTGGACTTCACTATGGACTGGAAGAAATCCTTTAGCACAACACGAGGTTCTGTTTGTGCAGCTGTCACTGGCTGTAGTCTTTTCTCTATCCTTACAGCCCCTGCTCCACAGATGAAAGCTGCAGACTTCTTTTTTCTTTTTCTTGGACTTAACATTTGAGTAAGTATCCCCGTGATCTCTGACGGAAACCATTGTAACACACAGCCCTGAACAGTACTTTCTCACGAAAGTTGGGCCAACAGAAAAATCACCAGATAACTGAAATGATTCAGCAATTTGAAAGAAGAAAATGCATCTGAAGAATCAGAGCAAATGTTTTCCTCTGAAGGAAGTTTACTCCAAAAAGTAAGATTTAACCAGAAACAAAACCAAATTGACTCATGTTCTCAATGAAACTGGAGATTTGAGCACCCACCCCATCTAAAAGCAATGATCTGACAACAGGAAATATTGCTGTTAAACATTAAAAAATTTAAATGGAAGTTTGTCTTATAAATTTGTAAATTCAAATTTTAAATTTCAAATTTTTATTTGCAAGCAGTAGTAGTAAATAACAGATTTGATAGCATAGAGAGTCGCATCAATGACTCAAAAGTCCTGTTTGTGAAATTTCCCAAAAACTCAGAAGCAAAAGAGAAAATGAATATAGTACATAAAACTGTAAGAGATATGAGAGAGTAGGGTTAGGAGATAAAATAGAATAGAAATTCTAGAAGGAGAAGCAATAATTAATAAATTTAGAATGTAGTCCCCTGAGCTGAATAAAATTTTAAGTTCTTAAGTTAAATGAGCCCTTTCTAAAAAAAAAATTACTGCAAAGAAAATTCAATGTTAGGAACTCTATTAATATAATTTATCATATAACTAAAACAAAGGATAAAAAATCATTTCTTTGGATAACTAAAAGACATTTAATAAAAATTTAACATCACTTACTAATGTAAAATAGAAATATAATGATATACCATTAATAAAATAAAGCATATATAATTTTTTTTTTTTTAATTTTTTTTATTTTTTCCTTTTTCTCCCCAAAGCCCCCCGGTACATAGTTGTGTATTCTTCGTTGTGGGTCCTTCTAGTTGTGGTATGTGGGATGCTGCCTCAGCGTGGTATGATGAGCAGTGCCATGTCCGCGCCCGGGATTCGAACTAACGAAACACTGGGCCGCCTGCAGCGGAGCGCGCGAACTTAACCGCTCGGCCACGGGGCCAGCCCCCATATATATTTAATTTAATGGTGAAAGGACTTTAAACTTAATGATGAAAAATAGAAGTGGTCCAATGACCATTATTACCAATGGTAATATTGTTCTAGGCATGTAAGCTAATGTAATTAAGATAAGGAAAAGGAATAAGAGGCATAAATAGTGTAAAGTAAGAGAAAGTTATCATTATTTCCAGATTGTAGCTTATCTACAAAACCAAAGAGAATCAACTGAAAAACAGGTAAAATGAATTCAAGATTTCAGAAGATGGTTTCAAAACAAATGTATAAAAATTAATAGCTTTTCTATATATCAGTGGAGCCATTTATAGAACATAATGGAAACAAGATCATATCACAATGCTCATGGAAGTATATAATACTTAGAAATAAACACATTGAATTATGCAGGATCTATATAAAGAAAACTACCTAATATTCCTTTATTGAAAGAAACAATGGAAACGAATAAGTGAAGAAAGACTACATCCTGCTAAATGGGCATATCCAATGTTAGAACAATCTAGTGTGTGGAATTTGAAGCTCTTATTGCACATCCAGGTGGAGAGATGCAAAAGCAGACAGGTATGTATTTTGAAGTCAGATGAGAGATCTGGGCTGGCAACAGAGATTGGGGAGATACCACTGTAGAGTTAATGGTTGTAGCCATGAACATGAACGAGATCTGCAAAGAGAGTGTGGAGCACAAAGAGACAAGGGCCAAGACAAAACCTGGAGAACACCAACATTCATAAGGTGCACAGCGACAGAGGTGCCAGTAAATGAGATTCAGAAACTGTGGTTTAAGACAAAGGAGGAAAACCAGGAGGGAGCAGCACCAGAGAAGCAGAGGAAGACAACCTTAAGAAGTAGGGGGTAGTCCGCATGGTCATTTGTTACCCAAGGGTCAGGCAAGACAAAAATGGAAAAGAGTCCATGCTGTTTGGCTTCTAGGAGATTGCTGGTCACAATGGCAAGAATAGTTTGAAGGAACTGGGGAGTGCCAAAGTAGAGGTGAGCATTGTTGAGTTTCTTGTGATGCCAACAACCACGGAGGAGACAGAGCATACGGAATCTCCCAGTTACTGTGTGAAGTCACAAAACCCTGGTGACTCTCAATTTCCTCATCTATAAATTGGAGTTGCAGTTGCTGAAAAAAACTGTGATAATGACTGTGAAATGTTTTATAAACTATAAACCACTTAGGAAACAGATGGTGTTATTTTTAGTTCTGGCAATCTTCCAGGCAATATTTTAACATGAAATGTGTCAAAGATAACGGCACTGAGAGAATGGCCCTGAAAAACTTCCCTATCGCCTCCTCTGTACTCCCAGTTTTTAGTCGTCCCAAGGCAGGTTCTGCAGGCTTGTTAACATAGAAACATGATCTGCTGTGTGCTTCTGCACTGACGCAAACTGAGCTGCTGGGGAAGCCAACTGATCTGAAATATTTTGCAATGCCCTATATTGTTTCAGCCATTAAATGGAGAGCAGAATTCCAGTTTCAATCAAGTGAGGTGCCAAAATGTTTTCCTGTTTGTCTAAGTAGACGCCAGCACTTAAATCAATACCATGTTCCTTCCCGAAAGTACCCCCACCAAACATAACCCTGAGATGCTTGGCACATGGCCCAAACCAGCTGGCATTTCAATCGTCCTTCTTCCCTATTGTTGGGATCTTAAACGGCCACACGGCTGCATTTCTCCAGACCCTGAGTAGGAACATTTCAATGACAATTATCAAGCGGTCATAACATAATGGGCCTAGCTCTACATTCATTCCTTCTTTCCTCCATCCTTACAAAATATATTCACTAAGCGTCTATGAAAGGACAGGCACTCTGCCAGGGATAAGGTTCACAAAGATGAGAGACACAGAGTTGCCCTTGAAGAGCTTGGAGTTTAGTGAAAAAGAGGAGCATGGTAGCACTTAATTACAATACAATGAGATAAGAAGTTTAATAAATATATGTTCAAAGTGCTATAGAAACCCTAAAAAGGGACATTCAGTTTGCCAGTTTAGCAAAAGGCCAAAACTTGAAGTGTCAGAAGTCTGATTCCTTCTAACTCTGAAAACAGCAAGCTTAGCAGTTGCTACATAGTAGGTATTCAATTAATGCTAAATAAACAATTGATGAATACCACTAAATATGCCTATAGATCATAGCTCTCCTAAAAACCCCAATTTTATTCTCATTAGGGTAATCCATTTCTAAGGGGATAGTGACAGGTGGTCCCTGGGAGAGTGGACTACACACGGCACTCTGCCATCCTTGGTAGGTAGACCAGGTGACTATTAATCCCAAAGAAAGATGGGACCAAGACCTCTTGTAAGAGTTGTTTTAGGCAAAAGCTCAGCAGGAGTGTAGGCTGGGAATGGCACCATGGTACCATCACTTTGATTGAATCGAACAAGATACCATGGCATGACATGGAAGTAGAAGTCGACAGGAATCTTCTGACGTCATCTATATTTCAGTGGGAACTTAGGAAAGATTGCTGCAAGGAAGATAGTCCTGACACCAAAATAGGGTAACCCACCTAGAACAAGCCGCTCACCTCTCTGAGGGTCACTGACCCCATTTTTCAAATACCAATGTTGGCAGGCTGCTCTCTGAGGTCTCTTCCAGAGTGAAGGACCTAGGATTTGTTTTTGGAATCAGAAAAAATTATTAAAACCAATCTCTTAATTCTTAGAGTAGTTGTGTATCACTGAGGGAGAAGCAACAGCAAGATTCCTGAAATTCACCCAGCACATTCCCCACTTCCTTCCAGGTGGCTGCTAATGTTTTTAACATATCAGGGCATAAGATCCAGGCAGGATGACCCAGGAAGCAAAATGGAGGAGACAGTTTTGACTCCTACATGCAAGAATTTGACTCCTCACACATCCTCTTTTCCTACTCACGCTATTTCTAGGTCATCAGTGATGTGTAAGTACTCTAATTAGACTCATTAAACTTTTTATCAGAGTCATGGACTGTGGACAGCACTAGTCAGCTTCATTCAGGATGTTGCACAAAGAAAACCACCGGGGTGGGCTCTGCTGTATAATATCATCGGCCTTGGTGAGGGACTGGCCTGCTGTAGGATTTCAGTTGGCTGAGCCTGCTAGTTAACTGACTCATTAAAGGGCAGGGTTGGGGGCCTTGCTGTGTAGAACGCGAGCTCCCTCAGGTGCTCCTTTCCTGCTTGGCTCATAGGAAGGCTGAGCCCAACACTGTCTTCTAGGCTCCTGGCTTCCCCTTGGATCCCGACGATCAAGGTCATGTTACTGCTGCTAAGGCATCCTGTTCCTGGAAACCCCCAAACAACCACACCCCTGAAGGGCTCACGGGGTAGGGGGGCTAGTTAGACCCTCCAGATTGAGAATGTCACAAGGGAGGATTGCATTGCTGAAGTCGCTCACTCTGGGAGATTTCTTATTGGAAGTTTGGCCCCAGGGAGATAATCAGCCAAGCAAAAACCAGTGGGGATTCAGGACCAAATCCAGCACTGCTGAGTGAGAGATGCCAGCCTGTCGGCCATCTCTGGCAAAAGTTTCCCATCTTTCCGCTCCTTTCATCATCTGTAGGGCAGGCTTTCATGTGTCCTGGCTGGACTGTGGCCAGTGGCTCCTAAGAGGTCCTGTGTTCTCTGGTCTTCTGGCCCAAGTCTCTCCCTGTCTACCCACCCTGCATGCCCACTGCTAACAGAGGAGTCCCCTAAAGCACTCTCCAAAGGGCTGCTCAGCTCCAGTTACATCCCCGTCACTCCTCCTAGCCCATCCTGTGCAGCTGGCTTCAGAGGCTGTGTCACACCCACTTCCCACTCAGTCTTGGCAGCTGCCCTTCTCCCCGGCCATCTGTGCTCTCCCCACTTCTCTGCTCACCCAAATTCCCACTGAACACCATCCTCTCTGACCCCTCCTCTCATACTAAAGGAAAATGCTGGTAAATACAACTTACTTTGTTTTGGAAGGTTGTTACACTTTGTCCTCCATCTAAAAAATAACAGAAACAAACCCAAACATGGTCAGGAACTCTCCCCAAGCCCCGTGTCCTTGCCTATCCTGAGCCTTCCAGCCTTCAGAGATGTTCTCCTCATTCTTGAGATTTCAGCTCCTAACGCATCTTCGTTCTCCTCATCTCTAAGACATCTCTAATTGCCCTCTCTCCTGCTATGGCCTAATAAGCCTCAAGCTCACTTAGCATCATCTGGATTTAATTTTCTTTCTTGCCATCAGCAGCCTCATTTCATCTTTCTGTCTCTCTCTTCTCTCCCTTCCCGCCTTCTCTTTGCTTACATGCCCGTCTTCCCACTTTCCTCTCTCTGTCTGTATCTCCCTCTCTAATGTCATTAGCTCCTTGCAATCACCCCATTCATCTCCCAGCCCCACATCACCAGCTCATCTAGCTCAACTCATCTGTAGAAGGTTCTAATCCTTGCACGGAGGTCACCATATCCTGTTCTTATTGGTCCCGTAGCTCAGATACATGTAAACAAGGTCAAGACCATCACCCTCCTGCCTTGGGAAGTCAGCACATTACCCTCCCTGAGTATATTTCTTGTGAAGTCACATTTACATTTTATCATATCCACATAGCTGGAGGGAGAGTTTCGAAAAGAACAGCAGTCACAACATGTGTCAAAAGGCATAAAAACCTTTAGAAAAATAAAGACAGAGAAACGATAGTTGGCCTTGTTAGAAGGTTATTGGAGACCTTTGAAGAGAAAACAAGATAATTTAAAATATATTCTATTATTCTAACCCAGGATAGGCAAATTATAGCCCATAGGGCAAATCTGGTCTGATCCCTGTTTTTTATATGGCCTACAGGCAAAGAACCATTTTTACGTTTTTAAATGGCTGATAAAAAATAAAAAGGGGAATATTTCATAATGTGTAAAAATTCTGTGAAATTCAAATTTCAGTGTCCATAAATTAAATTTTCCTGGAACACAACCACACTCATTTATTTACGTATTGGTAGAGTAGTTGGGACATAGAGTAGTTGGGACATAAAGTAGTTGTGACATTTATGTCTCATAAAGCCTAAAATATTTCCTCTCTGACTATAATGAGATGAATTGTGGCCCCCAGAAAAGATACATCTATACCCTGATATCCGGCCCTGTTCATGTTACTTTATTTGGAAAGAGTTTTTGCAGATGAAATTAAGGATCTTGAGATGAGCTCATCCTGGATTATTGGGTTGGGCCCCAAATCCAATGACAAGTGTTCATGTAAGAGACAGAAGAGGAGAAGATACAGACAAAGAGGAGAAGCCACATGACGACAGAGGCAGAGACTGAAATTATGCAGCCACAAGCCAAGGAACACCTGGAACAACAAGAAGCTGGAAGAGGCAAGTCAGGACTCTCTCCTAGAGCCTTTGGAGGGAACGCGTCCTTGCTGACACTTTGATTTTGGACTTCTGACCTCCAGAACTGTGAGAAAATAACGTTTTTTTGTTTTAAGCCACTTAGTTTATATAACTTGCTACAAAAGCCCTAGGAAATTAATACACTGACCTTTCCCAGAAAGTTTGCCAATCCTTATTCCAATTTGTATTTCTATGTTGTATTTTGTTATGCTTATTCAAGTTTAGTTTTCTCCTAAAGGAGGTTAAGAGGTAGTGCAATGTATGGATACACTGCATTTCTATTAAATTAAGAGGAATAAGAAAATGAGAAAGCCTGTGCGTGTCCACACAGTGTAGCTGACACCTCTCCCCATCCCGTGGTGGGGGTGGGAGTCAGGGCTGGGTACACCATCCATCTCTTTAAAGGACTCATCTCTCCAATGCATCCCACCTTCTATCTTGGATCCACAGTGGTTGTAAACAGAGACTGGAAGGGGTTATCTCCTTAGTTTTTATCCTGGTTTGCAGTAGTGGAAGGATAGGGGTTAAAGGAGTGATAAGGAGAAAGGCGAAGGAGGAAAGGATGCTACCTTGAAGCAAACTGATGATCAAGACTTGGAGGAAGATTAGACCCCACTCCACCAAGTCTGAACAAATCACCTTTCCTTCCACTTTCCTCTGCATCACCCCACTTTGGTACTCCACATCCATACCTCAAAGCAAGGGCCACCTGGAAACTTGGGTAAGTACCCACACTTCTCTTTCCTACACTCCCAGAAGAGAGGACTCAGGTCCCACAAATAAGCCTTTCACAGGCAAGGTCTACAAAGACAAGGATTTGACTTAGTGAACTCAGAGAAGGTACTGGGGAGGGCTGAGCAAGGAGGACTGCACTCACCTGGTCCCCCACCTGTTTATGTACAATGTGCCAAAGAAGGGCAGACAGTAGCCCAGGCAGTCCCCAAATAGCCCTCGGCCAGGACCATGACAAGAGGCACCTGTGGGAACCCTACCTCCACCCCAGGGCAGAGGCACAGGGATGCACTGCCCTCACACCCAGGTGAACTGCCCCTCCAAAGAAAAGAAAAGAAAAGAAGAAAACCTGGAAAAACTATAAGTGTATTTATTTGTTTTAGGAAGAGGGAGGTCTTAAGCAATTTAACTATTTCATCCTGTTCTTTCAGTTCTGGCTACTGGCCGTTATCAGGAAGTTGTGCGAAGAAGCCCGAATGAAAATCTTCTAATTATTGAGAGAGAATTCACAACAGTGAAAGAATTTCCAGCTTTTTCTACCCAGAGACAGAGAGGTCAGAGCATTCTGAGTCCAAGTCCCCATAGAAATGAAGTTTACTTCAGAGCTTGTTTCTCAAAGTACTTGTATATATACACACGGATTTGTGCAATTCTTATCATAACATGTTCGGTTAGATCTGAAACTTGTTTTAAGCATGAGAAAATGGAGCCTAGCTATGTTGAGAATTTGTCTAAGATGATAGAGATAGTTGAGGACAGAGAGAGTACGAGGCTCTAGTTATGACCCAAGTTGGCTCTCCAACGTTCCTCACTACTTTGGGATCTAATTCACTTCAGGTCAATGTCTCTGAGGTCTTCAGAGAGGCAAAGGCCCGGGCATTTATGGGAAAAGCATTATTCCAGGTAACTACCTAATCAGTACAATTTTGATTTGGCAAAGTGGACGTCAAGAGATTTCCGAGGCTTCCTAACTCTCATTTGCTTGCTGCCTTTTTCCTGGGCAGAACATGCATATTGTGTATTCCCAGGCTCTGACTTACTAAAAGGGATTACTACAAGAGGTGGCAACAGGATGGCTATTTTCCAAGATAAAATACATACTTAATTAGATAAATAGCAAAAAATGGAAATGATCCTAAGAGGAGATTAAGAGGCCTAAGAGGCCTAAAGCGAAGTTCTAACCTTAGAATCCTTTAGTTTTCAACAGCAGGGTTAAAAGTTGTTTTTGTCAGCTTTGGGTGGTTGCCATATATTTTCATCAATTAATTTTTGTTGAAATGTCTGCTGAGTACGAGGCGTAGCACAGGGAGACAGCTGACTGTTTGCAACATAATCTAATTTGGCAGCTGGGTATCTGAAAGCTGAGTAGTCCTCAGTTAACACGCCCAGGATAGCAGAGGAAGCAGAACTGAAAAGAGGAGTCAGTGGTCAGTGAGATGCTCCCTGTATGGCTATTTAGTGAGAGTTGAGCCTATGCTCTGAGCTCACTTGGTCCCATGTCCCAGCTCTGGCTCTGCCTCTGACTAGCTGTGTGGCTTCCAGCAAGCTATCTCAATCTCTGAGCACCTGATTCCTTATTTGTAAAACAGAGATAGTAACGGCACCAACCTCGTAGTGTGTTGTACTAGGTGCTTTAGATATATTATCTCATTTAATTCTTACAATGACAACCATGAACTGAAAAAACAACTTTTTATTGGTACTTTTTTTTTTGGAGGGGTAAGTAAAGTAGCTAATTTGGTAGGAAAGACCAAGGACTATAGGACCTGATTTCTAGTCCAGCTTGGCTATTAACTAATTCCAGATCTGTAAGAGTTTGGAAAGCAGATCACAAACATGCCTTCCCAGTTACATCATTTAAAGTGTTAAGTGCTCGAGGCAACTGAGACACCAATAAAAGTAAAGAATTCAAGTGGGGAAGGCATGTTGTAAAAGGTAACCAGTAAGTACCGAACCCAGCAAAATCTAAAGAATTGTTAAGTGTTGTACTATCTTTTTATTAAAAATCTAATAAATTGTGATTTTTCTCTCCTCCAACTTACTGTGAAATAACTAAGAAAAAAACAAAAAGAAACTAGTTTTTAAAAAACTGAAAACTCTAAGTATTCCTCAGTGATATGCCAGGAAACGGAAAGAATTTCTGTTAGCCAAAGTTCTGAGGAAGTTTACACGCAGGAGAAAGGAAAAGGATGATAGGGCATTTGATAAAGCTGTATCAATTATAGATCTTTTCCTTTGAAACATGGAGTGTTCCCAACAGAGAAAGAGGAGCCAGCCTAAATCTGACTTCTAGAACAACTGGATCCATTTTCACTACATCTTCCCTGGCATTAATCACTTTTTTCTTGCATTGATTCTGGGACTATAATTACCCGCCATGCGATTTGACTGGGATTGCCTGTAGCTAGGAGGGTCAGGTTGGCAGCTGGAAGGAGCTGAGCATGTCAGAGTTATGGTGCATTGTGGGAGTTCTACCGAATGCTAGAGCAACCACTTACTGAGCATTTACTACATGCCAGGCAAACCTACCATTCACTAGGTTAGGTGAGTACACAACTAGAGAGAATGTCTGACTATGCAGGAATCACGGCCACTCATGAAAAGGTAAACAGGCAGTGGGACTAGATGTCTCCCGCAACACATTCACACCAAATAAAAGACTTCAAAGCAGCAAAAATGGGCTAGAAAGTATGAATATCAAACAACACTTGATCTTAAGATCTAAAATGAGAATTCTATCAGCCGTTATGTGGACAGTGAGGGGAACCAAGTTAAAAACAAAATAAAACATATGGCGTTCACAGTCAACCTAGTCTGAGAAGACCTCTCTATATTAAAGGATGAGTAAATATAAAAAAAAAATTGAACTTAGAGCAATGAATTATGATTTTGTATTATAAAAGGAAGAGAACATAATGCTCAAGAGGCAGAGGAAGAACCCAGTTTTGAAAAATGATTTACTACAGGTTTCAGAAGTGAATTTTATAGTACGATGCTTTGGGCTTTAAAAACTATTCAGAATAACATAGACTCTGTGAAGCAGGTCAAAGATGAGATCAAAGGAATAAAAGCTGAAATAAAAAGGATCTAGCTGAAAAAAAGGGAAGGAATGAAAAAGAGTTGATTGAGATGAGAAACAATTTTTAAGGAGTTGAAAATGGAACTAAAAATTAAATTCAGCATTAGAATACATAAGTTGCAGAAAAGCAAATTAGTAATGAATGAACCAGCTTTAGAATTTGTTTCAGAATAAAAAGGAAAAGCACAACAAGATAAAAATAATAATATTGGGATTCTTGAATAGGAGAACTGAACAATTTGAACAGAAGTAATGATTTTAGACATAACAGAAGACAAATGTTCCTGAATTGAATAAAGATCTGGGGCTGCTTATACTAAGCAAAATCAATGTATATGGGAGAGGGTATACACACCTAGAAATATTCTAATATTTATCTTTTTTTTTTAATTTCAAGAGTAAAGAAAGAATTCTACCAGCCATCCAAGAAGAGAAACATTTTGCCTATAGGGAAAAAACATATCAGCTGGCCTCATAAATCTCTCGTAGTATAATGCCAGAAAATAAAGAAACCACATTTACAAAATTATGAGAGGAGAAATCTTATAGTCTAAGAATTGTCTAAGTTGTTATTTATATATTAAGACAAAAAATAGAACTTCTCAGGAACATAAAAGCTCAGAAAATACACCAGTGATATCATTCCCCCAAAAATAACAACAATAAAAAAACCTGAAACATCATGCAAGGCCATTCTTCATTTGGAGAGCAGGGAAAAGGAAAAGGAAAAGGAAAGGATAAGTTGTTGCCTAAAAGGATTATGGCTGACATTGCAACCATTTAAATATGAAACGAAGGCTTAATAATAGTTATTTTAAGTTAATAATAGTAATATTAATATAAGGCTTAGTTCAAATGTTAAAAACAGCTCTTGAAGTGGAAAATATACAGCATAAAATAAAGTATAAAAGTATATGTTAAAATTCCACATAGAGCCTCAGCTACTGTGAGGTTAGGGAGATCCAGCCAGGCTGAGGACATCAGATCTCATTGTCTTCCCAGCCCTTCAACCTCTACCAAGCTGCTCAATAAAATGGTTTGACCCCAGAAAAGAAATTCCATATATAATAATTAGAAAAACTGGGAGAGTGGGAGAAAGGAAAGGGGAATTAAAAATGCCTGCTAAAATGTTAATCGTTCATAGAAGTAGCCAATAAACCCAGTTTTATTCTTGGCATTGGAAGTGATAACAAGGGAAGGATAGTTTCAAGTAAGTTTTTTTTATGTAAAATTAACCACCAGAAAAATAACAACAGAGCACATAAATTTCAAATTACTAGAGGAAACAAAGTCAAAGAAAACATAGTCCATGTAGTAAAGGCGGTATAAAAAAGAAAACAGTAAGATATGACAACAACAATAACAACAAATCACATAAAATAGAAGCCAAAGCAGACCAGGCATATTCATTATGACAAGAAATGTAAATGGATAAAATATGTTTACTAAAAGAAAATGACCCTAAAAGATCAGCAGCATTGACTGCCTATATAGACTTCCTAAAAACTATCAGCTAGGAAAACTTTACAAATAAAAAGATGGACGCTCTGTGTCCAAATTCAGCTTATGGAATTGAGCCATATCTCTCCACTAGCCGCAGAGAAAAACATGGGCAGAGTTTTGTCAAGAGCAAGTGATGAGTGAGGTAATCACTAATCCAGAGTGAATTTTGGGTGAATCTGTCAAAACTGAAGCAGAGAGGCCCAAACAAGAATCTGACAAGTACAGACTACCCTTAAAAAAAAAAAAAAAGGAAATGTTGGAAATCTTCCCATTAATATCACTCAGGAGCATATGGGAGATCTATTTGTAGAATATGAACCGAAGAATGCTCTGAAAGTGGATTTTAGAATAAAATGTTATTCCTTTTTGACATTACAAATTCAGAAGACAGTCATGCAATGAAAAGTTTGCAAAATCAGATTTATGAAGGTCAAAGGCATCCCAAAATATGGCACGTTTTCACGACCCCACCCAAATATTTCTTTAAGAAAAATGACAGAATTTTAGAAAAATATGGAAGAGGCACAGAGTGTAGCATACCTTAACTAATTCAACTTAACGACTAACGGTTGTGGGTCTCTAAATAATCTCAAAAGAAAGCCAGTGCCTACATATGAAAGTCCACCATATTTAGTTATTTTAGGAAAAAACCCTTGAGATTAGAACAATCAAACATGCCAATGCAAATTGAGAAGCTTCAGCCAGAAGTGAAAAATATATCAAAGGGAATAGTTTTATTGGACATGGATGTATTTAATTATATTTCATGAATTTCTTGGTTGGGCATACAGTTCTCTGTAATTTAAGGTCAATATAATTACATTTTTAGCATTTTTTGGTGCACTATTTATGTCTGGGTGACACTCAAGATGCTGACTTTTTTTACTTAAGAAGTTTTTGCACATTAATTGTATGTTACCATTTCCTTTAAAGATGGAAGACTCGGACACATTTTGTTGAGGTTTCAAGGTTGTTAAAATCCCATGCTAGGATTCCATTTACATTCTGCTATACTGAGTATAAAGCACTATGTATTTATCACTTGTGGAAGAGACTACTGCTGCTCTCCCATATCCAGTTATTTTCTCTGTTCTGGTCCTGTGAGAGACTACAATTCCCTGTCCCTTTGTAACTAGGCAAGGTTGTGTGACTAAGTCTAGCCAACGAAATGTAAGTGGAAGCAATGTGTGTCACTTCCAGGCTAAGAGAGTTAAGAACTGATGGGCTACCGCCACTTTCCCTCTTATCCCGTTTTGGAAACCTTGGAAGTCATGTGTTGAAATGATAGCATCACAAGATGGAGGGAGATTTGGTTCCTGAGTCATTAGATGGAGGCGAGCCCCCACTGATGCACATCAGACTGTGGGAGAGCAAGTAAGAAACTGCTGCGCTAAACTACTGAGAATTCAGGCTTTCTCCATTGCAGCTATGATTGATTACTTACCCTAATGTAGGCTTTTCTGTGCTTTGTTTTGGGCTCAAATATCTTAGGACCTATAAATATTTGTCTTGAATGAAAATGTGAATCTGTTCATAGCAGCTAAAATGCACATACTCCAAAATAAATGTAGTTATATAAACCCTAATAACCAATTCATTTTTCATATACATATGTTCCATTTTTTTTAGGTATGTTTTTTGGTGAGGAAGATTGACCCTGAGCTAACGTCTATTGCTAATCTTTCTCTCTTTTTCTCCCCAAAGCCCCAGTACATAGTTGTATATCCTAATTGTAAGTCATTCTAGTTCTTCTATGTGGGATGTCTCCACAGCATGGCTTGATGAGTGGTGTGTAGGTCCACGTCTGGGATCTAAACCAGTGAACTCCAGGCCAACAAAGCTGAGTGTGTGAACTTAACTACTCAGCCATGGGGCCAGTCCCATGCATATACACATGTTCTATTAAATGCAATTCTGCCTTGATTGCTTGGTAGGGCAAAGATAAATATTGCCAGGTTTACTGCTTTTTTTTTTTTTTTTTTAAAGATTGGCCCCTGGGCTAACAACTGTTGCCAATCTTTTTTTTTTTTTTCTTTTCTGCTTTCTCTCCCCGCCCACCCCCGTACACAGTTGTATATCTTAGTTGCAGGTCCTTCTAGTTGTGGAATGTGGGATGCCGCCTCACCGTGGCCTGACGAGCGGTGCCATGTCTCCACCCAGGATCCGAACCCTGGGCTGCTGCAGCAGAGCATGCAAACTTAACCACTCTGCCACGGAGCTGGCCCCATATTGCTATTTTTTTTTTATTAATTTATTTTTAAAGATTTTATTTTTTTCCTTTTTCTCCCCAAAGCCCCCCAGTACATAGTTGTATATTCTTTGTTGTGGGTCCTTTTAGTTGTGGCACGTGGGACACCGCCTTAGCGTGGTTTGATGAGCAGTACCATGTCCGCGCCCAGGATTCGAACCAACGAAACACGGGTCCACCTGCAGCGGAGCGCGCGAACTTAACCATTTGGCCACGGGGCCAGCCCCCCATATTGCTATTTTTAAAATTAATTCTTTAGCAGATAAACAGGAAAAAATTTGAGATAGGAACACTGAACTTTGAACTTCTGATGATTTAGTCTCAGAAAGGTGGTGCACAGGTACATTAAAAATATGACATTCAACTTTCTTTTCACTTGAAGTATTTTATGATTTACTTGGAAGACTATTTTGAATAGTCTATTCAGTATAAAAATGTAGATTTCTTAACAATAAGGGAGCAGAGAGAGAGGGCGATTGATTCTTACTCTTGTATGGCATTATCATTGTTCATGACTTTATTCATTCTATTCAATAAAATTTAAAATGAGTCATTTAAGTTTCTCCACATAGATTAACCAGTTTATATTTTGTGCAAAATGATCTCCTTTTCACATGTTCTTCTATTTCTTTGGAGTATTTCATGAAGTGGTGTAAACATTATCACCTTAGTCTTGAAATAAAAACATATGCCCTTAAAAAATAAACAAATGGATGTACAGGGATGAATTAGGCAGATACAAACTGAAAAAGCAGGAGTGACCACATATATGTTGTACAAAATAAAAATAATAGAAAAAATAAGTATGACTAAATGAATTTACAGATTAAAGACACTATCTAAAAAAAGATATAACAATCATGAAAACTGAATGTAGCAAATGAAATAGATAATTTTCTGGGAAAATAAAAATTACCAAAACCAATTGAAGCATAAACTGGCAATCTAAAAAGAGTAATAATCTTGGGGAAAAAAAAGAACAATTATCTGTTGAAAGACTTTGGGCCCAGGCAGTTTAATAAGTAAACTTTTTTTAAGAGATCATGTGATTCCTGTGATATATAAACTCAAAGAAAAAGAGATAAAGCCTCCAAATTCATTTCATGACGTACAATCTTAATGAGTCATCATCAGTCTGCCCTCATGAGTCTTGCCTCACTCAAAAAAGCTAAACAAAATACTTACAGTATAAATTCATGAATACAATGGCAGATAACACATCATAATCTAGGCAGAATTATCCATAACTATAGTTAATCCTGCTCCTAGGATTGCTAGAAGGCCCAGTCTGTTGGGCTCCTGGTCCACCATGCCAACTCCCAATTGGTCCAACTCAAGCCTTGAATTGGCCTCAACTTCAAGCTTTTTTTTTTTTTTTTTTGGTGAGGAAGATTAGCCTTGAGCTAACATCTGTGCCAATCTTCCTCTATTTTGTATGTGGGATGCCACCACAGCATGGCTTGACAAGTGGTGTGTAGGTCCGCACCCAGGATCCGAACTTGGGAACCAGGGGCCACCAAAGAGGAGTGTGCGAACTTAACCATTATGCCACCCAGCTGGCCCTTCAACTCAAGCCTTGAATTGGTCTCAGCAGAGGCTCTTGAGACTGCTTTGTCCCAAGCACCATCAACATTTTATGAAACTGATTAGTTATAGGATGCTGTCCGTAGAGTAAAGCCAAGGAATGAGGTTGGGCCCACGACAACCTGATGCTGAACTAGCACCAATCCTGCTTAGGGATTCCACAGCTCTTCCGGTTGCAGTAGGTGTGTTGAGTTGGAGAGGTGGATGCACTGGACCCAGCACCAGCGGGAAGACTGGATGAACTGAATGAGCCTCAATGTTAGTCTTACTATCCTCCCAAGGGGGCTTGTCAGAAGCTAGACTAGGGCAAAGATTAGATTCCCATAAGGAAAACCACTAAGATAAAATGTCTCAGCATACATTGGCCACAACTCCCACTTCTGGTCCTTTTTGAGTAAAGGATCATGAAGGAGTAAGAGGAAGAAGGATCTATCTGCTCACTACAAACTTTTTTTGGATAGTCAAGGGATGATGCTCAGTTGAGGCTGGTGTTCCACTTTCCATCCTGCAAGTCAGCACCTTGGGCTGCTTGAGTAGCCTGGGGGAGACCTTTGACTTCTCTGCCCCTAGGGAGTGAGTTTACGGCAAAGGGTGTGCCCAGGCTAACTGCTGCTCATCCTGGCAACTCCTTTAACTCTAGGTCTCCGTCCTTCAGTTCTCCACTTCCGATGTCACAAGTGACCGGTAGTGGAGGCAGGAAGATGGCCCATGTTCTGGCTAGCCTACTGCCTAGCTCATGCTTCCCTGTCCCTTCGTTATACAGCAAACTCTCCCGCTGAGCTCACAACTTTCAGAATGACTTTTTAACAAGAAGAACTCTGTACTTTCATGAGTCAATTCAAGCAATTAACATCTATTAAGGAGCACACAAATATGCCTTTTGTCCTTATCCCTTAATTAAAAAGTCATACAAATGAACATTCCCTAAAGGGATAGTTTTCCTATCACTGTGACTGGATAAGAATGAGACTCTGGGACAACCCAAAAGAGACTATCATATAGGCAGCCTGCTCTATTAAAACAAGAATGATTTAATATTAGGACATTCACTAATAGTAAAATGTCACATCATTAGGTTATAGGAGAAAAACATGTGGTCATTTGGATAGAGACCAGAATGGATTCAATAAAATTCAACATCCATTCTGGATACAATCTTAGAAACTAGGGCTGAAGCTTTCTTTACATGATAGAAAGCATCACAAATCAACAAACAACATATAGAATGATGAAATTATAAAAGCATTCCCATTATAGTGAGGATGTCCACTGTTACTACTATGGTTTAATATTATAGATGCTTTAAGCAAATCAATACAACAAAATGATTATCTAACTTGAAAATTGAAGAGGATTGTCATGGACACTTACTTGGCTATTGGCCAAGCAGCCTTCTTCCCCATCCCCTGCATGCTGTTATTGGCCTTTGGCCACTGGGCCATCACTGACTCTTCCAGAGGTAGAAACTGCAGTCAATCTGGCTGGTAGTCTCTTTCTAAGGCATTTTGGAAGAGAGAGAACAAGAGTGAGGGAATGAGAGCACAACAAAAGAGTGGGCTAGAGATCGTAGGCGGCTGGAGTTGCAAAATGTAAAATTGGGATGCTATCAGAAGTTACATCCTCTTTTATTTGGTTCAAGTTATGTGAGGTAGACTATTTGTGGGGAGAAAGAATGAAGGATGGAGTAGACATACAGAGAGGTCTGGAGCCAAGCCACAGGAAAGCCCAGTTTCTAGTTTATTCTGAGATGCAGCTGTGGTCCTGCCTTTGGGTTATGGGAGATGCCTTAGTGTTCTTAATATATGCTTTTTGCTTGTGGTAGTTTGAGTTGAGCTAATGCAGGGAAGTAACTAGTTATAAAATAGATACGCAGTAATAGATTTTTAAAATAATAATATATAATTAATAAAATAATAATAAGTAAGAATGTATATGATTATAAAAAATATTTTTTCACAATAGCAGCAAAAAGATAAACTATAGGAACAATCGAATTAAAATATGCAGGACAGGAGGCAGCCTGGTGGTGCAGTGTTAAGTTCGCACGTTCCACTTCGGCAGCCCGGGGTTCACTGGTTCGGATCCTGGGTGTGGACATACGCACCGCTTGTCAAGCCGTGCTGTGGCAGGTGTCCCACATATAAAGTAGAGGAAGATGGGCACAGATATTAGCTCAGGGCCAGTCTTCCACAGCAAAAAAGAGGAGGATTGGCTGCAGATGTTAGCTCAGGGCTAATCTTCCTCAAAAAAAAAAATATATATATATGCAGGACATTCATATGATGAATACATTTAGTACTTATCAGAGGTGAAATGGAAAACTTGAAAATGGAAGGCTTATGATAATGAGGGAATCAATTATCTCCCAATTATTTTATATTTTAATGCAATTCCAACAAAAACTACATTGAGATTCTTTTTCTTGGAGCATGACTTAGTGATTCTAAGGTTCATCTGTGAGAGTAAACTAGCAAAAGAGTCCAGTAAGTCCGAAAGAGAGAGAGTAGCACGGCATGTATATAGGATGCTCGGTAGTGAGAGGCATCTTCCTGCCCGATCAGTTATGAAAATACAGTCCTAACAATTAAAACAGTAATATATCAACACAAGGATAGAAAGAGAGAGCAAAATCTGTAATACAGTACCTAGAAACAGACTTTATTACATACAAAAATTTATCATAAAATACCAGTGGCATTATAAATTTATGGAAAAAGAAAGCCTTCTGGCAAAATTGGTAAACTATCTGGAAAAAATATTTTATTATCTCACCCCATATAAAAACTAGAAGGAACTACAGATAAATACCTAATCTTGGGGTGACAGAGAACTTTCTAAACTTAAAGCCAGTAGCAAAAAAAAAAAAGGCTTGATCTTATGTAAAACTTCTGAATGTCAAAAAAACCTTCAATAAATTTAAGTAAATAGTAAACTTAAAATATATTTGTACCTCGTACTAAAAAGAGTTAATATTGTTTACACAGAGAGGACTCTTGGGAACTAATTTAAGCAATAAGCAAATAAACCCCAATATAAAAATGGGCAAAAGAGTTAAAACAGTTTCAAAACATAAGAAATACAAATGGCCATTTCATAAGACATATGAAAAAAATTGTTAGGCTCATTAGTAAGCAAAGAAATGCGGTTGGTACAATAATGTGATACCATTTTTCATTCATCGATTCGTCAAATATTAAAGAATAGATCCATACTCCCCAGGTGCCAAGGTGCAAAATCAGGCATTTTCATCGGCCACTGAGAGAGATGAGTTTAGACCTTTCAGAGAGTAAATTCAACAACATGTCAAGAATTTTGGCATTAAAAAAAATAATCTTTGACTTGGAATTCCAATTTTAGAAATCTGCCCTATGGAAATACTCAGTTTGCACAGACTTACGTCGAAGAATATTTGTTATTCGTTATTTAAAAAATCTTGAAACAGATGTCCAACAAAGGGGAATCGGTTGAATGAATTTTGGCCATAAATAATAGCGTGGTGGGCAGAATAATGCTCCCTCCACCCCCGAGATGTCTAAGTCGTAATCCCAGGAGCCTGTGAATATGTTACCATTGATAAGGAGACTTTGCAGATGTGATTAAATTAAGAACCTTAAAAGGGGGAGATGCTCCTGGGTTATCAGGTGGGCCCAATCTAATCACACGGGTCCTTTAAAGTGAAGAATCTTTCTCAGCTGTGGCCCCATGGAGGCGTGACAACAGAAGAACGGTCAGAGATATTCCTTGTCACTGACTTGAAGATGGAGGAGAGGGGCAGTAAGCCAAGGAATGCACCTGGCCTCTAGAAGCCGGAAAAGGCAAGAAAACGGATTCTCCTCTAGAGCGAAGAACAAAACACAGCCCTGCCAGCACCTTGATTCTAGCCCATGTCAGACTTCTAACCTACAGAACACAAGATGATACATTTGTCCTGTTTCAAGCCATTAAGTTTGTGGTAATCTTTTACAGCAGCTATAGGAAACTAATACAAATAGGATACTTTGCGATCAGTAATTAAAAATTATGTTGGTTAAGAATTTATTTAGTTAAACTAAAAGCAGCTTACGAAGTTGTTAAGGATGGCAGTCTAGTTCCCATGACAAAATGTAAATAGAGTAGCAATGATCGTTTCTGGGCGCTGTAATTAGAAGAGACTTTTTCTTACTTGATTTTCTGTTTTCCAGATTTTCTAAAAAATCTCTCCTTCATAATCAGAAAAAAAAATACAAAGAAGTATTAGGTAAAATACACTTTAACTTATATTTCTCTAATTATTAATCAAGAGCAATAATCTATGATGGCTTTACTTCTTATGGCAAACACCTACTTCCACCTCCCCAACCCTACGAAAATCGTAGTCTTATGCTACTAAAAATTATTATTGTATTATTGTTTTTAATAAAATATAAATCTCGTTCAAGACTTACCTTTTTCAACTTTAACTTTTGCTTCCATCTCATTACTAGATAGCAACTGGGTGGAAATCATATTTGATGGATAACAATTCTCATTATTCTTTTCTGGCAGTTCTTCCTTCTTGAATCTTCAATTTTCATTCATTTCTTCACCGGTCGTAATATGTCTTTGTGCTTATTTAGTTTTCATCCAGAAAAAGGATGTGACTGTTCTATTTTCAAAGTCCTTGCACGTCTGAAAATATCTTTCACACACGAATAACAATGCAGCTCAGTATATAATAATTACATCATAATCTTTTCTTCTAAAAATTCTATATAGACTTTGATCAATTGCTGTCTGATATTTATTGCTACCTGGAGACTAAGGTCAGAGTAGTTTTTGTTTCCTTTCGGGTATCTTTTATTTTTCCTGCTGGCATATAGGAAGGAATTTTAAAATTTTAATGTAGAATTCAAAAATTTACTAGAAAGTGAAAAGAATATTAATGAGTATAGATCTTTTTTCCATTCACATTCCTTTGAATATATGAGCCCATTCTATATAAAATCTGAAGAGCAGATTCTGCTCAGGAGAATTTATTCTAAGCTGGCTTCTTTTGCAAGAATATCTGGAATGTGAAGTGGGATTTCTCTGGCTTGTATTTTTCATAACTGGTAACTTCTTTCTCAAATTTTATTTTTTCTTATCCTACCTCCTTTGTCCTAGAACAACTTGTTTTTTCTCCCTTTTACATGACTGATTTGGCTTTTCTGTGTTGGTTCAGATTTTCATTATCTTCAAAGCAATTTTAATTCTGAAATTGCATTTTTAGTCCCTTTGTAGTTTTCTCTTCTCTCAGCCCGATCCTTTTTTATCCTGACCTTTTAGATTTTCTTCTCATCTGATTTCTCCATTTGAGAGGCATTTTTTTGTGTGTATTCAGAGAACATAATGTGGGTATTTTCTGATTTTTCTCTTTCTTGTGCTAAATTATTAAAAGAATCATTTTTCTTTAATTCTGCAGAAGAATGCTCTCCTCATCTTGCGGTGTAGAATCTTTTTATAAGCCTCATGTTGGTTGCTTGGCTAGAGAGCCAACCAAATCTGGAGTTGATACAAACAAGGTTCATTGAACATTTGGGAGCTGGTAGAAGTCCCTTCTAGAATCTAAATCTGGGAGGCCAGTTGAACAGCCCCTGCCCAAGTTTTGGACCTATCGAGTGTTGATCTTGTGTCGTTTTGCTGAACTGAGGTAGAATTTTCTCTTATCCCAAATGCCACGATCCTTGGACCTGAGAAGGAATAGGAGAAACAACGGCTCCTTGAGCATCCTTCTTTCATGCTTACCCAAGGGACCTGAACACACATCTCAGGTGCCAACACCTGTCCCTTCCCTGCCTGTTACGTGCCCTGATGCATCCTGGGAGTTGTAACCTCCCAGCACAAGAGGCTCTCAAGTGGGGAGAGGATGGGATGAATACACTCCTCTGCTCACCTCAGAAAATCCTGACTTGCCCTGGAGGCTGCCGCCCCTGTTTCCTCACGTGAGCAGCAGAAAGTGCTTGTCTCAGTGTTCTAGGGCTACCAGAACAAAGCGGACAACCCGGGTGGCTTAAACAGCAGACACTTAGTGTCTCATGGTTCTGGAAGCTAGAAGTCAAAGATCCGGGCGTTAGCAGGGTTGGTTCCTTTTGAGGGCTGTGAGGGAAGGCTCTGTTTCAGGCCTCTCTCCTTGGCTTGGAGGTGGATGTCTTCATCTTATGTCTCTTTACATTGTCTTCTCTCTCTGTGCTTCTGTGTGTCCAAATTTCCCTTTTTACAAGGACACCAGTCATATTGAATTAGCGCCTACCCTAATGACCTCACTTTAACATGATTAACTCTATAAAGGCCCTAACTTGAAACAAGGTCACATTCTGAGGTACGAGGTTAGGACTTCGGCATATGAATTTTGGGGGGGACACAATTCAACCCATGACAGTGTTAGCGAGTCACTTCTCCATCTTCTGTCCTGGATGCGGTACATCTCCAGTTAAGGGGGCAGGAGATGGACAGACCTTGCTAAGCTTCTTGCAATTTAGTGAAAACTGCTCCCACACGCTGGCATATGTTCAGCTGTTAACCTCAGCACCCAATACTGTCGCAGTTTCCATAATTTTGTCCACTTTGCTGAGTATTGTATTGCAAGCCTAAAGACTGAAGAAATGTTGTCAGGGATTATTAACTGACTGTCAGATTAACCATGAGGTTCCAGTCATCAAATATTTGTTGATCAATGAGTGATTCTGGAGTTTGTTCTGCTATACCTCTACCATACTTTATTGTAGCGAATTGTTTGGATGCCCTCTTTGGGTTACTTATTGAATCATGAATAATAACTAGGGGTCATTTTCCACTTAGGAAGTTGGCTTTTGATCTACTTGACAAATAAATCTGGATAAACTAAAGGAGTGCAAAAAATGAAGGAGAGATGGGAATGACTGGAGGAATTTAGCAGCCGACTTCTCCGTAATGAACCAGACAAAAACAGAGGACAACTCCTGTTCTAACCTTCACCTAGGGGGGTGAGCAGCGAACAAATCGTAAGGTGAAGTTTTGTCTAACTATACAATACTTATCTACTAATTTAACTTGAAAATACATTCATCATATTTTTCCCTCACCAAAAAGAACATCGTCTGACTTGGTAATGATCAAACTACCTTCTTAAGTAGAGAGAAAGGCAGAAATTAGAACTTCCTGTTCAGATGCAGAGAACAGTTCTGTAATGAGCTGTCTTGCTCTGCTCCGTTCTTCTGAGCCACGCAGCCTTCCCGGAGGACAGACGCCTGATGTGCTAAACAATATGCTGGTGCCTAGTCTCCCCGGTGAGGCTAATTATGGCGCTGCGGCTCAGGAACTCGGGAATGAAGCAATCATTCTCTTGCTTTGACTCCTCACCCACTCCTGTGCTGCTTCTCAGCTGAAGGACTTCTGTGTCTTGGTTCCCGGTGCGTGCATTCCCCTTTCTGAATTCTGAGGTCCTTTCTCCCCATGTTATACCAAGAACCCCTCAATGGATCCTCAAGTGGCACCGATGTCACTGCATCCACCATTAACACAGAGGTCTAATGTGCACTGTGTTCTAACATTTCTCTTCCAAAAGCAGTAGCTAAGTTGGCATCAGCTTTGCAGATAATAACAAATGGCTGCTGAGGAAGAGGTGTTATATAAAAGAAGATTCTTTTTTTTTTCATAATCCATAGAAATGGAGACTGAAAGGAGAATCTCTTCCTTTTTCATTTTATTTGCATTAATTCTCCCCACTTGTGAATTTTTACAATAGTTAAGGATTTCATTAAAGATGCCTCGCTGGGAAATTAGAAAGTTATGGATTGCAATGGCTTCTGTTATCAAATGGAGGTTCCATTCTCAGTCTCAATTTCAGGGAATGAGGGGGGGCTGAACACAGGCTTTGAAGGAATCAATCAGGAATCTTTATGGATTGATCAGAATTCTGATCGTTTACCGACATTTACTCTGAAACAGTGTCTGCTTTGAGGCTCCTGAGTGCCAAGTAACTAACGGTCCATGAAAGTATCTTTGAAACTGGGTTTCTAGATCAGAGAGATCTTCAGATATGAATGCCCTCAGTCTCCTTGCTTCTGGATGATGGGTACTTTCTTTTGCAAATTGATTATCTGTAGAGGTGAATTTTGGCTGTTACAGTGACTCAGGGGAGCTGCTGGGGGCCAGGAATGCTGGACGGCCTGCAATGAGTGGTACAGTCCTGCACAAAGAAATATTGTCCCACATGCCAAATGATTTTTGAAGGTCCTTCCAGATAGTCATGAAGATGAAAAACCTGCTTATAATTACCCCAATCCAGAACCTAGCTTTGACTTTTATATAAATAGAACGAATTAATTTCCTACTACTTAAAACAACACAGATTTATTATTTTATAGTCCTAGAGGTCAGAAATGGGTTTTGCTGTGCTAAAATCAAAGTGTTGGCTGGTTTCTGTTCCTTCTGGAGACTCTAGAGGAGAATTCCTTCCCTTGCCTTGTCCAGCTTCTAGAGGCTGCCTGCCTTACTTGGCTCATGGCCTTTCCCCCCATTTGCAAAGCCAGGAGCATTGCATCTTAAGATCTCTCTCCCAATTTGACTCTCCTGCCTCCAACTTTCATTTATAAGGACCCTTGTGATTGCATTGGGCCCAGCCAGATAGCCCAAGACAATCTCCTCAACTCAGGATCCTTCACTTAGTCATATCTGCAAAGTCCCTTGTGCCACGTAAGGCGGCACATTCACAGGCTCTGGTGATTAGGATGTGAACATCTTTGGGAGACCATTATTCTGCCTACAGCATAAAGAGCATTTTTTAACTTTTTAAAAAAACATATCCCGAACTTTCTAGGAACCCAACTACCACAATAAATAAGGGAAGATTATCTTTTGTTTTGTTTATTATCAAGAATTGACCCCATTTCTCATTTTAGAACATCATGTCACTGATAGCAGTGTGGCTCATAATATTTGAGTTGCCAAAAAAAAAAAAAAAGAAAAAGAGAAAAAGAAACCCCACTACTCTATCTGCCTCCATCTGTTGCTGTCATACTCTCATTATTCTAAATAAAAGTGTAAGCCTAGCACATTCTTCCTGTATCTTAAAGCTGTATGCCTGAGCATTTCCATATTGAAATGCATATTATTTTATTATAAGTTGCATTTCTCTTATTTCCTTTTTATAATACAGGTAGGATATTATATTGATTTGTTTCCTTGAAAATGTGTGAATAGGTTGATTATAATGTCTATGATTTTTATTCTGTATAGTAAAGGGGGACATTATAAAATATTTATTATAAAAAGGCAGGACACTAAGTCTGATGTGTGCTTCTCAGATTCCTGCTGCCCCTCTCAGTTGAAGGAGGCTCTTCTCCAGGTCAACAGTATCACCTATGCAATAGATTTCACTCCCTTCAGTCTCCTTCAGAACCCCACTGAGCCTGTTCTTGCTAAGGGCATCAAGCAATGCCCCCATGACAGATTCTATAGTTCTGGTGAGCACTCCACTCCCAAGATCATGAACTTTCCAGGAATGTCTCCGGAGGAGGCCTCCAGACCTCCAAGAGCCTTTGGCAAAGCTGTTCTTCCCATAGCAGAATTTCAAGGAATCCCATGGGACCCATATGCTCCTGATAAGACCTCTACCCTGTCCCTACGTTACTACTACAAGATGTCTCAGTGTCCACTACCAAGGAGGAAGCTCTAATTAGGAACATTATGGGCCTTCCTTCTAATGACCGCCAGGACCAATCCCCTCGCTCCTTACTTCTCTGTGTATCTGACCACCAGCAGAGGTGTGAGCTTCTCCAGTTAACAACTACCAGCCCGGCTCTTATCTCCTGTATGGGTCAAAACATTTCCCTAATCTGACGTACCCTTTCAACCCCCATGGAACACATAGTCTGTCATCAACAAAATGCTCACCCTCTTCTTCAAAGGCTCCGTTCACCATGTGACTACCTGTAATGGTTGTTTCAGGACATCACTTCCATCCCTGCACTCGTCTCAGGTGGCGGCTGTTCTTCTTCGATAGTCCACCCACCACAGAGCCTGGACCGGGGCAGATTGTCCTCCCTGCTCCTCACCTCCATTTCCGGACCATTATTCCTTCTTTCTCTTTTAAGCCCTGGCCTCTTTGAAGTACATGATATCAGGCTACACTACCTGCTACACTTGTACAGCCGTCCCCTGACTCATCTGCTGCTCATCCTTCTAAGCCATTGAAAATTTCAGCCCCTGGCTCACTGTCTTCCTTCCCACCACTGCTCCTGTCTTCAATTTTGGTGACTATAATATCCACATATATAATCAATCCACTCCCTGACTCACTTCCTTGACTTCCTCACTTCCAGTTATGCTTCCCTTCACTTGCCTCTAGCCTTCTACTCCTATGGTGAATCATTACCTGGACTTGGTCATCACCAGTAACTACATCATTTCTAAATTTTCTACTTCAGGCCTCTTACTCTCTATCAGCTCCTATCTTTTCAGTTCACGCTCTCTGGCAGTCCAAGTCCAACAATTCTTAATACTCATCAGAATCTCCCATCCATCGATCCTACCACTTCTGTCTTTTAGCCCCTCGTGTCCTTGCTTCTCTATTCACCCAGCTTAGGTTCCATGGTCCCTCACTATAATTACTCTTTGCACATGCCATTGACTCCACTTTCCTCCCTCTCTCTATTTCACTCATCTGATAAAACCCCAATGCTAATAATTCTCTGCTTTCTCTAAACCTACATTATGGAAAACACACATTATGTTGACAGAGCTCTGAATTCTTTCGTCAATTCACAAATCTCAAGTGGCCCTTCAGCCTTGCTTGACAATCCTAAGGTATTTCTCTAGTTGCTTTGCTCTCCAACTCCACAACATGACTATTTCACATCTTCTCTCTTCTCAGCCTCTAGCACCGCCTCTTTCCTCACCTTCAGCTGATGACCTTGCTTTTTATTTCACTGGGAAAATAGAAGCAATAAAAATGAACTATGTCATTTTATCATCAAATCTACCAGCCTATCCTCACCTCTACCCATATGTCCACCATTTCTCTAGCTACAGTGGATTATCCCTTTTCCTTTTGAAGGCCAACCTTGGACCCATCCCCATTTGCACACTCAAAAGCTTTGCTCCTATGTCCTACCCTCACCAGCATCACACATTTCTCTCTTAATTGCCCCTTTCTTACTACAATACAAACATGCTGTAGCTTCTTCTCCCTTAAAAAAATCCTCCCTTAATGTACCTTCTGCCTACTATACTTTTCCTCTTCTCTCATTTATAACTCTACTTGTCACCTCACAATCTTCTGTTGGCCTATCCCAGTCACTCCCCTCCCTTGATTGAAGCCATTTTTGACAAGGTCAGTAATGATCTCATCTTGTCACATCCAATGGTCTGGTCTTGGTCCTCATCTTACTTACTCTCAGCAGCTTGTAACACAGTAGGTGCTTCCTCCTTCCTGAAAGGCTTTCTTATTTAGCTTCCAGGATACTTCACCTACGAATTCTCTTAACTCATTGGCTATTCCTTCTTGGTCATATTCGCTAGTTCCTACGCCTCTTCCTGATTTTCTAAATTTGGAGTTCCCTAGGACTCAATAAAAGGCAAGATTCTCTATATCACTCTTTCCTCTAGGTGATGGAACACAGCCTTGTGGTTTTAGGTATATGCTAATGACTCCAATATTTGTATCTTAGCCCTTACTGCTCTTCCTTAACTTCAGATTTAAAAGTCAACTGTTGGTCCAAAGGAGACATACAGATGGCCAATAGGTACATGAAAAGATGCTCAACATCATCAATCACCAGGGAAATGCAAATCAAAACCACAGTGAGATATCACCTCACACCTATTAGAATGGCTATTATCAAAAAGATAAGAAATAACAAGTATTGGCAATGGCAAGAATGTGGTAAAAGGAAACCTTTGTGCACTGTTGGTGGGAATGTAAATTGGAGTAGCCACTATGGAAACAGTATGGCAGTTCTTTGAAAAATTAAAAATAGAACTATTGTTTGATCCAGCAATTCCACTTCTGAGTATTTACCCAAATAAAATGAAATCACTAATTCAAAAAGATATATGCACCCTCCTGGTCATTACAGCATCATTTACAATAGCCAAAATATGGAAAAAACCCATGTCGATCAATGGGTGAATGGATAAAGAAGATATGATATATATATATACAGTGCAATACTATTTAGCCACAAAAAAGAATGAAATCTTGCCATTTGCAAATAAATGGATGGACCTCGAGGGCATTATGCCAAGTGAAATAAGTCAGACAAAGACAAAGACCATATGATATCACTTGTATGTAGAATTAAAAATAAGAAAAACAAGCTCATAGATAAAGAGAACAGATGGTTGCCAGAGGTGGGGTATAGGGGTTGGGCAAAATGGGTGAAGGAGGTCAAAAGGCACAAACTTACAGTCATAAGCTCAATAAGCCATGGAGATGTAATGTCCAGGATTGTGACTACAGTTAATAACACTGTATTGCATGTTTGAAAGTTATAAGAGAGTAGATGTTAAAAGTCATCATCACAAGAAAAAACTTTTTTTTGAAACTATAGAGGGTGACTGATGTTAACTAGACTTATTATGGTGATCATTTTGTAATAGACATGAATATTGAATCATTATGTTGTACATCTGAAACTAATATGATGTTATATGTCAATTATACCTCAATAAAAAAAGTAAAAAAAAAAATCAACTGTCAGTTCACTCAGTATCTTCACTTGTCTATCTGCTGTCTATCTTAAACTTACCAGGGCCAAAAATCACTCCTGATTTCTGCTCCTGAACCTATTTCATCTCCATTCTTCCCCATCTTAGTAAATGGAATCACCATTCTCTCAGTTGCTTAGCCTCAGGTGTAGGAGTGATTCTCAATTGCTCTTTTTCTCTTTTATCCTGCATCTAGTGCATCAGCAAATCATTTGGCTGTACTTTCAAAACGTATCCCAAATCTGATCACCTCTTACCATCTCTACCTTTGTATCCTGTTTAAAGCCACCATAATCCCTCTCCTGGGGTCACCACAGGAGAGCTCCTAACTGGTCACCCTGCTTCCACCTCTGCCTCCCTACCTTCTGATCCCACACAACAGCCTGACGATCTTTGAAAAGTGTAGATAAGATCATGTACTTTCCCTGTTCATTATCTTCTAATGGTTTCTCATCACACATAGAATGAGAACAAACATATTGCTGTGGCAGACACTTTTAATGCTCACCAAATATTCATTTGCCCTCCCACTTTTTCCAGAGCTCTTGCAGTTGGGCCATCCCATATGACTAGTCCTTGCTAATGAATTGGGAGGAGGAGTGATGTGTTTCACCTGTGGACTTGGGCAGGTTAAAGCTCCTGTGTGACTCCCATTTCTTTCTTCCTTTAATGTAGCAACTGAGGAGCTCATGTCGAGATGGATGAGCCACAAGATGGAAACAGTCTGCAACCAAATCATGTTTTTAGGGAGCTGACCAGGAAAGAATTGGACCTGCAGTAGATTTAGAGTGAGTGACGAATGAACTTCTGTGTATTAAGCCATTGAGATTTAGGGGTTTGCTTGTTACTGCAGCATATCATAGTGTACCCTGACTAATACATGTGATCTATATGGCCTTCTTCTTTAACTTCATGGGCCTTTTCTCCCCGATTCACTGCAATCAGTCCATACCCAGGTTTTATTGCCAAACCTATTCCCATCTTGGGGCTTGTTATTCTAGCTGTTCCTTCTACCTAGAAAGTCACTGCCCAAGATCATCACATGGCAGACTCCACCACATCATTCAGGTCTTGGTTCAAATGTCCCCTGCTCAGAAAGGGCTTCTTCGATCTCCTTTTTTAAAATGGTCTGCTTCTACTTTCCACCACTCTCTATCCTCTTACCTTTTTCATTATCGCACTTACCAGTACTCAAAATTACATATATTTTCAGTTTATTTGCTTATTGTATATCTCTCTAAAAGGAAAAGAAGGACTTTGTTTTTGTTCTCTGCTGTATCCTCAAGATCTAGAATGTGCCTGGCACATAGTTGACATGCAGATTAATTTAATTGCATTAATGGTTCCAATTATTTCTCTCTCCCTGTATCCTTGCCCTTTGCTATGACTGTTTGCAGTTCTTATCACTAGAGAGGCGGAATCTGGTCCCCCGACCTTGAATCTGGTCTCGTCTGAGGACTTGTTTTGTTTTGGCCAGTGGGGTATTAGTAGATGTGACACAAGTATAGACTCGAGAAAGTGCTTGTGTGTGTCTGTTTGCCTTTTTCTCCTTTGCCATTGCCATGAGGACATACCTTGACTAGGCTGTGCAAGGAGGAAAGACACATGGAGAAGAGCTGAGCTGCCCCAGTCATGTCTGCTGAGGCCAGTTTAGGTCAGTTGGCAGATGGCTGGCGTCAGACATGTGAATGAGCCCAGCCATGATTCAGACAAACCCAGCGCATATCAGCTGAATGCTGCAGACTAATGAACTGAGCAATTGTTTACTGTTGTATACCACTCAGATCTTGTGGTTGTTTGTTACACAGCATTATTGTGGTAGTAGATAACTGATAAAACAGGGGCTAAATAAATAGCAATGGAATGTTTACAGTGGCTATGTCAATGTTCTACAGTGGGTGTGAAGGTGTTCTTTCCTAACCTGCTCAGCAACCTGTGCTCCTGATTTGACCATCTATCCATCCGCTCTTCCAAGTTAGTAAACTGGGAGAAGGTTCAACCTTCTCACTCATTTCCAACTCCTACTCCTTTCCAAACAGCAAATGGCCTGATAAATCCTACAATTCCATTCTAAAATCTTTGGAATCTGGGTTTTCTAGTCCCATCACTCTAATGATATTTTACTTCAATATTATAATAACTTTCTATTTGGAATCCTGACCAATAGTTTCTTCCCCACTCCAGAGCATACTCCTCACTTCTATTTTATGAAATTCAAAAATGGATATGGACTTATAGTTAGAAAAAAGATTGAGGGGTCACTTTGAAAAACTTCTTTTCCAAATTCCTGTGAAAAACACCTAGGAAATAATTTTTAAAAATAAAAAAGAAAGAAATACAATCTGAGCAAGTTCAATAAGGGGGAAAACAGTAAAAAACAACAAAAGCAAACATACTCCAGCCTGTTGGTTCTTAACTGTCTGAATAATTATTTTATTATTCCTCATACAATATCAAGTATTAAGATTATTAAAAATAAATGAAAGTGGATTAAACATGACCCCTATGGTCATGTCACTCACTCACCATAGTACTTATGCATTGTGATTTTATGTGTCTTCCATTTTCTTTTAATTTTATCCATGGATAAATTTTTTCTTTTTTCTTTTTTTTTGGCGAGGAAAATTGGCCCTGAGCTAATATTTATTGGCAATCTTCTTCTTTTTGCTTGAGGAAGATTGTCACTGAGCTAACATCTATGCCAATCTTTCTCTATTTTATGTGGGATGCCACCACAGCGTGGCTTGATGAGCAGTGCTAGGTCCACACCCAGGCTCTGAACCTACAAACCCTGGGCCACCAAAGCAGAACACACGTACTTAACCACTACGCCACTAGGCCAGCCCCCATGGGTAAATTTTTAATGTGAACAACGGTAAGTATAAATGAAAAGCTTTGGTTCCTCCAGTGCATCATACTTCCTCCTGCTCAGTGCTTTCATAAACACAGTTAACTCGTTTAGAACTCTTTCCTCTCCACCTACTACTCTCCCTCTTAAGTTAGTTAGGATTATGTTTGGTTGCAAAGAACAGAAAATCTGTCTATGAAGGCAATAGAGGTTTCATTGCTTTTCATAACAGGAAGGCCAAAGGAAGGTAGTTTAGGGCTCGTGCGTGGGTCAATGACACGCTCAGGGTTCCAGGCTGCTCTAACTTTCTGATCCACAGTCCCTAGCAGGTAGCGGATGTGCCCATAGATAAAATGTGCTGCTGCCTTCCAGGTCTCCCACCCTTGTTCTAGAGAGGAAGACGGGGGAAAGGCAAAGAGTGGAAAATGCATTTCTCCTTGCAGCCATTGCCTTTTTATGCAGGAAGAGAAGCTCAATCTAGAGACTTCCTCCTGCACTCCACTGGCCAAAACTTTGTCATATGGCCAATGCCCCCTTCAGGGAAGGCTGGGACACTGCCAGGGTCTCTAGCAGAGGATGGAAAAGGAGAAGGGGCTGTAAATGGCTTTGTGTAGACAATCCACAGTGTCTGCCACGCTGCTTACCCTAACTCCTATTCACTCTTTAGGTCTCAGCCCAAAACCATTCAAAGTGAATTTTTATATACTTTCTTAACATTAATGTTCTTTAATAGCTCTTAAGACAGCTTGTAATTATACATTGATTTGAATAATCATTGGATTAATGTTTTATTAATATCTGTTTGAGGGCGGACATCAGGCTTGATTCTTGCTGTCTATTTTATCCCTGGAGCCAAGGTATGCACGGTATTGACTCTCTATAAACATTCAGATCTACGTCTACACAGCGTGAGGGAGTTCAGTGTTAGTAGAACATAACAATTACCACTTTAAAAGCAACGTGATGATGAAAATAAAATGTGCCAAACTCAGTTTGTGTTAATAACATGTTAGAAACCAATAACCCATATGTATAATGATTTTATTTAAACCACAACGTAAGGTTTATTTATATTTCTTCTTCAAAAGTATCTATTTGCTTGCCTCAGTCATACTGTTTACAGGAAGGGAGAGTATGGGAGATAAGACTGAATGTTTTAAAAGTGAAATTTAATTTTAAATAGTTAGGATGTTTATTTTTCCCTCTAAAATTTTAATTACAGAGGTCCTTAAATAGGCAGATTTATTAATCGCAGGCTTGTTAAAAGTCTTACAAAATGTACACCCAAGCTCAAAAAGTCTGTACTGCTATATTTTGCAACCTGGATGTTGTAAAACCTGTGTCTGCCTAGGAGGATGTCTCTCTCCTGGGAAACTGTGTATTGTGGCAGAAAAAAGATGGGGCCTCGAGGCTCAGCCTCTCCCCCTACTTAAGGAGCTTCAGTGCATTGAGAACCGTGGCTGGGCTCTTGCCTGCTCTGCCTGGGGCTGGCTTTTGCATTGAACATCCTCCCAATGAGAGTGTGGCTGGGTTCTTTCTCTGCATTTATATCCCTGGCTGGGGAGGCTCCTAAGCTGAGAGGGTGAAACCTGCCAACTACATGTGGACGCCACTCTCTCTGGTTTTCTAAATCAGTAATCTCTTATGTTCTTTCTTTTGCTTTTGCTTTATCTGAAGGGCCTGGAAAATGCCCTGTACTACTATGTGATGACTAAACAGAGAAAAAGTGGGTAGCAATATCTTCCAGGAAATTGATGGGAAGGAAAGCTTCTCAAGGAAGTTCATTTATTTCAGTCAACAGAATAAATTTTAGAAAATACTTATTTCACTTGTAGCCTGAAACTAAAACTTGAAAAGACATTAGCAAAAAAACCCCAAAATGGCAGTTGTGCTTGATAGCAAAGATGCAAAAAGGTAAATAAAATATATTAGCAAGCAAATCTAGCAGTGGGCTGATAGAACAAAGCATAACGCCAAGTACTGTTTATTTTAGGAGTTCTAGAAAAGTTGAAAACTGGGAAATTAGGTGATAGGAAAAAAAATGTATTGATGGATGCCAAAAGGACAATTGGTAAATTAAATATCTAGATCTGATTAACTCTCTTGGTAAACTAGAAACTGAATGATGTAATTTTAAAATATCTTTCTTAAAATAATGGTCAACATATTTAATAGTGATATTAAGAGAAACATTCCTTGAAAATCAGGAGTAAGAAAAGATGCTTACTGTCACAAGTTTTAATTAACATTGTCTGAAAGATCTAGTAAAAAGAAGGACATAGACACTTATATAAAAGAAAAAGATAATAATTTATAGACTATATGATTTTCCGGAAAATATGAGAAAAATAACAGGAAAAACATTAGAATTTCAGATGTACAGGCTTCATTGAGATAGCTTGTTTCAAAATGTTTATTAAAAAATATCAATGCTTTCCAATACAATGACATTAACCCATTAGAAAAAAAACCATGGGGAAATGATTGCATTTTCGTTAGCAACGAAAAATGTTAAATTTTAAAACTTTTAAAGAAACGTGAGGGATTATATGAAGAAAAATACAAAAAATTATATAAGAAAATCTATGTGTTTGAATACGTAGAAAACACGCCATGTTCAGACATTGAAAAAACAGTTAATATGCTAACAATTCCTCCTAAAAAAAGTTAATTTCTAAATTTAACACATTTAACACATTTACAATAAAAATTCCAATAGGACTTCTCAATAGGGGGATTTTAAATAATGAATCCCGAGTTCATCAGGATGGCTAAATCCATGTTGGTACTATTAAGGAAATAGTCAGCAAAATAAATAGATCAGAAACAGCGCAAGTAAAATTCAATGGAGGACAAAGGAAACAGCTCAGATCAGTAGGGAAATGATCATTCAGTAAATGGTGTTTGGACAACAGGATAAACACATACCACATTGAAAAAAATTAGATGTAATGTAAATTAAATTCCCGATGGATGAAAGGTTTAAGAAAAGCTTCTAATCTATAAAAGCAAATGAAATTGTGCATATTTATTTATTTATGAGTTGAGGAAGGCCTCTCTAAGCATAATACCAAAGAGACACCATAAAAGAAAATGTAGATTATGTAACTATAAAGAATAATTTAACTTAAGATAATCACTGAAAAGGAAATTAAAACTTTAATCAGAAACATGGAAAAATATTTGCAGTGCATGACAGTCAAAACAATTTATCCTCAATATACAATTTCTGCAAGTCAATCTGTAACTTAAAAATGAAGATTTAAATTTAAAAATCTCCTAGAGTCATTTATAGGTTATTCATAAAAAGGCAAAATATAAAGGAATAATAAATATACAAAAATATTCAATCCCACTAGTAAGAAATGCAAACACAGATAATATTTTTAATCTTTTAAATTAGAAAAGATGTTTCTGAAATTGTTAGGAATATGGGAAAAGGAGCCATCCCACACAATGGGTTTAAATACCCATGATTCATGCTGCTAGATTGTTAGAGCTTTCTGAAGACAAACATAGCAGAATGAAGCCAAAGCCTTAAAACGTCCAACACTCTGAACAGACTTTTTTCCCAAAGACTGTCCCTGAGCAAACATCTGTTGCCAATCTTTCGTTTTTCTTCTTCTCCCTAAAGCCCCCGAGTACATAGTTGTGTCTTCTAGTTGTAGGTCCTTCTAGTTGTGTTATGTGGGACACTGCCTCAACATGGCCTGATGAGCAGTGCTAGGTCCATGCCAGGATCCGAACTTGCCAAACCCTGGGCCACAAAAGTGGAGCATGTGAACTTACCACTCAGCCACCAGGCTGGCCCCTGAACAGACACTTTTTGTTTGTTTGTTTGTTGAGGAAGATTAGCCCTGAGCTAACATCTGCCACCAATCCTCCTCTTTCATCTGAGGGAGACTGGTCCTGAGCTAACATCCATGCCCATCTTTCTCTATTTTATATGTTAGATGCTGTCAGAGTATGGCTTGATAAGCGGTGCGTAGGTCTGTGCTTGGGATCTGAACTGGTGAACCCTGGGCTGCCCAAGCAGAGTGTGCAAATTTAACCACTATGCCACCGGACCAGGCCCCCTGAACAGACTTTTCATCTAAGAATTTATCCTAATAATCATGCACACGTGCAAGTTTAGCTAAAACTTATTGATCACCAATTATATACTTTAGCCAAAGCTGGAAATTCTTGCAAGGTCTCAGGATGGGGGATTATTTAAATTAGGATACTTTGTAACAATTAAGCATAATCTTATAGAAGAACATTTCATTACATGAAATGTTTCCTACTTTATTATGTTAAATTTAAAAAATTGTGTATGCCATAGCACTATAATTATGTAAAATATCCTGTGCATAGGGGAAAAGAATTGAAATAATTCCCAAGAATTGACAATAGAGGTGTTTGGACAGTGAGCAGACGCTTGAGTTTGCTTTTGTTTTTCATTATACTGCTTTTTTTGTAAGGTGCTAATTCTCCTTAGTGAATATGTAATACTTCATAGTTTTAAAAGTATGTTCATTAAATGTTATCAGATGGGAATATGCAGTTGTGCAGATAATATTCAATAGTAAGTTATTTCTCTTTAAAAAGTAGCATAAGCACACCTTAAACTTACTCAATGTTATATGTCAAATGTATTCAATAAAAAAAAAGTAGCTTAAGTTCCTACCTCAACAAACAACCTTAAAGAATCTTGTCAGGATCCGTCTGGACGCATAGGCTTAATCAGAATCACAGTACTTTGAATTTTTTATATGGCTGTGTAGTCTCCTCTTCATTTGTTTTATACACAACAGCTTTTGGTTTTTGTCTGCTCCTACTCCATTTTTCAGTCAATGACACTTATTGAAGCCATGGTATTTTCAAAGCGCTGAAGAGTTGGGAGGAAACGGAGCAAGGAATTTTTGATCTAGGTGTAGAGAGAAAGGGAGAAAGAAAAGACAAAGAAAAAGGGATGCAAGCTTCTAGATGAAGTGTGCGTCCAGACAGACCCTGGCAGAAAGCCCAGCTCTTGGAAACCTGGCCCTCGTCCCAGGATTTGCAAACAGTACAAAGCCATTGATGAAGATGCTGGAGAGGTGAAGAGTCAGCTTTGGCCATGTACACGGGACAGCCTTGCACTGCTGCTGGTAACCCCAACCTACAAGACCCTTAGGACTGGCCAAGAATGTGACCCAAAGTCCTTCAGGCGACAATCTCCTTCCAAGCTATAAAAGTATTACATATTAACTAAAGAGAATTAGTCATTTACAAAGAAATATGAAGAACAGAAGCAAATCCAACCTTATTTCACTACCCAAGCACAAATGCTGAGTTCACGGGCACCTCCGGGCAGAGACAATTCTGATTGTGGTAAGAGAAGGTCTGTCAACAGCGATCTGGGCTCATGACAACAGCCTCTCGTGCTTCCCAGCGTCTCCTTGGTAGATACATGGGGCGTGTTGTGAAAGCCAGACTCTAGGCACTTCTGTAGCCCCAAATCCCAGGACATTCCACATCAGCTCAGTCCTAGGACTAAGTTTGTCTCGATTCTCTACCCTGTCTCCTGCTCAAGGAGTAGGTAACTACCATGGACATATTCCCATTTTAAAATACAAATGGGACTTAAGAGGGGAAGCCCATACCATTCCCACCTTAGTGTGATTTTAATCAGCTACTCTTCTCTTGGTTCAACTCAATTTACTAAATTGGATTGGGCTGCGAAGAGAACAGAGCAGTCATTTGGAACCATGTATTTGTGAGGCAGGATTGGGGAGCACCATCGTGCTGACTCTAGCTGTTCAGAGCCTAATTGGAGGGAAATCGCCAGAAAAGGAAGACGATAGCTGCTCTACCTTCTTTGCATTTACCTAGTTTTGGGCTGGCAGTGCTCTAACTGGGCCACTGAAAACCCCTGATGGCTGCAGTTTGGCTCATATCCTAGCTGACACTTCCACATAGTAACTTCCAGACCCCTCATCATTCCAGCTGGCGGAGAGAAAGGAACTGGCCCGTCTTTGGGAACAAATTTAAATGATACCCCCAATGAAGATTCAGCCACCAGGTTTCTGGGTTATCATCTCTCTCTTCTTTGAAGGGCCCAGTTAAGACGTCAAGCCAACAAATTGTTTTTCTCCCCCTGGGGCTGCTTTCATTTAGTTCCCGTCATGAATTAGGGCATTTTTAAGACCCCTCTGGCTCCCTGGGACTACTTAGGAGAGTATTTCAGCTGTTTGGGGTTTTCTTTTGTTTAAACATTTTCAGAGTCAGACAAATATTCTTATGAAACATATTAATTATTCAAGAGGATATTTCTCTACAGTAAAAACAAAATTAATTAATAAATCGTACGAGGTGGGTATTTAAGCTTATGCTCCTAATCTCCCCACATGCCACTAGGGGTGCACATAAGACTTTCAAAAATTAGTGTCTCAATTATATTCTTTGATAGAGCAGAGGGATGGCTAGTGTGACTGTTCAGCACCCTCCCTGCATGAGCTCAGGCAGCTGTGTGATTTGCGGAGGCAGCTGCTCATCAGTCCACAGATGGCTTAGGGCACTGGGTTGAGCTGTGAAAACAGAGCCTTGCTTATTTTTTATCTGAAATCTATGGCATTGAGAAGGAAGGTAAGGTAAAGGAACTCAGCACGCCTAGAGCTGTGAAAATGCCATGAGACTCTGTCCTCCCAGGGGAAACCCAGTTGATCTGAAGAAAGAACATCTCGTGATCCTGTTGGAAGATTCAAGGGTGCCAGGTGGCTTCCAGGCACCAAGAAGAAAGGCCCTGCCACTGAAGACTTCATGCCAAGAGGAATGGAAGCTGCTGTGAAGACCTTAAAATACATAGGAGGCACATAACGTCTCTGGGCAAAGATCTAAAACGTGGTGACAGCCTGGGTTTGTCAAAACCAACAGGCACTTACCTCTCCATTTTTGACGATTTACGTGAAGAAACAGGATACACCCAGAAAAATTCTGGCACATATTTTTCATGTCTCAGAAAAGAAACTGAAGGACCCAGGACAGGTGGTGGTTTTTGGGGTCACTTTATCCATGTCAATGAGCAAGTCTGAAATGGAGGTTGATACGAAGGTAAAATATAAGAGGGTACAGAATACAGCTAATTCTGCTCAAGTAGCAAAGCAGTTGGGTGCAAACTAGGGGTCAGGTGAGGCTCCGCATGATGCCATCTATGTATTTCAGATGCTGAAGTGTTAAGATGAAAATTGAAAAAGGGTGAAACTCGAAGGTTGCCAAGGACATCCAGGGCACACCGGGAGCATTCGATTCCAGTGGCAAGGTGTGGGTGGGTCCTGTGGGCACTGGGCAGGCAGTGCTTCATTGTGACAAGGGCTCAGGGCACCGGGCAGCAGCTTTGGCGAGACCCCTGGAAGGCACACCAGGATTCGGATCTCTGACTCAACCCTCATCCCAGAACCTCAGTGGCCCCTTACGGAGAAGATGATTCTGCCACCTCTGTGTAATTTTGTAACCCTGGGAAGGCATTTTTAAAAAGTAAATAGATACTGAAGAAATGATACTTCTATGTAAGAAGTATGTGTATAGTAGTGAGTTTTATGATCGATGTATGTTACTTTGTGGGTGATTTGTTTTTAATATGTTGGAAGTGAGAATCTATTAGAGAATTTAACTTGCCAGATTTGCAATATTAATTGAAATACTTAGGAGGATTTAAGTAATTAATTTTGTAGTCCATGTTTGGATGCTCACGAAAACCTGATTTACTAGGCTTGTAAGTTTAATATTAGGAGGTGGAAATGCCTTAAGAGAATTTGATATGATAAATTTAGAAGTTTTGATTTATTAGATTTACCAGAACTATGTAAATCCTAAGAAAGATTTTGTTTCTCCTATTTATAAGCCATCCTGTTAGGGATTTGAAGTTTTGAGAAAACCAGATGTATTAAACTTGTGATTATAGTTTGAAATATTTAGGGGAATTAAATCAATGAAGTTTATAAGGGCTGTTTATATTTTTAGGATTATTTGATTTGTAAAGTTTATAAAAATTCGTGACAAATTAGAAATACGTGAGATTATTTGATTAAGTTTGCAAAGATGTTAAAATATTTAGGGGGAAAGTGTTTATCTCATGTTTAAGAGCTAATTGAACACTAGTCAAAGGACGAGGAAAAGTGTAGGTTTAACACTTTAAAGCACACAAACTAGGTTTACAAGAAAACTTCCAAGATTTATAAGGTGCGTTCAAAGGTGAAGGAAACGCTATTTGAACAAACTGAATATCAATTAAAACACATGCAGCTGTAAGAGCTTTTTTCACTGTGACCAAGTTCTCCCCCTCAGACATTAAACAGGCAAGTGATGCTTCATGTGAAGGTGGTGACTTTGGGGCATACAGCGTGCAGGAAGTGAACATGCGGTTGTGGATACGGTATAAAAGAAAATGATTTGATTTTTCTGGACCATGATATAGCCAAACGATGGGCTTGTGGTATAGAGTGTTTGCATCTCCACAGATGGGAAGGATGCTGAAAGGCTTTTAGCGAGAGGTTTGCTGACCCAATTAGGAGGATTTTAAACTATAATTTATGGGAGGATATAAAGGTTTCACCCTGTTGCTATTATACCTGCTGTAGAAGGACTCCAAGAGGAGGCTAAGACAGGAATGGCTGTGTTTAAGGATATAATGGTGTGTCAGAGTTTATTAGAGATCATAATAGTGCTATTAACCAAGCTCTTACTGGATGTCAGGCAATGAATCAGGAACTTTCCATCCCTTTCCCTTTCCCACTCTCCCTGCAACAATACTCTACAAGGTAAGTTTTATTATATCCCTTTTATCATCTGGGGAAACTGAGGCCCAGAGAGGTTAAGTATTTTGCCGATGTTCACACAGCTAGTAAGTGGCACAATCACTGCTGGAATGCACTGTTTATGTTCTTTCGTACACTAAACTCCATCGGCAAAGGTTAGATGTAAGGTTATTAAAGGACACTCTTACGCAAAGGACATGAAAGCCACTCAACGGAGAGTCCCAAATATTAAATATAGTGATAAAGCTGAATTGCAAAGTAGACCAAGTAAAGAATTATAAAAGAGAAAGGCAAGGCACCAGGGTCAGGGCTGCTTAGACAAATGTCCTAGAGCGGTTCATGTGCTGCATTAATACACTGAGATTTATGTTCCAAGGACATCGTCAAAGCATCTCTTCATCCCTGGGAGTCCTCATCCAGAACCTCATTATTTCCCCCTCCAGTGAAGTGGAATCACAGCCTCTCAAGGTGGCAACAGGGGAGGTTTGGGTAATGTAAGCCAGTCCCCTAGTCTGTCCTCCAGGTCTATGACTTTCTCAGGCCACTCTGCTAGAATTTTCCTGTGTCTGTGGGATTTTAATATTGTATGGACCAGGTGTTCAGACAACTACTGTGGACAAGGCTTGGAGGGCTGGGTGGAGGGTAGGCTTCTGCTGGTCTTGCTTCAAGAAGGACAAGTAAAGCAGAGAGTGTACTTCCTGTTGCTAGTAGGGGTGTTAAAGAAAAAGTCAGGGAATTGACAAGAGTTGGGCAACAGAAGGGTCCATGAAATATCTCAGAGTTTTCAGTATGCCTGGATAGACTGGAGGTAAGGTAGAAATGATAAACAACTCCCTCAATTAGAGGTGTCCTCCTGGGACGCAATACCTGTTGGGGACAGGATGTGGGTTAAGAATCGAGTGGGGCCCAGTCAAGTGGAGTGTGGAAGAGGCAAGTGTCAATTAGAACATTCTAGAACAGGGGGTTCTGAACCAAAAGTGTTCTATGTTGTAGCAAAACTCCATGGTAAGCAAAAATTTGATGCAATTTTTCTTTTGCTTCAAGGCACGTGGGTGTGCTTGGAGGTGTGCCTGATGCATTGGTTCTGGTTTTCAGAGTTTGGTCGATGTGTGTAGGAAGGGGTACAGTCAAGTCAACCACTATACACACATTTTAATGAGTACCTTCTCTGTGTCAGGCAACTGGATAGTTGGGAACAGGAAACCAGATAAGTCTCCCTGTTTTCATAGTGATTGTCCTAGTGAGCAGGGAGGTGTGGGAGAGACTGACAAGTTACCAACAGTCACAACCTCATTGGATAAATGACACGGGAATAGGGAAGAAAGACCCTCCATCTAGACTTGCAGGTTGAGGTCCGCTTATTAGTGGAGGTGGCAGCTGAACTAAGTCTAAGAGGACAATGAAGTCACCAGGCAGGATCCAGCACTGCAGCAGGTGGAGCTGGACAAGGTAATGGTGATAGGGCAATGCTCAGTTCTGGGCATTACTTAACCTCTCAGTTAAGAGGACCATTCACAAATAAGAATAGCCAGTAGAGACAAATGAGGATGGAAAGACGAGGGAACCAGGGACAGTTACCAGTGGGAGAGAAGCTTCAGGAGGGATATATCAGAAAGACTGCCACATGGAAGAGGCATTTACTAGTAGTAGCAGCCCAGTCAGAGGCAGATTTAGTTCAACAAAAGGAATAATTTTGTAGTGATTCAAAATTGAGTCAATTTAACAAATAAGACAAATTCAGTAAAATATTTAAGCAGAATTTAATACTCTTATAATGGGCCTGGCTAGAAGGTTGTGGGGTTGAATTTTTATTTGAGTGGAAAATTGTCAAAAAGGTCTCTATGTCCTTTCTGGCACAGTAGGACCCTTACATTGTTTTTCTGCCTTCAATGACAGCTTTCCTTAGATTCTGAAGCATCCAAAAGCCACCTTGAGAGGGAGTATGTAGGCATATATCTAAGGCACATGAAAGCAAATTACATGGGTCTCCAAGCTCTGAGGGAGGGGGCGAGCGTGAGGACAACGCTAAAAGAAATTGTGCCTAACAGTCTTTCCAACGTAGAAACAGAATCCCCATTGGTATCGAGGATTAGATGAAGCAACGGATTGAAGAGCATGCAAATATAAGATATCGTTATCAATTTTATTAACATGAAATCTCCTTTCTAGTTTCCAAGTGACAAACTTTAATAAATCATTATGAGAATTCCCAATCCAGTGTTGATGAAGTTAATTAAAAAAAATCCTCAAACTCCACATCGTTTTCTCTTTACTTTGTTGTTTCTTTTCTCCTCTTTCTCCCCCTTGCCCTCTTTCTCCTCCTCCTCTGTCTTTTCTTTATTTTACCAGTAAGTCTTTCCCATATTCCCAAGGCTAGTTGTTTGCTCTGTCTCCAAGCTCCCTTAGCATGGCATTAATTGCATTGGGTTATAGCGGTGTTCATGACTTTGTCAATCCCCAAAGACTGAGAGCACAAAGGTAAAGGCAGTGTTTTACTGCCTCAGCATCTGGCATATAGTAGGTACTCCATAATGGTTTGATGGATGGATGGACGGATGGTTGTCTCTCATAGGTCACCAACGTCCTCTAATTGCCAAATGCAATGTCCTCATCATCTTTGGATAATGAAGATAACCAACCACAAGTCACCTCTTTCAACCTCTGTCACTGCACATCTCCTAGTTTCTCCACTACTTCTCTATTTCTTCTTTTTCTCCCTTCTACTACCTGATAGGACACTCCTATGAATCTCTGGCCTCTTCTCTGGAAGCATGTACATATACAGGTGAAAGTGATGTTCTCTACTTCCCAAACTCCAATAGCTGTTCTGCTTGGAAAACTCCTAAATCTACATTTTGATCCCTGGCTTTTCACTTTCTAGCCCCACTTTTCAAGTTGCTTTTTGGGTATTTCCAACTAATTGTTAGATTTTCACATCTAATCCAACAAAAATTGTACTCATTTTCTTCCCATCAACTCCTCCATTCATTCCGATTCACTCGTGAATTTACTTCAGTTGAGTCAGCCTGCCATTCTCCCCAAATACTTTGCAACTTTTCACCTCCACATTGTGTCATACAGTTTCTTCTACCTGGAACGTCACTTTTCTTTATCATCCTCTCTCAAAATCTTATCTAGTCTTCAAGATCCAACTCAATTGCCACCTTTTGAGGTCTTCCTTGATCATCCCTGCTGGAGGTGACCTCCCTTCTCTTCTCTCCTATAGAATTTGTCTGTACAATCCATATGAAACATATCGCTTAACACTTTCTATTGTAGTCATCTCTCAATCAGTCTTATTTGCCCCAGTATGTAACATAAGCCCTTTGAAGAAAGATGTGAGGCCCTGGGTTAGGAAACATCACCTTACCTGGTGGCATCATCCGTTGATGGACTGAAAATCTTTGTTCAATTTTACGTGAGTGTTTCTCCCTCATTATCCTCATTCTTCCATTTGCTAATTCAACAACAAAAATAGTAACAAAGTCTTGTGCTCCTATTATGTTCTTTTACATCGAGAATTACTCTTTATTTTCCCCTAATTGAACCTATGCTTCTGCCAGTTTAAAAAAAAAACGGTCAAGGGCCTTGACCATTCAGGACACTGGGGGCTCCCATGGGTAGAGAGAGGATGTGGTAAGTGTGGTGGGGCAGCTCCAGAGAATAGGTGGGCGTTGAACTTCTTCAGGAAAGGTCCTGCAGCCTAAATAACCCATCCGAGATATAACAAACTCAAATTTGATCCATGTCAACCCAGACATTCAAGGTCCTTAATTTGAAAAGACAGGGCCAGTTGTGGTGGACAAGCTTCTAGTGAATGACCATTCTCAGCATCACAGGGATGCTTGGTCATGGGTTGTAAGGTCCATGTAAATTAGTGCAAAGGATCCTGGAATCTAAGTCCAGCCTCTGGGTGGAGAAGGACTGCCTTGAGATATACAATGGGATCCAAGTCTAGCCAACAAGTTGAAGTTCATGAATAGACTGCAGGTCTAGTGGAGACCTAGGAAGCAGACTATTTAAACTTGTAGATGGGCATGGCTTGGACAAAGTGGGATGGACACAAGGGATCAGTGGGCAGAGTTTTTGTTGTTTATACACATCTTTGCTCCCGCTTCCTCTTTTACTCTCTCAGAGAGTTCATTCTCTCTTTTGCCTTCAACCTTTATCCCTATCTGGGCAACAACATTTTTAATCCTGACCATATTTCATGTCATCCAGAGACCATCATCATTTGGATGTTTCCTGTCACTCAAATACAATATATCCAGAACCAGTGTGAGTAGTGAGCATCCTTTACCTTTCATCTTGCTGCAATTATACCCGCGCCTACCAGGTACACAAGCAGTGTTAAGAGGCCAGTGCTTTTCTGAGCCTCCTGCTGCTGCATGCTTGGTTCAGAGTAAGGTTACCTTTTGCCCCTCTAGCCCCTCTTGCGGGGTTCAGCATTCAGTCCCCCTCCTCCTTCTTAGGGAACTGGCCATCCTTACCAGCCCCTACAAAATGGGAATGTCATCTCTCACTGTCTTCTACCTTCTAATCTCATGAAACATCACACACCTTTTAGTTTGTACAATGAGAAAGAAATTTTAAATAAGAGAAATTACAGAGTTTCAAAGTGTAAAATCCCCACTGTTTGTTGGAGTTTAATTAGAGGTAGATATGATCTAAGTTTGTCTCTAAAACTTTCCTTATTCTAGGTAACCATTGCCTTCAACAAATAAGTATTTCTTCTGACGAGGATCTCTTTCTCTCTCTTTCTATCTTTCTTGTTCTCCATTCAGTGGAAAGATTATAGGAAAGATTTAAATTAGTATTACAATCTACAGCTGAAGTTTTTTTCTCTGCATACAATTTGGTTCTAGAAGGAAATTTGGCAAAATTTACCAAGAAAGTTTGACCCAGCAATTCCACTTTAAGGAGTTTATTCTAAGGAAAGAACAAGTATGCTCTCACAGATTTATGTCCTGGCTATTTATTTCAAAGTTACTCATAATCATTAAAAATGGAAACAATTTACATGTAAAAATAGAAGAATGGTTGAATAAGTGATTATAGCCATACAATATAACGCACTTATTAAAAATCCTATTTTGAAAACTATTTCATGACATGGAAAATGTCCATGACATGACGTTAAGGAACAAAACAAAAAACAAGAACAAAAAAATAGCTATTGAAACTGTTTTTATTATGATCCAAAATTTATCTTAAAAGTGTGAGGGGCTGTATGTGGCATAAATAACACAGATAGAAAAAGTAAATATAAGTTAGCATTCTAGAATTTTAACTGGTTATCTATCAGTAGTGGGAATGTAGAAGATTTCTACATTTTCTTTACAATTTTATGTATTTTCCAAATATTCTTCTAGGACCATGTATTATTTTATTGATTCACTCACTTACTCCATAAGCATGGCGTGACTCCATGGTGCCAAGCACTCTGCTTTGTGCTCAGGAGATAAAGCAAACAAGACAGAACAGACATAGTCCTTGTTCTGCTCAGAGCTTATAATCCTCTAAAGCTAGAAGGAAAAGTTTTTTTAAACATTCATTTCATTTGATCCAGTAATTCCACTTCTGGGAAGCTATTCTAAGAAAATAATCAAGAATGCAAAACAAAATTATCATACAGAAATGTTTATTAGTGCATTAATCATAATAGCAAAAAAATCTAGAAATCACCTAAATACTCAACAGTAGGGGGTGGTTAAAGTAATAATAGCATATTCATATAATGGAATAATAGGAAGCCATTAAGATTGTGTTACTGAAGAGTTTTTAATAACATGGGAAAATGTTATTAATATTTTCCATTAATATCAATGGAAAAAAGTAAGATACAAAATTATATAGAATCTGACCTCAATTATGTAGCTAGTAGTTATAAAAGAGAAATTCAAATGTTAACAGGTGTTATTTTTGCATGGTGAAGTAATGGTTGGTTTGTATTTTTGGGTCTACGCTCTTTGTACGTCCCATGTTTTCAACAATCAATAAGGTTTAACTTTATAATCAGGAAAACCATGTTGTTTTTATTTTTTAAGACTTGATTCAAAGATTATCTGTTCAAAATTCAAGGAACATATGAAAAGACAATTTAACGTTTCCTCAAAGTCTGCATTGCCATGATGGAGAAAGGAGAAATAAGGCCCCTTCTTAGGAAGGAATGGATGACCACACACGCAGGGGAGTGGCATTTTTCAGAGGGCCTGAGGGGACTAATTCACCGTGCTTCACGAGGCTGAGCAAGGAAAACCAGAATGAGCCCTGGGAGGACCTGGAGACAGAGCCCTGAAGCCTCATGCCTAACCCTACCTTGAACTCTAAACTTAAGCATGCCACTGATAAGCCCCCTTGGCCGTATCTGTGCATTAGGGACATGGGGACATTCTCACTGCAGTCATTTCCCCTAGCTCTTGCACCAAAGATTCTCTCACCTCACTGAGCAGGTGTCACTCAGAGTCAAGGCCCTGTCTATGGTTTGCCTAAAGAGAAACAACAGTGGAGACCGAGAAGCCAGAGTCAAGGTAGCTGAAATCTGGCTTCCTGCGCAGTCCACTGTGCAGATTTTGATCCTGCCTCCTGCCTCTAACCTTCTAAGTTCAAAGGGCAGGAGCAGGGCTGTGGAACATGGCGTCATTTCCATGAAGCCAAAGCAGGAGAGCTGCCTGGTGGTGCTCCATCAGCTGCCGAATACTCTAGCTCATGCTGACTGACAGGTCTCCCTTGAGCTCATGCAAGGCCCCGACGCAGTAAACATACCAACTTTCCCTCTAATGCATGGATCATCGAGGGAACTCGTGTAAAGCTGAAATGGCACCGGGTTTTGCTGCACCCGTGTTCAGTTATATATCATGCTGGGGTTTTCTAAGTTGAAGGGGGATTCTGTCAGGCTAAAGAAGCAAGTCAGTGCAGACAGATTTATAGGTGTACCTCCCTTTCAGCCAACTGAATATCTATAAACCAGAGTAGCATAAAAGATAAATTTACAAAAGAATTCATTTCACCACTTTGAGTAATTGGTTTCCTTCTGCATTTAAAATATAAATTGATTCACCACAACTTGTGTTGCACACAACATACCAAGCACATAGAAGTTGCATAAAAGGAGGTGTACACGGAACTTAGAAATCAGCATTTGGACACCACTGCAAAGGAAACGTAGCTTTCTCTGATTTTAAGTGTTCATTGACTACAGAAGCTGAAAAAGACCTCAAATCAATTGCAAATCAAAAACAATGTTTACGCAAAAGGGTTCAGTAGTTTGGGAATTTTTTTTTGAAGTTTTTCTCTTAGCTCCTTCTTTGGGTTTCTTATATTCATTCATCTCAGCAAGGCCACCAAAAAAACCCATTTTAAAGTCACAGTGGCAGGTGTTTTGCACATATCTCCACATCCCAGGTAAACATTGAACACTTGTGTACACAGAGATATGCACGTTAGAGACCTAGGACACCCACAACAACGTCAATACAAATAAAGGTGTGCTCTAATAACCAACTTTTCATCATGCCACCTGAGGAGACATTCATCCCGGAATGCTAGCCCCAGTATTTGAAAATGCCAACCTTTTCACTTTCAATCAGCTTCTGAACCCCTAACCTGTTGGCTGCAGGAAAGAAAGAGCTCTCAATTGCCTTTGCCAAACACGTTTCTCTGTGGATACAAGATAGGCTAAAAACATCGGCCTGACATTACAAGAGAAATTCACAAAAACCCCTGGGTAAAGCTCTCTGGATTCCTATTGCAGAGTCCCTCAAGACGAGTGTAGCTGCCTCTCATTGCTGAGTGAGAACTCCTTGCAGCATGGAGGGAGTTGAATTAGAATCCTGAGTATTTTATGACTCTAATGAAATGCTCTTCGCATCCAAATAATATTGGAGAGATGAGGTAGGAGCAGAGTCCCTGAATCTTCAGGAAAAAAGTGAAAAATGACAAATTTGCCTAGGCATACTTAAGACTGGAAGACACCAAGAGGCTGCCCAATAGAATAGCAGGCCTGCAGGGACTTAGAAAGCCCCTGCCAGGGGCCAGCCCCTTGGGTAAGCCCTGGGCATCCCTTCAGGCTTTCAGGGTACAGGAGAGAACATATGGAAAGAAGTAAAGCTGGAGTCAAAAGGAAAGTGTCAGGGAGATGAGTGGAGAAGGAATGAAGAAAAGAGGATTTAATGCAGAAAACAGGGGATGTGTGAAGAAAGAGAGACTAGTGATGGAAGAAAAGGAAAGAGGAAATAGAAAAGAAAATGGTGAATAAGATATAGTCCCCCATTGACAAGTGACTCACTGGCTGTCAGTTAAAACCCCAGGGTATGGGTGGCCAATCTCCACCTGGAACCAGGCACAATCCAGCCCCGAAGCTTTGTATCAATGCCATGCTCCTCCACGGACACTTTCTCCCCTTTCCACAAAAGGCAAGCTCACCTGTCGAAGGCCACAGCCGTCATGGAGTAGATACTGGCAAAGACAGCCGCAATGGGGAAGAAGTTGTGGAACTTGCAGTAGAACAGACCGTAGTACCACTCATTGTGGACAGCGTAGGTGAAGTTCACCACTGTATTGAACGCAGCCATGGAGGCCTCTGCGAAAGCCAGGTTCACTAGGAAATAGTTAGTCACTGTCCTCATCCTCTTATGGGCCAAGATGATCCACATCACCACCACATTGCCCACCACGGAGGTCACCACGATGACCGTATAGGCAACTGCCCAAAGGACAATTTGCCACGCCGGCTGTGCGAATTGGTTGGGCTCCGAGGTGTTTGTGGAGATATTTGGGAGGAGGTCTGAGTCAACTGGGAGGACGTTATCCATTCTTTCGCTAGGGGGTTAAGCCCTCCTCTCTGTATACACCTGGCCTTTGCAGCAGGGTCCTGAGGCTGGCGCCTAGGGTCAGTGGTCTGCTTAACCAAGACGGGAGGGCTGGCAGGCTCTTTCTGGGCAGAACTCTTTCCTTGCAAGCAGGAGACTTGGCGCGCAGAAGATAAACGCTTCTTGATGCGTTGTCTGCCCCTCGTGGCTCTGAATTCCTTCACGTCGAAGCTTCAGAAAGCATTTGAGTTCAGAACCTGGAGACAGCGTCTCTCCTGCGTTTGGCTGGACAAGGGAAAGAAATTCCACGGGTCACGGTTCCAGGAAGCAGGAGACCCCCGCCTTGCCGCACCTGCTGCTGCTTACAACTCTTGTTTCCGCTTCCTGCAGCGGGAAAGGCAAAGCCCTGTAGTGCGCGAGGACTTGGGGGGCGACGAGGGATGCTCGTCACAGCGCGACCCGTAGAAGTTCTGAGTCTATGTCCGGATTTCTGGTGCCCCGTGTCCAACTGGAGATTTTTTCTTTGCTTTCGCTGCCGCCGCCGCGGCTGCCTGCAGCTTCTCAGGCGCCTCTTGGCTCGAGTCCCGCTCGGCTCGGGAGTTAGCACAACCTCGGCCGGCTGCGCGCGAGGCTTTTATAACCCGCTGCAGAGACGTCACCGCGAAGGGGCAGTACCTGGGCTGCGTAGTCGCCAGTACCCGTGCGCAGCGCGGCAGCCACACCGGCTGTTGGCAACTGTCTCACTCCACCGTCGCATCCAACACGCCTTTTGCAGCTACCTGCTGTGGGAGTCTGCAAGCCGGCACCCCACGCACTCCGCAAGGGGGCGCTAGGTGGCCTCGGAGTAGTTGCGCTAGATGGGGTCTGCAGCTGGAACCACAGATGCACCAAGAAGAAAAGAAGAATTTGCCAAAGAGCTGTAGTGATGGACACTCAACTTCCAGGGAGGGCAGCCCGGAGCGCTGCGTCAGCTCTGCAGAGGCGCCTGCCTGTGGTTGTGGGAGTCCAGCAAGTGAGGGGCGACGTGCCAGCGCTGCGCTCCCGGCCGCGCTCCAGCCCGAGTGCACCGCGGGGCTCGCTCTGGCTGCTGCCAAGAAGCGAAAGGCGACGTTGCCCCATTCCAGGTGTCCGGAAAATAACTTTCCTGAGGTCGTATCTAGGAAACACTCCGCAAAAACCTAGTTCCTTTCCCTGGTGGGCCGATTCCGCCGGGAAGCAGTGTGAAGCGCTAAGCTTTGGGGACACATTCCCCAGCGGTGGGTTGGTCCCTCGCTGCATGGAAAGCTCCAGCTGAGCTCTCCAGGTGAGCCCCCGCCCGCGCGGGCAATGGAGACTAGGCTGGGGTCCCTGGGAAGCTCTGCGAGAGCAGGAGCCACCCATACGCAATGGGTTGCCCAGACGCGGGGCTCTGGGCTCTCTGCCAGCGCCCACTGCGGCCTCGCGTTCTTTGCTCGGGGACCCGGCAGCGGAAGCCTTCGCATTTCCCGGGCCTGCGGGCCAGAGCGGGGCCCGGGTTTGCGTCGGGGGCTCATCCCCCTCCCTCCTCCCAGTTTTGCATAGGGACTGGAGGGCAGGTCCCCTGCCTTCTCTCCCCACCCTCACTCTGCCCCTCGCTGGCTTTGAGGCCTCGTCTCCCAGTTCAAGGCCATTTCAAAACGGCCGCGATGGTGCCGGGCACTGGGAGGAGGCGGGAAGAACTAGCCAGTTGGTGCGAACCTTTTTGAAGACGAGATGGGCTGAGGTTCGGAGCGCCTTCCAGCCAGACTGCCCGGGAGATACGGTTCCGCGGGAATCGAACCTTCGGAGTCGTTCTGGGGGCTATCTACCTCTCTAAGTCCCCGCTTTCAGTGCGAGGACTCGGAAGTGTGGGACACGGATAGGGATGGGTAGCACCGCGGGGCACGGAGGCTCGGGTCGGCGCAAGCCAGCGCTCTCCCGAGAGCCGCGTTTACGCACTCGTCCCGCCCAGTTGCGCGCCTCTGCGGCGAGGGCGCAAAGTATCTCACAGGAAGCACTTTAAGGCTTAGAAATTTATTGTAGTGATTTATGCTGAGCCCAAATCGGATCCCCTCGCGGGGGCGGGAAATCGCTCGTTAGCGCTGGTTTTGTTGAAGCCTGGAATTCTGCGTTTATATGAATCACCCCTTGCACTGCATGGTTCTCCAGGCACCCCAAAACCTCCTTATTTAGAGGGGCAGCAAAGGACAGCCTTCTTGTGGCAGAGAAAGCCTTCTCTTCTACCTTGGATCTCTCATTACTGCCTCCACCACCTCGCAGAGCTGAGGGGGAGAGAGAGAGAGTCCACCTTTAATTTTTCCTCCAAAGCTGCTTAATGCTTCTTTCTCTCTTGCTCCCCGTCCAGTGGAGGCAGGCCAACATTTGCTAAAGGAACTTTACTGAATGCTTAGGGGGAAAAATCTAATAAAACTTAAATATGTAATGAAAACTAAATATAAAATGAATAAATATAAAATAAAAGCTAAAATATAAGGATTTATCCATCTGTCTCCATTGGTAGAGCGAGTTGGTATCTTGAGCCAAGTACTGTCCCTGGGGTACAGCCGGGGCAAGCACTCACAGTCTAGTGAAGGAGAAAGAGACAATTATCTATGCAAGACGGAAAGTATTACCATCAGCAGGAGGTACTAGGCTCTGCATGAGAGAAGATGGTGGGGGCACTTAACCTTGACGATGAGGAGAGTCAGGGAGGAGGGTAGAAAATCACATCCATGGAGAACCCTGAACAACGTGTTAAGGATGAGAAGAGGCTGAGCATGAAAGGGAACAGAATATTCCAGGTGGGCGTTTTTTATGTCAAACCACGACACTCTTCTTAAGGTCCCACAAGGACTGCCCAGCTCCCTTAGAAGAACACCTCCATGCCTTACTCTGGCCTTCAGGGGTCTGCATTCCTGGCCCTCACACATGGATGAAGCTGGCCTGAGCCAACTGCTTTCCTGCTAGGGTTCCTCCTGGCAGGTAGCCCATGTCTTAGGAATATGTATGACTTGCTAAAGTTAATTTCTTTCCCACAAAAAAGCAGAGCATATTCATGATGGGTTCACACTTAAATAAATGAAGCTTCAGCCATACAGTAGCGGAAGGTGTCCTTGGTTCACACATAATCCAAAGAGGGACTTTCTCTAGCTTTGACCCTTCTGTACAGTAGTAACTTTTTTCTCCACACAGGGTTAATGTTGCACGGGTGTGTAGATAAGATCCTATATATGGTTTTTTCCTCCAAGAGTTGATATTTGTTTCCTTATCCTTTTTTCCTCAGCTCCCCTTCCTACTGAACTCCCTGTATGACACACAATGCAAGCTCCCCAGTCTCACAGTAAATTCTCTTAACAATCTGGAATAAATCCTTCTTTATTTGTCCAGGCTTTTCAATACTATATAGACAGCAATACACACAATACTCATACATGTAAGCATATACAAAGAAAGGACTTTCACTGTTTTCTGAATGTTGTTTTTCTCATTCAAAATGTCTGGATGCTTCAAAGCCAACAGGTATAGGTGTAACTCATTCTGTTCAATGGCTAAATATTATTCTCATGGTATTGAGGCACCATAAATTATACACTCCTTTCCCTATTCATGGAAATTCACTTTGCTTCCACTTTTTGCTACTAAAGACAAGGCTTCCATAAACGTTTTTACATATGTCTTCACAGTCTGATGTTTTATTTCTATGGGATAGATTCCAAGTGGAATTGCTAGGTAATGAATTATATTTATATTCATATGCATATATGTATATGTGTTGTATATTTCTGTTTATTTAATGTTGCCAGATTGCCTTCCAAAAGGGTGTACCACTGTTACATTTCACTAGCAATCAAATTACTCTTTTTCTCACATCTACTGCAGTAATAGGTATTAAAGATCTTTTCAGTTTTGTCAGTTTAAAATAGGTAAAACATGATAACGTCGCTAATACATAGTGTTCATTTTTCTGACTACTAGAGAGTTTGCACTTCTTTTAAGAGTTTTTGGGTATGTGTGTTTTCCTTTCTGTAAACTGTCTATTCACATTCCTGTCTCTTTTTGTATTGGATTGCTTTCCAGTCATTTTTTTCTAAGTGCTCTTTGAATATTACAGGTTTAAACACTTTGCCTGTCATAAATATTTCAAATATTTTTTCTAATTCTATTATTTATCTCTTGAATTCATGTAATTTGCCATAAAAACTTAAACAGTTTTTATGTAATCTGTATTTGCTTTGATAATATTTGAGTTTTTGAGTCTTGGTTTAAAAGTCTTCCCAAATCCTGGCTTTTTTCACATAGTCTCCTAAATTTTCTTGGCAGTTTTTTATTGTTTCTTTTTTTTACATTTAGATCTTTAATTCACCTGGAGTTTGTTATTTTTATGTTATGTAAAATATTTACTTTTATTTTTTCATGTAGTTAGCTAGTTTTGACAGTTCCATCTATTTTCCTAGTGAATTAAACCATTGTCCTTGTCATAGATTCAATTTTCAAGTGTATGTGACTTAATATTTCTGTTCTCCAGTCTTTCCCACTGGTCCATTTGTCTATTCCTATAGCCACCATTGATATATAATCCATGTGATCTCCAATTTTTCCTAGCCTCCTTGCAATTAGGCAGAGCCAAGTATGTGAAAGTTCAGCCAATAGATTGTAAGTGGAAATGATGTGTGAAGCATAGAAACATGTGTGTGTGTGTGTGTGAGAGAGAGAGAGAGACAGAGAGGAGGGAAAGAGAGAGACTACTCCATGTATTTTCTTCTGCCAAGTCCCAAATGATGCAGTTACAAGATGACAGTTCTGATGACCTTGCATTTCCGAGTAACCGTGTGACACAGACCCATGCCAAGTCACTACGGACATGCAGCACGAGCAAGGAATGAACTCCTGTTGTGTTGAGTCACTAGAGTTTGGGTTAATTTGTTACTCATCATGATACAGTTTACCCTGACTACCATAGGAATAAAATATTCTGATATCTGGTAAGGCAAGTTCATCTGAGTACTCATTTCCTGTTTTTCTTATCTATTTTGGGGCATCACATTTAAGTTAATATTTTTTTTCCAATATTTAAAAGCCCAAACAAAACAAACTTCATTAGCATTCTAATTGGAACAGCCTGGAATTTATTTTATTTTGACAAAATTGGCATTTTTTTCCCTGCTTTTTTTCTCCCCAAATCCCCCCAGTACATAGTTATATATTTTAGTTGTGGGTCCTTCTAGTTGTGGCATGTGGGACGCTGCCTCAGCATGGCTTAATGATGGTGCCATGTCCTCACCCAGGATCCGAACCCTGGGCCACTAAAGTGGAGCACACGGACTTAACCACTGGGCCATGGGGCTGGCCCTGACATTTCAATATTAAGTTTTTTCATGAAAGAACATGGTATGCCTTTCCATTTCCTCAAGTCTTGTTTTCTGCCTTTGGAAAAGATTTTATAATTTTGGTTAAAATCGATCCAGTCTTTTGATTAAATTTATTTCCATACTTTTTTAGTTTTTGTTTCTATTGTAAATGAAATATTTTTCCTTTTTTGCCCTAGATCAAAGAAAAGCTATCGACTTCTGTGTAAATGAATTTGTGTGTATGTGAGTGTGTGTGTATGTATATGTATTTCTAGATTTCATATTCATTCTATTGTTTTTTACTTGAGTTTCCTTAGTTTTCAATTACATCAGCATTTTCTTGTCTCACTGAATTTCCCTTACCTTCCAAGACAACATTAAATTAAAAATTGTGATGGCAGGTATTTCTGTATAGTTTCTGAATTTAAATTAAGATGGCTTTGGCTTTTTACCATTTAGGATAATATTTGATGTTAAATTTGCTCAACAGTCTTTTATGTTTAAATAGTTTCCTTCAGCTTTATTTATCTTGAAGTTCTAATAGGAACGCCTTATAATTTATTTTTAAACGCCTTTTTCAAGATCTGTTGATATGATTGTGTAATCTTTTTCACTAACTGTTGACATAATGGATTAAGTGGATAGACTTCCCAATGCTGACCCAGACACTGACGCACCCTAGCATTCCTGGCATACATTCTGCTTGGTCAGAGGCTATGTCATTCTTCTTTGATATATTGCTGGGTTCAACTCACCAATGTTTTATTTAACATTTTTGCAGCTATTTTCCCAAGTGAGACTGATGTAGAGATTTTTTTTCTTTACTCTTTTCCTTTTCTATCTTGATCAGGTTTTGGTATTACTCTTACGCAACAAAAAATGAATTGAGAAACAACTCATCTTTAACTATGGCCAGAAATATCAGTCCTGCCCCTGAACCAGCAACATTGGCATCACCCAGGAGCTTGTTGGAAATGCAAATTCTTGGGCTGACACAGAGCTACTAAACAAGAATCTGCATTTTAATAAGACCCTAGGTCATTTGTGTTCACTTTAAAGCTGGAGGAGATTAAAACAGGTCCAATGTATTCCAAATTTCTCAGATGATAAGAATCTCTTGAGCGACTTGTTAAATAAACATATTGTCATTTTCCCCTGAAAATTCTGTTTGGTAGGTCTGGGTTGGAGCTCAGTGATCTCTGTTCTCACTAAGTACCCAGGATCAGTCTTATCTTCAAGCAATTTTTGGAAATATGTGAATCTTTTATTTTAAATCCAGCATGAAACTAGATGAGTCATTTCTTCATCCCAAGGAAATTTTTCTTCTAGTATTTTTTAAAATTATTACCTCTTTTCCATCAGTCCTTTTTTCTCCTTTTGGGACTCATTGCTGGCGTGTTAGATCTCCCATATCTATCTTCTGAACGTTTTAAAAACTATTCCTGGGGGCTGGCCCAGTGGTGCAGTGGTTAAGTTTGCACGTTCTGCTTTGGCGGCCCGGGGTTTGCAGGTTCAAATCCCGGGTGCGGACATGACACCATTTGGCAAGCCATGCTGTGGCAGGCGTCCCACATATAAAGTAGAGGAAGATGGGCACGGATGTTAGCTCAGGGCTAATCTTCCTCAAAAAAACCCCCCAAAAAACAAAAACTATTCCTGACTCCTTCGTGGTGACTATTATTTTAAAAAAATGAAGTAATGCAGAATAGAAAATATCAGAGTGTGTAACACTTTGATTAAGGGTAAGTATTATTTTGTGAAACGTTTATTTTCATTAAAACTTGATGTGTATAGATTTTCACTGTAAAATCTTTTTTATTTTTGAACCATAGGTTGCAGTAAAAAAATGTTTGAAAGCAGTTCTGTAAGTTTCTTTCCTCATTGTTTCTATCTTTTTAATATTTCTGCTTTGTGCTAAGAGATATTTCTTGCACTTGATCTTCTAAGCCATTCCTTTGGGTCTTTTAATACAGATGTTGAATATTTTAGCCAAAATATTTTTGTTTAGCTTCTGAAGTTTGTGTTTTTCTTTTTTTGCACTTGAATCTCCTTAAGGACACTTCCTGTTATGGTCATGTTTTATTCAGGTGTTCATCTGGCTCTTTCAGCAGCTCTCTTACCTGAGCATGTTTTCTGATTGTCCAGCTTCATCTTTTCTGGCTACTAGGAACCCTTGCATGGGTTGCTGTTTTCTTTATAGAGTTACCAAGGGCTCAGGCATGGTGGTTAGAGCATCCTAAGCAGGGGGCATTTAGGGATACCCTAGGTCATGAAAGAAGAGGGGGAATTAGGGTTAGGGTTAGCTGCTCCCTCCCCCACATACTGACCAGGCTGTCAGAGATGTGCTGTGATACCCCAGTAAGCCCCCCTGCCCTCTATTCTCCCTGCGCTTTTCCTGCTTCAGGAGCAGGGAGAACTCACTCGAGCTTTTCTGCTCCCTCCAGGCCTTTTGCGCAGCAGGGAGACTCCCTGGTACACCAACCAGGGCAGACGTCTGCCCCCACTCTTACACCCCTGAGAATCCCGGCTCCTCTGCTTTGATCCTCTCTCAAGGTTCCCACACTGACCTCCCGGCACACCTCAGCCTGCCAGAGGAAGCTCTGCTCAGTTCTATTGTTCTCTGAGTTCAAGGCCAACAGAGCGCCAGGGCTCACTTGTGTTCATCTGCCCTTAAGGCCTGAAGCCACTTAACTGATGAGAGAGGACATTGGAGTTGGCTGGGAAAGGGAGTACAGCTGTGTTCAGGTGCCTCATACACCCTCCCCTCTCCCCGCTCCCTGAAGCCACTGGTGTGGAAGCACCCCCTTCTCCCCTCCACAGTGTTGATGAGTTACTGTTAGTCACTGGCTCCCTTCCTCAGCCATCCTTTCACAGGGCAAACTGTCCCGTGTGCATTATATCTCTGTCCAATTAGATTGAGAGCTCTCTGAGGGCAGGAAGAGTCACTCAACTATTCATTTGCTGGGACTCCCTTCCGTACAGTGCTTTGCACAGAGTGGATGATCAATACATATGTATCAAACTGGATTGAATGGCATGAAAATGGTTGAATTTAGAAAGGTGGCAAGGTAGGGAGGCAGCAACAGATCAGAAATCATCAAACTGTAAATCTTCCCAACATAAAACAATACACTTTAGTAAGAAGAACAGGAAGCAAGAGGAGGAAGTGGAGGGTGGCCGGCACTGAGTGCTTACGACATGCCAGGAACTGTTCTAGGTGCTTTACATATGGCCACTCTATTTGACGTTTTGTCAGCGCTTCTGACTTAGAACGTGAGTACTACCATTATAATAACTGTTTGTGGATGCCGTTCCCTCCCGCTTCTCTGGGCACACGAAACATTTATCACAATCTAGCCATTTCCGCTCTGGCCCTTGTTCCTCACGGTGTTCATTTACAGAGCTGTGAGGCCCCTTTGAACTGAGCTGAAGGCGGTGGGAATGGGCAGGGTGGTCACTCGGCCAGAGTAGGGGCGGAGACCGTGGGCTGTCTGAGGAGCTCCAATGCAAAGCCCTTCTTTCTTCAAGGGAGGCAGACCAGGGGTTGTCTGAGGTCATTTTAGAGGAAGAAGTAGGTCACAAAGATCCCCGAAAGGAATTATTTTGTTTTAGCTAAACTGGTTGAGAGTTGTCATTTGGATGACAATGGCAAGAAAAAGGCTGTTTTGGGGCAGTGAGAGAGCCAGAACACTCCGGAGGCACTGACATCCGTGGGAACAGAATATAAGCGTGAGTTCCTGTGATGGAAACCGGTGTCAGCATGGACAGGTGCTGAGAGCATTTTAGGGTATCTATCTGGAAAATTTTTAAAGGCTAGTATATATGAACAGCTGAGAAAGATGCAGAGTGACAATGAGAGTCTGAATGTTTCTTTGCAAAGCGGAAGAGAAAAGAGGAGTAAAATGAGAAATAGATATTCTTCTCTAAAGACTAAAATTCTAGCTAATGTATACAAGGTAGATGAAAAATTAATAAATATATATATAATAATAAATGTCAATTTTTGGTTTTATTTCTATTTCCCAGGATTTATGGCTTCTAATATAATGTCCTCTCTAGATGAGAGCTATGAATATATAAATATGTGTCATCTGTGTTTCCCACATGTTACATTTAACTAAAAGAACTCAGGCTTGATCAACATTTTCACATGGCGTCACCTCTTTCTAAAGTATAGGGTATTAAATGGGCTCAATTAGAAATGTTGCTTTTTAATCCTAGTTTATTAACTCAATAATTATTCTTCCCTCCTCAAAATGATACAATATTAAAAATCCACCCCAAAGCTGGCTCTTTGAAAAATTTAATTTATTATATAAAAAAATTAAAACTTCTGAAATGAAACTTCTGATGAAAACTTCAGGAAATAAGTAAAAATCAAAGTAAACATAGGAAGAGATGCAGAGATTTAAAAATTGAAAGAAAGCTGTGTAATACCAAGTATAACCTATTGTGATGGATTTTAAACACTTTCTTGTTGGTCTTCTCTGCTTGTATCTGGTATCTTGATACAAAAAGACTGATGGCTGGAATCCAAGATCCTCAAATCCTGAACCAGTCTCTATTTCATCCCAGGTAACTGAATGACAGATGTATCTAAGGGACCCGAGGTGAAAGGACATTCTTTATTACTAGTGCTTTGACATCAAATCTTTGTGGGTAAAGGTGTACATTGATATAATCTCTTATTATTCATATGTTGAAATCTACCTGAGAATGTGACTGTATTTGGAGATAAGGCCTTTTAAAGAGGCGACTAGGTTAAAATGAGGCTGGTAGGGTGGGTCCTAACCTAATCTGACTGGTGTCCTAATAAGAAGAGGACATTAGGACAGACAAACACACCAGGCACGTGTGCACACAGAGGAAAGACCATGGGAGGACAATTTAAATTAGTTTTTTTGTGTGTGTGAGGAATATTGTCCCTGAGTTAACATCTGTGCCAGTCTTCCTCTACTTTATATATGGGATGCGACCACAGCATGGCTTCATGATTGGTGAGTAGGTCCACACCCGGGATAGGATCCAAACCCTCAAACCCCCGGCCACCGAAGTGGAGCGCTCAAACTTAATCACTACGTCACTGAGACAGCCCCTGAATTATGTTTTAAAAGTCTTAAAACAGTACCTACCCTTATGATCCAATGATTTGACTTCTAGATTTTTATTCTAAAGGAAACATCAGAGATTGCATTGCCGTGGAACTCATTCATCTCTCAGCACTGGAGGCATCCCGCGAGGATCTGAGAAGACACTGAAAGCCATCCGACAGCCTTAGTTCCTGCTCAGGAACAATTGTGAAAATGCCCCACTTACCCATCTACTCATTGTGGGCACCAGTTCTTGGCCGGGAAGAATGGTGATTAGGTTCTCCTGGTTCAGCTGGGGCACCAAAACAAGACCTGGAAAGATATTTAATTTAAAAATTTTATCTATTTCTTTCATATCAAATTAATTCATGATAATTAAAAAAAAAAGCAGAAATACGGAAAAGGAAACCGAAGGGGAAAACAATCCCTCTGCCAACAGCACTGCTTATGAATGGCTCTCTAGGTGGTTGCTGGCTAGGGCTTGATCTTTGCTCTTCCACACACGCTCCTCTCCCCTAATGGGAGTATATCTGATCCAGCTCATCAAATTCTGGAGCCCCACCCTAGACCTACTGTATTAATTTGCAGGGGCTGCCATAGCAAAATACCACAGATAGAGTGACTTAAACCACAGAAATTTATTTCTAATAATCCTGGAGTTTAGAAGGCCAAGATCAAGGTTTTGGCAGGTTTGGTTTCTTCTGAGGCTGATCTCCTTGTCTTGTAGATGGCCACCTTCTTATTGTGTCCTCGCATGGTCTTTCCTCTGTGTGCACACGTGCCTGGTGTGTTTGTCTGTCCTAATGTCCTCTTCTTATTAGGACACCAGTCAGATTAGGTTAGGACCCACCCTACCAGCCTCATTTTAACCTAGTCGCCTCTTTAAAAGGCCTTATCTCCAAATACAGTCACATTCTCAGGTAGATTTCAACATATGAATTTTGGGGGAGACAGTTCAGCCAATAACACCTGTTGAATTAGAAACTGAGGTTTTATTTTCTTGTTGTATCCTTATTTGGCTTTGATATCAGGGTAATACTGGCCTCATAAAATGATTTTGGGAGTGTTCCCTCCTCTTCAATTTTTTGGAAGAGTTTGAGGAGGGTTCTTTAAATATTTGGTAGAGTTCATCAGTGAAACCATCTGGGCTTTTCTTTGTTGGGAGGTTTTTGATTATTTTTCTTTTAAAAGTATGCTTCGCTTTTTTTTTTCTTTGCTGAGGAAGATTGGCCCTGAGCTAACATCTGTTGCCAACCTTCCTCTTTTTTGTTTTCTCCCCAAAGCTCCAGTACATCCTAGTGTATCCTAGTTATAGGTTGTTCTAGTTCTTTTATGTAGGACACTGCCTCAGCATGGCTTGATGAGTGGTGTGTAGGTCTGTGCCGAGGATCTGAACTGGTGAACCCTGGGCTGCTGACACAGAGTACGTGAACTTAATCACTACACCACCGGGCCAGGCCCTGATTGTTTTTCAATCTCCTTATTCATTCTTGGTCTGTTCAAGTCTTCGATTTCTTCATGATTCAATCTTGATGGGTTGCATGTTTCTCGGAATTTATCCATTTCTTCTAGGTTATCCCATTTGTTGGTGTATAGATGTTCACAGTAGTGTCTAACGATCCTTTGCATTTCTGTGGTACCAGTTGTAATGTCTCCTCTATCATTTTTGATTTTATTTATTTGTCTTCTCTCTTTTTTTCTTTAGTCTAGGTAAAGGTTTGCCAATTTTGTTTATATGTTCAAAACACCAGCCCTTAGTTTTGTTGATCTTTTCTACTGTTTTTCCCATTTCTGTTTAATTTATTTCTGCCCTGATCTTTGTTATTTTCTTCCTTCTGCTAACTTTGAACTTAGTTTCTTCTTCTTCTATTTCCTAAGGTGTAAAGTTAGGTTGTTCATTAGAGATCTTTCGTTTTTCTTAATGTAGGTGTTTATTGCTTTAAATTTCTCTCTTAGAACTGCTTTTACTGCCTCCCAGAAGTTTTGGTATGTTTTGCTCCCATTTTCATTTGTTTCAAGATAATTTTTGATTTCTTTGACCCATTGGGTGTTCAGGAGTGTGTTGTTTAATTATTATTTCCTTCCTTCTTCTTCATTATGATTTACCTTGTTATTTCTCTTCTTGCATTTTTAATTTGGGATTTAATTCACTTATTTCCTTCTTTCACTTTTAAAGAATTGAGCTAAAGTATTTAATACTAGGAATTTTCCTCTGATCATTGCTTTAAGTGTATCCAATAGAGTCTGTGACTTGATTTACATTTACTCTTTCATGCAGAAGTTGTTTAAAAAGAGGTTTTAAAAATCATTTTCAGGTGGAAGGAACTCAAATTTTATTATTCATTCCTAACATTTTTACACTATGATCAGATAAATTTTTTTATTTCTACTCTATTGGGGATTCTATGTAATCTAATGTATGCTCTTTTTAATGAATGTTGTATGTGCACTTGAGAAGGTATATTTTCCACTATTGAGGTATGCATTTTGGTATAAATACATAAGTTCTACATAATTGCTTATGTTGTTTAGATCTTCCACATACTCTCTTTTTCTGTGCTCACTCTCCTGCCTTAAACTCAGAGTGGTGAGTTTAAATCTCTGGTTAGCAGAGTGGTTCTTCCATTTCTCCTTGCATCTCCTTTCTTCTGTTTATGAGGATGATTGCTGTGCTATTTTGGTGCATAGATATTTATAACTCTATGTCTTCCTAGTGAATCATGGTCTTTGATACTACAAAACATCCTTCTTCGTCCCATTTACTGCTTTTTTGGTGTGAACTCTGCCTTAACTGCTATCAGGATCTTGGTTCCTGTTTTCTTTTTGTTTGCATCCACCTAATACAGTTGTGTCTGTGCCTTTAGCTTTAGCTTCCTGAGTCACTGTTTTATGTGTGCCTCTAGTATATAGCGTAGAACTGGTGTTCTCTTCATGAGCCAGTGTGAAAATCATTTTCTTTTAACTGAGTTAGACCTATTCATATTTAATGATTTGACTGACATGTCTGTTCTATTATTTTATATTATATTCCTGAGTGTATTTTTTTTACACTTATTGGCAAATGCATACGAGCTATTTTCATGGTCTGTTTGCTTTAAAAATTATTTTGTTATTATAAAGATTTGTGAGTTTTTTTCTAGTAGGTACCTTTATACTTTTTGTTGTGAGTACAGTCAAGTTGATTCTGACTCCTAGGGACCCTGTGTACAGCAGAGCGGAACCCTACCCTCTCTTTTTGCTCCATCCTCTCACCTTCCAGTGCTATATCAGACAATGCTCCGCTGCTGTTCATAGGGTTTTCATGGCCAATTTTTTTGGAAGTAGGTGGCTAGGTCCTTCTTCTGTCTGTCTTAGTCTGGAAGCTCTGCTGAAAACTGTCCACCATGGGTGACCCTGCTGGCATTTGAAATACCAGTGGCATCGCTTTCAGCATCACAGCAACATGCAGCTACCACAGTATGACAACCAACAGATGGGTGGTGTGGTTCCCTGATCAGGAAATGAACTGGGGCCATGCCAGTAAGAGCATCCAAATATTAACCACTGACCACCAGGGCGGGCTATCTTTATACTAGTACCTTTTATAATGCTTGCAGTCTCTTTTTATTCATATAGGCTTCTATTATTTGGTTTATCAGCTTTAAATGATATCTTGAGTCTTTCACCTATTATCCAGGAGGTGATCTTTGAGCTTTTCCTATTACATTGAGTCATACTAAAATGTTGTCTTTGTAGGTCAAAAATGGCTGATTATCAGTAATTTCATATGGTTACTCTGATAAATCTTTTCCCTTTTCATTTCTGCCTTCTCCCATTTTTTTTTTTTTTAAGATTTTATTTCTTCCTTTTGCTCCCCAAAGCCCCCCGGTACATAGTTGTGTATTCTTCGTTGTGGGTTCCTCTAGTTGTGGCATGTGGGACGCTGCCTCAGCGTGGTCTGACGAGGCCATGTCCGCGCCCAGGATTCGAACCGACGAAACACTGGGCCGCCTGCAGCGGAGCGCGCGAACTTAACCACTCGGCCACGGGGCCAGCCCCTGCCTTCTCCCATTTTTAAAGTTCTATTATTTCTACTTTCACAAAATATTTAATATTTACTCTTCTTTTCTCTCCACCTTTGCTTTGGTCTTAGATTTATAATCATATATACTAAATATTCACCATCAGTTCTTTTGCTGAAGTTGCTGCATTGATGTTTTCATTGGAAGAAGCTCATTCTGTATGAGATTCTTCAGGAAGTGCTTGTGAGTAGAGTTTTTCTTTTCTTTTCTTTTCTTTTTTTTTGAGGAAGATTGGCGCTGAGCTAACATCCGTGCCCATCTGCCTCTATTTTATATGTGGATGCCTGCCTCAGCATGGCTTGACAAGCAGTGCATAGGTCCATGCCTGGGATCCTAAGTGGCGAACCCCAGAGCCCTGAAGCGGAGTGCACGAACTTAACCACTACGCCACTGAGCCTCCCCGAGTTTTGCATTTTTAAGACTTTGCACTTGAAGGTTAGCTTCAGCACATACATATATTCTTTTATTTTGAAAATAAATGCTAGAAACTACATATACTATTTGGTATGCTTTACAGACTTCTGTGGTTTTACAGAAACAAAATTTTTATGGAGTTTTGTATACCTCTCATTTCTTAAAGAAAACTACTATATTCTATTACTGGAGAATATTTTCAGACCTTTTAAGTTGTTCTACCTATTTAGTGTTTCTGTTCTATTATTAGAGAATATTTTAGGAGAAAAGTTAAAGATCATCTCTAACTGATATATTTGAAATGAAAACGTGTATCCATATTTTTTAAATAAAATTTCATTGAAGTATAATATCTATACAGAAAAGGGGTGTACATCAGAAGTATGGAACTCAATAAATTAAAGAAAGTAAACATATGTGTGTAAACACATTTAGGGGAAAGAAATAAGGTGTTATCAGAACGCCAGAGACCCCCTTGTATCTTTTCTCAATCATCTTCAAAGGTAACCACTATCTTAGTTTCTAAAACCATAGACTCAGTTTGCATGTTTTTGAACTTTAAATTAATGGAATTATACCTACGGAACTTCTTTCACCTCACATTACAATTGTGAGATTTATTTACAATGTTTGTAACAGGAATTTGTTCATTGCCATTGCCATATAACATTCTATTGTTTGAAAATAGTAGTTTATTAATTTACTGTTGATGGACACTTGACTAGTTTTAGCTCTGAGCAATAAGAATAATGTTACTATTTTTTTAGCACATGTTTATGCATTTTTGTTGGACGTTTGCCCAGGAATACAATTGCTGGGTCATAGGGCTTGCATTTGCTCAGCTTTAGCAGATATTTACAAACATGTAGTTGCTTCTGCCAATTATGCCAATTACATTCCTGCAGCAAGACACAACACACGAGTTTTCCAGCTGCTCCACATCCTTGCTAATGAATGGTCTTGCCAGTCTTTTTAATGCCTGCCGTTCTGATGGGTGAGATCCACATGATGGATATCCCATTGTGATTTTAGTTTGCATTGCACTAATGAATGGAGAAATGTAGTGGAGCATCTTTTCATATAATTTTTGTACAGTCTGTTCTGGTTGTTTGCTCAATTTTTTAAAAAACTAGTTTGTCTCTCTTACTGATTTGTAAGAGTTCCTTATATGTCATAGAAATGGGTCCTTTGACAGTTATATGTATTGCTAATCTTTTCATACTCTGTGGCTTACCTTTGTCTTTTGATGGTCAGAATTGCTAATTTAAATGCCTTCCAACTTACCACTTTTCTTCCTTTTTGGTCAATCCTTTTGCGCTTTGTTTAAGAAATCTTTGCTTACCCCGAGATCTTGAAGATGTTCTCATGTTATCTTATGTTACCTTCTATCTTCTATTGCTTTAACTTTTACATCTAAATCTACAATCTACTTGGAATTAATTAACGTGAATGGTATGAACTCGGGGTTTAAGATTCATTTTCATCCTTATTGATAGTAAATTGCCCTAGAAGAGCTTACTTAAAAGGATGTTCTTTTCCTACTGTCTTCAGGGCCACCGCTGCCATAAACCACGTGTCTCTGTATGTGAAGGCCTAATTTTGGACTCTCCATTCTGTTCCACTGGCCTTTTGAATATCCTTGCCCCAATACCACTCTAGCTTCATAATAAGCTGTCTTCTAAGCTAGCAGTGTTAAGTTCTCCAATTTTTTTCTGCAAAGTTGCCTTGGCTGTTCTTAGCCCTTTGCATTTCCACACAAATTTTAGAATTAATTTATTAATTTTTCCCAAAAAAGCCAACTCCGCTGCAATGTAAATTGGGATTGTTTTGAATCTATAGATTAATTTGGAAAAGAGTTAAGTCTTTATGATATTGAACATTACAATCCAAGAATGTGGTATATTTCTACTTATTTAGATCTTCTTAATATTTCTTAATTAAGTTGTATAATTTCAATATGGAGGTCTTATACATCTTTCATTAGATATATTGTAAGGTGTTTGATCATTTTGATGCCAGTGTAAGCAATAATTCTTCAAATTTTACTGTCTAGTTGTTGCTGTATACAGATATATAGTTGATATTTATATGTTGACCTTATATTTGTGACTTTGGTAAATTCACTCATTAATTCTCGTGGTTTAATTTTAGATTCCTCTGGAATTTCTATGTACACAATCATTGGAAGGAAGAAAGACAATTTTAATTCTGCCAGATTTTGCCTTATATGTTTAACATGCTTGTATTATTAGGCACATACAGGTTTAAGATAAATATGTATATATTTCTGTTGAAGTCACCCTTTTATCACTATAAAATATACTTCTTCATCTCCAGTAGTATTTCCTGCCTTCAAATCTACGTTTCCTGATATAGGTATTGCTACTCCACTTTTATTTTGCTTAGTATTTGGTTAGTATCTTGGTTAGTATTTGGTTAGTATTTTGGTTAGTATTTTCAGAACATATTTCATTTTTTAGTTCCAGAACCCTCATTTGTTTCTAGTTCTCCAGTGAAATTTCCCATCTTGTTATTTAACTTCTTAAACATACTTTCATGGTTTCTTTAATGTCCATGCTTGATAATTCCAATATCTGGATATCCTGTGGGTTTGTTTCTCCTATTTTTCTCCTGATTTTTGGTCAATTCTTGTCTTGCTGCATGCTTAATTATTTTCATTGTATGATAAAAAAGGTGTCTGAAAAATTATACAGATAATTCGAGGTATTGGATGATGTTATATTCCCCCAGAGAGGAGTTGCTTCTGCTCCTGGCATGTGGTTAGGATGACTTTAATCCAATCAGGGCTGGAGCAGATTGGAAGCAATGGTTTAGTCCTTGTGTGTCTGTTCTATTTTCAGTTCCCCATTACGTCGAGGGTAATGTTCTTTGGGAGTCCAAACTGAATCCTTGGGCATTTATAAGGATTCAGCATTCTAAGGTTAGTAATCATCCTTTGTTCACTTACGCAGTAGGCAGTGCCCATTTATTACCAAATATGGCAGTGTTTAAATCTTTTAAAGTTAATAGACTTTATTTTTTAGATAAGCTTTAGGTTTATAGAAAAAATGAGCAGAAAGTACCTGTATACTCCCTCCCGCCACCAGTTTCCCCCCTTTTTATCAGCTTCAACAGGGCATTCCAGCTGAATAACTGCTTTGATTAACTGCCAGTCCCCACATCTCATGGAAGATGAGCCCAGGGAAGCCTAAAGTTTTTTGGTCTTGATCTGCCCCCACCCTGGTGACCTTAGCCTTCTACCTGGCTCTCTGGGTGACAAGCTGGCACTATTAGGCACAAAGGTAAGGGATAGTTCGTCAACAATATCTATGAAGGGAATTGGTCACTTAATTCAAAGCCAAAATTCTATCCTGTGGACAAAGTGTCAAATCATGCTATCTGACAGCTACTAGCAAAACCATGGGCTTTTTACTATTTTCATCTTCCTAATATAGTTTTACTGACAGTAATGAAAACAAAACAAACTTAGGAGAGGGTTTTGAGGATCAGCTAATGTCTTCACTAGAGCCTGAGCTGAGCAGGCCAGCAAAGCGCTGAAGCTCCTCTCAGATTCCTCTCCCTACCAACTGCCAAAGCGGCAAAATATTTCTGGTTTCTTTGCCTAACTATTGACCTAGCTTGGACTTGGTACTCCTGTATCAGATTTAAAAAGAACTTTGTGATATTGAAATATTGCTTTATACATCCCCTTAGAGTTAAAATTCCACAAAGTCCTTTAATTCTCCCGTAGAACTTTACCAAGCCCTGTAATTCTCAGGAGTAGTTGTGACATAGCCAGAAGGTAATGGCAGAAATCTTTTCTCGACCGGTGTCCACTTTCCCTTGGAATGTTATATATCTATTTTATGAAGTCTAGATAAAACTGGCATTGGCCAAGGATAATTTCAAAGAAGTTTCAACAAGATGATTTAGGACTTTTGCCCCAAAATATCTTTCTATGTGTGAGTGTCTTCAAGTCGTTTTTTTTCATCTATTACCTTCTCCATTAAGCATTAAAATTAAAAGGGCTCTGGAAATCTTGAGAGACACTTTCTTAAATGGATAAAAGTTTTCCAGGCAAATAAAGGCTATTTATTCCTTGTTTTCAAGAACCGTGTGCATCTGCTATATCTACTCTGAAGGAGTAACACAGTGAACTGCTGGCTTCCTACCAATAATCCAATACATTTGTGCAGGGGACCGTGTAATCATCAATATTAATCAAACAATTGAGAGTATGGTATTCCACACATATTCAAATGTTTCTAGACTTCTTTCTCACAACCAAGATTGGAAAAGCCTATGGTCCGTGGGTTTTGGTAATGATCCAGTTGAACATCAGTTCTATAATATGATTCTTCAGGTCATTAATTGTTAATAGATCTTTCCTTGAATGCTCTTGAGTCATTTAGCTTTATGGTGTGCAGGGTGACTTGGACACACCCCATATCACATTCTTGTGGAGAAAATTGTCTTGCTCCAGCCCTAAGAACTTTCTTTCAATCTCTCCTTCATGTCTTAGAAACTGAAAGCTCATCAAAGTTAAATCTGTCTGAACTCACCTCATGGAATTTTCTAGAACAATACTTGGGATGAAAGTGGTTTGGGTGTTATTTTATTTCCTACTTGCCTCTGTCTTCTGGTGAGAAGACAACTGTGATTAATGGAGAAATAATGAAATATCTGTCATCTGCCACAACCTTTAAAAGGGTTAGTGTTTGCCCCAATTGAGGATTTTTCCCTCCAACTATTTCCATAGATACGAACACTTACAATAGCTGGCTCTATCTCTCTATAAACACTTCAGTGAATTTTCTGCCTCTGCAACCTAAGATTAGTAATCATCCTTTGTTCTTAACAAATATTTGAGTGCCAGACTGTGTACTATGCATATGGTAAATAAGATAAATATGTCCCTGTCCTCGATGTGAGAGACAAATAAACAGGCAAATACAATATAGTGTAAGTGCCATGTTAGAGGAAGCAGGGAACTTATAAAAAGGGGACTTGGCCCAGAGCAGAGGAATCAGGGCAGACTTCACAAAGGGAGTGCCATCTGAGCTGGCTGGGCCATGCTGCAGTAACGAACAGCCCCCATAGCCCAGTGGCTTAACCCAATAAAAGTTTATTTCTTGCTTTTGCATTTCTAACCACATTTCCTTGGTCGAAACAAATCACATGTCTACTCTAAGCTGTAAGGAGGCTGGGAAGGGTAGTTACCGTGTGCCCAGGAAGGAGAAATGTGAAATGGAATTTTTGAATGCATAGCATTGTCTCTGCCACAATCAATCCTTCCAGTCACCAGATATTCATTTCATCCTTCCTTCCACACATAGAATACACTCCCCATGGGATTTATTCCAGTATCCTATGCAGTTACAGCATCAAACTCAAAAGTCCAAGATCTCTGGATGAATCAGGTATGAATGTGGATTCTCTTAGTCTGGAGACATGTGAACTAAAAATAGAAAATTCTCTTTACTTCCACCCTACACTCAATTTGTATCCATAAAATAGGACCGAGAACCACAATCACAACATTCCCATTTGGAAAGGAGGAGGATACAAAAAGCACAGCAGTCAATAGTCCATGGCAATTCTGAAATCCTGCTGGGCAGACCTTATGGAGTTCCCTTAACCTAGGACAGTGGTTCTCAACCAGGGACGATTTTGCCCCTAAGGAGCATTTGGCCATGTCTGGAGAAATTTTTGATTATCACAACTGGGGAAACAATCTTACTGGCATCTAGTGGGTAGAGGCCAGGGATGCTGCTAGACATCCTACAATGCACAGGACAGCCTCCCTAGAACAAAAAATTACTCAGCCCAAGAGGTCAATAGTGTTGAGGCTGAGCAACGTGCACCTGGGGATAAAGAGGATTCTTTGTTGAGGCCTTGGTCCTGCTCCCTGTTCATTGTGGCTCCTAGTTCCTACCCTCCTGGTGCTTCCCCCTTTTCCCTTTTCCGTTGTGGCCACATCTGAATTGAGCATTGAGGTGTATGCCCTCCTTGAGTACTGAACATTTGTCACTCCTGTAAGATGGGGAGTCACGTGTCATTTTAAGTCTTGAACAATCAAGATTTTCTTTTTTCTTGATTCTTGTTTTTTTTTGACAGTTTGAAGGAGAAAGCTCTTTCAAAGACATATCTATTTGATTCTAATCAGTTCCTTGTCTCTGTACCTATACCTACAGTTCTTTACAAGACACAGTTCTCAGATCTGCTCTTTTTCTTTATCATCCCCAAACTGTCTTAATGGAGAGTGTGTGGAGCTTCTGTGAAAAAACTTCACACTTAATCTGATCTCTGACAAGACTGAATTTTACTGGACTTTTGCCACTCAAAGACTTTATTTAACATTATCTCTTCCTGTTTGGAGCATAAAAGAACTGGGCTTTTTCAGTTTTTCGGGGCCATAAATTTGTGAGCTATCTATTCTCTTTCATTTTTGCTTAATTCCTTTCTGATTTCATCCTCTCTTGTAATTCCTTGCCAAATAGTACACTGCACATGTTACTAAGCTTCCTCTTTTCCATGTTTTCCATAAGAGCCAAAACTTCATTAGGGAAATTATTTCCAAGTGATCACAGACTGCAATTTTACTAAATATTTTTCCACTTCATAACACGGATTAACATTTTCCCAGCCTCGAATGCCTATTTTTTCACCTTTGCCACCCGTCTGCTAAGCCAATGCCACATGTATTCGTTTTTTTTTTTTTTGTGGTAGTACCCAACTCCTGATACCATCTTCTGTATTAGTCAGAGGATACTATGCCATGCTGTGGTAACAAACATTCCCCAAACTTAGTTGGTTAACAAAATGCCTCTTGTTTTTTGCTCATAAAGCCTGCTATGGGCTTGGGTGACTATCATCTTCCTTATGGCCATTCATAGTTCCTGCTTCTTCAGTCTTATGGCTCTGTCTTCTCAACATGAGGCCCCTGAGTTTTCCAGGACAGAAGAAGCCAAGGGATATGAAAATTGGGCAGAAGCTTTTATTGCCTCAGGCTGGAAGTGACGCATATCACTTCTGGTCACATTTCATTGGTAAAAGCTAGTTATATGGCTCCACCTAACATCAGTAGGACTGAGAAATGTACTTTTCCTTGTGCTGAAAAAGAGAGAGTATGAAACTGGACTTGGTAAATACAAAGTATTGTTGCTGACTAGTTGAGAACTTGAAGAATTAGAAGGAGTCAAGTCAGATGAAGGAATGGAAAGTGAGGAGTATTCCAGGCAGAGGGGGTGACTTGCCTGTAAGTCTGGAGTCTAGAAAGAATGCGACTCATTTGAGGAATTGGCAAAAGTGTTCTGTGGTTGAAGCTTTGTGAGGGCAATATGGGAAGAAGAAGGTAGGAGAAGGGAGTAAAGAAAAACCAGGTAGTGGCTGTCATCATGCTAAGCCTTGTAAACCATATTAAGGAGAAAAGACTTTATCCTGTGTCAAAGGGGAGATTTTAAGCAGGGGAGTAATAATTTCATAGATATTTATCAGAAAGTCATTCCGGCTTCACAGAGCCCAGAATGGATTGGAGTAAGACTGAAGGCAGGGTCCAGCTGGAAGGTTCTTGCAGTAGTCCAGGCAAGGGATTGTCTGAACTTGAGTAGTTTCAGAGAGGAAAGAGCAACACAGATAAGTCTGAGAGAGTCATAGGAGGCAAAGTCAACAGGAATTGATGGTTAATTAGCTATAAACAAGTAGAAGAATAAGAGATAAAACCCAGGTTTCTGATCGTGTAACTGTGTGGACTGTGGCATCATTCACTCATGGGAAACACAGGTAGAAACCCCAGCACTCAGACACAGATACCCCAGCCAGTCGTGTTTTATGGTAGAAACCTGGCCTGATGTTGATTGCAAGAAAGACTTGAAAATTACACTAACTACTGAGCATCAGGTGGCAAGGCCTTCTTTAATCTAGCTCTCACTTTTCTGGGAGAGGGGGTGAGGGCTACTCATACTAGAGAAAAAAAATAGGCTGCTTGGCAATATCAACTCTATCCTAACAAAAAGCTGAAGGCCTCCACCCATAATGACCCTCTGTTAGTACAGCCACTGTGGAAAATAGTATTATCTACAAAACTTGTGTCAACTTGGCTGGGCTACAGTGCCCACACACATGGTGAAATGTTATTCTGGATGCTTTTGAGTGTTTTTGGATGTGATCTACATTTAAATCAGTGGACTTTGAGTAAAGCAGATTGTCCTCCATAATGCGGGTGGGCCTCATCCAATCAGTTGAAGGCTTGAATAGCATCAAAGACTGATCTCTCCTGAGCAAGAGGGAATTCTGCAGCCGATGGCCTTTGGACTTGAACTGCAACACCAGCTCTTTCCTGGGTGTCTAGCCCACTGGCACAACCTGCAGATTTTGCACTTGCCAGCCTCCATGTTCATGGGAGCCAATCTCTTAAAATAAATTTCTCTCTCTCACTCTATGCATCTTATTGGTTCTGTTTCTCTGGAGAACCCTGACTAATACATGTACTAACCATGCAACCTAGCAAGTATACCCATGGATATATACCACAGAGAAAGTCAAACAGGTGAGTACCATTCTTGTACACATATAAGAATGTTAATAGCAGCATTGTTCATAGTTGTCCCAAACTATAACCATACAAGTGTCCATCAATAGTAGAATGTTTGGACAAATTGCTCTATGATTGTACAATGGAATGATATACAGCAATGAGAATGAATGAACTGTAGTCACACACAAAAACATGAATGAATCTTATGAATATGGCACAATGGAAAGAAAGCAAGATATAAAAGACAAGATACAATAAGTTCCATCTATGTAAATTTCAAAAACAAGCAGAAGTAAATTATAATTTTAAGGATGCAGATTTAAGTGGTAACACTATAAAGAAAATAAAAAGGGAGCAATTACCAAAAAATTCTAGTAGGTAATTATTTTTAGGGGATATGAAAAGGAGCATACAAGAGACTTCTGGGTGCTGCCAATGTCCTATTTCTTGTCTTCAGTGGTGTTTTTGTGAGTTTTCACTTATAGTTATTCAATATACTGTTCATTTGTGTTTAAGGCACCTTATGTGTTTTCTTCCACATTGTAAAAAAGTTGTTTTGTGTGTGTGTGAGGAAGAGTCACCTTGAGCTAACATCCATTGCCAATCCATTTTTTTTTATTGCTTGAGGAAGATTAGCCCTGAGCTAACATCCATACCAATCCTCCTCCAGTTTGCACGTGAGACACCTCCACAGCATGGCTGATGAGTGGAGTATGTCCACACCCAGGATTCAAATGCATGAACCCAGGCCACCGAAGAAGAGCACGCAGAACTTTAACCACTTGGCCATGGTGCTGGCCCCTTAAAAAGTTTTTTAAAGAAACCTACTTATGTTATTTTTCTGAAATGCCCCCAATTTTTAGCAATCAGAGAGTATTTTATCTTGACTACTGCAGTGGATGAATTGTGCCCATCCTCCTCCCTGTTCCACTAGGGGACTAGAGTGTTAATGTATGTGTTGTGTGTGTGTGTGTTTTGGGAGGTTTCCCTGCTAAGAGGGATGTAGTCACTCCTACTCTCTAAAAGGATTAACAACCCCAATGCAACGTCAAGCTGCCATTTTGACCATGTCCACTTTAACTTCTACGACTAACGCCTGAGGCAGGGCTGCTGTGTGCTTGTGCTTTCCTCCTGTTCATTTGCTCTTCCTGATTAACAGTGACAGTGAGAATCTAAAGAGGCCTCTAGACTTTCATACGCTCTGAGTATCCACAATAGCAAGTCATCGTTTATAGTCTCTGTTGTCACAGGTTCCAAATAGGTCTGCTTTGGCCAATCTCCAATTACTAGCTCTTCTTCATTGTTTTTTGTGATTAGCACTTTGGGTATAGATCCAAATGGGGGGGGTGGTGTTGCCTGTATTTTAGTGCAGTGTTAATTCTTGATGTGCTTTTCTTTGGTGAGGAAGATTGTCCCTGAGCTAACATTTGTGCCAATCTCCCTCTGTTTTGTATGTGGGACACCACCACAGCATAGCTTGATGAGAGGTGCTTAGGTCCCTGCTTGGGACCGGAACCAGAGCTCGTGAACCCAATCGTCATGCCAGCCACTGGGTTGGCCCCTCCACGTGCTATTTGAATTGCTACAACAAAGGCTCAGTAACCTTAAGGTTATGTATGATCTCTAGTGCAGAAAACATTGGCTTTCTGTAATTTTTCTTCTCTTCCCTGCCTCAGGGACCTGCCACTAGGGCACCATCTCAGTGGTGTATTGTAACCACAATTGCAAAATTTTCTTCTGCATGAACGAGGAGGCATCATACAGTCCCCAGGTATGCACATTTGGTGTACTATTTACTTCTTCCTTGGAGCTTAACTGCTTTCCCTCTTGCCTGTCACGGAGGCTCATCTCAGGGGATTCCGCCCAGAGAGACGGAGTGGAGCAGGGAATTTGGATCAATCCAAACAGATTTGCTATCATGGGTCTCTCCTTCAGCTCCAGGAAAGACTGCATCTTCAAAAAGAATAATATAACAAATTTGGTTTCTGTTCATGCTGGCTTACACATAGCTTCTAGGACTTCTCTTCATTTGACACTTCTCTCATCTAAAGTCATTCATGCAAATTTGTGAACACTCCACTCTATGTTGGCTATATCAAGTCATAAACAGTGTTTGTCCCCCAGGAAGTTAACTAGCTTCAACAATTTTTCTCTGTCTGGAGTGAGACTAGCCCAGCCCTTGGTAATGGGCACACATTTTGAGGCAGGACTCTGCCAGTGGTTGGGCAGTCAGGATGCAGACATGCCTTCCTGGTTCTGTTCTCTGGATAATGATTATTTTATTATGTGGATGGACGTTACCTCAGAATTCATCAATAACTGTAGACTAGATCCTTCAAAATATAACCTCTGTTTACAGAGGCCACACTTGAATGTGAGATTTGTATTAACTACAACAAACCTTATTGCAATGGTTCCTGGCCCCATCCATTATTAAAACAGCCTCTGGCCCCTCCAAACTCTCCCCCAGTTATTTCTAGAAATTTCCAGAGAATCTCTCACGGGTGCTTATTAACAAGGCCTGCCATAGTCCTCTGTCTCCCCACAAAGGAACAGACACCCTCAGGGGTCTCTAACTCCAACACTCCATGTTGACTGGCAATGTAAGCAGAAATTGGGGTGTCGTTCATCGCCCCCTTTGTGTTATCCTCTTTGCACCCCGATGTCTCAGTGAAATAGCTCGTCTTATTTCTGTTTGTGGCGCTCTTTCCTCAGGACTCACACATGAACCTCCACAGAAGTAATTTCCTTTCTTCCTCAGCACTGCCTTCTTTTCCATCATTCAGCTTCTCCTAGGAGTTCTAAAATCAGCCCTTTTTATACCAGACTTCTGTTTTACTTTAAAACTTTTTCTACATTAAGATGCTTCTTCATATGTGGAGGAAATTGAAAGACTATGGCAATAACAGGAAGAAGTAGAAAATCTCTAGGATCCAAGTAATTTTCTCAAAAGAAATGTGTAAATCTTGCCTGTCCATTTGAAAATTTGAGTTCTGTCTTGAGAATGATTCTTGGCGAATAATTTAAGAAAACTACATGACAAAGTCTTAATCGTCCATATTCTCTTTAGATGTAAAGTTAATCTAACACAGAGTTGTATTCTGGAGGATAAAGGGCAGGAAGCCCTGGTGGTAATTGGTAGACAAAGAAAGTGACTCTCTGGGGAAGGATAACATTAATATAGGAATAGAAAAAACAAGATGGTGCTGCCCGCGACTATAACTAAATTCTCTCTATTTGCCATTATTGAAGAGTGTGCCGTCAAAGGGAAAGTAGGCTAGAGAGGCAAAAGCCACAGGGCTTTCTGGAAAGTGAGATGTGAGTGAGGAAATTGAAGTCTGGACAGCCAGGGAGGTTCGGTTCAGGCTGGTGGTAGGGAGGCCGGTGGAGTGAGACAATTACGTTCTGGAGATCAGTAACGGCAGAGCAGGGGCTGAGTACACAGAGCACCTGCTCTGCCCATGAGACTGGCCTGCGGGCTTGCCCGGCACTTGTGGCAGAGTAGGTGGGCTGGATAAGGTGAGACTAGAGCATCCTTGGCCTCTCTCAGACTTAGGTGCTAGAAGGTTCCTTGTAGCCTGCTGTGGGTTGGCAGCAGGACTTCTAGTGAGGATGCACCATCTCCCATACTCATGAGGAACACAGAGTTTACCTTTAGGTTTCCTTCTCTCTCTAGCTTCACTGTTTGACAACCCTGTTTCTTTTTATCTGAGTTTCTGGCTCATGATGCTCCTACTTTTGGCCAAAACTTGACGGGATATGCGTTAGCTTCAGCAGTGGCTGACACCATGACATTTAGAGCAGGTTCTAAAAGCAGCAATCGTCATTTAATGCCTGTTGGTCACTGTAGAAACATAGGGCTTTATCTCTGTTCAACAGAAGGTTAGAGCCTGAAGGAATTTTAGAGATCATCTTCTTCCGTTTGATGCCTCATACTTTATAGTTTATTAATCCAACAGTTATTTATTCATCTTTCACTATGTGCCAGGCACTATGCCAGATGCTAGGGATGCAGAGATGAACAAGACAGAAGTGACACCTCTGCTAATGGGATTTATAGACAGATGGGGCAGAGTAGGGTGCTATGGGATTCCATCACAGCAGCCCTAACCTTGCCTTGGGGGATCAGAGAAGGATTTTTAGAGCCAATGACATATGAGCTGAGATTTAAAGGATGAGAAGGAGCAGCCAAGCAAAGTAAGGGTGGGAAATAGAGACCAGAGAAGTTGAGTGACTTGTTAAGGGGAGAGTCAGGACTGTTTCTCAAACCCTCAAGCTCCCAGTTCCTTGTTCATTCATGGAACACATGCTGGATATATCTAGAGTAGTAGAATTACAGAGAAGAAATCACACTCCTTTCTTCAATAATTCCGTGGTCTAATATAGAGTGAAGTACACAAATAATTACAACATGGAAGGTAAGTTCTGTGCTGCTGCAGGCACAGGGAATTTATGATGCTTGCGCAGGTGGCATTTTACCCAGGCAAGGATAGGAAAGGGAAATCAGAAAGGCTGTCCTGAGGAGCTGACTTTGAAGCTGAATTTTGCATGAAAATTAGATGGTCACCAGGTAAAGCATCTGGGGAGAGCAGTCTAGGCAGGAGGGGTTTGCAAAGCCCAGAAGCACCCAATCCCATGGCGTATTTGAGGAACCAGGAGTCATCCAATGTGACTGGAGCACGTGTGTGGGAAAGGGAGGGGGATCAAGAAATGAGACTGGAGAGGAACACAGGAGCCACATTATGGAGGGATTTGCAGTGGATTGTGTTAAAAAGTTAGAAATTATCCTTGAGACAATGGGAGCCAGTAGGTGACTTAATTTGGAACTAGCCAGATTTATATTTCTGAAAAACTGCTTCATCATTAATATGGAGAATGTATTGGAAAGGGTAAGGTTAGAGGCAAGGAGACTAGAGGAAGACCCATTGAAAGAATCCTGGAGTTTGTGGTTGCCTGAATTAAAGAAGAGGGGATGAGGGAAGTGGAGGGTTTGGAGAAATACTTAGAGGTAGAATTAAGGTGACCAGTTTGTCCTGGTTTGTCTGGGACCATCCTGGTTTTAGCAGTGAGAATCCAAAATGCTGGGAACCCCTCGATCTCAGGAAAATTGGGATGGTTGGTCATCCTCGGTGAAATTAACCCTGCAGGGAGAGGGAGAAGTAGAAGTCAAAGATGACCTCCAGGGTTTTAGATTAGGCACCTTGGCCAATGGTGGCACCACTCATTAAGACAGGGAAATGGAGAGAAGAATTGCAGAGTTGGGATCTGGGGAATATGAACAAGTAATTTTGGACATCTGGGTTGAGGTGATTGTGCTACATCCAGGTGGAGATTTGTAGGTGGTGGGATATGGTTCTAGAGCTCAGTCATCAGGTCTGGATTGGAAATAGAGATTTTAGAGTCAACAACAGAGAAATAGTATTTGAAAAGACTTCTGGCCAATATGGCAAACAAAACATACACAGGAAGACCTTTGTTCCACATGTATCTGTATATATATATATGCTCCTTACATATATATATACACTATGTACATATATGTAAGGAGCATATACATATGCTAGATAATTTGGAATAAGTTTATTGTAAACACATAGTCAAGATTTAAAATAAGAAAGGTAGGGCCTCAGGGATCAGAAATGAAGAGAGATCACAGCGCGTTGAAGCCAAAGGACCAACTGAGGAACAGGAAATCCTTTGGAGGCTAATTTTTTATGTAAGGTCCTAAGCGGAGACAAGACTGCCTGGATGAAGTTGGACATCAAGAAGGGGCTGTCACATCTCTGAGTGAGCGTGAAGTAGGCCATCTGCTCAGAACCATGCTGGGAAAGCTGTAATTCCTAAGAAATCAGAACCTCAAGCCAACACTCCATAGGTTTCCTGGTGACTGATGTCATGTGAGAAGCATTCCTGCTGAAAAAACAAAGCACACGAAGCATCCGTGTAAAGGCCATCTCCACTGTGAGAGAGAGTCAGAAAAGGCATAATTCACAGACAATAATGCACTCTGAAGGAGACTTTAAAATAAATTTATTTAGAAATGTGAAGAAATAAAGGAAGGAATAAGATACCTAAGGCTAGTGTAGAACATTACAAAAAAGGGACGAGTAGATAAAACAATCATTAAGAACAAGAAGAGTCTCTCGAAATAAAAAACTGAATAAATAGGTTGACCATAAGACTAGATAGCTAAATAGAGAATCAGTAAACTAAAATATCTGAATAAATGACCCAGAATGGAGCACAGAGAGCTAGAGATAGAAAATATGAAAGAGAAAATAAGAGATATGAGGAACCTAATAGAAGCTTCAATATTCATCTAAAAGGAGTTCAAGAAGGGAGTCAAGAGGATGCAGGGAGATAATGTTGAAGGAATAGGGGTAAACAATTTTCCAATGTTAAGATGATTGTGAGTCTTTAGAAAGAAAGGATACACCAAATCCTCAGCAGGACAAGTCAAAGAACTCTATACTTAGGCAATTTGTAATAAAATTGCGGATATTAGGGATATTGAGAAAGCCTTAAGAGCTACCAAAGAGAAAACATAGATTATTTATAAAGAAATGACAGTCAGACTGACGTCAGGTTTCTCATCAGCATCAGATGCCAAGGACAGAGAAATAACATCTTCCAAGCGCTGAGGGGAAAAATGAACCCAGAACACTATGTCAAGTCAAATGATCAGTCCAGAAGAAGGGCTAAATATAAATATTTTCATAATGGAGTTTATTGTCCACAGGACCATCTTGAAATAATTGCTGAAGGATGCACTTCAGTAAGAAGTAAACTGAACTCAGAAAAAGGAGCTAGAGGCAAGAAGTAATAGTTGAAGAAAGACATTTGTAAAACATAGTTGTACGTTTCACAATGAGTGACTAGAAAATATAATAAAAACCAAGTGTTCAAAAACAAGATGACATTCTATTTCCAACAACAATATGGAAGATGGGAGAAGTTTTCTTAGGGGTTGTTGAAATGTTCTAAAATACTTGCGCAGGAGGGTGACGAGCATATTGAGTAACTTTGGCATAGACTTTGCTCGTTAACGTTTAAGGATGGCAACAAAAAGAATAGAAACAAAAATAATTTCCAAGATAGGAAAGGAAAAAAGGGAAAAAGGAAAGAAAAGAATTAAATAAATTTAACAGATGACAGGGAGGGAGAAATAAAATAAAAAAATACATCATAGAAAACACAAAAATAAAATGGTAGAAATAAACTTAAATGTGCCAGTAATCATAATAAATATAAATTTATCTTACCTGTTAAAATATAGAGGTATTCGAAATGTACAGTTAATTTTGCTATAGTGCTTTTTTATTCCAACACAATTGACATACTGGGGGCATTTGGGGCATAACAGAAATTTCCCATTTGCTTTTGCGTGATTTTGTTTGTGAGAAACACTACATGAATGCTGAAAACTTTACCCAGCTGGACCAGGCTGTGTGGGAAGACAGAATGCACACAGTTCAAGCATCTCCCAGCTCCTCAGCTCACCACAGGTGTTATGAGCCACACCCATCCACATCTTGTATTACAGCTTTCCTGCTAATTTCAGGTAACACTCCTTCCACACTTCACAATAACTTGCAAGCTGCAACCCTTCTGTCAGCCACTTCCACAAGCAATCTTCAATTGTTTTTCAAGATAAGATGCCGAATCTATTAGTGTATTTCTGTACTTCTTAACTGCTTAAAATGTACACAACTGCAACATTTTTTTTTTGTATCTTTTTAAAAAATATGCTACTGATGAAGTTTTTGGCCTGTAGTGCCCATAAACTCATTTACTGATGATGATTTTGTGCCTAAAGTGCTGTGCCCCTAAATCCATTTTTCTCATAAGCCGTGTGATTTTTGCTGCCAGCTTTTACAAAATGTGGTGATTTTTAGCAACATATATGTAATGTTATAGCAGAGCTTACTATATTTTTAAACATCTAGGTATTTGCAGAATTAACCACTAAAGTATAACGATATAAAAAGTTGAATATAAAAAGAATGAGCTACACTAGCAAAAGTAAACTGAATAAAGCTAAGGTAGCAATCTGCATATCAGACAAAGAAGAATTTAAGGTGAAAAATGTTAATAGAATAAAGAAGTTCGAATTATGGAAAAACGTCAGGGACGTCAGACTTTGATGGGAAGAACACCTTCTCTACTGAAAATGGAAAGAGAGGTTGGGATGAGTCTGAATATAAATAAATGTGTCCCCAGGGGAGTGGGAATAGATATTGGGGAAGCTCCTCAGGATGCCTGTATTCTGCCTGTGAAGTGAGAGGAAAGGTCAGTGTGGTAGGCTGAATGACGGCCCCTGCAATGTGTCCATGTCCACACCCTTGGAACCTGTGACTGTGTTACCTTACATGGCCACAGGACTTTGCAAATGTGATTAAGGTAAGGATCTTCAGACAGGGAGATTATCCTGGATTATCCAGTTAGTCCCAGTGTAGTCACAAGGATCCTTATATGAGAAGAAGGCAGGGCGACCAAAGATGGAATAGGAGATGTGACAATGGAAACGGAGGTTTCAGTGATGTGAGAAAGGGGCCAGGAATGCCAGCAGCCTCCCGAAGCTATAAAAAGTGAGGAAACAGATTCTCTCTTGAAGTCTCCAGAAGAAACACAGCCCTGCTGACACCTTGATTTTAGACTTCTGATCTCCAGAACTGTAAGGGAATAAATTTATGTTGTTTACATAAGGTCACTGACTTGGCGGGAATTTGTTTCAGCCACAGTAGGAGACTAATACTGTTTCTTTCCTCCTGCACATAAGAGGGAAGCTGTGCAGCAAGGGGCTTGAGGAAAGTGGATTGCTCACCGTGGAGTGTTGACGAGTGGCTGGTGAGGAACACACAGAAGGATTTCCAGATAACACCAAAGCCCAGCAGACATTGGCGACCCTGAATGTGTCATGAGACCAACCTATGTGGTTGGGGGGTGGTTAGCCACCTGTGATCAGGAAAAGAAAAGGCAGAAAACTGGGCTCATCCAGAATTGGAGTTTTTAGGTTAATGTGGCAGAAGAATTAATAGGCAAGAGAGAAATGCATCCTGCAGTCTCAGGTGGCCACAGGATTTGTCTGAGGGAGGAGGTCAATGGATAGGAGGTCTTATTTTTGTCCAAAAATGAATTTAGTTGGACTTGATGAGTGAAAGGGACATGTGGGTAAGAAGAGGTTATTAGAAGACCAGGGTTAATATTTCATAGTGTGTAGGTTTGAGCCACGACAGTGTCTAGAATATGATATGTGGCGAAAACTGCTAGCAGTAGCCCAGTATACATCCTATCCTTTCTTCCTTAGCCATAGAATTTTTAGCTAGATTCATGGACACCCCAAAAAAAGAATGTACTTCCAGCCTCCCTTACAGCTTATATGGGAGACCACATGACAAAGTCATACCTGTCAATGGCACATGAGAAGTGACATGCACAATCCTGGCTATGCCACTGGAAGAAGTGGCATCTCTCTCCTGCCTTCTTCACCCTTCATGCTGACTAAAATGCAGACCTGGTGGCAAGCCATCATAGTCCATGGAGACAAGCGCAATCACCTATCAATGGCAGACCAACAAGGTTAGAAGTCCGGGCCCCTAAAGATTTCATAGGGCATAGCCAACGTACCAACTTGAACTTGTTTAAGCCACTGTTATTTTAAAAATCTGCCCCATGCAACTGAACCTAGATCTTAACTAATCACCATGGGTGTGTTTGGCTTCAGTGAAGTGGAGGGGAACTTGAATGACATTGATTGAATCAAGAAACTTTGAAGTCACCTAGGGTAATGACAGGAAGGAATAACTTTGACCTAAACGGCAATATTCTCAAAGAATGAAGGCAAATGATAGCAAGAAAAGGAGAAAACATTACTACAGGAGTGTGCCAAGAGTCTCAAAGCAAAAATGAATTTTATCTGAGGGTGGTGAGGTGGAGCAGGAAGGTGCATTCTTTGATGAATGTGAAGGCATGGAAAAGTTTGTTAACCATTGCTGGATTCTCTAGAGGAGACAGTGGAAAATGTCAAGAGGGGTACCTAATAGGATCTGCAGTTGTGGAAGGATGGTGCTACTGCCAGAAATGCAACTCAAAGTAGGTAGCTGGTGGGAGGAAAACACCCTGATCTCTTTCCTCTTCTTCCCTCTAGTCTCTTTCTAGTGTCTCCACTTGCCAAACCCGACTGGAAGTCAGTTGGCAAAGGAGACCAGTTGATGCAGTTCATAGAATTCAGCCTTCCTTGCAATTAGAGCAGGACAGATAAGAGTAGAGAATGAATTTGCAAAAAGACAATAATCAGTACTAGTCATACAGGAGGATGAGTTGATGGAATTATTGGATCTCCAGACTCAAAGTGGAATTTTGGTTAAAGTTGTTTTGATGCCAGAACAACATTTGATGAAGTCTTCAATGGTATCTGAGATCTATGCATACCAGAAGGCTCTTTGCCATGCTTATGATTCTTTTAGAAATACTTACCCAAGTGTATAGGTTTTTCTCAGGGCTCTCAGCTTGTAGTAGAAACAGCAATGACCATGAGAGAGATAGTAGGAATCAAGCCTTTCTTGAGAGGGGAGCAATGGCCTGTGGAATTGGTCATGCTTTTAAAAAATGCTAGATCCTTGTAGATAACATTCCCTGGTGGGTGTAAGGAACGGGTACTCCCTAAGAGTTGCTGCTGAAACCTGGTTAATGTTCAAGCGATAGGAGTGATTCGTTCCGATGCCTCCCACCTCATCTTGTTGGACACAGTGTTCTTTACACCCGACTACAATTCCTACTCCTAGAGGTACCTGCAGAGTCAATTGTCACATCACATCTGTGTCCAAGATGGTAAAGGAGGAGACCAACTGCCAGTGATGGCTGATTACAAACTAGCTGAGGATCTAGTTGGAGAAAGTCAGGTGAAGTAATAGGGACATTATTAGACTTTCTGGGTTGTAAGAAACTATAAACTGGAAAACGATGCTTTGCCGTTCATCCATTCTATCATCTATCTATAGACATACATCTTTGTTGGCTAAACTGTTTGAAAGTGGGGGGCAGACATCAAGACACTTCACACCCGGATACTCAACTTGTATCTCATAAGAACAAAGATGTTCTCAGACACGTGCTATCTTTGTGAACTATATTTCAAGATTGTTGAAAGGATAAAATGAGATCATATATGAGAAAGCACTTTTTAATAAAGTTTACTGGTCAGGAGTTCAACCATGACAAACCTCATTATTCTGAGCTTTTTAGAACTCAGTTTACATCGTCTCCAAACTATATTTAATCTCACTTATTTGTAATTTTCTTATAGTTTGAATATTTTATTTTTAACTTTTCAAACATCATGGAATTTGTTTTGGAATATAGTGACAGATATAAACATTGCTTTATTCCAAATTAGTCATCAATTGTCCCAGCATCTCTTATACAATTTTCCTCCCTCTTCTGTTTATTCTGAATTATGATGATCTCTCTCTCTCACACAGACACTCACACTGAAATTCCTCACTTTGCATAGTTTTGATATGCATGGATTTTAGTTACTATGGTTTGGTTAAAGGACACCAGTCCCTTAGCAGCACAATTCCAATTCCAGTTACCGTGGTATATCGTGTGAGTAACTGCATAAAGTATAAGCTAGCTCTTTAGTCTGTATATTACTAGGTAAAGAACAGATTCACATCCTGATCAGTGACCAACCACATTTCTTCAAAGTCTGTCTGTGGCAGGTGACTGTGCGCTTGTTATTTAGTTCATGCAGAGAAAAGTGTGTAGTCATATTTCTTCCTTGTTGCCCAATGATAAACTCATGTGACATTTAACAAAAGTGGACAGGCAGAAGAGGAAATTGGCCAACAAAGACGCAAGAGCCGCAAAGAAATAGAAAGTGGTAACAGTGGAAGTGGAATTTGAATTGAATATAGATGGAGCTATAAAAAAATAGATAATCATGGAAATGTTGATGCTGCTGCCATTGGAGAGACTCCATCATCAGTCAGAGGAACTTAGTGAAGGGTGACTTACTGGCAAAAAGGAAGAAAGTAGTTGTGATAAAAAGAATGAAGATGTCTTGGAGAAAGTGAGGCCAGCAAAAAGCTCTGCTTTAGAGGAACTGTGAGAGAGATCGCACGACATTGAAAGTGCAGAGGATAACGTAATGGAAAGTGATCTAAACTTAGAAAGGAGTGTGAAAAGTTGGCAAAGCATAAAAAAGATGCTTGCTCTGTATCATAAGATAGACCATGAAAAAACAGCAAGCAACCTTAAAATGACCTTTGATAAGCTTTTTACAGGGAAATAAAACACTTTAATTCTCAGTGTTTTTAATGTTCTAAATTTGTGTGCTCAATAAATATTAACGTTACTGTTTTTCTAACTTCCCTATGCATTTGTAAACAACAATAAGAGAGTTTTTAGTGTTTTGACAAAATTGTTTAAAGTTCATGAAGCAATTGTAATTTTTTCCATTGATTATTAAGATTGCTTTGCATGGTTCCAGCTTGCATGGTCATTTTCCAGTTTCCATTCTGTTTAACTTAGACATCTGATTTTATTTTATTTCATTGTTGCCAGAAGTATACTGTCTCAAATATAAAAATATTTAAAATCTGTTTTAATATATGACAAAGCTAGGTTCTCCTCCTTATTATTATTTTAAAATGTTCTCACTCCCTAGGTGAATTTTAACATAATTTTATTAGATTCCACCCTCCATGGAGCTTTGATTAGTATTATGTTATACATAATACTTGTTTGGGAAGAATTAGCATCTTTATAATACTGCCTCCTCCCCTCAAGGCTGTCACTGTCCTGATGTTCTCTGTTCAAGCTATTCTTTGTATAGTCTCAGTGACTTTTTATAATTTTCTTCACATGGGTCTCCCACACTGTTTATTAAGGTTATTACTGGGAATTATATACATGTAGTTGTTGTTTCAATTGGGATCATTTTCTCCTATTTTTAAACTGGTCATAGATACTCAGGAAACCTTTCAAGTAGATAATAATCAATATTGTACACTGTAGATCAGAGGTTGGCAAACTACAGCCTGGGGACAAATATAACTCTTTTCTTTATAAATAAAGTTGTATTAGAGCACAGGAGTCTTCATTTGTTTACATATTGTCTCTGGCTGTTTTTCACTATACAAGGCGGAGTTAAGAAGTTGTGGCAGAGAGGATCTGGCTGGTGAGCCTAAGCTATTTACTGCCTGGCCCTTCACAGAACAAGTTTGCTGACCTCTGCTGTGGAGTATAGAACAGGCCTACTGAATGTTCATCAGTTCAGAGGGATTTTCACAATTGATGCTCTCCTGTTTTCTGGGTATGTGTTTGCGTACTATCAAATAACGCCATATTTTGTCTCCTTAATGGTGTACTTAGTTCTGTTAAATCTTCGCTCACTCATTTAAACTTCCACAATTCTGTTAAATAACTTCAAGGATTATTCTGTTTTCAGTGAAAAAGTTGTGGTGTGTTTTTTTTCCTATCTCCATTTTATGTGTTATTACATGATTTTTCATATATTAATTCGTATGTGAATAATATATTCACACATGAATATATAAATATATACGAATGTATATATAATGTATAATGAATATTCAAATATTTTGTATATTAATTCATATTTTATATGGAACTTTTTTAACATGCTAAGAAAATTATTCCAGCTTATTAGACTTTTATTATCAAAATTATGTGAAATATTATCTTTCCTTGGTCTGTTGATATGACAATATTATGTTAATATACATATATTTTTTGGTGAGGAGGATTGGCCCTGAGCTAACATCTGTTGCCAATCTTCCTCTTTTTTGCTTGAGGAAGATTGACCCTGAGCTAACATCTGTTTAATTTTCCTCTATTTTGTACATGGGACACCACCACGGCATAGCTTGATGAATGATATGTATGTCCACACCCAGGATCCGAACCTGCAAACCCCATGCTGTCAAAGCGGAGCACATGAACCCAACCATTACGCCACTGGGCCTGCCCTATGGTAATATATTTTTAATTTGAAGCTTTCCTTGGGTTACTAGAATAAATATCCTTTTCAAAATTTTCCTGTATTCAATTTACTACTACTTATTTTGGATTTTGTTGTCTACATACGAAATTAATTTTTTTTAAGTTTTATTTTAGTCATACTTTTGTACCAAGGTTATGTAAAAATAATCTGGAAATTATCCATTATTTTTCTATGTTCTTGGAATAGTTTTCGTAGCAAGGCAATTTTCTAGTCCTTAGCCTTTTGAACTCACCCTTAAAAAAGCATCTTGGTTCAGCAGCTTTTTCGGAGATAATTCTCTGACAGCTTAAAAATATTTATGTAATGATTCCATGTTTATTAGTCAGTTTAGGTGTTTTCTTCCGTAATGAGAGAATTATGGTAATTAGGTTTGTTCCAGAAGCACATTAATGGTTTAACATGTATTAGCAAGCGTCACTTATACTTTTCTATAATTTCATCCCGTGTCATTGTTAATATTGTTCACTGACTTTTTTCTCTTTTCTTTTCATTGATTAGACGCACCAGTCTAATCATTTTCATTTTTATTGACTTCCTGAGATCCAGTTCAAAGATTTATTTACCAATTCTAGTCTTACTATTTTCAAATAATTTAATTTGTCAGTTTTGTCTTTATTAATCCATTTTCCAGTTTTCCTTAACTTTGAGTTTATTCCTTACATATTGATTTGAAGGCTTATTTACCTTCACTTCATTTTTTTGTGTTAAACGATTAAACCACTCAAAGTTTTGACCTTTGAACTTCCTGCCGCACATCTCGGTTCGTGACAGAGTGTCCTCCTTGTGATTTCCCGAATAGCCTGTGACAGCAATCTCAGACCATCTCTGTATATTTCTCAGTGTGTGGGATTTCACTACATTAACTTTTCATTTTTGTGCACTGTGATCAGAGAATATGGTCTATGCCATCTTTGTTTTTTGAAATATATTTGTTATTTATTTATTTTAAATAGGAAAATCATTTGATGTCTGTGTATGTTGCACTCATTTCTTTTGCCTTTAGTTAATCTTGAGTCACTGAATATGGTCCTTTACCCTTAGAATTACTGTGAGGATTCAAAGAATTAACGCATGTACAGACTTCAGTTTCTTAGCCATAATAAATTCTCAATAAAGCTAGCTTTCATCATTACTACTTTCTCTGTCATCTTATTTCGCACTAGTTTCCCCCTGACTTTCCTCTTACATTGACTCTATTTTCTTTCTTTTTTTTCCTGTTCTTTCAATAGCTTGAAATATTCACCTTCTGTTGTTATTTTACTAATGAATACCTTGAAGTTAAAAATATGGGTCTTATTTTATCTTATCTTTGACATAAAAAATAAATTAAATCTATTATTTTTCTCTTGTGAAATATCGAAAATTTAATGTTTTTTGTTTTTATCTTCCCTCACCCTACTTACAAAGTTCTTATTTATGTTGTCTGGAATATTAACCCAAATTACTATTATTTACTTGGGGAAAATATATCTAATTATTTCAATAATTAATCTTACATTTACATTTTACCAAAATACAAAATTATCAGCTATAGTTATTTAACTGGTTTTCTAGTCACTATTAGCTCCTTAACAACACTACTTCACCATTATTGCATTGTTCATTTTGGTCCATCCCAATATAGTCAAGGTAATCTCAATGTATATCAAAATAATACCTTACAGAAAGGCAGAGAAGTCTCATAATCTCTGATTCACTTCATATCTGAGAAATTAAAAAAATTTTTCTCATCCCTTATTAAAACTTTGACTGAGTAAGAGTTATTGGCTCACAAAATTTTTTCTTCAAAACTCTTTTTCCCTTTTGTGTGGCAAAGGATAAGACTTAGCTATCCCAACTTTTCTTCTTTTGTCCTGAAAAGAGGAAATAATTCTGTTGTTAAATTCCCAACTTACAGAGACACTGTTTAATTTTTGATGTTGACAATTAGAGAAATATAGGCTGAAATATGTTTATGAATATCTGGAGAAACCATTAGTATATTAAAAATAAGATGGGTAAATTCCATTAGATATTTGATATAGAGAAACCACTGCTCATTCATTTATTTAGCAAAATTGTGTCCTCCCCAGCTATATGCTAGGTCCTTTGCTTAGCCCTGGGGATTCAGAAGGCAATTGGATACACTCAGTCCCTGACATGATGGAGCATCCACAAAGTGGGCATATTTTTGTGTTTCTTTTGTAAATGCCCTCTTCCATGTTCTCTCACAAAAATTTATCTTATGACAACATTATGAGGCTAGTAAATCAATTCTGGTACGTTAATGCCATGGCACACTCATAGCCACACATAGCCAACGAAATGGTGCTTATGGAAAATTTTTAAGACTATGGGAAAATGTCTGTAGTAGAATATTGAGCTAAAAAATCAGGCTAAAAAGTGCTAAATAGGGGCCGGCCTGGTGGTGTAGTGGTTAAGTTTGGGTGCTCTGCTCTGGTGGCCCAGAGTTTGCAGGTTCAGATCCTGGGTGTGGATATACGAACCACTCATCAAGCCATGCTGCGGTGGCATCCCACATGCAAAATAGAGGAAGATTGGAGCAGATGTTAGCTCTGTGACAATCTTCCTCGAGCAAAAACGGGATGTTAGCTCAGGGCCAGTCTTCCTTACCAAAAAAGTGCTAAGTAAAGTATACTCTCAACTATTTAGTAAATGCATAGGAAAAACCAGAAAGGAAATATGTAAAGTAGTAGCATTTCTTACCTCTAGGTGGCAGATTATAGGCAATCATTTTTATGCTTCTTTATCCTTCCCTGTACTTTAAAATTTTTCTCTCATAGACAGATATTATTCTATAATATAAAAATATCAACTACTCTGTTTACAGTTCTTTAGTTCCTTGGTCCCTGTTTGCCAGTCCCTGCTCTGTGGTGTGATTGCTTTGTCATGGTTGAATGTGAACACTTGCTGGGTGTACGTTTTATTGATTCTGTTTTTCCTCTCTTTGGATCCTCTATCTGATTAGGTGGGTTGTTACTTTCTTTGCTGGCTCACCAGGGCTCAGAGCTGGTTAGTAGAACGCCATACAAAGAAAGAATCCTGCGGCTGGTGGGAGGCCTGGCCCACAGAGACTGATGGACTGTCAGCTCTCTGCTGAGGGACCTCAGGAAGCTTCCTTGCCTCCTGGTATCTGTATACTTTTGAAGTTTCTGAGGCAAGAAAGACCCAGTCCATTCAGATCCTCCTTAGCTTTTTCTGAGTCAAGCAGCCTGTATGCTTATGTGAGGACAATGTCAAATCTCTCTCCCCATCCAGATCTCTGAGCATCAAATTCTTCCCAAGATCCCTTGCTTTCTGATTCTCATCTCTAGGCTCTGATGCTCTTCTCCTGACACATGTCCTTCCCGTGAGGAGAAAGCCCCACAGCAGTTCTCTTTGCTGAGACCCCCAAAAGAGTCTAGATCACTATATTAGTGCCCATAGGTCTGAGAAGTCCTTTGGCTCAGGAGAAGCAAATAGCTTAGAATTGGAAATTGGGAAGGAAAGGGAACTATCGTCAGATGTCCCTGTTTGCAGAATCTTCATTTATTTATCAACAACTATTTGCTGAGAATCTACTGTGTTACAGGCACTCAGCTGGGAAATGGGGATAGTGGAGCCAAACAGGCATGATGCTGCCTTCAACAAAGATAGCGGGACAGACATTCAATAAATGAGCCCATAAATAGATTCATCATTATGAATCTTGATAACTACTTTGAAGAAAGAGGCTGGGATGGCATGAGAGAGCACAAGGGGGAGCTGACTTAGTTACCCACACACTCATGAGCTGATTAATGCTTATGTCACACAGCCTTGCCACTCTAATGCCTTCCTGAGGATATTTTTGAATTTGCTTTCAGTGGCATTTTCCTCACGGAAGCATCCTCTGCCCTGGCCACGTTCACTGAGGACATGAGATATAAATATTTATAACCTGTGATAAGCCTCATAAAGCTAAACCTTTCAGAAACATCTGGTTTTTCACTCTAAAGTGATCCCAGGCTGAAGCTATGTAATCCTGAATTTCTAAGCAGAACAAAAGTGAGAAGACTGTTTATCACTGATAAAATATTTCCTCCAGTGAACAAGCAGGAGGATTCTTAGACATGCTTACAAGGTGTTGTCGTCAGGGTCGGGGAGGGACAAGGGATAAAAGTGGGAGCACAGTTGGCTCCTGAACTAATTTCCTGGAGAACTGAAGCTCAGTAGTAAATGACCGTTACAAAGCATCATTTCTTCATTTCTTTATTTCACTGAAATAAACTAAAGTGAAGAGGATGTTCCCTGACCCAGGGTTTCCTAGAGCCTTTGCTGTTTTATTGCTGGGGGGAATTGTGGCATATGACCTCTCTTTTTATTGTGAAAAAGCTGAGACCTGAGGAGGCAAACAGATTAGTAGTAGACGCAGCACTGGCACAGAATTAGGTGATTTCAAGTCCGGCGTGCTTCCATTTGTCTCCAACTCCCAGATGCTCAGTTCCGAGAAAGTTTCGTGGATCTGTATCTGTTGCCATGGTTTGGCAGAGCCATATCACCTTATAAAACCTCTATTCCCAGTAAACGTTAGTAGAGAAAGAATTCCTTTGTAATGTGCTTGAGATCAAAATTACCATGAAGTAAAATTATCATGAGTTCACTAAAATGAAAGTTACAGTAACATATTCAGAGGGATTCAACGTTCTTGTCTAAATTTATGTTTATTTTATTTATCTAAGACAAATGGAAAATGAACATCATACTTGAAACATGAGGGTTATCTAAAATTGGTCCATTTCCTGTTGGAAAGACTGACTTGATTTTCTAATAGTTGTATTTGTTGATATCCAGGCAGTCTTATTTAGTGTCAATTAAGAAGTATTTACTAAATATTGATCTACTCTTGCTTTTTTACAATTCTATTATATATATTATATAAAACACTCATTGTTTTGTGTTTTATATATATGTCACACATATTCCATGTATATTATATATATGTAAACACAAGGAAGTAAAGCTTATGTAAACATCTACCTTGTGTTACACACACACACATACACACCACACAACATAAGGTGGTGAGACTGTTTTACCTAAGCTACCATTAACATATGACATCAACACTACCATTTTATGCTCAGCTTTATCTTCTTTGCCATTGTTTCACAAACACTCTGATTACCTATTTGAAAAATTGAAAGAAGAAATGGATATTAGATGTAATATCAGCAGTAAAAAAGTCAAATGCGTTGAAGAAATTCAGGAGATATTTTCAGATTACAAATATCTAATTTTTTTTCGCCATTCTCCCCCATGTACAGTCATTGTGGGTGACTATATATATATATATATATAAAATATACATAATGTATAAGGTATAATAATAATATAATATATAACAATATATTACTCATAATATTTTATATATATATACTCACACAAAATGACTGTACATGGGAGAAAATAGTGAAAAGAGAAGGCAAAGTCTAAAATTACTCCAGGATTTCTGATTTTTAAATAGTTTTAATTTGTATTTATTGATTATAAGTAAGAAAAATTATTTCTTATGTGGTTTTTGAACATTTTGGGGTTAAGTTGCTAGTTCCTGCCACTTATCCATATTCTACTAGAGGTTTCATGTTTTCCTTGCTCTTTTGTGTTAACTCATCATGGATAGATATAGATAGTTGATAGATACATAGACAGATAGATAGAGATGTAGAAATAGATACATATAGATAGAACATCTTATAGATAGATATAGTATCTTTTTTTGCAGTCAAGATCACATGACATAAAATTCACCATCTTAACCATTTTTAGGTGCACAGTAGTGTTTAGTTATGTGCACGTTATTGTACAACAGATATCTAGAACTTTTTCATCTTTTAAAGCTGAAGCTATATCCCTTGAACAGCTCTTCTTTTTCCCCTCCCCCACGTGCCTGGCAACCACCATTCCACTTTCTGCTTCTAGGAGTTCGACTGTTTTAGATGTCTCATGTAAGTGGAATCATGCAGTATCTGCCACTTTGTCACTGGCTTATTTCACTTAGCATAATATCCTTAAGGTTCATCTATGTTGTAGCATATGACAGGATTTCCGTCTTTTTTAAGACTGAATAATATTCCATTGTACGTATATACCATATTTTCTTAATCTATTCACCTGTTGTTGGACATTTAGGTTGCTTCCACCCTTTAAGCTACTGTGAATAATGCTGCAGTGAACATGGTTATGCAAATATCTCTTCAAGATTCTGTTTTCAACTCTTTTTGATCTAGCCAGGAGTGAGATTGCTGGGTCATATGTTAATTCTATTTTTCATTATTTGAGGAACCTCCATACTGTTTTCCATAGCAGCTGCAACATTTTGCATCCTCATTAATAGTGTACAAGGATTCCAATTTCTCCACATCTTCATCAACATTTGTGATTTTCTGATTTTTTCATACTGACCATCCTAACGGATGTGAGGTGATATCTCATTGTGGTTTGATTTGCATTTCCCTAAGGATTAGTGATGTTGAGCATCTTTTCATATGCTTGTCGGTCTTTGGAGAAGTGTTTATTCAAATCCTTTGCCTAATTTTTAAGTTGGATTGTTTACATGTTGTTGAATTGTAGGACTTCTTTATATCTTCTGGATATTTAACCCCTTTTCAGACATATGGTTTGCAAATATTTTCTCCATTCCATGGGTTGCCTTTTCACTCTGCTTATTGTTTGCTGCTCAGAAGTTTTTAAATTTGACGTAGTCTCACTTGTCTATTTTTGCTTTTCTTTGCTTGTGCTTTTGGTGTCATATCCAAGATGTTATTGCCAAATCCAAGGTCATGAATCTTTCCCCCTATGTTTTATTCTAGGAGTTTTATAGTTTCAGGTGTTATATTTAGATCTTTAATCTATTTTGAGCTAATTTTTGTTTACAGTGTAATGTAAGATGTAAGGGTTCAACTTTGTTCTTTTGCATGTGGATTTCCAGTTTTCCCAATTTCATTTGGGAAGAATATTCTCTTCATTGGAGAGAATATCCTTTCCCCATTGTGTAGCCTTGGCACCTTTGTCAAAGATCATTTGACCGTATATGTGAGGGTTTGTTTCCAGATTCTCTTCTCAGTTACATTGGTTTATATGTCTGTCTTTATGCTAGTGCCATACTGTCTTGATTACTGTAGATTTGTAATATGTTTTGAAGTTAGGAAGTGGAGGTCTCCAGTTTTTTTTCTTTCTTGAGATTGTTTTGGCTATTCAGGATCCTCTGAGATTCCATATGAATTTCAGGATGCTTTTTTCTATTGTTCATAGTTGACTCTTATGATCCTTTTCATTTCCGTGGCATCAGTTATAATATCTCCTCTTTCATTTCTGGTGTTTGTTATTTGAGTCTTTTTTCCTTTTTCCTTAGTCTAGCTAAGGGTTTGTTGATTTCGTTTGTCTGTTAAAAAAATTAACTCAAAATAATAATGATCAAATCAAAAATAAGGGTCAGGTTCTGATTCCTGTTCCCCACTCCGCCTTGCACTCCACCAAGAACTACAATTGAGTATTTGTTAGAATTCCTTGAGATTATGTCTAAAGAAATTTCAAACTTGCTTAAGTCCCAAAGACAATTCATCAATGAACATCGCTTAAAAAATACGCACAAGTACTCTGGGGGGGATGGCTCAATCCAAGCCTCACTCACTTGGTGTCATTGATGTATATCTCTTTGTTCTCTTTCCTCAGAGTTGGCCCCATTCCAAGGTTTTCTCTGGGGGAGCCCAGCAGCTCTAGATTCCCATCGATAGAAGTCCAGTACAATGGGAATGAGATAGTCCACTTCCCAAAGATTTCAACCTAAATTCTCATGATTAAGTTTTGTTGGTCATGATTAGTTCGACTTAGGTCTATGTTTTTTCTTGAACTAATCACCGTCCTAGAGAAAAGAGTATTCTGAATGACTCAGCCTGGATCCTAGCTCATCCCCTAGTTCCCTGATGGAGTCGGCTCTGCCTGGAGCATAGAGTCAGGGAGGAGCATTGCCTCACAAGGATGGAGAGTGGATGCTGAGGGGAAAAACTACAATAAAAACACATTCCAAATGTTTAGAATGTCCATTCTCAACTTCTGGTTAAAAATGCTGGATTGATTCACTGACTTATCCCTTCTCCTACTGCAGATCTATTAAAATAATGGTAAAGCAATGAAAATAGTAAGCCCATAAGGACAAAAAGAATGGGAGATTGGAGAGTAGTAGATGAGATTTCCATAGTTTTTGAAAAATCAGAAGCAAACAATGGAGTGGTGACTGACATAGTAGAATTTAGAAAGTTGTTATCTAAGTGCATGTAGTTGTAAATTCAAACAAGAAACAAGCCAATTCCATAAAATCCTTAAAAAGCTCACTATTTGGTTCCAGGTAACTGTGGCATAGAGGGGTCAGTTGAGGGGCTGAAAACAATAAGAATAGTTAAAATTCTGTAATTAAACAGTTGAACATTAGATTTCCTCCCACTCTGTGTAAATCCAGGAAACTCCCCTTTCTGTTCTTTCCACTATCAACACCCACCATCACTGCGCCCTCCCAGGGAGACTGAAAGTTTATTTCCTGGGGAAACTGAACAGGGATGCCTCAAGGACTCCAGGCACGTCAGAAGGCTAAAATGAGACACGGTACTGAAAACAAAGGGAGTTTAGTAAAAATCTGCCTCCTGGACTGAGGACCTTCAGCCTCCTTTTCTAGTCCTGCTTCCAGAATACCAACATCCAAGAAATACCAACCCCACCCACTAGCAGGGGATTAGAAGATTTTTTTAGGCAAAAATAAAAGGCCTGAGAGAAAAGACATCCCAACTGCCATTTCAAAGGTCTCCAGTGAAAACATTTTCTCAACAACAATTTCGAGTACTCAAACACGATGAATCAAATGCTTTCCCAATTTTGAGATAAAATTACTTTCATTATAGGATTCTCTACCTTTCATATTACCAATGTAGTGTGGAAAATTTACATCAATTTCATAGTCAAAAGATTGAAAAAATGTACTCTTCACATGCCCTCTCTTAGGAGGCTAATAGAGGATGTACTTCAGCAAAACAAGGAAGTAAATGAAGAAAGAAAGACATGGTATCCAGGTGCACAGCAGACCTCAAAATACCTAAGTCTGGGGCCTGGTGCAGTGGCAGAGTGGTTAAAGTTCCATGCGCTCCACTTCAGTGGCCAGGTATGCTGGTTTGGATCCTGGGTGCAGACCTATTCCACTCACCAGCCATGCTGTGGAGGTGTCCCACATAGAAAAAAATAGAGGAAGATAGGCACAGATGTTATCTCAGGACTAATCTTTCTCAAGCAAAAAAGGAAGAGGATTGGCAATGGATGTCAGCTCAGGGCAATCTTCCTCAACAAAAAAACAAAAACAAAAAAAACCCACCTAGAATCTGGATTGGATCAGAAGAAGATATGGTTCAGAGTTCTGGGATGGACAACTTCATGTTAATAATAGGCATATGAGATGTTAGAGACATGTTGGAACATTTAAAAAAATCTATCTACAGGGATACCATTTTAAAAAAGGCGATTACAATGCTGGAGAGGATGTGGATCAACAGAGCCTCTCATTTATTGCTGATGGGAATGCAAGATGGTACAGACACTTTGGAAGACAGTGTGAGGGTTTCTTATAAAACAAAACATACTCTTACCACACGATCTAGCAATCACGCTCCTTGGTACTTTCCCAAAGGGGTTGAATACTTATGTCCACCAAGAAACCTGCGTAGAGATGTTTATAGCAGCTTTATTCATAATTGCCAAAACACAGAAGCAACCAAGATGTCCTTCAGTAGGTGAGTGGATAAATAAACTGTGGGACATCCAGAGAGTGGAATATTATTAAGCACTAAAATGAAATGAGCTATCAAGCCATGAAAAGACAGGGGAAACTTAAATGCACATCACTAAGTGAAAGAATCCAATCTGATAAGGCTACATACTGTGTGATTCCAACCACATGACATTCTGGAAAAGGCAAAACTATGGAGACTAAAAAGATTGTGGCTGCCAGGGGTTAGGAGGGAGTGAGGGGTGAATAAGCAGAGCACAGAGAATTTTTAGGGCAGTGAAACTATTCTGTATACCATAATGTTGCATACATGCCATTATATATTTGTCCAAATCCATGGAATGTGCAAGACCAGAAGTGAACCCTAATGTAAGCTATGGACTGTGGGTGATCCTGATGTGTCGATGTAGGTTCATCAATTGTAACAAATGTACCACTCTGGTGGGGCATGTTGATAATGGGGGAGGCTATGCATGTGTGGGAGCAGGAGGTATATGGGAAATCTCTGTACTTTCCTCTCAATTTTGTTGTAACTGAAAAATTGCTCTAAAAAAATTAAATTGTTTGAAAAAAATTTTAAAAGGCAATTAACACAATGTAGAGCTCACACCTTTTTTCAACCCTTTTACTTTTCTACTAGCAAATTCGTCAACCCATTTCTTGGTTTTCTTGCCCTCTATCTATAATTGTGTCTTTATAATCTGTCATGAGGGGAGGGGAACAGTGCCTGATTAGTTCATGTAGCCTCAAGTGCTTTTCTATTAACAGATTCATCAACCCCATGTAAAGCCCAAGATGGGTCCAGGTCTGCTTTTTCGGTTTCCAGTGGACTGGAAAGATGATCATTCCAAGGATCAGAAGCGGTGGGCTCTACGCCAGTTCTTCCAATCGCGAGCTGTGTAACTTTGGGTAATTTATTTATTTTCTGTCCTTACCTTTTCTCTTTTGCTAGACACAATTGAAACTATCACAATAGACTTCTACAATTTGTAAATTAGATGACATGTTATTTCAAATCCATAAAGCCCTGTAAAAAAAGAAAGGCACTCTACTGAAAATTTTCTATTTACTCAGACACCATCTTGCCACATAAATCTTCCTAGCTGACTTCGGAAAGGAGTTACGCAAATGTTTTCAGTAACAGTGATTTAAAATTTGCTGGGATCTGAGGAGAATCACTGTGTAGAGGCAATGTTCTATTTGTAATATTTGGGATTTAGATGAAAACTGATAGGTAAATGGGCCAAAACCAATCCACTTCCCTTTCTTTAGTATTTTAGAACTGTGGACGTGTGTGTTTTTCATGGGATCTCTGGTACCTCTGGGATTGCCAGTTAACGGCTGGGCTTAGTTTCAGGGGTGCTGGAATTTGATGGGTAGCGGAATCTTTCAGGGACTTAGTAGGGCCCTTCACCTGTGCATTTCCAAAACTCAAAAAAAGGGTGCAGGAATGGCTGTATCTGCACATGGCAGGTCAATCTTCTCAAAGTAAATAAACAGCTGAAAAGATCATAAAAGTCAGCTACCACCAGGAGTGCATGTGTGCCTCCCAGCAGAGGATTAAAAAACAATTTCACACCTGATAAATAAGGTACAACTAATCTGATGATGCTACAAAGATTTCAAGCAGGCCTTTCTTTTCTAAGGCCACATTTATTTCTCAAAGGTAGGGATCACCACACTCTTGCTTTCTTAGCTGTGTATCATCTGGAAGAAGAAATATACACAGCGGCTAAAAGTTTGAGAGCTAGGTACATCTGAACTTACATTTTAGCTCTGCCAAATACAAGCTCTGTAAACTCCGGCAGCTACCTAACTACTCTGTGCCTCCATGTACTCATCTGTAAAATGGGAATATTACTATTGCCTTCCTCAAGGACAGTTTGGAGGATTAAAGGAGATAATGGATATATCCTCAGCACCGCATCGGTCACATAAGTGGTAGTAATAGTAACATAACACCTGCCTACTGAAACATCTCACTTTTAGTATCTACACTCCCCATGGCATGTAGTATGTGCTCAATAAATATTTGTTGAATGAATAAAATCTAATAAGTGCTTCCTCTCCTTGCCCCTTCAGATGCAGGGCTGATAACATCTCCCCTTTGTTGCTATCCCAGGGTACCGTTCTATGCTTAGGACAGGTTTCCTTAAACTCTGCTCACTCTGAGTAGACTGCCTGCCCCCCTTTTTTTAACACTCCTTAAGTGACCCAGTTTGAATTTGCCCTCTGTTTTCTGCCAGGACTCTGTCAGACACAAGGGGTCTATCACTCAGAAAAAAAAAAAAAGAAAAAGTAGTTTCAAAGCTCCCAGTAATTCTCTGATTTACATGACTGTAGACTGAAGACCTTTGGGCAAATCATTTCTCCGCTCTGGGAAACCCAACCAAAAGGCCCTCTTGGCGGTATGCAAAGGTAAAAGGAAGATTTTTCGCTGGAAGCTGTCCTCACATTATTCAAAATAGACCAAAATTTGGGGGTGTGGGAATTAAATGTTGCACAGTAGGAAATTACTTAGGTACATTATGGTACAACCATTGATGAAATACCAGAAGCCATGGAATTACATCACGATTTCAGGATTAGGTAAATTATGATAATCCAGAGAAAAAGTCTGAGCATGTTTCCCCTTTCACCTAGAGAGATGGATGTGAAGCCAATTTCAGGGATGTCCAAGGTCCTGACACATGGGTAAGGATGTTCCTAGGGTAAAAGTGCTGACTCTGAGTCCTGAGACCCCGGACAGGTGAGGGATCCAGGAGGCCTGCTGCCAGAACAGGAAATCCCTCTGTCTGTTTAGGCCCAAGGTGTGTGAGATGAACACGAACTTCCAAAATTAAACAATTTGAGTAGCATTCGAATTTTAGCTCTGCATCTCTAAGTTCATTTTCACAAGGACGTCTAGGCACTAGAGATATACAAAGATGAAAATACGTGATGACAAAATCCACTGGGGCAGGCACTTTATTCACTGCAAAATCTACAGCAATATTTTTTAAAAAATGTGTTCTCTTTGTGTGTTTATATCTGTCTCCCCTACTAGAATGTCGGCTCTATGAAGAAAATAGATCTATGTCTATTTTGGCGGCTACTCCTATACCCACTGTGCCTTGAATAGTGTCAGACACATAGTGGATGCTTAATAAATGTTTGTTGAATGAATGACACTTTGCTATACATTCTTAATCAATTAAAATAATTTTCCAATAACTTTGCAAATAGATTTATTGATATATAATTCACATAGCATAAAATTCACTCAAAGTGTACAATTCAATGGCTTTTAATAGATGCACAGACTTGAGCAAGCATCACTACAATCAATTTTAGAGTATTTTCATCAGCCCAAAAAGAAATCCCTTACCCATTAGCAGTCGTTTCTATTCCCCCTTTTCTCTAGCCCCTGAAAACCACTAATTTGCCTTCTTTTTCTATGTATTTGCCTATTCTCAGAATTTCACATAAATGGAATTATATAATAAGCAGCTTTTTGTGACTGGCTTCTTTAACTCAGCACAAAGTTTTCAAAATTCACGCATCTTGTAGATGTATCAGTCCTTCATTGTTTTTGTAGCTGACAAACGTTCCATTGAATGAATACACCACATTTTCTTTATTTATCCCTCATTTGATGGACATTGCGTTGTTCCGTTTTTTCCAGCTTTATTGAAGTACAATTGACATACAGCATTGTGTAAGTTTAAAGTATACAACATGATGATTTGATACACATACATAATGTGAAATGCTTACCAAAATAAGGATAGTTGACAGATTCTTTACATGATCACCATTTTGTTGTTGTTGCTATGGTGAGAACGTTAAAGCTTTATTCTTGTAGTAGCTTTCAAGTTTACAATCCAGTGTTGTTAACTAGAGTCACCATGTTGTACATTAGATCCCTAGGACTTATTCATATTATAACTAAAAGATTGGACCCTTTGACCACCATCTCCCCATGTCCTGACACCTCACCCCTTGGCAAACACAATTCTACCTGTTTCTATGAGTTTTTTGTTTTTATATCTCAAATATAAGTGAGATCAAAAGTTTTGTCTTTCTCTATTTGACATATTTTATTTAGCATATTGCCTTAAGTCCTATCTATCTCTCTATCTATCTCTCTATCTAATCTACCCATCTATATACACAACATTTTCTTTATCCAGTTTTCCCAGTGTCATTTATTAAAGAGATTATTTTTTCTCCACTGAGTATTCTTGGCTCCCTTGGCAAATATTAGTTTACTGTATATGTGAAGGTTATTTGGTAGGTTGTATATTTCTAGGAATTCATCCATTTCTTCTAGGTCATCCAATTTTTTGGTGTGTAATTATTCATAGTAGTCTCTTATGATTCTTTGTATTTTTGTTGTATCACTTGTAGCGTCTTTTTTTTTTAAGTGCAGTACTGAAGTCTCCTACTATTATTGTATTGTTGTCTATTATTCCATTCAGATCTGTTAGCATTTGCCGAATATATTTAGGTGCTTCAGTGTTGAGCGAGTATGTAGTTACAACTGATCTCTTCAAGACTTGGATTTCATTTCCTTTGGATATATACCCAGAAGGGATTGTGTTGAACCTGTAGGTTAGTTTGGAAAATATTGCCATCTTAGCAAAACTAAGTCTTCTAATAAATGAGCATAGAATGACTTTTCATTTATTTAGGTCTTCGTTAATTTCTGTCAATAATATTTTTAGTTTTCAGAGTATAAGTTTTACTCTTCATTTGTTAAATTTATTCCTAAGTATTTTATTATTTTTTGGTAATATTGTAAATAGAATTGCTTTCTTACTTTCATTTTTGAGAAATCATTTGTGATTACTTATTGCTAATGTATAGAACTGCAACTGATTTTTGTATATATATCTTGTATACTGAAACCTTGGTGAATTAGTTCAAATGACTTTATGGTCAATTTCTTAGAATTTCCTATATGCAAGAACATGTTATCTGCAAACAAAGATAGTTTATTTTTTTCTTTGCAATATGGATTACTTTGTGTGTGTGTGTGTTCCTAACTGCCCTGGCTAGAACCTCCAGTACAAAGTTGAATAGAAGTGATAAGAGTGGACACACTTGTCTTGTTCCTGATACTTGGGGGAAAGGATTCAGTCTTTCACCATTAAGTACATTTGCTGTGTGTTTTTGATAGATGCTCATTATCAGGCCAATGAAGTTCCCTACTATTCCTTGTTTGTTGATTTTTTTTTTAATCATAAAAGGCTGTTGGATTTTATCAAATCTTTTTCTGAGTCTATTGAGATGGTCATATGGTTTTTGTCTTTATTCTATTGATTATGGTGTATTACGTTTAATTGATTTTTGTATGTTAAGCCGTGTTTACATTCCTAGGAAAAATCCCACTTAACCATGGTGTACAATTCTTTTTATATGTTGCTAGAGTTGGTCTCCTAGTATTTTGCTATGATTATTTTCTTCTATATTCATAAGAGATATTGGTTTATTGTTTTCTTTTCTTATGATGTCTTAGTTTAGTTTTGGTGTCAGGGCATTAGTAGCCTCATGGAATCAGTTAGAAAGTGTTCCTTCCTCTTCTTTTTTGGGGAAGAATGTGTGAAGAATTTGAATCAATTCTTTAAAAAAATATTTGGTAGAATTCACCAGTGAATTCATCTGGGCTTTTCTTTGTAGGAGGTTTTTAATTAGTAATCCAATCTCTTTTTCCTGTTATAGATCTATTTAGATTTTCTATTTCTTCTTGAGTCAGTTTTGGGAGTTTGTGTCTCTCTGGGAATTTATCCTTTTCATCTAATTTATTGGCATATAGTTGTTTATGGTGCACCCTTATGATCCTTTTTAATTCTATAATGTTACTATTTCTGTAATGGTATTGATGGATCTTCTTTCGCTCCTTATTTTAGTAATTTTGAGTCTTCTCTTTTTGGCTTGGTCAATCTAGCTAAAGGTTTGTCAATTTTAGATCTTTTCAAAGAACCATCTTATGGTTTTGTTTATTTTCTCTTTTGTTTTTACATTCCTGGTTTCATTAATTCCACTCTAATCTTTATTATTTCCTGGCTTCTGTTTGGTTCAGGTTTAGTTTGCCCCTCTTTTCAATTATGTTAAGATGGAAGGTTAAGTTATTAATTTGATACCTTTCTTTTTTAAAATATAAGCACTAATAGGTATAAATTTTCCTCTAACAACTAATTTACCTATATCTTATATGTTTTAGTATACTGTGTTTTCATTTTCATTCAACTCAAATGTTTGCTAATTTCCCTTGTGATTTCTTCTTTGATCCATTGATTATTTAGAAGTATGTTGTTGAATTTCCACATATTTATGAATTTCCAAAATTTATTTCTGTTGTTAATTTCTAATTTTATTCCATTGTGATTGGAGCACATACTTTGTATGATTTCAAACATTTTAAGTTCCTTGTGGCTTCTTTTATGGCCTAGAATAAGGCCTAAGTTTGAGAATGCTCCACAACTTTGAGAATAACGTGTTTTCTGTTGTTGTTGGGTGGAGTATTAAACAGATATCTGTTGGGTCTAGTTGATTTATAGTAACTTTCAAGTCTCTATTTCCTTGTTGATAGTCTGCCTAGTTGTTCTATCTGTTATTGACAGTAGGATATTGAAGTCTCCAGATATTATTGTAGAATTGTGTGTTTTTTCCTTCAATTCTGCAAATTTTGCTTTATGTATTTTGGAACCATTTTTTTAGATGTATACATATTTATAATTATGTTATCTTCCTCATAGATTGACTCTCTTATCATTATAAAATGTCCATCTTAACCTCAAGTAACATTTTTTTGTCTTAAAAGTCTATTTTTCTCTTATATTAATATAGTCAGTTTAGCTTTCTTATGGTTGCCGTTTGAATACTATGCCTTTTTCCATTCTTTTACTTTCAAGTCATTTGTATCTTTGAATCTCAAGTGTGTGACCTATATACACAGCATAATTGAATCTTTTTTAAAAATTCAGTCTGATTAAATATCTACCTTTTGATTAGATTGTTTAACCCATTTACATTTAATATTCTTATTAATATGGTTAGATTTACATCTGCTATTTTTCTTTCATGTTTTCTATGTCTTTTTTGTTCCTCTGTTCCTCCTTTACTGCTTTATTTTACATTAAGTGAATATATTCTATTGTAGTATTTTAAGTCTTTTAATGGTTTTTCAACTTTTTTTAAGTTATATTCTTAGTAGAAACTTTAAGGTTTGCAATATACATCTTACCTTATCAGAAGATACTTCAGATTTTTACTAATTTAATTTCGGTGAGGTATAGGCATGTTACTTCAATACAGCTTTATTCTCCCTTCTCCTCTTTTATAGTTTTATTGGATATGTATCACATGTGTTTATGTTACAAACCCAACAATACATTGTTATAAGTATCGCTTTACTTAATTTTATGTCTTTTAAAGAAGATGAAAGAAAAAAGTGAACAGGTATAAATTTACAGGGTTTGCTATATTAATCTTCTTATTTACCATTTCAGCCTCTCATCATTTATTTCTGTGACTTCAAGTTACCATCTGGTTTCATCTTCTTGCTCCAATATAGCTTTGCTCCCACTCACCTCCTTTGTGCTTATTGCCAAATTTATTACATTTCTATGTGTTAGTGGGCCAACAACACAATTGTATATGTATTATTTTATACAATTTCTTTTTGAATCAATTAGGAGAAAAAATGTGTGATTATACCGTCTTGTATAAATACTTGCTTAATTTCCTTTACTGGTACTCTGTGTTTTTTGTTGTAGTATAGAATTACTTTCTAGGTTCAGTGGCTTTCAGCCTAAAGAATCTCTTCTAACACTTCTTTCCAAGATGGGTCTGCCAGCAACAAATTCTCTCAATTTTTGTTTATCTGTAAATGTCTACTTCATCCTCACTTTCAAAGGTTCTTTTGCTAAATATAAAATTCTTTGTTGAGAGTTTTTTTTTCTTCAGGTGCTTTGAATATATTATCCAACTGATTTCCATTGTTTCTGTTGAGAAGCCAGCTGTTATTCTTACTATAATTCCCTTGTATGTAAAAAGTTATTTTTCTTTTACTGCTTTCAAGATTTTTCTCTTTGTCTTTGGCTTTTTTACTCTGATATATCTGAGTCTGAATCTCCTATATTTATTCTATTTGGAGTTTGTTGAGTTATTTGCATGGGTAGATTAATGGTTTTTTTCAATTTGGGAAGTTTTCGGCCACTATTTCTTTGAATTTCTGCTCCTTTCCTCTGGTACTCCTATTATGAGTATGTTCTGATGCTCAATGGTGTCTTGCATTTCTCTGAGACTCTGCTCATTTTTCTTTCTTTATTCCATTCTAATTGCATAATCTTTAATGATTTATCTTCAACTTTGCTGATTATTTCTTCTGTCACCTCAAATCTACTGTTGAGTCCTCTAGTGAATTTTTTATTTTGGCTACTGTACTTTTTAATTCTAAAATTTCCATTGTTTTTGTTTTATAATTTTTAACTCTTCATTGATATTATCTATTTCATGAGACATTGTCATCTCTCTCTTTTAATTCTTTTTCTTTTCCTAAGGAAGATTCTCCCTGAGCTAACATCTGCTTCCAATCTTTCTCTTTTTGTATGTGAGCTGCTTTCACAGTGTGACCACTGATAGGTGAGTGATAAGTGAGTTGGTCCTCACTGGGGAACTGAACCTGGGCCACTGAAGTAGAGCATGCAGAACTTAACCACTAGGCGACTGGGGCTGGCCCATCTCTTTTTTTAATTCTTTAAACATCATTTCCTTTTGTTCTTTGAATATATTTATAATATCTGCTTTGAAGTCTTTGTCTGCTAAGTCCAACATCTGGGCCCTCTCAAAGGCAGTTTCTACTGCCTGTCTTTTCCTGTGTATGGGTCACACTTCCTTTTCATTTCTCATAACTTTTGGTTGAAAACTGGACATTTAGATGATATGTTGTGGTAATTCTGAATACTGATTCACCTCCCTCCAACACACACACAGGTGTTGTTGTTTGCTTGCTTATTTATTTGTTTAGTGATTTACCTGGGCCATTTCAATCTATTTCTCTCCTCTGTGTGAAGCCTCTGATGTTGCTCCTCAGATGGTGTAGTTTTGGGCATGCACATAATCACTCCATAGTGGCAGTGGTGTAAATATGATTTTCTTTGTCAGTTTATTTCCCTTATCTCTCTTTCAAGTTGTCTGCCTCTGTTGATATCACACCTAGCTGTTAGCCTCTGCTAGTTTCCAGCTGATTGCTCTATTGTTTTCAGCAATACTATTCGGCATAAATTACTTCACAGTCTGACCTAGTTAAATTCAAATCCCTTTGAAAGGATAGTGTTTGAAGACAATCTTTGAGGCTTGTTTCAGCTCCAGAAGGGCTCTTCTTAGCTATTTCTTTCATAGGTTGTCTCTGTTAAATTTATAGCTGCTCTACAGTTGAACTTGTTGCTCTTACTGTTTTGACAGCACCCTTGGGCTTGAACTGCCACATTCTGTTTCAAATAAATTCAGTTCCCTTGAGGAGAGATTTGTTCTTATGGGCTGCATTTCCCCCTGGACAAAATCTCTGCACCATTATTCCAGAGCTGGAGGTGAGGACAATGGGCCACTTCTCTTAAAGTGACACCTCTGCTTTATGAATGGGGCACTATGTGGGGGCATCAGCCTTTGGTCTTCTTGGCTTGCCTCTCACGGCATAAAACTTTCACACTATGAGCAAGCCGTGATGGGGGGTAATTGGTATTTTCATCCTGCTACACAACAGAGTTCCATATGAGTGGGAACTAAGTGGAAGAAGGGAGCCCCAGATCTCTCAGATGCTCTTGCCAGGAACAGAGCTTCTGCAGCAGGAATCCTAGGGTTAGGGGTAGAAATGAGAAATGCTAGTGGCCTGCTCCTCATGGGATGATACTGTAGTCCTAGACTGGGAGCTAGGGAAGAGGCAGCCCTGAGCTCCCAGCTTCATCCGTCCATAGTAGAGCTTCCATTATGCTGAGCTGGGGACAGAGGAGGAACAGGTCATGGCTCAAATGCCACAGATTCCCAATCTTCTTGCCAAGACACTAGGTTTTCTTGAATAAATGTTTTTCTGTTTGCCATATGCCCTTAGGACAATTTCCAGAGACTTAAAAAAGATTTTTTAATGGTGTTCACCAGTTATAGCTGTTTTGCTGAGGAGAAAGTCTGCAGAGCTCCTCACTTTGCCATTCTGGGAATCCTAACAACCTTGCATAAGACAGATGTTGATACCTGTTTCAAATTTCAGATATTCACAAAAGTTATAGGAGGAGGAAAATGCCAACAAAGGCAATTATAGGAGAAGCTAATTAGATGGGGGAATTTGTGGAGGATTGCAGGCACATACTTTATATTGTATTTCTAAAATGTGTGGCCTCATTTCATTAGCACTTCTCTGTTATTCAAGAAGCCTCAGGGTATCATAAGACCAGATTGTTATAATAACATCGACCAACATTTGTGTGGCACTTAACAGTGTTAGTCTTTTCATTTACATAATCTTACGGCTGCTGTATAATACTAAATTTGCTCATCATGGAGTCTTTCAGGCTTTGTTATCTCTGCCTTATCTCTTTCTGCCTCTGCTTTGCATAGAGTATTGAGAAGAGTGAATTTAAATCCTGTTAGCGAAGAAAGGGCGATGTCTTCATTGAGTCATTCATTTTTCCTTTATAAAGCATATAGTTTATCAATATTTGTTAGGGGCATATAATGTGTGCAGCATTATATGTGAATGTATGTATGATTTATTCATACTTCCTTTTGTCTCGTAAAGAATGTAAGACACTTTTCAAAAATACATACAGCAAGATAAAATAAATCAAAATAAGAAGAGACAAAGGGAAATATTAGTATAAAAAAGTAAGATAGTGTACCTGAGGCTGTCCTGGTTGTAGCACTGAAAATCCCACATTCAGGGAAACCCCTCAGTCTCAGGCAAACTGAGATAGTTGGCCATCTTAAAAAAATACCAGCAAACTATAGGGCCAGCTCGATGGCACAGTGGTTAAGTTCATGCACTCTGCTTCAGCAGCCTGTGCTTCACGGGTTTGGATCCCTGGCACAGACCTACACACTGCCCATCACACCACTCATCAAGCTATGCTGTGGTGGTGTCCTACATACAGATTAAAGGAAGATTGGCCCAGATATTAGCTCAGCAGGAATCTTACTCAAGCAAAGATTGGCAATAGATGTTAGCTCAGGGCCCATCTTCCTCACCCAAAAAAAAAAAAAAAAAAAATACCAGCAAACCCTTATTTGTTTCTTTCAATATACTGAGCCCTATTCTAAGCACTTGACATCTGCTGTCTCATTTTATCCTCACAACAACCCTTTGAGGTAAGTTACTATTTTCATGCCCATTTTTCAAGAGAAAATTGAAGAACAAAAAGGTTAGGTACTTGTCCAAAGTCACACATCTATTAAGTGGTGGGGCTTGGATTCAAAGCCAGGACCCCAGCTCCAGAACTGAGATTCTTTACCTCAAGCCATAAAATGCATGTGAGGCCTTACACAAGTGCTATAAATTTCATTCTAAGTTTTCTAGTAGTCAAAATGAAGAGGAAAATATGATCAGTTACAAAATTCACATTGCCCACAAAATAAACCATTTTCAGGAGCATGGTTATCTCCAGTCCTAAGACCATTCATTCATTCAACAAATATTTACCAAGTGCTTACTATGGACAGGTACAATTCTAGGTGCTGGGGATATAGCAGTGGACAAAACAATTGGAAACTTTGCCCTTGTGGACCTGAAATGCCAAGGAGATATGCATTACAAGAGGAGTAGGTGTCATAGAAAGAAGAAAGCAGGACAAGGAGGATGGGAGTTTCTGGGGAGTGAGGTGCTACAATTTTAAATATGGTGGTAAAGGTGGATCTCAATGAGAAGATGATATTTGAGGACAGTCTTGAAAAGTGAAGGAGTCTTGTGACTATCTGGGGAATGAGTGTCTTAGGTGGAAGGAACAGCAGAGACAAGGGCTCTAGTGAGTCTGAGGCACCCTGAGCAGAATAAGTCAAGGGAAGAAAGTAAGCTATGAGATCAGAGAGGACAAGAGATAACGCAGGGCTTTGTCAAGAATTGTACAGACTTTGGCATTTACCTTGAATCAAACGAGGGTTTTGACAGAGAGTGATATGAGGGGTCTTGTATTTTAAAAGGATCCCTTTAGCTTCTGTGTTGAAAGTTGACCGTAGGAAGGAAGGCGGAATCAGGGAAATTAGGTGGAGGTTACATCAATCATTTAGGTGAGAGATGAGAGGGCTTGGACCAGGGAGGTAACAGAGAGGGTGATGAGAACCTATTTGGTCAATATAGTTTTGGCAGTAAGGTCAATAGGATTTGTTGATAGACTCGATGTAGAGTGTGATAGAAAGAGAAGGGACAAGGAAGACTCCAGGTTGTGGGCAACTGAGAGGATGGGACAGCCACTAATTGAGATGGGGAAGCCTGCAGGGGGTTGAGGCTTGTGGACAAAGAACACAAGCTCAGTTCTGGACAATATGAGCTTGAGGTGTTTGTTAGATTCCAACTGGAGGTGTTTAAGAAGCCACTGGAAATATGCTTCTGGAGGTGGGAGAAAGATTTGAGCTGAAAATAAAAATTTGAGAATCATCAGCTTATAAATTATTTTTAAAGCCAGGAAACTCAATGAGATCACCAGGAAATGAGTATAAATATAAAAGATAAGTGAGCCTGAACCCTGAGGCCCCCCAATATTAAGAATCGGGGAGAAGATGAAGAGCTAGTAAAAAAGACAAAGAAGGAGTAGCCAGTGATGTAAGAGGACACCAACCTGAACGAAGTGCTTTGGAGGTCAAGGGAAGTAAGAGTTTCAAGGAGGAAGGAGTAATCAACTATGCCAAATGCTATTTAGTTAAATTAAAACAGGCACTGAGGATAGCCCATTGGAATTTCCAATATGGATGTCACTGGTAATCCCAACAAAAGCAGTTTCAGGAGAGTTGGAGAGTTAATCAGTTTTAAGACAGAACAGGAGATGAATTGGAGACAATAATATAGATAAAGATTCAGCAAACTATGGCCCAAATCTGGCCTGGCACCTGTATTTGTAAATAAAGATTTTTGTTTGTTCATTTGTTTGGTGAGGAAGATTGGCCCTGAGCTAACATCTGTTGCCATTCTTCCTCTTTTTGCTTGAGGAAGATTGTGCTGAGCTAACATCTGTGCCAGTCTTCCTTTATTTCGTGTGTGGGATGCTGCCACAGTGTGGCTTGATGAGCCGTCTGTAGGTCTGCATGGGGGATCCAAACCTGAGAACCCCAGGCTGGCCAATGAAGCAGAGCACAGGAACTCAACCACTATGCCGTAAGGCCAGCCCCTGGAGATAAAGTTGTTTTGGAACACAGCCAGGTTTATTCATGTATGTGTCTGTGGCTGCTGTGGCATTACAATGGCAGAGTTGAGCAGCTGCGACACATTCCATTGGCCTACAAAGCCTAAAATACTTACTCTTCAGCCCTTTACAGAAAAAGTTTGCTGACCTATGATATAGACAACGATATTGAGTTTTATTTGAAAAAGAAGCAGAAATTTGGGTCTATGAGGGAAAGAAAGAGGAGTCAAGAGAGAAACGTGTCCTATAGAGAAAGACTATAATGTCCTGAACTACATCTTTAGCTACATCCAAGGAGGAAACGTAACACTGAGTTTTAAAGGGCTTTCTTATAACATTCCTCCATATTGGCCAAAGGAAACACTTCAAAATACTGTTTCTAGAAGTATTTAGGGGTCCCAGTGTGCTTTAATTCAGGGATCTGGTTTCAGGATGCCCTAGTTTAACCTAGGGGTGGTATTTTTGTATCTGTGAAAGAATGTCCTCTACACATCCATCGATTTTTCTTTTTTTCCTGGTAAGACTTTAAAGGATGGCGAGTAGTTGTTTTGCTTCCTTGGCAAGCACGAGGAATGTAGCTGGTGGTGTGTTGGAAATTTGGAAAACAGCTATATCAGCTGAACCAGGGTAGCACTGTGGTTAATTTAAAAGAAAGACACGACATGGCCCCTAATCTCAAGTGGTTTGCATCTGACGAAAGAGATAAGACAGGTACGTGCGTTTACAACGGTACGAGGCAGCATGTAATACTAGTAAAGTGGCTAAGTTTCCTTCAGTAACAAGACTGCGCTTACCCATTCACAAGCTTCCCTATCCCACTGGAGGCAACTCCATCTTTCCAGTTGCTCAAGCTGGATGCCTTGACTCTCTCACATTCCATATCTAGTTTCTCAGGGAATGCGGTTAACTTTGCCTTTAAAGAACATCCCAAACCTGGGACCACTTCTCACCACCTCCATGGCTAGCCCCCTCTTCCTTTCCCTCCCTGGCCCCAAAGCCCAAAGGTCAAACCCCAGCTTAAGCCTCCATCTCTCACCTGAGATACAGCAGTAGCCACAGGTCTCCCTAGCTTTACTTTTCTCCCCTACATTCTGTTCTCCACAAAGAGCCAGAGTGATTCTCTTAAGAGGTAAGTCAGATCATGCTACTCCTTTGCTCAAAATCCTGCAGGAGTTCTCCGTGTCACTCAGGGTGAAGGCTGAAGCTCTGAGAGTGGCCTTTGAAGCCCCAAGGGATCAAACTCTTATTGCTTTGACCTCATCTCCTAACACTATCCTGGGTCCTTCGTGTTGGCCTCTTGCCTTTGGGCCTTGGCTTGATCTTGGAATGCTCTCCTCCTGGCTCTCCATTCAGCTCACTCCATCACCCGCTTTGAGGTTTGCTCCAATTCTATGTGGAGGAAGCTTCTCTATTTCTATTCAACAGTGCAGCTTTCCCTACTCCCAGCTCAGCCCTCCCATTCCCCTCACCCTGCATTACTTTGCCTTTTGTTTCATATCACTTATCATCATCTAAGATACTCTAACATTTACCCATCTAGTCTATTCATGGTTGTCTGTCTTCCTTACTAGAATGTAAGATTCATGTCCTCCTTGGTCTGTTTTATTGAATGCCTAGAACTGAGCCTGGTACTTAGTAGTTTCAATAAATATTTGTTGAGGAAATAAATGAGCACTGACTCTATGGCAGATACTGTGTTAACCATTTACACGGATTATTGAGTTGAATCTTCACAAAACCAACACGAAGGAAGTGTTACTATCATCCTCATTTTATTGATGAAAAACAGAAGCATGCCAATGTTGGGCAAGGTGCCCAAGGTTGCACGGCTCATATATGGCAGAGCTGGGATCTGAACCCAGTGAATCAGTGTGAGAGGCTGATTGACGAGACACTCTCTGCTTCCCACATTGGGATAGCTGCAAAGGACTTCAACTTCCAGGGACTTTGCCAGTAGGGTCCTCAGCCTTGAGAGGACAGTTAAAGGGGAGGGAAGCTTGTCAGATAGTTAGCCTGAACCTGTTAGGGCGTAAACTCCTGAACTGTGATTTGCTGCTTGCATTTAACATTCATTGCTCCAGGAATAGTTAATAGCCTCATTGTGCTTTGTTTCCATTAGGAATGGAAGGAAAGGCAGGGACAGAAGTGGGGGCTGGTTTTAGAAGCCTCTCACCCTTCGGTTTGACAGAACATGTTTTTGCACCTCCCATACCAGGCCCGGTAATCTGTTACAACCCTACAGAAAGACGCTGACGTGAGACGCCACACTGCTCTACCTGAATTCTTCGGCAGCATCTGTGGATGCTGTTAGAAAAGAGGCATTTGGTTATGCAGTTTCCCCAGAGTGAGACGGCCCAAAGCAAGCAAGGAGTGGGTTCCTTGTAAAGGTGTCCAGGACGCTTGTTTAATCCAAGGGACGTTAAACCTCCACTGCTAGAGACTGAAGAAACAGCCATTGCTTCTGCAGAGGCAAGCCTTGATTTCGTGTGGAAATAAAAAAATAAAAAAAGGAAAACCTTCCCAGTGAGTGCATCCTACTTCTGTCAAGTATTTTTATGACTCCACATGTAGTCTGGCGGCTCAGAGTCAGAAGTCTGATTCAGCTGAAACTCCCAAACTGAATAATGCATGGCGTAGTGTCGGTTACTGGAGATGAGAGATTTGTTTTATTTTCTGAGTTTTAGACCCTTCAGTATACTTCCTCAGAAGTTTTCTTGTTTGGAAATCACAAAAGGACACGAGAGAGGATGTGGAATTATAGAAATGTGGCAGATACGTTGCCTTTTTTAGAAATTCTAGAACATCAACTCTGTTTCAGTTACTGGAAATGGCCTAATAAGCAAATCAGTTTTGTATACAATAATTATTAAAAGAAATTTAGTTTTTCCCTCCCTCACTAAATAAACAATGAGAAAGATAGAAAAGAATATCAATATTTGGAGAGGCATCAAATTATTAGCCTGCCCAGGCGACCCTCATGTCTCGGCTTGTGCCTGTGTAGCCCCAAGAGAATAATGCCTGTCTCTAACAAGGGTGCCACTAACACTTGTTTGAGTAGTTACTGCATGTTAGGTACTGGTCAAAGTGGTCTACACATATTATCTCATTTAACCCTGCAACAACCCTACATGGTAAGTATATCAGCTATCTGTTTTCACAGTAATGCTGCCTGACAAGCAACTACAAACTCCCAATGCATTCCACAATAACCATATATTGCTTACCTGTCTGGGGTCAGCTAAGTTCCCGGGGTGGAGGGTACGTGGTGGTGGCTACATGACTCTGCTGATGGTGACTGCTTGCTCACACGCCAGCTGATCAAGGCTGTCCTCAGCTGAGACTCCAAGGGATGCTCAGATTTACTCCAAAACACCTCTTTTCTTCCAGCAGATCGGTCTGAATATATTCTCCAGGTGATGGCAGAGGGGCAGAAAGAAACACACAAGGCTTCTTGAGGCCAGAACTGGCTCACTGTCACTTCCATCTCATTCTGTTGGCCCAAGAAAGTCAAAAGGCTGAGCCCAGAATCAGAGTTGGAGGGTACTGCAAGGTTACATGGCAAAGGGTGTGATTACGGGGAGGGTGGGAGGTAGGGAGTTGTGTCCATTGGAGCAATCTATCCCAGCAGGGGCTAGTGTCATTTTGCCCATTTTGTAAATGAGGATGCAGGAACAAAGAGATGGTAAGTAATGTGCCTAACATCATCTAGCTAGTTAACAGTAGAAAGGGGAGATAAATCTGGCTGTCTAACGCCAGGACCCATGGCTGCTAGCCACTGTGCATACTGCTTTACTCCTACTTCAACCCTTGGAAATCTGGTCTCTGCTCTGATCACCCTAGAAAGCATGCTCTTCTCAGGTTAATCAATGCCTTCCTGTGGACAGATCCCATAGCCTTCGTAAATTGTCAGCATCTCTATCCACTCTGTAACACTATTGCATGCTGCGTCCTTGAAGTTCTTTCCTTTTTGATTCTGCAGGGCCCATGCTGTTCTGTTTCTTTTCCTGCCCTTCCTCTGCCAGGCCCTCTCCACCCACCACACAGTACACTCATTTCTCTTTCTTGGCGTCTCCCTTTCCAAACACACCCACTCTCATAGTTTCCATTACCACCTCTCTGCAGACAACTCTCATCCGACCCCCATCTCTAGCGCTAATAAAGCTCACCATAATTTCCAACAACCTAACTCCGTGGTTTGTCCCTCACAAATGAAAGCCCAGGAGAATCAGCAGCTCTTCTCACTAGCATCTTATCATTTCACGTCACCTAGCAACTATTCCAGTGCTCGAAATTCCATCTTAAGAATCTTCCTATTACAAAAATAATACCACTGGGAGGTATATTATATCTGAAGCCTCTTCTCCTACCTCTCTCTCTGTTTGCATAGCATCCATAACTGAATGAAATTGCCACTAGTTGACCTACAAAAGGGGCAATTTCATACAGTTCAACTTAATAGTATTTGGTACCTGGTACTGTAATTTTATGTACTCGTGAGGCCCCAAGCTCTGTGATTGACGAGATCCTCTTTCTTCTGCTGTACATCAAGTTGCCTAATATATGACCCCATGTATGGACTGGACCAAGCAGGTACGCAATAACTGCTTGGTCAATGAAAAAATAAAAGTAACTGTCTGAAATCAAGGTCCCAGAGGCTGGAGGCAAAGTGCTAGGAAGGGAACAGGACGGGGAAAGGGGTGCCAGGGCAAAAGTGGAGTCAAATTCAACATCCCTTACCTGGTAATTCCTGCCTGTGTCAGTCACAAGCATCTCACATTCTTTAAATAACACTTAAGGTTCTTCCACGTGGTCAATGCAATGCATTCTCATTATAAAATAATGCAGACAGTTCAGTATGTATAAAGAATAAAATCCAAATCACCCATAATCCTACCACCTTTTGATAATAGCCATTAACTTCAATATTGATGAATTTCCTTTAAGGTTTACCTACAATATTTCTCACGTAGCTGAAATCATAGTATATACACAAACTTTTATTCTTTTTCTAAATCTTATTACATTAGCATTTTCTAATGTTGGTGGAGGTACTTCCTTAATATCACTTTTTTTGAAGTGATAAAGTCTTTTACAGGTAAAGATTTCTGTATTGGGGGTTATTCTTTTAAGATATATTCCCAAAGGTAATATCCAAAAAGTAATTTTAACTGGGTCAGTGGATGAACATTTTTCAAGTTCTTGATACACATTTATACAGTACTTTACAAAAAGTAGTACACTTTTTGGAAAGGGTACCACTTCCTCCATTTCAGTGGAGGGTACACTTCCTCGAATGCAAAGAATAATGAGATACCACTATACACCTCTTAGAACAGCCAAAATCTGGAACTCTGACAACACCAAATGTTGGTGAGGATGTGGAGCAACAGGAACTCTCATTCATTGCTGGTGGGAACGCAACATGGCACGGCCTCTGTGGAAGACAGTGTGGTGGTATCTTACAAAACTAAACATACTCTCACCATACGATCCAGCAATTGCACTCCTTGGTATGTACTCAAAAGAGGTGAAAACTTATGCCCACATAAAAACCTGCGCACAGATGTTTGTAGAAGCTTTATTCATAATTGCCAAAACTTGGAAGGAATCGAGATGTCCTTCAGTAGGTACATCCAGACAGCACCAAAAAGAAATGAGCTACCAAGCCATGAAGGACACGCAGGAAACTTAAATGAATATTACTAAGTGAAAGAAGCCAATCTGAAAAGGCTACTTACTGTATGATTCCATCTATATGACATTCTGGAAAAGGCAAAACTATGGAGACGATGAAAAGATCAGTGGTTGCCAGGGCGGAGGTAGGGTGGGGAGATGAATACGCAGAGCACAGAGAATTTTCAGGGCAGTGGAAATATTCTGGATGATATTATCATGATGGGTATATGTCATTAAACTTTTGTCCAAACCCATAGAATGTACAACACCAGGAGTGAACTTGAAGATAAGGTGTGGACTTTGGGTGATAATGTAGATTCATCCTTGTTAAAAAAGTATTCCTGTAGTGGGGAATGTTGATAACGGAGGAGGCTACGCATATGGAGGAGGAGGCGGTATATGGGAAATCCCTGTACCTTCCTCTCAATTTTGTTGTAAACTTAAAACTTCTCTAAAAAAATAAAGTCTTAAAAATAAAGTTTATAAAAAAGTCAGTTTTTATAATATTATTTACATATGTATTTGCTATTGAGCCAAATAGTATGCCATGATTATTGTTTGCTTGGGGGTGCAACATTTAAATTTTTTTCTAGAGTTAATACTTTTCTCATTTTAAATTTATTTATGTAACTATTTTTCAAATCTCCTCTTTTCCAAATTACCCAGCAAATCTGCTTGACAAATACAACAAATGCCTATCAATACTATTATCCAGATGCTTAAATACATCTGATAATCTAGCAGTTAAATATGATTTCCCTGAGTGTCTCCCTCCTTGGGTCTTTGATTCTACTGCTCTAATCTGGTTGACCAATCTACGAATTTCCTTTTCCTTTTCCCTGCGTTGGATTTCCTGTTTCCTGGATTCCTGTTTTACTTATTCTTAGTCTACTCCTTCATTTTTCTAAAACACATTTTCCAGTATCTAAGAAAGAGTAGGTAAAGGATAAATATTTGAGTTGTGTCTAACAAGATCCTTGTTCTACCTTTATATTTGTTTATGATTTGAATGGTATAGAATAATATTTGGAAATAATTCTTCCTCGGGATTTGGAAGGCATTGTTCCACAGTTTTCTAGCTTTCAGTGTGACTATTAAATAATCTGATATTGTTCTGATTGCAGACTCTTTATATGGACATATTTTTCTTCTCTTCAAGTTTTTGATTTTTGGACTTTTGAGGAAGATTAGCCCTACGCTAACATCCGCAGCCAATCCTTTTCTTTTTGCTGAGGAAGATAGGCCCTGAGTTAACACCTGTGCCCATCTTCCTCTATTTTATATGTGGGATGCCTGCCACAGCATGGCGTGATAGACGGTGCAAATATCCGTGCCTGGGATCTGAACCAGCGAACACTGGGCTGCCAAAGCAGAGTATGCAATTAGTCACTACAACACTGGGCTGGCCCCAACTTCTCTTCAAGTTTTGAGAGTCTTCTCTATCCCTGAAGTAACAAAATTTTACCATGATATATCTTGATATAGCGTTTTTTAAAATTCATTCTTCTAGGCTTTTGATGAGCCCTTCCAACCTAGAAGCATATATCCTTTGGTTCTGGAATGTTCTCTAATAATTTTCTCCTCTTTATTTTCTCTGAGTTCTTTAGAATTCTTACTAATTGAGTCTCCCAGATTGATCTTCTAACTTTCTTTTCTTTTCTCTCCCCTCAAATGTTTCAGGGTGTTTTTTTTTATTAGTCTCTGAAATATTTTCTCAATTTTATCTTCAAACTTTTCTATTGCTTTTTTAAAATTTGGCTATCTTATTTTTCTTTTGTCAGCTTGTTTTGGTAAAGTTTTTTAATTCTGAAGGTTTTTTTTTTAAAGAACTGATGATTCTAAGTTGTTCCTTCTTATTTAAGAATAAAGTATTTAAAAAACTAATTAGGAGAGAAACTATTTCAAATGACTTTCAAATACAACAATTTAACTATACAACTCTAATGAGATATAACCTAAAGACAAAAACTGCTCCAAAATATGTTTAAACTGTTTTCAATAATCATATTGTTTGTAGAAATTGGTGTTGTTTTTCTAAAACTGTAGTGTATGTATTGTGGGATAAAACAAATGAGTAGATACGTGAAATTCTAATTCTGTCATCCTCAGTGCTGTTGAAATCAAGATTCTCAGCATAAGAGAAAGGACAAGATAGAAGAAAATAAGTAAAATGTCTGTCCTGAGTTTGAACTGAAAGTATCGTTTTAAATTCATCATGTTTTTTATCTTTTTTTTTCCTCATAGCCCTATCTACTGAAAAAGTCCAGAAATAATGACTGACCCAGTAGCAATAAGTACCACTAGCAGCCAGGTCATAGTCTTATAATACCATTTTCCATTAAAAGCAACTAGGGTTACTTTGAGAAATGGCATATTCCCAGCCTGGAACAAATTGTCATAGAGACAGCAAGGAAAACTATGAATGACTAATGGTATCATGTCAAAGGGCTCGGGAGTCCACTTTAAAAGGCCCTTACAGTCAAAGGTGGGAAAAATTGAGTATCAAAAGGAAAATAACTGCCATGGATTAAAACACATCAAATATTTTTTAAACCATGTACTCAAAAGCATGTAAAAGAAATCTAAGAACTCATTAGAGAACACTGGGGAATCAAGTTATTATGTTGAAAAGTCGTAAGCAAAAGGAAAGAATCAAATAGTTGATGGAGGAAGTTTCTCACTGTAGAAGTATTTTACTTAATAAGACAGAATAATAGAATTACAATATAACAATATTGTAAAATTAATGAATCTAGGTATTGAGCATAAGTGACTATTAAAATTATTCAAAAAAGACACAACCAAACATTATGTGTCTTCTGACGAAAGAACTCAACACCTCCTATGCAATAGTCTCGCCATAGAAACAAACCTGAATCTGATCAGCCTTAATTTCCAACACACGATTTAAAGAAAATACAGAGTACAGAGGAGTACGTTAAATTTAGCAGGACCGATCGTCTGTGGGTCAGCACTGAAAGTCCCACATCCCAGGAAACCCCTCAGTCACGGGCAAATAGAGAGTGTTGTCATTCTATCAAGAAAAACCACCAGCAAAATCCAGAACATGGGAAACTCCACTGGTGGGGTGGGTGCAATGACCTTGAGTTTAATCCACTTCTTCCATTTTCAGCCCCAAGGTTCGCTCCGATGGTAGTGTCTGGGCCTTTCCAGAGTTCTGTGAGGCAAGCTCTGCTGCTCTGGGTGACCCTCCTCCTCAGACATGCACATAAAGTCTTCTATTTTGTCACCACTCCTCTATCTACTTTTTCTTTTTAAATTTTAAAATGTGGTAAAATATACATAACATAATATTTACCGTTTTCCTCATTTTTAAGCACACAGTTCAGTGATGTAAAGTACATTCACATAGTTGTGCAACAGTCACCACCATCCATCTCCAGAACTTTTTCTTCATCCCAAACTGAAACTCTGTACCCATTAAACACTAATTGCCTTTGCCCCTCCACCCCCAGCCCCTGGCAACTACCTTTCACTTTCTGTCTCTATGATTTTGACTAGTCTAGTCCCCTCATATAAGTAGAATCACACAGTATTTGTCTTTTTGTGGCTGGCTTATCTCACTTAGCATGTCTTCAAGGTTCATCCATGTTGTAGCATGTGTCAGAATTTCCTTTCTTTTAAAGGCAGAATAGTGTTTCGTTGTATGTATATCCCACATTTTGTTTATCCATTTGTCCATCGATGGACATTTGGGTTGTTTCCACTTTTTGACGATTGTGAATACAGCTGCAGTGAACATGGGTGTGCAAATATTGCAAATATCTATTTGAGTCTCTCCATTCGATCCTTTTGGGTATATACTCAGAAATGGAATTTTTGGAGTCTTTTACTTTTTTGCTCATTTGTTGGGTGTAAAATTATATCTCAATATTGTTTTGTGTTTTTCCCCCCAAATTATTTAACTTCCATTATTTTCTTCATTATGGCAAAATATACACAACATAAAATTTATCATTTTAACTATTTTTAACTGTACAGTTCTCAGGCATTAAGTACATTCATATTGCTGTGCATCCATCTACTTTTTCTCTGTCAAAATTTTGTTGAAATTTCTCATCTGTCATCATTTCCTTTCCTGTTCTCTTTGTCTTCATGGCTTATAAAACAATATATGTGCCTCTTAAGTACTACTAAACAGTGGGTTTCTGGAAGGAGAGGGGATAAATGGGTCAATCCACTGTGTTTAACCTGATGTCTCTCTGTTAGGTATTTTGAAAATGTTTTCTTCAGTTTATGGTTTCTTTTAATTTTGTTATGTGTAATGGCACGTGGAAAATTTTAATTTGATGTATTTATATCTATTTTTCTTTTGTTCTTTCTGCCATATCAGATATTATGTTAATAGTGTTCTCCATCTAAGGATGTAATAAATATTCATTTCTATTTTATTTTAGCTTTTCCATTTTATTCACTAATATATGACTATTTTAAAAGTTTGAGGTTTACTTGGAGTTTCAGTGGATGCCAAGGATCCGAAGTCAATTTTCCAATGAGATAGTCAATTGTCCCAGCACATTTTATGAATTCTGGTTTCTTTTCCTAACTATCAGCTGTGTGATCTTAACCAAATGGCATAACCTCTCTGAGTCACTTTCCTCATAACAGTTCTTACCTCACAAGACTGTTGTGGGCATTTAATGAGTGAACACTGTGCTGCTATTTGTACAGTGGCTGGCAACAAGTAATATATTAATAAATGTCACCACATCTCTATGTTTTTATTTGTGCCTCAACCATCATTGTGTACATGTAATAGGATGTTAAAATGGGACTTTCCTATTTTTGGAGTTTTAACTTACATTTTAAAACTGGTAAAAATAGGTGTCGATTATCCCCTCATTCAAAAACAAGTTAGTTGACTATTTCTGCAGGAGTTGCAATAGGAAGACACAAAACTAATTCTGCCATCATTAGCCCCTGTCACTGCCAGGTTATATAAAAACAAACCAAGGATTCATCAAGAGGTGGAGAGGGAGTCAGTGTGCTAGGATGTTGCCTACCCACAGAGAAGATGAGAGCTCCTCAAAAAGTCCAAAGAACTTGTCTAACTGCTCTGACAGCACAGAGAAGAGAGAGAGCCTTCCTGACTTTCACTGGATTAGAGCAGGTGTTTCCTATGGCACAGCTGGGGACTGAGTTACACACGCACATGGGAGGCAGAGTGTATAAGAGGGAACTGCAAATGGAGCTCTCCAGTTGGGGACTCTGCAATCCTGGAGGAGCCTAATGCAGAGTCAGTGGGGAAGATGGACCGAAGATCAAGGTAGAGAGAAATAATGAAGGAACCTCCACAGTTCCTTTCTCTATCGTCGTTCTCAGAATCTGATTCAGACGAGAGCTTAGAAAGAAGGGAAGTTTGAGATTGGATAAAAGATTGAAGTTTTGGTGTTTGGTACTGAAGTTTTGGACTTTTAAATATATGGAAAAGGTCTGGAATTTGCCTGAGATTTTATCCAGTGCCATAGAAGGAAGATCGGAGAGAGCCAGTTTACCAGCGAACAATAAAAATACACTGGCTTTCTGCTTATACTCTATTTAGTCCAGCTCAGTTACAAATATTAGTATTATTACTTATTTATGGGTTTTCATTTATGTCCTATTACCTATCTCTAGATCCATGTGCCAGAGTAGACCGTGACATCCATTGTAACTTTAACAATGTTTTAATATTTGGTATATGAAATAGCTTCCATCTGGTGAGGGTCTGCTATGCATTAAGCATTATCTTTAATAACCCTCACAGCAAGCATGCAAGGTTATTGTTTCCCCTATTTTAAGACTGAAGTTTAAGGAATTTGCTCACGATCACAAAACCATTATGTGTGGCTCTCAGACTCTAAACCTTCAGTCTTGACATTGAAAACAAGCCCTTCATTCATCTTTTTGTAAAAAACTTCATAGATGTTCTTGCCTGTTTGTTTCGCCCTATGAACCTAGGATAATTTTGCCAAGGTATTTTTGTTGAACAGATAGTGTACCCGATCTACTAAAAGTACACCCTTTTCCCAGGTTCTCTCTGCCAGAGGAGAGACATCTTCTAAGGGACACAAATTTCATTACATAATAGTCACTCCAGATAGGCAGATCTTTAAACTATTGTTGAAAAATGCCTTGTGTATTTTCACACTTGGGCATCTTCATTGCCTCCTTCCTATCTGGGCCATCTCATAACCTTGGCCCTCCAAAGTGTACTATATTTTTTCCCAACTTTCTGCACTGCTTGTATTACTTTTCCCACATTAAACATTTGGAATTAACCACTCCCTTTGTCTCCCACTTTTACATCTTCAAATCATCCCTTTCCTTAAAGCCCAATTCAAGTTTCAAATGCTCTACAATGATCCCAGTTAATGGCAAACATCTTTCAGTCTGAACTTATTGTATGCTGCTTTATAACTTTAAGAATCTTGCTGTGATTTTATGCTCGCCATTAAAAGCACGGCCCTATCTCAAGGCCTACTGAGAGTTCTTAGTTGTCAGGGGGAGCGCAAGCATGTTCTATGGGGATGGACAGGCCAGCTTGTGTAATAGGCAGGACCAGCCAGCTTGCCGTCCAAATGATCAACTCTAAAGGATACTACCAATATGAGTTTGAGCCCAGCCAGCATCTCTCTCCAGGGGTCCTTCACTCAAGGATGCAGGTACTTAGGCTCTCAGGCATTTGGAAAATAAGTATCAAATGCCTGTTCTAGTCATAGGAGAAAGAAAAGTAAAGAGTCAGAAGTTTATCATTATAGTTACAGACCCACAGCTCAAGGAAGTCTTTCTGAGTCAGTGCAGAGATATAGGGGAGAGTCTAGAGCAGGGGTTGTCAACTGAGTGTGATTTTGCCCCCTAGGGACATTTGGCAAAGTCTGGAGGAGACACTTCTGGTTGTTATAACCGGAGGGGAGGGGAGATGAGTTCTAATGGCATCTGGCGAATAGAGGCCAGGATGCTGCTAAAACACCCTGCAATGCACAGGACAGCCACCCAAAACAGAGAATTGTACTGCCCTAAATGTTGATAGTGCCAAGGTGGAGAAAACCCACTCTAACGCTAGGGCAAAGAGGCTAAGGGCATCAGGGCTTTCACTGACTGGGATGGGATTCAGGCCTGAGATCCATTAATAATAGAAACAGGAACAACCAAGCAAACAAAACAAAACCCTAGGAACTAGGCAGAGGGCCAATTGTATGAATGGTCCACAGGCAGTGGTCTAAAGAGAGGTTGTGTCTCCACACTAATGTAGTCTCATGCAGCTGTTGCTCAGGGTAGCCTGGCCACAGCAATAATTCCCAGAGCCCTCTCATGGAAAGCAGTGCTTAATATGCCTGTTGCAGACTTGGAATGAAGCTATAGGTGGTGGTGAATATTGGCAGAGTGAGGTGGGATTAATGGAACTGAAAATGTCCTTTCTATGCATATTTATATCCCCCATAATGCTTAACCCAATGTTCTATAGTTATTCAATTAATGCTTATTAAGTGATTAACTGATTGACGATTTCCTTAATTGGCCATGCCCTTCACATCCATCTACACTCAGCACCACCAGTACAACTTGGACATATTCCAATGTATTGAGGAATTAAATCTCCCACTGAGGACCCTGGCCATCATATCACCAGAAGACTTGGATTCAGCTCTGCATTTAAATAGAAATAAAGCAAGCACACTCCAACTCTCTGGGAAGCAAGTAGCATAATCTGCTTACTTATGGCTAGGTCCCTGTGAGAAATGAAGCTGATAGGCCATCACATCAGTGATGAATTACAGAACAGCTTCATTTAGCTCACCCCACCTAGACAAAGCATCCCGCCAGCCTCTGGAGAAATTAATGTATCTAATTTGAATTAGCGGATAATTTCAGATTGGCTATTTTACATATCTAGTCACTGCTTCCTCCTTTCCTAAGCTATCTCTTCCCCTCAACCTGCCTGGATCTGGCTTAACAAAACACTTCTGATCCTAATTCTCCAAGCTAAATATTGAAGCGAAATATTCTTGAAGCTAAATATTGAAGTAGAAATCAAAGGACATGGGTTGTGTCCTTACCCTCCCAAAAGACGGCTAATCTTGTCTCTTTCCCACAGTCTTGACTTCTGCTTGTTTCCACTACTGTTATGTTAGTTTGTGGAGGAAGTTGTTACCTCCTTCAGGGTAGTTCCCTGATAATGGAGAACCCTAAAATTCAGAAAGACTTTACACTTCAAATTACTGTTTAGTGGTAGGATTTTAGGCACCATAAAGCCAACGTGGACAGGGAAAGCCTCTGAATGCCCCTAAAAATCACACCATACCTACAAGTAAATAATGGTGCCATTGCTTGGCTATTAACTTTCTTGGGACCTTGACCATGATACTTCCTCCTTTTGTACCTCTATTTCTTCCTTCTTGATGATGCTTGTTTCCATTTACCAATCCGTAATGATGAGGAGACATATTTCAATGTGTTGTAGAATTAAATCCCCAACTGAGGGAGCCAAATGCAGTAGACCAAACCAGAACCTCTCTTTGTTTCACGGCAGCTCTACACACGGTGATTCTGAGCTCCTGCAGCAGAGCCCTACTGGATGCTCAGTTGGTTTCGCATGATTATGGGGAGCAAAGTTTTCTTTCTTCCAATGTTGCTGCTCCTTACTGCTTTGATGACTTCTCTTATGACGTGTTTGAAAAGACATTCAGGCAACCTAACATTGTGATGATAAACAACTAAGTTAGTTTTTTTAGTTCAAAACAAGACTTCAGAAAAACCCTCAGCATCTTAGTAAGACTTTCTTTTCCCACACAGAGAGGATAAATTACCATAGAAGCTGCCACTTCACTCTGTTCTGTGAAGTAAAAACAAAGGTAGAGAGCATTTTCTCATTCTAGGGTAAGTAGAGAACAAGCAATAGTTATTTTCACTTTCTTTTGGAATACTCAGATTGACCAAAAACCATCAACTATCTAGGTACATTGGTCTCGGAAAGAAAAAACAGCCATAGTTGTTCAGAAAAGGAAGTGCTTACTTGCAAAGTGGAGTCAGAAAAGGTTTCACAGAGGGGTCATTTTACTGGTCATTGATTGCTGGAAAAAGAACTTTCTTAGGTGTACTGAGGATAACAGGTCACTATAGCTGTTTCTGTAACAAACAGCCAACAAATTTAGTAGCTTAAAATGTCAAAGGTTGGGGCCGGCCCGGTGGCACAGCGGTTAAGTTTGCTCGTTCCACTCTCGGCGGCCCAGGGTTCTCCCAGGTGCGGACATGGCACCACTTAGCAAGACATACTGTGGCAAGGCGTCCCACATATAAGGTAGAGGAAGATGTTAGCTCAGGGCCAGGCTTCCACAGCAAAAAAGAGGAGGACTGGCAGTAGTTAGCTCAGGGCTAATCTTCCTCAGGAAAAATGAATAAATAAATAAACTAAATTAAATAAAATGTCAAAGGTTTATTTCTTGTTCACATTGTTTGTCCATTGTGGGTTAACAGTCACACTGTTTATGCTAGTCATCCAAGAACCAGACTCCAAAGCTGCTTGTTGCTAAACCAGAGAGAAAAGTAAACACAGGAAACACGCTGGCTCTGAAAATGATATACACCACCTTCACTCAGCTTTCCTTGGATAATACAAGTCACATGGCCATGCCTAACTTCAAGTAGGCGGGGAAATCATTCTTCCGTGTTCCAGAAAGTGGGAGTCAGAATGATTGTGACTAGACTTAATAACTACTGGAAGGCATGTGGATAGAACAGAAGAGTAAAGGAACTCGGCATGTTTGAGGCACAGTAAAAAGTTCCATAGGCGAGAATCTGAAAACATAGGTCAGAAACCATTTGTGAAAGACCTTTTATGTCATACTGTTTGGAATTTATTCTCAAAGTGTGGTAAGCTAAAAAGGGGTTTTTAAGCTAAGGAATGATGTATTATATTTATTTGAATGTGATCATCAGAGATTAAAATTCATGAAAGTAGCACAACTGTCCTCTTTGGACCACTTCTGAAGAAATTCACACACGACCTTCATGGGTTCCTACTTGTGGGCTCTTAAGAAGAAAGAGTGAGCCAGTGTTCATAAAAGTACAGCACAATTTGCTCTCCTGGTTTCCTAATAGGGAAAGCAAAGAATCAGGCAGTATGAAGGGAGCACTTTGCATCGTAGCATACTTCTTAAAGTTCACTCTTGTCCTAGTGGCATAACTATGCATACCAGGAACACTGCCTCGTGTCCAGTGACCAGACGTGTTATTTCCAGGCTCTGGTAGAAATTTATTTATAATTTGCAATCCTAGCTCTTCACCCAGGAGCTGTGAAAACAACCTGAATCTAAGGGTATAATTCCAAAGGACTCAGGGATTTACAGTTTGAGGTGTTTTGCTCAAGAACCTTCCCCAATTTGCTGCTCTGAGCGTAGAAACCCACAGCCTCAGTCTTAAGGGGTCAGAGGACAAAGGTCAGACTGGCACAGCAGTCAGAAAGTTAGGTGGTGTAGTGGTTTCTTTTGGCTCCTGTAACAAATTACCACAAACTGGGTAACTTGAAACAACAGAAATTTATTCTTCCGCAGTTCTGGGAACCAGAAGTCTGAAATCAAGATGTTGGCGGGGCCATGCTCCCTCCAGAGGCTCTAGAGAAAATCTATTCCTTGCCTTTTATAACTTCATGTGGCTCTAGGCATTCCTTAGCTTGTGGGCACACCACTTCAAGCTGGACCTCACAGTCACATTGCCTCCTCCTCTGATGTCTATCCCAAAACTCCCTCTGCCTCACTCTCATAAGGACACAAGTGATTGCATTTAGGATCCACTCAGATAATCAAGGATACGTTCCTCCTCTCAAGGTCCGTAACTTAATCACGTCTTTTCCCATACAAGGTAATATTTACAGGTTCTGGAGATTAGGTTATGGACCTATCTTTTTAAGGGGTCACCATTCAACTCATTACATGGGAGAAATTCTGGAATAAAGGGTGCTTCAGAGGGATTGAGCCTCAAAATATGCATTTAAAATATGCCCAAAGCTTTGGCCAACTGCCAAACTGTATCTGTAAGGGAGAGCTTCAAGGGAGCCTGATCACAAAGCAGCAGCCGGAAGCTGAAAGAACTGAGTGGAGGTTTCAGGTCCTGCCAATTAAAGGAGAGACAGTTTAGAGTTTGAGTCTAGCCAAGTTAACTCTGCTGGAAAAAAAAAAATCACTCTCCAGAGGAACATAAGAGAATCTAAAGCCTCTACTGAGGCATGAGCTGCAGGTCAGAATCCTATGTGTGATCTCTGAGGCATGACCATAGGCAATTACAAAGCTTTACCTGGCAGGCCTCAAAGGGCAAAGCTGTCCTACCCATACAAGGCTTGGTACACAGCTAGTGCATTGTAGTCTTTGAAGGGAGCTGCAGCCAAGGACTTGCTTTTATGCATATCTGCATTTCTAGTCCAGCCACCTCCACTCAGTGGCCTCCTTATGGGGGCGGAAGTGTTCAACTGAGACACTGTGCAGGCTCCTCTGCCCAGATCTTCTCAAAGTTCCATGAGGACACTATCCTCCACTCTGACTCAGTCTTTTTCACTCCTAGCCCTTCTCCCTCTCCCTTTACCCTAACCCCTGGGTTCAGGAAATGGCAGGAAACTTTTGTTCCCCAACCACAGTGATTCACTGGATCCTTGCCTGGTGCCATTCCATGGGAAAAAATGGAAGATTGGAAGATCCAATACAACTCTTCTCTTTTTGGTCTCTTGCCTACACTATCGCAGAAAGTGAATAAAGGCTTAACTGTTACTTTCAGTTTGGCTGCTGTCCTAATTGAATAACTTGACACCTGGCAGCCAGCAACATCTACCATATGTCAGTCGTAATGTCCAGTTTTCAATAAAAATCATATGATGTGAAGAACCATGAAAACGATGGCCATACTGAAGAAGCAGCAGAAGAAGGAGGAAGAGAAAAGATAAGTGAGTTCTAAGATTACCTAGGTGCTGCAATTAGCAGACAAGGATTTTAAAGCAGCTATTATAAATATGTTCAAAGACTTAAGGGAAAATATATGAGCAATGAATAAACAAACGGAAAATCTCGGCAGAGAAATAGAAACTATATTAAGAACCAAATGTAAATGCTAGAGATGAAAAATAAAATTAGTGAAATAAGAAATTCGTTGGAATGACAACTGAAGATTGAAAATAGCAGAAGAAAGAGTCAGTGAATTTGAAAATACATTAATAGAAATTACCTAATCTGAAGAACAGAGAGAAAAAAGGTTGAGTTAAAATAAACAGAGCACCTTTGAGACCTGTGGAACCATTTATTAAGCAGCTTAATATATATATAGTTAGAGTCTCAGAAGGAGAAAAGAGAAAGAAAGGAGCAAAAAAAAAATACTGAAAGAAATAATGAGTGAAATTTATGAACGACATCAACTTAGAGATCCAAAATACCCCTAAAACTCCAAGCAGTATAAATGCAAAGAGAATCACCTCAAGGTACATCACAGTCAAAGTGATAAAATCTAAAGCCAAAGGCAAAATTTTGAAAGCAGTGAGAGAAAAATGATACATTACATATGGTGAAACAATAATGTAAATAATGGCTGACTTCTTATCAGAAACACTGGGGGATAGAAGACAACAGCTTCCTTCACAGCTGAGCGTACGACTCATGCCCCAGTCATATTACGAGCTATAGCTAATAGACAGAGATCTGTTTTAATTAACCCCATAAACTGCCATTATAGAGAACATGTTTCTTACTCATTATAGAAATTTGGGGGCAAATGGGAAGTCACCTAAGGGTGGACAATAAAATGTTAGATTTGAAAAGGGGCATAATAATACCAGACCACATCTAGGTAGGTAAATCTAAAGAGGGATGTAATCCAGGGAACCAAATGGGAGAGTAAGCTTAGCAGTGGAATACAATGACAGAAGAAAAGACAGAAAAAAATGATGACAATGTGTAGATGTTCTCGGGTCATCTAGCCTTCTGTGGTCATCCTTCCTTTAACTTTTGAATAAAATAGCTTAAGTCCCTGCCCTATTCTAAGGTTGCTCATTGCCTCACGGTCACTTTATGTTCCCAGTTCTTGCTTTCTCTGAATTATTGATATTTATTCACTATCTCATCTCAACAGCTACCATCCTTTCTCTTTCTCTCATAACTTCAAGGATGGAAACACTTTCTATTCATTCCCCCAAAGTGCCGCTAGCTCAAGGCTATTGTAAGAAACAGCTTTACTCAAGATAATAAAAGACAAACTTCATACAAACCAGTAAAACTGAATGTCAGATTGCGTTCTTAGAAATTCATCAGTCAATCGCATTGAGAAAGGAATTTCTCACTGGCCTTGTTCTCCGGTAAGCATATTAATTCTGCCGTGTTGCTTGAGCTTCTCTCCTCTGGATCCTTCCTCTTCAGTCTAAATTCTCTGAGGTGCCCTCCACGGCTTTGTCTGTAGCTGCCAGGGACAACTTCTAAGTTTCTTTATAGTTACTTTACAGTGCAGAATGATCTGATTCTCTCTTTGTTTCACTGTCACTTCCTTTCCAGACTGATTCAGGAGCTGGTTTCAGGAGAGTGCTGGGTCAACTTACAGACGGCTGGATGAACCATCAGAGCAGCCAAGTGAAATCAGAGCAGAATACAATGGGCTGCCACGTAGAAGACTAGCCCTACCAACACAGATCTAGTTCGTGTAAGGCTCTGTCGAGACCTTCCTTCTAGTAATCAGATACTTGCTTATGGAAGAAGACCACACTGAGAAATGAGGACCAGCTCTGGCCAGGTTCAAATAGTAGGAGGGACGGGGAAGGAACTATCTAGGCTTTTGGGATCCTGACTACACATGGAACCAAGGCTTTTAGGAACAATGTCAGGTTGAGGACCAGAGTCATAGCTAAGTTGAGTTGTCAGGACTGTGGATATAAATAGCCTAAAAATACAATGCCTGCATTTCACAGCAGGCCTGCTGGCATTTCAAACTGATAGCAGGGCTTGGGCAGGCACACTGGATCAGGATCTGGTTTGTAAGATGGTGATAGCCAGTATAGGGCTGTAATCTCCAGGCCCAGGACCAGAAGTCACCTGAACAAGAATAGTTGCTCCAACATATTGACTTTTTCAAGAGACCAACAATTAGGGGATTCAATTATTCATTCAACAAATATTTATTGTGTAAATACTATATGTCAGGCGGTTCTGTATCCTGGGATATATCAGTAAATAAATGAGATAAATATTGCCCTTATGCAGCTTACATTCTAGTAGAAAGAGATAGAAAATAATCATAATAAATAAGCCACATATTATGTTAGAAAGTGATAAGTGCTATGGAAAAAATAGAGAAAGACTGTAAGTGTTGGAGGGGGGCTGCAATAAATGGGATAGTCCGGGTAGGCTTCACTTACAAGGTAACATTTGAGCAAAGACTTTAATGAAAAGTAAGTCATGGGAATATCTAGGGAAAGAGCACTGCAGGCAGAGAGAACAGCCAGTGCAAAGACCCTGGGGCAAGAATGTGCTTGGAAGTGACTAGAGGGGGGTGAGCCAAGGACAGATTAACGTGAAATAAAGTTAGCAGGGAAATGGTTTTTGTGGGGAGTCGGAGAGGAGCGAAGATTATGTAGGCCCTTGAAGGGTGTTGTAAGATTCTGGCTTTTACTCTGAGTCAGATGGGAAGTCATTGGAGGGTTTGAGCTGAGTGACAAGATGTGACTTACATTTTAAAATGGTATCTAGGTGTATGGGTCATAGAAGACCATAATGCAGGCTACTTGAGGGGTTAGCACACAGTGGCCAGCTACATAGAGCAAGACGTAACAAATAGGAAAGGGCCATGTTCTGCAACTAGGTTTATCAGGTGTCCCAGATGAGAAAATAATGACTCTACAGACAGTGCCCAGATAATTCAGTCTTCCCAGCAAGACGTGGAGGACATTATGGATGTTAAGATAAAACAGAGTATGTCCCAGAAAACTGGTATAGACCCGCTACAGGGAAGCCAGGGTAAGCCATACTTAAAGGCCCAGGTAGGGACGTAGAACTTGCCAAAGCCTCTTGTGGGGGGCAGGGCTGTGGGAGTGCCTGGAGTTTTTGTGCAAGAGCGAGAAGGGCAGCAGTCCTTGGAGGAGCCTTGGGCAGAAGGACCTGGAACTGAGGCAAGAGTCCCCTTGAATGAACTGGGACACACGGAGATGATGACAAGTAGGGGACTGGGCTTTGGGAAACCTCAGTGTCTAGTGATCAGAAGTCGGGTAGCATCTCAGATTTGGGCTGACAGCGCTTAGTTCATGAAAACAAGTGAGAGGATGGAACAGCTTGATGCATATCCTCTTTGCAGTCAGGAGTGGTCCTGGGAACTGAAGTTGGGTCAAACCAGCAAGGCAGGAATACTGTCCCGTAGCTATAACGGGGAGATGGCGTGCTGAGGCTGAGAGTAACGCTGGGCCTGAGAACAGTGGGAGACTGTCACTTCTCGCTCAAACTATTGTCTATTTTTCTTTTTCTCAGAACTGTTTCTCTTAACTAGTCAACGCTTTATTTGAAAACATCAAACCCGCCTTTATGAACTCTGTAATAATGTACAATGTTTGCAAACTGCCTCACTAAAGAAATAATTATGACATTTTAATACTTGTTTTTATACCAAAATATTATATATGGAAACAACATTTAAATAGATCAACATGTTTAGGGAAAGATGCAAAGTGGCTTCATCATAAGAACGGGGGAAAATCTGGACTTTACCTTGTGGTATAACTTCGGTTGCCTGCTTATTACACCTTAACTCCTAAAAAATAGGGGCCCTGCTCACTCTAAGGACTTGTATATCACGAACACAAAAAAATGAATGTGATAAAGAACACTCGATGCTTTTACTAACCAAGCAGTGCTGGCTAACCACCAGCCGTAACTCTGAACGCTCACTCTTGTGGTTAACATCGTTCAGCCTCCAGGAAAAGGCATGTATGCATTTCTTGACCTGTGTGCTCAAAATACAAAGTGACGGCTTTCACAAAACTCTGAGGTTTCTGGGTTGTGCTGATGCTGACGTTGGAGCCAGACTCTGCTTTGAAGTGCAAGGGAACTTGAGAAGTGAAAGCTCTTACTTAAGAGAAAAGACATATTAACTGACTTGTCAAGTCCTTACTCTCAGCGCGAATGCAAAGAATTCTTGCGTAACAAAGTGTCTTTTCTCCACAATGCTGAGTGTCTGTTTTCTTGCTTCTCTTTGATTTCATGTTTTTGGTGTTTCTCCCAAACTAGTGCAGAATCTCAACAATTGAAAATGGCAGCAGAGGAATGTTTCATAATATCGTATAATTCATATCACTCTTAAATTTGTATAGTGCAGAGCTAGACATTTGTTTTTTATGTTGTATGTGACATCAATTCTTTACTTTGGCAACTAGATAGACATGGAATGCTATAACTGCAAATACTTCTATGTAAGAAAAATTTAATAAGATTTACTTTTATTTTTGAACAGTATAATGAAAGTTGATATTCATTAGTTATAGTTATATTTTGCATATATTAGAAGAAAAAATTATTTCGAAAACACATAAACTAGTTTATTCGATTTTTTTACATTTACTTCAATTTATATTTTTAACAAAAATGTATGCAACTTTGTTGAATTCAAATATAATTACATTTCATTTTTAAATTCTTAGATTATTATTGTCAACGGGACATGGAATTTTGCCAGAATGGAGACAATAAAAATATGTGTAATGAAATAAATATCCAGTGAACAGTGAATTATATGTGCCTTGATATTATTACTTAGCGCAGTATCAGGTATGTGCAATAATAATTAAATGTAATCACTTTTGATTTTTGTTGACCTTCAGTGCTATGAAAACCATAGCTTTATACATATTTTTTGATTTTGTCTTTATGAAGATCTATTTGTCAAGGTTGGAGATAACATTGTATTTAATGATTGCTTTATAGCATCTACACATCTAGACAGAATGTATGTGCCTCCATTTGGACTCTTGCCTCAGGCCCTTCAAGTGCTGGCAGACGCCTCTTCCTAGCCCTCATCCACATGGTCTTTTCAGTATGATGTTATAATTTAACGTCCAGACCTCCAAAGATAATCTTTAAAGAGCTCATGCACAAACAAGTCATGCTCTGGCTGTGAAATACACATAATTTACATCCCAGGGAAACTGGGTTTGGGGTTCCTTGTCACCAGGCATCCTCTTGTTAGAACATGGGCCCTGTAAGAGGAAGGACCATTGACCTGGAGTCAGAAGACCCAAGTCCATACCCCGGCCCCATTAGTTACTTCCTTTGTGACTTTGGACAAAGGAATTAACCACCTCAAACCTCGGTTTCTTCATTTACACAGTGGGGATGATAATCGAGTATGGTTTAGAATACTAAATAAGGTGACATGTAAAAGCAGAAAGAACAGAATAAAATGTCAGGTGACTGGGTTAATAGCCAGACTCAGAAGCAGTTTGTGGCAAATATTCTGTGTACTTGTTCACTTGATAGCATTTCCTGGATCATTGTCCTTTAGTGCTGAGACTGGAAAAATATTTCAAACAAACACAAATCATAAAAAATAGTATAACAAGTCCTAAATTATCCACCTATATCCCTACCTACATTCCTTTGCCCCCATGGATTATTTTGAAACAAATTCCAGACATCATATCAGTAAATTAATAAATGTAGTTTTTTTTCCTTCAGGGAGTCTTTGTGTTAGATGGAAATAACATATTCCAGGGTTTGCTTTTGGTGCAGATTTTAAGTCTGACATTTGGCAGTTTTCAACAGTCTTTATTTCTTCCCTGCCATCAGGTCCTCTAAAAATGGGTTGAGGGGCCGCCCCAGTGGCGCAGCAGTTAAGTTTTCACGTTCTGCTTCTGTGGCTCAGGGCTCTCCGGTTCAGATCCTGGGTGTGGACCTACACACTGCTTATCAAGCCATGCTGTGGCAGGCGTCCCACATATAAAGTAGAGAAAGATGAGCACAGATGTTAGCTCAGGGCCAGTCTTCCTCAGCAAAAAAAGGAGGATTGGCAGTGGATGTTAGCTCAGGCTAATCTTCCTCAAGAGAAAAAAAATGGGCTGAGCAGAAAGTTGGTAGATTATTGCCTGTGTCACCTAAACATTGACGGCTCAGGACGATGCTCCTGGTGCATTCTGTTATTTCTAGTCTCTCTGGGGTTATTCCTACATAGTAAGTATTGTGCAGAGAAACACCAAGAGTCCGTTTTTCTCTCCTCATCCCCACAAGGATACTAAATTTTATATGTAGTTGGTTCTCTCTAATTACTAGCAGTAAAACTCTTTAAAAAAATGGAAAGTTTACTTGTATGCATATGTGTTTCACAAACGGCAGAGTGCACAACAAATCAAGACATTCTATCCTGCTTCCCAGATAGCCAGTGTACTAGTGTCCTCTAACTGCTCTAACAAATTATCATGAACTCAAAGGCTGAAAACTGCACAAATTTAATACCTTACAGTTCTGAAGGTCGGACATTTCAAATGTATTGGCAGGACCGAGTTCCTTCTGGAGGCTCTGGAGGAGAATCTGACTTTTCTAGAGGCTGCTTACATTCCTTAGTTTGTGGTCCCTTCCTCCATCTTCAAAGCCAACAGCTTAGCCTCTCTCTCTGTCTCTGTCTCTCTCTGTTTCTGTGCTTACATTGTCACATTGCTTTCTATCTTTGACTCTTCTTCCTCCCTCTTATAAGGACCCTTATGATTACATTGGCCCACTCAGATAGTCCAGGATAATCTCCTCGGCTCACGATCCTTAATGTAATCATGTCTGCAAAGCCCCTTTTGTTATGTGAAGTAACATACTCACAGGTTCTAGAGATTACAGCATAGACATCTTTGGGGGAACCAATGTTGAGCCTACTACACAGGGTCAGACTGGGGGTGGAAAAAAGAGGGAAAACCTAGGCAAGAAAAATAGAAGGAGGCATCTGGTGAACAGGTGGCCACAGGTTTACAGTAGGACAGTCCTGACAAGTAGGAGAAGCATTCCTAGACACGCAACTAGTAGGAAGGTGATCTTCAACTGCTGGCGGCTCGATGGATGGAAATGTGATGGTTGAAATGAGTGGAGCCATATTAGAATAGAGCCAGAGCAGCCATTTCGGAGGAATTGCCTTGGACATCTTGTTTTCTTTATCTTCCAAACTGGACCAAACCACCGACATTCCAAGAAGTCAGAAAGGGCAAGAATATCCTGTTTGTAAGGACTGATGAAACTGGACTTTGCTAAAGACCAAATCGCTAACCAATCAATGAAGTACAAGTCTAGCCTTTTGCCTGATGACTGAATCTCAAACCAATCTATGAAGTACAAACCTAGCATTGCCTCATCTAGCATCAATGAACTCTACTTTAATATAATTCACCTCATCTTCCTCCCTTTTTCCTCCAAAACCCCTGAGCCCCTCTCCTATAATCAGAGCATATTTGAGTTTCTACTCAAATATGGGTCTCCAGAATTGCAATTCTTGAGACCCTAAATAAACTTTTTGCTTCTCTTGCTGTTTATGCCTCTTATTTGTTGACAGAACCTTCTATCTACAGCCTGCTGAGAACTTTAGGAGAGTGGTAAAAATGTCAGAGAAACAAGATTAAGGACCATTTTGGTGTTTCTTCCTGTGGGAAGATAATTAGTTATATATAATTACAAATAATTATAAATATAATTATAATTATTATATTTTATTATATAAATATTATAAATAATCAGAAATAATTATATATGATGTAGTACAATTATGACTATAATATTTATAAACATGTCCTTTTACCCTATATCATTATCATAATGCCTGTTTGTGTTGAATGTATGTGCAAGTTTAGACTCTAAGACCCCTTAAATAAAAAGAAAAATATTGGCCAGTGTGATATTGTGACTTATAACAAGAAATATATATTTGATCTTCCTCCCGTTTCTGACACAGAGCTTCTAAAATCCTTGGAATTTCCTAAGCGGTGAAACAGAGAGAGGGAAAGAAAGAGAAAGGTGTCTTCTGTTATGTTAACAAGGGGGCTTTTGGAAAGCCCCCTTGTTACCTAAGGATGGGGTCTGGTTGCCAGGGGAAACAACCCCGTGTTTAGAGGTTTGGAACTTCCAGTGGCAGCCCTCCACCTCTGAGAAGGTAAGAGGAGCAGGAGGTTGAATAGATTGCCAATGGCCAATGATCTAATCAATCATGCCTATGTAATGAAGCCTCCCTTCAAACCTAAAGGATGGGGTTGGCAGAGCTTCCAGATGGGTGAACACACGGAGATTTGGGGAGAGTGGCGCACTTTGAGACAGCATGGAAACTCCACATCCATTACCATATACCTTGCCCTATGCATCTCTTCCATTGGGCTGTTCCTGACTTATATCCTTTTATAATAAACCAGCAATCTAGTAAGTAAAATGCTTCTCTGAGTTCTGTGAGCTGCTCTAGCAAATCAATTGAACCCAAGTCGGGGGTCATGGGAACCTCCAATCTATAGCCAGTAGGTCAGAAGCACAAGTGATAAGCTGGAGTTGCAACTGGCATCTGAAGTTGAAGGGGCAGACTTGTAGGACTGAGTCCTTAACCTGCAGGATCTGATGCTATCTCCAGGTAGCTAGTGTTGTAAGTGAGCGAAAGTGAGGCCATCTTGTTTTGCTAAATGGCCCAGCCCTTCCTCTGTGTGATTACTCGCTGCTCTGTACGTACTCTAAAAAATTCACACGCTCTCTTGGTTTATGGTCTCTGCTTACATATGTACTCTCCCATAGCTTGACAAGTTAAAACTTTGTTCTCTGAGTTTCTCACTAGGAACAGGCTGACCACAGGTGGGAAACACACCTACAATGTATCCATCACAGCAGACAGAAGAATGGACCAATAAGGAAACCCCCTCCTTAACTTCTCGTTTTCTCTATATAATTGCCTCAAGATTCTGTAATCCCTGAAGATGGGTTTTTGAGACTTTAGTCTGCCATCATTCTTCTTATGCTGGCTAATCGAGTTAAAACTTCCTTTCTGAGTCCTTAACTCGTGATTAATTGGCTCAGATGATGGCAAGGAGAGCAAGCCCGGTGCTCGGTATCAGTGTCAGAATTGAGTTGAATTATAGGACACCCAGCTGGTGTCAGAAAATTGTTTGCTGGTGTGAAGAACCTCCTTCTTCCCCCGACACGTGTTGAAATTTGTGACCAGAACCTTTAGCCAGGTATGAGACTATGCCAGATAAGACAGTTTCCAAGATACTGCATCTGGTGCTTACAATGTGTATCAGATAGCACTGTGGTAGGTACGGGGTCGGAAGAGAGGGTTGCCAAAGCAGAACAAATGATAAGGAGAGGGCATAACTCCAAACCAGCTAACAATCCCCCCGTGCATTGTCTGGCCATTGAGCATTTGCCTAGGGCTGACCTGGCTTAAAATGACAAAGAAGGGCAGATACCAGGCACATCTTGGAACAGTGCAGTATGTCTGTTCAGGGTTTTGGCTTCAGGGCGCCATGATTTATTTGAGTTAGACCCAAGTCCCTAACAGAGTTTCATACCTAGTAGATTAAGCTGCACTCCATTCCCCCTCCAATAGGAAGAGGCTGACTTCATTTTATATTGAATAACATAAACATCAGCTATGTTTAATAGTTTAAGAATGCCAGCTGGAACCTAAGTTTGAAAACTACAATGGAGAACACTTTCCCCAAGAGGTGAGGACCTATGATCGGGGATCACCGAAAACCAGATGAAATGTGTCAAGGGTATGGCAGAGATAACTTCAGTTTTTTTTTTAAAAAAAAATCTATCTATTATCTATCTATCGTCTATCTAAACTTAAAGAGTGCTATCCATCCTCCCAAAATATGCGACAGAGGTTATGTGAAATAGATCAAAATTACCTCATTGCCATCCTTCTCCTGATAAGAGGTTACGGGAAGAGGATGTGTTGCTAAGAATTTAATTCTAAAACCCAGCCTTTACTGGTTGAGCTGTAATCAGTAAGAAGTTCAGTATTTGACCAGTAATAATTTTTTTTTTCTTGAGGAAGTTTAGCTCTGAGCTAACTACTGCCAGTCCTCTCTTTTTTGCTGAGGAAGCCTGGCCCTGAGCTAACATCCGTGCCCATCTTCCTCTAGTTTATATGTGGGATGCCCACCACAGCATGGCATGCCAAGCAGTGCCATGTCCGCACCCAGGATCCAAACCAGTGAACCCCAGGCAGTCAAGAAGCGGAACGTGCGAACTTAACTGCTGTGCCACCAGGCTGGCCCCCGACAAGTAATCATTTGAAAATCATCTTTGAGTAAGAGTGTTCCAAACAGAAGAGATAGCATGTGTAAAGGTCCTGGGGAGGGAAACATGCTTAGAATGGTTGATGAGCAGAAAGAAGAGCTAACTAACTAGAGCATGCGGACAAAAGGGAAGCTAGGGAGAAAAGTGTTGAGTAACAGCCAAGGAGAGATCATGTGGGGCTTTGTAGGGCATGGTAAGGACTTTAGATTTTATTTTAAGCCAAGAAGTGAGACAATTTTGTATCTGTGCCACCGTGTGGCCGATAGACTGGGGGTGGGAGGGGTAAGCGTGGAAGCACGGAGACTGGCTAGCAGGCTGTTGCATTTGTTCAGGTGGGAGAAGAGGTGGCTGTGATAGCTGTGCAGTGGCATTAAAGGGTCATATTTGTGATGTATTTTGGAGGTGATCCTGATGGAGATCACTGCTGATTGGATTTGAGGTATGAAGAAGAAAAAGGAATCAAGCCTGTGAAAGAGACTTAGAGAACCCCAACATTTCGAGTGCTGATTGGGGAGGAGATGCCCAAAGGAGACAATGATACAGAGGGCCCCCTCCACTGAAGACAGGGCTGAAGTCCATGGCCACTGGGCAGATGGTGGAGCAATTAGGAAAATAGCTCTCTTCCTCAATATGGAATTAGAATGTGACTTTTTCACTATATTTTAATCTTAAAGAGAGGGAGACTGACTCTGCGATAAATTGAATTATATCCTCCGTAGCTATGCAGCAATTGCATAGTTAAGCCCCAGCAAGACGCATGACATGCTATCCTGCAATAACCTAGTGGATAAAATGGAGAAGTATGGGGTGAATAATAAAGGGATTTGTAATTTATTGAAAGAATCTGCCTCAAATGGCAAATGGCTCAATTTCAGCTTAGAGGGATGTTTCTTATAACACAGAAAACTGCCAACAGCTGAGATAAAGAAATAGAGGGCTTGCTCATTAAGTTTGTGTATGACATAAAGCTGCAGAGAGACATAAATACATAAAAGACAGAATTAGGATCCAAAACTCTTCACATTTATATCTAACAAGATTAATTTAATGAAGGTTCATGTAAGGTCTGACATGTAGGTCCAAAAAGAGCAAGTGGATAAACGTAAGTGTAGAGAGTCAGAAGCGGGAAGACACATCTGTAGAAAGATATCAAAGTTTTAACATTCAGAGAGATTGGTATTAGCCCACAGTGTGATGGGACTGCCAAAGAAATTAATGCAATTCCAAGTGGCACTCATGATGTATTATCCAGACAGATATTAGACCACATTTGGTTTCTTAGAAGCCACAACTGAAGGACATTGACAAATGGAAATAAAAGAGTTTAACTGAGAGAGACTGAAAAAACCACATGTAAGATGTGGACGACCTGAATTATGTCTAATTCATTCAACAAAGATTTGCTCTGTATTAAGTTTGTGTCAGGCACTGCCATAGGCACTCGAGCTACAGTAGGAAACAAATCCTCAATCTTAAGAGGATGGCATTCCAGAAAGGAGTAATAGCCAACAACTGTGGACTAGAAGAGATACAAGATGTATTCTGAACTGCCCAAAGGAGCAGAAGTTATAACAATTAGGAGCTTTAGGGAAACCTAATTTTCTTCAGTATTAAAAACAGAAAAAATACTCCAGAGCTTCTTAACAGTTTTCTGAGAAGGAGGAAGTGTTTTGACGTTAGTAAGTTCTCTGTCACTAGAATCGTTAAGACAAATAGGAAGTTATGCATACAAGTCCTCTTTAAAGACATCTTACATGCATATTCCAGAAAATTTTAAAAGTAAAGGGTTAAAAAAGAAAGAAAGAAAAATTGTCCATAATCTAATAACTTGATACAGTCTCTTTCTCTAGGTACCTCTCCCTGTTTCCTTACACACACACACACACACACACCACTAATCCTATCTACATATTAGATGGGTAAGATCTTATCATAATATAGATTTATGTCCCTTTTTACTGATGAATGATGGAATAATATTGTATTACATGGATACACCATGATTCAAACCATTCCTCTGATACTGAAATTTCCTGGTGTTTCCCTTTTTGGTTTTGGTCATGAATGATTCCATGGTGAGGATCTCTGTGTTATTTGTGCTCTCACCCGATCATTTACTTGGGATAGAGTTCTGAAAGTGTAATTACTATGCAGAGAGCTATAAGAAATTTTAAGATTTTGGATGTATATTTTAAAATTAATTTCAGGAAGGTTAAACTCATTTACATGCCTATTAGCATGAGGATACCAATGTTACCTCACTTTAGACAATATTATTATGTTTTAAATCCTTTCTAATTTCATGGGCAAAAATTGGCGTCATGTTTTAGTTTGTTTTCTTAGATGACTAGTGAGGTTGAAGACGCATTTCAGATGCTGGTTAATTATTTGTCTTTCTGTAAGTTAGGATCCAAAGGTATTAGAGTTTCCTTTAGTGACTTGAAAATGCTCTCTAGACATTAAGAACATGACTTTTTAATATTTAGCATGTCTTTATGGCAACTAACTTTTCCTCATTGTCTTTGTTCTTTGGTTTTGCTGACTATTTTTATATAGCAGGGAAAAATATTGGTAAATTTGATTCCACAATATTAGATTTTCTGCATATATGAAATAATACAAAAATGAAATGCATTAACCTAGGAAATATTTGTCTCAAATATTTCCAACAAAATATTAATATGCTTAACATTTAACACCTCAAACAAATCCATTAAAAAATCTGAAAATGCAATAAATAGGTGCAAAAAGAACAAAAACACACAATAAATCCAAGAAACAGTTTAATCTCACCGGCAATAAAATGAATTGAAAGAAAATATCAATGTTTAAATTTCATCTATCATATTAGCAAATATTAAAATAAGTGATAATACTACTGTCTGTGTGGTGATACAAATACACACAAACTACTGGAAAGCAGTTTGGTAATATGCTATGTATTAAGAACTTGAAAATTTCATATTCTTTGTCCCAGTAAGTCTACTTTTGGAAAGTTGTATTGAATTCTTTAGAGATGTGGTTACAGATACGTGCACAAGTATGTTTATTGCTTCATTATCTACAAAAAATTTGTAAGCAATCAAAGTGTCCAGTATTAGAAGATTTAAGTAAATTATGTTCTATTCATGACGTGAAATGTCATGCTGCTAATGAGAAGTGCTATCATCTTGGAAATTAAAAAATCTAAGAGCTAAATAAAAACATCCAGGAAAAAGTTTGGAAGACAAAATTGAGTCTGTTTTCTGGAGAACAGAAGACAAAGACGAAAAAATAAGGAAATCAGAGAATTCATTTGGGAGGGCTGACATCCTATTAGTAGGAGTTTCTGTAAGGGAGAATAAGGACATTAGGGGAAAAGAAAACGGTCAAGGAAAAAAGTGACAGGACATTTTCCAGAACTGAAAGATGTGCGTTTCCAGATTGCACAGTCCAATGAGTGCCCAGCACAATGAATGGGGAAGAAAAACACAGACACACACACCCCTCCCCCCAACATAATTGTGAAATTTCATAACAGTCTGGAGATAAAGAGAAGATTGCATTTGCTTCCAGAGAGGAGAATCAGTTCACAAGGAACTAGAACGATAATGGCAGCAGACTTTCTCAACAGCGGGACTAAAGGCCAGAAGACAAAACTGTCTCAAAAACTCTGAAGGAAAATGATTTCCAACCTTGAGTTCTTTATCCAGCCAAACTGTCAATCAAGCAGGAGAATAGAATAAAAGCATATTTGGAGAGCAAATCCTCAAAAAAGGCGCCTACATTTATCTTGCTCAAATTCTCTCAAGAAATTACAGGAGGATGTTTTCTACCAAACCAAGCAGTTACAGAGAGAAGGAAGGAGCATAGGATCAAGAGAGCTGGGGTCTCAGACGGGAGGAAGCAAGGGGAATCCGAGGATGAGGTCAAGGGAGGCCCTGGGGAGAGCTGGGCAGCAGGTGGACAGGGAAATCTGCCTTCACAAAAGCAGGCGGACAGCGGACCTCTGCATGGGTGTCTCCTCCAGTTTACCGTAATCCCTTCCACTCACCCGCGTCCTGAAACCCAGAAAGGCTGCCTGATAGCTTTGAATGTGTGGAAAACTGTATCAAGAGGTGTTTTATAGAACTACTGAAGGGTGTGACAAGACTAAGAGATTCAAAGAAAAATAAGCAAAAATTTAATGAGGCAATATTAACTCCAAAGTAAAGAAAAAATTGAGCAAAAATGACAGCTAAATTTACTGAGCGCTCCTTATACGTCACTTAATGTTCTAAGGCCTTTTACACATATTAACTCCTTTAATCTTTACAACCAACCTAGCAAGTTGGTACTCTTGCTGTCTCCATTACCCAGGGAGGGAATAATAGAGCTGGGATTTGCCTAAGGCGCCAGAGTAAGATTTGAACTCAGCCTGCCAGGCTCTCAACCTCCTCTCCAAGAAAAGAAATGTAACCACAGCACTCAGTTTGGCTCAGCAGTGAACAATATTAGCATCGTCTAAATGATAAAACCACTGAATATAGATCGACCCCTAAACTGTCATACAACCATATTGAGAAGATGGAAGAGTGGGAATAAAAAGAAATGTAAAAACATGTAAGAAATTGACAATAAAACTTCACCTGCAGTAATAGATAGTCAGTAAATAATATCTAAACACCCACAACTGTATATATCTCTGTATATATGCATATGCATATATATATATTTAGATATTTATTAACTTCCTGTTACAGCAGGTGATCTGTGTGTGTGTGTATTTGAAATATGGAGGTAACTATCAGAAGAAAAGGAAAAAAAGTTGAGAGTGGTAGCTTTGCTAGCCATTTAACAGCATTTCATTTTTAATTCAAAACTATGTTCATGTATTACAAACACACACATTTCTGTAATACATCTCTCTCTATGTACATCTGATGCTGACAAAGATTTTTAAAGGTATTGGTCATGGTCAATAGTCTGTGCGCACCAGAAATACTTACATATTTGTTAATGGTTGCCATCCAGATACCCAGTGCATCTCTGCCTTCCTGCCTGGTCTGGAATCTCTCAACCCCCAAAACCTCTGTCCAAGGCAATAACAGAAGAGTGAAGGTCTGGCTGAGCAGGGGGCCCCAAGACCCTGCTTCCACCCCACAGCCAGCCAAGCACCAGCATCATCCCTGTTGGGTCTGGGCCTATATTCTCTCCATTGAGAATATACAATATTTTTTAAGATCATCCTTGCTTATGAAATGACCTTACGTGAAAGAAGAAGATACAAATTATATATCTGCAAAGTCAATAAAAGTGAGTTTATCTATGTGAGGAATAATGGATTATTTTTCTCTTTATAAGCTGGATTTTGAATATTTTCCATAAAAACACATATTAATGTTAAGACTGACCAAAAAAATGTAAAAACTTGAACAAACAAAACCCATAGACGGGTGCAATCCTGTGTTTATACTGCCCCTCACTACGTGTCTGGATCCCATAAGCTTGTTCAGGCCAATTTCCACTTTTGTAAATAGCAGCCCCTGAAAACATTTGAAAGACAAAGGTCTAAGAGCCAAAACACAGAGGTCAGGGTTGTGAAGGGAGTCCTGATCCTTGAGAATTTAAAGGATTTTAAAATCTCTATTTTACCATTCTCATGATTACAGGAGAAGCCAGGTAGACAGTGGGTATCCAGCTAGGCAAGAGGCAGGCACAGACAATCCCAGGGCAGGTCAGACGGTTGGACATCCCCAACCATTAATTCCTTGTCCAGCTGCATTACATATTTGAAGAAGGGATAGGATACAGCCTAATTAATCTGGTTTTCCCACTCCTGCAGAAAGGCACAGTACATCCTAAATTGCTCCTCCTCTGCCAGCATACAAGAGTTCTCATGAGTGGCTGCTTACAACTTCTCCTCGCAACTCTCTGACTTCTCCAATTCTGGGGTAGGAGGAGCGCAAGAGCGTGCTTCAGAGCCTGACGCCACAACCCCAAATTCCAAAGTCCCTTTTGCCTGCTGAAGATGGGTTGACCGACTGTCCCAGGCTGTCAGGGACTGAGGAGTTTTCCAGGAAGTGGGACTTTCGGTGCTAGAATGGGGAATGTCTCTGGCAAACCAGGATGAGTTACCCTAGCTGTAGATCGTTATGGGAGCAGTCAGGGAGGGCATGAATGGGTATCGCTGCTAGGCAGGCAAAGGCTAACCTGGAAACACCCTCGTTCCCCCTGGCCTTTCCCACAGGGACAGCGGCTGGAAGTCAGGAACCTCACCTAAGAGAGTGTGAAATCATATCCCCTCAAATGAGTTGTGAAGAAGAACTCAGCATAAGTGAGCAGCAGCTTTGAAATACCATGTGTAAGGCCAAAAGCCTTGGGGGTCTGGCAGGTCAAGCAGAAGCTAGGGAATCCAGATGGAGTGGTGGGGACTGAGTGGCACACTGAGAAGACGCCTTGGGGGCAGCTGATGCCCGGCTCCCACTGAGGTTGCCAGGTGGGATGAGGACCCAATGTGGCCAGATCTTCTCATGTTTCAGGGAAATCCAGAAACCTGGATTTTATGTGAAATCTCAACTCTTCAATGTGACAACTAATTCCAAGGACGTGTAAACACTGCAGCCTTTCAAAACTCGTGTCCGTTGAGTTGGTATGATGCTTGATCTCTGCAAAAGTAAGATTCACATCTCTGCAACACTAATCAAGTGTTCCCCATGTGGGACAGAAGGTGCCTGGGGGGAATCAGAACTTCCACAGGATTCCCCATTCGGCCTTAACTGCTTCGTAATTGGGATCTCTCTCTTTTTTTCTCTCTCCAGATATGCAGGTAACCCTACCCTCCACCCAGGTACCAGATGTGGGCAATGAGGAGAACTTCCTGATTTGTTTCTTTGCCCCTCCCTCACCTCCCACTCCTGCAACCAGGTCTGAACAATGAACTGGCCATTCCTCTCCAGGGTGGCACATGGCCTTAGAGCAGCTACAAAAGCCCAAACTTATGGGTTGGTTATCAGTTTCTTTAGAAATTCCTACTGCAGAGTCCAATTCTCTGGGCTCCTCTTTGGCCTTTAAAACCAATATCTCATTCAGACACACTGAAGGGAAACATCCTGGGCTGGAGCCTGCTCACGGGCAAGAGAAGGCTCCTACAGCTGCTGGTGTCTGATGGGGGCACGTGCTAGGACTGCTAATTAGCATTTCAGAAATTAATTTTCTTTTTGCAGATTAAGGTTGCCCTTGTAAATTAATAAATATAAGGTTTCTGAGATACCAGAGAGGGGGAACAGTCACCTGCACTGAACTGCCAAGTTTTGGCAGTCCTGAAATCCTCAAATAGTGGGAGAATTGGATCCTATGGACAATGCTCCTCAAGTGCCATCTGAAGACCACTTGTCTCAAAATCACCTGGAGGTGCTTTACAATTCAGATTCCAGGGCCCAACTCTCAACCTACGGAATCAGATTCCATAATGGAGAGGCCCAGGACACTGAACTTCACCAAGCTCCCCAGGTCACTGGTACACAGAGTAAATTGTAAGACCCACTGCCACATGGCCTTTCTTCCTGCTTTCTAAGTGGCCAGGAGGTTCGCTTTGCCTCACCCTTTGAGCAGATAAAAGAGCCAAAAGGGACTGGAAGTTCTGATTCCCCCCAGGCACCTTCTGTCCCACATGGGGAACACTTGATTAGTGTTGCAGAGATGTGAATCTTACTTTTGCAGAGATCAAGCATCATACCAACTCAACGGACACGAGTTTTGAAAGACTGCAGCGTTTACACGTCCTTGGAATTAGTTGTCACAAGAGGGAATAGGAAAAAAGAATATGAGGGAGGAGGAACCACTCCTTTGAAGTTGAGAAAGTCACATTTGAAATGAGGACAATTTTCAGAGCCAGTGACGAAAGCAGACAGTCCATCTCATGATGGAAGAGGCTCCCGAAAGGCAGGTAAGATTTATTTTGAATGTACTTCACACCAAGGACTCAGCAAGACACTGTCATTAATTTCTTCAACATTTACATATATGTATCAAACAAGAATTTAAGCACAATCACATTAAATGGAACACATAGGATTATTTAATATTGATAAATAGGCCACATGAAGATACAGCAATCACTATACTTTCTGTGCAACCAGCATACAGTGTTAGTAATATAAACATAAGCTGAAAGACAGTAGTGTGATGTTTTGACATACCATTAATCAATCTGGTAAAACAAGTAGACAAAACTTAATGTTAAAGAATTTTAATAATGCAACCAAAAAGTTGAAGTCACTAGGTGTATAGCAAAGTGTACCACCTAAAACAGATGATTGCCCTCAAACATTGATGGTGTGCACAGGCACAAATATTCCAGAGGGCAATTTGGTAATATGTATCAAACTCTTTGAAATATGTATCTTCTTTAATTCTGAAATTTTATACCTAGAAATTTATGCTATGGACCAAGTTGTATGTACAAAGATGGCAACTGTAGCATATACATGTCCAAGAATGGGGGCTAGTTAAATAAATCAGTGCCTTAGGTATATTTTTATCAAAGGAAAAGTTTCCCCAGATGAAATTGCAAAGCCCTCTTTGTGAAACTCTGATTGAGCCCGAGTGTTGGCCTCCTAGAGCCTTGCATGTTCTCAGGAGAGGTTCTCATTTCCCACGAGGCTCACTCAACAGGGAGCCCTGGGGCCTGCAGAGGCTCATGGCCAGCAGAGGGTGCACCAAAAATGGGGGCTGGTTGGGGATTTGGACATCTCAACATCCTCCATCGTGGAAGGTGGCCAGTGTAAGGATCAGGCGAGACACCTTAGAAGCCAGGTATTCAGTTGTAAATCAAGACCATACACCTTCCCCTCCCCCCTTACACTGTGCAGGTCTGCACTGAAATCACATACCACTTTGGCAAAGGAGGGACTGGGAAAAATCCCAACTTTTTATTTTTGGTCAGGAAGACTGGTCCTGGGCTAACAGCTGTTGCCATCTTCCTCTCTTTTGCCTGAGGAAGATTTTCACTGAGCTCCCATCTGTAGCAATCTTCCACTATTTTTTATTTGGGGGAATGCACCACAGCGTGACTTGATGAGCAGTGTGTAGGTCCACGCCTGGGGCTGAACCCATGAACCCTGGCCACCGAAGCAGAGCATGAGAACTTAACCATACACCACTGGGCTAGCCTGGAAAATCCCAACTTTGAGTTTTTCTGAAAGTAAGTAGATCAAGGAGCATAGGAAAACTAAGAAACATGTATCACTAAAATCAGAATAGTAGTTACCTCTGGGGAGAGAAAAATTTAATAAGGAAGGATAAAGGGTCTTCAAAAGCATTGATAATATTTTATAACTTAAGTCAGATAGATAGTAGGTACTAGGCTCATTATATTATTCTTTATACCTCTCTGTGTGTCTAGAATATTCCATAATATACTTTTAGAAAGACATGGGTTACTCTGCTGGGCTGAAGAGATAAGCTGTGTCATGTGACCATGACATCTTGGGATCAAGAGATAGATGTGATAAGTGTGGAGAGATTTCTTTTTTGTGTTTTTAAATTATTTTTCACATAAAACAAAAATAAAGCTTTAAAACAAAAGTAACATAGTGAGAGAGTAGTGGTGAGGCCATCCACAAACACCGGCATGGGCTGGCTGGAAGCAGGGCATTGACTGTCTTTCAATAGCAGGTTTGAAGTTATCTGTCCCCTGGCCGCAGAGGCAGCAGCTCCCACTGTCACCTGAGAACTCTGCTCTGGGGTTGGTGGTGTATGAGGTCTCAAAAGTATCTGCTCTCATAGCTTGTGTGTATGTCCCTTGGAGGCTCTGGAGTAAATAAGTGGATGAATGTTTGACTACCACCCTTCACTCCTGCTGTGGAAGACAGATCCTTTTAGCATTTCCTTGCCCTATGATACCTTGGCTCCATGTCCTTGTGGACATGCAAGAGACGTGTGGACATGGACAGGCAAGGGAGAGAAGCGCAATGGGGAATTGGACACTCTGCCATGCTCTAGCCAGAGGGGATGGAATTGGGCGAGAGTTCTCATCCATACTGAGGTGGGGAGCACTCATTCCAAGGAGCACTGCTCCACTTTCTCGAGTGCCCCCCTCCCAGGGACATTCTCAAGGATCAAGGGTCAGGGTGCAGAGCCGCAGGGTGCAGGGCAATAGCGGGAGTGCAGGAGGCAGCAGCATGCAGTGCCTGGGCACAGCCACGAGGGCTCCCTGTGTGGCCAATGTGGAAGTCAGCAAATGTGTTCGTAGGAGCACTACCCTCGCATCAAGCACTGGGGCCAGGTGGTGGAGGGTAACAGAAAGAGGATCATGTCCCAGAGAGGACACCTCATGGCACTGTTGGAGGATACCAGGTAATGACATTGGCATAACGTTTGTCTGTTTCTCCCACCACATGTCCAACCAACATACTGAGTTTCATTTACTGTCACAACGTAAGGAAGGACAGGCAAATTCAAAGGGACCTTTGCTAAAATTATTATGAGATTAAGATTAATGTCTGTCATACCTTTCTGTACTGACTCTATGAGTGAGTGAATTAAGATAAATTAAAATGGCATGGCTGAATGAAACTAAAATTAGGGGAAGAGCTAATTTGTGCATCAATTTTTACTAAACAATGAAGTCTAAACATGTTATTTATGCTCAGTCATGAATAAAATGCAGCCTTCAATTTCTCCATGATTGAAGGATGATTGTTTCCACAGGCTTATTGAATCTTGGTCTGACATTATCTAGTATAATGTAATAAACCAAATTGAAATTTCATTTACAGAAATTAATGGGGTCATGACCCCACATACTATTTTGTAGCCAAGATGCATGTTTGTTGAGAAAAGTAAGATTCTCACAGCATGAACCATCAATAGGACTGAATCTCTCCTGTTGTGTCAAGAGATCAGATTTTCAATCATTGATGTTAGGACCCTTCTAGGAGAGCATTGTTTTATGAAGTTGTACCAAAATGAGATTTTTTCCAAGTCTGTTGTTGAAGAAGTAAAAGTAGATTGTTTCCAGCATCAAGATTTGGTTGTAAACAAGTCACACCCCAGAAGCTAAGACAAATTGGATGGAAGTGGAAGAAGACACTTACATTCAGGGACCTCTCATGAGGATGGACGGTCCTAAGGCTGTGTTGGCCATCTGGAGAAATTCCATCAGGCAAGAGAAGACATATGCTTAGCTGGGAGAAGGGCCAAGGTGGGATGGATTATGGGCCAATCAGAAGGGATGAAGCAAAAATATGAATGGCAGAAGCAGTGAGATTTGATGGTTGAATTAAGCAGCTCAGGGTCTAAATTCGCATTCTCTAAGCCTGTGATGGATGTCCCTTTTATATGTGCCCTGGGCATCTTGCTGGAAGAGAAGTTGGTCTGAGAGCTGATCCTAGGGGCTGGTCCTAAGGAGGTGCTGGTCCTGAGGAGCTGGTCTGAGGTTCCCAGAGGCAAGCTAATGTAGTTCTGGCAGATAGATGGCAGATTGCGGCATTGACATCTCTTCCAACTTCCTCCTGGTGTGCCTTCCTCCACTACGGAGACTGGAAAGATGAAAACGATTTATCCCAGACTTCCCTGCACTAGGATGATCAGTTCTACTTACGTGAGACCTGAAGTTAGAACCCACTTTTGTAGGGAGGCACGTGAGGTAGCCATGTTGCTGATATGGCTCTAACTGGCAGGTAATTGTTCTGGAGGCAGTCTCTTGATCCCCACTTAGAACTGGAGGGCTGTGTGATCCTGGAGCCAGTATGGGGTCCAGTGGCTTCCTGATTCACCAACTTTCTAAATATAGCACAAGTAGCAGTTCTCTGTTCTAAAAGTCATTCCTGGAGACTCAGTCTAGAATCTGCTTCTCTAACCATTCCAAAAATTTGGAAGCACCTAATTTCCTATATTAAATCCCTTTCTATTTATGTGCAATGAGGCTCTGACTGATATCACAACTCTATTTGACCAATAATTCTGGCTAGTCTTTCTGGTGCCCGGAATCTCAATACTTCCTAGAGCAGAAACGTATATTGAGATATTAATAGGTTGCTTTTCCCTGTCCTGTTCTCCGCCCTCCCCACTTCATGCTTCAGAGACAGCTTTCTTTTCAAACTACACTCTGAGGACGCAAACACATGAAGCAAACACATAGACAATGAAGAGTCCTTTTCTTGACCTTTCGGTTCTTAAACAGACTTGCAAATCTTTGGTTAAGAGCATAGTCTTGAAAGCCAATGCACTGTTGATTGACAAAAACTGGGTGTGCGAGAAAGAGATCTGTTTTATTTTGATTAAAAAAAAAAATGGCTTGGCTCAAAAGGAGCAAGGACCAAGCCCAGAGAACCAAAAGTATAGAGTTTATATGATAAAATATAGAGTTTTTTTAAAAAAAGTGTGATGTCATAAAGTTTTTCTTCTCTACACGAGGTAGGAGTTCAGTCATCAGCAGGAAGGGAAACAAGACGGACTCAGTGAGAACTTCGGTGCTGCCGGGATCCCCAAGAATGGACTCAGGTCTTCGTCTCAAGTTTCAGGCTGCACAGGTAATGGGAACCCAAGACATAATTTTAGGGTCAATATGGGAGCAGAGGATGCGTCCTTGGGATTCACTTGTCAGATCACAGGCCAGGAGAAGCAAGCCGCACCCAACATTGCTCCTGAAGGGCAGAGAGGCAGTGTCCTGGGGAGGGGCTGAGGTAGACGTGCCTCAGGGCAGCCTCACCGTCAGCACTTCCCAATGTGAAGTGAAGAGGCTTAAATTCAGGGCCTCCCGCTTACAAAGCCTGGGAGAGGCCCCAAATGGGTTCACAAATAAGATATCTTAGCTGCCATCCGTTCAGACCACTGTCTCTTTCTTCTCTACCTGCCCCTCCATCGCAATTCCCTTATGTGGAGTGGCCATAGACTGTTAGGATCTGTGTAAAAGAAATCTGCTTTGCGGGTACATTCCAGCTGCTGTGCTGGGATATAAGTACATGTTTGCGGGTACTTCCTTGTATAGCCATCCTGGTGTAGGGATAGCTTTCAGGAATACTCATTACCTTAAACCGTGCCATCTCCTCTGCCATCATGACAGGGAAATGCAGAGTCAAAGAACATATTGAAATACGAATATGCCCTGTGGTGCCCAGAACTACTGGAAATATGTGGGTAGTGGAGAAGAAACTGTATCTGCAACCTGTGGCACCAGAAGCTGATGTGTGGGAAATTCTTCCAAACAGCAAATGTGTAAAATGGTAAACTGAGAATTTGGTTCTCATTGCTGTCTTGTCAACATGGAAGTTCCATGCTCTTGGAAACATACTCAACTCTCAGTTTTTGTTTTTTAACAGGAATCATACAAAATAGAATTTATAAGAATTTCTTTGCTGATAAAGCACAAGCATGTATTAATACTACTGAGAGAGTGTGTCTGTGTGTGAAGCCACATGTTTTATCAACCATACTAAAGACTGAATTATCTTTCTATTCTACCAATTTAAACAAACAATATTCTAAAATTGTTATCATACAAGAGGCAATTGAAGAATTTGCCAAAACATATAGGACAAAAGTATTACCGAGCTAAGAGTTAATTAATTAAAAGTATTTTTCTAGATTCTGTGCTGTTTGTGGTACCTCAGCTTTTTCAAATGTGCAATTTGTTGTGATTTCTTTTCTCATTCTAAATAAAAACTCACTTTGTTCTTAATTTTACATGTTTTTTTTCTTAAAAGAGGCCTCAAATTGTATAAATTGCAGGCCTCGTAAAATCAGGATGCATCCCTAATTTCCAGCCTAGAGTTCCTGAGCCCCTCAAAGGGGCTGCAGAAGATCTGAGAGGTTGTGTCCCAAAGGGTCAGAGCTGAGGATGAGGAAGGTGCAACATATATAATGTTTGTGGCCTGAGGCCAAGGCTGAAGCGTGGACATTGACAAGAGACACTTATGCAGAAATGAGCATGGGCCAATAAGGAGAGAGGACGGCTTGCAGAGCAGAGGCTCCCTCTCCAATGACAGGATGATAGCTCAGCCTCCTCACCCCCAACCTCATCCCAAAGAGAAGAACAAAAATAAAAGGAGAGATAAAATCTTGAATTGCCTCAAACTAGACGTATCTAGCTACCTTGAATTGGCAAGATTAGGTTTTCAACCGTTAGTGGAAATACGGTCCTGATGGCTAACTTAAATTCAGTTACAGGGAAATAAAGAAAAGTATGCATTTGAATTCTAGAATCAGTGACTTGAAAAATTCATCCGACTCCATGAGGATTTTGGCTTCCCTCCACAATCATCAAGGCCAGCTACAGGGTAGAGACTGCAGAGAAGGCTTTCCCTTCAGTAGGATATCACTGAGAACTGGTGGGTTAGGGTGGATCCGTAGAAAGGAAGGGAGTTGGAGAGGGCCTGGTATGGAGCCAACTGCCCCAGACACCCCAGATAGGCCAAGGAGCCGGCTCTCCTTACTGCAGAACAAGGGCCAGAGCACAGAACTGGTTGTAGATCCCCATTCATTCATTTAACAAACCTTTACTGGGAGCCTCCTATAAGCTTGGTACTGAAAATACAGCAATAACACAACAAGGCCCCTGCTCTCTTGAAGCTTACATTCTCGCAGGGGAAAGAGAGACAATATCCAAGGAAATTAAAACTGAACATATTAGGTAGGGAAGTGCTATGCAGAAAAATAAGGCAGAGAGGAGAGAGCGAGATGACAGGGAGAGGGCACTATTTCACACAGGGGAGTTAGGAAAGTCTTCCTGAGAAGGTGAAAAGCAAAAATGTGGAGTTATCTAAAGGAATGAAAAAGTCAGCCGTGTGGGATCTGGTGGAAGAACTTCCCAAACAGGTAGAAAAGCAGGTGGAAAGGGCCATGATGGGAGCCTGGCTGGATGTCCAGGGAATAGAAGGAAACGGTGAGGCTGCAGCGGAGGGAGCCAAGGACTTCACAGACCTGCCAGAGACTGGGCAAGGCCTTTGGATGTACTCTTAGTGAGATGACAAGCCACTGGCAGGTTTCCGGAAGAGGAGTGACTTGGTCAGACTTTGTTTTTATTTTTATTTTTTTGCTTGGGAAGATTTGCCCTGAGGAAACATCCATTGCCAATTCTCCTCTTTTTTTTTGCTTGAGGAAAATTAGCCCTTAGCTAACATTTATGCTAATCTTCCTCCATTTTTTTGTGGTAGAACGCATCCATGGCATGGCTGGTGAGTGGAGCAGGTCCATGCCTGGGATCCAAACCCACGAATTCGGGCTGCCAAAGCAGAATGTGCAGAACTTTAGCCATTCAGTCACGGGGCTGGGCCCCAGATTTCGTTTTTAAATTAATCTCTCCAGCTGTTATGTGGAAAATCAACCAGGAAGGAGGCAAGAGTGGAAGCAGGGAAACCAGACAGAGATTACTGCAATGATCTCAAAAATAATGGTTACTTAAGCTACCACATGGAGGTAGTGAGAAGTGGTTCTATTCTGGATATATTTTGAAGGAGTAGCTAACTGGATTTACCAATGGATTGGATATTTGTGTGGAAGAAAGAAGAGAGTTAAGGATAACTCCAAGTTTTTCTTTTATCCTGAGTAGTTCTTAAAGTGGAGTTGCCATTTCCTGACATAGGGAAGACTCGAGGAGGAGCAGATTTGGGGTGAGGAAATCAAGAGTTCAATTTTGGACATATTAATTTTGAAATACCTATGTAATATTAAAGCAAAATGTCAAGGAAGTAGTGGGGTATAAAAGGCTTGAGTTCAGGGAAGAGAGATAAAAATTTGGGAATCATTGATGTATAAATGGCATTTAAACCTTGGGTCTGGATGAGATCACCTAGGAGTGAGGATATGTGGATGAAAAAAAAGAGAGACCTGAAGCCTACTGCTGGGACACTTGCAGATTTAGAGATGGGGAGATGACAAAGACTGACAAGCGAGTTGAGGGGTGGCTGGCTAGATAATTCCTCCATTTAAGTGGCATCTTCCCATCAAGAGCTGGGGGCTGGAGGAAGCTTTTGGAATTCTTTACATTGGAGGGCATCCCATCAGTTTTCCTGGGAGACTTGGCACTCGTCAAAGTGCTGGTTGGAGCTGGGCACGGAGTGACTGCAGAGTGGGTTCCAGTCTGACTCCAGCCTGACGTATTTTCAGAGCAGACACCTACCATGGTGAGTGCAACGTTGTTCAGAGCACTCTCCCCAGAAACGATGCCTGCTTTGCCCAACTTGTTCTGTTTTCCCTTCTGTTTATTTTGCACACCTGACTCCTCGCTGTTCCCACGTGCAGCCCTTACATACACCCTTGCTTTGGCCTTCTAGGTTGATTCTAACTCTTTCTCAAGAGGAGTGGCTTATTTTTTCTTACCTCCAAAGGCAAGTGATGTCTCACATTATGTTCTCAGCCCTCACAAGGGAGAGAACACTGACACAGAGCAGAAAGAGGGGGCAAGCACGGGTAAGCAGGTGAGAGTTGGCACCCATGAGGGGTCATGGCCTCCACTGCCTCCCCACTGGTTTTCTAGAACTTACACTCTATCTAGTGGGGCCACTTCACACATGGATGTCCTGGCTAAGTGGTGAAGAAAAATCAATCCCCAGAAGGGACGAGGAAATGGGAAATCATAGAGAGACGTAATAAAAGCTTCAATTCAACAAAAGCAAGGAGTTTTCCGGCGGCCTGTTAAACTGAAAGCAAAAGTTACCTGCCTCCATGGTTACACCTAGTAGATTTCAAGACATCAGCTATCTTTGAAGATAAGGTCCTGATCCAGAGGATTCCACACACCAACTTGGACCAAATGAATGTTTATTGGAGATGAGTGTCCAGTGCTGAGGGGCCTATTAATCAAAGGACCATTCCCAAACAATTCAGCAAGGCAGGGCACATTATGTGTCAATTCTACAGTAAAAAAACTTTTAAATCTTGATAAAGTATAATATTTCATGTCTGAATTATGAAATTAGCTAAGAAGTAGTAGAAACTTGAATTATGTAATAATTATAGAAGAAATGTTTAAGGTTTGAGAATTGTAGGAGAGGAAGACATTTCCTCTACCTTCTCTGGGTTCTTCTGGCCAGAGAATGAATTAAATTCACATGAGACAGAATAGCAGGAGAAAATTAAACAAAGCTTTATAACATGTATCTGTGGGAGAGGCTCAGGCAAGCTGAGCAACTCGCCAAAATGGCTGAAGCCCCCACCTTAAATATCATATTCAGCTAAAGACAAAGGAGAATGTTGGGGGTGGGGGGAGTCAGTTACAGGAGGTTACCAGACAAGCACAGTAAACAAATGCAGATTTAAGTCCTTGCCTTCCCCATTGATTTAAGCGTTTCTAGAGATAAAGCTATCCCCCCCCTCCCCCGTCTTCCTGGTACAGAGAGGGAGACATCTTTACAGATGGAGATTTCCTTTACAATGTAAATGTCTCTTACAAACGGTAAGTAAATTATACTTTTCAGTTGCTTTCCTGTCTGCAAAGTAACCAGCCCCAAATAATCCTTATGCCAAAGAGACATATCTTGGGGTGGCCAATTCCAGGCCCCCACAGAATCATATCCAAAAAATGCTCTGAGCCTAGATAACTGTATTCTTTTATCCTTTCAGTACTTTAAGGAACAGGCAATTCCCATGCTATATATAAAATATCTGGAACATATACTAAAATGAAAGCTCCTAAATTCATTGTATTAAGATAGGATCACGTCTGCTAGTAAAACCTGAGAAATATAACACATACACACAAAAGAAAATGCATAAGTCACATCCCCTATGTTAATACATTTTAAAACTGCAATAAAAGTGCGACCTGGTATCACTAAAGCAGCCCCTACTGGACCAAAGCGGTACCTTCAATCACTTCCTGGGTCCCTGGCACCCTAGACCCATGCCTATATTAAGAACATAGGTGAGTGCGACGGTTACAAGGTTCTTTACAAATGGGGCTGTGCTTCCCAGAATTCTCTGGGCCGACCTAGTCCCACCGCTTTTTGTGTGTAGTCATTTTCTAGGAATTGCTGACTGTGGAAAGTGTAGAATGATGGTCGGGGAGTAAAGGGTGGGAAGGACATGAATGCTCGGGCCACCTCAAAATCCACATTCAGGGGTTACAGACTGGTTCTGAGACGAGGGACAGAGAGTTGGGGTGGTACAGAGCATCTGCTTACCTATCTTCAGGATGTGTCTGTATAAGGAAATGAAGCCTTTTTGTTCTTGCTTTGTTGTTAAAACTCATTTAGTGTAATTTGCCTTATAGTTTGTAAAATTTCCTCCAAGATTCTGGCATGAATCTACATGTTGGCTTTGAATTTTCTGGTGTTGCACATTTCTTTAAATGTCCTTCTTGGGTCTTTTTTAAAATTTTTCTGAGGAAGATTAGCCCTGAGCTAACATCTGTGCCCATCTTGCACTGCTTTATATGTGGGACACTGCCACAGCATGGCTTGATGAGCGGTGCTTAAGTCTGTGCCCGGGATCCAAACTGGCACACCCCAGGCCACCAAAGCAGAGCATGCAAACTTAACTGCTGCACCACTGGGCTGGCCCCTCTCCCTCTTGGGTCCTTTAATGCAAAGTTTGAAAGAGCCGTGGAGGAACTGCTGTTCACTGCCATTTTGAACTGGAAGTTGAGGCCACTAGATTTTTTATCTGAACCAATTCCCCAATACTCTTCAAAGCCACTCATTTCTTGGGGCTCAGTCCTGACAGCAGAGGCTGCAAAGGTGACATGAGGTAGCTGGTGGGGTCTGACACAGTGTGATTTCCCTCTGACTTACCTGCTCTCTCCCTAACCTTGTCAGGAGCCGGATCTTGCACATTTCTTCTTCTTTCACTTGGTCATGTTTTCTGAGCTCAGCTTATTGAATCAGTGTTTTCAATCCCTTCCTAGCTACGTTACTAATTCTCCAAAGGGTATGACTACTAACAGGGTTAGAGGTGGAAATGTGTCCTCAAGCAAGAATGTCACAAAGGATCCCTTTGTGTCAACTGCAAAATAAATATGTCTCCAGCCTGCGAAAAGAGAAAAATGTCCAAGTTTTATTTTATTTCTTAGAAAGTCTAGAACCCCTGGGGAGGAAACGGGCCCAGTTTGGGCAGACATTTTTCACTGGGTAAAAATAATTAGCCAAAGTACATCTTGTTTCTAAAAGCAAGATTTGGTGGAGATGCCAAGCATCTTAGTAACACTCTGGATGTAATCCAGAAGAAAAGGAGAGGCATCTTATCTTGGGGTCCCTGGTTTCCTGGCCTTTAGGGTGTGATCAGGCTGGTAAATACATGAATATATTACTTCTCAGATTAGCTTTGGGCAGGAACAGAGAGCAGAGGAGTGAGAGTAAAGAAACCAGCAAAAAAGAATGTGCAGCTCCCTAAGCCTAAGGCATTTGCATTTCTGGTAGACAGGGGCTGCTGCGCCTGCTGTGAGTGGAAGCAGGAAGCTGCCTGCCTCCCGAAGCCTCCCTGAAGCCTTCCTTTGCTCTGCAGCCAGGAAGACCACTCAGCAGATAATCAATAGCAGCCGGCAGGCCTCGGTGGGTGGTCCTCCAGGCCCCCAAGCATTTGGCAGCACTAATCAATGCAGTGCTCCTGCTAATGACGAGAGACATCTGCCTTTGATCGCTCCAGCCCAGGGTAGCTGTGCCATCCGTCCTGCCTGCCACTTATGCTCTAAGAAGCTGCTGCTCATAGCACCATGCTTGTTGTGTCTATGGATTGCCCCCTCCCTGGCCCTCACCACTCTTGAGTTTTACTTTTTCTTGATTTCTAGAGAAAAATCCTCTTTGCTGTTCACAGTTTGTTGTCAGATGCCTTTGCACTGAGACAGCACAGAAGGGCTTTGCAAACTGAAAAGCTGCACCATTGGAGGGATAAACAGTATCCCTAACAACGTGCAAGCCCTCCTATGGTCCCACATTCCTTTCAGCCTCCTTCTCTTTCCAGATCTCTCTGTTTCTAAGATGCCGGGTCCAATAGGTCAGCTAGCTGCCCTTTGCTTCTTATTTGAAAGATGAGATACCAATATGTAGACAGGAGATGTGGTGTGGTATGGTGTAAAGCACACATATTTTGGAAGTGTCAAACTTGGCCTTCAGACCTGGCTCTGCTAGCCACTGACTGGGGCCTTGGTAAAGTTACTGAACCTCTCTGAACCTCAGTTCCCTGTTTGTAAACTGGGGCACAAATCCTTACAACACAGGGTCACTGTCTCAGAGAGAATGCCTGCAAAGTGCCTACTAACACTTGGCACTTAGTAGGTGCTTAATAAGTGATTGCAATTATCATCACCGTCTGATTTGTATTACATTCCTTTTTGGTGAAAATTAAGTGAGGTGTGAAAGTTCTTCGAATAAATTGCTAAATAAATTCTAAAATACTTTCCTAATTTTTACATATAGTAATGTCACATGCGTTATTGCATCTTCTAATCTCTCATGGCATTCTGTGTATAACCTCTTTGAAAATAATGGCAGCTTTATTTAAATAATACCTCTTAGAGGAGGGTTACATGTTTTTGGGGGTCACTTTGATCATTCTATCACTAGTTACAGAATTCAAGGTTTTATTATGTGGCACTTTTTTTGGGTTGCAAGTGAAGGAAACTAAACTCATATATACCTTATATATATGAGTTTATATCTATACATAATTATAATTTAAATACAATTCTATAAAGAATATATGTGTAACTATATCTATTGACATATAGAGAATATATATATACACACACGTGTATATAAAGATACAGAGGTAGGGCACAAAAACTTTGGAAGAACTATAGAAACTAGGAACAAGGGCCTTAGGATCTGAAACTGGGCACTCAGCACCACTAGTACAGTCATTGTCCAGTTGTCATCTCTTCTCCATTTTGTGGGACCATGGTCACTGGCTGTGGCCGCCAAGCCGCCATCAGCAGGAAAGCTTATTTCTCCCTGTGTCTGCTTTGGTCATGTGACCACAGCAGAACAAATCACTTCACAGGGCAATGGGGGCTCACAATTGGCCAGGACTTGTCTCACTAGCCGCTCTGGTGGCCACGGGAGCAAAAGCTCTTAATAGAGGAGAAAAGGAAGTTTTCAGGGCAGATAAACGTAGCTGCCATTGTCTGTTACATTCCACCTCATGCTGCCCAGGGCTTCCACTAACCTGTATTCCCATACTCCTAATTCCAGAATGCTCAGTGAAACACAACTGTCCATGTGAAATCACACATGCATTCACTACTATGCCCTGAAAGGGAGATCACCCCCAACCACATCCAGTGACCTCATCTGGCTCCAGGACCAGAACCCTGGGGAGATGGACATGTCCAAGTATGGCTTCTTTTAGTCTGTCAATTTACGGCTAAGTGATAAATTTAAACACCTCAACATGCTGAATAACCAGTAGTGGAGAGAAAACAGGAAAACCACAACAGGAGCTCCCATCTGTATAGAGGGAAACTGAGAATGCCTGAGACATGCTATTCTGGTCTACAGCATATCCTCTGCTTCTGGACCTGCTTGGCCAATCTGACGTCCTGACTCTTGTCCTGGCGAGATCACCCATATCTGTTGGCCTCCAGGACTGTGACTAAGAAGCATGTAGGGATGGTTTCTCTTCAGGGAGCTGCTTTAGCAATCCCTTCCTGTTGACTTTGGAACCTAGGAATTGCTTTAGGAGTGGAGTATCATGGGTTCTTTTCTAGATTGGGTTTTCTTTGTCATTCTACCTTCCTTAAAACCCTACTAAGCTACCAGTCTATTCAGTCCTTGGGAAAATTTACAGTGAGTAACCAAAGCAATAAATTTTAAATCATGGTCCTTAACTTTGGACCATACCCCATTCCCTTGCAGTTTCCATCTCTTAGCAACAGGCCTGGGGGCTCTGCCCATTGGACCAAACTTCAACCAGCTACTGGCAGGACACAACTTAGAACAATGAGCAGGGCAAGCAGGCAGAGCCAGTCTCCTCCCCATCTCAGTGTGCAACCCAGTGGGGAGTATTTAACAGTGGGGAAATTATCACCTCTGATAGGCATAACATACACAGCAGGAAATGTTGAGGGAGTTGGGCTTAGGGCCCTTGTTTCTGTGGAGCAGCCAGATTCTAGAAAGAAACGGCATAGCAGGAGCCTTAGTAGAGGGAGAGGGGCCAGGGAGCAGGCCTCCCCTATCTCTGAAGACAGGCCTGTGATTCTTCAGGCACACCCCATTTCCATCATCTCCCTGCTTTCACTCACACAGGAAATGTAACTCTCACCCTCACAGGTCCTGGATTATTGGTCACAGGAGAAAGGTCAGCTATATTCTGCCCTCTTTCTGCATCTATCAAATGGGTCAATTTGGATAAGAGCTTGTTTCTTGCAGGATCTTCCTGAAGGCCAGAAGTGATCTTCAACCGGTTCCCCGTAGGATCAAAACTATTGTTAAAACACTGAAAGAATTATAGCCTTAAGCCTCTTTACAGTCCTGCACTACCCTCCACCCTTCCCCGCTGCCCCAGCCCTTCCCCAGGAGGTCCTAGACGACACCATGATCAACAAAGAGGGTCAGCAGCCTCAGGGTCCAGCTCCACATCCAGCATCCATTCTGATTCGAGGGCCCAGGGATGTTGCAGTTGTTAACTGTATGTCAAATATCACTCTTGCTGAAAGCCACAACAAGTAGCCACTATCCTTTAATTATCTCACATTTCTGCCAAGTCCCCTGAAGTGCCATGTGTGGTATATGTATTGAATCCCAATAAACAGTTAACAGTTTGACCATTTTTGTCTGCAGTAGATGAAACGGATCTGAGCCAGAATAGAACGAACTGCAATGCATGCTTCTGCACCTCAAGTAGGCCAAGCTTTACATTTAAGGTCACATTTTAAGCTCTGTTATTTGAACACCTTACTTCAGTTTCCAAATTTTGTATTAACTAGCGTTTTCAACTGTGAGTAACATAAGCCACCTGTGTCTAATTTAGGCATAAAACAATATTTTTGAAAAGATACGGAGAGTTCCCGGGGAGTAAAAGAATAAGAAAATGACTCTCAGTTTTTAATAACATGCCAGAAAATTTGCATTCAAACGAATGTTGCATTTTAGAGTGGTCACTGAAAAGCTTTGCATTTATTCCAACCACACTATCGTTGCTCAGACTTTATTTTTGGACTAACTTTGAATTGCTTTCAGAATCTACATCACGTTCTTTTGAATGTCAAAATTATGCCAAATTTTTGCCCTTTGAAGGTGGATTTGATTTTCTTAGGAAATCATTTGAAATCACATCTAGTGAATGAGGTGACTTATCAAGGTGAGTAATACTGGTTTGGGTAATGATGTTTTGCAGTTTCTTTTGTGACTGAGACTGGAAAGTAGGGGCAAATTATTCTCTCTTTGATGTCACCTGAGGTTGTTCCTCACCTTGCCTGGTGAATTGCTAACAGGTTGATGATAATTGGTTAGTAATTGTCTGACAATTGCCAGACAGTTGTGACTGGCCCAAAAGAGAATGTGTGCCAAGGAAAAAAGTGAATTTCAGAGTCCAGGCTCAGATAGGCATGGCAAACCGACTCGAGGGAATTAGGGAAGGGAGTTACTAAGAGAAATAACTAAGGACTGTGATTCTGCCCGAGAGACTGATTTAACCAGAAGATAGGCTAGTTTTAGAGAAAACTACGGACTGCTAGGAGTGTGTTGTTTTGAGAGAGAATGGTTATTGCAGAAAAGACTTTGGAATAAAGTAGACATGAGTTCAAATCCTGACCTCTCCATGTGACCTTGAGCAAGTACATTATCCTCTTGGGAGCCAATTGCCCAGTCCACAAAGTGGGGATTTTCACACCTACCTTGTGGGTTGTTGAGAGAATTACATGTGAATCTTTATTTTAAGTTCAATGCTAGTTCAACGCTTAATACATAATACAGAAATAATAATACTGCTGTCTCACCCTCAATGCCAGAAATCAGTGTTAATTACTCTTAATTCCATGCTTGAGCAAAGCAAAAGAAGGCTTGAGGAAATGCTACTCTCCATTCCAATGTCACAGCATAAAGAATCCCCAGATAGGAAACCATACAAAAACAATTGCACGATGTTTAATATTCCATGCAGGCCAAGGTCAATAAAAATGTGTCAGAAGTGTGACAAGTGTGAGGAGATAAGAAAAGAAATTGCTTCCTGGGTAAATACATCAGCTTCCTTTCCTCTGCTTCCCCCCACCCCCAACCCTGGCTCCCCACAACTGCATCTGATTTGCCTGATGGCTGAGGCTTTCTCTCTGCCAGCCTCCGGGGTAGACAGGTCTGACTCACAGGAGCCCAGCAGGGGCCTCTGGGTTCCCACAGAGAGTCAAATCAACACCCTGTTAAGAGACTGAGGATGATGTTCACCTCCGACCTCAGCGAGCTTCTGCTTTGTCAATGAACGCTCAAACAGATGTCTTTTATTTTTAAATTCTGTTTAGCAACTAATTTGCAAATATTTACTCTCTCTGAGTCTTCAATAATTCTCTTTACCTGAGTTTTTCCTTAGGCCTTTGTCTGCTAATTTTATTGTACTATTATTTTTTGGCTAACTGATGCTTTAGGGAGGAGCTATCCAGGCCTGGTATCTATCTGCAGAATGTTGGGGGGGATTGTTTAGGAGGTACCTAGCCACTGGGTACTGGCGGCTCCCCTCTTCAATATAGTCTCCTAAAGGAGCTCTGCTGGAGCCAGACGAGCCTTCTCCCCTCCTGCGTCACAAGTTCTCTGAAGGTGGAAGAGAGTCAGCTCCAAACTGCAGCTCTTCTTTTTATATACGTGACGCATGAATTTTCACGGTTCCCAGGCTTCTCCTGAGATGACCACATATCCCAGAACACAGTGTGGCACAGCCAGTTCTCTTATCTGTGCCCCTTCTCAAAGTTGGGTCTGAACAGAAATAGATGTGCTGCTGTGTGGTGGGTGCAGGGGAGTGGCAGGACCCCAACTGCTCAGAAGAAAGTTCCCATTGTGTGGTCATTGGGGGCCTCCCTGTGTGTCTATCCATTGGGGCAGAGGGTGGGGATGAGGTCACACGGGTTATGTGCGGTTCAATATTGCGTTTCTCAGTCTAATACCCACTGATAAGGTCATTAGACATTCTCCAGACTGTGCCATATAGGTTTATCCTTTCTCTGGATTCATTGTCTTTGCTAGGTTTTTATCTTGTTCTGTATCTCTTTGGTTATTGAAATACAATGGTGAGAGAAGGCAAAGAAAGCAGTATTATTAGTCTGCTAACACAAGATTTTAAGTTAAAAATTTGTTTCTTTTGGTTGGTCTGGAGTTTCTATATCACCATCCACTAAACATTGATATAAAGTTTAGCTAATCTGTTATCCATTTTATCTGTTAGATCCTTCCATTCAGAAAACCTTTGTACTCACATCAGAGTGGTTGTTAAAATAAAGGTACATGGTATATTATATGTATACTGAAATGACTCATGTCCAATGACTCATGTCCACTAGGCCCACCACTGGATATCCACATTTGAGAGTTATCTTGCTCCTCTGAAACCAGACGTGCGCTGGTTTGCGGATGATAAAGAATTTCTATTTTCACTTGGACATTCTGCTGCTTTCACCCACTGACCTCCCAACCTCTGCCTGAGCATTAGCCATCACATCACAGTAATTAGAAAGAGGCTCTGGCCCATCATAGTCTCCTCTGACATGACCCGGGCTTCAGCGTCTGAATATTTCTTAGAGACACCTTTTGTTTGTACACTAACACACGGTTGGAAATGAGGCCATTCATTACACAGAGGATGTTTTGCTCTGGATAATTACAGAGCACAGACAAATTGGGATGTTTATCAGCCAAGAGACCTTTACAATTGGTCTATTATGATGCATTTTGGATAGATGATTTGAAAAACTTGTTTCCATGAACTCACGATAAAATGGTTCCAGGCTTATTATCAAATTTGCTCAATTCTCCTGTCATCCATGCTCACTTGAAACTTACATAATCCTGAGTCTGAGGTAGTTTTCTTCTGGAATAGCTCTCTTAGATTTTATTATGCACTGGCTTATTTATTCTCTAAGCAAAAATGAGCCAAGCATCCAAAGATCTGTTAAGCACCTTCACATTGATCCATTCAAATTCGCAGGCTTTCAGGCAGTGACCCATCCCCCCAACAGTCTTCATGAACTAGCTCATCAAATGCCTGGCAACAGGATGAAGCCATCTGGTGAAGGGTGAATTGTGATTATAACCCATCCAAATTTGCCTCCTCATCAACTGCAACACTATCATCTCCCTTACGCTTGTAATCAGTCATGAAACCCTAGAGAAGAAAGATGAAAAATAAACTGATCTGACCACAGGGCTTTTGGCGGGGGGAGGGAGGGGCGGGGGGGGGTTGGGGGGTCTTTTTTTTAAGTTGGTAGTATCCAATCACACTCACCTCTGAGGTAAAAACACATTAATTCTACAGAAATTCTCTCAGTCATTGGAGACCAACATCTCTCAACTCACGGTTTCCCAGCTGCTGGGTATGTGGGATATTCTGGGCCACTGGTACACCTGCCCCTCAGCAAGAAGCCCCTCAAAGCTGAAGACGAAGTGGTTTAACAGGAATTCCATGGAACAACTCCTCTTCAGTGCATTTGGGGGACTTCCAGGCATCCTCCTGCCCACAGGAAATTGCAGGAACCACAGAGCCATGCTGAGGAGAGAGTGGCCTCTCAGCCGATTTCACCAGACCTCTAATTGGACAGATCGTGCTGCCATTCCCGTAAAAACACTTTTCCAATCATATGGCAGAGTAGTACGCAGATGAACCAGGGTTCTCAATCTTGGCTGTGCACCGAGAGCACCTGATGCTGGCCTCTTACTCCTGAGGTTGTTTCTCCATTTGGTTCTATTGTGCAGTCAACCTTGACTGCTCCAAGTGTACTTAGCAGAGCAGCAACAGAAACATCATATGGGAGCTTGTTCGACATGTGGAATCTTGTCCCTACTCTAGACCTACAGAATCAGAATCTGCCTTTTTATAGGATCCCCAGGAGATTTGCATGCACACTACTGTTTGAGAATCACATGGGTTGAATACTGCTTTCCAAAATATGTTACCCACTAGAATCATGGGGGGAGCCCAGAATTACAACATCAGAACCTCCCAGAGTGGAGACTGGAAATCTCTATTTATAATAAGCTTTCTAGGTGCTTTATATTTCACCAACGTGGCACGAGCCTGTGGACAGCAGCATAGTCCAGCATCTCCCAAATGCCCTTGATAAGAATCACCTGGAGAAGGGGCTTTGTTAAAAAATTCCCAGGCCACTTCCAAGAGACACTGTTTCAATTGGGTCTTGTCCCACTCCAAAAGGGACTTGAGAACCTGTGTTCTCTCCCCACACACATACATGTGCAAATGATTCTAGTGAAATTTGGTAACACAGGAGTGGTCTATAACAGAAGCTCTTAATTGTTGGGGTGCAACAGACCTACCTGGAGAGCCTGCTGAAAATATTGATTCCTGGAACCTCTGAAAACAAAGACAGACCATCCAAATGAGAACAAGCACAGGCTACGTATTCAGAGCTTTCCATAGCGGGGGAACTCAGCCACCATCATTTGCATTTGGCAGAAACACAAAGGCAGGTAGGGCAATGTGAAAGGTTATAGTGAGAAAGGGAAGGATGCTGGTACACCTTGATTGGGGGTTGTTGGCATGGGGAAGCTGGAAGCCAACTAACTAGGAGTGGGGCATCCCGTGAGATTAGTTAGGAGAGTCTATTTGGCTTTCTCTAGTTAGTGCTAAGTTGGAAGCAGGGACAAAGATTAGGGATGCTGGCAATTAATGGATCAAATCCTGTCAGTTTGGGGCTGATTGTTACAGGGGCTGTGGTTCAGTTTCCTGGACTGGTTGCTGTAGGGGTTGTGGGTCAGAGTTCTATTTTTATATATGGTCTGGTCATTGTCGGTTTGTTGGTTTGAGTTTCTCAATACCCACCCCAGAGTTACTGAATAGAAGCAACGGCATAAGGTCTGGACATCGATTTATTTTATTTTATTTATTTATTTTTTTGCTGAGGGAGATTCACCCTGAGATAACATCTGTTGCAGATCTTCCTCTTTTTTTTTTCATGTGAGCTGCTGCCACAGCATGGCCACTGACAGACAAGTTGCATGGTTCCACGCCCAGGAACTGAACCCAGGATGCTGAAGTGGAGCATGCTGAAGCTTAACCTCTAGGCCATCAGGGCTGGCCCTGGACATCAATATTTTAATAAGCTCCCCAGTTTCTCAAGTTTGCAAGCCATCTTCTAGAGATATCCTGCCTTCTACCTAACTGTCCTAATACATTCTCAAAGGTGTCAGGTAGTTTTTACCCCAATTCTGACTCCCATACACCATTTGAAACAAGACTTCACAGTCGGAAGGGGCTTATTGGCAGCTTCCCACCAATTTTACACATACCGTCAGCCCCATTATGGGTGGTGAGCATGATGCCTGAAGTCTAGGGTTGTTGGGCATTTTGTTTTGGGGTGGGACAAGGGAGAGAAATTGGAATAAAGACATCAGGATGCCTTTCAATAGATCTCATCTGAAGACCAGATATGGGATTCTCCACCAGATAATTGTGTCAGAATCTCCTAGACAGTTTCCACAACCGGATGAAGCTCAGAGGGGCAGCATCTCAGAATTGTCCATATGGAAGGAGGTGTACTTTGAAAAGCCGCCTAATGATTCTGATACTACTCTCCAACCCTTTATAGAGAACCACTGATGCAGAGAATGTAATAATTCAGAGGCTGCAAACTACAATGCCTACACAGGGCCATGAGGGTAACAGAGATTAGGATGGCTGGGTACCTCAAGGTGTCTTCTTTTGACACAGATCTAACTTGTTTGCTTATTAAACACATGAATTTTTTTTCACTTGCACAGATAAACACCTCATTTATCTCGGAGGGGAAAAAAACAGTTCTCAGCCTGCCTTTCATTTTCCCACTCTTGAGATATGATATTTCACTATTACTAAGAAAAACAGCAGTGCGAGCATGATGCTAAATGGCAAATGAAACTCAATGTCAAGGAAAGAGCTGTGAATGACGGGACTAGGACAGACAAGGGGGTGGACAGCTGCTACTCAGCTCTAGGCAATTAGACTTTGTGGGAAATACAGACCATTATTGTCTTATCTGATTTTATCATATTCTGATTTTTCAAGAAAGCCAGAAATGAGAGTTTTTATATGAAATCACCTGATCTTTAAATGTTGCCTCAATTTTTTTTTAAGACTGTGAATGTCAAACAAATAAGTCTGATGGGCTAGACAGAGACTCCCAAGCCACCAAGTTTGCAAGCTTGGCATTACAGAGTCACTTGTAAACAAGATGTTAGCACAGGACCCAATTCTTGCTAAGGGCACCAAAATGTACCCCAAACAAATACACACCAAGAGCAGGGCCACATCAAACCCATTCAACCCCATCTCCATGCATAGTTTATCATTTTCATAGTGGAATGCAACCTTGCTCAACGGGTCATTAGAAAGGAGGGATGTCAACCAGATCCACTTATAGCCTTCTTTTCAAGGATACGCTGAATCTCTCTTTCCTTTCCTTTTTTCCTCTGTAGCTCATAAAACCCAGTGGTTAGGCAGCCTAAGTAGGGAAAGTATGGGAATGGGAAATGCCTGGTCCGTTGTCAGCACTCACTGAGGTAGCTAAGTTGTTTATATCTTAAATTCAGTTTAAAATGGATGTAGAATCAGCAGCTTCTAATTCCTCTCTGGGTTAAAGAAAAAAGTGTTTACACTTCCAAGAGTTTTCAGCTTTATTTGGAATCAATGGACTCATACTTGGGTCGAGATTGTGTGGTTGTTGATTTGGTGAGTCAGAAAGGAAGGGTAGAGAAATTTGAAATATTTTTATGAACTCTTTCTACAAGAGATGTTGAAATTGCTGAAGATTTCTAGTCTTTTCCGAATCAATCAGAGTCGAGCAAAAGTCTGCTGGTAGAGGTGGAGGTGGGTGGCTTAATGAGACTAATAATTTTTGGTGAAGTGCTTGATTAAAATTGATACTTCAGGTAGAACAGTCGACTCCCTTAAGCAATACTTTGACAGGTAATATCTTTTTTAAAAACCACTGATGCAAGAGTGAATAATGGTGTCAATTAATTCTGATTCCCAAGCAGTGAAATATAAATTGGAATCTCTATCAACCTTCACGGAAATTTTTGGAAAATTGTTCCTCATCAGCATCTTCTCATTTTTTTCTCATCTATTTCTGTAACACAGGTAAGTAAGTTGCATGGTGCAACCCAAGGCTGGACCATTAGCTCTGAGACCAGTGAACTTAGCAGTCAGGTGAGCTGCAGTTCTGAAACTAAGTGATGCATGACAAAAGGCTGATTACCTGACAAAGGTGATAAGTTGTATTAACTAAAATCATATCTGGCTTAATGTGCTTCACCCAGGAGTTGCCTGGTTTGAAAAATGATGTATAATAAATTCTTTATTTTTAAAATAAAAAATCAGGTATGAAACCTTTATTAGTAGTAAACTAGTTTATTCTCATCATTGTTTTAAAAAATTGAATAAATATCTGTATGTAGGAAGTGCTTTGGTATGCTTTCTCAAAGTTTAATTGGGCATGGTTCCAATGATACTTGGGCCAATAATCATGCTGACTTTCAACACTTGGGCCTGTTCATTACTAAGCAGTGAAAACACTGAGCCAGTGAAGAATAGAATGTGGGAAATTTTAGAATGAAATATGTTTATGAGCATTGATTTATCAAAACAAAGGCTCTATAGGTCTAAAGTTGAAAACACTCTTTTTCAAAAATCAACTCAAAACGGATTAAAGACTTGAATGTAAGATCTGAAACCATTAAACTTCTAGAAGAAAACATTGGCAGTATGCTCTTTGACATTGGTCTTGGCAGCATTTTTTCAAATACCATGTCTCACTGGGCAAGGGAAACAATAGAAAAAATAAATAAATGGGACTACATCAGACTAAAGAGATTCTGTACAGCAAAGGAAACCATCAACAAAACAAAAAGAGGACCTAACAATTAGGAAAAGATATCTGCAAACCATATATCAGGTGAATTGTTAATATCCAAAATATGCAAAGAACTCATACATCTCCACAACAAAAATACTAACAATCTGGTTAAAAAACGGGCAAGAGATCTGAACAGAGATTTCTCCAAAGAAGATATACAGATGGTCAACAGGTGCATGAAAAGATGTTCGACATCATTAATTATCAGGGAAATGCAAATCAAAACTCCAATGAGATATCACCTCACTCCCGTCAGAATGGCTATAATCAACAAGACAGGGAACAATAAGTGTTGGAGAGGATGTGGAGGGAAGGAACTCTCATCCACTGCTGGTGGGAGTGCAAACTGGTGCAGCCACTATGGAAAGCAGTCTGGAGATTCCTCAGAAAATTAAGACTAGATCTACCATAGGAGCCAGGTATTCCACTGCTGGGTATTTATCCAAAGAACTTGAAAACACGAATGCATAAAGATGCTTGCACCCCTATGTTCATCGCAGCATTATTCACAACAGCCAAGACTTGGAAGCAACCTACGTGCCCATCAAGGGATGAATGGATAAAGAAAATGTGGTATATATACACAATGGAATACTACTCAGCCATAAGAAACAATGAAATCTGGCCATTGTGACAACATGGATGGACCTTGGGGGTATTATGCTAAGCGAAATAAGTCAGAGGGAGAAAGTCAAATACCATATGATCTCACTCATAAGTACAAGATAAAAATAATGACAAACAAACACATAGCAACAGAGACTGGATTGGTGGTTATCAGAGGGGAAGTGAGGAGAGAGGAGGGCGAGGGGGGTGATTAGGCGCATGTGTGTGGTGAGGGATTCTAATTAGTCTTTGGGGGGTGAACATGAAGTGATCCACATAGAATTCGAAATATATTACGCTGTGCACCTGAAAGTTACATAATGCTATAAACCAATGTTACCACGATAAAAAAAGAAAAACAAAAGACAAGACTGTTTTTAAGAACTTTTAGAAACTGCGAGGGAAAAATGCTAATGAAACTGCAGAGGAGAAACCAAATAGATTAGAATAAAATGACACTCTAAGATAGCTAAGATGGACTGAAGACATCAAAGAACAATTGGAACTGAGAAGAATCACTAAATGCGGTGGGTCTAATCAGAAAGAAAACCAGATATGAATAATCAACAAGCTATCATCAACATGGGAGAGCCAGCCCTGAGGTGACCTTGAGAATGTTCTCCTATCGTCTGAACTTCACGTCTCAAAATCTGATACAAATACGTTTGTCTTATTCCAAAGAGCATCCTATCTCCTTAGCTTTTTCAGCGATCATCAAGTCACGAAGGCAGAATTTTGAAGGAATTTACTGAAACCTATAATTAGCGCTCCACTCTGTGGTGCTTTTTAAAGAGTTGTCAGTGGAATTGTCACTGGGAAAAACAAGCGAGTTATTTGAGTGTACAGTGAAATTATATATATAAACTTAAGTGTAATTTGTTGACTTGTTGTCGATAGTTATTAAGTTCAGCCAGAATGGATTACGTTACGTCAGGGAGAGCTAACGCAAATATATCTCTTTGAAGGGGTGCCACACTATTAGCCTACCTGGGGGACCCCATGAATTATCTCTGTATATCTGTAGTCTGGACTAACTTTCCTCCCAAGTTTTCCCTCCTTGTATTCATCTCCTTCCGTCCCAATTCAACTGGGTTCCAAAAGCTTTAGACCCCATTCTCTGTGTGCCTTCCCTTCACTTCCTTTTCAGGGTTTTGCCTGAGTTCCCTCCATCTTTAGCAAGCACTGGGACTATTAACCTAATGGCCTACTTCCTGCTTCCTGAAGTAGATTCTGTTGCAGGTGGATGGGAAGGAGGAGCAAGAGGAGAAGAAAAAAACTTTGAACACAAGTCTCTTTTGTGACTCTGAGGAGCTCTACGACACAAGAGATTTGGGTATTTGTGATACTAGGATGTTAGGTGTTTATTACTGATTTCTTATTTAACTCACTTTTTCCTCTTTTAATTCAGCTTCTTTTCTTATTAAACTGCTTGCAAGAATGGGATAGAAGTGAAGAGGACATATTGGAAAGTTCCATCAGAGTTATGTTCCCATGTCTCTGGGCTTGGGCAGGAGTTAAGTACAAACCCCTCAAATGACAGGGCCCCAAGCTATCTCTGAGCAACAGTCACAGATCTTTGTCTGCCATCTTCAGTGAAGAAAGCCAGGAATCTTGTTAGATGAAGGCACTGTATGGGTACCTGGAGTCCTAGACTATGCCACAGCTGACTGGACGACCGGCAGATCAGACACCAGGTCAGTCAACAGAGAACTGTTGGACACAAAGACAAAACCCTTTTTTTTTTTTTTTTAAAGATTGGCACCTGGGCTAACAAGTGTTGCCAATCTTTTTTTTTTTTTTTTCCTGCTTTATCTCCCCAACCACCCCGCGCCCCCCGTACACAGTTGTATATCTTAGTTGCAGGTCCTTCTAGTTGTGGGATGTGGGACGCCACCTCAACGTGGCCTGACAAGTGGTGCCATGTCCGCACCCAGGATCCGAACCCTGGGCCGCCACAGCGGAGCGTGCAAACTCAACCACTCGGCCGCGGAGCCAGCCCCCAAGACAAAACCTTTTAACGTTAGCAAACCTTTAGAAATTAAAAAAATATATATATGGTTATGATGCTTTAACTCAATCACAGGCTGCCTCAGGCTTTTTTGTTATGATGCAAGCGTGTTTCTAAAGCTCTGTGTTGGACCTTTTGAATTTCTGAGACCCTATTAATAAAAACAGAAGGCTGATCCATTGTGAAGGCTTCTTTTTTTATTTTGATTACTCTTTCATTTCAGAAATAACATTCAGGATGAAGCTGTTGTCTTTCATTTTGCCATAGCTTCCAGTGGCTTGGTCTTTGTGATTTTTTATGGAGGTTTGCCACACTTTCAGACTAAACTAATTTTTCAACATTAAGCAGAGCCATTAATGGTAATAAAACTTCCTACTTACGGAGGCTTTTTTCAGGAATTTGGAAATGGATTTCAAACTTGCACTTTGGTTCTTTGGTCCTGAGTGTGCAGATGGGACCAATGACTCCCTCTAGCCATGGGAGGAGCAAATTTCCCTTTACTCCCCAAACGCTTCTCACGCGAGTTCGGTTTGAAATTGCAGGTTCCACCGGCTGCTGTAATTTCCAGGCCACTTTTCCACTGATACAGGGAAATATAAGAAACAGGATTAATCCAAAAAGCAGCCTATCTCCCTGTGTCCATTTATTCAATACAAAGGATTAAGCCAAAACAAAACAGTTAAATAATCATGCTTGTCTTTGAGGTCCTGCTCAGTTGCTGCCTTCTACTCTCCTCTTTCCTAGAAACCAACCTCTAACTGATTTTCTTATACCACTTCTCTGTGCTGAGGATTCTGCCCAGACCTGCTTACTCAGATCTCTATGTGTTAAGCCTAGTTCTCTTTCCACCCTTTGCAGAGGTGGGGCAAGTTTTCCAAAAAGAAAGTTAGCTGATATAGTGGTTACTTATAAGATGTTGGTGCCTGAAGTCTCCCAAGGGGGTTTCAATTTCGACAAAGGTCTCCTTACTCCAAAGGAGTTTGAGGCTACTTGAGGAAATATTCTTCAGGGAGGCAGAGGGACCCTTTATGATACTTTTTAATAACCCCACCTAATTGAAAGTGTGTTCCACTTACAGCAGTTGTTTAGTCAATGCCCTTTCATCTAGAGCGGATATAAAGCCTGCCTTGCGCATCCCAGGATGCCCTCGGAGGCTTTCTTCTCTGACCCTCTCTATCCACCACCGTTGGGACCATTCCTCCAGTATGGAGATGCACCTGTCCGTGTTCATTAACTCACTTACTCACTCCCATTTTCTGAGCATCCACTGCATGTCAGAACCATGTAAAATACTAGGAATGGAATATGAATAAAAAATAGTTTCTGTTTCCAAGGAGTTCACTGTCTAGTGAACGAGACAAATGTGCAAACAAATAATCATTGCAGTGTCCTAAGTATCCGAACAGGGCTTGGGCAAGGGCTTGATTCCTCAGGGGGAGCTCAGGGAAATCTTCCTGGAGGAGCCTTCCTTACCTGCTTCATTGTTACCTGTTTTGTTTACATCAAACAGATTATAAATAGACTGTAAAGTGTTGTTTTGTCCCTCATAGTCCTTAGCACAACGCTTCACATGTACTAGGCACTCAAAATTGTTTGTCGACTTATCGAATAACCATAACTAAACGTATCTTTGCCCAACTTTTCATTAACCGCCTCTTGAGAATCGAAGCACAGCGATGGAGAGCATCGCCCTCGGGCAGAGTCTAGCTCTGACTTCCAACCCAGCCTTCCCTCATTTAGCGCTTCAGTTTTGACGACCCCCCAAGCTGTCCCAGACGGCCCACAGCACACACCCACAGAAAAGGCACATACATTGTTCTGACATGATGGAATGCTGAGCCGTCTGAAAATGAGGAAATTGCATCTCAAGACTAAATAAATAAAACAAGCTCTCATCAGCTCCTCTTTCCCCCTGCGATTCCCCCAGGGGGTGGCTCTCCAGCATTTGTCATAAACAGAATGGAGGTCGTTAAAGCCTGGCAAAACCTAACAACATATCTAATTATAGGTTTGAGATCGCAGAGCCAAGCAGTAACGACAGGGCATGCTGAGTTTAGTTACTTCTGAACACACTTTATTGCTTTGCTGGGTAAATCATTTCTCGTACTTAAAAAGAAGGGATTTTTTTGCTTCGTCCTTAAAAGGGCAGTCGGTAGGACAGCATCCTTGGGCAGAAGTAAAGAGTTTTTGAAGTTTCCTAAATGGACCCTCTAACACAGTTGAATGGACAATTTACATTTATCTCACAAATCTATCATCCTCTTCAAGTTCTTACCAGCCACAAGAGAGTTTTCAATATTTCTTTAAATTGCTGGGGGGAACTGAGTAATTTGATCAGCAGAAAAAAAATGAATAAAATCATGATTGTGATTTCTGTTTGTACTTTGTTTCTGGAAAAATATTATATATATTTATACATATATATATTCATATGTGCATATATATACATATATATTTTGTTCTAAGCCTTTTAAAAGTAGTTTAGATACTATCTACATTTATACATGTATATTATATCTATGTTTTGTCCTATGCCTTTTTATAGTAGTTTAGAATGTAAAATTCTTGTAACAATGCCTGTGTTGTTATAAAATATAGGATGTGAAAATTTAAACATATTTTCAAGACTTATTGATTGGCTTTTTTTTAATTAATAAAACAAGAATACGCCACTTAAAGCAGTCATACTGATAAAAATATGTATAATTTGCTACTTTTTTATATCAGAATGTGGTTTCATGATCTTTCCCATAGTGCACATAGATTACTGGTAAAGTAAAAACATTTTTAAAATCCATAAAATAAATATTTTCTAAAGGATTTTTATTGTCTTGTAAGAGAAATCATTTTTATCAGTCTTCCTTTCAAAATGTTAGTAGATATTCTTGCCCTTTATTCCTTTAGAAAAATCTAAGCATATATGTCAAATTTCTGAAGTCTCTCTTTAGAGTTTTGAGTGAAAAATATTATAGGTATAAATTAATTTGGGGGACTTTGTCGACTTTATAAAATTAAATCCTTTTTATCCACTTCTATGCTGTGCACTTTTAATTCCAAATCTTTTCTGCTTCTGTTTTTAGATTATTCGTACAGCCTCTACACAATTCTATGTTTATTTCTAAGAATTATGATTTTCATATTTGAATTATTCTTTAACTTAATGATCAGTCTACTAGTGTGGGACTGCCAGCATCACTTAGGAGAAACATTAACTGTGGTGAGTGACTTCTTGCTGCTCTGCCAGGGAGCACACTATACAGAGCTGGCGTGTGAGACCACAAATGCTGGACCACAAATTAGGGCCTGCAATTTGGAAAGTTTCCCCTATACGTTCTGATTTGGAGTATTTGTTTGAAGCCACAGTTTGATTGTTTTCCTATGTCTGTGCGTTTTGCTCCTCTATCCCTGTTGTTCTGTTATCCATGGTATTTTTCTCCTACTTGACATTCACATATGCCTCCCATGCCTTGGTTTTGGCTTTTGTAGAAAATACTGACCAACCCTTTGAGATGCCTTCTTGGGACACACAAACAAATGTTTATGCCTCACAGCCTGTTTAAAATCAGAAACCCAAACACAGCCTCCAAATTCTTGGAAATCCAACAATCCATTTTCATGAGCTATAGTCATAAACGTATTTTATTCATAGTTTGTTTAACATGTATTAATAAATAAGGTTTGTTTGTGATTTTCTTTTTTTCTGCCTATAGGTTTTGTTCTCAGATAATACGTGTTTCTTAACACAGACTGCACATATTGCTGTCCTTTTCTGAACTCTGAAACAATTCCTATAGTGTTGACATTAAGCCCTTGGAATTTTGAAATGACGCTTATGAAAAGTCACCTAAATGTACTTTGACACCTGTCCCAATTCTCAGTTCTTTCATTCAAATTGCTGAATATCTGCTTTCTGCCAGAAACTGTACTAGATATATCTGGGTTTCTACTTATTCTTGGTTCGCTTTGGAGTAATTATCTTGTCCCTGAGATTCATCAGTTTCACTGAGATAGTCAAATTAGTTGAAGATGTGCATAATATTCTTTTATAATGTTTTAATCTCTTTTAATTTCAATTTTATAATCGTGTTTTCTCTTTTTCCTTTTTGATTAAATTTGTCGTATTTGTGTACTCTATTACACTTAAAGAATTTGTCCTGAATATCTTAATTCTTCTTTTTTTCCCTGTTTTAAAGTATGTTGACTTCTGATCTCATTATTTACATTTTCTTGTGTCTTTAGACTTTTCTTTTTCTAATTTGTGAATTAACCCATATTAATTCTTTTCTTTAATAATAAGAGTACAGTAATAAATTTATTTTTGATAACATTTTACATTTCTCAAAAGAAACAGACACATTTAAGCAAATAAAAAATTCTTCATACAGAGCCCGTGTGTCTTCTGGCTTTGAATAATAACAATGATCATAATAATTTCAAATGTTACATTCTAAACTACTATAAAAAGGCATAGGAAAAAACATAGATATAATATACATGTATAAATGTAGATAGTATCTAAACTACTTTTAAAAGGCTTAGAACAAAATATATATGTATATATATGCACATATGAATATATATATGTATACATATATATAATATTTTTCCAGAAACAAAGTACAAACAGAAATCACAATCATGATTTTTTTCATGATTGGATGCATTCCCATACATGTTTGTATGTGATGTTTTATGTTTTCATCTTATAAAAAGTCTGTAATTGTGGTTTTTATTACAAACTTAATGTATATTCAGTCATTTTACATTTCTCAAAAGAAACAGACACATTTAAGCAAATGAAAAACTCTTCATACAGAGCCCGTGTGTCTTCTGGCTTTGAATAATAACAATGATCATAATAATTTCAAATATTAAGCACATTATCTGATTAAAATTAAAGTACAGATATTTACTAATGGAATATATCTAACCTGAATTTCATTTTTAAGAATCCTATCCTCTTGCACTGATTTTTTTTTTTTTTTTGAGGAAGATTAGCCCTGAGCTAACTACTGCCAGTCCTCCTCTTTTTGCTGAGGAAGACTGGTCCTGAGCTAACATCCGTGCCCATCTTCCTCTACTTTATATGTGGGATGCCTACTACAGCACGGCTTGCCAAGCACTGCCATGTCCGCACCCGGGATCCGAACCGGCGAAACCAGGGCTGCTGAGAAGCGGAATGTGCGAACTTAACTGCTGCACCACCAAGCTGGCCCCCTGATTTTTTTGTTTTTTTAGTCTAATTATGTAATCTATCATGGGGTTTAGGACATGCTACCCCAAAATAAGACACTTTGGGGTATTGAATATTTTAAGCTGAAGGAGTTTGAGAAAAGAACAGAAGCAGGAAGATCACTCTGACCTGCCCCTCCCCGTCTCCTGAAGCATGTCATGAAACCCTCATGTGAGCGGTGCCCTCCCTATACTGGGAAGAAAGGAGCATCCTTATCTCTGAGGACAAGGAAACGCCTAGAAGAATCTGAACAAACAGGGCTTGCTAAGTTCCTCGTTGACTATATCTACCTCACACTCCTTGACCCATCACATTTCTCCACAACTGTTCATTCTTCATCAGACCTAGCATGAAATACTCAGGTTTAACCATTTCTTTAGGTCTTCATCTTCTCATGAAGGCTGCTGTGTCACGCAAAGCTTCTATTAAGTCAATTTGTGTGCTTTTCTTCTGTTAATCTGTCTGTGTCAGTTTAATTTTCAGACCCAACCACAGACCCTAACAGGGTTGAGGAAAATGTTTTCCTCCCCGACACTATGAAGGCAAAAACTTGAGTTTTCCGCTCATCAAAAAACATGAATTGTTTTTTATTCTTTATTAAATACAAAAAAAGCAGCCTATAGACAATATAGTTACCGACTTCAGGACTCCAAGTAACGTTTAGAAACCTCAGTGCTATATTAGAGCAGTTGCTGTTACAAGTAACAGAAACTGAACTTAAATTGGTTTGAGGAAATAGATGGAGGTTTGGGGTAGGGTCTGCCGGTTGAATGGGTCATGGGCAAATACACCAGGATCACAACACTGTCATCAGGACCTTGTCGCTCTTGTTCTATCTTTTGAATCTGCTTTCTTGTATGTTGCCTTTGCTCTTCTTAAGGCTCTCTCCTCCTGTGGGAAAAGAAGCAATGGCAGCTGTAAGCATACGAGACCTACTAGCTGGCAATTCTGGGAAAGAAACAAAGACTCATCTCCCACGTAAAGCCACCAGAAGGGCTCAGGTCAACCGATTTCTGACTCCGTTCCTGAGGCTGGGAGGATGAAAGGTGCTGCGATTTCAGACCCCAGGCCATGTTCGCACCCCTGTGATCAGGGTGAAGACAGGGCAGCTGCCCTCTACCATTACGTGGGTTCATGCCCAACAGGTAGGAGAGTGTTTCAGAAGGAAAGGGAATGAATGCTGGGACAGGCAAAGGGGACGATATATTCTTAAATCATTTCTTTTGTACTTCTGAGTGTCCTATCATTTCAGTTGTGACATATTTGCCTGGCATTAGTCCACAGCTCTGAGCCCCATGGAGAGCTCCCTGGTCCCGAATTCTCTTTGCTGTTTCTTTATCCAAGTGCTTCAGCTAGATGTCAGCTCAAGCTATGCAGCTTCTCTTTCTCTCTCTCTATCAGGGAGCGGGGGGAATTACATTCAACTCCAGACAGCTTGGGAAAAGTTAGAAGCGAACGACAGGTCTGAATGCTGTCTGATAGTCCATTTTTAATCAGAGGAGAGCAATTTTCCCCTCTCAAAGGAAGACTCTTCACATCAGGTATTTGGCTTTGAGGTGCTTGCTGATTAATTACTTACATTTACATAACATTAATCTCCTTTCTAACAATTTAGCTGGCTTCCAGCCGCTCCCCTCTACCCCATCAGTCTGGCAGAACACTCTTGCTCTTAAAAGGACCAGAAGTACTTTTCCAATGCATGGATTCTGAAAACATACTTAAATGTAACAGAGTCAAGGTCTTATGCAAAGCTATAAATCATTATTTTATTTCCTCCAAGTATATTAGGAAGACATCTGAATGAAATGCTTGATCTACACAATTTGTTCTGAGTTGTGTTCCTTCTGCCTGGAACTCCCTTTCCTGAATTTTTTTCCAGAATCCTATTTATTCATCAAAGCTCAGCTCCAATAGCACTCCTTTCTGAAGACCTCCCAGGCCTCCTGGTCATTAGACATCTTTTATTACAATTCCACATCACCATGTAAAACCACTATTTGGGATTACATTCACTCATTCAACAGACAGTCATTGAGTCCTTCTGATGCTAGACCCTGTGTAGGTGCTGAGGACACAAATATGATTACAAAATAGCCCCTGCTCCCACAGAGCCCACAGTCCAGAGGTGTGTGCCTGGTATAGTGATGCACAAAGAGAGATTCAGCCAGCAGGAGATACATATGCTACATCTTGAGGAATAAGCACAAGTTCCCCATACAAGAAAGGAAAGGGGTTGGCAGTACTGTCCTTAGATAGGGCAGAGGGGACCCCACTCGGTGCCCCATGCTTTCAGGGTCCTGCTGTGGCCTTTCTCCAACTCTGCATCACCCCACGCCCCGAGACTATCCGGACCAAATAGTAAGTACCCAGTACTTAGAGTTCTCTGCCTAAATATCCCCAATCCCCCTTCCAGGCTTGTGCTTGCCTCTTCCCCAAGTCTAGCCTCTTGAAGGCAGAATGTGCTGATAGTGTGTGCACCTCTAGGCCCAGGAGGTGGCTAGAGGTGACTCTGGAGAGTGTGGCTAGAGCTCGGACCTGCAGGCTAAGCTGTCACTACACATGTCCGTGGAGCCCCTTGTTGTAGGGATTGGGGGAGAAGAGGGGTGGGCCGAGGTCCAGGGCCTGGAATAGGGGTTGGCTCTTCTACATGTTGGTTCCAGCACGGTAATCCAAGGAGTCTGAAAATTCTAAATTCAAGCCTGGGCTTCAGGTCATTATGGAGAATATTTGTCAAAGTAGGAAGGCAGAATGCATTTTACATAACAGTTTGTTGGCTTGATTTATAACTTTTAAAGTGTACACGTGTGGTAGGTGTGCCTCCATTTATACTCTTGCCCTGGGCTGCAGAAATGTCAGAATAGGCCTGGGAGTTGGGGAGGCCGTGGAGGCAGCTCTGATCAGGGAGAGAAGAGAGACAGACAGGCCCAGAGGTGTGATTCAGGCAACCCAACCACAAGCAGGCTGGTGTGACCACAAAATGATTCTGAGAATAGTTAGTTATACACACATCCTGTCCTTCTCCACAAGATTATAAGCTCTTGGAAGTCAAATTGCACAGAACATTCATCCTTGTGTTTGACAGAGCATTTTGCACAGACTGAACTCTCAATTCATGGTAGATGAATTCATGCTGAACAAATAAGGTGATATCCATCACTTAGAGGGAAACCACAAATACTCTTCTCACCATTTGCTTACCATTAGGGCAACTGTAGATTAATGGATAGTGAAGTCTTAATTTGCATCAACTGAAGCATAAATGGACCAGTTTTAAGCTATCTTTATTTAATCCCAAGTAACTTGTAATATGCAGAAAAATAGGAAAAACAAAAATGGCCAACATAAAACTGCTATACCTCAATTTGCCTTTCTAAAACATGGGGGCCTGCTGTATTAACCTGGGCCACCAATGACAGGACTGCAGGAACACAGTGAGCACCCTGAGGGGCCGGCATTACATGCAATGGATCACCAACCTGATGGCTGAGCACAACCGACCCTCTGACTTAGCCCCAAGGCCTAAGAATGTTCATTAGTGAATGCAGAATCTTTTTGGGGCAGTTGAGAATGGTTTGCAAATATACATTATTAAATTTTTAATGGTATTTTTTTAAAGGCACAAGGCAGCCAAGAAGGATGAGCTGATGACCTCTGCATTCTGCCCACAGCCCCTCACACAACCTGACCCATTGTCGTAGGAGAGTAAGACATCTCCGAAAGATCCTCATAGATGGACGTACAGCTTTGTTGTCAAAGTGGCTGACAGAAGTCCATTCCTTTGGTGCCCAATAGAAAAGGGGCTTCCTCCCACCTGCCTTTCCAAATGGCCACATCTCACTCACCCCTCCAGTCCCACCACAATGCTCAGGGAGGCCACTCTTGGCCCTCCAACTCTGGGTAGTTGCCCCCTCATCTGCTCCCAGAGTTCCCTATGTTTTTCCCACTGTAGCTTTATTGCACGATATTATAAATGTCTGCTCACTTACCTGTATCTTCCACTAGACTGCAAGCTCTGCGAAGGTAAGGAACTGCGCCCTCACAGCCTCGCTCATGTCTTCCATAGATATTTGTCCATTGGTTGACAGAAGGATTGAATAAATGAATGAATACAGTCCAAGTTGGCAGGTAGGCTTATGGTAGAGCCTAAAGTTTATGTTTCTTTCCTCAAGTGAAAGCTGAGCCAGGAGCCTATGGCAGGTAGAGCCACATTTCAGACAAACGTAGGGAGAAGATAAATTAGGTACAAGTCTGTAAAAGATGAGGGCCTGCTGTGTTAACCTGGGCCAGCATGGGCAAGACTGTAGGAGTGCAGAGTTCTCTGAAAAGGATAAGAATGTTTTTATTGACCCAGCTGTATAAATGATGGCTCTCATCCTGGGAAGAAAAGGCATACCCATACCTATTGAATATCTACTAGGTGATAAGCAGTATGTCAATCATTTATATGAATGATATCATTAGGTCCTCATAACGACTCCACAGAAGCATTTACTTATATCTCCATTTTACCCATGAGGACACTGAGGCCCAGAGAGATTAAACAATTTGCCCAAGGTCACACAGCCAGTGGATTTTGGATCTAGGATTTAAATCCCAGTCTGCTTCTTACCACTTTATCATGCTGCTTCCGGAGGTGGAGGGAGTCATCTTAAAAGCGCCACATGACTTCCAGCACTTGAGAGCCCATTGTCAAATTCAAGGAGGGAGATGATGAGGATTGGAACCAAGTACTGTGGGGAGGTGGGGGGAGAGGAGGAGATAGATTGAAGAGCTATCTGTGAGGTGAGAACTGGACTGGTGAATCTAATACAATGTTTATTCATTTATTCCTTCATTACAGTATTCACTGAGCTATATTATATTCCAGACACTGTGTTTAGTTGGTCCAGGGAATACAAATATGAATAAGACTTGGTCTCTGCATCCAGTGAGCTCAGATTCTAAAGGAAACAGTAAATAAAAACAAATAATGGATGCTACAACATCACCACGCCCGTTAGACTGTATCTTGTTAATATCTCTATCCATTTCTTCTTTTCTACCCTCACTGACAGGTGGTTCACAAACCTCATCATTTCTTACTGTGTTGCTATGGCAGTATCCTACCTGGTCTTCCTATCTTACATATAGCACTAACTAGAGTTTAAAGCCATTTCATGATTTTCCGCCAGGAACTGCTTTTTCAGTTCCTTGGCAACACAAACACAGGTTTAATTGCTTAACTTAAAAGTTTATGCTTGCACATTAAAATAGTAATAGTCATTTATTCAGCATCCATTTTTTGAACACCTGCTATATGTAAGGCTCTTGAGTGGGCACCAAGTAGACCACTGCGAATACAATAGACACGGCCTGTCTTTGAGATTACGTTTAGAGGGATATACGGATGGGCAAATAGGCAAATACAGTAGAGTGTTATAAGTGTGCATGTACAAAACAGTATTATGGGTACTTTGTGGTGGAATATAGGAGGGGCATTTCATCCAACCTAAAGGAGTCAGATGGAAGAAGAGACATTCAAACAAAAAATAAGAGAAATATGTATGTCTGGAGATTCTATACAATACAGAACTCTTTGCCCTACTCAAAAGAATTGTTTTGAATGTATCTTTTAAGGTATAGGGAGCTAGAAACATTAAAGAAAAAATTGGGTTATTTTTCATGGAATTAAAAAAATTAAATTGAAAGAAGGAGACTGTCCCCTCACTTATGACTTTAATCAAAAAACTCAAAGTCTGCATGTCATCTTTAACACTCAGAGGCATGTTATGAGGGCACCAACTAAAGTGTGTCTTTCTAGTCCTTTTCTCCATCATCTTTTATCCTTCCCATTGCTTCTGTCGAAAGAAAGCTCCATTTCCCTGCCCTGGAATTTAGGTTGATAAATTAAAAGATGATTTCCACTGGGAATATTGACAGGCTTCAGGTTTGACTCTGGGGTTTTGAAAGAGGACACTGCTTTTGTTAATGGAAATTCATGAGTACTTGGAACACTGACGCAATGGTTCCTAAGTTTGGGGTCAAAAGGGGCCTATATTTGTTGGCAGGAAGCACTGACTCAAATCAAATCAGCAGTAACCTTAAGACCATCAGAGAAAAAGAAGCTTTTAAAGTGGTGCCATGTCAAAGTTTGAGACACACCTACAAGTGATGTTGCTGCTGGAAACTGCAGGATCTCTCTGTGCTGTTTTGTCAGCTCTGCCTTCCCCATCTGAACTGACCTGCAGACAACCTAAGCCTGATCATGTTCCAGTTCCCTAATGGGACTAATGCCAGGGACTCCAGTTCACTGAGACAGAGCCCTGACTCATGCCTGACCTCCTACAACCTTTGTGGGTTTGGAGGACTGTGTGTAATAGTGAGTTGAGATGAGAAAGTGCAAGGGAGAGATCTGTAAACACACATATTCTCTCTCTCTCTGCAGACTCAAAAACCTAACTCATTTTCATGATCATGAAACCATTCTGGAGAGTGACATTTTATTTTAAATGCATCTTATCAAAAGTGCATTAAACATATGTGGCCTTGTCATCTCACAGCTCTTTCAATGATGTTTCCTGGAATCAACATTCCTCATAATCATGACTATAAAGATAGTATTAAAATACCCTTAAGAAACAACAAAACAAAATAATAATCGCAACCCGAAAGCCCACAATATATTATTTTATGAAGCATTTTATAAGTTTTTAGATTTTTCCCTGCTACCTAATTAGGAAAAAATTGAAAGTGGCCTACCCCGAAACCAACCACCAAAGGCTTGTACTGGACTTGCTCTGGGCTCATGGACTGAATTTGCCCAAAATGGGATGGAGCTCCACTGAGGCAGAAGGCTGAGCTGGCTGGGGCTGATTTAATGAGCACTCATGGGGAAGACCATGGGGGATCAAGACACTGCAGCAACTGTAGCAAAGGCAGGGAGAAAAAGAGAGTCAGACACTGCCTGTTAAAACAGGGATCAAGCAGCATGGCAATGAGACAGGCTTTTCACCCGAGATGAGGGCTGGCCTCACCTTGGCTTAACTGGTAAAGTTTATGTGTGCAGTAACGTTCTTCTGTTTAGGACCCATTTGGCTGTCCAGGGTGGTACTTCTCTTAAGTAGGTAGACATGCAAAATATATATAGTGCTCCAAGTGCTCCAGTCTTATGAGGTTTGTTGTCATGGCATCCTCACAAGCCTCTGATTCTGAGATCTTCCCCTCTACTCTTTCCCACATCAAAACTTTCTTGTCCCGCTGTACTGAGAACAGTGTGATATCAGTGAATGGAAGCTGCACACATTCTGCCGTGCATGTGTGGAAATGTTTAAGAACACTTGTAATAAAGATGCTTCTAAGAAAAAAAAACTTTCTTGCCTAGATGATATTTTTCTCTCAGCTTAGGAAGTCACTTCAGCATGATGGTTGAGAGCAAGAGCCTTAAATAGAGACATGTCTTTCACCCTACCCCGCATGTACTAACCATATAACAGAGGTAAGCTTCCTCATCTCTCTGGGCCTTTCTCTACTCAGCCATAAAATGTTGGGCATATACTAACTGTACTCACTTCAATGTTGTTGTGAGAATAAAAAACCGATAAAGTAAATTAAGCATGAATGCTGAGCCTGGCACACTGTAAATTCTCAATAAATGGCAGCCGTGGTTGTTGGTGGGGTTGTTAAGGAGCCACAAGTTCCTTTATCAAAGGATAATGAAGCATTGAGTCACAAATGCCAGGCATTTTGTAAAGCTTGACCAGGCAGTTTCTAAGGCTCGTCTCTTGGTTAGCTTGGACTCCCAGTGGGGGAGAGAGACCAACTCGTTCAGCTCCCCATGAACACTCCTCTCACTGGTATTGCTGCTGGGCTGCTCATCACCCATTCCCTCTCATCTCCCTGCACAAACCCATGATGTCAAGGCTTCAAAGAGATACAGATTTTTGTCTTCCTCATGAAGAAGTTGGGAACTCTCTCCCCAAATTCCTTCACTTCCTCAGGAGCTCCCACCCGTAGGCCCAGCCTTGTGTTTAGCTATGGGATTCTGATCCAAGAAGACAAATATTTCTGAGACCCTGACTCTTACGTTGAACAGCAAATGCCCTTGCTAATGTCTGCCGAGTGTCTATGTATTCTCTACTACAGAACTTTCTCCCCTTTTTTCTCCTTTAAAGTTGGCTGTTTCTGGTTGCCTTTCTAGCTCTTGGCCTTTTGGGAATAGATCATTTCACCAACAGTTGAGAGCCAGTCCAAAGTGATCTCATTTTTTTAAGCTAATTTATAACAATAATAGCTTCATGGGCCAGCCCTCTCAAGAACGGCTGCCTTTAAGCATAGAATTCAGAAGAATTTTACTACTGGTGGAATTCCAGTTACCATGGCAGATTGCAGAGGGATATGCTTAGGTCAGAGAATCCTTCCACTACCCCGGACTCCTCTACTGCATCTCCCCAAACACACAGCCGCTGCTCACGTCGGGAGGCTGGACATGGAATAAAGTGGCTGAAAATATGTCCTCATTTTTTTTTTTTAAAGATTTTCTTTTTTTTCCCTTTTTCTCCCCAAAGCCCTCCGGTACATAGTTGTATATTCTTCATTGTGGGTCCTTCTAGTTGTGGCATGTGGGATGCTGCCTCAGCGTGGTTTCATGAGCAGTGCCATGTCCGGGCCCAGGATTCGAACCAATGAAACACTGGGCCCCCTGCAGTGGAGTGTGCAAACTTAACCACTGGGCCATGGGGCCAGCCCCAATATGTCCTCATTTTTTAAGGAAACTAGAACTCTTTTAGATTCTTGTTTTCTTCTTTCATTCAACTCTTATGCTTCTAATCACTGTGGGAATTTGGCATTTAAAACAAGTAACAAATCCATGTCTTACTCTAGAATAAATATTGTCCAGCTATACCAGACAATAAATGGAATTGAACTCTAGATTTTTTAAACACAGAAATGACCTTGGTAAATAGAAGTATGTACCATGTGTGTTACTTGGTGTTCTCCAGAGAAACATAACCAATAGAGAGCATGAGAGAGATTTATTTTAAGAATTGGCTCATGTGATTATGGAGGCCAAGAAATCCCACGATCTGCTGTACACAAGCTGAAAAATCAGGAAAGCCCATGGTGTAGTTTCAGCCCGAGTCCAAGGGCCTGAGAATCAGCGGGTTGATGGTGTAAGTCTCAGCCTGAGTCTGAATGCCCAAAGACCAGGAGCACCCATGTCTGAGGGTGAGAGAAGATGGATCTCTCAGCTCAAGCAGAGCGTGAATTTTCCCTTCCTCTGCCTTTTTGTTCCACTGAAGCTCTCAGTGGATTGGATGATGCCCACCCACAATTTTTCTGGAGACAGCCTCACAGACACACCCAGAAGTAATGTTTTACCAATTATTTGGGTGTTCCTTAGCCCAGTCAAGTTGACATATAAAATTAACTATTACAGGTCCACTCCTTGTCAACTTGGCCCCCAAACATTTCTCATTAAACCATAATTAATCTCAGTTACTCAGTGTTGATCTCTGCTCCTGGAACATTGGGCACTCAGTGGTGGCCATAGCCTGATCAGCCTTGATGAGTGGAAGTCTATGTTGCTGAGCCTATGCTCACCCTCTATCCCTGCCAACATGGCCACTTTGTTCATGAGCCCATTGGGCAATGACAGGGGTCCCTGGAAAAAGAGAGGCTGACTGGTATGCACAGAACAGGTCATTCTAACTGCTTGATGATCAAAATCCTCCTCTGCTGAGATCACCCTGTGGTGAGCATTCACGTGGGACACAAATACCTTTATGTTTTTTGACCAAAGATGCGTATCCACATACCTCTTCCTCAAATTTCTTTGTCACCAATTTTCCAATCATGTGCCTTCTGAATCCCTGACCATCCAGCCAAATTATTGGCCACAGCCCATGAATCAGTTACAGTCGCACGCAACATAATGATGTTTCAACGACTGACCACATATATGACAGTGGTCCCACGAGATTAGTACCATATAGGCTAGGTTTGCAGTAGGCTATACCATCCAGGTTTGTGTACGTGCACCCTATGGTGATCACACAATGACAAAATTGAGTAATGACACATTTCTCAGAATGTATCCCCGTAGTTGAGATTCATAACTGTATAATTGCACATCTGGCCATTTCTCCTTCTAAGCAAAGTGCAAAAACAGGTGCAATGCCCAAAGTTATGCCCACTGGGAGGATTTCCCTTCACTACTATCCATTAGGGATGTCCCAGAGAGGGACTGTGGTGCTGCAGCTGCTCACTTTCAGATGGTGCCTGCATATGGTGTAGAAACATCTGTAAATCAGGCCGAGTCTTCTCTTCCTTTGTCAACTGATCATAGGGAACTCATCATAAGGCCCCACACCAAAGGACCCCCAGAAGTTTCACTGAGGTAGAAGGTCCCCAAATGTTAGTTGGATTTATTTCCTACCCTCTGGCACGCAAATGTCTTACCAATAAGTCTAGAGTAGTTGCTACTTCTTGCTCACTAAGTCCAATGAGCGTAACATCATCAGTGTAATGGGCCAGTGTGATATAATGTGGAAGGAAGAGACAATCAAGATCCCTGTGAACTGAATTGTGACATAGGGCTGGAAAGTTGATATACCTCTGAGGCAGGACAGTGAAAGTGTGTTGTCGGCCTTGGAAGCTGAAAACAGCTTTCTTCTGTTAGGTCTTTTGGACAGTTAGGGAGAAAATGGAATTTGCCAGATCAACAGCTGCATACTGGGTACCAGATGTGTTAATTTGCCCAAGCAATGAAACCAAATCTGGTATAGCAGTTGCAATTGGAGTCACCACCTAGTTAAGCTCATGATAATCCACTGTCATTCTCCAAGATGCATCTGTCTTCTGCACAGGCCAAATAGGCAAGTTGAATGGGGAGGGGGTGGGAATCACCATCCCTGCATCTTTCAAGTCCTTGATGGTGGCACTAATCTCTGCAATTCCTCCAGGAATACAGCATTGCTTTTCGTTTACTATTTTCCTAAGTAGAAGCAGTTCTAGTGGCTTCCACTTGGATTTTCCCACCATAATAACCCTCACTCCACAGGTCAGGGAACCAGTGTGGGGATCCACCAGCTGTTAAGTATATCTGTTCCAGTTATACATTATGGAACTGGGGAAATACCACAGGATGCATTTGGGGATGCACTGGACCCACTGTGAGATGGACCTGAGCTAAAACTCCATTGATCACCTGATCTCCATAAGCCCCTACTCTGATGACAGGGTCACAGTGATGTTTCGGGTCTCCTGGAATTAGCGTCAATTCAGAGCTAGTGCCAGTAGTCTCTGAAAGTTCCAATTATTTCCTTTTCCTCAAAGTGGAGTTACCCTGGTAAAGGCCATAGGTCCCTTTGGGGAAGGCTGGGAGAAAGACTAACAGTATAAATTTCAGTCGTGTATCCAGGTCCTTCCTCAAGGGGACTTAGCCTCCTACCTTTATAAATAAGAAAAAAGGTAATTCAATAAAACAGACAAAAGGCTTAAACAGACACCTTATAAAAGAGGGCATCCAAATATGAAATATGCAAATAAAAGGTCTCAGTATCATCAGACAAGTACAAATTAAAGCCACAATGAGATACCTCAATGCAGTCATTGGAATGAATAAAATTAAAAAGACTGATAATACAATAGACATGCATAATTCATATGTGTACCAAAAGATATATACAAGAGCATTCACAATGGCAACATTAGGATATTCAAAAATTAGGAACAACTCAAATGATATAAAAAATAAAATTGGTAAATAAAATATGGTAAATTGCTTAAAACGAAATACTATACAGCAATGAAAAAGAACCGTGTACTGCTGTACACAACTATATAGAGGAATCTCACAGATAAGTTGTTAAGCAAAAGAAGGCAGATATAAAAGAGTACATACTGTATCATTCCTTTTATTTAGAGTTCAAAAACAGGCAAAATACTCAATAGTGATGAAAGTTTAAAAATAACAGTTAACTTTATGAAAGTATAATGACTGTGAGATGCCATGACGGAGTTTCTGATGGGGTGTTAATGTTCTGGTTAATGTAATGGTTACAAGAGTGTGTTCACTTTGTAAAATTCATGAAGCTGTACACTTATGCATTTTACCTTTTACTCTCTACGTATGTCAGATGTCAACTAAAGTTTTACTTATAGAAAAACTTGGGGAATATGTATAGGAACGAATTCTAAGAGTATTAGGACAGAGAGGAAGTCATTTAATTTTAGACTGGGTTGATTTTATCAATATGGGTACACTTATCCTATTGTCTGGATTTAATGCACTAACTTGAGCAGGTGGATCTGGTTTAAATTGTTTGCTCAATAATTTCATGCTGAAATCTATACCCAATAGTGGCCTACGTTAAATATGGTATTTAATAAATTCACTTTGTAATTGTAATGTGGAATTAGCTGGGGAATTTTAAAAAGTACTCATATTCTTATGCCAGGGTCCCACTTCTAGAAAGTCTTGGACAGAGATGCAGCCCAGGCAATAGGATTTCTAAGAATTTCGCGCCTGATTCTAATGAGCAGCCAAGGTTGAGATGTAAAGTAATCCAATAATTTATAATGATAGGAGTATAGGATAAGTGGGATTCATCCCCTAACTAGGAGCTCCTCCCTCCCAAGCGGCCCCAAGAAGATCCTCACTTCATAAGTGCCTAGAGGAATACATTGATGAAAGGAGCATCAACATTTAAAAAATCTTCAGTGGCTGTTTCCTGTTGAGCAAGGGTGTAGGTAGGAGATGCCAGTATGGAAACAGCCTCCATAATTTCAGTGAGATCCTGGAGTAGAAAGACGTCGAGTAGCAGCACTTACCCAACCAAGAGAAAATGGAAATGGTTCTCATAATAGGCTCCAGCACTGAGGTTGATAACCAAATAATTGAATCCACACAGATCTCTGGTGGTGCTTAGTTAACCATGAGGCCATTAAGACGAAACTAGATGAACAATTTACTAAGGCACTAATGGATCTGTATAGTCAAAAGAGCCCTCTAGATTTGGCCAACAGAGGGCTAACTTGAGCCATGATAATAGTGAAACACAGTTCTTCACTGAATTCTCACTCCTGTGTCAGTTCAAAAACCCAAAGTCCCTTGACTGAGTGGAAGCCTAGTATACTTGAGGTAATAACACGTTTGCATCATAAGTTTCTCTGTCCTTCCCTAAAGGACATGTGGCCATTTGCCAGGGTACCTGTACTTTGGGAAAAGGAAAACACACAGATATTTTGAGAATTTTTGAACCCTGACTTTGAGCTAATTGCTCAATTCCTGGGACCCAGAATGCCACTCTGGTTTAATAGTTATGTAAGTGAGATGATAAATGTTTAAGCTTTGTCCAGGGTCCATTCCATAGTGTGGATTTATTTGTCCTGTTCTTGAGTGCTTCCTCAGGAAGAGATTTAGGCAGTAATTGGTAGAAGTACTGTATTAGCTCCCTGATCCACGTCAAAATTATAAACCAAAAGTCATACCATATCCCTGAGAGAACAAAGGCATTTGTGATGCTGTCAATGGTCTGAAAGATTGAAAGGTGCTGATTCTTATCACATCCCTATTTAATCTTGACTTGAGGAAGCAGAAACTCTGGAGGAATTGTCTAGAAGCCTGTGCTTTAATGAGCCCTCTAGGTGATTCTGACGTATGTTTAAAGTTAGAGAATCACAGATACAAAGAAAGTGCTTATTACTCTATTCCAAAAAGGAGACAATACCAGAAGCACATTGCTTTAACCTGGAAAGGAACTACAGCAAGACATAATGGTATTCTAGGTAATGTTATGAGCTACATGGGTATTAGAAGACGGGAGATATTTCCCATGAAAATATAGACTTGAACGGCTACAGTGAAGTTTGTAGGCATCAGTGGTTTGGGACATTATGGGACATCCGCTCCATATTGAAAGACAACTTGCTGCACTCTTTATCCCCGCCCTCCTCAAATCCCAAATATGAAGACTTATTGTTACTGGGCCTCTGGGTTTGGAAGTTAACAACGTAATCGTGTGTGCTGTTCCAACCTATTTACAAAAGCTCAGAGGAAGAGGTGGGTCTCCAACTAGTGTGGGTGGATATTTGGCGCTTAGGACCCAGCAGATAATTTGTGGAAGGTCAGTGTGTCAAATGGAGTCTGTGGCAAACCAAAATAGAAAAACAAAAGCAGAGTTTCCTGGTGGGTTGGGGTATGCCTTCTTAGACAAATAACCATATTCCTTTTGAGAAACAGCTACTGGCTTTCTCTGAGCCCTTGCAGACTGAATGCCTAACCATGAAACACTTAATGATCATATAATCTGAACTGCCCATAATGTACAGGGTTTCATGTGATTCATCAAGTCATAACATCGTTCATGTCCAACAAAACCCCATGGACAAGCAGAAGCATTACATAAAGATTTTACTTAAGCAAATCGTGAAAGCTCAAGTAAGTTACATAAACAGGTGGATCACAACCTCAGTGCACCTGCTCGTGCCACACTGCCCTCTCTTCCTCAATCCAAATCAAGGGTCTTCCAGCGAATTTCTTGTGATTACTTAAGAGAGAAGAAAACACTTTAAGCCTGGTTTACAAATGCTGCAAATGATATACTGTGGTGATATAGATCCACTCAGGGCATTGGTTAAGGGCCATCCTCCCAGGAGGTAGAATTTCATCCATGAAAACAAAGATGGCTTGAAGTATGCATCTATAGTGATTTATGGGAAGTGACTCAGGGCTTGGCTAGATTTTCAGAGATATTAAAGGAAAAAGATTGAAGATTGATGGCAAGGAGATTTGGAGATGAGTTATGTGAATAAAACTTTCAGAATTGGCCTTCATTGAATCCCATGTGAATGTACGAGAGAAGGTCCCACTGTGCTGGAGATTATCAGTAATCAGAGGGATGAAATCACTGTCTTGAGGATGCCAGTCAGCCTCTCTCCTCACTTCTCTCAGTACTTGTTCAGTGCACTCAGTAACAAAATAGCTATCATGCAGGGATGGTGGCTAAGCATGGGCTCCGTCACAAGGACTTTCCCTCACCAAGGCTGACCTGGCCATCACCACAGCTGAGTCCTCATCATGCCAGCAGCAATGACCGACACTTAGACTTTGATAGGCTGCCACAGCCTGGGGAATCAGCCAACCACCCAGTGGTGAGTTGATTGCATTGGACTCTTCTCATCTGGTGGAAAATGATTTTCCCTCACTGGAATAAACATTCATTCTCGATATTTATTTTTTTCTGCCTGCCAATCTTGTATGCCAGCTACACCATCTGTGGACTTACTGATCATCTTATTCATCATCATGAGTTTCCACGCAGCATGACTTCTAACAAGACAACTCACTTTACAATCAGGAAGAAAGTTAGTGGACTGACGCCCATGAGATTCACTGGTTTTACCATTAACCCCACATCCCCAGCATCTGGTCTTGACAAATAGTGGCATGGTCTGTTGAAGACTCAGCGTGTCAGTGGGAGACCATACTCAGTGAGGCTGGCATGCTGTTCTGTGTGGTGTTGTTCTCCCGTAGTCAGAAAATGTGGTGCTAGGGACACAGAAGAGGAAGTGGGAGTGAAGCAGTGCCTCTCACTATTATACTGAATGAGTCACTTATGGAGCTGTTCTTCTCACTGTCTCTATGACTCTGGGCTCTAGAAGTCTTGGTACCCAAGGAAGGAGACCTAATCTGGTAACCCAACATGCCTTCAGGCTAGTCTGAGATTTTCATGTCATTAGGCAAAAAGGTAAAAGAAAGGGGGAGGCAATCCTGACTATTACTAAAGGGCCTGGAAAGAATATGCATGGAACCCTTGGAATTTCTCTAAAAAATAAAGTTTAAATGGTCAAAAGACTTGAAAAGATGCTTCACAAAAAGAGAAATTTTAAAAATGGTCAATAAGCAGATGAAATTTTGCTCTACGTCTTTAGTCACGTCATGTAAATGAAAACCACAATGAGATACTACATATTCACTAAAATGGTTAGAGTTAAAAAAAAAAAATGACCAGTACTAAGTGTTGATGAGGATTTGGATCAACTGGAACTCTTATACATTGTTGGTAGGAGTGTCATATAGTACAACAATCTTAGGAAATCGTCTGGCAGTCTCTTATAAAGTTGAGCATACACTTACCATATGACCTCGCAATTCTGCTCGTAGGTAATTATCCAAGATATGTTAAAGTATGTGCCTGTGCAAAGAATTGTACATGACCATCCAAGAAGTTTTATTCATAATAGCCCCAAACCCAAATGTCCGTTAACAGGTGAATGGGTAAACAAATTATGGCATATTCGTAAAACGTAATACTAATCAACAATAGATATGAACTACTAAAATACGCAACATAAGTGAATCTCAAAAACATGTTGACCCAAACAAGCTAAACACAAAAGAGTACACGCTATATAATATCATTTATATGAAGTTCTAGAACAGGCAGAACTAATCAGATAGGAATCAGGTCCGTGATTGCCTGAGGGAGAGCATGGGAGTTGACTATGAAAGAAAGAGCCCAAGGGAACTTAAGAGGGTGACGGATCTACTCAATATTTTCCTGACTGAGGTTTGTATTAGGCAAACCTCCTTGAGCTGTTCACTTAAAATGTGTGATAAATAATAAATAAAAATGTGCATTTTATTATATATATTGTACAGCAGTTGATTGAAAACTCATAAATAAAATATTTTTTTCTTTCCCTTTGCCATGTAATGTTATATTTTTTAGGAGTATGTTCGTAGTGGTTAACACTCTGGCCCATAGCTTATGAAATATTAAGGAAAGGATTGTGACAAACCTAGAGGAGCAATAAACACAATCAGAGGTCCTGCACTTGAAACTAAATGCAGTATCTGGGTTACCCCCATTGGGGGAAGCGGCAAGTGATTTTTTTAATGAAATGAGGGATTGTTGCCTTACGCTAAAAGGCAGCATTTGTTAAGTGTACGAATAAGAACGAAAATATAGATTGTTTTTGGAAAGCCAAATAAATGAAATGCAGTGGACATTTAAAAAGAACTTTTTGACCACTCAGCATTTGAACCCCTTTCTTATGTTGTGAAATTTTCCTATCTTATAAATGTGTAAGTCCTTAAGTTATATGCTATTTTCCAAGCCTGCTTTGCAGCTAGGACATGGACATATGACAGGCTCCTCCAGTGGCTTGCATTCTGCTCAGGCTTGGAATATGGAGGTGATGATGAGGAGGAGAGAATGTCACAAGAAATCTCTCTGGAGGAGGGGCCACAGTGAGTACAGGAATATCAAGTCCCCTTGCCAGTAGTGGCAGAGGTGCTAAAGATGGATCCTGTGTCCAGCAGCAGCGGATGTGGCGGTGCCATCTCCAACATCTGGCCCCTTACTGCATGCTATGGAATTGTGTCTCCCCAAAATTCGTATGCTGAAGCCCTAATCCCCAACATGGTGGTATTTGGAAATGAATCCTTTGGGAGATAGTTAGGTTTAGATAAAGTCATGAGAGTGGAGCTCTCATTATGGGCCCTCATACGAAGAGACACCAGAGAGCTTGCTCTCTTTCCACCATGAGAGGACATGGTGAGAAGGTGGCAGTCTGCAAGCCAGAAAGAGAGTCTTCTCCAGAAATCAAATCAGTGGTACCTTGATCTTGGACTTCCCAGCCTCCAGAATGGTGAGAATAAATGTCTGTGGTTTCAGCCACCATGTCTATGGTATTTTGATGGGAGCTCATGCAGACTAAGCCACTGCAGCACCAGTATTTTCCTCACTAGACCAGTTTTGTGTTTTTCCTCTCTTGTTCCTGACTATGTAGCCCTGGATCTGATTTTCTGAGAATCCTAAAAATTTTGTAAGACACCAAACATTCAGTAAATAAATTTTCCTCTTAAATAAGCCACATTTGATGTCCATTGATTGCACCTAAAACCTTGACTGATAAAAAGGGATTGGGGAGGTGTCCTAAATAAGGTAAGACACAGCCTGAGCTGTGTCTGAAAAAAATTAAATTTACAAAGAAAATAGGAGATAAAGTGCAGAAAAGGATGCTAGATGAGAAGAATGGCAAGCATTTGGGTGTGGATGGAACATAAATTTAAAAGTCGAGAGTCATCAAAGTTTAAGCTGGAGGGATCAGCAGGAGACAGATAACATAGGGTCTTAGATGTTATATTAAGGAGCTTGAACTTTATTCCATAGCTGATGGAATGCCATTAAATGGTTTTCAGCAGGGGATGACATGGTCTTATTTGCACTTTAAATAGATCGCACTGGCAGCTGTGTGGAGAATGGATTTGACTGGGATATAATTGGAAGCAGCAAGAGCTGTTAGCAGGTTCCCTCAGTAGTCCACATGAGGGAGGATGAGGGTCTCAACAGAGCAATGTTCATCTGGATAGGAATGAGGAAACATATTTAAGAGATCTTTATGGGATAAAATCACCAAAACTAGGTATTTGAACTCAAGAGAGTCAAGAATATGGAGAAATAAGGGAAACTAGCAAATTTCTCCCGTTGGCTATTGGTAATACCAACTGAAATAAAATATATCAGAGAAGAGCTCCATTTAGGAGAAAAGAGAATAAGGTCTTTTGAGTCATGTTGAAACTGAGGTGTCTGGGTGTATCAAGTTGTAACTGTCCAACAATTATCTGGATAGATGGATCTGAATGCAGGATAAATGCCTGAGCTGCTGACATAGAATAGTGAATTGATGCAGGGTAATTCAACCCCAGTGGCAGATTAAATCATAAAAAGAAGCATGTAGGGAGTAGGGCCACCACATATGGTCATGCAGGGTGTGTACTGCAACCATACCAAGTGGTTCTGGTGGTAAAAATACCTGTGGGCTGAGGACAAAATGTTATGACACCCACATATTAGAGCTCTTGAAAAAGGAAGAAATGGTCTGAGAGACATGAGGACAATAAGAAAATTGAAATGTTTTGCCCAATGGATTAGAGAAACGTTTATGTTATTTGCATTTGATTGCAAATAATAGTAAAATCTACTACAGTGGCTTAAATAGATACGAGTTCATTGATCTCATGCAGCAAGACATCTGGGGTAAGCCAGTTGCCAGCTGACACAGCATTCCTCTACCTTTCTTGTCATGGGGCTTTTGTCCATATAGTCATAATATGGTTGCTACATTTTCAGGCATCATATTCAGGCATGGAATCAGGAAAAGGGAGGAAATTGAAAGAAAAGGGGCTGAAAAGTACATGCCAGCTAGGGTAGGTTAACTTTAAAAAATGTCCCCAATTATTTACCCCTCTCTGAATCCATATCCTTATAACATGACTATACCTTTAAAAGGTGGAGGCTATTTCCCCACCTCTTGAGCCTAACCTGGCGCTGTGACTTGCTTTGGACAACAGAATGCAGTGGAATTGGTGACATGCTAGTGCCTGTCCTAAGGCTCAGGAGATTGGTGTGCTGCCAGGCACTCTCTTGGGACTCTGCCAATGTCTTCTGTATAAACCCAGACTAGCCTCTAGAGGATGACCCCCCATGTCTCAGCCAACTCCCAGAGCAGAGCCATGTAGTTGACCCTAAGAAGACCACATAAACCACGACCAGAAGAACCACTCAGCTGAGCCCAGCCTAAACTGCTAATCCATAGAGTTACAAGCTAAATAAATGGTTGTTGCTTTAAACCACTAAGTAGCCACTAGGTAGATTATTTTGTTCCAAATGATAATTAGTATAGAAGCCGAGTTGAATCCTTTTAGAAATCTTTCCAAGGAAAAGGTACTTTACTTCCAGGTAAAGATGGTGGAGTGAACATACAAGTGTAAAGATTTCATTTCCTCTTACATCCTCAATAAACTTAGTAAACAATAATTTTAGACGGGCATAAATCCACAAGGATAAGAAGAATGGGCAAGATGCAATATTTTGACAGCTGGAAACCAAATAGTGTAGGACAATAAATTGAATCTCAAACCAGAATCAAAGAAACTTAAGAATCACCCATTTTTTTTTTTACCACAAGATCCGCCTAAAGGCTCAGAAATTTGTGGTACAAAGTACCTCCAAAAGTGCGAAGGAAGAGTAGGGCTTAAAGCAAGAATTAGTTTAAAATCAATTTAGGAAGCAAGAAGATTCTGACATTTCCCTTCTTATCCTAGCAAGAGACTTTCCTTTTTAGTTTTTGACTTTTGTGTCATGTTACTAAAAGCTTTGTCAAATCTAAGATTATATATTTCTCTCATAGTTTCTTCTAGTAGTTTTATGATTTCTTTTTTAGCATTTAATTTTTAAACAATCCTTATCTGTATGTTTTGGGCTAAGAAATGAGGCAGGAAATTAACTTCGTTTCTAGATGGCTACTTTTATCCCAACACCATTTACCAAATACATCTTTTCTCTATTATCAAATACTACGTTGCTGTGTATGTATAGGGCTATTTTTGAGCTCTCTGATTTGGTCCACTGATCTCTTTGTATACCTGTGTGCCAGTATCACCCTGTTTTAAGTTCTGTAGCTTGTTCCATTTAGTTTTTAATAGTGTAGATTATCTGGCATTATGCACTATTATATGTGTATTTATATGTTATATTTAGAATGCATAAATATTAATTTATGTGTTTATTACCTGTCTTCCCAAATAGAGATCCATCAGTGCAAGAGATATTCTAACCACTCTATGCCTGTAACAAAGCCTGGTACTTAGAAGGCACTCAAATATTTACTAAATAAAAAATTTTTTTTATTATGGTAGAGTGCTTAACATCCCTCATGACACACTACTTATAACTATTCCTAGTCATTCTTGTACATCCTATAACTTTAGAATCAGCTGCTTTGTTTAAAAAACCCTATTGGCATATTATCGGGTTTTCTTTAATTCATAACTTAATTTAAAGGAACATGACAGCTCTAGGACATTAAGTTTTCCTATCCAAAAATCAGTGTGACTTTGCATTTCTTCAATTTTTTTTAATAGACCTCAGTAGTTTTAAAGTTTGTTTCACATTCTGCACATTTCTTTAATGCAGTTATAAACAGATTATGTTACAACTAGTTATTTTCCTCTCAAACACAATAGAAGTTTATTCCTTGCTTATTTAAGGGTTTTAGGAGGATGTTTCAGGTTAGTGAGGGGGGAGGGAAAGGGACTCTGCCTGCTTAGGGACCTAGGCTGGCAGCAGCTCTGCCATCTTCAACACATGGTTTCCAAGGTTTCTCTGTTGGCCATCCCAGTGAGATGGAAAGTGAAGAAAGGCCAAAGTTGTGTCTCAGCTAGTTGATATTTGAATATGGGAAGGCTGTTGACCTTGAAAGACTAATTTTGTGCCCAATCACCTTAACATCCACACTGTTTTTCAGTTGATTTCTAGATTTGCAATTATATTAGCTACAAATAATGATTATCTCTCCCCTTCTAGCTTTTCTACTTCTTATTTCATACTTTCCAATTGTTTAGTGTAGTTTCTCCAGAACTATGTGAAATAATAGAGAAGTCTTAAAGTAGAAATAACTTATGATTGATTAAAAAGAAGCAAAAGGAAATTTTGGGGGACTGTGGTTACACAAGTGTATATATTTGTCAAACCTTATCAAACAGTAAATTTAAAATATGAGCATTTTATTGTGTGTAAATTCACTCCTATCTACATTGATTTAGAAAGAAAGAATAGCGGTGATATTGAAAATTCTTTTCCCATTCCTACCTACAATAGGAATTCTTTCATTGTTTCCCCTTTAAACGTGATGCTGACTTTTGAGTTAAATACCTTTGGTTATCTTAAGGAAACATTTATTTAATTCTATTTAGTAAAGAGTGTAAGTTGAATTTTATGAAACATATTTTCAACATTGCTATGGACTGAATTACGTCTCCCCCAAATTTCACATGTTGAGGCCTTAACCCCCGATGTGATGGTGTTTGGAGGTGGGGCCACCTAATTACCATGAAGGTGGGATTAGTGCTTTTATAAGAAGAGACACCAGAGAGCTCACTGTTTTCCCCTCCAACCCATCCCTGCTGTGTGAGGACACAGGGAGAAAGTAGCTCCTCAACAAGCCAGGAAGAGAGCCCTCACCTGAAACCAACCATGCTGGCACCTTGACCTTGGACTCCTAGCTTTCAGAACGGTGAGAAAATAAACTTCTGTTGTTTAAGTCACCTAGTCTATGGTATTTTGTCATAGCAGCTTGAGCTGACTAAGGCAAACATCTATAAAGCTGTTTATTTGACTTTTATTCTTCGATCAATTAATTCAATATATTCATATATTTCCCCAAAATGAACTATGCCTAAATTCTTTGTATCAGGCTCACTGAACCACAGTATATCATACTCTAAATGTGCTGCCAGATTCCATTTTCCAATATTATGCTTTGTATTTTTACATTTAAACTCCTTATTGAGATTTGTATTTTTCTTTTTGTACTATTTTTGTCACATTTTACTATCTAACAATATACTAAAAAAAACCTCATTGTAGCTCTCTCTGAGTCTTGTATATTAATCAATCTGTTTATTTTTGTAACTTCTTTACAGTCAGTTTTTATAGTTTAGATTTTTTCTCAGAAGTATCTACTATATAGGAGTTTCAGGTCTATTTGAATAATATTGCATTAAGTAGTCTCATAAATGTTTTCTCTAAATCTCTGATTCCCCTTTTATTTTGAATGTATCTGCTTCCTCGTTCTCTTATCAAGTTTATTAAATCTCTAATTCTGCATTATCTTTATTAATTATTTTAGTGTTATTTTCCTAAGTTCATTTGGGTGCTTTCCCTTTTATTTTTATACTCTCTTGATTAGTAATGTGAAGATTTAAATCTACTGAATTTGCTATGAGTACAGCTTTAGCTATATCCCATAGGTTTTGATATATAGTATTTTATTATTGTTAATTCATATTTCTTTTTTATTTCAATTTTTGATTTACTCTTTTACCCCAGAGTTAAGAGGCTTTTTCCAGTTTCCAAGAGGCATATTGTTGTGCTCTTTTGTTTCTTATTTTGTTATTAGTATCTAGTTTTATTGAATTGCAACAACCCTGTTTCCAAACTAGGTTGCATCCTGAGGTACTGGGGAGTAAGATGTCAACATATGAATTTTGAGGAGCTGCAATTCACTCTATAACATTGTACTTTCAGCTTTATTCTTTGTGTTCCTTCCCATGTAGCCTTTATTTCTATAATGCTTTCATTTTTCTCTTCTGCTTTTCACCCTGAGATCTGCCCTCACTTTTAATCTTATTTGGTTGTCTCCTCATTTCTTTCTTGAGCTCTTTTATTTCTGCTTTGAGCTCTTGTTTTAGAAAGATAATATTTCCTTAACATTTTTATGCTTTTGGTCATAATTTCATTTACAACGTGGGGATGTTGTTCTTATGTGTGTTCTCCACTCATCATTGTTTTGTTCCTCTCCTACTATTTTCCAATACTTTTTGTATAGCTCTATTACTGGTTCATTATTATTATTACTCATCTTTACTTGAGGTGATGTGTTCCTGGAACAACAATTAGGAGGTTCGTGTGGAAGATAACTAGGGCAGTATTTTGGTTTAATTAACGGTATTGCAGTAAAGTTCATGTGACACTCGGATTGGGGTTGTTTGTTTAGTTTTCACTTTCCTCATTCAGTAGAAATTAGCAACTGCAAAGCATGACATTGCCATTTTTGCTCCATGCTGCCTAATAGTTTGCTTCTTGCATATATAGTATGTATTTATGTCTCCATATTCAGCCAGGTATTCTCTGACATTTTGTGGTGTAAAGCACATCCATGGAAGCTCCCATAGCTAGAGCTCACAGCCTGGCTCCCCTAGTTTAAATTACCGTGTGCTGCTTCTATCCTGCAGAGTGTGCCTTTGACTGTGGAGAATTCTCCCCTCTACTGGCTTGTCCTTAGAACTGCAACAACTTTCTCCATACATTGTGCTCTGCAGGCAAATAGGACTTTTGACCTTGAGAAGCAAATTTCCCAAATTCCTCATGGCTGTCTGAGCACATGAGATGATATAATAAAACAGGATGTGGAACTGTATCTTATATATTGTGTTGCCATACTCCAATGGTTCTGAAACTTTTATTACATAATAATAATATGTAATAATAGATATGAAATTAGACTACATCTTATAATCAATGGAATCTGCAGTTGCTCTCAGTACTGTGACATGGTTGTCATTGCCTGTGCATGGATGAACTTGGACATAGTTGTTCACAAGTGTCATCACTTCAGTAGAATTACGTACCTTGTTAATGCTCTATGTGCTGAATTTAATTGACATGTAAAATGTCCTCAAAAAAAAATACATTCTGATTTGACACTGAAGCAAAATGTTATTAAGTACACAGAAAGGTATGGAAACAGTATATCAGGACATAAATTTGATATTAGTAAGGCAAATTCTCATTACTGTAAGGATAACTACATTTCCATATTTTCCTACAAAACAACTAATGTTATTCACAAGTAGATGAGGCCCTGCTATGTTTTATTATTAATATATACACAAAAAGATTGCCCCTCACTGACTAAGCAGTACATCTGAAGGCAGGAGAAAATGCTTCAGAATAGATGAAAGAAATGTCTAATCAGGGAGAGGCTGTGTGACCCACTTAAGCTTTGCATAGGACTATCATTAAAGCATCAAATATCAATTTGTTAGAAGCTTCCTACTGTACATTTGATAGCACAATTGTACTATATTAGACAACTAAAGAGCTTCCATCCATCATGAATCTCCCTTCTCTCTCTGTCTCTCTGTCTCTGTCTCTCTATTTTGAAATATAAGCTCTTTCTCTTTTTTCTAGACCAAGACATACTCCACTCTTCTCATCTGGGTCATGACTTTTTCTCTAGCGTGTGTGTATCTTACAAGCTGTATCTACCAAATTTTCTTTCTTCTTCCTTTCTTAAAATCTCCCTTGTCTTGGTTCAGCTTACTTTCCCTGCCTGAGTTTGCCCTGCCCTGATCTTTTCAAATGTTATTCTTAACATATGATGTAATTATAGAGGATTATTATTAAAGTAAAATGTAATAAACTATATAAACAAGCAGAAAAATATTAGAATTCCACCTATCCATTCTCCATTTATTTCCAAGGATTTTAACAACATCTTAAGGCAAAATAATTGGAATGCTTATCTGCTTGTAGATTTTCCTTTTATGTTTTGCAATTTTTCTAGATAATCGTATTCAAATACCCCTCTTAATTATCATATCTCTCTTACCTGTGTAATTTTGGCTCCTATGAAAACTCATATCACATTTCATCTTATGGGAAAGCTTAACATATTGGGATCTGTAGAAGGAGATGATCATCTTGGCCCCAGAAAAGCTAGAGTGTGTCTTTGAGATTTTGTGTGTATGTAAACCCAGGTCAAAATGTAATACTTTGAGATGAACTTAACATCTTTCATTACCCTTTCCCGTGGAGTCTCTTGTCTTTACCATAGCAATATATTTACCAAGTTTCTATAGCTGAGATTTACTTTGTCTTTTTAAACTCACCTAGGATCCTAAAGGCATGCCATATGACAGAAGACTTCCAAGTGTTGTCAAGGTTACTAAAGCTTCCCATAGCCCATTCCAGTTGTATTCCCTGAGTATTTATTACCCGGTCCCACCTATGTGAATTTTCTCTTCTGAGTCTGGTGCTATCATCTTTTATTCCACTCAAGTCTTCACAAAACACATCTGCCTTTTTACTCTTATTATCTGGAGGTCAACCTAAACTCACAATAGTGTGGGACCTGTAAAACATGGCTCAGCCCTTTGTGCTGTAGGCATCTTTTCAAAAGAACTCTACAGGCAAAGAGTTAAGCAGAACTACAAAATCTCCTTGCCTCTCACTCATTCATTTCAGTCACTTTCTGCAGTACAGAGGAGACCCTTTCATATTTTATAAGTTGAATTTGCATAAATTTGCACAACATTAAAGTTGCTGCCTTTTCTCTTCTTCATCTATCTTATGTAGCAATAACTTATTACCATCTGCCCTTTCATCATAAAGAAAGATTTATATTTTGAGAATCACCTGAGAGTGGTTGTACATTCATTACTGTGAAGGAAACATGCTGTCAGTGTAGAGGGTCCTTCATTCCTTATCTCTGGGCACAGAAACTCTCCTCCCATTGGCTGTGCTCTGCTTCACACCACATCCCCTTTCCCACATCCTCTTCTATTTTTCTTTCTTTCATTAAATTAATAAGAAAACTGAAACTTCTATACTACATTTAACTGTAAGAAGAAAGACCTCTGTATACATGAACATTCTACATACTTGTAACAAAAATAATAGAAAGTAAATGAGGAGAACATTTTGAAGTTTGTTGAAGGATTTTTTTTTCTTAAAGCCTAGAATAGGTACAAATTTATATTGCCTCGCTGAACTTTCTAATATTACATAAACATTTTACTTATCAAAGAACTTCACTCTCTCAGCTACTACATTACTTCCAAAGCAAACTAATGACATGACATTTTCAAGTCTTCGTGACCTTAAGGGAAGGTGCCAGTTGATGAGATGTTGTGACTGACTAGAGTACCAATGAAATAAAATGAAAAAACAGCCAACTGCAAAAATAAGATAGAGGTTTGATTTATTTTAACCTTTAAAATACTTGTTATTTATTCCAAGAAAAACAGTTTCAATTTCAACATATATACAGCAGAGTAAGATGACAAAATGCAGCAAAATATGAGAAAAACAAAAAATATGCCAACCAAATAAAACATCCAAGGAAATAACAAAACCAGAGTCAAGTAACATACACAGCAGGAGTTGTCATTTAGGAGATTTGAGGAACGTAAGGAGAGGAGGCCTGGCCTTGTAGAAAGAAATACAAATTTTTTGAAGGACTAAGGATTAAGGCCTTATACCAGAGGAACAGTAAACTTACTGAAGTGTTTTAAACAGGCCTTTACAAGACAAGAGATGACTCATGGCAAAAATGTTGCTTCCATGATGACATTTTTTAATAAAAAGAGAGAAAAGAAAATATAGATCATTTAAGAATTTTCTCAAAAGTTTGGCAATCATTGGCTTCCCATTCAATTTTAGGAGTAGAGTAGGTGGAGTTGACCAAGATGGTACACAGGAGCTCCTGAGTTCTCCTCCTCCCACAGATGCACTGAATATACAGCTACTCATGGAGAAATTCCCTCTGAAAGGAATCCATAAAGTAGCTAGGTGACTCCAGCACATCAGATGAAGGGGAAAATGCCGACAGTGAAATGGGTAGAAAAGGCTGAGACACACTCTTGCCAGCAACCCCACCCCAACAGAGTGGCACGCAATCGGGAGGTAACCCCTAACTCCTAGCTGCTCCCTGAGGAACAAGGGGCTTAGAACCAACGTCTAGTGCCCCAAATTTTAAGACTCCCACTGCAAGGACAGGATCCCAAAATATCTACCCAACAGTGATTGCATTAACAAGTCTATACTAAACAAAGAAGCAATTCTTAATCGGGACACACACACTCTCTGAGGTTATCCCCCCCAGGGCTCAGCACAGAGGAAGAAGGCAAAATTACCCAAGTCCTAGTCTTTCCCTGAAAGAGGTTCATCTGCCTACTTTAAAAGCAGCTGCTTATTTACAATAGCAAGACGTGGAAGCAACCTAAGTGTCCATCTATAGATGAATGGATAAAGAAAATGTTATATATATATAATGGAATAATGGAATATATATAAAATATATATGGAGTATGATTCAGCCATAAAAAAGGACATCTTGCCATATGCAACAACATGGATGGAACTTAAGGGCAGTGTGCTAAGTGCAATAAATCAGACAGAGAAAGACAAATATTGTATAATCTCACTTATATGTGGAATCTAAAAAAAAACACCAAACAAACTCATAGATACAGAAAACAGATTGATGGCAGAGGCTGTGGATGGGGGGGAGTGGGCAAGGGGGAGGAGGTGCAAAATGAGTGAAGGTGGTAAAAAAGGTACAAACTTCCAGTTATAAAATAAATAAGTCCTGGGGACGTCATGTACAGCATGATGGCTATAGTTAATAATACTGTATCGTTTAGTTGAAAATTGCTAAGACGGTGGATCTTAAAAGTTCTCATCCTGAGAAAAAAAATTTGTAACTTTGTGTGGTGATTGATGTTAATGAGACTTACTGTGGAGGTGATTTTGCAATATATACAAATATCAAATCATTGTTTTGTATACCTGAAGCTAACATAACATATACATCAACTATACCTCAAAAAAAAAAAAAGCCACAGTCTAAGGGCCAGGCTCCTAATTTAGCAGGCATCTAGGGGCTGGCAATGACCTTCCCCAGAGACTGGAGAAGCTGGTGGACACCTCTCCTGTCTCCTCCCTCAAGCTTGCTCCAATAATAAAACCAAGTCACCAGTACCTCCCAGGAAGGAGCTTGTATCCACAGCTGGCACCCCAGCTTTTGTGGCTGCCAGCTGAGGGATGGGCTCACAGATTCCCTGGCTCTAAGAGCTAATGGGGCTTGCCTGCATGAGTCCCAAACTACTGGAGCAAACAAAGAAGCAGGTCTTAATAGGCACAGGAGCATCCCCTGCAGCTGTACACCTGGGCCCAGTACAGAAGGAGCAAGGAAAATGCCGTCTCCCAGTTTCTCCCTGGAAGGAACTTAACTATATGCTATCCCAGTAGCTGCCTGAGGGCCCAGCTTGTAATCAGCCTGCATCTAGATGCTGCTGGAAGCCCCCCTTTGGGAGACTGATGGGTCTTGGCACACCTTCAACTACTAGGAGCCACCAAAAACAAAGAAGGAGGTTTGGACCACCAAAAAGGTTTGAGAGACAACTAGGAGCTTGGGCTAGGCTGATGAACGAGGTTCAGCTCCTGCACGAAACTATACTGTCACGACTGGGAGAGGTGGCTGTTTTTCCAATGCACAGAAACTGTCACTGGCTGATTGCCCCAAGGAACTCAAGGGTGGGTTCAGAAGCATTTAACTGTTTATGAGTTGCAATCACGAACCACCCTAAACCAGACCAAGCCTCACCACAAGAGCTATGCCTATGACCTTTGCCTTATTTTTAACACTGAACTCTCTCAAGGAGAAGCTTAGGCCTTACATGACCTGCAGTATATGTGGAAGCATGTTTTCCAACTGAGCTTGCTCAAGAGAATACCCACTTCTCCCTTTTGAACATTCATTCCTCATCTGAAATAAAAGGTCCCTGCTTCCTTTGGTTGGGGGACGCCATGACTCTGGAAATGATTCCTCATAGTCTCCTATTTGCTGCAAATATACTTTACCTTATGAGACAACTTACTTCTGGTGGAGAGCCTGATTTAACATACATCGGAAGATGGATGGACTAATCCCAGGGAGGAGGTGGAGATAGGTGAAGACTCTCTCACCCCCAGACAGCCTAGTACCTGTGAGTGACTCTCTCTGGGCTGACATGCTCATAGCACCTTGGAGGCCCTGGGGGTGGGCCTGCACATCGGCGCAACTATGGAAACAGGTAACTATAGCCCTATGTCCCCCATGATCACCCTGTGGACCAGTGGGAAAATCCATGGTCCCAGAGCAGCCACAGGGAGAGTCTCTGCTCAGCCCTAGTGGAGAGGCCCTGCCCACCAAGCACAAGGCTGGGCAACCTTAGATCAGAAGTGGTGTGGCTTGGCAAGCTACCCACTGGCTGCATTAAACACCTATAGTTCTGCTGTGGCCCCGAGGGGGCAAGTAGGATCCAGTGGGACCAGATGGTGGCAGAGCTGTGAGTCTGGGGGAACCAGCTCCTGGCTGCCATGAAAGCCCATAACACTGCTGCAGTCCCTAAGGAGGGAGTGTGTCTAGGCAGGTCTGTGAGACAGGCAGCAGCAACCTGAAGCCCCTGTGTGATTGTTCCCACAGTTTACAGGAGACCACACAGGGCCACTGTGATCCAAAGGAGTGGCCCAGCCTCAGTCAGGAACAGCTGCCAGGGATCCTGGTGGGCACAGATTACACAACTGCTGCCTCTCCCCACAAGTGGCAGCAAGTGGAAGCAGTAACCAAACTCTATCTCTATGTGGAGGCACAAACCCATGCTACTAAGCAGTATGAAAAAATATATTAAATCTCCAAAACAGAAGGAAAATGACAAGTACCCAGAAAACAATCCCGAAGACATGGAAATCTATAACCTAAATGACAAAAAATTCAAAATAGCTATCATTAAAAAACTAAGTGAGTTAAAAGAGAATACAGATAGACAACTCAACAAGTTCAGGAGCTGCATCACAACAGAGTTTGATTCTATAGAGAAGAAATCAATTAGAAATGTTGGAGATGAAACACAGTGGAGGAGATTAAGAAAAATCTGGACCCACTGAGTAGTAGGGATGATAATATGGAGGACAGAATTAGCAGTCTGGAGGATAAGAATATAGAAATGCTTCAGATAGAGGAAGAGAGAGAACTAAGACTAAAAAAAATGAAGAAACTCTCTGAGAAATAGCCAACTCAACTAGGAGATGCAACATAACCATTATAGGTATCCAAGAGGGTGAAGAGAAGGAGAATGGAGCAGAAAGCTTGTTCAAAGAAATAATAGCTAAGAAGTTCCAAAACCTGGGAAGGGAGCTGGAAATCCATGTGACAGAAGCCAATAGATCTCCAAACTTTATCAATGTAAAAAGACCAACCCCAAGGCATATAGTAGTGAAGCTTTCAAAAGTCAATGACAAAGAGAAAATATTAAGGGCAGCCAGGCAGAAAAAAATAACCTACAAAGGAACCTCTATCAGGCTGTCAGCATATTTCTCAGCAGAAACCTTACAGGCTAGGAGAGAGTGGAATGATATATTCAAAATTCTGAAAGACAAAAACTTTCAGCCAACAATAGTCTATCCAGAGAAAATATCCTTCAAATATGATGGAGAAATAAAAATTTTCCCAGATAAACAAAAGTCAAGGGAATTCATTGCCACAAGACCCTCCCAAACACAAAAAATGCTCAAGAGGGCCCTCATACCTGAAGAAAAACAAAAAGGAAAGGGGTTACAAAACCCTGAGCAAGTAGAAAGACAAAATCAGAAAATTGTAGCTCTCCAGCAGAACAGGTTAACAAATGCTTAAGTATAACATTAAAGATAAAGAGAAGGGAAACACTAAGAATAAATATAATCTTGTCATTTTAACCACAAACTCACAACACAAGAAAAAAAAAGATGTGACAATAACAATTTAGAAGGGGAAGAGGAAAATGATGGAACTGGATTAGTCTAAGGAAATAAGAGGCTATCAGAAAACAGACTATCTCATCTATGAGATGTTTTATACAAACCACATGGTAACCACTAAACAAATAATTAGAACAGAGACACAAATTACAAATAAGGAGAAAACCAACATAGAAAACTACCTAACTGAATTGGTAGTCTGAAATTCATGGGACGAGAAACAAAGGAAATGGAGGACAGCCAGAAAACAAGCAACAAAATGGCAGCATTAGGTCCCCACATTTCAATAATCACTCTAAATGTAAGTGGGTTAAATTCTCCAATGAAAAGACACAGAGTGGCAGGATGGATTAAAAAACAAGACCCAACAATATGCTGCCTCCAGAAAACACACCTCAGTCACAAAGACAAACACAGACTCAGAGTGAAGGGATGGAAGATGATACTCCAGGCTAACAGTGAACATAAGAAAGCAGGTGTCGCTATACTTATATCAGACAAAGTAGATTTCCAGGCACAACAGGTAAAGAAAGACAAAGAGGGGCAGTTTATAATGATAAAAGGGACACTCCATCAAGAAGACATAACACTTATAAATATATATGCACCCAACACAGGAGTGCCAAAGTACGTAAAGCAACTATTAACAAAACTAAAAGGAGATATCAACAACAATACAATAATAGTAGGGAACCTCAACACCCCACTAACACCAATGGATAGATCGTCCAAACAGAAACTCAACAAGGAAATTGTAGAATTAAATGAAAAACTAGATCAGATGGATTTAATAGATACATATAGAACACTCCATGAAAAAATAGCAGGTTACACATTCTTCTGAAGTGTACATGGAACATTCTCAAGGATAGACCATATGTTGGGAAATAAAGCAAGCCTCAACTAATTAAGAGGATTGAAATAATGTCAAGCATCTTTTCTGACCATAATGCTATGAAACTAGAATTCAATTACAAGAATAAATCTGGGAAAGATGCAAAGATGTGGAGATTAAACAAGATGCTACTGAACGACCAATGGACCATTGAAGAAATCAAAGGAGAAAACAAATATTATCTGGAGACAAATGAAAATGAAAACACACATACCAACTCATTTGGGATGCAGTAAAAGCAGTCCTAAGTGGGAAATTCATTGCAATACAGGCTCACGTCAATAAACAAGAAAATCTCAAATAAGCAATCTTAAACTACACCTAACAGATTTAGAAAAAGAACAAACAAAGCCCAAAGTCAGTAGAAGGAGGGAAATAATAAAAATTAGAGCAGAATTAAATGAAATTGAAACAAGACAGTAGAAATGATCAATGAAACAAAGAGCTGGTTCTTCAAGAAAATAAACAAAATTGACAAACCCTTAGCCAGGCTCACCAAGAAAAAAGAGAAGACAAATAAATAAAATCAGAAATGAAAGAGGAGAAATCACAATGGCCACAGAAATACAAAAGATTATAAAAGAATACTATGAAAAACTATATGCTGACAAATTGGACAGCCTAGAAGAAATGGGTCAATTCTTATACTATTATAGCCTCCCAAAACTGAATCAAGAAGGAATAGATAATCTGAATAGACCAATCACGAGTAAAGAGATTGAAACAGTAATCAAAAACCTCCCCAAAAATAAAAGTCCAGGACAGACAGCTTCTCTGGAGAATTCTATGAAACATTCAAAGAAGATTTAATACCTATCCTTCTCAAACTATTCCAGAAAATTGAGGATGGTGGAGCACTTCCTAACACATTCTACAAGGCCAACATTACCGTGATCCCAAAACCAGACAAGGACAACACAAAGAAGGAAAACTACAGACCAATATCACTATAAATAAATGTGTGCAAAAATCCTCAACAAAATATTGGCAAACCAAATACAGCAACACATTAAAAAGATCACACACCACGATCAAGTGGGATTTATACCAGGGACAGAGGGATGGTTCAACATCTGCAAGTCAATCAATGTGATACACCACGCTAACAAAATGAAGAACAAAAACCACATGATCATCTCAATAGACACAGAGAAATTATTTGACAAGATCCAACATCCATTTATGATAAAAACTCTCAATAAAATGGGTATAGAAGGAAAGTACCTCAAAATAATAAAGGCCATATATGACAAACCCACAGCCAACATCATACTCAGTGGGGAAAAACTGAAAGCCATCCCTTGGAAACAGGAAAAAGACAAGGGAGCCCACTCTCACCACTCTTATTCAACATAGTACTGGAGGTTTTGGCCAGAGCAATTAGGCAGGAAAAAGAAATAAAAGGAATCCAAACAGGCAATGAAGAAGTGAAACTCTCGCCGTTTGCAGACAACATGATCTTATATATAGAAAACCCTAAAAAATCCATCAGAAAACTATTAGAAATAATCAACAACTACAGTAAAGTTGCAGGGTACAAAATCAACTTAGAAAAATCAGTTGCATTTCTATACTCTAATAATGAACTAACAGAAAGAGAACTCTAGAACACAATATCATTCACAGTCGCAACAACAAGAATAAAATGTCTTGGAATAAATTTAACCAAGGAAGTGAAAGACCTATGCAATGAAAACTACAAGACTTTCCTGAAAGAAATTGATGATGGCATAAAGAGATGGAAAGACATTCGATGCGCATGGATTGGAAGAATAAACATAGTTAAAATGTCCATACTACCTAAAGCAATCTACAGTTTCAATGCAATCCCAATCAGAATCCCAATGACATTCTTCACAGAAATAGAACAAAGAATCCTAAAATTCACATGGTGCAACAAAAGACCCCGAATTGCTAAATCAACCCTGAGAAAAAAGAACAAAGCTGGAGGCATCACAATCCCTGACTTCAAAATATACTGCAAAGACGTCATAATCAAAACAGCATGGTACTGGTACAAAAACAGGCACACAGATCAATGAAACACAAGTGAAAGTCCAGAATTAAAAACACACATCTGTGGACAGCTAATCTTTGACAAAGGAGCTGATAACATACAATGGAGAAAAGAAAGCCTCTTCAACAAATGGTGTTGGGAAAACTGGACAGCCACATGTAAAAGAACGAAAATAGACCATTCTTTTATGCCATTCACAAAAATAAACTCAAAATAGATCAGACTTAAAGGTAATACCTGAAACCATAAGACTTCTAGAAGAAAATATAGGAAGTACACTCTTTGACATCAGTCTTAAAGTGATCTTTTCAGACACCATGTCTTCTCAGACAGGGGAAACAATAGAAAGGATAAACAAATGGGACTTCATCAGACTAAAGAGCTTCTACAAGGCAAGGGAAAACAGGATTGAAACAAAAACACAACCCACCAAATGGGGAAAATTATTTGCAAATCATATATCTGACAAAGGGTTAATCTCCATAATATATAAAGAACTCAAACAACTAGACAACAAAAAATCAAACAACCTGATCAAAAAATGGGCAGGGGAAATGAACAGACATTTCTCCAAAGAAGATATACAGAAGGCCAATAGGCACATGAAAAGATGCTCATCATCACTGATCATCAGGGAAATGCAAATCAAAACTACACTAAGATTTTACCTTACACCCATTAGAATGGCTAAAATAACCAAGACAAAAAATAACAAATGTTAGAGAGGTTGTGGAGAAAAAGGAACCTTCATACACTGCTGGTGGGCATGCAAACTGGTGCAGCCACTATGGAAAACAAAGTTGGGACTTCTCAAAAAATTAAAAACAGAAATACCATATGACCTAGCCATCCCACTACTGGGTATTTATCCAAAGAACTTGAAATTAGCAATTCAAAGAGACTCACACACCCCTATGTTCATTGCAGCATTATTCACAATAGCCAAGACATGGAAGCAACCTAAGTGCCCATTGACTGATGACTGGATAAAGAAGATATGGTGTATATATACAATGGAATACTACTCGGCCATAAAAAAGGATAAAATCGTCCCATTCACAACAACATGGATGGCTTGAGGATATTATGTTAAGCAAAATAAACCAGATAGAGAAAGACAAACTCTGTATGACTCCACTCATATGTGAAAGATAAACAAATACATTGACAAAGAGAACAGATTAATGGTTACCAGGGGAAAGCGGGGTGGAGGGTGGGCACAAAAGGTGAAGTGGTGCACCTACAATATGACTGACAAATAATAATGTACAACTGAAATTTCATAAGGTTGTAAACTATTATATCCTCAATAAAAAAAAAAATCCTCTCTTGCATCCCTGGAGTGAGTAATTCTAAGGTGAATTGTAAATGGTTCTTCAGATGTACCCAAGAGCCCAGAGCCTCAACTCTCTGTAGTGATGAAAAGTTTGGCACCCTTGGATTATTTTTCCTTCCTTCCTTGTGCTTTACTTCTATCTTTGGGACCATTTTCCCAAATAAACTATCTACGTACAAGATCTTGCCTTAGGCTTGACATATCGGGGAAATCTAGACTAAGACAATCTCCGCTATTGAGACACTTTACCCATTTTTCAAAAAAGGAAATTGACATTAATTTAGCTGCTTATTCTCTCTGTTTATGAGGCCAACTCAACTATAGAGGCAACACTGACAGATACACTATTAATAAGAACTCAGCATTGACCTCTTCCCTTAGTTCTGTCCCACTAATAGGAATTACCCAAATGTTATCAAGGCAACTGTGAGCAATGGAGCACTTTTCTTTGGCAGAATCTGAGAGCACATCACAGCACATCCCTTAGAAACACTTGTAGCACGAGGAAGAAAGTTAGTGGAAGAGCCAAGAAATAAAGCTGATTTGAGGTTGAGAAGAAACTGATCTCATCAGGGAGCCACGTACTCACTGAATTTTTAAAAGCAAAATTCAATTTGTTTGTCTTAAAAATCTTATATCATAAGCTCTGAGTAATTTATGCAATTATAATATTCCACATCCTAAATGAGATTTCATAGCCCCTCATCCAAGAGAAACAAGTCTTGGAATAATTTTACTCTGAAGTCCCTAAATAACAGAAAATTCAATTCACAGAATCACATTACTGCTGGGAGAATCAATAATTTTTTCCACAAATGAGTTTAACAAAAAGATTTAATTTAATCTCCAACTTTATGAGGGTAATTCTTGCTTGTTTCCTGCAACTATTACCACACTTGTTTCAGGTTAACTGCATGCAGAATATCAGCTAAGCGGTTTCTCATGATTGATCTGTGTAATAAAAAAAAATCCGGTAAATGCCACTCCTTAGAAGAAATTAAAGAACTTCGCCAGCATTTGCCAAAGTTCCACAATTTGTACCATGAAATGCTCAGAGCAGCCCTTCCTATCACCCAGGGCTCTCAGGTCTCCCTGGCTGGTCTAGTCTGTTTCACCTCTTTTCCCTGACTCCTCCTCCTCCGCCTTCTTCCCTCCTCCCCGCTCCACGCTCCAACTGTACTTGCCTGTGCTGCACACCGACCCTTATCAAGTGCTGTTGTGTGGGAAGGCAATCCTTTAAACGAAGGCACCAATCTTCTCCTGACAGAGGATTACTAAGGAGAACGCCCATGATCCCAAGATCAGCATTTTTGAAGGAGATACTGTTCTTTGGCAAAAAAACACAAAGTGTCAGAATTTTCTGTGAATTCTGGTTAGGATTATTCTGTGTGACTCTGTGGTGTAACCAGTGCAAAATGCACTTAAATTTTTTGTCAGTATACTTCTTGTTTAAGAAGCTATAAAAGTGCATGGGGGCCCCAGGGAAATTGCAAAGCATGAGGTTATAGATAGCGGAGTCGACATCTTCCATCATTTACTTCTTGACATCACAGCCTATGGCTGTGGAAGAAAAGTGGCTGCAATTTGCAATCTCTCTCTTGATCTCTTTTTCCCTCTACTAAACATTAACCAAATCAAACACTCTGAGAGCAGAAATAAGAAAGCAAGATTCAGGCCTCAAATATTGGGAAGACAAGTCTATTTAACTTATTCGACTTGATAACTGTCTGACATTACTAAGAGCAAATAATCATTTCTCCTCCTGACAGGTATAAAATCTTGACATTTTGGGGCTGGATTGAGTTTCTGTTTCCTTTGGTTGAGATTTCCTGCTCATGGGGACGCTTAAAATTTGTCAGTGACCCACAACTAAAACATACAGCTATGTACTAGGGGGATTTGGGGAGAAAAAGCAGAAAAAAAAAGAAGATTGGCAACAATTGTTAGGTGCCAATTTAAAAAAAAAAACTTGTCAGTGGCTTGGTAATCTCCAACTCAGTCGTATTACTGTAAAAATATATAATCTTACTTTTTATTTTACAATAAATCTTTCAGAAAACCATCTGCTGGTTTTTCATTCATCTTGGAATCAAAAGATGTGAATTATAAAGGAGATTCTCAAAAAGACCTAATCATGCTCCTGTGTTACAGCCAGGAAGACAAAGATCCAGAAAATCCGAGATCCAGCTCGCTTGAGTGCACATAGCTAGATGCGGACCCTTGTGAGAACACGTAATTTATACAGGTCTCTGTGAGTTTAATGGCATCATCATTAAAACAGGCTGCCTTTCTTCTTGATAAGAAATCTTAGCAGAAGCACTGGGTACATTTTAACAGCTGACCATCCGTCAGCGAAGTTGCTTGACATTTCGTGTCCTTCTCCTTTACTCTTCAAGCCATCTCTATGCCCCTATAAAATCTTTCATTTAGGTCTTTTATTGCGACGTTGGAACAGTAAGAATTGGCTTTTAGATTGTGAAGTGCCCTCTATGGCCCAGTTCACTTCTTCATATAATAACAATTTATAAAGAATTATACATGCTGGGAGCTGCACCAGCATGAGGGGACAGAGACCTGATGAAAAATTGTCATTGCTCTTATATTGCTGTAAGCTAGTGGGGATTACCTTCATGCGAATTAATAATTTTAATTCAATGGAGTAAGTGCTGTAAGAAAGATGTTTACTGGTGCCATGGAATCACAACCTTCTCCCTGGTGGGACTTACCTACCTTTCTCCCCCTAAGGAGCTGTCATTATGACTTAGAACTCTACTCAAAGTTACTGAGCAAAAGCCAGCCAGATTAACTTCTAAGGACATATGGTTTTTAAAGGGCTGGGGGACTATGTTTTCACCTAGATAGTCTTTAAGCCCACATCAAGATATAGTAATAAAATGCTTTGGTTTTGCAGGTCTGGGATATAGGTCCTATTTCTGCCCTGTAACTAGCATAGTATGTGAAAATTGCCTAGTTTCTTTCCCTTTCTTTGGTTTAAATTGTCTCACACTTTCAAAAAAATCTTCCATCAACAATTGCAAAACATAGAATAATATAAAAAAATGATTAAAAACTGAAAAATCTTAGAACCAAAATAATAGCCCAATCTCACTTTCAACAAAACACTAAATGAAGTAGCAGTGATTTAAATTCAAGTAAACTTAAATGATTACACCCTCCACGTAGCATTTTACTCCAATAACGTGAGGTACTTTGCTGTTAGAATATCTTGAAACACAAAATACTAAGCAAGTAATATGAAAATCTCAAGAGATATTAAAAAGCATCTGATAACTTTTAACATGCATTTTTGAAGGGAAAACATGCTAGAAAACTAGGAATACGTATGTAATTCTTCAACATGATTTCTAAAAAAATCTCTCTTAGTGGTTACACATGAGAAGTATGTCTATCAAAATTAGGAACAGGAAAATTATACACATCATCACCATTACTAAAGAAAGGTTTTCTAGAAGTTACAGCTAATTCAATAAGACATGATACAGAAACAAAAGTATGTAAGTGTCTTTCCTTTGAAAGTGTCTTTTCCTTTGTAAGGTTCACTAAACTTATAATTAAATAATGAATTATATGGTCACCTATTTGTCTCCTGCTAAAATATAAGCTCCATAAAAGCAAGATCTGTATTATTTATGAATATATCCCCAGTGCCTAGAAAAATACTTTTTATGAGAAAATATTAAATAGATATTTATTGTATGAATGAAGCAGGACTTCAGGGTAAAGCTGGGTAAGGACATCAGCAAATCTCCTTGGCAAAAAGCAACTATAAAGCTGGAAAAAAATGACAAAAATAAACATTTCTATGCTCTGGAAGTCTATTAGAGGCAGATCATAATTTGAGAAGAATTTATGTTTGAAGAGCTGCAGATTTTTTAAGACAAGTGGGAGCCTCTGGTATTCTTTACTGGCACGCCTCCCATCCTCCCCCAAGCTTGGTTGGCATGGATGTTATGACAGAGCATGACAGGATGTGGCAACTAGCAGTTTTGCTGCTGTGGTCATCATGGCACACTTGATTTGGAGAGGTGGGCCACGCCCAGGCAGCATTGCCAGTGGAGGTGACAATCTTGGCAGTGGAGGTGACAATCATGGCAGTGGACCAGTGCAGACAGCCAATGCCTCTGCTAGTCTGAGCTTGTGGTTGGGACAAGCACAATATCAGCTGAAACCGCACACATCCATAGCATAACCAGAGAGGGCACAGGCCCTCCACGCTCTCCTGGCCAACAGCGAGGCTGCACATGCACAGAAGAGACGCACAAGAGCCCAGCGGAAAGAAAGATTGGGAGAAGAATTGAAAACAGCTTGAACGTTGAATGTGGTCTCCTTCTCACACAGAGATCCATCAGCAGAGAACAGAAATCTTGCTGACTCAAGACATTGGAGTGCAGCCTCTGTCCAGTCCTTGCTGACTCCGAAGCTGCACAGAAAGAGGGGTGATCCTTAGAGTGTCAGGCTTGAAACTAAAAGCAACAATAAAAAAAAAAAAGCAGGGACATAAGCTGCCATCAGGGAGACTAGTTTCATAGGTTTAGCTGAGGCAAGTTACTAAACAAAGCAACAAAAACAAATGTCAGGAGAGAAAAGCATGGCCCAGAGTTGCTACAATATATTATAAAATTATACATTCTAAAATGTCTTATTATAGTATTACAATACAATATATTATGAAATGTCCAGTTTTCAAGAAAAAACTGGGATATATAAAGAATAGGAAAGTGTAAGCCATATTCAGGGGGAAAAGAAGCAATCAGTAGACTCTGATTGTCTCTGAGTGTCTCTGAGTGTCTGGGTCCCACTCTCTGCCCTCTTCCGGCTTCTCTCAGCCTGAGCCCTGCACACCCAGACTTTCCCCCTAACTGGCTTCAGTAGGTTCAGCCTGGGGCAGGCACCTGTAGGAGGTGGGCGGGGCAAATGGAGAGGAGGGACTTCCCATTCTCCTCTGCTTTGGCCTGTGTCTCTGCTACATCTCCCACGGGGTTCTGGTCCCACTGGGACGTCCCCTCGGAGGCTGCCATCTTTTCTCTTTGTCCCTTTAGCCCTGGAGATGGTAGTAGTTGCCTGCTGGTGCTTGTCCCTGGGTCTCCCTGCCATCCCATTTGCCCTTTAACTCATCCAATACCTTTGTAGCAATTTCTCCGTGTTAAATTCCCTCGCAATAGTCAACCAGTCACCCACCGATGGACACTTGTGTCGTTTCTAGTCTTGTGCTATTAAAAAAAAACGCTGTAAAGAACAGCCTTGTGCATGTATGTTTTGCTATTTCTGCCAGGGTATATTTGGGATAGATTCTGAGGATCGGGATTCTTGGTTCAAAGGGTAAATGTATATGTCTAAGCAGCCAGAAGAAGCATTGTTGTTTCAAGTCAAAGTGTCTTCTCCAAACTTTCATTTTTTTCCTTCAAAAAAATTAATTAAAAGAAAGCTTCAAAATTTGCAGGACTTTTTTAAAAAGTAATTTTACTGGGATTAGAATGGTTTATAACATTGTGTAATTTTGGGTGTACGTTATTGTTTATCAATTCCTGAATACATTTCATTGTGCTCACACCCAGTAGTCCAGTTTTTATCCATCACCATACATATGTGCCTGTTTGTCCCTTTCCCCTCCCCCCAACCCCTTTCCCCCCGTGTAACCACTAATCTGTTCTCTTTATCCATGTATTTGTTATCTTTCACATATGATGAAATCGTGTAGTATTTGTCTTTCCCTATCTGGTTTATTTCGCTTAACATCATTTCCTCAAGGTCCATCCATTTTGTTGCAAATGGGACAATTTTGTCTTTTTTATGGCTGACTAGTATTCCATTGTGTATATATATATATATATATACCATATCTTCTTTATCCAATCATCTGTAGAAGGGCACTTGGGTTGCTTCCACATCTTGGCTATTGTGAATAGTGCTGCAATGAACACAGGGGTGCATAAATCTCTTTGGATCATTGATTTCAAGTTCTTTGGATAAATACCCTGTAGTGGGATGACTAGATCATATGGTATTTCTTTTTTTTTTTTTTTAATATTACAGCTCTTTTTTCTTTTTAAGATTGGCATCTGAGCTAACATATGTTGCCAATCTTTATTGTTTTCTTCTTCTTCTTCTCCCCAAAGCCCCTCAGTACATAGTTGTATATTCTAGTTGTAGGTCCTTCTGGTTGTGCTATGTGGGATGTTGCCTCAGCATGGCCTGATGAGTGGTAATATGTCTGCGCCCAGGATCAAATGGGGGAAACCCTGGGCTGCCGAAGCAGAGAGCAAGAACTTAACCATTCGGCCACAGGGCCGGTCCCTTATATGGTATTTCTATTTTTAATTTTTTGAGAAATCTCCATATTGTTTTCATAGTGGCTGCACCAGTTTGCATTCCCACCAGCAGTGTATGAGTGTTCCCTTTTCTCCACATCTTCTCCAACATTTGTTATTTTTAGTCTTAGTGATTATAGCCTTTAACAGGTGTAAGGAGGTATCTTAGCGTAGTTTTGATTTGCATTTCCCTGATCATTAGTGATGTTCAGCATCGTTTCATGTGTCCATTGGCCATCTGTGTATCTTCCTTGGAAAAATATCTGTTCATGTCCTCTGCCCATTTTTTGATCGGGTTGTTTGGGGTTTTTTTGTTGAGTTGAATGAGTTCTTTATATATTTTGGAGATCAACTCCTTGTCTGATAAATGATTTGCAAATATTTTCTCCCAGTTGGTGGGTTGTCTTTCTGTTTTGTTCATGGTTTCCTTTGCTTTGCAGAGGCTTTTCAGTCTGATGTAGTCCCATTCATTAACTTTTTCTTTTGTTTCCCTTGCCCGAGTAGACATGGTATTCAAAAAGATGTTGCTAAGAGCAATGTCAAAGAGTGTACTGCCTATATTTTCTTCTAGTAGTTTTATGGTTTCAGGTCTTACATTCAAATGTTTAATCCATTTTGAGTTAACTTTTGTGTATTGTGCAAGTTAATGGTCTACTTTCATTTTTTTTGCATGTGGCTGACCAGTTTTCCCAACACCATTTATTGAAGAGACTTTCCTTTCGCCATTGTATGCTCTTGGCTCCTTTTTCAAAGATTAACTGTCCATAGATGTGTGGTTTTACTTCTGGACTTTCAATTCTGATTCATTAATCTCTTTGTCTGTTTTTGTGCCAGTACCATGCCGTTTTGATTACTATAGCTTTGTAGCATGTTTTGAAGTAAAGGATTGTGATGCCTCCAGCTTTGTTCTTTTTTCTCAGGGTTGCTTTGGCTATTCAGGGTCTTTTCTTGTTTCATATAAAGTTTTTGATTCTTTGTTCTATTTCTGTGAAGAATGTCATTGGGATTCTGATTGGGATTGCATTGAATCTGTAGATTGCTTTTGGTAGTATGGACATTTTATCTATGTTTATCTTCCTATCATGTGTATGGAACATCTTTCCATTTCTTTATGTCATCATTGATTTCTTTCAGTAATGTCTTACAGTTTTCAGTGTACAAGTCTTTCACCTCTTTGGTCAAATTTATCCCTAGGTATTTTATCCTTTTTTGTTGCAATTGTAAATGGGATTGTATTCTTGATTTCTCTTTCTGCTAGTTCATTGTTAGTGCATAGGAATGTAACTGATGTTTTTAGATTGATTTTGTACCCTGAAACTTTGCTGTAGTTGTTGATTATTTCTAATAGTTTTCTGGTGGCTTCCTTAAAGTTTTCTATATATAGAATCATGTCATCTGCAAATAGTGAAAGCCCCATTTCTTCCTTTCCAATTTGGATTCCTTTTATTTGTTTTTCTTGCCTAATTGCTCTGGCCAACACCTCCAGTACTATGTTGAATAGGAGTGGCAAGACTGGGCACACTTGTCTCATTCCTATTCTCAGAGGGGTGGCTTTCAGTTTTTCACCATTTAGTATGATGTTGGCTAAGGGTTTGTCATATATGGCCTTTATTATGTTGAGATACTTTCCTTTTATACCTATTTTATTGAGAGTTTTTATCATAAAGGGATATTGGATCTTGTCAAATGCTTTGTCTGCATCTATTGAGATGAGCATGTGATTCTTATTCCTCATTTTGTTAGTGAGATGTATCACATTGATTGATTTGCAGATGCTGAACCATCCTTGTGTCCCTGGAATAAGTCCCACTTAATTGTGGAGTATGATCCTTTTAATATCTTGCTGTATTTGGTTTGCCAATATTTTTTTAAGGATTTTTTCATCTAAGTTCATCAGTGATATTGGCCTGTAGTTTTCCTTCTTTATGTTGTCCTTGTCTGGTTTTTGTATCAGGGTAATGTTGGCCTCATAGAATGTGTTAGGAAGCATTCCATCTTCTTCAATTTTTCAGAATAGTTTGAGAAGGATAAATACTAAATCCTCTTTGAATGTTTGGTGCAATTTTCCAGAGAAGCCATCTGGTCCCGGACTTTTGTTTTTGGGGAGGTTTTCAATTACTGTTTCAATCTCTGTTCAGATTCTCATTTCTTCTTGATTCAGTTTTGGGAGGTTGTATGAGTCTAGGAATTCATCCATTTCTCTAGGTTATCGAATTTGTGGTATGGAGGGCTTTTTAATTGATTCTCTTTCGGGGGGGGGGTGTGGAAGTTTCTTATATTTGTCACATATAGCAGATATAGAAGCCCTTTTAAAGTGCAGGTGGAATCTCCAAGAAAGCTCATTTCCCCTTAAATTTCCCCTAAATCAGGTCATAGATTTGAGCACACTTGTGCAAAAAGGTCGTTTTATCACCTGCACTCAATTCCCTCCCATTAGGCCAGGTGAGAGCAAAAGTCAGAGGGTAGGAGAGGGCAGGTATGCCCCCTGACTTGCCCAGACCCAGGCAGCAGCTCTGGTGCCCCTTGCTACACGGAAGGAGTGGAGAGGCAGACAGCTGGGCATTCTGGACACATGCAGGGAAGAGAATAAAAGAGAGAGCTATTCCCACAGTATTGATGTTAATGCCTTAGAAGTGCTGCCTCTAGAAAACCTGGCCCAGTGGTCAAATGCCTTCAAACCTGACTGTCCAGAAGAGGTTCCCTCACCATGGAGGGGAATCGAAGACAGAAGGAGCCTTGCTCTTGAGTTATCCTTAGTAGGGGGAGTGAGGAGGGGCCCTGGGGAGAGATCTAAAGGCCATTTTTGAGAGAAGCAGCCCAAGTGGAGCATTTCATAGTCCTGGCAGTGTGTATTTAGGGCCCTCATGTTCTGTGGTGCACATCGTATTATCTGGTCTGTAATCTTGGTTGGTAAAGGTCACTGACCCTCACTTGAGATGGGAAAGAGGAATAGTGAGTGAATTCTTACCTAGTGTCAGAAGTTGAGTAAAGGTAAGTCATGCCCTCTACTGAATTTCTAAAAATATTGGAGTGATCCCAAAGACTGAGCTACTGAAGCGTTCATGTCATTCATCCCAGAAGGAGATAAAGAGGCAGAGACAAGAATTAAGGAAGTAGCCATATAAGCCAGTAGGACTTGCCTGATTCTCCACTGATGTCCCCACACAAGGACACAGCCACAACCCTGGGGACTACAGTCTTCCCTGGAACATATTTAGGATTAAGTAGAGAAAGAAAAAAATCAGGGGTTATGTTGGCCTCTCTGGGGAAGACGTGGAAGCGATATTCACGCTTCTCCTGCCCGTCTCCCTCTCTGCCCAACCCTGAGGATGAGTCCTGAATAAGGTGTAATCCAGAGGCCTTTGGGATCAAAATTCTAGTGAGAGAAGCTTTCAAGGAGGTTAAAAGGTCAACTGTATGAAAATATCTGCTTATTTCAGTTCCATACTCCACACTATTAATTATTTTCTCACAGTACAAAATTCTAGTTATTTTCTTTCATCACTTAAGATATCATTCTATTATCTTCTCTGCCTTGGAAGCTCACCAATGCCTTCAAACAGACGTTTTTGGTATTTTGTCTGGCTTTCCTTATTTTCTTGGCAGGAGCCTTGGTCTTTGGAAAGCTCCTCCATCATAGCCACAAGTCAAAGCCTACACTCTTAATTATTGGAAATTTATATACTTTAATAACTAGGATTATGGATTCCCTGTACAAGGACTGGTTTTTAAATCCTATAAGCTATGACTGTTTATTTACCCACATGAGCTTTAGTATAATGACCCCCACCCCCATGTTACTAATTTCACCAAATGTATGCATTGTTTTGGAGACAACTTTTATGATATTGAGTATTCCATATCCAGACATGTAGCTCTCTTTTAAACTGCCTGTTTTTCTTTCTTTTTTGCTTTATTTTAGTAAATCCTGAATATTTCTTACTAAGTTTAATCCTACGTATTCTAATTGCTATTGTCAGTGAGATTTTTTTACAATAATAGGTTCTACATTTTTGAATATACACAAAATCTTTAATACTGCGCATGCCACTTTTAACTGACCATCTGAGTAAACTTTCACAGTTCATTTCCCTTAGTTGTCTAGGCAAAATCACAAGGGAGTCATAACTTTGTTGTGGCATGTCCAAAAGTTACCCCACTTAATTCTTTTTCTTGGCTTGTTGAATTTGCCGAAACTTCCAGAAAAGTGTTAAACAATCCTAGTCAAAGTAACTATCTTCCTTCTGTGCTCATCTTTAATGGGAATCTTCCAGTACTTCACAATAGTGTGTGCATGTTTCTCACATTAAAAAAAAAAAAAACCTATCATCCTATTTCTAAAGAGTTCTGTCAGGAATTAATGTTAAATTATATGGATGCCTATTCAACCAAACTATTTTTACAGTTTTTATGACCCACCTTTATTTTTGTTCCGATTTTTATTGAGATATAATTGACATATAACATTGTGTAAGTTTAAGGTGTACAAAGTGTTGATTTGATACATATATATAGTGCAAAATGATAACCGCAATAGGGTTAGTTAACACCTCCATCATTTCATATAATTACCACTTATTTTTAGGGGGATGAGAACATTTAAGATCTACTCTCTGGCAACTTTCAGGTATATAAAACTATTTTATTAACTATATTCACCATGGTGTACATTAGGTCTCCAGAAATTGTTCACTTTATAACTGCAAGTTTGTACTCTTTGACCAACATCTCCCCATTTCTCCCACCCCCAGCCCTTGGCAACCACCCTTCTACTCTCTACTTCTATGAGCTTGGCATTTTTAGATACCACATATAAGTGATATCATACAGTGTTTATCTTTCTTTGTCAGACTTACTTCACTTAGCATAATGTCCTCAAGTGTCATGTATGTTGTTGCAAAGGGCAGGACTTCCTTCTTTCTCATGGATGAATAACATTCCGTTGTATATATATATCTATATCCCACATTTTCTTTATCCATTTATCTGTCCATTGACAGACACTTAGGTTGCTTCCATATCCTGGCTATTGCGAATAATGCTGCAACGAACATGGGAGTGCAGACATCTCTTCAAGATCCTGATTTCATTTCCTTTGGGTAAGTACCCAGAAGTAGGATTGCTGAATCGTATGGTAGTCCTATTTTTAATTTTTTTAGGGACCTCCATACTGTTTTCCACAGTAGCTGCACCAATTTATACTTTCATCAACAGTGCATAAGGGTTCCCTTTTCTCTACACCCTTGCCAACACTTGCTATCTGTTGTTTTTTTGATGATAACCATTCTCACAGGTGTGAGGTGATATCTCACTGTGGTTTTGATTTGCGTTTCCTTGATGATTAGTGATGGTGAGCATCTTTTCATTTACCTCTTGGCCATCAGTATGTCTTCTTTGGAAAAATGTCTATTCAGTTCCTCTGCCCATTTTATAATCAGATTATTTTTTTGATATTGAGTTGTATGAGTTCTTTATATTTTTTGGATATTAAACCCTTTTCAGATAGATGTTTTGCAAATATTTTCTCCCATTCCAATAAGTTGTCTTTTCATTTTTTTGATTGTTTCTTTTGCTGTGCAGAAGCTTTCTAATTTGATGTAGTCCCATTTGTTGATTTTTGCTTTTGCTTCTTGTGCTTTTGGTGTCACATTCAAAAAATCATTGCCAAGACCAATGTCAAGTTCAGTTTCATTCTTTTGCCTGTGAACATCCAATTTTCCCAACACTGTTTATTGAAGAAACTATCCATTCCCTATTGAGTATTCTTGGCTCCCTTGTCAAATGTTATATGTATATGTGCATACGCATGGGTTATTTCTGGGCTCTTGATTCTGTTTTATTGGTCTGTTTGTCTGATTTTATTCCAGTACCATAATGTTTTGTTGAATTGTTTTTCTGTGTGTTCTTGCAGCTCATCGAGCTTCTTTAAAACAGCTATTTTGAATTCTTTATTGGGTAAATTACAGATCTCCGTGTTTTTGGGGGGGTGGAGTTTACTGGAAAATTATTATGGTCTTCTGGTGGTGTCATGTTTCCTTGATTTCTCATGTTCCTTGAAGTCTTGCATTGCTGTCTTCATCACCTCTTCCAGTCTTTCCTGACTGACTTTAGGAGAGAAATACACTCCATCAGCCCTGCTGGGGATTCTGAGGCTTTTACAGACCTGTGGATATGCCTGTTCCTCATTTCTTGCTCCCTCTTATGGCAGAATTCTTAAGCCTGTATGCCTTCTCTTGAGCCTGCAAAGCACCAGGTAGGGTGCTGACTGTCTCCCTTTTGCTTTTCCAAAGGCCGTGCTAAATGATCAAGTTTGTGGTCTCTCCCAGGTCCACAGATTGGGGCTGGCCTTCTGCACGTATTCACTGGCCATCTGCAAAAGTTTGCTCTCACCAGTGTCTGGAGTACACACAGGGAGCTGGCCGTGGGGTGAGGAAGGTGTGTGGGTGAGGTGCATGGAGTGCTGGGTGTGCCGGTGAGTCAGATGGGGGGATCTGTGGGTGGGCCTCCTGATAGAGTCCTCAAGCAGTTAGTTGGATCCATGTGTCTTTGATAGTTCATTCCAAGATCTGGCTGCTGTTCTCCGAGCTGCTCACTGCCCCCACCCCCCATCATGCAGCTCACAACTCAGAGTGGGGATGAAATGGGATAGGATGGGAGGAGAGAGAAATGGGCCCTTAGGGTAGCATCCTGCATAGCAAGGGAAGCTGTGTGATCACTCCCACCTGGGAGGACTCCTGCCTAGAATGTGGATGTGAAAGAAAGGACAAAAACAGAAAAGTTACTCAATAAAACAAAAGTTTGCTCTTTAAAACAACCAATAATATATTCAAACTTTTGACAAATATGATCAACAGCAAGGAAGAGAGAAAAAACAAACAATATTAGCAATGGGAGAAAAGATAATTTCATATTCAAAATATTTCATGTAATATTCCAAGAATATTAGCAAAAAGAATAAATAACACTTCATACCAATTAACTTAAAAAATGGATGAAAAGGTACATTTCTAGGATAATGTTCTTTAACTTGATTGTGCATCTGAATTTCCTAGAGGACTTGTTAACACAGATTACTGGACCCCACTACCAGAGTTTCTGATTCCGTGGTCTGGGGTTGAGGCCCGAGAATTTTCATTTCTAACAAGTTTCTGGAGGTGCTGATGCTGCTGGTCCAGGAACTATACTTTCAGAACCACTGCCTAAGAAAATACAAATTCCCAAATTCGACTTCAGAATAACTTGAAAACCAAAAACCTAAATGTAAAAGCTAAAACTATAAAACTCTCAGAAGAAAACATAGAAGTAAATTGTTGTGACATGCCAAATGTCCATCAAAACATTAGCAAATTGAATTTAAAAAAAAAAAAAACCTCAAAGGATCAGATGAGATAAAACCATATAATCATCTCATTAGAAGCCAAAAAACTCATTTGAAACTTTCAAGAGAAAATGTTAGTGAGAATTTGGAGATAGCAAGTGGAAACTGTTTTGCCAACCAGTTTGGTTGTCCAAGGAAAGACAGATGGTCTAACAGTGGAAGGAGGATACGGGACCAAGGACAAAGACTGTGCTTGTGTTTGTGTGTGTGTTAAAGATGAGATGCCCTTGAGCCTTGAACACGTTCATAGGTTGATTTGGAAGGAGCCGATAGATGGATGAAGGCTGAATATACCAGAAAGGAGCTATTGATGGAGTAAGATCCTAGAGGAAATTGAAGGGAATAGTATTAAGAATGGAGCTTTGAACAAGATATGGTCTCATTCCATAGGGAAGAATGTAAGAATGAGTGATTTCAGGATAGTAAGATGAGAAGTTCAAGCTTGTTCACATATATTTTCCCTGTGAAGTAAGTCATGAAATCAGATGTTACAGAGATCAGATGAGTAAAGGGCTGAAAAGTTTAGAGGTTGAATTTAGTCAGTAGGAATTCAACGATGACCTTTGAGATGAGCTGCCATGGAGTGATGGCGACCCAGAATCCAGTGAGTGAAGGAGTGACTGGAGTAGCAGCACGTGCTGATTTTTCTTTCAAAGATCAAGACTGAAAGGGGAATAGAGACATAGAGTGGCAGCTAGATTTCAAAATAAAACCCTTCAATGTTTAAAACAATTTCTCAGTATCCAAGAATTGCCATACACTATGGGAGACGATATGTCATTAGCTGACATGTGATGCAATTTATGTTTTGTTTGTTAACGAGACATCAGGCACTGCATTGTAAATGCACAATCAACTACAAATTACCTATCTCTCATCCAAAGCAAAGAAAAATTGGCACCAAAACTCCAGCAAGTACATAAATGTGAAAGCTAAGAGCTTCCGAGATTTTCATTCAAATCAGAATTTTTTCTAAAAAAAAAAAAAGATAAGTACTGAATGAAGAGCCTCATTCTTCATAATAACCACTTTCATTTAGTCCTGTTCTACAATCCATAAAATGGGCTTATCTGAATAGATAAACACTGAGGGAAAAATCAAAGAACAACGCAGGCTTTTGAAAATTACATCTAGGAGTTTCAATTTAGCAAGTGATATGGACAGTGGGCCCAAATGCAGCCTTTTGCAACTTTCCACTTAAATGCCTATGAGGACACGGGGGAAAAAAGACAAAATTTCATCAACTAGGATTGAAAATCGATCTATCACAAAGATCTTAGAGGAACTGAATTTGATGCGGCAGCCCACACAAGCTTTGTTATCAGAAGTAGAGCGAACTGACTGGTAACATTAAAAAAAGGAGAGGGAGGAAAATGTGGCCTCTTTCCCTCACTGTCTGCATCTTGATTGAAAACTCCTAGAGGGTTTCAGAAAATCCATGCTCCTTTATCTCTGCAGAGCTCAGGCTGACTTTTGAGGCACCTGTAATGTTGAGTTCCTTCCACCCCTCCAACTCCACATATCCCCAACAGTATCTTTCCACTTACAGTCCATAATTCCCTGCAAACAACAGGCTAAGTGTATGCCAAGGACTAACTATGGTGAAGAAATCCTGAGAGATTCGTCTATATAAGCCAGTTGAAAGGCTATTGAAACATCAAGCAGTAGAGTTAGAAGATTGTCCTCTAGTCCCATAGAGACATACCAAGTGGATTAATAATGCTAGGAGCTGGCATCTTAAATTACTCTCCATTTGTAGCTGTTAGAAGGGGTTGCTCTCATCACATAAACTGAGCAGAGGAACAATGACATCAGAATGTCAGGATTTTGAAATCTCCCTTCCTCACCAATGCAGCGCTAAGGGAAGAGGCGTCATGGAAGACGTGAGGCTTGCTGGGAAAGCTCTGTTGTGCTGCGATATGCCATATTTTAGGGTCCTGTAAAGAAGCTTGTGGGGAAGAGGGGGGTGGAGAGCCTAAGGTGGTACTTCTGCCTGTGAAAGAGGAAGCTGTCTGAAGTAAAGTGAATGGGCACCTTGAATGGAAAGCTCCAGATCTGAAATTGAAAATGTCTCCATGATGTGAAGGAGGCTGTTCTGGAAGAATGCTGGGAACGACACACCATGCTTGATTTGTGCCCTCCCTAGGTATGTGTGATCCCTGCCATACCTAGAGACCCTGGCCAATTGTTGCAGGGCCCTTAGCAATATTAATAGGTCATACTGGTGGCTTTGTTGATCTTGGAAAACAAAGCAGCTTAGCAGTCTTGGCAGTGAGCCCAGTGGAGCCTCTGACCCGCCCGAGAGCAGGCAGACAGGTAGAGAGAGGTGCTCCCTGTCTTCCTTGAGTCAATGTAGATGTGAGTACTGCCAGAAGGAGCAATTCTCTCTCTTCTGCTGTGGGCAGCCACTTGCTATTGAGCCTACCAATACTACAAGTAAAACTGAAATGGGCTGATGCAGTCCCAATCCTTTTTTTAAGTTAACATTATATTTTAACTACAAGTGCATGACATGCTAAAGACTAAAACAGGAAACACAGAAAGGAACAAAGAATCTACAGCTCTGGGGGACAGCCCGGTGGTGCAGTGGTTAAGTTTCCATATTCTGCTTCGGCAGCCTGGGGTTCGCCAGTTTGGATCCCAGGTACAGACGTGGCACCGCTTGGCAAGCCATGCTGTGGCAGGCATCCCACATATAAAGAGGAGGAAGATGGGCATGGATGTTAGCTCAGGGCCAGCCTTCCTCAGCAAAAAGAGGAAAATTGATGGCAGGTGTTAGCCCAGGGCTAATCTTCCTCAAAAAAAAAAAAAAAAAAAAAAGAATCTACATCTCTGGAAAGCCCCACCATTGGCCATCTTTCCATTTGCCATGCTCATGCTTGCCTTCACACCTCCCATCCTATTGGTTCCCCAGAGCTTTGCTCTATGATGCTAAAAGGACTTTCATGCCAAGAACTCTCCATCTGTTCCACAATATGCTTTCACTTCCAGCTCTAATCCTTCCAAATTAGGGTATATTAATGAGACTCTTCTAATGGGCTCTACTTTTCAAGTAGGAGACTTGAGGAACGATCCTTGGTGTCTTTCATCAACTTCAGCTTGTCTATATTATAGATGGTAGAAATTCTTTTAGTAGATATTCATACTAAGGAAAGCTTTCCCCGTTTATCTTCTGGAAGCTTGACAGAGAGCTCCTATTGAGAACCACTGTTCTAGAATATAGAAAGTATCACTTTTAACACTCTGATTATTTACCATTGGTCTTTATGCTTTTACAATGTAGGGTTTTAATTCTCTGCTCAGTTCAGGCTCCTGCCTTAATTCCCTGACAGCCCATCAGGAACATCTCCTGTATTCTGATGGATATATCATGGTTTATGGAGCCATCCCTCAGTGTTGAAAATTAAAGTTGTTTCCAAATTTTACACCATTATAAATAATGCCATGATGACCATCCTTGCACATAAATCATTTTCTGTAGCTCTGATGATTTCTCTAGGATAGATACCTCAAAATAGAATTAATAAGCCAAACACACTGAGACATCTTTAAAATGCATGAGCAGAATGCTCAGGTGAACCACACAGGCTAGGAACATAGTGTCCAGTATATGAATCACTGCCTCTCAAAGCATGCTTCTGAAGAAAAATGGCATTCCTTGAGCAAAAATTTAAAAAAATCAACCTTTGCCCAATTAATCAAAAATTAAATGAACAGAATTTTCAATTTTAATTTGTTATCCAATAAATATTTCCTAATCTTAGGAAACTGCCTATGCTTGCTAATAATGAGCCCTAACAAGTATCAAATGAACAATTAAGAAACTGGTATTCATGGGGGACACAAGAAACATGCCTTCATTAAATAAGTAAATACACACACATACACATGACCTTAAATTTGTCAAATCTAAGGTATTCTGAAAAGAGCATCCTGACCTCCAGGTACTCCTGACATTGGTATATTGGAAACTATTCATATAAATCTTTTGATTTGGCATCCATTTGCTAGGTCTTGGTATATACTTATCCACGCAGGGCTACATCTCACTGGAAAGAAGCCAATACAAGAAACAGATCATTGGGAAAGGTCAATACAGGGAAAGGAGCCTCCTGCACTGGTTGATGATGGGACAAATGTCAATGCTACTGTCATGTGATCATCAGCAAATGCTGCCAGTGGATGAAAGTAGATGGTATATCTAGTGAGTGTTTGGTCTTAAATGCGATTTTGGGGATTATAACAAGAATTATTCTTTTTAAAAATGAGACAGAATAGAATCATGCATTGTATATAGGAAAGAGAGGTATTGTTTTTGAAATTTTTTTCATGTATATGATATATATTCACATATATATGAATATACACACACACACTCAAACATATATACCATGACAAGATAAAACATTTTTTTCCTTACATGGGTCCCAGGCAAAAATATTTTAAAGCCACTGATGTAGAAGAAAGAGATGCAGTATGTCAGTCCAGGTTGTCCAAGAAGTAGACACCAAGCTAGAATTAGACGTGCAGGAGACTTATTGGTGGCACCAATGTGAAAGATAAAGAGGAAGGTAGAAGGAGAAGGCAGAAAGGGCGTTCAGATGGTGATGCTGATCTGACACCCAAAAGAGAGAGGGCAGGAGGTGGATTGGGCAGAAAGAGCTTCAGACTGAAGTGCAGCTCTGAGACTGTCTTGGCTAGGCTGATGGGAAAGCCGGAGCAAATTTTGTCCTTTAGAGCTGTTCTGTGTTGGGCAGGAATGGTCCAGCAAAAATTATCCCTCCCGCTGGGAGCACATAGCCTCAGCTTGAAAGTGATGGCAGATTCTGAAATGCAGCTCTGGAGGCTGTCCACCAACTATACTTCTTGCAACAGGTTCTCCTGAAGGGAGATCCTTGGCCATCACAGAGAGGTCAAGGAAGAAATGGCTCCATCTGTAAGATCCTTCTCTGTGACATTTGCATGTACTACAGATAGGAGTCTACACTCTGGAGAGAGACTCTTTGGGTTCAAATCCCAGGTCCAAGGCCCAGACTCAAGTGAGGCCCCCAGGGCACGAAATTTAAGGAGGCCCTTACTCCCTGAGAGGTACTTGCATAATCCTGAGAGCCAGTGCTTCCTTAAATATTGTGCCCCGGAACCTCACCTTTGTCCCAGACAAGCGAAGCTGGGTTATTTACTAGCTATGTGACCTTGAGCCAGCTACTTACCTTTTGTTTCCTCATCTGTATATGGGAATGAGAATAATGCACCCTACTCACAGGACTATTGTGAATATTAAATGAGTTAATGAATGTGAACCCTTTGGACTGCACTTGCTGCCTAGTAATGACTATGTAAGAGTTGACTGCCTAGATTATCCTCAGTATTACATTTATATTTAAAGTTCAGATTTTCAGGCACTATACCCCTACCCCGAACTATTTTGACTCAGCAGGTCTGGGGTGGGGTGGAAGAGTGTTTTTGTAACATGCTCCCTTTGTTTATCTTATGGGCACCCAAGTCTGAGAGCCATTGACCAGCCTGTCCTCACTGAATACTCCTTTCTTATGACTCAGCCACTTGCTACTTATTTATCTCAATATTGTTCCAAGTCAACCTGGACAATGAAGTTGAACTGTGCCAGGTGTGCTTTCAGCCCAAAGAAAGCTGTGAGAGAAGAACCCAAGAGATGCAGGGCGCAGCCTCATTACGATACGACCTTGACCAGGTCAAAGCCACTCCATCTTTAGCCATTAGAAGTAGATGACCTAAGATCCCTTCCCAACAGACACATCGAAGTTCTGCGTTACTGTAGTCCCATCTGAACTGAACTCTTCTGCCTTCTCCTCATATATTTCTCACTCTCCCCGTCTGACTCTCTGAAACCACCTTGCTAGAACCTCCTAGAGAATGCAATCACTCAGCTATTCATCGTGCTGTGGAGCACAACAAGGAAGGGTTTTGTGAGCGGCACCTTCCTTTCACACACAGAGATGCTTCAGGTACGGGCTGTGAACGCCTCCGAGCCGACAGGCATCGGGCCCCCAGCAGCGCCCTCGCCCACAGCATTGAAGTCTGTCATCCTCGAGATGCACCCATGAGAAGTGCGCAGGTGCAATTTCAATTAGGGCTTGAGGGGGACAATAGCTTCTGATTGAGATGCGATCCCACCAGTGTCAGAAATCGGCTGCAGCATAATCAACACCTTTGTTTTAAAGACAGCACTGCTGCATGGTTACCTCATGTTCTGAAGGGATCAGTTTAATATGGAAAACACAAGCCAGAAAGCTTGAGAAACTGAAATGCTCTGCCTGACTCTCAAAAAGAGGCTGAAGTCAGAGTAAAAGCCGTAGTTCCAAACACAGCCTGAGGAGGAAGTTGCTGGGGCAGGGACCACATCTCAACCTGGCCATCAGTTCAAGCTGTCAGCCTGCATTCCTTACATGTCATGACATGCCTAGCTTGTATGGCCTGGCCCATCACCCAACCCAGGGGGGCAGTGCTGGTCATGGCAGGCAACACTGGTACCACAAGTAGTTGTTGCTACAATGCATTGAGTATGACTATACACTAGGCACAGCACTTTACAAGCACATTATTTCATTTAACCATCAAGACAACCTTATGAGTTGGGTATTTTCATTGTATAGGTGTAACTGCTGAGGCACAGAGAGGTTAAGTAACATGCCCTGAATCACAAAGTTAGAAAGTAGAGAGGCAAAGTCTATGTCCAGGTCCCTCTGGCTCCTGAACCACCGTTCTGTTTTAAAGAGATGCCTTTGAACAGACTAACACAAAAAAGTATGATATGGCTCTGCCCTCTATATTGTGGTATACAGCTGGAAAAAGCATCACACATACAAGATACGAATAGGAAAAAATAAATCAGTTCTGTAAAGGGCAGAGCACAAATTCTGCAGAAGTAGGGAGAGCATCAAAGTGAGGACGTAGTTTGTACAGATAAGAGTAGGTTACAGAGAGCATCTTCTTGCTGATCCATCTTGTTATCTAAGCAGACTGGGAAGACTATAAAACCTAGGACCCGATACTGAACCCATCTCAAGGGGTGGGTGGGCTCCAGGGGCCACACCCAACTGGGTATTAGCAGGCAGCGTGTGGCCTTTGATGGATGGATCTAGACAGCTTTCATCCCAAAAAGGTGCAACCCAAGGAAGCAGAGTATCCTGAGGGCAGGGAGGGGGCATTCCACATGAACGAAGTGGAGAAGGGAATGTCTTTGCCATACCACAGAAGGAGGATAACGAAGTGGATTGGAGGACAGGTTTATCCGAGTTTCTATCAATCATTAGCTGGGTGACCTTGGGCAAGTTACCTAGTCCCTGATTCTATTTCTTCATCTGGAAATTGGAGATAATATTGGCTCCTAAATCATAGAGTTGGGAGGAAGTTTAAAATGATTCACGGAAAGCACTTAGCACGGGGTCTGAAATAGGTTAAGTAATCTATAAGGTATTATTTTAATCATACACAGGACATAGTAAAAATGGTTAGAAAGGGGAAGTTATCAGAACTGGAGACGTCAGCAGGGTGAGTGTGAAGCAGATAGGGGTGACAGCCTGGAAGAAGGTGGTGGCTATGGGATGTACCTTGGATGGTGGGCCAAGGCATGTGGTTGGTGGGGAGTTAAGTACTATAATAATTGACCCTTTAATATGTGCCAGGCTCTGTTCTAAGCCCTACATAACTTAACTCATTGACATCTCACCGCAACCTCTATGATGTAGGTTACTATGTAGCCCCGTTTTACAGATGTGAAAACTGAGGCTTAGAGATGGAAACTAACTTGCTCAAGGTCATACAGCTAATAAAGGGTGAAATTGGGATTCAAATGGGACATCAAATAATGGACTTAGTATCCTCAGGTTCCTGTTAAATCCATGGTTTGGAATTATTTTGGTGCCTATATTAGATGTTGGGAAGGATTTTGGTCACGTCTAGACTCTGTACTGGATTCTCTTTAACCACTAACAATCCCAGCCGCTTGATAAATAGTATTTTGTGTGTTAGAATACATTTGCTCTAATCTCATTAGCTTGTGAGCACTTTCACACACTTTTTTCATCCCAAGCATTATTCATTCAGTCTCTCATTCAATCAATACCCGTTGTTGAGCTCTTTCCTACATTCTAGGTACATTCAGGCTGTAGGAACTCAAAGGTGAATAAAATGCAGCAGCAGAGAAGCAGGTAAATAGATAACCTCAGAACATTCTTATAAACACTCTGGTAGAAACATTAAAAGACTTGTGTGCATATGAAGCAGGTGGGCATCATAGGGGGCGGTCAGGAGGCCAACAACCTCACTTAAGAGACACAGCTCTTGAAATCCAGGGTTAGATTAGCTCCTGGACACTCTCGCCCTTGCCTCTATCTCACCCATCTCTGCCTGCTCTGTGTCCAACCCTGTTTCATCCTCCACACCTCACGCTGACATCAGCTCCATTCCAGTCCCTGGAATTCTTATATATATTCCTCTGACCACATAATGTTCAAATGGACTAATGAGTATTGGAGGTGAAATTTGCCGCTTTCACAAAAGTCAGATGCTGGATGACGGAGAGATGGAAAAGAAAGTCTCAATTCTGAGGGCAGAGGAGGGAAGAGAGCTATGGCAGAAAATGTCCATATACCTCATTCTAGGTTAAAGGGGATTTTGGGAAGGGGGACGGGGGAGGTTGTGCTGGCAGCTAACATCGAATGTAGCTATGAATGGCCTGCTAATCAGGGCAAAAGTCTCATGACTACAAAAATCCTTTTTCAATGTCACCGCAGAGGTCATTCTAGCCTTCTCTCTTTTTTTATAAACTTTAACTTTTTACCTGACATATTCGTGCATGTGTCAGGGGTTTTTTTAGAAGTAGCTATTACCTTTATAATTAAAACAATAAAATGAAAATAAAAGCAAAGGATAGTATATTAAGAAGTTTAACACCTGTTGGTCACCTACAGTGGGCAAAGAAATAAGATAGATAGGAAGGGAATGAGGCAAATACCGTTTAAGGGACTTCACAATATTTACAGCACATGATGAAGCAGAAAGTCAACATTGCCTCTGAGAAGCAATTAAATAATCTGACTAGATAAGAAGATTTGACAGTTATTTATGGTCCTAATAGCTGATATTCTTAAAGGGCTTTTAAGCTATTCTGATAAGGAAGGCTCAGGAGTTATCAATACTCTCAAGCTGTCTTTTACTCTTTCATTTTATTACAGTGGTAGGTTCTCTGCTATTGGTCATGAAACTTAGCTGCTCTTGAACAGAGAAGGCAGCAAAGAAGGACTGAAGCTCTTAGTTTAATTCTCTGAAATGTGGCAAAATAGAACTCACTCTTTGACGTCTTAATGCTTTTTATAACCTGATCAGCAGCAATAAACCATCTCGCCCTCTGGTGATCGATTGAACTCTGGTGAGACCCTATATCCTGGTAACTACACAAAAGGATGAGAGGAAGCTGAAGTGCACACAGCACTGAGATGAATCCTCTAGTCAGTTCAAGCAAGCTGCAGTGGAAGTCAGCATGGGGGCTTCTAGTAAGTTTAGGGGATGGGGAAAGTCTCCCTCCTTTATGCAAGGGTCTTATTGATGGCAATCATTAGGAAGACTGATTTGCCCTAAATATCTCCTGAACAGCTGGAAATTTCACTATTAGTGATTTTTTTCTCCCTGTGTGTCCTGCCCTTTCCTCTGTTAAATTCAAGAATTTCAGAGCTGCAGGCAAGAGGTTATAATCAATTCCGTTTTAGTCAATAAATATGTATTGAGTGCCTCCTGTAGACCAGCCCCACGCTAGGCTTAGGATACAAAGCTGAGTAAAATGCATTCCTTATTCAAAGGACCACGTAGTCTAAGCAGCGATTTCCTAAAGCCAGCCCAAAGAACTGCAAAAGATGGCAACCGAGATTCTTGTTAAATAAAAATAAAGATCGTCAGGCTCCATCCCAGAGACTCTGATTCAACAGAAGTTCTCTGGGTGGTTTCGCTATGTAGCCTGAATTAGAACCCACTAGTCTAGGGAAGAGATGAAGTAGTCCGTAAAATGAATAGTAATTCAGTGCTGTAAATTCTACAGTAGAAACATCTATAAAGTACAATAGGGGCAAGCAATTGATACTGACTAGGAGAGTGAAGAGGGAAATCCACAGGTTAGACTCAGTGTTTGGACTAGGCAGTGATGGACGAAGGGAGTTCATTTGGTAGACAAAAGTATGGGAGAGAAGGGCATTCCAAGAAGAGAGAAAAACTTGAGTGCAGATGCTAAAGAGGGAAAGTACTTGGCATGTTCAGTGGGCAATTCGTCGCCTGCTGTGATTTCAACACAGACAAGCGGGGTATGGAGGAGATGCAGGCAAAGGGGATGAAACTATGGCAGAATTAACTAAGAGGCCACAGACTAGCAGGAAAAGTGCATTAAGTTATTAATTTAAATGTAGATATATTCACGTGTGTCCATTCACTTATTCACTCAACAAATATTTATTGAGCACCCACTGCGCTCACACTGAGCATTTTGTCACATAAAGACTGTGGGACAGGACAGGGGAGAATGGAGCCTTGCAGCATAGGAAGGGAAAGTAGGATGCTCAAAGGTGATCCACTTCAGCATTTTCATGCAAATTACTGAAAATATTGGGATTAGGGAACAAATATTAACTGGAGCTTCCAGCAATGTGACTAATTTTCATTTGAATATAGGAACTGGAATTTGATAGATAATGTAAGTGAAAATCATTTGTAACTTTACGCTGCTACAAAAATGTTTAGATAGCTAGGTATTCATACAAAAATAGAGGACGGTGTGAAGTGTGAGGGAAGATTGGTCCCAAGCCTGGTCATTTCCTCAAGGGTTCATTTACTCCTGTCAGGTAGTTTAGAACCATGAACTTGTAGAAGCAGGCGTTGCCAGCACATGCTGTCAGAAAAGGAAGAAGCTTCAGGTCTGACTTTTGGTTCCTTAATTCCCTATCATAAAAGTCTTCCATTGGGGGCCCCAAGCTATAGACACTGATTCTGCTCAGAAAATCTCATTTGCCCCCAAATGAGAGATTTTAGCCAGTGATTTATACTGCTAACCATTTACCTTTCTTTCTATTTTTTCCCTTTTCTTGTGTTCTGTTTTCTGATTTGAACTGTAATGAGGTACGCTTTCTTTTGTTGTTGTTTTGCTTTGTTTCATTTAACTTTTTTTCTTTGTGGGGAGGCACAGTATAGACTTTACTCATGTGACTGATGACCTGTGACAAGGTAGGTCTCTATAAGCCCTGCCTCTTCTTCAGAACCCCTAAGATGGAAATGTGAGGATGAGATTCTCAGTGATTGAGGAAGAGAGCTGGCCCAGTGTCTTAGGCAGCCCGGGATACCAGGACAAAATACCATAGGCTGGGTGCTTTAAACAACAGAAATGTATTTTCTTACAGTTCTGGAGGCTGGAAGTCCAAGATCAAGGTGCCAGGATGGTTGGTTTCTGCTGAGAGCTCTCTTCCTGGCTTGTAAACAGCTGCCTTCTCTCTGATGTTCTTCTTATAAAGCACTAATTCCATTATGGTGGTCCCACCCTCACAACTTCATATAAATCTAATTACCTCCAAAAGGCTCCATCTCCAAACACCATCACTGGGGGCTAGAGCTTCAACATATGACTTAGGGGGACACAACTCGTTCTATAACAGCCAGTGGCACCCCCTACCCTTCCAGAGCCCAAGAACCTTTCTCTTCTCATGCTATTCCTGGGGCTGATGGGTGCTTATTTCTTAGAGTTCACACGGTTTATGAAGTCTACCATATAGACCACACAGACACTACAGCCAAATTCATCATCATACTAGGAAATAAGCTTGACAAAGTGGTTGTAAGGGCAATGACAGATCCAACATCAAAGGTAGAGGAGTGGGTATCACTATAAAACTTCAGTGTCATCTGGGACACCCATAAAGGGTCTCTCTCATGCCTGCTTCACCATTTTTTTGATGTTGTCATACTTTGCAACTCTCTCCAGAGGTCAGGTCAGATCCATGACAGACACCTTGGGGTGGGAACTTGGAAGACCATGCCACCTTGTGGTGGGAACTTGGAAGACCATGCCAACGAGCTTCCTGTTCAGCTCAGAGAGATCCTTCCCATAGCCTTGGCAGTACCAGTGGACACAGGGCTGAGGTTCTGGGAAGCACAGCAGCCCTCATGCCAGTTTTCCAGGGGAGCTATCTGAAGCTTTCTATATGGCAGTATAGCATGGATGTGGTTACCGATCTCTCCATAATGCCAATGTTGTCATGATGACCTGGGCCAGGGAGGCCAAGAGTTGATGCAGGAGGCATTGCTGACAATCTTGAAGGGGTGGTCGTACCTCTCATGGTTCACTGTCACCACAAACAGTAAAACATGGCAGCATCAGTAGAAGCGGTAGAGATGATGACCTTTGGGGGTCTACCTTTAAGTGAACCTCAGCCTTCTCTAAGGTACTGAAGACACCAGTGGACTCCACGACCTAGTCAGCAGCAACATCACCCCCCTTTGGCATTATAAGCTGGAGATGTACTTCCCAATGATCACAAGCTTCCCAGTCTCAGCTTAGACAATGCCCCTGAACTTGCCGTGGACACTAAACAGATCATTTGACTGAAGTCCATGAGAGGGCCAATGATGGTGATGATTCTGCTTTGCCAGTGTTGAAAGCAGCCCTCCCTGGTGATCAGGCTCCCAACATGGCCAAATTTGTTTATTCTGACCTTCATCACCATGTCTTAGGGATGCAGCTAGCACTTTACAAAAAGCACAGATGACTGTTGAGTAGGAAGGAGCTTCTTCTAAATGACACAAGATGGCAACATGAATCCATGTACCTAATCTCTCCTTTCTCACATTCTCAGTGAAATAACCAAAGAGGGGTTTGTCTGCGTTAGCACTTGAAGCAGGGGTGGGTTCCAACACATGCACATGAAGGGATTTCTTAGACATATTGCACAAATGGAACTAATGGGAGCTGACATGAGACCCTCAGAGTGAAAGAGTGTAGGGAAAACATGGTGAAAGAAGTTTCCAGGGTCAAAGCATGCAGCACCTTGTGGCTCATGGGAAGAGTGTTTTACTTGTCCACTGAGGCCATTGAAATGCTTTAACCAGGTGAGTGATGTATTGGACACTATTTTTAACAGATTAAGAGACCAGTTAAGAGCCTTGGACTAGGGTGGTGGCAGTAGAAATGGAATAAAGTGGATGGATTTCCCAAATACATTGAAGGTACAATGACAGGATTTAGTGCTGGACTGAATGTTCAAAGTAGCTATCTCTGGCTGGTGGAATTGGAGGATAATTTTTAGTCACTTTTTTCTTTGTGCATTTTATAACTTTTTGAAGTAATTTTTCTATGATGAACATCAATTATTTCAATAACTTTTTAAAATTTGAAAACTAAATTTTAAAAAAATCCTTCCTGAATACACCAAAAAGGGATAATTTGATTATCTACAAGGCAGATCCTGGAGAAACAACTTCCAAATAAGAAAAATCCTTCAGAGAAAACCAAAACAGAAGAAATAGGAGGAGGAGCAGCTGCCGGCATGTGTAAGTGGTAGGAATCCCTGTGCCTCTGTGTTTGGCTACAGCAGTGGTTGTCAGATTTTTCCAGCATCGGAATTCTTTCTTCAAATCAAATCTGCACAGAGGCCCTGGCTATACCACAGATCACAGGAGCACTCCTGTGATTGAAGGCACAGGAGACCCTGAGCCCCACCTGCTCCTCTTATCCTGAGGTCACCCTCCTCTCTGGCCAACTTTCCCCAGAAACAAAGGCTGAGGCACCTCCGAAAGTGAGATAGGCAGTGGTTTGGCTTTTTCTTTTCTGTTTTTTTGGCTTTAGGGATTTAAGAAGAGGCAGCTCTGTTGGATGCACGTGATAAGTGGGGAATGGACAAAGCTGAATGGAAGCCCGGTTTCAACCTTTGGTCAATCACAGCCATTGTTGTGCACTGGCTGGAATAAATATATTTTGAAAGCAGTGCAGCACTGATCAAAAAGATGCCTTAGATGGAAAAACAAGAAAAAGAAACTTTTCATCTTTCAAGGAAAGGAAAGACAAACAAGAAATGAGAACATGACTTGCAAGCAAAATGCCTGCCCCAGGTAGGGCTTAAACTATATGTTTCTTTGATCTTCCCTTGGAATGTGGGCCATTGCTAAGGACACCCAATCAAGTTACAGTGCTAAAAGAGCAGGGCCAGTCCAGCGAAGGTGAATGGGCTGGCCCACGTGCCCCACAGGCAATCACTACCCCTTGTCTGTTACCACTCAGACAGTGAAGGAATGTAATTGTTCCTACCCAACTGAGTTTACAGCACAGCTCTAAGAGCTCATGAATTAAGACTGGGGAACCACACCTTTTAGATCAATTTATCTGGGAAGAGATTTGATGAAGAACAAGTTCATGGGGCAATAGGTTAAGAATGCCTTCTTTTTCCACCCCAGACTCCTCTCCCTCTCCAACCCCATGGTTTCTACAGCAGCTGCCTGTTCTCTATGACTGCACTCCTGGCCACAGATGATGCACCAGGGCTGAGTACAGACCCAAACTGGAGCAATCCTAGTACTTTATCTCCTGTCTTAGCTGATTTTTACAGAGATGGAAATCTAACACATGCTGGGCCTGTGAGTACCTCACAGGGGTTTCTGGATTTGAAAGCAACAACATTAGTTAATCTTTTTTTGGCAACTAAAGAGGTAAGAATTAAAACTTTGTCTCATCCTTCAGTAGGTGGATGGATAAACAAACTCAGGTACATTCACACAATGGAATACTATGCAGCTATAAAAAGGAAGGAATGATTAATATACACATCAACTTGCATTAATCTCAAAGACACGATGCTGACTGAGGGATACCAGTCCAAGAAAGTTACATACTATATGATTTTGTGTATCTGACATTCTCAAAAAAACAAATTATAGTGATGGAGAACATGTCAGTGGTTGCCAAGGATTATGGGTTGGGGGGAGAACGTATCTATAAAGGAATAGCACAAGGCAGTTTGGGGGGCTATGAAACTGTTCTGTATCCTGACTGTGGTGGTTACACAAATTTATACATGTATTAAAATTCACAAAATTTATAAATACTTTTCAAAAGAAAAAAAGTCAATTTTGCTGTATGATACTTTTTAAAATGATATTTTAAAACTTTTGAAAAGGAAAGCTTTCTGACCTGCAAGGAGAGATGGCTGGCTAACTTACAAAAGATAGAAAAGATAGAGAAGTGACTGCTGAGAGGTGAGAAGACATGAGAGATGAGCCAGAGTCCCTAGGGGCCCAGATGTTCTGGCAGTTGCATTCTCATTCTGGGGTTTCATGAGATGATCTTATACTCTCACGATAAATTCCCCTTTTGTGTTTAAGCTAGTTCAGCTAGGCTGCTTCACTAGCTCCTGAATCCTAACTAATTTAGTAAGGAATCACTGGTTCAATTTTGCATTTGTTGTTCTGGAGCTGGAGGATCGCTTTCCTCTCTACTGGCCTAAGAGAGAGTGGTGAGCTACTTTACAGACACTGTCACCTCAGCATTGAGAGGTTTTACTACATCAATGATAAAACCCACATTCCCAATTGCTGACCCACTAATTCCTAACTCTTGCCAAGAAGTCTCTCTCTCTAAGGTTGCCCCGTAACACTGTAAGTGCTCATTAAATCTAAGAAACTTTTAAATGACATTTATTGTTGTACACAGTTTAGCTGGCCACGTCTGGGTCGTTTCCACACATTATGCCAGGAGGAGTCCCATGGTACTAGCCTGCTGGTGGAGTTTCCTTCCAGGGTGAGGTTGGGCCTGAGGGAAGTCCAGCATACAGAGGCCAGCCATTCTTCTTTTCTAGTCCCCAGAAGTGACAAATATGTGGGGTATCCAACCAGTTTATTTTATTCCTCACAGAGATCCATTCTATCCCACCTCTAATTCCACTCGAGCAAGGCGCTGTGAGCATATCCTTATTCAGGACTGTGGTTTCCCACTAGTACAGGAGATAAAAAGGGCAACTGTGCTGGGTGCATTCATTCATATATTTATTAATTTATACACCAAGCATTAGTAAATTTGTGTTTCTTCAGTGCAGCCAGGCATTTGCGAAGAAACCAAGATGAGTGAAACAGTGGTCAAGGAGATCACAGCCATACAGGGGAACAGACTTTCCAATAAATATCTGCACACTGGAGGCAGACCAAGACTCCAAAATGACACCCAGGAGGGAGTGAAAGCAGAGGCGGCACAGGGCGCTGCTGGGTGAAATTGATGCATGGGTTTTAAAGGATGGAAAGGAGTCTGGTGTGCAGGTGGGGAAGGGCTGTCTAGACTGAGGGGACACACAATGCAAGGGGGTGTGAGACTGTGTAGTGGTTTTGGGAAGCTCAAAGTCATCTGGTACATGCAGAGGGGGCTGAAGCAATTGGCAGGAGGAGGTAAAAAGCCTGGACATTTTCCTGAAGAAGATGAGCATCTGGGCATATTTTTGCACTTTGTTTGTGTGTTTTGGGGGTTATTTTGTTCTTTTTGGTGAGGAAGATTGGCCCTGAGCTACCATCTGTTGCCAATCTTCTTCTTTTTATTTTTTCTCCCCAAAGCCCCAGTACATAGTTGTATATCCTAGTTGTAAGTCATTCTAGTTCTTCTATGTGGGATGCCTCCACAGTATGGCTTGATGAGCAGTACCTAGGTCTGCGCCCAGGATCCAAACTGGCGAACCCCAGGCTGCCGAAGCAGAGCATACGAACTTAACCAGTAAGCCAAGGGGCCAGCCCTGGGTGAAGTTTTAAACAGACAAATGACATACACAAATTTGCTTTAGTGGCAATGTGACTGACTGATGAAAGATGGGCTGAATCTAAAGAGAAGAAGGTAAATTAGGAGCGCAAGGCTGTAATCCAGGTGAGAGAATCCAGGGGCAGTGAGGGCAAAGCTGGAGGATAAATTTAGAATTTGGTAACACATGGTGATGGTTAGGGTGTGGGGTTGAAAGAAGAAAGAGCCCAGGATGCTGCTCACATTCGTGATTTGGGATCATAGATAGACAGGAGGATGGTGGGCAGAGAGAAGGAGGAAGAAGGTGGGGTAAGGTCAGGTGGGGATGAGAAATATTGAATTCAAGAGGGAAGCTGTTTCTTTCCTCTTTCAAGACAAAATAAATCAGTAGGGAGGCCTGTCATTGGAATGGGAATTTTATGCTGTCAACATAGCAGTGACTTTCACATCTTGTTTTATCTCCCGTCATTCACATAGAAGGAACAAAGAGGAGCTCAGAGAGGCGGGATGAGGAACCTGGGGAATCTTTAGCAGACTGAAAAATAAGGCCTTCTCATCTGAAACACTCATGGGCAGCCAATGAGAGAGAGAGGTGAAGCCTCTCTGATGGTGGGCAGGCTACCAAGTTGAACACCAACTGCTGAAAGAGACAGAGGATGCCAAGCTCCAAGGAGGGATTTTCAGATTCAGCAATCTCATCAGCATCTATGCTTACGATTAGGTTTGGGAAAAGTTGAAAACATTTCAGGAACGATGGGAAAGACAAAGGTCCTCTTAACTGTGAAATTCGCTCTTGGTCATCAAGACTTGGCGTAACATTAAGATCACTATTTTAGTATGGAATTCTATTTTTTATTTGAAAAATATGAAATCTAGGCTTGTGCATCCCTTATTGCTCCCGTAATAAGCAGAAAGACAGGAGCAGCAATTCTGGTAGATGGAGAGGTAAATGTTTTATTTTATAGGTTGATTTTGCAAAATGGAATTCAGGATTTAAAAACAAATATCACTATGTCAATATTTATAAGATTTATAGTACAGTAGAAGCTCTCTTAAATAGTCTCAACCAATTAGCAGATAAACAAATATTCCTCATTCCCTTTGTAAAACACTCTGACCCCTGTTCAGGCTGCTCAGTTACTCTGTAAAATGCCCCCACCCTGGTAAGTACACAGCTTACCAGGACTGTGTGCTCCTCCTCTAACTCCACTTGTTATTTTACATGCACTGTAATTAAATATGCCATAATCTGATAAACCGTGGTTGCGAAAAGAAAGAGTTGAATGTTTCAGAAAGATCCAATACAGACAAATTTCTAAAAAAAAGAAAAAATGAATTAGGTTCACTGAGACAACCACAAATAACCAAAAGGAAAAGCGAACATTTAGAGAGAATATATATAAAGATTTTCTTGCAAGTGTCTTTTGGTTCTCCTTCCACTTTGGAGAAACTGACTCTGGCAATCACAGATGACACATTTTAAGTGTGATCTAAGCAAGAAAGACCATGGAGAACTCTAATTGCCAGACCTAACTTTTTTAAAAGCCACAAGTTTGTAACAAAGATTATCATGTGAATACATTTACATTTTAAGTTAGTATAAAATGTTTGATCATTTTACACAACGTGTGTCCTTTTTGTTTTTTACCTTAAACAACATTTTGGTTACCTGTCCACCTGCTGGTCCCCACGACAACTGATGAGACAGTATCTATTCACATACTTTGCCCATCCCCTCTCATAGCTTCAGTTATCATCAAAATAGTGAGGTCTCCCAAATCTCCTAATTTAAGACTCATTTATCAGACTGCTTATTGAATACTTCCATTTGGATATACAAAAAATAAACTCATCCAAAGTCATATTCACCCCCTGCCCCCACCTCAAGCCTGGTCCCTCTCCTGCATTTCTTATGTCAGTGCCCAGCACCATCCACATGAAGACTTCATCCCTGATTTCTTCTCAGCCCATCAAAACTAATCAATTCCTGAAGGATGAGTGTGTGTTTGAGAGGACTGTCATCTCTTAAGAACCCTTCACATCTATGTTGTTCTCTCTAACTACCTGCCTCTCTTCTACTCCAGGCCACTGTCAACTGTCTCCTGGATTAGGGCAATAAGCTCCTAATTGTCCCCCCCACTTCAACCTTGTTCCAATTCAATCATTCTCCCTCCCACAGAGTGACCTTTCTAAAACGTTAAGTGTGATCGTGTGAACCCCTTGATGAGCTTCTTGATTAAAATTCGATGGTTTCCCTTTGTTCTTGTAATAAAGTGCGAACTCCTTAACATGGTTACAAGGCCCTGCAGGGTCTATCCTCCGATTATGGCTTCAGCCTCAGGTGTTAAACCACCTCCCCTTTACACTCTAAACCCCAGCTAGAATAAACTTCTTTCCTTTCTAGGGACCTGCCAAGCTTGCTCTCGCCTCCCAGACTTTGAGTAAACTCTTTCTTCATCTTGGTACACTCTCCTGCCTACCCTACTCCATTGCCCAAAAGTTATCCTCTCCTGGATTACTTCTGCTCATCCTATAATTCTTTATACAGGTATCGCTTGCATAAAACACCTTCAGGACTCCCATCCCACCCCCCCAAGAGTTCCCCAAACGCCTTGCACTTTCCCATCTACGGTACCTGTCACTCTGTTGTTGTGATTATCTTCTTGTAAGGGTCAGGCAATGACTTGCTCACTGCTATACTCCCAGCGCCTGATAAAAGAATACTTTCTTAATAAAGGCAGGTTGAATGAGTGATCAAAGGAAAGTGTCTCCCCAAGTAGCCCTGGTCTAACAATGGAGCCTCCTTTTCCAGAGGACAATCTGCCTCCTCTTTCTTGAGAGCTGTACCTTCTTTATTGATCTTAGTACTAATGCTTAGTAGTAAGTACTCAAGTGATTAGTACCTTAGTACTAAGACTCTATTCCCAAGGACTTGCAAAATTAGTGTATCCTGAAACTTCTTCCCACATAAAAATAATAGGTTTCACAGGGCCAGCCTGGTGGCATAGTGTTTAAGTTTGCGCACTCCACTTTGCCAGCCCAGGGTTCGTGGGTTTGGATCCCGGGCACAGACCTACACACCACTCAGCAAGCCACGCTGTGGTGGTGTCCCACATACAAAATAGAGGAAGATGGGCACAGATGTTAGCTCAGGGACAATCTTCCCCAGCAAAAGAATAATAATAAATTTCTGCACCCTCTCCTGGCATAGAATCAAATCATCCATAAGCTGGGAATAACAAGTTTTTATTTTATAGCCCTATAATAAAGACATCAGTTGTCAATTACTGGGGACATAGGATTTCTAATCCTACAGGTTAGAAAATCCAAGGGATTATATTTTCTGTGAGAGGAAGTGAAACCGTCTTCCATTAATTTGTTTATTGAGCATGAACGAAGCATCTACTGTGTGCATAGTCACTGATCCATAGTCAGACAAAAAAGAGGTCCATCATGAAGACTAGACTTACTTCTCCGGGTCATGAAGGCATATTGAGGAGAAGCTGAGCAGTTTTTCTTTTTGCCAGGCTAGGAACTCAATCCTTATCATTCTGAAAATTTGACGAAAAAGAGAACTAACCAGCTAGTGATAATTCCACGGACAAAACAGCAGAGATGGGTTAGTTTTCATTGACCCAGCTGTAGTACGGGCCCACATCACTTGTCTGTTGCAAGAGCTTACTAACTTGTCTCACAAGGTAGCCTAAACTGTGGGGGTTTTGATTAATTGCCAAAAATTTATTTGGAAAGAAAATCATTTGCAATGGCAACCATTGGCTGGTAAATTGGTGGTTGTCCCCTTTGAAGGGGTCAATGTCTCTCCTATCCCCACTCAGCTGTTTCAGTCACTTTCAGATCCATCTGTCCCCTCGAGGCTTTTAAGATTGTGACTCTTTGTCTCAGGATAAAGTCTAAAGTCAGCATGAAAGACCTATTCAACCTGTACCCAGCTCACCCCTTCAGCATCATTTCTTCTGCATCCCAGTATTCTGGTTACTCTCAGTTAATGGAAAACGGTCACAACATACCCTGCCTGTTCCTATCTCTCAACCCAAGGACACGGTGTTCCATCTGCCCGGCCACCACCTGTTTGTTAAGAATGAGAAAAAAGAGTTGTGGGGGCAGGGAGAAGTCATGAGAACAAGTTGTAGAAAGATTACAGAATTTCTTCCCAGACAAAGCCTTAGAAACACTAGCTGCATGAGGAAGCCACAGATCTTAGCACCCATCTGTGCTGAACCCGTGTGTAGCCTGAATCCATAATTGAATTGGCTTTAGAATGAAATTCTCCATTATAGGACCAAGTTAAGAGCACTTTGGCCCTGCCCGCTGGCTCTGCATCAGTTTTCACATCACTGCAATGAAACAGCTAACAACAGCCTGGAGTTGCTTTGGTCATTACCACGATGGGTCCCAGCAACACGCATTCGGCTGCTTTGGGCAAAGGATAAAGGAAAGAAGAGAAGGGACAAGACTTGGTGGCAATTTATCCTAGGGCAAGATCAACTGTATGGGAAAGTCCTTTTTTTTTAACCACATGTGTAATTTATTTTCTTTTTTAATATACAGTGTAAAAACTAGTATTCTTCATTCTAAGCGTGGGCAGCAGTTGTGTATCTGCCCAGTAGAGGGAAGTCTCTCACCTGCTAACAAAGATAATACTCATTACACAGTAATGCTTAGATTTACAGGGAAAAAATGAGAATAACTTGAAAAATGGTTTGATATAAAATCATGCAACTAGAATTATTGGTGGATTGAAGGCTGCCTAAATATAACAGACAGAAAAGGGGAACAGAGTGACACAGCAATTAAGCTCCTGGAGATCTTCTCAAAGTTCTCCTTGGTCCAGACAACCCGGTTGCAGAAAGATATTAACACGCAGGCCGGTCTGAGGGTGGAATGCCGAGTGAAGGACCCAGGGTCTCCATCCTAAGAAGTTCAAGCTAGTGAGATATAGAGGATTTCCACAGTCAGGGACGGTGGTGGTCAAATGTATTATTTTACTGTAGAATATATCCTCCAAAGAAACATTTTGGGTAACCACATCTTGACTAGAACCCAGGATTCTGAACACACACAACTACCGAGCACCACATGCAATAGGAAGCAGGGGCCCCACACGCGGGCTCTTTCTACCCTCATCGTATGACAACCTTGACACTGTCTGCTGAGGGTTAAACTGACTTCATGGAGTCCCAAACCAAGGTTTAGAACAGAAACCCGCCTGGTGGCTTTCCCAGTCCTTTCCCCCAAAGGGTTGAACCCCCACGTCAGCCTTCTAGGTCTTGCTTCCCTGATGGTGACTAGAAAGATAACTAACCAGCAGAAGAAACAAGAGGCAAGCCCGAGGCAAAACCACACCCAGAATAGCAAGGATGTCACTGCTCCCCAAAGACAGGGCAGAGCTCGTCTACACCATTAGGTACTACAGACAAGGCTGTGGTCAAATGGACTTTTCAACGGCTTATTTTACAAAGCGCTTGAGAACCAACTAAAAAAATTGTCTAGGCTCCGAAATATGAAAAACAACACAAAATAAAATTGAAATATCGGCAAACACCTATCTAGTATTTGCGATGCCCAAGGCTCTATTCTGAGAGCTCCTCTCACACTAACTCATTTGCTCCTCAGCATCCCTCTGGTACTGTTACTTCCATCTCCATGCTACTTTTGGGGAAACTGAGGCATATACCAGTCAGTCACTCTGCCAGTAAGTGGTAGGGCCAGGATTTGAACCCAAGTGCCTGCTCCCTGAATTCCTGATTCTGGAGCTATAAATCAGGACACCCCTCTAAATAGTGCATCTTTATTTTAAATGCCTACAAAATGTAATGTTCTGTCAACTAGAAAACTGTGCTCCAAATCAACTCTTACAGTTGCATATAAATTACTCTGTTGAGGGATGTAGTACGTTTTACAGAGTTTGATGTGGTACAGTAGGAGGGGCTAGGGACTGCAAAGGTCTTAAAGTGGCTCTGACCCGAGGTCCTCAGGGCCCCAAGAGCCTCATTGGAGAACTCGAGAAGAAAGTGGCAGAGAGAGTCACAGGAGATAGCTAACTGCTCAGACTCGGAGCCTCTGTGACAGCGCCACCCCTTGCTCCGTGGCCCAGTAACAGCCTCACCCATCACCCTGCAGAAAGGGTTGGCAAACCGTTTCTGCAAAGGTCCAGACAGTAAATGTTTTCGGCTTTGCCCCACACGGGTTCTGTTGCAACTACTCAGTTCTGCCACTGTAGTGCAAAAGCAACCACAGATTATACGTTACTGAATGGGCATGGCTGTGTTCCAATGAAACCTTATTTATGGGCACTGAAATTTGATTTTCAAATAATTTTTCATGTGTTACAAAATATTATTCTTCTTTTCAGTTGCTTCGACCATTTGAAGTTATAGAAACAATTCTCAGCTCACAGTCATACAAAGACTGGCAGGCAGGATTTGGCCCTGGGGCCGTGGAGTGCTTGGCCCTGCTCTACTTGGAAATCAGGAAGGATGAGAGGGCAGATGGGAAAGGAAGAGGCCTGAGCGCCACCTAGAGGCCAGAAAATCTAATGTCACGCCTAGGATATTGGACCGTTTTGGTGAGCGAACCAACTTGTACTGTGGTTTCCAGACCTGGAAGTACAACACAATTATCCAGGGTACTTGTTAAAAAGACAAATTTTCAGGCTCCATCTCCAGAAATTCTAACTTAGTCATATAGGGGGGCTAGGAAACTGTTATTTTAAAAGCAACCCAATGATCTGGACAAGAGGTTTTTCAAACGGGGTTTACACCGTGGGGAATATAAGTGTATCCATTGAGGTATGGGGAAAAAATAATAGAATTGCTTTCTATATTATTTTTATTCAGAAAGAAAGAAGATAATTAAGCTATGTAAATATTTACCACATGAATCGATGTTGGCTCCTTCACTCGGTCTGTGTGTCGGGAGTCATGCATCACAAGCAGTACATGAAGTTGCCTGAGGAAAAAATGGAAATTCAACAACGTGGAGGAACTGAAAGAGGCAGCTCTACTCCTTTATTTGACCTCAGGGCGTTGCATAAAGAAGAGGCAGGGCCAAGAACTGCTGAGATAATTTTGAAGAAGAAAAAACTAACAATATTTATCTCCCAGATCACAAAAGTCATTATAAAGCTATGTTAATTAAGGTTGTGGTAATGGTGCAGGTGGAGACAAATAGATCAAGGGGATTAAATAAGAGTAAAGAACACGTGGCCAGTGCGTGGCTGAGTGGTGAAGTTTGCACTCTCTACTTGGGCAGCCCCGGGTTTCGAAGTTCGAATCCTGGGCGCGGACATGGCACCGCTCATGAAGCCATGCTGAGACGGCATCCCACATGCCACAACTGGAAGGACCCACAACTAAAAATGAACAACTATGTACCCGGGGGCTTTGGGGACAAACAGGAAAAAATAAAATAAAATCTTAAAAAGAAATTTAGCAAAATAACTACAAATAAGCTTTAGTATATACATTTGAAAGAAAGATGAAATAAAAGTTCCTTTTGAAAAAAAAAAAGAGTAAAAAACATGCCTGGTAAGTCACACAGATGGCCCTGCAGAGCAGTGGGAGAAAGGATGGACTATTCAGTACATGATACCACGACAATTCGTTATCCCCAGGGGAAAAACAAAGTTAGATCCTTAAGTCACTTCAGCAATGAAAATCAATTCCAAGATAAGTAAAGTAAGAAGAACAAACTTTTTAAGCTTTTAAAAGAAAATATAAGAGAATATCCTTTTGATCTCAAGATAGGAAAGGATTTCTTAAATAAGACACCAAGAAAGTACAGACCATAAGGGAAAAGACTGATAAATCTGATTCCACTAAAAGAAAAACCTATGTTCAAAACAAGTCACTATAAACAAAACTAAAATTCATGCCACAGACTGAGAGATTTACAAAGCATGGAACCAACAAAGAGTTGTATCCAGAATTTAGAAAGAACTACAACATATCAGCAAAAGCAAACAGCCCAGTGAGAAAAAAGAGGAAAGAATGTGAATGAGTAATTCGCAGAAGAGGAAACCTAAATGGCTAATAAATACGTGAAAAGATGTTCAAAATCACTAGTAATCAGGGAAATGCAATTGAAAAGAACAAGGTATCATTTCATATACCAGAGCGATGAAATTAACATAGCTGATAACACCATGTGTTCGCAAGGATGAGGAGAAAGGAGACCTTCTCCATGCGGATGCTGGGGGTGTATGCTGGTGCAATCATTTGAGAGAGGAATTTAGCAATATCTGCTAACGCTGAAGAGGCACAAACCTATGACCCCAAATTCAACTTCTAGGAATAACTACACTAGAGAAACTCTCAGACATCTTCCAACAGAAGATACGTAGAAGAATTTTCATAGAAGCCTTGTTTGTAAGAGCAAAAGGTTGGAAAAACATAAATTTTCATGACCAGGAGATTTGCTAACTAAATTGCGGTCTACTAGAATGGGCTTTTATGCAGTGTTTAAAATGCGTGAATTAGAGTGACATCTGTGAGTATGGAGAAATCCCTGAAAAAACGTAATGTTGGTGAGAAAAGGCAAATTGCAAAATAACACATATGGTTTTAAAACAGGGAGAACAATGCCAGGCGTTATTTATGGGCTCATGGTAAAGTATAAAACACACAAAGGAAGGATAAATTCAGGAATGCTAATTCAGAATGGGGATTCTCTGGCGAAGGAAGGAGGGATGGCAAGGGGAAGGGAATACAAGAAGTCCCACCTGGATCTTAGACATCTGATAAGGTCAGGTGTTATTTGTCATGTAATTCTACGTACTTTTCTGTATTAGGGAGATTTGTTGTAATAAAGAGGATTTAAAAGAATAGAGTCAGACATAAGACCACAAACCTTCAATCGAATACCAGAATGTCCAAAGCTTTTGTACTGGATAGGGGAGGAAGAGGTTTCAGACAGATTTTGTCGGTATCAACAGATTCAAAGACCAGGGGGCTGCCACATGGTGGTAAGGGCTTAGTGAGAAATAATAGGATAAACATAGCCCAGGTCTGTTTGCTCTAGACTGTCCCAGTTTATGCCTCTAGCCTAGCATATGCATTAATAGCTGCCCTTTTTACTTTCAAAAGTGCCCCATTTTGGGACCAGACCTGTTGGCCTAGTGGCTAAGTTCAGCACACTCTGCTTTGGTGGTCTGGGTTCAGTTCCTAGGTGCACACCTCCACCTCTCATCTGTCAGTGGCCATGCTGTGGCGGTGGGTCACGACTAAAAGGGGAAGATTGGCAGCAGATGTTAGCTCAGGGCAAATCTTCCTCAAAAAAAAAAAAATAGTGCCCCATTTTGGAAGATCAATGTTATGGTCACCCTAATAATAAAGTGCCTTCAGCTCCTATGCCTGATATACTGATCCCATTGGTTTTCTAAGAGGATGGACTGAAAATTAGAAAGAGAAAATTCATCCAGACTGTAGTATAACACATCGAGAAATACTGAAAGATAATTTTTTTGCATTTTCTGCTCTTAATATTTCTGTTTGGTTTAGTTTTATTTGTTCTTTTTTATTTAGTTTGATTTTTTCACCTTGAAAAGTATCCTTGGATATTGCCAAAGTTTGCTGGATTTGCTTTTGTGTATATTGAGAGATCTGTGAATACAAGGAGAATATGAGTCAGTGGCTGGGTGTGCTGCAGCCAGCAATGGAAGGTGCACAGCACTGGGACATTGGTTGAGCCTAGGTGATGGCTTTTTCTGTTTGAATTTTTAATTCATTGGCTCTGGATTCTTGAGGAACCAGGTGATGTCGTGTACGATATACAGACTCCTAGAGATTGTTCACATCTAATTGTCTAAGTGCAGTGTCAGAGGTATCCCTGTGATGATTTTAGATATTTGATTTCATTGGATTTTCTCATCTCCTTGTTTGGCTCCTTCTTATCTTTTGAGGACTGGAGATTGCTAAACCACAAGTACCTGTATTTCCCAAAGGCCTTCGAGAAATTGGAGTCAGGCTAGAAATCTATCAGAGGACACATGTCCTAAGAGAATCCTTTTTTCTCTGGCCTGATCCAAGCTGATTGATTTTCTCTTAAAGGTGTGGTCTTCAGCCCTCACTGAGCATCAGAACCACCTGGGGAGACTTTTAAACAACACCGATGCCCAGCCCCTACCATGGGCTAATTAAAACATAATGTCTGGAGAGAGGCCCTGGACATCAGTGTTTATAAGGTTCCCAAGTATAGGGTGACTAACTGTCCTGGTATGCCTGTGACTGAGGAGTTTCACAGTAAAACCAGGAAAGTCCTGAGCAAACCTTGGTCACCTTTGATGAAGCTGAGACCCCCACTGGGACCACTGCCTAGTGGTCTTCACCATCCCTCCTGCTGCACCCAATCTTCTCACTAATGGGATTCAGAACTCCTGGGAATGGGGATAAAGATCTGGAAGCTTCTAATACTGTTAACCTAACAAAAAGATATAAACAAGATGTTGGAAGATGCAATAAACCTGGCCTAAGGAGATGGAAAAGGGAAAGTGGATCTACACTGCCTACAACAAGAGGAGGAACAATGGCAAATATTTGAGATTAAGTGGAAACAAAAGTGGTAAGGAGGGATTTTTAAAATCGCATTTTTTCCATATTCTTATTGCTCTTATTAAGAGATTAGGGCCTCCCTTTGCAGATCAGATCATTTGGGTCCCCTTGGTGTGCCTTCTCTTGGGAGACTCGGGTTTGTTTTTCCTTCAGTTGTTCTGTCCAAGTGTGTGTGTGTGAGGCAGCCAGTGAGCACATCAGCTTGCACACGTGGTGGAACCAGCAGTGTCCCCACATCTGGGCTCCATTATTTGTGCCCAACTGCGGATCACTTTGGTCTTCCCGAAAGCCAAGCTGGACTGTTTGGAATGTACGGCACTTCAATATAAAGGGCATCTGGGGGTATAGAAGAGGAAGCCTCAGTCTTTTCATATGAAAACAAACTGTACCAATGGTCAGTAGAGTTACAGAAAATGCAAAGGCACTTGGGGTGAAGGTGAGCCAGACCAGGCACCTAAACCTAGAGGCAAAGCTCGCATGCTTGCCAGCTCGCCCTGCCCTTTAAACAGAGCCTTTGTAGTGGTGAGTTGCATGAGTCATGGTCTCCTCTTGTAACCTGGGAACATTTTCCTAATATTGGTATTTCCTGGGCATCAGGAGAGGAATCTCCTGGGTACATTGACGTTAGCACCCCCTGAGTCCCCTGGTGGATTACCCAGGGCTCACTTTGTATATGCAGGTTCTATATGCCATAAAATGCCAAATTACACCCTGGAGAGTGGACAATTCTGAATCAGGGCAAAAACTGCATTTCTACACATACTTCCCATTTTCCCTAAAAATGCCCTTTCTGCTTATTAAGGGATACAAGTTGTTAGAGTGATGGAAAAGGATTAAACTGGGAGGGGATTGTGCAATGGGGAGGGAGGTTATAAGTGACACAAACTTTTGTGCAAATTTCCTTTGACCTGGACTTGAGATGTCACACAGCCTATTTCCATGATAAATGCAGACATAAAGCTTCCTAGCATTCAGCAAATACAACCCATTTCTGCCCTTCATCTTTTATTTTTCTTTTGCTAAGGAAGATTCACCCTGAGCTAACATCTGCTGCCAATCTTCCTCTTGTTGTATGTGAGCCACTGCCACAGCATGGCTGCTGACAGACAAATGGTATGGTTCCACGCCCGGGAACCAAACCCGGGCCGCTGAAGCAGAACATGCTGAACTTTAACCACTAGGCCACCAGGGCTAGCCCTGCCCTTCATCTTGAAAGTTCTCTATCTGGAAGCCCACACTCCTGGGAGAGGAGAAGCCCTGGAAATAATCAAAAAGATGATTAACAAACTTGAGCTTGTATCATATCCCAGACTCTATTCCTATTTTCCCATGTATTAGTTCATTCGACCCTCATAACGGCTCTACAAAGCAAATGTTATTATCCTCTTTTTACAGCAAGAATCTGAAGCAAAGAGAAGCAAATAAAAAAAAACTAGCTAGAGCTACCCAGCCATGAAGTGGAGGGGCCCAGGCTCAGACCCAGGCTGCTCCCACTTCTGACCTCAGCTGATTCTTGCCATATCCAGGGCCCTCCTTCATAATAGAGTGTGAACTCATCTGCTGGAGTGAGAGTGGAGTGAGGCAGGTTGACTCACTGGTAAATGTCTGAAATAGTGAGAGTGGGGGCCTGAGAGACAGCGAGCGCGCTACCCAGTGCCAGTTGAAAACATTGTGGGGCAGCACTGGAGAACAGGGTTTGGTAGAAGCACCAGTCTGCACACTTCAGTGAGTTTTGTTTTTAAGCAGTGGTCTGTGTGTTGGAACAAAAAAGATAAACAGTTGGGTTTCTCCAGATTGGTACACAGCCAGGTGGCATACACCTCAAAGAAGATGCAGCTTTTACGCAAGAGTGGAGAATGGTTTTAAAGAAGCAATGAAGGGCTTGGAGGATGCAGACCTGGCCAGATCCTGTGCTTTGTGGAACTTGGGGGAGCAGGCAGCCTCCCACCCAGAGGGCTGCACAGAGAAGTGGCACCCCAGAGGGAAGTCAGGTTTTCATTGCAACAAGACGTGGAGGAAACCCTTATAATGGGGCTTCCATAGGCATAGTAGAAAGGTTTGGAAGTTAGAGATGAAAGAAAGCAAGGAGTGTGTGGGATCAAGAGGCCAGGAGATGAGAGCCCACCAGAAGGCTTGCACTACGGGCATTAGAGGCATTTGATGGGGAAGGAGAAGGTACCAGCCCTACACATCCCCCAGGGCCCTGGAGCACAGGTTCACCCTGGGCATCTGGTGCTCAGATGCTGAGGTAGGGGCTGGCTAGGGCCATGGGGGGTGGTTCTGTCCCTCATTTCCAATGTTCGTTCTTTCCAAGAATCACATGAAGGATTGAGGATGAGACAGGAAGTTGTGTAGGGTAGAGAAAGCCCCAGGGAAAATGGTGCCTTTGGGTCCCTCACCCGCAAGCCTTGAGTTCCAAAGAACGTGAACAGCACAGAAACCATCATATATGCGAGGTTAGAAAGCTGAAGATTTGAGCCAGAAACTATAGGTACACTCTGGCCTCTCAGTGAAGTGTGGCACAAGCCTTTTTCCTTGTCCTCCCAGAAGCTTCTTGATAGCTGCTTATTTATGCCAGCAGAGGTGGTGGTGTGGGTTGGGTTTGGGTGAACGCCCCAGGGCAGGAGTTCCTGCAGTGATTTAGGGCAGAAGTCAGCCAGAGTCTTTTCACTTGTGACAAAAGACAGTCTGACTTGCTTTCAATATTTTTTTTTTTTAACTGTTTCACAACTCACTGCTCTGTCGAGAATGTCGCTTTTGACCTGAACATGAAGCCTGACCCCGTTCATCAATAGTCTCCTCTCAAGCTTCCCCCACTGGGAGGTCAGGCAAGATTCCTCCAAGTGTGGTCTGAGGACCACCCACAGGATAGAGACCCTGCCTCCCGCCTCTCGTCGGGCTCCCAGCACTGGGCTGGGAACCTACATGCTTATCAAGTTCCCCAGTGCTCTTGGGCACATTCCAATTTCAGAACCACTAATGAATGTCCAGACCCCTATCATTGCTCCCAAATTGATTGCTCCATATTCCCCCATGACCCCTGAGAATGTAAGATCTATAAGGAAAAGTGGATTTTCTGTCTTGATGACTGATGGGTCCCAAATTCTTAGAAGAACACTACTCACATAGTAGCTGCTTAATAAATCTTTGTTAAATAAATAACATGTTTTTTGAATGCTCACTTTGTGTCAGGCCCTGGGTGTGCCCTTCTCAGTAATGGGGGTGGGTTGATGGGGGATCGGGAGACAGGCTGGAGACTAAATAAGCAGTTATAATAAACTGTAAAGATAAAGGTAGGATAAAGTGTGGTGAGAGTCATATCGGAGTTTGTAGATATGACTCAGGAGGCTGCTGAAGAGAGGGAAAAGTCTGGCACCCCTCTCTTTATCATTCAGGTGCAGACGGCCCCCCATCCTAGTATAGACGTGAGAGCTCACAGGGTCTATCAGACCCCAGACGACTCAGCGGACAGGGAAGGTGAGAGGAAGACTGGGTGCCACCCATGGGAACAAGAGAGGGATACAACAGGGCGTGAAAGAGCTCTATGTCATCCACGGAATGTGGAGGTGAGGGCAGAAGTCTGGGACCATTTACGTTTCGATGTCAGCAGAAGGCGGGGATGTTTCCCAATCGCTGTGGCATCTGAAGCCTCACCCAAAGTAACAAACAGTAAAAGCCAGAAGGTAAAAAAGTGGGTGTGCTTGTTCAGAGTGTAGCAGAAGCGGGTGTTGAGAAGTTGACATTCCCACGGTGCAGACAGCAGCTAGACAGGGAGGAAGAAGACAGACGGAGGGTGAAAGCGTTATGGCCAGAAATAAGCATGCGTGTGGAGCCAGCATCAGAGGGAGAAGAGCCCCGGGGAGCAGACGTGGCACAGTCCTGCCCCCTTCAACCCTCAGTTTCTCCCTATGCCCTTCAACTTGGGAATCCATCTCTTGCTACAGGCAGGTTCTGTTCTCTTTATCTTGAATAAAAAAGAAAACCGGCATTTAATCCTGCTGCTTTCTTCTCTTTGACTGCCAGCTACGAAAATTGTCCTCTTTTCTCCCCTGGCTACTAGGAAATTCAGAAGTAAAGTCAATGCCCAGTTAAAATAATCTAATTTTCCTAAGCATTTAGTAAATTTGTTTCCTGTTCCTTCTCCTTGTTTTACAATTTTTTTTTTAATTTCTATTTTAACAGCTGCACTGCAATTGTTTCTATTCTTGAAAGCTGCCTTAAATTTTTTGGAAGTTTGATGCAGATATAAATTCTGAATAAATAGAACACATGTGGCCATTTTCTCCCACCCAGAAATCCCTTACCCCTCGCCCTGACCACAGTCACATCGCCTCTTCCTTTGGCCTGTCCCCAATCTCCATAATAATCCTTTGTTACTATTTGCAGCAGGCACCAACATACTCCTGGATCCTCTCCATTCCCTTCATTTTCTCCTCGATTTCCACTGCTGGCCAGGCTTCTGGCTCCCACCCTTGACCCCTACATTCTTCTCTGGCTCTGATGCTTCCCTCTGTCTTCCAGATCTTGGCCACCATGATACTCATTCAACTTGAGTGGGATCAGAGTCGCCTTTCTTCCCACAACAAATTCCCTCAGGGAAATCGAGCATCGGATGGGGGGAACCTAAATGGGACTTAGTTCAGGGACTCTCACATCCTGGCCCCAAACCCCAAGCAATGAAATAACTTAACCAAGGTCTCCCTTTGTGTATTTCTGTCTTGCTGCTTGGTAAATGCATGCTCACTTGTTCATAACTAAGGCTTTCAAGCCCCGCATCGCTCATCCTGCTGTTTGACAGTTGTGCCTCCCAAACCCTTTGAATCTTAGATTAGTGTCACTACAACGTTATGATTCATTGCTCTAACGCTCTCTCAAGATTGTGGTTGTTTCTTTTAAGCAGCTCTTCCATTAAGGTGGAAGAGTCAGCATAGAACACACACATATGTCGGGCCCAAATCCCCAGCTCGGTGGGTGGTCCCAGCCTTGTGTTCTGAATACAGCCTGAGAAGGGGAGGAAAGGGAAATTATGCTTGTTTATCCTTTCCTAAAACTTAACTTCCAATGGATGTCGGTACTTGCACACACGGGTCATGATGATCCTACTCGCCTTTCCTTTCACTAAAAGACAGTAAAAAATTTTGAACGGGGTGCAACTGTCTGTCCACTGTACTATCTCTGAGTTCTCTGGTCTCAGAGATGAACCTTATCTTAGTCCAGCTTGTCTAATACAGAGCATGAAAACCATTCATTCATTCCACAAATGTTTGTTGAGGAGGCTCTGTTTTAGGAGCTGGGAACACAGCAGTGGACTCCTTGTAGATCTGATATTCCAGGGAAGAGAAGATAGACAATAAAATATATAAACATGATGTAATATTGGATTGTGCTAAGTGTTATAAAGAAAGATAAGAAGATAATTTTAGATAAAATTGATGCGGGGTCGGTGAGCCGAGGAGTCGAAAGAAAGATTTCTTGGACTCTCAAGATCTGGCAGTAGTGCTCTTTTTATTTAGAGAATAGTGTGGAATAGCATGGGGACAGGACCCATGGGCAGTCAGAGTTCCTGCTGCTGCCACTTCTGCTGCCTCCGCTGGCATGGGGACAGGACCCATGGGCAGGCAGAGCCGCTGCTGCTGCCCCCGCTGGCATGGGGACAGGACCCATGGGCAGGCAGAGCTGGTGCATGGGGACAAGACCCACGGGCAGTCAGAGTGCCTGCTGCTGCCGCTGGCATGGGGACAGGACCCATGGGCAGTCATAGCTCCGGCTGCTGCTGCATGGGGACAGGACCCATGGGCAGTCAGAGCTCCTGCTGCTGCCCTGAGTTGAGGGTTAGGGCTAATTTTATAAGGCATGGGTACGTGACTTATTTTTACTGGAAAAAGAAAAGATGATGTAAAAAGTCATTAAATGATTTCAGTGCGGATGGGGTCTGGTTATTGTGCGGTCATATAACTTTAGATACGAATCTGGCCATATAGATCGGCATGTAGGTGAGGATGCCCTGGGCTTCTCTCCCTGGGGCAGCCCTAATTCATACCATAAAAATCCATTGGGTCATATAGTTTGGCATGTAGGCCAGGTCACCTTGGGCTTCTCTAGCTGGCCTAATCCTGCAGCCTTAATCCACATCAGAATGATCAAGGAAGGCCCCTCTGAGGTGTCATTTGAGCAGAGATCTGAATGAAATTAGAGATCCTTCTCCCCTCCCTTACCCATGGAAGACATCAGTAATCAATCAGAGCTATCAGTTCTTTTCCATGGTGCCATACAATCCTGCTCTCGGCACTCCAGGCCATCCCTGCCATTTGGTTGGTGTTGACATCCATGATTAGGTCTATTTTCCATCCTGTTCCAAAAATATCTTCCTTTTCTAAAGCAAGGAAGAAAATGTAAAATAGAGAATAAATCTAAGGATCAGCTTTTTTGATCCATCATTATTTAAGAGCTTAATGACGTAGGATCGATTGTCTTCTTCCCTTCTCTTGTCATTAATACAAGATGTTTCTATCCCTTTGTGATGTTTACTTTGTATGTTTGAGTTTCTAATTCAACTCTTGAGTGTTTTACGACCTGTTCACAGTCACAGGGCTTTGCAGCTACCTAGCCTGATTAACCCTAACTACCAGCCTTAAACTGTGGATGTTGTTTGCCAGAGGGCATATTCTTAGATTTCAACCTGAAGAACCTTGTAAACAATGTTTCCCTGACAAAATCCATTTTCATAAATAAAAATGCTCCATACATAACATCAGCCAGTTTTCTTTTTATTCATTCATTTACGGAGCACCTACTGGGTACCAGACAAAGTGTGTTAAAGATGGATAAGATACGTAATGTCTTATACAAATGCCAATGGTAGATAAAGTCAAGTACTGTATGGGGGGGATCCAACTCTTATCCTCTGGTAATCATTTTTAAGACCCATTACCCTACAAATCACCACCTCAATGACAGCCAATGACTTCCAGTTGCCAAACCAGTGGGAATCTTCATTCTACTTGACTTCTTCTACTCAAGACTGAGGACTATTTCTTTCTTGTCTCCAATTGCCTCTCTTGGTTCCTCTGACTAAGCATTATTTTGTTTTTTGTTCTTGCCCATCTTTCTCTACGTTCTTTCTCTTGGAGACCTCAGTCACTCCCAGAAATTTAAGATCACTTTTATGCAGGTGAGTCTCAAATATACATCCTTGGTTACAACTTCTCTTCTGGGTTGCAGTCTACCAAATATCATTCTGGAAACTGAGATTCTATATGCTTGAAGTCAAACACATCGTCATTGTATTTACCAAGGTCTTTTATATTGCAAATGACAGAAATTCAACCTAAAGTAGCTGGAGTGATGGAAAAGAGGAATTATTTCCCTCTGTAACCAAAGAATTCTGAACTAGGCCTAGGAACTCACTGTTGTCAGGAATTGAGTCTCTTCTTTTTCCTTCTCTTCCCTTACTGTCTCTCTCTCTTTCTTTCATTTGTGTGTGTGTATGTGTTGACCTCCTTCTTTCTAAGTCAGAGTCTCCCTATTATTATATGTACAAATTATGGCTGCCATAAGCACCGGGCTTACTTGCACTGGCTTAGTAAACCTAGAGAAAGAGAGAACTTCTTTTTCCCAATAGTATCATCAAAAATCCTACAATTGAATTTCACTGGGCTAACGTGGGACACTGTCCATCCTGTAACCAATCACATGACAGAAATGTGGCAATACACTAATTATTGACCTAAATTCTCAGAAGCTATGGGTTAACTTCTGTCACATGATCTATAGTCCTCTATAGGGTAAAGAGAAAAAGGAGAAAGTATGCTGAATAGGCAAAATCAACAGATGTCAAATATAATCCACCAAAAAAACCCAAATTTTGCCCACTGACTCACTTGTTTTTGTTAAATGAGATAATATAAGTAAAAATATGTAAACTAAACTGTAATCCTGAAATGTTATTAATCTTACTACTACTATTTTAATGATGTCACAAGTTTAAATAATTCAGACTTCTACCTTCAGATACCTCTTTGACTTCATCTTCCCCGCCTTGTCCCCCATCCACATTTAATCAGTTGTCAGATCTTCGTGATTCTGTAACCAAAATCTTCTACCTAAACTCCTTTCCACAAGACTCTATCCTTTCCAATACAGGCAAACTTCTTCCAAAGCACATGTGGATCATATAACTTTCTGCTTCATAAATCTTTCCTTGCTCTCCATTGCCTAAGGACAAATGGCCAATCTTATCAGCCAGTTCTCAAAGTCCAACCCTCCAGAAATTAGACCTAACCTACCTTTCCAGACTTAGCCCCCTACCACCCTAAATATGTGCCACGCCTCTAGCCAACTGGAACTACTCATTGTCCCTCATTCTGCTTCTGAAACTTTCTCTGGCTGTTTCCTACCCTCAGGAAGCCATCCCTCTCTTTCTCTGTCAGTGTCCTCACCACTATTTGCGCCCCACTCCAGGACCTCTGTGGATATTTCAAAAAGGGATTGTGATGTAGTCATTTAAAATGATTTTAAATGGACAGAAAGCCTGGATCAGATGGGCATTTTCTGCTACTCTTGGATGATAGATTTCTGCCTTATAAGATTCTCTCATTTATGAGAGCACCTTATTTACCCACAAAGGGTTGTGGTAAACAAGAAATAACCCAGTGTGCTGGTGCAGGGAGCAACAACAAGGCATGGAGGTAAGCATTACCCATAACTAGAAGGTGCTGACAAGGCCGCCCTTCTATGAATGAAGGCAAGCACTATGTGCATATGCTACTCCCCAACTGTCTAGGAGGTGTTCTGCTTTAAGAAAAGATGCCTAATGGATGCATATCTACTCTGTATGTGGATTTATTTGGCCTTCCTGTGTCATTGAGTCTTCATGCTCTGTAAGATGGAACACTTCAGGGAAATGGAAGCAGCTCCTTGGCTATTTCCCCAGCTGCCCCAGTGTTCTCTCCATCCTTGGAAGTTCTAGAACTTTGTATCTTTCAGTCTTACTCTTACAATATTATACTTTGCAAAGCAGCCATTATGTATTTTCTTATCTCCTCTGGCAGACTGAGGTAGGGGACACAATTCTCTTGGGCTCTTGAACATAGTAAGGATTCAGTAAACACTTTTGGAATGATACCAGTGGAAGTTCCAGAATCTATGCCAAAGAATCTCAGGGATAGAACATGTGTGTTTTATAAACCTTCTACTCTATCATAGATTTTTCTCCTATTATTAGAATCTTCAGATATAACCAGAGATTATTTTATTTATTTGTTAATTTTCACCAAAAGAAGACATTTTTCCTCTATTGGCAACTCAACTAGCTTGAGAGAAAATAATTCAATAATAATAGAGCTAGTATTACTGCCTTGTATAGCAATAGCAACACCACAAAAATTGTCTCTGAATTTCAAAAGAGCTTTTGGATGCTAAAACTTAACATTCAGTCATTCACTCTACACGTGTACTGAGCGCATACTAAGCCATGGCATTGTGCTAGAAATACTGAAAAGACAAATTTATTGACCTCACTGAACTCAGAATCTAGTGCAGGAGACAGACAATTAAACAAGAAATTACCTGCCAAATACCCTTTAAGCATGGAGTACATAAGAACAGTTAAACTCAGTTAACAATTGCCTGCCTCTCTGCAATATGTCAAGCTTGATCCTCAAGGCTGTTTCATATCCAAGCTGGGAACACCAGCATTCTTACAATTCTTCACAGTTTCAAGTTTAGGCAAAGGGGCAGAGGTGGGCATCCTGCATGTCAGGGTGACCTTTAGCAGCACCTGCTGCCTTCCTGGTCCCTAGAGTAGTTTTGCCTATGGTCCCCAGCACCTAGAAGGAACTGATGACTTTGGGCTGCAGACATCTTGGGAAAAGGAACATTGTGGATCATTGTGCCCACATGCAAATTGGTTCAAAAACTACTCAGGTATTTGGAGAGAACCTCCAAAAGTAGCTTTGGATTTTCATGCTTTTATATTTCTATTGTTTATAAATACTTTTGAATTGTAGAGTCTGTTCCAGTATGGACCCAAACTTCTGAGAAAGCCTCAGGAATTCCATGTACTGGTATCTCTTCCAAGGCCTGGAACTAGCACGAGCTCACTCCAAATTTCCATTTTAATCTGAGTTTTGCATTCAGTTTTAATGATTTAAAGAGGCACTTCCCAAACTTTTTCTATGGACCCCTAGTTCCAAGGAGTGGTAATTGATGGTCGGCAAAACATAATTTGAGAAATATGGTCTTAGGAGATATTGGTCTGTTTAGTGAATAGTTTCTGGAATAAGGACATAATTTTGAACTCTGACGGCTGTATCTGCGTTAAAAGATTGGTTGCCAAGGATACCACTGTGTGCAAATTACAGAAAACATAATGAACAGATGGATTCTTACTCAGAGGGAAGAAAATTCATCTGAACTTAAGAGGTAGGTGGAGATTAATATTCTGATTGGAAAGGAAGTCACAGGGTTTATATGGCTGACATAAAAACACATTCTTATAATTTTAAGGGCCTTCTTCCTTTCTGTTCTTCTGCCAATGGAAACATCATCCGATTTCAGGTAGATACCTGGGTGGGGGCCATTCAAGACCTGAGGCTAGCTAATGCAACCATGTCTCATCTCCCAGGTCCTTCAATCATCTACCTCCCGTTGACTCTCAGCCACATTCCCCTCTACCGTTCTTCCTCCCCTAACTGATTACAGTTGAGCTCTTCCTTGGGTGCCTTTTCCAAACACTCTCTGAAACCATCAATCTGCAACCAGCTACATGTCCCACACTCTAAACTCCCTCTCACAACCTTACCTCTCCCTCTCACCCAGCTGGCCTGGAGGAACTCACTCTATTTTGCGAGACTCTATGGTGAAGCCTATGCCTCTTCTACAACCCAAAGAGTGCAGGGCTGATGAACATATTGGTTTCCTGTTGCTGCTGTAACAGATTGCCACAAAATTAGTGGATTAAAACAACACAAATTTATTATCTTATAGTTCTGGGGTTCAGAAGCCCAAAAGGAATCCTATGCGGCTAAAGTCAAGGTGTTGGCAAGGTCGGTTCCCTCTGGAGAGTCCACAGAAGAATCCGTTTCCCTGCCTTTTCCAGCGTCTAGAGGCTGCTCACGTGCCTTGGCTCATGATCTTCAGTGAAATCTCTGCTTCTGTCAGGACATATCTTTGTTTGACCCTGACTCTTCTGCCTCCTTCTTATAAAGACCCCTGTGTTACATTGAGCCCACTTAGATAATCCGGGATAATCTCCCATCTCAAGATCCTTAATTTAATCATATTTGTAAAGTCCATTTTGCCATGTCAGGTAACATTTTAGTAGGCTCCAAGGCTATGGGTGTGAACGCATTTGGGGAGTCACGTTCAGCCTGCCACAGTTGGGAAGGGGATAGAGTTCTGCATTAGTCCTATTCTCCATTGATATTTCCAGACCATTACTCTACAACAGATGTCAGCAAACTTTTTCCATGATGGGCTAGATAGTAAATATTTTAGGTTTTTGTGGGCCCAGAGGTAAAATCAAGGCTTACATAACCATTTTAAATGGAACTATTTTAAGATATAAAAACCATTCTTAGCTTACAAGTGGTACATATACAGATGGTAGGCTGAATTTGGCCCGTAGGCTCTTGTTAGCCAAATTCTGCTCTGCAATCTCTTATAAAATACTTCCTTAGAAGCTCAGGCCATTCAGCTAACTCACCTCTACTTTAACTTGGCCTTGTCACTGACAGATATCCTGGTCACCCTTTAATACACATTGATGAGTTACCCACTTGGAGAAGTATCCAAAAAGGTGGAAACAGCCTCTTGAGTCCTGGATGTGCAAAAGTCTAATTCTGCAAAGTAATAGTAACATCATAAAGAGAAAATATATTTCTGTTCATGCATCTCTCCTTTCTGAAAGTTCCTGATTCAGAAATGTGCTGTTCTCATTCAAGGAATCACTCAGGAATACCCAGAGTGGCAATTCCATCCCCAAGACATACAGAAGACTTGGTGGTGTAACACAGTATAAGGCATCAGATACTTTCCGTGAAAAGACCAGAGACTATTGCTAAAAACACAAATTTTCAGGAGAAAAAAGGAAACTTTTTGGTTCCTCATTAGTCTTTTTGACTATGTGGAGTGGTTGCACAATTCTGAGTCTGAATGAACTCCCTAATATGAGGCCTGCACTTAGGCCCAAAGAAGTCTTTCTTCTTGGAGCCTCAGAGGTTCCTTGTGTTCTTCAAATGGGAGATGGAAGTCCAGGTCATTTTTAATTTCACTCTTGCCTCTGTTAGGCCCAGATCTCTGCCTCCTGCTAAAAGAAAGACAACAAAAAGGAACAGATGGCTAGGAAGAGAGACGTTCACATGGCATTTCCCTCTCTCAGTGACCGAATGACGGTTTTCCCTATAGAAAGGATATTTTAAAATGCATCAGAGGGTCGAGTGCCTCAAATCAAGTGAGATCAAGATGATCTTAAAGCAGGAATAATAAAGGACATATGATATGACTAACTGCTTTGGAGGAACACTCCCAGTGGGTAAGCTTTAGAAGTTTCCCTTTATTTGTTCAAGCCTGAGAGACTGGAAAATTGGTAATCAATGAGGTTCAGAACAGCCATGGTAATTTCAGGAAGGAACACTCATGCCTTATAAACCTATAAGAATTTTGTAAGACTCTCAATGATGAATTGAACTTGGAAAGTGCACTGAAAGCCCTACCACATGGTCACATTTGAGTTAATGTAGAAGAAGATGGGAGAGACTCTGAAGTAGAAAGAGACAAGGAAATGGTTAATAGTAGAGGAAAGAATAAATGAAGACAGATGAAGCAGGTCTTCATAAATTTAAGACAAACATCTTTGTCATAAACAATTAAGGCTTTGGGTTTCTGTAGAACAGCACTTTGTAGTAAGCCTTTATTTCACATTCTCTAAAACTTTATGTGTTACTATATGAATTCAAAAACATCTAAGGAGAAGCTACTGTGAGACAAGACCTGCATGCAGACTGAGTGAGTAAGGTATGGTACAGCAGTCAGGGCCTTAAACACTAGGGCACAAAGACAGGTGCCAAAAAATCACATACGGTGTGAGTGTGTAAGGAACAGTGGGTACACAAGGGAAAACTTGACTCTATCTCAAAAAAGTAAGGAAGATATTCTATCCAGGGTGAAATAACAATTCATATCTTTAAAACTTAAAAAAATCATGAATTTTCAAGTCTACAATTAGTGACAAAGTGAGGTCATGATGCAGATTTTTCAAGAAGACTTGGAGAGACTTTCACCATGAAGCCTGGTACTTTCGGTGCTATATTTTTTAAATGTTAAATCCAATATTTAAGGAAAGGAAATAGCATATCCTGATCTATTAAGACTAATTCGGTCTGGCAAACAATTAGAATATTAATACCCCTTGTCTGACTACAATTTTCAAGAGTAGTCCATTTTTCAATTTGTACAGTCTTGACATAGGTTGAGAAGATGAGGTAAGACATAAGAAATGAGGCTATATTTGCTCTGCCCAAAGATGATTAGAAGAGCAAGTTTAGCTGCCTTTATCAGAACTGCCACTCTGATGAGAATGATGCTGAAGCTTTTGTGACAGCATGACAATAGGCAGGAAGTACTGCCTGACCCACTTTACTCCAACAAAGTGAATACACGTAAATAAAATATTAGGATAAAAGAAGAGTAGTATCATGTGAACAAATAAATAAATTTGAAAATATTTAGCACTAAGAGAGGGAACGCAAGGAACAAGTTAACTTGGAATCTAACATGAATTATTGCAAAGGGAGATGGATGAACATCCTTGATGAACATAAACTAACTCCAGTTGAAGCAGAAGAACTTAAAAGGATCCCTTCATGACAAAAACTCTCAACAAATGTGTGATAAAAACCATACATGACAAGCCCATACATACTAACTTCATACTCAATGGTGAAAGGTTGAAACTTTTCCTCTAAGATCAGGAACAGACAAGGATGCCCATTTGTATCACTCTTATTCAACACCGTATTGGCAGTCCTAGCCAGAGCAATCAAATAAGGGGAAAAAAAGCATCCAAATAAGAAAGGAAGAAGTAAAATTGTCTCTTTTGAAGCTTACATAATCTTACATATAGAAAAACCAAAAGATTCCACCAAAAAATTCTTAGAACTAATAAATTCAGTAAAGTTGCATCATACAAAATCAACATACAAAAATCAGTTGTGTTTCTATACACTAACAATGAACTATCTGAAAAAGAAGGAAAGAAAATGATCCTGTTTACATTAGCATCAAAAGGGATAAAATATTTGGGAATAAATTTAACCAAGGAGATGAAAGATCTGTATACTGGAAACTTATCCCATGTTCAGAGATTGGAAGAATTAATATTGTTAAAATGTCTATACTGCCCAAAGCCATCTATAGATTCAATGCAATCTCTATCAAAATTCCAATGATGCTTTTCACAGAAATAGAAAAAACACTCCTAAAATTCATACGGAACCACAAAAGACCCCAAATAGCCAAAGCAAGATTGAGCAAGAACAAAGCTGGAGGCATCACACTTCTTGGTTTCAAATTACAGTACAAAGATATAGTGATAAAAAGAGTATGGTACTGGAATAAAAACAGACACATAGACCAATGGAACAGAATTAAGAGCCCAGAAACAAACACACCCATACACAGTTAAGGACTATTTGACAAGGGAACCAAGAATACTCAATAGGGAAAGGATAGTCTGTTCAATAAATAGTGTTGGGAAAATTGGATATTCATATGCAAAAGAATAATATTGAACCCCTATCTTACACTGCTCACAAAAATTAAAGACTTAAATGTAAGACCTGAAACCACAAAACTCCTAGAAGAAAACAAAAACACAGGAGAAAAGCTCCCTGACATTGGTCTTGGCAAAGATTTTGAGGATATGACACCAAAAGCACAAGCAACAAAAGCAAAATTAAGTAAGTAGAACTACATCGAGCTAAAAACCTTTTGTATAGCAAAAAAAAAAAGAGAGACCAAAATAATGAAAAGGCAACCTATGGAATGGGAGAAAATAGTCACAAACTATGTATATCTGATAAGGGGTGAATTTCCAAAATATCTAATGAACTCATACAACTCAATAACAAAAACAAAACAAAACAAACAGCAACCAAAAACCTCAAATAATCTGATTAAAAAATAGACAAAGGACCAAATAGACATTTTCCAAAGAAAGTATACAAATGGCCAACAGTTACATCAAAAGATGCTCAATATCACTAGTCATCAGAGAATGCAAATCAGAACCACAACGAGAAACCACCTCACACCTGTTAGAATGGCTCTTATCAAAAAAAACAAGAGATAACAAATGTTGGCAAGGATATGAAGAAAAGTGAAACTTGTGCATTGTTGGTGGGAATGTAAACTGGTATAGCCACTATGGAAAACAGTATGGGAGTTTCTCAAAAAATTTAAAAAAGAACTACCATGATCCAGCAATTCGACTTCTGGGTATATATCTGAAGGAAATGAAGTCACCATCTCGAAAAGATATCTGCACCCCCATGTTCATTGCAGCATTATTCACAATAACCAAGACATGGAAACAACCTAAGTGTCCATTGATGGATCAATGAATAAAGAAGATATGGTATATGTATATATGCAATGCAATATTATTCAGGCACAAGAAAGAAGGAAATTCTACTGTTTGTGACAACATGGATAACCTTGAGGGCATTATGCTAAGTGAAATAAGTCAGACAGAGAAAGGCAAATACTGTATGATATAACTTATACGTGGAATCTAAAAAAGCTGAACTCAGAGAAACAGAATACATTGGTGATTCTTGGGGCTGGGAAGGTAGGGGAAATGTAGAGATGTTGGACAAAGGCTACAAACTTTCAGTTATAAGATGAATAAGTCCTGGGGATCTAACATACAGTATGGTGACTATAGTTAACAATACTGTAGTGTATACTTGAAATTTGCTAAGAGAGTAGATCTTAAATATTCTCACCATACACATACAAAAGAGGTAACTATGTGAGATGATGGATGTATTAGCTACCCTTATTGTGGTAACCACTTTACAAAATATATGTATATCAAATCAAATAAAAGAAGTTAAAAGTAGTAATGGGAAATGGTTCCCAAAATAAGAGGGTTACTCTGATCCATAGAATTCCTTCTAAAGTTCTAGGATCAATTTTACTCGTGAAGAATGAGTTAGGAGTAAGCCTATCTAGAGATAGGGAGTTGGAACCAGAGACTTTCAAGAGTCCTTCTAGCTCTAGATTCAGGAATTTATCTCATCAACCTCTCTTTGCTCACACAAAGTACAATGTGGATGTTCCTGGTCAGTGTGTGGCCTTCTATGTGGTCATTCAAAACCCAGGCTCCTTCGGTTTTGTGGTTCCACCACCCTTAGAGCCTCAGAATTCTTTGCTGGAACTAGTACCTCAAGTCAGCAGGTAGGAAGAAGGGGAATATAGAGGATCACGTGGAAGCTTTTATGAGCCATGCACCATCGAAACGCAAATGTCACTTAGGGAAGCCTGCTATATTCTACAGGGCAGAACTTGGTGACATGGCCACATCTAACAAGAGAGTCTGGGAAATGTAGTCCATCTATGTGCCCAGGAGGCAAAGGAAATAGGGTTTGAATACATCAGTCTTTACTACAGTTCAATAAATAGTTGCTGAAAGCATATGCTGTCACAAGCTGTGTGCATCCTGCTGGGATCCAAGATGAACAAGACAGACTTCCTGCCTTTGAGGCACAGATGGATAATTTCACAACAATGTGGTAAGAGCAATGATCTTAGCAAACACAGGATACATGGAAACTTAAAGGATAATACTTAGCCCAGCCTGGAGAGGTCTTGGAAGACTTTCTGGCAGGTAAAACTCTTTGCTGAGCCTTGAGGATGGGTAGCAGAATGAGAGACAGAGGTATGGAAGGTATTTCAGGCAAAAGCAATGATCAGAATCAAGAATGTGGAAGGGAACTATAAACAATTCAATCTTATTAGAGTGAAAGGAATGGGCAAGGAGGCAGGAGATCGGCTGCAGGGGCCTGTCCTGGGGAGCCTGGCATGGTCTCTAAAGGCATTTGTACATTTTCAATAAGCAATGGGAAGAAACTGGGGGGTTAAAAGAGGGATGGACACATGGGCAGCTATGCATTTAACAGAGATCCTTTTGGCATCTATATTCAGGATGGCATTGAGGCAGGCAAGACTCAGAGAAGTTTGAAGGTTTTTACAATTGTTCAGGCAGGAGATAATAAGGGCTTGAACTATGTTGTGATGGAAGGATTGATGCAAGAAATACAGATAACTTAAAATTTGGAAGATTTGCTAACTGGTTATAATTGAGGGTTAAAGGAAAAGGAAGAGCCTGGAATCAGTCCTGGGCTTCTGACTTGAGCAACCCTGTAACTTGTCTTGTCATGAACTGCCATAGAAATATATACCTAGAAAAAATACAGGTAGACCGGTAGATTCAGGAAAAGGTGAGTACAGTCTGGGGCATTGTCCAGTTATGATTGTGTAACAGGCCACCTGAAAACTTAGGGGCATAAAACAACGAATTTATTGTGCTCATGGATTCCGTAGGCCAAGAAGTTGGATGGGGCTCAGCAGGAGTGATTCATGTCTATTCCCCAGGGTTGGGGGCTTTGGTTTGGAAGAACCATATGGCTGGAATCACATGGAGATTTCTTCACTCCCATGCCGGGACCTTGATGGGAAAGGCTCGAAGGTTGAGTTCAGCAGCATCCCGGCCTCTACCTACCAGACACCAATAACATCCCACCCACTCAATTGTGACAAACAAAATGTTTTCCTGACATTGCCAAGACTTCCTGTAGGGCAGCTGTCTCCTGTGGTTGAGGCCCAGGGGGCGATACGAATCTGAAACTTAGGTAGGACTGGAGAGAGACATTGCAAATCAGCAGTCTGCAGGAAGTTATTAGAGCCATTGTGAGCTTTGAGATGTCTCAGGATATGTGGAATGAGAAGATCAGTGGGTCAAGGTGAGAAGGACAGACTCATATTGACGGAGTGAGGAAAAAAGAGAATGTTAGGAAAATTAAAAACTGGGGCCAGCCCCGTGGCAGAATGGTTAAGTTTGTGCATTCCACTTCGGCAGCCCAGGGTTTCGCCAGTTCAGATCCTGGGCATAGACCTAGCACTGCTCATCAGGCCACGCTGAGGTGGTGTCCCACATAGCAAAGTCAGAGGACCCACAACTTGAATATACAACTATGTACTGGCAGGCTTTGAGAAGGTGAAGAAAAAAAGATTGGCAACAGATGTTAACTCAGGTGCCAATCTTTAAAGAAAAAGAAAACTAAAAATCAAGAGAGAGAGAAGAAAACCAAGGAAGAGAGGAAAGAGTGGTGCAGTGGTGATTGCTAGTGTCTGCCCAGCACCGTATCCCCATTCTCCTCTTAGCCAGAGCCACCCCTGGGCCACAGTGGCTGGTCCATGGATGGCACACTACAGGAGCCAGGCCAAGTAGTCCTTCCCTGTGATTGTATATTTTGGCCTTGAAGAAGAAGTTTCTTTCCTCTTGTGCTCTTATATTGGAATGATGTAAATCCAGAAGAGCCTGTGTCATATTCCCTGCCAATGACAAAGGTCCCTGAGTGGCTTTAGATGTGCCATGAGTTCATATTGGCCACTTGTGCCTCGCAGCACAGGAAGAGGCTCTTCAGGGAAGTTGGTGGGAGCCGCCTAAGGCACCTACACTTCCTCACATCTTCTCAGATGATTGACAGCTAGTGCCTCTCTGTGGAACCACGGAAGAACAGGGAAGCTACATCAAAAGCATCCCTTCCATGCTCTCTCCTGAGCTAGGTAAGCTCCGAAACTGTGCCACACACACAACCTGTGAGCTGTGTGGGAGTTGGATCGGTAGCAAGCAGTTCAACACACTATGTTGGTACAAATGGGTTACAATTTCATCTGCAGTAGAAGAAAATGAGACAAGTGACAGAGAGCAGCAGAGATGAAAGCTGAGAGAGATCGAACTTTTTTGATAGCATTTGAGCTTCTGGACCCAGTCATACCTGAAGCCAGACCCAACTCTGCCCCTCTCAGCTATGGGAATCAAATGATGCTCTTAAGTTGAGTATCTTTTCTGTTGCAAATGAAAGTGTCCTAATACAGAATCTGGAACCAGGAGTGAGTGACAGACTTAAAAGGCAGAACTGCTTGATATTCAGCCAATATCTTGGCTAAAAAAGCCAGAATCCTTGGTATATGGAAGTGAAGCAGCAGGTTAAACTTTTATCTAGTATAGTACCTAGGTACCTAGTTACCTATTTTGTGCTCAGGCAAAGCACCCACCACCCTAAAAATGGAAACTTTATGGACTTGGTAGAAAGGCAACAGGATATTGTAGTGAGAACCGGGAAAGGCAGAGGCCCTGGGGTCTTCCCAAATACGTCCACCTCTGCAGTCACCAGAGCCCCTGCCTAACCTAAGGGTCACATCCCTCCTGTAACCAGCTATGGATGCATCCTGGCAATGAAGGCAGCTCCTCATTGTTTCACTTTTCTGAGAGGCAGAAGACCAAGCCAGACGACGTTAATCTAGTGCCCAGGAGGATGGGGTGATTCCTGCAATTACCAAGGGACTGATTGACAAGGGTGGGAACCCAGATTCAGAGAAACTAATTTAACAAGAGTTTTGGCATTGTTACTAGACAATGAGACCACCCAAAATGATATAATCAGGCCAGCCACCAAGGGTTTCAAGAAAATGTACTGCCCCCTTGGCAAAGAGAGATTTACGACTGTTCACTTCTTAAGACAGCCCTCCAAGCTCCTATTGCACACAGCAGGATGCTAAAGCAAGAGAGACCCCAGCAGAGGAAGCGTCCCAACCATCCTTGCAGGCATGGTGATGAAGCCAGTGGACAGGGGAAACTCTCCCAGAAGGCAGACTCTGGAGCATCCAGACAGACTGCCTACGGAGCCCACTCAGCAAGAAAAGGGAGCCGACAGACAGAGAGAGCTCATATTCCTGTCTTTCAGGCTGGAGGATGCTGCTTCCACCTCTGTAACCGATTTCTAAGTGTGGTGCACTCTTGCCTCTCTTCCTTCCCTGCCAACTTTCCCTCTCCACACAGGGCCACCATTTTATTTCCAGCCGTAGGTAAGTCTTCTATTCCTCTACCTGCTTAACAATCACTCAACTAGACTGTAACCGGAACATACCACAGATGGGAAATGAAAAGCCCCTAGTCACACAGGGGCCATTTCTCCATTCTCCAGTTTCTCCATTTCTCCCGACTCTCCAGTTATTTGAAGGACCTGGCAAAAGCCCATACCCACCTACATAAAAGGGCTGCCATAGAAGATGGGTGTAACCAGAGAGAAAAGGCCTGCCCTAGAAAGTGCGTGTAACCACAGAGGCCAACATGAAAGAAAAAGATTTTTTGTAACATTTATTTTTTATCCCATCTTAATTTTGTTTTTATTCCTCACCTCTCATTCCCATTCTTTTCTTGGAAGTCCAAACTTTTTTTTTTCACAAAATGTTTAAAATCATGATTATCTCAAGTCACAACAAAACTTTGCTCTCTCCAGAAAAAAGGGACGGGGGACCCACAGCTTTTATTCTTATGCAGCATTTTCAAATATGCATGTTAATATATATTTTATAAACTATTTAAAATAAAACCCTTCATCCTTTGAGGTTATTGACATTTTTTTAGTTCACTGACACATCTCCCATAATACAATAATTGGATTCATTTTCATGAGTGAGGTGGGAACTATACTAAAAAATAGGATTTTGATCCCTGAGGTGCCAGTTAAAATGGACGAGGTTGCCATTACAATATGAGATTTAAAAAATCAGCCTTAAATAGTTAAGTATGGATCATGCTGTCTGGATCAGAATCACCTCCACAGCACAGAGTCATTTAGGAAATTGCATTTACTGGGTTAAGCTCACCCTGCTATTCCTGGCCCGCATGCTACGATAATCTTTCCTTTTGTAAAAGAATAACACATAGCAAGCAAGTCTGCAGAAATTTCTGAGATCCTCAGAAATCAAGAGAAACCAAATTCCCGTTTCTCTAATCTCCATGCACCTTGTTGGAGAAGGGTTTTCAGCACCATTCCGAGACCTAGAAAGGTTGATGAATCGACTTGGTTTTTCTACTTCTCCATAAATTTAGTTAAAAAGGAGATATCAGTCCTCCTGGCTAGAAAATGGGCGTGTCCTGCTTTATCTCTGCCTCCGGAACAGTAGCACAACTGCCTTCAGCCCTTTGTGCCCACCCTCCCTGCAGACACTTTCCCTTGCAGGCGGCTTCCAGGGGTGTGCGGGTTCCTGCTCCTGCCCCTAGTAGTAGCGGTTCAGGCTCCTGGTCCCTGGAACCTCGGGCTGGCCGTTCATCCAGATCTCTCTGATGATGCGCTCGCGCTCCTCCAGCCGCTGGGCTCGCTCCAGCTCCTCCGCCGAGGTGAAGACGTTCTTGTTCAAAGTCCTCTCGAAGCGGCGGTGTCTCCTGACAGAGATGTCCGATGCCGTGTCCGAGCTGCCATCCTCACTGTCGCTGCTGTCACTGCTGCTGCTCTCTTGCTCGTGCAGGAATTTCTTCCGGGGACGCCGCCGGCAGTCTGTGCGGCAGGAGATCCTCACCACCAAGGCAGCCAGGGTGAGGACCAGCCCGATGCACACGCCTGAGACGAAGTACAGAGCTGCTCGCTCGGGATTTTCTGGGGGAGTGGAGAGAAGAAGACAGCATTTGAGAGATGACAACTCCAGATGCAGAGAGCAAATATGACTCCAGCCCACTTGGCACAGCTCTCAGCAGACTGCAAAGCTTGATGGATACAGCACTGCCTTCCCAAGTGACAAAGTGTATAATGTATTCAAAATATAATTATCAACAAATGGTGAATCTGGGTAAAGGGTGTATGGGATTCTTTTACTATTCTTACAATTTTAAGTCTGAGATTGTTTCAAAATGAAAAATAAAAAAATAAATATTATTTAGCACCTACTGTAAGCAAGTAACTGTGCTTAGATGCCATTTGCTTAAGAGCTGTATCTGTCTAAAGCCCCTTTTTACCTATACCAGAAAAATCTTTGCTTCTGAACTTGCTCCCGCAATCCCTTGAATTACCTTTTGATCATAGTTGTGGGCAACTTCTAAGATGACCCCCACTCCTTGGTAATCACACTCTTGTGCAAGTCCCTCCCTTTGAGGGCTGGACCTAGAAGTTTGAACCTCGTGACTTATTTCTAACAAATAGATTATGGCAAAAGTGATGGATGATTCTAAGATTAGGTAACCTAAGACTGACTTCCAACTTGCTCATGTTCTCTCTCTCTCTCTCTCTCTCTCTGTCTGTCTTTTCTCACTCACTGGCTCTGATAAAACCAGCTGCCATCTTGTAAGCTGTACCACAGAGAGGCCTGCATAACAAGGAACTAAGAATGGCCTCTGGCTAACAGCCTTCAAAGGCATAGATCATGCCAATAGCCATGTAAGTGAGCTTGGAAGTGAATGATCCTGGAGCCTTGAGGTGACCACAGCCCTGGACCAGCAGCAAGCTTGTGGGAGACCTTGAACCAGAGAATCCAGCGAAGCCAAACCCAGATTCCTGACCCAAAGACACTGAGAAATAATAATGTGTGTTGTTTTAAGTTGTTAAGTTTTGAGGTAATTTGCATGCAGCAATAAATAACTTATACAATCACAGATTGAAAGCCAGTGTAGACATTTTGGAATGACCTCATCTGGTTAATTTTGGGGGAAGGAATTTGAGCTCTTCCTTGGTGAGAGGAGAAAATAATCATTCTGGTGAAGAGTACTATGCTTAGCAGGTCCAGTGATCCTCCCTGTATGATGTGCTCAACAGAATGAGAACCTTTCCCTACCTAAGTGTGAGAATATAGGGACATGCCTAGCCTTGAGTCGCAGGGCATGGTCAACTGACAGGACCCAAGATTGGGCATCAGCAAATTAGTTTTCCATCATCTATATTCACTTATAAGTATGGATCAAAATATATATTATTTTGTGGGCTTTTTAAGAATATAGGTAGGATCATATATGACGCACATTTGCTTTTTAAATTTAAGAATATTTCTTTTTTTAATTTTTTTTAAGATTTTATTTTTCCTTTTTCTCCCCAAAGCCCCCCGGTACATAGTTGTGTATTTTCAGCTGTGGGTCCCTCTAATTGTGGCATGTGGGACACTGCCTCAGCATGGCTTGATGAGCGGCGCCATGTCTGTGCCCAGGATTTGAACCAGTGAAACCCTGGGCTGCCGAAGCAGAGCACGCAAACCTAACCACTGAGCCACCGGGCCAGCCCCCTAAATTTAAGAACATTTCTTAGAGAGATTTCCAGATGTGTGTATGTAGGTCAACAGCAATCTTTTTGACTACTGCATAATGTTCTGTAGTATAGATCTATCAAAGTTTATTTAACCATTTCCTTATTGATAGTATATAAATTGTTTCTAATTTTTCATATTATAATCAATGCTAGAATCAATGTCCTTTTGTCCTTGGATACATCTCTTTATGCATATGCAGAATTATTTCTACAGGTTAGTTATCTAGAAATAGAACAACTGTGTCAAAGGGCATAAGCATTTTGAAGTTTTATGCATTCTGAATTGTACCCAAAAAAGGCTCTATCAGTCTAAACACAGCATATTGAATGCATGTGTTTATGATCACTCCTTCTCTCTGAAGCCCCCACCAAAATGACAGTGATGTGCATAAAATAGATATAAATTTGGTAGATACAAAGAGAAGAGTGGTGAAGAAAATAGAAAACATAAATAGTCTAACAAGAGTAGTCAACAAAGGATGTAAATGCAGTGAAAGGGGAGTGACATCAACATCATGGTGGCATAAGACATCCCTACTTTTTGTTCTCCTTTTGTTAACAACTAATTAGGCATCTATCTACAAACAAAAGTGCCTCTGTGGGAGTTGGCTGATCCAACAACACACACCAAGGAACGGGGAGGAGTCTTGCCCACCTGTTCATCTGGCAATAGGCAGACAGACCTGGGTTTGGGCTGCAGAACCAGTGGAGACAGCAAACCTGTTCCAACCCCTCCCAGGTGCGGATGGAGAACACCTGGAGGGGGCTGACTTGGGCAAATATCCCTGAACCAGAGAGAATTTATAAAAGTCCAGCCCTCCAGAGGGGAGAGTCCAGCACACCACTGGGGGTGGAAAAAAGAGTTCAGATGCAGCAGAGGGGAAGATGAATTTTTCCAGCAAAAGGAGAGCAGTGTGTGACTGCCTAACTACCCCAGCTGTGCTGGATGCTATAGGAGAAACTCATTTCTCTCCAGCAACACTCAGAGTACTGAAGCAGGACCTCCATGACTCAGGGTAGGGAGGATATCAAGAAAGAGGCAGGGGGCCGGCCCAGTGGCCGAGTGGTTAAGTTCGCACACTCCACTGCAGCGGCCCAGGGTTAGGATCCTGGGCACGGACATGGCACTGCTCGTCAGGTCATGTTGAGGCAGCGTCCCACATGCCACAACTGGAAGGACCCACAACTGAGATATACAACTACGTATGGGGGGGTTTGGGGAGATAAAGCAGAAAAAAAAAAAGATTGGCAACAGTTGTTAGCTTAGGTGCCAATCTTTAAAAATAAAATTAAAATAAAAAGAAAGAGGCAGATAAGAAATCAAAGGGCATTAAAGGGATGTGGTTCCTGCTGACTGCTCTCAGGACTTCAGCAGGAAGTCCATCCACAAGACTCATCCAAGGATCTTCCTACCAGCTGGCAGGCATTCCCAATGCCCCAACTGCTAAACCTACACCTCCCTGCACTCTGCAGTGGCTCCTTGCATGGGCAAGAGTTGGCAGCAAGAGTTGAGTAAATGGAGTGCTATCAGAAAAAGACACCAGGCTCTGTAGGCAAGAAAGAAACCACAAACTTGAGGTATAGCACCACCTTCTGGAAAATAAAAGAGAAGTTTCCAGCAAGTTTCTTACAAGAGAGTTGTAAGCACCAGAGAAGACATAAAAGCTTAAGAATTCTGCCACAAGAGGGAGGAAGAAGTGTGGAGAAGGTGTCTAAATACCAGGTGAGAGAGAACCCCAGATATAACAGGATCAGTGAACAATATATCCCATCTGAAGGCAACAAGTAAAGATTTGAGGAGGTCTCTGTTACTTCAAAGGCAAAAGCAGCAACACAACATTACAAAGAACACAAAGAATCAAGAAAGGATCACCAAAAGGTAATAATCCTTCAATAACTGAGCTCTAAGTCACAAAATCTTGCGATTTAGTGGATAAAGAATTCAAAATAGCTGTTTTGAGGAAACGAGGTACAAGAAACACAGAAAGACAATTCAATGAAATCAGGAAAAAAGTACATGAACAAAATGAGAAATTTAGCAAAGCAATAGAAACCATTAAAAAAAAATAAAAAAGAACTAAACAGAAATTCTGGAGCCGAAGAATGCAATGAATGAAATGAAAAATGCAATAGAGAGAATCTGCAACAGGATAGATCAAATGGAAGATAGAATAAGTGACCTAGAAGACAGGAATTTTGAAATAACTCAATTAGAGGCAAACAAAAAAAAAAAGGAAACAGAGCAAAGAAACTACATGATCTATGGGAGTCAATCAGACATAAAATTATTAACATAATCAGGGGTCCAGAAGGAGAATAAAGAAGAAAGAAGCCAGAAAGTTTATTTAAAGAAGTAATAGCTGAGAACTTCCCAAACCTGGGGAGAGACTTAGGCATTCAAGTTCACAAAGCTAACAGATCACACTATTATCTCAACGCCAAAAGACCTTCTCCAAGACACATTATAATAAAACTGTCAAAAATCAAAGAAAAAGAGAATCCTGAAAGCAGCTAGAGAAAAAATGATTGGAACCTACACATGGAACCCCATTAGGCCATCAGTAGATTTCTCAGCAGAAACCCTACAGGCCAGGGAAGAGTAAAGACTTTCACAGGCAAACAAAAGCTGAGGGAGTTCATCACCACTAGACCTGCCTTGCAAGAAAGGCTGAAAGGAGTTCCTCAAGCTGAAATGAAAAGATGCTAATTAGTGACATGAAAATATACAACACACTGGTAAAGGTAAATACACAGTCAGATTTAGGAAAACTCTAATTCCGTAACAGGATAGTGTATTAACCACTTGCACAGTATAAAGGTTAAAGGAAAAGAGTATTAAAAATAGCTATAACTACTGTAATCTGTTAACAAATTCACAATATAAAAAGAGGTAAATTGTGACACCAAAAATATAAAGAGGGGGGTAAAAGGCTGGAGCTTTTGTATGCAAGTGAAAAGCTTTCAATCTTTCACCAATGAGTATGATGTTCGCTATGAGTTTGTCATGTGTGGCCTTTATTAGATTGACATATGTTCCTTTTATACTCAATTTGTTGAGGGTTTTATCACTAAAGGATGCTATATTTTGTCAAATGCTTTTTCTGCATCTAGTGAGATGATCAAGGAAACAGGAGATGGAATCACTATTTCAAAGAAATATCTGCACCCCTATGTTCATTGCAGCAGTAGTCACAATAACCAAGACATGGAAACAACCTAAGTGTCCATCAACAGATGAATGGATAAAGAAAATGTGGTGTACATATATAAATACAATGGAATATTATTCAGCAATAAAAAACAAGGAAATATTGCCATTTGCAACAACATGGATGGACCTTGGGGCATTATAAATTGCAATGAGTCAGAAAGAGAAAGACAAATACTGTATGATATCACTAATGTGTGGAATCTAAAAAAGCCGAACTCATAAAAACAGAGTAGAATGCTAGTTACCAGCAGCTAGGGAGTGGAGGAATTCGGTATATGTTGTTTAAGGATACAAATTTGCAACTAGTAAGTCCTGGAGATCTAATGCACAGCATAGTGATTATAGACAACAATCTTGTATCATAGACTTCAAAGTTGCAAAGAGACTAGATCTTAATTGTCCTCAATACAAAAAAGAGATAATAGTTATGTGATGTGAAAGAGTCGTTAGCTAACACTATGATGGTCTCATATTATAATATAGTCATGCATTCCTTAACGACAAGCATATGTTCTCAGAAATGTGTCATTAGGCAGTTTCATTATTGTGTGAACATCATAGAGTGTACTTACACAAAACTAGATGGTATAGCCTACTACACATTAGCCTATATGTTACTAATTTTATGGGACCACCATCATACATGCAATCCATCATTGACCAAAACATTGTTATGTGGTGCATGACTGTATATAAATGTATAAAATCAACATGTTGTCACCTTAAATCTACACAATGTTATAGGTCATTTATATCTCAATATAAATAAATAAATGAATGCAGTGAAGAGGCTGGAACTGGACTCTGTCCAGTTGGTATTCAGCAAACAGGGAAAGGATTGAGGGAGCTCTTGTCTTGAAAAGCTTAACAGTCCAGCAGGGAAGTTGACCCACCCGTTCCAGTACCAAAGGGAAATATTACTATAGAAGCATGAAGAGGGATCTCTGGAAGCACAAAGGTGAGTGGATAAGCTAAGTTCAGATATGGAGATCTGAGAAGGTTTTCTAGAAAGGATACCCCAATCCCTGCTTTTACCATGGTGGAAAACCATCAGGCTGACCTGCGTTTGAAACCTCATCTCAGACTCATCTTTTAAACACTACTCACCTACCCTGCTGAATTGTGGTAAAAGTTAAAGGTATTACAGATGATCAGCAAAAAGGGATTGATTATTCCAGGTCTTGGCACAGAGAGGCATTCAGTAAATGATAGCTCACTCTATCTTTCTTTCTGCCTGCCTGCCTGCCTTCCTTCTTTCTTCCTCTTCTTCCCTCCCTCCCTCCCATCCACCCATCCATCCAATCTATTTGCCTTTCCCCCTCTTTCCCTCTCTCCCTTCTTTCTTTCCTTCCTTTTCTCATCCCACTCGCCCTTCCCTGTGAGTGTACGTCTCTCTTTCACAGCCTGCCCTCACTCCGCCTATTACATAGACTAACTTTGAAGATGCTTACTGAACTGAATCTTAGAAACCACTGTTCCTCCTCTAGCTTAACTAGTCCATCCTTTCCTGCCACCCAGATCAGAAAGTATCCTCTTCTGCCTACAGCAATCTCAGACGTGGATTCCCAGAGAAGTCCGGTAAAAATTTTCACAGCTGATATAATTTGCGTTGTTTCTCTTCATCAATCTTCTGCAAAAATAAAAACTGCAGCTCTATTATGGTTGTTTTTTCTCTTCTCTGCTCCAGGTCACTTCCTCTTGGCCAATGATCCACCCTGGTCTTGACCGGATCCAGACAGCTGTTAATTACCCAGGAAGCAGAGTGGGGAGGGCTATTGTTGGTTGTTTTCCCACAATAAATAAAAATAAATGTATTGCTGTATCTTGCTTCCTGCAGGGTCATTGTTTCCATGGGCAGGAAGAGGCCCTATGTGGTGGTCCTGAGGCTAATTTCATTTGCACCCTTGGAGGTCAGAGCATGCCCAGTAGACACTGCAGGAGAGAACAGTAACACCAGCGCAGGCCAGATCAGCTGGTGTCCACGCAAGTGTAATCTCTTCCCTACCTGGACTTTCTTGTTGGCCCTAAAGCTTACAATCCCTTGAGTGGAAAGGAGAAAGTTTTAAAAGTAGGCTTTAAAGAGAACAGCAGGGCTTATGTAGAATCAGGGAATATTCAACATAATCTCTTCTCTGAACTCTTAAGGCATTGCAAGGATGTCTCTTTATGGGATTCTGCCCTTCCCCATAGGAAAGCAAAGACTCCCACTAACAGTTCTGCCCTCTCTGAAAGGCTGGAGGAAGCTTCCTTCCTTCTTCCAGCTCTGACTTTCTTTCACCTTAGGAAGGAGTAGTGGAGATGCACTGTGCCCATTAGACAGTTCTGGTGTGTCCTCCTTTGCTTTCACCTCTTTTAGCTTCCCCTTCCTTTCCCTCCCCACCCCCAGCAATAGGCACCCCAAAGAGGCTTTCCACTACCCTACCCGTCATCCTAATCCACCCTGCTCACTTCTTCACCTGCAATGAGAAAGACCTGCAGTCCTATCACCCTAAGACTCAAGGGGACCTAAGAAGAAAACCCTGACATCTTTTCTGACCTGGCTTATCCACCGCTGAAGTTGATAGCATATGCTGATACTTTTCTGGCTCCTTGAGTGTGGAAGGGTGTGATTAATTAGCCCCTCCAATCTAGGCAGCGCTATATATCATTGTACTATAGTTAGTCATGTAACCATTATCTTTGCTAGCAACAGTGAGAAATTTGAGGGCAGAATCCACATGACTCACTTTGGATTTCCAGAGCATCCAGCACAGTGCCTTGCTCATGGTGTGGATATCACAAATATTTATTGAATTAAATCATGAATACATAATTTCTAAAAGTCCAGTTAATAAATGTATTATATGTGGATAAATATATATATGTGTGTATATATATGATATATTTGAGATATATATGCGCTAGAAAAAAATGTATAAAATGACTATAATCTCACAATATGAATATAACTACACACTACATAGTACAGTGAAGTGAATTTTCTTCTGTTCTTTCTCTCATATAAATGTGTACAATTTATTTGTATTTACTGGTTATAGTCAGAGTATATACACAACTTATATATTTTTCTCTGGATATACTTCTTTTGTTTGTCTTCAAGACTATTTCTTGGAGCAGTTTTAGGTTCACAACAAAATTAAGAAGAAGGTACAGAGACTTCCTAGATACCTCCCACCCCTACACATGCAGAGCCTCCTCCGTTATCAACATCTCCCACCAGAGTGGCACCTTTGTTACAAATGATGAACCTACATGACACATAATCACACAAAGTCCATAGTTTACATTAGGGTTTACCCTTGGTGGTGTACCTTCCATGGGTTTCAAAAAAATGTATAATGACCCGTATCCATCATGATAGCATCTATACAGAGTGGTTTCACTGCCCTAAGGATCCTCTATGCTCCACCCATTCATCCCCCTCCCCACAGGGATATACATTTCATACAATGTGTAACATCTTTTTGTATTGTTCCATAGTCTTCCGGTCAATTATGCCTAAAAATGGCTACATAGTATTCTATCTAGTGAATGCACAAAAAGTTACAAAAACAGTTTCCTACCTTTGGATACTTCGGCTGTTGCAAAAAAAATTCTTTTTATTAAAAATGATGGAAGGAGGGGGCTGGCCTGGTGGCATAGTGGTTAACTTCACGTGCTCCCCTTCAGCAGCCCAGGGTTCACAGGTTCTGATCCCGGGAGCAGACCTAGCACCGCTTCCCAAGCCATGCTGTGGTGGCATCCCACATAAAGTAGAGGAAGACTGGCACAGATGTTAGCTCAGCAACAATCTTCCTCAAGCAAAAGGAGGAGGATTGGCAACAGACGTTAGCTCAGAGCCAATCTTCCTCACACACAGAAAAAGAGGGAAGGAATATTTTTGTGCTTATCACTACTACTTCCTTTTTTGCCTATTTATTTGTTCAATTCATTTGTTCAATTCATTGCTTTATAATGGATCCTCAGGAAAGGAATCTTTGTGTCAAAAGAGATTTATTTTTATACCTCTTGATACACATTGCCAAGTGGCTTTTCAAAAGTGGTACATTAATTTATCTTGCCAAAAACTTTCACCAAACTCTTCCAGGAGAGGATATTCCAACCGTTAACATTTTTTCAAATTTTATAGGTCAGTTAATGGTTACTTTATTTATTCCACAAAAATTTACTGAGTCTACAATGCCTTCAGGGCTAGAGACGTAAATGTTCTCAGCCTTCATTGGATCCCCATATAAAAGGGGATAATAGAAAACAGAAATGACCATACTTCCTCAAATCCCCAAATTTGCGACTCTCAACTGAGTTATGGAGGGCTAGGCTCCCTCACTGCTGAGACCCCCTCCCTCACACCGATCTCAGAGAAAAAGTGATTCAAAGTCTGGTTAAATACTACACAGTCTGCACAGCTATACCTACAGTTACATTCAAAGAATATTGGTTAAATGAAAAATTAATGATCTCCCAAAACTTCTGCATTAAAAAGAAATTACTGTAAGCAAAGTCAAAAGACAAATGCCAAATTAGGAAAAATATCTGAAATCTATAACGGAGACAAAGGGCTAATCTAGAAAGAGCACCTAGAAAGAGCTTTAAGGAAAAGACAAAAGATATGAATAGTTCACAGAAAAAGAAATACGAATGGCTCTCAAACATACGAGAAGCTGCTCCCCTACAGCAGGGACTGGCACACCATGGCTAACAAGCCGAACCCGGCCAGCTGCCTGTTTTGTTACTGGCACACAGCCCTGCCCATTCATTGATGTTTCGTCTATGTCTGCTTGCATGTGACAACGCAGAGTTGAGTAGTTAGACCAGAGACTGTATGGCCTACAAAGCTGAAAATATTTGCTATCTGGCCCTTTCAAGAAAAAGTGTGCTGACCTGTGACCTAGAGAAACAGAAATTAAATGACATTTAGATCTTATTCACCTATCAGATTGCCAAAAATCCAACAGTTTGGAAATGCTATTACAGGGCCTTCTCATACATCAGTATGATGTAAATTGGTAAAACCCTTTAAATGGCAATTTGGTAAATTCATCTTAATTAATAATTTATCTTAATTAATAATAATTAATGACATCTTAATTAATAATTTATATACCCTTGATCCTGCAATTCCACTTTTGGGAATTTATTCTACAAAAGCACTTGAACACGTATGTATGCCATGATTATTTACCACAGCACTGTACGGTTCACCTGTACGGTGGAACAGTATGTAATTCTCTTCTAAAAATGAGGAAGCTCTCTCTACACTGATAAGAAATATCTTCACAATATATTTTTCAGTGAAAAAAGCAAAGTAGAACCCAGTATGTATGATATGGTGCCTGTGTACAACAGTGTGGACGATGAGACTGTATGTTCATGTTTTCTTACATCTGCACAGAGCACTCTGGAAGGATGCAGAGAAGCTGGTGAAGGGTCAAACTTGGGGACAGGATGGAGGTGGCAGTGGGGAAGACGTCTTACTTTATGTCTTTTCATATTGTTTGATCATTGAGCCATGTTCCTTCACGGATCTGCTGAGCATCTAATAGGTGCCAGGGACTCTTCTAGATGCTGAGGACATAGCAGTCAACCAAAGAGACAAAAGTTTATGTGCTCCTGGGAGCTTACATTCTGGTAGGGGAGACAGGTAATAAACAAGGTAAGTAAATAAAATAGGTGGTATGTTTGATGGTGATAGGCAATCAGGGAGGGAAAACAGGAAAAACAGGAAGGAGGATATGAAGTGTTGAATGCATGCTGGAAGGAGGAGATAGATAGGGTGACCAGAGGGAATCTCATTGAGAAGGTGAATTTTAAGGAAAATCTAAAGCGAATGGAAGAGTGATCCTGGAGAATATATTATCAATTCAAACATTAAATTAAAAAGAGCAATCGGGCCGACTCGGTGGTGTAGTGAAGCTTGCATGCTCCGCTTCAGCAGCCTGGGGTTTGCAGGTTCAGATCCCAGGCATGGACCTACACACCACTCATCAAGCCATGCTGTTGCAGCATCCCACATAAAATAGAGGAAGATTGACACAAATGTTACCTCAGCAATAATCTTCCTCACAAAAATTTTAAAAAGAGCAATTATTCCATTTAATTTTTCGAACAACACTGTTAGAAGTTATTAATGAGGTTATTAGTATCAATGAGATTATTGTCCTCATTATAAATTATTGCTTTGTGACCCCAAGGGGTTGCTTGCAAATAGTTAAAACAAGAAATGTTAATTCCTCCAATCCGAGTGGTGAGAAAGGGAGAAACAAAACATGCATGGGGAGGTCACATGGATGGTTCTTAGGTGAATGGGCACCTAAGTCAGGGTGGGGAGAGAGAGGACAAGATGACACAGAAAGAGTTCTGTAGACTGGGAGAGAGTTAGCCAGTCCAGGACTAAAGAGAAGAATTCTTGGAAAAGGAAATAACTGTGCAAAAGCATGAGAAAAGGCCTGGCAAGTGATTTGGAATAACTGGAGTGAGGTCTTGGTCAGGGAGGGCTATAACTAAATAAGAGCATGGAGAAGTCAAGGTCAGGCACAAAAAGCCCCAGCAAGCCATAAAAAAAATCTGCAGACTGGAAACCTCAAACCATCCTCAAGTTCCTTCTCCCTTGCTGGTCTCTACTCTAAAGCATTTTTCTCAACCTTGGCACTACTAACATCTTGGACCAGTTAATTCCTTGTTGTGGGGATTGTCCAATGCATTGTAGGATGTTTCTCCACCTGCCAGGTGCCAGTAGCAGCACCCCCACTGCTGGATGTTACAACCAAAAATGTCTCCAAACATTGCCAGAAATCAGCCTATAGGACAAAATCAGCCCTGGTTATGAACTACTGGTCTGGAGGTTGAAAAAGCTAGACTACTTTCTTACTTTTTCAGCCTCCCTTGCAGCTAAAGATGGCCATGTGACACAGTTCTGTCCAATGAAACATGAAAGGAGATCTACTGGAATTTTCTTCCTTTTTCTGCCTTCTTTCAATTTTGAATGAGGGCAAGAGCAACAGCAGCCACTTTGCAGCCATGAAATGACAAGCATAAAAGAAAAGCCATGAGAATCACAGGTATGTTGGCTCCTACATTTTTGAGCCAATGGACCAATGCTAGCAACCACCTACCACGAGACTGCTTGTTATGTGGGTAAGATGACTCCTATGTGTTTAGGCCACCAAGTTGAGGTTTTCTATTATTTGCAGCTGAAAACAATTCTAACTTTTAAACCACACAAAGGGTTTGGATTTTACCCCAGAGATAATGGGGATCTTTGGTGGATTATTAAGAATTGTACAAAATTTTAAAAATTGCACCATCACATCTACATTTTAGAAAGATCATTTTGCTACAAAACACAAACTGTAAAGCAAGACTGGAGGCAAGTATACCATGGAAAATGCCATTACGACAAGGCAGACAAAAACATGATGGGGCTTGAACAAAAGTGGAATAAAGTGGAGGGGATACATCTGAGGGACATTGAGATGCGAAAAAGATGGACCCTAAGCAATTGGATACAGGCAGTGAAGAAGATGCATCAAAAGGCTAAAAGTCGTATTTCTGGTATAGGTGGCACCCTAAATGGTACACAAAAGAAGGAGCATATTGAAAGAGAAGGCCAATATTCCATTCCAGGCCAGGTAGAATTTGAAATGCTTATGGAACATCCAAGTGGTAACATTTAGGGTATTTAGATACACAGGGCTGGAAGTCAGAAAAGAGTAAAGAAATGATAATTTTTTAAATATACGTATGGTGTAATTTAAAATTTTAAATTGCAATAAAATAACATTACTTATTACAAAAGTAATATCAATGAAGTACAGAATACTTAAAAATACAGCTAAGCAAAAGAAAATTAAAAACAGACAGACACAGAATGTCACTTTGCTACTCCTCCTATCAAGACTCAATCCCCTTGAATCCGGGCTGGACCTGTGATTTGACCAATAGAATGAGATAGAAGTGACATTCTGGGACACTGAGATGTCCAAATCCAGGTCTTATGAGGTCTTCCACACAGGCAGAGAAGGAACCCAGCTACCACGTAAAGAAGTCCAAGCTAGTCTGCTGGAGAGAGAGATCAAATGGAGAATGTGCTAGAGAATGAGAGACTAACCATGGCCCCAGCTGACGGTCAGCAAAAAGGCCCCACAAAGGTGAGTGAGACTATCTTGGATCCTCCCACTTTAGTGAGAGAATGAGATGAGAGAATTAGAAGAGAGAGACCTACCCATCCCAGGCAGTGCCTGGCCGTTCAAGCCATTCCAGTTGAGACCACAGATGTGAAGGAGATACGAAGTGTCCCACTGATATCTGCCCAAATTCCTGACCCACTGAATCAAGACCAAATAAAATGTTGTTGTTTCATGTGATAAAAAAAGAGAGACAATCCCAGCATTCAGATAGAATTTGCAGTAAAATGTGGTTACATATACATATGCATATACACACATAAATGGGATTATACTGCATTTCTTGTATGGTAACAGGCTTTGTTCACTCAACAGCACATCCTAAACATCTTTCAACTTCAACTAATATCCACCCATTTTTCTGACTTTTTACTATTATAAACAGTTATGAGACAAATTGTTTTCATAGTAAAATTTTTGCCCATATCCCTAATAATTTCCTTAGGATAAATTCTAGAAGTCAAGTTAAGGCTTTGCACAGATGTTCCCAAATCATTCTCTTGAGAGGTTGTAGCAATTTACAATCCCCTTGGCACTATGTACAGGTCCTCATCTCCCCACTCTTTCTCCAAAACTGAAGTTATAGACTTAATCACTCAAATCTTTGAGAATTTTGTGCTCACTTCAGCAGCAAATATGCTAAAATCTTTGAAAATTTTATAAAATAAAATGTTAACCTCATGTTCTCTTCATTTTCCATTTGTTTAATTGGTAGAATTTGAGCTGCTTATGTTTTATCTGTGACTTGTATTTTTAAAATCTTTTTGGCAAACTGCTGATTCTTATCCTTTGTCCACTTTTCTTTTGGGACACATCTTTTCATTGATTTGTAAGAGCTCTTTATATATTATAAACTTTACCCTTCTTCACTAACACCACAATTTTTTTTCTTAGCATGCATTTGCCATTTAATTTTAGGGTACATTTTGATAAACAGATATTTAAAGTTATTGGAATGGTCAAGGTTTGAAATGGCTATTGTGAAGAATGGGAACAAGATGTTTCCAAAAGCAACCGGCAAGACGGAAGCACTATTTGAAAGGCTCAGCTGAGGTTTGCTGACCATGAATCTCTAATGGCTTCAATCTGCAAAGTTGTAGCAACTTTTAGTAACTTGAGTGCAGGGAGAGAAGGAGAAGAAAACAGGATTTGCTGAGAGTTAGGATTTTGCCTGTTGGCTTAATCTGAAGCTGGACAAAGCAATAAAGGAGTGGTGTGTATTAGCAAGTGTGTTTCCGAGATGATGGACCACACGGACAAGATAAGAGGCAACTGATATGCTGGGAGAAAATAGGAGGGGTTGGGGGCCCCTATGGAGTTGAAGACCAGACATAGCTGAATAAGAACAGGAGAGAGCTACAAGACTAGGAAATTTTCAACAATCTTCTTCTATCATACTTTTCATTACTGCTTCCGATCCATTTGTTCTATTTACTTCTGTTAATGATTATCTGTTATATTTACCTTCATATTTTAAATTTTTTAATTCATTTACTTTATAGTCAGGGAGTGTTCTTTCTTCACATTCAGTAGCAATTTTCAGCCATAAAGTCTGTTTACTGGATCCAACACTCTACTTATTTTAGCCACTCTACTTTCCATTTCTTTGCATTCTCTTTTTATCTCAGTCCATACTTACTTGAAAGAAGTATTGTCTTCCTGTATCCCAAGCAATATTTAATTCTAGAATATGGTGTGGGATGGAGGAAGGTTGGAGGGGAGAGAAAAACAGGGTGATGCACCCTTTCAGCCTTAACAAGATCACAAGACACACAGTAAACATCAGCATATTGAGTGAGCTTCCACATTCAATGGTCACCACTCAGGGTCATGCTGACCGAAATGGAAAACTGCCAGGTACCTCCTGTGCTGAGCAGAGCTCCAAAGTCCAGCACCCTGTTTGCTCTCACCCAAGACATTTTCTTGCAACAGCTGATTTGCAAGTGTCCTTTGAGGCCTTGAAAACTCCAGACCCTCCCTGCCTCCATCTCCCACTTCATTTGGGGGATGTCTTCACTATAGAGTTAAGGGATCATCATTCAATTGCTTGTGAAACATGATACCAGAGTTTGAAACATCTCTTTTCCAGTTCCAGTGTCCTTTCTTCCCAGCACAGCATTAAACAAAGAGCAAAGCTGAGATTCCTATGATGTGTGGGTGCCCGGGTAAGGAGGCCCCAGGCACCGGACTTCCTTGCGGGGTGAGGAGCTAACTGATGACCTGGGCCTTTGCTGATCCGAGAAGGGAGAGTCCTGGACTGGAGGCACACGCAGACTACATGGTGCATCTTGCCAACCAGAAAGGAGCCAGCCAGGTAAGCCCTGAGTAGTCCTCCTTTCTAAAATCAGGCTGCACGCCATCCAAGACAAGGAGAAGCCACGAGCTTCCTTTATCCTCGGCCCTGGCTCAGAGTCACCATTGTAAACCGAAATGTCAGGCTTTGCATTTGAACTCTTAGGTCACCACACATCAACCCTGGCTAGAGAATTAGAAAATAAAACCAGTCCTTGCCCAGAGGAATTCTAATCGGAACTTCAGTCCCTTCCTTTTTATACAGCATCCGGAGACATCAGGCAAAACAAACAAAGCAAAAGCAAAACATCAAAAAATTAAAAACTCACTCAAGCATTGGAAAATCAGTTTGGTCACTCAAACCATGGAGCATTTTCATATATTTTTTTAATTTCTGCTTTATTGACGTGTGCTTTCATGTATTTAAATGCATCATGACAGAAGCAGGCAACAGCCCCAAGCTACTTCATTCACTCACTCAAGCCCCAAAAGAAAACCCAACATTTTCAGCAAGATAAAGCTCTTAGAAACCCTCATTTGCCAAAGTAGAGAATGCCAAGCTTAACTCTCAAACCAGAAGACTTTTCATCTCAAAACTCAGCACAGCACAGCCCCCCTATGATGGCATAGCATTTCTCTCCTGAGTAGAAGGCCAGGGATGGCCACCCAGGAGAGAGCCCTGGCCCAGCCAAGAAGGGACAACTACCTGAGACAAAGGAATAGGCCGCCAGGATGTTGCTGAGCAAAGCCATGTCCCCGTGCTCCGCGATCACCGGCTCCGCGCTGCCGTGGAATGTCAGCCCCGCCACAGCATCCAGAGGAGGCTGCCTGGAGAAGGCTTCAGCAGGATCACAGTGGCCCCTCCCTCTCTTCTCTTCTGTTTGGGAACACAAAGTGAGTGATGAGAACACATTCTGCTTTCCTGCGGCTATGTTCCAGGTAGCCTGGGCTCAAGAACAAAGAGTCAGCCTCCTAAATGCCAGCCAGCCTTTCCAGCCTGTGATCTGGGGTCTTGTCCTCTTTGCTCTGGGCAAGCTTCTTGGCCCTCAAGGCAGTGGCAACTCCTCAAGTCTCTGTTTTTCCTGGCCTTTCTCCTTTCTCTTCCCCATCTCCTCCCAACACATTTGAACACTTCTCCCTCACCTTTCCTGGTGCTTTTTCTTGCCTTCTCCCTGGTTCACCTTTGAGGCACAGCCCCTAGTCACTTTAATCACAGCACTGGAACCCCAAGCCACAGGCGGCTCCTCTCCTGTCTCTGCTGTCCCCTCCTCTGACGGCACCCACGTACTTCGATCAGTTTGTCTCATCCCACAGGTCACCAAACGCGTGTCCTTGGCAATGGGCCAGAGCTGGCTATTCCACAACTGCCAAAGCGGTTCCAGGTCTAAAATGCCCACAAGAACTTGGGAGCTCAAGTCCACTCCCTGCCCGCAGCTCTGTGACTCCACCTGTGACTGTGACGGTCAACCGAACACGGCCACAGCCTGCCCATCAGCAGAACCGTCCCACCAGGGTTCAGAACAGGGACTTGGGATCTCAGTTTCAGTGGCTTGGCTGCCGCAGCCCAGACCTGACATTATCCTTACCCAGTTCACTCAGCGAAGCCCTCAGAGAGCTCCTGATGATAGAGGGGAGAGAAGCTGTGAAGACCCTGATGACTCCTATTCAATGCTGCTCTAGCTGAGGATTGGGAACTGAGTCACACGGTGTGGCAGGATGTCAGGTTGGGAAAGCTAGAGAAGCAGAAGGCTCTAGTCCATGGAGAAGAAACAGGTTCTCAGGTGGGTCATGGATGTTGGAAACATGGGCTACATTTAGAAGACCTAGAGAGCTGCAATTCCACAACTGAATGGAATGGGTCACAACAGAAAAGACAACTCTCACTGTGTTGGACTCCAATGGAAGACCAAAGCAAGGAAAGACAGACCAACGCACAGGTAAGACAGAAATGATCACAAGGTCCTTGGGGCAGCCAGAGGCCCCAAGAGTAACAGGCTGAGGAATGGGAGCTTCAGGGGCTCTGAGAAGGGGCTGGCTACTGCTGAAGGACCCCTGCACCTCTGAGGCAGAGCACAAGGCCTACCTCAATAGCCGTTTGAGTTCCTAAAACTGGATGATATAGGTGAATAGTTGGAACCACCAAGCTGAGCTCTGAGACTGTTCTGCAGGTCTGAGGACTTCAGGATCCAGGGGCCACTGGAACATGTCTGGGTATGTAGTAGGACAAGGCTATTTCAGATCCATTCCCTCCTATCTATCCCCACTAATTCTACCACAGTGCCATCTCATCATTTCATTTCTGGGAGTTTTGCAATAGCTCCTACCTGCTCCTTCTGCCAACACTGCCAACACATTCTTCCTGCTCAATCTAGCACCTTCTCTCAAAAACAGGGTCATCTTTATAGAGTACTAATCTGATCACTTTAGTCCACAGCGCCACCCTTCAACTAATCCCCATTAAACTTCTTAACACAACACACGTCCACTTCTACAATATCTGACCCCTACCTTAGCTCCTAATTCATCTCTCACTTGAATCTACACTCACACACATACACACAGAGATACAAGTATGTCTAATTGTCCCATGATACTAGATTACTTTTAGTTCTCCAGATACACTATGCTCTTTTATCTTCTCACGCGTTTCATTGTGCTCTTTCTTTTGCCTAAAATGTCCCTCGGAACCTTATCTGTCTGACAAATGTTTCCTTGAAGAGAGAATTAAAAGGTTCTATGGCAGGGCCTGCCCCGGGCCCCAGTGGTTAAATTCATGCACTCTGCTTCACTGGCCCAGGGTTTCACTGGTTTGGATCCTGGGCGTGGACATGGCACCACTCATCAAGCCATGCTGAGGTGGCATCCCACATACCAGAACTAGAAGGACCTACAACCAGAATATACAACTATGTATTGCAGGGCTTTGGGGAGAAGAAGAACAAAATAATAATGATAACAAAGTAACACTTCATTAAAAAAAAAAGTTCTATGGCAGTCTCAAAATCCTACTGCTTTTTTTTCAGAAACAGAAAAATCCATACAAAAATTCATATGGAATTCCAAGCAATCCCAAATAGCAAAAACAACCTTGAAAAAGAAACAAGTTGAAAGTCACACACTTCCTGACTTCAAAACTTATTACGAAGCTACAGTCATAAAAACAGTGTGGTACTGGCATAAAGACAGACATACAGACCAATGGAATAGAACAGAGAGCCCAGAAATACTTTCTCATATATGTGGTCAAATGATTTTCATAAAGGGTGGCAAGACCGTTCAATGTGGAAAGGACAATCTCAGCAAATGGTGTTGAGAAAACTGTACGTCCACATGCAAAAGAATGAAGTTGAACTTGCCTGACACCATATGAAAAAATTAACCAAAGATAGATCAAAGACCTAAACATAAGAGCTAAAACTATAAAACTCTTAGGAGAAAGCATAATTGAAAAGCTTCATGACATTGGATTTGGCAAGGATTTCTTGGATATGACATCAAAAGCATAGGCAACAAAAGTAAAAATAGAAAAATTGGACTATATCAGGACTTAAAACTTCTGTGCATCAAAGGACACAAACAACAGAGTGAAAAGGCAACCCATGGAATTGGAGAAAATATTTGTAAATCATATATCTGATAAGGGGTTAATATCCAGATTATATAGAGAGCTCCTACAACTCAAGAACAACAGAAAACAAGCAAACTGAGTAAAAAATGGGCAAAGGATTTGAAAGGGCATTTCTCCCAAGAAGATACACAAGTGGTCACTAAGCACATGAAAAGATGCTCAATGTCACTAATCATTAGGAAAATGTCAATCAAAAACACAATGAGATACCACCACACGCCCATGAGGATGCCTACTATCAAAAAAACCAGAAAATAACAAGTGTTGGAGAGGATGTGGAGAAATTGGAACCCTTGTGCTGTTGGTGGGAAGGTAAAATTGTGGTGACACTACAGAAAACCGTACGGCAGTTCCTCAAAAAATTAAAAATAGAATTACCAAATAATCCATCAATTCCACTTCTGGGGATATACCCAAAAGAATTGAAAGCAGGGATTTGAACAGATATTTGTACACCAATTATTATGCAGCATTATTCCAGTAGCCTAAAGGTAGAATTAATTAAAAGTATTCCATCCACAGAAGAATGGATAAATAAAATGTGGTATATACATACAATGGAATATTACTCACAGACTTAGAAAGGAGTAAGATTCGGACACATGTTACAACATGGATGAATCTTGAGGACATCATGCTAAGTGAAATGAGCTAGTCACAAAAGATCAAATACTGTTTGATACCGCTTATATTAAGTACCCTGAGTAGTCAGAGTCATAGAGACGGAAAGTAGAACAGTGGCTGTCAGGGGCTGGGGGCGGGGGGGGGGGGGGGGGGGGAGTTATTGTTTAATGGGTACTGGGTACAAAGTCTCAGTTTTGCAAGATGAAAAGTGTTCTGGAGATGGATGATGGTGATGGTTGCACAAGAATGTAAATATACTTAATGCCACTGACCTGTATGCTTAAATTGGTCAAGATGGCAAATTTTATGTTATATGTATTCCAGCACAGTTTTAAAAACTAATAATAATAAAAATAAGGTATTGATAAGGGACAACAGTGAATTTTGAAGGTTACTTCAGTCAGAGGATCCTGTATTCAAACTTTTGTTTTAACAGGAATGGTAGCAGAATTATCTTACAGTAATATTAAAATTGATGTCCACAAAATTCTAATTTATATCACACTATGAATAAGGCTTAATTTTAAGTAAAAGATGGTATCTCACTTATAAAAAATATTGCAAGTAAATAATTGTAATCTGTCACATTTATAGACTATCAGGGAAAACATATCACGTCAATAGATGAAAAAAATGTTTGTGTAAAATTTACTAAAAATTCATGATTTAAAAAAAAAAAAATTCTACTGCCTTGATGCTTCAGATCCTCCAGATCCCATTCTTTGGCTATCAAAGTATCCAAATATTCTTCTAATATTGCAGCTATGATACTGTAATTGGAATTATCAGTTTACACGTCTGTCTCCTAGACTGAAGAGGCATCTTATAAACTTTGTTACCCACGCATCTAGCACGGTGCCTGATGAAAGGTGGCTCTCAGTAAATGTAGGCTGGCTGGCTGAAAAACCAAAAGAGCAATTAGGTGTGAGCTTTGTAAGCATTAGTCTCTGAGGGTCTTTCTGAGGGTGAGACACTCTGAGGATTAAAAGGATACCAGGGCTGACTGGCTCTGAGTGGGATGCCAAGCAGAGCACTTCCTCAGGACTACGAGAGGACCACACGCAAGATGGGAGCCTCACTGTGGCACAGAAATTCTTCCCGCAAGTCTCCTTATCCCACAGGCGCTAATGGAGAGGGTTGCAGGAGCCAGAGGCAAGAGGAAGAGGGACAAGGAAGGCGGGTCAAGGGTGAAGAAAGACAACCTCTGCATCGCCCATCCTAAAGAGCAATCAGGAAGACCCTCCATGGTCCATGTGGCACAAGTCAGCCCAGAGAAGGGGTCAGTACACCCTTATTGTAAAGGGCCAGAGAGTAAATATTTCAGGTTCTGAGGGTCATGTAGTTTCTATCTCAACTACTCAACTGAATGAGTGTGGCTGTGTTCCAATAAAACTTATTTTCAAAAACAGGTGGCAGACCCAATTTGACCCACAGGCCATAGTTTGCAGACCTCTGGCCTGGATTCTTACTATTCAAAGTATGGTTCAAGGACCAGCAGCATCAATATCGCTCAGGAGCTGTGAGATCCACATAATCTTGGGCACCACCCCAGACCTTCTGAATCGAAGTCTCATTTCACAAGATGCCCAGTAAAGTCTACAAAGTGCTCTACCTGACCTCTGAGATCCCCTTCGGCCTGAGCACTCAGGAACTACAATGGCACAGGCCCAGGAGGAGTTTCACTTAGTGACTCCTTTATAAATCTGATCCAGGGTAGGAGAGTGAGTCCTCACTGGCCCTGCCCCACAGCCAGCTCTTCAAGTGGTTGCAGAGGACCTTAGTGAGGACACCGAGACAGAGGGCAGGACTCGGCAGGGATTCTTCCAGGGCAGCTGCCACTGAGACAAGGTCTGCAGAAATTAGAGAAAGGATGATCCCCAGTGCCAAAAGCTACTCTCAACCCTTCTCCCTGAGCCCTCCCTTAATAGGGATGGACCAGCTCCAGGTAGCTCTGGACACTTTCCACTGGCGGTTTGCCCTGTAATTAAAACATTTCTGTCTCTCCTACTGTGATGGTTAATTTTGTGTGTCAATTTGACTGGCCACAAGGTGCCCAAATTACACATTATTTCTGGGTGTGTCTGTGAGGGTGTTTCCTGATGACATTAGCATTTGAATCGGTGAACTTACTAAAGGAGATAGCCCTCCCCAACAGGAGTGGGCATCATCCAATCCACTGAGGGCCTGAACAGAAGAAAAGGTGGAGGAAGGCAGACTGAAGAATTGGCCCCTTTGTTCCTGCTTCACTGTTTGAGCTGGGACATCTCAGCTCAGCTCATCTTTTCTGGCCCTCAGATTGGGCTTTACACCATTGGCTCCCCTGGTCCTCAGGCCCTCAGACTTGGATCGAATACACCACTGGCTTTGCTGGGTCTCCAGCTTGCAAAGGCAGATCGTGGGACTTCTCAGCCTCCATAATTGTGTAAGCCAATTCCTTAAAATACATCTACTTCTATATAAAGATATATATAGATATGTCTCCTACTGGTTCTGTTTCTCTGGAAGACCCTGACTAATACACCTACCAGTATAAAAATAAGGGGCATGAAGCACTCCTCCACCCCCAAGTGCAAATTTGTGCTCTGTTCCTCAAGGAAGTCCTCATCACTGGCTAGCTCCTAAAACTGAATCTCAACCTTGGGCAGTTTGCCCCCAGGGGACATTTGGCAATGTCTAGAGACATTTTTGGTTGTCACAACTGCAGTGGGGGTAGAGGACAAGGATACTGCTTAAATCCTATAATGCACAGGATAGGCCCCCCCCACAACAAAGAACTATCTGGCCCCAAATGTTAATGGATCGAGGTTGAGAAACCCTGTTCTAGAACAAACATCATTATTTCATTGACCAGCCTCAGCGATTCTCAGTGTTTGTGACCCTCATGCGCATCACCAATATAGTTAGAAAGGTGTCAGAGAGAGGGGCACTTGGCAGCTCCCAGCAGCCTTGATCAGGGTGCGACAGGTCCAAGCCCTGGGCCAGCAACTCAATGTTCCCAGTGACTAGAAAGGAATGGGCTCTGGGAGAACAACTCACATTTACCTAGCCCACAAGAGAACACACCATCCACCAACACCAGTTTATTAATTCTAACTGGAGAGCCACTTGGCACAAGATCTAGATGAGGTCCTCTTCCAGACAAGTCAACCCTGGGGATTATCTTGGCAAGGACAAATTATGACTAAGGAGCTGCATATTTTCAAAGCCAGGGCTTCAGCCAGTGATAACCCATTGGATTAACCCTATACCATTCTAGAGAAAAACCATGTCTACAGAACACTCTAGGGCCAGTCAGCCAGCATCAAAACACAGTCTCGTTGGACAGCACCTACCAATTCTCATAATCCTCAGTCTCCAACAACTTTCTTTCATCCTATACCCAAAGCTCCTTCATCTAATTACTGACAAACTGCAGCACAATTGAAAAGAGACAGCTTCTTTCCATCACTTACACCCCAGTTCACTTCCTGAACACACGTTCGTATCCTGATGGGGATGACAACCTGTCTTATGGGCGCCCTCTCTTAGACTGGACAGCTAATTGCATGCATTGTACACGATTTTCATGGCTTCCATTTTAGAGGTAACCTCCTTCCCAGTGCTACAAATTCATATTCCCTGGAACCTTAAGAGTCCACCCATTTATACTGAGTGTAATCATTGAATATGCAAAATGAAACGCGCCTGGTGATGGTACATTTCATCTTACATCTCAGTAACAGCGGTGAGTATCCTTGGCATGTGAGCCCCCATGCAGGGGACTATCTCATTACACAGTGTGCAGAGGGTGTAAAAAATCTCATTATCCCCTTAGCTACCTGGGGAGATGTGTGTCAGGAGCAGAGAAGTATCTGGTAAGAAAAGTTCATCCCTGATGACGTTGGTATCAGGCAGTAGAGGTTCTGAATCTTGGTTGGCCCCAGTTGGCTTCTCAGGCTCTACAAAGAGAGAAATGGCACAGAAAATATCAAAGAGCCATCATGTGCCCAGGAGATCATATCACGCATTAGACCTGGTGTCGTCATGAACTGCTTAGCACGAACATGAACCTGGGTGGTATTTGTCTGGACCCCTGAAGAGATGGAATTGCATCCCCTGAGAGGATGAAGCCCACTGCCTGAGTTTAATCTGGAATTTGACAGACAGCCAGAAACCAACCTCCCAAGGTCAGAGCAGAAAGGGAAGCAAGGGGTAAAAGATCAAAGACGCATGCTTCCTCTTCCCTCCTGTCAGCCAAAACTCACAAAACAGCTAGTGGGATGTGTTGCGTGGCCCCTCGTCAGGGAAGTTTGCAGGCCAGCCTCTCTGGAACAGGAAGGAAAGGAATTCGGTTGCCAGATAGCAATGCCCAGATGGGCCATGAAATGAGGTCTCACAAAGCTCTGTGTGGGCATGGAAAACCTGGAATGCTGATATGTGGATTCCCACAGCCCATGCCTTCCATCCAGAAGTCTCAAGACCTCTGGTCAACTCAGCTAGGAGAGCCAGTGGGCTCCTTGTGAGCTTCATTTAGAAGTCATAGAAAGAATGAAATCAGTCCCAGAGCTCCCGGAGCACTGAGCATCCCCTGCTCCACGTGCACACACTCATTCATTTGTCATCACTGCTTCCTGTCGACTCCTGCAGCATCGACTTCTGCTTGTTTATCTACGTCTTTATAGATACTTATCCTAGCTGTGTCTGCCTCACAAAAGATTTATAGCACCTTCCTATCTCCATTTTATTGGTGAAGAAATTAAGGGCAAGAAAGAAAAGGAAACTTGAAGCACAAGACGGGTAGTTCTTTAGAGACTCTTGCACCAAAGTGTGGAAGCAGGTTTTTGAGACCCACTTGCCCTCCACTCTTCACTAACGAAAACCACAACAGACTGACCTCAGCGCGGTCACACAGAGTCTGAGATGCAAAGGCTTGAATGGAAAAATAGCTCCCACATCACAGGATGGAAAGAGGATACACATGGCCCTGGAGAAATGACTGAGCAGAGAGACACTCCAATTTTCTCTGCAGGACTGATAAACACCTGTGCATGACACATCCAACATGCTGGCCTGCCAGCCACTTTGCTTCCTTTGCTCCACCAACCTTCCCCTCCAAACCCTTGCAGCACACCATTTCCAGGGACATATCCTGGAACTTGTCGTCACCTGGAAAGGCACCACCTCTGAAATCTGGGCTGTGAACTCCTTAAGGACAGGGACCACATCTTCATTCTTTGATTTGTTCCCAGAGCTTCCTACAGTAAGTGCACAGAGCCGATACTGATGTTGAGTGACAGCTGGATGAATGACTCACACTCGGACATCCCACTCTCCAACCAGAACCTTCTATCCTTCTACTTCTCTCACTCCTGGAATCAAAGTAAATGTGCTCCCCAACCTCTTTGAGATCTCTGGCTTCTTGTACTCTTCAGCTCCCCGCATTTATCAGTCTCGTCTTACACTCACTTTTCTCTCCACAGCCTGGCAACTATAACTACATTACACTCAGCTCTTACCAGGACCTTTCTGCTGCCCTCCCACCAACCCCGGGCCTAACCCCAAGACCACTTGACCCTTACCCACCTGCTTTCCTGCCCACAGGCTGAGTGCTTCTGAAAACAACAACAAAAAAGAATCATTCATATTAGCATCATTATAAATGTTTGATTTACATCCTCAGTGAAGCCCTTATGTTGCTAGGAGACCCTACACATCCTTGGCATCGCACTTTCTCATTTCCAAGAGAAAATACATCAAACCTCTACCTCTTTCTTCCAGCTCCCTTCTCCATCCTCATCCCTCTCATGCCTCCCATCTTCCCAGAGAAAATAGAGGCCAACCTATATGAATGGTTACTTCACTCTCTTGCATCTGATTCTGACCTTCCTCCCTCCTGTCTCTAAGGGAGTTTTTACCCGTGCTTTTGATCAAATCATTTCCTCCTTCTTCCTATAAGACTTCATCCCATCAATGATTCATCCTTCTTTCATCTTCTCTTTTTTGACTGATCTCAAGCTCTCTCTCTAGAGAGGTAGGCTGATAGACAGATAGATGAAAGGATGGATGGATGGATAAATAGATAGATAGACTATACACACACAAAGAAGGAAAGAGAGACAGATTATTTATATGTATAATTCTTTCTCTCATACTTTCTATCTCTCTTTTTCCTCCCCTTCTCTCTTCTCTCTCTCTGTGTGAGTCTGATATAAATATATATAATATGTGTATATATATCATGCATATACATATATATACAGAGGTGTGTATACACATAAACATATGCATGTATACGTGCACACATGTGTATATGTATGTGTGTATATATACATGTGTGTATGTATACCTTTCTCTCTCAAACATTTTCTCATTCTTTCCCAATCACTCACGTAATCTCTTTCTTTCAAACTCCTGATCTTATCTACTCCTTATCTACAATAAACTGGCTTAATTGCTCCCACCCTTTAATGATCTTCCCTTGCTCAGGCTCCCCTCTGGGTCCTTGTCACTCAATCTCCTTCCTTCACGGCCAAACACCTTTGAGGAAACCTACACTTCCTCTCTCCATTTCTTTACCATCATTCAATCCTCAGCCCACAAATATTTGGCTTCACATCCAGCCCATCTACCAAAGTATCTGTTGGTAAGGCGGCAGGATGAAACCACCAGATCTGCACTTGTAACAGCTCCAGAGTGGAGACTACAAGCTCTTGGCTGTTGGGGATCTCATGTCCCATCCTTCTGCATCTGTGCTGCCCAGCACAGCACCTGGAACATAAGTTCTTAAAATGAATTCTGTCATGGAGGTGAGAGTCAAGGACTTAAGTGAGTGGGCTAAGGTGGCCAGATACAGGCTTTAAAATAGAATGAATATGGCAATATAATGGAGAAAAGATAGTCTTTTCAACCAATGATGCTGGAACAACTGGATATCCACACGCAAAAAAAAAAAAAAAAAAGAATCTAGCTAGACACAAAACTTACATCTTTTACAAAAAAAGAACTTAAAGTGGATCCTAGACCTAAATGTAAAACATAAAACAGTAAAACTCCTCGAAGATAACATAGGATAAAACCTAGATGACCTTGGTTTTGGCAATGACTTTTCAGATACAACACCACAGGTATAATCCATGAAAGAAATAATTGATAAGATGGATGTCAATAAAGTGGAAAGCTTTTCTCCATGAAAGATATTGTCAAGAAAATGAGAAGACAAGCCACAGAATGGGAGAAAATATTTGCAAAAGACATATCTAATAAGGGACAACTATACAAAGTATACAAAGAACTCTTAAAACTCAACAATAGGAAAACAAAAAACCTGATTAAAAAACAGGCAAAATATCTGAACAGATACCTCACCAAAGAAGATATATGGATGCAAATAAGCATATGAAAGATGCTCAAATCAATCAACATTAGGGAACTGCAAATTAAAACAATAATGAGGTACCACTACACACCTATTAGAATGGCCAAAATCCAGAACACTGACAACACCAAATGCTGGTGAGGAAGTGAAGCAACAGGAACTCTTTCATTGTTGGTGGGAATGCAAAATGGCACAACCACTTTGGAAGACAATTTGGCAATTTCTTACAAAACTAAACATACTCTCACTGTATGCTCGAGCAATTGTGCTCCTTGGTATTTACTCAAATGAGTTAAAAACTTATATTCAAGGTGCTGGCAGGGCTGGTTTCCGTTGAGGTCTCTCTCCTGGGTTTGCAGATGGCCACCCTTTTGCTGCCTCTTCACACAGTCGTCCCTCTGTTCACACGCAGCCCTGGTGTTTTTCCCTCTTCTTATAAGGACACCAATCATATAAGATTAGGCTTCTACCCTAAAAGCCTCATTTCAACTTAATCATCCCTTTAAAGATCTTCTTTTCTTTTTTTTTTTTAAAGATTGGCACCTGAGCTAACACCTGTTGCCAGTCTTCTTTTTTTTTTTCTTCTTCTCCTTCTCCCCAAAGCCCCCCAGTACATACTTGTATATTCTAGCTGTAGGTCCTTCTGGTTGTGCTATGTGGGATGCCACCTCAGCATGGCCTGATGAGCGGTGCCATGTCAGCACCCAAGATCCGAACCAGCAAAACCCTAGGCCACCGAAGCAGAGTGCAGGAACACAACTGCTTGATCATGGGGCCGGCCCTAAAGGGCTTATTTCTAAATATGATCACATTCTGAGGTACTAGGAGTTGGGACTTCAATATATGAATTTGGGAGGACACTGCAGCCCGTAACACTGGAAGAGGCTGCGCATGTTTGGGGGCAGGGGATACATGGGAACTCACTATACTTTCCACTCAATTTTGCCGTGAACCCAAAACGGCTCTAAACAATAAAATTCGGGGCTGGCCCTGTGGCCGAGTGGTTACGTTTGCATGCTCCGCTGCGGCGGCCCAAGGTTTCGCCTGTTGGCATCCCGGGCGTGGACATGGCACCGCTCGTCAGGCCACGTTGAGACGGCATCCCACATGCCACAACTAGAAGGACCTGCAACTAAGATATATAACTATGTACTGGGGGGATTTGGGGAGATAAAGCAGGAAAAAAAAAAAAAAGATTGGCAAGAGTTGTTAGCTCAGATGCCAATCTTAAAAAAAATAAATAAAATCCATTAAAATTTTTTTTAAAAATAAAACAGAATGAACAGTTTCTGAACCATAAATGACAGCTATATAATTTCTGAGACCCGGACAAGGAGCTTTGTCTTGAATTGCAAATGAGAGGTGAGTTACAGATCAGGTCTTGGACCTAGTGTGGTCCAGACAGGACTCACAGAGTGGCCACAGATGAAGGTGCTATTACAGCAGAGCTCTAACACAAAGTCTGGGGCCTTCCCTTAGGGCTAGGCAGAGCTCAGTACTATGGATGGCTCACAAAAGTTTCTAATTTTAACACACTGCAATGCCTTTTAGGCTGGATCAGCCTATCTTACTATCCTAAGGTACAGCTGCTTGTCTTAAGCCAAGAAATATTTGTTAAGCCCCACTGGAACCATTTATTTAGCAAAGTACTCTGCTGCTACCAAGGACTGAGAACTGCCTGAAGGCAGGTCCATGTCTTAGTCACCTCCGTGGCCCAGTGCACGACTCATAGTAAATGCTTCCTTCGTTTGAGTGAATCCAGAAATGAACAAATGTGGTCAGTGAGAGAGATTTGCAACCTAGCTACCTCCAAGGCAAACAGAATGAAGGATAAAAGCAATGTAAGTTAAGTGGTGTGGGTGCAGATGGGAAAGAGTAGTAAAGTCCAATAATGTAAGAGCAGTGGGGAGGACCCATAAAGACTTAAGAGAGAGGTAAGATTTAAACTGAACTTTGAACAAACAAGTATTAATTTAATAACTAATTATACTAACAAGTCACATTTATCGAGGCCTTCCTCTGCAATCAGGCAATTTGCTAAAAGCTTTATGTAGAGTATTTAATTTAAGCCTCAGAACAACCCTGTGCTAGTATTATCCTCGTTTTTCAGATGGGAAAACTGAGGCACAAAGAGGTATAGTTGCCCAAGATCATCCAGGTAGAAAATGTCAGAGAGTTTAAATTTAGGCAGCCCAATTCTACTGCTCTTAACTTCGAAACTATGGTTCCCCAGAGTAAAGAAAGGCAGTGGAGACAGAAGGAAGAAGAAGAGCTGAAGTATATGGCACAGCTAGAGCAAAGGGGTAGGCAGAAGGACTTAGTAGAAATTGACGCTGGAAAGGCAAAGTTGGAAGTGGATCTTGGAGGATCTGCAGTGCCTTACAAAGGAGGTTGAACTTTATTTTATGGACAATAATACAAACAGGAGAATGACATGGTCAGTTCTGCTTCCTAGGGTGAAAACATTGGCAGAGTGTGGAGAATATGTAGCAGAAGCCAGAGATTATGGTGTGAAAGACTCACTACGTGGCCAACTCAATAGTCCAGGTAAAGGATAAGTACTCAAAATAAAGATGGTCAGAATAAAATGGGGATAAAGTTGATGAAGAAGCTGGCAACCCAGAAACACAACCCAACAGGGGCAGACTAAAAAAAAAAAAACAACCAACAAATGCCTCCTCTCTAGCCAAAGGACCAGGAAAGGGACAGCTTAGTAAGACAGAAAACTCTGATGATAACCACTCTACTTTAGCCAAACTCCATAGAAAAAACTGTGGCCCCACCTACGCCCACACCAGTAAATGCTGAGTATGGAGCTTAGGCTACTACCCTCAAGAGACTATAACAAGACATCCCAACATCCCTACAGGGGTGCTGTCAACAAAGCCTAAGTAGGGAGAATAGCTGGTAACGAGCCACCCTTCCTGGCAGTTTCAGTGGGGACCACAGGAGATCCAGCAGTAACTAGGTGCCCCTCTCCCGCCCCACTGGGAGTGTCAGAGGAGGCCTAGGGGAGAGTCAGGACTTTCATTACCCACAGTGGTTATAAGCCCCACCATCACCAACATGGTATCAGTGGAGACCACGTGGGATCAGAACTCCCATTCTCACCCAGCAGTAATGAAAAGCCAATCAAGAGATGCCAATACCAAGATGACAGAGATGTTAGAATTATCTGACAAAGACTTTAAAGCAGCCATGGTAAAAATATTTCAACAAGTAATTATGAACATGCTTGAAACAAATGAAAAAAAATGAAAGCCTCAGCAAAGAAATAGATACAAAGAAAAAAATGAACATTTTAGGATAAAAAAAACAATAACCAAAATAACAAACTCAGTAAATGGGTTCAACAGTAGAGTAGAAGGGACAAAGGAAAGAATCATGAGCTGGAAGATAAAACAATGAACTTAGTTGGGCAATGGGGAGAAAATAGATTAAAAAAAGAAAATTGAACAGAGCCTAAGGGACCCATGAGACTATAACAAAAGATCTTACATTCATGGCATCAGAGCCCCAGAAGGAGAGAAAACAGGCAGAACTGAAAAAGTAATTGAAGAAATAATAGCTGTAAAATCCCCAAATTTGGCAAGAGACATAAGCCTGCAAATTCAAGAAGATGAGCAAACCCCAAACAGGATAAACTCAAAGAAATCCATGCCAACACACATCATAATTAAACTTCTGAAAATTAAAAACAAAGAAAAAATCTTGAAAGCAGCCTGAGAAAAATGATGTCTTAACTGTAGATCAGATACAGATCAGAAAGAAGCAATAAAACTGTCCCTGTTAGCAGATGACATGATGGTCTACAGAGAACATCCCAAGGAATCTACAGACAGCAAGAACAAAAAATCCTACAGTAAGTGAATTAAGCAAAGTCACAAGCAAGATAAACATACAAAACATATGAAGATCAAGTTTATTTCTACATACTAGTTCAAAATGAACACGTGAACTTGAATTACTGAAATTAAAAATACAATACCATTTACAATTGCTCAAAAAATGGAATACTTAGACATAAATCTAACAAAACATGCACAAAACTAGACTGTTGAAAACTGCACAATGTTGTGGAGAGAAATCAAAGATCTAAATAAATGAAGGGACATATCATGGCCGCAGATAGAAAGACTCAACATAGTAAGATGCTAATTCTCCTTAAATTGATATACAGGTATAACACAATTCCTATTAAAACTCCCCGGTAAGATTTTCTGTAGATATAAATAAGATTATGCTAAAATTTATATAAAAGTGCAAAGGAACTAGGATGGTTAAAACAAGTTTGAAAAAGAATAAAGTGGAAGGAATTAGTCTACTTAATTTCAAGACTTACTGTATAGCTACATTACACAATACACAAGACTGTGTATTATAGCAGAGGGATGGGCACACAGATCAATGGAATAAAATAGAGAATCCAGAAATAGACCCACACCAATATGCCCAACTGATTTTTTTTTAAAGATTTTATTTTTTCCTTTTTCTCCCCAAAGCCCCCCGGTACATAGTTGTATATTCTCAATTGTGGGTTCTTCTAGTTGTGGCATGTGGGATGCCACCTCAGCGTGGTTTGATGAGGAGTGACATGTCCGCGCCCAGGATTTGAACCAACGAAACACTGGGCCGCCTGCAGCGGAGCGCGCAAACTTAACCACTCGGCCACGGGGCCAATCCCCCCCCAACTGATTTTTGACAAAGACGCAAAAGCAATTCAATGAAGGAAAGGCAGCCTTTTCAACAAATGGCGCTGGAGCAACTGGACATCCATAGGCAAAACAGTGAGCTTTGAAGGAAACCTCACACCTTATATAAAAATTAACTCAGAATGGATCACAGACCAAAATGTAAAACTATGAAACTTCTGGGAAAAAATAGGAGACAGTCTTTGGGACCTAGGGCTAGGCAAAGAATTCTTAGACGTGACACCAAAATCACAATCCAAAACAGGGAAAATTAATAATTTGGACTCCACCAAAATTAAAAACATTTCCCCTATGTTAAGAGAATGAAAAGACAAGCTATAGAGTAGAAAAAAATATTTGCAAATCATATATCTGCTAAAGCAACTAGTATCTAGAATACATAAAGAAACTTCAAAACGCGACAGTAAAAAAAGCAAACAATCCCTTTAAAATAGGACAAAGTCATGAAAAGACATTGCATCAAAGAAATGACATAGATAGCAAATGAGCAAAAGAAAAGATAGTCAATATCATTAGTCGCTAGAGAAATACAAATTAAAACCACAATAAGATACCACTACACATCTATCGGAAGAACTAAACTAAAAAAGAGGGACAATACCAAATACTGACAAAGATGTGGAGAAACTGAACTACTCATACGTTGCTGCTAGGAATGTGAAATGAAACAGCCATTTTGGAAAACACTTTGGCAGTTTCTCAAAAAACTAGACATGTAACTGTCATATAACTCAGCAACTGCACTTCTTCTGGGCATCTATCCCAGAGAACTGAAGACTTATGTTCACACAAAAATCCACACTGATATTTATAGCAGCTTCATTTGTAATAGCCAAAAACTGGAAATAACCAAAATTTCCTTCAATGGGTCAATGTTTAAACAAACTGTGGTATATCCATGCCATGGAATGCTGTTTAGCAAGAAAAAAGGAACAAAACTTAATACATATGACAATTTGGATAAATCTCCAGAAAATTATGCTGAGTGAAAAAACTCAATCCCAAAAGGTTGCATATTGCATGTTTTAATTTATATAATAGTCTTGAAACATCAAAATTATAGAAATGGAGAACAAATTAGTGGTTTCAGGAGTTAAGGAGGGGGTGGGGTCAGAAGGGAAGTGGTTGTAGCTATAAAAGGGCAATAGAGAGATTCTTGTGGTGATGGAAATGTTCTGTATCTTGATGGTATCAATGTCAATATCCTGGTTGTGATATTGTACTATAGTTTTGCAAGATGTTATCATTGTGGAAACTGGTTAAATGGAACATAGGATCTCTGAATTACTTCTCACAACTGCCTGTAAATCTGAACTTACATCCAAAAAAAGTCTAATTAAAAAGAATTTTTATGCATGATCTCCAGAGTCATCCTGAATCATAATCTTCCCATTAAAGTTTAAGAAGCACTAATCTAGAGGACCTCACCAGGATATTAGCAGAAATTCACAATTCTCTCATAAGGAACAGTCGAAGGGAAAAGAACATTTCATCTAGGCAAGTCTTGGAGAAGGAAGATCATGAGAGCTTTCTTTTTCCAGAATATAAAAGATTATACATTAGAAATTAGACTTGGTTCCTGTGGAACCAGTAAACAGAACACAGGCTGATGTACGAGAAAGGGCACAAGGTTCAGGATTCATCAGGCCTGAGTTGAAACCTGAGCTCTACTATTTCCTATCTTTAAGACTGGACAAGTTAGTTAACCTCTCTGACTCCCTGTTTCCTCTTTAAATGAGGCTAATGATTCCTACTTCAATTTATCAATCAGCATCCAAGCAGAGAAACAGAAACTTCTTCAAGTATTCGCAACAGAAGGAATTTAATGCAGGGAATTGGCTGCAGTGATAAAGATAGAAATATGGGTTGAAGGTGCTAGAGAAGCTGAAATGTGGAGACTCCTGCAATAGATGACAAAGTCAAGAGTTTAAAGATCTTCTCAAACTGGTATGACTTTAGAAAGACAAAATTAGTTGCAGTAAGGTCACACAGGACAGGACCATGAGATAATCCAGAGATCAGCAACAACGAGTGGCAGGCAGTTGAAGGGACAAAGGGAGGAGGCAGTACTATCCAGGAGCCAGGGTCATCAGGAAGAATCTGGAACCATGGAGGTCTCAAACAGTGCGAGCTGGAACCATGGACATATGGTCACTACTGGAGAAGATGCTTGATGGAGAGAGAGGGAGGATATACTCTGGCTTCCTCCTTTCCTCTACCCCCAATCTCGCACTGGTGCCTCCATTGGCCAAACCTAGCGGGAAGCCAGAGCACCCTTGAGCCTGAGAAACACAGCCTCTAGGTAGGTCCCTGCCATCCAGGGCAGAGCAGGAATCAGAGGCAAACAGACCCAGGGCTGGACCACTTACAGGGTGTTTGTGGGGATGCAGAGCATGTAAGATGCCTAGCACACAGTAGGTGCTCAACAAATGGTAATTCTAACTTTTATGCATTAATGCCATATGATGGGCATTTAGAACCACATTTTTTCATCACTTTATATCTGAATATACAGAAACACAAGCTGAGATGTTTAGCTCATGCCACAGGGACTCTGCCAAGAATGCTTATTTTTTTTCCAAATGAGCAGCATATCTGAGACATGTGAAAAGCAGCCCAGTCCTAAAGTTTCATTGTATAAACGAAATGCTGAGTTTCCACAGCTGCTGGTTTCAGTCTACCCAGAGGAATAGTTTCAGTGAAATATTAATCTCTAAGAAAGCCACACTGGGGTAAGATTGTACAGTAATTCAAGCAGCATGTGCAAAATTTATTTAGTGTTGGCTGGGAATGGTTTTAATCATGTGAAGTCTTCAGAATGAGAAGAAAGTGATTGAAGATGTTTGACTAAATCAGTCACAGAGGCTCTGGATGCTCCCAGATTTCTCCCCAGTTGCAGTTTATTTCGGCAGTCCCCAGACCATAAGCACAAAGGAAGCTCCCATGGAAATGGAAGATGGCACTGTCAGAACCAAGGTGCAACCAGCAGCAAAAACAACCAAGACAGGAAAAACCAGCACCAGTCCAAAGACCTCCAGCGTAGTGTGAAGGTCAGGCGTCCAGTGGTGGAAGGACAACCAGGGTAAAGACAGAGGGAGGGGTGAGAATCCAAAGGAATGTTCAAGACCTGGGAGGCAGGATGCAAATGCTTCCATCAAAGGTCCCAGGTGACTGCAAGGTCAGAGTGTGCTGTGTACTTGTTGAACATCTTACAATTTCTTGGAATTATTGGCAAGGTGTGGGGCTGGACTTGAAGGAGCACCTGGGATTGGGGAGAAGGCCAGGGCCCATCCCTGAGGACAATACGGGCACTGGGGACTGGGCCTGAAGACAAGAGTTGAGCCAACCCTATGGTCTTAGAATGGTTAATGACCAGAAGCCACAAGGTGTCCCCTAGGTTGATGGAACAGACAGACAATTCAGGAAGTTATCTTTAAAAACTAGCTTTCAGCCTGCGGGTTCTGTCTGTGAATATCAGGGCCCTGGCACCAGTCTGAGGGCAGGGTTTCTGTCCCAGGAAGGCCTATACGAGTGAGACCATCACAAAGCGGACAGGAATTTGAAAAGGAGTCAAGCAAAAGCTGATCTTGTGAGGCAGAACACATGGTTGGAGATGAGCAGCAAGGTTTTCAGGATCAGCCCTAGGTCAGCCCATCAGGATGGACGCCCTGTTATCTGTGCCCAGAGGGTCAGGTCTCAAGGATTTGCTGCTGAAGTCAGATAAGCCTGGGCATCAAAGTGGGGCTGTTACCAGCTGGGAGGAGTAGGGAAAGAAGCCAGACCACCCTGACCTGAAAGGGGAGTCTAGAACACTGAGGTTGGATGAAGGAGGATGGGAGTCTCCACCTGGATCCTTAGAAATCTCTCCAGCCCAACGTGTCCTAAATTCATTGCCCCCACCAATCTACTTCCTCTTTTTAATACAGTCTTCACATATCCTGAGCCTCCCAATCACTCAGGTTCAAACCGTGGGGTCATCACAGATCTTTCCTCTCCCTTGCCATGAAAATTCTCTCTCATGCCCCTTGTAACTCTGCATCCCCACTACCACTCGCCTAACTCAGGAGCTCCTGTCTTCTCTTCTCATCCATCCCAATATCATACACCAGTGCCAGGTAGAGTATTCAGAAACAGTGTTCTAATAATGCCACTCCTCTGTTCTAAAATTGTCACCTACGGAGTAAAATTAAAGTGTGAGACTGTAAACCAAGGCCCTTCATGGGTTGGTCCCATCCTTTCCAATACAGCCCAATGTCCAGGCAAATGGAATCACTCTCTTCTCTGTACTCTTCCCATGCGGGTCTACCTCTGGGCTTTGCTCTGCTGAATGCACTTCTCTACATTATTGCATTTCTGGGTCCTACCTATCCTTCAAGATCCATGTCACATCACCTCCTGCAAGAATATTCTAGAATCTTCCCCTGCTCAAATAATTGCTCCTTCCTCTGGACTCCCATAATCCCACATGCCACTATTTTGCATACAATAAAAGCATATGCTTTCTATATTTTTGTCTTAGGCTATAAGCCCTTTGAGAATAGGGGTCTTTCATCAGATTCTCCTTCATGGAGGGGGCATAGGGAGATCCAAGAACATTGGGTTTGGCCAGCTTGTAAGAAATGTAAAGAAGTTTGGGGGAATGAGTTTGGAAAGGAAGATGGGAGTCATGCTGTGATCCTGGAGTGATAATTACAGGTGTTTGGGAGTCATCAGCTGAAGTATGAATACAGATGAGTTAACCCTGACAAAGAATACCGGAATGTAGAGGGAAAGGCCCATACCTGGACCCTGGAGAAAACTAGCTTGCCAGTGTCAGTTGGAGAAAGAAGAAAGTGTCATGGAAACTCTTAGGAAGTGGTCAGACAGAATCACAACATTCATACCACACCGGGCATGAAAAGAATTTCACACCAACATGTGCTTGAGTAAGTCTGATCGGATCCCGTGTGGCTTTCTCTCTAGAATTGCAAGCAGGGCAGGACATGTTGGAAGACTTGTGGATCCTTAATCTAGGCCACTAAAAAAGGTGATCCACCTGCCATTTTATTCCTAACCAGTATTCTTCAAGCAAAGGCTTCAGTCTACCACCAGTGGGTCCTCCCAAGTCCAGTATTTCTGAACAGTCTGCGAATGGGAAGAACTCACAGAGATAACGCCCAACCAAGGAACATGTAAATGGGAACAAGAAGCATTGCTGGCCTTCTGATTCTTTTCTGTTTTGGCCTCCTGGTCCCAACTTGACTTCTAAGTCCATTACTATTGTTAAATCCACAGTATAAGCACCAGATGGAGGAAGTCAGAAGGGCGGACCACATACCCTGACTACAGAGAGTCTGGAAGCCCAAGCAGTCCCTCGGGGAGCTGGAGGAAAAGGAAATTCTAGATAGGGGCTGTGCCAGCCTTCCTTGGTGGGAACTGTGTGGATCCTTGGGGATGGCCCCTGACCAGGGGCTGTTGGTCCCACAGCCACACTGGATCTGCTCTTGGCCAATTTGATTCAGCTCAGACAAACTGCTGGGCACCTGGGAGGTGAAAAGCCCTGAGCTGGGCAGACTCTTATGTGATCGTAACAGGGAGGCCCTCCCAAGCCAGCTCTGCAGCTTCCCTGAAACCACACTTGTCATACACCTTACTCCAATACAGTGGAGTTCAGCCTATTTGTTTCGAGAGTTTTATAAATGTTTGATTTAAATTACATTTTTTACAATGTTTTTTAAACTGCAAACAGACACACTCAAGTGTGTAATACGTCAAATGTGAAAAATCACAGACTCTATGACCTACAGGTTAACAGACTCACACCCACTTCAGAATAAAAGTTCTCTTGCCAAAATCATGAATATGTTTGAACACATGTAGATATGTCCTTCATTAGGAAAGCTGTAGTTCCAAAAATGTCTTTTAACAATTCAGATCCAAGCAAGTCTTCTCTTGCTGTAAAATTGTATAAGCGAGTGCATTATCACCACCCTGGCTCACATGTGCCATGCTCAATTAAATGCCAGCCAAGACTCAGGGTACCCACTGAGTGCACACTCTTATAAAGAGGCAATGATAAAGTGGACAGTGATAAGTGACCACATCACATGTGGCACCGTGGTAAGTATATTTGTAGCTTTAGTGTTTGTTTTATCCTCACAGTGTTTGGCAGGCTTTTAAAACTCCAAACAAACCAAAAAACCAAAAATCCAAAGAAGAAAAACTGAGCCACGCAGGGCCATGCTGTTCTCATGACTCCTAGAGCTGATAAAGTGTCAGTGATGAAAAGGACAACTGAAGTTTGGACTCAACATGCCAAATTAAATGTTTTCTGCTGTGTTAAAGGCTTTAAGTGATTACTAGGGAGAAACAGGCACTGAAGTTTCTGAAAATAACTTTAATAACATAATTAACATCTCACATGGCACAATATGTTTTGGGGAAGGATTTTCTGGCAAACAAAGATATAAATCGGATGAAGAACCTATTCATCTGTTCTTTTCAATTAGATCCCTTATAATTAAGTACAAACAATTATAACATAGTGTTAGTGAGTCAACATTAAAACCAAATTTTCCTATATTCCTATATTTCCTGTATTTCTTAGTCCTTTCAAGTTTCTGGGTCATTTTAATCAGAATAAATTGAGTCTGCAAGGTATCCTGTTTAAGTGCTATCACTCCCAATGTCTAGCCATCACAGTTTTCTCAAGGCTGTACACTGTACAGCCAGTACAAAATACAGGGATGCACTGACAGCGAGGATGCTATGAGGCTGCAACTGTCAGCCCAAACGCTTAATTTCAAATTTCACAGTCATATAACAGTCTCATTGTTTTCATTAATTATCTTACAAATTAGAATTATCAAATAAAATGATAATTTACACAACAAAATATTGGTTTCTTGTGTTTTACTCATTGATATTTCATATAAGATTTCATTTGAAGAAGTTTAATGGCAAAAAAAAATCTGAACACTACTGTGTCATTCAATATATAGGAGAAACCCAATATATTACACAGGAAGGAGTTAAAGAAACAGATCTTCTTGGTTAGAATGGCCGAAACTAGATGAAAACTCATGTGCCTCAAGCATAGCCCCAGATACAAACTTGGGGCTCAAAAAAAGGCTTGTTGAATTAATCAATGAAGCAGAAATGCGTGTCCCTGGCTCCTGGAATTGGGAGAGGGAGGAACTTCAGAAATGGAGAAACAGGGAAGGCCATGGAGGGAGTTTTGTTTTTCCTATGAGAACCATCATCCTACAGGCCAGTAAGCAGATCTTTCTCTGTGTGAAGTAGAGCAGACCAAAGAGATGATGGCCAGGGGGCAGCCATAAGTGACCACTGACCATGAGGGCCAGCATAGCTGAGGTGTCAGCCTATCAGAAAGTACGTCACGAACAGTGAGGTCTCTGGACTTGTGGTAGGAAGTAGTGGTGACCAGATATATAATCTTTTTTTTGTTTTGAGGAAGCTTAGCCCTGAGCTAACTACTGCCAGTCCCCCTCTTTTTGCTGAGGAAGCCTGGCCCTGAGCTAACATCATGCCCATCTTCCTCTACTTTATATGCGGGACGCCTACCACAGCGTGGCGTGCCAAGTGGTGCCATGTCCACACCGGGGATCCGAACCAGCGAACCAGCGAACCCTGGGCCGCAGAAGCAGAATGTGCGCACTTAACCGCTGCACCACCAGCTGGCCCCACCAGATACATAATCTTGAGGGAAGGAGGCCAAAAGAAGAGTGCAGCCTGGAGAGCAGAAGCAAAGCACAGCCTAGGAATCATTCATTCATTCACTCACTTATCGATTAAGCACCTATTAACAGAGGCATGATACCAGACACTGGATTTGGGAAGAGAAGCCTCAGGCAGTGTCTCTTTGGGGGAGGCGAGTACTGTTCCCAAAGGAGAGACTAGGGGGTCATGGTCAGCTTCCTGGAAGAGGAGGCCCAGAGGTGAGTCTCAAAGAAGAATTAGGATTAATCAAGCGGGTAACAGCTGGGGATGGGAATGGGGGAGCACATTCCAACAGAGGCAGCATTCCTAGAGAAAGACAAGATTTGAGAGAAAACTGTGTAGTTGGGAAACAGCAAGTGGATTAAAACGGTTGTAGCACAAAGTGAAAGGAAAGGAACAGTAAGAGATGAAGCTGTTGAAATGGCCTGGGGTGCTCTGCTTGGGAGATTGGACTCTCCCGTCAGCACTAGGGAGCCAAGGAGGATCCTATGCTGGGGACAGTACAGCAAGAATCTCCATGCACACTTTCCTTTTCAATTGTTTCACACTCTTTGCTCACGTGGCCTCCTTTGAGAACTCCCTGAGAGTAGGAACTGTGTTTTTCACCTTTTTGATCTTTACATCCTCGGAGCTTAGTGTCGTCTCTGGAATGCAACAGAAACTCAATAGTTACTGTCATATGAACTAATGAATGATGAGCAAAGTGCACAGAAGGGGAAGGAGAGGCAAATGCAGTGAGTGTGGGCTGGAGAACACTGGGAAGGGCAGAGGCTGGGAAGTTACAACAGGAAACCATCTGAAATGTAATCAACTATGAGTCAATCGACAGAACCTCTATGTCCCAAGCAGCATAGAGAGGAAGAGGACAGACAAATGACCAGATGAAGATACTGGAGTGGGATCTGGACTGAGTCCCACTCAGTCACCTCGGTCTGAGAAGCAGTCCTGAACTCCTCCTCGGAAAGGGTTGTACTATGGATTGAATCGCGTGCCTTGAAAAGGAGATGCTGACGTCCTAACCTGACCTACCTCAGACGTGACCTTATTTGGAAACAGGGCCTTTGCGGGTTTAACCAAGTTGAGATGAGCTCATCCAATATGACTGGTGTCCTTATAAAACGGAGAAATTTGGACCCAGACACACACTGAGGGAAGATCATGTCAAGAGACAGACGGAGAAGACAAAATGCCTAAAACTTCCAGAAGCCAGTGGAGAAACCAGGCGCAGATCCTTTCCTAGTGCCTTTGGGGGGCGCAGGGCCCTGCTGAGACCGTCTCTGGCCTCCGGTACTGTGAGATAATAAATCTCTGTTCTAAGCCATCCAGTTCGTAGTATTCTGTTATGGCAGCCGTCGGAAATCACTGCAGGCTGGTAGTCAAAACAGATGAACAACTGTGGTAGACACTGATATTATCTCCCCAACAGACCTTCTCCCTTCCTCTTTGCTGGAAGAGCCCCACTCTTGTTTGTGTGTCCATCCTCCCCAGTCCCAGGCGTGGGTCACGTGATTGATCCACGTCAATCATGGAGGTCTCTTTGCCATTCCATTCACCATGTGACCCCATCCTGGCCAACTGATCTCGCTACAAGGACTGCTATACCCATGAGATAATTCATTTGCTCTCGGATATTTCTGTCTCTGAAGTCCTGTTTAAACTATTTGGTGCAGAGACTGTCTGTATCTGAACCTGGACAGACACTAAGTTAATGATCAGTGGGGTCACTAGACAACCTGACAGAGAATGGTAACTGACTTGATTTCCTTGACCACACCTGTCACGTTTGTCCTTCCAGGCACTAACCTTGATCTCCAGGGTTTAAACTTACAAGTTTTCCCTCATCTGATACTATTACCTCAATTAGATGAACATGTTCTCATCCGGACAGTTAAATTCAGAGATTCGCGAATCCATAACCCACTACCACACTGTCTTCTCCATAATGTAACATGTGGAAATCATCGGGTTACAGTGATTAAGTCCAGGTCTGGGTTGTACTGCATGACCTTCGTCAAACTCAGAAAAATAATCTCACACCTAACGGTTTTTGCAGCTAAAACACAGGTCCAGTCCTTGCTATGCCAGAGACTAACTGAGAACCTTAAAGGGCTAGACGGGTCTTACAAGGGAGAGAGAAGGGAGAGGAGGGAGCTGCACCGGCGAGGAGAGAAGACTCTACATTTTAGGAATGGCACAGGCTTTGACACCAGCCCTGGCTTCAATCTCAGCTCCACCATTCACCAGCTACGTGACTCTGGGCAAACGGCTGAACCATTTCTAAACTTCAGTCTGGAAAATAGGAAATGCAACTTAATATTCTTAAGAATTCTTAAGAATTATGCTTAACATTGAGGTAATCTACCTAATGCACCCAGCCTGGTGTCCCGCGACCAGCAGGTGACCTCCCAGGATGTGCACGTGGCTCTGAGTCACACGTCCAGAATGTCTGAGATTTTTTTTTCTTCACTGGGAGACTCAGTCCACTGAGCATTGAAGAAACAACTAGACACGTTCCCATAAAATTGGGCATGTAGTCCTGTCAGTTTCACCTTGGAGCGTGTCACAAACCATTTCTCGCCGCGGTCCTCCCTTAGTTCCCCAGAATTAAAGCCACAGCTCCTAATTGGCCTCCCCACCTCCATTCCCTCCCCATCCTCCAACCCAACCTCCACTGAGCCACCAGAATTATTGTTCCAGAGCAGCGGTTGGTAAACTACAGCTCACAGGTAAATCCGACCTGTTGTCTGCTTTTGTATGTCAAGTTTTATTGGAATGGAGCCCTGCTCATTCACTTACATACCATCTATGACTGCTTTCACGCTACGGTGGCAGAGATGGGTAGCTGCAACAGAGATTATATGGCCTGCAAAGCTTAAAATATTTACTCTCTGGTCCTTTATAAAAAAAGTTTTCCAGACCCTTAGTAACTTGTTCTAGAACACTCCCCTTGGTAGCTCGTCACTCCCTCCAGCAACTTGCCTCGAAGATAAAGTCTAAGCTGTGTGGGTTGGCCCTTGCCCATCTTCCCAGGCTCTTCTCTCACTACTCCCCCATGTGCAGCCTGAACTGCATCCTCGCTGAACCAGAGGCCCCCAAACACACCAGGTTCCCTTCACCCAGAACACCCCTACTCCCTTTCCACAGAGAAACCTCCCCGTTATTCCCCAAGATTCTTCCTCAATCTCCCTTCTTGTATGAAACCTTCCAGAATTGCTCCTCAGCCCTACCCAAGGGTCAGGCACTCCTTCCTCAGAAGTGATATCCCACCAATAATGGCATGTTGTATATAGTAGACATGGGTCTACACAGCTGTCTTCCTCACGGACGCCTCCAGTCTAAACTATCCTCTCTCGTTCTCTCCTGCACCACCCTCTTCTTTTCCATCATTGCATTTACCACAGTTTGTAATCATGTATTTCTCTGCGTATTTATTTATTTAATGTCTTTCCATAACAGCTGTGAGCCCCAAGAAGGCAGGAACTAATATTGTTGGATTCATCACCACATCACCCTCACCTGGCCTGGAGCCAGCCACATAGTAGTTGTTGAATTTGTTGAATGAATGAATGATTGGATTAATGAAAAAAATGCTTTTACTAATAAATCAAATACAAATGAAAGAAGCAAAGATATCAAAGCTATTACTTTCTGAGCACACCAGATACTGCCTCTCAGACCCTTCTGGCACCTCCATGGTCCAAAAGGTTGGATGGGCATAAGCACCACTGATAAACCTGATGTACATACTTGGTGCATGTATTCAGCTCTATTCACTCATTCTTAGAATCAATGCAGAACTTTCACATAGCCCTTTCCCATGAGAGCAAATTCAGACCCCGTGGAATTGGAATAAAGCCACATGCAGGATTATATCATGGAGTTCACGTCTGCACTGACCCATACAGTGTCCTAGCTGTGCCCTCCTGGAGAAGGACACCCTCTCCTCCTTGTCTACCGAGGAAAGATGGAAAAGACTCCTGTGGCTTCTTCTCTCTGTTCCTAAGGATAGTGTCCTGTCTGTCCATCACACCCACACCCAGCCAAAGGCCCTCTGCACCATGCCCACATCCAGGTGAGAGGCCTGGGCAGGACAGGGTGGGGAGGGGGTTAGGCAGGAATGATCCTCCCCTGCCTTGCACAGTGTCCAGCACCAAGGGAAACTTCAAGCTTGAAATGTGACTCTTGAAAGATGTACTGTTCACTTTTCCTGACACCCAAAGCTCAAGATCAAGCAAATAATTCAGCTGAGTTGCTGCTTCGTGTGGGAAAAAAAAATACCCCAAGGCCATTCCTGTGTGGCCTTTCTGATTCTGGACAGCGTCAGCGTCTCTTTGGGAGAGCCCCATCCACAAAGGCCCTCTGTGGAGGTGTGTGCGTTTCACCGACATGTTTCCAAGAAGAGCAAAGATGCCATTTCAACGGAGGCAAATTTATGAACTTGGCAGCCAAACTCTAATTCTAGCCCTGAGCCTCAGGGATGTCAGCACCATGAACCAAGCAAAGCTGAATTTCTTGTTTAAGTCAAGCTTTTAACCCTCTGTGGTTTCTACCTCTCATCTGAACAACAAAAGAATCTTATGTGTTAAAACACAGAGATTGTCTTTGGCTCTAGATAAATATATCTTCTCAGAGCCTGTTCGACCTGTGTCCTTTAGGCCTGGCAACAAAGGATTCATAAGGAAATGTCAGCCTTTACTGCAAATAAGAACTGAAATGGCAGCAGCCAAATCATCTAGGGTCTTTCTAAGCAGAAGGTCATTGCCCCAGCAAACCTCCTTATAGCGTGCCTTCCATTTCCTACAAGACCCAAGCAGCTCTCTGTCTCCTTCCCAGATCTACCTTCATCTCCAACCACTTCTCCCTCTGCTCAGGGGATCAAGTGTCTCATGTCCAGTTCAAAGCCAGTGTTCCCTCCTCTCCCCTCACCCACCCCCACCACGCTCCAAGTCCCTTTTCTTCCTCCTTACTGCCCTGTCACCCATCCTCCTTACTGCCCTGGTGTCTACAGAGCAGATACCAATTCCCCGTGCATGATGTGGAGCCCCAGCACATTACACTCTCTCAGAGAATACCTCGAAGACAAATTCAGTGGATGATAATACTGTACGTGAATTTGATATGGTCTGGATTTCACAACTTGTGAAGATTCACCGTGGGTCATTATGAAAGAAATTTTCTCTACTCCCAATAAAAGGTGAAGCTCTGAAACATCTATCAGGGGCTTCTTTAGTGATTTCCAACCATCCGCATGGAAGCTGTCCAGAACACAGGGAGAAATATTTAAAATCTGTGTGGAAAAAGAAAGTGAGCATGGAGATACTTCTCCCAGTGTGCATAGCACACTTGTGGCCACTCGGCAGGGCCCCCTCTGGCTCCGTCCCTCCCCCATATACGCCTTAACAGGCCTTTTCCATCTCCAAAACATTGCTCTGCCTAATACCTCTAGTTACTGTCTCCTCTCTTGTTACTTTCATAGCCAAGCTTCTGGAAAGAATTGCCCATGTTTGGTATCTCCACTTCCTCACTTCACATTTTTTTCTTCAACCCACCTCACCTTTCAAACTCCCCTCACTAAGTCATCAATAGCTTCCTAACTCCCAAATCCATGGATATTTCAAATCTTTTCTTAGTGGATTTCCACATCATTTATGATATCGATTCCTCCCTCCTGGAAACTCTCCTCTTCCACATTCCAGTCTCTCATTTCCTCCACCTCTCAGCCCCTCCCCCTTTGCCTTCACTAGCCCCCCTACTTCCCTCCCTCAGAGGTCAGTGTTACACGCTAGCCACGGCCCCCCCACCCCCAGAGCCAATCTGACACAGACTGCCCGGGTTAAAATCCTAGGTCTATCACTTAGAGCTGTTTGACCTTGGGCAATTTACTCACCCTCTCTGTGCCTCAGTTTATTCATTTGTAGAAGAGATATTAATACACATAAAATCTTTGGAACACACAGTACACACTCAACAAGCAGTAGTCACTATAATTCCTCTTCCCATGCTCCAGACTCTCCTTGAGCAACTGAGACACACCATGACTTGACTTCATCACCTCTTGTTAAAAGTTTGCATGTGCATCTTTTTTAAGAATACTCTTCTGACTGCCAAACCTGCAAAACCATTTGCCACTAGACATGTCTCCCTGTTCACCCCCAAGATGCTTCAGATTCAGTTTGTCTGAAACTGAGCTCATCGTCGTTTTCTGCAAAGGCCATTCCCTCCTTCTCCTCCTCCTCCCCACCCATGCCCTCTCCTAATGAATGGCCCCTCTATCCTCCCTGTTGGTTGCCCAGGCCAAAACCCCGGAGTCATCCCAGCCTCCTGCCCCTCCCTTACTCCCCCGCCTCATCAGTCACCAAATTGTGTTGACTTTATTGCCAAAGTATTTCTTGAGTCTGTGCCCACTTCTCCACCCCTGTTGCCAGTGTCTTGGATAGAACCTCATTATTTCTCACCTGGATGATAAATAAGCAACAATAATATTAAAAAGAATATTGGCCGCTATTATCACATGGTGATTATGGATCAATCGCTGCAGCAGACACGTCACATACTTCATCGGACATAATCCTGACCACAACCCATACCATCCACGAGGGGGGAATTAGAGTCTTTCAGATGAGAAGACAGAGGCTCAGAGACATTTAATAAGTGGCCCAAGTTACACAAAGATGCTGTGCGGCTGGGATGTCGTCTGACATCCATCTGACTGCAAACCCCCGGCTTTTTCCAGCCTTTCAAGTGCAATGGTGTCCCACCTGGTCTTCCTGCCACCTGTCTTAACCCTCTCCAATATCCACTCTATTGCCAGAGGGGTCTATTTTACAATGAAACTGTGGCCCAGTCTCTCCGCTGCGTGAAATCCTGCAGTAGTTCCCAGCCCCTTCAGAATAAAATCCAAATTCTCCAGCAAGGCTGTTCCTGATGTGGTCACTGCCCGTTTCCAGACCTGCCTCCCTTCTCTCCAGTCACACCTGTCTCCCTGCCTTTCCTGGAGCACACACACACCTGCTCACCTGGCCACGCTCTACTTTTCGTCGGTCCCTCTGCCTAGATGGTCCCTCTCCCATCAGCCTGGGAGCCTCCATCTCAGCCTCCCAGACACATGTCCTCTTGGATCCACTTTCTGTCCAAGCTGCGCTGAGGTGTCCTTCCTCGGGACGCCCCTAGCACTCTGTGACTGCCTCTAGCACGGCATTTCGAGTGGTGCGACAGTCATTAATTGAGTACCTACCACATGCCAGCATTCACAGCAGGCTCCAGTGATTTGGGAATCAGAAGACAGATGTCCTGCTTTCAGAGAACTTAACCTTCATGAGAGATGGACAGCAAAATGCTGCTTACTATCTCTGATTCCCCTGTCTCCACACTGGATTGCTGAGGTTATTGGACAAGAAGAGCATCTTGTCCATCTCTGTGTCCCCAGGGCCTAGAACTGTGCCTGGCACACAAGGGTGTCAGTAAACATTGACAGATTTACCTGAGCAGACACGCCAAGGCCACCAAGCTATCTCTGTGAGCATGCAAGCCCATCCACAGGGACTTTTCCCTTTCATGTGTGTCTTTTCCAGAGTCTAAATGTCCAAGACTTTGTGTCTATCTTTTCATGAGTCCCTGCAGTGCACCTGCTGTGACATCAACAAGGTCCAACATTCGAGAATTTCCAGACCAACAACTCTGCCCTCGCATAAGTGACCTGCTGAGAGATTAAGGGACCAAGCCTTCACAGCAGGTAAGTGGCAGTGCTGACTGCCCTTCCAGCGCTCACTCCACCCATCCACAGCTTCATGGTTGCATCTCATGCAGCAAAGAAGGGAGCTGCTGCCAGAGGTTGCTCAGCCAAGCAGCACACAGGATAGGGAGCTGCAGGAAAGTCCTGAGCTTGTCTTCCAGTAAGAGGCCTTTCCCATGGGCTGCCATGGCCTGTCTTGTCCTGACAAGACGAGCGAGTAAAAGGACAAGGCAGCCGTGTTTGTGTAGGTGCCCAAGGGAAGACGGCTTTAGGCAGGGCTTTTGATCAGAGGTCCCCGTGCAGAAACCAGATCCCCTGAAGTCTGTTCCCTGCAGCTACTACTCTTCTGAGTGACACAGGCAGGAGGGCACAGGGCAACGGGGAGAGGTTTAAATTACAGCAGGTGTTTTGTAAAAAGCCTTCTTTTCCTCGCAAGTTTATGGTTCCTTCTCTGCTGAGTGGCATTTCCACCCCCTCTCACTGGGGAGGACAAAGTGCAAGCTGCCAGGGGATCACAGAGGAGCCAGAGGAAGAAGAAAGAGGTGCCGACCCCCAGAGCAGACAGCTGCCAACCACCCAGGGCAAGGCCTCAGACGTCAGGCAGGGGCAAGGGAAAGGGGGAAAAACAGGGAGGAAATGACCTTTCCCACCCAGACCACAGCAGCCCACACACCTCTACTTTCCTTTCTGCAAAGCAGATTTTCTAAAAGCATCTTTGGTGATAATATGACCATCTGAGACTGTCTGGGGCCATGGTGAAGGGCTCAGAGCCTGGGGGCCTGGATCTGATCCCAGGTCTGCCTGTTAGCTGTGGGTAGGACCCTGGTTCCTCCTCTAATACTGACCCCTGAGGGTGGTTGTGGGGATCAATCCAATAAAGGCATGGGAAGCCCTCAGCATGGGTTCTGGCACCTCCTCTGGGTGCTACTATTATAATCCAGCACTAGGAACCATCCATGGGTCCATGTTCCCCAGAGGGAGGATGCTCAGAGGAGACCACCCTTCCCTCTGCCTCCGTTCTCTGACTCCTGGCTGGACTGTGTCTTCCTCTGCACCCATATCTTCTCTGTCACGACACCAGTCCACGGTGCTGTGTTGGTCTGTTTTCTTGTCTGTCTCTCCATTCAAGCCATGAGCATCTTGAGGGTCGGGATGTGACTTTCATGCGAGGGCATTCATTCACTCATTTATCACTTATTAAATGCCTCTTACGTGCCAAGGGGTCACTAAGTGGTGAACAAGTGAGTGAAATCTCGGGATGACCTACAGAAGTACCTACATTGATCATCCAATCAACAAGCATATGAACCCATCACCTATGGTGAAGGCTATGCAAAAAGCTTTGGGTTCAAAGAGAAGGACTGCACATATGAACTCGATTCCCAGGAAACCGTCAGTGCTGACAGCTGATCTGTTGAGTCACATGCTGGATTTTATGTAAAACAGATCTGATCAATCTCTCTCTCTCTTTCTCTCTTTCTCTCTACCTCCCTCCCTCAACCCTCCCTCTTTCCCTCCATCTCTAAGCCCAGAGAAACCTAGCAATTACTTAGCAACTCATACAGACTTTAGATGCTCTAAAGGTAATGTTCAAAGGCCCAGACTCGGGAGGGGCCCTCTGCATGGTTCATCAGCCAGGGCTTTGAAAAGAAAACAAAACAACCACCCACAACTACCAAGTGCAGCTTTGTTTGTAACTGTGGTTTCTTTGCTTTCTGGAGACGGTGTCCCTCCCCTGACACCAGGGCTCTGGTCCCACTGTTTCCCAGGAGGAAAAATGCCAGCAGAGACAGGAGGCAGAGCCACCAAAGAGCTCAGCCCACCTAGGTTTTAAATGCCCATGCCATTGTCTTCCAAGGGAGACACTGTGACTGCTGAAAAGTCAAAGTCACCTCCCCAGGCCCATCTCCAGCTCTCCAGTCCCGCCACACAGCTCAGCTCTGCATCTGCCAGCCCCTTTCTTGGCTCTGTGCTGTGTATGTGGAATTTCTTGTCTGTAACACCCATGATCACCAGTCCCCCCAAACCCAGCAAGCTCCTACTTCTCCATTAAGACCCAGCTCAAACATCCTCTTCTCTCTGAAGCCCTTCCTGACTCCTCAGTCAGAGACAGTGGTTGGTTCCTTTAATTCCCAGCTCTCTGCTCAGATCTCTGTTATTCTACCTAACACTCTGATGACCTGTTCACATGTCCATCACAAGTCATGGACTGTGACCTTGACAATAAGGATCATGTCTTCTTCATGTTTGTGTCTCTGGCACCCAGCACAGAGCAACTCACCCCCTGTGTATTCCAACCCCACCTAACACCTCAGGATGCCATCACCACTCTAGTCTAGTCTAATCTAGACCAGATGGCCCTTACAGCACTGAACAGGATTTCACATAGAGTCAAACAATGGAGAGTCATCTCACGAGAACACAGCTCAAGACCTAAACAGGGTGAGGTGTCTCTCCCTAGAACCAGACACACAAGCAGGAACCAGCTTCATTAGGAATCTGCCTGCTGGTCAGTTAGGAGGTGCTACCCAAGATGGCAGCCAATAAGATGTGTGACATCAGAGGTCTGAACATCTGGCACTGGGCCTGACCTTCCCCCGGGCTAGTTTATTTTCTGGACCAGGCTCTAAAAGCCTTTGTGAAAATGCAACTGATGCCCCAAAGATCTTGGGTCTGACTTTTACTGCTATAATTAGAACCCCGGGGGAGGGGCCGGCCGGGTGGTGCAGCAGATAAGTGCGCACATTCTACTTTGGCAGCCCTGAGTTCGCCGGCCCGGATCCCGGGTGCAGACATGGCACCGCTTGGCAAGCCATGCTGTGGTAGGCGTCCCACGTATAAAGTAGAGGAAGATGGGCATGGATGTTAGCTCAGGGCCAGAACTCCTCAGCACAAAGAGGAGGATTGGCAGCAGTTAGCTCAGGGCTAATCTTCCTCAAAAAAAAAAAAAAAGAACCTTGGGGATCCGTTTCTCAGATGTACCAGCTGAGGAGAGGGGATAATGCCAGGAGGCAGTAAGAGTCTGGGGGCTGCAGGGAGAAGGCAGTGCTACAGGGGCTCCGAAAGGTCTCTGACAGACTGACGGACACGGAAGTTCTCCCACGCTCCACCCTCAAAAGCAGCCTTACTAGAGCGTTTCTGTGACCCCCTAATAAAACCTCCAGGCTGTGCACATACCAGGTAACCTCATCTCACTGAAGTTTTGGGGACAATCTGCCAAAATAAACAAACTCAGGGGAATCACAGGTGTGCGGGGCAGCTGTGGAGGAAGCCAGAGTCCACAAACGTGCAGGGATCTGCACAAGGCAGTCTGCCTCCAGAGCAAGTGGCCAAGGGACCAGCAAGGAGGGGGCTCAGCTTTCAAAGCCAGGGCTACATTCAGGGAAATCAAAGACGCCAAGTTGGTGAAGTGATCAGCCATAACCTAGTACCCGGTATCACACACAACTCACACAGGGGTCAGTGAATGGTTCCAAACCTGGTTCTCCAAAACCCCATCTGGGCCATTAAATTCTCTTAACAAGCTTTACCCTTTATATATAAATGTTCTTCATAACACTTGAAGAGAAAGCACACTCTGCATCTGATCGAGTCCAGCTGGTGGTATTCATCCATCCACCCCACATTCATTGATTGACTTCACCAATATTTATGTGTGAGGTGCACACAGCAACGACAAAGCTGGAGTCAGGTAGTTCCTGACCCCACATCTGCACCTTTTTCCTCCGGCAGGTGTGCTGACTCCACGCCGCACACCCAAAGAGCTAATGCTGTTCTCATTATGACCAGGCACCCTTAAGGCTTCATTTAGCATCAGGTTCATTGGTGCTGACCCGGGACTGTGACAGGGCACTGACCCCAATGTCCTGTCTCTCTGTGGCTGGGGGCAAGGTAAGGAGAAAAGGAAAGGAACAGGAGTTGTAAATATAATGGCACAGTCTTAAGATCACAAGTGAGGTACAGGTAGAAAACCCAACAGACTTCAGCTCTTAATGCACACAACCAACCTCAGCTCATGTTTCCGGAGCACTTACTATACGCGGGGCTAAGCCCTTTAGGTGCACAGTGTAAAGAGTGTTCTGTCGTCCAAATGTCTGTGTGAATCCTGGCCCTACCACTCATTAGCTGTGTGACTTTGGGCAAAGTGCTTAGCCTCTCAGTGTCTCCACTTCTTTGTTTGAGAAATAGAGTAATATCAGTACTAACTTTAGAGGGTCATTATGAGGATTAAATGAGAAAAAACATAAAATGCTAAACTTGAGCCATGTCCTGGCACAGAGTAGACACTCAGTATTCAGATGAACAATTATTATCCCATTAGTTAGTCACACTAGTCTGCAGAGCAAGCAGACTATTTCTTCCTATTTTACCAATAAGGCTTTGAGACTGAGTCAACTTGCTCAAGGTCACGGAGTTAATAAGTGGCAGAGCTGGGATTCAGCCTGACTCCAAAGCCCGCAAGCTTAAGCACCACCATAAGCACAGCACTGAGCTGGGTTCTAGGGGCACAGAGACCAGTGGGGAGACGAGCAAGGGATCCCTGTACAGTGCAGTCAACACTACAAGAGAGATGTATCAAAGGAAAGAGGTGGGGGGTGGGGGGGAGCCCGGAGGCGCAGCGGTTAAGTTAGCATGTTCCGCTTCTCGGCGGCTTGGCGTTCACCGGTTCGGATCCCGGGTGCGGACATGGCACCACTTGGCACGCCATGCTTGGTAGGCGTCCCACATATAAAGTAAAGGAAGATGGGCACGGATGGTAGCTCAGGGCCAGGCTTCCTCAGCAAAAAAGAGGAGGACTGGCATTAGTTAGCTCAGGGTTAATCTTCCTCAAAAAAAAAAAAGAAAGAAAGAAAAAAAGGGGGAGAAGGTAGCAGGGATCAACAGAACTGTGTGCAGGAACTGAAGGATGCTTCACTCGGAAGGGGACTTAAGCACTAGCCTCAAAGAATGATGAGGAATTTGCCAGTCAAGGAGGAGGAAAGGCATTCCAAAAAGTCAGGATCTAGAAGACCAAAAGAATAGTGAGTTGAGTGGTATGGCAGCCGGATACAGGAAGTGGCATAAGTTGAGGCTGGGAAGGTAAGTTGAGGCCAATCACGGACAGCCATGTGAGCCAACATCAGAGGCTAGCTTGCGTAAGACAGTGATTCTCGAACTTTCATATGTACAGGATCTACGTTTGGTGATTGTAAAACACGTGTAGATTCCCATCCCTTCTGTTAGCACTGGGGGGCCAAGAAGGGTATTAAGAGAGTGTAGCAGTGTGGCCTGCTGCGGTGTTATCAACAGAATTCTGGCACTGCAGTGAGGGAAGATTTGGGGACAGAGACTGGTATAATCAGCCAAACTGGAACAGATAAGAGGATGCGAGTTGGGAATAATAGCACTCTTCATGAACTGATACACTCTACTATCAACCTCAGCACTATTAACATTTGAGGCCAGATAACTCTTTACTGTGAGGGATGTCCTGTGCATCACAGTATCCCTGGCCTCTGCCCACCAGATGAACAGCATCCCCCCCATTGACATGTGGACAGCCAAAAATGTTTCCAGACATTGCCAGATGTCACTTGGGAGGCAAAATGGAAAGCCCGGTTAAGAACCCCTGCTTGACATCCTCCCATCCCACTTCACAGATGAGGAAATCCAGCCGCAAAAGGTACAGAAAGGCCTCAGCCAGGATTCAAACGCTGGTGGTCTGGCTCCAGGGCCTGGGCTCTTAGCCATCGAGCTTAACTGCCTTTTGGAGAGAGAGACTCAAGCCAGCCTTCCGGGGCAGAATTACAGATTTGGTGACAGACTGGATGACGGGGGAGGATGAGTGAAGTTCAAAGGTGAAACCTCAGTGTTTGCCACTGAACTGTGAGGATAGCAGGTACTAAATAAATCGTTTGGATTTGAACAGAATCAAGATGCATTGGCTCAAAATGGAAAAAGCCTCGTCTCCTGTGGCACGAGCTGCGAGGTGGAAGGTTCCCGCTCAGACTGGACAGAGGAAACCTCTGTAGGGCTGGACGTGGGATGTGTGGTACAAACCACCTGGTACCCAACCAAACCCTGGCTGGGCCCCTTCCTAGCTGGGGTGCCCTAAGCGCTTTACTTAACCTCTCTGCATTTTATTTTGTCCGTTTGTAAAACAGGAATATTAAGGCAGAAGCTTGATGTGAGAACTCAGCCAGTTAATAAGAGCAAATAATGGCAAACCAGCACGATGTGGTTGGCCTTCCTCTCCTTCTGAGTCCTCCTGATTACCTCCACGCCACATGTGCGTCCCGCGCGGGGTGCTCCTCCCCCCCAATCGTTGGGAACCCAGGACTGAGTAAGCGAGGAGCTGACTGCGCCCTTATCCATCAGCACAGCGTCCCACTGAGGCTTTAGGGGGCGCCAACAGCCTTTTCACTCCCCAATCCCCTCTCATTTGGGGGTCCTGGGGGTCGCCAAACGCGCGTTGCGAGCTGGATGCCTCCGAAAGGAGCCAGGTAATTGAGTTCAATGTGAACCAAGGACATTTCAGGGAGGTCCGCACCCGGCAGGCCCGGGGTCAAAGCCAGTCACTGCCTCGGGCCGCCCCGCACAGCCTCTGCTCCTGGAGGCGGAGAAGGAGAGAGGCGCCGAGATTTGGAAAGGACCTGCTCTCCGAAGCCAAGCTGCAGAAGGAGGGAATTGAGAGTTGTTGGATCCAGAAAAAGACGCGGCGGGCAAGGGAAGCAACAGGAAAGGAGGAGGAAGAGGAGGCAATAAAGAAAGCGCTGGGAAACAGAATCCCCTGGGGGACCCAGCCTGCAACACCTGGGCAGGGGGTGGGGAACAATGCAGCAGCTTTAGGTCAGAAGTGCACAGGGTGTTTTTGAAGAGGGGGCGCTCCGGGGAAGCCGGGGCCTCCCTCGGGATGCCTGGCGCCCCTGCGCCCCGGGCGCGCTCTCCGGCGCCGCTTACCTTCGCCGGGGCCGCCGGCGCGCACTTCCGGGGGCTGCGCTCGGGGCGTGCGGGGCCGAGCCGGGGTACCCGGAGCCGATCACCGAGAGAAGGACGCGACAAGGCGGTGCTCGGGGGTTGGGCTGGCCCTGGCGCCTCGGAGAGAAATCCCAGTGGAGGAGCCGCCGGGGCCGGGGCGGGGCGCGGCGCGGGGTCCCGGCCGCGGCGCTCAGGGGCGGCCGCGCGGAGCCCCGCAGACGCTGGAGGAGCCCGAGTCAGTGGGAGGAAAAGGTTGTCTCATTTCCTTCGGTCTCCCCCTTCCTCCACCCCCTCTGCTCCGGACCTGCCCTCCCTCTCCCCCGCCCCCTTCCCCAAGCCAGCGGCCCATGTGGGCGCTCGGAAGACGCGAAACCTGAACGGCTGCAGCGTGCGGCGCCTCCCTCCGCGCCAAGTTAGTTCGCGCTCCCAAACTCCTGCCTGCTTCCCCGCGCTTCCGACCGTCTTCAGGGCCCCGGAAGGTTCCCCGTCGGCTGTTCTCACCCTGTCCCGGAGCTCTCGCCTTTCCCCCTACTGGGACGAGCCCAGATTTGAAAGCAGACCTCCAAGCTGCTGCCAGCATCCATCCTTTCATTCCTGTCCCGTCGCTTTCTTTGAACCCCTATTAAACCACCTAACCCAGACAGGAAATAAGTACTTACTTTGTTAAGTTTGACCAACTTTTTTTTCTCCAGTGGAGAGTTTTAAAGCCCGATGCATAATCTCGAAGGAATGTTCATTTTGTTCGGATGGAGAGCAACTGCGGTCTTTGTTTGGCCTTGCTCATTCGGAGTTGAGGTTTTGTTTGTTAAATTCAGCAACTATTTATTGAGAGCCTGATAGGCACTGAGCTGGTCGCTGGATACGCAGAAATGAACCAGAAGGACATGCTGTTCCTAGACAATCGTCATAGATTAGTGCAGGCAGAGAGGAGCTCCAGAGATGCTGTGGTGTCTTAAGAGATGGGTCAAGGACTGAAGAGCTTTTTACGGGGTATAAACAGCATAGGCAGAGGCAAGAAGGACTGAGGAAGCCCCATTGGGAAGCAGTCTAGCAGAGGACACAGCCAGGATGGGGAGTGATGGTGGGCGAACAGGATGGAAGATGTTGCACCAGGCCATCAGGAGAGGATGGGAGCTGCAGGGAGCACTGGGATGGAACTGACAAGACCTGATGACCATGAGCAATAGGTTAGGGATGAGGAGAGGATGAAGGAGAGAGGTAACTTGCAGGCCTCTGGCTCAAGTAACCAGTGAGTGACCAGAATCCCAGAGCACCTTCTGGAGCTTCTCCTGCAAGTGTGGTCCTGGGACTAGCTGGATTAACATCAACTGGGAGCTGGTTAGAAGTGGGGACTCTCCAGCCCGCTTAACCTGCTGAATCAGAATCTGCATTTTATCAAGATCCCCAGATGATTCAAACGTGCGTTAGACTTTCGGAAGCACTGCTCTCTCGACCACTGACTGTATATTAGAAACACCTGGAGAGCTTTAGAAACCAATATGAGGCCCCTGCTCCACCCCCACAAATGCTTATTTAATTGGTCTGGGGTGGGGCTCCAACATCAGTGTTTTTGAAATGCTTCCCAGATGATCTAATACAGTCAGAGTTGAGAACCACTGTTCTAGACTTACACAAGAGCTACTTCCTTTAACCTTGAAATGCAGCCCTTCAGAAAGGGAAAGAACAGCTATGTGTAGATGAAAACGTAAAGACAAGTGATCCCGCTCTCATACAGAGATGACTGGTCTGCTGGGAGGGGCCTTTGTTTCCTACATTAATCGGGGAACCAGATTCTAGCCTCAGATGGCTACTAAGTTACTATCTGAACTTGGGCAAGTAAGTACTCCCCTCTCGGGCCTCAGTTTCCTTATCTATAAAATACACACCTAACTCTAGACGGCACACCCTGGCATGCAAGGTGCTGTGATGAGGGCTCCACCTAACTCTCCAGCTTTATCAGTAGGAAGGAGGAGAGGTGGTGGTGAGAAGTGGGTTTTCCTGGTGGAATGTTAGGTGTGCCAGCTCCATGCACAGCCATGCATGAACACCAGAGATCAGAGGATTGTGTGCCGAGCACAGGTCTACACACATATGATTGGTGCTCAATAAATATGCACTAAATGAATGAGTAAACAAATAGGGCACAGATGCCAGGAGGTGGCATAGACTTTCCATAGGATGGACCTAATCCAGAGCCTATTCATTTGCCCCCCTAAGCCAGAGGAAGGCCAGCCGGAAGCACTGTGACCCATGAACCCAGCTTTGGATCTGAAACTACTGCTACAGCCGTCCCCTCTTATCTGCGGCTTCACTTTCTGTGGTTTCAGTTACCCAAGGTCAACCAAGGTCCTAAAATATTAAATGGAAAAATTCCACGAGTAAACAATTTGTGAGTTTTAAATTGCACGCTGTTCTGAGTAGCATGATAAAATCTCTTGCTATCGCTCTCCATCCTGCCTGGGACGTGAATCTTCCCTTTGTTCAGCGTATCCACACCGTATACACTCCCTGCCCGTTAGTCACTTTGTAGTCTTCTTAGTTATCAGATCAACTGTCACATATCGCAGCTTGTGTTCAGGTAACCCTTATTTTCCTTAATAATGGTCCCAAAGCACAAGAGTAGTGATGCTGGTAATTCAGATATGGCGGAGAAGTCATAAAGCGCATCCTTTAAGTGAAAAGGCGAAAGTTCTCAACTTAATAAGGAAAGAAAAAAAATCACAAGCTGAGGTCACTAAGATCTATGGTAACTTTTATTACAGTATATTGTTATAATTGTTCTATTTTGTTATTAGTTATTGTTACATCTCTTACTGTGCCTAATTTATAGGTTAAACTTTATCACAGGTATGTATCTATAGGAAAAACAATATGTGTAGGGTTCAGTACTATGTGCAGTTTCAGGCGTCCACTGGGGGTCTTGGAATGTATCCCCCGAGACTGGGGGGAGGACTACTGTATTAAGAACTGCTAGGATGTGTTGAATGCTAGTACACACCAGGCATTGGGCTAAATGCTCTGCTTAGGATCACCTTACTGCATTATAATGAAGAAGATACTGTTGAACCCCTGCACTCCAACTGGTTTTAGGAATCACAGATATGGAGGGATTAGAGCCGCCATCTAGGGCAGCCCCAGCCTCTGTTTGTGCAGCTGGACATTGGTGACCAGAGAGCCCCCGTGGAGGTCTTACAGGTCATTCTCCAGGACATGCATCCTGGCAGCTTGAGGAAAGGGCTTTGGAGTGACTGCTCCAGGGTCCTGCAGAAACATGCTCCCGTAAGCTATCTCAGGGCACCCATGGCTGTGGCTAAGCCTTGGAAAGGGACGTCTCAAAGCTGCTGGCCTCATGGTGGTGTGCACATGCTGCCTTTTAATGAGAGCATCTTAGGTGCCAAAACCTGCGCCAATCCTTTTCACGTATGTTTATTTTAATCCTGATAGCATCAGCATCCTGATGGGTTAAGTTCTTTTATTTTCCTATTTTATAAATGAGAAAATTGAGATGTCATGAAGTGAAGATCTGTTTGTCCCCACAACCCCAGTTTTTTAAGTGGTACACTTTATTGCCACCATTGTGCATGTCCACCACCTCTCCTGTCCCCTCCTCACATCTTCCATGGAAGGGAAAGTCCATCTCTAGGGGGACATAATTAAAGAATAGCATCATAGCAATTCAGACTTTAGGTCAGAAGTGAGGAAGGGGCATGAAGCCCATTTGCCAGACCAGGAAAGACATTCAGTGGCTGCCTTGTGAAGCTGCTCCCCCTGGTCCTATAGGGTCTGTTGGACTGGTCTTAAGGCAGAGGTGGATGGGATGTTCCCACACAAGCTGGGGTTGAGATCCACAAGATGAGCCCGGCAGGGCCAGAGGCAGGAGGGAGTCCAAGTGCACAGGCACAGCACACAGCTCCAGTTACAGCTAGGGGTGGGAAAATAGAAGAATAAAAGGGTACATCCCAGGAAACTGGGATCTGAAAGTAACTACTGCATGCTGGGGTCCAGGCCCAGGGCTGTGAGCTGGGCTCTCAGCATGAACAGCCTTGCTGATGTGGTGCCAGCTGGTCTGGGCCTCCATGCAGAGTGTGCGGGGTCTCCCAGGGCGCTGGTGGTCAGAGCAGGGCTCCACCATCCTGTCCTGCACACTGATGTCCTGGCCAACAGCACATCCAACTCATGGAAAAGGTCTGGCCCCCAGAGCTCCTCCAGTTAGCACAAAGGAGATGTCATTTTAACCCTCAGTGAGGGGAGGCTGTGGCATGCCTTCAGCAGCACAACCATCGTGAGGCCTGGAATTGATAGGAGGGTCCTGACATCACTGAGCTCCATTGATCACTCCCATCTGACAGGGACCCCAGACACATTCTGCTGCTTCCACTTCCAAAACTCCCATCTGTGTTTGCATGACAGCAATTCAACAATTTCACACAAAGCTTTTTGTGGCACACTTTTAGTGGTACTGGTTTTTGCCTCAGACAAAAATATGACCTCAGACTTTAATTATCCTCCTTTTATTGATAAGGAAACTAGAGCACAAGATCAAAAGGCGGACAACAAAACAAAGCTGAGCTACCAGCTGAACTAAGGTGAGACCTTCAGGACTTCGGATATGGCTTTACCCCTAAAAGATAAGCTGCTGAAGGCACCACAAGATGCTTACAGTGATGTATGTCCTCACCCTAAATCGTGCGGGCCATTGTGGGCCCATGCAGTTCAATTCAGCTGCCATTTCCTGGAGACTGCCTGCCCTTCACAGAGAATTGCCCTCAACAGGGTAGGCAATCTGCATGCTACACTCAACTCTCACCTGGGGAGTGTTTTGAAATACAGTCATGTGTCACTTAACAACGGGGATACGTTCTGAGAAATGTGTTGTTAGGCAATTCCATCATGTGCGAACATCATAGAGTGTACTTACACAACCTCAGATGGGATAGCCTGCTACACACCCAGGCTCTACGGTACTCATCTTATAGGACCACCGTCAGATATACCATCCCTTGTTAACCTAAATGTCCTTATGCAGCTCATGACTGTAAATACACCCATTTGTCCGAGAAGTTTGATTATAAAAAGAAATAAAGATATAGAAAAAATCTGTAAATGGATACAAAACATGGAAGGTTTATTTAATAATAATTTACTGATGTGTTTTAAATCATGGGGCAGGTTCAGGCATCTTCAAGGTGGAGGGGAAGGAGGTAGTGGAAGATCAAAGACAAGGGAAGAAGCAGAACGAGGAAGAAAGGTCTGGCAAGCAGCGGCTTGAAGCAGAGAGAAGACCCCTGGCCTGATCAAACTGCCCATGTGCCTGGGGGATTTGAAGTCACACATCTGTAAGGATGCTCCGTCGCTCTGTACATCTCATTACAAGTAAACTCTATACTTCTGAGAAGTAGAGTAAACCATTAAAAATGAATCACATGGATCGCATTGTAAATACATTAATCAAACTTGCTAATTTAAAGGATTCCTAGTGTGGACATTTTGGTGAAAGAAATGAATCAGCCTTTCATTTATTATCTCTTCTTCTGTTAGAAGAATAATTTTAGACTCCTTGTTCATATCCAAAGTAGATCTCAAACTCCTCCAGCTGGTTTTTTTTTTTTTTTTTTTTGCCCAGACACAGGAGGATGACTAGTTGCTGGTTGTAGATACCAGTTTAGGAATAGAAATCACTCCCATTTGGGCACTGGTTAACCCAAATGAGCAGATTGTCATCCATTTGATTTGATTAGATGTAGCACACCTGTGCATACGGACCCCATGTTCCAGAACGTGCAACCGTAAAACTGATGAATCAGAGAACTGGTTAAATGCACGCACTGCGGGGTTTTCAGAAGTTCGGGGGCCCTGCGACCATCTGTTCTGGTTAGTGCACACTCTTCAAGGAAATGAATAATTTGTTATGTTTTGTCTTCTGTCCTGTGTTTGCCATTTATCTTTCAGGCCAAATCACTCTGAATTTCTCGCTCAACACTGTTCACAGAGTTACAGGAAACAAGTGTTTGAGGAATCTAGAAGAGTTTCAGGCAGCCTTGTCAGGGAGCGCTGAAATAGGGCTGTGTTCAGGTCAGTTATGCTGTTAGGTTGAGCCATTTTAATTCAAATTTCATACTTTATTTTAAACTCTAGTGTTTCTTATTCCTCTAAAAATGTGAGTTTTAATAGTTTGCTACATATGAAAAATAATTTTTCAATAGGTCATGTGACCAAAATTACTTGTAATGGGATGTCTCAATTTTATATTGCGAGTCCGTGGTATTTTCAGTATAAAAATAGACACAGATGTTTATCTTCTAGACAACTTTTTAGGGTCATCCATGTTGTGGGTAGGGATCTAACTTGCATTTTCTTAAAGAACAACGATTAGCCATTTCCCTAGCCCTGTTTCATAGTTCCATTGTCTCATTTTTTTTTTATAATTGAAACCTCTCGTTTTTACAGTGGCTTCCTGTTGGTTAGAAAGAGAGTATTTTGTACGGATGATTTATTAAAGTTCTGTTCATGCTTATTTAACCTTGTTGGCCAGGATGAAAAAAGTAAAGGAGTTGCCAACCTAGGCATGAAAACGTCCCTGTGGAAAACGGAGAGGAAAAAAGGGGCAAAATTTACACTCAGCTATGTTTATGGTTGCACTGGTGACTATGTTTTGATTTAAAACCTATCATTAATCAGAGGTTATGTTGTATTGGGCAGCAGCAACTGGCTAGAGAAATATTTTGATTTCTACTCTATTACCCTGAGCAAGACAAAGTGGGTAAGCCAAGAGTATTTAGACCTCTACTCCTGCGACTGCAGCTGTGAGGAAATAATTCAGTGAGCCTCCACTTCACCATAGAAGAAAGCCCATGCTTAACTGATGCTTGTCCCTCATTATCGCATCCCTTTTGGGCACATAACATTTTAAGAAAGGTGGGGGAGGTGACTAGAATGCTGGGGCGACTCAGCTGTGCAGCCCATATTCCCTGGGCTTTTTAGTTCTATTAAAATTTCTTTGAAACAATTGAATGTGCTCCCAGAATCCCCTCATATTCCTGTGCAGATAAAACTTAGCTTTCTGAAAAGGGCCAGAAGGCCTGGGGAACACGAATCTTATCATTTAGTTGTCTGTATCTGTAAACTAGAACTTCAGAGGGGGCATGGCCATCAACGTTATTTATTTGGTGATAAAAGGCATCCATTAGACCTTGTAAAAAGTTGGTGAAAGGTTGGACTGTAAATGTGTGGTGCAGTATTCTTCGACCTGTGGTGTCTAGGAAGTGTTGGTAGTTAAGACTATCAAATGACTAGTTTAATTTCAGCAGGCTGTTGTGGAATGAATGAATTTAAATGCCACCTGGTTAATGACTATCCGTGGGCCTTAACGGCCATCCCATTGCTTTGCCAGGGAATGTCATGGCAAAAGTGAGACAGTGGGTTTAAAAAAAAAAGAAGAAAGAAAGAAAAAGAAATTGTCCTGTTTCCCCCAAACTAATATTTTAAACAAGCACCCATTTTCTTTTCAAGCTTACTCCTGCTGTGATGAATACAATGAAATGACCGTAGGGCATAGCATTAAAAACAATTCTCAACCTCTTGATTTTCCTAAAGTGACATCATTAATGGTGACACATTGGTGTCTCTGTCTGCACATCCATTAGCCTTTCGTAGGGCCATGAGGCAATTTCCTTTGTCTTTCATTATTCGATTTACTTGACTGCCTTGCTCCGATGCTCCTGGAGATCATTTACCACTTCTGGAATTCATAAGCGCTGGGTGTTGGAAGTCTTCATGTAAATAGCGGTGCCATAGGAGGAGGGACAAGGACTCTGTTTTCAACCATTTGTACTTTCTTGGGACAGAACCAGATTTCTTACCTTTGACCATGTGAGGATGACCTCACTCACTCAAGGCTGAGATAAGTCCAGGGGTTTGTATCCGTTTGGCATTGTCTGCACACGCTTCAGACAAGGGAGCAACTTCTACACTTTCCTCTCCCTGATGACTTTTGGAGATCATCCACTACTACACTGAGCTCCTTACTGTTTTGTAAACTCATCTGTTTGGACTCAGGTGTCATCTCTGCATTTCCTACAGAAGTGGTTCTCAATCCTGACTGTGCATTTTAATTACCTATAGAGGTCTAAAAAAAGCCCCGCCAGCAGAGATTCTGATCCAGTTGGTCTGGTCTGGAGCCCAGCTTGTTACTGTATTTTCATCACTTTTTAAACTCCATTCAGTCCTCAACTCATGTAGTCTGGTTTCTGTTCCCAACACTCCACTGAAACTGTCCTTATTAAAGTCACTAATAACCTGCAAATTTCAAAATCCAGTGGCTGCCCCTGAGCTTGTATTGGTGACCTCTCAGGGTATTTTCCACTGTTGGCCACTTTCCTGTTCACAAGCTCTCCTCCCTTCACTTCTGCACTTCCCCATCTCCCAGATGCCCTCCTACCTTTATGATCACTCCTCCTTTGTAACTTTCCTAAACCAGCTTTGCTTCGTAACAAATGCATCTGTTCACATCACTAAAATCCCTCAGGGGTCACCCAGCTCTTACAGGATAAAGTCTAGACTCCTTAGCATGGGACGCGAAACCCTTCGGGTCAGCCCCTGTCTGCCTCTCCCACCCATCCTGTAACAATCTTAGTTTTCAGCCCTATCAACCTCTTTACAGTCTCCCAAACATGTCATGCTATTTCATGCTTCTGTACTTTTGTACCGAATGTTCTTGACTCCACCCCCATCCTCCCCTGAGGAATTCCAGCTCATCTTTTAAGACTCAGAACAAAGGTGAGCAATTCTGGGAAGCCTTCCCTGCCCCCACATAGAGGCAGCGCCCCCTCCTGGGTCCCCAGCACCTGTGACACCTCTTCACTGTGGGCTCTGCACTGTGTTGCACCCCCTGGATCTGAGTCCTGCCAGGGCAAAAGGATCTTGTCCATCTCTGTCTCCAGTGTTGGGCACAGTACCTCGCACCTAGTAGGTGCTGCTATATATATATGATTAGGGTGCAAGAAACATCACACTTCTTTCATTTCTCTGAATTGAATTAAATTTGTCCTGAGCTCTCTACTCCCTCTGTAGGGCAATTTAATCTCAGTCATTATTGAGGCATGCCCTCTCCCTAGGATCAGGGGAAGGTCCCTGGTGGCTTGTACCATACAGAGCATGTGAAGGGGGCCCTCTAGACTCTGTCTACACTGGTCACCACATCCAGGCTTATTGTCCAAGCCTGCATGGAACCATGAGACAGGTTCTTCTGAGGCCTGGGCCTTGGGATTTTTAATCACATGGCTTCTCAAGGCCACAGCCCTTAATGTGTAGTCATTTCTACCCTCCTGCCACCTCTCCTGCCCCTCAGCAGCCCCTGTGGTGGATGCTGTGGGAAAGCGGAGTTCAGATATTCACACTTCACCACCACCCCCAGTGGTCCAGCTCTTCCTGTCCTTTTCAGGCTCTCCCTTAGCCTCCAGTCTGGCTATGCAGCCTCAGAAACTCAAAGCCCCCGGTCCCGCCCCAGCACGGAGCCTTACGATGCCCCTCAATGAGCACAGGCAGCTAAAACAAAAACAGAAATTAGGATCTCTGCTCCCATTAGAAATCTGTTGTCAGACTTGCAACAAAAAAGCCACCAAAGACGGAAGCACACCAGGGTCTTACTGCCTTCTTAAAGCCAAGGAGAGAAGAGTACAGACAGCAAAGAGAACAAGGCACAGAAGAATATGTCAATAAATTATCCTGCCACATAACCTTCTATGAATTTGTCCAATTACTTAATTAACAGCAGAATTGTCCATGAAAAAAACATGAATGAAATTGTCCTCCCAAAGAAAGACATCTCCACCAGGCTGCCCTCCTCACTCAGCCTTAGCCTCCTCGTTCCTTCCCCAGGGAGGTAGGCCTGACGTCCCCGGGGTCCTCCGGGCTGTGGCCCAGGAACACCGCTCACATGGCCGAGTTTATTTGAGCTGCTGACTCGGATTGCTGACACGGGCATTTGCAGCAGCTGCACTAACCCACTTTCTCTCATGGATGATTTTAATCTCTTTAATTTTTGCCCAGCCTGTGAGAAAACTGAAAGCATGGCTGAGAGGGGGTGGGAGACAGAAGTTGCAGGTCAGGAGCTGAGCGATGGTTAAATCCTATGGGAGGAAGCAAAGGCGTGTGTAATCCTTTCAGGAAAACAAGTATTACTGGCGAGGAGAAAGCTGCCAATGTAACTTTGTTCCAAGAATAAATAGCACATTTTTCCTCAGTGTTTGCTTTTCTCTCTTTGATCCGCTTGAAACCCTCTGAAAATGCCTGGCCAGCGATTTTTCTCCCCTCCAAGGCTGGGGAGAAGGAGCCACAAGCACTCTCTTGAGATTCCTCAAACGGAGGCATAAGTAGGGACTCCCGATCAATGCTGGAGCCTCGAGGCCTGTGGAAGCTGGGGATCCAGACGTTTCCGTGAACTTTAAGCACCACAAATATGCCACAGTGTTTCCAAACACGGCGTCATGATGCCCAGAAGCTGTTTAAAAGGGCAGAATAATGAAGAGGTTCTCTGACCAAAGCCACGGGGAGCTAGGGAGTTTGAAAACAGAAAGAAAAAGCAGAGCTCAAGTGGGTTAATGTTTAGCTTTGGTCCCTGGCCGTGGTAAATGCCTGCACGCAGCGAGGCTGACTAGAGCATGCCCTCACCATGGGGAGTTTATGGTTCAAATGCTCTAGAAACCACAGTCCAGGGTTACATCGTTTTCCCCTCTCTTCCCAAATAGCTTCATTTCCAGGGAGCTGTAGGCAGGACAATACCAATAAAAGATGAGGGCCTTAGCATTAAACAGACCTGCATTCATTTCTTGTTCTTTCACTTACTAGTTGTGCAATAAGGCAAGTTAAGGACTCAGATTCGTCGTCTGTCAGTGGAGAATGATAATACCTATCTTATAGGATGGTCATAAAAAATATATGAAATGTGTGTAAGCTTAGCATCATGCTTGACTTTAAGTGTTCAATAAATGCCAATTCCCCTCCACCTCTGCCTCCCCACAGTATATCATTCAAATCAGAAAATACTAAACACTGATTAACGATAAGACCTGTACTGGCTTATGCAGAAAGCCAAGAAGTAGGAAAACCCACTTAATGGAAAGCTACACGCAAAATGAGTATTCGAGTCTGGAAAGTGTCAAGTAACAGGTACATGTGTTGTCATAAAACTGCGCAGGAGGCACTGATTAATGGCCAATCCCGAGAGTCAGTTTTAAGGGTCCTCCAGAGGGTAAAGTTATCTGAGGGGAAGTTTTATGGAGAGGGATGGACTTGCTCTGGACAGAGAGGCAAGGAACAACTGGACATGTTTTGGATGTTAATAGACTTTCCTTGCTTCACAGGATCCCCTTAGGGAGATTTTGGGGAGATATTTGGAAAGGAAATTGGGGAATGTGGTAGATTAAAGATGGTGGCAAATTCTTTGTCACTATTCCAATCAAGAGGTAGACTTTACTTCTCCTATTCTTGAATCTGGGCTGATTCTGTGACTAATTAACAAATAGAATGTAGCAGGAACACACTCTGCCAGTTTTGGACCTAGTCTTTAAGAGAATCAGTAGCTTTTACTCCCTGCTTCTTGGAACTTTGGCTCTTGAGATGCTGTCTCTTAGAACCCAGATACCACGCTGTGAGAAGCCCAAGCCATATGGAGAAGCCATGTGTTGGCTCTTTGATCAAAGCCCCAACTGAGCTCCCAACCAACAGACATATTAAGACCAGGCATGCGAGCAAGCTGTCTTGCATATTCCAACCCAGTCAAGGCCCCAGATGACCACAGTTGACACCACATGGAGCAGAAGATCCACCCAACTGATTTCAGTCAATCCACAGAATTGTGAGAGATAATACCATGATCCTTGCTGTTGGATACAAATTTTGGGAGTGGTATGTTATACAATAGATAGGTGAAATAGGAAGGGGCTTGTGGGAGGCCTCGAATGCCAAAGCCAAACTCTACACTTTATCATCATCATCATTATTGAAACCATTAGTAAATGATCCGTATGTGCCTGGCGCTATGTTATAAATTCTTAATATACGTTTAAAATTTAACCTGCTGATACACTTATGTGTTAGGTACCATTATTCATATTTAATAGTCAAGAAAACTAAAATTTAGAAAGCTTTAGAAATTTGCTGAAGATTATACAGCCAGAAAATAGTAGAGATGAGAGTCAACCAGTTACAATCTGACCACTCTCAAAGCTGCCATCTTCTCTCTTCGAAAAGAATAAGCAGTGGGCATGCTGATAATATTGGGAGATACAAACACTCTTCCAACCGGAAACTGGCAACCAGTTTGAATAACACAAGCTGCCTGGGCCTGTCAAATAATTCCAGGCAAGAAAATGGCAATGGGTCTAATTCCCATTATTCAGTGACTGTATAGGTACATAAGGCAATTTGGGAAGAATAAGAATGAAAAGCTTCTTAATAAGCATTTGGTGAGGAAAATAGAAGCCACTTGTATTGGTTATTTCTGCATAATCATCCCCTGAAACTTAGTGGCTTATAACAACAATCATCATTTATTATCTATCATGGTTTCCATGGGCCAGGAATTTGGAAGTTGCTCAATGGGGAAATACTAGGTGGGGGTCTCTCAGGAGGTTGACTGGGGTTTAAGTCATCTGAAGACTTGCCTGGAACTGGAGGGTCCATTCCAAGGCAGCTCACTCTCATGGCTGGCAGGCTGGTGCTGGTTGTTGGTGGGAGGCCTCATTTCCTCATCAGACAGACCTCTCTTACAGGACTGTTGAGTGTCTTCATGACCTGAAAACTGGCTTCTCCCAGAGCAAGTCTTTGGAATGGCCAAGGCAGAAGCCAATATGCCTTTTATGACATGGCCTCAGAAGTCACACCCAGTAGCTTCCACCAGATTCTATGGATTACATAGAGCCATCCCTGATTCAGTCTGGGAGGGGACTCCACAAAGTCATGAATACCAGGAGAAAGCAATCATCCAGGGCCATCTTAGAGGCTGGCTACCACATTCCTCTACCTACAAGTTCTAAAAGCTTTAAAATAGGATATTTGAGGCATTCACATCTGTTTGCAGGACTAGGGAACAAAGGTCAAGGAGACTATTTGTGATGATCTCAGCCTACATTACCATCATAACAGGTTCTGAAGAGCTTACTTGAAAGCTGCTTCAAATATCAGAAAACTTTGAGAAATTCCTACGGTCCATCTTAGCCAGCAACTCTGGAGTGAGAGATTCTCTGAGGCTACTTCTGGCTATCTCAGCTGCCGACAGTACCCAAGAGGTTCATTCACAAGGGGGTACACTGAAGCTGCTGAGAACCTCACATCTGCTTCCAGAGAGTGTGACCTCTCCCACTCCTCTCTGCCGTCTACTCTCATGCAGATGCCTCTCATTGACTCACACTACACTGGGATCATAGAAGGGAATTCTGGGAAATGTGATTCCTAACTTTGCCTTGTTGATGTAGGCAGTCTGTGAACGCAGGTGGTGGTGATGACAAACGGACCATAGATAATCCAGCCAAGACATTGGGGGATTTTCAGTCAATGAAACATGCATAATACTATGAATTTTGGCTTAAAATTCTCCCTTCTGCTCCAAAGATAGTAAAAAACAGTTAAAAAAAACTTTTAAGTGAGATAAGGCATGCTCACAAACAAGATAAATGTTTCCATGAATCAAATATTAATGAATAGGGGCTGAAGCCATGAACCTATGAATCCAGAAATGGGCAGAAGAGGGTTAGAATTCTACTCCTTTAGGGATGTTATGGACTGCATGTTTGTGTCCCTCCCCCTCCAAATTTATATGTTGAAGCCCTAATCTCCAATGTGATAGTATTAGGAGGTAGAATATTTGGGAGATAATTAGGTTTAGATACAGCCATGGGGCTGGAGTCCCGGAATGGGATTAGTGTCTTTACAAGAAGAAGAAGAAAGGCAGAGCTCACCCTCTTCAAGAGCACATCAAGATCCATGTGAGCACACAGTAAGGTGGCGGCCATCTGCAAGCCAGAACCAAATGTGCTGGCACCTTGATCTGGGACTTCCCAGCCTCCAGAACTGTGAGAAATAAATGTCTGTTTTCGAGCTACCTAGTCTACGGTATTTTAGTATAGCAGTCTCAGCTGACTAACACAAAGAAATTCAACTCCTGAAGGGTGACGGGACTCAAAAGCAGCCTGTGCCTGATGAGAGACCAGGGCTGGGCTCACTTCATGAAAGAAGCTTACTAAAAGCTGAGATCACACCTAGAGCTGTGGCTTATTAAAGTGGAATGTCTATGACCCTGTTCCAAGTGACTGTCACCCATCCTCATCCTGAAGAAGAGAAAGCCCTTATGTGTATTACCTCTTCACTGAAATCTACAATTTCCTTATATTAGTCTCATCTTTTTAACTTCTTCAAATTACTTCATTAGATTTACCAATATATTTTACTATCTTTGCCTCATTTCTTACATTTCATGTCTTCACTATGAATTTACATCTCTTCCTGCTCAAGTACATCCTTTAGTAACTCTTTCTTCAAAGGTTTATAGAGGGTAAATGCTCAACCTTTTTATATTTCTGAAAATATCTTTATTTTCTCCCCTCTTGTACAATAGTTTAATTGGGTATAGAATTCTAGGTTGACCGTGATATTGCTTCATAACTTTGAAAATATTATTGCATTCTGGCGTCTACTGTTACTTATGAAATGTCTTTTGTCAGTCTAATTCTTATTTCTTTTATTTTAATTATTCTTCTTTTCCCTCTATTAACTTTTAACATTCTTCTTTATCCTTTATGTTCTAGAGTTCCCATTAATATGTCTAGTTGTCGGTTTATTTCATCCTTCTCATCTCTGTGTATGTTCTTACAATCTTAAAACTCATGTTTTTCTATAGTTCTGACATTCTGTTATTAATCCTTCTAATATTGATTTTCTGACATATGCCATTTCCTTTATTTTATACTTTTTTATTTCCTATTTGATTTGTCTTGGAACTTTTTTGCCTGCCTTCCATGTCATCTCAATCATATTTTTTAATCTCTTTAGCTCTATAGCTTTCTGTGTGGTTTCTATCAACTACATCCCAATTCATCAATTGTCTCTACAGAGTTCCCAATCTAGAGTTTATTCTATGTATCGATTTGTATTTGAAATTTCAGGTAATATCCTGACATTTCCAAGATTTCTGGTTCTTTTTTTCTATGTTAACATTTTCCCTTTTTCAGGATTCATATCTATATTGTTTTTGTTTCACAATTTCTTGTTCTTTTTTATGGATATTATTCTCCCTCTTAACTTTTTGGATATTGTGTTTATTTATTTAATAGCCTACATATAGGGCTTACTATGCACTGGATATATTAATTCCTTATCAACAATTCTATAAGAATACTCTTGTTATCCCTATATTACAGATCAGGAAACTGAGGTTGAGAAAGGGAGTTGAGTAAAAGGCAGCCTTCCAGAGTAAGACAATAAGAGAGAAAAGGAGAATTCAACTTTATTGTAATGTTTTATTTCTTTAAAAAAGGTGAATTTGAAGGAAGAAATGGAAGATATCTGGTACAATATCCTTATCAAATTACCTTATAATTTACCTATGCAATTCTAATCAAAATCTCAGTAGACATTTTCATTGAAATGGACAAATTTTTTACAAATGGCATATGGAAGAACAAAACGCCAAGATATAGCCAAGATAATTCTGAAATCAAGAACTTACCCTACCAGTTATATAGGCTTACTGCAAAGTAAGACAGCGAGTAAAATGTAAGACAATAACAGCCCAGAGATGGCCAAATAGATCAATGAAATAGAATAAAGAGTCCAAGAATAGACACAAGCATAAATGAGTCCTTGGTATAAAGTAGATGAGGCATTGTAAATCACTGGCAGAAAGACAGACTATTTAATAAGTGGAACCAAAACAACTTGATTTCCATATGGAAATTTCCATAGCTGAAAAATACCACTGGATCTCCACCTAATACCATTCAAAAAATAAATTCCAGATTGATTGAAAAACATAACAATACCTATATGACCTTGGAAAGAGAAGGAACTCCTAAACAAGATACAAAAAGCAGAAATCATAAAGGCTTCATTAATTTGACTAAATCAAAATTAAAGCTTCAGTACAATAAAGGCCACTTTATTGAGAGGGACAAGTGTTCTTTCCTTATATTCACAGAAGAACATAAATGGATGATTAGCATATGAAATACCAGTAACAGGAAAATGAAACATAAAACAGCACTGAGCTGGTATTTAACATTTTCAATAGGACAAAAGCTGAAAGCCTGACATATTCCTGTTGGCTAAGATAAAGGAAGGAGGAATTGTCAAACACTTCAGCTGCCCTGAAGGAGTCTTCTTGTCCCCAGAGCCTACCTACCTCACATGTTGACCGTGGCTGGGTCAATCGTGGGCAAAACTTAGGAAAATCTGACCAGGGCTGCATAGGAGAGAGAGCCAAATGCTTCATAAAATTTGCAGCCATGCTAGCTCTGAAACTAGAGCAGGCATTCACCCAGCAGAATTCCCTCAGAGCCAGGATCAGTAACGAGGGGGGTTTTTCTCTAGCAAATGCTCAGCCCCAAGCGATTTCATTACCAAATCTGGATGGTTCCCAAACTCTTTCTATACTAAAATCTAACTCTAATTGTGCTGGCAGAGGGAAGCTGGTTCCAATTAAGTAAAGTTACTTCTCCAGGCCCATATCTACACCATGCCAGTTTCCTGAAGGAACACACAGAATATGATTGAGGAAGTAGTCAGTAATTCCCAAGAAATCAGAGTAAAGTATAAATTGATAAAATAATATTCAAATTTTCGTGCATGGGAAAAAGTGAATCCCAGGAATTATACAAAGCAGATAAAGTCTAGAACATAGTAGTGACTATTACAATAAAAATATGAAAATATGAATGAGAGGCAATGTTCACATGAGTTTTGGAATCAGGCAGGCCATGAAGGCCAGCTCCCCTTTCTAAGAAAAACATGAAGTTTAAAATTTCCTTATCTTTTCTGACCCTGTTTCCTTTGCTGTAAAAGGCTATTAATGCCTACTTAAGGATATTAATACCTACTTGACAGGATTTTTTCTGAAGAGTAAAAATGGAAATAAGTGTAGGGCATTTAGCATTGAAACTGCACATACCAGTTGCTCAATAAAAAGTGGTGATAATGCTAATGGTGGTGGTGGTGATTTATAAGCACTGAGAGAGAATGCAATGATCATTAGGGACTGGGGAAGATTTATTAATAGCTGTTCCAGACTGATTTCATTTACTATTTAATTTGGGTTATTAAGTTGATAAACTAAAGAAATACCATTAACCCTAATATGTCTTCACTTTATTAAAGCATTTAGCAGGGTCGTTCATTATATTATGTGTTTGTATTCAAAATGATATCATGTTACCTATGAGGAGGGACCTTTGGTCTGTGAATAATCGTACCAAGCCACTAACTTTGTGTCAATCTTGAGGGTAGCCAAGATGTTTACGACCAAGGTGCTGCCTTGTTTAATATGTTTACTGATGGTTTGGATCAATTCATAGTAAAGATGTTTATACATTTAAGCCTCCATCGAACTGATCTTATCTTGTCAGTTTGGGACAACCTGTATTTGTTGTAGATAATAACTGTATAACTTTTATTATCACCTCCCCCAAGGAAAACATTTAAATTTGACTTAATCTCTCCCTGAGAGAAATTAAATACTAAGGACTAAGATTTTGTTGAGTAAGGCTGAGCTTTGGAGAGCCGCAAACCATTGTAATATAGAGATTTTTCACTAATCATTCCCATTGAGAATGCATGGGTTAAGATAGGATAAATAACCCATGCATTTTATTTTAATAAAGAATGTTCAAATTCATATTATATCATAAGTATTTCCTCATGTTAATGTCAACTTTTTATTTGATATTAACATTTTATTTGAATAGACGCTCAGTTTGAGTCAACAAAGAGATACAGCTGCTAAAGGATCATAATCATGGGCTGTGTCAAAAAGTCAAGTGTTGAAGATGGAAGTAGCGGAAATTCGAATGTACTTTGTGTTGATGAGACTTCTTGAGTGTTGATCCAGTTCTACACAGCAAACCACCAGTGAGGTTCTAAGAAGCTGCAAACAATTAGAGTTGTGAAGGCTTGTCAAATATCACATGAGAAGCCAGATCATGTGAGGAACCAATCATAGAAGAAAAACCCAATGGACTCAGAATGATTAGACTGAAGAAAAAGAAATGTATAAGAAACATGATAATTATATTTAAATATTCAAAGGAAGAAAACCGGGAAAATTGTGACTCAGGAAGCCCACTCACAACAAGGCCACCTTTTATAAGTCAGAAGAAGAGAAAGACGTTGTTAGCGATGCAAGAACCCAGAAAACACACAATTCAGTTCCCTTTCTGAATAAACTACTGTCATCACTACTGTTCTAAAAGTTGAATCCTAAGAGCAAAACGGCATCCTGGATTGCACCCTAGAACAGAAGAAAGATGTCAGTAAAAAACTGGGGAAATCTGGAAAAAGTCCATACTTCAGTCAATGCATGGCATCTATGTCAATTTCTTAGTTTTGTTAAATGCACTAAGGTTATATAAGAGGTTTATTTGGATTTCCCTGTTTTTTTCTTTGATTTTTTTTTCCCCTGAGCTAAAATCTGTGCCAATCTTTCTCTATTTTATATGTGGGTAGCTGGCACAGCATGGCCGCCAATGAGTGATGTAGGCCCATGCCTGGGAACTGAACTTGGGCGGCTAAAATGGAGCATGCTAAGCTTAACCACTAGACCATGGGGCTGGCCTCTAATTTTTTTCTCCTACCCAAAGCCCCAGTACATGGGTGTGTATCCTAGTTGTAAGTCCCTCTGGTTCCTCTATGTGAGCTGCTTCCACAGCATGGCCACCAACAGGTAAGTGGTGTGGTTCCGTGCCCGGGAACTGAACCAGAGCTGCTGACCAGAGCATGCCGAACCCCAACCGCTAGGTCATCAGGGCTGGTTCCCCTGTTTATTTTCCCTTTAAATATTTGAACTTTATGTTGGAGAGACTTCTTCTGGAACTTTGAGTCTAATTCTAGACAGCAAACTACCAGCCTAGGAAAATAATTTTAAAAAGTGGTATGTATAAAGATGTTTATTACATCATTAGGAACGCTCATGAAAATTTGGAAACAAAATGTTCAATAATAAAGGAGTTGTTAAATTATGGTACATCTCTGTGTTTAAATGTCTTGAAGCCACTACAAATTTTTATGATTGTTGGTATTGACATAAGGAAATGTTTATGATGTAATATGAAATTTAAAAGCTGGATACAAATCTGAACCATAGGCCTAAATGCTATACAATTTAAGCAAATAGAAAAAAGATTAGAAAGAAAAAACACTCAAAACGAATACACATCTTCTCTGGATATTGGGTTCTTTTTCTTTTTCTCTTTTTTCTAGTTTTCTGTAATAGGTACATATTACTTTCATAATTTAAAAAATCCATAAAAAGGTTTGAGCTAGTTTCATTATGTAAACAGTTTAGAGGTCACCTGTCGCCTCTCTCCCCCAGGCTTTTCCTGACTATAGAATGTTAAAGGACTGAGAAGCAACGTCTGAAGATTGCACAGCATAAGATAACTCACAAGGAATTTTTTTAAGAACAAGAACTATGGCTTAATCCATTAGAGCTGGAGAAAAACTGTCTACGTGCTCCTAAGCAGTCACAAATGGCTTAGAGGCAAGAGGGCCAGCAAGGTGGAAGAGCATGCCAAAGATATCTCAACTGGAGATGAGCGTCCCACATATAAAGACAGAAAACAAAGCCAGAGGGGGAGCAATTAGACTCTGTAACGGATCCTGGACAAAAAAACAAAATTACATCTTAGTGCCGACAAATATTCATAAGATAAGTGTGGCAATAATCCAAGCTGAAAAGCATGTACTTAAGTATGGCCGTTATCCAGAATGAAGGTGAAGTCTCATTACCAAAAATGCTTCATGCAACTGTCAAAGACAGAGCAGACAAAATCCAAGTCAGGGAACTGAAATGCCACAGGCAAAACACGGAACACAAAGGGGACAGGGATCGCATTGTAACACGAAAAGCCGTTGCTCGGGTGAGCCAGTCAGTCATTCCCTCCCTGTGAGGGTTCCTTACAGAATGCCGAAGAAAACAGCGCCTCATGCACAAAGATGAAAGACAGCATCATCCCATGTATGTGGGAAAAAGGAGTCTGGCCAAATGATACCAGCACCTGTGCTCATCTTGCACAACCATCCTCAGGTGTTTAGGAATCCTGAAACTGGCCAGAGACCAGCCATGAGTCAGTAACCCTCCGAAGGCACGCCATAGAGCTGTGCATTTCATTTTTCCACTGATGGGCCACGTATGTATGTGAACTGTTTATACCCTGATAGTCCATTTGCTAGCCAGAAATAAGGGCTTTTTAGAAATATAGGCTTTATTAACCAAAGCAAATCAAAATACATTTTAATAAATGTAGCTTCTATAAAACATTTATAGGCCTGTTATTGGTCTCAGTTCCATTTTGTCCTTGTTAATTATAGAACTGGTATCAACAGGCTAAGTTTTTATCAAGCCTGTGGAATATATCCATAGTTTAGTCTAGTATACACATCTCTGTCTCCAAAACTTCAGGATTATGACTTTTTCCCAGTGGATACAAGACACTTTTAACCCAAACAGTCAGGCTGTTAGAGCTAATGTTCAGTAGTTCTGAATATCCTCAAGTTTCCATTCCAAGAATGGCTACAGAAACTTAAACAATGATTCCTACACATTAAAAATCTAGGACTAGTACTGTGAATTCATTTCTGTCAAATATCTACAATTTCCATGAATCTGTATTCCCCCTGAACGCAGGGCAGTTGGATAAAGGAAAATATGTCCAGTCTGAATCTGAGTACCTTCACTTCCTTCGATAAATTCGAGATCCTGCAGTTTCAAGGTTAATGTGTTCAGATGTCTTGTCATTTCACCAAAGACGTAAAATTCTCTGAGCTATGGAGAGTCTGAGAAATGAGGTCTTGTTCCCCTAAATTCTTGGCCTAAGAACAAAGTTCAGTAAACCTCAGTTCTGACTACATTAAATAAAATAAACTTTCATTCTCTGTTTCAACTTATTGAACTCTCTCTCAAGGAAGAGTCCTGTAGAAAATTCTGCCTTGCTCACTTTCTCTTCCTCATCATGTAAGAAAACTGATACAAATATTCTCAGGAAAAAACCACCTGATAGAAGATTAATGGAAGCTGGGGTCACCCACCCTTTCTGTGAACATAAATGTAAATGCTGGTTCTATTTTTAATTGCAGTGGCCCATTTGTGACATGTGAACTAAATTTTTCCAAGGTATTGTATATATTAAGCAGAAGGGGCAAAACCCAGGAGGTGTCACCCCAGATCAAATAACACATTGACTGAAACTCCCTGAGATATACAGTTGATCTTCTTGATCCTTTCCCATTCTCACAGGTGGCGGAGGTAGCAGAGAAGCTGGTCCCTGAAAGTGAGGAAGACAGAAAGGAGACATTAGGGGCTGCTTGCCAAGGCCCCCAGTCCATGAGCAGGATTTTCCCTGTATACCTGCAGCAAGCCCTCATGAGGGAGAAGTTGCAAGGGCAAATATTTGTCATGGGTATGAGCAATTTACAAAAATATTGCCCCTGAGCCACAAGCCACAAGCCACGGCTGCTCTGTGAGATTTATGGTCTATTTGTTTCCACTTCACTCAGCCAGGTTTGTCGGAGGACAGTTTTGTTCCCAGAAGACTTATTAGTGAGTGAGGGCTGTAGATGTGTTGCAACTTAAAAATGGACTAGGGTGTGAACATGTAAATTTTATTCAAACACAATTGACACATGCAGCTCATAAGTCAGGATAGGCCCTCTGGGGAAATTCTAGTAGACAATACTGTCAGAGATAAATTTGAAGATAGATTTTTTTTTTACACTGTCTGGTTTCCTTCCTTTTATTTCCCCGCTTTAGCTTATGTAAATTGCCTAGCACAACTTTGGCTAGATGAGAATATTTACATTAGTGAGGCAAATCCTCCAATATTCCTCTGTTCTCTCTTGCTCAAGAGAAGCATTTAATATTTCAGAAGTAACAGCCTGAACAGTGCAATGTACATCAGGTAGGATGACTTCTGACCTTCTGATTCAAGATGGCTGACAGATTTCACAAGGCAACCTCTCCTTTCACCCAAAGTTCTTAGAAAGGATAATCCACTCTAGAAAACAAGAAGATGTACCCTCAGTGAACCAGAAATCAGTGAAAAAAATCACTAAAACATGGAATACAGGTAGGATTGTATAGAAGAAGAAAATTACAACCAAAAGGCGCAGAGGAGAAGGCAGCTACAAAAGGTGACGTGAAGGCTGGGCACAGTCCACCAGGAGGGTAGAGAAGGCAGGGCCCTGGAATCACTAACAGGATTATTATCTAAGCTTCCACAGTAAGAGCCACCAGGGGTATAGAATCCTTCCTATCCTCCCACTTTCCCGTCTTCCCACCCATTCCTCCTACTTAGATTGATCTACTTGGACCTGGCAGCAAGCAACAGAGCCAACTGTGTTCAGAGATGAGCAACGAGCATGTGTGCTTGGACAATGAAGTAGACTCTTACCTTAAGCAACTCACAACCCCCTGCAAGTATGAGGAGTTCTCCTGCCTCGGAGTCTAACCATCAAAGCAACACATCTAGCAGCAATTTGTTTCTCCCTAGACTCGCTTTATGCACCCTGAGTACAGCACAGCAGCATGCAATGCCTCCCTCCCACCTCTCACCCTCTCCTATGCATGCTTACAAGCAGGTAATGCACACATGGCGGTTAACAGGGAAAAACAAACACAAAGAATCACTCACAAATCATTAAACATTTGAGAAAATCTAACACCACTAAAAAGAGGCATCAAACTCAGGGAATACAAGAACTTGAACTAGTGGAAAACAGAGGTAATGAGGCAAGCAGAGAAAACAACCACAAAGTGAAAAGAGATATACATAGTCATAGAAAATAATTGCAATGACCATGCCAGACAAAGGCAGAATATGCAGAATATATAAAGAACTCCAATAAATCAATAAGAAAAAGATAAACAATCCAAGTGGAAAATGAGAAAAGAGTCCAAAGAAATAATTTACAAAAATAAAAATATAAAAACAGTTTAATCTCACTATTAATTGGAGAAAAGAAAATTAAAATATCATTTTCACCTTTGAGATAAAAGACTCAATATAAAATAATAGCAGAAATAGGAGAAAATACTGCTCTTCTGTAATGATCCAGATCCTTTGACACAGCCATTCCATTTTTCTTTATCAACCCTAGAGAAACAGTCACATCCGTGCCCAAAGTCACATATATAAAGATGTTTATGGCCACACTCTTTGTAATAACAAAATCTTGAAAATAACCTTAAAGTCTTTAAATAGGGAAATTATTAAATATACTATGGCACATCCATATTATAGAAAACAACTACATAGAAAACAATGAGATTTCTCTATACCAACATGGAAAATTCTCTATTATATGTTAAGTGAAGAAAGCTATTTGAAGACGATAAGAATAATAAATTCCATGTATGTAAAAAAATTAAAACACACAATAATACTATATAATTTTACAGGTATATATACACATGTAAATACGTGTATGAAAATTTGAAGGGGTACACATATAATTGATAACAGCAATCCACCCTGGGGAGGGGAATGGGAAACGGGAGCTGGCCAAGAGGGATTTCAGCATTATTTGCAATACCTGAATTATTTGTTAACAGAATATATACACATGTTACTTGAACTAAAAATTAACACTTCTAAATTCAGAAACCAAATTCAAATATAGCTCAAGTAGGGAGAGAATTATTTGTTAAACGGTAAAGAAATCCCACTACCCAGGATACCAATGCAAGATGCACTGGTGACAAGTTTTGCAAACAAGGTGAAAGAAAGCAGCCACTCAGTTGTTGTCCTCCTGCTAAGGAAAAGCATAATAATCTCTGACAGGTTGCCACTGCCTGGATGCAGCCCCACACGCTGGCTCAGGAGATGAGGCAGCGTTTCCTCTCTGAGTACTAGGGCTCTCAACTTCTCTACCACCATAGGAGAGGAAAATGATCTCTGGAAATAACGTCTTCCTATAGAGCACACCTCTGCTGAGTGCAGGAAATCCATGCTCATTCCACTGACAGAGAGATTGTCTCCCACCACTGGCTTTTCAGAAAAATTGGGAAACACGCCTTGTAAGACATGCCTTTAAAAAGATAATATTCCATAGAGTTTTAAACATTTAAGCAGAATTTTCTTTAAGTTCGTTTATGTCCCAGCATTTGTAATTATCAGAGTTCCATGTGATAGGCAAACAAAGGCCATTACCTTTCAACCAGTAGCATCATGTTCTCAACACCTAGTGGCTGTTCTGAGAATCCTGACAGGTCACTGACATATTTACTGGGGAGAAGTGTTCATTTAAGCAAGAATGGGAATAGAATTCTGTGATTAAGAAGTCTTTAAAGTGGAAAATATAAACACCACATTGGTTATGGGCATGCTCTTACCAGTAGACACATAAGAGAGAGGATGCTTCAGAGTGACACACCTGCCATCACCGGCTGTATCAGTCAGGCTAGGCTAGATTATGCTACAATAGCAAACATCTCCCAAATCTCAGCGGCTTCAAAGAATAAAACTTCCGTTCTTGCTAATATCATATGTCTGCTGTAGGTAAGCAAGAAGTCCCTGTACATCATCGCTGCTCAGGAGCCCGTGCTGATAAAAGAACCACCATCCACAACATTACTACTCATGACGCAAATGGAGAGAGAGAATTCTGGAAGGTCTTGCACTTGTAATAAAATGCTCTGGCCCAGAAGTGACACACATCACTTCTCCTCTTTGGCCAGGGTTGTTTGTATGGTCCCACTCAATCACAGGGGTCCAGAAATGCATCCCAACTACGTGCCAAGAAGAGGCGAGAGCCATAAATATTTAGCAAACAACACTACTGGTTGTCACGTTAATCTGGTCCAGAGACATCTACACTGGGGATCCCAGGCCAACACCAAGTTAAATGGAGGGCAAGTATGTTAAGAACTTGGAGGCCCAGCTGGCTTAACTAGGGAGAGACATAATTCATCCTGTCCAGGAGTCTTAACAGACATAGAAAAATTCCAGTAATGTCTAGTTTAGGATACTCTGGGCATGTAGGTGATGCTGGGGCATTTCTCCCAATTGCTCACAAACGATTTATGATCAACAGTTTCCAAAACTGGCTGATCATCAGAATCATCTGGGAAGCTTTAAAAAATAGAAATGTGTGAGTCTCATTCCTAACAGTTCTCATTCAAAACACAGCTGGAATGGGCCTCAAGAATCCAGGCATTCAAACCCCAGACCTCAGGGATTCTCTTGTCTGTTAGGTTTGGTCACTTTTGCTGAAGACACTCAGTCATCCAGTTGTCCTCATGCAGGATGAGTCACCAGCCTTTCTAGCTTCATAGACCACTGAGACTGATGAGCGCCCTGGGGGACCCGAAGGGAGCCAATGAGCACGAATGCACTAGAGTGAAAGAAACACTGGCTGAGGGTCATAACACCCGTTACTTGGTCCTTGTTCTGATTATCTGTTGCTGCATAGCAAACCATCCCCAAACTTAGAGGCTTAAAATAGCAACAAGCATTTAATTTGTTCATAAATCTGCATTTGGGGCAGGACTCCACAGAAATGGCTATTCTTGTTCCATGTGTTTCCAGTAGAAGATCTTGTACTGGGGCTGGAGGATCCATTTCCAAATTGGCCACAAAAGGTTGACTATCACTAGGGGCTATTGACCAGGGACCTCAATTCCTTTCCACGTGTGTCTCTATGGGGCTACTTGGGCTTCCTCACAGCATGGCATCTGGGTTCCAAAAGTCCATGTTCACAGAGCAGGAAGTTGAAGCTGCCAGTCTCTTAAACCGGCACCGTGTCACTTAGCAGGTTTCTATTAGCCAAGCAGACGCAGAGCCTGCCCAGATTCAAGGGAGGGTGGGTGTGGATATAGTTCTCACTTGTCAATGACAAAACTATCAAAGCATTTGAAGGCTTCTTTAATTTGCCACAGTCCCAGCTCTGCCCTTTGGCCTTCAGGCTTCTCACCTGTGAAATCAGAGTCAGATTGGATTATCTTTGAGGGCCCTGCCAATCCCCAAAGTCTACGAGTCACTGGTTCTGATGCATAATTTACTGACTGACAAAGAAGCCCAGTCTGCGAGTCGATGCCCTTTGTAAGCCTACACGTGGTGACAGCTGACCTCAGCCAGCAGACACGCAGTGCTCACAGGGCTGCGGCGACCCTGGGCACCCAGATCCTCTGCATTTCCCGCTAAACTCACTGCCATTTTTCTCCCCAAAGCCAACATAGTATCTGAATTCCTGGAACCTGACAGCAGCTTCCCTCAGGGCTTCCTAACCGTCCACATCATTCTTGCCCCATCTCTTGGGCAATAATTCATAAACTAAACATGCAATGAGCAGACAAGAAATTTCAACAGGAGATTGGCAAAACCCACGGGCATAATGAAGGGCTTCAATGAGTGGGCTCTAGTCTGAGACAGTCTGTGTTCAAACACACTCAACACCACACTGTAGCTTAGTGAAGAGACTTTGGGCAAAGTGACTTCACCATTTTAAATTTCATTTTTCTGTTTTTTTTGTTTTTGTTTTAAAGATTGGCACCTGAGCTAACAACTGTTGCCAATCTTTTTTTTTTCTGCTTTATCTCCCCAAATCCCCCCCGGAACATAGTTGTATATCCTGGTTGCAGGTCCTTCTAGTTGTGGCATGTGGGACACTGCCTCAACATGGCCTGATAAGCCGTGCCATGTCCATGACCAGGATCTGAATTGGCAAAACCCTGGGCCGCCACAGCAGAGTGTGCAAACTTAACCACTCAGCCCAGGGCCGGTCCTCATTTTCCTGTTTTAAAATAGTGATATAGGGGCCGGCCCGGTGGTGCAGTGGTTAAGTTTGCACGTTCTGCTTCAGCGGCCCGGGGTTTGCCGTTTCAGATCCCGGCTGTGGACGTGGCACCGCTTGGCAAGCCATGCTGTGGTAGGCGTCCCACATGTAAAGTAGAGGAAGATGGGCATGGATGTTAGCTCAAGGCCAGTCTTCCTCAGCAAAAAGAGGAGGATTGGCAACAGATGTTAGCTCAGGGCTAATCTTCCTCAACAAATAAATAAATAAATAAAATAGTGATATAAATAGCATCTACCTCATAGAGTTGTTGTAAGAGTTACTTGAGATAATGCATATAAGGCATTTATCACAGAGTCCAGTCCATTGTGGGCACTTGCTAAATATTAGCTATTGTCTTTTCTGTCATGAGCAGTAGTCACTCTGGCCTCTGTGCATCTTCCAGAGCCAGAGGAGATGGATCTTGCTGGAGCAGGCAGTGGGAGGCCCAGGAATGCCATACTGGGGTAGGCCTGGCCATTGACCTCTGGCCTCCCCATAGGGGAAGCAAAAGATGACTGCTGTGTGCATCTCGCTCCTGCTCATTAGGCATCAGAGTGGGAGACCCACATGAGCTCACATCTCTGCTCAGTCGTTTACTGATCCCAGTGTGGACGAACGTCTCACATCCTAGGCCACCCAGAGCCTGGAGATATTTGTTAGGTGTTTACCATGAGCCTACTGGATACTGGGGCCACCGCAGTGAACAAACCAGCCAGGGAGCCTACTCTCATGAAGAGCACGTTCTCTTGTTCTACCATATTTGAAAGGCACACCCCTCAGAAGCCTCGGCTGAATCCTTCTGGTCTGCCTCGACTTCCCGTCTCACATTCTAGAATCTGCAACTTTCTCTGATACCTGAAAGCTGACTTCGCAGCCTCTCTTCAGGGTGGGGGGTGTGATTGGAGGGGGAAGACTGTTGACACTCTCAGCAACACTTTTGTGGCCATATGGGAATATTTTGGTGTCTCAGTAAAGTGTAACTCCTCAGTGTTATGACAGAACTGCCGGCTCATTTCTGAAGAAATGCAAAACACAAACGTGCCGGCCTTGTTTGCTTCATCGACGCTGCACTGTAGGGCTGAGTAGAGGGAAGCGGCCGGCCCAACAACATCTTGTAATGTCTCTGCTGACCCTTTCAGGATGGCTACAGAGTTCCAGTGCTTCCTGAACAAGAAAGAAATCTACGTCGGACAGGGGGAGAGATTCTGACGTGAACGAACCAGGCAAGAGGAAACACAGTCTGGGGCTCCAGTGGACGACACTCAGCTCTCAGGAAAGGATGGACAAAGGCCTGCTCCATCCCAGCCGTGTCCACAGAGTCCCTCACAGACACGCCCACTTTGGCCCTTCCTTCTCAGTCACCTCTTGCATGGGATCCCCTGCCCTTTGCAGCTCCTAAACCTCGACCCTCCCCAAGGTTCCCCTTCTCAGACCACTCACCCGTTTGCTGTGATCTCCCCATTCTGTTTCTTTGCTGGCAGCTTCTAGATGAAGATACGCAGCCCAGGCCTCTCCCCTGAGCCCTCACTCCCATTGATCCAGAGGCCTCCCAGACACCTCCACCCAAGGTGCCATGGCCCTTCAAACTCAGTGCTGTGGGTTGAATTATGTCCCCCCAAAAGATGTGTTGAAGACCTAACCCCCAGCACCTGTGAATGTGACCATACTTGGAAATAGGGTCTTTGCAGGTGTTATCAAGTTAAATGAAGTCATTGGAGTGGGCCCTGATCCAATATGACTGGTGTCCTTATAAAAAGAGGAAAATGCTCCATGAAAACAGAGACACAGGAGAAGATCATGTGATGACAGAGGCAGAGATCAGCTGATGCAGCTGCCTGCCATGGAGCACCAAGGATTGGCGGCTACCACCAGAAGCCAGAGAGAGGCGAGCAAGCAAAGACTCTTGCCTACAGGTTTCACAGGGAGCACGGCCTTGCTGACACCTTGATTTTGGACTTCCAGCCTCCAGAACTGTGAAAGAGTAAATTTCCATTGTTTTAAGCCATGTGGTTTGTGGAAGTTAGCAGCCCCAGGAAACGAATATACTCAACATCACTCAAAACGAATTTGGGCTCTCGACCTTCCTCAAACTTGCTTCTCCTCCTGTATTTCTTTTTTTGGGGGTGGACAGTTCCAGCTCAGCCTTTTATTCTCTGCATCACAATGGGAGAATCTATCTTTTTTTCCAGTTTTATTGAGAAATAATTGGTGCACATTGCTGTATAAATTTCAGACATACGGCATGATGGTTTGATTTAAGGCGTACAGCGTGATGGTTTGATTGACGTATACTTTGAAATGATTACCACAGTAGCTTCAGCTAACATTCATCTTCTTGTATAGATACAATAAAAAGAAAAGAAAGAAGAAAAGGAAAAAGGAAAAAAATGTTCTCCTTGTAAGGAGAACTCTTAGGGTTAACTTTCCCATCGATCATGCAGCAATGTTAGCTGTAGTCATCATCTGCCGGAATTTCACGTAAGAAATGAAACAAGTTGCCAAATCAGAAATTTGAGGATCCGCTTTGGCTTCCTCCCCACCCCCACACAAGCTCATGAAGCACCGAGTCATGTCAGCCTGACTTTCTTGGTTCGTCACCCATTCTTCCTCCTCTGAGCCCAGTCTACCGTGGATCAGCCCTCATTACTTCTTCACTAGAAGATTGTAGTGACTTCTTTTCTGTTGCACTCCTGACCAATCTTCCTTCATCTGATATCACCTCCTGCCCCCAGCCTAACCCCTCCTTCACATTTGCCAGTGTGACCTAAAACTCCTCGTGTCACAGCTCTGCTTAAAACCTTCCTCCTACATCCCAATGAATGGAGCATGGCCTTCGGGGGCCTTCTTGAAGGATTTGGCTCCAGTATCTGCCTCCATTTATCATCTTTCATATACTCCTTTCCCCAACCTTGAACTTCATGCTCAAGCAATACTACGTCTTGAACATGTCATGCTCTTTCCTGCCTTCATGCCCTTGCAGGCACTGGTCCTTGTGCCAGAAACATCACTCCATTCTCCTATTTTTCTGGTAAATGTCCATTCATTCTTCAAATCTCTGATTAAGTGTTTCCTCACTCATGAAAGCTTCCAGACTTTCCCCAGGCGATTTTGGGAAGCTTGTGTTCCCTCTGTCCTATAACAATAATTATCTTCTTGTATTATTACTGGGTTATTGACATCCCTGTCTCTCCACCATGAAATTTTGAGAGCACAGGTGATGTTTGTATCTCTAATGCTTGGCATTCATTCTTTTTGTTCTTCTTTCCTTTATTCATTTAACAAACATTTATTGTATTTAGCATCTACAATGAGCTAGACAAGGCACTGGGGACATCACGAGGAATGCTACTCCTTCCCTCTTGGTATTTACTGTCCAGTGGGGAACAAAACTGAGTAAACAGGAGATTACAAGAGAGGCCAGCAATGCCGCCAGGGTCATAGGCACAAGGAGCTATGGGAACAGGTAGGCAGGTACTGTATCCAGTCTCAGGGATTCCTGTGGGAAGTGAGGTCCAGGTGTGTGGGGAGGGCAGAGCACTGTCAAGAATGCTCCCGGTCCCACAAAGGTGGCGAACACAGGGGAAAGGGCAGAGCAAAGGGGAAAAAGGCTGGTGCCATATGCGGGCACCAGATCCCAGGGCCTTCCTTGTAAATCCATTAAAGAGAGTAGACTTTATCCTGAGGGCCCGATGAGTCATAGAAGTGTTTCAAACACATTGTCCTTTTTTTCCCTTTAAAATTGCCTTTATCCAATTGCTTTTAATTAAAGCAAAAACTTTCTTGTAATAAGCAAAACAGCCCAAGATATGGAAACAAGAAATGAAAAACTACTCCCTCTCGTTTCTATCCCGTGAGGTAACTTATGTTAAGCCTCGCTTCTCCAAGCTGGTTTAAATAGATGCGAACACAGAACAGCCATGTGAATTGGGTTTTATTTGCTTATTCGACTTCTTTACAAAAACGGGATCACAGTATACACATTTTCCCACAACTCTGCACTTAATATATTAGCATCTCCCCATGTGACTATGTTGACAGGTCTAACTCATTCACTCTTCTGTGTGACAGCTAGCTCACAGAGTGGAGGCACCATGTTTATCAGCCAATTTATTGGCGATGGATAATTGTGCATCGCCCAATATTTTGCCCCAGCAAACAGTGCTTCTGTAAACACGCTTGCCCATATATTTTTAGGTACTAGCACTTTTATATCTACTGAAATGATGGCCCAAAATGGGGTTGTTAAGTCAACAGTGTGCATTTTGAACTTTAATCAACATTGCCAGATTATTTTTCTCTGGAGGTTTCAGTAGTTCACACTCCCACCAGCAAGATACAAAAGTACTCGATCCTCTGCATTCTCTCAAGCACAAGGCGTTACTGGTCTTTTTAAGATTTGCCAATCTGATGAATAAATAACTAAATTTGACTTTCTCTGACTAATCCTTCTTGACTCCACTTAAATCTTCACTTCCTTTTCTGTGAATTGCCTGTACATATTTTTTCCTATATTCCTATTGCCTTTTGCCATTTTATTACCAATTTATATGAGGTTTGGGTAAATTAAGGATAATATCCTTCCATATGTGCTACAAATGTTTATCTGAGTCTATAGTTTGTCCTTGGACTTTCCTTATGGTGGTTTTTTTCTTAAAACTTGAAAAAAATATGTAGGAACATGTGTCCTTTTCTTTTTCCCTTCACAGTTTTTGGGATTTCCATCATTATTAAAAATATTCCTTCTACTCCGAAGTTATACAAATTTAGAAATTTGGAAAATGAATTTCCCAATAAATTTTCTTCAAATATTTTATGTATGTGCTTATTTGTTTACTGACAGTTAGTAACCCAAACCCATCTGGGATGTATCGTTGGATAGTGTATGAGATGGTGTCTACCTCGCTTTGTTCCCCTAGATGGAAAGTCGACGAGATCAACACCATTTCTTGAACCAATCATAAATTTCCCACTGCATTGAAATGTCACATTTATCAAATAAGTATGTAAACATACTGCGTCCATTCCTGAAGTCTAACCTATTCCATCGAGTTTTTTACTCGTGTCAAAAAATATTCTTATGATGACAATCACTTTATCTTAAATTTTAATTTTTGGTAGGGCAAATGACCCCTGTTTTCTTTTTCACAATTATCTGTCAAAGTCTACAAGGGCTTTATACAACGCCCCGCTATAATTATCCTTTTTATTAAATTCATGTGTGTTTCAAAGAGGGCGTGGTGAAGATCTCAGCGAATCCCGGATGGCCGCCAAGGGACACCACGTGGGTCTCGCAGCCTCAGTCGCCCCGGGCGCTCTCACCAGCAGCCTCAGCCTCGGGTCCCTGCCACCAGATGACCTTCTGAAAGTCCTCCAGAGCTCTGGACCCTGATCGCTATTCTCCCCGTCCCCTCAAGTCCCAGGGGTCCCCTCACCCAGATCCTGGGGGCAGCCTGCCCACTGCTTTCCCCTAGCAAGTCTGTCCCGGGCTGACGGGCTGCCCCCTCGGGGCTTCTCTCCTCCTTCAGGTTCCTGCCAGCTCTGAGCACAAAGGCGTCGAGGACGAATCCCTGCACCCGCTACCAATAGCCACCGCTCCCCATTTCTGCAGCCGCCCAGGACACTTCCGCGGGCCGGCGCAAACCCTCTCCTTCCAGCAAAGGCCTCCCTGCTTCCAGGCCACCCCATGACGTGCCCCAACCCCCGCCACCACCCCACCCCCCCCTCCGCTCTGGACCCTCCCTGAGGTGGAATCGCTCTGGCCTCCTCCCCATAGGCCGTGCTGACGGCAGCAGGAGATGGATAAAGTCAGAAGCATGGTGCTATGGAGTGACTGTGTCCCCCTAAAAGTCCTACGTTGAAGTCTAACCCTTAGTACCTTGCACTGTGACCCTATAATTAGTTAAGTCATTAGGGTGAGCTTCATCCAATAGGATGGTGTCCTTCTAAAAAGGGAAAATTTAGACACAGAGACAACACACACAGGGAAAACGTCAGCTGAAGATGAACGCGGAGACTGGGTGGTGCTTCTAAAAGCCAAGGAATACCAAACATTGCCAGGCAACCACTAGAAGCTGGGGAGAGGCCTGGGATGGATTCTCCCTCATGGCCCTTGAAGGAGCCAACCCTACTGACCTGGACCTACCGACCCTGCTGACACCTTGATCCTGGATGTCGGGCCTCCAGAACTGTGACTCAACACATTTCTGCCGTCTGAGTGCCCTAACCTGTGGTACTCTGTCACGGCAGCCCAAGCGGGCTAACACCCACAGCAGCCCAACAGGACTGACTGGAGGCAGGCTGCCTCCCCGCCTGAGCCCCTCTCTCTGATCTTAGCTGGGGTCAGGTAGGGAGCAGATGACAGCAAGCTTCAGCATGTGTTTTGGCCACGAGGACATGGGCCCCCAGAGCCCTGGCTCTCACCTGGGATGGAGGCACCTCAGGCTCCCCATTGCCGCCCACAGAAGCAGGCGGAGGGCTGTGACTTCGCAGTGGGGAGAGGAGCTGGGGAGAGGGAGGGTGGTAGCCAAGCTTCAGGGGCTCAGCAGGAAACAAGGAGTTAACAACCCACTCTGCAAACCGCCGAAGCCTGGCCTGCTGACTTACCCACGGTCTGTCAGCGTCCACCACACGGGGAACCTCACCCCCTGGAAGGTGTGGAGAGGGCCTGCGGGCATTTGTTAAGCTGTGTCCACTCATTCCTCCTGCCTCCCAGTGCCTGCCTCCCAGTAAGAGCTTAATCTTTGCTTATTGGACAGACGGACAGATGGATGGATGGACCGATGGACGGACAAACGAACAAGGAGACTCTTTGGGCTAAACTGTCTGCGGTGCATGTTTCAACAAAGCAGCTGTGAAGTCATTACCTCGAGGATCTTCAGGGAACTGAGTCAGCAGCTGTAGATTCCCGTTGTGGCCATGCGGATCCCGCATTCTTTCTCATTCGCTGTGGGCTGAGTTGCCCAAGCACCAACCACCGCAGCCAGGCTTCCAAGTTCCCTCCATTAGCGCTCCCTCCTGGCAGCTCCTTACATCAGCTTCACACAAGGGAGGCTTTAAAGAGCCTCTGGCGAGTCTCCCTGGAATTCACAGCCAGCCCCCCTACCCCAAAGTCTACCAAAAGCTTCAGACAAAACTCCAAGGGGAGCGTCTGTATTTAAAAATAGATCTCTTTTCCCAATGCTTCCACGGCTTCTTCTCTTTAGAAAGCACAAGCTCATCTCGAGACAACTGTCCCAGGGAAGATATGGGAAGAAACAAAACAAAACAAAACCCTGAGGCCGATGTGTCATTGTATTCCAGAAACTTCCGCAGAGGGGAATTGCAGTGGGAGGGCGGCTGCCAGAGCTGGGGAGAGACTGCAAGAGACCCTGGGGACTGGAGAGCTGGCAATGGCAAGAAAAGTGCCCTGAGCTGGGCCCAACTTGGCTCTTAAAGAGAACCCCACTACTCATTAACCAGCCCTAAAACCTGCTAAGTGAAAAAGAAAAATAAATGAGCTCATTAAATCCGGAAGGAGGGAAGACCTGGAGGCTTAACCAAGGAAATTCCCAATACCCGGTTAGGAAAACAAGGGGGTGTTGGGCACAGTTAGATTCATGGCCAGGAGTAGGGGCTGGCCCCTAAATGAGGGGTTGAGTCATCCTGCACCACTGAGTAGGGCTCGGCTCCTTCCAGCTCTGCAAACAGGCGCCTGCAGAGGGAAGCGCTCAGAGTGCAGCTGGCAGGGATGGTCGGTGTGGTTTACCAGTTCAAGCAGTCCAGGTCTTTGGTCAAACTAGTGGGAAGTCAGTTGGGAAACCAAGGGGGAAGTTCCAGGAGCATGACGAGTTCTTGGGAGAATTATGACTTCAACCCAGACTGCGGTAACTGCCTGTGACAAATACACCCTCGGGTTTGGCTTAATCAAGGCTGTTCATCATACTCCATCATTCCTCCCCCATTCATCACCCACTTACTGAGGACCCACCATGGATATGCAGGCACCGCGTAGATGCTGCACCTTCAGGCCTGCCTTGCTGGTGCTGGTTTTCATCACCCTTTCCAGGGTCCTGGCTGCTGGTCCCAGCTATACCCCCAGACCATGGCCCACTTTGGTTTGGGGGTTCTGCAGACCTCCTTCAGATCTCCTTCTTCTTGAATGATTGGGCTCTGGTTATTCCTGGCATCTGCTTTTGTCTTGGGTAAAAGAGAACTCCCAACCCACCATGGCAGCCCCAGGCCTAAACAAACAGTGAGTGTGCCTTTCACGATGCAGTTGCACTGCTGCCTGCACAAGAACGATGGGAACACAGATGGGAGAGCAGCTCACTTTACCTGCGTGTTGGGGGAGCCATCAGGGAAAGAACGCCTTCACAGAGGAGACAGACTTTCCCCAAGTGGAGCAGGGTGGGGTTGAAGGTGACTCCAGGCAGAGGAGCGGTGGGGCAAAGGCACAGAGATGTGACAGAGGGTGCAGATGAACAAGAAGCCCACCCACTACCCAAGAGAAGAAGTGCTCACATTTATTCTCTGCCCTTTGCTCCCACCCACTCTTTCTGCCAGGGATGTAGGTCAGAATGATTTTTGTGGCTGACTCACAGGCAAAGCAATCATTTGTCTAAACTTTAAATCTCACAAGGAACCCTGCAATGTGGCAAGATCCATTGACAACTACCTTCTCCTTGCCATCCTTTTCCAAGGTGGACACCATTCCTGAGAGACAACATAGGATTATGGGAAGAGAATGAGTTGTAGAGTCCTAAGCACTGGGTTTGAATCCCAACTCCACAAATAACTAGCTGTGTGGCACTGGACTGGGTAGTTAAATTCTCTGAGCCACACTTTTCTCATCTGTAAAATGGGGTAGTAAATATCTAGCAGACAGAGCAGTCACGAGGATTAGAAATAACATATGCAAAGTGCCCCCCCAATGCTTTGCATATCACCCATGTTTAAAGATGGCCGCTGTTGTTACTCCAGATTGTGGGATGTATTGTCTCACCCTGGAAGCCTTCTGCTCCCCTCAGTGCCTGGTTCCTGTTCAGTAATGATGAGGTGTGGCTTAGCGATGGGCGTGACATCCAGCACTCTGTGATTTCCATCCCTGCAGCAAAAGCACGGGGTTCCCCACTCTGCATCCCCATGGAGCCCACCCTTTGCTCTTGGAAGCTTTAACACTGATTGCCATGGGTGAACAAGCCCTGGGCACCTGAAGTCACTTCCTTATCAGTGGGAGGGGCCAACGGCAGCACTGCTTTCAAATGGTTCCCAGGGGTCTGCTCTGAAGGTCAGGGCCATGGACTGTTCTGGATCTTAAAGCAGGTTAAACACACTTTTACTCTTTGAGGCAGGGTGACTTACAAGAGGGGTGCCTGCAAAATATTACAAGATTAAATTGTCATCCTTTTCTTTAGTGAGAAAAGTGCCAACTTCTTGGCCTGTAGACTCGGACAGAAAATCACCATCGCCTCCCTGGCTGCCGCCCTGAGAAGGCGGGCAGGGAAAGGAAGAGGTAGGGCAGGCTGGAATGCCCCAGGGAGTCACTGAGGGTCCTTTTCTCAGAAGTCTATACGCATGGCAAGTAGCCGCGTTGTCTACTTGTCATGGGAGGGGGGACGGGTGATAACAAGACGCCTTGTGTTTTGAGTTGAAAACAAAGGTTCTCTGGGATCCCTGGGCGCTGGTGCTGCCCTGGGGCTCCTGGGACCAGCTGGCACCTGGACGGCGGCTGGGAAAGAAAACTGGCGGCAGAACTCAGCTGAGCTGCAACCTCGTGATCTCAAGTCGGGGTCACCCCTGGCTGAGGTGACCGCTGAGGGAACGGGGTCATCCTCCCTCGGAGAACCTGAGCGTCTGCGCGGGGACGCGGACAAAAGCCGCTTTGTGGCAGGCGAGGGACCGCTCTCTACAGCGCCACCGTGTGGCAGCTTCGGGCAGCGGCGGCTCCCAGTCCTCTGTCCCTCACACACCCTGACCTCTTGGATAGGTGAGAGGGCGACCTCAAGCAGATGCAGATTTTTCTGCCAAGTAAATGGAGGTCACTTGCCATGCAACTGGAAAAACGAGAGATATGCCCACATTTGCACCCCAAGTTTGTCCAGCAGTCTTGCCCACTTTCATACTCTGCTGAATTTCGTCCCAGCCAGGAGCCTCACCTAAAAATGGATGACCTAAAAACAATCCAAATTGAATGGAACAAGGACTGCTTAAACGTTAAGGTTGTCCGGTCCCTGGGGTGTCTCCGGGTTCCTGACTCAAAGAACAGGCCACTGTGTGGGTGATGGAGCACATGAGGGAGTGAATCGAGACTCTGAACTGACCCCCCACTCCCCACCCTACCAGGGTTTCTACCCACACTGTTAACAGACCTGTTAGATGCGACTTCTCCTGCCTCAGTCTCCCCCGAGGCCCAGGCATGGCTGAGTGTGGGCAAGTTCACAACGTGCAGAATTCACAAGGGAAATATCATAAAGCTGGTTCTATGATCCTTGAGCACAGCCCGCGGCTTGAGAACACGGAAGAGTCTGTAAGATCCAGAGAAGAGAGAAGGAGTTGGGAAAAGATTCCTTTGGAGGGCGCTGTTGCCAAGTGCCCGCCACTCTCTTGAGGGGAGTGGAGGAGCAGCCTCCTCCCCCCACGCCTGCCGAGAGCCTTGCACCGTCCCAGGAGGGAGTCTTGCACCGTGTTGCCGCCGACTGGGGGTCCAGGAAACGCTGAGACAGCCGAGCAGCCCGGGCAGCACAGAAGAGGCTGCCCCGGGACTGGGCTCCGCTCCCAGAACGGTCAGCAGGGATGTGCGAGTGTTTCTCAGCTCGCGGAGAGGCGGAAGAGCCGGGCAGGAGAGCAGAGCGTGGGAGGCCGAGAGGACCCAACAGTGAGATTCGGTGCAGAGGGGCCAACAACGTCGCAGGGCCTGTGGTCAGAGGGCCCAGAAGGGGGGGTCTCTGAAGAGACCACGACTGTACCACGTGGGAAAACCTCAGCTTCAGGTGTTGCCTCACGAGGAGCCTACGTCAGACCCCACTCTTGCCCCCTCATTCCCTCGCGCCCAGCACAATTGTCAACCTTCTTTAGCAAGTTGGGGGGATGTGAGCTGAGAAAGCAGGAAGCTAACCCCTTGGCCTCTCAGACAGCAGGTTTTCACCTACCTTCTACTCCAGTTGGGAGGAGGGGACACAAATGAATGCTAATTTCCATTCTGAATTTTTTTTTTTTTTGAGGAAGATTAGCCCTGAGCTAACGTCTGCCGCCAGTCCTCTTTTTTTTGCCGAGGAAGACTGGCCCTGAGCTAACATCCGTGCCCGTCTTCCTCTACTTTACATGTGGGACACCTACCACAGCATGGCTTGACAAACGGCACCATGTCTGCACCCGGGATCCGAACCTGCGAACCCCGGGTCGCCAAAGAGGGATGTGCAAACTTAACCACTGCGCCACTGGGCCAGCCCCTCCATTCTGAATTTTATATTATTGCATGAACTAGCCTTTCTAAGTATTCCAGTGAGATGTTTGCAACTAAAGGATAGGAGCCCCTACACTCAAGGGCCTACCAGTCACATGGGAGAAAAGTCTGGTGCCTCCACTGGATGCTTGGTGGGAACAGGAAGTAGTTCAGGGCCTGGGAGGCACTGCAAACTGGGTGCCCTTGAGTTCAGACATCCTTGAGGCCAATGATCTCCTCTCTTCCTCTCTTTGCTGAGGACTCTGTGGTGAAGATGGCTGCCCTGCCAGCCATCCTGGTAACGCTCTCCAGGGTCTGGGAAGGCCAGTGAGGCAGTCCTGGGCCTCAACCACCCTGATTCTCCCGGGTCACAACTGTTCTCCACTCTCCCTGCCCCACCACCATCCCCCAACCATCTGCAAGGTACCAGCTCCTCCAAGTCTCACATGCTGCGTCTGCCCACCCGCGTCCCGCTCTCTAGCATCCAGCCCTCTCTGGACCTTGACCTGGCTCCATACTCATTCATCCTCCCTGCTGCTGCCTCACTTCCGGGGACAGATCAACCATCCTGTGAAGGGCCTCTCCCCTTCCTCCTCACATCCCGCCCTGCCTAGAGGTGGGACCACATTGTGCTCCTCGTTTTACAGCTGACAGAGGCCGGGTCAAGGTGGGCCATGATGTGGACACTGAGTAGCAGTGTCAGACCAGAAGGATTGAGTTTGTTTTTGTTTTATTTTGTTTGTTTGTTTTGTTTTCTTTGTTTAGATTCCACCGATGAGTGAAATCAGACCATATTTGTCTTTCTCCATCTGACCTACTGAATTATACTGCTGTACACCTGAAACTTACATAATACTAATAAAAAAAAAACACCTAGAAGGAATGTTTCTGGCTCTGATCTATTCACTTAGAGAGACAGAGAACATTTCATTCTTTAAATCTCCTCTAGTCGTAACTTTCTCCATCAGCTATTCACTTCTCCATTGTCAGCATGCCCTCTGTTATCAGCTCCGGCCCCCAGCACGCTGGGCAGGGGCCGGGGGTGGGCAGCATCACCCCCATTTTAGAGATGAGGCCACAGAGAAGGAGACACAATTGAGTGCCTTTCCCAAGTCTCCCAGACCCACAGAGGGCTTCTGCTCCCGTGTCCCATGTCCTAGTGAATGGCCCCAACTTCTACACCTGAGGCCCCAACTCCTATGTTTGAGGCCCCAAGTAAGAAACTTGGGAGTCATCATAGCTGCTGCCTCTGTCTCCTTTACCCCCCACATCATATTGGTCACTAGGATTATTCGTTCTCTCTCATTGGTGTGTCAGGATTCTCTCTCCTCCACTTCATTTCTGCTGCTTCTGCCTCAGCTCAGACCTTACCACTTGGACAGTTACAATAGCAATAGCCTCCAAATGGCCTGCCTGCATCAAGTCCTCTCCAATACACCCCTATCTGTCAGGCACTATGTGCATCAGTGTCCACTCAAAATGCATGGCCCGTGCCAGGGAGTTCAACAGAGGGAATTGGATACAGGGAACTAGTTACAATGGGGTAGGATGAGCTGAAGAGAACAATGAAGCAACTCAGAATTAGCAACAGGAGGAGGCTGTTACCGCCCCTAATATCAGGGGGACAAAAGGAGGAGGTGGTGTTATCAGAGCCCAGAAAAATGGGACACCTGGCAGGAATTTGAACTATGGAGATGGAGGTTGTCCTGCAGGAGATGGAGGCTTGGACGAGATACGACCATTGTCAATGGTACTGCTGCAAGCAGAGAGAGAAGCAGAGAAACACCCTGGCCTTCCCTTTCTCCACCCAGTGCCTCCCGTTTGGCAAACCTAGGGGGAAGCCAGTCAGCAAGTGATCCTAGGATACGTCGTTTGTAAAGGTCAGCCTCTGTGTTGCAGAGCAGGGATGTGCAGGGATCTGAAGCAAACATGTGTATTTCCAGCACAGACTCTGTGCTAGGAACTGGGGGTGTAAACACCAAATGGAACGATCACAGCCCACAAGGCATCCGTAGCTCTACGGTAGTCACAGTGCAGCGTGGTAAGTGATCAAGGGGTGTGTGCTGTCTAGCGGAGAGCTGGGGAGGCGTCCCAACCAGCCTGCAGGGGGACAGGTAAGGAAAGACCCTTGGGGGAGGTGACATTTGACCTGAAACTTGAAGGACGAATCAGAGTTAACCAGATGAAAAGGAAGGTGGGATTGGGAATGCCATTTCAGGGTAGAGGATGCTTGAAGGCGAGGAACCGAGAAACCTCATGATCAATCATGTAATTTCTCCACAAAGAATCCTTTGCTGGCTCCCTCTCCAGGTGGTACAAAGCCCTGCTCACTCTCCAGTCGGCCCCGTCTCCAACATGCCCGCAACTCTCCAGGTGCCTTGTACTTCTCTCTGCGCATACAGTGCTCATGATTTCACCCTCAGTGCCTTTGCACAAGCCTTTCCCCCTTGTTTCCTGGCAAGATTCAGCTGCTCTGTGAACTTCTCTGACCTCCCTAGACAAGTTACGCTCCCCTTGGACCTACATGCCTTGCCCTTAAATGTGTGTTTGTGGATTTGTTTCTATAGCCCACTACCAGGAGGATGTGTGAATAAGGTCTCATGGGTAAGGTCCCCATTCCATTTATTATCTGCATTTCCATTATGCATCCGTAGTGGCTGCAGAGCACCTGGCACAAAGTTGGCACTCAAAAACCTGGGAGAGGGTGGAAAAAAGAGGGAAGAAGCAGCCAAGGTATGTTGATTTCAAGGTCACATCCTTTGAAGTATGCATGTCTATGTCAGAACCCAGAGATTTTTTTAAGGTTTACTTAGGATATCAGCACACCCCACTTTGGTGGATACAAATTTCATTTTGAAAGCAAGAATCAGTGACATGGAAATGTTCTGTGGGTTTTTTTCAAGGTTGTATTGCACCTCAGAATGTACCCCTGTAGAGAATTCATGCTCAGGAAGGTGAAAAGTGTGCTGTTGTCCCATGTCCACCTGCTCCCAGAGGCCACTTCAGCAAGCCTCTGTCACTGCACATACCCCACGTCCACTTCTAAGGCTCCAAAGGGACTTCTGCTTATTTGTTTTTTCTTGCAAAACACCCAGATTAGCTTTCAAAATTGCAGCTAAAAAGGGGCAAATAACTTACCAAAAAGGCAAGGGTGGGCCACCGAATAATTATCACCTGATTTGTCCCCAGCTGCCTCTCTCTTGGCCACATTCTCCTGCTCAGCTTGGCACAGCTCCAGGGTTGTCCGGTAAATGGCCCTAATGTCTACCAACAGGGAGTCAGCCCGATGAATTGTGGTGCTACCGCATAATTTAACACTCTGCAGACATTACAATGATATCAAAGATCCATGTTTATTGATGGGGGAGATGTTCCTGACATCTTGTTAGGTCGATACAAACACGGTTCTTTTATGCAGAAAAAAAAGGATCTGAAATATGTAGACCAAAGTATTTGTTATTTTTGCTTATTTCCATTATTTTCAAAAATTTTAATAATGAACTCAAGTCCATTGTGAAAAAGTAATAATTTTAAAAATTTAAACTCAATAAACAAAGCAAAAAGATTAAATACGTCTATTTTAGTTGGTTTATTGTGGGTCACACTTACATATATTACAAAGTGTTAGATTATAAGGTAGATTTTATAAGGCCAGGAGGCATAGGCTTCTGAGCTCTTGTCACCCGGTAAGGTGCCACTCCTATTTCAAGACTCAGCTCAATTGCTACATTTCTGGGGACTCTTTCTGCTCAAATCTGTATAAAATGCCATTTCCGAGCGTTCTCCCAGTCCACTGGAGACCCCCTACATCCCAGCCCGCCTCTTCAGTATTGTTATGGTTTCCTCATAGCACACCCTGAGCCCCTGTGAGGGGACTAGTCAGCTCCTTGTCCTGGGTCTACTTGGCACATTGAACAAATGAATGATCCAATATATGGATGTGTTACATTGGGCATGTCATTGCCCTTCTATAAACCTCAGTGTCCTCAACATTAAAATGGGGATCAATGTGCCCAACCTGAGAGTTGCTGTAAGGATTAAATGAATGCTTTGTGCACTGAAGAACTTGATAGAGATCTGTGGTCCTCATGACAAAGGCATATTGACAACCTGAATCCAGAGTCTACACCATGTTTCTTCTCCCAGCCCATGCTCTGGGCTGTTTGCTAATGACACAGGAAGTTCCACTAAAAAATGTCTTTGTCCAAGCAGTAAAGAGAAGTTGTGTGCATGGGTTTCTGTCTTCTTGTGTTAAATGAAAATATGGTCGACCTCCAGCTGCCAGCCGTCCCACAAGGTCCCCACTGGAAGGCAGTCTACACAGAGCCAAACCCTGACCTTCCAGAGCCCTGAGGAACGTGGTCTGGGGAACGAGGTTCTTCCCACAGCTACAGAGGATGGTTTTGAGCAACACCACTGTTTTATGGTTATTATTTTGAATAGAAAGCCTTCTAAACTATGTTGTAAATCAATACAACACTGTAAACAGAGTTTTATACCCGTTTTGTGTTGAGTTAGGCTCACTATGTTTTCTTTTGAGGTATTAACTTCATATATAAATAGTAATGATAGCTAACATTTATTTTGGCCTCACTATGTTGCAGACGCCATTCTGAATATTGTACGTATATTTGCTCATTAAATCTTCATAACAATTATAGGACATAGGTGTTGTTATTATCCCCACTTTCCATATAAGGAAACTGAGGCCCAGAGAGGTTAAGTGAAGTGCCTGAAGTCCCAAGGCACAACATATGAACCCCAGCATCATGGCTCTGGAGCCCACAGACTCAACACTGCACTACAGCTGTCCAGCCAATGCTGTGCAAAGGAGAGCTCAGAATGGAGAGAGAGCAGGGGATGGGCTGTGCGTTCGTTTCTTACTTACATATTATAGAACATATTGAAAATAAAATAGAAGAAAGGAGGGACTCTAAATCTGCCAACCAGCATAAATACTCCTCACTTACTCATACCATCCCGTAGAATAATGGAGTGATTATATACATCAGTAAAGCCTCAGTTTACATTTGGGTGATAGTGAATTAAATGTGGCAACAGGGTTATTGTTGAGGAAAGTGTCAAAAGGGTGTATTACAACTTTTTAGCCTGCGGGGCCAGCTCAGTGGCATAGCAGTTAAGTTTGGTGCATTCTGCTTTGGCGGCCCTGGTTCTCAGGTTCGGATCCCAGGTGCAGACCAACACCATTCATCAAGCCATGCTGTGGCAGCATCCTATATACCAAACAGAGGGAGATTGGTACAAATGTTAGCTCAGGGCCACTCTTCCTCACCAAAAAACAAAAAAAACCCAAAAAATCCACTTTGGCCTGACTATACTAAATAAAGATTGTATGTCTCACTCCTCCTCCCCAGGAACATCACCTCCATATGCATACTTATTATCATCATCTAAATGCCCTGAAGTTCTCTCTGATTCCCTGTCTTCCTGGGCACACTGAGCATTCTCTTGCAGAGTCTGCCTGAGGCATTTTTCTACTGAGCTGTTGCTGCTTCAAAATGCTCTCAAATGTGAATGAGGATTTACAAAGCCACTAGGAATATTCAAGGCTGATACACACAGCACAGTGATCACTCCTCACCCTGCACTCAAGACTCTTCATTGTGCCTCATGCTGCCATGCATTTCTTTTGCTTTTGCTCACTCATTCATTCATTCAACAAAGGTTTATTTAGTAGCTACTGTGTACCAGGTCCTCAACCCTCCAGGACCTGAGGCCTAATGGAAGAGAGAAACATTAAAAGGATATTATGTTGATAATTGTACAGATGTGAGCTGTGAAAAACTCTGTGAAGGAAGAGAACAGACAGCTATGGGAAAGACTTGCAGGGGACCCAATTTAGATGAGACGGGTAAGACCTCAAGAACGAGGAATGAGATGGGGAAAGGATGGAAGTTCTTGCAGACAGAGGAACAGCAAATAAAAGGACCTGGCCCATCTGTGGATCTAGAGACCACTCCATGGCTACTGAGAAGAGGCAGCTTGGCAAGAGATACATCTGGAGCCACAGGCAGGGTGGCACCAGATCAGGAAGGGTGTAGGGCCACGGGCAGGACTAAGTATTTTCTCCTAACTGCAACGGGCAGCCAGTGAAAGCATGTGAGCAAGGAGGTCGCGTGAGAAGGAAAATGCCCTCCTCGCCTTCAAGGAATTCACAAAGATATAATTAGATTATGAGCTCCAAAAACCTTCATTTAGCCTTGGGTAAAATGATGAGACCACAGAGATCACACTAATATTTTACTAGAGTGCTTGTGAAGATACAATCATGTTGAGAATTCTAGTTCTGTTCTGGAATTTACTCTTCTCAGTAAAGATATGAAAGAGCAGGTTAGGGAATGCTTATGTCCTGGGCACGAGAGGAGCAGAGTGAACAGAATACATTGGCCAGATGGGGGTAATGTCTTCCTTAAATTTAAATAGATACAGCTTGTTTCTTGTTGTCATAAATTACAATTTCTTTCTTCAGTGTTTACTGGCAAAGATCAAGAAGCTTCAGGATTTACTATATTTACTATAAAGTCTTTATTTTTCATAATAATTGCATGTTTGATATTAGCTATTATCTTTGTTCTCCTAGCCCATGGATTGGCTTTCCGCAGCCCGTGGGCCAAATCTGGCCTGCCCCCTGTTTTTAAATGGCCAGGTGCGTTGACCATGTCTTTTATCGTCTGGATCTGATGCTTTGACATCTGGAGCCTTGCTGGTCCTGGAGGAACTGCTCCTCCCAGGGTTAGCCAATTCCTAGAGATAGTTAACAAATGGGCATGCTTTTCAAACACAAACCAACCAGTCCAGAGCCCCCAGCCCCAACCACCTCCTTTATTGGGCTCTCACACTCCAGACTACCATCCACCTGCCCTGAACACTCCGGGACCAGGTACCAGAAAACCAGGGACAGATGCTATGCCCCAGAGCCTGCTGAAATTATTCAAACAAGCCAGTCCTAAGCCTGCTTATCTTCTCTCACCCAGTCCTTCCCACAGCAACAACAGTAAAGGCCCTCACCCACAATTTCCTCGTCTTCTTCAGGGCTGACCTGGTGCTTCCCCACAGGGCCCTGTGTGGTGTGGTGTGCCCTCTCCTCTTGGAACCTGTGAATAACAAACTATTTTTTCAATGGTCATCATCTCCTGATGCATAGGCCTTTCTACTCCTCAAATTTTCTATTAATACAGTCGTGCATCACTTAACAGTGGGGATACATTCTGAAAAATGCATCATTAGGTGATTTTATCATTGTGTAAACATCATAGAGTGCACTTACACAAACCTAGATGGCATAGCCTACTACACACCTAGGCCATATGGGACTAATCTTATGGGACCATGTTGTGGTATATGTGGTCCTTCATTGATGGAAATGTTATGTGGTGCATGACTGAAGAGTATATTTTAAAACACAATGAGCTACGAAGGACTTTTATATTCTTAAATGGTTGAAAAAAATCAAAAGAAAAAGAACATTTTGTACATAAAATTATGTGAAATTCAAATTTTACTGGAACCCGGCCATCCTCATTCCTTTACATTTGTCTGTGGCTGCTCTTGCCCTACCATGGCACAACTGAGTATTTGTGACAGAGACCTCATAGCCCGCGAAACCTAAAATATTTATTACCTTCACAGACATAGTTTGTGACCTCTGCCATAATCTATAGGACATGGTAGTTATTTTATTTGCTCATTTCAGCTATAAACTTGTGTAAATTCACCTATTGCTATCTATGTGGTGTAGATCTGCTTATAGTCTGAAAACGTTAGAATCTGTAGGTATAGCTTTCTTCCTACAGTCTACCCCATAACTGAGTTTCGGGTGTTTGATTTCTTTAAAAAGATCCTAGTTTTTATTTATTTTTTACTTGTTATTTTTTTGTGTGAGAAAGTTTCACCCTGAGCTAACATCCATTACCAATCCTCCTCTTATTTACTTTTCGTTTGTTTGTTTGAGGAAGATTAGCCCTGAGCTAACATCCATGCCAATTATCTTCCACTTTGTATGTATCCTCCACAGCATGGCTGATGAGTGGAGTAAGTCCGCACCCGGGATCTGAACCCACATACCCGAGCTGCTGAGGTGGAGCACGCGGAACTCTAAGCACTCGGCCATGAGGCCGGCACCAAGATTCTTGCTTTTAGATGAGGAGATCTCATTTTAGAAGAAAACTTTACGTTGTGACTCAGGACTCCCAGATAGATAATAGAAACAAATTTCATGAAGCATTACTCATCCTTACACTGTGTGGATAACTTTGATGCTTTCTGTTCTGTTTTCTATTTTTAAAATATACAGCTCACAATCTGCTGTTTTCACCATCTACTCATGAGTCAATGTGCACGTTTTAATAAACACCATGAATCTAACAGATTCAAATCCAAACAACACAAAGTGTTTCTCTTCTACACAGTCTACTGAGGAAGACAAATATAGAAACAGATAACAGCAATAAAGCACAAGTGGCATAATACAAATTTAAAAGAATGTTCTAGAGGGGCTGGCCCTGTTGCCAAGTGGTTAAAGTTCCACACTCTCCACTGTGGCAGCCCAGATTCATGGGTTCGCATCCCGGGCACAGACCTACTCCACTCACCAACCACACTGTGGAGGTGTCCCACATACAAAAAAGCACAGGAAGATGGGCACAGATGTTAGCTCAGGGCAAGTCTTCCTCAGCAAAAATAAAAATTAAAAAAATAAAAGAATGTTCTAGAAACAAACAGGAAAAAGAGCTAATTTTTTTTCTTGGAGTTGTTGGATAAGGTTTCATAGAGCAAGTGAGATCTGAACTGAGTCTTGAAGGATGGGCAGGAAATCCTTGGTTGAGAAGTGATAGAAAGCAAGATTCATGCCACATGAGAAAGACGTGCTCTATAATAACAGAATCTCCACGAGCCTGAGCACTAGTCTCACTCTATTGCTTATTTCTACTACACTGAAGTCAGGAGGGAACATATGAATTTCCGCCTCCTTACGCTGACACTCACAAGGCTCTGCACATGAGACACTACGTGAAGTCCGATGCCATCTCCAAGATTCCTGCAGATTCTTCATAGTCTCCTTGGCTCTGAGTCCTAGTTCTCCATGAAATCTTAATATCACTTGTGTTTATTTTCTGTGATGGACTGTTCTCTGTTCTCTGCCCCATTTCCATGATTTGCCATCTATCCCAACCTCAAGCCAATCCACAGGTCTTTTCCCAAAGGTTTGGGGTGATGGAGAGAGTTCACATCACCCTATTTCTAGGCATTCTCCTCTTAAATATTTCCTGCTTCTCATTTTCTAAGTCAGGCTTGACTCTCCTTCAGGCATGCTTAAGAATCAATAATCTCCTTTAATATGTAGACAACTTTAGAGTTCTCCTCACTTCCAGATTTGGGCCTGTCCCAAACTCATCCATATTGGACAAATAAAAGGGTCACACTGGGTTCCTCCATTTCACTGGTGTACTTCAGGAGTGTTGGAAGGTGGGAGTGGTCCACCCTGGGTGCAAGCAATAACAGAATGGCTTGTTGGTAAAGAATTTAAAAACAATAATAGAACCAAGTTGGTCTGATTTCTGTTGTCACCATGCACCAGCAATTCGAAATGATGCAGTAATAATATACTCCTTCCTACTGGGCCTGCCCCACTGTTAACCTTGCCCACCCCACCCTGCCACTCCTTGGCAGGCACTGCTTCATTTAGGAACACAAAATGAGCAGGCACCTTGAAGTGTCCATCTTTCTCTTCGTCTCTGCCGGGGAGATTTCCTTTTCCAAGCATAGGGAACGTCCTCCTTCTTGTCATTCTTTCTTCCTTTGGTTTCTGTGCTTCCACTGTCTCCTGGTTTTTCTCCATTGCCTCTACTTACACTTCCCCAGTCTCCTTCCAAATTTCTCCTTTCCCTGTAATAAACCTCTTCCCTGAACTAGATAGGAAGCAGGCGTGGTTTCCTGACTCTGAGGAGCTAATTACATGGGAAATTCTTGCCCAAATTTTGCCATGCAAATGGAGCTAGAGGAAAAATAGAAAAGCATCATGTTCTAGAGAGGGTTTCCAGTCCCAGGAAGGGAAGTGTGTCCTAAATGGAGACTTGAGAGGAGGAAGAGAGACTAAGAGTGAGGGGAGGGTAGGCCCGTCATTTTTGATGTGAATGAAGCCAGCTCTCCTGAGGTCTGGTAGAAATACTCCACTCAAGATTCTTGTGTAGGATTTCAGGAATGAGACAAAAGATAGAGCCAAATTCTGTGGCAGAATTATGTTACTCCACAGCACAGCAGAAAGTTTGAATCTTTTAGGTGATAGAGGTGGTGGTGGGTTTCCAGGTTGTAAAGGCAAAGGATCAAAGGGAAGCACCAGGAGTAGGTGACCGGCCACAGCAGCCTGTGGGTTCCTCCCCTACACTTAGCTTCATACGGGTGCCTCATGCATTCCCCAAACAAGAGCTGCTCATCACTGATGTTCAATCTCACATATGGTTGCTTAGGGTCAGGTGGAAAGTTTGGCCTGCTCAACCACTATTTGATCCATGGGCTGCCTAATGGTCTGGTGTCTATCAAGGTCTTTATCCAGAAGTAAGTGTCTAAAGAGCATCTCCAGCACCGTGGACAGGGGCAGAGTGCAGGGCCCAAGCCCCACACCTGGGAAAGTAATGGGTGTTGCTGGTATCCAGGAAGGAATGGGAACAGAGGAAATGCAGCCTCTTGTTCACATGCACTTATAAGCATAGGAAAAGGCTGAATATTCACACTGTTAGCACTAACAAGGAAAGGATTCATTGCCTTCCGACCCTAGAGGTAGAAATCTCCAATTTTCCTTACATTCTATGAGGTTTATCATTCCAAGAAACAGAGGCACTGGCCACTCTGACCCAACATGAAGTGAGCAGCTGAGGTCTTCCCAGAAGCAGGCCTTCAGCACCCACCCTATTCCACTCCAATTCCACTGTAGGATGTTGAATTCCATGCACTACCTGGCTTCAGTCACACTTCCCTGCCCTCCTCCTCTGCCTCTCCATCCATATCCCCGTTCACCATTCACCAGAGTCTAGGCATAGTACTATTGGCTCCTGCTTGGCACAAATCACTAAATGCACCACTCCAGTCAAGTAGGAGTCTCCAGTCAACGGCAGAGTCCCTGAGAGTCGGAGGTACCGCCAGGCTGCAGGAGGGAAATAACCCATCTCTGTGGGTGCCTACCAAGGCAGAGAAGAAGAACACCACAAGAAAAGAGGAAAATCACATATGATGAGGGTATTCTGTGTCAATATTAGGAGACTCCTTGAAAACTTTGAGGATAAGGAGTCCTTCTTAAGAAGGCACAAAATCCAAAAACTGTAAAGGAAAAGATTGACATATTGGGCTACTATTTTTTAAACACGTATGATAAAAATTACCACAAAGAAAACCAAGCCAAAACAAAAAACAATAGAGAGGACAAAGCACTTTTAACACATGTGACCAATAGGTTAGTAGAACTAGTACACAAAGAGAGCCTACAGATTGATTTAAAAATAGACTAATGGAAAAGGGCAAAGGACGTGAACACGCAACTGATAAAGGGAGAAGTGCAAATAACCAATAAAACTAGGACAAGAAACTCAATCTCACTAGTAGGGAAATATAAATTAATATAAGAATGAAATATCATTTTTCACACCCAAGATTGGAAAAAAGGTCTTAAATTAAAAGAATTAACAAACAACTGGCAAAGAGGAAGGAAAGGGGAGCACCTACACATTGGTGGTGGTGGTGGTGGTGGGTGGTGGGTGGTGGGTGGGCAAATACACTTTGCAAGATATTCTCATAATTTCCAGTAAAGTCACAAATCCACATATCTGTTGGCCTATAAGTCTCATTTTGAAGATCTATCTTATAAAGATACAAAACAAGCAGTATTTAGATTCAAACCCATCATTGATTCTAGTGGCAAAAAAAAAAGTAAGTTTGTCAAAGGAAAATTTTCCACTTACACTTTCCCAGGAGATGACAACACTGAATATCATATTTCACTCCAACTGATTGATAAAGGACCATGAACTTGGTCCCTGGAAAGACAGACCCTAACAGATCTATTGGAAGACCTTTCCTGACCAGTGAGCAATGGGACAGACATATGGACTCATTCAATCCTTAATTAACATAACTTCTTAAAAAATCCCTAACTTTTTCCCATCTGCAAACTTTTCAGTGAATTTCTTCACTGGCATGTACTGCTTACCCAGCAATTTAATAAACTTTGTATTTTTAAATGCTCTGGTGGACTTTATTTTACTCTTACACAGAATAAATGAAACAGGTGAGCTATGGTTTGGATGTGCTGGGTTCTAGCGCCCGTAGGATGAGTCCTGGGGAGAGGAAGGCAGGCAGTTGTAGGAGTGCATCTGAAACAGGGTTGACGCGTCTGGGAAGGAGAAGCAGATCAAGAAGCCATCAGCCAAGAGGTGCTCACTGAAGTCACAGATAAGAATAGGATCCTGGCTAAGAGGAAGGTGTTTGCCTGAGAAGATAACGCTTCATGGGAGTTCTGGCAGATTCTCTCAAACATACTGAAGTGGAAAGTGTGTTCCTTCAATTGAAGGGTCCTATGTTCATTCTTTCTTTTTAAAATTATTTTATTGAGGTCATATTGGTTTATAACATTGTATAAAGTTCAAGTGTACATTATTATATATCAATTTCTGTATAGACTGTATCATGTTCGCCATCAAGAGTCTAGTTTTTATCTATCACCACATACGTGCCCATTTACCCCTTTCACCCACCTCCCCACTTCCTTCCCCTCTGTTAACCATTAATCTGTTCTCCTTATCCGCGTTTATCTTCCACATATGAGTGAAATCATATGGCGTTTGTCCTTCTCTGTCTGGCTTATTTCACTTAGCATGATAACCTCAAATTCATCCATGGTTGTCTTTTTTGTGGCTCAGTAGTATTCCATTGTATATATATACCACATCTTGTTTATCCATTCATCAGTTGATGGGCACTTGGTTGCTTCCACTTCTTGACTATTGTGAATAATGCTGCAATGAACATAGGAATGCATAAATCTCTTTGAGTTGTTGATTTCATATTCTTTGGATAAATATCCAGCAGTGGGATAGCTGGATCATATGGTATTTCTATTTTTAACTTTTTGAGAAATCTCCATACTGTTTTCCATAATGGCCGCACCAGATTGCAATCTCACCAGCAGTGTATAGGGTTCCTTTTTCTCCACACCCTCTCCAACATTTGTTATTTCTTGTCTTGTTAACTATAGCCATTCTGATGAGTGTAAGGTGATATCTCATTGTAATTTTGATTTGCATTTCCCTAATAATTAGTGATGTTGAGTATCTTTTCATGTGCCTGTTGGCTATCCGTATATCTTCTTTGGAAAAATGTCTATTCGTATCCTCTGCCCACTTCTTGATCAGGTTTTTTGGTTGTTGTTGAGTTATATGAGCTCTTTATATATTTTGGAAATTGACCCCTTGTCAGATATATGATTTGTATACAATGGAGAAAGGAAAGTCTCTTCAATAAATGGTGCGGGGAAAACTGGACAGCCACATGCAAAAGAAGGAAAGTAGACCATTATCTTACACCATACACAAAAATTAATTCAAAATAGATTGAAGACTTGAATGTAAGACCTGAAACCATAAAATTCCCAAAAGAAAATATAGACAGTATACTCTTCGACATCAGTTTTAGTACCTTTTTGAATACCATGTCTACTCAGGCAAGGGAAACAACAGAAACCATAAACAAATGGGACTACCTTGGATTAAAAAGCTCCTGCAAGGCAAAGGAAACCATCAATGAAATGAAAGACAACCCACCACCTGGGAGAAAATATCTGAAAATCATACATCCAACTATGTCCATTCTTTACTTGCAGTCAACCTCCAATGACCAGTGCCTCCTGTTGCTTATAGTTTTAAGCTGAGTGTGTTATTTCCTTCCACATCTGTAATTCTTTTTCCAGACTTCCTTCAGGAAACAAGGGAGCCATATGGCCATCTCATGATGGAATAAGCATAGAGGTTCCAGGAGTCTTCCCATAAATTAGCATTATTGTGCAGCGTTGATAAGAAAACAAGACCTACCCGTGTTTCAAGAAGGAATCTCAGCCTTCAGATTCATATTAAAAAACATGTAGTTTCATCTAGATTTAATTCGATTTCTATTTGGAGCCCCTTTACCACCAGCACTGCCACTGTTCCATAGGAAGAGTGGAAATTTAATCCCATTATGTTCCAGTTCATCCCCACCCCAACAAACAGCTCTCTGCCTCCTCTGTGCCATCATTGAGAATTAACTATTGATTCCCCCACAGAGATATCACTTCCTGTCCACTGTCCTCAGGTCCCCTAAGATCTCTGTGGAGTCCAATTGCCCTTTGTTCTCCTCACTCACCGAAGAACTCTGCCCAGATAGCTTCACACATGGGCCCTCTCTTTAGGACCCACCCAATGCTCTGGGCCTCTGGGACTTGGGAATCCCTGAGAGGCTGTGGAAACTTCCTAACTCTTTAGACTCTAGTACCAGACTTCCTCCCGGCCCCACCCCACCCAAAGGAATTCAATTATGATTTTAGACTCAAAGGCACTCCCTCTATTGTGATGTTTACCTCAGAGGCATCTCACTTAATCTCCTTAGTGAGTTTGGGCTTTAGCCAGTGTGAAAGATGACATGAGGGGAGCCATATTAAAATAGAGCCAGAGCAGCCATTTCAGAGGAATTGCCTTGTGTGTCTTGTTTTATTTATCTTACAAAATGGATCAAACTGCCAACATTCCTAAAGGTCAGTAAGGACAAGAATAGCCTGTTTGTAAGGACTGATGAAACTGGAATTTGCTGATGACCGGATCACTAACCAATCAATGAAGTATAAGTCCAAGTCTAGCCTTTTGCCTGATGACCGAATCTCAAGCCAATCTGTGAAGTACAAACCTAGCGTTACTTCATCTAGCACCAGTGAACTCTTCTTTAACACAATTTACTTCATCCTCCTCCCTTTTCCCCATAAAAGCTTTGAGCCCCTCTCCTGTAATCAGGACACTATTTGGGTTTCTACCTGAATCTGCGCTTCCCAAATTGCAATTCTTTGATCCCAAATAAATGCTTTGCCTCTTAAACTGGTTTCTGTTCTTGTAGGTTGACACCAGAGAGTAGCAGGCTGTTTTCTGCTATTGCTGTCCTCCCCTGAGACAATCAACTTAAACTGGCTCAACTTCCTGGATGAAGGTGGTTGAGGGGAAGGTTCAGGGGGAAAAAAAGGAAATACGCAAGAGGGGAAAAACATTAATTAATATCTCTAAATATCACTCTACTACTTTTGCTTATTTGTAGTTCCTTAGATGTGGGTCCTGGCTCTAGTTTAGATCATTTCATCATACCCAAGACTCATATCAACTGCCAACTCACCACCCCCACTTGGGTACCTATAAAAACAATGATGTAACAAAATTTTTGCTGTTTTGAACATTAAAAATCTTCATTGACAATGAACCCCTGACACAAAGGGGAATTAGAAATAACCTGAAATCTGCATTTATACCATACCTGGTTTTCTCCGGTGGAGATAGCATCAACTTTCTGGTATCTCCTCACCACAGAGAGGAGCCTTCGCCAACTAGGAAGCTGGTTCTTTTGTGTCGAGGAGCCATAGGGTTAGGATCCTGTTATCTGTTGGATGATAATGGCTTCTGATTGGTAGTTGGATGGTACTATGCTAATCAGAAATTCTGTGACAAATTTTTTTTTAAAGGTATGCTTTTTTTTTTCTTTTTTTGGTGAGGAAGATTGGCCCTGAGCTAACATCTGTTGCCAATCTTCCTCTTTTTTTTTCCTCCCCAAACCCCCCAATACATAGTTGTATATCCCACTTGTAGGTTCTCCTGGTTCTTCTATGTGGGATGCCGCCATAGCATGGCCAAATGAGTGGTGCTATGTCCACGCCCAGGATCTGAACTAGTGAACCCTGGGCTGCCAAAGTGGAGCACGCAAACTTAACCACTCTGCCATGGACTGGCCCCTTAAACTTTTTTTAAGAAATAATACTTAGTAGAGCCCAAAATGCTGTGTTAGATTTGCAGAATGTAATCATATTTTTCTAAAGGGTGGTGGCAGTGGGAAATGGGAAAAATCTCTCCATCAGCAAAATTAGAATAGATTTCCTAGTCCCAATAGAGGCAAATGGCAGATACTTAAGATGATACTTTCAGAGAACATTTCTATAGTATGTTTCCAGAAAAGTGTTTCCAAACAGTGTGGGGCATTGGAAACCCTGATGATGAGCTGTAGTGCTCTTGAGCGTGAAGTTGGCCACTGGCGCCCCCTGGTGGAGATACTGCTTGCTGTTGTTGATTATTTTCTTCCTTCATGAAGAGGGAGAGAATACAGGCTAAGGGATTGCTTTCTGATGTAATTGCTTGCGTTTGGGTCTCCCTTTTCTTCTCTTTTCAGTAAAGGGAAGGAACAACACCTAATATATTCTTTTACTTCAATTTTCTTATGGTAATATTAAAGGTGTGTTTTGTGACAAAATTTTCAAAAAGGGAAATTAAAGGCTTAACTCCTTCATAGGTACCCACCCTTTACCAAAAATGTCCATTACAATTTCTTTTCTCTCAGTTTATTTTATTATTTTATTTTATTTTTGCTAAAGAAGATTTGCCCTGAGCTAAAATCCATGCCAATCTTCCTCTATTTTTTAGTATGTGGGCCATGAGCACAGTGTGGCTGCTAACAGAACGGTGTTAACAGAGCGCTAGCAGCAGTCTGGGCCTGGGAACTAAACCCCAGGCAGACAAAGCAGAGCGTGCTGAACTTAACCACTAGGCCACTGGGTTTGGCCCTCTGCTTATTTTTATATAACAACATATAATACTGTTATTTTTGAACCTATCTCTTCTCACTGAATGTCCACATCAGTACATATGTATGTAATTTTTTTTATCTGTTGTATAGTATCTTCAGAGAGAACAGGCCAGAGTACATTTACTCATACTGTATTTAGCCATCGGGTTTCTTTCGATTGTTTGCTGTAACGAGCAGGGCAGCAATGAACATTCTTGTGTGTCCCGTGCATATGTGTGAGTTTTCCTTGGGAGTAGATGAGATGTAGAATTCCTGAGTCAAAGAATGCGTACACTTTAAGTTCTAAGATACCGCCAAATTTCCTCCCAATTCAGCACTGAAATTTTATAAACTGTCCACAGCATGTGGAGTAAATATCTTGTCTCCATTTACACCGTCTTTCAATCTAGAGAGAAGAAATAAGCTTATTTTAATTCCCCTGATTACTAACTAGATGGAAATTGTTTTCATATTTCATGGTCATTCCACATTATTTTCTTCTGTGAATGCCTGTTATGTTTTATACAGTTCAATATTGAATTATGTGTGTTTTTCTCTTTAATATGGAGGAATTCTTTGTATATTCTGGATATTAGTCCTCGCTTATACTGCTCAATCTTTAATTTTGTTTATGTGTCTTTTGTTTTTCATAAGTTATCATATTGATATAATCAGGTTTACCAATCTCTTTCCTGGTTTTTCTTTTTTGTTTTAAGAGAATTTCACGTTTCTTTTATTTTTTTTCTTTTTATTTTATAACTGGAACTTTGTACCTTTTGACCCCCTTCACCCATTTCTCCCACTCCTCACTTGGCTAGAGCGAGGCAGAGGGAGAAGGCAAAGGTGGTGCCCACCAGTCTCCTCCTGGGAGAATATTCCAGCAGGCTCTTAGATGTGTGTGTTAAATTAGATGTCTGCCCCTCAGGCTAATGCTTTAATATAAGCAAAGGGGCCTCTTTCCCTTACAGTCTGGGCACAACTGGCTGCTTCTGCCCTGGGTCCTGGGGCCGGTCAGTCCGAGCGCACCAGCCCTTTCAGAGCACTTTCTCAGATCCCTACCACCTTGTGGGTCTCCTAGATGCAAGCCCCATTGGTTTTCAAAGCTAGGTGATTTGGGAGCTTGTCTCTCTGGTGCAGGTCTTAAAAGTTGGGGTGCCCGATGTGGGGTTGGAACCCTTTGCTCTTCAAGGAGAAGATTGGGGTTCTGAGTTCCCTCCCTATTGCGGGTCAGTGCACTGGGGATGGGGTTTATGTCGAGATGTGTCCCAGCCTCTCCCGCCCTCTTCGATGTGGTTTTCTTCTCTTTTGCCCAATGTGTAGTCATCTCTTAGCCACCTTTAGGTCTTTTTTAGAGGAAATTGTTCCATATGTAGCTGTGGACTTGGTGTGTCCGTGGGAGGAAGTGAATTCAGGACCTTCCTACGTCACCATCTTGAACAGGAACCATCAAAAGGTACATACCTTTTATATTTTCTTCTGTGACTTTGCAACTTTTATATTAGTTTCTTTAACCATCAGGAACATACTTTATAATTAGTTAAGGATCTATCTCAAACTTTTTCCATATGTATGGACAAAATTTGTTGAATAACTTACCTTTCTGAACTGCTTCAAATAGCCACCTTTTTCATATACTAAATTCCAACATACACAAGGCTTTCAAGGTCAGAAGAGATATCTTGGCCAGAGATGCAAATTTGGGAGAAGTCGACATTTACATGACATTTGGAGCTTGCAAGTGAAATCAGTCTCCTGGGGGTAATGGGTGGAGTGAGAAGAGGAAAATAAAGCAGATTGAAGACACAATTGAAGAAGGACAGGGCAGGGGGCAGAGATACAATGTCTGCTGAATCTAAGCCCCTTGGAGTAGCTGCATTCCTACCCTTGGAGGGTATGGAAGCCCCATCAAGGGCACAGGGTCCTGCCTTCGGATTTGGCTCAGGTCACCCCTGATGGTTCCTGTGGCTCTCCTTTGCCCCTTGATATTCCTTGGTCTCTGACCAGCATTTAACTCCTTGCTAGCATCACTTGCGGGAGGAGAGAGTGGTCCTTACAACTAAGGGGCACTACTGACATCCGATGTATGCAGACTGTGGATGCTAAAGATCATAGGATGCTGGAAGCATTTTGCACAAATGCACAACTGTCCTTCCCAAAATGCCAATAGCATCTCTTTTGAGAAACTCTGGAAGAGATATCAGCAAGGAAGCTATTATAGATCTACTGGAGAAATGATGAAGAGCTGAGCCAGAGCAGTGACAAAAGATCCAGAGGAGGAGATGGGTATAAGGGATATTCATGAAGTAAAATCAACAAGACTTGGTCTTGGTTGGTTGATCCACGGTAAGCAAGAAGGAGGAGTCAATGAAGATTCCCAAGGTTGTCATATTGGCAGCTGAGTGGCTGAGTATTTCATCCACAATATAGAAATACAGGAGCAGGGCTGGGTAGGTTGGAAATGGTTAATTCAATTTGGACCAATTTGAGGTCCCTGTGGGAGATTCTGCGGGGAAGCCCAGCAAGCCAGGAGTCTCGGAACATGTAAGAAACGGATATGAAGAAAAATCCCACACAAGAGACTAAGAGGGAACAGTCAGATTTGGGAACCACTCTCGGCCTACATGTCCTCATGGATTAGTAGCATATGTGGGAAACATCCCAGTAAAACACACAGACCACTGGTCATTCTAGGCCGGCCATGCTTCTCCAGTGAAGCCTGCCTGTGGCCTTGAGGATCCACCAGACAGACAGCCTGGGGCTGACCCTGACTCACACAGCAGGTTCTCTGATGAGAGCTGAACTAAAACTTGGCAAGCGTAAATTCAGTAAGACTGGAACTTTCTCAGCTTCTGTCTCTCCTGCCGGAAACAGGAAGGGAAGGAAAGAGTAAAACTAACTAATCATCAAATTCTAGCCCATGTGCATGCGGGTTTAGGGGAAGGCATTGAAACCACAAACACCTCTCACTTATCTCTATCTAGGAGATAATTTGATGTAGATTACAATTTTGTCAATGTCATATAAAGCCCTCAGCAAACGCAGCTTCAAGCTCCCCCACCCTGCAGATTGCTGCTTCCAACTCCTGCAGTAAAAACCTGGGGCTGCCACTAATCCCATCACTGTTGCTTCATGGGCTGCACATTCTTGTGAGGGATGTGTCAGCACTGCTGAGTCCAAAGAGGATGGATTCGCAAAACATCACTCTCAGCGGAAAGGAGCTGACCCGTGGCCGGCTGTCAGACAGTGATTTACAGATTGGAAATGTGCCCACCTCTGAGTTCCTAAGAAACACTACTCAATATTGTTTGGGAAGCTAATGTCTTTGTTCATTTCTTTTGTCTCTGCTCACTTGTTCTTCTGATTGAGGATCTCCTTTCTGGAACACTCTCTAGCTTTCCTCTATGTTTCCATTGTTCCTTAGCCTCCCACATTAAGCAAAGGAGTTTAGAGTGAGTCCTAAGACCTGCCTTCTCTTTCCCATTGTAAGATTCTGTCTCCAACTTGAAATCAGGGTAGAGATCCAGGATTTAAGATAAGTCTTTGCTGGACTGTTTAAAGGGGCTTTACAAAGAGGGTGGCACTTATGCTGAATGGTTAAGATCAGACCCCTTCCGGCACTCACAGCTTACATTTATTTCAAAACATCTTTGCTCAGTTTTTCAAAATGCAGCTCTCTCACCACCTGCCTCAAATTCTCCTGGGGCACCTGAAAACTGGAAATCTCTGTGCTTCACCCCAGACCTCAGGTCTCTGAGGGTGGGGCTTAGAGATCTCCAGGTTAAACAAACGCCCAAACTGATTTTTAAGTACACAAGACTTGAGAACCGCCATCCAAGACGGAGAATTTTGGTAGTAAATACACGTCCAGTCTTATTTAACTCAGCCTCAAAATATCTGAGTAGTGAAATGAAGGCTATTTTTTTCCTTTCCTTTTCTTGTTTTTTTTTTTTTTAAGCAGCAAATACATTTCTTCAAATGGAATGGCAGGCAGACACTCAAGACACACAGTAGAGAGTAGTAGTCTGGTTCGGGGGGGAAGTGGGAAGGATTGGTGTTCTGCCCGCTGACTCTCCTTCAGCAAAATTCTCTCTTCCCTGCCCTGAAAAGCACAGATTTGGGGATTTGACAGACCAGGTTTGAATCAAACACTCCTTTAGCTGAGTGAAAGTACCCATGATCAAGTTGTTAAACTCAGTGGTCTTTCTGTAAACCAGGGGCAATAACACCTAACACACAGAGTTCTTGCGGGTGTGGCCTTGACCTGAGGGCACACCCTTGGTTGGCAGGGGCTGAGGCCCATCTGACCCGGGCCCTCAGCCTCTTCTCTCCTCAGTGGAGAGAAGGGTGAGGGGTAGGTTTAATTGATTACTGTTTAGCTAGATTTCTGTCACTTCACACATTTATTCACTAAAAATTCTGTCCCTGCTATCACCAGCCCTTCACATCTTTTTCAGTAAACTGATCTAATGAATATTTGTGCCGTAGGCTACAATCTAGTGTTTTGAAACTGGCTATTAAGTGGTATTTTGCTAATTTGGAACTAGGAGACTAAAATGTTCTTCGAAAAATACAAATTGGTAGAGTCCAAGAAGGTTTTTCTTTAAAAACAAACAAACAAATTTGTTTCGAAGTGTTTGCTAGGAGAGTATTTTGCAGAGTGTGGCGAAGGTGACATGACTATTTTGTGAGGATTATTTCTAAAGTGTGTTACTGGAGAGATATTTGTGGACCCTCAGCTCTTTGGGTACCAAGACGATGAGCTGTAATGCTGAGAGCACGCAGCTGGGCTGAGCTCTGTTGTCACCTGAGCAGCCATTCTCTTTTTCCCTTGGGGAAGTGAGAGAGAGAGAACACAACTTAAGTCATGGTATTCTCAGATCTCCTGTTTGTTTATTTACTTAGTTATTCAATCTGGACATTTTCTTCCCTTTAAAAAGATTATTAAGAGATCTGTTGATGTTTTCTTGTATACTTTCTGTTTAACTCATTTTCTGTCACATTTTCTAAATCACAAATGCGTTTTGCTAATATCAGGCAATACAGTAGTTTCTTCCCAAGGATTCTACATAGATCAAGCAATTGCTTTTCCTGCAGGTTTAATTTTGAGTGGTAACATAGCATCTTATTTAGCTATTCAAAAAACAAATAATATACCATCCTTGACTTCCATAATACTGAACATTTGGTTTGTTTCCATACGATATTCCAGTGTCCACACCAAAATCACTTGTCCAAGATTTCCTCAAGCTCGACTTCCTGAGGGCAGGAATTGTGAACTCTCATTGCCTAGCAGAGTTCTCAGCCTAGTAGCAACTCAGTATATATTTAATAAGTGGAATGAAGGATAAATAATGAGTATGTGATGGAGTAATGTAAAGAACCCTGAAACATGATACAGCCTGAGGAGTAGGGAGTGTTCTGAGCTCAGAACTGAATGTGGGTGTTCTGTTGTGGAGATGGGTCCGTGTTCTAAGCCTTTTTGTGACTTGCTCAGCATGCTGAGGAAGAAGCAAAGGCTTGGAAGTCTTCAACAGCCTCTGTGAAGAAACTCTCAGTACGTTGAGAGACAGAGGGCATTAGCGCTATCTCAGGGACACCTGAAGCATTGTCCTTGAGCAACTGGGAAATGGAAGCCCCTCAGTGGCCCCAATTAAGAGAGTAATCCTAATCCCAAATCATGAGGCCAAGAGTATGTATGAGTTTTAGCTGTCCCTAACAGAAGTATCGGTGTCACAGTTTCAAAAATATTATCCCCTGAACTTTAAGTGTGAGTCCAGTTACTACCTATAAACTTTGCTCAACTTTGGATCCATTTTGTGGAACTAAATTAACACTGAAGTTGCTGGGAAATGTAAGTAGGAGGTAGATTTTCCTTGTTTTTTGATTTGTTTTGCTTTTTCACATCTCCTATAGTCAGTACTGTTGAGAGAGACAATCCTCCATGGGTCTTTTGAGCTCCTACATGTCTTATTGTATGCCCAACATGCAAAGCGCTGACGCCTCTTTATCCAGACCACTTCTCAGAGTTGAGATTGTAATGAGCAACCTCGAGGGTTGAGGTCATGTCTCACCAGGACAAAGAACAGGCCTGTTTACTCTTTGCTATAAAAGCAGAGGATTCGCTAAGCTCAGTGTTCCTCAGCTGTGTGGTAAACCCACTGCATGTCTATGATCCATCTGTGCCCATGGTGTCACCTGTGTGGGATTTGGGGATAAAGGCAACCTTTACGAACATGCTGATGCTCATGCTGCTTCCTGTGTCATGAATAATAAAGTCCTTTTTCTCTGACCCAGGAGTCTCGTGTCTTCTACCCGTGTCCGTGAAACAGCAACAGGTGCACTTGCTTGTAAGCAGGGTAAAATCAAATCTCAGTTCCTCCAAGTATGTGTTACTTTTGTGATAGCAAACCAGTCAACATTGTTACGAAGTTAGAAATGATCCTTCTGCGGCAAATTATTACTTTCCTTCCATGATTCTTTAGGTAACACTGATTAAAATGCATTGATGTGTTTCTATAAACAAATGTCTGAAAAGATAGAAAATGAGACCTCTAATCCTTGGTCTTGATCCTTTTCTTCCTATTGGGAGAAGCGTAATCTTTTCAGGGTCCTAAAACCCACAAACCTAGACTTCCCTGAGGGTAGGAGGAGAGGAGTCAAACTACATCTTTAGAAACACAAAGGGGCTTGCCTAGGAGTGGGGGCCGGAAAAGGAAGTGCTAATATGAATTAGCTGCCTGTCAACAAGTTACTCTGTAACACCTATGCTCAATGTTTTTTCCTCAGCTACCACACCCTCCCTAAAAAGTATGTATGTGTCATATATACATACGTAAAAACCAGCAATGTGGCTTCTCACTTCACAGCACTCACTAAGGCTATCATTTAACTCTTTGGCACTATATCAAAGGCCAGTTGTCAGTTTTATGAGATGGATGGACCCAGCCAGCCTCCCTCCATCCTCTTATCTTGTTCTCAGGTAGAATGCAAATGGCTAAGACAGTCCTGATCCCTCATTTCATTCATCTCAGTTTGGTGGAGGAAGCAAAAGAAAAAGAAGGAAACCACTGGAAAAAATATCTATCATTTCTCTAACTGCTATGAAAACAGGAGACAGCAGTGATTGGGGACCTCACTGGAAGGGTGGTCAGAGAGTTTGCTTTGCTATTTCCTGAGATGGAGAAAGAGGAGGAGGAACAATCTAGGGAAGATTATAAAGATCCATTTTTTAGTAATAAGGATATCTCTAATACATTTTTAAAGTATTTGCTGCTGGTTTTAAACATATATTTATATTGCTCAATGCAGTAACTCTCAGCTTCCCAGAAAACATGTTGTCCAATATAATGAAGACTCCAGAACTGCCTGTGGTGTGGACCACAGCGTTCTGCGTCTGTCTTCCACCTGGAGTCTCATATTTGTGTGTTGAGGGCAAGGGGAGGATGTCACTCTCTAATCTAATCCTAATCTCTTCTGACTTCCTCAGTTATATACATTATATCTTCAGGGCTCAGTTCAATTCTCTTTTCTTCTGGGAAACTTTCCTGGCTGCCCTACTCCCATGTGCTATGGCAGCCAAGGGTGCACGCCTTCATCCTAGCAATTATTGTTCTCTATTGTAATGATTTCTTCAGCGTAAATTACTTCTCTATGTCTACCTCTATGGCTAGCCCATAGTAGGTGCACAATATTTATTTGTGACTATGTAAAACACTCAAGAAATGTACTGTGTGACCTTTGACTAGTCATTATTTTCCTGAAAGCCTCACTTTTCTCGTCATTCCAGGATAACACAGCCTATAACATTATGATTAAGCTTAACTGAGTGTTTCACGCAGTTTTGTGATAAGAATAGGATTATTAAGCAAAGAGCTGTGTGGCATATCATAACCTGGTATATATGCTCCAAAGTTTCTTCTCCAGCTTATCTTCTGGGATGTTTGCAGAGGGTACCATTCAACTGTAAAAAGATGAGCATTCTGAAGGGAATTTCAAGAAAAGCTAGAATGGACCTAGAACTTCCAGCCTTGCTGTGTGGTGCTGTATCCACCAGAGGGCAGCCTAACCATCAGTGCTGCGGAACTCGGCCTTTCAGAGCCCCAGGGATGCAGTATTTCCCAGATAGCTCAGAAACCTTTCCCTACCAGCCATTTGGATGAAAATATTTATAGTTTTTATCCATTATCTCCTGGCCATTATATTAGATTGTTATCACTGTTTCCTGTGAGTTAATCTCACCATTTCTGTCATTGTACGTGTTAGCACAAGAGAGACCAATGTGGCATTTGAGTCATTTTGTAGAGAAAATTGTCTAAAGGAGTAAGAACTGGCCATCATCTGTGCATTCATGTTTCAAAAATAAAGTGGATTTATTTTCCAGTGTAAAACCAAAATAAACTTATTGTAGAAGATTCAGATGGAAGAAGTGAAAAGGCAGGGAGACCTCCTCAGTCTCACCATCTAGGACATGCTCAGTTACTCAGGAGAGCTGCGTGCAGACAGCAGCAACAACGTGAGGATCAGCAAAATCGAAGGCTGATGTTTAGGGTGTATTACTAAGACTTGGCAAGTGAGGGAAGGTTGAAGCTCCTCTTATGTTCTGGGCCACATTATGCGGATTTGGGATTGTGAAACCCACTGCAGGCTCTCCAGTCAGCTCCCTCCTCACATACCTGCAGGGCTCTCTGTGAAGGATCAGTTTCAGTCTCCCTGAACCCAATGGAATTCTCCCCCAGAGGCTACAAAGACTGTTTCCTAAGGCTTCTCCCATCGTGCTTCCAAATGGGAATAGATGTTGATAATCCAGGGCTGATACGAGCACAGACACCACTACCTCCCATGTTTCTAGGCTGCTCAGGGGCCTTGCTTGTCAGCCCAAGGCTTTCGGTCATTAAGTCTTCTTCATTCAATTCTTTAAACCAACATGTGTTTAACTGAGCAGCATCTTCTTGCTGAGTGGCTGGATACACCGAGAGTGAAAAACTTACAGCCTCTTAGAAGGAAGAGAATTACAAAATTATCATCAAATGTGACAAAAGATGCAAAGGGAAAGCCCAGGATGCTATGCAAGATTAGAGGAGTAGAGGTAATTTCAATTTAGGGTGCTTATGAGTAATAAACAAGTAGCAAGCAATAGGATATATTGGAGAATATGAGGAAGCCATTTGGCGTAAAACTAATTCGGCCTGACCTTGTTTTTCCAAAAGGGACTGCCATGGCTGTTGAGCATGCATTGTGTATCTGCTTTAAGCATTTTCTATGTCCCAAAGACAAGAACAAATGCCCTTAAGATAAAATGTAATTTCCCCCACATTGGCATTTCTTAAGGATAAGCATCTCTCCCTGGGCAAAGAATTGATTACTGTGCTCACGCTATGACCACCCAGCTCCAGACAGCAGACCTGCTACCTGCTGTGTGAATGGCTGTGCTGGCTAGGCAATCTCTTGACTGTTGTAAAAGGGACATTCCAATCATATGTGATGGATGCTCTTTGTTCCAAGATGGTATATAACCACTCTGTACACCCCACTTCTTTGGTGCTCTTCCTTCTTTGGAGAAGGAAGGCCCCAGGCTAATCTTCAGATCTGGCTCATAATAAACTCCCCCCAGTTTTGATTTATAGATCGGTTATAGATTATTTGCGTCAACAGGAGGCTCATTATAGAAGATGATATTTACTCTGAGACCCAGAGGGTAGCAATAGAAACGAAGGAAGCGTATTACAGGGAGAAGAAACTATAAACCACAACACCCGCCTCAAGCCGGTGTGGTGGAGTGTGGGGAGCCGGGTGAAAAGAGGAGAGATGAGCTACAGGAGGTGCAGAGAACATGGGTCACAGAGGGCCTTGCAGATGGAGGATTTTCTCCAGGTGCAGAAGGAAACCAGCGGATTGGCAGAAGAGTGGCACAGATGACTTTTCCTTTTATGATCACCATTCATTCAGCAGCTTATTTTGTCCCCTCTGCTGCACTTACCAAAAGCTAGGACATTCCAGGCTTTGTGCTGGGCCTGGAAAGTGCAGAGATGAGTACAGTGATGAGCTTACCCTCAGGGAGTGCACAGTCTGGTGGGGAAGGTGAAAACCAGGAGCTAATCACAGTCAATCATAGTGAATGCCTTCATATAATAGGCACTAAGTCCTCGGAGAGCACGCAGTGCGGGATAATTTGGCTTGAGTGATGGGAAATGCTTCTGGAAGAAGGTCCAATGGAGTTGGATTTTGAAAAATCATGTATGGTGACGGAGCAGTTAGGGAGCAAGAAATCAACAGACAGAAATATAGCTTGCTGTTTCCGTATTCTTATCTATAGCTAAATTCTGGCCTCCCCAAGGGCTTGTATTATAAGCACTCAGCACAGTGCCTGGCACACAGTAGGAACACAGGAAAAGTCTACTAAATATACCAGTATGAACCTCTGTTATTTTGCTGGGCTACTGGTGGTCTGATAATTTTTTGTCCATATGCCGCCAGCCTTGTCATTGCATACTTAAGTTCTTGAATCTGCCTTTGTCATTTTTTTCTCTTCCATTATTATTATCGTGTTGTCAGTCCCCACTTATAAGGGCTATCAGACAAAGTGTTTTTCTTAACTAAAAAGTCACCCCATCTGGGAGCCCGTCTCGGCTGCCCCAGCCCTGAGACAAATGATGTTCTCATTCCCAACACCCTGGATACACAGCAATCTTCCTGCTGTTCTGAGATTTCCAAGATCTTGGAAAGAGCAAGTCCTAGAGTAAATAGTCCAGTAGGACATATTTTATACTTTTAAAAAATTGATAAGACAATTCTAGGTATTTCTATAGGCAGATAATCTATCTACATGAGTGTTTGAAAATAAGAACTCTCTTCTCCCAGGTGTTCAGGCGACCTTCTCCCTCACTTCCTTCAGTGTGTGTTCACATTATCCACTTGATTCTCTTACCCTTCAGAGCATCCTCTGTTGCTGACATCACATGATCCCTATTGTCTGTGTCCCCCACAGGAATGTAGGCTCACTGAGGGCAGGGGCCTTATTTTGCTCACTACTGTATTCTCAGTGCCTATAACAGCTCTTCAAACACAAGAAGTGCTCAATAAATATTTTGAAAGTCAAAAAATAATGAATATGAGTCATCAACTTTAGCTTGACAAATATAAATGGTAAGCAATAGAATATATTGGAGTATAGGAGGAAGCCATTTGGTGTAAACCCAGTTCGGCCTGACTTTGTTTTTTCCAAAAGGACCTGAAAAGGCTGTTGAGCATGCATTGTAGATCTGCTTTAAACATTTACTGTGGCAACGACAAAGGCCCTTAAGATAAAGGTGCAACTTCCCCCCACACTGGCATTTCCTTAAGGATAAGCATCTCTTCCTAGTCTAGGAACTGACTGCTGTGCTCACCTTGGACCACCCAGCTCACCTGTGACCACACAGCTCGAGACAACAGACTTGCTTCCTGCTGTGCCCGCCAAGACAGCAGACCCACTACCTGCTGTGTCCATCAATTGCTGTGCTGACAGGGCAATCTTGTGACTATTGTAAGAGGGACATTTCAATCATATGTGAGACACCCTCTTTGAGGGTATATAACCACCCTGTACAACCCCACTTCTTTGGAGTGCTCCATTCCTTTGTGGAAGGACTTTCCCGGGCTATATGGTCCTCACATTTCAGCTCAGAATAAACTCACCCCAATTTTGATTTATAGATTGGTTATGGATTATTTGCATCGACAAGCTTTACTTTGTGATTGAAAAATCAATATGTATTTTTTTAAAAAATGCAAAGATGGAGGAAGATTGCTGTAACGTGTTGGGACATTTATTGGGACATCCAATATCTTATTGGAAAACTTACAAATAAAAAAAGAAAAGGAAGACACTCAGTTGTAACCAGTCAGCTCACATTCTCTTCTTCTTATTTATTCCAAGGAAAGAGAAAAAAAATCATCCCTGACAAGTAGCAGCTGCCGAAAATGAAGCTTTGGTGCTCAGAGGAAAGTGAAGTCTCCAGCCATGCAAACCAGTGCCCCACAGCTTCAAGGACACTTCTTTTCTGCAGGGAAATTGGAAAGACTGAAATGGGCTCATCCATCAGTGTTACCCCTGCCCTTTGCTGTCTTTGCACTATTTTACAACTCTGTATGGACAAGTGATAGTAATACAAGTAATTCCTATCCATAGAAAAAAATAGGGCTTATTAGAATGCAATAAGCACCATGTGGCATCTATTCGTGAATTCATTTCAGCTCTCTTTATCTAAACATAAATACGGGAAACTTTACCTTTTTAAAAGAATCATTTATCACTAGTAACATACCAGAAAAATGCCACCAAAAGTATTGCCATAGGATACAACGCACATTTGCATTTTCCTGATGAAAACAATTTTTTTCATTTCTCTGACTTATGGGGCTGGGGGAACTCTACAAAACATCCCTTCAAATAGCAAAGATCACCAAAGTATTCTGAATGCTGTTGAGAACTAGTTTCTGGCCCTTAAAGGTTGAGTGTTCTCAGGAATATGGCACTGCCTGACAGCCAGTCAAAAGGTCCCTTTGAGTTGTTAATGCTGTTCTGCAGAAATTTCCCGAGATAGTCTGGATGCTGTAGATACCCATGTGGCAAGACTTAGGAGAAGAATGTGAGTTTGCCGGTAAGAAATTTGACGAGAACCACAGCAGCCAGAACATTTCTTTTCAAGAGGAAAAGGACAGTCTATTCTACAAATGGCGCTGGGCAAACTGGATATCTACATTCAAAAGAATGAAATGGACCCTTACTTTACACTATAGAAAAATTAACTCAAAATGGATCAAAGTCTTAAACCTAAGAGCTAAAACTATAAGACTCTTAGAAGAAAACTTAGGAGAAACACTTTATGACATTGGATTTGGCGTTGGTTTCTTGCATGTGACACCCAAAGCACAGGCAACAAAAGACAAAATAGATAAATTGGACTTCATCAAAATTAAAAACTTTGATGCATCAAAGAAAGCTATCAGGAGACTAAAAAGGCAACCTATATAATGGGGGGAAATATTTGCAAAACGTTATCTGGTAAGGGGTTAATATCCAGAATATAAAAAGAACTCCTACAACTCAACAGCAAAACAAACAATCCAATTTAAAAATGGACAAAGTACTTAAATAGTGTGGGGGAGGAGGACATTTCCTCTTCCCAAACGGGGGTTCGTCTGGCCGGAGAACGAATTAAATTCACATGAGACAGAAGAGCAAGAGAAAATTAAACAAAGCTTTATGAGGAACCATGGCCCGGGGCCTTTCTTCCCGAAGGAAGAAAGGGCACCGAAGAAGTGGGGTGCACATAGTGGTTATATATCCCCAAACAGGGTGTTTCACATGTGATTGAAATGTCCCTCCCACAATAGTCACAAGATTGCCCTGTCGGCACAGTGCTTGATGGACACAGCAGGTAGTGGTCTGCTATCTCGGTGGTGGGCGTAGCAGGAGCTGGGCGGTCACAGGTGAGCACAGCAATCAGTTCCTAGCCTAAGGAAAGATGCTTAATGCTTAAAGAAATGCCAACTTTGGGAGGGGGAGGGAAGTTAGTTACAGGAGGTTACCAGACTAGCACAATAAAATGCAGATTTAAGTTCTCGCCTTCCCCATTGATTAAGAGTTTCTAGAGAGAAGGTCATCTCCTTTCTTCTTCCTGGTACAGAGAGGGAGGCACCTTTTACAGATAGAGATTTACCTTACAAATGTAAACGTGTCCTAACAAAGGGCAAGTTCCATTCCTCAGAGCCTCCTTCCCTGTCCTAGTTTATAAAAAGCAATCAGCCTCAAATAATCCTGATGCCAAAGAGACATATCTTGGGGTGGCCAATTCCAGGTCCCCACAATAGACATTTCTCCAAAGAGATATACAAATGGCCAATAAGCACATAGAAAGATCTTCATCATCACTAACCATTAGGGAAATGCAAATCAAAGCCTCAACAAACTACCATGTCACTTCCGTTGGGATGGCTATTTTCAAAAAAAAAGGAAATGACAAGTGTTGATGAGGGTGGGGAGAAGTTGGATGGGAATGTAAAATGGTGTGGCAGCTGTGGAAAAGCTCAGAAGTTCCTCAAAAAATTAAACACAGAATTACCATATGATCCAGCAATTCTACTCCAGGGTCTATTCCCCAGAGAATGGAAAGCAGGGACTCAAACAGATACTTTTATACTGGGGTTCATAGCAACATTATTCACAATAGTCAGAGGGTGGAAACAACCCAAATATCCATCAAGAAATGAAGGGATAAATAAAATGTGGCATATACATACAACAGAATATTACTCAGTCTTAAAAAAAGGAATACAATTCTGATAATACTTCAACATGGATGAAACTTGAAAACATTAGGCTAAGTGCAAGAAGCCAGATACAAAAGGCCACTTACTGTATGATTCCACTTATATTAGGTACCTAGAATAGGCAAATTCATAGAGAAAAGAAGTAGAAAATAGGTTACCAGGGGCTGGGGAGAGGGGACAATGGGAGTTATTGTTTAATAGATACTGTGTTTCTGTTGGGATGATGGAAAGCATTCTGGAGATGGATGGTAGTAATCAGTGCACAACACTGTGCAATTGAATTGCCACTGAATTGCACACTTAAAAATGATGAATGTGGTAAATTTTATATTATGTATATTTTACCAGAATAAAAAAACAAACAAACGTAGAAAAGAAAGGGGAAGGACAAAAGTGAAAAAAAATTAAAACAGAAGAGTCCAGGAAAAACTCAGATAGTTAAGGGGGTAAATAAATATCAAAGACAGCATTTCAAATCAATAGGAAAAGATGTTCAGCTAATTGCAGCCCATGTATAAAAACTAACCCCTGTTTACCAAAGGGCACCACAGTTAAGAGAATTCATCATATCTAGTTAAATAGACATGAAGCATGGGGCGAATAGATCCATTGTCACTGGTGATAAATTATATGCTTAAAAGACTGATTTATCTACTGCAAAGATGCCTTTAAGACATTATTTCAAAAACAGGAGGTAAATAAATCACAAAAGCTAAAGTACAAATTTTAAATCTGTTAAAATTTAAAAAACACAAAACCTGAGACATTGTTTTTCTTTAACAACCAGCTCTAAAGACGAGAACCACTCAGCCTGTGCTCTCTACCTCTCACTTTGCCGAAGGAAAAGGAGAACAGTCATCAAGGGAAGCGGCAGTTGTCATCAGGGAGCACCACGAGCCAGCCTCACGCTCAAAAGAGAACATTTTTTCCTGAAAAGCATCATCGTGGTTTCTAGTACCCTACACATTCAGAAATACTTTTCTAGTAATACACTATAGAAATGATCCCTAAAATTGTAGGTTCCTCAGATTAGTGTAAAAACAACATGCACATTTTGTTAAAGATGAGCTGTTGTTCAACATCCAAACTTTTGGGCAAAATTTTGAAACTTACCTTCAAGAATCACTTTCAAACTATTGGCTTTTTAATCGACAGGAAATTTTCACATATTGAGGTATATGTAGTGGCTGTTCTGGTTTGAAACTCATTTGGTTTGAACTAAAGAAGCATGACTTATGGCCTATCACACATACATTGCACATCTGCTTTAACCATTAGAGAATGCATTAAACATTACGTCAAAGTAAAGGAATGCACTCCTTGAAGATGCGAATGCGTACGTCCCCTCTGACAAGCAGTTTTGCTAATATTCCAGAGGATGAGTTCCCTCTCCCAGACATCAGGGTCATGTTGACCTGCTGATTGGAAATTGAATTCCTCTTTGAAACTGTGGCGAATTTGTATCCTGGGCACATTTAATGTATATTTTTTGTTCTAAAAAGGTATAAAACTGTACTGAAAACCATGCTTCCGTGCAATGCTTTCTTCTTTTGCGCAGACTGCCTTCCAATGTTTAGTCCTCAGCCTGGCTCAAGTAAAGGTCACCTTCTCTCTCTTATCTATAGAATGGTTACTGATTATTTGCATTGACATAGTAAAAAGTTTCTGATTTTGGTAGGAAGTATTTAATTAAGGAAGGTTTGCTGCAAACATCCCTAACTAGCATAGTGCCATTCAATAGCCAAACACAAGCCAGTGTCTTTCAACTTATAATGCTAATATGTCTCGTTTCTAGAAAGACAAATGTAAAAGCATGTTCCGGTCTGACGCCTTAGCACCAGCCATGGAAGGAGGGCCTTAGGAGTGTCTGATCCAGGCAGGATTAGGAGTCAGAAGTCACACTCATAGTCCCCAGAGAGCCCCACACTGACAGGCTCAGGGCAGCCCCAAGCTCTGGTAAAACCAAAGAAGGAAACCAAGAAAGGATCCTCCTCTCCTCCCAGGCCCAGCCTCACGGCATCCCCTCTGGAGCTGGGGGATACAGACCTGGAAGGAGCTGGACACACGGGTGCTGCCCTCCTGGGGCATCAAACGCCTTGCTGTGTGCTGGAGCCAAGCCCTTCACCTTCCTGTCCCTCCAGTTGGAGAGGATACAGCTTTTATGTGACCTGAAGCTTTTAAAATGAGGGGCCTGTCTTTAAGAAAAAGAAAACGAGATTTTATAAATATAAAATTCAGTACAAAAGTCATCGTTTATTTGGAGGGACAAAAATAAATCACACGTTTCAAATTTTTAAAAGCTGACAAATGCCATAGGCAACATAAGACTGACCAACTTAGTGCTGCCTCAAGAATCTCACGTGTGATGCACAAGGACACAAGGCCCCTCCATGCTGTGGGCGCACAGGTCTCGGGTCAGTTTACAACCAGAACTAAAGGGAGTCCGGAGGCAGAGAACTACTGAGTTAGCTGCTCAAGCATCGGACGGGATCCTATTGCCCAAAACCCTGATTCGACTGGCTTCCAAATGTCTGTATTCAATTTTTATTGATTGACTTTACTCACAGTTGAAAATTCAGAAGGTATGGACGCTGTATACTGAAGCTCTGAGGGTTGGGGGAGGGGGTGGGCCGTTCACAACTAGTAATGAGGTGAGGAGACCAAGGACAGCCCAGAAAGCAAAGTGCAGAGGTGTGGCACCCTTGTTTTGGTTGTTTCCTCTCTTCACCACTCGCAGAGCAGCAAAGTTTCTCTGCCTCTTATCTGCTTGCCTGGGAAACAAGACAACAGACCTGCTGAGCAGCCTTCATCAGCTCCAGAGGCTCCCTCTCCTCAGAACATGGTTTCTTCTGTCGAGCCCGCCTCCCTCCCCATGTTCGACTAGCTTTAGTTTTCATTCTGTTATTTCAGAAGCTTCCTAACTGGTCTTCCGGCACCTGCCATGGCCCTGCCATGGTGCATTCTCCACACTGAAGCCAGAGCGATCCTGATAATGACAGATCACAGCCCCTCTGCTCAGACCCTCTAGAGCTGTCCTTTTCACTCAGTGGGAAAGTTGTCACAAACGTTTATAAGGTCCTGTAGAATCTGGTTTCCCCTTCTCTCTCTGACCTCACGTCCTGGACTCAATCTTCTCGGGCACCCTGGCCTCTGCTGTTCCTCTAAGCATCGTGCAGAGCAGGGGCCGTCGCAACTCAAGGACTTTGTGTTGCGGTTCTCTAAGCCTGGAAAACTCTTCCCCTGGATAACCCAATATCCACATGGCTCATTCCCTCAACTCCTTCAGGTCTTTGTCCAGAGGTCACCTTGGTGAAGTCTAAACTACCTCACTTAAAATTAAACACACTGCTGGGGCTGCCACCCTGCCCATTCTTTCCTGCTTTGTTCCCCTTCACAGCACTTACCAGCGTCTAGCACCTAATACAGTTTTTTTTTTTTAACTTATTTTTGATTTATTGTCTTTGTTCCCATTAAATTGTAAGTTCTGTGAGGTAGGAAGCCCTCCCTGTTTGGTTTATTGAAATGTGACAAGTGCCTACAATAGTTGCATAGTAGGGCTTAATAAATATTTGTTGAATGGATGGATGGTCAACTGGTGACTCCCCACAAAGACCACTATTAAAAACCTGTTGACCAAGCAAAACTGATTATTACTTACTGCAGCAAGGAAAACACCACGTGGTAGGGTCAAGGGGGAAGTTAGGGAAAGATATTTACAGAGTTTTGGAGTCTGAGCTCACATGATTTACAGTAGGTCTTTCAAGACAGGGCACTGGTTGGAACTGAGCAAAATTCCTGACATAATAGTTTCGGATTGGTGGGCATAACAAAGTGAGGCTCTTGAGGCATGTTTTTACCATCAAATTGTTATCCTGATAAGTGAGTTATCAGTAGGTTTGGGGTGGGGCTGGAGACCGCACACACACACAACCTATGTTAGCTATCTATTGCTGTGTAATAAATTACTCCAAAATTTAGCAGCTTAAAACAACAAATATTTATTATTTCACAGTTCTGTGGGTCAGGAACCCAGGGGTGGCTGAAAATTTGTATTTCTTTTTTTTCAAATTTATTTATTTATTGTGAGGAAGATTAGCCCTGAGCTAACGCCTGCCACCAATCCTCCTCTTTTTGCTGAGGAAGACTGGCCCTGACCTAACATCCAAGCCCATCTTCCTCTGCTTTATATGTGGGACGTCTGCCACAGTGTGGCTTGACAAAGTAGTGCATAGGTCTGCACCTAGGATCTGAACTGGTGAACCCCAGGCCGTCAAAGCAGAATGTGCAAACTTAACCACTGCGCCACTGGCCCGGCCCCAAGAGATTGCATTTGTAACACGTTCCCAGGTGGCACTGATGTTGCTGATCCAGGGGCCACACTTGGAGAATTTTTTCTCTTTTTGGTTAGTAACATCTCTCTTTTGGAGTATTCCAATAGTTTCTTGCCTCCTATCCATTTTCTAAACACAAGCAGAGTGATCTTTCTAATTTTACTTAGAAATAGTTATTGAGTGTCAAGCACTGTACTAGGCATGGAGGATGCAATAATGAGCAAAATAGGCAAGAATCCTGATGTCACAATAACCTGAGGCAGGGCATTTGCTTGGAACACCTTCTTCCTCCCTTGGCTGAACATCAGGTAATGTTGTTCATGCTCTCCTTTCCATGAGTGTAAGAAGTACCATAATTAAAGTTCTATTCCTGTAATCAGCTCTCAAAATGGTTGAGTCAACCCTGTGCTCTTTGATTTTGTTCTATGAAGTTGTTTGGTGGAATAATTAAAACTCCAGCTTGTTCTTCACTCTAAGATAAGGTCAGAGTGGCCTGATGGATGTTGGATAAGCAGGAATATGGGCGAAAATGAGATAAGATTCTTCAGGCTCATGCTTTCAGTTTTGTAAAACTCTACAAAACCATTACTTCATCTTTAGAGGGTGAGGCAGAAGGATGGCGTGGAAATTTCACTAAGTTCTCTCCTCCTCCTGTGAAGGTCTGTCTTTTATTTCTGTGCCACTACCTATAGCACCAGTCCCATCAAGAGTGAGGGACTGTCTCTCCTCCCCTACTCTCTTAAAAGTGTGAAGTCTGCTTTTAGGGTAGGCAGAAAAAGCCTAGAATTTTGCTAATCTGAAACTTTGGTTGTATAATTCTTTAAGATAGGATAAATCTTTGTTCTCATTAAGAAAGCTAGAGTTAAAACACAAGACTCTGTCTCTCCTCACAGTGCCTTGACTCCTGCCCTCGAAATGTGGCCTCCTTTCTCAGGCTGACATAACAGCTCATATAACTTCAGGATGGCAAAGTAGAGTACATGGGACAGGCTTCAGAGGTTGGTTGCCTTTTTGAGAATTTGATCTTTAATCCCAGGGTTAATGAAAAACTTTGGAAGGCTTTAAACTGGAGAAAGACATGGACTAGGTATGCATTTCTGAACCATCTTTTTTGGTTACTATGTGGAGAAAGACTGGAGGGAGCTGGAGGGAAGAAGCCCCATGAGAAGGCAGTTGCCGTGGCTCATCCCGAGGGGAAAGGATGGTGACCTGGATTAGGGACATGGACGGAAAGATGAGAAAGTTCTTGAGATATTTATGGTGCTAAGTGACAAGTGTAGTTTTAGGAACTTTGCCTAGGGAGCGAGAGGGAGGAATCAAGGATGGCACTGAGATTTTTGGCTTTAAGCAACAGATTGGATGCTAAAGCCATTCCTTGAGATAGCCAGTACTGGGCAGGAGGTTTGGAGGTGAACGTGATGATTCAGTATGGACATGTTGAGTTTGAGGTGCTTTGAGACATAATTCAACTGGAATGACCAATAAGTAATTAAATAATCACATCACTCTGACTGTGAAATCCTTCCAGTGGCTCACCATTGTGAAGGGTACTGTTAACTTACGAAAAGAGAAACCACTTTAACAGGCAAACCGTTTACTTGGGATCAAAAAAATGGCAATTTGGGGAGCACAGTTTGAGGTAGAAATCCAAATAGTGTTCTGATTACAGGAGAGGGGCTCAGGGTTTTTATGGAAAAAAAGGAGGAAGATAAGGTAGGTTGTATTGAAGAAAAGTTCATTTGTGCTAGATGAGGTAATGGTAGGTTTACACTTCATAGATTGCATAGATTGGCTTGAGATTCAGTCATCAGGCAAAAGGCTAGACTTGCACTTCATGATTGGTTAGCAATTTGGTCTTCAGCAAAGTCCAGTTTCATCAATCCTTACAAACAGGATAATCTTGTCCTTATTGACTTCTTGGAATATTAGTGATTCGGTCCAGTTTAGAAGATAAAGAAAACAAGAGATGCAAGGCAATCCCTCTGAAATGGCTGCTCCAGCTCTATTTTAATATGGCTCCACTCATGTCATCTTTCACAGTACAAATTCCAGATTTCTTAACAAGATTTACTATTTATCTTTTTTGGTTTTATCTCTGCCACCTATCCCCACCTACAGTTGCTCAGCCCAAACTTAATTTTAGTTCCTCAAAAGGAGAATACTCTTTTTATTTTATTTTTTAAAGATTGGCACCTGAGCTAACAACTGTTGCCAATCTCTTTTTTTCTCCCTGAATCCCCCCAGTACATAATTGTATATTTTAGTTGTGGGTCCTTCTAGTTGTGGTATGTGGGATGCTGCCTCAATGTGGCCCGACAAGCGGTGCCATGTCCGTGCCCAGGATCCGAACTGGTGAAACCCTGGGCCGCCAAAGCAGAGCACATGAACTTAACCACTCAGCCACAGGGCTGGCCCCAGCTCTTTTTATTTTTGGTTGAGGAAGATTCGCTCTGAGCTAAGATCTGTTGCCAATCTTTCTCTATTTTGTATATGAGCCACCACCACAGCATGGCCACTAACAGACAAGTGGTGTAGGTCTACTCCCAGGAACCAAACCTGGGCTGCTGAAGAGGAGCACACCAAACTTAACCACTAGGCCTCTGGGGATGACCCCAGGATAATACTCTTGATATCAAACCTCTTAATCACAAGTTCATGTGCCCAATGCACAGCAAGCCAAACACTGAGACATCTGTGCTTGGAGATGGAGAAAGGCCCCACTCAAGTTGGCCAAGATGAGAAGGTGAGAGGATGTTTCCCTCAAACCTACCTTCACCAGAGCAAAAAGCTGCAGGGTTTTGTAGAGCTAAGGGGCTTGGCAGGAGATGCTTCAGAGAAACAAAGGGGTCACTCCTGATAAGGCCCTGAGCAATCTGCAATGGCTGCTGTGGGCCCAGCCATCTGATGATCCCAACCTCCCCAAAGGCATTATCTTTCTTCTGCAAAACATACAAATCCTCAAGACCTGAATCATCCCTCAAGTTAAACTGGAAAACAGCAAATTGACAAAGTTCATAACAAGGTCAAAAGGCAATCATGTTCTCACTGAATATCTACAGGTACCTGACTTCAATTTCACTCTCTTTAATCTCAGGGACTGTGTGCCACCTGTTCTGTCAGGAACTATTTTCTTTTCCTTCTTTTGCATTCAACAAAGAGTGAGGGCCAGGCAGATTCTAGGTGCTGGGATAAAATGGTGAGCAAAAGACGACCTTGTCCATGACCCGGTGGAGTTTACAGTATACTGGCCAAGTTAGACACCGATCCAATAATTACACAGGTAATTAAAAATGGAATTAAATTAAAATTGCAAATGATATCAGAGCTCCAAATGGAAGTTACTAGTAAGGATGAGAGCCTATAGTGGGGTTTCGACTGGGTGAAGTCCTGCCTGAAAACATGAGTGGAGTGTAAGGCTAATTTTAAGGCATAGGTAGGTGAGCCATCTCTTTACAAGACAAAGGAAAGAACATGTAAAAAATTTAAAATGGTATCAGTGCAGGTGGGGTCTGGTTATTGGGTGATCCCATGACTTTTAGATAAGAATCAGAGATAAGGCCATCCCCCCTTCCTCCTGGTGCAGAGGGGGAGGCATGGAGATTTCCTTCACAAACGCAAATGTCTCTCCAAGGGCAAGCAAACTCTGCTCCTCGGAGCCTGCTTCTCATCGGCCGTTTTAAAATTAACCAGCCTAAAATCCTCATCACTGCCTGAGAAAATGAAGACAGAGTTGATCCAAACAGGGAGGAAAGCATTCTAGGCTGAGAGAACGCATGCGTGGAAGGGCATAACTTGGCACATTATGGGAACAAGAGAAATATGCATTTTCCCTAAGATATACAGGCTAGAGGACGGGAAAGGGGGGTGAGGGGGTGGAACTTGGCTAGTTTGTCCTGTAGCAGCCGCCATTCGACTGCAGGTGGCCACGACCTTGTCGCACTGGCTTCTGGGAGTTGTAGTCTCTACCTAAGCGAGCCGGCATGGCGGCGTCCATTGCAGGGGGCTGCGGAGCCGCAGCGGGCCTGGCGCGGAGCTTCCGAGCCGCCACGGCGCTGCTCCCTGCGCCGGCCTCTTTCGCCTGCCGTAAGTAGAGCGGGGCTTGCGAGCCTGGACGCAGAATGGGCTCAGGGCCGGGCTGGGAGGAGGCGAGCCTGGAAGTGCGGGGCGACCTCAGCGAAGGCCTCTCGTGGGACGGGAGTTGGGGGAGACGGCCGGGCTCCGCGGGAGCGCAGGGCAGGCCCGAGCAGCCTTGACCTCTGTCGACCGCCCCTGCAGGGGCCCGCTGGGGGTCGGCCAGGCAGCAGAGCACGGGACCTGCGGAGCCTGGCGCATTCCAGCCGCCCCCGAAACCAGTTATCGTGGACACGCGCCGGCCGCCGCACCAGAGGAGCAGGTGAGCCCGGACCTGGGCGCGATTGCGGCTTTTGGGGTCTGCGCGTTCGCTCTGGGGGTCCCGGCACTAAGGCGGGGGCTGGAGCTGCCCCTGTGTGAGCTTGTGTGCAGGACTCGTGAGCCGCGGACCTGAAAGCGCGCTCCACTCTGGCTTGCCTGCCTCGTTCCTCCCGACCCGGGGTTGCCCTTTGTCTGCCGTCTTATAAAATCGGAACTTCAAGTAGGGCTTCCCCAGATTTGAAGTTTTTTTCTCCGAGGTTTGCTCTGTATCAACAGTCGTTCTCTGAAGTACATCGGATTTTACCTGTTTACCTTCAGGAGCCGATCTTTCCTCGCCTGGGTGGAAAGGCATTGGCCAGAACGCCCCGTGTTTTAGTTTCTTGGCAAGTGCGGCACAGTGGTAAAAATTTCCGCAAATTTGCGTATGAAATTTGCTCTTCAAAACTATGCTTAAAACCCTGATTCACTTAAATGAATGGTGGTAACTTTGGAGGGACATGTAAATTTAGTGGCGTAGGGATTTGCGGAAAGTATTTCGGTAGAATTGTAGAACAACCTTATTAAAACAGTTTTAGGAGGAAAAACTTGATGTAATTTTATGCTTTCTGTGAGAACTCTAGGTTGGTGGTTGGATTATCTGTGTGTGCCTGTGTGTGTTTAACATTTCAAATATTCTGTAATTCTAAGTTGAAATAAGCTTGAATTTGTGGAACAGAGATTCAGAAAAGATTTTTGTGTACAACTTTTAAGGTGGAAAAGGAGTATCTTAGTGGCAACAGTTAATACAATTCAGTTCAATAGGAATGTGATTGTATAACTACTTTGGAAAACAATTTGACAAAATTTAGTAAGTTTGAGGTTGTGTATACTTTTCCACCCAGAAGGTATACAACTTAAAGAAAATGATATGTGCAAGGTGACATATACAAGAATGAACACAAACAGTATTGTTTATAACAAAAATTTAGAAGCAGCCTAGATATCCGTCAGTAGCTAAATAGGTAAATACATTCATATAACGGACTATTATACAGCAGTGAAAAATGAATGAACTTGAGCTAACATGGATGATCTTCACAAATATGATGTGTGAAAAGAAAACCTGCAAAAGAATAGATACAGAATTATAACATTTTTGTGTTGCCCAGACATACATGCATACGTACAGTATAAAAAAGTGTGCAGGGAAAATTTTTCACTTTCACAGAGCAATCAAAGCTAGATTTCCTGATAGCAGTACAAGCTGACATTACGTGCCTCCTTACATGGCAGAATAAGATTACATCATCACCTCTATGATATTTCTACCAAGAATGTTTAATCTTGGTCTAGGCATGTGGAAACAGTAAACAAATCCAGAATCCAGGGATAGTCTATAAGACAGTAGGCTTTGACTCTTCAAAAAATAGAAAGATGGGGAATAGCACTAGTTTAAGAGACAGACAAGCAGGTACAGTGTGTGAAGCGTAATTGTAGCTTGGCTTGGGCGAGAAACAGCTATAAAAGACCTTTTCCAGGACAGTTAGGTACATTTAAGTATGAACTATATATTAGATTATATTATTGAATTAATGCTGAAATTCCTAGGTGTCATAAAGGTATTATGATAAACATAGGAGAAAGTACTTATTCGTAGCAGATGCCTTCTATAGTGTTAAGGGGTGAAATGCCTTGCTGTTTGACATTTTCAAATGGTTCAGGAAAAACCTAGATATAAAGCTAATATGGCAAAATGTTGGCAATTGGTGAGACTAAGTGAAATATGTATAGGTGTTCATTGATTTAACATTTTAACTTTTTGGTAGGTTTGAAAAATTTTAAAGTAGGAAATGAAAAGGAAGAAATTCATAGGAATAATAATCACCAAATTTAGTTAATTACCTGTAGTAATTGACTGTGGGGGTAGGGAGGGGCACACAGGCACTGCAACAATTTATTTCTTGACATGGATGGTAGGGACATGAATTTTCGTTATAATGTCATTTATACTTTTCTATACGTTAAATGTAATGAGTTTAAAAAAGAAGAGAATAGTGAGATTATTTTTAAAGTCAGTTTGCAACCGATGATTTATATGTTTATATCTTTTCTAACATAATTTACTTAACATGTGCAACTCAGCGTGAGACCTGTGGTTATGGTCTCAGGCTTTGGAGTCTGACAGACATGCCCACGTTTAAATCTTGACTTGATACATTTATAGCTAATATAATAATAGGTCAGTTATTTACCCTCTCCAAGCTTCATTTTCTTCCTGTGTGGAAAGGAGATGATGATACCAAATCCACCTGGTGGTTTGTAAGGATTAAGTCACGCTGGAGATGTTTAATAAAGCTTTTAACACAATGCTAGGTGAGTACTCAGGAGTTGTTAGCTATTTTCGTGAACAGTGACAACAATTTTAGAAATAAGATCGATTTTTCTTATTTAGAGAAGGAAGATTAAAAGACATCAACATTATAATTTTTCAGGTTTTTTTCCCCTAAAGCAATAGTTTCTCTTTTAAGTTTGCTTTTAATTCTTTCTTTCCCTCTGCAGGTTCCTGAGTCCTGAATTCATTCCTCCAAGGGGAAGAACAAATCCTCTGAAATTTCAAATAGAAAGAAAAGATATGTTAGAAAGGAGAAAAATACTCCACATTCCAGAGTTCTATGTCGGTCAGTAAGAGCTGGATGCTTTTATTTTTAGGAATTGGAGGGTTACTTGTCTTGACATAGACAAGATTGTTTTTCACATATCTGGGTTTTGTCCAAAAGAGATATTTATTTATAATGTTATTAAAATATTTAGAAAGTGATGAAGTTACCTGGCAGTGCTGTTTATTTTTTCCCGCATCACATGGAGAAGTTCACTTCTCTTTTGCTTTGTAGGAAGCATACTGCGTGTTACCACGGCCGACCCGTATGCCAGCGGGAAAACCAGCCAGTTCCTGGGGATCTGCATCCAGAGATCAGGAACAGGGCTTGGAGCTACTTTTATCCTTAGGAATACTATCGAAGGACAAGGTAGGTTGCATTATTTTGATTTTCTGGGTGATGTTATCTCAGGATTCTATTTTGTTTTCTGGGTCCTGGGATGAGATATCTGGAGCTTGAAAGTGACAGGGGCCTCTGAGGGGTGACATGAAGCCTGTGGCCTAAGAATGGCATGAGAACTGAGGTTGCTGATTAAATACAGTTGGCGCTCTGCTTTCTCTTGGAAACTTCTTTTATTACAGGGACGACACTGTAAGAAGTAGCCTTTCCAAACTCTGGCAGCATCACAGGAGGAGACAAGTGGGGTTATAATAAAGCAGGGTGGGGACGTTCATTTTAGAGTAGATAACCCAGGAGAACATCGAGATAAATATCGTGACGTCCTTAGAAGTTACTTTTTCCTAAAATGAATGCTCCCATTTTGTTTCATATTATGACAGTCATCACAATTATTACTATTGTATAAGAATCAGGAATTTAAAAACAGGCAAACTTTTTTTTGCTATGCCTAATAAGGCAGAGGCACAAGTGGTAGAATTCTGGAAAGCTTATGAATCAAAATGGCAGGAACAGTAGAGTTTTCATACGTAAAAGTTGTATGCTTCATGATCCCCCATTGTGAGTTACGATGTTCAGAGAAATTGAACGCGTGTGAGCAGTTGCTGTCTCCTCGTCCTGTGATGACCTGTGGGCCGTGCAGGTCGGCGCTCAGCTGCACTTGACTGATCACAGAGACTTGTGCCTCCAATCAGGTCATGTACTTGGAGGAGCCTTGTAATAGAAAGACATGAGCATAGGTGTGAGTCAGGTGGACCTGGGTTTGATTTTCTTCCTTAAAATTGATATAATAGTAGTCTTTACTTCTTAGGTTGTGGTCAGTTGATTGTGATATTGTGTATGAGGTACTGGACACAAAATGCTCAAAAAATGTTAGCCTCCTCTTGCCCTCCTCTAAAGTATATTTTGACTATTGTAACCTGCTTCGACCTTCCCCATCCATACTCCCTTCTTTGGTGGTTCTTTCTAGTCCACTGGCTTTAGGTACCATCCATATGATGATAACGTTCCAAATTTATATCCTGAACTTGACCCTTTCCAAGTTCTAGAATTGTATATACAACTACCTATTCAACATCTCCACTTGGATGTCTTAGAAGCATAAGAAAAGTTCAAAACAGAACTTTTTATTCCCCCTCACAATGTGTTCCTCTCAGTTTTTGTATTTCCAAAAACGATACCACTGGCCACCCATTTACTTAAACCAAAAATTTAGGAGTTATTTTTAATTAGTCTCTTCACATATCCACTCAATCAACAAGTTTTCTTGGCTTAATGTCCCAAAAATTTATCCCAATTTTGTCTGTCCATCTCCATTGTTCCCACTCTCATCCATGCCACCACCGACTCCTGCCTGCCACTGTGTGGTGGCAGTTTACTTTCTCTAGTTTATTTTCCTGGCCCACCAAGTTACTATGCTCCAGCCAAGTGGGCCTTTTTCTGGTTCTTCCAACATGGCAAGTTTGTTAAGACCCCAGGGCCTTTGCATTTGCTTTTCTTTCTGCTTGGAGCATTCTTGGCCCTTTATAGTATCAGTTTAAATATCATCTTTTCAGAGAGACTTTCCTGGATATAGTATTTAAAGTTGCCCCCTTCCGAGTCACAATGTCATCACTCTGTATTGTCTTCACTATATGAAATTACCTTGTTGGTTTGTTTATTTATTGTTTGTCATCCACTAGAATGTAGGCTTTATGACAGGAGAAGTATCTTACCTATTTTGGTTTTGCGATAGGCAGAGTTCCTAAATCAGTGCCTGGAACAGAATAGGTGTACAGTAAATATTGGATTAAATCCTGGTGTTAAACGCTAGATGCTAACAGTGATCCTATATATCTGTATTTCTCTTGGGATTATTCCAGGAAACCTCAGAATACACTCCTGCCCTTAAGTGTTTGAGGATACAGATGATATGTATTAAACTATTCCTTGTAGCATTTTGGAAACACTCAGGACTTTACCTAGCTTGTTTTATATGCAGGACCCCAGCACATTAGAAAACCTAGGCCATCCCTAAGAGGAGCTTCTAAACCAGAGTTAGAACTTTAAAAATTTACTTGTTCTTTTTGCATCATTGACCCTGTTGCTCTTAATGTAGAAGATGAGTTTTTATGTAAGTAATTGGGAAATGATCAAGAACGTGACAGCGTGAAGAATTTACTCACTTTCTCCGAGTTAATGCTATCAGAATTGAAGAGATATTTGACTCAATATATTTATAGAGACGTTTTTCTTCAGCCTTTATCATTCTAATTCAGATTTTCTCACTTGTTAATCTGCATGAATTTTAGTTTATTCCTTTAAATAATTTTCATCTTAAAAATTACAAATTTATGTCACATTTCCTACGTGCAAAACCCTGTGCTAGTTACATTATGAAATACCTTTTACTGTCGTATGAGGCGTATTCAGGCATCTGGATTTAGATTGTAAGCATATGTTTTCTTCTTTTTTTAAAAGGTGTTGAGATTTGCTTTGAACTTTATAATCCTCGAATCCAGGCGATCCAAGTGGTCAAATTAGAGAAACGGCTGGATGATAGTTTGCTGTACTTACGAGATGCCCTTCCTGAATACAGCACTTTTGATATGAATATGAAGCCGGTAGCACACGAACCTAACGAAGAAGTTCATGTTAATCAGGTATAAGTTGTACGTTTGGAACTGAAAATTAAGTATAAAATAAGGAAGAATCATCTTAATGAAAACTTGTAGAGGGATTTTGCTTATGACTGTCAGCCTGATTTATTCCTTTTCTTGTATCTTCCTTAGCTGAAAGTGAAAATGAAGCCTAAGCCCTGGTCCAAACGCTGGGAACGCCCAAAATTTAATATTAAAGGAATCAGATTTGATCTTTGTTTAACTGAAGAGCAAATGAAAGCAGCTCAGAAGTGGAGTCAGCCGTGGCTTGAGTTTGATATGATGAGGGAATATGATACTTCAAAAATTGAAGCTGCAATATGGAATGAAATTGAAGCATCGAAAAAGTCCTGATTCTGAGGATGAATTTGGTCATTGCAGAGAATATACTGACTCTCAGAGGACTTTTTTAGAGGCCAGTTTAATTTCATATGTAAGGACGTAGTCATTAAATCAATTAAGCATTCATTATTTTATGAGTACTGTTTTTAAAAAAATAAAATTATCACACTAGTTTATTATTTAAAAAATGTATAATGCCCAGTGGTCTCATGTTCATTCTTTTAGTAGAGGCAAAGCTACAGTAGTGGGGTCAAACTGTTACCGGAATGCTCTTCACTGAGCCTGGAATCTGAACAAGGAAGTGGGTAGGGTGATTTTTTAAATTTGTGAAATAAATCATTAATAGGGAAAAGTGTATGATTTCAAGAGTAATAAAATGAAGATTCATGTACCCACCATCAGGTTAAGAAGTAAAACATTTAGTAGTATCTAAGAAGGTTAAGAAATAGAACATTTACTGGGATCTCAGAAGACTCCTGTGTCTGCACTTGCCCCTCCCCACCCCCAGATGTGGACACTGTCCTGACTTTGTGTTCATCATTCCCTTGCATTTCTTTTAGTTTATTACGTACATATACATTCTTAAACAATATATTTCGTTTTGAAAAACCTGTTGGCAGGTATAAAAGGACAACATTGTCATTATTACATGAATGCTGCAGGGAAAACGTCAAAGTCTTCGGGTCATAGTCTGGCTTCAGTTTCCCTGAGAGTTTACAAAAATCACCTTTGAGGAGGTTCATGACTAAGGTCATGAGTGAGTCCTGCTAAATAGAAGGCTCACTGCAGGGCATCTGGCAGGGCTGTAGTGTGGACTGAGTAATTGACATCTGGCAAAAATGTTAGTGGAGTGTAGACTGCTATATTTGCTGATTGACAGCTCATGATGAATCAAACTTCAGCTCATAGGAGTAGGTTAAAACAGTACCCATAGGATGATGTGAGCGTCCTTGGTCATCCGTGTAGCTGAGAATAGAATGGAAAGCTGACATGTATTCACACGAGGTAAAAACCACCCTATGGATGATTTGGGCCAGGCTCACCTGGGCGTGCTGTTCCTCAGCTTAAAAAGAGTACAGTTCTAGCATGGGTCTTGATGAGGGCACCCCTCAACCTGTCTGTCTCCTCTATCACGCTGCTCAGACCTACCCTCTGGTGCCTAGCTATTTGGGAATTTGCATTCAGTCCTCTCCTGTGTTGATCTTTCTGGATTCTCGTTTTTCATTTTATTGGCTGCTAACTCATTTTGGTGGAGCACATCCTTTGGTAGCCTCTAGAGGAAGTCTGTATGGAGGTAAATTTTTGAGACTTTGCTTGTCTTTTATATTTGATTGAACTTGTATAGGATTCTAGGTGGGAGATAGTTTTCCTTCAGAATTTTGTTGATACTGCTCCATTGTCTTATTTCCGGTTGTGTTGAGAAATCCAAAACCATTTTGATATCTGCTCCTTGTGTGTGACTTGAAAGCTTGTAGACTACCTTGGTACTCAGGGTAATGAGATTGTATAGGATGTGCCTCCTGTGGGTCTGTTTTTATCCATTATGTTGGGCATTTGATGAACCTTTTTAATATGGTAACTCATATCTTTCAGTTTTGGGAAATTTAGTGTTCATTGATTTCCTCGCCTCTGCTTTTCTTTCTGGAACTGTTATTTTGATGTTGGATCTCCAGGCGTGGATCTCTGTTTCCTACCCTCCACTCCCCCATCTCTTTGGTTTTTAATTCTTTAATTCAACATTTGAACTCTTTTTTGCTGTCATAATTTTAAATCTCAGAGGCCTCTTTTTGATTCCTGAAAGTTCCTTTTCTTTTAAGTACTCTTCGTATTTTTTGTTCTTGTCTTTGGATTTGTTCTGTTACCATCGAGGATGTTTGTGATACTGTTTGTGTTTTTTCTTTTGAAATTGTTTTTCTGCAGCATCTGTTTCTTCCAAATTTCTTTTTTCTGTGTGTATTTATTTCTTGTTCTGTGTTTTAGGCTTTTCTGGGACATTGAGCAATTCTTGCCTGTCTACTTGTGGTTGAATAGTGGACTAAAATGCTAGTTAGAAGCCTTGGACTTGTGGGAAGAGGCTGTCTTTAGGGTTATCCGGGTGGATGTCTTTTGGGAGTCCCCTCCTCCATGTGAATGTCTTAGTTTGGTCAGATTCTCCAGAGTAGAGGTTTCCAATCTTCCTGGAGGGTAAGGGTCTGTCTGCCAATGTTCTGGGAGCCATATAGGGGAAGAAGGATGGGATTTCTGGCGTTCTGCTTGTATATGGCCATCTCGTCACCCCCTCACCCCCAAAACACATGCTTTTAGATTAGTACCCAGTGTGTGCAGTCCAGAAAACCCTGTTTTGACTTCTCTCAAGCATAAACCTCTGGACTTCTGCTGGTGTGGAGGAGGGCCTGACGAGTCCTGGTGGGGGATGGGGGAAGGGATATTAAGCATATAACCTCCAAATAGTTTTTATCAGGGTCTCCTTATTTTAGCCACTGTCCTTCACCCCCAGTTGTGAGGTACTGGATCTGTTGACTGGACAGTTCTGAGGGATGAATTGGGTTGCTTCTCACCTTTCTCCACTGCTGGCTTGATTTGCCTGTCTTTTTCTTTTCCTCCCCAAAGCTCCAGTGCATGGTTGTTTATCCTAGTTGTCAGTCAGTCTAGTTCTATGTGAGCTGCAGCCCTAGCATGGCAACTGACAGATGGGTGGTGTGGTTCTGCTGCCAGGAAATGAACCCAGGCCGCTGAAGTGAGCGCTGAACTTTAACCACTAGGCCATCAGGGCTGGCTCTCATTTGCTTTTCTTGAGTCTGCTACCCATCCATGTGCTTCTTTAGCTTTTAAAACTTTGTTCTGGTTGTTTCTTGTCCTGTTCTCTCCTGTGGTTTTATGTCTCATCTATATGCTTTTCAACATTTCGTGCTACTTTTTCCTTCCATGTGTTTGTCTTTTTCCCTGTGGCATATTTTAATGGTCAATTGAATAATTCACCTGACAACCTATTTAGCTACTTTTCCGGTAATAGATTTCTTCTCCTAAAGAAATATTCAGATATTAACTCTTGGGGTTCTCAACATTCAGTGCTTCCTTGATCTTTTTCACTAATGATACACAGCCATGTAACTACTTTCAAAATGTAATGGATATACCATCATTCACTTATTTAGGTTACTTGCTGAGGTAGTCTCTCAAAATAAAATTTTAACGAGCCTGTATCCTATGTTTTTCTTGTCTTTTACTTCTCAGAATATAACCATTAAAGCCTGTTTATTTTTTTTAGCTTGATAAACACACTTCAACCTTCTTGGTAGAAAGGCAGATCAATGATACCTTTCAAGTTCTAAAGCTGTGCAAATATATGATCAGCTCATAAGTACATGTGCTCATAACAACACAGTGATCATGTTTGTCGACTGTTAAGATTATCTTTAAAATTCTTGTGAATTTCCCCCCAGAAACAAAGCAAATCTTAATACATTAAATGTGTGTAGTATAACAATTTTTATTGTGGGAAGATATAGATAACATAAAATTTGCCATTTTAACCATTTTTTTTTAAGATTTTATTTTTCCTTTTCCTCCCCAAAGTCCCCCCGGCTTTGTATATTTTTAGTTGCGGGTCCTTCTAGTTGTGGCATGTGGGACGCTGCCTCAGCATGGCTGGATGAGCGGTGCCGTGTCTGCACCCAGGATCTGAACTTGTGAAACGCTGGGCCACCAAAGCAGAGCACGTGAACCCAACCACTCGGCCACGGGGCCGGCCCCATCATTTTTAAATGTACAATTTCAGTGGCGTTAATTACATTCACAATGTTGTGCAGCCATTAACACTTTCTCCAAAACTTTTTCATCACCCCAAACGAAAACTCTGTAACCACTAAGTAATAATTGTTCCTCTCTTCCTCTCAGTTCCTGGTAAGCTCTAATCTACTCTTTCTGTATGAATTTGCCTATTTTAGATATTTCTTATAAGTGGAATCATACAATATTTGTACTTTTGTGTCTGGCTTATTTCACTTACTGTATTTTCAAGATTCATCCATGTAGCATGTATTTCCTTTTTATGGCTAAATATTTTACTGTATACGTATACCACATTTTATTTATCCATTCATCTGGTGATGAACACTTGGGTTATTTCCACCTTTTGGTTATTGTGAATGATGCTGCAATGAACATTGACATATAAGTATCGATTGAGTAGCTGTTTTTATATACTTTTAAAATATACTCCAGGTATATACCCTGGAGTGGAACTGCTGGATCATATATTTTAAAATTTTTCTTGTGATTTCCTTGATCCATTGGTTATTAAAGAGTGTGTTTGTTAATTCCCACATATTTGTGAATTCCACTTTTAGTTTGTTACTGATTTCTAGCTTCATTTTGTGGTCAGGGAAGATAGTATGATTTCAACCTTTGAAATTTATTGAAAATTGTTTTGTGGCCTAACATATGGTCTATCCTGGAGAATGTTCCATGTACGTTTGAGAGAAATGTGTACTGTGTTGTTGGGTAGAGTGTTTTATGTATGTCTGTTAGGTCTCACTGGTTTACAGTGTTGTACAGGTCTCCTGTTTTCCTTGTTGATCTTCTGTCTAAATGTTTTATCCATTTTTGACAGTGGAGTATTGAAGTTTCCAACTATCCTTGTAAAACTATCTAGTTCTCCCTTTAACTCTGTCAGTGTTTGCTTCATATATTTTGGGGCTCTGTTATTTGGTGCATAAATTATATTTATTATATCTTCTTGATGAATTGACTTATTAATCTATAATAGCCTTCTTTGTTTCTTGTAACAATTTTTGGTTTAACAGTCTGTTTTGTCTGATATTAGTGTAGCCATCCCTGCTTTCTTTTGGTTACTATTTACATGAATATTTTTTTCCATCCTTTCACTTTCAACATATTTGTGCCTTTGGAGTTAGAGTGAGTCTCTTGTTGGTGGCATATAGCTGGATCCTGTGTTTTTGTTTGTTTTTTATCCATCTTGCCAATCTCTGTCTTTTGTTTAGAGAGTTTAATCCATTTACTTTTAAAGTAATTGGTATAGGGAAGGACTTTTGCCATTTTGTTATTTGTTTTATGTCTTATACCATTTTTTCTCTCATTTTCTCCGTTACTGCATTCTTCTGTGTTAAGTTGATTTTTTGTAGTGAAACGTTCTCATTCCCTTCTTGTTTCCTTTTCTGTGTATTTGTTAAATGTTTTCTTTGTGGTTACTGTGAAGATTAAATTTAACATCTTAAATTTATAACAGTTTAGTTTGAATTGATACCAATTTGACTTCAATAGCATTACAAAAACTTTACTCCTATGAGGGTCTGTTCTCCCTTTATGTTATTGATGTCACAAATTACATCTTTTGTATATTGTGTGCCTAGTAACACAGATTTATAATTATTTTGTATACATATGTATTTTAAATCATGTAGGAGATACAAAGTGGAGTTACAAAACAGTATTACAGTAATACGAGCTTTTTTATTTCTCCATGTGTTTACCTTTACTGGAGATCGTTATTTTTTAATACAGATTCAAGTTACCTATGTCTAGTGTCATTTCTGCCTGAAGTACTCCCTTTAGCGTTTCTTATAGGACAGGACTAATTGCAATGAACTCCCTCAGCTTTTATTTATCTGGCAATGTCTTTATTTCTCCCTCATTTTTGAAGGACAGTTTTGCAATATAGAATTCTTGGTTGACAATATTTTTCTTTTAGCATGTTAAATATGTCATCTCACAGCCTTCTGGTCTCCATGGTTTCTGATGAGAATTGGCTGTTAATTTTATTGAGGATCCTTTGATCATGAGGAATTGCTTCTCTCTTGCTGCTTTCAGGATTCTGTCTGCCTTTGTCTTTCAACACTTTGATTATAATACATCTTGGTGTGGGCTTCCTTGAATTTATGCTGCTTGAAGTTCATTGAGATTCTTAGATTTGCAGATTCATGCATTTCATCAAATTTTGAATATATTTGGCTGTTACTTCTTCAAATATTCATTCTGCTCCTTTATCTCTCTCTCCTTCTGGGATTCATAATGCATATGTTGGTCTGTTTGGTGGTGTCCCATCACTTTCTGAGGCTGCGTTCACTTTTCTTTATTCTTTTTTCTTTCTGCTCCTCATACTTGATTATTGTAATTGTCCTGTTTTCAAGTTTGCTGATTCTTTTTTCTGTCTGCTCAAATTGGCTGTTGAATTTCTCTAGTGGATTTTTAATTTCAAGTATTGTACCCTTCAGCCTCAGAATTTGTTTGGTTCCTTTTTTACGATTTCTATGTGTTGATTGATATTCTTGTTTTGTTCATCTGTTCCTTTTCTAATTTCCTTTAGTTCTTTGTCGCGTTTTTCTTTAGCTCTTTGAGTATATTTGAGACAGTTGTTTCAACGCCTTTGTCTATTAATTCTGATGTCTGTGCTTCTTCAGAGATGGTTTCTATTTATTTTGTTCCTTTGAATGGCCATACATTCCTGTGTCTTTGAATGTCTTGTGCTTTTTTTTGGTTAAAAACTGGATATTTAAATATTATAATGTGATTTTGGAAGTCAGATTTCTCCTTCTTCCTCAAGGTTTGCTTTATTTTGATTATTGGACCATAGTAGTCCATTTGTTTACTGACATTTCCAAACTGTTTTTACAAAGAATGTATTCCTAGGTGTGTGGTCACTGAAGTCTGTTCCTTAACTTGTGTGTTCACAGATTTCCTTGAAAGCCGGAAGGTAAAACAAACACACCCCTCCGAGTCTTTACAGATTGTTTCTTTCTTAGGGTACTCCCTCAATACTTACCCGGGCTTGCACTAAACCTAGCAATTAGCCTGAGTTGAAAACTTAGGGGCTTCTCAGGTCTTTTCTGAACATGCTTCTTACTCTGGACATACGTGTGGCTTTCTAAATTTCTCTATATATGCTGTCAAATATCCTAATTTCCCAAGGTAACTACCCCCACCCAGCTTTTTCTCCCAGGTCTTAGGTGGTCCTACTGTGAATCTCAACCATAATCTTTTGATGCAGGCATTTGTGTGTTAGTTTGCCTTACGCTGTTTTCAAGCAATGCCTGCTGCTTTTCTGGCCTGAGTTTTAGGTCAGACAAAAGAGATGAGTGTTTTGCTTCAGTCCTTTGGGTAGCCCACAGATAGTCTAGAATAGACATAAACAATGATTTGTGAATAAGGTCTTCTCTGCTTCCTCTAGAAACAGGGTCCAAGATCCAACACTGAGAATGTGGCTGCCATTTTAAAGACTGCTGCTACATCAAGAAGGAGTTGGGAAAGGGCAAGGAAACATGCTACAAAGCTTTCCTCACATTTTTTCCCCCCTCCACCCAGTTTTATTGAGATATAATTAACATACAGCACTGTGTATGTTTAAGGTGTACAGCACAATGATTTGAGTTTCATATATTGTGAAATGGTTACCACAATACGTTTAGTTAATATCAATCATCTCATATATATACAAAAAAGAAAAAAGTGGTTTTTTCTTCTTGGTGATGAGAACTCTTAGAATCTACTCTCTTAACACCTTTAAAGTGGACCATACAGCCATGTTAACTATAGTCATCCTGTACGTTATATCCCCAGTACTTATTTGTCTTGTAACCGGAAGGTTGTATCTTTGACCACCTTCACTGAATTTCCCCAGCTCCTACCCACTGCCTCTGATAACCACAAATATGATCTCTTTTTCTACGAGTTTTCGTTTGTTCATTTGTTTTGGTTCCACATACAAGTGACATCATATAGTATTTGTCTTTTTCTGATTTATTTCACTTAGCATAATGCCCTCAAGATCCATCCATGTTGCAGGATTTCCTTCTTTTTTTATGTCTGAATAATATGTATATTATTTACATATATACATATATATATTTATATATCTCAACTTCTTTATCCATTCATTTTCGATGGACAGTTAGGTAGTTTCTGTGTCTTAGCTATTGTAAATAATGCTGCTATGAACATGGGGGTGCTGATAATTCTTTGACATAGTGTTTTCATCTCTAACCAGAAGAATTTTCATTCTACCTACCAAGAAGTAGAATTGCTGAATCACATGGTATTCTATTTTTAATTTTTTGTGGAACTTCCATACTGTTTTCCATAGTGGCTGTACCAATTTACAATCCCACCAATGGTGCACAAGGGTTCTCTTTCCTCCATGTCCTTGCCAGCATTTATCTCGTCATTTGGATGATAGCTATTCTGACAGCTGTGAGGTGATATCTCATTGTGGTTTTGATTTGCATTTCCCTAATGCTTAGTGACGTTGAGCACTTTTTCAGGTACCCGTTGGCCATTAGTCTATTTTCTTTGAAAAAATATCTATTTGGGTCCTTTGCTCATTTTTTAATTGGATTACTTGTTGTGTTGCTATTGAGTATATGAGTTCTCTCTATATTTTGGATACTAACCCCTTATCAAATATAGCATTTGCAAATATTTTTTCTCATTCTGCAAGTAAGTTGTCTTTTCATTTTGTTGATTGTTTTTGTTTTGCTGTGCAGAAGCTTATTAGTTTGATGTGGTCCCACTTGTTTATTTTTTATTTTGTTGCTTGTGCTTTAGGTGTTATAGCCAAAATACCACTGCCAAGACTGATGTCAAGGAGTGGTTTTTCTATGTTTTCTTCTAGGAGTTTTACCATTTCCAATCTTACATTTAAGTCGTTAATCCATTTTGAGTTAATTTTTGTAAGTGGTGAAAGGGGTTTAGTTTTATTCTTTTACATGTGACTATTAATTTTTTCCAGAGACTGTCTTTTCTCCATTAAGTATTCTTGGTTGCCCTGTCAAATGGTAGTTGACCATATGTGTGTGGGTTTATTTTTGAGTTCTCAATTCTGTTCCATTGGTCTATGTCTGTTTTTATGTCAGTATCATACTGTATTGACTACTATAGTTTTATACATTGCTTAAAATCAGGAAGTGTGATGCCTCCTGCTTTGTTCTCCTTTCTCAGTATTTCTTCAGCAATTTGGTATATTTGGGTTCCATATAAACTTTAGGATCGTTTTTTCTCCTGTAAAAAATGCCATTGGAATCTTGATAGAGATTGCATTGAATCTACAGATGGCTTTGGGCATTTTTAACTATTAATTCTTCGAATCCATGAATACACAATATCTTTATATTTATGGTCGTCTTCGACTTCTTTCACCGGCACCTCGTTTTCAGTGTACAGATCTTTCACCTCCTTGGTTAAATTTATTCTTAAGTATTTGTATTGTTTTTGATGCTATTGTAGATGGGCTTGTTTTCTTTCTTTATTTTTCAGATAATTCATTGTTAATATGTAGGAACTCGACTGATTTTTGTACATAAATTTTGTATCCTCCAATTTTGCTGAATTTGTTGATTAGATCTGAGAGTTTTTTGGTGGAGTCTTGAGGGTTTTCTATATATAAAATCATGTCATCTGCCAATACAGCTAATTTGATGACTTCTTTTCCATTTCTGATGCCTTTTATTTCTTTTTCTTGCCTAATTGCTCTGGCAAGGATTTCCAATACTACGTTGAATAGAAGCAGTGAGAGTAGGCACCCTTATCTTGTTCCTGATCTTAGAGGAAAAGCTTTCAACCTTTTACCATTGAATATGATGTTAGCTGTGGGGTTGTCATTATGACCTTTATTATGTTGAGATATGTTTCTTCTATATGTAATTTGTTTTTATCATGAACAGATGTTAATTTTGTCAAATGCTTGTTTGCATCTATTGAGATGATCGTATGATCTTTTTCTTTAATTCTGTTAATGTGGTATATCACATTTATTGATTTGTGTGTGTGTTGAACCATCCTTGAGTCCCAGAAATAAATCCCACTTGATTATGGTGAATGATCTTTTTATTGTGCTGCAGAATTTGGTTTGCTAGTGTTCTATTGAATATTTTTGCATCTCTATTCATCAGGGATACTGGCCTGTAATTTTCTTTTCTTGTAGTGTCCTTTTCTGACTTTGATATCACGGTAATGCTGGCCACATAAAATAAGTTTGGGAGTGTTTTCTCCTCTTTGATTTTTTGGAAGAGTTTGGGAAGTATTGGCATTACTTTTTCTTTAAATGTTTGGTAAAATTTACTAGTGAAGATATCTGGTCCTGGGATTTTATTCTTTGGGAGATTTTTGATTGCTGATTTAATCTCCTTACTAGTAATTGGTCTGTTCAGATTTTCTATTTCTTCCTGATTCAGTCTTGGTAGGTTGTATGTTTCTAAGAATTTTCCCATTTGATCTAGGTTGTCCAGTTTATTGGCATATATTTGTTCATAGTAGTTTTTTATGATCCTTTGTATTTATATGGTATTTAGTTTTTTGTTTTTTGTTTTTGATGAGGATGATTAGCTCTGTGCTAACATCTGTTGCCAGTCTTCCTCTTTTTGCTTGAGGAAGATTGTCCCTGAGCTAACATCTGTGCCAGTCTTCCTCTGTTTTGCATGTGGGATGCTGCCACAGCATGGCTTGATGAGCAGTGTGTAGGTCTGTACCCAGGATCCAAACCTGGGAACCCCAGGCCGCTGAAGTGGAGCATGTGAACTTAACCACAATGCCACTGGGCTGGCCCCAGTATATGGTATCAGTTTTAATGTCTCCTCTTCATTTGCAATTGTGTTGATTTGGGTCCACTGAATTTCCTGGCCAGATGGGGCCACCAGTTTTGCTCTGCAGGTAGGGCAAGCTGTGGGCTGTACTCCCTGTTCAAGAGCCAAAGTAGGCATGCTGCTGGATAGGGTAGGTAGCTTCCCACGTGCTCTGGATAGGTTCTCTGGTTGGAAGGGCTGAAGCGTGTATTCAACTATGGGTGAGGCTAAGAATTAATTAGTTTCCCTGCTGGGTGGCTTGACAAAACCAGATCCAAGGCCCTTTGCAGTTTTGACTCAAGCTGAGCTGTGCCCCAAGTTCCCTGGCCACACAGGGCGCCTGGCTTTCCCTGAGGACAATCAGCTGTGCTTGCCAGAGTCTCTGCTGGCGTGTTGCTGGGCTATGCAGTTTTCCAGTTGTTCTGGCCGGGCCTTCTGGTCAGATGGGGCCGGGAACTATACTCAGAAGTGGGCAGGCCTATGAATTAGCTCTCCTGCCCAGGTGGATTAGGTGATCCAGTGCCAAGCAGCCTCCCATGTGTTCCTAGTTAGGCTTTCTGCTTAGGAGGGACCAGAAGCTACTTACACTCAGCAGTGAGTGGGTTTATGAATTAGCTCCTCTGCCTGGGCAGAGCAGGGTGACCAGCTCCAAGCCTGGAAAAGCTCTTTGTGGTCTTGACTCAAGCAGACCCACACCCAAAGTGCTCTGGCTGAATGGTGTCACTGGCTTTGCTCTACAGACAGTTGGCATTGCCTGCTGTACTCTCTGCCTGAGCGTTGCTGGGCTACGCAGCTTCCAGGTGTTCTGATTAGGCTCTCCGTGTGAGGTAAGACTGGAGGTGGACTTCCAAAAATCAGCCAACAATGCTGGGGGAGCTAGATGTCCAGCCTGGGGTCTCTTCCCACGGGAGGAATGATAGGCACAGGCAGGAGATCTCTTGGCGTGGTGCTGGCCTGGCTGCGGGGACAGGCAACGTGGCCAGCATGTAGCCGCTCCTCTTACCCTTCTAATGCAGTCCGTCCTGGTGTCTGTGGTGCAGGGGGGTGCTTTAGCCTCACCCCTGTGTTCTAGGATTTTCTCAGTGGTATCTTGTCCACGAATACTTATTAGTTGTTCTCGTGATGGGGAGCGAAGTCTGTAAAGACCTATGTCACCATTTTGGTGACTTCTTTCCATTTTAAAGTTGCCTTTTTCTTGATTCAGTTTTTGCTTCATTGTTATAAACTTTTGACTTTTCTAGAGTTCTAAAAAAGTTGGTTGTGACTGTTCCTGCTTGGTTTTCAATTTTTCTGTGGAAGAACAAGATCGTGGATCTGCCTACTCCATCATTCTACTCGTGTGTGTGTTGTGTTTAGATCCTCCTTTAGCACTGAGGTTGGACAATTATTAGCTTAAAATAAAGAACTCCGAGTCTTTTGTATAACTCAGAATTCAAAAAGTTATTTTTCCTATTAGAAATAGAAAAATGATATATATATATAAATATTCAGTTTCTGGGATAGGCCAGTCTGTGCCCAATAGAAGGGCTCCTATATTCCAGACACTTGCAAGGCATCTCATGTCCCTTAACGTTCACAAAATCCTTGTGAGACAGGTGCTTTTACTGTTTTACAAATGAGATCGCTCCGGGGAGGTAGGCAGCTTATCTAAAGTGGCACAGGAGATAGGTGGGGAGGCTAATGTTAAAACTCAGAAGTGTCTGAGTCAGAACTCTTTTAAAATCAGTTTAAAAAAAAGTCTCCAGACTGTATCAGAATATGATAGGAAGGTGGGGGATGGTGTTAGGGTTTTAAAAAGCTCCTGATGTGATTCTGATGTACAGCTAGTTGTGAGAACAATTGCACTTAACATCCTGCCTCCCATAGGAACAGCAGAACAGAGATGAAATTCAAGGCAGGTCATTTTGCTCTAAATTAGTCAGTTAACCAAAATGCCCAGCTACTGTTTTCAGTGAAGGCAGTAGAATGTGACCACCTTGTCTTAGTTTGCTGGAGACTTCCCCAATTTCAGCACTGAACATCCTGCATCTTGGGAAACCCCTTAGTCCTGGCAAACTAGGATGGCTAGTCACCCTAACAGCCAGATATTTATTATACATTTAGTTATCTGTAATAGCCTTTTATGATTTAAAAGTCCTGGATGTGTTCCTGAAAATTAGAGCACAATAGTGAAGTGTTTATCCTATGTCTTCCTTTATGACTAGCCTTAAGAAGTCCAAATGCATCTAGGAACATTCTGCATTTTTCAATGAACGAGCTATCAGTGGTTCTAACTTTCTCACTTCACAGAGCCCTTAGTTTTGCAGAAATTTTTAAAGGACACCGCCTAGGCCAAAAGAAACACTTAGTGCCATGTATTAACCATTTAGGTCCAAACATTTTAAAATAATACGAATTAAAAAAAATTTTTGTTGCATGCATCCTTAAATCATAATCACAAATTAGGATGTGTCTATCAGTTGGCCACTAAGCAATTTACTAAACCTTGGAATCAGACTGGACACCACCACTCTTCCTGTTCCACATGGCATCTCAGGGGAATTGCTTTATATCACAGCAACCTCTGAAAACCCAGCTTCACAAATACCTGTCTTCTAGAGTAACGTAACACGATCGAATGCTGAAGCTGAAAAACCTTGAGCTGTAAGTTCCAGTGGTTTCTGATGGGTGTCAAGTACTGCTGTCCCCCTTGACAATGTAAAATGTCCCACAATGCCTCTGTGAGTTCACAGGGGTGACCTAGGGCATCTCGGCACAGTTTGGGAACTGTGGATCTATAGGCATTTAATTCTGTCATGCAACTATTTACATGAAAATATTCAAATGAATAGTCAACCTGAATGCTCTTTTGACATTTAATAAAAAGCCTATGAAATCTGTATTAACAAACATTAATTCACATTTCTCTGGACTAACTCTATGAGCCTTGAATGTTTAAGAGAATACTGTCAACATAATTTAGTGTTAATGATTGTCTTACAGAATCTTGCTGGGACACTTCTGGTTAGCAGCTTATACTGAATCCCTAACATGAAATAAACCAGTGCAGTCATTCTAAGGCTCTGTTCATGATGGAAATTTGCTAGGTTTAGGTTTGTTTGGGCAGAAAAGGGGTTAAGAACCACTGGTCTAATGGACTGGGAATTTAAAAACAAAAATATCTCTGGCTATCCCTATCAGTTGTCCTCAGTTAACAGCCACTGATGACCTCTGAAACAGTATCATGAAGGGCCATTTAGTGTGGTCTTCAGTGGTGCTCAGACTATTGGTAACACTGTCAGAGATAGTTCACTATTCTAGACACTTGTCTGACCTATAAGGTATTTTAAAAATTTGATGCATAATGTACAATAAAATACACAGATCTTAGGTTTTCTGTTCGAGTTTTTAATACCTGAATACACCCACGTACCCACCATGCAAATCAAGCTATAGAGCGTTTCCATCAGTACTGAAAGCTTCCTTGTGTCTCCTTTCATTCTCCCATCATTTTAGATTAGTTATGTCTGTTCTTATATTTAATATACATCGAATCATAAAGTATGTATTATTTTCTAACTAATAATGTTTTTGAGATTTACTTATTGCATTCATTAATTCATTTCTAATTCAGTTTATCCATTCTGTTTCAGTTTTGGGCTATTATTAATAAAGCTGCTATCAACATTCCTGTACAAGCTTTTTTGTAAACATAGTATTTTCTTGGGGAAATGCCTAGGAGTGGAATTACTGAGTTGTATGGTATGTGAATGTTTAATGAGAAACTGATGAATGGTTTCCCAAAGAGGTGGTTCCATTTTACACTTGGTCAGTATTTATGAGTGTTCCACTGGCTTCACATTCTAGCCAGCATTTGTTGATGTTAGTCTTTTTTGGTCATCCTAGTGGATGTGAAATGGTATTTGGCTTTAATTTGTTCTTCCCAAAGGACCTAAGATGAATACTGTTGCATAAATTTTAAATTTTGTTAAGTCTTTTTTCTTTCCTGGTTACTGCTTTCTTTGTCCTACTCAAGAAATGTTTACCTACTCCAAGGTCAAAGATATTCTGTTTTTTTCTACAAGCTTTTGTTTCTGAGTTTTAACATTTAGATCTATGACCTATCTCTATTTTTTTTGGTGTATTTGTATAGAAAATAAGGATCAAGGCTCATTTTCTTTCACACAGATAGTCAGTTGTTCCACCAATATTGTTATAAAAACTTTCCTTTTCCCACTGAATTAACCTGGCACCTCAGTCAAAAATTGTATATGTGTAGGTCTGTTTCTGGACTCTTCATTCTGTTCCATTGATATATTAATCTATTCTTATCCTAATACCACAGTCTTGATTACTGTAGCTTTATAGTTAGTCTTGAAATCACATAGATTGAGTTTTCCAATTTGTTCTTCCTTTTCAAGATTGATTTGGCTATTTTAAGGCCTTTGCACTTCCACATTAATTTTAATATATTTTAATCAGTCTATTTTTTTAAAAGCCTGAGGGAACTGTGATAGGGATTGCATAAATATAAACCAATTTAGGGAGAACAGACACCTTAACCCAAAATTGAGTTTTCTAATTCATGAACATGCTATGTCTCTCCTTTTATGTAGGTTTTCATTCTCAGCAAAGTTTTGTAGTGTTCAGTGCAGAAGTCTTGCAGATCTTCCTAGGTATTTGATGTTTTTTGCTGCTACCGACATGTTTTTAAAATTTAGGTTTCCAATTAATCAGATCGCTAGCATGCCCCCGGGGTTTTGATTTTTGTAAGATCTTGCTAAATTCATTTATTAGTTCTGGTTGACTTCCTTTTTTGTTTTGTAGAGTACGAAAGGTTTTCTATGTAAACAATCAGGTCATTTGTGAACAATGATGTCTTAATCTTGCGTTTCAATCTTTATGCCTTTTTCTTGACTTTATGGCTAGGACCTACGGAACAGTGTTGAACAGAAATGGTGAAAGCAGACATCCTTGCTTTACTATTTCACCATTAAGTATAAGTGTAGGTGTTTTTTTGCAGATGATCACTATCAGATTGAGAAATTTACATTCCTGCTTTTTGTCTTGTGAGAGGGGGTGTTGAATTTTGTCCAATGCCTTTTCTGTAGTCATTGAGAGGATCATAGAGTTTGCCTCTTTTATTCTGTTTGTGAGGTGAATTATACTGATTGACTTTCTAATGTTAAACCAACCTTGCCTTCCCGGAATAAACCCTATTTGGTCATGATGTATTACTATTATCCTTTTTATACATTGCTGGGTTCAATTTGCTAATATTTTGAGGACTTTTATTTCTATGTTTATGAGGCATATTGGTCAGTTATTTTCTTTTCCTGTGGTATTTTTTCAGGTTTTGTATCACTTATGGTATTTATTAGGAGTCATCTACATAAATGTTATTTTGTCACAGGTCTAAGAAATGCAAAAATCAATTGTTTTGAGGTGTTTTTTCATGGCCATTTGGGTTCCTAACAGCCATCATTAAAAATGTTTAAACAAGTCATCTGATTCTGTAATAATTTCACATTGTTTATGTGAACAAAAAGCTGAAAAAAATCCAGGGAAAGAATTGAGATGTGAGATGAGTTGTTAAAGTTTTTTCCTTGCTAGTTGCGTTCCTCCCCTTCATTCCAACCATTTGACAGTGACAGGACAAAAAAAGAATTGTGCACTGATGATTAGGGTTAAGCTTCACAAATGTTTTTTGAATACGCTCAATTACAGTACAGTCATGTGTTGCATAAATAAGGTCTTGGTCAGTGACAAACTGCATATATGACAGTGGTCTCCTAAGATTAGTACCATTTAGGCTCGGTGTGTAGTAGCCTACACCATCTAGGTTTGTGTATGGACAATCTATGATATTCACACAACTACAAAATTGCATACTGATGCATTTCTCAGAATGTGTCCCCCTCATTAAGCAACACATGACTGTGTATGTTGGATAAAACTCTTGACATTCAATTGAGCAAGCATAATGAAATTGAGTTGAAAACTAGTGGAGTTTAAATCAACTTGTCATTTTGGAAGTAGTTCTAATATTTTCCATTCTACGAAAAGCAAGAGAAATCTCTCTGCCCAAGTTAAAAATGGAAGACATCCAACACATCTTTAATTAAAAATGCAAAATTCAGAAGGAAATCTCCAAATGTGTACTTTAATGGTAAAAAAATATAATTTCATATGCAATAAAGTATTGGCCATTTATTTAAAAAACAAAGCTGTGTGTGTGTATATATACAATTTTGTAAATAGAGAAAGGTCTGAAAGGATAACATTAAAATGAAAACAGTTACCTCTGGGAACAATAATTGGGTAGGAATGCTAAATGCTTTTTAGCAAAGGCTTGAGTTTTCTAGATAAGATCCTATTCCTGTATAATTTGTGTACCTAAAAAAACCTCTTTATACCAGTGAATCATCAGTCTTCAATGAAGCAGAAATAACAAAGCAATTTGTTAAAATATATGAAGCTTCAAAACTAGAGGGGATAATGTCAGAGGCCACTTGCTCAAATCCTACAATATAACCGGCTTTTTCCTGATTGATTATCTTTTGGGCAACAATTTGCAAAATATATATTTGGGGTTGCCCTCAAATTATTTAACAGATTTAAGAAAAATTACTAGTAAACACTCACTTTGAAAATTTTTCTCAATTTCTTTCTGATTCAATTACCTTGCCTTAGACTTTCTTTCTTTTTTTGCTGTGTAAGATGTGCCAATTTTCCTCTATTTTTCAGTATGTGGGCTGCCAGCACAGCATGGCCACTAACAGAGTGGTGTAGGTCCCTGGCTGGGAACTGAAGCCAGGCCACCAAAGTGGAACACACTGAACTTAACCACTAGGCCACTGGGGAGACTTTCTTAATCATACAATCATTTTATCAGAAAATGAATCACATGTTCTGAATATTTAAAATATCTGTTTCCTGTCTAAGCTTACCACCAATGACAAAAATCAACAAAAAAGAGTACTACCTAAGAAGTAATGACTCAGTACACCAAAACATCATACACAAAATTAAAAGAAAAATGGCAAATGAGGGAAACTGTAACGTAGGACAGGCAAACAACAATATCTTTAAAATATAAAGCTCTTACAAATTCACAAGAAAAAGATGAATGGATATTTCAAAAAGAATTACAAATGGCCAAAAAACAAGTATTCATTTCCCTTTATTATTTTTTTTTTGAGGAAGATTAGCCCTGAGCTAACGTTTGCCACCAATCCTCCTCTTTTTGCTGAGGAAGACTGGCCCTGAGCTAACATCCGTGCCCATCTTCCTCTACTTTGTATATGGGATGCCCACCACAGCATGGCCTGCCAAGCAGTCCCATGTCCACACCCGGGATCTGAACCAGCGAACCCCGGGCCACCGAAGCGGAACGTGCGCACTTAACCGTTGCACCACAGGGCCAGCCCCAAGTATTCATTTTCTAATAGCCAAAAAAAGTAAGATTTTTTTTACCTATTAAATTTGCAATGAGTTTAAAAAAAAAAATACCTACTGCTGATGGGGATTCATGGGTACAATACACTGGTAGAGATTTCTGAAGGACAATCTCACAATCATTAGTTACCAAAAGCCTTAAAATGCCTCAATCAGTTCATACTTAACAAATAAATCATCCCAATTAAGATTTCCATTTTAACTTATTTGTAAATAGAGATAGTGAAAATGAAGAGAACTAAGAGATGGTTTCATGGATCAGGACAGAAGACTCACCCAAGCCAGAAGAGCTACAGGCAAGGGTTCTCCGACTCCTCTGAAGTCAGAAAAGAAGTCCAAAGAATCAAAGGGAACATGTGAAACTCTTAGCACTCCCGTGAGCTTCATTCCTGCAAACACTGCAGTCAGCGGGGCAGCCTTTCATGAGAGCAGAAAGGGGAGGAAATGGAGGGCCGGAGTCCTGCCTTCTCTTGGCAAATCCTCCTCTCCATCACTGGGAATTAAGAAGAGGCACCAGCTTTTTGTTTTCCAAGCAAAGGGGCCTAGTGTGACTATATTAAAATTTCATTTTAGTACTTTCCTGTAAAGTTCACTCAAACTTCTTTAATGACTGATTTCAGATGGTCGAGGTGATACTCTTCTATGAAGGATTCTGCTTGATTCAGAGCTTTTATTTTCACCAGAATAAGAATTATTTCTTTGATTTCATCCCTGAAAAAGAAAACAAAAAGCATCTTCCTCCTTAAAAATGTAATGTATGAGAATACAGTGAATCATCAGATGTTAATCTGAAAAGAAAAACTTTATCTTAAGTGAATATCATTTTAAAATAGCATAAAATATTCAGACACTACCTTTTCCACATAAATTATAACGTTTAAATACAGACTATTTATTAGTGGATATATTCTAGCAAATTTTAATGTGAATGACTATAAAAAGCAGAAAAGCACAGAGCAAATCTACCATCAGAAATTTCAGTTGCGGTGTGCTGCTACCAGCTTTGTGGGCTATTACGGTGGGAGCCTCACTGGGAGTATTTACCCCAAATGCTACAAATCTGGGCTTTTAAAATTTTTTTTAAAGAGAAGTGGGTTTACCAGTACACCACTGGTACTTAAGCCCCTACGTATCTAGTGCTGTGAATGAGACATTCAAACAGAGATCCAGCTACTGCTGGGTAAACACCAGGTCACAGACTCTACCTAACAAGTAGACCTCAAAATGGCCAGGAAAATTACAAACACATCAAAAACATGCTTACTAAGAGACTTCTGATTTACAGTTTTAATTCTAAATTCCCCTGTAATACAGTTTTCTGGAAGTGCTTATTTTAGAAGAGATTTACATTTAAAAATATGGACTAATATGCATGAGGTGTGAGTATAAAATAGTGAATGATTCCAAAGGTCGCACATGGAAATATCTACTAACTCTACAGTAATACAGGGTTTCAACAGATTTTTAAAAGAACAAGTATTTCTAAAAATTGCTGAGCATATAATAGAATCCTTGAACTATGCTTATGGAGATACAAATAAAACATGCATTACCTGAATTCACTTCTAGACAATTTATGTGCAGATTGCAATAAACACTGGATGAAGTTTTCTAGCTGGGGAATAGATGTTCTCATAGCAGAATTTTCGAACCACTTTTCTGGTAAACATGCTGCTACCTGTTTGTTAAACAGAACACATGGTTGGTTTTTAATAATGACAGCTATCATGTAAGGAGTTTTGCGAACACAATCTCATTTAATCCTCACAGTGATCATGCAGGTTGCATATTAGTCTCCCATTTTATAGTTTACAGTTAAATAAAATTTGGGAATTGTCCCTTTCTTTGTCAAGGTTTATATATTTTTTAAAAAGTCAAGGGTTACATACTTTAAAAAAAATCATATTTTAATGGCAAAAACCTAAAATAGACTACTCTCTATGAATACTCTCCAGTGGTACTTGTAAGACTTTCTATACTCTGTATTCCTGAGCCAGTAAATCTATAAATGACGTGATTTACAACTAAACACCAGAAATGCTTAGATACAAAACACTTTTAGTCAACACAACTATAAAATATGTACATTTAGCATTATTTCACACTAAGAAACTGGGTGACCTATTGTATGATCGACATAAACAAACTGAAGTTAAGGAATCAAGTAGGTGATTCAATGATATACAGAATAAAAAAATTAATTATGGTTTTGATCTTCTTCTAACTTAAATACACTGCTTTAAATATCCACGGCAGCAAAAACAGCCAATGCATGTGCATTCAACTTTTCTTTTGGAAAAAGAAAGCATTATGCTAAAGGTAATTTTGTAAAAACAGGAAAATGTTAACATAATAACAAAAGCAAAGAGAAACTTCCTTACAGTATAAAAAGGAGAGAAGAGGATGAAGGAAACATTTGAGATCATACTATTCAAAGAAATTGTTGGACTAACAGGTTATGATACAGTTGGTAAGATCAAGATCAGTACTTACAGAAAGCAGAAAAGTTGGGGGAAAAATGGACCTCACATATGTTCTAAAAATGTTAGATGAAAGTTCTGGAATGCACTAAGCCTGATCAGTCAGCACTGAAAACATACTTGAGGAAAAAGATTTATCCTATTCCTTAATCACCCTTTTCTATCACCCAGAAAAAATGCAGACACATTGACTGCCTACAGCAGAAAGTCCTACAAGTTTTGCTATGAAAATTGTATCTCTTTTTTTAAAGTCTTAAAGCCAGCCCTTAACTGGCTTGGAATTTAACATCATTTGTACTTGCTTTCTTCTTGTTTTGTGTCACAAGTCTCAATAAAATTCTCACAGAACCATCTAGCTCCTCCATAAATGATCCCAGGACTTAAAGCAGCCTTATCTTGGCTGGTTTTCCAGTCATCAGCTGTGGAGAGAACGTCAGGTGTCCTCCACTTCTGCACAGTAAACCCTTACGGTCAAAGGGGACTAAACTGAACCTGAAACACGTAACAGGGATCATGACTGAAGACTTTGGTAGATAATGGAGTTTAAAACTACATAATACAAAAACCATAGTCAGAAAAATCATGGTTGGCTAGAACTGCTAACATTTTATATACTGTTTTTTTTTTTTAATTTATATTATAAAGTAAATATTTTCTCATATTCTTAAAAATTGTTCAACAACATAACTTTTATCTTTTGGATAAGTGGTCATGTTTTGGGACATTTATGTTGTTTCCAACTATCTTCTATTATAAATAACACTACAATAATATCCTTCATACTTATAATCTGTATGTGCATCTCTGATTTTTAACTTAGGGTAAATTCCTACAAGTAAAATTAAGTGAAAGGGTCTGAACGTTTAAGGTTTTGTATCCGTCATGCCAGAAGAGTGCCCAGCGTTGTGTGCCTCCTTCCACTAGGGCAGAGACTGTTTCGCAGGAGCCCCACCCCACACGTTCTAGGTGAGTGGTGACGCTGGAAGGGTGTGGGACTGTTTCTCTGTAATTATGACAATAATGGGAATTATAACGAAAATAATAACAGCAAAAAAATTTGCCAACACAACAGGCAAAATAATGTCCTTACTGCATCATTTGGATTTCTCTGATGATTAGCACTGTTAATCTTTTCCACATGTTTGGAGGTTATTTTTCCATATTCTTTTCTAGTGAATTACCTGTTGCATGTCTTTTGGCCATTTTTAATCAGAATATTTGAATTATTTATTGATTTGTAAAGAGCTTTTTTAAATGTGGATATTAGTCTTTGTTATAACTTTCTCAGGTTTTCAACTCCCTTTCTAATATTTTTAGAAACTCCCTTTCTCCCTTTTTATTATAGAAAATTTCAAACATACACAACATGAGAAAGAATAACTAGAGTGAGCCCAATGGACCCATCTTCCAGTTTTAATAACGATCAAATGATCATGATACCTTTTGTTTAATTTCTTTCATCCACTGAAGTTTTATATTTTTGTCAAATCTGTTACTTTTTCATCATTTCTTCTCCAGCTTTTAAGTTCAGAAAAGACTCCCTTACCATCAGATTCAGTCATCTATCTTAATATTTTATAGTTTCATTTTTCACTTCTTTACTTCACCTGAAATTTATACTGGTATTTAATGAGAAGTGAGGATCTAAACATTCTTTTTGTAAAGAGTTAACTAGCTGGCCCAGGATCATTATTAATTTTCCCTCTCCTTACTGGTGATATTTCAAATCAGCATACTAATTTTTTTAAATATTGAGGAGTTGCTTCTGGGTTTCTAGTCTATTAAACTGATTTGTTTGTTATTACATATCACAATTTTAATATTTTGCTACAAAATAGATTTTAATAACAGAATTTTAAAGAATGATGGCAATTAGAATCAGTCCCTACACAACTTACTTGGTTGCACTTTTTAACAACATCTGGCCCAGGTGTGGCATTAAGAAGAGCTATAATAAGGTAACGATTTAGCAGCTTCCCTAGTCCCAGCTCTTGCAAGGTGTCATCTGGGAGGAGTCCATTCCAAAGAAGAATATTACGGAAGAGCTAAAATAAAATAAAATATCAAGTGACTATGTACCTTCTCTCCAAAGGACAACAGTAATAGTCTCTAACAAACAAAAAATGTTGGTCAAACTCTTTTAAACTCTCACTACAATCACCACTGTTGGAAGTGTCAATTTTAGAATCAATAGAAAACATTTCTGAATAAATACTTGATTCTTTCCTACCTTCATATATTTGCTCATCCTATTTTCACATTTTTAGGATGGCCACCCCAAATCCATCTCAAATAACCTCACTAGAGTCTTTCCAGATCAGTAATCTTCCCCCTCAATCTATACCCTCCTAGAGCCTGGGGCCACTAAGTACAAGGCCCCAGGATTCATAAAGCACTGCCATCAAAGCCAGTACCACTGTTACCAGTGTGTGACCTTGAGAAACAAATCAAACCTGAGAACCTCATTTCTCTAATATAGAAGATTAATAATAACCTGTGAGTTTGAAGATAACTTGGGTAAAAATATTCACTAGAAATTCTAATAAAATTAACACTGGTTGCCTTTCCCTCCTGTAAATCCAGATCTTCTGTCAATTTTATGGTGCTTCCACTTTCTTTCCAGTCCTATCTTACTCTCAGTGCTAAACTACATGCAGTTGTACTAAGATGCAATGCTCTTTCACACTCTCTCATTGTGGATGTTGTTCCCTCTTCCTGGAAAGCCTTTTCCCTGATTCAACCACATGACAAATATTGATTCGTCCTATTGGAACTATTCTTGCTGAGGTCACCTATGATGTTCTAATTGTCAAATCTAATAAACGCTGTCAATCTTTCTCCTAATTCCTTTTGATGGCATTTAACACTTTGTCTTCATTCTTGAAAAGCCTTTGCTTACTTTCCTTGACGTCACTCTCTTGTGACCATTCTAATTTTCACAATTCATTCTAAGGCTTCTGTGAAGACTCCACTTTCTCTGCCCTCTTCTTCTGTTCTCAGCCTTCTCTCATGCTTCACCTAATCTCAGAGGTGGTCATTTGTGACCACGCTCCAAACACTGCCTACATGTGCTCACTCCCAAATCTCCAGCTCAGATCTGTGCCCGGCAATTCAGACTCATGTATCCAACTGCCTCCTAGACCTCTATTCCTATATTTGTCCCAGAGGTACCTTCAATTCAGCATCTCCAAAACAGATGCTATCTTCCTCCCAAACCTTTTCTTGTTCCTGTATTCCCTCCAATGCCCTCAGAGAATGTCATCATAAGCTAGCAGGCTACCAAAGTCAGAAAGTTGGTGAGCACCCTACATTCTTCACATGTAAATGAATTAGTCAACAAGTCCTTTCAATAGTTCACACTAAACATCTTTTGAACCCATCGTCTCCTTACCATCCTATTGCCACTGATCTAGCAATGACTTCATCTTTCATCTCTTAGAGGAGGGCTTAGCTGACTATGGCTTGCGGGTTAAGTCCAGCTTGCTGCCTATTTTTGTAGAGCTGGTGAACTAAGAACGGTTTGTATATTTTTAAATGATTGAAAAAAAATATTTTGTGACATGCAAAAATATGACATTCAAATTCAGTGTTCATTAGTAAAATTTGATTGAAACATAGCCATGCTTATCTGCTGACATATTGTCTATGACTGTTTCTGCACCACAGTGGCAGAGCTGAATAATTCAACAGAGACTATACGGCCTACAAAGCCTAAAATATTTACTATCTGGTCCGTTACAGAAGTTTGCTGATCTCCACTCTGTAAGTTAACTGGATTTGAAAGAAAACAATTTTATTGTTATTTTTGTATTTTTCTGCTTACCTTTACACCTGACCAGAACCGTCTTTCTTGGAACTTTGAATGTGGCGATGTTTTGTTTTCTACAGCGCTAATGTGAAACAAAAGAAAGAGAAAGGAGAAAATGCAAATGACAATGTTTCAGAACCAGAGTTTAAAAAACTTTTTTTTTTTTAAAGATTGGCACCTGAGCTAACAACTGTTGCTAATCTTCTTCTTCTTTTTTTTTTTTTCCTGCTTTTTTTCTCCGCAAAGCCCCCCAGTACATAGTTGTATATTTTAGTTGTGGGTCCTTCTAGTTGTGGCATGTGGGATGCCACCTCAACATGGTCTAATGAGTGGTGCCATGTCTGCGCCCAGGATCCGAACCCTAGGCCGCTGAAACGGAGCGCACGGACTTAACCACTTGGCCACAGGGCCAGCCCCAAAAAACTTTTTTTTTTTTAAACCAACTGAACTAAGCCTTAATGGAGTATAAATAGAGGTGCTCTGATGACATCTATCAAAATTATAAATGCATGCACACTTTGACCCAGCAACCCCATTTCTGAGAATGCCTTCTGGAGACATGCTTGAACATGTAGAGAATGATGTCTATAACATTATTCACAACGCTGTTGGGACACTTACATGTCCATCAGTTACAGTACATCTATATGATGGCACACTATGCAGCTTAAAGAATGAGGAAACTACTATGTGGTGACAGGAGAAGATCTCAAAGATGTACTGAGTCAAAAAAGTAAGGTACGAGACAATGGTTACAACAGTTTACAGTATACTTCCTATATACTTTGAAAGGAGAAAGTAAGATTACAGCATATATAAATATTTAATTCTAATTGTGTGAAGAAATTCTGGAAAGGTAAAAAAAAATTACTAACAGTAATTATTATTACACAGACAATATTGTATGTGAATAGAAGAAGGGCAAAAAGTGGGTGGATGGAGGTCAGGAGTGGGAGGGAATAAGACTTTTCAGTTTAAATATAAATTCTTAAAAATATACACTCATACTTTTGAACCCTGTGAATATATTACTTATATAAAACATTACAAAAGAAACATTAACAGGGCAGAAATTTTACATGTAGACATCTCTTTGTGATTCAAATTAAGCAGCAAGCTTAGAAGTTCTTTCTGTCTCTTCACAAAGCTCCCCCATCCTGTGAGTACTCACTGGATAGCTTCAGCTCATGATCCATTACTATAACTGATGCCTTCTTAGCAAATGTAGGAACATGCATCAAATACTACTTGTTTCATAATTTAAAATAAATACAGAATTCACAGATGCAGTTTCTGGCCCCTCAGGGATGTTCCGGGCCTCATGCTGTGCTTTCTCTGTACCCTGCATTGTTCTGAGCACTGTCTTCATCTTTACAAAGTCCTGTGATGTAGGCCTTAATTTAATGCCCCATTTTACATACAAGGACATTGACGCACAGAAAGGCCCAAGGCCAAATATGTAGTAATGGTGAATCTGGGCTCTAGAATCTGTGCTTTCAATCACTCTATGCCACTCGTCATGTCCTTAGGAATAGCATCAAACATGGCATGCAGAAGGTGACTGAGAAATATTTGTTGAAATCTCAATTTGCATCCTAATAGGTACATGTATATTTTGAAAACACTTAATATAGTTTCTTTTGCATTACATTCTTAAATCCGCATTACATGATTAGCTATTTCATACAATCTAGAAATTAACAGCTCCCACCTCTTTGGGTATAGAGGAATAAAAACGTCATCTTCTATTGCGTTCTTCATTCTTGAAGCAATGGATTTAAGTAAATCCTATTATTTAAAAATTTAAAAGCATCAGTGATAGTCACAGGTAGAAATATATTTACCAAAAGAGGTAATTTTAACAGTATAGTGCAAATTTGTACACAGAGAATCAGGAGTTAAAATAGTTATCAATTAGGTACAAGAGAACTTTATTCATCCATGTTGTTGCATACGGCTGCAGTTGGTGCATTTTCATAGCTGTACAGAATTCTGTTGCATGAATGTTACTGATGAGATGTTTAGATGGTTTCCAGTTTGGGGGCTGTTACAAATAATGTTGCTATGCAAGTTCTTGGACATGTCTTTTAGTTAGCTTGGGCATAGATTTCTAATGGGTAAACACATAGGAATGGAATTGCTGGAATATAGTTCCTGTCTGTATGTTCAACTTTGTACAGAATTCCAAGTTGTTTTCTGAAGTAGTGGTAACCCATTTATATTCCCACCAGCAGTGCATGAGATATCCTGTTTCCCCACAGCCTTACTAAAATGTATTTTTTTTTAAAAGATTTTATTTTTTCCTTTTTCTCCCCAAAGCCCCCCGGTACATAGTTGTATATTTTCAGTTGTGGGTCCTTCTAGTTGTGGCATGTGGGATGCCACCTCAACATGGCTTGATGAGCCGTGCCATGTCTGTGCCCAGGATCCGAACGGGCGAAACCCTGGGCTGCTGAAGCAGAGCGCGCTAACTTAACCACTCAGCCACGGGGCCGGCCCCATATTTTTTGTCTTTTAATGTTTGCAATTCTAGTGGGTATGTTATCATATTTTATTATGTTTTAATTTTTATTTTCCTGTTAAGTAATGTGATACACATCCTCATATTCTTATCTGCCATTTGGACGTGTCCTTTTGCAAAGCATCTAATTAAGCTGCTTGTCCATGTACGTTTTTTTTTCTTTTTAAATTAGGTCCTATCTCTTATTGATTTCTAGAAGGCTTTTATCAGCTCTAGCTATGGGTCCTCTGTTGGTTTGTCAATGCCCTTTGAAGCAGTAAATTTACTTTGGCAAATGCATTTTATTGTTTGTATATCAAAAATTGGAAACAATCAAAATATTCGATCAGAGGGACTTTTAAGGACATCATCTTATATCCACCCATTGCGTGAAATATTACTTAGCTTGAAGGTTATGAAGACTGTACCAATTTAAATATTTAATGAGATAATATTAAGTGGAAGAAGTAAGATACAAATGTACATGTCCATTAGGATTATAACTTTGAAATAATAAGCTGGTTAAAAATATTGTACAATTGTATCAGTCCTTGTACTAGGATGAAAAGGGGAGTTAGATTTTTTTTCATGTATTACCAAAATTTCTATAAGATATTGTTCTCATTCTTAAAAAGAAATCTATTACACACTAGAATGAAAGTTATTTTTTAAGTCAGTGACAATGTGTGTAGCACAAATTAAGCTGCCATGCATCCTGTACTGACCAAATTACTCATAAAGTGGAATTCAACCAAATATATTTTTTCATAGAAAGTATATCTAACTGAAGTCGTTTCTCCTTCCACTTAAATATCTGTAACATACTCTTCAAGTGGCCACATATCAATATATAATTAACATTAAAAACAATCAAAAACTCGATTTTTTACTCCACTTCTTAAAGATTTTGAATTCTTTAAAAATAAAGATCATTTTTCTAGGCAGTATGTCCACAAAGTAGTGTCTGAGCTTATGTAAATTACTGAGTTAGTGTTTGTGCTAGAAAAGATAGTTAATGCTTTGATTTTTTCTCCTTTCATTTAAATGATTTTGAATGCCAGCTTTGACAAATACTTCCATGTTGTTTAATTTTTTTTTTTTTTTTGCTGAGGAAGATTTGCCCTGAGCTAACATGTTGCCAGCATTCCTCTATTTTATGTATGGGTTGCCACCACAGCATAGCCACCAATGAGTGCTGTAGGTCCACGCCCAGGAAATGAACCTGGGCTGCCAAAGCAGAGCATGTCGAACTTAACCTCTAGGCCACAGGGCCGGCCCCTAAATTTTTGTTTCTTAAAAATAGTTCTCTAAAAAGTGCTATAAAGGATGTTGCTGAGTCAAATGACAGGGTGAAATATGGATGGTAGATTAAGTATTGTTAAATTTACTGAAACTGACAACTGTACTATGGTTATTTAACATACTATCCTTATTCTTAGCAAATATGCAACTTTACTCTCAAAATGTTCAGGAGAAAAAATCATGTGTATATATATAAAAATCATGTGTATATAAATAATAAAGCAAATGGGGCAAAATATTAATGATAGGTGAATTTGTGTAAAAGGCCTATGAGTATGCTATTTTTAATCATGAGACTTTTCTGTAAGTTTGACATTATTTCCAAATAAACTGTTTAAAACAAGAAAACCTAAATTCACATGTTTTTAAACTGAGCTCATTAACTTTTCCAGATATTAAAATACATCTGGTGGAAAAAAGTTCTCCCAACAATCAAGTTTTATCACATACACATGCCTCTGTATAAATATTTTAAAACAGTTTTGCAAAGGCACTGCTCTAGTTGGCAGTTTTTATGCTGCGCTGTCCATCCATGGAGACAATCCCAGATGGCTCGGGGATGCTGAGGCCCTCAGGGAAGAATGAGGGCAGGTGCTCAGTGCAGCGAGAGCAGCATGCTTTTGTGTGTATTTGTCTATAAAGGCATGTAACATTTCATTTAAATAAGGTTCTTTTGATTAAAAAAAAGGTCTGGAAACCACCAATCTATCTAAACACTCAAGTGATCCCATTTTCCTACTTCCACTACATGGTCAACCAACCTACGCCTGAAAACATTTAGTGACAGGGAATCTCTACCTCCTGAGGCCGCCCATCACTGTGGGCAGCTTTTGACTATTAGATTTCAGCTAACAGCGAGGAACAAACTTCTCTCTCCTACACCTTCCACTCCTTGGTCCTAGGTTACTTCTTAGCATCATACAGAACAGATCTAATCTCCCTTCCGTATGACAATTCTTCAGATTTTAAGATTGATCTCTCTCTTTTCTACATCTTCTCTTTCCCATACCATCTTCAACACTCTCCATTTAATATACTTACACACAGAATTAAATGCAACATACCCAGGGAAGTCTTATCTGTGGGTAGAGCACATATAACATTTTTACTCAGAATAGCACACACCTAGTAGGATGAACTCCAATTAGTCTGTGCTCAAGTAACACTGGTGACTTACACTGGGTTTACTGTCGATTTTTATCCCTCTTTGTTTTACCTATGCTACTTCAGAGCTGTGTCTCTCCCATCTTTTATTTATGCAGTTGAATTTCTGAATGCAAGGGTAGGACATATGTATATTCCTTTTACATTTTGTATTTTGAGAGTCAGTCCATTTTCTCAGTACCTCAAAATCCTTTTGGATTCTAATTCTACTATCCATAGGTCTATGACAGAATTCCTAGCTTTTTGCTATTGACAAATTTTATTAGCATGTATTCTACATCTTTATCCAGCAGGGCATAGCTGAGAAGATATCTAACACTAAAAGACTCCCCATGGCTAGCCACATCCCTGTTGGTCAGTATTCTTCAGGTACACTCCACCAGCTTCTTGATATTTAACTGTACCACTGCTAAGCTTATCATTTGATCCATAGGAACAATCATAATATACTTAAACACATTATCTACTGTTCCTGTATGCTATCTTACTTATCAGTGAAAGTAACTGAGATAATATGGGACAATTTGCTTTGATAAACAATCATTTGTATTTAGGAACCCTACCAATGACAGATTACAGTAATCACTTCTTTCTTTTTTTAAATGTTCATAATCCACCTCTGTAATAATCTGTTTTAGAACCAGAATCAAAACTATTCTTAGCAAGCGTTAGCTTACAGAATCATTAGCTTCTCACTTGGAAACCAGGACCCATGCTGTCTGACTCCTTCTTCTGGAACCTTTCTCATTCTCTTCAATTGCTTACGCATCACTGAAATAAGCACAGTGACGTCACTGGGAAACTGTCTGAGTAACCTGGAACATTACGTAGTTGGTGATTCCCAACTAGGAGTGATTCTGCCCATCCGAGGAGCCTTCTACAACGTCTGGAGATAGTTTTGGTTGTCAAGACTGGGGAGTGCTGCTGCCATCTAGTGGGCAGAGGCCAGGGAAGCTGCTAAGCATCCTACAATGCACAGGCCAGCACCCACAACACAGAATTATCTGTTCCAAACGCCAGGAGTGCCAAAGTTGATAACTCGCGGTGTAGTCCCGGCTTCTACTAATAAAGCAAAGAACCCATTTTCAACATTTACAGTGGGAGGGCTTCCACAATAAAAATTACCAGCCTAACAACTTCATGAGTGAATCTCTAATACTGCTGAAAGACTTCAGTGCTTACAGAGTACCAGGCCTGTCACTCAGCACTCAATGATCTTTTATAAATGTCTCGGCCCTCTGGGCCCCAGTTGCTTCATCTGTAAAATGCAATTAAGTCAACACATTTTACAAGGCTGTGAGGATCAAAGGAGATAATGTGAAAGTGTTTAATAAATGGTAAAGCACTACTTACATTTAGGTTATTATTACATAATCCTATATAGAGAGCAAATACAGGATTATATATGTGAAGCATCCCTGTAGCTCTTAGCTACTAATCTTGGTTCTATGCTCTGTAACAACACAGAATAAATCTACTCCTTCAAGTATAAACACTATCTCTACGCACATCTTCTTTCACATCTAGAGTGAAATATCTCTAATTCCTGCCGTGGTTTTCCTAACTTATCTGTGTCACTATCCTGTTAAAAGCAGGTGAACAATGCCTTTTCTCCATCAGTTCCTACATGTTCAAATCCTATACTTTCCTTAAGGTCCCAGGTCAAATGCCACCTCGGACATATTCTTTCACTGCAGAAAGTAACTTCTCCTCCTGTCTCTCTCGAAATTTCCCTGCACTTGATCCAGGCTGCTCATGAGAAGGCACCGTGGTCAATGCGATCAACTCGGGCTTTAAAGTGAGATTAACCAAGGATTAATCCTAGTTAACTCAAGATATTACTGTGAACAAGTTTTTGAGAGTCAGCTTCTTCATCTGTGAAATGAAGCTATCACCCATTTTTTATAGGGCTGCTGGGACTAAGTGGGATGACACAGGGACAAGATCTACAGAGTGCCTAACACACAGTAGGAATTAAACAAGTAAGTGTTCCTTGTCTTGCCCACTTCTCCTATTTTACATAATAATTTCATTTACAAATTAAAGGCAGAATTAAAGGCTGAAGGCAGAATCATGCCGGTAACCCTCTTCTCCCTCTTACTTCTCGCAGCTTCCCTCCCTCATGACAGCGATTCCGAGTGCTAACATTCTGAACATTGGTGTTCAGAGCATGAGAATGACGGGCCTCCTTGCTTCACAAGCACCTCAGTGATTCTACCCTGGGTGCTCGCTAGTCTGTCAATCTCTTTTAATTTCCTTAAACCTCCACACACCATTGGTTTACTTATTTAGCTGCATAAGTATAGAACATTCTCATCAGCAACAGATGATAAAAAACAGAGTACCACAATAAAAGTACAACTCAGCCTACTTTCAGAGTCTCCTAAGAATCCTCTTTACATCTTATGTTGAGTAAAACTCAATTCTACATCCCGCTAAGGTGAGAATCTATCCTACTGAAGCTTGAATCCTTAAACAGAGTACTGCTCTTAACTTTGGCAGACTATAAATAACTAGTTAATATAAAGAATGTTAGTCTAACTTTAAAATCACTGTTAACGCGAGGCCACAATACCACTAGATTTTTGCCAAAAGAACAAAGGTAATGCAGTTTTTTTCTTTTAGAAGGGATGAATTTGCACTAATGCATTTACACCCGTTCATCTCTTCAGGGCCGATTCTCAAACCGGAAAGATGGCTGGGCCTTGAGAACACAAATCAGACCACTGAACAGAGACATGAGCTACTACGAATGAACGTAATAATCGGGGTCGTCTTATATTTTGTGTATCCTTTAATTAATAATGATTACCATTCCTGTTAGAATATTCAGAATTACTAAGGTGTATTCTCTCATCTTATTATTACAAGGAGGAAAAATGGTCAGTTGTTGTTTCAGTAAATCAGAATATATTTTCCCCAAATAGTTTTCTGATAATTACTTCTTATGAATCTTTTGTAAACAAAGATTTATAATAAACTTAGACTGATTTATAAATAAGTCAAGAAATTCGTAATTCTAGAAATCATTACCTGTTTGCCTTTACTAACTTCATTTTCACAAGTGGAATGTTCTTCAAGTATCATTCTGCAGTGCGTTATTAAACTTGTTGTCTGTGAGGTCGACAAGGGATCCCAAATGAATTCGACGAAGGCTGAAACAAAAATTTCAGTGCGACACAATTTATTTACTAGATTGCTGTGCTCGTCATTTATAAACAACTGAGGTCTTCAGCACAGACCACTTCTCTCCTTAGGTGGTTCAAAATCCATGCCAATCACTACCATTACGTATTTGCAAACATCCTCAATTTCCTTGTCCTTTTTGGGCTTGTTGAACCTGTCTGGTTAAACCACAACCCTAGTTAAATCCGCCTGTCACCAGGTCTGTGCCTGAAACCATGCAGCTAAAACGTGGCTGGAAAAAAATACACTTTAAATTCCTCGCCACGTAGCTCCAGGGAGCCTTCACTACTGCCCAGCAATCATGGTCTGTTTCCCTGGCCCCTCCCTCTCACTCTCCCCCACATGATTACTTCCTGGTTTCCCCTTCCTCCTCGCTCCCTCAGTTACTGGACTTTACTCTTCTAGATGACTACTTCTCACCTGTTCTTTTCTCCTCCCTTGCGCTCACTCTCAGTTGATTCCTTCCTAATTTGATGAGGAAATAGAATAATCAGAGAAGCAGCTCCACAAGCTTCTGCACACCGACCTGCCTCCACGCCCACATACTCTAACCTGTCTCCCTCTCCTATGGATGAAGCACCCACGCTCCGTGCTAGGGCCAACTCTTCAATTGTGCAAAAGATCCCAGCCCCTCTGGCTTACTTGACGATCCTCTCGTGGAACTCTGCCTTCTCACTTCGGTATCATCACCTCTACTGGATCTTTCCCATCAGCCTACAGATAATTATTTCTCTTGTATTAAAAATAATCCCTCTCTTGACCCTACCTTCTCCCCCAGTAGTGCCCTATTTCTTTCCTTCATTTTACAATAATATTCTTCAAAAAACTGTCTTATCTCCAATTTCTCCTCCCATTTACTTTTGAGTTCACTTCAATTAGGTCTTATCTCCAACCATTTTACCTAAACTACTCTATCAAGTCACAGATGACCTTCACGTTGCACAATCTAATGCTTGATTCTAGTCCCCATCTGATTTATCAGCAACGACTACAACAGCTGATCATTCCCCCTAGAAATGCTTTCTTTCCTTGGCCTCTAGAACACCACTCCTGGTTCTGACCTACCTCTGGGGTCTCCTCTGCTGGCTGCTTGTCATGTCTTTGACTTCTAAATGCTCGAGTACCCCGGGACTCCAGTCACTTGCCTTCTCTTTCCTCTCTCTATACTTACACCCTTAGTATTTAGTCAGTTTTGTGGCTTTAAATGCCATCTATAGGATGATAAATTCCAAATTTATATCTCCTACCTGGACCTCTCTTTTTAGACTCATATAGTCAGCAGCCTGGCTGACATCTCCACTTGGATAACAGGCATCTCAAACCCAACGTGTGTCAAACAGAGCTGCTGATAAACGTGCCCACCCTAAACTTGCCCCCTCAGTCTTTTCAACTTCAGGAAATGGCAACTCTGTCCTTCCAGTTGCTCAGGCCAAAAACCACAGAGTCGTTCTTGATTCCTCTTTCTCCACAACCAATCCATTAGCAAATTCTGTTAGTGCTACCTGTGAAATACACACAGAATCCAGCCACTGCTCAGCACCTCCACTTCTAACACCCTAGCTCAAGCCACTATCATCTGTTGCTTGGATTATTGCAAAGCTTCCTAACTGGTCTGCCTACAGTTCATTCTCAACACGGACTTACAGAGTGATTCTGTTAAAATGTTAAGCAGATCATGTCACCTTTCTGCTCAAAACTCTCCAATTGTTTCTTTCTCTTTCACTTAAAGTGAAAGATCAAGTCCTTACAGATGATTACAAGGCCCCATATGATGCAGCCCCTGTCATCTTGCTAACCTTTTTTTACTTTCCCTCTTGCTCATTCCACTATAGCTACATTGACCTATGTGCTTTTTTTCGAGCAAATCAGGCTGGCTTCTGCCTCAGGTCCTTTGCACTTGCTGTTTCTGCTGCCTTGCATGCTGTTCCCCCAGATATTCATATGGCCCACTTCTTTACTTCCTTTGGAATCTGCTCAATTGTGACCTTCTCAGGAAGGCCTTCCCTTGCCAATCTATTTTAAATTGCACTCTTCTTTGATAATTTGTATCCCTTTTCTTTACTTTATTTTTTCCCTTTACCCTCATAACTAATATGCTCTAGATTTCATTTATCTTGTTTATCATCTATCTTCTTGACAGAATGTAAGCTCCATGAGGGCAGAGATTATAAAGATTATAAACTCATTCACTGCTCTATACACTGAAGCAACAACAGTGCCTGACACAGAGTAGACCCTTGCAGAATATAAGTTAAATAATGGAAAAAATTGAGTAGGTTTAAAAAAAAACCTCAAGCCAAAAACAAAACAGCGATTTCTCAAGCATTTAGACGGTTAGGCTTCTAATAACCTCAGAAATATTCAGTCAACCAATACTGACAGCCTACTATGTGCCTGGCATTAAATAGACACAGCAATAAGTAAGGTGAGGTGCCTGCCTTTGAACAACTGTGTCTAATGGCAAATACAAACGCTTATATAAGCAATTACAATTCAGTGTGTAGGTGCCACCATGAGTGAGCTCAGTGTTACACGAGCCTAGAGAGGTATGCCTAAACCAGTTTCTAGAAGTGATGTCTACACCGAGTCCCGAAAGATGAAGAGGAGTTAGTTAGCCAGATGGAGGAGGTGGGGCTGGGAGGTTTGTCAAACGGATGGAGCGCAGAAGCTGTAAATGCCAGGGAGGGTACAGCTGAAGGGCAGGAGAGACGGGAGGAGGGGAAGGCGTAGAGCTTGGCTAGAGAAGGGGCTGGAGCATTACTAAACACAGCCCTGATTCTGGAAGGCCGAGAAAGCCATGTGAAAGCTTAGACTTCATCCTGAAGGCAGTTAAGAATAATTAAAATTGTTTTACATAAGGTATGACACCTTCAGAGCCACATTTAGACAGATAACTATGGCTATAGTATAGAAAACGTATTAGAAAAAGGAAAAAAAATAACAGAGCTGTCAACTGCTTATATGAGGAGGTAAAAAAGAGGGAAGAATAAGTGATTTGAAGGTTCTCGTTTGAATACATGGTAGATGGAGGTGCCAATTTTCTCGACAAGGAAGGTAAGAGGAACAGGTCTGCAGCAAAGACGACAAGTACAGTTCTGAATGTGGAGTTTGAGTTGCCTGTTAGACATCCAAGTGGATGTCCTCAGAAGGCACTCTGATAGAGAGATCTGGGGCTCTAAGAAGAGACCTGGACTTCTCCCAGTTGGTCTGGATTTAAAATTATGTAGAGTAGCACTGCCCAAAAGAATGTTCTGTGATGATGGAAAAAACATCTTACATCTGCACTATCTAGTATGATAGCCATGAGCTACCTATGGCTACTAAGCATTTAAAATGTGGCTTGTGTGACTGAGGAACTGAATTTTAATTTTACTCAGACAAAATTTATATTTTAGTAGCCACATATAGTTAGTGGTTACCACACAGAACAACACACATATAGATGGCATGGATATAGATACAAGAGAAGTATTTTGAGTTTTCAGAAGCTTAAATGAGGCACGCATCTTCTATGATATCATTAACAGAGCCAGTTAAAAGCAGTAACTTTCTAATACGCCCCATGATTGCACTGCAAGTTACACTGAGAAAATCTTTCAAGTTTAGCCAAGTTGGCCGAGAAGCGATATAAAGCTGGTTGCTTCACCTTTTCAGAGTTCTGCAGAGTTTGCTGTCAGAACCCATTCTCAGTGACATGCTGAAACAGATCCCCATCTAGTACAATTCTGGGTAAAACAAGGGTCTTCAGACTGAAGCACAAGCCTCAATGCAAAGTGCTCTGCCTGCCAGTGGCAGACATGAGGGAAATGTAGAAATGTTTCATGAAGAAAGAAGAAATAAAAAGAAACATAAGGGGAGAAGTTAAGGGAAGGAAAGAAAGACATGTCGTAGAGATGGAAGTGTCCCATTAATAAATGACTTAGGTGTAATAAAAGCGACTCTCAAGGCCAAAGAGCGTCAGCAGTTTGGCTGCCAATCATTTGCATGGATGAGCATTTTTTTAACCAGCTTAAATTATGATAACTATTGATTTCTATTGCATGTTACATTTATTGTGTTCAAAACTTCTGAAAAGAAAATGTGACTGTAACAGAAATTAATGATCTTACACCGTGACAAAGAACAATTGAATTTTACCCAGACCACAGAGCAGCACCTGTGAGTCGAGGAATCACTGTTTTGTTGATGACAGCAGACAGTATTTTTTTATCAGAACTCTCTTCCTTCTTTGAATCTTCCATACTGCTACCCACAAATTCTTCTATAGACGTGAACCACGGCATCTGTTTTAAACCTATGGAATCAAACTTATAAATAAAATTATCAAAGTTATAAATAAATCCTTAAACATTAGTTTGCTTTAAAATAGTTAACTTGTTCAGTAATCACCAGAGCTTTTCTAAGGCTCAAAGGAGAATAATTCTGTAATTTAACCCCATGTATACAGCGCTGGACTATCAAGGCTAGGCAGGAAGATATGACTAAGACATGATGTCTAAGCAACATGACAAGAAACTGCACTTCACGCATTCATTCGTATGACAAATACTCTAAAATGCCTACTGTGTATTCAGAGGCAATCACATGGCAAGTACTGTTAGGGGCAAAATATGCATTTCTCTAAGAATAGCACTTAAAATAGACATGGAATTTGTTTATAAAAATTCATTTGCCTCATGCAAAATTCACTTCTGGCTCTCTCAATTCTCATGGGCAGAAATGTGTTATTTTGCATGTGGTCTAGTTTACCAGGCAAAGAGCCAATGGGCAATTATTATTAGTTGAATGAATGAATGAACAGATCTCTGCTGGTGTAACAGAGCACTCAATTCTGCTTGAGAGGTTAATAACTAGGCTGCTGTCCAACAAGTACCTACCACTTTCTTAGGGATAAGCTTGGTTCCGGTACCGTGAAGACTGGCCTGAACCCAACACAGAGCCAACAGGCATGCCTGACTAGGGCAGAGAAAGATAAAGGAACATGGTTCCATCCTTCCCTTTGTTAAATCTTTACCTTCAGCTCTCCTCTCTTCCTAGAACTTCATTTCTCATTTCTGTTAGCTTACTAGGAATATCCACATGGATGTCCCACTCTCATTTCATTATCTACAAAGTGAAACTTCCCTCAAAACCTTTTCTCTCTCTGGAAAATCTCCACTTCTATTAATGGAACTACCATTGTTCTAAGAACCCAGAATCCAAATCTTGCGGTCATCTCTGGATGTGATGTGTGAGAGTTATTCTCACCATTTTACTGATTCTTACTTCCTAACACCTCTTGTAATCAACACTTTCTTTCTCTTCCCTTTGGCACTATCACCCTGCAAGAGGAATTCATCACCTAGGACTCAGGCTACAGCAACAGCCTTCCAATATATATCTTCACCTCTTATCTCCCTTCCCTCCAAGTTAGCCTACTGCTGGGGCTTCCTAAAGCAGTACTTTCACCATGCCACACCTCCCATTATTTACCAAACCAAGTTCCTATCTCTTAATTTAGTATCTGAACATCTGTGCAGTCTCTAGCTCTTGAACTAGTATTTCTCTCTAAGCACCTTTACGAAATACCTTTCCCTTTCTTTCTCCTCCTGTTTAAATCCTATAAACTTTTCAAATCCTCAAATTCTTCCTCCTCAATGCAGCTTTCCTAACCAACGCTTCCCAATATGTCATCTCCAACTTCAGAACTCTTGGTACCTATGTCGAATTTCTCCAAACAGACTGTAAAATTCTTAAGGTCTAATACTACCTTTAATTTTTTGAGTGATCTTAAACTTACCATAGAAGAAGCTAAAAAAAATGTGTTTCCTTTACTGATGTTTAATGCTACTCAGCCTTAAAAATAAAGTGAGAACCAAGAAAAGAAAAATGTAGATGATTACTCCAAAGCATTATCTATCAACTCCAAGTCTCAAGGTGAGGTATTTTATAGCTAACCTGATAACAAGGGAATTTAACCAACTAATGTAATCAAGATTACTTTTTGCACATCTTAAGCTTAAATACCTTAAGAGGATTCCAATCAATCAACTGAACTCGTATTAGGGGATTTAAAAGCTTTGGTATGCATAAACTAATGAAGGCTTCATAGTAAGAATCAGGAAACTTTTCTCGCCATTGTTGAAATTTCAATAAAACATTCTGGATATTACAAAAATCATCATGCACATCTTCAAAAATCTTCTTATGATCCTGTAAAATGTCACCTGTGAACAAAACAAGTCTCTGTATATTATGCCGTTTAAGTTTGTGACCTTTACGTTTGCTTCCTATAAACACAATCATGTATGACTATGTAATCAATTGAAGTGAACTTTCCTCTGACATTAACATATAAATCATCTTTTATTAAAAACTCACTTTAGTAGTAATAGTAACATTGACACTAATAAAATCTACTACCTGCTGTATCCCAAAACATTGTAAATACACTGTCTCACTAGATCATCATAACCATCTTCCCTAAGAGGTAGGTGTTATTCGCTTACCTATTTACAGACAAAACAAGCAAACAAACATCATCATCATCAGATTAAGGGAGGTCAGGGAACCCGCCCACCATCACGCAGCATAAAGGCCCTCTTTGAACCCATCTATTTGACTGTAAAGCTCATACTCTTTCAACTGTACATATTTACCTTCTCATAATGCTAAAAACGGCTTCACTAAATTCAATTGTTTTAAATTAAAAATGAGAATACAGAAAGTAAGTAGCAGAGAAATCAAACCAAAAATATTCACGGTTCCTATATAACAGGAGATGAGAAAGCTGAGGGAAAAAACTATAAAGATGCAGGAATACTCACACTCCTTCTCCATTTTATCCCATTTTTTCAGAAGTAGGAAAAGTCTTAAAGGGGAAAGAAATATGTTCCTTTTTCCTGACTATAACTATTTTATATAGCTTATGTATTTAAGGACAGTCCTAGCACAGCATTTCGCACCACTTCAATACTTCAAACTAAGACACGTTAGAGACTCGGTAATTTACCGTGGCGTTTTTGGAAGTCAGTCATGTCTGCTGAAGACAGTTCATCATCACTAGATGCCCCTTCCTGATGGTCACAATTCCCAGAAAGCGCCCTTGCTTGCCTTCTTTGTGCCCTATACTTTGCAATAAACCAAAAATAAATTAAAAACAGATAGCTCCTGCTGAACATGCTTTGAAACAAAAAGAAGTCATCATTTACTTAAAATGCCCAGATATACACCATCATATTAGAACACAATTTTATGTTAAGATTTTTGACATTTTAGCTTCACTAGTCTAAATTGGGGGTTCTCCCTCTTTTTTCTTCTAAGATATTACCATTTAGGACATTCCCACAGGGTACCCAGATTTTGAAGACGTGGATAACAATATAATCAGGACTGGCTTCTAGTTATGAGCAATTTCCAGCCTGATGAATGTCATTTTACCCATTCCTTTTGAATGATCCAAATACACTAGTGTGTCCTTAAGCCCTGGGGTCAAGGACTGCTTAACGAAATTTTGGCTTTTCATCATTCTCACAAATTAATAAGTTAGGTTACAGTGAATTATACCGTACAATTAACAACATTTAAATAGTGAAAAATACTCATTCAATGACCCTTTGAGTCTTCACGTTATACAGCTACCTTCGAGATTCAATCTCTGCTAAAATCCATTGAGTTTTTTCATCTGCAGGCAAGCTTCCATTTGTTGATGCCTCAGCTTTGCCTGTTAATGAAGAAAATTGATTTCATACTGCAAATTCTCAAAAGAAATAAAGTCATACACTTGGAAAACAAGTTTTATCTTGGGTGCGCACACACATATGTAAATAAAAACATACATATACGATATGCTTAAATTACATATTTTATCATGCAATGAAATTGCAATGTTAAGTCCCTATCACAGTATTTATTTATTTTTAATTTTTTTTGAGGAAGATTATCCCTGAGCTAACATCTGCTGCCAATCTTCCTCTTTTTGCTGAGGAAGACTGGCCCTGAGCTAACATCCGTGCCCATCTTCCTCTATTTTATATGTGGGACGCCTACCACAGCATGGCTTGCCAAGCGGTGCCATGTCCCCACCTGGGATCCAAACCGGTGAAGCCCAGGCCATCGAAGTGGAATGTGTGCACTTAACCGCTGTGCCACCAGGCTGGCCCTCCAATCACAGTATTAACAGGCACTGAGTTTGCTATCCTAAGAAATTGTACCTTGGCTGATAGTTTTTTTTTTTTGTTGAGAATTTTGAGAACAAAATTCTACTATAAAATTTCTTTCCCTCACGTTCTTTCTCAGTTTTCACCAATTTTTTCTGTCCCTGTAGCCAAATGCTGAAATATTTGCATTGCCAATGTTATTTATATTACTTCCTATTTTAGTATGTACCGTAATTTATGACCAACTAAATGTCATGTGTTTGAAAGTCACTTTGCTCTTGGTTTTATTGGCTACTTGGTTATGATCTCATCTGCTTCACTATCACCTGACTGCACTTTAATCAAAGGAAGACATCTCTGAAAATACGGAACCAGTGTGAGAACCAAAAGCTGGCATCCAAATCTTCCATAACGAGATCGTACAGATGATTCTATACTGAAACACACCAGAATTTCTTTAACCTCCATAACCAGTCTGTGGAAGGGTCACAGAAGCTTTATAAAGTTAGATCCCTGATACAACCTACAGATTTCAACCCATCTCAAAATAATCATTAAATGGCCATACAAATATTTTGTCTCAAATACTAAATGATTATAAGTTACAATTTTTATTTTTCAGTCTTAGATTTAAGATATTTTAAAGTCCAAGGTCTAAATGTTTTGGGGTTTTTGGAATGGGGTGGGTGAAAGGTTAGTGAGAAAATACACAAAAAGCACGTTTTTGTACAGGATTAAAAATATTTCTATTCTCCAGCTGATAATTTAGCTTAATAAATAATAAATCATATTGAACATGAAAAACACTAACGTGATAGCTCTTGTAAATATGTTGATTCATGTTTTAATTCATCTTGCCTGCGTTTCATAAAGGTCATGGCTTGTTTTAAAAGGAGTGCATGCATGGATGATTCTATTTCTTGGATGCTGATAATCTGAAATACATATATAAGTAACATTTGGGGGGTCATCAATAATGAATTATAAAAAGTAGTACTTATATATAAGCATAGGTATATGCTCAATTCTCATATAAAGAAACATTTTCAACCCTATCACATCTCAATTAAAAAAACATTGTGAGAAACAGACCTAGCTGTCAATACTTTTAATATTAATAAAACCAGAAAATCAATTTACTGTACCAGAACAGCTACAAATATCATAAACAATGAAACCAAATGGGCTGGAGTCAGGAACATCGATAAGAATGAATAGAGAGGAAGAAAGATTCTTTTTTGAGATAGAAGAGCAGGAGGAAACGATGGGTGCAGCTATTTTTCACAGGCTGAGGGGGCAGACTGTAGGAGGGCACTTGAGGAAACCGGTAAAATTTGAAAAAGTGGAGAATGGAAGAGCCCCAACCAGACACCAAGAAAGTTACGAAGCAGGAATGAGTGAGGAGTTGAAAGTGGCATTCTCACATTTCCTGGGCAACAATTTCCCCCCAACTCCAATGACGTTTCATAGCTATTGCTGTGGGTACATCCATGTGTAGTCTGACAAGACTCGAACAGTGTAATTCAAACAGTGTAATTCTTCGAGGATAATGAAGAAAGAAAATTACACTGTAATAAATACTTTAGAAAGTAACTATTAAGTTACAAGTGATATTAAAAGGCAGTCTAAACAATACGGGAGAAAGCATTCAATTGTTTGGTAACATTTCAATGTAAATGAAAAGTAAGTGGAAAGTAGAGTATATTTTTAAAATAGTTTACTTTAAAATATCAAGACCCTAATGTAAAGACTTACTCTGTGTAAAATAAAAACACACTATAAAGGGAAAGAATGATTCATAAATCTGATTAACACGAAAACTTCAAAACATCTGGATGTCAAAAGAGCATTATAAACAAAATCAAAAGAGAAAACAAACTGGAAAATTTATCTACATCAGGTAGAATAAAGCATTAAAAATTTTCAGCAGTAAAGAACTGTTCAACACATAATAAAAAAAAAAAAGAAAAAAATCTCCACTATGAACCAAAAAGATAACAAGGCAAAGGAGACAAATAATTCACAAGAAAAACTATGTATGGTTAATAAAACAAAGAGTCTGACATCAAAATAAACATATAAAAACAAAAACCATTTTCTTAATGTAGTAAACTAAAAATAAAATGGATACAATCTTTCTGGAGGATAATTTAGCAATGTTTCATAAGCCTTAAAAATAGTTAGACCCTTTGACTTAATAATTCACTTTCTAGGAATTTTTCCTAAACAGATGGAATTTTAACACAAAAATTTATAAACAAAATTTTATAATGTTATTTATAATGGCAAAATAATTGCAAAAAAACCTAACTGTCCAACATTAAGAGAATGCTTAATATCACAGTATGTAAAAAATGTGTAGGAAAAACACTACAGTATTTAGTTGTGAGACTTATTTTTTTAACTGCACAAGAGGATTTCTCTATAAAAAGGAAATGATATAAATATTTACAGCCATGTACCTTTTCATTAAGACAGTCAATTAGATTTTCCACATAAGTTTTCATACTTTTATAGAATTTAAAATTTAGAGCCTGATTTGATGAATTCTCTAGGTTCTGGATGGCACTCTTTGAGCTCTTGACATCTTGTATATATTTTTCATATTCCCTCAGGTGTGAGCGGTGAGTATCCTGGAGTAATGTTAATCTAAATAAATAAAATAAAAGTTAAAAAAAAACTGCTTTATTTTTCAAACTTTCATGTCTACTATAGTAAGTAGCCGTCTAATGACAAATTTTCAAAGCTACCTTACAGAGACCACCAAGGAAACTGACAATCATATGAACCCGGGTTTATGAGACTTGCTGAGCAGAGGAGAGCACCACAGAGGAAGAGGTCTCAAACGGAAAGGTAGGAAGGGACACTCGGAGAGTTTCAGGTGCTTGAGCTAATCACAGTGTAGGTTTAGAGGCAGTTAGTAAGTGTGCATTGAGCACAACTTGTAAACTAAACAACCAAGGGTCTTATATTTGAAACACAGGAGTCCATGTGGAGTTTACTGTTAGAGCAGTTTGTGGTCTTGGAATATAGGTATCTGAAGGAGCTGGTATTAAAACCATTTGAGCATGCTATGATTTGGTGTAATTGATCTGTTTTGTGACTCACAATGGTTTGTTTTATTTGTCATTAGAATCTGATAGTCCTTGAGGCACATTTCCTCTGTTGCTGCTGTAGCCCCTATATCCAGCTCCACTGATGTTGAGACAGCCCACTTTCTTTCAGCTCTTGTGAGTATCATATGTATCAACTGATGTAACATGAAAAAAACTGTCAAATATAATTCAATGTCTGCTTATCTTTTAAAATTCAGTTATCCCTCATATACACATGGCCAACAGAAGAGTAACAAACATTTTCTATAAAAATATCTGAAATGTGTTTTCCAATAGTATTTGACACTGTGAGCACACCAGAATTAGAGAATTAGCTACAAATGCAATAATAAGTTCGGATGGACTTGAATCAAACATTTATTTTTATTCAACTCCTCCTGCTAATTTGCTCCATAATGGAAGCTCTTTAGCAAGCCCGGGCTTAGGCCAAATGACCAATGGCCAAGTTTCCCTGGAACATTTGTCTTCCAAATTCTTTCCTTGCTTTATGTAAAGAACAGAGACAGTTAAGAAATAAACCAAGATACTACTGTACAGCAAACAATATTAATAAAATGCTTTAAGTAGAATATAATCAGTTATAGCAGTAAACTCCTAAGTACAGATTATGAGAAAAAAGCAAGGTACAGAACAGGGTACACAGTGTGCTTCATTTTTGTATAAAAAAATGGAGCAATACATAAGATGTGTGTGCTTGTATAGAGATATATATAGATTACTTCTGGGAAGAAACATAGGAAACTGTAGCAATGGTACCCTCTGGGGAAAGTGACTTCCCTTTGTCTCTTTATATCCCTTTGTACTTTTTGTTTTTCACATCATGAGAATATAGTTTCTTTTTAAAATAAAGAGAACCCAGTTAATAAAAATAAAATACACTAAAGTTAAAAATAACATCTATCTAGATAAAGCAAAACGCTAATTTTTTTTTAAAGATTGGCACATGAGCTAACATCTGTTGCCAATCTTTTTATTTATTTATTTCTTCTTCTTCTCCCCAGAGCCCCCCAGTACGTAGTTGCATATTCTAGTTGCAGGTCCTGGTTGTGCTATGTGGGACGCCGTCTCAGCATGGCCTGATTAGTGGTGCCTGAGGCAAGGATATGAACTGTGAAACCCTGGGATGCCAAAGCGGAGCTGTGAACTTAACCACTTGGCCAGGAGGGCAGCCCATAAAATGCTAATTTTTATCAGTGGTTTGCCACCTTTTTTCTACTCTATTACCCATGTAAGACAACTCTCTCAAACACAATCTCCAAAAACAAAGTTCTGAGTTATATGCAATAGCTACAATTCTAGCTCTTTTCTTCCAACTAACGAAGGAATTTCAGAAGGACAGTAAATGATAGCGAAGGTTTTACAAAAATAATCTTGAATCGAGGCAGTCTTATTTAACATCACTCCTGAAAACAACGATATAGTACAGAGATTGACAAACTTTTTCTGTAAAGATAGTGAATAAGGCTTTGGAGGCTAGATAGTTGCTGTTGCAACTGCTCAACTCTGTGTTGTAGCATGAAAGCAGCCTTAGACAACACACAAGCATGGCTGTGTTCTAATAAAACCTTATTTATAAAACAGGCAGTGGGCTGGTAATCTGTCAACCCACTAGGAGACAGAAATAACCTAACATCTAAAAACTGATACATCTAAAGATTTTCATATATCTATTTCACTATAAAATACTACACAATGTCTTTTCTGTGTTAAACCATTTAAATTTAACAACTATGACCAACATATTTTAGCTGCAGTGTGATTAAGGAACGAAGCTACTTTAAAGCTGATTGATACAAAAGATCCAAAGGAAGAAAATTTTGAACCTATTCTCAGGTATTAGAAAAAAATTCTCAGGTATTTAAAAAAAAAAAAAGCAACGAAAGCGTTCTTTAAAAATACTTGCTTTAGCAGAAGTAAGCTCTCTCCTTTTCTCAAATGTTGTAAGAACTAATTAGACTTTTACTGTCACACTTCTTCTTTCATACATCTAAAGATGCACACTAGATCCTGAGTAGTAAAACAGGAAATATAAATACTTAAAGCAAAAGAATGTGTCATGGGGTTTGCCTTATTTGTAGCAAAAAATACCACTTATATGGAGATTAACACTATTTAAGAGATGAGTATTAATAGCAATGGAATAGCAGTAGAATAAAGGTCATCTGTGCTTCAGAAAGACAATCTGTATTAAGAGTCATAAAAATATGCATAACTTTTGCCAAAGTCAACTTTCCCTGGAAATTTATTTTAAGAAATAATCTAATAGATTAAATGACCCACAGGAACAAAATGTTCATTATCTCTAAGAGGGAAAATTTAGGAATCAAAATGTCCAACAAAAAAATACTTGAGTAAATTATGATACATCAACTATATGGATCACCTACTGGGTGCTGCATGACTTCTCAAACTTTGGAATCAGATTGGATGCTGCCATTCTCATCTCTTGTTCCACAGTGCTTTTCAATTATCACTTGCTTTTTATCATATCATCTACCAAAAACCCAGCTTCACTAATAAGACTTCATCAAAAGGAACGTAGCACAATCTGACATTGAAACTGTGAATTAATTAGAACTAGTAGTCCAACAAATGTAGAGTACTACCGTTTCTCCCTAAAAAAATAAAAATATCTCAAAGCACCCCTCTGAGTTCAGTTCCTCAGTTTGGGAACCACGAGGTGTATATAATTTTGAATTCTGATTTCTTTGCTTGACATGTTATATATACGTTTTTTTTTTTATCCATTCAGCCACAGTATGTCTTTTTTTAAAATTATTTTTTTTAAAGATTGAGCTAACAACTGTTGCCAAACTTCTTTTTTTTTCTGCTTTTTCTCCCCAAACCCCCTGGGTATGCAGTTGTATATATTTTTTTTAGGTGTGGGTCCTTCTAGTTGTGGCATGTGGGATGCCGCCTCAACGTGGCTGGATTAGTGGTGCCATGTCTTCGCCCAGGATCCGAACCGGTGAAACCCTGGGCCACTGAAGTGGAGCGCACAAATATAACCACTCGGCCATGGGGCCAGCCCCCACTGTATGTCTTTTGATTGTAGAGTTTCATAAATATAAAATGCTTTTATATTTAAAGTAATTACTGATATGGAAGGACTTACTATTGCCATTTTGTAAATTGTTTTCTGTCTTATAGCTATTTTGTCCCTCTTCCTTTCTTGCCTTAGTGTTTCATTGATTTTTTGTAGTGGCATGCTCTGAGTGTCTTCCCGTTTTCTTTTGGGCATCTTCTATAGGCATTTTCTTTGTGTTTACCATGGAGTAAACTTCAATCATATATAAAAACTCTATTCCTTTACACCGCCCCCCCCCCACTTCTTGCAACTCATGTCCCAAGTCACATTTTTAAAATTTTGTATCTATTAACATAGTTTTATAGTTATTTTTTGTGCTTTTATCTTTTAGATTCTATACCTGAATTAAAAGTGATTTTCACACTTAGAGTATTACAGGATTCTGTATTTGTCTATGTATTTACCTTTATCAGAGAGCTTTATATTTTCATATGCTTTGTGCTACTGTCTACCGTCCTTTCATTTCAACTTGAAAGACATCTTTCAGCAAATTTTGTAAAGCAGGTCTAACAGTGAACTCCCTCAGCTTATGCTCATCTGCGGTCTTTATCTACTTTCCATTTGAAGGACAGTTTCACTGGATATAGTATTCTTGGTTGGCAGTTTCTTTCTTTCAGCACTTTGAACAAATCATCCTGCTCCTTTCTGGCCTGTAATGTCCCTGTTGAGAAATTTGCTGATGATCTTATGGGGCTCCCTTGTACGAGATGAGGTGCTTTTGTCTTGCTGCTTTCACACCTCTCTTTGTCCTTTGAAAGTCTGATTATAATATGCCCTATTGTCAGCCTCTCTGGGTTCATCCCTGTTGGAGTCTTTTGAGCTTCTTGAATTTGGATGTCCATTTCTTCCTCAGCTTGGTAAGTTTTTGGCCACTACATTTTCAAATAAGTTCTCTGTCCCATTCTGTCTCTCTTTTTCTTGGACTCCCGTTGTGTATATGTTGTTCTTCTTGACAGTGTCCCATAAATCTCATAGGCTTTCCTCACTTCATACTTTTTTCTTTTTGTTCCTCTGACTTGATTTCAAATGACCAGTCTTTGAGGTCACTGCTTCTTTCTTCTGCTTGATCAAGTACGCTGTTGATCTCCTCTAGTGAATTTTTCAGTGCAGTTATTGTATTCTTCAGCTCTAGAATCTCTGGTTCTTTTTCATAGTATCTATCTCTTCATTGATCTTCTCCCTTTATGTAGTATTTCCCTGATTTCATCGTCTGTGTTCTTCTGTAGCACACTGAGCTTGTTTAAGAGAATTATTCTAAATTCTTTGATAGGTAATGCATAGGTCTCTATTTCTTTAGGGTTGGTTCTGGAGATTTACTTTGTTTCTTTGACTGACCATGTTTCCTGTTTCTTCATGTGTCTTGTTATTTTTTTTGTTGTGTTTTGTGCACCTGAAAATGCACTTAAGGTAAATAGCTTCATACAGGGGAAGAACTTCACCAATCAGCCCAGCTAGAAATTCTCCAGGGTGGGGAGCAGAGAGAAGGGTGTCTTCTCAATTTTTTTTACAGAGATGTATCTTCTCTGGGCTTCTCCATGAAATTTCCCAATTTCCTTCCCAAGAAAGGTTTGTGGGTTTCTTTCTCAGGAGTTTGTAGTCTCTTGCTCCCTCTGGTGTCTGTGTGCAGTACTGCAGGCTTTCCAGCTCTGCAACAAGCTGCTGACCTCTCTGCCATGCCCAGGCGTCCAAGATATGACAGTTCCCCATCAGTGCTGAGATAGACAAGACAGAAACCAGTCCCTCAGGCAGTTCCCGCAAAAGCCAGAATGTTAGATGTTCTTCTTTTTCCCTCCCAGTGGAGCAGCCGTGAGTTGGGCTTTTTCTTTCCATCACAAGCACTGCTGGTTGTGGAAGGGGCTGATGCAGTTGAAATAAAATGGCTTTTCTTACCCATTACAGTGTGGCTATTTTTGGCTTTGAGCTTGTCTGGGACCGTGAATTCCCAACAGGTTTGGCTTTTGAGACCATATTTTTTGTTACGTTGGTATCTCTGGGGGAACCAGATCTGGGGCTTCCTATTCTGGCATCTAGCTGCCACTACTCCCAACATATTATTTTTAAAACTTAAAGGCTATTTAACAATGCAGATAAATGCTTACGAAAATATTAAGTCACAAAAGCAATTACTGATCTTAACCATGTAAAACATATCTATTATAAAGACTAAAAAGACATACAAAAATGGAAATCAGTTGTGTTAGTGTGGTAACAAAGATGAGGCTATTTTTCCCTTAAAAACTGCTTAATATTTATATTTAATAATTAAAAAGAATATAGTGCCAATTTTTTTCACTATTAAAAGTCTAGGACAAATGCAAATTTTAAAATATTACTTACCTAGTATTTAATTGCTTCTTTATAATTTCTAAATTCACTGGTGGAAATGAAATGGAAGTATCAAATTTCTTCACTGGTTTAGAGTCACTGCTGTGGGAAAGATCTAGGTCTCGTCCCTAAAAATAATATGAAAATCTGTGTTGTTTTAAGCATTCACTTATCTTACAAACATTAACAGCACGAAAGCAGACTGGATACTCTTAAGGTCTTACCAGCTCAAAATTCCATGCCTTTGACATTTTTCATAGTTAAAATAAAATGTCTCTAAAATTTCCAGTTTTAAAATTTACAACTTTAAATTCACACGCAAGAGGCAAATTACAAAATCTTATTTTTTACAAAAGCTTGGTTTTCAGTGTTTTTCAAGCTAGTTTTACTTATAATCTAATGTACTCTCAGAAAACTAAATACCTGTTTTCCATGATGGAAGTACACACCTAACTCCAGTCTAGTCAAAGAAAAGTAAATGGAAGTCTGCTGGCAGGTTTCTAGGTAGAACTCCTGGTTCTGTTTAAGCTACTGTTACCGGGGATTTCTCCTACTTTCAGAGGAATGCATTCCTAACTAATACATCCTGTAACACAGTATAGTTCACATAACATCCTCTGGCTAATCGCAGCTCATCACACCACGCTTAGAATGTTGAAAAGGTTCTCAAGAACCTGTGTTAGACAAGGACATGTGGAGAAGTGGACCAGACAATTAGCCAACTCATCGGCTTAACTGTCATTTTTATATTTTCCATGAGGCATCATATTTCTCCTATCAATTCTTACCAAGACTCCCATCCAGCTCCAATCATACCTGCAAATCTCCAAACTAAGAAGACTACTTCAGAGCTTAAGTCTTTACTCTTGATATCTTTTGTCTCAAATCCCTTACATCAAAAAACATCTACCAAAGGCCCACTCAAATATGACCATTTCTGCAGAGGCTTTCCCAAACCTCCCCATTCACTTCCCCTCCTATAAAACAGACCACTTACTTGCTGCTTTGTTCTACCTCAGGACCCTGTACAGAGTTTTGTCACAGAACTTGTAAGATTTCACTCCAATTTTGTGTAACCGTCTCTCCCCTGCAAAGATTATACATTCTAGTGCCTATCACTGTTAAATAGCTGTAGAGGCTGAACGGTGAACTCAAAGAGATACGTCCATGTCCTAATCTCTCAAACTTGTAAATGCAATTCCACATCCTCATAAAAGACAGGGGGTTTGGGGATGCAGGAAAATGAGGTGATGTGAAGACGGGGCAGAGAGCAATGTAGCTCAAGCTGAGGAATGTCAACAGCCACCAGCAGCTGCAGTAGCCAAGGAATACACTATCCTCTAGAGCTGCTGGAAGAAGTGTAGCCCCACCAACACTTTACTTTCACTTGTGGCCTCTAGAAGTGTGAGAAAATAAATTTCTGTTGTTTGAAGCCACCAAGTTAGTGGTAATTTGTACAGCAGTCACAGAAAACTAATACAGTAGCATGTGGTACATCTTCAGTAAAGGAATCAGTAAATGCACCCACGTTAGTAATAAAAAATGCAAATCACAAAGGACTGAGATTCCATTTTCGCCAACTAAACTTGCACCTAAAGCTGGCAAGACTGTGGTGAAACATTACCATAATTTTGGTGGAAATACAGATTGATCTAAATTTTCTTTAGAAAGCAACAGAGAAAAATGTAGTAACTGCCGTAAAATGTTTATCTCCTTTATTAGTAATACCACTCTTGGCCATTATTCTAAGAGAATAGTTAAAAAACACACATCTGAACTAAAGAAAGCAAAGAAGGGAAGGAAAAAAAAGATATGCAAATATTTACCAATTCTTACTAGTAGAAAAAAATTCAGATTGCAAATAACCTCAAATGTCACCAAAAGGAAAAACGGCTAAGAGAATTATGATTCATTGACTCCAATAAATATTACAGTCTTTAAAATTAGTTACCATTATAACTATGTAGAAATGGGAAAATATCTACAACATGCCAAGCAAAGAAATCAGAACTCAAAATTATATGGATATTGTGGTTCCCAAACTGTGTGCCAAGGCATCCCAATGAACTCAGAGGGGTGCTGTGAGATATTTTTAATTTTTTAGGGAAACACAGTAATACTCTACACATTTGTTGGCCTACTAGTTCTAATTAGTTCATAGTTGCAACGTTAGATTATGCTGCATTCCTTTTGATGAAGTCTTATTAGCGAAGCCGGGTTTTTGCAGATGATATGATAAAAAGTAAGTAATGACTGAAAAGCACTGTGGAACAGGAGATGAGGATGGCAGCATCCAATCTGATTCCCAAGTCATCCAGCACCCAAGAGGTGCACATCACATTAGCAGATAATTGTGGTTATTTAAAAATGAAATGAAAAGATTTTTTTCTTCAATTTATTGTTTTTTTTTTCCATAAATGGCTACCAAATTACTAGGACATAAATCTTACTAAATTCTTTGGACCTAACTACTTAACAAATGGAATTGTTTGGTACTTCCTTTGGCCAAGGGGCACCATGATAAAATTACTGAGATGCTAAAGACTCCATGAAGAAGAAAGTTTGGGAACTTCTGATGTACACTATGACTGCAATTACACAAAGACTTCAAATAAAAATGAATTATGCAAACTTGAGCAATTAGACTAAGGACTGTGGCATGTTTTTTTCTCGAAGTATCTTTTTTTTTTAATGCTATTGCTACACTGATTTTACTAAAAAAGGAGGAAAAAAATCTAAGCCTGTTACAGTAAAAAATAGTCCCCCAAATCATTTCTCTGGTCAGAAATTTCTAAATTACAAACCCTTACTTCTACTTAGCTTTTTAGTTTTAAAACATGAAGATCTTACAATATTTTCTTACTTAAAAGTGTAAATAATCTTTCAGAACATTCTTATTATAAAGATTAAAAAAGAATGTCTTATATTTGTATACTATAATTTACAAGCACTTTGATTTAGATCATTACAATCTTTTTTTCCGGTGAGGAAGACTGTCCTTGAGCTAACATCTGTGCCAATCTTCCTCTATTTTCTATGTGGAACACCACCACAGCCTGGCTTGATGAGTGGTGTGTAGGTCTGCGCCTGGGATCTGAACCCATAAACTGAGCTGCCAAACTGGAGCACACAAACTTAACCACTATGCCACCAGGCCGGCCCCAGATTATTACAATTTTGAGCCTTACAGCCACCTACTCAGCTAGGTAACATTATCATTCTCATTGATGAGAAAACTGAGATTTAGAGCAACTAAATGGTTTTCTTGAAGCTGTGCAAATATTTATGGAACACTCACGACATTAGGCACTGTGGGATATAACACTGAACAAAATAGTTAATAATTCTTAACCTCACTGAGCATATATTTTCACGGTGAAGCCAGAACCCAAATCTAGGACTCTGACCCCAAGTACAATATTTTGTTTTGTTTTTTAGTTTTTTTAAAACCTATTTATTTTTTTAAACTTCACATTTAGGCACCTACCATATAATATATACTGTTACTGTATATTAAAGATAAAAAAGATAATGGTCTCCTCAAGTGGCTTATAATATGTAGAAGGTGTTTATAATCTAGTGGGAAAAGAATATAATATACACAGCTAAGTGAGTTGAATGGTGGCCTCCCAAAAGACGTCTCTATGTCCTAACCCATGGAACCTGTGAATATGACCTTACTTGGTAAGAGGGTCTTTGTAGTTGTAATTAAGCAAAGTGTCTCAAGATGAGATCATCCTGGATTACCCAAGTGGGCTCTACATCCAGTGACAAATGTCCTTATGAGAGGCACATAGAGGAGAGGCAAGGAGAACAAGGCCGTGTGAAGGAGGGAGACAGGAGTTCTGCAGTCACAAAGCAAGGAACACCTGGAGTGACCAGAACTTGGAAAAGGCAGGAAAGGATCTAGGGACTTCAAAGGGAGCACAGCCCTGCCAACACCTTGATTTCAGACTTCTAGCCTCCAAAACTGTTGGAGAAAAAAATGTCTGTTGTTTTAAGGCATCAAGTTTCTGGCAATTTGTTATAGCAGCCACAGGAAACTAATATACATGGTATAAAGAATGATTACCTCTGTGATTTTAACTGCTTTCCTCATTTGCTGCTGTTCCCAAATATCTTGACTTTCATCTTCCTGACCTTCTTCACTTGTTTCTTCATCTCCGGTTGCTAATAAAAAAAGTCCATGTATAAATATTCAGTATTTTTTCATTCTAATAGTAGGAACTAACATTTTTAGGGGGCTTATAATGTGCTGGCTTGGCAGCCCTTTACATGTGTCAACTTATTCTTCACAATAATTCTGGGAAGCAGGTACTATTATCACTCTCACCCTATAAACGAGGAAACTCAGCTATGAGGAGGGTAAAGAACTGGTCTGAGGAATGTGTTGAAGCTGGGCCTTGAATCTAGCAATCTGACTCCAGAACCTGCACTCATCACCAAGCTGTCACACTCAAAGCACCACAGCCTCACACAGGGAAAAAACTTGGAAAACATGAACCACGTGGTTTTCCTTATCAGAGATTCTCAATTCTACCCGAAATCTAAATATTTAAAAATAATTTCTGGGTTATAAGGAACCAAGGTCTCATTCTGAGAAAACAATAGTTGAAGTGAGAAAAACTTTGGTAAAACATATTTTTGTTTATAAACCAGAAATGTGAAAACAGTCCTTTGAGATTTAAGGATTATTGGTGGAGGAAATTTTTTTATTAGAGCAGGTAAGGTTTTAATACGTGACACGTACAAGTCCTATAGATTCTTCCACGTTAAAAAACAAAAACTTTATAAAGGTGACAACGAAAGCTTTCACTATCAAAAACAAGACGCTGTACCATTTTTTTTTAACCTGTCAAAAAAGATGAAGTGGTGGCCCAGTAACAGTAAACACCACACATACCCTTCGATAATAACATTTTGATACAGATATGTCTTTTAGAGGCCATATCATTGACCAAATTGGTATTAAATAAAAACCAACTTCAACATGCTTTAGAATATGAGACACTACAATATGTTTTTATGGGGATTTTAACATAGTATCACATTCTAACGAAAAATGCCTTAATACATCGTAAATGAATGAGATACGTACTTGTTTCTTCAGCCATTCTTTGTCTAAGCGTTTGAGGCTTTGGGGTAAAGGGTATTCTCTTTTCACAGTCATCAGGCTCACTCTCGGGATCTTCGTCACTGTTCTTCTTCACACGAGAGGTGGCTGAGGTATGTTTTACATCCAAAGAAATATAGTCATCTTGGGCCCTGGCCAATTCACGCTTCCTTCGGGCTGCCTGAATAAAAGCTGCATCAGGGATATCTACTGAAAGAAACAAAGAGGAGGACACTGAAGACCAAACTTGCAGAGAAAGAAATACTCCATTTGAATAAAGGAAAAAGGCAACGTTTTTCTAATTTTTTCACTATTTTGATATGAATGTAACTAAATGGCTGAAAATCTATATCAATAATGGAAGAAAATTCTTTTGATATTAAATACAAACTAGAAAAATGAACCAAATCTAGTATTAGAAAATACATGGAAACCACTCCAATTTATCCTTTAATTCTCTTATCAGGTGTTGTGGCTGACTTTTTGCTCAGGGCTAGCTAATCCTCATTTCCAGAAGCTCTGAGACTGTCAGGGGAGGGATGTGGAGAGGGCTGAGCATGGAGTCGCGCAGTCAGTGAGAACCATACAGGTTAGAATGATGGGTGACAGACCAGTCTAACTGACAAAGTAAGAGGACATTATACCGTGACCCGCCCCTCCCCTTTGGGCATCCAGGAATATAGGAGGTGAGACACAGACTAATAACACCAGCACACAGCGAAGCCAGCCTCCAGCGTCCTGTGGTGATTTCCATGTGAATAAATGTGAGAAGTTAAAAAGTGCAAAGGAAATAATCAGGTTCATTTACCAGGTGAAAAACACTTAAATGACATCTTTTCATAGAACCTTGTTTTATTTTTTATTTTACACAGTACAAAGCTCATTAATATGGACTCTTTCAATTCAAAAACAAGTTATTCATGCATGATCTAAGCTGAAATTTATCTTTACACTCCGGAAACAAATGATTTCTTAAGCAAAATACTAAGGTAAACAAAATGGCAAGGGAAATTCTCACCATTTTCAAGCACTTCGAAATATCAATTAGCCACTGAGACTCAAGTAAAATTTTCTAAACTCTCCCACAAACTGATCCAAATTCTTTGAGAAATGAATAGAAAAGATATAATATGCCTGGACATGAGGAAATGTTCCAACTTTTGAAACAGAAAAAAAGGTTTCAGAAAGTATAGACCAATATTCTTGACACCAGTCCTAAGGAAAACCGGAAGTGCTTGAATTCATTATGAAGCAGTAAATGGTGATTACCAGAAACCAAGATATGCTCATTAAGAGTAAGGAACATCAAAGCAAGTGATTGGCTTTTTACAGACTAGTATTTATTTATAGATCAGTATCAGGAAAATGATGCAATCAAGTGTCTCTTCACTCTCCCAAAGCATTTAACAGTTGCACGTTTTGGTTGTGGATAATGTTAAAATACGTGGGGAAAATCACATAGTGCACTGGATTCTTAACTGGTTGAGTAACTACTCTGAAAAAAAATGTCGATTATGCAGCAACGCAGGGATCTGCCAGAGGGCTCTGTGTTTTGTCTTGTCTGGTTTAATGCTTTCACTGTGATGTGAACACGGACAAGAAGACGGGTCCTTAAAGCTAGGAGGTATGGCTAAAATAACCTAAGCAGAATTCAGATTCGAAACCATCACTACAGGTTATATTAGCATTTCTCGACCCTGGATACACATTAGCATCACCTGGGAAGCTTGATCATGCACTGGTACTCAGGCTCCCATCTCAGAGATTCAGATTCAGTTGATATGAGGTGGAGCTGAGCAACAGTATGTTTTTATAGCTCTCTAGGGGATTTTAATGTACAACTAGGGTTAAGATGATACACTGGGGTTCAAATACTTAGGCGTATGAATACAGAAACAAAAATACTTGAATTGGAAGTGATTCACCTGCAAATGACTTTTTTTGTTAATGCCATCGAGCCGAGTCGATTCCAACTCCTAGCGAACCTGGGTACAGCAGAGCAGAACCCTGCCTGCTCTTTGCACCACCCTCTCACCTTCTGGTGCTGTATCAGACAATGCTATTCATAGGGTTTTCAGGCCAATTTTTTCAGAAGTGGGTGGTCAGATACTTATTCCTAGTCTGTCTCAGTCTGGAAGCTCCAGTGAAACCTGTCCATGGGTGACCCTGCTGGTATTAAATACTGCTGGCATAGCTTTCAGCATCACAGCAACACACAGCTGCCACAGTAAGACAACCCACAGACGAGAGGTGTGGTTCCCTGACTGGGAAACGAACCCAGGCCGTGGAAGTGAGAGCACTGAATCTTAACCACCAGACCACCAGGGCTGGCATGCAAATGTCTTGGGGATGTTAATCACAGTCAGTGGACTCGCCAGTGAGATACCAGTGCTATATAAAGCTAATCCTCTCTCAAGCTACAATAAAGAAGTAAAGGTTCAAGGAAGAGAAGAGTACCCTATCCTGTCTGTCTATATCTAACATCTAGCTCAAGGGTTCCCAGATAACAGATGCTGGGCTGACATGGGATTAATTAACAAAGTTAGCATACTGCTTTATAATAATAAAAACATCATGTCTTTACAGATTTATAGCTCATAAATAATTTTCACATACATCACGCTATCTAAGGAGTAGAGGTAAATGGTAACATGCTGTACCTGCAACAGTGAACATCTCAAGGAAGCTATTCCTTTACTGGATCATTCTAATAGTTCTACCATCTGAACAAAAAATAAATGCACTCCTTCCTCCACATACCAGTCCTTAAACTTAGCACATTCCTTCTTCATCTCTTCTGCTCCAGAAAAAAGAAAAAAAAAAAAAAGGACTCCTCACAGGACAAGTTTTCAACTTTCAATCAGTGTTTCTCAAAGGAGCTCTGAGGAGGGGGACTCCTTCATGTGCTGAACTGTCCTGCACTCTGCGAGACATTTATCATCTCTTGCCTCCGAGGCACTACATGCCAGCAACACCTCAGGCAATATGGTAATTAAAAACTATCCCACACATTTCCAAAAACTGCCTTCTTTCCTTAGGTCCATGGAGCTGCCAACTCTCAACAGCTACCGCCTTCTACCATCTAATCCACCATCTTCTATAGCAGCACTGTTCAACACAGTAACCACCAGCCACATGTGACCATGTCAACTTAACCAAACTAAAAATCCAGTTCCTTAGCTGCACTAGCCACATTTCAAGAGCTCTACAGCTACATGTGGCTACTGGTTAGAGTACTGGACAGTGAAGATATAAAACTTTTACATCCTTACAGAAAGATCTATTGGATAGTGCTGTATCTAGAGTCTAGATGAGGCTTCACTTGTCTACTAGGCTTCAATTCCTTTTTTTTTTCTTTCTGTTTTTTCTTCCCAAATCCTCCCAGTACATAGTTGTATATTTTAGCTGTGGGTCCTTCTAGCTGTGACACGTGGGATGCCGCCTTAGCACGGCCTGATGAGCGGTGTCACGTCTGTGCTCAGGATCTGAACCAGCAAAACCCTGGGCCGCCACAGCGGAGCACATGGCGCATGAACTTAACCACTCGGCCACGGGGCCAGCCCCTACTAGGCTTCAATTCTTAATATTGGCTCTATCACCAAGTACTTCTGTACCTGTAAACTTACTGTATAAGAAAAAATTATAAGAGCCACTGGTTCTTGTTATGTAATAAGTTAATAGGGGTGGCCCCGTGGCCGAGTGGTTAAGTTCGCACGCTCCGCTGCAGGCGGCCCAGTGTTTCGTTGGTTCGAATCCTGGGCGTGGACATGGCACTGCTCATCAAACCACGCTGAGGCAGCGTCCCACATGCCACAACTAGAAGGACCCACAACGAAGAATAGACAACTATACCGGGGGACTTTGGGGAGAAAAAGGAAAAAATAAAATCTTTAAAAAAAAAAAAAAGTTAATAAAGCACAGGTATTTTAAAATATATTTTAACAATTATATTTCCAGTTAAATTGTTTCCTTTATAAAGCTATGTATTTTACTTTATTTTCTCAGGAGTGTGAGGCTTCACAAGACTGAAAACAGTGCACAGCACAAAACAAGTTACGAAGCTTGAGATACTGTAAAAGGCCAGATAAATATTTTCAGCTTTGCAGGCCATAAAGCCTCTGTCACAACTTCTCAACTCTGCCACTGCAGTGCAAAAGCAGCCACAGACTATACATAATTGAATGAACGTGGCTCTGTTTTAATAAAACTTTATTTACAAAAGCAGGTGGTGAGTCAGATTTGGCTCAGAGGTGGTAATTTGCCAACTTCTGAACTGGACTGATCTAAAACATAAAGATAGTCATGTCATCTATTTGCGTAAAATTTTCAGTAGTTCCCTCAAGCCCTGAATTATCTGACTTGATCTCCTTTTCTTTCTTTTTGTTCCTCTTTCTTAAACTCCAACCAAAAGTTTCAGTCCAACAACTATTTTTAGTTCTGTGCACATGCCAGTTATCTTCCCTAGAGTTTTATATATGCTGCATCCTGTACCTGAAACATACTGACAAATTCTTACCATCCTTCAGACTGGCATGAATCATCCCGTGTAGCACAGTGGTAAAGAACACAGGCTCTGAAGCAGACTGCTTGGGTCTGAATCCTAGCTCTGCCTTTCACATGCTGTCTGACCTTGGGCATGTTATGTAATGGAAATGAGCATTCAATTTTGGCACTTTAACAATCATTAGTAATGACTTACTGGCCCCGTACTTCACTAGAGTTTGTTATCAATAATAAAAATCATTGGCATAGAAAATATTGATATCAGAAATAAAGTTCTAAACCAAAATCACAGAATTTACCAACCTACTGACGAAAACTCTTCTTCCACAGAGCTAGAGCTGTCAGAAGAGGAACTCGCATCATCCTTACTTTCTGAGGAATGATGAGCTCCATCTTCTTCATCTGTTGAAAGATCAACCCTTCTGGATTCTAGGAAAACATTTTTTAAATATAAGAAGAGAGAGTCAAGATATTGGAATCAATAATAGAAATTCTGAACAACACATGGTATATGCATAATATGGTGTCTTAATTGTGCTCCACGGCTTAAAGTAGATATACAGCTCTTTCTGAAACTGCCATTCTTTCTGAAACCAGTGGATGGTCTAATAAATGTATTTACCCTATTTGTACTATCTACTAAAATATTCTCTTAAAGGATGCAATGAGAAGAGGGAGGGGAACAGCAGAGGAAAAAATGACATAAAGTTATGGCATATTTAAAACAGAAAAAATAGTAGTAGTGAATAAGTAGAAAAAATATTTAATATATACTCAACTATGTGCTGGGTACACTGAAATCTGTTTTACAAGGTTTATTTCACTTAATATTCACAATTCTACAAGGTAAATGCTATTATTGACAAGGACACTTATGATCGGAGAGGCTAAATAACATGACCAGCATCACAAAGTCAGTCAGTGGAGAAGCAGGGCTTTCAACCTAATTTCACCCAACTCTGGAGTTTAGATTCTCTATAGTATGTCACATTTCAATGGCTGGTGGCAAGAAGTACTATAATGAGCACTGTGGTCTCAGATAAAATCATGGATCTATTTCCACTGTGTGATTTGGGGAAGGACACTTAGTCTGTCAATCAACCTATTAAATAAAGGTAACAATAACAGATAACACCAATAGGCGTGTTGTGAGAACTGACTGAGCCAAATGTAAAGGAACTCATGGTATTATTGACAAGAAAGGACTTGTTAGTTCACATTTTGTAATTTTTATGAATAACCTTAAAACTTAAGATAACATAAATAGTACTCTTTATCTTAAAAACTTCTCTTAATTAGAAGACCTACCTACAGTTTAAAAAAATCTGGAGTAAGATCAAAATGTAAGCTACAGCTTACATCTTTCTTAGCTTCTTCGATTTATGACAACTCCTCCCTCTTCCCACAGTGGATTAACACCAGAGCAGTGATTCTCAGAGCATGGACCATCAACCTCTGGAGATCCCCGAGACCCTCTCACAGGGTCGGTGAAGCCAAAACTACTTTCATCACAATAGTAACATGTTACTTCCCTTTTCACTCTGTTGATATTTACACAATGAAGCAAAAGCAGTGGCAGGTAAAACTGCTGGCCTCTTAGGACGAATCAACAGAGACACTAACCTGTAGTAGGAGCTACTGTATTCTTCGCCATCATGCATTGACGGGGAAAAAAGCCAGTTTCACTATGGTTCTCATTTAACGAAGCAGTAAAAAATTACTAATTTTATTAAGTCTTGACCCTTGAGTACACATCTTTTTAATATTCTGTGCAACAAAATGGAAGCATGCATAAAGCACTTCTGGGTCATACTGAGCTACAATGGTCGCCTCAAGGAAGAGCACTTGTGTGCTGAGTTGGGAGTAGAATTAGCCACTGTCTTCAACAAGGAACACCATTTTACTTGAAAGAACGACTGACAAACTGTAGTTATTCAGACAGATATCTGACCAATATTTTCTGAAAAATGAGCAAAACTGTGGCTGTCACTTCAAGAATTAAAGATTTCAAGCGAAAACTGGAATTTTGGAAAACTTAAATCCTCCACTCTGAACTTGATAGCTTTCCAATACTTCAAGACTGATCGTATCAGTAGTAACACTAACAGATTGTTTTTTGATATGGTATAATAAAATGTACCAACATTTGCAAGATCTACAAACTCAGTGAACCAATACTTTCCAAATAGTCAATGCATGATGTTACCAACCATGCATGGGTAAAAGATCCACTCAAGTGCAAAACAGACCAAAGGATTTTAATGTAATGGAGTACAAAAAATTGAATGACATAGTTTCAGCTTCTGCTGCAAATTAACCTTTAAGAAACTATTACTTGTTGAGCTTTGTTTTAATATTAAATCAGAACATCCTCCATCTAAAAAGGCTATAGAGTACTCCTCTCTATCACATATCTGTGGTTTTCTTCACATACTTCAAACAAAACATATCACAACAGATTTAATGGAGAAGTAGCTTCCAGAATTCAGCTGTCTTCCATTAAGCCCGACATTAAAGAGATTTGCAAATTGAAAACAATGCCACTGAATATTTTTGGAAAAGAGTTATTTCTCACAAAAATGTTACTTATCCTTACAGGTAATGGGTTAATTAAAAAAAAAGAATAAAAATTTACCTAAATTTCTAATACGGTAAATACTACTAGACACAATCCACAGAAACTAAAGCTCTTTGGGATCCTTAATCGTAAGAGTATAAAGGAGGTTCCTAAGACCAAAGTTTGAGAACCACTCTTTTAAAAGGCAAAGAGAAAAGGCAACTCCTGGCCTCAATTCTCCCTGTTAAAATTTAACCAGATGACTTACACGGAGCAGACAAATATAAAAGTCATCAAAACGTTAGACAAATAGGTCATAACAACGATGAAGAAATCACCAAAATCACTTGTACTAAAAATAGTGGGGAGAAAATTTTTTACTTCAAGACCAACCAAAAACTGTATTCTTACTAAGCTCCAACTCAAACTAGAACACATTTTATGCAAACATCTTTATGCTGCTTGAACCTTATATTTAGGAAATCTGCAAACGTACTTCAAAATTACTACATTGTATTTAACGCCATTATTGGTACAGTCTACAGACTCATCCATTTATTATGTTACTTAGCGACAGTTATTTTTATTTCAATTTTTGCAAATAACTGATGAAAAAGAAAATGTCCCAAAGCCTGTCACCTAGGTTCTTCTAATGTACTATTCTGGTTAAGTGTTTTATAGAAAAATAATTGGGGGCTTTAACAAAAGGTACATATAACTTTCGCCGACCTAAGCGTATTAGGCATTTTTAAATTTTTTTGTGACAATTTAGGTTCTTCATAAACATCAAGTACTCCGCTAAAGCTATGATTGGTGAGGGTTCATCTGATGGTGCAAACAGTCAACCATACAAGATTCTTTCTACTCCCCAAGGAGCCCAATATGGAGATGCGGGCAGCGGGCGAGTGCGGGCAGCAGGCGAGTGCTCGCAGGCAAGCGGGCAGGCGGGCTATCTTGCTATCTTTGCGATTCAGCATCGCTCCAGGTCAGCAGCAGGTTATCGAAGCCTCTGGAGAACCCTGCGCACCTCCTCCTCCCGCCCCCCGCGTCACCTCTGGCACCCGCCCGGCTGCCCCGCGTCACCTGGGCCGCCCGAACCGCCGTCCGCGCGAGGAGCCGCTCCTGCTGGTCGCCGGGAACTCGCCCAGACCCGGCCCCGGCCCCGAGAGCTCCGGAGCCGAAGGGGCCGCTCCGCCACCTCCGCGCGGCCTCCTCCAGAGGGCGGCCCTTCCTCTGCAGGGCCCGGGACCGCCTGCTCCCCGGGCGCCTCGGCTTCAGCAGACGGCTCCTCGGCGCCGTCGCTGTCACTAGAGTCGGCTCGGCGCTGCCGGAAAGTCCTTTTCGGCCTGTGAGCCATGGCCGAGGCCTGAGCTCCACGGGCGCATTCGCTTCCTGCGCACGCCGACCCGGGACCTCGGCGTCCACTCCAGCGCGCGCTCCCGCCTCCTGCCTTGCCGCCGCGTGCGCGCGCCCGTTCGCGCGCCGTCGACTCTTGCTTCCCTCTGCGCATGCGTGATTTGTCTCCTTGGCTCCGGTTGGCCGAGTCCAGTTCCCAGGGATGTGGGTCTGTGGTTGGAAAGCGTTGGTTTTGTGAGGCCAAGGTGTGCAGACAGTCGCCGGAGAGTCCCGGAGACTTCTGGAGCCGCGTGCCACGGAGAGCAGCACTCGTAGGCTCTCGTTGTGCAGACCTATCTAGGAATCAGGCGCTGTGCCCACGTCCAGGGCTGGAACTGGGTGCGTTGTCTTCGACTCTCTGGAGAGAGTAAACTTCTATCTCCGACCAAGAATTAAACAAAACAAGGGGGGACGGGGCGTGGAGATTGCCTCTGAAAGCTAAACAGTAAAATCTACGCATAAATGATAGGCACACAAATAAGCAAAAGAAGAAAAAGAGATTGCTCCCAGGTGGCAGTTTATTGAAGATAATCTAAGTCTGATGTTGGTGTTCCAGAAGACTGTCCTTTCCCTTCAAAAGTCACCAACTCGCAACCAAAATGTGAAGACACTAGCAAGACTTCAATGTTTTCAGCTGGGTTCAGAGCCATCAGCTGATGTGAACTAGTTGCTTACTTCCTCATTCTAAACTACATTGCCTCTCCAGCCAGGGCCTCTCTCTTACTCATCTTAATATCTCAGTACCTAGTATAGTGTCTAATGCGTACTATACACTGAATTAATGTGAATTCAATGAACTAAAGGTGTAGAAGAGGTGATTCTAAAACACCTGTGTTCGATCACAAAAACAAAACCTGAAAACATATCGTTCCATTTAACTTGTTGGATGCAACCACGTTATCAGACCGGTGGTATAATAATGAGAGTTAGAAAAACTGTGCTACTTAAAATGTAAACCAAATATTTGTTCTAAGGGAGAGAAGGAGACAAGTGATTTTCTCTGCATATTGCCTAGATGGGAGGGGACAAAGTAGAGAGGATTTCTTTAATAAAGGAGGAGGAATCCTGGGTTTCCTCCTCTGACCCCATGGAAAGCAAAGTAAAGGCTGTAGGGTAGAGAAGGAATACAGGATGCCTAGTAAAATTTGAATTTTAGATAAACAAGGAATGGTTTTGTAGTATAAGTATGTCCCACACAATATTTAGGACATACTTGCATAGGACATATTGGAACCCTAGTCTAGGATAAAGAGGGATGTGAATAATTTCAAAGGGTAGAGTAAGGTTTTGCAACCTGGAGGTGGTAGTGGTTCTGGAAATGGTGGCCAATGAGAAGTTTCCAGTCACAGAGGGTAAGGAGACAAGGGACTTTTAAGATGTGGTGCTGGGTCCCCCCAAGCCTTTAGTAAAACTTTACTGCACACAGTCTTGCCTTAACATTGCTGTTGGAAGTGAAGGACATGGCAGCTGAGGTCAGGGTGGTGGCAGCACCTTTGTGATGAGGAAGGGCTGGTGGCTTTTCAGTTTCTGAGCTGAGAGTGTCAAAGGAGACATAGTGGATGACGGGAGAAGCAGGCTGCTGAGCACCCTGGTTTAGGAGTGGCTGTGAGGTAACCCCTTTCCCAAAGGTACCCAAGAAGGTGCAACCTTAAAGGGAAAGATGTCCCACAGGGTTACACCTGGAGACAGGAGAGCAAGAATTATATTTTCCTAAACAGTCTTTCCAGGTGCCCATAATCATCACTGCCCTACATTATTTGTTCTTTCTCATGAATACTAGTATTGTTTCCCCCAGGAGGGCAAAGATAATGAGGATCTCTTATTTGCCTCACACCATACTTACAATACTAGCTTATTAAATTAATTGATTATTAGGAGACTTGGTGTTATCTTTTATGTAATTTAAAATTGCAGAAGTTGATAATTAAAATTAGCATATGAAAAATGTCCGACTTCTGGAAATCAAAGTCATCTTTACTCAAACAGATTCTTTTTTTCCCCTGAAGTGTTTTCTTCAGCCGGCTGTTTCCATTGATTGGTGGGTTCTGTGCTCCCTCTAGTGAGAAATGTGCTATTTACAGGATGATTGTGCCAAATAGTCTTTGGAAATTGCCTCCTTTCTTATTATAGAGCTATGTTTTTCATTCTCTCTTGTTATAAGTAATGGATATATTTTTATTTTTAAGTCAACTTATGTTATACTTTCTCAGAGGACAAAGTTTTGGGAAGTCATGTTTATAAGCAAAGCATCACTCTCTCCTTTAGGAATTAAAAAATATATATTGTGGATGTTTGAGCAGGGGAAAAAATCCCTTCTTACCCTTCTTAGGGCTGGACTAATAATAAAATTGACACAAGACCAGATTAACAGATAAAACCCAGTTTAATACGTACAGAGATCATAGAGAAATGATGCTCGGAGGGTAAACAAAGTAGGCAGTATATATATATATGTATATATATATCTTTTACACAAAGTAACAGTAAATTTGTGAGGAATGACAGGACAAAGAGCTTATGTTTGAGGTATGTAATTAGCGAGGAATTTAAGCAGCGTTTACACTTGAGGTGGTAAATTAGCAAGGTTGTCTACGCAGGCTTCTGGGGCCCAGAGTGCCCTGGCTCTGGTGATAAAGATCCAGGAGAACAGCTTTCACATGGGAATTTATTTCCTGCTTTCATGGGGAACAGGGTCAGAATGCCCTTTTTGCTTCTCAAGTAACTTTAATTCAAAATAATCAATATGCTGTTGTGGGATATTTTGGGGTGAACTGCCCTGGGCCCCAACATAGAAATGCATCCATAAAAGTATGGACCTAATTATGCTTTCATTTTTTTTAGTATGTATTTTTTGAGCACTTACTATGATAGGAGTTTTGTCCTGGAACCAGAGGGTCACAACACAGATGGGGTCCTGATCCCAATGGTCAGATGCTAGTAGCCAAATTAGTCCTACAGATTGGCTTGTTAGAAATTCCACTTTTATTTTTTTCTGGGTTGCGGTAAGAACACTTAACATGAGATCTGCCCTGATAATAAATTTTTAAATGTACAGTACAGTATTACTAATTATAAGCACACCATTGTACAGGAAATTTCTAGAACTTTTTCATTTTGTTTAACTGGAACTTTATACCTGTTGAACATCAACTCCCCATTCCTTCTCCTGCCGGCCCCTGGCAACCACCTTTCTGCTTTCTGCTTCTATGAGTTTGGCTATTTTAGATACCTCATATAAGTGGAATCATGCAGTAACTGTCCTTCTGTAACTCAACATATTGTCCTCAAAATTCATCCATGTTGTCACATACGGCAGGATTTCCTTCTCTTTTTAATACTGAATAGCCTTTCATTGTATGTATATATCGCATTTTCTTTATCCACTCATTGAACGATGGACATTTAGGTAGTTTCCACATATTGGCTATTGTGAGTAGTGCTGCAATGAACATGGGAGTGCAAATATTTCTTTGGGATCCTGATTTCAATTCTTTTGGCTAAATACCCAGAAATAGGATTGCTGGATCATATAGTAGTTTTATTTTTATTTTTTTGAGGAACTTCCATATTGTTTTCCACAGCAACTGCACCATTTTACATTCCCATCAACAGTGTGCAAGGGTTCCAACTTCTCCACATCCTTGCCAACACTTGTTATTTATTGTTTTTAAAAATTGTTTTTTTCATACTGGCCATCCTAACAGGTATGAATTGATCTCTCATTGTAGTTTTGATCTGCATTTGCCTGACGATTGGTGATGTTGAGCATCTTTCACATACCTGTTAGCTTCTTTGGAGAAAGTCTATTCCGATCTTTAGCCCATTTTAAAATTGGGATATTTGGGGTGTTTTTGTTGTTGTTCTTGTTGTGCTATTGAGTTGTAGTTGTACGTTCTATACTTTGAATATTAGCCCCTTATCAGATATATAGTTTGTGAAGATTTTTCTCCCTATCCATAGGTTGATTTTTCACTTTGTCGAGTGGTCCCTTTGCTTTGCAGAGGCTTTTAGTTCGATGTAGTCCCACTTGTCTATTTTTGATTTTGTTGCCTGTGCTTTTGGTGTTATATCCAAGACATCATTGCCAAGATTTTCATGAAGGTTTTCATTGCCAATTATTGTCATGAAGATTTTCCCCAACATTGTCTTTTAGGAGTTTGACAGTTTAAGGCCTTACATTTAAACGTTTAATACATTTTGAGTTGATTTTTGGGTATGTGTAGGATAAAGTTCCAATTTCATTCTTTTGCATGTAAATATCCAGTTTTCCTACCACCATCTGTTGAAGAGGCTGTCCTTTTCCCATTGTGTATTGTTGGCACTTTTGTTGAAGATCAGTTGACCGTGTATGTGTGGGTTTATTTCTGGCCTCTGTATTCTCTATCTTGGTTCTATATGTCTATCTTTATGGTAGTGCTATCCTGTTTTTAATTACTGTAGCTTTGTAATATGTTTTAAAATCAGGAAATGTGATGCCTCCAGCTTTGTTCTTTCCTAAGATTGTTTTGGCTATTCAGGGTGCTTTGTGGTTCCATATGAATTTTAGGATTGTATTTCCTATTCCTGTAAAAAATGCCATTGCGACTTTAATACAGATTGCATTGAATCCACAGACCATTTTAAGTAGTATGAACATCCTAACAACATTAAGTCTTCCAATTGATGAAAACAGAATGTCTTTCCATTTATTTGTGTCTTCTTTAATTTCATCAATGTTTTGTGGTTTTCAGTGTATGTTTTTCACTTCCTTGGTTAAGTTTCTTCCTCAATATTTTTTTCTTTTTGATGCTATTGTAAATGGGATTATTCTCTTAATTTCTTTTTTGGATTGTTCATTGTTAGTGTATAGAAATGCAATTGATTTTTGTGTATTGATTTTGTATTCTGCAATTTTGTTGAATTCTTTATTGGTTCTAACAGTTTGTGTGTGTGTGTGTGTGTGTGTGTGTTTGTGTGTGTGTAGTCTCTAGGATTTCCTACATATACATCCCTAGGATGTATATGATTATATCATATGCAGATAATGACAATTTTCTTCTTTGTTTCCAATTTAGATGTCTTTTATTTCTTTATCTTGCCTGATTGCTCTAGCTAGAACTTTCAGTATGATGTTGAATAAGAGTGGTGAGAGTGGGCATCCTTGTCTTGTTCTTGATCTTAGAGGAAAAGCTTTCAACTTTTCATCATTGACTATAATGTTAGCTGTGGGTTTGCCATGTATGGCCTTCATTATGTTGAGGTATGATCCTTCTATACCCAATTTATTAAGGATTTTTATTATGAATGGATGTTGTATTTTGTCAAATGCTTTTTCGGCGTCTATTGAAAGAATTATATGATTTTTATCTTTCGTTCTATTAAATGGTGTATCACATTTATTGATTTGTGTATATTGAGTCATCCTTGCATCCCCAGGATAAATCCCACTTGATCATGGTGTATGATCTTTGTAATGAGTTGTTGAAATTGGTTTGCTAATATTTTATTGAGAACTTTTCATCTATATTGATCAGGGATCTTGGTCTATAGTTTTTTTTTAACCTTGTAGTGTCCTTGTCTGGCTTTGATATCAGGGTAATGTTGGCCTCTTAAAATGAGTTTGGGTGTGTTCCCTCCTCTTCAATTGTTTTGGAAGAGTTTAATTCTTCTTTAAATGTTTGGTAGAATTCACCAGTGAAACCAACTGAATCTGGGCTTTTCTGTGTTGGATGGTTTTTGATTACTAAGTCAATCTCCTTATATGTTATTGATCTGTTCAGACTTTCTATTTCTTCATGATTCAATCATGGTAAATTGTATGTTTCTAGGAATTTATCCATTTCTTCTGGGTTACTCAATTTGTTGGCATATAATTGTTCATAGCAGTCTTTATGATGCTATGTATTTTTGTGGTAGGTTGTAATGTCTCCTCTTTCACTTCTGATTTTATTTGAATTATCTCTTTTTTTCTTAGTTTAGCTAAAGGTTTGTTAATTTTGTTTATCTTTTCAAAAAACCAGCTCTTAGTTTTTTAATCTTTTCTATTTTTTCTTGTTTCTATTTCATTTATTTCTACTCTGATCTTTGTTATTTCCTTCCTTCTGCTAACTTTGGGCTTCGTTTGTTCTTCTTTTTCTGGCAATTTAGTAAAAGGAAAAGAAATTACAAAAGGACAGTGTCAAGGGTGATCATGATTGATTTTCTTGATTTTGAATCCTTTGTCCCTTAGTTCTAGGAAAAATTCTAAAGCTCTGCTTCTATTCCAAAAAATCAGCTTTCTAACAAGTCCCAGCTGCTTTTCAGTGCTTCCCCTGGATTTTTCATTGAGGTTTTTTCTCCCTATTATGAAATGTAAAATACGTACAAAAATGCACATAACAAAAATGTACTTGCAAAACAAAAATTTATTGCAAAACAAACCCTTCTGTAAGTACCACCAGAATCAAGAAATAGAATGTTATTCCACCCCAGCAATCTCTTTTCTGCCCCCGTTTCAGTCATTCCACTCTCCTTGCTCCCCAAAGTAACCATTATTATGACTTTTGTGGTAATTACCTTCTTGCTTTTCAAAAAAATGGGTTTACCATGTTAGCATGCATATTTAAATACTATGGTGCAGTTTTGCTTGTGTTTTTGATCTTTATGTAAATGGAATCATATGATGTTTATTGTTTTGTGCCTGGAGTTTTTTTCACTTAGTATGTGTAAGTATTATAATTCCACATTGTTCTGTGTAACTTCAGTCCATTTTTATCACTGTGTAGTATTCCATTGTATGAATATACCACAGTTTATTTATCTATTCTAATGTAGTAGATATTTGATTGTTTTTAGTTTTTTGTCATATTACAAATAATGTACAAATAATGTTATTGTGAGCATTCTTGTGTCTGTCTCTTGGAAAAATGTACACACAATTCTGTTGGATATAAACTTAGGAGTAAAATTTTTGGGTCATAGAGTGTGCACATCTTTAACTTCAGTGAAAAATGCCAACTTTCTAAAGTAGTAGTCACATAAATTTATACTTCCATCAGCTGTGTGTACATGTTTCCATTGCTTCTTATCCTTGTCAATATTTGGTATTATCAGTTGTCTTAGTTTTAGCCATGTAAGTGTGTGTCCTTTTGGTTTAAATTTGAATTTCTGTGATTACTTATGATGATGTCTTATTCATACACACACACACACACACACACACACTATCCAGAGTTTCTCTTTTGTGAATTGCCTGTTCAAGTCTCTTGCCCATTTTTCTATAGTCTGTTTTTTACTTAGTAGAGTGTAGCTACTCTTTGTGTATTGTGTACATGAGCCCTTTGACAGATAAATGTGTTCTTCCACTTTGTCATTTGCCTTTACATTCTATTCTTTTTTTTTTTGGTGAAGAGAAATTCTTAAATTTTTAATATTAATGTAATATAATTTATCTAGCCTTTCCTTTTTCTTTTGTGTTTTTTTGTGTTCTGTTTGAGAAATCTTTCATTACCCCAAGGTCAAGAAGATATTCTCTGATAACATATTATAGACGTAGCTCTATAATGTACCTGGAATGGATGTTTTTGGTATGGAGTGAGATGGCAGTCAAATTTTATTTTTTTATATGGATATTCAGTTGATCCAATTTAATTAAAAAATACATTACAGAAAACTTCCAAACATATATACTAAGTACGCAGAACAGTTTAAAGAACTCTCATCTCTCAGCTTTGATAATTTACAACTCGTTTCTTCTCTACTATCCACTTCTCTCCTCATACATTATTTTGAAATAAATCACATACATAGAGTTTCATCCATAAATATTTCAAGCATCTCTACAACATAACAACTATACTATTTAAAAAACCCCCATAAACACAATATAATTACTCCACTTAAAAAATAGTTAACAATAGTCCTTAATATCATAAGATATCTAATTAGTGTTCAAATTTCCAATTTACTCATAAACATATTTTTTTACAGTTTGAATCATGATCTAAATGAGGCTCAAAAAATTGTATATTTTTTCCACAGTCTGGTTGGTTTTTGCTGATTACATTTACCTAGTGTCATTTTTAACATACCTCTCTGTCCTCTGTATTTCTTCTAAATAGAGGCTCTCTCAGATTCAGGTTAAACTTTTATGGCAAGGATACCTCAAAAACAGGGTTATTTTCTTCTATCAAGAGGCATATAATGTCTAGTTGTCTCTTTGTGTGTGTGTATGTGATATTAGTTGCCATTAAAACATAATATCTAGATCTAATAATTCATTAGGGCTTGAAAATGATTATGCTCTAATTCTATCATTCATTTTTTCATTTATTATCTGGAATACTTTTTTAAGCAGAAACTTTTCATCTAATATTGGGTATTGAGTAGTATCATTCCTATAGGAAAAGGGAGTAGAAATGCTTATTGTTTTCTCTTTATTTACAAATTTTCCAAGTACTAAGTTGCTCCATAACATCCTCCAGTAGTGACCAATTAGTACTTTTTGAAAATTTATATGTACTCATGGGTTAAACATATTGGATGTGTTTTGGACCATTCCAGTTATTACTCTGATAACCAAATTATCCCAACATTAGCAGAGTGGAGCAAATAATGCATACAAATTCAAGCTACTTAAGCAAAAAAAAAAAAAAAGAGAGAGAAATTATTATAAGAATATAGGGCGTTTGTGAGTAGGAATATAGACAGGTCTTAGATAGACCTGCGAGTGGAAACTGGACTCTCTTTCCATATCTATTCTCTGCATGTCTGCTTCATTCATCTCTCTTGGTCAGCTCACTCTCTCAACTTCTTAGTTTTCATAGTGGGCAGAAGTCCTTCTGAGCTTCACTCTACTTCATTCTAGCTTTATCTTTTAGTCAGAATCTCCACTATCCTCATCCTACAACCTTCAGGTAAAATGAAGAGAACACAGTGAATTCTGAAACTGTAACTATCAAGCCTTGAAGAAACCTTTCATTTCCATGGCCTAAAATTATTCCATTAGCCATGATAGCAGTAAGATCAATTCCCTCTTGGAACCATAAGTCATCACCCTGTGAGTTAAAATCAAATTGCCTCATGCATTTGAGCATTATTTCCAATCCTAGATTCTAGCCTATTACAAGCTGATATGATTGTACACTACAGGAGATTCATATGATACCTCCAGCTTTATCAGCAACAACTGAATTTCTAAAACACTTAGGTGGACTCTACAGGATCTGAAACCCGGATATTTAGTCCTTTAAAGGAGGCATTAGAGAAAAAACTGCCCTTGGGCATCAATGGAATAGACCTTACCTGGTAATGTTAACAGCCGATGTCCTATAAAACTCCAAGGCGTTGATCTCAAGTTAAAAGACACACAACCCTTCCTTCTGACTGCTGGTTGTCCATTTCGTTCAGAGACCTTAAATTTAGGATTCTTAGGAATTGTCCAGAAGCCTCTGACTACAGAAAGCTTTCAGCCAAGATGATGGAACACATTGCAGATTACAGAAAAATCAGCTTCCACCCAAGAAAGATTAATTTTCTAATTCTTTTTTTTTTTTTTTTTTCCTTTTTCTCCCCAAAGCCCCCCAGTACATAGTTGTATATTCTTTGTTGTGGGTCCTTCTAGTTGTGGCATGTGGGACGCTGCCTCAGCGTGGTTTAATGAGCAGTGTCATGTCCGCGCCCAGGATTCGAACCAACGAAACACTGGGCCGCCTGCAGCGGAGCGCGCGAACTTAACCACTCGGCCACGGGGCCAGCCCCTAATTTTCTAATTCTTCATCATTCGTTTTATTTTCCTTTACTCTACCGGTAATCTTACCTACTATTGTATTTTGATATCCTCTATTCAGTAACTAAAAGACTTCTCAGTATGATCTCCCTTATCTTCACTTTATTACTTTTTACTCTGTATGGTCTTTGGCCACTTAAGAAAAAAACCAAAACTTTCTGATGTGCTTTTCTCAGATCATAGGTACGGCTGTGAATTTAACTGCTGACAAATTTAATAACTGTTCCTTCAAACATTCCTAAAGGTAGATTATCTTTTACAGGACTTTCCATAACTTAAATTTTCCTTACATCATTAGTCTCAATCTTTATTTAGTCTTGTAAAAATTAAACCTTGACCTCATGTTAGCAAAATGCTTTTGCTAAAATCATTACAACTGTATCAGCAAAACCTAGCCTTTTGGGAATGAGAACTAATATTAAGGCTGTTCTTCCTACAGCAATCAGCTTATTCTCTTCAGAGACATATCAACCTGCTTTGCAGAAATCATTTAACCCCACTCAAGGAATCTGCCCAACTCAAGGGACAAAAATTTGGCCTGCTCCTGTTGCACTATACTTATGCTTTTAACATAGTGTACCTCCTGGAGTACTACTTATGTGAAATATACCTGCCTACCACACACTAACTTAACCTGTGTATTCAGGATAAATTGTTAGAGATTTTTGGAAAATTAAAAGTACCAGGACACAACTGAAATTTCATGATATTATAAACTATTATGACCTCAATAAAAGAGGGGCCGGCTGGTGGTGCAGTGGTTAAGTGCGCACGTTCCCCTTCAGCGGCCCAGGGTTCGGGTTCGCCGGTTCCGATCCTGGGTGTGGATATGGCACTGCTTGGCAAGCCATGCTGTGGTAGGCGTCCCATATATAAAGTAGAGGAAGATGGGCATGGATGTTAGCTCAGGGCCAGTCTTCCTCAGCAAAAAGAGGAGGATTGGCAGCAAATGTTAGCTCAGGGCTAATCTTCCTCAAAAAAATAAATAAATAAATAAATAAAAACAGAATTCTGTAATGAACTATCATGAAAACAAATTAAGAAAACAATCCCATTTACAACTGCATCAAAAAGAATAAAAACTAAACTAAAATAAAAGTACCAGGAAAACATGTTTCCCTGAAAAAAAAATCCTCAGAAACCTACAAAAAAAGGCAAGCACAGGCTATTTGGAAAAATTCCCCATAAGCAAAACTAACTCCCTGTTTGTGCATACTATATGGGCGATAACTCCCAGAGTAAACAAGCAAACAAACAAAAAACACTATGAGAAAAGAATGTCAAAAAGTTGTCTTTGAATCTAGCAAAACTTACAAATTACACAGCTTTGTCTCAGGAAGCCCAGGAAACCAGTTGAACTTTAAATTCATTAGCTAGAGTTATCAAGGATGGTCACATAGCCTTTGCATTATTCTGAACTTGTGAAGGAAATATTTATGCTATAGCAGTCACTGCTTGTTGTGCTTACATACTAGACAGCATGTAGAATAGTCCATGAGTAAGCTAAAAGGAAGAGCTACCTGGCTTTCTAAAACAGACCCAGGCATTTTAATTGCCTGGGTTTTATATTCTAGGCCCCTGGCTTTGAGACCTGTGAATGAATAATCATTTGTTTCAGGTAATTGCTTTTTTCGCGGTTGGCCAACTGTATCTCATACAGAGTCCTAAAGGGTACTGCATAGCCATTGTCATGTCAGATGACTCAACAACTCATCCCATGACAGAAGAAGGAGGGATTAACTCTGGTCCAACTGTAGGCTCTGTTCTCTGGACACGCTTCTGATGATCTTGATCAGCAAACTGCAGTAATGGTGAAAACCTAGATATCACCTGCTTTTGGCCAAGAAGGAGACTGAGAAGAAGAAGAGCAGTCCCTGACACCCATAAATTGGCCTGATACTGTCCTCAAGCCGTGATGTTGCTAGGTGCTGACCCAGCGCTCAGAGCTAGGCCCTGGTGTTTGGTTGAACATAAAAAATTGTACAGAATATCAACATCAGAAAAAATCATTCAGTAGCCATGATGGATCAAGATAAAACCAAGACTACTCTGTAATCATGTCTGTGAACGTTGCCCAAGTCACAAATGACCAACATCCCCTTATCCTGGCTGGTATGAGTGACTACTGCTTCTTTACTCCAGCTTTAGCTTCACCCTGGTCTTCCCTCCTAGCTTAGGTTTATTAAGATATCCAGTCATAGAATTGCTTCTGCTTCCTGACAGCATCCAGTCCAGAGCAAAGCCCTGCTTCCGTAACTCCACCCTTCCCTCCAATTATCTCAGACAAGCCCAAATCCTATGTTTTCTTTCTACCACCCTCCTACTGAGGCATCACACAGTTCCCCATGGTAGGCATTCTCCCTCATTGCAAGGAGAAACAAACCCAACTTGCTCAGCTGCAGGTGTGTTCCTAGTAGTCTTGGCTAGAAGGCATTGACTGATTGAATGATAGAGAATTGCCATTTTTGTAAGTCAAAAGTGTTTGCATATTGGCCACTTCATATAGTTCAAATTAATAGATCAAAGATGGTGGTTTTGAGAGTCTGTCTCGGAGAGTCAATGGCAATTACAAGAACAGAAGACTTTCCCATTACCAGATGGTAGATTAGTTGTGGGAAGTTAATAGGAAAATGTCACATTAACAGTAGACTAGTTTTTAAATTAATTTTCTCTGGAGAGAGAGATATGAGGTAACGACATATTGGATGGGTTTGAGAGGGTTTATATGCCAAGACAGAGATGAAAGCAGAAAAAGAGAGTTGAAAATACTGCAGAGAGAGAAAAATTACTGGAGTTCCAGACACATAGAAAGGGTTGGGACTTAGTCACTGAGGACGAATAAGCCCAGGAAATGATACTTTTAAACATAGTCACAGTACCCTTACATGTGCCAAAGACCATTCTAAAAGCCTTGCACATTGAACCTTGAAGAACATTGTGCTAAACGAAAGGTGCCAATCACAAAAGAATGTATAGTGTATGATTCCATTTATATGAAATGTACAGAATAGGTAAATCTATAGAGACAGAAAGTTGATTAGTGGATTTCAGGGGCTTTAGGGAGAGGGGAGTGGGGGATGATCACTAGTGGGTATAGGGTTTCTTTTTAGGGTGATAAAAATGTTCTAAATTTAGATTGTGGGTTATAGGGGTATAAATCTGTAATATACTAAAAATCCTTGAATTATCACTTTAAATGTGAATTTTATGGTGTGTAGATTATATCTCAATAAGATTTTTAAAAAGCCTTATGAGTGTGTATTCCATTTATTAAATGATGATATTTAGTACTTACAAACACCGCATAGGGTCAGTATTATTATCTCTATTTTATACACGTGGAAATTGAGGTACAGTGAAGAAAGAAGGAAAGGATCAGGAAGACTTCTTTAATTGAAATAAGAGGAAGAGATATAAGATAATGTAGATATAGGTATTTTTGGTGACTGACCATTAAGAAATTGGGAGAATTCCTGCAATATGACTTCTATTTAATTTTTTCCCCTTGAAGTAGGAGATGAGGTTACACGCAGAGAGTCAGTGTGGGTAAGGGTGGAGGAGAATAATTAACTTTGGGACAGTGGGTAAATTTTAGAACAGCTAAGCTGGTCAAGCACAGGCAGATAGATCTCTGCAAAGCACCGAGGAGACTGTGAGGCTGTATCCCACAGATTTCAACGATTCCAACAATCTGGGCTGTGACGTTTTCTCCAGCAATGCTTGGATGCCATGAGGTAGGAGAAAAAGGTCTTGATTTGACAGAGTCATGGTTGGGGAATTTTAGACGGGGTAGGGCTGGATTGTTAAGGATGCAAGAACAGAGTGGTGTGATGGAACAGGGATTCCAGACCGGACGGAGGAAGTGAGGCCCAGAGATGGCTCCCAGACAGGGCAAATAAGACAGGCGAAAGAATGAAAGTCTACGACTGATGAAGAGTAAGGATAGATGGAATAAGAGCGGGAGAGAGCTTAAAGAATAGGAGACTAGGGGTGGCCCGGTGGCGTAGCAGTTAAGTTCCCACGTTCCGCTTTGGCGGTGGGGTTTTGCCAGTTTGGACCCCGGGTGCAGACCTACGCACCACTTATTAAGCCATGCTGTAGCAAGTGTCCCACATATAAAACGTAAAGGAAGATGGGCACAGATGTTAGCTCAGGGCCAGTCTTCCTCAAAAAAAAAAAAAAAAAAAACAAACACAACAAGAATAGGAGACTAAATACTAGAAGCAGTGGTGTTTTGGCAAACTTTTGACAGCCAGTCTCTAGGAAAAAAGCCCTGATTTATACGTTTGCTTCTTTCTGTGGTAGTGGTCTAGATACTATCTATCACACTTAGGCAGCCAGCAGGACACTATGCAGCTGCTGGAGACCAACGCAAGACTCCAGTTTCATGGAAGTTCGGACCCTCCTCTTGCTTCCTCTCAACTTCACCTCCTCCTCTTGCAGGTCCTGTGTGTTCAGGAGACTGAGCAAAGATCTGACTCAGTGCCCAGTGCACCCAAACACTGTTGCTCCTGCCCCTCCCAGAGAAAACTCACGAGTGAGTTTGTGAAACCACGCTGCTCTTTCCTTGTGAGTGGCTATGCCTTAGGGCTTCGGGGAAATTAGTGGGTGCCCAGGGGAAAATTGATAATTGGACACCCATTCCAACTACCGTTTTCTTTAAAAAAATTCATTTTTATTTAGTGGGGTCAGGAAAATTGGATTTTCTATTAACTAGATGTTATGTTTACTTCTTTCTTTATATTAAAAATAAGTTTCTAGTTTTGTTGAACCCTAGACAACTCCATGGGCTTAAATTTTATTTGGTAAAGTTAATCATTTGCTCTTTGCACATGATGTTTTGTCATGCAGTATTTGACTTCGGGATTTCAGACATCTTGGTCTGTAGAGGATTGTCAGCTGACTGCTCTGGTTGGGGGAGTGTAACTAGCCTTTTGCATATTTCTGAAAAATACTCATCAGCAACAGGAGTTTATTTCCTTAAAAATTTTTTTTCCACATGAGGGCAGTGTCTCCTTTGGCTTCGGCAGTTCTGTGAGGACACATTTCCTATTTTGTCCATTAATGTTGTAGCACCCGTTCTAGGTCTGTTTAACAGAACTGCACCTGGAGATGTCAGGCGATAGTTTTACGTGGGAGCCCAGCATGGTGCATTTCCTTGCCTCGTAGAAAAGGAGAAGTGGTAGCATCTCTCCTCCAGCTCTTGTCTGTTGCTTGAAAACGACCTAGACCTCCAACCTGAGCCGTGCAATCTGTTTGGTGTCCTGGTCTGACATAGATGTTCAACGATGCCATCCACAGACCCCAGCAGGGCTTGGGCGACTGCAATCTCTATGGGTAGCTTCAAGGCTCACTGGGTGAGGTGCTATGCGTGAGAGTTTCTGAGGTCTTGAGGATTTCTGAACAGATATATTTACTGCAAGTAATGGGGCACATCTGGTACCATGTCCACAACTTCCTGTTGCTGTCCTGGGACTCCTGCCCAACCCATTCTCCTAACTGCTACCAGGCCAGGGGGCAAGCATACACTCTAGTGGACAGACCAGTTCCTCCAAGGGTGCTGGGTCTGTGGGTGGACATTCATTCCACTGCAAGACTTAACACTCCCAAACTTTGTACTACATTAAACAAATCATTCACTTTGGTTTTTATTTCATCTTGAGTCAATTTTGAAAATTTATATTTCTCTAGGAAATTGTCCATTTTATTCAAGTTTGTAATTTGGGGATGATAAAGTTTTTTTATACTACTCTCATTCTATGTGTATTTTTTTGTTCCTAATACTTTTTACTTTTTTTAAAATCATTTTTTCTAGAGATTTGTGGATCTTATTCATTTTTTCAAAGAAATTGGCTTTGTTTTATCAATATTCTTTATTGTTTCTTTTTTTAAAACGGATTAATTTTGACTTTTCACTTTCTTTAGGTTTTATTTTCTTTCACTGCTTTTGAGATGTACAGTTAGCTCATTTAATTTCTAACTTTTTGATTTTTTCATATATGCATTTAAAGGTGTAAATATAATCCTAAGCATTGGTTTAGCTGTACTCGCTAGTTTTAACACACAGAACTTTCATCGTTATTCACTCTTTGTTTAGCGATTCCTATTGTTATTTGCTTTTAACCTATGAGGTATTAAAGAAACAATTTTTCCTAAGTTTTCAAACGTATGGAAATCTTTTTAAAAAAGTCCTTTTTACTATTGATATATAATTCAATTTTACCGTGGTCATAAAATGCAGTCTGTGTGATCTGGATTTTTAAATTTTATTTCATTTGTTGAGACTTTCTTTGTGACCCAGAGCCTGGCCAACTTTTGTAAATATCCCACGCGTACTTGAATTCTTGCCGGGTGCAGGGCTCTGTGAATATCTACCAGACTAATTTGTAAATTTTATTGCTCAGACAATCTGTATCCTTCTTTTTCCTTTGCTTAATATACAAACTTTTGACTGTGGTAATAAGGTTGCGTATGTTTTTAAAGACATTTGTTCTTGTACTCCTGTCAACTTTTGCTTTATCTATTGTAAAGCTATGCTGCTAGGTACACACAAGTTCAAAAGCATTGTCCTTTTGTAATTATGTAATGTCTTTGTTTATCCCTCTTAAATAATGGAACTGTATTCTACCTGGTATGAGTACTGTCACACCAGCTTTCTTCTGGTTAGTGTCTGCTAGTGTGTGTGACAGCTTCCCTGCCTTTTATTCCTTATTTTCTTTTAAGTTTTTATTTTAACACAATTATAGAGTGAAATATTCCATGAGGTTTGTCTTAAAAAACTAGTAACACCCTATTTCCCTTCCCTTAGATGAAACAACTTCAAATTCTTTTCAATGAGTCTTTAGTATTTATCTCCTTCACTGTGGTATGCTAATAACGCTACCTCTCCATTTCTTGGTAGAATTATCTATTAGCGTCTCACTGTGGAGTAATAACAGCAAACATATAGATATATAGAACACTTGCCTTGTGCCGGGCATTTCTCCACGTGCTTTCCATATATTACTTGTATAATCCTCAAACAGCCCCATGGGGACCTGGGGAACTGCTTCTTAAACACTTCCAGCCAATATTTCTATTTACAGTATAATTTTCATTATTTCTCTCCATTCCAGAGATCCCTGGTGCCACAAAATTCCAAGCCTGCAGCGTAAATCAGTTTGCTTTCTTGCTATTTTTGACTACAAGCTAAGTCCGTTACCAAGAAACTACTTGTTTTACAGCTTCTAAAATTTTATGGCTAACATCTCTTTTACCGTTGTCTTTGTTTTTGTAGATGTAGGCCTTAAAAGCATTTACTGCCATTTTTAGTGGAATTTCAGAATCGATTATAAGTAAATTCATGTGTTTCATCATTTTTTATCTGTAAGTCATTTTTTTCTGAGAGTTTTCCAATCATTAATTTACAACCTCTCTGTATTATTTTTATTTAGGTATACTTAGATATAAAGTTGGAATTAAAAAAAATGCTTCCGTTGGTTAACAGAGATATTTAATCTGTTTATATGTATTGTGAATTATTTCTATCATTTTATTTTATGTTTTCTCTTTATTATCCTTTTCCCTTGCTCAATTTCCCCTGATATACTAGAATGCGAAGCTTTCAATATTGTTTCCCTGATTTTTTACCATGGAGATTTGGAAACTATAGGTAATATTTTTTAGGCTTTTAGTAGCTATGCTAAAATATTTAACATGCAATTCTTCAATATCCTATTCAACTCCCAAAAAAGGGAAAGGCCATTTCAATAGTCTCTTTATCATTCAACTCCCTCTTCTTTTTGTTGTCTAGAGGTTTAGTACCACATTTTAAACATAAAAAAATTAGTTTGTTTTTCAATTTTTGCAGTTGACAATTAATTACATTTATCAATACATTTTATCAATTTCTGAACTACCATTATTTTTTGTATTCCATGCAATCTCTGGTTTTACCCTTCTTCTAAGAAAGTATTCTTTAGTAGTTCCTTCAATGAGGGTTTGTGGGTAATAAACTTCCATAGTCCTTGTTTATTTGAAAATATCTTTAATTCTCTTCATTTTGAATTATAGTATAGATATATTTTTCTTCCTTCTTTCCTTTTATTTTCTCATTCTTTTAACAAATATTACAGTGGTGTGGTGGGGCCAACTTGTACTGGTTCATGAGAACCAATTGTCTCTATTGTTTCCCAGTCCCGTGTTCAGCAACACTTAGCTCGAAATTGGATGGTGGGAGTACAAACACCATGGAAATTGGCAAATACTGCAAATCAGGTTTTTGTTTTTGATAGCTAGACCTTAAAAGTTTACCAGCACAGTACTGTTTAGTTAACATCTACAGTGTGCCAGGCCTCTTTTAGGTGTGTGACACACCAGGAAACATAACAGATAACAATTCTTGCCTTGAGGAACTTACACTCTAGTAGATGGAGATGGTGATAATTAATTAAATAAATAAATAGATTATCAAATAGTATTTCTCATGGTCATAACTGCTGTGGTGAAAACATCAAGTGGAGGAAGGGATAAGGAAGGGAGCAGATTGCAAGTGAAGACACACTGGGAAGGTAATATCTGAGCAAAACTCTGAGGAGATGAGGGAGCAAGGTCTACAGATATCTGGTGGAAGAGTGGTCTCACTGGAGGAAACAGGTGCGAAGACTTGAGATGCAAGGGTGTCCAGTATCTGATGTGTTTGAGGAGCATCAAGGCGTCTATTGTCCTTGGAGTGAGATGAAGGCTAGGGAGGCAGTGGGGAAGAATACTTTGAAATAAAGTCAGAGAACAAAAGTCAGATTAGATAAGGTAATGTTATTCAGTGTAAGGACTTTGGTTTTTATTCTGAATGATATGGGAAGCCGTTGGGGGGTTTTGGGTTACTTTTAAGTAACATGATCTAATATAGATTTAAAATAATCACTCTAGCAGCTGTCTTGAAGATAGAGTCTAAGCCTTAGTGGCTTGTTTAATGAATAGAATGTGGTAGAAGTGATGTTCTAGGACTTTGAAGGCTAAGTGATAAGAAGCCTGAAGTTTCTGCCTGGGTCTCTTGAATATTTACTCTAGGTGTCAGCCACCATGTAAGAAGATCTACTAATTTGGGACTGCCATGCTGTGAGGAAGTGAGAACCCTTTATGGAGGTAGAGATGCCTAACTGGCCTCTAACTGTACCAGTCATCCTAGTCTAGGCATCAAACTTGCAAATAAATAAGCCTTATATGCCTCCTCCCTCAGACTTCCCAGCTGAGCCTGTCAACTCCCAGAAAAATGAGAGATAATAATCAATTGTAATTTTAAGCCACTAGGTTTTAGGGAAGTTTGTTATGCACCAATAGGTAACTGAAACAGAATTCAATGACATATAGATGACATTTATAGCTATAAGGCTAGATGAGCTCATGAGGGAGTAAGAAGAGATAAAGGAAGAGATCCAAGAATTGAACCATAGGATGTTCCAACATTTAGATATTTAGATGTTGGAGAGATTGTGAAGAACAAGCAGACAAACAAACGAAAAAAGACTGATGGTTATTATCCCCCAGTGCTTTTAAGATTTTACACCATTGTCTTCTGAAATCTTTTTCTGGAAAAGAGGAATCTGCTGTCAATCTTAATATTTCTTCTAAATAATGTCTGTCTCTTTAGTAGCTTTTAAGTTTTTCTATTCTTTTCACTGATGTTCTATAATTACACTCTGTAGATTAGTATGGATTTATTTTTATTTATCTTACTCAATAGTTGGAGTCCATGTTTACTCTGAGCATATGTGCTTTCAATTCTGGAAAATCTCAGGCGTTAATTTGTCAAAAATTGCTCCTCTACTTTTCTCTCTAGTTTGTGGGATTCTTATTAGACATATGTTGACATTTCTCTATTTTTCGTCTATGTCTTGTACTGCTCTATGCATATGTGTGTGTGTGTATGTATGCATATGCACATATGTGTATGTGTGTGTATAATTTTTTTCTGTCTTCACTGTTGTGCTTTTGGTGAATCATCAGACTGTTTTCTGATTAACTAATTCTCTCTTCAACTCTGTCCTTTCCAGAATTTATCTTATTCATTGAGTGTAAAACACTTTTTTTTTTAAAGATTTTATTTTTTCCTTTTTCTCTCCCAAGACCCCCGGTACATAGTTGTACATTCTTCATTGTGGGTCCTTCTAGTTGTGGCATGTGGGACGCTGCTTCAGCGTGGTTTGATGAGCAGTGCCATGTCCGCGCCCAGGATTCGAACCAATGAAACACTAGGCTGCCTGCAGCAGAGCATGCGAACTTAACCACTCAGCCACGGGGCCAGCCCCGAGTGTAAAACACTTTTAATTATCATATTTTTATTTTTTAAGATTTCTGTCTCTTTTCTATATCCACCTGTCCTTTTACAAATTTCTGTTTGATTTTATTTTATAATTTCATTTTATTTTTTATGGTTGTATTTCCTTCATACATGTCATTGAAAGACCTAACATGTTACCTAAAAGTCATGCAAAACTGTTCTATAAAATTAATATCATTTGGGAGATTGATGTCAGCATCATGGCAGAGTGAACTCTCCTGGTGAACTCTCCCCTCCATGATACAATGAAAAAGACATTCATATTCCAACAGAGAACATCCACACAACACAAAAGACATCTGAGAGACCCACACAGCCATACATCGGTGGGTGGAGAGGCTGGAGCTCCCCTTGGAGAAAGTGGAATGTGGTAAGAGAAAGTGTTGCTCCCTCCTCAAAAGACTGTGATCCAGGGATTGCATGTGGCCTCCAAGAGGAAAGGAAAGGGGTAGGGGTGCACCTCGTGGGACCATCAAAGATCCCTGAGGTCCCTCACAGCCTAGGAAAAAGCCCCCTACCAAGGTGAAAGCTATCACAGGGGTGACTTCATCAAGCCAACACCCCAGGACAGCAGATAGTGAGGACAGAGCAGGAAACCTCCAAGATAACCCAGAACAAATCACCCCTCTCCTTGCCCAGTTCGTGACTCCAGAGCCTGGGATCCTGGTGGAACACAAAGGGCTCAGAATATGCAGCTCTTGACCCTCACCTAGTCGTGATAGGTGGTAACAGTGACGAAATAATACCACAGTGTGGAAGAACAGAGCCATGCCCTCTAGCAGTATCAAGAATTATATTAATCTTTAGACTAGAAGGAAAATGACAAGTGCCCAGAAATCAATCCTGATGACACAGAAATATGGAATCTAAATGTCAGAGAATTCAAAATAGCTATTATAAAAAAACTTGAGTTAAAAGAGAATATAGAGAAACAGTTCAACAAGTTCAGGAGCTACTTCACAAAAGAGATTGAAACCATAAAGAAGAACCAGTCAGAAATAATGGAGATGAAAGACACAATGGATGGGATAAAACAAAGCATGAATTCCCTGCGTTTGAACAGTTATCATTGAGGAGCAAATTGGTGTAATAGAGGATAGACATATTGAAATGCTCCAGATAGAGGAGGAGAGAGAAGTAAGCCTAAAAAGAAATGAAGAAAGTCTCCTGGAAATATCTGACTCAAACAGGAAATGCAAGATAAGAATTATAAGTATTCTGCAGGGAGAAGAAAAGGAGAATGGAGCAGAAAGCTTGTTCAAAGAAATAATAGCAGAGAACTTTCCAAACCTGGGGAAGGAGATGGAAATCCACGTGAAAGAAGCTATCAGATTTCCTAAATATATCAGTGTAAAAAGACCTACTGCAAGGCAAATAGTAGTGAAACTGGCAAAAATCAATGAAAAAGAAAAAAATAGTAAGGGCAGCAAGGCAGAAGAAAATAACTGACAAAGGAACCCCTATCAGGCTTTTAGTGGATTTCTTGGCGGAAACCTTAGGCAAGGAGAGACTAGAATGATATATTTAGATCTTTGAAGGACAAAAAATTTCAGCCAAGGCTACTCTATTCAGTGAAAATATTCTTCAGATATGATGGAGAAATAAAAACTTTCCCCGATAAACAAAAGCTAAGGGAGATTGTAGCTATAAGAGCCCCCCTACAAGAAATCCTCAAGGAGGCCCTCATACCTGAAAAGAAAAAGGGGGTTTCAAAGCCTGGAGTAAGGAGATAAATAAGTAGACAAAATCAGAAAATTGTAGCTATACATCAGAACAGGTTAGCAAATACTCAAGTATAACATGAAAGATAAAGAGAAGGAAAACACCAAAAACAAAGATAATCTTGTCATTTTAACCACAAACTCCCAACACAAGATGGAATAAGTCGTGACAAAAAACAATATAGGAGGGGAAGAGGGAGGGAAGTGAATTGGTTTAGTCTAAGAAAATAAGAAGCTATCAGTAAATGGACTCTCTTATCTATGAGATTTTGCATACAAACCTCATGGTAACCACTAAACAAAAAAGCAGAACAGAGACAAAAATAATAAGTAAGGATAAAACTAAGAAACCCAAGATACAAAACTGCATAACTCAATTGGTAGACCAAAATACATGGGATGAGAGACAAAGGAAATGCAAGAGAACCAGAAAACAAGTGATAAAATGGCAGCATTAAGCCTTCATATATCAATAATCACCCTAAATGTAAATGGATTGAATTCTTCAATAAAAAGACACAGAGTGGTGAGATGGATTAGAGGACAGGACTCAATAATATGCTGCCTCCAGGAAACACATCTCAGCTCCAATGACAAACAGGCTCGGAGTGAAGGGATGGAAGACGATTCTCTAAGCTAAGGGCAAATAAAAGAAAGCAGGTGTTGCAATACTTGTAGCTGACAAAGTAGACTTCAAGATAAGACAGGTAAAGAGGGGCAGTATATAATGATCAAAGGGACACTCCACTAAGAAGACAACACTTATAAATATCTGTGCACCCAACACAGGATCACCAAAATACATAAAGCAAGTATTAACAAACCTAAAAGGAGATGTTAATAATAACACAATAATAGTAGGGGACTTAAACACTCTACTCACATCAATGGATAGATCATCCAGACAGAAAGTCAACAAGGAAACAGTGGAATTAAATGAAAAGCTAGACCAGTGGCACTTAATAGATATATATATATAGAACACTCCATTCAGAAACAGCAGAAAACACATTCTTCTTGAGTGCGCATGGAATGTTCTCAAGGACAGACCATATGTTGGGAATCAAGGCAAGCCTCAACAAATTTAAGAAGACTGAAATAATAACAAGCATCTTTTCTGATCACAATGCTATGAAGCTAGAAATTAATTACAAGAAAAAAGCTGAGAAAGGGACAAAGATGTGGAGGCTAAACAACACACTATTGAACAACCAAGAGATCATTGAAGAAATTAAAGGAGAAATCAAAAAATATCTGGAGACAAATGAAAATAAAAACATATCATACCAACTCATGTGGGATGCAGCAAATGTGGTATAAGAGAGAAATTCATTGCAATACAGGCTCACCTTAACAAACAAGAAAAATCCCAAATAAACAATTTCACACTAGACCCAACTGAATTGGAAAAAGAAGACCAAATAAAGCCCAAAGTCAGCAGAGGGAGAGAAATAATGAAAGTTAGAGCAGAAGTAAATGCAATTGAAACAAAAAAGGCCGTAGAAAGGATCAGTGAAACAAAGAGCTAGTTCTTTGAGAAGATAAACAAAATTGACAACCCCCTAGCCAGATTTACAAAGGAAAAAAAGAGAAAGCTCAGATAAATAAAATTAGAAATGGAAGAGGAGAAATTACAATGGATACCACAGAAATACGAAAGATTATAAGAGAATAGTATGGAAAGCTATATGCCAACAAAATGGACAACCTAGAAGAAATAGATAAATTCTTAGACTCTTATAACCTCCCAAAGCTAATCAAGAAGAAATAGAGAATCTGAATAGACCAATCCCAAGTAAAGAGACTGAACAGTAATCAAAAGCGTCCCCCAAAATAAAAGCCTAGGATCCCAGATTCCCTGGAGAATTCTACCAAACTTTCAGAGAGGATTTAATACCTATCCTTCTCAAGCTATTCCAAAAAATTAGGGAAGATGGAACACTTCCTAACACATTCTATGAGGTCAACATTACTCTGATACCAAAGCCTGACAAGCACAACACAAAAAAAGGAAAACTACAGGCCAATATTGCTGATGAACTTAGATCCAAAAATCCTCAACAAAACTTTGGCAACCCAAATACAGCAATACATCAAAAAGATCATACACCATGATCAAATGGGATTTATACCAGGGACCCAGAGATGATTCAACATCTGCAAATCAATCCATGTGATACACCACATTAACAAAATGAGGAATAAAAACCACCTGATCATCTCAATAGATGCACAGAAAGTATTTGACAACATCCAACAATCATTTGTGATAAAAACTCTTAACAAAATGGGGATAGAAGGAAATTACCTCGGCATAATAAAAGCCATATAGACAAACCCACAGTCAACATCATACTCAATGTGGAAAAAGTGAAAGCCATCCCTCTCAGAACAGGAACAAGACAAGGGTGCCCATTATCACCACTCTCATTCAACATAGTCCTGGAGGTTTTGGCCAGAGCAATTAGGCAAGAGAAAGGAATAAAAGGAATCCAAATAGGAAATGAAGACGTGAAATGCTCGCTGTTTGTAGATGACATGGTCTTATATATATAGAAAACCCTAAAGAATCCATTGGAAAACTAGTAGAAATAATCAACAACTACAGTAAAGTTGCAGGGTACAAAATCAACTTACAAAAATCAATTGCATTTCTGTACTCTAATAATGAACTTACAGAAAGAGAACTCAAGAAAACAATTCCATTTACAACCACAACAAAAAGAATAAAATTTCTAGGAATAAATTTAACCAAGGAGGTGAAGGACTTATACAATGAAAACTATAAGACTTGATTGAAATAGATGATGACATAAAGAAAGGGAAAGACATTCCATGCACATGGATTTGAAGAATAAACATAGTTAAAATGTCCATACTACCCAAAGCAATCTGCAGATTCGATGCAATCCCAGCCAGAATCCCAATGACATTCTTCACTGAAATAGAACAAAGAATCCTAAAATTCATATGGGACAATCAAAGACCCCGGAATGGCTAAAGCAATCCTGAGGAAAAAGAACAAAGCTGGAGACATCACAATCCCTGACTTCAAAATGTACTACAAAGCCATAGTAATCAAAACAGCACAGTACTGGTACAAAAACAGGCACACACATCAATGGAACAGAACTGAAAGCCCAGAAATAAAACTGCACCTCTATGGACAGCTAATATTTGACAAAGGAGCTAAGAACATACAATGGAGAAAGGAAAGTCTCTTCAATAAATGGCATTGGGAAATCTGGACAGCCACGTGTAAAAAATAAAGTAGGCCACTATTTTACACTATACACAAAGATAAACTCAAAATGGATCACAGACTTGAAGATAAGTCCTGAAACCACAAAACTTCTGGAAGAAAATACAGGTAGTACACTCTTTGACATCGAACTTAAAAGGATCTTTTTGAATGCCATGTCTTCTCAGACAAGGGAAACAAAAGAAAAAATATACAAACTGGACTTCATCAGACTAAAGAGCTTCTGCAAGGCAAAAGAAACTAGGATCAAAACAAAAAGACAACCCACCAACTGGGAGAAAATATTTGCAAATCATATATCTGACAAGGGGTTAATGTCCATAATATATAAGGAACTCACACGGCTAAATAACAAAAAAACAAACAGCCCAATGAAAAAATGGGCAGAGGATATGAACAGACATTTTTCCAAAGAAGGTATACAGATGGCCATAAGCACATAAAAAGATGTTCCAATATCACTGATCATCAGGGAAATGCAAATCAAAACTACACTAAAATACCACCCTATACCTGTTAAAATGGCTATAATAACTAAGACTAAAAATAGCAAATGTTGGCGAGGGTGTGGAGAAAAGGGAACCCTCATACACTGCTGGTGGGAATGCAAACTGATGCAGCCACTGTGGAAAACAGTATGGAGATTCCTCAAAAAACTAAAAATAGAACTACCATATGACCCAGCTATCCCACTACCGGGTATCTACTCAAACAACTTGAAATCAACAATCCAAAGTGACCTATATACCCCTATGTTTACCGTAGCACTATTCACAATAGCCGAGATGTGGAAAGAATCCAAGTGCCCATCGGCCAATGATTGGATAAAGAAGATGTGGTGTATGTATATATATATGTGTATACACACACACACACACACACACACACACACACACACACACAATGGAATACTACTCAGCCATAAAAAAGACAAAATCATCCCATTTGCAACAACATGGATGGACCTGGAGGGTATTATGTTAAGCGAAATAAGCCAGACTGAGAAAGACAAACACCATATGACTTCACTCATATGTGGAAGGTAAACAAACACATGGACATGGTTACTAGGGGAAGGGGGTGGGCACAGGGGGTGAAGGGGAGCACTTAGATGGTGATGGGCAAGAAATAATGTACAACTGACATTTCCCAATGATGTAAACTATTATTAGTGCAATAAAAAATTAATATCACTTGGAATGAATTCAAGATCACATTAAGTTTGTTAAATGTCTTTCTTACCATTAGCTGTCATCATGTTATTTGGAATTTTCTTTCATCTATGTCTTTTGGCCTCCCCTGGCTATAATCTGTAGTCCTATGCAGAGTTGGTCACAGCTTTCTTCAGCCTGCTTTCATGAATTGCAGATCCTTCAGCAAACCTTGTCTTAGGCAGTGGGTCTTGCTCTGATCCCTGCCCAGCCAGCTGAATCATTTTTATTCCCTATTACTTCATAGTGACTGAACTTATAATCGTTCTTGTTTGCTTCTTGATCTAGAGCCCAGCTCCCATTTTGCATGTCTCTTCCACGTCTGCTCTATGAAGGTATTCATCTCTTGTTTTTGAATAGTTTTTACTCCTTTTTTTTCATATTTTTTCTATCACTGCTATGTATCTGGAGCAGAAGGGATGTTTCAGAGTGTGGATTTACTGCTCTATCTTCCCCGAGCTCTTGCTTTATATCCTTTTGTTGGAGGTTTAATGGACTTTGTTGCCTGAATCCTGCTAATTGCCCCTATCCCCACTTGAGTTGTTGTAGATAGAGTCCCAAGCTGAGTCAAGGAGTATGAACTGTTCTATAGCATAGCCTTGTTGAGTAAAATGGATTCGAGAACGTGGTGGGGCCTCTTCTCCTCCTTCCAATCCTAGACCTTGGGATCTGCTAACACTAACTTCCTACTGCCCACTTCCAACACCCCCCACCCCCCTTACAGCTCATGAAGCTTAACACAGCAGTCACTCCTCACTGGGGTGGTGGTGGTGGCGGGGAATCCCTGCCCTGGTGATTTTTCTCCCAGAGTTAAGTGAGCCAAGATGTCAAGGGATGGGATGCACTTCACAGATACCTCTATCAGAGGGTGTCAGCTCTCTCTAATTCTCCAACCATATCAGTCACTCTTCCTTCCATTGGAAGATCAATTTCAGGGTCTACACAGGGCCTGGAAGTGTTTGCACCTGGCCTGTCTCTGCCCTGTAAAGTCACAAGGAGCTGAGAATACAGTATTACCTTAATACTTGTGATTCAATAGTTCTATTTCTGAAAATCAATCCTAAGGAAATAATCAGAGATGTGGTCAAGATTTACACATAAATATGTTTGCTTTTTTACCTATAATAGTGAAAAATTGAAGGGAAAAAACTCCTAAGGTCCTATAGTTGGTCTATATGACAGAACATTATATAGGTTTTATTTTCAGATTAGTTGGTGACATGGTATATGGTCATAATATAATATTAAATTAAAAAAGCAGAATTAAATGTTATAGTGTATACTATAATTTTAATTTTTTAAAACAGAATAAGAAACAGAAAAAAATTCTTAGAAAAAAAGAAATGGAAGAAAATACATCAATGTATTAGTAGGTTTCCCTTCTGTATTTTCAAAGGTTTCTTATATAACTATATATTACTTTTACAATTAGGAAAAAAAATACATTGTTAAATTAAAAGACATCTGTCCCCTAACAGGTAAATTTTGACATATAAAGGGACATAGTCAAAAACTGAGCATTAAGCTAATATCTAAACACTTGCTGTCATAGAGAAATTTCATTGTCTGTAACTGTATATACCTTCCTGTTCTGGATAGTCAATGTAGAGATAAGGAAAAGAATATAAGTTGTTCTTAGTTTTCTGAGGAAACTCCATACTGCTTTCCATAGTGGCTGCACCAGTTTGCACTCCCACCAGCAGTGTACAAGGGTTCGCATCTCTCCACATCCTCTCCAACATTTGTTGTTTCCTGTCTTGTTAATTATAGCCATTTTGACCAGAGTGAGGTGATACCTCATTATAGTTTTGATTTGCATTTCCCTGATAGCTAATGAGGTTGAGCATCTTTTCATATGCCTGTTGGACATCCATATATCTTCTTTGGAGAAATCTCTGTTCAGATCTTTTGCCCATTTTTAAATTGGATTGTTGGTTTTTTTGTTATTGAGCTGTATGAGTTCTTTGTATATTTTGGATATTAACCCCTTATCTGATATACGGTTTGCAAATATCTTCTCCCAATTGTTAGGTTGATCTACCATATGATCCAGCTATCCCACTGCTGGGTATTTATCCAAAAAGTTCTTTAATGCAAAGGCATAAAGATACCTGCACTCCTATGTTCATTGCAGCATTATACACAATAGCCAAGACTTGGAAGCAACCTAGGTGCCCATCAAGGGATGAATGGATAAAGAAGATGTGGTATTTATACACTATGGAATACTATGCAGTCATAAGAAATGATGAAATTTGGCCATTTGTGACAACATGGATGGACCTTGAGGGTATTATGCTGAGTGAAATAAGTCAGAGGGAGAAAGTCAAATAGCGTATGATCTCACTCATAAGTAGAAGATAAAAACAGCGACAATCAAACACATAGCAACGGAGAATGGATTGGTGGTTACCATGGCGGGGGGAGGGCAAAAGGGGTGATTAGGCTCACATGTGAGGTGATGGACTGTAATTAGTTTTTGGGTGGTGAACATGATGTAATCTACATAGAATTCGGAATATATTATGATGTACATCCAAAAGCTATATAATGTTATAATACAATGTTACTGCAAGTGAAAAAAAAAAGAAGAATATAAGTTGTTGCATATAATTTTTAAACTTTGCTTGCAGGCATTTAAAAAAATCTCTAAAAGAAAATAAGATCACATACCATCTTTTTATAGCAGGGTGACAACTGTCTCATTAGGTAAAGTGCATGTTGGCATAAAAATGAATGTAATTTATATTTGAATTTTTGGCTAATCAAATGACATATGTTTTATTGTCTTGCAGTTATATTAATGAGCAATATTTAATTAAAAGCTAATTGAATATTCCAGACGGCAATTATCTTGCAATAGGGATGCCAAATCCGACACGAGGAGGCAGGTGAGCAGAAAGTAGAACTTGTGTAATTATTCCTCTGGGAGATGGAAAAGAAGGGACCACACCAAGCATTGCCACGGAGAAAGATTTCTGAAGATCTGCCCTAAACCATGTTATTTCCTTTGTTGCACCTTGTTTACGTTTTCTTCATCAAGCAAACCATGTTCAAACTAAAGCAAAGGTAGCCAGTGTTTATTAGTTCACAAACGTAATTCGTAGACATCTTTTGAACCCGGGTCAGGGGGAGAAGAGAGGGCCTCACTCGCTTTCATTAATTCAGACACTGATTATGGAAACAATAGCCTGGGTGGGTGTCCTTTTAGCGCATGGGGTAGAAGACAAAAAACCGAAAACTAACACACACAAAAACACCTCTTAAAATCAGAGGAAAATTGGGCAGAATCCACCAGTTGAATTTAAATGGGATCTTTGTATTTTTGGAGACATCTCAAAATTACACATATGTAATGTGTATGTACATTATGTATACAGATGTATGGTTCCCTGATTTGTTCTTGTTGTTCAGTCTACAGGCCTCCTAGTGCCCCTGTGGACAGCAGAGCAGAACCCGGCCTGGTCTTTCTGCGCCATCCTCTCGCCTTCTGGTGCTGCATCAGATGGTGCTCCACTGCTATTCACAGTGTTTTCCACAGCCAATTTTTTTCAGAAGAGGGTGGCCAGGTCCTTCTTCCTAGTCTGTCTTAGTCTGGAAGCTCTGCTGAAACCTTTCCACCATGGGTGACCCTGCGGGGATCAGAAATACTACCAGTGGCATAGTTTTCAGCATCACAGAAACACGCAGCCACCACAGTATGACAACCGACAGATGGGCGATGTGGTTCCCTAACTGGGAATTGAACCCAGGCTGAGGCAGTATGAGCACCGAATCTTAACCACTAGCACACCAGGGCTGGCATTCCCTGATTTACTGAGGCATAATTTACATATGACAAATTCACCCATTTTTAAGTGTACGATTTAATGAGTTTTGGCAGTTGTATATATCTGTGAAACCACCAGCATAATCAAGATTTAGAACATTTCCAACACTCCGGAAAGTTCCCTTGTGCCCCTTTGTAGTCATTCCCCTCCACAGGCCCCCGGCCTGATGCAATCATTAATCTGCTTTAAGTAGCTATACTTTTATTTCTAGAATTTTGTGTAAATAGAATCATACAGCATGTAATCTTTTGTGTTTGGCTCTTTTCTCTTTTCATAATGTTTTTGAGCTTCATCTGTAGTGTTGCATATTTTATACAAGTTACAGTAAAATCGTTACTAATGAGACTACTTAGTTTTCCTCTATTCATCTGCCCACCGAGAAGAATTCAGTCGGCCGTCTCAGGAGAGTTAATTATCTGTCACACTTGTGTTTTTGGTATTTTTGTGGCAGAGAATTGGAAGAATGGAAAGTGGGAGTCAGAATTACATATAGAGTCAGGAGGAAAAGAGAAGGACACAGGCAGAGAAGCTACGGCAGTCTACATCAGCAGTTCTCAAAGAGTGATCTCTGGGCCATCAGCATCACCTGGGAACTTGCTAGAAATGCAGATTCTTGGGTCCCGTCCCACACCTCCTGAATCAGAAACTCGGGTTGGAGCCCAGCCGTCTGTGTTTTAACAAGCCCTCCTGGTGTTTTGATGCACATTAGATATGCTATATAATAAGGTACTGAGGAAAGAAAAGAGGAAGAAGACAGACAAATCAGGTGAGTTGGGCATGAAGAGGAGTTTGAGAGAGTGGTCCAGGAGCAGCTGTAGCATATGAAGGAAGTGAAGATTTAATTTAGCATTTCTGCAAATTAGTTACTAAGATCTCTTTCTAGTTTCAAGACACACAAGTAAAAGTTTTTGTCATTCTAAAATTGTTGCTGTTGCTGGTGTGTGTGTGTGTGTGTGTGTGGGTTTAATAGCTCTTTTCTGAGCTTGAGTGCATATGACTGAATTCATGCAGTCTATACACATATATCTGTTCATCCTCCATTCCATAATTGTCCAAATGGGGAAATGGCGCTGTTGAGTAATGAAGTGTGTACAGCAATTAGAATTTGGGCTAGAACTTGTCTTTTAAACTTTGACCCAGTACTTTTTCACAGTATTTATGCAGTTTTTCTAGGCTCAAAAGACACTGTGAGGAAGAGAAGAAAAGCTTTGCAAGGCTCTGACATTAAGGAGAAAGGTGGTGAAAATTTTGAGTGAGGGGCTTGAGCATGTTGCGTATGAACTGTGGTTTCATGGCACTGGGCAGATGCTTAGAATGAAGGGTGAGCAAGACACATTGCGTGAACATTCAATTGCTCACTAAGACAGTGGCTGGAGTGTTCAGTAGATAGGGAGGACAATATGAGCAACAGCAGGCTGATATTGCGCTGATTTTATTTTAATCCTCAATTAAAAAGCTGCCGTTGTACACTCTTGGGACCCCTGTCAAAGATCAGTTGACTGTGTATTTGTAGGTTTATTTCAAGATCATCTTGAATCCTAATGGGGGAAGGGATAGTCTCTTCAACAAATGGTGTTGGGAAAACTGGATATTTACATGGAAAAGAATAAAATCGGGCTTTTATACCATAGACCAAAATCAACTCAAAATATATTAAACACTTAAACCTAAGACCCCAAAGTATAAAATTCCTAAAGGAAAACATAGAGGAAAAGCTTCATGATATTGGTTTCAGCAATGATTTCCTAGATATGACACCAAAAGCACAAGCAACAAAAGCAAAAATAGACACGTGGGACTACATTGAACTAAAAAGCTTCTTCAGAGCAAAGGAAACAATGAAGAGTGAAATGGCAGCCTATGGAATGGGAGAAAATATTTGCAAACTTTATATCTGATAAGGGATTAAAATCCAAAATACATAAGGAGCTCCTGAAACTCAACAGCAAAACCCAAAAAACATGATGAAAAAATGGGCAAAGGACTTAAATAGTCATTTCTCCAAAGAAGACATACGAATGGTCACCAGGTATATGAAAAGATACTCACAATCACTAATCGTCAGGGAAATGCAGATCAAAACCACCGTGATGGCTTATCTCACACCTGTCAGAATGGCTATTAGCAAAAGACCAGACAGTAAGTGTTGGTGAGGATGTGGAGAAATTGGAACTTTTGCACATTGTTCTTGGGAATGTAAAATGGTGCAGCCATTATGGAAAACAGTATAGAGGTTTCTCAAAAAATTAAAAATAGAACTACCATATGATCCAGTAGTCCCACTTCTGGATATTTATCCAAAAGAATTAAAATCAGGATCTCGAGGAGAAATGTGCGCTCCTATGTTTATTGCAGCATTATTCACAACAGCCAAGATGTGAAAGCAACCTAAATGTCCATCAACCAATGAGTGGAGAAAGAAAATGTAGATTATTCAGCCTTAAGAAAAAAGGAAATCCTGCCACCATATGTGGTAACATGGATGAACCTTGGAGATGTTATGCTAAGTGAAACAAGCCAGTCGCAGAAGGACCAATACTGCATGATTCCATTTGTATGAGATATCTAAAATAGTCAAACTCATAGAAACAGAGAGTAGAATGGTGGTTGCAGGGGGTGGGGAGAGGGGGAAATGGGGAGTTGTTGATCAATGGGTATAGAGTTTCAGTTTTGTAAGATGAAAAAGTTCTAGAGCTCTCTTGTACAACATTGTGTTAACAATACAGTATTGTGCACTAAAAACTTGTTAAGAGGGTAGATCTCATGTTAAGTGTTCTTACCACAATAAAAAAAATTAAAAACTCCAACCAACAAAGGAAGGAAAACAAAACCAGAAAAGAACGAAAGCTCAGCTAATATGTGTTATAGACCTTTCAAAGATCTCTGCAGAAGCCCATGACAACCGTATGAGCCAGTTTATTCATGTCCTTGCAGACAAGGGAAAGAATTGCTAAGAACAAAATCTCAACGGTGTTTTGAAAAGAGAATTTACAGAAAGGTTATTATCAGCCTAGGATTGGAATTAGATTTAGCACTTGGGAGATTTGGGGCTGGAATTTAACGATTCAGGAGCCGGCAGGTTGCAGTCACTTTTAATTGTTACAGGGCCACAGAATGGGGTTTTCAAGCAGTTTGTTCACTAAAACCTTTAGGGTTTTAGTTTTTTTCTCCCAGAGCAGTTTGTGGCAAGGGGCGCTAGGTCCTGCTTTTTCAGTCTCGATAAATTTCTATTTTTAGTTTTCTAAGTTCAATTCTTATCTCTTATAAAAAACCATAACAACAGACTATTTTAAATTTTTGTATCTTTTAAAAAAATCTATTTGAATATTATATATAGAATAATAAGTATATATGAAATCCATTTCATACTATGCTTTGACAAATTTTAATCTGGGATTATCAATGACCTTCCTTCCTCTCCATTCACCTCTTTTTGATATGAAAGTTACTGAATTCTAGAATTTCTCGAACAACTTCTTGGCCACTTTACTCATGGGGTTTCTGATTTCAGAGGTTTCGATTATATTGTCTCCCTTTGCATTGTTAAGTTGAAAACAAATATAAAAGAATTTTAATCTTTTTTGTCTCCTCTCATAAGGCACTTGCCAATCCCTCTATTATTCACTTGACCTGTGCCTGGACATTTAAGAGATCTATGAACAGTGAAATATTAATCAATATATTTCCCTGGCTGTTTACTGCAAACTCTACCAGTTATCTCTGTGACTTGAGAAGTGACTGCAAAGAAAAACATTGCCTCTATTTTATAGTACAGATGGCCCATACAAGGAAATTAGTAGCTAAAACAGTGTTCAGTGTCTAATCTGGGGATAAAGCCAAGAATTAGGTAGAAAAGTTTGCAAAACACATTAGATTGCAATCTGAAAGCCCACATGGCCAGCCGGGCAGAGAAATATTAATTGTGTATTGAAATGTGATTTCTGACATTTCTTTTAGTTTTAGAGCTGAGCAATGAAAACTTGATCCTCTTTGAGCTACAGAGGAGCTTATAGTAAATTCCAAAATATGAAAAGAGATGTGGTCTTTTTATTACCACTATATCATTATCTTGCATTAATAGCTGTAATTAGTCTGAGCCAGACTATCATCTTCTATTGAATTATATGGAACTAATTAGACATGAGATATGTTACCGGAACAAGATTGGGAGACTGAAAATTTACACAAACTAGGCCTTCTGAAATGATGAACATAAGTCATAATAATATTTCTGGAATAAACCAAAAACAAGATCCGAGACAATGAAATCAATCAGGTAGATAGAGATCCTACTATTCCTACATAAAGACTAGGGAAAAGATGCTACAGACAGTGAGAGGGGAAGAGAGAGGGGTACAAAGACACGGGACCATAAGACCTGGAGATTGTGGCCTTCCAAGGAGCAATTGCGCATTGCCAACATCAGGACCCAGTGGGTGCCCCATTGTCCCTCTCGTTGCTATCTCGTTGGCATATGTATAAGGGTAGTCTTCACATTGTTATTTATAATAGTGAAAAACTGGGAACAGTTTTAAGGCCCTAAATTAATGAATTAAAAAAATACATTTGTTATCTACACACAGCAAATTGCTAAGCAGAAGTTTTAGAAAGTATTTATCCAAGAAAATATTTATCATGCTTTACGTAATTGAAAAATGAGCTTTAAAAATCTTACATAAAGTATTATTCCACTCATCCACCTAAATAGGAAAAAAGATTTGCTGGCAACAGACATAATTTAATATTTATTGCTGGTTATTTTTTGGTGGTGGTGACAATATAAGATTTTGCTCTTTATTTCATTTGTTCATTGTTACATTTTTCAAGATTTTTTTCTTCGTCTGTATTCTTCTCGTGATTAGAAAAAAATATAGTAAATGCTATTTAGAAAAGAAGAATTAAATGTAAAAACCAAAACCACAAAAGAACTAGAAGGACACATGGGTGAATATTTATCTCATTTCTATTTAGCAGAAAAGCTTTCAATGAGTAAAAGCAAAGGAGGAATCTGCAATTGTCAAAATTTGAGAATTTGCCGTTATAAAAAATTTTATACAGCAGAAACAATTATTAACTAAATTTAAATTAAAGGGAAAAAACTGGAAAAATATTTGCAAGTGTATCGGTAGGAAAGGACTGCGTTATTCTGAAGTAACAAACAGCCCCCAAACATCAGGAACTTAACACAACAGTTTACTTTTTGTTCAGCTAATATGGCCAGTTTGGAGCAATAGGAGGGTCCTATTAGTTGAAGCTACTCAGAGATCCAGGCTGATGGAAGTTCCTATGTGATTAGTAAAATTAAAAAATATATATTAATATCTAGCATTGGGAAAGAGCGTGGTTCTGCTATTTGAACACCTCATTGGGAGTACAGTATAAATTGCAAATTTTCTAGGGGGAAAACTCTACCAGCATATAACAATTTAACACATAATAATGCCAATTTATTAAATATAAATGGTGTATACAAATGCCATAGTAGTAAACAATCACTAAAAATAATATTTTGGAAGATTATTTAGAAATATGGGAATATAGTCCCAATGTCTTATCCAGAGTAATAAGTTGTTTACATGCATCATATACAGAGTGTATGATTCTCAGTAATCAATTTGCATAGAAATATAATCTGTATAGAAAATCATAAGAGTGAAACACAACAAAGTATTTTTAATAATAATTATTTCTGGATTGGTGATGCCTAGTAATTTCTATTTTCATCTTGGTTTTTCTATATTTTCAAAGATGTCTCTAATGAGTAGCACTGGGGAAGGAAAGAGTTAGCACAGCCCTGCAGTCATTCTCTGCATGGAGGGAGGACTGGGGAAAGCCTAGTCAAGTCCCTTTGTGAATGTGCTAATGACAGACCTTCTGGAAAACAGATTAGTGGTATTTAATAGGGGGAGATCGCTTATCTATGACACACTTTTAGCAAGAGGTGCCTGGTCTGTCTAGAATTGCTTATCATAAACCAACCTGGAATCTATGGGTTTCTGGACCATGAATAACTGGAAGATGTCACATAAGCCATGTATTTATCAGTGTATAAAATAGAGATGTTTCCTGACTAAATTAGCTCCTTTTTGTATCAATGCTACCTGTACCCACCACATAAAGACCTTGTCTGTTTAATCTGGGCCACAGCATGTCCTAATGTAGCAAGAAGGAACCTGGGCCACGTTGTTGGCACTTTGGACTTTTCCGTGCTGTCTGTGCCTTGTGATTACTTGAATTCTCTAAGTCATCATTAAGAGTCACAACTGACAGGAAACAACAAATGTTGGAGAGGGTGTGGAGAGAAGGGAACCCTTGTACACTACTGGTGGGAGTGCAAACTGGTGCAACGACTATGGAAAGCAGTATGGAGTATCCTCAGAAAATTAAGGATAGATCTACTATATGATCCAGCTAACCCACTGCTGGGTATCTATCCAAAGAACTTAAAAACACAAAGGTATAAAGATACCTGCACCCCTATGTGCATTGCAGCATTATACACAATAGCTAAGACTTGGAAGCAACCTAGGTGCCTATCAAGGGAGGAATGGAAAAAGATGTGGTATTTATACACGACGCACTGCTACTCAGCCATAAGAAATGATGAAATCCGGCCATTTGTGACAACATGGATGGACCTTGAGGGTATTATGCTGAGTGAAATAAGTCAGAGGGAGAAAGTCAAATAGCGTATGATCTCACTCATAAGTAGAAGATAAATACGACGACAAACAAACACATAGCATTGGAGATTGGATTGGGGGAGAGGGGGGAGGGCAAAAGGGGTGATTAGGCTCACATGTGAGGGGATGGACTATAATTAGTTTTCAGGTGGTGAACATGATGTAATCTACATAGAATTTGAAATATATTATGATGTACATCTGAAAATAAACAAATAAATAAAAAAAAAGAGTCACAACTGAATAAGATCTCTGGTTCTTGTGAATCTGATTTGATGATATGATCCTCTGTGTTAGCTCATATTATATTCACTACCAGAAAAAAAATGCTTAAAAGAACACGAAACAGGTAACAAACTCACAGGAACATGAAGTGTGTGACAGGTTTGAGAAAATATAATCCCTGTGATGATTTACTTACTTGGCTTCCGAATCTATAAATGGTTTGGAGGGGCAAGACTGAATGCAATACTCATACTAATTCTATGATATACGTTACTACGATTACTAGCAACACCATTGAAATCTGTAAGACTGTCAATCCATTCAAAAATGTACTATTATATCTCAAATACATGGCTTCAGTCAGTTGGCTGGCTGCATGGAACGCTGGTCTCAGTGAGAATAGTTCTTTCCTGCCTTCAGCTGGAATGGCTTACTCTACATCCCAGATGAATAAGTTAACTGAGCCAGGAGTTGGGAGATAAAAATGGTATACTGAGCTCTGAGGTTAAGGTGCCTGGGACAGAAACCTGGGTACAAAATTTACCAGCTATTTGACTTTGAAAATTCAATGGACTTTTTCAAGCCTGAGCTTGTTCATTTGCAGATTAGAGATAATTGTGTCCCTTTCCTCCTACAGAGGTTGTAAGAAGTAAAAGTATATGGAGGCTGGTGCTATGCCAAGGCCAGAGGAGGTGTAGCTATTAATTATTTTAATGAATTCAATATTTCCTAAAAGCTTAGCTAATTACTTTCTTGCCCTCACTGAGATAGGGTTATAATCTGTATAGAAACCTTCATAAAACCTTCTAAGTCCCTCCACGTTCCTCCATCCCTTTTGGCACATGGTCTTTCTCAAGACCAGTTGAAAGCCTGTGGGTAAAGCACAAATGAAAAACAAGATAAAACAAACAAACTCCCTTGTGGAGTTTTGAAGAGTAAAGCCAATAGAAGGACAGTCATTTGTGTCAACTGAATTTGGATTCCAAGGATGTGACCCCAGAGAACTTTGGACCCACAATGAGATAGCAGTTATGGATTTTGAATATTTATTTATTTTCACCTAATCATCATGTCATCATCTTTTCTTGTGTTCAGAAAGCTCTGCAATGTCAAGAAACTTACTGAACTCCCAAGGATCTATTCAAATAGCATAATGAGGCAAGTACCCACCGTTGCCAAGGAAAATTACTCTATTTCCTTCTTAGCTCCATGACTTTATTTAATACGTGCTTGTCAAAGCTGATGGGATTCCACGGCTGATTCCTGTCTGCTAGTCTAAGACTGACATTTTCCATTTCTACAAATCCTTTCGTAGTAATAGAAATAAGAACTCTTTGTGATTTCCACCTAAATAACTTCCTCCCCACCCTGTGGAGACGCTCATCTTTAGCTAGTTGACAGAATAAGACAAACCTAGTTCTCGTGGGTGCCCAGGACACAGAACTGTGAAGCTGGACTGCTGACTGGGTCCAGCTTTGCTTGACACATGCAGAATAACCCTTTTTCCCACCAGAGCCCTGTGCTTGACTGCAGCCTGGAGCCCTTCTTGCATTCTGTGTGGATGTCACGGAACTTTGAGCGTTCAACAGTAATGACTCTGAAGTCACATTTCTTTTCAATGGATTCATCTCCTGAAATTCATCTTTCTAATTTCTGCTGTTCCAAATCCCAGTAGAGTTATGATGAGTTTAAGTGTTCATCAATTAATGTCAAAACTCAGTGTAACACCTTCAGAACTGCCTTTGACAACCACTAGAATACACAATGAATTTGCTAATGATCAGTTCCTGAGCAGGAAGAGTCTTAGGAATTTGTGACGATGGGACATTTAGGCTCAGTTCATAAAATATGCATGGGTTTTAAAAATGGAGATTGAAAAAAATCTGAGCACAGAGTAAAACGAGGGCACAAAGAACAGTCACATGATACAAGGACCCTGGAACTTTTTTTTTTCAAATTTAGAACTTTTCTCTTCTTTTAGTTAGCTATGGTTTATCCTGCTACTTCTTAGAGACAAAAATTCAGGGGCCTCTCTGAAATCTCAACTCTCCCTGAAGTCATATTTTCTTAGTATTTATTTTATTGTCATGATAGAAAACATGGGCATTTCTATTACTATTGAGTGCTTTGAATCAATTCTATATGGATGATTTTCAATGGAATGGGCTTATTTTCTTCTGGGGACAAAACAGTAATGCACGTGTATTCCCATGCAAATTCTCATGTGCTCCATTCTTGCTCTGTTACACCCACATCGTGAACTGGTAGGGCCTTAAAACTACCAGTTTGGGACCAACCCACTCAAGGGAGGTTTCTAGTGCTCCTATAGTGAGTGTTTGGGGCTCAATTCCAAGCAGGACTGCATGACTCTTTGTCTCCTCTACACAGGGAAGTGCATCATCTTTTATTTTGGTATAAAATTTTTTTTTAAGGTATACTTTATTTTTTTGGTGAGGAAGATTGGCCCTGGCTAACATCTGTTGCCAATCCTCCCCCCTTTTTTTTCTCCCCAAAGCCCCAGCACATAGCTGCATATCCTCATTGTACATCATTCCAGTTCTTCCATGTGAGATGCCGCCACAGCATGGCCTGATGAGTGGTGTGTAGGTCTGCACCTGGGATCCTAACTGGTGAACCCCAGGCCACCAAAGCAGAATGCGTGAACCTAACCACTCAGCCACCGGGCAGCCCCTGTATGAAAAATATTTACTTTTTATTTTGATAGCTAGATACATGCATTACTGTTGTGTTATGGAGCATGCATATGTACAAACTTAGTAGATACTGCCAACAGTATTTTACATTGTTTTTCCAACAAATTCTCCACACGGCAGTATATGTACATCCTCACCAACATTATCTTCAGAACCCTTGTCAATTGTTTCACTACGTCTAGCTGGTTCATTGGGACCCCTAAGTGAGTGTGCAATCCCTAGCGTGCTGCAGGAAGCCCATTGGCATCTGACCTCTGCCTGTCTTTACAGTCTCCTCCCATCATGATCTCTAACCTAGATGCTAAGCATGACTTGATGAGCTGTGTGTAGGTACGCACTGGGATCCGAACCCGTGGCCAATGAAGAGGAGAGCACATAAACTTAACCGCTACTCCACCAAGCTGGCCCCTGCACTTCTAATCTTTTTCACACAGTGCTCTTCCTTTCTGGAATGCACTCTATCTCCATGTCATCCTGAAAGACTCCTTCTCAGTGTTAGGCAAAGTCAAGTTCTTTCTCCTCTGTGCTTAACACTTAGCACTTCAGACTCTCTTACAGCCTTTATCATATTTGTTGAAGTTGTTTCCACACCTGGCTCTTGCATCACTTTATCCTCAGCTTCTAGGAACAAAACTAGTGCATAGTGAGAGCTCAGTGCTTGTTTGTGAAGTGAGTGAATGAGCTGATGAATGACTGCGTGACTGAGAACCGCTGTTATACAATCCTTGCCTCCCCCCTCCCCCCATTTTATTCCCAGCCTCGCCGGGGCAAACTGGTTCTTATGGAGCTAATTCAAATCGACAGTGGGCTATGGCAGGAAGAGAGCTTAGAGTTTCACAGAGTATTTCATGTCTCCAAATCCCAGCAGAGTCTATTTACTCTGCCAGATAGAGCCCGTCATATGTGCTAGAGGAGGTAGGTAGGTGGAATGCAATTTGATTTTGGATTAACTTGAAGATCCTTCTACTCTATCTCCCCTCCCCAATAACAAATGCTAAAATGTCTCCACCTACAGGCAAGCTTAACATACAGAGATATTCACTAATTTCCCAAAGTGTGTTGCATGGAATGTGTCCCTTAAGATGCTTCCTGAGAAAGGGACTCCACGGGCTAACTAACTCTGTGGGCTATTCCTGATGGTACCAGCTCAAGTCAGTTCAGGTTTTCCAGGAAGCAGAGGACAAATTGGGAGGAGACACACAAGGGGTTTACTGGAGAAACACCTGAAGGATAAAGGGGAAGAAGAAGGCACAGGCAGAAAAGGAGGGGGAGGAGAAGGAGGATTAGGAAGGAGGCATCTCAGATTGCAGTGCCGTGCTAAGACAGTTTCAGCCAGCATGGGAACTCTAGAGGTGAAGTCACCTGTTAGACAAGTCCCATGTTCCACAGGAATGGGCTTGCACTGGTACCCACCCTGTGCACTGCCAGAGAGAAAAATGTGGCCTTAGTACAAATGCAGTGGTGGATCCAGAGGGCTGGCAGCTGGGACTGTCAGCCAACTTTGCTCCCTGCAGTAGGAGCTCTGAGAGCACATTTTCAGGGCTGTCACACAGGCTGTATTCTAAAGGTAATTTGTATGTATCATTTCTGGTAACCTTTACGACATGCCTATGAAAGTGGCAAGTTCTATTGTTATCTCCATTTTACAAGGCATAGGGAGGCCTAAGTAACTTGCCTAAGACCGTAGTGACAGATCTGGGATTGGAACCTAGTCAGCCTGGCCCCAGAAACTGTGAGCTTAACTACTGCAATATATTGTCTTACAATATCCCCTTTCAGAGAATCATAATGCGTCTTGCCCAAACCTCCCTCCATCCTATTGCCATATCCACTTTTTATTTCACACTGGGCATAATCGTAATCAAGGCTCTGAGAAATCCTGCAGTAAGTCTTTAAACATATATTTAAATTTGTCTAGTCCTGTGCTTTCCAAATTTATTTGCCTATGGAACCCATAGTTCATAGTACCAGTGTTCTCTAGAACACGTTTGGGAAAATACACTCAGTTTTAAATGATTGGCAACAAATTTGTCCCAAAGAGCAAGGATCTATGGGAGTTGAGGGAGACATTGTGAAGGCTGAGCACCTAGGTGGGCAGAGATATGTTCTCATAAAGGCAAAGGGAGCAGAAGATTGAGATTCAGAATGGCAGAGTTCAGGCCTCAGTTTCATTACTTTCTGATGAGGTGGCTTGGTATGTTAACTACTCAGTTAGCCTCAGTGGTTTAGCTGTCAATCATGGATCATAGTGCTGAATTCCCAGAGTTGATTATTCAAATTAAGTATGAACTTATACAAAGGTGCTTATCCCTGTACTTGGCACGTCACAGCTGCCATTAAATATTAATTTCCTTCCTTGGTTTTCCCTCATAGAAGGACTAACTGCACTTAATTTACTCTGTCGCTGAGGTCTGGTCTTCTCAGTGACAACTGTGCCTTCTTGACAATGTACAATCGCTCTTTGCTTTAGGACATTCACTGGGAAAATTAATTGGAAACAATGTTTTCTGCTGAGAAGGGAATTAGGGGAAAATGTTGTTGTGGATTTGAGGGAATATCTATAAAATCTAAAAGCATCTGTCTTTCAACATATTCTTGGAGGACAAGAGAGCTTGAAAGATTAGTTGTATCCCCCCAGCCCCTTGCTTTCCTCTTATTGTAAAGATAAAAGTTGGACACCTAGGAATGAAAGGCGGGAAAAGGTGGAGGCACTTTTGGCTGTGAGGGCAGATGGGCAGAGCCAGGCTGCTGTCTTCCCCTTATTCCCTGGGAAGGAAGTCTTGGGAAGAAGCAGACCCTAGGCTGATTGCTTCTGCTGCTCCTTCCCCTCCTTCCCTGCTCTGGGACTCACCTGGCAGTGCTGACCAATGGGCTCCCACTTCTGTGCTATGGGTGGGGATGGGCAGTTAACAGGCTCTAAGTGTCAGGACTTTCTACACAGGAGAGGATAGCACCAGAGACATGATCACTTACCACTCTCCCACTTTTTCTGTAATCCCAGTGGTATAAAATAGTCTCATGCCCTTTTATTTTCCCCATGGATACTTTGCTCCCTTCTCCCTCTTGGGCTCACAATGGGCTCTCTGTTAAGGGGAAGGCTCCTCCTTCTCTGGCCCTTCCCTTCCTCATTCAACCTTCTACATTTTGCATCTCCTTTTTGTCCCTGGGTTGGCTCCGTTCTTCCTTCTGACCCCTCCTCTATGTCCCTTCTCCACTGTCTGCACCAGTTATTCCTATGACAGTCCCACCTTCTTCCTCCTTCTAGGATTTGGCTCTCTCCCAGGTTTCCTCCTACTACACGTGTGCTGCTGTTTGAGCATCTTCGGTCTTTAAGAGCTGGCAGGGGGCAGAGATACTCTCTGTCAGCAGGCCAGGGCTGATTGACTCTGAACACATGTCAGTCTCTAACTGTCTCTGGTCTTTATGTCTTTTCTGGTACAAAGAGACAGATACAGTGAAGACCAAGCGGTGGGCTGCTAGGGGAATTGAATGACCAATCCCTTCCCTCCAACCCAAAGAGATGAGATTTTATTTTTGAGCCCTGCAGACTGGTCTCCATTGATTAAAAATCATTTGTTTTTTCAGAAGTAGAGGTTTATCTTAGTCCTTCTTTTTTATTTTTGAAATCCTACTGATCCTTCTGATGAGGATCAAGCCTGCCCCAGGGAGAGAAGCCCAAGGTGACCTGCCCTACATACTAATCTATATCATCCTCCAGGAAGCATAGGATGTCTTGACTTAATCTGATCTGATTTCTTATCTAAAGTTATAGGACCACCCAATAACCAGACCCCACCTGCACTGATACCATTTTAATGATTTTTTCATGATCTTTCCTTTGTCTTGTAAAGAAATAACTCACATACCTATGCCTTATAAATTTAGCTCTAACCCTCAACACATTGCAGCTCTTCACTGCCCATGGGTCCTGTCCCCATGCCTGCAGTCCTACTGCCCATGGGTCCTGTCCCCATGCCTGCAGCTCCTATTGCCCATGGGTCCTGTCCCCATGCCTGCAGCTCCTACTGCCCATAGGTCCTGTCCCCATGCTACTCCATGCTATTCTCTGAATAAAAGAGCACTACTGCCAGACCTTGAGAGTCCAAGAAATCTTTCTTTCGACTCCTTGACTCACTGAGCCCGCATCACTTCAATGTTCAATACAGATGCTGCACCACCTGGGAGCTTTCCAAGATCTCCCTGTCAGAGGGAATTACCCCTCCTCTCTGTTCTCAGGGCACCTTGTTTTGAAGTCCCTAATGCCTCTCTGCCTCAGTACAGTTTGCATGGCAGGTCGCTGTCATGCCATTCTCCTCTGCTAAGCTGTCAGCTCCTTAAGGGTACCTTCTTCGAATCTGCAGCATCTGGCTCAGCCAGATATTTTGGAAAGAGCAATGATGTTCAAGCTTTAGTGGCTGAGAGACAAAATATACAAACTGATAATGGCCAGACCGTATGTGACAATAGAACCTGACCCTCAACCTCTCCAGCAACCAACCGGGGAAGCCGGACCACAGCCCAGAATAGCTAGGACTGGGTCAATAACTGCCTGTGTTACTGCACAAAATTGGGGTTCACTTCCCTGATGCGCATAAACAAGTCAATTAATTATGGCATCAGCCTTTGGGGAAAGAGATCAGCTTTATTCTGCAAGATCAATCTGCAGAGAACAGGGGTCGTGTGCTCTCAGATCTGTCTCCTCGATTCAGGATTTGGTGCAAAATTTAAGAGGTTAGGGAGAATAGGCTGGCCTGTGGAAATGCTGGTGGGACAAGGTTTGATTGGTGGGCTTCAAGTATTTATGGTAAGGTTTTAACATTTATAACAGGATTCTAAACATTTATAATAGGGTTCTAAATATTTTTGATGAGGAAGGGAAAGAATTTTAATACTGGACCTTCCTGAATGAGGGACCCCTGACTTCTGATAAGAGTCCCACTTTCAATTTCCTGTCGGGTCCTGGTTCTTGGGTTCTGTGGGAAGGAGGATCTTTGGTTCTTTGGTCATTTCAGGTCAAGATTTCTTCTTTTGCACATGCTCTGGCTATGTGACTGTGCAGGTTTTCTGAAAGGCAATTCTTAATGACTCTGTTGATAAGAGATGGGGTCAGTTGAACTCATCCTGGAGGGCCCGCGGTTACATGAGCTTCACTAATTTTTGCTCTCACTTCCAACTCAGGGCCAACCAGAGGAATGAAATATGTTCCCAAACCAATCACATAGGACACCCCACTTCTAGTTACTCTCCTCCAGCTTCCCACCCCCTGTCAATAACCTCCAATCAGGGCACATCTGAGCCTTCCCCTTTCCCGTTCCCCTGCCTGCCTTTGAGTCTCTGTCAAATGTAGGTGATGGTGGCCGATTCCCTTGCCATAGCAAGCTCTGAATGAATAGCCTCTGCTTGTTCACGTTTGGATGGTCTTCATTTATTTTTACATGGCATAAGAATCACCCAGAGATCTTGTCAAAATATAGATTGCTGAGTCCCACTGCCAAGATTCTATTTCAGAAAGTATGGGGTGGGGACTGAGATTCTGCGTTTTTAATAAGCCACCAGATAACTTTGAGTAGCACTGAGATGAGTGGTCGGATGAAGGGATACTATTACAAAATATTAATCTATGTTCTCCTCCCCCCAAATTGCCTTTCTCTTTGCCTTGCCCTGTTCACACAGGGAGGCTGTCCTGAGTTCAGCATCTCAGGGGAGAAATGAGGCAAGCAGGAAGGAAATACTCAGGGACTTTCTTCCTGGTTTTAGTTTCACAAAAATCTAAGCTTTTAGGGCAGTAGTTCCTAAGCTGGGGCTATTTTTCTCCCCTCAGGAACCATTTTACATTTCTGGTTGCCACAACTAGGGGATATCTAGTGGGTGTGTGTAGGATGCTGGACAGGCTCCCTCAATCTCCAGGACAAGCTTTCCACTTCAAAGAATTATCTGGTCCAGAATGTTAATGGTGCCAAGGTTGAGAAACCCTAGAATAGAAGAGTAGAGAGGCACAGACAGAAAGTTTGAAAGCAGCAAGGCCTTTCCCCATCTCCTAAGGTTCTCTGGGTCTTGGGAGTTCAAGTAAAGACAGAGGGAAAGAGGTGATAGCAGAGACACATGTCGGGTATTTCCCTACATAGAAGGGCCTTGTACCGGGTTTCCTGGATAGACCTGTAGGGAGACAGAAGGACTTAGAGAGGGAGAGCTGCAAGTTGAGTCTGGATCAAGAGGGACAGCTGGACAGCCTCAGGGATGACCACACCCAATCCAAAGCTACAGTTATCTCTTAGCCCAAAGCATGGAAGTGAGAGAGAGTTACTGCAGTGTGAACACCTTGTGTGAACTTCTCACATCTTTACCATAAGTGGTAGTTTTGCAACTGGGAGCAAGGCACCCACCAAAGTTAGGCTCCTAACCTCCCGCAGAAATAGGAGTGCTGTCTCCCTTGATGTTTGCATTTCAAAAAGAAGGCTCCCAGGTCCTTGAAAAAGACATTTCTGGGTCATAAGGGTGACAAAAGGCCTGTCTTGCTTTCAGAAAGATTCACATAGATTTCAAAGAGAGCAGAAAGTACCTACAATTCTAAGTTTTCTAAAGTCAATTCTCTAAGAAAAAAGAGGAGAGGGGAATCTCTTCCCTCATTTTCAACAGGGGGAATTAAGCTTCTTACTTTAAAGGTTTCTTTATCCTTACATTATGCAGGGATCCAAATGAAATGATCAGTTCTGCCATGATGGTTGTTTGATCTGTGTGGGGAAAATTTGTGCTTCAACAGAAAGCCACGCACTTTCTAGAGCACACCTTCAGGGTCATCTAATTGTAGACTTCCATTGTCTCTGCGCTATGTTGCCACTCTATAGGTTGCAGATAACGGAGAGCAATGCCAAATAATTCCTGTATATAGACATGCAAGTCTGTCCTATTCAGTAGAAGTTCACCTGACCCCCTCCTCTACCTGCAGTGGAAGAGGCCAGTTTTGCCTCCACCGGCACATTCATTTTAAAATTCCTGATCTACAGATGTGTCTCATCTTTGGCTTCTCATTTGAACCAGTTTTCCCATCTTATTAGTTCCCTCCTTGAGTAATGAGTTGAATAAAATCTTTCATGTGCCTTTGTTTTATATCTGTATGAGAGTCAAGATTTTACCTTTAAACCTGGCACAGATCCAGCCTTATCAGCATGCCCATGTTCCATTCTCTGCTCTAAACTTGGCTGTGTGACTTTGGAGAGACTCTTGTGTTTACTTACTAACATTTTAGGTGCTAGTTAGGAAAAAATAGAAATGGACACTGATCAGGAGTGGAACCTGGTTAGATGCCTCTAACAGCTCCACCGATGACTGCTGTGTAAACTAGTTGATCCAGTCAGGAGAGAGGGATTAATCTTATTCGCCTGTTTTTCATCGGTAGTTCTCTGCGTCCTTTGCATTTGATGGTCAGCCTTTTATTTATTGAATGCACTTTATTCTGATATTCAGGGGGAAGGTGATATTTGTTCATCTTCTTGCTCTATAATGTTATGGGTTGTTTGCTTTTTACTGTTCTCAAAATGGCATCAGGATTTATGGTACGATTCTGCTGGTTCAGTGAACCTCGTAGCTCCTGTCTTTGGCAGTGTTCCAACCCCTGGAGCTTCTGAGGGAGCCAAATGATAATCATGACAATCATGATTTTCTAGGCATTGTAAGATGCTGTACATGACATGGGGAGTTTTTTTCGGATACCCTCAGAGGGGAGGCATTTGATCTGAAGCATGACGTGAGGAACTCACCAGTGTGATAATTGAGAATCAATTTTTCCCTTTTTTCCGTGGTCTCCATTATTGGTGCTCTGGTATGACACTTGCATTTGACTCGTAGCTTGTTACTTACTAGCTGCATTGCCTTAGACAAAGTTGGTTAATGTAAGCATCAGTTTACCCCTTTGTCAAATGGGGATCGGATAGTATTTACCCACCACAGCCTTTGTCCCTGCTCTTATCTGCAATGCTCCTCCTCCCACTAGCTGCCAAATGGAAATCTTTCAGGTTTCAGCTCAAATGACATTTTCTCAGGGAGGGTTTCCCTTCTCTTTCTTCCAGCTATACTCTCCCAGAGCATCTTAATTTTTGTTTGAATCACACTTTAAAGTTTGTAATCATATGTGGATGAGAGTATTTATTCCATTTCTGCCTCCCTTCTAGGTTGTATGGTCCACAAGGGGGTAGGAGGAGTAGCATTTCACCACCTCTGCCTAGTACTTCATACTGTGCCAGGCAAGTAGTCAGTGCTCAATAAACTATTTCTTGAGTGAATACATGAAATACTTAAAACAGTACCCCAAACAGAGAAGCACTTAATACATGTTAGCTGCCACTGTTGCTGCAATCAGAGGAAGAAATTCGGGATATTTAAAAAGTGGTAGATTGAAAATGGCCTATTTTGGATGTTCAGATAAACCAGACACCTCTTTTGCCAGAACTTTATTCTACATGATGTGTATTCTCTTTTCCCCACTATCTATTTAAAAATTATATTCCACCCCAGAGAGGTCTGAAATGCTAATAATGTTTTGCCTTAGCTTCTCAGATCACATTCTATATACTGAGCATCTTGTGAGCTGATGGTATCTGGTTGATCATCAAATTAATTTTTATCAAAAACTGCAAAGCCAATTGAAATGGTTTCTTGACTGAGATTTGCAAAGCTCTGTGCCAGAGTGCTATTAATTCTGTAAATGATACTTAGTGAAAACAAACAAAAACGATCATTTAAATAGTTCTGCATTCTCTTCTGTTGCATTGCATCCCAGATCATTATAGTGTGATGAGAGAAGCCATACAATGCAAATAGAAACACTGGGAGACCATGGGAGATTTCTTTTGTTCTTTGAGACCATCATTTTGAAAGAGTTAATTCACTAAAAGCAAGGTTTCTAATTCTATTTTCCCCCATAAGGTGCAATGCAAGTGTTCTCAGGGAGGTAATAAAATTGGGATGTTTTATTCCTTCTAAAGTCAAATTCAGTCTGCTCAAAAGCCAAGCTTTAAATTACAGCCATAGTTTTGCTTTTGGTTCCACACTGGGAGTTTCTGAAGGATAGCCACCGCGCCCAGCATTGACGTGTGCACACAGGTTCCATTAACGTTGGTTGGGGCTCCAAGTGTGTGACAAGCTTAGATCTGCAGGTGGAAGCTCAGCATTGCAATGCTGAGGCTTGGCACATGGCTCTCCCATCCAGAGGGACACAGGCAAAGCCTCCAAATATGCCAGTGTCTTCAATGACCTTCCCAAGTGGTGCTTTCTGTTGTCTTTGCCCACTCAATGTGAAGCTTTCAATCCATTACCGTGTCAGAAAGGCTCAGTGTTAGAACGGAAGAGAGCCAATTTAGAGGTCATTTATTCCAGTTATTCCCTCATTTTGTAGAAATGGAAGGTGTGGCTTGGAGGGATTAAACACCCTGCCAGAGTCATCTTGCTGTGAAGTGATAGTGCTGGCCAGGCAATCTAGATGGTCTAGTTGCTGGGCAAAAGTTCTAGTACGCAAAAGTGCCTTTGCAAGTGAAGGCAAAGACGTTGTCTTTTCCTTTTATTTTTTAAAATATCTTTTCTTTATGCTTGGAGTTTGGAACCTGCAGAGAGGAATGTCTGTGTTTTACAACCCTCTGCAGTTGTTAATTGTACTTGGCAAGTCCGTCTGTTTCCAAAACAGCTCAACAAAGTTTCTTGCAAAACGACTGAGGTCCTTGTAGCCAAGAAGCTGGGTAAAAAACTGATTAGACATTCTTTTTAATCAGAATCTGCCCATGTCCACATGCTGGTGGCTTTGATCCTCTTCAAAAGCTTTAACAAAAATTGCCAAAGCATTCCTTCAAGTATTCATATCATTAATTCAATTTAAGCGAGGAAGTCTAGTAGAATCATCCAGAATTTCTGCAAAAAGGCTTATCAAGCCTCACGTTTCAGTGAACTGGGTTTTTCAGGAATTATGATTATTTTCCTTTCCTTATTACTGTAATTTCATGTTGTGCTCCTTTTTCTGTCATTATACCTAGTGCTGTGAATGGAATAGCTTCTCCCTCAGACAATAGGCTGCCTGCCTTGGGTAAAGCCCTACAATCTCCTTATTCCTATTCATACCATTTATACTAACCCTGTCTCAAGGAAGCAAACCTTTTCGACAAATCATCTGTATCCTAGCCCTTTAAGGCAGAAACGAATCTTCTGTGTTCTTGCAAAACACCCCACACACAGCGTGTAGAACCCTGGGTTATTTACAACACACCAGAAATATATCGGAGCACTAACAAACTCCTTATCCATGGGTTTCTGAAATAGGCTAGAGGGTTGATTTCTTTGCTCAGAAAATTCATCAGAAGCAGCTAAGCTTGTAGGTAATCCTCCAGGTGAGTTGGGAGACCAACACGTTGAATCCTGTGAAGTGAGCATCTTCCACTGATCCCTTAAATATGGAATTATGTTCACCTTCTTTTCTCGTATCCTTTGATGCTCAGATTTGTCTCATGTGGTATTTTGATGTGTGAAAGGAACCCTAACATTTTCACTTTGCAAAACCAAAGTCTTAGATCAAATAAAAGCCACATATCCCTTAACATTTTAAATTCTTATTCACAGTGGTATTCTGAAAGTCTGGATGAAAGGACGGCGTTCTACTGCCTATGCCTGAAAAATACCAAATAAACATGGCTGCTCGGGAAACATAGATTATTATTATTTTTTGCTTCTGTTCATATCAATGGTCAGGAAAAGAGTTGAACGTCTATTTCCTCATCTAGTTTGTCAATATTCATGTGCTAAACTCACTGTCATCTAGAATTTCTTCCTAAATGTGAGCGCCAGGATCCTGGTATCTCTTCCACTCTTTATGTGTCTTTTCTTGCATCACTTTGGGGCCTCTCTTTCTAGCTACCTGAATCCCAAGACTTCTAAGCGTATATGACTATTGCCAACATGCAACGTCTGGCAGCTCCCCATGTGCCATATCCCTCCCATCAGACGAGCAAGACGTGCTTATTTACTCAAGCAAATGACTCATTGCTTCCTGGGGTTGTTAGATTCCGTTCTTTCCATTTTCGTGGTCACTACCCTCACTCAATCCACAACAGCCTATGTCTTAGACAATAAAAGAGTCTCATTTCTGGTCTCTCAACCTCATCTCTTGCCCTTTGCCAATTTATTCATGACTTCTAGATAAATATTTTTCAAAAATAACTCAGATCAGACTATTACGCTGGTAAAGACATTTTGATATCTTAACAATAAAAACATCCAAACTCCTCAGTGTGGCCTATAAGAGCCCACAGATCTGTCCCCTTCCTACCTCAACATCGGAAAATTCCTCTTTGTCCTTGCCCACTTCTTTTCAGTCTCTTCTTTCCGAACTTTAAACACAGAAGCCTCCTTCTGTCCGTAGGTTGGCTTTCCCATATCCAGTTACTTCTGGCTAGACCGGCCCTCCCACAACTTTTCACAGGTCTGACTTCTTGTTATCCTTCAACTCTCTTTTTCAGTGTCTTTTCCTCAGAGAGAAAGGATGGTAGAGATGGCCAACTTTTGTTTTCCCTTTTCGTAGCGTGTAGTTGTCTCCAGGAAGTGGCCGACCAATCAGGAGCTGCATCTCCTAGATCCCCTTGCATCTGGACAGGATCTCGTGATCTGTTTTTCACCAATGGAATGTGTGCAGAAGTGATGTAACCAATTCTGTGTTGAGGGGCTTAAAAAGTGGCCTGGCTTTTCCATCCTCTCTGTTTCTGTCCATTGGCTGAAAACAAAGGACTCTGAGGTTCTAGGAGATGACAGAGACAGAGGAGATGAAAGGAGTCTGGGTCTCTGAATCACTATGTGGAAGGCTGCCTACTGAAAAGTGATTGGATTGGATGTGAGCAAGAAATAAAAATCTATCATGTTAAACCAGTGACATTTTGTAGTTTATCTATTATATTATAGCAGCTTCTAGCACTGCCTTGAACTAGACTTGAGGCTTTCCCTAAACACTAAGTAGGCATATCCACTCCCTCCACCCCATTATTCTCTATCACTATACCTTATGCATTTCTTCACAGGACATTTGACAAGTTATACTTATACATTTGTTTACATTAATTCTCCTCTTCTATCTCCCCCCACTAGGCTATATACGCCATGTGGTCAGGAAAAGTATCTATATCCAGGGTCTAACACAGTGCTTGGAACATTAATAGGTACTCAACAAATATCAGTAGCATGAATTAATAAATGAGCATACAGAAGAAAAGGTAGAAGTGATGGTAAAGCTAAAACAGGTACAAAGAGAACAGATATCACTCACCAGGCTCAAGAGTGGGAGCTTGAGGAGTTAAGTGGAAGCTGTGGAGGTGTTAATGACCTACCCCTTAGCGTGTATACCACTACAAATTATGTTAACAGCCAGAGTGACTAAATCTTATGACAGTGTAAGTGGTTACACAGGATATAGAAACGACTAAAAATAATCCTGATGCTCTTTGCTTGTATAGTTCTTTACCGTTTAAAAAAGAACTTACATGAACACTAGTCCCTTGAAAATGGACTGTTTGTTCAATTAGATGTTACAATGGTAAATAAAAATATTCTCATAGATTTAATTGTATCTTTTTTAGGATATATGAAAACTGATGTAATATCTGTATCTATGTGGTGAGCCTAGACACCTTAGTTTGTTAGGGTTGCTATAATAAAATATCACAGATTGGGGGCTTAAAGAACAGAAATTTATTTTCTCACAGTTCTGAAGGTTGGAAGTCCAAGACCAAGGTCTTGGTAGATTTGGTTTCTCCTCAATCCTCTCTCTTTGGCTTGCCTTCTTGTTGTCTCCTCATGTGGCCTTTTCTCTCTGTGTGCACATTCCTGTTGTCTCTTCCTCTTCTTACAAGGACACCAGTCATATTGAATTAGGGCCCTCCGTTTATGCCCTCACTTAACCTTTATTACCCCTTTAAAGGCCTTATATCCAAATATAGTCATATTGCAGGTTTGGGCTCTAACATACGGATTTGGGGGTGGGGGGTACTTAATTCAGTCCATAACAACAGAGAAACCTCCCAAATGAAAAAGGTTAACTCCAAAGATTTTAAGGTTAGTGCTATCTCCAGAAAATCTAGGGCAAGATTTACCTTGAACTTTTGAGCCTCATCTTTAAAAAAGAACGTCAACATATTTTGGTGAGGCCTCCAGATTTTTTATTAAGGCCATGCGAGCTGTGGAAAAAGGGGCCATGGATGGTACCCAATGCCTAGAGATTTATCTAGGCTCCACCTCCAACAATCCTCTGGGTACTTTCTTGTTCTTGTTTGGTATCCTCCTTGCCTTGTTCCTGGATCCCCGCTCTCTGGCCAGGCTTTTTGTATTGATCCTTCAGATAGACTCTGTGGTTGACGTTTAAATTTGCCCTGAATAGAGCCCTTAGTTTCTCACCCTGCAACCTCAGGCCACTGAAGTTCGCTCATGTCAGCCCAATCTTGTGACCTCAGCTTTGGCTTCTCTGGAAGAGATTGCACTTTGCTTTGTTTGTCATGGAGAGTAAAATGCAGCTATTTTGTACTTACTATAGGAGAAACCAATTTGAATTAGATTAGTGAAAGACTATAATTATAGATCATTCATAGAAAAACACCATCTTATTAATGTAAGGCTTGCATAATGAATGGCAAAATCAGGGCACAGTCTATCCATTTCTCCGCAGAGTGCTGTCAAGAACTCAAAATGTCAGATTTGTGCTGTCTAGTAACAGCACCAGAGGCCTATTCATACCCAAAGGGTAGTTACATAAACATTTTCTGCTCCTTGAAAATGAAATTGAGTTTTAGCAAATTATGAAATACAAGGACAACCTTGAGGAAATGAAGAAAAGAATTATAAATTTCATGCCATAAACAGTACAGTTTGTCAATTTCATGCTCGTATCACCTATTCCATTACTTATATATGGCTGAATAAATGGAAGCCTTACCTGTTTCTCATGGAAAGGACATGCAGACATTGCTTCCAGCTATAGGATACAGAAAACTTGCTAATGTTTGAAATACCCATTGAAGTTTTGTAGAAGCAGATGGTTATGAGTGTGCTATATTTGAACTTTAAAATTGCTTTGAAGAAACATACTTGTCTCAAGTGTCCAGAGACCAGAGATTTGTCCTAAGAAAATTGGTAGGAATGTGACAATTTGAAGTTCAAGAAGTTCTGGACAGATGAGGAATTAACCACAATCTAGTTGCTATTTAACACACCAGCTAAACCACTGTGGCCATCTCTTTAGACAAGCTTCGTAAATTTCCGGTGATATTAAACTCTGAGATCCTAAATGCCCAAGGCAAAGAAAGTAAAAGAACTAATATAGTTACAAGGTCTTACAGGAAGCTAAGTAGATTATTAACATTCATAAGAAAATTTCCAAATTAATGACCTAGAGAGAATAATATTTGGGTTTAATGATTCTAACAAAAGACATGTCTCTAATAATGAGTAAATAATGTCCATTTGATTTTTACCTTCTGGTCGGGCTGGGCTATGGTGAAGATTTGTAAAATAGTTAACACCTTTTATAACCTTGGAAAAGCACTGTGTGAAGTAGCCTCATTATATCTGGCTTCAATTTCTTAAACTTTATGGAATAAAATTCCAAAAGGCAGCCATGTTGGAATAAATGTATCACTGTGACCTGTGAATCATAAATCAGAATTTTGATAGAACTGAAAAGTGAAAAATTCATTTAACTTACTATGTATTTTTGGAATACAAGAACCAACTGGCTTTATTTTTCTCTCTACACTTCACCAATTAAATAAACCAAAATCATCTTTTTTTTTTCTTTTGGTCCTGTTGGTAACACTATTTGGATGGGATTATTTCTGCTCCTTAGGCATTGTGTGTGACAGGAGCAAGTTGAAAAAAACTACAGATTCTATTTACTTTAATTTCAGACAGTTTGTTTCCAAATGGAAGTTCATCCTCATTTCCTTTACAGGTGATCCTGGTGATTCCTTGTCTTTGAACTGAATTATCCTATAAAAGCTGAACTTACAACAAATAAAGCCACAGAGACTAAAATATTTCAAGTAATTCATCAGTCCAGACATTAGTATAACTGGCTTATTGAACAGTCTGATCTTGTTGACACATGAGTGTGAAAATATTTTTTCTCCATCCATTGCTTTTAATCCTGCTCCGCTGCATCTTCCATTCCTGCCTCTTAACTACCTCTTGGGCTCTTGCAGATATTAAAATTCAGTCCAGTGCAACTCTAATCTCATCTTCTACATAATTCCCAACAGATGGCTGACCTATGGCTGGACAGATTTGCAGTGGGAAGGTGATGTGGAGGCTCCTTCCCTTCTCCCAGCTACTCTGGGTTGGGGCAGTGGGGAAGGAATGGGATAAAAGGGCAGACGGCCTTGTACTCACTGGCTTGCCACTGTAATCCTTTCTTGCACACTACAGCTTCCCCAGTCAACAATGATGGATGGGTGATTCCCTCTCTGTGCCAGGAAGGAGGTGCTGTACTTTCTTGGGACCTATGGATAGGTTCTTCTGAGCCCCTGAAGGAAGGGCTCCAAGCTGCATAGTTGCCTCTATAGGAGATGTGACTGGCTTCTCCTTTTCTATGCCTCTTCCCCAGCTGTCTCCCCACAGTCTCTTGTTTCTGGATTCTACTTGAACTATAATAAGGTAGCTTGGGCCCAGCTACCATGCATAAAGTACATATAGGCCCACCTGACTCAACGGAACTGACATATCGTTGCCACGACTAAGGATGAGACTGCAGTTTTCCTCCTGTCGCTCCATTTTGTCCAGCTTGGGAAGGGTGAATCTTCCTCTCTCCATTCTAAGGGACGAAGAGGAAAAGCTGAAGCTCTCCTCTTTAGATTGACTGATCCCGACTCTGGTGATTTTTTTGCATCCCAACCTAGTCATTTGCTGATAGACACAGGAAATGAGGGTGGCAACTGCAGCACAGATGGAGTCAATGTGGCTGCCTCTTCGTCTGCCCCCACTTAACCACTTGTTATGTTAGGAAATGACCAGAATTATGTGGAATAATCTCAGATAAGTATGGGCCATAAATTGGAACGTGTGCAGAACCAGATCAGAAGATTAATGCCAGAAAAATAGGGCTGGGGCTATAGTCCTGTAGACACCGCTCTCCCAGCCGCTCCTGGCTCAGCAGTCAGTAGAATATCTTCAATGAGGGGCTGTCAGCAAACACCAGAACTCACCGTAGTGACACCTCTGGATGTTTGCTTCTACTGATTTATGACTCATGATTTGATAATCATAAATTGTCCTCTTTGTCTCCCGCCATATGAAATTGACACTTTTTTCTCAATCAAATGTGGTCAAACATGGCAATTTCATAGTGCTAAACCTAATTATAATGTGGATTTAGTCATTCTCAACCAATCTTGTTATTTTGTTTGAGTTAGGAGTTGAAAACCCCCTCTGACAGTTTTAGAGAGGAAAAAAGTTGAGAATTTTCAGCCAAAGTCCTTGGCTACTGCTCTAGTTTGATAACCAGACAAAACTGATGGGCTTCCCATGCTTGTCGAAGGGAACTTAAACAGGATCAAAGGGCAAATTTTAGCAAGGAGAGGTTTTTTTTGCCTTTAAATTTAGAGTAGAATTTATCAATTTAGGTAATGGTCTGGTACATATTTAAAACAGTTCTGGTTTTTTTTTTTATTAAAAAGAATGCCACCTGTTATCTAGAAAATAATAATGCTATAAGAAGTCAGGGAAACCTGATTGTAGTTTTAAAATTTGTCAAAGGTAAAATAGTCTATTCAGTGAATTCAGATGGGTTGTCCCAGGATTACATTGTCTGTTTCCCCCATTATTATTGTTACCAGGTAGCCATGTCAAGGATACTCTGGGTTATGGGACATAGGTATTCTCATGAGATTTTCAGGGAAATAAATTAGTCCCATGAACAAAAGACCCTGTTGTACGAATATGGAAGAGAGAGAGAGAAAATGTAATTTTAATGTTAGGTCATTATCAGACTTACTTGCATATAAGGTAGCACTACATGCAAAAGGTGATTACAAAGTCTGGACAGAATTTTACACAAATTGATACAGAAGAGTAGCAGACGGAACAAGTAAAACTTCTCTTGTCTCTTTGCGAGACCAGGGAACACACTTGTGCTGTATCTGTGAGACGCCCTGAGCTAATTCTGGAGGTGTTTACAGTTTCAAGGTCAGAAGATCAGCAAACATGCACTCTGAAATTAAAAGATTGGGCCTTTTAATAAGGCCTGCTATGCTCAAGGAGACATCCTGACAGGGGAGGGAGGAGTGGGCCATCAGTGGCCTCCTTCCTCAAAGAAAATGTCATCTTTGTACTCTTACAAGGTTCCTGTGAGAGTGTTAATTAACGGTTACATTTCCAGCGATCAGCTTGTTGTTGTGTATCACAAATTTAAACACATTTGTATCCTTTGACCCAGCAATGCAAGTTCTAGAAGTCAATTTCCAGTAATTATTCACATTTATCTTATTTGTATACAAGGAAATTCATCTCAGAAGTACTTAAATATAACAGCAAGAATTTAGGAACAATCTAACATTTATCAATAAGTATTGAAATATTGGTTAAATTAAACGTGGTACCTTCATGTGATGAGATATTTTGATGTTGTGAATATATTTAATAACACGGGAAAATGCTCATAATATATTATTAGGTGAGAAAAAAAACCCTTCCTGATAAAACCTTGCATATATATAATCTCCATCTTTATACCCAGATACATACAGGAAATAACCCAAAGGATTTTAATAGGGCTTATGTCCGTAGGATGTATGAGGCATAACTTATATTTGACTTTATGCTTTTGTCTATATTTTCTACAGATAACATTTATATAGATGAGAAAAAACAGATGTTACCAAAAGCAAAGTGAAGTAAATTGTAGTGAGCTAGCATTTAATAGTAGTTGCTGTTCGAGGACGTCTAATCATTTTTAATAAAAATTCCTTTTGAACTCTCCATTTGTGCTGTAGAAGGACATCTGTTCTCACATCTCTCTGGCTGTATTTCATTTGAACATATTTTCGCTGAGTACTGGGGTCTACCTTTACAAGTGCATTTCTGTCACAACTCCTTTTGATCTTGAAGAAGCAGCATCAGACCAGAAGCTGGAAATCTAAGTCATAACTGCAACTCTGTTACGACCTGGCGATAAATCTGTAGACACAGTTCTTCACTTCCGCCCACCCTGGCTGGTCTGCCATGGTGCAGAAAATGGACAGAGGAGCCCATGTCCTGTAACACTGAGCCAGACCCACCGAAGGGCAGGTGGTGGGTCAGGAAGGTCCAGGCCTAGGCAGGAGCAGACATGGAAGGCTGATGTGGGTGGAGGAAGAGAGGGGGCTCCATCTTTCCAGGCTCCTCCTCTCCAAGGAAGAGGAGGCAAGCAAAGACTTTTCCGTCTCTCTGTAGAATGAAGTCTCGAGCTGCTGCTCTGCTCTGTAGAGGAAGAAGTGGGTAGAGTTCCCAAAGCAAGAAAACATCAATGAAAGGTAGTCAGAAGGGCTAAGCTACGTTTATGCTTTAAAAATATGTGTTTCAAATTAAAAATTTATACAGAATGCTCCAATTTGTCTCTAATATACAACGGAAAACCTAATGATAAGGATTTTTTAAATGCTTCTTGTTTGAAAACTTATGACAGTTTTTTAAAAAGACGCTCAAACTGGTAGGCAGGATTACTTGGAAAAAAGAATTTATAAATTTTGAATGTTGGTAATTCACAGATGGCAGATGTGGTGATTCTCAGGTAAAGAGATTATCCCATCACCTGGAGACCTAAATTAAATTAAACTGTTAAATGAAACTTCATTGCATTATTTTTAACATCGGAAGATTTACCACTAGATGGCACTTAAAATCCACGAGACTCAGAGCGATGCTTCCACGGGGAGGCAAAAGACACAGGAATACAACTTGAGTTCTCAGAACAGTATTATCTCCTTTGCAGGAAAGAAAGAAAAGCAGCCCCAAGACTATTTCGAGACAATTGAAGGGTAGGATTCTTAAAGTGAACCTATAAATGATAGAATGTTCCTCTTTAAATATAATTTCCCTTCACTTAGATTGCTATTGATGAGCAGCTTTTTAGTATTAAGACAACAGGCTGTTGGACTAATGAGGGTTTGGTGTAAATAGCGAAGGGCTGTGTTCTCTCTGAAGAGGTTTGAAGTACACGGGGAATCTAAATGTGGGGTTTTCATCCCAGCTCGGTGCCTGCTCTGTTTGGCACCGGGCTAGCTGCTCTTTTTGCCTGTGCTTAATTTGGTTTGTGCTTCTCTCATACATCAGGGGAGCAAAACCCAGAAGAAGGACATTGTGATGCACAAAATGGAGCAGCGGAGTGTAACAATTGATTTCAGAGACGTGGCAACAGCCGATCCATCTCACTGGATGTGGCAGTCGGATATGGATGGCGTGGCAGGTGGACTTGGAGTAGCAGTTGGGGTTCAGTTGTAGCCAAGGCATTATGCAACGCCACGAGGGGAAAGCAGAGACAAGTAAACAACAGCAGACCTGCAGTGGAGGCACCAGGCAGTGTGCGCAGCCAGCACGCAGAGAGGGGAAAGATGGCTGGAGCAGGAGTCGGGGTGAGGGATTTGAGGCCGACTTTCGAGCCGATCACCAGTGTGACCTTGGGCAAGTTAAGGTGTATTTGGGCCTCTGTTTCTTCACTTAAACATTGGAGAGTTTAGTTCCATGTTTTCTGAAGTCCTTTGTAAAGTTTCCAGTTCATGTCAGGACACAATGTTTTTTTCGGAGGAAGATTAGCCATGAGCTAACATCGGCCGCCAATCCTCCTCTTTTTGCTGAGGAAGCCTGGCCCTGAGCTAACATCCGTGCCCATCTTCCTCTGCTTTATATGTGGGATGCCTACCACAGCATGGAGTGCCAAGCGGTGCCATGTCCACATGCGGGATCTGAACCGGTGAACCCCGGGCTGCCAAAGCAGAATATGTGAACTTAACCATTGCCCCACCGGCCGGCCCCAGGACATAATTTTCTTTATTTGGTCATTGAAACAATTTTTTCACATGGGCATAGCAGAGATTTTATAATCCTCCCTGTTTTCTACAACAGGACCCAGAGGCTGAGAGAGCTGGTAAACATCCTGGCTCCAAGTCTAGACATTGTTTACTCTTGCTGCCCAAAGGGTGACCTGGACCTATGGGAAATGCAGCCTCCCAGGCCTCCTGGACCTAGTGAATCAGAATCTGCATTTTTACAAGATCCCCAGCTGATTCGTATGCACATTAATTTGGAAGAACCCTGCCGTCCCACTGCCTGGAAAAGTCTCAGGCTGCTGACCACAGGAGAGCTAATTTTATAGCAATGACTTCCCCTTGTCTTCCTTTCCTATGTGAGGACATCCTCGAACTGAGGGGTGGGATTTATTCATTCCTTCAACAAATATTTATTAAGTACCAATTACAGCCTCAGTCGCTGTTACTCTCTAAGGTAACAGAGCGGGACAAAAATGAGAAGATCTCGGTCTTCATGCATAAGTAAAGGAATTACCCGTCGAAGTCCTTTTTTCTCTTCCTCTTTTTCAATCTTCTATCCCAGAGGAGAATTTTAGGTGGTAAGATGAGGCTTGCAGTCTCCAGCAGCTTTTAGTGGAGGGTCTTTTGTGAGCTTCTGAAAATCTAAGATAGGGTTCCTCAACAGCACAATCGACATTTGGGGTTGGATAACTCTTTGTGGTTTTGTGTACCACAGACAGCTAGCAGCATCCCTGGCCTGTATCCATGAGATGCCAGTAGCAACCCCCTAGCTGTGACCACCAATAATGTCTCCAGACATTGCTAAATGTCCCTAGAGGCTTTATCGCCACCCGTTGAGAACTACTGATCTAAGAGGAGCTAGGATATAGCCAAGGGGAGAGGCAGCCAGAAGCCAATTAATGAGTCTGATTGGGTACAAGGTTTTCAGAAAAAGAGAGGTGAATGGAAACTTGAGCTTTCTTTCTCTCTGTCAATCCTCTTCTCCATGGTAAGGAAGTAGATACAGGTTTCAGAGCAGAAGATCTATTCAGAATTAAGTAGTGTCCATGTACTTGAAATTTGTTTAGAATTGTCTCTTAGGGACATGAAGAAAAGTAGAAGGGGAGAAATCTCTCTTACAATTTCTACACTCAAAGCATTCTCTAAAATTAATTAGCATTGTTTCTCTGGACAGTCAATAGTCAAGATTACTCGCTCCTTTTTCTTTTTTAGGTGACAAGACAAGTAGAGCGGTGTTGCCTATACACACTGAGCCAACCAGAGAATCTATAGAAAGGTTTGCTCTTCACTGTAGCTCCCCAAACAACGAGATGCCGTTTCCTCCTTTGGAGCCAGTAGAATTTAAATAATATGCCTGGAAGTCTCCTTAGCCACTAGCTTTGTCAAGTTCCTGGCTAAATTTACAGGTGTGAGAGGATATACTTCTGAAGTGATTTTAGTGCAAATAAATATCACCAGAATGAAACGAGAGCATTTCTCTTGGACAAAAGCCAAAGCAGAACAGAGTTGTACAAACCCTCTGCGTTGCTGTATCGCGAGCGGAGGGAAACGTAACCTTTCCACAGTTCTGTGTAAATTCCAGAAGGCTAGTCTGTCTGGACTGGATTGTAGCTTGACCTCTGTCCTGTAGGGACTAGAATTGATTTCCTGAAATCCCTCTTCAAACTTAAAATCTGTTCTCTTGACTCATTTGTTTAACCCCTGTGACATATGCTAAAGCTGCAGACTTTAAAATGCTGAAGGAATGCGAAGGTGGGCTTGGGCAGCGGGGGGTTGCGGGGGAAGGTCTCCATCCCACACGCAGCCTTTCTCCGGGCTGGCAATGGGAAGTGTATTATTGAAAAAGGCTGGCAGCTCGATGCATTGTTTGGCTTTCTTCCTTGGCAGTGGCAAGCAGCAAACTGTAGGGAAGTTTTCCCCTAATCTGCTGGCACCTTCTATCCTGTTGAAATGCAATATGTAGTCTGCAGCACACTGATCACTAAGAAGTGAATAATTCACTTGAAGTAATTTCTCTGTTACCATGTTTTCTGGCGTTTTTGCCTACTGCGGAGAATATCCATTCGATTTTGATAACCATTCGCTCTGGGGGTAATTAAGATAAGGTATTTGGGGGTACCCAGGTGAAGGTGCTAAATTTAAGTACAGTCCTCAGGCAGGCTGCAGTGGCTACTTCCTTGCTGCTCAATGAGTGGACTGAGAACCACGTTGCATCACCTAGGAGCTTGTTAGAAATGTAGAATCTTGGGCCCACCCAAGACCCACTGGATCAGAATTTGCATTTTAACAAGATCCCCAGGTGATTCATATATGTATCTATGTAAGTTTGAAAAACAACATTACCCTAGAGCAGCAGTCATCAACCTTGACTGCACATTGGAATCTCCTGGAAGTCTGGAAACCTCTTGATGCCCAGGCTAAATCTTAGACTGGTGGTTCTCAACTGAGGGTGACTTTGCCCCCAAGTGGACATTTTGGAACATCTGGAGACATTTTTGGTTGTCAAAACTGTAAGGGTGCAGCACCGGCCTGGTGGCATATTGGTTAAGTTCGGGGCTCCACTTCAGCTGCCTGGGGTTAACAAGTTCGGATTCTGGGCACAGACCTGCACACTGCTCATCAAGTCATGCTGTGGCAGCGTCCCACATACAAAATAGAAGAAGATTGGCACAGATGTTAGCTCAGGGACAGTCTTCCTCAAGCAAAAAGAGGAAGATTGGCAACAGATGTTAGTTTAGGGCCAATCTTACACACAAAAAACTGTAAGGGTGCTACTGACATGTAGTGGGTAGAGGCTAGGATACTGCCAAGCGCCCTACAATATAGTGGACTGACCCTTCTGACAAAGAATTATCTGGTCTGAAGTGTCAATAATGCCAGTATAGAGAAACCATGTTCTAGACCAGTTAGATGTGATCTCTGGGGATGGAAACTAGAAACCATATATATTTTTAATACTTCCCAAGTCATTCCAATATGCAGTTAAGAGTGAGAACCATTGGTAGAAGATTTATTGATAGGGAGTCATCAAGACAAGGAGCTGAGATTTAAGAGGTCCAGAAAGATGATTTTGGTTTTAGAATATAGGGTAGGTGGAGCTGTGGTGTGTGTCCAGTGATTTCAGCTGTGGGGGAAGGAGGACCACGGGACAGGGAGGCAGATGGGGGCTAGTTAGAAATCAGAATATTTTCTGGACCATAAATAAGCAGATGCAGAGACTTACTCTAGATCCAGCAGCAGGGAACAAAGGGTATACATCAGGACCAAACGTCTGGTCATAGGGACTTTTCCAGCGATCTATTTCTGCACAACAAACCCTTCCAAAACTTAGTGGCTTAAGACAACAATTTCTTGTTATCTATCACAGTTCTGTGGCCTGCCTAGGTTCAACTGGACAGTCTTGTTTAGGGTCTCTCAGGCAGGAGCTGTCAGATACTGTCTGAGGCTGCAGTCTTCTGAAGCTTGTCTGTGCTGGACATCTGAGATGGCTCACTTTCATGGCTGCCAGTGGATGCTGGCTGTTGCTGAGAGTTCAGCTGAAAGCTCATCTAAGGCTATAGATTTGAGCATCTCCCTATGTGCTTTGGGCTTCTGTCATACACCAGCTAGGTTCCCAGAGAGAGCGTCCCAAGAGCAAGTGTTCCAAGAGGCTAAAGCAGGTGTGGACCGTCGTGAATGAAAGTCATGGGGTCTGAAGGTGCTAAAGACTGTTGATGTTTTCTTAGAAATTTTACTTTTCTGAAACTTTTGTGTAATTAAATTTGTATATTGTTAAATCTTGTTGACTTAAGCTCCAGCAATAAGACTCAGAGGTAATTCTATAGGTGTTTGAATAAAATTAATACTGAAATATTTGTGAAATAAAGGACTGCTGAAAAAATATGAAATCTCAATATGTTTTCTGTTTCTGTGGTGATACTAGGGGTAGTGGTCAGGGAGTTTGTTTACTAGGAAAATAAACTTTTAAAAAATTTAAACAAAATTATTGTTAATGCCCAGGAGCGCTGCTTATTATAAATCACTCATTCATTTACTAAACCGACCATGCAGAAAGAGATGGTTGGTAGTTCCAATTTGTCTGTAATGTGTTTGAAATAATATAATAGTTAAAACTATTTTGTATTTAGATTTATTGGTAATTCAGAGCCATTTTCCCTAAATGAAATTTTTTATTTTGTAGCTGTAAATCACAGTCATCTCTCCGAGATAGTACACATCCCTTTTGGACAGTAGAAAAGGTTATAAACTTGATGGGAATGCAAATGTGTTGTTTGCATTTTGTGAAAAGAGCCAAAAAAGAAAAAAAAAGCTCATTCAATAAAGTTAAAATCCACCACAGATCTTGGACTATTATTTTTTCTTCTGTTGGTTCTCATAAGATTTTGTGAATACATCAAGTATTTATTTCCATCAAAGCGGCTGACTCTCTGGGTTCTTGTTCTTTCCTATTAACAATGCAAGTTCCAAAATTTTAATTAAATAAATATGTTCAGGATCAAGAAGTTGTATTACTCTTTGACTAGAACGAATGAGTAACTCTTTTACAGCAATCCATTGCCTCTGAACTCAGTTTACAGAAAACATTTCACCAGTTCCTTAAGACTGTGTTTCAGTGTTCCCATCATACAAGTGGGAACAATGATAGTTATGAGAATGGATAATTCTGACCCACTTCAGGGCTTTTTTAAGAAAAAAATTTTTTATGTGCTCTTCACAATTATACCACCCTCAAAGAGGTGTCACTCAAAGAAACCTGGCCTATGCAATGACGGGCTACCTTTGACAGAAAGGAAAGCACAAAAGCTTAACACGTGGACCAAAGAGTGTGGGTGAAAAAGGGAAGGATATTGTGAAAAAAGCAATTGACAAGGATTTAAAAGCTTGAGATTTAGTTCCAACTCTGTCACCGCTTTGTTACAAAGACTGGGACAAGCATTTGACTTCATAGACCACCCCCAATACCTCCTGAACTTGGTGTTGGTCAGGGAGAGGGAAGAATTAGCCCTGATTTGCCCTATCCCAGGTGAGACACTATGCACAGCACTTAGAAGGGGAATGAGTGCTGTGCAACGCAAATGTCGCATCCCCATTCCCTCTGCTGTGGCATTTAAACATCCCTTCCTGGAGTTGGCAGGAGCAGCTCTCCCCTTGAAATGGAGTCCTTTGTTTGTGCTGTTCTACCAATAAAGGGCTGCCAAATGAATAAGAGCCCTGAGATGGTCTGCTCCCCAACAGAAACAGAAAGACGCAGAACATCCTCTGAGCTTGGAGAAAGCTAATTAATAATAAGACTTTACTCCAGGCAAAGTTTCTTCTTCTCCTAGACTTCAGGCCATGCATGTGGAAGTTAATGGTCCCATGAGAGAAGTAGACAGTGGTTAGGCATCAGCTAAAAGAAGAAATGACTCTGGGCCCAAATGAATGGTTTCATTTCTGCTCTGTGCTGCAGATGCATCACCCGCATTTGCCATCCACAGGTTTATTCTAATACCGAAAACACAAAGTATTTTCAAGGTGTTTTTGGTGGTTTATGTCAGGAATAATTTACAGTATCCCGTTCTCCCTATTCGGCCCAGAACATCTGAAGTTCTGACAATGCTTTCTCATTCTGCATTTACATTGTGGGACAAGAAAGAATGGTAAAGGTATGCTTTACCAGTGAAGTATTAATCATAAAAGAGAGCTAATAAGACACAATCACTAAGTGGTGATAGCTGGCATTTAGCGAGAGCCCTGTAAATAAATTAATTTTGTTAATGATTTATTAAATAAATTAATGAAGTAGAACCATGCGAGCTGTTGGAAATAAAGAAGAGGATCAGTTATACCTGGTTGGAGATCTTGTGAATTTCATGGTTTTTGTTTTCCATCTTTAGACACAGAGTCTTGTTCATTGTGTTATGCGTCCGTCCTCTCGCTAAATCATGCCACCTTTGAATTAAGATTCAGGGAAAAATTCAGAAACCTGTTAAATGCTAAACACTTTCACCTATATTGTCTGACTTGATCTTCCCAATAGCCCTGCAAGATCAAAGTTAGCATATTGCTACCTATTCTTATTTTATAGATGAGAAAAATGAAGCTCAATGAGGTTAATTAATTTCCCCAAGGTCATATAACAATAAGCATCAGGGCCAGGACTGAACCCAGAGCTAACTTCAAGACTTTGATTATTTTTGCAATCCCCAATCTATCTTTTCACTATTATCCCGCATAGGTTGCATGGCTAGTCCTTCCAAGATCTGTATGAGGAAGAACATGTCAGCATCTTTGCCAAAAAACTTTTGCTCATGCAGTCAGCACATTTACGTCAGTCTCCATCTAAAAGTACATCTGGTCTAACCTTATCACTACTAACAACATCAGTGATTTAATTTGTCAATGAGACTTGTTAAATTATAGCCCTAGAGCCATATAACATGGTAGACCTATAAGATACCTCAAGTTTTGTCTTCCAGTTGGAGGTTGTTTTTGGAAGAATTGCAGTGTAAAGTAGGTAGTTCATAGTCATTCATCCATTCATTTAAAAAATGTGCATTGTGCTTCTAATGTGGAAGGCGCAGGTGTGGGTGCCGGAAATACAGCAGTGGACCAAAAGACAGAGTTCTTTCTCTCATGGAACTCATGTTTCAGTGGCAGGCAAGTAGTAGGAGACAGCTAATAAACAAATAAATTAGTAAATGTATAATACATCAGGAGGTAGTAAGGGCTGTGAAGAAAATGGAGCCGGGAAAGGGGACAGAAAATTGGAAGGATTGGAGGGGTGGATGGTGTGGTGCTGTTTTATATTGGTTGGTCAGACAAGACTTCTCTGATGAGGTGACAATTGAAAGAGGTAAAGGAGGGAATCACGTGGATCCCTGAGCATTCCAGGAAGTGGGACCAGTGAGTGTGAAGGCTTTGAAGTGGGAGCATTTACGGTGTGTCATATTGCTGCAGGGAGGCCAGAGTGGTGAGGCTAGGGCAAGTGAAAGGGAGACAGGAAGGAGATGAGGCTGAGGGTAGTAGGGTTGGAGGGCAGATCGTATGCAACAGTAAGGGCTTTGTCCCCTGCCCCATCCAGCATGCCTTCACATTTCTTATTTTCAGAATATTGTCCACTCTTTGTTATCTCCAGACATCCAGAGAGACTCCTTACTCATGTGTCACACTCTGGAGACCCTGCAGTGCAATGTGGACATTTACATTCTGTAATTAGGCTATGTGGGCTCAAGTCTTAACTCTTGCATGTGGCTTTGGGCAAGTTACTCAACCTGTCCAAGACTTACTTTAGTCATCTGAAAAATGGAGATAGTGATGATGATGATGATGATGATGATGACAATGATGATATCATCTACATCCCAGGGCTGTGTCATCTAAATCCCAGGCTGATTTTAAGGATCACATGAACTGGTATATGGAAGGCAGTCAAAATAGTACCTGGCACATAGGAAGCACCACGTAAGAGTGGTCCAGTCTTCTTAACAGAGAGGATAAAGATCTACTAAAGTACATCACAGTGTCCATGATGTCATTCTTCCCAAGGATCTTTTCCTTCTAAGAGGCAAAGTTTCCTGAGAATTTTGTGTGTGTGTGAGGAAGATTGGCCCTGAGCTAACATCTATTTGTTGCCAAACTTCATCTTTTTGCTGGAGCAAGATTGTCACTGAGATAACATCCATGCCAATCTTCCTCTACTTTATGTGGGGTGCCGCCACAGTGTGGCTTGACAAGTGGTGCTGGGTACCTGCCTTGGATCCGAACCTGTGAACCACAGGCAGCCAAAGCAGAGTGTGGGAACTTAACTACTATGCCACCAGACCAGCCCCCTGACAATTTTTAATAGTGGAGTCCCAGGCACGAATATCTCCTATCTAGGGGAGAGATTTTTGATTAGGAAAGACTTCCCAGCATTCTTCCTACCTCATACCTTCATAATTTACTTCTATTTACTGATAGACCAACACTTCCCTCCACCAGAATTCTAAAGGTTGTCCCTATTCCTTAGATTTTTGTCAACCCAATATACTTACGACTTTCAGAATCAAAACCTTCAGTTTTATTTTATGTTATGTTGTAAATGTTATGCATGTAAGGTTCCACACTTGCATAAAAAGTAGGTCCATCACTCCACTTTGCACTTGGAAAGGAGAAATTGCTCCAAGCTGCAGGAGAGATGGTTCAGCTTGCACATCTGAGAGTCAGAGGCAGTGGAAGATTGAGCTGTAAGGGGAGGGCCATTGTAGCATATGCTCATGAATAATGAATCTGACATTATAGCTATGCAAATGGAACACAGCAAGCTCGAAGCTAAAACTTGGTTTTATCATTTATTCACAGCCTCTTGTGTTCAGCACCTGGATAGTGCTCGGGATGGCGAGGGAACAAAGCAATCTGCTTGCTGTATTTGGAGTGGAGAAGGCCTGCATGAGGAAGCCAGATATCTGAGAGGGTGCGTTTTTCATCACAAGCTCTGAAGGTAAATGAAGGTGAACAAAATCCTAGAGGCAGTGCATACTCGGTCATCTAAAGAGTGGACAACTGTGAGAGTTTATTAAGGCACAGAGTGTCAATAATTGCTGATGCTCAGGGTAATGGACAAGTTAGAGGCTGAAGGTAATCCAACACATTTTGTGATCTTTACATTTTCATATTTAAATTTGCATGGAAGAGATATTACAATCAATTTCATCCCTCTGGAGGAAATTCTACATTTTCTGGCAGTCTTGAATTTACCTTTAGAGCAAACAATGTATTTTTTGAATTCAAACAGCAATAAAATATTGCAATTATGGAGAGAGGAGAAATTTGGATTACAAAGGCGTCTGGATTTGTTCACCTATGGTACATAGGGATGACTTCTCATTTCTGCCCCTTCACTGAGAAAAGATTGCCCACGGAGAATTTCTGATAATGGAGGGACTCTTGCTTCCGCGATTGGTTATGACTGCAGTGTAAATCCACAGCGTGAGGGAGGACCTGGCCTAGTAACTGTCCACCTAAACAGCTGCAGAAAATGAGATGACTCCGGCTTGTTTTCACAAGCTCTGCAGAGGAAGATTTCATAGTTCTTTATGATAAACAGTGATTTCCAAACAGTGACGGTCAAAAGATTCTTCCTTGTATTGCAGACAAATCTGAATTATCTCAATATAATAACATGAAGAAAACACGTCAGCACTGAAAAATAGGAAATATTGTCATCCACATGCCAAAGGCTATGAGGGATTTCGGCAAGATGAGACTGAAGTGAGACAAAATTGGAATAGCCTGTGAGTTGCCCTGCATGTTAGAATTGCCTGGAGAGTAATGAGAAGCCCAGATGTCTGAGCCTCGCTCTCCAGGTGTTTGGTTGCGATGGGTCCGGGGTGAGGCCCAGGCATTGGTGTGCTTCTGATGTGCAGCCAGGACAGGGATCCAGGGTCCTAATCAAAGCTTGTTGGTGGGTTCTAGCTTGGAGCACATGGGGCTGAGCCTGGAGGGAGGGGCAGATTGAGGGACAGAGTGTGGCAGGCATTTGCAGGTCAAGGGGTGCACCAAGGGCTCAAGTCACCCTGAGTGGGGACTCTCCAGTGGTGCCCAATCTCAGCAGCTTACACTCGGTATGGACAGCAGCACCTCGCCTCCAACTTTCAGGAACAGAATTAGAGGAAGCTGTTCCTGAAGTGGAAGGCTTGCAGGCACAACTTCTCAAATCAGCAGATTCTTTGGATTCAGGGTAATGGGGGATTGGAGCTGGTGGGTAGTGTGTCAGCCCTTCTAAGTCAGTGGCAGGGAGGTGGGAGGGTGTCCTGAGGCAGTAGAGACGTTTCTCATCAGGCATGGCACCTGGAGCTGCAGTTGCAACAAATGGAGTGGCATTACCTGAGACCCTGTCTCTCCTGCTCTCTTCGTGATGCTGGATCATGAAAAAGGCGACTGGTGCTCAATCTAAAGATCCAGCAAGAGATCTCTACTCAACAAACAAGCAGAATTTGAAGAAATACATGAGATAGCCACACACCATGTGCATTTAAACAATCAGAACTTGATGGAATCCAATTATAAAGCAACTCTATGTAAGCCCACCATATTGGTTTCTCCTCTCGGCCTTTGGTGAGCCATCTGGCTGGTCCAGCTACTCTCAGATAAAAACTGCTCTGACGACATAGAGTCACAAGAGCAGTCTCGTTTTAGTACCGGGTAATAGTCAAAACCTCAAAATAAAGCTTTTCTTCTGTCTTCTCTCTGTTCTGCTTGCTCCTAGACCCCATGCCCAGACCAGGAGGCAGAGGCAGGAAAGGGCGTTCACGATCTGGTGTGCTCCAGGCTTGGCAGACATTCAAAACTGATACTCTCTTTCACAGGGACCCTTGTCCACAAAGATTTCTCCCTGGGAACACTCTACTGCATTTCTTTGGATGAGAGTGAGGCTGCTTCCTCACTGCCTGCTTACAACTCCTTCCTATGTAAAGCTCTTCAAGGAATCTCCCTGAAGCTACACTCCTTAAGGAGGGCGGTTCTCGCCACACTGATACTTCACTCTAGAGAAATCCTCCAAATTTCAACTCACTCCTCAGCCACTTCAATTGAACCCTTTAAACCTTTTAGGCCGATGAGGGGCTGTGGTTTTAAAATCCAATTTACAGATGCCTCCTTATAGTCCTTCTTGGTGGTCCAGCACCCTGCTTTGGATGATGAGGGTCGTTCCCTCCCAGGGCTGGCTTCATAGGTGTATGATCTTTGCAGTTACACAGGGATCCTCACTCAGAAGGGCTCTGTGCTTGGATTAACATGGTGCTGTGAACATCTTTAACTTCTTAATAATTTTGGAACAAAGGGTCCTACATTTTCACCTTGAACCAGATCCAGCAAATTATGTAGCTGGTTGTGGATGCCCCGATCAAAGTGGGGGCTTTCTCTGAAACTGAGAAAACATTTAGTTTTTAGCGTCTTTTTACACCTTTTTCTGGAGGAGATTTCAGGCCTGTGTAGAATTCTCATTTTTGAGTATGGGTAAACTGGAGGAAAAATCCACACACATCAGTTTGAAGCCTATGGAAAGACTTTAAAGCATAAAAGAAGAACAGAGCTCACAGGAGGCAAAGCAAGGACATACTTGAAAAAAGATTTACCATAGGAAACAAAAGTAATTTAAGGCAGCATCTGCTTGTACTTTCAATAAAATTCAATTAAGCCTGGATTCTATGAAACACGAGATTAAAGATGAGATAAGACAATAAATATCAAAAGGAAGCTTGCTTACAGGAAGGCAAAAATCAAAAAAGAAGCCAGACAGAAACAAGAATGATGGCTTTGAAATAAAAAATGAGTTGGCAGAATCTTGTAATGCATTAGGAGTGGGGGAGTAGACCCTGTGGATAATTGCATCAGTCATACGGAGAACTAGCTTGAGAGTCTCCAAATGCCGGAAAAGGCAATGAGATGGAAATGACTGCAGAGAAGAGGAGAGACATCAAAGCGAGGCAATGGAGAGGAAGCACACAGGTCAGTGGAGTTCCTCCAGGAGATAAAGGAACAAATGGGACAGAAGCAATGCTCACAGACAGCCGAAGATTGTCTCGTTACCTCCTCAGGGGATAGGCACATGGTGGAGGGAGTGGGGGACCCCCAGGTTTTGTATTAAATCAACCTTTCTCACAAATAAAAATACTCACCGTAATAAAGAGAGATATTAATGGCAAAGTTCATGGAGTTTGAGAGTGTTTTGCTGAAAGCCCTGTGAATTGCCTGTCTGGTTCTTTGACCAAGGACCAGTCACACAGGCAGTTATAAAACATCCTCATCTTTCCCTGTTTAGGGCTCTATGCTAGGGAAGACAGTAAAAATAATAATAATACTGTTTATGAACATAGTGATTGAGACTTTACAAAATGTATTCATTTATATTTCATTTGAGTCTCCCAACAGTGCTATAGGCAGATAGTACTATCAGAAGATACAGGCCACCAGAGAGAAGTGTCACATGTTAACGGCAGGGTCTGAATCCACTTGAAGGTGTAAATAGAGCTATATTTATGACAGCCAATTAGAAGAGAAATATCCTTGAGAGTTTGGGGGTGGTTGAGAGAGGGGGAATCTTTCATTATTGTGCTTCAGAGACCTCGTTGTCATACGGTTCTGTGATTGCACCTGTAGGGCAATGGACCCAGATGGAAGGGACAGGGCATCGGATTCCTCACTTGGGTATTAGAAATGCTGTAAACATGCTCTTTGAATCTGGCAAGGAAGGACTAGTAAATCTGGCCTGAAAATAAGTTCTTTCACAGTCCAAAATATTCTAGACTCTATTTGGAACCTCATATAGTTAGTAAACAATGCAGTGCCAAATATGTAAAGGCAGTTCTTACAATCAATGGTCTATTTCCCTAAATGATATGGCTATTATAGAAGCCTATTAGAAAGATAAACAGAAAAGAATAGGGCTAGTTTCTGAATAGAAGCATGGAGGTGGTGATGTCAGATCCATTGATGTCCTTAGTAAAAAAAGAATGGGATTTGGATGAAATAAGGGGTAAAAATGGCTACAGAGCATTTTACTAAGCCAAAGTCATAATGTATGACAGGATGATAATGCATTTAATGAATCATGGAATGTTCTAGTTCAGGAATTTAGAAATGGTAAACACTTAACACTACTATTTTCCTGCTCATGGCAGACATTGCTTGTCTGTTATAACAGTCTTGCTTGCTAAGCTTAGACACAGCCTCAGAAACCTTTTCAACACAGCGTGCTGAGCAGCCTCTATCAATCCATCAGAGCTGGTATTTAAGATGTTGTTCATAATCCAGTTCAGCTCTCTAATTTTTCAGGTAAGGTTACTGAATCTCAGAAGGACAAAGTGATTCAAAGGTCACACGACCATTTGGAAAGAGAGCCAGGACTATAGCTGGGGTATTTGATTCTCTAATCAAGTCATCTTGCTGCTATATCCTATTAGAATTCAAAACTGGGATAAATGGAAGCACTTTAAGATGATAGTCCAAAACCACTTTTGATGTGTGTGTGTTATCGCTATGTGACATAACCTTTGGTGTGCATTACGTGTGTATATCACTATGTGACAACTTTGGTTTATGTGTGTGTGTGTGTGTGTGTGCATGTTATCGCTATGTGGTCTGATTGGTGTGCGAATGTTTGTGTTATCACTATTAATCAAAAGTGCTCTCCTAGATGCCAGACCCTAGCCCCAGAATTTACAAATTCTGTCAAACTCAAATTTCTTTCATTTTGAAGTAGAAAGTTTTCTCCCCTTTTAAACCAAACAACCAAAAATAAGGAGAAAAAAAGCCTTCAAACCCTCTCATGAACCATGTCTTCCTTGAACCACTGTCCTACCTCACCCTTCTCTCTCACCATGCTTCTTTGAAGTGAAAAAATTTACATTCTCTACTTTCTTCATTTTGTGTTATTCTTCAATCTCCTGTAATTTGGTTTTTGACCCCAATACTCTAGTGAAACAGCTACTGAACAGGTCACCAACGACCTCATAGCCAAATCGAATGGACTTTTGCTATTCTTACTTTACAGACCCCGTATTTGATGATATTGACCACCACTGGTCTTGAAACCCTTTTTCATTCCTTGCCAATATATTCTCTTGATTGTGCTTCACTTCATCCCAGGTACCCTCCCTTCTCCTCCTCAGCCTTTGCCTTTGGCTCATAGCTTTCCTCTTCCTATACACTATCCTTGGGCAATATTCTCTATCCTCATGATTTTAATGTCCACTTGTTTGTGATGGCTCTCACAGCTGTCTCCAGCCATGACTTCTCTCCAGAGTTTCAGATTCATACTTCCAGGAGGTTGCCGCACCTGTACACTTGGTGATTCTTCTCTGGGCACTTGAAAATCATCATGTCCCAAAGTGAACTACTCATCTTTCTCTCCAAGTCCAAGACCAAGAACACTGACTTTGAGGAGTGTGTGTTTACAGTCTCTTTTCATAGCGTCATTGCCTATCTTTTAATCTGAGATAAAAACCAGAGAATCAGCCTACATTCCTCTCTCCACGCCTCCCCACTTTCAATCTCCAAGTTGTGTTGATTTCATTTCTTCAAGGTTTCTTGAAGTCCTTCTAATTCAGATCTACATCCCTTGTTGCCTGAACGATGTAGGAACCTGCTAACTGGTCCTGTGTCATGTCCTGCTTCCGTTAAATCCTCCTCTCACTCTGCATCCAGAGTGGTCCCCCTCAAGTCAATTCTTGCCTTGTTACTTTGTGACTCAAAACTTTACATCAGCTCCCCTTTGCCTTGCTTAGTAAAGTCCATGCTCCTTAATGTGACTTCAACACTTTGGTATTATCTTTTCTTTACTGTTCCCCACATTACTCTCTGCTTTCACTTTACGTGCTTACTGTACCACCAGTGGCCCCCCACCACATGTACTCCCACTCTCACATCAATCTTCTTCCTGTAGCCTTTCTTTCAAATGTGTTTCTGTCTTGTTGTGATGCACTGAGTCCCAGCTATGTTATCTGTGGTAATATGAATGTAAGTGCCTGCCTGAGACCATGAACACTCTCCATGGGGGCAAGCCCACATAAATCCCCTACGCTGCCTGGGGTTCTTTCACTACAAGCTTCAGAATCCCCTTACTGATGGGAAAGCAGGAGGTGAGTTGCAAGATCATCTTAGATTGAGCATTGGCTAACCAGACCCTAAATGCCACATTTGTTTCCCCCTCAGGGAACTCCAGAGTCCAGAATTGGAGTCTGGAGGAAAGGGGGCAGGGCGTACAAGTGGAGACCGAGACTTTGGACTGAGGTTCTGGCAGTCCAAGTCTCAGACTCAACCTGAGTAATTCCCTGCTTGGCGATGTCTTAGCAAATCATACATCATATGAATTCTCAAGTCAACTTTCTCTGATTTGTTTCCTCCAGGCATCCACAGTAGAAGCAGCAGCCTTGGGCGGTGGGGAATTTTTAAAATGAAGTGTTAGCAGCTAAGAAACCAGATCTACCCACAATTGGCAGGGAGATGCTGGAACAGCTTTGGGTACGGCTTCCAATGGTCCCAATCCCTAATCCTTCCCGTCCTTCTTTACCTGGCCAACTCTAAACAGACCTTTGAAACTTCTCTACTCAAAGTGTGGTCTGCAAAGGCTCAACATTGGCACCACTTGGGATCTTGTAAGAAACATAGAATCCCAGGCTCCACATCAGACCTGTTGTCAGAATCTGCAGGTCAACCATATCCCCAGGTGGTTTGGTGCACACTCAATTGAGATGCATTGCTCTAAAACGCACCTCATACATCAGTTCTTCCCGCAGACTTTGAACATCTGGATTGTACACACTGGCCCACATTCGACCTCCCCATATCACCTTGTTGATAATTTAAAAAAAAATTCTTTCTTAACCATACTATTTGGAAATAATCCATTTATTATCTGTCGCTCCCTTTGGACCATCTCTGCCAAATAGAAATATAATTCAAGCTGAAAATACAAAGGAAATGCATAATTAAAAGTTTTGTAGTAGCCACATTTAAGAACGTGAAAAGAAACAGAAGAGATTAATTTTAATTATATATTTTATTTAACTCAATATATCCAAAATATTATCATGCCAAAATATAGTCAGTTTAACAAATTATTGAGGCAATTTACATTATTTTTCATACTAAGTCTTCAAAATCACTTGCATATTTTATCCTTACTGCACATTTGAGTTAAGATAGTCACCTTTCCGGGTGCTCAATAGCCACCTGTGAGAGTGTAGGCATTTGTAGACATAGATTCTAAGGTCCTTTATCGGTTGAATTCTGTTGTTGAACACAGTTATCTGGTGTGTAACAAGCACTCAGTGAATTCACTCATCAACCATTTAGTCATTAAACAAATGCTGAGTGTCTTCCATATGCCAGGCTCAGTTCTAAACGCTGGGGATACAGCTGTGAATAAAACAAAGTCCTCATCCTCAAGGAACTTACAGTCCAGGGTAAGAAAGGCTATAAACACATACACAAAAAAATGCATCCTATGTTGGGTGTGGGCTACTTCGGGGAGCAGACACTTGAGCTTAGATTTGAATGCAATAAGGAGTGAGTCTCGGAGATACATGGGGAGGGGAAGGGAAGCATTCCTGGCAGAAGGGACAACAGAAGCAAAGGTCCTGGAGAGGGCATGTGCTTGGCAAATTTGAGGAAGACAATAGAGGGTAGTGAGCTGGAGTAAAGTGAGTGAGGGGAGGAGGGGCGGGAGAGGAGGTAAACTAAGGACCCAGGGGCTAGATGATGTTGGGATTTGCTGGTCATGGTAAGAACTTTGGACTTTGTACAAGGTGTGAGGAAAGCCCTTGGAGGGTTTTTGAACAGGGTTGTCACATGAACTGGTATTGGTTGTGAAAAGTTCACCCTGGTCCTTGGTGGAGAACAGACCGTGCGGGAAGCAGGAACACTAGTCGCACTGAACCTGAGTCAGAATGTATGAAGCCGTTCTCTTCACACAGGTACAACTGAAGCTCGTCTCTGGTTTCCCAGGGGAGTCTGCTTCGGGCGAGGTGTACGCCACTTCCAGAGCTGCCTTTTGTCTTCGTCTTCGCTGTGCTGTGTCTCAGCTGCGTACGAGGCAGCCCTCGACAGGTGTTTACCTATTCCTCCACCTTCTTACGTCTCATTGTTGTGCTTGCTGACTGACATGCCACTCTCTGTAATTTATGGCTGACTGAGTCCTACTGCCATGCATTTTTCATCATTTTAAAATTAAACACAAGTATATATACATCTACCCTATGTTATTTTACGATGCTTTCCTGCTCAGCAAAGTGTCAGTTTGACAGCCCCGGTGCTTCGCCCAGTACCAGAAGCCTGGGTGGTGTTAGGAAGACCCCCTCGGGGGCTGATTAAAATCTCTGCCTGGTGTCACCTGCCTGAAACAGAAGCCTAGTGCCTTCTGCCACCAGGCAAAACACTTCCAATGCTCAACATGAGGCATAGAGTTTCATCCTTTGGAATGAAATTTGAAACTGCATCTGCTGTAAGGTGTTTGGAATTTAGCCTAGTTGTCAAATTGAATCTAACTTCAGTTGTGGCAAAATTGTGAAGTCAGGAAAGTTTGCTTTTGGTGCCCCCAGATTACTTCCACTACTGCAGCTACACACATCTACAATAAAAATTACTGTCGCTGCACCATGACCACAATAACAATACTTAATTTTTATTTATATCAGGTGCTGTCTATTCACGATCTCATTTAATCCTCCCAACAACTTTATGAGACAGGTACTGTTATTATCTCCATTTTACAGAGGGGAAAATAGAAACAGAAATAGTGTGCCCAGGTAGCTGGAATACTTGAGATCTAAACTTAGGTCGGCTTCCCTGAGTCCACTTTCTCAAATGCTATGCTATACTGCATCCAAGACTGTTCGTTTTTCTTTTCTCCATTTATTCACTCACTCATTCCACTACATCCTTGTTCCTTGTAGTCTTTGTGTTCACAGTCTACAGGAAGTTATTGAAGGATAAGAATAGTCTGTCAGGGGCCAGCCTCGTGACCGAGTGGTTAAGTTGGTGCACTCCACTTTGCTGGCCCAGGGTTTTGCTGGTTTGGATCCTGGGTGTGGACCTAGCACTGTTCATCAGGCCATGCTGAGGCGGCATCCCACATAGCACAACTAGAAGGACCTGCAACTAGAATATACAATTATGTACTAGGGGTCTTTGGGGAGAAGAAAAAAGAAAGGAGATTGACAACAGATGTTGGCTCAGGTGCCAATCTTAAAATAAAAAAGAATGTTCTGTCAGGGGTTGGCCCAGTGGTGTAGTGATTAAATTCACACACTCTGCTTTGGTGGCCCAGGGTTCAAAGGTTCAGATCCTGGGTGTGGACCTACACACTGCTCATCAAGCTGTGCTGTGGTGGTGTCTCATATACAAAGTAGAGGAAGACTGGCATGGATGTTAGCTCAGGGACCATGTTCCTCAAGCAAACAGGGGAAGATTGGCAACAGATGTTGGCTCAGGGCCAATCTTCCCCACAGCATGTTCTGTCAGGTCATGGTTCTAGACTTCAGAGAGGAATCTCTATTTATCAAGGGCCTGCTCTATTGTGATCATAGAGCTTTATCCTTGTTATGCTTATAATTGTCATCTGGTAGATAAGGAAACTGAGGCTCCCTAAGGTTGGGTTCCCCAGAAGCAGACTCTGTGATGAGGATTCCTGTGGAAGGGATATTAGGAAATGTTCGCTAGCTGGGGTGGGGAAATTGGCATGGAGAAGGTTAGGAGGCCAAGCAAAGGTGTTCAGTTTTGACCTTAAATCACAGGAAGCTCTATAGTCACTGTGGGTCTTCAAGAATGTTCTCATAGGGGCAAGGTGACTAGGGTATTTATATTTAAACCTCTGTACCCATCAGTTGCTGGCCAAGGGTTGCCATCTTCAGTACTTGGGGCTCTCTGTCAGCCTGAGGATGTCTCTGACAAAGAAAGGTGGTGCAGGCCTTTAAGAAGGAAAAACATCATAAGTTAGTCTGCACAAAAATGAAAATGGATCAGAGGGGAAATGGGCAGAGTCCTGACAGCATCTTCCAGAGGCCTAATGAGAGGATGTGAGTTTCTCCAAAGTGGCAGAGCTACAGTTAAAACCAGGGTCTAAATTCACTTCAAAGCCTGGGTCATTGTCTTTCTTGCTACAAGTAATGCTGAGTTGCCCTGGGCAGTATTGGTAGGTGACATGGAAACTTTTTCAGAACCCCTGAAGTCATAATCCCATGAAGTTACTTCTACCTATGGGTAAAACCAGTTATGTCAACAAGACAGCAAAAATTCTGCTGTGGTTTCTGGGGAAGTCTGTACTTTTTCTTCCTTTCATTTTTTTTAGTTTATAAATCTTGTTTTTAACAGCTTTATTGAAATATAGTTCACATACCGTATAATTCAGCCATTTAAAGTGTACAGTTCAATGACTTTTAATATATTCACAGTTGTGCAGCCATCAACAATATTTAATTTTAGAGCATGTTCATCACCCCTAAAGAACCTTCCTACCTATTAGCAGTCACTTCATATTCTCTTCTCTAAGACTCTGCAAATAATTATTTATTTTCTGTCTATGCTTGTTCTGGATATTTCATATAAATAGGATATGTAATATGTAGCTTTGGGTCCGGCTTTTTTTCAGTTAGCATAGTATTTTCAAGGTTCATCCATATGTAGCATGTATTAGAATATATAGTTTTTATGACTGAATGATATTATATTGTAAAGATATACCATATTTTGTTTATACATTTCTTGGTTGATGGACATTTGGGTTGTTTACGGTTTGATTTTGTTTTGTTTTTTGGTGAGGAAGATTGTCCCTGAGCTAACTTCTGTGCCAACCTTCCTCTACGTCGTATGTGGGATGCTGCCACAGCATGGCTTGATGAGTAGTGTGTAGGTCTGTGCCCAGGATCCAAACTCGTGGACCCTGGGCCACCAAAGTGGAGCACGTGAACTCTACCACTATGCCACTGGACTGGCCCCTGTTTACACTTTTTGCTATTATGCTATGAACTTGTGTGCAAGGTTTTCTGTGAACATTTGTTTTTAATTCTCTTGGGTATATAGCTAGGTGGAATTGCTGGGGCATATGCACACTTTAGGTACAAATTTTTGAGGAGCTGCCAAACAATTTTCCAAAGCAACTGCACCATTTTACATTCCACCCAGAAATGTAGGAGGGTTCTGATTTCTCTGCATCTTTGCCAACCCTTGTTATTGTGTGTCTTTTTTATTGTAGGCACCCTAGTGGGTGTGAAGGGGTATCTCGTTGTGGTTTTGATTTACATTTCCCATTAGGAATGGGATATTGAGTCGTTTCATGTGCTTATTGGCCATTTTTATACCTTCTTTGCATAAATGTCTATTTAGATCCTTTGCCAATTGTTTTAATTGGATTACTTGTTTTTATATCGTTGAGTTGTAATAGTTATATATTCTGGATAATAGAGACTTAGGTAAATGATTTGCAAATGTTTTCTTCCCTTCTGTGTATTGTCTTTTCACTATCTTTATTTTTTCCTTTGAAGCACAAAAGTTTTTAATTTTCATGAAGTCCAATTTGTCTATTTTTTTTGCTTGGGCTTTAGGTGTCATAGCTGGTAAACAATTGCTAATCCAAGGTAACAAAAATTTTTACTTAATGTTTTCATCTGAGAATTTTATAATTTTAGCCCTTACACTTAGGTCTTTGATCCATTTTGAGTTAGTTATTGCATATGGTGTGAGGTAAGGGACCAACTTCATTCTTTTGCATGTGGATATCAAGTTGATAGTTGTATTTTCTGGTTCTAGGCACCATCCCCTCCCTTTTCTCCTTCTTCCTACCTGGATTTCAGAGGAGATGATTGGGGATGCTCATGACTGTGAGGGAAAAGCCAGCAGAATTTTGGAAATTCTGGCATTGAATGGTTAATTGGACTTCTTATGAAGTAATCCCCACCCCAGTCCCCCAAAACAAACAATAACCCCCTACCCCCAACCCCCAAACCATAATTATTTAGAGGTTTTCTGTTATCTTGTAGCCCAAAGCACTACTCTTCGATTCATCACTTCTCCGTTCTCTCCTGAAGTAGATGTTTCATGTACCAGTTCATGTTCCACCTCACAGTGACTCCACCTCGACTGAAAATTTTCTCCAAACAGAATAGGATGCCATATTAATCATGGATGGTCTATAAGACCTCCTGTTGTTGGTCAAATGTGAATGACCCCAGGCTGGACTCACATAAGCTGGGCCAGTCAGGTCCTTTTCCTTAGAAATAGAGAAATATGGAAGGTTGAACTGAGACAGCTTTTGAGAGAAGGTTCATTGTTTTCTCTAGCTGAGGTCTTTGAAGCCACAGTGACTTCTGTCTTTCTTAGGGCTTCTTGTTTCTTTCTTTCTTTCTGTGCAACAACCCCTCCCCCCCCCCACCACTCCTACCCTACCCCATCCTTCAAAATTTTATTTTTGGCTAATTTGTTTCTTGCTTAAGTGAGACAGAATTGATTTGTTACATGGGACCAAAAGAACCATAGCCACATATTTTTTGCCTGTCATGGTCCCACTCTTTCTCTATTCAGATGGCCATCCATACGGTCACCTGGGTATTTTCTCCACATGGAATTGGTATGTGAGGTACTACATCCAAAACTGCACTCAGGTAGCCCAGGACTTACGATTTTCTTTTTCACAAATATAAAACAAATAATTGTTTTAGAAAGGCTCTGATAATCTTCCCTATTAGATCATAGACAATTTGAGAGCAGTAAAGGTAAAATCCAGGGAAGGTTAGAATAGTCATATGTTTAAACACTCACTATTTACTTTTCTTAGAAAGAGTTTGTAGTGCACCATATTTGTCCTCTGGTAGACCAATATCAGGCAGAACCGCAGAATATCGGGCATCCCTTCACTGAGGAAGACGAATGGATAACTCAGGTCTCAGGTTTGTGGGTTTTGGCTACTGCAGGTTTGTAAACGCCCAGGCATTTTTTCTCAAAGATCTATGGGATGCTGAGAAGAACCCTGGAAACTCTGGTTCCAATGAAGGCAGAACGTCTTTAAGTTCCATTCTGGCCTGGGCTGTCTTGGTTTCGATTGTGACTCTAGTTTTACTTTGATTGGGCTGAACCAAACCTTCGGAGGTCATGATGGGGGTTTTCTATTACAAAGTTTTGGCATCATGTTGTCATCTTTAAAAAATACTTTCTTTGTTAAATTGCTTAGTGTCCAATGAGTACCAGACATTGTGCTAAGTGCTAGAGATATAAATATGAATAAGATAAGCACTCTGTCTGCAAAGCTTTTGCTACTTCTCCCTATTATATGGCAGAAGGAACTCTGCCACACATTCTGCAGAAACAGTGTCATCTTTTCCAGTTATTCTTTCATCGGTCAAGATAGCTTATCTATGTATCTATCTATGCATCTATGTATATATGTATCCATCCATCTATCAATCCATCCCCATCCATCCATCCATCCACAATAGTATAGGCAAGGTTATGCTGTGGTAACCAATAACCTTAATATCTCACTGACTTTAAGCAACAGAAATTTATTTTCTGGTCAAAATAAACTTTGGATACTTTCATAGGGGAGGGCTCTGTTCCATGTTGCTCTCACTCAGAGATCTATTCAGGTTGTTGGAGCCTCAACCGCCTGGTCACTGCAGTAGTTGGAAGGGCACACTTTGGGTTATTGCACTGGCAATTACATGCTCCCATGTAGAAGGGCCACATGTCCCTTTTGCTCACAACCAAATAGCCACATCTAAATTGAAGGGGCAGGGCATGCTCTCCTGTGCCCTGAAGTGGGTGAATTGGAAATACTGGTGAGCAGCACAAGTGTCTATCATTCCAGCTCTCACTCTCTCTCTCACTCCCCTCCTCTTTTTTCTCCCCTCCCCCTTTCTCCTTGTCTTCCTCCTTTTTCTTTTTTTCCTTATCTATCTTTACTTATCTTCCTAAACTTAATTTGTCATATAATTTAAAAAAGCACCATAGTTTAAAAAAAACCTTCTTATTGTAAAATCTGTGACAAGGAGGCAAGAGATTTCTCCCTATTATCATATAGCCAAATGTCCATGAACTCAAGGTCTTTTGTATTAACACTCAAAGGTAAAGATAAAAAGAGACAAGCAAGACCATGTATCCCACTAGCAGTACAAACCCAGAAAATTTGATAACCAGTTGTATTAGTTTCCTGCGGCTGTTGCAACAAATCACCTGACAGCTGGTGGCTTATACGAACACCCTTCAGTTCTGGAGGTCAGAGGGAAATTAGCATCCAAGATGTCGGAGGGGCCTGGCTCCCTTGGGACGTTCTAGGGACGAATCCATTTTTTGCCTTTCCTAGTTTCTGGAGCTGCATTCCTTGCCTCATGGTCATTTTCTCCATCTTTAAAGCCAGCAGTATAGCATCTTCAGGTCTCTCTCTGCTTTTTTTGATATTTCACTTTCTCCTCTTCTGTCTCTTAAATCAAGTCTGCCTCTGCCTCTCTCATATAAGGACACTTATGGTTATATTTAGGGCCCACCTGGATGATCGGGATAGTCTCCACATCTCAAAATCCTTAACCTAATCACACTTGTAAAGTCACTTTTGCCATATAAGGTAACATTCACAGGTACTGAGAATTAGTACCTGGATATCTTAAGGGGCTCTTCATCACCTTACCACACCAGTTATATGAAAAAGAGTGAAACTGCATCTCTAATGTTGGAGACAAAGATTAAGGATACTGTTTATTGATCCATCTCTGTACCTATTTTCACAGCGGTTGCCAGAGCACAACTTGCTACAAAAGAAATGGGATCCAAAAATCGTACAATAATTACTAATTGTAGGTCATTTTTGATAGCTGCTCTTGAAGATTTTTTTAATGCTGATTTGGAATTTGTTGCACCCAGAGATTACATTTCATATTCAGAATCCAAACGCATTTTATTTTATAAGTATAGTGACTGGATCTGCTGCATTTAGCAGAAAATTCATTGCTTATACCTCCAAAATGAAACTCGTTGGAAACATTTTGTACATATGGGGCTATGAATTACGATTTTCCCTTTACAAGGTATTTGCAAGTCAGAAAAGCAAAATCATTGCTTTCTCCCCCCCCCCCCCCACCCCGATTCCTTTGGGAATGAAGCAGTGAATCTCATCTTCTGGCAAGTCAGAAACTCTCTCTCATATTCAAGCAAGCTTGTGCAGACACCCCAAATGAAAGACCGAAGCTCACAAATGTCACGCACACCGAAAGAAGAGGAGACCTAAATTGAATATTAATGAGTAATGAAAGTTGAAAACAAAATTACCTGTTGGAAATGTGCTCATGAGTTATGAGGACAACTTCCGAGTCTTTTCTTCCCACTGCATTTTGAAAATAGCTGTCCAGGAGGTGGTAAGTGAGCCCTGAGATCCTGATATATTTTTCCAGGATGACTGCAGACTCTTGAGCAAATAATTTGTTCCATATTGCTGAATTCTTAAGAAATAAAATTGCTCACCCTAATAAAAGCCTTTTTAGGACTCAGGGTAATTTCTGCCTGGTGTGTTCAGTGCCTTTCACCCCCATCTTTTGGCCATTAGACTCTTACCGAGCTAATGCAATAATTCCTTGGCACTTTTCTCTTGCAGCTGCTGACAGGGTGAACTTTTCCTTGGGCCTGTGGCGCCCGGCTGTCAGGAGGACTGTAACTACTTTCACATTTTTATTCATTAAAGGAACTAAAGTGGGAATACTTCAGTGTCTCCTGTGGCTTCCGTTGAATCTTTGAGGTTATACGAACCTGATCTCATCAAAATTAATGGCTTATGGTCATTCACGCTATCACTGTTAATGGGATTGAGCAGGCATTATTCCCTGCAGAAACGGTGCTTATTTGGGACTTATAATACAGCACAGTTTGGGAGTAGGGTCGACCGAGACTTTGACCACCCTGTACAGTAGGAATTTGGAGCATTTAGCAAAGATAGTTTGCAAAATGAATATTGCTAGCACTGGCTGCAAATTGCTGCTGTTGCTCAAGCAATCTGTGGTAAAAGAGAGCAATGATGTTTGAGGACAGGTTTAAAAAATGTACCGGTGTTAACAAAACAAAGGCTATACTTTAGACTCTGTAACAATGTAAGAGAAATTATTTTTCTTTTAGTATAGGACCTGGCAAGACTGGCCATTTGGCTGTTTCAACCTGTGACTTCCCCCCACCACACCCCCTTCTAGAAGAGCAGAGGATCAAATACTCTAGACTTACCTTTGTTTAGTTTCATCTCCTTCCATTTGTCCATTCTTCTCAGATAGCCAGTGAGGTCACAAAGCTTTGTCAAGGTTGGTGTGGTTCAGCCTCATTCTGAGGCAGGACAAGGCTGGATCCTGGGGCAAGCATAGACAAAGGTCACTATTTAGTGCGAGAAGCAAAAGTGGAACTGGAAGGAAATTAGGGTCACATTCGATATTGACATTGCAGGAAATATCGGTTAAAGTAGGGTCAAGAACAAAGACAATAACAAAAGGACAAAGCATGGGAATTGGTTCAGGTGTAGAGTGGTCCTCACGAATTCAGAAGACTGCTTTATATTGCCTTAGGGATTACTTTAATGGCTCAAGGTGGCATCTCTATAACCAATTGGCACCTAACATCAGGCACTAGTTGGGGTTTATATAACTATTCATCCATCCGTTCATTTACAAACATGTTCCAAGTAATGTAGAATTGGCCTTTACTGGGGACTCAAGGCCTCGTGCATCCCTCTCCTCCCAGTCAGCCCTATGCCAAAGTAATAGGGAAAGATGAATGTTAAGGACACTTATTTGGCCTAAGTGTTGGGGAGCCTTGATTTCTCACCAGTCCAGTCCAGTAAAAGGGACTGGAAGCTCTTTACACTTGCACAGAGTCACACACTCGTGGAAAGCCTGGGATCTGACATGGATGCTCCCTTTCTCCTTCTGTTCTGTGTTTTGCTTTTTCTTACTACAAAGCACTGAGAGTTAAGGTTGAGTTAAGGGTATAGGCCTTAGGGGAAAGAGAAAGGCAATCTCATAGGCTGCTCTTCAGCTCAGGCAGATGGAATTAGCCATACAATCCTGCCCAGCTTACCAGGGGTCTCCCCTTGGTGTGTGGAGTAAACCTCAGAGTAATAACGGGTGTTCATTTGCCTGGCCTTGAGCTCTGTGCATCTCTTTTTCAGAAACTTCTTCACATGTGGCTATGGAAGGGTAGGGTTTTGCTATTCGGTTCCAGGTTTCTAGCTGTAGCTCTGTCAGTTTCTACCTACTACAGAAGTGACAGACTTGAAAGGAAGGCAGGAGGTGAGGTCCGGGGCTGGAGAATGGTAAGAAGTTTCTGCAGATAGAGGTTGGGTGCTATAGCGAGAATGACAGGGAAGGCTTGTTTGAAGGGACAGAGGGATGAGGAGGCAGCAGGTCACCAGGCCCGGCTCATGGAGAGGGGTAGGAAGGGAAAAACTTCTGGCGAAGCAAGGCCCAGCAAGCCAGCAGGTTAGGCATCTGGGACACCTGGTAAAACAAAGAAAGTGCACTTTGTTTTTTCAAAAGAAACAGGCATATTCGTGAGAAAGGAGCCATAGGGGAAGTGCAATGAGATACGGAGAGGTGTGACATTAACTTGAACTGGGCACTGACTTGTGTTATTACTCAAAGGAGAGGTTTGTTTTTTTTTTAACTTTTTATTAAGATTATGATAGTTTACAACCTCGTGAAATTTCAGTTGTACATTATTGTTAGTCATGTTGTAGGTGCACCACTTCACCCTTTGTGCCCTTCCCCCACCCCCCTTTCCCCTGGTAACCACCAATCAGTTCTCTTTGTCTCTATGTTTAACTTCCACCTATGAGTGGAGTCATACAGAGTTCGTCTTTCTCTGTCTGGCTTATTTCACTTAACATAATACCTTCAAGGTCCATCCATGTTGTTGTGGATGGGACGATTTTGTCTTTTTTTCTGGCTGAGTACTATTCCATTGTATATATACATATATATACCATATCTTCTTTATCCAATCCTCAGTTGATGGGCATTTAGGTCGTCAAAGGAGAGTTTTAACCACTTTATTTGCAAACAGCGCATGTTAATAGAATGAAGCAGGAACACCTTTCCTTCCCAGGCATAAATTCAGAATCCAGGACTTTTCCTGACCGGGATGATGAAATTAACATTGTATAGTAATTTGTCATAGTTTTTAATGGTCAAAAGAGTACCTTCATGGTAGTTATTGGCAAGACATATGGTAACTGAAATTTAAGATCCTGAAAATTCAGACTCAGTAATTTCACAATGTATGGCTGTTATCTTAAAATACGTCCAGTAGCCTTCTTATCCAGTTATAAAAGGATACATACTCATCATGATTTTTTTTTAAATACAGAGAGGTACAAAGGGTAAAATTAAAATCACCTGCCTACAGATAATCACTATTCATAATTTAGAGTATATTCTTTCAATCTTTAACTGTGCATTAATACACACACACAAATTTTAGGAAAACACGATTATACTATGTTTATTCTTTCTGTAATCTCTTTTCACTAATACATAGAAAATTTTTCCAAAGCCATTAAGCATTTGTTTCAATATCATTAATACTCCATTTATCTAAGTAATTGATTTAATTAATCCCCTATTGTTAAGGGATTAACCCCCTCCCCCAAATTCTTCACTATTATTAACAGTGCTGTAATGCGTGTCATTTGATCAATCTCCAAATGTTGACTGAGTACTTAGTATATGTCAAGACTTGTACATGGCTGAATATAAATATACAAAACAGCCTTAGTTCCTACCCTCATGCAGGTTAGTCTAGTAAGAGATACAGATAATAAACAAATAGTAAGAGATACAGATAATAAACAAATAAACCAACAGGCATAAATGTTTTGTGGTTGCCCCACGGAGGACAGATCAACTCACACCTAAAATTGGTTTGGATATCAAAACTGATGATGCCTCAAGCACGAAGAGGGTATGAGAAGGTTTATTACTCACATAATGGGACATTCTAGAAAGAGCAGGGCAGCAGCAAGCTGGCCCAGAAGGCATGAGCCAAGTAGAAACAGTGGACTGGGCCTTTCTAGTGGCCAGGAGATGGGGACTGGTGAGGTCTGAACTTCCTGCTGGCGCAGAACAGGAAGGATTTGAGGTTCTGTCATGCAGGCAGGGGAGAGAGGCGGGGATCTAAAAGTTGTCCAAGGTCAAACATCAAAAACGGTGTCTTTCACAATAGGTAAAAAAGCGGGTTCTTTCACAATAGGTAATTGCAAATTGAGGAAACGACGTGAAGACAAACAATAATTTGGAGCAGGATTATTGAGTCATTAGAATGAGGTGGTCGGGGAGGGCTGTTCTGAGGGGTGACTTATAAATTGAGAAGTGAAGAGTCAGAAGAAACGAGTCAGGTGAAAAACTGGGAGTGGACGGGTGGGAGCCTGTGGAGGGAACAGCATATGCAAAGTGCAAAAGAGATTTTTATGTCCAAGGAAGGTCATGAGTAAGAGGGAGGGGGCACTAAGACGAGACTGTTGAAGTAGGAAAGGGCTAGCTCCTGCAGGGCTTGGTATTAAGAAGTTTGTATTATATTCTGAGTGCAAGAGGAAGCCATTGATGTATTTTAAGCAGAGGATTGATGTTATCTGACTACTTCGGCTGTCATGTAAAGACTGTATTGTGGGGGCCAAACATGGCAGGAGAGAGAATATTTAGAAAGTTATCGCGGTAGTCCAGCGGAGATATGATGGTGGTTTGGCAGTGAAGACGGAGCAAAGTGAATAATTTACGATATTTAGGAGGTAAATAATCAGGACATTGTGGCCAAATGGAGGAAATGAGTCGATCTTTCCCAAGTAATCTCAAACCTCCTGGCTTGAACAATTAGGTAGATATTGGTGCCATTTATTGTGATGCAGTCAGTAGTGGAGGCAAGAGATTTACCGGGGGAGTGGGTGGCAGGGTTTGGGCATGGGATGGATTCAGGAGTTCTGTTTTTGACAAGTTAGCTTTGATAGGTTTGTGAGATATCCAGGTAGAGATGCTGCATTAGTTAGGGTTCTCCAGAGAAACAGGACCTGTAGAATGTATACAGATATGTAAGAGGAGATTTATTATAGGAATTGGCTCACGTGGTTATGGAGGCTGAGAAGTCCCCTGATCCACCATCTGCAAGCTGGAGACGCAGGAAAGCCAGTGGTACAATTCAGTCTGGCTCTGAAGGCCTGAGAATGGAGGTGGGGGCTGTTGGTATAAGTCTCAATCAGAGTCCGAAAGCCCAGGAACTAGGATTTCCTATGTCCAAGGGCAGGAGAAGATGGATGTCTCAGTTTAAGAAGAAAGAGTGAGGGGCCACCCGGTGGCGCAGTGGTTAAGTCTGCATGTTCCGCTTCGGCGGCCCAGGGTTCACCGGTTCAGATCCCGGGTGCGGACATGGCACCGCATGGAGAGCCATGCTGTGGCAGGCGTCCCATGTATAAAGTAGAGGAAGATGGGCATGGATGTTACCTCAGGGCCAGTCTTCTTCAGCAAAAAGAGGAAGATTGGCAACAGATGTTAGCTCAGGGCTGTTCATCCTCAAAAAAAAAGAGAGAGTGAATTCACTCTCCTCTACCTTTTTGTGCTATTGCAGCCCTCAAAGGACTGGGGGATGCCCACCACATTGGGGAAGGCCGTCTATTTTACTCAGTTCACCAATTCAAACGCTAATCTCTTCCAGAAATACCCTCACAGACATACCCAGAAATAATGTTTTACCAGCTATCTGGGCATCTCTCAGTCCAATCAAACTTACATAAAGTTAATCACAGATGCCAAACATTTAGTTGGACAAGTGAGTCTGGAGCTCCGACGAGAGGTTTGAGATGGAGAATAAATTTGGGAGTGGTTAGCACATAGACGACACTTAAAGCAAGAGACTGGTTAAAATCATCAAAGGAGACAAAGGTGGGGTAAAGGAGAAGGTGCTAGTAAGCAACATGATAAGGAAGTTGCTGGAATAGTAGGAAGAAAATGAGGCGAACACAGTGTCATGAAAGCCGAAGAGAAAGTACAGCAAGGAGGATGGAGCGGTCAACTTTGCTGAATGTCACGGAGACGTCAAATAAGGTAAAATGTCAAAGTGTCTGGTGGATTTTGCAGTGGGGGTCACTGGTGAGTTTGAAGAACACCTTTTCAGTAAATTAGTGGGTGTGACAGATGTCAGAGTGGAGTGGGCTGAGGAAAAGATGGGAAGTGACGAAGAGGACACAATACATGTCGACAGTTTTTTCGAGAAGCTGTCCTGTGAGGGAGCAGAGAAATGTGGTATTCGCTGAAGGGGAATATTGGGAAGAAGGCATTATAAAGATAGTTTGAGTGCTGACGGGCTGATTCTGTGGGACAACTTTTGAGAATATTTATTTCGCATTCCATAGATCACATGAGAGGCTGTAGAGCACAGAGTTTAGAAGCTTGGGCTGTGGAGCAGGTGCCTGGGTTTGAATCCTGGCTCTACCCCTTAGCGACTGTGTGACAACCTTGAGTGAGTTACTTTACCTCACTGTGCCTTACTTACCTCATTCGTAAAGTGGGGATATGGTACCGGTACCTACCTCATCAGGCTGTTGTGAGGATTAAATGGGTCAATATTTGCAAAGTCCTTAGGACAGAGCCTGGCGTATAGAACATATTACGTAAATGTTTGCTAAATAAATAAATATAAAATTCTACAAATGATCATGAGTAGAATTAGTAAGACATGGAGTAGCACATTTTGAAGCCTTTGCCAAAACCAAATTGCTTTTCCCAGAATATCATCAGCTTGTATGTTCCTGGTGGTGAATAAGAAGGTTAGTTTCTGGATGTCTTTACCAACATATTTTAAAATTATTGCATTTTGCAAGGCAAAAAAAAAAAAGATAGCTCATTGTTATTTGACTAATTGCATTAGTTTGATTAATAGTTAGACTGAACATTTTCAAAACTTGTTGGCATTTAAATTTTTTCTTAAGTAAATTGTTTGTTTCCATTATTTGTTTTTTCCATTGGAGGGTTTTGCTTTTCCATATTGTCTTTAAAGAACCTTTAAGGCATCTCTCATGAAACTTGCAATTTTTTCTCCTTTTGTTTTTTGCCTGTTAAGTGGTGTTTTGGGGCCAAAAATGTCTTTATTTGTGGTCAAACATATGTACTTTTCTGTATGTTTTCTCTTCTTCACTCAGAAATGAGATATTTACCTATTTTCCTTCTTATATTTTTATAGTTTTATTTTCTGAATTATATTTATCACCCAGCTGGAATTTATTTTAGTGTGTAGTATGAAGTAGCTACATAATTTTACACAAATTTTTAAGCAGTTTTACCAACATCATTTATTGAATAATCCATTCTTCTCTAACCAACTAGACAAAAACCCTTTATCATATGTAACCATCTATAAATATTTGGATCTATTTCCACTTTTTCTAGTCTTTCCATAGTTTTTTTCCTTTGTTCCAATAATTTGTTCTATTTCTTTCTTTTTTTTTTGAGGAAGACTGGCCCTGAGCTAACATCCATGCCCATCTTCCTCTGCTTTACATGTGGGACGCCTACCACAGCATGGCTTGCCAAGCGGGATCTGAACCAGCGAACTCTGGGCTACCAAAGTGGAACGTGCAAACTTAACCGCTGCACCACCAGGCTGGCCCCTGTTCTATTTATTTCTGTTTCAGTGCAGCATGCTCAGTGATAATGACTTTCAAATGCAAAATTTAAATAAAATATATAAATACAACCATACTATAATTTTACATCTGATTCTGCAAGATCCATTATATTTTTTCTTTTTCTTTCTTTTTATTTTTTTTGGTGAGGAAGATTGCCTCTGAGCTAACATCTGTTGCCAATCTTCCCTTTTTTTTTCCCCTTTTTTCTCCCCAAAGCCCCAGTACATAGTTGAATACCCTAATTGTAAGTCTTTCTAGTTCTTCTATGTGGGATGTCTCCATAGCAAGGCTTGATGGGCGGTATGCAGGTCCGCACTCAGGATCTGAACCAGTGAACCCTGGGCCACCAAAGCAGAACGCATGAACTTCACCACTATGCCATCAGGCCAGCCCCCAGTTTTTCCTTTTTCAAAGTTAATTGTTTTTGCTTGCTTTTTTTTTTTAATTTGAAGATTAGTGTGTTTTAAAGTTCCCCCTGAACCTTCTGGTAAGATTTTGATAAAATTTGCATCATCTTTATGAAATAATTTAGGGTTATTCAGGTTCCCACTATTTGGTTTCTCTGTTAGGCAGGGCCTTGTATCTGAGCAGGACCTGTCAATATTATGGGCTATCACTCTCACGATTAGGTCACTAATCAGTTGACTTTTGGGTTAATCAAAGGGGAGATTATCCAGATGGGCTGGGCCTAACCAGGTGGGCCCTTAAAAGGCACTGGACCTTTCCTGAGAGAGAGACTTAAAGATCAAAGGGGGTTCCAGATGAGGGACATTCTCCGTTGCTGCTTTGAAGATGGAGGGGGACCATGTGTCACGGACCAGGGAGTGGCCTCTTGGAGCTGAGAGCACCCCTGATGGACAGCCAGCAAAGAACTGGATTCTGGGATCATCCTAAATGAGCCTTGAAGAGGACTCCAAGACGCAGATGAGAATACATCCTTTAACACCTTGATTCTGGCCTTGTGAGATCCTGAGCTGGGAACCCAGTCATGTCATGTCTGGACTTCAGACCTATAGAACTGTGAGCTAGCAAATGGGTACCATTTTTAGCTGCTAAGTTTGTGGTAATTTGTTACACAGCAAAAGAAATCTAATGCAGTTTTCATTTATTAGTCTCCATTTTTGTAAAACTCAGAAAAGTATTATAGTATGGATCCTATATATTTCTTGGTAAATGTATTCCTGAGTGTTTTGGTCAGGGTTCTTATTTACAGAAAATATAATCCTCAGAAAGAGGGTTGTTTACTGAAAAGAAAGACTGAGTAGTGTATAGAACCTCCGAGAAAGTTGGACAACCAGGCTTAGGTGACAGACATCCAAGAACAAAACAGCCAGGTGGACAGTGCCTGACCACACCATGGGGCCATTCTAGAAGAAACATGCTCCTGACGTGTCACTGCCGTCAGGACCTCTGGCACATTCTGGATGCCCAAAACCCTGCCACAGATGCTCTGAGGAATAAAGTTCCTCAGCTCAGCCACCAAGCTCGCCAGAAGATCTGATTTCCCCCACTGCGGCTGCTGCCTCGTGTTGCTTACTTTCTCCCCTGAGTTTCATGCAAGTGCTTCTGCTCAGTGGAAACCAAACCACATATCCAACCTTACTTGCAAGAGAGATTGGAACTTATAGTTTTAAGGATTACGGCCTCTGTAGTATGGGAAAGCAAGCTAGAAGGGGGTAGAAATGGGTGCTGAATGAACCGGTTTCCAGTATCTGTCATTCTATGCATTTCATATTTTGCTGCTATTGTGAAAATGATCATTAACTCTTAAATTTTAAAAGTGATTGTTACAATATAGACTGCTATTAATTTTTGTAAAATTCTTTTGTGATCTTGCACCTTGCTAAACTTTCTAATAGTTCTTGTACATTTTCAATGCATGCTCTTCTGATTTTGAATCATAATATTGGGAAATAGTCAGACTTAAGAAAAAAATCCCACTATACAGGCAGATCTTGCTTTGCATGGATTTGATATCCAGGAATTTCAGTTACCATGGTTTAGTTAAATAACACCCGTCCCCAAACAACACATTCAAATTGCAGTTACCATGAGATATTAACTGTGAGAAATTGCTTCAAGTACAAATTTTCCACCAGCTCTTCAGTCCAAATCACTACCTGATAACAAATGCACATCATGATCGGTGACCAATCACGTCACTTCTTTCAAAGTCTGTTGGTGATTTGTCCCTGTGCATCTGTTACTCACTCCATGCACAGACAGCAAAGTGTATTGTTGTGCTGTTTCCTTGTCTCCCAGTGATAAACCCACGTGACATTTGACAAGAATGAATAATTGAAAGAGAGAATTACCCAACAAAGATGAAAGTGAAGCAAAGAAACAAAAAGTGATAACACTGGAAGTAAAATTTGAATGGAACATAAGTGGAATTATAGAAAAAATAACCGACCATGGGGATATAGAAACTGCTGCCCTTCCAGTAATTCTAGATGTGCAACCAGAGCAAGTTAGTGAAGGCCAACCTGCTGACATAAACGAGGAAAGTGGTTGTCATGAAAAGGACGAAGATGTCATAGAGAAAGTGACACCAAGGAAAAACTTCACTTTAAAAGAACACTCAGGTATTTCTCATGACATGAAAAGTGCAAAGGATAAAATGTTGGAGGATGATCCAGATTTAGAAAGGACCCTAATTTACCAAAGGGTAGAGAAGATGCGTGCTCCATAGAGTAAGTTATCCCATGAGAAGAAGGCGAGCACTGTTGAAACTATTCCTGATGAACTTCTTACAAAGAAGTAAAACACTTAATTCTCAATGCTTCTGATGTTTTAAATTATAGTGCATAAAATAAATAGTAGTTTATTGTTTTTATTCCAATATATGTTTATAGCTAACAGTAAGTGGGTTTTTAATGTCTTGACAAAAATTTATAAAGGTCATGAAACAAAGACTACTTTGCACGGTTTCAGCTTGTTTGGTCATTTTTATGGTTCTGCCCTACTGTGCAAAACGAAGACTGCCTAGACCCCTTAGATTCTCATATCAACTGAAACTTTCAGAACAGAGAGAAATAACATTGGTGAGAGGATGCATCCCTTAAAGGATGACTAGGCTAGACATAGAATCTTGGGACAATAATGTTTTCTAAAAAATTTGCACCGTTATATTCTGGAGTTTAGTGTTGGGGAGGATGTGTTCAAGGCTTATTTTATGTTCTTTCCTTTTATGGGTTTTTTAAAAATTTTGTATTTACATATGTTTTGTAGGAGTGTGTGTGAGCTTCAAGAAGATTGCTGCTCGTTTATCCCACAGCCTGTCCTTACCCTCAAGTTTGATTGTTAAAATTAAAAAGGTTCGTGGTAGTGTGCTGCTGGGATCTTTTCTGTCTTCCTGTGAAACATGGATGCTGGATCAGGAAGGACTCTTGTAGGTTGCTCTCACCTTAGATTGAATCCTCTCTTGTATAACAGCACTCATTTAAGGATACTCCAATTAAAAAAATATATATATATTTGTGTACATATAACATTTCAGTAGGCTTCTTAAAAGGAATTAGAGTCAAGATACTGCATTTAAACTACCGTTTTCCCCAGCAATTCAAAACACCTTTTTAAAATTCTTTTTCTTGCTATGCTGAAGTGTTTAATCTTTACAGCAAACATAAGAGGAATTTCTTGTTCATGATATTTTTTATTCAACATTTTAGTGAGTGATTTGACCATAAGGAGAAGGAGTTCGAATTAGACAGTTCAGCATCTGATAGATTTACGGGCTGAGTTATCTGTATAATTTCCTCAGTTGTTGACTTTACTTGATCTAGGCTGTTTTCACATATTGAAGAAAACAGACAGGAGGAAAAAGGGAAGCAAAAATGTGAGAAATTATATTTCATCTTGGTTGACAGTTTTATGCAGCCCAGTGGTTAAACTGTTATCATAAGTTGTAGGAATCCCATATCCAGAGCATCTAAACGTGATAAGAAATGGCTCATTAGAGCAATAATGGCTGCTGAAAAATTAATAGTGTTGGCTTTGAAGGAAAATAATCCTTTCCCAGCATAGATCACTGGATTCTTGCATTATTAAAACTGGCTAAACTAGCATACAGGTCCTTAAAGTGTCTGATAAAGAGTGGGAATATGAATTGATTTGGACTTCTAACCTAGAGGAATACTTTACATAATTTAGATCCTGTCAGAGGCTACACAGAGTTTTATCAAATATTGACTTTTGGCAAAGATCAAAGTGAAAACCCACACTTCTTTACTTTCGTCTCCTTCAGACCTGCTTTCCTCCACTGCTCAGTGCAATTTTTCATTTTTATCTTTCCTCTGCCATGGTTTTGTTTATTTTAATATTGTTTTCTCCCCAAAATGATTTGGATAAATTGTCTTCATGAAAATACAATGAAGCTCACCCTGTGATTGTTTCTTGAGAAAATGATTTTAATTTGTGATTTGAAAGTATGGCACAGCAAATCCATCTCAGATACTGTCCATGGTTGCTGCCGTAATTATATTCGTCTTGATAACAGACCGGGACTCCTTTGTCTCTTTCTTCATGTAGTCGTGCCACCCAATATAGATTTATAGACATTTCAGTTCTGTGGAGATGGTGCTTCAACGTATAAATTGTTAAATATGTAGTGCTCCAAGGTTTGAAATAATTTATGGCAGTCTGTTTTGTTTTAAAAGCACAGATTTTCCCTAGGAAACAGTCTTACAGGTAAACTAAAGCTATATTGGAAGAGAAAGAATCTCACCACATGCTAATTATGAATGTTATGGCTCACTATGATGCCTATTTTTATTTTTTAATTACATAAGTAATGTAAACTAACTTTAGAAAAATAAGAGCATACAAAACAAAACAAACAAAAGCCTCCCATTCCTATACTCCTGAGATAACTATTTTTACCCTTTTGGAAGGTACCAGAAGAAGATTTCCTCCTTTCCTCACAAAAGGGGGATGATACAAAATTTTCTATTTGGAAACTGTATTTTTCCCTTCATAATATGTCAGACATCTACCCACAATAGTATAGCCACTTTACTCCATTTTAATGATTCCATAGCAATCTCATAAATAGATGTATTATATCGTTTACATATTAAATCTATTTTTGTTAGACGTATATGTGGTTTCTTAATTTTATATTGTAACAAATCTGTGGTAAATATCATTATACCTAAAAATTTTTACAGATTCATAGTTATTCCTTAAGTATAAATACTTAAAAGTAGCTTTTCATGGTTAAAGATTATAGAAAATCGCCAAAGTATACTCCAGAAGAGCTGTACCAATTTGTATTCCCACCGGTAGAAATGAGAGCATCAGTGCCTCCAGATATTTGCCACAGAATTGTGTCATTTTATTTTCATATTTGGTAACTTGGTAGGCAAAAGAATAGTATGCTGTTTTAATTTACTTTTTTTTTGCTAACCTGCACATGTGAACATTTTCTCATTTGGTTTATGAACGTTCTTTTGTATTTTTTTTTCCTGAAAATGGTCTGTTTGTGACCTTCTTGCATTTATCCACCAGACAAAAGCAGACTGAAAAAGCAGTGTCTTAGTAAAAAGAGACATAAAAAAATCAAGTGGATTAGATATATTAAATACTACTCAAAATACTGGAAATGATGGAGTTACATCCACAGAGTATGGCAGGCATGGGGAAGATTGTAAACTAAAAAATTATTGCTGAATCAGGTGACCTTCATGTGGAAAAGCTATAAGAAAGTGATTTCCAGACATCAAAATGCTTAGGAAATGGAATATCCATCAACATGTAAAAAAATTAGTCAAAATTTTAATCCCTCTGAAAGATGGAGGAAGATGCGTGTCTAATGCATAGCGCCTGGTATGTTTGAGCCATTAAGTGCTTCACACTGATTAACTCTTTAACAGTCACAACCTTCTGGAAGGAATAATAATTAACAAAGAGGTACTTACCCTAAGAAAATTATCACTTTCTGTAGGCAGAAATGTAGCAGTAAGGGTCATCATAATAGTGTTTTATTTAATAAAAAAAGATGTAAACAAACTAAATAGATGTCTTGGTTTACAGTGGGGTGGGGTACTTACTATACAGGCATTGTAAATAATGTTGAAAAATATTTAATGATACCTGCCAGGCACTATGATAATTGTTTTACATTCGTTATCTTTTGTAGTTACAACAACTTTGTGAGGTAGGGACGTTTATTGACCCTATTGTACAGATAGTGTAACTGAGGCTTCCAGAAGTTAATCTACTCAAGGCCATATAGCCAAGGGTCAAACTGACATCTGTGTGACTCCAGCGTCCTCATTTATATCCACTGTGACCTGCTCCAGACACAAAGATAAATAGATGGCTCCTAGGTGTGTCATTATAGAAATCTTTATGGCTATTAATATTGAGGGTTTTTTTCCCCTTTTTGTCTTTCCTACAATTAATACTTATCACTTTTGAATTTAGGAATAAAAGATTAGTGAAAAATGAAGTACTTTCAAGGAAATGGGAAAATAGAAGTTTTTGAAATAAAAAAGAATTGAAAGCTCAGAAGGAGGAATTCTGGGCACAGTTGAAATAGACAATATTACTTTCTCACAGAGAAAGACCTGGGGGATAAATAGCCTAATCTTCTTTGGCATTTTCCACAAGTCTAGAACCTCAAAACCCAAGATCAGGTCACCTGTGAAAAGTGCCATATATAACTTTTAATGTTTAAAGAGTCACCCAAGAGGGCTGGCCAGTTGCCAGCAGCCACAGCAGCGTATCAGTCAGAGTTTAATCAGGAAAACAGAAGCCTCTCTAGGTATTTCAAAGAGAGGGAATTTAATAGAGAGAATTTATACATATGGGTTCGAGTAACTGGAAGAGCAAAACAAAGGAAAAAAGGAACTGGAGCAGAAAACACAAATCAAGATGATACCCAGAGATTAGAAGCAGCTCGTGTTGCTGGCTGGAATGCACGTCTCTGCACGTACCGCCTTAAGTCACTCTATAGCCGTTAGTTCCAATTTGCTGAAGGTTTATAGAAACCCTGATTTTCTCAACAAGGGTTGGAACCTTCATGCTGTCATCACTGCTGTGCTGTAGATGCTCCTCTTGCTGCAAAGATGTTGCTAATAAGTGGAAACAGATCCACTTCTCCCCTCTTTCTCCTTCCATTATCTCGTGATGCCTCCCATTGGGAGAATCCAACTGGAGGCCAGTTGACAAAGGAGACAAGAAAATGTAGTTTTTAGCTTCCAAGCTTTCCTAGCAGAGCAAAGAAGGGTGGGAATAGGGGCTGAGAGCAAAGACACAAATGACTGACAGTCTACCGTTTTGGCTAGGCAGCATCCATTCTCATTCTTTACCCAAGTTTAATTTCCATACAACATTCTGCTTCTATCTGATATAATGCACACTTCTCTTTTATAAACAATAATGCTATTTCCTCTCCTGATTCATTGAATAATTCCTCCTGAATATTCCGTATTTTACAAGCTAAATTATAAAGTTACCTCCCACCCTCTTTGAATAAAAAAACAGGGGAGAAGTAAAGTTGGTCAATATATACAAATATATTGTCCTAAAAAAGGCAGAAAAATATTTATAGTTGTTATAGTCCTCATTTCTGTAACTTGTCACAGGGCTGTGTGGATATTTATAAATTTCTGTTTTCACTAACGTCTCTTTTTTTCTTTGCTCTCAGGCAGCCTCTCTTCTGGTCAAAGTTCTAAACTTCCATTCCTGAAGTGTCTGAACTACTAATAATTTTCTTTCTTGGGTTGCTATTGTCTTCTTTTAGCCTTTATTATTGGAATGGAAGTAATAAGATAAGCATTAGGAACTCCCAAGTGTTCCAAACAGTCTTCGTTATTCTTACTGTGTGATTGCAATATAATCTCTTTTTGATAATTAACCACACTTTTTGCCATTTGATTTTGTGGCATGAGAGGCCTTAAATATCTGGGTGGCACTCTCAACTTTCAGTTCAATTGAACCATTGTTGTATCCCTTATCAGAACCATGCCTTTCCTGGGAACGAGTCTGTAAGATAGCGGAGCCCAATATTACCGGGGCATGGCAAAAATTCCATGAGTGGGTTATTAGGTGTAATAGAGGAGCCACTACCAATTCCACCACTTGGCTTCATAATCCACCTTTTCCAGTCATGACAGAAATAGCATCATATATTGGTTATCAGTTCAAAGCACATCACACCTGGTGGGACAGCACCTCCCCCTTGCAGGTCATATGACTGAGTCATCGTTAGGTCACTCTGGTATTATTTCACATCAACTGTTTCTGGGTGCAGGGACACTATGGTAAGGATAGTGGATTCTCTGGATATATGTCCATTGTTGCACTTTTTTATGTAAAATGAGCGCTTTGGTAAGAAGTAATGTTGTATGGGATGCCATGATAGTGAATAAAGTACTGTATTAATTTCCTATGGCTACTGCAACAAAACCACACATGGGGTGGCCTAAAATGACAGAAATTTATTTTCTCACAGCTCTGGAGGCTAGAAGTCTGAAATCAAGGTGTCATCAGGGCCATGCATCTTCCAAAGGCTCTAGAGAAGGATCTTTCCTGGTTTCTTGCAGCTTTTGGTGGCCCCAGGCATTCCTTGGTCTGTGGCAGTATAATTCCAATCTTCAAGCTCCAATAGCTATATCTTTACATTTGCATCTTCTCCCTGTATCTCTCTCCTATAAGGACACCAGTCATTTAATTTAGGCCCTGCTCTAAATCCAGGATAATTTCATCTAGAGATGCTTAACTAATTATATCTGCAAAGACCCTATTTCCAAATAAGGTCACATTATGAGATTCTGGGTAGATGTGAATTTTGGGGGGACACTGTTCAATCCATTACAGGTACCACTGTGAATGAGCCATGATGAAAAGGATCCATTGCCATCAATCTGCCACTAGTATCTGGCGGAGCCCATTTTGAAGGATCCACATTGTCCTCTGCTATTATTAGGTGAGCATTCAGCAATATTGGCAACTTGAACAGCCTTAGTGACAGGAAGTCCATATTGTTGGGCCCTCCTTCCTTGTTACTGTGGTCACTTTATTAAACAAGCACTGTGGTGGCTGGGAAAAGGGCTAGTTGACATCTACAGAATGTGAAATCTTGTCCTTCTGATTATCGAGAGCCTTCTTTTTAGTGGACATCCTTTAGTGAGTATTAACATGAGACTCAAATTTCCTTCTAATCTGTTTCCATTCTAAGCCGTAAATCCACATGCCTCTTCCTAAGACCTCCTTGTCACCAATCAGGCTATCTTGAACCTTCCAAATCTCTGACCATCTTGTTAAACCAAGACATTCACTGCCTATGAGTAAAATGAAGATCCAAACATCAGACTTCTTCCATGTCCCTGTGTAGCGGACAACCAGATAGACTTTAAGTTCTACCCATCAGGATGATGTGCCTTCCCCATTGCTTTTCAGGACTGTAATGCTATAGCAGTCCTCTTACAGCATGTGGCAGCATGTCATGTCACTCCACCTATAAACCTGACCCAAGATTTTTCTTCCTTAGCCAACGCGTAATATAGAACACTCTATAAGGCAGTATTTGTGGGTTGAGAGAGAAGAAAGAAAAAGGGGCCGAGAGAATTTTTTTTGTGCTTGAGGACTTGCTCAATTTCAGTCTCATTTCCATTTGATGATGGGATATTGCTGTGCGTGTCTGACTTCGTGATTTTGTGGGAAAGATAGCACTCAATTCATTATGTGTGGGTTAGATCCCTGATCATGTAGTTTCCTCTGGTCAGACACTCAGTGTGTAACACGGCTCACTAGCAAGCCAGGAGGTGTTCTTTCAAAGGGTAGTTATATGCATAAGAGAACATGACTTTACTCGAAAATCTTAGGAATCTCTGCTCTGATTCTTTCATTGGGGCCTTCCAGAGTCTTCATAAAACATTCCTAATTTGCCACAGAATCTCAAGCGTTGTTGAATCTCCTGGGTCATAAGGTCCGGTGGCAGGCAGAATAATTGCCTCCCAAAGATGTTCACATCCTCATCCCCAGAACGTGCGAATACGTTACCATCCATCGCAAAAAGGAGTTAAGATAGCAGATGGAATAAAGGTTGCTAATCAGCTGACCTTAAAATAAAGGATTATCCTGGATCATCCGGGTAGATCCAATGTAATTGCAAGGGTTCTTAAATGTAGAAGAGGGAGGGAGGAGAGTCAGCATCAGGGTCGTGTGAAACGTGAAAGACTCAATCAAGCATTGCTCATTTGTGTGGTGTTCTGTGGGATGTCAAAACGATTGAGGTCCCTGAATCCTAGATTATGATAAAAAGCTGCAAAGTTAACACAACCAAGAGGCAAACCAGGGAAGGTCTGCTGTTGTTTCTGCCATGTAAACCAAACTACTTTCAGTGGACTTTGCTAACTGGTATAGATAACAAAGCATTGCTGTGTTGAGTTTTTATTTTTCCAGAAAATAGATGCATATCTTTAGTAGCTAAAATTGGAATCACCACTTCATTACATTATGTCATTCTTCAACGTTCATCGACCTTCTGCACTGGTCAAATAGGGGAGTTAAATAAGGAGGTAGTAACAACCACAAAACTCAGTCTTTCAAATCTTTGATGGTGGCGCTTCTCCCTGTGATTCACCCACGGATGCAGAATTGCTTTTCGTTTACTGTTCTGATAGGTATGGCCAGATGCAGGGCTCACCATTGGCTCTTCTTATGACAGTAGCCATCATTCCATTGATCAGGAAGCCAGTGGAAGATTTTTGTCATTTTTTGATTGTTACTGTTGCAGTTACACAATCAAGAACTATGAAAATAAACAAGGGTGATCTACAAATCCATTGGGCCCACTGTGAGACAGGCTAGGACCACACCTCCTTATTACTTGACCTTCATAAGCACCAATTAGGTCGGGTGGACAATAGAAATGCTTTGGGTTGCTGATCCAGAGATCAGCCTCAACTCAGAGCCTGTGTCTAGTTCCAGCTGATCAGGTTATTTCCACTTCTCCAGGGCATAGCCACCATGGTAAATTGCTACAAACCCCTTTGGTGGAATATTTAGAGGAAAAGTCACAGAATATACTTTGTAACAGTGTAGCAAGGCCATTTCTCACTAGTGCCTGTCTTCCACTTTAATTAGGGGCTCTGAGTCTTTGAATTCGCTTAAGACTGAGAAAGACTAAGAGGCCACAACATCTCAGGGTTTCTACTCATCAGACCTAGAGTTATACATTTATATAAATATATATATACATATATATATATATATATATATAAAATCTTCAGGTAGACTTCTCATCTATCTAATTCCTAGAAACATAATGATCATTAGCCATCCCCCAAAATCCCTGTGTGACAAAGCATTCTTATTGCTATTCTGTCCTTGCTGCCCATTAGGGTAATTGTACCTACCTTATCTATGCCAGTTAAGCACTCCCACCTAGCTCCACTGAAACTAGGGAGGTCCAGTACAATGGCAGCATCATCCACTGTCATTCTTGACGTAGCAAAGAGAGTTGTCACAGATCTTTTCAAGGATGCCAGAGCTCCCCTGACCAATGCAAAACTCTAGGTTACTAATACGTTAGTCAATACCCTAGAGAAGGGAGTATCCTATGGACCCGGTTGGGTAATATGAGTATGGAATCTTTTCTGTAAATTATGTCAAGGAAGATATAGCATCTCAACAGTATTGACTCTGGGCCATCATTGAGTTCAGATTTGGGTCAATTGTCCAAAAAAATTATTAGGACTGTTCTTGATATTTCAAACAAGATATTGGATGCACAGGTGTTGGAAAGACTGGAAGAACAAAAGGGAAGAGAATGAGGATAGGAAGAGGGAAAAAAGAAGGAGAAACACTCAGAAATCAGAAGCAGCTCTTGTCTCTGGGTGGAAGCCCGTGCTCCTGTGCCTGCTGCTGCACTGCTGGAGACTGGCAGCTGGTTCTGGACCCATCTAGGAAGCATCTCATTGATCATAGATGAAGCATGCTGCTGATAGAATCACTGCTCTTGCTGGAACATGGAGAGATTGTGTAGGAAAATCAGGGGAAACTTTGCTAAAGAAGTGATACTTGGACTGGTCTTGAAGGGTGAATAGGACTTTTCAGATACTTTTTCCAGGAAGGAAAACATTTTCAGGAGCCAATTTTCCTTCATAAGTTATAAATATCTTTAGAAATAAGGGGGAAATATCTAGGAGGATGTTTATTAAATTATAGTCCATGGACCACAAGTTTCAGTGTTGGGGCACCCCAGAAGAGACAAAAGAAATTAGAATTTTCCCAGCAGGACCTGGCAATCTATCTGTTTTAACACTCACACTCGGTAATTTTTGTATGTAATAAAGTTTGAGTCAACTAAAATTTTAGGAACTTTAGCAATTATTCAGGCAACTAATTATGACTCAAGAAGAGTAGGAAACTGCAAGAAGTTTTTCCACCCACGTATGCATTTGGTTTTGGCTTTATATATCTCTGTATGTGTGTAGATAGCATGGCGTGCAGCAGCAGAGGATACACGGTGAACTTTCTGTGTGTATTTGTTCCTTGAGTGTGCTTATGCATATGCAAGTATGTGGGCCACTTTCTGTTGAATTTTAAAAATAATGATAAAATTCTTTCTATGATTTTGGAAGATAAAATCATCAAGGAGTTCTGTGAAACATAGAGAAGGCTCTTCTTGAAAAACACTCGAAACATTTTTCCATACTACTTTATTCTACGTGTGAAGGGAAAATGTCCAGAATAAGGAACATAAATGGTTCATCATTAAAGAGAAAGTACATCTAATTATATCATCTTCTGGAACTTTTCTTTCTAAATCTCATTTCAAAGTTGAAATAAAGAGAAATGATCAGTAGCTTTTTATTCCAATCAGAAGTTTGGAAATTTTTCTTTGAGGTCTCAGGACAAAAAGAAATGTAATTTCATGAACATTATTATATTTAAGATATTGAAGAAGAAATTGCAGAGAAGGAGAATGTTTGTACATGGGTGATTTTAATTGACCAACAAAGTTAAATGCTGAATCAGAAAGACCTAGTGATAATCTACTAATAGTAAAAAGATAGCAAATCTCAAGTGCTGATTTTTCATTGGACTGAGCGAAATAAAATTTCATGCCATATCTTGACCTCCCATATGACTCTTATAGGTGAATGGAGTCTAAGTCTTTAAAGGTCAAGCCTTTAGAAAGCAAAAGTTTCCAACGGTATTTTCATCTTATTGAGAGTGGTAGCATCCTTTTCCCCTTTGATCTATTTATTTAAATTTGAATTTCCATTAAGCACAAGATTTTAAGTGAGAAATTTCTAGTAGGGTTTTCAGTTTAATTATCAGTTCACAGAGTTTCCACTAGAGTTAAATATTTGTCCTTAGGTCAGGTCCATTGAATATGTTGAACTAAAGTTTGCTGTTTAAGAGGGAGAGGAATTAAATTGCCAAAAAAAAAAATCACAATTTGTTCCACCTGTAAAGTGCACTGATTTACTGAATCTCACTCTATCAGTTTTTAAAAGCACGATTATAACTGCAAATTCTAAAGCATCAGTTGTCCAAATGATGAGATTGTTGTTAAAGATGAAGGGAGAGAAAGCCCAAGACATTTAGGAAAAAAAGAATCTATTTATTGTTTTGCCTATTTTACTTTCTTCACAGGCACTGGGAAATTTTGTACAGATCAAAGGAAATTAAAAATACGTAAGCTGGCCGAAAATATCAGAAGATCAAAAGTTTCAGAAAGAAAAAAAGACGGTTGTAAATTACTCAAATGAAAGAATTGGAATAAACCCAAAATACCTGTTAAAAAGAGTAAGAAAGAAGCAGGTAACCTAAGCAGTTCTCACTCTTCGTTTGATGGGAAGCTTAAGATGACTTTGCTAAGGTCAACCTTATTGGTGAGACACAAGTTTAGCAACTGGTCCTTAGGGAGCATAATACCTTGACATTTTGGGGGACTGGAGTTGGTTTCTTACATAACGTACCGGCACATACCATTTGTGTGATACTAGATAAATCACTGGGAAGCATATCAAAAATGTACTTGGAATTGGCATTTCTTTTGGATTCCTCAGTAAGATTTCCACCATGCACTACAAATAGAATGCTTTCGCCTGTGAAGTCTTTTTAGTGGGAGGGAAAGGTAAGGCTGCCTGTTACATAGTTTCTTGGTCAAATCTAGGAAAGTTTTGGATTTTTTTGATTTTGAGGAGGAGACCCCTTCTACTCTAAACCAATTTACAGTAGAAGATTGGGGATTCCATGAGAACTTGAAATATTAAACTAAAGCATTCGTCTGTTCCGATTTGTTGCCAATTGAGATAAAATAGTAAAAGAGTTCACAAATATGGTATGTGGACAGAAGTTACTACCACAATTAAATGACTTAGAGCCTACGTATAAAGACACTAGATCCAGATTGGCAAATAGTAAGCATTTGCTATTATTGTTTAAATATACAATTAGTTAAATCGATTTGTACAGATCAGAGAACCAAATCATGATATATAGCATAATTTCAGTGGAGAAAATTCTGACAAATGGCTCTTAATATAACATTTTAGTGCATGGTGAAATCATAACTAGGGCCACTGGATCAGCTCTGAAGTATTATCATTTTTCATAATTGTGGAGAAAAGCCTTCAGCAGAGCATAGCTTTGCTTCTGGGAGATAGCGTGCTTCAACAGAAAGAGCCCTGTCTTTAGTATCAGAGAGATGTGAGTGAAAAAAATCTCAGTTCTGCCACTTCTTAGCTGGGTGAGCTTGGCCAAGTTGCTTAGATTCCCTCAGTCTCAGTTTTTCAGTTTGCAAAATATAGATTGTGATGAACATGAATTGAGCAAACTTTGCCTGATTCCAGGTACACAGTAGATGCTTCACATATGTGCATGTCCTCTCGTTCTTATGCTCTTGATATTATTTATTACTTAAGAATATTTAGGGTTTGTGCAGGAAAAAAAATTGCTTACCAACTTATATAGCAATGCAGACTAACTTCATGCTAAGGAGAGATTTTATTTTCCAAGTATAGTTGCTTTCATATCCTTGTTATCATCTCTTTTTTTCGAGATGAGCCTTAATTGTTATTATGCTTTAGAATTCCTTAAAATCAGCCTTTGTTTAACAGTCATAGATTTTTGGCTTTGTCTAGTATTCTTGGTTTTCAAAATGTATTTCTTGTTCACAGATAATAAATGATCAAATCTGAGACCAATAAAACATTCCTTTTTCTTTGGTTAGAAAAAAGTTGAAAGAAGAACTCTAATTATTTTGTTTTAATGAGGAAAGTAGTGCGTGTGCTCCTGTATTTCTGATTTTAGCAGACCTTCTGCTGGATAAACTTCCCCTTGTTCTCTCTGCTTTTGAAAGATTAACCACAGACAGAGGTCTAGACAGGCCAACTCTCTCTCTATCCTTTGTTAAATTAACTAAACAAGGAGGCCATTAGACTAAGGTGGTTTTAATGCCTTTCCAGTCTATGTAAGCAAACCAAAACAGAAGCCTGTAAAGCCTCAAGGTTAAAAAATTGAAAACTAAGGACAGATAATCATAAACAGTCAACCAGTCTTTCCTAAATAAGGTCCGCTCGTAAGCTATAGCCAATCAAATAACTTCCTTGCTCTGCTTCCATGTCTTCTCTATAGAAGTCTTGCCCCAGCTCCTGTTGATGGAGTGTTCCTAGCCACTTCTGGTTTAAGGGCTGCTCAATTGGAATTGATTTTTGCTCAAACTATTAAAATTTTTAATATGCATCGAGTTTATCTTTTAATACCTTTTACCTTCTAGAGTTGTGGTACAAAAACTTTTAGGTCGTGCACCCTGCCAATAAAAAAGCAAAATTTGAGCATTCACCTTTTTGTGTACATTTATTTATTTATACATTCTGTATGGCACATCAGCGTGCACTGCACTGCATATTATAAAATGTGCCGAAAGACGAAATAAAAAATATTGACAGAAAGATTAAACAAAGTACCTTTAAAAAATATTTTGTTAAGCACGATAGTTTCAGACTATTGTAATTTTCTAATTTTTCATGGCACAATATACATATAGGATGACTTTTATGTGGAATGACTGGGGATGTAAATTTGTATTTCAAATAGTCTTCTTAAGACTGTTGACTGATCTGAACTGACTTTTTGTCAAATCTGTTTAGATTGCCATTGTTTTACTTAGTATCATAGTTGACGAAAAGTTCGTACTTGAAGAAGGAGGTGTCAACTCTGTTATTTCCTTGCTAGTCACTTGTGCTTCCATGACTAGAATCTTGTTTGATTTCTTCACAGGAAGCTTTTAAAGTGATCTGTCCATTTTGTGAGGGTTGATTTGTATAGACAAGATTCTTAAATCCACTGAATTAGTCACACATAAAATGTACCATGTCACCATGAGTTGGAAGTGAACAAGTGAGAGAGGATGTTGGTCTGACCCCTCCTGTCTGTGGAAGCTCTTTCCTTAGGACACTTCATCTATAGCACATAAATGTGACCATCTGATCCGTGGACAAGCAGGGGGTATTTGGTCAATCCATGCATTGAATAATTGTAAAGTGTAATTGCTTATTTGTTTAGAGGGAAAAGATAAGTAGAAATAGCACTGTCAATATTTTATTTCACATTCCAATGGGTCACCTCTTCAGCCTTTGGATTGAATTTGAGCGATCTCCTGTCAAGAGCAAGGGACAGTAACCTTTTTCTGTGAAGGGCCAGACAGTAAGTATTTTCAGCTTTGTGAGCCACACATTTTGTGTTGCCACTACTCAACTCTGCCATTATCCTGTGAAAACAGCCACAGATGATACATAAACAAATGAGTGCAGCTGTGTTTCAATAAAACTTTATTTACCAAAACAGTCATTTGGTAAGTTTTGGAAAGGAGACCATAGTTTGCCAACCTACGATCTAGAGAATTGTAAGCCTGTTCAACACTAATAAAATAATGAATCTCATGTTTAGGAAGAAATTACTTGGGGGGAAAAGTCTCTCTTTAAAGTGAATGGCTTACTTTAACTCCAAAGTCCTTTACAAATCACATCGGACCGCTGGTAATTGATGAATTGATATAGCCTCTCTGTCTCTCATTCTGTCTCTCAGTCACCTCCCCCCCTCCCCCACACTCAGTCATGAGGTAACTGTCAAGTTTTAGAATTAATGGGAAGATATAAAGAGAGATTCAGATGCGCTCTGATTGGTGCAGTTGCAACTTTGAGGCATGAGGAATAAAAGAGCTTTCTCAAACTGGCAGTGTCTTTTCTTTCAGCATCTATGAAAAGCTTAAACAAATCATGTGAGCTTCAAGGCAATATGGACAGAATTGAATGGGGACAAATAAACATCTGAAGTAACAAGTTGCAATTAAGGGGATTCACAGAAATGGTTCTTTCGCGTGGTGGTGCAGAAGGGGACCTTTGCGTTCTGTTGATCCCTTGCTTTCACCTTCACTCTATCACGTCTCCTTCCGCCCTTCGGGTGACCTTCTCACCTTCTTCCCCAATTGCCAAGAGTCTTCAACACATCTAGAATTCCCTACAAAGGGACCCAACCTTAGCCAGTTTTGCCTCCAAATTGCCCCTTCTCCTCACTGTCCTGTTCGCATAATACGATAGTATTATGCATAGGTGTATTAAGCATAGGTGACAGCAACCATTTTCATTAGTGAGACCTCATAATTATAGAATGATAGTTGCAAGACTTGGCTAACAAAATATCAAGAGAAACCAAAGGTCCAGAGATTTTTGGTCTATAAAGCAGAAGTTATTGCATGTGCAGTCTTTCACACTCACTCAACTTTCCAATTGGTGTTAGGCGACAATGATACAATGAGCCGAATCACTTCATCACCTTGGACTTTGGGCTCAATTAACAATTTTATATAAATCTTTCTCCTAATACCAATAGTACCTTGTTCATGTAGCATTTTACTTGAATAAGTTGTTTCATGGGAATGAATTTCCCAGGTAAGTAAAACTGACCCTTTTAAGGGAAATGAAGAAAATTTACATTATTGTGTACTGCTTGCCAGGCATGGTATGAGATGTGTAATAAACCTTGACTCATTTCGTCCTTCAATAACTACAAGAACTAATTAGTTATTTAAAATATTTTAAGTATTCAAATATTTAAAGTATTAAATTTAAAATTTTACGGAGAGGAAACTGGAGCTGTGAGAAGTTAACTTGTCTAAGACGACAGGGGAGGAGGGGCTGAACCTTCGCCCAGACCTGAGCCAGTTTCCATTTTCTGATGCAGCCCTTCTTAATTTTTGCAATTTTGCATGGTCCTATTTATAGCATTGTCATAAACTCTTTTAACAAAGGATATTAAATATTTTTCAAGCCGTTCTTGATAACCCAGTGTTGTCACATGAATCATAGCCCCTTAGGGACTTTTGAAGTATGAAGGATATTTATCCTGGAGCCCCATCTGTAGTGTTTCTTGAGCTCTCGTGTCTATTTTTCTTCGTGCTCATCAAAGGGGTCTTAGCTGTCACTTTGTATTCCTCTCTCTGTGACTGTCTCAAGCTAGCTACTACCACCTATTTCCAATTTCAAAGTCTAATGTCCTGATGACTACAAAACCCGACAACCAAGTCTACCAGAACCATGTCTCAAAGCGGCGTTCTTAGGATCTGAGGAGGACACACTGTGAGGTACTTATTTCAACTGATCACAGACATTTTTGCTTCCTCTCTATTTTCTTAACTGCATTCTGTAGAATTGAGACCATGGATAAGTGAATTGCAGAAAATTGAGAATTTTTCACTTTTATTGTAGGTATAATTTAGAAAAAAATACTCATAACCTAAATTTTCCTTATTTTCTTTCCTTCCAGCTTGCTAACCTCATCTCTCTTCCTACTCCCTTTGTCCACTTATTCCATGTACAAAGATTAAGAGTTGAAGAAACGACATCCTTCAATCTCTGAGAAATACAGAAAAATACAAGTTGAGTAGAATGTTGACTGTGAGGGAGATAAGAAGATTTCTAGCCTTGGGGGGAATTTGGCCTCATCTTTGCTGCTGTTAACATCAGAGTAGAATGTGTGACCTAATACTGCTTCAGAGACTAGAGTTAAAAGAGATGCCCATACCTACCTCATGGATCTTTGTGACAGTTAAATGAAATTACTTGAGAAACTTGCTAGCACATTGTAAGATTTTAACAAATGTTACTGAATAGTATTGCATGTCATTTAGGAAAATACTATGAACTTGATTTGAAGTTAAAACTGTCTCAGTGGAGGATGGGGGAGCGTTTCTTCCTGAAAGTTTCTTGCATCCACAGACAGTTGTGCATAGGAGAAAGAGGCTGTATATTTGAAAGGCTGTGGAATGTGACTATAATGTGACTGTAACAGAGCTATTAGATGGTTTATGTGTCTGTACGCCCCCTCTCTTGCAACAGACTTTTAGCTCCTTGAAGGCTGATAATGTCTGATTTCTTTCTGTATCTCCAGGTTCCAGCACAGCACTCACTACATATTTGATACAAAATAGGTGTTTTTTTTAATGAATGAATGAATGATTGGACGAATGGAAGTGGGAAGAAATTTGTTGTTGCCGGAAGCCAAATGTGCTCATGAGGACCAGTCTCTTATCTAACAAGCTCTCCTGTGAATAAGACGTGGCAAGAATGGTGAATTCTAATGTGTTTCAATGAGATGCTTAGTGCCACAATGATGTACTCCGCTTTGCTTTAGGAATCATAATGGGATCTGTTTTCTTGACTTCATTTTTGAAATTTATTTCTATTTCTTTCAAGGCATTACTTGAAAATAAAAATGAAGTACAACATTGTTGTAAAGCAGACTTATTACATAGATTGAGATACAGGGCTGCCTAGTTCCCACTCCTGAAATATAACAACTACACGCAATAGAAGCCCGATAGAACTGCCCTAAAGGCTGCTGTTCTGTCCCTCACCCTTAGAATTACTAAAAATATTTTCTAAAATTCTCTTGTCTGCAACAGAGGACTTAAGCACCAGTAAAAAGAACTAATGCTAGCAAGGAGTTTTATTTCATTGCTGTTATTCTCATTATAAATAAGAAATATTTTATTGCTTCTTGTCGACACAACATTTTACTATATGCCACCTTTGTCTCATGGTACAACAGTTATAAATTCAATAAACGAATACAAAGTTGAAGTCATTAAAACTACTTAATAATTCCTGAGATGTATATATATCTACAGTGTTCACAGTATGCATGATGAGATTTAGAAACATCATGGAAGTTCAAGATAATGGTAAACTTTTTTATTTGGAGGAAAAAAACTCTGTGATGTTGAGTGATTTCTAAGTTGCTTGCAGTTTATTTTCTCTCTGCTATTTTCTCTAAATCTTGCAGAGTTTTAGGAATAATATCCTTTTATTAGAGCTAAAGGAGGTCCTAGAACTTTTGCAAACTATGCTGAGTTAGGCAAGTACAGCAGACACTGGTAGTTACCTACTCCATATCCATTTCTGTCCTCTTACTTCCTGGCTAGGATAGTCCTTATATTGTTTAAGGTAAAAATATGCTCCATTAAACGTTCGCCTCTCTGCCCTTGTGCTAAGGTCCATGTGAACCAATGAGTTCTTGCCGATGAGACTAAGTAGATGTCTGCTGAGTGTTCCCGGGCAAGCTTTTGACTTCCTGACTGTCCTGGGCTGAATGTTTTTGTCCCCCTCAAATTCATATTTGAAGCCCTAGCCCCCAGTGTGATAGCATTCGAGATGGAGTCTCTGGGAAACAATTAGGTTTAAATCAGGTCATGAGGGTGGGACCCTCATGGTAGGATTAGTGCCCTTATAAGAAGAAGAAGAGACTCCCCACCAGCACGCATGAAGGAAAGGCCATGTGAGCACACAGAGAGAAGGCGGCTGTCTTCAAGCTAGGAAGAGAGCTCTCACCAGAAACTGAATCTGCTGGCATGGTGATCTTGGACTTAACCTCCAGAACTGTGAGGAAATACATTTCTGTTGTTTAAGCAATCCAGTCTATGGTATTTTGTTATAGCAGCCAAGACAGTCTAAGACACTGATAAAAAAGCATAGATGAAGCTATTGCTATTCCCCTCCCACCCACTTCTTTCTGCTTCAAATATGGATGTGATGTCCAAAGCTAAAGCAGACATCTGGTAATCATAGAATGACAGGTGTAGAACAAAAACCAATATACTAGGCATGGAAGAGCAGAAAGATGAGAGAACTTGGGTCCTTGATGGCATCTTTGAGAAGCTATATTGTAATCATCTACTTTCGGACTTCTTACTGGGAAAAGGAAACTCTTATTTATTTAAACTACTGCAAGTTGAGTTTCCTGCTATTTGAAGCTTTACCTTCATAAAAGTGAGAAATGGCTATAGTTCATTAATACTCAACTTTTCTGTGTCGACATAGATTATTCAATCGTTGTTTCTTACCAATTTCACAAAGCAGCTGGATGTAATATCAAATGAGTATCTGTTAAGTCAATCTTCTCAACAAATAAATTTTTGAAGGTGTAAACAGGTAAACTCTCACTAAGGAGAAATTATTTAAAAGCCAAATATTCTTCACTAAATTTTCTAAAGAACTCCTATTATCTGGAGAGATCCCTGAATTTAGTAACAACCTTTGCATGAGCATTCTTTTAGGCTTTTTGTTCTTTGGGCTTCTCCTTTGCAGTTGATACTAGCATGAAAAATATTCTTTTATTAGCACCTGGGAGGCTATTTTCAGGCAATCTTCAACCACTCTGAAGAGTCAGTCTCTGTAATGAACCGAGAGGATTAGATTGATTTTGTTAGTTGCTTTAAAGAATCAGATATTAAGGTGTCTGAAAATGCAATTTAAATATCTGGATTTACTTATAAATTATTTTAGTAGTCACTGAGGAACTGCATTTCACCAACTTCTTACCTAGACCTTCGCCTGTCTGTGCGTTTATGACACTGACTGTCTTCCTCTAGATGACATTTGCATGGCTATTTGCTCATGAGGGACTTTCATTTTCATAACCTGGAATGCTCTTGATATATGCTGTTCATTCTTAATATCGTCACAGTGTTTTCCCTGGCTTAGCTCTAAGCATCTCACATTTCCCAAATCCCCATCTTGTCCTGGATGCCCCTGGGGCAAGGACTGAGGTAACTAGACTTGGGGGCTAAGGAACATCTATGCTCTTTGAGAATTTTGCTTTTCTCTCTTTAGATCACACTGGAGGTATTTTTTTTTTTTTTTAAGTTGTAACAACTCAAATTCTTGGCTTTTAGATCAGACACTCCAAATACTTAGTACAGAGGTTTAGGCTGTAGAGAACCAACCAACAAAACAAATAAAACCCTTTGGCTTCTATAGAGAATCAGCCCAAGGGAAAGCTACGAAATAGGGCAAATTTCTTGTCACTGCCTTTTCCATTAACCTCTTCTGTTTCTCTCTTTCCTTCCATAAAACTACAGAGTCCAGTTGCTCAGTTTCTTCATGTTGTCTGGGGCCTTATATTTTAAATCTTTCTACACATTCTGTTCCCACCCAAGCAAATATGTCTTATATCCTATTCTTTCAACATTCGTCTCTTGACTAGGTGTCATGTTGAAAGGGAACTGGACATGCCATTTCAATAATGCCTTGATATATTTATCTTCCAAAACTATTTGAATTATAAAAGATTGTGAGTCCTTATTCAAAACAGTTTATACCTATTGGAGTACTAATGAAGGTATTAATAGATACTCATAACTTGTGGAAGTATTTGGGGAATGAGGTACCATTCTTGTTTTCTCACAAATATTTGATAGATGGGTGTTGTCTGAATCACCTTAAAAAAATGGCTGACTTTACCTTAATGATTTCACATAGCTCCTGACCAATGGGAGAAATAAAATTATAAAAACTATTTTTTAAGATGATCTATCTAGCCGTAGAGCAATTGAGCTACTTGCTTCGTTTTTTTCAATGTCACACAATGACTTGTTGGTATGGATGGAACAGAATTTACCCCATTTTCAATTTAGCATGTTCTCTGTAAATTACTGCAGACATTATGGTTCTGTTTCCTTGCCATGACCAACATTTATTATGAAATAGTCAAGGTCAGGCTTTCAATTCAATCAGTGAGCAATTGCATGGAAACCAACTGGATTGGCTAAGAGGTGAGCAATCAGAGTCAGCCCCAAACAGCCACATGGACCATGCAATGATTTCCTCTTAAAATGTGATCATCCGTAGACTAACTCCTAATAAATGTGAATCAGCGTTATTTAAATAGCATGCTGAAAGAATGCTGGACCACCTTCTAAAAGCATTTGTCTTCAGCTGGATTGATAACTAAACGATCATATACTCTGAGTAATAAGACCATAGGAGGAATTGTTATAGATTTTGCTGTGCAAATAGTAAACATTTGAATTCACATAACATGTATACTTTTTTTAAAAAAAGCCTTTCTTTTAACTGAAATCCAGATAGAAAGAAAATAATTCTAAGTTATAGTCCCAGGAGAGCAGTAGGCGAGTGGGTGGACAGAGTAAGAGGGCCACGTGAAACTTGAGTAGGTGGCCTGATGCCAACGCTCTGATACAGATGTTTCCACTTCTGTCGCTATAAAGAAGAAAACCAAATGTGACCATTTGTCAACACGTGGAGAAAACTTTAAAGAAGTGACTGTGCATCATATGAAAGGATTTTCTAAGCAACAGTCTGTCAAAGGAAAAATTACTCAATTTAATAAAGGGAAACATTAAACGGACATACAGAATTGCATCGAAGGTTAAAAAAATCCAGTTGGTTAAATCTTTGCAATGTATAAAACTCCATAATTCCTCTCTTTGAATATTTTTCCTTTTGAGGTGGATTTATTAGGAAAATCCATGGGTTGTTAAGGCTATTGTCCGCAATGGTAAAATGCCTTAGAATGGCTGAATCATTCTTCCGAACTCTGTGATATTATTTTGAAGCTGGGATTCACGTACAGAAGAAAGGATCTCAGGATCTCTGTATTTAACTTTTACTCCCCATGATTGAAAACATGGAGAAAACAGGGGTCTAAATTAGTGCTGTACTGATCTCTGTTCTTCTCGGCTTAGAAGATCGTGTAGGGGATCCATTTTCCCCACTTTGTGGCTTTCAAATTTCAGAAATAAGCAGCAAGTGGTCTTTATTTTCTCTTCCCATTGCTGTAAAAAGTGGAAGATCTTTGAAGAACATTTTATCGAAGCAGGATTTTTTGTATTCCGGATGTTGTTTGTCTTACACAATAGGGTTTGAGTATGCTATATGTTTCCTGATTAGTATTTTTGATTAGGACATAGATAATCATCTGAAGTAAGTGCTGCTGGATATTTTTGGACTTCACATAAATATACATGAATGTGGATGGCAGGAAAATAGTAAATAACAATGCAACAATGAGTGATTAGAGTCTAATGTGCTATGTTGTCAGGGAAGAAATGTGGGTTCAATTTCCAGTGGTAGCCTTTTATAACTCACCCAGATCTTAGTGCAATAGGGACTGACCCTGTATAAATGTGTGTTTGGTATTTTGCTACCAGCCCAGAAAAAGAGTCAGATTTCTGATGCCAGAATTATTCTTCCCTTTCAATGTTCGTTTGTGTTTTTAAGTATGTGATCAATTACACTGATGTATATTTGCAGAGTTGGATGTTTTTAAAGCTCTTCCTAAGAAAGGAAGGAAGATAGAAAAATAATACACAAATATATACAAATGTATCGGGTTCAATAGACTGAGACATTAATCACGTCATAACTTTGAAAATAGCAAACATTTAAAAATTTTCACTTCTTTCCAATCCATCTGTATGCCAGCTGGAAAACAACCTCCTGTGCCCTCATGATTTTGTCTATGACTCTGCGTGCCCATGTTGCCTTTGCCCGCCTAAGTGTCCACGTGAATTCACAGACTGCCCCTTCCTCTCCCCGTCCACAGCTATTTCCCTGCAGGTGGTATTAGGGACTGCATTGTGCATTCCTCTGTTTACTTTATAGGTGGTGAAGTTGAGATGCAGAGATGAAGACATTGGCTTTGAGTTATGGCCTGATTCAATGCCAAAGACAAGAACTCAGGGCTTTCTAATTCCCAGTCCTGTGAAATACCAGCTTTTATTTTCTCTTCATCTCAGCTTCATAGTCTCTTCTGTAAATCAGGCCCAGTGGCCTTACCACAATGCTGACTGCCAAACACCTGCACTTAACACCCTGTAAATGGGCTGTCAGGACTCGCAGGACAGAAGTCTAAAATAAATGGTCCGAAGCCCGCTTCAAGAAGACAAACTGACCCCATGATTTTAATTCCTGTTCCCTTCCCAAATTCCACTGACATGGCCAAAGGAATATAAAAGCACGGGAAAATCTGCATGCATTACAAAACCAGGAGAAGTACCCTCCACATGCCAGAGGAATCTCAGTAAGATACACTGCAAGTGATAACAAGCTCCAGAATGGGTTTTGACCAAACTGTGAATCACTGTGTAGGAGCTAAAGCTGGCTTGGGGAGTAAGTGGATGCAGTTCTAAGTAGACCACAGTGCTGAGAGCTGTGTAGGGTGAAGGCAAGGGCAAGCCCTTGAGAAGTTAGGGTGGAGAGCAAATCTCTATTCTTCCAGAAACTGTGAAGATGCGCAAGTGTCAACAAATAGTGGCAGATATCTGCATGCAGGCTCAGCTAACATTTGATGAGGAAGGATGAGCTTTAGGGAGCTACTAACAGTGGGATTGTTCCCCTCTCAGGGTTAGGCTATATACCTAATATTTTTTATAGAATAGAGAGCAAAATTTCAGGGTTTCAGAATCAGAGCTTGTCTAACAGTTTTCACATACACTTGTATCTCTTACTAAATGCGGTGCCTACAAATATTAGACCATTTCTTCTCCTTTTAGTCCTCAGCTTAAAGGAGGGAATCTTTACTTGTCTGAAGGTTCTTCACCCCAGAGCTGCTAGAAGGGAGATGAGAACAATGACAGTGAAGGAGTGTCCAGGCCTTGCGGCTGAGTTGCAGTGGGCTGGGCTGGGCTTCTCTTCCAGCAAGTTGGAAGCATTGATCTGAACTTAAACTCCTTCACTCAGGGCAGAGGGTAGAGATTTTGGCTGATGTTGAAATCTATTCTCTGCCTTCCAGTGCAAAGTACCAAAAAGCCTCTTTTCAGGTAAATATCTATTAAACCTGCCTGGTTGGATCCCATGTGATTTCCAAAAACTTCAGCTTCTCTTTTGATCCATGAGGAAGTTGTCAACATCTACAAACTTCCTAATCAAGGACACAGCATGCATAGGAAAAGCACACATGCTTTATTCTTTCTCAGTACATCCATGCAGCCCTCTTACAGGAGCTTTATCATAACTTGTTTAGGAACAACGGTTTTTATGTGAAACAGAAAAACATTTCACATAAAACAATTCTTAAAATATTGTTCCATAAAGTGGAAAAACCCTTCCATTGATGATGCCATGGGAACTTACACATGGCTTCTTTTGGTGTTTTTGTGATGATCCCCAATAAGAATGAGTTAAGCACAGCAGATGCTCCTGCCTGTGTCTTGCTTCTCATAAGAAAATTCACATCTGTGAGAAAAGGGAAGGCGGTGCTGGCCTGGTAGCGCAGTGGTTAAGTTCGCACGTTCTGTTTCTCTGCGGCCCTGGGTTCGCTGGTTTGGATCCTGGGTGTGGACATGGCACCGCTTGGCAAAAGCCATGCTGTGGTAGGCGTCCCTCATATAAAGCAGAGGATGATGGGCACGGATGTTAGCTCAGGGCCAGTCTTCCTCAGCAAAAAGAGGAGGATTGGCAGCAGTTAGCTCAGGGCTGATCTTCCTCAAAAAAAAAGAAAGAAAAGGGAAGGCAATACTCTTGCTCATTTAGAGACTCAAGGGCAAACTGAAAAGGAACTCTTTACGTCTGTTGTAGAGATGCTGACCTGAGGCCACCTCTGCCCACCCCCACCTTTGTCTCCTCACACACAATCCCATTCTGATCTGCAGAAACAGACACAGCAAAGCTGAAAGCTGCCTTCTTCCCCCATGTGGACCACAAAGAGTTTAAAAAGAGAACAAGACAATCTTTTTAAGAAGTCTTTTTTCCTAATTCTGGACAATAGACTGTTCTTCCCTCCCTTCCAACCGCCGACAGTCTCCTATACTTTAAGGACGAAAAAAGTAGAGAAAAATCAACAGACACAAGAAAAAGTCTCAGCCATTCATCAGAAAGGAATTTAAAGAGTCAGAAAAAAAATCTCCTTACAAAGCAAACTTACTATAGGGCACTGGAGATAACTTCAGAAACTTTATTTTGTATTTTTGAAAAGGTTTAAAAGCATATTACATCTATGGAAAGGGAACACTTTAAGGGGAAGAATGATTAAAACAAAACAAAACAGCGTAATGTTTTATAATATAAAAATATCAAAACGGATTGTTTCTATGCTTTTAAATTTTATCAAAATAAAAATTTTCCCCTCCCCAGCATACAATACAGAACAGAGATAGCAACTGCATACTATGGAAGAAAGGTAAATGTGAGCATCAGAACACAGAGGAGGAAGTTAACAATGATATAGACGTGTTTGCCATGAATTTACTATAGGCTGTCATGAACTTATTCAGATGTAATGTAATGAAAGTTCCAGAGGGAGAAAGAGAGCTGGTACTAGAGAAACAATAAAGACAAAATTACAAAATTTCCTGAGGTTCAAGGGAAACTTGTATCTTCAGAGCAATTATATAATTGGGCAAAATTAATTAAAATGATCCATATTTAGAAAATCTTATTGAAATTTCTCTATCTGGGCAGAAAATTCTGCTGCCTGGCAATCAAACTTTTCCTTGAAAATGTTCAATTCTAGAAGACAATGAAAAACCACTGCCAGGGTTTTACAGCAAAAATCACTGTGACCCAAGTATTGTATATCTATCCAAAGATTATTCATGTGCAAGAGCAATAGAGAAAGGGCTTCTGAGAGATGGAAGAAAGCAGAAAGCAATTTACCAATGTGCTGTTCTTGAAAATATAAATCAATAAAATATTTGTAACTTACTGAAAAATGCATTGAAATGAAGAACTCATAAATGAGAAATACGTAGAAAAAATTAATGGCAGGGAAGAACAAAGCCTGTAAAACACAGAGGTAAAACTAAATAATCATTGTTAGTATGATTGTAGGATTATTGAAAAAATAGAAATGCAATGGAAAGAATAGTAAGTAATATCTTTAAATTATTCCAGATTATTCCTACGAAAAATAGGAGGGAGCAGGGGTAGGATGAAGACTGTTAATTGCTCACTAAAATCCATTCAGCCCTCCTGCCGCAGAAATGGAGATGGACTGGGTGCATGGTGTCCTACATGGTTAGACTATACTTCACTCTTGTGGATATGTGTGGTGTGGGGGGTTACAATTGGCCACCCCAAGATATGTCTCTTTGGCATGAGGATTATTTTGGGCTGGTTACTTTTAAAAAAACTGCAGACAGGAAAGGAACTCTGAAAAGTTACCCTTTGTTAAGAGACATTTACATTTGTAAAGGAAATCTCCATCTGTAAAGGTGTCTCCCTCTCTGTACCAGGAAGAAGGGGATATGAGCTTATCTCTAGAAACTCTCATCAATGTAGAAGGCAAGGACTTAAATCTGCATAATAACCTGACTCTTGTTTACTGTATCTGTCTGGTAATCTCCCGTAACTGACTCCCCCCACCCTCAACACCCTCCTTTGTCTTTAGCTGAAGATGACATTTAAGGTGGTGGCTTCAGCTATTTTGGTGAGTTGCTCAGTTTGCCTGAGCCTCTCCCATGTATACATGGTATAAAACTTTGTTTAATTTTCTCCTGTTATTCTGTCTCATGTGAATTTAATTCATTTTCTGGCCAGAAGGACCCAGAGCGGGTAGAGGAAATGTCTTCCTCCCCTACAGTGGCCATGTGATTATCTTTTTGTAAGAGAATGAGAGCAGCAGTGATGGATTCCACTTCCAGATCTGGAACTTAAGCCATCAAGCATGCTATTTCAGACATGGAAGTGACCCAGCTTTAGCTGTGAAGATAGCAACAATGCCCAAGAGTATGGGGGACAATGCCTTGGAAGAAACTTAGGTTCCTTGTTAAATGAGGAGCACAGCTGTTGTGCTGACCTGGAAGATTTACAAGTGGACTGTTACGTGAGTGAGAAATAAGCTTCTTTCTTCAGCCACTGTGCCATGGAGTCTTTGTTACAATAGATTAATTTTACCCTGACTTATATAGGTCATGCGAGAAAAAGAAAAAGTAGGCATAAAGAAATGCACAAAGCTATTCATGTGGATAAAATGTACAATCTAGGCTACCATATTTCTAATCTTGACTATTGTAAATAATGCTGTAATGAACACAGGGTACATATAGCTCTTCAAGTTAGTATTTTTGTTTTCTTTGGATAAATTTCCAGAAGAGAAATTGCTGGATAGTTTGCTACTTCTCTTTTTAATTTTTTTGAGAAGTCTCCATACTGTTTTTCATAGTGGCTGTATCAGTTTACATTCCTACCAACAGCTTACCAGGGTCTCCTTTTCCTTACATCCTCACCAACACTTGTTATTTTGTGTCTTTTTGATAATACCCATTCTGACAGGTGTGAGGTAGTATCTCACTGTAGTTTTGATTTGCATTTCTCTGATGATTAATGGTGTTGAGCATCTTTTCAGATTCCTGTGGCCATCTGTGTGTCTTGTAGGGGAGGAAGAAGTATCCCTCTACCCTCTAGGTTCTTCTGGCTGGACTAAGCATTAAATTGACTTGAGACAGAAATAACAGGAGAAAACCAAACCAATTTCAACAACATGTATACATGAGAGAAACCCGGGAAAATTGCGCAACTTGCCAAAATGGCTGAGGCCATCACCTAAAATACCAACTTTAGTTAAAGACAAAGGAGGATTTTGGGGGTAGTGGTTTGGGACTTCAAAGGGGAGGAAAGGCAATTCACATGGAGATGGAAAAGCAAATGTTTGATAAACAAATGTTTGTTGGGTCATCTACAAACAGTGGGACCTGAGAAAGGATTTTGATAAAATGGGCCTTGCTAGGTGCCTTCCTATCTATCACACCAAGAGTTATCTATGGTGATAGTGCCTTCCTGGGACAGATCTTCTAAATTAAATTCTTTTAAGCAGTTAGGGAAAAGGTCAAAGTTTCTTTATGAATCTTTTGTTCTTGAAAATAATCAAGCCTAAGAGACACATTTTGGGGTGGCAACTTCTGATCCCCCACAGTCTTTGGAAAAATGCCTGTTCAAGTCCTCAGCCTATTTTTCAATCGAGTTGTTTATTTATTTATTTTGAGGAAGATTAGCCCTGAGCTAACATCTGCCACCAATCCTCCTCTTTTTGTTGAGGAAGCCTGGCCCTGAGCTAGCATCTGTGCCCACCTTCCTTTACTTTTTATGTGGGATGCCTGCCACAGCATGGCTTGACAAGTGGTGCATTGGTCTGCACCTGGGATCCGAACTGGTGAACCCTGGACCCCTGAAGCGGAACGTGTGAACCTAACCACTGCATCACTGGGCTGGCCCCAAGTTGTTTATTGTTTTGATATTAAGTTGTGTGGATTCTTCATTTATTTTAGATATTAACACTTTTTGAATGTATGATTTGCAAATATCTTCTCCCATTTAATAGGTTGTCTTTTCATTTTGTTGACGGTTTCCTTTCCTGTGACAAAGCTTTTCAGTTTGATGTAATCCTACTTGTTTATTTTTGCTTTTATTGCCCCTTTCTGGGGTGACAGGTCCAAAAAAATATTGCTAAGGCTGATGTCAAAGAGCTGACTGCTTACGCTTCATTCTAGGAGTTTTATGGTTTCAGGTCTTATGTGTGTCCATCCATAGATGTATAGCTAAAGAGGATGTGTATATATAGCCAATTGAATATTACTCAGCCATAAAAAAGAATGAAATCTTGCCATTTGCAACAACATGGATGGACCTAGAGAGTATTATGCTAAGTAAAATAAGTCAGACAGAGACAAATACCATATGATTTCACTTATATGTGGAATATAAGAAACAAAATTAATGAGTACACAAAACAACAGAAGCAGACTCATAGATACAGGAAACAAACGTGGTTACTAGAGAGGTGAAGGCTTTGGGGGGTGGGCAAAACAGATGACGGGAATTAAGAGGTATAAGCTGCTAGATATAGACTGAATGAGTCATGGGGATGTAATATACAGCATAGGCAGTTTAGTCAATAATATTGTAGCAACTTTGTATGGTGACAGATGGCAACTAGACTTACTGTGGTGATCATTTTGGAATGTATATTAATATCAAATCACTATGACGTATGCCTGAAACTAATAGGGTATTATGCATCAACTGTACTTCAATTAAAAATAAATGAACAAATAAATTTTTAAAAGGTACAATCTAAACGTAAAATTTTTTATAACAATCAAATCATCTTATACATACAGTTATGCAACCTGATTTTTACAACAAACAGTATGTTTTGGTCATTGATCTATGACAATACACATATTTTTTGTAACACGTTATTTGTAACTTTCGAATAGTACTCTATGGTGTAGTGATTCCATGATATATTTAATTCTACTTTCCTCTATTTGGGTATTGCATTTTTTCCTACTATTTGCTATTACAAATAATTCCATAGTGACATTTCTTAAGCACATGTGCAAGAATTTCTGTAGATTAGATGTTCTAGGAGAGGAGTTTCTGGTTTAAGGGCATGCACATATGGGATTGTAAAATTGGACTCTGGAGACTAGAAGATTCAGATGCAAGCATTCTAAGGAGCCCTCCTTGCAGCTGCTTGCCCTGCTGATATTTATGGCTGACTGGAGTCTACAGCTGGTGTAATTCAAGATTATTCTCTCCTGTCTTGATTCAAGCCCAGTGGGATCCCTGGGTGACTCATTGCTACTTCAGATTGTTACCAAACCAGGCCTCTTTTGCCTGCTGTGCAGTATGCCAATCACTGAGACGATGAGTTTCATAGCAGAGAAAGGATTTATTCACAAGGCAGCCAAACAAGGAGACAGGAGAACAAGCCTCAAATCTGCCTCCTCAAAAATGGGGATTAGGGATATTTATGGGATAAAGGGAAAAGGTGGTCTAAAGTGTGGTGAATAGATGATTGGAGGTAAGGAAAAGTAAGGTAATTGATGATCTGCACAAACATAGTCAAGCTTCATGGCTCGTCACAGGACAGGTGTTTACAAAGTGGCAGCATTAGTATGATCTGAGGGTGAAGTTTTCAGCCCTCCTCTCCCCTACGCCAAAGGGTCACTTATCGGACATTTGTGCAGTCCCAGTTGATGGGTCAGTGGTTTCAACCAGCCTGAACTGGACGAGATGTCAACTCTCAGTTCCTGAAAAACAACTTAAGCAACCATTACCATGGTGACCCAGGCATCACAGATGTTTTCTATAAGGAACCTGGGGAGAGTCTAACAATTGCTTATCTACATGACTTTTACGTATAATCATGAATGGCTATCTGGCCACCAGTTCCAAGATCCCACTGGCTGCAGGCACCTGAGTGAATGCTGTACCCTCCATCAGTCTACTGGGCAGATTTCCTCCTGGCTTCTGTGGCAGGGCACTTCATCTTGCTATGGTGGCTTCCCTGGCCAGTATGGTAGTTATTAACCTAGTGTCCACACCAGCTGAGACTTGAGATTGGATTGAGAAGGCTAAGCCACCTACTGAATAATGCTGCACCAGATAGCACAGTGACACTCTAGGGAGGGTTGGGAAGCAGACTGGGAGGTTGTCTCTGGGTTTCTAAACAGTCATGGGGCAATAGCTCCCCTTTAGCCTTCGTTTTTCCCAAAATTACAGAATATACTTCCCCCTCTCTGAGTTAGAGCCAAGAAATGGCAAAGCAGGGCACTCATCTGACCCTTTTAAACCATGCCTCTTCCTCTTCCTCTGTCTCTCTCTCCCAAACATTCCTGCCTGGAGGGGGCAAGTTCCCTTTCATTTTCCCTGTGTAATATCTTCCCTCTTCCTGACTCCTGCTCAGCCTTACCAGATTAGAAAAGAACTTTATGTGTAAAGTTCTCCAACCTTAGTTGTTATTACACTAAAGAGGGAGATGAAGGAATTTGGGAAATACTTAGCAAGACAATATCCTGATTTGCCTGTCTTATGTATTTCTATTTTGGCAAGCTTTACATGTCCTTAGTCTTTCTTTTTTAAAAAAATGTGAATGTGCTCCCAGGCAGATAGATGCTTAGGGAGGAAAAAGACAAAAGTCTTGTATTTGGAAAGTCGAAAGGTAAAAGCTCATTAAAAATTTTATACTTACGTGTGTGTTTATCTCTGATTTCATTTTGAGAGTTCCTGCCAATGTGCTCCAAAATTGTTTTTCTACTTTAGAATGCCTTTAGTAGTATGTAAGTGTGTCTCTTTTTCCATTCCCTGGTCAAATTATGGCCATTTTTAATATTTTACTTTCCTTTTTGTTAATCTGATAGAGAAAAATTAATTTGTTTTGGTTTTCATTTCTTATCAATAAAAAGACTGGATATCTTTTTATATTTGTCATTTATATTTCTTTCTTCTGTTATTTGCATGTGAATATCCTTTCCTAATTTGTTGTTTCACTTTTCTTATTGATTTAAATTTCTTATTGACTATATGAGGATGTTAAACTTGTAAACACTTAGGGCAGTGCCTAACACATAGCAAGCACAGTGCTGGGGAAATATAATTAAAAACAAAATCTTCTCACAACCCAGAAAACCTTTGCACAAGCATGGTAGAGAAAGAAAGCAGTTTTATTATTGAGGAAGCATTAAACTAAAATGGAAGACACATCACAGGTAATCTGCTAAGAGGTTGCGGAGACAGAAGGAAATCTGACCCCCTGATATACCTGTGGAGATACCATCCATTCCATACCTATTCTCAAGACAAGCAATAACCAGTCCTCAAGAGGACTGAACAGCATCATTTGTCACACATAGTTCATCCTAGATTCACCTGGTGATTGTGGTGACCATCTGAATTAGCTCATTGGCTTTATCCAGAGGAAAAACAAACTTTTCACATTCTTAAGACAATAAGTAATTTTGCAACTTGGAGCAAGGTGCCCATCAGGGAGGCCCTTAGGCTCTCAGGAAATTGGCAGATAGAGGTGCTCTCTCCCCTGATGATTGCATTTCAAAGAGATGACTCCCAGGTCCTTGAGAAAGACAGTCCTGGATCATAAAGCTGCCAAAAGCCCTATCTAGTTTTCAAAAGGATTTATATATATTCCAAAGAGATGAGAAAGTACCTTACAATTACAAGAGTTTTAAAATAAATGCTCTGTGAAAATGGAGTGGAGGAAAATCTCCTCTCTTATTTTCAATGGGCGGAATTAAGCCTTTTTGTTTTAACTTGTATTTGTCCTTACTGTTGCTGATAATATTATTGTTGTTATTATTTATATGTTCTTTATATATTAGGAATATTACATTTCAGTTTGCTGGATACTCAGTAAAAACGAAACAAAACAAAAAAATCCTAACACTGGCCTTCAAGGCCCTTCCGAATCTGGTCGGTTACCTCTCAGACCTCACCTGGGATGACTCTCCCCTATGTACTTTCTTCCAGCCATGGGAGAATATGCACCAGGACTTTGTTCTGTATCTTGTCTCTGCCTGGACCACTGTCCCCAGGTGCACAATTTTCTTCCTGAGTTTTTTCTTAAATGCCCTACTTTGATATTGAAGGTTACCTTGATCACTCTGTTTAGGATGATAGACTCACCCTGGCCCCACCACTCCCTAGAACTCCCATTTCCTCCTTACTTTATTTTTATCTATAGCACTTAACACCTCTTAATAGACTAGATACTTCATTATTTATTTAGTTTGTTTGTCCTCTCTCTCTCATTAAGAGGCAGTGTCAGAGGTACACAAGATTTTGGCTATCTTGGCCACTGCTCTGTCTCCAGGACTGAGTAAGCTCTCGATGATTTCTTTTTTTGAGGAAGATTAGCTCTGAGCTAACAACTGCTGCCAATCCTCCTCTTTTTGCTGAGGACGACTGGCCATGAGCTAACATCCGTGCCCATCTTCCTCTACTTTATATGTGAGACGCCTGCCACAGGATAGCTTGCCAAGCAATGCGTAGGTCCTCGTCCAGGATCTGAACTGGTGAACTCTGGGCCCCTGAAGTGGGATGTGCGAACTTAACCGCTGCACCACCAGGCTGGCCCCTCAAAAATATTTTTCAAATAACTAAAAATATTAAAAAATATACTTTTGACATTTTCATTGCCTTTCATTATGGACTCAGGGTTTTTCATATATAAACATTTTGGTTACTACATAGCCAAATCAATCTTTTCATGTGTGGTGTCTGAGTTTCACGGTTTCCTTAGAAAAGTTTTTCCAACATCATAAGATTTTCCATGATATGAAACAAAAAGGGCAATAGTGGAAAAACTCTGAAAAGCTGCATGAAGTCTGGTGATTAGTTAATAGCGATGAGCCAATGTTTTCTTAATTAGTTTTGACAAGTGTATCATGGTAATATAAGATGTTAGCAACAGGGGAAATTGGGTAAGGAGGTTATGGTGTACAGGAGTTTTCTGTATTACACTTGCAACTTTTCTGTAAATTCAAAATTATTCTAAAATAAGAAATTCATTTAAAAATTTATCTTTTCTTTGTCTTTATATCTAATCATGTTCAAAATTTTGATTTTAGGTTAGATTTTAAGACCATACCGGAATGACTTTTTGTTGTCGTTAGTGTATGGTGTAAAGCAGAAGAACTTTTTTCTTTTTCCCTTATGGATAGTCAGTTGTTCTGGCTTAAAATGCTGCCAAATAATATATATTCAGTAGTGGAAATGCACTTTTGTTTTCGAAAACGTTTCAATTCTTCTCATCTATTTATTCTTCCAGATTAATTGTATAATCAGGTCATCAAGTTCCACAGAAATTCTCATTGTGATTTTGATTGAGATTGTATATGTAAAGGATAGATATTTTTGTAAAATTTTACTGTATTAAATTAATGTATTTAATATCCCTTATGTATGCAAAGCTATTATAATCAGTAACAGAAAGAAAGAAAATATGCAAAGTACATGAATCGGCAAGTTAGCTAATGAGAAATCAAATGACCAATGGCATACAAAACTTAAATAAAGGATTTAAAGCTAAAGAATAATCAATAAAATACAAATTAAAGTAAAAGGAGTCAGCATTGTTCTTTTTTCCCAGTGGCAAAGATTAAAATGAGCAATAATGCCTGACTAGCAAGGATGTGGTGTAATAAGTTCTCATATAATGTTGGCAGAAAAGTAAATTTGGTAGAATCTTTCTGGAAAACAAACTGGTAATTTCTTTCAAATTTCCAGCATTTTGAGTACTCATTTTTCAAGGATATCCACTTCTAAAGATTCCTCAAAGGAAATAGTCATGGAAAATATAAATTGTAAAAATATCTCCCATAATATTGCTTCATAATAGCGTCAACCTGCAAAAACAGAAACCAATTTAAGGGGCAAAGCATTTATTTGGGATCAAAGAATTGTAATTTGGGGAGGACAGATTCAGGTTGAAACCCAAAGAGTGTCCCTCCAGGGAGAAAAAGTCAGACGCTCTTAAAGGCACAGAAGGGAGATTGTGTTACAAAGAATTTTAACTAGAGTTGAAGGCAGGGAGCTAGTTCTGGCGAAACATTGATTGACTATTGATTCCATCTTCAGAAAGTCTGCAATCCTCAGTCTTTGTGATCAGGATGTCTGTTCTCCTGCTGCCTTATCAAACAATTGCTTGTAAAGCAATTGTTGCTTTGCCCCAGCCAAAGTTTTGGCCCAGTCCGAGGTTCAAGACAGTAAAGCAGTTGCTCTGGAAAGACAGCTCCATTTTTAAAATGACTCCACTAAAGACAATTTTGACAATACAGCAAGTAACCTAATTTTACATTAGAGTGTGGTTGAATAAAATTTGTTATATATATGTATATATGTATGCTATATAACATATATACTTATCCTATATATATATATACACACACACACATATACATATCCTATATATATATACTTACATATATCCTATATATACACACATATATGTATCATATATATATCTTCATATCATGATAAGGTGACCATAATATACTTAGTTAGAGTGCCATGAGGTTTACTCTTATATGAGGGAGAAATATGATATATAGAGTTTTCATGGACTGAAATAAGGATAAATTTAAAAACTCAAATTTGCCTATGGTCTCTGGAACAGAATCTTTTTCTCGCCTTGGGTGAGCTGAATGACTGAAAGCCATCAGACTGGGCTGTTTGTCCTTGAGTAAACTGACAGAGTTATGAGGAAAGGCAATTTCAATTATTTGTGGCTTTTCAATTATTTGTGGCTTTTCCAAGAAATCTTGTGATTCAGATATGGAGTATAAATGTATTTGTATTTGTATATTTTGGCTGTGAATGTCCTTCTGTTGACACCATCACCTCAGTTAGTTCAGCCAGATCTACACACACTCTCTGTGTTATGATTTCTCAGTCTCCCCTTCTAGTCAACCTCTACTCCCCGTAACACTGAGTTGACTGAGAACTTCAGTCCTGTTTCAATGCACCATTATTAGGAGGATGTCATGTTGGGCTAATAGTTATCTAGTAACATTTAAGCACTTAGGTATTAGAAAGTAGAGAAGCAAGAAGTAAAGAGATAACAACAGAGATGTTGGAACCCACTTCATATCCAATACTCTATTTGGACTAGGCCTAACTAAAAATTTGTTTCCAGGAGTAGTTGGGCCAATCTTAAATAGCTAAGTGGCTCTTTTAGTTGGCTGATTGAATTCCTTTCCTTGAAGTGTTCACCCAGGCACAACAGCATTTGTTATTAATTGTACAGATTCTGCATTGACTGGCCAGTAAGTAGTGAAGAACACATGCATTATGGAGGACTCTTAATCAATGAGTTTATGCTGGTCTAGCCTCTAACGTTTGAGCCATTTCTTTTGCTATCTGGATGGTAATCAGGGATATACTTCAGCTCATACATTTTTTTTTCATGAATTCCTATCCATGGTAGAAATCCCTTTATAACCTGGGGGAAATTAAAAATCTCAGACCCTTCCTATTGAATTAATATGTTGGGCTATTAATGAAAGATGAGCGACAGGAGTAGGAGGTGGGTGGCTGGTAGTGGTAGTTCAATTGTGTATGCTAAGCTTGAAAGGTTCACCTGATTACCCAAGAAGAATATTCCTGGGGGTACACACTGAAGGGACATAAATGTATTGTTTATGATAACAGGTCAGTGCCGATTACTCTCTGGACTTAATTAGTCTCATTGTGGAGGACAAATACCTTTGATGAAATTAAATAGATCACGTACTGATTTCTAAATAGATTCTTGATAAAATAACTGGACTATAACCATTCTTATCCATGATGTTTCTTAAGTTCCTTTGAGGCTCTGGGAGATATCAGTACCAGTGGTTAACTGTAGGGGACTAAGGTCCAATTAAGATATGACAGGGTTAATAATATTCCTGTGCTGAATACATAAGGGAACATGATCATTAGTTTGGGGGTGAAGTGCAGTGCCATTTGGACTTCTGGGTCGGGCTCTAAGATTCTTACTAGAGAGACCTGGAGCTGGATGACAAATCTAGCAGTTGGAAAGGTTGGCAGCCACTCTCATTGAGAAAGGTACATTAGGGAGTTCAGAGGCTTTACAGGAACAAAGACAATCAAGAGAGAAGCAGAAAAAACTGGAGGAAGGGAATCATAAAAACTCTGTCTTGAACCCACATAAAAGAAAGAGGCAGGCAGTAAGAGAAGAAGACAAATGAAATGTTAAGTCCTTTGTTCTAAGCATGTGTTTTGATTTAAAAGTCATTGGATGAAACTATCTACAATCCACTCTTGTGGCAACTCTCTATTTCTTTTTCTTTTAATGAGTTTGACCTCCAGAGGGAATAGACACCCAGGTTGTAGGATCCTGAGCAGTGTTTACTTCAGGAAACAAGAATCAACAGTTGTATGATCCACAGTTGTAGTTTAAGAGCAAGATTTGTGGATAAAAGTACTTGAAATGGTCCCTTTAAGGCAGACTTTTATTTCTCTTTCAATATATCCTCTCTCCTTATTTGGTATAGTGCAGGGGTACGTCTGGGGATGCTTGGAATTGTAGCTTATACCTCTTGGGCGTATAACTGTGATATTAACTTTTGTTAGAATCTTGAAAGGTCAGAATTGAGCATGGTAGAATCTGTCAGAGATTGAATCAATCTGAGTCTCATAGGTATTTTTCTTAATAATTACATATGGTGGGAATTTAAGGGAATTTTGTGGTGTAAATCACAGTTTCTTTAGGGTAGGGTTAGAAATTTGGGCGAAGAAAGATTAAGTGCTTTTGAAAATTTTGACAGTTTTATTTATTTATTTGAGGAAGATTGGCCCTGAGCTAACATCTGTACACATCTTCCTCTATTCTGTATGTGGGATGCCTGCCACAGCATGGCTTGATCAGTGGTGCAAGGTCTGTGCCTGGGATCTCAACCAGCGAACCCAGGGACCTCCAAAGCAGAGCGCGCAAGCTTAACTGCTAAGCCACTGGGCTGGTCCCTATTTTATTTTAAAAATTATCATTCAGTAAAATTGATTTCTTTTCCTATTGTGTACAGTTCTACGAATTTCAACGTATGTATAGATTCATGTAACCACGACCACAATCAGGATGTGGAAAATTTCCACCACTCCAAAACATTCTCTGTGGTGTCCCTTTATTGTCACATCCTTAACCTACCCAACCCCTGGCAACCACCATAGTTCTGTCTTTTTGAGAATGTCATATAAATGGAATCATACAATATGTAACCTTTAAAACTGTCTTGTTTAACTCAGCATAATGCCTTTGAAACTCATTGAAGATGTGTGTCAATAGTCCATTCCTTTTTATTGCTGAATAGCATTCCATGGTATGGATGTTTCAAAGTTTGTCCATCCATTCACCTGTTGAAGGATATTTGGATTGTGTTCAATTTGGGGCAGTTATGAATAGAGTTGGAATAAAGACTTATATACAGATGTCTGTGTTGTTGGAAACTGGAGGAAAGGCTACCCTTCTTATAAAGTGGCAGAAGATCTTGACCAGATTGTATTTTTATGTTTTGTGGAAAGCAGAATGTGTAAATGATGAACTTGGATATTTCACTGAGGATATGTCTAAGCAAAGTGTTGAAGGCATGGCCTGGTTTCTCCTTGCTGCCGGTAGCAAAATACAAGAGGACAGAGATAAATTAAAGAAGAATTGTTAAGCAAAAGGGAACCAGAACTTGAAGATTTGGAAAATTCTCAGCTTATCCATATTGCAAAATATAAAAAAGTGTGTTCTGGAGAGAACATCAAGGGTGTGGTAGACAGCTATTTATTAAAGAGATTACAGGTGTGACTCGTGGATTCAATCAAACATCATAGCAGAAGACATGAATAGAGTTGTAGTTATCCAGGAAAGATCCATGGAGGACCTTCTTTTATGATGGCTTGAACCCCTGTGAATGGCACTGGAGACCAACAAGAGTTTTGAGAATTTTATACCAGTAGATATGCTGCCAGTTTAGACTGAAGGAGACAGAGAGAGGATGAAATGAAGGAGCGCTGCTGGATTTCTGGGGTTCTACAAGACAGGCCAATAGAGCTATTTGGCTGTGAACATGTATTATCCTTCAAAAAAGGGAAGAACAACCCTGAAGGTGTCTTATATGTCAGGAGAGTGGACACTACTACCATGGGTGTAGAGGGTGCAGGCCTAGGGGGCTGCAGCTGTCTCCTCCTCAGTTCCCAAGGGTAGGGCCACCTCCTAGGTTTCAGAGTTGAGGTCATCTCCTGGGTTTCAGTAGACTAGGCTGCCACTGCCCAGGGATGAGGAGGCAGGGCTGCCACTTTTGTGCTCCAAGGAGTCAGGGCCACCCCAGTAGGCCTGAAGGACAGAGAATTGGGCCAAAGAGAATTATTTGCAAACCTTAAACTCTTAGGGGATTTCAGACTTGCTTGGGACTTGTGATCTCTTTCTTTTCTCTGATTTCTCCCTTCTGGAATGGGAGTGTCTATCCTATGCTTGTTCCACCATTGTGTATTAGGAGACAACTTGTCTGGTTTCGTAAGCTTAAAGCTGGAGAGAAATTTTGCCTCAGAATGAATTATACTTCAAGTCTCATTCACAACTGATTTAGGTAAACTTTTTGACTTAGAGTTGATACTGGAATGGGGTGAGACTTTTGGGTCTGTTGAGATGAGGTGAATGCATATTGCATGTGAGGAGGATATGAATTTTGAGAGGCCAGAAGGTGAAGTGCTACGGGCTGAATTATGTCCCGGTCAAATTCACCTATTGAAGTTCTAACGCCCAGTACCTCAGAATGTGATTGTATTTGGAGATAGTCTTTAAAGAGTTTTTTAAGTCAAAATGAGATCATTAGGGTGGGCCCTAATCCAATTTGATTGGTGTCCTTTTAAGAAGAGGAAATTTGGACATAGACAGGTACAAAAGGAAGGCCACATGAAAAGATTGCCATCTACAAGCCAAGGAGAGAGGCTTCAGAAGAAACTAAGCCTGTTAACACCTTGATCTGAGACTTCTAGCCTCCAAAATTGTGAGAAAATAAATTTCTGTTGTTTAAGCCACCCAGTCTGTTGTATTTGGTTATGGCAATTGCACCAAACCAATACAGTAAGTTTTCATAACTCTAGGGTAAATACCCAAGGGTGGGATTGGTGGGTCACAAGTTAGAAGTATGTTTTACTGTATAAGAAGTAACAAAATGTATTTCAGAATAATTGTTCTATTTTCTTTCCCAACAGCAGTGTTTGAGAGTTCTAGGAGCTCTGTTTTCTTGTCAGCATTTGGTATTGTCAGTATTTTTAAAAATTTAGCCATTCTTGTAGATGTGTTGTGGTGTCTCATCATGGTTTTAATTTGTGTTTCCCTAATGGGTAATGATGTTGAACATCTTTTGGAGTGTTTATTGTTGTATCTGTCTTGGTAGAGCATCTGTTCAGGTGTTTTGCCAATTTTTAAGTGAGTTTGTTTTCGTATTGTTGGGTTTTCAGAGGTGTTCATACACTCTGGATACAAGTCCATTGTCAGAGATATGATTTGCAAATACTTTCTCCCAGTCTGTAGCTTGTTTTCATCCTTTTAATAGGATCTTTTGAAGTACACAAGTTTTAAATTTTTATGAAGTCAAATTTATCAATTTTGTCTTTTATGAATTATGCTTTTAGAGTCATGGAAGAACTCTTTCCCTACCCCCAGGTCATGAAGATTTTCCCCTATACTTTCTTCTAAATGTTTTACAGCTTTTCATTTAACTTTTAGATCTATGACTCATTTTGAGTAAATTTTTCTTTTTTGAGGAAGATTAGCCCTGAGCTAACATCCGCCACCAATCCTCTTTTTGCTGAGCTAATATCTGTGCCCATGTTCCTCTATTTTATATGTGGGATGCCTGCCACAGCATGGCTTGATAAGCAGCGTATAGGTCTGCACCCAGGATCTGAACCAGTGAACCCTGGGCAACTGAATCAGAGCATGTGAACTTAACTGCTAAGCCACTGTGCCGACCCCATCATTTTGAGTAAATTTTGTACAAAGTGTGAGCATACACAGACCTTCTCCTAGTTATTAAATCAAAGACTAATCTAGGTGCAGCTGTGAAAAGATTTTGGTGATGTAATTAAAGTCCCTGATAGTTGATTTTGAGTTAATCAAAAGGGAGACTATCTTAGGGGCTTGACTTAATCAACTGGAAGCCTTTGAAAGAGGGACTAAGGCCCTCCACAGGAGATTCAGAGACTCCAGAGTGCAGAGAGAAGAGAAAACTGTAGAATATTTCTGCATCCTGGGACCCTCATGATCATTTTGTGTTGCCAATCTGCTGATTTAGCTTGTTGGTGTGAAGCAGCACCTGGGTCTGCAATTGCTGTCCTTTCCTCCTGGCTCTTAAGTTTCTCTGACTCCTGGGTCAGGTGTGTGTGCTCAGCTCCATGATGAAGGGCTCTGGGTTTTGCAGGATACTTATCACCAAGGTCAGAGGCAACAAGAATGGACATCCAGAGAACTCTAATACAGATCCCTTTTCCGTTAAATTGCTTTGCATTTTTGTCAAAAATTAGAATTACAGATGGTCTGTGGGACAAAAGCTTTTTCCTCCTCGGGTAAAATGAGTGGCTAAAAGCCATCAAAGAGGTCAGTTTGCCCTTGAGCAGATTGACAGTTATCAGAGGAGGCAATTTCAACCATTGGTGGGTTTTCTAAGAAACTTCATGATTTCAGCTTGGAGTGCATGATGTGCTAAAATCTGTGTAATGGCTACTGGTTTCCTTGCATTGGCCTCTTCACCTTAGGCCATGACTCTACTACTTCCCTTGTTAAAATTTCTTAGTATTAGTAAATGAAATAAGGATTCAGAGAATATCATCTTCAGTATAATGCTATAAAAAATGTTTTTACATGTATATAGGTTAAAAAGAAATCTGAACATAAATATACTAGAATGTTCATAGTGGGTATCACTGGGTACTGGGATCATGGTTAAGCATTTTTGTCTTTTTGCTTATTGGAGCTTTCTAAATTTTCTTCAATGAGCATGGTGTTGTGGACTCAAGGTTTGTACCTGCCCCCCTATTCTTATGTTGAAGCCCTAACTTCCAATGTAACTGCATTGGAGATGGGGCTTCCAAGGAAGTAATTAAGGTTAAATGAAGTCATGGGGGTGGAGCCCTGACCTGATAAGATTAGTGTCCTGAGAAGAAGAGACAGCAGGGAGCTTGCTTTCCCTCTTTCTGTCGTGGGAGGACACAGTTAGAAGGTGGCCATCTGCAAGACAGGAAGAGAGCTCTCACCAGAAACGCAATCCTACTGGAACCTGAATCTTGGACTTTCCAGCCTCTAAAACTGTGAGTAAATGAGTTCCTGTTGTTTAAACCACCGAGTCCGTAGTTTTGTCATGGTAGCCCAAGCAGACAAAGACGTGTGGATTATTTTTGTAATGAGTATATAAAACAATAATAGTACTTTAAGAAAAAAAAAAACCTGACTTAAAAGGTACTAAAAACAAAAGTGCAAGATCTTTTGATAATTATGTAAGTTTCCAGGCATTGCTAATTATATCTTGAATTCCTCAAAAGAAATATATACGATAAATGCTAAGTAGAGATGCTGAGAAATATGTTATTTGGAGAGAGCTTGTGTTTCCTGGAGAGAGCTGTTACAATTTCTTTTTGGAATTAGCCAGGAGTAAAACTTAGGGCAACTAATTTTACATTTGATGAGAGAGTTCAGCTACAAGAGTTTTGCTTGCTCATGCAATCTCTGCCTTCTCCCTATTACACACACACACACACACACGTAGACACACACACACACAGTTCTTTAATCTTCCACACTAGGTTGGTGCTTCAACATAACATATTGTAAGACTAAAACTCTATCTCCTGGATAATGTACATTAAATTGCAATAAAATTTAATCAATAATATCACAGCTTTTCCATCCGTTTGGCTTCAGATCTGATTACTTTCCAAATGACTTCTTTGACAACAGGTGATGTCAATTTGGCACCCTTCTCTTTCCTCAGCTACCATAATCTTTTTTATTTTCTAGTGCTGGTGTTCGCTTGATTTCGAGGGTGAAAAGCCCTAAAGGGATGTTGACGTACTCTAAAGCAAAGCAGATGATTAGTGGTGTGCTTGTGGAAGGTGTGTGCTCTCATTTCACCTTTCCACGTAGAATCTTTTCCTTTTTGCCTCTGAATTTCCATTTAATATGTTTCTGTGGGTCTCCATTCCAATATGTCTCTCACATGGCAAACACGTCTTCTAGAATGAATTCGTATTCATATTCTCTCTCTCTGTCTCTTTTCTTGCTGTTCTTGTTTCTCCTCCCTTAAACTTGTTCAGATATTGTGATGAGCAGTGACTAACATCTTTTTTTACTGAGAGAAAATATGAAAATTAACATGAGGTGAAATCACATTTTTTGATCCACAGTGCTATTTATTATACAGCATAGGAAGCATCTTTCTAGGAGATGTATTAAAATAATTCACTTATGTTACTTGTGTAGCATATAGATGATCACTGTATCATTGACACGGAATTTCATGCTGTTCTATCCGGAACACATTCTAGGATTTGCTATATTTCCCGTGAGCATTGAACTAGTGGCTATTATTGAGATCAAATGCTGCTAATGTGGCATTTGGTGCATACAGAAGTTGAATTGTAATGCTGTATGCCTGAAACATATAATAATTTAAAAAGAGAGTGAATGGCAAAAACGGAGAGCAAACAACTATATACTATATACTTATTGCCAAAATGGGATCTTATACAAAGGACACTGAAGATTGAAAAGCCTATGTTTACCTGCCTAAAAGGAATCAGAGGAGGCTTCTTGTGGGAGATGACACTGCTGTTAATATGCTGCCTCGGAGGTTTGTCATTGGTAACAAGAGGATGACAGAGTGTTGTAGATCCATTCAAACTTATTCCTTAACAGTAGTAATGACTGAACAGTAGACAAAAATAGTTTACATTATATAACACTCCACCAGCAACAAAGTAGTACAAAAGTGGTCTGCACCACACAACGATCAGATTGTACTGATTTGTAGGACTACACATTTTCTCTAGGTCAGGGTCATCATAAAACTATGTTATTGCATAACTATTTCTTGAGTGCCTACTATGTGCTAGTATGGCAGATACAAAATGAAGAAGAAAGACAAAGTCCCTTCTCAGTGAGCTTGAGTTCTAGAGGGGGAAGTGGTAAACACATCACTGCGAAAGATACATCCAGATATTGATCCGTGCCACGAAGCAAGTGAAACAGGACAGTGAGCCACATTGTAGAGAGAGGTGACTATAATTTAAATTTGATTTCAATAATAACAAAATGATTGGAACCTAATTGCGTCATGTTTTTAAAAAATATGTACGGGGTGGAAAGAGTGAAATCAAGAAGGCTAGAGAATGTTTTTTCCAAGGGAAATGTTCACTTTCTGAGATTAACACTTATCTGGAAACTCTCAGGTTTCTATTTTTGACAACTTCTAGGAAAACCCACTGGCAATGTTAGTAGAACAATAGCGTGAATCTCTGGTTTTTGTAATGATGGGAGCATTTCCTCATGGGAAAGGGCAACTCTATAGCTGCTCCTTGTCCCTGTGGGGAAATTTCTTCCCATGATGCTGACTCCAAGGGGAGGCTTATTTCCCTTTCCCCATTCTGGAAAGTGTGGGCATAAATACTTCCCTTAATTCCTTTTTGAACAGCCTAGAAGACCATGATTTACTGTTTAATGAAGTCTTTACTTAAGGTCAGAGAAAGATGAAACAAGAGATTCGATGTAAAAATTAATATGCAATAAAAAATTCTGGCTGTCTGATGTACCTGGATCCTGACTTATTCTCACCATACCCCTGAAAGGGCTGCTTTTCAGCCTAGCTGCCAGGTGACACTCCACCTGGCTCCCAGACCTCCTCGGTGGGTTAGCAGTAGCTCTCTCTTCCATGCCTTCTGAGAGTGCCTTCAAACCTGCTTAGACTTCAGGCAAAGACAGCAATAGCAAGACACTTGGAGAAACAGAAGTCCCATCTGCTTCCATCCCAAATGTGCTTCGCAAATTCTGGTTTTCTGTCCCAGGCATTGTCTTTTCCTAGAGTGATTCTCCCTGAAGGGAAACTCCACCACCTCCCCAACTACCTGTAGAAATATTGTCTTATATGGTTTCAAAAAAAGATCATATGTGAATTACCACAATTCAACATGTTCACAAGATACAGGAAGAGTGGTAAGATTGGATTATAGGATTTGCCTGTGACCATGCCTTAAAAATATTGTGGACACTCAGTTAATTCTCATTTTATTTTTTAACTAAGATATAGTTAATATACCATAAAATCCACTCTTTTAAAGTGTATAATACAGTATTTTTTTAGTATATTCAAATTGTTGTGCAACTGATACTGAACCTCTTCATCTCAAATTCATGTGCCTGATGCATAGTGAGCCAAACACTGAGACCTCCATGTTTGGAGATGGAGAAAGGCCCCATTCGAGTTGGCCAAGATGAGAAGGCGGGAGCATGAGTTTGCTCAACTCAAATCCACCTTAACCAGAGCAAGAAGTGTGTGCGTGTGGTGGTGGCGGGGGGGGGGGGGGGGGGGGGGGGGGGGGGGGCAGTGGGGGGCAGGGATGTGGTTTGTAGACCTAAGTGTCTTGGCAGGAGGAGCTTCAGAGAAACAAAGGGGTCACTCCTGATAAGGCCCTGGGCAATCTTCAAAGGCGGCTGGGGGCCGGCCATCTGGTGATCCCAATCTTCCCAAAGGCATTCTCTTTCTTCTGCAAAACAAACTCACAAATCCTGGTGACCCGAGTCACTCTTCAAGCTAAACTAGAGAACAGCAAATTGACAAGATTCATAACAAGGTCAAAAGGCAATCATGTTCTTTTTTTTTGAGGAAGATTAGCCCTGAGCTAACTACTGCCAGTCCTCCTCTCCTTGCTGAGGAAGCCTGGCCCTGAGCCAACATCATGATGCCCATCTTCCTCTACCTTGTATGTGGGATGCCCACCACAGCATGGCCTGCCAAGCGGTGCCAAGTCCGCACCCGGGATCCGGGCCGGCGAACCCCGGGCTGCTGAGAAGCAGAACGTGCGAACTTAACCACTGCGCCACCAGGCTGGCCCCGGCAATCATGTTCTTATTGAAAATCTATAGTAACCCTCAGGTACCCGGCTTCACAAACAACACTGCTGTCTAATTCCAGAGAATTTTCTTCATGCCAAAAAGAAATTCCATATCCATTAGCAGTCACTCTCTATTCTCCATTTCCCCCAAACACTGGCAACCACTAGTCTACTTTCTGTCTCCATGGATTTACCTATCCTGCACATTTCATATAAATTTATGTTGGAGGAGGTCATGGAGAGGACATGACTGCAGGTTGACCCCAGGGCCATGCCCAGGCAATCGGAGGCTCCTCAGCAGCTCCCCTGTCCTTGGAATGTGCCTTCTGCTTCCTTCCTCCCACTAGAAGCTGCCCCAAGGACACAACCTTAAGAATGTATTGTTGAGATCATCTGGATGGTATGCATGACTGAATGCATGTAAGGCCTCTATATAAACTGTTAAAATTCTGGTGGGCAGGTGCAGAGATCGACTCATCTAGCGGCCGCTCAAGACAAGCCTCGTATGTAAGTTCCCTTGCTTATTAAACCTGCCGCCTATCCATCTGGAGTGATCTGCCTCTTCCTTCGGTCTCTCCTTGCCCTCCGCATACTGGGACCAGTTTCAGATTTCACTGGGAAGCTCTGGAGGTTAGAAACCAACAATGAAATCATATAATTCATCCTTTTATGTCTAGCTTCTTTCACTTAGCATAATGTTTTCAAGTTTATCTATGGTGCAGCATGCTTCAGTGGCTTTTTATGGCTGAATAATACTCCATTGTATGGGTTTATACTTGTTTATCCATTCTTTAAAATTCATTCATCAACCATTGGACATTTGGGTTATTTACACTTGTTTGCTATTGTGAATAATGTTGCTATGAACATTCAGGTACATGTTTTTGTGTATACATTTGTTTTCAATTTTCTTGGGTATATATGTATACCTATGAGTGGAATTCCTGGGTCATGTGCTAACTTTATGTTCATCTTTTTGAGGAACTGCCAAACTGTTTTCCAAAGTGGCTACACCATTTCATACTCTTAACAGCCATGTATGAGGGTTCCGATTTCTCCATCATCTTGCCAACACTTGTTACTGTCCATCATTTTGATTATAGGCATCCTGCTGGGAATAAGTGATATCTCATTGTGGTTTTGATTTGCATTTCCCATTAGGAATGGGATGTTGAGTTTTTCACATGCTTATTGGCCCTTTTTATATCATCTTTGGAGAAATGTCTATTCAGATCCTTTGCCAATTTTTTAATTGGGTTATTTGTCTTTACATTGTTGAGTTGTACTCATACTTTATATATTCTGATTGCTAGGTCCTTATCAGATGTATGATTTGCAAATGTTTTCCTCATTCTGTGGGTTTCTTTTCACTTTCTTGATAGTGTCCTTTGAAGCACAAAAGGCCTTAATTTTGATAAAATCCCATTTATCTATCTTTTTCTTTGGTTGCTTGTGCTTTAGGTGTCTAAGAAACCATTGCCTAATCCCAGGTCACAAAGGCTTACACTCATATTTTCTTTTAAGAGTTTTTAAAGGATAAGGAGTGGTTTCTTGGACTAAGAAAATGAAGGAGAAATTGTCAAACAGAAGGAATGGCAGGTGAAAAGTCCCAGGGTTGTGAGAGGTTTTGGTGATTTTTATAAGACAGAGGTGGCTGGGGCATAGCATATAATTTTCTCATGCAGCGTTTCATTTTTGTACAAATTGGCATTTTTACTTTCTACCAGCAAAATGTGTATATTTTATTTTATACTGTGCTTTAAAAGGCCTAGACTGACTGCTTTTTCTGAACGCAAAGTATTATACATCAGCTTAAGGTTACCTCTGTGCTGGATAGTTCTACCATACATGTTGCTAACAGTAATGAAGGAGGAAAAAAATCCTAGAGGAAGAGTTCATTTAATTTTTATTGATCAATTGATATCTTAAGAATTTCAAGTGACAACATCAAGTCAAGTAACAACATGCATAGAACCTGTGCTAAAAGCCTTAGCTGAGTGAACAAGAATGAACCAACACAGTAAATAAAACATTGTTTCTGTTTTCTTGGCTTGCCACCTCAAGGTCATTGTTAAAAAGCATGAATATTCTAGAGTAGGTTGTTAAACCTCGCTGCACATTAGAAACATCTGGAGAGATTCTTAGGCCCCATTCCAGACCTAGTGAATCAGAATGTCAAGGTTTTTTGTTTGTTTGTTTTAACACATCCAGTGATTCTCATAATCAGGTTTGGGGATCAGTACCCAAGAGGGCTTTGCCTTGCTCCACGGCTGTCCAGCTATATCGATGGTTTCAAGTCAAGTTAATCAATACAAATAAGAATGAATGAATATTATTTTCTAGAAAAATACTATACTGTGTCAGAAGTATTTTCTTAATCAATTAGCAAATGTACAGGAGAAGGAAAGTCAGAGAGTTAATGAAGCAAGTGTGTTTCATTCACTTGACTGGAAAGAGAAAAAGCCATGACCACAATATTGTCTACAGAAATCAGTCTCTCAGAAGTCCATAAGTTTATGATGATTGCATTTAATGATCATAACTCAATAATGAAATCAGCCTTAACACTGAGACTATCTACAAGATTAACAAAACATGCATTTGTTTTGACTCTGAGCATATTACCATTTTACTGAATAGGCTGAAGTCAATGGAGGAATAATCAGGAATCAGTTTTATTTTTCTCCCTTCAAACTTTGTCTGATAAATTTCCCTTCTCTACCACTGGACAAAAACTCTGGTTGAGGTCTTAGCTTTTCAGTCACTATTATAGGCATGAAAAATTCCAAGTTCCCTCCAGTTCAAAGCGTCTCTCTTCCCAGCTTGGCCTACTGTGGCCTGGGGACTTGAGGTTGTGCGGGGAGGGGAGAGGGTGGAAGGGAAATTGGATCAGTTTTATCCTTAACTACCAGTTGTTCCTGCTTCTAGCTTCTGCAAGGTGAGGGTAGAGGGGCCGGGAACTCTAGGTAAACTGCCAAATATTTTTGTCTTTTAGCCATTTCTTATAAAATATTTCAGAAATAAGGTATAAAGAAAATTTCAACACCTATGTACCAACTACCCAGCTTTAAAAATATAGCATTACCAATATAGACCCACAGCCCTTATTTGAAACCCTTGGGGGAAGATGTGTTTAAAATTCAGAATATTTTAAATTTTGGAAAGGCTATGCTGTGTATACCCCATATACTATATAATACTCTCAGTGAGATCTGGGGCCGTGCTTCTTTATTTCTACAGCCTAAATGTATGGCTATTTAGCCTAAGTGGGATAACTTTAGATTGTAAATTCTCATGTCAGGTCAGGTTTTTTCCTTCTCCAAACGAGTTTTGGGATTTTGCATGACGTATGGCCTATATAATGAAAGCGCTCTGTGTATCCCTCCCTGATGGCCCCTCCCTTCACTGCTGCCAAAGAGGTCTATCACCCTGCATTGGGAGTTTATAATTCTCAGGCTTCCTCTACAACTTTACCATACATGTGTGTGTCCTATATATTGTTTTGTGTCTTAATAATTTGAGAGGCAAATTTTCACACGACAAGTGTTGCTGGAATCTGGAAATCGCTGTCCACTTTCATGTCCAGTGTCGAACTGCAAGCTGTTTAGTTTGTGTTTTGCCTTCCGCCCCTCAGTTTTATTGAACTATAATTGATAAATAACGTCATATAGGTTTGAGGTGTACAACATAATGATTTGATATATGTATATATTGTGAAATGATTATCACCGTGAGTTTACTTAACAACTATCACCTCAAGAAGCTACAATTTTTTTTTCTTGTGATGAGAACTTTTTAGATCTATCCTCTTAGCAACGTTCAAATATACAATGTTGTTTATTATAGTTGTCATATCGTACATTACATCCCCAGAACTTAGTTATCTTACAACTGAAAGTTTGTGTCTTTTTTTTTTAAAGATTTTATTTTTTTCCTTTTTCTCCCCAAAGCCCCCCAGTACATAGTTGTATATCCTTCGTTGTGGGTCCCTCTAGCCGTGGCATGTGGGACGCTGCCTCAGCGTGGCTTGATGAGCGGTGCCATGTCAGTGCCCAGGACTCGAACCAACGAAACACTGGGCCGCCTGTAGTGGAGCGCGGGAACCCAACCACTTGGCCACTGGGTCAGCCCCAGAAAGTTTTTTGTCCACCTTCACCCATTTTGCCCACTCCCCATCCCCCACCTCTGGCAACCACCAGTCTGTTCTCTGTTTCTATGAGTTCGGTTTTTATAGATTCCACATATATGTGAGATCATACAATATTTGTCTTTCTTTGTCTGACTTATTTTACTTAGCATAATGCCCTTGAGGTTCTTTAATTTTGGGAGCATGTGGGGATTCTTCTGATAACCTCCATGGGGAACTTCCCCATGCATTCTCTTTCAAGGGTGATGTGTTCTCTGGCCTTATGCACTCACATCTCCTTACCTCTGATCTGGATCATTCTAGATATATGATGTGATTTTCTTATTTTTAAAGATTCCCAGGTGTTAAAATGACAACATTATTCCTCAGCTAGTACTGGTAGTGGCATATTTACTGGTAATATTTATTGAGTCTGTCTGAGAAGTCAGCTGTTTCCTGTTTGGATGACTGAAGAAGAGAATAGATATCTGGTTAAAGTTAAAATTATCCAGATAAAAAACATTCCCTTTCTTCACATAATTTTCATATCATATTTATTAAGGTATAGTTCACATATAGTAAAATTTATCCTTTTAAAAATGTATAGTTCTATGAATCTTGGCAAATAAATATCAGTAACCACCATAATCAAGAAATAGAAATGTCCACCATCTTAAAAAATTTCCCTCACGTCCATGAATAGTGAATGCACTTCCCGCATGCTCAGCCTCTGCCAAGCACTGATTTTATTTCTGTCCCTATAGTTTTGCCTTTTCTAGAACGTCATATGAAGAGAATCATACACTACGTAGCCTCTTGTGTCTATCTTCTTTCATTTAGCATAATGTTTTTGAAATTCGTCCATGTTGATGATGTATCGTAGTTTCTTTTTATTGCTGGGTAGTAGAGTTGTGCTATATTTTTCCATTTAGCAGTTGATAGACATTTGGGTTATATCTGGTTTTGGGCAATTATGAACAAATATTCTATAAATAGTGGTGTTTAGGTCTTTGAGCATACATTTTCATTTTTCTGGATTAGTACTTAGTAGTATTAGAGTTCTAATTCATTCACATCTTGGTCAGTACTTGGTATTGTGAATTGAAAAATGTTTCACCACTGTAGTAGATTCATAGTGCTATTTCATTGAATTTTAATTTGCATTTCTCAAATGACTAATGATGTTTAACATTTTCTTTGGTGAAATGTCTGTTCAAATTTTTTGTGCATTTTTAAAAATGGAAATTTTTATATTCATATTTTTGGCAGTCCCCTCTTTTTCCCATCCTTTGCCCAAAGTGAAATGGCTGTTACGTAGCATCTCTCCTCGGAAGGCCTCTTTGGAATTTAGTTGACTTGGTTGCCTTACAACTTCACTTTTCTAATAGGCTCAGGAAGAGTTATGATTTTGTAGACTATCTGGGATTTTCTCATTGTGAAGCTAGAGGTAATGTACTATTGTGTCTTTCTACATCCAAAATAGAAGTGACACCCTCTCATATAATATTTGTTTTTAAGAACCAGATTCGTTTTAAAACCTAACATTCGCTATATTGAGATAATCCAAAATACATAAGAAGATATTTTTATTTAGCAGATGTCTTCAGACTGTCAGTTGGTATGTTTTAACAATCAAAAATGGTACCTGTGACATAATGCTTACACAAGTAATTACTGATTATATCAATTAGAAAATTTAAGCATACCTCCATGTGTCCAATTCTATTTTTAAATAAGTTTTCAGGGCCACAAACTCGAACATCATCAATATAAATTAATAAAATGGCAAGTTGTAAGAGGTTAGGGAGTATTGAAAAGCATGTCAGGTTCATTCTCCAAGTTAAAGTATTTAAATCATTTTTAAAAATATTGTAGGGCAACAAAATGTGTATGTTGGTCAATTTGGCTTAGTGGCCATCAGTTTTCTACTTCTGATCTAGATAATATATTTTACAAGGAATTCAAAATACTTTTGCTTCTTTCAATTCATTGAACCATTTGTTTTTGGTTTCTTCTATTAATACAGCACAGAGGTATTTCCATATTCTACTAATGAGAAGCAATCTCTTTTATCATTAATGCAGTCATTTAATACATGTTGAGGATCTGCTCTCTACAATACTAAACCTTAGAAATTAAACTATAAATGTAGGAAAATAATAGATATGGAAAAAGCTGTTGCAGAACTTTTCTTAAGGAGATTGGAGAAAATATCTTGATGGGTCAGATATGAAAGAAGAAATATTCTTTTTCCTGCTCTGAGCATATCTATGTTTTAATCTTGAGCTTCTAGACATGCAGTGTTGTAGTTTTCTTCTATCTTTCAGTAAATAGGACCTCTGAGAGAGTTCTAATAGGCCAGTTTAGGTCCTCTGATGAGTAAGCCAATCTCTTTTCTGTATCTGGTCCCCATTAAGGATTACCTAGGAGACTAGAGCCAGGAAGGTGGCAAATATGTCATAGAGAAAGTCTAAGACTAACTCATTCCGCCTTGGAAGAGAGGGAAATAGGAGGGAGAGAGGCAGATGTAGGATGAAGGTTGCTTTCCTATTTCCTCTTTCGGGGCTTAAAATTTGGCAGGAGACAACTCCTCTGGTGATACCATGCTATGCGATCAGATTCAACAGCAGAAACCAAGAGAACATAACAGAAACCAGGTGCAAATCATCCACCCGTACATTTTCTATATGAAACATTGGCAAGCTGTTACAGACTTCTCTCTTGTATATTTTGGAAAACTACATTAGCACAAAACTACATTAATCTCTAGTTATTCTATTCTATTCTATCCTATCCTGTTCACTTGATTCTATTCCATTCTACTCTGATTTGGCCAAGGATAAGTAGAATGGCTCCAATTGAGAGTTACAATGGACACATAGTGAGTTAATGTTTTTCATTAGGTTTGGAAAGTTCTGAATCACTGTCTCTTCACATATTGCTTATTGCTCATTTAATCTCTTCTCCTTTCTGAGACTCCAATTCTGTATGTTAGACCTTTTTACTATGTTCTGTATAGTATGGTTTTTTCTGTATTTTTCACTCTCTATAGTTTAGCTTGGAGATTATATATATACATATATATGTATACAAGTGACTACTTTCTAATTCACATGTCCTTTTATTTTCTCTTCTGGTGGGTCTTATCTGCTGTCATACCCATCTATTAAGTTCTCAATTTCATTTTTTACTTACAGAATTTTAATTTGATTTTCCATTTAAACTTTTGATGTTAGTTTTTTCCATGACCAAACTTAATCATGGTTACTTTTAAATGTCTGTTGTGCCAATAATTGAGTCATCTATGAATTTGTTTCTATTGTTTACTTTTTCTTTCTGTTCTTGTAGTTTTTGTTTGAATGCCACGCATTGCATATGAAAAATTATAGAGGCTCTGAGTGATAATACCTTCCTCCAGAGAGGGTTTGCCTTTTCTTCTCAAAGGCGAATAGAGAGGGGATAGATTACATTGGTCTAATCGGGGATTGAACTGACTCAAGGCAGAGTGGCGGCTTTTGCAAGTCTTCAGTCATTGCCAGTTTGCTTCTGTTTTTAGTGTCTAATCCTCCAGAAGTTTCACTTGGACTCCTTCTCCTTGATGGGATCTGAAGTCCAATTTTTATCTCCTCTCATCTGTCATGTGAGTTCTAAAAAGTTTTTGTGTTCTTCAACAGCTTTCTTCTTAGCCTCTTTCCATGCTTGTCTTACAATTTCTGCTAATGTTGGAAGAGAAAGCCACCAAGTCGACTGCTCAGAGATTACTTTTTCACCAGGATCTTGGCGTCTGAAGTCTTGGCTGTCTTGTCAGCCATGACTCATATTTTGCTCTTCAGTTCTGTGCAATCGACTAAAGTTCTGAAATATTCCATGCCTTGTAGCCACAGCCCTATTCCTAGATTTTCCTCTGTTTTTGCTACCAGGAATCTGCAGAAGCCTAAAGGGCGGGGTGGGTGCGTGGAGGGCTCATACAGTGCTCCCACACTCTCTATGGTCTCCTTTTCTTTATGATTTTGGCTTGTTATGACCTGATTATCTGAATGGCTCCCTGATAGCTTCAAACAGATTTTTTTTTCTTTTTACTTTTTAGAATTTTATCCAGCTTTTCTCAAGAGGAACATAGATTTGCCTCAAGGAACTCTATCACAGTCAGAAGCAGAAATCTGTTCAACGCTTTCTTTAAGTTTTCTCTCATTTACCAGCAAGAGGTTGGAATTTGGGTGGGATAAATAGGGAAATTCCTAGATTGAACTCAGACTAAATAAATAAATTCCAGGGGGCTGGCCCCAAGGCTGAGTGGTTAGGTTTGCGTGCTCTGCTTCCGTGGCCTGGGGTTTGCTGGTTCAGATACTGGGCACGGACGTATGCACCTCTCATCAAGCCATGCTATGGTAGCATCCCACATAGAAGAACTAGAAGGACTTACAACGAGGATACACAACCATGTACTAAGGCTTTGGGGAGGAAAAAAAAATAGAGGAAGATTGGCACAGATGTTAACTCAGGGTGAATCTTCCTCACCAAAAAAAAAAAAAAAGACAAAATCTCTTTGCTCAAAAACCAAAATCTATCTATATCTTCCTCACAGAAGAGAATATATTTAAAACAAAATGACACAGACTATTTACAATAAATGCTTGCCAAAAGTAATTTTGGTAAATGCAAGCAAAAATCAACATATAAGATAAATTTTGCAGGAAAAAGTGTTAAACAGGATGGTGAATATTATTTTATAATAAAGACTAAAAATCATAATAAATGAAGCATCATGAGCTTTCGTTCCCCAAACAAGATCACACTGAAATAGAGAAAGAAAAAATGTGCATACAAGAATAATCTGACAGAAAAGCAATAACTGAGGATGCTCTAAAACCTCCCCCTGAGTCATTGCCAAGTAACGTAGACAAAAATAAATCTGGATGTAGAGTATATAAATGACACTGGATACTAGAACACAATGGAGCAATGCCTTCCAATTATTTTTAATATATAATTGTCTATCCAGCCAAACTACAAATCAGTGGCAAAATAAGGTCATTTTCCGATACTCTACACTCAACACATTTCTCTTTCAGGCTTTTTCTCTCAGGAGGCTACTGATGTATGTGCTTCAGCAAAATGACAGGGAAACCCGATAGAGTTGACTTAATATGTACTTCTAACTGTGGACTCTGCAAAGAGAGGACATATTTTGTTGAGCTCCTATGGCATACTTAGAAAAAACAATAACTATTTTTGAGTCATAAAGAAAGTCTTAAAAAGATTCCCAAATCAGAAATCATAAAAACCACATTATCTGACCATATATAGTAAAACTACAAGTAATTAAAAAAGTGTCAACTAAAGAATTTTAACACTTTTGAAATTTAAAATACAAACACAACTTTTTGTAAATAATTCTCAGGTCAAAGGGAAAAGTCAAAACTTCATGTGCAGACTATTTAGAAATAAATGAAACAAATAATACAGGTAGCCTTAAATTGCCTTTATTGTTAGATAAGAGAGAATGAAAAGAAATAAACCAGACATTTTACTAAAAAAGTTATAAAGATGGCAGTAAAATAACCTTAGGAAAAGTAAGAAAAATAACTTGAGTTAAGCAAAAGTTAACCAGAAAATGAAAAAAGATTTATATATATTTAATCTAAGACTAGTTATTTAAAACGTCCAATAAAAATATAGGCCTCTGCAGCCCAAGGGCATAGTGGTTAAGTTCTTGTGCTTTGCTTCGATGGCCTAGGGTTTGCAGGTTTGGATCCTTGGTGCTGTCACACACACAGCTCTTCAAGCCATGCTACGGTGGTGTCCCACATACAAAATAGAGGAAGACTGGCAGAGATATTAGCTCAGGGACAATCTTCCTTAAGCAAAAAGAGGAAGATGGGCAGTAGATGTTAGCTCAGGGCCAATCTTCTTCACCAAAAAAAAAAAAAAGGAAAAGTAAAGAAAAAGAAATAGGCCTCTGACAGAACTAATTAAAAATGAGGGATAAATGTACACTAGAAATATAAAAGAGGAATATAATACACAAGAATAGAGGAATTTCAAAAACTATAGCACAAGATTGTATATAGTGCTATAATAAGATATTCAAAATTGTTGAAGAAATGGAAGATTTTCTCAGCAAATATTAATGAACAAAATTGAATCAAAAGCATAAAATCTAAATATATAAATGGAATAGAGTGAAAAAATTGTCAATGTATCTAGCCCCATAAAAGGCATTGGCCTACATGATGTTATGGCCAATTTCTGACAAACATTCAAAGAAAAGTTATTTCTCATAATATGTATAAGTGTTCCAGGAGGTTTCAGGTTAATTTGAAAAGGATGCCTTTGTATCTGCTCCTTTCCAGATTCCAACACAATGGTATTAAGAATAATAATAAAAATAAGAAGCTAGAAAACCTGCGAGGAGAAGGAGAACTTGTATTTAGAGCATGGAGCGCGGCCAGAGGGGAAGCTGTCATGGCAGAGCAGAGGAAGCCTCAAACCTTAAGGCTTGGCAAAAGAAGAAAGTGAAGCAATGCTTAGCGAATTGCCCAGCACTGTGAAAAGGCTCCGCATCCTGCAAAGCAGTAGAAAGTTTAGTGCTGAATACCTTTGGATTGACAGAAAGCCCGTAGAGTAGTTGCAGTGGTTTCACGCCCATGTAACGGCCAGTAGCTACTCGCTTACTACCTGATGACTACCTCAAGGCACCAAATCTTGTTCTAGGGAGAAATAGAACCTGAGATGCTCTGGACTCAAGAAGACTGGGAATAGTGAAGAACTGGAGACAGAAACTACGTTAAAAACAGGACCCATGTGCGTTGGTGAATTCTCCTGCCTCCCCCTCTTCTGCTGCCACCTTTCCCTCCTCACCCCAGTCTCCAGAATATACACTGTTAGGGTCCAAGCTACTCTTTGCTCCTCAAGCAGGGGAATGGAGGATTATCCTCGGGGAAAGTGAGCAGCACCAGAGAAAGAGCCTGAGAGTCTCTGAATAAATCATCTGGAATGTTGCCTCATCGCATTATAGTGAGCACCACTCCATCAGCCTGCCCATGCCCACAGCACTTCCAATAGATGAAAAGACAGCCGAAGAACACCAGATATTGGAGGAATGCTTTTAACATTAAAGACAGAGAGCAAAACAAACAAAAAAGTAAATAGAGAGAATGACCTTGGAGGAAACAAAAAGCAAATCAGGGAGCAGAAGAAAACTATTCTGCCTTATCAAAATATAAAACCGTCGTTAATGTGTTCAGAGAGATAAGAGAAAAAATTACTTGATAAAACCTTGCGATAATATACAAAAGGGGCCATTAGAACATAGGGAGCTCTTGGAAATTTCAAATAGAACGCCACCACCAATTTAATTGAATGGTTGAAGGATAAAGCTAAGGACTCCCTTAGAAATTAGAAGACGAAGACAAAGAAGTTGACAACAAGGTGGGAAAGGTAAAATTTGTGAATCGATGCATAAAGTCAAACATCCAAACAACAGGCAGTTTAAGAGGCAGCTGAGAAAACAGAGAAGAAATAATATATGGAAAAATCCCCAGGAGTGAAGGCTGCAAGTCTTCAGTGAGGACCCATGTGTCCAACGCGTGAATGAAAAAAGCTCACCCTAAGCCATGCCATCGTGGCACTTTAGAGGGCCACTGGTAAAGAGCAAAATCTTAGGCTTCTCCTGAAAAGAGAAAAAAATCCCCTATAAATAAATAGTAGTCAGAGGTCACTGGAAGTTTCAAAAATATAAGTGGATGCGAGAAGACTGAGGAGCAAAGTGGATGATTGTGTGCCCAGACAGTGCACTGATACAGGGGCAAAACACGAGAATACTAAAGAATGTCTCTTTCATGTACTCTTTTTCAGACGCTGTTGAATTGTGCTTTAGCAAAATGATGGGGGAAAAACAAGACAGAAGAAGACAGAAGATAAGAAACAGGCATTAATCACAGAGGAGTAAGGGGGGATATCCACAGATGACAACTGTGCACCAGGCGTACAAAGAAACACACTGTGGCAAAACTATTGGTAGACCAATGGGTACGTGAAAACCAAAAATTAGCGAAAACACAGAGAAAACTGTACAAATGGAAAAAAAAAAAAACCAAAAACACAAGTAGTTATTGCTACCAGGCAAAATTGCATTGGAAAATAAGTGCAATCATGGACCACTCCGTCTCAGCTATAAATAACATACAATCGTAAACTATTTATTAACCAACTAATTTTGCTAAAATTATGTTGAGAGTTTAGAGGAAGAGAAAGTTGGAGGGTGTGTAAAGTATAATCCTCATAAACAGTTGTTTATAAATAATGTCTTCATTTGGTAAATCAAGAAGCAACAGTATAAACAACGGTATAGAAATGTGGAGGTAAATAGCAGAAAAAATAGCTAAGAAAATAGAAAGTAGGCATGAGACTAAGCAAAAGCGTTGGTCAGAGGGCTGCTTTATTTCATTAGAAGTGTTTTAGTAATTTTTTTCTATATTTTAATTACACACACACATTGTTTGATAGAGATAAAAATAATTTGAAAGGGGAAAATGGATAAAAAATGTTTTAGAGCATCGAAGAGGTAGAAACTTCTTAATTCATTTTATCAAGCTAACCTCTCAGTTAAAAACTTGAAGATGATAAGATAAAATAGAAAACTGCACACAAAACTCAGCTATCAACGTGAAAGTCCTAAGATATTAACAAATAAAATTGATAAAGTAATAATAAACAATGACCAAGCTGAGTTTAGTCTGAGAAGCAAGGAAGGATTAACATTATGAAAAAGAAAAATACTACACAGGCTCTCCTTAATCGATACTGGATAAAATTAAATAGCATTGTTGATTAAAAGGAAAATGTTGGCATACCAGGAAAGACTATTTCATCGATATGACAAGAACATCTGAAATAATCGCTCAACACCATCCTTAACTATGACAGACTAGAAAAGTGTCTAAAATTAGGCAAAGATAACTACAATTATCTGTGTTGTTCTGGATGTTTTGAGCAAAAGAATAAGGCAAAGAAAGACATAAATGGTGTAAATATTGAGAAGATAGCAACTTATTTTATCTGCAAACGTTACGTTTGTCTACCTGGAAAACACCTGAGAATAAATTGGAAAGCTAGCAGAATTTCTAATAGAGTTTATTAAGATGGTTTGTTATTAAATAAATATACAAGAGTTAACAACTTTTTATACCAGAGGAATTATTTAAAGAGATCTACCAAGTTTTTCTAGAGGGTTGAGTGTGTCTGTATATGACAACAAAAACAAAACAAAATAACGGTGACTTGAAACAGCAGTTCTCAAACTTTTTGGCTTCAGCGCCCTTTTGTCAGATATCATATGAAAATTCTGGAATAGATAAAGTTGAAACATACTGTTTTCCTTTTCTAGGACTACTGTAACATCACCGAGAGAAGGTGGCGTAAAGCATCAGATACTTATTCTCTCACAGTCCTGGAGGCTCAAAGTCCAATCAGGGCGTCCGCGGGGCCTCCCTCCCTTTGAAGGCTGTAGCGGGGATTTTCTTGTCTCTTCCAGATTCTGTTGGCTGCAGGTCTTCTTTGGCTTGTGGCCTCCTGCCTCGGATGTCTGCCTTCCTGGTCACATTTCCTCCCTAATCTGTGTGTCGAGCTTTGTCTCTCATCACTACACCTGTGAGGGCATTGAGGGCCACCTAGATAATTGAAGGTAATGTCCTCACCTCAAGATTCTTAACCTAATTGTATATGCAAAGATCCTTTTCCCAAATAAGTAACATTTAGAAAATTTGGGGATTCAGACTTGATATCTTTGGGTGGCAACTACAAACAAACCTATTCTACAAACTGCTACACGAACCTACTGTGGAAAAACTGGGAATACACAAAATTTTTAAGAAAATATAATTCATCCGGAATATATCACAACTCAGACACCCACTGTTAAAATGTGTATGTCGACACATCTCTATATTTAGAGATATAGATATCTCTAGATATATAGTTATACGCATTTGCTTTGCACTTTTTTTTTTACCTAGTTGAATACTTGAATAGATGGGGAGAGAAATCACGTTTCAAAAATTCTCACTATCCTAATGTATACATTTTATTTGATCAAAATTAAAATAGCAACGATATATGTTTTGGAGAGAAGCCCATCCCATGGGAACTTTGCAAAATTCTTCTAAATTTAGTCTAAAAAAATCAGACAAATGCAAATATCCAAAGCAATCTGAAGAGATAATAAGAGGGTTCTTTCTCTACTAGATATTAAAATGTGTCCTAAAAGCAAAATAGTTAACAAAATGTCATACTGCCGCAGGAAAGGATGGGTTAATCCTAATGAAACTAGACAGCAGATCCAGAAACAGGTTATACACACACATAAAAACACACCTCTGTCCTTCCTCCCCCTACTTCTCTCTCTCTCTCTCTCTCTCTCACACACACACACACACTCCTACATCCATGTGTTTATATTAGTTTCTTATTGCTGCTCTTACAAACTATCACAAATTTGGTGGTTTAAAACAACACAAATTTATTATCTTAGAGTTCTCAGGACGAGAAGTTTAAGATGAGTCAGGAGGGCTGCATTCTTTCTGGAGATTCTAGGAGAGAAGGTGTTTCCCTGCCTTGTTCGCCTCTTAGAGACCAACAGCGTTCGTTGGCTCATGGTCAAGGAATCTCCATCTCCTCCCTGCATCTTCACAGCCAACAGCATAGTGTCATCAAATCTCTCTTTCTGTGACCTCTGCTTCCGTTGTCACATCTCCTTCTCTCACTCTGCTTCTGTCATCACATCACCTTCTCTGACCATAACCATCCTTCCTCCCTCTTCCAGAATCTGTGATTACATTGCGCTCTCCAGATTGTGATCGTTATTTTTATGTGTCAACTTGGCTAGGCTATAGTTCCCAGTTATTCAGTCAAACACTAATCTAGGTGTTGCTCTCAAGGCATTTTGTAGATGTGATTAAAGTTCATGATAAGTTGACTGTAACTAAGGGAGATTATCCCAGATGATCTGCATGAGCCTGATTCAATCAGTTGAAAGGCTTTGGAAGCAGAACTGAGACTTCCCTGATGAAGAGAAATTGCGCCTTTGGACAGAAGCTTCACTCTATGTGCTGAGTTCCAGCCTGGACTTTCTGACGGCTTTTGCCCCATGAATTTTGGATTCTTTGTGCCAGCTCCCACTATCACATAAGCCAATTCTTTGCAATAAATTTTTTAATATATTTCACCTATTACCTCTGTTCTTTGGCTGAACCCTGATGGATACATGCATAATTCAGAAGAATCTTCCCATCTCAGGATCCTTCAAGTCAGAAAGCAGGCTCTCACTCAACACCACATCTTCCAGCACCTTGATCTTGGACTTCCCAGCCTCCAGAACTATGAGAAATAAAATGATTGCTGTTTATGCCACCAAGTCTATGGTATATTTGTTATAGAAGCTCAAACTGACTAACACAGGTGTCTGACAAGCACTTCACACTTACACGTCCAAACTGTACTTCTGATATTCCATCCACTAAACCTGTCCTACTTGCATTTCCTTCCAATTCAGTATGTGGCGACTCCAGTTTTCAGGCTAAAAGTGTTGGAGACATTCTTCACTACTCTTTTATCTTTTTCTCATCCTTTATCCAATCTGTAGGCAAGTCTTGTAGGCTATACATTCCAAATAAAACAAGAATCTGATCCATTCTCATCCTCTCCTCTGGTACCATCTGAGTCCAAGCCATCATCACCTCTAGGCTGGCTTAATGCAATTGCATCTTACTGGATTTTCTTGCTTTCATACTTCTCTCTTCATTTATTCTCAGCCCAGAAAACAGAGTGATCTCATACGACGTAAGTAAGATGTCACTCTTTTGCTCAAAATGGCTTTCTGTTTAACTAAAAAAGTCAAAGACCTTACAGTGGCCTACAAGAAAGGCAGCTCTGTAATGTACCTGAGCTCCATCTGAGAAATGTTTAAGAATGAAAGTGGAGCACTATCAGTAATCATGCCAGGAAAACAGGTGCAAACTCTCATTTCAACCAGAGAAGCTTCCCCTTTACCAATTTGAGTTACTAAATTTGCCTTTACCCTGATCCCCCTCTGACTTCATCTTCTACCACTCCCTCTTTCGTTCATTCAGTGCTAGCCACTTTCGCCCTCTCAACCTGTCAGATTTGTTCTGCCTCAGGGCCTTTCCACTTGCTTTCCAATTTCTAGAATGCTCTTTCCTTAAATATTGGCAGATTGCTTTCTTATTTCCTTCAGGCCTTTTATAAATGTCACTGTCTCAGTGAGACCTTCTTTGGCCTCCCTTTCTGTACTCAAGTTTATTTCTTCCCTCTCTTCCTTGCCTCTTTTATTGTTCTTCTCATCGCTATCTAACATATTATATATTTTGTTCATTTATCTTATTTTGTGGTTACTTTATCTTAATTGTGGTTACTACATGGTGTGAGATTAAAGGTAATTTGTATTTCCTTGTTTTTGTGTATCTGAACATTCCACTTTGACTTCAATGTGCAGGAAGGATTTGCCTAATAAAAAAAAAGAAAGTTATGAATATTGATATCATTATTGGTGAAAGTCTAAAGTTTCCCATTTATTCTTTGTATCATTTTGGATATGATCTCTCATGCTTTGGGCCATGGTTTCATGAAAAAAAATGAGTTTTAAAAATTTTAAAGTCCTGGAAACTTACCTTCAAAAGAAATTCTAGTAACTAAAATTGATAAAGGGGAAGCTTCTCTGGTTGAAATGAGAGATGGGTACACAGGCTCAGGACTCTGAGGAACTCACTTTGAAAAGCTCAGGAAGAGATGATCTCTTAGGTCCTGTGGCAGAGATGGCTGGCTGTGATTTGAGTTCCCATTCTATAATGTAGAGTTGTTGCTGGGGTGCAGCCCCCCAGCCATGGATTCCTTTCCTCAGCTCCTTTTACATGTAGGTATCGCCATGTGACTGGGCTCTGGCCAATGCATTGCAGGGTGGGATGGTTGAGTACCACTCCCAAGGCTGGCCCATAACCAACACCCCTCACCCTGAAACCCCCTAGTCTCTTCTCCCTTCTGTTGGCCAGATGTTGATGGCCAGAGTGCCTTTAGAAGCCAAGCATTGATGATGGCAGATGTCAGCCTGGGGCTCTGAATGCAACATGGGGCACCCCTGAGGACTCCCCTTGGCCTTATGACTTATATTGCATATGAAATTTTGGGACTTATCTATTATATCAGCTAAACTTTTCCTAACACTCAAATACCGCACGGTTCTATATTTATTCACAAGTGGTAGTAGAAATTAAGCAAAAATTATATTGTCTAGGTACATTTTTCATCGTGGAGTATAATTTAAAGAGTAGAATTGAAAGAAATTTAATAATTCACATCCTGGACACTTTAAAATATTCAGGTATTGTAAACTTGAGGTTTTTTTATAGCCCCATCTTGATTTTTTCTTTGAATGGCTATCTCAGTGCAAGTTTTTGATCTCTCTAGTTCAACGTTTTATTACGACTTTTTAGTTATCAACCAAGTTGCAGTGATGCCCTCCTGAGAAGAAAGACCCCTTTTGTCAGTCAAGTCCAGGGAAAGTGTGAAGTCCAAGATCTTCCCCGAGGGGAGCATGGAATGAGGGTAATTAGACTTTGTGCCTGTCCTTTCACTTTTTAAGCCTAAACACTTTGAAAGGGTCCTCCATTCACCATTTATCCTCTTCAAAGTTGTGTTTGTTTTTACCTGGGTTCTACTGCATATAAACATGCAGGTGTAGGAGGAGGGCGGGGCAGGGGCCAGAGAGAGAGAACCTAGGTTGCTTAGGAAGGCCCTGTCTCCACTCTTTGGTGCTTGCTCTGCTCCAAAATACACTCCTTCAAGGCAGAGTTAACAAGTAAAAGACGATTCTTCTTGATCTTCTCAGGTAACAGAGGTTAGTGCAGCTTCTGGACTAGTTATAAGATATGCAAATAAGCTTCATATTGTCTCCTGTATCAGGTCTCAGAACTGAACTTCTCCCCATCTTCGCCTCCCCGGATGACTGTCCAGCTGCCTGATTCTTGAAGCCACTTGACTTTGGCAGGAATGCGTGACTCCCCCTCAACCCACTCCCTTTCCAAGAAATAAAAATACCACGGTACTTGGGCTGTCACCAGTTCACCGTACCCCAGGGAAGCTCCTGTCTGTGATGTCGCATTCATTTCTGAACACTGGCATTGTACTTCGAAAATGCACAGAGAAACACTTATGAATAACAATGAAACCAGCAGCGTTTACTTCTGTGCATGGCAGTCTCAGTTACGTTTTTTTTTAAAGACCTCTTTGCCAAAATTGGTTTAGGTTTCAAGACACGTTTTACTCTTAGTCAGATATAAAGGTCACTCTGTGAACAAAGGGGAGATTGCGTGTTTTTGGTGATCACAGATGAAGCTGGAAAGGCAGCCTCTTTCAAACAAAATGAGGTAGTAAGTGGAAAATGAAGGTGGCAGAATTCTATAGAGCAGTGCTCAGCAGCAAGGGATGCTGGCATTTTTTTTTGACATAAACACAATAACACGTAGAGAAAAGCCTATCAGATGAGAGAGACCCAGGTACTGTACACACAGATTTTCAGACAGGCAGTTGGAGCCCCTTGGTATCTTTAGTTTCTCCCACTCCCTGCTACTTTATCCTTTGTCAGATTCAATGCAGCCTTCAAGGGCACTGGAGGCAGACGAAAGAGAAAAATGTCGAGGGAAGGGCAAGGGGGAGGGGGAGAAAACAGTTTCCTCTCCTAGCCTTTGTTAAGGAATGAAAGCACACATCATGTGAAGATCATTTCCTCTCTATCCAACAGTGCCAACACGTTTGACACTGGTTTGTTGAGAGCTTATAGAGAAACTGTGTTGACATTTTATTCACATAAGGGTTTTGAATTATCTAAGGTTTCTTTGAGATGCGCTGTTGGATATGATCTGAATAGTCAAGCTTGGAGGAAAAAAAAAACAACCCCCAGTAACTCTTAAATGTTCATATGAATCCCGAGGTGGAAAGCAAAGATGAAATGGTAAGAACAAAAATATTTGCTTACTCCTAGACAGCAACATGATACATCTATGGCAAAAAGAAAATAAAAAGTTGCACTTCGAAAAGGACCCACAAATGTCCAACTTTGCCCCGCTACCCTTTAGGCTAAGGGAAGTAGGATCTGACAATAATGACCAAACACAGCAGGATGCTAGAGATTCTGTCCTTCTACAGAGGACATATTTTGAAATATTTTCACATGGAAAATACACACATATGTTTTAGTGAACAAATACATATTTTCATTGCAGTGAAATTAGAAAATACAGATGAAAGCAAAAAGAAATACAAGCACATCCAGCCCTACTTCTCAGAGATCAGGATGCTAAAAATGTTCTATATTTTTATCTTATTCTAAGCACATATGTATGAATAATACATATATACAAATGCCATAAAATGAAAATAATTTATTTATGCTGTTTTGCAATCTGTTTTGTAAAATATGTTGTAAACTCATTTTTATGTCACTTATCTGCTACATCATTTTTAATGATTACACTATATTCCTTTGTACGAATGGACCATAACATGTATAAGAAATCTACTTTTGGATGTTTAATTGGTTTCTAATTTTTTGTTGTTGTTAATAATGTTGCAGCAAATACCTTTATTTTCTTATGATAGATTTCCTAGAATTGAATTGCTGGGTGAAACATCATATCTAATTGCTGATGACTTGTTTACCTATATATTCATAAAATTTATAAATTTATTTTTGATATCTAAAGTTTTATCAGAGTATACCTTTCTTTTTGACCTCACTCTCTTCTTTTGGAAATCCTAATGTATACACGTGCACGAAAACGTAAATTAACATATATGAGGTCAGGAGAAAGAAGCAATAATTACGTAACCATATAATTATATCTATAAGATATACACGCACATACACACTGGATGTCTATTTATCTATCTATCTAGAGAGATATATTTTTTCTGTGTGTTTATCTCTGATCTGTTTCTGTCTCTATTTCTAACTCAATCTCCAATAGAAGAAAAACAATAACCAAGCTGTAAGAAAGATCCAGTCTGATAAAAATTCAATTTCAAGGATATATTGAAAAATCCTATGAATGTATAAGCAAAACAGGTCACAAGTGATCAAATATTATTTTTTACCCATCAAATTAACAGAGATTATTAGTGTTGAGGATGCAGAGAGACAAGTACATATGTATGTATGTGTGTGTATATATGTATGTATATTTATACCTATATATCTATGTACTCTTTCTGGATATTTTATCATTTCCCCCATTGTTTTCAATCTCTAAAATATAATAGCACTTTTTTCCCCAATTCTCAGAAAATTTCTTGCACTTATAATTTGCTGAGCCAATTCCTGTAATATTCAATCTTTTTGTTCACCAACTTTTCTGAAATATTAATTGTGCATTTATGTTATTTATTCCCAAACAATCCTAATCAATATCCAATTTTCCTGGCTCCATGAGTGCCTGCTTTTATCCATAGATAGAAAATTCTTTGGAATGTGTACGAGAATATGAATTAGACATTTTCCATAATTTTCTCCTGTTTCTTGGAGCAGCTCTATTTATGAGGAAAAGTGTTCTAATTTCTAAAACTGGTCCTTTTCTTTGGAGCTTTTCCTTTGGAACTTTTTTTCTGTTACTTTGGAACTGTTGAATCTTATTGTAAATCCAATAATTTTTTCCTTGTTGCTTTTCATTTTGCTCATTCTGACACAGTTTAGTATCTGGTTTTCGGTTAGATTACATCAACAATTGTGCGGGTTGCACTTTGAGTATTGCAGGGCCAGACACAGCGAGACAGGAAATGCTTAGATGTGGCTCAGTTATCCTAGGCCAGATCAGATGATTGGATTAAGGAAGAGGAGAGAGGGAGATTGAATTGCAGATGGAGGCTGCGGTGACAGAGAGCATCACCTCTGTGTTGAATGATTACATTTTTGTGATTGTTGTGGCTGCCTAAAGTAAGTTAGCTGATCCAGGGCTCAGGATTCTCTAGCTGGAATGGCAGTCAGTGCTTGTTAGCAGTCAGCATCAGTGGAGCCTCTGCGTTACTGACCTCTGCTTTCTGGGAAAGTTATAGTCAGGAGTAAATACCGAGGATGGATCCGGACCTCATGTTATTTTGGGTTTCTGTAACTTCCTCTTCTCGGATGTGCTCATATGACTTAGGATTTAAAAAATATATACTTTTAATCTTGGAATATCTTTGAATCTACAAAATTTATAAAAATAGTCTGGAGTTTCTCTATACTCTTCATCTAGCTTCCTTTAAGGTTAACATTTTACATAACCAAGGTACATTTGTCACAGCCAAGAAATTGATATTGACATAATGTTATTAACTAAACTACTGATTTTCTTTGGATTGTGTCAGTTTTCCCACAAATGTCCTTTTTCTTTTCCAGGATCAAATCTAGAATATCACATTGCATTTATATATAACCGAGTTTGACTGTCTAGCAAAGGCCACCAAAACTTTTCTCCCTTTCACTCCCTTATGGAAGGTCACTTGAACTTGATTTCCACACAGATGTCTTCTCCTGAAGTTACTTGCAGTTTGACCATCCTTTTTATCATTTTAATGCCTACTTCTTTATTTTTATAGAAAATTTTCAGTTTCTTGAGAATGTACGGGCCTTTCTCTAGTTTCCAAGGATAATACAGGTTATTTTCTAGTTTGATTTCTTATTTTCTCTATTTTGTTTTTTGGGAGATGTTAAACTCAAGGCCCTCATCATCAACTTAAGCCGGAGACACCAAACATGTCTCTCAAATTTCATTTTCATTTGTGAGCACAGAGTTAGCAAATTTGTGACACAGTATATAAAATATGACATGTGTGCTAGAATCTGGAATGGAATCACTGGGTAACTTATTTCCTTTCATATCCAAATGCACTCAGCTCAGATGAAAAGCCATTCTATCAGAGAGCCTCCACTACTGCAAAGTCCATTCTGAAGCAAGAATTCTGAGGCTTCAAATCAAAGTCCGCTTTTGTTTGCCCAAATCTTCCAAGACCCTGTCTTTGAAGGTACACAGAGAATTCCTAATATCTGATCTCCATTCATCTTTTCATTGATTATGTTGCAATATTCATGGATTCTTCAACTCTGATACCAAATATCTTTCTCCAGCACTCATGCGGCTCAGTCACGGTGATAAATCTCTCATGGTTGTGATTCATGGAATTGGAGTATTTGTATGCTCCACCATATGTTGCTTTTCATTATGCTTTTAGATGGGCACCTAGTGTGGTCATTGATTTCCTCACACACCCTCAGTGGATGGAATGGCCATCTTTAAGGTTGGCATGCGTATTCCATCACATCCATCTGAACAGAAGCCTAGCAGAAACGCACGTAAGCACAGAATTGCTATGTTTCTTAGGGTTAGTCCACTCTAGGTGAGTACAGCTTTGATCCCCCTCCTACTCTGCTGTGGTTACGGGGCTGGATTTAAAGTCAGCATTATCCTAATTTCCTGTTTCTTCCTCCTCTCTGGGAAGGTGTGCTCTGACTTGCTATAACCCTTCAGACAATTTCTCTTTATATTAAGGTCCATTAAATTATAAACACATTAGATTCCTCAATCTATTTTTGCCTGCAGGAAGGACTAATGTGGTTTACAAATGAGAATTAATGTACAAATGAATCCCAGGGTATATCCTGAACAGGGGGCGCTGTCAGGCGACTACGAATTAATTTTTAATAAATCTTGAAAAGTGTCTCAGGATTGATTCATTCGGTGTTCATGTTCATGCAGCATCCTGCAAACGTAATGGCACAAAATGTCATCCACAAAAAATAAAACAAGAAAGCCCAGCCTTTCCCCAAGGAACACATAAAGTTTACAAGGACATGAAGAACCTCCCAAAATATTGACTTTGGGAATTGCCAAAATCCTGCTCTTACTTTTTTTTCAGAGATGGGCTGGGAGTTTTACAATCTAAGCCCCTCCTGATGGAGCTTTGCATCTGCATTGTACTGTTTTGTTCTCTTCACTCGTGGCATTTCTCACTCCTCTGTCATAAGACATTCTGTTGCTGACCCCATTTCTCCTTTGGAAATCTTCTTAGAGACTCTTTGAGCATTTCTCATTCAGTTCTTTTTTTAAACAAACTGCATTCAGTGGAGCTAAGCTATTCCTGGACATAGTATTTTTTTCCCCTTGTGTTTTGGGATTAAGTATTATTTTTTTCCTCGGGTCTCTCGTCCTTTGAAGAAAGGAATCTTGTAAAGGTTAAAATCCATATCTCGGAAACATAAAAACCAGTTTCCTCTGTAGAAGTTTTCAGGAATCAGAACGGGCTGCAAAGGGTAATAGGCAGAGACCACCCTGAGGATTCCTTGAAATCTTTCCTCTTTGGAATTAACCGACAGTGCAGAGCAAACAAAAAACGGAGGAAGTTGTTGTGGATATTAAGTGTTCATAGATAACTTTCTACCACAACTCCAGTTTCTTAGAGAGCTCTGGGAAGAATACCCTTATCTCAATTTAGCACTCCTGTAAATACTTTGAAAGATAAAATGATAACTATTATAAGATCTAACTTTGGTACATTGAAGATGGCTGTGAATTCTTTGCTTCTCCTTCCATTTGAGAGGTGGACTCAAATTCTCTTCCCTTCGAATATGGGCTGGCCTTGGTGACTTGTTTGACCAATAGGACCTGACACAAATGCTATTCTGGGATTTCTGAGGCTGGGTCTTAGGAAGCCCTGTAGTTCTGCCCTGGTATCCTGGAAGACTGTAGTAAATGTCACTACCCTGACATCGCCAGGCTGTGAGAAGCCGGTGCCAAATGGAGAAGCCCTAGAAAGATGGGACACCATGTGGAGACAGAGTGGCTGAGGAGCTCCTAGACCCCAGATATGTGAGTGAAAAAAACAGATTGGAAGTGCAGCCTGCAGCCCCGGTGGCCCCAATTAATGCCACATGCATCAGAGATGAGATGCCCAGCTGAGTCATTCCTGAATTCCTGAACTGCAAAATTGTGACCAAAATAAGATGGGTGTGTTAAACCATTACAAGTGTTGTAGTAGTTTTCTATAGGCAATAAACTGAAATAGTAACTAAACCAAATGTTAAACAAACAAGAGTAGATATTTAAGGCACTGAATCAAGCAGAGTAAGTTGGACAGTTTGTACAAACCCATGTAATTTTTTTTAATGCTATCACCCAGATCACTAAGGATCAAGGCACAAAGTTTAGTTAAAACCTAGCCTGGAAATCTTGTCCTTCAGAGAAGATCACAGATGCGGCCGAGATCCAGACCTGAGGCAGTGTGTTGAGCCAGCATATCTGCCTCCTGATCACCCAAGACCGCAGTGAATAATTTCTAGTCAAGCTTGGAGTAATCCCAGAAATATTGGCCAACCAAAATCAAACACCAAAATTGCAGCCCAGCCATTATTTAGCATTTCTAAATCAAGTCCATTGCAGTTTATGTGCACATGGTCGTAGGGTTAACATGCTGTGCTGACATCTAAGCCTTAGATTCTAAGGTAATGCACACCTTCCCTTGAGAACATAAATTCATCAATAAAAAAATCTTCCACTTATGGGGGCCTGCCCTGTGGCGCAGTGGTTAAGTTCGCACACTCTGCTTCAGGGGCCCAGTGTTTGTGGGTTCAGATCCTGGCATAGACATAAGCACTGCTCATCAAGCCATGCTGTGGTGGCATCTCCTATAAATAATAGGGGAAGGTTGGCATAGATGTTAGCTCAGTGACAATCTTCCTCAAGGAAAAGCAGGAAGATTGGCAACAGTTGCTAGCTAAGGGCCAATCTTCCTCACCAAAAAAAAAAAAAAAAAATCCTCTACTTCTTAATGAACACCAACAAGGAAAATCCCTAAAAAGGACACACACACACAAAGAAATTATTTAAATGTTACTCAATTTAAAGCTCCCAATTTAATTGCACTATTCCTTTTACGGTTTCCCACATTTTTCTACAAAATAGAGCAGTGCCAATTTTAAACACTCAGAAAGTATATAACAATTAGTTTTCAATTTCCAATATGCAATTTCAGCTTTTTCTATACTTTAAAGGAGCATTCTCCTCCTTGTGACTTTTTGATAGCATTTAGCTACTGCCTTGACCCGCGAGGGAAGAAACACCCACTTATTGGTCAAACAGGTCAAAGAAAGTAGATTATTTTTCTGCTCTTTGCTAAGCACAGGAAAAATCCCAGGAAATAGCTAGGTCTCAAACCACCTCTTATATTCTGACCATTTACTTTAGTTATAGCTTTGGGAAATTTAGGTTCCTTTTCCCCCCAATTTAGATCTCTGCTAATAGAGGTTCCAGCCATGCTGCAGCCTCCATCTCAGCCTTCACACTCTTACAGTTGAAGGATTTACATCAGTTGGGGATTCATTCTGATGCTCTTTTGGCATTTGTAGGAAGGCTTTTTCTGTCCTTACGGGGGGGGGGGAGGGAAAGATTGCTTACACCAAAAGATAATTATGGATAAAATTGTAGACATTTGAAAATCTACTGATGTCACACTATTTTTTGGAGGGAATGTGTTGGGACTAACAGAAGAACAAGGGGTGTTCTGAATGATTGTCATGGACATACCTTGGGAAATGGCTCTGTGTGTGTGTGTATGTGTGTGTGTGTATGTGTATTTGTTCCACTTATTTATTGCTGCAAAACAAACCACTCCTAAAACTTAGTGGAGTAAAAACACAGCCATTTTATTATGCTTATTAATTTATGGGTCAGTAACTTGGACAGTTCACGAGGGAGATGGCTCATCTCTCTGGATGGCTTAACGAGCTGGGAAGATTCAAGCAGCTGGAGGTGGCTGAGACAGCTCCATGGGGCCATAAGATTGGGCCTCAGTTCTTCTGTACTTCATATCTATTGAGACTGGAATGCCCAAGATGGCTTCCTTACCCACATATCTGACACCTGTGCTGGGACAGCTGGACATCACTCTTTCTCCCTGTGGCTTCTCCATGTAGCTATTTGGACTTCCTTGCAGCATGACGACTTTAGGGTGGTTGGCCTTCTTGTATGGCTGCTGGCTTCCCCAAGAACAAGCATTCAAAGACCCAAATGGAAGCTGCAAGGCTTTTAGTGACCTTGGCTTAGAAGTCTCAGAGATCACTTCTGTAGCATTCTTTTGGTTCACTAAGTAACTAAGGCCATTCAGATTTAACAGGAGGAGAATTAGATTCTGCCTCTATGGGAGAAGTAGCAAACAGCTACTTTTAAAATCTCTCATGATGGGTATGTTGAAGAGGCAGGTACCAGTTGCGTTGGGAACCCAGCCATGACCACATGGGACAACTGTAGAAGAGGGTGACAATGGAGATGGCTTCCTCTTCCTCCCTTTGGCCGCTAGACCAGAGTGGGAGACATTCCTCAGACACTGAAACAAGGGGACATGGAAGGTGTTACACTCAGTGGTACAACATCAACCTGATGAAGCAGCAACATGAACAGCGGAGAATAAGAACTGCTGGACAGAGCTGGTATTTTAGCTACTCTGGACTTACCAGACTTACCTCTGGGGGAAGAAAGAAAAAATTCACATTTTAGCAAACTTAAGTCTGGAGATTAACAAAAAATATTTTTAAAAAACATGTAAAGAAATTTGATAAACTAAGTCGGATTGTCATCACCATCTTCCAATCAGAATCCCTTTGCCTGTGTCATTTCGTCATACATCTGTATTACCAGCCAGGCAGCACATTAAATAAACATATCTTTATTCTCATGAAGATGGAACCCTTAATAGCATTTTATATCCAAATAGTCACCAGGGTTTCTTTTTTGCTGGATATTTAGCAAAACATTGTGGACCTGGAAAAGCACATAGAAAGGAGCACATCAAACACTATATATATATATTCGAATGTGTGTGTGTGTGTTACAGTAACACATATTTCTGTAAAACATTAACATCAATACCAGTGTGGGTATTGGTGTTCTTACAAGAAGTTCTTACAAATACTTGTTTTTCTTTAATGTTTTTTCACAAGTAATATGTTTTTGTAAAAATTTAAATAATGTAGAAGGATATACATACAAATAATGTAGGATATAGAATAACTGATTTCCTATTATGACTCTTTTGCCCCCAAATCTCTCCAGACATTTTCAGATCATTTTGCTCAATCACATGCTTCCATTGTCTGTCTAAGGAGACATCAAAATCCTTACCATTGAAATAACCCTTGACCCAGATTTTTATATTCAGCCAAACATAATCATAAAATTTCATTTGTGTTCCTCTTTCAAATGACAGATTTCTTCACTTGAAATCATCTAACACTATTTTTAAATAGAAAATAAAATTATATGGACATTTAGAGAAAAATTTATATTTGCGTAGTCCCTGCTATAATCGTTCTTTGGAAATTTAGTTTTCACTCTGCCTGCCTTTCACGTGAATAATGTACAAGTTTTTGTAGTTTTATTCCTCCTTTAAGTCCAAGGATAGCTTCCTTCCTAAATTGGGGGTAATCCTTATACCAGTCACAAGCAAAGTCAGGATTCTACAGGGAAGTAAAGAGTACATGGGTCTGGTAGGATTTTTTTGGCTGCTTGATTTTGTAAATTGCATGAGTCAAATCAGACTTTTAAACTAGATACTGCCTTTTCTATTGTGGTGTCATTCAATTCCACAGTAGCTGACAACATCATTTCTCTGTGTTTAATCCCTTATGTTAAACCACCATCTTTACGAGGCAATAGGACTCAATGGTAACTCACAAGCTCCCATTGTGGGATCAGCATCGCTCTCACTTATTATGACCAGAGGGATCGCTTCTTTCCACTTGGCTTCAGAAAATTTCCTTGTATCATTCTCTTTACCCTATAGTCTGTGAAGATTCTCCCTGTCACCCTGAGCCTCTTATCCTGGGCCCTTCACTGGACTCACCTTTCCCTTCTCTAAAGAGATAAAGAAAAGCATTACCCAGTCTGAGAGCAGTTTCAAAGTGTTTTCTACCTCTGTTCTTGTTTCTGGATTTGAAATCTTGTGCTCTTCTCTCACCAGCTCTGGGTCAAATGGATTTGATGACATTCTCAGGCATCACTTTCCTTGGGGAGGAATTTCAGGATACTCCCATTCTGATGCTAAGTTGTTAGTTCTGATGTAGAAGTAGCTACTGGACTCAGAGTTAGTAAACCATAGCTGATAATAATTAGAGTAGAAAAGTGTATAGATAGAGTCCAGAGGAGAAAACATCTCCCCCAACTCTAAGTCTACATTTATCCTGATGCTGCCCTAAGACTCCAGTTCCCATGATGCTCGCAGACTTCCTTGCCTTTATCACATCCCATTGCACATTAGTTGTTCAACAAGCATGGTGGCTCATCTTAAGGCTGTTACATAATATCTTAGTAGAGAATTTCCCTGTCTTAAATATATGGTCTCTGGAGCAAAGATGCAACCACTCTTTCACTACCTATAGTTGGGGTTAGCAGTTACCTGTGCAGTGCCAATTTCAATCTATGAACTCAAGCTCATATAATAATCTTGGTAAACAGAACTGACCTATTCTATAATAATTTTCCCATTGGCTTAATGGGTATCAGAAAATATTATAGAGTTTGTTGGGTTGCTTAAGAATACTGTCAGAAAGCTGTATCCCTATGGGACAGTTAGGGAGTTTTTAAGGAGTTAATACATGTAATGAGCAAAGAAGAAAGCTTGGAACATCATAACTCAAGAAAGACTATTATTAATATTACTACTACTATCATATCTGATTGGCACCAACAGTGAATGCTAATTATTTTCCTCCTTCCATATATCCGCTCATTTTGAGTTTTTGTATGCAAATACTGAAATACAGTTCTCAACAGGAGCAAACCAGACAGACTCAGAGTCAAATTTGCACTCTATTCCCTGTTAGCACAGGCTGTAGGAGAATACATCACAATTCTGGCAGAATACATAATGATCTGGATAAATGATTAATTATCAAACAATATTTCTGTGTGGAAATGGTACACAGGAAATACTAGAGAAAAAAATTAAATGTCAGTCTGTATTCAGTGACCTTAAGAACTTCCTACTCTGAATATCCTTATGCATTTGACAAAAACAAAAATTGAGTAGTCACTGAATTAAAGAAAAATATTAGAGCCGCCAAGAGAAATTTCATGAACTAATTGTGAATACATTTATGTTAGAAAACCTTGATTCAAAAATGTTTTATGGTTATGCTATTAAGAGGACTTTGAGGGTCAGAAGTTCAAAATTTACTTAAAATTTAGATAACTGGATATGGATAGTTATTGACCCTTTAATAGTGTATTAAACTATTTATATAGTGTTCTACAAAAAAATAACATGTACATGAATAAAGTATGTGCATAACATCTAATTTCCTTCCTTGAAGCCTTTTATAAATGTGTTTATCAGGCAAAACCATGGAAATGTTACCTAACAATGCCTGGACAAGCTCTCAGCTGTGTGTAGCAGTAAACACTTCGATAAATGACATCTCTAAAGCGATTCTGAATCCTGTGGCTCAGAGGGCAGAGAGCCCTGGAACATTTTCCAAACTTGAAGCTGAGTATTGCTTCACAAGGTATGCCTCCTTAATGACAGTGTTCAACCTAAGCTTTTATGAAAATTGTTCCAATTAATAGTCTTTATATGATGGATACGGGATTGTGGTTATGAATTTCCATTCCAGTTCACTTTGTGCAAGAGCAATCATCCTTAAAGGTTCATAATTTCTTTTAATTGGATATTTCATTACCAGGCAAGGGTACAGAGAGCAAAACTAATTTTCCTTGCCTTTTATTTAGCCCACTTGATTCGGGAGTAAGTGCTTATGATGTAGGCCTAAAAAGCAATCATTGTTCTTGCTTCTAAAATTAATTTGCTGAACCATGGAGAGCAAATTATTTTGTGTTCTGTGCCTCAGTTTCCCTTTTGGCAAAATGGATTGTTGACAATTAAATTTAAAAAATGAAAAATGAGACATTAAAGTGGACAGGCTCTTCCCTACCTGAAGTGTAAATGTATTGTTATTCCCATTAAGAAAATCTGTACACATTTCACTTCATCTCCTTTTCTTGTCTAGGGCTGGCTGCACTTCATCCCATAAAGTTTAACACGGTGGAAGAAACCAGCAGATTAGGATTAAATAACTTTCAAATTGGTCCTGATGCCATCCTTTACTTGGCCATGCAACCCTGGCCCAGTCATGGAGCTGCTCCAAGACTTCCTTATCTGCTCTTCTGTCCTGTTGGCCCCCGTCGGCCTTCAGGGAGTTGCTGTTTATTATCTGCTGCAACAGTAAAGAAGTATTCCATCCCTGGTGATACATCTGGTTATGAGGTTCCTTAGAGAGAAATGAGGACTGGCCCTGCCATGCATGGTATCTGTACTTACCTCGATCAGTCACTACCAAGGCCCGGGTCTCCTGTGTCATCCATCATCATTCTGACTCTCATTCCTGGGCTACTCTTTACCTTGCCCAATCTGCCCACTTTGTGCTCCCAAATCTCCCCCTCTCTTTCCTTTATGATTTGCAAGATCTCCAATCCTTTCCTCAAATCATTTTTCACTATTTACCCATACTCTCCTGGATTCATTTTTCTCCTTGCTCAGGCTAAATTCCACTGTGCCATTAAAATCATTTCCTTGTGGATAATCGTAGTTCTTTGGTCTCTTTTTTCCTTTATTTTATTTTTTTGAGAAAAACTAAAACCTTGGATAAACATTACTGTATATTCTTCATGCCTGCACCTATGCAGGTTGAACATAGCTGGGGAAAAATCACACTATTAACGCCTCACTCTAAATTAATTATCTCAATTCTCAAATTGACATCCAATAGAGCTCCCAGATCCCACTGTGTTTCTTTAACAGGTTCATTTTTCTACTCCCTAAAGAGTGTCTATCGGCTCAAACCCCAAAACCTATTTCTTATTCTCACATTCAGCTGGAAACCTCTGCTCAAACTTTGTGGAGAAAGCAGGAGTCATAAGAAACAAACTCTCATATTTTCCCACCAGGAACCCTATAAAGCTTCCTAAATTTACTTCCATCTTTTCTTTGTCCCCTTCTCCTATTGCAAGCAAATTCCCCCTCTTTTTCTCTACTAAATCATTTAATTTACAACTTCCACATTGCTAAATTCAATTGACATGTTTCTGTCCTCATCTTGCTCCATCTCTCTCAAGATTCCACATGGGTAACCATGCTCTTCTTCTTGATACACTCTCTTCTCTTGGCTTCTTTTACACCTCCGACTTCTGGTTTCTCTCTTACCTCACTGTCCATCCCTTCTCAGGCTCCTTTGTTAGCTTTCTCCAGCTGACCAATGTAGGAATGGGTTGAAGTTCCACCCCAGTCCTTCTTCTTTACTTAGATTTTTCTCATCAGGTGATCTTTTTCTCTTCTTTGCATTTATCAACGATATTTAGGTTGAGAAATTCAAAATCATCAGCAGGGTTTCTGGGTTTACATAGTTGACTTCCTGCTTTTCCTTTCAACTTGGTTGTCTTAGAGATACCTGTCAGTTAACAGGAACATTAAACTCTAAATATTAACCAGGAAAATTAAACTTTTGCCGACGAATTCAACAATCCTATAACTGTAACTTCCCTTCCTAGCGGATGACAATATCATCTTCCCGGTTCCTCAAACCAAAACCCAGGTATCATATTTGAATGTGAGCCTTCAGTAAATCCATGCCTCTCTCTTGCTGAAAAACTTTTGTTGACTTCCATTGCACCTACATTAAAGCCAAACTCTTTAACATGGCCTACAAGGATCAACATGATTAGCTTTTCACTGAATTTCACACCACTTTCTTCCCAGCCCTAGTCATGCTCCAGGCATGCTGACGGATTTCCACTTCATGGATCATGCCAAATCTTTCCTTCTTCAGGACCCTGGCCTGCTCTGTTCTGTTGGTTTAGAATCCCCTCCATCCTTCACTGTGTAACTAGTGTTTTCTCTTCCTTTACATCTCAGCTTGAACAAATCTCCTCAAAAGGGTGTTTCTAGCCACCACGTCTGAAATACTGCTAGTCCCCACTCCATTATTCTCCATCTCAGCATTTCCTCTTTTCTTCATGGGAGTTATGATGATTGTTTTATAATTATTTATTGGCCCCTTAACCCCTTTTGCTTGTCATTTTCCCTCTAGTATCTATGCTTCCAGAGGCAGGAACATATTTTTCTACTTAGTCTTTCCTCCTGAATGCCTGGCTCATTTCCTGAGCATGGCAGTCACTATTATAAATAGTCATTAATGAATGAATTAAATAGTGAACGAGGAAAAGGCCTATATATAGTTAATGTAAGGATCAAATGAAATTATGTGGGTCAAATCACCTTTGACAATATTCAAGTGTTAAAACAAGGCATTTTTATTCCATTTTTTCTGTAGTGAGTGATAGGCCTAGGACTATTTCCATCCTCCTATCTTTTGAGCCACCTTTCTGCCCTCATTCATAAATCTTCACAGATTCCATCTTCTGCAGGAAGCCTGTGCAGATCAGGTGGGTTGGGAGAAAATTCTCACCTCCCTCACATATTTATGCTTAGCAACTGTCTTTCCCATATGTCCACTTATGTCTACAAGATAAGAAAAGTGAAAATTATGTGGAAAAAAACCAAGAACCTTAATTAACTTTAAAGGATGAATGTTAATTTTTCAATTTGTGTATAGATGCCAGTGCAAGTGTGCTGTATGTTGGTTTGCAGCGTGGGTTCGGGCTGAGGCTGAGTTCGATGATTTTCAAGGCTCCATCTACCCTACGATCTTGGGTCTTTCAGCATTGTGCAGGATGCAGGCTAGCCACAAGTCAGCCTTAAATGTTTAATAAGGGAGGGCTTTTCCTCCTTGTTTAATAGGTTAATTTAAACTAAGGTATTCTTCTTTGGGGTTCTGCAGTTCACATTTTGGTTAAAATCCTTTCATCACTGTTCCTTGTTCCTAAAGGATAACGTTTGTACTCTTGACATATCATGCACAAGGTCCCTTGTGAACTAGAACCTGAATTTCTGTTATCTATTTGTTTTTAACCTCTATTCCCCCCATCCCAAACTCCTCTGGATACTTTGAAAAGCTTCTGGTTTACTGGCTATAAGCCCCAGGTTGTCTCATGCCTCTACCCTTTTGTTTATTCCATGTCTTCTTCCTGAGACCTCTTAGCCCTTTTGTTTGTTTATTTTTTACTCTACAAAACATCTATCCATTCTCAAGAATTAGTTCAGGGCCAGCCCAGTGGCACAGAGATTAAGTTCGCATGTTCTGCTTCTTGGCGGCCCGGGGTTCGCCGGTTCGGATCCCGGGTGCGGACATGACACCGCTTGGCAAGCCATGCTGTGGTAGGCATCCGACATATAAAGTAGAGGAAGATGGGCACGGATGTTAGCTCAGGGCCAGTCTTCCTCAGCAAAAAGAGGAGGACTGGCAGTAGTTAGCTCAGGGCTAATCTTCCTCAAAAAAAAAAAAAAAGAAAAGAATTAGTTCAAATTTTACCTCCTCCATGAAGCTTTATTTAACCTCCCTGGAAAGAGGTACTTCTTCTTCTGAGGTGTCATATCTTCAAGATATTCTTTTGGAATATCTATATCCATATTCATGCTCATAACTCCAAGGGTACCACTCACATCCTATTTCATGTGGATTACACTCCTTGGAGTACACAGTGCACAGTCTTCTTGGCCAGAAGTGATGACTCTCTATATCATATTTTTATGATCTTCTATACATGTTACATGTATCTCTTCACATCACAGCCTTAATCCTAAACCTTATTTTGGTCTTTTGAGCACTTACTTGATTATCTCTGTTGTTTTTATTGCATCTTTTATATTTACCAGTTATTTTTATCATTCTAAGAAGAAGAACCATTTTCCTAGCCTCGTGTTTAAGTATGATAGAGTTTCTGGGACAATGTACCTGACCTCTCTACCTTTTCCTGCTTCTACCTCTTAATTGGCTATAAATTTGGAGACAGAAGCCAACTGTTACTTATAGGTCCCCTCAAACCTCAACACTAATCCACATCTTAGTTTTGCTCTGAAATGCAAACACTGCTTTAATGGGTAGAGTGTCATGGATAAGAGTCAAGGCAGTCAGAGTTAAAATGTGGCACTTTTGCTAATAAAAATGTTTCATTTTTACATATTGTAAACTTGTGAACTTTTTTTGTTCAGCTTAGTCTGCAGTGGTCCAATTCTGTTGCTTTTTCTCACTGTGATGTTATCTATAATTTAAAGCAGTGAGCCAAGATTTAAAATAGAGTAAAGCAAGTTTAGGTCTTATGATTAAGATTTGTAGAGCATTTGTATTTTATTGGAAATCATGTCAATTCTATTAAAAAGCAGAGTCCCCTTATAAATTCAGAAATCAATAGTTTTTTTGTGTCTGCTTATTTAAAAATCCTATCTAATAACAGTTGTTCTTCTGCTGGGTTTTGAATATTAAAAAGCTAAAGAGGACAAATACTTCTCTCACATAATTTGTCTGAGTTTAGCACTGCCAGTTGGCTAGAGGGCAATGTTAATGAAGCCAAAAATCACAGGTTTGATGTGAATATCTGCCAGAAACTTTGCTCTGGTAAATGGCCTCAATTACACTTTTGACCCAGGAGAGTTGACCTAAGATTGGGAACCAATTATCTCAATAAACACTCAGAGGGGATAAGAATATATGGACGCAAAATCCACTACCACAAATAAAAAGACAACTCATGGCTTAACTTAATGGAATTTACTCCATCTATCAACAAATTAGGTGAACTCTACAATTCTATGGCATTAAGTGTGATTTTTATGTTGATAGTACTCCAATTTATGTCTCCTCTCTTGACTCCAATTCCAATTCCTATATCTGTTGATGTCTTTATTTGGTATCTCTTTAGCATTTCAAATTTGTCATGACCAACAAATCAAAACAAATGAAGCCATCAGAACAAAACCACCCTACTGTTTTCACTTTCTGCCCAACCTATTTTTTTTCTCAAGTCTTCTCGATCTCAGTTAATGTCACCTCATCTCAATTAATGTCATCACCAACTATCGAGTTGCTTAAGTTCTAAACCTAAAAGTCATTCTCAATTTCTCTTCTACTGTCATCTCTCAAATTCATCCATGAGCTGGTTCTGTTGTCCTACCCCTATAATTATACTTAACCCACCTCTGCATCTCCATTGCTATGACCATAGCCTGAGCCACGTAGATTATTGCTACAGACTTCCAGCTAGCTGTCTACTTCCACTTTTGTCTCCTTTCAATCTGTTCTCTGTGGAGCAGTCATTTACTTTTAAAAATGGAAAGCTAATCACACAAGTTTGTGGTATAAAACTCTCCAGTGACTCCTCTTTGCACTTAGGATAAAATTCAAACTCCTATGCATTGCCTGCGTTGGGGCCCAGGGCAAACTACCCCCAAATGGTATACTGATTATTTTGAATTAAAGTTACTTGAGAAGCAAAAAGGGCTTTTGATCCTCCTGTCTCTGTTCCCGTTGAAAGCATGAAATGAACCTCCCATGTGAAAGGTGCTCTCCCAGCATCCTTATCACCAGAGCCAGGGGACTCAGGGCTAAGAACCCTGTATAAATAAACCTTGTTAATTTACTACCTCAAGCTTAAACTCTGCTTAAATTCCTCACTAATTATGTGCCTCAAACCTAAGTTTCTTTGTCCTGTCATTCCTCACAAATTTATTGTTTCTTTGTTTAAAAGATGAGTATGCTGCCTACTTTGTTCACTCTGAGCATCATTTCTCTATGATCTCTAATATGTGCGTATTAAACTGGATTTTCCTCCTGTTGATCTAGTCTTGTGTCAATTTTATTATAAGTCTAATGGTAAGAACACAAGACTGGTAGAAGCGGGGGAATTTCCACCTCCCTGACACCTACAAAGCCCTGAGCTGATCTTTGCCTACTTTTGGGCTCTCACTTCGGCTTATCATTCTCTCTCCCTTGCTCAACCCATTCTAGACACACTGAGCTCTTTCTGTTCCTCAGACCCACCAACTCCTTTCCATTACAGGCCTTTCATCTACTGCATCTTTTGCTTTGACCACTCTGTCCCCAAATTTTATTTCCTCATGCCTATTTTCTCATCATTCAGGGCTAAGTTCAATGTCACCTCCTAAGTGAGACGTTCCTTTGAAGGTGTGATCTATATTAACTCTCCTATTTCTCAGTCACTTTCTTTTATATCACTCTATTTTATGGCCCTCTTTAGGTTTTACTCTTATCTGAGATTATTTTGTTTATTTATTTGTTTACTTGTTTATTTCCTGACTCTTTTAATGAGAAGGTGAGCTCTATGAGAGCAGAGACCATATCAGACTTGGTCATGCTTCTGCCATATATCTAGTATTCGGAGTAGTGTCTTAAATCTAATGGGCCTTCAGTAAATATTTCTTGAATAAGTGAATATTGGTTTATTGCAGGAAGATTATGGATCATCAGTGACAAATATTGCTCCCCATTGGACAACTTGGTACATTGCTTAATTAATAGTTCTCTTTACATCTTCGACTGTTTAATTTAAAATGGTGAGGTCCCAGGTTGAGTCTTCTGAATAGAAATGATGAAAAAATTAATATTTTTTGAGAAAGTAGATGGCCCAAAGTGAGCTAAATATAGCTCATGATGAATTCCATGAGAAATATCAGCTGAAGCAATTATAATTGGAAGTCAGTAATAATAAATATTGTCATAAAATTGTAAGAGACATGCAGAAGATATGAGATGCGGAAAAAATTGGAAAAGCTTAAAAAGAGATACTGTGGGATTGAGTTAAGTGAGATTGAGATAGGAAAATGATTAGTTATTTGAAGATTATGGGCATTTGTCAGTTTTGAATGGTGGAGAAAAAAATTTGTGGTTAATCTTCTTTGCAGAGGGATAAAAAGAGTCACTTTCTCTAGGAAGCCACTACCTTTAGTGGTGTTTTCTTTCTCTAATTTCTTGCAGAGTGTTTGCATAAAACATATATTTTCTTATTCTCATTATCTGTTCAGTGCTTGGCAACCCCAAGAGCACCCCAGGGGCAAAAACTATAACTTATACTTGTCCTTTTCATCCATTTATCAGCTAGTTCAATGTTAGGCACATGGTAGGTGCTCAAGCCATCTTTCTCATGGGGAAGCATAAAACTTTTCTGTGGTGGTGCAAGCGTAGGCTTGCTATCAGGACATCTGTGTTCTACTCCTGATTCTGCCCCAATCAGCACTGTAACCCATCTAAGCTTCCTCTTTGCCCCAATTTTTATGTTCAAGTTTGGACTGTCTGGTAGCTACAGAATCCCCCTTTTATCCAGGGAGCTTGTAAGCAGAGTCTTGCATCTAAAACACAATTGGCTGAGTTTGGCTGCAGAAGCTCCTAACGTGCTAAGGAGCACTCTGAAATTAAAGGTCTTCACATTTATCCAGAGTCTGACAGTAAGAATTTTATGCATAGCAGGACTTTAAGCAAATGTTTCCTATTGTCTGAAAGTTGCAGCTAAGGCATTATGCAGTAAAGGATTAACCTTGACGGTAGAAAGATTTGGCCTTCCCCTACTAGCTCCTTGGAGGTAATCTCTAAACCCTTGGAATATTCTGCTTGATAAAAGTGTCTTTACTCCCCTGAGGACCATGGGCCATGCCAGATAGTCTATGCTAACAATCCGATTTATGGCCAAAGCCTTGGGCCACAGGATATTAGCTTGACCTCTGGAAGGGTTGGAGACTAAGGCCAGCCATGTTTATGTGACCACTCCTAATAAAAACTTTGGACACCAAGGCTCAAGTGAGCTTCCCTGGCTGGCAATACACTGTGCATGTTGCCACACATCTTTGCTGGGAGAAGTAAGCCCCGTCTACACAGCTCTATGGGAGAGGACAACCGGAAGCTCATGCCTGGAACTCCCTAGACCCTGCCCTCTGAGCCTTTTCCCATTGCTGTTTTTAATCTATATTCTTTTGCTGTAATAAACCATAACCATGAGTATAACAGCTTTGTTCAGTCCTGTGCGTCTTTCTAGTGAATTATTGACCCGAAGCTCTTGGGGACCTTCTCTACTGCAGGTGTAAAGCCCCCAACAAAAGGCACTCATATTGCCTTGCCAAACTGCCACATGCTTCCTTTGTAGGACTTACTGAGAGGTGAAATGTAAGTCCTGTACCGTTAACCACCATCCAGCCACCCGACCCCAGTTCACATAAGAAACACCTGAGAAGCAGGTGGTCTGGGGGCATGTGGGAGTGGGGAGACATTGGCTTGTGTAGAGTTCAGTGCTGTGGTTAGACACCTTTCCAGTCCTTGAAGCAAGCAAAGGAGGTTCCAAGAGAATCAGTCACAAAGGTTGAGGGTGCTGCCCGATGTAAAGATTGGCAACTACCCCAACCAAATTCTTTTGTATGGATGCTTTACTACCCCCTTGGTGCTGTCTTGATCCTAGTAGGGTAGGTGGGATGATTCCTGAGAGAGCCTGACATGAGTCCCCTTAAAGTTTGGGGATAAATGTGATTGTATAGATTGATGCTACTATCTACTTATGACCTAAATGGCCCTGAAGGAAAGATTTGTGCTGAGTATCTCAGAAAGAAGGATTTAAAAAGATGGTTGTGTATTGTGCCCAACCCCTATGGCTCTCAGAGGGTGGTGCAGAGGGTTCTAGCAGTTCCAATGGGTCCATGTGAAGGAAACTAGAGCTTAGAGAAGGGGCTTGAGACATGGGACAGTCTGGCTGTCCCAGGGAAGCAGGGGTATTCTCAATCCCAGAAAAGATTTTTGAGTGTATACCTCTGGCAGGACTGATGGAAGATGTAGTTGCCCTTCTCTAAAAACATCCCCAGAGAAGGAGGAAGCTGGGATGATACTGGATATCATCCTAAGAAAAGCATCCACATCCACACAGAGGCTACCATACCACCTTGGGCCACCAGCAGTAGACGGAACTAGATATACTGTAGGGAGGCCAGCACCACCCTGCACTCTCACATGTTACACAAGACCACCCTGTTCTGTCCTCTTTCCTCTCACTGCCTTTCCAACAACAGATGGGCACAGTTTATGCAGGGGAGTAGAAGTGGGCCACGAACAGTCATGTCCTCTTCCCACCTCAGGCTTTACCAGCCATATGCCTACTCTGCATTGGAGGATAGGAAGCACAGCACTTTGGAACAAATAGGAGACTAAAGTTTTAAACTGAATTGGACACATTCAATAACTGGATATAACTGAAAATGTATGTAATCTAAGAAGTCATTAAAAAAATGGAAAAAGAATCTAGCATAGAGTCAATGAAATTTGTGACTTAAATAAAATTTATATTTACATTTCTATTCCCCAAATTGGAGACTTCTAAACAAATCAAATTGCTTCCCTCCCTCCCTCTCTTTATCCCTCTTTTTATTTCTCTCTTTTGCCTATCTTTAGATATCTATCTATCTACCTATCTATCCATCTTCTGTCTATCTATCTGTCTGTCATCTATCTTTCTCATGGGATCCTGCTTCTAAAACTGATGACCAGAGGTACCAAAACATATGTCATATAAGAGTTTCCATTTCTGCTAGTGATTGAATGATGGAAACTTTGTTGATAATTTATTTATTTTTCTGTAGACATTTGTTGAAGAACAAAAGAACAATGACTCTACACTATTCTCATCATACTGCTCTTTGAAAGGCATACTTAAACTCGAGGAAGCAAATGATTCTTCCGATGTGTTAACCTCTAGTAGCCCCATTATGAAGGTTCCAGCGTGGATCTGACATCACAATGGATTTTGTTCAGCAGCTTCATCATGGTGCTCAGTGTGAAAGCTTTCCAAGTGTGACCCCTCTGTGAGGAAGCCAGACGGGTGGCCGGGGCCATGGGTAAAAAACTCTTCACCTGGCTGAGAATGATATTTGTGAGATGGTGTATAATGCTGTGATCCACATGGAATTAAGGTAATGAAAGATTACACACATCTCAGGAAAGACTTTTCTGCCTACCTTAAAATATTACACTTCATGTAAGAACAATCCTGAATTTAAACAAGTTTCACTCACTAATGAATCAGATTGTGTTGCGATCCTCGGTATCTTTAACCCCTAAATTATGTTTGTCAAATAGAAACAACTTTTGGCCTTTTTGAGGGGCTCTGTTTCCTTTTTTTTTTTTTTTTTTTTTAACTGCTGGGATAAGGTCAGATGATCTATCAGACCTTTCAAGTTCTAAAGTCTGTGATTATCTGAAACAGGTAATTACGGGAGCAGCTGGAACATTTCAATTCTGGACCAGCCCCATTATAAGCCTGTTATATCAACAGGATACCAGCTTAGCTACAGCAGCTTCCAAAAGACTCACGGGCTGGGTGGTTTCCTTGTTGAATTTGGTTACCAATTCTCAAACAAGAAATCGCAGATAAATCATCTCATCATCTTCACAGTTGGAGAGAATTATTGTACTACCTAAATTAGGCCAAGGACTGAGCCACCGTGGGGACTGAACTGCCTCTTTAAAAGCTGCCGTCTCTCCAAGTCGGGGTAAAGGGCATCATCAGAGGAAACCCGCATCAAGGCTAATGAGGACCTTACTGAAGGCAGCCGGGGGAATACTTTAGAAAAACTGCCTTCCTGCCAGTGCCCGACTCTAAACTGTACCATTCTCCAGCAAAATACTTTACTCGTGACTCCTGCCTACTGCCAACCCACTAACTTGATTCAGAGGGAAGAAGAATTGGTGCTGGCTGTGTCTGTCCCACCCTTCTTTCTCCTTTCCCCTTCAGGGTGACATGGCAGGATGCCTAGGAGCTAAAGGCTGCTGTCCCCTATTCTAGGTACAAAATAGGGCATGGAAATTACCTTGTTGGAAATATGGAAAATGCAACTAGGTACACGCTTTCATTTCGTCACAGCTGTGAGCAAATATGCAAGTCCTATATAAGGCTCTCCTCAAGCCAGAAACACATGATCTTCATATCACAATCGAGATGTCAATAAATCAATTAATCAGTCAGTCATATATTGATTATTTATAAGTGCCTAGTCCTCACCTGGTGTTATACTTTGGAAAGAAGTTATACTCTATACTGAAGGGCTGAGAAACAGATCACGTCTGATGAAAATTTCATTTCCATTTGAAAAAACCAAGATTTTCCAGAAACCTGTAAGAAATCAAGTTCTTAGGATCTGTCAAAGATGTTTTACAACTCTGAAGTTCAGTTCATAGAATCTGTTTTTAAAACCCATTTTTTTTCTCCTGCCCAAAAGGGGTATGAAAAAACTCTAAATGAGTCCAATATAATGTTTCCTAAACCTGAAATTAAAAAAATGTTAAAAATAGTGGGATTTTAAGCTCATATGGGTCTTGCAGATTCACCTTGAGCTTCATGTTCTACTAGTTTCAGACTTTTATGAGCAGGAAGCAGTGTTATAGCTTGACAAGCTGTGTGATAAGAAGGAGAGACAAATAAGAAATTTGAAGAAAAACCAAAGGAATTCTGTTTCAAAGGGTAATTTCTTCACTTCCTTTCTGCTGTCATCAGTAGAGGGACAGGGAACAGATTTGGAAAAGGTATTGGTGCTCCTATATGTCTTTCCTGAGCCAGGTCACCAGATAGAGTTAGCAAAAGTTTCTACTTACGTTGTAGAGGAAGAATTAATCTATAAAATAATTAAGAAACGGAGATATTTTTATTTAAAATTATCTTCATTTTCTTGGCTTTATTGACAGCTTTCCATAAAGCTTCTCGAATGAGTACTTAGAACATGATTAAAGTTAATTGGAATCATGACATTATCAGATTCTTCGCTTTGTAAGCTACAGCCTACAAACTTTAACATGATAGTTCTTACTATTTGGAAGGAAGCATATGTACTTTTGAGAATCTGATTAATATCTACAAATCCCTCCTCAGAAAATAAATATATATGGTGTATTAGCAAAGACTTTTAGTTGAAGCTATAGACACCAACCCTAAATTATAAGAAAAAAAGAATTCATTGGCAGGAGATTGGCAGGATTATGGAAGCCATGGGCACTGGAGAAGGCAGGCATGAATTTAGGGGACTCTGCAGAGCCAGGAAAGATGTTGGAAGCATAACAATGGCCTCGAGGCTGAGCACCCTGGCCAGGATGCCACTATTACCACCATGGCTTTATTGCTTCCGTGGCCACCACTGCCATGAATAACTTTCAACTCTTCTCTCCATCTTTCATCACTGGATCAAAATTTAAGCCCCGGGAAGAAGCATCCAATTGGCTAACATTAGGCCATTTGCCCTTGCTCAGATCCTTCAGAAGGAGCAGAGAAGCCAAAATTTTAAATTATCTATCTACGAAGACTGCATATAATGAGGGGCAGGGGTGATTCCCTCAAACAGAATCAAGGTGATAGTAGGAAGGGGAAGATGCAGAGCAGCAAGTTAATGACAAATGCCTCGGTGTTTACATATCTAGGATACCGGTAGAATTTTGGAATTTTTTCCAGAAGTTTATAGACCAAAAACTACCTATGGATCCTTTAAAGGTTCATTTTCTCCTCCTTTAACATACACACTCAATTCGTTATTAAACACCTATGACGAGTGAATCACTGGGACTTAGAGTCAAGTCAGACACAGTTCCTGCCTCTAAGGAATTTCTGGACTGGTAGGGGCAAGATTTATATTTTTTATATATTTAATTATAACAAAGTGGGTAATAACAGTTAAATTCATGGTAAGTTATAATAGGATTACCTAAGAGAAAGACAGTTATTTCAGTTGGGAGATTCAATGTAGGCTGTTAATGGAGAAGGGCTTTTGAGATGGACCTTGAAGGAGGCTAACACTTCAATAAGTGGACATGGAGCAGAAGGGCATTCTAGTCATGAGCTAAGATAAGAATATGGGCAAAAGGTAAATCCCAGTGCAGCGCATTATATAACCAGTTAGCTACTTGAAAATATGCATGGTGGGAGTAGTGGACACTAAGACTGGGAGAATTAGGGTGGGAGCAGACCACAGGGACTTGTCGCTGGGCTAAGGAGCACAACCTTCATACTGTGGGTGGTCCAAAGCAGGTCAATAACAGCGTGTGAGCAGAGGAGGGGCCTGATCATCAGTGTATTGAAAAAGATTTCCTCTGGCCTATTATACAGGATGGATGGAGGTTGAACTTGAAGGCAGGAAGTCTTTCAAAGTGACACTGCAAATGCTTGACCATGACAGTGACCAAGAACTAAACCAAGGCAATGTGACCAGGAAGGAGAAGACAGACATGAGAGCTATCGTGAAGAAAGTTGGCTGCTTTGGGTGATGGAGAAGGAGATATTCTAGGAGGAATGCAGATTTGGAATCAATGTGAATGGCTGTTTAAAGGCACTGGCTGATAAATTCGAATTCCTGAGGCAAGCCTTCTAAGTTCTATTTCGGAAGTGTTGAGTTTGATGTGCCATAGACATCTAAAAATATTGATATCTAGTAGGTAGTTGAAAATGTAGATCTGGAGGTAAAATGTGACCAAGACTACGTATATGGTTAAAGGAGTCAGGTAGTAACACATACAAGTGATAAAGGATGCAAACTCATTACAGAAATGTATGAACTAGAGATTTTTTTAAATTAAAAAATGAAAAATACAAATAGAACGTCGTAACTACTTATTAACTTTCATAATTTGTTATTTCTTTGATTTGGAACCCAAACTCTTACAGTTTTTTTTTAATAGAAGGAAGAAATGACTGTTAGTCTTGCATTTTCAATTTCAATATGCAAAAAACATTCAACTGTAATACAGTTAAGTGGGGCAATGTTTAGTTTTATTCATTTTCATAATTTTAAAACAACTAATATAGGTAATTGTGAATATGAGGAGTATTTTAGCACAGTTGTTTTTGCGTTTAGCATAACTTCATCTGAGATACTTGTAGAATTCTGGTATTTTCATGGCATCATATTTGGTTTCCCATTCTTTGCTCTACTCCAGTTTAGCATCTTCTGCCTGGGTCTTCACTCACAGAGAAAAGCTAACTGCAAAATGTTAGGTCATTTTTATAAAATGTAAAGTCAGATAATATTTTTTTGAATTGAGTCTTCTACTCCACAATTTCGAGACTGTAGTTGAGACAATACTGTCATTTCTAGAAACCAATCTCAGGGTAGGAAGGTTGGCTGGTTGTTATTCCTTGCCCAAGAGTGTTTCCCAAAGCCACAGTTTTTCTAGGAGTAAGTGAATGGAATCACGCAATTTTGTGTAAGTACACATGAACACCCATACAAAGAAATATTCGGGGTTTAGCTTGGCTGTAACGTCAACCCAAAAGATTCAATCTGATCCAGTTTTGACTGGTAAACTAGCCTGGGGGTTATCCTCGGATGATACAAGCAAGTAGATTTCTTTGAATAGTTTAAAAAATATCCTCAGCTCCATGTCACCACTAAGCCAGATACTTTCAAGCAGTACAGTATCCAATTCATCAAGCCAAGAGCTAGATTGTCTGAGATTCAAACAGTCTGTATGGTAATGGCTACTTTGACAAAGAGTTTCCTTTTTAACTTTTAGCACAAAGATCTCCCTGGTGGGTGGTGCAATGCCCTATGACCTGGAAACACGTTGTGACCTTGAAGTAAACTTGTATAGCATGGACCATTATAGCACCACTGTTTGTAGTCTTACCACTAATTTTGAATTTGTCCAACATGAATATTTTCCTATTATGCACAAAAAATCATTTCCCGATGTTATTCGTATCGTGACCATTCTGCCTTTGGTCACATCAAAATTCCTTTTGACATCATGAATAAATACAGCTGACTGTGTGGTATTATTTTTCCCTGTGCTTTCATCAGCTGCAATAGAATATGCAACAAAAGATTTAACTTTTTCATGCATTGCATCCTATAAGTGCTTAGCCACACCTACCATACATTGAACTGTAGTATTTCTGGCTAGATACATTTTTGAAATTGATTATTTCTGCTTAATGCCTTCTATAGATATATTTTTTTTAGTAAGCTTACCTCGTGCAAAAGGTTTTAGGGCCTAAGGAAATTTTCAAGTAATAGATAATGGCATTGCACTGTAGCAATGTTTATTTTATACTAAAAAGTTTAGAAATTTCAGCCCTTTCTTTGAAGTTCATTTATTTTTCATCATTCATCTTTTCTGTATACTAATTATAATTCTTATTATGGTTTGTCTCATAATGAAATATTAAGTCATATTCTCCTGACTTTGCATAGTGAACACGTCATTTACACATTTTTCTTGAAGTATTCCCATTGGCTTGTCTCTCCTCACCCCATTTTAGATAGCAACATGGGTATCAAGAAAAACTGTTTACTCTACAAACCAACAGAGCAGTGGCATAATGATGAATAGCCACTTCACTCTGGCCTCAGTTTTGGGCTCTAATAGGGAGTAGTGGGGACTGAGGTAAACTAAATCTGGAATTCCCACATAAAGGGGATTCTAAGCATTTACAAATTACCCAGTTATCTTTTAGCTACTGATTTCTTGGTAATTTGCATTTTGGCCTGTGTGATATCAATCCTTTAAAATATAATGAAACTCGTTATACGTGTGGTGCAATATTTGGGAAATTTTTGTAAGTATTCTGTATGTGTCTCAAAATAATGTGTATTCTGCAGGTATGGAGTTCAGTATTCTATGTAAGCTCACAGAGCCAGCTTGTTCATGTTGTTCAAGTTTCCATGTCTTTATTGACTCTTGTCTGCTTGATCTAAATATTTCAGAGTGATATGTTAAAATCTCTCATTTCAGTGTGAACTTTTGGTTCTATCAGTTTTTGCTTTATATCTTATGTTTCGATGCTATGCAATTAGGTGCGTATATAAATTTAGAACTGATGAGCCAAACATCTTCTTGCTCTCCCTCCCTTATTTCTTATAATGCTTTTTACCTAACGCTTCCTTTGTTTCTTATTAATATACCTGAGCCAATTTGTTTCGATTAGTATTTGCCAGATGTAACTTTGACTTTCAACATTTCTGTGACTTTATAGATTAGATGTGTCCCTTGTAAATGGCATATAGTAGGATAAATATAGAACTTGTTGCTTGTACAAGGAATTCATGCTACCATTTTATAATTATCAATTTGAGATTGTTCTCTCTCTCTCTTTTTACTCTTTATTTTGAAGTAATTTCAACATCACAGCAAACCTGCAAAAACAGTACAACACCTGCATACCCTTCACTCGGACTCCACCATTGTTAACATTTGACCACATTTGCTTCTTTTCTCTCTCTGTCTTTTTCTGTCTGTCTATCTAGCTTTCTCTATATTTTCTACATCATTTAAGAATTACTCTCAGACAGGATACCTCATTATCTTTAAATTATTGAATGTATATTTTTCTAAAACAAGGATACTCTCCTACATAACCACAATAAATCTATCAAAATCAGGAAATTAACATTGGTACAATACCACCACCTTATCCTCAAGTTCCATTCAAATTTCTTTCCACTATCTCAATGATGTCATTTATAGCAGAAAGGAAAAAAGAAACAAACATACGAGACCTGCTTCTCCTGTTTCCCTTTCCTTTCTGGTCCAGCTTTCCACCTGGGATCGTGTGTGGGATTTAGTTGTGAACTCTCCTTAGTCTCCATCACTTTGGAACAATTTCTCATCTTTCCTTTGTTTTCATGACAATACTTTTAAAGTGTAGAAGCCAGTTAATTTCATTACATATTTGTTAACTATTTTCTCATGATTCAATTCAGATTGTGCAATTTTGGCAGAAATATCACAGACTAGCTATTCTGTTCAATAGGAGGTGGATTTGTCCCATTACCGTTGATGTTCACTTTTATCACTTGGCTAAGATGGTGTCTGCCAGATTTTGTCACTGTGAGGTCAATTTAAATTATTTTTTATTTATTAAGTACCATAAATAATACATATTCCTTGAAGAGCTACTTTGAGATTGTGAAAATATACTTTTCCTTGTCAAACTTTCACCTACTGGTTTTAGCATCCATTGATGAGTCTTCTTTTTAACCTATTATTTAATTGAAGGATGAGGAATAGGAAAAAATTTGAACAATTAGGATCCAAATGAATTTCTCGTTTTTTTCTTTAAAAAATAGATGGGCGAAGACTTTGTTATTCTTTAGGATATGGCTTCATCCCGTGGACCACTTGCTTTTGGAGTCACTTCAGGTGTTTCTTAACTATGCCCCACCCCAGATCTACAGAATCAGAATCTGGAGGGTGGGCCACGGGGCTCTTCCTTTTTAACAGATTCCCAGGTGGTTTATAAATATAGAGAAACACTCTACTGAGAGAGTCAAGTGACCCTTGGTTTAAGGATTTGCCTAACGCTTGCGAATTGTGGACAAAGGACACAGAAGTTGCATTTGATGTGATAGGTTATAAATATTACATCAGATATACCATTGAGACAGGATGGATTTATTCATTTTAGAAAGCTCACATTCTGCCCTAAAATAGATGAATGCGTAGCACACCATTTAAACAGAAGGCTGTTCTGTTCTACATAATCCAATAAGTGAAGTGGAAAAAAGGATATCTTTCTCTGTAGTTCTAAGGTCTCCACCTGCACTTTAAACTATTTTTTTTGCTTGGTGAATATCAAAGCACATAGCATTTCAGTCCTGTCTAGTTTATTCCATGTCTCCCATCTTCAGCTCCTTCTTTCCTCTGCTTTCCAGTAGCAAACACACTATCATCCATTGAGTTGCTAGGTTCTTTGTCTCTTGAAAGCCTCTGCTGCTGTGAATCATGAAAGAAAATTCTATCTTTGTGTATAACACTTTTTTAGTGCTGTTTTACCCTGGAAAATTTATCTGAACCACAGTCCCAGACCTGTTACTTCTGGCCACTTTTTATTATAGTCACTGGTATGAATTGGCATCTCATGAACTTTTCACAATTATAGTGCTATTTCAAATCTCCCCCAAGTGCCATAACTTTGCCCAAGTGGATTTATTAAATGTTCTCCAATCAGTTCAAACCTAAGTCTCATGTGTAAAATGCAGTCTGGGCTTCCTCAGTTAATGTTATGCCTTTTTCCATCCAGGCTTTTCTGTAATTCAACCACAGCGTATTCCATTGCAAAGAAATCGCCTCCCCAAGATGGTCACTCGCAGTTTTTCCTGGTTTTAGGTAGTTCGGCTTTTTTTTTGAGGTACTATTTACTTAATATGACAGACACACAGCTTCAAATTATTTTTCACTTGAAGACTATTCCTTATAATGCTGAATAGAAATATTGTCATCTTAAATCAAAGCATAAAGGATGGGAGTGGACGGAAAACCTCTTTAGAATACAAAGATGAGAACTTGGAATCCAGGAAAAAATCTGCCATTTTTTGTTTTAATTAAAGGTGGAATGATGAAACAGATAGCAAAAGTAGTGTGGTTAAAAAATTTTTATATTGACCCGAGTGTTTATTAATACATTAATGGGTTATTTTTATTGGTTTATATACTGTTCACCAAAAGCTGGTTTTACATGCATATGCCATGTCATTTTGACACAGGTGACTTCACAGACGTAAACAGATGCTCTGGAAGGCTAAGTAACTTTCCCAAACGTTAGAAACCACCACACCAGTCTAATTCTAAAATTACGCCTTTTCTTTTCTGTCTTCCTACTCATTATGACTCTCATCACATTAGGTACAGAAATTATGGTCCTTGGTGAAGTCAAATATTGGCATAAATCTCAACCTATTAGGTTAAAGTGACAGAAAACTTAAACTTTCTTAATTTCAACAAAAAGGAATTATTGCTAGATTTCCTGCTGCATCAAAAACAAGAGATGATTCTTTGCAAATGAAACATTTTCCATTTCTTACATGGGAGATTGTGCTGAGAAAGTTATATCTCTTAGAAAGATCTGTAAGCTTAAAAACTCTATGCGCTTAGAGTTATATTGGCAAACCCGAGTGTGTATTGGTTTTCTTCCTACTTTGATGAATAAGAGAAATATTAGCAAAGCCAAACAAATGAAGTAGAAAGATTTTAAATGTTCAATTATTCTGAGGCATTGGCAATTAGTAAATCTTGGCAGCATATATGACCAGGCATATGCGTGCCTACTACTTGTGTACCGAGATACCCGATTCCCTTCTCCTCTCTCGTCTCCTCTTCCTCCCTCCTCTCCCTTTCTGTCTAATCCCCTCCCCCTCACTCTTCTCCTGTCTCTTGCTCTGCATTATATTTCTAGTTTTCTTGCTCAACACTTAGAAGTCAATTCCCACCTATATTCTACACACATTGTGCCCACTCCTTTTAAGATGCACATATATTTAGTCACTTTGCCAGGCCTTGGCAAATGAAAAATAATAATGTTTTCAATTTCAACAAAAATCCTGATTCACTTGACACTTAATTCACTAATTACATCAGAACTGTCTAAGATGAACTGAAAAAAAAAATCACCTTTTTATTTTGAGAATTGAAGGCCTTTCAAACAAAACACATTTGTGTTTACTGAGAAGCTACAATATGAAAGAAAAACTGTTTTCCAGTTGTTCATTATTGTATTTTATTTTTACAACATGTGCTTTTCAGATTATAAAAGTAATTCAATATACTATTTGAAATTATGGAAACGCATATTGAGTAATGGAAAAGTTTATCTGCCACTTCATGAATGAGAAAATTACTCTCTTATTTAAGGCTTATTTTCTTCTTCTAGCTAGTTCCCAGTTACCCCTCAGAATTGTCAGCTGGAAAGCCGAGGGATTCTTCCTTATTGCCTTCCCTCAACCCAACTGGAGTGTGTCTCCTGTTAGATGTTATCATAATTCTCTGTGCTTCTCATTCATGGCACATAGACTTTATGTGTAACGGATTATTTATTCTCTATCTCCACCCGAGGCACAGACTCTGATTTGTTTGCTGTGATGGCCACCTCTTAGCAAAAGGAACAAATAAATATGAGCATAAAAAATTTTGAATTATACTGTATTAGTTTTATAATCCATTTAAGAATCTATTTAAAAATTGTGAAAAATTTCCCTGGTTATTAAATATTTTCTGAAACTATATGTATATGCTTTATCTATATCTATATGTATAACTATAGATAGATATAGATGCAGATGTTTGCAATTTTATGTAGTCAAATATAATAATTTTTTCCCTGATGGATTCTACCTATATTATTATGCATTAGAAAGACTTACACATATGTTTACCAAGATTTTCCCCAATATTTTATGGGTTTGTTGTTTATATTTAAACTTTAACTCTCCTGGGATTGTCTTTTTAAACTTCTTGTTATGAAAATGTAGAAAAATAATATAATGAGCCCTTAAGCACATTATCACCCAGATTCACGATTATAAGACATGGTCAATCCTGTTGCATTTATACTCCTACCCACTCCTCTCCTCTTGATTATTTCGAGGTGAATCCCAGACATCATTTTATTCATCTGCAAATATTTCTTTAGGTATCTATAAAAGCTAAGGGCTCTTTAAAATAATACAATCACAACACTATATCACATCTAAAACAATGAACAATTATTCCTTATAGTATTAATTTTTTATGTAATGAATGAAGTAGGAATCTCTACCATTTTCCCTCTGGATTCTTAGCATCTGTCTCATCACCAGTTTTTGGTGATCCACCCTTTTCAGTGTCATTTTCTTTTTCTCCTTGAGAAATCTCAGCAGAAGGGACTACCCTGCTTTGTCTTTCTGTCTGCCCTGGGGTTCATGAGTTCGGCTGTATGAGTTCGCTGCTGCTTTCTGCTGTCTTTTAGCTGGCAGAGGTAATTTTTACAGTAATTTGTAATTTGTAATTTTTACAAATCTGGGATCTTTGAGCCTCTTTTGAATGCGGTTAATAAGCTGTTACCTGACTGCTTTATCCAGTACAGAGCTGAATTCTAAGTTGAGCTATTTCCTCCTCTACCATGGTCAACATTCTTCTCAATGCACAACCTTCCAAACTAGGAAAATTTCATTGAGATCTTCCAATTTCCATGATAGCTTCCTGCACCCCACACAATTTTCTCAGGAGGAGGAAATACAGATTGCCTCTCACTGATTTTCTTCAATCACTTTCATCTGAGCTTTGACATGCATTCTTCAGAGTTTCCTGTTTGAGGCTGAATTTTTCCTTCCCTCATATATCGGATGCATCTATTGCCCGGCATCACAATATGTCGTGCCTATAGTCACAAACAAAACTCTCATCTGCAGAGAGCAATAAGAATTTACTTATCATGTGTCTGTGACTCTGCTGAATTGGTCCTGCTGGTCTTCGTGTCAGCTGGGCTTATTTATCCAGGTTACAGAGGCTGGGACGGCTCTGCCTCCTGCTGCAGATGCGTGGGTTAAGATCACTGGGATGGTTCTCTGTCATATATATTCATTCTGTGGGTACTCTGAAGCTACATAGAAGCTCTCTTTGTGCCAATGGTACAGACACAGGAGTGCAAGTGTAAACTTGTGAGGTTTCTGAAAGGCCTAGGTTTGAAATTGGCACAATGACAACGTTAATTCTGCCCACATGTCATTATCCAAAGCAAATCGTATGGACTGACCCATACTTCTCCAAGGGGGGAGAAGTATGTTCTATCCATAAAAGCGTGCATAGAGTGTCCGTCAACCAATAAAATTGGGATTTTTTTTAAAATCATTCTTTTGGGCCCCATTGCCAGAGGTTCTGACTCAGCAGGTCCCTGGCTGAATTTAGAAATATGTAGGCACTTATCCATCTTGCTGATCAGTCATCACAGAGAGCTACTTGATTAGATGCTTTCTCAGGCCACTTACAAGTCCATTTCATTTGATTCTTTGAAATAGAGAGTTTTTATTTTTTTGAAAGTGCACTTTGTTCTCGGGAAGTTTTAAAAATTTGATAGCCAATCTCTACAGCCATTTGGTGTTTCAGGGCCACAAAGCAGGCTGACCATGGCCTTGATGGAAACGGTGCTGTTCGCCTCTATGCAAAGATCTGACCTGTTTTATCCTCATCCACTCCTCCGCCTCTTTCCCAGAATCCTTCTGTTGGGGCCGACTCATCAGGCTCATGGAGGGAAGTTGATGATAACCATCAGTCGGCACAGCTGGACTAAAACCAACTCATTTCACACTGCAGTGGCCGGTAATCAAATGGCACTACATGCTTTATTAATTTGTAGCCACCCTTCCTCTCTCTCTTTTCTTTTCTTTTACTCATAGGTCACTTAAAAATGCCTTGATTGTGCAACAGTGGGGAATAATCTTTCTCCAAAATACGTGGCACTTTCATTATGCAATTGCTAAACTCAGCATCTTGGGGGCATTTCTCATAAATATTTAACACTGCATTTTAAAATTTATATTTGGAGTGATTTTTATTTTCTCATTTGAAAGAAGCTTTTAATTGTGACATAATGGCTGGCCCTGTCACCATAAATAACCGTGGGTCAATAGTATATTAACGGGTAGCAATGTTAAGTCTCTGTTCAGTCGCCGCTGTGGTTAGGAGGAACATGGATGCTTGGATAAGCTCTTCCATGAAAGTTGATATCAGCATGACATTGCCAGCCACAAAAGAATTATATTCATCATTTGCTTGCTGAAGTAACATGAATTTCTTTTAAAAGTCCATACATTTAAATTGCCAGCATACGATTTATGCAATACCAGAATTTGCCAGCTTGTTTAAGCCTACGTAGAGACTTATGTAGGCAGTGGGTAGGAAGAAAATGCGATGCAGAGCTCAGAAGTACTTTTTTAAAATCAGATATTACTCATTTTTGTTAATACATTGCACGTATATGGAAACTTTCTTTTACATGCCAAGAAACTCCTTTGAGTTCTAATATCACCCAGAGTAAGTATACATCACGCCCTAGAAATGGCTAGACTTAACTGCTGTATTATATCGACACTATATTTTTTAAGTGGCTCTGTGTTGTGCTGATGCTATTTTTTTTAAGTGACAGGTAAAAACATATTTGTATTGTCTCCAATATTTGGGTTGGTTTGTGAATTCCAATTTGGGGAAAAAGAATCCACAAAACCCAGGAATCAGGGTTTTCCACATCAGGAATCACTTAAAAGATAATAAACAAGTAATAGAGGGCTGTGATCTTATAGCTGTTAGCGTATTTTTTTTTAACAAAGGGTCAGAGAGTAATATTTTCATGTTTGAGGGCTATATGATCTCTGTTGCAGCTACTAAGCTCTGCCATTGTAGCATGAAAGCAGCTGTAGACAACACATAACATGAATTATAGCTATAGTTCAATAAAACTTTATTTACAAAAAAGGCTATGAAATACACCAATTAAAATTCAGAAACTACCAGGGACCCAACTATATATTGTCCACAATATATAAAAAAATTAAAAACACAGATTGAAAGTTAAAGGGTTGGAGAAAACATATTGAGCTAACACTAATCAAAAGAAAATGGGAGTAGCTATAGCAATTTCAAGCAAATAGACTTCAGAACGAGGAAAATTATCAGGGATTAAGAGGGCCATTACATGATTGTAAAGAGGTCAGTTCTCCAAGAAGACATAATAACCCTTAACACACAGGTGTCTACAACAGAGCTTCAAAATATATGAAGCGGAAACCGATGGAACTGCTGGGAGAGATAGACGAATCCACTATTATAGTTGGAGACTTCATCACCCCGCTATCAGTAATTGACAGATCCAGCAGGCAGAAATTCAGTGAGGACATAGTTGAACTGAACAGCACCATCAATCAACTGGATCTAATTGACATTTATAGATTATTTTATCCAACAATAGCAGAATACACATTTTTCTTAAGTTTGCATAGAACATTCACCAAGATAGACCACACTCTGGGCCATAAAACACATTTTAACACATTTAAAAGAACAGAAGTCAAACAAAATATGCTCTCAGACCACAATGGAATTACACTAGAAATCAATAAGAGATAGGTGGAAAATGTCAAAATATTTGGCTATTAAGCAATACACTTCTAAATAACGCATAGATCAAAGAAGTCTCAGAGAAATTCAAAAACACTTTGAACTAAATTAAAACGAAAAGTACAATTTATCAAAATTTGTGAGATGTGGCAAAAGCAATGCTTAGAGGGAAATTTATAGCATTGAATGCATATGTTAGAAAGAAGAAACATCTAAAATAAAAAATAACAGTGGACCAATTCAACCCATGGGCCAGAGATTGCTGAGCCCTCATCTAAAAGGTGATCAATTTGATTCTAAAGTAAGTCAAATTATTTCTCTCCACTCCATGTTTATAAACCATAGAAAGCCATCCTAAACCATTGTGGCATCTCTCAAAAAGGGAACAGGAAGAAAAATTAGACAAAATAAATACAGGCCTTTGTTATTACTAGAATAAAGCCCTCAGCTTACATCCTATGGATGATTGGCATTAACACCACCCGCCAGCAGCCCGGCTCTTACCACTGCATCTGACCCTCCTCTGAACCTGCATTTCCGATTGACAGCCCTTTTCCTCTGATAAGCTCACACTGTTCTTCCTTCTTGCCCACGTTACAATTTGTATTCCTCTTCCAAGAACCAGAGTGATCTTCAAAAAGTCATTCACTTGCTTAAAACTCTTAATGTTTTTCCCACTCCCTTTATGATTATAAAAAAAAGTTCTTAACACGTCCAAGGCCTGGCATTATCTAGTGCTGACCTCTCCCCGCAATCTAATCTCATGCTTTTTTTCCCCATTCACTTATTATTCCCCCAAAACATTAGAATGTCAAGCATCTCCCTCTGATGCACTGGGCATCTACAGTTCCCTAGAAGGCATCGCCCTCTCCCTATCTCCTCTTCTAGATAATTCTTCCTTGTATTAGTTTCCTCTGGCCACTGTGACAAATTACCAAAGCCTTGATGGCTTAAAATAGCAAAAGTTATTCTGTTATAGTTCTGGAGGCCAGAACTCCAAAATCAGTTTCACTAGACTGAGGTTAAGGTGACTGCAGGGTTGACTGCTCCTGGAGCCTCTGAGAGGGGGATGTGTTTCCTCGTTTTTTTCAGTTTCCAACGGCTTCCTGTATTCCTTGGTTTGTGGCCCCTTCTTGCGCCTTCAAAGGACATCATCCAATCTCTGCTTCTGTGATCATATCCCCTTCTTCTCTGACCCTGACTGCTTCTGCATCCTTCTTATAAGGACACTTGTGATTACATCAAATGCCCATCCAGATAATCCAGGATAATCCCCTTATCTCAAGATCCTTAACTCAGTTACGTTGGTAAAGTCCCTTCACCTTCTCAGGTAACATTCACAGGTTCTGGACATTAGGATGTTCAGCCTTCCACACTATTCATCTTTCCCATCTTGGTGTCTATGTCTTTCCCCCGGACAAGATGGCCTGACCCTCCCATCTCCATGTCCTCCATCAGCACACCAAACCCTCATTTTTTTTTTTTTTTTGGTGAGGAAGATTCACCCTGAGCTTAACATACATTGCCAGTTTTCCTCTTTCTTTGCTTGAGGAAGATTAGCCCTGAGCTAACATCTGTGCCAGTCTTCCTGCACTTTATATGTAGGATGCCTCCACAGCATGGCTGATGACTGGAGTAGGTCTGTGCCCGGGATCCAAGCCTGCGAACCTGGTCTGCTGAAGTGGAGTGTGGAACTTGAACCACTTACCCCCGGGGCTGGCCCCCAAACCCTCTTTTTAATTCATCTCAGTTACTTTTCAGCTTAACACCTGCCTCTTTCACCAGACTTTAAGCCAAAAGAGGTCAGAGAGCATGTCTGTCCTGTTTATCATTGTTGAATAAATGAACTGGGATACAGGGCCGAGTTTTCACATTTCACATTTGTCACTTAAGTAACTTGAGTTTATGACAAGGACATTCGAAGTAACTTTTTCTTTTAAGCTTGCTCATTTTTTCTGTGTGCTTTCTTTTAGAATAGGCTGACAGGAAGCATTTTTAGGAAATTTTTCTTTGTGGTAAGAGAGAAAAAAATTAAAAGCCCCATCAGGATGTAAGTTATCAAGTGCTTTCACATTTAGTGCACTCTCTACTGTTCTCAAAAAAATAGAAACTATGTTATCTGTACAACAACTATCCTTACCAATTATGAGTTTTTACTTGCATTTTCATTGAAGTATGTTTAACATGGAATAAAATGTGTAAGTATGAAGTATTCACCATTCACATTTTAATTAACAACGGAGTGCTTGAAGGCTAAATCTTTGGCAGGTCTATAAAAACAAAAAGTAAATGACCTTTAACTTTTAATTACTTTTTTATGGCTTTAAGCATTATATCTATTTATGGTAAAAAAAAAAAATGAAACAGGAAAAACCCAAACAGGAAAAGAAAAATCATAAAGAATCGCACTACCCAGCAATCATCAGTCTGAATCTCGAGCGTCCAGGCATCATTTCTGGTTCCTTCTATGGCTTCTCTCCTCGCTCTTCTCGGGTGGGTCTATCCAGTCCCAGCTGTAAACACTCTCTCTATGTAAATGACCCCCAAATCTGTTAACTCGTCTCCCTTACCTCTCCCTGGCCTGCAGCCCACTTGGCATCTCTGCTTGAATGTCCAGTAGACATCTCCAACATAATATTGCTGAAATAGAATGTTTGACTTTTGCTCTTTCTCATTCTTTTTCCCAGTAAATGTATCTCCATCATCAGGCACTTAATGTCTCCATCCAAAAATCTAAGATTTGTTCTTGAAAATGAAGATACCCCAAAATCTCAAAAGTAATTTAAATTAGTGAAGAATTCCTATTAAATTAGGTAGAATCTAAAACTCAGGAAAACAACCAAACACTCTATATGCAAGAAGTTAGTGTCTGGTAGAGGTCAGAGGGCAGAAGGAATGCTGATTTTGCAGTGATAGTGATATGCTAAGTAGCTAAATGGTTGGGAAAAGTGTAGTTTCTCTAGATGTCTCTCTCTCTTTCTTTCACTCCCAAGTTTAAGTTCTCCAAAAGTCTGAATCAGAGTGATTCCACCAGTTATTACTCAGCATAGAGCATCTTATTGAGTAGAGCATTCGCACCAGCCTTTTATAGGGAAAGGCCAGCCTAGATCTTTCGTCTTTGGGTCAAATGTCTCTGATCAGGTAGTTGCAGCTGGGGCTGGGCCATCTCCACAGGTATGTGACCTAAACATGGCTCCATGCTTAGAAGGGCCCCATGCTTGATTTAATGCTCTGCTTTGGCTGTCTGGAAATTCTTAATAATTTTTGAACAAGGGGCTTTGTTCAATTTTTATTTTGTATTGAGTGTCATAAATTATGTAGCCAGTCATATTTTACTGAGATTGGTCAAACAGGGTTAAGGATCTTTTCAGAGAGGGGCTATGGTGTACATGGGTTCTCAGGCTTCCAGAAAAGGATGGTGTAACTTAAAGAAATCTTGCTTGGATTTCCACAACACCAGTACAACAGTAGAAATAATAAATTAAACATTATTAAATTTGTCCCTAAAATTTATATTTACTCTGCTAGTAAAAATAACTCATAGTACAATTAAAAGACAAATGAAAAGCTTAATGGTATATATGTCCTTTCTATGGTCATCCTGCAATATTTTTAAAGTGTGAAATTCCACGGAAATTAATGAGAAAAAAGTGGGCAAATGATATAAGCAATTGATTAATATAAAGGAAATAGAAAAGATAAGTAAACACATGAAAACATATTTAGCCTAGTTTGCCATTGAGAGAAGCCCAAATATAAACGACATACTATTTTTACATATAAAATTGATGTCTTTTAAAAGTAATACTCAATATGTTCATCAGCAGAAGGAAGAGTGCTCTCTTATCTGCTTGGGAGAGGGTTAATTAGTGGAATCAATTTAGTAATAACTATTTTCTTAAAACACATGTATTCTAGCAACGCTACTTCTGAGTATTTGTCTTAAGAATATAATCACTTTTATATGCAATGACATAACTGTGAAACTGTTTGGAAGCATTGTTTTATGTTTGTGAAAAATTGATCCTAAGTGTACAAAATAAGCAATATATTTTATGCCACATATTTGTATATATATGTACGAATGTATACACACATGATCCACACAGTGTATAGAAAAATATATATTAAAAATTTGAATAGTGTTTGGTGAGGTTGTAAGTGATTTTAAAACGTGCATTTAAAAATTAAAAGTAGATATTATGTAAGCAATTGTAAAAGGTATTTCCAGAAAATGTAAGTGGCGAAAATCGAAATCCAAGCATGATTTTATCAAGGAAAAGGAAGCGATTTCCTCCAGAGCCCAGTTCCAAGTTTTCCCAAGTGATTCACCTCCAGGAATAAGTTCAATCCATTCCAGCATTGCTGCTCCTCAGGCCAGGTGAGAGGGCAAGACCTTCAGATGCCTTCTGCGCAGGGGAGAGAGCCACAAATAGTGCCTAAAGTCTTAAAAATGTTTGTGATCAATAATTCAGTAATTTCACTTCTAGGACTTACTCTAAGCTAATGATTTAAAAATGCACAGAATGATGTACCTGTGAGAAGGTGTATCACTCCATGATTTATGATGAAAAATGGGAAATTTCCTGAAAGTCTAACAAGAGTGTATAGCTAAATAAATTATGGCACATTCAATGCAATCATTTAAAATCCCACATCCAAAGAATATTTTAGAATATATGAATATGTTAGCCTTCCTGGATTTATTTCATAAAAATTTAAGCCTGTTAAGGATATCTTGCTAGGTTCTTCTGGTTAGTAGAATAATGGCTCTGCAAAGATGTCTGGATCCTAATCCCCACAACCTATGAATATGTTACCTTACATGGCAAAAAGGACTTTGCAGATGTGATTAAGGTTAAGAACCTTGGGATGGGGAGACCATCCTGGATTATCTGGGTAGGCCCAGTGGAATGGAAGGATCTTTTTTAACAGAGAAACTTTCCTAACTGTATTTATATAGAGATTTTGCTAGCTTTGAAGATGGAGGAAGGGGCCATGGACCAAGGAATGTGGGTGGTCTCTAGAATCTGAAAAAGAAACAAGGAAAGAGATTTTCCCTTAGAGCCTTCACAAGGGGACACAGACCTGCTGATACTTTGGTTTTAGCCTGTGTTGGACTTCTGACCTACAGAATTCTAAGATGATACATTTGTGTTTTCTTAAACCACTATGATTGTGGTAGTTTGTCACAGCAGCACAGAAAACTAATACAGTTTCTCTTTACGAAAGAGAGAGAGAGAAAGATACTGAGAGAGAGAGACAGAGACAGATAGAGAGATCATCTCTAGACTGGAGAAATAGTTGCTGAGTTTGATTACGGAGGAGGTTATGAAGATGAAGAGCACATGGGTCTGAGAGGAGAAGATGGCAAGATCCTGAGGGGAAGCGTCTGCACCTTGAGTCTAGATATGCAGGATCAGGAGTGGGCCTGAAGAATAGCATGGAAGCCTCAGAAAGCCATCAGACTTGAAGGGGCCCTGCAGAGTGGAACAAAGAATGTCACAAAGTGATGCTGATTTCTTATCCCTTACTTCTTTCCTCCAACACCTGGATACTTCATAAACTCAGAAACTCTCCTAATCCTAGAGAAGGAAGGAAGAAAGGGACTCTGAAAAGGCTGAGGTTAAAGGTCAAATTTTCTGGCCAAACCAGGGAGAAGGGGCTCAAATTATATGTTGAGTAAAAGAAAATTAAGAAAGTTATATTCTTGCATAGCCGAATTTATGGCCGGATGAAGTAACACAGAATCAGATCATCAAAGCAGACTCATAAGAATCAGTGATCTAGCCCTGTATCAAACTTTGCTAATAACTTCAAATATGTAGAAGATCAAGAGGTACAGACAAAGCAGAGAGATCTGAGCCATCCAGGCTGGCTCCCCGCATTGAACACACTCTCCTTACCTAGAATAATAGATGAGGTCTCCAAGTGAGGTTTGGTGGGGTTTTCACACAATAGGCACTGTGTAAATTATGAAGCATTGCCATTTTATATCCCAGCTATTGTATAGCTAATGTGACATTCTTAAGGGAGCCATGACACATAGATTTATTTATTGTCAGTCAGTGAGTTTATTTATTACAAGTAATCCTTTAACCATGGATATCCTGCTAAGAGTATTGTGTAGGTAAGGTCTCTTTCTCTTAGGAAATATCATTAGTCTAATTATCCAAAGGTCCAATTGACAAGGAGATTAGGCATCTTTTTTCAATCTTTTCTTTTACCTATCTTTTTTCTTTACCTTGGAGGCAGCCCTCCAGTAAAGGGAGCAAATAGATCACAGGCCAGTGGCTTTACCTCCTTTCTCTCCTCTGATAATTTGTAACAACTATGGTAACTATCTTTATTGACATATCCCAAAAAAGGAAAAGGGCTATAGAAGATACTAAAGTCATACTGGAAGACAAAAGATACTGTAGAGCATACTTTTAAATAGGGTTCTCAATTTTTAAGGTGTCCTCAATTTCCATACCAGGTGTTGAAGTTATAACAGAGTACCAAGCTGTAATGTCTGTGACCAATTTAAAGTTGGGGCAAAATCTGGGATTGACCTTGTCGCATAACTGATTTGTAGAATTGCAAAATGGATTCTTTGAGAGAACAGATTTGAAGTGTCAGATGGAATACAAACCTTGCTTATAGTCCACTCTCCCACCAGAGGTATGTGGGAGGGTGAAATGGAGAAATAGGTGGTTGCCAAGTCTTGTGTGTCCTAGGACATTCCTGTGGGAACTTGGGGAGGGAAAGTCATGGGACAGGAAGAGTAGGGGCAGTATACACTGTGGCATGGGCTTAGGCTTTCTTTATTGATAGATGTGAATTCCTTTAGGGAGAGCAACTGATTTCTCTTAAATAATTTTCTTGACTTTAGGAGTAAAGAGATGTGGGTTGAGGCCCGAGTGATGGATTATCCCTTCTTCCTCCCCAGTTTAATGCACACACACTACGTTCAATTCCTGTCTCCTTCTAGATTCTAGAAGAAGAGAGGTTGGGTTGGACTTCATGCAGAGATTCTTCCCTGGGTCAGTGGGAGAGAGGCGGAGCTCTAAAATGCTTCCAGACAGAGAAAGTACTGGGGACCATCGCTTCACGGCTCCCTCAATGGCATTAGTTGCTACTCTGTGGCAGACATATTCCCTGAACTCCGTCTTCCATCTCTCTTGATGCAGAGAACCAGAGTGGTTTAGGTCCAAATTGATGATGCCTGCAAGATCATCTAGGAGTGATTTTCCATTACAGAATATGGATTGAGAAAAAAGATGTATACCCATTCTATTTCTTATTCATTTGTAATCTCTTTCTATTTTAAATGTAAACCTATATTTACCACTATTGGTAAAATAGCTTTTGCAGGTGAGTCTGAGACTTTAATTTCCATAACTGCGTTGTTTCTATGCATTTTGAGTTCTCAACCAGCCACCAACCTGCCTACGAACTTTTGGAACATAGCTCACTTATAGCCTGGAAATGTAAATAAATCCCAATGTAATTATCAGACCCATGTATTCCTAAGTGTCGTTCCCTGAACTAATCTACATGTTCATTTTTGTTGGCAGCACACACCCTTTAATGACCTGGATGCCCCTATTAGAATGGCCTGTTTTGCCCCAGCAGGCTGTGACACTCTGAAACATTCATCTTAGAATTAATAATCTACCATAGTAATTAGCAACCCAGTAGAAATGAAAAGATCACAGCTAAAGTCATAGCTATTTACTTAAGAGCAAATTATTAAGTAGGTGTTCAAGATTGTTTCTATGTTCTCAACCTCAGGGAGTGTTCTTGTAAATTGCAAGTTTTCTCTCTCCAACATAAAAAGGACCAACAGCAGCAATAAATATATCCTTTGGAGGCAAAATATAGACACTCAACTTGGATGGTTGGCTTGATCAAAAAGTATTGTCTCATTTGTGTGTGAACAAGCCACACACACACACTTGTGCACACACTCAGGCAGACTCACAAAATGCCTATACACACAGTAGAAGCAGTGGCAGGTGGCTTTTTTCAATTGGTGACTCTATTATATCACTGAAGATTCCACGGTACGTAAATCTGCTCTAGAAAAATGAAAATTCACAGAAAAAATTAGCAGTTTATGGATGAGTACAATCCTCTCTCTGATTTACAGCTGTATAATTGTGAAAAATATGGTGTTTAAATACAAATAACTCTATCATTAGCATGGGTGATGGATAAAGGATCATACTCCCTAGTATAAAAAAGAGACAAGCAGACTTTGATGCCACATTTAACTGGGGCCAGGATGTTTGATATTGTTCTGCCTACAATGAATATAATCGGTCTTCTTTTAGGAGGGGAATGTCCCCTGTAATGTAGAACAGTATAGCCAGAACAGGAAAGCACGTGGGTTAAATCAGATTTATTAAACAAGTAAGTTCATTTTCTCAAAGTGCTAAAGTTTAGGAGAGTCAGGCATTTCTGAACTTTGCTAATCCAGTTCGGTCTAGTATTATCCCCAGATTTTATTTCCATTCCCTTTGAAGAGCCTGTTGTTCAGGCGTATATAATTCTCCTTGGATTTCCTTGATCTTGTCTGCCTTGCAGTCCTACCACAGCTGCCAGACTCTGAGGCGGCCCATGCAGTTCTACCACATTTAAGGCTGGAACAGCTAACATTGTTAATTCAAGTTTAAAAGTTTTTCTTGTTGCCAATTTTAACAGTATAATAAGAGGAAATGGGAGAGAGAGAGAGAGAAAAACAAAACACATCCTCAATCGGAAGTCCTATTATATTATCTTCAGCCAAGAGAGGACATTTCTGCAAGATTTGTCTTGTCTTCTATGCTGCAAGCTGAGAACATAACCATATTTTGATTTTTCTAAGTGTTTTCCCTCAGAAACAGATCTATATCGTGGTTTATTCCAATGTCTTTTTTTATGAGATGCTACTCATTTTTCTTGCTCATTCTTTTAATTTTTCTTTTAAGAAAAGATCCCCAGGACTGTTGGAATACTTCGTAATTGCTGTTTGTCAGAAATAACTTACTCTTTAAGCTAGTGTTTGGAGATGAAAATAATAGGAAACCCATACATAATGAGTCTTTTAAAACCTTTTGCCTGAAAAGACCGAATCTCCCAACAGGATATTATTACCCAACACAATGACAGTCTTTTCTGATCCGATTGCACAGAATTATTTCCTTCTGCTCTATTCAAAACCACCCATTGGCCAAAGAACTTCTTATCTTTTGACAGAATAAGCTCTAGAGAAAGTACAGTTGATAAAAGAAGTTCTGTCTAATGGTTAAAACTGAGAATTAAGTTAGAATTTCTTGGCGTAAGTTGGTCATACAGAGATTTTATATATCTCTTGTTCCTCTCAGTTTAGTTATCACATCTGAAAAGTATTGCCAAGCCATGAAATAGGATTACTGATCTTCTTACTATTAGTGAATTATTTTTAATCTCCAGAGGGCTATTTTTGCACAGGGATAATAATTTTTTCTCCCATTTGATGACGTTTTGCTATTCACTATTTAGTTCTATCTTTTATACTGTCTCTGAATTTATGTCAATAACTTGGTTTCCCAACATAAAAATTAAAATAAGTTACTGTGGGGCAGGAATCATATTTCCCACACACTTCAGTTGTATTTCCTCAAGTATCTGAGGAAAAAATACTGTAGAAACTGATAGAGTTATTTAATAAATATTTACGAGTAGGGCTGACCAACCGGGTATATGTTGTATCACTGAGTAAGTCTACCATTCTCCACATTTCCACATGCTGTAAAGTGAACAATCTTCCCATACTTTCCCTAATTCACCACAATTTGTTCTCACCTAGTATCTTTTTCCTGAGTTTTCTCAGTAGTCACTAACAGCTTTCTTAATTTAGATCTAGCAATTTTGGCATTGTGAAAACTTCATTTCCTTCAAATGCAACTTCAGGATACAGGAAGCAATTGGTGAAGTTGTTTTCCTAAAGAAAGGGCACCTCTGGGCCTTGAATGAACTCCATCTCTGCAACCATTTGCTGGAAGGGGAGTAATGATGTGGTGTGCTGCAGAGGGCCCCTGAACTGAATTTTCAATGAAAACTTAGCAAAAGGAGGTAACACGTCCTTTGTTGTTTGCTCGTCTGTTGATGTTTTAAGAACAGAGCTGAATTAGTCATAGCTCAATTTAGAAAATATTTTAATTTTCTCCAAACAGTATAATATTATAATTTCATGCCTCTTTTTTTGTTTGCTTTTCTTTTTTTTTTACTATTTTCCCTCAACATTCTGTCCTTTTTGCTGTATCCTTACTTAGATCTACTACATAGCATTATACAGTATACATCCATCACATTTTACTTGTTATTCCCTGAATGATGGACATCTAGGCTACTCCCAACTCCTTTCTACCACAAACAACACTCTGTAACATCCCTACATACAGGCTTTTCTTTACGTCTGTGACAGTTTCTCCGGGCATATACCCGGGAGTGGACTTGCTGAATCATATCATGTAAGAAATTCATACCTTCGTTAAGTATTGTCATACTAGCCTCCAGCGTGTCTGCACAAGGTTACATTTCCACTGACTGTGAAGGAAGATTTTCATTTCCCCATATTTCTCTAATACTTGGTGTATTAGTCATCTATTTCTCTGTAAGAAATTACTTCAAAATTTTGTGTCTTAAAAAAAAGATTTATTATCTCACAGTTTCTATGTGTCAGGAATCTGAGTGTGGCTTAGCTGGGTTCCTCTGGGTCAAGGTCTGTCCTAGGTTGCAGTGAAGCTGTGAGCTGGGGTTGTCATCTCATCTGAAGGCTCAACTAGGGGAAGATTCTCTTCCAAGTTATTCATCTAGTTGTTGGCAGGATTTAGTTCTTCATGGGCTATCGGACTGAAGGCCTCAACTCCTTATCAGCTGTTGGTTGACAGCCTCCTTTAGCTCCTTGCCACATGGGCCATTCCATAAAGAAGCTCACAACATGGTAGCTGGCTTCCATAAGAGCAAGAAAGTGAGAGAGTAAGAGAGAAGAAATTAGACAGAAGCCACACTCTTTCCAATCTATCTTTGTAAAGACATCCTCTCACTTTTGTTATATTATACTTGCTAGAGGCAAGCCAATAGATCCAGGATCTCTGTTTTCTGCCCCAGTTGAATTTTTAGGAGGCAATCATCTGTAGCGCTTAGAGAAGTGGGTTTTAGAATTAGACACCCTTGCCTCTGGACCCTGGTTCTGCCCCTGCCTCACTGTATTATCCCAGGCAAGTTACTTACTTGCATAAAACTCAGTTTTCTCATCAGTAAAGTAAGGACAATACTAGTGTCTATCATACAAAATTATTTTGAAAATTTAACAAAATGAAACAAATGCTTAGCATAATGTATATGGCACATAAGAATTTTTCAAGCAATATTTCCTACTAACATTTTAATTAAAGTATGTCTTTTGTGTTGGGATTTATATTGAGAGAATGATGGCAAAACCATGCTATCTTAGGGTATATATCCTGCAAAAATAGAAAAAAATGGAAATAAAAGACATTGGATATTAAGGAGAATATTCAACAAAATCCAGGAAGCCATAAAAGTGAGCCTCTCTGGAGGATGGTCAGAATAGAGATTTTGCTGTAGGATTTTAATATTTTTAAATGTATCATTTTTTGGAGGAGAAGATAATTTGTTTTAGAAGATGAAAATGGAGTGTGGGTTTCAGTTAGAGCAAACAGAGTGAGTAGAAAGTATGAAATAAGCTTGATTTTAAGAAGTTAAACAAATGGAGAAATAAATTTTTATGGGTAAAATGATATTAATACTTGGTTATTTGGGGTTATTCTACTTACTCAAACTTTTGTAGTACTAGAAAAATAGATATGAGTGAACCCAATTAACTTTTCTGCTCTTCCTTGTAAATGAGTGATAGAGGCTGCGTTTCAGCATGAGGACATAGAAGGTGAAGGAAGGGCAAAAGTACTTCAGCCTTGCATTTTAGAAGCAGTAAGAATCCGATGCAAGAACCCGTGGAGCTACCCTGACAAGGGATCTGTCTGTACGTATTGTGTTCACAGGGCTCCCATCAGTCAGAGCTGACCAGTCGTCAGCCTTCAACGGTAGCGCTGGCAGACTGGTGTTTTGCAGCCATGCATTATTCATCTTAACATAAAGGATACACTCAGCTCTCTTAACCACTGCCCCAGGGCCCTCAGAGTCAAGACGGGAATATGTGGTTTTGGGATTGTGTTTCTTTATGGGAATGGAAAAAGCAGACTAGCCATAGGCATTTGCCTCTACAATTCGGTTTGTAAAATATGTGTAGTCAAAGTAGTATTCAGAAGTTACTTATTATGGGATCAAAAAATTCCTAGAAAAGACCAGAGCAGACACAATTAATTTTTACTTCATTTCTATGCAAACTTTACTTAGATGAATTCTATTTCTGGACAAAGTATATTTCATGAGCTGCCTACTAAGTAGATAAGGAAAACATATGAAAAATGCTGAACTTTGTCAAAAATATCAAAACGTCCTGTTTGAAATCTCAACTTTTGACAGGTAATGAATTAAATAGTAAAGTAATTAAAATCTCTCAGAACCATATGAAAATAATTTTATGTGATGAAAATAGCTAAGATTATCAGCTAGTACCTTTAAACACACAGACGCGTACTCATACACATGCAGAGAGAGAAGAGAGTGAGAGAGAAGAGAGGTCAAATGAGAAACATTGATGTTTTTAACTATAAAAACTTAACTCCCTGTTAAAGCTGTAATATAGACCAGCATTTACCAAAAATTTCCTTTTTTTAAAAAAGCAGCTTTATTGAGGTATAATTGATATACAAAGAACAGCACATATTTAATGTTTACAATTTGATGAGTCTGGACAAATGCAAACAGCCATGCCACCATCAGCAGAATCAAGGTAATAGACATATCCAACACCTCCCAGTGTTTCTTTGTGTCTCTTTGTTTTCTCTTTTTTTGTGTGTGGTAAGAACACTTAACATGAGATCTACCAACTTAACAAATTTCAAAGTGCACAATACCGTATCATTAACCATAGACACTATGTTAGAATTTACTCATCTAGCATAACTGAAACTTTATGCCCATTGAATAATAACTCCCAATTCCCCAGTCTGAAAATCCCTCAAAATCACTATTGTATTCTCTGCTTCTGTGAGTTTGACTATTTTAGATACCTCATACAAGAAGAATCATGCAGGATTTATCCTTCTGTGCTGGCTAATTTCACTTAGCGTTATATCCTCCAGGTTCATCCATGTTGTCACAAATGGCAAGATTTCTTTCTTTTTTAAGGCTGAGTAATGTTCCATTGTATGTGTATAGTACTTTTCTTTATCCATTTCTCTGTCAATAGATAACCTTATTTCCAACTTGGTTATTGTGAACAGTACTACAACAAACATGGGAGTCCCAGTATCTCTTCAAGGTCTTGATTTTAAGTCTTTTGGATATATACCCAGAAATGGTATTGCTGGACCATATGGTACTCCATATTGCTTTTCATAGCTGCTGCACCATTTTACATTCCCACTAATAGTGTATAAGTTTCAATTTCTCCACAACCTCACTAACACTTATCTTTTTTTTTTTTTTAAACAATAGCCATCCTAACAAGCGTGAGGTGATATCTCACTGTAGTTTTGATTTGTATTTCCCTGATAATCAATGATGTTGGGCATCTTTTCATATACCTGCTGGCTTTTTCTAAGTCTTCTTTGGAGAAATGTCTGTTCAAGTCCTCTGCTCAGTTTTTAATTGGTTATTTGTTTTTTTGCTATTGAATTGAATGAGTTCTTTATATATTATGGAAATTAACTTCTTATCAGATATACGGTTTGCAAACACTTTCTTCCATTCTGTTGGTTGCCTTTTCATTTTTTTGATTGTTCTTTTTGCTATGCACTGCTTTTTAGTTTGATGTACTCTTACTTGTCTACTTTTGCTTTTGTTGCCTATACTTTTGGTGTCATATTCAAGAAATCTTTGCCAAGATCAATATCAAGAAGCTCTTCCCCTATGTTTTCTTCTAGGAGTTTTACAGTTTCAAGCCTTATGTTTAAGCCTTGCATCCATTTTGTGTTGATTTTATCTAAGATAGGGGTCCAATTTCATGTTTTTTCCATGTGGATATGCTGTATTCCCAACATTATATATTGAAGAGACTATCTGTTTAACAAAATATTCAAAATATTAGTCCAATAATTACCGTCTACTTTGTAAGTTAAATACTTGAAGTAATATGTGCTGCTAAATTTTATATTTTTATCATAAAAGTAATATATGTCCATTGAAAGAAACTTAGAAATTGCAAATGAGCAAAAGGAAGGAAAGATATCATCCAAAAATAGCTGATATTAATGTTTTTGTGCATACTTTTTGTCTTTTATCTGTATCAATATATGAATTCATATTGTTTTGTGCATATTCCTTTATACTCTTATAAAAAACACAATAAACACAAATAAAATGAGTTCATGCTGTTTTGCACATATTTCTTTGTGATGTTTTAAAAATGTGATAAAATAATAAATCAGTATCATTTACTATGTCACCAAATATTCCCTTTCAATATTTTAAATAGCTTTACAATGGGCTATTTAAGATGAACATTTTTGTAGCTATATCTTTATGCATATTCATGATTATCTCTTCAGAATAAATTCTAGAAATGGAAAAATTAGATCAAAGAGATTTAAAATTTTGAGACATTTAGTGAATATTATAAAACTGCTTCCAGAAAGTAGTTCTTTGCATTCCACAAAACACATTTGAAAGTATTTTCTTGCACTGCCACCAACACTAAACGATTAAGATTTCGATTTTAATGTTTTTTATGCTTTTATTCATATTCCATTGAAAAGTGAACATTGTAAAGTTATTGATCATAAATGTTTGTTTACTTTTTAATACTTTCTATTACATGATCTTTGGACTTTTTCTGAGAGTTATCATCTTGTTATTTTTAAAATTTGTAAATCTATATTTTACTGATTTTAACTCATTATCATACATGTTGCAAATTATTCCTGTAGCCTGTAGTTTGCCTTTAAGTTTTCTTTAGGATCTTACTTGTACAAGAAAGTTTTTAATGTAATCAGATTGACCAATTTTCACCTTGATACCTTTTTTTTAGTATCTTCCTCCCCAAAACATTTACCTATTTGTTTCAGTATATAATTTTTTTTCAGTATATAATTTACTTGATTTTTTTACATTGAAACATTTATCTGGATTTTATTATTATTATTATATTTTGGTCTATGGATTGAAGTGAAGATCAATGTTTGTTTATTAATTATCCTTTCCCTACTGATTTAAAATGTAATTTTTATAAGTAAATAGTGATACCTGTAAATCTTTGGATTTTCTATTTGTTGTGTTGATCTGATTTCTTTTCCTGTGGCAATTTCACAGTTTTAATTTTGTCCGGTTTATAATATACTTTAAAATCCTAAGGTAATAGTCCCTGTAATTATTCCTCCTTCTTCCCTCATTTATTATTTTTTTTATTTTTGGCTTATTCTTCTGGCTGCTGTATCGTTAAGCCCAATGCTGGATTTTGACTGAATATACATATTCTTTGTCATCTCAATAAGTGTGCTTTTATTGTTGGTTTACAGATACTTTTATTTCTGAGAAGATGTTAAATTTTGTTAATTGACTTTTTTGGGGACCATGTAGTTGATTATTGTTTCTCCTTAACCATTCATCTACTGACAAGTTATGGATATGTATGGATTTCCAAATGTTAAATTGAGGAGATTCCTGGCCATTTTGGTCGTGTTCTAATAATCTACTTTAGATGTTCACTTCCGTATTAATAACTGAGTTGAGTCTGCTCTGTGTGTGTGTGTGTGTGTGTGTGTTTGCACGTGCCCACGAGTGTGCAATGTTTCTCAGGGCTTTCTATCAGTTTTAAGGTTACTTTTAAAAGTGACTTGAGGCTTTCAGTATTCTATGCATTTTGAATAACATTGGAACTAGCTGTTTTTTGAAGGTTGGAGAGAAATTTCCCCCCATACTCCCTTCTAAACTGTCTTTTCCCTAATATTTTTTGAACAATATTTTAAATTTCTTCCAAAGCTATTTGTCATTTCCTGTTTTAGCTCAATAATTGAGTTAATTCTGATAATTTATATTTTTTCTGTTAAACTATCAATTTTATTTTATGTTTTTATTATGACAGTTTTAAATTTTGTGGTTTATGTTTAAATTACATCAGTGTAATTCCAATGATCAAGAAAATATGGTTTCCTTTTTTTTAGTGAAAAGATATAATTCAATCTGGGTAAGCTTTATGTGAAATAAGAAACTAGGAACAGTATTTTTGACCTCATATTGATGCCGGTCCTGATATCAGTTCCCCTACATTAAACCCAGTGAATATGGGATTAAAACAAAGCACTCATTCCCTGTTTAATCCCTGGATCCCTGGCTCCAGGGTCCACTATCTGCCATGGAGATGGACAGCCAAGGACAATCACCTGGATTCCTTAGCATCTCCTCCTCATCCCTGCTAACAGCCTCCCAAGGCCGAATGCACGCTGGTGGGAAAGCTCCAACCAGCCAGGCCACTGATTCCCCTGCCTCTCTACAAGCAGCCACATTCCTCACAAACCTTTGAAACCTATCACCTCCCCTCTTTTGGGGAGACGAGATTAAATGAGACAAATTTGAGGGCTTACTCTAGTTTCCTGGCTGATGTCATCCGATAAAAACCCTTTCCTTGCCATAAGCCTGGCCTTCCAGGTTCTATTTGGCCCCTCTTGTGTGGCGGGTAAGGAACATGTTTTTAGGAAGTAACAATATCAGTCAACAATGTGAACAACTCAAAACAAAAGGAGAAACATGTAATTCCCCTGTTCATTTCTTCCCCCAAAGGTTTCCCATTGCACTTGGGATAACATATAAAATTCTTCCCCTCAGGAAGGTTCTGCATAATCTGAACCTTCCAGCCTATGTCAGTCTCAGCCTTATATGATTTCATGGTCTCGCCATGCTCAAGGCAGACAGACTGCTCTTTGTTTTCCTCTACACCAGAAGCTCCTGCCTGCCTTATAGCCTTAGCCCGTGCTCCTCTCTCTGCCTGGAACACTCTTGGCTCCCTGCTGCCCTTAGCAAAGTCCTACCATCTCTCAGGTCTCAGCTTGAAGAAATGTCACCACCTCAATGAGCCCTTCCTGAACCCTCCCAGTCCACTCTGTATTGTCTCCATGTTATACTCTCTGATAAGGCCCTAGCTAATCTCATGAACTCTGGGGGCAGAATGGGTTCAAATTTTGGATCTATCATTTATTAGCCTTGTGACCCTGGGCAAGTTACTTAACCTTTCTGTATGTTAGTTTCCCCACTTATAAAATAGGGATAAAAACAGCATCTACTTCCCAAGGTTATTGTGATGATTAAAGGGGTTAATATACATGTGAAGAACTTAAAACAGGGCTTGGAACATGTAAATATTTTCTGGTTTAGACATTTCTATTATTATCATTATTTCTTCTATTGTATATAGGCTAGCTTATGTAACTATGCATTTGGGTGCATGCTGGTTCCATGTTTATTTTACCCCGCTAGACTACAGACTTCAGGAAAGCAGGGTCTGGGTTTATTCTTCACTATATACTATTCCCTCACATGAGAGTGTGGATGTATTTGTTGAATGAGTGATTATTTATTGTTCCATTTCTATATGTTCTTGTTTTTTCAGACTTTATATACTCTTGTAAACTCTGGTAATGTTTTCCAAGAGACATTTCCCTTTCATTTAATAGGCAAAATTAAGGCTCTGACAATTTTATTTCTATTTTAATGATACAGTTTAATATCTTCAGACACAGTTTTCCTCAAGCACTTTCTCCAGACACCCTGTTTTATGGTGCAGGGATTGGTTTAATACCACGAAGTGATTTTTATCACACAATCTCTTTCTACAATATCTTTTTTCTTTCTTATTGGTCCTCATCTTGAATCTTTTTCTTCCACAGAAGAATGGGATGGGGAAGAGGTGATTTCTCACTGTTGACAACATTCAACATCAAACATTGTAAAATGCTTCGGTTTCCAGTGGTGTGGCTCCCCTCATTTTGCCTCCAGCATTTATTCATCACCTGGGTGCATTGGTCAGACCTTTGGACATGTCCATGTTATATAACTTTTTTAGCACATACAACGTTGGTGACACTTTTAGCCCCCAGGACCCCTTATGGACATACTTGCCACAGTGCACTCTATGAAACATTCAATTGAGGAAATGAAAGATAGCGCATGGAACAATGATCTTGCTAGAGCACTTTTTTAGAGTTACTGAGGACGACAGCTAGTGGAAGAATGCCCAGCACTGCTGTGAGCACAGCACCCACTACATAGGAATGAAGTACTGTCCCTGTTAATTTGGGCACTCCCACAACACACATGGAGAGGAAGTTGTCAACAAAGAGACAGTTCTCTGCCTCAGCTTCCTCTGGCTGTAGCTCCCTTCCCCGTGCTCATTAGCTATCAGCCTCCTTCCCTGGCCAAGTTAAACCATACTACACAAAACTTGTCCTTTCTTCCTTCTTCTGGGCCTGAAAGATTTAATACAAACTCAGATCAACTCTGACAGAGCCTATCTTGATTCCCGACATTAGACAAAAATACTTTATTCTGTAAAGGTGAACAAATAAAGGAGAACAGAAACTGGAGAAGATTTTGCAGTTCAAAAAAGGGTGCCCATCTGAGTCAGTGTCTTCCTATGAAGCAGTTTCTATGGGAGATACAATACAATTATGGAAAATGTTGACTTTGTATTGCCAATGACTGCTGAGACAACTTGGCGTCTAGGAAAGCAGAGAAGGCCATCAGGACAAAAGAAGAGAAATCTAGAAAGATCCTTTGGACCTCACAAGCCAGCCTTGGGAAGATATCATTCCCTTTTCCTAAGGCCATGATAGTAACTGCCAATCAGCGTGAGACACTTAAATGGCAAATCACTGCATTTATTGAAGAAGCCCCCTTCTTCATCCCTGTCTATGTTTATTGTAATTCCTCTTCCCACTTAGAGCAAGGACTTTTCTTCTCCAAAATGAGAATAAGAACCTTAGCTCATTTCCAGGAACATTGGTGTCCTGGGTACAGATGCCAGGTGGAAAGATCTGACAACTCCCCTTGGAAAGTATTCACATTACATGCATATCACAGAACTAACGATGCCACTAGATCAGTTTCCTAGGGCTTACATGACAAAGTACCACAAAATGGGGGGCTTAAAACAATAGAAATATATATTTTCTCATAGTTCTGGAGGCTAGAAGTCCAAAATTAAGGTGTCAGTAGGACCATTTTCTTTCTGAAGTCTCTAGGGGAGGATCCTTCCTTTCCTCATCCTAGCTTCTGATGGTTGCCAGCAATCTTTGGTGTTCCTTGGCTTGTCCAGTCTCTGCCTCTCTCATCACGTGGCATTCTCTCTGCATCTATGTGTCCAAATTTCCTTCTTCTTAGAAGGACACCAATCATTGTGTCTGGGCCCACTCTAAGCTAATAAGACCTCATCTTAAATTGATTAAATCTTCAAAGACTCTGTTTCCACATAAAGTCACATTCATAGGCAGTGAGGGTTAGGACTTGAATACATCTGTCTGAGGTACACAGTTCTACCCACTACAACCTCCTAGAAACAAAATATCTGGTAGTCATCTGACAAGGCATTTTCTTGATCCCTGTCTTCTGTTCTGCTAGGTCCAGGAGTATATTTATCACCCCACAGAATTCCCTATGTTCACACTATCAAAGCACATTTCTAAACTATATCATTTAAAATTGCCTCCAAAAACTCTCTTCAAGATTTGCAAGGATCTCAGCCACTGCCAAATCATCTAACACGTTGTTTTAGTAAAGACTTACATCTAGTATTTTGGGTGGGAAATATACAGTGGTGAAATTTGTACCTCTATCTTTTATGAATCTCAATGTTGCCAACGTTTAAGCCCTTAGTGGCTGATGATAAGTGTCCAAGTGTAGTAACCCTTTATTTTTCACGATATGCATTGTGATTTATTCTTGGATCTCCTGAACCTCAACTCATCACAGACTGTAGCCTCTGGTGCCCACCTATTTTCAGCACTTTGTGTAGCAAATTACCTTCTGAGGTAAAGGGTGTTTGACAGCAAACATGCATTTTAACATCCACCTCGCCAATGGATGCAGTGGGATTGTTCTTCTGAAGTGATTAGAAAGGATTCATTTTTTACCTACAGGCCTCCATATCAATAGCTATAGGTCAGTGAATACCAGGCTTCTCTTCAATCTTGGAACCTCTCTTGATATGCTGCTGGACATAAATTAGGAGCAACTTCCTCTGGGCAATAAAAATTAGTTATTTTATGATGTGTTATATTGCCATAGAACAGGTGAAATGCCTTGAGGATATCAGCTATTCCCAGGATTGAGAGACCAGTGTACCCATTAGGTTGCATTACACCAGTCCATCATGCTGTCACTGAAACAAGGTTCCTGTCACCTAGCTCTAGTTGGGCAATATATTTGTTTTGAGGCCTGCCTCACAGGCCTTACTCACTACAAATTCAGTCACATACTGAGGAATAAATTATATTAGAATAAGCCAAGTATTACAATTTTGCATCTTTGTCTCCAAAGAAAAGGTTAACCCAAAATTTGGTGGGAATTCTTCCCCACTAAACCCCCACAGTCCCTCTGTGACCGGATAATATCCCCTGTCTTACAAATCTCCTCTGAAGGACAATTTCAGTTGTCTGAAATTCCCATCAGTGCACTTCCCCACTGTGCTAGCGCCTCAGTTCTGAGACGACAGGGAGAATGGCAAAGGGTCCTGGAATACACCACAGTGGTGTTAAAAGATAATTTTCAACAAACAGTAAAATCGTGACTCTCATATAGACACAAAATGAACACAAATTAAAGATTTTATTTAGCTCATAATTAATGAGGGGATCAGACAGATGCTAAAACTGATTCAAAAGAGAATCTAAAGAACTGGCCAATTTATAGATCAAGAATAGTGAAATGATTGTGCAAATGGAGGCAAAACTGGATTTCCCATTGGGAAGCACTGTAGAGATGAACAAATGGAGGAAAAGAGACAGTTGAGAAGATTTAGCATCAAGAAAGGGTGCCCATCTGAGTCAGCGTCAATTGAACCACTACTAGACAGGACAGAATTTACATTTATATAGACAAGATTTATTTTGCTTTGCTGTCAGTTATCCTCAGTTTACAGAGTTATAAAATAGCTCCTATGGAAGCAAAATCGGACAACCCAGAGAGGTCCTCTGGAGTCTAGATAATGCACAGCTTCCCATTGAAGCACACAGTTTCCCCTATGGTGGCAACACCCAGCAAAGTCCAGGTTTAGAAGTCTTCCTGTTGTTTTTGGTATATCAGTCTATAACATTACAATCAAAATCCTCTATGCTGGTGTGGAAACAGAATGGTTGAAGAGGAAGGAGACGTACTTATGAGATGTACAACAGGCAGGGAGAGAAGGAAGTGTGACTGGTGAGAGAACAGGGGCTGGGGAGAGAGAGAGAGAAAGTGAGAGAGAGAATAACAGTGACAGAGAGAGAAAGAACCAGGAGGGACCATCTGCACTTAACAGGTGCTGGTACTACACTCTCAAGGTCCAGACCAAACCAGCACAGAGCTGTGGAGAACCACAGGTGAGCAAACAGTTTTGGAGCTCCTCTGTATACAGCAAGGCTCTGTAAACTTAACCATGCATCCCATGGGAAGGAGGAAAGGAGAAGAAACCCTCTTGAAGGAAAATAAACAGACCTGATGGGAGGATTAAATTTGGAATTAGTTTCCCCGAAATGACTAAGCTAGAATAAATATATGGAGTAGGCTAGAAAGGGCCAAATTTCTTTAAATTGCCAAATTTATTTCTTCTCTCATCATCAGGAGTGAGCTCTCAAGAGCAAGATAAGATCAGTTATAAACAATATGGAATGAGATTTAAAATACACATTTAGACATCATGTTTATGTTTATGTTTTGTTTATGTTTATGTTTTGGTCCATCCATTGCACACTCTCAAATTTCATCATTTTTTTCATCATCAATAAATACTTAAAAATTGTAAACAATGGATATTTTTTTCTCTCCAGTATGCTGGAGTTGGTTTGATTCTGGTTTTATTGGAAACACGTTGGTTAGAGACTAAAAGATTCTGTAATTCTATGTGTATCTTATTATTGCTAATAATTAATATAACATAATATAATTATTTTTTTCTATATTTATTTTATAAATGGACACCATCCTGGACACAATTATTGGTTTCAAAATTTGTCCAGTGATTCTTGAGTATTTAAGGTAGACAGTCACATTTGGAAACAATGATGCTTTTTTCCTTGTCAATATATGAGCCTATTATTTCTTGTCTTCAATTCCAGAACAACCCTGAATAATACTGCTGCATTTAGGTCAGCTTCTTTTCTTCTTTTTGACTTCACAGGAAGAAGTCAAGGGTTTTGCCTTTAAGGATAGTGTGGCTGTTTGTTGATATTGATGTTATTCAGCAGATCACAAATGTGTTTTTTGACTTGTTGTCTAAAGCTGTAAAAACTCAGAAGGGAATGACGAATTTTTCTCCTTGACTTATTAAAGTAATGAATTATATTGTTAGTGTTCATAATATAGACCCACTCATACGTCTGAAACAAAACCCCTTTGGTCAAAGTAGATTATTCTTTAATAGGCTGCTGTATTGTATTTGCTGTTTTTATCTGATTTCTTTGCCATTATTTACGTTTTATTGCATTGAGGTCAGCCAATATAAACTGTACAATTTCTGCACTTTGGAGTGTATCGAGGTTTGCTTTATGGCTGAATATATGAGCTATTTTTGTAAACGTTCCATTGACATTTGAATAGAATGTAAGTGTGATATGTAGAGGGTATATACTTTACTGTAGATAAATCTGTTAAATTTAGTTCATAGTGTTATTATTATTGGCATCTAATTCTTTCTTTCTTTTAGACATTTTATTTTTTGTTTTTTTTGAGGAAGATTAGCCCTGGGCTAATATCTGCTGCCCATCCTCCTCTTTTTTTGCTGAGGAAGCCTGGCCCTGAGCTAACATCCGTGCCCATCTTCCTCTACTTTATATGTGGGATGCCCGCCACAGCGTGGCTTGACAAGTGCTGCCATGTCCACACCCGGGATCCAAACCGGCAAACCCCGGGCCGCCAAAGCAGATGGTGCGCACTTAATCGCTGCACCACTGGGCCAGCCCCTAATTCTTTATTTTTGTTCTTAGTTTGTCAAAGGCCAAGAGCTGTATGTCAAAGTCTCTTTTTGCGACAATGGCTTTGTCAGTTTCCTTTTCATTACTCACACATTTACTAAACTTCTATTGCACCTCTAGGCTTCTATCCAATTTAACATGCTGTTTATATACATTTATGTCTACCTGTGTGGCATTTTTCTTTCCCTAGCTGTAACTAGGACATTACTGTACTTACATTAGGTGTTAGATAGATACTCACTGATTGGTTTTATCCTATTCCCCAAGAAATGTTCTGGACAGGCATTACTTGAACGGTTTCAAGTTTAGTATTTCAACCATTACAGGATTATTCACATGATTTATGCCTCACCCTAATATCACTGATAATATACTGATTGCAATAGGTCATCTCTTATTCCTACTTAAATAAGCCTTTGCTACTAATTAATTAATATACTCCAAAGAAGAGGTATAGAAAAAGGTGGTTCCTAAGAAGTCACTTTTGTATTTGCAGTTGGGTTCTGCAAAAATTGTGCTGTGGCAGGGACTTCTTAGGCCTCTGAAAAGAGAAGCAAACCAGTAATGCTGAGAGAATTTAACATCAGCTTTATTCATTTCGCTAACATTTGCCCTTCCTTCAGCATCTGTATTCTTTCCCAGAAATTCTACTTTGCAAAACCTAGTGTGAATGATAAGTTCCTGAGTGAAGCTAGAGTTAAAAATAACTCTCCGTTAACTGTTAATAAGTATTAGTGCCGCGGAGGCCCAATGCTGTAGTGACCTAATTCACACAGAATCAAAGTGAGTTGTGCTAAAGGACATAAGCTCTTAGACTCTTTTCCCACTTCCTCTCTCTGTGTCCCAATCAGGAATTAGTCTAAAGAGTTGCCCTTTCTCTGAGGCTGAAGAGCTTTGTGTGCATTTTGACTCTCCTCATTTTACTAGTCAAAAGCTTTTATTCAACGGTGGCTCTTTCCTTAGATCCTACATTTGTCCTTATCATCAACGCAAAATCTTTATGGATCAAAGTTTTGCTTGTTACTGGTTACAACTATTGTGATAGATAAGGGGAAGATAAAGAACGTTTACTTATCTGTTACATGAAAATCTCTGTAACTCAGGAGTTTTTGTATCTATGCTGGCCAAAAGGACTCAAAATTTCCTGACAAAAGAAATTATAAATTGCCTGATTGGTGGTGGTGTAGATATTGGGGTATATTTTTAAGGCTCTTGCAAGTCTTAAGATAGAAGGGGAAATGATGAGAGGAGATTGGAGAGTGTATTGTAGTATTAGGTGGAGTTGTTTTAGGAATTGCCTCAAATTAGGGGGGAGTGCTCTTTCCAGATGAGACTTTACTTTGATTATCTAATTGAAATCAGATCGAAGTTTTAGAACCCCAAAAGAACTGGTAGTGGTTGGAGGTTATTCCCATGCCCTTTTTCTCTCTAGTAAATGAATACCCAAATAACAAAAGGCTATTACCAACACTACTTTTAGACCTGCAGGTGGAGGACTTAACTTTGTTAAAGGGTCTTGTGTTCTAACTGCTTTTTCTTCATTGGTAATTGGGGATGAAAGAGAAGAGAAGTGCCACGATCTGAAGGGCTCTGAATTTTGGGACCTGATAGGGTAAAGAGAGCAGGGCAATGATAAATCTATCTCCATCTTTCCAGGGCTTAACTTCACTGTTACAAAATCTTAAACAAAGCCACAAGTTTCTCCCTCTATATGTTTGGGAGATACAAATTTCATAGGTGTAGGGAGCAGGACCCTAATGGCATAACACACTTGCGAACAATGATCTCTTATTAACAACAGAGGGACAAATCCAACATGGCTGATGCCAGAAGAATTTCATACCTTTAGGGAGAATTTACCTGAAGATTCCCCAAACTGAATCTCATGTAGAAATTCTGTGTGTGTTGGCTTTTTGAGTGAGGGATTGAGGCAAGGAATACTGTTTCCACGTGCTGGGAGGAATTGTGAGGTTAGTAAAATCTATGTTCTGTAAATTAGACAATCTTCTAACTTTTGTATATTATCTGGGAGCCTAAAGGTCATGTTTAGAGGGAAAGGTTGGGCCAGTTAAATTCCACTTCTGAGTATTTATCTGAAGAAAACAAAAGTACTAATTTAAAAAGATATCAGCACCCGCATGTTCATTGCAGCATTATTGACAATGGCCAGGATACGGAAACAGCCTAAGTGTGCGTTGATGGAAGAATGGATAAAGAAGATGTGGCACAAACACACACAGAATGGAACACTACACATCCATGAAAAGGATGAAAAATTGCCATTTGGGACAACATGGGTGGACTTTGAAGGCCTTATACTAAGTGAAACAAGTCAGACAAAGACAAATACTGTATAATTTCACTTATATGTGAAATCTAAAAAAACCAAAATAAACAAACGAAACAAAACAACCCAAGCTCACAGACTCAGAGAATAGATTGGGAGTTGCCAGAGGGGAGGGGAAGTGGGGGAGGGTGAAATGGGCGAAGGGAGTCAAAAGGTCCAAACTCCTAGTTATAAAGTAAATAAGTTATGGAGATATGATGTACAGCATGGTGACTATAGTTAATACTACTGATTGGCATATTTGAAAGCTGCTAAGAGAGTAAATTTAAAAAGCCTTATCACAAAAAAAATTTTGTAACTATGTATGGTGACAGATAGTAACTAAACTTATTGTGGTGATCATTTCATAGTGTATACAAATATTGAATCATTATGTTGCACACCTGAAATTAATATAATGTTATATGTCAATTATACTTCAATTAAAAAAGTAAGTTAGAAAAAAAGAGGTTTGGTCTGCTGAAATAAATACTTAGAATGGATAGTACATTTGAAGTCCATTGATTGGATATATGTAATTCATATGTAGCAACAGAATAAAGAGCGTCTTTACAAAAAGATGGATAGAAGGTACTATAAAAGAAAAAGGGTAACACAGGATCCAGAAACCTTGTATTCAACCAAGAAGACCAGAATTTGGGGGAAAAAATCAAAACTAAAATTTCGCATATTAGCTGATTGATTAACTAAACCTAGTAGCACTTTATATTAGTTTTTTATGCATAACATATTTTAGTATTAATTAAAGATTTAAAAATTATTGTTCAAAATTTGGGTAGTACAAGAAAAGTGTGAAATGGATGCTTAACCTCGCTCACAGTCCTCCAACCAATAGGCAATTATGATTAGCATGTGATATGTTTTCTTTCGGTATATTTTTCTACGTAATATATAGTTCTAAATTCAGATGATTTTTACCTCCCTTAAAATTATAGCAAGGGCATTTTCTCTTGTAATTACTAACCTTTTGCAAAAATGATTTTGTGCTTCCAATTTTAACATAGGGTCCTTTAAACAAATAAAATGCTCTCCAAAAGCATCACTACCCATTTTAGAGTAAAGGTCCAGTTGCCTGATGCAAAGTAGGCACCTAATAGATGTGAATCCCACCCACTCTCGCTTCTGTCCCTCTCAGGGGAGTGCCAAGCAGGCAAGAGACAGTCAACAAATGGTTGTTAGATTTAAAGTAGTAGGGATAGCAGAAGAGGCCTTGCTTTTTGGAATAGCGTAAGATTGATGGCACGCCTTTAAAAAATGACAAATGTCTGGCTCAGCTGTTAAATATGGTGTAATTCTCTTAAAACAGTCATGTCTGCTATTTATGCCTTTGTATCAGGCTAAACGTATCAGAACAGGATTTTATGTGTTAGGAAACATGATTTGACTGGTAGTATTTCTAAGCTGTGTTACAACGGGTTATTTTTCTGGGAATACCAATTCATCTTTAGAACCCAGTTAGTGTTGCCGGCAGGCAGTACAGGACTGTTCCATTTTATTCTGTTCAGATAATGTTTGTGGTGAGGTCTAACAAGGTGATTCTTTCTGAAAAAAACGTTTCTCTCTTTGTTGCTGGGGGGCACACTCTTGGGGAGGAAAGGCTCCACTTGTGGATTAAACCTTACAGATCATTCCTTTCACCTCAGGAGTTTGTTAACAATGCACATTCTAGGGCATTCCCAGAGGTTCTGACCTCGTCACTCCTGGGTGGAGCCCAGCACTCTGTATTTGTAACCAGTGCCCCAATTTGTAACATTGGCCAGGACACCCTTTTATTTATATTTGTGCTAAGTTTGGTATGTTGGATAAGCACTGTAGAAAGTTAGCAAGGGATGACAGGCGAGAGATTTTTCTAAGGCATTTTCGTTGAGTCTCTCTCACACTCTCTTTCCTTTGAGCTTGGTTTATAGCTTGTCTTTTTAGTTGACGTATATATATACATATAAAGAAAATGGCTTAGCTCTGCCTCCCTGTACAAAACATCTCTAATTATCCATCTTCTTATATGCCTTTCCCTGTTAACCAAGGAGCAATGGCTTTCAGAGGCTCTCTGAGGCATCCCATCAGAGCAAGGCATGGTGAGAAAAGCTGAGGGCGAGTGGCTGCGGGTCCATGAAGCAGCACTTGCCCCCCTTTAGACAGAATAGCATCACTAATCAGTCTCTCCAGTAAGCTGCCCTTTGAATTGCAGGTCCCACAATTCTACAAATGTTTGAAAACCACTATTCTAGATGTTGCAAATAATTCTCATACAGTTTCTTTTTTTCATTGAAAAAGCAATTTGTAAATATATTCACTGTAAAATATTCAAGCAATGGATTAAAGAAAGCTCTCATTTTCTTGGGGTGACTGTATAATGTATTGTTCAAACAAGGACACTTTTGAGAATGAAAGGGAGGCTGTTAGTAATTACATTGGCATAAACTGAGACTCTTCTGGGCAAACTAAGACTTGTGGTGACCCTATCGTTTCTCCACCAAACTCATTCTTTTCCCTGTTTCCTCTTCTTTCACCACCAATCACACCTTTCTATGTATTCTTTCATAGGTAAGATTGATAAAGTTTATTTTACCACTTCCTTTTACACTTTACATTTTCCTGTTTTTAATTATTACAATTAATGCTGCAAAAGCAATGTGCAAATCTCTTAGGGTACCCATGTGTGGAATTGCTTGTTGCATTTTTTTATTTTAATCATTTATGTTCAAGACAATCTAAAAATATATTACCATCGTAACACAGAGGCTATTGAAGATTTGAACTTTACTTGATGACCTGGGATCATGATTAGGGATATGGATTCTTGCACTGTGGGCAAAAACCAGTCAGGTTCTCAGGGACTATCTAGCCTTGCCCTAAATGGGCCCTCTGAGTTATTGAACATGTTTCTATTATTAATAAATCACATAATTAAAAAATTAAAAAACTGTGCAGAACCTAAGAAATCATCAAATACAATTCCTTTCCCTTGCAGATGAAAACCCTGAAGCCTGTAAAACTAAACTCACCCATGGAAGGAGACCCAGCAGATCTGTGTCTCTAGCGAAGGTCTCCTGGGTGCAGGCTAATTCTGTGTTTTTCTTTTCTTTCTCGCTAAGCTCTAAGCTAAGCTTGATGCGTCAACCCCTCTCCCTGGACTAGTGGGATCTCTCTTATTTGCTGTTCTGTATGTGTATGATAATGCCACAGCTAAAAAATATTGATTCCAAATGACAGAAACACAAACAAAACTGACCTAAATAAACAAGAAAATATAACGATTCATACAACGGAGACGTCCAATAGAAGATTTAGGGATTCACAGGTTGATGGGGCTCCAGATGTAGTTCCCTGTGATTCTCCAGACCTGCCCTCCTCCTCGTCTCAGGGTTGCCCTCAGGACGATTCATGGAAGCAACATGGCTGAAGCCTTCCCAGAACTTCCGTTCTCTCTCCAGACTGTCTAGAGGACCTAATCTCTCATGATAGCTCTCAGAGGAGCCAGGGGAAATTTTTTTCTAAAGACCCTATCAAGGGTCTCCTCCTTTATCATTAATGGAAATCGTGACTCATGCCCTCCTAAAAACAGTCACTGATGTCAGGCTAACACACTGATCGGCTTAAGTTATTAATCAGAGTCCTCTTTGGGGCTGGCATTGGAATGAATCTCACTGAACCTGTGTGGCCGGGAACTTGGAATGAGGGTTTCTCAAAAGAAAACCTGGATGCTCTTGTTAAAGAATTGAGTTGTAAATGGTGAGGAGGCAACCTATAAATAAGCATATTCTCTGGAAATTCACAGTGTTTATTAGAACTGGGTAGAAAAACAGAACAGATAGCCGCGAGTGAAGAAGGTTTGACTGTTTCTTCTAGGATTAAATTTAGTGTTAATATTTTGTGTGATGCACTCTGCTTAGCAGAGAATCTTTCAAAGCTTTTTTTTTGGATCATTGTTCTACATAGTTGAGTTTTATGGATAAATGGCAATTGACAGTATGGTCCCCTAAAACGATTTGCAGACCTAGAGTAACAGCTCACCCTGAGGGAAGAGGGAACAGCAGTGGTGAACAGTAGTGATGGGAATTGTATAGACACCTTAGAGCCTTTTTTATGGCTGTAGAATTTCAAGCCATTGAGCTAATTTGGGCTATAACATTTTGTTGAGAGGTCTCTGGCATCCAACTCCCACTGGGCTCCCTGTTTTTTTCTTTCATTTATTTTCATTCCACCTCAATTCGAGGTTTATGTGAAATTACTCTCTGAGAGCTAAAGAATCCAGAATGCCAAAATGAACAGTAAGAACAAGAATCTCAGAGATACGATCAGATATGATCAGTGCTCTTTATAGTCATCAGAAAGATTTGAAGACATGACCTTCAGGATTTTTTCCGGCGTGTGAAGTTAGGTGTGGTCATGAGACTTGCTTTGGCCTACGAAAGTTGAGTAGAAGTGATATGTACCATATCCAGGGGAAGCTCTAAGAGTTAAGAGTATGATCCAACACATTCTCTTTTACTGCCTTGGTAATTTGGGGGGCATTTGTCAAGATGGAGAATTTTATAGCCTGGTAATCTCTATGATATGAGTGATCTACTGATCTGTGATGGACATTTAGCATGAATGAAATAAAACACCACAAACTTTTGTTATTATAAACCAGGGGTCTGAAAACTATAGAAAGAGTTTAACTTGTGTTAAACTACTGGGATTTGGGGTCATTTGTTACTAGAGCATAACCTGCTCCATCCTGACTGATAAAAAATTGAAACAAATATTTCCTCTGAAAGTGTTTAGATAGAAAGTAATAAAAAAGAAAACTCAGAATAATTTCTCTTGTTATTTATAACAGGAGGCAAACATTGGAGATTTAATATTTTTAGATCTCTTGAGTTATGATTAGTACTGCCTTGGGCAAAGGCCGTGGGGTGTCTGAGAGTTGGATTTTCAGAGGTAATGTGCAAAATAACATCTTACACTTCTTTCTTGGGCAACCTAGCATCCTTAAAATAAAATAAAGAAAAAGAAAATTCTGAAAAAAGACATTACTTTTAATAGGTTGTTTCTCTTTCTTTCTTTCTTTTCATTTTTAATGCATATATGATTCTTAAGATTATGACTAAAATCACATGCTTCTTTTCTTCACTACTTTTCTAACTTTTCTGAAGGCCTTTAACTTGTGATAAATATAAAGAAAACACCAAAGTGCCAATTATATTGCCTTTTCCAAAAAAAGATGTGACCTTTACATTAAAATCAATAAGGCCCAGAATCTCTTATTCACACTTTTGGGTGACAAAACAAGATTGATAAAGAGAAAAGAGATAGAAATTTAAGAAGATTTTGGCTTCGTGCTCCAGGACATCTACTTGAGAATGTTTGCTTATTTTCTCATTCATTTCTTTATAGATATAATTTCTGTGAGTTTCCAAGCTTGGGCTGATTTAGGCTTATAGATTCATTAATCTAAGATCTTCTCATTTTAGGGACAAAGGAGTAAAGATACAGATGTGTGATTTGGACTAGCTAACACAACTAGATGATGAGAGAACCAGATGTTAAGCCTACGTATTCTTTCTACAATACCGTGATATATCAATCTATTCTTGCTTTAGTGTTTCAAATACCACAAGCAAACAAAAGAATATAAATACTATGTACCCTCACCACCTGCCTTGCCATTTTCCTTTCCCTCATCCTCATCTCCTCTTATTCTGCCTCTTGTTTACTCTAAACGAGCCACACTGGCCCTCTTTCATTCTTGATCCCCCCGTAGGGTATTTGCACTGGCTCTTCTCTCTTCCTGAAGCACTCTTCTCCCAGATACCTGCATATCTGCAGGGCTCATTCCTTTACCTAGTTCAAAACGAGGCCTAACTATCTCTGCATTTAAAATGAAGACTCCTCCTCCATGCACTCCAAGTATCCCTTATCTGTGCTCTGTTGTTTTTGCCTGGCGTTTGCCAGTTTCCTTCATGATTATTATGCTTATTATTCTGTCTCTCCCTCCCAGAATGTAACCCTCATGTAATCAGGGATTTTTCTGTTTTGCTCATTGATATATCCCACATGCCTAGAACAGTCTTAGCACATAGTAGGGATTCAAAAATGTTTGTTGATAGAATGAATGTACAAAGAGAAGAGAGAAAATAAGTCCATATGTGATTAAAAGGGAAAGAGAATATTCAATTCAAAGACTTATTAGAAGGGGCATAATTATGTGTTTAATGTTGCTTGTGCCTGGCTTTTGTGAATTCTTCTCAGTACAGGAGAAAGAAACTAACATTTGTTGAATGCTCACGTCACAGGCCAGGGCCTAGGAGCTTTACATATGATATCTGTTTTGATTTCACGTGAACAGCAATCACAGTACCTTCAAGGTAGGGCTATTACTTCCATTTATAGGTGAGAAAATTCAACTGGAGGTTTAAGCAATTTGTTCAAAATACTATAGCTCTGATGTGTGGATTTGAATTCACATCAATTTGGCTGCGGTGCCCTCACTCCTTCTGTTTCCATTCTATTATGGTTAAAGAAAGGAGGTAGAGAATGAATAAGATTTTTAACATCCTTTACACAGGCTTATATGTTTTGGACAGACATACCATAATCTCCTATGTTATCCCCTTGAATAGAAAGAATTAACTCACTCTTCTTTATCCTCAGAAAAAGCTTAGTCATTGCATATAACCCTGTCCATTATTCTAATTCGTTCTAAGTTAGAATTTTAATTTATTTTACAATATTGGCACTCACATACAATACTCATCAACTCATAAATATTATTAGCTTATGCCTTTGACCTATGACCCAAAAATGAGGGGCTAATATCTCCCAGATAGCACACTTTACAGATGCTGGAGATAAAAGAAGGAAAAAAATATTTACTTTCCTTGGCATAATTCTTCAGGCAGTTTCTGCTACATGTGAAGAAAATTCTTTTTATTTGGAGGTAAACATTCATGAAGGCCTTCGTCTGGCAATGTATTTGATAATAATCTGAAGAAGTAGGAACTGAGAGACTTGATGACAGTTGACTGGTCTTCCAGTTGTCGCTGAGGGCTGAGAGCTCTCGCTTTCTCCATGAAGACAGTTAAGGTCTTCCTTTCCTTGTAAGGAAAGCCCTAGCCACTGCAGAAATAAGCAGACAAGAGGCAGAACGGTTTCATGGGGAATAATCTAAATAGAGACTCTGAGAAATGAGTTTCTGTGTCAGTTCTGCTGACATCTAAATTTGTACAAATAAGGTTTTCCTTTTCCTCAGTTTCTTCACTTGCAAAATTAGTGCATTGGGCCCAGTGATCTGTTAAGCCAGCTTTTAGGTCCAAAATTCTAGAGTTTTCCATAAACTTATTTGCTGGAAAATGATAGGGAAAGGACAACAAGATCATATTTAATATGTATTATTATTTTAGATCCAACTAAGGAAAAATTTCTGAAATTGGATGGAACCTACTGCATTTTTTCCATCTTCTGGTACATGCTACAGACTGTTTTCAAATAAAGAAAGGAAAGCCTATTTCTTTCTGGGCAGAAAATTGATGGCTTTTAAGATACTTTAGAACAGACATCTTGAAAAGTTGATTAAGTGCTCTTTAGAGTACAGAGTTTATCAACAACTTCTGTGACCTTACTCTGTGTGAAAATGGTCACAAAATGCACAGCTTTTAGGAAACCTCTAATTTTTACGTAACTTCTATTTCTGGGAATCTTTAGTTTACAGCTTTCAACATGTACTCAGAGAGAGCAATTTCAAATGAACTACAGATTAGGAAATTGAAAAATACTGTGGAGGTGTGCGATTCATCTTGGGAGATGTGGTCTTGACTCCTCCCACCTCCGCAGCCTCTGATTAGAAAGTGCTCTGTGTGGAGGAGCAGAGGTAGATATGGAGAGGATCTGTATACTGGGAATTAAGGTCATACTGGGAATTAAGTTTTTGGTTTGTTAAAAAAAATTTTATATGAGTTTCCGTTGTCAGGAATCTAGGCAATAAAACTCCTACATTGTTTTGCTGAACCTAAGTCGTCTAGAAACTGTGAATTGGGTTTAGAGTGGAGCACATCAAGCTTCCAGTCATCTGTGACCTAAGAAGGATGTGGAAATAATCCAAGTGCATATGTGGGAAAGGGAGACAGGCAATTTATTGGATAGAGCTTTGCTTCATTCAAAGAGAGTAAGAAGAAACCTCCCCCCGTGTGTGAGGAAAACTACCACAGACTAGAGGAAAGGGAATAGTATCTAGAAGCCTCAAAGGAAGAACTTATTTTTGTAATTGATCTACTGAAAAGTGTAGATGTCATTTTTAAGCAAGTCCTTTGTATCTTAAGAGTACACAAAGGCATTGTCTCCAGGAAGGAGAAGCAGACATTCATTAGGAGAGAAGGAGGGACAATAAAAAGCAGTAGAATTAGAGGAAAATGTGATGATAAAACAAAGACTGGCCTCAGAAAAAATAATAACCCAATGACAGAAATAAAGTCTGTATTTTCAGTTATAAAGAATTGAAGGTGCAGAAAAATCAGTCAGGGATGCAGAGAGTAACTTGAAAAGAGCATCGAGAATTTAAAGGCTGAATGATAAAGAGGAAAATGATGAGCCAAAAGAAGTTGAGATAGATGACATAAACTATAAATAATAGTATGCCTGAAGGAGAGAACAGAACAAATAGCTCAATGAATTCAAATGAAACAAAAATTTAAGGACTTTTCCAAAGACTGGTATATGCAGATTGGGAAAGCTTAATATATTCTAGACAAAGCCCATGGAAAGAAACTCAAGCATAGATATTTCATAGAAAATAATTTAGATTTTAAAGACAAAGATAAGACAAATACAAGGATTTAAGTAGAAAACCTCATTTCTTCCAAAAAATAAAATATCTTCAGTCTTCAATTCTGCACCATCCAAGGCAAGATGTGAGTGCAGCAATACTTAACAGAATTTTGAGGGTAAAAAAACCCACCTCACTTGCAGCCCAATAATTAAATATATTTTAGGTGATACTTTTTTCATATTACATATTTAATATAATTTTAACTTCTGGAAACATAACAATACATAATGGATCATAGCCTATGGGCTAGAGGATAGACAGTGGAATGTGAGAGCATGAAAGGAGGGAGTGAAGTGATTAGGAGAAAATGTAGATTCAATAACTGAGCTTCTTGATGAAATAAAATTACATGGTGGACTTGAGAATGCAGAGTTTGACTTGAGAATACTGGATTAACAGGAAGTTTTGGTCCGAGAGAACAATACATTGGCATTTGAACCATTCATTTTTAAGAAGGACCATGTAGGGGCCGGCCCCGTGGACAAGTGGTTAAGTTCGTGGGCTCTGCTTCAGTGGCCCAGGGTTTCACCGGTTCGGATCCTGGGTGTGAACCTGGAACCTCTCATCAAGCCATGCTGAAGTGGCATCCCATATAGCACAACCAGAAAGACCTACAACTAGAGTATACAATTACATACTGGAGGGCTTTGGGGAGAAGAAGAAGAAGAAGGAGAAGAAGAAGAAGAAAGAAAAGACTGCTAACAGATGTTAGCTCAGGTGACAATCTTTAAAAAAAAAAAAGAAGAACCATGTATATGAAATAACAAGATTCAGGGAGTGAACATAAGAGTAGGAGGCAAAGATGATGAGTCAAAAAGAGAGAAGAAGAGAAGAGAGAAGATATTGGGATTAAGTTGTGAGAAGTTACTGTCATTTGGGCTGTACAAAGGACATTTAAATTACCAAATGCAATAGTAGAACTTGACGACAAGGGGAAGAATGTGAGATGGAAACCAAAATGATAAAAGAAATGACATGGTTGGTGACTTAGAGTAGTGAGGAGTTGATGACTCTGAATGGAACAAGCTTCAAGGAACAGAGGAGTTCTATAAGTGGGTGGGAATAAGGAAACATGACAGCAGACTTAGAAAGCAAAGACAAAGTACACACCAGCTCTCAACTACAAGATATTTAAGGCTGGTGGAGTGAGGAGTTTACTTGAGAGGGCTACCCATAAGGTCCTGTCTTTGAGAAAGAGCCAGGAAATGGAGAAAATATTTTAAGAATAGCTTAAGCATTTAAGGAGTTTATTTACCAGGAAATAGTTATTCTAGAAGGTACAGAGGGTTTGGGAGAGCAATATAAAGTTAATGAATGAATGAGAATCAATTCAATCTTACGTAGTAGTCAAAGAAATTCAAATCAAAGCAAGACAGATACCATTTTCATCTCCAAATTGGCACGTGTTACTCAATATTATTGATACTGTGGTTAAACAGTCTTACACATTCTCTGTAGAGATGTAAATGGTGTCATCTTTCTGGAAGGCATTTTGGCAAGATACAATAACATGTTAAAATTGTATACACTTTTTATGCTGTCATCTCTTTCTTTTATACCTAAGGTTTCAGCTTAGATATTGCATATTATAGACAGCATTTCTTAATTTTGCAAAACAATGTTGTATGCCTTTCCTTTGTGCTCACCTGATGCCCTGTACTCCCTCTGTTATAGCACTTATCATAATCTATTATAATGGCTTGTTTAGTTCTATAGATTTGTCTCCTGACTTTAAGCTCCACCTTGTTATTCTATCCTGCTTGTAACCATCTGCCTCTGTATATACAAGGTTTCTAGGACTTAAGATAAGCTCACTCATGTATAAATGAATAAACAGATAATAAAAGGATGGAGGAAGGGATAAAGGAAGAGAGGATGCACCTATGTTAATAAAGATATTTTTAAAAATGAGAGAGAGAGAGTGAGAGTGCAAAGGTGAAGGAGAGCAAAAGAGAGAGAGAAAGATTTGAGTCCATAAAAACCAAGATGCTAAGGATAGCTATTCTTAAGGACTGAGTTTACAATGGTCTTAATTATCTTGATTTTGCTTCTCTGTGTTTTTAAAAATTTCGTTTATTTTAATAATCAAAACAAAAACTATTTGAAAAGAAAATAGATCTTGAGCCAACATCATTCTTTATGGTTTCACAAGAGTCAAATAATTAAGAAAAAACTGTAGTATCTTCATTCAGGGAATAGATAATGTACATAAGAGAAATAGATCAGGTATAAAGCAATAGAGAATGGCCAGCACTGTGGTAAACCGGACAGTAAAAGCCCATTTATAATTGACTTCAGCTTTAAAACTTAGGAATTTGGGCAGGCTTAATAAGACACATTTATGAACTGAGTGTGACCTTCAAATCTCCAGAAAGCGACCTCTGCTTAGAGCCAGGAGGAGGGCGAGGTTGTCTTCTATTATCCTTATTATCAGCTACCATTGGGGAAGCTTTATCTAATAAAGTAACATGCGGAAAAAGGGCTTTATTAAAAATAGGGAGATAAAATCATTTTTGTTTGTGGCAGTGTGATTATTTCCCGAAAAAATCCAGAGTAATGTGGTGGCAAACTATTAGCATAAGTAAGAGTTAGCAAGATGGCTGCAATAAAGCAATGTCAAAAATTCCACAACTTTACAACACGTCAAAAATTAGCAGTTAGAAAGTATAGTAATTAAGATAGTGTACTGAGCACGCTCATCGACCCACTCCCTTACAAACAAGCTATTAAGAGTAATGCTGTGAAATAAATAATAATACAATCTCCTAGAGGAGTTTTGAGAAATTCTTTTGAGAAAATTCTTGATAATAAAGAATAGAAAATTATTTTCTGGTCCATGCACAGCTTTAATTATGTAAAAATATGTTTATACTCTTGAGTTTCCTGCTTAAGAATGAAAATTAGATAATTGACAGCTAAATGATAGCAAATTAAGTCTCTCAATTATTTTTTTTGTCTCTCATTTCTTGCATCCTTTCCTTTTATTCTGACCTGGTGAATTCTATTCACTACCACTTTTGAGCCTATCATGTTCTGTTCCAGTCTTTATTTGTTTGTTGGTTATTAATTCTCATCCTTCTTTCCTGATTGGGATTAATAATTTCATTGCCCCGTGCTTACATTTCAGTTTGTTTTGATTCAGACATTAAATTGCATTTTAATTTCTCCTGGATCGAGACATTTCTTGCTTGTAGTTTGATTCTAATTTTTTAAAATTTAATTTAATTTAAATTTTTTAATTGAGGTAATATTGGCTTATAGCATTATGTTAATTTAAGGTGTGCAATTGTATTTTGACTTCTGTATAGATTACATTGTGTTCATCACCAAAAGTCTAGTTTGCATCCATCACAGTACAAATGTCCCCCATTACCCCTTTCACCCTTCCCCACGTCCCCCTTCACCTCTGGTAACCACCAATATGTTCTCTGTATCTATGTGTTTGTTTGTTGGTATTGTTGTTGTCATTGTTGTTTTTATCTTCCACACATGAGAGAAATCACATAGTGTTTGTCTTTCTCCGCCCGACTTGTTTCGCTTCACATCACACCCTTAAGGTCCATCCATGTTGTTGCAAACGGCAAGATTTCATCTACTTTATGGTGCAGTAGTATTCCATTGCATATATATAGACCACATCGTTGTTGACAGAAATCAAAGAAGACATAAAGAAATGGAAAGATATTCTACATTCATAGATGGGAAGAATTAACATAGGTAAAATGTTCATATTACAAAAGCAATCTACAGATTCAGTGCAATTCTAGTCAAAGTCTCAATGACATTTTTCATGAAACTACAACAAAGCATCCTAAAATCTATATGGAACAACAAAAAACCCTCAATAGTAAGGCAATCTTGAAGAAAAAGAACAAAACTGGAAGTAATATACTCCCTGATTTCAAAGTATGTTACAAAGCTATAGTAATCAAAAGCACGGTACTGGTGGCAAGACAGACACACAGATCAATGGAACAAACTGAGAGCCCAGAAATAAAGTCACACATTTATGGACAGCTAATTTTTGACAAAGGAGCCAAGAACACACAATCGAGAAAGGAAAGTCTCCTCAACAAATGGTGTTGGGAAAACTGGACAGCCACGTGTAAAAGATAAAGTAGGCTACTATCTTACACCGTACACAAAAATTAACTCAAAATGGATTAAAGTCTTGAAACCATAAAACTCCTAGGAGAAAACATAGTCAGTAAAATATAGTCTGTATGCTCTGTGACATCAATTTTAGCAATATCTTTTTGGAAATGTTTCCTCAGGCAAGGTAAACAAAAGAAAAAATTAAAAAATGGGACTACATCAAACTAAAACGCCTCTGCACAATAAAGGAAATGATCAACAAAACGAAAAGACAACCTACCTATTAGGAGAAGATATTTGCAAATCATGTATCTGATAAGGGATTAATACCCAAAATATATAAAGAACTCATACATCTCAACAACATAGAAACAAATAACCTGATTAAAAAACAGGGAGAGGATCTGAACAGACATTTTACCAAAGAAGTTATACAGATGGCCATCAGGCACATGAAAAGATGTTCAACATCACTAATTTTTAGGAAAATGCAAATCAAAACCACAATGAAATATCACCTCCCGTCCAACAAAAAGCCTATTTTTAAAAAGACAAAAAATGACAACTGTTGGAGAGGATGTGGAGAAAAGGGAGCCCTCATACAGTGCTGGTGGGAATGTAAATTGGTGCAGTCACTATGGAGAACAGTATGGTGATTTCTCAAAAACTTAAAACTAGCACTACCATATGATCCAGCTAGTCCACTTCTGGGTATTTATCCAAAGATGACAAAAACAATAATTCTAAGAGATGTATGCACCCCCGTGTTCATTACAGCATTATTCACAGTAGCCAAGACTTGGAAGCAACCTAAGTGCCCATCCTTGATGGATTAATGGATAAAGAAATAGAATTTGATTGATGGAGGAAAAAAAAATCGAGCAGAAGTAGTTGCAAGCAAAGAATAGAAGAAAGTTATAAGAGAAGTAAAAACAAATCTTAACCCACAAAATCCTAGAAAAATTCAAGCTTAAAGTCAATATTCACAAGCAGGGTGCCACAGGAAAATTCTTGGTGTAAATGATTAAAGAACCGGTCAACCAAAACCCTTTCCTTCCTAAGACATTCTCAGTGTCTGATAACAGATGCATTTTCCTCTAGGTTAATACTTCTAAGGCTCTATTCTAAACTAAGTGAATGCTCTGCCTGTGGGCTCCAGCTGTGGGAATTCTCATACACTTCAATGTAAACAGTGGTCCTCAGTTGGAGATTGGAAGGATTTTTGGTTGTTGAAATGACTGGGGGTTTCTACTGGCATTTAATAATCAGGTTCCGGGAATGCTAAATATCCTGCTATACACAGGACTACCTGGCACAAAATAGTACAATCTTCACCCAAACGATCTAGACCAATACTCTCTAATAGAAATACAAAGCAACTCACATGTACAATTTTAATTTTTCTATCCATATTAAAAAAGTAAAAAGAAACAGGCGAAATTAATTATAATAATATATTTTATATAATCAAATATTTCCCAAATATTATCATTTCAGCAGATAATCAATATAAAATTACCCATGAACTATTTTATGTATTTTTTATTTGTACTAAATTTTTGAAATCCAATGTTTATTTTACACATAAAGCACATCTCAGGATACTAAATTTTTATTGGAATGGTTTGATCTGCATTTATATTTCATAAAATTCCCAGTTGAAAAATTAGACTCACATCATAGTTGTTCTGAACACAGTTAATTTTTTCTAAATAGCTTTTTTATTTTTCTCTGCTTCAGCAAATTGCAATTGCCACATGCTGTAAAATTTGTGATGTACTTTTCAATCCTTTTTTCTTTACTGTTTTGATTGTAGTACTAGCTTTTTCCTCTCCATTTGATTCTGCATCAGTATTATGATAAAAACATTTTAAAGTAAAACTTAATTATCCTTATTTATTTTTTAAACTAGAAATATAATTTAATTATGATATAATTTCAGAAAGAAGTATCTCAATTTAATTACCAGTTACATTTTACATATCACTGTAATCATGCAGTCGGCCTAAAATATTCAAACCAATATCTTCAGTGTTACATTAGTGTGTAGCAAAAAAATCACTCAAACTGGGCAATTTGTTGACATTGACAGATCAGCGGAGTGTTTACGTGTCATATGAGAAACAATGCAGGTGCTTGGCACGCACGCGACAATACAACAGCACTATCTTACACAATGCAATGGTTACAGTGAAATGTAGAACTAAAAAATGATAAATTTGTCTTTCATGAAAAATATTTTATACTTCTTCAGTTCTTAAATATAAATCCAAGTTCATTAAAACACAAAGTCCTATCTGCTCTGGCATCTTGTTACCTGTTTGGCCTCAGCTCCTGTCACTAGCCCTGGTCACTTTTGTCTGCCACCCTGGTCTCACTGCTGCTCCTTGAACAAGCTGGGCCTGATCCCACATCAGGGATTTTGCACAGGTTCCCTCTTCTCAGAAGCTGCCCCACAGACGGCCGCAGTGGGCCTTCTTTAAGAATGCTGTTCACACCCCGTCCCCTCCTCACTCTCCTTCTGCCCCTCCTGCTTTACTTTATTCCTAGCATGTATCTCCATCTAATAAACTATGTGATTTGTGTGTATCTATTGCCTTTCTCATGCTTCCTAGAATATAAACTGCATGAGGGTAAGAGTTTTGTCAGTTTTGTTCACTGATCTACCCCTGGAAGCAAGAACAATGTCCAGTGACAGTTGAAGCCCAATCAATGTTTGCTAAATAAGTGAACTTACACAAGTAATTATTAATGAATAGATATGATACATAATTTGCAAACAAGAAGAGGGAAAAAATAGAACAAAAATACTCAGTCTATTTAATAAAAGGCAAAAATGAATGAGTGAAAAAGAATTTATAGTTAAACAAAACATAAAATGAGATGGAAGAATAAATCCAATGAAATCATTAATCATAATAAGAGTGAATAAGTTAATTCCTCTATTAAAAACAGAGTAAAAATCCTATTAAATTGCTTCATAGTTTCATGAAGGAATATATAAATTATAAGAGAATTTGTAGAAACTTGAGTCTGTAATTACAGTGGAAGAGTTACCTCACCTAGTTAAATTTATGTTTAGAGTATACACAATTAAGGATATGGGGGATTTGAATAATAAAGAAATAAGCTTAATGTTGTGGATTGATAGAACCCTTTAGTCAATCAACAAAAAATAGAATAATTTCAAACACCCGGGGAACATGAGACACCATAATACCATGACTAAGTATTAGGCCTCAAAGAAATCATCAAGATTTCATTGGAGGGAAATTTGAAAAAAACTCACACAATGTGTAATTTATATACCTGTTGACTTCCCTAATCCACATTCCCAATTCTATACTACAGAAACACTCAGAAATGAAAAGAAAAATATATGTACAGACATGTTAATTGTGGCATCATTTTTAATAGTGAAAAACTAAAAATAACCATTAGCTTACCAATGAGAGAATGATTAAATAAACAAAAGTTAATTCGTATTATGGAACACTATACAGCAATCAAAAGTATCCCCAAGGTTTCTAAAATATTTTGCTAAGAGTAAATGTCGCAGAAGAGTCGTGTAGATTCATCCCATTTAAGTGATATATATAAACACACATGTGAATAGATCTAGAATTGACAGATTTTTTAAAGCCATTAACATTAGTTACTTCTGTGAAGAGGAATCCAAAAGGATAAGGTTAAGTTGGAAACTACACTTTTATGTGCTTTTTATGAAACTAAAAAAAATATATAAGATGATTTTGGTTTCTTCATTATACTTCTATTTTCAATATTTTCTGTAATACATCTTCTATAATTCAGAGAAAAATAAATTGAACAAGCTTTACAAATTAAAAAAAATTCTTTGGCAATATAAAAGAAATCCACATCCACTCATCCTAATTTCAAGAAGAGCGAATTACTGAAAAACTACGCTTATTGAGTGTCTCATATAAAGAGGACAATTAACAATCAGATAAGCAGTCATCTTGACAGTTCAAAAATATTTTACATGATGGAGGTCAAAATCATTACAGAAATTGTTAATATACTCTTAAAAACACTTTGTGAAATATTCTTCAATGATTGTATAATGTTTGGTGGAAGCTCATAATCCAGAAAATCATGACATTTTAGATCAACTGATAATTCTGATGAATTCTACTTCATTTCTTTTCTTTTCTTTTTTTGTTTTTGTTGAGGAAGATTGGCCCAGAGCTAACATCTGTAGCCAATATTCCTCTATTCTTTTGTAGGTGGAATGCCACCACAACATCTCTTGATGAGGTGTGTAAGTCTGGACCCAGGATCCAAACCCGCCAACCCCAGGCTGCTAAAGCAGAGCACGTGAACTTAACCACTGCACCACTGGGGCCAGCCCCACTACTTCATTTCTTGACATCATTTAAACATATTTCAGAATGGTAAAGAGGTTTCACTGGAAAGTAGAAAAAGTGATAGGATAGTTGACTAAAAAGTCAGCTAGGATAGTTGACTAATTTCTCCAGTGTGTGTAATAATCAACAATCATATTTCTTTGGAAACATTCCTGTTAAATATAAGAGCAAAGACATATTCTTTCTCTACTCTGTGCTCCTTCTTTGAAAAAACATCTTTCTCATCACAATGAATTTTGTTTTTCTATCAGAATCTATTGAGTTGCTGCAGATACTTTGTTCCCCACCTCACTATAAATGATAGAGTCTTTAGTACTCAATAGACATTGTTGTAAAAATATATTCTTACTAGCCACACAAGAACATATTTGCTTCTGGAAGTTACTGGACAGATACAGTGCTCTTCTTTCAATACAGAATAGACCTGATGAAGACAGAAGGAAGAATGGATTAAGGTCTCAAATGCCAGCACGTGTGCGCTAGCAATGCATGCACCCATGCATGCACACACACATACACACACACTCAAACACACAAGAACTATACAAAAAAAAAAAAAGCCAAGTGGAAGGTGGCAGAGCAAAGGGAAATCTAAATATTTGGATTGGAAAAGTAGTATGGAACAAAATATTTGGATTGGAAAAGTAGTATGGAACAAAGACACGTAACTGTATGAGTTCAGCTCTGCCATTTTTTGAGCGGGAGTGAATCTCCTATAAAATTCCTCACACTAGCAGCCTGTGGAGGACTCGCTTGGGTGTTTGGACAGCTCATGTTTCTTGCGTGATGGGCTGTTAACTTCAGTATGTATATTATGCATATCTGCCAGGGCAAAGCGAGGCAGCGTCTGTTTACAAATAATGTAAGTTAATGTAATGTATCAAATGTTAAATTAGATAAAGTTTTACTTGAATAATAATAGCAGGGCACTGGAGCTTTTTGGTGTCATCTAAATAAATGACATCAAAGTAGAGAGCACATAAAACTGCCACCCTGACATTTAAGACTCCTACAGATTTTGAACAGTTTTCTAGTGTCTTTTTATTATAAGGACACAATTTTTACATTCAAAAAGAAAAATGCTGGAACTGTACTTTTCTTTCTTCTATGATATCACCAATCAATATTAGATTTAAATATTTGAAAGTAGTTAAAAGTTTGATGCTTAAAAATTATTAATGAAATTAAAAATTCTTATGAAACTTTTAGAGTTTTAAGAAATTACAGAAATATGCTTATATGTTTCAAAATATAGGAAATATTTAATTTCTTAATACAATGCCTATCTTTATCATAAACTAATGAAAACTAAATATATATCCTGCATCCCTACCTCCGTCTTATATCAACTTCACATCCAAACTTCTTGATAGAGTTGTTTATATTCTCTTACTTGATTTTTATCTTCCAAATTTTCTTCTCCAATCTAGCTTTTGTACCATCCTTCTTTTGAAATTTCTCTTTCTGGTCATCAATGATTTCATGTCTCTAAATCCAGAGGAATTTAAATTAACTTTCATTTAACTCAGGTTCTCAGCAGTATTCGATGCTGTTGATCATTCTCTACTCTTGGCATCCTCCAACCTCTTCAGCTAGTTTCATCCTAGCCAAGTTCTGGAACTGGATATCGCACTGATAGTTGGTATTCCTAGTACACTGTCTCTAACCTAACTTAAAGTCTGCTGTTTCCAAAACTGGTCTTTTTTATTTTAAATGAAATTTAATGTCATTGTTGTGTAAACTAGAAACCAGGAATCATCACTGAGACTTCCCTCTCCTTCAACCTAGATCTGATGCATTACCAAGCACTGCCCAATTCTTTCCTAAATATCCTTGAAAAGTTTCAAATGCTTTCCTTCTATAAGCCATCATCTTATTCAAGGTATTGTAAACCCTCACTTGGACTTGATCTTCCAATGGGTTTCCTACGTCTTCCCTTGCTCAACTTGCCTCACGTTCTCCATTTCAGCCAAAGTGATCTTTCCACATAGATATGGACTTTGTCCTTGAGCATCTCCCATATGGGAAGAAATGAGGTTGAAAGCTGAAACCAGGGAGTCCGTTCCCAAGATTTGTGTTCTGCATCTCTGCTTCTGTGTATTAAAGAGCTGATGCAACAAACTAAGCATATTTCTTGTGGGCCTGCTGTTTCTCCCCAGCTCCCAGCCCTCCCCCAAACACACTTAGAAGGGAAGAAGGAGAGGAGGACAGCATTATGGAGATATCATTACTTCCCTGCCTTCTTCCTCAAATTAAATCCAGGAAAAGTGGGATAGAGTTGTACACTAAATTTCAAAAAGCTTCTGATGAAAATTAAATTTATTTTATTACATAAAAGGTGAATTAAAATTATTATTTTTATTTTAACATTACATCTATATGGATAGAGTATTGGTTTTGAAATACTTGCAATTGAAGTCTGCTAACAAAAGTTTTCAAATTGCACTCAGGTGACATAAGACATCTCTGCTTTTAGTCCTCCAACTCAGCAACAAAAATTTGGCATCCATCCATGAACAAAAGTGCCTTTGTGGGAGCTGTGGGATCCAGCATCATACACCAGGGGACCTGGGAGAAGTATTACCCACCTGGTGCACTGTATAATAGGAAGAAAGACCTCAGTCCTGGTTGTGTGCCCTGAAGTAGCCCATGAATTTTTTCTAGACCCTCTTAGTCATGGTCTGGGAGCACCTGGAGAACACTGACTTGGGCAGTCACCCACGGATGAGAGAGCCTTTGCGGATGTTCAGGTTTCCAGAGGAGAAATTCCAGCACTCTACTGTAGCAAAAAAATACAAGTTTGCCTGCATCAGAGTGTGTAAGAAGAGCAGCTTGATTTTTCCCACATCACTCCTCTCCTAAAGCAGTACAGCTTAGCACTAAGAGAGATCTTCTTGGCCAGTGATTTCTCCCATGGGGGAAAGGGAGAGTGGCTGAATGAGTACCTGGCTTCCCCAGTTGTGCAGGACACTGCTAAAGAGACTCACTTCTCTCTCGCAGCATCCAGAGTATTAAATCTAGTACTAAATCTAGTACTCTTCCCCGTAGGCATTCCATGCCTAGGGGGAAGGAGGAGATTGGGAAAGTGGCAGATAAGTTTCTCAGAAGGCATTAAAAGGATATGGTTCATACTGACTGTGTTGTGGATTCTACCAAGAAGTCCACCCATAAGCCAGTGGAAAAGCCTCACCTGTTATCACCAAAACTTTCCTGTGGGCACCCCAAGGGCCCCATGTGCGTCCTTCAGAATACCTCCACTCCCTAGCCAGTTCCCTGTGAGTGTTCCCAAGGGCAGCAGCAAGAGAAAGCTTGGAGAGAAGTCTAGGGAAAACATGCAGAAAGCAGGCCAGGGTCCACAGGCCAGGAAGAAACCATAAACTTGAGCTGTAACACTACCTTTGGGAAAACCAGAGAGAGGCTGCCAGTAGCTGTCCTGGTGCATCGTAGGATCAAGAGAAGACATATGAGCTTAAGAATTATGCCACAAGAGGGAGCAAGAAGCATGGAGCAGGTGTATCTATACAAAGTCTGAGAAAGCCTCAGAATCTTTAACACAGGGCTAGTGGAAGGTATTCTTCCCCGGAAGGCAGTTAGTAAATATTGGAGGAACTGCTTCAAATGTGAAGAGAGCAATGTAAAACTTCAAAGAACATGAAAAATAAGGAAACATGACACCACTACAGGATCAGCATAATCTCCCAGTCACTGAATGCAAAGACATGGAGATTTATGATTTATCCAATAAAGAATGCAAAATAACTGTTTTAAAGAAACTCAATGAGCTATAAGAAAACACAGAAAGACAATTCAGTGAAATCAGGGAAACAATACATAAACAAAATGAGAAACTTAAGAAAGAGAAAGAAATCATAAAAAAGAACCAAACAAATTCTGGAGCTGAAAAATTCAATAAATGAAATGAAAAATGCAATAGAGAGCATCATCAACAGAACAGACCAACAGAAGAAAGAATCTGTGAGTTAGAAGATAGGAACTTTGAAATTATCCAGTGAGCAGAGAACAAAGTTTAAAAAAATGAGAGTGAAGAAAGCCTATGTGATCTATGGGATGCCATCAAAAGAACCAGTATGTGAATTATTGGAATTCCAGAAGAAGAAGAGAGAAAGGGAGCAGAAAGCTTATTAAAAGAGATAACGGCTGAGAACTTTCTAATTCTGGGGAGAGTTCATGAAGTTCATGGAACACCAAATAAATTAAGGACTCCAAGACACATTATAATAAAACTGTCAAAAATCAAGGACAAAGAGAGAACCTTAAAGCAACAAGAGGAAAAAGATTGTAACTGACAAGGGAACCCACATTAAGCTATTGGTGAAGTTCTCAACAGAAACCTACAGGCCAGGACAGAGTAAGATGATATGTTCAAAGTGCTGAAAGAAAAAACTGCTGACTAAGAATACTCTATGTGATGAAGTTATCCTTCAGAAATGAAACAAAGACTTTCCCAGACAAACAAAAACTAAGAGAATAGCTCACTACTCGACCTGCCTTATAGGAAATGCTAAAAGGATTTCTTCAGGCTGAAATAAAAGGACACTAACATGGAAACATATGAGAATATGCAACACACTGGTAAAGGTAAATATATAATCAAATTCAGAACACTAAAATACTGTTTGGTGTTAACCATTTTACTATAGTATAAAGGTTAAAGAACAAGCGTGTTATAAATAACTATAACTGCCATAATTTGTTAATGAATATACAATATAAAAAGAGGTAAATTGTGGCATCAAAAACATAAATGGGGGCAGTGGGGCTGGCCCCGTGGCCGAGTGGTTAAGTTCGTGCGCTCCACTGCAGGCGGCCCAGTGTTTGGTTGGTTCGAATCCTGGGCGCGGACATGGCACTGCTCATCACACCACGCTGAGGCAGCGTCCCACATACCACAACGAAGAACATACAACTATGTACTGGGGGGCTTTGGGGAGAAAAAGGAAAAAAATAAAATCTTTAAAAAAAAAAAACAAAACATAAATGGGGGGAGTAACAGGATAGAGTTTTTGGATGTGACCAAAGTTAGGTTGTACCAGCTAAAAATAGACTATATATAAGCTGTTTTATATAAACCTCATGGCATTTTTCACAGAAAAAGAAACAACAATCCTAAAATTTGTCTGAAACCAAAAAAGAACCTAGATAGCAAAGGAATCCTGAGAAAGAAGATCGAAGCTGAAGACATCACATTTATTGTTTTCAAACTATATTACAAAGCTATAGTAATAAAAATAGTATGGTACTGGTATGAAAATAGACACATAGACAATAGACCAATAGAACATAATAGAGAGCCCAGAAATAAACCTTTGCATACACAGTCAACTAATATTTGACAAGAGAGCCAACAACACTCAATGGAGAAAGGATAGTCTCTTCAATATATGGTGTTGAGAAAGCTGGATAACCACATGCAGAAAGATGAAATTAGACTCCTATTTTACACCACTCACAAACATGAACTCAAAATAGATTAAAGATTTAAACATAAGACCTGAAACCATAAAACTCCTAGAAGAAAATATAGGGAAAAATCTCTATGACATTGATCTTGGCAACAATTTTTTGGAAATGACATTAAAAACACAAGCAACGAAAGCAAAAATAAATAAATTGGGCTATATCAACCCAAAAAGCTTCTGCAGAGCAAAAGAAATAATCAACAAAATGAAAAGGCAGCTTATGGAATGGGATAAAATATTTGTAAATCATATATGGGATATGGGGTTAATATCCAAAATATACAAAGAACTCATAAACTCAATAATAAAGAAACAAGCGGTCTTATTAAAAATGGGCAGAGGAACTGAACAGACGTGTTTCCAAAGAAGACATACAAATGACAAAAAGGTACATAAAAAGATGCTCAACACCACTTATCATCAAGGAAATGGAAATCAAACCCATAATAAGATATCACCTCACACCTGTTAGGATGTCTATTATCAAAAAGACAAGTGATAACAAATGTTGGTAAGGATGTGGAGAAAAGGAAAACCTTGTACACTGTTGGCGGGAATGTACATTGGTACAGCTATGAACGAAAATAACATGGAAGTTCCTCAAAAAATTAAAAATAGAAGTCTGATGTGATCCAGCAATCCCACTGGGATTTATATCAGAATAAATGAATATATCTGAATAAATGAAACCATTATCTCAGAGATGTCTGCAGCCCCATGTTCATTGCAGCATTATTCACTATAATCAAGATATGGAAACAACCTAAGTGTCCTTCAATACATGAATGGATAAAGATGTGGTATATATATATATATATATAAGCACAATGGAATATTATTCAGCCAAGAGAAAGAAGGAAATCTTGTCCTTTGTGACAATGTGGATGAAGTTTGAGGGCATTTTGTTAAGTGAAATAAGTCAGATAGAGAGAGAAATATCCTATGATAGCCCTTATAAGTGGAATCTATAAAAGCCAAACTTGTAGAAACAGAGGAGAATTGTGGTTACGAGGTGCTTGGTGGTGGGGGAAATGGGGATTAGTCAAAAGGAGCAAATTTCCAGTTGGAAGATATATAAGTTCTGGGGACCTAATGTACAGCATGGTGATTATGGTTACACTATTGTGTTATATACTTGAATGTTGCTAGGAGAGTAGATCTTAAGCGTTTTCACCACAAAAAAGAAATGGTAATTATGTGACATGATAGAGGTATTAGCTTATCTTATGGGAGGTAATCATTTTGCAATATGTAAGCGTATCAAATCAACATGTTGTATACTTTAACTTGCCTAATCTTATATGTCAATTAGAGCTCAATAAAACCGGTAGGAAAAAGTTTGCAGAATGCTATCTACACTTGTGTAATGCTGAAGAAGAGAGTCCATCACAGTACTCCAAAACACAAAAAGCCATTAAACTTGAGGGACTGACACAAAACTAAAAATTCTTCAGTTTAGTACAATATTAGAAGGGTTTCTTAGAGTAAACCTTTGATGAATTTTAATAGCAATCGCTAGGGAACTCAGGAAATCTTCAGTCCTGTCCAATCGTCCTTTCTAAACATGAAGTTCCCAAGGGTGATAGACACACAAGGAAAAAAAGCAGAGGGTAATTCAAGTAATTCTTGATCAGTCCCCTAGTACCATATCAGGTCTATAAGAGAGATGCAAAGGGAAAAAAAGGTTCTTCTTCAAAAAGGGATTTGGGCTCCAACTTTTGATGTAGTCTTATGCTGAGCTGAACTGCACCACATGGAGAGAAAAGACACATTCCCAAAGTGGCAGATCGTTTGAGATCTAAAGCAGAAAGAAACCATGTTCCCTCCCTTGGCCTCCACCCTGGGTATGTTCCCAATCTATTAATTTATTTGTTTCAATCACACTATTTCAACTTAATGAAAATATAACCTACAGACAAAGCACGTCAGCGGAAAAAGTATGTTGACCCCCATGGTACAGCATAGTTTGTCAAAACTATCATTCCAATATTCCTGTTCTGTGGGCTTGTAAGAAGTCCCTTCCTAAGTGGGAGGAGGATCCAGGCTGATGCTAATACACGTGCTGCCTGCGAGAGAACAGAGTGAGAGAGGAGGAATCCCAGAAAGGAACCACTCTCGCAATAGATTTTGTGAAACTGGACTTTGCCAATATATTAGCAAACAAGAGTTTGCTTTAGTGAGGTGCAAGGGGTGAGAAGAAAGGGCTTTTGAGTTTACCTTGGGAATTGATGCAATAATAAATAAAATGTCAGTAAATACTCACCTATTAAAATGTAAAGATTAACATATGGGGCCCCAAACTATACCAGGAATGAAACTCTAACCCAGCTACTTCATAAAATGTAAAGCTAGGAAACCAAAAATTTTAAAAAGTTTGGGAAAAAATACTAAGGAAATGAACTTAGAAGAAAGAAGGAAGGACCAGATTCTTACTAGACAAAATGAAATCAAGGCACAAAAACATTAAAAACCATGGAGATTCGCTTCTTTTTTTACTAAAGGGCAATTACAACACACAAATAGAAAATATTCTGAAGTCCCTAGATCAAGAAGAAATAGAGAGAGCAATAATAACAATAGGGGATTCTAAAGAGCATTTTTCAATTTTTAAAAAATCAGATAAAAAATGAACATATGGAAGATATCAGTGATATAGGCTCATTAATTCAATATATTTCAAATTTTGTATACTTAAAAAATGACACATTTTTGCGACCACATGGAACTTTTGCACAAAATTATTTTCCCCTACGAAAACTGAACCATGAATTCCAAATAATGGAAAGACCTTTTCTGAACTTATCAATATCAGAATAAAGGAAAAATCACAATATAACAAACTAAAATCAGAAGGGTCTAAAAGAAGTGGGAGGAAGTATGAGTGTTAATTTCCTCATATTTTGTTCCAGGAAGTAAACAGACAATTTATGAAGATAGGAAACCAAGAAACAGTGGCTTAGATATATTACTAAAAGTTATCTAAGTAATCTTCAGAAAAACACAAGATGGGCAGTAAACCTTCTAAGTTATCAGAAGAAATACCTGAGCTACACATAAATTAAAGAAAATAGAAACCAAATATCCAGATATAAAAAACAAAGAGAGCTTTAACACAAGGCATAACATAACGCATGGTTAACTAAGACCAAATATATATATATATTTATTCCATATCAATACCTATAAAAGTGGCAAACTCTCTTATTCAGAGAAAAATTTTCTTAGAGAATTTATTTATTCATTCAACAAATACTTCAGTACGAGCATTTCCAATTGCTTTGGATAAAGCATTAGATAACACAGAGTTCTCTGCTTCACTGTGCATATATTCTAATGGAGAGAGACCAATAATATGTCATCTCATGAAACTAAAAAGGAAAGTGGACTAGAGATTATTTGAGGAGGGAGAAGTGGCTACTTTAGCTTAGGGAAGGTGTCTTTGGAGAGGTGGCATTTGAACTTACACTTCCAATGACAGTGTTGCAAGGATCTGGGGAGACTGTGTGAGGGAGAGAGAGGAGCAAGCACGAAGTATGAGAATGTGGAACGAGTGTGGTGTGTTAAGAGCTACAGGAAGCTGATGTGCCTGGAATTTTGGGTGATAACAAATTACTTTAGAGTGTTTTAGTCTGAGTTCTAAAAAAAGTGAAGCCTGAAGCTGTTTACATGTGAGTAGCTTACTTAGGAATATGATTCCAGGGACCAGGTGTGAGAGACAGAGACCGGGGAGGGACAGGAAAGGAGGAAGAGCGAATACAAGGGCACTTTATGAAACCAGCCACTGCTGGGGCTCCTGAATTACAAAATACGTCTCCAAACCGTCTGTTCCAGGATGAAAGGGGATACATTACCCATGAGCTCCAGTCCTAATTGCTCAAGGGTTTCTTCCTGGGATTTTAATGTCCCTGTGCTTCCAGGTCACACAATTGTGAACGTGATTAGACCCCAGGGGTATCTGTGGCATCTGAGAAGAGTGGGGGCAAGTGAGACACAGTTCAAGGTACTGTAATGTTGCCCTTGTAGAAAAACAGTGTAAGCGTGAATGGAATGGGTCACTGAAGCTGGGGCTGGAACAAGAGAATTTAAAGTGGTGCATGGGACAGGTTTGATAGATGGAGTTGGAAAAGAACACACAACTGGATGGTATATTCCAGATATGCGTGTAAAACAAAGTGCCTCAGACGTTTTGCAAGTAAAGGGGTGTGCAACGACACACCTGCTGGTGCAAAGAAAAAGAAACTGAGGTCAAAATATTTATATCAGAGAGAATTGAATTCAAGGAAGAATTATTTTTTAATGATAGAAAAGGCCTTTGTATAATAGTAAAGTTCAGAGTTCATTACAAGGCTGTACGCTGAATCTTTATAAATCAAAATATATAGCATAAAATTTAGAATTTATACGATAGACTATATATATATTTGCATTTATATGCAAATATATCCTTGAAACAGAGATTGTACCTTTTTCTTAAGTACCTATACAACATTTGCAAAAGTTAAAATTGATTATATATTAAGCTACAAAGAGAGCTTAAATAAACTGCAAAGGTGTAAATAAAGCAGACCATATTTTCTGAATACAATTTAATACAAATAAAATAAAACAAAGAATCAAAATAACAACCACCTGGAAGGGCAATAACTCTACATTAAACAAAGCTGTATTTTCAGAATATTTAGAAAATAATGACAATGGAAATGTATATTAGTATATATGGGATACAGTTAAAGCAAAGATCAGATAAAAATTCATAATCTTAAACATTTAAATTACTAAGGAATGAAAATCAACACATTAAGCACTCTATTTAAAAAGTTAAAGAATCAACAAAGTAGAAGAAAAGAATCATTATAAATAAAAATAAAATGATGACACAGAAAACAGGAAAAATATCTGAATTCTTAAGAAATTGCTGGATGTGTTTTTGTTTTTGTGCCTTTGAAAATGGGAGAGGAAAGAATAGCCATTTGAATAAGAAATTAACTAGAGCAGCGGTCCTAAAATTGGAGCATGCGTCAGAATCACCTGCAGGTCTTGTAAATACTCGGATGGTTGCGACCCATCCGCCTGAGTTTCTGATGTAGCGGGTCTGGGGAGGGGCCCAAGCAATGCATTTCTAATGATTTTCCAGATGGCTCTGGGATAGCTGTGCCAAGGAAGACACTACAAGAAGTCCTGAGACAGAGGAACCGCTAGCTAGTATAAATGAAGGGAAAAAAAAGAAAGAAAGAAACTCCAGGAAGAACAAAATCCATTTAGGTAAATAACCACAGAAACAGAAGAAACAGAGACATCAATTCTGTGGTTTTCAACCTTTACTGCCTACATGCTTCACATGCGAGCTGTCACAAAAACCTGATATCCAGATCCCTCTGTGGTTGGGTTGAATCAGAATCTTCGAGGCTGGGATCTAGGCAACGGCACTCTTGAAGAGCTCTTGAAGTGATTTTGATACCCAGCCTGGCTTGAGAAGCATTAGAATAAGGGATTAATTGCATTCCACTATATAATTTGGGTAAACTGGGATTTTAGTTGGAAAATTTTCAAGTTTCTCTAGAATGCAAACTCCAGCTGTCTTGGTTCTCTTACTCACTCCTTCTGGACTTTTTTCAACTGGGAGTTTAGGAGACAGAACCAATGATGCTGTACTTGGTCCCTCCCACATGTTTTTGCTTTCCTTCTGCCGACTTGCAGATAAATGCTTTCTAGTCAGTCTTTATCCTGTAGTCAGTTCTACCTATGAAGGGAGAACTGAGATCTTTAGGCTATGCCTTGGTCTGAAAGATAATTTTTTTAAAAAACACAGCTCTATTGAGGTATAATTCATATACCACAAAATCCACCCTTTTGAAATGTACAATTCAGATTTTAGTGTATTCTCTAGTTTTAGAGTATTTTGATCAGTCCCAAAAGAAACTTGTTGCTCTTTAGCTGTATCCATCTGTCCTCCTCAGGCCTGGGCAGCCATTAAGCTGTTTTCAGTCTCCATGGATTTGCCTTTTCTGAACACTGAAAGATTAATTTTAAGTCATGTGAATTATTAGAAAGTTCATTATGTCCTCAAACCACACAAATGACTGGTCAAGTTTTTATCCAAGAAAAATCTGATAGTTTGACATTCATTTGGTTGTCAATTGGTTTCTAATCAAGTAGGAATATGCATGTCTCCCTAAAACTCTACAACTGGATGAAATAGATTATTTCTTAGAAAGAAAGATGTTACCAAAAATGATTCCAAAAGTGATAGAAATACTGAAAAATCCATAATAAGGTTGAAAAGAGCTGTCCTAATGCCAAAATGGACTAGACTATTGTAAAAATTAAAACTTCTGTATCTCAAACATCATCATAAACCAAGTTATGTTAAATATACAGTAAGTATGCAGGGTAGTTAAGTTACAAAGAACTTTACAAGTCAGTAATAAAAATACAGATACCATGATAGGAAAAAAAGGACAAAGGAAATGTATATCCAATTCAAAATGAAGAAATAAAAAAAATTAACATGGGAAAAAATGTTTAACATTATTGGAATTGAAAAGATGCACATTTAAACAGTTGGCAAAATATAAACATATAAGCAAAGATGAAAATATTAATATATTAAGTGTTGATGAGGATGAGAGGAGATGGAAATATGTTGTTGAGATCAAAGGTTATTGTGAAAGCTGTTTGGAGACATGTAATACAATTAAAACACATAATCATAGCAACTGCATATTTTGAATTTTAATCTCAGGAAATAGATAAATGCATGAAAATGTATTTCTAAGTATGTTAATTACAACAATATGTATAAAAAGGAAGTTGGGAAAGGTATAAATATGAAACAAATGATTATTTTAATGTATTTGGAAACATTCATGTGTTGATTTTATATATTTATGTTTATTGATAGGAAATGAATCAGTGAAATATTGAGAAAAGAAGTTATGAAATTGCCTATACAATTATCTCTTTCTCTTCATTGAAAACAGCAACAATAGCAACAACTACAAAAAGCCCAGAAAATTACTCTTTCTATTTTTAAACAGACTAAGAGGAAATACAATTCTAAAATCATGGTTAAGGGTGATTGTTAATTACTTCTTTATACTTTTCTGCGTTTTCAAATTCTTTACTAGCTTGCCTCTTTTATAATCAGAATTGAATTTTATATCAAAGAGAAAAGTAAGTAAGCTTTGAGATCATGTATCTGCCAGAGGCCAGCTTGAAAATTTCACAGAAGTCATGTAATTTCCTGTACTGAGTGGTTATCAATTTCTGTGCAGAAAGCATTGGAGAGGAGGATAAACACATGATTTGAGAAGTAGGTTCAAGTGCTTTTATCTGAATAGTTCTCCTGTGTTCTGACTTCTGCCATATACGGTTGCCAGAAACACACACCCTATCAGTGAAATAGTGACTGTAATATTTGAGGAGGGCGCGTGCCTCTGACCTTGGTGCTGAATTGTCCTTGAATTATAGGGCTTTGGGTGTAAATCTGAGAAGCATCAGAATCACTTCAGCAAGATGTCCAATCTTGCACTCAGAGACTCTAACTCAGTAGGTTTGAGGTAGAGCCTAGAAATGTATGTTTTTAACAGATGATGCTGAAAATGTTGCCTGTCACCTACTGTTAGGGTCTCAATTCTCTAGGGGCATAGATACCTCAGGAATTCTGAATTGAATAAGAAAAGAAGAGAGAGAGAGACCTTGAGGTATTAACTGGAGGAAATTAGGAGACTTGACCTATTTGCTTTTTAAGTGAGTTTGCTTACTGAGAAAGAAACCAGAAGAGAAATGTGTGCACCAAATAGGCAAAAACTATTCAAGTGCGCTCATGAGAAGAAAAAATTTTTTTTGCAGTAGACAAGACGAAAACTGGCTGGTAAGAAACAGCATGAATAAGGTGTTATCAACTCAGTTCATATAATTCAGTATGTGTGATTTTTCATTATTTTTATTATTTATACTGGTAAAAATTTTGTGATTTTTACAGAACTTTTGCATCATAATTGCATTAATAATTTTATGATAGTTCTGTTGAGGTTTTGAAAGTTATTAAAATATTTTCTGTGGTAGAATTTGGGCAATGTGCTCATCTATACTTTCTCTATTCTTGCTTTTCCAAACAGTCCTAAAATTTTTTTGGAAGATTAGCCCTGAACTAACTGCTGCCAGTCCTCCTCTTTTTTGCTGAGGAAGACTGGCCCTGAGCTAACGTCTGTGCTCATCTTCCTGTACTTTATATGTGGGACGCCTGCTACAGCATGGCGTGCCAAGCAGTGCCATGTCCGCACTCGGGATCCGAACCAACAAACCCCAGGCCACCGAAGTGGAACTTAACCACTGTGCCACTGGGCCAGCCCCCTAAAATTTTTTAACTGACCAAGTAACAGTTCTTAAGATAAACAGTCAGGTTGATTACATCTCTATAAGCATATTCAGGAAACCATTGCAAGAGCGTGACTGGAGGCTTAAATCAGGGATTGGAAAGTCCAATAGATAATGTGGCCAAGGTGGCAACAGAGGTGAGGTGGTTATAGGAGCCTGGTGGAGACTGTGGCAAAATGCCCTTTTTAAAGATAGTAGCTGCTAATCAAATCCTTTCCCCTATTGTCATGCTCATTGTGTCTGTCTCCTCCATATCTTAAATGAAGTCAGACATCTCAATATCTACGGGAATCCCCTAATTTTTATATTTTAGGAACTACTAAGTATTAAGTAAATCATGGTGTGGGTCAAGCAATCACATCAAATGTGTCCTTGGGACAGCCACCTCTGGCATAGATCAGAACAAATAAAAAGACATTCCCTTCACTCTCCAATTCCTTCCCTCCAGAGTTTATGGAGGGAACCACTAATCATTGCAAACAAGCTCTAATTTGGCAGGTTCCGAGAAAGATCAACATTTCCCTGGGCAAGTTATTATGAGATTTACGGGTTAGAGGACCTTAGTTAGCATAGTTTACTTGGAGGAATGGGAGCAAGGAAAATAATGAATGAGAAGCAAAGACATGGATATGTAATCTGTATTTTGAAAATGTTGCTTGACCTCTGAGATCCTTTCTTTTCTCTATGTCAATAGCTACCCCTTCCCCAACTCCTGCAATTTCACCAGGCTGTCTGCAATATGTTTTTCCACATCATTTGATGAACATAGCTTGATAGTGTTAGAAAGACTGCACCCTGCTAAGATCCTATATCATATCATTTGAATTGATGAATAAAATGAGAATTCATTATCTTCAAGGCATTGAGATGCAGCTTGGAGTACTCAGCTTTGCATCACTTTAAGAGGAAGTTTGCAACATAATCTCCCTTTCAAATGTAAGATTTCTTTAGAGGATGAGAAGCAATACGCATGGCATGGTTTCATGTGTGTAAATCAGTCAAAAGTAAGCAAACTGCAATATCTGAAGAACTCCATAGATTTGTCAAAAGTGAGAAGAAAGGTATTGGGGAGATATGCATCACACTTAGCTCCTCTTTATTACATTCTAGTCTTAAACCACTTCTAAACTTGTAGGCAGATGGCAGTGGGTAATTAAAATGCTAGCAAAATTATGGAAGGTGAAAGTAACTTATATGTCTCTGTAATGACAGAATGAAAAAAATACGCACACAGTTTGCAATGAAATGTAGCAAAGATGAGAACTAAAATCAAATACGTTGCTGGGTAAAATAGCATCCATCAAGGCACTCTCTTTTCCTTTGTGTTCCACTTGAGAAAGGCACTGATTTATACTTGAGGACTACAAGGAGCAATGAAAAATTTTTCAAAGTAAAATGAATACATATATTTCTGGATATTATACAAGCAGCTTGGAAACATAACCGTTGACTGCTTGTTGTTTTTATTACTGGGGATAAAAGGTGACATCCATCAAAATTGAAGGAAAATAATCGCAATAACTTTTAGTGCAAATTCATTAATGCCAACTGGAAAAATTACACTATTAACTCCCATAAACTAAATTAGAGGTTAAAAGTGGAGAGATGAGATACAAGCTCTGCTTCTCACTTAATATTTTTCCCCTGTTATGTAATTTTATTTTAAAATTGTTGTCAAGGTAACACATTTTAATGATAAAATTTTGGAGACCAGACAAACCAAAGGAAAGTTAAAATTCTCTGTAATCTCATCATTCAGAATAACCATAGTTAATTTTTGAATAGTTATCAAATTCCAAATGGGATTGCAATACTACATACTGCTTTACAATTCATTAGTTTTCTATTTTCTTTAAATGATTTTTATATAACCATTTAAAAGCATCACATTTTATCCTATTGTATGGATGCACCACAATTAAGTAAATACTTGCTGCTGTATTTTAGGTGGATTCCAATTTTTGTTATAATCAAATTATTTTAAAGTTTAAACTTAAATATTTTAACTTTATGGCAAAATGCCGGAAATGATGCTCTAAAGTATTTCTTTAGGATAGTATAAGAAGTAAAATTTGTCTTTCTGCGTTAAAAGATTCATATGCTATCGTGGTTTTTTGATACATCAAGCTAAATTGTCACCTAGAAAGTCTGTGCTAGTTTAAATTCCCATCCCCAGTGTTGGAGAATGTCCAGTCCCCTCTGTCCTCCTTAACTTCAACTATTTTTCTTCTTAATTTTCATCCTTGAGATGTGAGGTATATTTCTATTGTTTAATATAGATTTCTCTGATTAATACTGAAGCTGAACATTTTTCTTCCATTTATTTTCTGCTCTCTAGTTATTCTTATCTATTCATAACTTTACCCATTTTTAAATAACATTTAATTTCTTTTTTTTTTAATTGTGGAAAAATACTTAACATGGAATATAGCCAAATAACAAAATTTTAATTTTACAGTACAGTATTATTAATTATATGCACAATGTGGTACAACAGATCTCTAGAACTTTTTCATCTTGCATGACTGAAACTCTGTACTCATTGCACAGCAACTCCCCATTTCCCCCTCCCCCAGCCCCTGGTAACCACCATTCAGCTTTTTACTTCTATGAGTTTGACTATTTTAGAGATCTCATATAAGTGGAATCATGCACTATCTGTCTTTCTGTGACTGGCTTCTTTCACTTTGCATAATGTCTCCAAGTTTCATCCATGTTGTCACAGATTACAGGATTTCCTTCCTTTTCAAGGTTGAATAATATTCCATTGTATGTGATGCCATGTTTTCTTTATCCATTTGTCCATAGATGGATATTTAAGTTGTTTCCACCTCTTGGCTATTGTGAATAATGGTACAACAAACATGGAGTTGCAAATATCTCTTTGAGATTCTGTTTTTAATTCTTTTGTATAAATATCCAGAAGTGAGGTTACTAGATTATATGGTAGTTCTATTTTTAATTTTTTTGAGGATACTCCACACTGCTTTTCATAGCAGCTGCACTTTATGTTCCCATTAATAGTACACAAGGATTCCAATTTCTCCACATCCTTGCCAACATTCGTTCTTTTCTTTCTTTCTTTCTGTTTAATAATGGCACTTCTAACAGATGTGAGGTGACATCTCATTGTGGTTTTGATTTGCATTTCCCTAATGGTTAATGACATTGAGTATATTTTCACATACCCATTTCTTCTTTGAAGAACTGTTGATTCAAGTCCTCTGCCCATTTTTTAGTTAGATTGTTTTTTGTTGTTGAGTTGTAGAAGTGTAATGAGTTTTCCTACCCGCTCTAATGGAGCTGGTTTCATGCTTGCATCAGGTGCAAAAGCCTCAACTGGTTTCTAGAATCCTCAGAAAGGGAATTGGTCCATTTATTGCTATTGAATTGATGTCTCAATGGAGGGAAGAGGGTCTGGAGTTTCCTATTCTGCCATCTTACTGATGTCACTCCTCAATTTTAATTTCTTTTATGTATTGAGTTTTAAGCTTTTATTTTTTTTAAGTTTGCTATTTTGGTGAGGAAGATTGTTGCTGAGCTAACATCTGTGCCAATCTTCCTCTATGTTGTATATGGGTTTCCGCCTCAGCATGGCTTGATGAGCCGTGCGTAGGTCTGCACCCTGGATCTGAACCGGCAAACCCTGGGCCACTGAAGCAGAGCATATGAATTTAACCACTTAGCTATGGGGCTAGCCTCGAGTTTTAAGCTTTTAAAGCTTCATATGTGTTGCACTCTTTTCCCCCTTATCTGTATTTTAATTTGTTTATACACAAATGAATATCACTTACATAATTTTCATGGAGAAACATATTGATCTTTTCATTTGTGATTTCTGCTGGTGTCATGCATAGAATGACTTCCTCCATTCCACAGAAAAACATTTACTTATATTTTTAAATTGTTATAATTTTATTTAAATTTTGAATTTCTGTAATTTATTTACATATAAGGAGGATAGTAGACATCAAACTTTGCTTTTCTCAAATACAATTTAATAATAATTCAATTCATTTTTCAGTAGATTTAATAAGAAATATATACCATGTCCTTAATGATGACATTTGCTTGTTATGATACACTCTTCCTAAATTTGCTAAGATTTGTTTTGTGACCTAACATGTGATCTATCTTGGAGAGTGTCCGAAGTGTGCTCTGTTTATTTCTCCCTTCAGATCTGTTCATATTTCCTTTATACATGTAGGGGTTCCAATGTTCAGTGCATACACGTTTACAAATGTTATATCCTCTTGAGGAACTGGCCCCTTTATCATTATATAATGACCTTGTTTGTCTCTTGTTATAGTCTTTAGCTTAAAGTCTATATAGCTATCTCTGATTTCCTTGGATTCCATTTACATGGAATATCTTTTTCCATCTCCTCACTTTTAGTCTGTGTGTATCCTTAAAGCTGAAGTGAGCCTCTTTTAGGCAGCACATAGTTGGGTATTGTTTTTGATCCATTCAGCCACTCTATGTCTTTTGATTGGAGAATTTTGTCCATTTACATTTACAGTAATTATTGATAGGTATGGACTTACTATTGCCAGTTTATTAATTGATTTCTGGCTGTTTTGTAATTATGTTTTGTGTTAGTCTCAGCCTATAGATAGTGATGATTCCTGCTAGAAATGCCTGGAGGCATGCACCTGGACCTATACTACTTGTGGAGAGCCCCCATAGATATTTCCTCAACTGGAGCCAATGTTGTGGCTAGACTGGCCCTTGTGGTTCTTATCATGATTGCAAGATGCTCCTCAGCAACAACTGTCAGGAAACTTTGAAAAAACAAGGTTTAGTGATCACAGGTCCTGGAGGATACACAGAGCATCCAGGGCCAGACAGCGAGGTTGTGGGTAGAGAGAGAGAGCACACAGACCTGGGGTTCTGCCTTTACTGGGGCCAAGGGTGGAGTGTCTAGGGTTTTGCAGGTTCACTCTTTATTGGTGAATTTAAAATTATATATTATATAAACTTTCCATTTTAGTATGTTTTCTGATAAACAAAAGTTAGAAAATAAAAAATAACCTGTAATCTTTTTAACCGTTATCAACATTTTGCCACAAATCCTACCATATTTTTAGTCTATGCATTTATATGCATATGTGCACATCTGTACATTCTTTTTTAAAATAAAATTGAATTATGTATTAGTTTTTGAGGTAGTCTATTATATCAACTTAAAATTTCATTCAATTGATATTACCAGTGACATCTTAATAGTTACTTAAAAAAATTAGGCAGTGTTTACTTTCACAGGAAGATTTTCAGAGATGGATAATTCATGTCTGGAATGATTGATGGCTCCATGGACCATCAGGAATTCAGACTTCATGTACCTTTTTGCTTCACCATTTTTTACAGGTGGCCTCCATTCTCTAGGTCACAAGAGAGCTGCTGAAACTCAGCCATAAAGTCTGAATCAGAGGAAAAGCAAGGAGGCCAAAGGAGCTTCAGTGTTTTCCAAAAAGCTCTCCTGGGAGCTCATCAAACAACATTCACATACATATCATTGGTCAGCCTTCTTAATTTTTAGCTGACGTTTTTGCCATCCCAAATAAAGTCAAGGTTTTATTACAGGAGAACAAGGGATCATGGATATTGAAAATTAACAGTCTATCCATTTCCATTTAACCATTAATTATTTTTCTGCAACCACACCGTTTTGGGCTGTACATTATCCAGTTGTAGGGACACTCTCATTTAACCAAGTCCGTTGTGTTGGACAGTAGTTTTTTCAAATCCTTCACTTCTATGAAAAGGGCCATGATGAACATCACTATGGTTATATTTCTGTATATCTGGGATTATATTCTCAGAATAAATTTCTAGGAGTGGAAATGCTAGGTGAAAGGGTAGGCATTATTTTAAGACTTTTTGGTGGGAATTGGCAAAAATCAGGCTCCCGATCTTTGTGTGTTTATCATTTCTTGACTTGTAATTTTGGACAAAACCCCATGATTTAGAATGGTGTTTCTCAAATTTTGTCTACTGCATCTATTTCCTCCTGCTATTAAAAAAATTCTTGTCAAAGTTAGTGGGAAGACCAGCACAGTCTGTGATGAAATCCCATTGAGGTAGTGTCTAGTTTTGATTAAATATTATGAGTAAACTATTAAATCCTACAAAGAAAAGACATCTGCATTGCCATGTACATTAGCCTGGAACATAAACAAGGCTGCAGATAAGCTGGGGAATTGTTAGTGCTCCGTGGAACACACTCAATCACCACTGCAGGAAAGGAAGAGATTGTTTCTTATAACCACTCAAATAAATGTCTTATAAATGTTTGGAGTTCATTCTATGATATACTGGGAAAAGCATAAACATAAACATAAACATTTAGCTTTTATACACTCACACAAACACAGATGCACATGCAGACACACAGAGACAGCCATTAAATTTGTGGGTGCAGTTCAATACCAATAAAACATTCCCAGAGGAGCATTTTGAAAATGTGGAGTGTAAGGCTTTACAGAAAATTTCATCACACCAAGATGTGCCTCTGATATGAAATTCTATTAAGATGAAATCCAAAGAGAAGGATTATTCCTTTTCTGTTCTTTGAAATTAATTTTGGCTGGACATCTAGGGCTGGCGGGAGAACTGTCCCTCTTGGTAGGTGGAGGTCTCTGGCACGCCACTAGGAGTGAAGACAGGTGAAAGCAAACGTCAGAATCAGGAATCATTCAGAAAGATACAGATCGCCATGTAAATGAAATTAAGACAACAAATGCTTAATTTGGGAGCAAATTGAGGAAGTAAAGCAAAGCAAAATGATAATCAGACAAGTAATGACTGACATCACATGCACCGTATTATATCCTCAACAAGAGATAAACAGGTACATCAGCGAGACAAATCCAGATCCAGTGGGAGCGTTGTTAAACCCCCTCTCACTCGTCTTTATCATTCCTGGCCTATTTCTTTCCCTCTCTCCTGTTATTAAAGGCTTGAGAGACCAAAAATACATTTATTGGATATGGTGAATTTAATCTTATAAAGAGCCTTTCTATACACAAGTGGCTTTTTGTAATCTTATGAACATCATTTAAATTTCAGTATTATATTACTGCATGTATTTTTTCTTTATATATCTTTTAAGAAATCTGCAATAAATGTCAATTTAACAAAATTAAATATTTTGGAGAGGGACAAACATATATCAAACTAAAGTTTGCCTAAATTTAAAAAGAAGGAAATGTAGAATCTGACCCGTTAAAAAAATTATTCAGTTTTATGTCTGATTCAATGTAGGCTTTTTTGATATCTGCTTTATTTTCAGTTCTGATTACTTTGCGTCCTCGACTCTCTTTCCTGCCTCTGCTATCTGAGATTAAGCTCTACAGCATCTCAGCTCCAAGGATGTCAGGAGCATATGGCAGTGTGTTAAAAGAACATCTCCCAAGAAAAACCAGAGAAGTCTGAGATGACCCACAAGGTTGTGTAGTATATGATTTTGTCTGTATGGAGGACTGAATGAAATCAGACATTGGATAACCTGTTTCTTTTTCTTTTAGCTTTATTAGGAAATATTTACCACTTCCAAAGAGGTATAATGAATAATACAGATAACACCTGTGCACACATATACCCGGTTTGCAAAGTAAAACATTAACACTATAGTGGAAGCCCCTTGTGCTATATTCCTATCATGGAATAGTAAACAGTAGTAAAAATGAATGAATCATTGCACATATATCAACAAGAATAAATTTTAAAAGCACAATGTTGAATTTTTAAACAAGTTGCAGAAGAATAGTGGGATATCTTATTTGTATAGCATCCTACTGCAATATATATCATATACTATATATAATGTATCATATTACATATTATACAGTATACATATTATATATCATATACATATTACATATATTATAATATAGGTAATATTTGTAATATTACCTATATATAATTATTTATAAATATAATACAAAAATAATTACAAATATAATATACGTAATATATCTAATAATATATTTGTATACAGTATCTATATTGTATATATTTATAGTTTACAATATGAGAAAAAGACAAAGTTCTACATATTAATTAGGGGACACATATAAGTAGGTAAATATTAAGAAATATCTGTCTTGTTTATAGGTACATCATTGTTATTAAAGGAAAAGTAATTTTAATATAACTAGCTAAAAATGGTGATAGAATGCCAATATTTGAATGCTCTAGGTTTTCAAAGTGCACATTAGGACAGATAATTAAATTCCTGTGAGTATCCTGGATCTACCTAAATTTTATTGCTTGCTTACCAAGTGCTAGACCTTGAGATAACACTGTTTTCACATTAATCCTCGCGGTCACCCTAAGAGGCAGGTATTACTCAGAAATCACAGTCCCACTACCTTCCAACCTGTGCCATTTCACCTCCCCATCCACACTCATTCCCTTCACTTTGATCCATTGCTCCTTCTTGCACTCCCTCTTTGCATTCCAGCCTCACCATGGTCCACACAGCCTTGGACTCTGTTTTCCAACTTATTTTCTTAAGCATGGCCAGTCCCTCATCACCTTCATTGCTTCATCATGATGAGCAGACTTAATTATTCCCTCCTTTGGGTTAACCCATATGTACCTCTATTTTAGTCCCTATAATAGTGGTTTAGAGTTATTTATGTCATAATATCTTCTCTTAGATTGTCTGATCGTTGAGTGAAAAGTCTATCTTTCTGGACTTCTAGAAGATAGGTTTATATTTAAATTGATAATACATTTGTTAAATTGAATTGAACTCTTTTCCTAAGAAGGCTGGTTGGGGGGTTAAAAAGCTGCAGCAAAATAGGGAAAGAAGACATTCCTGTGAGGACATGGCTTGTAACCTTTGATCACTTGGAGTACAAGGATTTGGCTCTCAGGATACACCCACTCTCTGCTTAGATCTGAGGAGAGGGAGGGGTGGAAGGAAGGGCAAACTGGAAGGGAATCAAGAATGCATATGCCAGAAGCTCACCTAGAATTAGCCAGTCAGAAGTTGAGAGAATGCAAAGAATTGGGAAACACTGTTCAGTGACTTATAATTAAAAAGGCTGTGAGAAAAGAAAAGAAATAGAAAACGGTGTTGAAAAGTAATAAGATGAACATAAATCTTTACATTATTGCTCACATTTTCATTTCCCTCCCCTTTTCTTTGTGAAATAATAGATGTGGAGAAAGCTCACAAATAAGCTGGAAAATCAAGGTAAGTTGTCTTATAAGATAGGAATCAAGTCAGTTAGAATAAAATTGACTATTGAAAATACCAAGGATAGAAGTTAGGCAAGAAGTGATCAGTAACTACTCGTCTCATGCTTATCACTGATTGTAAGTTTGCAAAAGATTAAAGAACAGTGAGCCATGGTCCTTGTTCTTAAGATGTTACTACTACTTTGTTGGGAAGAGAAGGTTTATCTGTATGAAATAACTGAAAAATAGCACGGAATTTTATGGTGGGAACTTTGTGCCTTGTAGCATTCCAGAAAGAAGAAAATGCCTGCCAAGTGTCAGACATTGTCCTCGGAATGTGTGTGAATTATTTGTTTGTTCCTCTCAATAACAGGAGTATAGGCTGCTTCTTGATTATGGATGAGCACCCTGAGTGTCCAGGAAGTTAACAAATAGTAAGTAGTAAAGCAAGGTCATATAAACAATCATAAAATGTCTCTCACTAGCTTAAAAATATCAATTGGCATCATATTTCCTACCGGATCAAGTCTAAACTGCCTAGCCAGGGAATCAAGGCTCAACCGCAGGATGTAATGGGAGCCAGGTCATCCAGGTTATCTTCACAATCTGTGAATAACTAGCCCCCTTCCTCAGACACGTCAGTGCACCTTAGTTTTTTTTTCTTTAATTGAGGTATAATTCACATAACCTAAAATTAACCATTTTAATGTGAGCAATTCAGCAGCATTTACTACATTCACAATGTTGTGTACCCGACACGTCTGTCTAGTTCCAGAACATTTGGATCACCCCAAAATAATATCCCATACCCATTAGGCAGCTACTTCCCATTCCTTCCTCTCTTTCACCCCTTACAAGTACCAATTTGCTCTCTGTTTCTGTGTATTTACTTCTTCTGGGTATTTCATATAAATGGAATCAAGCAATATGTGATCTTTTGTGTCTGGTTTCTTTCACTTGGCATAATGTTTCAAGGTTCGTTCATGTTGTAGTATGTCTCTGTACTTTATTCCTTTTTGTGGCTGAACAATATTCCAGTGTATATATGTACCACAAGTTGTTTATCCATCCATCCACTGATGGACGTTTAAGTTGTTTCTACCTTTTGCTATTGTGAACAATGCTTTTATGTACCTCAGTTTTAACATCAATAAAATGAGTGTATTGGACTAAGTGGTCTCTGTCACCACTTCCATCTCTAATAATGGTTCTATGAATCTTTTTTAGGCTTAAAAACTTCATTTTACCTCATTTGATACTAGATAGACTAGACTGCAGAATGCACATTGATTTTTCCTCATCTCAATCTTCACTCAGTCTCCTCCTCAATTTGAAATAATTCTTTTATTTTTAAAAAAATATTTGTCAAAATCCTGCTCAGTATTTAAGATTAACGCCAAATTTTACCTTTCACAATCAGGCTTTATTGATGTCCTATCTGTAAGTGACCTCTCCTTTTCTATACTCAGAATAAATTTTTGATTTTTACTAAATTCCTCTAATATCATCTAGTATCTAGTTCACATTTGTTGCTAGAATATTTTTATAACTCTTTTTTGAAACCAGTGTTAATTAAAGTTTTAGCATTTCATTTCATTTTTACATCTCTTTTAGATTTTTCCAGTTTTTAAAAAAATGATGTTGACCTTTTGATGAGTCCAGGCCAGTGTCCTGGGAGAATGTTCCACATTCTGGATTTATCTGATTATATTTTCTCTGTGAAGTCTAACTTAAATGTGAAAGCTTGCTTATATTCAAGTTAAATATTTCAGCCAGAAATATTTCATAGGTGATGCGCATTTTATATTGCATTGCATCAGTAGGCACACAACTTCAGTTTTTCTTGCTGTTAATGATGCAAAGTGTTACCATTTGTTAAAGCAGTGGCCACTGGATCTCTGCATTGCATAAGAAAGTTACCCACTTTGTAATTAGTAAGTAATCTGTGAGACAAAATGTTGGCATTATGCAGGTGGCCTATTCCTGAATAACCTTTCAATAATGGCTTTAGCATCAATTGGTAATCCTTGCCCAAATCAACACTCTCTTCTATTCACCCCATGACAGAGATCACCAGATGCCTATAAAGATACATAAAATGTTACAGGAAATACAGAACTTCCATATCAAAATGTCATCAGGCCAGCACTCTCCCTTTCAACTTCTCCTAGTCTCCTCCTAGAATAACTAGAGAGCGAAAGAAGAGAATAAATACAATCAATTATTATAGCAAAAGGAAAATTCAAACCAACAACCAAACTAATGTCAGAATTTGAGGGTAATTCCTATTAACTATACAATGAATTAAACCTAATGGAGAAAAATCTAGCCAGGTCTATAAGGCAAGACTTACTAATTGTAAGTGACAGGAACAAGACTTAAAATAACATAAGAAAAAGACAGAATTGGCCCACGTGACTAGCATGCCCAGCTGTGACTGGCTTCCCTTGCATTTCCCTGGATATATTTGCATACACTTTCCAAATAACACAGTGTTTAGTCCCTATTAGAGCAAGATGCATGCTATTCACTTTAGCATTGCCAGAGGAAAACAAACTTCCGTCTCTAATATATTCAAGAGCCACAGGACTCAGATTACCCTTCCTGGGTCATGTGATCACCCTTGAACCAATCATTTCCCCTGTGTGTTGGGACACTATGATGTCTATGTTGGCTCAGTGGAGGCCCCATGTCAATTCCGAGGCTAGGGTGGAGAAAGACAGTGTGATAGGAACAATATGAGACAAGATGGATGGAGGTTGGTCTTCAAAAAAGAAAAAAAGAATAATAAGAGTTGCTAGATGGACGAAGTCAACAGTTATCCACTACTCTAAGCTTCACCTCCTGCTTCCTCTAGAATCAGACCCTGCTTAGCTCCAGAGACGTCAATTACTGAGTTGTGTATCCTCCCTCTTTGCTGTCTGCACTAGTATCAGAGCTAGCATCTACCAGAAAATCATTCTAAAGTATAGAGGGATAAAGAGAGAAAGACAGCTTCCTTTGTGTTTCAGACGACTTCAGGGTAGTTAACCAGGGGACACACAAAAGAGAGGTCTGTCTTGGGGGAAAGATGCTTAACCGTAAATGAATAGAGTAGCTCTTAAATAAAACAGTTACTATGCTTCCCTAAACTCAGGAAGAAATCTTCCTCCTCCGATTTTAAACTTAGGCTCTGAACAGAGCCGTACACACAAGCACAGGCATCTTTGGGTGCTCCCTGCACCCCTGGTTTGAGGACAGCACTGCAGCTTTGCAGTTCTCGCTCTTTTGGAGTTTGTTGTTGTTGTTGTTGTTGTTGCCTGGATGCTTATAACATTCCTTCTTTAACAGCAAAATTCAAAAGTTTTATGTAGATATATCTGGATATTTCTACTGGTTGTTTCATAATTTATTTTTAGTATAAGAAGACTTTGTTTAATTCTGGGCCTGAATTGTAGCTTATTGTCTTCCATTAGAACAGAGATTCTTCACCTGAGGTCCGTCAATGAAATTGTCTTCTTTTTTGTGAATCCGTGAACTTTGAAATTTTATGCGAAATTGTAAGTGCTGTGGTCTTTCCTGGGAAGAGGTTTATGCTTTTCATTAGATCCTAAAATGGGTTATTTGTGCAATTCATCTGCATTTTGGGGCAACTTCTGAGTCTTCTTCTGAATTGCAGATACACTTGTCAATACTGTTGCTAGTACTTTTTATAATATTGTGGTGTCATTTTTAACTTACTTAAAACATTTTCTATCTCAACCATCTTACCTTTTTCCTTCCTGCCTACATTACATCAAGCTCCCTTTCATCTCACTTTGCTTTGTTCATCTGTCATCTCTTATTTTATATTTTAAATCTTATTAAGAACAAAGGCAAAAGTAAATCCTGTTTAAAATGTACTTTTGTTTTCTGTAGTAAATCTTCTCTCGCCTTCCTTGTTTTCCTTATTTCCTTATCCTTTTGAGCACTATATTAATAACGCATTTTAAAAAATTATTTCCAGAGGCCTTCATGTTGATTTTTGTCCACTTCTCACCTGTCTGGGTTTGGTTTTTCTTCGATATAATGTGGGTAATTTTCCTGGAATCCCTTTATTTTCCACCTGGGTGCAGCTAGATTTCTTCTCTTCAGTTGTAAGCAGGATCAGATGGCATTTAACTTCATTCATTCAGAGGAATGAGTATGGGCCTGTGGCTAAGGAAAGTCACAATATGAAGGTTTAAATTTTTGTAAATTCCCTAATTGAATTTAACCCCTGTAGTAGGCAGAACAACATCCCCCCAAAGACGTTCACATCCTCGTCCCTGGAACCTGTGAACATGTTAGATTCTGGTTACCTGGCAAAGGGGAATTAGATCGCAGATGGAATTAAGGCTGCTAATCAGCTGACTTAAAATAGGGAGGTTATCTGGGTTGGCCTATTGCTGGCATTAAATATGGAGGAAGGGGGCCAGGAGCTAAGAAATGCAGGTCTATTCTAGAAGCTGGGAAAGTCAAGGGGACAAAATCTCCCCCAGAGCCTTGACAAGGGGATGTGGCTTTTCCAACACCCTTCTTTTAGCCCATTGAGATCTGTGGCAGACATTTAACCCACAGAACTGTAAAATGGTAAATTTGTGTTGTTTCAAGCCACCAAGTTTGAGGCAGTTTGTTACAGCAGCAATAAGATATGAGTGCAATCCTCTTTATTTTGACATGGGCTTTACTCCAGGGATGCTTTGTGGCTGTGTCCAGACTCCCTCCTGGTGCTACTGCTGCCACGTGGGAAGGGAGTCATTCCTCAGTAAGGTGAATAGTCTTGCGATTTGGCTTGACCTGATTACAGTAATGAGCTGACCCTCCAGCACAGTTACTTCTGAATAGTGTTATTACACAACAAAGCAAAGAAATCTACATGTTATACTGCCGTGACCTCATTTGTCCTATGGACCATCCTCATTCTTTGGCCTTCCCTCTTGTAGAAGGTAGCAGTGACTTTTGCTAATATCTCCTCTTTGTATTTCCTTGACACATTCTTCTTTTTTTAATGTGGTGTTGAGAATTCTCCTTGTTTTTCTTTATTTTGTCCTCGCTTGCACTATGCTAGAATTCCTCCATGTTTTGAGGAGCAAATGTCCCCATTTATTTTTACTTTCTTTCTCTCCTTGATCCTCTCAATTGTAATAATCAAATGGGGGCTTTAGACATCTCTGCTCAAGTAACCATCTTACTTAGATGTTACCTTTTTTTACAGAATATAAACTTTCATTTTAATTAACAATATCCATTTTTTATATAAGATTCCTTTGTAAGATCTTACCTGCATGGCGGTTCAGCTTCTCATAGGATCATATTAATAAAATCAGTGTGCCTGTATAAATAAATTTTGCAACTGCTATGGACTGAATTGTGTCCCCCCTCCCCCAAATTCATATAATGAAACCCTAACCTCCGATGTGACTGTATTTGTAGATAGGGCCAGTGGGAGGTAATTAAGGTTAAATGAGGTCATATGGGTAGGGCCCTAATCTGATGGGACTGGTGGCTTTATAAGAAGAAGAATACAGAGAATTCTCTCTCTGCGTGTACACAAATAAGAGGTCATGTGAGCACACAGTGAGAAGGCGGCTGCCTACAAGCCAAGAGAAGAGACATCAGAATGAAAACTACCTTGCTGGTGCCACGAGCTTGGACTTAGCCTCCAGAACTGTGAGAAATAGGTTTCTGTTGTTTAAGCCACCTAGTCTATACTATTTTGTTATGATATCCAGAGCTAACTAAGATGGGACTAAGTCCTGCAGACAGTCTCTGCAAGGTAGGGCTGTGACCGGCCTGTGTATAGGCTGCGTGTATAGGCAGGAGAAGATTATCTCAAGAGACTTCTTTCTGGAGATACAAGAGGCGAGGCCTCTGCATGGGAGTTTCTTTAGATTTCTATCTTTTGGATGACCAATTCTTTTCCCAGGAAAGAATTCTTCCCAAAGACTGACATTGTTCAGGACTTTCTACCTATGGCACTTCTCTGCCATCATAACTCAAATTTCTCTAAGATTGGGACTTTAAGGATGCTCCTGATGATAATATTTGAAATTCTTCCATGTTTCAGATGATCTACTTCAGCCTTCATAGACAAGGCTGAGAAAGTGAGTATTCATCATAAGACCGCTTCCTGCCAATGGCTTTGCAGCGCAATGAGAGAGGTGAGAGCAGGCCCTGGAGTAAGGTAGACCTTGGCTGCAGTCCTGATTTCATTGCTTGCTAGTTTTGCAAAATTGGTAAAGTCATTTACCTTCTCTGAGCTTTAGATTTATCTTCAGTAAAATAGGAATAACCACTGGCTAACATGAGGGCTAAAACAGATAATGCATTTTAAATCATTTAGCACAGTTCCAGACACCTATTTAGGGCTCAATAAATAGCAACCATAGTATCTTCTCTAGAAGCAGCAGTTAGTGTACGCTTCACCACCCTCTGCCTCCATGTGTATCGCTCTCAGGCAAACCCTCTCTTTTCCCTCATCTTGGATTTATAAACAGTCCCTTTCCTGCAAAGACCTAATTTGGTCAGGTTTAGTTCTCACTCTCTTTCTTTTAGACAAACGTTATTTTTGCCAATTTTGGAGAAATATAAAACTAAAGAAATCTGTAAAATAATAAGAAATAAATACATAGTGGTCTTTTCCCCCAGTTCCTGGTGCAGGGCTCCTAAAACCTTTGTAAATTCCTAAGTGATAAGAGCAATAAGAGCATCCTTTGTTCTAATGAGACAACTCCAGGTGAGCTCCTGGGCGGCTCCTGGATGGGAGTGGTCACCAGAAAGACCAAACTATGATTAGAAGTTTGGAATTGTTAGCCCTATTCCCCAATCTCCAGAGAGGAGAGAGAGGCTGGCAATGGAATCAATGATTGTCATGCCTACACGATGAAGCCTCCATAAAAGTCCTAAACTACAGGATTTAGGGAGCTTCCAGGTGGGCGAACACATCCACATACCGGGAGAGTGACACACCCCAACTGCGTTACCATACCCTTTCATAAACTGATAAATGACAGTGTTTCCCTGAGTTCCGTGAGCTGTTCTAGGAAACAATCAAATCCGAGGTGGGGGTCATGGGAATCTCTGATGAGTAGCCAAATCAGGCAGAAGATGGGAGTAACCTGGGGACTTACTACTTGCGATTGGCAGCCGAAGGGGGAGCAGTCTCATGAAACTGAGCCCTTAACCTGTGAGATCTGACAGGATCTCCAGGTAGATAGTGTCAGAATTGAGTTAAATTGTGGGATACCCAGCTGGTGTCACAGAGAATTGCTTGTTGTGGGGAAAACTCCATACATCTATTGTCAGAAGTGTTATGAGTATGGTAGTAATGTGAGAGCAAAGGAGACACACAAGAGGAAGGATTGGATTTTTCCCTATACAGAAACAAGGCAGAAACCACAATAACACATCGACCTTTTCTCTCAGCCTAAAGCACTCGCTCTGTACAGCTGTCAGTTTCCTTGATTTTCATTAATTTTTATTTTTTCTACAAAAAAGATATTTTTTGACTTGTACTTTCCTTAGTTCTCTGTCTGCTATTTCTTAATTAAAAAGCCTCCATCTTGATCTCATTTGTGAATTTTCTTAATTATCCATTTTGCTAATGTGATTAAAACCAACAGTGATTCGAGATTATCCATGGCAATTGATTTTGGAGGATGTATGTAAAATTTTCATTTATTTAATTCTCCATTACATTATCTATCTGCCATCATCAAAAATTAAAATATTGCATCGCCTCCATAAACATATATTTCCAAATATTCAAAGGTTTCTCTTTAAACTTCAAGTTCTTTTTTAGTCATTTTGGAGGAAATATTTCTAAAGCTTAACTCATACTGCTCTGTCCTCTTAAACCGAGTATGTTTGATAGAATTTAACACTTTTTCATGTCTGTAGTTCTTTGTTATAATAATAAAATATTTTAATAATGTAGGCCCTCATGGTTACTTCAAAAAGTAGTAGTCTTTGTTCATTTACTAAAAAAAATTCATAGTCTTCTTTTGTTACTCATTTCTGATTCATTTGAGGCATTGATATGCAAGACTTGGCTTGCTGAGAGCATTTGGGAAAGAAGTTCCCTCCTTAAGAGAAATCCAGCGAGGAGGCTCTTTTTTTCCAATTGTCATTTGGTAGCCAGTAAATATGGAAACTTGGTGAAGTATGGCGGAGTATGGCAGATCCTGGGAAACTTCAAGGAAATAGAACCAGAGCTAAAATCTGCCCTAGTTGTAGATGTTTACTCATCGCCTTGATTATTAATAAATGTGATTTGAATCAGGTTTTCTGCCACTTTACAGCAAAATATTAACATATGTTACAGGATAAAGTGAATGGAATTTATGACATCTGTTTTAGCTGTGTAAAAAGTTCACTTTTTCGTGATATTATCCATTGCTTAATTTTGGAAAACTGTTCTGTAAGGGCCAAGTAGCCATAATATATATGATATTTCTTTCCATTATTTAGTTTTGTACACCCAGACCTGCTTTGGAATTTCAAATGTCGGCTATCCATATCAGTATCCATCAATAGTCCAGTATATTGGATCATCTTATGAATCATCAATTCTGTTAGCTTGATAGTTATTTAAAAAATAACATTTTCTAAATATCCTTGATTATTGCTTTGATTAATAATAATTCCCAAGGGCTAAAATAGGGATATATATTTATCCCAAATGGTATTGTAACCATGGGCCCTCCAGGACCAGTTCAACTGATACCGTGTCTTATCAATAGAGTGATAAAGAATTGCCTTTCAGAAAACCTGCAAAGTCATTTAGCCAGGGGATGCACAAAAGGAGAAATCTTGACCTGAAATGAATGCAGAGCCAAAGATCCTCCTTCCCACGGAACCCAAGGACCGGGACATGCCTGGAACTTGAAAGTCGGACTCTTATGACAAATGAGGAGTCCCTCATTCAGGAAGATGCAGTGTTAAGATTCCTTCTCCATCTCCTCAGTAATGTTTAGAACCCTATCATAAAAGTTTAGAACATCATAAATGTTAGAAGCCCACCAATCAAAACCTGTCTCACTAGCATTTCCATGTACCAGCCTGTTCTCCCTAACTTCTTAAATTTCACCCCAAATCCTGAATCGGGGAGACAAATCTGAGGGCACAAGCCCCCTGTTCTCCCTGCAGATTGACCTCACGGAATAAAGCTGATCTCTTTACCCAAAGGCTGATGTCATAACTAATCGGCTTGTTTTTGTGCATTGGGAAAGCGAATCCCAATTTTGTGCGGTAACATTATGTCTAAAATTATCGCTTACATCTCAACTTTTGTCAGGCTAACTAATGTGCAAACAAGGTAAATAAATAAAAAAAATTTAGATATGCTTTGAACATAAGTGGGCAACAGAAAAAGTTCTCTGAGAAACTGAATAGGACAATGCTTCCATAGGCTATTTCCTCCTGACTTGGTACAACTTCAATTTTGAATATTGCAAGATATCCTATAAAATGTTAATTTCACTCAAAATTAACTTTAAACTTCATCTTAGAAGAAGAGTAAAAGGTCATTGAGAAAAACGATTTGGTGCACAAGGCTTTCTGAAATATTCATTAGAAAAAAGTGGGTTGCTCTTTCTAATAGATAGGCACTTTTCCCAACTGTACATCCACTGATGTTCACAATTTTATTTTAAGCACTTAAACTTATGACTTTGATCTTTGTTAAAATATACATGTTTTTTGGGAGGATTAATATACTATGATCTGAGAAAAGAAGTTTCAGATTTTTTACTGATTTCAGTTGATAACGGTGGAAAGAAATGTCATAAAACATTGGCCCCCACTGAAGAGGAAAGAGTTAAAAAGTGAGGATGCTGGAAATCAAAGATAAATCCAATCTACACTCTTTCATTTTTGAACAACAATGGTTATAAGTTTCTGGCAGCCACTGTGTACAAATTTGAAAGGCTGTGAAATTCTGTCCAAGATTGGAAAGATTGCCAATGGAGTGAAAAATTGGAAAAGCCAGTTGGGTTTCCTTCACAAAAATAAAAAAAAAAGGGATAGTATTTGAGACTTTAGGAAGACCTCTCATATCTAATTTTGCCATATACTTGCTTGTGGCTTAAAAGTCTTGGTAGGTTTTGGTTAAATCACTCCCTAGTAGTTTCTGAAAAGCCATTTAGATTAAAAATGAAGATCTAGGGGCCAGCCCGGTGGCATTGTGGTTAAGTTCATGGGCTCTACTTTGGTGGCCTGGGGTTGGCAGGTTCCAATCCCCAGCGCAGACCTATGCACCACTTATCAAGCCATGGTGTGGCAGGCATCCCACATATAAAATAGAGGAAGATGGGCACGGATGCTAGCTCAGCAAAAAGAGGAGGATTGAATGGTGGATGTTAGCTCAGGGCTAATATTCCTCACCAAAAAGAAAAAAAGAGAGAACAGAATAAAAATGAAGATCTGAAGGACAGACTGATGCTCACAGAGAGTAGTTTCAACTCACTCCCCCAGTTCAAGGGAGAAAGGCCTCAGTTTTCCTGAATTTGAAGATTGTTGCTGCAGCTTGGGACCACTGCTTACAGAATGATTGCTTTCATAACTTTGCTATTATTTATAATCTTCTTAAGAACATGCTTGCTGATGTTTCTTTTCTTGTATACCCACTTCTTTAAATACTTACAAGGCAGTTTAATGGGTCAAAGATATGAAAATTTTAGTGTTTTTATACATATGGTCAAATTATCCTCCAGACAGTGGGTACCAATTTTCTCACTTGCCAGTGATGCTCCTGGTAACATTTTTGCAGGCACTCTGAAGGGTTTCATTCACTAGAGCATGCATTTTATGAACGTCTACTGGTAGATCAGTCGTCATTCTGAAAATATGACAAGCCATAACAACCCATTGACACGAATTTAAATTATCTTGGTTTTCATTGTTGTAAGTTCCTGTCAAATCATAAAAAAGTATCAGTGACACTCTCAACAGAAACCTGAGCCAACGTAGGGTCTCCACTTGGATATAATTGTGCCTGAGATAATAGAATACTGGGCTTGCTTCACTGAGCAGATCACATTTGAACTGCATGTGCATAGCTCAGCAACACAAAGCACGAGGTGTCATTATTAACAGTTTTGTCAGTTTTACTGCCTAAACATTTCTTGGATTTCTCTCTCCATCCTCCCTGTAGAATGCATCTAGGCTACCATCTTCTCTCACCTATACCACTGAGGCAGGTCTGGTAACTCATTGTGAATGTACCTTTGCCCTCTCGAATCTGTTTTCAATCCTGAAGTGAGAGTGATATTTTAAAAATATAAACATGATTATGTCAGCCGTCTGCTTAACTAAAACCCTCAATGAAATCTTATTGCTCTTTAAATAAAGAAAATGATTTTAATGTTGCCTTTAAAACTGCATGTGATCTGATGCCAAAGTACCTCTGCAGCTTCATCTTGCTCCTTGTCCATCCTTGCTTTCTGCTTTCAAGTCACACGGAGATTTTGATCTCCCAAGTCATCCATATTTACTTCTGTGTCAGGATATTTGCACATGCAGTTTCCTTTTCCTGACACACCATTCTTTTCTCCCATCCGTCTGTCTCATAGTTTATTCCTCACACCCTTTAGCTATCATCCCCAAGTCATTTAGAGTTTCCTCGATCCCCAGACTCTATCAGATGCTTTGCCTAATACTCTTTCTGAACACTGTGCCATTTTCCCTCTAGCACCTACTGCAGCTTGAACTTATATATTTGTGTTACTGTTTGATGACTCTGTCTCTTCCATGAGACTGTAAGCTCTTTGAGAAGAGAAAATGTGTCTGTTTATTATTATAAATTAGGGTTCCAGAAATGCCTGTAACACAGTAGATACTCAGTAAATATATGTGAAGTGACTGATGCAAGACTTCAGAAGACCTGAACTTCTAAAGGAAAGGGCAACCAGAGTGATATTACGTAATTGAAAGGTTTGAGACCTGCCTGTAGATCCGTGGTTCCCTACCAGGAGTGATTTTGCCCCCCAGGAGACATCTGGCAATGTTTGAACCAAAAATGTTGTCACACCTAGGAGGTGCTCCTGGCATCTAATGGTGGATACAGCCCAGGATGCTGCTTAAAGATCCTCTAAGGTACTGGACGGCCAAGGTTGAGAGACCCTGCCTTAGAGTGAACTCTCTTTGAAGGGTAGAGAGTTCCCCCAGAACAGTTAGGGAAGACTTTAGCAAGTTGATCTTGGTTGTTAAAATCTTTAGTTCTGCTAACTCAATCTACATGGCGCTCAGCATTGAGACATTTATAGAAATATACAGGGATAATATTCAAATTATTTAACTACAAGTATAGCATGGACAGTGACTAATGAGAATGGGTGTTTGTTGTTCAGAAAAACAAAACAAAACAAGATGGCAGGCAGTATTAGCTGAATATCAGCTCTAGTTATACACTACTTGCCATTTTGTGGTTTTCTAGAATGTTAAAAAAATTAAGGTATTTATGTACAAAATAAAAATAAACAAACTTTTGTTAATACCAACTCACATCTGAGTGCTAAGTTACATGGTAACAATCGTTTCATCGTGCTGTTTCCTTCCTGGCTTGCTCATGCTTCTCTCACCATGATTCAGTAAGTGGTTCAAATTTACTCCCTCTTTAAGCAGTGTTTCCATTGTTTGAAGCAGAGACTACATGCATATTTCTGAGGATGAGACCCTTCACTCTAGTGAATTCTAACCAGATCTCAAGATTGGTCTTTCTTAGGAGGCAGAGTATCTTGCAACTCATTCAAAAATGTGTCTATAATAGGTAGATAGATGTAGGAAGCTGAAGAAAAGGAGTATGAAAAGACAACAAATTTGGTCATAGGAAGGCCCTTTTGGTTATAGGAAAACAGGGGAAAGATGATACTATTTTGAGTCAACTAGGGCAGGGCGAGGAGATCCAGGAAGGATGCAGAGATGCCAACAGAATAGCAATTTGTGAATGTGAATCCAGAATAAGGATTGTCTCAAAATGCAGGCAGACAAGAGGGTATGGTGCATTCAAGAGAAAAGGCACGAGGGTGTGGGTGGGTCATAGTGGCACAAAAAAATGAACTATATAGGAGAAAGAAGAGGTGGAAGAGAAACACGAGGAAAGTATGCTTGACTCTGGCATCTACTTGTTTTGGTAGATTTTCTAGTTGACTCATGGGTCTGCCTTTGCTGCCTCAGCGTCCGACTTAATTAAGGGATTGGGGACAGTTCATTTAAGTGAGCTTCTTCCTCTGGGAGCTCAATCCTAATTGTCTCAAGGCTAATTCCCCACTTGCCTGGAAATGGTACTGGGTCAAGGGAAGCACCTAGCAAATCATGTCACTTTACTGTTTAATTTTTGTTTCTTACTATGATAATATAAAAATCTATTACAAAAAGCAAAAAGGACAAATCAGAGCAACAAACAGCATTCACCTGCCCAGCACCTCCTCACCCCTGAGTTCATCACCTCAGCCATAATCACTTTCAACTTAACAGCTCTTTCTCCCTGTATCTAAGTCCGTACTTTTAAGTTTATATTCCTGTTTCTTAATTTGTCTATTTTAGAAATAATCTACTTACTCCTCACTTTGGAAGATAAAGTTTTATCTCTTATCTTCACCCCCCCCCCATCCTCCCAGTTTTATTACCCCACATTTTTGGCTAAATCCATATTAACATGTAATTTGTCATGAATCGGTAAGTGTTATTCGTAGCTGAGCAAAGTAGTGGATTGCACAATTCCTTTCTTGTATAATTTGCTGGGTTTTTTTGCATTTAATAGTGATCTCATTTTAATACTTTTTCAGTTTACATTGAATCTTCAGCTAAACAAGGGCTGTGTAAAATATATATATAGTAAACAAAATAAATATATATATGCATGTATAAGTATATATGTATATGTGTTATATATATATATAATTTTCTACAATGTAGACCTTTCAGAGAATATTAATAGATTCCATTTTTTCCTTGGAGACACCCATTTTGTGCTACTTGACCTTTGCTCCAATCTGGGCTTGTTTCTCCCTGGGTCTAGAGTTTCTCCTAAGGATTTCCATTTGCTGTTATTTTTTACATACCTTTCACCCTTGCATTGTGTTGGCTCCCTCCCTGAATCCTATTTTTTGTTTATTCCTCTGATTTGCTGGAGCACATCTTCCAGGAGATTTCTGAGAACGGATGCATAAGAAGTAAGTTTTTGGAAGTTTGCTTATCTGAAAATGGCTTTATTGTGTCATCACAATTGAATGATAGTTGGACTTGACATAGAATTTTAGGCTGAATAAAATTATTATTCATAATTTTTAAGTCATTGCTCCATTGTTCTCAAGCATCTCTTGTACTCTTGAGAAGTCTAGCATCTCTTGTTACTCTTGAGAAGTCTTATGGTATTAAGATTCATATTCATTTTAGGACTTATTGTGTATCCCAGGAGCTCTCAAATTCCACTATGATGAACACTTTTTGTTGTTCTTTTGAAGATTGGAACTTGAGCTAACATCTGGTGCCAATCTTTTTTTCATTTTCTTTTCTTCTTCTCCCCAAAACCCCCAGTACATAGTTGTGTATTCTAGTTGTGAGTGCCTCTGGTTGTGCTGTGTGGGACACTGCCTCAGGATGGCCTGATGAGCAGAGCCATGTCTGTGCCCAGGATCCCAATCAGGGAAACCCTGGGCCATCCAATCAGAGCCTGTGAACTTAACCACTCAGCCCCACGCTGGCCCCTGAACACTTTTAAAAAATTAATTTTGCTGGACATTCAGTGGGTCTTTCAACCTGGAAACACCTAACTTCTAACTATGGAAAATTTTTTTAAGTTAAAAAATTTTTTCCTCAATATTTTTTCTATTCTCATTTTCTGTAAATATTATTTTGATGTTGGCTCTCCTGGATAGATATTCTAATTTTATTATTTTCCATCTCTCAGTTCGTATATTCTACTTTTTGTGACATTTCTTCTATATCTTTCAATGCTTTCATTAATATATCACTTTTCTGCTATGATTTCCTTTTGTAAATAACATGTTTTTATTTATTTTCTATCATTCCTTTAAAACTATTCATTATAGTTTCTATAATAATATAAACATATTATAACTATTAATTATAGGTTGTTTCCTTATTCCAGTATTCTGTATGTCTCCTATGAGCTCCTTTTTTAGGTTGGTTGTTTTAGTCTCTGTCTTTCATGGTAGCGATTTCCTTAAATGTCTTGTGATTGTTGGCTGTCCATTCACGTGGATGACGGAGGCGACTGAAACGCCTACTGGAAGCTGTGTGCGCGGGCGGGCCTTATTCGTGGTGTGTTTTCACGTGTGCTCTCCTCAGTTCTGTATGTGCCTCCTCAGTATGACAAAGTGCTAAGGAAAGTACACCCACCCCTCACCACGTTCCATGACAGGTGGGCGGGAAGGCACAGTCACTGGGTTGGGTGGGACAGGGGATCTGAAGTTGTCACTGCTTCTCATAAAAGCTTTCAAATGATCTTATTTTCGGTTCTTTGCTGAATGCCTTTATGGCAAGTATTCATTTGCTATTTCTCACATGGCTCCTAGTTGGCTCACCAGCCCCTGTCCTCTGCAAGGTTAGATTTCTGCTTTCAACTCCTTGCTGAGTCAGTTACCCACCTTAACAACTGCTTTCTGATTTTGTTGACTCCTCTCATCTGCTGTTATCTGGTGTCCCATTGTCTTTGTCCTTGTAAGTTTAGACTTTTTGTTTATTCTCAATAAGTCACTGAGAAGAGTTTTCTTCATAAACAGATAAACACAAATATTCAATCTTCCATGTTTAACCAGAGCTCAACCTTAATTTTGTTCATTTCAAAATGAATATAATATGTAAAAGCAAAGTGGAATCGAACTACATTCATTTCAGTTACACATATTCAGTTATAATTGTTACAGGAAAACAACACCAATCAAAACAAGGGGGAATGAATTTAGATGGTTAAGTGATTCTGCTCATCCAGTAAACACAAGCTCATTGACATGGCCCAGAAGTTTTACTCAATTGGAGAAATAAGATTGTTTCCAATTGCTGAAAAAGCAATCAGTCCACACTGGATTTATTGCAATAACACTAGGTCCTTTCCTAGGATATTTCTTGAAAGTTATTTGAACCAAAAGAGTTTTTGCTTTTAGAACTTAATTTCAGTGTACGAAACAATTCCATTGCTTAGGAAATTTTAGAGAGTCTTAATAATACCTATTTGGGGAATTGTTTATCAAGATAGTGAAACATTATAACTCTTTCATGAAACCTAGGCATTTGTTCAAGATTAAGAGATAAAATAAATGGTAAGGAAACAGAAAAAAATCTGACTTTGATATTTTTAAATTTTCTATATAAGTAAAAACTAAATAGCTTGCGAAGTGAAGAGAAATAAGAATAAACACCACTTTTAAAACATTTTTTTATGTCACCTATTTGCTGTCTTTGTTATGTCTCTTCAACTCTCTCTTTGTCTTTCTCTCTCTCTCTCTCTCTCTTTATATGACCCTCTTTTGGATCTTTATCAGAGTCGGATCAAGTGTGTATTGTAGTCTGGTTCAGTGCAGTCTAATCTGAGATTTTTCCTCGCCAGATACCAGCATTCTGAAGTCAGGACAGACCATGAGGAGACACTAATGGACCCTGTGTTCTGATTTAAGAATTTCTTGCTGAGCACTTGCTACTGGGTCACCAGCTGGCGCGATTCAACTCAAGAGAGATACCAGGTTTTCTCAAGGAAACCATTCCACAGCTAAAGAATTAAAATACTAGAAAGCGGTTCTTTATTCCAGCTGAAACCAGAACTAATTTTTTTTTAACTCTTTCTAGCTTGTAAGAAAAACACTTAAGACTATGGTATTTTCCTCTGAGTACAGCTTTTGTTATAAATCGTCATAACATAAGCAATAGAGAGCTCACTTTTTACCATTACATATCCTGCCCTCCACAGACTTGACATATACTTGAAATGATATGTTTTTGAAATTTCTGGAAATCAGGAAGGCTTGTTTTTTTTTAAATTAAAATATGGAAAATAAGTAATGAAAACATAACAAGCACCTACATTGCTTTCTTTTTGTATTAATAACTGCTTTTTGTCACATATACATCCTTTGCATGTACACACAATTACACATATGTGTGCACACACACAAAGACATATTATATTTTTAAATAAATAAAAGCATACTAAAGTCCCCTCTAACCAGCCCCGCCATCCAATTTCCTTTCCTCAAGGTGAACGTTATTATGAGTTTTGTGTCTATTTTTCTTGCCCATTTATTTTTATGTTCTAACATTCTTATAAATATCCATAAAACACATATTATATTTTTTATTTTAAGGTTATCATAAATCAATGTTATTCATTGTATACAGTTCTGCCTTTCTCTTTTATACTCAACATTAAGCATTTAAGATCTATCCAGCTTGACCTATATAGAATGAATTCATTCATTTTGTAAGGCACTGATGTATAGTGCCTTTTCTTTGTACATTCAAAATTGTGTATATTCATTAGCCTAATGATGGGCATTTGGGCTGCTTATAAGTTTTAACACTGGAAAAAAGGAATGAGTGATGCAATGAGCATCTTTGAGGGCACAAAGAGATTTGGCCTGGGCAATAAAACTGGAGATGGAATGGTTTATTGGGATTTGCCATTATGTGATCCACTGTAGAGTATCTATATTTATACACACAGGTTGTTTGCATTCTGCACCTGAATTAAAGAGACTCTTTTGGTGGGAATGTAAATTGGTACAGCCACTGTGGAAAAAAAATATGGAGGTTCCTCAAAAAATTGCAAATAGACATGTCATATTATTCAGCAATCCTACTTCTGGGTATATTTATCTGAAGGAAATGAAATCAAGATCTTGAAGAGGTATCTGCACCCCCACGTTCAGTTCAGCATTATTCACAATAGCCACAACATGGAAAAAACCTAAGTGTTCATCAATAGGTGAATGGATAAAGAAGATGTAGTATATACATACAATGGAATATTATTGAGCCATAAAAAAGAAGGCAATTCTGCCATTTGCAACAACATGGATGGATCTTGAAGGCATTATGCTAAGTAAAATAAGTCAGACAGAGAAGGACAAATACTATACGGTTTTACTATATGTATAATCTAAGAAATGCCTGAACTCATAGAAACAGAGAGTAGATTGGTGGTTGTGAGAGGTTGAGGTGACAGGAAAATGGGTGAAGGTGGGTCAAAGAGTACAAACTTCCAGTTATAAGATGGATAAGTCCCAGGGATCTAATGTACACCTTGGCGACTATAGTTAACAATACTGTAGTATATACATGAAAGTTAGTAAGAGAGTAGATCTTAAAAAAAATAAAATAAAAATAGTAACTATGTGAGGTAAGGGATGTCTTAACTAACTTTATTGTGGTAATCATTTCATAGTATATATGTATATCAAATCATCATGCTGTATACCTTAAACCTACACAATGCTATATGTCAATTATATCTAATAAAGCTAGAAAAAAATGAATTCTTTAGAAGGAATTGAAGAAAAGAAACTTTGTTCTTTCACTTGTGTCAATTGCCATTATTTTTAAAAAAATCAATCACTGTTCCTCATGTGACATGCCACAATGTTTTAAAATCTCTCATTACTGCTATCTTCCTATCAATTTCTTATTATGTTCTTGATAGTTTTTACTTTAGATATTTTAATACTATGTCACCTGATATGGCATCAATACGACAACTTGATTTTTCTCATAGAATGCATTTCACTTTAGATTTTCATGTATTTTTGATTTTACTATAATATCATGCTTTCTTGTCTGTTGGCTTTGCTCATTCTTTTATTTTAACCCTTATGAGTAGCTTTATGAAAGAATATCTTTTATTCATACTCATGAATCAGTGTCCTCTTTTGAAAAAATTTTTTTAGAGAAGACTGTGTTACTTTTATATTTTTTGCCAAATAGACACGGTCACAGTTCTTTTGATTGTCTGATGTTTTTGTTTTAAGCTTTATTTCTCTTTCTATATGGATTGATTATTTAAAATTTTTTCTCTACAATTTGGACTGTGTATAGTCTGCTTTCAAGTCCAATCATGATTTTCTTATTTTTTTAAATAAATGCTTTTATCTATACTTCTCTGATAATCCAGAACAAGAAAGATACTGCAATGCGTGAAGATTCTCTAAAAAAGGTACAGTGAACTGTACTCCCTCATTTCTTTCCCTCCACTCATGTCCCATTTTGCTAATATGACCTGGGATTTTTGTTACAGTTTATCACTTATCAAGTACATTATAGATCTTTTTTACTAAAAAAGTCATTTCTGATGTTCAAACACTCTTTTGTATCTTTATATAAATAACTGTTTGTATTTACTTGTGAATTTAAACAGTTAATATGATCCTGGTAGTTCTTTTATACTGTATTTTTGCATTCACTAATTCTTTCGTTTGATCTCTTTCTTAGTTTACTGGTAAATATCTTCAAGTAACAAAAAACCTAAATTTTGAGGGTATTTAAATACCCATGAACGTATATGCATCGTTTTATATGTGGATGTCAATATTTCAGTATAAAGGATTCTTAAGGTGCAATTTTTTCCTAATCATATTTCTCTCGACATTTCTCCATTTGTTTTCTATTATCTAATGCACAAGGAGAATTGAGAGTATCCTGATGTTATTCCTTTACAAGTAAATTTTTAAATTTGATATATGGGAGTTTTTATCTTAAGATTTCAGAATTTCCATGCTATATCTCGTTTGCCATTTTTTAAAGATTAAGCCCAATAATTGACATTTTGTAGGTCAAAAACTGTTGAATAGTAGCAATTTCATGTTTTTCTCCTTTTATATGGCACACAATTTTTATCTGTAGATTATGATCTTCCTCTATCTCCAAGAAATTCTAGGAAGTTTTCTTTTATTGTATCTTTAAATATTGTTTCTTTTAGTGAATTATTTGTAAATTTAATTTGTCATCTTTTGTAACAAGATCCTCTGCTCTTTGATTACTGTCTTTGTTCACATTGCCCATTTCTTGTACCTTTGAAGAAAAAATATTTTTAAAAGCATATTCAGTTTTCTGCTTCAATTAATTTCCTTGCCTTTTTTTTGTCAACAGTTACAGCACCATTTTCATTACATTTTATAACCTTATAATCCCTTGGTTTCTAGAGTGTATGTTTCATTTAACATATAGAGTTCAGAAACTAGATGCTGTCTAAAATTTACTTGCATTTCTTATGATAATTTACTTTTCAAAATATATTCTTATTTTATTTCTTGTTTATAGTGCAGTTGCAAAAATTTTTAGCTTAAATTACTTGGTTCTTCCCCATTCCCCATTTAAGAAAAGGGACATGTCTATCCTGGTGAACTCTTACCCAAGCAGATGAGGTCATTATTTTGTTCACTGTAGGGTGGGAAAGATTTAGAATCCTTATTCTCCTCATTAGGCTAGATGCATGGGTAATTCAGCTTTATACCTCTAGGTTTCCAGTAGATTGAGTTTTAAGAGCAGGAAACTAAACAGTGTTGAGTCCCAGTAAGGAAGCTGCCTCTTTGCAACTTTGTCTCAGTGCTTGGTAAAAATTATATACCGAGGGTGAAACTTTCCATGTCTGGTTTCTTGTTTGGTCTAGACTTTGTTCTGGCGTTTGATAACTAACTCCAGTTTCTCCCCTGATGTTCCTGCTTGCTGAGTAGAAAAGTATCCTGCCTTGTTAGAGGAATGTCCCCTCATTTCAGCACAACATGCTCCAGTCATGTTTCAGGCCAATGTGTTAGAGACAAACTGAAGCATGGAATATCCCTGCTGCTTGCAGACATTTCTTTGGGTGTTCCTACACCTGGACTCCTAGTCTTGGCAGAGCTGCTACAAATACTATTGATGTAAGGGAAACTACTCCAGGTTGACTGGTCTTATCTCTCTCACTGCCTAGCTATGGAGTCAGCCTCAATACAAGGTATTGCTTAGGGTAAAAATGGCTTCTTTTATCTCTTTACTGAAACACTGCACTGCTTTCTCCAAAAGCAGAAGTTATGGTGTGGCATGTTGCTACTTCCTTCAATTCTGTGCCATTTGCACTATGTATGGCAGGATTCCCTAAAATGTGTGGGGTGAGTTTGGGCCCTGGTTTCAGGTTTCAGGACTTTCTACCCCCAAACCCTCCATTGTTGTCTTCTTTTATTCTTCATTGGGGGGATGGGGGAGTTAGCAGGGTAGTAGAAGGCAGTGTATACCAGTTCCTCAGCTACATTGTTCCTGGAAGTATCCCTTTAATTCTTTTGAATTGAGTCTGCTGTGTCTCTGAAGGGTGAATGATAGCAGTCCTAAGCATTCGTATTGGAAACTGTTTACTGGAAATGGAAATTACAGTGATGTAACAGATGAGACCACCTCAATCTTGACACATAGAGATAGCTTTTGGGAAACTAAGATTTTATTATGAAATAATAATTAAATCACTGTTGTGTGCATTTTTTCTAATCCATGAAATGACCATGAAATATGTCAACTTTTTCCAGGAAGTCACTATGAAATCAGCACAAAACTTCCATCAAAAATGGACCACTGTCAAGATTAGAGCTAGGATTGCTGGAGGCACTATATCTGTGCTGCTCTAATTAAATGTTTCTTGTCAGGAGAAAAAGCTTTTATTACTTTTTTAGAACTAATTTCTCGACTGCTTGGCCTGGGCATAAGAGGGTTGCTGGAGACAAGATGGGAAATATTATCGTGTAGGGTCTTGTTGCACTTTTAGTTAGCATCTTGCGACTATGAGTAAAGAGACCTTTAATAAAGTTTAATTTAAAGGACAGAACCTGCCTTGTGTATTTATAACCCAATGTGATTTGTCTGGTTTTACTTCCCCCACACAATCTGTTTTATCCAATATGAGCTTCCTTTAGCATTCCCATGCTCGAAACCTACTACTCCTGTGGTTAGGTACGTTTGCACTCCCCATCATGTGCCAAGAAAGACATTTAAAGTTAAGAAAGGTGTAGACACTGGTCTAACAAGTCATGTAAGCAATCCACATATCAATCCATCCATTCATCTTTAAATTCAGCTAGAAACACAAATCCCAAACTACTTTAGTCTTCAGTGTTAAAGACTGTGCAGAAGCTATTTACATTTAAGTTTTTAAAGCTATTCATATTCAAAATTTTCTAGAAAAATATTTATCTTAAATGGGTGGTAGTACCCTGCACATATTATAAAAGTATCCAATATATTAAATTTGATTGATAATTTAAAAGTTATCATCTGGATACAAAATATATATACATATCCAATATTTAGGGAGAAATATTTATTTACAGGAGAAAATATTCACCTTGTCTTGTGAGGTGAAAATAAAATTATTTAAAAAATTTGCGTAGAGGATTTTTGTAATAAATTTGGAGAATATATAGCAACAAGTTAACAATGCTGTTCTCTGGGTGGTGGAATTGTGGGTGATTTTTATGCCTTTCTTCTTTTTGTTGATTTGTATTTCTAAATTTTTTCTATATAAACATGTATTACCTGTGTCCCACGTGTAAAAGGAAGAGAAAATTATATGTAATACATATATTTTAAAGCATTTCTAATTTAACTGTACTTGCTGCTAGCAATTTCATATCATTTGGCTTGGCTCACTGAGCTTCTCAAGTGATACCAGGCTGTTTATATTAGAGAGTACTACAAATTGGATAACCAAAAGTCTCCTAGAGAGAGCTCATAAAATGACATGGTTGGATGGAAACCTGAACAGATGGGCTAACTCTACCATGTGCTATATTAACCCTGCTGTTCTCAGACTGGTGGCCAATAACACATTGAAAAAGCACAATTCTAAAAATAAGTTGGTGAAATGGAAGAGGATTAAGCAATTTAATCTACGAGTTGGGACTTGGTGGACAAGCATATGTTGAAATGTTTCACTCTTATTAAGACCTGTTTTTATGACTATGAAAATACTTGAGCTTCAGAGGAGTCCTGGGAAGACGAACTCTAATGGGGGATGAGGGACCAGCAGCCCAGTGTTTCCAAGCAGCTTGACAGAAGTCAGTATATTACATTGAAACTAGTGTCAGTGGTGCCTCATTATGTATATGATGATGCTAAGCAAAGGGAGAGTGGAGTTGTAATTGGCTAAATAAAACGAATAGAATGGTTTCCTGTTCTGCATGTTCCAATCACTGGTTGGAAATCAGTGGCAAAAATACACATAGCACTGTAGGAAAAAAAAATTCTGTTATCTGCAGAGAAGTCAGAGCTTAGTCTTGAGTGATCTCCCTGAATTATACATAGAAAAAAAAAGAATTTAAAGAAATTCATCATCAGAATTTAAAATAAAACTGTAACTAAGAATAGGAACCTACAACTTTTGGAAATATTTCTTTTAAATAACTCTAGTTGCTGGTCCATTCAATCTCTACAGATATCTACAGGGTCACTTAGTAGTATAGCAACAGAGAAAAGGCTGGTAAGTCCATTTTCAGCAGAGACTGTGTTGTTAGAAAGCCTGATTTCTTGTCACAAGCCTGTCATTAATGAGGTTGATGACCTTGAAAAACATCACTTGTGCTCTATGAGACAGTATCCTCTTAAAAAATGGAGCTAAATAGATGAAATCTGAGGGCCACCCCAATGTTGTGATTCTGTAAAAAGCATACATTTTAGAATTACTTACTTCAAAGTGAAGTTGTCTAGAAGGAACTTGTGTGCTAGAAGAGGAAGCTGGAATGATGTGATATCCTCAAGTCTGTTTCTTGAAAGCATTTTGCAAATTTAATATTCAGTCAGATAACAGCAGGTGAGCTGGGGAAATTAGGTTAGAGAGTCTCTTGTTTGAAGTGAAATGAAAGAAATTGCCCTTCTTTCAGTCGCATTTTGTGTTTAGTCATGGTTGAAGACCTGCGTTGGCCTCAACTGCCAAACTCTGATTAATAATTCAGCTCTATCCAACTCACTTCTACTTTTTCCTGCCAAAAATCTGACTATCTCCAAATGACTCATTTGACGTTAGTGTTGGTGAGAAACCAGCGAGGATTATCTGGAATTTATTTAAAAACTAACTAAATTTTTCATTTAACTCAAAGTCAAAAACATAAGCACAGTCACATTAGAATAAAACAATACCAGAAATTAACTTCGGGTTTCTTAGAAGAATTGAGTTGAAGACCAGTGGTTTCCACACCAATCTGAGGAACGATGATCTTTCAAATTTGTAGTCTATCATTCTAAAGAATTTCAAGACTGCTATTTTATGACTATAAAGATTTAATTTGTTACTGGAAAACTGATTGACTGGCATAAAGTAACTCCACAGGTTGATAAACAAAAACAGCAAAACATGTCATAGTTATAATATTCAATTCATATTGTTTAAATATTAGCTAGTATTAATAACAAATCAATACAATTTTCTGAATGCTTGCTATGAAGGAAGGGTGAGAGAATGGAGAAATGACTATGAGAAATACAATACAATAAAATAAAATGATCTTTGGAAAGACCATTAAAATTATGAGGGTTTGTTGGTATTAAAAATAGTAGAGATGGCATCATTGAGCTTATACAAAGAGAGTTCACTGAAGCCAGAGAAAGCAGACTCACTGACATGCTAGGGAAGGAGATTATGTTTTAATTATATATCTCAATCTGACAAAGAATGTCATCATCAATATCAGTTGGATTGGAGGGGAGATGGTCAAGAAATGAAAAGCATCCCCTGGAAGGTGTCAGGGATGTTAGTGAAGGGTGAAAGTGAAATTTGCAGATCACAGAATAAGATAGTTCCTGCTGCAAGATATTTCTGTCAGAGAAGTGAAAGATCTTTCCAGAAAGGAGTAGACCAGGTGCTGATAGATAAATATTAAGAATTTCCCTCAAATTATATATTTTGTAAAGATTAGAAGAAGGAAAATCTAGTGAGATCTATTACTGGACAATCCACAATGAAAAGCTTGAAGATAATGACTGAATGGGGAAGACATAAAACACTGAGAGATGAGTTGACACTTGAATCTAGACTACGCCGATAGATTCTGCACATTGAAAGCAGCAAGATGGACAACTAGAACACAGGAGAGAGCATCCTAAATTTAGTAGGGGAACACATCTAAATCTCCAATTATCCTACTCATTTAATGACTCGAAACCACGTTTTTTCCCGTTCTCTATTAAACTGGTAGTTTTAAGTAAAACTTCTGGGTGAAGTGATTCTCTAGACATATCTTTATTTCGAGGAATTTATCCAACTGTAAGTCACTTTAGCAGTAACTCTGAGCCTGAGACTGAGACCAGTACCTTTTCTGATAGGAATCATTGGATTACAGTTTTACTCCAAAATATTGAAGGGGGAGTTACATTTCCAAAATGTCTCCCATCCAACCACCTCTTGTCTGCTACTCCTGACTATTGATTACCATTTCCTGAATGCTTGGTATGTGTTAAACACTTTGCAAACAGCTGTCAAATCCTACAATTATTTACAAATTAAATAATTAAACGCTAGGGGGTGAAATGACTTCTTCGAGTCACACAGATAGAAAATTCAAAGTAGAGATTCAAACTCAGCTTGACACTGAAACACCTGTTCTGTCCACCTCACCTTGTTCTGTTGCCACACCCAAGCCTTGTAAAGGATTGACAACAGGTGTGGGAATCCCCACCTTCTGGTTAGGGTTCATTAGCTTGGCTAATACATGGGGGAAAGCAGAAGCAAACCAAATTCCTACTTTTAAGAGTTTTAACATTCTTGTCCTCGAAAAGACCTAAGGTAAGACAATGAAGTGGACCCAAATCAATTTAAAAGTCCTTACTTTTCCTCTCGGGGTTTTGTTTCCTCCCTCCAATCCTATATTTTAGTTACCCCCAAGCACTTGCTCTCTCCAGTAACTGCTAAGCTGGAAAGTAACCAACAGCTTAGATGTTATGTTGTTACCCAGAATGTTTTACTTTACGAAATTCCCGAAGTCCTAAATCACTCAAACTCCAAAGAGGAAGCCAAGGGTAAGGGTCTTGGCTTCTGAGGAAGGGACATTTTGAGTAGAGGAGTTTTCTCAGAACTCCTTATATCCCACCCAGGAGGCCATCAATCGGATAAATACAACATTGACTCGGTGCTTAGACTGTACGCAAAGCATCTTTTTTCCACCCTTGAAAATCCTTCAGGCTTTGCGTGTGTTTCTTCCCAGAGCTCATCCTCTCTACAACTTTGAAAAATGAATTGCTGTGTGTCTATGTCTTCTTTAAAAGTATTTTCAGTTGACGTGCTGACCCAGAAGAAGAGGTAGAAGCTTTTAACTTCTACATTAATGAAACCAGGAAAACAAAAGATTTTTCAAGCAAGACAATTTCTATATAGGTCCCTTAGCAATGAAAGAAAGCTAATTTTAAAACAGAAGCTCTTTGCTCTCCATCTGTATCCCATGAAACTCCACACCTTAAAAATCCTTGCAAACAGTCCAGTTGATGTAAGGATGCAGCAACAAAAACAAAATTTCAAGACTATTTAAACCTTCACCCAGAATGTTTGCCCTCATTATCAGTGCTTTCTTCTCATTAAACGACTAGATCATCTACAAATCTTTGTTTGGAGTAAATATGGACGGAATGGAGACAGATTCTGTAATTTTTAAAAACATTTAATTTCTATGTTTTGATTCAAAGTTCTTAGTTTCTCCAACGTATGTGTTCATGTTTCACTATCTTGACAAGACTCTATAGCAAAAAATTGTAGCCTTAAATGTTAAACAAAGAATTTCAATGGCAATTTACTCAGAAATTTATTTCTATCATCCCATATCTCTTCAGTCTCCCTGAATCCTGCACCTGTGAGGGAGATTTTGGACAAAGTGTTTAGAGCCATTTGGGGATTCCCTCAAATCTAACATTTTGTTGGCTGCGAGTTGTACCCCATTATGTGCTACACTGCATTTTATTTCCCACATTTGGCACTTTTAGTGATAATTCCTCCAAACAGACACAGAGAGCCATGCTTGGTATTCTTTAAAGGGAACAAATAGATGAGCTAATTGTTTTAAATGCCTCCAATGAGATAAGTGGCAGGATGCTGGAATTGATCACCTAATTACCTATTTGTTATTGCAGAGAAGAGGAAAATCCAGCCATAATTAATGTTTAGGGAATGCAAAAGTTGTCATCTTAAATCAAGGTAAAATATAATAATCACACTGAGGTCTTATTGCAGAAAAATACAAATAGATGGTAGGGGATCGGCTACTTAGCTTTTCAGCTAATTGAGTGCTGGCATCTGGGATATGGTATTACCAAAGAATTAGTCAGGAATTTAGTTCTGACTTGTATGTGTTTTCATTTACAGAACTTTGGACGCCATTCCTTTTGATGTCAAGAGAAGAATGGCCATCGAGTCCTCAGGGCAGAGCCAGTCACACTCATCCACTAAGTATGCAAGTTACTTGCCAGAAAATGGCAGCAGCAAAGCACTATTGCTAAGCAAGTTATGTCATTAGTTATAAGACAAGCATGAAAGTGTCTTATGAGATATACACAAGGAAAGCACCTACAGGATGTATACAAGCCTGTAGAACAGTGCACCTTTCTTTCTGGTGCATGTATTATTTATTTCATGAATAGTCATATTATGATCAATTCGGGAAAAAGACAAAAGTTGTCACAGACCAGGAAGTAGTTTAAAAGAGAATTTGTACATGAATCGCTTGTTCATTTTCTTACTTTTTGCCAATTATCCTGACAAATCTGATGAATCAATTGGCTGATGTTCTGGGTAAATGTTAAGAAGGTTTCTAGTACACATTGGTAACACTCATTGCTCTGTCATCCCGGAAAGAACTCTCTATTTCCCAATCCATCACTAAATTACTAATGTGGAAGTGCTTTTCCTTGGGCTCACCTTTGCTTGCCTCAGAGTGGTTTGGGTGTGGCCTAGAGAAAAAGTGGCCAAGGGGGAAGTGTAGAGTACTTAACTCTGACACGAAGACTTCTGTACCCTGGCAAAGTTGACATGGCATCTCAATATGGACCAGTGCAACTTATGAACAGTAGGGGGACCATGAAATATAGCACCAAAATCTCGACACTTCTGAAAGCTAAAGAAGTACAGATTTATTAACTTTCCAGGATAAGGGCAGTCTCAGGCAAACTGAAACATGTGATTACATTAACCAGGAGATTATGTTAGCATTTAGAGCATTAATGAAAATATTTGTTCCTTCTCTGTCCTCTTTCTTGCACATAATTACCTAGGTTGAACGTGGAAACCTTGCTGGGGTTGAGGGTGGTAGAATGGAGTGCTTGGGTTCCAGCCATCTGTCAGTCTTTCCACTTGGAAAAGAGAGACCTTTTGATATATTTGACCTACCAAGACTTGGATCTATATTCTAGGGACTGGAAAGGGGTGGGGAGAGCAGGACTTAGGTGATGGGGCAAGCCTCTAGTTGTTATACACCAACTGCCAATGCAACTGTAGAACTGCTAAACTAGGTCCTACGTAGTCAGCGGGATATGATATTTGTGGGGATAAGTTTCCTTTCCACAGACAGAGTCAGCTCACTCAGCAGCTTCATCTGTGGGAGCATCTGGCTTACGTGCTCCAAAATCCTGCAAGGTGGTGGAGCTCTCAAACTGCTGTTATGACTATGGCAGATGGAATCTGGTATTAGTAGGGGTTTGGATTTATTATGAGAGCCAGGGCAGGTTTATCCAGGACTTCAGATTGCAAACGAAGCTGCAAGCCTTGTTGAAAACATCTCAACTAGGTGACTAGGAACTGGTAGAGCCAAAGATTAGGATTCATTTCTAATGCTAGGACAGACTATAAATTTCTCTGGTGGTTCCAAATCGAGTAACTTTCAAAGTGGGTAATTTTCATGTTTTAAAAAGATTTTTCAAGATGTGGGAAAGATATGATATGCTTAGGTGTCCTGTTGATATTCTAGAAACGTTTGAAAATGTGAGACATGAGAAATTTGTACGGAGAAATTTTAATTTTGGAGGGTCTGAAAAATTTAATATTCCTGGTAGAAGATAGACCCAAAGGAAAATTGCCACCAAGTAGATTACTGGTGGTGGTGGTGGTGGGATGGGGGGGAGTCCTTTACATCTTGGACCCAGAAATTATTTGAAGAATTTAGGGGAAAAACATGTTTTACATTTACTTTGGGACTTTATATCTATGTAAAGTTAAAATAAGTATCACTAAAATACTACAATAAATTTATTTTCCTAAGGGCAAAATTGCTTTAAGGTGTATTTAATAAGTTGGAACATTAATCTAAGATGCCAAGAGAGTATCCATAAGTCAGCTCATGGTTTGAATATTCGTTTTTGGCCAATTTGTCTTCAGAAAAATTGCCACGTCACAGAAATCATTGCATATATTATGTAATCACAAACGTGGTTAAATGAGCAGAGTAGGCCCATTTGGCTAAAAATAAATTAGAAAATAAAATTCTGAAAAATAAACATTAATGCTGAAATGTTTTGAAATGTGCTATCACCTAGGGTTCATAAAAGTTATTTCCCTTTAGAGGAGGATTTTAAACATCTATAAATAAAAAATATTACAGTCGGCTCTCCTTATCCAAGGGTTTCTTATCCACAAATGCGAAACTCATTGATAGGGAGGGCCAACAGTATTCATTGTACTAAGCCGTTTCATATAAGGGACTTAAGCATCTACAGATTTTGGTATCCGAGGGGTTCCTGAAATCAATCCCCCCAATACTGAGGGGCTACTGTCATTCCTAAAACTCTACAAAATCACTATTGAGAAATGGGGAAGATTGTTCCAGCCCTGCCCCTAATTCATGACAAATAGGCACAAAGCACTTAAAAGGGCATAAGAAGCCATATATCTGCCATTCCATCCAAGTTTTTAAAATATTATTTTATTGCGGTATGAATGCTTAACATGAGATCAACTCTATTTATAAATTTTTAAACATACAATACTTTATTGACTATAGGTATGTGACGGACTGGAATTGACCACCCGAGATGTGTCTCTTTGGCATGAGGATTATTTGGGGCTTGTTGATTTTTAAAAAACTGTAGACAGGAAAGAAACTCTGAAAAATAGAATTTACTTACCCTTTGTCAAGGGACATTTACATTTGCAATGGAAATCTCCATCTGTAAAGTTGTCTCCCTCTCTGTACCTCTAGGTCTGTACCACTGTATCTCTAGAAACTCTTAATGTGGAAGCCAAGGACTTAAATCTGCATAATAATCTTACTCTTGTTTATTGTACTTGTCTGGTAACCTTCTGTAACTGACGCCCCCCCACCCAACATCCTCCTTTGTCTTTAGCTGAAGGTGATATTTAAGGTGGTGGCTTTAGCCATTTTGGCGAATTGCTCAGTTTGCCTGAGCCTCTCCCATGCATAAGTGTTATAAAGCTTTGTTTAATTTTTTCCTGTTATTCTGTCTCATGTGAAATATCTTCCTCTCCTACAGGTACAAGACTGTACAGCAGATCCCTAGAGCTTATTTATTTTACTTAACTAAAATTTTATGCCTGTATTTTAGTAACTTCTCATTTCTCTCTCCTCCCAGCCCCTAGTAGCCACCATTCCACTCTTTGACTCTATGAATTTGGCTATTTTAGATAGCTCATACAAGTGGAAACATAGAGTATTTGTCTTTATATGACTGGCTTATTTCATTCAGCAAGATGTCCTCAAGATTCATTCTTGTTGTTGCTTATTGCAGAATTTCCTACTTTCTTAAGGCTGAATGGTATTCCATTGTATGTATACACCACAGTTTCTTTATCCATTCATCTGTTGATAGACATTTAGATTGTTTCCACATCTTGGCTAATTTGAATAGTGTTGCAGTAAATATAGGAGTGACAGTATCTCTTTGAGCTCCCTATTTCAGGTCTTAGGACATATATCCAGTAGTGGGATTGATGGTCATATGATAGTTCTATTTTAACATTTTGAATAACCACCATACTGTTTTCCATAGTGACTGTATTATTTTGCATGCCCACAAACATTGTAAAAGGGTTCCAATTTCTCCACATCTCGCTAAAACTTATCTCTTGTCTTTTTGAAAATAGCCATTCTAAGAGGTGTGAAATGATATCCCCTGGTTTTGATTGGCATTTCCCTGATGATTGATGTCTTTTGATTGAGGAATTTAATCCATTTACATTTCAAGTAATTATTTACAGAGAAGGATTTACTATTGTTATTTTGACAGTTGTTTTCTGTTAATTTTGTAGTTCTTTTGTCTGTCTTTTCCTGTCTTGCTGTCTTCCTTTGTATTTTGTTGATTTTGTGTATTGATATGCTTTGATTCCTTTCTTTTTCTCTTTTGTGTAATGAGTTAGGTATAATTTTAGTGGGAATTTCAAACATCTGTGAGTAAATGGAAGCTTAGGTAAACTCATGGGATTGCCTGGGGTCTTTGTGGTCAAAACAACTACATAAAGGGCTAAGACATCCTCTCTGGGGCTCAGGAAACATTGCTCTTGAGGTCTGCAGCTTTTGCACATTGAGGAGGTCACCTCAGATTGCTGGGTGTGGTGAGTTATTGGATAAATGCCTTTTAACTTTGAGATAATCACAATTAAGGACAGAATAGTTCAGATAATTTTAAAAACCTTACTATTAATATTTTTCTCAACTTTAGGTGTAATGGGTATATGTTCAGTGCTTAGAATGTAATAATTGAGAAAATTTTGGTACATTAAACTATGTATAAGACTTTTTGACATCAATGTAAAATATATACTTGAATAGATGACGTAGACTAGTGATTTTAAACTTAAAGGTGTAAGGCACTTTTACTAATGCAAATAATGTTGAAATGCTAAGAGGGATGAAGTCATTATATTTATAAGCTTAACTGGTGAGATTTATAAGAATTACCTAAGTATTTGGGGTAGGTTTTGTACATTAGGTAGACAAGCAAAGAACCTAGAAAAAGTTGATTATACTTATAAACTTAACTTAAAATGTTTAAAGGAACGTATTTAACCAAGTTTAAAACCCTCTAAAAAGTGTCTTCAAAATTTATTAGATTTACAAAAGGAATAAGATTTTTAAGGTATACTTTAAAAATTAAGAAAAACTATGTTTTTATATTCATAACTTTGTATAATTGAATGTCAATATTTAAAAAGTAAAAAAAAAAGCCCAAAATCTTTTTTTTCTGTTCATTGAAGTAACTCTCAAGGATACCAAAAAATTCATGTTGGTAGGTGAGAGAAGGATAAATCCCTTGAAAATGTAAAAAAACAAAAAGCAAGATAATGATGCACTAGGTGTCCCAATGATAGTTGATAGCCAAATAAATCATACAAACAATAAAACTGTGGGTTTAGAGAAGAGACTGTCTACTGTGGTCTGAATTGTTCTGGTAAAGCTCAATTAGAATGTATTAAATGATCCCCAGCCTCATCCTCACTAATTGAGTTGAATAGATACTTAAAATCTGTGAAATGTGGTGGTAATAAGGAGACAGAGGTCACTTATCAACAATGCTTTGTTTAAAAATGAGACGATGTTTTCTCCTGTGAAAGTTTCTGAAAATGCTACCCTTCCTTTAATGTAAAGATGTCAGTGTGTTTTATTGATTTATATTTTTGTATTTATTGTTCCTTAAGTGTGGAAATATGTCCCTTTGACTGAACAACGTTTCTTGCTCAGTATTGAAAAATGATCTCATTCCCTTGTAAGTATTAGTCACATTTTAATGGGGACATATTCAACGTTTGTACAAGAACTCCCGCATCTTCTGAAAGCATTATCATCACACATGGGTGAATTTCAATTACCGATGGTGCCACCAATTCAATGTTCTTCTTATATTATGATCGCAGATGAAGGTGAGTTTTAGATGGTCAGTGACTAAAGGCATTGAAGCAACTGATGTCGTTTGCTTTCCTTTTGTATCTTTTTTGCTCTTAATTGTTGCTGCTCCTAATAAGCGAGATGTGTTATTTCAAAATATGCTGAGCTTTGAAAAGGTAAGATTATTTCTCTAAGTGACTAAGTCAATGCATCGTCATTACCTCCTCTTTGGTACATGGGAAACAAAAAGAGCCAGGGTTTGAAGTTCAATTTCAGGGAAGGGAAACAGATTCAACTATTTAATGGAGAAAAGACAAAGTAAAAATTGCAAAGAAAACAAAAAGAACTCTTGAGTTACACTTGGAAAATGGCTTCTGGAGAAGTAGAATTTCTTGTGCACTTGGACCAAAGATGGTCACACAATATGAGATGTTTTGCTTTTTCCATTCAGGCAGCATGAAGTTGAAAGAAGATGCTTTTAAATGTTATTCCAAGTATGGCAGGGGGAGCAGATCAAGGAAAGGCTTTATACTCCATTAGATTGCTCCTCAGACCCCTCACTTGACTTATCGGAAAACTTATTTCCTCCACCATAAACAAGAGAAGAAATCTCTCTCTTGCGTTGATATTGTGTAAAGTGCTGATCACAGTTGCAGTGCTGAGACAGAGCAGGCAGTCAATAAAAGGAAGAGATTTTGAATGTTAATGAGAAAAGTTAAAACCTGCTCAGACAAGTAAGAAGCCACAACCTCTTCTTTGAGGTTCATTTTCTTCATCTGTTACTTGGGTTTAGTGACTCTATTCTCTGGGTGAGGGAGGATTAAATCAATGGAGGGTGTGAAGATGCCTCACCCAGAGCCTGGTTCATCATAGGCACTAAATGAAACTTTTTTCCCCTCCTCCTCTTCACCTACAGATTTGGGAAATAAATGTTTTCTTAGTGCTTTGGTGCTAATGTTTTAAATTTCTAAACTTATGAAACATTTTAACAGGACCTTAAATATAATAAAACAGTATTGTCTAAAGAACTAGGCTATAATTAATGGTCTACATTCTGTGGTAAGTTAAATTAGAGATGAAGTGGCTCAGAAATTCAAAATATACCTATTCTATCGGTGAAACAATTGCATCTGTAGAATAGAAGGAAAAGAACCTGAGAGAAAATACAGTCTACCATCAGTTGATTAACAAGCCTCCAGCCTTGGGCAACCTGATCTGGAAGACAGAGGTGCTAGCTGCCAACTTCTGGAAAAGCTGTTATAATAACCTGTTGATCAGGGAAGCCAAGTTTATTAAGCCTCTTGTGGTCAGAGAGAGCACCTTCTTGACAGAGTTTTAGTAGTATTTGATGGCGGGGGGGGTGTTTTATAAGATTTAAAGATTCGTTTGATGGCAGGACATAATACAATGACATTAGGATAGATGAAAGGCAGAACTTTTTTTTTACATACAACTGCAAATAAGAGAAGGCTGCCAGGCAGGGCCACACATACACCTGTGGATGAGGTAATAGCAAGCTGACGCTGTGGGGTGCAGCTTAGCTACAGCTAGTGGGAAGGGGATCGCTAGGTTTTGTGGGTTCTCCGTGGGTTGGCTAATTTGAATAATTTCCTGGGATCCAGGTCAAATGGACTGTCTCTAGCTGTCTGGCACCTGGCCCTGGGATGATTAGGGCAGGTGCATAATGGGCTGGAGGGTGAGAGCCTGATAAGGGAAGTGTTTGGGGTGTGGCCTTAATCAGCTGTCTAAGAAAGGAAACTGGACTCTTTCCATGGATTCAAAACTGGGACAAGACAGCATTTAAAACAAAACAAAACTATATTACAGAAGACTGTCAGGGAAAGACATTTCCCCTGGATTGGGGTCTGAGCTTACGTGTTTAAGGTGAGTCTGTCATGTCAGGGGCCAATTGGCATTGGGCAAAGTTTATCACGTAATAGTTTAATATTGGGGGAACAAAAAGAGGTGAGGATCTTGAAACAAATTTTGATAAAGAAACTATTGCTTGGTAAGGCAGCTCTTTGCCCAGGTGAACAATCTGTAGTCTTAAGAAGGGGGCTGTTTGGCTAAAGGAGGAAATTGTTTACCTGGACACATTAGTCTTCTGAAACAAATAGTGAAATTATTCATTAAAGTCTTATTTTCTCAGGCTAGACTTTCTTTCTGAGAACAAATAGAAAAGTCACCTTGATACAGGTGGTCTCAGTTCTAAGTCCTAATAGTTAAGCTACGTGTACTCAGATGGTCTTAGTTCTCATAGGAAAGGCTATGACTTGGTTTCTTATACTCTGGGCAGAACATAGAGTGTACTTAAGGAGATTATGAATACACAAGAGGTAATGGCAATTGCACAAAGCAATAATAGATATGCTTGTGAATATATGGGAAAATAGGTTTGAATATTCAAGATTTAGACCTCTTAATATGTGCATTCATATATGATATTGTATAATACAAAGCATGCACCTTGAGGATTTAAAGGAAAAGTGGATTAGGCTACATGTTGTAGTTGAAAGAGAATTGCAATGAGAGAAAGGAAGCAGACTTCAAGCCTTAACTTGACCTTAACTTGTCACTAAGGTGACATTTCTACTTGAGTGAGTCACTGAACTTTAGGGCAAGAACTGTTTCTATTTTTGTTTTTGTTTTTTCTTTGTAACCATGTGCAGAGCTTAGCACAAAATTAATAAGCAATTAATTGTTGGATCAAAGAATGAATGAATTTGATAGAGAAGTATTCATGGAAAAAATAGGTATTGAACTAGGCAATAAATGGCATGGAACTAGGGAGGAAGAAAAGGTATAGAATGTGAGGGAGTAAAAAAGGGATGATACTTTCATAGGACGATGAAACATTAGCTCTTACCAGATACTGAGAGGAATTAACAGTAGAGCTAGTGAGGTGAGGAGGTCACAAGAAAGGAAAGGCCTGAACAATGAGGAATTTATATTTGAAGTGTTGACAGTGGTTCTTCAATTTTTTCCATGAAGCATTCTTAATGACAGAGGGGAGCAGCCAGCTTCTGTGGTCCCAGGACAAAACCTGGAGGGATAATGTTAAGCCCAAAATTTCTATGGTCTTCTGTTTTATCTTAAAATTCTATGTGAAATTTGCATTCTATCCCTGAATTTATGTGTGTAGTTTTTTTGTAAGAAATATTGATTTCTCCCAAACCCTTGAATAAAAATACCATTCCAGCGGGGCCGGCCCGGTGGCGCAGCGGTTAAGTTCGCACGTTCCGCTTCCCGGCGGCGCAGGGTTCGCTGGTTCGGATCCCCGGTGCGGACATGGCACTGCTTGGCAGCCATGCTGTGGTAGGCGTCCCATGTATAAACTAGAGGAAGATGGGCACGGATGTTAGCTCAGAGCCAGGCTTCCTCAGCAAAAAGAGGAGGACTGGCAGTAGTTAGCTGAGGGCTAATCTTCCTCCAAAAAAAAAAAAACACAAAAAACAAAAACAAACAAACAAACAAAATACCATTCCAGGAATAGGCACTATACTTTCTTGGGCACATTATTCTGCCTACCTTACCCTCTGTGCCCCAGGGTCATGCCAACCTCTGTTTGAGGACTGCTTGAAAAAATTTAGTAAAGGAACAATAAAATGGAAACAATCCTTAAAGAATATCAATCACATAGTTGTTTGTAGACAGATATGCATGACGGAGAACATTTTTCAGGCAAGGCACAGTAATGTCTGATGATCCAATTATGTGCTGGCAAGGAGAGTTCAGGAGATGGCAAAATACAGCCCATGCACCAGATTCTGCCAGCTCCCTGTTTTTGCAAATAAAGTTTTATTGGACACAGCCATGCCTATTAATTTACGTATTTTCTATGACTGTTTGGTGCTACAATGCAGAGCTGAGTGTTGCAATAGAGACTGAACAGGCTGGGAAGGTGAAAATATTGACTCTATGGCCCTTTACAGAAAAAAGTTTGCTGACCTCCGCTTCAGTATAAAGTGAGGCCAGTGGGATTGAAGAGGAAAGCAATTAAAATGAAGGGAATTGTGAGGAAATAGTGGCCCCCCAAAAAGTGCAAAACAAAAATCTGCGTTGTGATTTATAGAATGAAGGTTTGAAGAAAGTAAGAAACTTCCACTTTATCTACCTCAAAGGCAACTTGAGGTTTTCATGCCTGGGTGACTGAAAATTGTGGTGTCATTGTCAGACACGGGGTGATGGAGAGAAGAACCAGTTTAGGGGAGCTCAGTCTTTTACATATTGATTTTGAGGTGATAGATTAACTCCAAAAAGTGTCTAATGAGAGGCTGGAAATATTGGATTTTAACTTGAGTGCAAGATGGTGACAGAAGATTTAGATTCAGAAGCCATCGACATAAGATATAGTCGTAGTCATTATAACTGACAGTAGAACAGTCAATACATTTAATAATGAAAGAAAAAATGAAGGTAAAAGGGCAGTTGCTGAGATTCATGCATCGAACAGGGTAACAGAAGAACGAAGTGCCTGTGTATACCCTTGACCACCTCCAGTCTGCCAACTAGTTTGTCTAGCTGTTCTTTGATTCTCTGTGAATTAAATATAAAAGTAAAATGATCAACCCGTATAAAGAGCTGCAAGAAAACAGAGTAAAGGATTTGAATCCCTTTATCAGCTCTGAAAAAATAGGCACAACTGGCAAATTCTAGGGAATATGGACATTATCCAGGAAAACCTGCTATGCTCAGATATTGTAATATTATGGGTCAAATTATGCCTTTTGTGAATGCAGTGAGCTGTATAATATATGCCTTTTAACTATACCTTGATCCCAGCATTAAGAATCAGATGCTACAATGTTTCCCTGGGGGAAAAGGAGTGGAGTGAATCTCAGAAGGGCTTCTAGCTAGTTAGATTTTCGTCAGACTTTCATTTAGTTGTACAGTTCAGATATCTGTCTTAATATATGATAAATGAGCTGTAGATTCTCTCTCTAATATTTTAGGGAGCGTATAAATGAGCTGTTTATATTATATTTAACTTAGAACTGGTAAAATCGTGGTGGACTCAATTAACACACATTCCTCTGAGCTATGCTCATCCTTCTTTGTTGGACCATGATGTAAGCAATTACTACACCTATCCTCCCCAACTCTGGCCAGGAATTTGTTTCCTTTCAAATAACACTGATTTGACCACTTAATACCAGAGAGTGGGGAAGTGAGAACCATGATGGAAGACCCACATTCAATGCTTTCATTCACTTTGTCATTAATTATGATACTCAAGATCTATTAAGATGAAAAAACCATCGGCTATTTTGAGGAGGGGCGTAAGCAAACATAAACTCTTTATGTCTACATGGCTGTCACTCATCAACCAACATAGCCTTGAAGGCCAATACATGTGCCTGTGTGATGCTCTTACAATAAGCCTTTGGTCACTGGCATTTTTTTTTTTTAATGTTACAAAAATGAACAGAAGTGAAGTTATGGAGTGGGGAGAAAAACTTGAAGAAGTTGATGCAGCTCAGAAAGCTCATGGAGAAGAGGCTTTATTATTTATCTGCCAAGGTTGATTCTGAGGAGAAACAACTCCATGAGCACTGTCTTCAATAATCAATATTTACCCTGCTTCTTCCAGCCATTCAGAAAGAAAATGAGTTAAGAGAAAATAAAACACCAACTCCAAAATATAACTCAATGCTGTGGCCATGCCTGTGTGGTTTTGCTGAAAGTCACTAGGAAAGGTGCTTTAATCTCATGCAGAGAAAGTGAGCAGAGGGGCAATTGTCTTCTCTAGACATCGTGAGGTTGCCCCTCCACCAGGCATGGGAAAAACAACAAAAAGAAAGACAACGCTTGGTCTGTCAGGAACTGTGTTCAGCTATAAATAAACGTGACCTAAAATAGTGACTTAAATGAGAATTTTATTTTCCTGTGTAGTGAGAAGTCCAAGTTATCTATCCTGGCTTGGTGTGCGGCTCCACGGTGTCATTGGGACACAGATCTCCGCTTCTCTTCAGTCATTGTAGCACGTATCTAATACCTCATGGTCACAAGAAGAACCCTCTTCTGCACTCCTGCTCTTCGCCTCCTTGGCTGGCTCCATAAGCATGCTCCAGGCAGAGAAAGGGAAAGTGATGTGGGGAAAATGGCCCATGCCAGGTGAATTTAAAACACTTTCCCATTGTTTACATTTCATTGAACAGAATTGTGATTGTGCCATAGGACAAGCATTAGCTGCCAAGGAAGGCTGAGAAATTGGTCTAGACCAGGCACATGGCCACCCTGAATAAAATAGGATTCCATAGAAAGGAAGGAGAAACTACATATTGGGTGGCAGCTAACAGTCTCTGTCAAAGGTGCGCATTTCATATCTCCAAATACTCTTTCAAGATGGTACTACTTTGTTTAGATGCTGTTCAGATCTGGGTTTTATACGTATAGATAAAGAACCTGGCATGTTATAAGTTCATACTAGGATTTTTTCTCTTATAAGATCCATACGAAAAGGCAATATAAAGAGTTCTGAGATGGAGGGAAAAAGAAAGGATGAAAAGAAAGAAATGATGTTTAAATCTCTCTTGCTCAGGTAATGCTACAATTATTCTTTCTTCTGACCCATTCCTTCCACCTTTCCTCTTTAGAAGGATCTGAGGTCTAACCTGGAAGAGGAGGAAGTGGATAACATATCTGTTCCCATCTCAAATATAAGCCACTCCAGAGGGCCTTAAGCCCTTCCTTCACTATAAGGCAAACTTATACTATAATATACTTCCATTTTCAGGCACTGCCAAAAATTCTTGAGTTAAATGAAATTGCTACTTCTGTTAGAATAGAGAATTACACTTACATTTTTAAAAAGAAATTTCATTTCTTAGAACAGTTTTAGATTTACATAAAAATTACAAAGATAGTATAGAAAGTTTCCACATACCCCAGCCCCAGTTTCCTCTGTTATTAACATCTCACATTAGTGTAGTACATTTGTTACAATTAATGAACCATTTATTGGTTCCTCTTGGCTGTGGTAGTTTTAGACTTTCTGGGTTTTTATTGATCTTGACAGTTTTGTGGAGTACTGATCAGGTACTTTGTAGAATGTTTTTCTATTGGGGTTTATCTGATGTGTTTCTCATGATAAAGGTTATGAGATTGGGGTAGACAACTACAGAGGTAAAGTGCCATTTTCATCACATGGTAGAAAGTGTATACTATCAGCATGACTTATTTCAATAGGATACCATCAGCTGTTGATGCTGGTCTTGATTAACAAGCCAAAGTAGTGCTTGTCAAGTTTCTCTGTTGTGAAGTTACTCTTTTTTCCCCTCCTTTCCATCCTGTGCTGTTTGGAAAAAAAGCACTATGCATGACTCACACTTAGGAATAGGCAGCTATACTCTATCTCCTTGAGGACAAAGTATCTACATAAATAATTTAGGAATTCTTCTGCATGGGAGATTTGTGTATTCTCCCCAATTTCTTTATATCAGTATAACCTCATAGATATTTATCTCATAATTTCAGTTATGATCCAATATTACTTTATTTTTTGCTTAAATTGTTCCAGCTGTGGCCATTGTGAACTCTTTCAGTTGACTTCTGTGCCTCTTTGACATACCCCATCATTGTGCGGTTTTTTTAAAGTACTTACTGTCCTTTCTCAAGGCTCATCTTGTATATTTCCTGTCTTCGTCCTAGAATCAACCATTTCTCTAAAGAAATCTGGTTTCTTTTTAATTGGAGAATGATATTAGAAACAAAATCTGGACTCCAGATGTACTCATTGCTATTGGGGTGGGGGAAATGGGGAAATGTCAATCAAAGGGTACAAACTTTCATTAAAAAGATGAAAAGTTTCTGGAGATCTGCTGTACAGCATGCTGACTACAGTTAACAATACTGTATTATGTACTTGAAAGTTGCAAAGAGAATAGATCTTAAATGTTCTCATCACAAAAAAGAAACGGTAGTTATGTGACATGATGGAGGTGTTAACTAACCCTACGGTGGTAATCATTTCACAATATATAAGTGTATCAAATCATCACATTGTACACACTAAGCTTACGTAATGTCATATGCCAATTATGTCTCAATAAAGCTAGAGAAAAATAAAAAAAATAAAATAGATTTTTTTGCAGTGCAGATATGCCAGAAATAAATTTCTTATCTTTTGCTTTGTCTGCAAAGTCTTCCAATTTTGAGTGATCTTTTTCACTGGATGTAGAATTCTAGGTTGGTGATTTTATTCTTTCAACATATATTTTACTCCATTCTTTTCTTGTTTGCATGTTTCTGACAAGAATTCTGATGTCATTCTTTTCTTTATTCCTCTCTCTATGTAAGGTCATTTTCCCCTTTGGCTTATGTCAAGATTTTCCATTTTTGTCCCTTTTTCTCTGGTTTGTGCAGTTTGAATATGATATGCTCAGGTGTATGTCTTTTGTTTCTTATTTTTCTGGCATTTTGCCTGCTTAGTGTCCTCTGATCATCTTGAATCTGTTGTTTGCTGTCTGTCATTAATTTAGTTAAATTCTCTGCCATTATTATTTCAAACATTTCACCTTCTCTATTCTCTCTTCCTTTTCCCTCTGATATGCCAATTATACCTATGTTACACTTTTCTTTTTCTCATTCTTCTTTCTCTTTGCATTTCAGTTTCAAAAGTTTCGACTGACATAACTTCAGGCTCAGTGGTTCTTTCCTTGGCTATGTCCAGTCTAATGATGGGCCTATCAAAGGTGTCCTCCATTTCTGCAGCAGTATTTTCTGGTTCTGTGTTCCTTTTGATTCTTTCTTAGAATTTCCATGTCTCTGCTTACATTACCCCTCTGTTCTTTGTTCTTGCATTTTGTCCCACTAGAACCCTTAACATGTTAACCATACTTATTTTAAATTCCCTGCCTGACAATTCCCAAATCTGTGCTATATCAGAGTGAGTTTGGTTCCAATGCTTGCTTTGTCTTTTTAGATTGTGTTTTTTACTTACTTTTTAATTTTTTTTGAAAGCTGCACATTATGTATTAGGTGATAAGAACTGAAGTAAAACTTAGCTGATAGTGTGAGGTTTTATGTTAATCTGGTTAGGAGTTAGAAGTTAGGGTGTATTTAATATTTGCCTATAGCTGTAGATGCCAGAGACTTCAGGTGACTCAAGTGTCCTTGTTTTTGTCTTCTGTGTTGTAGCTGGCTTCCTTAAAAACTCCTTTTTAGGTGGAGTTTGTATTTGTACCTCTTTCGATTGTAACCCACTGTTATCACACTGGAGCCTGTTGTTGTGATGCTAAGGTATAGAGCAGGGGAAGCAGTCTATAATTTTATGATTAAATCGTAATCTTTTCATGAACCTGTTTCTCTGCACTGTGAGCTTCACTTTTCTTGGGCCAGTGTCCTTGTGCTGTGTATTTCACAAATGTTTCTTAGCTTTTTTTCCCTTCTCTTTGGTGAGACAGAAAAGCTAGAGGAAGTTGGAGTTGGGTAAATACTCTTCCCCAAGGTGAGATAAAGCTCTGGTAAATTCTTCTTCCTTTGAGTCTAGGTGTTGTTAAGAAAAACTCTTGGCAGAGTATTTCTCAATGGTTACATTTTTCCTCTTCTGTTTAAGCCTGGAAAGAATATTTTCCAGCTCTTCACTGTGACAACCTAGAGACATTCATAGATGTAAAACGAACACAAAACCAAATTCTGCCAGAACTAAATAAGCTTGAAATAAGTTGAGTTAAGTTGAGCTTCGAAATAAGATCCTCAGCACTGGACAACACCTTGATTGTAGCCTTGTGAGAGCCTGGGTGGAGAACAAAGCTAAGTTGTGCCCAGACTTTTGACTCAAAAAACAGTGAGATAATAAATGTGTGTTGCTTTACACACTAAGTTTTCAGTAATATTGTTACACAGCCATAGAATACTAATATACAAAGTAAGGGTGAGTCAACAAAAGAAAGCAGACAATGTTGGGGAAGCAACAATCTTCTCACCACCAACTTAGTCTTGTGGGAGAAAAGGAGATCACATGTTTTAACTCAGAGCACTAGGTATCTGTCAGCATAAATTCCTTTTAAAACCTACTGGAGTTTACACTCTGGGTCCTCATCCCATTCCCATCAAGTTCTTCCTGATGATGGTTTGAAGGTACCTATGTTGGTTTCTTGTGGTTGTAGGACTAGGGTTTCGGTTTCTCTGGCTATCAGTTGGAGGCTGCCCTTACTTCCTTGTCATATGGGCCTCTAGACATGGCCACTTGCTTTTTCAAAGACAGCAAGGGACAGAATTTTGTCAAAGGACAGAGGTCATAAACTTATGTAATGTAATCATGCAAGTGATATCTTATCACTTTTGGCATTTTCTATTGCTTATAAGTGGGTCACAGGTCTTGCCCACACTCAAGTGAAAGAATCACACAAAGGCATTAACACCAAGAGGCAGAGATCATGGGGACCATCTTAGAGTCTGTCCACAAATAGTTATCCTTTGATGTAATACTTAGAGTCACTGGCTATATCTGGTTGAGCCTCATGACAAAAGGAAGACTTCTGAAGATGAGCCTCACAGAGAAGTGAGATGTTTCTTCCACTCAATTTGGCAATTGAGATATTAAAAAAATATAGAGACTACATAGAAATAGTAATTAGAAAATTCTTAGCTATAGATTTAAAAAATATACAGGACAAAAAGTCACTATAAAATCAGTAGTTCTTTTTTTTAAGGATGCTTATTTTATTATTTTTAACAGAATATACACATATTTGGAAAATAGAGGCATAGTCATGTAAGAGGTAGTGTTACTAATTTTATAAACCATGGTTAGAATATTTAGAGACCCTTCATCATGGTTCTATTGATACCCAGAGATAGTTGTCTTCAATATGAAATCATTTCCCTAGTAAGAAACAGAGAAATTCTTTCCCAGAAAGATACATGCTGAATGAAAAAAAGAAGTACTTTGAGTTTCAACTGTAATGTACATAAATAACACAGTGGGGAAAATAGGTATAATTTTTTTGAAAGATTGCAAACACTGAAACAGAATATTGATTCAATAAATCAGAAAAAAGCATAATTGTTTTCCAATTGTAGTTTTTCAAATGTCACGTGCATTTTGGGACTTACATAGGGCTTGAATAGCACAGAAGATATTCACCAAAATGATATTGTGTGGATATTCCCAGCCAAAATTATTTTTGAGATTAGCTGGCACTTACACCTGATCATTACTTGCTGCTATTTCAGCACCGAAGGAGGCAAAGGAATAAACACAGCGGCAGCAAACCAGGAAAACTAAAGAAATCCACTTCAAAGGGATCAGCGTAATTACTTCAGCCGGGGAGTGACAACAAAGTGGCAAAACACGCTTGAAACATAGATGTTTTTGTAGCATGCCTTCTGCTTGTACACACCTGCGCACTTTGTAAATGGCTCCATATGCTTAATCAAAAGAAATCTAATTGCCTTAATTTACTTCACCCAAAAGTAGAAGAGTAAATTATATGTTTAATTATAAACTTTCCACTTTGGGCAGCTATAATTAATGACTCAAGGAATTGTGCAATAAGCCAAGAGCAACCTTTTATTACTCCTGAGGTACCTGAACAACACCGGCGTTTCAGAGCCAGTCAGGTTCTATTAGTACAGGAATCAAAATGCCTACCTGAGGCATTAATCACAGAGCACTTCTGAGCAGAGACTTTTAATTATGTATGCTGCATACCATCCACATGGACTGTCTGCACAGGGGGATGGTAACAAATGTTCTAGCCTAAGTAATTATGGCAAGAGAGTTTTTTATTTTTAAAAATTTTTTAGTGAATGCCATCTTAAATTTCTACAATCTTACTAAGATGTGGCCTCAGGTCTGGAACATGGGGAATTGCTCCGTCTAAATAATTTTTCAGGAAGTCGATGCCTTTCGAGATTGGAGTCTCATTTGTTTTTTCTACTAGAATTGACAAGTGCAGTGAGGAGCACCTCTGCACTTAGAGACCCAACTGGTTTTTCTCTCTACGTTCAGGATTCCATGTTTAAGAGGAACCAAATCCATCGACCAAATGGAAATTGTCAAAACCTGCACCACTTTATCTGTTCCAGGACAGCATGCATAAATTGGAACTCTACTGGGGAAATCAAGACTCATCCTCCCTATGAAAAAAAGCCAATTTAGTCTTTGAGTACAATCCATGTATAGCTTGGCTATTTTTACATAAGTGATACTATTTATCATGGGAAGAGAATGGGCTTTGGCACAAAAAAAGATCTAGATTTGAATCTGGACTCTGTCACTTACTAGCTAAGGGACTTTAGATAAGTTATTTAATCTCTCCAAGTCTTAGTTTCCTCATCTTTAAGATGGGGACCCTTAAAGTACTTTTGTAATTATTGACTCAGATGTGGTAATGATAAATAAAGTTTCTGGTATAGATAATGTCTAGTTCTCAACAAGTGGGATTGGTTGTAATGATTTATATATGTGTAAAGGCATGGTAAATACACTTTTGATGATCTTACTCTCTCATCCAGAATCTAACTAGTTTAGGTTGCTAATGAAAACATTAATCTTCACACATAGAAATAATATAATTTAAAAGACAAGTTTCTATTGACTGCTGGGTCTAATGATTATTTTTTAGTTGTATCTCCCCGCCTCCTTCCATTCTCTGCTTTTCTCTGCCCTACCCTGTGCCCTGGGAAGCTGACATCTAGGTAATACATCCCCTGGGCTCCCTTGCCTATGACTTTCAGTTAGTTTGGCCAACCAGAGTCACCATTAGATTATTGGATGCCTGGAAGAGAAAGATTTCAGGATACTTATTAATCTCCTCCCTCCTTGCTTTACCATGGTTCTGGTTGTGGCGGTGTTGCTCTTCTTACATAGTGGTTCTCACACTTGAGCATGCCTTAGAAACTTGGAGGATTTATTAAAACATAGATTTCTGGGTTTCACCCCAAGAATTTCTGCTTTAGTAAATGCATAGTAGAGCACAAGCATTTGCATTTCTAATAAATTCTCAGGTAATGGTGATGACGATCCAGAAACATCTCTTTGATAACCAGTGCTCTTAGACAGCTGGTCCATAGGTCAGCCCCTCCTTCATGGCCACAGCTGTCTCCGGTCTCTGATCACTTAGTTCACTCCTCTTCAGACCTAGGGGTGGTAACAGCACTGCTCTGTTGCTACACCTTGGGTGGTGCCTCACCATCCCCTCGTAGTCCCTCAATAGGGAACTTGTACATACTTTTAGGAATTGCCCCTTCACTGTTATCTTTCATTAGTGCTTTTAAGTATACTAAATTTTTCTTCCTGGACCCTAAATGACAGAGTGGGTAAAGAAATTACTCAAATGAAACATTAAGAATTTTTAAAAATAACTGGAATTGTTGCATTTTAACTGTTTTTTTCAATTATTTTAGAAATTTATGTCACCTAGTCTGTTATTTCCATTGTAATTCAGGCAACTTTCCAAATTCAAATCAGAGAGAGTATTGGGTTTGAACTCCTTGCGTCTGTACAGCCACGCTGAAAATATCAATGAGATAAAACAACCGCAAAAGCGTGCTACCCTAGAAGCCTTCTGTATCAAATCTATTGCCATTTATATGGTAGTCAAAATTAGAGCTGAATTTATTGTGACTTTATGCAATGAATTTCTAAAATAGAACTGTCTCAGTCATTTAGTTTCTATAAATGTATCATTTTTCAAAGAATGTTTTTAACAGCTTTAATAGTTTAGAAGTTACTCAGCATAGATAACTGTATTATTGTTAAAAACTACCATAAATGTGGTCTTTTCCCCCCATATTCCCTAAACCCACTAAATAATTATGATTAGAAATGTTTTGAAACTTCAAGATCAGTTCTGAATCCCTAAAAAGATGACTTTTCCTGCTCTTATCTTTTGTTTCTGGGTAATAGGTGCCTACCTGTGAGAATTATTTCTCCTCTTCCAGGAAGAATGTCTATTCACTGTTAAAAAGGTTATTCTTAACTGGTCTCTTGTGGGACTCTTCCAGGCAAAAATTGAGTAAAGTGAAAAAAGGGAAAAATTCTTTAGACACCGTAAAGGTGTAAACAATTTATCTAGAAGTTTTAAAAAATGAGGCAAAAGGGGCAATGGGGATACCAGAGGTCAACTGTGATGAATGAGTCAGAAGCCTCAGTAGGCACAGGGCCACCTGTCCCTATTATAGGATTTTAACATCCCCACATCTACAGCTCTTGTGTCCTGTATGCCGCTTTGTGGAACTTTGAAGAATGAAGTCCCAACCATCAAAATAAAATCTAAAAAAGCAACCTCACATTTTTTCAAAGTAATGTCAAAAGGTGTCTCCATTCCCCAGTCCAGGCTGTAAACAATCCACTCTGTCTAGAATTTCTCAGGACAGCAAGTGGTTCTGTGTGACGCTGTGCTGGGAACTCCACGAAGGTTTCTGAGGCAAAAAGGATGTTGTGATGATGTATAAACTTGGAATTTGTTAATTAGAGATAACAGAGTTTAAACATCATTAAAGAAAAGGGCCGAGTACATATATCTGGAATCTTAAAATATACTGTGAGTTTTTTTCACTTGTGAAATATCATTAAACTTTTTTGAATTTTATTTTATTTTTATCAATGGAATTGGCACTAGCATCAAACTTTTACTTGCAGTCTCTTAGAGGAATAACAATAAAACTGACATCAAGAACATGTTGCCTAAAATCCACAGCAAAGCATCAGATCTCAACAACTAAATTAGTGTTTATTATTCTAGGGATCAGGCAAACAAAGCAAATATTTAAGTACACTATCATTTAACCATCTCTTTGTAACTGATTTAAAAATTAATTGCACTGTGATCAGAAAATGTGATCTATTCAGTCTTGCCTTATGGTATAAGTCAATTTTGTTCATGTTCCATGAATGCTTAAAAAAATGTTTTGTGTATTTGTTGGATGTGGAATTCAATATAAGCCTATTAAGTCAGGCTTATTTATTGTAATTTCATATCGTATTAGCTTTAATAACTTGGTCCTGCTAATTCTATCAATTCCTAAGAGAGAAGTGTTAAAATTACTATTTGTAGGCTTGTTAATTTCTTCTAGTAATTCTGTCAATAGTTTCATTTTATACGTTTGGATCTTTTGTTATTGGATCCAATCAGTTTCAGGGTAGTTATTTCTTCTTTGTAATTTGTTTGTTACTAAGACAAACGAATTACTGACTCCTCTCTTTCTCTTACACACCATTTCTTATCTTTCAGCAAATTCTGTTTGATCAAACTTTATAATATGTATTGAATTCTACCATTTCTCATCACCATCACCACTGAGCGCCTGCTTGAGGCCACTGTTGTACCCTATTTCTCCTTGATTGCTGCCATTGCCCCTACATCTTCTGCTTTCACTTTTACCCTCCTAGAGCCTATTCTCAACAAAGTTCCTCCAGTTCTTCTGAGAGGCTCCCAAGTCCTCCACAGTCAGGGCACCGTCCCCTATGAAAGTGACCTGACAGAGCAGCCCTACATTTGCATTTGTCGGGGTCCTATGAGAGTCAGTAATCCTGGAATTGTTTTCATGTCAGATTCTCAGCTTGTAGTCTCTGCACCATGCTGGTATTATAAATTGAGATCCATATCTGTAGATGGGGAGGGCCTGAGATTTTGACTTTTTGGAGGGGACTTTTTTTACATACAAAGAGCCCAGTGAGATGGCAGACATTTTTGCTGCTCCCCAGGGATAATGAAGGAAGCTTTTCTGTTCAAGATCATTTATTCATGATCCTTAAGACTGAAGGATATAATGTTTGGAATCAATTAAGAAAAGGCTTGGATTTCGATCTATATCTTCCTTTACTCAATAGACCTTAGAAAGTACATGGATTCGAATATACCTTAGCTTACATGCTGCTTGGCCTCTGTTACAAGCTAAACACAGATAAACCAACAAACAAACACAGAAAAACCTACAAATGCATGAATAGCATCTGACTTCTGTTGGGGAGATAGTGTCTGAAGTTTTTCTGTGATACCCAAATTATTCTGATAATTTTAATTGCTGGAAAAGAACGGAAAAGAAGAAACATGAAAGCATCTATTTTACTAAAAAATGACATTATATATGTCCTCATGTAGGCATTAATTGATGTATCATGAAAGGTTTTTCCACTTTCTTCAAAACTGTTTTTTTTTCTTCTAGCTTTATTCAGGTATAATTGACAAAATTGTCAGATACTTTAAGTGTACAAAGTGATGATTTGACATACGTATAAATTGGGAAAGAATTCCCCCTTTGAGTTAATTATCACTTCCATCACCTCACACGTTTACCCTCCTTTTTCACTTTTTTGGTGAGAACATTTAAATTCTACTTTCTTAGCAAATTTCAATTATGCAATACAATGTTATCCACTGTCATCACCGCGTTTTACATTAGATCCTCAGAACTTATTCATTTTATAACCAAAAGTTTGTACCCTTCTACCAGCTTCTCCCTATTTCCCCCACCACCCAGCCCCTGGCAACCTTTCTTTTATGCTCTGTCTTGAAAACTGTTTTTGATTTTAGTCTCAGTCCATGTTTTATGGGCATGCAAGTTTGACAAATGGTATATACTCTATGTCCTTTTAGAAATATCACAATGCAAATGAACATAACAAAGCTTCTGAACAGTCCTGAAGACTTTTAACTTTGTTTAATTAGCATCTCTTAAACTTATTTGACTATGGAGGGTTATGTGTTGTGTTTGTGTGGTGTCTTTTAACAAATTGCCCAGTTAGGGTTCCCAGAAACATATTTTAGGAAATTTTTCCCTACATTATATATCTTATGTTAATATTGTTTCACTCTTGTCATGATATGGTTTTTTCACTTAAAAAAATAGGGGCTGGCCCAGTGGTGTAGCGGTTAAGTTTACGTGCTCTGTTTTGGTGGCCCAGGGTTCGCTGGTTCAGATCCTGGGCACAGACACATGCACTGCTTATCAAGCCATGCTGTGGCAGGCATCCCACATAGAAAATAGAGGAAGATGGGCACAGACGTTAGCTCAGGGCCAATCTTCCTCAGCAAAAAAGAGGAGGATTGGCATCTGATGTTAACTTGGTGCTAATCTTCCTCAAAAAAAAAAAAGATGAAATATTAGAGTAAAATCAATTAGTTTTTTAATAGAATATTTCATACACCATAATCTTACATCTTGCAAAATCGTTATTGGCTAATAGCTAGATGATCACGTATTTTGATTTGTCTAGGAGAATCCCAATGTATACTTCCCACTTTCACTCTCGAAAGAATCCTTGTTTGGATGAAAATTAGTTGGTCATCATACTATTATCTCTGATTATAATACTTGCAAAATGTGGCAGAATTACATACTCTGTAAAAGGAGCTACTTTCCTCCCTAGAATGGCAGGTCATAGTCCAGTTTAAAAACTAAAGTGATTACTTTCAGAAAAGAAATTCAGCACCTCAAGTACAATGACAGCAAGAGCTCAGTCATAGACCTCCCTCTTCCAGAGCCTCATTTAGGAGAATAAAATAAAATGCAACAGTATGAAATTAAGTGGAACACAAAAAAGAAAGAAAGAGAAAAAACTTACACCACTGCTGGGAACTAAGAATGTGCATCCTCCACATGCTAGGGTCCTGGAAGTTATTTTGCACGTATCACATTTGGGACCAGACTGCAGGACACCAAGGGCTGACTGCACCTCTGCCAACTCCAAAAGATGAATTAGCCACAAGTGTGGGACAATCCCAGCAGGGCCTGTATTAATTTTCTAGTGCTGCTTAGCAAATTACCACAGACTTAGTAGCTTGAAATAACCCAAATTTATTATCTCAATATTTCTGTGGGTCAAGAGTCTGAACCTGAGTTACCTGGATCCTCAGCTCAAGGTCTCACCAGGCTGAAATCAAGGTGTTGGCTCAGGCTGCCATCTTCTCTGAGGCTCAGAGTTCTCATCCAACCTCATTCAAGTTGTTGGCATAATTCAGTTCTTTGTGGTTGTAGGACTGAGGTCCCTGTTTTATTGCTGGCTGGCAACTAAGGGTTATTCTTAGCTCTCAAAGATGTCCTTAGGTTCTAGTCACATGGCCTTCTCAAAACATGGCAGCTCATTTATTCAAAGCCAGTGAGGGAGTCTATTTTTAGTCAGATAAGATGATGTAACAATTATGGGAATGGTTTTCCTCTAATCCTTGTCATAGAATGTAAACTAATGGGAGTGTTATCTCATCATATTCACAGATCACACCCACATTCAAAGGGATAGAATTTTGTAGGGTGTGTACACTAGTGGGAAGTTTGCTTGGGGGCCATTTCAGGATTCTACCTAGTGCAGAGTCCCAATCTCCTCCCTGATTTAGAGGGTGAGGGCCTGAGAAGAGGGTGAGCCTCGAGCACTTAGCAACTAGTGCTCTTCTTGTAATATATGCAAGAGAAATGAATTTGATAATTCATCACTAGAAAAAGAAAATCTTTAAAGAACCATATCAGTGAACTCGTGTGCCTCCTTTTCTCCTAATAGGTACGAAATGATTGCTTTTTCCTTTTTTGTAACAGAGACAAATTTGAAGCCAATCTACATATTGTTCTTTTCTTCAACCTTTTTTTCTGTCTCTGGATGACACTTTCGAGGATGATATTTATAACTTTGAAGTAAGGCCTGTGGGGTTATGAGAAAAAGAAATGTGAATTATGTGATTTAGAATCTGCTTCTCTCATATTACAAAGCATTCTTCTTTTCTTCCCCAGAAGTAGGGTTATGAAAAAAAGATGAGAAAAAAGGAAAGAAGAAGGAAAAATCAAAGCAAATAAATAAAATGAGAAAGTTAAAAATGCATTTAGGGGCTTGCCCGGTAGTGTAGTGGTTGTTTGAGCACTAAACTTCAGCGGCCTGGGGTTTGCAGGTTCCGATCTGGGGTATGGACTTACACACCACTCATCAAGCCATGCTGTGGTGGTGTCTCACATATAAGATAGCGGAAGATTGGCACAGATGTTAGCTTAGCAACAAGCAAATTTTCCTCAAGCAAAAAGAGGAGGATTGGCAACAGACTTTAGCTCAAGGCCAATCTTCCTTACCAGAAAATAAATAAAAATGCATTTAGTACTAGATTGTGATAAAAAAAGTTGTTCTGCTTCACGACTACCCAGGGGTTAGGTACAGAAAGACGTGCCCTTAAAGGAGAATGTAGATGCCATTCTCTTCACCTTGTGGCTTATAAGGAGTTTGGCCCAATGATGCAAACTCATTCTTACTGCTTTAGGGAGAATGCTTCCTAGACTATGATTACTATTTAAGTTTTGGTATCTATACTCTGCTTTAAAAAGCAAAGAGAACTGAGGTATAGGGTTATAGTTTTGAGATTTAGCTCAGGTTTCTCACATTGTATATCATTTTTCCATTCCTTCACTTCACTGATAAATATCTGTTGAGCTCTTTGCAGGCAATGGCGACTGAAATAATAATGACATGGCCTTGTTTGCAAGGAACTCACAGGAGACAGAAATGTAAATAAATTAATATAATATAATGTAATACACAGCAAAATAAAATATAATGTACACATACTAAAAACTAACACACAAATAAGATATAGTGTAACACACACTAATATATGAGAGGCCATTGGAGGGAGAAACTAATGTTTTGAAAGGGTGAGGAAAACTACTAGAGGGTGATATTTTGTCCTGTGTCTTAAAGAATGGAATAATGGAAGGTCAAGACTGGGATGGGTGGAATAGGTAGGAAAGAGATGAAAATTGGTGAGTTTTGTACACTTTTACAGTGTGATAAATCTCTAAGCTCAGGCGTAAGGAAATCACCTTGAGGAAGAGAAGTTTCATCAAGTAAATTAACAAAGGCAAAGTTAATTTGTGCTGTTAAGAGTTCTTTGTAGTATCCCATTTTTCATGTCTTAATCATAAAAAGAGATAAGCTAGTAATAGTGAAAAATCAATTGGAAGGAAAGTAAAGTACATCTGAGAGAATACGTTCCATTCAGTGGGTCCTCTGACCACTCTACAAACGAAATGAGAACAGCTTCGTAGTAGTAATTTCTCTCTCTCTCTCTCAGGCATGTACATAGCAAGTATTCATACATTTCATTTCAGAGACAGCTTGTTTGTGGCTTGCTTGGAGCCAAGCCACAGGGAATGGGGGTTCTTGCACCTGACACCCCTTTTGTGCTGATGGAAATGAGCCCTGGGAGGCCTCTCTGTCTCAATGATGCTCTGCTAGCCTAACAGGAACTCTTTTAATATCGGGATGATATAATTTATCTCCTCAGTAAATGTATGGTTGCTCTGCATTCTTTGTTTTAGAGCCAAAGGAGAATGACAGTACTCTGAATGCATTATTCCATTTGACACAATATCTTTTTATCAAGTTATTCATTGGTCTGACTTATGGAGTTAGTTTATGAAGCCAATGTAGGGCAGGTTCTTGACCTCAAAGTTCTGCACGCACTATCTTGCAAGGGCACAGTATTATTATTATTAATCTTCACATTACTACTTTATTCCTTTTTTTGACACAGAACTAATAAACAAGTTTACTAAAAGTAGTTATCGGTAGAAAGGATTTACTAAAAAACTCCCTCTATTCCAAGAATTATCTAAAAATAAACACAATTAATATTCCATAGAAACACAAAAATAGTTCACACTCTACAAACTCATTTGTTAATTGTCAATGTTGTTTAATAAGTGAGTAATATATTTTCCCTATCTATAAACATATATCTAAAGAATAATTCTTTACATTCCAGAGGGCTATGGACTACTTCTAAAATGGATGTATGTCCAAGCATAGAAAAGTTTGCATAGAATTTTAGAGAGCTTATGGCATCCTCTGAAGTGTAAGGGGTTTCATGGATTTCAGAATAAGGATGGCTGAGTCAATTCATTATTTTTGGTTTCTTGGTATATAATAGACATCTTCTGTGATTCCTGAGCCCCCATAACTTCTATCTGGGGAGTCTTCCCACTCATGTTCTTTTCTGAAAGGGACAGTCCAGGTAATTATGCTTAATCCTTTTCCTCTTTTCCGACTGTCTGGACTAGGGTGGACACATGACACAGGGAATCGATTCACTGGCCTGCTGGAACCCATTCAATTTTTTCCCTTTAGGAAATTTGAGCTCAGAAACATCTAGATTCTAATTAAAGAAAGATACAACATCTCTTATTGAAAGTGTCCTCTGAGTAACACACAATAAATAAAGATAAATCTACAACTAAACACCTAGAAGTGAAACTGTAAATATGAGAGATAAAAAGAACATTAAATATAACCTCAAAAAACATAACCCACAGAAGAATATTAAGAAATGTGTGAAGAGACATTTTAGCGGCAGCAATAGACACTAGAAGACATTGGGGGAATAGCCTTAAACTGGAAGCTTAGAATTTATTCCAGCAAACCTAAAGACATCCAGGTTTAATGTTATTGCAGAATTTTTGATTCAAAAAGCCAGATCACCATCTGTTGCTCTAGAATTGTCACTCACTGATCGACACATCCTGTCTGTGCATTCAGAGCTCCTCCTGACTTTGTAGGGCCAGATGTTTGAGGAAAATCTCCTACATGAAGACCAAAGGACACAAACATATAGAAGAAAAGAAGCCAGAGGAAATGAAAGCATACAGAAAGCAGAAGAAATCATGGAAGAAAAAAATTAATTTGATCAGGAATAAGGGATGATCCTGGAATCCTAAACAAGAACAGGATGCTATGAAACGAATATTCCTACAGCAAATAAACACTTTTAAATATAAAAATTGTGATATTAGAAAGGAGAAATGTAATAGAGGGTTTGAAAAATAAAGTTGAGGAAATTGTTCAATAAATAGAATTAAAGAAAAGGTAAAAAAATACAGCAAATGAGATAAAAGAATTAGAAGATCAATTCAGAAGTTTTAACATAGAAATAAAAAGAATTCCAGAACAAGAGAACAGAGAAAGTAGGGGAAGGAATTCTCCAGGATGGAGGGACATGAGTTTGGAGATTTAGAGAGTAAACAAGTAAGAACAAGATGTGTCCTACAGTTGTTGATGTATTAGAAAGTTATAATGATTAGGGTGATATAATAATTATGACAAAAAGGGAAGCTCACCAAAGGACCCAGGCATATATGGAGAGCTGATAAAAGGAAAAGGTAATTCTAGAAGTCAGTGAGGAAAGATTAAACTTTTCGATAAATATTTCAGAGATAACTTGTTATTCATAGAAAAAAATAAAACCAGATTCCTACCTAAGGTCATAAATAAGAATAAATTTCAGGTGGTTTAAAAACCTAAATATAAAGAAGCAAAAATTCAATACAGGAGAGAAAAGATTATAATCTTGGATGAGGGATTATTTTCTCAAACAAACAAACTGAAAAGTACACTTTTTACAGGAAAAAATCAAGAGATTTGAGTATAAAACAATTAAAACCTTTTGTTTAAAAAAAAGACACCATAAGTAACATCTAAAGACAAACCAGAGGGAAGATGATTGCTACAGATGTCTGTGTCAAAGATGGCATCCAGGGTTGGTGTTCTATAGACAAATAGCCAAAAAAAAAAGAAAGAACTATGAATAAATGATGTAGAGGTAAAAATACAAAGAGGAAACTTGAATCAAGTACGCTTTAAGAAGTTGTTCAAACTTAGCAGAAATCAGAGACAGGCAATTTCAAATAACAATGAAATGTTATTTTGCACTAAGCAGACTGAAGAAACTATATGTTTGGGAATACCGAATGTCGGCAAGGCTGTGGTTAACTGTTGATATCTGCTACTTCAAGTGTGAATGCGGATAGAATGTCTTTTTTTTTTTTAGCATTTTTCTAAACTTGCCTGTTTTTAAAACATAATTCATAATTAAAATATTAGGAATGATACTTTTCTCTAAGTCTTAAAACAAGTCAAATAACTTAGGAATTATCTATCTTTATAAAATTGTAAAAAACTCTCTTTTTCTGAAATTATCTTTGTCTCGCTTTTTATTTAGAGGTTGGTTATTATTACTGTTCTTGTTTTTACTGGCAATTTTCTAATTTCTTCTAACACTTCAGTTTTGGCATTTTTTTCCTAGAAAATCATCCATCTTGTTGATATTTTACTATTTTTTAAAACTAGAGTTTTCATTGTACACTCTAATAATTTGAAAAATTTTGTTAGAATCTGTGGTTACATTTCTTTCCTCATTCTTGTTGTGAACTCATGCTTCCTCTCTTTAGTTTTTATTACCCTTGCTAGAAGTTTACTTGGTGGTTTCAAAAGCCAGTCTTTTGATTTATGAATTAATTCAATTCATTTCTTTTTCTTTTAGCGGTCTATACAGCAGTGCTGAATAATACTTTTAAAATGATGCTTGTTTTAATATAACTGTAGCGGTCCACCCACATACAAGAGAGCCTTTCTTTACTATCTCTACCTTCCTCTAGGTAAGAATTCTGTTTCCTATTTGGAGCGTCTCAAGTCTTTTGAAAAGCAGGAGGGGTTCCCACGCAGAGCAGTTCTAATGGGGCTCAATCTCAGGGTGTGGATGAGCATCGATTTTGCTAGAAGGTTCACGTGTCGTCTGGAAGAAGCTGTAGACAGATGCCCCTCTCCAACAGGAATGAAGATTGCCCACGTGGCTATTCAACCAAAAGCAGACTCTACTTCAAAGACAGAATGACAAACTGTCTTTGGCACTGGATTGAAGAAGCCTCTTGGGTAGCGACAGTCACCACAAGGCTTGGCTATCTCTGCACAATGACTCCATTTAGTTTTTTAATCCTGAGCCGAAATCCACCCCGTCCCCCACCCCATGTTCACCCACAGGGCAGGATCTCTTCTTCCTGTTCCTTCAACCTCTCCTAAGGTCACACTCTACTCACTCACTCACTCTCCTCAACTACCCTTGGGCCGGGTGACAGCACAGCCTTCTAGCCTCTAGTCATACACTGTCATCATAATAAACACCACACCCTGCTTTCTTCAAGACTTTTCATTTTTAATTCTAAAAAAACTTTTCTTTTTATTAAAAAGCCCACAAAAACCCTTGCTGGAAATAAAAAAGTTCAAATTTCAAAACAATTTTTCTTCTCTGTGGGCCCTGAGAACCTATTTTAGATGTTAAAAAAATCATCCAAACAAAAATAACCATATTGAATATTGATGATTCTTTTTTTTCTCTTAGCTTTCCTGCTACTTACAATCTCAATTCTTCTGGAAACCACATGGGTTTCTCTGATTGAGTAGAAGGATCATGTACAAGGATGCAAAGGAAAACTAAGGAAAAATATTATTTCAAAACATTCGTTTGTTACATTGATATTTGTAGTGCTCTGTTTTCCCTTTCTTGAAAATTTTTCCTTGTACTTTCACATTTATTAACTCATACAGCCTCAGGCATGAATGTTAAAATAGATGCACACTGAGCTCAGATCCTGGGGTCAGTTACACATAGCTTCTTCTCCACAACTTTGAGTGCAAGCTGGCCTTGTGCTTACCCTCTCTGGAGCTCAGTTTGCTCACTTGAAAATTTGGGCTAATAGCAGTCCCTATTTCATAGAGTTGAATGAAGGTTAAATTATCAGCTTATGTAAAGCACACCCTGGATTGCATGTAAGCACTCAACCTCTCTCATCTTCAATATCATCAATATCTTCATTTTATCAATATTGCCTTTCAAGAAATATTTCTTAATATCCCTACTCGAACTCTAACTTTTCCTTGTTCCTTTGCCACTTCCTTTTAATTTTTAAAAACAGAATTTGTTTGCACCTATATTTACACTCCTCGTGGAGCATGTAGTTTTGAGAATGGGAGGTATGTGTCTTATCTGTGTAAAGCACCCACTCCACTTGTGAGAGCACCTGTGCAAGTATCTCACACTAGAGTTTGTTTATTTTAAAGCCTTTTACTTTTTACTAGCTTGTCAAGAAAATAGATGATCATTGCACACAATTTTGAGGGAACAGGAAAGTATAAACCAAAGACAATCAACCAGCATTATCATTTTAGTGCAATCACTGTAACAAAATCTTTTAAAAATTGTTTTTATTGAAGAGAAGTGCACCAATCAAAAGTGCACACTTTATGTGTATGTATTAAATATCATCAAAGAAAGAGCACAGGTGGATGAGTTTCCACAAAGATGGCATCCTCGTGTAACAATCTCTCAGATCAAGAGTTTGAACAACCAAGAAATCTTTCTGTTCCTTCTCCCAGTCTCTACCTCGCTCTCCTCCTCAAAGGTCACCGCATTACTTTCTTATTGCTGCTGTAATAAATTACTACAAATTTAGTGACTCAAAGAAACACAATTTCTTTCTTTCACAGTCCTAGATTCAGAAGTCTAAAAGCAGAAATTTGGCCGGGCTGTATTCCTTCTGGAGGCTCCAGGGAAGAAGCCATATCCTTAATTTTTCTGGCCTCTGGAGTCCATCTGCATTCCTTGGTTTGTGACTGCTTCCTCCTTCTTCAAAACTCATCACACAACCTCTGGTTCTATTGTCTATCTCCTTCTTCTAACTGACTCACCTGTTTCCCTCTTTAAGGATCCTTGTGATTATGTTGGGTCCACCCAGATAATCCAGGATAATCTCCCCATCTCAGAGTCCTTAGATTAGTCATACCTGTAAAGTTCCTTTTGCTATGTAAGGTAATTTACTCACAGTTCTGAGGATTAGGACATGGACATTTTCATTTTATTTTGTTTTATTTATTTATTCTTTTTTTTTTTTTTTTTTTTTAAAGATTTTATTTTTTCCTTTTTCTCCCCAAAGCCCCCCGGTACACAGTTGTATATTCTTCGTTGTGGGTCCTTCTAGTTGTGGTATGTGGGATGCTGCCTCAGCGTGGCTTGACGAGCAGTGCCATGTCCGCGCCCAGGATTCGAACCAACGAAACACTGGGCCGCCTGCAGCGGAGCGCGCAAACTTAACCACTCGGCCACGGGGCCAGCCCCTATTTATTTATTCTTTTGGTGAGGAAGATTGGCCCCAAGCTAACGTCTATTTCAAAATTCCTCTTTTTGTTTGAGGAAGATTGTCGCTGGGCTAACATCTGTGCCAATCTTCCTCTATTTTGTATGTGGGACTCTGCCATGGCGTGGCTTGATAAGCAGTGTGTAGGTCCATGCCCAGAATCCAAACCTGTGAACCCAGGCCACCAAAGTGGAGGGAGAAAACTTACCATTAGGCCACTGGGCCAGCTCTGACATGGACATTTTTAGAGGGGTATTATTCTGCCTACCACGGTAACCATTAACCTGACTTTTAATGATATAGAGTAGAGTTTGTTTGTTTTTGAATGTTATGTAAATGTGTTCTTTATATAAATATGTCTTTTGGTGTCCAACATCTTTCACTCAACATTGTACTTCTGAGGTTCATCCATGCTGCTGTGTATAGCAGTCGTTTGATAATTTTCATTGCTATTCCATTATAGTAATATCTTATAATTTATTTATCCTTTCTATTGTTGAGGAGGTTTTTTCATTTTATTCCTTTTAGCTATTGTGAATGGTATTGTTATAAATCATCTTCTACATTTCTTCTCATACCTATATGTGTGTGCTTTGGGGGATATATACAAAAGAGCGGAATTTCTGGTCCAGAGAGTATCCATATGTTCAACTTTAGTAAATGCTTCCAACCAGTTTTTTAAAGTAGTATACTAATTTACACTTCCACCAACAGGGTAGTAGGGTTTCAGTTACTCCACACCCTCGACAACATGCAGTATGTGTCAGTGTTTTTAACTTTAGCTGTTCTTGTGGATATATAGTGGTATCTTATTCTGGCTCTAGTTGCTTGTCCAATACTGTTGAGAATAAATGGATATACGTTAACACCTCTGCTGTCAAGAACTTCCTTAACGTAACGAAAGAATTTATCTCAAAGTAACAGTCTATATTATAATTAATGGCTAAAAATTAACTAGAGAACACTTGAAAGCCAGCCCCTGAAAAATGCTAATATTTAGAGGTACAATAGAGGAGAAACTAGAGCAAGAGGAACTTCTAAGGTAGAAGAAACGCTTGGGTGGGGAGTTCTTCTAGAATCTAAGAGAAAGGAGCATTTCAAAAAGCAGAAAGTGGCCAACTATTTTAAATGCTTCTGAGAGATCAAATAAGATGAAGGAAGAATTGTGTCCATTAGATTTCTTAACAGGGTGAACACTGGTGTCTAGAGTATGGTTGGTGTAATGGAGAGAGAAGTCATACTAGAATGAACTGGATATGAGGAAATGCAGATGGTGTGTGCAGAAACTCTGCTAAGGAATTTGGCTATGAAGGAGAGCAGGGTCTTAGAATGATAGCTAGATGAGGCAGCATCAAAGGAGGTCATATTTTAAATAGGGAAGTATAAGATATTAGCTGTTAAATACCAAGTATTGGTAAGGATGTGGAACAACTGGTATTCTACTATTCTACTTTTTGGACGTGTAAATTTGTATGTTACTCTCCAGTTTTGGGGCATTTTAAAATTTTCTTACAGATTCCATTCATATCAAAAAGTTCTTCACGTTTTCCTCCTGTGGTTTTGAACATAGATAATCAAACATGGATATCACATTTTAAACATGATAATCAAGTTTTTAAAGTGTATATCTCATGTGATAACACCAACATCTGGATATCCTGTTGGTTTATTTCTGTTATCTTTTTTTCTCCTTTATCTTTCTTGGTTTGCCAGTGTTTGAGCCTGTGTGTGTGTGTATGTGTCTGTGTGTAATTTGCTACTGGACAGTTTATTAATCCTTTCTCTTGTTGGTGAGCTTTGCAAATTTTGTTGTTTCTAGTTATAATGAATGATACTGTTATAAATCATCTTGAACATTTCTTCTAATACCTGTATGTGTGAAAACATATGGAGGCTCTAGAAGATATCTCCTCCACAGATGACTTACTTTTGCTTTTGTCAGGCAGTTTAGTTAGTCAGGATAGATCACTTTCATCCATTCTGGGATTAAAGTGTGTTCAAACTGAGTTTATACATTCATAGTTTCATCTGAGATCCTGGAGTTTTGACAAAGTTTCCTCCCTACTGGCAGACCCTCATCTCCAATTTTTGTCTCAATAGCATCGTGTCTTTGCAAAACTATCCTTTAATTTTTAACTTCTTAGCTGCCACTCTGTTGACTTCATTTTTGTGACTTATGCAGCTTACACTTCAGCAAATGCTTCAAGCCGTAAAATGGTACAAAATGTATGTCACTGCTTTTTACTTTCTTCTTCCTGGGATCTTGACCCTTTAGGTCCTGGCTGTTGTGGTAGCTCCAAGCTCCATTTTTCGTCTTTGTCTTTCCAGCTCTGTACAATTGCCACGAATTCTGATTTGCTTCTCTGCCTCTTAGCTGCCTCTTTTGGCTCAGCTTTTTGGATGTTTGGACTTGTTATTCTTAAGAATGAGCAAATACTTTGAGGGAAAAGGAAGTACACAAGGTCAGGCTCACATTAATGTGTTTTTCTTCTTTTCAGAATTTTGGACCCTCAAATCCTGGCTGCTTTGATGGTTTTCCATTGACTTCACATAACTTATTTTTTCAACCAGATTTTCATTTGTTTTTGGTGGGAGAGTCTGCCATAAGCTAGTTTGTCAGAGAATTAGAAGTCCTCAACTAATTTTTGTGTATTTTTTATCACTCTAATTGAGGTGTATATTGAATATAAATTTTGATATCCTGTCTGTTTTCAACGTTATATCACAATCCTTTCTCATGTCATTACAAATTTCATAAACATAATTTTTAATACCTGAATTCTATTGCATTATATGGATAACCCATGAATTAAATATTTCTTCAATAGTAAGCCTTTTGCCTGGATTCCTGAGTTTAACTATTAAAAATAATTATAGGAATAGCATTCTCCCATTGTAAGAAATATTCATGAAATGTGAGGTTTGAGTCATAGCCATGATGATCAATAAAGCTTTCATATCTGCTCTGCGCATAGGTCACAGTGTTAGTCTCTGCAGGAGATACAAAATATATAAAGTAATCATTGTCCTTCAGACAACATATTTGGAGAAATGATGCATAAATTAGAAAAATAGTATAGACTAGCTTTCCATCAGAATTTTATTAATCATACAAATAATACAAAGGGAAAATTCAAAGGAGAAACAGATCATTAGTTATCAGAAAGGAAGAAAAAATTTCATGAAGACAATATAATCTGAGATGGACAAATTTTATTGAATGGAGTGAGAGGGGAAAACATATTTAATTGTTTTCTAGTTCCTTTTCTTTTTACCTAAGGTTGTTTTGGAGGCATTATTCCTAAGACATGTGAGTTTGCATTTTCCTGTGTCTGAAAAAAATTATCATTGATGGATATTTCATGGTCCATAAACCTGTTTCAGTTGAATAAATACATTTAACCTAAGATACTGGATCACAGGAACTTTGCTGACAAATTGCATAGCTGACAACTCTCTATATGCAAATATAAAGGTAGTGTTTTGCTTTGCCAATTTGAAATAAGAAAAGTTTATGATCCTTATTTTCTCCCCTGCCCAGAGACAAAGGCAGGATATGCATATGAGCAAACGACTAGCAGTGGTTTAGAGAAAAGATAGTTCACCGAGACAGAAAAGCCCCAAACCATCAGCCAGCAAGAATGTGTCAAACACTTGCATATATATTATTTTACTTAATTATCAAATTACATTGTAGGAATAGACATTATGATTCTGTTTTTAAGGTTGGAAAATTGTTCAAACTCTGGAAAATGATGAATCTTCATTTGGAGTCTTTCTGAAATAAAGACTATATTCTTTCTACTAGAGTCCTAGTGAATCAGTTCTATTAACAAAACCACATCTAGAATAAAACCAGGGTAAGTTTGTAAACTCAGAAAATGTTGCCACATATGTAAAATGTTCATACCACTAAAGGTTAGTACACAATCATTTTATCATGCATGTTTACACACGCTGTTAAAACTCAGGACCTTTGAGTTAAATTGATCTTCTAAATCTTTCCTATGAAAGGCTATGTAAGTCTTACAAAGGGTCCTTGCAGGGCAATCTAGGGCCTGAGACAGAGTACTGCCCTTTACTCAGTCACCACAATGGTAACCACAGTTAGCAGCCTCCTAGTAAGGCACAATAAACATTCAATGAATATTTTATCTTTGCTAATATCCAGCTTGTGTAAAGTTGCAGATGCACACACTTTGCTGGAAGCAATGTGAATTAGTTTAGTACTTATAGAAAACATATATAAATATTCTGTCAAGACACATAAAAGTTTTTATTCTTATTGACCCAGTAATTATACTCCTGGGAATGTATCCTAGCTAAATAATTTAACAGATGGAAATGCTGCAGACAATGTTGGGCTCTTTTAGATTGCAAGGAAGAGACATCCTCAGCTTATCTAAGGTGATGGGGGCTGCTGTAAAGAAGGGGAAGCAATGAAGCCCAGAAGACCCTCTCGGCAGCTGGAAAGTATAGGAAGCTTCATTACGATTCTCAACAGAACCTCCGGTGGCTCAGAACAGCCCTGGTGGCCTGATTTTCAGAAGGTCACATCCATTGCTCTGCCTTTAACTATATCAGTTTCTGTCTCTAGCATCATATTTATCTTGAAGTCTATTTCTTCGATGAAGTGTGCCCAATTCTCTTTTTGCGTGTGTGTGTGTGTGTGTGTGTGAGGAAGATCATCACTGAGCTAACATCTGTGCCAATCTTCCTCTATTTTTTGTGGGATGCTGCCACAGCATGGCTTGATGAGCCAAGCTAAGTCTGCACCTGGGATCCGAACCTGTGAATCCCGGGCCTCTGAAGCAGAGTGTGCAGACTTAACCCCTGTACCACCAGGCCAGCCCCAACCAATTCTCTATTTTAACTCATTAATTTCACTTGTAATTATTGAGTGGAAATAATAATGATAACAAGGCTCTAACAACAACTAGCCTTTTTGGTGCTTCTCAAAGGAGGATGCGATTGAGAACAATACCAATATATTTGAGAAACAGCACTAGTGTGGAATGTAAATCCACTGGGATAAATGAGATCATTCAAGAAGAGAATGAAAAGAGAAAAGAGGGACAAGAAGTGAGTCCCGAAAAATGTCAACATTTAGAAGGTCAATAGAGGAGAAGCAAGAGCAAAAGAGACTTAAAAGGAGCAGCAAATGAGGCGGACAAGCACTTGAGGGAAGTTTCTTCTAGAAACTAAGAGAAAAGAGCATTTCAAGAAGGAGAAAATGGTCCGTTGTTTTGAATGCTTCTTATATATCTCATAAGATAAACAAGAAACGTAGCCATTGTATTTTTCCACGAGGTGATCTCTAGTATCCAGAGTATGGTCAGTGTGATGGAGAGAGAAGTCACAGCAGCGTGAGGTGGAGATAAAAAGTGGAAATAGTGTGTGCAGCAACTCTACCTAGGAATTTGGCTATGAAAAAGAGTGTGGACTTAGATGGTAGCTGGGGAAGGAAGTGACATCAAAGGAGGATATATATTTAAAAATGGAAGGAAGGGACCTTCCCAGTGGTGTATCGGTTAAGTTTGCACATTCCAATTTGGCCACCAGGGGTTTGCCAGTTCGGATCCTGGGTGTGGATCTACACACAGCTGAGCAAGCCATGCTGTGGCAGGCATCCCACATATAAAGTAGAGGAAGATGGGCACAGATGTTAGCTCAGGGCCAATCTTCCTCAGCAAAAAGAGGAGGATTGGTGGCAGATGTTAGCTCAGGGCTAATCTTCCTCAAAAAAAAAAAAAAATGGAAGGAAGATATTGGAATATGTTTGTGTGCTCTTGGGAATGATCCAGCAGCAGAAGAAGGCCAAAAGTAGACACATGAGAGAGAAAGGGGTGACTGAGAATTTAAATCTTTAGAAGGCAAGAGGAGGAGGGAGGCAGAGCCCAGGTAGAAGTTCTTCCTGTGTTAGGAAGAGTAACACTTTCTCCACTGTAATAAAGATGAAGGAGAAGATGGATGTATGGGCAGGTATGGGAAGGTGAGGACTTTGTGTAAGTTATCCATTAAGGGTGGAAACAGACACTTTAAGAGGCTGAAGTCAAAGAATTATAGCAATGAGGGTAATTAGCAAGGAAGTGGTAGTAATAGGAATTTGCATTCAGTCAGTATGATGTTTGAAACTGGTATTTCGGCTGTGACACATTTTCTACTTCTAACCAGATCAGGTATATGTCCTGACAATTGGTCTCTGGAAACTTTGTTAAGTAATGATGTGGTGTAAGGAGAAGGAGTGTAGGCTCCAAGAACTGCAATGTTCTGGTCCATATGTCTGTGTGTATGTATCTGAAGTGTGTATGCATCTCCTGTTCTACTGTAGAAATAAATGGTTGCCAAATGAGGCTGAGCTTACAGTCAGGTAGGGCTGTGGGAAACTAAGGAGGGAGAACAAGATTTTGGCTGCAATTTGATAGCCTCTCACTCCTTGCTTGAAACCTGGGAGTCATGTAGAACTGTAATACACCCTTTGTCTTCCAAATTCCTCTTTTTTTTTTTTTGCTTTGAAATGCATCTATGTCTGTAACCATGTTTTAAATTCTGGAGCTACAATTCTAGTCTAGACATCAATTTACTCCTGGAGAACTGTGAGTGCTGAATTAGCCTCTTTGCTCCTCTTTCTTCTTTCACTGCATCCTTTACAGAATTTTCAGGATAATATCCTTAAGACTTCATATTTATCACATTCTTGAACATTTATAACAATTTCCAATTTGTGTCAGAATAAAACAGAATTTCCTTGGCCTGAGTTCAAAACCATCCTTAATCTAGATCCTGGCTGCCAATCCAGTCTCATTTCCTAATTTTGTATATGACATTCTCATAGTGAAGAACCATTTGGGAGGCAGCCAGCTCCAAGTATGAATCCTGCTTCTTACTTCCTATGACCATGAAATTTACCTAAATCTTGTGGATTTCCATTCCTCATCCTTAGGCTAGTTTTGCCCATTGTCTGGAGTGCTGTTGAAGATGGAATTAGATGACATATGCAGTGCACTCCATAGAGTTCCAGGTATATGTTTAGCCCTCAAAAAAATGGGATCTATTCATTGATCAAATTACTATTTTCCATAGCGAAGCTATGACATTTAATTCATTTACTGTTCATGGGTGAGTTTATTTATTCATACTCTGTTTCTATAATTATCATAAATAGAAACAATATTTGCTTTAGATTTAGCATTTGAAAATTTCAGAGTTGGCTTCCATTTCAACATATTTTCCAGAAAGATTGGAGAAATTGGTTAGAATGATGTTCTTTTGGAAGCTTCAATTACATTAATTAATACTCCAATTAAAATTCTTTGCCTTAAAACATTTTTAAATGAATTTAGATAGTGAAACTGATGTGGGGTTGGCAAGCCGAAGAGTTGAAAGAAAGATTTCTTGGACTTTCAAGGTCTGGCAGTAATGCTCTTTTATTTAGAGAATAGTGTGGAATGGCATGGGGACAGGACCCATGGGCAGTAAGAGCTGCTGCTGCCAACATGGGTTGAGGGTAGGGCTAAATTTAAGGCATAGGTATGTGAGTTATCTCTTTACAAGACAAAGGAAAGAATATGTTAAAAAAAAGTTGTTAAAATGGTATCAGTGCAGGTGGGGTCTGGTTATTGAGTGGTCCTATAATTTTTAGGTGAGAATCAAACTGGATTAAGTAAATGGCTGAAGCCACCACCTTAAATATTATTTTTAGCTAAAGACAAAGGAGGATGTTGGGGGTGGAGGGGGAGTCGATCATGGGAGATTACCACACAAGTACAGTAAACAAGATGCAGATTTAAGTCCTTGCATTAAGCATTGATTAAGAGTTTCTATAGATAAGGTCATCCCTCCTTCTTCCTGGTACAGAGAGGGAGACACCTTTCTGGATGGAGATTTCCTTTACAACGTAAATGTCTCTTAACAAAGGGTAAGTGAATTCTACTCCTCAGAGCCTCCTTCCAGTCTGCAGTTTTTAAAAGTAACCAGTCTACAATAATCCTCATCAAAACTAGAATGTATTTACTGTACTTCATTCATTCATTCTCCTATTTAATCATTTATTCAGCAAGAATTTACTGACAGTCTATTTTGTTAAGCACTAGGAAAGGTTCAGGGAACATGAAGAGCAAGAAGAGAATCTCTGGCTGAGATAGCTGGTTGGCTGCAAGTGTCCCTTCTCCATTCTTTCATCGAAGTAGAATTTTGAGCTGAGCATATGTAAATAAACTTTAATTTCTCAGCCTCCTTTGTAGCTAAGTGTGCTTATTTAACTATGTTCTGGTCAATGTGAAGTACACTGAAGTGATGGGTGATTGAGTCTCAGAAACTTCTTTACAAGAAAGCTTGAAGATACTCTGTCCTTTTCTCTCTCTCTTATTTCTCCAGATAGCACTTTAGGTTGTAGAGCGATGTCTAGATCACCATCTTAGACCATGAGGAGGGCCTAAGCCACACTCTAGGGAGGGGGAGACCAAAAGCTGCAAGCAGACTGACTTCAAAGGCCCCAGGTCTTCCATGGGTTGCTTATACCTGGACTTGATCATGAAAGAAAAATGACCCTGTTTTATTTAAGCCCAAATTGTTGTATCTCTATTACTTGCCACTGAGCCTAAGTCTAATTAATACACACTCCCAGCCTTGCTTTCAAAAGCTTACAACCTCACGGGACAGATGTATTTATATGTAAACTAATTACCTATGCCAAGAGGGTTTAGGAAGCTAAACTAATATTACTTTGTTTACAAACGGATTTTAAGATTTTGTTTGCATTTTCAATCAGTAATATGAATACTATTTTTGTTGAATTCTTTCTGTAGAATGACAGTAGAAATTATTGAAAAGAAGATTTTTAAACCGAGTTTTTTACTTAAAAGGATCAATTAGTATTTTTAAAAGCAAATCAGAGTTGTTTTGGTGTTATTCAGACATACTTCAGGAGAAATAATTTGAATATTTTGGCTGAACATATTATCGAGTATCTTTGGCAGCCAACATTGTGAAATTAGTTTGTCCATAGTCACATATAAACGCAGGCATTGAGAGATGAACTTCATTCAAAGCCACAGCCTTAATAAAAAATCTTTTACAAATTCAGGTCCTTTAATGTTTAACCGATGTAAAGATTGTAAGTATGGCTTTCATGGTACTTTTCCATTCTTGCCTGAGAAACATTATTTTATGGCATTTAATTTAAATGCCAAATGCTTAATTAACATTTGTATAAATATTTTCGCTCATATAGCATTTAGTTCTTTCGTGTTCATTTAATTCTGTTCAAAGGTTAATTTCTTCTTTGCTATTTGCTCAATGGTGACAGGTAATAAATGGTGAATTATATCCGTAATTATTATTATCAGGAGAAATGATTACATTTATCGAAAGCACATGTAGCAATAACTTTCATCTTATTCTAGGGATTCACTGTAAAAATTCATAATAAATCTCATGATAACTTTTCAGGTAACATTTGCCTTGTATCACTCTCATGCAATAAATATGAGTAATTTACAAAATCATCCTGAAATAGCTTCAAAATGAGGACAAAAGAGAAAGTTACATCATTCAAAAGAATTCTTTCCATAAGCTTATTTTTAAAAATTTCAAGGACTTCAAAAAACTATTAACTACAGATTTATCACAAACTCTCACTGTTAAGTCTATCAATAAAACCTGAAATCCAATTTCAAAAGACTGTAAAGATAAGGTTATCCATTATATAGCACATGTTTGAAAGGTAACTTTTTCTAGGAAACAAAGCTAAAATGCAACATTACACACTCAGTGCCTATTTCCCTATCTTACTTTGGGGACATCTTTTTAGCCACTTAAAAGTAACTACCACCAGATATTCATGCCTAACAAAGTCTGGCATGGAAAAACGCCTTGTTTCTGAGCCCTTTGCTCAAAAAGAGCAGTGTGGTAGATTGCGGTGGGTTATCATATCAATACCCCATTCTCCGCTGGCTATGTGTTTAGCCATGTGACTGGTGGGACATCAGCACACATTCATACAGCAGAATCTAGACAAGTGCTTATATTTCATATTTTGCTCTCTTGGAGTGCTTCCACTATCGTGTGAAGCTGGCTGAGATAAGAGAGGGGTCTGGCCATCCCAACCATTCCATCCAACCCAGAAGAGATCCTGGATATTTGGGAAGTATCAAATGGGATCATCTACTCATAACTGAGCATCCAACTGACTAAGTCAAATGAGTGAGTCCAAGCAAAACCAGTAGAACTGCCTATTCAGCCCACAGAATTGTGAGAAATAATAAATTCTTATTGTTTTAATTCAAAGTTTTGGGATGATTTCTTATGCAGCAAGAGATCACTGCTATAGAAATTGGCCTTCAGTAAGCTGACTCACTCTTCTATTTGGCCAACTACTTCTGGGTGATGCAGTGTGTGGTCAGACTAGCGAATTCTGTGTTCCTTGGTTGGAGGCGGTGTTGATTGAAATCTCTGGAATGAAACTGACTTTCTATTAGAACATAGATGGTGGTGTTGGCAAAAACATTTACAGCAAGAAAGGCGAATCCGTATCCCATGAGGACACATCACTGTTCTCTCCATGATGCAAGGGATCTAATATAATTGCCATTGAACTCCATCTTGCAGAATAAATAATTTTCTGTATCCATAAAATTTTCACTATTCCTATTAAATTATCTAAGTAAAAAATAAATTAAATGAGATTTCTAATTAACATGGAACAGGGAAATATGCATGACTTATTGCGATTAAGATGGACTGAGAAAAGGGTTGACTTCATGCCATCTCTTGCATATAATAGAAAATTGGATCCAGAGTTACACCATTCTTTCCACCACTGCAAAAATAATACCAAGATCTGCAAGTAGAATATATATTAACACACAGGACATGGACTTGTATTTCTAAATCTCAGGTTATGTTTGTTGGGAAGACTGCTCATCAAGAGGAAATATTTCATAGTGGATTCGTAATAAAGGTAATTCTGTCAGTCAGGCAGAGGTAAAAAGGTCCAGTTGCCCCTGGGGTGTTACAAAATTAAACAAACAATCTGGCACAGCAAGGAAATTTTCAGATATATCTCTGTGTCTGGATGATGTTGTCAGTTACTCACAAATAACTATAATCTAGCAAAATGAACCACGGAAAATATAAAAATTTTCACTTCCCAGTGTGGTGGTCAGAATCCATCTCTGTCAGAATCTATCAGAAAGGTCTCCGTTATGTGAGCCAATAGAGGAAAAGCCCCAGATATGTGAAATGTTTCAATAGTTCAAACATGGGGCTGACGCATGAAATGTCCTGTGGAAGACAAGCTAGTTATAAGAAATAGTACAGGGTTCTAGAGAATTTTTTGTTTTCAAATTCTCACAGATCCAAGAAACTAGTATATCTAATATAAAAATGTGAGAGAAATAAAGATACAGATAGTCTCTCTTTCTCCTTCTCCTTTATCATTCTCTCTCTCTCTATATCTATCAAAAACTGAGAGCAAAGAAAATGTTGAGAAGCGCCGATTGTCCATTCACTCAAGGTTACATGTTCTTGGGGCTTGTGCAGTCCAGAAATTTCCAGTCTTGCATTGACTGCCATTCTACCTATCTTTTATCGTTAACTTTGACACAACTTGCCAAAGTCATTTGCTAATGAACTGTACGCTAGTTAAAATCTAACGTGGGAAATCTTATGGTCTGGAGGCGATTCAGAAGAAGGAAAATCAAAAATGGCTCTGTAGCCATTCTGCATAGTGCCAGAGACAGTGGAGCAATGTGACAGAATCTAATTAACCTCTTATAATTTTATGCTTAGCAGAACTATGATCTTTCTATGAAGGTCACAGAAACATATTCTAAGATAGGAAAAAACTCAAGAAATAATAACATCCACAAGTTCTTCCTGAAGGTATTACTGAAAGATATTTTCCATCTGACTAAGAAATTAATAGCGATAGAGAGCTCAGATATTGGTAGACATAATATAAAGCAGGGGCTGACAAATTACAGCCAGTGGGCTAAATTTGGCTTCTGTTGGTTTTTGTAAATAAAGCTTTATTGGAACACAGCCTCACCCATTAGTTTGTGCATTATCTATGGCTGCTTTCACACTACAAATGTCAGATTTGAGTATTTGTGATACAGGCCTTCTGGTGCATGAAGCTTAAAATATTTACTATCTGGCCCTCTCCAGAAAAATTTTTCCAGCAGGGCAAACTTCTAGGCCAACTTCTGTCGTGTGGAATTTGGATGTTTTTTCTGGTTGACCCAGGTCACTCTTTCAGATGGCCTATCTATGGATTGTCTTTCCTCATTGTTGACCTGTCTTCTTTGTCCCTCTTCCTCTTGCCTCTGGCTGCTGCAACCTTTTTGTTAGACCATTGCTATTTATTAAGCAATTTGATCTGGAAGACTCACCTTTATTCAGCAATTTTTCATACATTATTTTTTTGATTTTTTAAATCTCTTCTTTGAGAAATCTAATTACCTTTAAGATAAATGAGAAGATACCTGCATGGTAAGATAACCAGGTCCTATGTTTCTGCACTATTAGGGTAGATGGGTTATTTTTGGATTTTCTTATTATCCCTTTGGAAGATTTTCTTTTAATTAAATATTACTTGACAAATTTTATTCATAGATCCACAAAGAGAAGAGTATTGCGTATTTACTTCTATATCTATCTATCTATCTATCTATCTATCATGTGTCCATCTATCTATCTTTTTAAGAAACTGTTATGCTGAGCATTAGTTTTACATATCTAGCTTTTGGTTTTGTAGGTTTAAAGGGTAGTTTGCTTTCAAGCTCTTTACCAGAACTTCTGTCTACCAAATATCAAAAGCAATTAATATTTACTGTAAACCAGACATATAAAACTTAGGGTTTTATACACATTAACTTATCATTATCTACAATATCCCTATAGAATGTCATTAATATCACGTCTACTTTATAAGCTTTGAGAAGTTAAGTGACTTGCTGACGGTCACCAAGCTGATAGAGCAAGGATTGAAGCTAGGCCTCCTTTTTGTCTGTGGTATTGCCTTCTGTGGAGGGTGAAGCTTGGCATGGTATCTAAGTCAAATCCCATTCTTTGCATATAGGAAAGTAAGACTCAGAGACTGAAGAGAGTTTTTCAAAGTGAAGCCATGAGGAACTAGTCAGGTTTGGCATCCAGATCTCATGACTATGAACTCTGTAACAGTCTTTCAAACACTGGATGTCTGCTGTCATATTTTACCCTTAGAAAAGCCATTATTTATTTTTTTATTGAGGTCATAATAGTTTACAGCATTGGAAAATTTCAGCTGTACGTTATTATTTATCCATCATCATATTTAAGTGCCCCTTTACCCCTCATGCCACCCCCAACCTCCTTCCCCTCTGGTACCACTAGTCTGATCTCTTTGTCCGTGTATTTGTTTATCTTTCCCATATGAGTGACATCATATGGTGTTTGTCGTTCTCTGCCTTGCTTATCTCACTTAACATAACACCCTCAAGTTCCATCCATGTTGTTGCAAATGGGACGATTTTGTCTTTTTTTATGGCTGAGTAGTATTACATTGTATATATATACACCACATCGTCTTTATTTATTTAACAGTCTATGGGCACTTGGGTTGCTTCCATGTCTTGGCTATTGTGAATAATGCTGCAGTGAACATAGAGGTGCATAAGTCTCTTTGAATTGCTGATTTCAAGTTCTTTGTATAAATACCCAGTAGTGAGATAGCTGGGTCATACGGTATTTTGATTTTTAATGTTTTGAGAAATCTCCATACTGTTTTCTGTAGTGGCCGCACCAGTTTGCATTCCCATCAGGAGTGTATGAGGGTTCCCTTTTCTCGACAACCTCTCCAGCATTTGTTGTTTTTTGTCTTGGTGATTGTAGCCATTCTACCTGGTGTAAGGTGATATCTCACTGTAGTTTTGATTTGCATTTCCCTGATGATTAGCCATGTTGAACATCTTTTCGTGTGCCCATTGACTGTTTGTATGTCTTCTTTGGAAAAATGTGTGTTCATATCCTCTGCCCATTTTTTGATTGGTTTGTTTGTTTTTTTGTTGTTGTGTGAGTTCTTTACAAATTTTGGAGACTAACCCCTTGTCAGATAGATGATTTGCAAATATTTTCTTCCAGTTGGTGAGTTGTCTTTTCTTTTGGTTCCTGGTTTCCTTTGCCTTGCAGAAGGTCTTTAGTCTGATAAAGTCCAATTTGTTTATTTTTTCTTTTGGTTACCTTGCCTGAGTAGACATAGTATTCAAAAAGATCCTTCTAAGACCAATGTCAAAGAATGTACTGTCTATATTTTCTTCTAGGAGTTTTATAGTTTCACTTCTTACCTTCAAATCTTTAATCCATTTTGAGTTAATTTTTGTGTATGGCGAAAGATGGTCTACTTTCCTTCTTTTGTATGTAGCTGTCCACTTTTCCCAATACTATTTATTGAAGAGACTTTCCTTTCTCCATTGTATATTCTTGACTCCTTTGTCGAAGATTAGCTGTCCATAGTTCTGTGGTTTTATTTCAGTCCTTTCGATTCTGTTCCATTGATCTGTGTGTCTGTTTTTCTACCAGTACCATTTTGATTACTATAGTTTTGTAGAATATTTTGAAGTCAGGGATTGAAGTGCCTCCAGCTTTGTTTTTTTGTCTTGGGATTGCTTTAGCTATTTGGGGTCTTTTGTTACCCCATGTGAGTTTTAGGATTCTTTGTTCTATTTCTGTGAAGAATGTTTTTGAGATTCTGATTGGGATTGCATTGAATTTGTAGATTGCTTTAGGTAGTATGGATATTTTAACTACATTTATTCTTCTAATCCATGTGCATGGAATATCTTTCCATTTCTTTCTGTCATCATTGATTTCTTTCAGTAATGTTTTATGGTTTTCAATGGACAGGTATTTCACCTCCTTGGTTAAATTTATTCCTAGAGATTTTATTCTCTTTGTTGTGGTTGTAAATGGGATTGTATTCTTGAGTTCTCTTTCTATCACTTCATTATTAGAGTCTAGAAATGCAACTGAATTTACAAGTTGACTTTGGACCCTGCTACTCTGCTGTAGTTGTTGATTATTTCTAACAGTTTTCTGATGGATTCTGTAGAGTTTTCTACATGTAAAATCATGTTGTTTGCAAACAGTGAGAGTGTCACTTCTTCCTTGCCAATTTGGATACCATTTCTTTCTTTTGCTTGCCTAATTGCTCTGGCCAAACCCTCCAGTACTATGTTGAATAAGAGTAGCAAGAGAGGGCATTGTTGTCTTGTTCCTATTCTCAGATGGATGGCTTTCAGGTTTTCCCCATGGAGTATGATTTTGGCTGTGGGTTTGTTTTATATGACCTTTATTATGTTGAGGTATTTTCCTTCTATACCCAAATTATTGAGAGTTTTTTTTTATCACAAATGGAATTGGATCTTGTCAAATGCTTTCTCTGCATCATATTGTTTTTGTTCTTCATTTTGTTAATGTGGTGTATCACATTGGTTGATTTTCAGATGTTGAACCACCCTTGTGTCCTTGGTATAAATCCCACTTTATCATGATGTATGATCAGTTTGATGTATTGGTGTATTTGGTATGTCAATATTTTGTTGAGGATTTTTGCATCTATGTTCTTCAGTGATATTGGCCTGTAATTTTGCTTCTTTGTGTCATCCTTGTCTGGCTTTAGAATCAGGGTGATGTTGTCCTCATAACATTTGTTAGGAATTGTTCTATCTTCTTCAGTTTTTGGAATAGTTTGAGAAGGATAGGTACTACGTCTTCTTTGAATGTTTGATAGAATTCTCCAGAGAAGCCATCTGGTCCTGGACCTTTGATTTTTGGGAGGTTTTTGATTACTGTTTCAATCTTTTTACTTGTGATTGGTCTAGTCAGATTCTCTATTCCTTCTTGGTTTAGTCTGGGGAGGGTGTATGAGTCTAAGAATTTGTCCATTTCCTATAGAGTGTTTGATTTGTTGGTATATAGTTTTTCATGGTATTCTCTTATAATCCTTTGTATTTTTGTGGCATCTGTTGTAATTTCTCCTCTCTCATTTCTAATTTTATTTATTTGAGCCTTCTCTCTTTTTTTCTTAGTGAGTCTGACTAAAGGTTTGTCAATTTTGTTTATCTTCTCAAAGAACCAGCTCTTAGTTTCCTTGATCTTTTCCACTTTTTTTATTTCAATTTCATTTATTTCTGCTCTGATTTTTATTATTTCCCTCCTTCTGCTGACTTTGGACTTGATTTGTTATTTTTTATTTCTAGTTCTGTTAGGTGTAGTTTAAGATTGCTTATTTGAGATTTTTCTTGTTTGTTAAGGTGAACCTGTATTGCTGTCAATTTCCCTCTTAAAACCGCGTTTGCTGCATCTGATATGAGTCAGCAGGGTGATTTGCATTTTCATTTGTCTCCAGATATTCTTTGATTTCTCTTTTAATTTCTTCAATGATCCATTGGCTGTTCAGTAGCATGTTGTTTAGTCTCCACATTTTTGTCGCTTTCCCAACTCTTTTCTTGTAGTTGATTTCTAGTTTTTCATAGCATTATGCCCAGAAAAGATACTTGATATGATTTCAATCTTCTTAAATTTATTGAGGCTTGCCTTGTTTCCCAACATGTGGTCCACATTTGACAATATTCCATGTGCACTTGAGAAGAATGTGTATTCTGCTGTTTTTGGATGAAGTATTCTATATATATCTACTAAGTCCATCTAGTCTAGTTTTTCATTTAATTCCACTATTTCCTTGTTGACTTTCTCTCTGGATGATCTATCTATTGATTTAATTGGGGTGTTAAGGTTCTCTACTATTATTGTGTTGTTGTTAATATCTCCTTTTAGGTCTGTTAATAGTTGCTTTGTGTACTTTGGTGCTCCTGTGTTAGTTGCATATATATTTATAAGTGTAATGTCCTCTTGATGGAGTGTCCCTTTTACCATTATACACTGCCCTTCTTTTTCTCTCATTGCCTTTTTTCACCTTGAAGTCTATTTTGTCTGATTTAAGTATGGCAACACCTGCTTTCATTCGTTTGCCATTAGCTTGGGGTATTATCTTTCATTCCTTCACTCTGATCCTGTGTTTGTCTTTAGAGCTGAAATGTGTTTTCTGGAGGCATCATATTGTTGGGTCTTGTTTTTTAATGCATCCAGCTACTCTGTGTCTTTTGATTGGGGAATTCAATCCATTTACATTTAGAGTGATTATTGATATTTGAGGGCTTAATGCTGCCATTTTATCACTTATTTTCCAGTTGTTCTATATTTCACTTGTTTCTCGTCTCATGTATTTCTGACTACCATTTCACTTTGGTGGTTTTCTACAATTATTTTCTAAGTTTTCTCTTTATCTTTTGTGTCTCTCCTGATTCTTTCTTCAGTGGTTACAGTGATGTTTGTATAAAAGATCTCATAGATGAGATAGTTCATTTTCTGAGACCCTCTTATGCCCTTAGTCTAAGCAGGTCTTATCTCTTTCCTCTTCTCTTCTAAGTTATTATTGTCACAACTTTGTTTTGTGTTGTGAGTTTGTGGTTAAAGTTAAGTGATTATATTTATTTTTGATGTTTTCCTTTCTTTTATCTTTAGAGTTGTAATTAAGTGTTTACTAATCTGTTCTGATAGAGAGTTACAATTTTCTCATTTGTCTGCCTATGTATCTCCTTGCTCAGGCTTTGTAACCCCTTTCTTCTCCTTTTTATTCAAGTATGAGGGGCTTCTTGATCATATCTTGTAGGGAGGGTCTTGTGGCAATGAACTCTCTGAGCTTTTGTTTACCTGGCAAAGTTTTTATTTCCCCATCATATCTGAAGGATATTTTCAATGGATAGAGTATTCTTGGCTCAAAGGTTTTCTCTTTCAGAATTTTGAATATATCATTCCACTCTCTCCTATCATGTAGGGTGGCTACTGAAAAATCAGCTGAAAGACTGACAGGGGTTCCTTTGTAGGTTATTTTCTTCTGCCTTGCTGCCCTTGATATGTTTTCTTTGTTGTTTACTTTTGCCAGTTTTACTAAAAATGCCTTGGAGAAGGTCTTTTTACATTGACGTGGTTAAGAGTTGTACTGGCTTCATTTATATGTAATTCCAGCTCCTTCTCCAGGTTTGGGAAGTTCCCAGTTATTATTTCTTTAAACAAGTTCTCTGCTCCTTTCGCCATCTCTTCTCCCTCTTGAATACTTATAATCCTTATGTTGCACTTCCTAATTAAGTTGGATATTTCTTGGAGAATTTCTTCCTTTCTCCTTTCCTTTTTTATCTTAGTTCTCTCTCCTCCTCCATCTGAAGCATTTCTATATTCCTATTCTCTAGATTTCTAATTCTGTCCTCCGTAATATCAGCTCTGTTGTTTAAGCACTCCAGATTTTTCCTTATCTCTCCATCGTGTTTTTCATTTTCAACATTCCTGATCCTTTGTCTTTTTTTTTGAGGAAGATTAGCCCTGATTTAATGTGTACTGCCACTCCTCCTCTTTTTGCTGAGGAATGCTGGCCCTGAGCTAACATCTGTGATCACTGCCTCTACTTTATGTGTGGGATGCTTGCCACAGCATGCCTAGCCTAGCAGCACGTAGGTCAGCACCCAGGATCCAAACTGGCAACCATGGGCCGCTGAAGCAGAACGTGCAAACTTAACTCCTGTACCACTGGACCAGCCCCTCTGATTGCCTGTCTTTATAGTTTCAATCTTTTTTTGTGAATGATTTCCTCTGTTCATTAATTTTGTTCCTGATTTCATTGAATTGTCTTTCTGAGTTCTTTTGTAACTCATTGAGTTTTTTTATGATAGCTATTTTGAATTCTCTGTCATTTAGATTGGAAATTTCTGTGCCTTTAGTATTGATTTCTGGGTGTTAGTCTTTTTCCTTTAAGTCTGGAATATTAATATATTTCTTCATACTATTTCATGGAATGGATTTGTGCTGTTGCATGGGGATGATTTCTGGTCACAGGTTCCACCTGCCACCACTGGTGGGTGGCAGGAGCTGTGTATTCTGAGCATGACTTGATCGCTGCAAGCTGTGCCTGTCCAAGCCTGGGTCACTCTTGGGGCTGCAGCAGCCCAATGGACTCTCCCACTGAATTGGAAAGCAATCCTGCACAGGTCAGGGCTGCTGTTGCCTACTCCCACAGTCCCATTGAAACTCACTCCCCACTTTGGGGCCACAGCAGTACTATGGGCATTCAAAGCATCTGGAAGCTCATTTTTCCAGGGATGTAGATCCACTGCTGTCTCCTTGTAGGTTGCACCAGCTCTTGTGCTTGGTGTGTGGGGCCTCCCCACTGGTTTTCGAGCCAGAGCTACTCCCTGGGACTGCTGTGGGACTGTGGGCTTTCTCACCAGACAAGAGAGTGATCACATGGGTGCTCAGGACTTCTTCTGCCTGCTCCCACAGTCCTGCTGAGTCACGCTTCCCCCTTCAGAGCCACAGCAGTACTGTGGGTGTTCGTGGCAGCCAGGAGGTCATTTACTCAGGTGTGCAGATCTGCCATTATCTGCTCCTAGGTGGCACCAGCCATTGTGCTTGGTGGTGGGACCTCCCCACTGGGTCCAATCCTGGGCTGTTCCCTGTGGACTGCATGGCACTGTGGGCTCTCCCGCCAAACAGGGAAGCAATCATATGGGGGCTCAGGGCTGCCTTCACCTGTTCCTGCAGTCACCAAAGTGTGCTCCCACCATCAGGGGCACAACAGTGCTATGCACAACCCAGCTGCACACATGTACTGGGCTGCCTGGAGGCCAGAGAGTGCTTATCTATCTCTACCACTTCCCTGGGGGGTAGTCCATTCACCGTCAGATGTGCATCTGTGTGAGTCTCTCAGGAATCCTGATGTGTTGTGTGAGTACCCTCTGCTAATCAATGAATGTCCATTTACTTGTAGTTTGATGGGGGACAGACAAAGGGAACAGCTCACTCCACCATGTTGCTGACATCACCCCCCAAACCATTATTAATTTTTGTAGCCATTATTTCTTTGTATCTGTGTGTCCCTGCTCAGACGTGCCTTTGGAAAGCATTCAGGATACTTACTTGTGAGTGGGTATGTCCTGTACCTAGTTATTAAATAAGAAATATTTCATTTAGTGGAAGGGCATCAGTGACCATTTCCCATTCAGGAAGAAATAAATGTGTTTCTCATGGTTCAGATGCTTTTGTAAACCTATCTTCTTTACATAAGTCTTTATGAAAGAAATATTAATTTAACTGAGAGTGTGCATGTTTCCATGCTGTTACTGCCTAATTAGGTTGATGAGAGTCTTGGTTGGATCATTTGATACGTCAACATTTTTCATACTTGAGACAAAATATGTTTGGGCAGGTAATTCATTTGAACTGCCACAATATGAATTTGGAATACCTGGGACAATAGGTCTTTTTAAACATACTTCTAATAAGTCACTTTAATTACAGCTCAGCAGAAGATCTTGACAACACTTTACGTGGAGGGATTCTTTTGTTGTTGTTATTGTTGTTCATAATCTGTCATTTATCTCTGGATTTTGTAAGTTAGTATTGTCATTTTTCATATCCTTACTTGATAAATTGCTGAAGCATCAATTGTATGGAGGAGGGATATTTATCTGGATTTCTGTCTACTCTACTCTAGGGACCAACAAATGACAGGCCATACAGGTCTCAGGCCAACAAGCCCACAGGTCCATTCTGGCCCACTGCTTTTTCTTTTGCAAATAAAGTTTTACTGGAGCACTGTCATACTCATTCATCTATGTGTTGTCCATGGCTGTTTTTCTGTTACAATGGCAGAGTTGAGTAGTTGTGGCAAAGACCATATGGCCCACAAACTCTAAAATATTTAATATCTGGCACTTTACAGAAAAAATTAACATGATCTACTCTATACAGTAGACTATTATAAGAAAGTATTAAATGAACATTATTTCCAAGTGGTCAGAAAAAGACTAAAATGTATTTGGGAGACCACATTATCATTCATGACATACTCCCAGATTGAAATTTTTTGGAAGGAAAACTAAGTTTTTCTCTTCATGCGGAGCAACCATTAGACTAAGACTCAGAATTCCCTTGTACAGAACTACACTGTATGTTATGCTGCTGATTCTTTCTTCTTCTAAACATTGAGCCAGTGAGTGTAAAGTGGACTAGGAAAGAGGAAATTCATTGACTAATATATTAATGCTATATGTCTCCTATCTAGGGCAACTATATAATTTATAATTCCAACTGGAACTCTTTTGACAGGGACTACTGGGACAACTGGCATAAGCTGAGACAGTTTGCTGAGCCTTGGAATAGATAGTTGATAGAAATTCAGTTAAATATGTCTCTCCTATACAACGGTTGCTTCAGTGATTTATAAAGTAGTATATTTGGTCACTAGACCTGGATGTCATACCATATCTCTCTTAGAATTATACAGTTTCTTAGCCACCTTTGATTACTGCAATATATTAGAATAGCAGTCTTCAGAATTATTATTATTATTAGCAAAGCCCTATCTTAGAATGAAGCCTTGGGTAGACCCCATTACTTAAAGTTCATGAGATGGAGATGTTCTGGTTGAAGAAGGGACAAGAGGCAGTGGCCCTAAATGCTCAGCTCCTCATTCTCCTCTTCTTGTTCTTTTTTTTTTTTGAGGAAGATTAATCCTGAGCTAACTGCCATCCAATCCTCTTTTTGCTGAGGAAGGCTGGCCCTGAGCTAACATCCGTGCCCATCTTCCTCTACTTTATATGTGGGATGCCTACCACAGCATGGCTTGACAAGCAGTGCCATGTCCGCATCCAGGATCCGAACCGGCGAACCCTGGGCTGCTGAAGCAGAACGTGTGCACTTAACCGCTGTGCCACTGGGCCAGCCTCCATTCTAGTCTTCTTAGTGGTCTCTGATCCACCTCTGTGAATTTTCCTGGATTCCAAGAAGCACAATTCAAAAACTATTGAATTACAGGAAAATAACTTAAAATCACTTTGTTCCTCTCAAATACCAGTTGTGGCATTTAGAACATCCAATGGTTCTCACTAGAAGGAGATGCCAAGACATGGGTGTTATGAGATACATTACAGAAAAGCTCTAGGGAAATAAATAAAAATTCTCATAATAAGAACACATTGCAATCTTTTCAGTTGCACTGAAAATATAGCTGTGAAAATTCGGTACCTTTTGAGTATAGCTCTCATGCCATAAAAATTAGGTAGGCAGGATAACTAATCCTGACTGCACCTACACCTGGCTTCACCTTGGACAGGCCATTCCACTCTCCAAGTCTTGTTTTTTTCTAGGTACTGAGTCTTAAAATCCTTTCTGAGATGTCCTTTGTAAGGAAAATTTTTAGGAAAAGGTAAACCGATTGCTCCTAAATTCCCATTTTATGAGTTTTGGCAATTAAGTATCAAGTTTCCAGAACACTTTGACCAACCTGAGCTGTGGTGCATTCCTTTTAGATAGTGAGATGACTTAAGTAAGTGGTACAGACATTCAAAATCAAGTTATACATACAAATAGATGAAGATCTCAATAAAAATTTCTTTAAACATTGTACACTCCTAACTACATGTTCAGAATCACATGTATGTGTGGCACATAAATTAGCCTGCATCTATATACGCAGTCTATGAACATATGGGTTACTTGGAAATTGCTCTGGAATTTTTTTAGAGCTACATTTGCTATACTTTATATGCTGCCCCAATTTTATGATGGACAGCGCTAACCCTCTTCCATTAATGTGTTGCCGAAACCTCAAAGAAGGATTAAACAAATCTCTAGCAACTTCCAAAGCCTCGAATAGCCTTCTAGTTTCTGGCTTCTCCACACATGAAGTTTCTGAAGTGTATCTCCAAGACGCTGCATTTTGATATCAGTTATTTATGGGAATTAACATGGAGAAATGGAACAGCAGGTCTGTGTGGGATGGTGGCAAATTGGAGTCTAAAAATGAGTGACGTTTGTTGTAATGAGGTACATACATTTGAGACAGGGTGGTAGAGGCAGAGGGAGAGAGAAGAAGAAGATAATATGATCTGGTTTATTTAAAGACTTTGGATGAAAAATAAATCACTCAAATATGCTCAGGTAGAAGGTCTCCTCTTTATTTTTATATAAATGTCTTGTCATTCCAGAAAGACACAAATAAGGCGATGAGAACATAATATATTTAAAGGCAAAACCACTATTTCTTGTTCTTTATAGTTGTGCCTCATTTCTATTACAGTCAATTCATCTGTGTCTTTCCTGCTGAGATGGATCTGGATAGGAAGGCAATGCGAGCCCGGGTGCTGTGTTTTACTTCAGAAGAAAGGAAGCCCAAACAGATAAATTTTACTTTGCCATAAACCTGCACACCCCGCTATGGTATATTTGTTACTTATAGGCAATTTACAAGAGGAATTAAGCTCTAATCAGTTGAAAAATTACAACCAAATGGCAGGTCTTTATAAATAGTATACCGTGGTAACTATGCTGGGATTATCTAATTCATTAAGTGCAATATATAAAAGAGGACAGATCCTCTCTTTAATTAGCTAATAACACTTAACTCTCAAGTGGGTGGGCAATAAACTTCCCAGGTTGATTACCTAGAGTTGTGTGCGAAATCACTGCACTAATGTGAGTGCTCTTGCTGGGTTGATTTGGGGCTCTCTTTTGCTTTGAGAAGACTGAAAGATTGATGTCTGCGCCAGGAACTTTTCCTTGAGTGTAGTTAGATGAATTTAGTTAGATTTCTTGAATGTAGTATAGAAGAAGTAATAAAAGTAATGTGAAATTGATACTACTGTAAGTACTTGGCTGGACAGAGAAGTCAATGCCCCAGATAAAGAACTTCGGAACTTGAGAGGTCTGCAGAAAACACTTGCCCTCTTGAGTGGTGTCGTGGTAACATGATAATGATACAAAGAGATCTCTTACATAATGCTTGCTATAGACCAAGCATTTTACATATGAGCCTCAGAGATAAGTACTACTCCCATGACCATTTTTCAGGTGAAGAAATTGACACCTGGAAAGATTAAGTGAATTGTCCCTGGTCCACAACTGGAGAAGGACACAGCAAGCATGCGAATACAGCTAGTCTGGGTCCCAAGTGGAGTCTGTATGTTGAACTACCACACAGTGGTTCTCAAACTAATGTGTCTTTAACTTAGCTGGGGATCTCACTAATATGCAGCTTCTTATTCAGTTCATCTGGGATAGGGCCTGAGAGTCTGCATTTCTAAGAAGCTCCTACGTGATGATGATGCTTCTGGTATCTGGGCACAGTTTGAATAGCGGGGAGCTAGACTACAGAGAGTGTTGCCGTATGCAAAAGAAGGAAAGCTAGGAGACATCCATTCATCCTACCAGAATCACTAAAGTGAGCAATTTGCTTAACATATGCTCACTTGGTCAGTGTCTATCTCTCCAGTGTTCAATGTTCTCCTGTTTAAGTAAGGACCCTACCCCCACCTCACAGGAAGTGTTTGAATGAGGACTCAGCGCTGACATCCACGGAAAACCCCGTGAAGGAACGAGCAACATTAGGGTTCAAGGCTTCCTACTCAGTGGCTCCATCTCAGATGGGAAACTGGTTGGTCTATGCCTCAGGAAGGGGCAGGGAGGGAGGAGCAAACAGAAATCAGGAGTTAAGATTTTCTCAGCAGACATTTCAGAACAAATTTTTCAGTTGTCTCATGATTTTCAGCAGCTCTGTCTCCAGCCGTTCTCGAAGCTTCCTAGTCAAACTTTTTGTACTTTTCTGGGAACCTGGAAAGCTTTGCTGAAAGAAGGTTTCAGAGTCAGTGCTGGCGGAGGTCTAGCTGTGAGGAGCAGTTGCTCTGCTGCTCGCAGTCTCTGCTCTGAGAAAGCAGCAACTTGACCGCCTCGAAGATGGACCTTGGATATGAGAGCCGGGACCCGATAGCAGAAGCTGCATGGTTAGGGCTTCCGGGATCCACCCAGTTCGTGAAACGTGAAAACTAGCATTAATACTTATAACAATAGCTTTCATTTTGAAGTTTTTCTGCATAAGGTGCTGTGATGAAGGTTTTATATGCTTTTAATGAGTACAGTGCCCTGCAATGTGCATTTTAAATATGAGGCAACTTAGGATCACAGAGGTGAAGCGATTTGCTCAGCTGGCACAGTCTGTGAGCGGCAAGCCTGTGGCTTTGCTCAGGGCTGTCTGTGTGCTGAGCCCACACTCAGGGCGGTCTTGCTGCCTCATTGTAGTTATAAAGTTAATGGAACCTAAACTAGTGCTTTTCAAATGTCTTTTAAAAAATACAGATATACTGAAACCACTCCCAGAAATTGTGATTCAAAATGTCTGGGGTGGGACTCAGACTTGGGCATTTTTAAAAAGCTCCCAGGTGATTCTGATAAACATGCAAAGGGAGAAAGTCATTGCCTTCCACTGGGCACTGCGCTGTCCTTCTTCACCGTCCTACTCATCCCCATGGCAACACAAGCCTGGAGACAGGCCCTGGTATCCTCATTTCGTTAACCATGGCATGGGAAGGCCATGGCATGGAGAATTGAATGGACTGGACAGGGCCAAAACTGGAATGCAGGTCTTCTGGCTCAACCTCGAGTGTACTTTTGAACATAAGACCACTGCCTCTCCTCTTCTAACAAAATGAGAACTCAGCCAAGGTAGTCAAGATATTATAAGAAGTGGCTTATTTTAGGCTTATTTTAGGAGGCTACATCAGCTCAACCATGAGATTTGACTTTCACTTTATAGAACCGGCATCAGAAAACTGCATGACAGACAGCAATAAATACTGAATTGTAAGCGTCTACCTCTCTCCTTTTCTTGTCACTGAAATGGGGATAATGGTGGACCTTATGGGGTTGTGAGATGCAAATGAAACATGTGTGAAAGTGTTTTGGAAACTGTAAAGCATTTTGTAAATATAAGACTCTACTAAATAGGCAAGTCTTTTAATAGCAAAATCTGCGAGAAAGGAGTCTTGGTTGACATGAGAAATTCGGTATACTCTATTTGATGCCAGAAGAGGGCTGAATTCACATGGGGAACTCATACTTTTACTTTCCTAGGTTACGGTAGAAGATGGAGGTGATTGGTAAGCTCAGGGTTCATTACAGTAGTGCGGTCCAGGCGTCAGCAAAGTCAGTCTTGCTTTATTCTCAGAAGTGGGCCTTCTGTATTTCTTAACTGATTTTTAAAATTGCTTGGTGGCTTCTCTGACACAGATGTCAGCATGTGAGGGAAAGAGAAAAAGGGGGAAGAGATAAGAGAGAGAGTGTATTCTCTAAAAACCCGATTACCAATGATGCCAACTGCCTTATTAATAGTCATCCTCTTCTGTAATCTTGTCCTCACACTAGCTTTGATGGTCATCTAGGTCTTGATAACCTCCACATTCCAGCTCTCAGCCCGATCCCTGTTCTGAGCTCCAGGCCTACGTATTCAATTTCCTACTGGAATATTTACGTGGCTGCCCCACTGGTGCCTTAAGTTCAACATACACAAAACTTAACCTAACCTCTTCCTTCTAAACGTGCTTCTCCTCCTTTAGTCTCTATGTCACTGGAGAGTGCTACCACATTTCCAGTTTCTCAAGTCAGAAAGCTGTGTGTCACGCTTGACTCTTCTCTTTCTGTCAACCCTAAACTAAATTCTGTCCATTGTCCCTTTTTAAGATCTCCTGACTCTTTACATTCCCGCATCATGTTGACTGCTCCCTAATTCAGGCCACTTTCATCTCTTGTGTGGTTACCTGTGTGAGCCTTGTGGCACGTTTCCCTGACTCCAGTTTCCTAGTTCCCATCCATACTCCACGTTGCACCACAAGTGATATTTTTAAAGCCAAAATCTAATCTTTTCAAAATTCTTTAATGGCTTTGCATTGCTCTCATGTGGAGCCCAAATTTCTTGAAATAACTTCCAAAGACATTTTTAATATGCCTCCTGTTGATCTATCCTGACTGATTTCTCGAGGCACATCCGCCTTATACTCAGTGGTACTCAAATTCTACTAAACTAGGTTCCGTTTTTGAACAAATTCTACCTTTTTGTACCCAGGCTACTTTCTCTGTCGGGGATTGCTTTCTGGAAGCTTCCTGAACTGCCTTTACCAGGCTCAGCTCACACACTCTTTCTGGTACACTCATGTTTCCTTTCTAACCCTCTCTGACTCCCTTTTGTCCTGCACTCGGTACTGTACTTACTCCTTTCATAGAAGCTCTCACTCTGGTTGTAAATGTCTGGTAATCTATTTCATCTCTCCTCTCTCAGAATGCTTTTCAAAGGGAGAGTCTATCTCTTGTCTGATGTGTGTCGCTTAGCATAATGCCTCCACAGAGTGGGCACTCAAACTATTTGTGTAGAATGAAGCAATAAATACATGTCAGCTGCAGCAAAGCATAGCTGCCTGGAAAGAAGTGGAATGTTTCTGCTGAACTATTTTAATTAAACATTAGCTGCAAATGTCAGGCATTTTGGGGGAAAGTAAAACTCAGAGCCAATAAGGTGACTTTATTATTGGAAACTTAAAAACTTTTATGACCTAGATTTAATAAAAATGTTTGGGGGTGTTTGCTCATCCTCTATCAGTTTTGGGAATAAGTTAAAAAAATTCTTCCATCTTTTCAATAGTTCTATTGGTCTCCTCAATTTGTATAAGAATGTTCCATTTTTAGTGATGTGACAAAGATGGTGTGTAGAAATGATCCAAACCCTGGATCTGGGGTTTGGGATTTTATATGTGTAAATTCACCACTCATGAAATAATATAGTCATGCTAATTTCTTTCTTTTTTTTTTTTTTGAGTGCAGCGTCTTGTATATTTTGATCAAGGAGAGAAAGATGGGATTTGGAATCAGACTGAGCTGATTTTGCTGTCCATCTCCTGCTCTAGCATGTATTGGATATGAGATCTTCAGCAAAGCATTTTATTTTTCAGTAAACCAGTTTTCTCATCAGCAAAATGTAATAAAAGCTGCCTCCCTCCCTTGCAGAGTAGGGAGAGGGTTACATGGAGTATGTAATGGTAGACAGTAAACAAAACATACTTCCTTTCTCTGCGGATTATATTCATTTTCAACACAATGGAAAAAATAGTTGAGCTTTCAAGAGTATAAGGTGCCCTAGAGCCAGCAATTCCTCATCCAGAAACTGTACCAAAATACTCATAAAAGGATTCAATATATATGTTAAAATATTACTCTTCAAGCATTATTCATTATTTTTAATTTTTTTGTATGCTTAATAAACATTTTAATGAAGTGCACTATGCACACATAACAGTGCAACAACTAATAAACATTTAGCTAGTTGAATTATTACAAAGTGAACACGTGTTTAACCACCAGACAGATTAAAAATAGAATATTAACAGCACCCTAGAGAACCCCTCCTGCCACTAACCTTACAGTCACGAAACTTGCTCTTTCCAAGTATACACTTAACCTGCTTCTAATACCACCAATTATTTCTATCTACTTTTAAACTTTATATGAGAATCATAAAGTCTGTATTCCTTCATGTCTGGCTTCTGTTATTCAGACCTGTGTTTGAGATGCACGTGACAAGTTTTTGCGTTGTGTGTTATTAGATGCTTCTGTGTTGTATGTACCAATAGTTTATTCAATTTCTAGTTGGAGAGAATTCCATGGCATGAATGGAGAAAAATTTCTTATCCATTATGCTACTGATGGACAATTGGGCTTTTTTCTGGCTTTTGGCTATTTATAGGTAATACTGTTATGGCCATTATTATGCATGTCTTTTGTGTAGTACACATTTCTTTAAAAGCATGTACAAGTAGAATTGCATGGCTGTAGGTTATGTACATGCTAACTTAAGCGAGCACTGCCAGTTTTCCACAGTGCTTGTACCATTTAACATTCCCATCGGCAATTATGAAAGCTTCAGTTGCTCCAAACGTTGCTAAACTCAGTATTATGTCTGTTTTAATTGTAGCTGTTAATTAGGTAGTGACATCTCATGATCATTTTTATATTTCATTTCTATAATGACTAATAAGGTTGAGCACCCTTTTGTATTTTAATAGTCTTTTGAAATTCTTTTGTGACATAACTGATACGAGTCTCTTTGCTCATTTTTTTTCTATTGGATTATTTTTTCTTTTTCTTATTGATTTGTGAGAGTTCTTTATAAATTCTGTTTGGAGGCGTTTGCCAACTATGTTTACTATAAATATTTTCTTCTGCTTACTGATTTGCCTTTTGACTTTCTTATTGGGCTCTTAATTTTTAATGCGTTCCACTTGATCAATCTTTTCCACAGTGCGCCAGGCTGTTTAACACATCTTTGCTTATCTGAAATACATGAATATATTTTCCTGTTATCTTTTAGAAACTTAGTATTTTACTCTTGAAATTTGATCTCAATTAGCCTAAAATTGAGTGGTATGGTTATGGCCTGAGACAGGGGTCAAGTTTTTCTTCTTTATCTTTTCTATCCAGTATCCAAACATCCAGTAGATGCAGAGCAATTTTATAAAAAGATTGTCTTATTTTCACTGTTCTACAGTGCCATCTTCTTTACAAATCAAGTGACCAGATATGAACAATCTACTTTTTTACTTACTATTCTGCAATTTTCGTCTATTTATCTGTCCTTGCCACTGTACCTCACAGTGCCTGACATTCAATATATATATTGAATTGAATATATGTCTATATTTAGTAAACATCAATACAGTAGTGCAGAGTTGACTAGAAAGACGTAGAATGTTTCTTCTAGATTAATTCAAGTAAGCATTAGGTGAACAGATATCAGACATGTAGAGTGCAAAAATTCCAGAGCTAATGAGGTGAGTTTATTGTCAGAATAGATAATTTTGTGATATGTCTAATATCTGGTGATTTAAGCCCTCCAATTCTGTTCTTTTTCAAGGATTATCTTGGCTATACCTAGTTCTTTGTATTTTCACGTACATGTTAAAATCAACTTGTCAATTTCCACAAAAAATGTTGTGATTTTTTAGTTAGGATTACATGGTATCTACAGATCAGTTTGGGGAAATAGATATCTTTACCATATTGAGCCTTCTAATCCATAACATTTTATATCCCTCCGTGTATTTAGGTGTCTTTTAATTTCTCTCAATAATGAGTTATAGTTTTATGTATAGAAGTCATATATTCAATATCATCATCATCAATTTCTAGATTAATTCCACATGGTTGTAAATTATTCTTTTGTTATTTTAGTCCTTTGAAATTTGTTGAGACTTGCTTCAGGATCCAGCGTACGGTCAAGTTTAGTCAATGTTTCATATGCACTTGAAAACAATGCATGTGATGTGTTTGTTGTGTTCAATATTCTAGATACAATTGAATGGTCAATTTTGTTAATGATGCTGCTCAAATTTCCTATTTATTAAAGAATTTCCCCCTACTTGTGCTATTAGTTATTGAGAAAGGTGTGCTAAAATCTCCCACCATGATTGTGGCTTTATGGATTTCTCCTCTTGGTTCTGTTTTTATTTTACAGCTAAATTTTTAGTGCCGCATATTTGGTATTGTTATATTTTCTTGGTGGATTGATTTTTTTTGTCCCTATGAAGTGTCTCTTTTTGTTTTTATAAATACATCTTAGTTAAGCACTTTTTGTTTATTTATATAGTTATACAAGTTTTACCTTGGTTGATGTTGCATGGTGTATTTTTTCCCTTCCTTTTACTTTCGCCTTTTATACATTTAAAGTTTATATCTTGTAAGCAGTGTGATAGGCAGAATTCTAAGAAAACTCTAGATGACCTGACCCTCACTTTGTACAATCTCCTCCCACAGAGTGAGAATGGAAGCTTAAGTAAAATGAGATATTGCTCTCCTAATTATCTTATGTTATATGGAAAAATAGATTTTGCAGAAGTCTTCAGAGCTCCTCATCAGTTGACTTTGGGTTAACCAAAAGGGTGATTGTCCAGGAGAGCCTAATCTGTCACATAACCCCTTTAAAAGCAAAATGTTTACAAGTAAGTAGCAGAGAGGAAGTCAGAGAGAATCAAAGCATGAGAAGGATCAGAGCAAAAAAGATCTTCTGTTAGTGGCTTGAAGATGAAGGAGACCACCTGGGAAGGCTTTAAGAGCATCTTCTAGGAGCTGGGAGTGAATACTCGGTGACATCCAGTAAGAAATGGGGACGTGAGTTCTGTGGTGGCAGGACATTGTTTCCTACCAACAATATCAATGAGCTTGGAAGCAAAGTCTTGTCCAGATCCCCCAGATGAGAGTGCAGGTTGGTTGACACCTTGACTTCAGTTTTGTAAGACTCTAAATAGAGAATTCTTTCCGACTTGCACAGGCTGCTGGCATGCAGGACTGTGAGCTAACAAATGAAGTTTATTTTAAGCTATAAAGTTTATGATAATTTGTTACCTTTCAGTAGAAAACTAATGCAAAAGAGTATATATATATATATATATATATATATATGTATATATAAACTTCTCCTGGACAATCTTTTTTTTCTCTATTTAATTTGTATTTAATGTAATTTCTGATATGCCTTGAGTCTAATTCTTCTTTGTTTCTAACTTATTTTCAATTTTCTCACCTATTCTATGCTCTTCTTTCTTACCTTTCTTGCCTATTTTTAAAGTAAAAAAGTGTTTTTAGTCCATTTTCTCCTTTCTCAGTTTGCTAAATACATAGGCTTTTGCCCTTTTTCAGAAGTTGTGCAAAGATTGCAATATGCATTCTTGACTCATTAGAGTCTGATATAAAGTATACCACTCTAACTCTTCCCACATAGTGTAAAAACTTCAGTTCCATTTACCAATTTCCTATCTTTTATGCTACTGTCGTAGTTTAATTTTCTCAATATTTTAAACCATACAAAACATTACTAATAAAGTATTATGAAGTCAAAATTCATTTAGATATTGCCAATATATTTCCTCTTCCTTTGTATCAGTCTTATATATTTTTCCTTTTGCATAAAAATAACCGCTTGTTTTTAGTGTATGCCTGCTAATGATTAATTCTCCAAGTTTTTGCTTGAATAAAATGTCTTTAATTTTCCCTCATTGTTGAAGGATACTTTTACTAAGTATAGAGATCTAGTTAGCAGGTTTTTTCCCTAACACTGTGAAGATATCATTCTACTGTTTTCAGTTTCCGTTAGTTTTGTTAAGAAGTCACTTGACAGTGTTACTATTATTCCTCCCATGGAAGAAAATGTATCTTTTTCCCCTCTGGCTGATTTTAGAATTTTTTTTGATTTTGTGTTTTGGTCCTCAGCAGTTTTGTGATGCCGTGCTCATGATGGTTCTCTTTGTGTTTATTCTTCTTAGGGTTTGTAGTGCTTAAATCTGTGGCACACGGTCTTTTATCTGTTTTGGAAAATTCTTGGTTACTGTCTCAAAGTGTTATTTCTGCCACATTATCTCTCATCTTTCATTCTAAGACTCTAAGAGTGTGGGTGAGCATGTGTGTGTGTGTGTGTGTGTATCTGTGAGAGATGATCTGGTTTACCATTACTTTTAGAGTGTTGTTCTTCAGAAATCCCTAACAAAGTTCCTCTGATGCTAGTCAAGTTCTTTCTCTTTGTCAACATGGGGCTCAATTTGTTCCTTCCACCTGTCTTATGAGCTCTCGAAAGCGCTGTTTAGCTTTCTAGCCTCTCAGGTACTGTTTTCTGCTCAGCTTCTCAGCCTAATTACTCTTCCTTTTGAATCAACGATTCTTCTGAAGGGAAAAGAAAGTACCAAATGTCAGGCTAATCCCTCCAGTCTTGCCTTACCCCATGTACTTGGCCCCTGGAAGTCCTCAGTGCTTTGGAATCTTTCTGATAACTTCAAACATCTTTCTGTCTATCTAGATCTTGCGCTAGATTTAGATGTATAGCATTTATCAATCTATGTCTACCAATCAATCAATTGATAGATAGAATTTCAAGCTTTCTTGTTTCTCTCAGTGAAAGGTTAGCTGGAAACAAGCTTGTCTACTATTTCTGGAGGCAGAAAAAATTTAAGACATTATTATAATAGCAAAGTAGTGAATATAACCTAAATGTTCTTTTGTGGAAAGAAGGATGGCTAAACAGATTATGATACTGTCAAGTAATACTCTGTAAGTGATTTAAAAAAGACTGCATTAACCCTGTACATATTGACATGTGTATATTGACATGAAAAGATGTCTGTTACGTAATGTTAAGGAAAGCAACTGAAGTTCTAGAGCAATAGGCACATTATAAACCTGTTTTTATTGGTAGAAAGAAACAATGTAGTCTTCTAAACATATGTGTGATATATGTGTTTGTATGTGTGTGTTTATATGGGCATGAGGGCATAGATACTTTGCAAGAATTGATGTATCCCACCAAATAATATTTACTTACTCCTAGGGAGTGGGATGGAATGAGTTGAGATGGACAGTTTTTACTATTTCTCTGTACTCCTGGAAAGCATATAAATTTTGACATACTTACATTACTTGTAGGTTATGTTTATTCAAAAATAGAATAAAATATTTTAAAGGGCATACATGAAGACACTTGCCCTTGACCCAAGTCAATTTTGGTCACTTCTATGTCTTAAGGAGATTACTATATGTAAACCTGCTTCCCCTCTGAGGCTTTACCCACTGTACGTAGAAGCTTTCCTTCTTTGATAATGGTTACCAGCATCAAATCAGCCCTGACTGTTTAGCTAAACAGTATTGATATCTGCCTCCGGTATATTGACCCAGTTTGGATAAACAATATTGGTATCTTTCAACCAAGCCAAATTGCTGACTATGTTCTACCAAATCCAGTGAACTTTTTATAAGCACCAGTTACTAGTTGAGAGCAGTACTGGAAGTGGCCAGCTGCATTGGGAATGGCCACCCGCATAGCTTTAGCTTTAGTTGTGCACTGCTGGGATATTCAATTCCAATTTCCCCTCCATAACCTTGTACCGAAGTTGCACAAATTCAACCATACCAGACTGTCATTCCAGGGGTAAAAGTGGAGCCAACAGGAGGAATCCCATAGTGTAAATATGGATTCAATCGTTATCAGAACTCATAATTCTATCTTACCATAGCTCCAGCTACTTCCTGTTCCAAGAACATAAGCTCTTTATTAAAATTCAAAAGTTGCACCAATATTGTTGCAAAGGATAAAGAGCATTTAATGCATTTTATACTAGGTTGGAAAGGGACACTTTCTATTTATGCTTCCTGGAAAATTAGTTCCAAATGTAGCTTAGTATATGTAATCTTAAACCATAAAGAGTGTCTTTCCTGTACAACAAAATGTATTATGTAATTTCTTTAATAGTAAGCTTTCTCAGTGAGTTTTATATAAAAATCAATATACATAGCAACTGAGGAAAATATAACAATAATGTATATTATTAAAAATACAGGATGTCTGTTGTTAAAGCACAAAACTCTTGTTATCACTTGGGGGTTAAATTTGGTTGGTATTATTTTACTCTCACTTAAAAGAATTCCAGAATTTGTCAGGCCACTGCTGGTACAGCTACTCCATGGTCACCTGAGACCTGGGCACCTCCTAGATTTCTGTTCTGCCACCTTAGTCTGAGATCTTGATCCTTTTGTTACAAGATGGAATATGTCAATGTTTCAGGAAGATGAAGGGAACAGTGAGGCACAAAGACAAAAGGGAAAGGCCAACCAAGTTTGTCTCTTTATCAAGGACTTTTCTATAAGCTAGTCAACATCTTCTGATTCTACCTCAGTGGCAAGTACTGTGCCACAAGACACATGTGCAGGAGAGGCTGGGACATGGTCTTTAGCTTGGTACATTTTCTACATCACTAAAATTAGGACTGGGGCTTTTCTTAGTAGGGAAGAAGGAAAAAATGGCTATCGTGTAGGGAATCAGCAGTTTCTGTCATGTTTTTCACCTTCACAAGACAAATGCTTTAAATTATTTCATTCAGTTCAGTGCTTCATGCCGGGAATGAATTCAACTCAGGTAAGGAAAGGTGTTTTTGCAGTTGATCACAATTCATAATAATAACAGCACCTGACATATTATGTCTCATCTCTTGGAAATGTGTTAATATTATGCCATTTGAATTCTATAAAAACATAGTGAGTCTGGTAGGAAGGATATCATAGTCTAGTTGAGCTTAAGAAGAAACTGACGACCAAAAAGATTAAATCACTTGACCAAGACTTTACAGGAGATCTGAGAATTTTAACTTAGATTTTTGGCTCAAAGTAGGATGACAAAATTTAATTACTGTTATTTTGGTACACACATTTTAATTAGGAGTATCTTAAATTTTGTGTCACTCTTAAGCCTTTTCTCAGAGAATATTTCATTCTGTCTGCTTCCACTGATGGATCAACTCCCACAGGGAGAAAAATGGCACATCCTTATGCTCCAGAAGTGTGAAGCTTGGATCAATTTCATGCTTCTTTCAAATCCTTCTGGATGGCACCTGTTCCCTAAAGACTGCCCTATTTATCTATATTCCTATGCAGCTAAACACCATGTGGGCCTATAAGTGATGGGAAAGCACCACGCTTTCTGAATAATCAGTTTTCCAGCTGGGAGCAGATGGCTTATATTTCATACCATTCTGGGCCCATCCTTGACAGCTGTTAGAATATGGTGAAATAACCATAGCTGCCATTTGGGTAATCTTAGAAATGTAGAGCAAATAGGTTGCTTAATGTTGAGAAACAGCTATTTGTCTCATCTTTTATATATAACCAGGGTTGTTTGGTTGTAGTGCTCCCGAATAGGAGGTGGTAACATTCCTAATGTTAGACCTGCTCATTTAAACTTTTAAGATCTTCCTTTGCCAAACTCTCTTCTTTGTGTATGTGTGTGTATACACAATCTGTCACAGTTTCATAGTACAAAGGTGTAAACAGACCCTAACACTTCTCTTTCCAAAACCTTACCCCAGAATTTCAAGCAGAGTTGAAGCACAAGCGTCTCATCCCATTCAGATGAGAGTCATTATATTTTTACAATCCTGCAGATAAAGAGTGTCATCTACAGCCTCCCAAATGAATCATTTTAACATGCAACAAATCCTGCTGCGAGGAGAATATTACGTAACTAAGTCAAAATACCTTTGTTTACATTTCAAGTACGTGTGCGTGCATGTGCGTGCATGTGTGTTTCAGTATCTAATCAAGTTTAGTGAGTATTCTCCAGGATTATCAACTTTTACCCTGGGAGCAACTGGACTTTTAGAGACATTTGCCCCTGATCAATCAAGGTAGTCAAATTATGTAGTGGTAATAAGCAACTTTAAAGTCAGTAGCTTTTAATGTCTTTGGTTTTCTCATCAACACCATGCGTTCATTGAGAATCAGCTGGACATTCTAGTCTGCATCACTGTTGTCCACATTCTGGACATGGCTGTTAGAGCAGCCGCTATCGGAAACTATGGCAGAATGAAGAGGCAACACGAGGAAGTACATACTAAAGTTTCTGATTGAAAGTGCAGTACACAACCTGTGCTCAAATTCCATTAACCAAAGCAAGCCACATGCCCATACTTGAATTCCATAGGGCAGAGAAGCATAAACCTGCCGGAGAGAACCAGGTATTAGGGATGCTCAAACTACTACCCCAGCCCATTTCTCTTGTCACTAAAAATTTTGTCCACTCTCTTTTGTACACAGAAAATACATTATCCCTTCCACAAGGAAGAGAACCCCTTCCCCAAGGCTTTAGCCACTGAAACAAGCTCCAAGTCCAGGTTCTCTGAGTGACACCTGGCATTCTTCTCATCTGTCTGGAAGCAGCTTCTTTTGTTCAGGAGGCCAGTGCTTTAAAAAGACAAGTTATCTTTCCTGTCACAGACTCAATATTCAGTGGAGGAATGGGGACAGGACAATAGCTATAAACACTCTCCTTAAGAGAGGGAGAGACAGAACAGTCACTGGTTTATAACAAGATCTGAAATCTCACTTGTGCAGACTTGTGAGGGCAGTCTACTCAGGACTGGCTACATAATTTGCAGGAACTAATGCAAAATGAAAATGCAGGGTCCTTTATTCAGAAATTTTTAACGAGAGCGTTAAATCAAGCAGGGGCTCCTTCTGAACTTTGGGCCCTGGGCAACTGCACAGGTCATACAACCGTGAAGCCAGCTCTGACCTTAGGTCATGTTCCTGGATGAGGCCCTGATTCCTCCTCTGGCTGTGGCTGCAGCTGCCTGGAACTTTGTTCTCAGCCGCTTTTGACTTTACCCTTTAGGAGTTTCTTCCTATTTCAATATCCTTTTGGGCTACATTTGAAGAGAGCGTTGGGGAAAATGACCTCTTGGGGGCTGAAGAGATTTCTCAGTCTGCTTCCTGTTCATAAAGGGTAGAGGCCTAAGGTCATTTTAAAGTTTGAAAAGTCAGTCTCCTTTAGTCCAGGAAAAGGGATTTGGGGCAATCTAACTATTGTATTAGTTTTTTGGAGTTTCTGTAACAAATTACCACAAACTGAGTGGTTTAAACAAGAGAAATTTATTCTTTCACAGTTCAAGAGATCAGACATCTGAAATCAGGTGTTGGCAGGGGTGGTACTTTCTGGAGAGTCTGAGAGAAAAATCTGTTCCATGCCTCTCTCCTTGCTTCTGGTTGTTGCTGGCAATCTTTGGCATTCCTTGACTTGTAGATGCATTGTTCCAGTCTCTGCTTCCATCTTCACGTGGTCTTCTCCCCTGTGTACAAATTTCCCTCTTACAAGGACACCAGTCATTGGACTAGGTGTTCTTACAAGAATTGAATTGAGTGTCCTAAATCAATATGACTTCATCTTAACTTGATGGCATCTGCAAAGACCCTATTTCCAAATAAGGCCACATTTGCACATTCTAGGTGGATGTGAATTTGGGGGTGGGGGCACTATTCAACTGTCAAAGTACATAGTACAACTGTCAAAGCTTAAGCCGGGTTCCAGGCAACTCCAAGTGCCTAAACCCACCCTCACAGTTCTTTTCAAGATGTTTTTGTCCATCTTGACTTTGTTATTGGCATCTTGAATCTTATAGGGACTTTTGGTATTACCACACCCTTATTTAATCCATTCAGAAATTTTAACAATAAATGTGAGGGTTACATCTTTCATTTAATACCTTTTATGAAGCTAAGTTTTAATCACACATTGTCACTACAAATCTTTCTCATTTTCTTTTGTACTGTTGGCTGTTGAGAAGCATGTACCTTTCTAACCCTGTAACTCCTTATCGCAGTCTGCTTAGACCGCCATAACAAAATACCATAGGCTAGGTGGCTTAAACAATAGAAATTTGTTTCTCACGGTTCTGGAGCCTGGGCGGTCCAACATCAAGGTACTAACTGATTTGGTTCTTGATAAGGGCTTTCTTCCTGGCATGTAGATAGCTGTGTTCTCATGTGGCGCGGAGAGAGTGAGCAGGCTGTTTGGTGTTTCTTCATGTAATGACACTAATCTCATCATGAGGGTCTAACCTCATGACCTCTTCTAACCCTAATTACCTCCCAAAGGCCTATCTCCAAGTATCATCACAGGGGGGTTAAGGCTTCCACATACAAATTTTGGGGGCGATGCAATCCAGTCCGCAGCAGTTCTCAAATTTTTGTACTCTGTGTTCCCTTTTATTCCTGTATACATAAAGGCCATTTCTTAACTTAGATATCTTTCATTCAGTATCTTGTTAAATTCAGTTAATTGTAGCCAACAGATTATACTGGATTCTGATTTTCAATTTTTTCACCTAGAGCTAAAAGCTTATTCAATACCTTACTGCTTTCTAAGTTATGAAAGTGACCATTTTAGCAAAATTTGACTGCTGCCTAAGAAGTTTCGTTGCTGCCCACTGTGAAACTCCTCATTCAATGCCACGTAGTTTGGTAAACATGTTATGGCATGGTGCCAAGACTTTTCAATGATAAAAAAAGAGTCTTTTCAACAAATAGTGCTGGAACAATTGGATATCCACACATTCAAAACGATGAAGTTGGACATCTACCTCACACCATATACAAAAATTAACTCTAAATGGATCACAGATGTAAACATAAGAAGAAAATTATAAAGCTCTTAGAAGAAAACATAGGAGTGCATCTTCATGACCATTAGGCAATGATTTCTTAGATATGATAACAAAAGCACAAGTGACAAAAGGAAATAAATAGGTAAATTTCATCAAAAATTGGTGAACTTCAACAACCGTTTTTTAAAGTTTGTGATTAAAAGGACACCATCAAGAAAGTGAAAGACAACCTACAGAATGTGAGAAAATGTTTGTAAATTATATAGGGAGTTGTATTTCGAATATGTAAAGAACTCTTAAAACTCAACAATAAAAAAATCATATAATACAATTAAAAATGGGTATAGAATTTGGATAGATAGTTCCTCAGAGAATACATACAAATCACCAATAAGCACATCAGAAGATGTTGCCATCATTAGTAAGTAAAGAAATATAAGTCAAAACCACAATTAGATACTACTTCACACCCACTTGGGTGGCTAGAATCAAAAAGCATATAATTATAAGTGTTTGCAAGGATGTGGAGGAATTGAAACCCTCATTCAGTGATGGTCAGAATGAAAAACAGTGCAGCGACTATGGCAACAGTTTTTCAGTTCCTCAAAAGGGTAAACTTAAAACCCAGTAATTCCACTCTGAGGTATATATGCAGGAGCACTTCAAACATATGTTCACACAAAAACATATACACAAATGTTCGTGGAAGCATTATTAAAAATAACCAAAAAGTGTAAACAACCAAAATGTCCATCAGCTGATGAATGGATAAACAAAATGTGATGTATCAATACAATGAAATAGTATTTGGCAATAAAAAGGAATGAAATGCTAATACATGGTACAACATTGACATACCTTGAAAACATTATGTTTTATGATTCTCTTCATATGAAATTCCCAGAATGGGTAAATGTACAGAAACAGAAAGTAAATTAGTGGTTGCTAGTGGCTGAGGAAGAAATGGGGAGGGGCTGCTAACAGGTATGGGATTTCTTTCGGGATGATGAAAATGTTCTAAAATTAAATAGTGTTGATGGTTGCACAACTCTGTGAATACGGTAAAAACTTTGAAATGTACACTTTTAAAAAGGGTGAGTTTTATGTTTTGAGAATTATGTCTCAAGAAAGCTATTATTTCAAAAAACGTTGCGGCGGAATCCCACAGTTGCAGCATTTTGTTTTAAGTAGCCATGATAGGCTGTTATACTGTGGGAAAAAACAACTCCCGAACCTCCGTGGCTTTTAACAGCAGTTTATCTCTAATTCACACTATGCGTTGATCACACGTTGTCTGAGGATTCTGACCTGTTTCATTGGCATCTTCACTCTTAGACCTACACCAATTCAGAGACGCTGTATGGAACATTGTAGTCACCACAGGAGAAGAAAAAGAGAGCATGACAAAGTGCACACCGGCTCTTGAAGCTTCCATCTGGGAGTGACACACATTGATTTTGCTCATGCTGACCACTGGCAGATTACCTGGCTATGTGTGAGTTCTACCAGGCAGAAAAGTATAAGCCTACCATGTTCTCTGAAGCAGAGAGAACAAAATGTTTGTGGATAGCCCTAATTACTACCTAACTTTGCATGAGAAGGCTACAGATTGTTCTACTTGTTTTGTAGTTACAACTAAGTTTTTTGGGGCGTATTGGTTAGTTATCACTGTGTAACAAACCACCTCAAAGCACAGTGTGATACAATAATAAGCATTTTCCCTTGCTCATGCCTCTGTGGGTTGACTGAGGTGACTCAGCCACACATCCTGAGGCCAGGATAAATGACAACCATATTCTAGGGCACGTCTTTTTCCTGTGGGAAACCAGAAGTGCAAGAGGGTTAAGTGGAATTAGGCAGTGTTTTTCAAATCTCAGCCCAGTCAGGCACACTGTTACTTCCACCCACATTCCATTGTGACTTAGTGACATTGTATTCCAAAATAAGACACATGGCCAACATCAACTTTAATGGAGCAGATATAGACTTTTTGCATGATGTGTGGGCGGGGTGGGGAAGAATGGATCTTAGCTAAATAATAATCTAATGTACTTGATTAGGTGTCAGGCCTTATTCTAAATATTTCACACATGAGCACTCATTTTATTCTCACAACAAACTCAAAAGGTAGATAACATATGTTACTTTTACCCATTTTACAAAAGAGCAAATTGAGGAGCTTAAGTAACTTTCCCACTGTCAGTTTATAAATGCCAAACTTGTAATAGGAACTGAGGCAAACTTGTCTCATTTTTTTCATGCTCCTTATTTCCTATATTTTATATATCCATCAGTTTCCAGTCACTTTACCTTATCTGCCACTGAATTAAGTCCAAAACTTAGATTGATAGTATTCTGACTTTTTTTTTGAGGAAGATTAGCCCTGAGCTAACAGCTGCCACCAATCCTCCTCTTTTTGCTGAGGCCCTGAACTGACCTCCATGCCCATTTTCCTCCACTTTATACCTGGGACGCCAGCCACAGCATGGCTTGACAAGTGGTACTTAGGTCCGCACTCGGGATCCAAACAGGCGAACCCCGGACTGCTGAAGAGGAACGTGGAAACTTAACTGCCATGCCGTGGGGCTGGCCCCTATAGTACTATAACTTTTTAAAGAAAGAAGATAGCTCCTCCCAACTAAAAAGAAAAATGGCAAAAATACTACTTATCAATAGTTGAACTTACAATATTCGGTGAAGGAAGAAGTGCAACATGGGCAAAAGCAACTACAAATTCACTTCTAGAGTAATTTGCATTTTATTAATCACTATGATATCTATAATAATTTGACAAAAAGTGCGTGTGTGTGTGTGTGTATGCACACACAAGATATTATTCATTCTATAGACAATACATAAAGTCTATTGGATTTTTGAACCTTCTGCAGTGTCTGAGTTTCACTGGTTGGGAATGAAAGTTTGTAGCAATTCTTGTACAATATAGGAATATTCTTCTGTATATCTCTTATCAGTTTACATTATCCTAACTCGACATAGAAATAGAAAACTAATAGCCCAGATTGAAATTCTGTTACACTACAAACATTTGATATATAACCTGTCCCTTGCCTTGACTGATAGTGCCTAACTCTTCAAGATTTGAGTGGATGGGTACAACAATTCCTGCCCTAGTACCAAAGAAGTCAGGAAACAAAGGACATGATCTGACTTTTCTTTTTAAGTCATTTATTATTCCTCAAAGGTAGTCAAACAAAGTTCCCCAGGTCAAAGTTTATTTTTGGTCAACAGATCTCTTCTTCTCTCTTCAATACCAGAAGCAAAGCTTTGAAGTATTTGATACTTTTGTTAAAAAAAAAAAGATAGAGAGGAAGCTCGATGTATTATATTTAGGAATCTATTTCACAGAGGGAAAAAGAGGGTTATTTAACAAAGCTTGGTGGAGAAGAAGGTGCTTAGATGGAATGAAATTATGAAGAACAAAGCAGACAACCTCCAGAACTTAGCCTTCAGGCATCATTCAATTAAAATGGAAGTCCACACTGAGGAGGATGTTAAAAATTAATATAAAAGTTTTCAAGACCTTTTTTGGTACACGTTTCTCCCTTTCTTTCCAACCTCTGGGTATTTTCATTTCAACTGGTATTCAAATCCATAGTTAATTTTAACACAGATATGAAGCAGAGAGAACGTGTGAACGCATACATCTGCACTCACTTATTGGGGAACATGGTATGTGGATAGGTGGACCTAATTGAGAAACTTGTTTCCAAATGTGTTTAGAAGATGCATACAAGTTGGGCCATGGTTCTAAAAAATATGATATATTCAATTTGTTACACAAGAAATGAATGTTCAATGTATTAACTTTTGAAACCACCAAAAAGAAAAAAGAAACAAAAAAATGCAAATGTATCCCACTGTGATCCTATAATCCAGAGATAGTACAAATAACATTTGAGTGTATAACCTTCTGGATTCTTCCCAGGCAAATATAATTTATAAATTTTTCACACTCAGGATATTTGCAAAGTGGTTTCGTTTTGTTTTAGTATTCGTGGTTTGTGTAAATCTTCCATAGACATTTGTCGAGTTATTTCCCTCAGATAATTTTCTGTAAATAGTTGGATGGGAAGAAATGCTGGAATTGGAACTAGACCACTGGTTCTCAGTGTGTGGTCCCTGGACCATCAGCATCAATGTCACCTAGGAACATTTTAGAAATACAAATTCTGTGGTCCACTTCAGACCTACTGAATCAAAAACTAGAGTGGCACCAAGAAATCTGTTTTAAAAAGTCTTCTAGGGAATCTTGGAACAGGTTCAAGTTTTTGAACCACTGAGGTAGACTAAAAAGTACAAAGCTTCATGTCCTTCAAGTCTGTCTCTAGTCCCTATGACTTTGAATTGAGCACTTGAACTGTCTAGCTCTCTAGTAAAGAATCACTTGAACTTTATTTGGAACACAGTCTATGTATGTAGGGGTGTGGGTGTGTTTCAGAGCATGATTTCCCCCAACCCCACTGTTTTTTCTCTGAGATAAGTTGTCTAGTTTGTTTGGGTATTTAATTTCACTGCAGTTGCTTTCATCAATATTTGATGGTCCCTCACTTTCCTTTCATATTCAAGACTGAGACATTAAAAAGCTGATTGAAATCTCTGTGCATCATTAACTGGTGGGCTTTGCTCTGTGTCCATAAGGCAAAGAGCTGAAAAATAGTACCTCCAATGTCAGTCTGTATAGGCATGCTAGCTGGACTCTCACAGAGCAATTCTCCAGAGAACTACATGGACAGCCGTGACCCTTGCTGACAGCATTTTGGAAGTGGAGCAGAGGGAGGACCAAGGGTTCTCAGTCTTTAGTAGGTATATATGTGCTTAATTCCCTTTTCTTCAGGACAATGCCTAAGCTCCATCCTTAGCTGACACAAGCTCTCCTTCAGTTTTTCTCTCCAGAGAACAAATTTGTTTCCTGCCAGGTTGGGGAAAGGGTAGTTACACAGCTGCATAGGCTGTGGGAGGATTTCTTGGGTCACAAATGTTCCTTTTGTATTCATATACATTCCTGTCAGAGAAATCTGACATGTGAAATATGCTTCATTCTTCTGGAAAAAAGTCAGAAAATTATAAGTGGCATCTCTAGTCCCCAGATGGAGAACTTGAAACCCTGTTCATCCTTTATCATTAATCATTCATCCATTTATCTATCTATCAACTGTCTATCTAGCTATCTATCTGTCAATCTATCTAGAATTTTGATATCTCTTTTTATCAAGAATTCACTTACTCCTATTAATGATAAATCAGTTGAGATACTAAGAAATAACATCTCTCCTATTTTTAAGGAAGTACACTCTAAATTCTAACAGGAAATATTCATGCTCTAATATTTTTCAGAGTCTCATTTTCTCTTTTGATTTTTTCATAATTCCCCAAATCTAAATAAATCTCAGGACTTTTTGATCCAGCACTATCACAATTTGTCCTTGGATCCCTTATCCTAGGAGTAATGTGAGATTCCAGAAGTCCTCTGCAATATTCGCTGCTCCCAAATGTTTCTCTTCCTGTTTTTAATTTCTGGCATTTGATGCACTATATTCCTTTCTTTCATCTATTAGTGCTTAATAGAGTAACTTGGCTTTAGTTCTTATGGGATTATGTGCCTCTTCTGGAAGTTTACTTATTTATTTTTCTGCAAGATAAAGTACCCACATGGAAAGCTCTAGTGTTTGAAAGAAGCATAATGATGGAATTGTATTATTATTACTTTTTAGTGATTTACTAGTTCAAAGAATCTTTTAACCAGGCTTGGAGGATAGGAGAAGAAGCTAAAAAGCTATATCAGAGATAAATATGTTAGATCTTAATAACACTCAGAAATGAAAAAAAAAATAGTCAGTTTGTCTAAGTAAATCTGAAGAGATGGACCTTATTAGCACAATGAAATAAACCTTAAAGTTAAGGACAGTCCAAATTCTTCTTTGTTGAAAAATACTTGAACTTGCCTTATTGGCGATGAGTAATGATCAAAACAACAAGAAGAAGAAAAACAAGGGACTTTAAAAAATGGAAACAAAACATAGAAAGAAAATAATAGTTGTAAGACTCAGAGGAAGAACACACTTCTGAGAAAGACCAATTAGAGGTTCAGAACAAAATTTTCAGACATGTTTTGAAAAGGTCAATAAAATGCAAGAAAAGAGCACATTCTAAAATAGAAACTAGAAGCCACATGAAGAGATCCATCTGAGATAAAAAGGCAATGGTTTGAGAGAAGAAAACAGAAGATGAAACAGGAGATAGTGAGAAAAGAAGTGTTGCAAGAAAATTAAAAACCAATAGTACAATTCCAATTTAAATATGATGAATTAAAAAGAAAAGTTAATGCTGTGGAACCTGGAATCATGATATTTAGGGAAAATTTGATAATCTGTCTCCAAATGCAGTGGAAACAGATAATGGAATAAACATTATTACACACTAAGAGATTGTATAGGAAAGAGAACACAAACTTACAGATAAATCTTTGTCAATTTTAAAGACAGCATCAAAACAAATATAATAGGATCAATTATTAATAATATAATAGAAGAAAAATTTCAAGAGCTGCAGACATGGCTAAGTATCATGAAACACACATAGACATAAACACATACATGTATAAAAAGCTAATTAGGAGTTATAGTAGAAATACAAGTGTCCTTTCATAGTCATATTATTTATTCTTAAAAATAGCATTTGACATTATTTAAGAATATCCTGTTAAAACAGCAATAGATGTGTGTTTACTAACATAAGAATAATTTTTTCAAGGGAAGAACATTCTTCTGAATATTCTACTGAATATAGGGTCCAACATCACACTCAATGGTACAAACTTGTAATCATTCTCATTAAAATGATAAAAAGACAATGATCCTCATAAATATTCATATCAATCAAATTATGTTTTGGAATTTCTAGATGATACAATAAGAAAAAAATAAGTGAGGTAGACATAATGGAAAAAGTTAAACATTTGACAACATCTGTACACAACAGAAGAAAAGGATCAGAATACTCAGAGGTCTGTGAACATAAAAACCTGAGAATGCATATGTATGAATATGTGTGTAATCCTCTTGTTCCTGATTTTACGGAGCCTATTATTTCCTTAATTTCTTTGAGCATTTTGAATAAATTTACATTTTAATGCATTTCAGATTTTCTCAGTAGATTTAATTCCTTTGATGTGAATTCTCCCACTTTTGAGTTCTGTAAACTGACTTTCTTGGCACTGAATCTTCCTCAGATGTTCTATCATCTTGTCCATGTGCTAATTTTACATGGGATTTAGCTTTTATGGCATTCTTTTATTTGACACATTTCCTGGGATGTGGCCGAGGCTGTTCTGTACAAGTGTCAATCCATCTTTACATAGTTCCCCATTCGGAGCCCGTTTGTGAGTGCCTTGGTTTGGGCTTTCCTCACACAGGATGATCAGGATGAATTCATCTGCAGCAGTGGTTGCAAATTCTGATTTTTGAAAAGGGAGTCAGCTTCCCCCAGCAGCCTGGAGCAAGGAGCTGGCTGCTGTCAAGAAACAGGTCTAACAAGGGAGAGTGTCAGGTCGCATTTTAGAGCAGGCAAGCAGAATGCTCCTAAACCTTGGCTGCAGGCGGGATCCTGGTGAAGCTGCCCAGCCAAAACCACGTGTCATAGACTCAGCTTCAGCCCTGCGTGCAGGTCCCAGGTCTTGCTGTCATCCCATGGGCCTGCCAGTTCAGGTTCCTTTCAGCATTGTGGATTTCTTCAGTTGTTTCTTTCTTTTTTTTTTTAAACAATTACTGCTGATTTTGTTTTGTTTTGTTTTTGGCAAGGAAGATTGGCCCTGAGCTACATCTGTTGCCAACCTTCTTTTTGTTTTCTCCCCAAAACCCCCCAGTACATAGTTGTATATCTTAGTTGTAGGTCATTTTAGTTCTTCTTTGTAGGATGCCACCACAGCATGGCTTGATGAGTGGTGCTAGGTCTGTGCCCAGGATTCGAACTGGCAGACCGTAGGTCCCCTGAAGTGGGGTGCATGAACTTAACCACTCGGTCACAGGGCTGGCCCCTTTTGTTTCTATTTATTGCTTTAAAAATACATATTTTCTATATATTTGGTGAAGGAGCATGATATCAGTGAGTGCCTCATATTTACCCAGAGGTCAAGATTTGCTTTTCTCTTTGGCTTTTTCCTATTTATTAAGGCTAATGAAAATACACTGAGAATACAAATCTACCATTTGTCTGGTAGGTTCTGCTCTTTGTCCTACTTTTCATATCTAGGGGCCCCAAAAGATCTCAAGAGCTTCATAGCTTTTTTTTTCTGACTTCGGTTATCAAAGTTATAGAGAATACATGGAAAGGAGAGTAGAAGGAAAAGACAAAATTAGAGTGTCTGCACACAGAATAGGAAGTCACTAGTGAAAAGCGCATAATGTGCTCTGATTTAATCAGCACCAAGAACAAGGAAACATTCAATGAAAATGAAGGGTGATGAATTTACAGCAGCTAAAATGAAATATGCGCTTTCGCAGCACGCAGCAAGTCTGTTGAGTTCTTTGGGAAATCACGGATGCAAATAACAGAGTATCCGTTGCTCTGATTCTCTCTGCCACCTGCATCTTCCCTTCAGTTTGGGTCAGTACATTAGTCAGAAGATGAGCATCCACGAGTCTCTGAGATGCAGACACTACATTGGTAGGGAGATGAGATACATTTGTCAAACCCGCTCATCAGCACTTCTCCACTTCCTGTGGGTTTTTTGAGCAGTGTAATCACAGGATTGTTTGTTTTTTTGTGTATATGCCAATGTTTTCCCCCCAAAGTTTAGTTTATCCTAATCTCTGTGGCTAATTTAGAGTTGTCATTTTTTTCTTTTTGGTCTCATAAATCCTGAAAATCCCCCAAAACACAACTGTGTGTTCATTTACTATTGGAAGATTTTTTTCTCTACTACTTCTCACCCTGAAGACCTGACATGACCTGGGAAGTTGTGTGGGATCGGGGCAGAGGGAAGTTTGCTGTGGGATCTATGCTCTTTATTTGCTGTCTTTCCCCTTGTCTGCCTCTCACCAGGTTATTGCACAATTCAAAATTCCTATTTAAGTGAAAGTGTCTGTATGGATCAATGCCATTTTTGTCACTTCTGCTTGAGGCCCAGAAATTTAATCTTTTGCATTAAAAATACATTTCTTTTTCTTTAAGAATGGAGCTAAAATTGGCTAAGAAAAATACAACATTTAACCTTTCACACTCAAACTTTTCCATTTGAGAACAAGGTAAGTAGGTGCTTTTAATTTGTTCTGAATATTAAACCTGATGTTAAAGATTGAGAATATTTAAGAAAATATGTCAGAGTGAGAAATACTACTTCTTTTTTTTTTTTTTTCCTATACATTCATCAGAATATCATAAAAGCAACTTGTCTGCTTGGAAATAATGAAACATCCATCAAGAGCGGATTGGTTCAGGGGTCAGCAAATTGCAGCCTATTTTTGTAAATAAATTTCACTGGAATACAAGGAAGCCCATTTGTTTACACATTGTCTCTGGCTGCTTTTGTGCTACAATGACAGAGTTGAGTACTCACAGTAGAGACGATACTGCAAGCAGAGCCAACAATATTACTATCTGGCTCCTTAAGAAAAAATTTGTCAACTCTTGGATTGGTTGTGTAAATTGTGATTCATCAAACAATAAAACATGATGTGATATCAAAAGTGATAGGCATCTGTATATATGAGTGTATTCATTTCCTCTTACTGCTATAAAAATTTACCACAAACGTAACATCTTAAAACAATATACATTTATCCTCTTAGAGTTCTGGAGGTCAGAAGTTCAATGAAGGTCTCACTGGGCTAAAATCGTGGTGTCAGCAGGGCTGTGTTCCTTCTGGAGTCTCTGGGGGAGAATCTGCTTCTCTGCCTTCTCCAGCTTTTAGAGGCCACCTGCATTCCTTGGCTTGTAGCCCTTTTCCTCTATCTTCAATGCTAGCAAGAGTGGGTCTAGTGTTTCTCATGCTGATTCTCATCCCTCTGATTTCTCCTTTCTGCCTTTTTCTTTCACTTATAAGAGCCCTTTGATTACATTGGGCCCACCTGGGTAATCCAGGAAAATCTCCCCCTCTCAAGGTCAACTGATTAATCTTCATTCCAGCTACTACCTCACTTCCTCTTTACCATGTAACCTAACAAATTCACAGGTATCAAGGGCTTAGGATGTGAACATCTTGGGGAGGAAGGGCATTAGTCTGCCTACCATAAGAAGTGTTTAAAAATATTCTCGATATTCTATTGTTTGGGAAAATAAGAAATTATAAAACACCATATATAATATAGTTTGGCTTAAAATTTTTGTGTTTGTGTCATAAATAGAAAAGTAATTCTCAAAGGATTTATGACAAAATGTTACAATTATTTTTTCTAGGAGATGGGATGTTGCATGATTTTTATTTTCTATTTTTTTAAAACTCCAAGATTTTTAAACACTGAGCACCTGTCTCTTTTATAATAGGGAAAAGTCTAAATGCAAATAATGGTAAATCAGAGACCAATTACAATGGAAATTTTGGAATAGGCAATTTTGCAAAAACAAAACCATGTCTATTTTTGCAGTTTTCCTTTACAATGTTAGTCCTTTCACAGAATCAGATCCTCTTACTCTCAAATTTTTGGTAAATTCTACTGCTACCCTAATACAAGTGCTTCTCAGAGGGGTTTTACTCCCCTGAACCAACGAAAACCCAATGTTAATCTCCTTGCACTAAGATGTTCCAGCCTGCAGAGAGCTGGAAGCGCTTGAGTTTGTAGAGAGAGGTTGTTCCTCTGCCATTGTCATCTTCCTGAATGTTTAATAGTTTCTGAGTACCAAGTAACTGATTGATAGCTTTTGAAATCTATTTGCATACCCCAAACAATAATCTACAAGTCATCCCAAAGTATGCTATACTTGAACAAAAATTGATTTCCAAATTATCACTTCCATTTTTACCTGCAGCTCCTCAGGACAAAAAAATAGGCCTTTTTGTTGCAAGATGGTTTCTCTCTCTCTCTCTTTTTTGATAACTCAATCACCCTTTTATTTCCCAACTATTTATCCTAGGATGTCCATTTTTGGTTTTGATATAATTGTTTCTGTTGTTTGATATTAACCTGTTAGCCTAGATGACCTTAGAACTTTTCAATTTCTTCCACTTACGTTATACCTTGTATGAATTCAGCTTTATTTAGTAACCAATAAGCATTTACGGCATATACATACCCACTACATGTCTATCTTGAATACTATTTCTTTTTTGATGTGCTGATTTGCATTCTTTCGTAGCAGTTGACTAATATCACAATACTATCAACCAGAGCAATTGTGTTACTTGAAATAAAAGCAACGAATTAAAAGAAGCGTCAAGTTTGCGACCAGTAGAAATTTTAAAGGATTCACTATAAAAAATGGGAAAAGTTAAAAAGGGGAAAGAATAAAGAAGCAGAATGCCTAGCTATTTTGAGTTTAGTTTTCTCTTGCTCATTTGCTTTAATACTGCTTGGGAGACAATTGTTCCTTTCACATCTTTATCAGACAAATTAACTGAAGAGTGTGTGAACCTTATCTTCGTATTCTGTACACTAGCTAGCACATTATGGGTCTTTGCAAGAGACTACTAATGAGATTATTAATAAATATGAGAACGATATGTTTCTCTGATAGTTAGAAACACAGGCAACAGCCCTGACCTAAAATAAAAATAAGCACAATAAGGAGAGAGAGCCAGGGCCTTTGGTCAAACAACTGGTAAAGAGAATCTAAGAAACACTAATGTAATTTGACTGAATTAGTTTTGTGTGGTTAGCCTAGCAATAATGCATTATTAATACTGGTCAAGCTGGGGAAAGTAGTATTTTTTAAATAACTAAAACTTGTGAACAACAAAAATTTCTCAAGCCTCTACTTACATGCAAGAACATGGATATTGATCTCATCAACCTTATCATCTCTAAAGAAACAAAGCTTAACGCTGACTTAAAAGAGAAAAGAAAATCAAAGAATCTAGTAGCATCTATGTTAAGAGCTTTAGTGTTTGGAAAATCAGAAGGGGCTGGAACGTCAGTAAAGGCTCGATGGCTGAGACGAGATAAATGCTGAGCTTCAAAGGATCCAAAGGATGGGGAGGGATAAACGCAGGATGAGATTTGAGGGTATGCGTGGTGAAGGGATTTCCACGTGCGAAATTGGAAGGCAAGCACGTGTACAGCAGGTCATCCCAATGGCTTGCTGGAACTCGGATGAGGCTGGAAAGACACGAAGCATCCCACGAAATAAAAGCACTTAAGTTTGTACTTCAGAAATCTCCTCTATTTATTGCAAAAGAGAGTCCCAATTGCTCAAATGTGGTGAGAGGCAAACACCTGTTAACACAACTAAAAGGCAAAATCCAAAGTTAAAAGAGAAAAAGAGGTGGAATTTGTACTCAAGAGTTATGTTTGCTGCAAAGAATTGAGCTCTGAGCTTCCTAGAACCTAAGAAAAATAAAGAAAGCACAGATGATAAGGTATCTTTTACTGTTAAAATGAGAATCATACTCTTTCCTTTCCTTCAGCCCTAGAGGACTTTGTAACAAGAACACTGAGTATCATAGTGAGTAATGACCTTGAGAACAATTGAAAAATTCAGGCATTTTGTAGGTGATGACTCTTTCTTTATTCACCCCGGGGAGAGAACAAAGTGCACTCGAGACTAGACTACAAAGGACGCCTTGAATGCCAGGCTGGCTTGACCAAAGCCCCTGGCTCTTTTCCTGTTATATTTATTTTGACTTTAGGTCAGGCCTGCTATGTGAGTCTCTGGCTAAGAGAGAACAATAATCTTCCCTTAATTATTAATAACTTTCTCATTAATCTCTTCCCAAGAAACATAACGTTCGAATTGGTGGCCAGCACATGGAAACAAGGGTCATACACCCTTCAGTTAATTTTCCTAATGCAGGTGTGAAAACAAGTACCAGATCATAATCCATGTTGAAGGTAATGAGAAAAAGAAAGGTAAACTCAAAGCAATTAAGGGCATTCTGTTTCCTTATTCTTTTCTCTCTTAAACAGACTTTATTGTGAATCCTTGTGTGATTCTACTGGTCTCTGCTCTGATACCTAAACATGTATTATTTCTATTTTAAGTGGTACCATTGATTTAATTGACAATATTGTGATACTAATCCTCAGTTATAAAAGAAGGCCAAGAGCACATTGTAGACATTTCCTATGTAATGACGCTGCCTTGACATTGGTGAAAGCTAAGTGTATCTGGGTAAGGGTGGGGTCTGGAGAACACCTTGAACGCCAAGGAGATGACATTTGGCTTTTCATTTTAATGAGTAGATAGCCTTGGAACATTTAAGTGACTAGAGAATAAAATAATCTATAATTATTTCAGAAGGTTTTCTAAAAAGAGATATATTCTCCTTTTTATTTTTCCTCCCAATTTGGAAGAAGGCTGAGGGTGAATAATATATAGTTAGAGCTGTGATTTCATGATATGCCAAATAAGTACAGAGAAATAGCTACATTTATGGCGTTTATGTTAAGGCCTATTACTGGTATGCAAATTCCCTGTCGGTAATTGTTTTCACAATCAGGCCCAGAGGCATTACCATGGAGGAAGTAATTATAAAATGGTTAATTAAAAGTAATTATAAAATGGTAAATTACCTTTTTATACATCCTCATACATCGTTCAGTTATAACTTAATCTTTGAAATACTGGAATGGCTGCCTCCCAAGAACACAGCACCCTTCAGGGAAACGTGGCTCGTCAGCCTGGAACAACTGCCCTTTTTAAAAACTTTACAAACTCAGATTCTGGGACGTTCCAGCTCGACAGCTGGCTGGTCGTCCTGTGCTGTGGTCAATGCTTAATGTACTGCGGCAGAAGTCTCCAAAGTGTGGCCTGAGCTCCCCGGAGGGCCCTCCACGTGCATATGGGAGAGCAGGATGGGCTGCTGACATGAGTCCCAGACAGGCTTCGCAGAGGAACAGGCACACAGCAGCCAGGGCTGTGTGAGCAAGCGGGTGGGTATTTGTTTGAAGAGGGGAAGGATGCTGCTCAACTGTGGCCGTTGGAAATGGGAGGCCTGGGAAATCCAACCAGATGCCAAAAGGCCTCACAGGGCCAAAAATATGGAAACCAATTTTTCCATACAGAATTAAAACTTATTTTAATTACCACAAGTTATATTCCACAATTGCGTTGCAATTTTAAAAGGACGATAAAGGTTTACAATACAGATTATAGTGAAAATCATTGTTGAATGGTGGAGCCAATGAATATATCTACTCAGGAGAAGTGTCATCAGCTCTGTGCCCTGCACTCTGCTTCTTCAAGTGACGTTTTATACTTCTGGTCTAGAGAGGCTAGATAATTCAAAATGCCCAGTTAAATTTGAGTTTCAGATGAACAATGAATTTTATACTGAACAAAATTTTCATTCTTTTTTCTTCTTCTCCTCAAAGCCCCTCAGTATGTAGCCGTATATTCTAGTTGTAGGTCCTTCTGGCTTTGCTATGTTGGGCTCCACGCCATGGCTTGATGAGCAGTGGTAGGTCCACATCCAGGATCCAAACTCGCGAAACCCTGGGCTGCAGAAGCAGAGAGCACAAACTTAACCACTTGGAAACACCGCGAGCCCTAAAATTTTCATTTTTTTTTATGAAATTCAAATTTAACTGGACATCCCAGATTTTTTTTAATTTTAATTTTTTTCTTTTCTAGAAAGATTAGCCCTGAGCTAACATCCGTGCCCATCTTCCTCCGCTTTCGATGTGGGATGCCTGCCATAGCATGGCTTGACAAGCAGTGTATAGGTCCTCGCCCAGGATCCAAACCAGTCAACTCCAGGCCGCCAAAGCAGAACGTACAAACTTAACCACTGCTCCACAGGGCCAGCCCCTGGGCACCCCAGATTTTTATTTGCTAAATATAGCGACCCTATTCTAGTTGCTGTAGTAAATAGCATCTTTTTATTATCATACTGCCAAACTGGTTATTGCTAGTAGAAGAAAACATTGATAGTCTGCTTATTAACCAAGCCATCTTACTGAATTCTCTTGTCAGTTCTCTGGGTTTTCTAGGTCTCTGGGTTTTCTAGGTATGCAACCCTACGTTTGGCACATAATGACATTTTTGCCTTCTCTCTTCTAATCTTCCTATATGGCATTTTTTTTTTCTTGTATGAATGTATTGAATAAAATATAAAAGAAGAAGAGTTAAATACTATTGCAGATACTTGGTATCTTTGTGAAGCCCTGTGTCTCTAGGTTCCTGTTTTCTTTAAATTCCAAATTAAATATCTAGGGTTCCCAGCCCAAATTCTGTGAGAATTCCAGCTCCTACTCTGCTATTTCTGAGGATTCTGGAGCTGACATTCTGAAAGTAATTTTATCTCATTCTAAATTTTGGCTGATGTAATCTAAATACACTGTCGTGGTTTCTGCTTCCATGACCACCCTCCCTCCCCTATGTCCCAAAGTGATGCCCACACAGTGCTGGTGTGCAGTAGACACGGAGAGAGGAAGGAAGGGAGTTTACAGCAAACATGCATCTGAAAACAACTTAAATTCGCCATTAGGTGCCACTCTCTTTAACTTCTGCCATGGAATATCTCCCGGGGCCTCTCGCTCTCCCAGATTGCTGTCTATAACCAAGTTGCTGCATTTCTTACTGCACTCTCTAGAGAGCTGCTCCTGTGGTCCCTTTTTCTCTTCACTCCAGTGCACTGGAAAAGTCTTAAATGGATCGCCACTCTTCCCAATCACGGGAAGACTTCAAATGCATTGTACTTCTTATTGTTCAAAAATTTGGGCTACTTGCATAATTTTGCTTGTACAAAAAACTTTGTGTGAATATTCATTAAGAAGTTAATTTCGCCATAAGGCCTTCTTCCAGTTTCTCCGTTATTAGTAATGCAAAGTACTGCCAAGGAGTGAAATGACAGATTTTCTTTAATTTGGGCCCGATTAGGTTCTAAAGCAGGGCCCTTCTGGGAATGGGAGCAGTAATTGGAAGATGGGTTCCTCTTCCATTTACAATTGTCTTCCTTCTGACTTTCAAGGATCCTGTAGTTATTTTTTTAACTATTAATTATAAAGTAGGCTTGTGCTTTGAGATAAAAACTTTCGTTATGCTAAGGCACTTCTTGAGAGCAGTGGTATTTAATTACATCAAATTGCTTTCTGATATCTATCAAGACAACCAACATTCTCCCACTACCATCTTTGATCAATTGGTGGGTGAGGTTAAATGATATTAACACCTAATACTAAGCCATTTTTGCTTTTCTGGAAAATCCTTGTTTTAGCTGTATTCTTTTAATGGAATGCTTTAATATCCTTATATACTGCTAGGGCTCATCCGAAACTGCAAAGTTTCTCACACTGTTCTCGGGAATAATCAATGCTTCCCAAACAATGCTTCCTGAAATCAAATAACCTTGAGAAATCTTTCCTAGGGAGATACACAAAACTTGTTGCCGTATTAAAGCCTCAGAGAAATATAAAGTTTAAATATCTGTTTTCATTTTTAAAATAATTGAATTATTTGTACAAGGAAAATACATTCCATAAAATCAATTGAAAAGTTTCTTTTCTTTTTATAAGTTCTGTAAGAGTTTGCGTATCAGGTGAGTCGTATGGTTTCATATATCTTTGAAAGAATTCTTCAGTCAAACCATCTGTGTGCAGTGCCGTTTGTGTGTATGTGTGTGTGTGCAGTGCTGTCTGGGTTCATGTGATTCATTCCTGGAAAACTTTAAAATTAGGGTTTCTGATTTCTCTGGAGACAACTATGGCAAGCTTTATTTTAGTAGAAACATATTCATTTCATCAAGATATGCATACAGAACTATGTGGAATTATCTATATAATGCAGAATGCTTTTTATAGCTTTTAACACATTCTTATCTATATCTCTAGATTTAACACTCTTTATTATTTCTCTAAATCACCATTTCAATTCTTTCCATTTAACTTACACTTCTAAATCTACCACCTATTGAAACACCTATAACAAATGATCTTACTGATTAACACAGAGAAAATAGATGGTAATATACAGAAACGTCTTCCACTTCATCCCTGCTGGGTATTCCTATCAGTATTTAAATATTTTCAAATTAATTTATCTTGAAAATAAAGTCCAGGTGGTTCTAAAATATATGTCCACAAAGTTTTTTTGATAATCCTCCCTTCAGAATGGAGGTTAATTCCCTTTCCCTTGGGCATGGGCTGGACTTAGCAACTTGCTTCCAACAAACAGAATTCAGCAGAAGTGATGCTATGTCACTTCCAAGACAATGTTGTAAAACCACGGCATCTTCCATTTTGAGTGCATGATCCCTCTTACATGCTCTCTTGCACTGTCTCTCTCTTTTCCTTGAATCTTTTGCTTGGGGGAAGCCATGTCATGAGAAGTCTGATGGCAACATGCTTGTGGTGAGGAACTGATCCTCCTGCCAAAAGTTACATGAGTGAGCTTGGAAGGCAAACCTCCAGCCCCAGTGAAGTCTTTGGAGACCGCAGCCCAGACAGACAGCTTGACTGCAACCCCAGGAGAGACCCTGAGTTACAATGTAGCTCAACAGCTCCAGGAGTCCTGAGGTTTAGAAACTGTGTGCAATAATAAATGTTTGTTGTTTTAAGCTATGTTTGGGATAATTTGTTGCAAAGCAATGGATAATTAATATACCGTCTTTCAACCCCCTATCTTTCTATCACTAATACCCTATATCTCTATCTCCTTTCACCAAAAAAAAAAAAAAAAAAAAAGGAAGAAGAATTTTAATTGGCTTAAGGACATTTATTATCTCACAAAACAGACAGTATTCTGAGTTCACATATCAAGGGCAGGTCCAGGTCTGGCTAACTCAATGGCTCAGTGATGTCATTATGATTCATTGCCCATTTCTTTGTTCTCTCTGCAGTCCTCAGCTTGTTAGCTCCTAGGGCAGCTCCCTTTAGGATTGTAACATTGTTGCTGTAGTTTCAGACGTCACCAGCAGGTGACAGTCTCACAGGCAAAATGATCCTCTTTGATTTCTCTTTAAAGTGAGGAAAACCTTGGCAGAATCCCTCTAGCAGACAACCTCACATCTCATTGGTCAAAGTTTTATCATAAACCCATGCCTAACCAATCCCTAGGCAAAGGGAGCAGGGTTATCATACTTAGCTTAAAGTAAGCCCTCCTTGCCGAAGGTATTTAACTGTTTCATGATTTAAAAATTTAACTGTTATTCATACCTACTGGTATGTATGTAAGTATAAGTTGTGGCTTTACATAACTTTTCTTCCTTGAAGTTCTGTTTTCCTTTTTGTTCTCATTTATCAGACCTCAAAACTGTTTCTTTATTTTTTTGTTTTAGAATTCTCTGAGAATCCATCCTTGTTTCTTCCACATTGCCTTGATATTTAATGCTTATTAGAACTGGGCAATATTATCCCACATCACTGAGAGGATGACTGTACAAAATGATCCAGAAAGAATGTTAATTAGAGCAAGTTTGCAAATTCTATCATACAAATTACTGCCCTGACTTAGGTCAGTTTGAAATTTTGTAAAATTAATGTATTTAAAATGAGAAGTACCCATAAATGATAAGTCTTTCTGATTCTGAGAGCATCTAGCTAGAGTCAGCCAGAAGTTAATTTTTATAATGAAATTGTAAACCCTTGACATGGGAAGTTGTATTTAATCAGCCAACCAGAGTCTTTTTCAGCTCCTGTGTCCTGGATAAAATGGCTGCAATGTATTGTGACAGGGAAGTGGATTTGCCTGAAGACGTACACATTAATAGGTTAGGTTGAATGAAGGATATCTGACAAAATTGACTAGTATATCTTCTAATGAGAAATATCATTTTATAGTTTTAGAACTGACATTCTTGACAATATAATTAATCGAAGAGATGGTGGAGGAAAAAAAATACATAATCCACAATGAGTCATGTAGTATTATAAAAACCTAGACCTTAAATTTAGCCTTATTAGAATATAATTAGAATTGGTCCATGTAGTCAAATTGTTAAACATTGTGTACAATCTGAAAACCCCGAGTCTCTCATTATTCTCTGCACTAAATTTCCAGATGTGCTAAATGATGTTCTTTGACTATACCTATTAAAGACTTTAGAGCTAGTTACTGAGTGTAGCAATGGATACATGAGGGAGAGGGTAAGATGTAAATGCCTGGGTGGTGGAGTCATAGCAGATGAGCCCTAGTAGAATCATATCCTTTGACTTGTAATGGATCTTGTATCGTCATTCTTGGCCCACCAATGGGCACAATTTATCCTTTACAAAATGTCCTTTGGCATTATTTTTGTTAGTTTTTAATTTTATTCAGTGATATAATACATTGTCACCATTTTCCTACTAGTGACAGAACAAATATTTGTAATCTTAACCTGTTTGAGTTTGTAATGACAGTGAATCTGAAGAATTCATCTTATTAAAATGGAATTATTCAGCATTTACCTTCCTTTCCATTCTTTCAGTTAGATGGTAGTCCCTACATCGTCTTTACTTTTATATGTGTTTCTAAAATGACTTTCCACATTCATCTCTAAATCCCTGAAAAATGTAATAAAACTGGAAATTTGTTAATGAAATAATAAATAAAAAAGTCACTTGGATTATTGATGCCTTCTAAATACTCTTTATTGAAGAAATTAACATTGTGATTATAAATTACCTAGAAAATAATGATGAAAATATATAAACAAGGTGAACTAAACTTCACTTAAAAGGAAATTCAAGGTTTTAAATGCTCACTCATAAATAAGAAAAATATGGAAACAAATCACATAAGACTGACTTCAAGAAGCTAGAAAAGAAAAGATAAATCTAAGGAAGGCAGGAGGTAGTTATAGAGAAAAAAGGAGAAATTAGGAAATAAAATAGAAAGAAATCAGTATTCCCATAAATCTATGATCCAGTTCTTTTATAGGATTCATAACATACATAAATTCTAGGCAATGTTATAAAGAAAACAAGAAAAAGAGAGAGAAGAGAAAAACCCACACATTATGAACTGAAAAGGGAGAAACACTCAGATATATGTGTTTGTCATTTTGTGTTCTTGTATCTGAAAATGTAGAAGAGCAGATATAATATAAATTCACTGAAGAAAGTAAGAAAGCCCCGGCTGACTGATGTCTAGAGTAGAAATTGGGACGTCATTAATGAATATTACCCAAAAACCAATTGGGCCATAATCACAAGTGAATCCAATGAAACCTTCAAGGTGTCAATAATTCCTTTGCTATGTAGAGTTTTCCAGAACACAGAGAATAAAGGAAGCATTCCCAATGAACTTTGAAAAGTTAGCAGAACCTCAATAGTAAAATCTGAGAAACAGCATGCATAACCAACAATCTACAAAACAAGTTTGGAAATCTCTCTACCTTGCCCTCAATTTTGCTGTGAACCTAAAACTGCCCTAAAGAAATAAAGTCATAATTATAGTAACAATAAGTTTTAAGAAATCAAATCTAGGACTATAATGGAAGTTAAAAGCATTATCAGTAACTGGGCTTTATTCTAGGAATTCCAGAATGAGTCAACCATTGGAAATGTATGGCATAAACTGTCATTTTAATACTTTAAAAGATAAAAAATTACCTTATGAGATGGCAAAATATTTTTTATATAATATATATACATATATATATATATATATTCCTTTCCTGATTAAACTTATAACTTTAGAATAGAGATATTTTACTAAAGAACAAAAGAGAAGTAGGCCAGTAGCCATTGCTACTCAGCCTCTTTGCTCTTCTTTGGCCCAGGACTGACCATTTTCCAACTTTCTCTCTCCTGAGGAAGACTGTGGTGGATAATGGAGATGTTGTTCTGAGCTGGCTCATCAGATTGATTCTGACTCTGTCTTCATAAATTCCTTAAAATTGTAAGTGCAAAGAAAAACAGATGTGTAAACTTTGGAAGGTATAAAGTTCTCTAAATTTTTGTACTAGAAAACCAATGAAAATGAAATTACAAATGTAATATGCTCAAGAAGATTGCCATGATCCACATTTACTTATCTATATAATTGAGAAAGCTTGGATCTATTTTTCTTTTGGAATTCCAGGAATTCACATGCTGTGTCACTAGGCAAATCATTCAAAGGAAGCTAGCTTGGCTACTCACCCAACAGTAAATAAAGAAGAACCAGTGCCAACTTCATTGAAAAGACACATATCTTCCTCGCTCACAGATCACCCTCATTGAGGGCTGTTTGCCTTTGAGGCTGTAGATGTGACATTTGGCTTTATTCTGAGAGGTGGGCAATCAGGAAGTAAATAGGGGATGTTGACGGGAGAGAGAACTACAGAACTTGTGTTGAAAACTCCTTTTTCATATAGTTATCCAAATGCACAGAGCCAGGAGGGGCTCCTGGCACCATGCAAGCCAAAACAGACCAGGAAACCAGGGTCCCCATGGGAACATGTTCTCCAATATATTTCACAGAAATTAAGCCAACATTCTTAAAGCTTTTAAATGTCTTGTAAATCCCTTATGAAATGTTCCTTGTTTTGTTTTTTCCTCTGGCTATAAATCAGAAGTAAAATGGCATTTGTGTTAGTAGTAACTGAAGGAAAAGAATTGGAAGTTTATGTCAATATACATTACATGGCTTAAATAACTTAAATAGATATCGACGATCTAGATTTGCTGATTCTAGAAATAATGAAAACCAAACAACTGTATCCACCTATGAAAATGGTTTTCTAACTGTCTTCTGAAGAGCTCTAAGATGCTCTGGAACTGTCTCAGGAGCCACCAGCAGAAGGGGCTCCCACCTAAGGAGAGCAAGCAGAGAGAGACATTCTTGTCTCTGACTTCATAGGTTTTATATATGCATATGCACACGCATGTATGTGTGTTTAACGTTGTTCATAAATTTTCATTTGGTGAAGAAAAGGGAAGTTATACAGTAGTGACAAACAAAAATAAATTAGTAAACCTATTATTCAAAGACGATAAATATAATTTGTGTATAATGGAGAAAATTTAAATGACATTTGTTTGGGATTATTTACTGGCATTTTAATACTAGTACATAATATAATACCATAAAGACAATTCCAGGTCTAAAGTGAAAATAGATCTTCGGGTGCTTTGTATGTTTAAAGTGCACTTGATTCTTTTCCCTTTTCTGAGTGATTTAGCAGTTCTCTGTTCCTTTCTTCTTTTCTTGCTCTTTCCCCTTGTGGTTTGATGGCTTTCTTTAGTATTATGTTTGGGTTCCTTTCTCTTAACATTTTGTGTATTTATTATAAGTTTCTGGTTTGTGATTACCGTTATGTAATAACCTATGTATGTAGCAGTCTTCGTTAAGCTAAAGGTCTCTTAAGTTTGATCTCTTGCTAAAAACTCTACTCTTTTACTCCCCTCCTCCCACATTTTATGTTTTTCATATCAAATTTACCCTCTTTTTTATGCATGTGTATCCATTACCCTCTTATCATGGGAATAGATAATTTTAGTACTTTTTTCTTTTCACCTTCATATTAGCTTCATAGGTGGTTGATCTGCTACCTTTACTGTATATGGGCCTTTACCAATGATTTTATTGGTTTTTTTTGTTTTGATGATTTTCGTATTCCTATTTGTGGGCTTTACTTTTGCACTTAAATAAGTCCCTTTAGCATTTCTTTTAAGGCTGATTTCTTGGTGGTAAACTTCTTTGGTTTTTGCTTGTCTGGAAAACTATTTATCTCTCCTTTCATTCTGAATCATAACCTTGCTGGGTAGAGTATTCTTGGCTGTAGGTTTTTTTCCTTCAGCACTTTGAATATATCATGCCACTCCCTTCTAGCCTGTAGGGTTTCTGCTGAGAAGTCAGCTGATAATCTTATGGAATTTCCTTTGCATGTAACTTGTTGCCTTTCTCTTGCAGCTTTTATGGTTCTGTCTTTATCTTTAATCCTTGACATTTTAATTATAATGTGTCTTGGTGTGGGTCTCTGGCTTTATCTTGTTTGGTGCTCTATGTGCTTCCTGTGCCTAGATGTCTGTTTCCTTCCCTAGGTTAGGAAAGTTTTCAGCTATTATTTATTCAAATGGATTCTCTGCCCCCTTGTCTCTCTCTCTTCTCCTTCTGGGACACCTGTGATATGGATGTTCGTACACTTGATGTTGTCCCAGAGGTCCATTAGACTGTCCTTGTTCTTTTTAATTCTCTTTTCTGTTCAGCTTGAGTGATTTCCTCTAGTCTTTCATTCAGCTTGCTGATCCATTCTTCTGTATTATCTACTCGGCTATTGATTCCCTCTAGTGAATTTTTCATTTCCATTATTGTATTCTTCAGTTCTGATTGGTTCTTTCTTATATTCTCCAATTATTTATTGAATTTCTTACTGTATTCCCCCATTCTTCTCCCAACATCAGTGAGCATTCTTATGACTATTAGTTTGTATTCTTTGTCAGGTAGATTGTTTATTTCTGTTTCATTTATTTCTTTTTCTGAGGGTTTGTCCTGTTCCCTTATTTGGAACATATTCCTTTGTCTCCTCATCTTGCCTCTTTCTCTGTGCTTATATCACATATTAGGTAGGTCAGCTACATCTCTAATCTTGGAGAGGTGGCCTTATGTAAGAGATGGCTTATGAGGCCCAGCAGTGTGCTTCCATCTCATCACCGGTTCCAAATATTCCAGGAGTGTCCCCTGTGTGGGCTACATGTGTCCTTCTGTTGTGGCAGGGTTGCTCTTGCTACAGGTACATGTGGAGGCTAGGTGGTTCCCCTGGCCAGCTGGTTGTAATGCTAGGCTGTGTGTGGCTATTATGGTTCCTTCAATCACTGTTTTGGATGGAGGGAGCCCCAGCACAGTTTGCTGCAAGGTCTAATAGCACATTCTGCTGCAGTTTTTCTGTTAAGTGAGTAAGCCTCCAGTGTGGCTGGTTGCTAGGCTCAGGGGCTCACAACTGCTGTAGGCCTCTGGCCTGCAAGGCTATTGTTAGCTCTTTCAGTAGTGCAGGTGGGTGGTGCTGGCCCCAGGCATGGCAGCATGCAGTTGTTTCAGACATTGGAAGGTGGGGCCAATCTCTTATGAGGCTGTTTGAGAAGCACAAGCCTGCCACCCCTAACAAGCCCCACCACCTGCAGGCCCACACACCCCATCTATGCAGTCCTGCCCTGTGTACATACCCTACCCACTGAAGCAGACCCACTTGCCCTGCTGCAGAGGTCCCATACACCCTTCCTGTGCAGATCCACAAGTTGCCCAAGGATTTGCTGTTAGGTGGGACCAATCCCTAGGGTAGGCTGCAATGGCACCTGCCAGTGTCTGTGTCAGTACACCTGTACTTGGTCACAATAATGGCTGCTGCCAATGTCTCGGTCCCTGGGAGGTGATCCTAGCTCCCTCCTGCCTTGCCAAATGCACCTAGAAGCTGTCAAGTGAGTCTCTTTTCAGTAAAGAACTGTGCAAATTTCTGTCTGGTGATTTTAGTTGCTTTCCTAAATGGGTGAATTTGTGCATAGGCCCTTTAAGAGCAGGCTTTCCTTTTTCTTGTGTTCAATACCTTTTCTGGGGGTATTCCTAGTTGTATTTAATAGCCAGCAAAGCCAGATATTATGGCATTCATCTCAACTGTGCTGAGTTAAAAGCTGCTTATTGTGGAAAAGCTCTCCCGCTCAGAACCCCTAGTCCTCCAGGAAAGTCTTTGCACCTTAAGATTGCTCCTAGCTATGAAGCACTGCAGCTAGAAGGTGGCTTTTTCCTCTTCAGAAAGGGATTTCTGCCTCTTCTACCTCAGTCAGCACTGTCCCTTATTGTAGGGATTCTTTCTATCCAATTTCCAGTTTTCTCTCAGGGGTAATTTTTCCAAGGGTAGTTGTAAATTTGTTGTGTCCATGGGAGGAAGTGAGTTCAGAGTCCTCCTATCTGCCATCTTCTCAGAAGTCTCTGATTCTTTTCCTAATGAGATAAAATTTCAAGAAGAAATGTAAAACCAACCTTTTATAAATTGAGAAAACCACTGAAGAAGAACATTACAGAAATGGAGCAGTAAAAATATTGTGTTAAAGATATTATGGTATGTTAAAAAATGTTTTTTATTTGAGGAAGTTTGGCCCTGAGCTAAGATCTGATGCCCATCTTCCCTTTCTTTTTTCTCCCCAAAGCCCCAGTACATAGTTTTATATCCTAATTGTAAGTCATTCTAGTTCTTCTGTGTGGGATGCCAACACAGCATGACTTGATGAGCAATACGTAGGTCCATGCCCAGGATCTGAACCAGCAAACCCTGGGCCACCAAAGTGGAGCATGTGAACTTAACCACTTGGCCATGGGACTGGCCCCTATTTAAAAAAAAAAATTTTGTTGTTGAGGAAGATTAGCCCTGAGCTAACATCTGCTGCCAATCCTCCTCTTTTTGCTGAGGAAGGCTGGCCCTGAGCTAACATCCGTGCCTATCTTCTTCTACCTTATATGTGGGACACCTACCACAGCACGGCGTGCCAAGCAGTGGCATGTCCACACCCAGGATCCCAACCAGCAAATCCCAGGCTGCTGAAGTGGAATGTGCACACTTAATCACTGCACCACCGGGCCGGCCCCTAAAAACTTTTAAGATAAACTCTTTCTATCCACATTTTTCTTACTTATTCAAAACTGAAGAAAACATGTTATCTTTTCTTTGGAAAAAGATTTCTACTTACAGAGATTGAAAAATTGCTAATATTGTTTAAGCACGACATATTTTCGAAAGTAATAGCCATATTGTTAAACATGCCAAGAGCTTGAAAGCTATGCCTTTTTCTTTTTCCTAATAGATGCACATCACTAGAAATACATGTGTAAAATAAATAAAGTTTTATATTTATTTGTACTTACGCATTCTTGTGAAAGTAGTTGATGTGACGCTTTTCATTTTGTTTTTCAACAATAAATTCTTTGAGGCTTGAAACCTCCTGATAGATGATGATGTAATTGGACATGTTTTATTATGAAATAGAAGACTGAAGTGAAAAATATATTACGTCAATTGGACAATAAAATCTTTTATGTTTTTCAAATTTACCTGCTTTATTCCATCCCTTCACCCGAAGTTATTGGATAATACAGAGTTGGCTACATGAGGAGTCCAAAAAGGATTACAGAAAAATGGCAGCCATCTATTCACACTTTCATCCACTTCAGAACTGGACCACATGCTTCAACTGCTGTCCCAGCCTGCCTGCTATGATGCTCAAGCAGGAAGCAGCCCCACAAGTGGTGTGCTGACGGGAGCTCAGGTGCCTAGGGGGTGGCTTGGTGCACGCTCTGCCTGACATACAAGATCTATACTGATTAGTTGTAATCTGTTTTGAGAAACAAAAATATCAAGTGAATAGAGAAGACAGGCTTATTTGAGTTCACAAGGCAAAGTAACTACTTTCTGTTTTCTAGTTGGTAATTCTGGGACCTGAGGGATGATTTTGGACTTTGTGACATGAGTTTTAGTTCTATTACAATCTTTTTCATGTTATTTGTATTTCTAGGTCAGATCTCACCTGGAGATCTGGTCTTGTTTTTCTAATTGCCTATTTAACTGAACTATTAATCTCATCCCTGAAACTCCTCCTTGTCCAGTTTTTCTCATCTCATTTGATTGCATCTCCATCTTTCTGGTTGCTCAAGACATATGACTGCCATCTTTAACGTTTTTGTTCCTTTAAATGACCTTTAAATCTATCACCAGGCCTCACTGAAAGCCCCTGTATGAATAGGCAGTGGGCCTACCTCTTCATTTCTTCTAACTCCTATCTCCAACTTAACTATTCTTCAACTATCCTCTGCTTCTTTTGGTTCTTTGAATACATCCTGCTCTTTCCCACTTTGGGGCCTTTGCTCATGCTTTCTTTGTGGAATGCTTTCCCCACCAACTTCACCTGGCTCATCTCTCCATGTCCTTGTGATGATATCTTAATGTTGGTTGTCTCCCTGTATCTGTGATCTCTATGGGGCTGGAACCATGTCTGTTTTATTCCATGTAGTCTTAGTGTCTGTCACAGTGTGTGGAGCGCCACAGATATTTGCTACATATTTGTTAAACACAAGATTGGATCTTGCCATAAATATATTACTATAACTGAGAAATTTGTATGCATATTTTCCGTTGGCTCCTATGGAGACTGACTGGTACATAGATAAGTTATAACTTAATTACAAGAAAGGAAAAAGTTGTCATCACAGGTTGTTGTGTTCATATTTGTAACATTCATGTTGTTATTAAAATTGATACTCAACAAATTTTCACCGAATGAATGAATATATATATAATGACAGTCAGTTAAGGGCAAAAGTTTTTAAAAGTCTCAGTCAAATAAATCCTACAGAGCATCCTAATGACCTCGTTGGAAACGAAGTGCTTGGCTTCCGAGACATAATCTGATTTTCTTCATCTATCTATTCAATATTAACATCATCTATGATTACTTTACACCATTTGAATTTATTTTCCTTCCAAGAAAGAACATATAAAGCCATATTATTAGTGTAAGAAATGCTTATGCAAATAATTCTTTAATTTTAACTTATCCCGAAATAAATAGTTGGGGATACCTATATCCTCAAATAAATGTTCATGGTGAAAACATTTAAAAATAGCAATAAAAATACAGAGGAAGTTAAAGATCACCATTAAACATCCCATCCAAAAAGCAATGTGAAAATGGTAGTGTATGTATTCCTATATTTCTTTTTCTCTCAGTTTATATGATATTTCTTATAAAATAAATTTTTAAAATAATAATGTTTAAATAGAATGTTCTCTTTGCTGGGCACTGTTCTAATTTCTTTACAAATATTAATTAATTCAATCCTTACAATGACTCTTTGAGGTAGAAACTATTAATGTCCCCATTTGACATGTGAGGAAACTGAAGCTTAGATTTGTTCAAGGTCACATTACTAGTAGGACACAAACTGGGATTGTTTTCCAAGTAAGTGTTTCCATAAGATTTAATTGCATAGATAGCAATTTATCAAGAAAATTATTGCACTATTAAGGATTAGACTTTTCCAAATTTTTAATTGCTATAAACAATGACAGAGTAAATATTTTCACATGTATTTACACATACAATGTCTTTCCCCCTAGATATGATGGCCTTCTGTGCCCTAAATAACCAGGGAGAAGTGAAAACAGAAACCATGTTGACTCTCAGTAACAGAGGAGACAGCAACCAAACTTCACCCAAGGGAGCGATAGAGCTCACAGTTCATAGAGATCACAGAAACCTCTGTTCCCTTCATGTTCAGCTAAAGAAGTTTTGTTATTTTATCTTTGCAGAGACTTGCCTTTTTGTTGATATAAACTGTAAGTAGCCTGACTATTTAAATTCCAAACATTTCCAATTATCCCACTCTTTGGAGTTAAGATGGGCATTTTACTTTTTTTTTAATTAAAAAAATTTTAATAGACTATTTTTTAGAACAATTTTTGGTTCATAGCAAAATTGAGCCAAAGGCACAGATGTTTTCCATATATACTCTGCTACCACACATGCATAGCCTCCCCCGTTATCAACATCCTCCACTGTGGTGTGCATTTGTCATGATTGATGAACCTGCCTTGATACATCGTTATCACCCAAAGTCCATAGTTTACATCAGGGTTCACTCTTGGTGTTGTACATTCTATGCATTTAGACAATTGTATAATGACAGGTGTCCACCATTATAGTGTCATACAGAATGGTTTCATTGGGCATTTTATTTTTGAAGATTCTAGGCTATTTAAGTTTACATATTCTAGAAGGTCTGGTTTCCATCAAAAAGCCATAAAGTGCTTTAGAAAAGAAAGAAACTGCTGGAGAATTGTCAGAGATATTCTAAAGTAACTAGGTAGAAAAGACACAAACCAAAATTCTTTAGAACATGATTTTGTCGTTCGAACTAAACTGTTTTAGGATACTATGAAACGTATGTCTAGAAATGAGGGAAGGGTATTCACGTTTCCTGTTTTGACTGAGTAATTTACCATGTAACATGCTGTTAGAAATATGAGCTTGTTGATCGTCAATAACTGCTACTATATACTTTTTTAAAAAGGCTTTTTTTTGAGTAGTTTTAGGTTCACAGCAAAATTGACAGGAAAGTACAGTGATTTCCCATTTACCCCCTGCCCCACGCATGTGCAGCCTCCCCCACTATCATTGTGCCCCACCAGAGTGGTACGTTTGTTACTAAGGATGAACCTAAACTGACACATCATAATCACCTAAAGTCTATAGTTCACCTTCGAGTTCACTCTTGGTGTTGTACACTGTATGGGTTTGGACAAATGTGTAAGGACATATACCCATAATTATAGTCTCATACAGAGTATTTCACTTCCCTAAAACTTCTCTGTGTTCAGCCTATTCATTCCTCCTCCCAACTCCAAGCCCCAGTAACCACTGATCTTTTACTGTCTCCATAGTTTTGCATTTTCCAGAATGTCATATAGTTGGAACGAGACAGTCTGCAGCCTTTTCAGATTGGCTTCTTTCATGTAGCAATATGCATTTAAGGTTCCTCCATGTCTTTTCATGGCATGATAGCTCGTTTCTTTTTAGCACTGAATAATATTCCACTGTCTGGATGTACCCCAGTATATTTATCCATTCATCTACTGAAGGACATCTTGGTTGTTTCCAAGTTTTGGCAATTATGAATAAAGCTGCTATAAACATTCATGCGCAGGTTTCTGTGTGGACATAAGTTTTCAACTCCTTTGGGTAAATACCAAGGAGCGCAATTGCTGGATCATATGCTAAGAGTGTTTTAGTTTTGTAAGAAACTGCCAAACTGTCTTCCAAAGTGGTTGTACTATTTTGCATTCCCACCAGCTATGAATGAGAGTTCCCATTGCTCCACATTCTTGCCAGCATTGGGTCTTGTCAGTGTTCTGGAGTTTGGCTATTCTAGTAGGTGTGTAGCGGTATCTCCTTGTTCTTTTAATTTGCATTTCCTTGATGACATATGATGTGGAGTATCTTTTCACATGCCAATTCGCCATCTGTGTATCTTCTTTAGTGCAGTGTCTGTTAAGGCCTACTACACACATCTTTTAACACTTAGGATACACTCCCAATATTGAAATTGCTGAGGTATGCGGGATGAATCTTTCTAAGACTGCTGCCACTCCTCATTTAAAATTGAGATAAATTTACATGCAATAACATTTGACTTGTACAATTTAAAGAGATTTGACAAAGGTATATACCCATGCAACTACCACTAGTTCCCTTATCTGCAAAATGGGAACATTTATCTATGTTAAAATGTAGAATATTCCGTCAACCCAGGATGTTCTCTTGTTTTCCTTTCCAGACAATTCCTCCTCTCCCACCCCACCTTTGCCCAGTCCTCCCAAATCTGCCAGAAGAAATCACCATTTTCATTTTTTACACCATAGCTTTTATTTGCCTGCACTGAACTTCATATAAATTGAATCATATAAGATATATAACTCTTTCTGACTTTTTCACTCAACATGTTTTTGAGCTTCACCCAGGTTGTTTATATACATATATATATATATATGTATGTATATAAATATATATATATGTGTGTATATATATATGTATGTATATAAATATATATGTGTGTGTATATATATATGTATGTATATAAATATATATGTGTGTGTATATATATATGTATGTATATAAATATATATGTGTGTGTATATATATATGTATGTATATAAATATATATATGTGTGTGTATATATATATGTATGTATATAAATATATATATGTGTGTGTATATATATATGTATGTATATAAATATATATATGTGTGTGTATATATATATGTATGTATATAAATATATATATGTGTGTGTATATATATATGTATGTATATAAATATATATGTGTGTGTATATATATATGTATGTATATAAATATATATGTGTGTGTATATATATATGTATGTATATAAATATATATATGTGTGTGTATATATATATGTATGTATATAAATATATATATGTGTGTGTATATATATATGTATGTATATAAATATATATATGTGTGTGTATATATATATGTATGTATATAAATATATATATGTGTGTGTGTATATATATATCTATATAAAAATATATACACACACATATACAGCAGCACAATCCTTTTTATTATTGAATGTTATTTCTTTGTATGCCCATACCACTATCCCACTATCCATTCGTGTTGATGGACTTTTTTGGTTATTATGAGCTAAGCCTATTGCTACATATTACAAAATTTCCCTGCAGAAAAGTCGTCTCAGTTTACACTTTCCCAACCCAACTTCCCCCTCCCCTGACAGCAACGTAAAAGACGATGTTACAACCACAGCTTATCTGTGCTGACAGAATCTCATTTTAAATTACATTTCTAAATATTGAGCTAACATTTTTGTTAAAGGTTTACTGGCCAAATCATATTCTTGTTTTGTCAGTTGTCAGTCCATGCATTGGTCTATTTTTCTATTGGTATGTTTACTATTTAAAACCTATTTGCAAGATGTATGTATATGCATTAAGGTTTTGGGGCCTGTTGGGGCTCCTTTAAAGACTTTCTCACTATCACCACCAAACTCCCCCCCAGCTGCACTCCAATACACAAACATTTATTATCCCCAGGAGGAGATATTATTATTGTTGAGCCCATTTTAAAGATAAAAAACTTTAGGCACAGAGGATTGAAGTATTTTACCAAAGATCACAATCAAGTAAACGATAGGAAGGTTAGTACTAAAACCTTTGCTTTTAACCCCTTTGTTTTGCTGCTCTTCTGTTCAAAGCAGGTTTATACAATGGGAATAATAATAATGACCTCCTTGGGATGTTTCAAGGATTAAGCAAATTTACACACGTAATAATAATAGTTAACACTATGTGTCACTGCCCTAGCACCTTATGTATATTAAGCCATGCAACCCTCACTACAATCCCATGATAGGAACTATAATCTTGCATCCAAAATTTACAGATGAAGAAGCTGATGCTTGAAGAGGTTAACTACCTAGCCAACATTATACGACTAAGACAGAGCTGAAATTTGATCCTAGATAGCACGGCTTTAGCGTCTGTGCTCTCTAATCCTAGGCTAACAGCTGAGAATAACTCCTGGAAAATAGTATGCCCTAAATAGATGTGAGCCAAATCACTATAATGGAAATTTATGGGGTCACAGTTATGGAATTAAGGCTTTTTTGCACAGGCGTTCTAATTTCTTGGAGGTTGCCTCTTTCTCTTCACCCGTATTGTGGCAACAGTGAAACTGATGGTGGGTGTGTGGGAAAGGGCTTTGGAAAAGACAGGTCTAGGCCTCTTTAATTTTAAACTTTGAGGCCCTTAGCATGTGTTAGTCAATCTTAACGCAGTGAAGCTGTATAGAAAACAACTTCAAAACCTCAGATGCTTAAAATAGCAAATACGTATTTTCCTCATTTGCAGATCTGTGGATCAGCTGCCACTATGCTAGACTCAGCTGGGCTATTCCCATCTCCGGAAGGCTGGTCAGGTTGAAATCTGCTCTCTGTGTCTTTATTCATTCTGGGGCTACTGGGACCTGGGACCCAGGGCCTGGGTGTGATCTTCTTATGGCAAACAGAGGAAAGCAAGTGGGTAAGCCAAACTGTGCAAACACATTTAAACTCTGTTGCATTATATCTGCTAATATCCCATTCAACGTTGTTGGACAATGAATAAGGGGAAGAAACAACAGAGGAAGATCTCAGTGTTTGGAATCTACAGAATAGGCTCTTAATTTTACTGCAGTGGTATTAATCCTTTGTCACATTTATGCAAATATTTTCTCCAAGACTTTTTAAAATTATATTTTAAACATAATTTATGGCATTTTTGCTTACTGAAGACCTTAATTTTTACGTAGTTAAAATGTCATATATCATCTTTTATGGTTTGTGCCTTTGGGTTGTTGTACGTAAAGACTATGATGTAAAACCCCACCCAGATTTCAGCACACGACTTGGCTCCAAACTTTCCCATGGCTTCCCACATCCCTTAGAGTAAAAACACAAGTCCTTTCAATGCCAACAAAGTCCTTCACAATCTGCTCCCCACTGCATCTCTGATGACTGTCTGATGTCATTTCCTGCTTCTTCCTCTTTTCCGGTTGGCCTAGTCTGCTCACTGTTCTTCAAACATGCCTAATGTCAACGTAGCATTTTCAAAGTTAAAATCAAAATTCTAATACAAATATGTAGTCAGCACATTCCAAATATTTATTTAATGATTATTGAGGGAAGCAGCAGAAGGGTGAAGCTGGTTCAAAGGGGGATAGGTAATTAGTATAGAGTCATCGAGAAAGAATGTAGGAATAAGATGGCAGGGTTAAATTAAAGACCAGTTAATATCTTATAGTGCAATGAATTGTAACACACACACACGTATTTTTTTCTGAACCCTTTTTTGCCATCCTGTGCATCTGTCTATCGGGGCACAAGAAACATCCTCTTTTCAGACTTGTGATTGTCAGGTTTTCATGCCCAATACATTGTTAATCTTTTAAAAAGTTTTCTCCAGCCAGCCCTGATGGTTAAAGTTCAGCACACTCTGCTTTGGCAGCCCGAGTTTTGTTCCTGGGCACGGAACCACACCACTCATCTGTCAGTAGCCATGCTGTGGCAGCAGCTCACATAGAAGAACCAGAAGGACTTACAACTAGAATATACAACTGTGTACTGAGGCTTTGGGAAGGGAAAAAAAAGGAAGATTGGCAACAGCTGTTAGCATAGTGCCAATCTTTCTCAGCAAAAAAAAAAAAGAAAGAAAGAAAAAAGCAATGAATTTCATTGTACTAAAAAAAAGTTTTCCTGGTAGTTATTGATTTTTCATTTATAGATACAAATTTTTGAGATTTAAATTAGAATTCGATCAGTTTTTAAATTAAATTTTAGAACATCTGTGCATTTTCATGGAATCTTAGTTGCAGTATCTTCAAGTTATGAACATATTTTAAATAATTGGGTCCGTAGCTGTATCTAAAAGTGGCTAAAAGTATGTCAAAAAGTCAATGGCTATTAAGACAGGTAAAAAGCCTAATTTAATCTCTTTGATGACATTATGGAATGATTAATTTGTTAATTAAGGCAAAAGGCTGCCAAATGGCATACATTTAACAAAGTACATTGATCTTCAAGCTGTTTCTCAAAGTTTGAGGACATCCATAAAACATGTACTTTAAATATATACAAGCTACAGACATGCTAGTCTATTTCTCTCTGTTATAACATTTGAAAAAGGAAACTGATATTATTGCCAAAAGAGGGAGCATTAAATTACCTTTAACGATTGTACTGATAGTTAAAAGAAATACATCAAAGTAATATACGAAAAAAGAGAAAAATCTTAGACGTTATAATTAAGAGTTTCTTAAAGTAGAAGTGGCCAAATACACTAAAATATTTTACATATCTCTGTCTAGCATAAATTCGTTTCATGAAACACTAGAGTTAAGCAGTATAATTAAGCCTTGGAAAAATAAAACACAGTGAGAATACATACTACTCAATTACTTGATTTCATAATTTGATAATTTATCAGAGTGGGCCATTAAGCCCTTTTTATAATCTACCATAACCGGAGGAATTTTATATTCCAAATTTTCTAGACAGTCCTCAGTGTTCTCTAATGCATCCACCCAACTGTCACCATCCTAAGTTTCAGGGTTCATACTTTCCCGTTTGGGGCCCTGATTCTAAATTAAGAGACCTGCAAAGGGTAAGAATTCAGACTCCTTTGCAGCTCTGCTACTCAAACCATCAAGTCATGGGCCTCATATTAAGCGTAACTCACCCCCTGTGTATAGGAGAAGAGAGTCTCTGTAAACGCTACCATGGAGGCCTTCTGAATTTCATGTCGTGCTCTGAATTTGTAATTGATTGATAGCAGTGAGCTTGCCATTTTCATTCTTCAGTCACAAAGAGGACTTAACAACAGGCAATCAGCTCCACAGTCCTTACAATTACCATTTCCCTGTATCTCTTAAACGTCAAATATATTATGTAAGCGGGTGCACCTGCTTTGATCTATATCCCATCCCAAATTACCATAAGTTAGTGTCAGTTGTAATGCATGCCACAAGCTATTGATCTCTGTTTACTAGTAAAATGGGGTCCCAGTTGCCACCTGGCTAGAGAGTGATCCAACTCAGAATCCCATCCTGAAGTCTGTGTCCTGGGACTACTTCTTAGGTCATTGTATTAAAGTGGGTTTCTCAGACACAACCCCAAGACAAAGTTTTTGGTAAAAATATTTATTTAGGAAACATCTTCAGGTAAATTCTGTAGGGGAGTAAGGAATGCACTGGGAAGAGATGGAGGCCGAGTGGGGATGTAGTATTGAGTGAATTCCTGTAGAGTGACTTTAGCTCTGTTCTGGAGTGGAGCTCTGGAGAAGGCGTGGGTCACACCTTCTCGTACTTGTCAGTCATTGGTTAAGGGCTGAATTGGGGGAGGCACTTCTGACTTTCCATTCATGCAGGTAAAGCAGGATCAAGCAGTCTGAGTGTGGCCCACTGACAAAAAGACACAGGTTCTTCTCCTTAAGAGTTAAACTAGTTATTTCTTTTCTGTGTAACAAACTACCCTGTAACTTGGCACCTTAAAATAACTACTTTCTTGCTTGTAGTTCTGTGGACCAGAAATTTGGGCTGGGTTCAGCTCGGTGCTTCTTCGGTTGGCCTCTCCTTGGGTCACTCAGGTGGCTGCAATCACCTATCAAGTTGGCTGGGGCCTGCTCAGTTTAGGACCCCTGCGTGGATACAGTTTGTCTCTGCTCACTGGTCTCTTCCTCTGATAGCTCAGGCTTCCTTACTTCACTGTCTCAGGGGAGCAAAAGTGTGAGAGCAGAAGCCAGAGGATCTCTCGAGGCCCAGACTTGACAAATGTATAGCACTGTTGGACAAAAGAAGTCACAAGGCCAAGCCAGATTCCAGGAATAGAGAAATAGACTCCTCCTCTTTATGGGAGGAAATTCAAAGAATCTGTGGTATTAATGTAGGAGTTAAAACACACCAGGAGCCAGTGGGCAGAAATGGGAAAGGTGGCTGAGGGATAGCGGCTGGGCACTGACAGAGTGTCCTCTGCTAGCTTCTTGCTTTTCCCTAGTGCTCAGTTCCTGGTATATGGCATCTGCTTAAGTTATTTTGTTGTGCGAATGAATAAAAGACGATTCACTAAAAGGATAAGAACATTTTATTTAATCTGTATACCTTTGGGGAATCTTCATCTAAATAGATTAAAATTTTTAAAAGAATCATTTCCCTGGGATCATGCATCCTGATATCCAGTTTTGAAAATTTGATGTTCATTGTAAACAGGTGGATCTAGAATGCTAAACTGATAAGCATTTGTAATTTGCATTAGACTTATAGCGGACACACAACAGATCCTTGTTGAATTAGGTTAACAGTAGAATGGTAATTAAAAGTGAAGAGACTAAGAAAAATCAAAATAAGGGAAAAGATGATTGCTTAAGAATAGTACCACATTTACTCATTTTTGGACTCAATGAAAGGGGAAGAGAGAGAATATTTGTGTCCTTACTAAGTTATTGCATATTATTATCCCAATTCATCCTAAGAATAATCTCATGAGGTAGACAATATTATCTATATTTTATATCAGATAACTCACTGCAGGCTAGACAGAGCAGGCAACTTTCACAGGGCTGTGAGCGGTGGTGACAAAGACTCTCTCCTTGACCAATCTTTAGTCAGGTTTCTCTTCACCCTCTTCTTGACTAGACCTTGACCTTGGCCCCTGTCTTTGCCAGACCTGTGTAACCCAGTCGTAGCGAGCATCCTGCTAAGTCAGTTTAGTGAGAAACCTCCCATCCTTAGCATCTGATCACCCTGGCCTGCCTTTAACAAGAATTCTGTCAGGTCAGTTTATCCAGAACTTTCTCCAATCTTGATGTCTCCTCTTAGTAATTTTCCATCCACTGAGTCTTTTGTTCTGCTCTTTGGCTATAAATTCCCAGCTGTCTTTGCTATATTTGGAGCTGAGCCCTAACTCTCTTCCCTGTTGCAATACTCCTGAATGAAGCTTTTCTGAATTGCAATAGTCCTGAATGAAGCATTTCTTACCATTGTAAGAAGTGTCAGAATAATATTTTCTTTAACAGTGGTTGTCATTAATATGAGCATCAAAGTTGCCCACTGTGATATCAACGTCAAATATTGATGAGAGGAAACCTGAATAGAAGACCATAATATTGAAGTATAACTCAATTCGAGTGTAAGTATAACTTTCGAGTTCATCAATTTATGCAGAAGTATGATTTAAGGACGCTTAAAGCAGAGTGCTTCAGGCTTCCCTAGACCCCTTATATTTGGGAAGTTTTATGTCAAAGAAATTCAGGTGTCAGCCTGTGTAAATGCCTGGACCTCTATGGTTTGTGTCCATCTGTTCATCTCCACCAGCTCATGAGCACAGGTCGTTCTGCTGGCCATCACCTCCCTGTCTTTTGAGTACATTGACTTCTCTTAAGCCATCACTAGCACCAATATTCTGTCCATAGACGATGGTTACTCTAGCCTTTATCTCCACTCCAGGTAGCATCAATTCCCACAAGATAGCTGTGATAAGGCTGTAATCTCTGATGATATTTTAATAAAGAATTCAACAAAGCATATAGGCATGATAAAGATAAACAGTAATATGTGTCTGCCACTAGTTCCAAAATACATGATGGTATTTTTGCATAACTAAAATATGCTTCCCTTCCTCATCATAGAGCTTTTTTCGCTACATGCCAACTCACTTCCATTTCGTGTAGGTTAGTTTACCTCAATCAGAGACTGATTTTGAGCTTGTTTTGTTCCTTTGACTACAACACACAACAAGATAGATACATCGTAACAAAATACTCCGGTCTCAACACATTTCTCAAAGACTGCGTTAATTATCTCTTTATTCCACACATAGGACATTCTTGGTTTGATTTCACTCTGCCAGGTCCAGGTCTTTCGTTTCAATGTTTTCTTCAGGAAAGAGTAGACAAACTTGCACATCTTTAGTCTTCTCAGTACCGCACTATTTTTCTGCGATGACCTAGTTAAACTAGGCCATGTAGGCGCATACACATAAACACACACACACACACACACACAAATGTACATGCATACAGGCTTCTAGTTTAACAAACCTCAATCTCCTTGCAAGGTGCAGCCTTACAGGTGGTTTAAAAAGAAACACTTCTCTAAAACGAAAATAGTCTGCAGAGCTGCAACTTTGCATAAAACATGGACAGCTATTTACATCATTATTGCCCTGAGCAATTGAGCTTCTTCTAGACAGCATACAGACATCTTTTTCTGATGCTAATCTTTCTTTACATTTGCATAACTGAAAGGCCTTTCAGGAATATGTTTTTCTGAAAACGGTTTGCCCCACAGTTGTTTTCAAGTTTCCACCCCTTTAAAAGCTATGAAATAGCTATAAAACGTCTTTTCCTACTGTCTCTTTCTAGGTTTCAAATATATTTTTTAAACTTTTAATTTGAACTAATTTTAGGACAAGGAGTTTCCTTACATCCTTCACACCATATCTTCTAATGTCACCATCTCACCTAACTATAGTACAATTATCCAAACCAGAAAATTAACCATGGTACAATATTGTTAACTAAACTATAGCCTGTATTCAAATCTCACCAATTTTTCCACTAAAGTCTTTTTTCCGTTTCAGAATTCTCCAATGCCAATGTCCATTCAGAGTTCAAGTTCACTAACCACCTATCTCATCTTCCTTTAACAATCTCTAGAAGAATGAAGATCTTTTTTTTGTTTTTGAGCACATAGCTGAAATGGGAGCCCAGCCCTAGGATAATGATTCTACTTCTGGTTTCTGGATAGAGTGGTCATCCCTCATCCAGGAGGTGTTAGTGAAGACACTGCATGTGCCAAGAGGGGATCTGTCTTGGCGCTAAAACTGAAAGTGAAAGTAGAGAGAATTTCTGCAGGTTAAGTTCTCCAAACCCTGAGATGAGGATTTGTATAAATTATTATTAAGAGTGTTCCCAGGAAATACTAACAGGAAGTAAGGAAGTGGGACTGGGAATGCCAAGTAGAAGAGACCAACCAAGGATGCCATATTGAGCATGTGGAATTAAGAAAAGATGGGGTCTGTTATATTAAGGCATTAAAATGGAGCTGGGTGGACATGACCAGGAGAGGAAAAAATTCCTCCTTCAGGATGAACTCTTGAACTCTTTAGCTGCCTGAAATACATTCGTAACTCTTCTCAAGGAAGATAAGATTATTGGGACAGAGGCCTCATTCCTGTCAGGGTCATCTACTACCGTTCTAATCGTTTCAACTGACCCCCACCCCATGACTACTTTGTGCCTAGAATTTGTTAAAAGGCATTCCTTCTCTTTTATTTTCCCTTTGCCTTTGTTAGCCACAACTATAAAACCTTTCCTCTTCCGTCAACAGCTGAAACACAATTCAAGTGCTGCTTGAATCTGTGTTCCTGTGCTGCAGTCCTAACAAACCTTGAGTAAACTTCTTTTTGTTCAAGTCTATCACAGCCTACCTCATAACTGGTTAACAACCAAAGTCTCTTCAACTTGATCTTGTAGAGCAGTTCCAAAAACAGTGTGGGTCACACCTCAGAATTTTCCTAATCAGGGGCCCAGGAAGCTGGAGTATTTGTACCCTTTATACCCATCAGCCATTGGTGACTAGCTGCTCCTGGAGAGTATATTCTCAGGCTTAGCTCTCCAGAGTTGTAGGCCAATCAGTCTGGCAACCTGAACCCACCTACAAAGAGTCTCAGGTGCTGGCTCTTATGAGTGAAGGCACACTAGGACCCAGTATGGAAAAGAATACGGGTGGAGCATGTCTTCTATGGAGTCTGAAGAAAATGGACTTCTTCTCTTAAGTAGGGTATAAAGTGCATGAGGGCTGGGGCTGTTTAGAGGGCAAATGGAAATTCTACCTGAAAAAATAAAAATAAGAGAAAATATTTCATTATGGTTAAGGTGTTGAGGAAATACAGTTAAAATGGAAGCAACCTCGGTGCCCATCAAGGGACGAATGGATAAAGAAGATGTGGTATTTATACACGATGGACTACTACTCAGCCATAAGAAATGACGAAATCCAGCCATTTGTGACAACATGGATGGACCTTGAGGGTATTATGCTGAGTGAAATAAGTCAGAGGGAGAAAGCCAAATACCTTATGATCTCACTCATAAGTAGAAGATAAAAACGACAGAAAAAAAAAAACCCACATAGCATTGGAGATTGGACTGGTGGTTACCATTGGGGAAGGGGGGAGGGGGGAGGGCAAAAGGGGTGATTAGGGTCACATGTGAGGGGATGCACTACAATTAGTGTTTGGATGGTGAACATGATGTAATGAATACAGAATTCGAAATATGATGTACATCCGAAAAAAATAAAAATTAAAAAAAATATATAAAATCTTCTCCTGACCCAGGAAACCTGTCCACAAAACCTCTCCACAAGGGTAGTAGAGACAGAAAACAGTTTTATTATTGAAGAAGCATTAAACCAGAATGCCATGCCCATCACAGGCAATCCACTAAGAGATTGCAAAGACAGAAAGAAATCTCAACTCCTAATACAGCTGTGGAGATACAACCTATTACATAAATGTCCTCAAGGTGAACAAAAACCAGTCCTCGAGTAAGAGGACTTGACAGCACCAATGGTCACTCGTAGTTTATCCTACCTACCTGGTCATTGAAGTGACCATCTATATAAACTAATTGACTTTATCCAGAGGAAAAAACAAAAAGCAAACTCACACTAGTCTCTTTATGACAGAAGGCAGCTTTACAACTTGGAAAAAGTCACCCACTGAAGTTAGGTTACTACCTTCCCACAGAAACTGGGAGATAAGGGCACCAACTCTCGAGATGTTTATATTCCAAAGAGATGGCTCCCAGGTCCTTGAGAAAGACATTCCTGGGTCATAGAGGTGACAAAAACCCTATCTAGTATTCAAAAAGATTTATATATACTTCAAAGAGAGAAAATACTTACAAGTTTCCTAAAGTGAAGAAAAAGGAGGAAGAAGTCTCCTCTTATTTTCAACAGGGAGAATTAAGTCTTTTATTTTTAATTTTTATTTGTCTTTACCAAGGTTATGAGTCTTATCGGCCTTAGAATCCTCATTTATATATTATTAATTAGTAATATATTTTAAATATATTAAGATATATACTATACATATATTCAGTCTTTCCAGACAGCATTATGAGCAATGGCACTTTAAAGTGGATTATTAAATATATTCTCTTTTTACAAATCAATAATTTACGATACCATTAGTGAAGAAGCTATGATTAATACATTTTGAAATAAACATTTTCAACATTTAACTCATGAAGTAAATCGTGCGATTATACCTGATAGACCCAGTTACTTGGAAATTGTGAAAAACAATAACACAAAAGAATCTGAAAGTAAGTGTTGGAGTTAAGGAAAGTGCACTGAACTTTTGTGGGACAGGAAAAAGCATAGGCTCTATATATTTTCAAGGTGCTGTCAATTTTGTAAGGAAAATATATTCAATGGACATAAAGAATGTTTGCTAGAGAAGTAGAAAAGTTCATTTTCCCTGACATACTGAAAACCAGATATATTATAGAGATAAAAAAGGGAATTTAGCAAGCAATAAGGTATGGGCACATTTGTGGCTGAAGTCTAAATTCTAGAGGCTTTTAAAAATGTAAGGTTTATCCCCCTATTTCATTGAGATTAAATCTTTAATGAAAACTTGGGAAGGGAAATAACCCTAAAGCAGAGCATGAGATCAACCATACCACCAGCATTCTCGGTTCCAAAGAATGATTGTGAAAGGAGGTGTTTGACATTCTTTCCACTTCCCATTTCTAGCAGTTGCTCTAATTTACTTTAATTTATAGATCCCAAGCCAGTCACATTTAGGCATTTGTTCCTGGCCGAGAAAAGGATGTTAAATGCAGTCAAGCTGCAGAAAAGTTGGCTGAGCATCAGCCAACTTTGATTATTAGAAGTGGAGAGTGATGGAATGTGAGACCAGACGACATCTTGGAGATCAGACAGTCCCTGTCCTCACTTAACAAATGAAGTTTAGAGAGAAGAAGTGGCTTGCACAAGGTCACACGGGCACTTTAATTTGAATTAGGGCTAACACAGATCACCATATGTGCTATTGCTTAGAAACTTTCCTTGAGTTAATTTCCCTAATTCCCAAATTAACATTTTAGACTGCAAGTTTGCTGTTTTTCTTGCCCTTCCATATGTGCAGATGCTAAGAATCTGTCTGTGTTTTTCAAATGTTTTTAACCCTCTCTTTTACTGACCCCTGGGTCCAACTTTCACACGTGGGTTGAGTGCTTCTCCTCCTTGCTATCCACTGCCCTCCAAGGTTTGTTCCAGGTCATTCTCAGTCCCATCACTTCCTGGTCAGCATTTACTCTGCATTCATAGCTTGCTTTTATCACATTCAGAAATAAAAAGTGACGTGGGATAACTGATTTTGGAGCATTAAACATTATCTTCTTATTCAGTCACTCACGCTAAAAAGCTTTTTAAATGAATAGGTTATTATTTTACCTTAATAAGTCAAGTTTACTCAACATAATTTTTCATCACTAGTAATGTAACACACACAAAAGTGTTTGCATTGGGGGCCGGCCCCATGGCCGAGTGGTTAAGTTCATGCACTCTGCTTTGGCGGCCCGGAGTTTCGCCAGCCCAGGGTTTTGCTGGCCCAGTGTTTTGTCAGTTTGGATCCTGGGTGCAGACATGGCACCGCTCATCAAGCCATGCTGAGGCAGCGTCCCACATAGTACAAACAGAGGCACTCACAACTAGGATATACAACTATGTACTGGTAGGCTTTGGGGAGGAGAAGAAGAAAAAAGAAGAAAAAAACGTTGTTGCATTATTAACTTAAAGCAATTATTCCAAAATGCCAATCTGTTATGGATCTATAAGCCACAGGATAAAAGCTGGGCAGCACATCCAGGACTTTGGGATTTTGAATAAAGCTGTGCCATTATCTTTACTTCCTGTCTTTTCACTTCATATCATAAATTATAAGAAACTTTATGACCCCCAGTCTAATAACTGCAGTAAATTTCGGAAGCAGAAGATGAACCATCCTATTTTTGTTTTTTACCCATCATTTAATGTTCTTCTTTTCCAGCTCTATCCATGTTGACATTTCAGCATGCATAACTTTAAAAAAAATGTTATTCAGTAAAAACATATAACACATCAACTTACCGGTGGCTTTGGCCCACTTCTTCTATTTCACTTTCATTACAAATTTTTATTAGCTATAAAAGAACAGCCTTCTCAATTTCAAGAAAATTTTGGTAATATATTTTGTAAATTCTCTTCATAAATATACATGCTGCAGGTGCACAAGGCTAGAGATTTTATGCCTTCAGAATTCCAGGTGTGCATCACAACAATTTTAAAATTACAAGCTTATATTATAATAAGATGAAAATTTCTTTAGAAAATCAAACACTTTCCCTCCCAGTACTTTTGCTTTTGAGTATCTCCGCTGGAGAAATACATGTACAAGAACATGTGTGCACAAGACCATATGTACAAGGATGGCCAGCACAGAATCTATTATAACAGCAAAACAAAAAAAAAGCTATGAAATGTCTAGCAATAGGAACTATTCATTAAATGGAATACTATGCATAGTTAAGACTAACAAGTAAGATAAGATCAACATATACTCACACAGAAAGATTTGCAAAATAGATTGCTAAATAGAAAATAAATTTGAAAAATATTCCATACAGTATGATATTATTTACATAACTTATATAAACATACTTCAGAGAACAAAGCTATTGTATAGGTATACATGTGTGTGTGCGTGGTGTATATATAAACATATATATGTATATATATACACGTTGTGTTTTGTACGGTGTGTATTGCCCATTTAATGAATATGTATTGTGTCTACCTTGCATAAGGCACTTTTCTAGGATATTATTTGCATTTTCATATACAAATATAGCATTTAGCTGTCAGGACTGAGGATAAAATTTGGAAGTCAATGGCATACAAATGGACTGTAAAGCTATTAGGAAAAGAATACAAAAAAAAAAAGTCTAGAATAATCCAAAATAAAGCGATGGCAATGGTCTTCTCTGAAGAAGGAGTGGGTGGGTAAGTGTAGAGAGGTTAGTGGGGAGCCGTTTAGCTTCACAGTATGTTTGAGGGTCACTTTCCCTCTTTGGGACTATATTCATTTATGACTTGTGTAAATAAATTTGATGTTCATATTTTACATTTATGGGGGGAAAACAGTGTAGTGGCACTAAAATTGGATTTCAAAATAGCATGATGGTTAGCAAGCAGGCTGTCAGAGGGGAACAAATGTTGAAACCATCCATTCTCCTGGGATGCAGATTTCAGAGATCGCTCACACATGACCCTGCCTTCGGGCTTCCTCTCAGTCTCTGAGCACACAGAGCAGGACAAAGGTAGAGCCGTTTTCCTCTTCTCCCTTCATGAGGGGTGGATCGCTTTAAACAGGGGCACGTAAAGCCCTCCGAGAGAACACAGGTCAACTCCAAATTGTGGAAAAAGACATGACCTTTTGTAAGGATGAATAAATTTAGGAAAATCACTACACTCAGAGAATAAACACATTAAAAGGACAGAATATAAGAAATGAAAACAAATGCCTCTGCAAATAACTGGTAACATTTTGGGGGAATTCACAGTAAAAACAATGCTGAGATTATATATGGAAGGCACCCATGCCAAACGGCAGAAAAGAAAGAAAATATAAAATAAAATAAAATCCAAACCAGAGATTTAGAAATATTTCCCTTAGATGAAAAGCGTGATCACAGAACTTAAAAAGTAGATCGATAAAAAGACTGAATAAAGACCAATATGGCGAAGTAGAAAATAAGTTTTAAAAATGATCTCAAACTCGTGGAAACAAATAAGGAAAAGTTAATTCGAGCAGCAGGATTGCAGTAATACAAAAAAAGCAAACAGTTATGAGATCCAATATCACAAAATAGATATCTCAGAAGGAGGAAAGATATCATGTGAAAAAGGAATAATAAAAGCCATTAGAGGGGCCACGCCGGTGGCACAGCGGTTAAGCGCGCACATTCCGCCTCTCGGCAGCGCGGGGTTCTCCGGTTCGAATCCCAGGTGTGGACATGGCACCGCTTGGCATGCTATGCTGTGGTAGGCGTCCCACATATAAAGCAGAGGAAGATGGGCACGGATGTTAGCTCAGGGCTAGCCTTCCTCAGCAAAAAAGAGGAAGACTGGCAGTAGTGAGCTCAGGGCTAATCTTCCTCAAAAAAAAAAAAAAAAAGGGGGGGGGTACAATTAGAGATGAAACTTTTCCAGAGCTGAAGAAAGAGATTTGGTTCATCACACTGAAAGTGTTTACTGAGACCAGGAAAATGAGGCACATCATAAGACTTATCAATTCAAGTACATAAATTCTAAGAGTAACAAAAAATTTACAAACTCTTCTAGGCCGGAAAACCAAGAAAAACGTTAATATGTGTAGAAGTAGCTTTTTAAAAAATAACTTTGAATTTATTATAATCTTTTGATAATTTTTCACTTGGGGATTTTCAAGGTGCATGGGATTTTAGGTTGATGGGTAAGACAGTCTAGAGGAGTGTAAGAGAGGGGCTGAAATAATAGACTCACCCATGGAGCTCAGCAAGAAGGGGTGATAAGAAAAGCCAGGGCTGATAGACATGAAGAAATGTGAAGAACTGAGAAACTCGAGGTGCCGAGGAGGTCAAAGAAAAAGTATAAGTTTGTATTGTTTGACAAAATACTTAATAAACATTTGCATCAATCGATTTGTATAAACTAATAAAGTCTTAGTGATCTTCATTTTTAATAGAATAGAAGAAATTAAAAGAAAACTCTTTAAAAGAAATTAAAAGATCAGAAGTCACTTTTCATAAATGCATTTAGAAAAAAATATGACCAGAATGCTTAACTCAAGCATCAGGATTTAGTTCTCTTTTATGCAACTTCCCCACCCATCCCACTTTTTTAGAGAAAAATCTCCACATGTAACAAATATGATGTTAACTTAAATTATATCATTAATTGGAATGACAATTACATATTTACATTCCATTTTGGTCTTTTGATGTATTTAGCACTGTGATTGCAAAAATCTTTTAATAGGAAATAAATCAGGATGCCAGTTGTAACTTATGCACAGATTTTTCTAACGTGAAGCAAACACAGTTTTCGCTGGCATTTTTGGTATATCTTTTTTTTGGTAGTTGTGATTCTTCACATAACAAGACAATAATTTAGTCCATTGCCAGTGTACATGCTCACAAAATGTTGCTGTCTATATGGTTAACACTTTACGATCCTTCATTTTAAAGTTCACATTCCAAATAATATAGTCATATAATGTAAAGCCGTTTTTGTTGCTTCAAATTTTGCTATTTGCCTCTCCACATACAAAATTCTCTCTATATAACATTTGTGTTCAGGAAACTCTAATTGATGCTTTATTTTTGGCAAGTAGAGGTTAAAAACAGATTTATACTTTTAATAAACTCAAGAGGTTAGAATCAGTACTATTATGCTCACTGTAGCAGCAGGGCACAAAATACTAGAAATTTTAAACATGTAGAATTTAACTATGGAACTAAAATGATTAAGAAGCTGCTTGAAGATTTAGTACTTAGAAGGAAACAGCTGCGGCATCCATCCAAGACTCTAAATAACACTACTGCTTCTTGATGGTTTAGTTTTAAATGTCATCCATTCGCTTCTCGTTAGAAAAGAAAAGAATCTCTCTGTGATTCCACTCCACCACATCCATCCATCCTTCCCATTTCCATTCTCCTAATACAGTTATAATTTGGTAATACTAATAATTGTTATTTACATTCTTATGAGTATGTAGATTCTACTCATAGTTGAGCCTTGATGGATTATGTATTTCTGGACTACTTTTTCAAAAAATTAAAATTTGCTTGATTTTCTATGTACTTATTAATTCAAACTCAAAACCTTAGAAAGTTGCCTGAATCTCCCCTAAAATGTTCAGATGGATTAGGTGTGCTATGCATTTATCTTCCTGAAACAATGCCCCCGACCCGCCAGCCTTCTGACCTGCTATGGTCTGGCTACTATTGTCCCATATGCTGGCACATATCTGTCACTCTGGGCTAATCTTCTCCTTCATCCTAGGAATCCTGTTGCCATTTCCCTGTGATAGCTTTTGCTTCTATTATAGAGTAAATAAAACATTAGCTTCCTGAAAACAAAATGTACGAGAAGGAAACTTTTTAAACCCTGGAACACATGACAATGACACTCCGTTGATAGTTTGGCTGGATAGACTTGGTTGGGTGGAGAATTCGGGGTTTTATGTGATATTCCCTCAGATTTTTAAAGCTGTTTTTCCACTGTCTTATAGCTTCAAGTGTTTCTGTTAGGTCTGTAGCTAGTACAACTGATCCTTTTAAATTATACATACTATTTTTCACTCTGAAAACTGGTATTTTTATTTTCCCTAGTGTTCTAAAATGTAATAAATATGTTCAATGGTGTAGATCAACTTCCATATATTGTGCTTGGAACACTTAGGGCTCTTTATATTTAAAATACACTGTATTTCATTTCCAGGGAAATTTCCTAAATTTATTACATCTCTCCTCTTTTCTCTAATGACTTTTTCTGGAACTTGTCTTAATTGGATATTGAACCTCCTGGACTGATCTTTTAATTTTTATATCTTGCTTCTTCTTTTTTTTTTTAGCTGCTGTATTGAACTATAATTGTCATGTAAAGGCTATACATATTTAATGTACATAACTTGATGAGTTTGGAGATAAGTATACACTCATGAAACCATCACCATTATCAAGGCCCTAAATGTATCCATCACCTTTTATCTTTCTTTGCCATTTTGTTCTATTTTCTCTTTCTAGTAAATTCCTTTAAACTTTTGTTTATATTTCTGTCAGAGTGTTGAATTTCCAAGAGCTTATTTTCCTTGCCTAAATATTTCTTTCTTATACTATCCTATTCCTTTCTAAATTGAGATATAATTGACATATAAGGTTTTAGTTTTGGATGTACAACATAATGATTCAATATTTATATATTTTGTGAAATGACCATCATGATAAGTTTAGTTAACATCCATCACCACACACAGTTACAAATTTTTTTTCTTGTGATGAGAACTTTCAAGATCTGTTCTCTTAGCAACTTGCAAATAGATGATCAGTATTATTACCAATAGTCATCATGCCTGTACATTACATAATATCCTATTCTTATTTCATAGTTGTCATGGCTTCTCTTATTTCTGAGAATACCAATAATAATGTAGGGGTTTTTTGGACATATTCTTAATCCTGCAGAGTTATGTTTTCTCCCATTTTCTTTTTTTCTCCTTCTTTGTTCTTTCATGTGAACTGCTCTTCTCAGGTTCTGTTAATTCTTGGTTGTCTGCTTGCATTTAAGACAACTAAGTTGACCGGAAGCTCTGGCTTATGAAAGGCATATTTTGGCTTTGAGCTTCACATGGAATGATCTGGCTAGGTTGTTTAGTAGGAGAACCACTGATTCACTATTTTTACGTCTTTCTCCTAAGACTGGTCATATCTTGCAAAGGAGAATTCTTCAACCCAGTCTGAGCAGTGAAAAATTGGCTGTTAGCACTGGGTGAGTGAATTGGGAGGTCTTTCTAGGGGGCCTTACATCTAGTAACCATTGTTCATTTAATCCAGTGATGTCTTGGAGCTGGCTCATGCTGGCATTTGAGAGCCAAATGTTATAATTTTAGGAATTTTATAAGCCGGTTGTTAAACATAGCCTTTATTAAGAATTGTTCCATAAACATGCAATTAAACAAATTATATAAAAGACAAAGGTAGTAAAAACTCAAAACTCATCACTTCCTAATTATTTTCCTAGTTTTTCTATTATCTATGCTCTTGAGGTTATTTATTACTACTGTTTCTGTATGGTGGAGACACTGCGTAATGTGTTCCTGCACATCTCTTCCCAATTCCATGTTCAGTATTGTCATGTTAGTAGCTTTACATTGGTCAAAGAAAGAGTATTTACACCATAGAAATCAGCAAACTATAAATCAGGGCTTTGCTTTATTGTTTTAGTGTCTAGACTCAGTAAAACAGAAAAAGCTAATTAAGGCACATTAAACTGAAAAATGTTGGGATTTGTAGCTGTTACATTATAAAGAGCATAAAATGTAAGGAAATATTCTTATAGTACTTGAAAATTAACTAATTCAGCCAGGAAGCCACTTATGTCACTGACAAATGAGTGAAGGGCCTATAGGTATCTTCATAATTTCACTTTGTCTCATTCCTTAAGTAAACAAAAATAACCAGTATTCATGGTGGAACTACTGTTATCCATCAATTGCAACCATAGATTGACTATAGATACAAGAGTTTGGCAAAAAAATATTAAATAAATAATGAAAGCATTCTGTAAGAATCAACTGACTTTATGGAATTTATAGTAAAAAATACTGTACATTTAATTATGATTTTTTAAAATAACTTTATTTTTTAAGAGTAGCTTTAGGTTTGCAAAAAAATTGAGAGGAAGTCACAGAGATTTCCACTAAACTCCCTACCCTTACACATGCATAACCTTCTCCATTACCAACATCACCCACCAGAATGGTACGTTTGTTACCAAGGATGAATCTGAATTGACATATCATCATCACCCGACTTCCATAGCTTACCTTAGGATTCTTTCTTGGTGGTGTACATTCTATGAGTTTGGACAAATGTGTAATGACATGTATCCATCATTATAGTATCACACAGAGTATTTATATTGCCCTAAAAATTATCTGTTCTCTGCCTAGTCATCTGTCCCTTCCCCCTCCCCCAGCAACCACTGATCTTTTACTGTTTCCACAGTTTTGCCTTTTCCAGAACATCATATAGTTGGCATGATACAGTATATAGCCTTGCAGATTGGCTTCTTTCACTTGGTAATGTGCATTTAAGGTCCCTTCATGTCTTTTTATGACTTGATAGCTCATTTCTTTTTAGTGATGAATAATATTCCCTTGTCTGGGTGTACCACAGTTTGTTTGTCCATTCAGCTACAGAAGGACATCTTAGCTGCTTCCAAGTTTTGGCGATTATGAGAAAAGCTACTATAAACATCCATATGCAGGTTTCTGTTTAGACATAAGTTTTCGGCTCCTTTGAGTAAATACCAAGATGCACAATTGCTGGATGGGATGGCAACAGTATGTTTAATTTTGTAAGAAATGCCAAAGTGTCTTCCAAAGTGGTTGTACCATTTTGCATTTCCAAGAGCAATGCCTGAGAATTCCTGTTGCTCCACATCTTCAACTATTATGATTTTTAAATTATGTGCTACAGATCCTTTGGATCAGTAAAATTCATAATGAATTTATTTTTCTCACAGAGCCAGTTGTGAAACATGTGCCGATCAACCCTGACTTAATCTTCTGTTTATATAGTGTTCCCATTCCAAATTATTTCTGTTGTTCATCAGTTCGAAAACTGTCTCTTGAACCACGTACCGTGAATAAATCTTTGATCTTTTTCCAAAGTGCGGATGAAGCAGTCTCCATGCCACTGAGTAGGGCATATTAAATGGCAATATGAAATTCAACCACTCCTCTTTATTTTAGCTAATTTTAATTTTGGATTTCCCTAGTGCTATCTTAGAATTTACTTGTCTTGAGTAAGATAGATTACATATCACTTTTTCACCTCCTTTCCAACTTCTAAAATGTTATTACTATTATCTCCTCTTTTGTTCTCCCCTCCTTTGAAAATATTTTGTTTAAAATAATTTTCTGTCCTGATATTTTAGCTGGATTTCAGGAGGTAGTGAAATTAGATGCTTGCATTCAATGTAGCATCTTAGCCAGAAGTCCGTAATACATTCTTCATCCATTGACTTGTGAGGTCATCTTTATTACATACTAAGCCAATTCATATGGACTCATTTCTAAACTTCCTGCACCTTTCCCACAGCTTTATTTATTTTGGTTTTGTAATATGGCAGTAATATGTTCTTAATATATGATAAAATGGAGGTCCTCTACTTTTACAAATTGATTTAGCTCTTCGTGACATTTTTTTGAAATAAATTTTAGGGACAGCTTTAAAAGTTTTCCCTTAAAATTTTGCTGTGATTTTAATTGGAATTCCTTTATTTATAAACAAGGACAATTGATGTGTTTATACTGTTTAAGAGTCCCTTCATGAACTTAGTATATAATGTCCACTTTTTTCAGGTTTAAAAAAATTTTATTAGAGTTTTGCAGGCATACCGTCTTTACATGGATGACTCTAGATACTACCTATTTTTGCTTACTAATATAAATAGTATCTTATTTTCTGTAATGCCCCGCATTTTTGCTACCACCAGTTTAGAACTGAGTTTTTATATGACCTCATATCTTGCCGCCTGCTGTGGTTTTTCATTTTAGTTCTAATAGTGCCTGTTGATTTTCTTGGTTGGGTTCTCTATGTGAATGACATATCTTCATTGCACCAATTTAAAAACTTTGAAGATCTTCTATTTTGGGCATATTTTGAGCATCAATTTTCAACCAGATGTATTTACATTTTCAGATATTTGTATTTTAATTGATTTTAACATGTTCCACTCCTGCACTCTTAATTTATTACCAGGCATTCAACTGAAGTTCATTTTTATGTAACTTTCATGTGTGTTTTTAAAAATTATTTCAAGAACGATACATGGATTGTAATTATCACATTATTTGAATTTTCTTATGGTTGTTTTGGCTCAGTATAAAATTCATGGATCATAAATTTTTCACTCAGAATTGTATAGGCTTGCTCTTTTGTCTTTTGACTTTATTTTACAGAAGAACAATTTATAACCAACTTGCTTTTTAGCTCTTTGTAGGTAATTGATTAAAAAACATGTTATAGAGTATTTCATAACACAAGTAATATTAGAACACACATACAGGAATTATATAATAAACATCTTTATACCTATGATTTAACTTAAGAAATAGAATATTCTTAAATTTTGACTCCTTGTGTATTTTCCCTCAATTACAACTCTCTGCCTTTATACTCCCAGAGCAAGAGGTAACCACCAACCAGTATTTTATTTTATTTTTTTAATTTTGGATTTTAGTTTCATAAAATATATATGTGTTATAGAGTGTTTGTTGTGGTAGTCTTTGCCCCTCCAATTTGTTCATGCTTTTCTAAATTCAAATTTTTGGACAATCCTACTCTATACTGACTCCAGTTTTGCTCATGTGACTTGTTTTGGCCAATGGCACAAGAGCAAATGCAACACAGAAATTTGCAAAGTGCTGGAGAATTGGAGCTTACTCTCTCTTGGTGATGTTGGAATCTCTCAACTCCTGTGAACAATACTGGACAAGCCTACTGGATGATAAAAAAGCACATGGCCCAGTTACCCCCATCTCTCAAATTCATAAAGATATTTTCTTATATTTTCCTCCCATGTTTTAGAATTATGCTTTTCACATTTAGGGCTTTAACTAATCTAGAATTGATTTTTCTAAGTGTTGTAAGGTGGGGATGGAATGTCACATTTTTCCATATGGATAACCTTTCAGATTGGAATACCATTTATTAAATATTCCATCTTTACCTCAAGGAGCTGTCATGGCATTTCTTTCATATGTCAAGCCTCCATGTATTTTGTTGATTTCTTTTATTATTCTATTTAGCTACCTCTGGACCAATAAAATATTATGTTAATTATTATAGCTTTACAATAAATATTGGTCTCTGGTACGGCAAATCCCCTCCTCTTAATCTTCTTCTCACTTGTGTTGCTTTCCACATAAATTTTAGAATCAGAATGCCAAATTCCAATAAAAACACTGATAGGGATTTCATTGGGAATGTGTTAACTACGTGGCTTAATTGTGCCTAGCCCTTACAATTCTGAGTTTCTAAACATGAATACAACATCTCTTTCTATCTGTTCTATTGTTTAGGGCTTCATTAATATTCTTCAGTAAAGCTTCATAAGTTTCTCCATTAAAGTCACGTGTCTATTTTGTTATTTATTACAAGTACTTTTATATGTTACAAGTACTTTTATTGGTGTTTTAAATGGTATATTTTAAACTGCATCATATAACCATCTATTGCTTGTGTGTAGAAATGTTGACTTTTGTGTTTAATTTTTATATCCACAATCTTGTTAAATTCGCTTGTTGCTTCTAATAATCTGTATCTTTTTGGTTGCTTTGTATAGATAATAACCTTCCCTGAAAAGAAGGGCAGTTTGATTTCTTTCTTTACATTTCTTAGACTTAATGTTTCTTTTTATCACACCCCTGTACTGAAGACACTGTTAGTACAATGTTGAATAGAAGTGACAATAGCAGGCATTCTCCTATTTTTCCTGATTTTAAAGAGAATGCTTCTACTATTTCACCATTATGTATGCTATTTGCTGTAGTTTTTTTTTTTAAAATACTCATCTTCAGGTTCCAGCACTATTTAAAAGTTTCATTTCTTCTTAAGCATGTTAATTATTTTTCTAGGGAAATGCTCATTTCTAGGGAAGTCCTCTAATTTTTTCACTTTAACTTTCTTAACGGTGCTTTATCAATAGTTTTATCCCTTTTTCACTCCTAATGCTGTTTATTTGTGCCTTCTCTCTTTCTTTTTCTGGCTTGTTTTGCCCAGATACTCACCAATTGCACTCATCTTTTAAAAAATGCACTTTTGCCATTGTTAACCTTTTCTATTTTTCTTTGTTCTTATTTTATCTTTTTCTGTTTACTTTTATTGGATTTATTTGTTCTTTTCTAACTTCTTAAGTCAGTGATTAGCTCATTAATTTTTAGACTTTCCTTTCTGACTTGAGCATTTAAGTATATAAATTCCCCTCCAAGTACAGCTTTAGCTGCAATTAACAATTATCACCAGTTCTAAACATTTTCTACTTTCTTTCATGGTTTATTTTTTAACCAATGAGTTATTAAGAACTATGTGAGTAAATTTATGTGTGTTTTGTATATGTGTATTTATTTCCTAATGTATTGTTTTCAATTTTTAACTTAATTATGTTGTGAAAAGAGGATAGATGTTTATGACGATCCTAATTCTTTTAAATTGTTCATTCTTTTATGGCCTAGTCAGTTTTTTTCTGCGTTCCTTGTATACTCGAGAGGAATGTGTGTTTTCTAAATTCTCATTCTTGGTTCTAAAAATAATCGTTAGATCAATTAGTAATTGTGAATTCCAAATCTAGTATAGTTTTATGGATGTTTGCTTAAGCTACTATTTGACAGGGGAAGGTTGTTAAAATCTCCCAATATAATAGTGGTTTGTCAAATTCTCTTTGCAATTGTGTTAATTTTGTCTCATATATTTTGAAGTTTTGCTATTAGGTTCGTACTATCAAGTCTTAGAAGTGCTGCCATACGGTCAATATAGACTTGTGCTTCGCATCATCCAATAAAATGTCATTTACCTTTAATTGTCACTGATTAGGAAGAATGTAGGAAGATTTCAAAATAGACTGAACAGTAGATAGCTAACATTAACCCAATCAAGTAATGTAGCTGCCCAGGTGGGCGTTAGAGATTCTAATCTAATATGACAATTAACTTATGACTCAAATCCTAAAATGTGAGCTAGGCGATCAATGCCGAGTTTTTGTCTGGAGTCACTGTCACAGGTGATACCTAGACTTCAGTGCAAGTTATCGGTATCAGAGATGAGAATCTGTCTGGTTGCTCAGCAGGTATTTCAGGTAATTAAAACACTTCTTTAAGCTGAGGAGGCAGAAACAAGAATGTTTGAAAGGTAGATCTAAATAGTCTGATGTGAGATAATTATTTCCTTAGAGAATTAGTATATCTTTTTCCCAGAGAACATTTGGAATTACTTGTAATTCTTTTCTAATACTTTTGCATTATGGTCAGAAAACCATTTTAAATTTTGTTTAAGAAAATTAGGCCTATTAGAGCAGTAGATTAACCTTGCAATTAACTACAATTGCCGACTGTTTGATTGGGTAATTGATTTAGATGTCTGATGTTAAAATAAAATATTATTTTACATACATTGTTAGAATACTGAAGAGATTTTAAGAATGTATTAAATGTATGAACACATTAAATTTGAATATAAGATTTAAAGCAACTAACTTTGTAAATTGGAACAAACACTAGAAAATGTTCTCTAGTCTCCCCTTCAACCAGTTTTCCTCTCATTCCAGACATAAGGCATGCTTGTACTTCTAAACCTTCTAGTGGTTCATGGGACCATGTGATCAATTCTGGCCAATGGGTGTTATTCCCAGGCTGAAGCTTTTAATGGCCAGTGTGAGACACTCTGGTGCACCCCTCCCTTTCTGCAGCATACCCAGAAGCTTCTCACTGAGATGACAGAATCAAAAATGGAGATTCTACCAGCCTGGGTTTTTGAGTGACTATATAGAATAGAAATCCCTTAGTGATGTAAGTTTGACTTACAATGTGAGGAAGAAATGATCCCTTGTTTATGTAAGCTAGTGAGATGCTCTTTTTCTCCGTTATGGCAGCATAATATATCCTGTCTTGACTGGTAGAGCTACTGGTCCTGGGAAGGGCAGGCGCTGAAAGATGTGACTTTTCCTTAGTGGTTAGGAGGCAAGTGGCCAGAAAAATTATATTGAGGCTGGAAAGTTGGTAATCCATGTTTTTCTGTGGTAAAACGTTTGCTAAAACTTTCTACTGTGGTAGTTTGAGAGATATTGTGTGCTTATTACATTTGTGTCTGCAGTGGAAGACGTTGTAAAATGGTAGTATGTACTGGTCAGTATTGGTGATATTTGGCAATATGTTACAAGAAAGACATGAGCTCAGTTGGGAACTGGCAGTTTTATAAGCAAAAATGAGAAGGAACAAAGATATTCCAGAAAGTTGAAGACTTTCAATGTTGCAAATGCCAACTGATTATATATTCTAAGTAGTAAGAAAGAGAACTGATACAGTCTCTGAATGATAAAGGTTGATTAAAATTCAGTCTTGAAATAAAGACAAAATTAAGATTATCTCTATTTGGATTGCTCTGGGCACCCGATGGATCCCTGAGACCCTTTTGGGGGGGTCTTCAAATTAAAAAGTATTTTCATAATAATAAGAAGACATTATCTGCCTTTTTCACTCTCATTGTCTCACAAGTGTACAGGGTACGAAAAGTACATTGATATGATTTCAGATTCCATGTTGCAACTAGCCTTTAAGAAACCATCATTTGTTAAGTATCAAAGAATATTCACAGTTATCTGAAAAGACTATTAAAATACTTTTTCATTTTCTAACCACATATATGTGTGAAGCCAAATTTTCTTCACATTCCACAACCCAAACAACACGGGGCAGCAGATTGAATACAGAAGCAGATACAAGAACCCAAGAGGATTGAGGTAGATTTTTTCTGTTCCCCAGTATCCAATTTCCTTGTCTACCTCAGTGATAGCTAGCAGAATAAATACTACATTTTTCAGACTTGTTTTAATTTTCGGACAGTGAGATATAAGAAGCAGTGAGCAACATTTGTGGGTTGTCTTTAAGTAGAGGGGTTACTGTCTTATTCCTTTTCTTTTCCCTATTAGCTAGAATACTCATGTGATAGCTGGAGCTCCTGCAGCTACTGTATACCATGTCTTAGACTGATGACCTTGAAGTTATTTACTGGAGAGAATACAATCTTGTGAATGTCGCAAATGTTCATTTGAGTTTCCTCTAGCATGCAGCTACAACTAATCCTAACCAATAAAATAACTTCTATAGAAGCATTACTTCTATCTTTTTGTTTATAAAATAGTTTCATAAAAACAACTTTAAACATGCATGCACGCATTATTAGGCTTTCTAGGAAATATTCCAAATCATTATAAAGCATAGTTAAAGTCAGTCCCTGCAGCTGCTTACTCTGGGACAGGAGACAAAGGGTAGTCCTTGTGAAGACTAGTTCAATTTCAAATCATTTGCCTATCCTTCTGTTTTTCACGTGGGACTCAAATGTGAAATCGATGCTTGTTTCCTCTGTCCACAGTGTCTTAAAGTGCCTGGCATGATTTGCCTATGCTGAGGTCTCATGAGCCACTTGATGTCCTCCTGTTTTAAGAGCTTTGAAAATAGCTCCCCACATCTTTCACAAGTTCCTCAGGTCCTTCAAAGTAAAGTTCATGTCTGCAGCGTACATAGCCTGTATATTGTCTGACCACCTCTAATATAACCTTCAAATTGGATGATAATTCACACAACACTTGATGTTTTACTTGATGTATGATAGACACTTGATTTTACTTGCTGTATGATAGATAAAGAGACAAAAATAAACTTCATTGGGTGTATATATAAAGTTGGAAGGAATATTAAAATGTTCATATTAGTTATGTCTGGGCAGTTGGATTATGGTTGTATATGTATATTTTCAATTCGTTCCACAATGAACATCTATTACTTAACTAAGAAAAAAATGTTAAAAGCAAAAAAATTAAATTAGCAAGTTAAAGGACATTAAATTGTTAGAAATGAATACATTCTTTAACCTACATGCAGAAAATCCGATTACAGTAGAACTATGTCATCTTATACTTCACCAGCTGAAAAGCTCTAGAATCTGACAGTTTGTGAGATGCCCCTGGGAAAAGTTCTCAATCAAACCTAACCTAAACTAAATCTAATTTGAATAGAACTAAGCTGGGACTTGGGAATGAATTTGCTAAGGGTGTGTTATGCAATTCTCCGGATGATATTTTTGATGAAAAATTATGTTCTCCTTGTTTTTGACAGGGCTGACAGGCAGACAGCAATGGTTTACACGTGTAAATTATTCTCATTTTAGAATATAATAGAATGTTGATGTTGGCAGGAAACTTAAACATTAGCCAATATGTGAAAATTAAAACAAACACCAACTCATGAGGGTCCAACACCTCTTAATCTTCCCCCCTAAATCAAGTAAACTACTATATGTTAAAAGTAGAAGCTAGAAAAAAAACTATAAACAAATATTGAAGTCTAGTAGTAATGTGCATGTGGAAGTGTTTAGGGGTTAAATGTAGTGATGTCTGAAACGTGCTTTGAAATGTATTTAGTAAATAATGTGCATTGATGGATGGATAGTGAGGTAGACGTGTGATACATCATATTTAATGATGTATTATTGGTAGAATCTAGGGGGAGACTATATGGGTGTTCACTGTATAATTATTTCAACTTTTCCTTTAGTTTGAAAATTTCATAGTAAAGTGTTGGAAAAATTAGAGTTGGAATATAGTCACCTTTAAATATTTAATATATATATGTTGGCTTACAAGGAAAGTCCGAAATGGAAATATATACCACAATATTACTCACATTGAAATACTTTGGGTTGGCACTCAGTGTGTCTTTGATCATGAGAGAAATTTGTGTATTTAAACTTCTTTTTTTTTTTTTTTGTCAAGATTAGCCCTGAGCTAACTACTGCCAATCCTCCTCTTTTTGCTGAGGAAGACTGGCCCTGAGCTAACATCCATGCCCATCTTCCTCTACTTTATATGTGGGACACCTACCACAGCATAGCTTTTGCCAAGTGGTGCCATGTCAGCACCCAGGATCCAAACGGGCGAACCCCGGGCTGCCGAGAAGCGGAGCATGCGAACTTAACTGCTGCGCCACCAGGCCGGCCCCTAAACTTATTTCTAAAATTTGCTAAATTCTTATTCTGTGCTTTTCTTTGATTATTTAATCCTCAAAAGAAAAACTAAGTACTATGATTATTCTGCTTTTGTAGGTGGGCAACATGAGTCTTACAGAGGTTAAGTAACTTGCCTAAGGTCATATAACCAGTTAGCAGACTTGAGAATTTAATCCATGCAGTCTGGATTCATGTCTGCATGATTTACCATGACTCTCTAGTTCTTCTTACTATAAGTTAAATGTGTATTTAACTTACACTTTCGTATTGACAAGGCCAAATGCAACCCTTTCACCTTCTGCAAGAACTTGCTGGACAGGGCCAAACGAAGGCTCTTCCAATTTTGCCCCCACCCAGCTTCCCATTCTTTTTCTCATGAGTGAATAGCTAAGATTAGAACTGCTTTCCCCTGAAACTAGCTGGACACAGAAGTAAACATTTCCTGTTCAAGTGACTGATTGAGACGTTCTCTGATTGCAAAACAATCCTAGTCGTGAATCACTCCACTCATAACTTGTCTACTCCCCCCCATAAAAATCTAAGGTGAAACCACCCTGACGGATATTCTGATCATTGGATCTAAGGTTCTCTCTGTTGCAATAGCCTGAGTAAAATCAATCTCCTTACTTGTCTGTTTCTTGTCTTTGATAATACCTAAATGATTTTTCTCTGTTAATATACAATATAGTGGAAAGAAAGGTAGTTGAGTTTGGTGATATAGTTAATAATCTCAATTCTGCAACCAACAAGGTATATGACCTTGAGCAGATAGCAAAACCATGGAATGATATGCTTTAAAAGAAAAAATCTAGACAATAACAGATTGCTTGTTTAAGGCCTCAGATAACTGAATAAAACCTTTTAGTACACTGAGTTTACTATACTTCTGTATCCAATCCATTTTATTTTGTTAGTTTTTTTGTGTGCCTGCTTTGCTTGGTTCACAAATAATATTGGTAGATCCTGTTCAGAGAACTTTGAAAAAGAAATCACTTGATTTTGTTACCCAAGGAAGCAAATAGCTGATGTTTCTTTATCTAGTCTTTAAGATAAGAATATCCTTAATAGATACTGCAGAATGCTTAATAGAATACATACATATAATATGCATAAATGTAAACACATTATTTTCAATGATGGGGTCATAGTGTGTTATAGCTAGTGTTCTTGAAATTAACAATGTTTCAGAAATATCTTTCCTTTGCTTTTATTTTTATTATGAAATATCAAGTAAATAAAATAGTACAGAAAATAAAAGGATGGAATCCAATTTACTTATCACCTAGATTTAACAAATGCTAACCTTTTGTTACATTACTTCGTAATTTTAGAAAAAAAGGATGCTTCAGGTAGACTCTACACGCTCTCCCTGACTTCATACCTCACTGCTTTTTCACCATCAGCAGAAGTAGGAATTCTCCTACATTGGGGTGAAACTTTCTGAATCGTCCTTTTATATTTTTATAGCATCTGTTTGTTTTTATCTTTGCTACTTAAGTCAAGCTTTCTTTATATTCCTTTTAACCCCCTGCTAATTTAGAAGTTATATTTTACTGTTCTATTATTTTAGACGGTGCACATTTTAACCTAAATAAATCCAAAGTTAACCAATATCTTTCTTCCGCACAACACAGAAAACAGAAAGTTTGATTCTCATTGCTCTCTCATGCAGTCCATGTTACGGTGTCTAATATTTTCGTTTCAACTTGTGTATTTACTTTCTCTAATTTAGTATGTATTATTTTGTAGCTAATATTTATTTAAATTAAACTAATTTAAATAAATATTTAAAAAATTAATTAATTAAAAAATTAATTTAAAAAATTACTTTGAACACCTTTTTTTCCTTTGTCACATACTTTATTTCTAGTCCTATCTTCTTCTTATCAAAATATTTCTCTTTGTGTTTCTTTCATCCTGAGTGACAAACTCAGACTTTGAAAATGACTTTGTATTTTTCCTTCGAGTTCCTTCAAACTGCCTAGGTTAGCAGTTCATCTTTCCTCAGCACTTAGAGAGATTACCCCAGATTCCTTTTTCCTCTATTGATGTCTAAGAGAAGTGTGACTTCAGCCTAATTATTCCTCATCTGTGGGAAATCTCTTCTCTATAATTGTTTAGCAGATGTTCTCTTTGGTTTTGATATTCACAAATTTTGGTATGACATATCTAGATGTGGGTTATTTTTATTATCCTGCTCAGGATTCAGAATGCTTTAATGCTAGGAGGCCTTGTGTCTTTCATAAATTCTGGAAACTTTTGGCGTTATCTTTTTAAATGTTGCTTTTTTCACTTTCTTTATGTTGTCTTCTTCTGAAAATACTATCAAATATATATTAAATATTTGTTTTCAATCTCTATATCTCTCAAATTTACTTTCATACTTCCAATATCATTATGTCTTTGGGCTACTTCATGGTGATTTCTGCAGATTTGTTTTCCAGAACACCATATTACATTAAGTGTGTCTAGCATGTAGTTTAAGCTATTCACTAACCATTTAAGATTAATGACAGTATTTTTCATTTGTAGAAGGTTGTTTGTTCATTTTTAAATTTGTCTGTTCTTGTTTTACAATGACCTGTAACTTTATGATGACTCATATTTTAAAGTTCATTAGATTGTTGGAATATATTCATATTATAAACCTTTTAGATTTTCGTATTGCCTATTCTAGACGTGCTAATTCTCTTTTATATTGGTGTCACAATGAACTATCATAACGGGTCGTTTCTTTGTGTGGTTTGTGTTTTTTACTGTAAACTTAGTTGTTTTTGTTTGCTCTGTGGTGGCACTTTGCACCCAGGGTTTTGGAAGTGTCTCTCCAGAGCAGTTTTGCATTTGTTTCTGCTTAGATTAAGTCATTTTACTCATCTCTAGACCAGTCATTAATACTGACTTCCTGTCATAGGCTTTATGCCATTCACAAGGTATAACTTCCAAATCTGAGCTCATGCTTGATTCAAGCTTGGGGTTTTGATTTCCCGTGAGAGACACCCACCATCCCTCTCCACCAAACTTCTGAGCTGAGGCAGTTTCCTTAATTCTTGTCTGGGCTCTGGGTGAGGATTTTCTAGTCCTCTTTACATGCAGGAAGCATGCTTTTGAGAATCTTGGCTTAATGTAGGATCTCAGTTCTAGCGCCCTGTCGCAAGTAGACCCAAGGCCAAGCCTCTTAACTCTGAGCTTGGTTATAAACTTAATGTTTTTGTGTGTTATAGTTTTTTTCTAGTATTTGTAAGTATTTGAAGTAGGAAAGAATTCATATCAGCTCAGCCCATTGTCTTGCTAAAAGCTGAAAACCTCACAAGTATCATTTCAAGTCAATAAACGTTCATCTGCAACACCAATTTAATGACAGAACTATTCCTTAAATAAATAAGTGATTCTGAAAATGTAGAATGAGGGCTACACAGAATTACCTTTTTTTACAAAGATGATAAGTTTTGCTAAAAATGATGATCCTGGATGTGGATGAATCAAAACCTGGGTCTTGACTCGAGCAGAAGGAATAATATGTGGTTAAAGTCAGCATTTTAACCCACTTCCTCAGGTAGCTCTTAGGCATACTAGTTTCAGAGCCATAGATTAAACGTGCCATAATTATGAACACTCTTTTACTGTTGAACTTTCAAATTTTATATTTTTCATTCTTATAACAAAAAATGATGAAAATCCTTATTAAAAATACCCTTACATTAATTCCTTGGAACACATTACTAAAAGACGAATTATTGGTTCCAAGAGAATCCCTGGTTTAGAGGATTTTAATGTACATTTTTAATTCTGAATATATTTTATCAGTTTATAATGCTTAACAGGACTAAAGAAGTACATGGTTTTATGAGCATTCTAAAATAATTAGTATTACTTGTATTTTCACATTTTATTTAAAAATTTTCATCTTTTTAGTTCTCAGTGTTTTTCTCATAAATAGGATTCAATAGTTTTCATCTGATTTTTTGACAAATTGTATTTATTATATAGTGATTTTTTTCTTTATGTCTTTTACCCTTTTTGCCATGGAGTGTTGGTCTTGTAGAGGAGAAAAATATTTTTTCCTCTACTCTTCTAAGTTCTTGGCCAAGACTCTCCTATAATAAAAGGCAGATTAGCAGTGTTGCTGCACAAAGGGCATGATCTGCTCGCCACGAGAGAAAAGCCAATCATCAAGAGGCAAGATGGTGGCAAAGAAAGGGCATTTTGTTACAGCTTACTAGCAAGAGGGAAGATGGCTGACTAATGTCCAAAAGAACCATCTTAAGGGGAGCACAGGATCTTGAAGCAGTTATATAGGCCAGTGGGTTATAGGGGAGAGGGTTAGGACTGTTGACCCTCTGGTGTCACAGACTGTGAGTTGCCACACCAGATCTTTTGGTTGTCATTGATGATGGCTATCAGCATAGACTCTCTGTTTGGGGGGGGTCATCACATTCCTAAGGAACTCAAAAGAATGGAGTTATTGTCTTATAGCAGCTTGAAGGTATATGCACAAGCGAGGGTCATAAAATCTAAAGAACAGGTGGATCTCCTGGAGGGTGCAAATCCAGCTGGGTTAGTTAGTCAGAGGTCATTCAAAGCCATGACATGGTCTCTTTCCTACAATATGCCTTCCTTTATGTCAACCTTGTGTTGAGCCAGTTTCAACAGGAGAAAAACAAACAGAAGTTTAATAATATGTATACCTCTTGTGTACATGGGAGATACCCAGGAAAAGTGAGTAACTCCAAAATGGCCCAAGCCACTACCTGAAAGACCATCTCCAGCTAAAGACAAAAGATGATGTTGGGGACTTGGGGATGGGGGTGGGGGTGGGGCAGCAGTTATGAGAGGCTATCAGGCAAAGCACAGTAAATGAGGGTATGGTTGTTATGCAGATTTAGGTCCCTGCCTTCTTCACTGGTAAGAGTTTCTAGAGATTTAGTCATCCTTCTCTTATGGTACAGAGTGGGAGACACTCTTACAAATGGAGATTTCCCTGATAAATGTCAATATTGTAGGGGGGTGAATTCGCCACCCCAAAATATGTCTGTTTGGCAAAAGGTTATTCTAGGCTGATTATCTTTTTTTTTTTTTTTTTAAAAAAGAAGCAGACTTGGGACAAACTCTGAAAACCAAGTAGAAGTTACCCTTTTGTATGAGACATTTACATTTACAAGCAAAAGGTTATGAACCGTTTGTCTGTCACATTTTACAAAAATTCCATCAGTTTTCTCTTTGTCCTTCATTTGTTCACGGTATTTCATGCAGCACAACAATGTTATCTTTAATAATTAACTATGTTATTGCATTTGTTTTTGTTTTTATGTTTAGAAAGACCTTCCCCATTTGAAAATTATATAAATATTTACCCATGTTTAATTTTAGCACATTTATTATTTGTTTCTCTAAACCATTAAATCTTAAATTCATTTTGAATTTTTCTTTCTAGACAGCTTAATAAAGGAATATAGTGTTATTTAATTTCCTGTGGTAGCTGGTAGTCCTATGTAATTTTTGAAACAATCCAACATTTTCCCTATTGGTTTAAATTTTATCTTTATCAGATGATAAATTCTTTCTGAACTCTATGTTCTGTGACATTGTTCTGCCTATTATTGAACCTTTATTATTCCTTTAAGAATTTTGTGACTGTATTCCTCTCAATATTCTTAGTGTAAGGTTCACCTAGCTATTTTTCTTTTTTCAATATTTCCTGTCAATTATATGTCCAAATGACTTTAGATTTATTGTGTCAAGTTCCAAAAGATAATCCTTCAGAATATTTGATTGGAAACATTTAATTTATCTAGTACTTGGAGAAAAATATAATTTTAACCATATATTGTAACATTTTCTCATCAAGGAACATAGTTTTTCTCTCCATTTATTCAAATCTCCTTAGTCACATTTTGTTTTGTTTTATCTTCTTTTTCTTGTTTCTTATTTTATTACTTATAATTGTGTTTATCCCTGGGTTTAAAAAGGGATCAATGTTCTTTTGATTGGGATTGTTCCATGAAATAGTTAATCCAAAATAAAATTTGATAGGAGCCACTGATATGACTATTCTGAAATTCTCATTAGAAGATGCCTGAAGTAACAGCAAAAAGCAAAAACTCATAGCAACACGGGGAACAGCGACCGACAGGCTGGTGTCAGAATCTTGGAGGAATTGTCACTAATTATAAGGTAGAGGGAACAGCAATAAGGAAATATCTTTAAAGGCTCATCATATGATATTCTCTGACTTTGAGTCAAGAAATAGACACCTTCTGAAAAGAAGTAGGAGGCTCGATGGAATTGATGATATAAACAGTAAAACTTTGTCTGGATGAGCCTGAGCTTGCATCACTCAGGGTTTAGGTGGTTTTGGCACTGTCTTTGCCTTCAACTTTCATTCTTTCATGCTGTGTCCCTCTGCTCAAATATCATCTAGTTAGAGGTTTACAGTATTGGAAAAGAATTTGTCCATGTGTATGTATGTGTCTGAGTGTGTGTGTGTGTGTATGTCTGCATTTTGGGGCCGTGAGGCCTGGCAATGGTACCATTTTTGGAGACACTGTTGACATGAGTAAAATGTTGTTTTTATGGGTAGTGAAAAAGAACCATCCTGCTCTGGGGCCTGATAGGAAAGTAATTTTTCCTAAGCAAGGTTTTTTCTAAATTGCTCTGTAATAGAGTTTGGGGAATAATAAAGTTAAGAGCTCTAATCCATCATTTAAAAAACAGAATAATTCAATGCGTTGAAGTCTAAAAACTAAGCCTTTTATAAGCAGACCATGTTGATAAACTAGAAAAATCAGTAATTGGACCTTTTCATACTGGATTATCTATGATATTATTGCATTTAACAACATAACATATTTTTCGTTCCTAAATGTAATGTAAAAGAAGGTAGCAAAAAAGTTAGAGCAAATAGTCTAACATCCAAATAAATACAACAAACACTAACAGTCACTGTGGTCAATCTTTTTATTTTTAACATGGTCTACTTAAAATGCATGTGGGCAAGTTAATATTTAGAAAGGGAGGGTGATGGGGTTCAGAGCAGGCTGCCCCAAGATGAGCCACTCTGGTACGTGGATTATTTTGAGCTGAAGACAACAAAGGCTCAGACTCAGGAAGAACATTTGACCTTTCCCCCGTAACTGCCTAAAAGAAATTTAAAATAAAGGCTTGTCCCCAGGACAGGCCATCACCATAGATAACTTTGGATTCCGATAGACGGGGAGGATCCTTGCTAAGCTCACTCTTACCAAAGTTCTATTTACCAAACATTTGCTTTTCCATTTCCATGTGGGTTGCCTTCCTCCCCTTTGAAGTCTGAAATCACCACCCCAAATGTCCTCTTTGTCTGTAGCTGAAGATACTTAAACAGGCAGCCTTGGACATTTGGCTGAGTTACTCAGTTTCTCCCGTGTATACATGCTATTAAACTTTGTTTGATTTTCTCCTGCTAACCTGCCTTTTTAGTTGTTTGACCAGCCATCAGAACCTTAAGGAAAAGGGTGAGAATGGATTCTCTCACTTCCCAGACAGAGGGAAATATTGCTATACCTGGGCTTTTGCTTGAACGAGAACTAAAGGGGCTTAAAAACAAAAGATTGTTCAACTGGAGGGTACTTGTAAAATACACAGCCCCTCTCTCCCACCCTTACTGAAAAAGGCATAAACATAGACAACGAATTAAGGAGCCTGGGACTTAAGGGCATTCTAGGGTTTCATAGGTGCCAGGACTTCGTGGAGGTGTCATGGGCACAGGAGTGGTTCCTGAATGGGCTGGTAAAACAGCATCTATCCCTCACTGGATGCCACTTGTTTTTCCATGACAGGGGAGACATGAGGATTGTAGGGGTGTCCACCTGTCCAGCAGCAGCTCAGAGCTATGCAATGGTCGTAGTGAAGACTGCCCTAGTGGCTCTAAAGGGCATACAGCTGACTCACCAGCCTTCAGCCTCATTACTGGCAAAGTCCTCTAGGCTTGTTTGTTGCAGTGGAGGTCTACATCTTCTCCAGTTTCCTCAGTGGAGCCACAGGAGACAGAAGACTAATTCACCGAAGCATGAGGATTTTGAGCATTCTCTGTCCCAGGATCTTTTCGGAGCTTTGTGTCTTCGGCCAACATCAGTCACACATTAGGGCATCCTCTGCCTTTAGCTCTTTTACTTTGGTGAAAAGGATGAAATAATCCCACAGAGACACCTTCTCCAAACAAATCTTTTCTTGGAGATGGGCAGACAGGCTGTGGAAAACCTCAGATGTTGTGGATGGATACCAATAGGCTTGGCAGTAGAGAGAACTTTGCAAAAGCTGCAAATAGGTTTGCACTCTTGACATTCTGTTCCTCCAGATTAATGGCGACTCAAGTCATCAGGATTTGGTCCCTCCACGGCACCTGGAGATTATGCTGGCATCTTGGCCAGGATTTTGGGAACTCTGTAATCTCATCTCATTGGTTGAATTGGTTGATTTCCAGATGTGGCTGTCCAGGAAGAGCTTTGAAAATTTAGGCATCCTGTTGGCTCTCTTCAGAGAAGGGATGCATTCCTGGAAGGCAGCTTGGAAATAGGCAGGATTCACAGCCTCGAAAGAGTGAGAGTGCTGCAAAGACTAGGATCAGAAAGGCTTATTGAGCCCTTCAGTTTCTGACTTTCCAGGCACCTCCTGCTGACAAGAAGTCCAGAAGAAGTCAAGGTCTGCTCAGACTCTGTGCCAGTTATTAAGATATTTTCTTCCAGCTTCCAACCCACTCTTTTATACTCTCATTTGTGCTGCTGTGACGGGTTTTCTGCAGATACTTCTCTGCTTTTCCAGATGTTCCCTGTTAGGCTCTGCTAATTGGGGCAGCACAGGGAGAGTGAAAAGCCAAAAGAAGAGTCTTGCACCTTCCTGTCTGCTTCCTGTTCCTTTGAGCTCATCTGGCAATGCTGCTTCACCCCTGCAGCAGCAGTTCATCGCTACAATACCAATGATTCTGGTGTGCAATTTCTCCATCAATTTTCACAACCAACCTCATTGCGCCCACTTCAGAGATGCCATCACCTATCAAAAAGCACTCCTTTCTCAGAGTTCTGGCTCCCAGATCCACAGGACCCCGTCTTCAAGCATCTAAGTTTTAATAATTGCAACCTCTTCCCTTTGTTTTAACATCTCTAGAGATGGAAGCTACATGTTATAGTTATTACACTAAATTCTGTTTGTTAAATAATTAGATGGTTTCTGTCTCTTGATTGGCCACTGACTGATACAGATCCTGTGGCAGGAATTCAGGAGGCTTACTTTCCCACCACTTTCAGGATAACCTAAAGCAGAGTGTGGAGCACCAACTTTTAATGGGCTAGACAGTCTCAGAGGGCTTGGCCAGCACTAGAAAGAAGGACTATTTGGGATATAGGGGACTTTATGAGCCTGCTTAGCAGGATAGGGAGCCCAGGGAAGCCCCCCAGGCTGGGAGAGAGGTCTGGCCCCTCAGTAAGCGTGGCTGAATGAAGCCCCAGATCCTTGGCACCATGGTGCTCCCCTGGCCACACTCATTGGGTTCAAGTTCCCACTGCTATCAGAATATGACTGGGCCAGACTCGTTCAAGTGGGCAGAGGCAGAGCCGCACATTGGGAGGCTGGGTTGAGGGTTCCTGGGATTTAGGCTTGGTCTTTCTCCCCCATTGGGCTGCAGTGCCTGAACTGTTAGTGCGAGAACCCAGCAGAGAAGGAAGAGGTTGAAAAGGGAGGTTCAGGCAGGGCTGGAAAGCGGTGCTTATGGCTGCAGACCTAGTCAAGTGTATCCTGACTTCCGTTCAGGTCTAGCCGAGGTGGGGCTTAGAGGTCTCGGCATGGTGTCCCACAGGCTGGGCCTATCTCCTTTGGGGAGGTAGGGGAGGCTAGTCAGGCTGGCTTTAGCAGCTGCCAGACTAGCAGTTTTCATTTTAAGTAGAATGTAGACTAGAGAAGATTTTAAATGGAACGAGCTGACACTAGAATTTAGGCTCTTGACATGGAGGCTGTTTTAGTCACTCCTCTGTTTCCAATGCCAAAAATAGTGCCTGGATATTCCATGAATTAGCTATTTGATTAATTGTCCTTGAATGTATTGAATTTCAAACATCTGTTTCTATAGTTTCTTCAACTGCTTAAAAATATTTGTCTTTAATACTGATACAGAAAGAAAAAAACAAAAATCTCATGTTATACCATAGTGTAAAGATAATTTTAATACTCTTTCATATATATACTTATATAGATATGATTTGCATATAAATGTATCTAAAATGCATATTTAGTAATGTATTTAACAAAATTGGCTAGTGTCCAACTATTATTTTGTGACTTGATTTTCCCTTAGTATATAATAACTTTTTACTTTCTAGCATTAACATTAATTTTATATTAGTTTTAAAGATTATATAGGATTCCATAGTACTTAGATACGATAACTTCTTAATTACTTAGGTATGTAAGATGTTCACATGTGTTTTTGACATCATAACTAATGATTGAACACGAATTTTTTTTTTTCGGCCCAAATTCCCCCAGTACATAGTTGTATATTTTAGTTGTGGGTCCTTCTAGTTGTGGCATGTGGGATGTCACCTCAACATAGCCTAATGAGCGGTGCCGTGTCCACACCCAGGATCCGAACTGCTGAAACCCTGGGCCACCAAAGCGGAGCCCATGACCTTAACCACTTAGCTATGGGGCCAGCACCTCAGCAAATAATTTTGAAGTTTAATTTTTTTAAGCCTGTATGCATATTTCTTTTTGGATAAATTCCCAGAAAGGAAATTTCTGGGTAAATAGGTGTGGAGTTTTTGTACAGGCTATTGATATGCCTTATAACTTGTTCCCTGTGATTTCTGTACCACCTCATTCTCCTGTGAATAGCATATGAAAGTGCCTGGTGTTGTGCCTCTTCAGTACTGGGTCTTAGAATTTAAAAGCACAATTGCCAGTTTGAGAGGTGAAAGACCCTTTGCTTATTTTGTTTATATTTCTTTAAACTAGAACTCCGTATGCTTTCCATCTCCAATATCGCCTCATTGACCTTAAACAAATAGACAGCCAGTTATTTCCAGAACAAAAATAAATTTATTTGGGATCAGCAAAGAATTGCAATTGGGGTCTTCAATCACGGCAAGCCACATGCAAGTCCCTGAGCAGCAGGGGAGGAGAAACTCTCTCACAGAGGGGAAGAGGAAGTTGGGAGGGCTATTGCAAACCAAGAGTTCCAGTGGTAGTGGTTTTTCATCGGCTGAGTTGTGACAAGTCTCTCCTTGACTGAGATTTTTGCCTGTCAGGAAGAGGAAGACTTTCTTCTTTTTGCTGGGCTCTGCTATCAACGTAAGTAGCTACACTGGGGGGTAGAGACTCCCCATCTTGGCCTCCCGACTCCAATTTAATGAAATTTCCATTTATTAATTTTCGCATTTCCCCTTTCGATCGAGATTTTTTCCTAAAAGCATTACTGATCAAGAGTCAGGTTTTTCAGGATTCATCAGTCTTTTGCCTCTTGGTGACAGGAAGGACCTTTCCTTGGCGTTGTGTCCCACGTTGGATAGAAAATGCACAGATTGGAAACCAACTGTGATCACGTTTGAGTAACAAGGATGGGTTGGAGGGAGAATTCTCAGGCACTTTTCTTTTCTAAAGTCCATACGTCATAAAGATCATAGACATTGGAGATGATGTAAAGTGTAATGTCGTCACCAAAGGTTTGGCAGACAAACTTCCGAAACGCCTCATCTAGACATCTTGAGAAAGCTGTCTCATTGGATGTCGTGTATATCAATTCTGGGAAATTTTTACTTTTAGGTCGCCAGATGATGTGCCGATTCAGTCAGTGCTTGGCGCTATCTCTAGGTATGTCATGTGAATCCAAGAGTCTATGCCCTGGAGTTCGGCAGCTCAAGGGTTAGTTAGCAGTATCTAATAAGGACCTTTCCAGTGAGATTGACAAGAGTCCTCTTGAAGGTGTCTTCCAAAAAAGATAAAATGTAGGGCCAGCCAGGTGGCACAGCGCTAAGTTCACGTGCTCCACTTTGGCAGCCCAGGGTTCACCAGTTCAGATCCTGGGAAAGGACTTATGCACTGCTTATCAAGCCATGTTGTGGCGGGCGTCCCACATATAAAATAGAAGATGGGCATGGATATTAGCTCAAGGATAATCTTCCTCAAAAAAAAAAAAAAAAGATAAATTCTCCAGGTTGCAAAGCATGACACTTAAGGTCTTTTTCTCCCAGGAGAAACTGAAAAGATTGTTCTGCCAAAACACAATTATTTTTGAAAGAGGCAATCAGGCCTTTGCAATATTGGAGTATATTTCCTTCTGTCATCTGTGGGCATCCTGTGACTATCTCGAAGGGTGAGAGTTTATGAGTTCCAAAGGGGATGACCTGAGATCTAGAAGGACTAACAGCAAAGCTGTTGGACAAAGTATTTGGGGGGTCTCTACGCATTTTGACAATTGAGTCTTAACAATGCTGTTGGCACATTTGACTAAACCACAGGATTGAGGGTGGCAAGTACAGTGAGAGTGCTGTAAAATTGGCCAAACAGCACAGACTTGTCGAAGTACCTGACCAGTAAAATAGGTTCCTCAATCACTATGAAGTTCATGAGCATTCCCCAGGTATGGATAATCTTTTCCAAAAGGACTTTAGCCACAGAAGAGGCAGTAGTCTGTTTGCATGACTAAACTAGGAATAAAACATACTTACATCCATGAGACAGGGGAAGTTGTATGAAATCCACTTGCCAAACCTCAAATGGTCCATTAGGTAATTTAAAATGTCTTGGAACAGTACAAAAAAGCTTCCCAGGGTTGTATTTTGGACAAGTGGGACAAGTGAGGTAGGCACTTTTTGCAACCTTGTTAATATTCCCCCACCAAGATTGATTCATGAATGCTATCCATTTTCACCCATAACCAACTAGCCCAAGAAAACCTCGCAGCTGGCACTTAGTTTGGGGTTTTTGGAAGCTTAGAACATCATGAAGCCTATCTGGGTCTAGGTGTAGTCCTTGTTCTGATATCGGATGCTCTAAATATCAAACCTGGATTTGGGCAAACTGCAATTTCTCTGTGGCAACCTTATCTCTCTTTAAGGCTTAAAGCTCTAGCAAGTGGATGCTGTCTTCCTGTGAAGGGGATTGGGAGAGAGAGCAAAGGAGCATATTGTCCATATATTGTCAACAAAGTAGACCCCCTAGGGAACTTTATGTCATTCAAATCTGCCTTCAGGATTTGTGAAAAATAAGAAGGGCTCTCAGGAAAACCCTGAGGCATTACCATCCAGGTGAATGGTTTTCCTTCCCAAGTGAAGGCAAAAGGTACGGACTAGCTTCATCAGCTGGAAAGCTAAAGAATGCACTGCATAAATAACTACTGTAAAGAGTTTGCTTCCAGGGGGAATGGATGTTAGTAGCATATGAGTGTTAGGAACAACACGGTGTCGAGGGATAATGATGTTTGTGGCTTGGAGGTCCTGGAGAAACCACCATCCTCAGCCCTTGGGTTTTCTCACAGGTAAAATAGGAGTAATACAGGGACTAGTACAAGGGATAAAGAGGGCTTGCACTTTGTAATCCTCTATTATGGGCTTTATGCCTTGAAGAGCTTCTTCACTTATAGGGTATTGATTAATTCTGGGGACAGGTTTTGGAGGGATCTATGTGAATCCTGATGGGAGGTGCGCTGTGAACTTTACCAATGTCAGGTGGAGATTCTGCCCATAAAGAAGGTGGTAGCTGATTCAGTAGGAACAAATGATCTGTGTTTCCAGAATCAGCTCTAGTACCATCAGAGATGGAGTAAATAAAAGATGTCACAGGGCCATTCAATTCACCTGGTTGGCTGTTCTAACGACCACAGTCAAATTTTGGAATTATTTCCCCCTTTTTGGAAAAGGAAATTCTGGCATGATACTTTTCCAAGATGTCTCAGCCTAATAAATGAATAGGGGCAGAGAGACTAAGAAGAAAATGTGTCCCTCTCAAAGGGCCTAAACAAAGGGAATAGGGTCAGAGACAGGCATTTCTTGAGGTTTATTAGAGCTGTTTGAACTGTCTTAGCACTATTTTGAACTACTTGAGTTGTTCAGTTCTCCGAGGTAGGGGCTACTTTATGGTAGTGGGGTTGAGCACCGAGAGTGTGGTTCTGGCGTCAACGAGGACAGAAAGCGGTTCATCTCCAATCTGGGGAAATGCTTCTCCAGACTGACTAAGAGGGAGGGTTGGGCAGAGCCCCTGTGGCTCCTCGGAGCCCCATCACTGGGAGTTAGGAGGACGTTGGAAAGGCTGGTTAGAGGGCTGAAGGCGCTTGAAGCACTTACATTTGTCACAATCTTTTTTCCAGTGTCCTGGATCTTTGCAATAATAACAGAAACCGGGAGATTTTTGGTTTTATTTAGGGGCCTTCATTTGCTGGAACTGAAGATTAAGAATTTTAGCAGTCTTTTCTTCAGGTAACTGATCTAGAGTGTGAGAGTTGGTTTGCCAGATTCACTAAATCTAGAGTGGACATGGTTTCCCATTCCACCCTGGTCATTTTGACTAGAAGGGAATGGTCCCGGTTCAGCCCATTAAGAAGCAGAGTTAAAAGCTACCCGAGTGGAACCAACATCCGAAGGAAGACCAGCATTTTCTTTAAAAACAATCTGAAGTCGTTGTAATAGTCACAAACATGTTCATCTGGTTTTCGTGTACAAACCTGGAGTTTGCTCCAATCGCCAGGCTTTGGGAAAGCCCTAGGAATCGCCTGATGAAGTCGTCCAGGGATTACCTGAGCCCCATCATGCAACAGGTCAGCAGGTTGGCCTCCTGGGTGTAATTCTAGAAACCTTTCAGGATTTCCACAATTAGCAGTTTTCATCCAATGCTGGGCCTGGTCTTCACCGACAAGCATATGAACCAGTTGATATGAGTCAGAGAAACCAGGTTGATAAGTTTGAATGACTATATTAAATTCCTCAGCAAATCTGTGAGGATCTTTGGTTGCTTTGGGAAAACATTTGACCATGGCTTACAGATCAGCTTTAGTCCAGGGAGTATAAGAAATTAAGCATTTAGCCTTTGGATCCTCAGAAGGCTTAATTTAAAGGGAGGGGTTCTTGTGGGTTCAGAGGAAGAGGGACGGGGGAGGGGTTCAGGGAAGTGGCAAAGTTGGGTGAGAGTGTTAGTGTGGGGGAACTGAGGGTAGAGAGGGGATGTAAGTGGCACAGAAGAGAAGTAGGAAGATGGCACTGGAGGCCAGGAGCTGGAGGAAGAGGAACAAGATGGCTCCAGAGGAGAGAAGCATGACGCTTCCGATGCCATTCTATCTTTCTTTAATTGTTTGTTTGCCTCAGTTAAGCTTAAAATTTTCTCTTGGAAAGAGGTAATTTTAGTCTCCTGATAATGTTTGGAAGCCTCTAAGTACCAATCAAAGTAGGCATTCTATTCAGTTTTAGAAATTACAGAGCCGTGGCTCTCCAATTCAGTCTTAAGAAAAGTAAGTTTGGGGAGATCAAAAGTTCCCTGTAATGGCCATTAATATTCTAAATCACTTTGGGTTCAATTGATGCATTTAGTTAGAAATGTGCATGAGGAATGACCATGGCTTATAAACATAAAATCAGCCAGGGTGCCTGTAGAGGGGGTTGTACCCTCAAAATATTTAGATAACCGGGATCCCATTTCTTACAGATTTTTCTTTAGAGCAAAGGGATAATTCTCAAATAGCCTAAACAGCTTAAACAGCTTGTAACTCAAACAGCGTGAACAGCTCCAACAGCCTGCAGGCTTAATACCAGCACAGTTCCAACAGAATAGTCCAATTTCATTAAGGTGGACTGAAGGTGGCATCAACACAGTTCCAAAGAACAATGCAGTCCCAGAGGACAGGCCGGTTCTAGAGGGAATCGGACAGAAGGTTGATCAACGCAGTTCCAACAGATAATTATCTGCTCCCAAAGGAGTAAGGCCAAAGGCTGGATGGGCACAATTCCAGTGAACAGCCCAAAAGTCAGACCAAAGGCTAACACAGTTTCAGTAGAAAGAGTCTGGTTCCAAAAGGAATTGGACTGAAGGCTGGTGCAGTTCCAAGGAGCAGTCTGATTTAAAGTCAGGCTGAAGTGCCACCTGAGCACTCGCAGATGAACAAGGCCTTTAACTGGAAAAGGATGAAGCTTTAAAGTAGATGTCAGATACAGCCTGGAGAGCCTCAAACATGAAGAGGACAGAAGCACAGATCCAGGAGAAAGACTCACCCTCAACCTCCAGGGTCCGGGAGAAAAGCAGAGAGCTCACGGGCTCCTCTGGGGGTACCGCACCTGGTGGCTCATCAGCTAGGTCATCTGGAGTCTTCTCTGGTTCCCCGTAAAGGCCACCAAAATATTGACCTTGCGCAAATAAACGGCTAGTTATTTCTCCAGCAAAAAATGAGTTTATTTGCGATTAGCAAAAAAATTACAATTCGGGGCTGTAACCACGGCAAGCCACGTGCAAGTCCAGAGCAGCAGCAGAAGAGAAACTCTTTAATAAAGGGGAAGAGGAAGTTGGGACCTTGGCTGAGTCACGACAGTCTCTCATTGGCTGAGCTTTTTGCTAGGCAAGAGGAAGACTCCCTTCTTCCCGTCGGGCTCCCCTATGATGTAGGGTGTGAGAGCTCCGCCTGTTGGCCTCCCAGCTCCAGTTTGTTGAGGTTTCTGTTTATTAATTTGACACGTCTTTACTTCTAACTGTGGGTTTACCAAGATAAATCTTACCGATTACTATTTTTATTCTTTATTGCCTCTTGAGACTTCATTCTTGATTTGCACCTTCTCTTTTATCACTGGATTATCTTCAACATACAAAATCTACATTCTTGATATTTTACAACCTCATGTTTCAGTCATGCTTACTGATTTGTGTGTGTGTGTGTGAGGAAGATTAGCCCTGAGCTAACATCTTCTCCCAATCCTCCTCATTTTGCTGAGGAAGCCTGGCCCTGAGCTAACATCCATGCCCATCTTCCTCTACTTTATGTGGGACGCCTGCCACAGCATGGCCTGACAAGTGGTGAGTAGGTCTGCACCCGGGATCCAAACCAGCAAACCCCAGGCCGCCAAAGCAGAACGTGTGAACTTAACTGCTGCACCACTGGGCCAGCCCCCATGCTTACTTACTTTTTAAAAAATAACTTCGGATCTTCCATTGAAGTAAAATGTAGTACCTATATATATAATATAAGTAATTTTAAGATGATGAAAGTGGTGAGCCAAATAGAAAATTATAGTGGAAAAAAGGATAAAACTGTACATGAGGTCAGTATTAAAATGCAAGCTGAAAATTTATACACGTATCCTAGAAGTAGGTGAATAATTTGATTTTTACTTTCTAGTGTGCATTATGAAGAGGGAGCTATAATAAATTACTACATTTGCAAGGCTGGTAAACAAATCAGTTAATCAGGAGCTCCACAAATGTTCCTAAAATGAGAGTTCTCTGCCTTTCCTTCTCCAATATATACTGAGCCCCATGAAGAAAACAACATGCAATATAGTCAATTCATTTTTCAAATATATCCTGCAGGAGATACAATGAGGTTTCAGAGGCAATCACTTATAAATCTCAAAGGTCAAGATTACAAGCAGTGCCCGACTCCAGTGCTTGGGCTCAGTTGCCGGACTCTCTAGGGTCAATTCTCTCTGGCCTGCTGGCATTATTCCAAAAGATTTCTTATGGTCAAACCATTTACATGCTGCAAGGGACAATTGAACTAACTCAGCTACATTGCTTCTGGGATGGTCTGGCTTAGGTCAGAGATCTATTTCATGGAATAGTATCTGGAGGGCACCAGTTCATGAAATCACTTGTTGACTAAACATTGTTAAATCTCAGTTAGGAACCCAAGCCTTTCTTATTCAATGATTATACACTTTAAACATAGATCTTTTAGGACATCATAAGTTTTTAGAGTGTCTATTATGCCCCTGACAACATGCTAGTTGCTGGAACAAAATATGCTTTAAGAATTTTTAAATTATTTATTTATTTATTCTTAACAGATTTTTTTGTGAAGATTGTCACTTGAACTAACATGTGTTGCCAATCTCTTTTTTTCTTCTTCTCCCCAAAGCCCCCCAATATATAGCCGTGTAATCTAGTTGTAGGTCCTTTGATTCTGCTATGAGGGACACTGCCTCAGCATGGCCTGATGAGCAGTACTAGGTCCACACCCAGGATCCCAACAGCAAAGCTCTGGGCTGCTGAAGTGGAGCGTGAGAATCCAACCACTCAGCTACAGAGCCTGCCCCAAGTATGAGTTATTTTAAAAGCACATAACTGGGGACCAAACTCATGAAGAAGGTTAGGTAATGTTCCCAGGAGGGAATGACATCTTAACTGAGGCATCCTGAAGGATGGGTAGTGGACAGACTGGTGAAGAGGGGAAGAATGCATTCTAAGCAAAGAGAACACTGCATGAAGAGGTCATGGGCGAGAAGCTCCCAAAAGAGGGAAGATGGGTATGCAGTGATGCTGCAGAACCAAGGAGGGGTCAGATCACACAGGATCTTATGCGTCAGGCTACACATTTCAGACTTTTACAAATAAAGAAGCCATTGATAGAAGCATTTTGTTTGATACTTGCATTTTTAAAAACATGAAGGTGACAGCTGTGAGGAGAATGGATTGGATGGAGGGGAGACAAGACTAGTTTGTAGGAGCTGAGTTGGTGGATCATAAAAGAGAGTACAATGGCTTGTACTAGGGTGGTGGAAATGGAGACGGAGAGAAGTTGGTAGATTTTAGATTTATTTTGAGGGTAAGATCAAAGTACTTGGTGATAGATGATTGGACTTGAGAGATGAAGTGGCATGTCAAGAGTCTCTCCACATGGTTCTGGCATAAGCAAATAGGTAATGGCATCAACTTCTCATGTGGGGAACACTAACGGGGGGAGGAGAATTTGAAGAGGGGAAGATAATGAGTTTAGTTCATGACATGATTAGTTTGAGAAACTTTAGGGACATTTAAGTGAGAGGTTAGGATATGAAGTATATGTTGATTATAAAGTCAGGCTTCAGAGATAAGATGCATAAATAACTTGTGGTGAGTAGGAGGCATAAGTTTAACTATGAGAGATTATTGAACAAGTATAGAATGGGAACAGGACTAGAATGAGGACAGCCTAGAACTGAACACAGAGTCTCAAGCAGCCATGGTCAGAAGTAAGAGGAAATCTGAAGAATGTGTCATGATGAATGCAAAGTGAATAAATTTCTCAAGTCTACTTTGGTCAACCAAGTAGACTTCTGAGGAGAGACAGAACACAAGATGGAGACTAACTAGCATCAGTTATCTTTAGTAACGTGGAAGTTGTTGATGATTTTAGTAAGAGCAATCTTGACAGGTTCAAAGTAAATGGAGGAATATGTGGTTGATGAGGATGTGGACTCAGCATACATAAATATTCTTTGAGAGATAGTTCACCTTGAAATGGAGTCGAGATATTGGGTAGGTAGCTTGAAGGAACTGTAGGATTCAAAGAAAGCATTTTTAACATGGGAGATGCAGAGTATACTTGATATCTAATCGGGAGGATCCCAAAGAGAGTGGCAGGAGATAGAAGGAATAACAGCTGAACCAGGTCCCTGAGAGGGTGGGAGAGTGCCGCACGAAGCATCCTGGCCTTTGATGGGAGGAGAGAAACTCCTCCTTGTGCACAAGAAGCGATGGAGGAGAGGATGGATGCAGCCTCTTAGATTTGGTGGAGGGAATTTGAAGGAGCTCACATCTGTGACTTCCATCAGTGTGATAAAGAATGAGGCAAGGTAATCTGCGGACATAATAGGAGGAGACAAAAGGGATTGGGATTGGAAAATTTGAGGAAAGTGGAGAATTGTAGATACAATTGTTTCCAAACATTCTGGAGTTCAGGTCTCTCCAGAGACCAATTTTATGTAAGTTTGTTTTGCTTCTTGGTTTTTTTGGATCTTGATTTAATTTATACTACTTCTAGAAACAAACTTCTTTTTAAGCTTGAGGGGAAATATAATAGCTATTTGGGAAATATTTTTAGTTTTATACTATCACCAGGGATGTAAAGTGATATTCTTCATTTTCAGTTTTATAAGTAAATATTTCTCTCCAGGATTTTATTTTGTCTAAGTTTCTATATTATCTATGTATCTATGTATCTATCTATCATCTATCTCTGTTCATCCATCCATTATATCTATTTAAATTTTAATAAGCTGGAAGCAATTTTGAAAATCAAAAGGAAAAAGAATGTAGTAGAAAGTAAAAACTGCCTGTAATCAATCAGTGAAATTCCTGAATATATTTTTCCCCTGGTGAATCACTATGGAATTCTCTCCTCTTGTTTTAAAATTGCCATCAAAGACCTAAAGCCTCTCTTGATTGTTTTTCTAAATGTGCGGGGGCTGTACTCAGATTGCTTCTTGATAATTCAAGCTTAAATTTTTGGCACAGTGATCTCCACAAGAAGTTAAAACAGTTCTTTCCCAGGAACCATGCCACATCACTACCCAGCTTAGGGGTATAGTGTTCCCTGTTTACCTACAAAAGAATCCTTCTCTGTCTTCCAGGGAAATTTATTTATTTATTTATTTATTTGCTGAGCTAACATCTGCTGCCAATCGCCCTTTTTTGCATGTGAGCTGCCGCCAGAGAATGGCCATTGAGAGACGAGTGGTGTATGTCCATGACGAGGAACTGAACCTGGGCCTCCAAAGCGCGGCATGCTGAATGTAACCACTAGACCACTGAGTGGGCCCCAAATTTATCTACTTTTTAATGACAGTAATATCTTCATTTATTCCTGACTGAAAACATTAGCAGCAAAATGCAAAAGCATTTGCCACTAGGATGGGCTGAGTTTCTTTTTAATTAGCCAGATTAAGAAGATGATGGTAAATCATCTGTAATTACACCACATAATAAAAACACTGAAAATCCTGATAGAAGGATTATTCCTATCTTTTGAAGTCTTGTGTTAGTCAAATTCCTTCTTACATCCAACACTCGCTAACATGCCTTTGTTGCCAGTCCACAAGGATTGCAAGCTCTTTTTCTCCTTTCTGCTTTTTCTCCCCAAATCTCCCCAGTACATAGTTGCGTATTTTAGTTATGAGTCCTTCTGGTTGTGGCATGTGGGACACTGCCTCAGCGGGGCCCGACCAGCGGTACCATGTCTGCACCCAGGATCCAAACCAGCGAAACCCTGGGCTGCCGAAGCCGAGTGTGCAAACTTAACCACTCAGCCACGGGGCTGGCCCAGCAAGCTCTTTAATTCTATTGAAGCTTATAGTCAGACTGTGCTTTAGATGAGATGTAGTTCAATTCTCTCAATGGGAAAACTGCGGATTAAAAGGATATGAGTTGCTAAAGGTCACAGGGTAGATATTGGTCTCTCTGATGTATCTCAAGCCTGGCACACAGTAATTGCTCAGTAAATAATTTTGAACCTCCATACTGATTTCCATAATGGCTGTGCTAATTTGCAGTGTGAGAGTTCCTCAAAAAAGTAAAAATAGCACTACTATGTGATCCAGCAATTCCACTTCTGGGTATATATCCAAAAGGATCGAATTCAGAATCTTAAAGAGCTATCTGCACTCCCATGTTCATTGTGGCGGTATTCACAAAGCCAAGATATGGAAACAACCTAAACATCCTTTAGCAAATGAATGGACCAAGAAAATGTGATACACACACACGTGCACACACACACACACACACAGAGGTGCAGACACACACACACACGGGAATATTATCCAACTTTAAAAAGAGAAGGAAATCCTGCCATTTGTGACAACACTGACGGAGCTGGAGGACATTTTTATAAGTGCAATAAACCAGACACAGAAAGAGAATTACTGCAGGATCTCTCTTATATGTGGAATCTAAAATAGTCAAACTCACAGAAGTAGAGAGTAGGATGGTGGTTGGCAGGGGCTGGGGAGATGGGGAAATGGGGTGATATGGTCAAAGGTTACAAAGTTCCAGTTATGCCAGATGAATAAGTTCTGGAGATGTAATATACATAGCATGGTGACAGTAGTTAACGACACTGTATTGCATACTTGAAATCTGCTAGGAGGATAGAGTTTAACTCTCCTCAGGGCACACACACAATAGCAACTGTGTAGATGTGATGAATATGTTAATTAGCTTGATTGTGGTGATCATTTCACAATGTGTATGTACATAAAAACATCGAGTTACACAACCTTAAATATATGCAATTTTTATATGTCAATGATTCCTCAATCAAGCTGTTAAAAGATAATTTTGAACTATCTGCCACAGACGTTTCTATCTCCTATCTTCCAGATGCTGTGATGATGGTCAGAAATTCTTTGATCTTCATGTCTATGCCTTATGATAACTTCTTCAGTATGTGTGATAAGATGTGCAAGAATGTCCACATTACACCTGAAGTCAGGGAGAATTTTCCCATAGACTGGTTTTATCACGAACATTAAAAAGTGACGTTGGGACTGGCCCCATCGCCCAGTGGTTAAGTTCACGCACTCCGCTGTGTCTGCTCAGGGTTTCGCTGGTTTGCATCCTGGGTACGGACATGGCACCTCTCATCAGACCACACTGAGGTGGCGTCCCACATGCCACAGCTAGAAGGACCTGCAACTAGGATATACAACTATGTACCAGGGGGTATTTGGGGAGATAAAGCAGGGGGAAAGAAAAAGTGATGTTGGACAAAATGTCTGGAGGCAGTGTAGAAATCCTTAATATTTTAATTCTTGCCTCTTTGGAAAGCTCTCAAAAATTGGTAAGACTCCTCTACAAAATGAATATTCAAGGTGCAGATGGCTACCGACATGGGCTAACAGACTCTCCCAATCTCTCTTGACCTCCCAAAGTGCAGACGTTCTGGCTGTAATATCAGTGCCTTTCAAACGAATATGCAATATCTAAAGTCTGTTTTAAAAGGATTACGTAGAACTAAAGATTAACCAAACTTTAATTCATTCTTATTTTAAAACGGTGCATACATGGGCAGAGAATTTTCTAGAGGCCAAATATCACCATTTTGGTTGCTTCTGCTCTGGAATTAAATACAAACTAGTTAAACTAGATTTGGAAATGAAGCAGGAGTCAAAATGGGGCTTTTTAAAGCTGTTCTAGGAGGTGGGTCACTTTTTGTTGCAAGAAATTAAATTCCGTGGCTTGAGTGAAAGCTTTCAGATTTGCTTCCATGATGCGGAAATGAAAACATTTTGCACAGACTGCATCTAAATGCGAGTGAGTCACCAATCCATATCTGGCCTTCACCCATGTTTGTGTCAAGCTGACACACTGAAATAAATCCCAGCTGGGCCCCGTCTTCTCTTTGAGTGTTTCTTCTCCAGTTTTTACTTGAAAGCATTTCTCGGGGCTGGGAACGGAGCAGAGGGCTATACTGGAGTTTCTGCCAATCTCTTAATTCATAGCAGAGGTGACTGAGAATGTCAGATACTGGATAAATAATAAACACAGGCCTCCATTTAACTCCCAATTTTCAAATCCACTTGCAATAGAAAATTTCTCCAGAAGTCATATCCTAGCCTTTCTGACACCCCTTGGGAAATCTGTGTGGTGGATTTAGCTGTATGAACTTTATTGGTAACTCAATCTTATTTTACATCACCCGCTCCCATTCTCCCCTTCCATAGCTTACTCTTCAGAACTGTGCAGCTTCCAAGGACTTTCTTTCTTAAGCCATCTTGCCCTTGGGACCTGCATTCACACTAAAGAATACCAAACCGTGGTTCTTGGACCACTTGCATCAGAATCATCTGGATTCCTCGGCCTCATCTCATTCTCCCTGACTGAACCAAGAGGTAAGGCCCAGACATTTGAATTTTTAAAAGCAAGTTATATAGCTAGATGCATGCTTTTGTATAGGTAAAAAGTAGTCGCTTTCTCCAATGAACTTAAACCTAGCTATAAAGATTTAAGCTGAAGAAATATGTCTGCCAGAGGGCAGAGGGGTAATTTGTCAGATGACATGAGATATCCTATATCACACCATATTATCATAATTGAAATATCCATGCTCCAAGTAGATGTGTTCAAGGTGCTAAATACTCTTAGAGAGCAGAAAAAGAGAGTCTCTCATTTGTCCTCGGTGCTCCAGGAGCACTTTCATTGTCCTCATTCTTGTACTGGTACCTTATCTTGTTCTTGGATTCCAGAGCATTAGGAGTGTGTTTTGCTCATCTTTGCTTCTTCTCGTTACCTGTGCTGAATGACATGGACACTGCCTTTGCAGGTGATCTTTGGCCTAATCCAGACAGCTCCCTTCACGGAGTCACTTACTCGTTGGCTGCTCCCCCTCCTGTCCTCATTTTCTGGCACTCACCGCTGACCTGCTGCCCCCTTCCAGTCACACTGTTACAGAGGAGGCCAGACCAGACAGTGGCCCTTCCCCTGGAATTTGGACCTAAGATTGAAAGAGGTCACGAAATCTGTGTTTCTGTGCATGGCTGGCCTGGCAAAATGAAAATCCAGGGTATCAGCATTTTATACCACAAAGACTAGACAATAAAGAAAACCAGTTTTTATTTTCCTTTGTCTTTTTGTAGGTTCACCAACAGTCAAGAGCAGAATGGGATGCATTTACCTAACTTTGCAGACACTGTAAACTAGATCTTAGATTTCTCATATTCTTGTGGTTATTGCCAAACACATGGATGAGAATAGGATGTAAAATGGCTGTGGTACAACATGGTGGTACTAAGCTTCGTGAAGTCAGAGAAGATTGCCTTCCTTTGTACACACAGCTTCTCAATCTATGAATCCCCCCAAAGATTACTTGTTACCATCACAGATAACTGTCAATATTTGCTTTTGTACTGTGTATGTTTTAGCCTAGATATGTTTAGGTGTAAATAAGAGAATACTTAGAAAAAGTAGGAGTAGATTAATCTCGCATAACAATAAATACAATGACAGAAGATTAGAGGGTTGATGCCCAGTCCTCTCCTTCTCCCTCCTCAGCATGTGGATGGCATCTCTCCTCCAGGCTGTGAGATGATTGTCACCACCCCACGCATCCTACTCTCAGACTCCAAGAAGCACGAAACTGGCTGGGAGTAAAATGGCTTTCTCCTCCTACTGTTCTCATCATTTGTTCATTTTTGGTCAGGAAGGAAAATATTTCCCCTGTGTGCTTCTAGATCCTTCTGGATAGGACCAGGTTAAATGTCTACGCCATCATTGATGGTGATATCCTTGACATTTCTATACTTTTGATTTCCTGAAAGCCAGCAGTAGCCTCCCTGACATTTCTCCCCCAGCCCTTCCGAAGGTTGCCTTAGACTCAGTTCTCTGGATTAAATCCTGTCCTACAGGAGTTTCTACTCTTTTGACTGAATTTTACTGAGGCCATTGCCTTCTGTGTTCTCAACTGTTTCAACTGGATTTGTTCCTCTTTATGGGAAAAGAACCTGAAAGATTACCTTGTTCTGTTCTATTATGTTTTGGACTTCATCTCATCTGGCAGAGTGTAAACTGGAATAGGCATTATCATGTTTAGACACAGGTGCGACATGCAATAGTGCTCAATACACACCTATGTGTGTGTGTGTGTGTGTGTGTGAGTGGGTGGGTGGGGGCCTGGTCAGCAGCCCCAGTTGAGCCCAGCCTTTGAGTCCACCTAACCAGATATGTGAGATATGTGAGTGAAGAAATCTCCAGATCACGGCAGTCTCCCCACACCTTGAGTCATCCCCCGCATTCAATATTAATGCTCCGGGCACTATGGAGCATAAGCAAGCCATCCACCCAGTGCCCTATCTAAATTCCTAACAGAACATGTGAGAATTATAAAATGCTTGTTGTTTTCCTGCACTCGATTTTAGGAAGGTTCGTTACACAGTCAGAGATAACCGTAACCTGAGGACAGGATTTGAAGGTTCTTGGGTCTTCTCATCAAATGCCATTTTAATATTTCCCCTTTCCATCAAGGTTAATCTTTCTACAACTAGTCTGTAAGCCCTTAAGGCCGTGTTTTAGATTTATGCTGCATTTCCCTTGGAACTGAACACACTACTGGGAACTCAGGAGGAGCTTTCCAAAATCTGTATCGGCTAACTGGCAGGGTGGCGCCCGGACTCTGCCACAGGAGCTAACACTGACCACAGGTTCCGAGAGTTTCCAAAATAATTCTTTTTATGGTGGAGCATGTGGGATGCCAAGTGCACAAAAGAGTTAGACAGAACTTTCCTGAGGCAGTATTGCATGCTTGCACCACATTTTTCGTGTGTATGTTGTTGGCTGTATTTGGAATCCTCTTTTTAATTGGAAAATGTATCATTTCACTTGACCTCATGGTATATGGAAAAGAAAATGTCGTCTCAGAGTTTGGCGTTACACATTGGGAAACTTCCTAACTTTTGAAGTTAGGAAGAAGATGAACCAAGACCAAGAACTACTACTACTATGGTATTGGCAGGACGCGAACTCACTTAAGAGACTTGAGGAGTGGCCTTGTCACCATTTTTGTCCCTACTCCCTGATCTTTAAGAATCAGGATCATTGCAAATTTTGACTACACAGGGATGTTTATTGGATTAAGTAAATTAATAAATCCAAAGTAACCCTGGAATTCAAAATGTTATGTAGACACTAAGTATTACTATTTGAATGAATCTTTGTAATTGTACCTAACTGCTCTCATAAGACATCTTATTAATTAAATAAATAAAATACTGCTCTAATGAAGCGTTAAGCACCTATTTTGGCATATTAAAAGAAAAAGGAATTATTCAAAAAACAGGCTTAAATTATGATAATAAAATGATTTCCTGGGCATCTCTCCTTCTTTCCTGTTGCAAACATCTCGGTAGTGGGCCCTGCTCTTCTGACTGTGGCTGTTCATGGGGTGCAGCTGTAGAGTGCAGGAAGCAAATGCCAGGCACGTAAAGAGTGATTATCTCAGAAACAACATCTGGCACCCTTGCTGGGCTTCAAAGGCAGATGCTAACATGCTAATGCCAACATTTCTCAAGAGATCTGCCCAGTGTGCAACTGCTCTCTGGCTCAAATGCCACCCCATTCCCAGATGTCACAATGCTTCCCGTGTCACCTTCCCATGAACGAGAATGAAAGGATTTCGGAAGTTCTATGCCTTCATCTCATGGGAAAGGTGAACCATCTCAGGTACGTTAACAACCAGGACTTGGCACTGTGCCTGAACTCCAATTTCACCTCTGTCTGTGCCACACAGGCACTCATTAGCTCTCTTTTTGATCTAGATATGCAAACATTGACCGCTGCCTGTGCTACCAAGATTGGGACCACAGTGGCTATATCTCAAGCTTTTGTGCATCCGTCACAGTACGAAATGAATAAATGCTTTTTAATTAATTGTTTAACTTAATCACAATTCAGTTCACTTGGAGGGAATAAATGCATGCTGGAAAAAGAAACTGATACACTTGTTTTCTGAATACAAAAGAGTCAGTTGAGAATTGCATTTTACATAATACTTGAAATCAAGTCAAATTCCAAAAACTAAGCAATTCCTTCTAATTACTGAGCCATCTTGAGCGTCTTTGAAAAGAGTGGATGAGAGGCTTCCAAGCAGGGATTAGCTTTATTCCTGGGAGCTAATAGAAGCTCTAAACTATGGGATCAATAAAGAGTGCAGCCAGAAGGTTCTTTTGGCCTTATCTTGAGTGAGAGGAGAAGGATGAGTTCAAAAATCATTTTTCTCCTTCAATCTATTTCACACTATCACCTTTCCAAGAATTCCAATTGAGAATTGCTCAGTTTGAACTCAGAACTTGCCATGACATTTGACCCCATAAAGCTATCCTCTAGGATGTGTAGTGGGAGAATGAGGATGCTTTATTTATCTAAGTGAAACTCAGTGCTGCCTGGCCCACGTCTGTGTACCCATGGTTTACCCTCTTCTCTTCTCTTCAGTGACTATTCTAGTCCTCCATCCTTCTCAGACTTCCCTCATCACCGACCTTTCTCATTTCTCAAAAATAGATGCCGTGCAACTGGAAATCCCTTATTCTTTGCATCCCCACCTAAACATTCCCTGAATTTGTGCCTTTGTTTTTTCTTTGTCCTTGTAACAGAGGATGAGGCAGCCAACATCCCGTATGGCAGCAAGAGCAATCCCAGAGTCCTTGTATGAGAGCCTCCTTTGCTCCAGACCCTGCCTTTGAGACAGACAAAATGAAGATTACAAACACATTCCAGCCATGGTGACAATATGCCAATCACCAAAGAGGTAATTAAGGCAACACTGAAGAGCAGGACAGACTTCTGGGGACAACAATGATTAAGCACAAGCATGTTGCTGTCTACACCTGTGACAGTAATTAAAATGACCAGGGAGGAATGGGTGGTGCTGGTAGTCTGGTAACAATGCAGGGAGCGTTACACTTAGTCTCCCTTTTGCAACTGAAATCAGGAGTGTTCAGAAATGGCTGCAGTAGGAGGCCAAAAAGCAAATATGAAACCATATTAAATAAGTGGACAGTGCATCCCTTTATGAGGAAAGTCCATCTTTTTCTAGAGGAGGCCAAACTAAAAGAAGAAGAAGAAAATGAAGAAGGAGGAGGAAAAGCTTCACAAAATTCACAGAAAAATGCAACTTCGGCATGGATCACCTCCCATCCCCCCAGGCTGCTGAGGAAATGAGTCGTTAGTTGAAACTTCTATCAACCATTCTAGGAGAATTCTGACAGTATCCAAGTGACAAAACAATGTTTGTGGAAAATATTAAGATTAGTAAGACCTAAGTACTAAATAGTGGAAAATGAATGAGACAAAGGTACTGGCAGAAATCTAGAATATGTTAGACTGGGAATGCAGGCATATATTCTGGCCATGGACATTTGCTTCCTGCGTTCTGAATTCTCACATCTGTGTCTCCCTTTTTAAGCCTCCCCAACACTTGAGAGTAAAATTTCTTAGATGTTGGGTCTACTGGCTGGGAAAGTAGTTGCTGACTCTTTCCTTTGAAAATCTTCCAGACGAGCTCCATTCTGACTGGGGCTGTGCTCTTCCGTGAAGCAATGGGGTGATGAGCAAGACAGTCCATGGCAGCTTCTTTTATCAACATGGTGATTAGCCTGCAAGAGATGTGCATATTCACAGGCCTTGTCTCATTCGTCCAGAGTCACCTACAGTGTGTAATTTTAAAGTCCTGTGAAATTCTTCTTCTGGCCGCTTCTCAAACACGGCATGCTTTTCAATGCTGCCTCCCCTACAAGCCATTTTCCTATGCTCTTCCCTTTGCAGGGATGACTCTGGTCCTTCCTTCACCTGGCAAAGTGCCTACATATCCTTTAAGACCAAGAATCCAACACGCTCCAACTTCCCTAGGGGGAGTGAGTTACTTCCTCTTCAATACTTCTCCTGTGTCATTTTCCACATCTCAGTCCAGGGCTGTATTCATAGTTATGTCTCTGTTGTTATGTTGTGAATACCATGGGGCAAACTCCACGTTGTTGTATTTTCAATAACACGTAGAGGAAGTTTGAACAAATTGAAGTCATTTAACAGTTGAAATAATGAACTCCACAAAATGTATTTTTACCTTTCCTCTCTATATTAAAACTTTGATGTCTGTCAAAAGCTGATTCTCAAAGAAAGGCTAACAAATGGAGTGGGGGTTTTTTGGTTTGTTTTTTTGGTCATTTCTAATGAGAACGGGTATCAGATTGTTTTCTGAGAGTGAGTTTTGATAAGGGAAAAGAGGTGAGAGGACAAAGGTACCGTGTAGCAGTGAAGTGGGGAACAAAGAACCACAGAGAACAAGGAGGCAAAGATACTAAACACAATCAACGGACATCCCAATTCTCCTCAGGCCTGGCCTCACTCAATCAGCCTTCCCCATCTCACTGCATAACCACGAGTGCCATTACATGTCCAGGTTAGAGCACTTCTCATTAAATAAAAGCAAGGAAGGGGCCGGCCCCGTGGCTGAGTGGTTCAGTTCACATGCTCCGCTTTGGTGGCCCAGGGTTTCGCAGGTTCGGAACCCGGGTGCAGACACGGCACCGCTCCTCAGTCCATGCTGAGATGACATCCCACATGCCACAACTAGAAGGCCCTACAACTAGAATATACAACTGCGTACCAGAGGGCTTTGGGGAGAAGAAGAAGAAGGAAAAAAAAAAAGATTGTCAACAGATGTTAGCACAGGTGCTAATCTTTTTTTAAAAAAAAAGGAAAAAAGGGAATAATAATAATTCTTTTATCAGATATTGCATTCATTGCAGTGCTTGGCTGTGAGTCCTTCATTTTAGTAGCATCATACTGTTAGCTGTACGCCCATAAGTTGAGCATGTTCATGGGTTAGACATTGTTCCTTCAGCCTCATGCACGAAGATCCATGATCATTAAAGATAAAGGGCTTGACACTTAGGAAGATTGTACAGGTGGCATATAAATGATATACATATTTGTAATAGTGTGTTACATGCTATTACTTAATTTTAAACTAGAAGAGAACAACTTTCTAGCTATTTCAAAGAAGAAGATATTAGGTGTTTTTGAATTGATCAACATCTTTGTTGGGAAATGTCCAATAACATTTGACTGTAGGACTCTAAATATGAAGAATGCCTGGAGGGAACCCTTTCTGAAGTGAAGTTGAGCCCTTCTGGCCCTCGGTACTGGTGCTGTTGACAGAGATCCGTATTCTTGGGAGCTGTGGAGTGCTGACTTAGGGTGGATTGGCTTCCCATGGCTCACCTTTCATTCCATCTCCAGTGGTGCGATTTAGAACAAAGAAGAGTATCTTTAGGGTAAGCATTTTTCCCTCTGCCTGGCCTTCAGGCTGTTGACCTTCTGCTGCTTGGCCATCCGGGCATGGACTTCCCTATCCCTCTCTTTTGTCATTTCTTTTCCTTCTAGCACATTCTTTGGTGGTTAATTTCAGTTTAAATAGGATCCTCTGTTGCACAACCTTATTTGGCTATAGTAGATTCCCGGAAAACGTAAATCCATTTTCACTGTGCCTGAGGCACGAAGTTCTTCAGAGAATCCCTTGATAGGCAGCAGTGCACAGGGGCTAAGCTAACATTTATTTAGCCTGAAGCACAGAAAAATCCTCAGAAACTTTTTTAAAGAACAAAAATGGTGAACAACAAACAAAAAACTCTGACCTGTTATGGTCAGGCATTTTTACTTAATTTTTTAATCCAGGAACCCCCAGCTCAATGAAAATATGAAATTGCAAATGTTATTCCCTTCATGCTTCAACTTTAATATTTTCAGGAAGAGCTATGGTCAGCATATATGTCACATTGGGTTTTGAATTTAGCAAACTCATTTTCTCATCAGTCATTCCAGGGAGCATCAGAGTCTTATGGGAACAGTCAACAAGGTCATTTGTACCACATCCCTATGTAGGAGAGGGATGTGTAGTCAGTTCATTAGGAGAGGAAGAAAATCAAGTCATCTAGCCATGTTGGGGAGGGAGTGGGCGAGTCAGGGATGAATACAGACTCAGGTCACCATTTATGTGTCTCTACAGTAACCCACTGATGCACCTTGATATGAAAGATTAACAGGAACAGGTAACACTTGAATAGCATCAGCTAGATGCATTTAATTCGCACAACTGTCCTATAGCGTGCATATGTTTTTATCCTCACCTTACAGTAAGAAAACCAAGGAACAGCAAAGTTGAGCAATTTACCCACAGTCACACAGCTAGCAAACAGTGAATGTTCTCTCATGTTGGGGAGATATTTTGTTTATTTGTTGCTGTTTTGTTGCAAATTAGGAGTCTCTTCCAGTGGGATCTCGAGCAGAAACTACATCTCGTCTTTGAGCAATTGTGCCTGCTTCCACAGTGTAGCTGATAGGATTCTTGGATTGTTTGCTTCTGCACCGTGGAAAATCAAAATCTTTGCAATCACAAGTATTTTGGGCTGCTGTGACACTGGGTAATTGAGGGACTGGCATTGATTGCCATTCGACTCTCACTTTTAGGTCAGAGTGCAAGCAGATGAAGATTGATGATGGGTTTAATTGTTTTGGTGCAAGATCTGAAAAAAAGCCCAAGGCTTTCGGAGCCCACATTCTGTTCAGTCTTTTCCTGGTCATACCGTGTGTGATGGGATGCAGCTGGAGTCCACAATTTCTCCTCCTTCTGCAAGGGCTGGGAAATAGAAGTTGCACAGTTCCAGGCACCTTCTCTGTATGATAGCTGGCGTTTCACAATGTGGCGTCCCCAGTGACGGGGCCCATCAGGAACACGCTGGGAAGGCCTCCATGAAAGGATCTGGCACCTATTCCCTGATGTTCTTTGATATTTTCTTTAATTGTTCAAGGCGACTGGAGAAAACCTTGAAACACCTGAGCCTTTCAAACCGAGAGTGATAAGAAACACTTTCTCCCAAGGATCCCCAGAATTTATTGCTCAGGTCGTCATTCAATTGACAACATGTTCTGTGCTGTAGCTCAACAAAATGGACCTCTTTGGTGCAGGATGCAGTTTCTAGTCCACCCTCCCCCACCGTGGCTTTTGACCAACCCAAATGTATTTTAATAGATTCCAAATAATATTCTTTTTTTAATAATGAGATTTCCTGTAAAATGTGCAGCAGAGGGATGCAAGGGACAACCAAATAATTATGCACGTCCTTTGCTTTCTGAATAGAACTTGAGTAGAAAAGAAAAATCACATTCCTTCAGTTGAAAGCAGAATGAGAGCAGAGCTGAGACAGGCAAAGAAAGATTTCCTCGGCACATATATCACTGCTGAGTCAGACGGGCTCCGGGAACAAATGCCCTTCAACCTAAGGACATTTAGCATTTTGAAGCCTTGCACAAAACTATTTCCTCTCCAGGGGAAGGTTCATGAGTGCTCAGGGAATGAGTGCTCAGGGAAACAGTGGTAACCAGGTAGAGACAGTGTTTCTAAAAGGGAGTAAGGGCACTTGAAGAGATGTTGCCATTCATTCACAGGCGTTAAATTAAGAGCTATATTTATAGAATCTCCAAGGTGTGGATCTTGTGCAAAGAAAATGAACCTACTTTACTTCGGATTGGAGCAGAAGGCATTAATCAGAAATGCATTAATGGCAAAATCCATCTTTTTTCCTTTTTTTTTTTTGCTCAGAAAGATGCACCCTGAGCTAATGTCTGTTGCCAATCTTCCCTGTTTTGGGTTTTTTTTTTTCCTCCCCAAAGCCCCAGTACATAGTCATATATTCTAGTTGTAAGTCCTTGTAGTGCTTCTATGTGAGCCGCTGCCACAGCATGGCTACCGACAGACTGGTGGTGTGGTTTCATTCCCCAGAACTGAAGCCAGGCTGCCAAAGCAAAGAGTGAAATTTAACCAGTAGGCAATCAGGGCTGGCTTGCAAAATCCATTTTTAACCACTTGTTACGCTAAATCTACTCCAGCATCCAGTGTGGTGGGTGACCTGTAAAATTCTGATTACCCGCTAACAATGAGGGCCAGTGGCCTTGTGCCCTGCAAACCTCTCCACCTCTTTCTCTGCATTTCCACTTCCCTTACTGCCTGTCCCATCTTCAGTTGCCCGCAGCCCAAGGTCTGGTTAGAGCTGTAACTGCTAGATTGTTAGTAAAGCAATTTGATCTAAGTGCCATAAGGAAATTGGTACATGTAGGTAGTATACTGCACAGAAAGCAGTGTGGGAGTGGAAAGCAGACCGGACTGGCTGAAGGAGGGCCTCAGCTTTACCAATTAATAGTCTTTAACTTTGGAATCAATGCTTTATCTCTCTGAGCTTTCATTTTCTCACCTATAAAATGAAGCTAATAACTCCAAAACTGAATGCCCTTGTATGAGATAGATGCGATGATGCACATGAAGTTTGTAGCCCAGCACCTGGCATGTGGCATGTGTCCAATCTGATGCCAATTCCCTCACCTTTCCCTTAACTGTGATATTCTTTCCAGGAGCAATTGCTTTGTAAAAGAGGACTGGGGAGAAACACTTTCCTTTCCTTTGGAGCATTAGCCTCTATTTGTGGCTTCCTGGGCACCATGACCTTTCTCCAACTCCTTGGATCTCCCCCGACCCATGGGGACTAACACAGCCTGCTGACAATATTAACATAGCCTGGTGCTAAGGACATGGGGGAAAGGGCTCTGCAAACGGACAGTCCCAGACTCACATCCCAACTCTTCCATTTATTAACTAGTTGTGTGACCTTGGTTAGACTTTTTAACATTTCTGATACCCAGTTTCTTCAACTGTAAAATGAGAATATAGTAGTATCTACTTTTTGGGGGCATCCTTGCTAAGATTTATTGAGAGTTTGCAAGGCATCAAAGTCCTCTTCTAAGTTTCTTAAATGTTCTCCTATTTGTGCATTACAACATCCTATTAAACACCTTCTTTAAAATATTCCCTCATCATAAATGGGGAACAGGAGGCTCCGAGGGCTTACCAGGATTAGACAGAGCTGGGATCTGAATCCAGGCAATCCCACTCAGAGACTATGGTTTTGAAAACCACACAGCCTCTCCTCAAACATCTGGTACATAATTGGCACTCAAAGATGTAATATTGGTTCCTTCCTACAGATGCTGCATCCCCATGTGGAGATAAAGCAAATACCTGTGGGAGCTGAGAACTCCTACCTCTCCTGAGCCTACCTGGCTGGTGCTGTCCACACCAACTGAGGAAGCAAAGAGTAGAACCACCTAGAGGGTCCCTTCCATCCTTGAACCTGGGAAAGAAAGGACTCGGGAGTTGTTGAAAATGACCCTTAGGGTCTTAAACTTAATGTAAGATTAGCAAAAACTGCTCTCACACTGGGACTCTTGTTCTGTTGCATCCTCATAAATCCTGGGGAAATGTTATTGGCTGAGGTGTTTGGGAGGAGAAACATTTTTGCTGCTAAGCAACTCAGTGCTCATGTCACAGAACAGAACTTATCCAGAGCTTATCTAAATCCTTGTGGGGTCAGAAAACTCATTGTAAGGTCTGGTCCCTGGAGAGTCCAGTAATTGGTGACTTTGGTTAGATCTGAAACACAGTTAGGGAGGACTCTGCTTCTTAAGGTAGTTGCCTGTCATTAAATCCTGTATACTATGGGCTCTCTCTATCAAAATATTCTCTCCATATAGAAAGAATTTGATCTAGGAAAGAAGTTGGAATCAGTGTAATGACATAGGGTGGGAGAGCTTGGCTTGGAAAAGATGCTCTTCTTGTTTAGGTGACTGTCAAAGATCAGCAAATCCTCTCTTTTCATAACCTGTCATTTATATCAGTAACTATTTTATCCAACACTTATAATAATCAGGCAGTGATAACAATAAGGCAAGGCTGTCTATATGCCTAGAATGATGCCATTACAGAGTAGTAACTTTATCCAAAAAAGAATATTGAAGAATGTTTTATTTGCATCTCAAATAGTTCTCTTATTAAACTCAGACACCTGTGGGAAAAGATCACCCTTGACTATTAACCAGCTAACAGTAACTGATTCTATAACATTTCTCTAAATTCAAGACCACACTGGAATGGATCAAAAAATAAATGGCTGGTGTAGGCACTTGGTGCTCTAGGAGGGCGTGAGTTGGGTCTGAGGCAAATATTTCCTTTATTTCATTTCTTTTTTAACATTTCTTTTTTCTTTGAGAGTGATGGCTTGGAAGTCCCCTTTGATAGTAACCCACACAAATGTATCATTTTCTTCTCAGTGGTTAAAACACTGTTTTTATGACAGCCTTTGCAATTGGCTTACTTAGGTGTTCACAACAGTCTGTTTCATCTTTCTATGGAGATTATCGTTGCAAGAACTTGAAGTACTCTGCAAACATTAATTAACCAAGCCTGTATAGGTAAGGATTACTACATCCTGATTCTGTTGCAGGGAAAAAGTAACTGTTCCCAGATTTTATTGGCACTTTTCTCTTAACTATAGACATCAGTATTCATTTAAAATATGCATATAGACATAATTTCTTACTTTACTGGAATGTTATCTCTTTAGCATAAAATTAAATTCTTTTCAACTAGTTCACTTTTACGGTGGCAAATTAATTAAAAATTGGTGATATCTCCTCAAGTAGATTTTTAAGTGTAACTTTTCTTCTTAAAGTTGTGTAGTTAAATCACATGTTCCCCCTCTTAGGCAGAGTTTATGTGTCATTTTAATTAAATTCCTTGTAGATTACTTCAAGATAGCAGCTTCTTGCTGTCTCATCCAATGTCCTGGGAGACTACACAGGAGATGTCAGTCCCAAAGACTTGCTCCTTAGCCAGGTTAGATATGCCAGCAAAGCTCTATCACTGTACAACACTGGGGTGAGATAGAGACTGACATACAGACCAACACCATGATAAATCATCTTCAAACATCCATTTTTGTGTCAGGTGATGGAAAATTTAACCTTAGGAACTATCCTATGTGGGAAAGCCATAACTTGATGAAGACATGAATATAACTCACAGCCAAAATTAAGTCTGTTGGGCAAGAACCAACAGAACCAAAATTAAGTCTGTTGGGCTTTGTATATCATTTGTGCATAGATATCTTTAACAATCAAATAAAATCTCTAAATTTGGCCAAGGAAATGAAATCCTTAACCTAATCTAAAGTAGATACAGACGTTTGAGTAAATGTACTGGAAAGTTCATTTTCTTCCCTGTATTTTAGCAACTTCTCTGAGATTAGATGATTTACTCAAGTTCCCGGACAAGACAATCAGAGCGAGTGATTCATTTCTAAAGTGCTAGAATGAGCTTACATGCCACTTTGGGAGAGAATATTAGATGAAATGGGTTTTTTTTAATGGTGTTTCTAAGAAATAATGCTTCTTCTCAGACTTGCTCCATTCAGATTTGGTCTAATGGTGTCACATGGTTTAAGATTATTGCCTGGTGCTCTAATAAAAGTGCCAGATATTCAAATATGTTTTGTCCTTTCCAAGATAAGAAAAACAAGGGTAAAATGCACTGGACCCGTGTTGATTTGGTCGTGTGGTGATTTTCTGAATATTCTTAGTAATATCTTGCAAAATATTTTATTGTTCATACTTGAGATCATTTGAGGCCAACCTTTTATCTTTCAACAGTCTTTAGTTGACAAAGAGTGGGCAAAATCTTTCACGAAAAGAAAAAAGAGGGAAAAGAGAGATTTGGGTATGAGAAAAATTAATAAGACCACTTTAAGGTATTATTGATAAAAGCGTAGTTTCAGTCCATCTACATAGTGGGATGAACAGTCATTGCTGTCATAATTTGTTCCTAGGGACAGGAAGACCCTGTTCAGTAAGTTCTAGAATGAGCCATCTTATTCTTGCCCAGTGGAATCATCCACAGCAGCAGAGAGTATTTATCAAAAAATTTGCTATAAAATATTTAATCAGAAGGAAGTTTCTCCAGAGGTTGCAGGAAGAACATAGTCTATGAAGCAAGACCTGAATTCATGTTCTGATGGTGCCATTTATCGGCTCAGTAGCTTTGGAAAATTACTTAACCTTTCTAAGCCTTGGTTGTTAATTTGTAAAATGGGATTATTTACCACACTTGCTGGAGTAGGTGCTGTTGGTGTTCTGCCCAGATCCTTCTTACCTGGCTCTGCACCTACCACGTGCTGCTGTAGGGTTTGGTCGAAAACGATTAACACTGCACTTTCCCCAGAGAACTACCCTTGGCAGATGGCAGCCAGTTCACCCAAAATGCCTAGAAGGTTAGATCTCCTGCTCCCAGCAACCGCCACACAGCCAATAACTGACTAACGTAGGGGCACAAAAGCCTGGCCCCTTTTCCTAAATGTGGGAGAGCTCTGTGATGCTTTTCATACTCCAGAGCTCTCTGTGGGATTAGGCTGAGACAAACCTGAACTGGACCACTTATTTCCTTGGCTTTTCCCCCTAAGATATCTTGCATCTCTCACTTTCTATGTGTCATTCCTTAGAACACTCCCTCAATAAATTTCTTGCCCAGGATTTTCATCTTATGCTCTACTTTTAGAGAATCTTACCTCAAACACCTGCCCTATTTCATGAGATATTTATAAAGGTCAAAGAGATGATATGTTTGAAATCATAATGAAAACTATCAAAGTGACAGCCCTCTGCAAAAGAATGAAACTGGAGCCTTGTCTTACATCATACACAAAAATAAACTCAAAATGGATTAAATACTTGAATGTAAGACCTGAAGCCACAAAACTCCTAGAAGAAAACACAGGGGGCAAGCTCTTTGACATTGATCTAAGGAATGTTTTTTCTTTGGATTTGACACCAAAAGCAAAGGCAACAAAAGCAAAAATAAACAAGTGGGACTGCATCAAACTAAAACGATCTGCCAAGCAAAGAAAATATCAACAAAATGAAAAAGCAACCTACAGAATGGGAGAAAATATTTGCAAATTATATATCTGATAAGGAGTTATCCAAAATATATAAAGAACTCATATAATTCACAGCAAAAAACCAAACAATCCAATTAAAAAATGGGCAGAGGAGCTGAATAGACATTTTTCCAAATAAGACATCCAAATGGCTAACAGGTACGGGAAAAGGTGCTCAACACCACTAATCATCAAGAAAATGCAAATCGAAACTACAAAGAGATATCACCCCACACCTGTTAGAATGGCTGTTATCAAAAAACGTAAGTGTTGATGTGGATGCTAAGAAAAGGAAACCCTAGTGCATTGTTGGTGAGAATGTAAATTGGTGCAGCCACTGCAGAAAATAGTATGGAGGTTCCTCAAAAAATTAAAAATAAAACTACCATATGACCTAACAATTCCACTTCTGGGTATACATACGAAAGAAACAAAATCACTATTTTGCAAAGATATCTACACCTCCATGCTCACTGCCACAATGTTTACATTAGCCAAGATACGGAAACAACCTAAGTGTCCATCAATGGATGAATGGATAAAGAAGATGTGGTATATACATACAATGGAATGTTATTCAGCCAAAAAAAAGAAAGAAATCCTGCCATTTGCAGGAACAAGGATGGAACTTGAGGGCATTACGCTAAGTGAAATAAGTCAGACAGAATAAAACAAATGCTGTATGATCTCACAGGTATGTGGAATCTAAAAAAACGTGAACTCGTAGATACAGAGAACAGATGGGCTGGTTGCCAGAAGTGTGGGGTAGGGAGTGGGCAAAATGGGTGAAGGTGGTCAAAGGGTACAATTTTCTAGTTATGAGATAAACAAGTTCTAGGAACATAATGCACAGCATGGTGATAATAGTTTAAAAGTAACTAAAAGAAGAAGAAAAAAGAAAAAAATCATGTTACACAGAAAAATGTTATTGTTATTAGAAGGCAGTGGATTTGTTCTATAATTTTTCTGTGTTTATAAGACTTTCCCTAGTTTCTCAGGTTTCTAGCATGAAAGTAATCAAGGACTTTCTAATCTTGTAGAAACCTTATCAAAGAAGGTAAAGGATATATCACTACATTTATGAAATCAGTTTTTCAAGGGATTTTTCACAACTATGCTAGAAGGGAACATGTAGCTGCAATGTGCATAAACAATCATTATCCCCTCTCTGTTGCTCAAGCATTATCACAATCATTGTTATCATAAAAATAAAAGTGGCAATGGGTTATAGTAGGAAGAACACAGCCCATAGCCACATTTTAAAGCCACCTTCTCTTATGCTCGGCTTCTGTGTATTGCTGTGTTCCAGATTAAAGAGTACTCTGACTTAGAGCTCTTGACAAAAGACAGAAAGATTATGTTTGGTGTTGTGAGCCCACCACATAATTATTGATGGGGAAATTAAGTTTCAAAAATTCTCATTTTTCAAGGGACATTTATTGGTTGTCTAGGTTCTGGGCTAGATGGTGAGGTTGTCTCATTCTCTTTGTCAAGAAGCTAATATTCTTATGAAGGATGACTGATTCTCAAATCATTAATTATAATACAATATGAAAAGTTGAATGCAGAAGCAAGAGATTTTGCTATGAGAGCAAAGTGGCAAAAACTTGCTAAATATCATGAAGATGTTTCATGTCTATAGTGGATTGAAAAGTGTCCTCCAAAAATTTGTGTCCACCTGGAACTTTAGAACATGACCTTGTTTGGAAATAGGGTCTTTGCAAATGTAATTAGTTAAGTTAAAATAAGGTCGGCCTGGATTCAGGTGGGCTCTAAATCCAATGACTAGAGCCTTTATAAGGAGAGGACACACAGAGACAAACAGAGATACATGATGACAGAGACAGAGATTGGAGAGACGCAGACACAAGCCAAGGATTGCCAGCAACCACCAGAAGCTAGGAGAACATCATGTAACAGATTCTCCTGCAGAGCCCCCGGAAGGGCTCAACCTTGCTAACACCTTGATTGCAGACTTCTGGCCTCCTGAGCTGTGAGAGAACAAATTTCTCTTGTTTTAGGCCCTTCAGTTGGTGGTCATTTGTTATGCCAGCCCCATGAAACTAATACAGTGACTCTATGTTCTTCCTCCTAGAAAAGTATTCCTTCCTTTTGCTCTTTCTAAGCCTACTCAAGCTTTGGGTCTTGGCTCAGATGTATATCTTCCAGGAAGCCTTCCCTCATTCTCCCAAAGCTTGGCTCAGAGTCTCTCCTATGTGTTCCTGTGGAATCCTGTGCTTTCTCCATCTTAGTTTTGGCCAAATTCTATTATAATTTCCCAGTTACTTGTCTTTTCCCCCCCATTGGGAGAAAGACATGCAAAGTCAGACATCGGCCACGGCATTGTTCTCTCTAAAACTCTCTTCTTCATATGTTTTCTACATTTTATTTCTTGGTAAGAGATTATTAATGGCACATGTTGTCTAGACATTCATTACCAGGACACAGCTAAAATTAAGAGACTTTAAGCAAACCACCTTTGATGGTACCTGGGCCAGAAACTTCCCTAAGAGTTTACCAAGAAGCAGCCGATCTGGTCCTTCTACCACAGCTCACCATGTCAAACCCTGATCACCTTTCCTATTCAGTCTTGAGGAGGGATGAGTCAAGAGAGAAAGGAAGTCAGAGTAATTGGATTGTTGGATTGACTGGGAATGCAGTGTTCATGGTAAAATGAGATTTTTCTGCCCTTTCCAAGAGGTAGAGAGCACATCCATTCAAAGCTAAGACAAGAGCTCCAAGAACTTCAATCAAGGAAACTCAGAATGCTTTCAAAAAGCAGAAACAGGCATTTATATTCGTTCTTAAGCATTATTAGTCATTTATTTTATAATTTGCATACAGTAAAAGACTCAGGTCTTAAGAGTATAGTTTAATATACTTTGATGAATGCATGACCCATTGCAGCCCACACCTCTATCAAGATACAGTTCCTAGTCTTCAACAGCCAACTTGCTGGCTTAGCCTGAGTAGGAGACAATTGGAAAGAGATAACTGAGTGGAGATAGGCCCTCTGTTGTGTGATATGCAAGGATACTGAAGCTAAGTAATGACTAGTAGCTACAATGAACAGTCTTGCAGAGCCTCACTCAAGTGGGCCGTCCTCCAGTCAAGGGGGAACCTCAGCAGCAGGAGGCTATGAGAGTTCACTGATGATGGAAGCTGAGGGAGGGGGATGAAGAGGTCAGACTGCAGTTGGATGTCCCAGGTGGCGGAATTGTGCAGCAAGGAGGCCCTGCAGGGCTTTCTGAAAGACTCTCTCTCTCTCTCACACACACACACACACACACACACACACAGTGAATGAGACAGCATCTTAATTGCTGTGCCCAGCCAGTATTGATGTCAGCCAGTGCTGAGCAGACACACGGACAAGCCAGTAGAGAAATATTGGCTAAGAATTAAGATGTTTGTCCTTTTTTCTCTTACTCTTTCCTGTCTCAAACACCAGAGAAGCTAGCCATCCCAGAGGAGAAGAAGGAGTCTTCTCAGAGCTAGACTCTCTCAACTTTGCTGGGGAAAGGGAAAAAGATGAGAATGAAATTAATTTGTGATTGAAGTTATAAATGAAACTGAATTTGTTATAACTGAAAGAGACTATGAAATTATAGGATTTTCCCAAACTGTTAAAGGGTGGAAAAGAATGACTCAACAAAACATGGCTAAAAGTAAGGATTGGAGAAAAAGAAAACCATTTCATATTTATATTCTCACAGAATTGAGCCTTCCCTATAAATCAGTTAGATAAGAAAACAATAGTTCCAAGCCTGTGCATTACAGACCCCTGGGAATAAGCAGGGGAGGCTCCTGGTTGCTGCAAGTTATTGCAAGGGGTCTGTAAAGCAATATGTCGAATAAACATAGTCTCTTGGAGCAATAAATAATGCCTCACATAGATAGGTAAAATCCTTTGTCAAGGTATATTTATTCAGTTCTGGTTATTAAGTACAAATTTATTTATAAGGTTGTTACTGAGTTCTTAGCACATTTTTATTATATATACTCTAAATAATAGGATGATCATGTATAAGAGCTCCTGCAATTATTTTTAACATGAGAAAGAAGTCATTGTCAGCAAAAACAATTCCACACCACTAGAGAATGTAGTAGGTTTAAGTGGCCTCCAATGTCGGCCATCTTGGAGATTCTAAGACATTAACTCATCATGGCAGCCACTAGCTACTTCTTGGCAGCACAGCACCCCAGCACCTTCCTATCTCTGGAGTCCTCGGTGAGCTATCTTGGGAAGAGAAAGGGCCTTGCCTCTATTTCCAGGATCGGAAAGGGATTCAATCTTCCTTCTCCTGCTTCTTGAAAACAGAGCTTGCTCATGTGACTTAGACTTGAATTGGATGCTTCTTCCCAGGACATTGAATTTTGAGAATGAGCAAAGATACTAGGGCTGGTAGAGACTGCTTGTGGTGGTGTGGTAGGGAGAATCAGCAGTAGTATTATTTTTCTAGGACCGCTGTAACAAAGTGCCACGAACTGGGTGACTTAAGCAACAGAAATTTATTGTCTTACAGTCCTGGATGCTGCAAGTCCAAGATCAAGTTGGGTTCCTCAGCAGAGTTGCCTCTTTCTGAGGGCTGCAAGGACAAATCTGTTCCAGGCCTCTTCCCTAGCTGCTGGTGGTTTGCTGGCAATCTTTGACAGTCCTTGGTTTGTAGAAGCTTCATCGTAATCTCTGCCTTCATCCTCACATGACAGTCTCCCTGTGTGCATGTCTATGTGTCCAAATTTCCCTTTTATATGGACACCAGTCATATTGGGTTGGGCCTACCCCAATGAACACATTTTAACTAATTGCATCTGCAACAACCCTGGGGGTTATGACTTTAACATATTGATTTTGGGGGGCACAATTCATCCCATAACAGAGGGAGTGTTTCCAGAAGACTGCACAGGAGTGGTGTCCGAGTCAGACTATTTTGATGGCATGACCGTGCTGTCCAATGTTGCTTATGGAAGGAGGGAAGCCTCCCTCATGGAGGCGTTTGCTCATTTTCTGTGCTTAGTTCTCCAGCCCTTCCATTGATTTCCATTTCCGGTTAATTTAGGTAGAAGTCTCTCTTTTGCTTGCAGTTAAGAGCCTTGATTGAGACACTATACTATGCCAAAGTAGTCTCCATATCAAAAAAACCCAAAAAAAACTACATTTGTAAAGGCACAATATCTCTCTAGGGCTTCAAACATATTGTATTATATTATTATATAACATTGACTATTTTTCAACTAAAAGAGTCTAAGAGGACATTTTATGGTATTTTTTTCTCTAAGGAATAAAAGGGCACGATATCACGTAGGTCAGTAGGCCTGATTAAATAAAGATAATAAAACAACTTAGTTTGGAAGATACAAAGTTTACTTTTGAATGATTTGTTTTGGAGAGATATTGACCATTATATAAAACAATTAAAAATGGATCTTTTAAAAAGTCAGTGGTTTTCATCAGATGCAATGTGGTAAAGTTTGTGGTTGCAAAAGAAACCGTGAATGAGAATTTTCTTTCCTACAGGGCTCTGAAGATGTTAAACAAAAAGAAACCCAGCAAGTAGAGACCGTTTTAATTATTTTCCATAAAAAGTGAAAATACCATAGACAATTGAACATGAGGAAGTAACAGGAATTCATGTAGGTGAATGAGGAGCAAATTACTGTGTCTGTTCTTTTTCTACACAGTTACTTCCTGGGAGGGCTAAGATGTTAGCAGATGACATTAAACTTCCTTAGGGATTTTAGTCAGCAGTAAGTGGGATGAGGCTATCACCACAACGATACGCTCTAAGCCTTCATTAACTGGAATATAACACAATCTCGAACAAGAGATGTGTTCTTCTGCGTTACTCTGACAGTTTTCAAAATTTAAGAGCAATTTAACAATCTAAGTGTTCGGTAGTGCATGAATAGAGAAAGAAAATGTGACATATACATATATACACACAATGGAATATCATTCAACCTTGAAAAAGAAGGAAATTCTCCCATTTGCAACAACATGGATGAACCTGGAAGGCAGTATGCTCAGTGAAATAAGTTAGAGAAAGACACATATTGCATGATCTCGTTTATATGTGGAATCTAAAAAGAAAGGAAAAAAAGTCAAATACATAGAATCAGAGTAGAAAAGTGTTGCCAGGGGCTGAGGGATGAAAGAAATAAGGAGAGGTTGGTAAAACGGTAAAGCGTTTAGTTATAAGATTAATTAGTTCTGAGGAGATAATGTATGACATGATGACTATATTAATAACACCATATTGTATAATTGAAATTTGCTAAGAGAGCAGAACTCAAATGTTCTCACCAAAAAAATAAAAAGAGCAACGTAGAAGGGCTGGACTAGATTCCATTGAGAAGAGAGCCCGGGAATATGGATGGGCCTGCAGAACAAAGTCACATAAAAAGGAACCCATCCTCTACCTCCCTCCTCCTTTCCCTTTTCGTTCCCATTGTTTTCAACAAATGAAACGTAGAATGCAAGTCCGGCACTGTGCTAGGCTCGGGCAATTAGTACATGAAGATGCAGCCCTCACACAGTAGAGGTAAGTGAACTTTTTCTGGTGAAAAGCCAGATAGCAAATATTTTAGGCTTTGTGAGCCATATGGTCCTTGTTACAACTATTCAACTCTGTGGTGGTAGGGCCAAAGCAGCTACAGAAATATGTAAAGGTGTGGCTGTGTTCCAATACATATTTATGAACTCTGAAACTTAAATTTCATATAACTTTCATGTGTCATGAACTATTACTCTTTTGATTCTTTTCAACCATTTAAAAAAGTTACAATTTTTGATTCCCAAGGTCATGTCAAAAGCAGACAGCAAGGCTGCTCTGAAGGACCTTGGAGTCTAGTAACAGAGACAGATATGCAAACAACTAGGACACTATGTAAACAGGGACAGAATGCTAGGTGCTGTATACATAGGAACAAGAATCATGGGAGGATTCTTCAGAGCGAGTAACACAGGTTAAAATACAGTCATGTGCCACAAAAGGATGTTTTGGTCAACAGTGGACCACATATATGATGGTGGTCCCATGAGATTAGTACCATACAACCTAGATGTGTAGTAGGCTATACCATCGAGGTTTGTGTAACTACACTATATTTTCACAACAACGAAATCACCTAAAGCCACGTTTCTCAGAATATATCTCCATCATTAAGCGATGCATAACTGTAATGTCTTTCAACCTATTTTCCCACTCTGACACACCAGAGTTATGGTACATTTCAGTCTGTATTAATTGCTCATTATTGACATTTCTCAGCCAGGAAATGCATCCCCTGAATTTTGGGAGGGGGAAGTGGGCGACACGGTAAGAAGAAAAAGATGCCACAATCTTTGATATGTGCCTCTAGTCGTGGTAAGTGGACTCAGATTAAAAATAATTGTAAAAATATTTTTAAGTTAATATTATGTAGTGGTCAGAGTCATTCCTTTGTGATATTAAAATTTTACTATCCTACTGTTCTCCTTTTTATGTGTTACCTTTGTCCTACTAACAGCGAATAAGTAGACAGGATGTAATGGATGGTTATATTTTAAGGAAAAAAATGGAAAATGTGTTTGCTAAAAGTTCTTTTTTTTCCTCCAAACTTGAAATGGAGCCAGACAAACCAAAAAACACTCTCGCTGAATTTACAGTGATCCTCATGACTTTATGGGTATGTGGCTTGGGTCCACATTCAGATGAATCCCACTCTGCTATCATCATCTTGGAATTCTTACTAATTTTTGAACAACGAGTCCACATTTTCAACTTGCACTGAGCCCAGTAAATTATGTAGCTGGTTCTGGAGACAAATGACAAAAACTCTGCATTATATTTTATATCCTAAACTTTCCATAGCAACATGGCATCTACCTTGCCAGCTATCAAAAATATCCAACAAATGCCCAACATTTATGAAATGCCTATATTTGCCAGGTGCTATTCTAGTTACTTTGTATAGAAGATGATAGCATTCACTTGATTCTTGTGGAACTGATTTATCTGCCTTGCTTAAATACATAAAGGATACATGAATAAATAAATAATAGAAGATGGATACAAATGAAGTGAAATAGACAGAATGGAGAAGGGATATTGAGAGAGCACAAAATCAGTAACAGAGACAAGGGAAAGCTTGTTGCATAGGTGGTTGGTTGCATGAAATGTCGCCCAGCATTTTGGCTATTCTGAAACATGAGGGAGAGATGGATGTCTGGCATGCCACAATTCCTGGCAACATCTTTTTTTTTTTTTTGTAAAAGAGAATTAGGCAGATAAAGAAAAGTCACTGAAAGTGACAGACTCTGTAAATAACCTAAGCAGCAAGCGACAGTGTTTAAATAAGTAAATGGAGGACAGCTGGTTGTGATTTGGTGGTAATAAGGGCCCACATCAGCAAGCATGCCAGATCTTTTCAGCTGAAGTCATGCATACAGAGGACAATCATCTTTAGTATTCAGAAAAAAATCATCGGTTTTTTTTTTTTTTTTTGCTTTTGAGCTTAAAGAAACATTATACATCACCTATTCATTTTCATCTTAAATAACAGAGAAGGAAAAGACAGCACATATAGGAACTCCTGAATGCCTAATCCCCAATTTTAATCTTTATAAACCGTAATTTAAGTATCCTAGTCTTCAACAGCCTGTGAATACAAATTTAATTGCATTACCATCTCAGCCTGCATCTCAATCATTCTAAACTCTCATCTTTAGGAAGATAGAGTCCTATTTCTTAAACAGTAACCTGTCTTTAAGTATATTTTAGAATCCCCCCAAATCATCTTAAATATGTGCATGAATCAATCCTACCATCCCTTCCTATATAAATTAGGCAGGTGGGTCCTGGCTTCCAGCCACCTATGCAGGGTCCAGTTTCATGCTAGTTGCTAGAGACATTTGTTACTGTTCCCAGAGGCTAGACACCATACAGCATCCACCTGAGAGTTCGTGCTTCCTGAAATTAACAACAACTTCTGAAGTTTTAGAGTGAGGTTCTAACTTTAATTTGTGTAGGTACCATCCAGGGATTCTGTTAAATGCAGATTCTAATTCAGCTGGTCTTGGATGGGCCTTGAGAGTCTGCCTTTCTAGTAAACTCCCAGGTGTTGCTGATGCTGCTGGTCCGTGGACCACACTGTGAATGGCAAGGTATCAGAAAATTGATTCTTCAAATGTGCTCTTTGTACCTCTTGATATTCCATCCCCACAAATGCTTTTTATTGTAGACTGCTGGGCCCCTGTTCCTATTGGATCAGTATTTCTAGGGCTAAGAAACCAGAAATTTATATTTTTAACAACCTTCTTCAGGTGACTGCTGTGTAACCAGCAGCCTTGTGTATAGACACCGTGGCTTCCACATCCAGTTGCCTACAAAACGAGAAAGAAAATTCCCCTTCTTTTTATCTTTACTAAAATGGGGGCATGGGAGAGGCCCCAGGGCCAGATAACTTGGAGTGTGATAATTTGAAAATTTAGAGCTCTACCACAAATGCAGTTCTTTTTCTTGCTGGAGACAAATATACACCTGTGAGACTGGGTTAGGATGGGTTCCCAAGATCTCGCCAAATGCCTCATGCAGAAGTGCCATCACCCACAATCCTTACTTCTACTCTCCAAATCTGCTTTAAATTTTTTTTTTTTAGTTCCACCTTTATTGCAGATTCTCTCAAGCATCCTTTTGTCTCTCCTTGCATCCTGGCCTCCACCATACCCTTTTGCTCCTATCTATTAGAACTGAACCTCCAGGCATGGATGGGATTCACGTCTTTGTCTCCAAGAGGCCCCTGAGTCCTATTTAATCTAGTCAATAAAACAAATATCTAAGTGGCTAGGATGTCAGCTGACTCCACATCATGGATATATCTGAGGCACTTTCAGGTCAAGTTCAGCTGTATCCAAGCGTTATTTGCCCAGCAGAGGCCTTTGATAACTTCTCTGCCTGGCAGATGATGCCATGGGCCAGATTGAGCCAGCATGTGTCTCCTTGATAGTAGCCAGAATCACCCCATATGTCTCAGTGTCATATTAACCAGGATAGACATCCCGGGGTATTGCTGGTGCCTAAGGAGCACTGCCCTTGTTCTTAAAAACAGAGCCTCTCCTACATACAGGGTTATAGGATAACTAAACATCAGAGCACACAGAGATTCTAATCCCATTGAGGACTTTACAAATGAGAAACGTCTCAAGCAGGAAGGGAGCAGAGCAACTTGAAAAAATCTCACATGTGAGATTTTTAATGATATCCTAGGACCTAAATACATGACTCTTAAAAACAAGAGTTTTTCAAAAGTTTTGTGAAATTATCAGTGGGGAAGAAAGGATTTTTCTTTAACCCTAAATAACTAACACATATTTTAATCACCCCACATCCCTAGTTCCTTTGTTTCATGGGCCCAGTGTGTCATATCTGCAATTTCCTCCAGACACCTTTCTACTGACCCGAAGCCAAATGATACCAGAACCCATGCGAGTTCCCAGAGCTCTGCTTGATAGCATCTGCCAACAGCAATTCTTTTTGTTTTCCTTTGTCTTCATCATTTCACCTAGTATTTCTAAATTTGATATTACTCACATTAGTATTATTGAAAACATAGCCACAAACTGATTTTAAATTAAGATTTGACTGTTATACATTCAACAGATATTTCTGAAGTGTCTTCTGTCTGCTACTTCATTAGGCAGTGGGAAGATGCATTGAACAAGACAAGCAAGTCTTTGGCTCTCCGAGGATAAAAATTGTAGTGGATTTCACTTTCAGCTGTCTGACACTCCTGTGTATGACCACGCTGAGTAAAGCAGCTCCTGCCACCTGGTCGGATATCTTCCCAGAGAATGAGTCAAAGACCTTTAGAGGCAAATGATTCTAGAAAGCAAGAGTCTAGAAAACAGACAACTGTTAACGGTGCAGAAAAACAGATACCAAGTGGGGCTCCAACCCTAGGAGGCATGTGAGGCACCAGGAAAGAAAATACAGGACCAATGGATATTTAGAAATCCAAACTGGTGAGCAAGCAGTTGGCATCAGTTAAGAAAACAGTGCAAAGCAGGGATAAAGCTACTTGGCTGGGTTCAGGAACCTACCTACCATCTCTGGCTTTTTCAAACTTTTAAAGGATAGAAGCTGTCCGTTGGTCTTAGGAACCAAAAGATGGGTGCAACTCCAAATAAAAGTAATAAATTAGCAGGTGGAAATCTAATAGTAGACTTCCATAGCAGGTGGAAGATCTAGCTGTAGCAATGTTGACTTCAGTCCTGAAAGGATGGAGGAATTGAGCCAGGAATAAAGCCAGAACTCGAAGTTTTGTGACTGGAGTTCAAAATTACATCTGGGTCTTGAAAGAAAATAAAGACGACATGCCAGTCAACAGAACTGTTATTTGTTGTGGAATCACAGAGTATTGGGAGTAGAATTCCATTTTTTGTTGATTTTTCCAGGTCAAGAATTGATGTGGAAGCCTTAGTTGGGAGCCAGTTGGCAAAAGCTATTTGCATTAACTAGCACGTAGGGAACAATGTTGACTAACAGCAGTGAAAACAGGCATCTATACTATTTCTCCTTTTAGTTAGTAAATATCCTAAAGTATTTCACATTTTTAAAGTATGATGCCAACTGCCTTTTGAGATTAATAAGCATTAGAATGATTAAAAAGAGTCCTTTGGACCATAGTTTACTAAATACAAACTTTTTTTAACCAGGAGTGAACCACACAAAAAATTTTAAATGCCCTTGTATGACCACCTATGAAGATGATCAGACTTCCTATCCCATTATATCCTCATTTCTTAAATAAACCCTATTTGAGCAACATTATTATAGCACAGGGCTGGCTTATATTTGTCCATGTTTTATTTACATTTTTGGCACCTGGGTTCATAAATGAGGTTAGTTTATGATTTCATTGTTTATTTTTTGCAGTCTCAATAGAACTTACCCCTAGAATCTTCTTGGTTCAATGAAAGGTTTGACGGAGTTTGTCGACTTTTTTCTTTAACGCTTAACATGGTTGTACTATCCTTCAGATTTCCTGTTTTTAAGGAATAAATTTTGGTACTTTTCACATTTTAGAAAATGAGCACTGAAATGGTAAAATTCATTAGGGGAGTTGGAAAGAGGTATTTGGCGGATACTGTGATGAGCTGCTCCAGTGCCCCTTCAGGATGGAGGGACTTAATGCTCTCAGCTCGTAGCCCTCTTCACCTTGGCTGAAGAAAGCTGTTTCACCAAAAGCCATACCTCCTTCCTAATGGGGCCCTTGTTTAAGGCCTGACCAATGGGGATGTGAAGGCCGAGCTCTCTCATCTCAACTACTGACAAATCTGAGTGGTCGTCCCAGCTTCAGAACACCCTGTACGATGAGCTAGGACCTTCATCAAGATGACATTGGCGCTCCACTTCTTCCTCTGCCTAATCTCACTTTTCCCTTCCCTTTCACGGGTTTTGGTCCACAGAGCATTCCTTCGTGATCCTCCTGTACACTCGTCTCCATCTCAGAATCAGAACCAAACCTTCAACAGGAATCTGTTGGGATTTGTAAAAATTTCTTCTTCGTTATTCCTTCTTTACTTAAATTTCTATATTTATTTCTTTTAATTTACTTTCATAGCCTTATTAAAACAGTTAGATAGTTAGACTTAACTGTAAAGTTTATTAGGTTTATTGTTTTCTGTTACTACTTCTAAGGCATGACTTATGCATTCTTAAATACCTTACGTTGATTTTCTTCTAAAGATATTTATCTATTCCTCTGTTTTTATGGATATCACTAAACATTGCCTGATGACAGTATCTTGAGGCATCACTGTATACTTTACGTTCATTGTGGCCTACACACTAGAGCCAGATTAATTCCCAATTATTTCTTAGGGCTCAGGGGCTCTGTAGACTAATAAACTAGACTGGGACAAACAGGTTCTTCTAGCAAGCCCAGAACATTCTTATCACATAGATAACACATACTCAGATCAGGTTTGCTTTTGCCAAGATTGGTTTGGGTTGATTTTATTTCTGTTCTGGAGCATTGAAAGACTGTTATGAAACTCTAATCACACACTTTATCGGGGGTTTCATCTTCAGAGGCGTGGTAAAGAATCTATGGTCCATGTTACAGGGAGCAGGGTTGGTTCAGATGACCTGGGTGGCTCTTCCAGACACAAGTGGGCCTCATAGGACTGCTGCTATTTTCTTCAGAGCTCAGTCCTCAGTCCTCAGGAAGCTTCCAAGGGAGAACATTGTGCTTACCACAGAGAGAGAGAGAGAAAATTCTTTTAACGTCCTTCTCATGCTCTTCGACATCGAGGTGCAGTGTCTCTTCTAGTTATTAGAATCTTGGAGAGTACGCTGTGTCTGATACTCAGCTTCCTCACTAAGGTAACTCACCTTCTCCTTTTGCTACACAGCTAAGGCAAATTTGAAGGGCCGGGAAGACTATTTGGATTCCAGAACATTATTAACTGATGATTTGGGGGGTTCTCATGGGCAGTATCCACAGGGAAGGAGGAAGCTCAAACCAAGACTTTCCTGAGGAGATCGTCCTCTGGGTGGGACAGAGGCTGGCTATGTTGGAGGAGCTCACTTGTCGGAGAGCTGAAGGATGCACGTTGGACATTAATTAACAATGCAGTGCAGCATAAGGGAAGTACCAAGTCAGCAGCATGGACAGCAAGCATTAAAGTAGTTCAGAGAGGTTTAATAACTATTTGTGATTTGAATTGCTTGTAGACAGTTGCCCATAGTGCAATTACTTTTCCATTAACCTTATCTGTGGGTAGCCAAGTCCCTAATCCTGTTCCCACATCACCTCATCACCTCTGACTAATCTCACTACTTCTTTTTGCAACATATGGTAATTGGTGATTTTTGAAGACCAACTTATTCAAATGGCCTTTTCCTTAGTAATCAGGACAACAGCTTTCACCACTTATTCCTATAATCTTGGCCTACCACTTAATTTTGCTCTTGTAGTTTGACAAAGAAATCTCAATAACCAACACAGAGAGACATATAAACTAACATGTCCCTAAGAGAGACATATAAACTAACATGAGGAAAGTTTCATAATGTCTCTGAATTTCAGTTTCCTTTTTTCCTAATGGGGCTAATAATAACTTTATAGGATTTTTCTGAGCCTTAAACAAGATAAAACATATTGAAGATTCTTATAAAAGTGTTAACAGTTAGTTGAATCTGATTTTAGTTAAGGTGGTGGAAAATCTCAAATATGCACATTGCATGAAATATTCTTTTCCTTCCTGTATATGACGTGCTTGGCACATAGTGAAGAATGTCTATTCCTTTTCTTCCCTTATGTGTCATGTGGGCTGGATCTCATTTATGCTAACCTACTACTGCTATCTGATATGTATTTACAGGAATACTAAATAATGACCTTATACTTGTATTTCTTCTACAGTTTTAAGTGTACTTTATGCTTTAGTTAGCACACTATGCAATTAATCCTGAGAATGTTATGCCACTCTCGTTATACAGATGAAGAAAATAAGACTCAGCAAGGTTAAGTGACTTTTCTAAGGTGACATGGACAGTAAGAAAGTAGAAGAGCTGAGATTAAACATGGTCTTGTTATTTGGTTATAGCCTCATTCAATTTTCAAGATGGCCGCTGCCTCCCCTTGTGCTGTGTGGTGCATCTAGAAAGGTAATATTGGAGAAGAACCCAAATGAACCTAGACTTTGATACCACCCTCACTCAATGTCTAGTTCTCAATGTTGAAGAATTTCTATCCACCTGGGCTCTTAATGTTAGAGAGGTCACAGTTCCTTCACTCCTGAGTGCATCACACTGGAGTGATGGTACCATCATCATCTGTCCTGAACAGGCAATGAGAATAGATCTTTCTGGGAACAGGTACTCTTAGCTTCGGACAGATTCTCTCAGGACCAGGAAGAGTCTCAGCTTCAGGGTAGAGGACAATACAAATCCAAAGTAAGGAAAATGAGCAGAGATGCCTCAGTGTCCAAAACAAGAAAGAGGGACAAAGGAGGTCAATTTGTGGCTTTGCACCAGTAACACAGTATAAGATGTACTTCAGATGGAAATGTGTGAAGGGTTCTTGCTAAAAAATGGAACCCAAGTCTGATCCAGCTTCTAGATCTAACTACAAGTTTATAGAAAACAAAGGAGACAGAGGAACATGTTAGAACATAACATGGAGATATGAGCAACAAAATCCAGCACCTGGGAATCTTGATAGGATATTTGAATCTGGTTTTCTCAGCAAATGAATTGCAAGTGAACAGAAGGGAGATGAAGCCTATAGATTCCATAAAAGAACCTTGAGACACATAGCGAGAAATGGGATGCATGAGCCTTATGCAGATTTTATATCAAACTCTTCAAACACAAGCAACATATTTGTGAAGAAATGGGGAAATTTGAAAATTGACTATTTGATAAGCTGAAGAACTTATTTTTAATTTCTAAATAGAAGGATGAGATATAACATATCTCCTCATTGTGAGCATGTGGCAAGTTGAGTTGATTGATCAAATAAAGCTGCCTCTATGTCCTGCACCAAATGGCCATCTGTGACACTCACTCAGAGCTGTAATTCAATAGAATATATGTGGGCAAACTATTCTGGTAAATTACAGATACTTATCAAGAGGGGAAGGTGGGCTGTATAGAATGGTACGTTTTCTTGCTACATGGCAGCCTCTCAGATAGGCTCGCTGTGATTCTCCCAGTACACTGGGGTCAGAATACATACATTTGTAACTTTTTTCTCTTTTTTGCTCATTTTCTTTGTCTCTTATTTTGTCTTCCACTCTTTTTTTTTCCTTCTCTGGTTTCAGCTGAGCATTTTCTACCATTCTACTTTCTCTCCTCTCTTTTCATACTAATTACACTTCTTTTAAAAATCTTTTATTGGTTGCCCTAGGGTTTGCAATATACATTTACAACTATTCTAAATCCACTTTCAAATAACACTATACTGCCTCTAGTGAGGTTCTTTATAATAGAGTATTCATTCGTGTTTCCTCCTTTCTATCACTTATAATATTGCTGTCATTGATATTACTTATCCATAAGCTATAATCACTGAATGCATTGTTGCTATTACTATTTTGAACAAACTATTATATGTTAGACCAATTAAGAGTAAGAAAAACAAAAGATTTCATTTGACCTTCGTTTATTCCTTTTCTAGCACTCTTTCTTTCCTTATGTGGATCCAAATTGCTGACCTATATTATTTTTCTTCTCTGTGAAGAACTTCTTTTACTATTTCAACAATTATAAATAGAAAAAAATAAGGCATCATATTTTTGATATTTAAAAATTAGGTGTAGCTCCTAATAGGATAAATTGGTGCATATCTGTCATTACATAAAAGGTATTTTATTTTTTGTTTTCTGTGTGTGTGTGTGTGGGGGGGGGTGTGAGTTTTAAGCACAAAGAAATTTAGAGAATAAAGTAAAGAAAAAGTCAGAGAGAAGAGAAAGAACAAGGAAACCTAAAATATAAAAAGCAGAAGATAGTAGAAAAGGACCAAACATATTTGCTATGTGTCCGTGTTTACCAGGCTACATTGTGACTGTCCCTTTTTACTGGTGCGGTTACAGAAGCCTCCTACAGAATCTGCCAGTCATTCTGTCTTTTCATAGCTCTGTTCTGCTCAGTTAGGCATCTGTTTCGTATTTCCACATCCTATTTCAATTCCTTCTGGAGTAATTTATGTACCACCCATAGGAGAGAAAAAGTCTACCCAGAGGAGAGGCTTCCTATGAATATTTACTGCATGCAAATAGATGTGGAGTGAAGGGGTTCAGAGAACACTAATGAGTGCGTAAAAATACAAACATTGAATTTTATTTCTTAATCTTCCCTTTTCTCCCTCTAAAAACATTTTACAAGTTCTTAAATCTGTCAGGGTCATACCAGTTCCCTCAGTAAATTTGTAAGATGACCTCTTTGGAAGCAATTACAAATAGTTTTTATCATTTTTGAATAGAACAATTTAGTGTTGCTTTAATATTATGGTAGCATTCATTTATAATAAACTTTGATATTTTGACATTTCACTTTAAATAAAGTTAAACACGCAAATTGTAATCCTTTAAAGAGTGAAATATCTGGGACTCACAATCAAGTTTCTTTTTCTTTTTTCTTTCTTTCCCTCTTTTTCTTTCTTTCCTCTTTTAAAATACTTTCTAGAGAAGAAAGTTCCTTATTTCTAACAAAGTGTTAGATGAAGTAGTAACTCATTTTTATTACCAAGCAGTCAGATGAAATTCCTCTCATCTCATTCAGTCAATACCATTAACCTTTCAACTTCAGTGGCAAATCCAATCACGGAAATTTTCTTGCTGTAAAACTAAACTCCAGAGACAGCACCGCATAGTCCTGCAGCTTTTGGCCGCCATGTAAATTAGAACAATGATTCCTTGACAAACTGGTCTGAAATGAGAATGCTTTTGATAATAACAACTTCGATTTATATGTTGCTTTGTCTCCTGAGGATTTAAAAAAACCCCAATACATTATTATTTGAAAAAAGCTGAAAAACATGAAAGTCTTTGCCAATATTCCCACAAAATATTCATGGCTAGTCTGTGAGCAAAATGGAGAGCTCTACATCTTACAATTTTCTCCATTTTTAATATGCCACAGACACATTTTGGAATAGATATTCCTGAGAGTAACAGCTCTATGCTAAATGGTAGCTAATTAATAGTGAAGGGGAAAGGGGGTAAGTCAGTCGGGTGTAAGTGTTAGAAGAAAGAGAAGTTTAACAAAGAAGAAATGGAAAGTATAGTATACATTCTGTATGTACATTTTAAGAGAAAAATTCTAATGTTTTCTTAATGTGATTATCTCAACATGACAAATCAAAATTGTTAATTACTTCACAGAGGATGGACAAAGTGAAAAAATAACTTGACTACAATGGGAAACCAAGTGAGAGTTATCTTTGCTATCTCACACGGTCCTAATTACAGAGAGAGATGAAAAACTCAAGTATTGTAGGATATTCATTCACATCCATATATTGAAACATTGCCTTGAATATCTTTCAGATCCTTGGTATGGTGGTGTTTCGACCCCTGTATTTCTCATAATGGACATGAACTCACTCAGGGTATTTTTAATTCAACTGGATTATTTAACATATAAAGTAACACCTCCAACTCTGACCCCAAACTTGATGTATTTATCTTGAGGAGCAAAGAACTCTGAGGAGTCCTTTTTCTGCTTTACTTGGCCTCTGGAGAGTAATTCACCCTCACAGAAGTGACAGATTTTAGAAACATTACAAGTTGAAGACTGATGGCTGAGAAGAGTAGATACCATTTGAATGATTGTAGATTCAGAGTTGATGTTGTCTTGATTTATTTGCATCCAGACAGAGCTAAGAAAAGTGTATATTTGGCATCAAAATCAACAGTGCACAATGAAATCTTCCAGTAAACAAGATAGCAGCTGAGCCGGAGTCTTCCTGCCCCCTCCCCTCTTCCTGCCCAAATTCTGATGTAGCAAACGTTGGAAATAGGGAAGAGTTTCTATCGTTTCTGGAATCTAAGGAAGCTGCAATACAAAAAAAAAAAAAAACAACACTCAGGAATTTCTGCCTGGCACAGTGCCAATGGGGCTTTTTACCCAGTAGGGACAATAGCATAGTGGACTCATGATCCAGAGTGTCTGAGTCCCCATCTCCATCTACTTAATTAGTGGAGTCCAGGGAAAATATTATTTTTATTAGCACTGTTGCTACTGTTATTATTATTATTAATTCACCTCCCAAGAAAGGAGGTTGGTCTCTGGGAATTGTGTAAAAGAAATTCTGCATTATTTGAACAAACTGTAATTTGCAGAACGCAATGGTAGACCAGCAGACAACATGGTGATATGGGGAATGATGTCTCTGATGGTAGCAAATGCTTCTGGAGAGATCCTGGCGCTGTCAAAAGTGTCTCTCCTAGCATAGTAGAAAGCTACACCTGGAAGGGACGAAGGATGAATTAAACAGAGCCTGTGCTGGAAGATGCAGTGCGAGGATAGCTTCATAAATCAGGAGGCAACTATGGCTGAATTGGAAAGAAGTTTGCAATCAGTAGCAGATATTCCCTGTACCAGGTAGGAGAATTTAGGGGACCAGATAGAACTAGAAAGCTCTGTGTGTGTGAGCAGGATAGGGGAGTTGGCATTCACGGACATAAAAGGCTACAACAGGAGAGAGTCAGTTACACAATTGGCTGTAGGATGGAGATCTGGCAGGTCTGCCACTTCACTCAGAGGTTTCATCCAACAGAAATAAAGATCCCTCCTATACAGGTTCTTCCAGACTATGATGTAGGTGGTAGCCATTCCTTAGTTTCATCACAGTTTCATCCTTCCCTCTTTTTGAATCCTTTTGTTAATTTCAGCATGTTTCAGGGAAGGAGTTATGTAAATCCATATGCCCTCTGCCATCTTTCTAGAAGTTTTAACATCTAGAAATCCAACCAACAATAAAATGTTTCTTGCATTTCCAAGATGTTCTTTCATTCTGTCCTTCTTGTTCATTGTTGAACACACAGACAGTTGGCTTAAATTCAATGGTCCAATTTGCCTGCAATTGAGGATTCAGATTTAACAATTTGCTACACTTAATGATTTCCTTATTTTTCTCAATTGTATTAAATTCATATGCTTCTTTTCATTACTAACAGCATATTCATTTTTCTATTTTGCTTATGAAAATAGTAAATGAGAGCAAAATGTTATAAAACAGAATTCTCGAACAATTTTAAACATAGAACACTTTTTAAAATAAATATTATTCTAATGAATCACTAACTCAAATGATCTTGAAAGGCCATATAGGGGGACGACGCGTGGCTGAGTGGTTAAGTTCATGTGCTCCGCTTCAGCGGCCCAGGGTTTCCCTGGTTTGGATCCTGGATGCAGACATGGCACTGCTCTTTAGGCCATGTGGAGGCAGCGTCCCATATGCTACAACTAGAGGACACACAACTAAAATATACAACTATGTACTGGGGGGATTTGGGGAGAAGCAGCAGGAAAAAGAAAAAAAAGATTGGCAACAGTTGTTAGCTCAGGTGCTGATCTTTAAAAAAAAAAAGAAAGGCCATATAGACAGCATAGTGTGGTTAACATCGTGCAGACAGTTTTCATCTTTCACTTTTTAGCTGTGCAACCTTGGGTAATTTATTCAGCCTCTCTGTTTCTCAGTTTCCTTACCTGTGAAACAGGAATGATAACAGTAACAACTCACCTCATAGGGTTGTTGTCGGGATTAATGAGTTTATATATGTCAGGCACTGAGAACAGTGCTCTGCTCGTAGTGAGAGCTATATTATTATTTATTATTAGCATTATCCGAATTCCAACGATTAACAGAAATAAAAATGAAGTTACTGTGGCTGATGTCAGGACTTCAGGAATTTATTTTGTGTGGGTGAGAGGTAAGGTTTTAACTATCTTTTTTTGCTTCCAAATGGTTAGCTATTATCCCAGTACTATTTACTGGAAATTTATTTCTGATAATTTTTTTCATGTTTCAAGTTTAAGAAACATTTATGTGGATTTCTATATCAGTTAGGATGAGTTAGGTTATTCTGTGATTTAAATAAAAATAGCTCACCAATTTGGGGTTTTAACACCACAAGATTTATTTCATCCTGTCACTATACACCCATCTCAGATCAGCTGGGGTCTCTGCTCTGCTATGTCTTGGTCTCCTACTCAAGGGCAGGACTCAAAAGTTGTATTCCTTTGCATTATTTATCTCAAGGTTTAGGATGTGCAGGTAATGTGGCCTAGTCTGTATCTGCCTTACTCAGGTCGTGCTGCTATAACAAGAAAACCATAGACTGGATGGTTTAAACAACAAATGTTTGTTTCTCACAGTTCTGGAGGTAAGAAGTCCAAGATCAGGGTGTCAGTAGATTTGGTGTCTGGTGGGGTCCCTCTTCCTGGTTTACAGATAGTCACCTTCTTGATGTATCATCAAGGTGATGGAGAGACAGAGAAAGCTCTCTTGTCTCTTCTTACAAGGACGGTAATCCCTTCTGAGGGCTCCATCCTTATGCCCTCATCTAAACCTAATTACCTCCCAAAGGCCCCACCTCTACATACCGTCACTTTGGGGATTAGGTCTTCCATGTATGAATGTTGGGAAGACACAAGCATTCAGACCATGTCTAGCAGCAGTTCTTTTTGATCCAGAGACCCCACAGATAACAACAGATAGTTTTTAGACATACGTCTTATACATTTGTGATTCATTTTTACATTCTCACTCAATCCTCTGTCTCTTTTGTGATTTAACTATGGGTACACTGAATTTATTGGACTTCAGAGAGAAAGTTACTCTTAGTCACTTCCCTGTTAACCACTTTGTCAAATTCACAGACTTACTGACGCCAAATCCTTTGTTAGACCTTGAAATTGAGAGAACTTAATGAATTGAGGTATTTGAATGAGAGTGTGGTGGCCATACCCTTCACTTGATCCTGGATTTTAACAGATTTCTCCCTCAGAACATTCTCACCTTCCCTCATCCCCAATCACTAGTTTGGGGCTGAGACGTACTTGACTCTTTGAACTCAGTAAATCTCTGAATTCGTGAAGTCTATGCTCCCATTCATTCTCTGCTTACAAACTGATTAATTATTTTCTGAACTTATCTTTTGCTTATGTTACCTTTCCAAATAGAGCCTCCAGCAACCAGCGCAAATGTTTCCAACATACTGTTTTCTATCCTTTCCTCCTAGAGCCACAAGTTTGTTAGGAATATTTTCTGCCTTCCAAGAGTTACAGGTACTAATTATCAAATATTCAGCCTCTGCATCATGTGCACCACTATTTTCTCTGAACCTTAATGCAATGCCACAAATGTAAGGGCTTTTGGTTGCAACTCTCCCCACTATTGTTACTCATTTATGTCAGTAAACGTAGATGAAGTTATGCTGCGACAGTAAGCAGCCTCAGTGGTCTAACCTGGAAAAGGTTTATTTCTTGCTCATACCATGTGTCGACCACAGGTCAGCTGGGGACTCTGCTTTACGTTATCCTCACTCTTGCACCTGGCTGCTGGGCAACGGTCATCAAGAGTATTTCTAATCATCACGGAAGAGGGAAAAAGAGAGCATGGCATATTCACACTGGCTCTTAAACTTGCCCCCAGGAAAACACAAAGAAAAATAACTGCCCATCATTCCACTGGTCAAAGTAAATTACATGGCTGTACTTAACTTAGAGGGGATGAAGAAGTAAAATAAATCCATGTATCTGATAATAGAACTAGAATTCTCAAATTCATCCTCTCTCTTGCCCTCATTCTCCCTCTCTCTCTCCTCCTGCCTTTGATCTGTATACCATTTACTTGTGTATAATAATTTGATTGAAGATTGTATTGCAATGTGCTCCCATCTGTGTTCTGCTGAACCATAGCATTAACTCAGAAGTTGGGATGGGGTGTGGCAAAGGGAGGTACGAGGCCTGCGGGGCTTTGACCTCCAAATTCAGCTTAAGTGTACTGGCCATGATATCTTTCCTTTTAGACACAATTCTCAAAAAAGTGTTCCAAACATTTCACGTGTGTACTCATTCTTGTGTTTTCTTCTTGATTAACCTCAGTCTACTGGTGTAAGTTCAATGAACCATGGACGACCGACCCATCAAAATATTACCAATGATTACTTTTGCAATTATGAATTAATATTTTCTTTGTACTCATCTGTATTTCTTAGGAAATTTGGGGTCCCGGATTGAGCAGTCATGAATATGCATGATAGTAAATCCTTGACGATTTTATGATGAGAATATGTTAAGGAATGAAGTATAAAATACTTGGAAATTGAGTCACTCTAGACTCCTTTCTATACCTGAAAATTAGAAAATAATGGCTTTGTGAAATGGCTTAAAAGAGGCAAAGGAAGAAGCGCTTAGACCAGAAATTCCTTCCAAATTAAGCTTGAGATACAAGTACTGGAGTGGGAATGCACAAATTCCATCTGGAGAAGGGAGTTCTAATGTCTTACACTTATATCAGTGGACTAGCTACGGCCATGTTTTGTATAAATATAAATTGAATTCTTGCAGCAGTCAGGTCGCTGTATTTGCTGATGCATAATGAGGGTGCTCAGACTTAGACTGTTTATCCCCTAGAGTCTCATTAAACTAAATATACTCGCCTTAAGCCACCTGCCTTTGGACAGTTGCAATAGAAATAAAATCAGATTCATTTCCCATCTTGATAAATTGGCATTAACTACTACTTTATCTGAAATAGGGTTGATAATTAGTGTCTCTGATTACATGGAGAAAACTGTTGAATCTTTTAGAATGCTTTTAAAAAAAATGCAGGCTTTCTAAATTTGCTGCAGTTGAGGGAGAAGATTTGAAAGCCCGGAGCCAGTCATGACCGTGATGAGCGTCACTAAAATAGCTATCTTTTTTTGGTAACACATCTTGTCCCAAGTAAGTGTGATTTAAGAACATGGGAACACCTGTTCTAGGGTGGCAATGTTTACCTCACTGTTCAACTATCCGTGAAGGCTGCGAGCTGGGGAGATGGGTATGGATATTAAGGGTGAAATGTCTAATTCAAGAATTAAGAGAAAGGATCCCTAAGAAATGGACTGTCACAGGACCACGGTCCAGTTCTGTGTCTAGTTTATTCATCACCAACTGTAAATAACTCACTTCAGTTATGTTCTGTCAATAACTATTGATCACATACAATGAGCTAAATGCTGTGTGGGCTCTGAGACACCTGTCTCCCTCAGTGCTGTGGGCTGCTGTTTCCCACTCCAGTCTTTCCAGCTTTCCAGGAGGCAGACAGAAAGTAGAGCTAGATCGTTGCTGACCCAGGGTCCCACAAAACTCTCTCTTCTGGCTTCCCCTCTATTAGCCCAGTTGGAATTTCTCTTTAGACTGTAAGGGACACTTCTTGCATGTTTCTGAAAGCTTCCTTCAACACCACATACATTTTCCTGAGGCCTTAGACTTATATTGAGAGACTGGCCAGATAATTCTACTTTCCTGCCTACCACACACCTACCTATCTTGGGGAAATAGGCACAGAGCTATGACTGCAACCGAGGCATGTCACAGTCTGGGACGAAGAAATAATTTGCAAGTCCCTTGAGTAGAGAGAAAAAGTAAAGGAAAAAAAATAATAGTAGGGCGCTGGCCCAGTGACATAATGGTTGAGTTCATGCTCTCCACTTAGGTGGCCCAGGGTTCGCAGGTTTGGATTCTGGGGGCGGACCTACATGCCGCTTTTCGGGCAATGCTGTGGCAGTATCCCACATGCAAAGTGGAGGAAGATTGGCAAAGAAGTTAGCTCAGCAACAATCTTCCTCCAGCAAAAAGAGAAAGATTGGCCACAGATGTTAGCTCAGGGCCAATCTTTCTCACCAAAAAGTTTTTTAAAAAGAAGGTAGAAAAAAAAAGCCCATGTGGATTTTTTTTTATCAAAGTAGTGTTAGTAATAATGATAATAAGAGCTAATATTTCTTGAAATCTTACTTCGTTCTTGGCTACTGTGAAGAATATCATAAGTAAAGTGTTTGATTAAACCTTCATATCAATCTTACAAGACAGAGACTGCCTATGCAACCTGGGCCCAGGAGAGGGTAAGGATCTTCTCGAAGCGAGCAGGAGAGCAGAGACTAGAATGAGGGTCCTGCTTTGGCCCCAGGGGTAACTTTGGTCTCTGAATTTGTGGTTACTCCGTGATGAGGTATGTGGACCTTGTTCTGAAAAAAATATGGGGGTTTGGCAGATTTCAAGAGTGTCTGTGGTATGGTGAGACTCTGACATTTACCGTGGTAATTGTGTGGACAATGGTTTAGAAGATGTTGAGCTCAGATATGGGATGTGATATCTCAACAGCCAGCGGAGTGCTCAGAGACTGAATACTGATAGTGGTGGAGGCTCCTGAGAAGAGTAGATTGATTTAAAATATGTTTGTAATGCATGGGGTCAGCCTGGTGGTGTAGTGGTCAGGTTTGCATACTCCACTTCAGCGGCCTGGGGTTTGTGGGCCCAGATCCCAGGTGTGGACCTACACATCATTCATCAAGCCATGTTGTGGTGGCATCCCACATGCAAAATAGAGGAAGATTGGCACAGATGTTGGCTCAGGGACAATCTTCCTCACCAAACCACACCCCCCCAAAAAATATATATTTATATTTGTAAATATATGTGTATATATTTGTAATCCAAAAACTAAAGGATCTGGTGATTCATTTAACTTGTCAGGAGGGAGAGGGAGAAATTGAGTATTTCCAAAGCCATGGCCTTTCCAGAAAGATGTAGATAGGAACTCCTATTTAATTCAAGATGGCAGAGTTTTGAAACTATTCACATTCAATCTTCCAGTTTAGAGCAGTGTGCCTGAAGTGCCTTTAATCTCTCCTTTGGTGGCAGGCCATGCTGTCATAACAGTAGGTCATGTGAATCTGAAGGGCCAGGCGACTCAGAATCCTGCAGAACTGGCCTCGGATGCTCTCCTCTGATTTCCTCTGTTGCAATGCTTGCTTTATCTGGGCATTATACAGTCTTGTTTAACTGACAAAGCAAAGCTTAGACCACTCCCTTCCCATGAGATTATTCTTGAGCTAAATTTTGTATTCAGAGAGAATTTTATTTGCTTTTTACTTGCTACTTTATAATATTTCTGTTAGAAAATAGTGAAAGCCCATTTCTCAGAGTCCCAAAAAGGAAAGGACAAGCTGTGGTTGGATGCCATCCCTATCAATCATCTGAATATACGAGAGGGGGACAGCAGTGAACCAGATCAGGTCCCCAGGGTGTGAATTGGAGACTAACCTCGTTTCGTCACTCTAATCTAAGGTCGGGGTAGAAGGTGCAGTGTTCTCAGATGGCTGCCTGGACCTCACCAATGGGATGTGATAACCTTTGATTATTTCATGATATTATTTTATGGAATATTGAATAGACCTTTCTGAACATCTTTTTTTTTTTTTAGTTAAGTCTATATTTTACTATTGTGAACTTTTCACTCATTAATTAATAGAAGTAATCTGTTATGTCATTTGGAAAAGCAGAATCCTGTTCTATGTGGCAACATGGAAGAGTACTAGGAGTAAAGCGCTTAAGTTGGAATGGAGACCTATCTAATTAAATGACCATTCTGAATGCAATGAAGACTCCGCTATGACCTAAGAATTTTCTCTTTATTTTCTGCTATCTGAAGATGAAATAAATCCCACTTCTGCCATTTTATTGAGAGCGAACCAGGATTATGAGGAGAGAAACTGTGTCAGCACTACGTGTTGTGTATTTATGCTTCTTTGGGTGCCTAGTTCTATAAACTAAAGGAGGATTGAAGTAGGTTTGTGTATTCTGCTTTTTCCATAATATGAGCCAAAACAAGAATTATGAAGTGGGTGTGATAATGAAAATGGAGTCTGAAGTGTTCTCATGAGAAAAATGTAGGGTCATTATGTGCAAACCAAGGCCATGGATAACGTATCTCCCTACGTTAGGCATCTGTATGGTGGTGAACAGAAAATGCTTACGAAAACCTCCTCAGTCTGAACAGTCAGCATAGGAAAAACCCACAGGAATAGAATAGACTTTTTTACTACATTGTTTTTACTAGTTTTCTAATCATAAAAGTAATAGGTTTATTCTTAAGTCTAGGAATGTAAAATTTTGTGGTAAAGAAGAAGTGCTTTCACCTATGAATTTCCCATTTTCTTCAAATAGTGGGTTTTTATTTTTTAATATTTTAATCTTTTTAAGTGCTTATATTTTAGTGCTTATATGTCTAGATTTTATTCATCCCAATAATCTTGCAAGATAGATGAAGAAGATATTTTTGTGCTACTTTTGGATGGAAAAATTGACACACAGGTAAAGATCAAATGTCTTGTCCAAAGCCTGGGGTGTTTGTAACCTATTGCTTAGTTATTGTTTAATTGTTGCATATTATTCCATGATAGAGATACATCAAGGCTCATATAACCACTCACTATGTTTGGACACTTTGTTTTCAATTTCTTAGTGGATATAGTGGATACTAGGATATAAATCTTTATAAATGAATATTTGGGGGCCCTTTTTATTGTTTGTTTATAAATATTTTCCTAGAAAAATTTCTGAATTAAAAAAAAATTCAAAGCCATTGCACAATAGTTTGAACACAGACCTTTTAAAATATTTACAGTATTTATAATTTATAGCTCCATGTCAGTCTGTGTCCTTTGTTGTGACTTTATTGCTATCATCTTTGTATTTCTAGACATTGCACAGTCCTCGGAATATGGTGGATCCTCAATAATTGTTGAATGGCAATTAATATTTATTCCTATTTGAAATTTGTGGTTACAAATGAGAATATGGCTATGTTATCTCTTGGGAAAAAAGTAATCCACTCCTTTTATAACATTTTGGATATAAAATACCAAATTTTTTCATTTGTAAGTTCATGCTAAATATGAAAGCAGGGATTATTGGCTTATTGAAGTCTCAATCAAGTGAGTTATGTTTACAGAGCACATTTCACATTATAGTTTAATCTCATTTATAGTTAAAATTGCATCATTGCTTCTATATATTAATTCTAAATTCTCCATTCTCTCTGCCCTCATGGCCTTTTGCTTTTTGGAATAAATGTTTCCTCTAGCTAGATATTTGAAAAATGATGCATTTGTTCCCAAGATTTATATTTGAAGGATTTTAAAACTAATTAAACCGTTAAAAATGTATGTCTTTTTTCATTTCAGAACAACAAAATGAACAGGCTCAAATAATTTGAGACATACGTAGGAAAGAGAATGAAACGTACCATATTGCCTTGCTACGGAGTGTAACACTCACCAGCATTTTCAGTGTTATAGTTGGCCATGATGGATACTCCAGGAGAGACAAATATCATAGCATTTTTTACTGGTTATATTTTCCACGCTTCTTATATCTTATATTATATCTTGATCTATATAATATCTTATATTATCAACGCTTCTTCATGAGTGCTAAGAACTGGCTACGCAGTTTTATCATACAAATTTTCCCCTCATATTTTTTGTTGAGGTAAAACTTTATTCACAGTGAAATGTACACATACCATGTATACAATTCAGTAAATTTTGACAAATGTATGCACCTATATAACCAATATCCTATCAAGATATAGAACATTTCAGTCACTCCAAAAAGTTCCCTCCTGCCTCTTTCTAATCAATCTCCATCACCCAAAGGCAACAAATGTTTGATTTCTATAACAATGGATAGGTTTTGTCTGATTGTGGATTTCATATAAATGAAAGCACACAATATGCACTGTTTTGTGTCTCTCTTGTTTGCTCAACATACTGGTTTTGAGACTTATCTATGTTGTTTTGCATATCACTAGTTCATTTTTAAAATGGATGTGTATATTCTATTGTTTCTTTTTTTTTATTTCTGAGTATGTAACAAATTTATTTATCCATCCTTTCTTAATAGTCATTTGGGCTGCTTCCCATGTTTTGGTTAATATGAGTAAGGTTACTATAACTATTCTTATACAAGACTTTTTGTGGGCATATGTTTACATATCTCTTGCATATACACCTAACATTGGAATTGCTGCATCATAGGGTAGATGTATATTTAACTTTATAAGAAGTTGCCAATGAATGTTTCATTGTGGTTGTACCATTTTACACTCCTTGCTGCAATGTATAGGAGTTCTAGTTGCTCCATAGTCTAGTTTGGTATTATTCACCTTTTCTTAAATCTTAACCATTTTACTGATTGTGAAATTCTCATTGCAGATTTAATTTGCATTTCCCTCGTGACTAATGATGTATACTTTTTCATCTGCTTGTTGCCCACTCACACATCTTCTTTGTTGAAGTGTCTGCTCAATTCTTTTGTTAATCTTTTAATTGGTTTGTTTGTTTTCTTAAGAGTTTCATATGTATTCTGAATATACAATATATCAGATACATAGCAGTGGAAATATTTTCTCTTACTTGGTAGTTTGTGTATTAATATCCTTAACAATATCATTCGATGAGCAGAGTATTTTAATTTTGTACGTAATCTAGTTTATTTTTTTTATGGTTAGTATGTTCCATGTCCTCTTTAAGGTCTGTCTATTCCAAGATCAGGAAGATGTTCTACAATGTTTTCTTCTGAAAGCTTCAGGGTCTGGATTTTCTGGTTATGTGTATAATACACCTCAAACTATTGTTTGTGTATGGTGAGGGGTAGGAGTTGAGGCTTAATTTTATTCCCTATATATTTATGCACTTGTTCACTACCATTTGTTAAAAATACTTTCTTTCCCTGTTGAATTTACTTGGTATTTTTGTTAAAAATAAGTTGAACAGTGATTCTATTTCTAGAACCTTTATTCTATTCCTATGACATAGTTTTCTAGTCTACTGCCAACACCACACTGTCTTGATTACTGTACCTTTATAGTAAGTCTTGAATTCACAAATTCACATAGTGTGAGTCCTCCAACTTTGTTTCTTTTTTCTTTTTTTAGGAAGATTAGCCCTGAGCTAACATCTGCTGCCCATCCTCCCCTTTTTACTGAAGAAGATTGGCCCCCAGCTAACATCTGTGCTCATCTTCCTCTATTCTATATGTGGGATGCCTGTCACAGCATGGCTTGACAAGGAGTGTGCAGGTCCACACCTGGGGCCCGAAACCGCGAACCCTGGGCCGCCAAATCGGAATGTGTGAACCCAACTTCTGAGTCACCAGACTGGCCCCCAACTTTGTTTCTTTTTTTGAAGATCATTGGCTATTCTATATTCTTGAATTTCCACATAAATTTTAGAACCAGGGTGTCTTTTTCTTCAAGAAAGCCTAGTGGAATATTGAGAGTGGCTATACTGAATCTATATACCAATTTGGGGAGGATAGACATTTCAATAATACTTGGTCTTCCAATGCATGAATATAATTTTAATTCTCTTTAATTTCTTCAACTATGCTGTGTAATTTTCAGTATAGATATTTCACATATATTTTGTTAGAGTTTTTCTAGAATATGATGTTTTTGGGGTGAGTATAAGGACATTTTTTTTCTAAAACTTAATTTCTGATTATTTTTTGCTAGTGTATGGAACATAATTTCATATATTGACTTTGCATCCTGTGGTTTTGCTAAATCCAGATAGTGGTTTTCGTAGATTCCTTAAGGTTTTCTATGTAAATGATCATGTTATATGTAAATAATGACAACTTTACTTCTTATTTTTCAAAATTTATGCCTTTTGCTTTTTTTTGTGATTTCATTGAACAGGTTAAGAGTTTTAGTACGATGTTTAACAGAAATGGTGAGGGTGAACATACCTTATAGTGTTGCCAATATTAGTAGAAAAGTGTTTAGTCACTCATAATGTTAGCAGTAGATTTTTCATTGATGCCTCTTAAAATGTTGAGAAAATTTTCTTTTAATCCTAGTTTGCTGAGAGCTTTTATCATTTATTGAAGTGATAACATGGTTTTCTTGTCTTATTTATTTATTTTATTCCAACATTCCCCTATGCTACACAGCCTTTATCATCAAGTTTCAGCTTTCTGCTCTTAGCAGTCATCTCTTCTATGACTCGGGCAGTCCCACCTGCCAGCTCAGCCCCAGCTCAGTATCTGCTTAGTGAATGTCCACTCATACGTCTGACCCCCTCTCACCCTGGGCAGCTTCCCCTCTCCAGCGTTCTGCTTTGCACATTCCCACCACTTCAGCATCTTGGAACTCCTTTCTCTACCTCTTCAGCTTTGGGAAGATGCTGGCTCTGGCTGACTCAGTGACAGTAGAATGCCCCAAGGCAGAAAGCTGGAGCAATCTTGGGGCTCACTTCGTGTGTTTCCCTTCTCTCCACGATCACAGTCCCATGCTGCATGTTGTTCAATGCCTTTCAAGAATATGAGCATCAGTAGAAGAGAGTGTGAAAGAAAGGAGCTGTAGAAGAGTAAAGTGGTTCCCACATATAAAAAAAAAAAAAACCCATAGGAGTATGTGGAAAAATGTGATGTTTAATTGACTTTTATAGAATGAAACTATAGTTGTGAGCATGTTGAACTTGATCATCTCAGTATTGTCTAGTAATTTTAAAAGATAGCAGAATTTCATCATATGTGGTTTATCATACTAAGGCTATCTCACGGAATGAGCTCAGCTTAGGAAAAATTAATACTGGTCTTAGAAGCAAATAGACATGATTCTAAGGAGTTGCAAATGTGATTTAAGACGTTAAATTTCAATTTTACTCTCTGTTAAATGAAGATACCATTGTTTGCCTTTCAAGATTGGCGTGAGTATTCCAGATAATGTTTATAAAACACTCAGCTTCATGCTTTGTCTGGAATTTAGCAGGAGATCTTTAGATGATGCTGATAATAATAATGGTGAGGAAAGATGTTTTTTATCCTATAAGCTAAAAAACAGTGAACTTTCTGGGAGTATCTGCTCCAAGGAAGGCTCAGTAACTTATTTACAGTGTTCCTGGCACTGCAGAGGACAGGCTGGTAAATACTCTATCTGGATGAGATCCATGGAAATCTCTTTAACTCTGCTCCTGGCCTATTTAATCAATTCATCATGGAAAGTGCTTTAAGGAAAGCAGCAAGTACTGCCATTTACCCCACATGCACAATCCTTCTTTCATATTTTGATTCCATAAATGTCACATCTTTGATGACTTTAAAAGTAATCTTTATGGGAAGTGCATTGCTTAATATACAGTACTAAGAGATTTCCCCCTCCCCAAACCATCGTGCAGTTATGGTGAAGGAAAAAAATAAGAATACTGTTTCTCTCTCTAAACAATAAGGCAGCAAAATCAAAGCTGAGGAGTGAATATTTCCAGAGAAGTGAGGTAATTAGAACAATTAGAAGCAAATGCAGAGTAATTGCAGTGCATTTTTCTTTTAGCTATTTATATACTGAGAGTTCTGGAGCAAGAATTACGCTTTGCCTGTGTTAGCTGCAGCACGGGGTGCACTGTGGGTACCAAAAAAAAAAAAAAAAAAAAAAGGAGAGAGAGATTGCAAGTAAATTTTCTTAATATTTCCAAAGAAAATTCACTAGGGGAAGGGACATTGTACTTCAACAGCTTAATAAACATTGTAATTTTTAGAATATTGAGAAGCTAACTTTTTAATCTTTATACTGTTCCACTGAACAGCATAATTTAGAACTCTGAAGCAAATTGTTTTTCTCTGAGATCCGGATGTTTGTCAGATCTTTGATGTGTGATGTATCAGATAACAGGAAAATAAGCCAAGATAAAGCACCATGTGTATCTGTGTGTATATCCCCATCTATAATTTACGTGGTAGAGTTTATATAGCACCCCCTTCCGAGTACGTTTAAGGCATTTGTTATAGCAATGAAAGCAACAGTAATACTAAAAAAAGGAAGCAATAATATTTTAAAAACTACTTCGGGTTTTACAGAGGTTTACAGAGACAATGTAAAAGATTGATTTTAAAGAAAAAAAATAGATACAATATTTCTTTACATACATTAGCCTAAGATAATTATATCATTTAAAGCAAATGAGTAAGACATAGACAAGATTATTAAATTAAGTTAGTTGTTGAATACACGTAAATGGACAAATGAAAAATGTTTGAGGTGGGTTACTTCCGTCAGGTTGGTTACTGATTCTTCCTATAATGTCATTTATGCTATTAGATTTTTTGAGAAATAGAGAGGAAAAATAGTTCTCATAGCTAGTTATTTACATAGTTTTACATGTATAATTTATAGGAAAAAAATCCCATTGGATACAAAGTAGTTTCATAGAAAAATAATACTGACTGCTTAGGTTTGGGAAATCCAAGTTAGTGAGAAATTTTATCAGCTAAATAACCAACAACGGAATCCTCCTTTGCATTCTAACTGAGCCAAATTAGCCTGAAATGTTTTTTAAACAATGGTTGCTGTGCAGATGCTAAAGGTATTTATTGTCTTCCAGAAAAAAAAAAAAACAACTTCAATATTTCAAATTGCTTTAAAATGCCAAATGGCAGTTAGACCATGTTAGGAACCAATCCCTTGCCAAAATTAATATTTTAACTCATATATGCCCTATGAGAGAAGTAGCCCAGGCCAGTAAATATTGGTTTTGATATTTACGAAAATGAATCTGGCTAAAGCAATCATTTCGATTTGCAAAAAAATCCCCTTTTCACATTGATACTTCATCGTATCAGCCAATTCCCATCTCATCTGTGTATGAGTCAAATTTCAAACTATGATCCAAATGTTAAAATACACCAACTGTCTCAAAGCGGTTTTTTAGGTCATTAAGTGACATAAATCAAATCTCAAGTTCTTAAAATACGAAATGCTTCAAAAATGCTATTTTTGTAATGATTACTACCTGGTACAGAATTTGTGAAAAGTACCTGGCTGGTGGCATGCTAGGCAGAGTGTCAGATTTTAACTCACAGTTGGTGATAGAATGAACAGCGTGGCTCAGTCAGGAGCACAGGTTTACACAACAGGCAGATTCAAATCAAATCCCGTCTCCAGAAGCTGAGCCCTTGAAGTAGTCATTTAACTGTGTGCCTCTGCTTCCTCACCTGGCAAATGAGGAGTCAGTGGCCTTTTTGCCAGTGGGAAGAGGGCAAATATATATATATATGTACATACATTTGCATGTATAAAATATATACATGTATAGAACACAAATATTATATAATATATATCATATGTAATACAAACATATATACATATAATATCTGACATATAGTGGACTTAATGAGGGGAGTGCTTATTCACTTACAGCCATGAAGTAGTCTCACATTTAATATTCCTTTCCTTCTTTCTAATGATCTATTTTCATTTATAATGACTGTGACCAAGACCAGTGATTGATTTATATAAGAAAAAAGAGCTGCCATAAATTTTTTCTAGTGGGTTCAGGTAAACTTTAACTTTGTCTGTTGTGTTCACATTTTATAAGCAAATAAACAAATAAATAAATAGAACATATAACACATATTACTAAATAACATGTTACTAAATTTACCAAAACCTAACCTGTTATTTTTATTTTTTGCCAAGGAAGGTTAGCCCTGAGCTAACATCTGTTTCCAGTATTCCTCTACTGTTTTTTTATACGTGGGACGCTGCCACAGCGTGACTGATAAGTGATGTATGTCTGCGCCCAGGATCCAAACCTGCGAACCTAGGCTGCTGGAGCAGAACACGCTTAACCACTGTGCCACTGGGCCTGCCCCCTAACCTATTAATTTTAGCTGGTAAAATATGGGTGATTGTTAGATTACTTCTTTTCTTTTTAAAATTTTTCCAAAAATAAATGTTCCAGTGTTTAATTTTGTCTTGGTGTTTTGTTACGGCTCCCTGTATTCAGCAGTGTTTTAAATGTTATCTCTGGAAGAGTAAAGGTTTTTATCCCTTGTTTGGATGCTGCTAAAGTCATCTTCAGCTAAATTCACTTTGAAATCAAGAAATTAATTAGGTTAACAAATTGGCCTTAAAAAAGAAGACGAATGGAAAACAATATTTATTGAAGAGTCACAGAGAAGAATACATTTGGACATATCTTGGAGGGCATGGGACCGAAGTCTCTGGAGCCAAGCAGTAAGCCGTGGCAGGCTGGCCGTGAGGAGCCATTTGAATGAGGCAGATGGGGAGGCTATGAGTGGAATGGTTTCATTCCGCTGTTTTCCTAGGAGCTGCCCTGCTTGCTATTCTCCTCCTCCATTATCTCCATGTGCTGGAAAAGCGAGAAAAGCTCATCTAATTGAAGGTCACCTGAAGGATCTAAGAAGGCAAAGGAGACAACCTGAGATACTCAGCTGTCTTGGTGCCAATTGTAAGTTTAAATCTGAGTTCCCATATTAACTTACTGTAACACATGTCCACACAGATACAAAAAGATGTAAGTACATGTGAAAGAAACAAAATAAACTCACAAATGTGGTATCACTTATTTAGTCTAGCACCAAACATTTTGAGAGAAATAAGAAAACGAATTTCTATATAACCACAAGAGCCCAGACAAAGGGGCCTGGGAGATAAAAGAGGTAAAAATCAAGCTAGAATTCTACCCAGTTCACCCTAAATATCTGATACCGTCTTTTATGTAAGGTTTGTAGCTTTAAACAAACTTTAAAAATACAGTATAAATCCCAAAAAGTGTCACTGTGCATTTAGCAAATTGCATCCCTTTCTGAGAACTTAGAAACAGATCTATAGGCTTTGGTTTGTATTTTTGACATCACAGATCTTTTTTATTATCAAAAAAAAAATGTCATGAGACTGTAAGAACTTTCTGAAGTTAGCCAAGTGCAAATGAGTAACAGTTCAATATCTCTTAATGTAAGAAAAATAATCAGTTTAAGGCTAGAGTTTAATTGGTTTCAGATTCAATTTACTTCCTTCGTCTATGGTTTGTTATTCAGACTCTGATTTGAAGTACTTATAACAGGAACTACTTGTGCAATGAAGGATTTAGGCAAACTCCAAGAAAGCATTGTGCAAATACTCTTTTCATTTAATTGGGTTTAAGTTGCCTCCTTATTCTTTCAAGTTGATTACTAACTCACATGCACATTTCACCTCTTTCCTCTGGATAGAATCTTTTATTAATACAAAAGAGCGTTAACCTTAGAGTTTAAAATTCCTTTAAACATTTTTTAAATGTAACTTCTGCTGACATTTAACAATACACAGCAAAGATGTTTTTCTTTTTCTCTCCTCCTTTTGAGAACCTTAGAGTCATTTGATTGGTAGTGTTTTCAATCTGCAGAGAAAAGTAAAGTGATTGCACTTTGATAAGTGACTGTACCTGAATAAAATGTAAAGATTTTATATACATAAATTAGTGGCTAGCTAGATACAAATATCGTTTACAAATATTGTTTTCATGCTGCTGGACATCAAAGAAACTATATTATACAGTCCATGTAAATCAACCGAAACTTCCAGCAAGTGGCATCATTTTCTTAACAAAGATGCTTCTATGCAGTCAATATATGTGAGCGATGGATGGGTGGAGGCGGGTTATCCCTTCCCTTCTCTACAGCTCAGACTCCTGCAGCCGTAGTCAGTGAACACAACAAATCTGGAAAGAAACAAACATGGCTCCAAGTCGGAAAAATCCTCATGTGAATCAAGCACTTTGTTTTCTCCAAGTCTGGCAAGGAGAAAGTCAGAGAAATATTCCTGAGCCTGACATTGACTGTGCCAAGGTGTCCATTGACAGTGAGGAGAGAGACAAGGGAATTATGAAAACATAGGATAACCAGCACCTTGTCCTTGGGCCTTTAGTGAGGCCAGTTTCCCTGAACATAAGCCTAATGTTAATTGTCCAAATCACCAGTCTCTTAGTCATCCGTTATGAGGTATAGTGTGTTTATATGTATTCAGTTTAATAAGACTGTGCTCTTTTGAAAATTCCTATCTCAAATGACTTCAATAAATGCTTTGACATTTAAAGAGCTAAATTTGAGTTCAACTGAACACCGCATGGCCTGAGGAAAGGATGAGGAATTACTGTGCACTGTAATAGTTTTACAAGTACTGTCCACAGTTTGTAAAAACTCTTCTTGGTAATGAAACAGAAAACGGCTTCTCCCATCTCTGTAGACAAACCACCTCTTCATTCAAGCTTGATTCTCTCTTAGTCCTTTCACTTTTTTTGTAGATGTAAACCGCGACTAAACAGTAAAAAACAAAAATAAAAGTACTTCGTTTTATCAATTCAGGAAAATATAGTTAATTCAGCAAAAAAAATATTTTTATAGAATTTGTCATTTTAGATGAAATTATTTATCAAATCATCACCTGGTTTTATTCTTGGCCTGATATTAACTTAAATTCTCATTAAGCTCCTGGATGAGAATTAAGCTTTGCCCCTTTGTAAGTATATTGCAGTCTAGCGAGGAATTTTTGAAATATCTCTTAAAACCTGAGGAAGTAAAGAGAGTGATGGTTAAATCAGTGTTTCTCAAGAAGATGCGAGTGAAAGCCAAGTGTGGGGGTGAGAGCTGGGCATGGGGCTGCATAACCAGGAATACCCAGAGAATTTTTCAGAGTACATGAACCTAGCGACACCCTTCTATATCTCACCTGGACCCTAAGATGAGTCTGAATCAACAATGATGGAGGGGGAAAAGGCTGGGAGATGTGAATTTTGAAAAAAATATTTTTTAATTAAAAAATTCAATGTGAAGAAGTTCCATCTGTGATTTGTGGTTCGGATTTGTTCGTCATTCATCCTCCAGCCCTGTCCTGCCTGAGATAAACTGCTCAGGTGCACTTCAGACAGGGATGCTAAGGGATTGAAGCACACGAAAACTTCAATTCTTCTCATTCATCATTGTCCTTAAATAGCAAATTCTTAGCAATTGTTATAAAAAATTACACTTATAATGCACCACGCAGCAGATTCCATGTTTTACAAGTATTGTCTTACTCAGTGCACATACATATAACATGAGATGGGTGTTTTTATCCTTTTGTTTTAAACAAAATGAATCTGAAGTTCAGAAATGTAACGTTACTCTTAACCACTAAACAACTAAACCCAAAGTATTCTTCCCTGGATTTTTCTATATGGCCAAAGAAATTCCCATCAGCTCTTGGAAAGCAGCTGTATATATGCTAACTGGTATCAATTCGTATGTGAGGATGTTGAGTTGTGGCATGTACTTGGCTATGCCCAACAGCTGACAATCTGAATTACCACCAGAATACATTCCATTAGAGGTGGTGGATTTTGGGTAGCCCTATCATTATCCCATTGTTTGTGCAGTGGTATAACAGATAGATATTTGAAATTAATGAAGATATCATTATTGCTTTTGCATTATTTACAAATGTTATCTGAATATCAATTTTGTAAGATGGAATTTCTAGTGCATTTATGCAGCATATGATATTCACCATTGCTTATCCTTGACCTCAAATCTATTTTCTTTTTCTTGTAATCATTTAAAATGTGTTCCACAAATATTGATTGTGTGCCTGCCACAAGTGAGGGATTACGCCAGGTGCTGGGAATCCCTTTTTGAAGAAAACACAGCCTCTATTTTCAAGTAACTTGCATTCTCCTGGGAGGCACTTGAAAGGTAAAATGGCAACTGGATGTGTGTTAGGCTTGCATTTTGCCAATGAGGTATTACCATTTGGGGATCATGAATCTAACTGGTGCAATGAGTTCATTTTGAACTCAACATTTGAAACAGGTTAGGTAGACAGAAGATTTTATAGACATGGGAATAAAAGAGTAAAAGTCTAAGGACTACGTTAATATAAAGAAGTCAGGGTCAGGAGAGGAAAAGGAACGAGTAAAGGACTGGTTCAGAAGGGGAAGCCAATGAGGCAAGAGGAGAACCGAGAGAGTGGCAAACCAGAAGTCAAGCGAAGAATTGCTTCAGAATAAGGGAATGATGGCCCACACTGAATGTTGATGGTTGCTTCCATAACATGGGGGGTTGACCAATGGATTCATGAGAAGCCTTGAAATAAGGGCAGGTTCAGTGCAGTGAAGTGAAAGCCTGCCTGGAGCGAGTTCTAGAGAGAATGGCAGACAAGAAATTGAAGCACAGAATAGAGACTACACTTTCGTGTTCCATGTGTTTTTCCATTAAAACTTCAATGATTACAGTGAGAATGATTTTAGTGGGCTTATGCTAACGTGCAATAAAAGCAGACATTTTAGAAATGGAAACAGAGCAGATGGATACCATCTACTCATTTGGAGATCCATTTTAGTTCCATTGAGCTCAATTATGACTCCCTAGTAACATCTCTCGAAATATACATTTCATGACATTCTTATCAAAGTGAAAAATATGTTTTCTATGAGGGAAAAATCCTGTAACCTTTTTTCACCATCCAGTTACAGCTTATTTTTGAATTTACTTTTGTACTCCTTTAATAGAATAATAATTTATCTTGAGAGGCAGCATAGTTTCATAGTGATTAAGAGCACAGAGTATGGGGGTTCAAATCCCAGCTCAGCATCTATGGGCTTGGTGACCTTGAGCAGGTTTATGCCCCAATTTTTCCATTGGTAAATGAAGGCAATTACAGTGCCTGCCTCATAGTTCGTCTCAGGGGTCAAATGAATTAATAGGGTAATACATTTTTTAAAAATCTAGAAAAGTAGCAATGCCTGAGATGCGATAAATATTCAATATATGTTAGTTAATATTGATTAGTAAGTTTTTTAAGTGATGATACCTAAACATAATAAATTGGCAAATAAATAACAAGTAGACTGGACTCTGAAGATATGAAACAGAACTGAACTAATTTTAAACATTACGCTTTAGAAATTGGGAAGTTCTAAAAAAAATACAGAAATTGAGAAGTTCTTTTAATGTACATTTTGAGATTGTTAGACTGACTTCAAAATCAGTTAACTAATAAACTTGCAATAATAAATTAGTGTCCATCCCTGTAAATTGGAGGGATGGAGGGTATTGCAAGATTTACCTCGTAAAATACCTGGGGAAATTAAGAGATATACAACATTAAAGTGTTTAGCACAGATCTTTGAATACAATAAGCACTGAAATCTTGGATATTATAATTATGATCATTATATCCTTCTATAGATGATTTTCTCCTTGGTCTTAACAAATTTATAACACCCTTATCTATTGTGTTGCGGCAGAGCCTGCTAAGATACCCCCAGTACTGATATTTCTCTTTTCTTCTTTTGGTCATAGAACCTCCCGTGTTCTAGTTAGGTGTACATCTTCCCAGCTAGAGCCTACATTTACCACTGCCTCTGCAATTAAGTATGGTTGTGTGACAAAGTTCTTGAATAATAAATATGAGCAAAACCATATCTATATCTATCTCTATCATCTATCTCTATCATTTGTCCATCTATCTATCTATCTATCTATCTATCTATCTATCTATCTATCTATCTCGAAATATTCCAGGTCTTTCTATTAAAACAACGGAGCAGATGCATTTCTTTTTCTTTTTGTTTCTTTCCCTGAGCTGTACATGATGGACCATGCTGACCAGTAGCTTGCTCTAGGCAGAGTAAGCCAATACTCTAGGATAGTGGGTTATAAAATGTCGTCCCCAGAACAGCATCATCAGCTTATTTCCTCTAACACAAGGGAACTTTTTAGAAATGTAAATTCCCAGGTCCCATCCCAAACTTACTGAATCAGAAACCCTGGGAGTGGATTCAGACTATGTTGACAAGTCTTCCAGGAGATTCCGATGCACATAAAGTTTGAGAACCTTCCTTAGGGTATACCAGAGCAGCAGGGTAAAAGGCCCTGGGTCTCTGAATGACCTCATGCTGCAGAACCACGTGCCCTCTGTAGACTGCCTACCCTTACATGAGAGAGATATAAATTTCTGTTTTGCTTGAGGCTCAGGATTTTTGTGACCTTTGTTGCAAAAGCTTAGCAGATACTCTATTTAAAGCTATAGAGTACATTTTGGCTTCTCAGTTTATAACTGGCCAACTTTAATGGGGAAATAACAAGTAAAATTTTACATTAATAGACGTCAATAATCAAAAACTATTTATAGAAGAGTAGGGAAAATTGGCTTTCACTTTGCTGGACCTACTAATCAAAAACATGCATATACGCAGTCATGGAGTCACTCACTGTCACACATTGCACATAAGTTTTTAGTAATAGAAATATACTTCTCAGAAGCAAAGTAATCCAGAAGCAAATCACGTACAATCAGAATGATACTCACTTAAATTTAAATAATTTTACAATTAATCACATTGTAGAACTGGAATTCATAGTCTTAATTCATTTGATTCAGTGTAATTCAATAAACTGTAATAAAAATTTCATAAGAGCATATTATATTTCAGAAACTATAAAAGGCAGTGGGGAAAAAAAGATGATTAAGACATGCAAACTGCCCTAAAGGAGCTTACAGTCTCATGAGTTAATACCAATTACATTCCCAGAAGCACGTTATGAATTGCATGCTTCACAACAGGCTTTCTAGCCCATTTGAAAAAAATCTTTGTCAAAGTAATATGTAAAAAATAAGCTCTTGGGGCCAGTCCGGTGGCGCAGCAGTTAAGTTCACACTCTCTGCTTTGGCGGCCTGGGGTTTGCTGGTTCAGATATCTGGTGCGGACCTACACACTGCTTGTCAAGCCATGCTGTGGCTGGCATAGAAAGTAGAAGATGGGTACGGATGTTAGCTCAGGGCCAGTCTTCCTCAGCAAAAAAGAGGAGAATTGGTGGTGGATTTTAGTTCAGGGCTAATCTTCCTTAATAAATAAGTAAGTAAGTAAATAAATAAATAAATACCTGATTTTCTTGTTAGCTTTGGTTTAACACTTGGTGATGCTACATTCTCTTTTCATGTTGTTCCTATATTTTATTGCTAATGTTAATGGTTATGGTTTTTATGGCAGTATAATTTGCATATGATAAAATGCTTTCATCTTCAGTACACATTCTGAGGCTGAGATGATGCATGAAGACGTGATGTAAAAGGTTTAAGTGAATTTAGCAAAGATTTTAAATCCCAGGTCTGATATTTACTATGAGGCCCTTGACAAGTTACTTAACCTCTGTAAACTTAATTTTCCATCCTAAAATGGTGACAAGAATGTCTACTTCCGTTGTTTTTCTGAGAACTCCCTCAGCTGCTGCCCCTTGATGTTTACACTTCTCTTCCCGCTCCCTCCAGTGGGTCTCATCCCCATCACCACGTTGAAACTCTCCCCGCCAGGGTCACCCTGCCCTCCAGGTTGAAAGTCAATGGGCGTGTCTCAGTCTATCATATATGAACTTTCTGCAACGCTCCTCCCCAAGGCCACACCAGCCTCCAGGTTGTTAGAATGATGGACATCCTTCAGTCTTACTGTGTTTGAACACACTGTACCATTAGGCATCTCCTTCAAGACACTCTTTTCTCTTGAGTTTTTGTGGGCACGTTCTCTTGTTTTCCCCCCATATCTGAATGTGCTTATTAGTGTTCTTTAATAGCTCCTCCTCGTCCTCTCCCTGCCCTTAAATGCCTATGACTGGGTATTTTTCTCCCTCAAATGTTCTTGTCTTGTCTTCTCTTCTGTTCCCCTCCTCCTCTTCCTCTTCTCCCTCCCTCCCTCTGTCTCACTGTCTCTTCCTTACTTTAATCTAATCTTAAAGGATCTCATCTACTCCTGTGGTTTTAGATACAGTTTATGAAGGAGACTTCATATTACTATCACTAACCCAAAGCTCTTTTTTTGAATGACAGATCTGTCAATTTTATTGGATATCTCCATTTTTTTCCCCATAGGGTATTCAAATTCAACGTACCCCCATCTTCCTCCTAAAACTGCTTCTTTCCCCAGTATTCCTTATGTCAGTAAATTGCACTTGTAGTTATCTAATTGTTTAAACCTCCATGGTAAGCATTTTTATTCACCTGTCTCCTTTACCTTGCAGACTCTTGGTGTGACTGTGGCAACACATTTGCTAATTCTTCTCCCTAATCTACTTTCACCACCATTCTAATCCAATCTCTACCCTTTAGCAAGAATGATTTATTTTTAATGGAATTGATCATGTGAGGCTTGTATTGAATGTTTTTTTCTTTTTTTGGTGAGGAAGACTGGCCCTGAGCTAACATCTATTGCCAATCTTCCTCTTTTTACTTGAGAAAAATTGTCATTGAGCTGACATCTGTGGCAATCCTCCTCTATCTCGTATGTGGGATGCTGTCATGGCATGACTTGATTTGTGGTGCCTAGGTCTGCGCTTGGGATCCAAACCCATCAACCCCAGGCCACTGAAATAGAAAGTGTGAATTCACCACCAAACCACCAGGCTGGCCTCCCGTATTTAAAATTCTTAGATAACTTTACCATACTTGTTAGTTCAAAATTCTTAATATGTGTAAACTAGATGACACCTGGAATCTTCACACTTTCAAATCTGGGGACTATTAGATCATATTACCATTTGATGCCCCCTGGGGGTGTAAAGATTCCATGATTTTTTAAAATTCCCCAGGTTGGGGAAGGGTGGGTGCTGTCAAGAGCCCTGTGGGTTCCAGTTCTAGTTCTGGCAGAGGCTTTATCTTTTTCACTTCAGGCCACTCAGATGTGAAAATTGAGCTTTTACTTAACTCCCATCAAGTATCCTATTCCCCACTAAAAGGGGTGTGTGTGTGTGTGCTCATGTATGTGACTGTGATTGAATTTAGTGAAGATTCTCATGAGCGTGAGAACATATCAAATCTCATATTGTAGCAACTCATAGCAATTAAAGTTGTGTATTAGACTTCCGAATTTTCTAAAGTTGTTCCCCCCTACTTCATACCTGAGTTTCTTGTGAATCCTTAATTCTCTAAAGTTGCCAACATTTTATCATTCCAATAGCAGATACTTCTGTGTCCTATGCCACGTCTTCTCATAACACCTGATTTCATGCAGGTGTCACGGACAGCTCTATGTGCCCTCCCGAGATCTCACCTTTTCTGCCTCTGGGCTTTCTCCAGTGCCTTGAGAAGCTGCTCAGTCTGTGTGCAGAAGCAGGCAAAAGTGTGGGGTGTTAACACCCTTGAGGGAAACTTTTGATAGAGATCATCTGAGACAGATTCTTCAAGGTTTCTCAGAGAATTCTGGTAGGATGGAATATGGTTACCCATCATAGCTACCAGGTCAATAACACTCCCTTTATTGGCCTTCCTTCCTTCTCCAATCTCACCCTCTTCACTCCCTCACTCTACGTTCTGAGATCACCTCCCAAATAAACTCCCAGGTCTAAAACCGCGTCAAGAGCTTTGTTTCGGGGAAATGCAACATAAAGCAGTTTCTCTGTCCCCTCTTTCTTCTCTACACCTTTCTTCTCATCTCTTCCTCACTTGAGCAGAAGAAAAAAAAGAAAGAAGTAAAAATAATGTGCCCTCCTTCTCTCAGGTAGAACAGAATCAGGAATACTTCTGCCTTCAGTGGCTCTATCTCCACATCAAAGGCCTAATCAAGGATCTTCTGCAGACAAAGATAGTCTTTGCCAGAAGATATTCTGGTACCAATTAAGTAGGATATTATTCACCTCTTCATACATGGTTGAAGAGCCCATTTGTAATATCTCCTTGCCTCCCTTCTTTGATTCATCTAAAATGCCTCATTCTTGTATTTGCTCTGCTCCAGCCAGACATGCTGATTTAATTTAATTCTTTAGATGTATCAGTCCTTGTCAGATTCTGTTGCAGGTGCCTGTAGCTCCTCCCTGCTTGGCTAATTTCTACATTTTCTTCACATCTCTTTTATCCTTACATCTCTTCAACATTTCTTAGATATCACTTCTTCAGGAAGTTATCCCTTGACCTCCTTATTATATCTTCCATATTACATGATCTTTCATAAGCTCTTACATTTTGATAAATAAATGACAAGCAATAGGATATATTGGGTTTTATGAGGAAGGCATTCGGGTTAAAACTAATTTGGCCCGAGCTCATTTTTCCAAAAGAGCCTGACGTGGCCTGTTGAGCATGCAGTGCACATCTACTTTAAACATTTACTATGTCCCAAAGACAAGAAGGTGCCCCTAAAGAGCGATGATGTTTGCAAAAGTAAGCAAGCAAATGTATTACCGCTAGCAGGAGTAGGGTGAAGAATCTTGTTAGGAGGTTGACAAATAGGAACAATTTTCTTCTCCAGGTGAAATCCTTTTATTTTTGATTACATGAAACCCTATTTCCCTGTTAACTACTCCTCGTTCCTTTTCCCTTTATTTCTACAGATAGTTTCTTGTAATTTAAATGCTCTGAGACCCCTGAAACAATTACCTCAAGTTGTAGGACTCGTGAAAACTGGTTGCTTAGGAGGTCAAACAGAAAAGAGGAAGAAAATAAAGAGTCATTACACTATTTAAAGTTCTGTGAATCTAATTTACCTTCATAAGTAATTTTTCTCTACTAGTAGTCTTTCTAGTGAGAGCAATGCTTAATGAGAACTATGCCTTGGGCAAATTATTCTGGGGATTTGAACACTGTAGCAAATAGCTGAGATAAAAAGACAATGAGTAGAACATGTATTTCCTTCTGACTTATAATGAGTGGGCAGTAATGGTAAATAATATCCGTTTTCCTTTTGTCTAACACATTGTATTAATTGCTACCAATACTTTGGATTTGCCAGTAAGTTCTAAGCGTTAACATCACACTGTGCAAAACATTTCCATTTCAATTCTTCAAGGTTATTAGCTTGTTTAAAGTTCAATTTATACACCTTACATTTTTCAAAATAACATTTAACTTCTTGTTAATGACAGACTAGGCATTGAAAATGACCCAAAGGAATATAAAAATCGCTGGAAAATTTCATCTTGAGGAGTAGGTAAAGAAGTATGCTGTTAGTGTACCAGAAATTGTTAGGGAAATGTACACAAATTATATTGCAGGAAATGCAAGAATGAACTAAGGGGCTTCTAGCTAGTGATATGCCACATAAGGAATGTCTTAGAATGAATAAAAAAATGTCGACAACTTTTTTTTCTTTTTTTTCTGCTTTGTCTCCCCAAATCCCCCCTGGTACATAGTTGTATATCTTAGTTTCAGGTCCTTCTAGTTATGGCATGTGGGACGCCGCCTCAACGTGGCCTGATGAGGGGTGCCATGTCCACACCCAGGATCCGAACCAGGGAAACCCCAGGCCACCGCAGCGGAGCACGTGAACTTAACCACTCGGCCATGGGGCCGGCCCAGACAACTTTTTGTATAAAATGGGATTAGAAAAATGATGTGATAGCAGTAGGGCAATGTGGGGTTAAAGAGGACCTACGCAGATGATCAAGTGGAGAGGGGAAAAAATGATGATGCAAGAGAGAAAGAGGGAAACAGTGGACTAAATCTTGCTGACAGAGCAAAAGGAGACACAGCCTGGTGTGTATGTGGAGCAGCTAGTCTTCGATAGGCTCATGGGCAGTCTATTCATTGCATAAGAGGAAGACTGAGCCTAAAGCTCCAGGCGCCGATAGGTAGGTAGCTGTGGTGGGAGCTTATGATGGCTCTTTTCTCATTGTCTGAATTTTCAATAAATGAGGATAGGAGAAAAAGTGTTAGGTGTTTGAGAAAGAAGTGATATGAGGTAATTGGGTTTAATAGTTGGAAAGTTGGAAAAAATTTGGAAAATGTTACAGAAGGTTAAAATGATGAATGAGATATATATATTAAAACATAAGTAGAATTCAGAAATAAAAAATTAGGTGAGTACTGCAGGTGCAGAATGATACATAGAGTATATTATTTGTGTAAATTTAAAACATTCATCCATGTTTATAGGAAGATGTAAACGTATGCAGAAGTATTAAAAAAAAAAAACACAAAAAACTCTTGCAGAATATAGACCAGAATGGTGGCAGTGGTTTCCCAAGTAGAGGGAAGAGGGCAGCTGGGAAAGGGACAGGGCAGGGAGCCATGGTGGAAGCAAATGTGGGTGGCTAAAGAGCTATTAAGCTTTTCCTGAAATGTTATTTCTTTAAAAAAGACTTGCAGCAAAGATGACAAAGATGAAGAACTATTAATTCAGAATGATGGCAGAGATAGAAGTACTAGGATATAACCTCTTTTATGTATTTTGTTGTTTTTCAAAACAAAATGCATATAAAGTGGAAAGAAAAGTGGATAGAGACACAGAAAACCTGCAAATTTTACACTGAACCCTCAATCTTAAAACTGTCCAAAGGTCAAAAATTAAAGAAGTATTTAGTTATTCAAAATAATATATTAATACTGTTGATTTATCAAATGGTCTTTTCACACGTCCTTGGTTTATCTATACCCTTAGTAAATACTAAAGTCAAAATAGTACAGACCACATCTTCTTTGAAAAATGCAAGTAAAATATAAAAAGAATGACACTGTTATAAATAATAATTTCAAAATCCAATTATTCAGAAATTTGTAAATATTTTCCCCACAAAAATAAGACAAAACAAAAAAAATTCTTGTGTAAAAGAGGAGGACAATTTTGAATTATAAGTTGTATAAGAAATCACGTGAATGGATCCAAGATGGCGCCGTGAGTAGTCCTCTTTGTCTCTCCCCCTTCGAGTCTACAATTATTTGGACACTTATCGCTTGACAAAGGATATCCAGACAGCATCTCAGGACGTCTGAGATACCCACGCGACTATACATCGGAAGGCGGATGGACTTTCCTCTGGGAGGATGTGGAAATAGGTGAAAACTCTCTGACCCCGACGAGCAGCCTAGTACCTGCAAGCGGCTTTCTTCCAACGGACGCCCCCAGAGGACCTACACACATCTAGGGCAGGAGCGAGCACACAACAGAGGAGCGACGGTGGAAACAGGTGACCAGAACCCTACCTAAACCCCCCGCAATTACTCCTAAACGCAGAGGGAAACTTTGGAGTTGCACACCTGAGCCCGTGGGGAGAGTCTCTCCCCGCCATTGGCGGGGAGACCCCGCCTGGTGTTCGCGGCGCCCGGAGGGTCCCAGAGAGAGTCGCTGAGGGTATGGTGGTGTCCCAGCTGCCGTTGCCTGCCCCGTGGGACTAGGGATTGCCGGAGATCTCGGAGAGGACCGGGGCTGGGGGAAGTTTCGAAGGCCGGCTCTGCGACCCGGAGGGGAATCTCCGGAGTTCTGCCTGGGCAGCAGACAAAGCTCTCTGTCTGCCATTAGCAGAGGGGCCACGCCCAGCATTCACGGCTCCGGGAGAGGCCCGGAGAGAATCCCAGAGGGTGGGGCGACCCCTAGCTGCCGTTGCCTGCCCCGTGGGACTAGGGATAGCCGGAGATCTTGGAGAGGACTGGGGCTGGGGGGAGTTCCAGAGACCCAGCTTCGTAGCCTAGGAGGAAACCCTACAGGCTCACAGCAGCCTTAGGGAAAGCCTCTGCACAGCACCAGTAGAAGGCACCCAGCCGCCAGCCACAAGGCTGGAAGACCCCAGGGCAAAAGCAGCATAGCTAGGTGAACTAACCACAGACTGTAGAAGATGCCAATAGCTCTCCTGCGACCCATAGAGGACAAGTGAGATTTGGTGGGTGCCGACAGCAATGGAGCGACAAATATAAGTGATCCCACCCCTGGCCACTGGAAAAGCCCATAACACCATTGCAGACCCCAAGGAGAGAGCACATCTAGGTGGGCTGCAACAGTAGGCACCAGCAGCCTGAAACCCCCCTGTGACGGCCCCCACGGCAGAGGAGGGAATCCAAAGGGCCACTGTGGCTACGAGGAGGGGCCCAGGCCCAGTTAGCAACTGCAGACAGGGTTCCTGGTTGGTGCAGTATAAACAGCTGCTCCCCCACCGCAGCAGCTGAAACAAGTGAAAGGAGCAACTAAACTCTATCTCCATGCGGAGGCACAAATCAACAACATCAAGCAATATGAAAAAATACATTAAATCTCCAGAACAGAAAGAAAGTAACAAATACACAGAAAACAATCCCAAAGAAAATGAGATATATAACCTAAATGATGATGACTTCAAAAAATTCTCAATGAGTTAAGAGAGAATTCTGACTGACAACTCAACGAGTTCAGGAGCTATGTCACAAAAGAGTTTGATACGATAAAGAAGAACCAAACAGAAATATTGGAAATGAAGAACACAATAGAGAAGATTAAGAAAAATCTAGATGCTCTGAACAGTAGGGCCAATAATATGGAGGAAAGAATTAGCAATTTGGAAGATGGCAATATAGAATTGCTGCAGGCAGAGGAGGAGAGAGAAGCAAGACTAAAAAAAAATGAAGAAACTCTCCGAGAATTATCAGACACAATTAGGAGATGCAACATAAGGATTATAGGTATACCAGAGGGAGAAGAGAAGGAGAAAGGGGCAGAAAGCCTATTCAAAGAAATAATGGCTGAGAACTTCCCAAATCTGGTGAGGGAGATGGATCTTCAGGTGACAGAAGCCAATAGATCTCCAAACTTTATCAATGCAAGAAGACCAACTCCACGGCATATAGTAGTGAAGCTAGCAAAAGTCAACGACAAGGAGAAAATACTAAGGACAGCCAGGCAAAAGAAACTAACCTACAAAGGAACCCCCATCAGGCTATCAGCAGATTTCTCAGCAGAAACTTTACAGGCTAGAAGAGAGTGGAATGATATATTCAAAAATCTGAAGGACAAAAATCTACAGCCGAGAATTCTCTACCCAGCGAAAATATCCTTCAAATACGATGGAGAAATAAAAACTTTCCCAGATAAACAAAAATTAAGGGAGTTCATTGCCACAAAACCTCCTCTTCAGGAAATCCTCAGGAAAACCCTCATTCCTGAAAAATCCAAAAAAGGAAAGGGGCTACAAAACCAAGAGCAGAGGAGACAAGTAGAAGGACAACAACAGAGAGTAGCAGCTCTACATCAGAACAGATTAAACCATGGGACGAGAAACAAAGGAAACTGAAGAAAACTGGAAAACCAAGACACAAAATGGTATTGGTAGGCCCCCACATCTCAATAATCACTCTAAATGTAAATGGATTGAACTCCCCAATCAAAAGACACAGAGTGGCAGGATGGATCAAAGAACAAGATCCAACAATATGCTGCCTCCAGGAAACACACCTCAGCCGCAAAGACAAACACAGACTCAGAGTGAAGGGATGGAGAACAATACTCCAAGCTAATAATGAACAAAAGAAAGCAGGTGTCGCTATACTAATATCAGACAAGGTAGATTTCAAAGCAAAACAGATAAAGAAAGATAAAGAGGGACAGTATATAATGATAAAAGGGACTCTCCACCAAGAAGACATAACACTTATAAATATATACGCACCCAACACAGGAGCACCAAAATTTGTAAAGCAACTCTTAATAGAACTAAAAGAAGACATCAACAACAATACAATAATAGTAGGGGACCTCAACACACCATTAACACCAATGGACAGAACATCCAGACAGAAAATCAACAAGGAAATAATAGAATTAAATGAAAAATTAGACCAGATGGACTTAATAGATATATATAGAACACTTCATCCAAAAACAGCAGGATACACATTCTTCTCAAGTGCACATGGAACATTCTCAAGGATTGACCATATTTTGGGAACCAAAGCAAACATCAATAAATACAAGAGAGTTGAAATAATATCAAGCATCTTTTCTGATCATAATGCTATTAAACTAGAAATCAACTACAAGAAAAAAGCAGAGAAAGGTGCAAAAATGTGGAGACTAAACAACACGCTTCTCAACAAACAATGGATCATTGAAGAAATTAAAGAAGAAATCAAATTTTATCTGGAGACTAATGAAAATGAGAACACGACATACCAAATCATTTGGGATGCAGCAAAAGCAGTCCTAAGAGGGAAATTCATCGCAATACAGGCTCACCTCACTAAACAAGAAAAAGCTCACATAAGCAACCTCAAACGACACCTCACAGAACTAGAAAAAGAAGAACAAACAAAGCCCAGAGTCAGTAGAAGGAGGGAAATAATAAAAATAAGAGCAGAAATAAACGATATTGAAACAAAAAAGACAATAGAAAGGATCAATGAAACAAAGAGTTGGTTCTTCGAAAGAATTAACAAAATTGACAAACCCCTAGCCAGACTCACCAAGAAAAGAAGAGAGAAATCGCAAATTAATAAAACTAGGAATGACAGAGGAGAAATCACAACAGATACCAATGAAATACAAGAGATCATAAGAGAATACTATGAAAAACTATATGCCAACAAACTGAACAACCTGGAAGAAATGGACAAATTCCTAGACTCCTACAATCTCCCCAAACTGAATCAGGAAGAAATGGAGAATCTGAATAGGCCAATCACAAGTAAGGAAATAGAAACGGTAATCAAAAACCCCCCCAAAAATAAGAGTCCAGGACCAGACGGCTTCTCTGGAGAATTCTACCAAACATTCAAAGAAGACTTAATACCTATTCTCCTCAAACTGTTCCAGAAAATTGAGAAAGATGGAGAACTCCCTAACACATTCTATGAAGCCAACATCACTCTGATCCCCAAACCTGACAAGGATAACACAAAGAAGGAGAACTACAGGCCGATATCACTGATGAACATAGATGCAAAAATCCTCAACAAAATTTTGGCAAACCGATTACAGCAATACATCAAAAAGATTATACACCAGGATCAAGTGGGATTTATACCAGGGACACAGGGATGGTTCAACATCCGCAAGTCAATCAACGTGATACACTACATCAACAAAATGAAAAACAAAAACCACATGATCATCTCAATAGATGCAGAGAAAGCATTCGACAAGATCCAACACCCATTTGTGATAAAAACCCTCAGTAAAATGGGTATAGAAGGAAAGTACCTCAACATAATAAAGGCCATATATGATAGACCCACAGCCAACATCATACTCAATGGACAAAAACTGAAAGCCATCCCTCTGAGGACAGGAACAAGACAAGGGTGCCCACTTTCACCACTCCTATTCAACATAATACTGGAGGTGCTGGCCAGAGCAATTCAGCAGGAAAAAGAAATAAAAGGAATCCAAATAGGCAACGAAGAAGTAAAACTCTCGTTGTTTGCAGATGACATGATCTTATATATAGAAAACCCCAAAGAATCCACAGAAAAACTATTAGAAATAATCAACAACTACAGCAAAGTAGCAGGGTATAAAATTAACGTGCATAAATCAGTAGCATTTCTATACACTAACAATGAACTAACAGAAAAAGAACTCAAGAACTCAATCCCATTCACAATCGCAACGAAAAGAATAAAATACCTTGGGATAAACTTAACCAAGGAAGTGAAGGATCTATACAATGAAAACTACAAGACTTTCTTGAAAGAAATTGACGATGGCATAAAGAGATGGAAAGACATTCCTTGCACATGGATTGGAAGAATAAACATAGTTAAAATGTCCATACTACCTAAAGCAATATACAGATTCAATGCTATCCCAATCAGAATCCCAAGAACATTCTTCACAGAAATTGAACAAACAATCCTAAAATTCATATGGGGCAAGAAAAGACCGCGAATTGCTAAAGCAATCCTGAGCAAGAAAAACAAAGCCGGAGAAATCACAATCCCTGATTTCAAAACATACTACAAAGCTACAGTGATCAAAACAGCATGGTACTGGTACAAAAACAGGTCCACAGATCAATGGAACAGAATTGAAAGCCCAGAGATAAAACCACACATCTATGGACAGCTAATCTTCGACAAAGGAGCAGAGGGCCTACAATGGAGAAAAGAAAGTCTCTTCAACAAATGGTGCTGGGAAAACTGGACAGCCACATGCAGAAGATTGAAAATTGACCAGTCTTTTTCACCACACACCAAAATAAACTCAAAATGGATCAAAGACCTAAAGATTAGGCCTGAGACAATAAGTCTTTTGGAAGAGAATATAGGCAGTACACTCTTTGACATCAGTTTCAAAAGAATCTTTTCGGACACTGTATCTCCTCAGTTGAGGGAAACAATAGAAAGAATAAACAAATGGGACTTCATCAGACTAAAGAGCTTCTTCAAGGCAAGGAAAAACAGGATTGAAACAAAAAAAAAGCTCACTAATTGGGAAAAAATATTTACAAGCCACTTATCCGACAAAGGGTTAATCTCCATAATATACAAAGAACTCACACGGCTTAACAACAAAAAAACAAACAACCCGATCAAAAAATGGGCAGAGGACATGAACAGACATTTCTCAAAAGAAGATATGAATATGGCCAATAGACACATGAAAAGATCTTCATCATCGCTAATCATCAGGGAAATGCAAATCAAAACTACACTAAGATATCACCTTACACCCGTTAGATTGGCAAAAACATCCAAAACCAAGAGTGACAAATGTTGGAGAGGTTGTGGAGAAAAAGGAACCCTCATACACTGTTGGTGGGAATGCAAACTGGTACAGCCACTATGGAAAACAGTATGGAGATTTCTCAAAAAGTTAAAAATAGAAATACCCTATGACCCAGCCATCCCATTACTGGGTATCCAGCCTAAGAACCTGATATCAGAAATCTCAAGAGTCCGTTGCACCCCTATGTTCATCGCAGCATTATTTACAATAGCCAAGACGTGGAACTAGCCTACATGCCCAGAAACTGATGATTGGATAAAGAAGATGTGGTATATATACACAATGGAATACTACTCAGCCATAAAAAAAGACAAAATTGGCCCATTCACAACAACGTGGATGGACCTCGAGGGTATTATGTTAAGCGAAATAAGCCAGTCAGAGAAAGACGAACTCTATATGACTCCACTCATAGGTGGAAATTAGTATATTGAAAAGGAGATCTGATCGGTGGTTACCAGGGAAAAGGGGGGGTGGGGGGAGGGCACAGAGGGGGAAGTGGTGTACCCACAACATGACTAACAAAAATGTACAACTGAAATCGCACAAGGTTGTAATCTATCATAACATTAATAAAAAAAAAGAAATCACGTGAATGGACACAACTCCATGTTAAAATGTTTGTAATGCAGCCACATTTGCACTTAAAAGCACACTAATGGCCTTATTTTGTTTTCTTTTTAAATGAGAAAGGGAAAAAAGGAAGGAAGGAAAGAAGTGAGAGAGGAGGAAAAGAAAGAAAGGAGGGCAAGAGGAAGAACTGGTTTTTCATCTTAGCTCAGAAAACAAGGAACAATGAAACAATCCTAAGGACTCAGGCAAATATGTTAATATCAATAACAATTTCACCTTGATGAATTATAAACATAGAAAGACTCTATAAATAATGTACATTTTGAGGTTCATAACATCAATATATTAATAAAAATTGACAAATCTTTGTTAAGACTAATTAAAAATAAAATAGCTACATCACGAATATTAGAAATGAGACATTACATTACGCTGAAATTTATGCTCCATGAGTGTGCGGATTTTTGTCTGTTTCATTTGCTGTCATATATCCACACCTCAGATCAGTGCTGGCACATAACAGCCCTCAACACATCTTTGTTGGATAATTGTGGATCAGATTCTAAACATGTAAGAGAAAACTAACATCAACTCTTTACTAATAACTATTAAAATCTAGATGTATAGGGTAATATTCTAGGAAAATATATATCACCAAAGGAAGTAAAAGCATAAAAAACAATAATAATTTCAAAATGCATTAAAAAATTATTGTCTCATTAATAGGAATCGGGCTGAGAAGATCTTAGGGTCTCCTTTCTTTCAAATTTTTAGGAAATACATACTTTTCATGCTTTACATATGGTCACAGGACTTTGAAAAAAATGGAAGGTTTTCTAATCCATTTCATGAAAGTAACATAATCTGGATACCAAATCCTAGAAGGTATTGCATAAACATGTCAGAGTAGATATCAGTTTTACTATAGTACATAAGGGCAGCTTTTCTAATTAAAATCAAGTTTTTAATATTAAAAGAAAAATGGAAATGAAAAGAATACTTCAAAAATGGGCTATTCTTTCTCCAGTACCCTACGTGATCAAATACACTCCAATCTTAAAGTTGTTATAGTTCTTTATGGAAATTGGTTGACCAGTAAATGAAAAGTATTCTCTGTATTTTTCTCTGTCTCTGGTCCTCTCTCTCTCTTTGCCTGTCTTCTGAACAACCTCAATCTCAGCGGTTTAGGATGCTGGAAAGTCTTCTAAGGCATCTTCGAGGGTTGGTGGTGGTGCAGAAAGGAAAGCTCTCTCAACTCTCACCCCACAGCTGTTTTTCTGGGTTACTAAACAGACCCAGCTTGAGATCACAAGACAGAGCAATATTGAAGCCCCGTTGCAGCCATGTGACAGAGAAGAGAATAGTGGTTAAGATGCAGATTCAAGAAGATTTAATTTCAAATCCCAACACGACCACTTATTAGATGTGTGCAAACTTGAAAACATTACTGTACCTTTCTCTACCTCTGACTTTTAATCTAACACAGGAATACCGGATGGTTACTTTTAGAAATAAGTGAGTTAAGCACTCAGAACACTGAGTCGGTTCTCTTAGAGTGTTAACTAACATCTTGTTATATTATTTTTTCACGAAAATTATAATACACAGAGTGCTCTCAGTGTCTTTCCTTTCCCTCCAGATTCCTTACGTATATTTCTTTCTGAATGACTATAATGCAGAGGTGAAATAGCAATTTATATGTAGTTTTTCCTTTTCTTCTGTCTCTCTCTCACCTTCTTACCTCAGTGATATTATTGAGTTTCTGCCAGACTTCTCCACTTCCTAAGAAAGCATTGGTTTTTTTCCCTGAGAATTTTAAGTTAGTCTTTTGTTTCTTTCTTCACTTTGGTTGTATCTGCAGAAATTCCTCAAAGATTTTTGGAAAACCGTGTCATTTATTTAACAAATATTTATTGAGTATCTCCTTTACAGCTGGTATTAAAGAACAAGTACAAAACTTCGCCCTCATGAAGCTTACACTACATTATTGGAGACAAACAATAAACTAGTTAAGAAATATATAAATATGAAAAAGATTAAATAATTGTATGGATAACATAAATACTTTGCTATGATAGAGGATAGAGTCATTCAAGGGTAGGGGGCTTGAGTTTCTTCATTGCATAAGATGGTCAGAGAAAGCCTCTTTAAGGAGGTGAAATTTCATCAGAGAGCTGTAAGGCAGGAGGGTGGTCCAGATTGCAGGAGCAGATTATCAGCACTTACCAGAGGTGGGAAAGAGTTTGGCTCACTGTAGGATCCAAGGCTGGTATGAATGGAGTGCAGCAGGAAAACAGGAGAATGGCTCCACCTGAGGTTAGCAAGGTTGATGAGTCAAGTCACAAATCATCTCTTGTTGGGGTAAGTAGATAGATGGAGATATCATTTAGTGAGATGGAAAGGATTGGAGAGGAGCACATCTTTTGAAGAGAGAGAAAATAATATTTAAATTTCGGACATGTTAACTTTGAGATTCTTGTTAAACATTTGTACCAGATTGTGTTAATTGTTCCCAACTATTCACTGACCTTTCCTGCAGGAAGGTTATAATCTCCTGCCCCATTGATGTCAGGCTTGGCCATGTGATTTACTTTCACTGTTGAAATGTGAGTGTAAGTGACATATGCCACTCCGGACAAAAAGCTTTAAGAGTTATCGTGTGGTTTTTCCGTTATTCTTTCTTCTCTGTCATGAAAGCAGCGTACTCCAGATAGGACTTATCCTCTCAGCCTTGATTCAAGGATGAAAAAGACACATATATTAGAGCTCTTTACTGACAAAGAAGTAACATGTAGTGAGGGACTGGGTGGCGTATAAACAGAAATGTATTTCTCATAACTCTGGAGGCTGGGAAGTCCAAGATCAAGGCACCGGCAGATTTGGTGAGTGGTGAAGCCCTACTTCTTGGTTGATAGACAGCAGTCTTTTCACTGTGTCCTCAGATGATGAAAGGGATGAGAGAGCTCTCTGGCATCTCTGTTATAGGGACAATAATCCCACTCATGAGGGCTCCACCTTCATGACCTAATCACCTCCCAAAGACTCTACCTCCTAATACCATCACATTGGGGATTAGGTTTCAACATATGAATTTGGGGGGACACAAACATTCAGTCTGTAACAGGAACCAAGCTTGGTGCCACTCCAAAATCGAAGTTTTAAAGAAAAGAAGTGGTTGCAAAGAAGATTGATCAGTAAGAAGATAATGAAAAAGCAGGAGAGAAGAGAGGGAGGAGTCAGCTGAGTCTAACACTGCAGAAGAGTTAGAAAAGAAAGTGCTTCTTAACCTAGAATTATGGAAGTCATATTCTTTGTGACCTTGACAAGATCAATTTAATTTGAGAGGTCGAAGTGGATTTAAGGAGGAGTTGACCAAATGTGTGATTGTTTCCCTTAATTAATTTTTTTGTGCATGTGACGAAGATTGGCCCTGAGCTAAAGATTGTCACTGAGCCAACATCTGTGCCAGTCTTTCTCTGTTTAATGTAGGATGCCTACACAGCCTGGCTTGCTGAGCGCTACTAGGTCTGCACTCGGGATCTGAACCTGCAAACCCCAGGCAGCTGAAGCTGAGCACGTGAACTTAACCACTAAACCACACGGGGCCGGTCCCTGATTTCCCCTATTTTGACGTATCTTGTGGTCATTTGGTTAGGACTTAGGAGATGAATAGATATCTATGTTCAAGCCCTTCACTTAAATTTACCATAAAACAAGGAATTTTAAATGCCTTAGCAGGGCAGCATAATAACCTTTGAAAAACTCTATTTGCCCATATTCTATATATGTATTTTTCTAAAGAAAAATGGTTACTAGTTTGAGATTGAGTTTTTCTTCCTTCTTTTTTCTTTCAAAAATGTTGTTACTTCCCAGGATGCTGAAGGTTAAATGAGTCTCCATTAATTCTCTCAGGTCCACACCTTTCATCTGGAAATATTGTTGTGGACATTTTCAGACTTTTACTTAAAGTAAAACTACAATTTCAGAAAAATCTCATTATGTGGGATATGTCCATCAAACAATTTTCTTGTCACTAAGAACTCCATAAATACACTTAATGGGCAACATTGTAATAGCAGTGGAAAACCTAGCACAAAACTGGTTATTTACGCACTTATCTTGCAAAAAGGTTTTCTATTAGGTTTCTCTCTTCTTGAAGAAAGAACTAATAAAAAATCGCTATTACTATTTGCAGTGTAGTCTTTGATGATAATATTGTCCCTACTTTGAATATCTCTCTCAATTGGTAAATAAGCCCAAATGGAATTCACATCTTCTATAGTAACATATTCCTTTATGACATTTCTGACAAAAGCTTTGCAGGATTTTGTGTTATGGATTCCTAGTTGAGAAGACAATAGAGGCACAGAAAGTAATAACAAACACACCTCCAGGAGTATGTAATGGCTTAAAAAGTGTGCTATATTCTTTTGAATGGAGATTATGTGTGCAAATACTGCAGTTTAGATGACAGAATCAAAAATAACTGCAATTGAGGACAACAGAAGTAAGATGATTTTTGTAAACAGAAAAACAAGAATTTTTTTCATAGAAGATGGGTATTACAGTGGATAAAACCTATCATGTAAACACTGAAGGTGCTGGATGAAATAATTCCCCCATATCATTTCTTCTAAATGTTTCCTGGGAATTGTACATTTTACAGGTCATGAAAATTGCCAAAACCAAAAACTCAATTAGAAAGCAATCTCAGCAGTCGAGGACAGAATCAAAAGCCTACAAACATCAGAAAACCTCCAAATAGCAGAGCAAACGTCATAAGCATTATCTATTCATCCCACAAGTGTTAATTGCATACCTACTGTGTGACTATCAGTGAGCTAGGTGCTGGAACAGATGACTAATCAGAGATGATTTTCCTTAAGAATCCTACCACCTAGTGGGGACTGGGGAATAAATATGTTGATATAATTATGAATATTTACTCAGGAATAAGTTGTACATTTAATTACACGATATCCATTCAAGAATTCTAGATGTCACTTTAAAGCTACTTTCCCCTAAATTTAATTATATTATTGTATGATTATTTTTATTATATAGATGAATGTAGACATTTAGAGCTGAGGTTTCATAGAAACGATAGCATTTACAATACAAATGAGTCAAGAAAGGGCATTCTTTGACTTTTTTTTCACACAGACAGGTATAATAGAAATATAATATGTTACACATATTTCGTCTTCAATTTGATCAGTTTTGATATATTTGTAGCACCACAATCAAGATAGTGGACATTTCCATTGCCCCCAAAGTTTCCTCGTGTCTCTTTTGCAATCCACATTTCCCTCTATACTCCATCCCCAGGCAACCACTGATCTGTTTACTGTCACTATGCATTAGTTTGTATTTTTCTAGAATTTTATAAATAGATGTCATACTGTATGCACTCATTTTACTTTTTAAAGATTGGCAGCTGAGTTAACATCTGTTGCCAATCTTTTTTTTTTTCTTCTTTTCCCCAAAGCCCCCGAGTACATAGTTGTGTATTCTAGTTGTAGGTCCTTCTGGCTCTGCTATTTGGGATGCCATCTCAGCATGGCTTGATGAGTGGTGCTAGGTCCGCACCCACGATCTGAACGGGTGAAACCCTGGGCCACCCAAGTGGAGTGTGCGAACTTAACCACTGGGCTATGGGGGTGGCCCAAATGCACTCGTTTTTGCTTTGCTTCTTTCACTCAGCATGATTTTAAGGTTTATCCATGTTATTGTATGTATCAATAGTGTACTCCTTTCTGGAGCTAGGTAGTAAGTAGGTGGTAAATCCACAATTTGTTTCTTTAGTCACCTTTTGGAAGACATTTAGGCTGTTCCCAGTTTTTGGCTAAACTGCTGTGAATATTTGTGTATAAATCTTTCTGTGGACATATGTTTTCTTTTCTCTTGGGTAAATACCTAGAAGTATAATGGCTGGGTGGTACATATTTACTTATTATGAAACCAACTGACCATTATCCAAATTGGTTTTACTATTTTGTTTTACCGTTAGCAATGTATGAGTGTCTCAGTTACTCCGCATCCTGGCCGGCACTTGGTGAGTTTTTTCATTCTAATAGGTGGGTAGTTATTTACTATGGGATTTTGATTTGCATTTCCCTGACAATTAATAAATGTCTGTATCTTTTTAAGTGCTTGTTCGTCATTCGTATATCTTCTTTCATTAAACGTCTTTTCAAATCCTTTGGCTGTTCTGGATGGATTCTTTGTTTTTTAATATTGAGTTGTAATGCTCCTTTATGGACACTGAAGACAAGTCTTTTGACTGATATATATGTTACACATTCTTTGGTTTTCATTGAAACAATTTGAATAAAAGCTGAAAAAAGAGATGGGGGAAAAGGTAAATCCAGAAGTAAATTACTCAAAGTTGATGGCTATTGAACAGCTTCAGAAAAGAATATTCTCTAAGGAGAGAAAATAGAAAAGTCAGAGAGATTCTAGGTACAGAAACTAAGTGGAAAGCACTCAAGTTCTTGGAATAAAGTATTCTATTGGAATGTGGATACATTTTAAAATGAACTTACGTGCCTTCAATATATAGAGGAACTACTTTCTTCATATTAATGTAAAGTGTATATTCCTTTTGCCTATTTTTTACTTTGATTGTCCGTAGTAACCATGTATGGATGGAAAATGCATCCTCTCTCCATCACTACATTTCTAATGCTTAATTTTTATACTATAAAGAAATTATACTTTGATAAATTTAAATTTAATATTGTGAAAAATAGAGGGGTAAGGAAAAGCTGCTTTAACCAGTTGAAATAATAAGGGTTCAAAATATAAAGGATAAAAAATCATTTTTCTCTTTTTCCCAAAAGTATTTTAGTAAATCTCTTCCCAAGTCTCACCTGACCCAGATCGCACCTCCTGTCTCCCTTGTGTTACCCAAAGTACACACAGGGTGTCTAGGTAAGCGTACACAATGACGTGGATGAATCAGAAAACATGAAAGAATAATTAGACAAAATATTTATTTTTCATTCTCTTCTTCAAGACCTGGCTCTGTGTGTGTGTACAATGTAATCATACACCATTCCTGACATTCCTCTTTCTGTCTTCCTCTCTGAGTTTACATTCCGTTATTATTAAAAGCAATCAGTGTTATATACTTCTGTCCTACTTGTTTGGCCAGATCCCAACCTGGTTTACCCCAACTATCTGGCTCTTCTGAACCTACAGTAGAGAAGCTGGAATTTCAAGGAGAAAATTACACGACTGGTTATGCTTTAAAATCAAGACTTCAAGGGGCCGGCCTGGTGGTATAATTGTTAAGTTCCCACACTCCTCTTCTGTGGCCCAGGGTTCATGGCTTCAGATCCTGGACACGGACCTACACAGCACTCATCAAGCCATGCTGTGGTGGCATCCCACATACAAAATAGAGGAAGATGGGCACAGATTTTGGCTCAGGACTAATCTTCCTCACCACCCCCACCCCCTAAAAACTCAAGACTTCAAACTGAAAATTCACTATTGTTTGGAAATCCTACCATACTCCCCCAGTGATTTTTGATACCACAATTTTAAGAAAATTATGTGAAACCATTTTCTGTTTTCTCAAAGCCTACAGACACCTACAGACACCTTGCTGAACTCCATACTTCATTACCACAATATATTGTTGCTTATGGATTTGTTGTATTGTCAATCAGCAAATAATGACAACATTAACTCTTTCAAATCTTTCTAACTCTTGTTTCTTTTTCTTATCTTAGTGCATTGGGCAGACCTTATAAATGATGATAAGAAAATGTGGTATCATTTCTACTAGGATGTCTTTTGTGACCCATGACATATAGAAGTGTATTTCTTAATTTTAATACATAAAGATAATTCATGTCTTACATTCTACCATAATTTCATTATGGTAAGAAAAATATATCTTGAATTATTTAAATTACATATGCATAAATGCTTTAAGCTTATGTTTTTGGGGTCTATCATATGGTCAATTTTTATAAATGTTAAGTGCAAGCTTAGAAAGGATATACATTCTACAGACATCGGAAGCAGAATTCTATATATGTTCTTTAGTTTAATTTTATAATAGTGTCTTTCAAATGTCCTATCTCCTTTCATCATTTTTGTTTGTATGTTCTGTCGATTGATGAGAGAGGTACGTTACATGTCTCACTGTGGTTTCAAATTTGTCTGTTTCTTTTTAGGACTGTGAACTAATACATTATATATTTTGAGGCCACATAATTAGGTACTTACAGATTTAAGATTGCTGTATCTTCCTAGTGAGTTGATCCTTTTATCATTTTGATATGAGTAATAGTAAGATTTTTTTGCTTTAATGTCTATTACGTGTAATGTTAACATAGCTTTAGAATATCAGCATGCAAATGTTTGAACAGATCTGTATTGTCTTCTTACTCTTGAAGGATAATTCACATGGTATAAATAGTAGCTTAACATTTCTCCTCTTCAGCATATTGACCACCTCATTCTCTTTTTTCCTGCTTCTCCTTATTGCTTTGGATAAGTCAAAGGTTAATTTAACTGTAGTTTCTTTGAAGGAAATTTGCTCTAATTCTCTGACTGCTTTTACTAGTTTTCCTTTTGTCTTTGGTTTCCTATAGTTTCTATGTGATGAGTCTGGATGTAGATTTCTTTTTACTTTTTCTGCTTGTAGATTTGTTGAGATTCTTGAATCTGTGAATTTAAGTTTTGGATAATTTCCAGCCATTATATCTTCAAAAATTGCCTCTTCACCTTTCTTGCTCTCGTCTCTGATTAGCTGTGATTAAAGGGCATGCTAAATATATCACTGTAATGTATTCTAACCTCTCCTTTATATTTTTAATATATATAGCTTATATTCATGCTTCACAGGTAATGTTTTGGCCTATCTCCCACTTCAAAAATTCTTCTATCGTAAGTAACTAATCTGCTTGAGAATCCATCTACTGACTTCTTAATCTTAGCTGCTATATTTTTTATTTTTAGTTCTAAAATTTCTATTTAATACACTTAAAATCTATTTCACTTATAGTTTTTTGCTTCCTGCACATATTTCTCAGGCTAAATTTTTATTTTTAAACATAGTAAGCATAGCTTACTTTTATTCTGAGCCTGATAATTCCAGTAACTGAAGTTTATTTTTTCGGGTGGTTCTCACTCATGATGTCTTATGTTCTTCTATATCTGTTTTTCTATTTGTAAAACAATTTGAAGTGAGCACAATGGTATATTTCTGGAGAGGATTTACGTTTGCTCTGTAGGCGCATAAGGGCATGACCAGTCACTGTCCACATTAGTCCAAGGTCACAATTCGAAGTTTTCAGGATCACTCTGATATTATAAACACAGGGCCAATTTTCTTCTGGTTCACCTTGCCTAAGGGAGTAGTTCTTCCTGGTCCCTATTTAAAGTATAGAATTTCATCATATTTTCACCTTAGGTGGGTCCTGGGGTTTTGCGTTTGCCCTCTGGACTGACTGTTTGTGTCCCCCTCCCCTAAATTCATATGTTGAAGCCCTACCCCAGAATTTGATATTATTTGGAGATGGGGTCTTTGTGGGGTGACTAGAATTAGATTAGGTCATGAGCATGAGGCCCTGGTCTGATGAGATTAGTGTCCTTGTAGGAAGAGATCTGGGAGAGCGTTCTCTCTCTATGAAGACACAGTGAGAAGGCAGTCATCTGCCACCCAAGGAGAGAGCTCTGCCCAGACCCTTCCTTTCTTTTCCCTTCCCTTCTCTTCTTTTTTCCTCTATTTTTCTCTCCTCTCCTCTCCTTCTTTCCTCTCCTCACCTCTTTTCTCCTTGACTCTTTCCTTTAATTTTTTTTATTCCAGAAAAACGGTTAATTAACTGCATGCCACTGAGTTCGTTACTTCTCTTTGCCTCAGAGTACTCATCTAAAACCAGAATGATAAGAGTAACCTACTATATATGATTATTATGAGGACTTAGTGAGTTAATAGAAGTAAAGTGTTTTAAATAGTACCTAATTTATAAACATATTCAATAAATGATTACTAGTTTTCTCTTTTCTATGCACTCTCTATGGATGATATCATATAGTTCTATGTAATTAAGTACTATATTTAGGTCATGTTATGGGCTGAATATTTGTGACCCCCCCTCCCCAATTCATATGTTGAAATCCTAACCCCCAATGTGATGGTGTTAAGACAGGTGATTAGATCATGAGGGTGGAGCCATAATAAATGAGATTAGTGCCCTCAGATAAGAGACCCAAGAGAACTCTCTCACCCCTTCTGGCATGTGAAGACAAAGTTAAAAGATAACTGTCTATAAACCAGAAAGCAGACCCTCACCAGATGCTGAATCTGCTGGTGTCTTGATCTTGGACTTCCCAGCCTCCAGAACTGTGAGGAAAAGTTTCTGTTGTTTATAAGCCACTCAGTCTATGATATTCTGTTATTGGAGACCAAGATAACTAGGACGGGTCATATTTTCAGTCTTATGTCTATCAATTATAACCTTTCCACTCAGCACTAAATTTATGTACACAGCAGCCTACTTCACATCTCACTTTGCTATCCACTGGACATCACAAATTTAACATATACACAGAACTCTTATCTTCCAAACTCCCACCACCAAGCGAACAACACGATTCTTTCCATTTTTCCTGATTTCGTAAATGATGCTTTTATCTGTCCTTGTACAAATCATAAATGTGAATTTTTTTGATATTCCTTTATTTGACTCACATTTATAACACTCAACCCATTGCAAAGTCCTGTCAGTTCTACCTCTCCCCACATTCATCCATTTCTTTCCATGTCCACTCTCTCACCATTATGCAAACCATCAACTCTTGCCCAAAATGTAACTGCCTATTGGTCTACCCATTCCATCTTTTGTCCTACCCTCTAGATTTCATATGACTGCCAAAGTGACATTTTATTATTATGCAAACCTCCTCTCCTTCTTTAAAAAGAAATCCATTGTTTGGATTATAGTCTAATTTAGATTCAGATAGACCTTCTTACCATGCTCTATGTGATTTTTATTTCCTCTCAAAAATCACTTTAAATCATTTTGGTTTCTTTCTGGTATTTGCTGTGCTTCAGCTATATTGACCATCTCTCAGTTCTTCAAATGGGCCAAGTACTTTCCAGTACAGAGTGAGACTTTACACACACTGTCCCCTCTAAACGGAATGATTCTCCCCCATTCTTTACCTCATGAACTCTAACTCTGCCTTCATATCACAGCTTAAATATTACTTCTGAGAACTCTTTCTTGACTACCTGATATAAATTAAGGTCTCCTATAACTCCATTAAGACAATAACATTTTCCTTTACAGCATTTATCACAATTTGTAATTTTATATATCTATTTGCTATTTAGTGACTATCTTTCCTTAATGTATAGGGGAACCTTGAGAAATAATAGATGACATAATGGAAAAAATAAATAAAATGAAGGACATTTAATATGACGAGAGGTAAAGGTGAACAGACAGAAGTATAATTTGTTTTTCTGAAGTAGAGAAGACAAACAATGGGAGAGGAAAAAATGGATTAAAAATTGTCATGAAGAAAAGTTTTTATGAAATGAAGGAAAGTTATTCTAAAGATGAAGGGAGTAGTGTTCCTTAAGAAAATCATTCTAGAATAATCAACATTAATACATGACCTGACAAATTGTTAAATTTCTAGGAAAAGAGAAAAATACTCACATATCCAGGAATAAAGACATGTTATCTGCAAGAGTGAGAAGTTCTGGCTGACTTCTCCATGACAACACAAATGCCGGAAGAGAAGGAAATGATGCCTATAAAACTGTGCCGAAAACAATTGTGACTCACTAATAATATATCCCGTTGAAACAAGTTTCAAGTAAGAAGGCAATGGACAGACATTCTCAAATAGCACAGAATTCAAGGGAATAGCATTTAGTGACTCTTGGAAATTTTTCCCAGTGGCCAAATGCAGCTAATTCAGTGTTGAATGAGAATCCAGAACCCTGAAAAGGAGAAACTGTGGTAAAGCATATGATGATGAGCATTTAATTAATTTACACACAGATTTACGACTAATCACTTGTGTGAATTGAGATTATAGAACAAAATATAGTTGTATTACACCTTGAGAGTGTAAAAATAGTAATATAAACGATAATATTTGGCAGGAGAGGAAGGAGGAAGGAGGAAGTGTAGGAGCACTAATTACCTCATCTTTTTTGGTACTCAGTCAATAAATACCTAGCATTTAGAAATCGTGCTACCATGTTTCGTCTTCAGGAGTATTATATTCTAGTGAAGGAAGACAGAGAGCATATTTAAAATGTAAATAAATCGTTTTATTTAGTAGATAAAAGCCTTAAAGGAATCAAATCTGAATAATGAGATACAGAACAACAAATACGGGAAGGGAGAGATAAATTAGCTAGAGGGTCAAAGAAGGCCTCTGGGGGAAAGAATTTTACTGTCTACATGTCTAACAGACTGTTACAAATAATAATGACTCCGCTCTCTTAATGTTTTAAAATATATCTTTTATTAAGTTTTTAAGAAATACGTCTTGAGATAAAGAGATATTTAAAAAAAATCATCAAATCATTCCGTTTTACTTCAGATTGACTGCAATTTTTCTTCCATTAAATTCAACTAAAATTACAGTAAATGCTATTAAAAATAAAATGTAGAGTGTGATACCAATAAAATATTGCTACCTATGCATCTACCTCTGAGTATCTATTTATCTATCCTTCTAGTTGTGTCAGTTATCAGCTATCCATCACAGACAATATTAGGAATATTATTCACCTATTTTAACAATGTGGCCTATGGATTGTACTAGAATTCCTTAAAATAAGCAATTTTGTAAGACAAAAGATTTATTCTATTACCCACTCTCCCTGAGAAAACCTTTTACAATACTTTCCTATTTGCTAAATTTGCTGTATAGCCACTAACACTTTAAGTCTAAATAGCTGATTTCATCCTGTGTTTTTCTATCTTTATTCATCAGGGTTAACTTTGCATGGCTTGTTTGTGAGAGGAAATGGATATTTCTTCTGGATATAAATTGTTTTTTTGCCAGGAAAATAAGTTTGAAGAAAGCAATTGACAGAACTTTTTGAACTCAATTGTCTTATACTTGAACCAGTTTCGTATTCATAAAAGGTTTGGTTCTAACTTAAAACAAAAAGTGGCAAATGGACACATAATCATAGAGAAAAATGCTCATTTTAGGATGTGCTCTAAATAGCAAAACAATCATTGTAGAGTAAAAGCTTACTTCAGCCATTATGGAATGTTTTACGTTTTCTGTGCTAAGCAACCTTAGAGTTGATGTCTCATGTATAAGGTCACTCAATGAAATTGGTGTTGAATAAAAATGCTGGGAGTTTCCATACACTTAATTTTGTATATTTATAATGTGCACAAAACCAAGTGATTGGGTTCTAATGGAAGAAAATAAATAGATAAGACATAGACTATGAGACAAAACTGGGTTTATTAAGCAGTTGTATGTTAACATTAGCCTATTAAAAAGCTAAAAATGGAAGTCCAAAGCTAAAACTCATTCCTGGATACCCTTGCAAAAAAATTAAAAGTTGCACAATATTCTGCGAATTAATAAGGGTAAGAAAGACATTAATCAAAAATAGTCAATAATAAATAGGACGAGGAAAGCTGGGGAAAAAATTTCTGCATAACTAAGTTGGTCCCTCTGGATTCCAAAAAGTGGTGAAGTAACAGTCTATTTGTGGATACTATTTTGCATCCTGTCTGGATGGATTTTTATGGTTCTGAAGTTATACAGAGCTAGCCCTATAAATAACCAAAAATTATGAGCATCGATTGGTAAGGAAATGAGTAATCAACAAATAGTATATTGACACTGTTGAGATTATAGGCTGTCTATAGATATTGTTCCTAATTTCTGCCCAAGCTTGGACCGAATTTACAGAGACAGAGTGAGACTAATGGGAATTTAAGTGTTAGCTTTATTATTGATACAATCTAGGTTGGTGGACATGTCTTGGATACGACACCAAATGGGCTTGCTGATACTTTCTACTCCCCGTCCCTCCTGTGTCCTCAATCTAGAACTTGGGACCTCACATCTGAGGGGAAATGTAGATTTCAGAACAGATACATTGACCCAGAGCCTGAGTAAAGACAGAAGTAGAGACTGAAGCACCAGTGCTTAGGGACTTTTAATGGGTTGATGTCACTAGATTGAGAAATATAAAGACATCCCTCCTTATCAGGTAACCCTTCTTTTCTGTGAGCAGCATAAAGAAATGTGTAAGAGATAGAGGTCATCTTAGCTTCTCCTTGGAAACCTGAGGAGTAGGACGTAAGTGGTGCCCCTCATAAATAACTTCCCCGCATATTTTATAGTCTAACACTTTTAATTTAAAAACATTATTTGAAACCATAGTCTGTATCTATATTAGAATCTCAGTTGCTAAGACACACACGTACTTCCTTATTAAAATATTTTAAAAAATTATGACGAATATGTCTTAATTGACAAAATTCATAAGATATATGAGAAATGAAAGATGAAAATAAGTAACAAGAATAACTACTATATGTGGTTGTGTCAGATTTTCCAGAAGTGTCTTCATCAAATTTTATTCTCCCTATGGGTTTTAGTTCAGTTTAGAAAAATACTTTTTTAATAATGTGACACATTTTTTGGTTGCAATACATAACAATTAAATGACTTGTCAATAGAAAAGTCATAAACAAGGAATGACATTTCATTCTGATGTTATTAATATGTGAGCCAGTGAATCAGTTGATTCTGCGATTTTTGTCAGCCTAAGTGACATAATTGATTGGGTCTACTCAATTTTTGGAGTGTGTTAACTTGATGACTTAAAAAACTGGGCTTATTATGTTTTCCAACTGCAGTTTCTTTTTATAGAGGTGTTTGTTGAACTAGACAGCTTCAAGCCCTCTGAGGCAGGAGCGGCACTGGTGCAGCAAGTTTCTCAGAAGAAAGGAATTTGCTGAGGAAATAAAGGGTGGGGGACACAAAGCCACGACCTGGAGCCAGAGACAAGTGTCAGGAATCTCATATCATAAAGTAGTGGAGACAAACTGTGGAGACAGTTATAAGGGCCTTATGAATTAAAAAGTGCCTCTCCTACCTGCGGCTGAATTTAATAGGTTCATTGGCATATACATTTGCACTGCCTCGTTTCAGAGAGACATAAAATGAATCCTATGTGTCAACTGAAACTTTCAGGGAAGAGAAGCATTAGTATAATGATCAGGAATGAAATTTGATGCAATAATATTGAGTAAAGCTTTTGGTTTCCACAGTAACATTTTTTTTTGGGGGGGGGGAGCGAGATTGGCCCTAAACTAACATTTGTGACCATCTTCCTCTATTGTTTGCATGTAGGACCCCGTCACAGCATGGCTTGATGAGCAGTGTGTAGGTCTGTGCCTGGTATCTGACCCTGTGAATCCTGGGTTGCTGAAACAGAACATGAGAACTCAACCACTATGCCACCGGGCCGGCCCCAGCCAGAGTAATTTTTAATATTTTTTGTTAATTTTTTACAGGGGCTGGACCAATGTTTGGTATTTATACATATTAAATGAACAAATGAGTGAATGAATACAAAATAATATCAGTAGCCTTTCGTGATGTACCCTATACAAAAAGTGCAACTATTTCTTTGTTTTTAGTGGGTCTATGATTGAACAGTTCTAACCACAAGAGGCCCCATCTGTTCTTGAAAATTCAGGACAAATATGCATTCTCTCCCTGCTGGTTTGTTAACTGCAGTATCTTTCCTCATAGATTCCCAAACCATTTGGTCATGTCCAGCTAGTTAAGTCTTTTGTCAGCCTGTGGTTCATTTGCCTCTCATTGCTAAAAGAGGTAAAGCATCTATTATTCACGATACTCAGCAGTGTGCTTAGTTTAATTCCAAAGATTCTTAGAAGCAGGACTGTGTTTTTGGTCCAGGTGTTTCCTTTGCAAATAATATCGTTTATCATCATTCATTGCACTTTCTGCTGGAGTTCACTGCACAGGTCTGAACAACCCGATCAGCCACCATGATGATTCGCGGGAAGCTTACTGCCAGGATTGTGATTTCAAAGCTTGAGAACAAGTTCTGAGGATTCTGATCATTGGTTTGGAATGCAATCTACAGACTCAAAATGCAAGGGCCATATTAAACCTTGATTTCAACTTAATACTTTGGTGGGAAGTGAGCACTTTTTATTTATATTTTTCTTTTTTTACACAATTACTAAAATATTTATTATAGAAAATATTTAAAACACAATTAAACCCAAAATTTTGAACTTGAGTACAAATGACTGACATGTTACTAATGGAACAGTATCATATTAGCTCATTCAAAGTATTTGGATAGATATATGGATAAATAGAAATAGATATAGATGTGGATGTAGATATATGACAAAATTACTTCTCAGCAGTGCTCCAGAAAGCATGGTACACCATATTCTCACTGATACTGGATTTTATCATTTCTTTGATTATTTTCCAATCATAAAAGACATGAATGTCATCTTATTTTTAAAATGCATATTTCTATAATTGTTAATAAGAGTAAATATTGACAACAATTGGAACATCCATTTCTGTTTTTTTATTGATGAATTGCCATTTATATCTTTAGATTATTTGTTTTATCAAGGTCATTTCATCTTTTAAATTGCTTTTAAACAATTTTTTATAAATTAATGATGTTAACCTTTTATAATAAACGTTTCCATTTTCCCCAGTTTGTTTTAAGGGGATTTTGATAAACCAAAGTTTTAAAATTTTATGTAGTAAAATCCAGTAATATTCTTATTTATTTCTGCATTTGTATCTATTAATATACAGATCTTATATACACAGAAGACCACAATATTAAATTATATTTCCACTGTTTTGCTTTTAAATTATTTAATTTAAACATTGTCTACATGAAATTTATTTTAGGGTAATAAGTGATATATGATGTAAATTTACAGTTTTTCCACATCATTTGCTGAATTACATCCTTGTCAAAAATTTGAAATGTTATTTTTTCAATAAAAATGTTTATACATATTTGGATGTTTATAGACTTTCTATTCAATTTAATTGATTTATTTGTATATTCTACAAAAGTTGTAGACTTCTAACACCAAGTCTAATTTTCTGAAACATCTAATAGGACAAATGCTATTTCACTGTTCTCCTTTATAATTTTTCTATCATAAAATGAAAATTATTGCATCAAATTCCAAACCTCCATTAATATAGTCACTAGAGCCATTATAGTTGGAGCAATTTGGAATCTACCATATGTTGCTTTTGTTTATACAAATTTTTAAATTTCATTAACTAACATTTTGTTCTCTGAATAATTTTTAACAAACAATAGGAATTATTTATTTTTGTGAATAGAAACTTTATCTCATTGGGTTTTCCAACAATTTTTGTTATCATGAAGGAAACATTAATTTCGTATGTTTGTTTACTTGGCCACTCACTGAAATTTCTTATTCAAAACGTTTAAAAAGAAATAATTCTCTTAAAAAACTATTATATCCTTTGCAAAAATGATAATTTTTTGTATCTTTCTGACCTGCATTTATGCAAATTTATTTGGTTTTGTTTTTGAAGTATTATATTACCACACTTTCAGAATAACGTTGAACACTGGCAGTGATGAAAAGCATCCTTTTCTTTCTTTTTTTTTTTTAAAGATTTTATTTTTTCCTTTTTCTCCCCAAAGCCCCCCGGTACATAGTTGTGTATTGTTCGTTGTGGGTTCTTCTAGTTGTGGCATGTGGGACGCTGCCTCAGCGTGGTCTGATGAGCAGTGCCATGTCCGCGCCCAGGATTCGAACTAACGAAACACTGGGCCGCCTGCAGCGGAGCGCGCGAACTTAACCACTCTGCCACGGGGCCAGCCCCAAAAGCATCCTTTTCTTGAGAGTGATTATGTTAGAAAGTTTCCTGAACCCAGCAGCACATAAAACCAGACCAAGTAGAAGTGGTTCGGGGATGCCAAAATGTTCTTATATCTGATAAGTCTGCTAATTTAAAACATCATATTAGTAGGTCAATAAGAAAATTCTTTTAGTAAAATTGTAAAAAGTCCCTTGAGGAAACTCAATATCCTGTGCAAAACTCCTAATAAACTAGCAGTGAAAATTAGATGAAGCCAATAGCCAGCAGGATGCTTAAAGATAAACCCTAGACTTAGAACAGGCTCCTCCTAGAGGAAGGTTCGACCTCTTATCTGTGAGTCCCTTAAGGTCCAGGAACAAGCATTAGGGAGTCTATGCGCTAGTGAAAGTAAATGTAAAAGTAAGTGTGTGTATATATGCAGACATTTTTCTTAGATTTAGATTTTTCTGGAGAACGTGTTCATAGCTCTGATCAGATTCTCTAATGGATCCAAAGCCGCAAGTGTTTAAAAATGAAAGAAATAAAGACACAATCCATTACCACTTTTTAAACATTATTCTTGCTTTGAAAGGGCATTGTAATTAAAGAAAATCAAATAATATGATCCTTGCATATTTCCCTCAGGCAGCTCACCTTCACTTAGGATGAAATGAATGAACTGCAAATCTGTCAAATTTCCATAAATATTCTTTCTCTCCTCTTGGCTTTGGATAGAAGTTCCATAGCAGATCATCTGAGAGTATCTTTTCTGAAGAGAATGTGGAGTGCAGCATTCTGAGTTCATAAGTAATCAGAGATCATTTATGTTTTAGCAACAATAGAAGCAGGTGGTATATCGACAGCCTTCCATAAAATATTAGATAATAAAATAAATCAGGACTGGACTCTTGGTTAGATTTCTTACAATGGAGACCAAAAAGTATCATTCCTTTTCTGGGATTACCTGAAAGTGAGATTGTGCCTACGTTATCTATGGAATGTCGACTCTGAAATCAATGAATACACATATCAAGGTGTATTTATCTATATCTAATTAAATATGAATTACTACATGTAAAAACTGATGCATACCAAAGGCAAAGAGATCTTTTCATACTACTACTAATATAGATAATAATGTTTCCAGTAGTTTCATTCACCATGCAATTAACATATTTATTGAGTGACTGCGATTAAGAGTAACATTTTGTGTCTCTTTAAATTTACAAAATACTTTCACATAAACTATCATTATCAGCTTCAGATTAGATGACTTATTGTTATAGTGTGCATCTCTGTAATTTACATCTCTGCAAAATTTTCCCCATTAATATGAATTAAATGAATTACCAAAAAATTTTCATTTCCTTTACAAAATTGTTTTCTGGTGAAGGTTTGCAATCTTGCCCACCTTCTTGTACCTCTGTAGTCCACTCCATGCACTGAGATGATTGATCTGTGGTTGGAGGCCAACCAAGCCCCAGAAAAGACTATATCTGGGTTGGCCAGATTATATCAGGTCACATATCACTTCATTCTCCATCGATAGTAGTAATCTCACTTTAGTTTTCTCATCAGAAGGAAGTCCAAAATAGGTGTACCTGAAAAATTCCTCATTCTATCTTTATTCTGGAGGAATTCCTGGAACCTAGTTCAATCCAAGGAGTACTTTGGGTGTTGGTTTCAGACTTCATGTGTTTCTAGCATTAGTGTGATGAGAAAATAACTCTTTTGAGTAGCTACCTAGGTATTTTACGGTTTGACAACCACGCTCACACCCAGAGTCTGGACGGTCAGATAGGGACCTGGGTTTGGGATTCCCTCCACAAGCCCTGGCTTTGTTTTTCCCAGGTCACCTTTTAAAACAAGCACTTAGAGTTGAGCCCTCGAAAAGTTAGTGACCTCCACCCCAATCACCTTACAAGTAATAGGTGCTTGCTATCTGCTCTCTATCTTCTGCTTGCTTGTGACCTGGGACGGAGGACTGCTCTTCTCCAGCTCATGGTGCACCACACCCTTCCCACATCCTCCTTCCTTTGTGTGAGTGTATTGAAACTGCACCTTTAATCTAAATGCCCCTGGGGTTTTCACTTCTTTGAAGACGGAGCTCAGATTCTGGGGGAGCTACCTGTTGGCCCCGTGTGGATGACTTGTGCCTCCTCATTCAGCACGTCATGATCTGCATATTCTTAATCTAATATACCACTTATGGGCTCCCTAACACAGGTAGGAGTCCCCTTCTTCAGGTCTTTATAAGATCATCTCTAGTGTGTTGATTTTCCAACAGTGAGGAAATAAGCCGGTGGGTGTTTTCTATCAGTTGGTTGTCCTACCTCATTTTTACTTTGCCCTGTTAGATCACCATCTGTACAGAAAGACCCTCATGACCACGTCTGCCCTCTCAGAACTGAACTGTTCTTAAACTCCTTTTTGCTTATGCCGATATTTGCTACATGATGTTGACCACAGCAAAGTAATTAAATCATTCTAGTTTTGACATCCTTTTTATATATTAAGTATTATTTCTTATTGCTTCTGCTACCACATAACGTTGCCACAACTTTTGGCTTTGTTATCACCCTTTAAGTGTCATAAAGCTTATGGGAATGTTAGAATTGTTGCCATTTCTTAGGGTTCAGCCATGTGATCTCTATATATTGCAGCTAGAGGCTAGCATTGAATGCCTTGTTTGGAAAGGCCTGTCACCAAACTACAATTCAAATGAGGCTGGATACAAGTAAGGCCATGTTGGTAGAGTCTTCTGAAAGCAGATTCTGAGATGAGTTTAGTGGTGAGATATGGAAGAGAGAAGAAAAGGAAAGGAAAGGAAAGATTGGGCAGAGAGAACATTTGAGCTAAGATACAGGTCAGGCAGCATCTTATCCTACTCTGTAGGGAGTGCTGGAGCAGAAATGGCTCATCAGTGTTATCTTATATCGAGTCAACATTGCAGACCTTTATAACCTGGCCTCAATCAGTTATTGGATATGGATCATTCTCGGTCAAGGTGGCTTTCTATAACCAAGGCAATCTCTGAAGAGACTGACAAGTCTCCCAGTAGTTGAGATGATAAGTAGTTCCTTCAAGTAGGAATCTGGGTAGTACATCTCCATGTGCATCCACTGTAATCCTATTCTAGGTAAAGACATATATCATGGCATCATTAGTCTTCTGGTGGGGAGGAGGAATGAGGGAAGGAGAAATGGGTGGAATAAAATATATGCAAATGAAAATCTTTTAAGACTGAATCAGTGTCTTTGTATCCCATGTTTTGTATCCCACATTTTTAAGTAAATGATGATGAATGAATGGATTATTTGGCCTGAGAGTTGTTTTTATTTCAGTCTAGTACGGTTTTCATAAAAGACTGAAGAAGCATCAATTGAAATCAATCTAAGGAACATGCTGTTTACAAAGGTGACCAGTAGTTCAATACTCTTATCTCTGAATCAATGAGGAATTGATGACACAGATAATTACAAGAAGACTATGACCCTAATGTCAAAACTATAAAAAGTGTCAATAATTCAAAAGTTAAAGGCAGTGGAAGTCCAGAATTAAAAGACCAGCGGGAGATAAATTAAAATAATAACAACAAGCAAAGGTTGTGAATATTTGGCCAATATAAAATATTTAAATATATGTGTCATCGTACTTTTTGAGTAAAACTGGATCGAATGAGTAAATAACATGCACCAATCATTTTTTCTAATATTTAAGGCAGTAGAATTCAGACTTGCCTCTGGAGAAATACTTTATGCACTCATTTTGTATATTTCACTAAAGCAAATTATAACCTTAGCTTTTCACTCAGAACTCCCATTGGGAACAGTGGGTTTCACAGAAGAAAAAAATCTGATGTATTCAGAGACAAAGCAAAAGGATGAAAACAAGTTCTGACAGTACAATGAGCCAAATCCCGCCTTCACAGGCATTGCACGACCACCACTGCTGCCACCATCAATGGAGCCCACTCCGGTGCCCTTTCATGGGCACGCTCCTACAGAAGGTCTCCAAAGGAGGATCTGCCCGTTGCTTTCAGGAAGACTGCAGCTTCTTTGTGCAATCTGAATAAAACTAAGCGTATCTAATTATGTAGTCAAATGTTTTGGTGAAATGCTTCACTCCTTGTTCTAATTATCACCTATCTTAAAGGGGAGAGACTCACTTTACAAAAAGCAGGGAGAACAAGGTTAACTTCCCCTCCCAAAGCTCTTCATAGATGAGAAAACACACAGCTGGAGTCTGCACAGCAGAAACAGGGACACTTAACTGCAGTGTTTATCAACATAATTTGTTGCTTTTTTTTTAAATAGAAATTCACTCAAAACTAACTAACACCCTCTAAGAAAAAAGAAAAATATAAAGTCACTGAAATTTAGATGCTCGGAATGCTAGCACTTTGAGTTAATGGACTTGTGCTACCAAAAAAGAAATTGTTAGTGAATCTCAAATTGGTCAGAGATTAAATTTAAAAAAAAATTTAAAAATTATAAAACTATTTAATAGCTAATTAAATTATTTCTTAGATGTCCTGATACAAATTAAGGCAGTAACACCTTAATGGCTGTCTCTTGCTTGCTAATAAACATTACAGCTTCTATGAATAGATTCAAGGGCAGGCTGTACTGTTAATTCCAACCTTCAGCTAAGTAGGAGCTTAACTGCTTTCCTGCATTGTAATGAACTCCAATTCTTAAAAGTATTCACTTGACCCAAACGTGATTTTCACAAAGTTTATCTTATATTCTAACTTGGCCAGGAGAGTAGATTTCTTGTTTGACTGAATTCTCTACTTCATCCCCATTTTTACTTTTTTTACATAAATTTGCAATTTTGAATTGATTAAAACCTACATTCTTCCAAGACATTCCTGGATGCTCTGCTTTATGAGTCCTCATGACATCTCCCATACCAATGTATTGTAAGCTTGGTTAAATTTTTGCCTTTTCTGAAAATAGATAATTACATCAATGTCTTATTTTTCATATGTCATTGCATGCTATTAATAACCATTATCTCACCCAAGAGCCTATCTAGCCTCAAGAATTCTACAAATCTTGTTCTTGTAAGACAAAAGCTTTTGCTCACATGTTTCCAAGTTCTTGCTAAAGTCACTTTAATGTCCTATCACTGCCAAATCACCATATTTGGAATCATTGTTACATTTCTCCGTGTTATTAAATGTTAGTGATAATAATTACAGATTTTTTTCTGTCTTTCAACCATCACATCCCCATTTATGCCAAATCGTGTCTTTTTTGCTATAAGTGACTTTGATTGACATGATCACAATTCAAAACAGAGAGAAACAATAATGAAAGTAGATAGGTCCCCCAGGATGGGATGGGCACATGAACACAAACAATTAGTGGTGATAGGGGCCTATGAGATGGTAGTGTGTGGCATCCAGAGTGTCTGATGGCAGAAAATAAGCATGAATCCATGCAGGCGTCAGCAACAATGAGCTGGGGAATCACATGGAGGTGCCAAAGGAAAAGATAGGACTTTGTCATAGGGAGGCTGATGCAAAATGCAAAGGACAGTGCATAGTCTTCCTTGTAAAGAATACAGTATGGGAAGTGGGAGAGAGTAATTTTATAGTGGAGAAACCTGACAAACACTACCTCAGTCAGTTGATGAAGGTCAACATCAACATGTTGATTTCATGTAGCCTTGATAAGATGTTCATGGTCTTTCTCCTCAAGACTCTTAAATTCTGTCTAACCATGAGAAAAATACCCAAATTGAAGAACATTCTACAAAATATATGACCTATATTCTTCAAAACTTTTAAGGTTATTAAAAAGAAAGAAAGAATGAGAAACGATCACAGTGTAAAGGAGCCTGAGGAGCTACGAAGACCAAATATCCTGTGGTATCCTGAATGGAATCTTGAAACAGATAAAAGAACATTGGCAAAAGTAAGGAAATCAAAATAAAGACTTTAGTTGCTAATAATGTGTCAATATTTCATCATTAGTTATAATAAATATATCGAGGAAAAGGTGCAAATTAGGAACTCTGTCACATTGTTGCAACTTGTCTGTAAGTCTAAAGTTATTCTAAAACAAAAAAATGCGTTAAAAATTATATCAAGAAAAAAATGCAGAAGAAATTGAGAAAAGTATTCAAGCAGACATCAGAGAGTTGAAGCCACAGAATAAAGATGAAAATGTTGGTCTGGATGCTGGGGCAACTGGCAAGAGTTGAGCCAGGGTTTTGGTTAAAGGACAGGAAAATTTTTTGTTATGGGCCAGATAGTAAACATTTTTAGCTGTGTAGGCCGAGTAATCCCTGTCACAACTACTGAACTCTGCCATTGTAACACAATAGTAGCCATAAAGAATTCATCAACAAATGGGCATAATAGTTTAATAAAACTTTATTTAGAAAAACAAGTGGTGGGCTGGATTTCACCACCAGTTATAGTTTCTTAACCCTTGGCCTTGGAGGCAAAGATAATTCAGGGAATTGAGATAGCAACAAGGAAAATAGGACCAGAATTTAGTCACTAGAACTGTAACTTAAAATAGGGCTTGGTTAAAAGAACTCGTGATCCTAATTGCCTGAGCAGTGGTACAAATCGGTGATTTAAGAAATTATCTTTATTGTGGGTTGTCAGAGTCATTGAATCCAACTCTTTAAATTCCTTTGACTAAGGACACAATCTGCTTCAGAGACAGTACTAAGGGAACTAGAAGGCACAGAATCTGGGGCCATTCTCCATGACCAACGGCCTGGAAAGCAGATTGTTCTGCATTGCTGACCAACCTCAGTCGTATATTCAGTCTGTGTCCAACTACATTGATAAAATAGCATTTTTCCTACCAAATCCTTATGGCTTATTGCTCAGGAATCAGAATAAATTCCTTTTTGAAGGACAATGTGGTAGACAGGTGTGTATCCTGTTTGCTTCTACAATTTAAGAATCTAAGAATGGGTCAGTGCTCCCTCAAAAATTTAGTTGGCCTTTTGCTCATTTTGTCTGCAAATGAAGGGTTCATAGATTAAGAGCATCAACTTTTCTTTGGATTCCACAGTCTAGAAAAATAATAGACATAAATATCCTTACCACATTTCCTAGAAGTTTGAAGTACTTCAAGGCCAAGGTGAATGGAATTGAATGAAACCTGAAGAAGATCTGAGAATGCTATTTCAAGGAAATAAAACAAATTGATTGAAGGCCAACATGTTGTCAGAATCCAAATAAATTCAGGCTGAACCCACAGTTTACAATCTCTTGGTCTGATTATTTTACCTAACAGTTTTTAAAGTATTTTACCCCACGTGTTTCTTTTCATTTGACCTTTTTGTTGTATTATACTCTCCTTTAAGGGTGTTTTCAGTTTTCTCCTTTCATCATTATATCTGAGAAAACGACAGTTATTGTTCTATAGCATTAGAAGTCTGGACTGTAACGGATCGGCACCCGTACGGTTTACGATCAGGAACTCTTTTGATTCCTCAAATGTCTTAAGGTTAAAATGGGAAAAACTTACAGTGGTGGAAGGGTGGAGGTCTCAAAATAAAATGTGTCCAGTAAAAGTAGAAAAGGTTACTAAATCCTAGAAAATATCAAGAAGTGGGTCACAGCACTTTCAGTGGGGTCACCAATCTCCCAGGATGTTTACAAAACACTAGTCGAAACATCCTAAAGAAAAGTTCTAAACCAGAGTTTTGTCTTCATTGTCAAGCACTCAGCATTTTTCTATCTATCTATAAAAATAACTGACCAAAAAAAGGGAGACATGGGTTCTAATCACAGTTTATTTTCTAAGAAGCCGAGCATTATTGTGTAAACCAATTTACACTTTCTAGAATTCACTTTCTTTATTTATAAATTTAAAAGTTTGACCTATATTAGTGATTTCCAATCTGACAGCATACCATATTATTTAATATTATATTAGGTTGTAAACAATGGAAATCAAAAACTTTAGCAAAAAATAGAATTTCCTGGGTAAGTATTAGAGTTGATCACAGCATTGATGAAACTGATACACAAGCAAACTACAGGAGGAGAATGAATAAGGGCAGCTCCTAGATTCTCACCAGCTGTAGTTTATGGATCTTTTTCTCTAAGTCCCTAAAAATAGGATGACAACCTCAGGTATCTTCAGTCTTTGGTTTACTCCATTAAGACCTCAAATTCTGGAGAAAGAGAATCTAAATGAGCCTCCATGGATCAAGAGTCTACCATTAAGTGATTTAGCTATGACCAAAGGTACAGGATCATGCTGCACAAACATAGCCATGGACTAGTCCATTTCTGTGTGAATCCAAATAGATTATTCTTCCCTATGAAAAATTCATTCCCCAACTAACAGGATTCTAGTATGATCCATCTAACATCATATACAATCATAAATGCACTCACAACTTTTCCAATAGGGGACAAGCCATTTTTACTCCCAGTTCCTGCATTAAAATTTTATGTTATGAGGTCTCTGTTGTAGTGCATATTGTTGATAGCCCTCTCAGTATGTCTCCCTTTCATTCTTTTAAACGTCACCCAAATTTTAATTCATGTGTTTGATCTCTCTTCATACACAAACATATAAGCTTCAGGAATGACCATCCCCCAGCTCCATGATCTATGTGTAGTACATCTCCTCTCTCAGAGATTGTAGGATTAGACCTATAACTTAATTCTTGCAGTGAGCCATGAGAAGAAAAGTCCCAAAGCTCCTTGGAAAACAATCCTGGCTTTTAGATACAGAGAGTAAGTAACGGTATCTTTTACTATGAATGTTTTTATGCCTACATGTGAGGGCCAGTCTGCTAAAGGCATTGACTTCCACTTGATGTAGAGAGGAGAGAAGAGGAAGATAACCTGAGGGAAATGAAGCAAAGCCTGCTCGACTTCAAACTTTCAGTTACGTGACGTCCTTAAAATTATTTGATGTTACTTGCAGCTGAATGAGTTCTAATTTGTACTCTATTCTCCACTCCAAAATATTTTGATAATGCTTCTTCTTCTTCTATATCTGTCTTGATAAAATCTCAGTTTTCTATATCTATGAGGGAAGTAATAATATTTTTCCTTTTTAAAATATACCCTATAGATGATAGAGGAGTGAAAGAAACATACATATTAAAATATGTAATTTGTCTTTTACAGTAACTGTAAAATTGCAGAGACCAGTGTCCCTGAATTTCCAACTGAAATACGCTCATAACTTACTACCTCCAGTACTCTTTCTGTATTCCACATGAATTCACTTGGCAACTTTACTTGCATGGAGGAGCAAGGAAAGTTCTCAATGTGAAGAAAATGAAGTCTTGTCTATTGAGGTGATAGACCAGGAGGCAGATAACAGAAACCATTTTTTTTCCTGGATATTATTGTATAATACCCATCATATTTATCCTGGATGGTCAGATTCAATAACCTCAAAAATATTTCTTTTTCATAATTTCCCCATTGACATTAGAAGTTTCATAAAGACAGGTCACACTTTTAGTTTCTCCACTTCAGAGAAACCATGATTAGGGGCCCATTACCTTGCATGATAAAGCCTCTAGCTTGGTACAACCCAAGGAAGTTAAAATTTTCATGATAGGCTATTAGCTATAATCTTGATAGATCCCTTTGTCTCCTCTACCATTACTCCTTTGTTCATGACACTGGGTTTATCTCTATAGGATAGAAATAGATGATGTCTATGAGAGAAACAGCATCATATCACTGAAATGTATTGCCCCAGCTTCCAGTAGGCTTTTCTATTGTTTAGAAAACCAGCTGCTTATAGCTGATGGATACAAAATAAGACCAGTGAATCTCACAAGCAACAGCCCCTTGTTTACTTCTTTTATTTTGAATTGGTTTCTTGGTTGGACTTAGAGTATAAAGCATTGAGTAATTTCATGGATGACTGATATTGACAGCAGCAGGGAAACCAACTTCAAATCTAGATTAGGTGTCTATTTGGTGAGAACAAATCTTTGCCCCCTTCATGACAGAAAGGGTCAAATGTAATCCACCTACAACAGAAAACTGACTGAGCTTCTAATACATGGTGTCATATCATGGGTTTAGAGCTGGTCTCAGCAAGAAGGATAACCAAGCCAAGCTTTGTGAGAGGAAATTTCCTGTGGTTAAGCCTATGGATATACCCAATCTCTGCCTCTTTATTCACTTTGTTTCTTGGGCTTTTTGTATGAACGCTGGTCTGGCTGAGAAAGAGGGTCAGTGGACTTCCACAGAGACTCATTCTGTCCTTCTGAATTTGGAGAAGCTATTTTGCAATGGTAGCCTTTTGATGAAGGATACAAATATTTTCAGATTCTAGGCCAGCACTTTTCAAGACATCTGCAGTGAAAGACCAGTTTTGTTTTGTTTTCCTTTTTTAAGTCTATTCTATGGCAAACCAGACATTTCGTAGCACTGCTAGAACTCCATACTTAGATCTTCAGCCATATGCTCTTTCACCAAAACTCCTTGTCCTAAAATCCTCTAATATTGCCATTCAAAGTCCATTATTAGATATCTGACTAGACTATTAGCCACTGTCTAAGAATCACTATATATTTTGACCTGAGGCCATCTCTCCCTTCCTGGCAAGGTGAAAAACAAGGTGTCGTTTATGAAGATCTGCCAGTGGAAAGATTTTTTTTCTCCGTTATCTGATAATGCCTAAGAAGGGTTTTAACACTGCTGCAAAACACAAAACACATATGGTTGGTGCTACCGTACTGTGCCATGCCATCGCTGAATCAGGCTCAATTTTTTCATACTCATTAACTTGTCATTATATCACGAAGTCATAATATAATGAATGAAAGGTATACTGGAGTTGTGTTTGTGTAACTATTTGTATCTTCAAGATCCGTTTGGAGCTACTTTCTTATGGGATGCTTTGGGATGTGCTTAGCTAGAGAGTTCAGAAAACATTTGGTCTGTGCTACCGTTCAAGTCCAATGGTCTTAGGCTCCCTTATGATCAGGAGCTCTTTCTTTAAAAAAACAACAATTTCTTGTTAAACGAATCCTGACCTCAGGGTTCTCTGTCCCACGGCTCTGCTGTGTGTTTGCTCCACACGCCACATAAGACCCCAGTCTGCAGCAGCTATATTGAATAGCAACTTGTAATGAGGTACTTGGAGCAGAAGCACTAGATTTTAGCCCATCTTAGGTGATATATTAGTTAAATGTTTCAACATTTAAAAATTACCCTAAAACTTAATGGATTAAAACACAGACTTATTTCACAGTTTCTGTGGGTCAGGAATCTGGAAATAGCTCAGCTGTGTCCTCCAGTTCAATGTCTTTCACAAGGTTGAACCAAGATGATGTTCAGGGCTACAGTCTCATCTGAAGGCTCAGGTCGGGGCAGAATCTGCTTCCAGGTTCACTCATGTGGCTGTTGGAAAGATTCAGTTCCTTGAAAGCTGTTGGGCTGAGGGTCTTAGTTCCTTTTTGAATGTTGCTCAGAGGTCTCTCTTGGTACCTTGACACATGGATTTCTTCAAACAGCAGTTTCCAACTTGTAGCTAGCTTCATCAGAGTGAGCAGGTGAGGGAGCAAGAAGGACGCCAGAATCTTTTTTGGTAACAATCCTGGAAGTGATATACCATCAATTTTGCCATATTCTATTTATTAGAAGCAAGTCATTAGATCCAGTCCACATTCAAGTGTGGGATTAAAAAGGACTTAAATAGCAGGATTCAGGCGTCACTGGGAATCATCTTAGAAGCTGTCTACCACAGATGACCTCCACTAAAAACATCCAACTAAGCACAATAGACATTATATTTCCCTTTTAGTCAAAAGAGATATAGGCTGTGCCTTCACTTTAGAGTGTATACCTCAGACAAGCCCAGACCAATATGTTCCTTTTACCATGGTGGCAGTATCCTGCATTTGTTGTGAGATTTATCTCCTACCATCTTCCACATGTTTTTGAAAAATCTGTAGGGAACTTATTACTTGTGTTTACTTGGTCCTGTCAGAATTTCATCATTAATGTAATAAACCAGTCTGATATTTTGTAGGCTCCAAGGGATCAAAGCTTCTGCAGCCTAGACTGTGGCAAGAATAAAGTGGCAGAACCTTATTGGTATTGTGCTCCAAGATCAGGTGAGATGACTTGTCTTTGGATGGTCCCTACACATGGGAAAGGAGAAAAATGTGTTTGCTAGGTCAATAACTGTGCATCAAGTACCAAGGGTCATAGGTGGAGCACGAGTCACAAAGTCATCCTCTGCTTAAGTTAATGGTAATAAAAGTCATTATCTTAGAACCATCAGTCTTCCTTTTAGGCCAAATCAGAAAATTCATCATTACTGATGAAGAAAGGAGAAAAGATAAAGCACTTTTGCAAGATTCCAGAATATTTCCTTGACAAAGGAAAAAAAATGATCCACTGAATTTTAATAGTGTACAAGAATGAGGCAGTGGATAGGCAAAATATCATATTTATAGTATAGAATTCATAAAATTCATGCCTCCTAATGTTTTCAAACTCCTTCTCCATTTGACCTTTCAGTGTCAGTTAGCCTTCGCCATGACTGTTTCAGGTTTGTGTAGTCAGTCCTGCATAGAACTGTAGCTGGTTGTTGAACAAGAACGCAGAATACAGCATCTCAGGGGAGTTATTGTACCCATGACAGTATGTTACATCTGATGCAAATTTCTGTTTATTTCTTCTTGGTTAAGCACCATCAAATTGTCTGCAAAGTTTTCATAATATATAAGAAAAATACACATTTTCTTATGGATTATTATTTACTAATGGCAAGATTGCAAGGGGAAATCACATAAAGAGTTTTGTAGGTGTGTTTTGGTTAATATTGCTGCATAACGAACTGTTACAAAGCTATGTGGCATAAAACAACCACTTTATTATACTTACAGATTCTGTGGGCTAGAAATTTGTAAAAGTCATGGTGAGGACAATATCTCTGCTTTATGACCTCTGAAGTCTCAGCAGGGCAGAGTTTGAAGGCTGGAAGTGATTTAACATCTGGGAGCTGGGATCATTTAGATGCATCTTCAGTCACCTATCTGGGGGATAATGATAGCTGTGGGCCAGAACATCCACACAAAGCCAGCCCATGTGATGTCTCCACTTGGGCTAGTTTGAGCTTCCTTGCACACTGGGCTCTAAAAGCAAGTATCTCAAGAGAGGTGACATGGAAGCTGTAACTTGCCTAAGGCTGAGACCTTGAAACTAGCACAGCGTCACTTCTACCATATTCAGGTCAAATATTCTCAGGGTCTACATTTGGTGGGAGGGATTATGGACCCCATGTCTCAGTGGTACAAATGTCAAAGAATTTGGGGGCTCTATTTTAAAACTGATACTGGAGGGATGTGATTCTTCAAATTTTCTAGTTCATTTCTGTTATTGCCATTTTATTTATTTTTAAGGATCCGAATCTTTTCTCATAAAGGCCCTAGTGTTCATAGAAGAATCTCAGAAAATTTAATTTCTACAGTCTTAACCCAACAGCTGTACTGAGCCAAATAGTTTATTCAGCTGTATCACATGAATTCCCTGAGTTTCCATCATGTTGAGCTGAGGGTTTTTAGACGTGACTTTATCAGTCTCTTGTTTTAAGTTATCTATCATTGCCGCAAGGAATCCGAACAATTCTATTTTCCACTTCATATTCTCCCTCAGTCAGTGACCAGGATTCAAATTCAAAATAAACTAGAATCTGAAAAGCAGAAACAGAGTAGGAAAGAGCAGATTAGACCTGTTCAGAAGGAATTGCAGAGAATTGCTAATCCGTATCATAAAAATCTAGAGAAAATAGTTTCAATTCTTATAAACAATTACATGTTTCTGCAAAGCTTCCCTCTTTGTCCCTGGAGTCACAAGTGAACACAGGTGAGACTGTGATTGGCTAGCACTTAATCTAAGCATCTCCACTAATGTGCCTGGTACCCACAGCTTTTATTCAAGGTATTCAAAATTGGTTTGATTGGAACTCACAGAAACTGATGGTGACTCATTCAGATGAGAGAGGCTTTATGCAATGTCATTGGAGGAGTTCATGAAATCAAAGGTATAAAATGCCAGGATCTTGAGCATCTCTGGGATCATCAGCATTGGAAGCGTATGGATGTTGCCTCTTCTGAGGATGTGGCCATTCAGTTGACTCGGCTTGAGACACACCCAGTGGTCAAAATTCTTAGAAATTACTAGATGCATGTACTATATAATAATTACCCTGGTTATCATTTTATTTCTGCAGGTAAGTTCTCCCTCCTTCCCTTATTCTAAGCATGAAAAGTTGCTATGGAGGAACATGGAAACGTCTCTCCCATGGGAGGGAAAGAGCTTTGCCTGTGTCAGTAGGCAAACTTCCCTTTGGAATTTGAAGATCAGGAGCAGATGTCAGGCAAGAGTCCTCCTCAGGGAGAGTGGGAGGCTGCTAGCCTCTGCTTAGCACTGATGCTATCATAGTTCTGCCAAGTTCAGCCTTGGGCTGAATCCAGAGGCTACTTCTCTAATTGAAGGGTTCTCGTGTGGTTCCCTATGTTCTTTGATTGACTTATCGTCAGCTGCTTCTCAGCATGCAGGCTTCTCCAGCCTCTGCTGGATTTCTCGTAGTACAAGCTGTATGTAAGACCTGACATGCTCGGTGAAAAATATAAAGGGATTAAAGGAGAAAGGAAGTTCATAAAAATTAATTGCTGGGTCATTATGAGGCTCTTTTTTAATTTTATTCTCTATGTTTGTTGTTTTTGATGTTATTGTCATCAAATTGATTCTGACTCCCAGCGACCCTGTGTACAGCAGAGCAGAACACTACCAGTCTTTTTACCCATCCATATCAGACAATGCTCTGCCACTACTCATAGGGTTTTCCTTGCCAGTTTTTTCAGAAATGGTGGCCAGGTCCTTTTTCCTAGTCTATCTTAATCTGGAAGTTCTGCTGAAACCTGTTCACCATGTGTGATGTTGTTGGTTGATGGCACAGCTTTCAGCATCACAGAAACACACCGCTACCACATAATGACAACCTACAGAGGGTCTTGTGGTTCCCTGACCAAAATGAACCTTGACAAAGATGAAGAGAGAATGAATCTTAACCACTAGACCTGTAGGTTTGGCCATGCTTGTCTTCGCAGCCAAAATTTAGGTGTCCCGTCTATAGCTGGCTCTGTTTCCCACCTTGGGTATCTTCCTTAGCAAAGTATCTTCCATGTGTAATAGGCCATCCCACCTAAGGTAAACTGGAAGACAAAATCCTGATGTGTCTGTTGATAGACAAGTTTAGCTAATTAGAATTATGGTTTAGACTCTTATTTTTGGGTCTGTAGTGGATTCTTTCTTTATCCTGTTTTTTTTTAATCAAAATTACAAATGAGAGTGAAATGATTTTCCTTTTTTTCTGGCTTATGTTATTCCCTTAATCATCTTTAGGTCATTCTTCAGTTCAGAATGATTGGCTTCATGATTTTTTTTACCATTTGTTTCATCTATTCTGAGCATTTCTTTTAGCAATATCAGTTGTTCATATTTTACGTCTCTGTTCACTGTTCACCATGTCCTGATTGTAGTTTCATGAATTTTTGTAGATCATTTTACTGCTTTTACTGCAATAGTTTCAAAACTGTACTGAATGATCAGTTTCCTTACATTCCTTGACTTACACAGTAAGTGTCTATTATATTCTAGTCTAGAAAAAAGGTATGTCTTTTTTCTCTTTTTTGTCTATGTGATTGCCATTTCTTGCTGTGGAATATTTTAGCAGATCACTCACTGGTATCTGTTTTCTGTTGAGTTTTCTTTGAGTTGTTGACAAAAATAATCCATCACCAATCTATAAATGAAAATTTGGGTGAGTTTATTCCGAGCTTAAATCTGAGGATTATAACCCAGGCAAGTCTTTCCACAGAGGAACAGAGCACTCCAAAGAAGTGGGGGTATACAGGGTGGTTATATACCCTCAAAGAGTATGTTTCACATATGATTGAAATGTCCCTTTTACAATAGTCACGAGGCTGGTCTGTCAGCACAGCAATTGATGGAAACGGCAGATAGGTCTGCTGTCTCAGTGAATGCCGCGGGGTGGCAGGTGTGTTGCCTTGGGCTGGGTGGTCACAGATGAGTGCTGCAATTGGTTCCCAGCCTAAAGAAAGATGCTTAATCTTTAAGGAGATGCCAACCTTGGGAGAGGGAGAGAAGTTGCACCTTTATCTCAAGGGTCTTTGCTCTTGCCATAGGGAATCTCTAAAGCAGATATACAATGCATGCTCAACGGCCTCGGTCAGGCCCTTTTGGAAAGACAAGGTCAGGCCGAATTAGGTTTACACAAAATGGCTTCCTCATATACTCCAATATATCCTATTACTTGCCATTTTTATTTGTCAGAGTAAAGACCCTTTTCATGACTGGAATGTTTTTCCCAAGTAGGATGGAGTGATTTTTATTTTATTCCCCATCTTTTCTCCCAAATGCTCTTGGAATCCTCCTCTCTGTCATTAAACTGAAGGATTTGTAGACAAAATTTTGCATCGCTGGTTTGTTGATATGTCCGTCTACTTGAGTGAAGTGGGATGGATTAGTGAAGGAAGGACGCCCAAGTACCGAGCTCCACTTCAAGAAGAATTCATTCTTGACACATTTTCTTCTCTCTTCCATGTCATTCTTCTACTCAACGCACATCCTTGATCTCTGTTTGCCTAGGCTTCAAACACGTGGCATCAGCTGTGCCAATGCCCTTTCCTTCTTGTGTCTTTGTCCACTGGAGCTGAGAAGAAACCTGATGTAGCAGGGAGAAGCTATGCACCTGCTGTCCCTTTGATGTGACTTCACTTACCCATTGCCATTTTGGAACAGCTGGTTTCATTTCTTTTGATCCTAGGCCGATAATAGCTCTTTATTTCTGTCATGGTCCTCTCCCTTCCTTACATCCCTTGGCTCTCCAGATTTCGATGTCTTTCTGGGTCACTTCTGGCAACACCACAGTGCTTTTATCTCTCCTGTCAGGAAAATAAATTTTCCTTCTCATCTGAGATTTGTTGTCAGGTTTTTCTTCTAATATGGCCTCATATATGCTATATTCAATCACAATTCTTTGATTTTTATGGTCCATTGATGGCACCAGTTCATAGTTCTTCATTTGTTCTGCATTTTCCCTTTGCTTCTGTTCCTTTGTTGATCTCAGTCGGCATCTATGATAGTGATAGGGGGCGGTTATGCTCAAGTTGCCGTCTTTTACAGAGGTTCCCTGTCTTTCATTTTTATTATCTCCCTGCATACTAGCTAATTCTCACAGGAAAAAAAATACATAGAGTTTGTAAGGTTTGCTTCTGGCCATGATGTTAGGGCAAGCAACCAGATCTAATCTCCATAATTTGTAGCCAACATTCCCTTGAGTCTTAGTCAGTCTTTGGAACAAGTCCACATGTTCAGAGATTTATTCTAAAACCCACAATCTATGTTCCATTTCCCCTAGCCATATCTTTTAGGAGTAAGCAACCGCACATCGCAGTGTTCCTAGAAGAAGCATTTAGTTTTATAGAAGATAGTTAAATTTTAAATGACAAATGAAATAGATCTTAAACTATTTAAAAAGTGCTAAAGCAATGCCAATATGTTGGCATTAAGAAAACCTATGCATTCTAACATTCATTTGGATTTTTCAGCACAACTGGTTTAAATGCTAGAAAAAAATGATGGCCCTATGGATCCCCAAAGTCCATTCCCCTCTGGGGAATCTGTGTCTACCATCCCTCTAGCTCTTTAGCCTCTGTCTCTTGGCCTGCTCTGGTCAGATCTGGTTCTACTGTTATCTAGCTCTCACTCTGCAGAACTAGCTCTTAGTTTGAGATATGAAAATTACAGTGATAAATACTTGCTTAAGAGAAAAATTGAATTAACTATCTGCCTACCTCAACTTATCTAAATGAGTGAAATCTCAATAGGTCAACACCTATTGATTAGGTGCATGTAACACTTTCTTTGGTGCTTTGAGAATCAAGTTTATTCTACTATATTAGTTTGCTAGGGCTGCCATTACAAAGCCCCACAGACCAGGTGGCTGAAATAAGAGAAATTTATTTTCTCACAGTTCTGGAGGGTAGAAGTTTGAGACCCAGGTTTCGGCAGAGTTAGCTTCTTCTCAGGGCCCATGAGGGAAGGATCTGTTCCAAGTCTCTCTCTTTGGCTTGTGGATGGCAATCTTATCCCCATGTTTTCACATTGCCTTCCTTCTATCCAAGTCTGTGTGCAAATTTCCTCTTCCTATATGGATACCATTCATATTGGTTTAGGGCCCACTCATAAGACCTTGTTTTAACTTTAGTCACCTCTGTGAAAACCTGTCTCTAAATACAGTCAAATTCTGAGCTACTGAGGATTAGATACTGGGTACTCAACATACGAAATTGAGGGGGATACAATTCAGCTCGTAACGTACTACATGCTATTTATTGTAAACACGAAAGGCAGTGTAGTGCATTGCCAATATTGGGATCCTGGATCGGATGTTTCCTTCTAGCTGAGTTATGCTATGCAAACTTCTAAGCAAACTTTCCTATGCTTCAGGGCCCACTCCTGTAAATCTGGAGTAGTACTTATTTCATAGGCTTATTTTGTAAATTGATGAGTTAATACATGTCAAGTGCTTAGAAAGTACGTAATTCAGAGTACTCATTCAATATATTTTAGATTTTTTAATAATTAAATAAAAGGCAGGAGATATGGCATGTGACATATGAAGCCATCAAGACGACTAAATCAGGCAAACACTTGATAGAGTCGTGATTACATTAGATTGCCATTAAAATTTATTTTGACAAAAATAACCATTTGAAAAGGATATGAACATTTTAAGCAGAGCCATCCTAATTAGTTGTTCGTCAAAAGCATTTAAACTCAGTAAACAGGTCCGCTTCCGGTAAAATAGAGTGTATTTACTTCAGTCTCTCCCATTGAATAGAGCTATAAAACATGCACGAGAATGATATTTGAAGACTCTGAGAAGTAATTTGCATGCAGATTGGGGAAGAAGAACAGAATTTGAAGTACTACCCTAGCAGTGGTGATTTTATCTTTTTTTTCCAACTTTGGTCTTCACCCGCCCAGGCTGAAGGTTGCCCCAAATCCAGAAGTGCATATTGTTGCAGACACAGAGAACCCCAGAAGATGCCCTTTAGTTCTGACTTGAGGAGCAGGAAAGGGGTCTTCTAACATTCAGAGACAGCGGGAGGAATCTCCATATTTTCTTTTCTTCTTTTTCATTCCTCCTTTTTTTTTCTTCTCTCTCATCCCAGCCCCTAGGTAAATTTACTTGAAAGGAAGGTGGTGATGTCAACATTGACAGCAAGGAGCCTGCAGACACCTAAAAGTGAGTGAGAAGTTTCCAATTTGAGGATCTGCGGTTCCCAGAGGATGGAGTGAACCACTATTGCTTTCTCTGTCCTCACCCTGCTTGGCCTCAGAGGTGGGCACACTGACAAGAAGTGTGTGGTGGAGTACTGTAAATAAAGCCTCAGTTTTCTGGATAAAAGGGGACCCTCAGGATTCCAGGGTGATCGCAGACAGAAAGGAATTCAGAAAAGTGACTCCATAAAGTGGTGTATAAACTCTCGGGCTCACCCCTGAGCTGAACATACATGGATCTTATCCTCAACAACATCCCAAATGAGTGAAAGAGGAACTCAGAGGGAGACCACTGCTCAGGTCGCAGACTGGCTGCTGGCTGATGCACACACAGGACAGATCTGAATAACAAAGCCAGTGACAATGGAACTGACATTGAGACCACAATAAACAGAATGCTGGATGGAATTTGTTTCTGGAGCCCAACTGTGTTGATTATCTGATGAAACAAAAATATCAATATTAAATATCGTTTAAACAAGACACAGAGTCTCAGAGCATAATACTCAAAATGTGAAGGCTACAATCCCAAATTATTCAGTATATGAAGAGTCAAGAGAATCTCAACTTGCAGGAGAAAAGGCAATCAATAGACACCAAGGCCAAGATGACACAGACATTGGAATTGTATGATGAAGAATTTAAAGCAGCTGTCATACCATGCTTCAACAAGCGATCACAGACACAATTGAAATGAATAGAAGAGGAAAAGTGTTAGCAGAGTAGAATATGGAAGTAGATTCAAATAGACATATTAGAACTGGGCAATAAAATAATAACAACAAAAACAAAAGAAAACCGCATCGGGTAAAGCAGGTATTTCTAAATTGGAGCCAATGGATGGCTTCTTGATGGTGACAAGGGGGCTGTGAGATCCTTGAAACTGAAATGTGCTCATATCAAATGAGCATTTTTCCCAGGAGGGGGCACACTGATAAAATGCTGATGCCTAGGCCACAAGCTCAGAGTTTATGACTTAATGTCCTATGAATAGGGCCAGGGGAATCAATGTTTTTAAAGATCTACCCAAACCTTTCTCATGAGCAGCCAGAGGGGAGAACCACAGGTCTTGTACAGCCCACACAGTTTTCGTATGAGGAGACTGAGGCCCAACAGAATTTTCCTCATCAGCTTTCTCTGCCACTTGGACTGTGAATACTGTTTGCCATCAGTTGTTCTCTGGATATGCCAGTATAATGACCCAACTTTCAATCTAATTTCTTAATGATCCTCCATGCCACCTTTCTATCTTCTTTTATGTCCCAGAAAGATCTTTTTTATTTGTGTATTTATATCTTAGAAAGAACTCCTATTAGCTTTGTTTTTCACCTTGATTAGAGTGCTGGGGTGGGGTAGGTGGGCCACTTGTCTCAGGCCTGGAATTTGAGGAGATGTCAGAAGGTTAAGCGATTGAGATAAATAGTATTAAGGAGCACTAATTTTAAAAATCAAAATTAATTCAAAGAAGTCCATAATGAATAAAACATGAAAAATTTAAAATAAAGTCACTAACAGTGCTGTGTAGAACCATATTAAAACCTGAGGCAAAAAAAAAAAAAAAAAAAAAAATTAACCAATAATACCTACCCTGCCTTTGTTTGGAATTTTGATGTTTTGTTCTTCATAGATTCCCCTCCCCCTTTTTTCTGGTGAGGAAGATTGGCCCTGAACTAATACCTGTTGCCAATCTTCCTCTTTTTGCTTGAGGAAGAGTAGCCTTGAGCTAACATCTGTGCCCATCTTCCTCTATTTTGTGTGTGGGATGCCTCCACAGCATGGCTTGATGAGTGGTGTAGGTCCATACCCAGGATACAAAGCAGCAAACCTGGGCCACTGAAGCAGAGCCTGCTGAACTTAATGACTTCTCCTCTGGGCTGGCCACCATAGATTTTTTTTTTTTTTTTTGCATTAGTTGGATGCATTATAAATATTGTAAACAAATTGTGTATTGAAATATCATTTGTCTTGATTATTGAGTTGTTTGGTGACCTATAAATTTTATGCTTGAGGAGAGCACCTTGCTTGCCTCACCCTGGTCCCCACCCTGAGTACTGCATCTTTTAAGCAGGGACTTATGGGAAGAACAAGAAGCTCCTGGCTATGATGAGAAACAGGTTAAATCATCGGGAAGTGGAAGCATGGACGGAATGAACAATGCTGTGGGTAGGAGGAGGGGGCAAACAGTGCTTTATTATAAAAATGAAGGAAAATTTTGCTTTATCAGCTGGCACCAGAAATTTTCTGAAAGGAGGGCTCAAACTTTAAGCCCGTTTTAATAAATTTCACTTAAAGTGAAATTAAAACTCTGAGTATCTGAGTTATAAGCAGCTGTGATGATTTTTTTTTTTATTTTAAGAGAGTTAACCAGGTTGTTTGGTCAAAAAGAAGCAAAGATAGAGGAGGAAAGATCTGAGAAACGAGCAGAAGCAGGAGCAGAAGCAGGAGCATCATTTGGGGGAACGTGAATCGCTAACATCTAAGTTGTTTGCACTTGAAATAGAAATCTTTCCGTCTTCCTAAACCTTCCAGTGAAGTCCCTATAAATGCCAATGTGAGTGGGTTTTGTTTTATTTTTGTGTTGGGCAAATTATGGGAAAGGCACATTTACTGTCAGTGACAGCAATAACAAAAAATGAGAAGATCCTTGAATTGAACTAATTCAACAAAAGCAGGAGTGCAGAGCCGAGAAGTGCATGGAAATATAAGCCCTCTTGGAACTCACAGAAATCTCATGGAAGGCCCTGGGCTTTCCAATATTTGTAAGGAGTTGAATCCATCTTCGAGGACTCACAAGGCGCCTGTTGCCACAGCTGATAAGTGAGTGACACCTTAGCATAGCTGCTCTATGACTGGACAGCACCAATACTTTTATTGGTTTCTGATTGTGTAGATTCTGATCTTGTGAGTGATTTGCAGTTTCTTCTCCAGCCAGTAATCTCATTACTTCTCTCTTACTGTTAAGAAAACTTATCAAAAAATTGGAAATAAGGCAAATAGTAGGTGGGTAGCATGTCCTTTCAACGTCATTAGGGGAGCCAAAGCCTACTTAAGGATTGTCTAGGGTAATGCAGTTTCTTCAGTCCACTGTTGTTCTTCAAAATGCTTGGACTTAGTGAAGTTACCATTAAGTCATGGATTTGGGGTTTGGTAAAACCATAAAAAATTATCTCCCTAGCAGAAAAGAGATAACCTCAAATTTTGTAGCTCATTTACCTGGAGGACATTAATTAGTTTTGTGTCTAGCTCAACAACCTTATCTCAGACATTTTTTTAATAAATTCTCAAAAATACCTAGCTTATCAAATCTCTGTGAACTGCTCTTAACATCTTACTGATTCTCTTATTAATTAATGAACAGAATAAAATCTTTGACATGTGTTCATTTAAAAAATCTTCATAGGATGAGTTCAGTGTAGGATAAGCTCCATATCAGACTGGAGATGACATAGGGAAGGGTTTAAAGATGGATCAATAGAAATTATCCAATCTGAACAACAGAGAAAAAAAATTAAAAAAAAACAACCCATTAACTCAAGGACCTATGCAAATACACCAAAAGATCTAACATATAAGTCATTGGAGATCCAGAAGGAAAGGAAAGTGCAATGAAGAAAAAAATATCTGAAGAAATAGTGGGTGACAACTTCCCAAATTTGGATAAAGCCATAAACCATTAGATTGATTAATCTCACTGAGCCACAAATAGAATAAACACAAGAAATTCATGCCCAATCACATCATAATCAAATACTGAAAATTAAATACAAAGAAAAAATCTTGAAAGCAACTAGACAGAAATAACATTTCACCAACAGAGGAATAATGATTTGTTGGCCACAGATTTCTCATCAGAAACCCTAGAGGCCAGGAGAAAGTAGCTCCATATTTGTGAGATGCTGGAAGAAAACTGTCAACTCAAAATACTATATCCAGTGAAAATATCCTTCAAAAATGAAAATGTTATAAATATTTCTCAAATAAAGGAACCCTGAGAGAATGTGTGGTCAGCAGAACTGCTTTAAAACTTTTACTAAAGAAATTTCTTTTGACAGGAGGGAAATAATTCCAGAAAGAAACTTGAAACATCAGGATGATGGAAGAGTAAGAAAAATGGTAAATATTGATGTAAATAAAATAGACCATTAATATCTTCTTGAGTGCTTTAAAATATCTCTGAGAATTGAAACAAAAATATTATAAAAATTTCCTGATGGATTTTCAGTGCAAGTGGATATAACACATAAGACAATAGCATAGGAAGGGAAGGAACAGGGATCCGTTTGGTGGTAAAATTTCTACATTCCACTTTAGGTGATAAAATACAGTAAAATGAGTGGACTGTTAAAAAGTTACGTAGTATATTGCAATACTGAAGGCAACCACTCAAAATACTTTAAAAATAATTAGAAACAATAACACAAAAAGGTGGAATGATTAGATTAATATCAATCAAAATAGACTTAAGAATGAAAAATCACCAGAAATAGAGACGTCACATAATGATGAAATGGTAAATTCACCCAGGAGACATCACAATCCTAAAGGTTGTGTGTACCTAAAATGAAAGTTTCAAAATATATGAAGCAAAAATTAGGCGAACTTAAAGGAGAAATAAACAAATCCATAACTATAGCTGGAGATTTCAAGACTCTGCTTTCAATAATAGACATAAAATCAAAAGAATATAGCAGAACTGAACTACATGAACCAAATGGATCTAAATAGCATTTATAGAATACTCCATTCAACAAAAGCAAAATGCATATTCATTTCAAGTGTACAATGGAACAGAAACTAAGATAGACCGTATTCTGTGTAATATTACAAACTCATTTGAAAGATTTGAAATCACGCATGACCATAATGGATTAAACAAGCAATCAGTAAGAGAAAGATAAAAGCACAATCTCCAAACATTTGGAATTTAAATAATACATTCCTACAAAATCCACAGGTCAATGAGAGACTCTCAAAGGAAATTAGAAATATTTTGAACTGAATGAAAACACAACATAGCAAAATTTGTGGGATGCAGCTGAAACAATCTTAAAGGAAACTTTATATCATCAAATACTAATATTAGAAAAGAATATTTTTGTCTCTCTATCTGGCTTATTTCACTTAGTATAATTATTCCAAGTCCCAGCCATGTTACAAATGGCAAGATTTCCTTCTTCTTTATGACTGAGTAATATTCCACTCTGTGTATATATACAGATAGATACTATATATATGATATGTCTACTAAGGACTTGCTAGACATTAAAAAAAATTAAGGGAATACTACAAAATCTCTTCACATATGAATTTGAAAAATTACTTGAAATGGTCTAATTTCTCAAAAACCACAAACTACCAAAACTCACTCAAGATGAAGTGGATATTTTGAATAGTCCTAAAACTAATAAAGACATTAAATAGTAGTTAAAAACTTTTCAAAAAAAGAAATCTCCAGGCCCAGATGCTTTCACTCAAAAATTCTACCGAACATTTCCAGAAGGAATAACACCAATTCTTGACAATCACTTGTGGCAAATAGAGGAGGACGGAATATTTCCCAACTTAGTTTACCTAAGGCTGGCATTACTTTATACCAAAACCAGGCAAAGACTTGTGAAACTTTGGAGTGTTGAGAAACATTTTTGTGTTTCCATGAAGTTAGAGCTTTTTGAACAAAATTTTCTGTAAATTGGGATGCTAGGCTGAAAGCAACTCTTGGGCAAATAATATGCAACTGTACACATAGTGATATATCTACTAGATCTACTAGAGAGATTTGCTTAATTCTGGAGGTAAGCTTTTAGATTTCAAGGGAAAATGAAGCTCCGGACCTTGAAGATGTTATCCAGGTCATAGAAAGCAAAGATTCAAATGGGGTTGGGGAGGGGTGGTGTGGAGGCTTATCAGGTCCTTGGAGAGATGTATTCACATTCTAAAAGGTAGAGTGAGAATCCAGGATCCATTTAGTCCCATCTTCAGAGAGCAAAGGTTTTTGTCTCTTCTTTTTGTAGGAGAGAGAGAGGCAGCAGCCTTTTTCTCTCATATGTAAGTAAAAAACAAATCCATTTTCCTCTGTTCCCCAGCTAAGATATAGACTTTGCATGCATAGTAGATTTGATCTGGCTTTCATTGTGTTGCTCCAGGGGTAAAAATGGGATGTGGGAATCCGTGTAGTTATTTGCTTTTTAAGTAAAAAGTGATAATTTGCCTCTAGTCTAGGATATCTCTTGTGCACGTTCATTATAAAATTTGTAAAAGCGACTACTAAAATCCCAACACAGAGGAAAACAGTCTCAGGTGGGTCTCAGATTGGCATTTAATTGCTCCAGACCAAAACCGACACATGTTACTTCTGCTCACTATTCTATGGCTGGAACAAGTCATCTGGCCCTAATCAAACACAGTAAGGACTAGAAAGTACAGTACTATCATGTATCTGAAAGGAGACAATTACAGAGTTATTTATTTAACAGTGTTAATTTTTATCGAAGCCCTTTTTTTATAAAGCAAAATGATGATGGGTTAAATTCATTGCTATCAACCCTCGCAAATGAATATTCAAAAAAAATCTAAAACAAGGTTTATTGAAAACTCATACACATTTTACTACACACTCTAAAGTAATTAATGAGGTCAATGTTAATTCCACCTGATAAGGTTGAAAGATATAGCTGCTTTGAGTGGCCATTCTCATAATGAGGCCATAGTTAACTGCATCAAAGGCTAGGGTTCTCAACTGGGAACTATTTTGCTTCCCCTGCACCTTGGGACATTTGATCAGGGGAATGGGGCTACTGGTATCTGGTGGGTAGAGGGAAGCGATACTGCTAAACATCTTACAATCACGTGACAGCCTCCACAACAAAGATTTATCCAGCACAGAGGGTAAATAGCGTTAACATTGAAAAACTGTTGTATAAGCTCTGGAAGAGAATGATCCATTCATTTGTCTTACCTTTTTTCCATAAAAATATTTGTAAACATTTTTAAATGTATAAATGTAAATAAAAATTTAATTATAAATAAAAATATATTAACAAACTTTATGCAGTACTATGTATATGCAAGACCAAAATGAAAAGATGTACCTGGACTCAAATTTGTGTAATGTCTGACTTACTCAAGGGAACCTTCCTTTGTTAACCCCACAGGGTAGGACATGGAACCTATTAGATGATTCCTCAGTACCATTCACTTCTTTTTTATAGCATTCAGAACAATGGTAATGAGAACCAGCCTGCCACTGCAGCCATTTCCCCTCATAAGGACCATTATGACAATTTGATGGTAAAAAACACCCCATCTAACCCCACTTGTTCCAGGAAATGACTGACTTCAGAAAACCCTCAGCTCCTAACATTGAGTAATCCTTTCTCTTTTAAAATGTCCTCAACCTGCTTGATTAATCCCTGAAGCTAAGCAGGGACTGCCAAATGTGCTGAAGACCAATTACAAAGTTTTCACCACTTCAAAAATCCCAACTTAATAGAATATTTGCCAATAAGAGCCTGTCTAAGCGTGTCAGCTTTCTACTCTCCTTTCTAACACCTTTGAGCCCACGCGAAAATGAAAGTGATGGCTGATGGAGCCCTTTCCACAAGTTCGTGAATAAATGGACTTTATTAATTTTGCCTTGGACTTAATTTTGTCTTTGACAGTAATCACAGTTAGATCACTAACTGTGAAATTATTCATTTATTGCCAGTTACCCTTGGTAGCTGGAGTGTCTATCTTGTTCATAACTATACCTCTTTCTTTAGAGAGAATATGTAATCCTAAATGCTTTTAACTAAGCTTTGATATACTTTTAAAATGCTGCTTAGAGGAGTAAGTTTCTCTCCCATTGGGATAATCTAGCCCTTTTGATAAACATACAGATAAAGATGCAATTTTTAAAAAATGTTATCCAGAGAGATCAAGGACAAATTAAGTAAAAAGAGGGTGAGACCAGTAGGAAAGGTGATACAATGAATTTCATTAAGTACATTAATTTCCCTAATGGTCGACACGGTATGTGTTCATGAAAATTGTCAACACAAAAATATGGCTCAAAGAATTTCAGTATTTGGTTAAATAGATCAAAAATATTTCAGGCAAAGAATAGGCAAAGACTTGTAGTAAATGTGCTTTCCATGTTATAACTAATGTGTCAATCCAAATTTCAGTTTGCCTCATGAATCCAAAGTATTCTGGTTCTTCTTCTTCTAAGTATATAACAGAGTTATACTTTTCTCCTCCTTCTGAAGGTTTTGGCTTTTTTTTTTTTTAAGGCCATATGACTTGATTTGGCCAACGAAATGTGACCAAAGACTAGAAGTGATCCTTTCAAGAGTTAGATATATTTTACAGGGTTCCATTCTCCTTGCCTCAGAGGTCATGGAAGCAAATATATTGATGGATTCATCAGTTCGATTGCCTGAGTGGCAATAATAAACGAAGCCCTTCTGATGGTCCATGTTGGAATATATACCATGAACAGGAAGTGAAACTTTGTTGGTTACTCCCCTGAGATGTGGAATTGTTGGTTACTGCAGTATCACCAAGCCCATCCTGACAGTTACTTCCTCCTAAAGCAGCCTATTTTTTCTCAAGCTAAAAGAAACATATACACAGCAACCCTGGGGAATGAAATGTATCTCTCATTTCTTGTAACAGGGCAATGGTTTTAAGGCATCACCTCAATGAAATATAACAGGGAATTGGCAGAGTATGCCCCCATATCCATCAATGAGAATAGACAATCCCGGTTAGGAATGAGAGACAGCCTGAGGACTTTAAGGATCGCTTCGACTTGGGAAGAGCACAGAAGTCCTCTGACAGAATTGTTGTGTCTTTAAAAACAAACTTTGTGTAGAAGATATGGTTTCATTTTGTTTTCCCTTGTTTTTAAAAAATTGTGGATCTTGAGGACTAGAGAAGAAAGAAAAATTAAGAAAAACATTTACAAGTCTCTAATGAGAAAATAACAGAAAATACAATCCATATGTGACCCAGAAACAGAAATTCTGATGGATTAAAATTGACTTTTAATGTAGTCTTGGGAAATTATAGTCCAAGAAACTAAAAGCTTTCCTATGAAAAAGCAAATAAAAATTGGCTATTGGGGTGGGTTGAGATAGAAGAGAAGGCAGAGCATAAATCTGGTACCATAAAATATTTAGAAGCAGTGGAATATGATAAAATAGTAAATGGTTTAGGAATAACTTGAAAAGAAGGTAATAATACATCTACAATTATTGCACAGAGGTCTTGTAAAAATCAATGTGTTTTTTATGAGGTCTTGTAACTGGTGAAATAAAGATGCCACAGAGCTTCTTGTTTGGAACTATGACCATTTGTGGAGAGGTAGACGCGATTCTGAGAAAGAAACCTTTCTCTTCTTGTGTATGCAAAGAATAAAGAAGTAATTTTAGAAAGCACTTATTAGGCTCCACATTGACCAGATTTGGCAGGACTGACTAAACAGGTCTAACCTCAACAGCATATTGAGATGAAGGAATAAAGGGAAGAGAAGCAAGGAATTGATCTATGGTTATTTAGACAGTCAAATTTAGGTTTGCAATTTTAGTGAAGGCAGCAAATTCAGAGAATTCCTGTTCAGGTAGGAAACATAAATACATTTCATATAGGCTACAATAAGTGATATACCCCAGTTTATAAAAAACAAGATCAGATCCCAATAAATTATGTCAAAAAGCCATTGCCTTCAGGTGTTGTTTAATGTGAAATAAATAGAAGGGTAGTAAGGATCATAAATCTAATGGCAGTGAAAAAGCAGAGCTCACGTTACATCCCCCAGTGTACAGCAGGTAGCAGAGATGGTGATCGGACAAAGAGTAGTCTGGGAAAGTATCCTGGCTGATTTGTGTATATGATTTTCCAATGATTCTCCTTCCAACCCCAATCACACAGACTCTATTAAAAAAAAAACCCTCTAGGAACAAGGGGAACAGGGTGGCTATACTCAAAATTGTATATTTTGAAAAGCCCATAAGAGAGCTAAGCATTCAAAAACTTAAAATGCAGAAAAAGATAAACATTTAATAAAGAAAAGAGGCCCCCGACTACTTTCATCCCTGGAAGAAGAGCAAGAAGAAGAAAAACCCAACATATGTAGAAGTACAGTGAAATCTCCCGAAATTTTATGGCCTCATGTTGGCTGGTGTGATGGTTAGAATCCTGAGGACCCCCTAGCCATAAAAGCCTTCATGTCCCTTCCAAATCCTTTCCACTGACCTTCATCACATTCACCGGGTAGTCTGCCAAGTTTAGGATGAGTGCAGGAGAACAAAGAGAAATTCCTCAGAAACACTTCAGTCCTTAACTGGCTGTACAGCAGCGGCCCACAAAGACGGAGAGAGGATCAAGAGAATTGATGGAAGTCAAAACCGGTTCTTTAAAAAAATTAGCAAAATTGACAAACTGCTAGCTTGACTAATCAAGGAAAAAAAAAAGGACACAAATTACTTATTACAAGAATGACAGCGTAGGCCTGACCAAAGGGCTTATAAGTATTGAAGAACAATAAGAAAATATTACGAAAAATGTTATGGTAATAAATTCAATAACCTATATAGAATGAACTGATTTCTTGAAACACATATATTACCAAAAATAACTCAAGAAGAAATAGAAAAACTCAATAGCACTGTATCAATTTAAAAAATAATTTATAGTTAAAATTCTTCCCATAAAGAAAACTACAGGCCCAGATGTCCTCAATGGTGAGCTCTACCAGACAGCTAAGGAAGAAGAAACACCAATTCTAATGTACTATTTGAGAAAATAGAAGAGGAAGGAAAACTTTGTTATTCATTTTCATGAGATTATTATTATTACTTTGATACCTATATTAGGCAAAGACTTTACAAGAGAAGGAAAATGCAGACAAGTATTACAAAATAGCATATGTAAAAAGATAATATACTGTGACAATGTGAGGTTTACCCTAGTAAGGCAAGTTTGATTTAACCATTCAAAAGTCAGTCAATGTATTTCATCACATTAATGAATAAAGGAGAAAAACTGGATGATGATTTTAATAGATGCAGAAAAATGCATTTAACAAAATTCGACATCCGCTAAAGGTATGGTATTTTAGAAGAGGTACAATTGAGCAAATTGATGTACCTTGGGGCTATGAGTGAGGAACACTGTTTGCAAAGGGGAACAGGTAACCTTGTAGAAATGTTCTATATAGTGATTATTTCTGGGATTACATGATTGCATGCATTTGTCAAAATTCATTAAACCCTACATTTACATGGATTAATTTTATTTCTATATAAATTATACCTCAATATAAATTTGATTTTAAAAATATGTACGTTGCTTGAGTCCGTAAGGTCCTTCCTTGACCAGCCATAACCTTCCATCACCCATTTTCTGTTTCTGACTTATTCACGTCCTATTCATCTCTCATATCCTTCAATACTTTTCCATCTTTGAAAAGTTGGGTTTTCTGCACATCTCGTCACTGACTACTCTTCAGTCTTTCCGTTCAGTTCAGTTCTGGGTTGTTTTCAAAAGCCTCATTTTGGAAAGTCGGATTTAGTGGCCAAATGGCTTTGGTTTATATTGTGGGATATTAGATTTTGATGAAAATAGAAGTTCATGCACAGGATGTGGTTTGGAATAACTAGTTTAAAGAGTTCACGTGGCATTTATACTATGTGATTTATGGGAAGTAGTTTGATTTTTTCGTTGCTTCAAACTTGTAGCGCATACCAGGATCACCTGGAGAGCACATTTCAGTGAAGGTGGTCTGAGGCAGGTTCTGAAACGCGGGTTTTTAATAAGCCTCCCAGGTGATTTGGATGCAGGTGGTTTTCTGATCGTATTTTCAAAGCACGGGTTTATTGGAAAGAAGTTATCTTGGCCCATTTTGGGGTAGAATGTGTGTACGTGTGTGAGTGGTGGTCACGATGGTTAGCCAGTGCTGTACTCACTGAGTTCATAGCCCAGCTCTGCTGTTTTCAAGTTGTGATACTTTGGTAAATCACTTAAACTCTTTGAATATCAGTTTCCTTCTCCCTGAGAGAAAAATGATTATACCTATTCCTGAGGTTTGTTGTATTGATTGAAGGTGTAATGATTGTTAGGCACACAGAACTGTTCTAAGCATATAGCTCATACTAGATGTTATTTACCTTCCTTCTTCAGTTTAGTTTAGACAGCATACACATTCTTAAGTTTTATTCAGATGTTTAATGTGAAGATGGTGTCTAGGTTAAAAAATAATTTTATTTCTGTATAGTTAGCCAGAAATTTTAAATTGAGGAAAAGTAATGATTTACCCTTTGCTATCAACAGTATCTCTTACCTGTCCTGCAATGAAAAGAGTGTCTAATTTTTGTGATATAAATGGCTAAAATTTAAGGGCATGGAACGGCTGAAAAAGACCTTTCATTTCCTCTCTTTTTCTTTCCTTTCCTCTCATCCCTTCTCCTTTTCCTTCCCTCTCTCCTTCGCTCAATCCATCCCTTCTCCCTTCCTTCCTTCCTTCCTTCCTTCCTTCCTTCCTCTCCTCCTTCCTTCTATTCTTCCTTTCTATTAACTGGTCTGAATAAAGATTTGAACTGTGATCTAAGCCTCCTTATTTCCAACTCTTTTTGGCACAGCTACTCTGAAGATTGAATGATAGTGCCACTTTTCCATTTTTGCTGGCATAACACGACTCAGCTAAGGACCTTCCTCTAGGTATGGGTCAAATCCTAAAAACAATTCATATAGATTTCTTTATCTATGCTGCATAGTTAGATATATTGAAACCCACTAAAGTGATTCTTCACTGCCATAAAATGTGTTCATAGTAGTTATGAATTCATCCTAAATTCTTCAATTTTGATTGTCCTTTGGCTTCGAAATGCTTTTTTAAAGTCTAGGGCAGAATATCATTGCCATTACTAAAGATTTCATTTCAGTCACCTTCAGGTGTTTATTTCTTTCCTATTTCTTATTTTTTTGTGTTTGATTCAGGCTTATTTTTACCCTCCAGCAATCTGTACCTACTAAACCAGTCAAGCTGATCTTTCATCAGTCACCGTACACACACCTTTTCTTTCCACCTCCCTGCATTGAGTCATGCAGTTTCTCCAACCTGGGACAAACTTTTTTGCCAGTTTAAATTCTTCCCGTTCCTCAAGGCTGTATTCAATGTCCACATTTTCTCTAGCAAACGTTCTTCAATTACCCTAACCTTCTCTGAACTTCTGCTGTATTTGTAGACAGATCACAGAGCAGTGCTCTAATTACACAGAGAATGGCAGAGCTGAAAGGGATCTTGGAATCATTGAGTCCAATGCCTTTGTTCGCACAGCAGGAAGCAGAGCACAAGATGCAATCGGGGGAAAGCAGAAGGATACGATCCTAGAGAGTGGGTAGGGACAAGATTTGGATGTGACACTAATATTACCTGGGATGATAATGATCTGGGGGCAAGAAAGAGGGACATGGGTGAGATTCAGTGTTGAGAAGAATAATCAAGGTTACATTCATGCAGGAGGTAGAAAGTGATGAGGAGGTCACCGGAGACGTCTGATGTATTGGAGAGGAACAGTGAGCTTTGGGTGCTTATCTGTATGCACTGCCAGCCACAGTAACTATCTGAATGCTGGTGCTTTACCGACAGCATTAGAATTATGCAGAGGCAGAGGGCAATGAGATACAAGCTCACTGGACATGTTTACTCTTTTTTAAAAATTGTATTTCAGAGCTAGTTCTTTTTTTAACTCCATCATTCCAATTTGTCAACCAATATTTGTTGACGGATAATTGGAATGTAACCAAATTTTAAAAACTGTAGAAGTGGAATTTCAAGTAGAGGAGAGAACATGAAAAGCCATGGCAGATAACATCATTTGGTGCAAAGAAAGACAGTGAGGCTAGCTCAGACTTGAAGGGAATCCCACTGACATGGCGTTGAGGAGAAAGCTCAGGAACTTGGAATGTATTCTTAGGTCAATAGAAATTCATTGAGTAGAATTGAACAGAAGACTTTTACTCTGTGTGGACTATGAATTAAAAGGCACAAAATAGGGACATTGTTGATCCAGTACAGATGAAGAGAGATTTGACGCTCTGGACTCAAAACACTGTTTTTGGTTTCTGCACCATCACCTTGCTAGGTTTTCTCCCATTCCCCTGGAGCCACCTTCTCAGTTTTTTCTGAGTCCTCTACCTGAACTAATTCTCTGCTTAGGCCAAGCATCTTCCATCTTATTCAACTTTTTGGAATAGTTTGAGAAGGATAGGTATTAAATCTCCTTTGAATGTTTGATAAAATTCTCCAGAGAAGACATCTGGTCCTGGATTTCTGTTTTTTTGGGAAGTTTCTCAGTACTCTTTCCATCTCTTTACCCATGATTGGTCTATTCAGCTTCTCTATTTCATCTTGATTCAGTTTGGGGAGGTTGTATGAGTCTCAGAATTTATCCAGTTCTTTTAGGTTATACAATTTGTGGGCATATAGTTTTTCATAGCATTCTCTTATAATCCTTTATATTTCTGCAGTATCCATTGCAATTTCTCCTCTTTCATTTCTAATTTTATTTATTTGAAACTTCTCTCTTTTATTCTTGTTGAGCCTGGCTGTTTGTCAGTTTTGTTTATCTTCTCAAAGAACCAACTCTTAGTTTCGTTGATCCTTTCTACTGTTTTTTTAGTCTCTATTTAAATTATTTTTGCTCTTATTTTTATTATTTCCCTCCTTCTGCTGACTTTGGGCTCTGTTTGTTCTTCTTTTGCTACTTCTGTTAGATGTAGTTTAAGATTACCAATTTGAGGTTTTTCTCGTTTGTTGAGGTGGTTCTGTATTGCTATGAATTTCCCTCTTAGCATCAGTTTTGTTGCATTCCATTAGAGTTGGTATGTTGTATTTTCTTTATCATTTGTCTCCAGATATTTTTTGATTTCCCCTTTGATTTCTTAATTGGTCCAATGGTTGTTCAGTAGCATGTTACTTAGTCTTCACATATTTGTGACTTTCTCAGCTCTTTTCTTGTAGCTGATTTCTAGTTTCATAGTGTTGTATTTGGAAAAGATGTTTGATATGATTTCAATCTTCTTAAACTTATTGAGGCTTGCCTTGTTTCCACACATGGCACCTTTGAAAACGTTCCATGGGCACTTGAGAAGAATGTGTATTCTGCTGTTTTGGGATAGAATGTTCTGTATACTACTACTAAGTCCATCTGATCAAGTGTTTCATTTAAATCTAGTATTTCCTTATTGATTTTCTGTCTGAATGATCTATCCATTGATGTAAGTGGGGTGTTGAGGTACCCTACTGTTATTGTGTTGCTGTTAATTTCTCCCTTCAGGTTGTTAATAGTTGCTTTATGTACTTTGGTGCTCCTGTGTTAGGTGTATAAATATTCATAAGTTTTATGTCCCCTTGGTGGAATGTCCCTGTTATCATTATATACTGCCACACTTTGTCTCTCATCGTCTTGTTTATTTTGAAGTATGCTTTGTCTGGCATAAGTATGGCAACACCTGCTTTCTTTTGCTTGCCATTTGTTTGGAGTAACGTCTTCCATCCCTTTACTCTGAGCCTATGTTTGTCTTTAGATCTGAGCTGTGTTTCCTGGAAGCAGCCTATTGTTGGCTCTTATTTTCTAATCCGTCCAAGTACTCTTTGTCTTTTGATTGGAGAATTCAATTCATTTACATTTAGAGTGATTATCGATTAATGCGGGCTTCATACTGCCATTTTATTTCTTCTTTTCTACTTGTTCTCTCTTTCCATTGATTCTCTTCCCTTGTATCTGTGACTGCCATTTCAGTTTGGTGGTTTTCTGTGATAGTTTTCTCAGTTTTATCTTTATTTATGACTTGTGGCTCTGCTCTGATTTTTTGTTTAGTGGTTACTGGAAGGTTTGTATAAAAGTTCTCATTGATGAGATATTCCATTTTCTGATAGCTTTTTATCTCCTTTAGCCTAAGCATGTTCCATCCTTTTCCTCTTCCCCTTCCGAGATATTGTTGTCACATTATTCTCTTTTGTAATGTGAGTTTGTAACAAAATTGAACTGTTTATAGTTGTTTTTGATGGTTTCCTCCCTTTTATCTTTTATGTCATAATTAAGTGTTTGCTAACCTGTTCTGAAGAGAGCTGCAAGTTTCTGATTTTGACTGACTGTTTATCTCTTTTCTCAAAGCTTTGCCTTTTGTTTAAGATATGAGGCCTTCAGTATTTCTTTTGAGGAAAGTCTAGTGGCGATGAACTCCCTCAGCTTTTGTTTTCTGGAAAAGCTTTTATTTCTCCATGATATCTGAAGGATAGTTTCACTGGATAGAGTATTCTTGGCTGAAAGTTTTTGTCTTTAAGTATTCTGAATATATCAATCCATTCTCTCCTAGCCTATAAGGTTTCTGCTGAGAAATCTGCTGAAATCCTGACAGGATTTCCATGGTGAGTTATTTTCTTGTGCTTTGCTGCCCTTAATATTTTTTCCTTGTCATTGACTTTTGTCAGTTTTACTATTATATGCCTTGTGGAAGGTTATCTTAGCATTGATGTAATTAGGAATTCTATTGGCTTCATGTATTTGTAAGTCTTGTTTCTTCCCTAGGTTTGGGAAGTTTTCAGCCATTATTTCTTTGAACAAGCTCTCTGCTCCTTTCTCCTTCTCTTCTCCCTCTGGAATACCTATTATCTTTACATTGCATTTCCTAATTGAGTTGGATATTTCTCAAAGAATTTCTTCATTTTTTAAAAATCTCGGTTCTTTCTCCTCTTCTACCTGAAGCATTTCTATCTTCTAAATCACTAATTCTGTCCTCCATAACATCAACTGTGTTATTTAAGGATTATCTTTTTGTGTGTGTGTGAGGAAGATTTTCTCTGAGCTAAGATCCATTGCCCATCTTCCTCCTTTTTTTGCTTAAGGAAGATGAGCCCTGACCTAACATGTGTGCCAATATTCCTCCATTTTTCTAGGTGGGTCACCACCACAGGATGGCTTGATGAGTGGTGTACATCCGCATTCGAGATGCAAGCTCACGAACTTGGGCTGCCAAAGCAGAGTGCACAGGACTCAACCACTATGCCATGGGGCCGGCCCTTAAATTATTTTTTATCTCATTAATTGTGTTCCTTATCTCCAGAATTTGTTTTTTTTTTTTTTTAGAGTTTCAATGTATTACTTCTGCTCATTAATTTTATTTCTGAGCTCATTGAACTGTCTCTCTGAACTTTTTTGTAACTCATTGAGTTTCTTTGTGACAACTGTCTAAATTTATTTTATTTTTGCTGAGGATGATTTGCCCTGAGGTAACATCCATGTCAATCTTCTTCTGTTTTTCAGTATGTAGGCCACCAGCACTGCATGGCTACTAACAGAGGTGCAGGTCCACACCCGGGAACTGAACCTGGGCTGCTGAAGTGGAGCATGCTGAACTTAACCACTAGGGAAATGGTGATGGCCCTATGACAATTATGTTGAATTCTCTGTCATTTAGATTGCAAATTGCTGTGACTTGAGGATTGGTTTCTGGCACTTTCCTTCTGCCTTCAGGTGTTACTATGGTTTGTGATGGTGTTTGATGAATTGATCCTTTACAAGTGGATAGTGGTAGTGTCACATGGCAGATTCCAGCTGCCGCCTTTCAGGGGGAGGGGGCGGGCAGGAGCTGTATTTTCTGAACCCACCGCATCTGCTGGAAGTTGTGCCAATAGGGTTCATTTGCATTTCCCTGCTGGCTACTGCTGCTTGGCAGGTCACATACTCATGTACAGGCACTCTGGTGTGGGACTTCTGCCTTGGCAGGGGACCGACCAAGCTGGTGCACTAGGTGGATGAGGAGAGGCACTTTCTTTCACATGTACAGGTGAGCTCTACACTCACGGGTAGTTTGCCTGAGCTGCTGTGCTTGGTGGGGGGCTCCACTCAGTGGAGAGCATTCCCATGGACTGGGCTGCTGTGGCACTGTGGGTGTTCCTTCAGCCTGGCTGCAACTCAAAAAGCAAAAGTGTTTGCATGCAAGCCTGGCTGCCCCCTGCCTCCTCTTACAGTCATGCACTGGCTGCTGTGTGAGGACCCATAACCTAGATTGCTGCCACCAAGGAGGGGGAGGGATCTTCTCACCTCTTTCCACTGCTTTCTGGGGATCGAGTCCCCTACCTTCAGATGTATGGCTGCATGGATCTCTCAGACATCCTAGTGTGATTTGCAGGGAATCCTTTGTTGGTTAATGAATGTCCATTTAGTTGTAACTTAGTACGGAGAAACCAAGTGAACAATTCACTCTGCCACAATGCTGACATCACTCTCCTATAATTTAAAATTATAGAAATAAAATTTAAAAATCATCCATATGCTAAAGTTTCACTATTTTATATCTTTACATCTGGATTTACCTCAATATGGCACAGTTATATATACAACTGTCCTGTTAACGTACTCAGTTGCAAATCTCTGTAGACTTAGTAAGCTTTGATGTCCCTCCTCAAAAACCTTACTGTGCCTTTATCATTTCATGAAAACCCTGCCATTCATTGTAACCAGAAACCAGGAGGTTATCTTTGATTTCTCCCAGTCCTTAATTCCTCATATCCAGTAAATCAGCAATCCTGTCTATATCTAAAATATATCTTGAGTTGGCCCACATCTCTCCCCCCCTCCTGTACTCGCCTAAGCCACATGCCTCTCCTGTGTCTCCTACAGCTCTTCAACAGCTTCATACTTGGTCTCACTGTTTCCACTATGGCCCCTCCACGATACAGTCTCCACAATACTGTTAGAACACCCTCACATAATACTAATGATCATTTCCCAGCCATATTAAAACACTTCAACAGCTTCTTATTGACCAAAGATAAAATCCAGGCTCACTACCTTAGCCTGATAGGCCTACATGATCTTCCCTATTATGTCTGTCCCCTATTCTCAGGGAGATCCACCTACACAGACCTCCTTTCTGATCTTGAAAAACTCAGTTCTTTCCTGTCTCAGGACTTTGAAACATGCAGTTTCCTTTACTTAATATTCTCATCCTCTGGTGCCTCTCACAACTGACTTCTTCTCACACCTCAGGTCTCAGTTAAAACATCACGTTTTGGAGAGGTCATTCCTGAGTGACCTTCCTTAAGGTTGGTGTCCCCTTAAAACACAAAAGTTTTTCTCTATCATCATTCTGCATTTCCCCTTCAGGGCACTTACTCAAGTTTCAATTATCTCAATTATTAACATATATTTTCTGTTTCTTCTGGTTATGATATAAGCTCCACTCGGGAATAAGCTCATCCCTGTTAGCAGGGATTTGAAACAGACTCCAACGCAAAGGAGCTGCCCCATAAATACTTGTTGAATGAAATAGGAAGCCACTGACTTCCATTTGAGAAGGAATTATGTCAACAGAACTTCTGCAGATACAGCAAAAGCTAGAAACACAAAGCTAAACATGAAAACAACAGAAGAGGCTTTGTGCTTGCTTTATTTCCTTTCACATAAATTACGTTGTGTTTAAAATGCCAGGCAAAACACTTATTAATTAATGCTGAGGTCGAAGCAGCACCTAACTAATGCAATACTAACTAATACTAGTTAATGCAGCTAAGTGGAAGAGTACCGAAGGAGATGTTATTGCATGCATATTAAAGCTTAAAAGAAGTTCAAGATATGTCTTTTAAAAGCCACTTGTCAAACGTCAAATCACAAAGTTCTTTGAAAGGGATCCCACAGTTAACTTAAAGGAATCTAAGTACCTGTAATTTTTATTTACCCTTAGGACTCAAATGCAGCAGCTAATAACTGAAAACTTCTTGTGTTTCTATTCTATTAAACATCACCCATCCCAAGACATTTTTGGGGTCCTTCTAGCCATGCACCTGTGGCTTAAATGGATGCTGAGAGACATGCCCTATGGAGACTAAGCCACACTATGAGGGATAAGCAACCTCCCTGGGAACAGGCTGTCCACAGGCCCATCTCTACCTGCAGGTCAGGCGCCTCTGATGCTCTGTTGGTGAGGAAATCTCTCTTCGCCTTCTGGCTTAGACTGGCTTGTGAGAAGGGCCTAGGAGCAGACTGTCCTTACTACAGGCTTGATTTAAAGATGGTGGCAACAAACATGTGTCTTGTTTCAAATACCGTATGTATAAACTGCTGCTTGCCTCTTGCTTAGACACAACTCTGAGGTCAAGGCTATTTGTGTGTCCTTGCTCATATAGCAACCATCCTTTGGTGACTGCCTAAGACCACACGTTGAACAATTGTTGAACTGCATTGAAATTGGGTATTTTTGTGCTAAGCAGACTATAAGTATGATATGATATGAGAAAAAGTTTCTTGCAGTAGAAATATTTTAATTTTTTCTTTTTTTTAACATTTCTATTATAAATAAACAAATTGTATACCAAAGAGGAGCAAATATAATGAAGCCTTATATATTCATCTCCCAGGTTAAATAATTATAAACTTATGCTCACTCTGATTTCATCTGTATCCTGACTAACTTCTCTGTTTTTCACAAATAATTTTGAAGCAAATCTCAAATACTATTTTTTAATCAGTAAACATATTAGCAATATATATTAAAGATAAAACATTTTAAAAAGCTCACAATACTATTAGCTTATCTAAATAAATTAACATTAATTCTTTCATATCAGGAAATACTAAATAATGTGGTTTTAAGCATAAGAAGAAGATTCTATCTGAAGTACAGGTCAAGGACATTTGGAAACAAAGGTTGTCTTCTTCCATGACCTCCTAAGCTTTATGCCTCTGTTTCAACCTAGGTTCAATTTTAAACCTAGTTAGTTCATGGAAAATACTGGTTGCCAATAACTGTTGAGTTGAACTGAATGAAGTTATGGAGAATCACAGAAGTACTCAGGAATATGGAGTCTGCAGAAGGAAGATGCATATAAATTCATGTGTTGCCAGAATGTCAACAAACTTGGTAAATCTCTTGAAATAAAGGCAAAAAAAAAAAAAAAGCTAAGAGTTTTGAATTGTTGTCAGAGGGTAAAGTGATAAAGATGAAGTTTCAAATTATCAACAAGAAAAAGTACACCCGTAGAGACCATCATTTTTTAAAAATAACACCAAGAACCTGGAAAAATGCTTGCCATATAGTGATTATTTGGTAATGTTACTAATAGATTGATAAATAAAAATTATTTTTATAAGGGCAGAAAATAAGTGAAAAATCACAAAACTGACATTGAAGGCATGAGTCAGTACTGTTTTGAGAAGTGTCTTAGAAAGAGTAAGAAGAATTTAAATGAACTTCTTTTGACTATTGTTATGGCTGCACATTTCTAAGCATTTAATACATGAATAGATCAGTGTAACCAACACCACAATCAGCATACAGAAGAGTTACAGCATCCCAAAAAATATTCCTCAAGGTATCTTTCAGCGCTCGCACAGACCCCATCCCTAACCCCAGGAACTGATGTGTATTCCATAACTAGAGTTCCGTATTTTTGAGAATGTTATATAAATGGAATCATACAGTATGTAACTTTTTGAGACTACCTTCTTACATTCACATCAAGGCATTTGAGACCCACATTGTCGTGTGCACCAATAGATTCTTCCTTAGAATTGCTGAGTAGTATTTCATTGTAAGGCTGTATCACAGTTTGCTTAGCCATGCACCCACTGAAGGACATTCATGTTATTTCTTGTTTTAAACAACTGTGAACAGTGTTCCTATAAACATTCAGGCACGGATTTTTGTGTAAACATTTTTTAATTTATCTAGGCTAAACACCCAGAAGTGGGCTTGCTCAGTCATATGATAAATGATGTTTAACTTTATAAGAAACTGCCAAATCGTATTCCAGAGTTGCTATACCATACTGCATTCCCTCCAGCAATGTATAACAATTCTAGTTGCTCACCAGAACTTAATAATTTTTATTTTAGATATTCTAATAGATGTGCAGTTGTATCTCATCATGGTTTTAATTTGTATTTACCTAATGAATATTGACGTTAAGCATCTTTTTATATGCTTAATTGTCATACATATTTTCTCTTTAGTGAAGTATATGTTCAAATCTTTTGCCTATATGGAACAAATTGGGTTGTTTCTTTTCTTTTAAGAGTTTTTTAATTTGTCCTGGATACAAGTCCTTTGTCAGATGTGTAGCTTGCAAATGTTTTCTATCAATGGCTGTCTTGTCTTTTCATTCTTAATGATGTCTTTTGCAGAGCTAAAGCTTATATTTTGACAATGTCCAATTTTTTTCTTTTATGGATTATGCTTTTAGTGTTACATCTAAAATTGTTTTTAACTAAATCTGGGTGATGAATATTTTCTTAAGTGTTTTATTCTAAAAGATTTATAGTGTGACATTTTACATTTGATCTGGGATTCATTTTGAATTAAACTGTGTATGAGATATGAGGTTTAGTTAAAGGTACTTTTTTTGTTTTTTGTCATATGGATGTCCAATTGTTCCATCTACATTTGTTGAAAAGACTGTCCTTTCTCCATTGAATCGCCTTTGACTTTGTCAAAAATAAATTGGCATATTCAGGAGGGTCTACTTCTGGATTTTAATCTGTGCCATTGATCAATGTATCTATCTTTTTGGCAATTCCATACTCTTGATTATTGTAACTTTTTGATAACTCTTAAAATCAGGTAGTGCGTGATTATTTCAATTTTATTTTTCTTTTTCCAAATTGTTTTGTCTATTCCATTTCCTTTGCTTTTCCACGTAAATGTTAGCTTCAGCTTGTCAATACTACAAAAATCCTACTGAGTTTTTGATTGACACTGCATTTAGTGTATATATAAATTTGGAGAGAACTGACATCTTTACTTCTTGACTTTTAAAATTTATGAGCAAGGTGTGTCTCTTGATTTATTGAGATATTCTTTGATTTCTTTGATCAGCATTTTCTAGTCTTCAACAGACATACTAGATGTGTTTTATTGGAATATGTCTACCTTTTTTTGAGGGGGGGAACTATCGTAAACAGTATTGTTTTCTTTTAAATTTGATTTTCCAATTGTTCATTGCTGGTATAAAGATTTTTGAGAGTTGACCTTGTATCTTATGATCTTGTGAAATTCATTTATCAGTTCCAGATGATTGTTTCGTAGATTCTTTTGAATTGACTGTGTCCACAATCATGTTGTCTGTGAACAGGGACAGTTTCCTCTCTTCTTTTCTAATCTGTGTGCTTTTTACCATTTTTATTATTGTTATTTATTTATAGTCTATTCACTTGGCTAAGACTTCCAATGTTGTTGAACAGTAGTGGTGAGAGTGGACACCTTTGCCTTGTTTTCAGTCTTGCACAATTAAACACGACGCAAGCCGTAGATTTTTTAGAGACAGCCTTTACCTGGTTGATGGAGTTACCTTTTATTCCTACTTTGCTCAGTAGTTTAATCGTGAATGAATGTTGAATTTTGTCAACATTTTGATATAGCTTTTCCCATATCAATTGGTATGATCATGTAGTTTTTCTTCTTTAAACTGGTAATATGGTGGATTGCATTGGTGAATTTTCATATGATCAACCAGCCTTGTATTACTCAGATAAAGCTCTCTTGGTCACAGTGTATTATTCTTTTTCTATATTGCTAGATTTGATTTTCAAGTATTTTCTTAAGGAGTGTTGTGTCTACATTCGTGAGGAATAATGGTCTGTAGCTTTGTGAAGGTGTAAAGAAGATATATTTGTGTTTATGCAGAATTGGGACTTTCTGAATAAATTTGCTGAAAACTTGGAATCCCAGGCTAAGAGCAAGTCTTAGGAAGTTAATTTTCAACTGTATAGATGGGGTGAGAACATCAGAGGGAGATCCCTAACTCTGGAGGTATGTGCTTAATTTTGGGGGAAACTGAGGCCTAGAAACTTGGAGAAGTCTCTCATGTTGTAAAATCTGGAGACGCCACTGATTTTCTGGCCTTGGGAGAGGTGAATTTACAAGTTGTATGTATCAGTAGTTCACTCCTTTTTATTACCGAGTATTATTTTATTGTGCGTGTGTGTGTGTGTGTGTGTATATATATATATACGCCCACCACAATTTGTTTATTCTTTCACCAGTTGATGGATATGAGTTATTTTCTGACTGGAATTATTACGAATAAATCTTTCTTCTTAATGGTTAATTACTTAATCTGCTTTTTGTTGAAATGTAACTTATTTCATCCTTAGGCATGGTCATTCTGTAGCATTTCCTGAGTGAACTCGTTGCTTTCATTCTGGAGTAGTTTTCTCCACTGTGAGGACCTTGATTAAGATGTAACTGTCTGCTCTTCCTAGTTCCAGCTCAAGTGCCATGTTACGCTCTCTTTTCTGGTATTCTCTTTTTCTAGTCTTGAGGCTATGAAGGTCTCTTCAACTCTCCCTCATTTGTTTAAAGTACATGCCCTTTCGGGAACCCTGGGGTAAGTGGGATGCTCTCAGGTCACTTTGCCTAGATGCCTTGTGCAATCATGCCTGGACTGTGAGGTGTCACACTGGATGCTTCCAGAGCTATACTTCAAGAAGCATGTCATAAGTCTGGGATCTCTCACATCCTCTTGGGTTACATTGCTTCTTTTCTTCCCAGATATTTAAGTGAGAGTAGGATAAGGTGGTAAAATGTACACTTTCTGAGATTAATGAAAATGTGCACTTTCATTAATGTCTACCCTCAATTGCTGTTCACACACTACCCTTTGGTCTATATCAGAATAAAAGTTACACAGCCTATTTATCTAGAATGTGATTAACTTACAGGAAAGAAAAGTGTTTCTATCTTGTGTTTGGACCTGAGATTTTGGAATTTGAAAGCTAAGTATTTGCTTGGTGTCTGGTCACCATGAGGCAAAGTCAAGTTCACATATCTTATGTCAAATGGAGGCAAGTCCTAGAATTAAATATACTCGTGTCACTTCACAATTGGGATATGGTCTGAGAAGTGTGTTGCTAGGTGATGTTATTTTTGTCTGAACATCATAGAGTTCACAAACCTAGATGGTATAGCCTACCTATAGCTAGGCTATATGGTATTAATCTTATGGGACCACCATCATATATGCAGTCCATTGGTGACTGAAATGACTGTATATGAAAGCATATAATACTCCACACATCATCCTGTCACAATGATAGATAAACAACTGGTGATAATATGGCTAAGATATATCGAGTACATATTCAAAATGTTTTTATATGTATAAATTCATTTAATCCATACTGTAACCCTATGAGGTAGGTAATATTTTCATCTCTATTTTACAGATCAGGAAACTGAGTTTGTTAGTGGTGGAGCCTGGATTAAAACGTTGGCTTCTGAAACCAGAGTTTGGGCTGTTAGCAATTATCCATTGAGCTATGCTATCTCTATAGATAGAGCCATGCCTGCATATAGTTATCTCCTTGTTTCAAATCCACATTATCCACATTTAGATACCTCAGTGAAGATATGGATTATGGGTGATGGTTAGCTTCTCTTCATTTTCTCCAGCCTCAGAAAGGATATTTTTCTTTTTAAAAATAGAATAATTCTTCTATGTGATAATGTATGATGAATATCAGCAAGAATTGGGGAAAAAAGAGTTTTTGGACTATTTGGACATATAGAGAACATAAAGAAAGAGATATCATCTTTGGACCAATAAAGAAAATGTTAGACTTGAATCAGGTCAGATTTTCTGTGTCCAGAATTCATTGTTTACTGAGAAAACATCAAGTGGGCTTGTAAATAGACTGTGTTTTATCTTGTGAAAACATAAAAATATCATGACAACTTCTAAGAGGAGTGAGCGAGACAGAGTCCAGTCTGAAGAAATTGACATAAATATTTGACTAAAACCTTTATTTTGTTTTTTTTGTTTGCTTTCTTCACCATGAATATTTTTATCCTGACCTAAAAGTGTCCACTTATCTAGAACTTATAACTTATCACTTGTACAATGTTGAGATGCTCATACCAGTAGAACAATTGAGAATGAATGATTTAATTTATATTCAGGGCCTGTTTCAATGCGTGAAGGAGAAGAGGAAATAAGAAGTGTGAAATGGCCATGAGATGTAAAAAAATCTTTGGCAGTGTGTTAATACGAAAGAATGTGAGAGGTTGTAGAAGGGATGGAAAAACTGTTTTTCAACGTCCAGCAATTGAATCTCACTAGTGTGTAGAAGTGTTAGTGCACATCTAGTAACCAGTCAGCCATAGTGCCAGTTCTATGTCAATTCTATTGTCAATATTGTAAAAATATCATTTATATCTAGTTTGGGTGAAATGTAATTTTTTTTTTAGTAGAAAAGAATACAACCTATCCAATTTAGTTTTGAACAAAAATATTTTCCCAGACATTCTCTGATTACCTTAATTATTCTATGTCTCCATCTTTTCCCCATTATTTCTTCATGTAATTCAGTCTAGTTCCTCTCTCCTAAGCTGGGACTGAGAGGGTGCTGTAAGGGCCACATGGCCCAGGCTTAAATCAGTCAGAATGTTGTGTTGTCTCTGGTTTCACATTGAGAAAGTGCCCTGGTCAGAGGCAAGGAGACTCATTGGGACTGGTGCTAGTGATTCTTGCTAAATCTATCTGAAATCATTCTAGAATCAAAGAGGAAATCTATTACATTAGTGGACAATTTATAAACAATCATAGTGGACTATTACATATCAAAACCTATGGGTTGTATGAAGGAAATGAGATGTTGATCAAAGAGAACAGAGTTGGAGCTTTGTAGGATGGATAAGTCTAGAATTGTAATCTATAGCATGATGGCTATTGTTATTAATATGCTATTGAATACTGGAAGTTTTCTAAGAGAAGATTTCAAGTGCTCTCACTACACACATACAAAAATGGTGACTGTTTGAGAAGATGGACATGTTAATTAGCTTGATTATAGTAATGATTCCACTATGTATATGTATATCAAATCATCATGTTGTACACCTTAAATATATACAATTTTTATTTAAAAAAAAAGCAAATAAACCACATTCTGAATTAAGAGCACTGTAGAAGATAAACTGTGGCATGGAGTTAGAAATGACTGGGGAGGGGGCTGCTTTATCCAAGGTAGTCATGGAAGGTGTCTCTGGAAATGTGATATTCGACTTGAGCTTGAGTAGAAAGATGGCAGTCATGTGAAGGTCTGAGGGAGTGATGTCCCCAGCATGAGTGGCTGTAAGGGAAGAGGCCATGATATGAAATAAATATTCTGTGCTGAATAGCCAGCAAGAATTTCAGTGTAGCTGGACTATGGAGGTTGAGGGAGTGAGGCAGATGAGGTTACTAGTGGGAGCTCCCCTGACAGTAGAAGCTGGCCTAGCTGTCCTAGTAGCAGTGTCCTTCTGTTGAGCATAAACAATTTCACAGAATACCAGATCATACAAGGTCTCTCTGTGACCATAGAGGCAGAATCACAACAACTCCATAATTATATCTGATCACAGGTGAAAACAAAACACTGTCCAATTCACAAAAATGACCCACAGCCATCTTTCTTGGTTAACATGAGAGGCTACTGCTTCTCATCAATCACGGTTTTAACCTTGTTTTGTTTCTTCCGCCTCCTTGATAAAGTTCATTCAGATATCCAATCATAGAATCAATCCTGGCTTGCAAAGAGCATCTAACCTAGCAGAAAGTCATGCTTCCTTAAACATGCCTCAAAATCCTGATACAAGACAATATCCTATAACATGTCCTTTCTGAAACCTTCTTACTGAGACACCTCGTAGTTCTCCAAGGCATGTTTTCTGCCTTATTTCAATGAGTCTATAAAATCAACATTGTTCAAATACAGGTGGACTTGGGCTAGATGCCATCAACAAGATCCTGTTGAGGAAAAATATTGCCTAAAACAGAAGAGAGTTTTGAGAGAAGTGAAAGGCAGCTTTAGTCCTATTAAAATTTTGATGAGGATATTTGTAATTGTTAACTGATGGTAAAGGGAAAATTGACAGTAGACATAGGTAGATAGATAGATAGATAGTCTTGAAGAACATTACTGTTCCTTTTTCCTGTAGAGAAATATTCCTTACATTTATCTTGCATCACTGTCACCTGTTGAGCTTAAAAGCAAATGCAACAAAACACAACCTGGGTGTCCGCCCTCTCTAACCCTTAGAGAATCTGATGCAATTGTTTGGGGTGGGTCTTGAACATTCTAGTTTTCAGAAGCTTCCCAAGTGATTCTAATGTGCAGCTAACGTGGAGATCCACTGCTCTAGAGGCAGATGATGGTATATTTAAAGCTTAAGTAGCCCTTTATACTTTGCAATTTCAAAGCTTCTACAGATCTTTGGGTAGCTAAGGGGGTAGTTATTAAGAAGAACAGCATATAGTGGAGGACCAATTTCCTATTTCTTGTACCAGAGAGAAAAAACTAGACTGCTGTGTGTAATTAGTAGTATAGTACTCCCTACTTTGGGAGTGGGATGGCCTTGAAAACCACTGCATAATTAGGACAATAATGGGCTTCGTGGGCTGATTGTAACTTTTCTGAGAATTATTGTTTGCCCTTAGGAACTATGTGACTGATCCAATGGTTAATGGCTAGATGCTTAGTGGAAAACCGAGTTCTATCTGCTATTCATACCTGCAGGAAGAACTCAAGAGTTTTCTTGTCTGTCTTCACTTGTAAATTATACATTTTAGCTTCCCCTCACTCTTTATAGTAGATTGGTGCATCTCTCCAAGTTTGTGCTGGGTTGTTGTGGAGGCTAATGACCCACACCTCCATCACAACTACTGCTACCTTCAAGCTACATATTTGAGAGTGTCAACACATTTGTTCTGACTACCTTACACTCCCCAAAATAGTGAATGAGTGTGCTCATTTCATTTCTTCACACTCATAGTAATTTTGAGTATTGTGATTCTTTTAGATGTTAGCAATGAGAAAGATTGTTGACAGTGAGTTTGTCACATCTTTATTTTATTTGCACTCACCAGCTTATTAGTAGATCTGATAATTCACTGTCAATTATATCTTTCGTGATGTCTGTCTTTCATGCATTCTTTTTTATAAAAGGGTAGGGTTTTTTTTAAATAAGAAATACACGCATTTTAAATCTAACACTTCTTCACAAGTATTCAAAATATATTTTTCTGTTTGTCATTGTTTTTGTAACTCATACTTTTGGCGAGGATTTTTTAGCCTTTCTTTTTATATAGTCACATCAAGTAATATTTACTTTTGTTTTGGACTTTGGGTCAGCCCTTTACTGGACAAAATTATATAAATATTTACATACGCTTTATTTTTATGATTCTATCTTACTTTTGAACTTTGAAAATTATGTCCCATTTAGAATTAAACAATAAAAGAAATATGTAGTCTGTGAAAAATATTTACAACGTCTAGGATACGTTGGAAAATATATAAAAATATATTTCATTTCAAAAAGAAAAATAAAATAATAAATACCCCAATGGAGAAAAGTAGGCCTATCATGTGAATAAGCAATTAGAAAAAGAACAAATTAATGCATTCTTTTAATCATGTATTTAATAAATATATATATTAACTGTTCACTGTATGCTTTGCACTATGTTAGACTTCAAAATGGGCAGTGGCATACAGTCAGGTTTCCTGACCTCATGAAGTTTACTGAAAGTTGTTAATTATATGGGTAAATGTTTAGTAATATTTAGATTCCATTTTATCCAAATTATGGTATTGAGAATATGCCTTCCTTCTCCTTAAATGAAATTGGAGAAGGAGGAATAGGCCATAACATACAAAATTGGCCACTCAGTGGGAGACTATTTTGGTAAAATATTTCTGACTTGCAATTTGGTAATATTATTCAAAATAATTTGAAGTAATTTGATTTTGGAAAAATATTCTAGGAAATAATAAACATAGAATAAATTATATAACAAACGCACAATAACATCCACTAAAAATAACTTCTAGAAATATATAATGATATATTACATATTATTCACATAGAATGAAAAAGCAGTTTACAAAGATTGATGTAGTATGACAATGTGGGCACACATGTCTGTGCATGCATGCACACACACACACACGCAATCAGACATTTAGAACAAGAAAATAGTTCTGGAAGGACTCGCTGCACTAGGATTGTGGCAAACCACAATCTGTGATTGCCTACCTACCACTGATGGGATTATGGATTTTTTTTGTTCACTGTATGTCTAATTTATTTTCTTTAATGGGCATTGTATAATGAATGAGGAAAGTTGAAAAACAATTTTCTTCATTTTTTCTTGATTTACTCTTTGTGTTTTGAAAAGATGATTGTATCTACCCAGGTAGGCAAGGTCACTTCTCATTAGTAATCTAGAACTATCCAGGCTGTGAATTTGTTCTATACAAAAACCTTGCTTTTTTTCTGATACTTCATTTTTATGGAAGAGCGATGATAGCACAACTAAAATTAGTGAGTCATTCAATAGTGTAATTTTGAGTTATTAAACTAATGCATTAGTTACAATAATTCTAAGTGAAGCAGGTCTTCCAATGTCAAGAGAAGTCACATTGGATTCCTGCAGCAGAATATGGAGAAAACTCAAATTATTTAATGATTTGTCTAACCTTGAATTCCACAATGATAGACATAACTCCATGTAAGCTATATCTTTGGTGTCCGGATATTATCAGAATCAAAATGTAGTATGGGTCCAGAAATAGGCAAAGGTAAGAGTGAATTGTTTTATTATTTTGAAAAACTAAATAAATTAATTTGATTCTGTCATAACATTACCCTTGAGGTTGTGAACTGTGAGATGATTTAAAATTATAGCTGTTATTTAATGTCCTTTAGCTCAATTTGTCTGTGCTGAATGAAAAATGAATCATATATATGCCACAGCAAAAAGGAATTAGCAAATTTGATGATAGCCAGGCAGAAATCATGTGATATATTTGCTATACTCTGCTTTATTTCTTATTTTATTTTCAGGAAACTTGTTATTCCGTCTGCATGATTTATTGTTTCAGACATATTTGACATCGAACCTGAAATGAGTTTGCTCACCCGTTGCACAGCAAGCCAATCTCTGATACTGGGGGTAGTGGAAGAAAGTAGGAATTTTATTGTTGCATAGTACTGAGCAAAGAGAGAGGGCAGCTAATGCTGAAATCCCAAACTCCCCAAAAAGCTGAAAGGAAGAGTTTTTATTTGGGGTTTTAGGTAGGGGAAGGGGAGCATATAGCCTTGCTGATCAGCAGCTTTCCCACCAGCCTGTATCTCTTTGCAGGGAGGAGATAATGGATCCAGGTGCTTGTCCTTGGTGGTGTCTGTCTCCATGGATGATAGTGGATTCTGGAGCCAGGAAGCCAGGGAGTAAGCAGGGAATGAGTGTTTTGGTTTTAACCCCATATATTCTGGGTTTAATGTAGGGAAACTGATATCTAACTAATAACTAATGTAGGGTCAGTATCAATTCCCCCTATCTTATGTTTATCCTTCAATCTTGAGGGATGTGGGGCAGTGACCAATCTAGCTACTTCCTGCTGAAATGAAGCATAGGTTGTTTCATCTCATTGAACCAGTCTTTTAATAAAGTGATGATGCTGGCGGGCTCCTGAAGTTAGGCCTGTATCATGTAAGTAAGTAACCAGGTATTTAATAAGAAGCTTTCCTAGAGAAACAAAAAGAGAAAAACAAGGTTAATGGTTGGAGCAAATTATAAACCAGTTTCTGAACCCAGGGGGCAGCAAATCAAGATTCCTAGAAGTCAGGGTCAAAGCATCTTTTGCAGTTTGAAATGTCTTTGATGGTGTCGTCAAGCACTCGGGTAGCTTTTTGAGTGCCTTACACAGCAGTAGACATGAATCTCTCTTAATTTTATATTAGGCCCTCCAGCTTCAGTTTGCAAGGCTTCAACAAAAAGGGCAGATTCAGTTTTCAATGACTCCAAATGAAAATTATGGGAAAAAACCCCTGAAAATGTTAGTTTGGAGGTTTGTAGCCAGATATTTCAGGAGAATAAAAGAATTTAGGATCTAGTCTGGTTAACAGATGTAACAAAAATCTTAAAGACAGCTGACAAAACCAAAATTCAATATCCACAAATGTGTATTATAGTTTCCATTGAAACATAATCTTTTTCCCTAACATCACCCTTACTTTCACTAGACATAGCCAAATTAAGACTACCTGGTTTTCAAAGTGAGTCTAGTTTTAATAAATTTGGCATAATTATTTACATAAGTGCAGCAAGAATAGTAATTGCTCATATAGGCTCTTTTAAACCTGCTTTGCTGGAACCTTGTAAGGAATTTCAGGTTGAACTTTAAAGGCCTCTCCAGGCCAGGAAAGCCAAGCGAAAGACCTGTCATCAGATTTCACCTGCAGCACCTACAGATTTGGGTGAACTCCTCTCTTGGTGAGGTTCCCCAAAATATTGAGGTTCCTTGTACCCACAAGTGGAGTGACATTCTTTGCTCAACCTTACCAGGACACTGAACACATAAGCGAGGTACCAGGCCGCTACTTCCAAATGACTTTATTCCAGGATGTCAACCTTCATTCTTCAAAAGCTGTCTTGTTATATTTAACCCTGTATATTTTTTCAAATATGATGTTCCAGTCAAAGCCTTGGTAATATAACCAGTGTTTCCAATTGTGTCCTGTTATAAGCAAAACAGATTCTTATTGGACTTATGCAAACAACCATATTGCCATGAGAATAAGAATACTTACTCATCAGGATTTTTTACATTTGGAGGGCTCAGATAGGGAGAAAAAGATAAATGTTTCAATTTTGTTTACAAATTGCTATAAGTCATAGTTCCTTGAGAGAATAGAGAAAAAGTTTTTTTAAAATCTGAAAAAGACAAAACATGAAAAATCAGCAATATCTCAATGAAAAAACCATAAAAATTACAATCATCCCTCTTAGCTTATTCAGTCATGTGTAATTGGTTTTTGATCTTAATCTTGTGTTAGCAGTTTGTCAGGTGATCAGTTTCCCTGCTGGAGTTGTGTAATTTTTACCCAGTTTAGTTTTATAATCTCAAAGTTTATTGGAAACCTGTATTCTAGAGTGTCAGAATCCTTTCCATGAATTTCTCTGAAGATGAAACATATTTGCAAAAACATCAAAGTAAAACAGCAACTGTCTGCAAATAACAAAGCATTCAAAAATGGTAATTGACAAAAGCATTTGACCATCTCTGTGATATACAGCATTTTGAGATAATAACCAGAATTATGGCTGACAATCAGAATAGATCAGATAATTTTTAAAATACTTATATCAATAACATTCATGTACATAATGCCATTTAAGAAAGTTTATCATTCCTTATTTGACAATGTTTCTCATATAACATACAAAATAAGCCTTATTAGTTTAGCATTTTCTTATAGAAAGAGAGGAAATTTCTCTGAGAAGTCCCAGGGGCCCTCTGAAAATCCCCAGAGAAACTTTCCCTCCTCTTCCAGGTCAAAAGAAAGGTTTTATTCAAGACTTGAATATTTGTGTGTTGGGGGAAGCTTGTCAAAAATATTAAAAGCTTTAAAACATTTGTTCAGATAGGAAACAAAGTTCACTGCAAAAACACCTTCAGGTATCTATTTGAAGTGACAATAGAAACAGTCAAGGGAAAACAGAGTTAAAATAGTAAAGAAACCTTTTTATAATCTTTTTATCAAGAGCAGATTAAAAGTTTAGGAAAATTATCTTTTAAGAAAGAGGAAACCAAGTTTTAATTTTGTACCAGTTTACTTTTGACATATAAATTTATTTACTTAACTGGATTTACTTTAATCTTAGCCAACTTGACCATACATAAAACTCTCTAGGTCTTTACTTTTACAAATCTTTGGTTACTTTTTTACATTCAGAATTTGTCCCAGCACTTTACGACAAATTTATCTTTCTCAACTCAAAAAACAAAAATATTTCCATTATTTATATCTTTTTACTGAAAACATATATTTTACTTTCCTTGTATACAGAGCTTTTAGAAATATGTTTTTTTATAGAAAATTCTTCACCATACATAAAACATGTTTATCAATAAACCTAAGCACTTTTCATTTTCTTTGATATAAGAAACCAAAGGCAGACAAATACATGCTTAGTAGTTAACCATTAATATTTTATCTTATGTGGAAATGATCTAAATATCCAATAAACTGTTATTATTTAACTTACCTTAATAAAGCTATAAAGTTTGTTTCCAAAAAGATTTTGGAAGCTCTCTTTTAAGTATGGAGACTATAAAACATAATTATTGTACTTAAAACTCTTATCCAGTTTTAACAAAAACTTCATGCGACATTACAGCAGTTAACCATCATCTTAAGTTGTTTTAAGTACATACATCATAACACATATAATTATTGTTAAAAAGTCTTTCCAAAAACTTTTATCTTTTTACATTTATTTAGCTTACCTGTTCTTAACAATTATATTTAGATTGTCTACAAAAACTCCATCAGACATTAAACAAAATTTGCTATTACCCTGAGTTACTAGTTTTGCTGATAAATTTTGTAACAGAGATGACGTGAGCTCATTTGACCAGTAAACCCAGGCTGTATGTCTGCACCATATCCACTGTGGATAAATCTGAGAACACGTTTATTTTAAATCAAACCAGCAAACTTAAACAGCCTTTCATTCATCAAAGATCATTTTGTATCATGTTGAATAACTTTGTCTCTTAGAAGTTTTTCATATTAATTAAAGACTGCCTTCCATTATGAGAGATTTTGAATCCTCTTCTGAAACAGGTTTCCCAGAATGGCCATTACAATTCCAAATGATCTCAAAAGTTTACTTATTTTCACTTGTTCAATTTTAAATCAGGAATTTTGGGGGAGTTGAAGCAAAGCTCAGCATGCTGGAAAGTTCAGCAAGAGAGTAGACAAAAGCAGCAGATTTGGCTTTGGCTGCTGGCGTGTTTAATTATTTAATTATTTTTTCTTAAAGAGCCAGAAAGGATTTCTAATTTTATTTAGAAGTCTCAAGAGTTTAAAACCGGCTTCCCATTGTTGCAGCTGGCTTTTCCAATTGCATACACCAGTTTGGGTGAACTGAAATTGGCCCATTTGAATATATAAATTTTTACAAAACTTTATTTTAGTTTTACTAACTCTTATACTTTTAATTAGAACTTACATTCGAATTTCATTAACAAGTTTTGGTATTACAACACTGTGTAGGGGAAGCATTCCCAGTTGGACATAACATTTATTCCCAAAGCAAATAACCAGGCAAAGTTGACATAACCTCTTCATATAATATTAGCTTAAACACTTTAATTTTTATAGTCTTATTAACCTTAGTGCCTAACTGTTGCACCAAACAATTGTTGGTCAGGTTTCTCACTCTGATTTCTGCCTCCTGATCTTTTAAATTTTTCAAACTGGGGTGAATAGAATAGGTTTTTCTGATGTCCTTTAATGCTGGGGAGCCTATAGGGGGGGTCCCTTTAGCCCATCCAACCTTAAGCAGTGTTTTATTAAAACCTTTGTTTTAACTTTATTTATATCTGTTCCATTTATCCCATTTTTCTTTTAATAACTAGCTAAAGATTTTCATCCTCTTGGGATGAGTCCTGTGACTCTTCATTTTCTAATTTCTTTTTGTTAACTTAATGTTTTCATTAGTATGTCTAAGACCATGAGAAGAAGCTGAGACCCCAAGTTTGATTAAGTTCTTAAGACTAGTCATTGTATTTTCCTTTCAATTTGGTCTTTCCATAGGTACCAATAAAACAGTTGTTTATCATAAGAGCACTCTAAAAAGTTTCCCAACTTAATTAGCCATTGTTTGCCCATTTTTTCCTCTGGAATCTAAAGAATATTGTGGCCACATGGTGTTACAAAAGAAAATCATCCCCATTTAGACATTGGCTTATAACTATAGGTCGACCAGTCAGCCAAAGTTTTTCCCAAGGGGCTCTTAGGTGGAATAGATGCAGCATTGCCCATGTTAACACTTTTAAAAGGAAAGACAAACAGACAAACAACAACAAATACCAAACAAGTGCACTTTTCAAAAAACCATTGGCCACAAATGGAAGTCAAAACAAAGACCAAAACCAAAAACCAAAGTGCTTCCAGTCCCAGCTTAGTCCATGTCCTATACTCGGGGGCCACCCAACAAACGAAGATCTGCTACGCAGATCTTCCCAAATGAGCAAGGACAAGAGACGTTGGTTATACACACCCAGGAGACTTACCGAAATTTGGCCAAGGCATCGTGACTTCAAAACAAATGGGGCCAGCGTGGTGGTCCAGCGGTTAAGTTTGCATGTTCCACTTCTCGGTGGCTGGGTTTTCGCTGGTTCGGATCCTGGGTGTGGACATGGCACTGCTTGGCAAAAGCCATGCTGTGGTAGGCATCCCACGTATAAAGTAGAGGAAGATGGGCATGGATGTTAGCTCAAGGCCAGTCTGCCTCAGAGAAAAGAGGAGGATTGACAGTAGTTAGCTCAGGGCTAATCTTCCTCAAAACAAAAACAAAACAAATGGAGCCCAGAGGGCTGCCCTGGTACCCATTATTTCTGGCCAGTCCTGTTGGAAAAGGTCAACACAAAGACAAAAACAAAAACTACTAGCTACTTACAAGGGATGTCTTCCTAAGTCCTAAACCTAGTTTCTTCCACTACCAAAGCAAAAGCACAGTGGGCCAATGATGTCTGGCTAGCAACCAATTCCTTGGGGCTGTCCCTGTGACAAGGGGCTCAGGCAGCTGCAGGACACCTTCCAAGAGAGGCCTTTAGCCAGAGGCCAGTGTGCCACAGGCAAGACATCCACCTGGGACATTGTCCCACCTGGGTCACCAAATTGATATTGAACCTAAAGTGAGTTTGCTCACCCGTTGCACAGCAAGCCAATCTCTGATACTGGGGGTAGTGGAAGAAAGTAGTAATTTTATTAATGCACAGTGCTGAGCTTTGAGAGAGGGCAGCTGATGCTGAAATCCTAAACTCCCTGAAAAGCTCAAAGGAAGGGGTTTTATTTGGGATTTTAGGTAGGGGAGGGGGGACATATGGCCTTGCTGGTTAGCAGCTTTCCCACCAGCCTGTATCTCTTTGCAGGGAGGGGATAATCCAGGTGCTTGTCCTTGGTGGTGTCTGTCTCCATGGATGATAGTGGATTCTGGAGCCAGGAAGCCAGGGAGTAAGCAGGGAATGAGTGTTTTGGTTTTAACCCCATATATTCTGGGTTTAATGTAGGGAAACTGATATCAGGGTCGGTGTCATATTCATGTGGCTGAACATGAAAGGGGTTGGAATATTGTCCAGTGATGATCTTGTCCTTAGGGAAAGTTATCAGGTTTGATGCTATTTGAGTATATACTAACAGAAGACCTGAAAATCCTTTAATCCACCAATAGGTACTTATAAATTCTACCATATGTCCATGTGGATATATGGAAATCTACATTTGGACTTTGCAGAAGACAAGTTTTGTTGGTTAACCCAAATCCATTCCCAATTCTTATCTCCCTTATCCATCTCCCACTATACAGTAAGAAAGAGTGATACACTGACATTCTCATCTTGTTTTGTAGCCAGGGGTGATAACATGACTCAGTTCTGGACAACGGCATTTACTGAGAGTTTCTGGAAAATCTTTTTCTTACTGGTTATATGCACCCTCCATCCAAGCTTGGAAGTGGGGTGATGTCTGGGTCTGTGGCAACATTTTGAAACCTCACGTGAAGGGCCATACATGAGGAATAAAATTGATGAGGCTACAGATGGTAGAGAGGAAAGAGAGTGAGAGTCTACACCCTTGAGAGCACTGTTGAGCCACTGAACCATCGACAACACTGCTTACCCCCAGACATTTTTATGTGAGAATAGTAAACCCCTATTTGTTTGTCACAATTCATCAATTTTTATTACTTATATCTAAATACTGTCCTAATTGATAACCTTCCTTAACATTCATTTATTCAATAAATATTTTAGCATCTACCAGGAGCAAGGCATTTTGTTTACCCCTGTGTTTGTCATGATAACAGATCTTACTTCTTATTTCAGGAGTATCGAAGAGGGTACATGTTAATATAAAAATTGTCACTAAGGAAATCAGGACACAAAGAGATCGTATTGCAGAGAAATCTAACATAAACTGAAACCTGCAAGCTGACAAGTACTCAGCCAGGCAGAGAGGGAGTGGAGAGCATTCCAGGAAGAGGACAGCACATGTGCAAGCATGAAAGTCCCAAATAGAAAGGAGCTTATCAGATTTTCAGAAGTGAAAAAAAAAGAAGCAATATTGCTAAATTAGACGCAGACATATGTCTAGTTTAGATGGTAAGACCACGTTCATTAGGTAATAGGAAACAATTCAAATTAATGTACTTTCAATATCAATAGCATAGAGTTAGAGGAGAATTTTGGTTCCAACTGGTGTCCTAGATGGAGGTAAATGCATATATTTACCTTTCTTTATTAATAAGAATCTCTCAAAATGAAAGAAAAGAAGGAAATATTAAAATACATTCATAAAAGCAGTGCTAATAGGGGAGGTAATGTGAGATGACAACAGAACGTTATAGGTGTTACAATCCTATGCATCTAACTTTAATATGTATTAAAATTATAGCTTATTTATTTTTAATATCTTCACAAATTTTATAAATTTCTTTGTGAGTCTTCATTGCAGTAGATTGGAGATCTGGAGAAGTGGTTTAACCTGTCAGTTAACATTATTTTGAATGTAACATAAACACAGAAGAGTACACTAATCTTAAGTACACCACTCAGGAATTATATATATGCATATATATACACACATATACACACATATATATACACACATATGTATCATAAAATCTCCCAATGAGGCTCAGTTTGCTAACTATGTAGTTTGAATCTATACTCTTCCTGATTTTGTTGTCTTTTCTATTAGTTACTGAGTAAAATCAGTATAAATCTCCCATTGAGATTGTGATTTTTTCTGATATCCCTTTTAATTGTGTTGATGTCTTATTATATGGCAAGACTCCCTTTGTATGATAGTGCAAGACCATGAAATATTCATAAAACTTGAAATAATACAAAATGATTTTAATAATCAGTTATAAAAATGATAATTCTATAACCTTTAGAGAACATTAAAACTCTCATATTGTCAGTTATAAATGTATAGAGGAACAAAAAAATAGGTACACTCATGTTTCTTTAGTACGCTGTGATATAAAGCTTTAGAAATATTTAGAAACAAAGTGTTTCTTTGTAAGAAAATGATTGGGTAGTTTGAACAGTGCTTGCCTTCTTCTTTGCATTGTATATTTTATGATACAGAATTAGTGACTTCTCTATGATTTGGTGAATTATCATACTCCTTTCTAAGTTTAGGTGAGTTTCCAACATTTTATCCTTTGCACTTTCAATATATTGAAATATTTCCGAGGCTTCTGTTAATGGGAATTTTTGTTGCCAATATCACTTTCTCTAGGACGTCTTCATTCTTTCATGTTCTCCATTTATGTCAATGAGTCTGCATTCATCACTTTCTCTGGCTGAACATCTACACTCAAACAGAGGCAGTGTCAACATTCCCACAGTCAGCTATTTCTTCCGTAACTCCATTTGTATCCCAATCAAATTTCCAAATCAAATCACTTCCAGTCTTAATACTTTTCATTTCTTTGCTGTGCTTTATCTTTGTGGATCCATTTCTTTCTTCAATTATCTCTTTTTATAAAATGTCACATGGGTTTATTACATGGGGATGAAGAAACAACACAACGACACACTTTGATTTCTGTACATAAACTAAGAAACAGATGCACAGCAACCGATTGCCAACATACTTTCATGTCACTGACCATGATTTGCATCTGTTATTTAAGTAGTAATTTGTGGACCAAAGAGCTATAGCAGCGAAGTTTGTACTTTATGTAATTACTCGCATTAATATGCTATAGTAGCTGAAATTTGGAATGTAATGTTGAGAAAATGGTGTTGTTTAACTAAACTGTAGTAATTGAAATTTATGCATATTAAAGCCATGTAAAACAAATATTGCTTCAATATGTTGTGGCCATGCTATTAGGTGCACTCAAATTTATTAACACTATAAATTCCCGGTGGAGTGACCTTTTTATCATTATGAAATGGCTCTTTTTATTAATGCTTTCTTTTCTAATGCTTACTTTAGGTGATATACACATAGCTAAATCATCTTTCTTGTGTTATTGTTTATAGAGTATATCATTTTACATCCTTTTATTTGCAACCTCTCTAAGTTCTTATGTTTAAGGTATGTTGCCTGTAAGCAGCATGTAGTAGAACTTATTCTTTTAATCTAGTATGGCAGACTTTATTTTTAAAATTGAAATAGTTCATTTATAGATATTTACTGATTTATTCAAGTTTAAACATTCCGCCCATTCTGTGTTTACTTTTCTTTCTTTTTGTTTACTTAAGAATTTTGAATATTCTATTTGCCTTCCTATTGGTTTGTTATATTCTTTTAATTGTTATACTAGAGATTACATAATGTGACTTTGTCTTATCAAATTAAGCATAAATTAGAACATCATTTCACAAACAATCAAAGAACCTAATTCCTTTAACACAACCAAAGCTTGAGTTTTGTGCTATTTTTGTTGAGTGTGTTCCCTATATTTTAAATCCCACAAGGCATTAGTATGACTGTTTTAGAGTAAGTACCCATTTAGATTTACCCACATATTTACACTTTTAATTACTCTTTCTTTTCTTTTGCTTACTTTTCTTTTTTCATCACCATAGACTCACCTGAAGTATTTTTCCTTTAGCCTAAGAGACTTTCTTATAATGTGTTTTAATACTTTCTCTGATTTCTTTCAGTTTTAATTTGGCTAGCAGTTCCTCTATTTCCTCTTCATTTTAGAAGGCTATTTTCACTGGGTAAGAAAATTCTAGGGTAGCAGTTATTTCCTTTAAGGCATTTGATGATATCATTGCATTATATTTTGGCTACACATCACGAAATCAAATCTCAATTTTTTTTTATTAAAGACTGGCACTTGAGCTAACATCTGTTACCAATCTTCCTGGTTTTTTTTGCTTCTCTTCCCCATAGCACCCCAGTACATAGTTGTATATTCTTGTTATAGGTCCTTCTGGCTCTGCTATGTGGAATGCTGGCTCAGAAGGACTCGATGAGTGGTGCTAGGTCCACGCCCAACATCTGAATTGGCAAGACCTGGGCTGCCGAAGCGGAACACGAGGACTTAACCACTTGGCCATGGGGTTGGCCCCTCAAATCTCAGTCTTAATGTTGTTCTCTTGATGAGAGAATGACTATTCCACTAGTTGCCTTATGATATTTTTGTCTTTGTTTTTTTCAGAAGTTTTGCTGCAAGGTAAGTAGTTAAAGCTTCTGTTTGTAGTGCCTATTATTGTGCAGTGCTTATTAAAATGTGGCTTTGACTCTGACCCATCTATCTGTCCTTTCCATTTGAGACTTTAATTGCACGTACATTAGATCTTTTCTCCATGTCTGAAGCTCTTTTCTGAATTTTATTTATTTTGTCTCTTGTTAAATATGGATAGTTTCTTCTGAACTATATTCCAATTTACTAATCCTATCTTAAACTGTGTTTAATCAACTATTAAACACCTCCAATGACTTAATGCCAGCTACTGAATTTTTGTGATTTTCACTTGTGCTTTTTATAATTTCCAAGACTGTGCTGAAATTAAAATTAATTTCTTAAACATACTATTTCAGTTATTTTAATGTTCATGTGTGGTCATTTGAATAACTTGATTTCCTGTGATTATTTTCCTATTATCTATTTTTTCTTTGATTTTATATCAATTTTTAATGTTTTATTTGTTGTATTATTATTGCCTACTGGAAATATGTATGAAATACTGCAGAGGTAATTTGAGACTTTTGATCCTGTTATCTTTCTTGATAAAGGAATTAATTTCTCTCTTTGCAGGCAGTTGAGTAAGGGAAAAATTATCTTAATTCAATAATTTAAATATAGATTCAGAATTTGGAAGGGCTAATCTGTTTCTTCTTTTGTCTTAATGCTTGGTTTACCTCCTGGGGGTGCCAGGAGTCTGAGGCATTTGACAGGACCTCTCTTCCTTGTAAGGAACTCTAAATATTCCCCCAAAATCACATAATTCAGCACAGCAAGAAAAATAAATGTAAAATATTAAAATATATTAAGATATTTGTGAGATAATAGGAAGTTACAGCACATCTCTTGAATATGAAAATACAAAGAAGGGAAGAAAATTCTTTTAATTGATATGATTGATAATATTCTAGATTTGGTGATTTAGATTATTCTGATTAAGAAAATACAAAAAAGGAAAGCCTAGGTTATCTTACAACCATTAAATTATAGTAGCAATCTATCTACATCTATGAATAATTTATTTTTTACAAAGGTGCCAAGTACATTGAATGGGGAAAGAACAGTTTCTTCAAAAAATAGTGCTCAGACAATGGGATTTCCAATGCAAAAGAATGTAGTTGGATTCCTGCCAACATCATATACAAAAATTAATTCAAAGTGGATCAATAACCTATATAAAGAGGTCAACTCATAAAACTCTTAGAAGAAAACATAGGGTTAAATCTTCTTGACTTTATAAAACCAAAAGCATGAGCAACAACAGAAAAAGTTAATAAACTGGATTTTTTTAAAAATAAAAAGTCTTTTATATCAGAGGACATTATTAAGACAGTAAAAAGGAAACCTATAGAATGAGAAAAAAACTTTGAAAATAATGTTTCTTATAAGAGTTTAATATCCAGAATACATAAATAATTCTTGGAGTGACATTTTTGGAGAAATATGGCAGAGTGAACTGTTCCTTTTATCTCTCCCCCATTGAACTACAATTAAATGGACATTCATTGACCAATGGAGGATACCCTTATAGCACAACAGGACATCTGAGAGACCCATGCAGCTATACATCAGAAGGTGGGTGGACTTGCTCCTGGGGGAATGGTAGAGATAGGTGAGAACTCCCATACTCTTCCATAGCAGCCATGTGCACCTGCCTGAACACTTTCCTGGCTGGTGTCAGCTCCTATAGTACTGCTGTGGCCCCAAAAGTGGGAACATACCTTGGCGTGACTGTGGACGGGGGCAGCAGAAGCCCTGAGCTCATGAACAAATGATATCCTGGCTGGCAGGAAAGCCCACCCTGCCACTGTGGCCCCAGTGAGTGGCCCAGGCTTAGACTCTGCAAAGAGGCCCCACCCACCTAGCACAGTGTCTGCCATGACCATAAGAAGAGGTGGCAGCAGATATACATGCACGTGAATGCATTTCCAGTTGGCATAAGCACCAATACTACCACTCCGGCCCCACAAGTGGAAATGCAGCTTGGTGCAGTGACAGCCCTGAGCCTGTGTGTGAACACTTCCCAGCCAATTTTCCCAGAGCACCACTGTACTTGCACAACTTCCAGCAGATGAGGTGGGATTAGAAACACAGTTCCTGCTTCCTCCCAGTGGTAGCAGTTGGAATCTGTGACCTGATACTACTACAAACGTACCAGCAAAAGATTAGTTCATCAAAAACCATAAGAAACCACAGCAAAAATTCAGAGCAGGAGGAGAATGACAAATTTCCAGAAACCAACCCTCAATTCACAGAAATTTTCAACCTAAAGAACAGAGAATTAAAAATAGCTATCACAAAGAAGCTCAACAAGCAAAAATAAAACTTAGAAAGACAATTCAGTGAGCTAAGGAATAAAATTAATGAGCAGATGGAATACTTCATGAAAGAGATTGAAAAAATATATATTAAAAAAACAAGCAGAAATTCCAGATATGAAGAACACAATTAATGAGAAAAAATAATCCAGGAACCTTAAAAAATAGAAATGATGTTATGGAGGAAAGAATTAGTGATTTAGAGGTTAGAAATATAGAAATGCTTCAGATGGAGGAGGAGAGAGAACTAAGATTTTAGAAAAATGAAATAATTCTTAGAGAAATTTCTGACTCAGTTAGGGAGAGAATTATAAAGAGTATAGTTATTCCAGAAGAAGAGCAGGAGAAAGGAACAGAGAGCTTGTACAAAGAAGTAAGAGCTTGTACAAAGAAGTAAGAGCTGAGAACTTCCCAAACCAGGGCAAGGAATCAGCTTTATAAATACATGGAGCCAATAAAATTCCTAATTATTCCAATGTTAAAAGACCTTCTCCAAGGCATATAATAGTAAAAGTGATAAAAGTAAACGACAAGGAAAAAATATTAAGGGGAGCAAGGCAGAAGAAAATAACTTACAAAGGAACCCCTATCAGGCTTTCCATGGATTTCTTAGCAGAAACCTTACAGTCTAGGACACAATGGAATGATATATTCAAAATACTGAAAGATAAAAACTGTGAGCCAAGAATACTCTATCCAGTGAAACTATCCTTCAGATAGGATGGACAAAAAAAACTTTCCCAGATAAACAGAAGCTAAGAAAGTTCATCACCACTAGACCTCCCCTGCAAGAAATTATCAAGGATGCCCTCATACTGGAAACAAAATACAAAGATCTACAAACCTTTGAACAAGGAGAAAAATAGAGAGACAAAATAAGAAAACTGCAGCTCACTTTCAGAACTGGGTAGCAAATACTTAATTTAACTTAAAAAAATAAAGGAAAGCAAAGTCTCAAAAACAACTATGAACACTTTAACCTAGTCACAAACTCACAACACAAAACAGAATAATTTGTGACAATAATAACTCAAAAAGGGAAGAAGAAAGGGATGGAAACTGCTTAAGCTAATGGAGATAATAGGCTATCAGAAAATGGACTTTCTCATCTATGAGATCTTTTGTACAAACCTCATGGTAACCACTAAACAACAAATCAGAGCAGAGCCACAATTCATACATATAGAGAAAACCTTCACAGTAAACTACCAAAATGAAATGGTAGTGAGAAACACAAAGGAAGAGAAACAATGGAAATATAGAACAACAGAGAAATAAGGGATAAAATGTCAATATTAAGCTCTCAAATATCAATAATCACTGTAAATTTAAGTGGATTGAATTGTCCAATCAAAAGACACAGAGTAGTTGGATGGATTAGAAAACAAGACCCAATAATATGCTGCCTCCAGGAAACGCATCTCAGCTCTAAAGACAAATATAGTCTCAAAGTGAAGGGAGAAAAGATAATACTCCAAGCAAATGGCCAGCAAAAGAAAGCAAGTGTTGCCAACTTCTATCAGACAAAGCAGACTTCAAGATAAAAAAGTCAATGAGAGACAAAGAGAGGCATTATATAATGATAAAAGGGACTTTCCATCAAGAGCACATAATACTTATAAATATATATGCACCTAACACAGGAACATCAAATTATATAAAGCAACAGACCTAAAGGAAGAAAAAATGGCAATGCATTAATAGTAGGGGACCTCAACACCCCACTTAATCAATGGACAGATCATTCAGACAGAAAGTCAACAAAGAAATACTTGATTTAAATGAAACACTTGATCAGGTAGATTTGATAGATATATAGACAACATTCCATCCCCAAACAGTAGATTACACCTTCTTCTCAAGTGCATATGAACATTCTCAAAGATAGACCATATGTTGGGAAGCAAGCAAGCCTCAATAAATTAAAGAAGATTGAAATCATATCATGCATCTTCTCCAAACACAACACTATGAAAGTAGAAGTCAACTACAAGAAAACAGTTGGGAAAGTCACAAATATGTGGAGACTAAACAACATGCTACTGAAGAACCATTGGATCAGTAAAGAAATCAAAAAATACCTGGAGAAAAATGAAAATGAAAACACAACATACCAACTCTTACAGGATGCAGCAAAAGCAGTTCTAAGTGGGAAATTCATAGCAATACAGAACCACTTCAACAAACAAGAAAAATCTCACATAAGTAATCTTAAATTAAACCTAATAGAAGTAGAAAAAGAACAACAAACAGAGCCCAAGTCAGCAGAAGGAGAGAAATAAAAACTTAAGGAGAAATAAATGAAATAGAGACTAAAATACAGTAGAAAAGATCAATGAAACAAAGAGCTGATTCTTTGAGAAGATAAACAAAATTGACAAATAATTAGCCAGACTTACCAAGAAAAAAAGAGATAAGTTTCAAATAAAAAAATGAGACATGAAAGAAGAGAAATTACAATGTATAATGCAGAAATACAAAGGACAATAAGAGAATACCATGAAAAACTTTCCCACAAACGATTCCCACAATCAGTTAACCTACAACAAATGGATAAATTCTTAGACTCATATAACCTCCAAAACTGAATCAAGAAGAAATAAAGAATCTGAATAGACTAACCACAAGTAAAAAGATGGAAACAGTACTGAAAAACCTCCCAAAAAACAAAAGTCCAGGACCATATGGCTTTTCTGGAGAATTATACCAAACATTCAAAGAATATCTAATACCTATCCTTCTCAAACTATTCCAAAAAAATTGAATAAGGCAAATCGCTTCCTAACTCATTCTATGAGGCAAACATCATCCTGATGTCTAAACCAGTCAAGGACAGCACAAAGCAGGAAAACTATACACCAATATCACTAATGAACATGGATGCAAAAGTCCTAAATAAAACATTGGCAAACCAAATACAGCAGTACATTCAAAGGATCATACACCTTGATCAAGTGGGATTTATATCAGGGATGCAGGGATAGTTCAACATCCACAAATCAATCAATATGATACACCACAATCACAAAATGAGGAATGAAAACCACATGATGATTTCAATAGACGCAGAGAAAGCATTTGACAAGATCCAACAATGATTTATGACAAAAAGTCTCAAGAAAATGGATACAGAAGGAAAGTACTTCAACATAATAAAAGGCCATATATGATAAACCCACAGCCAACATCATACTTAATGGTGAAAAATTGAAATTTATCCCTCTGAAAACAGGAACAAAACAAAGGTGCCCACTCTCACAGCTCTTATTCAACATAGTACTGGCGGTTCGGGCCAGAGGAATTAGGCAAGAAAAAGAAATAAAAGGAATCCAAACTGGAAAGGAAGAAATGAACCTCTTGCTGTTTGCAGATGACATGACTCCATGTATAGAAAACCCTAAGCAATCCATTAGAAAACTATTAGAAATAATCAACACCTACCACAAAGCTGCAGGATACAAAATCAACTTACAAAACTCAGTTGCATTTCTATATACTAATAATAAACTAGCAGAAAGAGAAATCAAGAATACAATTCCACTTATAATCGCAACAAAAAGAATAAAATATCTAGGAATAAATTTAACCAAGGAGGTGAACGACTTATACACTGAAAACTACAGGACATTATTGAAAGAAATTGAAGAAGATATAAGAAAATGTAAAGATATTCCATGCTCTTGGATTGGAAGAATAAATGTAGGTAAACTATCCTTATTACCTAAAGCAATATACAGATCCAATGCAATCCCAATCAGAATCCCAATGACATTCTTCATGGAAATAGAACAAAGAATCCTAATAATTATATGGAACAACAAAACACCTCACAGAGCCAAAGCAATCCTGAGGAAAAAGAACAAATTTGGAGGCATCAGAATCTCTGAGTTCAAAATATACTACAAAGCTGTGGTAATCAAAAGAGCATGGTACTGGCACAAAAACAGGCACACAGAACAATGGAACAGAATCGAAAGCCCAGAAATTAAACCACACATCTACAGACAGCTAATCTTGACAAAGGAGCCAAGAACATACAGTAGGGAAAGATAAGTTTCTTCAATAAATGGTTCTGGGAAAACTGGACAGTCACATGCAAAAGAATGCAAGTAGACTATCTCGCACCTTACACAAAAATAAACAGAAAATGGATTAAAGACTTAAATGGAAGACCTGAAACCATAAAACTCCTGGAAGAAAATATAGGCAGTACACTCTTTAACATCAGTCTTAGCAGTGTCTTTTTGAATACCATGTCTACTCAGGCAAGGGAGACAAAGGAAACAATAAACAAATGAGACTGCATTAGTCTAAAAAGCATCCACAAGGCAGAGGACACCGTGAACAAAATGAAAACACTACCCACAACTGGGAGAAAATATTTGCAAATCATCTATCTGACAAGGGATTAATTTCTGAAATATACAGAGAACTCATACAATTCAACAAAAACGAAAAAACCTGATCAAAAAGTGAGCAGACGATACAAACAGACATTTCTCCAGAGAGGCTATACAGATGGCCAGCAGACACTTGGAAAGAGGTTAACATCACTAATTATTATGGAAAGGCAAATGAAAACTACAATGAGATACCACCTTACACCCATCAGAATAGCTATAATTACCAAGACTAGAAATAACAAATGTTGGAGAGAATGTGGAGAAAAGGGAACCCTCATACACTATTGGTGGGAATGGAAACTGGTGCAGCCACTATGGAAACCAGTATGGTGATTTCTTTAAATATTAAAAATAGAAATCCCATGTGATCCAGCTATCCCAGTACTGTGTATTCATCCAAAGAACTTGAAATCAACAATCCAAAGAAATTTATGCACCCCTATGTTTTTGCAGTATTACTCACAATAGCCAAGACATGGAAGCAACCAAAGTGCCCTGCTACAGAAGAATGGTTATAGAAGATGTGGTATATATACACAATGGAATACTATTCAGCTGCAAAAAAGACAAATTTGTCCTATTCACAAAAACATGGATGAACCTTGAGATTATGATGTTAAGTGAAATAAGCCAGTCAGAGAAAGACAAATACTGATTGATTTCACTTATTTGTGAAAGGAAAACAAACACATGGACAAAGAGAACAGATTAGTAGTTACCAGAGGGGAAGGGGGCTAGGGAGTGGGCGAAAAGGGTAAAGGGGCACATATGTATAGTGATGGATAAAAATTAGATTACTAGTGGTGAGCACAATGCAGTCTATACAGAAATTGATAAATATTAATGTACACCCAAAATTACACAATGTTATAAACCTTTATGATTTCAATAAAATAACTGAAAAAATAGTAAAAATAAATAAAAATAAATAAAAAAGGAATTCTCACAACTTAATAACAAAGAGACAAACAATAAAATTTAAAAATGGGCAAAAGATTTGAATAGACATGTCTCTAAAGAGGATTTATGATGGGCTGATAATCATATGAAAAGATGCTTAATGATATTAGTCAATTCAAAAATGCGAATCAAAATCACAATAACATACTTCACATCTACCAGATAGCTGTAATTAAAAAACATAAATAAATAAAGAGGGGCCAGCCCAGTGGTGTAGCAGTTAAGTTCACACATTCCACTTTGGCAGCCTGAGATTTACCAGTTCGGATCCCAGGCACAGACCTATGTGCTGCTTATCAAGCCATGCTCTGACAGGTACCCAACATATAAAATAGAGGAAGATGGGCACAGATGTCAGCTTAGGGTCAATCTTGCTCAGCACAAAGAGGAGGATTGGTGGTGAATGTTAGCTCAGGGCTAATCTTCCTCAAAAAATAAAAAGAAAGAAAGGAAGAAAGCAAAGAAAATAACAAGTGTTGGCAAGGATAAGGAAAAATTTGAACCCTCATACCTTGCTAGTGGGAATGTCAAATGGTGCAGCAACTGTAGAAACAATTTTTGGTTTTTTAAAAAGCTAAACATAGAATTAGCATATGACCCAAAAGTTCCACTCCTGGCTATATGCCCCCCAAAATTGAAAACAAGGACTCAACAGATACTTGTATGCCAATGTTCACTGCACATAATAGCCTAAAGATAGGAACAACCCAAGTGTCTTTTAACAGGTGAATAGATAAATAAATGCAGTATAAATGTACAATGAAATGTTATTCAGTCATCAGAAGCTGTGATACAGGCTACAACATGAACGGACCTTGAAAATATTATGCTCAGTGAAATAAGCCAAAGACAAAAGGACAAATATTGTATGATTTCATCTATATGACATATCTAGAATAGGAAAACTTATAGAGACAGAAAGTATTTTAGAGGTTAACAAGGCCTGGGGTAGTGGGTAAAGGAGAGTATTCTTCATGGTTACCTCTTGTCAGGCTATGCTGTAGCGGTGTCCCACATCCCAAATAGAGGAAGACTGGCACAGATGTTAGTGCAGGGATAATCTTCCTCAAGCAAAAAGAGGAAGATTGGCAATGGATATTAGCTGAGGGCCGAGATTCCTCATAAAGAAAGAAAGTTCTGGAGATGGATGGTGATGATGATTGCACAATACTATGAATATACTTAATACCACAGAGCTGTACAGTTAACAATGGTTAAAAAGGTAAATTTTATGTTATATATATATTTTACCAGAATTGAAAAGATAAAAAACTGTGACAGATATTACAAGAAAAAAAATTTAATTACCCAGATAATATCAACCTTTTCCAAAAATAAATTCTGGAAAAAGATTATAATGAAGTGGGAAAAATAAAGACATAAGAAAATAAAATTTCCTCAAATTGAGGAAAGACTCTGAGGGCCAATAATGATGAATTTGAAGACACATGTCCAGACATGTCATGAAAAATTTCAGAAGATAATACCAAGTGCATAGAGAAAAAAATTCTAAAGTGGCAAAGCCAACTATTTACCACGAAACACGATCAGACTGAGAGTGGACAAGAATTCTGGAACTTAGAAGTCAGTGAGGGAAAGCTTTCTAGGTTTTGAAAGTGTTGCACCTGGGATTCTACACCTACTCAAATTGCAAGAGCAAAATAAACACATTTTCAAACACTCACAATTGCAGAAATGTTATCTCCCTGCAGTCTTACTGGAAAAATAAAAATAAAGGGAACTCTATGACGTTGGTTCACAGCAAAATCATACAGCAATACAGTAAGGAAGAGGTCAGGAAATCCAAGAACAAGTGGAGCTAGCCCTGGGGGCAAAGGAAAGACATCCAAGAGTCACGGTTGTGTAGAAGAGGTATAAAGAAGTCTCTGCGTATTAAATTGTTCGACAATTAGCATAATTAAGCCTGTGGATAAGAAAGGACTCGTATATTTCTCTGGCGAACAAACAAACGACAGAAAGCTCACAGTCTAAACAGGAGGCAAGCAGAATGTGGTTTGATTCTGAGCGTTTGATGGATCCTATTTGATCTAGATGCTTGGAACATTCTCCTTTTAGTGACAGAAAGTTGGTGACTTAAGATCATGGTATCTTATCTCTCACTCACACTTCCTGGTTTTGTAGAAATATTTTCATTATCATAAGATTGCAAATGTCACTTAGCGGTTTTCAATTGTAAAATCAAGAAGAGCATTCAAAAATCTTAGTTACACACAAAAGCGCAAACATAAATCTTTGTAATATGAAAAAGCAAATCTATCTGAGAGATTTTGAGAGCGAGAGAACAGGAAAAGAGATAGAGGAAAGTGTAATGCTGCTACTTTCTTTATTGTACATAGTATAAAAAAATAATGTTAAAATTGTTGGATCAAGAAATAGAAGTTTAGGTAATTGGCTACATATTGCTTATTAGATATATATGTATATAATACAGATTATATATACGTAAAATTTGAGAAGAGTGGAAAGGGAAGGAGTTGAAGGATAGCACAGATTTCCCGTCATTCATAGCATGGCATCAATATATATCATTTATTTATAAGAAACCAAGCTACATATAAATAAACAGATTAAAAAAGTGAAACTAGGCCTCAAAATATCAAAAAGGAAACAGTCCAAAGTTTTACCTCTAAAGCATGTGAATGGAGTAAGCTTGGAACATGGGGTATAAATTTATAACGTTTTCCCTATATGATAGAAAAGTATATTAGCACTTGAGTACAGTTCATTCTACTGTTTAAAAAGCAAAATAAAAACATTTCATGAGTAAGAAAAAATTACAGGCAGAAATATGCATAAAAAATCAGGTTCAAAAGATTATTATCATTTGCAATAATTGCTTTTGACAACAGAAAACAACACTTATGCTCAAGGTGATATTTTCAGTGAAAGAAGAACTATTTGAAATACATTTATTTTCTTCTCATTAATTCTGTCTCCCAATTAACTTATAATTTTGTGTTCTAGAAAAAGGCAATGAAGTCAAAAGAGAGATGCTATGTGTTAGTTCTTTTCATTTCACTTTCTTGGCACAGCAAGCAAACTAGCCAAAAAAGAAAAGTAAATTTAACCTTCATGTGAGATAAAAAGCAAAATTTTGTTAATAGTTAAAGGAGAAAACATTCCCTGTTTAGACTTATAAAGGTGAATTCTGTTTCTATCAACATCCTCTGTCTTCTGAAATTTTCCATTCATCCAAAGTAATACAGCTTAAGTGTTTGGAGAAGCATCTCTTGTGTAATGTGCTATGATTTTTTCAAGAGTTTAATTTTTAGAGCAGCTTTAGGTTAACAATAAAATTGAGAGGAAGGTACAGAGATTTCGCATATACTCCTTGCTGCCACACACCTGCATAGCCTCCCCCATTATTAACATCCCTCACCAGAATGGTACATTATTTTACTAAGGATGAACCTATATTGACAAATCATAATCACTCAAAGTCCATAGTTTACCTTTGGGTTTACTCTTGGTATTGCATATTCTGTGGGTTTGTACAAAGGTATGATGACATATATCCATCATTATAATATCATACAGGGTTATTTGCACTGCCCTAAAGATCCTCTGAGCTGTGTCTATTCATTTCTCCCTCCCCACACCACGCTCGCAACCACTGCTCTTTTTATTGTATCCATAGATTTGTCTTTTCCAGAATGTTATATAGTTGGAATGGTATGGTATGAAGTCTTTTCAGATGGGGTTCTTTCACTTATGCATTTAAGATTCCTTCATATATTTTCATAGCTTGAGAGTTCATTTCTTTTTAGTGTTGAATAATATTTTGTTACCTAAATGTACCACAGTTTATCCACTCACCAACGGAAGGATAACTTACTTACTTCCAAGTTTTGACAATTACGGATAAATCTTTTATAAACATCCGTGTGCTGGTTTTTGTGTGGACAGAAGTTTTCAGCTCCTTGGGGTAGATACCAAGGAGCACGATTTCTGGATCATATGCTACGAGTATGTTTAGTTTTGTAAGAACTGCCAAACTGTCTACCAAAACGGCTGCGCCATCTTGCTTTCCCACCAGTAATGTATGAAAGTTCTTATCCCTTCACATCCTTGCCAGCATTTGATGTGGTCACTGTTCTGGATTGTGGCCATTCTATTAGGGCTGTAAAGTCTGTGGCTTGCCTTCTAATTTTCTTGATATTATCTTTCACAGAGCAAATTTTTTAAATTTTAATGAAGTCCAACTGACCCATTATTTCTTTCATGGACTGTACCTTTGGCATTGTATCTAAAAAGGCACCACCATACCCAAGGTCATCTAGGTTTAGGCTATGTTATCTTCTAGGAGTTTTACAGTTTCGTGTTTCACATTTAGATTTATGTCCATTTTGAGTTAATTTTTGTAAGGGCTATAAGGTCCATGTCCAGATTTTCTTTTTTTTTTGCATGTGGATATCCTGTTGTTCCAGCACCATTTCTTGAAGACTATCTTTATTCCTTTGTGTTGTCTTTGGTCCTTTGTCAAGGATAAGCTCATTGCATTTATGAGGGTCTGTTTCTAAGCTCTGTGTAATGTTCCATTGATCTGTGTATTCTTTTACTAATACTACACTGTCTTGATTACTGTAGCTTTATATGCTTATATAAGTCTTGAAGTCAGGTAGCATCAGTCCTCCAACTTTGTTCTTCTCTTCAATGTTGTATTTACTATTCTAGGTCTTTTGCCTCTCCTTATAAACTTTAGAATCAGTTTGTCAATATCCATAAAATAACTTGCTGAGATCTTGGTTGAATCTATAGATCAAATTGAAGACTGACAGATTGACCATATTGAGTCTTCCTATCTATGAACATAAAATCTCTCCATTTATTTAGCTTTTCTTTGATTTTGTTCACCAGAGTTTTGTAGTTTTCTCATATAGATCTTGTATATATTTTGTTAGATTTATATGTAAGTATTTTTCTTTTTTGGTGATAAATCATATTGTGTTTTTGATTTCCAATTCCACTTGTTCATTATTTATATATAGGAAAGCAACTGACTTTTTTTGTATTAACCTTGAAGTCTGAAACCTTGCTATAATTGCTTATCAGTTCCGGGAATTTTTCTGTCACTCCTTTTGGATTTTCTACATAGATGATCATGTCATCTGCAAACAAAAACAGTTTTATCTTCCTTTTAAGTCTGTATAACTTCTATTTCCTTATCTTGCCTTATTGAATTAGCAAGGATTTCCAGTAGGATGTTGGAAGGAATGGTGAGATAGGACATGCTTGCCTTATACCTGATCTTAGTGGGAAAGCTACGAGCATCTCACCATTAAGTATGATGTTAGCTGTAGATTCTTTTGTAGATCGTCTTTGTGAAGTTGAGGAAGTTCCTCTCTATTTTTAGTTTACTCAGAGGTTTATGAATGGATGTTGGACTTTGTCAAATACTTTTGCATCTATTGATATGATCATGTGGTTTTTCTTTTTCAGTCTGTTGATGTAATGGGTGATTTTAATTGATTTTCAAAATTTGGAGCAGGCTTACATGCTAGGATAAATCCCACTTCACTGCGATGTTTAAATTTTTGGATTAGATTTGCTAATTTTTTTTTTTCCTTTCTCTCCCCAATGCCCCCTGGTACATAGTTGTATATTCTTAGTTGTGGGTCCTTCCAGTTGTGGCATGTGGGATGCCGCCTCAGTGTGACTGGATGAGTGGCGCCATGTCCGCACCCAAGATTTGAACTGATGAAACACTGGGCTGCCTGCAGTGGAGCGCACTAACTTAACTGCTCGGCCATGGGGCTGGCCCCCAGATTTGCTAATGTTTTGTTGAGGACTTTTGCATCTATGTTCATAAGAGATATTGGGGTGCAGTTTTCTTTTCTTGCAATGTCTTTGTCTAGTTTTACTATGAGAGAAAATCTGGCTTCATATAATGAGTTATGAAGCATTTCCATTGCTTCTATTCTCTAAAAAAGATTGTAGACAACTGATGTAATTTCTTCCTTAAATGTTTCACAGAATTTTCCAGTGGATCCATCTGGGCTTGGTGCTTTGTGCTTTGGAAGGTTATAAATTATTGATTAATTTTTCAGTAGACAGAGACCTATTCATATTGTCTATTTCTTCTTGTGTGAGCTTTGTCAGATTGTGTCTTTTAAGGAATTGGTCGATTTCTTCTAAGTTATCAAATTTGTGGAAATAGAGTTGTTCATAGTATTCCTTTATTATCCTTTTAATTTCCATGAGATCTGTAGTGATGTCCCCTCCTTCATTTCTGATATTAGTATTTTTTTCTTACTCTTTTTTTCTTAGTTATCCTGGCTATGAGCTTATTGATTTTATTTATATTTTTAAAAAACCAATTTTTGTTTTTGTTGATTTTTACTATTGATTTCCTGTTTTCAATTTCATTGATTTCTGCTCTAATTCTTATTATTTCTTTTATTCTACTTACTTTGGATTTAATTTACTCTTCTTTTTCTAGTTTCTTAAGGTAGAAACTTAGATTGTTGATTTTAGAGCTTTCTTCTTTTTTTTAATTTTTGGTTTTTTTTATCACAGTAACATTGGATTATAACATCATATAGCTTTCAGATGTACACTGTAATATATTTCGAATTCTGTGTAGATTACATCATGTTCACCACCCAAAAACTAATTATAGTCCATCACCACATATGTGAGCCTAATTATACCTTTTGCCCACTCCCCTCCGCTTTCCCCTATGGTAGTCACCAATCCAATCTCTGTTGCTATGTGTTTGTTTGTCGTTGTTTTTATCTTCTACTTAAGAGTGAGATCATATGGTATTTTATTTTCTCCCTCTGACTTATTTCCCTTAGCATAATACCCTCAAGGTTGATCCATGTTGTCACAAATGGCCAGATTTCATCATTTTTTTATGGCTGAGTAGTATTCCATTATGTATACATACCACATCTTCTTTATCCATTCATCTCTTGATGAGCACCTAGGTTGCTTGCAAGTCTTGGCTATTGTGAATAATGCTGCAATGAACATAGGGGTACATGTATCTTTATGCATTTGTGTTTTCACGTTCTTTGGATAAATACCCAGCAGTGGGATAACTGGATCATACGGTAGATCTATTCTTAATTTTCTGAGGATACTCCATACTGCTTTCCATAGTGGCTGCACCCATTTGCACTCCCTCGAGCAGTGTACTCGGGTTCCCTTCTCTCCACACCCTCTCCAATTCTTGTTGTTTCCTGTCTTGTTAATTATAGCCTTTCTGACTGGAGCGAGGCGATATCTCCTTGTAGTTTTGATTTGCATTTCCCTGATAGCTAATGATGTTGAATATCTTTTCATATGCCTGTTGTCCACCCATATATCTTCTTTGGAAAAATCTCTGTTCAGATCTTTTGCCCATTTTTTGATTAGGTTGTTGGTTTTTTTCTTTGTGAGATGTATAAGTTCTTTGTATATTTTGGATATTAACCCCTTATCTGATATATGGTTTGCAAATATCTTCTCCCAATTGTTAGGTTGTCTTTTTGTTTTGTTGATGGTTTCCTTTGCTGTGCAGAAGGTTTTTAGTTTGATGTAGTCCTGTTTGCTCATTTTTTCTTTTGTTTCCCTTGCCTGGTCAGACATGGTACTTGAAAATATGCTGCTAAGACCAATGTCAAAGAGCGGAGCGTACTGCCTATGTTTTCTTCTAGGAGTTCCATGGTTTCGAGTCTTACATTCAAGTCTTTAAGCCATTTTGAGTTGATTTTTGTGCATGGTGTAAGGAAGTGGTCTACTTTCATTCTTTTGAGTGTGGTTGTCCAGTTTTCCCAACACCATTTATTGAAGAGACTGTCCTTTCTCCGTTGTATGCTCTTGGCTCCCTTGTCGAATATTAGCTGTCCATAAACATGTGTTTTTATTTCTGGGCTCTTGATTCTGTTCCGTTGATCTGTGTGTCTGTTTCTGTGCCAATACCATATTGTTTTGGTTACTATGGCTTTGTAATATATTTTGAAATCAGGGAGTGTGATATCTCCAGCTTTGCTCTTTTTTCTCAGGAACCCTTTTGTTATTTGGGGTCTTTTGTTGTTCCATATAAATTTTAGGATTCTTTGTTCTATTTCTGTGAAAAATGTTGTTGGAACTTTGATAGGGATTGCATTGAATCTATAGATTGCTTTAGGAAGTATGGAAAGTTTAATGATGTTAATTCTTCCAATCCAAGACCATGGAATATCTTTCCATTTCTTTGTGTCTTCTTCGATTTCTTTCAACAATGTCTTATAGTTTTTGGTGCACAGATCTTTCACCTCTTTGGTTAAGTTTATTCCTGGGCATTTTATTCCTTTTGTTGCAATTGTAAATGGGATTGTATTCTTAATTTCTCTTTCTGCTACTTCATTGTTAGTGTATAGAAATGCAACCAATTTTTGTATGTTGATTTTGCACCCTGCAACTTGAATGTATTCGTTTACTATTTCTAAAGGTTTTTTAGTGGATTCTTTAGGGTTTTCTACATATAAAGTCATGTCCTCTGCAAAGAGTGACAATTTCACTTCTTATTTTCCAATATGAATCCCTTTTATTTCTTTTTCTTACCTGATTGCTCTGACTAGGACTTCCAGTACTATGGTAAATAAGAGTGGTCAAAGTGGACATCCTTGTCTCATTCCTGTTCTTAGAGGGATAACTTTCAGTTTTTCTCTGTTGAGAGTGATATTTGCTGTGGGTTTGTCATATAGGGCCTTTATCATGTTGAGGTATTTTCCTTCTATATTCTGTATTCTAATATATGCATTCAATGCTATAAATTTCCCTCTATGCACTAGTTACACTGCATCTCACAAATTTTGATGCCGTGTTGTCATTTTCCTGTAGTTCGAAATACTTTTAAATTTCTCTTGACATTTCTTCTCTGCCCCATGAGTTATTTAGAACCTATGTGTTGTTTAATCTTCACATAGTTGGGGATTTTCCAGTCATCTTTCTGTTATTGATTTCTAGTTAAATTCCATTGTGACCTGAGAGAAGATATTGTGTGATTTCCATTCTTTAAAAAATTGTTAAGGTGCATTTTATGGTTTAGAATATGGTCTATCTTGGTGAATATTCCATGTAAACTTGAGAAAAATATGCATTCTGTTGTTGTAGGATGAAATAGTTTGTAGATGACAATTATTTCCGGTTGATTAATCGTATTGTTGAATTTAACTATGTCCTCACTGATTTTATACCTCTATATCTGTCCATTCCTGAAAAAGGGGTATCAAATTCTCCAACTATGATAGTGGATGCATGTATTTCTTCTTGTAGATCTATCAGTTTTTGCCTGATGTAATTTGACACTCTGTTGTTAGTTGCATACACATTAAGAACGGTTATATTTTCTTGGAGAATTGACTGCTTTATCACTATGTAATACCCTTCTTTATCTCTGATAACTTTCCTTACTTTATGAAGTATACTCTGTCTGAAATTAATTTAGCTATTCCTCCTTTCTTTTGATTAGTGTTAGTATGGTATATATTTCTCCATCCATTTACTTTTAATCTATATGTGCTTTATATTTAAAGTGTGTTTCTTGTAAACAACATATTGTTGGGTTGTGTTTTTTGATCCACTCTGACAGTCTCTGTCTTAATTGGTAGATTAGACCATTGACATTCAAAGTGGTTATTGATATAGTTGGATTAATATCTACTATATTCATCACTATTTTCAATTATTGACCTTGTTCTTTGTTCTCGTTTTTGCTCTTCACTCTCTTTTGTGCCTTTTGTGGTTTTAATTGAGCATTTTTGATTATTTCATTTTATCTCTTTTCTTAACATATTAGTTATACTTTTTATTACCTTCTTTTAGTGATTTCCCTAGAGTTTGCAATATACATTTACAATGAATCCAAAGTCTACTTTCAAATAACACTATACAACTTCACATGTAGTGTACCTTATAATAACAAAATAATCCTAATACTTCTTACCATCCCTTGTATCATTGCTGTCACTCATTTCCCGTCCCTTGTATCATTACTGTCATTCACACAAATATGTATATGCATACATAAGCATATACATGTGGTTGTGTGTATGTATATATATACATATATATTTTTTTTTGCTGAGGAAGATTCACCCTGAGTTAACATCCATTGCCAACCTCTTCTTTTATTTTTGCTTGAGGAAGATTAGCCCTGAGCTAACATTTGTGCCAATGGTCCTCTATTTTTTTGCATGTGGAAAATCTCCACGTCATGGTTGGTGAGAGAAGTAAGTCCATACCTGGGATCCAAACCCATGAAACCAGACCACCAAAGCAGAACGCTTGGAACTTTAACCACTTGGCCATGAGGCTGGGCCAGAGATATGCATATTTTTATACATAAGTTATATACATAAGTATGCATAATCAAATACTTTATTGCAATTCTCACTGAAGAACTTCCTTTAACACTTTCTTGCAAGGTAGGCTTACTGGCAACTAATTCTCTCAACTTTAGCTTGTTTGAGAAAGACTTTATTTCTCCTTTATTTTTGAAGGACAATTTTGTGGGGTACAGATTCTAGGTTTGTGGATTTTTTCTCTCAATACTTTAAACTTTAAATATGTCCTTCCACTCTTTTCTTGCTTGTACGGTTTCTGAGGAGAAGCCAGATGTAATTCTTACCTTTGTGCCTCCATAGATAAGTTCCCCTCGACTTCATTCAGGATTTTTTCTTTATCTTTGATTTACTGTAATTTGAAAATGATATACCTAGGTGTAAGTTTTTTGGCATTTATCCTGCTTGATATTCTCTGTGTTTCCTGTATCTGTGGTTTAGTGTCTGACTTTAATTTGGGAAAATTCTCAGTCTTTATTGTTTCAAATATTTTTCTGCTCCTTTCTCTTTTTCTTCTCCTGGTATTCCCATTACATGTAAGTTATACCTTTTGTAGTTTCCCTACAGCTCTCTTTGATTTTTGGTTTTCAAAACTTCTATTGATATATCCTTTACATCAGAGATTCCATCCTTAGCCATGTTCAGTCTACCAATAAGCCCATCAAAGGCATTCTTCATTTCTCTTACAGTATTTTGATCTCTGTCATTTCTTTTTGGTTCTTTCTTAGGATTTCCACCCGTCTAGTACATTGCCCTTTTCTTCTTAGATGCTGTCTACTTTATCTATTAGAGCCCTTAGTGTATTAATCATAGTTGTTTTAAATTTCCATTCTGATAATTCCAACATCCCTGCCATGTCTGGTTCTGATGCTTGCTTTATCTCTTCATTTGTGTTCTTTGTCTTTTGGTATGCCTTGTAATTTTTTCTTGATAGCTAGACATGAAGTCATAGGTAAAAGGAACTGCTGTGAATAGGTCTTTGCTAGTGGGGTGATGAGGTGTGGTGGGACGAAAAGTGTTCCATAGCCTTATGATTAAGTCTCTGTCTTTTAGTGAGCTTATGCCTCTGGGTTATGAACTTCACAAGTGTTTCTTAGTTTTATTCTCCCTGCTTAAGTGGGACAGAATGGCTAGATTGGGTTGGACTTGAGTATTTCCCTTTCCCATGTGGAAGGCTAGGACAACTGAAGTTGATATTTCCTCCCCCCAGGTCAGTTAGACTCTGCTAATACCCCAGCAAGTTAGGTCAATTAGTTTCCCGTGATGGCAGGCCTTATTAGGAAGAATAGCTCTGGTGTATTTTAAAGTGGTTCCTTTTCCCTTCTCCTTGCTGGAAGAAGGGAATTTTTTCTCCATATTTACCATGGGAACCTGGTTGAGCTCCAGGAGGTAAATCTTATGGTATTGAGGGGGTCTCCCTGTGACTGAGTCCTTTGGAGTTTTTCCCTCTCAGAGTTGTCCTTACTGAACCTCCAGCAGCTGTTTGATTATAGGTCAGGTTTTCCAGTCCTGGCTCTCATTCCTGTGGAGGTTTCAATTTGTGAGTCTCTGCTCCAGGAAGCCAAGACTCCCTGTAGTGCCTGTGTGTCTCTACTATCTTGGTGGCAACAGTTTGCCCTGTGTCCTCCCCTCTCTTATGAATCCAAGACCAGTTGTTGATTTTTCAATCTGTTCAGCTTTTTACTTGTTGTGAGGACACTTCCAAGCTCCTTTCTTATAAAACTGGAAGAAAAAATTTATAATATGATTTTTAATATTAAAAATATTTAACTTATCAAGAATTCTTTAGGTAGGAGTTGAGTTGGGAAAACTGTGTTTTAATAAAATTAACTATTTTAAATGTCTACTAACATTGTTTTTCTGTTATATAATATAATATGTATTATTATAGAATTATGTATTTAAAAGTAGAATACTAATCTTTTCACACACTTTTCTTATACAACTCACAGAAAGATATCATGTGCTGCCTGAGATACATTAAGTGAAATGGGATTGCCTTCAGTTTTCTATTGCTCATGCTGATTTTTATTTTATTCTTGCCTGCATCCCTCTAACCTAAATTTGTTATATCTGCCTCAAAAAATGCTTAAAATTTCTAATCACACAATTTTGATTTTTAATTTTAAAGTGCCAGTTTTTGTAGCATATTCTGCATTTGCAATAAACAAATTGTAAAGTTTTTTAAAACTGTTTTTTATAAGTGTCTCCTAGGCCATTAATACATCCATCTGATAAGATAGCTATCTCATGGAAGTAAAAACCAGATACTTAATATAGTCTACAAGAATCTTTTAAATCTGACATGCCCTTTCCTTCATCTCTCTGAACTCAGATCCACATCTCTCCCTCTCTCTCCAGTCTAGTTACTCTGGTTGTTCTGTCCTCTTTGCTGTTTCTTGAACAGGCCAAGCATAATACTTTGCGTTGTCATTCCCTACGCTCTGGAACTCTGTTCCAGATACCCAGTTGGCTCACTCCCTGTTTCCTTCCTTGTGTCTCTTAATCAGAGAGGCTTTTCTGATTATTCTCTTCACATTGCTGCTACCCCAGGACACATATTCACTGGGCCATGCTATTCCCTGTCTTCTTTAACCGGCTTCAATTTTCTTCAGAAAGTGTATCACCTGATATTATGTATTTGTTTTACTTACTGTCACTTTCCTCCTATCAGCCTGTCAACTCCATGAAGACAGTATTGTGTTCGGCTCACTGCTTTGTGAAACTACTAACAGCAACACTGATAGAGGATCCTCAGCTTCTCCTTTGCCCCTCCTTTTCCACCCCTCCTTCTCCCTCTCCCTCCCTCTTCCCTCTTTCTTTCCTAACTGATTGGATTACACCAATGATACCAAGCAAGGGGCATGAAAACAGGAACCAAGGCAAGTTTGGTTTACAGACAAAAGTAGCTTCCTGAGCCAAAAACCACAAGGACACATGACTGACCTTCCCCTAGTCCATAAAAACATTGCCCTTGTGTTAATCTGGAAGTGACCTGGTCATTGGGTGCCCCCATAGACATCAGCTAAATGCATATTTAAACTCTATTAAACCTCTACTCAAGTCACTGAAATAATTTTCTTCTGACAGCTCTATATCTTCTGCCTTAAAAAGTGCCATCATATAACAGGGGCTTATTAAATATTTGTGGTATAAATAGTTGTTTATATCCTTCCTGATATGATTGTCACTGAACCCGTTAACCTCAAATTCATGTGTCTGATGTGCAGTAAGCTAAACACTGAGACTTCGGTGCTTGGAGATGGAGAAATGTTTACTAGAATTGGCCAAGACAAGAGCGCAGGAGCATGGCTTCTCCAAATCTGCCTTAACAAGAGAAGAAAGCAGGGGAGTTTATAGGGCTAATGGATGTGGCAGGAGGAGTTTTGGAGAAACAAACAGGTAATCTGTGTGTCTTTCACTCCTGATAAGTCTCTGGGCAATCTGACTTCTGGGGTTAATGGCAGCTGGGGGCTGATTACCTGGTGATCCTTGAAGGCATTCTCTTTCTTCTGTAAGACAAACTCCTAAATCCTTGTGATGCTTGAGTTACCCCTCAGGTTGTACAGGGACACAGCAAATTGACAGGATTAACTTCTTTTCATAACAAGGTCAAAAGGTAATCTTTAACACCTGTCAGCCTTTCCTAAATTGTCTATTCAAATTCTATCTTGAAAATTCATCTTTTATTTTTCATATGAACTTCTTATACAATATGTTGCCGATATTTTGTAGTTTGTTGCCCATCTTTTAATGTTGTAGGTACTATTGTTTTTCTAACTGATTCAATATTTAAGTTTTCATTATATATCAAATCTTTCCATTCACTTTGTGATTCTCCCCCACCCCCTTTTGCCGTAAGTTCAGGCTAATTTCCTCCATCTGTTGTATCAATCTTCTCAGACTGCTGTAACAAAATACCTTAAGGTGGGTGGCTTAAACAGCAGACATTTATATTCTTACAGTTCTGGAGGATGGGAGTCCAAGATCAGGTGTCAGCAGGGATAGATTCTGGGGAGCTCTCTCCCTGGCTTGCAGACTGCTGCCTTCTCACTGTGTCCTCACATAGCCCTTCCTCTGTGCGCTCATAGAGAGATAGAGCTCTAGTGTCGCACCAGTCCTGGATTGGGGCCTCACCTTTACGTCCTCATTTAACCTTAATTCCCTCCTTAAAGGCCCTGTCTCCAAACCTAGTCACATTGAGGCTTAAGGCTTCACCATATGAATTTTGGGGGAACAGAATTTAATCCATAGCACACATATGCTCATCTGTATTTTCTAATGGCATTTTTATCTTCAATGTCTTAAATTTCAATGTTTAATTCAACTTAGAATTCTTTTTTGTGATACCTTTAGTTCACCAACCATGTTTTTGGTCCCAATATCTATAACTGAATGACTCAAAATTTCTCCGCTGTTACAAAAGCCATCTACATCACTAACTAAATTTTCTTGCTGTCTCATTCACACATCTGTTTCTTATCTTTCTTGTATTTAATGGCTTTGTTGATTCCTGGAGAATCATTATCTTGTTGCAATTATTATTGTAGTGTAGCTCTGAAAAGTCTTTCTCATTATTAAAAAAAAATTTCTAGACTTTTCTCATTTTTAGATTTTTGTTGTTCCAGTTGAACACTTGAATTTAATTAGATTCCTTAATCCGACTACAGTTGAAAATAACTTTTGTTTTAGAAAAGCAATACATTATTATTATAGAAATAAGAGAATAAAAGGAATATAAAGGAGAAGGAATATATCTTCATCTGTCTATCTAATCTAATCTATCTGTACAGTCATGCACTGCATAATGACATGTTGGTCAACAATGGACTGCATACACAATAGTGGTCCCATAAGATTAATACCACATAGCCTAGGTATGTAGTAGGCTATACTATCTAGGTTTGTATAAGTATACTCTATGATGTTCACACAATGACAAAATCAGCCAACAAATGTATCTTAGAATGTATCCTTGTTGTTATGTGGCACGTGACTGAAACTATATATCCACATATCTGTGTATCTATGCATCTATCTTTCCAAATTTAATTTTTGTTTAAAACACCTCCCCCCAAGAAATAATGCTTCATTCTTAGATGGCTTCACTGCTGAATTGTTAAAATATTTAAGGAAGAAATACCAATTCAAATGTGTTTTTCTGGGAAGTAGAAAAAATGAAACAACTCCTCAGTTTATTTTCTGAGTCCAAGCTTACCGTAATACCAAAACCAGACAAAGACATTACAAGAAATTCAAACTACAGAGTATGACCTTTCTTAAACCTAAATGCAAAAATCCTCAACAAAATATTGGTGAATACAGCCTAGCAATATAAAAAAAAGATAATATATCACTGCACAATGAGATTTAACCCAGAAATGTGAAGCTGGTAAAAACTTCAAAAATCCATCAATGTAATTCACCATATCAACAGAACAAAAAGAGAAAATTACATAATCATCTGAATAGATCAAGAAAAGTCTTCAAGGAAATTCAATATCTATTCTTGATAAAAATTCCCAGTAAACTAGGCATAGAAAGATACTTCCTCTACTTTATAAAGGGCATCTATGAAAAACCTACAGCTACCAACATACTCAGTAATGAAAGATCAAAAGATTTTACCACAAGAATGGAAAAAGGAAATGATTTCTTCTTTTATTTTCCCACTCAACACTTTACTGGAACTCTTAGCCAGTGCAAAAAAGTAAGAAAAAAACCCAAAGGGATACTGGTTTTAAAGGAATGAATTATATTTGCTCTACTCATACACAATGTGATTGTCTTTATAGAAGGTCTACAGAAATCTACAAAAAAGCTCTTAGAACCAAAAAGTGAGTTTAGTTATATCATAGTATATAAGGTCAACAACTAAAAATCAAATGTATTTCTCTGTACAAGCAATCATTAATTGGAAATTGAAATGGAAAAACAATATTAATAGACAATATTAAAAAAATAGTAATGATAAACAATATTAATAGAATAATATTAACCAATAATATGTTTTCTATCAAAACAGTGACCATATCCGTATGCTGAAAATTATAAAACATTGATGAAAAACAAAATAAGATTTTTATAAGTGGAGAGATGTACTATGTTCATGAATTGGAAGACAATGTCACTAAGATGTTAATTCTCCCTATACTAATCCATAAATTCAACTAAATTCCAATCAAATTTATAGCAAGAAACTTTGTAGATAATGATAAGCTCATTCTAAAATTTATATAAAAAGACAAAAGAACTTATTTACAGCCAAAATAATTTTGAAGAAGAAGTTCAGTTATCTACAGAATGCTCTTAAAACTTATCTACATCTTATCCACAGAATGCCCTTAACTGGATGCCTGTGGCAAAAAGATTACTTATAGTAAATCAATAGAGAATTTATGAAACACAGTTCTTCTCAGAGTGTCACATTGGCTATATACTTTCTGGGGTACAAAGTGGAGGTTTTAATAACTTAAATGCCTCTTGATGTGAGGAAGCCTATAAAATCTCATGTATTATTCTCTGCCAGAGAGTAGGTGTCTGAGGTGGGAACGAAGAATTTGAAAGTCCTCTCTCCTCCTTGTCTGTGCGTCTTAATTATCTATGTCCCAAACTATTAGTAAAAATTGATCCTGGGTAATGTCTCTGATTCCTGTGACTCTGATGTGACAATCTGATCCTTGGTACATTGTGATTTTATTAAAATTATACAAAAGGAATAAAACATAGATAAATGGACAATAAAAAAATGAACAGAGATGGGACATCTTCAAATGAAAACTATAAACGCATTTCTGAAGGTCAGAAAACATATGGTGGCGTGGAGAAACAACTGGAGATTCTGTTACTCACAGTACTCGTGGAATGCATTATAGTGAAAGAAGTTAGTTTTCCTTTTAAAATATCAAGGACTATGAAAATAGCGATATTGTGGGGGGAAGTTAATTGAGAATTTTTATACAGAACAGTTGATCCCTTCACTTTACTGTCTCTTGTACTATCCACAGAGTTCTGAGAAGCCAGCAGCAATAACAGCAACAGCAGTGATAGCAGTAAACCTTCGTCCAGCGCTTACCATGTGACAGGCAATGTTCTAATGCTTTATATATATTAAATTTAATCGTCACACCTTCTAAGGTAGATATTATTGTTATTCCCATTCTACGGATCAGAAAACTGAAGCACAGAGAAGTTACATAATGCACCCAGTAAGTAAATGAACTAGAATTCAAACCCAAGTAGTCTCACTTCAGTCAAGTCCATGTGCCTCACTGTTATGCTGAGTCTCTATCCTCTCTATTCTCTTGCAGCAAAAAAGTTTTCAAATATTTTTAACAAGGGGCAAAATTGTAAATATTAATGGATATCCAAGGATCACAAGACATTTCAAGAAAATTCATAAACTAAAAATAAGATTAAACAGGACAAAAACACAATCATCAGAGAACGCAGAAACAAAACTCAGAAAATCGTAAAGAAACTTTAACATAAACACTCATAGCCTTTAATAAGTATCCTCAGACAGTCAAAAACATATTGAACAATATGATATTGTGATTTATAATAAGAAATATATATTTGGTCTTCTTTCCATTTCAGACACTGAGCTCCTAAAATCTTTGGAATTTTTTGTAATGAGAGTGATAGATGTGTCTTTTGTTACGTTAACGAGGTGACTTTCGGAAAGCCCAAGGATCCGGGCTGGTTGCCAGCAGAGCCAACGATGTGATTGGAGGCTTGGAACTTTCAGTCCCACCCCCTGACCTCTAGGGATGGGAGAGAGGCTAGAGATTAAGTTCAATCACTAATGGCCAATGACTTAATCAATTGTGCCACTGTAATGAAGCCTCCATAAAAATTCAAAAGGGCGGGGTTCAGAGAGCTTCCTGGTGGTGAACACTTGGAGGTACTGGGAAGGTACAGAAGTTCTGTGCCCCTTCCCACATGCCTTGCCCTATTCGTCTCTTCCATCTGTCTGTTCCTGAGTTATAGTCTTTTACAATAAACTGATAATCTAGTTAGTAAAATGTTTCTGAGTTCTGTGAGCTGCAATAGCAAATTAATTAAATCCCAGGAAAGGGTATTTGGAACCTCTAATCTATAGCTGGTTGGTCAGAAACCCAGCTGAGGGCCAATACTGGTGGACTAGTGGTTAAGTTCAGTGTGTGCTATGCTTCGGCACCCCAGGTTTGATTCCTGGGCATGGATCTACACGACATGTCTCTCAGTGTCCATGCTGTGGAAGTGGCTCACATACCAAAAAAAGAGGAAGATTGGCAAGCAATGACTGTTAGCTCAGGTGAATCTCCCTCAGGAAAAAAATTTTAAAAAAAAACCTCAAGTGACAACCTGGATTTGCGATTAGCATTTAAAGTTGTGGTTGGGGGACAGTCTCTTAGGACTGAGCCCTTAATCTGTGAGATCTGATGCTTTCCTCAGGTAGATCGTGTCAGAATTGAGTTGGATGGTAGGCCACTCAGTTGCTATCAAAGAATTGCATGGATGTGTGGGGAATGCCCCCAACACACACACAAATTGGAATTTGTGATGGAATCATTAAATAATAAAAGAACAAAGGAGAACTCTTGGAAATTAAAATATAGTTGTAAAATAAATATTCAGTAGAATGTTCAGACATAAAATGTTAAAGAAATTTTTTATACAGTATAGAAAAGGAAAGGGCAGGAAATATGAGAGAAAAAAAGATAAATTTGAAACCAATCCATGAGGCCTAATTTTACACTAAAGAGTTTCAGAAAGAACTGAATAGAGATAACGCTGAGGAGGGAAATTATGAAAGCTAAAATACAGGAAATTTCCTAGAGCTGAAGGATGTAGTCTTAAGATTCAAAAGAGGGCACCAAGTGTTTAGCCTAGTAAATGAAAAAGACAAACAGCTAGACACATCAATGTGATCATTAGAGATAAAGAAAAAATATCTAAAAGAGAGAAAAACTTTTTGAAAGAAGCGAGGGGAAATAAAGTTGTGTGCCACAAGAGACTAGAATCAGATAAGGATTATTATTTTCTTACCAGCAGCACACTGCGCCTGCAAGAATTAGAATCAAGATTTCAAGTCTTAAGAGAAAGTTATTGCTACATACAATTCCATACTTGGCCAACAAATTGTAAAGATATTCAGGCAGGAAAGAATTGAGGAAAAATATCTACTACGTACTTCGTAGGATGTTTCTTAAGCCTGTGTGCTAGTGAAACAAAGGAGAAAAATAAGACAGAAGAGAGGTGATTCAGGAAACATGGCGCCCACCCTGGGGAGCAAAGAAGGATGAAAGTGCCACAGTCAACCTGGAGGGCATTCAGCTCAAGTTAGAGGAGCTCTTTGTGTTTAGACTGTCAGGGAGAATTCAAGCAGAGATGAGGTGTGTCTACCACTGCCAAACCACATTCCATACACCCGATGTGCAGGTGGGACAATGAGCACTTCTTTGGTTGCCTTTATTGCTCCAAGTTCTGTAGACAATTGAGATCCCTGTCTTTCCCACGCCCAGCCATCTCACTACCTCATATCCTGCCCTTTCCCACATGCTTGAGGGGGGTCTTGCTGGGGACTCTGCCCACTAATCTCCCAAGAAGTCATTTACTTTCTTTACTTCTATGGTCTTTATTTCCCTCAATCTGGTCTTATAAAATTTATCACAGAAAATCCTCAACTGGGGATACCAGCCTTTCTTTTTTCTTTTTTTAAAAAAGATTTTATTTTTCCTTTTTCTCTCCAAAGACCCCGCCCCCAACCCCGGTATATAGTTGTGTATTTTTAGTTGTGGGTCCTTCTAGTTGTGGCACGTGGGATGCTGCCTCAGCATGGCTTGATGAGCGGTGCCATGTCTGCCCCCAGGATTTGAACCGGCGAAACCCTAGGCCACAAAAGCAGAGCGTGTGAACTTAACCACTCAGCCACAGGACCGTCCCGCCAGCCTTTCTTGATTTCTATTGTTGTTACAGACATTCCCGTCCCCAATTTCCTTAGTAAATTTAATGAAAAATGAGAGGAAGTGTATTTAAACAAACGAACTCAAATCATCAACTTATGGAAATTTGTACTGGTGAGATGCTCAAAGTTTATAAAGTTTACTTATAAACATGCTTTATTAGTTAATTTTCTTGAGCTCTTTTATTCATGGGGTCGTTGTCTTTTCATAACAGTATATAGATTGCAGAAAAAAATGTTCATCTGTCTTTATGGTGACCTCAGTGCTTCGGCTACACTATGTTAGCTGATAGTTTTGCACAGTAGTGCTGAAAGACGCTCTCAGGCCATTCTTATTCAGTGAAGCCACTGGTTTATTGTGTATGTCATTTTTGTTGTAAAATTTGTTCTGTTTGTTGGGGCAAAGACCTTTATTTTCTTATTTCTATTGTTTATTATTATTATTATTATTATTATTATCATTATTATTTTGCCACAGGTCAGACATGCAAAACACAGTTCTTACTTTTAAAGGGAAAGGACATAAAGCCAAATGGCAAGAACCAAAATCTAAGGAAAAAACTACTTTTGAAATTAAGCACACATTCCAGTATAATGAACCATATAATTAATCTAAGAGCAAAATGATAAAGTCCTTAATTGTACATATAGTCAACTGGTTCTTTGTCGATTTGGTTACTAACTCAACTGTTTCATCTAATACTCTGAGTTAATGAGGGATCTCATATTCCAACAAGATGAACATTACAGATTTGCGCCTTAAGCCCAAGGTTCTTGTAAGCCTGGATAGCAAGTCCAAGTAGTGATTAAAGAAGTGTGTCTGTGCGTGTGTGTGTATGGAGATATGTGTGTGTGAATGTACATATGTGTGCTTATATATACACATGTGTGTATATACATGTTATATATATACAATGGTCTTTTATATATTTACATGAATCTACCACATAATGGTTATACAAATACTATGTAAGAGCAAAAACTGACACTTTAATTCTGTCCTCAGAGTCACAAAAGACAACTTGTATAATCGAGTGGAATACAAAATAGCTAAGATAAGACCTGAAGTGCAATAAAACTATTAGAGAAATATTGAAAGATTGCTTAAGGAAGAGGTCTTATAAGTAGAGTTTCCATAGGTAGAAGCTATGGTTAGGATATTCTTTACAGATAGTATGATAAAAGGAAAATTATAAGGATTTCTCCAGAGAATAGTGAATATAACAGCTTGCCTAGGTTTATGAAAAACTGAGATATGAGGCTAGGAATTTAGAAGTAAACCAGGGTCATTTTATTCACGTGACATGTGACATGATCAGGCAGTCATCTGAAAGATTTTTAGCTGAGGAAGGTCACTATCAAATCAGTGTTTGAGGTCCCAGGGTGCCAGATAGAGGGAGCAAGAGGAGGGTCATACGGAAGGCATTGACGATAATATAATAGTCTGGAAATCCACAAATGAGAGTTCACCTCTGATGTACGTTGGCAACTAGGAATAGGAAGAAAGGATGTTTGTGGGAGCTTGAAAAAGAAAAACTGATGATATCTCTGTCATGGGACATGAAGAGGAAAGCTCAACGATATCACTAGGCTTCGAAACATGGAGGAGGGAAGAGTGGCAGATTATTAAGAGAACATAGAAACCAGAAATAGAAGCTGATCTGTTCAGGATGGAAAAGGGAAAAGGACGATAGGAATAATGAATTGGAAAGCTAAATTATTATATGTCATAATTTCAGAAAGATTTTATTCAAAATTATTATTTGCTTTTCTACACTGATTTCTTGATTCCAAAAGTTGTGCAAAATTACTCTACCATTGTTTCTAATCACCTAAACATCTGTGAGAATGTTTATAAGTGAGAAATGAATCAGTAGGATGATACTGACAGCTGTCTCTGTAGCCTGTTATTATTTGACTATGTTCTACAACTTCATTAGTTCCACTGAAAGGATATTTTGAAATGAAGTGATTTAATGGTCCAGCTGAATATATAGCAGTTTGCATAAATTATACAAATCCACTTATGTAACAGTGTACTAGAAATAGTACAATAGTGTCATTGTTAATTTATCTGTATTAGTGCCAGCAAAATATATTCCTGTGTCATGCGTCGTGAAGGAATCAATCTGGCTCAAAATTGTGTGGTTTATTCTTTCTTTCTCTTTGAGATACACTTTGTTCCTAAGTATCTCCTCGCATCCAGAAGATAGCAAGGGGAATTCTGAATTGGTTTCAAAGGGAGAATCTGGTCTGCAACATTACACAAGTAGATAGCTTTTCCACTTTGCAAAAGGGACGGCTGTGGTGCGTAGATGGGTGTATCACCGTCCGTTTCCGTCACCTCAAATACATTCACAGGAAGTAACAGGCAATCCCTGAGCACAAGAGCAAAATGGTGGGAAATGCCTTCTCTTAGATAGAAATATTATTGGAATGATGTTCTATAATTTGTGCTAATACATTTATATAATAATAGATATGTTGTATATATACAGGGAGCATATATAGGATAGATGTATCATTCTGACTTTGGCAAGCATGTTTTTATAGCAAATTGAACGTTAATTTTTATTTGTCTCATACATTTTATTTTCTAAAACATCAACCTAAACCACTGAGTTTGAAGTGCTTTTTTTTAACTGGGCCCCATTTATAAAATAATTGATTTTCACAGCATTTGGAATTTCAGTATGTTTAAATTCATATTATGGGAAGATCATCAGGCTTATTATATCTGTATAAGTATCAGTGTAGGCTAATATGTTTTATTATAGAAGAAAAAAGAAAAACAAATGATTAACATTCTTCTGTTTTCTTAAAACAAAGCAAAAAATATAAAGCAAAACAAAAAATATACACACACAAAACTATCATTTATGAACTATTCGGGAAAACATAACAGTTAAAAGCAATTCTCTTCCCTACAGTCACTCTTACATTACCATTCCAGTGGGAAATGTCCCTACGTAGTTCCTTTAAACTATTCCCTATATGTCTGTTTATCCAGCTCAGAAGATATTTTCAATTTCTGAAACCGAATTAAATTTAGTCTATTGTTTCAGAAGTTTCCAACAAAGTATAGGAGGGAAAGACGAATTAAGCTTACTTGAACATATGCAATGAAATGTACTGAATATTTTACATGTGTAAATTCATCCAATCCTCCCAAAACCTGTGAGGTAATTTTTTCCATTATCGTTTAATAGATGAAAAAAATGTAAATAACTATTAGCACCAGAGCTGAGATTCAACTGCAGGCAAACTCCAGTCTAATCAGAGTAGTATTTGCTTAACACACTCAGCCTCTGTAGTATTTAAACTTACTCTTATCTTCTCTTACTCTTTTCATGATCACGATAGGTTGAGCGATGATAATGCTCCAGTAGCTACAATGGCACCAAAATTCCAGATTGTTCCTTTTCAAATACTACTTTCTCCAGAGAATATTCATTGGGACGTTGGATTTGTTTTTCATCACCTGTCTGTTCACGCTGTTTTCACACTGTGAAGAATCCAGTGGCTTTCTGTGTGGCTACTGCTATCATTAACATGTATCAGGAATGGCTCATAAGAAGAAAGTCAGGAAGATAAAAATAATTCATGCAGTGTTATTAATATTTAATTTGTGTTTTAGTATACCGCCAAAGAAATGTCCAACAATCATGGGATTCAGGAGAGAGGTCCTGAGTAGAAAAAACCATCTGTAGGCATCCTCATATAGTTAATCATAAAAGAATCAGAGAATATAAAGTGAGAAAAGATAACCTAGGGTAAAATTTCTAATCTGATCATTTGAACTCCCAGTTGCAAATAAAATAAAGGCCAGTGTTCAAGCCCCTTTGCATGATACCTAGGGTCTCTCACATCTGTTTGTCTTCCAATCTCTTGTGGCTCTCCCCCTCCTTGTATAACTTACATTCTAGTCTGAGAATTAGTGCCTTTCCCTGAAGAGGCATATCCTTGTATATGATATTCCCTTTACCTTTAGTAGCTATTCATTTATTTGTACTTGGAATCACTTCCTTCTCTTTCAAATTGCAGATAAAGTACCATCACTCCTGAAAATTCTTCCTGGACCCATCAGTTAGAAACCTTTTCCACCTTTTGTCTTAATGTCTTATTTCTTATGCTTTTATAGAAACACTCACCATACCGTAAATCCTTACATATATACAATATCTCACATAACTAAAACATGGACCACCCCAGGGTAAATATTGTTCAAGGGATTTATAAATAACTAAAATGAGCGATGGTAATTGATGGACCATCAATCAATTCAATGCAAGAGAACAATTTCCTTAGTTTATGCCACCTTTGAACTATGACCTAGCTTCCTAGATTTGAGTAAGTCACTTCACCTCTTTGAATTGCAAGTAATCCAATTTTGAAATAAAGGGGTTAGTATAAATGTTTCTTGATGTCCTTTAACATTAAAAATTCTATAATTCCACTGATGTTTTTCCTCTTGGATAATTATTCCATGGACCGGTAACAGTCATTTCAAAACCAGAAGCAATAGAAAAGGCAAACAATTATTAGAATTCTTTCTTGTGTAAGACAAGATCTTGAAAGAATTGACCCTTATTGTTGAAATCACCGTTTTGTAATAAAAGCATCAAAATGAGATAAACATGTCTAGCACGTCTATAGAAGTCCAGCTAGGCAGAAATTGTCATCATGTCAAATAACACAGAGTTAGCATTTGTAAAAGAGAAATTAGGTGAAAGAATTTTCTCATTATTTTGCCCTAAACAGAAGGAATATTTGCTAAAAATGTATTGAATTTTATGAGTCTAGAGAAATATCATTAAAATCACTTTTTATCTCCTCTCTATCCTCAACTGAGGGATAATATTAATTTATGCTATTCTAGGTCTAAACACAGGCTTTGAAAAAGGCAAAACAAGGATCAGAGCGGAGGCGAAAGTTCTGACTGAAGTAGAATATGAAATAATCTCTGAGGAATAATCAAAAGGTCAAGTTTTCAGTCTGACTCTCTCACTAAAGAAGCTTATAAGAAAAAAATTATTGAAAGTTTAATCTGAATAAGAAGTAAACCAACTGTGTTTTCATTAATTATGGTATTAGAGGAGACTTAAAATGCTCCAAATATATATATATATTTTTGGTGAGGAAGATTGGCCCAGAGCTAACACGTTGCCAATCTTCCTCTTTTTGCTTGAGGAAGAGTGGCCCTGAGCTAACATCTGTGCCAATCTTCCTCTATTTTGTATATGGGACACTGCCACACCATGACTTGACGAGTGGTGTGTAGGTCCCCGCTCAGGATCCAAATCCATGAACCCCAGGTCGCCAAAGGGGGGCATGTGAACTTAATCACTGTACTGCTAGGCTGGTCCCAGAAAATGCTCTGGATATTTTTAAAGATGCTATGTTGAAGAAAAACTTCTTTATCTTCACCTTAAAAAAATTACAATATCTTGATGTCGAAACAGTTTTGTGGAAGATGATAATATTCTTTTCAACACATTTCTCTATAGTCTTTATAGTTATATTTATTATTTGAAGTTTTACACAAGCAAACCCCATATACAGAGACATGATTTTGAAAGTAATGGACTTTGAGATCCCCCAAATATCTCTTCTTTTATTTTTATCAAAAATATTACCAGTTAATTAATAGTAAAATATTAACTTTTAAACATGTTTCCTGTTTTCAAAATGAAGATATTTCACAATTTTAGTCATATTCCTTTTGAAACAATACTCTTCTATCATGACCTAAAGGCATAATGTGTTAGATTTGATTCAGATGAATTGACCGCCTTTAGTGGGTATGGAAAGTATTTCTCACAGATACTTTCTTTCAAAGCCTCCTTTCCTTTCTTGTAAGGGCCCTTAATAAGAGTGAGTCCCTTCTAGTTAGTAAGAAAATAGCAGAAATTTCATGGCATAATTTTTAGTCTTCCATATAGGCTTAGCATGGCTTATCACCACATTTGAATCAAAAGATTCTGATCTGTGGAGTTTACTGCTGCATTGTTGATGGTGCTGAAGTCTCAGGCCAAATAAATAATCCCTACAGGCCAGCATGTGGGCTTTCTAGAAGTGACACATATACTTAAGTAGCTATGATAAAATCAGCCTGTTAATTAGTGCAAAGGAAATCCAGTTTGACCTGATTTCCCTGCCAAGCAACCGTACCTACAATCCCCTTGATGGCCAGAGGACTTTGTCCATCCAACTTTTAAGTCTTTGATGAGTTCATTCTGAATATTGATATACATTGGCAAGAAGCAATGCTCAAAGAAAACATGTGGGTTGTAAATTTTATTAGGAAAAATGTAAGAATAGCAGAAATTGTTAATGCACATAAAAATACAGTTTGTGAAAGATAATTTATATAAATGTGAGATACTAGTGATAATATAATAAATGACTAAATTACAGTTTAGGACGTAGGAAAACCTCACCTTCTTCCATCAGCAGCTCCATTTTGATTTCAGAAATGTGTTTTTTTCTACTCCTAGTTCCTAAGATTCCATGAAATAGACTTCATACCCAGGCGCTCTGTCACATTGCCTTGGCAGGAATGATTGTTTCAAGGATGGGCACATGACCAATCATAGGTCATGAGACTCAGTTTATCGATTATTGCTGGAGCTGTGGGAGCAGGTTTTCTCTTTTGCCCTCTTCAATACAGAGCATATCCACTTTATAATCATAAATAATTGATCCCTCTGAGAATGAGGCCAACATGATAAGGAGGGAAATAGAAGTTGATCAAGAGACGGACAAACCTAGGCCCTATTGACATTGTTTCACCTCTTACTAAATTAGGCGAAACCTAAAGCTAGCTCTAGCTTTGGATGTTTCCAAATTTACATGAACCAAAAAATTCCAAAAGCCTAATTTTTAAAACAAAAGTTTGGGTTGGAGTTTTTAGTCGGTAACAACCAAAAAAGTCTTAATGGATGTGAGAAGAGACTCAATTTGAGTGTTCAGGTACCAGAGACAAAAGTCAGAGTCAAATAGTTCAAGAAAATGATAATGATAATCAGATTTTTCCTTATTGTTTTTCTAGGAATTAGAATAGTAGAAAACACTCTGCAAATGGTGTCTGATGGTGACATTGAGGCTGCCCAAGCAGCGTGAAAGAGTGGAGAGGACACTGGAACTTCAGGAGACAGTGAAAGATGGGTGGCTTGGTCCAAGGATGCTGGGGCCAGAGAGACAGCTCAAATCATAGCTTTGGAGTTTAGTAGCTGTGTAGTCTCAAGCAAGTGATTTTCCACTCTTAAGCCCTAGTTTCCTTGATTGTAAAAGAAAGAGGGAGTAAAATAATAGGCGCTGCGTAAGTCAGTTAATTAATGCAACAATTAATGCAAATCTCTTGCACAATGCCTGGCAATATTAAGCTCTCAGATAAATTGTAATAACTATTATTGTCATTACACAACCCAAATGTGAGTCTAATCATTGTCATTTACTTTGTGTTAACGGTAAGCTTATTTAAGAATTTTGATCTGTCAAGTAGGGGTGACAATTTTTGCCACATCTACTCCATAGAATTGTTGTCTTCCAGTGAGAAAATGTAAGAGTCACTTAGTAGCCATTTGCGAAACTGAGGCAGAATTAAGGTGTCTTAACAAACCTCAGATTTTAGACATTCTAAAATAGTCTGTGACAGGAAAATATCTTCCTGAAACTCCTAAGGATAATCTGTCCCATTCTATTGAATCAGAGTCTTCCAAGGTGAAAGGCCAGGCATATAAAATCTGCAAAATCTCCACAGGTATTTCTGAAGCCCATGAAAGTCGCAAGACTGATGCATTTTTTGTGCAGTGATTCTGAACGGTGGCTGCTCATTGGAATCACCCGGGGACCTTTACAAACTACGGATGCCTAGAATCCAGCCCAGAGCCATTTCATCAGAATCTGTGGCAGGAAAGCTGAGAGAATCAGCAGTTATAAAGGCTGACTAGGTGATTCTTATGCGCATCCATGATTGAGGACGGTTGCGTTCAGGAAAAGGGAACCTAAATACATTTATTGAGATTACCATGTGTGCAAAGCATGGTGCTAGAGGTTGGTATATATTATTTAAGCTTCATTTTAAGTTAACTATATAAAATAGGTCTTATTTCTGTATTCTGTAGTTAGGACCTTGTTCACACAGGTCAGGCGGCCTGTTCAAAAGATAGAGGTCATACGTGGTAAAGTGGTCATCTCTTTCTCAGCTCCAAAGCCTGTCTTTTTTACGTTGCTTCTCCACTGGTTTGAAAGTGCCTGTCACCTGAAGTCTGTAAAGGACATATAATTTAAAAAGTTAAAATTAGTTGTTGCTCTTGAAATCCATGCTTAATTTATGTTTGTTTTACCTTTCATAGCATCGAGTGTTTTTCAAAGCTAAGTGGAGATAGTTTTGGGGTTTAAAACTAATCTGCAATCATAAAAACTCGAGCACATTGCATTGACAATCGCTATTTCTGTATTCCAAAGAGAAACACAAGTTTTGAAAAGTCACTGAAAGAAGCCTTCAAAACTTAAACCCCTTAGGAATATTGAGAACTATTCTAACAGCTTTAAAATAAGTAGATTCTTGTCAGATATTGGACAATGCACATGAAATGGTTACTTGTTAGGAAGAAAATTAAGGAATTTAGAAAGTGAATGATAAACCACTGCATTACCTTAGGGAAAAGAAAGTAAATTTTTACTTTAATAGTCTCCTAAAGGGAACAGTGTATCTGATGATACTTCAAAAGGCGCCACTACTTGAATATCTTGAAAAAGTAAGAGAAATTGCATAAAGCTTGAACAATAGATTCCTGCAATTTTTTAAACATGAATTAAAAAACCCAGTGGGAATGGGAGTGGGGTGGAGGAGGAAGTCAGTTTTGAAAGCCTGAGCGAAAGTGAACACTGTGAGGAGTTACAGAAAGTTTCACACACACTTTGTCAGTTTTTTTCACAAACCAGTGGGTTCAAACTTCACATTAACACTGCTGCAATACGAACGGTGTGTCTATTAATACTGTCTGCCGACCTCAGAGACTGTACTTGCCAGCTTGAGCTGATACCTATAATGCAGGAAAATTGAAACCATAGAATTCACACGGTAAATTTCTGGCAAGGTAGTTCCTAAGCAAAGTTTTAGAGGTCAGAGTCATCTCAACTCTCTCTGTAAATTGATAACAACTTGGTGGTGCAGGCCTGGAGATGTTTTCTGACTCATGGTCAAAAGCATTTAATGAAAAATGTATCTCTTTCAAAAGAAAAAGATTGAGAGGAAAGTGACATGGAAAAATTCCAAACTATTGGCCTATATTTGAAATACAACTTGAAAAAAATATAACAGAGTAGAGCTTATTTATATAAAGTAATGAACTTTCACTTGGTCTATGATTCTAGTACTGACAATTAGCATATCAACAGTTAGAGTAAGGCTTGTCAATTGTTAGCATATCATGGTAAATATTGCTAACATATTCATTTAGTCTATAAGGAAAGTAAGAATGAATGTTTTATGCTTATAAATATTTTATCACGTGTGGCTGCCATGATGGTGTTTAGTTGCACTTTGGTTTTGATCCAATAAAAAGATTTATTGAAAATTTTATGCTAACAATGACATGATGTAAATCAGTAGATCTCAAACTTGAGTGTGGATTAGAATAATTTGGAAGGCTTATTAAATTATGGATTGCTGGGCTCCACCTCTACAATTTCTGTTTTACTAGGTCCAGGTTGGGGTCAGAGAGTTTACGTTCCCAACAAACACCCAGTTGATGCTGGTGTTACTGGTCCAGGCATCACACTCTGAGTGTCACTGCTGTAAATAAAGGGACATTTGAAGGAAAGCTAATAACAATAAGAGAAACAATAGCTCCCACTTTTGGGAACTTACTCTGCAGTTGGCCTTGAACTCATTTAAACTTCACAGTTGAGGAAGAGCAGAAGGATTAAGAGACTTTCTCACAGTGAGATTAACAATAAAGGGCAAGACAGGACTTGAATCCAGTTTGTCCAATTCTAAAACCTTAGAATCTAACAAAAGACCCACAATAATACAATAATTGTTAATAATTAGCTTGTTGATACAGATTTCCTTTGCATCTCTAAAAATGGAGTTGTTAAACATTGAAAGTATACAACATCAATGTTTATGACATGTTAAACACTATTCCATTATGTATTTAATATTAGTCAATTCTCAACAAATGAATCAAGAAACTATAGAGCAATGGCTCGAAATCACATCCGTAAACAGACTTCAATGTAATTTCACTCAAATTCTTTTTATAACACCAAAAGCAGTTATTGAGGGAATAGAAAGTGAAGAAAAATGACACTAAACCTAAGCCTAATAAACGAAGTCTAACTGACTATTCGATAATGGTACCTGGATGGAAGTGACATGAATAAGAAGGGAGAGCTGGATGAGAGTTAATAAATGAAATAATCTGGGTTCCAGATCATATCATAGTCCAGACTGACTTCAGGAAATAGGGAACCAAGAAAAAGAATATAGTAATTTCCTTTATAATTCCTCCACATTTTTCCCCGACACATGGACACAGAGGAAAACCAAGTTGAAAACTGACAGTGACCATTCTCTAGCCTCTTAGTACCATCCTGTAAAGGAAAGTGAGAGCTTATTTTTCCTTGAAACTTGCAGGAGAATATTGATGACAACACACTCTGGATCTTTTAGTTCTTCTAAAACTCATGTGTCTGAAGTATGAGAAGATCAGGGGCCAGCCCCGTGGCTAAGTGGTTAAAGTTCTGTGTGCTCCACTTCAGCGGCCTGGATCCCAGGGTTCGGGTCCCAGGTTCAGACCTACTCCACTCATCAGCCATGCTGTGGAGGTATCCCACATACAAAGTGGAGGAAGATTGGCACAGATGTTAGCTCAGGGCTAATCTTCCTCAAATAAAAAAAAAATACAGGAGGATTGGCAACAAATTTTAGCTCAGGGTAAATCATCCTCACAAAGTGTCAGAAGATCAGGAAGTTAGGATAAAAGAGGGCTAAAGGAAGCCTTTTAGATCCTGAAACTGGATGGGTGTTGTGCACATTCCCTCTTTGTACCTCTGAGAAAAGTATCCAGTCACCACATGAGGTAGAAAGTAATCTACACCGAGGACCCCCGACTCTTCCCATATCTGTTTAAAAAAATTGAGCATGCACAGGTTTTGCTTCATTCTACAATGAAGAAAGATACAGACACACACATACACTCACGGTACAGTTGAAATGCAATAGGAGAGAACAACTCCAGCTCTCCACAAATTGATGTTTATAATACGGTTGGCAGTTCAAATCAATACATAAAATCTTTTTTATTTCATAAATAGCTTGGGGGTCATTTGGCTAAATATGTGACCAAAAAAAATTAAGGTAGATTCTTGCTCACATGCCTACTTAGCTTGTAGATTAATTACATATTTGAATATTACTAAATAAAAAATACTATAAGAAAATCAAAGTGACTACTTATATAATTTAGGGACAGGCAAACTTTAAAGCATGATACTATGGAGATAAAATACAAGGACAATTTGATAGATTTTTTCCTTTACAGTATAACGTTCAGATCAATAAATCAAAACCAGCAAAAATATTAACAATAAATGTGGGAAAATATTAAGAAAAATAAAAGGGTAAAGATTGATATCTTTATCTCAGAGACCTATGTTTAAAATCAATTAGAAATATGAGAACAAGCCAATAGAAATATGGGCAAAGAGTGTGAACACACAATTCAAGTTCATCAATAAAAGTGACAAATGGTTAATAAACATATAAAACCGTCTTCAATCTGTGCAGTCATGAAAGAAATGCAGATTAAACAATGACAAACTCTATTTAATTACTATCTATTGGCCCAGGCTGAAAATAATAAAACTCAGAGAATGGATATTTTTTTCCACTTGTGATGGAAATATAAATTGTCATGGCTTTTTATACGACAATTGGCAACACATCAATTTTTGAATCTGCATATCTATTCATTCAGTAATTTAACTTCTAGGCATTTATCCTAAGAGTTTAATTATTCTAGGAACAAAGATTTAACTACAAGAAAATGTATTGATCACTATTTAAAATGAGGAAAATGAGAAAATAATTTATCCCAAATAAGTATATTGATTTGTGTGCATCCATAAAATGTTATTTCACATAACAATTAAAATATTGTTATAGGAGAGTATTTAATGAATGGAAACATATTTCCTATACATAGTTAACTAAAAAGGAAAATCTCAAAACAGTATGTACAATATTTCTCATTTGTATACAAACAAATATGCAGTTGATTCAAGATGGCAGACTTCATCTTTGAATTAATCACCTCAGCCTCCTAAAATCCCTTAAAATTATAATAAAGAAATAAAAAGCCAGGGGGCTGGCTTGGTGGTGCAGCAGTTAAGTTCACACATTCCACTTTGGCAGCCTGGGGTTCTCCTGTTCGAATCCTGTGTGTGGCCCTACACACCACTTATCAAGCCATGCTGTGGCAGGCGTCCCATATATAAAGTAAAGGAAGATGGGCATGGATGTTAGCTCAGGGCCAATCTTCCTCAGCAAAAAGAGGAGGATTGGCAGCCAATATTAGCTCAGGGCTAATCTCCCTCAGAAAAAACAAAAGAAAAAAGAAAAGAAATAAAAAGCCTAAATCAAGAATCAACAGTATTAAATACCTTAGTGAAAGAAGGAAAGTAGACAGAAGACATTGGTGAAACACTGTGTAAAACCATTAAGCATGTCATATGCCCGGACTGGGCTATTGTGGAGGAGAGATTGAATGATTTAGAATAGGAAGCCCAGAACTAGGAGGGGTAGGTAGGAAAGAAATTTGGAATAAATAATAGGACTCGCCATGGAGGTAACAAAAGGTCTACATATGGTATAAGCCATCTCCCACTTTTCCGCCTCCACCACACACTCAACGGCCCATAACGAGACATTTTTTCCTGAGTAAAAGTTAGAAGTTTCTGCTCTAAAAGTTGAGCAAATGGTCTAGGGTTCATTTTGGCACCCAAGAGTAAAACCACCACTCCTACTGGTCTTTACGAATGCCAAGCATTAAGTTCTGCCTCCACGATTAGCCCTAAAGCGAAGATCTTCAGGTATCAAGTTTCCCCAAAGGACTGCCTTGGTCAATTTTCTATCCTCTCATTCTTAGATACAAGTGGGAAAACAACAAAAAGGATAGCTGAAAAGTTTAGACATTTGAGAAAAGCTTCCATCATGAAAAAGAAACAAAAGCCAAACAAGATGAGGGAATAAAAGACTAAAACTTCTTGAATATGTAAGATAATTCATAGGACAGAAGAAAACTGAAAACTTCTAACCAGTTGTTTTTTTTTAAAGTCAAGATATTTCACCCATCTACCAAAATCAAGATCAATTAAATTAAAAAGTATCAATTAAGAAAAAAGAAAGATCTTCTGGAAATCTCTATACATAATTTTAAATAAGATTGAAAACGTCATTTGGATTTTATTTTCACAAACTCAGCCCCAAGGCTAAGAAGAGATTCTTCCACAGCTGCAGTAGAAGTATTTGGTTCTCTCTATGACTCTTGAGCTCCAAATTCGGGGCCCCGAGCTTACCATTTTTAACTCCAAGTCTGCGACATAGTCAAAAGTTGCTAATCCAACCCACAGTTCATGTACTCTGTATTTTATCTCTGTAAAAGCTATAAAGTCTCCTAAAAACTTGCCTTTTATAGACACTTGGTCTCTAAAGACTTGCCTTTTATAGACACTTGATTTGATCTAGAGAAGGGGGGTTTAAATTATAGGGAACAAAAATACAGTGATTAAAATCACTTTTTCTGCATTGAGCAATAATTATAGTATGGCAGCACTGTTGATTGATCGCTAAAATCTACTCTCCCTTCTTCCATAGTAATAGAGACGTGGTTGAACACAGGGCTGCTCAGAGCAGCTAGAAAATATATTTCCCAGCCTTCCTTGCAACTAGGCATGGCCACGTCCCTCAGTTCTCACTCATGGACTGCGTGAAGTGTTATTTGTTACTTTAGACCTGGGCCCTAAGTCACTGGTGACTAGTTCTTTGTATCCCCTGCCAGAGTTTGTTGTTAATGGTTGAATTTTTTATCCTGGTCTTATTTTATATTTTATAGAATTTCCTTATGTTTTCTGGCACAAAGATGGAACCTAGCACCAGTTTTCAGTGATATAAGTTTTTCTCAATTGTAACCCTCCTTTGACCATTTTAAGAGAAAAATATTGGAGAAAAGTATTGAAAAGCACAGACTCAAATGAATAGGTTTTAACCACAGGTTTACTTTTAGGAATCCATCTAAAGTGCCAAAAAGATTTGTGGTCCACACAAATTGAAAATATTCTGAGTTCAATTATAAGAATTATTTATATATGTATATCACATGATTTATTAAATTAACTTAAAATTATTTAAAAAATAAATGGTATTATATATTTGGCATATGTGTACTTCTATGTATGTGCATGTATATGTGTGCATATATTATATATGTATATATGTATAAAACCTGAAGGAAAGTACACAAAATTAGTATTATATAAAAAACAATTATAAGTGATTTTTATTTTCTTTGGTATGCTTATCTCCATTTTCCAAGATATTTTCAATTAATTTGCATTTATGTGAACTGAAAAAAATTAAAAGAGTAATTTAGACGTTATTAGCCTATCTGTGGTAATTAAGAAAATTTCTTGTGAGGCATCGATATCCATAGATTTGTTTCTCATTCAAAGAACCTAGTTTTAGCAAAAGATAAGATGAAAACCAATTTAAACTAATTAGCTCAGACTAACAGATTAATTTATTTTTGAAAATTAAAACTCTTCTTAAATGGAGGTATTTTCAGGAGTGATACAGAAACAAAAAAACTCAAGGGAGAGAGTGAAAAAAGATCTTGCAAAGCCACAGTTAAAACACTGTTAATTTTATGGGATTTAAGCTCATAAATTACTATTATTACTTGAATTACACTTAGTTTTACTTGTCTCCAGACACTTACAAACAGACACTATTAATTTGCTTTTCTTCTTACATAGTTCATGTTGGGGAATGTAGGCTTGTCTGTTTTAGGCAAACCTAACTAACCAAGCAAAGTCGCTAAACCCTGAAGAGCAAATTACAATGAACAATGTGCTAACTGGGAGTAATGATGGAGTCACACACCTTGCCTTGTGAGAGGAGTCAATTAACACATCTAAATATGGCAACAGAGTATAAACGCCAGATGAAAGTAGCCCATGTAATGAAGGACACATGGCTGAAAAAAGAGGAAGATGCTTAGGAAGCAAACAGAAAGCAACTTTGGGAAGATATTTTATTCAATAATATTTATCTGGGACTTTTTTTCATACGAAATTTCTGTCTACTTTGAAAATGCAAACTTATTCCTTTCTGAACAATTTCATGTGATAACATGTAAACCTCTAGCAAAATTCCACCGTGTGAATTTGATGACAACTTTATTTGTCCCTCTCTTACCTATGTTTCTTCTATACGTGGCCAGTAGGTTTAGTTAGCCATCCTGAATAGGTGCTTAAGTGATGGATAAAGGTGGATAAAGATGTGAGACCTCCTCATCTCATCCTTATGAGATCCTGTTTCCATGGGCTCTGTCGCCTAAGCTCATAGATCTGTCCTAAACACATGCATGGAACATCTAAAAGCCCATCCTCAGATACGTGTTTACCTGAAGTCTATTCAGTTTTCACCTAGTAGTTTTGCTTCATTGTTTGTAGATTTTCTGACCCTTGATCTTACATGTCAACTCTGGGTACATAGCTCAGGTCTTCATTGAATACACAACTTATTTAGACCAGATTTTGCTTCTCACCCCCAGCCCTTAGCACTCTTTCTTTCTCTCTTAAATATTATCTTGTTCTCAATGACTGGATCCATGAATTCACAGTTGCAAGTAAAATATACTTCTACTACCATTTATCAGTTAAGCCAGCCTGCCTTGCCTCCTTTCCATGGAAGAGAAAAGGAGGACCTCCTAATTTCAGTTTCCCCTACCTTATTAATAAAGGAGCATCATTCAATATCACAAATGATGATGGCTTAGAAATCTTCACACAGAATTGCATACAGTTCCCTGCCATGAATCCCTTCTTGTGTACAGGTCATAGTCCAGCATATACTTAATTTGGATATAGCACAATGCTTGTTTTGTGACTTCCCATCCTTCTATTTGATCATGACTCACTTGTGAATACTGATCCATTCTCTCTTGATCTCTCATCCATGCTTTGGAAATTGCCTTTAAGACAATCTCATGTGATTTTTCTGTTTTAAGTACTGCCACCTAATATTGGTGGTAATTCAATTCCAAGTTTTGTGAGTCTCTCGAGATTCACAGAATAATGAGATCTTTCTCTTCATATTCTCCTAAACCCAGCCCTCTTTGATAGGCCATGCAACCTCCCTTTTCAAATATTCTCTACATAAGGTGGGCTCTTTTTCACGTTGAGCCAAAATCTGCCTCACTTTTACCTAAATATGAGATAGAAAGCAATAGTGTTTAGAGAAAGAAAGGACATGTGAAGGTTTTAAAGCACGATGAGAACTATATCCCCATCCCTTGAATCTGGGTGGCCTCTTTGACAGCTTCAAACAATAGATAATGGAGAAGCGACACTCTGTGATTTTCAGGGTTGATCATAAAAGACCATAAAGTTTCTGCCCTGTTCACCAGAGCATTCACTCTTGAAGCCTAGAGCTGCCATGTTAGAAGTTTTGCTACCCTGAGGCCACTATGCTGGAGAGGCCACATATAGCCACCATGGTTGACAGTATAGCTGAGGTGATCTTTCTGCCATCCCACTCTAGGCACCAGACCCATCAGTAAATAAACTTTCTTGAAAGTGGCTCCACTAGCTCACTAGTATTCTACCACTCACTCATTTGAGGCATTCTGAGCTATTCTAGTCATCTGTTATGAACTGAATGTTTGTGTCCTCCCAAAGTTCCTATGTTGAAATCTAATCCCCAATGTGATGGTATTTGGAAGTCGGAGTCTTTGGGAGGTAATTAAGACACGAGGGTGGAGCCTTCACAAATGGAATTAGTGCCCTTATAAGAAGAAGCCAGAAAGGTAGTTTTGCTTTCTGCCACAAGAGAATACTATAAGACATCAGCAGTCTACAACCCAAAAGAGGGCTGTCACCAGAACCATGCTAGCACCCTGATCTCAGACTTCCAGCCTCCAGAACTGTGAGAAATAAGTTCCTGTTGTTATAAGACACTTGGTTTACGGCATTTTGATACAGCAGCCCCAAGTGACTAAGATATTGTCCCAGCTGACATTATGGAGAAGAGAGGAGCCCTTCCTGCTGTGCTTTTTCTGAATCCTGACCCACAGGACCCATGAGCATAATAAAATGTTTGTTGTGTTAGACGACTAAGTTTTGGGGTGGCTTGTTGTGCTGCAATAGATAAATGGAATAGGAAAGTTAGAGCATATCTTACTTCCCCATCTCATCTTACAGAAGATGAAATTAGTATTTGTCTTAAGCTTCCACAATTCCTTGCCTATCCCTCATATGACATTTTATTTCCAAATCATTCTTTGTGCTAATTCTCCCTCTTCCTCTGCATGGATGATGTCTGATGAGTGACAAGCATAATGGGGGGCTATCACCTTCCTTGTTCTGGACCCTCCACCTCTACTGATGTTGATTAGGACTGAATTTCCTGTTTAGGCAGCCATATTGTTGTTCAACTAGCTGAGGAATCAACTAAAAGTCTCTAGGCCTCTTATAACACCTGTCAACTCCACTTTTTACCTTACTAAATGTCTTATTAGTTCCAAATCACTATTTCAGTCTGTTGAAATATTTTTGAATCCTGGTACTTTTATAAAGCGTATTCAACAATTTACAAGCTCAGTGTTACCTTCACATTAAAAAATAGTATCACAAGTTTTCTATCTCTTCATCTTAGTGGCTCTCTGTTTGCTCTTTATAGTTAGTCATGAATTTTACATCTCATTTATATAAGAAAAAAATCTTTGAACACAGCATAAGCAGCAACTGAACCGGCATGTAAGCATGTAATTGGAAATCTGTAACTGAAAATTCCTCATGTTATTCCGTTTATTCTTTGCAGCAATATGATGAGGAAGGTATCATTACAGATGGGGAAATGGAAGTTCATGGAGATTAAGAAAATACTGCAAGGTTGTGATTTAAACACAAATGTGTCTCCCTCCCCTACCTCCACCCTCTCCCGTGTATCACAGCTCTAGAAATAGGAAACTCAGAAGAGAGCAGTGATGGCTACACACAGCACCTCACTCATTAAATCAAAACTCACCCAAGGTAATTGGCTGCCGTCCTCTCTGGAATTTGGCTGTACATTTTCTCTGGGAAACTGCTAAGAAGGTTGAGAACAAAAGTTATTTTCAGTCATGGCAACAAAGCTAAACACATTTTATATAAATAACTCGGAAGGACTTGCTCCAGGAAAATATATTTGGCAGGGAAAATAACTTATTCTAAAAAAAAATAACATACTACTTAGTTAATTATGAAAGAATGACTTTGAAAAGAGGGAAGGATAAGAAGTTAAAGCTTCAGTCCTGTTGGTGATATGCCGCAGTGTGTGATGAAGCAGAAATGTTATTCAGGCCAGGAATACGAGCATAGTCCTGGAAATAAGACATAAAACCATTAAATGTTAAAAGTCGTTATCCCTATTCTCCAAATTTGCTTCTTCCTTTGCATCCCTGATTCCCTGATGTTGACTAATCACATCTTCACTCACATAGTCACCTAGAAAGAAACACAGGCATAAAACCTGAATTTCTCCCTCTCCTCTCTTTACTTTTTTAACTAATTACCAAATCATTTTGATTCTACTTGCTAAAATAAATACACTGTCTCCTTTCCAAATTTGCTGCTACTACCTAAAATCACGTAAGCTTTATCTCTCCTCTCCTCAACAGTAATAATCCCAAATCTTCTTCTTCTTCCAATTTCTCCCCACCCCAATCCAGGTTCTGGGCTGCCATGACAATTTTCTGAAACAAAAATCACTCATTCTAACATTTATCAAGACTTTACATTGTGGCGTGCACCAGGCCACATGCTGGTATAAAAGCTCCCACTCTCCAAAAGCTAATAATCTGGTGGCTATTCAGAGGAGTATGTCATTACAACATGAAAGTTAATAATGTAGAGATAAGTATAAGATGACATAGAAACACACGGGAGTGAAACAGGATGTATTCTTGGGAGAATCACCCCATGTTAAATTCTAAATGATGCCCTTACGCCAACTTTAACCGACAGGATGCAGTCCAGATTCCGTAATAGTTTGCAACTCCTTTCATAGATAAGTTGTAGCCTGTCAAACTTGTATTTCAAGTCTAGTTCAAGTCCATAAAAAACAGTGCTGGTTTTCGTCTATATATTCTTCCACCAGCAGTGATTTAAACTAAAGGCATCAATTCCACTAAAAGCAACATCCAGCTATTTCGTTGAATGTTTTAACTTCTCAATTTTGATTGCTAGAGGTGAAGTCTTAGGTCGGTCTCACAATTTTCAGCAGTGACAGCCTGAAGTTCACACATTGCTTGACTCATTCTCCCAAGGTGAATGATCTGAGTGTGGTTCAATTTATTGTACATGGCATTTATAGATGAGACCTTTAAAGTCCCCAAGACAAGGGAGTGCCTCTATTTTTAAAGGTTCTATGGCATTCCTTTTCATTCTGAATTTTTCCTTAGGTCTTCATTAATCTAGTTCCACATTGGCATTGTCTTTCTACTCCTTTTGACAATTTTGTCATAAAGTCAAGTAAATCTCTTCTCTGGTTAAAAAAGTGACATCATATGGGAAGCCCTTGGGAAGAAAGATTGTTTCTAGCCCATCTCCAACTTAACTAAAGGTTGTAACTGCAGTGCAAAAAAGACATGACTTTAGAAGTAGACAGGTTTCTTGCCTCTATTTGCTGGCCTTGTGACCGACACTCTCTCTACTTGTTTTAAGCTCCTGTTTCCTCATCTGGAAAGTGGAAATAATATTGTAGCCCAGCTCTGACAGTCCTGGAACTTTCTTGAAACTTAATATTCTGTTAGACTATTAGAGTATATACTCTCCAACATAAAATGGCATTAAAAATATTTATATATATATAATTACTACCTTCTTAATATTTCTACACATAAGTGACCAATGTCCTGTTAGATTTTTTTCAAAGCCATTTTCAAACAGAAATAATGTTTTTACTTTGTTTCCTTTGCTTTGAGTTTGCTATCACTTGATATGAGCTTACATGAAGAGGACAGGAGAGCAATGGTCCAGGGTGGGATGCCAATGCTGAGTCATCAGCTGAAGAAATCATCACATTATGGATACTTGCCTCAAAGCATACCTGCATCAGAATGTGTCACGGAAAAATTAGGCACTTTTGTAACTCATGAGGATTTCCTGCAGATGGTTAAATTTTCTAGTTGTTAATAATAAAGGACTGAATCTCTATCTCTTATCAAAATTAACCAAGACACCATATGTGAACCACCTGACATAGTATCTTGCCCAAGGTGGACACTCAATAAAGCTTTGTTTTTGCCTGCTTTGTTGGCCAGAAAAGTGGTATTTGTCTCTTTATCAACAACCTATCCCATGCCAAAATGGACTGTTTCAGACATCATTAGAATTTGCTTGTAGTTCAAGGATATCGTCACATGGAATAGCCACACAACTCACTTAAAGTTTATAAAAACAAACTTGCTCAAACCTCCCTCTCTTTCTTTTTCATTTTTGTTGTGATTATTTTGCTTCACGCTGGCCCTGGGCTAATATCCATCGCAGATTTAATTCCCTCATGGGCACTATATACATAGCTTCAGCATTTTACTAAAATGTGAATAGCTGTCCTACCACAAACAGCAGAATACAGTATGCTAGAATGTTCTATTAATGAAATAGTACAGTTAGCATAATCTTTGTTTACATAATAGGCCCACAGATGATTATTGAACAAATTCAGGAATAATGAATACTGAAATCTTCATACGTGTTTGAAAGAAAGGCAGTAAGGTGACTAACACTATGGTTGTGAGCCTCTACTTCTCCAAGTTGCCCCTGGTGATGAACTTCAGATTAAACATTTAACAGGCCAATGAGAGTAAGACATGGAGGTACATAGCTCTCATGTTCAATGTGCCTCAGGGCTGCTTCAGCCTTGGTGGCCCTGGCCACACCTGGGATAGCACAGGCAACAGAATCCCCTTAGATCTTCCACCATAAGAGTCCATTAGACTTAACTCATCTTCTGTCTGTTCTTCCTCTAGTTTTCCTTTTGGAATATATTTGAATCCCAGTCATTAAATTAGAAGAATGATCTCTTAGTCTAGTTTCTTCTACTTTCTTTCCTGCTTTATCAATCCCTGATTGATAACTAGAAAGCCTTTAACTTCTTCACCTCTGTTTGTTTTGATGTCCTACTCACTCAAATCAAATCTGATCCTTTTGTCTCACCACTGCACATTAGTATGGATCAAATCTAAGTTGATCATTCTTTCTTGTATCTGAACTTAGCATCATTGTCTTGATCAGTTTTTCCTAGGTCCATCCTGCTGACTCTAAATTTGTTCTTACCTCCCTGGTGGGAGCTCTAAGTGCTCTGTGAAGCCACAGGTGCCCCATTTCTGGCAGTTGTGAATTATTCTCACATCAAGATATTTTGTGAAAGTAAATCAAAGTCAAATGGGGAAGCAATCCAAAGATACTGGCAAATTGTGCATGCAGTAGTCTAGCTAATAAATTATGGCCAGTTATGTTTGTTTTAAATAAAAACAGGAATGTTCATGTGGTTGCTTATCTACTTGACAATTATGCACCATCATTGCCGGAGAATTTTAATGTTGTTGTCTTCTGTTACTGAAATCTGTGTATTTGCTTGTGCTCATGTCCCTCAAATGATCTGTTCAACACTCAGCATTCAAACATTTATTGACTGTCTGCAATGTGCAAAGCACTGTGCTTCATATTATTCTTTGTAGCTCATGGTCCAAAGGATACATTCTGTGGATTTTATTTCTACTTTACTTTTATTTATTTTCTTACTAGATTGTCTTCTTCAATAACTATTTAAATAAAAGGGCAAAAATCTTGATTATACAGTTCACTGGAATGTTCTCAGGTCCTAGAACAGTGCCGTGAATATGGTAGATGTTCAGAAAACGTTCAGTGAATAAATATGTTATATAGACAAAAGTACTGACTTCAGAGAATGGAGATATCACTAGGTCTAGATTAATCAAACTTGCATCTAAGTTAGTCAGGACCCATCTCTGAAAACCTCCATATGGCTTAGTGGAAGGTCTAAAACCTCAGAAGCATTTAGGGCTTGGAAGGAAGGTTTCCCAGATCTGCCTCCAGACAGCCTCAGGAATACTGTGTTGACGACACAGTGATGTGCAGGAGGGATCTTGACGTTTCTATGGATTAGAGAGAGGAGGAAATCATGAAAATTGAGTCTATTCTCATGGAGGCCAGGAAGCAAATTAAGCTCCCAGTTAAAACTGTTTAGTCTATGAAAGAAAATACAAATCCTCCTTATACGTTCCCAAATAATATACGCAGATACCACCACCACCAACAATCTTCTTGAGTGTGCGTTACATCTAGTGACTCACTTCTAAAGAACAGAGTACAGAAAGAGAAAAACAGTCATGTACAGTGGAGAAGATTGGAAATCAGTGCCTTAACCAAGTGCTCAAACTTGACATCACCAGTGATAAGTCAGGTTGATATTGTATACCCCCGATACAATATGAAGAGAAGAAGCCCACTTCGTATCTGTTGTATTGTTCCCTAAATCTTAAAACCCCAGTCTAATCATGACAAAAAAGTAAGATAAACTCAAATTGAGGGACATTACACAAAATACTAACCAGTACTTCTCAAAACTGTGAAGGTCAAGAAAAGGAGAGTCTGAGACATTGTCAGAGTTTTGTTTTGGTTTGCTTCATTTCATAACTATGGACTACTAATTTAAAACATTTTCATTATTGAGTATTTACAATATATCAAACAGGAGCTTCAAATACCTGCATTGTTTCTCTGACAGTCTGGTGGGGTAAAAATGTGTATAATATTGCTCCAATGGCAAATTTTCTTCTGGGAGGACATGCGAGTTGGCAATTCTCAAAGACTGTTGCTTCTGATACAATTAAATAAAATTGAGAGATATTCATTTTTACTTTTATTCCATCATGATATACATCAATGAAGATTTCTTAGGAATATTACACAAAATAAGAACTTTCTTGTAATATTACAACGATCCCTCTCCATTAAATATTTGAATTCATCATAATTCAAAAAATTATGGGTCAAAAAAATCCTTAGTTTTGTCTTAGGTTCTTTCAAAATGTTTTATGTAATATTCTTCCTCAAACCTACAGACTTCCACATTCTTCATGCATAGAAGTAGTCTAGGGCATACTTGAAGTCGAAAGTCTATTTTTTGTGTGCCCTAAAGAAATGAACCTGCTGAGCGGGAAAAATAACAGTTGTATGGAAGTGTTAAGCAGACTTTCTTCCACCTTGTTAAGAGCAGTAGAAGGTTACTGTGGCCATGGCTTCATTAGCTAGCAAACTCACCTTGTTGGCTGTGTATTATCTTTTGATTCCCCCTGCGGATATCTTTTCACTATATTTTTTTCCATGTGACGTCTGCTGCTGAATCTAGGAGAGAACCAAAAAGATAAGATTTTAGCTCCTTGGGTTTATTTACCTGCAGCTCAGTGATGCGATACCACAATGCCTGGTCCAACATGCAGCAAGCTTATACTCCTAAGAACAAAAAGAAGCACAGAGAAATATTCCTCCATATTGCAACAAAAGTGGTGCTAGTAAAATGTAAACTAAAAATTACCTTCTAGAAGATCCTGCTGTCACTTGTAAAGAAGACGGTCTCAAGAAGTCCTTGGAAGTAAGAAAGGTTTTAAATATTTGTTTTCTCCACAAAATGATTAAGACAGCAATATTATTTCTCTTCAAACTTGCTTTTTTTTTTAAAAAAATAGGTAGCATTCTTTTAGCTCTTTGATTATTTGGGAGAAGTTGTCTGAATTAGATACTACCTAAAAAACATCTGCAAAATAGCATTGAAAATCTGAATATTCTAGAAAATAGACAAACATCCTTAAAACACTTAAAAGCCAGGTAAAATTATTCCATGGTTTACCAAAATTATCAATCACAAAATCACCTTAACTAAATGACATTGTTGACTTCCTTGATTTCTACCAAACTGCTTCTAACCAAATCATTTCCAGCTAGGTGACAAAGAGCAGTCAGTGATAAAAAGCAAAGAATAAGGAATTTAAAAACTTCATTTTATAGAATGTATAAGAGTTTGATTTTTAATAGAAGTAATATCTGGCAGGTGGATATTTCAAAACATATTGAATTGATTAATTGGAACTCAGAATCATGGCATCCAATAAGTTAGAGTAAGAATCAAAAAATTAAGTTTATAAATGTGAAGATGATACACTTGGTAAATAGATCCATCAGATTATTATCCTCATTTATTTTAACAGCTTTTACCTGCTTTGCTGCTGCTACCTTGACCCTTATAGTCTACTCTCAACCCAGCTACTGGTTTACAGCCTTGGGAGTTCCCCTGGTTGAATCTGAAACTGGTTACTGTACAGAGAGGGCAAGGAGAGACCGAAGAAAGAGACAGGCCACTCCAGATAGGTGGGTGGCAGGTTTAATAAGCAAGATAGTTTAAGTAGAAAACTTATCTTGAGCAGCCACAAGATGAGTGGATCTCTGCACCTGCCCACCAGAATCTTAAAGTTTAGAAAGAGAGCTTAACTGGGTTCAGTCACACACACATTCCGTCCAGGTGGTCTCAACAACACCTCACTCTCAAGGGTGTGTCCTTGAAACAGATCTGACTACGGGAACAGTAGGTAAAATATACATTCCAAGGGCAGAGGAGGGGATAAGAAGCCTTGGATCCACCAGGTCCATCTCTTGGTTTAACCAGAGGTCGTGTCTTCTCTATGAATCCCTCCAACACCAGCATCTAGCATGTTTCTTTTAAAACTGAAGTTCATGTCGGTCTTGTGTTCTAAACTCTCCAATGAGTTTCCATCTCTTTCAGTGTAGATGCTGAAGTTGTTTCAATGGTCTCTGGCTGCCTGATGCCTCTGTGACTTCTTTTCCTTGTACTCTCCCCAATCCTTATTTCATTCCAACTATTCTGACCTCCTTGTGATCCCTTGAATTCATCAAGAAAATGTCTGCCTTCTCTATTCCTTCTTTCTGGAACATACTTTCCCCAGATATGCAAGTGGTTTGCTCTCTGACCTCATTGATGTCTCTGCCCAAATGTCATCTCCATGAGGACTTCTCTGACTACATGCTTAAGATTCACTTTCCTTGGACTCACTAACACTTTTTTCATGCTTTATTTTTCCACCTAGCCAGGAGGATGTAAGTCAGGGCATAAGAGGTGACTAGCACCGTCTCTCATCCCTATGTTTTACCACGATCTCCCTTACTAATATCTAACAACAGTGATTTTTGTTATTCTTCATACGTGTCAAGCTTATGTATGCATCCAGTCCTCTGCACTTGCTATTCTTCATGCTTCATTGCTTCTTCCAGGCTTTTTTCCCTTCATTGGCCAAGATTATGCTCAAATGTTCCCCGTCAGAGATGTCCTTCTATCTGAATGAGACTGCCTTATTTACCATCGCCCCACAATCATTCTTGGCCATTTTGCCCTTTTGTATTACCTTCACAATTCTTAACATGATTTGAAATTACTTGATCATTATTCACTTATGGTCTATCTCTTCTACTAGAAAGTAAGCTCTATGAAAGTAGGTAATTTGTCTTGTTCAAAGTTGTATCCCTATTATAGGACAGTGTCTGACATATAATAGATGTAATTAAGATATTTGTTTAATGTTTTCCTGAATGAACATTTACAGAAGGAAAGAAGAGAAGAAACAATGAGAAGACTTATTAGAATATAATTCCCTTGAGATTAAAAAAACTTGCCTCTTTAGTTGTAAGCAAGATAAACCCAATTTATCTTGCAGCTTAAACCAGTAAGAGGTTTATTTTCTATTGTAACATGAAACCCAGAAGCAGATAACCACAAGTTGATATAGTTTGTTCAAAGATAGCTGCTCTACCCCTATATATTAAGTCTGTATTCCAGGTAGAAAGAATGAGAAGACCCAAATCAAAGAGCACATGCAGGATGATTCTTCTCTGTTTATAAGGAAGATAATAACATTCCTGCAAGCCTTACTTAATACACTTTTGTTAATATCTCTTTTGCCATAATTATGTTCCTCTGTCACAGGGCCACCATTATTTTCAAGAGAGCTTTCAAAATAGAATTTTTAACTTGGGTTCATCACTGCCTCAAATAAAATCTGGATTCTATTAGTAATAAAGAAAAGGAGGTTGTATATGGGGTAGACAACCAGCAGGGCTGGCCACACAAGTCTAGACTTACCCTATTTTAAAATAATCCAAAATTTCAGCAAATGATGCTTGCGGTACTGCTGCAGGTTATATTGAATTGGAACATAAATGGGTATGTTTTAAATTCTAAAGTTCAAGTATCTGACTTTTGATCTAACTTCTAGCAGTCACGTGCTCTGGGAACTTGAGAGTGTCACCGAACATTTCTTAGCTTTCAAAGTTTTATCTGCCAAATGGCAATGGCATATTTTTTACATCTTACTGAGTTTATGGACTTGAGAGAATTAACTGATTTACTAAGGATAAGGGCACTTAAAATATTTTAGGTAAATCATAACTATAACACATTTTATTTTTCCTTCTCATTTGGAATGAGCACAATTTTTTCCCAGTATTACACTGTCAATGGGGCAAGTGATCAAATTATAATATAGGAGAAAGTTGGTTATAAATTTTTCTTTTTGCTTCAATAATGACCTCTTTGGGATCCAAAAATGTTCTAACTTTATATTAAATTCTATTCAATAAGGCAGGGCGCTTCACTCTAACTAGTGTATATCAAATAAGCAAGCATCTTAAAACTCTTAGCTCATATTCTATTGGCCCCCAGTTTATATATGTCAAAGCAAAATTCTTAATTATGTAGCAGAATGAGACAAAATATCTTCATCAACTTCTTTGCAGTGATTGACTATATATTGCTATTGTCGGTGGCAAGTTTAACATATTTTTTCTAATTAAGATAAGGAGGTTACTTCTTTGAAGATTTTACTGATAGAAAATTTATTGATGTTGCATCAGAAATCCATGACGTCCAGCCCTAGCAGAAACTTGGAAGGTTCACAAACAAAAACAGATCTATGAGCTCTGACTTTGTGTCCAAACAATAGTACTTTTTCCCAAGAAAGCAGAACATCCTCCAAGTTGTTTCTCTGCAATAAATAATTGCTCCCTGACTATATTTGGGCTTATGTTCCAATGATAATTGTTCTAAAAATCATTGCAAATGTGTTATTTTCTTCATCACATTAAGGCTTTCTTTCTTTCTTTCTTTCTTTTTCTTTTTCTTTTGAGGAAAATTAGCCCTGAGCTAACATCTGCCACCAGTCCTCCTTTTTTTGCTGAAGAAGATTGGCCCTGAGCTAACATCTGTGCCCATCTTCCTCTGTTTTATATGTGGGATGCCTGCCACAGCATGGCTTGATAGTGGTGTCTCGGTCCATACTCAGGATCCAAACCTGTGAACCCTGGGCCACCAAAACGTAGCACGTGAACTCAATCACTATGCCACTGGGCCATCCCCATACAGCTCTTTTACTGAAGACATCACCCTCCATAGGATATTACTTAGCATTTGAGATTGTACAATTTTTATTCCTCTAAGTTTTCTTTTGAATTAGGCATATCTCCACAGTCATTTTGTGCTCATCCTAAGAAAAGAGACTGCTAGTCTGTAGTCAATATTTATTCTCAGTAGAAGTTTTGGCATGGATTTATATATCTCTTCTTCCCCGTCATATAGCATGCACTCCCCATGTGTGTGTAGGCATCACAAAGCATCTGTCCCTTCCCAGGCTATAGAAGTTGCTTGATGAAGACTATCCTTCTTAACTTCTATTTGATTTTGTTTCTTTTCAGGCAAATCCTACAAGTTGGTCTGAGGCATCGATTTGTCTGCTTTAACAGAGATCAAATAATAGCAACTTAAACAAGATAAAATATTTATTGAGGGTTTACATATTCGTAATTAAAAGGCCAAGTTCCTTGACTTTCCAGGCTGGATTCTTCTGAGTTAAGACATCTAGGCACCTCTTAGTGCTCTACCATTTCTGAGGGTGCTCTTTTTGCCCACATGAAAGAATCTGGTTTGCTCCCATCCAGTCCATGAGGAGAAAGGGTAAAACTGAAGGGCAAACTGCTTCCTGTTAGCATGTGGCCCAGAAGTTGCATATATCATTTTAGACTTTTGTCCCCAACTTGATGACAACACCATACCTAACCACAAGGGAGGCCGATAAATACTGTGTCTATCTGGGAAGCTATGCACCCAGCTGAACTGGGGGTTCTGTTACCAAAAGGAAGCCAAGAGAAGGAATTACTAGGTGACAGTTAGTTGTCTCTGCCGCAGCAGGATTGCTCGCGAACTTAGCATCAGCACTTGACTAATAATGTTAGTCTGATTTCAGGTACCTCTGCTTAAAAAGGCTTATTCATTCAAAGGCTTTATAAAGGTCAGAAAATGATGAATTGAAAATAAAGTAACACCGTATAATCAACTATATACCATTTATAAAAGCAATTAACCCTAGGAAAAGTTTGCAACAGTTTACTGATAAAATATGGGTCTAATTATAGTGTAGTCCAGATGTTAACTATCAATTTCGCCACAAAAACTTATCATTTAGACAGGAAAGGGTAAGAGAAATCTATCTGTCCTTGCTGCTTGATCATCATCCAGGTTTTGTTAGTTCAGTGCATCCTCGAGTTTCAATGATGCAGCTACTTCCTCACCCCATGATGGTTTATGCGTTATTAACTCAAATATCAGAATTTCTGCTTCCTTAAATCAAGACAGATATATAGTTCAAAAGCACTTCACTCATCCTGTCTTTGTTACCAAAAGTCCATGTTTTGGAACATGGACTATTTATTAATTGCATTTTCATATTTACCGTTATTTTTGTTCCAAACAGCTAACAAAGATATGAATACTAATTCAAGGCCTTCCAGCAATATAGCTGTCTTCTATTGCATACTACAATAGTTACTACAGAAAGTTCTCTTCTCTCTGTGTTCTTTCAGGCAGAGATATTTACAGCAAATTTGGAAGGAAAAGACAACTTCAGGCCTGGGGGATATTTGAAAAATTTTTCCTGTTATATTGAGGTCCTTTCAATTGATATTTCTTGTAATCAGCAGCAGAGTGGAAAATATTTAATTTGTATTTAATATGCTTGTGATGACTAACGTGTTATATTCTAAAAGAATTCACTGCAGAAGTGTAATGATTTCAGAGGAAAATGAATTACCCAAAATACAGAAATATAGATAGTCTCACATACACACACACACACACACACACACACACTGTACACTATGACATTGTTACAACTTAAATGAAAGAAGAAGAAATGATGGACATAAAATATTTAGAAAATTTGAGATGAAATAAAATGTATTCCCTTTTTTCTGAATTTCTGAGAAGGTTTAAGAAGAAAATTGGAGGTATTTTGAGAATTCCTTCACTATAAAGAGCTGCTTAATAAGAAATATACACAAAGACTACACTCTGAGCAGTTTTTGGTATTGTCTTTCATCCTTTTAGAAATTGTATTTGTCACCTCTGAGACTTTCGGATCACCTCTAGAAAACACATATTCCCCCATCTAAAGAAAATAGCAATTCAAAGAAGCAGCCAACGAATCAGGTAGCACAGTTGGTTGCATTTTCAGAAGTCAGAAGAAACTTTTACTCTTTCATGTAGTAGAAACAAAGGCAAGAACATGGGTAGAACTTGTAGCCGATCTATAACGTGTCTGTGGAAATACCTTGTAGGGTAGCAAAGTTTGGATTAAATTCTTCACAAGACCCCTGTACTTGAGTGATTAGCAAGTATGAAATGCAGAAATGTGCTTACACGAACCCTTCTTTGGATTACATCTCATCATGTCATTGTATGTTATTTCCTCTCAAAAGTTAACATGTTTCTGGCATAACAAGCTATGGTATCTCAGAGAACAACACTCTCCCATTTAATCCATTTTCTATTTACTACAGCCACTGATTATCTTCTCTAGATTTAGTAAAACAGCTGTGACACTTTTCTTGACAAACAAGATTAAAATCCCCAGAGGTCTTTATCATCTCTACTGACTTCTGTGCACTTAAACTGGCTTATTTGTCACATCAACGGAAACTCCCTGCCCTTTGTTGAAGCTTTGAGTAGTATTTCGTTGTTCCAATTATTTTTAAATGAAAATGTTCTCACTTCCTACAGATTACACACTTCCGTGCTTCATATTCATTTCGGCACATTTCTTTATAAAGTTGATAAACAATTTTGAACTCCAAATTATGCCTTGCATGTCACAAAGCTGCAGCTGTAAGCTGCAGCATTAAAATACGAGCTGAGAGTCCTCATCAGAACAAACAAGGTCATCATCAAATAACTGCTAAGATTAGGTTCATTTTTATCACTCGCTAATTGCTATATCTGTTGCGTTGAAGGAAAAATCCAATATGCCATTTTTAGAGAGCTCCAGAGTCAAAGCACTATTGTAGCTAGTGGGCCCCTGCTGCTTTCTATAGGAAATGAATGCAGATTTATCCATTCATTCTACATATTGAGCACCTATTATTCATTTACAAGGCATTGTTCTACGTATTAAGGATATAGACAAGAATAAACCACAATCCCTGCTTGCAGAGATTTTACAGTTCACTTAGGGAAACAGAAAAGTAATATGCAAGTTTTTGAATGAATGAAAGCACACATAAATTCCATACCTTAAAAAGGGAAGGAGGGATGTAATTTTTTTGGTTATTTATAATATTAAAAAATCTGCCAAGGACACCACCAAAGAAATTTCCATTGTATGTTATCTTTAATACTCACTAAGGGGTTAGGAAGTAAAAGGAACAAAACATGTGATGCAGGAAAAAATAAAAAATGTGCATACTGGACATTTGCCTTCCCTCCTTAAGATGAATTTCCTTCCCCTTTCCTATTATAGGTCATTTTATAGAATCTTTCTGAGTTGTGACATTCACTGAGGAGCTAGAAAAAGAGTGAGCAAAATGTTTTTCACAGAATCTGTAATGCATGTGTCTATATAAAGCATGTAAGAGCCTCACTTACAGCCTCAAAAGAGTCTCCTTTCCCCTCCTATTATAGTAATTTTTACAAAAGCTTTGATTTACATGATAAAGCGGTGGAAATCAGATTACATTAAGACTGACACATATATTGTGTCATATATAATGAACTTAGTGACACTTAAGTCAAATAACATTTGATTCAACAAATTTTCATTTGAATAGTCTTCTGGTGTTTGTTTAATGGGAATTTTGAACTATACATGGGAAATAGTATTTAATTATTCTTTTACTTCTAATTTCCCTTCACGTCTTTCCTTAGCATGGACAATGTACTACTACTGTGTTCTCTGTGGATATTTCTGAGCAAATACGTGTAAAGTAACAAAATACTTTTGTTGGAGTGTGGGAAGGTCATATGATCCCCTTCATTAGAAGTCCAACGGGAAATTGATAGGTCTCATTTGACCAGTGCTATTCATCAGCTGGCTTGATGTTGGCCAACATAGCTGGAGAAGGGGAGCTTAGACTATAATTGAGCACAGTGTTAGCTTTCATATGGAAGGTGTCATAAAGGAGAGTAGGCAATTCCAATGAAGATAGTTCTCTGCTAAGAGTAGAAATTTACTACTGTTGCTCTATTGATCACTCAACCCAAAATGCATAAAATGATATTTAAACCACAGGATTCTGGGAAAACTTTTACTTAAATGAGATAAAGTATCTAGTCTATGTCACCATTATTCAGTGGATTGATTTCTAAAACATATGCATGAATATTTATCAGGATACAACACAAATGCGTTAATATTCCAAATATGTAGCATGATATTCTGCTCGTTAGTTAATATTTAGGTTTTTAAGGTTATGACATATTGAAACTCACACATTATTTAACTCATTTACTTAATCACAGTTATGTGTGTGCTATGCCTGTTCACTCATAATCTTAAATGTAATGTAATAAGATCAGTTGATCCCTGTTTCAAGTACCACGGGGATAAGAACGCTTTCCAGTTTTTCCTATTACCTCTAGAGGTGTTGGAGCTCTCAAAGCAGAAAAAAAGCCAGATGAAGGAGGCTATGATTTCACTTAGTGCTTCGTCTATCATATAGATATTATCATAATATAAGACTGTAGATTTGGCCGTGGGCGAGGGGTCATTTTAGAAGAAGAGAAAGAAGAGACCTCCATTTCCGTGAACCTATATGCAGCCAATCATCTAGTTCTGTGGATTTTCTTCCCCCTGCATTTCCCAACTCCATCCCTCTTCCATTCTCACCTTCTTTCAGGCTGCAATGATTAGATTCTTTGTCATAATAACTAGGCCTATAACTTACCTTTTTCTCATCTCCACTTACTCTTCCCCCCAAAATATTTCTTTTCCAACTTAATTCTTTTTTCTGGATTCCCATTGATTATAAATTTTAGTAAAATCTCTTCCCAGGGGCATTGAAGCCCTTCACAAAATGCCTGAGCAAACTCTGTCACCCACTAGACCCTATGGACTCCTAAACTAGAAATACACATTTGTTCTCAGATACCAAATTATTTGCCCATCATAATGACTAATGTATCTCTTTCCACCCCCTCAAAAATCTGCACAAAATGCCAATTGCACCTTTTAAAACTCTCAACTGCCAACTACCTCATTTTGTGTTTTCTGATTGTCTGTTTCCAACTTGATGTTATCTTTCACTTATGTAAAACTTTCTAGCATTTCTATAGCTTTCATAATTATGTGTTTTGACTTTACTCCAACTATGTTATATACTTCTTGAGAGTGGATTAGGTATCTCACTTTTGTTTAACCCTGGGAATATCTAGTATTTGCTCAATAAATTATTACATTGTCTACTGCTTTATTGAGGAGATTGTCTCATTTTTAGAATGTGAGAAGACAGGCCATTTTTGTTACTTTTGTGTTTTTTAAGTGCAAAATCAGTCTGCTTCCTGTCCATAGGCTAAGGAAACGTAAAAGTGTGTGATGAGCATACTACACGTAAGCATGAAGCTGAAGGTAGTAGAAAAGGAGGAGGAGGAAAGGAAAACATATGATGAATACATTACTCTCTAGAAAAGAATACTTTTCTTGATCAATACAGCACCTCCTTATTATGCTATAAGCTCCAAGAGGGCAGAAAATCATGCTCACAGCTGTGTCCCTAGCACCTAGCACAGTGCCAGACACATTGGCTTTGTTTTAAGCCTTGTTGTTGAATTAATGAATTAGCCATCCCTCACCTATAGTAACTGTGACACTTTCCTTACTTATTAAAAAATAAGCCTCAGGTGTGTGTGTAAGAGGTAAAATTAATTCTGTTTGAAAAGAAAAGGTTTTATAAGACAATCTAGGAATCAAATACTCAATCGAATATCCATCAAATCATCGCTTTGGGCTTTTTTTGTTAACATCAAAATTTCTGAAGTTATCGCTATGGTAACCAGAGAAGGAATTCCCTAGAAAAACATGAAACATATCTCTGACCAGAAGCAATTCTTCAGTGAGTTTCAAAAATTGCGTTTATAATATGGGGGGGGGGGTGTCTGCTTTCAATTTATTGAATTACTAGAACTGTGGTGGCAATCGTCACTTATTTAACAGAGGGTTTTATATAAATTGGTCGTGAGGTGCTAGACAGATGCCATGTATCAGACAGACAAAATTAGGAAGCCATGGGTGTTGGGGGAGGTCATGGAGAGGACATGACTGCCAGTTGACCCAAGAGCTAGACCCAGACAGTCAGAGGCTCCTCAGCCCCTCCCCCCTCCTTAGAATGTACCTTCCGCCCATCATGCCCACTAGGAGCTCTCTCAAGGACATGAGAGAATAATGTATTATTGAGACCTTCTGCACTGAATATGTGACTGAACCCAGCTAAGACCTCTATATAAACCATTACGATTCTGACGGACAGGTGTGGAGACCTACTCCACTTGGAGCCACTTAAGTCAAGCCTCCGTAAGTAAGTTGCCTTGCTTATTAAACCTGCCACTTATCAATCTAGAGTGCTCCACCTCTTTCTTCAGTCTCTGTTTGCCCTCTGTGTACAGGGGTCAGTTTCAGATCTCACCCAGGAAGCTCCTGAGGTTTCAAACTAACAATTGTCGAGCCAGCCAAGAGGCATAAGAAATGGGTCTTGAAAAAGGGGAATCTGCAGGGGAAATCCCAGGTTGGCCATCGATCTCTCTGTGGGGAGAGTGGTCTATATGTTAGATGCTTATGGACCATGGCGTGTATATGGGGATGCCCCCAAAATGCTGATTGGTTTAATGCACTTGTTTGAGGGACTGAGCATAGCACAGTGCAACAAAGAAGGGTAACACATGGCTGCCACAGTGGGCTGACCTCGACTGTGGGCACATTGGCTGGTCACCAGCGCCCAACTAGAGGCTGAAGTTTGAGTTAGAAAATTGGAAGAAGAGCTGAGGTTAGAGAAGAACGTGTGGTTGCCCATTACTCTGCTCGCTTCAGTGCTTGCAGACTAGGTGTGAAAGTGGGATCACTAGTTGGAGACCCGAGTGTGCCATTTTGCAAAGCTAGGAGGACCCGAACTGCCATGGATTAAGGTCCAAGAGCTGGTCACAAAGTTTAATTGGGACACCAACCCCTGGGAAAGTGAGGAGAGCAAAGAGGAGGATATTGAGGTGATTGACAGTGAAACAGACAAAAGGCCCTGTGCAAATGTGACCACTAATACAGAGCAAAGCAAAAGCACAGCAACAGTAACCCCAGCCAGTGGGCAGCCCCACTGCAGGAAGTGTTCCTGATGAGAGAATATACTGCTGCTGAGTTTATTGACATAGCTTCCAAGTTCCAGCAAAAGGCCAGGGAGAGTATCCAGGTGTGGTTAGTGTAACTATGGGATACAGGTGGCATGGCTTTTCTCTGACAGGTCAGGAGACAGAGAAAATGAGCAATATCACTACACACTTTACCTTCTGGCAGCATCTGCACCATGCTGAGGGGTTCACGGTACTCACTCCCATATAGATTGGATTACTCTAGCCTGAAGGAGACTTGACCCAATGAGGAGGATCTCCCTGGGCATGCAGGACCCTGGAAATCAATGAAGAAGGTACAACAAATTCTTAGGGGGTTGGGAAAGAAATAAACCATCTACACCCCTGTCTTCAAAAGCCCTGATTGGGCCATATTCCTTGCAAGAATGAAAACCAAGATACTCCAGTACCCCTGTCCCCAGCACCTGGTATGGGATGTTAATACCCATGCTGAGCCCAGTTGTGGGACAAGACATTGATGTTCTTGGGCAACCTAGTGCTGATCCAGGGGAAACTGACAAATCCCGGGAACAGGCACTGGCTGTGGGAAGACCTGAGACAGAGAGGGAGCTTAAGAAGTCAAAAGGCTATTCCAATCGACTGTAAAATGTCCCATAAAAGTAACCCAGAAGCAAATATGGTTTTGACCTCATTGCTGCCAGACCCCATCTGAGAAGACAGACTGGCAACCTGACACTTTGTTGGTCTGTCTGTGGAAAGCCTTAACACCTGAATAACAGTTCAGACCTGCCCTACCTGCCCCTACCATCCTTGCTACTCCAGCTAGTCCAGCAGAGGCCTCAGGGATACAATCCTATTCGGGGTGGGTGCTTCCCATGCCCCAGGTATAGGATGCAGGCCAAGATTGCCTCCAGACGAAAGACATTGGAGGCGATCAGAGGCCTCATGTTGAGCTCACTATTCACTGGTCCCCCAGAAATAAACAAGAGGTGATGGCTCTGGTTGACATTGGAACCGATTGTACTCTAGTACGTGGTAACCCTCAAAAGTGTTTTGGCCCCCTCAGCGCCATTGATGTTTACAGAGGACAAATGGTTACGGTTAGGAAGATCCCTTTGACATTGCAAATTGGGCATTCTCCCCCATGAGAATACGAGGTTTTTATTTCTCAATACCAGAGAGCACATTGGCATTGACATCCTACAAGGTCAAACTCTGCTAACCTCTATCCATGAATTCTGCCTCCAAGTTAGAGTAATCAAACCAGTGCTGAGGGGAAATGCCAACTGGGAACCAGTAAGTCTACTCCCCTCCCCATGAAGAGTGGTAACTGTCAAACAATATAAATTGCCTGGGGGCATAAGAAAACAGGGGAAACTATGCAAGAACTGCACTGAGTGGGTATCGTGTACCCTGTCCACAGGGCTTTCAACAGCTGAGTATAGCTGGTAAAAAAGCCCTCATGGCATATGACCATGGACTACTGAGAACTGAACAAGGTGGTGCCCCCATTCATGTGGCTGTGCCAAACATTGCCACCATCTTAGATACCTTGGCTATGGTCCAAGGAGTGTACCACGCTGTACTGGACTCAGCAAATTTTTTTCAGTATATCCCTGGCTGCTGGTCACAAGATCTGTTTACCTTCATGTGGGAGCAGTAACCGTGGCCTTTCAAGTGCTTCCTCAAGGCTACCTGCACAGCTCCACAATATGTCGTGGGATGGTGGACTGAGATCTGTCCCTGTTCTCCTTCCCCACATCAGGAAAATGGGCACATTAGGATGATGATGTAATGTTAACATGTGAAGACTTGCTGCTGCTGCAGAATATTCTGTAGATTTTGCTGGGACATCTGTGAGTGAAAGATGGGTGATGAAGCCACAAAAAATTTAAGACCGAGACATGACTGTAAAGTTTTAGGGAGTCTTTTGGTTGGGTAAGACGTGTATTGTCCCAGAAGCTGTGATTGATAGGTTTCAAGTCTATCCAACCCCTAAAAATGCAAAAGAGGTGCAAGCCTTTGTAGGAATTTTGGGTTTGGGAGGACTTTTATTTCCCACCTGGCACAGGGCTTCCATCCCTTATACTCCTGGTCCACCTGGTAAAGAAAGGGCACATGTGGGACAAGCTGCCTTTGAGAAGGCAAAAATAGTGAAGCAGATTAAGGCTCCTGACATCTCCTAAGCAGGGCTACCATTTGAGTTAGATGTAGCTGTGACTCTGAAAGTTATGGGTTTGGCACTGTGGCAGAGACAATAGGTGGAGAAAGTTCCCCTAGAGTTTTGGTCCCAGCTCTGGAAGGGAGCAAATCCCAATGTACCCCCATACAGCAACAGCTCCTAGCCCTGTACACAGCACTCCTCCAAGTAAAGCCTCTCATGAAGGAACAGGATATTGTGGTAAGAACTTCCCTTCCTATCAAGGCATGGGTTGAGAATATGTTCAATCCACCCGCTTCTGCCATGGCTCAAATTGCCACGTTGACTAAATGGCATGACTATTTGCAGCAGAGGAGCACCTGTCTGCCAGCCCACTGTTTCTATAAATGTGGGTGCTACTAAGCCCTGAAGAGTGTGTAGATCCTCCAAATGCCCCCATCTCCATTCCTTCGGGGGCCTTTGTGGCCTGTAGGGAGGGAGTTGGGGAAATTCTTGCTGATGCCTGCTGTATAGATGGGTCTAGTCAGGTCAACCCTACTACATGGATTATAGTCATGATTCAGCCCAACACTGACCCCATCTTGATGGAAATAAGAACAAATGCATCAGCTAGTGGGCTGAACTCAGAGTGGTCTGGCTGATGATCACACAGCCATAGCAGTTAGCCCTTTGCACTGACAGTTGGGTTGCTGTAAAAGGATTAACCCATGGCTTCGACAATGGGAAACCGAGGGGTAGATGATCATGAATAAGGCCTTGTGGGGTCAGGATATGTGGAAGGACATTGCGTTGACCTGCAAGAGCCAGAAGCAGTCCTCGCTGTCTTCCTCATCTTGGCCCATAAGGCACTGACACCCTCATAAGGCAGTAACACCCCCTGGCAATCAGGAAACTGATACCTTAGCTCGGTGTGAGTCCTAGCAACTGATGCTTCAGTAGATACAACAGACTGTGCATTTGAAGAGTGGCCACTACAGTCCCTGAGTAGGATGCCATATTGTCAAGGAAGCCAGATTGCTCTTGAAATACAGTGACTTGGTTAATGCAGTGACAGCATGTCCTGTGTGTTCTAAACAACACCCAAGGCAACTGTCAAAGGTGTCTGGGACCATACACCAGAGTTTCCAACCAGTAAAGATTGGCAAATTGATTATATTATCCTCTCCCTCTGAGTGAGGGTCCTAAATATGCTTTAATTTGTGTAAAAACTGCATCTGCCTATCCTAAGTTTTCCCCTTGTTGCTGCACAAAACAGGCTGCCACCATTAGGGCATTAGGGAACCTGAGTACCATGTATAGATACCCTCATCAAATACAGAGTGATCAGGGGTCACATTTCAAAGGTCATGATGTGCAAGACTTGGCAAAGGAACATGACACTGAATGGAGATTTCATCTCCCCTATAACCCGCAAGCAGAAGGGGTGCTAGGAAAGAAAAATGGAATAATGAAGCAGCACATCAAACTACCAACAGGTAAAATCACCTTGGCCAGGTGGACTGAAGTACTGTCCCAGGTTTCTATACATTTGAATGATCAACCAGTAGGGCCTGTTGTTGCCTCATGCATTGCCCCATATGCCAGACTGGGAACCCCTTCTGAGACAACCACCACCATAAAGGTATGGAAGTCTTGGGTGACAGCCACTGCCCTGCCTTTCACCATGGATCAACCTGCTATGCTGCTGAGAACACCAAGCCTCATTAAGGAAAAAGTGTTATCTACTGGAATTTGCAATGAGACATCCCACTGGGATGGGGGAAGTTACTTGCCATCCCTAATCAGTCTCCATTGGAATCCCATTGTCCTGCTGCAAGTTGGACCTGTGGAAATACACTACACCTGGGATGGAACACACACCATTGAAAGAGGGGAGAGGGTGGGGCTACTGGTATGGCATATCCTGCCCCCAGTCCATCTCCTCATGCCTGACCATGCTGCCTCCCCTGGTCAACATGTATGGTATGCACAACCAGGTCAAATTCCTAAAGCTGCAGCCACATTAATATATAAGGATCAGGCCACAAATGCAATTCTTATAGAAGAAGAAGACTTTCCCATACAAGTTCCTGTTAAATACCTGTCTTTTTGAACTTAGACTTATGCTGCTCTTCTGGTGTCTCGTCATGGGATGGGCAACTGATGAAAACATCTTTCTTCAATTCTTCTCTCCATCTCGTCAGGATTGCCATGGTGGGAAAGAACAAGCTGGGATTAGCCTCTTAATTCAACTGATATTACTAATACGGATCCAGAAACCTAGCCTGTAGCTCACACCATCAATAAAACTGGGCATGGATATTCTTTTGCTATCAATCAAACTACACAGGCAGCCCATCAAACTGCTGACTGGAAGAGTCTTAAAAATACCACCACCAGAGCCATGGGTGTTTACACTCAGATTTGGGATGCATTCATGTGGTCCACTCTGGGTTACAGATATTTTAACACCTGGACACCCCTATGTTGAGAACGAAAAATCACTCTAAACAGAACTAACCCAATTACAGGGATATAGGATGGCTATCACTGGAACTGTTTAGTTATTCTGTCATGGTAAGATAGCCACTGGATTGGCATTGACTGTTTGTGCCACTCAAGTATTTATTGAGTCGACCCAAATGGGAGTCAATGGTTGTGTGGCACAAATCTTTGACTGTGGCTTCCACCTAGGTGATTGGGTTAGTGTACCCTGGTTTTCCCAGGTCACAGGGTAGAATCTGCCCCATGGTAATAGAAATTGCCAACTTCCCTCTACACAAGGCTAAAAGGACATGTTCTGGTTTCCACTGGTTCTATCATTTGGCTGCTGTCTTTGTCCCATCCATTGGCCTGGAGGATGTTATGCATGCAAAAAAGCCCTTACTGAATTCACCCAGCAAGCCTTAAAGGATAGCCAGCAAAGCCTGTCCTTACTGAACACTGCAATGTCTCTAATGAGAAAAGCTGTCCTCCAAAATAGAATGGCCTTGGACATTATCCCTGCCTCCCAAGGTGGCATCTGTGCCATTATCCAAACAGAATGTTATGTGTTCAGACCTGATGCATCTGCTAAAGTACTATCTTTATTAAATCACATGAGGACACAAGCGAATGTCCTGAGTGATTCGACCCCTAGCCTGGGGGGCTTAATATATCAGTGGTTTGGATCATGGGCCTCTGGGTGGAAAAAATTGTTACTTACTTTGGGGATCATTGTCTTGATCTGTGTTTCCTCTTGCATGAGGCTCTATTGCTGCTGTGGTATCTGCCTCCAGTGCAGCCAGACAGCCAGGAAACGAGCCACCTCCATGCTAGTGAAACGGCTTGCTGACTGCTCAGGGTGCCTTGTGAAGGAGGAAGAGGGCTGTAAGATCGTAAGAGCTGGTTGAGAGAGGTGGAGTGTCCGGGGAGGTCATCAAGAGGATGTGACTGTCGGGTGATCCAAGAGCTAGACCCAGGCAATCAGAGGCTCCTTACCCCTCCGCTGTCTTTGGAATGTACATTCCACTTACCACTCCCACACTAGGAACAGTTTCAAGGTCACAGCCTTGAGAGTAATGTGTTGTTGAGACCATCTGGACACTGTACATGACTGAACCCGCTTAAGGCCTCTATATAAATTTTTAAGATTCTGGCGATTGGGTGTGGAGACAAGCTTTACTCCACTTGCAGTTGTTCAAGACAAGCTTCCATAGGTAAATTTACTTGCTTATTAAACCTGCCACCTACTGACCTGGAGTGGTCTGCCTCTTTCTTCAGCCTCTCCTTGCCTCTGTTTATGGGGGTCAGTTTCAGATTTTGCCCAAGAAGCTCCTGAGGTTTCAAACCAACAAGAGGCAAGTCCTGTGTGTCCATCTCAACAAGGAGATATGCTGAAAGAGTTAAGCTAAGGCAAGTTCCATAGGTTCAGGGCAACTGGCTGGTCTAGGGTCCCACGTCCTGTGTTGGCAGTTCAGGAACAAGGTGGTAGGCAAGTATTGCACAGCAGAACTCACTGGAATTCAAGTTGGGCACTACGGCTAGAGATTAGAAGGATAAGGAAACAAGTCTGGGCAATAATGAGCAGAATCAACTCAGGCATCTGAACAAGCATAAAGTTCCAAAAGCCGTTGTAGAATTTGAGACTAGAGATGTTATTTCATTTTCTGCACTGTCTTATAGTCTAGGTGCCCAGAGCTCCTGACTGTAGCATGGGGTGGAAAAGCTGGACAGCAGCCAGGCCTCTCACACAAGAGCAGCACTTCAAGGTCCGCTGTGATTTCTGAGGTCCAAGATTAGAAAGGAGGCACTCAAGTCACCAGTTATCCCATTCATATTAAGATTTTGAAAAGGTTTGATAATCTCTACCTTCATCATCACTTGCACCTCTGTTATTGGATTTCAGTTCCAGAGCTTTCTTTATATATTGCTTTGAATTTCCCTTTAATCTTTAACTTAACTCTTTGCTTTTAGTCATGAAGGCCTGAAAAAAATCCAATTATCATTTTGGTAGCAGGTACCTCTGGGCAATGATCTAGTCTGACTCTCAGCTGGTGGCCCAGCATGCACTTGGCAGGGATGATGAAGGGAGATCACATATGACTGCATCTTCACTCCAGGTAGGGTAGCAGGTGTCTATCCAAAGGGAAGGCTGACTACAGAGGCTCTAAACACAAGCCACACATGTGGAACTAACAAAATGACATCTCTCGGAGAAACACCTGTGTCCTCTCCTCTTTGGACCATGCTAAGGAGATTATTTTCTTTCTTCAAAGCCAAAAAAGGCCCAGCAAAGAAAAAAGAAACAGTGCAGCCTGGTGTTGTTCTCTTTGGAAATAGCACGTACCTTAAATTCAGCCTCATAGAACACAATGCTAATAATATCAACATAGATTAAAGCAGGTGGATCATAATGACCAAGGGTTACAGGCATAGAAGCAAACAGTGGGGATGGATGAGTAAAAACTATACACTCTTCATTAGGACATGTTCGGCATACACTGAGGATTATTGATCAGTAAATTTTTATTTTTCTGTGGAAGAAAGTATATATGGCATTGTCAGTCATATAAGACCACACGTTACTGACAATATGAACATTTCACCATATCATCATTATTTGCATCTATAGTTAATCTGGGTGGACAATGATCTATTTTATGCATGTAATATTCACTGACAAAAAAATTCTAATAATGAAAGCAATAGGCAAGTAGGAGAGACAAAAATGTATAATCAGCCACCAATACATAACAGCTTATATCCATTGTATTGGTAAGTCTTTGAGTGACTTGGAACCTGCTTTCCAAAGACTCCTTTGAAGGAAAGAAAAGCTTAATATTAGTTTATAACCCCATCATTACAAATGTTCCTGTTCTGAGAATGTGCACATTTCTGTTGTAGTGAATGTTTCAATTAATTGAAGTCTTGTCTTCTTGTGTTAAAGTTTAAAAAATTACCCTTCCATGCACAGATTTCTTGCCATTGACTCGCCTACATATCAAACAGCAGACATTGCTTGGGCAACTTTATAGGCTAAATCTGATGCTTTTGCAATATATTCATGGGGTTTTCATTTCTTTATGTGTAACCCATAGGCTACCAGTTTTCATTTGTTCAAGCGTGTGTATGACATGTGCTTCATATTTTATTAGCATAATAACTTCTAATGAGTAAGCCCCTTTTTTCCTCATCACATAATTAAATTTTGCAATGGTTGTTGAATATATACTATATTTAGTAAACAGTGAGAGAGGGAAGGTCAAGCCATAGAGGCAATTACACGTAATCTCATTTTCCCCAAGTTGTCAAGAAATAGAGCTCCAGTACAAAATGTGCTTGAACTTTCTGTAATGAAGTCAAATACTGTAGGTGAATATATCTGCCCAGCAGATGCTAAAGTATTGGATTGCAAAATAAGGGAACCCTGCATACCCATATGTGGAAACTAATGCAATATAATTATAAAGCAAATTTAAGCATTCAGTATTTTTTAAATTAGTGCCTTTTATTCTGTATATTAGAAAAATAAGTTAGTCTACTAAGGATTTTTGAGTCTTTGTCAAGAACTATGAAGCGTCTGAGATTTTACCCTATTTGCAAGCTAATCAGTTAGCCTGTCACAGTTTTATAAGTACTGACTGACATTGCAAGATTCCTGGTTCAGAGATGAACTTTGTTACAGCACAGCGAGAGGCAAGAGTTTCACATTTGCATCAATTTTCCTTGCTCCCCCAGTCCTGTGGCAATGTAGAGTGGTCTGGGTGGAATTATTCAGTGGGTTTATATCACAATGGGGCACTTCAGCTTAGAAAACCCTAATCTTTTTTTCATAGGCTGCAAGGAAAACTGCCCAAAGTTTGCCCTAAAGGGAGACATTATCTTTGATATCCTGATAATGAAACAAATCTGCTTTCTACCAGAAGGGAGACACTGTCTCTGTCTTGCAAAGTTTTTTGTTGTACAAACATCCTTGTAAAGATATTCTGGAATAAAAGCCGATGCAAGATGTACAGAAAAGGAGAGACCCATGGAAACTTACTGACAGCAGTCTTTTTTGTGGTAGTCTTTGCTCTAAAAACTCTGGGAGATACATATATGTCTTTCCAATGTAAAAAAGAGTTAGTTGATACTGTAATAGTTGGAATAACAAAAGGTGTAAAGGGATAACTTAAAAGAAGAGATAAGGTAATCGTATTTTTGTTGAATGAGCAGAAGCTTGGAAGCTGCTCGTGGATACAGCACTCCTCACCCCTCCTGCACACAGACTCAAACCATACATATACCCACACCAATATTTGTTTACAATGGAGTCATAAATATACATAAGAGGTTTAGTTTTATAATTTTGGTAGGAAATAGAAATGTTATGAGGAGGTTAGGAAAGGAGTCAAGAGAACAAGAGAGGGATGATATGGATGATAAACTACCTCCCATGTCCCTTGAAATCTATCTGAGCTCTGGTCACAGTCAGAGATGCTTCAGGGCTGAGGGGCTAAGGCAGAACTGAGCAGGAGTGGAGGACATTCTCCCACTGCACGGAACCTAGCTCTGGACTAGCAGCCTGTCAATTAGAACCCACGGGGACATCTGTAGGCAGCATCTTTGGGGTGAATATGACTCTTCCAATAATGAACATTCAAGTGGTAAGTGTTCTTTGTGCTACTTTGCAGAGGCAACCAGAACAAAAAATAAGAAAGATGCTTCACGTTTTGTTTTGTGTGTGTGTGTGTGAAAGAGACAAAGATTTAATAATGAAAATTGACAGAATGCTTACTTTGTACCTGACTGTGCCCTGTCCTAATCAATTTACATATAATATTTTATTCATTATCAATGAAGTCAGTATTATTATTATCCTTACTCTACAGATAAGGAAACTCAGGCAGCACAAGGTTAAACAAGTTGTTCCAGGCACATGTTTTGGGAAGTAAAATACTTGTGTTACAATGAGAAGGGGCTAAGGGCAATTAGATTAGCAGACAATTGAATTAGAATACTATAAATGGGTGATATAAGGGACAGTAACGCAGAGAATGGTTAGATGATCTGAGAGACAGAGTAGCCATTGAAGACTGATAAAATAGATTGGATGTAGTATAGACTTTGTAAAATGATGGAAAGAATGCCCCGAGCAAAGGCATAAAGGTGGGAAAGTTCATGGCTTGTGTGGAGAGAACAGTGACGGGATTAATGTGATTGTAATAGATGGTGCATCCATTTATTCAACTTTTGTTGTGGTTGGACAGCTCTATGTGTAAGCAACTAAAGAATAGTAAAAATGATACTGAATATGCAGGTTGGAGTTATAGAAAGGAAGTCTTCTAGATACCAAACATGACTTGTCATATTATCTTTGTTAATTTTGTTATACTTGTTTTCTTCTATATTGTAAATTGGAGCTTTTCAAGCCAATTTTCTAATGCTTGCAATTCTAGTACTTTTCGTTAAAAATGAAAAGTCCTTCAAACTGCTTGATATAAAAAAATAATAAACCGAGGAAAATATTTTCTGTCCTCAAAACTGCAGATCCTAATTTGCATCACTACGTCTCCTTTGCAACTGTTATATCTAAGAGAGATGACTTTTAAAGTACTTGATCACTACAGAATGTTACTATGTGTTTTGATCTTAAATTTTAACTTCTAAAAGATTTAAAATTCTGATTTGCAATTGTTAAAGACATGGGTTGTGTTCATAAGAAACTTTGAATTTTCCCTGTGTTCCAGTTTCTTGGACCTGCCTCTTCAGATGCAGCTAGGGAGAGGCCACGTCCTTTGGGGGAAAGTTTCTGAAGACATTTGCTGCTGACCCTCCTGAGACAGGGTCAAGGCCACCCCACCTTTCACCCTGCCCACCTTGAGCCTGTCAGGCAAGGCTATCGGGCATTTGCTTATGACCCTCTAGAGGCTGAGTGCATCTCAACCACTTCCACTCTAGATATTTCCCTCCCCCCACAAGTGCCCCCAGTCCCTGTTACCCAACTTCTCAGCTTTGTAGACCCTGAGGCGGCTCAGGTGAGGCCAGGATCCTCTGGTGAAGTGTCTCTGTGGTGGTTGCTGGCTTTGGTTCTCATCCATCCAGAAGCCCAAAGCTTTATCTTCTCAAAAACACTCTGGGTTTTCTTTCTGAAGCCAATTAAGAATTAATATGAATTAGTCTTTTTTCCATATTCATGAGGAAAGAAAATACATGAAAGTCTATCACTCTTAGACCTTTTTTATTTAAATAAAGAGTCTCTCACACTTAAATTAATAATGTTACATGCCTGCAAGAAGAGTTTAAATTACCTAAAAACAAAATGCTGAGTTGTTTGTTTTGACATATGCTGAAAGTTTCTTTTAGGAGGTTTAGTAAAAGTTGAATTAAAAAGGACAGAATGGGTAGCCACTTGGAAAGTTTTAGAAGTGGGCTGATTGTGTTAGTTGGTGGTGGCAATTTTTTAAAAGGGGAAGACTCAAGAAATAACAGTATAGGAGAATCACTTGAACTTGAAAACTGATTGCTTGAAGTGTAGGAAGCAGAGGAAGGGGGAGAAGGTGAGAAGTTTTGTCTCTAAAAATTTCATGAGTAAAACAGTAAGTTGAGTGCTCTAGAATTTGATGGGCAGTGAGAAGTCTGAGCACCAACTCCTTGCCTCCAAGTTTGGAGAGCATAATTTCTCAATACCAGCATCTAACCCTGTTACTGAACTTGATTCTTCTACTGAGATGGTAGAAAATATACACTAAAATCCTTCCTCTCATTTAATCTTGGATTCAAATAAAGGGTATTTTAAAGGAAAAAAGTTCACAATATATTGATTTGGGATTAAAATAATTATAATTAAATATCTAGACTTTGTGCCAACTTAAATAACTTTGCTCTGCGAAACTCCATTATAGATATAGAAAATTGCAGACTGTGCACATATTTGCAAATATCTTGGTAATTAAATCATCTTTAAATGCATTTAATTGTACAATAACAAAATATTTCAATATACTTCAGGTTTCAATGATCCAACCTGTTTCCAATAGAATAGTGTCCATCTTTCCTTTTGCTACTTTGGTAAAGCAATCGCATTTTTAGATCTATTGGACAGAAACACATTTTTAATTAAATAGTTGTAGCTATAAAATGCTAACTGTATTCATAGGCATAGATTTCTCCAAAAAAACTAGCATGGCTTTGCAGTTGTAAGAAGCTGAGTTTAAACTTGAGTGGTAGTTAAGAGTATCATTATAAAAACTGGGTTAGACAGTCACACATGAGTGAAAAAGTAAGTCCCAAAAATATGATGCCAATTTGTTAAAATTATACAGTTATATTTTTATGTGTACTAAGATGAAAGCTCCACGATAATGAGACCCATGTGAGTGTTTGTTTCATTCTGTATCCTTAGGGCCTAGAGCTGAGCCTGACACAAAATTTATCAGTGGGATATGTAATTTAAATATATGTATATATTATGGATATATGTGTGAGTATGTATCTACAATAATTCATCAATAAGAATTTATATATGTGTATATACAGCCACAGAAAAAATCTTAAAAATGTTTTTCATTGTAAAACATACTTTTTTCAAATTTCCAAATTTTCTACAATAAGCAGTCATTAACTTTTAAACTGGATAAAAATGGCAATGCTATTAAGAAGAATATATACCATAAGAAAGTCATATGTATAATAAAAATGAAAAGTGTCATGTTTTCTTCAATGTGTGTAAAATACTTTAATCTTTTAGAAAATATCTACAATTAAAATTCATTGAAATTCTTTTCTGTGCAATATGGAGACTGCATGGATCATTGTCTAGTTTAATAACTATTTTATGATTTCTCCAAGATCTTCTAAGGAGTATTAATTTATAAATAACTGCTTTGAGGCTATTTCATTGCCCATTTTCCTATGTCTGGTGTCATTTGAGAGCTAGTGAGCTCTAGATTGGCAATAAGGTCTTAATTTTTGATTGAGACAATCAATGATCTTGTGACCTCTAAAGCCATAATAAACTACAGAAAGAATGACCTAGAAAAGCCACAGTACAGATAGAAACCTTACTATCCTTTTTTAGAGGAAAATTCAAAGGGAATGAGGAGTCAATTCAGAGTTTCTTTCCTTTCAACCTATCTAATAAGAGCTAAGATTTATTAAGTACTTGTGGTGTATCAGGTGTTGTTCTGAGCACATTACATGCAAAAATTTTATTTAATTATCACAGTTGCCAAAGAAGCATGAATTATTATTATTATTTTTTTTTTGAGGAAGGTTAGCCCTGAGCTAACTGCTGCCAAGCCTCCTCTTTTTGCTGAGGAAGACTAGCCCTGAGCTAACATCCATGGCCATCTTCCTCTACTTTATACATGGGACACCTGCCACAGCATGGCTTGCCAAGCGGTGCCATGTCTGCACCCGGGATCTGAACCAGCGAACCCCATGCCACCGAAGCGGAACGTACCGACTTAACCGTCTCGCCACCGGGAAGGCCCCATGAATTATTTTACAAAGGAGGAAATTGGGGTAGAGATTACAGAATAAAAAGTATTATAAAAAAATCAGAAACTTCATCAATGAAAGTAATCATTAATAAAAGTAAACAGATAAAGATATCAAGAAAAAATAATCATCACAATAAATGCCAAAAAAATTATAAAGTTCTGCATTTTTGATAGGAGAAGAATAGATTGATAATAGTGTAGTCTAAACATATCTATTGGAAATCAACAGCTGCTGGTATCAAAAGGAATGCAGATATTCAACTTGAATAAGAGAGGAAAATTCAACATTATTTTAAATATTTTCTAGATAGGAAATAAGACAAGAAAAAGAAAGGAAATATAAATAATAGAAAGGAAGGCACTGTGCTCACTTTATTTACAGTTAATGCAGCTATTTTGCATTTTAGTGTGTCAGCTTGGTCAGGCTAAATTACATTTCCCAGAATTCTCTTGCCTTGGGTTTCCAGTAAAAAAGATCAACAAGAGAGAGTTTTGTGACACAGATGGCAGAACTGAAGCAACAGCCATTTTGTAGCCCACACATGTTGCTATTTGCTATTTGTCAGCTGGCTCACTTAGTTGGGCCTTGTCTTAGTCAGGTGGGGCTGCTATTACAAAATACCACAGACCGCGTGGCTTATAAACGACAGAAATTTATTTATCACAGTTCTGGAGGTTGGAAGTTTGAGATTGGGGTGCCAGCATCATGGAGTGAGGGCCCTCTTCTGGTCACAGACTTCTTATTGTATCTTCACATGGTGGAAGGACCCCAGCAAGGAGGTCTCTGGGGTCTCTTTTATACGGGTATTAATCTCATTCATGAGGACTCTGCCATCATGACCAAATCACCTTCCAAAGGCCACACCTCCTGATGCCATCATATAGGATATTAGAATTTCAATGTGTGAATTTTGAGGGGACACAAATGTTCAAACCATAGCATGCCTGCAACTGCTCTACCTTCCCCTGAACACTCCATTAGCTTGTCTGATACCAGGGCCAGAAGTGATGATGAAGAGTTCTGGTTTCTGCAAGATATCCGTACCATCAAAATCAGAGACAACAAGAACTGACAAGGACTTTTGTCTGCCTTCCCAGGCCCCAGCTCATTTGTGGAGATCAGCACATTTTTGCTCTTCCCCACTTTATAACCATCTCTTCTTCCCAATGGCCTGCCCGGTGGACTTCAAACTCCAGCATCAGACCCAAGGACAACAGTCTTACAGAAACTGCTTAAGTAGGTCCTACAACTGTGTCAGGTCAAATCCTTATATGTATAAATATCTTAATGTTTCTGCTTCTCTGGTTGAATTGAATCCTGATGATATACTGTCTAACTGGAAAACTTATAAGAATCAATGGAAAATTCATTTGGACTTGAGAATCCAAGAAAGTGACTAGTCTCAAGGAAAACATATTAAGGAGTAATATATATTTTAATTACCTGTTACCATTTACCAAGAGGCAAGAGGAAAAATAAGAGAGAAGACAATGACCTCACTCTCAATATGCACAAAATCACAAATCATCCAGGAACAAATGAAGTGAAAAATGAGTAAGCACCTACATTAAGAAAAGTAAGGCCTTTTTTGAGAGACATAAACAAGGACTAGAATAAATGAAGAAAGATATTCTGTTCATAAATAGTAAAATAATATTGTGACAGTTTCAGTTATTGCTTTACAAATTTAAAATTCTAGCACAATATCTATAAAATGCAACCAAAGAAGATGATCATTAGGAAAAATAAAAGCGATTAGTCGGGAACATTTTATGAGAATGGCAATAATGAGGCTTTTACCTTGTTAGATAGCATAATATAGTAAATGCTATTGTGTTCCAGGCACAAACAAACCATTGAGTAAATAGAAGACAGTAATGAATCCAGAAACAGACTCAGATAGATAAATAAGCATTTAATAAAGGTAAAATTCCAAATTAGTAAGAAAAAATGCATTATTGTTTTTGGTAAAAATAATAAAAAGATCAAATTTATCTCATACTATATAACAAAATGAGATACGTAAATTAAATATATTGACATAAACACAAACATAAACTAAATGTTTATTGGAAAACACAGACCACATTTTATATAATCTTCTAACTGAATGTTCTTTCTAAATATGAGCTTAAAGTCAAAATTGATAGATATCAAAAATCAGTATACAAATCAAAAGATCTATATTAAAAATAAATCTCAAACAGATGAATGTTAAAAAATAAGGGAAAATTATTTGCAATACACATGACATTGAATTGAAGACTTCCTTTTGTTCATGTTTGTTGAGCTCTCACATACCTAAAAGGAAAATCCAGACATGCCATTAGAAAATGAAATTGCACGTGTGTAAGTAAATGACAAAGATTAAATATTCATGATCAATAAAAATTACTCAACTTCACAACTAAAAAATAAAAATTGATGCAATAATGATATATCTTTTTATCTTATCAAATCAGCAAAGATTTAAAATGAAAAATAAAAAGAAAACATTAATTGTTGGATAGGAATCAGAGATACATTAATTTGAAACATGCAAATCAGCAACTGAGGCATATTTATCAAAATCTGAGAAGCTTACATTCCCTTTCTCCAAGTAATTTATTTCTTGGAATACATACAGGAATAGTAATCACTAATACACAAGATGAGGGCTATTTTTTTTTGCATTGGTTTAAAAGATTGAAAAATTGAAGATAAATGTCTAGTAATAAAGAATTGGTTAAATGAATTAGGATATACCCAAAGATTGGAATAGTCTATAGCTATTTAGCCAATTTTATAAAAGATAAATTGATGAGAAAAGGTATTCATGATGCATTTTTATATGAATAGATAGTAAAATATCAAAAGTGTTTTATATATTCATCAATAAATATATGAAAGAGATATTATTAGCACTCCCATTTTAAAGATGAAAGATCTGAGGCACAGAGAACTTAAGTTATTTGCCCATGTTCACAGAGAGAGTAATTATTGGAGCTGGGAATCAGTCATAGGCAGTGCGGTTTCAGATACTATCTTGTCTTCATATGACTTTACCTAACATTTTAAATGGTATCTGTAACTTTTTTGATTTTTTTAGCTTTTTGTATTAGGGTTATATTATAGCTCAGATTAAGACTTGCAACGTTTTATAACCCCTGGAGTGTAATATGCCAGTGTAATATCTTTTCCTGAAAGGATAAAGGAGATAACTTGCAAAATGCTCTTTGTAATCATTTTTTCGGGGACAATTTTCCAATACTGTCCTTGACTTTTCCTACATTTATTTATACGTGATATTTTAACTTCATTTTAGTCAACAGTAATTTCTTCCCCCTAATAAATTTTTTTTTTTAAAGATTTTATTTTTTTCCTTTTTCTCCCCAAAGCCCCCCGGTACATAGTTGTATATTCTTCGTTATGGGTCCTTCTAGTTGTGGCATGTGGGACGCTGCCTCAGCGTGGTTTGATGAGCAGTGCCATGTCCGCGCCCAGGATTCGAACCAACGAAACACTGGGCCGCCTGCAGCGGAGCGCACAAACTTAACCACTCAGCCACGGGGCCAGCCCCTCCCCCTAATAAATTTTTGAGGGCATAATCTGACCTTTGTTGAAATACTTCAGACTTTATATGCACCCAAATCCTTTAAAATGTGCAATCTTGAGAGGAGTGATATCAGCATCATGGCAGAGTGAGCACTTCCTTTAGACTCTCCCCCATAAGATACAACAAAAATGATATTCATAAGCCAACAGAGGACATTGACACAACATAAAAGAAGTGTGAGGGACCCACAAAGCCAAAGGTCTGAATGTGGAGGCGCTGGACCCCACAGAGGTAGTGGAAGGAGGTAAGGGGATTTACTCTCTCTCCCCAAAGAGCAGTGATCCATGGCATGGGGCTCTGCCTGGCTCTAAGAGAAAGAGAAGAGGTAGTGCTCTGAGGGAAAACCTTCACTCTCCAAACTCCCTCACAGACAATGGGAAAGCCCCACACAAAGGTGGCAAAGCTGTTGCTGGGATATCTTCATCAGCCTAGCACACCAGGAGAGTAGATAGTGAGGGCAGAGTGCGACTCCCCCCCCCACCCCCAGAATTGCTCAGGTGAAAGAAAATGCCCCTTATCCCATCCAGTGCTCCAGCTCAGCCAGTCAGCCAGAGGACCTGCACAAAGGTTAGAAAAGCAGCAGCTGTGAACAAGTGAGCGTAGGATTATGGCCAGTTCAGAATACACAAGTCTTGACTCCCACCTAGTGGTGGCAAGTGGAAGCTGCAACCAGAAACTATCACTATGTGGAGGCACAAATCCACATCATCAAAGACTATGAAGAAGTATATTAATACTCCAGACCAGAGGGAAAATGACATGCACTCAGAAATCAATCCTGAAGGCACAGAAATTTATAATCTAAATGATAGAGAATTCAAAATAGCTATCATAAAAAGACTCAAGTTACCGGAAAATGCAGATAGTTGAATGAAATCAGGAACAAAATTAATAAACAGGGGGAATTCTTCATAAAAGAGATTGAAACTATAAGGAAAACCAATCAGAAATGTTGAAGATGAAAAACACAATGAATGAAATAAAGAAAACTCTAGCCTCCCTAAATAATAGAGTTGATATTATAGTGGAGAGAATTAGCAGTCTGCAGGATAGAAATATAGAAACACTTCAGGCAGGGTAGGAGAGAGAACTAAGACTAAAAAAGAAATGAAGAAATTCTCTGAGAAAAATCTGACTCAACTAGGAAATGCAACATAAGGATTATAGGTATTTGAGAGGGAGAAGAGTAGGAGAATGGAGAAGAAAGCTTGTTCAAAGAAATAATAGCTAAGAACTTCCCAAACCTGGGAAAGACCTAGAAATGCAAAGGAAAGAAGCTAATAGAATTCCTAACTATATCAATGTAAAAAGACCTCTGAGGCATACGATAGTATACCCGGCAAAAGTTAATGGCAAAGAAAAATATTAAGAGTAACAAGGCAGAAAAAAATAACTTAAAAAGGAACTCCTATCAGGCTTTCAGCAGATTTCTCAACAGAAGTCTCAAAGGCTAGGAGAGACTGGAATGATAAATTCCAAATTCTGAAAGATGAAAACTTTCAGCCAAGAATACTCTATCCAGCAAAAATATCCTTTAGCTATGATTGAGAAGTAAAAATTTTCCCAGATAAACAAAAGCTAAGGGAGTTCACTGCCACAAGATCCCTCCTAAAAGAAATGCTCAAAAGGCCCTATAAAAGGGTTTCAAGCTTTGAGCAAGGAAATAAGTAGGTAGACAAAATGAGAAAATTGCAGCTCTTTATCAAAACAGGTTAGCAAAAAATTATAACATTAAAGATAAAGGGAAGGAAAACATCAAAAATAAATCTAGTCTCATCATTTTAACCACAAACTCACAACACAAGAGTTGGAATAAATAGTGACAATAATAACTTAGAAGAGAAAGAAGAAAAGGATATAACCAGCTTAGTCTACGGAAACAAGAGGGTATCAAAAAATGGACTATCTCATCTATGAGTTTTTTATATAAACCTCACAATAACCACTAAAGAAATAATCACAACAGAGACACAAATGATAAATAAAGAGAAAGCTGAAAAAATCACTATAGAGAACTACCAAAATAAATTGGTAGTCTGAAACACACAGGAAAAGAAACAAGGGAAATGTAGAACGAGTGATAAAATGGCAACATTAAGCCCTCCTATATCAATAATCACTCTAAATGTAAATGCGCTGAATTCTCCAGTCAAAAGACACAGAGTGGTGGGATGGGTTAAAAAACAGGACTCAACAATATGCTGTCTCCAGGAAACACATCTCCCCTCTGAAGACAAACACGGGCTCAGAGTGAAAGAATGGAAGATGATCCTTCAACTTAATGGAAAACAAAAGAAAGCAGGTGTTACTACACTTATATGAGACTAAGTAGACTTCCAGATAAAACAGATAATGAGAGACAAAGAGGGGTAGTATATAGTGATAAAAGGGACACTCCACAAAGAAGACATAACACTTATAAATATCTATGCACCCAACACAGGAACACCAAAGTACATAAAGCCACTACTAACAAACCTAAAAGGAGCTATTAACAACAACACAATAGGGAAATTTACCACCCAACTTACATCAATGGATAGATCATCCAGACAGAAGGTCAACAAGGAAATATTGGATTTAAATGAAAAATGAGACCAGATGGACTTAATAGATATACATATAGAACACTACATCCAAAAACAGCAGAATACACATTCTTCTCAAATGCACACAGAACATTCTCAAGGATAGACCATACACTGGGAAACAAGGCAAGCCTCCATAAATTTAAGAAGATTGAAGTTATATCAAGCATCTTTTCTGTTCATAAAGCTTTGAAATTAGAAATCAACTACCAGGAAAAAAGGTGGGAAAGGGACAAATATGTAGAGATTAAACAACATCTTACTGAACAACCAATGGATCATTAAACAAGTTAAAGGAGAAATCAAAAAATATCTGGAGACAAATGAAAATGAAAATACACCATACCACCTCCAATGGGATGCAGCAAAAGCAGCCCTAACAGGGAAATTTGTAGTAATACAGGGCCACCTTAACAAACAAGAAAAGTCTCAAATAAGCAATCTTAAACTACACCTAACAGAACTAGAAAGAGAAGACTAAACAAAGCCCAAAGTCAGCAAAAAGAGGGAAATAATAAAAATAGAGCAAAAATAAATGAAATTCAAAAAAAAAAAAAACACAACAGTAGAAAGGATCAATGAAACAAAGAACTGGTTCTTTCAGAAGATAAACGAAACTGACACTCCCTTAGCCAGAGTCACCAAGAAAAAGAGAGAGAAGGATCAAATAAAATTAAAAATGAAAGAGGAGAAATTACATTTGATACTGCAGAAATACAAAAGATTATAAAAGAATATATGAAAAACTATTTGCCCACAAATTGGATAGCCTAGAAGAAATGGATAAATTCTTAGACTCATAGAACCTCCCAAAACTGAATCAAGAAGAAATAGAGAATCTGAACAGACCAATCACAAGTAAAGAGATTGAAACAGTAATCAAAACCCCCCCAAAAGTAAAAGTCCAGGATGAGATGGCTTCTCTGGAGAATTCTATCAAACATTCAAACAAGATTTAATATCTATCTTTCTCAAACTATTCCAAAAAATTGAATACAATGGAATACTTCCTCACTCATTCTATGAGGCCAACATTACCCTGATATCAAAACCAGATAAGGACAATACAATGAAGGAAGATTATAGACCAATATCAGTGATGAACATAGGTGAAAAAATCCTTAAAAAAAGTATTTGCAAACTGAATACGGTAATACATTAAAAGGATCATACACCATGATCAAGTGGGATTTACACCAGTGATGCAGTGATACTTTAATGTCCACAAATCAATCAATGTGATACACCATATTAACAAAATGAGGAATAAAAACCACCACATGATCATCTCAATAGGTGCAGAGAAAGCATTTAGTAAGATCCAACATCAATTTATGATAAAATCTCTCAATAAAATGGGTTTAGAAGGAACGTACCTCAACATTAAAACAGCTGTATATGACAAATTCCCAGTTAAGATCATATTCAACAGGGAAAAATTGAAAGCCATCTCTCTGAGAACAAGAATAAAACAAGGGTGCCCGTTCTCACCACTCCTATTCAACACAGCACTGAAGGTTTTGACCAGAGCAATTGAGGAAGTAAAGGAATCCAAATAGACAATGGAGAAGTGAAACTCTCACTGTTTGCAGATGACCTGATTTTATATTTAGAAAACCCTAAAGAATCCATCAGAAATCTATTAGAAATAATCAACAACTACAGCAAAATTTCAGGGTACAAAGTCAACTTACAAAAATCAATTGCATTCCTATACTCTAATAATGAACCGATAGAAAGAGAACACAAGAGTACAATTCCATTTACAATCGCAACAAAGAATAAAATATCTACAAATAAATTTAACCAAGGAAGTGAAAGATCTAGCCAATGAAAATTATAAGACATTATTGAAAGAAATCAATGATGACATAAAGAAATGGAAAGATATTCCATGCATATGTATTGGAAGAATAAATATAGTTAAAATGTCCATACTGCCTAAAGCAATTTACAGATTCAATGCAATCCCAATCAGAATCCCAATGACATTCTTCAGAGAAATAGAACAAAGAATCCTAAAATTCATATGAGGCAACAAGAGACCCCAAATAGCTAAAGAAATCCTGAGAAATAAGAACAAAGCTGGAGGCATTACAATGCTTGACTTCAAAATATAGTGCAGTGCCTATAGTAATCAAAACAGTGTGGTACAGGCAGAAAAACAGACACGCAGATGAATAGAACAGAATTGAGAGCCCAGAAATAAACCCACACATCTATGGGCAGCTAATCTTTGACGAAGGAGCTAAGAAAATACAGTGGAGAAAGGAAAGTCTCTTCAATAAATGGTGCTGGGAAAACTAGACAGTCACATGTAAAAGAATGAAAGTAGACCATTGTCTTTCACCATACACAAAAATTAACTCAAAATGGGTCAAAGATTTGAAGGTAAAACCTGAAACCATAGAACTCCTAGAAGAAAATATAGGCAGTACACTCTTTGACATTGGTCTTAGAAGGATCTTTTTGAATACCATGTCTACTCAGACAAGGGAAACAAAAGAAAAAGTAAAGTGGGACTTCATCATGCTAAAGAGCTTCTACAAGGCAAAGGAAACCAGGAATAAAACAAAAAGACAACCTACCAACTGGGAGAAAATATTTGTAAATCATATATCTGACAAGGGGTTAATCTCCAAAATATAAAGAACTCACACAACTCAAAAACAAAAAAAAAACAAACAATCCAACCAAAAAGTGGGAAGAGGATGTGAACAGACATTTTTCCATAGAAGATACACAGATGGCCAACAGGCACATGAAAAGATGTTCAACATCACTAACCATCAGGTAAATGCAAATCAAAACGACATTAAGATGTCACCTTACACCCATTAGGATGGCTATAATCACCAGGACAAAAAAATAAAAAATGTTGGAGAGGATGTGGAGGAAAGGGAATCCTCATACACTGCTGGTGGGAGTGCAAACTGGTGCAGCCACTATGGAAAACAGGATGGAGATTTCTCAAAAAATTAAAAATAGAAATACCATATGACTCAGCCATCCCACTACTGGGTATTTATCCAAAGAACTTGCAATCAACAATTCAAAGTGACTTATGAACCCCTATGTTCATTGCAGCATTATTCACTATAGCCAAGAAGTGGAAGCAACCCAAGTGCCTATCAATTGATACAAAGAAGATGTTGTATCTATATAAACAATGGAATACCATTCAGCCAAAAAAAACAAAGTCATCCCATTCGTAACATTATGGATGGATCTTGAGGGTATTATGTGAAGCGAAATAAGCTAGACAGAGAAAGACAAATACCGTATGATTTCACTAATATGTGGAAAATAAACTAACATATGAACAAAGAAAACAGTGGTTACCAGAGGAGAAGGGGGTTAAGGGGTGGGCACAAGAGGTGAAAGGGTGCATTTATAAGGTGACTGGCAAATAATCATGCACAACTGAAATTCCACAATGTTATAAACTATTATGACCTCAATACAATTTTTTTTCCCTTCTTCTCCCCAAAGCCCCCCAGTACATAGTTGTATATTCTAGCTGTAGGTCCCTCTGGTTGTGCTATGTAGGATGTCGCCTCAGCATGGCCTGATGAACAGTGCCATGTCTGTGCCCAGGATCCGAACCTGTGAAACCCTGGGCCACTGAAGCAGAGCACGCAAAATTAACCACTCGGCCACTGGGCCAGCCCCTAAAATTTTTTTAAAAACATGCAATCTCTTTTTCTTCTCTTTCTTGAGCAAAAGATAGATATATACAACAAATTATGAGTGTTAACTTTTGTTTTTCAAATAAATCTCACTAAAGTCCTCAGCACAAATTTTTCAGAAAGATACATTCCACATTATTGCAAAAAACTGAATTCATAAGGTAAGCAGAATTCCTATACATTTCTTTTGTCCAAAAATTGTGCCAGCTTTCTGTTGTTATTGCTAATAAATTTGATGGCCTGCCCATCAAATCTGCCTGAACAGAGGTAATAATGTTATGACTGATGTCAACATGTCCCGTTTTATTCCTTAGGAGAGGATATAAATAGTCCAGAACTCCTTCTCCATTTTGAGGAAGAAAGGCCTACTTGTGGGCAAAAGTCTATGAGTCCAAATTCCACTACCCAAAAAATATATTTTGGGAATTCTTATATGCTCAGAACATTTAAAAGCATCTGAAGCACGCTTTTATTTCATGCGGAATATTGTGTAATATTGTTGCCACCATTTGTGCCCCCCCCCTTGAATCTGGGCTGGCCTCAGTGACCGGCTCATCAAGAACAACACACAGCAGAAGTGATGCTGCATTATTTCAGAGGCTGGTTAGAAAACAAAAGGAGCTTCTGAATGATTCTCTGCGCATGCTAGCTCTGAAGTAATCCAGCTGCCATGTAAGAAGTGTACACCCTGAGGGGCCAGCCCTGTGGTGCAGAGGTTAAGCACACATGTTTGGCTTCAGAGGCCTGGGGTTCGTGGGTTCAGATCCCTGGTGTGGACATGGCACCGCTTGGCAAGCCATACTGTGGCAGGCGTCCCACGTATAAAGTAGAGGAAGATTGGCACGGATATTAGCTCAGGGCCAGTCTTCCTCAGCAAAAAGAGGAGGATGGGTAGCACATGTTAGCTGAGGGCTAATCTTCCTCAAAAAAAGAAGTGTACACCTTGGGACCTCCATGTTTGACGTGACGGGGACTAGGGTGGAATCTTCAGCTGAGCTCCTAGCCTGCAGCCAACATGTCCTATCAGCCCTGTGAGGGAGCCATCTTGGATGCCCACCTCATGGAGTTCTCCAGTGATTGTAGTCCCCTTGGACATCTGACAACAACAATACAAAGGGTGCAAATGAGGACAGCCCAAGCAACTCCTCCTCAAATTCCTGATGTGACTACAGCATTGCAATAAAATAAAATGGTTAATTCAAGAGGCTAAGTTTGGGGTGACTTATTATGCAGCAATAATAATTGGAACAATTGTTTTTGATAAAGAATATAGGGATAGCAAAATAAGCTTTGACTATTTTCTGTACTTTCTAGTTCCCTAAACTTTTACTTCATTGCTTTATTCTAACATGACAACAGATTAATCTTAGCTTAAGAGATGTTAATTTTTTATTTAAGCAAGCATCTAAAATGATTGATTTTAAAATTTAACATGTTGCATGTAATAACATATCTCTTATAATTTTCTCATCTCCCTATCTGTGGTTTAATCACATTTTATTATTTCTATTATCTATTTATCATTCTCATCCTTTATACTAGATTAGAGGGTCTACTGGTTCTTTTTTATTCAATTTTTGAAAGATAAAGTACTTGAATTTTTTATGAGTTAAATTTTTTCATTTCTGGTTCACTGATTTTTGCTTTCCTTCAAGATAACATAATTTGCATATAGTAATGCATTTATCCTGCTTTGTTTTGCTTTCTTTTCATTTGTGTCTCTCTTTAAGTTGAATGTATAAATAATCATTTATTTCTTAATAAAACCAAAGTCTATGAATTTGCCTATTAATGAATAAAGGTTAACATCTATTAGAAAAAAGTATTGGTAATTATAGATTTGCTTCTTTCTTGACTCTAAAGATGTTTTTTGTTATTCTGATACAATGTCTTCTTTTTTGACATTAATATTTATTTTTAGAGTAGTTTTTTGATTTGCAGAAATATTGAGCAGATAGTACAAAAAGTTCTTTTTCCCCCTCACCATTATTAACATCTTGCGTTATTGTTATACATTTGTTACAATTGATGAATCAACATTAATATATTATTATTATTAACTAAAGTTCATAGTTTACATTAGGCTTCACTTTGTTGTGGAGTTTTATGGGTTTTGAAAAACGCATAATATCATATATCCACAGTTACAATATCATCCAAAATAGGTTAACTGCCCTAAAAATCCCCTGTGCTCCATCTATCCATCCTTCTTCCTCCTTTCCCCTCCCCTGGCATGCAGTGTGCTTTTTATTGGCTCCATAGTTTTGTCTTTTCCAGAATGTCACATAGTTGAAATCATAGAGTATGCAGCATTTTTATACTGGTTTATTTCATTTAACAATATACATTTAAATTTCCTCAATGTCTTTTTTGTGACTTTACGTCTCTTTTTTCCTTATAATCGTAAAATAATGTTCCATTATATGGATGTGCCACAGTGCGTTTATCCATTTACCTATTAAAGGACATCTCAATTGCTTGTAATTTTTGGCAATTACAAATAAAGCTGTTATAACCATTCATATGCAAGTTTTTGTGTGGAAGTGATTTTCACTCATTGGCAAACATCCTGGAGCATGATTGCTAGATCTTATGTAAGACTGTTTAGAATTATAAGAAACTACTAAACTGTCTTCCAAAGTGTGTGTACCATTTTGCATTCCCACCAGCAATGAATGAGAGTTCTTGTTGCTCTATGTCTTTGCCAGCATTTGGTATTGTCAATGTTTTGCGTTCTAGACCTTCTAGTAGATGTATAATGGTATCTCATTGACTGTTGTTTTAATTTGCAATTCCCTAATGACAGATGATGTTGAACATATTTTCAAATGCTTATTTGCCATCTGTATATCTGCTTTGTGAGCCATCTTTTGTCATTTCTTCATCGGATTGTTTATTATCGTACTGTTGAAATTTAAGAGTTCTTTGTTTTGGATGCAAATCCTTTATCAGACAAGTGTTTTGCAAATATTTTCTCCTGGTCTGCGGATTTTCTCTTTATTCTCTTGGTAGTCTTTCACAGAGCAGAAGTTTGTAATTTTTTTGAAGTCTGACATCAATGTTTTTCTTTCACAGATCATGATTTTTTTACTCATTGCCAAACCCAAGATTATCTTGATTTTCTCCTATGTTATCTCTAGAAGGCTTATAGTTTTGCATTTGACATTAAGTCTATGGTCTGTTTTGAAATAGTTTTTGTGAATGTGTAGCATCTGTATGCGGATTCATTTTTTGCAAGTGAATGTGCAGTTGTTCCAATGCCATTTGTTGAAAAGACAGTACTTTTTCCATTGAATTACTTTTGTCCTTTGTCAAATATCTGCTGACTATATTTTTTAGGTCTATTTCTAGGTTCTCCATTCTGTCCCATTTTGAAACATTTGTTATTTCACTAATACCAAATTTCAATTGTACGAGATAACATTATCAACTATAGCAACAGGTTATATATTAGGTCCTCTGATTTTATTTATCTTATAACTAAAAGTTTGCTCTGTTTTACAAACCTCTCTCTATTTCCCATGCTCTCCATCCCTTGGCAATCAACATTCTGTTCTCTATTTCTATGAGGTCAACTTTTTAATTCTTTTAGATTCCACATTTAAGTGACGCCAGGCAGTACTTTTCTTTCTCTATCTGGCTTATTTCATTTAGCATATTGCCCTCCAGATTCATACATGTTATCACAAATGGCAAATTTTCTTCTTTTTTTAAGGTTGAATAATATTCTGTTGTGTATGTAGGTTGTTTCTATGTCTTGGGGATTGTGACTAATGCTGTCATGAACATGGGAGTACAGATATCTCTTCAAGGTAGTGATTTTGTTTCCTTTGCATATGTACCTAGAAGCGGCATTGCTGAATCATATCATAGTTCTATTTTTAATTTTTTAAGGAATGTTTATGCTGTTTTCCATAGTGGCAGTACCAATTTACAGTCTCACCAACAGTGCACAAGTGCTCCCTTTTCTCTACATCCTTGCCAGCATTTGTTATCTCTTGTGTCTTAATAGTAGGCATCCTAACAGGTGTAAGATGATATCTCATTGAGGTATTGATTTGCATTTCTCTGAAGATGTTGAGAATCTTTTTATATACCTGTTGACCATTTGTATAACCTCTTTGGAAAAATATCTATTCAGTTTCTCTGCATATTTCTTAATTAATTTCGTTGGGGTTTTGCTATTAAATTGTATGGGTTCCCTGTATATTTTGGATATTAACCCCTTATCAGATATGTGATTGCAGAATATTTTCTCCCATTCCATAGGTTGCCTTTTCATTTTGTTGATGGTGTCCTTTACTGTGCAGAGCATTTTAGTTTGATGTAGTCTTACCTGTTTACTTTTGCTTTTGTTGTCTTTGATTGTGGTGTCAAATCCAGATAATCAGTGCCAAAAAATGTCAAGGAGCTTAGCTCTCATGTTTTTTTCTAGGAGTTTTACAGTTCCAGGTTTCATGCTCATGTATTTAATCCTCTTGAGTTGAATTTTGTGTATAGGGTAATATAGGGGTCCGTTTTCATTTTTTTGCATGTGACTGTCCACTTTTCACTACATCGTTTATTAAAGAGACTATCTTTACCCCATTTTGTATTCTTTGTGTCTTTGTCAAAAATTAATTGACCATATATGCCTTAATTTATTTCTGGGCTCTCTATTCTGTTCCACTGATTTATATGTCTTTTTTTAAGGCCACTACTGTGTTTTGATTACCATAGCTTTGTAATATAGTTTAAATGAGGAAGTGTGATGCCTTCAGCTTTGTTCTTCTCTCTCAAGCATGCTCTGGCTATTTGGGGACTTTTGTAGTTCCATTCAAATTTTAGGAATGTTTCTTCTATTTCTGCGAAAAATGCTTTTGGAGTTTTGGTAGGGATTGCATTGAATCTGTAGATCACTTCGAGTAGCATGGATGTTTTAACAAATTAATTCTTCAATCTACAGACATGGGAATATTTTTGCATTTTATTTGTGTACTCTTCAATTTCATTTATGACTGTCTTACAGTTTTTAGAGTGTCGCTCATGGTGCAATAGTAAACGGGATTGTTTGCTTAATTTCTCTTTCTGGTAGATTATTATTAGTGCATAGAAAAGCAACTGAATTTTGTACATTGGTTTTGTATCCTGAAACTTTACTGAATTTGTATGCTACTTCTAAAATTTTTTTGATGGTGTCATCAGGGTTTTCACTATATAAGATCATGTCATCTGCAAACAGAAAACTTTACTTCTTTCTCTCCAATTTGGATTCCTTTTACTTCTTTTTCTTTCCTAATTACTCTGGCTAGGACTTCCAGCACTATATTGAATAAAAGTGACAAAGTGGGCATCCTTTCCTGTTCCTGATCTTAAAAGAAAAGCTTTCAGCATTTCACCACTGGGTATAATGTTAGTTGTGGGCCTGTCATATGTGGTCTTTATTATGTTGAAATACATTCCCTCTATGCCTAATTTGTTGAGAGTCTATCATGAAAGGATGCTGAATTTTGTCAAATACTTTTTCTGTATCTATTGAGATGATCATATGATTTTTAGCCTTCATTTTGTTAATGTAGCATATCACATTAATTGATTTGCGTATGTTGAATCTTCTTTCCATTCCAGAAATAAATCTCACTTTGTCATGGTGTGTGGTCCTTTTAATCTACTGTTGAATTAAGTTTTCTAATATTTTGTTGAGGATTTTTGCATCTAACTTCATCAGGGACGTTGGCCTGTAATTTTCTTTTCTTGTAGTGTCCTTGTCTGGCTTTGATACCAGAGTAATAGTGGCCTCACAAAATGACTTTGGGAGTGTTCCCTTCTAGCAAGAAACTGGAAGATAGGCATTTTTGCTGTGCTGAGCCCAAGCAGCAGAGCTGTAGGAAGTGCTGTGTGCCTGCTTTAAAACTACTTTTTATTTAAATTGGTTCCAGGGACTTGTGAATCCCAAGCATCATTGTTTTTAGAGCTATGTGATTTGACAGTGCATCCCTCAGATGGCAGCTACAAAAGTTGGAGTGCTAGTTGTGTCGATAAGCTCATTCCAAGAAGAAGATGGAAAATTGGTTTTATTGTTAGAGTCAGGCAGAGAGACGATTTGAGAGAAGAGCCCACCAGCTCTTTGGGGTTTGCAGGAGGATCTCAGTCAGCAACTAGACGCTGGCTGATTAGAAGCCAGACCCTCAGGCAGCAGCTTGGTAAGGATGTAGTCAAACCCCTTGCAGGGAGAAACTGGGAAATGAGGATTTCTTCCTGTTCCCTCTACACTGAGCCTGAGGGTGCAGCCATGGAGAGTGCTCAGGTGCCTGTTTAAAATCTGCTTCTTTGTTTGCTGTAGTCCTGTGGGACTCATTAATGCAAGCCCCGTTGACTCGCAGAGCTAGGTGATTTGGGTCTGTCCCTTGGGTAGTAACTGTAAAATTTGGAGTGCTAGATGTATGAACAAACTCCTTTCTGGGAGATGCTATTGACTTGGTTTTATTGTTAGACTAGCTGGATGGAAAGGGCTGGGGAAGTACCCACTGGCTCTTTCGGGCTCCAGGGAAGATCCCAGCCATACTTAGACACGGGCCATTTCCATGTAGTTTGTCAGTCACCCAAAATGCAGAAGTCACTCAACTAGTTTCCGGATTTCTCTCAGAAGGAGTTGATCCATGTGTAACTGTATGTTCAAAGTGTCTGTAGGAGGAGGGAAAGTTAGAAGCCTCCTATGTCATCACCTTGGTGACATCCTCAGGGCCATGTGACTGCCTGTATGAAAATACAGAGACCACTTCCAGAGGCTATGGAACTTCATCACACTGGCCATGACATCTGCCATGACAAATATTTTAAACATCTGTTAAATTCTTCCATTGTTATGTTATTTTGATTTTTTTCCAATTTTTAAGTGCATGTCTATGCTAGGTTTACTTGCAAGATATTTTATAACTGATATATATTTCTTGTGAATAATATCAACACACCACTGCATTTTTTTATATTTACTCTTTTCATTTTTTATGTTATTATTCAATCTTGCCATGTGTCTAAGACAACATTTACTGTTGTATTAATTTTATTTTGTTCTTAGTATCGCTTTTAAAGTGCCATTCTTCTCAGCAGTGTTAATTTTTCTTTCGTTTCTTTAACTCTGCCAGCTTGCTTTTATCTTTTTTGTCCTTTTTGACTATATTCTGTGCTTTGAATTGTGCTCTCTTTTTGAATTATTTTAAAATTTTGTGGGTTTTTTAAAGAATTAATGTTCTATAATATCTCTTAGAGAATGAAGAACAAATTATTTTAGCTCTTCTATTTCCCAGAGTAAACTATGTGTGTACTTTTAATTTGTCTTTACTTGTGTTCCTTCCCTTATGTTTCCTTTTCTTTTCTTCAATTTTAGAATTTTTCTTAAAGTTATAAATGTGTATAGCATAAAAAGTCAAATAACGTTAAGACATAAGGAAAATAAGCTGCCTGGATCATCATCCCAAATTTCTCATACTAGCAGTAAACTAGTACAATGTTTATAGCTACTCTTTTTGGTATTTTCTTCCAGACTTTTGTATGACAACTTTAAACTATTTCAGTGACTCCTTTAAACTGTCCATTGTTTATTTTTCAATGTTTTAGATCAAATATTATATATTATCTATATTATACACACACTTATATTCCTTTAACTGTATATAATATATTCCTTTAACTGTGTATAATATATCCCTTTAACTGTATCCTCAATCCCTTTCTTTTCTTGAGGAGCACTTACTCTGAAGGTTGGTAAGCCATGGCTGCATCCAGGGTGAGATAAAAGTACTTTGGCAACCTTTTGCAAGTCTGCATTCTTCTGTGGATCAGCTGACTTTGGCAGTGCACTCTTATGTAGGGGACTAAAATCAATAGTAGGAACGCCAACCACCTTCAAACCCCTCCACACTGTGGTTCTTCTGCACACTTCTCAGTATGCTTATTTATAAGACAATTTGGTAAAATCAGTATTTGGTGTTTATATTATCATGACTATATAGGCATTTTCATAACTGAGCTACAAATTGTTCTATGAGTACATTTGCCTTTCTTGTAGTTCCCTTTTCTGCCCCTGGAATTAATAAAGCCTTCACGTGTGTGTGTGTGCACGCGCGTATGTATGTGTGAGTTCCTACACATTTATCATTAATTCAGCCTATAACTTTCCAAAATAGAAAAAATAAAAATAAAAAACCACAAAAAAGTGACCAAAAACATTTTGCTATGGCCAAGCACACCAGGTAGTCCTTCTTGTCTTTTTCATCACTTACCCCATACTCCCAGAGATTTCATTCCTAGATTCTTCCTTACTTTTGCTTTAAAATAGTTAATTTCTGTAGTAGGAATTTGGTCTTATAAAGAGAGGTCTAGTTTTGTGCTGGCCCTGGGAGCAGGGGTAACCATAAACTCCTGGAATTTTCTAATAGAAACATCTTTGTTTTTCATGGTGGGCCCCTAGGACAACAACTGACAGTGGGCTAACAAAGTAACTTGAAGTGGAGCTGGCCGCTCTGATAGCCCTAGAGTAAGGGTAGTGCTATAGCAGAAAGACCAAACATGTGATTAGAGGATTGGGAGATGGAGTCTTGTGATATAACTCTGACTTCCAGGTGGGAGAATAGGCTGGAGATCAAGTTTAACAACACAGGGAATGATTCAATCAATCATGCATAGGTAATGAAACCTCAATAAAAACTCTAGACGATGAGGCTCAGGTGAGCTTTTCTGGTTGACAGTACTCTTTTAGTATTGCCACACATTGATCCTGAGAGGGTAACATATCCCTGAGGATGTTGGAAGTGTCACATTTGGAACCCTCCCAGAATCTGCCCTGTGCATCTCTTCCTTGGGTTGGTTCTAACTGGTATCCTTTATGCTATAATAAACTGTAGTGGTAAAGACAGCATTTTTCTGAGTTCTGTGAGTCATTCTAACAAATTATTGAGCCTGAGGGAGTCCACAGGGACCCTCAGATTTGTAGCCAGTTGGTCAGAAGTGAGAATGCCCTGGGGACCCCTGATTTGTAGTTGATGTTTGAAGTGAGGGAAGTCTTGTGGCGACTGTTTCCTCAGACTTTGCAGTTTGACCAAACTTATTGCAGTTGATGTCAGAACTCTTGGGCAGACTTGGCAGTCTGGAGAACTCTGCCCTTAATTTGGTAATTTCTAAAGTGTACTGCCCAGCTATGGTACTAAGTCTTTCCTTCAGCAGTGCCCTGAGAATTTTCTTTCCTTTTTTTCTAGGAGAATCTTCTCTTTTGTATATGCCACTTTTTGTTTTCTAATTTATTCTCTTATATCAGTAGGTTCTAGAGAAAGGGTGAAGGGGATGTAAATATTTTGGGATCTTTCATGTCTGAAAATGACTTGATTCTCTGTTCATAGGTAATTGTCATTTCAGTTTGTACAGACATCTAGATTGGAAATCATTTTCCCTCAAATTTCTGAAGGGGTTGTTCCATTGACTTCTTGCTGCAGCCATCCCACAGTATTGTTGTTTTGCCATTTTTAGAAACTTTTAGTTAACTCTATTTTTGATGTTTTGAAATTGTCACTATTACGTTCTTTGAGTAGGATCATTTTTTCAGTAAACGTGTAGGTCACAGGTAAGCCCTTCAGTCCAGAAATTCATGTTCTTCAAGTCTGGCAAAATTTCTGGCAGTTTATTTTTTGATAATTTCTTCCCCAAATCTTCTCTGTTCTCTCCTTTTGGATCAACTATTCATCAAATATTGATCATCCAGGATTGTCATCTAACTTTCTTAAATTATATTTCTTTGTCTTTTTCTGTTTCTTTATGAAAAGGCTATTGGTTTGTGGAATTTTTTCAGTCATCGTATTTGTTTTTCTCCTCTGTTTTAACTGGAAATATCAAGTCCTTGTTTTGTTTTGCTTTTTGTTTTATTGTTTTCTTTTGTTGCATTTTTTCATTTATATGTTTTAGGAATTTTAATACATTTCACCTGTGATAATTGGAATAATATTTAAAATATTTAACAATCAGTACAAGAAGGACACCAACAACTTAATGTGGACTTAGGGGTTTATTATACTGTGAGTACTAGCAGAATATGAGACACAGGATTTTGTATGTTATTTTACTTTTATCTTATTTTATGTTTCATACTCTTTTTTTCCTACTTCAAAAAAATAGACTTGTTATTTTTATTTTTATTTTAATTGTGATGGTTATAAACTTCTACAGTAAAAAACCTTAACTGAACTTATATTTCTAAAATTATTCATATCCATATAAAATAGTACTTGTTGACTTGTTTATATTTAACATAAAGGAATGAACTTGATTTACATTTTTCCAAGGGTTTTTTTTAGACTTATGAATTTTGTTGGCATAATATTATATAAAAGCAATTTTGTTTTTCCATTTTTGTTTAATTAATTTAGATTAGATTTAGATACATTATTTAAACAGATTTAAATATCTTATATATATATATATAGCATTTCAAAAATTAAATAAGTGCATTGATTTGAAAACATATTTTCAACATTTTTTAAGCTTAGTCTTGATTTCTGTGTGGAATTAAAGCAAATGGAGTCTGAAATATATTTGCTTGCTGCAATAATTTGTTTTCAAAATTGTGTTCTTCTTCTACTTCTTGAGAATTATATTTCTTTATGTCATAAAACTTCTTATGTGCATTTTCCCCGTCTTTGAACCATCAGAGTCTTTTCCATATTCTTTATTTGTCACCAAAATTTAGATATTACACTTTTCAGGTGATTCTACACTTTTCATCCTGACGTTATTAGAATCATCAAGTCTTATGCTGTGAGTTGATATAGGTTCAGTGACTCAGATGTCTAAAGCAATTGATGAGCAGAATGACTGGAAGACTAAAACAAGTCAATTTTGATACCACCGTCTCTGTATGGCTCCTTTTCTGTGCTTGTTGACACCATCTTGTTTTGCTTAGGACTGTGTGCTGAGTAAAGATAAGTGTAATGATTTATCTAACTTTCTCTCATTTAGAGAGTATCCTTCCTTAGTAATTGTGCATTCCAGGTCACATTTTCCATATATAAGGAAAACTATTAGCAAATAAACACAGAGTCTAGAGTATTTTTATTTTAAACACAAAATAATCACATTTCTATTTTTTCTTTCATAAAGTTATATTGCTGAATTAAAATATCCTATGACTTACTCATAGAAACATGGATAATAGAACATGACTAGCTGACCACTTAAAGCTAAGCTCTCTTTGAAGACGTGCAAGGGAGAATCATGAGAGAAATTCCCAGTGGGAACATTTAACTTCAGGCTAAGATTCAAGTTGCTTTAATAAGACTAAAGTTTGGGAAAAATTCACCAAAACGTATTCTAGGCTATCATTTCTTTCAAAAGTACTAATTAATTCGTTAACTTAATAAAATAACCACGTGCTTTACAAGAAGAAAATAAGATGCAAATCCAAGTAATCTGTTTTCTTAAAAATATGCTAGGTTATTTTGAAAAGGGATTATAGATATTTTGTAATCAACAAGTATAAAAAGTGTTTACTTCCAATTAAATTATCTATGACCTAAGCATTGCTGTGCAGACTATGTGTCTGTTTCCACCACTATAATATAGAGGCAACATGCATAAATAGTTGGTAATAGTTTGTATTTTGTTCTTTGAAAGATGAAACATCTCTTTTTATCAGTTGGAAGAAGGAATCCAAGTCAATGGAATGAAGGCAATGTTAGAATACTAACTAGTAATTTCCAGGGGTGGTCCTAGAGTCTATGCAAACTCAAAATTTCAATGTGTGCACCTATATTTCACAACACATCCGAGGCAGCCAGGAAGATCCATCGTGTCCTCTCTGAAAAGTTGTTGATATTTCTCTCCCAGTTAATTTTCAGAATTATTTGGAGATTTTTAGACTCCATTAGATTCCAGATCTAGCAGACACTGACAATAGATATCACACTTAATATTTTAAGTTCATTGCATGGAAACATTAATCTAACATAGACATTATTCTAATATATAGGCTAACATAGATTATTCTAAAGACACATACAGCTTATATCAAAATGCCTGTGGAACTATACAGTTAGAATTTGGGAACATGGAATTTTATTTTATTTTATTTTTTTTAGTGAGGAAGATTGGCCCTGAGCTAACATTTGTTACCAACGTTCCTCTTTTTGCTTGAGGAAGATTGTCACTGAACTAACATCTGTGAAAATCTTCCCCTATTTTGTATGTGGGATGTCACCACAGCATGGCTTGATGAGCAGTGTGTAGGTCCACCCCCAGGATCTGAACTTGAGAACCCCTGGCCACTGAAGTGGAGCATGTAAACTTAACCACTATGCCACTGGGTCAGTCCCCCAGGAACATGGGATTTTTAATAAGATAGATGTGGGGTTTTTTTTTGAGGCCTAGAAACTCATCTTCAATTATATTCTAATTTTATAGAAGTTCTGCTTCAATCGACCTCACTTTCCCTATCAATAAAATCAAGAAAATAATACAAATTTACAGACTGATATAGATTAAATGTCATGTATACACATAAGTAAACATCTCTCTTTTTATATCTACATCTTTAGTACATCTATATTATAGGTATAGCTATTTCTATTACTAATAGTCCATCTCTTGTTTTTTCCTTCTACACCCTGAGCTCAATACCCTGTCACACAGGAAATGAGCAATATCTCAGGAAGGAATATGACTGTCGAAAGAAGAGAAAAGAAAGAGGTCTCTTCCTGCTTTTTAAGTTTTAGAGTTCTAGACACAGAATGGAGTGGAAAGAATTCATGGCAGACTACATTTGGGAGCAAAAACCCTATCACAGACAACCTTTAACCATCTTCAAATAGAAAATGATCCTCAAGGCTATGGAGAGAGGCCACACCAGGGATGTGAGGAGAGTTGGGGTCCTTCACAGAGATCCTTGAATCCTGCTTCCTTGGTCAAGCACTGTGGAGATCACAGGGATAAGTTTATGAAAATGGAGTACAGAGGGAATGTGGGCTTCCATCTCAGGTTGACTGCTAAGAAGCGTCTTAATCAACTCAGGCTGCCTAACAAAATGCCATAAACTGAGTGGCTTATACAACAGACATTTTTTTTCTCACAGTCTGGATGCTGGAAGTCCAAGATCAGGGTGCTAGTATGGTTGGTTTCTGGTAACAGCTCTCTTCCTGGCTTGCAGATGGCCACCTTCTTGCTGCCTCCTCACTTGGTGGAGAGGAAGAAAGAGAGCAAGCTCTCTGGGACCTCTTCTTATAAGGTCACTAATCTTATCATGAGTGCCCCACCCTTATGATCTCATCTAAATCTAATTACCTATCAAAGTTCCTTCCCAAATACAATCACATTGGGGGTTAGGGCTTCAACATATGAGTGCTGGTTGGGAACACAATTTAGTCCATAGCAGAATAAAGACCCCAGAAAATTAATGACTGCATCAAGTATTTACAGAAGAGAGGATCTTAGAGAGCTTCACAAATTTCTGTTAACGTTATAGGGTATAGAAGCAACAACATGGATTTTATGTTTCTAATAGTGGCACAGAATTTATAGTCACTGCACCTGAAGTGGTATTGTGGACCAGAATGTAAGAAAATCCGTGATTGACCTGTGCGGATCCAAAAACAAATATTTTGTGACAGAGAAGGCAATGGCTATACCGACAGATGCCAAAATGGAATATGACATCAATAATCAGATGCCCCCACCCCAAATAGCTTGGCTTTATCCCAGAACCTCATTTCATGGTCATTATAAAAAACCCCTTTGAAATTTGATAGGACACTGGGGGTAAAAGAGGCAGAAACGAAACGAACTGAAACAAAGTCTGTCATCTCTTAAGGATGGATGTTTGAAACTAGATCAAATTTTAGACAAACAAACAAGCAAAATAAAACAAAAATCCTTGCATATCTGAATGTGTGGACTGTTTTAATTAAAGATGTCATTAAAGTTTGCTAATCAGATGTTACTTTGAATGAATCCTGATTGTCATCACTTCCCATGCATTTGGTCTCTCGTTTTGAAATATTTTACTTTCATTGAAGTGTCACATCAATCTCTTTATTAGGATAAACAAAAAAGAAAGCATGCCACATTTTACAGTCAGTGTATTTTTAAATCACCTTCAAAGAGGGTGGGTTATATAGTCTTCAAAGGCAGCTTCCCTCATTCTTTCTATTATATCAGTATCATTTTCTTTATTGAACATTTCATAGAGGAGTTCTACTGTAGCAGCCACTCCTATTTGTCAGTCAGCACGACCAAACGAGTTGTAGGAGGAGTGTAATTGCCAAATAGTTCTAGCCTGGTGAAGTGGATAATGAGAAGCGCAGTGAACATGGATTTAGGCTGTGTGTGTGTGTGTGTGTGTGTGTGTGTGTCTGTGTGTGTGTGTATGCTTGTATATTTATGAGTCAGCATTTCAATTCTCTTTTATCATTCCTATTCTTCACAAATGAGTCTATGTTTTTAACAGTACTGCAGAGAAAAGCTCTGATTTTAACTAAACAGGGAGGGGGTTCCTGTCTGAACTGAACAGTGTGAGAGCCTCGCAAACTAAGTCTAAGAGAGACACTGAGTCATCTAACTATTAAGTAGTTTTTAAAAATCAATTTACCAAGCACTCAAGGGATAGACAATGTTTGTACACGGCATAATGGCATTGGATTTCAAATTTTTCCATCCCAACAGTGAGTTCAGATCTTCAAAGAGGGACCTGATCCTATGTTTTACACACTCATTTTGGGTAAAAACAGTTTCCTTTTGTCTGTTATCAATTCACACTTTTCAGCAGAAGAAATAAAGACAAAATAGCACAGACTCTTGTTTAACTGACTGACATAAACGACATATGCTATGAGTCTCCTCTGGATTCTTTATAATTTCTAAGGGTTTAATTAAAAAATTGAAAAGTTGACACATTTCAAAAGGATTTGAGTGAATTAATTCATAGTAGTTTGTCTTATTGATAATAGTCTCTAGACACTTAGTTTATTTGCAGTGATTAAGCTTTATTACACATAGCGAGGTGAGATTATTGAAGAGTTTATTTGATCGATGGCCCATCTCTACACTTCCCAACTCAAAGGTGCAAATCAGGTTTTAGAGAAAACCAAGAAAGCTTGTGAGTGTTACTTAGAATCCAGGATGAGTAAATTGCTCTTCCCATCATACACCCAGGATGTGTGTCTCTCAAAGATAGGATGTGTGTGCCCAGGATGCTCCTAGTTAGGTTGGCTTGATATCTGTTGGTAAAGATCACATCTCTTAAGCAGCACGTCTTGGTGGCTGAGCTTTTCCATGCCGAAGCTCTTTTTCTACAGTCCAGTCACACTGCCCTAATCTGGTGATTTGAAGCCTTGACAAATCACAGTAGGGCATGGACATTGATGTTAGTAACTAGGAACACCATCAACATGCTTTGACATATGTAATGTTTTCTTTCTTCAATTAAATATTATTCAAGAAGTTTGTATATGCATTTCCCTATTAAGATTTAAAGATTTTAAGTAACTTCTTTTCAGTGTACATTATGTCTACGAATTTTATATACACATATTTCTCGTGGGTGTAAGTACAGAGAGGGTGTAAAAGGAAATTTGATTAAGCCAAATAGACAGAAAATAAAAGAAATTTGCCAAAAGAAGGAGGAAATGATCAGCAGTAACAAAACAAAAGGACAGACCAATAGTGTTTTACAAAGATAAATTGACTGAGTCTCATAGCTCAATTGCATGTCTCCAGGAAGATGGAGCCTATGATGAGCTCTATTAATTGTAATTAAATCACAATAAAACATAATAAAGTAGATAGTAAAGTGAGGTACCACAAGCTGCAACCAAGACTTTACAGTAAACGTGGTTGAGATTGAGTTTGCCCTTTGTACTCTATGGTCTTCATGTAGATCCACTCAATAAAACCTCACATGGACCCCTTAGGCGGGTGCCTCCATGATCTTTATTTCCCCGATGATGTAACCAAGTCACAGAAAGGTTGTCCAAAGTTATATAACACATGGAGTGACGGAGGCATTTGAACCCAGGCAGTCTGTTCCCAGAGCCTACCAGCTCTAAGTCACACAAAATAAAAGTTGTTACTTCTGTGTGACTCTAACCTGGTATCAGGAAGAACATGAGCTGGCGGGTAAACCGCAGTTTTAGGGTGGAATGTGATTTGTCGCTAGTCAACTGGGGACTTTGTAGAGGTCACATTGCTTGACTCTAGATCACCAACCTGGGTGAAAAGCAGAAGTTAGACAATAACATCCTGCATTCAGTAATGAATCAAACTCAAAAAGAATGTTCTCAATAGTGGAAATCTTAGACAATTTCTATTTTAAAAATTGGAAGGAGGCGATTTTAACATTTTCAACTACTGTATTTTGGAAAGGAAAGAATAATAAAAATAGCTTAGACGGTGAGTCAGCACAAGGATATTGACTTACACAAGTCTTCAGGGAGCCGCATGCATACTGATGGAATAGAACATCCCCATGATCTATTCCAAGTGCCCCTCTTGAGGTAACCCCCGCAGCTGGCTACTGTTCCTTACCCAGTAAAGTAACTCTAGGAGACATTTATCATTTTGAGGGGTCTCCACATCTATCTCATAATTTCTAATTCTGGAAAACCTCCAATTTTATATGGTTTGGATGAGAGGCAGAGCTTCACTCCCACAATACAGGCTGTCATTCTTCTGGTCACATGGCCAATTAAAGGCTCTTCTAAGGATGGATTTCCTTATTGTCACCCAAGATAGCAATGACATCTAACAGATGATTATTGAACTTCTTCTTGACCTTCAGAAGCTCCCTTGGTTCTTGACTACTTTTCAACCTTGTCTTTCAATCTCCCTTCAAATCTGTGATTTCCCGCTATCCCCCTTTTTTCACTGAAGCCATATCTTTCTACACCATTTTTGGGATTTCATACAGCTTCTTGACATTTTCTTCTGGACTCTACCTTAGATTATTTTTATTTATTTATCTATTTTTATTTTTTATTTATTTATTTTTTTGAGGAAGATTAGCCCTGAGCTAACATCTGCTGCTAATCCTCCTCTGTTTGCTGAGGAAGACTGGCCCTGAGCTAACATCCGTGCCCATCTTCCTCTACTTTATATGTGGTACGCCTACCACAGCATGGCTTGCCAAGCGGTGCCATGTCCTCACCCGAGATCTGAACTCGTGAACCTGGGGCCGCTGAAGCGGAACATTTGAACTTAACCGCTGTGCCACTGGGCTGGCCCCATATTAATTATTTTTAATGGTACGCTTTTCTTCTGATTGTTTACAATGTTTTCCCTTTCTCTTATTCTAAAGGCTTTTTGTTTTTATGGGCCTCATGTTGCTTTCATTTTTTAATTAATTTTAGAACAAGACAAGAATCTTATTGATATTAAAATTTGCTAACAGTATAACTAGATTGCCTTCAAGTTCACTTTTTTCTATTTGTTCAATAGAAGGACTTCCTGTTTCTATCTACGACTGAAGGAATATTAATGCATATAATTTCCACACCAACTCCAGGTTCCTAGTATATTTTTAACAACTGAAATTCTGGCTAACTGGGGTATAATTGACCCCTCTCTTTACTGTCTTGCTCTTATCTGGAACTGTGAGCCAATGTAGAATGTAAAATACACTTTTCAGAAAGTGCTGTTATCAGGATTTTTTCCTTCATCTGGAAACCAATCGTTATTATTCCCCCAGGATATCATCTTATTAGAATCAGCGTGGGCTCAGTCAAAAGCATGCATGCATTCACATGCATGTGTATGAGTGCACACATATGCACACACAAGTAGAGGGATGGGGATGTGGATTTTTTCTGCTCAGTTTATAGAGATACATTGGAAATTCAAGCAGAGGTTACCATCCAGTGCTCCAGTTGTCAGAGGTGTTGTAACACTGAGTAGTCTGGCAATCTTTCTTTTTCATATTTTTTGAGTATTTTGCTGTTTATGGATAATGCTGCATGTAAGGCAACTTACTAGACCCAAGTTTGAGCCAGAATATCACCTTGCCTTTATAATCTTTATACTCCTCAAACATCTCAATCAGAGGCAAAAATAAAGTGATTTACCTTGAAGTGAATGAAGCTTAAGCCTCAAGATCGCTCATTTACATGGGCTCCTCCAGGATGATTCTTGGGGAGCCTACATTGCCATTTCAAAATAAGGTATTTTAACTGTAATTTTCCAAAACCATTGCTCCTTCCACTCTGACTTTTCCTACATAGCACACCCTTCCTTGTCATATAGTATGAAATGCAATGGGCATCTGGTTAATAGGAAGTTGACTTAGGGGTAAATGTCTAATGGGTTAATGGGGAACTCTACTGTGTATTTATTGGACATATTTATGTGATTTGCATATACAATTAAGTTATCACTCACTGTCTTGGTCCAGGAATGGCTTCCAGGAATACTAACACCCTCAGGACCAACTCTCCCCTGTTTGACGGCAATGACAAACTGGTAACTAGTGTAGTCAATTCAAAGAGTGTTTAAGTTTAGTCACTGTCCAAAAAGTCTTGGAACGCCTTGAAATCTTGTAGTTCACATATAAAAATCCTCGACAATGCTTTCGTAAATCTGACAGCAATCCTACAAACTTATGTTGTGTTAGCATAGTGAGTGTGAAGCTGAAATAAACATTTTTATACTATCAGATTTTGATCATTCATGTTAGAGGAATACCTAATTTTTCTTTCTGTTCTCTTGATAAAAAATGTAAAATTATTATCTATGACCAGTAGGTGATCATAGACTAAGCAACCAAAAATATAGGAAAAATATTAGAGACGAAATTATCTCATTTTTTTCTGGATTTGGTGAATTTGGTGGTGTTTGTCACATTTTTACAAATTTATTATATTTCCTCTTGCTTCATCCCAAATAAATAACCATGTAGGCATCTGATATTGTACTCATATACCTTATTTTTTTTCCTTAATGGAGGTTCCCCCCCGACACGTACACAATTGAATACACTCAGGTCACACAAAAGCTGGATCCATTCATGTACCCAGCATATGTTCAAACAAAACTTGGAAAAAAATAAAATAATAAAATTAACAATGTGGCAAGATAATAAAAAAAATGCACACAGAACACTTGCATTTCAAAACTGTGCTTTATGAAAAGACAATGAAATATAAGACAAATGTGAGTTGTCTTATTTGTATATTGACTTATTTTAAACTAAAATAAAGTATACTTGTCTTTGCTTATAGTCATTTCCATTGATTTTATCTTTCCTTCTCGTTGTAAAACTTAAATGTCAATAATTTAATTGAAATTATCAGCTGGTATCCCACTGCTGGGAAAACAGATGCAGTGTCATCCAGAAGAAACAAAAACAGTATATTGAGCACAAAAGGAATTTATCAGATTAAGTTTCCAGGCAAGGTAAAATAAGGTGCCTTGCTTGAAGTAAAAAAGATAGTTTTGTCTCCTCTTGTCCTATTTTTAAATAGCACCGCTTTCTGTGGAGAATCAGATAATGTTGTACCTATTACGGCTTTTATTTTTATCAGGTCATTAGAATAAAACAAAGCCTCAAGCAGCAAAAATTCTATTTTCATGCAAATCTTCTTAGTAATAAAAGATGAGCCAAGAGAAAGTAAAGGAAGTAACTGCAAGAAGTTGCCTCCAAATTAAATAGCATTTAAACAATTCCCATCAACTCTGAAATCTTTTATGCATTTGTTCTTAATTGTTCAAAGCAAGGAATTTTCTGAAACATACGTGGGTGCACTTGCCTTCAGTTGCTCTCTCTTTTTGGGTCTTATTTCATATTTGAAGTTAAAGAAATATATTAAAATTACAAACAAAGTTGATTTTTAATTAGGATGCTGGCAATTAGCTCACTCATTTATATCTCATTTCCTGTCTTCTCTGGCTTTAAGTTGTGTATGTCTTCAAATTACCTTTCTTAGTCAAAAATTGCATCTTTTCCTTCTCCCTTACACTATGATCTCTCATGTAATTCTCTTAGTATAGCAGAATCATTTTCATTATAACTGTAAAGAAACCTTAGTCATATTGCAGAAGGAAGATTCAAATTTTTGTTGTAAATATTGTTGTAAAGAATATTGAATAAACCATTACCAAAGACTGAAATTTGTGTGCTCAATTGGCAAAAATTAATATTTATTCTGATCTTTTTTGTCACAATTGTAGAACACCTTAGCAGTTACTTTAACCTCCTACTATAAGAAAAGTAGGGAGGCTGGCCCAGTGGCATAGTGGTTAAGTTTGTGCACTCCGTTTCAGTGGCCTGGGGTTCATAGGTTTGGATCTCAGGTGCAGACCCAGCGTGGCTTGTCAAGCCATGCTGTGGCAGCATCCCACATAACATAGAAGAAGACTGGCACAGATGTTAGCTCAGCAACATTCTTCACACACACACACAAAAAGGGAAAAAAATAAGAAAGAAAAGTAGGGTACAACAAGTTGATTATTTAAATTTGAAACATAAAAATTACAGAATACAGACAGTAAAATTATACCCATACAAAGAAATATCTCTTCTAGTCTTGTCACGTGGCAGCTCAGCAAGAGCAGCAGGAGCAGTATGCCATTTGTTCACAAGGAATCTGGTGGCTTTCCTGGGCCCTAGCTACTGGTCTCTGACATACTGTCTCCATGGAGAGTAGCTGACTCCATGGCCTTCACAGGAGAACATCAGAATGAACCTGGAATACCCTGATGATGCCAAAAGCAAGAATTGCAAGATTTTTGGGGGACAGTGCCGAAGAGCAAAGGATCAGCTTGGGAGCAGCTGCCTGACCATGTTAGTAACATGACAATTTTAGCAACATCGTACTGAAAATCTGAGCGAACAATTTAAATCTCTGTAAGGTCCTAATTATACTCCAAAAAGAAGAGTTAGAATAAAGTCTACAAAATGATAAATTACATTGACGTAGCCTTCCCCAACTACACTCTCATCAAGTATTCCTTCCAAACACATACAATATTCAACCACAAAGGTGTTTGTTTTGGGTTTTGTTTTTTCTTACTCATCACAGTTCCAGTGATATTTTGGTTCCTTGGACCCATTTCAACATGTCTTATAAAAAGGCTGCCCGGACAGCTGTTTTGCTGGGTCTCCCTTCCATTGTGCCCTGTTTCTCAAATCATATCTTACATTAAATAAATATTAAATGAAGCAAATTGAGGCACAACTACACAACGTGTACCTTGAACTTACACATGACACAGATGAACCACTACCCACATCATCACATCACACAAAAATGCCCCTCAACTTCATCATTTCCATGGCATGGTTTACAAAACACTTCTATAAGAGTTCTAAGATCTGACTTTGCTAGAGTCTGGAAGGGATTAGAAATGATAGTCTAATTATCTTTCTATGTAGCTAAGTAAAATAAGAATCGAAGAGTTTAAACACTGAATTTCAGGAGGTTATATAATTTGAGAACGTTACAGTAGATATTTAAATTCAGGGATGTTGATGCCAAAAGCCTGTTTCCATTACACAAATGCAAAATACTAAGTGATTTCCCAACAAACACTGTTTTTGGAGTCGGTGAGAAACGTGGGATTTAAAAAAGATTTCAAGATTCCTCAGTCCTGAAGAAATGGCCAGCATGGTTCCCTAAGCACCAACCTGGTACTAAATTACTGAGACACCTGAGCTAATCTGTTTAAGCATCTCTGTTTGCCTCTGCTAGCCCGTCACGTGAGTGGAACTGATTATGTCAATATAAAATAATCCAGCTCTGAAACAAATTCTATCTGTTGAAGTAGTTTGTGCACCAGGCCAGTGGTTCTCAATGCCACTCATTCCCCAGTGCCATCTGGAACAATGATGTGACCAGCTAAAGCAACAGAGCAAGGGAGTATAAAGTGAGTTCTCCATAAAATGAGGGTGGTTGTGGAACTTCAGACAGCTCAATAGGCCCTAAAATATGAGCATATTTTCACAAAGACTGCTCCTTCCTCTCTCCTCTGAGTAGACTGTAACACTTATCTCTATGCTAATCCCTGCCTCTATATCTAGAAGTAATATTTGTCAGCACGGATTTATGAAGCCCTAAGTCAACACTGTGGAATTTTGTATTTAACAATAAGTCGTGTTTCACGACTATGTCGATGTAGGACTCTTCTCATGCTAGGCTCACATTCCATCAGCCTGGCCCTGGTTTCAGCCACAGCTGAGTGAACACGTCCACATGGGCTTCAACTCTCTGATCACCTCCTTCTGACATCTCCTTGGCTCATTTTCTGCCCCTCGGCTTCTCCAGTGTACAGAAATTTGCTGGGAAGTTACTGTCAAGCAAACATGCCAACCTGGAATGTGGAGATCTTGAGGTTGATGCCTGTGGTAGAGGAAGCAATTCTAAAACACTAGGGAATGGACCCACAATGGAAAATACTTTTTCTGGTCCATCCTTGGGGAAACAATTCTAGAAGCTCATTGTATGTCTTTCAAAAGCTCCCAGAAGGGATCATGCCCCAGTTGCACTTGGAATTCTCAAATGGACTCTGTATTGGCTTTTTCTCCTTCTCATACACTCACATGTCTTGCACTCCTATTTCCTTGAACTATTCTGAGTTAAAGTACCTTCACACATATCCTCATCTCAGACTTTCATTTGGGGGATAACCCAAGCTAAGTCAATCTGGCCCTGACTTTGTAGACCAGCTGTGAAAACTTGGACTTTGGTCCTATTGATAAGACCTCACTTTGTATAACATTATAAAATGGAACTCCCCATCTCAGTCCCTATAATCAATCTCCTATGAATTAACAAATTCTTCATATTCTAGTCTCTCTAAGGCTGGTTTTGCTCTAATTATCCATTTTCCAAAGGATAGATTCTTTACTTTAAACTCCAGCCTTTTGGCTGTAGTCCTTCTGCCACTGCCTATGGGTCTGCGTCATCTTTTGAATTTAACCTAGTTCTGGATTCCCTGTCAGTGCGTCTTTTGGGGGCATATTCACCACCTCAATTTAGGCTATTTGTCTCTAACTGCTGTTTAAGTTAATCTGCTGCTCGAAATCAAGCTGCTGCCCAACGTAAAGTTTCTCTAACTACCTGTAACTGGGTCTCTTGTGCCTTCTCTGCCAGGGAAGTAGGTATAGTTCCAAGTTCTAGCCTCTCCTTATACATTCCATCCCATTGGAGTGACAGTGAAAGCACAATCCCACCTGGTTGGATCCCAAATTTGGATGTAGACAGAGGTGAATAAATCCTTCAACAACTATAAAACTGCTACCTAAAAATTCCATACCTTAGGAAGAGGACATTTTTTAAGCTTCATTAAATAGGAAGATATAGGATGCATCTTCTGTAGTATTAGAAAATTCTTTATTGGGCATAGCTTTTATTGACTTATAGGATTACCGGCATCTTGCTCAGCATCACACCTTCACTGGACAAGTTGGGTTTCAAGAACTTTAAAACATTTCTTGGGGTTGTGCTGGAGTGATATACCTTCAGGAGGCCTGTAATTTCCTAGATTAGGGGTCATTTCTGAAGTTGAGGCTGGAGACACAAATAGATATTATCAAAGTCTACTCCATTGCTTAATCAAGAAGGCCAAGTAAGGTACCATTTTGAAGAATGGGAGTACATGCTGACTATTGCACTGACCAAAGGACAATGTAGCTGCCAATGATTTGAGCTGCCTCTCCCCACCCCACGTGATTAGGGAGAATAATAGTTTCTTCTCTTCCAACTTCCAAATCTCTTTGGAATGCTGCTCCTCACAAACAGTGCTCTAACCTGGAACCATAAACCATAACAGACTTCTGGGAAATGTAGTGTTTGACTTCTCCCTTGCAATTTAGAAGTAAATTCAAGTGGGGACAGAAAAGTTACTGAGTTGAAAACAAACAATTCAGAATATATGGATTTTTGGAGGCACCTAGAAATTTTCTTTTAGGTCTACCTGAATCAGTCCCGAGCCTCTCCTGTACTGAAACACTGACGTTCCCTTACTAATTTGGTCATGTTGTGATTTCCTTTTTCCTTTTCTTCTGGTGAGCTTGGCTGAAAATGTTACAGATAGCTTCTTTCCTGTAAAAAATTTCCTGGCAAGAAGAGTTGTGGGAGTCTTCTCTGCTGTAGTGGGGATGCAGAAAACATATACGTCTCCAATGCACCACGGATTTTTCCTTGTTGATCCAAAAGGACATTTCCACTCTCTTTTAGTTATCTAACTGCTTCTTGATTTTTAAATTTTCCCTGTAGGGTATAAGAAAGACTTAGCATGTTTAACAAAACATTATCATATAAAACACATTGCAGTAATACTATCACAAAATAAAAGTTCTTCAAAATTATTTGGAACATAAATCACCAGTGGTATGAGAAATACTCTCATCCAGAATGATTCATTCTCTGATGAATCCAGACAACAGAGGATGCTTGTAGAATTAAATTCTTTAAAAAAAGGGATAATTAAGAATTCAACAGATGTGTGGTCTATATTTATAGTTTTCTTGTCTGTAAAATGAGGGTGAGGTACCAAATACCACCCAAGGTCATTGTCTACAATTCAGAGCCTATGACTCTAATAAACATATCACTACTATTCTTCTTTCCTATGTTTAAAATAAAAAGAAAGGATGTTGGTTCATGTCCACATACCATTTATTAAGCTCTTACTCTTTGCTAGACACTGTGGGTGGATTATCATCTCCATTTTACAAATAACTCATTTAAGGCTAAGAGAACTTAAGGAAATTACTCTGGGTCCACAGTTGGCACATTGCTCCCAAGTTCAAACCTAGGTCTGAGTCAAGTCTACACATATATATGCTTTTTGCTATACTAATTTTTGCGTCTGGGGGAGTTAAAGCACCCTCTCCTCTCCCATATCTACCTTCACTTTGCTCCCAAGCCTGGGATAGAGCCAGTTCAATCATATGTAATGGGCCTTCCTTTGTGATTTCCTTCTCAATGTTTGAACGCAAAGGTAATATGACAAAGATGGATGAAGAATTCCCAACTGCTTGGGCACCACCTCACCATAGAAAGGCTCTAAGTGGGTGCTTTTGTCCACCTGTACTGAGCTCTGTGAGGGATTTTCTTTTCTTTCGTTGCTTTCAGATTTAACTTTTCTTGTCATCAATGACAACATCTAGAGCTATGCTGGCCAATATAGTAGCCACTAGCCACATGTAGCTCCTAAACATGTTTAGTGTGGCTACTCCAAACTGATATGTCCTTTAAGAGCAAAATGCACACCCAATTTCAAAGACTTAGTGTAAAAAAAAAAAGGATTATAGGATATCTCCTTAATCATTTTAATTTTCTGCAAAATATTTTGACTATATTGGGTTACATAAAGTATAATTTCATTTATTTCTTTTTACTTTTTCATTTATCTTTTTTTCTTTTTAAAATATGACTATAAGAAAATTTTAAATTATATGTGAGGGGTTGGCATTATTCTTCTATCATACCGGTCTAATCTAGAGATCTGATATTAAAGTGCCATCCTGTGATAAAAGAGGCAGGATACTGTTAAGCCTGCTGTTATTTTTGGCATTAGGCTCACTAGTAGCCTATGAAATGAGTTGACCTTCTATAACGTACCAGTTTACCAAAATAAGAGACTGACTTAGGGTTGTGGCGTCAAATTGTAGGAAAACAAAAGATTACATGGCCCAGAAGATCCCATCACTAAATAGCCCTCATGAGCAATAGAAAATCTGAACAACAGATTCTACACTTGATCAGGGAAGTAAAGCCCTGCGTAGACTGTGAGAAGCCTCTGGTCCTTCCTTCTTAAACTTCTGACTCAACTGTATATCTGCAAAGAGAAAATTGGAAACTAATAAGGGAAAAATTATGGCTGCATTTCTGTGACTGGGGAACACTTTGTAAGAAACTACAAATTGCTGGTTGGGCAGCATATTTTCACAGGCCAGCACCATGTGCTGAGGGGGTAGCTCTTTCCTGGTTAGCACCTTGGGAAAGGTGTCCATCAGGTCAGGCAGGGTGCCAATGTGTTGAGTATTTTGGCTCTTGGCATAAATTCTCTTTTCTTCTTTATGCTGTATTGTACATAAGACTGAAAGATTGGCAAGGGGCTGCATATTAAGAACAACCATAAATTTGGAAAATTTAGAATCTTGCTTTAACTACAGTGGATTTCTGAACAGAAAAACAAGGAGGAATAAGATGACTTCTTTCTCAGTATAAGGGATGTTTTCTCTTCTCGGATTGTTTAGGAAAAGATATCTCAATGGAAGTAACGCAATCCAAGACTAAGAGAGAAACAACAAAGACTTTTAAATGTTTGGAAACATTCAGGTTTTAGGAATTTGGGACACCGCATAAGAATTAGAGAAATAATTAAATGATAAAATAAGAAGGCTTCAAAACTAGGCATATTATCAGAGTTTTTTCTTTGGCTTTGGACACCAGAAACTCAGAGATAAATAGGACTGGATGAAAATAGACTTATATGCTTAAATTCAAGCAAGATTTATGAACAATACAAAGAAATAGAGAAGAAAACAATTAGATTAAGTGACGTTAATACCTACATACAATAGAAAAGGAATAGGATCAATTTGAAGTAGTTTGAAAGGAATTAGGGGGCATTAAAGAGAAATGAAAATGGGCCCCAGAGAAATGAGGGGCGGAAAGAGAGATCTCCACGGCCTCAGGAATTTAAAAGCAGTCAAAAGATGGAGTTTGGGAAAGGAGCACATGGCACACGATGCAGTACTTTTTAAATAGCTGCCCAAGGATGCAGTGTCAGTAGTACCAATGGTTCCCATCTGGTTATCTATTGAGAGAGGTTTTCTAACAGGAGTAACTGGGAGCATAAGATGACAATCTGCTTGGAGGCAGGATTCTCAGACTGAAGGAATTGCACAGTAGAAAGCAGAAGCAGTAGCTCCCAAGACAGAAACATGGCAGCACAGGGCTCAGAAAGCCTCAGGATGCTTCTAGGAATGGGAAAACATGAAAACAAGGGCAGAAAACAGGGACCGTGGGACATTTCATATCATGACATTTGCTTGGAGAATGGCCTGTGGTGAGCGTGAGGAACTCTGCCTGTGTAGAGATTGTGTTTTATCTCTCTGGTCAAGGCTCATTATTGATAATTGAGGTACAAGAAATCTAGGAGTCAACTGAAAATTTAGAAGAAAATGGAAGTTTTGAATGTTTGGCACAAATGCTGAAAAGAAGGTGATCCCCATAAAGATTTGGGGGATGGGCAATAAAGCCATTTCAATTTCTAAATTTTACCAAAAAATAAAAGCAGATGTATTTGGTGTGCTCTCTTAGAGAGAAAAGAGATTCTGAGTGATATATTTTTTTCCCCCTTAGGATTTTGGAAACATAGTGTCAAATTAGTCTTTTGATAAAAGATTTCTTCCATTTGAGTGGAAAGTTCAAAGGTATCAATTTCTGGCTAACCAGCAAGCAGTGGCTTACCATTGATCAAGCTAAAAATTTTTAAAAAACAATTCTTTTTCTTTTGCCATGTTTTCTCTGACTACCATCTTTGTCCCAAATAGTACTATCTACTCTAGTCTGGAAATACTAGTGTACATGTAGGTTTTATAGAATTGGATGTTGGGAGCATAAATTTGGCTGGAGAAATGGTGTTGAAGAGCTCAATGCTTGGAATGTTTTCTGTTGCTATTCTGGAACTTTCAAAAACGGGAGTGGTTCTTAAATATACGCATCGGTTGCTGAGGAAGGCAGCCCTGGAGAATTATTGGCATCCCCTCTGTGATCAGGGTGAGGTCCCTCTGGGTGGGACTAAGTCTAATTAGAAATGATGAAGGAAATGGGATGCTTTGTCAATACTCTATTCTTAAATTTATCTCTGGGTAGAAAAGAGAGCAATTAATTTTGTTTTAGGTTTAATTCATCTGTGGGAACTGAGTGGACTTCTTGATGGGGGAGCTGACATATTAGGACTTTCTAGGGTACAAGTAACTTGGAGGAATTATATATTATATATTTTCAACATTTTATTATCGAGGCTTTCGCTCTCATCTGGGACACAGTATAACACTGTCTTCGACCCCTGATTGAGCAGCAGAGCTGTCATAATTCGGACAGGAGATCTGTCTGTGGAGTACAGTACATGCTTTGGGGTAAATTTAATAACCTATCTTGATAGATTCCAGAGGATTTGGGTGCAAAAATAAAAGATATTCATGAAAGGCCTTGAAGCATCTGAAGGTTCAAATCCTTTTTCCTGGATTCTCAGCACAACTGAAAGTGGACACAAAGGTTTAACAGAATTATTTTTTGTACTTTGCTGATGTTCTCCCTTCATAGGAAGACCCACCCCACTGAGTGACCAGTATAGTCTACACTTCCACTTTTTTTCCCAAGGGGAGCGCAATGTTTCTTTACCTCATCCATTACCCTACAGGTAAGTCTGGTTAGAGAATAGGATGTATATTTGGCCAAAATCCTAGAGAGTGACTTTTCAAAATTCATTCCCTTTTTGTTTATTTTCTCCTATTCTTTTTGGCAGCTAGTGCAGTCATATGTACCCATGGCTGCTTTTTAATGAGGAGGGGAAACCTAGGGTGAACAGTTTCAATTGGTTTTGCCCTATAGATTAGCCAGACTTAACTAATAAAAATGGAGGACACAAATGGAGTGGTTATACTTTTCCTTATTCCTCTGCTAAATGCAAATGAAAACCCTGGAAATTATATATTAAACAAGCATAAGAATATCCTGAAAGGTGGGGAGAAGAAGGGATCTTGGGAACCACAGCATGAATGGTGGTGAATTCCCTGATTTTCTTTTTGTCTCGTATATCTCAGACTATAGCTGAAGACTCTGGTAACCTGGAAATACAAATGGGTGAAGACAAAAAAGCCCCAACAAAAGCCTGTTATCTCTAGCCAAAAGGCCAGGAAAAAGGCAATCTAGCAAGATGGAAGACTTTTAGACAATGACTCTACTCCAGTCAAACACCATAAAAATAACTGTGTTCCACAGCAGCAAAGGCTGAGTGGGGAACCTAGACTTCCATCCTCATGAAGTTGTGATAAGGCACTCTGATATTTCTGGTAGGGTAGTGGCAGAGAAGACCAAGTAGGGAGCCAGTACTTTCCTTCTTGCCAGCCATTAAGGAGGTTCCCTGATCCTGTGCTATCGGTGGAAATCACGTGGAGATCTTAGACTTCAATCCCCTCATATAGTAAAAAGGTGCCCCTTCCCCTCTCTGTTAGCGGGGTGTTAAAGGAGGCCTACCGGAGAGTCAAGGCTTTCACCATTGCCCAGAGGTAATAAAGCCACTTCTGTTATCATGTTGCACAGTTGTCAGTGGAGATCACATTGGGAGCTGACAGTCTTATCCTTACCCAGCAGCAATGCACACCCATCTAGCAGTAATGAGGAAGCACTCAATTACAGGTGTCAAAGCGTGTCAACTATAGAAGCTGGATTTCTACCTCTACTCGGAAATAATGAAGTGCCCCCTCTCCTTCTCTCATTAGGTGTCAAGGCAAACTAAAACAAAACGTTTAAATAACAGGTGGTATCTAAACATAATATAAAAGTATCCAGATTTCAATAAATAAATCATTTATCATACCAAAAACTGGCAGAATTTCAAACTGAATGAAAAAGACAACTGCTAGATGCAAACTGTGAGATGACAGAGATATGAAAATTGTATGACAAAGATTTTAAAGCAGCCATCATAAAGTGCTTCAATGAACAATTACAAATATAGTTGAAACAAATGAAAAATAGAAAGCCTTAGCAAAGAAACAGAAAGTGTTATCAAAGAAAGAGAAGACATGAAGAAGAAACAAATGGAGATGTTAGAAATAAAACATATATAATTGAAATGAAAAGATCAGCAGATGGACTCAAAAGCAGAATGAAGGGGAGGGAGCAAAGCAAAGAATTAGTAAACTAGAAAACAGAACAGTAGAAATTACTCAATTTGAACAATAGAGAGAAAAAAAGAATGAAGACTTAGGAATATGGGGGACTATAATAAGAGATCTAGCATTTGTGTTATTGAAGTTCTAGACAGAGAGGAGAAAACAAGTGGTGTTAAAAAAATAATCAAGAAAATAATGCCTGAAAAATCCCCAAATTTGGCAAGATATGTAAATATACAAATTAAAGAAGCTGAATGAACCCCAAACAAGATAAAGTTGAAGAAATGCATACCAAGACACATCATAATTAAACTTCTAAAAACCAAAGACAGAAAAAAAGTCTTGAATGCAATCAGAAAAAAAAAATGACACCTTACTTATATGGGGAAAACAACTCAAATTACAGTGGATTTCTCATCAGGAAGGACAGATGCTAGAAGGAAATGACACAATATATTTCAAGTGCTGAAAGAAAAGAATTCTGTCAACCCAGAATCCTATACACAGCAGAAACATTCTTCAAGAATGAAGGAGAAAGAAAGCATTCTCCAATGAAAGAAACCTAAGACAATGTGTAATCAGCAGACCTACACTAAAAAAATAACTAAAGGAAGTTCTCTAAACAGACAGGAAATGATGAAAGAAGGAATCTTAGAATGTTAGGAAGGAAGAAGAAACGGTAAGCAAAAATATGGGTGAATATAATAGACTCTCTTTCTCCTTTGAATTTTCTAAGTTATGTTTGATGGTTGAAAAAAAAGATGGGACTAGTCTAATATGATTCTAAATATATGTAGGGGAAATATTTAAGAAAGATTATGTTATAAATAGAGGAGGGTAAAAGGATATAAATAGAGGTAAAGTTTCTATGCTTCACTCAATTGAGTACTCACCATGGGCAAAGACTTGAACCCAAGAACGTAATGCATGCTGTATCCTTGGGGTGATATCACCTCTTAGGGGGCAAAACTTGTTTTTTAGGATTAAAAACTTCTTACTTGTCTTGTGTATAAAGCACGATTATACACTCAGTACATAAATATACAGTGTGTCTGGGGTAAAAAAAAACAATGTAATGGGGATGCTATTTGGAAAAATAAAAAGCTTCTTGAGATGTGATAAAAGGATTGAGAAAGGGCTGGCCCCATGGCCGAGTGGTTAAGTTTGCACGCTCTGCTGCAAGGTGACCCAGTGTTTCGTCGGTTTGAATCCTGGGCATGGACATGGCACCACTCATCGAGCCACGCTGAGACAGTGTCCCACATGCCACAACTAGAAGGACCCATAACTAAGAATATACAACTACATACGGGGGGGCTTTGGGGAGAAAAAGGAAAAAACTAAAGTCTTAAAAAAAAAAGATTGAGAAACACTGCTCTACAATAAAAAAACAAAATTAATTGATTGCTTTGTATATCTTCCTTTGAATCTGTTTTGGCAATAAGTGTCTGCTTAAGGATTTGTGAATGCAATATGCAGATCTAATGAAATTTTATGTAATCTTAGCTAACAACTGGCCTAATATTGCAAAAATTATATAGTGAATGATGACTGACAGGGGACCAAATAGCCATTACAAAATTCATGATCATAGAGATTAACCTCATGATTATAACAGAAGGTCTTAAGTTCTTAGATGAGAAGGGGAGAGGTAGGAAAGGAGAGAGAGAATGAGAGAAACAAAGAGAGAGAGAATGAGAGAGAGGGAGGAGAGGAGAGAAACTCTATCACTTTCCCAAATTTGGAAATGTATGCATTTTGGTGGAAATGAGAACTATAAAAGAAACCTTTAGCATTTAACAGCCAGTGAACCATCAGAAAGATTGTCCTGCTCCTCTTCTTAAATCATACAGACAAAAACCAGGAACCAAGCTTTTGTGACTGGAGTGTAGAAAAGCAGACAACCGGGGCAATAAATTATTTTTGGGGGGAGTGAGGGAGGAAATGATATTATGTAATTTTCTTTCATGTTCTATATTTTCCCTCCACCACATATTTGATGATGGTCCTTCCCAGAAAGTACTGCTTGCTTTTATTTGCTTTTGTTATTGTTGTTCTGTTATCATAATTCTCTTTAATGGAGAATTCCAAGCAGATAAGAGGAGCATGAGATAATAACTCAGAGGCAAGCTCAGTTGGAGGGCACTCTTTAAAGACAGGAGCAAGCTGACAATATCAAGTAGATGTGAGAATTCTGGTTTAAACAAGTAAGGTGTCTGGCTCACGGTGGACATCATTCCCTAATGACTGATGTCATGGAATCCTGCTGCCTTTTGCTTCTTGGCAAGCCCATCAGAATACTACATGTAACTCATTAGCTTAGAATAATAACTTCACAGAATTTAATTACCTTAAATACTCATAAAAAAGAAGGTGAAAAAGGGCTAGTCTCAATACAAATGGGCATTAATGTTCTAGAATACAAATGATTGTCTTCTCATGTAGGTAACACTAGGTATGCCATCTAAATGATCTGTAACTCATTAAAAATGACAGCATATTTCACAGAGAAGGTATTTATACACCAGGCTAATAGGCAATCAAGGCTTTGAGAGAAATAGATATCAGTGTGCGGTGGGACAAATTCATGGAACCCTAATTACATTTACATTAAACAATCAAGTAAAGCAAATCCCAGCAGAGATGCAAAAACACAGGGGCAGCCTTACAGGCAGACTGGATGAGTAGTAAAATTATGTCAAAATGTAAGGAAAACTCCTTCAAAATAATCTCTGATTGTGTTTGTGATATTGTGATTTATAATAAGAAATCTACATTTGGTCTTTGTCCCCTTCCTGGCACAGAACTCCTAAAATCCTTGGAATTTCCTAAGTGATAAAACCAATGAAGGTGTCTTTCACTATTCATAATAAGCTCTCTTCAACTACGCCTGAGGTTATGTTTATGGGGTGATTTTTGGAAAGCTCCTAGATAACCACAGGATGGAGGCTGGTTGCTAGTGGAACGGAAGATGTAATTAGAATGTAGGTGATTTCAGCTCCAAGTGCTGGAGGTTGATTCAATCACCAATGGTCAATGATTTAATCAATCATCCCCATGTAATGAAGCTCCATAGAAATCCCTAAAGCACAAGGTTTGGAGAGCTTCCTGGTTGACCAACACTTGGAGATGCTGGGAGGGTGGCACACCTAGAGAGGGCATGGAGGTGCCCTACCCCTTCTTCCATACCTTGGTCTATGCGTCTCTTCTATCTGGCTGTTCCTGAGTTATAGCCTTTATAATAAATCAGTAATCTAGTAAGTAAACTTGTCCTGAGTTTTGTGAGCTATTCTAGCAAATGATGGAACTTGAAGAAGGGGTCATGGGAACCTTGGATTGATAGCTAATCAATCAGAAGCCCACGTGACAACCTGGACTTGCAAATTGTATCTGAAATGTGGCAGTCTTGTTGGACTGAACCCTTCACTTGTGGGATCGGACTTTATCTCCAGTTAGATAGCATCACAGTTGAGCTTAATTATAGGACACTCAGCCAGTGTCAGAGAATTGCTTGATGTGGAAAACCCTCCACAGATCTGGTGTCAAAAGTGAAATATTGAGAGTAGAGGAGAAACAGGGGAGTTCTTCCTTTCAATGTTGAGCTTACAAAGACTGTAAATTGTGCAGGATTTGTAGAAGACAATAAGTGGATAGCAAAACATGGTACACTAGTCGCAGGGAATCATCACAACCTAGATTTCAGAAGTAGAACCAAAGGTCATAGGATTAGCAGGAAAGATACTGTGATGCAAAATCACTGAATGTTCAACCAGTGTTTAGGTTAACAAACCGTTTTGGCTGCTGGACTCTAAGAACTTACTCTATAGACAGTGAAAAAGGTGAGATAAGCACATAATGTCAATGTAATAATAGGAGAGATAATAAAATTTTGGTTAATGATCAAGGACCTACATCTTGTAGTCAAAATGACCTTTAGTAAAAGCCCAGTGCAATTTCTTACAACCTTTGTGGTCTATGGTAGGGTTGGTAAACTTTTACCATAAAGGACCAGAAAATAAATATTTTAGGCTTTGTGGACTACATATGACCTCTGACACAAATTTTGTGTGTGTATGTCTGTGTTTACAACCCTTTAAATTCATTGACTATATAAAAAATGTTGTGTGGTGTATTAGGGTTATGGGCCATAGTTTGCCAATCCCTGGTCTAGGACACGTAACTTATCCATAGTGTGCCTCAGTTTCTTCATCTTATAATGGGAATAATACTTCTCTTGCAAAGCTGCATTAAATATTAAATAAGCTAATGCTTGCAAAGCATTTAAAATGCATCTGTTTAATAAATTCTAATAGCTGGAGTCATTATGGTAATTGTTATAGTCTAATAGTTTGGTTTTTACATAATTATTATTATTATAAGATTATTATTACTGTTATTTTATTAAAACTTTACTACAATTATAAAATTATAAAATTGCTATTATTTTATTCTCCAAAGTATTGTAGTTATTCCTGTGGGGGATTGGAATCGGCCACCCCAAGATACGTCTCTTTGGCATGAGGGTTATTTTGGGCTGGTTACTTTTAAAAACTGTAGACATGAGAGAAACTCTGAAAAATAGAAGTTACCTTTTGCAAGAGACATTCACATTTGTAAGGAAAATTACCTCTAAAGGTGCCTCCTTCTCTGTATCAGGAAGAAGGGAAGATGACTTTATCTCTAAAAACTCTTATCAATGTAGAAGGCAAGGACTTAAATATACATAATAACCTTACTCTTGTTTACTGTGCTTTTCTGGTAATCTCCCATAACTGACTCCCCAACCCCCAACATCCTTGTTTGTAACTGAAGATGAGAACCTCCACCATTTTAGTGAGTTACTCAGTTTTCCTGAGTCTCTCCCATGTATAGATGTTATACAGCTTTGGTTGATTTTCTCCTGTTATTCTGTCTCATGTCAATTTAATTGATAGTCCAGCCAGAAGGACCTAGAGTGGGTAGAGGAAATCTTCCTCCCTTACATTCTACTGAAAAACGCTATGTCCATTTTCAGGGAGAGGGAATTCTTTGAGAGGAGAATGCTTCAGCTATTACTAGTAGGTGTAACAAGTAGACACACAAAGAGAAGTAGCAGATATAATAGCAAGAACAAAAGCATCAGGTGATTTAATAGAGTGCTGAGGATCATGTGCAGTGTGAGATTACATGTAACGTACATTTTAAGAGTACATACTCAGAAAAACATGACATATTCTCTCCTTGGCCAAACTTCAGTGAGGCTTCTCTGAATCCTCTTCTCACCTAGGCCTTGACTTTTGTACTTCCATGTCCTACTTTACATTGCCTAATTTTAGCAAGAATTCTGCTAAGTTGCTTTAGGCAGAATTTCCCACCCTCAATATCTGATCACCCTCCATAGCTGATCAGGTTCCTGATCCTCCACCATCCCCCAGTTATATCTTATCACCCTGGCCTGCCTTCAGCAAGAATCATGTTAGGTCAGTTCAACCAGAATTGCTCCTTATCCTTGATGCTTCCTCTTAGTAATTTTCCATCCTGCTTCCGCCACCATCCAATCTGCTCCTTGGCTATAAATTACCACTTTTTCTTATTGTATTCAGAGTTGAGCCCAGTCTCTGTCTCCTATTGCAAAACCCCATTGTAGTAGCCCCCTGAATAAAGTCTGCATTCCTGTTCTTTAACAAGTGTCATGGATAATTTTTTCCTTAACTAGTATCTCATGTAGGGTTAGGGAGGGATAGATCCTAGAGCACTTTTTCAACATAATAGAACAGTGGGCATTATCCTCTGGGAAAGGATTAAATAGGATTGGACAAAGGATTTGAAGGATGGGAGTTATATAGGCCTGACATTTTTGATATTGGGCAAATAAATGGGCAGATCATTTGACCAAGGAAAAAAGGTCACTCTGGCTAGAAAGCACAGAATGAGTTAAACAAAGGATAGACTGAAAACTGAAACCAGTTAGGAACTATACATATCAAAGATTCTGAGTGTCTGAAATGGAAGAAGGAATGCAGGAGATAGCATTATAGGCAGGATTTTAAAATATTTTCAAGAAATAGTGCTGGATTTTATTTAGTGCATGCTAGAGAGGGATCTAGAATGAGGCTTGAGTTTCTGGCTCAGGTGCTGCTTGGATGGAAGCTCATTAATAGGAATTATGATGACAGGAGCAGTCACAGATAGGGCAGAAAATATACTTAATTTTTTGTTACTGCTCAAGGGGGAGTCCTTTGCTTGCTGCAACACATGCCAATAGTCAGGAGGCAAGGTGGTAAGAGAGAAAGGATTTTCTTTATTACAGCTTGCTAGCAAGAGGGAAGATGACCAACTAATGTCCCAAAACATCACCTTACCAAAAGACTACAGGCCAGTTACATAGGGGGTTGGTTTCTGGGAGGGGAGGTGGTTGGTCTCCAGGTGGGAATAGAAATCTAGTCTTAGTTCCTGATAGTCCTTTGTTTTACCGGATATGCATCAGAGACTGGAACAGTGTCCTATACCCTGATCTTTCAGTTATCATTGATCATCACCATCAGCATAGACTCTCTGCCTGGGGGATCATCATATTCTTAGAGAACTCAAAAGAACAAAGTTATCATCTTATCGCAGCTGGGAGGGGCCATAAAATCCACAAAGCATGTCTGGGCTAGTTAGTCAGAGGTCATTTAAAGTTACAATATGGTTTCTTTTCTACAATATGGCTTCCCTTATGTCGACTTTGTGTTGAGCCAGTATCATTTTGGACACATTGAGTTCGACGTCTACCATGGTTACTTAACTGTACATATCCAGCAGATAGTTGTATATTCAAGTTGAGAGAGCAGAATTGAAGATATATATTTTTAAGTATTTCACCAGGTGAGTTTTTAACCTGTGAAAGTGAGTAAATTTGAATAGGAGAATAGATGGAGCAAAAAGAAACAATTAATTCAGTATAAGTCTTGCAATTGTAACCCACATCAAAACATGATCCAAGAAGAAATTAGGCAATCAGTATGGTATGGCAGGTAGAATTTCCATTCTACATGGTGCTGAGGAAGGCTGTCCTTTCTTTATCTACTCATTATCTCATATTGTTTAAAAATAATTAGGGCAATTAAATACAGATCTTTTTGCTAAAGCAAACAGAAAGAAAAGTACTGTCCTTTTTTCTTATCACATGATCTTATTGGTTTTTGAATTGGAATGGAAAAAAGAGGGAGTTGAAGCAATTTGCCAACATCAACATCAATTACATCAAAATCAGAAGGTTTATATTCACCATCAGCAACTGATCCTTCTTAAATAATTCTACATAGCAGAACAATAGACTCACCAATGATGATGTTCTAAAAACTACAGGCAGCTTTTTCAGTACATACAGCAGGCTGCTCTCATCTTTCCAAAATATTTTGTAGACCAAAAATCCTCATATGGCACAAACACATGGAGTCACATATAATAAATACTGAGATAAAACTGGAAAAGATAATATGTGTCTCAAATGTTCTAAATTATAGCAGGCAGAAAATGCTAGCTGGAATGTCAGTTATTTCAAAATGGTACCTGCAGGGACATCAGCATAATGGCAGAGTGAGTTTTCCCAGTAGTTTTTTCCCCTCCAACATACAATGAATAAACATCCATACTCCAACTGAGGACATCCAAACCCAAAACAAAAAACTTCGGAGAGATCTATGCAACCATATGATGGAGGGCAGAGAGGCTGGGGCCACCCTAAGAAGAGGTGGAAGTGGGTAAGAGAAAACTTCACTCCCTCCCCTAAAGACTGTGATCCAGGAGCACGGGAGGCCTCCAAGAGGGAAGGAATGGGAGAGGGGACGTTTGGTAATGGGAACATCAAAGACTCATGTGGGTCTTTGCAGCCTTGGAAGCCCTCTATGTGGGCAAAAGCTCTTGCAGGGGGTGACCTTATCAAGCCACCACCCCAGGAAAGCAGATAGTGAAAGCAGAGGGAGAAAACCCCAAGAGCACGAAGGAGAAAGCATCCCTCCTCCCTACCCACTCATTGTGGCTCCAGCCCCTGGGATTTTGACTGAAGGCAGAGCGCTCAGAATACATGGCTCTTCACCCGCACCCAGTCGCAATAGGTTGTAACTGTGAACAAATAATGCCAGGATGTGAAAAAACAGAGCCACTCCCTCTAGCAATATCAAACATTATATTAGATCTCAAGACCAGAGAGGAAATGACAAGTAACCAGAAATCAGTCCTCAGGCCACAGAAATATGTAATCTAAATGACAAAGAATTCAAAACAGCTATCATCAAAAAACTTAATGAGGTAAAAGAGAATGTAGAGAAACAATCCAATGAGCTCAGGAGCTGCTTCATAAAAGAGATTGAAACTATAAAGAAAAATCAACCAGAAATAATAGAGATGAAAGACACAATGGGAGAAATAAAACAAAATACGGATTCCATGAACGCTTGAGCAGACATCGTAGATGAGCATATCAGCATAATCAAAGCTAGACATGTTGAAATACTCCAGATAGAGGAGAAGAGAGAACTAAGACTAAAAAGAAATGAAGAACGTCTCCAACAAATATTTGACTCAATTGGGAAATGCAAAATAAGAATTATACATATTCAAGAAGGAGAAGAGAAGGGGAATAGAGTAGAAAACTTGTTCAAAGAAATAATAGGAGAGAACTTCCAAAACCTAGGGAAGGAAATCCATGTGGAAGAGGCTCCCAGATCTGCTAAAAATGTCAATCTAAAAAGACCTACTGTAAGACATATAGTAGTGAAACTGGTAAAAGTGAATGACAAAGAAAGAATACTAAGGGCACCAAGGCAGAAGAAAATATCCTACAAAGGAACCCCCATCAGGCTTTCAGCAGATTTCTCTGCAGAAACATTACAGGCTAGGAGAGACTGGAATGACATATTCAAATCTTTGAAAGACAAAAACTTTCAACCAAGAATACTCTATCCAGTGAAAATATCCTTCAGATATGATGGAGAAATAAAAACTTTCCCAAACATAAGCTAAGGGTGTTCATAGCCACAAGACTCCCCCTACAAGAAATCCTGAAGAAGGCCCTCATACCTGAAAAAAAAAGAGAGAGAAAGGGGTTAGAAGGCATGGAGTAAAGAGATAAATAGGTAGACAGAATCAGCAGTATAGCAAATGTTCAAGTATAGCATTAAAGACAAAAGGAAGGAAAACATCAAAAACAAAGATAATATTGTCATTTTAACCACAAGCTCATAACACAAGATGGAATAAGATGTGAGAAAAACAACTTAAGAGGCAAAGAGGAAAGGGACTGAATCAGAAATTTGAGGCCATCAGAAAAGGGACTATATTATCCACGAGACTTTGAATACAAACCTCAGGGTAACCACTAAACAAAAAATTAGAACAGAGACACAATAAGGAGAAAACAAAGAAACATAACATAAAAAACTACATAACCAAAATACACAGGATGAGAAACAAAGAAAATGCAGGAGAACTAGAAAATGAGTGATACAATGGCAGCATTAGGCCCTCATATATTGATAATCATCCTAAACGTAAATGGATTGAATTCTCTAATAAAAAAACACAGAGTGGCGAGATGGATTACAGAACAAGACGCAACAATATGCTGCCTCCAGGAAACACATATCAGCTCCAATGACAAACACAGGTTGGGAGTGAAAGGATCGAAGATGATACTCTAAATTAATGGCCAACTAAAGAAAGCAGGTGTTGCAATACTTATACCAGACAAAGTAGACTTCAAGATAAGACAGGTAAAGAGAGACAAAGAGATTCAGTATATAATGATCAAAGGGACATTCCATCAAGAAGAAATAACATATAAATATCTATGCACCCAACACGGGATCACCAAAGTACATAAAGTACCTCTTAGAAAACCTAAAAGAAGACATTAATAATAAAACAATAATAGTAGAGGACCTCAGCACTCTACTCACATCAATGGATAGATCATCCAGACAGAAAATCAATAAGGAAACAATGGAATTAAATGAAAAACTAGAACAGTTGATCTTAATAGACATATATAGAACACTTCATCCCAAAACAGAATACTCATTCTTCTCAAGTGTGCATAGAACATTCTCAAGAATAGACCATCTGTTGGGAAACAAGGCAAGCCTCAATAAATTTAACATTGGAATAATAACAAGCATCTTTTCTAATCACAATGCTATAAAGCTAGAAACTAAATATAAGAAAAAAGCTGAGAAAATGACAAAGACATGGAGACTAAACAACATGCTATTGAACAAGCAATGGATCATTGAAGAAATTAAAGGAGAAATCAAAAACTATCTGGTGACAAATGAAAATGAAAACATAGCATGCCAACTCATATGTGATGCAGCAAAAGTTGTATTAAGAGGGAAATTCATCACAGTACAGGCTCACCTTAACAAACAAGAAAAAGCCCAAATAAGCAATCTCAAACTACAGCTAATTGAATTAGAAAAAGAAGAACAAACAAAGGCCAAAGTCATCAGAAGGAGAGAAATAATAAAAATCAGAATAGAAATAAGTGCTATTGAAACAAAAAAGGCAGTAGAAAGGATCAATGAAAGAAACATCTGGTTCTTTGAGAAGATAAATAAAAATGACAAACCCCTAGCCAGACTTACAAAGGAAAAAAGAGAGAAAGCTCAGATAAATAAAATTAGAAATGAAAGAGGAGAAATAACAGCAGATACCACAGAAATACAGTGGATTACAAGAGAATACTACAAAAAACTTTAGGCCAACAAAATGGAATCTAGAGGAAGTGGATAAATTCTTGCACTCTTACAACTTCCCAAAGCTGAATCAAGAAGAAATAGAGAATCTGAATAGACAATTCAGAAGTAAAGAGATTAATTGAGTCATCAAAAGCATCCCAAATAATAAAACCCAAGGACCAGACAGCTTCCCTGGGGAATTCTACCAGACCTTCAGAGAGTATATAATAACTATCCTCTTCAAACTATTCCAAAAAATTAGGGAAGACGGAACGACTCCTAACACGTTCTAAGAGGCCAACATCATTCTGATACCAAAGCCTGACAAGGACAACACAAAAAAGGAAAACTATAGGCCAATATTGCTGATGAACACAGATTCAAAAATCCTCAACAAAATATTGGCAACCCAAACACAGCAATACATCAAAAAGATCATATATCATGATCAAGTATGATTTATACCAGGGACACAAGGATGGTTCAACATCCACAAATCAATCAATGTGATACACCACATTAACAAAATAAGGAATAAAAACCACATGATCATCTCAAGAGATGCAAAGGAAGTATTTGACAAGATCCAACAGCCATTTATGATAAAACTCTTAAGAAAATGGGGATAGAAGGAAATTACCTCAACATAATAAAGGCCACATATGACAAACTCACGGCTAACATCATACTCAATGGGGAAAAACTGAATGCCATCCTTCTGAGAACAGGAAGAAGACAAGGATGACCACTATCACCATTCATTTTCAATGTAGGACTGGAGGTTTTGGTCTGAGCAATTAGGCAAGAGAAAGGAATAAAAGGGAGTGAAGAAGTGAAACTCTCACTGTTTTCAGATAACATGATCTTATATATAGAAAACCCTAAAGAACCCATCAGAAAACTATTAGAAATAATTAACAACTACAGTAAAGTTGCGAGGTACAAAATCAACTTACAAAAATCAGTTGCATTTCTGTACTCTAATAACAAACTTACAAAAAGAGAACTCAAGAATACAACTCCATTTACAATCGCAACAAAAAGAATAAAGTACCTAGGAATAAATTTAACTAAGGAGTTGAAGGACTTATACAATGAAAACTATAAGACATTATTGAAAGAAATAGATAATGACATAAAGGGATGGAGAGAGATTCCATGCACATGGATTGGAAGAATAAACATAGTTAAAATGTCCATACTACCCAAAGCAATCTACAGATTCAATGCAATCCCAATCAGAACCCCGATGACATTCTTCACAGAAATAGAGCAAAGAATTCTAAACTCCATATAGGGCAACCAAAGACCCCGAATTGCTAAAGCAATTCTGAGAAAAAAGAACAAAGTTGGAGGCATCACAATCCCTGACTTCAAAATGTACTATAAAGCCATATTGATCAATACAACCTGGTACTGGTACAAAAACAGACATACAGATCAATGGAACAGAACTAAAAGCCCAGAAATAAAACCACACATCTACAGACAGTTAATCTTTGACAAAAGTGCCAAGAACATAGAATGGAGAAAAGACAGTCTCTTCAATAAACGGTGTTGGGAAAACTGGACAGCCACAAGCAAAAGAATGAAAGTAGACCATTATCTCATGCCATACATAAAAATAAACTCAAAGTGGATCAAAGACTTGAAGATAAGCCCTGAAACCATAAAATTTCTGGAAGATAATATAGGTAGTACGCTCTTTGACATAGAACTTAAAAGGATCTTTTCAAATACCATGTCTTCCCAGACAGGGGAAACAAAAGAGAAAATAAACAAGTGAGAGTTCATCAGACTAAAGAGCTTCTGCAACACAAAAGAAACGAGGATAAAAACCAAAAATTAACCCACCAATTGGGAGAAAATGTTTGCAAATCATATATCTGATAAGGGGTTAATCTCCATAACATATAAGGAACTCACACAACTGAACAACAACAAAACAAACAGTCCACTCAAAAAATGGGCAGCGGCTATAAACAGAGTTTTCCAAAGAAGATATACAGATGGCCAATAAACACATGAAAAGATGTTCAACATCACTAATCATGAGGGAAATGCAAATCAAAACTACACTAAAATATCACCTTATGCTTGTTAAAATGGCTATAATCACTAAGAATAAAAATAACAATTGTTGGAGAGGGTGTGGAGAGAAGGGAACCCTCATACATTGCTGATGGGAATGCAAACTGGTGTAGACAGTATGGAGATTCCTCAAAAATCTTAAAATAGAACTACCATGTGACCCAGCTCTCCCACTACTGGGTATCTACCCAAACAACTTGAAATCAACAATCCAAAGTAACATATGCACACCCATGTTCATCACAGCACTATTCACAATAGCCAAGACATGGAAACAATCCAAGTGCCCACTGACTGATGATTGGATAAAGGGATGTGGTGTATATATATATATATATACACAAATGGAATAGTACTCAGCCAGAAAAAAAGACAAAATCATCCTCCTTGCAACAACACGGATGGACCTGGAGGGAATTATGCTTAGCAAAATAAACCAGACTGAGAAAGACAAACACCAGATGATTTCACTCATATGTGGAATATAAACAAGCACATGGACAAAGAAAACTGTTCAGTGGTTACCAGGAGAAGGCAGGCGGGGGTGGACACAGGGGGTGAAGGCGAGCACTTATTTGGTGACAGACAAGAAATGATGTACAACTGAAATTTCAGAATGATGTAAACTATTATGAACTCAAATAAAAAAATGAAAAGTATTTTTAAAAAGGTACAAACTTCGAGTTACAACATAAATAAGTTTTAGGGCTGTAACGCACAACATGAGGACTATAGCTAACACAGCTGGATGGTATATATGAAAGTTGTTAAGAGAGTAAATCCTAAGAGTTCTCATCCCAAGGAAAAAAAATTTTTCTTTTGCTTTTTGTATTAATATGAAATGATGGATGTTAACTAAACTTATTGTGGTAATCATTTCACAATATATGTAAGTCAAGTCATTCTGCTGACATCTTAAACTTATATAGTACTGTATCAATTATACCTGAAAAAAACTGAAAAAAGAAAAGAAAAAAAATAGTACCTGCATACCAGCTTTGATGCTTGCTGACCCTCATTCCATTTAGTAAAATTGACACTGGAGAAGAAAAGCATCATCATCATTACCATAAGAACTTATTGAAAATTTAATTATGGCAAGTAGTCTCCAATCTTCACATGAATTTACTCATTTAATTCTCACAACAATCTTATGGTTTAGATGAGATTATTATTACCATTTCTGAAGATAAAGGTACATAGAAAGTATAAGTAATTTGCCCAAGTATTTGCCCAATATGAAACAGCTAATAGTAGCAAAGTTGGGTTTTATCCATGGTTCCACAGTCTGTGCTTTTAACCACTGCATCTCACCTCACTAACACCACCTCTCACCTCACTATAAAGACTTCCTAAAGATACAGACTCGGGGACAGGGAACACCAGAGTTTGTTAGGCCAGCAAGGATTGGGTTATAACTTTACAAGATCTTCATCTACTTGAGGAAAGAAATTAATTTCCTCCTCCTTTTGGGGGATATCCATTATCAGGAAAAGGGAGACAGTTAATTTAATCCTTGCCTTTGGATGAGGAGGGAAAATTCAGTGGAATAGTGGAATTTCAACCATGGCCATTTCAAAAGTCTGTGAACAATGCTGATGGGCACTTTGGGGCAGGTGTGCTTAGCAATTAGATGTCTCAGAACCAGAAGGAAGATCATGTAATCTTCAAGTGATGATACATCCAGTTTTCCATGACTTTCTCTAGACTAGAAACAAGTATTATAACTCACCAGTTTATCTACAGACATGGAATTTAGTGATCGCTCATGCAGTTGTAGAAATAAATGGAATCCACCTAAAAGAGTACAAACAGAGGCTCTTTATTCACTGCTGGCTGTAGCAAGGGACTCAGCCACTATCACTTGCATTTGGGAGAGACTCAAAGGGAAAACATCATCAGCTGTGCTCTGATTGGCGGTTGTTGGCATGGAGAAGCTGGAGACAGGCTAACTAGGAGCAGCATTTGATATGACTGATTTGGGAAACATATTTGTCTTTCTCTGGTTTGTCCTCAATTAGGAAGAGGGACAAAAAATAAGAAAGTTGGCAGTCATTGACCAAGTTCTGAATGTTCTGGGCTGATTGTTTCAGAGGCTGTGGGTCAGAGTTCTAGTAATATTTTTGGTCTGGCCACTGTTGGTTTGTATATTCAGTGTCTAAGACAAGTTTTTTTTTTTTTAAAAGATTTTATTTTTTCCTTTTTCTCCCCAAAGCCCCCCGGTACATAGTTGTATATTCTTCGTTGTGGGTCCTTCTAGCTGTGGCATGTGGGACGCCGCCTCAGCGTGGCCTGACGAGCAGTGTCATGTCTGCGCCCAGGATTCGAACCAACGAAACACTGGGCCGCCTGCAGCGGAGCACGCGAACTCAACCACGCGGCCATGGGGCCAGCCCCAAAGACAAGTTTTAAGCTGAACATAGAGCAGTCTTTAGAGCTGGGTAGGAAAATTCTTCAAGAGTAAGAATGGCTACAGTGGAGGTATAATGAGGAAAAGGCCAACAGCTAATTATTTAGGAATACAAAGTGAGAAGTCACAAGATCTGTTCTAATTCTTTGTGCATGTACAAAAAACAAAATGTGGAGCTCTGGGACCAAATGGCGCTACCATGTCAGCTGCTGCCACTAAATCTCTCTTCGTGGGACAGTGATAGGTTTAGGCTCAGGCGCTATGTCCTCAGGGATACTATCTTATCCCCCTTCCATGTGCAGTAAGTCGTGGATACAAGTCTATTCTGGGAAGGATCTAAAATATGATAAGAGAGTGCAATGGTAGGAGTGGCTCTTAACAGAATTTCAAAGAAGCCAAGGATTAAATAGGAGTTGACAAAGTTGAAGGCACATTGATTAGTATGAAAGAAGGATGTTGAGCAAACAGAAATGGATGGAGGTGAGTTTGTGTGTGGTGGTACTGGACTCAAGAGTTAGGGCGTCAGAAAGCTACAGTAAACCATAGATGGTAGATAGTAAGAAATTTTGGAGAAACTGGCTAGGGCTCCTATCAGATCTTTAAGAACCCATAGATTTTCCTTGCATATAAATGAAGAAGATATTTAAAGGGGTGAAAACAATATAAACAGCCATGTTTGGGAGGCATATCACATGTTGAAAAATACAAAGGCATTTCTATGATTCTTTTCAATAAACAGTTATTAAACATCCAGGTAAAGAGAGCCACGTAGATATAACCTCTCTCTTCTAAGAAACTGAGGAACTATATATAAGTGCTTATGGAAGGCATAATAAATAAGAACACTTACTCACTCAATCATTTGTTCTGCACCTATAAAGTAGGGTATTATTAGAACCTACCTCATGGGTTTATCGTGACCTTTCAATAAATTAGTAATGTGAATTTCTGAAAAGAGTGCCTAACATAGAGAAAATGCTATAAAAATACTAGCTATTGTTATTATTATTACTATTCAACAAGCTTAGAGAACTCTACAAAAAACTAAAGAAACAAAGACAAATAAGACATAGGCCCAACGAAAGAAGTTCATGGCTAAGAAAGGGGATGAGGATGTACTCAAATAATTACAGTACAAACTAGGTGCCCTGATTAGGGTTATACACAATGTAACATGGAAACAGAGGAGAAAATCACAACCACAGTACTAACCCTATTGCGTTATACTAACTCTGTGGGATACCCTATTGGTGCAATTCCATTAACATTAAAACTACAGGGTTGCTTTCTGTTATAAGTATCCCAGATGGCAACTGATTAAACTTGACCTGAGTGAACTTTCAAAAGGATTAATTCTGATAAAAGAGATAAATGAAGGATCTGCTTTTTAAATTTCTAATTTAGAAGCTCTTTAATTTCACAGTAATTTAAGTCAAACTACTTTAAATTGAGACGTGTCTCAGTAGGGTTGGTCTGTATTAGTTGACTATTCACATATGCAATTCATATTTGCTGCCAAGATTTTAAAGTTATTTATCTCAGTTCTTTCTCCTAGAGATGAAATTAAGGAAAGACAAAAATCTACAACTACTTATTAAACACAAATACATCATTTTATCCTCAAAATACTCTTGTCATAAAGATTTCACTAATTCCACTTAATAAAAGAAGAAATTTTATATCAAGCGGTTAAGTAACTTTACCCCGAATATTTGTCAATAATTTATATAAACCCAGGTATATCAATTATGAAGACAAAAATTTAGCATTGTTTTTAAAATACATGCTGCTTTCTGTGACAAAACCATCAATAATTACTATAGAAGTTAATACAACTAAATAATGATAAGTGTTTTACACACGGTATTCCGTCATAGTATCATGATACAGGTTTCTATACACTCACGCATGTGAGTATGGAGAGATATATACATGCTATACCTCAGTTAACTAAAATTTAAGAAAATATATTTGGTTTTGTCAAGACCATAATCAATAATACTACATCATTGATCTGGAAAAAGCATTATGTTGCTTTAAATGCATTAAAGTTACTTGTTTGCAAGCATCTCTCCTTTTTTTTAACCAAAATATTGGCAAAGCAAATATACCATTTAATTAAAAATGCAAGTGCAAAGGAGGAGGGTAATATCAGAAATCCTCATATCAAAGAAGAAAAACCAAGCGAATCATCTTGATGATGTAGAAAAGATGCTTTTTGATAAAACAAAACACAAATTCTTGATAAAAATATAAGCAATTAAGAATAGAACAGATCTTCTTTTGTCTGATAAAACACATTTATCAAAATCTATCTCAAAAATGTACGTAATAAAAATATTAGAGGCACTCTCTTCAAAAGCAGGAATAAGACAAGAATGCTATTATCATTTTTTCTATTAAAGATCTTATTGAATATCCTGTAGTTAACTTACCACTTACTGTGATAAAAGTTTTAAAAAGAAAATTATATCATGGTAAAGAATAAGATGTCACCTATATTGTAATTGCATTGGTTTCCTCCAAATTGATTTATTTAAATCAATGCAATTCCTATCAAAATTCCAACAAAATTTTTTTATGGAACTTGACAGGCTACTTTTTAATTTATGTTGATAAACAAAATGTATATGGATTTTTATGGAGGAAATATAGTCCCCTACAGACTCAGTGAACAGATTCAAGAGCCCAGGGACTTATCTATGCATGTTTGGAAGCATGATATGTAACAGAAGTACATGTCCATGGGGAGAGCATAGGCTAGTAATGAGAATTTCTATGTACTGTTGGAGAATATATAAGGTGTTATAACATCTTTGGAAAACATCATTATCTAGTAAAGGTGAAGTTGCGCATATCCGAAAATCCCAGCACTTCCCTTCCTAGGACTACAGCCCAGAGAAAATCCATCACATGCGTGCAAAGAAGCATATGTACGAATTAAATCTGCAGCAAGGTTTGAGTATCAAAACGCTGGGAACAATGCAAATATCCCTTGGCCAGGAGAATGGATAAACAAATTGCATTTTTCAAGGCAAGACTGTGCAATAGACCAAGTAATGATATAACACCACATTCATAAACTTTAATGAACCTCAGAAACATGATGATGCGTAAGAGAAGGAAGTCACAGAAGAAAATATATGTCGTAATCTCACTTACATGAAGTTCAAAAATTCAATGTAGTTTTAAGGATGATACATAGTAGAATTGTACAAAAAGGCAGGGAAATATAAACATAATATTCAGGAGAGTGTTTGGTTCCCCTTCTGAAGGGGAGGGGTGATACCTCGTGAGATATGCTTTCAGAGGGGGAGACTCAGGATTTCAATTTTATTGATAATATTCAGTTTCTTAAGCTGTGTGGTAAGTCTTAGGTGTTTGTTTTGTTAATCATTGTCCTTTATATATGTCATATTATTTTTATTTTAGCATATTAAATATTACATAATAAATGAAGAAGTTCTTTAAGCATTCGTAAGAAATGACCTCTGAGACATATTGTTAAGTACAAAAATAAGGAGACAAAAACAAGAACAACAAGTTCAGGCCTGGGTATATAAAATGCTACCATTATTATCACATGAAAAAATACCATATAGGTTATATTTCCTCATATATTAAAATAAATTAGCTCTAGAGGTAATAGGCAAAAACATATTCCTATGTCTCTTGAGATTGGGGCAGCAAATGGGCAAGATATTTAGAACCAGAGAGGTTAAAAAGACTTTCTCAAAGTCACAAGATAGTGGCAGAGCCAGACCCAAATTCATTATTTCCTTTAGCGAACATTTATTGAGCCCCAGCTATGTGCCAGGAACTGGTCACGCAGTCTGGATGCATCAGAGAACACAGTGAAGAGCTCTGCCCTCATATAGTCAAATTCTAGCTAGAGGAGATGAGAATGAAAAATGAACATAATAGATAAATAAACAAATAATATACCATGTTAGAATGTGATAAGCATGGAGGATATGATGACAGGGTAGAAGAGAGTTGGGGGTCATGAGGTCTGGGCAGGGGAGGGGAGGGTTAGGTTGCAGTGTTAAGTAGAGCAGTCAAGGGAGGCCTTATTAAGAGGGTGAGGTTGGCTTGAAGGAGGTGAGCAAGTGAGCCAAGCATGTATCTAGAGAAAGAACATTGCAGGCAGCAAAAGCAGGTCCTAAGGAGCAGGTGCAGCATCTAGGCTGGCAAAGTCAAGTCTGCTGATTCAAAGTTTCATTATTGTCATTATTATGCTCCACAGATTACTCTGAGAGTTTTGCTGTTTCTCACCCTGGATGGATTGTTTGACACAAGTTGTGCTAATTGAAACAAATTTTCCTTTTAGCAATATGAACCAATTTGTAAGTTAATATTTTATATCAATTGTGTATAGTCCTAAACGGGAATAAATTGTGATCACACAGTCAACCCATAGAAATACCATGAAAGACATGAGCAAGGATGACGTGCAGTCTTGAAGACGTCTCTCCTTTCCTATCGTCCGCATCTTGAATGTGGCCCAGGCTCAGGGGTACACATGAGACTCATTTGTTTTCAAAGATTGAATGCATTTATTGCAGAATAATGAAAATAGAAAAAACAATATCATCTGAGCCTGGATCAGTTTTTTTCCCCCTAGGATATTTTTAAGACAATGGGGGGAAGCTTTCTCTCTAAAATACTCTTTCAAGGAGAATTGCTCAAAGAAAAGCATGTTTTCTGGTTTAAAAAAGAATTATCATCATATAAAGAGGAAATAAAATAGTCAATATTAAAAGTGTAACTTGTTGTTAAAGGAAAAGAAAAAATAAGCCCACAGTCTACCTGGGGGTTGTGTAGAAGAAAAAGGAAAAAGAACAAGGATTGCCACTTTTATCCTCACAAAATATGCTGCTGTAAGAACTTAAGTTGTTTTAATCTTCTCTCTACAGACCACTGGCTTTCTTGACCTTGCAAAAGTCATTCGATATCTCTTCATATATCTGTGAAAACAAGGGCAATGATCTCTCCTCTCTGCAGATCCTTTGGGATAATTTAGTGACTTTAATATCTAATAGTAACTATTATTATGTCCATTGCCTTTGTTCTCAAAACTCACATCACTGACCTAATAATGGACAAAACGACAGCCATGTCTATAGCCACTTGCGACAAAAGACTCTCCATAGCCTCATATCACAGTATAATGAAGAGAAATTACAAGTGGCTAGAGAGCGCCAACTACCCAGAGAGAATCTGAGGACAGAACGAAAGGAACAGTCTTGATGATGTCCTTGTAAATGTGCCACCGGCCTAACGGGAGAGAATACATGCTTCCTAGTTAATTTTCCATATTAGTGTAGTGAGAAGAAATAGACAAACTGCCAGCGGGTTCATTTGGCTAATGTTTCAGCCAGCAGATACAGCACAGCTCCAGCTAAAAGGGGTTAAAGGTGGACAAAAATATATATAATTCTAAGCTGCTTCTCTTGGCCTTACAAAATAACAGGGTAGGGCCACTATGTATAGTGGTTTCGGGATGACACCAATCATTAGTACTTCATTTCTCCTGCTTGATTGTGATTTTTGCAAAATATTTCATTTTAATAAGCCTCTGCTGGCTGAATTTTACCTAAAGCGTCAAGCCTAGCCTTATACTTTTTGTTGCTAGGAATAGCTCCCTGGGCAGTCAAATAAATATCAGTTTTTGTGAATGCTCGTTTTGCCCATTTGCAAAATGTAACAGTGAGTATTCATTATTCAAACTAAATAGCAACTATTCAACCTAAAGACCAACTTCTCTTAGAATTTTGACAAGGAACAAATGAATATAATATAAATAAGTAGTAAATGCTTGTCTTTGCTTATGGCTTGGAAAATCTGTTGGCTTCTAGCACAAATGCCCCGTATAGTAGCCATAGAATTACTGGTAAAAGAGTTGTACTTATTAGGTATAAACATTGGAGATCCACTGGGAACACAAAATTGGTATTCATATGGCATGTAAATGTTTTCCTTTTTCCTTTATAAAATGCTCTGCAATCATTAGCTATTCCTGACAACAACACTATGAGAATTGTGAGGTGGGTTTCTATATGCTCAGTGCTACTTTGGGGAGTCAAGTGTGGATAATATCTGTCCGAAAATTACCCAGGGCAATCATTCATGGCAGGAGATGGGCTGAGGTAACGATAGACTATTACTAGATCCACAGTCAATTCATTGACCAAACTCCCCATTTGAGAAAATAGTTACTGCTATTTGCTCATCTTTTTCCTTTAAATCACTGAAATCCCAAGACTATTTCAGGTAACCCTCTTTTCCTAATAATTATAAGAATGTAAAAATATCAATTACCTATAAATGGGTTACGTTTAACTGATTACTCACCATGACCATGAGTAATAAGCTTGGCATAATGGAAAGAAGACATGATTTGGAGTCAAGCCTAGCTCTGCCATTAATAGATTTGGGCAAGCAAACTCACTTCTTTTTGTTCATCCGAAAAGAAGAGATTTTGAACAACTGATTTCTAGAGTCCTTTCTGGTATTAAAAGTCAGTAATTTCATATCCTTCACATTCATATAATGGTAAATTCAATAACTACATCCTTTTATTCCCCTGATTATCTTCTGGGAAAAAATTTCTGAGACTATCTAAAGCTTAAACCTATATTTCAGTGACTGCCTTTTTGGCAAATGATTAGGTTTGAGTTGATGAAGCCCCTGGTATGAACTGACACTGGGTTAATGTAACACATTTATATCAATTGGAGAGAATGAGATGGAGATACAGGTAGCTGACAAGGAACGGTTGTAAATTAATACACGACCCAGTTATGCAAGTTAATGAAATCTATTCAATTTATTCTCAGTGGAAGATAATTGGAGAAATACTCCTACACTAGTGACATTTCAAAAGCATAGGTAAATAGTCCAAAAATATTTTCAGCTTACTTCATTTAGCATAAAAAATTGGAATGTGATCATACTTAAACACCATATTTCCTTAGATGTCTAACTACCCTGAAATACTTCACACTAATTTGATGGTATGGGCTGTTGCTAAGGTTTCAGCTATGTAGGACAAAATGCCAACATCCTTGACCAAAGTATTAGAAATTTTAGTTGGTCATTAACACTTGAGTGAGAATTAATTTCTATGTTTTATCCATCTGACTGTAAAGGAATGAGACATAACCATGTGACAGTGTAGTGGACAATACAGTAAGAGGTTTACAACTAGAGTCTCATTTAGGGAGGGCAAGTGTGGATAACAAGCAAGAGTGGGTGTTGCTGGTGAGGAATTGATTCCAGAATCCCAGGATTGATGCTAAGAGAAGAAAGGAGCATAGAAAGATAGATAACTTTCAATATCCTCGTGTACTTTTCGATATTGTCCCTAGTTGATCTTGGCTTCATCAAACTTTTGTGGGAAATTGAATTATTGGTGCCAATTCTTCATCCTTCTGTTTGAAAATTGGGCATCCACATCCTTGCCACGTCATCATGGTGAAATTCCACACACTTTTCCTTTGAGCTTGGTTATGTGATGTACTTGGTCAATGGGATGTTAGCGGATGTGAAGCTAATGGAGGCTTGAGTTATGATTGCTCTTTTGATTTGCCTTTAACTTCTATAATTTGTCATGATAAAAGTATACAACAGATAATCTCTGATCGAAGAAGAATTAGAGGCATATAGACCCAAGCTGCTGCTTGCAGTCAAGCTCAGCCAACATGTAACCTGAAGCAGGGCCATAAAGCTGCACAACTGAGCCCAGACTACATTAGCAGGGGTGCAGGTGGCTTGCAAACCCACGGTAAGAAAAGGCTTGCTGCTGTAAACCACTGAGTTTTGGGGTCCTGTGTTACACAGAATTATCTATTGAACAACAATAGTAAACCATGCTTTAGTAGTGCCTTCACATTTTTTCAGAAAAGATTTTTTTGCTTGTTTCTTGAATATTGAAATAATACATATTCATTGCAAAAAAATTCATAAAGTAATTTTGTATATTGTTTTACTGAATCTATGAACATATTTAAGCTCATAGCTATTTTGACTTGAATGCATATAAAAAGCAAATAAAAGACATCATATCTATAAAAATAAGTCCATATTAAATAATTCTACTTTCACAAATGATTGTGTTTGTGTTGAAGGGATCTGCCAAGACATATCGGAGTTGAAGTTAGGCTTCTGCAGGAACAAAAATTCCTTGAAGGTGGACGAATTTCAAACAAGTTATGCCCAGAACTTGTTTAGAGTTTTTAATTGAAGAAAATAATCAGGTTACCTAAGGAAAATTGAACTAAAAATTGGTGTATTCTGAATATATCTGGAAATATAAACCTGTGGAAAAATTCTGATAGATGGAGGAAGAGACAGATCTGTTAAACTCTGTCATAAATGAGAGCCAATAATTATACATCATTTTCTTGGCGGTTATATTTAAAATTGCAATTTGAATGGATTCTTTACTTCATTTTAATTTTGCTTACGTGTGCAAAGGTACTTTTTCGAAAAATTGATATATTTAATCTGAGCTATTACTTGGAATATATTTGCACTGAGTTTTTTCTGCTCTCTGAGTTTGTCACACTATATAAAGTCAAAGCATCTCACATCAGGTGGCCAGTGAATAAAGTGCGAAGAATAGGCCATACAATAACTGGAAACAAAATTATATGTTTCAAAACCTCCAAGTTAAACACTGATGGAAATGACATTAATTGTAAAAAGCACCGTTTATTGAAGTGCTATTATATGCCAAGTCCTGTGATAAGCATTTTACACGGATTATTTCCTTTAGTTCTTACTCAATATAAGCAGCACATTGAATAGGCCTTAATAATATTGTCATTTTGTAGTTGAGGAAATTAAGGCAAAATTCCCCATTTTTCTTAAATTTGTAAGTCCATCTTGAAACAAAAATGTTCTGGTGTCTATTATTAACATACAGAAGATATAATTGATCTATTGAAAAACAATCAATTTACTTAAATGTAATGACTACTGTTTCATGTTAGACCACCATGGGATAGGGGAGGGGTTGATGTGACCCCATTTTCCATCCTTGCCACCGTTGACATTATGTCAAACACTATCCAAATATCTGCCAACCCAACTAATAAGTAGAGACTTGGCCACATTTTTCCTTCTCTGTTAATGATTGATGGTGTTAAATGGAACAGCATTGAAAATCTTGTTAACATCAAGATGTACTTAATCTATTGCTTCTCCTTGATCTCCTAAGTCACTCTGACATATAAGGAAATTAGATTAATCTGACATGATTCATTCTTTATACAGCCTTGTTTATTACTCCCTAGTATGAGGTAGCTGGTGTTCATCTAGGTGTTGCCAACTGATTTTTGATGATAACCCTATCTCCTTTTTCTTTTTCTTTTCTGCATCGAAATTTAGTTAAAATGTATCATGACTTTGTGATTCCTATTGTGGATTGGGAAACAATATAAATATATTTAATTGTGTTGATGTGTTTTATTAAGAATCCTTCAAATTTAATTTCTTGATTCTCTAAGTTTAGAAATTTAAAAATAACACATATCGTGATTCAACTAATGTCCTCATTGTCAAAGGATTTCGGTCACTAGGAACAAAAGATTTCAACACATAAAATTAGTCCTAATTTTTAACTCATTTAAATTTACTTCCTTCCACTCTGGGTCAAGTGTAGCATGAATTGCTTTTCTTTTCCTTTTCTTTCTTTTTTTTTTTTTCAGATTACTATAGTGGGACTTTAAAAATAACACTGAAGACAAAAATACCTTATTTACAGTTTTCCTTTTGGATTGTTCTCGCTATTTGTGGATCTTTCAATTTTGATAATTTAGCCAAACAACCATTAAAGAATTATCTATAAGAATCCACCACATTGTTCTTGGCCCTGTGGGCACTGTGATGGAAGCCAAAAGATGTATAGTGCATTATCTTTGTCTGCAAAGATCTTACATTATTATTAGTCGAAATATACCAAGTAATTAAATGATAGATTAATATACAATGAAACAGCATTAGGTATATTTCATCCGAGAAATCTTTCCGTCAGCTCTTCTGGATGCCAAAAGTTCAAAGGTCAAGCACTATTGGGAGGAAGAAAAAATTATCTAAAACAATAGTAAACAATATTCAAATATTCAAAACCAAGAAAGCAGAACAGAGGAAAGCAATTGTGTCTCAGAAAGAATAGAGAGTAGGGGTGTGGGGACAAGGTTAGGAAGAACAGAGAGGAACCTAAAACTTCTGCCATCACTCTTGCTCCCTTCCGGAAACATTCACGCAGGATCTTGTTTCCAAGTTGCTTCTAGATAATCCCCTATTAATCTGCTCTGGAGGCTTCCTTCTCTCAGTCAGTACTCTCAGTTAAACTTCTTCCAATTTGGCAGCACATAAAAAAAGTATTAAATTAAATGAAATAGTGGAAGTTGAAAGTGTTTGGCACAATATTTATTGAATAAAACACAGTATTCTTCACTATATTTCTAAAAATTCTTTCTCATTCTTGTTTATTTTTTCGGATTCTATGCCAATGTAGTATTTTTTCCATTCTTTCACCTTTTTAGAGAAAAGACCTCTTGTGTCTGTTTAGTTTTATGCTTCTTCCTACCCTACCTTCCCAGCTTTGTGTGAGGGCTGGAATGTTTTCTCATCCAGCTACCAATAGTTTTTAATGGGTGTCCTAGAATCCTTTGATACTTAAACTACATTTTTATGCATCAGCTCCTGTGATCTCCATTAAGGCCTCTGAAATCCACTTTCTACCACAGCATATTAAAAATGTCTAATAGTCTGAAAAGTGCACAGAATGACATCAAGTTGAAGCAGCAGACAGAGGAGCTCAACAACAGAAAATCCTGCTCCAAGAGTTCAAAGCCCTTTTATGCATTCAGCTGACTATTCACAGAGATTCTTTCTTCTGCTAGGGTGTTGGAAGCGGCTTCTGAAGAATGTGCAGAGGTAGTCTCATTATATCTAGCAAAAGGAGCTAGGTACATTGAAAACACACACAAAAACGTGGTTTTATTACTATGTTACATTGTGTGCCCAGTGATATTAACCATGGAAGAAAATATATTAAATATCAAACTCTTTGATGTCAGTGAAATCTTGGTGGCTAAAGAGGTGAGATAAATAAAACTATACGTGTTCCTTTAATATTATCTTTTCATTGTCACTGTGAAAGTAGCTTAGAAACATTTCTAACACCAAAAAAAAGGACACTTCAAAGAATGTCATGGTATGTACTCTTTTTGAGAAAGAAGAGAGAAAAATGGTAATTTTCATCTTATTAATTTTTCTAGGTCTTACAACTATAATATTTGCTAATTAAATTTGTTTCCTATTCCTTTAGTAATTCTCCTCAGTTATTAATTTATATTTTCTATTTATTGGAATGATTACAATTTTAACCAATTTTCTGTTTTATTTTCCTGGATTCCTTAGTGATAAATGAGGAATTGAAGTTGCTTGAAATTTCGATTTTGAGCCTGGTGACATCTAATTAACCTAATATTAAATTTAATCACACCTTATCTTAACCATTTAGTTTTTTTCAGTATGGTATTCAATAAGATTTAAACATGGCAAATAGTAATAATATAAATAAATAGGGCAATGGTTTTACTATCGATAGATATAAGATTAATCAAAAATGTGAAGAGGAAATATGAATCATAAATAAGAATTATTAATAACTGTTCAACCTCATTCCAGATTATTTTTTCAATAGATGGTAAGATAGTAGACATATCAGTAGATAGGTGAAATATTTATTAGTATTTTATAATATTCTTAGGTAAATGTATTAAATTTTACATGAATTTAAGAGGGGAAAAGAAACCTAAAAATGGAAAGGAAAATATTGCAGTACTTAAGGTCAAAAGTTCTTCTTGAGATAATAGTTCCCAAAAAGTAATCCCTCTGAAGCTAATGGGGACAGGAAAGTCCTGAAATACCTCAAAGATTGGAGTCATGGTACTGTGTCTTTTAACCAAACATTCCAACATTTCCAATATTCTGAACATTTTGAATATTTCCAAAATTAACTTCCTGCCATGAAAGAACAGAAAACCGATGTATTGATATTTTTACTTCCCTTTCTCCAACCCTATGATTTTATGTGTCGGTTATTTATACTTTAAAGGATTTTGAGGTATAACTTCCACAGTTATAAGGCTTTACTCTGTCACTTAATCATTTTCACTCCTTCTTTCCTCCATTGCAGCCTTCATAATTTTGAGATTCGTGAATCTGTCTGTCACACCAAGAAATACTCAAGATGTACTTTTTTTTCTTTCCTTCCCACCAGTAATACAAAGCGATTTGCTGCATTACACATCAGCTTTCTTTTCCTGTTGTTTTCTTTTTTTTTAAGCTAAGCGTTACTCTTCCAGTGATTTCTCTCTGAGTCAATATTATAGATTAGAAAGACTGTTGTGGGCATTTGTATCTCTCCAAATATATTGCAATGAATCGTTGGAATTCTTTCTTCTCTGTGTCACATGTAAGATTTGCATGCACAGCAAAAGCACAAATCATAACTATTTATTTGTTACTCATATAAAACACTTTCCAAAGGGAGGGGGGAGAAAATCTAAATTGAGATGATTTAAAAGAGAGTTCATCTCCCAGGAAACATACCAGGAAGATTATTTCACTGTAACATAAAAATGACTGATGGCCTTACAGGAATATATGATCCAAACTATTTTCATCTTTGCAAGGTCCATATTAATATGATTAGTAAACATTTGGAATTTATATTATGCTTGATAAACTAAAGCATCATAAAAATAAAACACATAGCTGATCTTCATTTTAGAAATGAGTAAAAGTAATAAAATAATGAAATATAGAAGGTTCTAGATGACATATTTTTTCATAATCTGGACTAATTTTATTTTTGAGCAATACTTTTGCAAGAAGAACTTCATCCACACAGAAGTGACACCTCTTTTGATAATTATTAGGCCTCTCAATTCCAATTTTAGTAATCAATAATGAGAAAGACGAACAACATATATTTCTATTGCTTTTATCTTCTAGGAACACACAGGCTTTGAATAATTGTGATTTCACCAAGTGTGATGTCGTTGTTCATCTTTGAAATAACCACACAAAGAAAGTTAGCGGTAGGAGTTAGAATCAAAATGATCATAGTTTTAATTTTCTTTTTAAAGAGGACAAAATAAGAAGTCCCAGAATAAACATAATCCAAGATTTTTATTTCTAGCTGGAGATGCAGAAGGCAAAGGAAGAGGCAAATTAGAAACAAAATCCATAGAAAATGGGAAATAAAACCCACACATGCACACACAACTGCACATCCAAAGACATTTTTAGGTTTGCATCTAAAACTGGAAAATATCATTTATATATTTTCCTAATATTTCTTATGTTAAACATGTGTAACATGATAATATCAGTAACAAACTAAGTAAATCCCAATGCGTTTTGGATATTTAAACTAAGAGTCTTAGTCATATAGACACCAAGCAGTAATAGTATTACTCTGTTATAAATTTTCTTAACTGCTTATCCTTGGGAAACATTAGTATTTTTGTTGCCTTCAAAATTTTCGGAGTTTTGTATTTCTGCTCTTACTCCTATGAATATCCTTTTCTGACACTTTTCTTTGTGAAAAATGATACTATTTTACCTAGTCATACAATAGTATCCACCATTTGTTTTATTAAATACTTAACATTTATTGTACATTCATTAAATGGAAAAGATATCATATACATTTTAGAAATGATTTATAACTAAATTTTAATCCATTTCAGAGAAGTCTATGAAAAATATTTTTAAAGTTCTGATTGCGATTATCTAACTTGGGGTTGAAAATCTGAAAGCCCCTGTTCTGGATACTTTCTAAACAAAGATGACTCTTCTGCCTTTTAAAACAGAATAAAATAATATAATGACATGTTTGCAGTTCAGATGTTTAACAAGTATAAAATATATTCTTGTCTAAGATAATTTTGCTCTGGTTAGCTAACTCTAAATATTAAAATCCTTGAATTTCTTACATGGCCATGACTTACCTCTCTAAATTTAAGTCATTGAGCCAAGCTCCTCTCTTCTCCAACTGGCTATTAGGAGGAAATAAGTTATTAAAGAAAAGAAATTCACTTTTAATGTGATGGCCCTGGGTCAAAGCCACAGGGAGAGCTAACCCTTGCCCTGCTCGGAAGGTCAGGAGAGTTGGGACTTCTGAGAGAAGCTACTCTCCTTCAAGGGCTGCTGATGCTGTAGCGCACATTTCCTTCCGTCAAAGGTGGTTTAAGAGCCACCAGAAATCCTTGGCATTTTCCCCACAAAAATAAGCCAAGTCACAAACAACAGAAGCCCAGCATAGCCAAGGCCCCTAGTGGTATCACTACGATTTGTGACCGAGAAAGAACATCCAGTTTATGGAACTCTTTTACTTTGAGATTTTGTGGGGGCATTACAAGAAGTAGTAATTAGTGCCATTTTTATTACTTTATTTTCCCCTTCCACTTCCTTTAAAATGTCTATATTAAAAAAAAATAACTACATTGAACTATGCAGTGGCTGTTGGTAAATTAAGCTCACCTAGAAACCATTCTATAATCGAGATCACATTTAGGATTTACCAATTACAAATCCCCACATATATCATTTTGACTGAGCAGCAGTCCTTCCTGTGTAATATAAAATGTGTGAAATACAAACACACACAGGAGAATTCAAATGCACTTTTATTAGCCAGTGCATTTGCAAGTGCTAACACAACATAATTAGCCTTGATATTACAATTACATGCAGTTTGATATTATTTGCTGCAAATAAAATATAACATTTTATCTTTGGCCATCAAAGATAGACTTAACGATGAACACCCTCTAAGTGTTTACATGTCGAGCAAATATATCGAAACAGTTTTTCTTGTTTCATATCATTTTACTTTTCTTATCCAAACACTCCTGATTTTTCTATATTTTAACCCACAGCAGGCTCATCTGAAACGTACAAAAACCTGGTTTGGTTCATGGGCTTTCAGTCTCTTTCCCCTGTGTTTTCACAGTGCTTTATAAAACACTGTGGCTTCCATTTCTTATATTCTTGCTATTCGCTCTAATGACTGATTTTACATCATTGGCCCAGTTCATAGAGGCTTGGGTTGGTTTGTTTGTTTTTCCTTATTCATTGTCAGATGAATCCTAAAAGTCAGCTCCCATCCATAGCTCATAGTGGCTCTCAAACATAATTGAGGAATAGATAAATTAATTAGTCTAGCAAGATCCTGAAATGTCTCATACTTAAATAAGGCACGTGCAAGGCACCACTGACAAGCAAAGAAACTTCTTCAATTAATTAGCGAAGTATGGGGCACAGGCCTAATTTATGGACCTCCAGTGATTTCCCTTCAGCAATAGTTATAGAAATCATTTTCTGTGTCATTTTTCTGAGATCCCATCAAATATAAATCTCCGAAATAGAACAGGCATAAAGATGCAGCACGCAGATGCACATTTGTTAGAGCGGTGGACTAGTAAACAGGCCTGCTTATAATTAATGCATCCATTGTATATTTTCTCTCACTGCCCTCTCCAAAACCCATGCCTCTAATTTTTGTTTGGCCTCTTATGAATATCTTCCTAAGGGAGAGGATTAGATCTTATTTTTGCACTTTTTTCTCTCTGCATAATAAAGTTCCATCTTATTATTGATATTTTACTTTCCCCAGGGTGAATAATTGAAAATGGTAGAAGCATGCGAGATCAGGAAGCAGGTGCATTTCTCACAGTGTTCGGCAATGTTCTTTCCATCTGTCCAAGTTTTTGAGTTCAACTTGACAGGAATTAAATATGCTTTATTTCCTGTGAGGAATAAAGTTCTCCTGACAATCACCTTCAACGAGAGGAGGAGGAAAGACGGCGTTAAGAAGGAGGATGAAAGGCAGGATTTTACTTTTGCCTCCCCTGGAAATCTTGTCTCCCCAAGGGCAAGAACACATTTCTGAGGAAACATCAAGGAGAATGATGTCTCACTCAGTGCCGTGAGCTCAAAGATGCACGTTGATCTTCGGTATTTGTTTACACATACTGTCCTTAAATGTAATGAGGAATATAAACTGTCTCCATTGTAAAATATTTCACTGCCTGCCAAGAGGAAATTTACTCAGATGACTGCTGCAGAGAGAAGGCTCAATATTTTCAAGAGGTTGTTATTTTGATTTGGCTTCTGACTTTTCCTATCTGTGAAATGGGTAAATAATGCCTCCCTTATAAAACATTTGTGAAGACTTCAGGAGAAAATAAATATCAATTAAATATGATACATAGATTAAAAATGCCTAAAACAGTTCTCCAAAAAGAGAAATTGGCCTACAAATATTAATCTCATTATTCTATCATTTTTCATTTTTCACTTAATTCATTCTTCATTTTCATTTCATTTTTAATTCTTTGTTTTTCCTCTCTTCTTTTTGGAAACTGAAAAAAAAAAATGAGAGTGTGCTCAACTGTAAATCTGAAAGATGGAGAAAAGAAAAAACTACTCGTGTTGAGCTGCCAGGTGATGAGGTGGTCAGTTAGGGTAATGAGTCAAACTGAAAGTAACAATCCAGCCTTTCTTGGTTTACTGTGAAAGTATAATCAAGAGGAAAAACACCCCCTGGTGTTTCATTTTCCTCATGGAACAGCGCTGGTCAAGGTTCGGATGACATACAGTGCAGGTGCAGGAAATCATCCCACAGCCCAGATGCACTAAACAAAAGGCTCCTATCTTATGGTTCCAGGGTACCAGGAGTGGGGAGGAGAGACAGGAAGAGGAGTAGGCGTGAAAAAGGACTGAGAGTGGACAAAAGTGCCTCAGTCAAAGCCCCCTGATAAGGAGGTCCCGGTGGACCTGAACTAGGAACGCAGGTCTGCGTATGAGCATGGCTGAGGGGCCTGGGGACCGGAGGCTGCGTCCTTAACCGCAACTTCTTGCGGAAAACTTTAATGCGCTGGCTGCGCCCCAAGTCCAATGTGGAGACGGCAGGTTTTCTCCACAAGATCTGCCAGGCAAAACCTTATAATTGCCTGTGGTCAAGCCTGAAAAATCACACATAGGCTTTTTGCCTGGAGTCAGACTCCTCAATTACTTCTGTGAACGTAAAATTGGAAAGCAACACACTTATATTAGAGAGAAAATTATATACTAGAGAAGAGGTCCTTGAAATTCTAAAGTACAAAGTAGATATTAAACGACCTCAGGAAAAAATGAACGTGGCCAGTAATGGGGCAATATTTGACTAGATTGTGGGACCATCTACATGATGATACATTAAGTAGTAGCCATAAACGGTGTTTTCAAAAATTATTTAATGGTGTGAGAAAATATTTGGGGTGGAACATGACGTAAAGAATGTACAATACCACATTTGATATACAGTGAGATAACCCAATTTATAGATACATCTGCGTGTAACCTTTAGAAAGCATAGCTGATGTTAAAAGTCGTATTTCTAGATAATTGGATTATGAAAAAAACTTTGTAACTTTATGAGGTTTGACAAATTCTCAATAATGAGCATGTATAGCATTTATTGTTGTTAAACATATAATTACCCAGGCAAGTAAAATAGTTTTAAAGATACAGTGTCTGAGTAAAGGGAAAAAGATCTATGGTAAGCCTGCTCAGGTGTCCTTGTTACTCCCCTCAGCACAGGTAGATGCTTCAGAGGAAGGGAAAAGAGGTCCCAGAAGTGGGCAGGAAATTTCGTAGGAAGCTGCCTCTCTGTGAAACTTGTTTGCTTCTTTGTGAAGCTTTCAGCTTGCTCTTTTTTTGTGTGAAAATATTGTACATACAAGGAGTAATTTAGTAAACTTAATGTTACTTGATTGATACCAAAGGAGCAGTGATGTTCGGAAGGACCTGAGAGGAGAAAACATTTTTTGAGATAAGAAGTGGGATTATGGCCATTAGTGATGAACCAACTACTCCTTTGCTCCCTCCTCATTTTCTCCGGGGCCCTGCTCTGCCTTTATTCGTTAGCAGTGTGTCCCAGTTGGGTAGCCTCCTGTTTCTCTGGGTGCCCACACTGTCTCTCTGCAAATGTCACCTCTGCCATGTCAGTTGTGATGCATGCTATTGACAAGCAAGGGGGTTGGAGAACATCTCCACACTTTTTCTATTTTACATCATCCTGACAACTTAAAGCCTCCCCAAACAGCACAGTCCTTTCAGAATTCTCAGTTACTTTTTGATTTTATAGGGATTTGTTTTAGAGGATTAAGGACTCTTCACCTTGGGCTCACCTCTTCCTAATCACTGGTTTTAAACCTGACATTCAAATTTTATTTTCCTCAAGAAATTCAAAGGCTGAATTATTGCCATTTAGCAAAGCAAGGGAAACAGATCCTGAAATAATAGAGGAGGACAAAGCAGATTTTTCCTGGAATATTGATGTAGAACTGATGCCATTAATTCTTGTGTTTCTTTCCCGAATGAGTCTTTGTGTGCAGAGCTGTTTCCTTCCCGTTCAAAATAATCCAAAGCAGAAGCAAGTAAGTTTCTGATTTACTGGAAAGCTCAGCCTATAATCACTGAGCAAAGTAATCAAGAGAACACATTTATATCAATATGAATGTGGATTTTTCACAAATTCCATGTGTAATGAGTATAGACAACCCTGTACTCATTGACAAAGGCCAGAAGGTTGCATGTTTCACTTCTTTTTTTTAATTTTCCTTTAACCTTACTAGCCATTGTTTTCTCATTCAGATAGATACGCAATAATGGAACTTTTAATATTTTAATAGCTTTGATTATCTATCTCATTTCACTCAGACAAGTGGAGAAATTGGTGCCTACCTCCAAGGTATTTTAAAGGAGTAGTCCATCTCATAGATATAAGGATGAAATGGAGGCTATAAAGATATATGGAATGTGATGTTTCCAATGAAAGGAATAAAGAATTTATGCACAAACATGAAATAAGAAACCTGTGTTCTTTGGTGTCTCTCTTAGATTTATCTCGAACCTCATTATCTCCTGCAGACTGTGGTGGTCATGTATGGAGCAACTTCCCACTGTGGTTGAGGCACCCCTGGCTTGGAAAGTTCCACAGGAGCGACGATGGAGACTGATGAAGACAAAAATCTGCCCATCTGTCCTGACTCCACTCTAAGCCAAGAAGGAAGAATATTTCTCACACCTTCCTAAACGTGATCGAGTCAGTCTACTTGGAAGATGAGGTGGAATTTAAAGGGCAAAAGCCACCTATCGATGGATCAATTTCTTATCTTTCTGAGCACTAGATATGTGTTTATCTTTTTTCATTCCCTTTGTCTCTTTAGCTGGTTGAATAATCTGGGTTCTGACTATTTCTTTACATAGAGCAGTGATTAATAATTTCAAAATGTCAAGCTAATTGTCTCATCTAAATCACTGCTCTTTCACATTCAACTTGGGTCTAGTGTTTGGCTAATAGAAATGACACGGTACCATGATTATACTGTGGATTTATCAAAATGCAGAGCAATTGCTTCTCTGATCTCCCGGGGATCAAATTAAGTGAGCATTAGAGCAGATGGCTAATCTGAAAATTTTTATTGTATGACTTCTCATCCCATTAATGTTATTTTTATTATTTTTTAATAATGTTATTGTTTTGTTGTAGTTTATCTCAGAATACACAAAGTTGCTTAGTTCATGGGACACTGGTAGTCTTGGTCTGCATAAGGCTTATCTCGAATTTTATTTATATTTCAGCCTCTGTCTCCTATCTCCTTTGTTTCCCTCTCCTAGAGAGGTCTTGTGCTAGTCATCTGCCTGTTGACTGTCAGATTCACCTGGTCTGCTTTTACCCCTGACATTCCCCAGATCTGCTTTTTAACACAAGGAAATAAATATTCAGTCCCTTACCCTCTGGCGTCCGGTTAGGTTTGGTCTATGGAGGCACTGACGGGAGAATGGAAGCACGGAGAAGAGGGAGAAACCAGGCGATGCTCCTCCTATCTTTCTTTGATTTCAGCAATGTTGGCTGTGACTCCAGCACCTGCCAGGCAGCCCTCTTTCCACGATTTTATTTTCTACCAGGAACCCCTGCCTCCCCCAGCAGCTCAGCTTCATGGACTTCATGGGGATGAGACCCTTGCAGTAGCACAGGACCTCATACACATAAGGGCCCTACACTCTGATTAATGCTCTGCTGCCACCATCTTGAAATTCTTAAGTTTTGAACGAGGGACCACACATTTTCATTTTGCCCTGAGCCCTACTAATCATGTAATCTGTGTGTTCCAGCACCAGTAGGAGAACCCCCTTCACATTTCCAGCTCCCAGCTCCACAGCTCCATGAAAGTGCCTTGGAGTGGCTCCTCTGAAGTTCTAGCTTCCCTATGTAGCCTGGCTCCTTGGCCACATGTCTGCCATCCTAGGAGCACTGGTAGCTTCTGTCCTTATGACACTTTCTCCAATTTCAGTTCTTCCCTCTGACAGCTATGTTACTAGTTCTCTGTGTTATATATCCTGTATTAAACTACCTGCTATTCAGTTTCTTGAGTGGAGTCTGGTGTTATAGACTCCAAAGCTAGAGTATTTAAAATATATTCTAAATTACGCATTTTTGAAAAGGGTATTCTGATATTTGTGTTTTTAAATTCATGTTAATGGTTTTGTGCTATACGTCTTTGTCAGAAGCTTGCTTTATTACTGTTTTAAAATCTAATCATGGTACTATATGAATTCTACTTCTTTACTTTTGACTGCTTTATAGTATTCCATCCTTTACAAAGACAAACTTTCTGTTATATTTTCTCCTGATAGGAGATATCTAAGCTGTCTTCCCCTCCCCATCACACATCCTGCTAGCAGGAAATTTCCTATTCCTCATCTTAGGATAATGCATAAATTTTGCTATTATCATAGTTGGGGTAAACTTTTGCTTTTTCAAAACTAAGGGTGTTCCCTTTTATTCCTTATTTTCTGAGGTTATCTATCAGCGATTAGCACTGAATTTTATCAAATTCTGTTCCAGCATCTAGTGAAATGATCATGCCATTGTACTCCTTTAGTCCTTTAATAGATAACTTACATAGATGGATTTTGTGATGTTTTAACTAAATTCTCATCCCCGAGATAAAACCTACACAATGATGTATTATGTGACATGTATATTATTGGGTATTTTAGAGCTGGATAACAAGTAAAAGTACTCTTTCCTGGGCAGATTGTTTCTGCTTCTGATTTTAGACAAAGATTCAGAGTAAAGTTGTTTATTGATAGATACTTGTACCCAAATCTATTTGTTTCCCAAAGTTTGGATAGACACTAGTCAGGGTTCAGATAACAACAATTTTACCTGAAAAGTTTTCCAAATCTACTTGTTTTTGGAGGTAGAAAATTGAGAATATGGGTAGAATGAGTTTGGATAGTAAAAGGTACTTTATTTTATTTAGGGTTTTCTCATTTATCCCTAAATAACGAGGCGTGTCATTTTATTTTCTGCTACTATAATACTAGTCTATTCATTTGACAAAAGGAGAGGAGCAGTTCTCTTTCATTTTCTACTTTCTTGAACAATTTATTTAAGAAAGAACTATATATTCTTTGAAAGGGCATAGGTAAAATAACATTTATAAAGGACTATCTGGCTTTGGACTAGGTTATTAGGAGATGAGGTAGAGAAGAGTGTCTTTGATTACTATTTTATCTTGTTTAATGGTTATTGGTTTGATTGTTCAAATGCTTTTCTTCTTTTATCAATTTTGGCATTTTGTATTTTACCAAAAATGTACCTATCTCTTTTAAGTTTTCAAATTCGTTGGTGTTTATATTCTTTTATTTTCATGTTATGATAATATATGAGGATTATCATAACATTCTATTATTTTTAATCTGTATGTTAAATAAATATTTAATCTGTTATGGTAAATACTTTCCCTTTCCCTTCTATATTTTGCTTTTTTAAATTAAACCTTTTTAAAAATCTGTCTGGCTAGAATTTAAAAAAAGGTTTTTAGTTTTTAATATAAGCACCTTTTAATTCTCTTTATCACTTCCATTTTTGTTCTTTAAATCATGGTTTTCTACTCTTTATTAATTGTTTCTTTATATTCACTGTTTCATTAAATATTTCTTTTTCAATGAAAAATTATTCAGTATAATTTTTCAGTGTGTGGAATTTTTCAGCTGCTATATATCTGCTTTTATATTTGTTGATTTCTAATATTACTGCATTATGGTAAAATATATATAGAGAGAGAGACTATATTTGGTATATTTTGTGACCCTGAACAGATAAAATTTGTGAAAATATTCTGCCTTAATTTTATATCTTATTTACTATGCTTAATTTTTATCTTTTTAATATATTATCTTCCAAATATTGGGAGAGGGTATTAAAATCTCTGAATTCTAACAGATATTGATTTATTTATGATTTTATTCTTAGGTTTACATACATTCAGATTTTTTAAAAATTTATTTTACTGAGGTCGTATTGACATAACATTGTGTAAATTTCAGGTGTATGTTATTATATATCAGGTAGACTGTGTCGTGTCCACCATCAATAGTCTAGTTTTTATTTGTCACCATACATATGTGCCCCTTTACCCCTTTCACCCTCTCCCACCCCTTTACCCTCTGGTAACCATTAATCTGTTCTCTTTATCCATGTGTTTATTTTCCACATATGAGTGAAGTCATATGGTGTTTGTCTTTGTCTGGCTTATTTAGCTTACCATACTAACCTCAAGGTCCATCCTTGTTGTCACAAATGACACAAATTTGTCTTTTTATGGCTGAGTAGTATTCCATTGTATACAATGAAATGTCATCTTACACCCAGAATGGCTATAATTAATAAGACAAGAAATAACAACTGTTGGAGAGGAGGTGGAGAAAAGGGAACCCTGATACACTGCTGGTGGGAATGCAAACTGGGGCAGCCACTATGGAAAACAGTACCGAGATTTCTCAAAAAATTAAAAATAGAAATACCATATGATCCAGCTATCCCACTACTGGGTATTTATCCAAAGGATGTGAAATCAATAATTCAAAGAGATTTATGCATCCCTATGTTCATCACAGCATTATTCACAATAGCCAAGACATGACAACAACCCAACTGTTCCTTAACAGATAAATGGATAAAGAAGACTTGATGCATTCAGGCTTTTTGATACCTCATTGTTATTCCTTTAGCCAGTATAGCACTTCTCTCATTTTCTGCTTTTTATATTTATCACTAATTTATATTTTTTCTACCAGTAACATTGTTATCATGGCTGACCTATATGTGGATTACACAATTGGAGAGACTTCAGCTTTTTTTTTAATAGTCTAACCCTTTTACATTTATTATAATTACTGTTACATTAGGACTTCTGCTTTTGTATATCAGGTTTTCTATATATCATATTTATTTCAGACTCTTTAGTTACTATGTTTTCTTTTTTCTTTCCTAACTGTATTAAATAGTTAAATTTTCTTTCTCTGATTTAAAAGTTTCTTCATTTGATTTTTACTCTTGGTGACTCACACACATGTCTATTTTTATATATACTTATGTGTATTTCTTCCTATCTTTTTCTTAAGGACTTCAATATCCATTTCTCTCTTCTCTCTGTTCTCTGCTAAACCCCCAACCCCGACAACTCTTTTTTGTATTTGAGGACGTTGCTAATTTTAACCACCATAAAGATTTGTGGGCTTAATTATTTAATGTCATCTCTTATATCTTATTTCTTCCTGAATCCATTTCTATTTTTGTTTAAGCACTTCCTCAGGAGTGTTTTCAAAGAAAATTTTTCATAGTAAATTTTATGAAGTTTCATATGCCTGAGGATAATATTTTGCCCACAATTGAATTATGGCTTTACTGGATAAAAAGATATGTTCAAATTTATTTTCCATCAACATATAAATATTATTTCATTACCTTCTGGCATACAATGTAGCTGTTGAAAAATCTGATTTTAATCTGATACTTGTACTTTTGTAGGCTTACTGCATTTTTCTCTCTGGAAGCTTTTGGAATGTTCTCTATATTGGATGATCTCAAATATTATAATAATATATACAAATGTGGGCTTTGACCTTCCTGTTTAATACTATATATATACTTTTTGTCTTCTTTTAAACAATACTTTTTATTGTTGTTTCAAATATTCCTTCCTATTTTTTTTTCTCTTCTTCTGGTATATGTATGCTATGAGTGATGACACTTCTATTTTTATACTCCATAGGTCTACACCTTGTTTTGCCTTCCTTTTAACCCTTTTATGTCCCCTCTGTAAAATATTACTTGATGTCAACACCTGTTACCAATTTTTTCTCTATTTTATTTTTAGTTCTTTATTTTACATCTTATATTATTCACACCAGCATCTCCAATTGGTTCTTCTTCATACAGCACATGTGTCTGCTACTAATTCTGTGCTTTCTCTGTAAGAATATACATACTGTGCTTGGTTTAATTTCAAACTGTGTGTAGTCCATTATTATTTTCTTTTACTGATAAGTTGTTCATTTTCTTATTTACTTTCATAGATCTCAAACTCTCAAATGTCTTGTTATTTTTTCTTGTGGTTTCTTATTCTCTTGAGGTGTCAGCCACCTTGGTTTTATTGTAAACCTGGAGAAAGGATGAGAGTCATGGTTCTATGTTATTCCTGTCCAGCTGAGTTTAAAAGCGTCTTTCGGATAAAACTTCAGGGCTAAGATCTTCTGGTGTTCCCATAGGGTTTGTATGCCTCTTCCTTTAGGGGGCCTTTCCCATCAGAGAACAGCAGTACCTGCATTCCTATTTTCTAAGAGCTCCTTCCTTAGCTTGACATTATGTGGCTCCTGGGGTTGGACGATGGCACAAGAAGGACCACTCCAAGCAATCTGCCTTGTTCTCCCACCCTAGCTGGACTGCACTAGTTTATGATGCCTCCTCCTCTTTCTGTTCAGTTGGTGTTAATGTTTTCCTGTCACACAATTCACAGGAAAGCAAGGTTCCACCCAGCCTGCATGGAGGAAAGAGAGGAACACATCAAAAAGCTCCTCTACAGCCTGTTCTCTCATTTGGGCCTTGGCCTTTCTTCACTTTGGGTCCCCATTTTCTTCCCTCATAAGGACCCTACCAATCTCCAGTTTCCCAAAGGTCTTTCACGGTTTTGTCTAATGTTCTAGATTCTGTCAACCTCCTTCTAACTTCTGTGATATATTCAAGGTTAGATTCATCAGAAGTTTAAACAAAGGCGTGATCTTGTCTCCTATTCTATTTAAAGATGCAGAAATTGTCTCCATGGCATGTATTGATAACATGTGGTAATGTGCCATATTCACTCCCTAGGAAGCCGGACATATATTTAATGCAGACCAGAGCCCAGAAACTGAAGTGACAACTATTTGTTTTTATATGAGGTCCAGATTTATATCTAAAGTTAAGTGATTCTGTGGTATCATTCAATGTTTTCTTTCTCTCCCTTTTTTTATGTTCTGAGTGTTTTATAATTTGGAGGCTATTCAGGTGAAACTTCAGAGCTGTGTTGAATTGTTGTTGGTAATTTATTGATAATAGCTCAGCGATTGTGCCTGGGAGCAGAGGAGAGTGTACTAAGATATCCTGACATTCTAAAAATAATATTTGTTTAGCATTTTGCAAAGCATTATCTTAGTGACTGATAAAACAAAACAAGCTCTATTATAATTCTCATTTTATGGATGAGGAAACCAGAGTTAAGAAAGGCTTTGACTTTTTCACAATCACTCAGCCAAGAATGAAAGTCAGATAAACAGCATAAAGAAACTCACAAAACCTGGGATGCCCCAAGTGCAGGAATAAGCAGGCACAAATACCAGGTATGCGAGCAGGAAGCCAAGCAGCAGAAGAGAGCAAATGCAAGAAATAGACACCCACTGATGGATGCAAAACGTGAAAGAACTATGGTGGTCTGGCTGCCAGAAGTTAGCCCCAGCTATATTTCTGTTAAATATAAGAAAAGGAACTAGAGAACTGAAGACAAAGAACACATGCTTTGTTTAAAATTGTCTTAGCAGTGAGAGAGCAGAGGCAGAGCGAGTTAAGGGACAACTCAGATGCTTTCCACACAACTTTCCAGAGAGGAAAAAGTTCGGGTTAAGACACTTATTCAAAAACTATGTCAAAATAATGGCAGTCCTTCTCCCCACACTACCCTGACTTCCATTTCTCTTTCTCTCTCTTTCCTTGACTGTTTCTTTCTTTGTACTTGTTTCTTTCCAATGCCGCCAACTTCTTTATCCTAGCAATTTCTATGTACAGATGCCCCTCCTATTGGCCTCTATCTTCTTTCTTATCTTTCTCTTCTGTTTCTCCCTCATCCCACATCTGGATCATAATTATTCTACAATGATACATCATAACCACTGACTCCACAACTTTTATGCCTAAAAAAAGGAAGTTTCACAGTGTTCAGGTATTTGAGTTAATATGACACTTTTGTGTTTTTATTTCCTGTACATAGATATTTTATCACTTTCTAAAAGTTATTTCATTGCCTGGGAGATTCTGAACGAAAGTAATGAAAGTGGGCATTTCTTCTTGTCCCTGAATTTAACACAAGTGGTATATATTGATTGTTCTGGGTTTCTTATAAATATCTAAGATTTAGGAATTGTCCTTCTAGCTTTAGCTTAATACATCTTTTGAATTTTATTTTGCTTTTAAATCAGAAAGAGGTGTTTAAAATGATAAAAATGTCTTTTTTATCATCTATTCAGATAATCATTTTTTTAAAAAAATTTAATCCTGAGCATAGTAAGTCATGATAAGCAATTGTTTCATTTTTAAGTGAAAGCTTACCAGGCACTATTTGTAAATACCGTATTTAAAAGTTTAGCTTCTATGTTCATAATTTGGCTTGATCTGGATTTTCCTTTCTGTGCACTGCTTGTACAGACTTGATTTCAGGCCTGCTTTAGCCTTGAGGAATAAGTTGTGTAACTTTTTTTTTTAATATCTGTTTTTCTTAACTTTGTTTCTAACATTGATACTATCTCTTTCTTGAACTTTTGGTAAAACTTATCTGCAACTGTTTAGAACTGACATCCTTTTTTTTTTTTTATGTATGCTTTTTTGGTGAGGAAGATTGGCCCTGAGCTAACACCTCTGTTGCCAATCTTTCTCTCTTTTTTTTTTTTTCTACCCAAAGCCTCACTGCATAGGGTATATCCTAGTTGTAGATCATTCTAGTTCTTTTATGTGGTATCCCACCACAGCATGGCTTGATGAGTGATGTCTAGGTCTGCACCTGGGATCCAAACTGGTGAACCCCGAGCCCCAAAGTAGAGCATGTTAACTTAATCACTTGGCCACATGGCCCGCACTTGACATCCATTTTCAAGGTAGTTCTTTTGTTGCATTTTTTTTTCAAATTCTATGATTATTAGTTTGTTTAGGTATTTTAATTCTCCTTGGATTTTAATACCTCCCTATTAATGCATATTTTCAGAAAACATGAATTGATTTGAAATTTAGTGAATAAATTTGCCTGCAGCTTTCTGTTACTTTTTATAACTATTATAATTTTTATAACTATTCTGGTTTTGTAGTTATGTCCTTGTCCTTGTTTAAAATTTTGTTGTTGGTTGTTTTGGTCTCCTTCCATTTTTCTTGATCAGATTTCCTCAAGCCTTGCCTATTTTATTAATCTTATAAAATAAGTTTGTTTATATTAACCGTCTGTTTCTATTATATGTTTTTCTATTTTTATAATTATCATGTTCTTCTATCTTTAGATTTATTTATTTATTTATTTTTGTTTGTTTGTTTGTTTATTTATTTTTTATTTATTTATTTATTTATTTTTTTATTTTTATTTTTTTTTTATTAATGTTATGATAGATTACAACCTTTTGAGATTTCAGTTGTATATTTTTGTTAGTCATATTGTGGGTACACCACGTCCCCCTCCGTACCCTCCCCCCACCCCCCCTTTTCCCTGGTAACCACCGATCAGATCTCCTTCTCAATATACTAATTTCCACCTATGAGTGGAGTCATATAGAGTTCGTCTTTCTCTGACTGACTTATTTCGCTTAACATAATGCCCTCGAGGTCCATCCACGTTGTTGTCAATGGGCCAATTTCGTCTTTTTTTATGGCTGAGTAGTATTCCATTGTGTATATATACCACATCTTCTTTATCCAATCATCAGTTTCTGGGCATGTAGGCTGGTTCCACGTCTTGGCTATTGTAAATAATGCTGCGATGAACATAGGGGTGCAACGGACTCTTGAGATTTCTGATATCAGGTTCTTAGGATAGATACCCAGTAATGGGATGGCTGGGTCATAGGGTATTTCTATTTTTAACTTTTTGAGAAATCTCCATACTGTTTTCCATAGTGGCTGTACCAGTTTGCATTCCCACCAACAGTGTATGAGGGTTCCTCTTTCTCCACAACCTCTCCAACATTTGTCGTTCTTGGTTTTGGATGTTTTTGCCAATCTAACGGGTGTAAGGTGATATCTTAGTGTAGTTTTGATTTGCATTTCCCTGATGATTAGCGATGATGAACATCTTTTCATGTGTCTATTGGCCATATTCATATCTTCTTTTGAGAAATGTCTGTTCATGTCCTCTGCCCATTTTTTGATCAGGTTGTTTGTTTTTTTGTTGTTAAGCCGTGTGAGTTCTTTGTATATTATGGAGATTAACCCTTTGTCGGATAAGTGGCTTGTAAATATTTTTTCCCAATTAGTGAGCTGTTTTTTTGTTTCAATTCTGTTTTCCCTTGCCTTGAAGAAGCTCTTTAGTCTGATGAAGTCCCATTTGTTTATTCTTTCTATTGTTTCCCTCAACTGAGGAGTTACAGTGTCCGAAAAGATTCTTTTGAAACTGATGTCAAAGAGTGTACTGCCTATATTCTCTTCCAAAAGACTTATTGTCTCAGGCCTAATCTTTAGGTCTTTGATCCATTTTGAGTTTATTTTGGTGTGTGGTGAAAAAGAATGGTCGATTTTCAATCTTTTGCATGTGGCTGACCAGTTTTCCCAGCACCATTTGTTGAAGAGACTTTCTTTTCTCCATTGTAGGCCCTCTGCTCCTTTGTCGAAGATTAGCTGTCCATAGATGTGTGGTTTTATCTCTGGGCTTTCAATTCTGTTCCATTGATCTGTGGACCTGTTTTTGTACCAGTACCATGCTGTTTTGATCACTGTAGCTTTGTAGTATGTTTTGAAATCGGGGATTGTGATTCCGCCGGCTTTGTTTTTCTTGCTCAGGATTGCTTTAGCAATTCGCGGTCTTTTGTTGCCCCATATGAATTTTAGGATTGTTTGTTCAATTTCTGTGAAGAATGTTCTTGGGATTCTGATTGGGATAGCATTGAATCTGTATATTGCTTTAGGTAGTATGGACATTTTAACTATGTTTATTCTTCCAATCCATGTGCAAGGAATGTCTTTCCATCTCTTTATGTCATCGTCAATTTCTTTCAAGAAAGTCTTGTAGTTTTCATTGTATAGATCCTTCACTTCCTTGGTTAAGTTTATCCCAAGGTATTTTATTCTTTTCGTTTCGATTGTGAATGGGATAGAGTTCTTGAGTTCTTTTTCTGTTAGTTTATTGTTAGTGTATAGAAATGCTACTGATTTATGCACGTTAATTTTATACCCTGCTACTTTGCTGTAGTTGTTGATTATTTCTAATAGTTTTTCTGTGGATTCTTTGGGGTTTTCTATGTATAAGATCATGTCGTCTGCAAACAACGAGAGTTTTACTTCTTCGTTACCTATTTGGATTCCTTTTATTTCTTTTTCCTGCCGAATTGCTCTGGCCAGCACCTCCAGTACTATGTTGAATAGGAGTGGTGAAAGTGGGCACCCTTGTCTTGTTCCTGTCCTCAGAGGGATGGCTTTCAGCTTTTGTCCGTTGAGTATGATGTTTGCTGTGGGTCTATCATATATGGCCTTTATTATGTTGAGGTACTTTCCTTCTATACCCATTTTACTGAGGGTCTTTATCATAAATGGGTGTTGGATCTTGTCGAATGCTTTCTCTGCATCTATTGAGATGATCATGTGGTTTTTGTTTTTCATTTTGTTGATGTAGTGTATCACATTGATTGACTTGCGGATGTTGAACCATCCCTGTGTCCCTGGTATAAATCCCACTTGATCCTGGTGTATAATCTTTTTGATGTATTGCTGTAATCGGTTTGCCAAAATTTTGTTGAGGATTTTTGCATCTATGTTCATCAGTGATATCGGCCTGTAGTTCTCCTTCTTTGTGTTGTCCTTGTCAGGTTTGGGGATCAGAGTGATGTTGGCTTCATAGAATGTGTTAGGGAGTTCTCCATCTTTCTCAATTTTCTGGAACAGTTTGAGGAGAATGGGTATTAAGTCTTCTTTGAATGTTTGGTAGAATTCTCCAGAGAAGCCGTCTGGTCCTGGACTCTTGTTTTTGGGGAGGTTTTTGATTACCATTTCTATTTCCTTACTTGTGATAGGTCTATTCAGATTCTCCATTTCTTCCTGATTCAGTTTGGGGAGATTGTAGGAGTCTAGGAATTTGTCCATTTCTTCCAGGTTGTTCAATTTGTTGGCATATAGTTTTTCATAGTATTCTCTTATGATCTCTTGTATTTCATTGGTATCTGTTGTGATTTCTCCTCTGTCATTCCTGATTTTATTAATTTGCGATTTCTCTCTTTTTTTCTTGGTGAGTCTGGCTAGGGGTTTGTCAATTTTGTTAATTCTTTCGAAGAACCAACTCTTTGTTTCATTGATCCTTTCTATTGTCTTTTTTGTTTCAATATCGTTTATTTCTGCTCTTATTTTTATTATTTCCCTCCTTCTACTGACTCTGAGCTTTGTTTGTTCTTCTTTTTCTAGTTCTGTTAGGTGTCGTTTGAGGTTGCTTACGTGAGCTTTTTTCTTGTTTAGGGAGGTGAGCCTGTATTGCAATGAATTTCCCTCTTAGGACTGCTTTTGCTGCATCCCAAATGATTTGGTATGTCGTGTTCTCATTTTCATTTGTCTCCAGATAATATTTGATTTCTTCTTTAATTTATTCAATGATCCATTGTTTGTTGAGAAGCATGTTGTTTAGTCTCCACATTTTTGCACCTTTCTCTGCTTTTTTCTTGTAGTTGATTTCTAGTTTAATAGCGTTATGATCAGAAAAGATGCTTGATATTATTTCAACTCTCTTGTATTTATTGATGTTTGCTTTGGTTCCCAAAATATGGTCAATCCTTGAGAATGTTCCATGTGCACTTGAGAAGAATGTGTAACCTGCTGTTTTTGGATGAAGTGTTCTATATATATCTATTAAGTCCATCTGGTCTAATTTTTCATTTAATTTAATTATTTCCCTGTTGATTTTCTGTCTGGATGTTCTGTCCATTGGTGTTAATGGTGTGTTGAGGTCCCCTACTATTATTGTATTGTTGTTGATGTCTTCTTTTAGTTCTATTAAGAGTTGCTTTACAAATTTTGGTGCTCCTGTGTTGGGTGTGTATATATTTATAAGTGTTATGTCTTCTTGGTGGAGAGTCCCTTTTATCATTATATACTGTCCCTCTTTATCTTTCTTTATCTGTTTTGCTTTGAAATCTACCTTGTCTGATATTAGTATAGCGACACCTGCTTTCTTTTGTTCGTTATTAGCTTGGAGTATTGTTCTCCATCCCTTCACTCTGAGTCTGTGTTTGTCTTTGGGGCTGAGGTGTGTTTCCTGGAGGCAGCATATTGTTGGATCTTGTTCTTTGATCCATCCTGCCACTCTGTGTCTTTTGATTGGGGAGTTCAATCCATTTACATTTAGAGTGATTATTGAGATGTGGGGGCCTTCCACTCCCATTTTGTGTCTTGTTTTCCGGTTTTCTTCAGTTTCCTTTGTTTCTCGTCCCATGGTTTAACCTGTTCTGATGTAGAGCTGCTACTCTCTGTTGTTGTCCTTCTACTTATCTCCTCTGCTCTTGGTTTTGTAGCCCCTTTCCTTTTTTGGATTTTTCAGGAGTGAGGGTTTTCCTGAGGATTTCCTGAAGAGGAGGTTTTGTGGCAATAAACTCCCTTAATTTTTGTTTATCTGGAAAAGTTTTTATTTCTCCATCGTATTTGAAGGATATTTTCGCTGGGTAGAGAATTCTCGGCTGTAGATTTTTGTCCTTCAGATTTTTGAATATATCATTCCACTCTCTTCTAGCCTGTAAAGTTTCTGCTGAGAAATCTGCTGATAGCCTGATGGGGGTTCCTTTGTAGGTTAGTTTCTTTTGCCTGGCTGTCCTTAATATTTTCTCCTTGTCTTTGACTTTTGCTAGCTTCACTACTATATGTCGTGGAGTTGGTCTTCTTGCATTGATAAAGTTTGGAGATCTATTGGCTTCTGTCACCTGCAGATCCATCTCCCTCACCAGATTTGGGAAGTTCTCAGCCATTATTTCTTTGAATAGGTTTTCTGCCCCTTTCTCCTTCTCTTCTCCCTCTGGTATACCTATAATCCTTACGTTGCATCTCCTAATTGTGTCTGATAATTCTCGGAGAGTTTCTTCATTTCTTTTAAGTCTTGCTTCTCTCTCCTCCTCTGCCTGCAACAATTCTATATTGCCATCTTCCAAATTGCTAATTCTTTCCTCCATATTATCGGCCCTACTGTTCAGAGCATCTAGATTTTTCTTAATCTCCTCTATTGTGTTCTTCATTTCCAATATTTCTGTTTGGTTCTTCTTTATCGTATCAAACTCTTTTGTGACATAGCTCCTGAACTCGTTGAGTTGTCGGTCAGAGTTCTCTCTTAACTCATTGAGAATCTTAATGATGGCTGTTTTGAAGTCGTCATCATTTAGGTTATATATCTCATTTTCTTTGGGATTGTTTTCTGTGTATTTGTTACCTTCTTTCTGTTCTGGAGATTTAATGTATTTTTTCATATTGCTTGATGTTGTTGATTTGTGCCTCCGCATGGAGATAGAGTTTAGTTGCTCCTTTCACTTGTTTCAGCTGCTGTGGTGGGGGGAGCCGCTGTTTATACTTCACCTACCAGGAACCCTGTCCGTAGTTGCTAACTGGGCCTGGGCCCCTCTTCGTAGCCACAGTGGCCCTTTGTATTCCCTCCTCTGCCGTGGGGGCCGTCACAGGGGGGCTTCAGGCTGCAGGTGCCTACTGTTGCAGCCCACCTAGATGTGCTCTCTCCTTGGGGTCTGCAACGGTGTTATGGGCTTTTCCAGCGGCCAGGGGTGGGATCACTTATATTTGTTGCTCCGTTGCTCTCTGCACCCACCAAAACTCACTTGTCCTCTATGGGTCGCAGGAGAGCTATTGGCATCTTCTACAGTCTGTGGTTAGTACACCTAGCTATGCTGCTTTTGCCCTGGGGTCTTCCAGCCTTGTGGCTGGCGGCTGGGTGCCTTCTACTGGTGCTGTGCAGAGGCTTTCCCTAAGGCTGCTGTGAGCCTGTAGGGTTTCCCACTAGGCTACTAAGCTGGGTCTCTGGAACTCTCTCCAGCCCCAGTCCTCTCTGAGATCTCCGGCAATCCCTAGCCTCACGGGGCGGGCAACGGCAGCTGGGGGTCGCCCCGCCCTCAGGGCTTCTCTCCGGGCCTCTGCCGGAAGCCCTGAATGCTGGGCATGGCCCCTCTGCTAATGGCAGACAGAGAGTTTTGTCTGCTGCCTGGCGGAGCTCCGGCGCTTCCCCTCCGGGTCGCAGAACCGGCCTTTGAAACTTCCCCCCGCCCCGGTCCTCTCCGAGATCTCCGGCAATCCCTAGCCCCACGGGGCGGGCAACGGCAGCTGGGGGTCGCCCCGCTCTCTGGGATTCTCTCCGGGCCTCTCCCGGAGCCGTGAATGTTCAGCGTGGCCCCTCTGCTAACGGCAGACAGAGAGTTTTGTCTGCTGCCCGGGCGGAGCTCCGGCGCTTCCCCTCCGGGTCGCAGAACCGGCCTTTGAAACTTCCCCCCGCCCCGGTCCTCTCCGAGATCTCCGGCAATCCCTAGTCCCACGGGGCGGGCAACGGCGGCTGGGAGACCTCCATGCCCTCCGTGTCTCTCTCTGGGACCCTCCGGGCGCCCCGAGCACCAGGCTGGGTCTCCCCGCCAATGGCGGGGAGAGACTCTCCCCGCGGGCTCAGGTGTGCAACTCCAAAGTTTCCCTCTGCGTTTAGGAGTAATTGCGGGGGGTTTAGGTAGGGTTCTGGTCACCTGTTTCCACCGTCGCTCCTCTGTTGTGTTCTCGCTCCTGCCCTAGATGTGTGTGGATCCTCTGGGGGCGTCTGTTGGAAGAAAGCCGCTTGCGGGTACTAGGCTGCCCGTCGGGGTCGGAGAGTTTTCACCTATTTCCACATCCTCCCGGAGGAAAGTCCATCCGCCTTCCGATGTATAGTCGCGTGGGTGTCTCAGACGTCCTGAGATGTTGTCTGGATATCCTTTGTCAAGCGATAAGTGTCCAAATAATTGTAGACTCGAAGGGCGAGAGACAAAGAGGACTACTCACGGCGCCATCTTGGACCAGCAATCTATTTATTTATTTTTTTAACTTCTTAAATTGAAATCTTAGTTGATCCATTTTCAATCTTTCTTATTTTCTCTTATATATTTAAGGCTTTACATTTTCTCTGAGTGTCATTTTGGACTCTGGCAGGTTTAAATATGTAGTGATCTCATTGCCATTAATTTTAAAGTATTTTCTAATTTTTTTTTTCATTTATTCTTCAACGCAAGAAAAATTTAGTGTTCTGTCTCTTACTTTCCACATACATAAATTGGGGTTGGGGATGCTATTCTTTTGTTGCAAATGTCCAATTTTTCTCATAATGTTCAGAAAAATAACCTACATATTTTCTGCTTTTGGAAATGCTGAGTTCCTTTTAATGCTCAATACATGATCTGGTTTATTGAATATTCTAGATTTATTTGAATACAAGTTTATTTTGAGTTCTTTCAAATGCAGTTATATTTGTTTGTCTATGACTAGAATTTGGTTAATTGCTTTGTTAAAATTTCTATATAGTTTCTTTTAAAACGTGTTTTCTCTCAGTTTCAGAGAGAGGTTAATTAAGATGTCATTACAATAGTGGATTTGTCGATTAATTTGTATAGCTATCAAAATATTTTTGAGTCATTACAACCATAATTTTTTAAGCCTAGAGAGACTTGTCATTACTGTCTGACTTGATAAATTAAACCTTTAATGAACACTAAATAATATCTAACATTTACTAAGCTTCCTATGCAGCAGGCAGTGTTTAAATGCCATGCATCTCTACTAGGTTGACTGTATTATGGTCATTATTATTTATTTCACTTTTACAGAGGAGACACCCGGTATACAGAATGAATACCCAAAGTTCCTCTCAGTTAGCAAGCAAAGGAGTTGCCCTGGACCCAGACCCACCCAGATTGGCTCCAGAGCCTTGCTCATTAACCAGCACACTCAATGACACATCATCAACACAATTCAGGTGTGGTATTTCCTTGAATTCTATTTTGTCTTTCATTTCTATGTGTTCGTCCATTCTATATTTTCCCATTCTTTTGTTTTCAACCACTTAATGCCATTTTGGTTTAGGTTCAATGCTTATTAACATCATATAGCTGGATTTTTTAAAAACCAATTTTATAGTCTTTCCTTTAATGAACAACATAATCCATTCCCCTGAAACACGTGTTTTAATTATGGATATTTTGATTTAATGTTACTTTATTCATTTCTCCTAATTTTCTTCATGCCTCTATTTTCTTGGAAGTCATATATCCCAAAGCTGAAAAATCTGATTTTCTTTCTGCCTCTGAGACAAGACAAGAAATTTGAAATGTCTAACCCTACCACCAGATGTTAGGGTAATTTCGTGCCAGAGTTATAATTTATTTTTTAATATTGAATATTATCAATAATTTTTACACAATTAAAAATACCAATAGCATTCTCACCAAAGTTTCTTGTATATAAAATTTTTTTTGGTTTTATTTCTGTACTGCCAGTTTAAAAATTTGAGTGATTTGTGTGTGGCAAACTTTCTCATCTTTAATTAAGAAGTTCACTTATCTTTCTGCTTATATAATTTGGGGTAATACTTTCACATTAAAATTTCAAACTTTCACAAATTCATATGTTACTGTGTCTCTTTGAAAATTTGATATAAGACTAGAATGTCCAATATAATAACCTCCTTTAGCAGAATAAAGTTTTCTTTTGTCATTTCCTTGATTACTGTTTCTCTTTTATTTGCCCTTTTCTGTTTTAGGATTTATATATATGAACATCATTGAATTTGTGTATTTTTATTAGCTGTGATAGCTGGACACTTAACTGGGGAAATTCAGCTGTTCTCTTATTGACATAACTTTTGGTTTTATTAAGAGCAAAACATGTCAATATCCTTTCTATACTTAACATACTTTGTTCTTATGAATAAGAACATGGTTTTGGTGCTGAAAAGGATGTTATCCTTTATCAGGCCTGTGTTGCCAAGTTCCCCTCCCAGTGGAGGAAGTCTGAGAATTTTTACCTCTAGAGGGATTTTATTTTTGTTCACTGCACAAGTATACAATACCTTTATATGTGTATAACTTGTAAGTTTTTTTGATCCTGGCCTCAATCTTATCTTGTTTACATTATAATCTGCAGAAACTCAAACATATTTGGAGTGTATAGATTGTACCTTTCTCTAGTCCCTATAACATATAAACTTGAAAAAAAATTTTATATTCATTATTTCAATTTAGAAGAAAATGGCATAAATGAATGCTCTTAAAGTATGTACTGATCACTGAGAGCACTAGTTCCGCCAGTGCCTGGCTCTTGTCAGCCCCAAATATGAAAACACTTAAAATGTCAGACTCTATTGCATGTGCAAATATAGGGATCTGAAGTAAAACCTGGAAAGTTCTTGATCATATTAAGATATGTGTTGGTTTCCTCACATCTCCTATTGGAAATGAAGTGAATTTACTTTTAACATTTATAAAAAGACGCATTCTAGTTGTGAGCATCTGTTTTAAGCTGTGAGAAGACCAGCAGCAGTGTTTTTCCATGAGTAAGGTATTTAATGCAGCCTGATTTCTTTGTAATGGCTGCTGCATGTATTCCAATAAAAGTGTTTTGCATAGAAAGCGCATGAAAAAAAAATGTATGTACGTGGCACTATAATAAAGAGAAATTATCCAAAGCAAATGACTATTGCTTGCCTTTTTAAAAATGAAGAGCATCCTTTGGAATTAAAAGCATTTTATTTAGAGATCACTAGATCATACACAAAACAGTGTATGTAAGGAAAGTATTTCAAATTTCTTCGCTAAGGACATGGAGAATATTTGCACATCGACTGGGCCATCATATCAACCCATGGAGCACAAATGGCATAAGGCTGGCCAGTCCTAGAAGTCCAGCTAAGCACAGTTCTGGGAGTTTATTGGTCTTAGCGAATATGTGTTAGGTTTAAGGTAAGAGGCAGAAGTATAATTTAAATGAGAAAGAGGGCAGAGTCTTAGAGATCATGAAGTTAGAAAATGGCTTTGTCATACAGAATTGATTTACTTTAATGCAGTGACCTTTCTTCAGGGTTATACTCTCTTCTGGTTTTTGACTTCTTTGAGCTTGAAGGTAATGATTTCACCCAAACAGAATTTAGGGTAACTGTACTCATGATCGAGTAAGGGAAAGATATGCCAATTTGATTTCACACGAATGAATCTTAATCAGACCATAAGATTTATTAAGGGGCATTAGATCTAGATTCTATTCATAGAAAGTATGTTTATTCAGCACATATTATAGTCAAGACCATGGAGAGAAAACAACAATCTATAAGTGTGTGCAAACTTCCAGAAGCCTATTAGACAACAGTAGAGTAGTTACAGCATCTGCCCCCATAACTACATTCTAAGGTGAAAATTAATAACTGTCATGGGATATGTGAAGATGAAATTATTTCAGAAGTTCAGAAAACCAGAACACTGCTTGATGTGGTGGGCGACATCAAAAGCATGGAAAAGGACACGTTTGGAAAGAGCTTAAGATAATGGTAGGACTTGGACAGGTAGTGTTCCATAAGAGCATTTTAGGTAGATATTTTTTGGGTAAGATACAATAATTGGAAAATATACGGATCTGTTTGTATGTGAAGTAAATAAAGGAGAAATAATTTGTAGAACTATATTCAGGATGTGTAAAGAGAGACCCTCATATGCTGGACTAAAGGATTGAAATTCTTTTTCATGCTCAACTGACAACTATTGTTGAAGTTCTGAGAAGAGGGATAGAGAGGTCTGCCTTAGGGAGGTGCATTGAGCAGCACTGTAGTGTAATTAGAGGAAAGGAGACTCTGAAATTGGGAGGGGCCATTTGTAGGTTACTGCAGTAATTATGGTTTTGATGTCTGACTGCAGTAGTACAGTAAAATGGATAAGAAAAATGAGTACTAATGATGCTCCAGCACTCAGCAGAAATGATCATCATTGTGGGTCAGTGCCAGAGAATGACCGTACCGATGCTTCAAATCTGGGTATCTAGAAGGACAGGAATATTCTTAGTTTGAATAAGGGATATACAAAGAAAATATGGTTAGACTTACGTTTAAATAATAAATAAGCACTAACTTTTAAGCAGATTTACTTTGATATTTTAACACACACAAATAAATTTTTCAGCACAACTTTCTAAGGATTAAAACAACATAGCAATGACCAAGTCATATTTCCAAAAGAAAGTGAGGACTGATGGATACAACTTCCAATTCTATCCTTTATCTATTTCAGCACCTCATAATGTTTAGATTAATCATCTCACTGCTGTTGTCCTCATTTTACTAGATTGAGAAGACTTATTCTTAAGAAGGCCAAAGGACTCTAGTTATGTGAATATTAATGGCTAAGTTGACTTGTTGAATTATTTTTATGAAGTTACCTTTGGCTTTTAATAACCATTAAAAGTAAAAACAATGGTCATGCACTTTGCAGATATATAGCGTTTTTTTGTGACCTTCTCCTGGAGAATAAGAACAAAATGAACTAAGAGAAAACTAGCATACGTGATGAAAAACTTCTGGAGCTCAAAGGAAGGAAGTCATGTTGTCTGCATCAGTTTGAGAACAAACTTTTTTGGCTAAAGTATCCTCAATTGCAGAGAGAAGTTAAACATAGGCCGGAGGAACTGGGAAATGGGAGCCAAAAGAGGATTCTTCCAGACTTAACTGCCATTTTTTTCCTTTAAAAGTAGTAAAGAGACCCTGTAGTAAGTTTCAAAATACAAAAAACACACATGTACAAATAATCTTTCCACAATTAGCACTTCAGTGCTTATCATTCTAATCATTTCCAGGCACATATATACAGATATTTAAGTCATGCATTCATTACTAACATCCAACTCTGTTCAATATACTGAGCTAGATCAGTGGCTCTCAACCAGGGGCAATTTTGCCCCTCAGAAGACATTTGAAAATGTCTGGAGATGTTTTTGGTTGTCATATTTGGAGCAAAAGTGTACTGGCATCTAGTCGGTAGACTCCAGGGATGCTGCTGAGCATCCTACCATGCGCAGGACAGCTTCCTACAACAAGGGATTATCCAGCCCCAAATGTCAGTAGTGCTGAGGTTGAGAAGTCCTAATCTAGGTGCTAGGGATTCAGTCGTTTATAAAATAAAGTTTGTTTTCATGGGGACTTTCCCAATTTGTTGGAGTAACACAAACAAATATATAAGATGAAGGCAAAAATGACTTGTAAAAGGTATTAGAGAGTGCTGGCAGGGGGTGACGTTTTTTATAGGGTGGTCACGGAAGGTTCCCTAAAAGTGGTTATCATCTGAGCAGACATGATGCCAGGGAGCTAATCATATGGGTCTCTCAGCAGGGTCCACTGGGCAGAAGGTAATTAGACACAAATATCCTCAGAAGGAAATATGTCTAGTGTGTTCAAAGAGTGAGGAGGCCAATGTGCCTACAACATGGTGGGGAGGTGACTGGAAGGAAATGCGGTTAGGAGACAAATGTCTGCCAACAGTGTAGTGCCTTGTTAAGCACAACAAAGATTTGGGGCTTTTACTCTGGACCAGAGGAAGAGTCACTGGAAAGTATTAAACAGAGGAGAGACATGATCTGATCTGTATTTTTAAAAATCACTGCCATGTGAATAGACTAGAAGAAAGATTGGGTAAGTTATTGATAATGTTCAGCCAAGAAATGATTGTGGTTTGGGCCAAAGTTGGAATAATAGAGACAGTAAGAGATTCTTGGGTTCTGGGTATATTTTGAAAATAGAACTAAAGTATTCTGACATTGGTGACTAAGGAGTCCAGATCAGCAGAGCTCAAGGTTGCCAAGATGTGAGCAAAAATTCTGTGAGTGGGTTACTGAGTATATTAGTAAAACAAGCCACTTCCACTCTACGACCCATTGATTCCTGGATTTATGTATTCTGGCTATGAAAGAAAAAGCACCGTATAATGTTTATGATTCAAAAACATATGGTCCATTATGCAAGCTCATCTTTTCAGGGTGTTATCTCCCAACTAGAGCTAGAACTGAGTCTTTGGTAAGCCATTTCGCCATCCATTAGCCTAGGTGCTTCCTGGTGGTGGTGAGCCCACTGCTGCACTTTAGTTGTAAAACGAGTTTTTTGATTAGAAGCAATGCTATGAGGAATGTTCTGTGAGTCTCTGGATGGTTCTGCTGGCAGAAGTGTTAGGGTCAGTGAAGGCAAATCCAATTCCAGAACACATATCTATTCCAGTGAGGTTTAATCTCTACTCGATGGTAATTAACCTGCTACCAGATAGCAGGCTAGTTTGCTCAAAGAAATGGTGCCATATCAGCAGCAGCTGATCTCTGCTGTTGACAGATTAGGTACTTAACAGTAGTGTTAGCCAGGTCATCCTTGGTGAGGATAAGGCCATATTGTTGAGCCCAGTGCATCACTTCTGAACTTGTCACCGTGGTCGCTTTTTTTCACGGGTCCATTGAGCAAAAAGTGGGGTAGCTAGAGAAAGAGGCTGATTAATATGCACAGAGTCCACCTGATTAGTAAGAGTCTCCCATGCCGTGGATGCCCTTTGATGGGAATTCCTATAGGACACAAATATCTTCACAGTCTGTGCCCTTTCTGAGCGGTATATCCACATACTCCTTCACCAGACTTTATTGGGACACAGTGGCATTTGGGACCTATGGATATGAGCATCAATTCAAAACCAGTAATCTCTGAAAAGTCTGAGTATTTCCTTTTCTCCAATGTACACTTATTCTAGTAAATGAACTCTTTTGGAAAAGGCTTGGAGGAAGATTTATTATTGTGTGTACTTTTGGCAATAGTGCAAGTTCCTTCCTCAAAGGGACCAGGCTTTCAATAAAGGGTCTGTGAATTGACTTAGGACAGGAAACTGGATGAGAGGCTGGGACTCTCCATTGTGATTATTCAAGTCAGATTTTTGGCTACTAGACTTAGAGTTTTTCCTGTTATATTGATCAAACAATACTCTAGTGGGCTGCCCTACTATTTCATTACAAGAGACTTCATGATCAAATAGCCACTGCCAGACATCTCTGCAGGCCAAAGCTTTCTGATTACTGGTATGCCCCTGCTGCCTTTTTCAGTAGATTGCTCTTCCTGTCTTTGGTAGGTAAGTGCTGCCAGGTGACATCCGCCACTCTCAGATTTCATCATCTGTTTTGAAATCAGGGAGCCCATCTCAATGGTAGGATCTATAATTCTACCTGATCTGCCGGAAAACCACACTTTCAAGTGCCTGGGAAGCTATTGGCCACTGGACACTGCTAGCTATAGTGCACTGCAAGAGCTTGGCCAGAGGAGCAAACCAGAACCAGAAGTCTCTTCCTCCTCAAATGTCCCTCTAGTTCCCTCTACCGACTAAGTTGCATTATGCTTACTGACTATGGAAAAACATTGACAGGGTCCAAATCCTCTATCACAGAAACTAAAGGGCAATACATTGATAACTAGTGCAACTTCTATTGTACAAGTCCAAGCAGAAGAATTTGAGGGCTAATCTAGAAGCTCCATGACGTTGGGGAACAGAATCTGTTTATCTTTTGTTCTGCCTTCCACCTGGCTGAAGATATTTTAAGACCACATCCAAACACCAGGAAGCAAGATGGAGGAAGAAAGAGGAGCATGCCTCCTTCCTCTAAAGTAGTGACTTGGAATCTGGACGCATCCCTTCCACATGCATACCAAGTTTCAGAACTTAGTCCCAGGAACACAACTAGTCACAAGGCGGGTTGGATTATGCAGTCTATAGCTGGGCAGCCTGTGGTCAGCCTAAAGTAAGGGCTTCAATTCCTAGAGGAAGAAAGCAGAATGGATATTGATAGCCAACTCCTTCACTGCCTCAGTTACATTGTTTGGAATGCCTATTGGATATTCAAATATCTGCCTCATATACCATCCCTGAACTGAAATCTCAGTCTTGTTTCATAATCTAACTTTTCCACTTAAAATTTATGTCCATTTTTCCACAGCAATAAGCATTAATACTGCAAACTGAGATCTAACGTTGAATCACATTTTGTGTTACTAAAACGCTATAATGTACTTAATCTGACCCTTATTCCTAGACATTTTGCTCCTTCCACTTCTCAGTAGTAAAAATAAAGCTCCATTGCACATATGCTTATTTTTCTTTGTTTAAAATGCATTCTGGATAGCCATATTAGCCAGTCAATAAGTACATGAAGTTTTAAAAAAAAATTTATGTGTTGACAAACTACTCTTTAGAACAATATAAACAATCCAAGATTGGTGGTTACCAGAGGGGAAGGGAGTGGGGGAGGGCAAAAGAGGTAAAGGGGCACATGTCTATGGTGATGGATGGAAACTAGACTTTTGGTGGTGAACATGATGCAATCTATACAGAAGTCAAAATATAATGATGTACACCTGAAATCTATATTTTGTTATAAACCAATGTGACCTAAATTTAAAAAAAAGGTGCAGGGCCAGTCCCATGGCTGAATGGTTAAGTTCTTGCACTCCACTTCAGTGGCCCAGGATTCAGCAGTTCAGATCCTAGGCACGGACTTCCACACTACTCATCAAGCTGCGCTATGGTGGCATCCCACATGGAAGAACTCGAATGACCTACAACCAGGCTATATAGCTACGTACTGGGGCTTTGGGGAGAGAGAAAAAAGGAAGATTGGCAACAGATGTTAGCTCAGAGCCAATGTTCCTCACCAAAGAGCATACCTTAAAATAAAAGTGCATAAGTATGCCCATTTTATCACTTCACTTTTATTTTGTTTTTATTACTTGTTCATTTGTCATTTACAATTCTTCTTATCTATATCTTCGTAAAGTACTTCACAAAAATATATTGCAATGAATATTGATCAGAGAGTTAGACATGTAAATATAGTGTGTCTCTATTATATTTTGAATGGGCTATTTTTAGTATATGGCAAATATTAATTTTTATATACTCATTTTTTTTTCTGGACAAATTACTTGCCTATTCCCTATTCTCTCTGGTTTCCCAGTTATAAACTCATATTATCTAGAAATAATAGTCAGATTACCATCACAATAACACTTCAAATTTTTTTCTTTTCTGCTTCCTCAGGTAAATTTCTAAAATACTATTAAAGTGGTAATAGCAGTTGACCCTGTCTAGTTTCCCAACATAGTTAGAATGCCTCTGTTATTTCGCCACTAAGCATGATATTGCTGTTGGTTAACATTGTCACTGTTCATCACAACTGAGAAGCATCTTTCTATTGTCAATCTGTCAAGATTCCATTGGCCAAATTCTTAGATATTGTCTCTTAATCAGAACAGGTGTCAGCAGTGCTCCAGTTAACATCAGGCCGCATACATAACACAGCCTCTATAAAGTGGTGGACACAGTGTGGTGGGTTGGCAAAGCTTACTGATGAGTGGAGGAATTACTGGTAACTCATTACGTGATTCTTTGCGCTTTTAAGTTTGGACGCACATCGGCATCCCTAAACTAATAATAGGGGCATTGACAAGAAGGAAAGTAGCCTGGAATTACAAGTCAAAAGAAAGCCAGTTTCAACCACATGAGCAATTCAAGAAACTTTACTTCTCATTGCCCTTATGTAAGTCTTATGTATCTATTTTAATTCGAATATCTAGATGACAGCTTTGTACATAGTAGGCACTCAATATACATACCTTAATTTGGAGATTGTATTTTCAAGAATGTTTTGTAATGTACAGCACAAAACGTATTTGCAACATTTGTTAGAGAGAGAATTGAGGCAAAGAGTTATACTTAGATTAAGCATGGTTAGAAAAAAAAGACTAGTTTTTCCTGTCTTCAAAACTAACACCAAATAGAAGAAAAGAGCAAAATATTCAAAGAAGTCTCAAGGGAACACTTTAGAACTCCTTCATTTTTTCTTTGCACCCAGAGCCAGGCCATGTTTCAAATATGACTTATGACTTAGTTATTTGACCCTTTAATTAATTTTCGGTGTGATGATTAAATCTTTTCTGAATGCTCTTTTATGCCATAATTTCACCTTTTAATGTATTAGAATGCTTTGTCTTCAGCGATTTTGGAGAAAATAAAATTCATAACTCTTCATAAATGTCTCTGAAACATGAGCACTGTTTTCTATTTCAAAGTGCTCACACACACAAGTATGTGACCTACCCCACTTCAAGGCAGTAACTCAGACCTGATGTCAAGGAAATGTATTGTCCACCTTGAAGCTTTCAGCAAGCTTGCCAAAGCAAGGTCTGTTTGAGAGACTGCCTTTTTGAGCATAGTCAAAAAGTTCGATGCATCACAGGCATTTTGCAATCCGCACCATCTGTGACCAGAGAGACGGTCCACGCCCTCATACCCTAATAATCTTCGACATTGATAACTATAGCTAAAGACAAGCAGACTTCACATGCAAGCCACATCTTAATAAAGTTTAAATTAGCTGAGCTAAGTTTAGACACTTCAACACACACCTGATGGTCCCAGTAAGCCATAAGAACTGGCTTCCGTGACGCTGGGTGGGTAGATAAAGCTTGATGTCTGAACTGTACTTGCATAAGCTCCAGATACTATAAAAGTATAAATGATTTCAATTGTGATCTTGGTCCAGATCACAGCATAGGAGCAACCCAGAGGACACAAGCACTGACATAAATATAATATTCAGCAAGAGACCCATTTCTGGAAAATGTGTGAACTATTTCTTTTATAAAAATATGTGTATAAAATGTACTTGTGTTATGTTATTACTAGTCTCAAATTTAAATAATTTATAACTATATTTTATTTGAATAGTACATGGGTCTCAATATGAATGGTAAGAGAAGCAATAAACCAGAAAAAAATGTTTCACAGTATTTGTGGGAGACAGTAAAATAATCTTCTTTTTATGCAAAATAAATTTTAAAATCAAAAATAAAAAATTTAACATCCTAATAGAAAAGTAATACAAGGCTGGAATATTGACTCACAAAGGAGGAAATACAGATAGTTAATAGGCCTTTTGAGGGAAAGAAAGGTTTAAATTTAATAGATGAAATGCATTTTTTTTTAAAGATTTTATTTTTTCCTTTTTCTCCCCAAAGCCCTTCTGGTACATAGTTGTATATTTTTCGTTGTGGGTCCTTCTAGTTGTGGTATGTGGGACGCTGCCTCAGCGTGGTTTGATGAGCAGTGCCGTGTCCGCACCCAGGATTCGAGCCAACGAAACACTGGGCCGCCTACAGTGGAGTGCGCGAACTTAACCACTCAGCCACGGGGCCAGCCCCGAAAAATGCATTTTTTTAAAGATGTTTTTTCAACTTTTATAATAGTGGGGTTTTTAAGAATAATAACCTTCAATGAGATGAGAGCTGTCATACAATGCAAATAACTGAAATAATATTTTGGAAGACAATAAATATATTCATTGCAATATTTTGCATGGTAATTTTACTTGTAAAATTAAAAGTAGGTTATTAGTATTGACATGTATATTTCACATATACATGTCAATACTAATAATATATATGTATAAAATTGTCTAGAGAGATAATCATAGATGTTTTGAATCATTAAATTGAAAATACTTGGGGCTGGCCCAGTGGCGCAGTGGTTAAGTTTGCACATTCCATTTCTCGGCGGCCAGGGTTTGTTACTCTGGATCCTGGGTGCGGACATGGCACTGCTTGGCAAAAGCCATGCTGTGGTAGGCGTCCCACATATAAAGTAGAGGAAGATGGGCATGGATGTTAGCTCAGGGCCGGTCTTCCTCAGCAAAAAAAGAGGAGGACTGGCAGTAGTTGGCTCAGGGCTAATCTTCCTCAAAACAAAACAAAAAAAAGAACATACTCTAAATGCCCAATAAGAGGGAAATATTTTGTTATTCATTTAATAGATCTTTAATTCGACAATACGTCCAGACACCATGTTACAAATTCTAAGAAGGATAATATTTTTTTTATTAATTATTCTATGCAAGATGTGCTAAATGAGTTACATCTCTGTTTATATTTTTTCTTTTCTCCTTTAATTCTCATGAATGATATGTGTTAGGTGCTAGTGTTTCAAGTTTATTGATGAAGAAACTGAGATATAAGAGTTTAAGTAACCTGCCCAAAAGTTTATAACAAGTACGTGGAAGAATCTAGAAGTGAGTCTAAAACCTCAAGTCCATGGATTTAAGCAATAAACTTGATAATAATAGCAAAGTTAGTATGCACTTGACTTATGCCAATGCTGTTCTGAGGCCTTCACATATATCATTTCATCTATGATGATAGCTTAATAAGATAGATACTATTATTATGCTAGTTTATCAGGTGAGGAAACCATGGTACAGAATGATACAGTAACTCAATCAAGCTCTTTGGCTAGAGGGTAAAAGTTAGGATTAAAAATAGGCAGTCTGATTCCAAAGAAAAACTCTTTACTTTTAAGTTCAGGGACAATGCTTAATTAAAATCTCACTATTGAAACTGATTTAAAACTTTGTTCAATTAATTCCAATTAATGAATTATATTGCCCAAAATATATAATTGATTATATAATATATCCTTTTTCACCAAAATGCATAGCATAAAATAATCATACAAACTATTACAAAGATATAGAAATGTATAAAACTGAATTCCAGCAAATACAAAGATGGAATAATAAAATAAATATATTAGAAGAAAATTCCTTTGGAAAGATGAGTGTCTTCAACTTAAAAGAGCTCCTGAAATACGATGTAAAATGAATTAAAAAACACACTGACTTAGATGAAATGCAGTTATATTTCTAAATTTTAAAAATAAAGACAAAGATATTTAAATTTATTCAAACAGGAAAAATACAGATAATGTATAAATATAGGAGATATGCATTTAATTAAATGTTATTTTCTCAAATTCTAAATGTTGGAAGACAATGGAGCAACGTTTAAAACATTTAGTATAAATTTATACTGTCAAACTATAACTCATATGTGAACTTTATAGAAAGATATTATGGGCTATTTGTTGAAACAAAAAGTTGTCCACAAAACATACTACCTTTCTGGAAAGTAAATTCTTGATGAAATACTCTACCTAATCAAGAAATTAAAACACATGCAGACACATGAAAATAAAAAATAAGGAAGACATGATATAAAATTAAAAGCTTAGACTAGTGAAAATAATAAAATGAACAGTTACATCTAAAGACAAGGATATTTGTATTCATAGAATATAAAATTTACAATAAATTATAAAACTCCTGAATATATGTATGTCCACAAAAGAGCATTGAAATAAAACAAAACAGCTGCAATGAAAGACCATTTGACATGCCATAACATCAGGTGGGACATGAGCATAATGCTGTAAGACTTTGACCACCCATGCAAGCAAATATACACACCACACACACACACACACACACACACACACACACAGATTCAGGTTGATAGGTGGGTATACAATTGACTGATGAAAAAACTTGTTTTAGATAATCAAAAGATTTAATGACATTTACATCTAATACACATATATTCCTGCATTATATAGAAACCTATTACATCAAATATTTCCCCTATAAATAATTGATATACTTTTGCATTACATTTTCCTTGGAAGAAGAATAAACCTTGATAACATATTAGGCACTAAGAAAATTTCAGGGCATTCTCAGTTTAGAAATTCTCTCAATCATATTCTCCCACTTCAATCAGTAGAAGTATATCTTAACTGCAATAATTATTTATGGAGCATGCATTATCTTCAAAGCAATGCAATTACTCAGAAACTGGTTTTGAATAAACAATAACTGAGTAACAGAATCTAACCACTTTAAAGTTAATAAAATATGTCTCCTTGGATGAAAATATTAATCATAATTGCAAATTGCATTTCAAAGTTATCAAAAATTATTATCAATGAGAATAACATTTATCAAAACTAATAAGATATTGGCAAAGTTGTACCGACAGGAATATTTAATAGGCTTTACTTTTTAAAATTTTTAAGCAGGAAAAAATAAAAAGCAAATACGGTAAGACAAATGGAATAAATGTATGAGGAAGTAATTAATAATGATGATAAAGATGAAATTAGCATGTAACTTATCCAACAACAGATAAAAGAAGAATTGACAAAGTGAAGCCCTAATTTGTTGAATAACATCAATAAAATAGACAAACGAATAAGATCGTTCATGACACAGAATAAAGGCAAAATTTCAATATATTATGTATAAGAAAAGGAACATATTAACATTCATATAGAGGTGATTTTAAAAATATAATTCTAAAGTGCTAATTTGAAAATTACAATGAACAAACTATTCTGAAGAAATTTATAATTTTAAAATATGATTAAAGAACAGGTAGAATATTTAATAACTAATAATAATAGCTGAAGAATAATATAAGAAACTGAAAGTTGAAGAACTAAGCAGAGGAGTGGTATCTCAGGTAAATGGCTTAAATACTAGGCTTTATGAAAATTCATTTCTGTTTTTTTTTCCTTTTTTTGAGAAAGATCAGCCCTGAGCTAACATTTGCTGCCAATCCTCCTCTTTTTGTTGAGGAAGACTGGCCCTGAGCTAACATCCATGCCCATCTTCCTCTGCTTTATATGTAGGATGCCTGCCACAGCGTGGCTTGCCAAGTGGTGCCATTTCTGCACCCGGGATCCGAAATGACGAACTCTGGGCAGCCAGAGAGGAACGTATGAACTTAACTGCTGCACCACCGGGCTGGCCCCATCATTTCTATTCTATTTTAACTGCTCAGGGCATTTTAAAAATCTTATGAAAAAGAACACACACTCACAAAAATATTTATGGACATGTCAGTTAGGCATATGGAGTCTGAAATCCTGCATATATTAGCAAATAAAGCCAACTATATAATCAAGTGAGATCTATTCTGGAAATGGAAACATGCTCGAATATTAAGAAATACATTAATAGAATTTATTATGCAAATCATACTAGGAAAAGAGAGACCTTGCCTGTTTTTGTATACTACCTTATCCCCAATGACTATAACAATGTCTATTTTATATTAATTGTTCAATAAGGATTATCTGAGTGACTTCATCATCAATAAGTGGAGAAAAAATAAATGTCTAATAACACTAGCTATCATTTTAGTGATCGCTCACTTTTTGCCAGATATTGTTCTAAATGATTTGCTTACCTAATCTAGTTAGTTTCCAGATCTGCTTGTGAAATGGGTGCAAAAAATACACCAGTAGGGGCCGGTCCAGTGGCGTAGTGGTTAAGTTCATATGCTCCACTTTGGCGGCCCAGGGTTTGTGGGTTCAGATCCTGAGCAGGTGTAACCGAAAGTTCGGTCTCTGAACCCGATGCCAATCCAAATAACGAGAACAGAGTCTTGAGTGGAGAGGAAAGGTTTTTACTATGCCAGGCACAGGGAGCAAAACAAGGGCTCATGCCTCAAAAATTGCTAGCTCCCCGATGAGGAATGGGTAGGGATTTTTATTTGGGGTTTTGGGTAGGGGAGGGGGCGCATGTAGCTTGTGCAGTTTGGCATTTCCCCACCAGCCTGCGTTTGGCCTTGAGAGGCTGCTTGCAGCAAGGTGGGGGGGATGGTGAGATAGGAGGATGGCAGGTGGGCATCCTTCGCCATTGTCTCATCTTCCTGTTTGAGGCGGGTTTGAGCGCTGGGAGTCGAGGAGTTGGGGTCTGGGAAGGCTCTGCTCCTTGATATTCTTGAGACAGTGGCTTTACTGGCAAACTTCAAGGACACATGATTAGCTAAACTTTAGTGTGCCTCCAACTCCAGGCCACCTTGGCTTTTAACAATTTGTAACTCCCATTTAGTTGTAAGGCTCAAGGAGTCCAAGTTTAAAGAAACAGGTATTTACATATGAGTGGAGTTAGAGAAGCAGGAAAGGGGGTGGTGGGTTTTAGTTTTAACCCCATATACGCTGGGTTCACTGTGGGGGAACTGATAGCAGGGCTGATGTTAAGAGCCTGTAACACAGGGACCTATACACTGCTCCTCAAGCCATGCTGTGGCAGCATCCCACGTACAAAATAGAGGAGGATTGGCACAGATGTTAGCTCAGTGACACTCTTCCTCAATCAAAAAGAGTAAGATTGGCAACAGATCTTAGCTCAGGGCCAAAATTCCTTAAAAAAATAAATGAGTATGAGTTAAGAGAGGAATAAGAGCAAGTAAGTTACAAAGTCAAGTGGTGGAACTGAAATTCAATGAAGGAAGTCTGGCTCTTAATTCCTAGAATCTACACTATATTGCTTATATGATTAACATGCCAGAGGGCCATTGATGGAATTTGATATTCATTATTGATAAAAACAATCTTTAAAAAAATCTCATTGGTCTATATAATATTCTAAGCAGGATTTTTCCTAACACCAAAAAATGAGAAAAAAGGAGATGGATAGATAGATAGATTGATATGCCAGCATTATACTCAACCATCATATTGACCATGAAACACCAGAAGCATTCTTCTTTAAAATGAAGAAATAATACAGAGCTACTGTGATATTATTTAGGACTGTATTGTAGTTTTCAATGCAGCAATAATGAAGAAGTCAAACATTGTAAAGCAGTCAATAATGTTGCTATTTGCAGATAACCTTTATTTTGGTTTTTATTTTAAAATTTTAATTACAAAATATTCAAAACATATAAATAATGACACCATCATATCCACTGCCAAAATAAAATAGATATGAAAACTTTGCCAGATAATTATCTGATCTCTTTTCTATTTAAAAAACAGCAAATGAATGGAGGCTGGCCCAGTGGCCTAGCGGTTAATTTCCTGTGCTCCACTTTGGCAGCCCAGGATTCACCAGGTCGGATCCCGGGCATGGACCTACACACCGCTTATCAAGCCATGCTGTGTCAGGCATCCCACATATAAAATAGAGGAAGATGGGCACGGATGTTAGCTCAGGGCTAATCTTCCTCAAAAAAAATAAAAGGATTGGAATATTACAGATAAAACTAAAGCCCCACTCCTGAGATACAGGGGACACTGCCCCCCGCCGCATTTCCAAGTTACTATTACCATCTTGAAATGGGTATGTTGGTTTCCCATTCAATTTTTACTATTTTCCTACACAATTGTGTATCTTATCAACAATAAATAATATGACAGGGTTTTTTATAATTTACACAAATGAATTTGTTGTTTTCTTATGTAAAGTCCCTTTCATACCAAAATACTTTTTGAGAATTTAGGCATCTAATTCATTCATTTTAAATGATAAAACTTTAATTTACCATGCAAACACACCTCAAATGATTTACCGTTCTTTTATAAAAGGACATGAATATAAACATTATTATACAGTTCTTCTTGTGCACATACACAAGAATTTTTACAGAGATGCCACTTGGAAGCGAAATGTCAGAATTTGATAATATGCGCAACTCCGATGTAACCAGACATTGCCAAAGCTGTTATACAAATTTACTCTTCTGCCAGCAAAGTGTTACAGCTCTGTTATCCCCACTGAGACTTAGTTTCCCATCCTGATACGTGTGGAATATCTCACTGACATTGACATTTGCATTTCCCTCTGTTAAAAGAAATTTCTAGGCCCAAGATGGACCTGCTGCTGCATGGGGTGCCATATATGGAAACAGAAACTTAGGTAACTTTTGTCTCCCTGTAAATGCTCTGCTTGACCAGAAAGGCAATATAGCCAGCCAGCCCATCCCCAAACGCCAACCACTTCTGGGCTCTATACTTATTTCCTTGTTCCTTACTCTTTATCCTATCAAAGCTTCCTGACTTCAGCCCTACTTTGCAGTTCTCTCGACCTTTCAGAGCACAGATTGCTTGTTTCGTGAAGTGTTAAATAAAGTCTGTTTACATCAGCTGTCAAATAGCAAAACGAGAAAATTTATTAATGAGTTTGATGTCCTTTATTCAGCGAGAACAATCCATAGACTGGGGGAGTACAGTGCCTCATGAGCAGTGGAGCATCTTCCCGAGGGATTTTGAGTAAGAGCGAGTTTTATAGTCTTAGAAGAGGCAACGTGGAAACGGCATAATTGGCTAAGACATCAGGGATTTTCTTAGAAAACTAGCACTTCGTATTTTCTAGGGTAAAGCTGAGTTGGAGGACCGAGATGGTATATGTTAGGTTTCCTTGGCAGGCGTTTCCACACATGCAAGATGACTTAGGTTTAAATTTGTGGTGTGGGCCGGACCACTGGAGTGGCCTCCATTTTCTAGGTCCGGAGATACAAATTAACTTTAACATATCTAAATTGTCTTCTTTAATCATTTTTAACACATGGTATATTTATAGATAGCAAAATGCACTCATGTTGAACATGCTATTTAATAATTTTTGATAATCGAGATATACAAACGTCCCTCAAGTTATAGAATTCCTGTATCCCTTCCCAATGAACCTCTCCCTTCTCCTCAACTCCAGGCTTTCTGTCAGCAGGGGTTAGACTTATATCCAACAACTGTTTGTCTCTGTAGGTAATTCCTGTTTTCTCTAGTTGCTTTGATGATTATGCTTGGTTCTGCAGATTCACTGCTGTGTACCTAAACTGGAATATATTTTAAATTATTCTGCTTAAGAATTATTTTTCTGGAAACTTTCACCAAGCGTGGAGAATTCTCAGCCATCATCAATTCTATTGTTTTCTTTTCCTCAGTTTCTTTATTACCACTTTCTCTCAATGCAATGTTCACATGAGTATCTTCTCACCTTATCCTTAAATCTCATATTTTATAGCATTTTTACTGCTTCATTCTTCATAATTTCCTCAGCTATAACTTGAAATTGATGAGTGCTGTCCCTAGACTTGTCCAACCTATTATACAATCCATCCACAGGGTTTTTAAATTCATTTACACATTTAAATTTTTGAGACTTTCGGTTCAGCTCTTTTTCAAATCTAACTTTCTCTTTTTTGCTGAGGAAGATTTGCCCTGAGCTAACATCTGTGCCAATCTTCCTCTATTTTGTATGTGGGTTGCTTCCTCAGCATGACCACCAACAAGTGGTATAGGTCTGCGCTTGGTAACTAAACCCTGGCCACAGAAGCTGAGTGTACCAAACTTAACCACTAGGACATAGCGCTGGCCCCTTTTTTTTTTTGAGTTATGATTCAATAATTTATGTCCTTAATCATTGTAATAAAACATTTCATATTCTCTTTCTGATATTTGTTCCATTATCTGAAATTCATGCTTTCTATTATCGCTGTTATTTCTTGTTGCTGTTTATATTTACGTTGTGCTTGGTTTTGCCTTGCGTATTTTTTAACTCTAATGGTTAGTTCATATTTGCCTACTATTTCTTTCTTTTTGAATTCCTGTGCCTTAGGTTGTCAAAGTGGCTTTCCAGAGTGATTTTCATTGGTTTCTGACAGAAACCACATGCATATAATTAGTTCAATACTACTATCCATATTAATTTCTCAGATTGAAAGTTCCAGCACCAGTCAAGTAGCATAAATAGAAACATCAAACTTAGGTAAATTATGTACTAGTGGTTTTAAATTCTCAGGGCAGACTTTTCCACACCTGGACCTCAAGCAAAGATATGCAACATTTTTGTCATCTCTGATACATTTTTAATATTTTATTTGTTTATGAAAGTGAACAAAATTTCTGAAGCAAGGCAAATTATCATTATTGCCAGAAATAATATCAGTTCCCCTTTTCTCCAATTCTTCACTCTTCTATAGTTAGGCACTATAAAAGAGGGACCTTGAACTAGTAATTTGGGAGGGTTTTTTTTTTTTTTTTTTTTATGCTGGGGAAGATGAGCCCTGAGCTAACATCAGTTGCCAATCTTCCTCCACTTTATATGTGGGTTGCCACCACAGCATGGCTGATGAGTGGTCTATGTCCACACCTGGGATACAAACCCTGGCTGCAGAAGTGGAGTGCACCAAACTTAACCACTACACCACAGGGTAGGCCCCTGGCATTTGGGAGTTTTCATAAAACAGCTTGCACAGGAGCCTTCCTCCCCTCCAGAAGAGGGAAAGAATACTTTGGTTTTTAGTGTAAACAAATCTTTTGTAATGTAAATGATAGCTCCAGATATAATACTCCTTTGAAATGTAAATACATATCTCCAGGGAGGTAAATCTCTGCTCCAGAGAGGTCTAAATCATCTTTTAACTTCCCAGCCCTGTCCTTTAATCCAGGTTTCATTGTTTGGAAAGCCCTACCTATGCAGAAACATCCAAAGATTTTCTCAACAGTTCCACAGTCTCCCAGTGTGAGAACAAATTTTTTGAATATTGTCTTTTCACAAAGGGTTCATGCAGACTTTTGAATAGTCCCAACCAAATATGGGGCCTTCCTTCCAACTTCACAACTCACTTAGCAAGAAGGAAGCATTTGCTTGACCTGCATGAGTATTAAAACTCAGGCCTTAAATTGCCAGAATGAATTCCACTCTAATGCAATAACAGTAATTTTCAGTTCTTTATTTCGGGCACCTGAGGATTTTTCTCTGTTTCTTACAAGTTCTTCTACTCATTACTTATTAATTTGTTTTTAAAAAGCTCATACAGTATTTCTAAGTGTTTGTATCTGAAGGATGTTCAGATTGTTTGCCACATTGTCAGAAAGGAGCAGTTGATGACTGTATTTTGTAACTGTAATAATAACAGATCAATGAGGTGTCTGGATGAAATATAAATTGAACATATGTTCTCTATGCCAGCAATAATTAGATAAACAATAGTGTGACGAAATCTCACTTAAATAGTAGCAAACATATGCTCAAGGTTATCTACTGCTTTATAGCAAAGAAATGGAGAATGAGGCACTCCTGATGGGAGAGCAAATCTGGCACGTTCTTGTAGCAATTTGCCAATGGTCATTAACTATCCTGGCAATATTTATACTTTCTGCCCTATTAATTCATACTCTCGAAATTTATTCTAAGAAAATTATGAAGGATATGTGCAAAGATGTCTGTAAAAAGATGTTCATAAAAATGTTTTATGGAGGTAAGTAGATATGACTGATAAAATGGAAAAAATTCTAAATGCTCAACAATAGGATTTTAGTTAGGTCGATTGTGGTATGCAGTATTAAATGGCACGCAGAATTAAAAACTTATATTGTAAAAGAATATTAACATGAAAAAAATTTTCATAATATAATGATTCATGAACAAGCAAGGTATTGAAGGGTATGTACAATCTGACATGATTTTTGATCAAATATATGAGAATGCTTAGAAAAGTGATTGAAAATACATACGAAAACTTTAAATAGTATTTATCTCTGAGTGATGGATTTCTGCTGGATATTTTACACTATAAATAATCTTGTTTCTTTTCTTTTGTTCTGCGTCAAAGATACGGAATTTTTATAGTCAGAATATTATTTTAATGGTCTAGTAATTCCACTTTTAGAAATATATCAAAACAATATTTGCAATAGTGATTCACCAGCAATTATCTATATATCCAACTCTATCAGATGGTTAAATAAATTATGATCTCTCCATGTAATAATATGCAATCATTAACAAAATGTTCTTAAAGAATATGTAAGGGTTTGAGAATAATGCGAACAATATAAAGTTAGGTTAAAAAATATAGACTGAAGATCATAATATAATCTTAAATTGTGCTCATTTTCTTAGATAAAAGTTTGTTAATGTCTTCAAGATATTAAATAATAGCTCAGGTTATCATGACATATGCTTATTTTCGTATAAAATACTTATCTATATTCTGTGAGATTTCATTGCACTATAATATCTTAGAATCAGTCATTGTGATCTTATAGTTCTTTAAAAGATATTTTGCCTGCTTGATAAAACATACCCTTGCAAGTCTTTGAAATTTAATGATTTCATCAACTGCATAGCTCAGATTGTACAATATTATTGCCAGTAGCCACATGTGGCTGTTAAATTTTAAATTAATTAAAATGAAATAAAATTAAAATTTATGTTCTTTAGTCACACTAGCCACATTTCAAGTGGTCGGTCGCCACAGGTGACTTGTGGTTACCATAATAGCAGTTAGCATAATAGCATAAGTACAGTTAGAGAATATTTCTGTCATTGCAGGAAGTTTGGCTGGAGAGTGCTACATAGAGTTTTCAAAATAATTCCCAAATTTCTAAGGAAATATCAAATAAAAAGCAATTAGTGCTTCACATTTAAGGGAACAAAATTAATTGTATTTTTTTACAATAGTGGTTATGTGCTGACTCAGTCAAAGAACATTGAGGAAAACACAAGCCACCCTGGATATTTCAGCAAGAAGAGATTTCAGGGGCCCACCTGGTGGCATAGTGGTTAAGTTCGTGCAGTCCGATTCAGAGGCTTGGGGTTGGCTGGTTTGGATCCTGGGCAGGGACCTCCACACCTCTTATCTGCCAAGCTGTGGCAGTCATCCCACATATAAAGTGGAGGAAGATGGGCAAGCCTGTTAGCTCAGGGCCAGTCTTTCTCAGCAAAACAGGAGGACTGGCAGTGGATGTTAGCTCAGGGCTAATCTTCCTCAAAAAAAAAAAAAGAAGAAGAGATTTTCTACAGAAAATTGGTGCATAGATGTTAAAAGATTTAATGAACGAAAAGGGGACCAAATACTAGTTACTGCAATAGGCAGATATTATTCCTAAGACTACGGTAACCCAGGTAATAATAACTGAGGAAGCTGAAGGATGGAAGAGGTGGTGTTATCTAAACCTAGGAGGTCACAGGAGGGGCCCCAGAATCCTGCTTCCTGGATCTCTGAGGGATACATTGCATGGCTGGGGCATGGGTTGCTGAGGGAAGCATAGCCAGTTGGGGCTGGAAGCATCGAAAGAAGATGGAGAATGACATTGTAACTGTCATGTGAAGCTGAAGTGATACTGACGTGAACTGTAAACAGAAGAGAATGTCTGGTCTCCCCTCATCCTGCTTTCCTATCTTCCTCTGATAGAGCTTCTACTAGAACTAAGACATCAAATGGCAAAGGGATCTGAAAATTGTAGCTTGCAGATCTCTGAGCATCTCAGAGCCAAGTATGGAAGAGAGGACTTGAAGCTGAGATATAATAGGTAAATCACCCATACACACTTACACAAAAATAAACCTAAAATCACCTCGTTAGGTATGGTCCTCCAAAGAGAGTAACCACACTTAAATAAAACACATATATATACATATTTGTCTATATAATATATACGTAAATGTATATATATACACTATTTAATTAAAACATATTTCATGTAATCGCTTTATTATTATTTCTATTGGTAATGTTTAGGATTTTATATTTAATATTGCTGTTTAAAATATTAATTAATTAATTATTAATAGCACTACCTATGTGTCAGGTACTCTTTTATGTGTGTTATCTCATTTACTTATAACAAAAATCCTGTAGAGTATTACTTTACCCATTTAGTACATGTGAAAACTGAAGCTTGGTAACATCCTCAAGGATTCACACTCAGGAAGAGAAAGCTGATATAAGGCTCGAGCAATTAGCCTCTGCAGCCACCTGCCAATAAGGATGATCTGAGGCCGCAAGTTCCTGTCACTCCTTCAATATGTGCTATTTTGGCTGAGTATTGCTTAAGAAATGAAGGCAAACAAAAAGTACATAACTGTAGTAGTAACACAGTAGTAGGCATTTCACAAAGATTGTGTAACTTTATACTAATTTTGACTTTTCTTACACAAGGCATTGCAACATTTTAGGACACTGTATAGTTAAACTATGAATATGGCATTTAAAGCAGTTTTCCCTGTCATTTTTATTTCCCATAATTTATCCATTTATCTATAATGTTAGAATCATTCTCCCATGAGTCATCCAGGGAAATCACCATTTTATAGATCATTACAAATGATTTTTATTATTATTTTTATTTTGGCTAGAGATTATGCAAGTGTCAACAAGGACGAAGTGGAATGTTATTAAAAGATAAAAACAAATTTCCAAGTACCATACTATCATGGCATCTGGAAACATACATATTCTTAGGAGTTTTTGTACAGAATTGTAGTTGAGAATCTGGAAGAGAGAAGAACAGGAAATGAAGGGGAATTACATTTTATTGCATTATTTACTACTTTGCAAGTGTTCTGAATACATGTTCTCAATTATTCAGCAAAGAAAGCCTTTGAGAAAAATATATTATTTTACCTTGGATAGAAGAGAAAACTGAGGTTCGGAGGGTGGGGTGAGTCCTTCCGGCAAACCCAGAGCCAGGAATTCAGGCCTGTTGACCCCATGGGCAGATGCTCTCCTCAAAACCAGGTAGGATTCTGGCTATTCATTTGGTGCAGGATTCACTCCCCATTCACTGACTGAAAACAACTTTCAGAACTTAATATGCTAGGCACTCTGCTGGTGACTAGAAATGCTTAAGGCAATGAGACTGTGTCCCTAACAAAGAGGAGCTCTGAGCCAGAGGACAGCGACCAGACATGCACTCACACAGTTGCATCCTAGTGAGATAATTACTGACAAGAGGATGTCCGGAGTCTTGTAGAGGAGAGAGAGGAAGCCTAGCTTTGCTTGGAATTTGGAAAGGCTTTCTTGAGGAGGTGGTAGAGATTTAAAGCATAGCGGAGAGTTGTCTATTAATAGATGTGGAAGGCTTCCTGCCTAGTAGGTGCCTAAATGCAGCTACGAGTTCTGACCACACTCCTCTGTACCAGGCCCTTTTAAGGCTCACAGGAATCCCCAGATGGGAATAATGTAAATTTAAAGTAATGTATTTGATTTTCAGAATCTCATATCTCCCTTGGAGATTTCACAATTACCATTATCCCTGGTAATATCAAAGATCCGAAGAAATATAAAATATATCTTCTGTTTCTCTCTCACTCCTGATCTAATACAAAACCTTACTAACAAAACTTTCTTTGTGCCTGGCTCTTTTTTTTTTTAACACTCAAAAAAGTAAAACCTAGATAAGCACTGATATAAAGAATATATAATACAATTTCCAATTAGATGCTAAAAAAGAAAATAGAAGATTTCACAAACGTCTCCTTACAAGTTTTAGGTTATCCTAGGATAAGGTAGTTTACAGCATCATCAACAATGTATTATTTAACCTCAAATATGTTTCCAAATAAAATATGTCTTTTTACGTCTAAACTCATATATGAACAAAACCAAATTCAACCTTGTTTCTCCTTTTGTACTCCAGAACTCCTGTTTTTTTTACATCAACATTTACTCAAGCCATAAAAATGGAGGAAAGCTAGACATCTCCTTCAACTTCGCCCTTCTCCAGCCACCTTGTCCGGTCAATTGTATTTCTTCTTCTACGTTTCCATAATAATTACCATCATTTGAGTCCTCATCATTTATTTTATGTTTATTCACTGAGTCAGTAAGATTAATCCTCCTTATCTGTACCTTAGCTCAAATCCTCATCATTTCCCGTCTAAACTTTTATAATCACTCCCTAATTGGGCTTCATCTTTAGCCCCACCTTGTTACTAATGCAAATCTAATCGCATGATTTATCTCCTAAAACAATCCTATACACAGCTTTTATCTATGAAATTATTCTTTGTGACTTAGCACAACACACAAAGTTCTCCATAATCTGTCCTATTTCTAATCTTTCCCGTTACATTTTCCATCCATGAACATCATCCTCATGCTTGCAAACTCCAACCCACATTGAATTTCCTCATTTCCAAATGGAATGAGCCCCCCTCTCTTAAGTCTCTACACCTTTCCCTTTTCACTTCCTATTTCTCTGCTTAAAATTCTCTTCCATTTCTGAGCTCTTCAGCACTTCAAATATTACCTCCATTTTTGTCTTCTCTGGTCAATTTCTTCTACTTCCGCGGCTAGTAAGGTATTTCTTGCTCTTTTTGTGAGGTTTCTGGATTCTGTTTGTGTGAGTTTTGCTTACATTTTCCCCAACTGCTCAGCATTTTAAACAGGGCCACATTAACAACAATGCCTACTATATTTTTACTCCCAACTTCTATTTCAGGAACTCCATCCTTTTGTTGACTTCTTATTACTCAGGCTGTCCTCGGTTATGTCATATCAACCTTGACAAATAAGGCCGTTTGGCTAAAATATACTTAAAAAATAATAAACGTCTATGACCTGTGTCATTTATTGAGGGTGATAGCAGAGGCAGAACTATTGTCAGTCCTTGATCCGCTTTTACACAGCTTGGTCCATTGTTTTTCATTCCAGCTTAGTACCATCTCAGTTTCCAAGTGAATCTTTTCTCACGTGGCTGGCATAAAAACAGGCAGGAGAGCTTAAAAACAAGCTCTGTATCCAGATGGGGATTTAGGTTTCCTAGCCTGAATGTCAGGTTCATTCATTGCTCCCAAGAGCTCCCTTGCTTTATAGTTCAACTTTGGATACTGTGCACCCAGGAAAATCTTCATGCCCATGCTCATTAAGCAAACATCATTGCACAGCAACTGTGGGTCCACAAGTTTCAGGTCTCCTCTTCCTGATTTATGTTTTTGAGATACAAGAATAAGCGAGATAAATGTTTGTTAAAAGATAAGTTATGGATATATCAATCTGCTTGCTGTGAGCAGCGCTATCCAGCCACATCAATAAGATTAGCCTCAATTTTTTAATTTCTCATCTGTGTCCAACTTGGCTGATTCCCCAGGTTATGATCTTCCCCTGCCTCTTATTCTCAGCTTTCTTCTGCACCCAGATTTATGGGCTCTCTCATTAACTTCTGGATAATCAAACTTGGAGACCATTCAATATCTACTTCCAGTATCCCAAACTGAACCCGTTATCTTCTTATCATCGGCTGATTCCGACCATTAACAACATTCCCCCAATTTTCACTCTTAGCCTTCTGTGTTCTAAATCACAATAAACTTGAAGACAGGAAAATGCTGAAACGTAAGTTCTAAATAGATTAATTTATTAGTGGCAAACATAGTTCGCCATTGTGAAAGAACAGACAGCTTACAGATCATCTGTTCCAACATTAACTCATTACAACCGAAACTCTTCAACTCTGTTCTTTGAAACTGCCTAGATATTATAAAAGTCAGTGGGGGAAAAACCCAACATGTTAATAAAATTAACTTTTAGTTTATTTTTGTTGGTTTATTTAGTTTATATAGTTTATGTTATAAAACAAACAATATAGTTTTAGTATATTTGATTCATATATAAAAATACATATTCATTTCAACAAAAAAATCTCTTGTGCCTCATCCTCATATAATTAAGAACCTTATAACTCTAAGTAAAGTTTAGAAATTACCTCTCTATAGTATCCTAGTAGTTTGTATATTACCATACATTTGTATTACCTTACGTTTCATCTCTGCAGCTCATGAAAATTAGCACTAGATCCAAAATATATGTGAAAATTAAACTTTACATGCAAAGAAATCTCCTGAATTTGATCATCCATTATTACCCTCAGATCACTTCCCTCTAAGCCATCAAGTTGACCTTGGATCCTGGAAGATCTCCAGTAGCCTCAGGAGAGCTTGAAATACCACTGAAGACAATAGTCTACCTTTTAAGACAGCATCGTTTGAACTGTTTTCTTTCTTTTAGGCCTGTAGGTATAAATTGCCAGCAAAAGGCAAACCATTTGTCCTAATACTAAATATTCCCTTTAGCACAGGTTTCTTTTTTTTTCGAGCTAGTCTCCAGAAAGAGAATTTTACTTTAATAGTGAACTACACCATCTAAAGCAGAGCCAGAAAAAATATTTCACATAGTTATTGCCATCGCTACTTGGCTCTCTTGTCAGCTACTCATTTTAAAGTATGGGGATTTTATTAGCCAACTTCCCAGTCTTTCTCTATTTATCAAGATGTACTTGGTAAGATGTGGGAGAAACTTGCCAGTTTATAGTATTTCCATGAAACAGCAATGCCTAATAGTTATATTAAATTAAAATAACTGTTGGATAGCTTATGAAACATCTGATAAGATACAAATAAGTTAATTTGATTTTATTAACACATGATCTTTAATCTGGTTTCCAAGGTTACTTGCACACTAAACATATATATTAGATTTACTGGAGAGCTGCAAAATTCATCTCAAATTTGACTCTTGTGCATCAAACCAAGGCTATTTTTTTTTTATTCCCCCAGTGGAGGTGCACCATTCCTGGAGGTACTGCAATACCAGCTCTATGCATGGAGTGGACGGAGCAGTCTCTTATTCCATCTCCCAGCTCCAAAAATCCATTTAATATATTGTCCTTGGATAGAGGACCAATCAGATATTAAGATGATAAGAACAGATACTACACTTGATCTTAGCCAAAAGGCCGAGAAGCCATAAACCAAGGCTATTTTGGATTTTCACGCTGCATTATATTTTATGGGACACAGAAACATGATCATATCAAGAAGTCACAAGTAACTGTGTCCCAGAGCCAGTGAAGGTTCAATCATTGCCTTTCAAAGTGTTCTTAGAGCAGAGAATGCAGAAAAGTGTGTCTTCATTTGCTTATTTTTCCCTTTAAATCCAAATGGAAACTTTGTCACATGCAAGCACACTAATCAATCAACTGATTGTTTATTTGGGGCTCATTTCAAAATTAATGCTCAAAATTGTTGATGATCAGGAGAAAGTGTAAGGCATGGCCCTTGTCCTCAGTAAATTCAAAATCTGAACAGAGATGAAAAACAAATCTTGAAAAATTAACAGGTAGTGGAAGCTAAGCACTAAATTAGGTGGAAGGGATGCTGGTAAGCAAAAGTCTTAGAAATGTAAGAGATCAGAGGGAGGTAATATATCAAGGGAAAGTCTCTTGAAAAAGATAAAAATTAGGGAGAGCTATGAAGACAAAATGAAAAGGAGAGCTCATCCAATGGCAGCAAAGTAAGTGACTTCTATTCTCAAAGTCAAGTCAAACAGGCTCTGAGGACCTCTCATGACTTTGTTCAGTCATTATTATGTTGGCTCAATGTACTGTGCTAGATATTCAGCTGTGAGAGAACTGAACTCTCATTATTGCTTCCTAAATGAATTTGTGTCTTTCTTAGAGTTTTAATAATGTAAATAAAAGTATTTGTATTTACTTTTACGAGTTTCTTTCTATGCACACACACTTTTTTAAAAAAAATGCGTATACTTCCTTTTGCCTTCGTTTTCTGTCGTTTGCTATTCAGATTTTGTTTTGTTACTGTCTTGAGTACTTGATTAGAGAGGCCCCGGGAGTGATCTGGTTACAGATGTGTTTTCTTTGGCCACTGATGTTTTTAGAAATTGGATTTAATCCCGTTAGATAGAACATCCTCTCTCCAGTTAGTGAAGTTTCCACTAAATCCTATTATTTTACAGCAGCACCCGGTCCGCTGAGGGAGCATTTATACTCCTGGTATATATTTATCTTTCCATTCTAACAGAAATTCATTTTAAGAGTTTGAAAATTGTGGGCCTTATACTTATCTAATTTTAGAATTAAAGATGAAATATCATTTAGCAAATCACTCCTCTGATAAATGACTCAACAAAATTTCCTCATCCCATGACCATGATCTCTCCACCTATAGGCTTTTCTTTTTTAATAATGTAGGATCTTTGGCCTAATTTATTGTTAATTTCACACACAAAATATATTGTTATGACAGAATTACTTTGGCATTCTTTTATAACGATAGTTAGCAGTGATTTAGTCTATGCTGTGTTTAAGAATTTAGTGCCTGTGTTTTTAAACCATCACTTTTCCATTAACGTAACATTTATTTTTATTTATCTATTGATTGATGGTAGCACTTATTTAAGCATACGAATAGTTGTTTGCTTCTGTTTCTGTTGCCCTTGTCTCTTCTTAAGAATCTCCATCATCAGATATTTCGTGTCCGTTGTCTGTCCCTCGTCTGTTGTAGTTTGATGACCTTTCTCTCCCTTTCTCCTTTTCCTCTATCTTCTCATGGAGAGTCTATAATTTGTCCTCACTGTCCCTGATGCTGTTCTTTTCTTAATTTCCATTTGCCACTGCTAACATAATGTTTGATTTTGTTAACTTAGCTGGAGTTCACCTAAAATCCTCCTTTACACCACAAAGTTATTTTATATCTTTCTCTTCTCTCTTTGCTTTCTTCTCAGCATATTCTTTCCATGTTTTATCTTCCATTTTATTTATTATTTCATAGGCTACATGTTTCATTGAATTTTCTTTTGCTTTTTGAGGAGGATTGGCCCTGAGCTAACATCTGTGCCCATCTTTCTCTATCTTACATATGGGACGCCTGCCACAGCATGGCATGATAAGAGGTGCTTAGGTCCGCACCCGGGATCCGAACCGGTGAACCCTGGGCCGCCGAAGTGGAACATGCGAACTTAATCGCCATGCCACTGGGCCAGCCCCTCCCATTGATTTTATTGTGAGTAAAAAATATGTTCTTTTTCTCCCTCTCAGGTGATATATTCATCTCTTTCTTTTGGTTGGCAAAATATTTTGTAGGTTCAGGTTTTGTTTTTGTTTTTAGGTTCCCAGACACTTTATTCTTCATTTAAGGGAGATCTATTATGGCTTGCTTTATGCCACAAAAGCGTAGAGTGCACTCTCCTTCATTTCTCCTGATGATAGTAGAACTCTCTTTATGTATACTAAACTAGAGAGGTGGTAGATAGATCAATTCAGAATAAAAAATATACATATTTTATTTGACCTTTATTTCTTTTCTAATGCTCTCCCTTTCTTTATGTAGATCCAAGTTTCTGACTTGCATCATTTTATTTCTTTCTAAAGAATTTATTTTAATATTTCTTTCAAAGCAGGTCTACTGGTGACAAGTTCCCTCAACTTTTGTTTTTCTGAGGAATTTTTTATTTTTCCTTCATTTTTTAAGGATAATTTCTCTGGATACAGAATTTTAATTTGTTTAGTTTTTTCTCTCAACACTAAAATATTTCAATCCACTCTCTTTTTCCTTAGTGTCTGAAGAGAAGTCCAATGTAATTCTCTCTATGCTCCTCTATAGGTAATGTGTTTTGTTTTTGTCTTTTTTTCTAGTTTCTTTCAACATTTTCTTTTTTCTTTTAATTTTCTGCAGTTTGGACACAATCGGTCCAAGTGCAGATTTTTGGCATCTCTCCTGCTTGTGTTCTCTGAGCTTCCCAGATCTGTAGTTTGGTGCCTACCACTAGTTTTGGGAAATTCTCAGTCATTGCTTCAAATATTCCTTCTGCTCCTTTCTCTCTTTCTTCTCCTTGTGGTATTCCCATTATGTGTATGTTATATGTTTCATAGTTCTCCCATAGGTCTTGGATATTATGTTTTGTTTTGTTTTGATTTTTAGTGTTTTTTTTCTCTTTGTGTTTTAGCTTTTGAAGTTTCTATTGACTGATCCTCAAGCTCACTGATTCTTTTCATTTGTACCCAGGCTATTAATGTGCCCAAAGGCATTTTTTGTTTCTGTTACAATGTTTTTGATTTCTAGCATTTCCTTTTGATTCTTTCTTAGAGTTTCCGTCTGTCTGCTTTCATTATCCATTTGTTCCTGCATGTTGTCTGCTTTTTCCATTACATTCCTTAGTATATTAATCATAGTTGCTTTAAATTCCTGGTCTGATTATTCCAACAGTTCTTCCTTGTCTGTGTCAGGTTTTGATGCTCACTTTGTCTCTTCAAACTGAGATTTTTGTCTTTCAGTATGCCTTGTAATTTTTAGGTGAAAGCTGGACATGGTGTACTGGGTAAAAGGATCTGAGATAAATTGGCTTTTGGTGTGAGTTTTATATTTATCTGGCTAGGGCTTGGCTCTATTTAGCTTTTCTGTGGCTTTAGGTATCAGAGGCTAAAATTTCCTCTGGTATCCCTGTTTTTGTCTCCTGTATTGTCCTTGGGGTTTCCTGGAAACTTGTTTTAAGTAAAGTCTTAGATATACAGTTCTTACCATGGTATTCTCCTGTTATTATAAAGGAACTCTATTGATGTGGTGGGAAGGAGGAATAAAAGCATTATGTAGTCCTGTAATTAATTTCAGTCTTTTAGTGAGCCTGTGCCTGTGGGCTGTGACCTTCGCACGTGCTTATCAATTCCCCTCTCCCCTCTTTAGTTGTGGCAGGGAGAGCTGTAGGGGCTGGAGTTGGGTATACCCGTCCCCCCCACATAGAAGGCCAGTGGGGACTGGAGATGGGTATTTTTCTTTCCCCATGTACAAGGCTGGAGCAGGCAGCAGGTGGGGATTCCCCTTCCTCCAGGTTGGTGAGACTTGGGTAAAATCCCAGCCATCTAGGCTCTGGTGAAATAGTTTCTTCTGAGGGTAGGCCTGATTAAGAAGAATAGAATTCTCTAGGAGTATTTCAGATTGGCAACTTCTCCCCTTCCCATGCCAGAAGCAGGAAGGGATTTTCTCCAGTCTTCACTGTGAGAACCTGGTAGGACTCCTGGAGGTAAAACTCATAAAAGTGTTGGGTGGGGGGGAGTGAGAGAAATAAGTGAAGGGGGTTAAGAGGTGCAGACTTCCAATCATAAGATAAATGTCATGGGGATGTAGGTACAACATAGGGAATATAGCCAATAATATTCTAATAACTCTGTCTGATAACTAGACATATCATGGTGATCATTTGGGAATGTATAAAAATATTGAATCACTATATTGTAGGCCTGAAACTAATATAATATTGTATGCCAAATATACTTCAATGAAATAAAATAGTAAAATAAAATCAAGTGTGGGGGCCTCCCTAAGACTGGGCACCACCCGTGGAATTTTAACCTCTCAAAATTGCCCACATTTAAATTCTAGCAATTTGCCAAGTACAGATTGGGTTTTATCTTTACCCTAGTGCTGGTTCCCATAGAGGTGTCTACTCTTATTAATTATAATTTTCTGTATTTGACTGTCTGTCTCTCCAATTTTTGAAGCAGCAGTTTGACCTTTGACTTCAATTAAAAACCACATCAGGGACAATCACCCCACTGGAGCCATTTTTGTTTATTGGTATCCTTTTGCATGTCTTTTGGCATTCCAGGTCATTTTTTTCTGAATAATATTTAATCTTAGCCAAGTTGATGATAAGTTGGGTACTCTCTCTGTGTTCCCTTGGGCAGTACTCCAAATTATAGTGTCTGAGTGGTATTCTGCCAGGATTTCCTCTAATTATTGTCTACAACTGTGTACAGCTTCTTTGGTTAGAGATTTGTAAGTCAACCTTCATATTTCCTCAATATCACTGCACAAGAACTCATCAAAACTATCCCATTTTGTGCCCTTCAATTAGCACCCTTTCTGAGTTTTCATTGCTAAAGAAGCCCATCCTATCAACAAAGACTGTATATATCTATATGTACACACGTATACATATCTAGGTACACACACACATGCATATACCTTTCCATAAATTTCAGCTGTGGAGTGGAAAAGACTGTGTGTGACAGGGTAAAAATCTGTGCTCAAGTCAGCATCTTTTCTAGGTCTCCTTGAGTCTTTTCCACAGTGTTAGGTAGCTGATTGGAAGTTCCCAGAATGCCTTGAGAAAATAAGTCACACAGAGCAGGAACTCCCAGTTTGGCAGCCTTTACTAGAGAACAGCCTAGTCCCATTAGGCTGTGCCTTACAGAAAATCATAGAGAGATGAACATTTTGAGTCATGACACCTCTGCAAAGATATGGGACAAAAGGCACTGTCAAGCAGATTTACTCACTGAGTCATCTAAAAGCATTCATCCACAGCACAATATGGCACACCTACTTAGTAAAAATTATTGTGGTAAATGCTGGCATGGGGGAGAGGTTTGTCAGGTGACGTGTTTTTTTTTTCACTGATAGGGAGGAAGTATTGCACAGAGCCAAGTAGATTTAAATAATAACTTTGCATATAAAAGAAGAAAAGATAATGTTTGCTTGAGATGTGGTGGTAACCAGAACGTCAAACCTAAGAATAAAGGAAGAATCACACAGACTGTGGAGGTTAAGCCTGCAATCACTTTTATTATCATGGTCTCCCAAGAGGCTCAAAACTAGCATAACAGGTCTCAAACAGATTCTTGTCATCTGGCATGAACACATGCCCATAATCAAAAATGGTGTAACATGTTTTCAAACAGGTTTGAGTAATGCTAACAAATATTTGTCAGCAGCTCAAGTTCCTAAACACTGAAAAAAGAGAATTATGGGCAAGACTGGCAGTTGAACACTTCAGTCCATGTTATATTTATTGGGCTGCTCCTGAAGACTTTAGCTGTGCACATTTGGTGAATTACCTAAATAGTTGCTGTTATTCTGAGTATAACCAGATTTGATGTTTATAAGGCTTTATTAAATATTATAGTCCTCAGGTCTGGCTGAGCAATAGGTGGTAGCTTATGGTTTCAATGCTTACTGACCCACCAGAAGGAAAGAATTTATGGGTTAGGTTTTACAGTGAGATACATATTCTTATTAATTATTTGAATCAAGCAATTAAGACAAGGAATTTGCTAGAAATAGAAAAACACTAGTCCTAGAGAGAAGTTCTGTACTCTACTTCTACCTGTGGCTATGAGAATCTCCTTAGTTGGGTCACATATTACCCCCATTTGAAAGTAAGAAGTTGCACTATATAACCTGTTAAAAATATTTTTCAATCTTGATAGCTTGTCAAAAATACTTGGCAAGCTTTTGATAAAACTAGGGATATTTAGTTCACATCTAGATCAGCGAGAACAGACTATCCATCCAAGAATTAATCCATTCACATATATATATTTTTTCTCATTTTCCGTTTTTTATTCTGCAAGTGATTCTAATGGACAACCAACATTGGGAATCCCTTCCTATAAGCATCGTCCAAGCCCTAAGTGGATTAGAGCCCAATAGGGCTTATTATCCACCAGAGTTTCCTAGCCATATGGTACACTTCAAGAGAATGAGGGCTAAATTTAGGAAGAAACTGAAGCAACTACCCAGGGCAAAAATGGTGACAAAGAGCAACAATGAAAACTTATAACGGAAAAAAGTAGAAAAAGGACTATGGAAGATTTAAGGCAATTTTTGACATCTTAAGTGCCCCCAAATGGTTCCAGTTTGAAGAACTAGGATGGGGTACATTTCTGAGTATCAAAATTAGAAGTCTTCAAGGTCTGATGGATTCCAGGTAATTAATCAAGATCATCCATTTATGACAGATAAGGGAAGTCAATAAGTGTAAAACCCTGAGATAGAGCTAGAAAGTCTTAAAAAAAAAAAATAGTACAGGTTCTAATCAGTTGGTTAGCTGACCAGGCTTGACATGACATCTCTGGAGGGTAGATAGTGAGTTTCCCTTAGTTTCCCCACACTGAAACCACTGTAGTCAGGAAACTCTATGTGTGAGGGTGAAGAGGAGGAAGCATTAGATTTAGGAAAACATTTTCTAAATTAGTTCTGAAACGCCAGAGGGGGGATCTTAATTAGGTTTTGGTATTTCAGTCCTAGAGCAAGAAAGTTTCTAAACTCTATTATTTAACACAACAATTTATTTCTTTCCAACCACTCACATCATGAAATCTAGTTAAATACTTCTTAATTATCTCCCCTCATCTCAAATTCTCACTTGCTTGCCCTAGTTCAGATCCTTATTATTTCCAGTCTAAATTAGTGTTCCTGTTTTCTCATTGGGTCTGTTCTGTCCACTCTTGCAGTCCAGTTCATCCTCCATGCTCACTAGGGTATTTTTTTAATGCAAATATAAAATATGGCTTAAAACTTTCAGTTGCTGCCTATCACCAACAGGAAAATATTCTCTGCAATGTGTTGTTGGTCCTTTACCATCTGCTTGCTTCTCAAAACTCTTGCCTGTGCCCACCGTGAGTGCTTAATTCCAACGAGGCACATCCAGTTGACTATTCCCTGTTAATAATCCATGTTGACATGGCAAGTGGAGGCTGAAAAAACTAATCCTCAAAATTGGAATGGGAGAACCAAGTCTTCTGGGGATTAAGACTAGGGATGCCAGATGTAATTGAATCAGTGCTTTCCTGTTATCACGACCTCCTCATGTCCAGGGAGACCAGCTGCCCTTCAGAGCCCTGTTTGCTTGGGTTTTAATGCCTAATTGCAGCATCTCTGACTCAGCCCATTTCCTCTAAGGATATGAAAAGGAGGTACTGTTGAGTTCACCAAGTTCAGTAAGGACTAGCCTAGCTGCATTCCAGGACAGATCTCCAACTTCTCTCCTGAGGAGAAAATTCTTTTTCCAAACACCTACTTCATAAAAGCTTGATTAGTTGCATTGAATCAACGGGAAAGCAGGATTCTCTGAGTTGCTAAAGAAGAGTTGAATCTCTATTAATGCTGACTCATAAAGAGAACAGAAAAGAGCTCTGCTCCCTTGCTGGAGGAGGCACTGGGTGTCAGCCATGCTGCCTCAGTAGAATGTGACGATCTCCAAATGCAGAGACATGAAGTTATAAAATGGAAAGGTATGAAAAATAGTCTGTGAAAATATTTTATATTAATGCTTACTTTATTTTATGTCTGCTAGTGTTCTTTTTCCTAAGTGGTTTTATTAAGCAAATAGGAATTGACAACTATGTCAATCATCTTTTTTTCCCCTCATTGCATTGCTCTATGATGTTTGTATCACCATCTATCTGACACCACTGAATAGTACTTAAGGAATCAAAACTCAGGAATGAGGACAGACTTATATTTTATTGGTCTCCCAAATTCAGACATCTGATGAAAACTTACAAAGTATATTAGAATTTGTACCTTGACTTATTACATATTTTCTTGCTAAATAGACAAAGAAACTCCTCTCTGATTATGTCACCTTTCCTTCACCCTGTCTATGGCAAAGAATACACTGATTAGGAATCCTTAGTATCTATTTTTTATATGAAATTAACAAACTGGCACTCTGGTTGTACAGATTATTTTCTATATGTATTAATCTCTTTACACCCCAGCCTCTACTATAACCATCTTTCAGATTCCCTCTCAAGTCCACTTTTGGCTTAAGTAGTTTTAAGAGAATTTTATAGTTTAATAAAGGTGAAATCTAAATCAGTATGTTTTTTTCACTCTAAGAGATGTATTGTTTAGATGCTATACTCCTTCTGCTATTTGAATACCAAGGTACAAGATTTGTGTTACTTTCCAATGATAGTTGTTTATATATGTGTAGTACGAGTGCATATATTTCCAATTTTGATTCTCAAAAGGATGTGATGAAAGTAGCAGAGCAGATGTCTGTCTCATTTTAAAGAGGAGCAAACTCAGATGGGTTTGAAGATTTGCCTAAAATCACTATAAATAGTAAAAGCCAGTGAAAACCAAGTCTTACAAGGCCGGGATTAGGCCATCAGAGCATTTGGGTGTATTAGTTAAGACTTTTGGTTCACAAGTTCTAGAGAGGGATTTTTGGGCAGTTGACATGACTTAGACATTTAATATGAACAAACTGGGGAACTGTCACAGGGCTTGATGAGAGAAGTTACAGAGTTTTACATTTTAAAGAATCATTCTGGCTGCTCTTATGAGAATAGACTGTACAGGGTGAAAGAAGGAAGTAAGGAGACCTGATAGGCAACTGTTGCAGTAACCCAGGTGAGAGATGATGGGAGCATGGATGAGGAACGTAAGCAGAAACGACGGTGAGAAATGATCTGACTCTGAATATATTTTAAAGAAAGAGTCAATTGAATTTTCTGAAAATCATAGGGCATAAAATAAAGGAGGAGTAAAAGATCACAGTTTTTTGTATGTGAGATGCAAAAGGTAAGTAGTTACATTAAGTGAATTGGGGGAGAAAGCAGATGGAGAAACTTTGGAAAGGAAAAACTAGAATTTCAGGCTTAGACATGTTATGTTAGAAACATTCTTAAACATCTAAATCGGGATGTTAAGTAGACAGTTGTCTACGTTAACCTGGAGCTCAGAGGAGAGGTCCAGGTGGAAATGTAAATTTGAGTTATATCTGTTTTGTTTTTCTCTCTCTGCAGAGCTTTCTCTGCTTTTCAGTTCACAAGAGGGACTGTGTACCTTTTCCACTTAAGAGGCAGCATAGATAGAGAAAAATTATTTGGTCCCAATTTCAATTTGATGAAGAGAAAACCTGCCTGACCCAGTATTACTCAGGGTTCTACACCTTGACCAACTACCTACAGCCAGGGAGTGGAATTGTGAAGCAGTCACTGGTCTGGCTCTGCAGGAGGGGTGAGTAGTTCCCGGACAGAGTTAAATAGGCCGCCCCACAGGTGACCACAAAACACAACTAAGAGCGTTTTGTAGGTGAGAGAGCTTAACGTATTTCTGAGTATATTATAAGAAACCTGAATGCAATCAACTTCAACAGAGGAGAGAGAAATATCTATTAAAGGACTTTTGACACACATGTATCTTAACCCTCGATTTAAAATAAATCAAACAAAAGAAGAGAAATTACAGAGAAAACAATCCAATCTACCATCACTAATATCAGCACAGGCTAACCAGTATCACAGTAGGAGATTCAAATTTGAGAGCCAAATTCAAATTCAAATTTGATCTGGTGATAACATTGAGACTCATTAATGGCTGCTATATTCAAATTTGATAGCTAAATAATGAATTTCAATGTCATCACCAGACCACTGAATTCTCGTTAAACCTTACTTAAAATCAATTTCTGATATACTTATTATAATAAATTATAAAATTTCTTTCTTATTTCCTCTATACCCTACACCTGTGTTTTTCTTGATTTTATTTGTGATTAATGGAAAAGATGTATTTAACATTTATAAAAAATAAAAGGATAAATTATGATGCATGCAGAATTAATGATTAAAATTCCTTTTTTTCCTTCTGTTAAAGGGCTGAATATTTATTCCATGTTAATGATGCCCAAGGCTGATTAATATCATTGACATGAACCCAAGAACTATTTTGAAGGTCAAACCATCAGAGAGGTGATACCATAACTGATTAATAAAACTACTTGGTAGTGTTGGTGATCATCAAAGATCCAGTTGGTTTAATGATAAGATTTGTGTCAAAGTTGCTATAAAAAAGGATAGTGCACTTTATTAGAATAAACATTACAATGTGTTGTTAATACCCTCTGTCTCTTTCTAAAATTAAACATAAAGATTTCTCTATAAAATCTCTTCTTATAGTGTGGCCCCAACAATGCACGTGTGCTAAAAGTGCACATTTCTTTGTCACACTCAGATGTCTGAGGTGAGACCTACTGGGGAGTTTGTATTTTTAACAAATTCCCCAAAGTGACTCTTATGTGTACTATAGTTTAAAAGCCATTTGCTGCAAGTCAATATCAGTGAATTTATTTACAAATTCAGTCTAAGCCAAAAAAAAGCCAAGTGGAGAATGAGATGACAGGTTGTGTTTCACAACCTTAAATGTTAGTGGGGAAAGAAGGGCACACATTATGATAGGAGTGGGCAAAAAGCCAAGCTCATTCAAATTCTATCTGGCTCCCTGCCTGATTTCCCAGTGACCTGGTCATATTTTAAGCAATTCATCAATCAAGAATAAATATTTAGTGAGAATGTGCGGCATGCTCGAGGTGTGGTGTGATTTCTTCTGGTCCCTGGACATACGGACATATGTTATATTTGCATGATTGATGGTGCATGATATCTCAGTATTTCTCCACTCCGTTGGCAGGACGTAACCACCACTATACCCAAATTGCCCTCAACAGGCTACTTATGAAGGGGAGAAAAAAAATAAATGAGTCAGGTTTAGATATTAGGCAAATCTAAAGGACCATGTTGAATGCGGCTGAGGTTTCAAATCAGCTCTGCAATAAGTACATAGATCCTGGGCTTTGACAGCATTCTCTGAGTGTTTTTATCACATTGACTAAACCATCTATTTGAAACTATATTGATTTTTTTTAATATTTACTATATAAACCAGTTGAGGCTTAAAAAGCAAAGGATTTGGAATCCAGTGATCTGGGTTCAACTTTGACTGAGCTTCTCCAACATGTCATCTTTAAAATGTGGCTAATAATGGGTTTCTTACAGGACAATGAGGAGAAAATGTGTTATTGTATCAAATGGTGAAATCATCTTGACACTGTAAAGAAGATTTGAAAGAATATTATTTGTATAAGTATTATTTGAAAGAATCAACAGTTCATTTCAGGTAGACCCATGACAAGACTGAAGTTTAAAGCTTTTCACTTGCACTAGGGTTTGGATAACATGTCCTGTGAAAACCATGGGAAGTCAGAAATTGGCAGGCTTTTTGGCTCAACATGTAGGAATTTCTAAAGAGAGGCATAGGGCTAAGAACCAATTAGGGTAGAAAACACGCAGCAAAGAACAGGCAAGTGTGATGCTAGAAAGATTTTGTGGAGTTTCACCACCCTTGGCTACAATGTGATGTCCACGGCCATTCATTAGAGTGATTCCATCCATCATTCTTGGTATGTTCTCTTGGTTTCTCCCTATTTATCTATTATTCACTACTAGGTATTCTGCTGAGATATTCACCTGCAATAGCTTGTTTTATCTTCACAGCACAAACCTGAGAAACACACTACATTGGCGCCATTTTCATTTGTGAAGAAAGCTAACTCCAGTAACAAGAAGTAGCTTGTCCATCATTACACAGAAAGGAAAAGATGAAACCTGAATTTAAAATAAGACTCTCTTTACTCCAGAACTCACACTGTAAATTACCTCATTATAATTCCTTCTAGGGCTAAATTAAATTATTTTGAATGACATAGTAAAATATGTGTTAATTATGCTCTTTGTTTACATTTTCATAAGTTTTATGTATTTTTAAATTTTTTCCATTGAAATATTTTTAACAACTTAAATTAGATTTCTTACATTTGGGTTCTAAGCTCTAGAATTGGTTCTCAGAAATAATTCATTCTGCCTTTAATATAGAATAACTGGATGATACACTTTACATTTAATAATATTGATATTTTTAATATTAAAAAAAATTTAATAATATCTCTACATCTACTTCCAGAGTTAAAGACTCCAGAGGTTAATCTTCCCCTCAGCTTTATTCCAGTCCCCCCAAAATAGCCATATAGAAAATACAAAACTCACAAGAAACTTGCTTATCTGGCAAGTCAAGGGAAACAAGGGATCCAGGATGAGAAAAGGGCCAGGCAGAGAAGGACAAGGAAACAGCTGGGTGAGCCCTGCCTGTCACAACCGTATGGACTCCAAGGATTAGCATACCAGAGGTAGCCATGATCTCTTAGGATTAAGCATGCACGCCTAGCCTGCTTAATCTCAGCCCCTCCCTCACTGCCAGTGGGTAGTGACAAATAGAAATGGCAAGTAATAGGATATATTGGAGTATATGAGGACGCCATTTGGTGTAAACCTAATTCAGCCTGACTTTGTTTTTCCAAAAGGGCCTGACGTGGCCATTGAGCATGCATCGTATATCTGCTTTAAACATTTCCTATGGCAAGAACAAATGACCTTAAGATAAAGGTGCAACTTCCCCCCACATTGGCATTTCCTTAAGGATAAGCATGTTTCCTTAGGCTAGGAACTGATTGCTGTGCCCATCCTGTGACCACCCAGCTCACCTGTGACCACCTAGCTCGAGACAACATACCTGCCATGGAGTGTTCACCGAGACACTACCTGCTGTGTCCATCAAGTGCTGTGCCAACAGAGCAGTCTCGCGATTATCGTAAACGGGACATTTCAATTATATGTGAAACATCCTCTTTGGGAGATATAACTACTCTGTACACCCCACTTCTTTGGTGCCTTTTCTTCCTTTGGAAATATAGACCCCGGGCCATGGTCCTCACATTTTAGCTCAGAATAAACTCACCCAAATTTTCATTTATAGATTGGTTATGGATTATTTTCGTTGACAGTAGCATGGCCAAATATGATCCAGTGTGCTGAGAAGGAAATGATATAATCATCTAAACAAATGACAGGATATATTCTAAATATTCTTTTTCAATATGACTATTGACTTGAGTTCTGCTTCTGTCATTTATTTATTGAGTGATCTTAGGAAAGATACTTAAATTATCTATATCTAAGTATTCTCATGAGTGAAATGGAGGCCCATAATAAGGTCTACTTCATTAGGTTACTGAGAAGAGCCAGTGAATTAATACATGTAAAATATAAAAATAAACAGATAAATGCCTGGCTTATAGGAAGCATTCAATAATGGCTAGCTATCATTTTATTACCTGTTTTTGTCTATCTTAGTTCATACCATGCTACTTGGAAAGATGAACCTGGCACAATGCTTGGCACAGAGATGGTGCTCAGCAAAAGCCATTGAATTAAAGAATAGATTTAAACTTTCCCCTGTGAAATTACTTAACTATTCATAAAAATATTAAATTATCTATATCCTAAGAAATTCATGCAGAGAAAAAGAATTCACATCCAATCCTTTCCTTATTGGGTACCACCAGAAATGTTTCCTTTGTTAAAGTCAAAGCTAAAACTGACGATTATATATTTTCAGGAAAATACCACATCTGATGGTCTCCAAGATATATGAATCTTCAGATTTCCAATAAAAGAGCTCTGATGGGAAAGAGAGATTTGGCTCGGAACTGCTTTCTTCTAAAAGAATTCTGAGCTACTTGCCTGACAAATCATTACTAACAGAAGTGCTTGGCTAAGACGTGATTTGTTGTTAGTAATAGGACTGTCTGTCAAAGCAGGTCTTGTAGGTTTTAAACCACAAAATCAAGCTCAAGAAAAACTTGATGTTTAATTGTATTCTTTCTCTCTCTCATAAATTATGTCCTCCTATATCACTGTGTTAGAGGGATACAAAATAAAATCTCTAAGAAATAAATATACAAGCAAGCTTGGGCTCATAATATCCACTCCAATTTTCCAGAAGTTTAGCCCAAAGTGGTACATTTGGAGTGGTCCCTACCTCATACTCCAAACGTTGAGAAACACACTCAGCACTTTTCTTTGTTATATAAATATCCTCCCGCTCTACCTGAAAGAGACAGCTTGAGTTTACTTGAATCCACCAGCTCTCCTCTAAGTGATAAGGAACAGTGCAAGGCTAGCATATGCTCAGTACCATTCACTGGAGCTGTGAACACTGACAGGCTCCCCAGCCCCACCCTCCCCTCAGTTGCCAACAGAGTTGCTGTTGCCAGTGTCTGTTGCTGTTTCGCAAGTCTTTCTTACGCTCGTTCTTTTTCCAGAAAGGCATTATATTTCATGAAAGAAGCCTGGTTTGGCAGCCAGCAACAAGAAAGTAGAAGGAGAAAATATCAGTGTTCCAGCTTCATTAGAAATACACTAATAAGAACAGAGGGGCCACTGTGGTGGTGGAAAGCATTCTCTAGCCCAGAACTGAGCTATGCAACTTCCTATGCTGTCAAATATACAGTCCCTTGGGTCAACATGAGACTCATTTACCAAGTCCTTAGATTAGATGACCCTTTAAGTTTTTTCCCAGTCAAAAATTACACTAACTGAGAATTTCAACCAAACATGGGAGTTTTCAGTGAGAAAAAGAGTTTGATGTATCCAGAGTCCTACATGGAATTTGCTAGATAGACCAGCATGAAAACATTGAGTCAAATAACCTCATTTTACAAAGAATAAAACTAAAATCCAAAAAGCTTAAGTGAGATAGATTCATGATTATAACTTAGATTATCCAATTTTCAATCTAGTATTCTTTCCATAAAATTCCGTCAAAATTTCCAGTGGACTATTTCCAAGCATCAACTAGTAGCATGTGGAGGGGGTAATTTAAGATTTTCTTAAAAAGATCTTTCAGAAGTCACCGAAATCAATTTGTGGAATTCATCCTGTATTCAGGGCTTAAAACACCCTAACCAATAGGTGTAGGCTTTCGTAGGGCTGCTTTATTTTACTTTATATGGGAATGCCCATATGAAAGGCACTAGAGTGATGTCCAATCCCAAAGGTTACAAATATAACACACCTCTTAAGATAAAGTTGGGATAAATTTTACCCCTAGATAGTATTTTGAGTAAAGGTACTTTAGCTGAGGATTATATTTTGAAATAGGTTTTCTATGCTTTTGCCTCCAAATTTCAAGAACCCATTCAAAATCTTTATTTTACATGATTTTATCCCACAATATATTCACTTCTACAATTTAACTCTCCAAGATTTTTCTCTAGTGCTTCAAATTTAAGAAACCTAGAATGAAATTCTCCTTCTAAATTCCTATCTTGGGCACCTGGGCTCAACTAAAATCTCTGATATGAATGAAATCACTGGACTTAATTGTTGTGGCCTCCTACAGAAGTCAAAACATCCCTGTCCAAGTTTCCCCATGTATAGATCATGAAGTCCAGACAGGGAGCAAGTCTTTATGAATTGTATCTAGTTTAGAGCTGTAGATCCTTAATAAGCAGGACATTTTATCCTTAATTGTATGTATATGAAGAATGAAAATGGGGTATAAATTGAAATAGATCTGATTAATAGTAAGGAGGTATGATGTGAGAAGGAGACAAAGGCAAGTAAATGAAGAAATTGTCAAATAAGCAATAATATTCTAATTGTTTCTAATTCTCCCAGCCTGGGATAAACCATTCCCTGAGTAGCTGGCTATATCAGTCAGTTTAGGCTAAATTATGATGCTGCAACAAACAACTCCCAAATCGCAGTGATTCACAGCAAAGGTGTGTTTCTCTCTGAAATTACATGTCTATTATAAGTTGGCTCTGACTCTGTTTCATGTTGTTTTACTCCAGTGTTCAAGCTTACAGAGCAGCTCTTAGCTAGGATATTGCCAATCTCATGTAGGAAATGTAAATCAGAGCTAATAGAGAAAGAATTTGTGGGGAATGGGTATTGGCATTTTCACTTAAATTTCATTGGTAATTCATTGGCTGAAGTAAGTTATCTGTTCATGTTGGAGACCAACAGAGCCAGAATTATACTCCATAGCGAGAGCCACCTCAAAGAGGGATCCCCAAGAACAGGCAACAAGTATGTTGAACCATAAAGCAACTTACCACATTGATCTATATGTCAGAAGAAGGATGACTTACAGTTGAAAATGTCATGCAGCCTCACATCACCTCTCAACAAAAATAGGGGGCTAGCTCGGTGGCGCAGAGGTTAAGTTCACACGTTCTGCTTCTCAGCGGCCTGGGGTTCACCAGTTCAGATTTTGGGTGCAGACATGGCACCACTTGGCATGCCATGCTGTGGTAGGCGTCCCACATATAACATAGAGGAGGATGGGCATGGATATTAGGTCAGGGCCAGGCTTCCTCAGCAAAAAGAGGAGGACAGGCAGTAGTTAGCTCAGGGCTAATCTTCCTCAAACAAAACAAAACAAAACAAAATAATCAACAAAAATAAATGCGAAAGTACATATCCCTCCACCAAAAAAATTCAAGACTGAATGCCAATCAAATTCTTGATTGATAAAAAAATGTCAGACTCTTGATTGTTGGAGTTAACTAAGTAAACAGATAACCTATGTGTCACAGTTTGCCACAGACAATCTCCTTTTACTTTCAAAAGTGTCCTGGGGTTGTATGTTTAAAAAATTTTATTGTGAAATTTTGGGGGGAAAAGTGTCCTGGATTGATGGTCAACTATATGGTCACTCCTAACGATGTGTAATGCCTCTCTCTACAGGTTTATGTCTCAGAAACACAGGCCCTAAAATCATCAGGAATTAGAGAGCCACAACCTTACTCTGGGGTGATGTCTATGAGGATTTGGAAGGGTCCTTTCCCCACACATCCATAGTCTACTATCTTTCTGCACTTTGGTAGAAAAAAAATGAACAAAATTGAACTGTCGCTATTAAACCAAGCAGAAGTAGGGGATAGGCGGTATAAAATGACACTGTAAGCCCAAGTGAATACAGGAAGAATCTGTGGAAATCATCATTTTTATGTCCTTCCTCATGTGCAGGTACAACAGAGCCAGGTGGTAAGAGAGCAGAAAATGAGACCTTTACACAAAAGATGAGTAAAGTGGTCAACTTCAAAGGACATTTTGTTGATATTAACTCAAATTCTAAACAATGTACATCCCATTTATTTCAGCAATTTTTCTTCTAGAACATCATCCTAAGAAAATAATCATAGCTATAAGCAAAGAAGTTTTGTGGCAATTACTTTCTTTACTATTTTTTGAGCACCTTCAATACACTAAGCACAGTACTAAGCACTTTGCACACATTGTTTACTTCATACTGACAATAAATGTTCAGAAGTCTGAATGATCATCCCCTTTTTCCAGGAAAGAAGACTGTAGTCTAAAGATTTTTAAAGTATTTTTACCCCATAAGCAGAAGTGGGAGAGTAAACATTTCGGTTGAGATATGTCAATCCAGATATATCAGAACAACTTCCCTATACTAGTCTCAGAAAATTAGGCTCTATCCAAATGGGGGAAAATAACCATTTATTACCTACATTATATTTTAAAGTATTCTATACACAGATAATTGTAGATATTAAAAAGAATATTTTAGAAGAGGACATCAGTAAAAATTCTCCAAGAATCCACTTATAGGAATAGTGAAAGATCAAACAAAAACTGTTAGAATCAATTGTGTCAGAATTCTGGAAAACAGTCAAAGGCTTATAGCAATCAGGTCAATACTGAATTAAGAAAAAGGTAACTTAAAAACAGTAGAAAATCTTTTTCATGACTTTTTTTGCACTTGCCCCACCTCCTCCTTGGCTTGGTGGCTGTCTCAAAGATGGCAGCAAACTTACTAGCCTGGATCCCGGGTCCCTGATTCCACAGGGGGCAAAATAGACCTTATTCTCAGAATTGTGTTTATCTGTTCTAATATGCCTGGGGGCTACCTGAAAACTGACATAAAGTGGTTTTTCACCTAAAAAAGAATTCCCACAGTATAGAAAAGTGGTAGGTATTCCACAGAAACAGTGTAAGGAAAATGAAAGACTTGTTGTGGCCCATGGCTAAAGATTATAATTATGGCAAACAATAAAACATCTAAATCCTAGGAGTAAATGCTGAGGAGAGAGTGTTTTTTTTTGAAATTCAAAAGTGCCCATGCATACCGTAGAGTTTAGAAAGACATGTGCATTCCAAGGACAAGATATATGTTCATAAAAGACCTGAGAAGACCCTAAGCTTTCACATTTCACTGAACAGAAGTGAGAAAGTGTGAATACAGACTTTGCAAAAATATTGTAGAAAAATCAGTTAAAAAAAAAAAAAAAAACAGCTACAGAATACGGCAGCAAGAAAAGAATATCCTGAAGAGGAAGGAAATATGATCTCCAGAGTTATCACATTATATCATTCAAATGTCCAGTGTTTTACAAAAAATTACAAAGCATAAAAAGAAGAAGAGTATGGCCTATTCATAGAAGAAATTACCATAAACCATCCTTGAGGAAACATAGGCATTGCATTTACTTGGCAAAAGCTTTAAATCAACTGTCTTAAATATGCTCAAATAATTTAAAAAACACAATAAACCAACTATATATCACAGACATATACAGAAGACTCTAACCCAACACAACAGCCTACACATTCTTCTCTAGTGCACATGGGACATTTTCCAGGGTAGACCATATATTAAGCCACAAATTAAGTCTCAATAGATTGAAAAAGATAGATATCATTCAAAGTATCTTCTTTGACCACAGCAGATTAAAGTTAGAAATCAATAACAAAAGTAAAACTGGAAAATTCACAAAATTGTGGAAATTAAAAACGCATTAGTAAACAAACCAATGAATCAAAGAACAAATCACAAGGGAAATTAGAAAGTACTTAGAAATGAATGGAAATGAAAATACAACATAGCAAAACTATGAGATGCAGAAAATGAATTGCTAAGGAGGAAACTAATGGCTATAAATGCTCACATAATAAAACAAGAAAGATCTCAAATCAACAAGCTAACTTTGTAACTTAAGGAACTAGAGAAAAAGAACGAACTAAACCCAAATCCAGCAGAAGGACGGAAATAACAAAGGTTAGAGTCGAGATAAGAAAAATTGAGAATAGAAAAACAATAGATAAAATCAATGAAATCAAAAGTTGGTTCTTCAAAAATATTAACAAATCTGACAAACCTTTACCTAGACAGAATAAGCAAAAAAGAGGGAAGACTGAAATTACTAACATCAAAATTGAAAGTTGGGACATCACTACCAATTCTACATAAACAAAAAGGATTATAAGAAAGTACCATGAACAATTGTTTGGCCAAAAATATTGAGTAACCTACATGAAATGGGCACATTCCTAGACAAAAAACAACCAAGACAAAATCACAAAGAAACATAATCTGAATGGACCTACACCTAGTAAGGAGATTGAATCAGTAATCAAAAATCTTGCAACAAAGAAAAGCCCAGAACTTGATGGTTTCACTGAGGAGTTCTATCAAACATTTAAGAAAGAAATAACATGAATGTTTCTCAAATTTTTCAAAAAATTGAAGAAGAAGGAATACTTCCTAACTTATCCTGAGGCCAGCATTACTCTAATACCAAAGCAAGGCAAAGACACGGCAAGAAAAGAAAACTATAGACCAATATTCTTTATGAACACTGATGCAAAATCCTCAACGAAATACCAGCAAACTAAATTCAGAAGCATATTAAAAGGACTATAAATCACACTGAAGTAACATTTATTCCTGGAATGCAAGGATGATTCAACATACAAAAATCAATCAGTATAATATACCACATTAACAGAATGAAGGGGAAAAGAAAACACATGATCTTCTCAATTGATGCACAAAAAACATTTGACAAAACTTAACAAACACCATTTCAGGATAAAAAAAAACTCAACAAACTAGGAATAGAAGGAAACTATATCAATATAGGCAAGCAATAAAATCCATATATGAAAAACTCACAGTGAACATCATACTTAATGGTGAAAAACTGAAAGCTTTTTCTGTATGATCAAGAATAACGATGCCCACCTTCACCACTTCTCTTCAACATAGTACTAGAAATTCTAGCTAGAGCAATTTTTAGGAAACAAAAAGAAATAAAAGGCATCAAAATTGGAAAGGAAGAAGTAACGTTATCTCCATTTGCAGACAATATCATCTTATATGTAGAAAACACGAAAGAGTCTACAAAAACTTTTAGGGCTAATAAATGATTTTAACTCAGTAGCAGGATACAAAGTCAACACACAAAAAATGTTAGCTACACACTAAGAACAAACAATCTGGAAAAGAAATTATGAAAATAATTGAATTTATAACAGCATCGTAAAAATAAAATACCTAGGATTAACTTAACCAAGGAAGTGAAATACTTGTACAATAAAAACTACAAAACATTGCTGAAATAAATTAAAGAAGACAAAAATAAGTGGGAACACATCCTGTATTCATGTACGGGAAAACTTAATATTCTTAAGATGTCAATACTACCTAAAGAGATATACAGAGGCAATGTACTCTCTAACATAATCCAAATGATTTTTTATTTGCAGAAATTAAAAAAAATCCTAAAATCCATATGGAATCTCAAAGGCCCCTGAATAGACAAAATAACCTTGAAAAGAAAGAACAAAACTGAAGGACTCATACCTCCTGATTTCAAAACTTCCTATAAAACTACAGTAAATAAAACACTATGGTGCTGGAATAAAGACAGACAACTGAATAGAATAAAAAGCCCAGAAATAAACCTGTGCTTATATGGTCAAATGATATTTGACAAGGGTATAAAGACCACTCAATGGGGAAAAAAGTCTTTTCAACAAATAATACTTGGAAAACTGAACTTCCACATGTGAAATAAATAAGTTGGACTCTTACCTAATACCATATAAAAAATTAATTTAAAATGGATCAAAGACGTAAATGTAAGAACTAAAACTATAAAACTCTTAGAAGAAAACATAGAGCAAAATCTTGACACCATTGGACTTGGCAATGATTTCTTGGATATGACATCAAAGGCAAGCGCAACTAAAGAAAAAATAGACAAATCGGACTGCATAAAAATTTAAAAATTTTGTACATCAAAAGACAATATCAGCACAGAAAAATGTCACCTACAGATGGAAAGAAACTATTTGCAAATCATATATCTGATAAGGGATTAATATAGGATATATAGAGAACTCCTAAAACTCAACAACAATAATACAAACCACCGAATTAAAAAATGAGCAAAGGTCTTCTACAGACATTTCTCCAAAGATATTCAAATGGCCAATAGGCACATGAAATGATGCTCAACATCACTAATCATTAGGGAAATGTAAATCAAAACCACATGGAGATACTTCTTCATACCCATTGGGATGACTACTCTGAATAAAAAAGGAGAAATTAAGTATTGGAGAGGATGTGGAGAAATTGGAACCCACGGCACTGTTGGCAGGACTGTAAAATGGCATACCCACTGTAGAAAACAGCATGGCAGCCTCCCAAGAATTAAAAAATAGAATTAACATATGATCTAGCAATTTCATTTCCGGGCATATACCCAAAATAATTGAAAGCAGGGTCTTGAAGACATATTTGTACACACATGTTCACAACAGCATTATTCACAGTAGCTAAAAGGTGGAAGCAACCCAAGTGCCCATTGACAGATAAACTGATAAACAAAATGTGGTATATATACACAATAGAATATTATTCAGCCTTAGAAAGGAAGGCAATTCTGACATAGGCTACAGCGTGGATGAACCTCGATGACATGATACTAAGTGAAATAAGACAGTCATGAAGAAGATAAATGCTGTATGATTCTTCTTATATGAGGTACTTAGAACAGTCAAAATTATTGAGACAGAAAGTAGAATGGTGGTTGCCAGGGACCGGAGGAGGAGGCCATAGGGAGTGATTTTTTAATGGGTGTAGAGTGTCAGCTTTATAAGATGAAAATAGTTATAGAGATGGATGGTGGGAATTATTGTACAACATTATGAATGTGCTTAACACCACTGAACTTAAAAAGGATTAAGATGGTAAATTACATGTTGTTTATTTTACCATAATAAAGCATTTTTTTTAGAAAAAAGAAGCCAAACAGGAATTCTGGAACTGAAACCTACAATACCTGAAATGAAAAACTTACTAGATGGTTTTAATAGCATCTGCTCATGGTCTGAGCAGGCAGAAGAAAGAATCAGTAAACCTGAAGACAGGCCAACTGAAACTATCCACTCTGAGGAGCAGAAAGAAAAAAAGAACAAAGGAAAACAGAGCCCAAGGGATCTGTGGGACATAATCAATCATACTAAACATATACATAATGGGTGTCCCAGAAAGAGAAAGGAGAAAGGAGCAGGAAGAATATCTGAAGAAATATTGGCTGAAAACTCCCCATATTTGATAAAAGATGTGAGTGCACACATCAAAGAAACTCAACAAATTCCAACAAGGATAATCTAAAAAAGATCCACATTGAAACACATTAAAATATGACTATCAAAAGACAAAGACAAAAAGAGAATCTTGAAAGCAGCAAGAGGGAACTGACTTGTCACATAATAAGGGGTCCTCACTAAGATTAGTATCAATTTCTCACCATAAGCCATGGAATTCAGAAGAAAGTGGGATAGTAGTTTTAAATTGCTGAACAAATAAACTGTCAACCAAGATTTCTATATCCAGCAAAATTCTCCTTCAAAAATGAAGGAGATTGGGGCCAGCCCAGTGGCACAGCAGTTAAGTTTGCATATTCTGCTTCAGTGGCCCAGGGTTCACCAGTTCGGATCCTGGGTGCAGACATGGTACCACTTGGCACACCACGCTGTGGGGGGCATCCCCCATATAAAGTAGAGGAAGATGGGCATGGATTTTAGCTCAGGGCCAGTCTTCCTCAGCAAAAAGAGGAAGATTGGCAGCAGTCAGCTCAGGGGTAATCTTCCTCAAAAAAAAAAAAAATGAAGGGGGTATGTTGCAGGAGACCATAGCAACATTCTTGCAGGGCTTTAAGCTCAGCAAGAACAAGTTACAAAATGGGTGGCTGAGAAATATGCGATCTGCTGATTTTCATAAATTACTATGCTAGATTGTTTGTGCTTTGGAATCAAAGGCCGGAAGGGAGTATCTTATCAGACATGAAGGCAAGGGGCTTAGGAACCCTGGGCCCTTGCAGGAACAGAACACCGTCTGTATAATTTGCTGATTGTTTGTTCCTAGGATACTCCCTAAGAGAATGGCCTTGGGTAGGGCCGGGTACATTAAAGGGAGGAAGACTAGAACTGCTGAGCTTTGACTTGCGTATCGCTGCTGGCATGAGTTCCTGCTATACTTGTACTTCTTTGCCTGCAAATAAATACGTGGCGATCAGAGGGACCTCACCTCAGTCCTTGAGGCTGATGGTCCCCTGTCCCATTAAATAATATAGAGTGTATTATGTCTATTATAAAGACTACGTTCTGTCTATTAATTCCATCCGCCCCTTCAGCTGGTTGCCTAGCTGGTCTTGGCAGCAGGGGTAATAAAACTTTCCAAGATAAAAAGAATAAAATTGGATTACTACCTTAAACCGTATATAAAAAATTCTCTCAAAATGGATAAATACCTGAATATAAGAGCTAAAACTATAAAACTCTTAGAAGAAAACATAAGAGTAAATTGTCATGTCCTTGGAATTGGCAATGTATTCTTAGATATCACAACAAAAGCATGAGAACAAAAGAAAAAAATAGATAAATTGGACTTCATCAAAATGCAAAACTTTTATGCATCAAAAGGCTTATCAAGAAAGTGAAAAGACAACCTACAGAATGGGAAGAAATATTTGCAAATCACATATCTGATAAGGGTCTAGTATCTGGAGCACGTAAAGAACTCTTATAAATCAACAGCAAAAGAGACAACTCAAGAAATGGCAGAGAACTTAGATAACTCTCCAAGGAAGATATACAAACAGGCAATAGCAATGAGAAAATGTTCAACATTAGTGGTCAATAGGGGAATGCAAATCTAAACCACAATAGGATATCACTTCACACTCACTAGAATGACTATAATTTTTAAAAATTGGAAATAACAAGTGCTGGTGAGGATACAGAGAAATTCAAACCTTTGCACATGTCTGGTGGGTAAGTAAAATAGGGCAGCCACTGACAAAGCAGTTTGGTAGTTCCTCAACCAGTTAAATATAGAAATACTATATGACCTAGCAATTCTCCTAGGTATGTATCCCTAAAAATTTAAAACAAGTACTCAATTACTTGCATATGACTATTCATAGCAGCATTATTCACAACAGCTAAAAGGAAGAAACAACCCAAATATCCATCATCTGTTGAATAGATAAACAAAATGTGATATATACATACAATGCAATATTTTCAGCCATAAAAAAATGAAGCAATGATAAGCGTTAATACATGGTCGTACCTCAAAAACATTATGCTAAGTTAAAGAACTAAAACAACTTCTCACTAAAAAAACATCACATATTGTATAATTCCATGTACATGAAATATTAAGAATATTCAGAAATATTCAGAGACCGAAAACAAATTGGTGTTTTCCAGGGACAAAGGGGTAGGGGAAAAGGAAGTGGCTGCTTGACTGATATGAAATTTTTCTTTTGAAATGATGAAAAAGTTTTGAAACTATATAGAGGTAGTGGTTGCACAACAATGTGAATGTATCAAGTGCCACTGAAATGCACACTTTTAAAATTCTTGACTTTGTTACTTGTATTTCACTTCAGTTTTAAAAACACAATGTTTTAAATATTTTATGACATGAAAAATGCTGACCATGCATGTTGTTAAGAGAATATGTATTAGGATGTCGTATGTCAGTGTGGGTATTTGTGTATCTGTGTCTCATCTATATATATCTAATCAGGGCAGAGTTTTTTAAAAATCTATTTTGTTCCCTACGGTATGGCCAGGAGCTGAACCTAGGATTAGCATGACTCAAAAAACATTTGTTGAATGAATGAATGAATAAATCTATGAATAAATGGAGGATAGAGAGCCGATATAGGTGAACACAAAATTGTTACCTCTTGCTGTCATTCAGAGAATTGTGGATGATTTTTATTTTCTTCCACTTGCTTATTTGCACTTTTCTAAGATTTAGTACTTTTAAATAAATACATGTAATTTTGTAATAAAAACTATTTAAAAACAACAAATGTCTTTTAAAAGGAATGGGATAGTTTTTAAATTAGGGATCCACAGAATTGACCCACTTTCTATTCCAGTTAATAAAAACAGGCAGATTCCAGGTAAGCACTTTATCAGAGCATGGTAAAAGCCAGTCACTAAATCCTTGGGGAAAGACATCGAAAATAATTTTCTTAGGATGCTATTAAAAATGTCTTAGTGCTCCAAATATGAAGCAGGCATTTCTTTTTTAGAAGAATGAAAAAACTCTATTGATGAACAGCAAACATTTCTAGTAAAGAGATCTCTTACATAAAAACAATAGCATAGAATTTGATGACCATGTCATCTTTGTGGGTGCTACTTGCTGAAAATATACAACAGGCAAAGCAAGGTCAATAGAAATTAACATACAATTTTTCAGAGCCCCAAGCAGGCAGATTAATGGGCTACTTAATAAAGTGCAAACCTTTCAGAGGTGGCTGCTTAATGAACAATTATAGCACCCCAGATGTTGGAGAAAGAGTGGAAGCCAGCATAGTATTCTGGAACTCATAATGAGTCTGGATATAATGAAATCTACTTCAATAATGAGACGACAATAGACCTGAAACACGGATCCCTGAAGCGGTGATGAGTTAACCTTTAAAAATCGTTATGAGATCCAGTTAAGGGAAAGAGGTGAAAACTCAGATTCTTTAATCTCATTAATTGGACTAAAAATCAGCTTCATTATAACTGGAGGCTTCAACTAAAAAAGAATAAAAATTGTTTTCACCAAGATATTATTTGAAATTAAACTAGGGAATTTAAATGGAGGGGGAAAGGGCCTGAAACATTTATAGTCACTGGGAAAAAAACAGAATAAAGCAACAGCCTGGACTGGTTTCATTTGATCAGAATTGACTTTTCAACTTTAGCTGGAGGCTGTCATATTTCTCTAGAGAATTCATTAATGATGTATTTGGAGTTCCAATAAAAATTCAAAGTGAGAAAATAACAGGAGCTCCCTGTCCATATTAAAAATCAGAGTCTACAGTATTTAATACAACATCATCTTGCCACATTTGCACTAAAATGACCAAATATAATAGGAAAATCCAAGGTATCATCTAGAGTTTTTAATTGGAAGCAATAGAAGAACCTGGGGTTTATTGAAAGGATATTAATTCACACACAGAATCACCAGGTATCCTCGAGATCATACTTGGGAAACAATTGGAATCAAGGGCAACTTACATTGAGATCTATCCACTGCCACTGTCATTGAATACTGGATGTTCTAGCTTATTCCACTGACGATGATGTACAGGATACAGAAAGCCACTGTGTGCACTGTTGCAACTGGAAAATTGATATGGCTGCCACCACCACCATGACCAAAATTGAGTCTACATTGTTCCCACTTCCATGTATCACTAACTCCCAATTCAAGGTCAGAGAGCATGTCGAAACGTTAAGGCTTAAATCCTTTGCCTGCCCTTTTTCTGCAAGGAGGCTAGTTTCTCAGTGTCTATAGCAGACAGAGGATTCTGGTTCCTGTTAAGACTGGAACACAAGAAAGTTCTCAACCATACATCGATATTCCAATGATTGACTTGTAAAAATTAACATTACCTGTATTCTAAAACTTTGATATTCAACATCAATATATGTTTCCCGCGCTTCAAAACAATGGTCTTGCCTACCTTAATGCGACTATCCCATATTGTAAGCAAAATATCTTACCTCTTCACTAAAAAGAGAATCCAAAGTCATGTTATGTACTGTGTCACCATGATCTATGGGTATCAGTGTTCCCTGACTTCTGCCTGAATACATTCTTTATATGCATAAACTACCAACTAAGTCATAATGGTATTTAAACCCATTATAGTCAACAATGGTTAAAATGAGAGAAAATAAAAATTCTTTCTGTCTCCCAACACACGCACACACGCATGCATGGGAAGGAAGACAATACTTGTATATTGTGCATTAATTCTGCGACTAGTGGCAAGAGGTAGATTTATGATTTCTCTTCTCCAGTAAAAAGTACAGGTTACTTTTCTGTTCACCCAGCACCACAACTGATCAGCAATCTGTCCACAGTGGGATGGCCCAAGCCTTCAGTCCTGGATCTGAATCCTCAGTGGTTCTGCCTGTGTAGGATTGCAGTGGTTTTATATTATTTGTTACTCTTAAACCTAGTAGTAACAACATGCACCCTAGGAATCCTATGGGTACCACCTAATCTATAATCTTCTTTGACTCCACAGCATAACAGCATAACAACAACCCATTACCCCTTGATATTTAAGATCTGTGACCTGGAAAACATCATAACACTCTTTTTTTTTTTTTTTTTTTTTTTTTAGGGGGGTGCTATTTATCAACTGACCTCAGAAGAACAAAATGGCCTGGTAACAGTCTTACTCAACTTCCAATTCAGGGAAAATATTGTTGTGTCTTCATTGGAAATATTTCTCCAGTTAGCATTAAAATTTCTAAACAGAGTTCAGAATGAAAGCAAATATTCTGCCCATAGACCTTGAGGACTAATCACGAAATGCTTCACCCAATAGATATCAGCCTTCCCCAGAAAGTCCCTCCCCAATCCAGTAGATTTCAGGCTGTCAAAAATATTTTGTTTTCCTTTTATCTCAGATGAAAAAGGATATATACATGCATCAAAGGTACCCACATAACTTCTATTACCAGAGAAACACAAAGCCCTATTTGACAGTGCAGGTGTTCAAATTAGACAATCGTAGGTCAATTTTAGCCAAGCCAGCTACTGGCAGTGTGATCTTGGTCAAGTCACTTAATATCTTCTGAGCTTCATTTTTCCAATCTGTAAAATGGAGATAACACCAGCTACACAAGGATGTTGAATTTATTTTCTTGTAATAACATAATATAGTTAAAGTGCTCAGCACGTTGCCTGCTCAGAGTGCTTGATTCGTAGAAGCAGGGGTAATATTTAAAGTATGTTAAAACTAGCACATCACAGCCACCCATCAGTCAGGGCAGATTCAGGCTTTGATGCTAGAACAGGGTCTTGGGGACCTGACATTGGCCCTTATCATGGTGGATATTGAGGAGGTTCCGAGGTGGGGCTGGGGTATCAGCAGTCGTGTGGGAGCTCCAGGGCAGCCGTATTTACCAAACCTTGTAGGATTATTTCAGTGGTATAACAACAGGCACAGCTAGGGTATAGTAAATGATTACCAGCCTATCACAGAAACAAGTAGTAGTAATGGGGATAGTGATGGTTTTGATGATAATTATGATAAAACAGTGCCTTAGTAAGGATAAGCAGAAAGAAAGAAATCATCCAACACATAAAAAGACTCATACTATATGAAGTTAAAAAAACACCACATCCGTAATGGGAGTAGGGTAAAAAAGAGGAAAGTCATAAATTGAATGCAAATGATGTTCTCGAAATTGTAAAGCACTACAGTTGTTCAATAGCTTTTAACAGCATAAAAATGTGACTCAATATTCTTGGAAATAGGAACACTCTATAATGTTTGGGTTTCTCTTTATGAAACAATTAATTTTTAAGGGAAATTTAATTTTGTTTGTCAGTGTTTTCTTCCAGGCAAATGGAAAACTCTTATCGAGAGTTAATTATATTTCATTTTCCAGAATTTGTGAGAAAAGAAAGGAGGAAAAAAGTCAGCTCTGAGCCATTTGTTTTGCTACACAGAAGAAAATAATACTCATAATTAACTTTCTGTTTTAGTTTTTGTAAGTTTATATTTTAAAACAAGAGCTATAATTAAAGATGTAGTCTTTTGAGAGACTATATTTATTTTGAGTCACATTTATTGAGCATCTACTACCCATTAGGTAGACAACAGAGGACTGTGATGGACAGGGAAAATTTGCGAGGGAAACTAAAAGTTAAGCTCAGCGTTATCCTACATGATTTCTCCGCTCTCCTGTCCGTTCCTCCCTGTTCACTATACTCCAGAAAGACAGGTTTTTTTCCCAGTCCCTGGAGGAGGCCCAGCTTAGATCTGCCTTAGGTTCTTTGCATGTACTCTGTCCTCTTTCTGGAATAATCTAGGCATGATTGTCCTCTTCTCAACGTTTATGTTAAAGGTCACCTTCTCGGAGATGCCTCATACGACAATCCTAGCTAAAGCAGCAACAAAATCTCACCTGTCATTCTGTACCTCATTGTGTTGTTTTGTTGTTTTAGAGACACTTATTATCCAAAATATTTATGTGTTCACGTACTTACGATTTACCCTCCAAATATAAACTCCGCTAGGCTAAAATTTTGGTGTGGTCACCACAATATCCTTAGTCATATGAAGAGTTCTTGCCATAGAGAGAGGACTCAAAAATAATTATTTAATAAAAGAAGTGACGCAAAGCAAAACAAAATCACTTGATTTCCAACTATATAGGTTTTGGGATTGCTGGAATTTTACGCTACATTTGAAAAAGGCTGACTGCTGTTATATACATCATGTACTTGAAGAAACAAACAAAGATAAAGCTCTCCTTGGGAGTGGTATGTAAGCTCAGTCGGTGTGAGTTCTTTGGCTATACTACTACATCTCAGTATCAGATGCAGGCTTGTATTAAAATAATGAAATTTAAGCCTCAATTACGTTTCTTAAAATTTTGAACATGTTTGAGACCTGTTCCTGAGGCTAAGAACTAATTTACACTCATGTATTAAATATGGTGCCACTCCATCCAGTCCCACGCTGTGAGGTTGTGCTAATCATGGCTTACCTAATTCTTAAATCCAGTGTTCAAAGGGGAAACAAATGTTTTTTCTCTGGCTGCTTGTGGAGAGATAAAATGGCTTTAGGGATGAAAGAACAATAGATCAAATGTGAAAACACACATCTAAAGCTAGAGGAAAAGAGCAGAAAAGGAGATAGCCAGATGCCAACTTTTAAAGGAAGAGATGTTCATATGGGAGAAAACAAAAGAAAAAGAGGAGAAAGGATCCTGTCATATAAACTTTTCCAGAGATCAGAAAAATATGAAAAATACACCCATTTCAATTTTTAGCTAGCATATCATTGTCATTTAATTGCCGACAGATAATTTTAAAGCATTGTACATAAAATAGCAACAGATGTTTTCATAATAGATAACTGATAAAAACTGAATATTCCAAGCACAATAACAAGAAATGTCAAATAAGTAGGAATATCATAATAATAACGTGTAGGACATATATAGAAAGAATAGTAATATTTTATTGATTTTAATAAATAAGAAGGGCATGGTTTGATCTTAATATTGAATAGAAGGTTGAATAATACAAATAGGAAAAGGATTCCCAAATTAGCTGAGTGTAATTCAAGTCAAAATCCTAATTATACAGTTTTATAAGATTTTAAAGATTATTCTAAAATTCTTCCAAATTCAATATAAAAATGTACGGTAATTCTGTCTCAAATAATTGTATGCAAATTTATTCCAGGGAAAAAATATTCATGTTTAAATTTGAAAAAAAATAATTGAAAATTTAAAAATGGAAGAGAAATATAAAGATTACTTGGAGGCTAATATTAAAGAATTTCAAAGTCATCTATACGGTCAAAATGATCTAAATAATATAATATTGGCCACTGATTAGACAAATAGATAAGTCAAACAGAAAGCATAGAAATAAACCAGATTATATAACTATTTAGTATATGAATGAGATGGTGTTTTAAGTTGCATTAAATACTCAAATTACTCCATAAATAATGTCTAAATAATTGGCCAAAAGAAGATGTTTATCTCACTTTATGTATCAAAATAAATTTCAAAATGATCATGGAATTAGTAATAAAACATGAAACCAAAAATATAACTAGAATATAACTGTTAATAAGGTATTTGTTCTGGAGAAAGCCTTTCTATGCATGATACCAAAGGTAGAAACTAAAAGGAAAGTATTGATAACTTAAAATCTTCCATCATCAAAAACACAACCAAATGACAAGCAACAAAAACCTAAGAATACACTTATTCCATCTAAAATTAACTAACATTTATTCTTTTGTAGAACCTATAAGGCTTACAGTAAAATATTAAAACAATTCAAGAGACAAAGAAAAATAACTACCAAATTCTCCAGCACAGATTATTACATAGCTAGCATGTTGGTGAATTTCCTTCCAAATACTATTTTTTCTGGATTGATACACATAAAATTGAAAGAATATAGCTTTACTTTTTACATATGTTGTCCTGATAACCTGCTTTTCTCCAAACAATATGTTCTGGAAATGTTTTCATTGCAAAAAATATAAGTATATGTCATCATGTTATATAACTATATATTATGCTGTTATATGACTTATACTAAAAACCAATTAGTCTCTTTTCTTCTATTAGCATTTGTATAGTAATGTGTGCAATTATTTAACATTTTTTCTTCCTTGCAACATAGTGACGGCCCTGATAACAGAGATGGTCTACACATTTTTCCTGCTGTAATCCCAGAGCCAGGCTTGGGATCCAGCTAATTCTGGGTTCTCTAAAAGTAATTATTGGGTAAAGATACAGATGGACTAGATACTTAAGGATACCTAATTTTGAAAACAAAAGGGTGACTGTATATAGTTTGTAGGGGCCAGTAGCAGGATTTGAAACCCAGATTTGTTAAGGAGTCTGAGTGGTAAAGAGAATAGGTGATAACAGAAATTACAGGAATTGATTCTCATTAAACCATGCGGCCATGAACCTGACATCATTATACCCTTGACAAAACTAAGGACCAAAGTACGTTTTGTGAATGAATTTATATCTCCTACTAATAAGAGAAATTACACACTAGTTCTTCAACTAGAGTCAGCCATATAGGCAAGGGAACTCATACACAAGGACTCCACATTTTTGACAAATAATCTTTTTTAAGTTCCCCAGAATGGAACTGGGTAAGAAGGAAAAGGGGCTTCCATTGGAGTCGATGGCTGACCCATCACCATTTCTCTACAAGTTTCAAGGCACCAAACTTAGTGTACAAAGATTATAGAACAAAGTTACTAATATTGGAAAAATGATGGACAAACTCTAAGTGAACAGTGATAAAGGAACAGTTTAATCAAGCCCGTGATTGATTAGCGATGTCCAATCATGAGAAGAACAGAAAATTATGATGAGTTTGCCATCTCTAGAGCAGGTGGTGTAGAGATATTTTTTTTAATTTCCAATATATTTCAGATTTATATTTTACAAAATATAATAAAAATTTTTCAGCAATATCACATTGCTGTAAATTCTCTAAGCACTTCCACTGATTTTCACCACTGCTCTGTATGTGGACCAAAAACAAAGAGTTCAGAAACTGGCATTAGCCCATGGACTGTACTTTGTATAACACAGTTTTACATACACTGGTAAACAGACCCATTCATTTAAAATTGAAATGTCTTTAAAAATTCAAATCCCAAATATGCCAAATATATACATGGACTTACTTTGAGTGTTTTTCACTGCAGTATATTCTTATATTCTTCTCAAAGTGAAATGTCTGTGTGTAGTACTGACTACACTGCAGATCACGGAGTTATTTGTCATGAGCTGGTTTTGCCACAAATATCAAAACAGGGAACTTTGTTGTTACTTTGGGTTTTGTACAGCAAACGCTAAGTTTATATTTAGTGCACTTTATAATATACTAACAACTCTTCTGTAAACAAAATATCTTGACTTTTCCTTTTGTTCATCCACTTCTCCTTATAAATAAAACCGTCATTTAAGTCCATTCTTGGGGAAATATTAGCTAGAATTCTTGTGCATCAGGAAACAAATAACTAATATAATCCTAGCCAGGAATCCTTTCCAAAAAGCTAATTAACTCCAAGTATTTCAAGCCAACAGGATTGCCCACCCTCACCCTAGAGAGGGCAAATAAGCCTTATTTCCCTGTTATACACTCACAATCTCTGTTAATAGTTAAAGTCTGGCAGTAGAAACCCAGAGGTTGAGTTTTTAGTGCTGTTAGATTATCCCAGGGCAGAATCAATTTCTGGCAGTGATAACGCATGCAATGGCTTTCCGGCAGGACACGGCCACAGGGTTCCTGGCAAAGCCACTGAGCAAGGTTTTTGTAAGCAGATCCATATCATTTTTGACAGGACTAACATATGGCTTTGAATTTCTGGCCAAAGCTTCCTTCATGGCTCCTATCAGAAGAGACCCTCCATGCTCTCTGGCAACACTGCCATGCGACGTAAAGGATTTAATTCCTGGAAGTATATAGCCACAATGATTTGCTACAGAGCAAATTTCAAAGTTGGTTTCCTGCCAACATAAAATTCTATAGGTCATGTCAAGGCTAACACAGCAGTGAGTTTTCAGCAAGAAGATATTGAGCTGATCTTTTAACAGCCTTCATATTCATACTTTGCCATATTCTTAATTGTTTCCGCGTACATTGAGTGTAAATGAGATATTTTATATATGAAAGAATATGGCAGTCGTGTAATGTGTTTTGTGCATATGCGTATATGAATATTTTCCAGCATCTCTGACCTGTCCATATAATACAATGAATTCAATTATTTCAAAATTTCACTTTAATTTGTAAAAGAGACAATATCTGCTCCCGTTAACAGCGAGGGTGGAAAGAACAATAACGTTCCACAGTTCAAAATGCAATTTAACTCTTTCATCTTTTTATTCTGACTGCAGACTAACTCAGCAGCTTAACTGACTGCGATGTCTGAAGGGAAGAAGCCCTGGCCCTTGAAAGGTGCTTAAAGTTCAAGATACAGGACAAGAAGTAGCAATATATCCTTCAGTGGGGGTGCTGCATCATTGTATATTCCTAAAACAGCACTAGGCACAGTGCATATATTTACAACACTGGCCTAATACTGCTCTCATGACACTGAAATCGACAATATCGCCTCACAGTTTCCTAATACTTCCATCACAACCGGGGTCATCCCGCCCAAGGTTAGCTCACTAAGTACCGATTCACATAAGAGATTTCTCAAAGATCACAGAATCATTACATTTTATTTGATTTATATAAAATACGAAACATATCAACAAGAGGAAACCAAGCATTCTTCAGCTCAAAATAAAAAAAATGATTTTAAAAAATGGTTATTATTCAAAAGAGTAAATAAAAATTATTCTAAGTCACTTCTCATCTGTTTTATGGTGCCTCTGGGGTCTTATTTAACAATTTAGTATAACTTTTTAAATTTGTTTATTATCCTTCTAAAAACACTGTTCCCAAACCAAAGGCTATTCACATTGGAGTAACCCTTGAGATATATGTAGATTTACTCTAAAGTGTAAAATGATTTGGGGAAAAAATGTCTAGGTGAAATGCAAAGCTACAAAACTTACTGGCAAATGATGATTATACATGTGAGCCTTGTTTCTGTGTGGTTCATTTTGGTAAGCCTAAGAGAAAGAAAATAAAGCAAAGGTTAGAAACAATCGGGGGGCACACTTTCTGAGTGCCCTTTGAGACTAGAGCACTGTACTGATGAGTATACTACAGGTGTAATTGCAAATCCGCTCTTACTCACTAGACTCCCTTCTCCAGCGCCTGGAAAAGAGCTCTGAAGCTGAATTCTGTACTTCTTTTTCCTTAACAGCTGCAAAGGCATCCTGAACTAGCGAAACTCTGTTCTTCCATTATCATTCTAATAATTTTGGAATTGTCTTAGTATATCAGATGCAAAGTTGAAGACATGATTATCACAGACTCTCAATATATCATTCATGTATTTATTTGTTCAATCAATAAATAGTAATTGAGTGGCAAATATGTACCAGGGTCTTAGATGTAGTGTTTGCGTGTGGAGGGTCATTGTTGTTACATGCCATGCTGCCAAGTCAGCTCCAACTCCTGGCGGCCTCATGAATAAGTGATGTCCACAATGTTCTTTCCTCCACAGCCCTACTCAGCTTCTATCGACTCATGCCTACACCTTCCTTTCTGGAGTCAATTCATCTCATATTTGGTCTTTCTCTTTTTCTGCTTCCTTTTACTTTTCCCAGGTTTATTGTCTTTTCCAAAGATTCCTGCCTTCTCATGAGGTGCCCAAAGTAGGAGAGCCTCAGTTTTATCATTTTTGCCTCCAGTGATATTTCAGGCTTAATTTGCTCTAGGACCCACTCGTTCATCCTTCTGGTAGTCCATGGTGTCTACAGAGCTCTCCTCCAACACCTTATTTCAAATGAATCATTATTTTTCCTGTCTAGATTTCACACCCATACATGACAATTGGCAATATGAGGGTGTGGATAATCTTGGTTGTAGTCTCTAGTGACACTTCCTTATACTTGATGATCTTTCAAAACCTCTGAACTTTATCCTTGAACCAAATGAGGGAAGCCTTGTTAGTTATAGTTAATCTTGGCCCTGCCAAAAGAACCAGATCAAAGAAGAGAGATGGAAAGATAAGACTTACAGTCCAAAGAAGTTGAAAGATCTCAAAATTTTACAGGGGATCATGGTTTAAGTTGAAAAACAACATGTCATACTACTACTCTACTAAATACACATATAATGTACTTTAGTGCAAACAAGATATTGGAATATGGCACTAGGAAGAAACAGTAACTTATACTTTTAATTAACCAACACTTTGTTTTGCAATTTTGTACTAATGCAAGACCATCTCACACTAACTCACTGAGTGCCAATACTTTAAGCCAAAGAGTTTGAGAATCATTGATCTGGTTCATCCAGATAATCAATGACTCAAACCCGGGAGACAGCTAAAACACAGAGGAGAAATAATTCTGGTTTGGTAGAATCACTAAAAATGACACCAGCTCTCAGATGATAGGAAAAGACTCTTGGTCTTTGGCCTTTCTTTGACTTTGTAAGTTGTAACTTGGGATGCCTGGGTTTCTTGGTAATGATAGCAGAAGTAGGTCAACAAGTTTCAGATTCATCCTTCTAAAGACTGAAATATCAACAGAGAAGTCAGGCTCTCTCTTAACTTTGACAGGGGAACGGGAAGAGACTACGGGTAAATTAACTATCAGAGTTAAATAAACCACTCCAAGAGTGATGGGTATGTTTCTAAACAAGAACAATGAAAGAGCTTTTGCGGTATTAGATGGAAATATGCTGCCTTTTCCCCTGAGAAAAGGCAATCACTACAATTTTCAAAGCACTAATTAGGCACTAAAGAAAGTCTTCAGATATTATTATGCTATTTTAAGAACGAGGAAAAGGTCCTTAGCACTTAAATAAATAACCCGAGAGTGCAGAGCCAGTGCCTGGCAGAGGCAGGGTTGGCATACAGTACCAGCAGACTGGTCTCCCCTACAGGCAGCTGCACTTCACCCCACCCAACCAGACTCTCCTTGAGCCTGTGGTTCTTTTTTACCACTGGGGGTGAGTGACAAAGGCATCATTTTCCCAGTGATTTTAGAGCACAGATTTTACTAACTATATTTCTCATTTCCATCCTCACAAAGCAACCATGGTGCCTTTATATGGGGTCAGGAATATCTGATTTTAACATGAAACCCTAAGTTCTTAAAATCATGACTTTTGCTCTTTTTTTCCATAATTGGAAAAAGAATAATGGTCATAGGAGAAAAAATATTAACAAATTCATTAATTAGGGCATTTTTCCTTCCTAGGAAAATAATTTTAGATCAACTATTCAGCTTTCATTAAAGTCATTACCATTCTATAGAATGGAAAACATGTTGGAGCCTCCCATTGTGTGTGTACAGCTGGATTGTCTTTACTTCATATTTTATCAAAGTATGGTATAATCAAGGTACAGGTTAAGGTAACACATTATTAGGCTTCCCAAGAGAAGTGTAAATGAACTCTGACTTGTAAATTGGCTAATTGTTTTTTGTGTTAGAATCATTAGCTATAGAAAATGTCTAGACTTAAAAGTATTATTGACAGAAAAATTCAAGCCTATCCCTTATAACAGGCACAATAGCATTATTGAAGGACATGTTATAGCTGGCTCATGAAAGAAGGATTTGTCCAATTCTTCTCATTTTATAATTGTTTTCTGATTATAAAAGTAGTAATTATTTATTGTAGAAAATGTAGGAAGATATAAAAAAATACACAAAAAATTGCTTGAACCCCACAAACTATAAATAACTACTACTAACAGATCTAGCCTTTAAACATATATAGATGCATAAATAAATGCAAATATATTTATATGTTTACAAAATTGAGACAATAGCACACTACCTGTTTATAGCCTAATGCTTTTTCACTTAACAATAAACCCAGAGCAGGTCTCTATGCTATTAAAATATTTTATATTAAGTTATATTTATAAATATAGAATTCTTAAGGTACCAACATTTATTTAGTCAACTCTCTATTATCGTTTATTTTTCAAATTTCAGTTTCAAGTTTTTAAACTATTACAAACAATCCCAGTAGGAATGTACTTATAGAGAAAAAGCAACTTCTATGATGGTTTCCTAGAATAAATTAATGGAAAGAGTCAAAGAATATGTATTATTAAATTCTTTTTCCTAAAAGGTTATACAAATTTAATACCTACCAGTAGTGAGAAAAAATATGTCTCTATTATTGCTGAGAATGGTTATTATGAAGATTTTTAAATACCAATTTAATAGATTAAAAATTTTATCTCATTTTTATTTTATGGAAGTTCTTTGATTATTTCTTATGTGGAAAATTTTTCAATATAGTCATTGGTCATTTGTAATAAATTATATTTTACTTATTTATTATGTTCATTTCATTCATTCATTCATCTGTTTATTCATTTAATAAATACCTCCAGTGCTGCAGGCAGCATCATTTCAGTCACTGGAAATACTCTGGTGAAGATGACAAACTTCTGCTCTCAATGGTACACGTGCTCCTGAAGAGAGACGGATAATAAGCAGAACATCAAAAATAAACAAGTTAATTTCAAACCATATATATTGGTTTCCTGGGGTTGCTGTAACAAATTACCACAAATTGGGCTACTCAAAACACAGAAATTTATTCTGTCACAGATCTGAAGGCTAGAAGTTTGAAATCAACGCGTTAGCGGGGCCATTCTCTCTGTAAGGCTCTAGGGGAGAAAACGTTCTCAATGTTTTCTCTTTTCTCTTCCAGCTTCTAGTGGTTCCTTGACTTGTCCAATCTCTGCCTCTGTCTTCTTCTCTCCGTGTGTATCTTCTATGTCTCTGTGCCCAAATATTTCTCTCCTTTTTTTATAAAGATATCGGTCATTGGATTTAGAGCCCACCCAAATCCAATATGATCTCATCTTAACTTGATTACATCCACAAAGACCCTATTTCCAAATAAGGTTACATTTACAGGTCCTGAGACTTAGGACTTGAACATATCTTTTTGGGGGGTACGAGTCAACCCACCACTCTGTGATAAACACTAGGAGGAAAAGAAAGAAGGTTTGAATTTCAACTTCCATGATAAAGAGTGATTAGGGATGGATTGGAAGGCCTACTTTAGATGCAGTGGCCAAGGAAGACCTCTCTGGGAAGGCTACCACTGAACTAAAACCTGAATGATGAGCAGGAGCCAGCCATACAGAGGTCTCCAAGCAGCAGAAACAGCTTGTGCAGCATCCTCAAGGGGTGCAGTGTTGTGAGACAGGAGGGCTGGACCATACAGGAAGTTATAGACCATGGTAAAGAGATTATAATTAATGAGGGTTTAAAATAAACACTTAAAATCATTATTATTGGATGGTTACCCTATGCTAGGCAATATTGAAACAAGTTTTATATACCTCAACTTTCCTCATACATACGGAAAAAATACTTTTATCATCTTCTCCTAAAAATAAGAAAATAAAGGTCAGAAGTTCTAACTTTCTTTAAGGTTATAAAGATAATTGGGACCATTTCTAATTGTTTTTTAAGTGTTTTCTTTATATTAAGTATTTAAATCTATAATTGTTCTGATGTGTACTTTCTTTTTAAACTAGTCTTTGGGCTTTTTAACCAAGAGCTACTAATATGGTACTATTTATCGATGTACATAGTGAGCTATCTACATCCCTATGTATATATTAATTCGTTTTATGAACTCTGTATTACCTTGTATGATTAGGAAAAAAAACAAAAAAACTTCACCATCAAGTATTATAACAAATGATGGCCTATATTTTATTCTAATAGTCTTATGCTTTCTTTACTTTCCTGGATTTTGGGGTTTTTTTTTTTCTTTCATTCATTTGACAAATATTTTTGAACTAGAACTCATTTTGGTTCTTCTGATCATTATATCAGAAAAAAGTAACGTCATGGTGAAGGCATTCTCTCCGGTACAACATGTGCCCTGGGCACCACTGCAACCCCAAACCTAAATCCATGGTGGCAAAATCATTTTCTGTACCAGGGTATGGCATGATGTTGTCTTAGTCAGTTCAGCTGTTATAACAAAAATACAAGGACTGGGTGGCTTAAACAACAAACACTTATTTCTCACAGTACTGGAGGCTGGGAAGTCCAAGATCAAGGTGCTGGCAAAGCAGGTGTCAGTTGACCATCGTCTTCCTGGTTTGAAGTTGGCTATCTTCTCTTTGTATGCCCATATGGTCCAAAGTAGAGAGAAGCAGCTCTGGTGCCTCTTTCTTTTTTCTAAGAGTACTAATCCCATCATGAATGTTCTACCCTTATGACCTCATCTAAAACTAATTACTTCCCAAAGGCCCCACCTCTAAATGCCATCTTATTGGGGATTAGGGTTTTAACACAGGAATTCCAGGGGACACAAACATTCATCTCATAGCAAATCTCTTGGCTTTTCAAATTACAGAGCATTAATGTGGCTTTGTAATAATCTTCCCTACTAGGTTCTTGCAGTGCCACATTTCTTTCACAGAGGGAAAATTGTAAGTCACCTTTTGGTATTCCCTTTTGTTTGTTTTTATTTTGTCCAAAGGCTGTCATACATATCAGATTCACTCTAAATCTAATTACTTTTTACCTAGATTCCAAGAATTATTCAGGTTCTTTCCCCCTATTCATTTGGTTGTTTCAATAAGGTTCAAGGAAAGGATGGGGGAAGTTGTGTTCTTGTGCTGATTCTATTAGGTGTTTAAAATTAAAAATATTTAAATATTTGGGGCCAGCCTGGTGGTGCAGTGGTTAAGTTCAGGTGCTCCACTTCAGCAGCCCTGGGTTCACCAGTTTGAATCCTGAGTGCAGACCTATGCACCTCTTATCAAGCCATGCTGGGGCAGGTGTCCCACATATAAAAAAAAAAAGTAGAGGAAGGTGGGCACAGATGTTAGCTCAGGGCCCATCTTCCTCAGCAAAAAGAGGAGGATTGGTAGCAGATGTTAGCTCAGGGCTAATCTTCCTCAAAAAACAAAAATTTAAGAATTTGGACATACATAAAAACACAATTTTACTGTACTTCGGATTTTGTACCAAAATGATAATTTCACAGTTAAATTTTTACCATAGATGCTGCTGCTTTCAATAAGGTGTCTTGTTTGCTTTCCCAAATCAATCACTCACTACATTTCCAAGAATGTAATATCTCCTGGTTGTTAGTTCTTGGTCAGATTGCCAGGCTTTCTAACAGAATCAAATACCAGACAGTATCAGAAAGAAGGACTAATGCCGTTGAAGGAGCTTAATTGGTTTGGTGACTGATTTGGCAGAAAAGCATTGTTAAAAATCTAGATGCTATAAGTTATTTGAAAATATCTGGCAATATGTAAACTGTTCACACAAAAGAGTGAAACCCATGATACTGGGTCAATAAGAACATCAAGAAGCACGGACCTTTAAAAACAGAAAATAGTATGTTCTCTTCGGTAACTGATTCTTAGTCAATTATAGGTGACAAAGTAGCTATATCTCAGTTTGGTAGATTTCAAGCACTATATCAACTCCAGCCCCAAAAGAAAAAAAGAAGATGTGATTATTGGTATAAAACTCAGTACAGAAATCATACAGAGAAACAAGAAAATCCTATCAATGTTCTCACGTAGAAGTGACTGTTTAAGGAGCTACATTGGATCCATTTATATAATTGTAAAATTTGGATGGTTCACTTTAAGCCATAGATTCTGAAAACTGTGCTCAGAATCTCATAGGCACTCAATTATTTTATGCTGTTGCAATTCTATTTTATCCTAAATAGTAACTGTATACATTGATTCCCCCAACACAATAAACAAAATAAAATCATTGTATCCAACCATGTAAACAAGGAGGCTAAATGATTTGGTTTTGTATGGGTTATCCCTATTCTTTTTCTTGATTAAACAGTTTAGAAGAAGCTGGAACCTTTTTTTTTTCTTTTCTTTTTTTTTTTCTTTCTCCTTTTATGCCATCTGGGTAGGCAAACCCAATTAGCACATGTTGAAAGCTAGCAACACCTTTTCCAACATTTCAAAGTTTTGGCAAGCTTTAAAAGTTACTGTGTCACATAAAAGCTCATTTGGCACATTACAAGGGTTTGCAGTATGAATTTATCATATGGAATGATCATTTTCCAAGTGCATTGAGAACATACAGCTCTATTGGATTTGGAGAGATCGGTTGAAATAAACTTCATCATTATGGTTCTAGGATCAATCCACTCAATCTCTTTCTTTAATGGAGTTCTTCACCTTCTTTACGTATACAAAAGAGAGAAGAGTATGGTCCAGAAAAGCCCTGGCCTGGGTCTGAAACAATCTTATTGTTGGCGCTAAACCAACTCACTAAGGGAATCTTGGAAAGGATGGAGATGAAGGCTCCAAGTTTACACCACAGGCTTTATAAAATTCCCCAATTCCTATGTCTTTCTCATTATGCCAATGGTTTCTAAGGCTGCTCAGAGCTGAGCAATCATTGCTTTCTTCAATGATTATATACCTGAAACTGGCTGCCAATTGCCCACCAGTTTTTCCTTTCGCCTTGAGTAACATGCATTAGAGAAATTCTCTGGTGTATTATGCTTTTCTGTTGTGGTGTACATGCTATATTGCCTTGTTGGTCATCTGTTCCAAACGGCTTTAAGGGTGCCTTCCTTCACTGAAGAGGTTGGACAGCGAAATATTACATTTCCCAGACTCCCTTGCATCTGGAGTTCCAGATGTAATTTAGGACCCACCATTTAGATACACTTGCCTGAGCATTGAATCTGCAATTAAGTTAAGTAGAGAGACAGGCAATAGCCCTTGAAACATCCATTATACTCTTGCATATCAAGCAGCCATAACAGGGCTCTGGGGCCAACAGTTCTGACAGCAGCTCCCTATCCCCAGATCAGAATTCAAGCATCTGAGTTAGCAGCTCCACCATTTTAAAGATTCTGGATTGTGGCAGAATTGGCCCTTTCTTGGCAGGCCGGTTCTCTGGAGTTTCTAGGCGGGGGTCGCTCTATGCATCTCAGCCAAGACCCGCTCTGCCAGCCCTTCCAGTGATTTGTGGGAGCCTCTACTTCCCAGGATTAAAGACCTTCATGTTTAAAAGGACTAGTTTTCATCTGTACTCAATTCTGATTCATACAACCATATTGTACTGCAATGACATTACTATGTCTTTGATATTAAACTACATGCATGAAAAGATTTAAGCTACAGCATATATTCTCTCTTGTCATCTTCTTGCTCATACAGAAATGAGAACATGAGGAATTATTTTGGAATTAAGAATACCATAGTAGTTCAAGAAGGTGGTTTATTCTAAAGCTCTTGGCATCAGAGTAGACCAATATAAAGTATTTTTTAAGTTCCTATCGGTATAAAGGACTGTATTAAGAGCATGTAACACATACCTCTGTCCACGTATACATCTTAGCTGCCCAATACATACGTCTGTTTGGATGCTCCATTGTAAACCAGGCTCCTGCCCCAATCTAAAGCCAAAAGCTTGTTAAAAACAAAAACAAAATTGACACTGAAACTAATATTGTCACTTCATTTACGGCCATGTGCTATTATTACTTTTAAATCATCTCTAATATCTATGTCTTATTCGTTCTTCTTTCACAACTACACAACTATACTTCATCAAGGGAAGCATGACACAGTGGGGTCAAACAGGTCCTACTCTACCTCATTCTAGCTCTCTGTGAGTGACATTCTCTCATTGTCCTTAGATTCTTCATATGAATAATGGGCACAGTAATGTCTACTCTATAATGATGGGAAGCAGTTAAATGAGAACATTTACACATCGGTGGTGACTGGCACAGTAGGTACTCAATAAATTGTTGCTTCTTGTCATTCCCACTTCTGCTATTGTCATTTCATACCTGTGCATTGTAATGGCTCCAAATGGTTCTGGCTGGAGCAGAAGATATTTAGACAGAGAAATCATCATATAAGAGGCCTTTAGGTGGGAAGAGTAAGGTGCCTTACAGGAACACGTGTAATCTTAGACTTTCTCCGTTAACTCCTCTTATGATATTATCAAAGCAGTTTTAAGCCTTTACTGATAAAACAAACCATTGGCAACCTCTTCCTCTTTCAAAAGTTAATTATCTTTAACTCCAATGTAATTTCTACAGTTTTCACAGATGTATGTTTCCTAATTACATTATAAGCTGGGCCCAGGGTTTCCGCTCCATTCCTTGCTGCAAATCACATTATAATACCTAAAAAAGGTTTGGATTGATCTAAGCTGACATCTTGAGTTTTAGAATAAGCCACACATTCTTGAACCATTCTAATATCTTTAAGTTCCAGAGTAATTCCTCGTGCCTATATCTCTGTCTCTCTGTTTATTTTTTGATGCACTCTTAAAAAATGACTTTTCTGTTTTTGCAAATAGATAACTTGTTACTCAGACCTTTTCCTACCAGAATTGAAATCTTCCCAGTCTTACAAAAATAGCTATTTCTGAAATTACGCTCGGTCTCAAAATTTCTGCTTTACAGGTGCTAAAAAGCCACTCAGAATTATCACCTTGTCAGAGGTCATCAAAGACCACACTGAAAGGAATCAGCTTATCATGAGCATATATCAGTCGGTCCCAAAGTGATCTTTTAAGTGGGTGACTCATCTCAAGTTTCTTAATGGTATTAAAAAAATAATAAATTCCATGAAGACCCTTCAAAGAAACTATGCTTGCAATAGAGAAATTTTTGTATTATTCTTTAAAAATGGACTAGAACTAATGATAGTTCGATATTTTTTAAGCAAATATCATCTCATAATGTTTAATGTGTTGTTTATAAGGTTATTAACAAATATTATTATTTACTGTTAGAGCTTAATATTACAGTGTCATATATTGTCTACACTGCTCTGAAGAGGCACATATGCAGGCAACTCTGGTGTGTAAACATTATCTAAGTGTTTGGCTGGAATTAGATAATCATTGGTGGAAATGACAACTAACCAATGCCATTCGTGGCTTAAGTGGTTGAGCATGTCAGCCGGGCTCTTGTCTTACAAAGTGTCCGTGTTTTCTTACACATCTTGCAAACACTTATGTAATGTGGACCCTGTTCAAAAGGCTCATTCCTACAGGGAAAAGAAGAAAGCCAAAAATTTGAGTTCCCAAACTGAATGAAAATGTGTTCATTCCTCCCACTTCAGGGAGGTGTCAAAAAAGACTGTCAGTTTCATAATTATACCTCTCGAGCAGATGGGCGGTAAGACATTCTGTGACATTTGAGAAGAAAATAATTTTAAAACCCTAAAAATAATAATAAAGGAACTTCTAAATAAAGTGCATGCTCCAACACACAAGTAAAATATCTTAAAGTAGGAGTGGGTTTTTTAAAATGACTAGAGACCCATTTGTTAGCTAGACCTTTCTATGTTTACAGTATACACACCATCAGGTTTTACAGCAGGTCATAACAAAAGACAACCCTGCAGAATGTTCCAGAATAGCTACATAAGTTTGGAGCTGATGAATTTATGTAGTATGAATCCACAGTTTGCTCCTGCTTTGAATCAGCCACAGGAAAGAGCTGATGTGGTGAACAAGGTTAAAATTACAATATGAAGCGGGGGTTGGGAGAGGGCTGGTTAATTTCAGCTCTTGTTCTGTTCATTCAAAAAGAGCAAGTAAAACATGACACAGAGAACAAATTCACAGCTCAAATTCCTACCACAACCTGAAGACTACCTGGCCCTCTGAACTCTCAGTCTATTGACAGATAAAGATTTCCATTCCCCGAATCGTGGCACCCTCTCAGAAAGCGGTATTTTCCTGACAGTGTTTCTTTGGGTCCACTGGGTAGATAAATACTGCAGCTTTAGGTGTGAACAGACTATCTGGAGAAGCATGAAAGAGAAGATTGACAAGTCATTTGTTCCTCTGTCTTTGTGTCAGATTCAGAAAACCAAGGAAGAGCCAAAAAAAAAAAAAAAAATCCAAAAAGATTTCAAAGCCCACATCAAATTTTGGTTGATTTAGTAACACAGACACCTAAGTCCTGCAACTACCAGGACTGAATTCTGATAAGTAAATGGCCCTCAATTTTTACATATAATACATTTTTAAATTACACAAATAATACAGGCTTATTGTAGGACAAATAGAAAATAAAGATAAGCAAAAAAGAATAAAATAAAAATTTTCCATTATTCCACTACATTGAGATCGGGACTGTAAACTTTTGGTGCTAGTTCTTCCTAGCGCTTTTCTATACACACATAACTATATTTGCAAAAATCAGGTCATTTGTTTACTTACTCTTCTGTAGGCTGCTTTTCCATGTACGTCTCCTGACAATTTTCAATGTCATTAGACTTTTGTAATTTTGACGGCTGTGTACTGCTGATATGCATATACAATGAGGAAATGTTATATAATCTTTGTATATATAGATATATAATTTTTGTATCTTTGTATATATAGATATATAATTCCTACCACATTATATATGCATATAATGTCTATTTCTACTACATTCTGGATAATATTAGTTATTTCACTTGGGTTATTTCTAATGTTTTGATATAAATACTGCTGTGATGAATTTTATGGTATATACAACTTTTTAAATGAATTGTCCAAATAGTAGAAATTGTTTCCTTGGAATTCTTAGAAGCAGATTTGCGTGGTCAAAGAGGATGTAAATGCACATTTTTCAAGATTTTGATATGTGTTACCAAGTTTTCTCCCAGAAAAGCTGCACCAATTTAAGCTTAACTACTAGCACTTATTAGAATGCTCAGTTCTCTATACCACAGGAAACCTGAAATTTATCTTTTCTAATCTTTCCTAATCACATAGGGAAAATGTCATTTTTCCTCTAATTTATAATATTTGGTTACCAGTAAAGCCAAACACTTATTAATAATTTTGTTGGCAATTTCTATTTCTTATTTCATAAATCCTTTTCATGATTTTCTTTGTTGGAATTTAGTTGCAAGCAATGGAAACACTAAAGCTCTTTCAAGCAATCAGAGTATATACAGGGCATTATATGCTTATAAAATCATTGGAAGACCTGGAAACACAGATTGGAGGCTGAACATGTATAATAGAGTGGATGCTGTTGGTGGCCCACCAGAGTCCCCTCACCTGCCAGGGCACCATCCAGTAGATACTGTGAGTTGGCTCACAGCTGCCCACTTCTCCCTAAAATTTTCTTTGGTTGAATGAGAACAGCCTTACCCTGGAGGTTAGGCCACCCTCCTCCCCAGAAGAAGCTAGCAGCCAATAACTGACTGATATGAGGTACAAAAGTCCAGATCTGTTGTTTCAAGGTGGTGCAATTGATGCCCAAGAGTTCCCTTCAAATTTTCAGCTCCCCTCAGGCACAGGCTACATCCTTGCTTAGACTCTGCCCACTTTATCAGGCTTCCCTAATTCCCCTTTTCCTAAGAGCATTAGGTCAAGAAATCACTCACACAAAAATCCCCATCTCAGCTCTGCTTTTAGGGATCCTGACTGAACACAATGACCTTGAGTACAATACCTCAAAACTGGTCCACCATGGAGGCTGGTGACCAATTCAAAAGCTTGGGAGTCAGGAAAGGGCTGCTCTTCCAGTGATGCTCAAGTTCCAATCCATATGAGCCTAACAGATGCTGCATCTTAATGTCTACAAAGCTATGGAATATCCACTGGGGCCATCACTACAGTTGCAGCCACAAAACCAATCTCCTCCACAACTGAACTTGCCTACAGAAGCAGCAAGAAGAGCAAAAGCATGGCCTCACTGGTCTCTTACATTTTTGTACTATTCCAACTTCTTCACATGAGCTTGCAGCCCAAGCACTAAGGGAGTCTCACGAAAGGGGTCTCTGGCTTCCCAGCCTCCATCAAGCTTTAAGGCTGGCCACAAGGTTGGGGAAGAAATTGAATGGCCAGTGTGCCATATTCACCACAAGGACCTTTGCTCATTTTCTAAGATAAATTCCTTCCCCCTACTGCCTCCCCATGATTCTCAGCTTGCAATTTTTGTCTTTGTGTTGCTTATGATGATGTTCGGCATTCAGAATACATTTTTTATTGCCTTTTCCTTACAGTTTCTCGTTGATATTACCCTTAGAATGAATGCCTTTCCCTATGATGGTTATAAACAAAAATACTTGCTAAATTCTATTCTAGCCTTTTCATGATTTTATTCTGTAAAATTTAACTATTTGACATTAGATTGGCATATACAGTGAGGTAAAAATTTTATTTAATATTTTTTTCCAATGCAGGCAGCTAAATATACAAGCACAGATTATTGAATAATTAATTCTTTAAAGCCTAGCTTGAACGTAATTCTTTTTGATATTATCAGATTTGCACTCAGCTTCAGTGCTTGCCCCTCTGTCTGGAAACAGAGCTGCTTGTTTCAAATTGCTGTTGCTGTAGGATGCACTGGAATAGCTGGCAGGACAAAGAAACCTCAGTCACTTTTCAAAGTTTAACACAGTGGTCCTCAAGATGAACTCAACAATAACGTTTCAAGTCCTAGAACAAATCATTTGGGCATTTTAAGTGAAATTGCATTACATTTATAAATTAAATAGAAGTAATTCACTATACATTGGATTTTATTAAAGATGATGGGGTCTTTTTAGTCATTTTTTGTTGTGTGTGTTTTTTTTTTTTTTTTGTATAGTGGTTAACTTTTAAGGTTTTATTCACATGGGTGCCAAAACTTCTGTTGTTGTAAATTTTATCTGAATAAATTACTTTCTTGTTAGTGTTTAGGATGGAAAATTTATTTCCCTATTTAGTTTAGCAAGTGAACATTCTGGGAATAGGGAAAAGCTCTCAGTTTTTATGTATCTTTGTCTTTATCACGTTTTGTGTTCTGTCAAAGATCTAGAGAGCTGGATTTGGGTCTTCTACTTTCTGTCCATCTTTTCTGTGTAATTCTTGAAAGCTTTGTTTTTATCTTTCAAGCTTTTTAAAAAATAAACTTAATAACTCCTTTAGCTGTCACATGAAGATTGTAAATCTCACAAAAGAATTTGGGTTTTTTTTTCTTTCAAATATTGATTCTAAACTTCAATTCAGTTTGTATTTTAATATTATACCTACTACTTTGATTTTGCTTGCATATGCCTTTTGCATTTTTTAAACTTTTTTGTTTATAGCATTTTATTAAGGTACAATTAACATACAAAAAGCTGTATATATTCACTCTACACAACTTGATGAGTTTGCAGGTAAGTATACATCCATGAAACCATCACCACGACCTATACTATAAATGTATCCATCACCTCCAGAAGTTTTGTGTTTTTGTACAGGCTTTCATTCTTTGATTTTTAACCTTTCTTAGTTATTCCATTTAAAATGATGACATATAGAGGAGTCTTTTTTTAAACATAATCTGAGATGCATAGAAAAAAGCAACCATGCTCACATAATATGAACAAACCAAAAAGGAGGAAAGGAAAAGGAGGAAGCAGTTTGACAGCTGTGGGGGAAAAAAATCCTCATTTTACACAAAAGGAAGTCCATAAATTGTGAATGAAGTTAGAATGTCAAGAAATAACAGTGTAGACTCACATTATTTAGAAATTCAGAAACGGATTTCCAGAAAAATCAGGTAAAATATTTTAAAATTTTTAAAGTGAGTACCTCTGGGGATGAAAAGGACAGCATACTCCTATTTTTTATTATAAATCTTGTAAATAATTTGACTTAAGTATGTAAATGCATTACTTTAATAAAAATAAATTTAAAACAAACAAAAGAAAAATAACTTGATTAATACATTTATGATAAAAATATCACATCATTTAAGATCATATCAGTAACCTCTTGAAGACGGAGAGATGCAAACTGTTAAGTGTTTGCCTCTGAGGAAAGGCCCTGGGAGAGGGGTTAGGAAAATTTTTATTTTACAACTTCCTGTACTATTTGATTTTTTTTACACCAAGCACATACATTTCTTCCATAAGATGCTAGACATTTGTTTCACTAAAAGTTTTTTTCAAAAAGAAAATATAAAAAATTTTTTCACACAGAATAGAAGAATTTTGTTGAACTAGAATAAATCAGCCAGTTAGAGAGTTGTACTTCATTTTAAGTCGTGGATGTATGACTGAAATTTGTCCATGAGTTGACATTTTATATAAAATAAGGGATCTGAATACTTTTAAAAAATCCTGTGATAAAAATCAAACAGGATGAGGCCAGCCTGGTGGCATAGTGGTTTAGTTCATGTGCTCCCCTTTGGTGTCCCAGAGTTCACAGGTTCAAATCCCCAGCACGGACCTACACACAACCACTCATCAAGCCATGCTATGGTGGCATCTCACATAGCTCAGGGACAATCTTCCTCACCATCACCAACAACAACAAAATCAAACAGGAAATACATGTCTCCTTATTTGTGTGATATATTGCAACTGAAAATTATGAATGACAGATGCATTAAATATATGTATATATGCTATACATGTCTTTATGCATATATAAAATGCATAAATATGTGTATTATACACATGTAAAACTTATCCTAGTATAAATAGATCTAAATCTTACCTTAATTTTAATTAGAACATTACTTCTCTCTTCTTGGGATCTTGGAGTCTTCTCTTGTAGCAATCTTTCATTTAGCTATGATGCTTTTTCAAATAATGTAGTAAGAAGTGTATGTGATGGAAAATATCCTGATGGTGCGCATATTCGAGGTTTTTGTTATCTTTATACTTAAGTAGGAGCTTGGCCTTCACAATCTGTCCCCTCAGCACTCCGCTGGGAGGAAGGGAAGTGAAGATGGAGCAGGTTTCTAGTTTCCAGATTTGTCAGCCCTTTGGGAATGCTGGGAAGGGGTGAAGTTCATCTCAGTAGGATGACCTCATCACTGGGAGATTTAGTTTCTGTCTTGACAACTCTCATTGTGACTGCCATCTTTTCCGGTGCTACAACAGACCTACACTCTCAGGAAGTACCCTTGTGCTTACCCCAACCCCCATTTCTTCAGCTATAAGCCTGAGGCTTGTGAGGCTCCAGCTGCCTCAGCTTCTCACACCCAGTGGGGAAAGGTCCTCCAAATGGAAGGTTGTTGATCCTGTGTCTCCTCTCTGTGCGTCACATTGATGTCTCCAGTCTGTGGTTCTCTAAGCTAGGAGCTTGAGGAAAGAAAGAACACCCACAGATTCTCTATCAAATTCTGCTATGTCGTGATGAATTTTGGGGATGGTGAGTTTCATTTTCACTCTCAGTTCTCTTCATATCCTGTCCCATCTATACTCCATGTGGCAGAAATTTTTACTGTTTGGCATAAAGATAAAACTAATTCAAACACCAATGCAGGGTTTTCACCCTCTTTTTTTTTTTTAATGATTTATGTTAGGAATACTAGAATTAAATCTTTCCAGAAATCCCTCCAAAATATTTGAGTTACATTTGACACATCTGTGGGGAAATTTCTTCTGCCATCTCAGAAGTTAGAAGGAAACTTATTAGATTTCACTAATTAGCTAGGTAAGCAGTCTTTTTCACTTATTAGTTATTAGATTATTTTATCATCTTGTGGAAGTTTTACTTAAATAAGGGCAAAACTTACATGTAGGACACATAGATGAGTTTATGAAGGGGTTGAAAAAGGACTCTTAAATGACCTAATAGTGCACCTGAAAATATTTTACCTAAATAAATGGCTGGAACACCATATTAGTTTTTTATTGCTGCTATAACTAGTCACCAGAGACGTAACGGCATAACACAAATTTATTATCTTACGATTCTGCGGTCAGAGTTCCGACATGAGCTCCCTGGATTAAAATTAAGGTGGTGTCAAGATTAAGTTCCTTTCTCCAGACTCTAGGCAAGGATCTGTTTCTTTGCCTCTTCTGGTTCCTAGAGGCCGACTGCATTCTCTGGTTCATGGCCCCTTCCTCCAGCTTCAAAGCCAGCAACCTAGCATCTCTCTGATCCTCCTTTTATCATCATATGTCTTTCTCTGAGCACAGCCAGGAAGGATTCTTCCATTTTAAGGACTCATGTGGTTATATTGGTCCCGCCTGGCTAATCCAGGATACCCTCCCCATCTCAGTGTCTTTAAATTAATCATATCTGCATAGCCCCTTTTGCTATGTATGTAACGTATTCACAGGTTCCGGGGATTGAGATGTTGACAAGCGTGAAATTCTACAAAGAAATAGCAAGGAAAAAGTCACAAATCTCTTGATCAATCTCTCTTTTAGACCTTAGTATGAATGGATTTCAGATCATTTTCTGGCACAAAGTTTTAACCTGAAGTTTATAGGATGTTACAGTCAACCTAGCAGAAGAAGGTGGGGACTTCGGTCACAGATAACATGTTGCTCAGGAAATTCATTGTAATATTTCATGGTCATTTTGTAGGTAATCCTGCTCCTTCAAAGGGCCCCCAACATTTGCCGGTATTTAAAATGGTGCATTGCTCAGTATGAGATACGCTGGTGTTTAGAATTCCACATAATTGTTCATTCCAACACGCAACAGAAGACTTCGGCCGTGCTGGGTGGACTCTGGTGGGGTTGAGCATGTCATGGTTCTTCAGACAGACTTACTCATTTAGGCAAAGGAGGTCCTGAGAGTTCCACCAACTCCCCTGTTGGATGCAGTGATTTCCACACATAGGATGATCAACTGACTCTACAGTCTGCTCTTATGTTTGAGCTGCTGTGCGTACATTTTCCTACGCAGGCACCTTTCCATTTGGTAGCCAGCTTGAGAAGAGTGTCTCCCTACCTTAGAGCACCTTCTGGATGATTAACCCTTTTGCAATTCCTCCCTCTGAAGCTCTGGGGAAATCTGAAGGACGCACGTGCCCTCCAAGCCCTTCCTTATTATGCCACATCTTTGCTGCTCTCTTCTCACAATCTCGCTGCACGTGCCCAGTGTTGGGCAGATGCACTCATTCTGCCGCCTGCTTATTTTTGTTGACGTGGTTCGCACAGCAGATGTTCCACTGAGCATTTTCTCCTTCGACTCTACAATTCTGTGACAAAATAGGAACTGTACACATGCCATTGCCCTTCAGATCTTCAAAGAGAAAACTCTTCACAGCCCCCTCTCCACCTCAGTGGAAATTCCCTTTTGTTTCCCCTGGCACACATGGAACTTACTAGGAGAGTGGGTCTCATCATGCTTTTTTCATTGGCTTCTTTCTCCACTTCCAGGTGTCTTTCTCTACAGTCTGATTATTGCTTAGTTCTTTTCTACATTCAGACTTCTTTGTAACCCAGCAGCATGGCTAACAGAGCAGTTTGTCATACTGTCTTTTCCCTCCTGGAAGCTTATCACCCAGCTTTTGAAAGTGGTATTACAAGGTCAAATATCATTGGAAAAGAAAAGCTCATTTCATTAAGTGAGCATCTCTGTTAATTCTATTATAGTAATATCTGCAATAATTGTGGTTTAAATGATCATATGCATGCATTTCATAAACCTAATACACTATTTTAATAACATCAAATCCATTAAACCTTAAGTTATTGAAATGCACATACTCATTCAATATCTACCGATATTTCATGAGCAGCTAATGCATGCCAGCTTTGTGCTAGTCGCAGAGGGCAGGCACCACCAAGTCTTATTCATCTTGTGTTCACAGAGCCTAATATCTTGCCCAGCAGAAGAGCAACATCTATTTAATATATGTGGAATATCCTTAGAGGACCAAAGCAGCAGCTAAATCGAACAGCTCATCCCCTTGTCACTGAAGGGCAATATACTACAGCAGTGACATTCTGACTTCAAGATTCAGACAAACCTGAGATCACACTCAGACTCTGGCACTCAATGGCTGTGTGCCAAGGGGTATTCGCTGCTCACTGGAACCCTCTATTCCACCAGGCCTTCCTCAGGTGCTCTGAGGCACAGTCGCAGCGAAACTAAATGAGATGAGATGGACGAAGCGCAGCAGATCTGATCAGCATTGAGGATAAAAACAAAACACACAGAGAAGAAATAAAACTCAAACAAAACATCCCAATGCAGCAGAATCAGAAATTACTACCTAAACTACAGCTATAGCTACATCCAAATGAATTCTCCTTGAGTTGAGGTGACTTTTTTTCCCCTGCTGGCATTGTTATCAGCTTTGGCTGACCCTGCGCTTATTCCATGCTGTTCTGGTGCATTAGCCTGCTGCTACCGTCTCCTACACACCAGAGGTAGCAGCCTTTGAGAAGTAAAACTACTTGACACAATTTGATAAAACAAAGCAAACTGTTTCCTTTCTCAATATTTCAGGATGTGAAACCAGGCAGGATTTAAACAGGCTGATCGATTTGCTGATCCGTTCTGTTCTGCGTTCTCTTTTCTACTCCTTCTGTCCATATTGCAAAAGATCTATACATATAAATCACTGATAAACATTGATGTAAGTATACTCATGTCAATAAAAATATACATTTATATTCATTCAAACACAGGATATTATCCCTATTACAGAATACAGTTAAAGTAGAAAGAAAGAAATAGAATTAGGAGGTGGGTGTTTAACATTTCAAACATAAGCAACAGATTTTTTTTTCCCCCAAATAGATGTGTCCACACTGTGGTTTGCTGGGTTTTTTAAAGATAAGTTTTTTCATCATTGCAGGTAACAACAGAGGTATTATGGAGGAAAATGGTGCATTTGAAGAGAGTTTTGACACTATATTCTCTTTCCATTTTAAGAATTCCTTGTGTAAATAATCCCCAATTTGGAAAATAAAAGGTATATTGTGATTTCAAATGTGACTGATACTCATGTAAGGAGACCAGACTCAGAACCGTTAAAATTTGTTTGCAAGGTGAATTTATATTTTAAGCTTACACATTCCCATCTCTCACTGTTCCGTGGAGCACATGCAGTGCTACATTCCCAAACTGCAAAGAAGAAAAAGCAATGAGCTTTCTGCCCTCTAGATTGCCAGCTCATTTTTCCCAAGGCACTGATTTGATCTGGTTACTTTCCAAAATTAAAATTATAGTTCCAAACTTCTTAGCCACAGGGACATTCCACGCTTGATTAGGTCTCCTTATCCAGCCACCCATACCCACCTCCCACAACCTCCTCCTCTGTCTCTTTATCTTGTCTTGCCTCTGTGTGTTTTAACCTCTGAGCTAGCTATTTTATGTAGATTATCACAATACAAAGTCTTACGAAGTACACATCTTAATCTTAAATTTCAACTCAGATTTGTCCAAATTTTTGTACATATTATAGTGCGTCTCTCACATAGTTCACAATTTGTAAGATATCCTGACAATTGTAGATTTTTTCCACTTTTATGTGGTTAGCACACAGGGTGAGGATATTAAAAGTAAAATAAAAATTATTAGAAAATCATAGTTATTACAATTATTGGCAAACATTTAATATAATAGATGTTTATTTAGAAATGAAGAAGAAAAGCCAAGAATAACTTAAAGGATATTAGTAATCTGGTCCCAAATGACATTACCCACAGCCACATGGCAGCCTCTAACAATAAAGACTCTTAAAAGCTCTCTGCTTGGCATTCAGATGTCACACAAAATCCCAGAACCAAGGCGGTCAAGATTTCCTATTAATGGACAAATGCAATTCAGTGTTAAGATACAGTTAGGACTGTTGAGGCTAATGGAGTATTTTCAGGAATAAACCTACAAAAGCCTTGGTCATACATCTTTGCATTGCTCTAGGGTCTACAGAGAGAGAGAGAAACAACAGGCCACAGGCCCAGACACGTTCTACAGTTGTGCCCATTAACTCTTGGAGAGAATACAGACACGCCGCCTAATGATAGCAATTTCCAGTCAATCTAGCAAAAGACATGACCTGTTCTGAGTTTCCTGGAGGTTATAAGAACATTGACTAATTTACTGAGCCACTATAATAAGATAACCAGATGGAGAAGCTAATGGGCTGAGACAACGACAGTTAAACATTATTTGCTAACACTGGTATCATAGAGAGTGGAGTATATTATAGGCCAGTACTTACCTTTTAATTAAAATAATACTGTTTTCAGCATTATTTTAATACAGTAGTTAGGCAGCATGGATTCAGACTAGCAGCCTTATTTTTTTTTTGGTTTAGCTTCTTTTGGGATGACTGCTTAAGCAAAGTCAGACAACCTGAATATCACAGAATATCACTGAATGTTTGATCCAGCTGCTTAAAGTCTCTTGCTTGTTTGACCCTATCAAGCTAATATTTAAAAGAATATGAAGTGGTATAGCAATAGACACAAAATCAAAAACCTTAGAATTGGAAACAAAATCTTTAAGCATCATTCAGTACAATCTCTCCATCACCTCTTTGAATACCTTCTAGAAGTTACTCCATTAATACCTGAAATTTAAACTATCCCCTTCAAGTTTCTGTTTTTACACACATCTAATTGTTTATTACAGCAAGATATGAAGACATTGCCTTAAAGCAAATTCATTTCAGTAGCCCAACACTCTTCTACATCCCAATCTATGATGACTATTACAAACAACCTTGAAAAAAACATTCTCATCATTTACACCCAAGTCTGATTAAATAGTACTGACCATGGGCGTCTTAGGTATTCTCTTGTACTACAAAACCTTAAAAGTGACTTGCTACCTCCCTTCCTTTGTATAGTTTTCCTTTCATCTTTACCTATGATCTTGTTTTAAACTTTTGATTTGAACAAATGCAATACGTGTTATCCTAATTTCCCTTTTACCGACTTCGTCCATCCTCCATTATTTTCGCTCTGTGTGCTCCATTTTTAACTCATTCTGTCTCTCTGCCCTGATTTTTACTACTTTCCCCTCAATTATCCCTTCATTTCTCCCTTGTCTCATCTTTCTCTCTCCTGTCATCCTTTCTTTTTTCCTTTCAGTCTTCTGAATGTACTGTTTGGTTACTCTTATTTCAGTATTTCTGCATGTTTTGAGTTATAGCATTGATTTTAATTTTACTTTTCTGACATTAAGCTTGGAAAGAAACACACACACACACACAGTAGCAGAACCAGTGTCAATACACCACACACACACACACACACACACAGACTTTATTCCTTCTTTCTTTCCTCCTCCTTCCCAGAGGTAGATAGAAAGTGTAAACAGCCAGCCTGAATTAACTTAAAGTTAATAATATCTGTAAGAACAAAGTTATATTTGAAGAAAAGTGCTTTTAGAGACTTATTTTAAGGGAACTAGTTTCTTTGTTCACTCACCCAGTGTGGGAGATGATATTCCACAGCAGGCAGTTTAGATAACAAAAGCATACTGACCTCTGTTATGTGGTGAGTACTGCCACTGCTCTATTGATTTGCCCTCCACAAATTTTCTGTGAGGCATCTGTGAAATACCCACTTTCTAGGGCTCTGGACCACGAAAAATTAGCTCTCCTTAAGCAAACTATCATCTACCAACCTCCAAATCACTGTCCATACACTGTAGATTTTTCAACCCGACTCTAAGTCTTCATCTCCAGTCTCGGCTATCCATTTTTTAACTCTGTGACTTTGGAGAAGATGCTAATCCGCTCTACGGCTCAGTTTCTTCATCCGAAAATGGAGAAAATAAGAGCACTTACCTCATAAACTTATTGAATAAGACTTAAAGGCAGAGTAGGTAATTTGGACCAAGAGTTTTTGTGAGGACAACTAGAAAAGATTTGCAAAATATTTTAAAAATCTCCATGAGGGCATCAGAGAAGTAACAAATTGGTAAATTATTGTTTCTTATGTATGGGAGGAAGATTGGCCCTGAGCTAATGTCTGTTGCCAATCTTCCTCTTTTTTGCTTGAGGAAGATTGTCATTGAGCTAACATCTGTGCCACTCTTCCTCTATTTTATGTGGGATACCGCCACAGCATGGCCTGATGAGCGGTGCTAGGTCCACACCAGGGATCCGAACCTGTGAACTCTAGGCCCCTGAAGCAGAGCATACAAACTTAATCACTACACCATTGGGCTGGCCCAGTAAATTATTTTTGAGTCAAGATTCACTAGTGGCGGACAGAGGCTTACGGTATTGATTGCATGAGGTCAGCTCTTTCCTTTGGAGACCTTTGCTGATATCAGGAGATGGTTGAGAGAGTTAGCAGCTTATAAACACTTCTGAGAATCTCATGTGGTAGGCGAGGTAGGAATTGTAATTTAGAGTTCACGTAAGTGGGGATGTGGTCCTGGAGAACACGCCCTCACTTTGGTTGGGATCTGCAGCGGCTCACACCGGGAATAAGTGTGGCCTGCAAATGGACATTCCATGGCAGGGTGCTCCAGTTCAAAATCCTCACAATCTCAATACGTGAAATTGGATTGAGATAGTCACATAAGTATGATGACCCCAGATGACTGGTATAAGGAGACATATGTCCTCTTTAGGGGAAGATAATATTACTGGGATAAAATTATTTATGCAAACAAATCGGTAAGTAAAACTTCATGCACACAACAAGAAATAATAAGGCTCAATAAAGCAAAACAATATAGAACAAAGCAACCTAGAAACATCAAATAATGAAAACAAATTGTGAGACACTCCAGTCATTGGACTTACAAATTATAGATTTTAAAATAATTATTACAACTATGTTTAAGGAATATAATTAGAAATAACTTTAAAAGAAACCAGTGAAAATTGTGGAGCAAAAAATAAATTAAATAACCACAATTTAAAACTGAATGGAGATGTCTGGTTTCAGCTCCAACATGTATAGAGCCTGGGAGAAATCCACAGAAAACTACATCATGATAAAACTGCTTGAGACAAGTGTTTGTGCTATTTACTTCTCTGTATGTATATTTTATTAAAAAATTGGAGTTTTATTAAAAATTTTAAATGACTTAACCTTTATTTCACTTAGTAAAAAAGAAAAGAAAACCTACAATGCAACATGAATGAGAGTCATTAAAAAAATAGAGTACAAATTAGATCTGCAAAGATTTCAAAGAGTGAAATTAACAGAGAATATAAAGTAGCTATGCTTACTATGTTTGATTTGAAAAGAAATCAAAGAAAATTTTCAGGAAGAGAAAATATTAAATATAAGATTAAATCTTAGCTAGATTAACCAGCATTTTAAACATAACTAAGAGGATAACTAGTGAGAAAGTTGATGGATTCAAGTATATTATCCAGAATGCGACAGAAATTTTAGCAAGATGAGGAAACAGGAATAAGAACTTAGACATAGAACATAAAGTGAGAGAGACTAACATTACACCTAATTAGAACTGCCAGGAAGGGATGTCTGTATAATGGGGAAATGGTAATATTCAAAATGACAACGTAAAAATTTTCCAGAATTATTGAAAAATTCACTGAAAGGTCCACAGATACAAGAGACTAAATTAATCTGAAGCAGCAGAAATAAAAAGAAATTTTCAATTAACTAGATGATCATAAAACTGTACTCCAAATTAAAAGAGACTATCTTAAAACTAACTAAAGAGAAAAGAAAGATAATCTATAAAAGGAACGGTAATTAGACCGGATGGCTGACTTCCGCACGGCGGCAAGGGCACACAGAAGACTTCGGAGCTAACACAAAGCATTGTCAAATCAGACTTAGACAATAAAGAAATGTTTCCCGGCATTTTTTTGTTTTAATCATATCTCTCTTAAGGAGTTTTCTTTTAAAAATAGACTTTATTTTTCAGCAAAATTGCATTTTAGGTACGACAATGAAATAAGGACATCATACACAAACAAAAACTGAAAGGTTTAATTACTAAGAGTGCCTAAATAAAAAAATTCAGGAAGAATGAAAATGATCCCAGATGGAATATCTAAAATTTAAGAAAAAAGTGAGTTTAAGGTACTGATAAATATGTGGGTAATTATAAACCACAATTGGCTATATAAAATAATAATATAACATCAAATATTGGGGAAGGAGAGTAGAGTGGAAGTAAACTACTAAATAACAGTACTTCATATGTTGGGGGGGATGTGACTGGACTTGAACTCCTGATCTTTGTGTTGTTGGGAGGCTAGTAAAAATATTTATTAAAATTAGATTTTGTGAAGAATGCAGGGTAAAATAGAGAAACAATGAAAACAGCAGACATAGTGGATATAACTTTGCGAGGAGTAGAGGAAAAACTAGACTCAGTGTATCATGGACAAAGCAAAATTTTACACAAACACAAGGAGAAACAGACAAATCCACCAGCAAAGTGGAAGATTTATACACACATTTTCCGATAATTAATAGATAAAATGGGACCGGCCCCGTGGCCAAGTGGTTAAGTTTACGTGCTCCACTTGGGCGGCCCGGGATTTGCTGGTTCGGATCCTGGGCGCAGACATGGCACCATTCATCAGGCCATGCTGAGGCAGCGGCCCACATAGCACAACCAGAAGGACCTACAACTAGAATACACAACTAGGTACTAAGGGGCTTTGGGGAGGAAAAAAAAAAAAAGAGGAAGATTGGCAACAAATGTTAGTTCAGGGCCAATCTTCAAAAACAAACCCTTAAAAAATAGATAAAATAGTGCAAACTGGAAAATACATAGAATTTGAGCAAGACCAAACTTTTCAACATTAGAAAATTGAATAATGCAATGGGAAGAAAAGTGTTTCGCCTAATATGTGCAGCACAAACATTTGATAAACTTCAGCATCCGTTCGTGCCAGAAAATCTCAAACTAAGACTCTAAAGGGAAGATTCTTACCTTGCCAGAGACAGCTTTCAGATCCTGGTCACCTTTCCTGCTCCTTGAGTGTGACCCTCTCTATCACGCTGGATGTTGAATTATAGAAATGGAGTTGTTAAACATTATATAACTTTGTGTGTGTGCATGATTTAAATTTCTTAAATTTAGATGAGTTTTCACTTTTTACTAAATAAAGTCCATACTTTATTCCTGTTGGGAAAGGCAGTCTCACACATACAGATGCAGACAGTCTTTTGACCCTCTCTTGGTCTCATAAGAATGGACCTTGGGCCTGGAACAATTCCTCATGGAGATGAAGAGCCCACACAGCCCATGCTAACTTGTAATCTTGTGTGGGAATGTTTAACCCTGTTTCAGACTCAACGTCCTTTGTCTGGCTTAAGCATGTGCATTACATGGCCCCTGGCTAACACTGCTTTTATATCTGTCCCCTGTGGGGAGGAGACAGAGTCCTTCTGCTGCAGTACAAGATGGGTGCATGCCAGTCAATTGGCCTGGGAGGGACCCACTGGCCGTGGGGGACTAATACTCACTGCTGAAGATCTTGCCCCATCTCTTCTCTGTGTGAGTAAAGCTTTGTTCTGCCCAGTACTTGACCTCATTGTGCTTTCCTTCATGACTCCAATACCAGGGTGCAGTGGGCAGAAGTGCTCAGACTGCCACTCCTGATGATCGGCAACAGACGTCCTTTACCTGGCAGTATGTAATCCAGATATCCTTAATTTTTACTTAATGTCCTTCTATTCTAGGATCCCATTCAGGATACCACATTACATTTAGACATCATGTCCTCTTAGACTCCTCTTGGCTGTGACAGTTTCTCTGATTTTCCCTGTTTTTAAGGACCTCGACAGTTTTGAGGACTACTGGTCAGACATTGCGTAAAATGCTCCTTTACTGGGATTTTTCTAATGTTTTTCTTGTGCTTAGACTGGGTTATAGTGTTTTGGGAGGAAGACCACAGAAGTAAAGTGCCATTTTCATCACATAGTGCTAATGATACATGACTTATCACTGTTGTTGATTTTGATCATCTGAATGAGGTAGTCTTTGTGAAGTTTATCCATTGTAAATTTACTCTTTTTTTCCTCTTTTCATGCCACATTCTTTGGAAGGAAGTCACTATACTTGGCCCACATGTAAAGAGTGGGGAGTTATACTCCACTTCCCTCAGAGAAGTATATCTACACAATTGATTTAGAATTCTTTGGCATGGAAAAGTTTGTCTCTTCTCCCACATGTGTTTTTTATTCAATAATTTGTTTATGTCACTATGGATTTATGGACATTTATTTTATTCTTTTTGTTTAATACAGTCCTACTACACTTACTTATATCTCAAACTTTTCCAGTTTTCGCCATTGGGAGCTATTTCAGCTGTCTTCTATAGCCCTTGACATACTCCATTAGTCTGTGTGTATGTGTGTGTTTGTGTGTCTGTATGTGAGTGTGTGTGTATACTTCCTTACTTTCTGGCACTATAAGATACCCAGGCTTAATTTGCACATTTCCTGTCCCAGTCCTAGAATAATTCATTTCTCCTATGGAAATCAATAAACAGAAACCTCACTGAATTGAAGTCAGGAGGCCAAAATGGGGAGCTCTTACATCCTACGTGGATAGCACAGCCCAACAGGAAGAAGAAAGACTTCTCGACACGCAAGAAACTCAGCCAATGACAGACTGCCACAAGTCAGGCAATAAAAAGCCACTACACCTGGAACTCTTGGTTTGCAGTAGCCCTCCCAACTTCCTCTTCCCGTCTATAAGAGTTTCTCCTCTCTTTTGCTGCTGGGAACTTGCATGTGGCTCACCATCTTTACAGACCCTGAATTGCAATTCTTTTCTGATACCAAATAAACCCATTTTTGGTGGAGAAATAACTAGCTGTCTGTTTAAGGTAAACGCTCCAAGGAGTCCCAGTTTTTCAAATCGGAAAATGGTATTAAAAATCTAGATCTGGCTGCTAGGTGTGCTTATTGCAAGTGATATGTCATTTGCAGGTCCTCTCAGCTGACAGAACAAGGACATTATATGTGTATACTAACCAGGTGTATACACATATCTATAAATATTTCTATATATAACTATCTGTATCTATATTAAGATAAGTGTGAGTTTATACTGAGGTCTCCTACTCTAAACCATTATTATATAGATCATTTTAGCCTTTTCACCTTGCTTATCTGTAAACTCTCACTGCAACAGTGAAAAACTTGGCTCCCATAATCACATCGATTTATTTAGTTGTTGAATTCAGAATACATGTGAGCAGGGGTAGAATTAACTCATACCTCTGTGGGAAACAACTGTATCAGCTCAGTACAGTGTTTATGTTCAGTTTCTTTTGTTTTTAGTCTTACTGACTCCACTGTTTTTCAAGGTTACTTGTCAGCGCCTTTATCCCGCATACCCTTCAGTGAAGTTTCTTCATGTATTGGAATACAGTAAAATTGTCCATTCTTCATTTTATTCTGGTATCCCCTGGTCACCTAAATAATTTTTTTATAACTTGCATACAGTAAGATTCATTCTTTGTGTTGTAAATGTCTATGGACTTTGACAAATGCATAGTGTCATTTACACACCATCACAGTATCACATACAAGAGTTTCACTGGCATAAAAAATCCTCTGTGCTTAAATACTCAACCATCCCCCCTCCCCAAACCCTTGACAACTACAAATCTTTTTGCTATCTCTATAGTTTTTCCTTTTACAGAATTTATACAGTATGTATGTATGAATGCCACATAGTATGTAGTCTCTTCGGAATGGATTTTTTTTCTCTTAGCAATATGCATTTAAGATTTATCACATGTTTCCATAGCTGGATTACTCATTTATTTTTACTGTTGAAAAATATTCCATCATATGGATATACCACAGTTTTTTTACCTGTTTACCTATTAAAGGACATCTTGGTTGATTTCAATTTGGGGGGATTATGAATAAAGTTGCTTTAAACATTGAAGTGCAAGTTTTTATGGGAAGATAAATTTTCAAATCAGTTGGGGTAAGTACCTAGGGGCACGTTTGCTGGATTGTGTGATAAAACTATGTTTAACTTTGTAAGAAACTGTCAAACTATTTTCCAAAAGTGCCTGTACCAGTTTGCATTCCCACCGTAAATTAAGGAGAGTTTATCTGTACTGACAAAATTGATACTGTCAGGTTTTTGAATTTCAGCCATTCTAATAGATGCATAGTGATATCTCATTGTTTTAATTTTCGATTCCCTGATCCACATGATATTAAGTGTTTTCTCATATGCTAATTTTCTATCCATAATGTTCTTTGGTAGGGTGTCTGTGGAGATCTTCTGCACATTTTTTAGCTGGATTATTCATTTTCTTGTTGAGTTTTAAAAGTTCTTTGTATATTTTGGCTACAAGTTGTTTATCAAATGCATGTTTTACAAGTATTTTCTCTCAAGATATGGCTTGTCTGTTCATTGTCTTAACAGTATCTTTTGCAGATCAGAAGTTTTTTATTTTAATGAAATCCAACTAATCAATTTTTTCTTTATAGATCATATTTGGTGTTTTATCTAAAACTCACTGCCAAATCCAAGTTCATCTAGATTTTCTTCTATAATTGACTCTAGAAGTTTTACAGTTTTGCATGTTACATTTATATCTATGATTCATTTTTTAGTTAATTTTTGTAAATGGTTATGATAGGCTTTTAGTTTTTGCTTTGTTGGTTTTCTAGTTTTTTGCATATAGACATTGAATTTTTCCACCAATATTTGTTGAAATGATAATCTTCCTCCATTGATTTGTCTTTACTTCTTTGTCAAAAATCAGTTGTGTGGGTCTATTCTGGTCTCTCTATTTTGTCCCATGATTCAGGGCTGTACGTCTAGAATTTGCCAATGATACCCTGTCTTAATTATTGCAGCTTTATGTTAAGTCTCGAAATTGGACAGTGGGTGTTCTCCAACTTTGTTCTTCAGTATTATGTTGGCTATTCTAAGTTGTTTGACTTTCTAAACAGACTTTAGAATCAGTTTATCAAAAACTACAAAGTAGTTTATTGATGGGGGCTGGCCCGGGGATGCAGCGGTTAAGTTTGCATGTTCCACTTCGGCAGCCCGGTGTTCACCAGTTCCGACTCCAGGTGCAGAACTATGCACCAGTTGTTGAGCCACGCTGTGGCAGGCGTCCCGCATACAAAGTAGAGGAAGACAGACATGGATGCTAGCTCAGAGCCAGTCTTCCTCAGCAAAATGAGGACGATTGGCTGCAGATGTTAGCTCAGGGCTAATCTTCCTCAAAAGAAAAAAAAAATCTACAAAGTAGTTTATTTAGATCTTGATGAGACTTCATTAAATCTATAGATTAAGTTGGGTAGAATTGACATCTTAGCAAAATCTCCGTCTCTCCTTTTATGTAGATCCTCTGTAATTTCTTTCATCAGTGTTTTATAATTTTCCACATATAAATCCTATATATTTTTCACAAAATTTATACCTAAATATATCATTTATGTGTGTATATACTACTGTAAATGGTATTGTTTTTAATTTCAAATTACAATTGTTCTTTGCTGGCATATAAGAAAACAATTGATATTCGTCCATTAACCTTGTATCCTGCAACTTTGCTGTATTCGCTTATTCTAGAAGTTTTTTGTCGATTCTCTGAGATCGTCTACATAGCAAACATATCATCTGCAAATAAAGACAGTTATAGGTCTTCCTCCCCAATTTGTATACTTCTTATTTCTTTTTCTTGTTTTATTTTACCATCTAGAACTTCCAGTACCATGCGGAATAGGGATTGTGAGAAAGGGCATCTTTGCTTTGTTCTTGATCTTAGAGGAAACATTTTTCACTTTAGTTAGTGGATTTTGATATTTATGTGCTAAACATTCAGATTGGGTTAAAAACGAAGCCCAAGTTTGTAGCTTAAAAGAGCTAGACATAAAAATAAAACTTTGTAAAGATTAAATATGAAATAATTACTTTGGGGAGCAAAAGTTAGATTACTAGGAGACAACCCTATCTTTTAAACAGAAAAAGACATGAACACCACTATCACATCTTGAGTAGACTGGCTGGTCTCTCTACTGCCTCTTCTGGGATCCCATGTTTACTCTAAAACAGAAGAAAAAAATCTAACTATAAAATGATTGAAAACTGCCTCCAACTCTCAAAAAAACCCTTTGATCTCTTTCTGTTTGAGGGTTTTTTTCTGTGGCCTGGTTTTATGAAAAAAATTCTAGAAAACTTGATGGGACTTTCTGTGGAATAAGTGAGTCATGGTGATGAAGTAGACATATTACTAAAATATTTTATACTTACAAAAGAAAAGCAAGCCAAGTACACGTATTTCAAAAGTAAATTTCCAGTAATGTTATTGCTGTCACCATTCATGAGGTCATGATTCATTTACTAGAAAAACCCAAAAAAAAAGAACAATTTATTATATTTAAGCTAAAATGCTTATACTATAAAAAGTTGTCTCTTCTTTCCACAATTTTGCATTTCTTGGTAAAGATAAGGAAGTGCAAAATTAAAAAGAAACATTTTAGGGACCAGCCCAGTGGCATAGTACTTAAGCTCACATGCTCTGTCTCTGCAGCCCAGGGCCCATGGGTTCGGATCCTGGTAGTGGACCTACACACCACTCATCAAACCATGCAGTGGCAGTGTCCCACAGACAAAATAGAGGAAGATTGGCACAGACAGCAGCTCAGCAACAATCTTCCTGAAGCAAAAGGAGGGAGATTGGCCACAGATGTTAGCTCAGGGCCAATCTTCCTCACCAAAATAAAAACATTTTATTAATTAAATGACATTTTGTCTAAATGAATATATTAAGCATTTTATGATTAACACTAAACATGGGGGCTGCTTATTAACTAGTTTGTTTTCAAAGTCTAATGTACTAATATCCGATTGGATGAAACAGATGCTCTCTGTGTTCTTAATTTTATTTTGAGTTTCTACCTGTACTGAAAAGACTCTGCACTGTTTCTTGTTTTTAAGAACCATTTGAAAAGAAATTAATGAAAATATTGAAAAAGATTAAGTAAATCAAAAATATTGCAATGAAAACAAACTACTTCTATGTATATAAGGGGTTTAGGCATTTGAATAAATAAATAAGAAAGACTCCGATGAACAAATTTTTATTTGTCAAGTTTTTGCTTGTTTCTAATAATTGCTTAGGAGGTTGGAATGAAATTGTCTCTTTTTATGAAAAGCCAACATTTTCAAGGAGACTTCTGGTTTAAAATGGTATCTAACCTGAGTTCCTCCCACCCGCTCCCTTAACATCTTAAATTACACATAGAGGTGAGAGAGGAGTGACAAAAACATCAAGAACTAAGATAGCAGGCATCCCAATTTGAACTTCTGAGAAGAAGGTAGCAGTAATTACAAAACTGATGAATTTGTGTTGGGATGGTACTTACTTGTACTGAATCTTTTCATGTAACAAGGTAGCAGGCATTTATCATCTTCATCACCATCTGCTGTCAGTCTCAGAGATGCAGGGTTTTTGTCATCTACAAAAAAGCAGGCAGCTGTCTCTTTGTTGTTTTTTTTTTTTTTTTTACTTCTTTTGCCCAGATGTTTTGTGATGAAGGGGTCAGAATATTATTTCTACACAGAGAGCCTTCATCTTTCTTTTTCTTGTCTGCCCATAAACTACAGGAACATCAAACCACAGAATCATTGGGTGAGACACACTAGAGTGGAGCTGGGAGCAGGGCTGTGGGAGGACAAGACTATATCTATAACACAGCCAGTGTTTAGTCTACAAGATGAAAGTACTGTAGACTGGATAGAAACAAAACGATCTGCTTTAGCAATTCACTCTAGTATCAGAATTGCTAACATACTAAATGGGTTTAGGATACCAGACAATTAGGTGGTGTGTAGAAAGAACATTTGATCTGTGTACAGTGAGTTTATATAGTGAGCTGAAAATGTGTTAGAAACAAGAATTTGAATACCGAACTGCAGTTATAAATCCAGTGGGACAAAGAACCATACACTGATCTTATCAGTGCAATTTAGAAGACAAGTTTTTGAAAGCAATGTCTTTAAAAAATTTAAGAAGAACTAATGTACTTTAAATAAAAACATATGACTAGTTTTTTTTGAAACTTGACAAAAATAATTCTGTCTTGTTTTGAAGAACAAACGCCTTAGGCCAGTGATTCTCAAAGTGTGTTCCCCAGACCAGCATTATTAGCATCACTTCAAACTTGTTAGAAATGTAAATTCTCAGGCTCCGTACTTGACCTGCTGAATCCGAAACTCTGGATTTAAAATCCAGTATTCAGTTATTAAACAAGTCCTCCAAGGGATTCAAATACATATTTAATTTGTTCTGATATGTAGTCAGTTTAACTTAGATTATCTAATACATTAGAAGAGAAGAAGTGTAATGTCAGAGGCATTGCACATCCATATATATACACAAATATATACACGTGTGTGTGTGTGATCAGCAATACTAATTAAAACAACACGAAATGGCATAGGAATAGAAAGACACTCATAGAAAGAGAAAAGAAGTCAGGAAAAGATTCAAGAATATTGAAAAAATGAAGTTAGATCTTTACCTAAAACCATATACAAAAATTAACTCAAAATGAATCAAAACCTAAATATAAGAGCTAACACTATAAAAACTCTTAGAAGAAACCACAAGGGGAAATATTCACGATACTGGATTTCGCCATGATTTCTTAGTTATGACACCAAAAGCACAGTGTGGTGGTTAATTTTACGTGTCAACTTGACTGGCCTAAGAGATGCCTAGATAAGCTGGTAAAACACTGTTTATGAGTGTGTCTGTGAGGATGTTTCTGGAAGAGATTAGCATTTGATTCAGCAGACTGAGTAAAGAGATCCACACTCACCAATGCAGGTGGGCATCATCCAATCTTTTGGGCACCCGAATGAAGACAAAGGTGAAGAAAAGGTAAATTCTCTCTTCTTGAGCTAAGACATCCATCTTCTCCTGCCCTCTGATCTAAGAGCTCCTGGTTCTTGGGCCTTTTTACTCCATATTTTACACCAGCAGCCCCCTGGCTCTCAGGCCTTTGGACTAGGACTGAATCATACCATTATCTTTCCGGGTTCTCCACCTTGCAGACAGCAGACTGTGGGACTTCTTGACCTCCATAGCTCGATGAACCAACTCCTATAATAGAACGAACTCCTATTGGTTCTGTTTCTCTGTAGAACCCTGAATAATACAGGCAACAAAAACAACAAAATTGATAAATTGGATTACATCAAAATTTAAAACTGTGCACAATCAATACAGTGAAGAGTGAAAAGGCAACCCACAGAATGGGAGAAAATATTTGCAAAACATGTATCTGCTATGGAATTATTATCCAGAACATATAAGTAACTCCTACCACTCATCAACCACAACAAAAACTGACTAAAATCAGCCAAAGGACTATAATAGACATATCTCCAAAGAAGATATACAAATGGCCGGTGATTACACGGAAAGATGCTCAACCTCACAAATCATTATGGAAATGCAAATCAAGACCACAGTGAAATACTATTTCACATACATTGAGATGGCTACTTTCCAAAGAAAAAAAATACAGAAGATAACAATTGTTGGCGAGGATGTGGAGAAATTGGAACTCTTGTGCACAGTTGGCAGGAATGTAAAATGGCACAGTTGTTATGGAACACAGTATGGTGGTTGTTCAAAAAAGTAAAAATAGAATTACAATATGATCAGCAATACTACTTCTGGATACATATATACGTGTATATATATATATGTATATTCCACTTCCACTTCTCTCCTTTAATAGAGGAAAGTCTCAAAGAGATATTTGTATATATATGTTCATAGCAACATTATTTACAATTGCCAAAAAGTGAGAACAACCCAAGCACCCATTGACAGATGAATGATTAAACAAAATGTGGTATATACATACAACAGAATATTATTCAGCCTTAGAAAGGAAGAAAATTCTGACACATGCTACAATGTTGGTGAACCTTGAGGATATGTACCTATATGAGGTACATAGAGTGGTCAAAATCACAGAGACAGAAAGTAGAATGGTGGGTGCCTGGGGCTGAAGAGAGGGTGAATAGGGAGTTATTGTTTAATAGGTTCAAAGTTTCAGTTTTACAAGATGAAAAGAGTTATGGAGATGGATGGTGATAATGGTTGTACAACATGATGAAGGTACTCAATACCACTGAAGTGCACACTTAAAAACAGTTAAGATGGTAAATTTTATGTTATGTGTCTTTCACCACAATTTAAAAAATATGGACAAAATTAGAATATAATAAAGGAGGCAGTTTGAATCAGTAAAAAACGACTATTTGTCAAACAGTATCAAAGACAATTTCTCCCTATTTGTGAAAACAAAGTTATATCTCTAATTCATTCTAACCCCCACGATAAGTTCTAGATGTATTAAGAGTGAAATGTGAAAAATAAAGTGGAGCTGTAAAAATGTTAGCAGAAAAACTTATGAAGATGTGGGGAAAATTTGAATGTGTAATTAGAATAATCCAAGTTTACAAAACAATAAGAGAGGAGCCTCCCCGGCGACTTAGTGGTTAAGTTCACGTGCTCTGCTTTAGCAGCCCGGGGTGTGCAGGTTCAGATCCCGGGTACTGACCTAGCACTGCTATGCTGTGGTGGCATCCCACATAAAATAGAGGAAGATTGGCACAGGTGTTAGATCAGGGCCAATATCCCTCATACACGCACCAAAAAAAAATAAATCAATAAAACAATAAAAAAAGAGAGAAAGAAAGAGACCGAAAAAAAACAAAAAGGATGGTATTCTCCATAAGTCTTAAAGCACAGGACTGGAGAAAGCAAGAGAGTTAAAAATGTAGTAAGGTGGGTAACAGTAGTCAGAATTATGTGTTAAAATTAAAGGAGAGAAAATTGAAAGATGACAAAATGTATGCTATTCCTACAGCTGTGGATGCTGTGGTGAGGGGAGGATAAATGTTTCCAAGGCATCACTGAGGCCAGGTCGTTGGATAGGCCACGAACATGTGGGGTTAAGTCACAGCTATGATCTCAAATATGGAATTGTTCAGGTAACAGCTGCCAGGATAATAACGGAATGGTGTCAAAAGGCAGATGTTATTTTCTCTTTTCTGTTTAATGAAAGATTATAAAACACTTGTAGAGAAGCTGCAGAGAGAAGCCAAGAGTAAGCTTTCTCCCTTCTCATGTCCCTGAGATAGAGGAAAAAAGAAGTTTCATCTGGAGAAGTTAGTGAGATCACACCAACCAAATTCCATTGACGGAAACGTCAGGAAAAATCTGAGGTGAAGGAAATGTTTGCCCACCTGCTCCTCGTGGTCAATGCTTGGTTAATTTTGGAAGGAATTATCTGCCAAAGACCAATCAACTCTGAATTTGGCTAAAAGTCAGATTTCAATGAATGCTTTTTGAATATAATAGAATACACTGTTGATTTATAGATATTTCCTTTGTGTAATGAGAAATATATCCTCACAGTAAAGGAGATAATACCTATAAACACATCAGCGCTGTGCTCAATCTTGGCATCCTAAAATTTAGGCAAAGTTTGAAGTTGAATGTCACCATGCTTCCCATTTTGATTTTCTTATTCAATCTTGATACGCTCATTTTCAAAATTCAAAATCAAACTGATTTGATTATTTGACTTACCTACTTTATCATCATGGCCTTGTTTTACATGCAACTTGTTAAAATATTTTCTACATTTGTCTCGCCTGTTAATCAGCCATAATATTTGAGTTTAGGAAATGTCAAGGTTAAGTCCCTCACCTAGATATAGAAATAGAATGACAAAGTATGACAGCAGGAATTGTATATGATATGCCCTTCTACTCAATCATGTGTAACATGTCACTTCTAGTCCAACTTATCATGAGAGCCATTGAATGTATCTGACAGGACATACATTTGACTGCTGGAATGATGGACGTCTCTGAATGTGTGGACCTGGCTTGATGGGAGAAGATTATGAATGGGTGGCATCGTGGGCATGTTCCCAGCAGTGAAAACTGAATTTCTACCTGACGCTGCACCAAGGTTCTGGGATACTTGCCCTATTATGACGGCTGACAGTTTGCATGTGTTTTAGCTCTGGCAATCAGTCAACCTGCTCGTGATGGGTAATTGCCAGCAGGAACCTAATTTTTCCACCTCAATTGTCACACATGTCTCTAATATTCTTATTCACCATTAACTAGATTGACGATGTTGTTTCAGACAAGAATAGGAGAAGGAAGGAAAGGTTTTGCTTTTTTCCTGGAAAGACAACAGTTCGACTAAATCATACAAGCAAAAAACTACAAAGTCTTTGGAGCAGATACTTAGGATCAAAATAAATGACTATGTCCAATGTCACATTCATGCATTGATCAGTATAAAATTGCTAATCACACATATTGATGTATGTGAAGGAAGTCAAGTTATCTTAGCTTGTGGAACAGAGAGCCCTGAATGCCTTTTGAAAGCAGGAGATTTCAGTAACCACTTGATGTGGATAAATTCTCTTTTGTTCAATTTTAAATACATTTTAAACTAAATTACTTATTTTTCTGGTTCTAAAAATAATATATATGTCATGTAGGAAAGTCTGGAAACAAGATGAGAATTGATATAATGAAGAAAATACAAATTACTAATAATTCTATCACAAAATAACTTTTGATATACATATTTTCAGGTATATATATACACATATACATATATATTATTATACATTATCACGCTAATGGATGTTTCATATTCACTTCACCAATTCTCTATTATTCCACACTTGGGCTTTTTGTAATTTTTAACTTTTATAAATTACTGTTTAACATATAACCTTGAGGCGACGTGTATGAAGACACCTTTATTATTTTCTCATGATAAATGACAAAAAGAGAATTGCTGGGATGAAGGATATGCAATCTTAGACTTTTTGTGTCTGATGTTTAATTTCTCAGACCTTAAACTTGTAGTAGTAGAGTGGAAGACTTTCAACGTTCTCACCCCAAAAGACATTTTTTCTTTGACAACTTCATAAATTAAGAAAAAGCAAGATTACCTTCAGTGTTTTCACTAGATTTGATTTGATTACTGATGTATAAAACACAAAATGATTGGACATGTTTATTTCTTGTTTGTGTATCTGTATGTGAATACATGTAGAAAATGGTTGTTTACACAATCTTAACCATTTTTCGTATATTTTTAAGTTTTTATTTTGAGACAATTATAGACTCATGGAAAGTTGCAAAAATAATTCAGAGTTCTCGTGTAAACTTCACCTTATTTTCCTAATATTTAATCTTATGTAACTATAACACAATATCAAGACCGGGAAATTGATGTCGGTACAATAAGTGTTTATAGCTATATGCCGCTTTTATCATTTTGTGTAACCACCATTACAATCAAGGTACAGAACTATTTCATCACCACAAAGATTTCTCTTGTGCTATCCCTTTATAATCACACCCACTCCTCTCTTCAAACATCCTTGACCCCTAGACACCACTAATCTCTTTTCCATCCCTTATTTTGCCAATTCAATGATGTTACATAAATAGAATCACTAACATCTCTTTAGGACTCTGTATATTAAAGATATTATGCACTTGTAATTGTTTTCCTTTATGTTACAAATTCTTTTTCTTCTTTTTTTTTTTTTTTTGAGGAAGATTAGCCCTGAGCTAACTGCTGTCAATCCTCCTCTTTTTTCTGAGGAAGACTGGCCCTGAGCTAACATCCATGCCCATCTTCCTCTCCTTTATATGTGGGATGCCTACCACAGCATGGCGTGCCAAGTGGTGCCATGTCCACACCTGGGATCCCAACCAGTGAACCCTGGGCCGCCAAAGCAGAACTTGCACACTTAACTGCTGCACCACCAGGCTGGCCCCCAGTTACAAATTCTTATAAAGGATGATTTTACTGTAAACTTTGAGATATTCCTTTTACAGGGTTTTATTTTTTATTTATTAAATATATCATTTTTACAGCTCCTGCCTTAAGCATTTTCCTAATGTTACTCATTACTCTATATTATTCTTGTGCACTTAATGTGTATATTTTAACATTTGTTAAATTATTTAAAGTTTTACTTTTAAATATTTCCACTTTGGTTTTAATTGTGATGCATGGTGTAAAGTAGAAACTCAAACTTTATTTTGTTGTTATTGAAGCGATTTTCCTAATATAATGATATACATACTTCTCCAATTTGAAAACCCAAATTTATAGAGTATTAAATTATGTATACACACGCATACACTTACTCACACGATATTCTGTTGATTCTAATTCTGGGATTTTTAAGATTTATGTGAACTATTTTTATGCAGAGTTTTCTTCTCTTAACCATTGTTGCTTAATTATATTTTTAATTTCTGAAGACATTTTCTCTTTATTGTGCTTCTTTGTAAATATTATTTCTATCCTCACATATTTTTTAATCCTGGTGTGGTGTTAAAAAATAAAAAAGTGCCTTGGGATTACAAATGGATAACTAAGTTTGGAGAGAATTGACATCAACACAGTACTGACTCCTCTCATCTGGTAACCTCCAGTGCCTCTCCTTTTATTCAAGTCTCCTGTCTTACAAGGTATGTGTGGACCAGTGTTCATACAAAGCTCGTACGTTTATTGTTAGGTAAATTCCTAGGTATTTTATAAGTTGTATCGTCTCCCCTCACCCTAACAGTCTCTTGCCAGGTAGTACCACATAAAGGCCCCCTAATCACTTGCACCAGATCAAATCTGAAGGAGGGAGCGTTTCTCATTCTTCCCCGGCGGGAACTTGACAGCCTTCCGCAGGCCCCAGGATGAGAGGAACTCAGCAAGCTCATCGAGCCTTCGCGGAGCTTCTGCCTCTCAGAGGAGTCTCACCCAGGGCAACCCAGCTGAGAGAATGGCCCAGTGGGGAGTCTGGCTGTTACACAACACACGCGTGCTGTCTCCTGCTTCTCTCGTTGTCACCGAGCTCTATAAGTGGGTCCTTTTCCCCAGAGCCGCTCGCGCCAATAGAGCGAGCTGAGGCTTGGAAGAGCAGAGCAGAAATTTCACTCTTCCTTGATCACCGGATGGATGAGTCAGGGCTCATGCTCTCAAACACCTTCTCTCCGAAGGGAAGGCGAGCAGGGTTCTTATGGGACACGGAGGGGGAGGGATCTCCGTGTCATCACTCAAGGCGGGGGCCTTTGGGGCATGTGTGTATCTGCCCTTCTTGAACAAGGCAGTTTCCTTTTGCAAACGGCCCCCCATCACCATCTTGGACCTTTCTGGTTTGAACCAGTTCTGCGGTTTGGCCATCCGGCAAGGTTCTGCCTTGGTTCCTAAAAGTAAGCAAAACTTAAAAACAATTCATTAGACATGGGAAATGTTTTAGGGACTTCTCTGGGTGACACTGTCACTGCCGAGCAATCAGGTGGTGTTTCCCTAGGGAGCTTTCCTGCTTTCTCGAAGACCTTGCGCTAGTGATTTCCTATCTTGCATTTATTCAATAAATTTCTATCTACTGCCTCTTTCCCTCAAATTTAGAAATTTTCAAGCTTCTCCCGTCTTAAAAAAAAATCCTATTCTCACATGTCATCTCAAGTTGCAGTTCTCTGTGGTTAATAACCGTTTCTAATTATTCATCGTATTTATTGATGTTTTCTGACTAGCCATGTCAGAAGATTGTCCATTTTATTGATCTTTTCAAATAACCAGTGCCAGGATTTTTTTTTATCAGTTCTTCAATTTTTATGTTTGCCAATTTATTCATTTTGTTTTTATTCTTCCTCTTATTTTTAAATCTTTTTCCCCTGTATTTTTATAGTCTTTAGGAATATAGATCTTGTTCTTCTCACAATTCAATGCAGAATTCATTAGTTATTGCTTCTTGCTTCATAATGAAAGTATCTGTTGCTGCTATTTTTCATCTGACTTCACCTTTTGTTCCATCTCATACGCCTTGATAGGTAGTCTTGTCCTCTTCATTTTTTCTTAAAGTCTGTAATTGCAGTTTTGACTTCTCTTTGGCCTAAAACTTATTAAGGATAGTGCTTTTGGTTTCCAAGTAGTTTATTTTGATTTATTTCATTATTACTTTTTGGAAATCATCTAGTGCAGGTCAGACAATGTGGTCTCCATAAGCTGTTCTTTGTTTCCTCACTTTTTAAAAACATGCATGGATGTTTAAAAACAGTATATATTCTCTATCGGGTACAACATTTAATACGATACTATGAAAGCAACATTATTACTAAAGATAATATTCCACCCTTGGTGTTTCATATATACTTTTTTTCTCTTTTTAATTTTGCAAGTCTAACTGAGCTAAGTCAAAGTTTTCCACTAAAATTGGGGTTTGGACAATATCTTCATGCATTTTGATGCTATATATAATGTATGTATGTATAAATGCTTATGACAAAACATCTTCACTCTGGAGAGAAATTTTAGTCAAAATAAAATAATCCTCTTTATCTAATTTCTTCACCTGGATTACTAACTTGCCCATTAATATTGATTTGCTAATATGGCTTGCCTGATATCGTTTAGCTAATTCCTTTATGGATATTTTTTGATGGATTGTCTCATAATTACCATATAGATGCATTTCGTGGTTTGACTCTTTGAGAATAATATTTGAAATAAAAATTTACTTACACATGCATTTGTTAAGTAGTTAACCCTTTTAGAATGTTGCAGAATCCAAAGGGGACACAATGGTATATATGAATAAATAAATCTGTCTCCCTGGTATCCATCTACTATTTTCAGAATGACACACTAGCTCATAACTGTGTGTCAAATCTGAGATGATCCACGCATTTACACACCTTTGTGCATGTGGTTTTTTGTCAAACAAATTGTGTCGTATTTTTTACACTGTTTTTTGCCTGACATATTTTACTTAACTGAATGACTATACATAATCCTTATCTGTTCATACACAACTACACTCTTCTTTTCAATGACGGCAAAAAATGTCATTGGTTTCCTGTATCATAATTTCTGCCGGTCTTCTTTCTTTCACTTCACACGTCTAGCGTCCACTAAGATTCTTCCTTTTGACTGTATATGAATTTTGGTATGATTAATAAATCTGAAGATAATTAAAATTAGTCTAAAACTAACACATGCGCAGGAATAATCCAAATTTATTTTAAAATTGGCACTCTGTTGTATTGAGCTGCGTAATTGGTAATCGAATCACTCGTGCTACATTCACTGTATTGACCTATTGATCAATGTGCTAGAGATTTCTCACAGCAACATTTGTTTCTTTAGGCTCCTTTGCTACACAGGTGGAACCCTAGCATTCATCAGGTCAAGATGCTTAAGAGATGTAATCTCACACCATTTGCATGCAAACGCATATATCTCCACACTCAGACACACTCTCTATTTGTGTTAATGCTAAAGAATTGTGCACCATAGATAAAATAGCTAGAATTAGTTTTATTTTGACTAATTCCCATACAAAAGAAATAAAAGTTTGTTTATAATTATAAATCCTAAATTTTCAAATATATTCTGACAGAAGCAAACTTCTGTTTTAATTAAGCTCCATAAAACCTGAATCCTGGGCATACAGTTGACAAATCTGATGGTTAGGAGAATTTTGCCAAGATTTACATCTGGCTCCATAGTCTTCAAAACTTATTTCTTCTCCTCTATCCACACGTTTCTAAGGCCAGATGCTAGAAGACATGTTCGCTCTGTGATTTGACCACTGGCCCTATGCCTTCATCTGTGAGTCAGCACAGCTGGTGGCAGGAGTATTCCCAGAAGCCATTCCTACTCTGGTGCTGGGAGCTATAACTTAATTATACACAGAAGTGACTGTGAGACACATAAATGTATCCCTCTAAACCCAAACTCCATGTATTCCCTACAAAATTTCCTCTTTGCCTAAGAATTCTTAACCTTTTTGGTGCCTGGGCCTCTTTGGCAATCTGAAACTTTGACAATCTGGAGCCTGTGGGCTTCTCATAATACTAAGGATAAAATAATATAATAATATTATAAAATAAATCAATTATATTGAAATACATTTATAAACTAAGGTTGTAATATATTAATATGTCTTTATTACATTAAATAACAAGATCTAACCCCTGTGATGTCAAAGCAGTGACAAGCAAATGATACTCTGAGCTAGCTATTATAACTCTATAATGATATAAAACATATGTAATGTCAATTAGGGAAAAATAATCACAGATATTGCTAATTTACTATGGTTTAATGCCTACATTTATAAGTAAAGGAATTGCTAATCACTGAACATAAAGATGTACTTTTTTCACCCAAATTCACACCTACATCCTGCGTATTCATTGATCTATGTATTAAGATCCCGCAACATATCCAAATTGCCCGTGGCCACTCCAACACTCCTAGGAAGAGAGGAAGGGTAATGCTCTATCTTCCTGGTTCCTAGAGTAAAAACAACATGGAACCATTAACAATTGTGAAGGGTCTGAGATTTTACCCTACTTGCAAGCTAAGAATTTTAGCCTCCCACTGTGTTATAGTAGAACACATGAGACTCTTGGGTCAGAGAAAAAAATATTCCTCACAGCACAGGCAAGCAGTATAAGCATCACATTTCACGTCAGTTCACCTTGTCCTCCGAATCCCATGGGAGTGATATGGAGGAGGTCAGGTCGGAGAGCTCATGTATGCAAACCTACAGTTAAGGAACTCAAATCTTTTATGATGGATGGAAACAAACCTGCATGACCTTTGCCCCAGAGGGAAAATTTAACTTTATTATACTGGACAGTAAACAGGTGCTCCCTTTGTTTCAGAGGCTATCTTCCAAGGCTGTTCTCTATACAAACCGCTCTGAAAAGATGGTCCAGAGTGAAATCAAGCAGTGCCTCTGCTCACAAGGCATTCAAAAATATGAGAGAACTGTGGAGGATTGTCTCCCAAAAGGAGTAGAACCCCAGAAAAGCCACCCTTAGCCTGTAGCATGAGCTAGAAATAAACTTGTGTTATTGTAAGCCACTCTGATTTGGGCTACTTACTCCCTTTACTGGAAATTTTATGACTTCTTAATCTTGATCCATTTACCAAATTGTCATCAGCTAACTAATTCCCACAAATTAATGATCCTTCTACGGCCGGAATTTATAGTAGTTGCACTCAGTCTTCAACAGGAAAACAAAGGAAGATCTACAAACTGGATCCCCTAATTCTCTCTTAAGATATATTTGTATCAAGCTGTAAAGCCTCATCTGCTCGGCTGACGACTAACTTGTAAATCACTTACCAATTACTTGAAGTAATGAGTAGGCTAATTAATATTAGTGTGACTGATACAATGTAAATATTTTACAAGGGATTTATTTGTTACCTGTCAAAATTTTATGTATTCTGCTACATGATAAATCCTTTCAAAAGGTTAGTGTGCCTTGTGAATAGTTTATAAATATTTGCAAACAATTCATCTCATATAATGGCCCATAAATAATTTGTGATTTATACGTTACCACATACTTATGATCTTCTGTTTACCATAAATATTTGGATTCCTGGAAATTCATTTAAAGCTACTGAGCTCCAAACAACAATCTAGTGTAATTTTCTGTGATTGGGAAGAATAGCAATAAGGCTTTGTGGGGTTTTGCTTGTTTCATTTTAGCAATGCCATGTTTATTTATGCCTCTAAGTATTTAGATAATGTGATTATTAATGGTGAGATAGCTAAGTTTTTTACTGAGGTTATGATGGTTTACAACACTGTGAAATTTCAGTTGTACATTATTATTTATCAGTCACCATATAAGTGAGCCCCTTCACCCTTTGTGTCCACCCAACCCCTTTTCCCCTGGTAACCACTAAACAGTTCTCTTTGTCTGTTTGTTAGTTTATGAGATAGCTAATTTTTAACAGTAACAAATAATTTGCTAAATCAAATGAATATCAATTTTCACGTGTTATATCAGGAAATATTCCTGTTTCAAAAACCACTTCTAAAGCCCTCTTTTGGTGTTGTCTTCATAAACTTCAGCTTTTTCTGGATTTGACCTATAAACCTACAGAGTTTATTTAAAAACAAAAATCCAAAAATTCCCCTCCATGTTCTGTCTCCTTCTCTTTCAAACAACCTTCTTCCTTACTACATCAATCACTCTGGAACCCAGTGACACCTGTGTTACCGTCAGTCTTACATCAGAAATAGTTTTCTTCAATGATAGCAAGAGTTCTTGTGTGTGAGTGTTTTCTGTTTAGAAAAGTAACACAAATTCACTATAGAATTTTTGAACAGTAAAGAAAAATAAAAATAAGCAAATGGTGCCATCAGAAATATGTCATACTATTACTTGGATGAGTATCCTACGTTATTATAGTCTTTGTAATTTTTCTAAGTCTAAACGTATATTCTCATACAAATTTACAGATGGTACCAAATTTGGATTTACTTTCAGGCTGTGAAAAATAGGTCTTGGAGGACAAATATTGATTCATAAACTGGGAATGCTGAGGAACCTAGCAAACTTAAAAGTGTTTTTTGAGCATTTTTAGCTGTGATCTGTATTAAGAAATATAGTTTTCATTGTGATCAATAATAGACATATATTTTTAAAGAGTCTTACAATTTCCGTGGTAATGACATCAATATTGTAATATTTTTACTATTTTCCCTTCTATTTCATCCTTTTAATGTGCCACGTAGTTTCATCAGTGGGTCATAGGCAATGGGTCATGATCTGCAGTTTGGAAAACAATGATCTATGAGGCGCCTTTATTGCCAGATCTGATAACAGACCCCTAAGAACTAATTCGGTTATCCCTGCAAGCTCATGGTTCCCTTCAGTTTATTTGCGATAGGAGTCTCCAGACCTCTGTAGCTACCCTAGGGTGAATTACCACTGATTCAATCTCTGTCCCAGTGCAGAGCTTCCCAGTACTTCTTTCCATTTTAATCAGTTTATGTACCGACCTTACTAATCCCCAGGTGTTTGATCAAATCAAAACACTATATATCAAAGTTTCTCAACAGTGGTGGTTCTGACATTTTGGGCTGAATAATTCTTTGTTGTGGAGGACTGTCCTGTAGAGCATGTTTAGCAGCATCCTTAACCTCTACTGAGTAGATGCAAGTAAGAGCCCTCCACATGCACCATTTATGACAATCAAAAAGGTCCACAGACATTGTCAAATGTCGCCTGGTAGAGGGAGGTGCAAAAATCATTCCAAGTTGAGAACCATGGCTCTATATGTTCAGACATTAAAATGGGAAAACTTGTAGGGAGACAAAAAGTGAAATTCAAAGTGAATCCCATAGTAGAGGGGCTGGCCTGGTGGTGTAGAGGTTAAGATTGTGCACTCCCCTTTGGTGGCCTGGGATCCATGGGTTCAGATCCTAGGTGTGGACATACACACTGCTCAGCATGCCATGCTGTGGAGGCATCCCGTGTGCAAAATGGTGGAAGATTGGCCTCAGATGTTAGTGCAGGGCCAATCTTCCTCACCAAAAGAAAAAGCAAAGTGAACCCCAAAGTAGATCATTCTGTCATCCCATCCACTGTAACCCCACTCCCCCCCGCCACCTTTTGCTCAGCTCACCAGTGCCAGGAAACAGTATGTTCACTATGGGTCTGTACCATGTAATTCTAGTGTGGAAGAGAATAATCATATTAACAATATACACTTATTATTTGGCAGGCACTACTCTAAGTGTCTTAGATAAAAACCCCACCCATGGCTTGGAAAGGCAGAAGACACTTAAGTGTCTCGCTTATTAAGGCCACAGAGGTTCATTAAGGGATGGAGCCAAGATCTGAACTCAGACAGTGTGGCTGCGGAGTTCACACATTTAGCCACCCTGCTGTAATTTTTCTCAAGAATTCAGCACATAGAATTAGACTTTTAACAGATTGGTTTCCTGACGTCTGTGCTCTCAAAGCATCAACCTCTGCAGACAAGGCCTCTTGCAAGAGGGAAACACAAGTCTTCCACTATCATCTGGTTCTACATGAGATTGTCCCTTTAGCACAATTCTTAACTAAAGCCATAGGGAGTAATTAATTCAGTGCAGTCTACCTATATTTTAATTAAGACTTTGCCCTCAGTGGGCCTGGTTCTCTAAAGAACATATTAAATACTAAATTAGCTCGTGGAATGGTGGTATGCACTTTGCTTCTCAGCCTTATTCAGCCCACCCTTCACCCCAGCACGTATAATCCCACAGCTCACACACAAGCCACTGATTGTCTGTGATCTTAAGAGAAATGTCAGATGGATTTTTGGCTAATGAGCGGACTAGCTGATCTTGGGTGACGTTCTAGCAATTAAGTCTGGGGTGGAGGATGAGTTGGTGTAAGAGAGTTCAAACGAACTGTGATGGATCCTTTCCACTGTTTCAGAACAAGGCAGTCATGTAGTAAGAACTGGAATTGATGGGAAAATGGATTGGCATGTGCAATTCAGACCTCCGTCCCCTTTTGCCCAGCCTCTGTATTTTCTGGCTTCCTTCTGAGTTACGTTAAGATCCAATCTCTTGGATGTAAGATAATTTTTCTAGCCTTAGAGAAAAACATAGTCATAGTTTGGCTAGAAGGCAAGAAACATGTTCGAGCATCTATGCCTCAACCCATTTCCTTACCTGTGGCCACGTTCAAACTGCCTTCAGCCCCACAGGAACATCTCTTACCCTACTGGACTGAACATTTTTTCCCGAGTGTGATGAGTATTTAACTCTAGTTTAGAGTCTTCTGTTTTATGAGTCTTCCAAAAACTGAACCACTCTCAAGCATTGAGAATTTCATTTGTTTTAGATTCAGATCGTTACAGTATATTTTTCAAAAAGATAAATCGTAACTCTAAGGTAAGTATCAAATGAATACTTGAAAATATTTTACTTAATTTATTAATTAGTAAAGAAGCCAGTGAGATGTTACGGCCATTCAAAAGATATTTAAAGAGCAGGTTATTTATGGTCAATCTGACAAAGAAGTGTCAGATTAACCTGTATGTTAATAGGTAACTTCACTAAATCTGGAGCCTTCAGTCAATAATGAGCAATGAGATGAACTACATACATTCCCCCAGTCAATTCTTGGGTGGGCTTTTCTCTCATATAATATTGAATGATTGTGTCACCAACCATTTCTGCCTTATTCCTAATATTTGGATAATTTGCAGGTAATATTAAAGTCTTCTCTATTTGTCATGAAATTTCCTATTGAATTCCAAACTTTTAGAAATAAAGTGCAAACAATTAAAGATTTGATTCCAGGATCCATAATCAAATGGCTGATTATAATTCCTTTCACTCTTTCCTTCTAATTTTCCCTGCACAACCCTTATAAGTATCCTCTATGAAGTGTGTACCTTTCCTTAAGCACATGCCTTGCCTGCGAATATGTTATCTGTCTCATTATTGTTTCCCCTGTCTCAACTCAGTCTCTGAAACATCATTTTTGTTTAATATTTTGTCCAGACAAGAGACCCAAAAGATGACAGTGGAATTGCACATGAAATTTCATGAACTTTAACCATATGCCACAGTGAGATATTTGGAGTATTTATGAAAGTGTGTGTGTGTGGTATGTGTATTTGAATTACTGGATCATTGGAAGGAAGTATCAGATAAGGTTCAAATTATTGTATATAATACTCACCACATCCTCTTATCCTGGGTAAGAGACTTTTATGTTATACTAGAAGCTGAGGCCAAATGGATCTGAGGCTGCTAAAGATTCAATGGATGGCCAGATCTTGGCCATTTTATCTCTATTGGCAGGGATGATCTAAAGCCCAATAGTAACTAATTCTTCTGTAGTAGTATGTCTATAAATGTAATGTAAAATTGGAAATATGGTTAAATGTGAATTTTAGGGCCAAAAGCAGTAAATCTGCCGTAACACTTCTTTTCGAGAGTCATAATGCCATAGTGATGAATCTGTGATAAACAAGACTTGGAAGCATAATACTATACTGGGTTTCTGTAGATACTCGTGCATGTTGAACAGAAGGTTGCTTTGAGCTGTACTCCAAGTAGAAAGGCAGGCACGTTATTTGCTCTGAGAGCTCTGCCCACAGAGAGAGCCACTGCTTCATATTTATTACTCTCTGGATCTCCTAGTCTAGGGAGTTACTGAAGTTTTTGGTTTTTAGCTCTGACAAGACAAGGCCAGAGATAGTGGTTGTTCCATCATTATGTGCCTCTTAGTGCCTAATGATTAGCAGAACTCCCTGCCAGCCCTCAATAAGTATATAGCATGAACAATAAATAAACCTATGCTATTTTAAGTCACTGAGATCAGAGGATTATTTGTGATTGCAGCACAACCTAGGCTCTCCTAAGATAATACAAAAATTTTTTTATCATTAACATGAAGGTGAATGAAGAAACAAGTAGAAAATAGCCTAGAGCAGTGATTCTGGTACCTGAGCATGCATCAGCATCACCTGGAAGGCTTGTCAAAACACAGATTGCTAGAATTCTGTTTCACTCCCAGAATTTCTGATCCAGCACATTTTGGGGGTGGGGCCCAGGAAATTGCATTTCCAACACATTCCCAGGTGATGCTGATGCTGCTGATATGGGAACCACACTTTGATGACCTCTGGCCCAAAATATGTTTCAAAAAAATATTAATGATGGTGAGAATGCACATATTTCATCACATAATAATACTACAATGATTTAAGTAGGCTGATTCTCTGCTACCAATGAAGACGTAATTTAATGAAATTGACTGAAAGGTCCAGGACCAGATAAAATAATATTTGTATATGTTTTACCATTGTAGTCTAAACATAAAATGATTTTAATTTTCCAAAATTGCTAACAACTGAGAGCACGTCTCCTCTTGAGCAGTTGACCCTTTTGATCATATCTTGGTTCAATCATGTAATTATACCTACCATTATTAAAGAAGATAAGTCCATTAAAAAAATTAAATTGCACATATAATTCAAAGTTTCCTCTCTCCCCTGCAACTTTCTCATCCCTAGCCTCAGGCTGAACTTATAGAGGGGACTATATATACTGACATACTGGGGGAGTAGTGTGTCATTTTCCCATCAGCAGTCACTGATCTCCTTCCTGGTGTCTGCTTCTCAAGAGTTAGATTGGTGGGAAATGGAGTATATCTTTTTGTGACTTGTCTGGTGTGTCAGCCAACCCCTTCTTGTTTGTTTGTAATTGTTGTGATGTGAGCAATTGCATGTCTGTGGTGGCAATGATTCCGATCAAGACGGTTATCTATAAGGCATTATATTTTGAGTGTTGGTGGAGGCCCTGCCAATGGTGATTCTTGATGGAGAATTTAATTCCAAGCTGCTCACCTGGCATTTGTGGCCCTTTGTAGGACTCAGCCGTCTTCATACTCACGCATTCATTCCTTTGAAGCCTGCTTCTCCTCATGTGTGGCTCTCTTTATCAGTCCACCATGCTTGTGGGGTCAGTTTCCACTGCTCTGTGCTTTCTCATGGTAACTTTTGGGGTCGTCTTTGATGTTTTCGTAGGTTCCAAGCAAAGAGATGATCCTTTTATTCCCCTTAATTAAGGCTTATTTAAACTGTTTTGGAACTCTCACAAAATAATGTAGGCAAAGGCAACAATTTTGTTCTGACAGGCATTGCTCCTCCAGGGAGACACTCCACGGACCTTCACGCATTCAGAAATATTCAGACCAGAAAAGTGCACTAACTTCTATGTTTAAGAATAGTCAACTTTATGGGCCAGGCCCAGTGGCCTACTAGTTAATTTCAGTGTCCTCCACTTGGGCGGCCCAGGTTCGCTTCCTGGGCACAGACCTACACCATGCTATGGTGGCAACTCATACAAAATAGAGGAAGATTGGCCACAGACATTAGCTCGGGACGAATCTTCCTCAGCAAAGAAAACAAATGAATAGCCAACTTCCGGCTGACATACAGTCAGTATAAATGTTCACCCTCTGACCCAGAGAGGGGAACGAGAATATTGTGGAGACTAAAAAAGCAACACTCAATATGAAACTTCTAGGCTCAAAGAATGTTCTTCCTGGTTCTGCCCTTCTCTCTCACTGTCTCCCCTTGACATTTCCTAAGGTCCTTTATACTGTGCCTAAGTTGTATTAGGAGTCATTTGACAAGAACCAGACATACTTTGAACTTCACCTTGGAGACTTTGATGATTTTATTTTGTTTTATTTATTTTCTTGTTTTGAGGAAGATTAGCCTTGAGCTAACATCTGCTGCCAATCCTCCTCTTTTTTGCTGAAGAAGACTGGCCCTGAGCTAACATCTGTGCCCATCTTCTCCCACTTTATATGTGGGACGCCTACCACAGCATGGGTTGCCAAGCAGTGCCATGTCCACACCCAGGATCCGAACTGCTGAACCCCAGGCCATCAAAGCGGAACATGCCCACTTAACCACTGCACCACTGGGCAGGCCCCCAATAATTTAATTTTCAATGGGCTGATTTTCTCCAGGATGATCCCTATTATATTTTTTAAATTCCCAGGGCAAGAAAGAATCTTAGTCAGCAGCTCACACCATCATGTTACATAATTGTGCATTACACCATAAATGTGGTGTTTTTAGTCAGTGAGGAAATAATCAAGTATTTCATATTGGATCTTGGGATGATTATTAACACTTTGAAGAAAAAAATATATTGAGGATTGCTAAAATTTATTGAATGTTTTCTCGGCTCTGTGACAACCTAATACCCTCAATATCTCATTCATTCCTAACAGTAATCCTAAGAGGTGAGTCATTTAATCATCCCTACTCTGCAAATGGGGAAACTGAGGTTCATAGAGGCTAAAACGTCATCAAACTTCTGGTTCTGCCTGATTGTGGAGCCAGAGTTCTTAATCAGGTGGTTATAAGGCGAAGTAAGTTCTACATAAATTTTAGACTCAAAGAATGACGCCTTAATAAACACAGATGCAATTATATGTGAAGATGCTCATATTGCTTAGATTAACAATAAACCAGATCAAGTTAAGTACATAAAAATTAAATATCAACAAAAACAAAAATATACCCCCATTTCTGTTTTGTCCTAGATCTGGCTACATCTAAAATAGATTGTAAAAAAATAAAATAGAAATGTAACATAAAAACCACTCTTTTGATTCCAGGTTTGTCATCAGTATCTGTGGAGCTTATGAAATGGTCATTCTTGATGTGAGGTCTTTAAACAGTGATCAGAATGATGAGGTATGGAACCTCCTTGTGATGACCCATAACTATAAAAAAATGTTATTTACAATTACTTTTGACATGGGAAGATAATAATGTATTAGAAGCAAGCCGAAGTCAGTTTGCAAACCATTAGGAGATTCTTAAAAACAATTTGCACTTTTATATATATACAAACCTTAAAAGTATCTAGTAACTTTTTGTTTTTCTGGACCATTGAGATTATAAAGAATTTCTTCTTCCTATTTTCTCCTTTTTTTACACGTGTTCTACATTTTAATAATACTCTTATAATTAGAAATGAAATTTAAAAAAAAATTCAGCTATATTTGGTCCACCACATGTTATTAATCTTTTTGGCTGATCTTAAAAGATAATGTGGATGAAAATAGCAATATAGGTTCAGGTAGGGAGAAAATGTGAGGAAGATAGGCCATGCACTGCTTGCTTACAATTCCTCTGTTTTTCTAACACCAATTCTCATCCTCTGTTTTTCTAACACCAATTCTGTGACATCAACTGTGTGTCCTACCATTCAATTCAACTCAATTCTGACACGAACTACCCAGAGTTAGTACAAATCCCACAGATTAAGGACTCAGTCCTATAAGACTGTTTTCACTTTAGATGCTACCACAAGTAAGGTCCCCAGGTTACCCACACATCTGCCTGCCTGGCAGCTACAATTTGGGGGATTCTCACAGCATCTGTTCAGATTTAATAATTGCTTAGAATGACTCACAGAACTCAGCAAAGCACCATACTTACCATTACAGCTTTGTTATAAAGGATACGATTCAAGAACAGCCAATTGGAAGAGATGCGTAGGGCATCCTAGGGTATGGGGGTGGTACAGAGTTTCCATGCTCTCTCCAGGTGGTCCATCTCCCAAAAGCATTCATGTGAGCTACAACCAAGTAGCTCCCTCAACCACGTTGTTCAAGAATTTTTATAGAGGAATTATTACATAGGCATGATTGATTAAATCGCTGGCCATTGGTGATTGGACTCAGTCTTCAGCCCCTCTCCCCTCCTAAGAGATCATCAGGGAGTAGAAGTGAAAGGGGTTGTTTTTCATGGCAACCAACCCCCATCCTAAAGCTAGCCAGCCTCCCTGCTCCACTGGCCGGGAGTCACTTAGGAAATTCCAAGGGTTTTGAAGCAGGAACTGGAGGGCAAGGACCAAACAGATATATTTTTATTATACCACAGCCACAGTTAAAATCTGTTAAGTATTTGGTGAAAGAAAGATAAATTTCTAGCCATTTCTAGAGAGAAAACAAGAAAGACCTCAGTAAGTAAAAGCAAGATTTCAAAGCTTTCTCTCTTACTTGGTAGACAATAAACTTTATTTTGATCTCAAATACAAAAGCTGTCCTTTCTGAATACTAATCAGCCGGTCAATTACCATGAAATTTGTAGCACAGAAAGCACAACTCTGTCATGGGTACCATGGAAAATCTCTTATTGAGACATTTACTATTTCACCAGCCAACTGACAGCTGATGGACCATTGTGGGTGAGTGAATCCTCTCTTTTTAGATTCTGTGAACCAAACAATGTAGGATGAGACAGGCTGCTCCCCACTGTGGCTAGGTCCTACTGAAAAAATTCCTATCTCTTAGACATATCTGCCTCATTCTTCATTTACAAAAATTCTTAAAACCCATTTAAAGAATTGTTCTTTAAATATTTAGACATTCTTCGCATCATTAAAACAAAGAGTAGTCTTAAATGCTGCCATCATTGCTTGCCTTGGTCCAACAAATTCTAAGATTTTAGATAATATTCTCGGCATCGCAACCTAATTGTGATCAATATATACATGTGCATGTGCGTATGTACCTAATAGATGCTCCATACATTCTAGATGCAAGCATCTATACAGGTTTATAGAACTATATCAAATGGGGTGGGGGTTACTAACTATATATTTCATATGTATTTCATATATACATAAATGTCCCCCCAAATTTTTACAGATATTTTGCTATGCAACAGGTTTTACGTGGTATAGAGGTCCTGTTCTTTAAGAGTTTAAACTTTAGGTAGGGAATCAAGAGTTACAAATAAATAATGCTAAATGAAAATATGGAATTAGGGGCTGGCCTGGTGGCATAGTGGTTGGGTTCGCATGCTCCACTTAGGCAGCCTGGGGTTTGCAGGTTTGGATCCTGGGTGCATACCTTCATACTGCTCATCAAGCCATGCTGTGGTGGCATCCTACATACAAAATAGAGGAAGATGGGCACAGATGTTAGCTCAGTGACAATCTTCCTCAAGCAAAAAGAGGAGGCTTAGGAACAGATGTTAGCTCAGGGCCAGTCACCCTCATCAGAAAAAAAGAAAAGAAGAATTAATAAAAATCTAAAAAATAATAAAATAGGTTAATAAATTGATACCTATTTAAATACAAATAAACACTACAAACAAGTAGGAGTTTAGAGAAAGAAAAGGGCATTCAATGTGAACCTATTCTAGCATTCAGAATCTCAATTTAAATAATCAACAGAAAGACTATCACTGATTTGTGGTTCAATCTAAAAAGGTATAGGAGAAGCCATATCTTTAAAATTATTTCCAGATTTGCAATACCGAAATGTATCTGTCTCAACAAACACCACAATTTACAAACCATCCACAATTTTAATTTCGAAAGGTAGCTATTTACAACCAAATTAAAGACGATTTAAACAGCTGCCACGTATAATTTAACAGAGCGTTATATTTCATTATTTGCTTGTCCACGCCTTAAAGAAATCACTTTAATACTTGGATGATGTTTTAAATTTTTTGATGTATTCATACTGTTCTCTGTTAAAAAGAGATTGAAATGGAAGGATTATAAAAACCTGGCAATGTATTTTTACAAAGACAATATATTTGAAAGGGAAAATTACTTCATCTATGCAGCAGCTAGTCAATAAGTCCCACATTTCTGCAGAGAGAGTAAGATACAGCCACACTTAGCCTGTAAGAGTACTTCAAATCCTGAGGGATCCAACGGCACTGATTGTAAAGAAGTAATGATTTCAAATAGCTAGTTCATTAGCATACATGCAGGCAATTTACCTTGCTCTTTGAAATAAGTAATAAGATCTTGAGAATAGACATATACAAATTAAAGACGTACTCTAGGCAAGGTAATTTATCTTACTTTTGAGGCTACGTTATTAAACGAGTTCTGTGATTGCTCTGGGGACAATTTCTAATGCCATGGCAAGGGTCCCTGTGTCCTGCCCCTTTTGATGTACTCACATTAAGAAGATGGATTGCAAAAGGCAAGGTATTCTCCGAAAAGTTAATATGGAAGATAGATAAAAAAGACAGAGCTTAAGAAGAACTGGAAACTGAGAAAAATAAGCTTGACCTTGGTATAGGTGAGAGCAATTAAAATATTTGGAGGGTAGAAAATCAAAAAGGATTGTTATAAAAAAGAGCATTTAAACATACTACATCTGTGGATGCAAAGATTTAGCATTTGTCTTGGTTGAAACTAAAGAAACTGGCTAAAGACATTTCAGAGTCATAGATATCTCTTTGTATTTAGTTCACAAAATAATTGGCTTATGGACATTTTGGTATTGATATTAGTCACAGCAAGCTAAGCTTTACAGCAGTCACAGTACCTATGAAATCCTTGTGGCTTTGCACAAGATTCCAGTTACCAGCATTTTATGGTGTGTTCGGGTGGCTGCATTCGGAACCTCTTCCTAAATGATAACTCAGGAAGCCGGGATCTCTCTACCAGCTACATGGACTGGAAAGAGAGAGAATGGAGAATTCCCACCTGTTCTTAACTGTCTCAGGCTGCACATAACATAACTTCCACTTGCTTTTATGGTGGTGAGAACTCGTTTATTGGTTGAAATCTAACCATCAGGGATACTGAGAATACAGTCTTTCAGTGTTCTACAGGAGAAGAAAGCGATGTGGTAAACATGGCATAGCCTCTACTATAGTACCCTGGGGAACACGTGAAAAACTAAGCGGTTACCAAAGGCTTTTTAAAAAATATACTTGAAAAAGGAAATTTACTTCATCCATGAAGCAGCTTGTCAATATTTCAGACTTCTATGCAGACAGTAGGATATTTGTTGGATTAGTTGATAGAGTGTTGCAAATTTGCCAAGGCAAGCTGCCCTGGGCCATGTATATGTTCATTAATTTCTTTTACCCACTAGGAGAAAGAAGACTTGACTATGTAAGTTCACACATAAAAGTTTATCAATGAGAAATAAACAAAGGAAACAGATAAGAATCATTCTTCTGAAAGAAAAATATTGATTATGTAACATACTATATAAAAGAGCATGACCATTACTAAGTGTTGTTGTCATAGAAATTTGTGCTAAATATTAGTCTGATAATTTATAGGCCCCTGGAGGGACCCAGAAATCTTAGTAATTTATGGATAATGTTCATTCTGTTTGGGTTTTTGTTTTGGTTTGAATATTGGGACAGATGACACCTCACGTGCACCAAGGGGTTATGAAAAGGTTTATTACTCACATAATGAGACTTTCTGGAGAGAATAGGGCAGGCTCCCAAGCTGGTTCAAAAACGGTCTTGAGAGAGCAGGGAAAGGAGACTGGCTTTGGCTTTACGGAAGTTACAGGGTGGGGTTGGGGTGTGGCTTCCTGGGCACAGGCTGAGGGCTTCCTTGGTTTGAACTTCCCACTGGCTCCAAGGGAGGAAGCACTCAGGGTTTCTCATCAGCTTACCCAGGTGGGAGGCAGAAGGGAGAGAGGAACAAGGGAACTTCAAAGCTCTCGGCAGTCAAACACCGAAATGGAGTCAGACTGTATTCCAGGTTTTCTGGACCTAATCTGGTGTGTTTCAGTCTCATTATATAAACAACACAGCTAATCCTATTCTTTCTCAACATTTTAAAGTGAGTGAGTGATGTGTGTGTGTGTGTGTGCGCGTGGGCAGGGAATTCTAAATATTAATAAGAAATTGGAAAATTTAATTTTTATGACCTGAGAAGAGAAGATTCCCCAGGCAAGTTTTAGAACTTGTTACACACAGAGATATTTAATATTAAAGGTAAAAATTACGAGATGACTCAAACAATCATTCTGTTTCTGTCAGGCAAGATCCTTGATTGTCCTTGGGGTACAAACCCTCCATGGAATAAATATTGGAATGTATTCTGCAGCTAGAAAATTAAAAAGATCTATATTCACAAACAGTTTCCTCACACTAAATTTAAACACTAATGTTTATACCATGGATTTGTTTTATTCATTCATTTTCTGACAAATGTTTGTTGGATATCTATTATACGCCAAGCTCCAGAATCTTGGCAAGCTTGAAAACACTTGAGTAGTTCATAGGTAATTTGAAATAAGTGCCATAGAAGTTCCCCAGTCATTCAACATTTAATTTAGATATTGGGAAGTTTGACAGATACTATGTGTTTTATTATATCTATCCCGCCTACCATAGCTGCATACCAAATTAAAAATTGGTAGAAAATAAAACTGAGAAAATGAACTCCAGGATGTGCTTTTTATCTCAAGTACTGAGAATCATCACACATATTGGGGATCTAGGAATATATATCATTTCACCTATAATGGAGAAATCTACAGAATTGTAAGAACTTATAGTTAGAAGGAATCGAGGTGTCATCTAGTTTAAACTCCTAACTAATACAAACCACTTTGTACACTGTCCTGGAGTTGGACATCAGATATCCATGTTAATACTTCCAGGAACGAGTTTTCACTACTTGCCAAGATAGGCCTGTCTGCTGTTTGTCAAAGTTAGAAAATACTCTCTTCCCTTAGCTTCAGTGAAATCTGTAATTCTTGTTGTCCTGATATTTTTCTGGATAATCTTTTTGCTTCTCCTTTGATGGTACTTTTGCTGTTATCTAGAGTTCTGGTATGGTCCCCCTTCCCTTCTCATACACAGTCCCTGATCCATTTCTTCAATTTCCATGGATTCAACATCACTTTCTAATACATACAGCCCTATCATTCTTCTTAACTTCAGATCTACCTAGCTCACTGGCCCTTGAATGATACCATTGAAGGTTTTCAAGTTCTTAAAAGTCAATGTGTCCAAAAGAGAATTCATCATTTTCTGCCATAAACCAGGTCATCCCTTCTGTGGCTGCTGTCTCAGACAATAACAACAAAATGTTCTCAGTTGCTCAAGTCAGAAATATGGGCATTATCCTCAGTACATCACATTTCCTCAGTCTTTGCCTTCTTCCAATTGCATAGTCCTGCTGCTTCGACTTCCTACATAGCTCTCATATGAAGTTTTAAGAAGTCATAGATCATAGGTGCTAAGAGATCTCTTTTAAGGAAACTTCTTGGTTTTGAATCACGGTTCTATGACTTACTACCTTAACCTCTCCATTTCTTGAATCGTCATCTGTAAAATGGAGCTAACAATAGTAAGCATACTTACTTCAAAGGACTTTTGTGGGTTATTAAATATACAATTATTGGAACAGTCCATGGTACATAGTAAGTACTTTATGAATCAACTATCCTTTTAATTGTTTTCTCCTCTTCATTCCCATGGGCGTTTTCCTAGGTAAGTCCTTAATCATCTCTTAAGTGCTATATTGCAGTAGATTCCTAACTGGTCTCAAAGGTCTGGTCTGTCTCCCTTCTTCCAGTCTTCATACCAAAGCCAAAATGATACCTTTACTGCTCTTATTAACATCCGTCTATGATACCCTGGTTGCTGGTTCTGAACTCCTTAAGTTAAAGCCCAAATTCCTTAGCAAGGCTGTCTCCATATTGCATGATCTGGCCTCTGATTACCTCTCCAACTTCCCTTTGTGCCACTTCTTCCCTTACTGACTGTATTCTGGTACCTTGAAGCCTTCATGTTCTTCTTATCTTTGGGTTAACTGTTGCACTCCTTGGAATACTCTTTCCATCTTACTGACACTCGGTGCTGAACTTCCACGCTTGCCAATTATGTCCCTCTAGTATGTGTTTCAGTTCTACCCAGATCTTGCTTATTATAGCACTTTTGTCATGAAATACAATAGCTAATTTTCTTGTCTGTAAAATATCTTTAGAGATATTATAATCTCTAACAGGACAAGATGAGTGGCTGGCACATAATAATGCTTATTAAATACTTATTGAATGAATGAATACATTTAACTAAAAGCTGCCATCCTGTACTATCTGTCCTGGTTTTTTTTGCATCTGGAAAAGGAAGCAAGCACACTCCCCCACCTTTCTTTTTGATAAGGAAGGTTGGTCCCCAGCTAACATCTGTTGCCAATCTTCCTCCTTTTGCTTGAGGAAGATTGTTGCTGAGCTAATATCTGTGCCAATCTTCCTCCATTTTGTATGTGGCATACTGCCACAGCATGGCTTGTTGAGCAGTGTGTGGGTCTGCGCCCAGGATCCAAACCCGTGAACCCCCAGCCGCTGAAGGGGAATGTGCAAACTTAACCACTGTGCCACCAGGCTGGCTCCTAGCACCCTCTCACTTTCTGTGTTGCAATCATCTCCATCAGGGAAGAGGGGAATGTTTTGCCCTACCTGAATCTCTTCTTTATTCTAAAGTTCTCCGGTTTATTCCACAATTCTGTTGTGATTTCCAACATCTCAATACTCTACTTATCATACTCTAGGTGAATTTCAAAGTGTGACTAAACACAATATCCCAATTTCATCCAAACCATGATAAAATATTGAGAACTGAGATACTTTGTAGATATTGGTGGTCTATGCATTGTTCGCATAATATACTCCGGTCAAAAGCTATAAATATTTATTTTTGGTGGAAAATTAAATACTTCTTTCTCAGAGTGGAATATCTTCCAGAAAGCTATCCTTGTAGGTATTAGAACTCTACGCCCACACTAAATGCTATTTCTCTTCCCTAGGTGAGCTCTTCGTCAGATAGCCCTTCATCAGACATACAATATGTTCCTAAATGTACTCTGTGAAAAGTTAACTCTATAGGTTCTCAAAGCTGTTATTTCAATGAAGAATATTCCACAATCCAATAACACTGGGAAATGCTGAATTCAAACAGCCTATTTACTAGAGAACTCTGAAAGGTTTTTAATATATTAATGAGCACTGAGACTATCCAAGATGGTGGATAAAATATGCAGCATTCCCTTAGGGTTACTTGACCTTGGAGCCCTTTTGTGCAAAGCACATCATGGGACTAGTATAAAACCAGTTTGGGAAATGTTTTTTTCTAAGTAATACATCTCCTTAAAAACACTAAAATACTGTATAAAACTTAGTTAATTAACTTCCTGGATGACCTTTTTAAGGGAGACTTCAATACTCCATGTGACTGAAACAAAGTAAACCATATAGTGTCTCCTTTTAGAGTTCAGATCCACTCAGAATCTCAACTAATCTGTCTTTGCCTCAAGCATTCTTCTGCTAGAATGAACTGGCTCTTTCCCTTATGTATTTTTTCTCTGTAAAATCAGTTGGATCATTTTAGTTGGTATCCTGCAGCTGTCTTTTCGTTTTGTTTTGGTTTTTTTGTTTCCTGTCTACTATTGTATTCTGAATTGACTGGATTTTGTTCCCCCAAAACTCTTGTGCTGAACCCTTAACCACCAATGCAACTGTTATTTGGAGCTAGGACCTATAAGGAGGTAATTAAGGCTAAATGAGGTCATAAAGGTGGGGCCCTGATCTGATAGGATTAGTGTCTTTATAAGAGGAGACACAAAAGAGCCCACTGTCCCTCTCTGCTGTGTAAGGACACAGAGAGAAGGTGGCCATCTGCAGGCCAGGAAGAGAGCTCTCACTGGAAACCAAACCCTGCTGGAAACTTGATCTCAGACTTTCCAGCCTTCACAACTGTGAGCAAATAGATTTCTGTGCTTTGAGCCACCTAGGCTATAGTATTTTGTTATGGCAGCCTGAGCAGACTAATATACTGCTTGAAATTAGAGGGTGCAGAGATGAGGAGTTTGACAAGGACCTCGACAGTTATTCCCACAAGAGCCTTGGATTTGTCAGTTAAATCATCAATTTCCAGCACTGCATGACTGTCTTGGGCCAGTAGAGCAGAATGAATCTGCTTCTCTTTGCTTCTCTTCACTGCTTGATTGTCTGTAAGGCTTTAATAGCTTCACCCAGTGAAGGATCCTGCTTCCAATTCTTCATCATGCCAGGACATATGCTATGGATAGCCTACTTTCAATATTCTGGTTACTATCCCTGTAGATGTCCCCTTGGAGGTATGACACTGACACTAAATTCCAGGTGTGATTTGACCAGTAAAGCTTAGATTCAAAAAATACCATTCCTTGTTTTGGACATTTCTATGATTTGTTTTCTTTAGATGTCTTGTTACACTATTAAGTAATGATTAAGTTATCTGTCAACGAAAATTCCCAAATTTAATTCCCATGTATTGATTGCTCATAAAATACAAAGGTTTACAGACTGAGATACCGCATTTTCTCCCCCTTTTTAGTTTCCTGAGATGGATCACTTTGTAGTGTAGGTTTGGCAAATCTGCACTCAAGCTACTTGCTGATAAAAGTGGCCATGAAAGCCAATGACAGATGCCAGGGGCCTCCTCCTCGAGTCCTCCTTCCTCTCACATTGCTTTATTATTGAGTGAAATTATTTGAAATACCATAACTTAGTCTACTCTTGGTTTTAGAAAGTGCTTGGGGTTTTGGCATCCTGCAAGTGATGACTCGTTATTTATATCCTTAGTCTCAGAAGGTTATATATAAAATATTGTGAATTGAGCTACAATAGGATGAAAATTGAAACCAGTTACACCTATACAAATAATAGGCTTCTGATTTTAGATATTTCCTTATTACATGATACAATAAGTAAAAGCAAACTCAGCACCACTAAGAATATTTATAGAAACCTTAATCAGAATGTTTGAATAATTAATTGGCTGTTCCAATCTGTATGTATCACATTCACAGTTCCTTTTAGGCATGGTTTTAATGTCATTGCTCTATAAATACTTCATGATGCTCCTCAACCCTCATAGCCTTCAGAGGTTCAATAAAAATTATAGTATAAAATCAAATTACTAATTAGGAGGAGTCCTGAAATAGAGTATAACTTTCTTTGAGAGGGGTCTTTAAAGTTTCAACCAGAAAAGTAAGTAGAATCAAAATAATTCCTGACTTTTAGAAGATAGTGAAAGACCTTTATATTAGCTAGACCCAGAATAAACAAAAGTTCAAAATACCTCCAGAGGTGTGACATAGTTCTTCCCCTGCACATGAAGAGGACGCCATGTGTGCCATTTAACTCACTGGATGGCACATAGGGTAACAATTCAAAATTACACTCTTTTATGTTGAGGGAGAAGAGGGGACTCAGGTAATCAGTTTGCATAACAAAGCACTTGAATGAGGCCGAAATGGTGATGAAAGTGACCTGCATAGACAAGTTTGTTCCAGATTGTCCAGGACCCCAGAAAATTTAATTTTGCCTGAGTGGTGACTAACAGAAAGTTTGCACCCTTTTTGGTTATACCAGGCTGTCAGCATAGACATAATAGACTTTTGGGCTTAAAGAATCAATAATCCAACATTTGACTCTTAAGTCCTCTGTGGAAATATCACTATCTTTATTGCAAGAGGATGTTTTCCCTGAAAACCTACTTGGCCCCTCACACAATACTTGAATTTTTCAACTCAGGGCTTTTCCAAGCCTACTCTAGCAAAGTTGTTTGGGGGGGTTGTTTATTTGCTGGCTTTGGGTTTCTTTTTGTTTAACGATCAGTCAATTTCCAAAGCTCAATATAAACTTGCTCTGGCATAGGTCAACGATATTTCTTAAAAAGTTCTTTTAAAGTTTTCATATGTGGAGGGCATAGCATTTTCGTAACGCTACCTGTTTCCCTGGTGGTTCACTATTTCATGCTAGACCTGAGGCAAGTGTGGGCCAAATATAGCAGTTTTAAATAATGTGAAGAATGTTATCAATTTAGGACTCTTTTGCTTATAAGAAATAGAAATAAACAGAATAAATAGTTGACTTAAGGCAGTTTTGATCAAGATTTTTCAGGTATGACCTCTAGTAAATCACCTCAGGCAGGGCTGGGGTGGCGGATGAGATACAAGGGTGATGCTGGATAGACGGTGAAGGTGGGAATGGTTAACAGAATCCTCATAATTTGGGAAGACACTCCAAAATGTTCTGCTGCAAATCTATTAAACAATTCTTAAAAGAAAAATCACAAGGCCAAAGAATTATCTTTAACTTTTAAATTCATAGTCAATTCATTCTACTTAAATAGGAAACATACACAGATCGAACCTAATCCAGATTATAAATATTAACAGGAAAGTTACCAGAATCTGATAGCAAGAGTCCTGTGTTGCAATGTGAAAAAACTTCAATTGAATTTTCTTTAATGTCACATATTTTTATCAATTAAGGTAGAATTTAAATTCAAGTATAATTTAAAGTGGTAGTGAAACAGAATGACTTTCGGGGGAGAAAACATGCTCAGTACTCTGTGATAGTCGACTTTGATGTGAAAGTATTCACAAGCCTCTTATTATTTTAGCAGACTTTAGAATTCAATGAATTGCAGCTATCAACTTAGTTCTTCAGAAAACTCACTGGTACCACTATGTATTAGCACCTTCAAAATGCAACATCCTCACCTAATAAAGGATGACATAAATTTTATAATTTAATTTTGCTTTAAAAATAGAACTACAAATCTGACCAGTGGCTAGATCAGGATAATGTCCATAGTGAATCAGAGAATTGCTATGATATAACATCACAGCATTGAAGAAGTCAAGTGAAAATGGTTCAACGGATGTGTGCATAGGCATGGCCTTTGATAAAAAATAGGTGATCGCTATGCTTCTTTCAGATAGTAATCAATTCCCACACAGTTCTTTCTCTCCTGGATCACGCAACGTTTACCCCTTCCATGGATACTTACTTTTTTCTCAGATTGTTATATAATTTTACTTGAGTTGCATCCTATATCTCAAAAAATAATTATAAAATGAGTTAGTGCATAAGCCACATCTCCTACTTCTTTTCTACACCATGTAGGGCCTCCCTACTTGACGGGAGAACACATAGAAGGCACTTGAAAAATACGAATTGATTCTTTTTGAATTGCCCTGATAGAGGCTAGAAGGATCCACATTATAGAGACAAAGCACTCAACATTAGGTGGGCTGTGGTGTACCAACCACAAAATAATATATTTATTTCTCCAACAGTTTTTCTTTTATTGATAAAAACTACACAAAAGCTAATTGATAATTTAAAAAGCAACATTACACATTATCATATGTTTAGAAATTTGTCAGCTTGGCAGTTTTATTCACTGACCACATGGCCATTGTTCTTCACATCTGCCTAGCCCACATGAGAATACTTGCTGGTCTTTTCCATCGGAGGTCTTCACGGGTCCCCGTTTCAGACTTTTTACACAGAGAGAGCTCACAGTGTGGACTGCCAATAGGAAAAAATCAATACTCCTTGCCTTGTGTACAATGTGTCTTGAAGGATCATTTGCCCCAATTTTATTGGTTTTTCATTCCAGTAGTTTTAATAAACTTTGTGGTCAACTTTGTTTCCTCATCGTCTGTGGTAAAGCAAATTTTCTTTTGGTAGAACATAAGCTTTAATGCCCATGTTTAGAATTGCAAACAGAATCACTTGACCAGGAACAAAAGAAAAATCAAACAAACGAAACAAGAACAAACAGCATTTTTTAAGGAAACATGAAATAAAACAATTGAAATAAAGTCTGTGAGAGTTACACACACCTAACAAGGAAAACTGTATTGTTCCCCCAACTTCCCACCCACCCCAGGTGTTTCCCCGTGTGGTTCTCCAGCCCAGGAACCATGCAGTGTAGAAAAAGCAAATATACAAACAAACCTATATGTAGCTAGCGTGGAATCTATTTTTATAAGAACTCGACACTTTTACTATTTACATCCAGGAGCATTTTTGCTTGTTTTATGTTTTAAAGCAAAGAAAGTTCTGTAGTTCTCCTGGTTACGCTGCAGGTGAGTGCAACCGCTGCCCTCTTTAAGCAGTTTTGTTTTTTTCTTTCCTCTACGTCATGTTTTAACTGGAACGATGAGCTCGTTCGATTGCGTGGTTTTAGACATCCATTCTCCTTTAAGATGAAGGCCCCCCTCCCCTCGTCAAGGCGCCCCATGAGGAGTGGGCTTTAGCCTTAGTTTGTTATTCTCTCAAGGTAAATGGCGGGCGCTGCCGATCTGGCGATGGTGGCGATGAAGCTGTGGTCCCGCCCGAGCTCAAGGCTGGGGGTTTCATCCTGCTCCAGAGACACTGCTTCGTAGCCCTTGTTGACGTGGAGCGGCTGGTGAGCCTGGCAGTACCCGATCACGGGCTGGTCGTAGCTGTAATAGGGCAAGGGCTTCACGTGGTGTGGCATCTGGATGTGAGAAAGGGAAAGACTGATTATAAAAATGTTTTGGACAGAAAAGAAGATGACACTCATAGTATTGTCTTTTGTTCTCTTTCATGCTGTTTTAGTCATCAGCTGCTGATTTAGCTATTAATAAACTTTAAGCAGAATAATATTGTTAGTATTTAAGTAGATATCGTTTTGTCCAGATATACATATTCTTTTTTTTTTTTTAGGAAGCTTAGCCTTGAGCTAACATCTGCTGCCAATCCTCCTCGTTTTGCTGAAGAAGACTGGCCCTGAGCTAACATCTGTGCCCATCTTCCTCTATTTCATATGTGAGAAGCCCGCCACAGCATGGCTTGATAAGCAGTGCCTAGGTCTGCACCCAGGATCGGAAGCGGCAAACCCCAGGCCGCCCAAGCAGAGTGCATGAACTTAACCACTGTGCCACCCGGCAGTTCAGTTTTCATATGTGATTTTATATATGATATCATATATAAAGATTTTTCAGTGCTTGTCCTATCATCCATCCATCCATCTATCTATCTATCTATCTATGGCCATAACAGAAATAAACAACCTAAATTCCCATCAACAAGAAATTTTAAAATCTATTATGTACATTCATATCTTTGAATGCAGATAATACAAAGATTGCAGAGTTAGCAATCTATTGAAATATGGCAAGATATGGTATTAAGTGAAAAAAATTAGAGTGAAAAGAATGTATAGTATGATCCATTTCATGTAAATATAAGTGTAAACATAGAGAAAGTTTTTACTTTTAAAAATATCTTTATATACAATTGAAATCTTTGTTATGGGCATATATATATATCTTTTATTTTAAATTTAAAAAAAAATCCCAATTTCCCACAGATCATTTCTATCAGTTCTATAAATTCTGGACAAGAGAACTCCAGAATCATGACAGTGGGCATATCTTTGTGTTCGTAATATGTAATGTTATTGATTTCAAGCTAACAAGTCAAATATGTGTCTTATGTTAGAATAATAGACCTGAATAATAGTCTACAGAAATCCTTTTAATAGGAAAAGCTGAAATATTAAAATTATAGTAATATAGTTTTTATTACACCACCACAGGTTTTTATTACAATTTCTGATAAAGAAAAATGTGCCCAAGCTTAGAAAAAGGAAAATGATGATTGCTTTATTTTTGATCTCATGCTATAGTGTTTCTCATAACCCACTAGATACAATCTGACACTCCTGTTGAACAGTCCACAGATGATAAAATTGCAAACGCTTCACCATCCTGTAAGGTTAGGGGTTTAAACTTAAACCTCTTTAAACTATTGTCTCTTGGCTCCAAGCCCACTTCTGTAGTTCCATTTATGATGCTGAGTTGGGGTTGTGCAAACCACATTTCTCTTTGACCTGCTGCTCCCTGTTAGATTTTGCCAGTGGGGCCCACTGGAGGGAGATGGCCAGGCTAGAGGAGAGAGGGGCAATTGCTCCCATGGCAAGCTTCCTCTCTGCTTCTTCCTGCTCCACAGAGTTACCCCAACAACACTTCTTCATTCTAGCTGTCACAGCACCATCCCACAACAGCAGGCGATTCTAGTTTGTAGTCTTTTCAACATTGGCAGCGTTTCCAATATTTCATGCCATCATGTCCCCCTCAGACACTCCAGCACCAGGGAAGTCTGAGGTTCATCTCCACAAAGCCCTTCCTCCAAGCTTTTGTTAATTTTAATGACTCCGACATCTTCTTTAGTCCCCAGGTCCTACAGCGGGTAGGGGTGGTAGTTATTTCCTGAAGTTGCCGTCTCTGTTACACTATGGCACTTTGAGCTTTTGCATGAACTTAGCTAACAACTTTCTATTTATTTAGCACTTCTTCACATAAATGCTTTGTTAAAATAACAGATAAGTTACCTGTCTCCTGAATGTATATCTGACTCTTTCTGTAGGTTAAACTTCAGAGTTGATAAATTGTTATAATTTTATGGAGAAGTTAAGCCCCAAAGGTCTCGTAGCTTAGTTGTTCTGTGGGAAGTTAACCAGTCTTATATCGAACTTAGCAACCTTATTTTCAAAATCCATTCCTCCTATTAATATATAAATCTTTCAAATGCTCTTCAAGCTAGGTCTTGTTTTTTTCCTGGTATTCTCATTAATGTGTTAAATAAAATTTTGACACAAATTCACCATCTGTTTGTATGAGAATTATGTTTTTAACACCTCTATGCTTATTAAAAAGTCACCTCCTTACATTTTTAAAGATAAAGATTAAAGCAATCCTTTCCATGGCAGATTACAACTCATTAGTAGGTTATAAAATCAATTTAGTGATTCCAGATAAACATTTTAAAAATTGAATTAACTAGAATAGAAAGTATCAGAGTGTGTGTCATATGAGTAAGGGTACCTTGTTTAATAAAACTTTTGTTTCAAATTTGTGTGTGTGCATATGAGTGTGAGTCTATTGAATTACATTGTGATATTTTTTAGCTTGGAATCACAGTAAAAACTGCTTTTAAAGAATACATGATCAAAGCACATATTCAGAATACAGTTTATTTTAATGTGATCAGCAATAACCTGGATAAATTCCCATCATGCTTTTACTAGTCTCTTTTTTTGTAATGTATAATTCGCTGTTTTTCTCAATGAATGAGAAAATTAAACCAATACATATGGCTGTATTTTTTGGATAGGCACATTGACTTCTACTGGAAGGCATTAACCATTATTCAGCAAGTCTTTTAAGAAAGAATAAAGAAGAGATAATTTCTCATCAAACCAAATGTTGATATAACCTTGAATGTACAATTCTGTTCTTACAAAAAATCTGAGAAAAAATACATACTAGGTCAAAGTTGTGATTGATACAGAGATGTTCTGGACATTAGACATTAATTTCTCTGCTGACAGTGACGGCAAGGAACAAATTATAAGACAACACGGCTGAGTACCAGATACTAAATATAAAGTTAGATCTGCCCCAAATTTATAGTGATTTCTTTTTCTTCTTATTCATATAGACCTCTCTGAGTAAATCAGTACAGGTCTAGACATGAAATGTTTGTCAGCAAGTTCTATTTTAGGAAACCTCATAGGGTTTTGCAGTGTGTCGGATAGGTAGAGATATCTGGGATTAGTGTCACGGATCACCAAAACTCTCAAAAAGCATAGAAATGAAACCACTTTGTTTTGACATTTCAGCAGGAAGAATTTTGTGAAGCAGACCTTCCTGAGAATTACCTAGTCCCCTCTTAAATTTTTTGTTGTTAATAGGTGGAATAATATAACTCAAAAACAGAAGAAATTCACCAAATTATTTCCAATGACAGCAACATTGACTGGATATAGAACATTTGTTGCACACTTTCATTTAAAGGAATAATTCATTGTCTCCAAATTAGCCAAATTACTAAAAGATATCAAAATAAACATTAAGCCTGGGTTATGGTTTTGTTCGCTGACTTGTAGCACCAAGAATTGTCTTTCTCCACTCTCTGCAATGAGAAGACGCTGGAATCTACAAACGTGCTTGAACAGTGAAAGGGAGAGTGAGAGAGGGTCTTACAGACCCTTCTGAAAACCAGGTTAATCTAAAGATGAAAACCACCAGCACATATGTGTACATTGTTGGATTTTCAATATAAAAGTCCCTAAAGTTGAACTATAATCGGAAAGAACAATTTCACATCTAAGAAACTGCAGTATTTGTCTTCAAATTAACTTGATTCAAATGTCAAAGGACCTGCATTAATGGCAGACCTTTAGATATATGTATTACATCATCTCTGAATTCAGAAAATTTGCTTTGCTATTACAGTTGGACCAGTTTGTTTTTTATTTTAATGAACCAAGGCTCCTGCCATTTTCTGTCTTATATTTGAGACAGGCTTAGAACCTCTAGGAAGGTAAAAAACATTGTAAAGTTCCCTCCTGCACAGAAGCCCAATAGCAAGAATTTAAAAGCCAAGTGAATTGGCAGGCTCTGAAAGGGTATCAGAGATGTTTGCTTCGTTACTCTTAAGGCTATTCGGTAGGCACCATGTAATCAACTGACTTTGTGGTTTCTGAGGAGCTACGAGACTGTACTTTATAGTAATAATGTACAGTACATTAACCACCCGGGTCCCTGTGTGTATCATTGTTTCCTTTCCAGCAGCCAAAACAAAGTATCCTTAAGTTCCCTTTAATGTGTATTTGGTATTTTTGTAAATGTGTTCTTAGAGCTCTTCCAAATGGTCCCTGTGTTCCATCAGCTCTCTGATGGACTTTATTCTGCAGCACAAGACAACAACACTACTTACAGATAGCCTTATCTGCATGCTTGACTGCTCATTGCATCAGAAGCTGCACTTTATTTACAGATAATGGGTGTGGTACATGGAATGAAGGAATTTCATTGGGGGAATATATTATACTATACTGAAATTCTGTCATTTGCTTGTCTCAAGAATATGAAGACTTTAACTCAAATTGAGTTTAAACATTTATAGAAGCATATAAACTTCTATGGAGGCATATTTCATAACTAAATCTGAAGTAGGTTACAAATGGGAGGAGCCATTATTATCACTAATTATAAATCACTTTAATCCTCCTGAGCGTCCTCTGAATCTCTGAAAATGGGGATACTAATGACACCTCATTTACCTCTATAAATTTCAGAGAACTCTGAAAGTACTCTGATTCTCAAAAAAGAAGGAATATCCCACTCTAGTTTTATTCAACACGGCAGTGTCCTTCCTGGAAATGTGCCCCATCTTTTGTCTTATAGTTCCCATTCAGAGAGATGCAAGGACGTGAAGGGTCACAGGGTGGCTCATTAACCGAGATTTTCAGTCCTACTTTGTACGCTCAGAAGCTTAGAAACCTTAGTGTATGTTCTGGTTTTCTAAAAACATCATTTACTCTTTTCCCAGAACGTGTTTCTTTTCCAACATGCTGGAGAGAGTATAAAAGGACACACTCCTCTCAATCACAGTGGCTCATAGTGTAAGTGATTAAAGGAGAGAAGTCAGGGAAAGGGGATATTTTTAAATCTCGGGAGGAAGGGCAAAATTATAGAGGGATACATAAACTTGCAAAAGTCTGCAAATTGATTCAGATCCCATAATTTTACATCCATAATAATTATACTTAAAATGAGAAATGAATGTGTCTGTAAAGTAAGTGTGAGAACAATGTGAAGTGGACTCGATATATGTGATCATGAAAGGCTTTTGAAGTTCAGTCTTGTTATGAGCATGAAATTCCAATATTGTTGCCCTCTTTTCTCAAAGGTAGTAGTATTAGTTATAAGTAGTTTAATAGCCTGATCATTCTAAAATTACCATGCAATATCATTAGTCTTATTTATTAACTTTTCATGAACATTGTTCACGTTTCAGTATGAGTTCTTTCGATTGAAGTCATAAAAAGTTGATTTTCAATTTCCTAAATGACATTTGGTCTCTAATTTTCAGAATTAAAGGGTAGTGTCTGAGTATTCAAACTATTTAAAAAGTACCATCCTGCAAATTCAGATGAGGAATTCAATATAGTTGAATTGCTTAATGAAGATGGACTCTTGGTTTATTGGGAATAAACTTGATTAAAAAATGAAGGGCAATAGCTAAATGAATATACAGCTTAGCCTTTACTCTTCTCACTATGTTAGTCTGTGACAAGAATGGACAGGGAATAAGAAAATGTAAACAAGTTTAAGTAGAGATTTTTTTTCAGGAATTTTGAGGAAAGCTAACAGAACCTCAACTCATTTAGGTTAGTTGGGTAAAAGGGAGATCTGATTGACTCATAGACACAAGAAAGGATTTAACAGCTAAACTGAGGGAAAAGCAATGTTTCCACTAGGTTTCAGGAGCACCTGAAACCAGGAACACACAGGTCACCAGGGTCCCCTCAGTCAATCATGCCTGATAATCTCTGCAAGTTCTCTTCATATCTTGACTGCCAAACTGCTTCCTCCACCTGACCGGACACACAACTGCCACAGTTCCCAAGTGTCACATTTCAACAATAGTAGATTGCCTGAATGACCACAATTCTTTCTAGCTCCTCTCACCAAGAAGTAGTCTATTCCTTCTTGCTTTAAATACTTAAATACTCCTTGCTTTAAGACTTGCCTTGTGGCTTTCTTTGGCCAAAGAATATAGTGGCAATGACATTGTTTGGGTTCCAAGGCTCTTAGGATCCTGGCCCAGCTAGCCACCACCTTGCGAACAAGCCCAGGCTAGACCACTGGAGGATAGAAGGTCTTGTGGAGCAACTGAGACATCTTAAACCTGTCAGCTAGCCGAGGGCCCATGGGAGCTCATCACAGGCGCTTCAGCCCGGGGGCAAAAACCCCAGCTGGCCGCAGAGAAGCAGAGTTGCTTGGCCACTTCACCTCATTCCAAAAAGAATATGAGACATTGGACTGAGTTGTAAAATTGACAGTTTCTATAAATATGATTTCATCCCTCCCTTCTCAACTGTGAGAATTAAATTAACAATTGCCTTTTCATAAATTATGCCTTCTTGGGTTTTAAATATCTGAAAGCATTTATAACATAAAAAAGATTCAAGATGAGTAATGATTCTAAACCAATGTATCAAATTACATTATTGAATCCTATTCTACAGTGAAACATTCTTCTTTTTTTTTAATGAAGGCTTGATTCTAATTAGAAAACACCAATTATCTAAGCATTAGTTTCTGTTAATTGAAAAGTAAAACTTTCAACATCATATGACATTATTTATAAAACATTTGTTATGAAGCTTATTTTAAAACATCATTTTGAAAAAGTACCCTGGACTCAAAAGTTAATAACGGTTCTTCTGCATCAAGACGGAAATTTGAGCCCTAATTACTACCTTCCAATTTACTATTCAAATTAACAGTTTTTTTCTAAATAGAGATGTTTATTTTTCGATCTCCAAACAAAAACTCTTAGAAATTCCCACAAGATAGAGCAGAGAGGTGAACAGATTACAAGAGAAATCGACCGGCATGTAAGTCAACGCAACCGGAAGAAAAGTTGTTTTAGGCCCGGGAAGGTAAACTATGAAACACTCAGCAAATCTGAGTGTCCAGGACTGATGAGGAAGGAAGAAAAGGCAGGATTTTGAACAATTCCCTAGCCATGAGTAAAATCAAGGAGAGCTTGAGAGGCAGAGGAGAAGGAGAAAAAGACTCACTCCCAGGATTCCCATTGTGGAACACAGAGCGAAACAAGGGTGCGACTGAACCAGAAAACTCACCTTCTATTTAAGAAAATGGTGTGTTCTTCAAGTGATAATAGTGAAACAAAACCTCTCTGCCTGCCTTTTATTTCTTGTTCTTCCGTTGCCTTCAACAGCAGCTTCTCTCTCTCTCTCCCCACCATCAACTGGTTCATTAAATGAAACCTCTCTTTAGAAAGGGGGTCCATGCAAGGTCTGACATCCTAACCCTTTATACATGTACAAAAACCTTCCTCCCTAAGTAGTAACCATAATAGAGAAGAATCTCCAGAAATAAGATTCAAGAATTCCAGAGAAAATGATAAATCCAAGGGATTAGGGAAAAGGGCAAGACTTACTGAAAATGAATGAAGAGAGAAACAATTTAAAATGTATTCTCATTGAATTTCATCATCTAGACATTGCTTGGGTATCTAATAGGTATTCACATATTTGTTGAATGAAAGAACAATGACAATCTTATTTTCTTCCACTTTGAAGATTAAATAAGTAATAATGTGAAAAATTTAATAATAATCTATTAGTATTTGTTAAATATGCTCATTAAATTTATTGACTTTTAGACAATATTTAAAGAAAAAAAAAGATAATGGTGCAAATTGATAACTGTCCCACTTCCATTTGTTTACGGGCTCAAGTGCGTACAGAAGCTCCAGCTTGTAAAGTGTTCGATACTAAACACACTAGATGTTGGCTTTTTATACTGACTGGACTATTCAGACCATTTTAAAGTTAAGTTCTGATAAAAGTTGCACAGTAGCATTTGTTTTTATTGTTCTGTTTTTATTTAAGGTGGAATGTGTACTATTTGTGCACTCAAGGTTGTCCAAATTTTAGCTTTTAAGTCAGCCGTGGGATAACGGAAGAGAACATCCACTTACATCTTTATAGCTCTCCTGCCAGGACGCCTTGTCTATGAGGTGTCGAGAGAGCTGATTAAGTTAATAAATGAGGTACTAGCCGTTCTTTGGAGCTAAGTTTGACTCCATTAAGTGGGAAGCTTATTACATTAGCAGTCCTCTCAGCATTCAGTGAAGTTTGGGGCTAATGAGCTGGATTAATTAGCTAGTATTAACTTCTAAAGGCTTTCCTTCTGTAGCTCTGGCCCCTGAATTAGAAAGAGGAAAGTCCCCCCAGTACTGCATTGCAGACAGACATCCTATTTAAGCGAAATCTACATAAATTTGCTTCCAAAGTACTTAAATAAAAAGTAGAGACAATGAAATTTCAAAACCCACATCTTTCCCCTCTAAAGAAGAAACTGTGGAAGTTTTCAGTGATCTACAATGATGTACAGAAGACAAGTCTTTCCTCAAACAGAAGACAGTGATCATGACTTGAGCCCAAATCCACTCCTGGAAACTTTATCAACAAAACCGTACAAAAGAAAACAAACAAACCAAAACAAAACTTAGCACATGAAACAGATTCAATTTAAGGTTTGCTTTGTAATCCCTTCTCAGAAATTTAGAAAAGGAAATAAATAAAAAGCAGCAGGAATGCCAATGGTAGGAAGGAACAAGCATCAGGCATTAGAGATGTTTTCCTTTCAAGTTCACTTTCGGTTTCTCCACAATGTTCGGAGTAGCGTATTTCTAGTTTCCATGTGAGTTTGTGTAGTATTCTGCTTAGTTTTGTGTTAAATAGTTAATAGCATCTGTAGCTTGTTTTATGCAAGAGCATGCATCTTGTCTAATCCAAATGTGACTGACTTTTTTGGCTTTTGAAGATATACTCCTTTGTGATCCTCCCAAAACATCCAATTCAATAGTGCTGTGGGTATGCAGTAAAAGCTAGACATTTTTTTAAAATGTAAAAATAAAATGAAATGAAATTCATGCATAAGGAGACTGAATTTCTTGTAGTCGTGTACCTTTTTTTTTTTTCTTTAAGACCAGGTCATTTTTTGTTGTTGTTGAGGTGGATTGGCCCGGAGCTAGCATCTATTGCCAATCTTCCTCTTTTTTTTCTTTTTCTCCCCAAAGCCCAAGTGCATAGTTGTATATCCTAGTTGTAAGTCCTTCTAGTTCTTCTATGTGGGATGCCGCCACAGCATGGCTTGATGAGCAGTATGTAGGTCCTTTCCCAGGGTCCGACCCGGCGAACTCTGGGCCACTGAAACGAAGCACATAAACTTAACCACTCAGCCATGGGGCCGTCCCCAGTCATGTAGCTTTTTAAAGGAGAATTGCGTATCCCAGGGTAAAAGTTTAGAACCAAATGACAAACACAAAAGGAAGAAAACCCCAGAAGGACATTCACATACTTGATAGAATGAGATGAATAATCTAATTCTAACAGAGTTTAAATAGAACTTCTTGGGGGACTGGCTGATCTTAATGAAAAGAAGCATGGTGATGTAGATTTAATTACAAAAATAGCAGAAGCTCATTTAGAAAATACAATGAAAGTTTTTATTCTGATTGAATATATTTTAGAACAGTCAAGCAGAGTGATGCATAAATAATACTGGTGTTTGGAGAAATCTCTTTTCAGATCTTTTTCCCACTTTTTAATTAGGTTGTTGAGCTGTATGAGTTCTTTGTATATTTTGGATATTAAGCCCTTATCTGATATATGGTTTACAAATATCTTCTCCCAATTGTTAGGTTGTCTTTTTGGTTTGTTGATGTTTTCCTTTGCTGTGCAGAAGCTTTTTAGTTTGATGTAGATATACGGATGGCCAACAGCATATGAAAAGATGCTCAACATCATTAACTATCAGGGAAAGGCAAATCAAAACTACAGTGAGGTATCACCTCACTCTGGTCAGAATGGCTATAATTAACAAGACAGGAAAGAAGTGTTGGAGACGATGTGGGGAGAAGGGAACCCTCGTACACTGCTGGTGGGAGTGCAAACTGGTGCAGCCACTATAGAAAGCAGTATGGAGTATCCTCAGAAAATTAAGAATAGATCTAACATATGATCCAGCTATCCCACTGGGTATTTATCTAAAGAACTTGAAAACACAAGGGCATAAAGATACATGCACCCCTATGTTCATTGCAGCATTATTCACAATAGCCAAGACTTGGAAGCAACCTAGGTGCCCATCAAGGGCCGAATGGATAAAGAAGATGTGGTATTTATACACAATGGAATACTACTCAGCCATAAGAAATGATGAAATCCGGCCATTTGTGACAACATGGATGGAGCTTGAGGGTATTATGCTAAGTGAAATAAGTCAGAGGGAGAAAGTCAAATAGCGTATGATCTCACTCATAAGTAGAACATAAAAACAACGACAAACAAACACATAGCAACAGAGATTAGCTTGGTGTTTACCAGAGGGGAAGGGGGGCAGGGGGAGGACAAAAGGGGGGATCAGGCACACATGTGTGGTGATGGACTATGATTAGTTTTTGGGTGGTGAACATGATGTAATCTACACGGAATTTGAAATAGCATTACAATGTACACTTGAAAGCTATATAATGTTACAATCCAATGTTATTGCAATAAAAAAAAAGAATAAAGCTGTTATAAACAAAGAAACAAAAAAAAGAGTGGGTATTATGAAGACTGTTAGCCTTCAGAAGCCTCCTTTTCCACTCATTCCCATGTCACATCTATGGTAAGATGTTAAAACAGATGAGTAAACTCTGTCAGAGTGAAAAACATAATAATCATAATAATGGTCTTATAGTTTAAATAAGATGTGTTAAGATCTAGGTTAATGCCTGGATTTCTGCCGTGGAGTTTATACTATTTAGAGGTAATTATCTAAAAGTGAATTTGTCATCATAATTTACTTATTTATGTATTCGTTCACTCATGTGGCGAATATTTATCACAGAGGTGGCCAAACTTTTGAAGGGCCAGTATTCAATATTTCAGGCTTGCACCCATACAGCCTCTGTCACAGCTACCAAACTCTGCCATTATAGGATGAAAGTACCATAGACAAAAATGCAAGTGAGCAAGTGAGGCTCTGTTTCAATAAAAATTGATTTATGAACACTGAAAAATTTGAATTCCGTATAACTTCCAGGTGTCACAAAATGTTTATCTTCTTTTGACCTTTTTCCAACCACTAAAAAAAGCAAAAACTATTTACTTGTGGTCAATTTACTGAGAGTTAGGCATTGTGGTAGGTTCTGGGTATATGAAAAAGAACAAAATAAAAGTTCCTTACCCGTCACTTATTCAGAACGGATAGGATGAGACAAACCTGATTCAATTCCCTGTGTTTTAGACTGCCTAACCCGAATCAGTAAAGCCATGGGAGAAAAGCACTCCTAGCCAGTGGGCATTGCAGATTTCCTTGTAAAGAGTCCAAGCTTCCACGCTGGACTAAAGCGCTCAGTGGATCCCAGACAAAGAGCTGGACTCACACAACCTTGGTACTTAGAAGTCAGACTTGAACCTCCAGGTGGGAGCTCTGAAGCCACTATTCAGGTCATTTCGATCAAACACGCTCTGGCAGAATAAACGCCCAATGACCTTTTAGTGAAGATCTTAAGCAACACTTAAGCCAGTGAACCTGCCCCTGGGTGGATGATGGCATATAACACAAAGCCCGAGAGAACGTTGGTGGTTTTGTAAAAGAGGTAAGGTTCATGGGTCATGTAACCATAAATAGGTTTTGTTTTGTTTTGTGGAGAAGTTAAAACGCCTTCTTTCTGTTTCTCAACCTCGCCAAGCCTGTTCCCATACCTGGGCCTTTGTAGTTGCCATTCCCTTTCCTTGGGAGCCTTCTTCCAACTCTGCAGGGGGATTATGCTGATCTTTGGAGCCACGGTTTAAATGTCTTCCCTAATCACCTTGTCTAAAATGCCACCCCATCCCTATGGCGCATGTAAGCTGTTCCCTGTTTCAACACTGTTTATGTTCTTCATAGTATTTATCACAATGTTAAATATCCATGATCATGTGTGTCTTTGCCCCTTCACAGTCTGTTTTCTCCCCTGCTGTAAGCATGAACATAAGCAATGTCAGCTCCATGCGGTTAGAGAGCTTTTCTGACTGGTTTGCTGCTGTCTGGCTAGAATATGTCAATAAATATGTGCTAAAAAATATATGAATTTATGAGAGAGATTTGCTAGAGAATTAGGTTTTCTTTGAAAGAGTTTGCCTCAAAATCGGAACTCCCCTCTTTCCTTTGACTTTTTCTACTGTCTCCCATCCATTCTCAGCTTTGAATTCAAACGGGCACTAGGATGTGCCTAGGCTGGATCTAGGATGGAACACAAACATTTTCTTTCCACCCAATATGTGCATGCATGGCATTGTGTTGAGAACTAAAGATATTAGAATGAATAAAGGAGTCCATGACTTTACAGAACCTATAGTCTAATGTGGAAGACAGATGTGAGCAGATTTTTACAATATAACATCATTTATGGTAAAACGCGACACTGGAGGTGTATGAAAAATGACAAGGAAAGAAAGAGAGAGTGAGATGCTTATCAGGTAGTTTCTGATCTAAAGAATGGATGCTTATGAAGTCACCAAGAAAAAGTCTGGTGCCACATGTAGCTTCTATATACAATCAGCACATCTGCTAACTGTTGCCTATTGCCCAGGGTTATGTTGCAAAAAGCTACTCTTTTTTAAAATCTTAACAATCTATCCAACTCACCCAAAACATGCCCTTGTAGAGAATGGCTTCCCTTTCTTCAATCTCTTCAGTCATTATCCTCACTGTCAGCTCAACACTGCCTTAGTCTCTGGCAAACGAAGCATTCTGAAGTTATCATGAGCAGTAGAGAATGACCATAGCTCCAGGACATGGAGGAGGCAGGACATTGCTACAGCTGCTTTCACAGAAACTAAGCAATCAATCCATCCCACCCTTCATGGAAGCCAAGAAATGGAGTGCCTAGCCTTCCGTTTCATTTGCCCTTTGGGACTTCATCAACCATGAAAGCTCCCTTCAAAGCAGTGGTTCTCAGTCCTGTCTGCAACTTTGACACATCTGAGGTGATTTTAAAAATACTTATGCCTGGTCCCTATCCCAGATCAATTAGATCAGAATTTCTAAGGTACAGCCCAGGCCACACTAGTTTGAAAAAGCACGCCAGGTGATTCAACTGTGCAACCAAGGTTGAGAACTCTGCTTCTTGTTAAATTCAGATTGCTTTCCTTTAAAGATGTCAGCCCAGCAGGGAGTACACAGTATGATTTACCTAATTCCCCACACCTGCCTGGAGACCGCCTGGTTCAAAACAAAGCCGATTACTTCTCAGTCAGAAGTCACTAAACATGGTGCACATATGTGTGTTTTTCACTCTCCAATTAAATTTTCTTTTTTCTTAAGTTCAATTCATTATTGCTAATTATTCTGTCTCACCAAATTGAGCTTCCTCACTAGGCTTTATTCATATTCTTGTCGGTGATTATTCTGCCATCCTTTTAGTTATCATCAATTTGGTTATGTACATATTTTCCTCTTCTGTCTAAAGTTAGGTGTAATTCAGTTGGGTAAGTTTAACAACTATCATTATACACATGTTTTTTAAATAGCTACTTGTAGGTGAATTTACCTTGCCTTGATGGGAAAGTACTCATAAATGTTCAGTCAGCTGGAGAACTCCTTTGGCTAAACATTTTCACAATCTATTTCTTTTATTTTTTTTTAAGTAATTTAATTTACTGGGATGGTAGTAATAGCCCATTCCACTTTGCACTACGGGGAAGAAAGGATATTTTTATCTACTTAAAAGCTAATAAAGACTCCCATTGTTGAAAAATATTCAAACCTCCCAATTATTTCCATCAAGTGATAAATTTAAAAGAAAAGAAAAAGAATTAAAACCCCAAAGTGTCAGCAAGTAAGCAATAATGACTAGAAGAAGCTTAGGGAAGGATCATTAAATTCATCTTTGCTTTAAAGCAATCCAATACTAATATACATAGGGGGCTATATAAGGGTGTCTTCTGCCACTGGAAATAGTAAGAGTTGACATATAATTGATGAAATTAGACATCTGTGGTAGTAAATCATAGGAGGAAATGATCTGTATGTGTGAGACTATGGAGAACAGCTTGAAGGAGCTATTCTCCCACCCTCCACCTACCACCCACAACTCCAGCAGCCTACCCCGCTAAAGATCACGGGGCTTATTGCCTCTTACTGCCATGCTCCCATGGGCCACCATGTCCATATGCTCATAGTCTGCCAACATTACGGAATATTAACTTTACAGACGACCTCCATTGGTCCCTATTTCAGAATGAAGCTAAATTGAGTAGCTGGACTGTTTGACATACTGCCAGGAGTTGGGTAAATGCACCGTGCTGCGTTTCACTGTTTTCCTTGGCCAACACCCCCAATCTAACCTCTTCTGAGTATCCATTCCTCCTCTACTCCATTCCTACAATATTCTCTTTCTTTTTCCCTGCCCAGATTACTTTTCTACATTTCCTACCAAAAATTCCATTCTGCCCTCTTGAATTCTGATTCCATCATTAACTATCTTTTATCCCAAACCACTTCAATGAATCCAGGTAGCTTTCTCAGCTGTTTCTTATGATTCAGATACCCTTTACTTCTGACTGACAAAGGAGATCACTTGTAATCAACTACTGTGTTCCAGTTTTATGTGTTTCTCCTAGATCTTGACATTTGAATGCTTGATCCTAGTCAGGATATTTAGCCTAGATTCCCAATTTCCCACTGCTGTTAACAGCTTAGTTTGGAAGTTCTCATTTCTGAACTGTATCTCAATGCTAATAAACCATAGTCTTTTAGCAAGAAGGGTCACATTCATTGAATCTTACTAAGAATGTTCAATGGAATGACTAAATTTTTACAGTGCCAATTTAATTGCGGTTTGTTGGAGTATTATTATAAATAATAATAATTATTTATAATAGTAAGTTATCAATAAACTTATTTAAAACATATTATTTTAACTTATTATAAATAAGTTTATTATTTTATCATGACCTTAGACCCTCAGAGAAGTCTGAGATTCTTGGAACTGAGTCTAACATTGGAAATTTGGGAGAAAAAGGGCCCACAATATTCTTGGATAGATTTAATTTTATGTGACTTCCATATGGGAACCCAAAGAACCACCTTCCCCGATGCCAGGTAATTTGTATTTAACTGACTGAAAACATGGAAAGGGCCCATTATCTTTTTAGCTAAGCAGGTAGCAAAACCTCATTGATTCGTACTAAGAGATGATCACACAATGAGAATTATAAAATATAGAACATTTAAAAAATTGTAATTTATGTTATTGGGTGAAACAAGAAATTTCTGTTTAACTAACCTAAGGTCAACAAGCTACTAGTGTAAACAATAGACTTTACCATCTCTGTCTCCTTGATAGGTAGGGAGTTTATGTAATACGATTGGGTAGAAAGAGAACCTGTGTAAGCAGGGACTAGGAGGATGGAGGAGAATAAAAGAGGGAGTAGAATGACCTCCCCTTCCCGTCTGTCACCTATGGTCAGCAGGTTGGGGAGGTCAGCAGTTGATGAAAACGTTCATGAGAGATTTTGTGAAACACAGAGTACTAAAGGTGGCATATACTTGTCAAGGAAAACATTCTGCCCTTTTCTGGGGAAGAGCAGCTCTTTTCCTCCCTTATCTAGTCAGTGGTATTCTCACGGTTGGGCTTTGTTATGGGCTCAATGTTGTGCCCCGCCCTAAATCCACGTGTTGAAGCCCTAACCCCCAATGTGGCTATATTTGGGCCCCTAAGGATATTAAATTAAGGATAAATAAGATTATAAAGGGGGGGCCCTGATTCCATAGGATTTGTGTCCTTATAAGAAGAATCACCAGAAAGCTTGTTCTCTCTCTCCATGTGCACATAAAAAACAGGCCATGTGAGCCTACAGTGAGCTAGCAATGCCTACAAGCCGAGAGAGGAAGCCTCAGAATGAAAGCTACCTTGCCAGCACCTTGATCTTGGACTTCCCAGCCTCCGGAATTGTGGTTTAAGTCACCCAGCCTATGGTATTTTGTTATGGCAGCTTGAGCTGACTAACACAAGCACTATCAGCATGGACTGCTAAGGCTTTGCATCAAGGTGGGTGGAGGCTATCACAGTGATGGAAGAAATCTGGCTGCAGCTGATAAACCATTTTGTGAGAAAGTACTGTTAATTCTTCTACAGACCTCCAGAAAAAATTTCTTGAGAGAGATGAGTGAAATCCTGCTATTTAATAGCAGAGTATAGCAAAGTAATGGAGAGCTACAGCTTTCATGGTGTCCAACGGGAGTCCATGACATCAACACATTTTCCTATGATGCTATAAGGCAGGGTACCCCTTGTTAATTTTGTTATCCCAAAGGGTCATGACTAGTGAAAAGGGGTCCAGGTAACTCTAACGTGATGCATGTCTTTGAACTGTGTATTGGTTTTTCTCCTTTTGTCTCCTCAGACCCATTCCCATCCTTTTGTGCCCTGCCTTATGCCCAAGGAGGCTCATTATATGACTAGGCTCCTTCACCAAGCTCCCTTGCTATCTGGCTTTGATTTATTTCATTAACGAGAGGCACCAGTGGTAGCAGGAGAGGGAGGTCCGAGTATTTATTCTTTGCCACCCATTCTGGCCTTGTTACAGTTCTGGAGTGGCTGGTTCTTTTACAGCAGTGGTTCTCAATGTGGGGCAATTTGGGCAATGGCTAGAGGCATTTCTATGGTTAAGATTACGGTCGTCAAGACCAAGGTATTACTGGCATCTAGTGGGCAGAGGCCAAGGATGCTACTATACATCCTCCAATGCACAAGACATCCCCCCACAGCAACAACAAAGGGATTATCTGATCTAAACGTTGAAGTGCCGCTGTCAAGCCCCCCTGTGCTATGGTTACAGCTCATTTTAGATGGGCCCTCAGGACGGGCCCTCTCTCACATCTGTAGCTCCTACTTGGATCTGATGATATTATATCTTCCCTTTACCCCTTCAGGCCGAAGGAGTGGGAGGTGGGCAGCAGCTTCCTGCTGTTTCTATTTGAATTCTTCACCATCCTTGCGGAATCTTCTCTAACACTGCTCTCATTTCTATAAAATTCCCTTCATTAAATTCTCTTTGGTTAAAACTTTTGAGTGCACAATCTTTCTTTCTGGGACTCTAACTGTCATGGAGTTTTAGGCTCATATGCAGCAATTGAAATGGATCTTTAACATCATGTTCATTTTGCTTAAATTAGAGGTGGACTGGCCCACTTTCACCAGTACTAGTGCTAACATAGATTGAGTGATGTCTCTGTCACCCATCTTCATAAGTGCCTGGTGTGAATTCACTCATTTACTGTTCACGAGAGTCCCATGACTTGGGCGCTAATATGATTTTCATTTCAAAGGTGGTAAAACTGAGTCACGTGGGTGAAACGACGTGCTCAAGGTCACAAACTGAAAATGGCTCTCAAGCCTGGGCGCTTAACCACTATCTCACAGAGGCATGCTGCCTTTGGAAATAGATGACTCCATACTATCTGCAGCACAGAAAGCCATAGTTGGCTCTCGTGAATCATTCAAATGTGAGTCACCAAGATATTTCCAGAGTGGCATCCAAGACAACTCTTGACGGCATTCTATGCTCACACTCTGCACGCCCTTTTCTTCTCTTTCCTCCTCTGTCTTTCCTTTCTTTTTGCCTCCTGTCTTTCTTCTCTTTTTCTGTTTCCCCTTTTCCTTTATTCTTTCATGCCTCTTCACTTCCACTCTTTCCTCTCTGTCCATTGCCTATTTTGCCAGCTTAGGTCTGTCCTCTGGCACCTAAATGTTCAAATAAACTAGGTTCAGTCTTTTGTCTGAATGGCATTCAAACCATCAGAAGCAGAAAGAATGTATGAAATATTAATTAAGCCTATTCCTGGTATTTAATAAAATGTTAAGCATAAAATCACCTAAATGTTAGTTTTCCAAGTGCCAGTGCCTTGAAAAAAACAATATAATTTCATAAGGAATTTGTGATGTATAATCAATTGAGTCTTCAAGCCTGTACATAAGAAACACAGAAAAAGCAGGTTTTAATTTATGTGCATATTATTTAGAGATCTGAAGCTTTTTAAAAAAGCAAAGTTTATCAATGTAAGAGCTTGGTTTAAAAATATGAAATGCTGATATTTGAAAGCAATAGTTTTCCTGAAAATACTTTTCAGAAGTGGGCAAATTGATTTGTTCTCTAAGGAATTATGACAGTAAGGGAAAAAGTATAGTTCTTGCTTCACATGCAACAATCCTCAGGTTGGTAACCTAGTCCAGCCATTTTTCACAAAAAATATGTTTAGTACTTAATATCAAGAGTTGAGTCTGCCTGACAGTATGATAAATGGATGCATCGGGGATGAGTGAAATAAGATTTTGTCTTAGAGGAAATATTGGTTTTTCATTAGGTCAACTGAGAATTTCCAGCATTCAAAAGAACTACCTAGGAATTGACAGTTACTTTAAAGAGATTTAAGTAGTCTTTCTAAAGATATAAAGTTATCTTTTCCAAGAGAAAAAATTATTTTCAATTTCTATGACCAATTGAGAGCAACACACAAGATATTTGTCCTAAACTTGTATATGGAAAGAGTTAAATTGGAAGTTTATGCTTGTAAATTCAAAGTGTTCTACTTTGTCTTCTTATGGACAAAAGTAAATCCTCAAAAAACAAGAAATCAGAAACTCTCTATTTCTCATGGCAATTTTCTCGTAAAAATCCCTCTCACAGGGCAAGACAAAGGTATTCTTTTGGCATTTCAGAAATTTTACTGAAATCAGGAAAACTGTTCAGGATAAACTGAAGGATTGGGAGAGATTAATTGCCTTGTTCATCCTTTGTAGAGAATAGAATGTGCTGGGGACATACTGTATTGAAATTCACATGAAACTGACACACAGAAATGTTTTCTTCTGATGTGCACATCAGTCTAATTAGTGTTATGAAGAGGTTTGACAAAGATATCAAATGAAGTATCTTGTGGCACTGCTTAAGAAATGACTCATGTTTCTTTAAGGGCCTGCTCATCATCACCAACTAGTTTCAGGAACAGTGGGGCTGTAAAGGATGTATTTCATTTGATAGCCGTAAAAAGAGGCCGGTGAAGGTCATCAACATCTCCACAGGACGAGAAGGATCATTCTGCTTCCTTGGCCTCACATTCTGCCACTGCTACTTTAGGAACTCTTCTTTTTTTAGACTAAATCTACGCAGAAAAAACACAAAAGAAGAGGTCTCAAATGATTACGCCATGTTCTTCTTATTCCCAATCAGATGTAGGAAAGATCAGAAAAATGTCCTGATAAGTAAAACGAAGGGATTAATTTGGAAGATATTTAAGGTCCACTTTACCTTATTCTCTGTTTTCTGTGAGAACAAACAGATCTTTTCTATTGGGAGTAGTTGACAGTGATGATATAACTGAAGCTGTGAAACTGATTAGATGAATTTGGGATATGAGATGTCCCTAAAAAGAAGGTCATTTGCAGCTGAGAAATAGTTGTTTTTCATATGGTTGTTAAGGTGCTATGCCTGATGTCCTTTAGCACTTTGCTTCTCCTAGTGTAGTCCATGTCACCTAGGAGCTTCTTAGAAATGCACAATCTCAGATCTCACTCCAGACTTACTGATTCTCAATCAGCATTTTAAGGAGGCCTCTGTATGATTCATATGCATATTAAAGTTTGTGAGGCCCTGAACTAGCAGAGCAATTGTTTCGCAGCGCTCATCTAACTCAGTGGTAATGGTATTACACTGGAGAAGCCCTGTGTTTCCACCACGCCAAGATCAGAAATGCATTAGAAGAAAAAGGGACAATCTTTTTTTAGAACCCAGAGAAGCGGTCTTTCAGACCAGCCACAGCAGGGTGACTCTGTTAACTTGTTACAAATGTAAACCATTGCACCCCACCCCAGACCTCCTGAAGCAAACCTCTGTGTTTGGGGCCCAGGAACCTGTGTTTGAACAGGCCCTGAAGGCGATTCTGATGCACAATGTGACTTTTAGAGTTTTTTTAGGGAATTGAAGAGTCACCAGCTGTAGGTAATCAGGCTGAAAGGCAATTGACTGGAGTCATCACCTAGAAAGAAAAGGGAAGTTCCAAAAAAGGGCTTAGAGGGAAAACGGACATATTTCTAAAAATGGTGCCATGTTTTAAAGGTTTAGTAACATAATATATGTGGGATGGACTATGGTTGTTATAGTTTCTCCAACTTCATAAATTGTTGTCCTTCAAAATTCGTACAAAATGCTAATTCCTCCAGAGAACCCATTACCTAACAGGAGTAACTTTCTGCTGTTCTGAACTCCCATCTCCCCATTGTCTCTATTGACTTCATGGTGGTGGTCACTTTCCAATAACTGTCACCAGGAGACCACAAAAGGACTACTTCATATATAAAGTTTCCAAGGGTAGAGATTTTGTCCTGTATCTATGTAGCCCTCAAGCATCTTGCACTATATCTGGGATACAGTTGATGTCTACTATGTGTTTTCTATTTACTTGTTAATATTTTATTTTGGGAGAAAAAGGCCAATTTATTTCCCTGGTCATTCTAACTTTTTTTAAAGATGAATAACTACCTGTAAAATATATTGAGATCCTCTGATCAAAAGTAAGCTATGTTGAGGCCAGCCTAGTGGCATAGTGGTTAAGTTCACATGTTCTGCTTCAGCAGCCTGGGGTTCACCAGTTCGGATCCTGGGTGCGGACCCACACACTGCTTGTCAAGCCATGCTGTGGTAGGCATCCCACATGAGGGTATACCCATATGAGGTAGAGGAAGATGGGTGCAGATGTTGGCTCGGGGCCGGTCTTCCTCAGCAAAAAAGATGATTGGTGGTGGATGTTGGCTTGGGGCTAATCTTCCTCAAAAACAAACAAACAAAAAAGTAAGCTATGATGGGGCTGGCCCAGTGGCAAAGTGGCTAAGTTCACTCTGCTTTGGTAGCCCAGGACTCACCAATTCAGATCCTGGACGTGGACCTACATGCCACTTATCAAGCCATGCTGTGGTAGGTGTCCCACATATAAAGTAGAGGAAGATGGGCATGGATGTTAGCTCAGGGCCAGTCTTCCTCAGCAAAAAGAGGAGGCTTCGTAGTGGATGTTAGCTCACAGCTAATCTTCCTTAAAAATAAGTAAGCTATGTTACAAATGTCTCCTTTCATACATTAAACATTAAAAAATCCAGCAACAAAGTCATAGAAGGTCTCTTACCCCCCAGTAGTACAATTGAAACATTTGACATAACATAAAATATGTCTCCATTTTCATGCACTTAAATTTCTAATTGTTTCTCAGTTCCTTGGAGAGCTTTTCTAGGTCAACTAAGTACTCACACTGTGCTGCATATTCTAAGAGTCCAAGTTAGTCTTGTCTCTGTAATCCTCAAAAAATAGAATGTTAGCAAATGCTCCTCGTTTATACAATAGTTAGAAAGATCCAAAGCAAAAATTGACTCTGACTGTCAAATGCAAGCCTTTGCAGGCATTAGATTTCCGGTTAACAATGTTATTCCTAGCTCCTTAATATTTCCCCTTCTCTCAGGTTGGCTTCTAACTCAGTTTAATCCTGAAAAACAAAAGAAAAATCAACAACCACAAAATAAATGACAAAGTATTGTTGAAAATACAGAGTTGTGATCACGGATTCCTAACCCTCATGTCATCTCACTTTCAACTGGAAGAAATGACTAAAGGATGAAAAAGATGGGGGAATGTGTGTGTGTGTGTGTGTGTGTGTGTGTGTGCAGGGTTTAGAATTGCTGTATCAGCTGTTTGGGAACGGTATAAAGTATCATCCATTTGCTATGACCTCAGAGGATTTTTGTGGGGTTGTCTGGCAGTAGGAGCCAGACAGAAGAAAGAAAACAATGGCTGACTCAGAACTACGCAATCTGATTTAGATGAGATTCAGGCAAAATCCCATTAAAATGACCTTATTTGTAAGGGTGAGGAATGGAGGTGAGGTGGGACAGAGGCAATGGCTCCATGCGGCTTCTCTTGAACCACCACGCTTCCATGGTATTCTTAAGTAGCCGCCTGGGAGATCTGAGGCCCAGAGCTGTCAGTTCAAACAGCATTGGCCAGAGCAATTCCCCGAAACATCAAGAAGGTTATGTGCCGTTCCTTGCATCATTGCTAGGTGAACTGAAAAACAGTTCAGTTTAAGGCTGGCCTCAAAAGCACCTCACGACAAATGCAGGGGTGAGCCCAAACAAGCAAAGAGAGGAGCTTTTTCTTGACAGACCCCAGGGGCTGATCTCTTCCTTTGCCTGTAAGGCTGTAGGATCCAGAATTCAGTCTGCTTTCATCAATAGCCCCTTCAACCTAATATCCACAAGGACTCGAATGCTTTCCATGTGCAGTGAGGGATTGAGGAAAAGCCACCCAGGTGATTTTGAGGGACACTACAGGCCAGGATTTCCCTCGTTTCCTCGAAGTAAAACAAGAACAAAATAAACATCCAAACTTACAGGCCAGGTGTGAGATGAATGCAAAAATTTACAAGGAATTACTTAAGGGAAAGAAGTGGTTGTGGGCAAAGAGAATAGGAAATTTAGTAACGTTTAAATAAATGTTAACAGTATAGTAAGCACTAAAGTAATGGAAGACAATTATTGAAAGAGACAAATATGTAAAAGAAAGAACAAACTAGTTGTAAAACTGACCAAGACAGTCTTTGCCTTCACCTCAGCTAGGCTAAACTTTAGACAAGTTTCTTCCAGACTATTGGCCCAGGGGCCTCCCTTCTTTTAGAGTATTTACTTTAGAAAACTTGCAATTGCAAATTATCTCTCTGCTTCTGTGAGAACTGAGTCTTTTCCTAGCCTCTTGCCTGTTTTATAACCCAGAAATGTCTTTCTCAGGGACCTGGGAGCTATCCCTTTGAAATGTAATCACCAAATAAGATAGCACCCCGTCTCCTAGTCTCTGTGGGACAGTAGGAGTCTAACTTCAATAAGTACCAATTAGCAAAGATGTATAGCCTAATCCTATGGATCAATTACCCCCCACTGTCCTCCAGTAACTTTCTATTGGCTCACCCGAGGGCTTGAAAACTTTCCAGCCTTTCCTCTCAGCAGAGTTCAGTTCAGTCTCTCTCCCTTATTGCAATAGTTTCCGATAAAATCTTTTTTGCATATTTAACTCTCTCCAGTGCAATTTTTCTTTGACAAAACCCGCATCACTCCAGTAAAACCTAGTGTATAGTCTAGCATACATGTGAGTCAGTAAAATGATAAACTTTTCATCATTAATTGATACAACGATGTAATTTCCTTCTAGAAGTTGAATTGAAAGAAAAAGTTAACTCCAGATACAGTAGATTCAAAGCAAAGAAATAACTAAAAATAAAAAGTAGAAGATAAAGCTTTAAGTTAAATTAAAATTTCCAAAGAAGTGATCATTACACAGAATAATATATCCAAAAAATATACAAAACTAAGAATATTTTAAGAAAAAAATCCCTAGTAATCCAAAGAGAAACCAAGAAATTTCTTTCAACTTTTGACAGACCATGTGGACAGAATAAAAAATAAGGATATGGGAGGCTTTATCTTGGAATCAATAAGTTTTATTTACTAGCTACAAAATATTTTCAGAATTTTTAAATTCTATCAATGCCACATACCTCTTAAATTTAAGATGATTATTGCTGTTTGCAAGAAAAATTAACAATATAATACATATAACCACACTACATTGATTTTAAATTAGTTACTGATTGCAGAAATTTTAAATTGTTGCCAGGGAAACAATTTAAATTGTGAGAGGAGTGTATCTTAGAATTAGGGACGTACCAAACATATAGCAATTGTTTACATCTTTATTCAAAGATTATAGATTCCTTAAAAATGCCTTTCAACCTTTATTCTTTAAATATATATATATATATATATATATACCCTAGAGACTTGCATACTTAGGTGCTAGAAGTAACATGTACAAGAACAGTCAGAGAAGCGTTCTTTACAAAATGGCCAGTGTTAATTACTACTGGGAACAATTACAATCTTAGCATCATAGAATTAACATATTGCATTATTTTTATTTAAAGGAAAATGTAGAACCTTAATTTTTTTAGTATTAAAAAGAATGAGATTAAGTGAACTAAACATTGCATCAAGAAACTAAAAGAAAGAAATATAATGAAATAAATCTGTGGGGGAGAAGGATGTCTCAAGAAGGGGTTTAATAAATTATTGAATAAAATAAAAGGAAAATTTAGCCATATTTGAAAACAAATCATTTAACCTTGTCTCTGAAAATAGCTATAAAGTATAACAAATACGTTTTCTTTCCGTTAATGTACATATTCTATTTTTTTCTTCAGTGCCCACATATTATTTAACAAACATATAATTGCACTTGCCACTGAGTCAGACCCTGGGGGATAAATATACAGTAGGCAAAACACACAAGGCCCCTGTCTTTGAAGGCCCGTGGTCTGGTGGAGAAAAGAGACAACATGATAAGTTACACGAGTGAGTCCTAGAGGTGTAATGAGACAGCAGACGGATACTCCTTATCTAGATCTGTGACGTCACGTAACCAAGTAAGGGGTTGGGTTGGGGAAGACGACGTTTCTGGCAGAGGAAAGACATGTGCAAAGGCATGAAGTGAGAGAATACAATAGCATTTTTCAAAGGAATCCAAGGTGATAGTACTTGTGTGTGTGTGTGTGTGAGAGAGAGAGAGATGTATTTTAACTGCAATGTTCAATTATGAGCATTTCAGGAGATGAGAGAAGGATGTGTACAAGCCCCCACTATAAAGGACTCATAACAAAAGTGCTTAGTAATACTAGATTATTTATTAGAAAAAGTGCAGAACTGGAGTGCTGACAAATGTCTGAATGTTAAAGAGTTGCTACTCGCATTTTCTTTAAAAAAAAAAATACATTTTCTTTTCCCAAGGTTAGCACCTTGTAAAACACCTTCCTTCTTTTTTTTTGTTTTCTTATTCTTCCCTCCAAAGCCCCCCAGTACATAGTTGTAGACTCTAGTTGTGGGTCCTTCTGGCCCCAATATGTGGGACGCCACCTCAACATGGCTTGATGAGCGGTACCATGTCCGCACCCAGGATCTGAACTGGCGAAACCCTGGGCTCCCAAAGTGGAACTTAACCACTCAGCCACGGGCAGCTCTGTATTTTCTTTATTTTATTGAGAAAGTGGTAAAATGTAAATAATTATTTTTGGAAATTAAGTTCAAAATAAGCTTTTATATTTTGAGCCATAAAATCCCGAAAGTTCATGATAAATTCATATTTATCTGATTTAATGTTTAGTCCTGGATATAGATGTATCGCAAGAAAAGACGTATAGGTACTAGATTAATTTTTTTGAAAAAGAAGCCCAGTTTCTTCAGTTAAATATATTATTCAGATAAATAACTTACATGACATTAATTCATGCATTGTAACCCTATGTAAACTTTGAAAATTATTATGGAAAACATGAAACTTTCATATATAAATGGTCAAATGAAAACTGCACATCAGATCAGAATTACTAGATTTCCATTAGAATAAATCTAACACATATGCATATGCATAGGTAAATGAGTGCTGTGTTTTTCACTGGGTGAAGAGATTAAGCTGATTTTTGTGTTCTTTTATAATCACATAATATGAATAAATGCCATATTTTCAAATCTTGGTATTCTATGTAATTTCATTCACTTAAGTTGTATTTATTATTGGGCATCACAGATTTTTGAAATGATGAATGTTATGTTCTTTTTATGTCATGCATGAATAGCTTCTATGATCTTATTAATATCATTATCCTACATCTGAACAGCTTTTAAAATACTGATAGCTGTGCTGGCCAGTAATTTTGTCAAGACTGAATTTCTTTCTGTGTGATTTTTTATTTACTTATTTTCTCAAAATTGAATACTAAGACAGTTTAGTAAGTATGCCTTAAAGAAAACTGTTTGCTCGGCCCAGCATGTAGTGAAATGCTTTAATTGTGAAATCAATTATTTTGCACAAAACAAATTCAATTCAAATAGAGGCTCACAATAACTGAGTGTCAGATTGCACGGTAGGATGCACTGGAGCAATTTGGGGCTTTTCATTTTATTCTGTCCTACTGTAAGTCCCTATAGGCAACGTTCTCCAGTTGTCATTCTTATAATACGGCTCTATCAGCATTTGATCTATTCGGCAGTAGGAAATAAACTATATAGATGTCAGTCCTCCAAAGATATCTTGCTACATGCATTCTCAAAGATAGAAGTGTAAACAACTACTTGAAAATTCTGATCTTGTGTTTACATTGACATCTGCATTTTGAATAGTCTGCATAAAACTTAGGAATGAGAATTTCTTTAATTATTGTTTTACAGGCCTTGTAAGGAGAGGAATCTTTTCTCAAATATGAGCCTAGAATTTTCTCTCTGAAGTTAGACACGTGGAACAAGTGGTCTGAGAAAATTAATAACTAGAAGGATTAAACAAAATAGAGCGTCAATTTATAATGACATACTTTATAATATCAGTAGTATATTTATTAAAGTAGCTCAGGAGAACTTTCAATAAAGACGTAATTCATGAGAGTGAATTTTAGTTGGGAAACCAAATAGTTCATACCATATTTTTTTTTTTTTTTAAAGATTTTATTTTTTCCTTTTTCTCCCCAAAGCCCCCCAGTACATAGTTGTATATTCTTCGTTGTGGGTCCTTCCAGCTGTGGCATATGGGACGCTGCCTCAGCGTGGTTTGATGAGCAGTGCCATGTCCGCGCCCAGGATTCGAACCAACGAAACACTGGGCCGCCTACAGCGGAGCGCGCAAACTTAACCACTCAGCCACGGGGCCAGCCCCAGTTCATACCATATTTTAGAAGCAGATCATCACTAGGCACCTTTTGTATAATGCAGGAGGAATCTTTATTTAATTTAGAATGTGTATCTAGTGTTTATTTATTGTTCTTTCTTTTATTTTCTCTTTTGGTGAGGAAGATTGGACCTGAGCTAACACCTGTGCCAATCTCCCTCTATTTTGTACGTGGGATGCTGCCACAGCTCAGCTTGATAATCAGTGTGTAGGTCCACACCCAGGATCCAAACCCATGAACCCTGGGCCGCTGAAGTGGAACACGCAAACTTAACCACTATGCCACTGAGCTGGCCCCTTTATTGTTTATATTTTGTACCAGTAATTTAATTTGAACATATATTAGTAATAACCTTCTACATAAAAGACCATAAGTAGGGTAAATGGTTAGATAGGATATGTTAAGATATTAAAGTAAGACAATGTTTTCTTACCTTTCTCATATTTATATAACTGAGATGTTGTAAATACCTGATGGAAAATAAAATTGATTTTGATATATTAGAAGCTTAACAAATCCATGTTTAAACTCATAGCATGACTTGCATCCATCATGTTCTTGAATTTATTTATAATGTGGAGCATTAAAAGAGAAAGAGCAGCCAGATAGAATCTCCAAAGTTGCCTGAGGAAGAAAAAGCTTTGCCTGTGGCTCAACCAGAAACAAAATGAACCATGAGTAGAACTATCTGCAGCAGAAGTTAATCAGGGACAGTGAAATTGCCTGTTTTCTGAACAATACACACTTTAGCTGAATGATGCCTCAATGCTCCTATGTTTTTAATAGTCTGTGAGTCCAGAAAATATAAGCTAGATGAACATCTTGGCAAGCTATATCTTCAACCCTCACCTCAAATTCAACTTCATCTGGGAAACTTGCCATAATTGATTGGAAAAGAAGTACAAATTCTCTCCTGTGCATATAGCGATAAAGAAAGTTTCTAGCCTATTTTCCCAAGTGAACCATGAACCATTAAAAATAAGCCACACTTAAAACAATCTTTTCCAAGTGATCAATTTTCCTTAGATTATAAGTTTGAAAATGGCAGAGATCGTACTGAAAGAGAATATTCAGAATATGTGGGAAAAAGTCAAGAAAACACAAATGTTAAATAAGTAAATTTATTGACCGTTTCACCAACTTTTCTGACCTTTGCTTAGTAGTATTTGTATATTTTCTATTCTGTCATGGGTTTCAGTGTCATAATATTCAAAAAATAAAAGTAGTTCTAATTCAATTGAATGAAAACTTTGAATATTTGTCATGTAGCTCTCTTAATCCTTGAGGGAGTTGTCTGATTCAATTTTCCTTTACTTTCTCTACTCTTTAACCTACAGCGAAGCAAAATAACAAGAAAGCTAAGAGCGGAGAGGTAATTTCGTTTTAAAAATATCTGGGGGAGTTGCAGATGAATTCAGACAGTTTCTCCCACTTTTTTGATTCCTGCTTCCCAAGGCGCCCCCTTTCAATTTCTTTATCTTGTGTCAACAGGCTATAAGATTTCTGCAAAGGAATACCTCATTTTCCTGGTTGACAAACTAAAAATAGTTTGCTTAAAGAATGCAGAGAGAACAGGATTTTCATATTGCTTTCCTTGCTGTTTCTTTTCTTCATGATGATAGCATCAGTCAAAGCCATTCCCGTCAGCAAGTTCCTGACACCCTGAATGGCTGAACACAGGGAAAACTTGTTGGGGAGCAAATTTAACTGTCACCTTTTTTTCTAGTCCATCCATGCCCGGTGACTTGGGGAACCCAAAGGCATATCTAAGGAAAGCACATGGGAGTGGTCTGGGAACAATTCCCACCTTGTTATCCACAACTGGAGAAAGACAATATGTGGCAAAGGAAATGGAAGGAAGGGCAGTATCTGTGCTCTAAAGGAAGCAATGATCTGGCAGACAGCAAAACGTATCTCTAATAGGGATGAGAGAAGGGAATGCGGAAAATAAAAATGATTTGGGAAACATGATGGGGCTTTGATGGAGAGAGATCTCTTCAGAGATAGTGCACAATTGGCCTAAGGAGATTTGAATGTGCCCTAAAATTATTGGCAATTTCCAGCCCATAGTGATCTTTGTCTCTTTTATTTTTTTCTGTCTGTATGCAGAATTCTGTATTCTGTATGCAACCTGCTATGCATAACCTCAGATGTTATGTTCCATCATTTTATACATTTCCAGAGTTCAAGATGAACAGGTAGGAAGCCCACTGTCTTTTGAGGTCAATGCAAAATATTTAATATTTAGGTGCTGAGTTGAAAATGGAGAGTGAGTGTTAAAAACATGGAAAAGGAAAGAAAAGGAATCTTCTATGGAGTTAAGTGCTCTGGTTAAATTTAATGAATACAGCCTATGTTGTGAGGATTGAAAGAATTATAGGAAAAACTCTGCACTTCAGTGGAAAATTGTGAATTTTCTGGAGTATACTTTTGCAGGTTATCTGATTCTGATCCCATGGGAGTTATTTTACAACAATGTAAAATAATTCTTATCTATAGACAAAAAATACATTGTGTCAGATGGCGCTTAAGTTGACTTCCCTTCCTCGCCATGGAAAAAGCCAGTTTCTGTCTATTTGTAATTTCCTTTCAGCCATCCTTTATATAAATTTGTGTTTCTTTGACGTCTTTAAATGAATTATAACGTCTGTCTGGTATCTTCAATATAAGTTAAGTAAAATCTTTAACACATGTTCGTTTATGTCTATATGAAAATTAACCATTTAAAAAATATTCTTTAACAGAGGTAATATGTGTAAAAACAGTTAGAAACTTGCCTGGTGTAGGGAGAGAAGAATATATGTTGCAATTGTTGTTATGAGCCAGCATTCTTGATTCTAAGTGCTGGGACACAGTCATGATTAAAACTGAAGAAGGTCAGAGTGTAGTGAGAGAATCAAGTAAATAAATAGTTCCAGTACAATGTGTTAAGAAATGTAATTGAGCTCAGCACAAGATCCTACATAAATGTGGGTAGAACAGCAATTGACTCTGCCTTAGGGTCAAGAGAAAAATGGATGAGGGGCGCCAACATTTAAGAGTTGGATTAGAAAAAGAATTAGTCAATCACATTATTGTCCCCAGCTATCCCTGATGAATAACTATAATCAGACATTGTAATATTAAATGCAGACTCCGGAGAAAGGCAATGAGTGAATAAGCTCTCTTTTACTCAATCAGAACTAAAATGAGCTTGAACACAAGGTCACATTTACTAGTACCAGGAAGTCAGCAAAGATCCAAAGTGTAATGTTCTCTATTTGACATGTGTAGACTTAACCGGGGCTGCGTCCATGATAGCCAAGGACAAATAAAAGAGAGAATTGCAAAATAAGTACGAGGAAGCTTATAAAGCAAGGTTACGTTGAAATAAAAATTTAATGCTAACTTTTTTTTAAGGTAATCCCATTAGAGGGAAATGACATAAGAAGGAAAAGTAACAATACTACGTTGAAACCCTGTGTCTCTGTTCAATGTCCTTTTATACTCACTTTATCATTGTAACCTCAGAAAGAAGACCCTTTGAATTCATTTGAGGAAGGAAATACTAACACTGTGTTGTAGTTGAGGACTCCCAAATAGAGAGAGGCTTTTGTATTAAGATCTGTGACTATCATGATAAATGCTTTCATGTCATGGAGTTCATAGTTTCAAAAATAATTTCTATGTACAGTATTTCCTTTAATTTCCTAATTGCTGAAAAGGAGGTTTCATTTTTCACATTTTACAGGTGAGAAAGCTGAGCCTTAGAGAAGTAAATTTTCTCATGCCAAGTTAAACAGCTGTACATGGCACCCTGCTTTTCAGGTTCTGCATGCTGCCCTTTTTCTACTATAAGTTGCTTCTCAGTAAATATGGAACCTTGTGCTTTGGAGATGCTAGGGTTTGTGGAATTCGGGGTTGAGGACCCGTTAGGGCGAGGGATAGAGTTTGAGATTAGAATCAGGCTCTAGTGCTTTGTCTCTAATCCCCAATTTCTTTAAATGCCAGAAGAATGGGTCGGACAGAGATGGCAAAGGAGCCAGTTAGGCCAAAGAAGGAAGGAAGCCCATCCTTCCTTCTGTCCCACCTCCATACTGTGATATGTGGAGGTTATAAAGAAGAATTATATGCTATAATGTAATATTTAGCAAGTCATAGTTAGTTTACCTCTTGCCTTCTGAAAGAAATGCATTTCAGTCTTACAAAAAGGACACAGGATTTCGATTTGGATCAAAGGTAAAGATCTTTGATGTAAAGATCGAGGTAAGTCCCAACAACCCCACATAATCTTATTAATTTCATAGTATAAGTATAGATCTTTCTTGTTCATCTTCATTGCATAGGACCCAAAACTGCAATTCGTTCTCAAATTCAGTTTGAGTCATTGTCGTTCTTTGCTGCAAGCCTGAGGTATTGACTAATTTATCAACTTGCAGAACCACTACCTAGGGTTTGTCAGGTTATGCCCTTCAGAAGTTGCCCAGACACACAAATGAGGGAACTCAATTCCAGCCCACGTTCCACCTGTCCTCCCTTCCTGCAGGGGAGCACCTGGAGTTGGGCTGCAATCACACGGAGGGGGTACTCACTCGTTTTTATTCACACCAAGGCACTGTGTGTGCTAGCCAAGGTAGTGATGACGGAGAATATAAACAGCAGGGAGCACACTGGAAACAGCGGTCAAGTAGGTGAGGTTCACCCTTAGAAACCCTCACTTCTGTTTTCTATGCCCCTGCTGCTGCTCGGCAGCCTCTTGTCCTCCTCACTCCCTCTGCTCTAGTGCCCTCTACCTCTTCCAGAATACTCATCTCCAACGAGTAACTCAAAAAGCATAAGTGACGAAGTAAGGCTTCTTTGGGAAGCTTATACCTTGCTAAATAGATCACTAAAGTGTAAAATTGCAAAAATTAATGAGATTTTGTTTTTACATTCCATGGCATATCACTTTACAGAGTTTCTGTTTTTTAAGTTTAGTGACAAAGTGAAATTTGAGGAGTTTATGACACCTCCATCATGGATCCCATTCCCCACTCATTCTTGAGTATGAGTCACAATAATGAGGGAGGAGTGTTGATCTGGAATGGCCCAATTCTAGGTTCTCAAGCCTATGGATAAAAGTTTCAAAGGGAGGAAAGTCATGGGACATGAACACATAGTCTCTTTCCATTCTCACTCTTTTTTCCATGTTTCCTGGTTGGGAGATAACGAGGACTCTGCTTTAAAGTAAGCTCGAACTGTCTCCTTTTTATCTCTAGCTTTTCATCTATTTCACTTCCGGATGGTTTGGTTTTTCTTGGTAGCCACCAGGCCCAAGGGCTGCTTTCTTGGATGAGCAGCCTGTGGTAGGTGACCCAGGGCAGCTCTGCTGGGGAGAGTTGAGTAGATGCTCTCTCTTGCTTGTTCATTCTTCTAGACTTCCTTCATCTTACCACTCTTGAATGAGATCTTTTCTGGCATCAGAGACTCTGATTTACTCTTAGAAGTTCCAAAGCAGCTATTGCAGACAATGAAGGAGACACCACAGGTCTAAGCATAGGTCATTAGACTTCTGTTCTGTGGATAGGAGTTAAAGTCCAAACCAACAGTGATTTTGTTTCCTTTAGATATATACCCAGAAGTGGAATTGCTGGATCATATGGTGGTTCTATTATTTATTTATATATTTTTTTTTGCTGAGGAAGATTGGCCCCAAGCTAACATATGTTGCTAATCTTCCACTTTTTGCTTGAGGAAGATTGTTGCTGAGCTAACATCTGTGCCAAGTCTCCTCTATTTTGTATGTGAGATGCTGCTACAGCATGGCTTGATGAGCAGTGTACAGGTCCACACCGGGATCCAAACCCATTAACCCTGGGCTACCAAAGTGAAGCTTGCAAACTTAACCATCATGCCACTTGGCTGGCCCCTGGTAGTTCTATTTTTAATTTCTTGAGGAACGTCCATACTGTTTTCCATAGTGGCTGCACCAATTTACATTCCCACCAACAGTGCATAAGTGTTCCCTTTTCTCCACATCCTTGCCAGTACTTCTTTTTTCTCTTATATTTTTGATAATAGTCATCCTAACAGCTGTGAGGTTATATCTCATTGTGGTTTTGATTTGTATTTCCCTGATTGTTAGTGATGTTGAGCACCTTTCCATGTACCTGTTGCTTATCTGGATACCTTCCTTTGGAAAAATGTTTATTCAAGTCCTTTGTCCGTTTTTTAATTCGATTACTGGGTTCTTTTGCTATTGAGTTGGATGAGTTCATTACACGTTTTGGATATTAATCCTTTTTCCTATGTATGGTTTGCAAATATTTTCTCCCATTCTGTAGGCTGCCTTTTCATTTGTTGATCATTTCTTTTGCTGGGCAGAAGCTTTTTAGTTTGATGTAGTCCCATTTGTTTATTTTCAGTTTTGTTGCTTGTGCTTTGGGGTGTCATATCCAAAAAATTACTACTATCCCCAAAGAGATAATCTGCACCCCCATGTTCATTGCAGCATTATTTACAGTAGCCAAGACATGGAAACACCCTAAGTGTCAATTGATGGATGAGTGGATAAAGTAAATATGGTATGTATATAGAGAGGGAGAATGGAATACTATTCAGTCATAAAAAAGAACGAAATTCTGCCATTTGCAACAACGTGGATGGACCTTGAGGGCATTACACTAACTGAAATAAGACAGACAGAGAAAGGAAAATACAGTATGATCTCACTGATATGTGGAATCTAAAAATAAAAAACAAACATACAGAAACATAAATCAGATTGGAATTTGCCAGAGGTGGAGATGGGGTGGGAGAATTGGGTGGAGGTGGTCAAAATGTACAAACTTCCAGTTCTAAGATAAAGAAGTTGTGGAGATGTCATGTACAGCGTCATGGCTGTAGTTAGCAATACTGTAGTGTGTATTTGACAGTTACTGTGAGAGTAGATCTTGACAGTTTTTATCTCAAAGAAAAAAATTTGTAAGTATGTGAGGTGACGGATGTGAACTAGAATTATTGTGGTGATCTTTTGCAATATCTACATATATCAAATCGTTATGTTGTATACCTTAAACATATACAATGCTATATGTTGATTAGATCACAACAAAACTAGAAAAAATAAAGTCCAAACTAATAATAAGGCAGTTGTTGACCCTACTTTGGCAGTCACGGTGAGGTGTTTACGTTCCTACTCTGCAGGGATACGGTGATGCAAGATTGTCCTGGATTGCCTCCACTTTTCAGGCATATTCTTTGGTTCTGAACAAAGAAAGAAACATATTAGGAGTTATCGCCCCTCCGATGGAACAGATCCTGTTGAGGAGCTAATTCTCTGGACTCCTACTGCCTGGGTTCAAATCTCAGCTTCACACCTTGCTGGCTGTATGATCTTGAACCAGCCTCCCTTTCTTCACCTTTAAAATGAGGAAAATGAAAACTATTTCCTAGAGTACTGTGGGATTTAAATAAGAAAATACATGTAAAGGCTTAACACAGTGCCTGAAAAACAGTAGCACCCGATAAGCATTAGCTATTAATAAAATAATTCCCATTACCACTTTCTCATGAATTACATCTTTTGGATTTGGGGAACAATCTATTGTACTGTTGCTTAATTGGATGGACCTCCAGGAAAATCTAATCAGTAAGATGTCAGTATCTTATTGTTGGTATAAATATACTCTGATATAATTTGATATAATTGTACTGTTTCTGCCATAGATACAGTCTAATTTTCAGCTTAATGTGTTTCTCTACTTGGAAACTTAATTTAGGCAATAATCCTTTCTGACTGGACTCCAGAGAGGGTCATGAATGAATACTGAGCTGCAACAATGGCAGGGCGTGTTTCTGTATTTCAATCTAAATATGGAAAAAACACACTCCTTATGTCTTTTCCCAGTTGCTTGATAAGTCAGTTTGATGTTAAAATGACAAGAGATCATTTCCTGGGGACATCACTTATTGGCTGTTACTCTGATGGCCTCAGAGGATCCAGAATTGATATTCCAGTGCATCCCCCAAGTTCTCTGATGTGATACACGGATACTGCTTTGCAAGTCAAAACTGGAATCAGAGAATGATAGAACCACAGTCCATTAGAGCTGCAAGGGATTTAGGAAAGTATCTAGCCAAAACTCTGATACAACTAAAACACACGTGGAAAGGCTTTCCAGAGCGCCTTCTCAGCCTCTACCTTGATCCCTTCAGCAGTTCTGGGAGTCAATGTTAGAAAGCATCACTTATTTGAAGAAACTAAGCCGCTTCCCAAAGTCCACAATACCCACATTCACGAGCAGGTTTGAGAATCAAACGAAGCCTTTTGACTAGAAAATTGGAGTATAAGCCTCATAGCTAGTTATTAGATGACTTATCAGAGAATTTAGAAAGAAAGGTAAATAAGAATATCATATGGAATCCAAGATACCATAAGGAAGACGACTGACTCGGGAACTCAGGGCTTCTACTTCGGTGTAGATATTCATAGAGCAAAAAATGGTATTCTGCCACATATATAGAAAACACATTAGGACAAGAGAAAAACACATGGATGCTTCTGAATTGGACGCAAAACTTTCTTTAGCTGTGAGGCCCAGTAAAGACACAATTTCAATGCCTATTATGTTCTCATATGGAGAAATGTCATAATGCGAACTGGTGACAGAATGAGCTCTGTAGAGCCACACACTTTACAGACATAGCAGATAAGGCACCGCAGGATCCACAGCTATACTTATTTATTTTGCCAACAATATTTGTCATAGGAAATAAAGTCAAAACATTGTAATAAGCTAGTTTCCAACACGAAATAGACTTTCAAACCCCAGAGAATTCTTGGGGAAAAACAAAAATGAAACAAAGAATTCTTAACTAGCTTAGCCTATCACCCACTCATGTTTCTGTATCAGATCTGGGTCATAAATTTCATTACATTCCAGTTTTCTCGATTATATTGTTCTGTCTCAGAAAGAAAGTCAGCTCTTGTTTATCTAAGATCTAGAGGCAGACAGAATACTTAAATACCAATGCTCATATTTAGAGAAATGGATTTTTCATAGTCATATGAAAAGAGCTTGCCGAGTAAGAAAAGAAGATCATATATGTGGTTTTTCGTACAATACTCCACCTATACTAGTAGTATGTCTCAGCATTAAAAAAAATGTATTTCAAGTCTGCTTAAAAACAACCAACCAACCATAATAACAACAAGCTCTCACTGTATAAGAAGGAACTCGTAGACTTTAACTTTACACGTGAAATTAAATACTAACCCCCAGAGATCAGGAGGATATCGAAATTGGGCCAAGCGGTTATAGAATGATAATCTTCAACTCCGGGAAACGTTTATTTGACATACTCTCTGTAAAACACTCTGCTAGGAACTATGTACCCGTAGGTGCATCCAAAGGTGGAAAGATATATGTATATCTTTTAGGTATCCTTTAAGATCTTATAGGTTACTAGGAAAAGTGTGTGTGTGTACGTGTGTGTGTGCAATATTCAATCATATACCTATGGTACAAGGTAAGCTATGCTGCATCTTCTAGTAGCGATCAGAGAACACAGCATTTCAGGCCAGAGAAAGCGCCTTATGAGTAGTAATGTTGATGCTGCTGATGCTCAGTCTTCTGCTGAATTCTTGATGGGACCTCTCTGTACATCTCTGGAATTCTGTCCTGTGCAACCCTCCCCTCTCTAGTACTTTTTGTTGTAAATGCCAGTTGCTAAGGACTCTCAGCTCCATCTCCTCAACTCAAGAAGTCAGCTGGGGTCTGCCTAGGTTCCCGTCCCTGCACTGTAGCCTGGAAACTCATTCCAGGCAGTAAGCTGGAACCATCAGAGGCATCACCTTATTTGGTCCCTGTCTCTCAGGGTTTACTGTTTGGCATCACTTGATGTCCATTGTCTCAAAGACGATTGTTTCACATATTTTGTCTGGGTTTTTGTGCGATATGGGTGGGAGGGCGAATCCTGTATCTGTTACCCCATCTTGATGAAAAGTGGAAATCTTCATCGATTCTTTACTACTCTGAAAAAATTGCTGATTTGCCAGTGAGGAAACTGAGGCTTTAGCAGTATTAAATAACTTCCTGAATTTCACACAGAACGTGAGTGTATGAGGCAGTGTTTCTACTCAAATCTTTAGGCAAGTAGGGTCCAGGAGCCTCTGGAATGAGGTGAATGGTTTGTGCCATTTGTTCTAAGTTTCAGGGAAACCACTCTCTCTTTGGTATGCTTCACATTTGTTCATCTTTCCTCAACCCTTCCCATCATCAGAGTGCTTAGATACAAACCATATGTTTTATGCTGAACACCTGCTTTCTTTCTGGGAGTGTAGAATTTTGGTATGTGCTAGGCAGAAGGTGCCTACACAATCAGCCCCATTAAAAAGCCAGGACATGGAGTCTCAAAGCTCGATGGAGCTTTCCTCCTAGACAACATTTCACAAGTCTTGCCGCAACTGTTGCTTGAGGAATGAAGAGTGTCCTGTGTGACTCCATTGAGAGAAGCCTCTCAGAAGCTTGCACTGGATTTCCTCTGACTTCACTTCATGTGCCTTTTCCCTTTTCTGACTTTACTTTGTACCCTTTTGCTGTAATAATTACAGACAGGAGTACAACTATGTGCTGAGTCCTTCAAGTCCTCCTAGAAAATCCGGAGGTGGTGTTGGGCATCCCTGACACACAGTGATAATATCTTTTGTTGATGATATTACGTGGAACCAGGGACCATACTGTGAGAATTTTAATTGGTTCATTATATTTAGAGAGTCACTTGGAAATATGTATCAAAATTTATTGTGACATATTTATGTGTATGCCCTTTGATTTGGTAATTGCATTAATTGAAATTTTACCTAAGAAAAAGAACATGAGCACACTCACACATACATGCACACACAAATACATACACACAAAACCGCATAACTCTTCAATCTTACGCATACATTTGAATAACTGGAGACTATTCATCAATGCAGGACTAACCAAATAAGTTATGACTCATCTGAATATCAGCCATGCTCTGTTATGATTTGTGAGAAATTTATTCTGATTGGTTTGTGCCTTTTTTGATGCCTTGTTAAAATATTTGATCTTTTTCACTGGTTAGATCTATACAAGACACTATGCATACTGTATATACTATACCATAATGCTATGAAAAAAATTTAGATAGATAAGCACTTCCCAAATTGCTTACAGTGAATTAGAACATATTTTCAAGCTGTCAACAGATAATTTAGGCAAACACAGAAAATCACATCACCAGGGAGTAGAACTTTGACAATTTCCTAAATATTTGAGTGGCCTGTTATTTATGCTAACAAGTGAATAGGCACCCATTGTCATAGGGAAAGGACTAATTATGACCTTTTTTTGCCTGACAAAGGCTGTTCTTCTCAAAACCTCTTGAAAGAGCTAGGTAAATTTTTTTTTTGAAAGATTTGAAAACCTCATGAGAGGAAAGGAATTATGACCCCAACTTCATTCTTTTGAGGTTCAGTCTTCTATGATCTCAACAGATGGAGATAATTCCATCCAAGTCCCACTGGTGGGAAAGAGCCCTAAAAAGACTAATTAACATGCCCACCCCATTAGACATAGCCCTCCGTGTTCCCATTGGTAGAGGGGGAGCTTAATGTATTTTCAATAAGTTTGTGTTACATGACCTATGTCTTAAATTTAATTTTACTAAATCTTTTTGTCACTTAGAGTAAATATTCAATATTTTTAAATATATGTTATCTGAGCATTTGCATGCTTTAGAACATCCTTTGTGACTTTTATATAGGAAAACAGCTTATTTGGGTAAAATATTTTTCTTTAAAAGCCAATGGTTTTGTTCCATTATCTTTTGTTTCTCATTAGTTGTGGCAGAGAAATGAAAGCTAATACAATTTTGGTTCCATCATAAGTAAACTTACCTTTTCCCTGTCCCTCTCCATTGGGCTATTTATAGGCATTTTTCATTATATTTGCAAGTCAAAAATTAATTTCAGTATCCATGTCACCACACAAAGTGGGCATTCTCTTGACCAATGTGCATAAAGAGCCAATTATTATGGCATCAGCTTTTGAGAAAGGAAAAAAGAAGTTTATTGTGAGGTCGACCTGCAAGGAGACAGGAGGCAATGCTCCCAAATCTGCCTCCCCAGTCCACGGTTTTGGGCAAAATTTAAGAGATTAGAGAGAACAGTCAGGTATGCAGAAATGTTGGTTCGGCAGGTTTTGATTGGAGAGCTTTAAACATTTATTGTAAGTTTTTAAACATTTAAGGTAAGATGTGGAAGGGGCTTTAACACCAGATCTTCCTCGACAACGGATCCCTCGCTTCTGATAAGAGTCTGACTTCCACGTTCTGGTGGTGTCCCTGTTCTTTGGTTCTGTGGTAGGGGGAGGATCTTTGGTTCTGGGGTCATTTCGGGTCAAGATTTTCTCCTCTGCACGTGCTCTGGCTGCTGTGACTTGCAAATGTTTGGCTTGCTCCTGAAAAGCCTTCTGTTGATAAGATAGAGTCAGTTTGAACTGGTCCTAGAGGGCCCACAGTTAAGTCTACACAAAGGAAGGTTACATCTGTCAATGTTACATAAAGTATAATGAGCTCCTTCAGTATTAATATGCAGGTCTTTTCCAGTTTAGGAATATTTCCTATTATTTTATTTTAAATACTGGTCCTATTTATTCTGATTCTTACTTCAGTTATGTTGATGACCCATATGGATATTGCCAGTTCAATTCTCTATAGCTATCAATGTTTTCACGTATTTGTGGTTCACCATCTGCAACCCTAAGTAGCATTTCTGTAGTATCAATTTTTTATTGATTCCAAATGAATTAATTGTAGGGAAATAGAAACTTGGTTATCAAAAATCCCCAAATCCAAACTAGCTATCTCTATAGCTATAGCATTCTTTCTTTCTGCGAGTTTCCAGAATTAAAAAAACAAAAAACAAAAAACAAACAAAAAAAACACTGCCTAAACCAAAGCGACTCCTTGGTCTGTGTCTATGTATAATATCGACAAAAATTAATTTAAAATATTGGGATAAATACAAGAAATATCATCCATACATATAAGAAGAAAGGAAAATGTCACTTCAACTAAGAACATAAAATGAGACTTGCCTAAAATGGAAATTTCTGAATATGAAAACCTATTTTAATATTCCCACAATCTCCATTAATGAGTAGATTAGTTCAAATATTTAATAAAATGTATGAAAAATACTACAAGCACTTTTGTTTCTAGAATTTGATAAATTATTCCCAAGGTTTTCTAGAGAAATATATGTCAATCAGAGCTCACCATAGAAAGACTGTCAACAAATAGCTATGGAATGAATAAGAAAGGTTATAAAAGTTTAGCAAAACAATTCTAAAACATATCTTGGACTATCTGAAAATAAATTATGTGGCAGTGCTTCAGCGTTAGTTTCCTGTGGCTACTATAACAAGTTACCACAAATTTGGCTTAACACAACAGAAATGCAGTCTCCCATAGTTCGAGAGGCCAGAAGATGAAAATCAGTATCGTTGGGCTCAATTCGAGGTGTGCACAGGACAAGCTCTTCTGCACACATGACCGGTGAATCTGTTCTTTGCTTCTTCCAGCTTTTGGTGGCTGCCAGCATTTCTTGGTTTGTGGACACGTCACTCCACTCTTCAAGGCCAGGATCTTCAAATGTCTCTCTGCTCTGCCTTCACATCCCCTCCTCTGTGTGCATCTAATCCCCTTCTACCTATCTCATAGGGACACCTGTGATTGCATTTAGGGCCCACCCAGAAAATCCAGAATAATCTTTTCATCTCAAGACCCTTAACTTAATCACATAGGCAGAGGCTATTTTTCCATATAAAACAACGCTTACAGGTTCCAAGGATTAGGACCTGATATTTATCAGTCATTATTCAGCCTACTGCAGCTGAGATAAATGAAGCTGAGACGCTGGTACAGGTCAAGCAGACTTCCGGAAGCAGAATACAAAGTCTACAAACAAATGTAAGCACATCTAAGAATCAGGAATTCAACGAGGTTGATATTTCAAATGAGTGAGAAAAGGAGTTATTCAACAACTGGCTGGGCAGTTCGAGAAAAAGAAAAGTAGAAACTACCCTAAACGATAAAAGAGAAAGATCTCATTTTAAACATCTTAAACTCAGTGCGTATGTGAAAAATCAAACCATGTTAAAAGACAACATACTTCAACATTTGTACAAACTTGGAGTAAAGAAGAATTATCCAAAGGCATTCTAAAGACAGGAGTTAGAAAGAAAAAGAAATTTTTTTAAATCTAAATATTTTTAAAATATCTAATATTTTTGATAAACTTAAAATCTAAATTTCTGGATGGTGATAAAATACCATAGCAATTCAAAGGAAAGGAATAATTGATCAACCTATCGACATATTTGTATTATTATGATGTAATATATTGGTATCTTTAATATATAATGGTCTTAAGCAAAGATAAACATTTCAATAGAAAAACAGGCAAAGAGCTTAAAAATGTATTTCATAAGTTAAGAAACACAAATAGTTCATAAACATTACAATGTATGGTTTCACTGGTAAACATATAAATGTAAATTTAAAAATATGATGGGACTTTAAAAAATTATCAGTGGAGAAAATTTTACAAACAGGTTGATAAAATGCGCTGTAAGCAAAGTATGGGCACATAGATTACACTTGCGGGAGTGTGTAAAGTTATACAAACCTTCCTGCAACATGGGACTAAAGACTCTCTCTACTTAGTCATTTAGTAGTTCTACTTCAAGGAATTATCTACCCCAGAGAAATCATCAGCACTGCTTGGCTCTGGAACTGCTCACTGAAATGCTGTTTATCGCAATGAACAGCAAATTTTCAACATATGAAGACAAGTTGGATGAATTGTTGAATACCCTCCTTGTTTCACACTGTGAAAATATTGCACATTTTAAAGACTAGGTAATTATGGGTGAATAGATTCCCATAATAGCATAATGAACTTTCATACAGGTCTATGTACATGAAATACTGTAAAATAAAATCTTGATCGTGGTGATTTCTTCTGTTTGTAATAATCATGGTTATCCATTTATTTCTGTCTTCATAGTTTTTTTTACTTATTATTGTATTTTGTCTTTATTTTTCTAAATTTCTATAATGCTCATTCATTGCTTTCCCACAATAAAATATGTTCTGACTACGTAAATAACATACGCACATTGTTTTTGAAAAAACAATACAAAAACTCATCGAGGAGAGAATAGAATCACCTAAAATCCAATCATTCTGAAACAGACAGCATCATCATTTGGGGAGCTGTCCTTTCCTTTATCTCTTCATGCATACATATACTTGATGCTGTTTTTAAATTTGCAAAATTACTGTTGACATTACTTTGGCACACTTTCTCATTTTCCTAGAAAGTAAAAACCAGTATTCTGAAGGCCACTTCAAGTTTTAGAATTGGTGCAGAATGAGTTGGAATCTGCCGTTACCCCAGTGATGCAGAACATTGCCTGGCCAGTGCACTGTCTTGCAACACATTTAGTCGGGAAATTCAAAAACGGTATGCATTGCTGAGAACTTTCGGCTGGAATTTTTTTTTTTTTTAGTTCGACTCAGAAAATAGATGGCAATCTTCTTATTTTAAAGGGATGTTTTCTTCCATTTCTTTTCCCATTTTAGCAAAGACAGTAAAGAATTCAAATTATATAATATCTCTGTCCTCCATGCCAGCTGTGTTTTGTGTTTGTCAGATGCTTCAAGTGATTTTCAAACAGCTGGGCTTTCTCAACCATATTTTACCCTAATTATCTTTCTCCATGATCTTCAAAGCTATTTCAAATGATTTTTTCCCCCTGATTCAATACACATGTTTATAGTAAAAAAAATTGGAAAATAGAGAATGAAGTGACGAAGAAAATCAGAATCAGCTATAATCGCACCAACCAGTGATAAATAACATGACCATCTTTTTATCACTAGCCATTTTTCTATACACACACATACACATACAATCCTATTGTACATACAGTTTTGTATCATTTATATCTCATAACATAGCTTGGATAGTTTCCAATTTTATTAAGCATTCTTCTAAAGTATGAACATTGATGTTTCTAGTTCATTGCTGCTGTCTCAGCACCACCTTCTCCTCCCGGGGTGTCCCCCCACTATTTATGCCAACTCCATCACTCAACTGCTCAGGCCATGACTCTTCTCTTTCACAATCCACATCCAATCATCAGAAAATCCTAGTTATTTTGCCTGAAAAAAAAAAATCCATAATCTATAGACTTCCCACTGTTCCACTGCTAACCCTTAGCCAGGCAATCATTATTTCTTTTCTAGTCTGCCACAGAAGACTCCCTTCTTCCACTTTACCGCCTCTATCATTGGTTAAATATGTCAGACGAGGTACTCCTCTGCTTGGAACCCACCAATGCCCTCCCATCACACTGAAAATAACCAAAATACGTGCTCTGGTCTACAAGAGGCTGGATGACTGGCCTGTGGCTGCCTCTTTGACCTATTCTTTATCCTTCTCCTCTCTCTCAGCTGCTTCCAGCCACAGTTACTTCCTTAATGATCCTTGAACACGCCACACTTACTTTTGAGGGTCTTTGCACTTTCTGTTTGCTCTGGCTGTAAAACCTTTCCTCAGACACTGCCATAGCTCCTTCTGTCACTCCATACAGTTCCTACTCAAACGTCCCCAGCTCAGAGACTCTTGCTTTGACAAAGCTATAAAAAATATTATCACCTGTGACTTGTAGTTCCACATTCTGCTTTGTGTTTCTTCATAGTATTTATCACCAGCTGATCCTATGTTATTTATTTATGTACTCATTTTTCTTATTTTCTATCTTCCCCACTAGAAGGTGAGCTGAATGAATACAGGGACATTGTCGGTTTTTGTTAATCACTATAGTCCCACCACCTTCAAAGTGGGTGGCACACAATAGTCACTCATTAACCGATCTATCCTTTTTCTTTTAACTGCATGGTTTTTATTTTCTCTTATAAAAACAATTCTTATCCTTAATTATAAGTTAAGATTAAATTCTAAGAAGTAAATTACATTGTTTAAAAGATGTGAACAGTCTTCAAAATGATTCTCAAGACAGGTTTTCCTAATTTATGCTTCCACTAACAGGGTATGAGGGTACCTAGTTTCCTATAATCTTGTGAAGACTGAGGTTGATCATCTTTTTCTCTTATATTTTCCTTCTACTGGCGAGGTAAGGTGCTTGTTTTGGCAATTTAGGTATTGATAGTACAACTGCATTGAGCTCATTGATGTAAACAGCCTGCTACATAGTGAGCATCAATATAACTTAGTGATTTTTTAAACATTTTAAGTGTGTTGTTTTTCTAAGTCTTAAAATCTATAGAAATTGTACGCCAGATATAAGACTATTTTTCAGCCTGTTGCAGCTGCAACTTGCTTACTGGTGTTTCACTTTTTTCACTAAAATCTTAAAGTCCCTGATTCAGTAGGATTATTGGCCTCTTAAAGAAAACGGTGCTTTGAGATCAATGAATAAACCACATTACAAAAGCAGGCTGATCAGGCGTGAATGTGTTTTCTCAAGAAACTGAAATCCAAGAGATTTATTTCTAGTTTTTTTCAGCCTTACAAACTCCTTCTTACCATTTACATGTACTTTCCATTATTTTGAAAAATACCACACTATTTAATAGTGTGATAATATTATAATTATTGGTCAGAAATATTAGTAACTAGATCCACTGAAAACAAATGAGGAGATATTTGAAGATGACTCATTTGAAAGAAACGAAAGAAACAAGGAAATGGAAAGTCCTTGTTTATATTTTCCAAAATTCCCTAACCACCGCATCCCCACCTTAGCCCTGTTCTCACTTTGATGTGCCAGCCACAGACTTTGAAATTTCCACAGTTAGAGGCACTTCGTTCCATCAAGGCTTTGGTCCAAAAAGCTACTATCAACATGCTCAGATACAGAGTTCCTGACACTTTGTAAGCACCTCCCAATTTTTTTGAATATTCATGAATTTATGCTACTAAACAAAAATAAGCATTAGCACCCCTTAGCCTGTGTATTTCATTCAATTTTGTAGTTGTCACAAAGCAGCTTGCAGAGGCTTGAAGTCTCAATGACAGATGCATAGACATTTTGAAGAGAGAAAGGGGGGCGAGGAGTTAGGGCTCTTGGGCATTGAGAAGTCAGCAAATGGACATTGCCTCCTTGAAGGGAGGGTAGCAGGCCACCTGAGAGCCCAGAGAGAGCAACCACAGCATCAACTCTCCCCTACGATGGGAGTTTACCTAAAGCGTTCCATCTGAAGGGAAAACCTATTCTTTGTTGCCTACCATTTTAGTTAGGGTTGTCTGCGAACGTGTTTATGTAGGATGCAAGGGTCAACATAAGAAAGCTGTGAGCACCAGGAAGACTGGATTCATGTGTGTTTGACCTGTGCCACCACTCTTAAAAACACCCCGTGCTTGCTCTTCTAAAAATTTGTTAAACAAAGCCCTCCCATTTTCATTTTACAAGACTTGAATGCCAAGGAGGCAGCAAACTTGAATCCAAATTCTCAATGGTTGAAAGTAAGTCATCATTTGATTTGGAAGATACAAAGCAGGGATGCAGAATGCAAAGAACACAAAGCTGCATGTCTTTCTTCCTTGGTCTCATTCATTGTTTTTATTATATATTACGTTTACTCATGTACCTTTCTTGTGTTAATCTGCCATCTTCTTTACTCCCATTATACTAAATATGTTTCATAAAAATTATATTTCAAACACTGAGTTTTTTTTCCTGTAGCAATAAAATGTTAAAATAACTTATACTCATTTGATAAATGGAGTTATTTGAACTTCATAAAGCACTAAGAAAAAATTTATAGTGTAACTGAATAATAAACACAGCTAGTGGAAGTCTTTGAGGTCCGGAAGAAGGGATGAAACAGTGTATGCTTCCATCTCATATATCTAAGCCAATTTTCAGATCTAGGATCTATTCTGGTCACTTAAACACCACATAAACTTCTTTGACATTTAATTATATTATGTATATGCTTGGTACTATAGAAGGACCGACAGAATGAAAACTTCATTGAGTGTTTTCCTGGCTGCTAACCAATGAAATGCTCTGTGAGAAGGGACAGTGGTTAACGAATGCCTGGCCCGGCAGTAAATTCTCCAGTCTTAAGAGACTGTTGGGCAGGCCTGAGAGTGGCAGCTTGCTAAACTGTGGTTAAAATTGACTGGGGATACTGGTTAGGATTGAAATAAGATTTAATAGGCTCAGCACGAGCTTGATAAGAATCTGTATCACCAAGAGACACTTAAATCAGCATAATTATCAGCTTTCATTATAGATGGGTCGTCTCCAGCCCTAATGCCCTCCTGTGAAGGAGACTGTTACCAAGATGCTATTCTGCAACAAGGCAGCCTTTTTGTGCAAAGGCTGAAGATGCGAGGAATACTGAATCTGAACTGGTGTCTTCGCTGAATTTCTGCGTTAAAATAGGCCTTTTCCAAGGTCAGATTTAGAGAAAGTTTCCATATGTTTCTGCTAAAAAAAACAAAAAAATCCTTAGATCCATTAAAGGAGGAATATGTATATACATATTTCATCTGGAAAGATGTGCACAGGAAATCACCCACTGGGGAATTGTTTATAGGAACTATTTTTCTTTACTTAAATCATCATGAGTGGTATAATCTTGCTTCTGTCAGACAAGGGCCATCTCTCATCAGATGTTTCATCAGATGTCTTTCCTCAACCCTGGGCTTGCTTGACTTTGCCTTGTGTCAGAGAAATATGAAAGCCCTGGGTCTGCTGATGGGCAGTCTCGACATGAAATTCCCAGTATGAAAATATCTATTACCACTTTGTTTTTTATAATTTCTCATATTTTTTCCACTTTAAAAAAAAACATATAGTCCATGTGATTTTAGAGGTAAACTACTCATTTATGTGACCAGAAAAATAAATAATCCCAGGCAGCAGAAAAGGATTAAGTGATCCAAGTTAGCTTTTGGTACATTTCTTCCCTTTGGAATTTCAGGTTAGGGCTGGTTGATAAGATTTAGGTTTTATTACCTCTGTAGCAGTGGGATGGGCAGACGAGGAGGATAGAGGGGGTGTTAATTTTGTAATAAAATCTTTTTGAACAATTTTAGATTTACAAAATAATTTTAGAAGAGTTTTCACCAAAAATACAGTATAGAGAGTTCCTATATACTGCACATTCCATTTCCCCTATTCTCAACAGCTTATATTAGTAAAGCATTGGCATTATATTGTTATAATTAATGCACCAAATTAATGCACTGTTATTAACTAAAGTCCATTCAGATTTCCTTAGTCTTTACCTAGTGTCCTTTTCCTCTTCTAAGAGCCTGTATTACATTGTGTTTTTGTGTCTCCTTATCATGTTATGGGCTCTAACAGAGTCTCAGACTTTCATTGTCTTTCATGACCTTGACAGTTTTGAGGAGGACTAATCAGGTATTTTGTAGTGTGCCCTGCATTGGAATTTGCCTGATGTTTTTCTCGTGATTAGACTGGGATTATGGGTGTGGGGGAGGAAGATCACAGAGGGAAAGTGTCATTCTCATTAAATTTATCAAGGGTGCATACTCTCAACATAAGTGATCACTGCTGATGTTAACCTTGATCACCTGTTTGAGGAAGTATTTGTCAGATTTATCCACCATAAAGTTACTCTCCCCTGCTACTTTCCGAATTGTACTCTTTGGAAGGAAGTCACCATGCCTGGCCCACACTTAAGGAACAAGGAGCTATGATCTTCCTTCTTGAAGAGGACTATCAACATAAATTATTTGAAATTCTGCACTGGACATTTTTCTATTCTCCCTCATTTCTTTACTTATTCCATCATCTATTAATATTAATATTACATGGATATTTACTTTATACTTTGGGTTACAATCTGCAATATTTATTTTCTTGTTCAACTTCTTCCAGCTTTGGTCATTTGGTCATTGGGTCTTCAGTTGGCTCCTCGTATCCCTTTGACATGGGTATCATTTAGTAAAAACATAATGACCATAGAAATACTGAAAAGGCTTAAAAATCCAATTTTATCAGCCTTCTGGTCAAAGGTCACACAGAGGTTTTGGTGAAGAAAATGTGTCTCAAATCCCGCTCACTCTTTACATCAATTCTCCTACTAGTATTAAAATGATCTCCAAATGATGATCAAAAGAGGTAACACCTCCACTTGGTACCCAATTACTTCATCTATGTTTCTCCACAACTAACGAGAATACTAACTGTGAGAGAATACCCTCTTGTCCATTATGAGGATACTAACAAATTCCACTATCTGTCCATACATCCTAGGTTGAAGAAAATAGTCTATTTACCATGTAAATCAAAGAAAACACAAATGAGGAATAAGCAATCCCTATAACATACTCTGCCTCTGAGTCAGATGTAGGAAAGCTCTTCCGTGGCATCAGCAGGCGGGGTTTATGGCACGAGTTAGTAGCAGAACTGTAAAAGGGGTCAAGTGTGTCTTTGAAAGCACCTCCTCTCTCTTCTCTCCTACTTCTTTTTTCTCCCATTTCATTAGAAATCTCCTTACCCCAGGGCACTCAATGATTTCTGGCTGCCAATTTGACCCTACCCATCATAGAGAAAAGTATGTCATAAACCAAATAGCAGAGCATATAGTAAATCACCCAAGGCTTTGACTCGTTACTTAACGCAATTCCATTTGGCAGACATTTATGGAGTAGCAATTCTATGCTAAACATGGGCGTCCTGGATACTAGCACAGTCTAGAAGGTGAGGCAGATACACACATAATTATGATTCGGCGTGGTTAGAACAGTGTTGTAGGTATGCCTTTTTAGGGTTTCATTTTTCCAAAAGGGATTTGTGTTTTTTTCAAAAAACTCTATAGAGAGGAAAATGCTTATTTCAAACGAATCATTAATTGTATAATTTTAGGTGTTAGCTGCAGGGTGGAATAATATGGAATTTTAAAAAAAGCCTTCTCGTCATCCCACAAATGAAACCTAGAAAACTGACCATGGGTATTTTTCAGTTTGATTGGATTAATCTTTTAACCAGCTCTTCACTTCCTCACGCAAACATGCATGGTTCCCATTGCATTCTTAGTACTGAGCATAGAACCTGAAAATGTAGTATACAGTAGGGGCTTATAAAATACTTTTGGTTCATATACCTTTTTTGTTCTATTTTATTTTATTTTGAATTTTTTTAAAATAAACTTCATGTTTTAGAGCAGTTTTAGGTTCACAGCAAAGTTGAGAGGAAAGTGCAGAGATTTCCCATATTCCCTTTGCCCATATGCACAGCCTCCCCCACTATCAAAATTTGTATGCCTTTTCACCTAGTAATTTTGCTCCTAGGAATTAATCCCACAGAAATGTTATATGTGCAAAACAACAAACATACAGGATTATTCACTGTAGCATTTTTTGTATTAGCAAAAGTGGTTAAACAGCCTAAAGCTCCAGAAGAGGAGTTGGGCTAAATAAATTATGGTACATCCATAAAATGGATTAAAATACAGAAATTTTAGGGGCCGGCCCATGGCCCAGTGGTTAGGTTCGCCAGCTCAGCTTTGGCAGCCGGGGGTTTCACCAGCTTGGATCCTGAACCCGGACATGGGACCGCTCATCAGGCCGTGCTGAGGCGGCGTCCCACACAGCACAACCAGAGGCACTCACAACCAGAATATGCAACTATATACTGGGGGACTTTGGGGAGAAGAAGGGAAAAAAAAGATTGGCTCCAGTTGTTAGCTCAGGTGCCAATCTTTAAAAAAAAAAAAAGAATTTTGAAAATAATGAAGCTCTCTATGAGTTAAAAAGAAACAATATTCAAGATATCATGTTAAGAGAAAAAAATCAAAACAAAGTGCAAAAATGTGGGTTCATTATGCTGTTATTTGTATAAGTTAAAAAATAGGAATATATACTTTTGGATAAGAAACTCCTGACACCAGTTCCCTGATCAGGATGAAAGGTTGAGGGTGAGGACGAGGGGGGAGGTGACCTGAATGGCAAGGAAACTCACTAGGTGCTTTACTTTTGAACTTTCTGCTTTTTGAAATATATGACAACATTATCTATTTAAAATAAACAAAGTGGTAAATAAAATCAGTTAAAGATTACTTTTTCTGAATGAGTCAATGACTCTTCACACAGAAACATTGTAGCTCTTGTGCCCAACTGAAACTTAAAATGGACTAATTCTTTTTTTTTCTGAGGAAGATTAGCCCTGAGCTAACTACTGCCAGTCCTCCTCTTTTTGCTGAGGAAGCCTGGCCTTGAGCTAACATCCGTGCCCATCTTCCTCTACTTTATACGTGGGAAGCCTACCACAGCATGGCGTGCCAAGCAGTGCCATGTCCGCACCCGGGATCTGAATTGGCGAACCCCTGGCTGCTGAGAAGCGGAACGTGTGCACTTAACTGCTGCGCCACGGGGCCAGCCCCTAAAGAGGACTAATTCGGTAAATTGGGTTGACGTGTTTTGCTTGCAAGTGACCGAAAATGAACTCAAAGAGCTTAGGTAAAGGCCAGCTGTGTCGCTCACTTACAGAGAGGGCCCTGCCCCTAGGCCTGCCAGAAGCAAGGGATTTAAGCTGAATTAAGAGGTCCTGTCTCGGTGTCTCAGCTGTGCTGCTCTTTGCAAGTCCACACGGCGGGAAATATGGCAGATGCCAGCTGAGACAGATGATTATATTAATTAATATCTATCAGTTTAAATGACTTAATATCTGTAACGACTTAAAGCAGGATCTGGCCGACAGGACTATGCAAAGTTAGTAGCAGCATAGAAGGGGAAGTAGTAGTTGGAGTAATAATGGAAAAAACAACAATAAAAGCGACTATTATGAGTGGATTGTGTGAATGGATTCTTTTGAGAACCACGAAAAGTTGGGAATCCAGGTTGGGTTTGGACCAAATCATAGACTGCTTATCGAGTGCAAGTCTTAGAAGTAGCAGGGAAAACCGATTTTGCAGGTACACATAAAATAAATATGCATTAGAGATGAATGGAATAAAATGGAATGATGTGGAATGAAACGAAATACGATATTAACGTAGGGGACTGAATTCCCATATTTTGGATATTTTAGCTGTCACTGACAACTGGTGGAGGTCTTCTGCAAACTGTTGTATTCCTTCCATTATTTTTTCCCTTCTACTTTGTCTAATAACTTATTTTTCAATTTTACTTTTGTTTCTCCTGTATTATTACAATCATCACTATTATTATTACAAATTTTGAGATGAGAGGTTACAATTCCTTAGACCTATCTCTGTTTAATCCTCCCAGAATAACAGATCCCAACATAGAGAAGATCAAAAGCACACATCTGCACTTTGTCCTCCCTGTTTTCCTCTGTCTGCCCGGAGAAGGTTACCTTGCTGGTACCAGACGGAATCTGATGCACAAAAGATTTCATGGAAAGGGGTGAGTTAAAGGGACTTGGTGACAGGAGCTGTTCTAGCAAAGATCATTAGCAGACCCTTCACCACCTGGTGTAGGCAGCTTTCAGTACTATGGTCACCAAGAGTTTACTGGCTGCTTTGACTACGGACCCCGCAGAGATCTGCAGTATAATGAAAGACCGCTTTCTGGAACACAATGTTCTCCAGCTGGCTGCTCATCAAAAGTATCTGAGCATCGTTTAAGACAGCAGATACATAGATCTATAATGATGAGTCTTAATCTGTAGGAGCACAACCCAGGAATCTGTATTTTTTAAAAGGCTCCAATATAATTTTAATGATCAGCCACCGTGTATACTTTCTTAATAATTAGTTCCTGGCTAGCTCCATGTTTCATAAGCTAGACCAATCCCGTTGAGTCTTACAAATTTCAGCTGGTGACACTAGTCAGAAGGGCCCCTAAATCTGCCTTCTTATTTCCTATTCCTTCTCCTTTCTTGTGGCGTGCCTCAGATTTACCTGTGGATTATCAAAATGTCACTTTTACTGAAGGCAAAGTTCACTGGTACTTGAGTACGTTAATGCTTTTTCTTATAAAAGCCAAATAAGAAACAAAAATAGCTTTGGATCTTTGGTGAAGCGCACCCACAGAGAATTGCAGTTCACAGAAGCAAAGACACAGTCCAGGAATAGCCCTGCATGTTCAGGTTAGGCCAGATCATTCTATTAAATCCTGGAATTGTGGTATCAACAACAGATGCATTTGCAGGGGGGAGAGGAAATCTTAGAATAAAGTGGAGCTTACTCTCTGAAGAATGCATGTATTCAAGCTGAGAGGAAGGAGAAAGGAAGAGAATTTCAGAGGGACGGAACAGCCTGAAAGCAATGGTGAATGCCAGGAGTGGGCACGGTTGTTTCTAGTAACAATGAGCAAACAGTCTCAATGGCTTGATAATTCATTTTGCTGTATAGTGACAATGCCATTTCATAGGGAATATGGGATCAGATTGGAAATTCAGGTTAGGTTGCGGCTGAGTTGGAGGTTTCACTGGTGTACTAAAGTTGACAAGATTATTATAGAAGTAAAAGGCATGAGGATTGAGGCTGCGCAGAGTGGAGTTGGGGTCAGGATGTAGAAGACGGAACAATTAACAAACATTTATCAAATTACTATGCTGGGAATAGAATGAGTAGTACCTGTCTAATCCTCACAGCAATCCTAGTTACTTTTAAATGACAAATAATGGCCTCAGAAAGGTTAAGTATCTCATCCAAAGTTGGAGAGCCAGTGAGCTGACGAGATGAGGTTCTGTTATTCCATTCTTGGCACTAGAAGTTCTTGGGCGTAGTCAGAATAAGAGCCAGAGACTAAGGCCACGCCCATAACATATCTACTCAAATCCTCTGCAACTGCCTTGGAAAACCTCCTTTAGTATCATTTAAAAATGAAAAGTGCTTTAAAATATGCTTAAATGCTCTTTGAAAAGAAGATATTGTTAATGATCCTATCAAATTTGTATTAATGAATCTGAGCTGCAGAGAAGCATCATCTTGCTCCAGATACGCCAGGTTTATACCTATCGTGTAGAAAGGATCGGTTTTCCTCTCCAGGGAAGAAGAGATGGGGTATTTAGCATAAAGCAGATCATCATTTATAAAACATAATCATGTTGGACATAACACTAAAGGGTTTCATGCTCTCTTAAACTCGGAATGAATGAAAATCCAGAGCAAGTTCTTTAAAAAGCTAATGAGGATACAGATAGCAACAGAAGCATGGATGTTGTGGTTGGTAGCCTTTGGTCAAGGAAAGAAAAAAAAGCTACAGTGCGTTATTCATTGCAATGTATATTTAATCTAGTAACATATTTCTTCTCCCCTAAAGACATTTTTTTATTTTAAAAGTAAGACCAAAAGTGAATTAAACATTTTTAACTTAAACATTTTCTTTAAACTTATTTTTAAAACGTAGTGCTTTATTGATTTCTTGTGTTCCTTTAGTGGGTGAATAATATGGTAGAATTTAGTTACTAGGACATAATCTCTCCTAATATCAACTTCCTACTTTAAAAACTCAGAAACAAATAAAATACACGAAAACTATGCTTTCCTCCCAGCCACGACTCATTACATTATTGAACACGGAGTCTGAATTAACATGGTCTCTCAAACTCCTCAGCTGGAGTGAGCAAATGCTAAGATGAGAAAAGTACTGTAAAGTAAAAGGAATGTGGCAACCAGTATTCCCGTTCTCAATTCCTCACAACCAGAATACTGATGCTTTCCAAATTCTCACTCTAGGTGTCCCATCTAACTAATATTTCAGGCCCTTAGGGAGATAGCCTCCAACATGACAGTTCACCCGTATATCACCCCACCCACATGAGCAGACACCCACCTACACTGACGTATAATTGTTCAGATATGTTTCCTGAGAATATTATTTTAAAAAACGGTTTATCCTAAAAAAAATAAAGACAAAGTAAAATATCACATAAACTACTTAAAATCTAAAGAGGTCAGGGTATATTAAATACTAGTGAAACCAGTAAAAGTTGTATCATCCTAAATCATTGTTGACATGGTTATAAAACAAAACAAATACCAGAACAATTCTTGAAATACAAATAATGTAACAAGTAGTATTCTGTGTCTAAAATCCAAAACTTTTTTACAATTGATAAAATAAAAATGTTATCACTTAAAATAAAATAATAGAGTAAAATAAAGCTAACTATATCACTCAATAATTTGGGATAAGTTAATGGTAAACAATAATGATAACAGCTAGCATTTATTGCCATCTTATGCCATATATGCATTATATAATTTAATCTTCTTTCTAAAAAACTACCTCTGAGGGAGATACTAGTATTTTCTTTATTATACACATGAAGAAACTGAATCACAGAGAAGTTATGTTATTTGCTCAAGGTCATAAAAATATATGCATATTCCCCGAATCAAAATGCATAAATAGCAAATAAAATGTGGTCAATGTAGCAAAACATAGCAAAAGAAATTAAGAAAGAGAAGGACACATTCTATAATTAAAACAAAGGCTGACCAATTGGGCCTGGAAAATGAACCAACAAACAATCTGTATCTTAACATTCTGTGAGTAGGTAAGGTACTTAAACATTGACAGATTTCACTTCATAACATTAAAAAGATTTCCATTTCAAGACAATCATGAATAAAATTGGAAATCAAAGACTTTGCTACACCCAACAGTGATACTTTCATACTTTCTCTTTTCTTCTTAAAACTGTGATTCATCTTCTAAATTGTTACTCTCAGCCTAGCACTGATTAAACCTTCGATTGAGAAAATAGATAACATCAGGTGGAACTTGCTCAAATTCCAGCCATCATATCTAAAATTCTGCGTTCGTGTGCAACCAGCCTTCCTTCTTTCCTCCAGTTTTAATAGCCTTCCTATGAAAGACCAATCCTTCAACTTCCTGCTTTTTCAGGAATTCCAGACCATCAGTATACCCTCTCTGTGACCTGAATCCTTCCACCAAGGCATCCATCCTTGGCATGCCTGCCATGTCCTCATAGTGATCATCTTAGCAACAATGGCAACTATAACAAGAAAACTCTCCAGATCCCACATGTCTTTTCAGTAACCCACCTCCCAATTCTCTTGCCCATTACTAAAATTTCTTAAGGAAAAAAACAAAGGAAACTTAACACCCTCTCTTTCCTCAATTCTCATTCTATTTAACACAGGATTTTGCTCATGCTATAACTTTAAAAGCTACTTAATTGATGCTTTTTAAGTTCTCACCTTGCATAGCCTTTCTCCTGGTCTCTGTTGCATAGTCTGCCTTCCTACTTAGCCTCTTAATATTGGCATTCCTCAGGTCTGCAACTTGAGGCTTACTTTTTCTCATTTAACATTTTGTCCCTAAACTCTCTAATTTCTTGCTGCATCAAATTAGAAAAGACAAGATGGAAGGCCAGATTAGGGCCCAGGCTATTGCCATGTCAGTGGGATTGGGGAAGAATGAAGAATTTAAAATCTGCTCCAGGCCCTCATGGGAATGGGAGTGAAGGCACAACAAGAATCTAAGATGAGCAATGGCTTCATTTTAGCCTTAATCCCCGGGAAGTGGAATCACTAGAGGAAATCTGTCATAAAAATAATGAACTCTGCTTTGGTTATGTTAATCTTGAAGGAATTAGATAGACATTGCTACCCAACTATATATTATTATTTTTAGTGCTTTTTGCCTATAGAGAATTACTTAGAACACACCATCAATTATCACAAAAATTAATCAAGTGACTGAAACTCTCTTTCTATTAAAAATAGTAGAAATAGTAAGTTTAAACATCAAACTGGTAATACTGATAATGTGTATTTATAAGTTAATACTGTGTAAAACTATGAATGCTGTTATTGTGCTAATAAAATTGAAAATCATTGAGGCAAAGAAAGAGCTGGAAGCAGTTGCAGACTCTGAATTCTCCATTACATTTGTTCTTTAGAGACTGAAAATTAGGGCAAACTGGTAGGACATCACTTAATACACTTTTGTGTATTAATCCATTTTGTGAACTAAAAATAAGGTGCTTAGATATATGTTTTGATGTAAAATCATGGGTTATATCAGCATACAGAGCAGGGCACTATATTCCACTGACATTTGAATATAAAAAATAAATGGGAGACTGATTCTAAGTAGTCTGTGACCAGGCTAAAAAAAATGAGCTTCTTCTACAACATAATGTGGCATATAATCGTAAGGCAAAACAGGGCCAAAAATTTTATGGAAGCACACATTTAAGAAGGGATGATCAGGGCCAGCGTGGTGGTGTAGTGGTTAAGTTCACTTGCTCCGCTTCGGTGGCCCAGGGTTCACAGTTTCAGATCCCAGGTGCAGACCTACATGCTGCTCATCAAGCCAGCTGTGGCAGTGTCGCAGATACAAAATAGAGGATGATTGGCACAGATGTTAGCTCAGGGACAATCTTCCTCAAGCAAAAAGGGGAAGATTGGTGACTGATGTTACCTCAGGGCCAATCTTCCTCACCAAAGAAGAAGAAGAAGAAGAAGCGATGATTGTGCTTTATTTAAATGTATCCAAGAACTGAGATTCAACAATAGGAGAAACTCATAAAAAGTGAGTAAGCTAATTCATATATCTGGTCCCTCTGTTCCAGGTGGAATTAAATTAAAATAGAAGAAAGATTGAGCGTATCCCTGGGTATTATGTACAACATTTTCATTTCTTCCTGAGTTCTAATATAATTGCTATATTTCTTAAAGAGGAAAGCCTTCATTATTTCTGAAACATCTTGGAAAATTTGCTCTTCTTCGATATACAAAACTTAAGAGAATGAGATTGAAAGAGACCCCAGAGACTGAATCCATTTCAATGGAGATCAGAAATCAAGTAAAATAAAAACAAGTAATGGATATTGACACCATTTTTCAGTTCCTGGCATGGATTATTTCCTTTGATTCTTCTGGTTCCTTGGTATTAACTGCTTTAGAAAGAGGTGCGCTGCAGGTAATGCACTGACACAGCCAGTGAATGCCCATCCCAGCAGGGGGAGTGGAAGGTGGCTTTTCTACCTGAAACGGCAACATTCTCAACTTATTCAACTGGGCTGTAAAGAACATGTAAAAGTGTTACCAAATGAGGGCAGAAAGAAATGCACCAGTGACCTCACTCTTTGGCCGTCGTCCGCGTGTACTGCCCAGCGTATGTTGGAACAGAGTCTAATGACTTTTTCTGAGGAAATCCCAAGCAAATTAATCTATTCTGGTTTTGGAAAATAGTAGAACTGAATAAACTCTTATGACAGAACGAGTAAAGTTACAAAGGCAAATTTGGCCCAGGAAAATATTCAGTAAAATTTTGATAGTAAGAAAATATGCTATTCCAGAATCAGACAAAAATCAGTTCTCCAGAAACAAATTCGCTCCAAAGAATACATTTAGTTTTTAAACAACATGCACTTGGTGCTCTCAAAAATAATTGCAATAAAACATGGACTTTATGAAATAAGAGCTACAAATAAAAGTTGCTAAGATTTGAAGATGCTATGGAAAATGATTTGACTAAGAAAAAGGCAGAAATAAAGATAGCTAAATATTATATAAGTAACCTAAAACATTACAGTAGAATTAAAAATGATGTTAGGATAGTGAAAATAAAAATTAAGCTGACAAAAAACTTAATTAATAATTTATTAGTTTCTAAAAAGAGAACAAGGGATTAAAAATAAATAGAATTATGTTTCATAAAGGAGAAACTAATAACATTCTAGTAAATCATAATAAAAGAAAAAAATAGGAAACAAAAAAGAGAGAGACGGACTTTACTTAGATGAAAAAAACTCTGAACCTTTAGAGACAAAGAAAGAGATCATTTTATTCCGAGTGAATTAAAACCTGCATGTAAAAAAATAAATACCACCCCAAGAATAAAAAAAGAAATTATGCTAACCATAACTGGCTTAGTAAACATAAAAAACCAAGACTAAAAGAGAAATTAGTCAGCACTTTGCAGAAAACATGAACAAGTCACTCTGAAGTGAGAAACAAGTAATAGCTATTAAACGATGAAGGGAGGATGTGTCCCTAAGTTTGACTAACTTCAGAGGTTAAGTGGAGGTTTTTTTCGTGTTTTTTGGTGAGGAAGATTGGCCCTGAGCTAACATCTGTGCCCATCTTCCTCTATTTTATGTGGGGTGCCGTGACAGCATGACTTGATGAGCAGTGTGTTGGTCCACACCTGGGATCTGAACCCATGAACCCTGGGCCATCAAAGTGCTGCACATGAACTTAACCACTATGCCACTGGGCCAGCCCCCAGAGGTTAAGTATTAACCAATACACCCCTGCCCATTGGCCTAAGGAGATTTGAAATAAAATTTCAATACCATTGACTTTTTATCCAGCCAAGATTTTACTCATATGAAAATAATAAAATTCTTTCATTTATCCATGAAGCAGTGAATAACAACACCTACAAAACCTTTCTAGGTACTGGAAAGATGGCATACCTAAAAAATAACACTTAAAACTAATAAATTGTGCCAAAATGCATACAGGTAAAATCAGCAATAACTGGGATGCAATGATTGCAACATGAAATGATCAGGTGAAAAAGTCAGCTCCCATGGCAGAATTGGAAGTAGACTGTACAACCTACAATTCACAAGAGGAAATGAAAGAAGCACACTTCGTCCTTATAGCAAAAAGTTGGGGAAAAATGCACCTCAGTAGAAGAGAACAAAGAAACAAATAAGCCAGAAAGAATTAAGATGAAAAATTAAGACCAAATAGAATATTGTTAATGAGATTGGCTAAAAACTTCAATTAAAATCGAAAACTCTCAAATTCAGTAAATGCGGTTGTTTTAACACATATTCACAAATTCTCTGATACTCCTCTCTTCAAAACGTGAAGCCTAATTCCTCTCCTTTCCGGAATTGGCTGGATTTAATAACTCGTCTCTAACTAATAGAATAAGACAGGAGTGATAGTGTGTGACTCAAAAGACTGGGTCCTAAAAGGTACTGCCACTTCTTTACTATTCGCATTCTCTTGGATTGCTAGTTCTGGGGTAAGTTGACTGCCCTCATGTGAATATATTCAAGCAGTCTATGAAAAAGCTCACACAGCAGAGAACTCAGGTCTCTTGTCAACAGCCATGTGAATGAGCCATCTTAGAAGTGGATCCTTCAGCCCCATTCAAGTCTTCAGATAACTACCACCCCTGATGACACTCTGATTACGACCACATAAGAAACCTTGAGCCAGAGCTACCCAGCTTAGCTGCTACCAAATTTCTGATCCAGGGATGCTTTGAGATAGTAAACATTTATAATTTTCAGGCACTAAATTTTGGAATAATTTGTTATGCAGCAATATGAAACTAATACAGTAAAACTTACGTATGTTCCCAAATAACTATATTCTATTTTCAATGATCAATCCTGATACAAAGGAACAGAGTGAAATTCAATATAGGAACTTAGGCAAATGCAAGCATAGGGACATATTAATATCGATTGACTATGTGATAAACTCAATTTATATTTTGCATAAAAATTGAAGGTTACTTTCTGACTATTACAGAGAATAAAAGAAACAATAAAAGTTTTCCTTCTAACCTTGTATTGTTTTAATAATTCTTAAAAATGATTTGTATGGAAAATAGCTCTGAATATGTAATCAAATAGAAATAATGAAAATATACAATGAGACAAATTTTTGCTGCTCATTATTCATACCAAGTAGATACAAATGCACACTCACAAACACACTAAAGTAGTGAGTTATTCATACAAGTATGTAAACAGTGTTGCATTTTTATTGATGTAGCAAGGATGAACTAAGTAATATACTGTAGATTACATAGTTAACTATCTTAGATCTCTACGTCATCTCTTATATAAGTTCCATGTGAATTACAGTATTATATGTAACAAAATAAAACATCTAAAAAACTAAAAGAAAATTTGTGGGGCTGGCTTGGTGGTGTAGTAGTTAAGTTGGCATGCTCTGCTTCGGTGGCCCAGAGTTCACAGGTTTGGATCCCAGGCTTGTACACACCACTCTTTAAGCTATGCCATGGCGGTGTCCCACATGCAAACTAGAGGAAGAGTGGCACAGAGGTTAGCTCAGGGACAATCTTCCTCAAACAAAAAGAGGGGGATTGGCAACGGATGCTAGCTCAGGGTGAACCTTCTTTACCAAGAAAATAAATAAAGAAAGAAAATTTGTAAATGTTTTTTGTTCATTGGGAATGAATGGAAGCCAAGTCCTTCAAAAACATAATAATACATAAAATAAAAGCATAAGAAGGGAGATTAATTGATTTATTTATATAAACATTAAAATTTTTAGATATCAAGACAAACAAAATTAAAGAACAAAGAGAATATTGGAGAACATTTGCAATATATGTTCAGAAATATTAAATTTATGTAAAACAGTACTTAGAAAAATAAAAGCATATAAACATGCGTGCTTTACTTCTTAATTATAATGTACTACATGATGCATTTCTTGTTACTTTAATAAATATATTATAAGTCACTCACTTTCAGTCTACTTAACCTCTCCAGAAAGGCCTGAGTTCAATGACTTAGAGAAAATTCTGTGCTCCAATGGAAAACTATGCATTGTCTATAGGACATCCCTCTGATTTATCCGATTCTCATCTTTCCTTGTTTTTGAGCTTTTTTACAGCTCTGTGAGTTAGAGGTAATGTATAGTAATGCAAAAATAATTCTTATCTATAGACACACAAATTGTCTTGTCTGGTAGAGGTTCAATAGACACTTCCCTACTTCCCCTTCAATAGAAGATCAGTTTTGTCTCCATTTGCGCAATCTTTCAATACTCCTGATCTACAAATATGTTTGTTCTTTGCAGTCTCTTTTGACAGTTATAACACCTGCCTGGTTCCATCATAAATTAATGAGTAGAAAAAAAATTAGAATGCGTTTATTTTATGTCTACTTTATTGTCATAATTTTGTCTTTCCAAAGAGAATTTTTTTAATCCTGACATGCTTGTTTCAGAAAAAAATTTTCTTTCAATTGATACTCATAGATTATGTATAAATGTAATGTTTTCAGGTTTGCCTTGGGATGTCTTCATGTTCAACCAATAAATTATAAGCCATTTGATAAATACTTATTCTGAGTGGTATGGTACCAATACACTCACTTCATTAAATTAATCATCAGACTGCTTTATTTTGACTATTGCTTATGTTTGTAACACTAACACAAAAGTAGACAGACAGGAACAAGACATAATCCTTGCCCTAGGGGTAGGTAGATCTAATGGGGGACACACCTATTAATTATAATCTGTACATATTAGACAGGTTTTCAATATTTGCTGAATGCCTGACCAGTGAATAATGATTCAAAAAGTACCAAAGGTGTGTTAGCATTGTTTCCTGGCATTTCAGAGGCAGATAAACCTGATTGATCATAGGAAGTTTCTAATGGAGGGGTAGGTGTTTGGGATTATATTTGTTGGATCAAGAATAGTAGAGTTTGAATGGATGGAGAGGGTGATGGAATGCTTCCCAAAGAGGGAAACAATGGGAACAAAGAAATAGGGACAGATGTCACAGAATGTATCTAGTGAACATCAAATGACACCTTAAACACACTCAACTCCTACATTTGGGGTATTGTTTATTCATTTATTTACTTTATTTAGACTTATTTGCTAAATACAATGTTCTAGGCAAATTTTCCAGAAATTGGGAATATAGCGATCTGCACCCAGTTCTCAGAGTTTAAGTTCTAGTAAGGCAGATAAAGAGTAAACTTTAAAAATAAATGCATCAGATACTTGTTGAATGGTATGTGTTATAGAGCAAAGAAAACAGCATAACAGAGTAGAGAATGACGTGAGGCAGTGGCTATTTTAGATGTTCAGGAAGTTTTAGACAGTCAAGGAAGTATTCTTCGAGAGGGAGAATTTTTACCCGAGACTTGAATGATGAGAATTAGCCAAGAGTGATTGGAAACTGAAAAATGCAAACACACAATGGCGAATGAGTGACCAGAATACAACAAAAGAGTGTGATTAGTACATGTTGAGCAAAACGAAAGGGTGCAAAATTGAATGGGGAAATCCCTTTCTCAGAGAGGAAGATAGGGGCTTGCAATGGGCTGAATAACGGGCCCGCAGGGATGCCCAGGTCCTAATCCCTGGAACCTATGAGTATGTTACTTTACAGGGCAAAAGGTACTTTGCAGATGTGATTAAACAAAGGGTCAGGAGATATGGATATTATCTTGGATTATATGGGGGCCCTATGTGATCACACGTGTTCTTATAAGAGGCAGGCAGAAGGTCAGATGGGATCCGACAATTTAGAATCTTTTAGACAGGATAAAACATTTGTGTTTAGCACTAAATGTAATTAAAAAAATAAGAATGGAAGGAAATGGAGAGAATTAAGCAGGAAAAAACATTATCTGCTTTACATTTTACAAAGTCATTCTAGATGCTGGGTGGAGAACTGGATTGAAGGGTCCAAGAGTTGAAGCTGAGAGGCTAGTTAAGAGGTTATTGCAGCAACCTAAACTAGAGATAATGGCTGGTTGAGCCATTCTGACAGTAGTAGGAAGGTAGAGATGTGACCGGGTAGTAGTGGAAATACAGGGAAATGGTCTGATTCAGGATGTATTCTGAACATAGAGAGAACTGATACACTGATGTATTGGATGTAATTGAGAGGGAAAGATATTACTGATGATTTCTAACCATTTGATTTGAGCAATTGTGCAGATGATGCCATTTAGTGAAATGGAAATGACTAAGGGAGACACAGGAGTGAGGGTTTTGGGGGTGATGGCTATGGAAGCAAGTTAAAAAGTCTATTTTATATGTATTAAGTATAAGATGATGGATAGATCATCTATCAAATACACTTTTTGGAGTGCTGAGGAGAGGGTAGAGCTAGAAACACAAATGTGTGCATATAAACGGTGTATAAATTCATGAGAGGAAGGAAGTTACCTAGGAAGACAGTGCAGAGGTTGAGAAGAACAAGGCCTGGAACTGAGCATGGCACATTAAAACATTAAGAGGTTAAGTCAAAGGGAAAATGCCAGGAAAGGAGAATGAGAAAGAGAAGGTGGTAAAATAGGAGGAAAACCAAGAGATTACGGAGTTTCCATCTCCAAGAGAACAATTTACTTAATGAAAGAAACATTTAATTTTTCTGAATATATTAAAACAAATCAAAGAAGTGAACACCAAATTTGCTAACATAAAATAGTTGATGACCTTGATAAACGTAAGTTTCACTGGAGTTGAATGGTTGGAAGTCCACCTAGACTGATGAGGAGACAATGGGAAATAAGGAAGGGGTGGTTGCAAATAAGCAAGTGTTATCCATAAGTTTTGCTAGGAAGAGCACCAGATAAATGCCATGGTAACTGGACAGAAACATTTTTTTTCTTAATATTGAAGATGCTGGATTATTATCAAATGCAATTGTTAATGTTACAAAGAATTTAGCAAAACGAACAGGAAAGGATTACAGAAAAACCACCAAGTGGTTTAATATAGTGGTGAAGAATTTAGGATTAGGAGTGAGAAACAGCTGGTTTTGAATCTAAGTATCATTACACCCCAGATGTGTAGCTTTAACTAAGTTACATAAACCCTTTTAACATAATCTAATCATTTGTGACAGGGAAAATAATAAGGTTGGTGATATTAAGGACTACACTGATGTACTCTCTATGAATTTGAAAAGCAAGAAAATGGATTGTCTTTGAAACATAAACTGCTACATAGAAATAAATAAATGTATTTATATATTATATATCTAATTTGTATAGTCTATAAATAATGGGTTATATATAATGGATTTTGAAATTCAAGTGTAGGAGATAGAATAGCTACAAAGCCAGAAGGATTTAGCAGTACTTTAAATGAACTGCATTAAACCCCTTAAAGAATCTTGTGTCATTCAGAAGAAACATTTAGTCAGCCATAAACGCAGAGAAAAAAGGAAAGTCACCAGGGAAGATGTCCATCACACTGATTCAAGTGCTATGCAGCAACAAGTGTGCATTAACCATCATCTCAAAACATTTCTGTCTCTTATGGAAAGTCCATCGCTGGAGTAGAAATAACTGTAAATTTCTGTAGCCAACGGGATGTGTATTTCCATTCTTGAAGGGAAACTCATCACAATCATGAGAGCAGCTTCCAGCTTTCCCAGGCAGGTCCATTAAGCTTTCAATCACTCGTTCTCTGGTTTTGTTTCCGTGCTCACCCAGCCACCCTCAGACTCTTGTACGTCCACCTCACAGAGAGAATGTGCCGATGTGATGGATTTTCGACTATTTCTCTCCCCTGAGAACATTAGTTCTTGTGGTAAATGGATAAGGTGGTTTCTGATTTTGATTTGGCTCCCTGTAGTGTTGGATAGCAGAGGAGAAAATGTGCTGATCACACTGACTTCAAGTATTCTAGGCCTTATGACATTATTTCCCATTATAAAATAATAAATCAGAAATTTGGTGTATGTTTCAACTCTGTAGGCATTTTAAATAGCAAGGGTTAGTGTCACTAGATCTAATCATTCCCAAGTACTTGCAAAGAATGTTTTTGGGTCTTAAAAGAGAGGCCTCAAATTCCAGGGGTCTGCCATTTTGATTCAGCTGTCCTAATGGTTACTGATTGCGTCTCCGTTAAAACAAAGGCATATCCTTCTGCACTGTTTCCTCCAAATGCTGCTCAGATTTCATCTAAAGATCATGGTGATGCTAAAAACTACATACTGTGATGACTGTGATGACTAAATCTTGGTGGATTGACATGTATTTCATGGCATTCAGAAATTTCTCATTTGATTCTGAAAATGTGTCATTTAAATTCACCAACTTTCAGATTCATGTACAAAAAGTTCTATATGAGGATAATGAAATCAGCCAACTTATTTTATTTCTTAGATTGTGTATTTAAGATTAATATATTGAGTACTGATAAGATTACAAATATGTTGCTTTAGTTTCAGGCAATGCTAACATCTATCGAGATTCCAGGTGTTTATGGTTGTTTTTTCTCTCCCCTCATGTCTGACTTTAAAACTCTCTCTCCATAGGAACTAGATAGTTATAATAATATTACTGCTATTGTTGCTTTTTCTCAGGAATCAGAATTTCCATTTTCCACAGTTACTGATCTAAATATAATAGTCTAGCTTGGGAACACAATAGAACAAATGAAATGTTACTTTCAGAATACACAGGAAAGTGTCATTTGCTTTTACTCTTGGGAAAGAGTGAGAGAATAGAAGATTTGTTGCCTATGTTAGAACAGTCTTGCTTAAGCTTAAGTGTTTACACACTGATTTTGGATTTAATGAAAAGAAGAATCATTTCTCTCATCATTTCTTTATTGCTAACAATTTTGGGGATAGAATTATCTCCTGTGAGTTTCTCTTTAGCATTGAATGATCTGATGATGGTAAGTGATTGCCTGATTGCCTGAGCGTGTCATTTAGGACACTACTGAGTTCTTGAAAGAGTTGCCCCTCGCTTTCAAATTGCAATAAAGGACATAGCTCTTAAAACTTCAAGAGGCAAAGGCCGTCTCCATTTCAGCTCTTCCATAATTGCATCTTATTTGGGCCCAAATGCTCTATGTGTAGTGTCTAAAAATGGAGCAGTAATATGAAGTGGAAGCTGTTTCATTGTAATGCACATTTCAAAGAGACTTAGTGCTGGTTCTCTTGACTTCATCCGCTTTGAAGTGTTCACAGAAAGAAATGATGACACTTACAAGGAATCTGAAAAATTCCTTTTCAAGTGTTAGTGTAATGCTGCTCTTTGAGAAAGGACAAGAGAAGAGTGTAGGGATCCATTAGGGAGTTAACAGTTTCTTACTACAGCTATTAAATTGTGTGTGACATGCAAGCCAGGTACAACTGAATTTTCTCCTGTGTTTTCAAAAACAGTTAGAACTTTGCTTCTTTACTTACAAAAGACACTTTAACTAATTTAAGCTGATACAAGCACAGTGCCTACTGTCTCCTCATAGTAACAGAAAGCAAATTCATCTTCCAGCTCCCAGCTTCTTTTCACTTTGTAGCTGTAGAAGAATGGAACAAATTTAATATGCCCAGCAATAAATCAATCAATGACCCCTTTTTTACAGTCTTCCTTAGTCATTCCCACCTTCAACTCTACCTCTTGCCTTATAACCTCAAAATTTACTGTAAATTTCTCTTTAATTCCTAGTCTGTGGTATGTAATCAGTCTTTAGGCCTTGAGATTCTTTTCAGTAATTTCTTACCACAAAATATGCTGATCATATTCTGCCCTAGACCTTCTGCTTTGAAGAGCCTAGCTCTGTCTTTATTCCAACTGTGACCATCCCCAGTATACTAGGGTCTATGGAGCCAAGGGAATGAGCCCACTCAGAGCCTGTGTTGTCTTTCAAGTCCACAGTCTTAGAACCCAGATCTTGAATTCCCTGTCCAAATGACCCCAAAGCCCACTTCCACTGGAGACTGAACACACAGGCCTAACACATAGCAAAGAGCAACTGTTGTCTGGGTGTTGAACAAGGTTATAGGCAGAGTTTCAAACTGAGGTTGAGGTTGTCCTTACGCACATGCATAAGGCTCCTTGTGTGCAGGAGAAGCCAGAGGTGGAAAGAGAAAAGGAGCAGGATAGAAGCTAGGGTGTCTATTTGTATTCTTTCTCTAATCTCATAAATATTAGGGTCTTCCCTGTCTAATGGATTCAGTTTATTCCTACTATTACCTACCTTTATTGATCATTTCATTTGAAAGAGAAGCTGTTCACCCATGACCCCAGAGCTCATATAATCTGCACAACAATCAGGTACTTGATCATAGATTGCCATGTAATTGCTTTTTGATTGGTTAGGGCTTCTCTTTCCCACCCTGTAATAACATGTAAACTGCATTTTTTTTTTTTATTGCTCAACACACTGTTATGCATAGATTAATTACTCAGTTAATTTGTGTTATATAAACCCTTGTGGAGAACAAGGCTTATATTTCAATTAATCTGATTTCCTCTTCTCTTTTTCTTTGGGTTGTTGATTTTTTTAACATGCTTTCAGAAAGTAAAAGCAATGTGGGGCCAGGACTTACACACCACTTATCAAGCCATGCTGTGGCTGGCGTCCCACATATAAAGTAGAAAAAGATGGGTGCAGATGTTAGCTCAGGGCTAATCTTCCTTACAAAAAAAATAAATAAATAGAGTAAAAGCAATGTATTCTAGTGTTTTAGCAGCTTCTTGCCCTCTAGTCTCCTAGAGTATTGAATTTCTGCCTTACATTTTAATTCATCAAGATTGTACACTTCATAGCTTTCATTCAGATAATTTGACCAAATTTATTTTTAGAGTAATAGAATTATGGAGAATGAAAAAACACATGAATCGTCATTTAGTTTAATCCACCTTCTTTGGTGGGAATCCACGGCATCCTTGACAGATGACCAAAGACTAATTGTCCATCCAATTAACCTTAGACGACCCAAATCATGTATTGCAGGACTCTGAGCAGCTTTAACCTGCTGCCAATGTGTAACAAAAACCTCCCAGAACAGAAACAAATATCACCATTTTACATGTCAGAAGGAAAAGTAATTTGATTACCAGGGCTATTATTCTTTCATGGGAGAATCTTATAGATCCCAAATGCTTTCATACCCAGTGTGCAAGATGGCACATTGTCTTTACCATCATCAAAGTATTTACATTTGTCTAAAGCTATGTTATCCTATACTTAAGCCAGCTGTATCTACTCTATTTTTATCCTTAATAGATGTATGCCTCTTTGTTTTAATCTGCACCTTGTGCTTTCAGTTATTAGCATCAACAGAACATTTTTTGACCTTTAATTTCCACCTTCTGGGATTTTATTTTTTATTCTTGTGAGGTAATGGAAAAGGAATAATAGAGACCAGAAAGAGATTTTATTCCTGCTTGCCTTTTTGTTGTCTATGTTTCTATGTTTTAAAATAAGTCCTCTGCATGTAGCTGTGTGTGCTTTAGAGAGAGAGAGAGAGAGAGAGAGCAAGGAGGAGAGAGAAAGAATTTGTGTAAGGTGTGTACGTACGAGTGTTCCAGGGAACGTAACAATGAAATGGAATGGAGAATATTTGTGTCTATTGAATTCTGAAATTGTGTTTTAAGATTTTGTCCTCATATTAACGTTTAAAATTAATCTTTATCTTATCAAAATGTCTTAAAAGAAATGTTGTTATGAAGTAACATTGCAAAAATAGACAGAGATTGTGCTTACTTAAAAGTAGGTAAAAACATTTATATTAAACAATTTATCTTTAAGGTAAAGCAAGTGGGACAAATTTGCTGAAATACACCCAATGTTAATACTAGTTTGATTGAATTTTAGACCCCAGATTTAGCTGCTACTATTTATCTGACCCAATAAATAAAATACAAATATAAACAATGTCATAATTCTAATTACAGTCATTTTTAAAAATAGAATTTTATATGGTTACAATTTAGCACAATTGGCTTTTAATTACTAGCCAATTACTTACTTTTAAGGAGATTTTCCTGTGCTTTTATAAAGTTAGCAATGTTTCACCTCCCGTCTTGTTTAAAAGGGATGTTACTGGTAGAGATTCTTCTTTTTTTTTTTTTCCTTTTTCTCCCTAAAGCTCCCCGGTACATAGTTGTATATTCTTAGTTGTGGGTCCTTCTAGTTGTGGCATGTGGGACGCTGCCTCAGCGTGGCTCGATGAGCAATGCCATGTCCACACCCAGGATTCGAACCGACGAAACACTGGGCCTCCTGCAACGGAGTGTGTGAACTTAACCACTTGGCCATGGGGCCGGCCCCGAGATTCTTTTTCTTTAATTCTATTTTGTAATTGGAAAATACTAAGTCATGGGTAACAATATAATAAATTGTGTGTGCCTATCTCTATATACATATATATAAAATGTATAATGAATACACATATATAATAAGCATACATATATAATGAATATATATATTAAGAATTTCAGATGGTTTGCAGCTACTGAATATTATGTGCAAATTTGGTATTTCTGCCTATGTACTTTCATTGTTTTGTGTGTTGGTGTGCGTACTCCTTTGTGTGTATATCCTTTAAAAATAACCTTTCCCCATGGTCTCTGAATCTCTCCTCTCTGTTCTACGAATACCTAGGAATACTTTAACAGTACTTTAGCACCCACTTAAATGGCTATCCCTGAGGCGTTACCCATTTATTATAGCCCTGCTGTTGACCCTCATCTATTTAATTCCTTCTATATCATGTATAATCCTAAACACACAATTCAGTAGCTAATAAAAAAGTGTATCCCTTGCTATCTGATCATTCAATATCTCAACCTTTGCTATAATGACTTGCAAAGTGGTTTCTCAAATTCATGATCCAAATTGTAACACTGCTGTAATGAATTCAGACGTCAATGAAAAGGTTGAGCCTGAGCAAAAGGATATTAGAATGTTACACTCTCTGTTCAACCTCTCTCATGAGATCCCATTGTCGTCACTAACCACTTCCCCATCCTCCCCGAGAATTTAGCCCTTCATGTGTCCCAGTGTTGTGTCTACCCAGCACCTACCAAGCACTATCAACCTGGGTGCCAATCAGAGATCATCTTTGGTATCTTTACTATTTTTCTCCTGATTTTTAGAAGTTATATGGTGGTTCATGTTTGCTGCGCTGCAGAAAAGAAATGTAATTTATATCTGACACAGTATGGTATCTTTGTATTCTATGTATAAACACATGCTTTCGGGTTTATTAAATGTTAAATAATTTGATAATTGTTATCCTAAAAACATTCTACTCTGCAGAAATCCTCAGAGGGTTGTTATATTGTTGGTTAAGAATATTTTAGTGATTTACAGGAAGCTGTTTGGAGGTTTGGATACACTGCGAACCCATTCTATTTCGCCCATTTAAAATAATGTAATGAGGGCTCCCACTTCCTGAAAAATCGCTCTACAACACACTGACATGCACAAATTAGGTTTTGATACTTAGAGATGTCTCTGTTCTATTTTCTCTTATTTGCTTTTGTAATCGTGTCTGAGTTTCCTATCACCAATTTGATTGTAAACCATTTGGAAGTTTGTCTTAGGCTTCGCTGCATCCTTATTGAACCTAGAACATGCTGAATGTGAAGCAGATACTTTACACTTATATTCAGGTTGATTAAAGCTTTATACACACACACACACACACACACACACACACACACACACTTTTTCCTTGACCATGACCTGGATTGCACATCTCGTGATTTCCTATAGCCCATTTGTTAATACATTGTTCTAGTGCGTCCTTGAAGTGAATCTTTTCTCTATCCTGCTTAATAGGGTAGAGAAGACTAAGAATCTCTTAGGTCCTGGATAAAAATGTGTTGAAGAGAGAATTAATATTTTTACTGTTTTTATTAAGGTTTGGATTTTCTCAACATATATCTAGTTTATTATAACAAAGATGTGTTAGACAAGTGTATTTCAGTATGTAGAGACTGAATTGAAAAAACATTCTAATTCCCAAGTCTTGCTATTGTAAGTTAACTATAGCTCGTGGATGAGGCAGTGAGATTGATTACAAGCCAGTTATAACCTCTCTAGTGTACTTAAAGATGTCCAAGACAGAAGCGACTGCAGGTCTCTAGACATGATGTGATGAAGGCTAGATTAGAGTGCACGTGGTTGCAAGAGAAAGCTATGGAGAGTTAGGAGAAGAAAGAGTCAATAGAACCTGCTGATTGATCTAACCCAGTAGTTAAAGGGTCCAGAAGAATTCAGACACTACTATATTGTTAATGCTGCGAGAATGGAGAGGGTATGGTACACCAGACACATTTTGATACTATTAGCAAAATTGGAAAGTTAGAAAATGGAACATGTTTATTTGGCCGGGAGAGTTATGATGGGTTATTCTGAGTTTGCAGTGACTGTTAGATATCTAAATGGAACTGTGTATGAAATATGAATCCAGAACTTGGCTTCGTGATCATGGTCGGAAACACAGATTTGGGAGTTGTTTGACATAGAAATAATGGTTGAAACCATAAAAGTAAATGAACTCTGCAAGGGAGTGATCATAAAGGGCGAGGAGTTTTATTTTAAAGCTCCTATTTTCCTTTAAAAGAATCCTTTGTGACTTATTCATCCACATCCGTGCAGCAAACTCTGATTGTAAATATGCCATTTGTTCTCCAACTTTGTATGGATGTTCTAAGTGGGTCAGAGTAGTTGAATCCATAAATTTATCTATACCCAACATATTTTATCTCAGCACTAGAGAAAGTAAATTAAAAAAAAACTTCATCTTATAGAAAATGCACCTTTCAAATATGTGATAATCTGATCATTGTAAAAAGCTGATGATTGAGTTTTCTCAGTTGAACTAACTACATATAGGAATATCCAGTTATAAATTCACATTAGTAAATGTATATTATCAATAAATACAATGCATATCATTATAAAATATGATGTTAACATACATAATAAAATTTTCATTGAGTTAGGCTTAAAAGTTATTTAACCTCATCATCAAAGTAAATCAAAGTAAATCTTGTGATTATAAAAATGTTTAATATGCTCATCATAAAATATTTTTAAAATAGAGACAATTTTAAATTATAAAAATTTAAAATATTTTCCTTCTTAGAGAAAATAGAAAAATAATATTTTGATATGTCTGTACCTTAAATACATACTGTCTTATTTAGTTATAAATAACAAAGGCAATTTTTACATTCTTCTGTTTCTTTTTTCTCTTTTCCCCAGTGCCATCAAATATCCTTCATATAAGTAATTTTTAAAGGATGTGTAATTACCCATTGAATAGATAACCATGATTTTGTTGAACAAGGCTTTATTTTTGGACTTAAAGGCAATTACCAAATATCCATTACACCAAATAATTCTTCAGTGAGAATCTTTGTGCATAATTGGTTAGTTTTCTCTTTGCACATGTTCCTAGAATTAGAATAGTAAATCAATGTTTGCAGGTGTACTCAGGGCTCTTTGTTCACATTATTGCAATCATGTAGGATAATACTAGATTCTAGGAATGTTTGTAAAGTTTTTACAAATCATTATTTTTGTGCCCATGGCCTCAAAAAGCAGACCTCTTTAATAGTTGTAAAATGTAGATTTAAGATCAGAGTACAGTTAAGAGCATCTTTAGCCCATTTCCACTTCTGCTTGCTGTCTTTTTTTGAGCAATATAAATATATTATCCCATCACAATCATACTCATCATGTCTTTTAGATAATATGTCATTTGGGATGAATATATGTGGGGGATTGAAATTGGCCACCCCAAGATATGTCTCTTTGGCATGAGGATTATTTTGGGCTGGTTACTTATAAAAGCTGCAGACAGGAGAGAAACTCTGAAAAGTAGATGTTACCCTTTGTAAGAGACATTTACATTTGTAAAGGAAATCTCCATCTGTAAAGGTGTCTCCCTCTCTGTACCAGGAAGAAGGGGGATGACCTTATCTCTAAAAACTCTTATCAACGTGGAAGGCAAGGAATTAAATCTGCATAATAACTTTACTCTTGTTTACTATACTTTTCTGGTAATCTCCCATAAATGACTCTCCCCACCCCCAACACCCTCCTTTGTAGCTGAAGATGGTATTTAAGATGAGAACCTCTACCATTTTGGCAAGTTGCTCAGTTTTCCTGAGTCTCTCCCATGTATACATGTTATAAAACTTTGTTTGATTTTCTCCCCTTATTCTGTCTCATGTGAATTTAATTCATAGCCTGGCTAGAAGGACCAAGAGTGAGTAGAGGAAATGTCTTCCTCCCCTACATATGCTTTCTCCATGTTCATTGGCTCAAACTCCTATTCAAAGTCTGCTTTTTAACTCTGAGCAAGGATTTGTGGGAATATCAAAATATTTAGTTTTTTAGCTTATACTCTAGCCTACTCATGTAGATGATACATACATAAAATGTATAGATCTCTTTGGAAAGATGTTTCATACACAAAAATCACTAAATAAGAATAGAAGAAATACTACATACAATGTTACATAGCAGTACTTGAATAAATGTCAAATGAATGGTTTTAAAGAGGGCTGATGTCACTGTGCTAGTAGACCATGTCGGGGATGAGAATTGGCCACCTCAAAATGTGTCTCTTTGGCTTGATTATTTTTAAGAACAAAAGACTCAAAAAGAAACTTTGATCTTCTCCCTGTGTAAAAAAATTTAAGATAAAAGGCCCATCACCAGGGCAAGCCATCACCATAGATAACTCTGGATATTGGTAGACTGTGAAGGTCCTTGCTAAGCCCATTCTTATCAAAGTTCTGTTTACCAAACATTTGCTTTTCAATTTCCATGTGAATTGCCTTCCTCACCTTTGAAGTCCCAAAATACTACCCTCAATACCCTCCTTTGTCTTTAGCTGAAGATAATATTTAAGGTAACAGTCTCCATCATTTTGGCAAGTTACCCAGTTTCCTGAGTTCCTCTCATGTATATATGTTATAAAGCTTTGATTTTCTCTGTTATTCTGTTTCCTGTCAATTTAAATCATAGACCAGCCAGAAGGACATACATTGTGTAGAGAAATCTTCTTCCTCCCCTAATCGTGACCAATAAAAGCTTTCAAAGACCGGAAAGATCTGATTTTCCCTTCATATGTGGAAAAGTTAATAATAGGAAGAAGATACATCAGTTAAATTACTATGTATGATGTTGTTATTTATAAGAAATACTTATTTGATCACTCATTTGTCCACAGTTCCTGGATCACAGCTCCCCAAACCCTTGGGATTTCCTGAGCAATAAGAGCAAAGGGAGTTTCTTTTGTCATAATATTTTGTCTCTTGTTTTCAGTTCCTAAAATCACTTCAGAGACATAACAGTGAAATGGGTATCTTGTTGTCTTTAACAAGTGCCTTTCCACCACAACTAGGTTTATGTTAATGAGGCGACTTTTAGAAAGCACCTCAGGATGGGGGCTGGTAGCCAGGGGAACCAACCATGAATGGAGGAGTGAAACTTTCAGCCCCACCCCCAACCCACTGGGAGGGGTGAGGGCTGGATGTTGAATTCAATGCTCAATGACTTGATTTAATCAATCATGCTGTTGTAATGAAGCCTCCAGAAAAACCCAAAAGGACAGGGTTCTGAGAGCTTCTGGATGGGTGAACATCTGGAGATGCCGAGAGAGTGGAGCACTCAGAGGGCAACAAAACTGTGCCCTCTATCCCCATACCTTTCCCCCTTGTGCATCTTTTCCATCTGGCTGTTCCTAACTCATGTCCTTTCATAATAAACTGATACTCTAGTGGGTAAAATGTTTCCTGAGTTATGTGAGCTGCTCTAGCAAACTAATGGAACACAAGGTGAGGGTTGTTGGAACCTCCAAGCTAAAGCCAGTCAGTCAAGTGCACAGGTGACAACCTGGACTTGCGACTGGTATCTGAAGTGTGGGTAAGGGGCAGTCTTATGGGGCTGAACCCTTAACTTGTGAGATCTGATACTATCTTGGAGTAGACAGTGTCAGAACTGAATTAAACTCTAAGGCACCCAGCTGGTGTTGGAGCACTGCTTGTTGGTATGGGGAAAATACCCTCCCTCCACATTAGGATTAGGTGATGGGAACTTTTACTAAACTATTGCAATGGTTTGTAAACTATATGGTATTTGGGAGCTAATAACGTCAGGATCCTTACAACCTAACTCTGATCTGGTGCACATGTTCCATCATCCTCTTGGTAACATCATAAGCAGGATGAGAGACCAATAATGTTCTAACTTAGCTTAAAGGAATCATTCTTTGGTTTCTCATTTATCCTTTGTCCATGGTAGTATCCTCAAATCCAGAGCTTCGTGTGTATTGAGGAAGTCACCTAAATTCCTAGACTGATTTTATTCTTCAAAATATAATGCATCAACTGATCAAATTGCACCTTTCATTTATTTTTTATGTTTTTTAAAGATTGGCATCTGAGCTAACAACTGTTGCCAATCTTCTTTTTTTTCTCCGTTTTTCCCCCAAATCCCCCCAGCACATAGTTGTATATTTTAGTTGTGGGTCCTTCTAGTTGTGGCACGTGGGACTCCACCTCAGCATGGCCTGATGAGTGATGCCTCGTCCACACCCAGGATCCAAATGGGTGAAACCCTGGGCCACTGAAGCGGAGCTCTCGAACTTAATCACTCAGCCAGAGGGCCAGCCCTCTAAATTGCACCTTTTAAATATGTGCCTGTCAATTATACCTTAACAAAGGTGGGAAAAAAAGCTCCAAGAAGAAAAACCAGGGAAAACAAATGTGGTTAGCTAAATGTCTCCTAACAGGTGCATAGATTTATGAGGTGAGAAACACAATGTTTCTGTTAAAAAGATAAAAACTACTACCTTAGATTATCTTAAATTCTAAAGTCAATAGTAAATATTCAGAGGCATACACACAAAATATGACATAAATTATAACCCCTCTTTGAACACATAGGAAGGAAGAGAAATTTCTGAATGAAAAGTGTCATTTATTTTGGTTTGGACTTATAATAATATTATTAAGCTTTAATCATTTGACTCAATAAATGCTCCAATTATATCAAGTAAAAACATTAGGATTGGCCTGAGATTATGGGGCTTTTCTGGAAAAAAGCACAATAAGAAAAGCAATATCAAACTTCTCCAGTCATTTGACAATTTTCGCATTTATTTGGGTATTAGGTATGTATTTGCTTATGCATCTAATCAGCAATGTTTTTGAATTTCTGGAGTATCGTAGAACATCTTAAATCCTAGAGGATATTTATTTTTCTCTATTGCTACCAATGAGAAGTGTAGATGGCAGAAAGTCGGGCAGAAGTTGAGAGATAAGTCAGAGGGCCCTCTCCCCTTCCCAAGTTTTATAGGAATTGGTTTTAAATGGGAAAAGAGGAAAATTATTAGAGGAATAAAATTGTTAGATGGTGTATTTGTATTTGGAGGTTGTTTTTCTAGCCTGAAGATATAATGAGTGACACATGGTAAAATTTTTTTTAAAACATGAAAAATGAAATCAAAGTACTTGAATATGAATCCGTGCTTGTCAGTAGTATACAGATACGTGACTTTAATCCAACTGCGTAACTTTTCTGAGCCTCAGTTTCATTGTAAACTGAAAAATATTGTGACACCTATGATACAAGTTTGAAATGAGTTAACAAGTACGTTTCAAAGGCTCTTCGCATATTGTAATTTCTCAATAAATAGTAGCTTCCTTATTTGTTGTTTTGTCAGCGTCTTCGATCATGCCCAGGGCAATATTTGCAAGTGCCTCCTCCAGGGTATTCTCTCTGCCTTCTTGTCTTCTTTTCCGTCTTCATTTCCTTCCATACGTCTTTCCAATAGCTCTGTCTTTTCTTGTCCTTTTGTTCCTTGTTTGGTTATAAAGACAACGATGATGATGCTATTGATAATTAGCAGTTAAAGAATAATCACTATGCACTAGAGACTGTGCTAAATGCTTTACATATATGTCACAATTCTGATAACAATCCCATATGGTAAGATCTAATGTTATCCAAGCTTATATATGAAGGAATAAAGGTTCAGAGATGTTAAGTACTCTCTCTAATGTCACATGGCTAGTAAGCAGCAGAGCTGAGATTCAGATCTACATGTTCAGAATCCAAGATCTTGCCCAACTCAGTATGGAATGTGTTTCCCAAAGGCCTAGGAAGCAGAGAGAAGAATGTAACTAAGGGCTAAGGTTTATGCTTGGTCATGGTTGTTAAGGCTGGTCTGAGAGAAATTATTTTAATTCATCTTTTCCCTTCTGTTCCAAGAACATTTTAATATAAGTTTTATTACCACAGTAAATCAAAATAATTTACAATATCGTGAAATCAGAGGATTTTCCTCATGTTGTGTCCGGGTGAAATGTTAAGATGGGATCATTCTGTCACATTCAGAAGTTAAGCATTTTAAGAATGGAGCCAGAAGCAAAAATAGGGGATGCTCAAGCCATTTTAGTACTATTTAAATTTACAGTCTCAAAAGTGTCATAAAAGTCAACTAATTAATATACAAGAGATGCCTATTTGCATTTATCATTCAATTTATGTCACTGTAAGAAATGATTTTGGCTGAGTTATCCAAAAGCATATTTTCAACTTGTGTACTCTGTACAATATTTATAGTAGCTGTTTTCCTACTTCTAAGATTGTAATTAGTTTTTACAAGAAGTCTTTCTGCAATATTTTATGTATACCCCTAAATCAAGAAGGAAAACGTATTGAGTAGGAACAAACAATGTAACAGTCTCAGCCCTATCCTACTATTTTTCACAACTCTGTACAAGAATTTCAGCCTGTGGAAACTAACTCTAATTTTGATACCTCAAATGTCTTGCAGCTTAGTTTTAGAATCCATTTACTATTGCTCCACCCAATGTCTAGTCCATCTCTAGAAATGCAAAATGCCACTGTCTACTTGAGGCTGCTGTTAATACATATTGAATTCTGAAATGTTACAGTTTCTTTTCTGAATCGCATATGCAATAACACCCAGAAATATATGAAGACGCATTTTTAAGTAATTGATATTATTTAAATGAAATAATATTCTTCATTTTGACAATGACATGGGAGGTGTTAATAAGAGCTCACTGATGGACTGATGGACTGCATAAAGCAAAGAATCACTTTTGAAGTTGATCTGGGAAAATCTTAGCAATTTATCCTGGATTTAATAATCAATTATTTCAAGATACCTAATTTTTGTCCAAAAACAAACTCATGCATCCAATTTGTTTTACTTTACATGATCATTTTGTGTTTACTAACAACAATACTAGCAATGAAATGCATGACATCCATTCCTTAATTTAAAAAAAGGGAATTTGGTTGTCATTATAGGAGCCAGATTACTTCAAGCCCTCTGTAATGTAAATATTCTGCACTAAAATATTTCTGTAGCATTTTTCCCAAGGATATTTACCACACTATAGTGTTAATTATGAAACTGTTAAAAAGAGAAAAAGAAATTAAGAAAGTGTGAGGAAAATAAGAAATGCTCTCGAACGATTGTTGACAACAGATGGGGAGTCAATGAGGTAGAGAGATACAGACATTTTATCCTCAAATGACAACAATTTCTGAAAGAGAAGTTCTCAAAGCACGAACGCAAGATTCCATTAGCAGTTCTAGTCAGGTGTCAGAGAAGGCAAGAGTCATAGAAGAAAGGAAAAAATGCCCAATTATCTTTTGCAGAACTGAAAACATTTTACTGCCCCTAAATCTTGAATTAATGATAATCTTAAATGGTAATGTTAAATTAATAAAGAAATCAGTGGACTATTTGTACGGTACAACAACTTGACAATTTGCAAACAATATCCATTTTCCTTATAATTAAGTAATTAATTATATTTTCTAATCTATTAAGCCTCAATTGCCCATCAAGTCATCCTGCTAGATCATTTTGATCCTGTCATTTCCAATTAATCATGCCTGTTTGCTGGAGATGGTCATCCTGGAAAATCGTCATGAAATTGTTATTATTCTAACACAACAGTTCCTACATGGTAGACTAGATTATCTTATTTGGAAGCACATATTTGTATATATCGTATAACTGATTTCTTTATCAAATAATAGTTTATCTATGCTTATAAACATTTTCAATAATTCAGGTAATTTCTAAATACAATTTTATTCTTTTAAATGCTGAATCTTGTAAATCTGCACAAAGGAGGTATTTATTCCTGGCATGTGAGAAGTAGTCTAATGTCAGTGTCACGTTAAGAAATTCTTGCTTTATCAAACAATTCTGGAATCCTGAATTCTTCTTTTATTCACTTATTCGGTAAGAATTATTGAGTGTCTACTGCATGCCACTTACTGAGCCTGGCCCTGAGGACACAATGATGAATAAGGGAGGCCTACTCTCTGTGCAAATATTGCTTCCATTTCAGAAGGACCTTCCTTTAACTTTGCTTTCTGGGTTTCGATCATGGTACTCTTTTGAATACCGTCAATAGTGACACAGCGTTGTTTCCCCTCTGAAAATGAATTTTCTAGTAAGGGAGTATGGGTTCAAGACAAGGTGGGCTAACAGCCATTTGTTATGTTAAGTTTCGTGAAATACATAAAGATCAAATTGGCATTATTATTCTTTTTTTTCAAAATCATTGTTTAAATAAAATACAGTGGTAGTGCAAACAGGTTCTGAAATAAATTGCAAAAGTAACTTAATTGTTTGAGTAAAGGCATCCTTCAGAAGCTGTCTTCCAGAAAACCAGCCTTTTGAGGGTAGTACCAGAGCCACTCCTTCCCTTTCCTTGTACCTCCCAGAACACTGCTCCGGGCACCCAGCAAATGCTTAAGTGTATCAGAAGGAATGTTCCCCATCACCTAACAAGATCATAGAGCAATACCAGTGAGCTTCAAAATTCTAAATGCTGGCTCTTACATAGAGAAGACAGCATCCTAAAACAAAAAAATGAAAACCAGAGCAAAGCAAAACAAAAAACTCAACAACTGATTCAGTTTGCACAAATGCCCTAATTAGATGTAGTTTTCTATTTCCTAGGAAAACAGGTAAGAAAACAATAAAAAGAGAGGATAGAGTTAGTATTGCTATCTGGATTCTTGCTTCTGATCATCCATTTGCTACTTCTCTGACCATACATCCAGGAAAATGTCACTTTCAATGTATTGTCTTTAAAAGGCCTTTTTAAGATTGGGGCAGGATGGGAATTCGTTACTATGAAATACTTTGAAATCCCCAACTTTTAAATGTCATGTAATTCCAGTGATTATTAGTATTCAAGACACAATGCCAGTCAAAATATAGGAGGTTCAAAGTCAGTTTGGCAACCTGGAAAAAAAACAGAAAAAACTGCTCTGTGTACATATGATAAAAACATTCAACGTGAAAAAGACAAATGCTCCAATAGAAAAATACAAGAAGAGCATAAACATTCATAAAAGACACATGAAAATAGTCAATAAAATATTAAATATTCAACCACCCTAGAAGCCAAAGAAGTGCAACTTAAAGCAAAGAGAAATTATTTTCACATACCAAATGGGCAAAAATTAAAAAGATGTTAGTGAGACTGGAAAAATGGGCTGATACATACATTGCTCACAGGAAACAAAATCTGGACATTCCTCATTAGCAATTGAGTATTATTTATCATTAAAAAATGTGTTTGACTTTAGCTTCAACTTGGCAATTTAAGCTAATTAGTTTAACACTTTTCCTTCCCATATTTTAATAGAAATGATATCAAAATAAGGGCAATTCTGTGTTAGTGGCAAATTTAAATGGGTAGGGAATTGACTCTTGTAAGTGGAAAGTGATTAGGATAAATCTTTATAAGATCTATCTACATTAGGGAAGATTCCTTTTTATAAATACATAATTGGAGTTGGCTGTCTCTTCTATGGATTCAGATGCACAGAGAAATTTCTGCTGCTTAAAAATTGTCCACAGCCTCAAGGTTATGCTCTAAAGTAAATAAGAAACTTTACACATTGTCACTCTTGTTTTTCTTATCAGTAACTTCAAGCATCCTGGTGTGATTTTCCTTGTTATCATTTCCAAGTGACAAAAAGGTGATGGCCATTCTCTTTGGGGCACAAACAAGTAAATTTGTGTGAGGAAGAAGTGAGAGTAATGAACCTGGGTGGAGCCACACTCCCGGGCCTCCACACAATATACAGAAGCCAGAGAAGAGAGAAGACAGAAGACAAAGAAGATGGTCAGAGTGTGATTATAGCTTTTCCAGACTCAAATTTTTATATTTGACCTTGAAAACTTTTTGATGACTCAGATTTAGTGCATATTCTAAAAATATCTAAAATTGCATTATAAGAATATCTTTAAAAAAAATTGAGTGAGTTGAAAGCCCTACACGCCTTCTTAGGAGTTTCTATATATATGTGTCACCTCATTTAATCCTCACAGCACACCTTTCAGGTGGGGCTTTTAACCTCATTTTACAGACGAGGAGAGCAAGGCCATACAGAAATAAATGGAAAAGCAAGACCTGAATACCAATTCTTATTAACGAACAATTGGAAACATCAATGCTCACTGGATATTTGGTGATAAGAATAAATTACTTTTAAATTTCACATATGATCATATTTTGGTTACGATAATAAAGTGAGTTCCCATTTTTGAAATTACATACAGAAATATTAAAAGATGAAATGATATGATTTCTGAGATACATTCAAAATAATTTGGAGCAGGCAGGCTGGATGGGTGAGGCTGAGCCAGGGCTGTCCGGGGTTGATAGTAGCCGAGTTCGGGTGGTAGTTACAAGGGGATTATTCATACAATACAATTTATGTGTATGTTTAAAATTCTCCATTGTACAAAACTGAAACAACATCAGTACTAAGTCTTTCTTTCTCCAAAGCCTATGCTTTGAAGCACTCACAATCATTTCTTTATTAATATTTACTTGAGTAAGAAATGGTTTTTGGTTTTGGGGAACTGAATCATCTCTCCTTACGTGTTTTCTCATACCTATGTCAGGAAAAGTTAAATTAAACCATTTTTCTTTATCTCCTGCTATATAGTTTAGTTTTCAGCAGAAGTTTAGCAAACAAGCAACAAAGCAAATAACGAATAATTTCCAATAACGTGGTTTAGCATCACTGAATGTCAAGCTAAAACTATGTTACCATCGTTTCTATGGACAAAGAGGGTTAAATTGTTTGAGAAAAAAAGGCTTTTGATTATAATGTCTCTTTGTCCATACTTCTAAAGTCATTGAATGTCTTACTTAGTCATGGATCAGTGTTGCATAAGAGTTTTAATAAAGAAAGCTGATATAACGCCACCAGACTCACACACATTGTGGAGTTGGATTTCAGTTTAGGGGCTGATTAGTCATTCTTTTAAAGCAGAATATGTTCACTTGATTTTAAGAAATGACAATGGGATTCTTTCATCGCCATCAGGAGGCAGTGGTAGGGAGGAGGGAAAGGCAGGCCTGCAGGGCCTGCTTTAGGCAGAGGTATGGCAGGTTGCAAACACGAATTTATTTTAGTGATGCAAGTCAGAATCTTGCCCCCCCAAATCTGTAGCTTCCTTTACCCTATTTCTATCAGCGTCGATGTCAGAGAATTCATGTTTTTTGATTTATAAAAAAAGTCTGAATGTGGAAAAAGCTGACTGTAAAGAAACTAAAATACAATCAAAGTAACGAAACCAATGCATATAACACAACTGAAAAACAGCAGTAAATAAGAAAATAAAAGTATATGAAACAAACTGGAAACAAGACAGGATCTGGTGCAGCCACGTGAGTAGCAGCTCCAGGTAGACAGCTGAGGAAGCAGGCCGGCAGCAGGTGGCCTCAGCTGGAGGCTGGAGGTGGACAGTGGGATTGGGTCATGGGAGCAGATGCACGGAGGTGAGGGGACCACTGGGGACACTAAAGATACATTCCTTAGGATTCAGGCATTTTCTGTAAAATGCAAGTACTACCTGGGAAGCTAAAATAAAATATTTTTCAGTCTTTTTATCTCAAAAATGAAACGGCTATTTATAAAATTGTCTAGGTGACAGTCGCCTCCCCATGAATAGTTCAGAAGCAACTGGAGCTTTGATATGGAAATAGGAGAGAGAGGCTCCAAAATATGATTGGGATTCAGGGCGCTAGTGAGAGAAGACATCTCAGAAGCTAGACATCATGGGAAGGCACTGGAAATCTGGAAGAAAGCTGATAAAACAAGCAGATAATCCCAAAAAGGGGAGTTGTAGAGACTAGGGTGATGTGAGCCAGGCACCTAGGGGGCAAAATTTAAGGAGGCACTCACTCTCAGGGGTGACCCCACATTTGCACCGCCCTGATGAGAACTTCCTTAAAATTTTTGTCCTAGGACCCTTATTCCATTCTGTTGGTCTTAGTCCAGGTACCGTAAAAAAAAAACCTCAAAAAGGGGCCAGCCCGGCACAGCAGTTAAGTGTGCACATTCCGCGTTGGCGGCCCGGAGTTCTCTGGTTCAGATCCTGGGTGCAGACATGGCACCACTTGGCAAGCAATGCTGTGGTAGGCATCCCACATATAAAGTAGAGCAAGATGGGCACGGATGTTAGCTCAGGGCTAATCTTCCTCAAAAGATAAATAAATAAATAAAATTTAAAAAACCTCAAAGAGAGAAACATTTTGCTCAAAACTAATACTATGTATTTTGGATAATTGCAAATGTACAGATTTTATCAGGTTGATATTTTCTTTCTCTCTCTCTCTATTTATCTATCTACTATCATCCATCATCAGAAAAAACACTCAATATTGCTATATTAACGGAGCACAGAAAAAAAGAGGAACACTTTTCATTACAAATATTTCTGGATAATTAGAATATTTAGTTGATTTGCCTGCTTTGTGTCATTAGATACAAATGTTAATAAATACTCAAACTTTTCCCCCAACTATATACTAAGAACATCTTTGTATTTTGGAAATACAAAATGAGATCTATCGAGAAGCTTTTCTGAACATAACCCACCATCTGTTGGATGTAGGATAAAATGTGCATAATTAACTGCATTGAAATTAAAATCTAAAAAGTTTCACATGATAAATATAAAGAAAGTTATTAGAATTGAGATGAAATTTTAAAAAATTCTTACAACTCAGGGGTTCGGGGAAGATTTTGTGAAGAAAGTGAAATTTTAGCTAGAGTTTGAAAGAGAAATGGGCAATTATTTCTTAGAACAGTGTTCTCCAGATCAGATAGCAAAACCCAACTAGTAACATTCCATTTTAAGCGAAGTGCTTCAAAAGATATAAAGAAATGAATATTTATTCTCATGGCAGGAATGTCAGGGAAAGATTGTAAGTTACATAAAATAATATATTTTCATCCTCCTTCCCCCATCACCTCACCCCCAGCATACTTGCACCCCATTCCCAAAAGAAATGGGCTGTGGTGAAGATTCTATTGGATTTAATATGCTTTACTTGGAATAAGCTGTACAACAAAAAAGATGCTTTCTGTACCAACGGCCACAGATAGAATACTAGGAAAAATTTGAAAAAAATTCTTAAAATTCTAAAATAAATCCTGCTTGCATTTTATAATTTTCACACGGGCAAGTAACTTTCCTGTTCTTCATCATCTCTTCCCCACTCCCCTGGCCCATTTTTAACACAGATTTTTCTCCCATTAGTTTACCAAAGTAAGTTTCTGTGTTTATAAAAGGCAAATATGGCCAGCAGGATATTCTAGGTTCTTTTAAATGCTTATTTTAATTTTTGTTAGTTTCTAAGTAACTTTTATAAAAGGAAAATTCTATTTGACAAAAGGAAAGAAAAAGTCATTTGTTTGATTAAGGGACAAGAAAACATTCTAGTGTATTTTAATATTCTGTTACTTATTTGTAGATATTCTACACTGGCCCAATTTTTGTTACCTTTATTAAAGATAATATTATTGCTTATGCATATTAACCCTTTGTCAAGTTTCAGAATAGACAGCCTTTTGATTTTTAATGGAATTTTATAAAAAACTTTGAGTTCATTTATTTAAAAAATTGACATCTTAAATTTTTATATCTCAGTACACGTAAGACTTCTGTTAAACCCTTACAAAGACATTCACTCATCCGGTTGCCTATCCATTCAATAGACATGCTCCTTATGCGGGCAAAGCATAGCCATGGGATCCGATGATTAATAAGGGTTGATCACCAACCTCAAATAGCTAAATGAGAGAGAGATGTAAACAAGTAACAGTAATGAACAGTGCCTAATCAGTGCAATATGGATGTGCAGCTTGTATGCTATAGTGGTGGTCCTGGATCTGAAGATCAGATGCTATTTGATTGGCTTGTGAAAGATGTTAGGTAGTAGAATATAACTGAGCTTGTGAGCTTGGCTGATTCTTGGGGATTGGTGTCAGGGGTGAGTGATAAAGGAATCTCTGTTACTAAATCAAGAGACATGAAAAAAATATGTAGCATTCCGGGATTTGGTTAGAGGTTATGGCACATGCATGCCATTCTAGATGATGAGATTGGAAAGCAAAGAATCTATTCATGGAGGATATTTGATGGAATTTTTGAGGAATATAAGGATTGCTCTAGTCAGACATGGAAGGGCTACTGGCCAGTTAAAAAGGGGTAGCGAGATTCTAAGCAGGGCTAAATTTTAGTAAATCTTAGAAAAAAATTCAATTTTGGCAGTTTTCCAGAGTTTATTCATATTTTTTTCTAAGTTATTTTCTTTTGGATTTTTTTTCTTTCTTTTCCAGGAGGTATATGTGTGACTTTTTCTCCTACTATAGTTTGACTTATTATTATTGTATATTGATGTTATATGGGAACAATACTTATTTATACCTTTTTATCTTTGAGTTTGCTACCATAGTGAATTCTACTTTTAATTTAAATTATTTTTCCCAGTTGATCCCCTTGAATTACTATAAAGACAAGAATAATGTTTAAAAACAATAGCTTTATCTACCATTTACAAGTAGTGTCATCTTTTACTTCTTTCTTTTTTTTCTTACTTTCTTTCCTTTTTCCATTGGCTAAAGACCTGGGAATTATATATTCCTAACGAATTTTAAGTTATTTTTCACAAATCTTTCTAAATCAACTGCCTTTTTAGGGACTAATTTGAAAATTTTTAGAATCTCACTTGGTTCATTTTATGTTCAGATTTTAAATTTCATCTTGTCAATTTTAGTTACAGATTTTCTTGGTAAAATCTCCAGTTTATCTTTATTTTAAAGTTCATTTCCATTACCATTTTGTTCTATTTGAAATAGATGAATTACCATGTACAACTTATGCTGAAGATTTGTAAACTGTGTTCTAACATGTAAATATTAATAAACTATTTCAGAAAAAAGAAAAAAACCTTTACTTGATCAACAAATGTTAGGGGAACACGTGCTTATACCGAGTGTAAATGTCTATTTCTGGTAGAGCATTTGGAGTGATAGAGAATTTACATATTAACAGACATTGTTTTTTGGTTTTTGTTGTTGTTGTTTTTTGTTTTTTTTTTGCAGGAGCAAGAAACAGTTACCAGAATTCTGGAAACATATTTCATGAGGTCGTTCTCCTTGATGAGCATGCTTTATGGCAAATATTTTGAAGAATCCTAGTTAGTAAATATCCACTGGTAACAGGTCGCAGAAACTAGATCTATATTCTCTACCATACCAGACCTCATTTTTTTCCCTAAGTAATATTCTTATATTAAAGTGTCCCTTGAAACAGGATGGAAATAAAGTTGTTTTTTTGAGTTAAATGCTAGTACAGAGTCCTAATAAGAGCTGACAGTTTCCAAGCTTTGAGAATGGTGTGGGGATGGTAGTGCAAAGGAGAGAGAGTAGGTTGAATCAAGGAAAGGCAATTATGGGGAGGACCATTTCTCTTCTAAAGGGCTTCTTACCTTTATGCTCAAGACACACATTACCAATGTGATCCTCCTCCACCTTTCTTTGGGACATCGTAATTTCTCTTCTTGGAAAAATGGAAATTTCTCTGCTGTGGTGTGATATCTTTGTGCAAATTAAGGGAAGCTGAAAACACAGAGCTGGAGTATTACCAAGCTGTGTTGTAAAAAATATATATCTCTATAATATAGTCCTACAGAACAAATTGAACAAAATAAACTCTTTGCATTTCTAAGAATAATGATGGGGGAAATTCTTCATAAAATGAAAGCATTGCTAATTATACTTCTATAGAAGGTGACTTTTAAAAAGGAATCACTTGTTCAAAGAAAAATGATCATGCTGATCAATAATCTCTATCAATATTTTCCTTAGTAAATAATTTCCAAAAAAACCCACATTCTTAATTTTTGTCAAACCAAATTACCTTATTAAACATGCTTGCAATTAGATTACCATATCCTTATATTTGAGTCTGTATTTTATAATTTTGTTTCTTTTACTATATTTAAAATAATGTTCTGCAATCCTTTAGAAGTTCAAAACAGTTTCCCAAAAAGAAAATACTAATGATACGTTTCTCTCATACCAAGAACTGATTTGTAATTCTATTTTCCCTTCTTAACCACATGAAAAGGGAAGTGATTGACAGTTATTTGGTGGAAGCTACTGAAAGGGGTTGGTGGAGGGTAGTGAAAGGAGTTGATTCTTGGAGCACAGGTATACATGACGGCAGAGAGAAATGTGTCCTCATGCCTTTAATGGCAATCATTTGGTACTAATGGATAATTTTCGTCCTTGAATTTTGAATTCTCTATTATTTTAGATCCTTCTCAATCTAATTTCATCTTTCTCAACTTTCTGCCTCACAAATCTTGAAGTTAAACACACTAATTTAGTCAAACTAGGGTTTTTTTGTGGCTATCCAAATCCTTTTTGCCCGTTTGCACTTTCATGCCATTTGTTTTCCTCCTTTTCAGTCATTCACATCTTATCTATCTTTCAAGACCTACCCAAAGTTCGATAGTCTCCATAAAGAGACACATTTACTAGAAAGTCAGTGAAAAGTAAGCAGTTATGTGGTGGACAGACCAGACCATGACAGCATAGAAAGACCAGGAGTTAGGACTAAGAAAAGTGGCTTCAAATCTTGGTTGCACTAATATTTCAGTAATGTTAAGCAAACTAATGAATAGTTCTATTCCTCAATTTTGCCATTTAATAGTTAGGGATGAAAATAATGAGGATCCACAATTACTGCAAAAGTTAAACGACATGTTTAAGCAAGAAATACAGGAGAGTAGGAAATGAAAGTTATGCATATTTCCCCGTTATATGCTAAGTACTCTGCACATAGAAGGCACTTAACAAGTGTCACTCTCCTCTTCCCATCTCTGCTTATCTGAAGAGCAGGATGAGGTCACCATGTCATTAGATGTGTGTGTGTGTGTGTGTGTGTGTGTATGCATACATGCTTTGTAGCACCTGCTCCAGTATTACATGAGCAATTTTCTCAACAAATATTCTGTTAATGTTTGAATGATTCTAAAAATTAATTAATTCTTAATAATGATAGGAAAAATGGAAAAACTAAAGAAAACTAAAAATGGATCAAATATCACAACTAAGATTTACAACATATTAATTTATTTCCCCATGTGTCTTATTGTTGATTCTTTTAGGACATCTAAAAGATTGACACTATTTATAAATATATTTAATCCCCAAAGCTCCAATAGATTTTCACTAAATAAAAGCAGCCAGTTTGGGTAAATCTAGAACCCCACTTGGGCTGAGAGCCCAGTTTTGCTAAGCGTGCACATTCAGGGAACACTATGAGCAATTCTATTTATCTAAGAGTTCAGCCTCGTGCTTGGGTTTGCAGGTGCAGCTGTAAATTTCAGGTGATTTACAGAGTGGGAAGCACACCAAATCTGAAATTATAATGGAGCTCAAGGCTCACAGCATCTTTTGTTAGATGCTCTGGTTTTATGATTTTGGGTGGGTGCCACCACATTTTTCTTCCAAGTGCAATAAAAAAAATGATGCCATTCAAGCTGAAAAGCTTAACAGCCACTTTACCTTTATTGAATCTGTAGCTAATGTACTGAAATAGCAGGGGTTTTGCTGCAAATGTAATTTGGGTTTTTGTCTGGGCATCTCTTCATGCCTTAAAAATGGATTTGCATTGAGCACAAGTGAATTACCTGAAAGATCTAAAGATGAAGACACAGGACCTGATCTTACTGTTGCTGACAGATGCCCACCTAGACCCAATGAGACGGACTTACTGGTTTAGAGATCATGGAGACTGTGAAACCATCTTCTAGAAGCTATCCTTCTAGACTAACTATGGCTTTAGATAGTTGCTTAATATCCTCGGGGCTCAGTTTTCTTATCAACAATTTGACAGAATTGGAGTAGATGACCTTCCATTTCCTTCAAATCCAGAAATGTTCTCTTCCAAGAAAACTTGCATACCTTGTTTGTTTGTTTACTTGTTTGTTTGACACTCCATGTTTCCCTAAGAGCCTTTCCCCAAAGTAAAGCTATTTTCCTGGGCTGTGGTAAATTAAACATACATTTTTTTGATCTTGAACTATGCTATAGTTTTGACCCTATTTGCTAATCACGTAAGAAACAATTCCCAGGATTACAAGCAAAGGGACGAAGGAAAAGCACCATTTTGATGATTCTGGAGTTTTAATGTAACTCGCTTTTACTGAAGGTGGAATCAAATTGCATGTGCATTAATGTTTCAAGGAAACTTCATTTCTTCTAGTTCTATTCAGATTTAACTAATAATTTTGAACACTTACTATCTACTACACATTACTCTAGGGAATTTCACCTGCATTATTTAATGTTATCATCACAACAACATTCCTGAAAGTCACACGTGAGTAAGCCTGGCTTGAATTCCGACTCTGATCTTGTACTCCAAACTTAGCAGCCTTTCATAGCACCTTTTCTATAAATCATGCCTCTTACTACCACCCAGCACAAACTGGAGGCACCATTAACCTAGGTTCCTCCCCTAATCACAGCTTCATTCCATCCTCAAAGTCATCTCTGCTTTTTGGCATTATTTGCTGTCCTCCCTGCCTAGACTATGCAAACTTTAGGCCTATATCAAGATCCAGATGAAGTCTTAATTCTCATCTGGAACTCGATAATAATTACATCAGATTTCGTCTACTCTCTTTTCTGAATATTTTTAGTCAATTATTTGTTCATCACTTTTGGATGTAATTTTATGCTCTCTTATGTTATCATTTCTTATTTTAGTGTTTGTTTGCAAGCTTCTTTATAAGTAGATTTATAATAATTATTGATTAGTCTATTCGTTCAATAGGAGTTTCAACTTGATTTCCCCGGAAACATGCAACTATGATTAGATACTCTTAACCTTTTGAGAACTCAAAGAGTGAGATGGGAGATACACACATCCAAACAAATAAATTAAAATACCCATATAATCCAATTCATGTCTATACTTGCCTTAAATGTTTACTATAAGAAAAAGCGTGAAAAATAGCTTTGTGGAGAGGATGGTAGGTTGCAGAATATATCAATGTGGAAATTAGCGAAAAAGTGAGCTGTTTTTTCAGACAGAAGAGGATTTTGATATTAGAAGAAACAACACATGTGAAAGCAAACACAAGTGTGGGTTATTTTCAGAAAAGGGCAGGGTTCTGTGAACTACAGAAAGCTGAATAGTGTGAGATGACATAGGATTCGTAACTTGGCACGGTCTGTTGAAAGCTTTATGCTGTGCTGAAAAATCCAGGCTTTATCTTGGGAGACATTAAAGATTTTTCAGTTTTCTTTTGTGTGTAGCAGAGCTTTGATGTGATAAGATTTGGTGCTGGAGAGATAAGGCTGGGTACGGTGTGGAGGATGCATTGGGGAGGAGCTGTTGTTGCTAATATAGTGGTGGTGAAGAAGGAGAGGTCAAAAATTGATTCAAGAGATGTTCAAGAAATATAATCAACAGAACTGATTGAATTGAGATAGGCTCTCACTCTCCCTAGATTGTGTGTGTGTTTTTTTTTAATATAAGTCTGCCTTTATTTCAACATCCACATTGTTGAGAGCACCTGTCACCATCTAAATAGAACTCAATTGCTTTCTTGCTTATTTTTTTCTAGGACAAACCAAACACTGGTCCTTGTCCTTTGGATGTTAAAGCTGTCTTTGAATGGGGACACTGCTCAGTTGAGGATGATTTGTCTAAGAAATGCTACCCAGAACACATACTTGAAAGCAACCTCTCTATAGTACTACTCAAAGTAGGCTAAGTGGCAAACACTTGTGCACAGATAAAAAATTATTAATCCTAAAGAAAGATCTTGAAAGTAGTACTTTAAAATTTTTTCCCCAGTGAATATCATTCATACAATACATCAAAAAAGTGTCAAGATAAATCCCAGATTAAGTCATTTTCCACAGGGAAAAGAAAACAAAAAGTATGGAACTCGATGTTCTGCAAGGACAAACGCAATCGCAGTACTAGAGCTGATCCTACAGAATGCCAACCTACCACGCGCGGCATCTAAGGTAATGTATTTTCTTAATGCCACAAAGTTCATTCGCCTTTCCCTCCCAGTTGTGGATATTGTTGAAAATTCACATGCATCTGCCTCTTCTCAAAATTCCAGATCCTCATCTTTTTGTCTCTTAAAGAGTTCAATACTTAAGAAAATCTTTCATCATGGTCTGCCTTTAGTTGGAACCACTCTGTAGGCAATCTTACAGCCTTCATGTTCTACTTCTTTCCTAGCAACTATTCTTGATTTTGTTCAGGGATACAACTACACTCCCAGGAGACGAGTTATGATTACTCTAAGGCAATAGTGGTAAACGATTTCCCATTGCTAGACGTTTACTTTCACAGTCTCCCATGCAACTCACAGATGGTGCTGTGACAAATATGGGCCAATGGGGGGTTAGTGCTAATCCTTGAGGAGGCTTCCAAGAGAGCTTTGGCTGTCTGATAAAAGAGCGAGTCATGCTAAGAGTTCGCTTTTGCCTTCCCTCAGCAAACATGTTAATCTTCACAATGAGCCCTGATACTGCTGAAGTGGCAGTCATTTTTCAATCATGAAGTAACAAGCGCAAGGACCAAAATCCAAATCGATGAGCACAGTGGAACTAAAGGAATGAAAGACCTGGGTCCAGAGGTGTGCGGATAACCCACTCTCTGAGGGTAAAAAAAGTCATGATTTGTATTGTTGGCCAATTTTAGTAACGTTAATAGTCCCACTGTGGGTGAATTGACACTACCGATCACTGAACATGCAGCACACCACTGCCTGGGAATCTGGTGACAAAAATTGAGCTACTGAGCCTGCCTTAAAATTTCTACCTTACGATGTCTCTACTTATTTAAAAACATTTATTGAACACCTACTATATGCCAGGAGTTATTCAGGTCATTTGGGATACACCAGTGTGTAAAATAGAGAAAAAGATTTCTGTCCTCACAGAGGTGAGATTCTAAAAGAAAGAGAAAGACAATCAATAATAAAGATAATACATAACTGAAATATATAATATTTTAGATGTTGATAAGCATTATAAAAAGAAAAGAAACAGTAGATCAGGGTAAGGAAGATAAAGAGAGTCTGGTGGCCAGAGGAGGTACATTGCAGTAATAAATAAGATGGCCCAGACAGGATGCATTGAGGCAGTGACCAAAGAATTGAAAGACAGAAAAGATTTACTCAAGCAGATATCTGGGAGAAGGGCATTCCAGGCAGAGAGAATGGCTAGAGTGAAGGCTTTTGGTCAGGAGCTGGGAAAGCCTGATTGAGGAGTCATCAAGAGCGAAATGAGCAAGGGGAGAGGAGGACAGACGTAACAGTCACAAGACCAGGGAGCCCTTGTGGGTCATCAGTCATTATGGCAGTAAACATCATTGCTGAAATAACTGAAGAAAGGTACTGATCCATTTCCAGGACAAAGATTGATATTTACAAACGTCCTACCTCATACTCTTGACAATCCTTTAATGCTAGCTCTTGCTCTTGGGAATCAATTTCCCCTTAGGACTTAAAATATTCTGCAAGAAAACATTTTTTCTCCTTAAATGACAGTTAGAGCCAAAGCTATTAAAATTTTATAAATTTTCCACTGAATTATAAAAGAAAATATACAGTCTAAATTTTTTTCTTATTTGACAAATAGTAGAATCATGTCAAATACTTTATAAAGTTTCCTTTAAAACCAAACCAAATTGCAGAACACATTCTGGGACTAGATTGTTGCTAGAGAAAATACACTTCACTCATACCAGCTTCCTCTTCTGCCCTCTACATTCTGTTTAATGAAACCACCAAAAGCGTATACAAAGTCAGACGATTTTTAATTGACATTAAAACAAAAGCTAGCTAATAATAACTGAGGCATGTCAAGATGTAAGAACGTTTTCTAAAAACATATAATGCAGTTGAGTCTAGAATGTAGATCTGAGGGTATTAACTTGGAGGAAGAGGAATAACGCTCTTGTTGACACTTTGGGTACCTTGTGGGTCTATGGGAGCTTGATAAAAGGGCCCCCGACTAGGATGGGGAGCTTCAAGAGAAAGCACAAATAATCTTGCTGTTGAAGGTGAGACGCAATAGTATAACTCATTTAGATAAAGCCTATTCTGGAATTTTTTAAAGTGAGAAATTGAAATTAAAAATTCATAGAAGAACCATAAGTGGTCACGCTGGTAATCATTCAATCATTCTGGTAATCAAGAAACACAAATTAAGAAAAAAACAAGGCACTATTTTTATTAATTTATATATTTTCCAATTAATATTTTGTTGGATGTAATATCCAATATGGTTAAAGTACAGGTTAAGTAGTTTCTTTGTACATAAATGTAAATATCAAAATAGGCATATCTGTTACCAAGAAATGTTAGGCTACAGGTATTAAAGGCATTATTAATATGCCTATACTTTACCTCAGAAATTTGATTTCTAGGAATTTCTGTCAAAGGGTTAATCTTGCTTTGTGTAATTTGCCTACAATGTCCTTTTCTTTTGAGGAAGATTAGCCTTGAGCTAACATCTGCCACTAATCCTTTTCTTTTTTCTGAGGAAGACTGGCCCTGAGCTAACATCTGTGGCCATCTTCCTCTACTTTATATGTGAGGTGCCTGCCACAGCGTGGCTTGACAAGCGGCGCATAGGTCTGCACCTGGGGTCTGAGCCAGCGAACCTGGGCCACTGAAGCAGAACATAGGAACTTAACCGCTGCCCCACTGGGCTGGCCCCTACAAGTGTCCTTTAAATAGGAAAAAACAGGAAACAACCTAAATGTTTAATATAAGTTAATGCTTAAAATAAGTTCCTACTTATTTATCAATAAAGTATTTTATTGTTATTAAAAACAATATATATCAATTGGAAATATTTTCCTGTATATCAAGTTAAATATGTTATAAACCTGTATAGTGTTTTCGTAAAATATATAAACATACATAAAATAGAAATATTAAATATATATATGTCTAAAATAACATATATACAATGATACAACAAAATTTAGAATTGGCCATGGCATGATTTTTGCTTTCTTACTTTTCTCTTTCCCCTCCCAAGTTCTCAAAAATAAAAATTCAGGGTTGACCCTGTGGCATAGTGGTTGGGTTTGGCACACTCTACTACAGTGGCTGGGTTTGCAGGTTCGGATCCCAGGCTGGGACATACCCCACTCATCAGCCGCACTGTGGCAGCAACCCACATGTAAAGTGGAGGAGGACTGGCATAAATGTTAGCTCAGGGCTAATCTTCCCCAGAAAAGAAATAAATAAAAATGAAAAGAATAATAAAAAAAAAAACCATACATTTCTTCTTTTAGAAAAAATCAATAAAACAAAAGAAAACATTATAGAAATAATTTCCAACTTAAAATAAATTCATCTCTTACTGTTATAGTATATATTTTCATTACCTTTTTGTTTGAAACATATTTATTTACAAATATTATCTATATATTTATATATAAGTGTATATAATTATTTATTACATTTTCATTATTTGTAACAAAATATTTGTATCTAGTGAACAGCTGCAGAGAATTTGAAAACTCTAGTCAAAAGTTTAGAATTGTTGGTTTTCAAAGGCAGAAATCATGGCATATATGACTGTCCCTATCATTTATTTCCATGTAACTTTTTATTGTCCATATATTTTTCTCTGAGTCATACACGGTCATATCTTAGGGAAATGCTAAGGATACTGGCTCAACAGTTGAAAGAGAGGAACTTGTAAATTCAACTACACTAACTGCGTCTCGGCTTCGTGTATATCACTTGAACTTCTCTGTGTCTCATTTTTAGTGGTTAAGTTCAGCACACTCCACTTTGGCAGCCTGGGTTCACGGGTTTGGATCCTGGGTGTAGACCTACAACATTTGTCAGCCATGCTGAGGCAACAACTCACATATAAAGTGGAGAGAGATTGGCACAGATGTTAGCTTAGAGCTAATCTTCCTCAGTAAAAGAAAGAAAAGCAAGACTGTTAATATAAATAGAGAGCATTCATTGAGTGTCTAATATGTACTGGGCAATATTCAATGTGTTTAAGAGATATCATATATTGCTCAAAACAACCATCTGAGTAGGTGGTACCATTATTTCTATTTTATAACTGGAGAACTGAGGGAAGAGAGAATAAATACCTTTAAGAAAGCAACGGTCAACAAGTGATAAAGCTGGGATTCAGACTCAGTCTTTCTGACTTTAATGTCCTTTCACTCAACTCATATCCTTTATCTTCTCCCTAAGTTAAAGATGATATTTTTCAGCCCTTCCTGCTTTGTGGTTTTTTATGAAGTACAATTAAGATAATAATATAGGAAATTGCTTTGGAAAGTATAAATAACTATTTTTTAAATGTAAATTCAATAGCAGTTATTCTTGTATGTGCTGGGTTTAAAGATGCCACACAATATTGTCTTTTGCCAGAGAAGAGCTGCAAACTCACTTCTAAGACACCTCCACGGAAAGATTTTCTTGACGAATGGACCAGAGTTTTGAAGTTTCAGAAACTTCAGCTATTCGGCATCCCAGGGATTTGGGAACTTAAAATATTTCCTCATCTAAATTAAATTAGCAGGAAACTAAGGTCTAAACAACTCAAAAATATTTATAAAATTGCAATAATAAAAATAATATTTAAGGTGGTAGTGATCCATATCCCCTGACTAGCACAATCTCTCTATAATTTGAAACTGGAAGACCAGTTGCCAGTCACTGTGTGGTTTACAGAGCAAATGTCAATATATGACTTGATACTTGGCACTAAAAGAATAATCTTGCTGCAATGACAGAGCTGTTTTACCTGTTGAAGAGTAATGCAGAATCCTTCAGAATGTATGGTCATCAATTGCCCATTTTCTTTTTCACTCAGATGAGTCATTATCAATATTCTTTCAGCAGTTATGTAAAAATTGTACTTGATAAAAATGACATGCTAATAGTGCCAAGAATTTTCTAAGGCTGCACTCTGGTACCTTGTTGGAGGAAATTTCCCAATTGTTCACTGACATCTTGTCTTTTCACAATTTTATTCTCAAAAGTCATGTGTTTCCTCATTGTTGGGGCATTTTGCTAGGCTGTTCTTATAATGCCTAAAGTGTATGTTTACTTGGCTCCTAGAGGTCAATGTAAAAGTGTTGAATTAAAAGGCATCAATTAAAATGTGTTGATAAGGGCATACTTTCATAAAAGCCAAGAAAAGAGGTAGAACCACAGGTACAACATTTTGTTACCAAAACGGTAACAGTGCACATTCATATGAATGCAGGGCAGAACATATGAATATATGAAAGTCAGACCATCACAGACATGTGTCCCACAGGTTTAAAGAAGCTCCTTTCCTTTTTCATAAAAATGAAGCAAAACTTGCTTTTCAAGCTCAAGCCACCTGCTGATTTTGACCTGGACTTCTTTGGTCTCAGTGGACATGAATATTACGGTCTTGTGTAGTGTTCATCTCTGAATATAAATTAATATACAGCTTCTTTATTTATAAATTGGCTGCTAGTGTAAGTTGTTAAAATTGTTCAATCCTATAACCAAATCGTAGACCCTAGAATGCAAATACGTGGCATAAGAAATGTCATTTCTTTCCACGATATTACTTACAGTCCATGGTGGTCTTTCAATCAGTACAGAAAGGCCTGGGAATTCATTTCAACACAATACCTTTAGAAGAGACACATAATAAATAGAAATATTTCCAAGAGTTGAAAAAGATTTGCCAAACTTATAATGTATTCTAATGATATCACAAATATATGATGTTCTGAGGTTTAGCTTAAAGTAGTCAATTGGCCTAAACCGTCGTATTGCTACACGTCTTAGTGAAGGCTGCAAAGACATGTTACTGAGGCTAGCTCTTGGTCAATATTTAGCGTTTGTTTGGGCAGCAAGGAGCAGCCAGAGAAGTTCAAGTTATTCACTTGATATAAATAATATCTAAGGGTCACCAATGAAAAAAAAACTTGTGTGTTCACATGTGAAGCAGAAACATAGTTGGAAGCAAAGACTAGATATTACCTTGAAACTTAGCGAAGATTATTTTAGAAAATATCCCTCTCGGCTAGCTATAGATGCTATGATATTACACCCTTTGCTTTATGGGTTAGACAAAAGTGTACCCTTTGTTTAAAGAATATTTGTGTGTGTGTGTGTATGTGTGTGTTTGCAAGTGTGTATGTCTTTAGTATTACTTAAGAAACTCCTATGAGAGTCGAACTTAGCTATAATTTTCTGGATTTCAATTCTGTTCTATTTGTCCTTCCCAATTTTTGTAAAAGAGAAACCAGACTGTGTTGATAAAAGGCAGATTTAAATAGTGATTTAAAAACTCTTTCTATAAGCTCCAGAAATATATATACATTTCCTCAGATTTTAAAATAATGTGATAAAAAAAAGAATTAGGGACCAGAAGGAAAGAGATATCGAGTTGGTAATGAATGTGGATCAAGTATAGGATTTATATAAGATGGAATAAGTTTGAGAAAAGAAAGCAGGTTTTAAAAGAAAAGGCCTCATTATAATACCACATAGTATATAAATACTAAGAGTAAGTAAAAGGGAAACAAATCAAACCACTTTCTCTTTGACTAAGAAAGTAGTTGATACGGTTTTTCGAGAGGAAGCAGCCTTTTGGGGTCAAAAAAGGAAGATGTGACTTAGTATTTAAGTGGGGAGTAGCCTTTGGCAAATCATTTTGCCCCGTTAGATATCAATCTCTATATGTCTAATTTCAGACAAATTGTATTCTTTGGAGAGTGAGGTCAATTTTCACCTTACTATTGCTAATAATTCATTGATTTGATTAAATGTATGTTCTATGTATTCTCATATTCTAAAATTCAAAGAATTCAGAAGACTATGAAGTGCATGAAGCATCAGCCTGAGATTGCACTTTTAAAACATTTTGGTCACCAAAAGTCTCTCTGCACATCATAAATTGATTTCCTTTTTCTTCTTATAGTTAACACTGCACGTTATTTACCTCCAACAGGCATGAAGTTTTATTCCACTTCTCCATCAAAGTGGTCTGATTCATTCATAGTTTCAACTTCTTCCCGATGGTCTGTAGGGTAGTGCTTTGCTTTCTTACCTCAAGTGTCAGTGCAAACTTTTCAACAGCCACTATCTCCATCCTTTCCTGGGAAATTTGCATTGGTCTTTGCCGCTCCTTCATCTTGACAGAGGCATTGAAATCTCTAGGCTGAGAGTACTCAGTTACTTATTTGAGAAAAGTTTTTTCTCACTTTCATTTTCCTCTTTGTAGAAATCATAATACAATGATCCAGATTAATATAACAGTGCTAAAGGCATTTAGTGTTTATAATTCCAAACTGGAATTTGGGATGAGGATTATAGAAGTATTATGCTGGCTTTGAATTTCCCATGAGATAAAACAAAGTCTGCTCTAGCCTTAAATACATGGTGACATTTATGTGAAGCAATGCAGACACATATGAAACACATCAACAAATCCTGTGGTCTTGCTGTGGTCAGTTTAGGGCCCAAAGGAGCTAAAGCAATGTGTGTCAAATGATGCATTCTTTGGCTGGAATATTCTTTGTGAGAATTCTTAGGCTGTTTCTATGCTTAGTACAAGTACATTCATATGGAGCCACAAGTACAGATGCTTGCTCGCTTAGACATTGAAAACAAAACTCAGGGCTTTTGATTTTGATTTTCACATTGCTGTAAATAATGATATATGCTTGCCCCATTATTTCAACTAAATTATAGTTGAAAATATGGGACCGCTGCCTCCAAATCCCTGCCCTTTGGGTGACATTTGGTGCCTCTCATTGTGTGCCTGGTAAGGTTCGGTTGTAGTAGGTGTTTGTACTCCTGGAGCAAGCCCCTCTCAGAGGAGAGTGTGTCCTTGAGAGATGAGGAAGCATGGATAAAATGGCAATTCACAGCAGCGCTCAGAAAATGCTTTCTTTGAGATCTAGCAATCACTTGTTATCTGTTGCTCCAACCTAAAATTGCTGTGAACTTTGTTCTTTATTCAGGGAAGTGCACGAAAAGGGTGATAAAGACAACTGCCACTTCTCAGGTGAGAAACAGATGCTGAGAAATGCTATTGTCCTGAAAAGATCATCGTGAAGGTTACTGCTCTACACTAGACACAATAGCGATAGATATGAGCAGTGTGACCTTCTTGACTGAAAGAAAAAGAAGGTTGTACATTGAGCAGAGGGAGGGAAAATATCGTATATAGACATTTTAATATATATATGTTATATTTGTAATATATAGTATATAAAGCAATGATGACATCAGAGGATGCTCTATAAATGCAATTTCTCTGTTAAACTGAATTCTGTTGATTCACGTTTGAACAATCTAAGAACTGAAAACGAGGATCTTACATGGATTTGTTGACTTTGAAGGAGAATTGGAATTAAAAGAGAGAAATGTAACTTTAATAAATGAAGACTCCTAGCCAGCAAGATGAATTCTTCTGTTTGCAGAAAATCTCTTTGGTAAGGACAGCACCATCTGTATATTCAGTTTTATAATCCAAAGCAGATCCGACTTCCATACTATTTTTCTGTCCTCCAATTATCTGCTTTTACCAGGACAGAATTTAAAATCAGACACTATTGCACCAGTATTCAGAACTGGAGGCATTTAGCTGATAACTTAAACACACGCCACTCTGAACGCTTCTACCTCCCACCTACCCACCACTTTCATTCAAATTCTTCTACTTGTGGACTTGCCCATCTCCCCCAGGCTGTTGTAAAACTTCTGAGAAGAGAGAAAATCTAGCTGCCAAGAGCCAGGTATGTGAGTATAATGATTCGGTCTTCACAATGTCTTAGTAAGACATAGAATTGTGTGTGTGTGTGTGTGCACGCGTGAGCGCGCATGTGTGTGTGTGGCTCCATGTCAGAAAATCAAGACGCAGAGCTCAGTAATGTCCTGTGGGTCACACAGCTAGTTTAGCAGATACGGAATATGAATTCTGAACTGCCTGACATTAAATTTAACATAGTTTTCCATATACTTTGCAAGTAGAAGAGTTTTATATTTATTTACCTTTGATTCCTTCTTTTCCTTGCTTAAAGTCAAGTCCACAGTTTTTAAAATAACACTCTTCAGTGGATGTTAGCTGTGCACAAATAACTAAAACAGTCCCTGGACATTAATAGAAAACAGAGAGAAAAAATCATTTTTCCTTATGTATTTATTACTAATTTGATTTTTAACAATTCTTCTGAGGATATAGAAGAAGAGGTAATTATATTTCATGAATCATTAACACTCAGGGGCCTGAAATACACTCGATGACTGAATAAGATCCAGAAGTCCTCATGTATTTGGAATATCAGGCTGCACCTATTAAGATGAAATTTAATACAAATAATTGTTAAATCCTGCACTCTGATTTAAAAAAGTAAATCTGCAAGACTTAAGATTTAGGCATTAACTAGCTCACTACATTTTAGCAGGGGAAAACAAACAAATTACATCTCTCTTAGAGGATGATGTTCAGGGTTGCTAAGTAGATTAGGAATATTCTCTCAAAGGAATTTTGCTAAAAGAATAAAAATCTTGGGGAAAATATGGTAGCCTTTTTGCAGTATTTTAATATGGTCATGAGGAACAAAAGTTAAACTAATTCTATTTGTTTTCAAAATGGCAGAATTCAGCTCCAAAGGTGGAATATGGAGTAGAAAAACTGCCTTTCACTATGTAACCAAGTGAGTCGAAGATGGAGCGAAATATCCAGGAGGTGGAAACGTCTTCAGCCCTGGAATTATTTATGCAGAGAGTAAGACCTTTTGTTGGGGACTTTTAAGAAGTGATTTCAGTATCAGATGGTGCTTAGAATCCCACTGAAATCTTGTTTTTGCTCACTTACATTCTTCATATTCTCGTGGGAGAAAATTGTTACTGGGATCCTGACAACATTCCCCACCCTCATTCTGGTTAAATTAGGTTGCCCCACTACACCTCCCATGGCACAAGCAATAAGTACCTAGTACTTTGCACACGTGTTTTTTTTAAGAAGTTACTTAGCATTTTGTGTTCAATTTCTTTCTTTCCCTTTGGACTGTAAGCTCCATGAGGGCAGAGACCATGTCCATCTTGATATTCATGGTCTACCCTGCTTCATGGAAGAAGGGATCAATAAATATTTATTGCCTGACTAATCATAATACCAGGGTCTCCCTTTCAGGAGCCATTTTTGGATATTTTCACGTAGTAAAAAACTGTCAAAGGCCAATATAGCATTGATGCCAACAACACCCTGGGATCTAGGGGATGTGCATGCTCCACTAAGCTCAATGGTCTTTTCAATACAGTTTATACAATTAAATAATCCTTTCCAATGCAATGTTGTGCACTTCTTATCCAGTTTTCGTCCATCCTCATCACTTTATCAGGGAAGGTATTGTCCTTTGATCAAATTCTTATTCTTAATTTGAAAATGGATGTTTCCCTAGGTTTTTGCTTAACTTCTCATCGAGCAATCTGGACTCACATCCTTTTGACCCTCCCATAACTGCTAAAAGTGAAGATTTAAATGGTATTTTAGAATCAAGGGATCTCTAAGATACTTCCTTATTTCAAAGGAATAAATCAGACAGAATACACATGCATAGAACATGAATATGGACTAAATAAAAGATGAAGACTATGCCTTGAAACAGAAAAGAGTGAGCTGTCATCATCTGATGACCCTGATTAATATATGAAAGAAAGATGTATTAAGACTGTCACTTTGCATATTCCCAGAGAGTAAGTAAGAAACTAAAACAAATTTATCTCCAGATCTGCGAAGATTAAGGAGAGGGTCCAGAATACTACTTCGCATTATGAAAATGTTTGGTATATCAAAATTCTCATGTTGAAATCATTTAAATTATTTCAAAGAAGACATACGTTACTATCAGGGTGATCTATAAAAATACTATATAATATTTCACTTAGTAGCTGGAGTGAAAGAAGCAGGTAGGGAGGGATCTTGGCACTGTTCTGCATCCAATCCCTGAATGTAAACAAAATAGAGTCATTTGGTGCTATTCCTTCCAGAGCAGGATAATGCTTCTGCCAAAGAAGAATCACAATTACGCACCTCCCTGCAAGAGCTAGCCTAAGATAAGGAATTAAGTCCCTTTGAGGGTCACTGAACATTTCAGAAGTTAATTTAAACCTATCTGTACGCCCTTCCATTGAGGAACAATCTCAGTTCCCACCATCCTTCTCTTTGAAGCCTTGAGAAGCTTGCCAACATGAAACGATTATGATGCAGCGATCTCATTTTGAACATTTTCCTCAGGGTTTTCATCAGCTCTGCTGGTTACCTTTCTTTCCTTAGAGCAATTTCAATTTCCTTATGACTCAGCAAGCAGCATTTGGATCGATACTGTATTTTTTCCTCTTTCAGTTTTGGATTGGCCCTTCATCTTTGATTTTTTTTTCTAAGACAAATTTAAAATCTTTCCCTTCCAAAAGGCAAAACTTTTAAAACTCTGGACTGTATCCTTTTCCAAACAATCCTTGATTGATGTGTCATGTTGTGTCACATCACTTTAGGTAACTCTCGTCTCCTTGCATTGTACCAGTCAATGAACAAGTGAGAATGATGGACTGAACTGAACAAGAAGCATTGGGATTCTGTGTGATGCTTATTGGATAGGTTTCTTTGAGGCTTTACAACAAATTCTACCACTGAATACAAATATGAAAACCTTCAGATCACATTTGCAAACCAAATTGGACACAAATAAGTCCAAGCATAAAAGATTTAAAGATAAAATACCTGGGATGTAACCAAAACCCTGGAAACACCTATGCTGTTAATTTCCTCCAGGTATATTTGATGTGGATGCTAAGTGTGTTTATTTTAATTTTTGTTTGTTTCCTTTTATGAATGTTAGATGTTAGCTGCTATAATAAATCCTTCAGGGATTTTTCAGTTGAAGACATATTTCCCATTAGCTTAATGTACAACTGATGCTGCAGTGATCCTGAAACCACAAACAATATACTCCCATCACTGCTCATAGATTTCCCCTGTTTGATGATGCCACTTTAATATGTAATCATTGGCTTAACGTTGTGGAATAGGTTGCTCTTGTCAATTTAGTTTTTAGCACTAGGAAGCATGTTTTCTGGAATAGAATATAATTTCTATCCGACATAGCCCTTTCCTGTGATACGTCCATGTACACACATACATGTGTATTCCTTCTCATTCCAGTTAGGAATAGAAATTCCACCTAAGTCCCAGGATAGAGAGGATTGAGCTTTAATTGGCTTAAATAGCCTTTGGAATTTTCTAGAGAGATCAACTTTGTAAGAACTGCTTATTGATTCTTACTGCTAAGTTAACCAAAGAAAACCCTACTGAATCAGTTCAGCTCTGGAGATACTACTTATTGACGCAGAGGCTCTGTCCTACACAGGATATTAGGATTCTGGCTGATGTGAATATCATAGGCTGAGTCAGGAAAAGAATATAAAGTCATCTGATGGAATCAAGGATTTGTTTTTTCAACTGAACTCACTCAACCTATAGTAAGATTTTATAAGTAGATTCTCATTCGAAAATCTCAAAACAAAGTTAGATCTTTCTGATATTATTTTGTGCTTGGTTGATTCAATTGACAGCTCATGGAGGTATCAGATTTAAGACCCAGCCCATGCTCCTACACAAGTCTGAATCACATTTATTAAAATTTCAATACCTTCTATCTATAGACATATGCCGTGGTCAGTTTTCAACAAATTTTTTTTGAGTGTGAACAAAATAAAAAAAAATATCTCATTTATATAGCACCTTTCAATCAGAATGTTCTTTGTACACTGCACATGGTTAATTTTTCCCCTGAAATACATGCATTAAACTCCCACAGATCTATCAGCAATTTCATGGGGCTATTTTAGGATTATGTTAGAGAAAGGCTTTAGCAGAATAAAAAAGCCTAGTGTAGCCTTCACTCAACTTAAGGAAGTTCAGGTTATTTTTATATGTGGAAATAGTGCTAAGAACATAATCAAAAAATATCCAGTGGGTTTGCAATAGGTAATATGTAGGAGGGAGCGTGGTCACTTAAATAAAGAGAAGCATAAAAACTTAAACTGAGTCAGACTCAGATGAAAGAGGATGAGGTATATCTGTGATCATTCTGGATACTTTTCTGGGAAGTCGTTTTTTTACCCCCGTTAAATCACGCTTTGTCCCTTCCTATTCTCAAGTACCTGTATTCTCATTATTCCTTCCTTGGCCCCCCTATTAACATTGCTTTTAGGAAAAGATAGAGAATTGATCTGACCGAAGAGTGTGTCCAAGGTTAAGAGTTTTCTTTGACCTCTCTGGGGTTTTGCATTGGAAAACCTAATAAAACCTTAAGGTAAGGAGACACTTTCAAGCAGCAGGTTGAGACAGAGCCTCCTCTTTGCTTTTTGTATTGTGTAACAGGATGGACACCAGCTTCATGTATTTCTTATATTTGGCTTGTCTTAAACTTATAAATGCAGACTGGCAAAGCTTCGAACTCTCATGAGATACTATTTATTCTTATTCTGAGGCTGATTTGAAAAATGAATGGGAAATGGGAAAGGGTAGATGATTGATTTTTAAAAAAAGGTCAGACCTTTAGGGAGAACTTTAAAAAATGTCTGCCAACTTCAGATATATACTTAAAAACATGGCCATTATTATGTACGATATAAGTAAATATACTATTAAGGTCAAAATGCAATATAACCAAAGGCAAAATGAATTTATTTAACTTAGGAAATAGGATTGAGAATTTACAAGGTTACAAGAGAATTTGAAAGAAAGCCACAAGCTAAAATAATACCCAAGGACAACAAAATATTTTAGGAGAAAACTACATATAAATAATGGTAATGATAAAGATAATAGTACTTGCACATTATTTGACATTTTCGACACAAATTTACATTTGCTTTCTTATAATATGCCCTTCTGGATGATTGACAGTGTAATCTATTTAGGAAAGAAAGTGAGACATTTTCAATATAAATGGAAAGGAAAGAGAAATTTAGGGAGCGAGAAAACAATTACTCAAATTGGAATATTGCCAGAACGCATAGATTAACAGTCCCATCCTGGGAGAAGTACCCTGGTATCTTAAATGCTCACTAGTAGCCAGGATCCTTCTTTTATTTCTCACCAGAAAGACATATGATCTTTTATCCTACTGGAGTCCTCCAGTGTTTCCTGCTTGCTCAGCATTTTTGCATACCAATGCCTTTTACTGCCTTCTCCAGGAAGAATATATAGTTTGCATTTGGATCCGTGGAATTGCTGAGTAGTCTGACAAGGGCTTTCAAAATTGTTGTGTGCTGTGTTCTACAGTAAGAGATATAACCCTCTGTGGCATCTCTCACCAAGTCCTGTACTGTTGAATGATTATGTGAGCATATTCCGAACACCCCCAATTCCATGCTCAGGGTTTCCCAAAAGAACGAACTGAAATCTTTTGAATAAATTTTTTTTTTGAAAATACAGTGGGGGAGCTGTGGGGAAATGTTATATAGCAAGTTCAGGTATACAGCAGGTGAATGAACTCTTTTTTTCCAGTATCTCTGATTCCATTGCTAAGCAGAGTAGCAGGCCTATTCCTTTCTTATCATTCTACAGTTTTTATTTTTCTCCATTTGTGCACGTGTCAAACTTATGAGAGTTAAACCTTTCCCTTTCTCAAGTGACTTTCTTCAGTAGGAAAAGTCAAGAAAATTTACTAAGAACAAAGTGGGTCAACACTGTAATGCCATGGAAATTGCATGCTTGTGACACAAATCTATGTGTATAATATAAATATAACCACTATACACAGGGTTATACGAATGCAGATTGTTAAAAGGTAAGACTTCTGGAAACCACACATAGAAATGCCTCAACTTAGCTGATCCCCAATAATACACGATTCAGTCATCCTACTTTTGTGCTGAACTTTGTTCCCTGAGTGAATCCAGAGACATTGCTGCTGATTAAGCTTGCAAAGTTGTACATCTTACGGACAACACAATACAATGTAGATTATAAAATCTTTCTAAAAAATCAATACAGCATCAGTACGGACACCCATGTATTAAAATGGCATATTCTGCACTGGAGATAACAAACATTGTCTCAATTTTCATATCATGTACAGTTACCAGGGTAGGAAAAAAATGAACTTCCACTTAAAAGAAATATTGTTTAAAAAGCCTTTTACCAAACTCACCTTACAGCTTCAAATTACTGTGTTGTTGCACAGCAACAAATATTAACACTAAAACGATTTCTAGTCAAATTTCTTGATATTACAGATAATGGCAGTGGGCATAATTGGAGTTAAGTCAAGGATATCTTGAGTAATCACATGTATTGAATCAAAAGTCTTGTGTTTCTGCCATAATTTATGCATCCCATTTAAGCATATAAACCATGTGAATTTGTGCAGTATGCAGACTCTGAGTTGATCCCCAATGACCTCTTCCTCTTGGTACTCATGCCTTTGTATAATCCCCTCCCGTTGAATGGGCAGGAACGGTGTCTTGTTTCTAACTAACAGAACACAGCGGTTGATGGAATATCTCTTCTGTGATTACCTTACATGTAACTGTAAATTTTGTTTTGCTAACAGGCTATTGCCCTTCCTGGCTTTGATGAAGCCACCTGCCATGTTATGAACTGCTTTCTGGAATAGCCCGGTGGCAAGGAACTGAGGGCTACCTCTGACAGCCAGCAAGGAATTCCGTCCCCTAGTCACACAGCCCACAGGAATTCAATCCTGTCAACGGCTATGTAAGTAAGCTTGCAAGAGGATTCTTCCCCAGTCAAATCTTCACATGACATCTCAGCAGAGGCCAGCACCTTAGCTGGAGCCTTGTGAGAGACTCTGAAGCAAAATACCCAGCTTAGCAATGCCTGGACTCCTGACCCACAGAAACTGTGAGGCAATGGATGTGTTGTTTTAAGCTGCAAAGTTTGAGACAATTTGTTATATAGCAATAGATAACCAATACAATTTGGTTCTGAATAAAATGTCAATATATAATGTTGAAAGGAGATAAATCTTGTCTACAATCAAGGGAATGTAACTGCAATATAGGAATCTTAAATTCTTTTTGATCTTCAGGATAGGTTAAAGTCAGATTCATGAAACCTCTATTAAAATTATAATAAAGCAATTGTGCAACCATGATGCAGTAAGACCAACAGCAAAAATGGAATGAATAATGGAAGAAAATTACAATTACTTTCCAAAAAATTTTTTCTCACTACAAAGCAGTTCCCTGAATGTCGCTCTCTACTTGCCTATATTTCCCCTTCTTGAAGTACTCAGATGACATCTCCAGGAAGTCATCTCTGACCTCTACGTTCCATGTACAGGTTTGGCTTCATTTGCTCTTCCTAAGAATTTAGTGTTTGTGTCACTTACACGGCACTTAAAATATATTACTGATACTGCTGGTGGGTGTACAAACACATCTTGTCTCCCTAAAAGACCCTTCTAAGTGAGTGAAACATCCTAAGCACGTGTGTAATGTCCTTTCTCTCTCTAATGCCAGCATATTACATAGTAACTTATGACAGAGAAGATGTCAAAAATCTGTCTTTGTAGATGATGGTGCTGATATTAACAACAGAAATAATTTGGGTCTTTTTCTATTGAAGGAGAAAAGCCAAATATCAAAAGTTTTGAAGAGATGAGGAAATCCATTTGCATCATAGTGGTAAAAAACTCGGTAGTTCGGCTAGCGTTTTCAGACCCAGAGCCCTTCTTGACACAGGTGCATTTCCCATCACCTAGTCAGTCATCTATATACACACAGCCTAGTTGTAAAACCAGCTCTGGAAAAAAAACTAGATCCCCTGAGCAATTATTGATGTCTCTTGCGGCCTTCAGACAGGTAATTAGACTAATGCTTTGCCCCATCTTTAAATTCTGTGATAGCTTTGTAACCCTGGAACATGTAAGATAAACCTGTGCTGCTGGGTAACATTTTACTGTATGACCTGATTGTTAGTCATCAAGGTATGCTGCCTGAAGTCACAAATTTTAATAGGTGAAGCACGTGACACGGGTTCATAGATTGATATCTCAATCCTGATGTTAATGTATTAAAACAGAGAGAACTCACAAACAGTGTACAGAATAAATTTAAGTATTGATTACCTCTTTTGAAGGCCAGTCTCCTCTGATCATTTGAATCTCTTGAAAATTTATAAGGTTAATTTTTCCTCATTTAATAGTAAACCATGTTTATTGTAAATAACATTTAAGAAAAATTTTAAAACCTAGGAAAAAAGTTATTGATCAAACACCTGCCTCTCACAGGGAATCATTCTTAGTATGTTGGAGTACTTTCCAGAAAATTCAAATCATACTGTATAGGAAATGTCTGCTTTTTTCTTTGGACATTGGCATATAATTTTTCTTCTCCCTAGAACTCTTTCAAATACTCTTTGTCTGCCTAAGTTCTGCTCCTCCTTCTTGTCTCATCTTAGACAACACTTGAGGAAGTCTTGACAAGCCAAAGTTGACTTTGACTCAAAAAGCTTTGCTTTGCCAAATTTTGGTTGTGTTCTCCTAACACCTTGCTCTTCTCTCTCAACACACATATAGTATCACATTTAAGTTGCCTGATTCTTTGTTTAATTCCACAGCTAGACTAGAATCCTAATGAGGGCAAGAACAATGTCTTGCACACCACTGTACTTTCAAAATAGGCACAGAGCTAGCCATATAGTAAAATGGCAATAAACATTTGGTAAATGAATGACTGGGCAAATAAATGGCCTGATTTAATACATAAATTAAATTATGAGTATATTTTATGATGATTAATATTGAGAATAAGATTTTTGAATAGCTGTGTAGTACTCCATCACATGAATGGACCATTGTTTATTCAGAAAGTTATTTTTTTGTTGGCCATTGATATTATTTCTAATGCTTTGCTATTTTAGGTAATTCAGTGGCCAACTTTGTAATTGAACCCTATTCTCTATTTCTGATAAATTCCTACAAGTAGAATACTTTTAAGGCTTTTGATACTACTGCCAGATTACTTTTTTTGAAATATTAAGATTAGTAATATTAACAGTGGGTATAGTTTATTTCTTAAACTTTACTTATTTTATAGAGGACAGCCTCAGCGCTCATGCTACAGTTATGTGATGAAAGTCAAATATTCTGTTCACATATCTATCATTTATCTATTATACTAATTTACATCTCTTCATTTGTTATAATTATTTGCATTTCTCATCTACAGATTGTCTGCCAATATCTCTCGTTCATTTTCCTATTGGAGCAGCATTTGATTTGTGACTTTATTTTTATGTCCTTATATTCTGCTGCACAATGGCTGAAACTGGAAGCTTCTACATGAACCAAGCAGCATACAGATAAAGAGAGCCAAATGATCACTAAAGGATACAGTTGTGTCCATTTGGGCTTTTTTTAATGATGCACACATGAAGGGCATGTATTTGCCTTAAATAAGGTAAGTAACTATTTCTATGGTAAAACTTAAGAGACAGTAAAAGATGTGTCTGCTGTGGTTATCAGCTAATTCCTACCACATTCTGACTTCTTCAAGGACCTTTAAGAGAAATAGTGCCCCCTCTTTAATACTTCTCAATGATTTCTCCTTCCTTTATACTTTTCTACGATTTACATAAACTTCTCATATTTACTCATCCTATTGCTTTTAGACTATACACTGATTTATTTTTAGTTCTCTAAATTTGCAGGAGGCCAGCTTTCTAGTCTCATGTCAAGCCCCTATCTGACACATTTTGTTGGAACACGTTGTTGAAAAATGAGTGAATTATGAGCAAGTAAGTGAATGAATAAATCAGTTAAGTAATTAAGATGCATTTCCATCCACTTTTTCATTGCAGGTAATGGATATTTAAGGGGTTAGACAAGTTGAATTTTGATGAGTAGCAAATGTTAAGAAACACAGAGTCTATAACTCTGTCCTTTGACTCCTCTATATATTCTAGAAATATCCTTTATCTTCACCGCTGCTGTCAAGTAATCATTTCTGATGTGGAAAAGTTTGATGTTTTTATGTAGGCTGAGATTCCTTTTCCTCCCATGACCTGCCAGATCTTCCCGGTGACTTTATGTCCTCGATGAACATATCCTATCCTTCCAAAGGCAACAATACTTCTTGAGACAATATGTGCTGCACAGACAAACTGTTAACTTCAACTGAATTTTGTCATAGCACTTGGTTAAAAACACCTGCTTCATTAGAGGCGTGCCGACTTGGGGACACATCTTCAGTGAGAGTATTTACTGAGTTGGAATACAAGTTAAAAGAAAAGAGAGCTTTCAACTTGTTGCCATCTTTACGATAATTGAATTTAATGAGCTTTCCTCTAGCTGTCCCCAAGGAATCTACTCTCTAATCAAGTCTAATTGGTGTTTTCCCTTGAGGTAAGAATTATACACACACAGTAAAGAACACAGTATGCTAAAGATTTTAGAGAAAAAGGGAAATAATTTTTTCAAGAAATGAGTAAGATTTGGGTTGATTTCTGTTAAATCAATATATTTACAACTTACTTTAAAATAATGTTCATCTGCAACATCTCTTGACTCAAAAGACTTATAAAAGCTAATGAAGTACCAGATGTAATGCTGGGATGTAAGGAGGCATAAACCTAAACCTAAAACCTTGCATTATTGCATTAAGATTAAAAATTGTTACATAATTTTTTGTTAGTTTAAAGGCCTGGGAAATATATGGGAATTAATATTGTTTTTACTGAGGTATCTCTATTAGTCATTACATGATGGGAAAAAATTTAATTTTTGTTCACCTGAGATAAAAATATAGAAAAATACATGGGATAATATAATGAATATCTATATATCTGATGTGCAAAATTAACACATACTGTCTATGATTTTTCACATTTCCTTCAGATCTTTTCTTGTTAACAAATTCTTATATGTAAAGTTGAGGGTGATTCTTTTTGCTCTTTCCCTTTCTCTCCTCCTCTCATCCTAATTCTCTCCTTCACAAGAGGCAGCTACTTTATCATGTATTTTTGGTATAACTAGTTTATGATTTTATATATTGACTTCTTATTGTGACTCTGAAAACAGGACATAGTATTTATATTTATCTACTTTTACAACTCTGGATGAAATATTTTATTTTGCTTAGATATAGAAAAATCACTCTGGAACTTGGTAAAAAATAATAGATTGGTGGTTGCCAGAGGTGGGGGTGGGGAACGGATGAAATGGGTGAAGGCAGTCAAAACAAAAAATCCTCTAGTTATAACATAAAAGTCATGGGGATGTAATGTACAGCCTGGTGACTATTAATAATACTACATCGTATATGTGAAAGGTGCCAAGAGAGTAGATCTTAAAAGTTCTCACGGCAAAAAAAAAAATTGTAACCATATGACTTGATGGATGTTAACTAGATAAATCGGGATGATCATTTTGCAACATATACATATATCAAATCATTATGTCGTACATCTGAAACTAATGTAATGTTATATGTTAATAACAAATTTAAAAATAAAACAGTAACAAACATAAATTGATAAGTCATGCAATAAAAAGAGATAATGGTGCCCTGAGGGCCACACTGATAAATTGGTTAAAATAAATGTTTCCAATCTCTAGTTTTTCAATATTAAAAATATAGTGTCTCTAGTTTAGACACTTTAGACTATACTTTAAACTGAAATGATTTTATGAATTTGGGAATTTTTCATCCAGCATTTATCAGTTTTGGTAAATATAGAAGGGTCTTACAACTTTTAGCATTTTAACACTTTTTTTTAAGAGCTACAAGTAAATTTCATTTTATTTTGAGCAGTTTCTCTCTGTCTTGCTTCTTTAACAAGGTTTTCTCTTTTTCTTTTCTTTTCTTTCTTTCTTTCTTTATTTACTTTTGGAGGAAGATTAGGCCTGAGCTATCATCTGCTGCCAATCCTCTTCTTTTTTGCTGAGGAAGACTGGCCCTGAGCTAAGAAGATCTGTGCCCATCTTCCTCTACTTTATATATAGGATGCCTACCACAGCATGGCTTGACAACCAGTGCATAGGTCCACAGCCAGGATCTGAACCAGTGAACCCCAGGCTGCTCTGGCTGAATGTGCCAACTTAACCACTGACACACTGGGCCGGTCCCAAAGTTTTCTCAATTATTTCATTTATTTCCTTCAATCTTAAGTGAGTAGGCTGAAAAAAGTTGGTTCAAAAATGATATTTTATTAGTTAACATATCCTTAATTTGTGTGCAACTTTAAAAAGGAAGAGTTTATACATTTTTAAAACAATTAGTCCACTTTTAAATTATATTGCTGCTTACATTTCTAAAAAGATTTTTTCAGGAATTAGTGACAATTTTACCATTATGAACAATGTTTAATCAACTAAAGGATCAGCACTTTATAATTGCATGTTATTTAGTGTATTAGGGTGAAGTGTAAAATAATACCTATGATTACTGGAATTTTAAACAAAAGTTAAAAGGTTACATTAAGAATGCCTTACTTCTGTGTTTTACAATTAATTATATTAAATTACAATTTAGTTATTTCTGTGTTTATTTCAGGAATGAAAACCCCAAAATTTGGCCATTCTTTTATTCCTTTCGGAAACTTTATTTTCATTCTGATGAAAATCTAATCAAAGTCACTTAGATATAAATTGAATCTAAGGTCTAAGTAATAAAAAGGAAATAGTTGAGGTTTGCGAGTTGAAGTCAGGGGAACTTCAGAATATAGAGCCAAAAGTTACAGAGATGAAAAAGTCAAAGGAAAGAAATTAAAAGACATGGTGACTCAGTGAAGCAAATCCAACATCTGCCTAGAGGTATTCCAGAAAGAGAGCGCCAAAACAAAAAAGAACAAAGAAGGAAAGGACAAACTCAAAAACTATTGAATGCAAATTATTTGGGGCCATGAGAAGACAAGTGGCTTCAAATTGCTCAGCCCCCTGGGCCCTGGAGCCTGGTGAACACCAGGCCATGACTAGAGAGAGAACCAAATTAATTTTTTCCACAGCACAATGACGGTCATGACCACAACTAGTGCAACAGAAGCAGCCACAGCCTGCTAATAAGGGAACAGGAACCCAAGTGGTATTTGATTTTTCATTGGTGACCATGAAGAACACCATTATCATTCTTAAAAGAATGAATTTAAAACCCAAATTCTGTAGAGCCTAATTAGCAATCAAATATGAGGACAAAAATGAAACATTTTCAGACATTCAACAATTCAGAGAATTTACTATTCACACACAATATATGAACTCCTTTGTCTTTTGTTAGTAGGGTATTTTTTCACTTACATTTTTAATGCTAATATATGTTTTTGTGTTACTGCTATTATCTAAGAATGTGACTTTTTTGAGGTAAAAAGTTTGCTTTGTTCTTTTAAGTGTGTTCTTGCTGTCTCATTTGCTTTATATTTTCTCTTTTTGTTGTCGTAGATACTGAATTTATGTTAATTTTATTGTTTCAGGAGTCTGTTTTAAATTCTACTGGTGTTAACATTTTAGGAAAAAAAAATTAAGCCTAATTTTTTCTAATAACCATCATCCAAAATGAAATAGAACCTCTTTAGTCCCTATTATCTAAGATGAAAAAAAAAAGTCAATATTTTTGTATACAACTGTTTTTTCTATCTAGCTTCTCATTTGTGTTCCAGCATATTTTGTTAAATTATCTTTTCATACTCTTACTTCTCCTTTAAAATATTATAATGTTTGAATTACATTCCCTATTCTAATCCAACACTGGTATTCACACGTAATTCCAATTGCAAAGCTTACCAACTGCATTTTTATGCTAAGAATATGCTGCAAATTCTTTTATTAATACCCTGGTTGGTGAAAGTGGTCTTCAGTTAGATCCATATTCTTTCATTGTATATCTTCTGATAGACTTTACCCATAAACAATAACTTGGTTTAAAATTTAATTTCTAGGGCCTGGCTCCGTGGCCCAGTGGTTAAGTTCATGAGCTCCCCTGCGGCGGCCCAGGGTTCGGATCCTGAGCGCAGACATGGCACCGCTTGTCAGGCCATGTTGAGGCGGCGTCCCACATCCCACAAATAGAAGGACCTGCAACTAAGATATACAACTGTGTATGGGGGGGTGTTTGGGGAGATAAAGCAGGAAAAAGAAAAAAAAAAGATTGGCCACAGTTGTTAGCCCAGGTGCCAATCCTTAAAAAGAAAAAAAAAAAAAAGGAAGATTGGTAACAGTTGTTAGCCCAGGTGCCAATTTTTAAAAAAAAAAAAAATTAAAAAATAAAACTAAAATTTAATTTCTAGTACAAAATCCTTTCTCCACAACTCTTAGCACGTGATTCTCTGACTCCACTGTGTGTTTAATCATTTTATGCTCCAGTGTCCAAGCTAGGTTGGGGTGCCCAGAGATGAGAGGCTGTGTCCTATTTATATTTGCTTCTCCACCACGTGGTGGTAAGTCTAGCACATAGTAAGTGGCCCATAAATGTTTGTTGACTGAAGGATATGTTAATTGCTATCTGAGTGCTACCCTTCATCTTCAGCACATTCCCAGTCCCTAAGCCTTTCTTTAGACCTCAGAGGAATTTCTCCTGGCAGATTTCACCACTCTGCTGTGCCATGAAATACCAAGAGACCTAGCCTTGGAAGGTCATTTTAGTAGCAACTCTATACATTTATCTAACAGGAAGGAACAGAGGTGACAAATTTTCAAATTTTTTGTAGCCAGGCAAAGCTAAAGTTTGAGAACCAGATTCACATGAACCCAACCAAAAAGTCAATCCAACAACCCTAATGGGTGTGCATGGTTGGGTAGGGGGATTGAGACAAGAGAAGATCTCCATTAGCAAAGAAAATAGTCATAAGTTTCTCATTATGCCCCACTCTCCCCATCATCCCACTTTTTCTCACAAATTCTTCCGTCAGGAATTGGGGAATGGGCAACATTCACAGTGCCTGAAAATTATTTTGTCAGCCACCTTAGCTTCAGTGATCTGGAAGAATAAAGTTGAGCCAGCAGACAACCTCCAAGTGAGTGAGTTGGCTAGAAGAAAGGTCTTTTATACTGATCTTAACCTAATAAAGGTTTAGATGTTTTATTGGTACATAATTTAAACTAAGCAAGCCAACTAAGGGAAATGTAATTTTTTAAAAATGCCTTTGAATCCCATTTGCAGTAAGTACTTATTTTTGTAAGACACTATGCTAGACTCATTGTTATATTATTTTATATCGAATTCTTACAACATCTCTATGAAGAGAGGAAGAAAGAAGGTTTAAAAAGGGAAGTAAACTTCCTAAGTCAAGGAGCTGGTTAGACACGAGCAGGGAATTCAAAGCCAGCCTTCCAAAGCCAAATCACAGCTACCATAAGGTCTACTTTAATACACAAAAAGCCACATTATGTATAATGCCGAATATTGGGAAAAAACTAAATTCCAATAATGTTTAAACAAACCATAATTATATCCAAACATTATCATGTGACTATTCATAGATTTACACATAGTACATAGCAATGTGAAAAAAATGCTTTTGTTAGGCCAAAGAAGTAGAATATAAAATTGTACATAAAGTATGATTCCAAATATATATATCTGATTAAAACAATAAAAACAAAACTGGGGCATGGGGGAGAAAAAGGAATAAGCCACAATAAGCAATCTTTCTGCTCTTCAGCAATATGTACTAAAAGCTTTTAAAGTGTTGAGACTTTCAACCCGGTAATTCTGTTTCTTACAATCTGTTTTAGAGAAGTAATATAAAAAGTGGATAAACATTTGTGAATAAAGATGTTCATCAAAACGAAAAAATGTAAACAACTTAAATATCCAAGTGGGCACTTTCAAGAAAATTATTGTGCACACATAGGATGTCATTTTATACGGTCATTATGCCTTCAAAACCTTTTTAATGGCAAGGAAAAATGCTTGCAATAGAATGGGAAGCAGAATTGCAGTATACAAACTTCTATGTGTGGAATGGTCATAAAATATAAGCACAGAGAAAAGACTGGAAAGAAATATGCCAAAATGTTAATAGTGGTTTTCTCTGGATAGTAGGATTATGATTGATTTCCCACTTTATAACTTTCTGTATTCTACAACTTTTCCACCATCATCACAAATTATTTCTATTTAAAATACGATCACTTCAACTTCCAAACTTTCTCTAATAAGCATGATTACTTTTACGAAGAAATAATACATTTAAAAAGAGATGGAATGGTGACTTGTAAAGTAAGATCCTTTCCTATTAGACTGTAAACCTTAAAAGGCAGCAGCAGCATCTTAGTTAGAGGTGTATTCCTTTTACCTGGCACTGTGTGCTCAGGCAATGCTAACTGAATCAGCAACAGAAGACATGGGGCATTTGAGCTGACCGGTAAACAGGAAGGGACTTTAAATGAAAACAAACCAACAGGTCTAGAAAATGTCATAAGACTGTGGGATTTTTATGGAAATTACATATGAACATGCAACTAATAAATAATATTTCTGTATATAAACTTTTCCAGATCACAAGGTAGAAATCTTTTCAATTCATTTGGAGAAACTAGCAAAAAGCTCAGAAAAACAAACCTCACAAAAATAACACCCTCCAAAAAGCTAAAAGATGGAGTAGCACACTCTAACAAAAGGAACCCATCTCTAAATTTAAAAAGGTTCAACATAATTTATCAAACCAAAGGTGAAACTTAAAGGCATTTGAGGGTGCCAGCCCTGTGGCCGAGTGGCTAAGTTCATGTGTCCCTCATCAGGCCACGCTGTGGTGGCATCCCACGTGGAAGAACTAGGATGACCTGCAACTAGGATATACACCTACCTACTGGGGCTTTGGGGAGAAAAATAAAAAAGAAGAAGATTGGCAACAGATGTTAGCTTGGAGCCACTCTTCCTCACCAAAAATCATTAAAAAAAAGAAGTTAGAAAAAAAGGCATTTGAGAAAAGTCAATATTCTGAAGAGAAAAGCAAAGAAAACAAAACTAAGAAAATTATGAGAAAAAAAGAATCAGGAAATAAAAAATTATAATACTTTTCCCTTACTGTGATCAGGATACTTCTCTCAAATAAATAGCCATGTTTTACTCAGTAATGAACAATAGTCTTAACCATTTGAGTCACAAACTCTTTTGAGACTTCATCCTTAATGATAATTAAACACCGTTAAACTTACACATCAGTACATTTTGTGTAATATCTAGGGGACATGAATTAGCTTAAATGTCCACAGAATGGGTTAAATAACTCTGCTTTAGAGCGCTCCATTTAGAGGCGAGAATAAGTAAGGATTCCCATGATCAGCACTGTTATAAGCTTTGCTCTGTCTCATGCAATAAAAGCAGTAAGGAGATAATACGAATGAATATGGAGGAACAAAAGAGACATACCTTTACTTCAAGGTGATATATTTTACTACCTGGAAAACCCCAGGGAAACAATTGAAAAACCAATATATTTATTGAGTGTTTGTGAAAATGGCTGGTTACAAAACAGAAACAAAAATATAACTTTCCTAGATACTAAAAATCACGGTTGAGAAAATAAGTGGTTAAAAATATATTGGCAAAGAAAAATATAAAACACTTTGTAAATATGTTAACATTGTATGTGCAGGATCTTTACAATCAAAGCTGTCTTATTCCTGATAGATTTAAAAGAATAAAATAAGTGAAACTCTCTTATTATACTATAAGACACTATCTCTAGATGGAAGACAACACGAGAAGGGCATGGATTCCAACAAAACTGACCTACAGTTTTAATGAAATTTGCTAACTTAATACATTGACTTTCACATTTGTCTATAAATCCAAATGCGTATTTCAGAATACTTCAAAGAATAATAGTAAAAGAGGACTTTCATGGTATTATTACTGCATCACAATTATTCATTTTTCAAACTGTGAAGCTAATACCAGAATGTATAGAGAGATCTATGAAATGAAATATAAATCAAAGAAAGATATACAGATAAGCACATGCTCTCCCATATGGAAAGTATAAATTATTCAAAAATGGTTCTGAATGAACTGTTTAATTTATTAAAGAGGAAAGAAAATAATTATCTAGTATCATATGCCAAAACAAATTCAAGAGGGTAGAAGTGTACTGTGAAAGTAAACGTATAAAATCTTCAAAATTTGCAGTCTTTAATTTAACTTGGTATTTCCTGTATGTGGTACACAGGGGAATTTTTTCTAAGCCTCATAGTAATGCCAATAATTGAAAGAAAAACATGATAGATATAAATATGTGGAAAATATCACCATCCATCCAAAACAGTAACAGAGTGACAAAAAATTGCAACATTTAATACCCTTTGTTTATATTGATATATTATATATGTTTATATTTACATATAAATATATTTACTATATATTATATATGTTTACATTTATATAATTTAATAATTTATATTATATACATACACCAGCCAATGGTATGTAACCTAAAATAATGATGTGCTACATTTTGGCTGTCAGATTGTCAAGACCAAGGGAAAAAAGATAATGCCTAAGTTATCAGGTGAAAATCCTATTATTCTCCTTATGAATGGATAAAATGACAATCTTCTTGGAGCTGAACTTGTTACTACTTATTAAAAGCCTTCGAAAGTATATACACTTTGACCCATATACTATATATATGTCTACATATATATAGTATACACATATATATATATATATACACACATATATAGTCCTAATCTGTGTATTTTGTGTATATACATATAATTTTAAAGAAGAAATACTTTAGCTGCAAGTATATTCTTGGTATAACAATTAAATGCAAGAAATAGCCCAGAAGTTCAATATTAGAGATTGGATTGTTTATATTATTTATATGGCTATTTTCACAATGGTATCCTAATATGTATGTAAAATTATGTTATAGATATATGTTTATTGACATGGAATAATCAAGATATATGTATAATTGTATAATGTACAATATGTAAAGATAATATATATCTTGTTCCCGCACATACACATACGGACATCTGAAGGGTCATATTCCAAAGTTTAACAATTATTCTCTGTGGATGGGAAGATTTGTTTTCTTAATGCACATGCATATCTTTTAGTACTGAAAATACTAAAAATATATTTAAGGATAACAAACATCGTAGCTTGCTTCAAGCAATCAAGAAAGGCATTCTGATACTTCAATATGGTGGATGCATTGTAATTATCTTTTATCAATCGAAATTATCACCTCAACTTCAAATTTCATTTTAATGATCCAATACTTTTCTCTCGGTTTTAGTTTGGACCACTGCTTTCCTTGCCTTTTGTGATTTTCTTTTATAATATTTATTTTGTTCAGTACTTTTTCTTTGCCACTCTGGAGAAATAATGTTCCATCTATTGCATCTGACACCGGGTTCCATGTCCAAAGAATGATTTTTCTTTTTTATGATTTGTTGATTAAGTCAAAAAAGTAGTTATAAAATATTCGATGCCCAGTTACCTTATTTGACATGTTCTGCTTTATCCTTTTTAAGAGAAAGAATGTACAACTAAATTCTTCAACTAAGGCATGTCAGGAATCTAATATTTTAACAATATTTTCAAGTATTTTTCTTCAAGAAGCTTATGCATTTAAATATCCCATGGTAATACTTTCATTTTAACTCTGAATTAGAATGACAATATCACACAGGCAAAAAAAATTGAAAAAAACAAAAAACCTTTTATCAAAAACTGAATTTGAAAAATACTATTTATTTTTCTTTTCATGGAGGAGAGGTAGGAACATTTGCTCTTTGCTTTGGTTAGATTAACTGTGCAATTGATATTAAATTAATAATATTATCTTAATCACCATTTTGCTCATCTGTTAGTGAACTAAGATTTTGATTTCAGTTTTGAAAATGCTTCACCACCATCCTCTTAGCTAGAGGCAGCTTAGATGGAGAAACCAGATACTGATTTTGAGGAATAAATATTTTTATATAGATTAAATCCTGCTTTTTGAGTGTACGGTCTTACAGAAATGGGAAAGTCTTACAGGAAAGAAATGAGAAAGGCCTTTGCTTGAAATATGTCTTTCATTGTCAATGGGATTAAAGTGAAAAATCAACTATCACTTCTTTTGATATTTTCATGATTCTTAAATATTATTAGTGTTTAGTATTAGATTAATGTGAGTTTAATAAATGAAGGTAATGAAGATAGACTGGAAACCTGGCAACAGATCCATACAAATACTTTGGCTCCAAAGGTCTGAGGATACTGATTGAAGCAAATAGAAGGTCAAGTTGACTGATGATCCAATTAACAAGGTGACAGGCAGGCAAAAGGACTGTGCTTAACCTGAGCAGTGGCCCCCACCACATTCTCAATGGGTGTGTAAATGATGTAGTAGAAAAATTATACTTGCTCTATCTTCCTTTGTGTTTCGTTCATGTAGGAGAGAAAAAGAGACAAATAAGAGGGAGGGAGAGAGAGGAGCGAGAGACAGAAGGGAGAGAGTGAGACGGAGATAGAGGGAATGACAGCAAAAAGAAGCAATCGAGAATCTGCAGGCCACAGCCGCAGGTATTGAACCACTGTTCATCTCGGGGCATTCGGTTCTGTGACCTGCTTTGAGCTGGATGACTGCAGGGACATTCAGGGAGTTCTGTCATTTGCTTAAGAGAAAAAAGATCTGAGGTCATTTGTTGGTGAATGCTCCATCCAGGATGACTGAAAAGAGATAATTGAGGCACACACGCTACCAAGAGCAAGAGAGAACCTTAGACTCTTGGAGCTGGATTTTTGTCATCTGACCACACCAACCCAATAATTCTACTCTGAGAAGGCCAAGGTTCATGACTGTCTAGCCCTGTGTGTTTGTTAGAACCCAAGTCTCATGATTCCAGATCCAATAGCGTTTTTACTTCATAGATTATTACTCCCTCATATGAAAATTTCAAACAGGGACAAGGCAAAGCCTCACAAGCGAAGCAAGAACAATAGCTATTATGTCCTGATCATCTTAATATTCTACCCTACAAATTCTAACATCATGGTTTAGCATGATATATGTAATTATCAAAAGTTGCTCCAGAGACCAAAGGTGGACATAAGATCTTGTCAATGTTGATTACATTTTCTTTAGAATGTTTCAAGTGCATATCTCCTCAGACTCAGTAAATACTTTTTTTGTCTTTTGGTGAGGAAGATTGGCACTGAGCTATCACCTGTTGCCAATCTTCCTCTGTTTGCTTGAGGAAGATTGTCACTGAGCTAACATCTCTGCCAATGTTCCTCTATTTTGTATGTGGGACACCACCATAGCATGGCTTGATGAGCGATGTGTAGGTCTGCACCCATGATCTGATCCTGCAAACCCTGGGCCACTAAAGAGGAGCACGTGAACTTAACCACTATGCTTCCGGGCTGGCCCCTAGTTAATACTTTTTAATATGTTAATGCACATTGAAAATTTTTACCTTAACAAAATTAACATCTGAAGGAAACAGAGAAAAAATGTTTTTAATTATATATACAGGTATAGTTCATTTTAGTACACTTTGCTTTCTTGTGCTTTGCAGATACTGCTTTTTTTACAAGACACTCCACCAGCAAAAAGATTATGACTTATTGAAGGATCAGATGATGGTTAGCGTTTGTGGCAAAATAATATTTTTTAAGTTAAGATATGTACGTTGCTTTTTAGATATAACACTTTGCACACTTAATAGAATATAATATAGTGTAAGCATAACTTTCATATGCACTGGGAAACCAAATAATTTGTGTGACACTTTATTGAGATATTCGCTTTTTTGCAGTGGTCTGGAACCAAACCTACAATATCTCCAAGGCATGTTTGCGTATGAAAATCACTGTATAAAAAATAATAGAGAATGTTCATGTTTCCATAGGACAATGGCAGCCAACTAATGTTTCCAAAAACCATACATATCAACAAAAATAGCAAATACAACCGACCATATTCCATTACTACAACGTAATTGGTAGGAAGATAATGGTACACTGCTGTAATTTATATAGAACTATGGCAATAAATATCATAAGCAGACCCAGCTCTGACCTGAATGCCAGAAAAGAGGGTTAGGCAGAGACTGGGAAAGAAGAGAGCCGCAGGGCCTAACAGCAGAGCACAGGGGAAGTCACTCCCAGTAAGAGAGAAGCCCACCTGATGGGGAAGATTCAGAACAGATCTGAGACTGCTGGGTCAGAGGAATGATTACTGAGAAGGCAACAGAACACCTTGAAATTTCCAGGGAACAAAAATGGCAGCCTTAAGGTACCACTTCAGGGAAAGAGGAAGGATGAAGTGAAAGGAGGAGGCATCATTGGAAGGCTTGTTGGTGAAGGAAAAGAAGTAATTGAAGATTCTACAGAAACAAAATAGAACATAAAGACAGAAGACATGCCCAGCCCTTTCCAACAATCCCCCCACCAAGAAGTTTGCTGAATAAAACAAAAGAAAGCAACAAACAAAAACTACCTAAATATAGCGAAAGGCTCCTAAAGAAATGTAGCAAACCAACTCAATCACTCACTCCTGCCTAAAAAGAATCACTTGTTATTGCTTGTCCAGAAAATTATAAAGAATTTAAAAGTAAACAAAAGAGTAGGCAACATCTTTACAAAATTACTTTAAGGAAGAAAAAGGAATCGAAGTATTTCAGTTGGTGGGAGAGAGAAAATTCCCACAGAACTACCACATGCAAATAATTTCTAGCCTCAGAAGGTTTTACAAGGCAACTATCAAAATTCCAACAACTATAATCACAATGTTATTTTGCATTTTCACAGAGCGTAAAAAGTAGAATAACATCCAGATTCTTTACATGAAGCAAAGTTAACATTAGTGTCTAAACATGTCCATGCACACATGCTCACTTACACAATCATCAATCAATCTCACTTATGATATTGATGCAAAATTCCTAAATAAAATGTCGGCAAAAAAACAAAACACATTAAAAATAACACAATGTAGTCAAGAAAGACTTATCCTAAGAATGTAAGAATAGCTTAACATTTGGATAGAAATTACTAAATTAATAAATCTAAGTAGAAAAATTATGATTATCTCTGTAGATGCTGAAAAGGTCTTTTATAAATGTCAATACCTAACTCTGATAAAAACACTAAATAAAATAGGAATTGATGGATACTTGCTTTACACAGTAAAAAGCTTATGCCTCCATCCTAAAGCCAGCATTTTACTTACTGGGGGACACTAGAGGTTTTCCCACTAAGGATGTACAAAAGGCTGGGATACCCAGTATCTCCACGAATATTTACATTGCGTTGGAAGTGTTAATGAACACAGTCAGACAAAAGATAAAACCAAAAAAACAGAGCACAGAGTATTAGAGTTGTAGCAATAGGACAAAAAATTAAAATATCCTTTTCTAGATGGCGTAATACTGTTGTTGGCAACTCTAGAGCAGGGTCAGCAAACTACAGCTCATAGGCTGGCTGTTTTTGTAAAGTAAAGTTTTTATAAATAAAGTTTTATTGGAGTACAACCATGTTTATTTGTGTATTGTCTATGGTTGCTTTTGCACTGAAAGAGTTAAGTAGGTGTCACAGGAAATTTATTGTCAACAAGGTGTAAAATATTTATCATCTGGCTCTTTCAGAAAGGTTTGCTGACCCTTGCCCTAGAGAATCAGTGATAAGATTAACACAAGCAATAAAATTTCATTAAGATGGCAGAATATGAAATGAACAGGCAAAAGTCAATAACCTTTTTATATGAATAAGATCTAGTCAGAATTTGGATGAGTAAATCTAGTTTATAATAACAACTCAAAAAATAAAATAAAAAGAAAAGTTTAAAATTGATAGGAGGAAAAATAAATCCAAATACATGTGTATATTTAGCATATGATAAAGGTGGTATTGCAAATCACTGGGGAAAATATGGACTTTTACATAAAAGGTATTAGGCAACTAGAGAGCCATGTGGAAAAGGTGAAATTGGATTCATACATTACATAAGAATAAAATCCAAATGAATAAGATATCCAATTATAACAAATGAAGCCATATGACTACTGGAAGAAAACATAGATGAATTAATTTATAAACTGATAATAGAGAAAGTCTTTCTAATTATAACTCAAAATCTGGAAGCAAAAATAAAAAAGATTAATTAATTTGAGAAATAGTTTCATGAAAAAAACATGATGGCAAAGACAAAAGATAACCAAGGAAAAAATATTTGCAGCACATATTACAGATGAGAAACTAATCTCCCTAAAAAGATAAAGAACTAGAATATGAAAAGGGGAAATAAAAAATAAAAATAAGTGCAGAATAGCTTCTATTTAGTTTACAGTGTAGAAAATAAGTATCTTAATAGGGCTGTTGTATTAGTGAAATTGCCTAAGATATTATTATTAAAACTAGAAAAATTAAAAGAAATTTAAATTCAGTCTCAGTTTACATGAAAAATTCATGCAATACTCTGTTAAAATGGAAATGCTTTAAAACTTTTCTAGTACAATTAAATTACAACTGGTATCTCTCTGATCAATTTCCAATAGTAAGAAGCTGTGTCCAATAGAATTGGCAAGTTTTTGCAAGACATCTGGATATTTGGCTATTTGGGAAAGAACTTACATGCCTTTAAACATTTTTTAGAAGAATTTTTATTTACTTTATTATTTTTTTATTGAAGTATATTTGACATGCAGCTTTCTATTAGTTTCTGGTGTATATCATAGTGATTCGATATTTACATACATTACCAAGTGATAACCACGATAAGGCTAGTTATCATCTGTCACCATATAACATTACTACAATATTACTGACTATATTGCCTATGCTGTAAGTTACGTATCTTTGACTTATTTATTTTATAACTGGAAGTCTGTAACCTCTTGATCCCCTTCACCTATTTTGCCCACTGCCCCCAGCCCTCCCTCCTCTGGTAATCACCAGTTTGTTTCTTTTATCTATGAGTCTGCTTCTGTTTTGTTTTGTTTGTTTTGCTTTTTAGATTCCACATATATGTGAAATCATATGGTATTTGACTTTCTCCATCTGACTTATTTCACTTATCATAGTACTCTCTTGGTCCATCCATGTTGTCACAAATGGAAAGATTTCATTCTTTTTATGACTGAGTAATATTCCATTGTATATATCCCACATCTTCTTTATCCATTTATCTATCCACGGACACTTAGGTTGCTTCCATATCTTGGCTATGGTAAATAATGCTGCAATGAATGTAGGGGTGCATATATCTCTTTGAATTAGTGTTTTTGTTTTCTTTGGGTAAGCACCCAGAAGAGGAATTGCTGGATAGTATGGTTGTTCTAATTTTAAATTTTGAGGAACCTCCATACTGTTTTCCATAGTGGCTGCACCAATTTACATTCCCACCAACAGTATACAAGTCTTTAAACTTCTATAGCACTGATAATAATATAAACAACAATAATAATTGCTATTATTTTAGAAAGCCTAATATGTGCCTGACCCTGTTTTATGTGCTTTTAGTGTATTACCTCCTCTAATGTAATAAGAACCTACGAAGTTATCACCTCCATTTTATACATGAGGGAATGGAAGCAGAGGAGTTCACCAACTTGCACAGAAGCAGTAGGAATGTTGGGACTCATACTGGCTACAGCGTTGCCTGGACTTGATGTCCAGAGCAACAGAAAAGTAGGCTTCCACCGGAATATTTGCAGCTTATGATGTCTCTCTTAACACCCTCAACAGAGAAAGAGAACAGAGCCTATGGAGCCATCACACAATAAACTCAGTCTTTTAACCACTGACTCCAACCCAAACTCTGCCCTCTGGCTAATCTATCCATCCCAGGAAACTGTTCACTAGGTTACATTTCTCAGTTTCATTTGTCCTCTCTGATACAAAGTTACAAGCTCGCTTTATATTTTGTTTGCCAAATTTATATTTTGATTACTTTCTCTTCCATTTTCAGACCTTGAACAATAGTCCCTGTTTTCTAGTTACTGATGGTAGCAGAGTTCCATGCCAAAGCCCTAGCTGTTTCATTCTGTTACCAAAGTTCCTGCCAGGTCCATGATGTAAATGGTATAATGCTCACACCGCTTTTATTGCTTCTAGAGTAGATTTTAGCAAATTAGGAAGAGCTAATAGGCCCATAAGGCATAGTTTCTCCCATTTTAGGCCTTTTGAAAACTGATTTAAGTGTAAATTGCAATTTTTTTGGCAAACCTAAAAACAGTGATGTATGTATCAGGAATTCCCAAAACACGTTCCAAGGAACCACAGGATGTCAATAACTTTAATTTTAAGAGAAAAAAAATCATTGGGGAAATGGAGATTCAAAGTGAAATACGTTTAGAAAAAGTGAGATGATTTTGCATATTTTAAACTCCGAAAATCAACAGCATTTTAAATATTTATTATGGCCCTCCAAGAGGGAAATGAAATATGCTGCCTTTCCCAAATATGTTTATTCCTCAAGTCATTTTTCAAGGAGCATCTTAAAGAACTGGTGTTCCTCAGAAATGTCGGGGAAATATTGACTCAGAAGGAAATGTGGTAGAAAACATTGAATGGGTACTTCATTGGCATGCTTGGGGATTATTAAGAATCATTCCTGTTGATATATTCAAAGTTGTCCCTAAAGTGTGAAAAAGATATTGAAAATCATAATTAGAGGACTATTGCTTAATTTGAACCTCCAAGAAACAGACATACCTATTATCAGTGAAAAATAAGCAAAAAAATCAATATACAAAAAGTTGAAGGAAAACCAACAATAGAATTTGAATTTATAAATCAATCCTCAAATGAGATTAAAGAACTAAAATTATTTGATTAGTTACAAAACATCAATTACTTACATTTCGTACTAAAAGAAAAAGCTTTCACACCTGACCTTTAAAATGAGTTCAAATATATGTTGTTCAAAAGATATACAAGGAACTATATTTCTTGAAAGTCGCATCCAAATAAAAAGGGGAAATTTTCCAATAAAGGAGAGCCTTTTAAAAAATCCATCACTGACCTCAGTAGAGTGGAAAATTTCTAATCACATAATAATCTCTGAAAACTTTTGCTTAACATTTTTAAAGAAATAATAATCAAATGACTCTGAATACAGATAATTCTCAGTGAGTTATTTCAACCTTCCAAAGGGGAGATAATTTCTAGGTTATTTGGCCTATTTCAAGGCAAGAAAAATACGTGAACAACCCCAAAGTATTGTTCCAGAATAGGTTAACCATGTACAGTCTAAGACAAGCAATACAAACAGGTAAACTCCAGGCTGGTTTATGACATGGATTAGTTGGATATTTGTTATTGTCATCAAAATGGTACTGATCAATATATGCACGCACAAAAAGAGGAAAAATTTAGTGGAACTCTACAGGGATATTGACTCATCCCCATCCTATTTTGATGTACATGCATGCGTGTGGGTGTGTGTGTGCATGTATACCGACGGAGGGTATCAACTTTAGTCTAACCTGAGTCCTCTGCTCCAGTTAAGGCGTGGGTCCTTCACGAGTCTATTTCTTGGAAACACTTAGAAACTACCCTTAAGGGAACTCATCCTAAGGACGTTGGCAAATTTCCTGACAGGTGTGACCCAGTAATTAAATCTCAGGGTCAGAACTAGAGAAGATTCCACTTGTGTCAATGTATTCTATCCTTCTTATTTCTTCCGTTAAAAAAATCATAGACTCATCTCTGGGTCCCAAGGATTAAAAAAAGCTCTAAATAGGACCTAAAAGAAGTGTTTTTCTCAAAATTCTATACATATTTAGGACACATTGTATTTGTACAAGTCTCATATGTTTAACACTAGACAAGGAGAAAGGCACTTTCATTTAGTCATGAACTGCTGTGCAGCAAACAACTTTTCCTCCTCAAATATGTGTAGATCTGTCATTTGAGAACTGTGACAGATTTTAAATGGCCTGAACTCAAAGTTTAGAAGTACAGCTAAGCTAACCAACTACAAGTAACTATCCCAATTAGATAAATTGAAATGTGCATCTTATACTGAAAAAGACTAGTTTACTAACTGTATGTAGATCTGTTTTTTATCAAGGTCTGTTATTAAAGATATACAAAGATGACCGGTGAATGAAATTTACAGAGAGATCTACTTTGGCTATTCAAAACTTCTAGTCTCTAAAATTAAATGGTATTTACAACGAAGTAGATTTTCTCAGGAGGCAGTGGGCATTCGTCCACACGCTAGAAAACCATATGATGAGAATACATTAGCAAGAATTCAAGCACTGATGGTTGTTGGACTACATAGTATATTAGGTCCCAGTGGGCCTGGGATTCTAAGATACTATCGTTCTTATTGGTACAAAATACTCAGTCATCCAATCCCCGATATATATCTACATACAGGTCTTGTCCAATGTTTTCTAAATTGACCACTTTTGAGGAGAATATGTTTAATTCATCTTATCAATTCGTTTGTAATCGATTGAACATTTCAGAGTCTTAGTTTGCTACAACAGCTAAAAACAGCAGATCAGCTGATTTTCAATATGGTGCTTGTAATCAAATGGCATTGTGCTGGAAATTTATGTTAATGTTCCTATTTTCAAAATGAGCCAGGCTTTAACTCTTGTAAGGCTCTGAATTCTGTTTGGTGAAGTTATTATAAAAAAATCACCATTGCAAATCTTTTGCAAGTAGCTTTCGTGACATTTTTTATTCTTTTAATAAACTGGGTGTTCAACTCAGGAAATAGTTTAACCACTTGATTGTAAGCTTGCTTCCCAGATATCTGTAAACATCTGTGTGTATGTGTATGGAGGACATAAATACATATATTGCATGTTTATAATATGTTTCTATGTCTGTAATATGCATACAATATATTTGTATATATGTGTGTATATATAGGTTTGTATACACATGTAGGTTTATACACACACATGCATGCATTGTTTATTCACAATATATGTGCACAAATACACATAGTTATACTAGGTAGTTAAAAATAATACAATTCAATAACAACTTCATTTATGCATTATATTATCTCTTAACAATAAATAGTAATCTTGCAGTTTTCTCCTCTTTAGAAAATTCACTGACCAAAAGTTAGAGAATGACATTTCATTTTAAAATGAAACAAGGAAAGATATTCTGGCAGACCATGCAATTGTTTAGAAAAAACAAAGCAAAGCAAAATAGAACAATCCCAGGTAGCTATTTCCCATTATAAAATTTTAGCACTTCATTTGCATTTCTATTTGTAACTTAATCTGCTTTTTACAGCACTCTTTGTTAATTTCCAACTCTATTTATATAAAACTTGTGGAAGATGGTAGACTGATTTTCTATGGATAGAAATACCTCATATTCAAATAAACTTTATAAAATAGATTACTTATAAGTTCTTTTCTAGTGAATCTATTCTCAAGTTCATCTATCCATCAAAGAGAGAAAGTGGTCATAATAAAAACAATGCCTTATGCAGTTTTTGTGTAGTCTCTACGATTTATAAATCGAGGTCACAAATATTATCTCATTTTGATATAGATTCTCAGAACAAAGTGAGACTTGGGTGACATATCCAGCTAAAATCGTTCATTCTCTGAGCCAATGGGCATAGAATTGAAAATAAATGAAAATACAGCCCTCAGAATTGCTCTTCCCTCCCAGTCATGGTTTCTGACAAAGAGAAGCAAACAGAAGATTAGAGATTTAAATATTTCTCTACTTTTACCTTTAACTCTGGGTCTGTTCATTATCTGTCCACAAATCCAGCACATTCTTCAGGTTGTACAATTAAGACAACAATCTGTGCCTTCATCATTCCATCTGAATAGAACGTGAAAAGCCACAGGGGTAAACATTCAAAAAATATATTAGTGGTATTGAGCCCAATTCTGTTTTTTATAAATAATTAAGAAAATGGCTAACTTCTGTGCAGACCAGGGAGGGTGGAAACATAACCCCAATTACTTACTTTGACAACTGAATTAATCTTCTTTTCTTTTTCTGTTTTCAATAACATATGGGCTCCACTCAGCTGTGGAATACGGTGGAACCTCACTGGGATCACATCTGCCAGGTTTACAGGGTGAATAAAAGCACTCAGGATGTTGGTGTGCTACCGTGTGTGTGAATACAGGGGCGAGTTAGTGCCAAGTCGGTGTCCTTGGGAAAACACTTTGCCTTGTCCCAAAGATGTTAAAGATCATTATCTATTACAGAGATGAACCCCACAAAATATTATTTACGGGACAATTTCAAAAAGAAAAATGTGAGGATCTAAAATGCATACACTAAGTTAGCATCTCTCTGCAGCTCACATACACACAGTTTAGACTCTTGGTTACATTTTTCCCATGGTGTGGCCAAAAAAACCACTTGAACAAATAATTTAGACAACAAACACCACACCCTATGCAGTCAGGGTTAACAAAAATGAAATAAAGTGAAAAAGTGCATTGCTTTGAATACAAAAATGGTGGTTTTCATCAGATACGGACATATTTTAATTTTTACCTGATCCTGGCCAGGGCATTACAAATTATGTTCTGTTCTATGGAACAAAAAAATCATCAAGCTTGAACAATTCATGTGGCTTGTCTCAGGTGCAATTTTTCATGAAATGGCAAAGATTCAAAAAAATAAATATGCTGTAATTGGCAAACATTTATATGGCTTAAAATTTATAGGCCATATATCAGGTGTTTAGAGAGTCTACCAAGAAGGGAATCACTTTATTTAAAACTATGATCTCTTTCTATTTTCACTTAGTTAATGAAACCGTGATCTCATCAAATCTTGAAGAGTCTGCCTGATTTTCAAATCCTTTTGTTTCAAGTTAGCAGTGTTTATTGGATGCATTCTGATAACACTATCTTAGGGACTGTGATTGCTGTCTGAGATTTACATGACATCCTCCTTGTACCAGGAACACATTATATGGCAACACTTGCTGTACATAAAAGATAGAGTTAAACAATTATAAAAAGTGAACTAATAAAATACGTCTACCGAACTAATGGAAATTGTACAAAAAGTGTGAATTATACATTTGCAAAACATGGAAATTGGTGCTTCATTGAAATCTGGAGTCTGTACTATTAATTGTTCTGAATTTGGGAAAGAGAATATTCCAATGAGGGTGCCCAGTGCACTTAACTAAGATGGACACTCTTAGGTTATTTAAATTTCAGAAAGGAGGTGGTTCTTTAGACAACTCTACTGTCATTGCTCCAAGGAGTCTGAAAGCAGCTCAAGTTCTCTGAAAACTTGAGATGAGGAGGCAAGTTTTGAGCCGGATTTTAGTTATTTATGCAGTGCAGAGCAGGGCTTGTCTGACAATGCAATCACTTTCCATGCTGCATTTAGAAAATTTTAGCTCTCTGAAACTTAAACTCACGAGTGGATAGAGGAAAGACATGTGGTCATACAACACCTGTGACCTCTCAAATGTCATCCCCATATCTAAAGTAAAAGCAAGAACTTGTATGATAACTGATACTTATCTTTATTACTAAGTCTACTGTAGATGAAACTAAAATGAATCAATTTGAAGTTTTTGAATTTTCTCATGGATCTTTTACATCACTATACTCTCTCTAGAGTATATAATATTACGACAAAATTATCTGCAATTAATCTCTGGTAAATAGGCATAATATTAGATGTGATGAATAAAAAAGAGAAAAAGAGTAAGATGGAGTCTTGACTTCTTAGATTTTTGTTAAAGAAAGCCATTATAGCTCTTACACTACCTATATCAATTTGTATCTCTAATTAGTACAACTAGGAGGTAATGCACTTTCGACAAACACTATTTTTTAATCACTGTCTGGCCCATGGCCTCCCCAAATGCCATTGCCTTCAGTGACCTGTGCTTGGCCATATGTTAATTCTCATCGCACAGATTCAAGCTAGTCATTTGCTCTGTGGTCACTTGTCCTTGAGTCTCACCTCTATTCCTGGCTGGCCAACTAATAACAACAGTGCTATTCCTTCCATACAGGGGAGAAGAACAAGCCTTCTCCCCTCTTTTCCATGTCAGTAGAATTAAGCCATCTAAAGGAAAGACAATCTAAAAGGAAAGACTTTATATAGAAAAAATATTTTAATCTCTTTATTTTTCCACATGTAAACTCCACCTTCTAAAAGATGGCCTAGATTTGCTCCTTTATCCAAATCCTCCTTCAGAGTTTCTCTTTAGAAATGGATTGAAGATGGAGAGGGCACAAGCAAATGATTAAACTCCCTTTAGTGTAAGACAATTTAGCCAAAAGAAATGTGACAACTTCATAGAGGCTCTCTTTCCTTGTAAGTAAATTTTCCCGCAAATTTATTTAAAGACTGTCTACTAAGACTTACGTGTATCTTGTTATAGTCTTGGCTGTTTCTGCTTCTTATTTCTGTATAAAATTAAAATATATACTCATTGCATAGTGACCATGTATTTACTTTTAAATACATAGGAATGCCTCAGCAAAATCACTTTCTTCTCTTGATATCCTAACAATGAGGTATTTTAAATGGAATGTTTGTTTTTTAACAATCTTTGGACATCAGTAGATTATATAGTTATACTTCACGCAGTGTGACAAATAGCCCTTGAAATAATTTCCCCTCACATGCTGCAAGTCAAAATTTTGCTTCTAAGAAAAGAGTAATTTCAAAACATTCATAAAAGTTAGTACAGTAATGAGTCACGGTACAAAATAGTTTAATTAAAGTCCCCTGTTCAAATTTGTGTTGATGTTTTTATTTTTTACAGTCGTGTAGAGTTTCCTGAGCAAATAGCTCTGGAGATGTGGAATCTTACGGAAGATGTCTACTAGATCTTAAAAGACCATAATATTTGTTACAAAATGTATAAGATATATATAATTTTACTTGTAACTTTTTCACATATGTTTACCTAATATTAATTTCTACTTTTTCATTTTAATTTTTCATTTAGCCAGCTGAAATGTTTTGAAAGATTGGTTTTCCCAGAAACATAGCCTAGTTTATATAAGAATGTACTGATTAAGCTGCATCCACAAATCAATAGAGAAAGAAAGGTTTATGAGCAAATGGTACTAAAAATTGGTTAACTACACATTTGAATAAATATGAGACTCTTACCTAACTCCTTACATCAAAATGAAAAATTGATTAAGAGATAAAACTAAGAATTAAAATGAAATACAGGTTAATGTTAACACACCTCAAGATTAGAAAGATCTTCAATAATTTATTCAACAAATATATAGACAGAGAAGCTGGGGATACAGAGGTGAACAAAACTGCAAAAATTTCCGCCCTCTTGGAACTTATATGCTAGTAGAGGGAGAAAGACAAACAAGCATCATACCTATGTACACTGTGTTTTATAATAGTAGATGGTAAATGCTACTGAGAGGAAGGACAGAAAATGTGGAGAGCCATTGGTTTAACAGTTGTAAATAGACTGGCCATGGTAGGTCTTATGAAGGTGATATTTGAGCAAAGACTTGAAGGAGGTGAGGAATAAACCGTGAAGATTCCTGGAGAAAGACTTTACACATGAAGGAAACAGCTAATGCAAAGCAACTAAGGTGAGTTCAAATATTGATAGATTGAATTGCGTGTGCATTTACAACTTCCAAACATTAAAGACAGTTATGAATAAATTAAGAAGCAAAAGAAAAACTGGGGTGAAATGTTGGGAACAAATATAACAAAAGGTAATCTACTAAATAGCAACAACTATGAAAGCTAGAACATTTCTTCATTTACTACAGAATCCCCAAAACTTAGAACAGTGACTTTTGTATGAGATCCACACCAAATAGACCTTGAATGTCATTTAACAACTTACCGTATTCTAACAGAAGGGTAGAGTGTGGGATACTCACATGTATCTTTTGTAGATATAGAATATGGCTTTCTCTAAGTATTAAGTAGTTAGAAATACACAAGTCTTAAAAATTCACGCTATTAAATGCGGTCATCATCTCTATTCCTTCATCTTGTTTAATTATTTTCAAAGCAACAGGCATTCCTAATATTATATTTCATATTTATTTTGCTCTAATGTATCTATTAGGACAACGATTTTGTTTTGTTCTTTCCTGTCCGCCAAATCACAGATTAGTTTCTGCTACGTCGTGGTTTTCTACAAATACTTCTTGAATAAATGAATAAATAATTGCACTTCTAGCAAATAGCCCAATTGAACTAAGAAATGTAGTCAAGGATTTATGTACAAAGATGTTCATTTCAACATAATTTAAAATAAAAAAATTGGAACACATTGCATTTACAAAATCAAGATAATGACTAAAAATTGTGGCATATTCATTTGATGGACAAGTATATATGAATTAACCTTCTTGACAAAGGTTATTACGGGAATTATTCCTATTACAGGAAAATAAAATATGTTAAATAAAAATAGAACAATACTAAATGTTATGGCATTCAATTAACACTTATTGAATTGAATTATGTATTAGTAGATGTTGATTAGAACTGGATTTTAGAATTGTGGGAGACCTAAAAATACACCTAATCAGGCAGTTTCTAACAATTCTTTTCTCATTTTTGTACATTAATTTTCTTTTTCAAGATAGTTTTTAAACAGGAGCTTAATGAGAAAAAATGATTTTTTTTTTAAAGATTGGCCCTGAGTTAAAATCTGTTGCCAATCGTTTTTTTTTTTCTCTTCTTCTCCCCAAAGCCCCCCCCCAGCACATAGTTGCATATTCCAGTTGTAAGTCCTTCTAGTTGTGCTATGTGGGACGTCACCTCAGCATGGCTTGATAAGTGGTCCTAGGTCCAGGCCCAGGATCTGAATCAGCGAAACCCTGTGCCCTCAAAGCAGAGAGTGCAAACTCAACCACTTGGCCATGGGGCCAGCCCTGACAAAAATCACGTTTTAAATGAAGCCACTGTAATTCAGAGAGAGGAAAGCGAGGACAGTGTGGGAAAGCCCCAATTTCCTGTTCCTAAACTTCTGTCCTTTTATTCCCTTTTTGCTGTCCATGGAAGGCTCAGAGACAACCCTTTAGGAATATTAAAATGCCTCTGCGCATAGTGAAAAAAAAAAAAAGGGTTGTTCTGGTTTGAGATCCAGAAGAACATACTAACGCCCAGAAGGTCAAATCATTATCTATGGATACGTGTCTTTCTTTTAAATAATTTTTTTAATGAATACATTTTACATATAACATTGTATATATTTAAGGTATGCAATGTATTACTTTGGTACATTTATATATTGTAATATGATTACGCCTGTAGCAATATTTATCAGATTATAGAATTATAGCACAATATTGTTTATATTCACTATATGTACATTAGTTCTCTAAGGCTTGCTTAGTACTCACTGTCAGTTTGTAACCTGAACAACATCAATCTTATCTCCTTCCCACCTTCCCCTGGTAACCACCATTTCACACTATGTTTTTCACGAGTTTGATTTTTTTAGTTTCGACAGTGTAAGTGATATCATATTGTGGATATGTGTCTCGATAGAAGAAATCTGGGACTGGAAAATGACTCCTTTGATCCTATTTGAGTACTTTTACTATCCCCTTCCTTATTGGCTGAGGCTCCCAAAGTCACCAAAATTCGCTCACCCCTCCTGCACACTTCTGCTTCTGGCAGTAATTTAGCTGATAGGAGTGGGCACCATGAGCATCCCTCTGTGGAATCAAAGAGTTATTTCTTATTGCTGCGGTAACAAATTGCCACAAATTTGGCAGTTTAAAACAACACAAATTCATTATCTCATAGTTCTGTAGTTCAGAAGTCTACATGGGACTTTGCTAAAATCAAGATGTCGGCAGACCTGGGTTTCTTTCTGGCGGCTCCAGGATATACTGCATTTCCTTGCCTTTTCCAGTTTCTAGAGGCTGGCAACATTCCTTGGCTCATGACCTCCTTCTTCGATATTCAAAGCCAGTAACATTACATCTCTGAGTATTCCTCCACAGTCATATCTCCCTCTCACTTTTTTCTCTTTCCTTATTCTTCCACTTATAAGGAGCCTTTTAATTATCTTGGGCCCATCCACATAATAATCTCCCTATTTCAACGTCTGGTGATTAGCAAACTGAATTCCATATGTAACCTTAATTCTTCTTTGTCTAGTAGCCTAACTATTCACAGGTTCTCAGGATTAGGACATGGGTGTCTTTGGGGGACATTGAGTCTTCTTATTATGAAGGACAGTTAAAGAAAAATTCCCGCATATATCTGACTTCTTTTTTGTACCCAATGCATGCACAGAGGCTCTTGGAAAAAAGAGCATGAGGCATTTGGATTTTGATGACTGAGAGGAGTCTGGAAAGTGTAGAATTTGGGGATGGAGATGGATGATGATAACCATGAATCGGGACCTTATGGACGAGGGACTATAATGGCAGCCTTTGGGATAACAGGAGGAGACAGTTGTCAGATGAGATTTGGGTCAGTTGGTAAACTTTGCCTATTTTAAGTTTTACCTGGGCTTGCATTCTGTATTAAGTTCTGTTTTTCACCATCATTTTACTTTTCACTGAACGTTTATCTAGAGTCACACTGCCCGAGTTTTAAAATTGAATTCTGCATCAGCTACCCCCAAATTGGTATATTTTCCTGGTCCATTTGAAAGAGTTTTTGAGAACGTTATCACGTTCATATGAGGTCTTACTGTTTCTTGGTGTCTCTTAATTAGCTCTATTTCCAGAGATTTGTGTGACTTTTTGCTATAATAATCTAACAAATTCGGTGGGTCAGGTTAATGTAATTTTACACTGTCAATCAAATAAAACAGCTTCTCAGCTCGTTAAATATGTTGAACTGTTTCACTTATCTTTCAACCAGATTTCATTAAAACTACAGAAACTTATTTTATCTAAGTTGGTGATGTTTGTTGATGACCTTGTTGTCTAGAGAAATTAGGATTCTGAGTAGCAGTCAATTACATCGTATTCTTGCAACTGAGATAAATCAAAAGAAGAAACTTCCATAAGGCATTTTCATTATACATAAGTGGCAAGTTTGGTCTGTTTTCCTGGGTTTCAAATATTTACAGATCCAGTTACTAGTAAACTGATGACAGAAAGGTTTGCATCCAGGAAAGGCGATATGCTGCTTTTCTTACTAATATGATTTTTTTCACTATAATGGAAACCTTTAGTGGATAATTTATTCTATTCTATCCACTCTTTAGTGACTCAAATGATTTAAGATTTGAAGGAAATCCTTCAAATGTTTCATCATCAAGTGGCCATTCTTCAAATTTAGGAATCCAATGTACTGAAAATGTCAAAGCCAGGAGCTCTCATTTTCAATATCTCATTCAATCTTTGCAACGATACTGGATGCTAGGTCTATTCCCACCTACTTATAAGGAAATGAAATTGAGAGAAGTGAAGTTACTTCCCATATTTGCACAGCATGGTAGAATCAGGATTCAGACACAGCATCCCCAGTTCGGTGTTCATCCCACATGACTATAATTGCCCTTGGGGCTCAGCAGCATGTGAGTCCACTTCATGGGATGTCTCTTGTAGGATTGGAGTATGCTTAGCAGATCTTCCTGTCTTCCAATTAAGCTATATCAGCTGATTGCCTAATGGAATTTGTCAATTTGTTGAGAACAAAAACAATCTTGGAGAAACTATCTAGGGCAAGAGAAAAAGAGAGAGGAAGATGGAATGGATGGTTTTACAAAAAAATAAAAAAGAGAAGAACAAACATAAAAATGGCAAAACTTGAGTTGATTTGGGATAACCTTGCATGGTACCTTTATTAAAAGAGAGAAAAGTAAGAGAGGAACTTATTTTTCACTTTATACTAATAAATGCCAAGCATTTTCATGTATTTTACATCCTCATGATTACACTATAAGATTGCCTTTATAATCCTCATATTATATATGGAAACTGCATAAGGCTCATGCTTTAAAATGCTAGGATAAATTCATCAGATAAGAACAAATAAAATTAAGATGAACACAGGTCTATCTGTTTCTAAGACCATACACTGTAAACTATGTAACATTTAGCATCCTGTCAAACACTATTCCAATATGAGTTACCAAATGAAAATAAAATAATTATCCTTTCTCAAAATCATAGTGATGATATTGTCACTGTCATGAAAGCATTAAATAAATATGTTTACAACTTTCTGAAATTGTAAATAAAAACATATACCTAGGGCTCAGAATGTTAATGATAACAATAATAGGCCTATTGAAAACATTTGATGATGGAATTAATTCATACTTTACCTTAAATAGATCTTTATACAAAGTTAATATAAATATGGAGTTAAAAACTTATTCTAGAAAGAAAAGAAGACGGCGGCAGTAGCAGTTACCCTTAGCAGACCTGACTCAAATAACAGTAATAAAATAAAGTTGGAGATGGAATATACCCAAAAAAGTGTCTTGAAAGATTAAAGTCCTACTATATGAAATAAGTCCAAGTTTCACTCCGTGATTGTTTATGATTTTATTTCACTCCAAGGATATCACTGTGAAAAGACTTATTTACTTAAAAGTTATATTTGAAGATCAGTGCCTCAGTTGCTAAATATTTTCTATATTTTTACCCTTTTCTGGAGGCCAAGATGGAAGAAGTCATGCAGTTTCTATCACGTAGCTACTAACTTACAAGAATAGTATAACCTGGTTCCTTGAGGAGCCATATTTCCTCTAGATTGTTGCTCAAGGAAGAAAACAGTCACAGATAAGTGGACATGGAGCCCTACCAATTCGACAGGGCTGTGCACACACTTGATGTCAACCTTATGTTTTACAACTGCATGTATCATTACAACAGTATTTTCATAATGGAAAATAACCTGTGTGCAGAGAATAAGGGTCAATCAGGTATTGAATTTACAAAAGAATCCTTCAGTAAGATAAGAGAGGGATGTGCTGTAGAACCAGTGCAGTAAAAAGAATGATTATTTTACCATACCACTTGTTAATACAATAACAAGCTATCTTGTTAGAGATATATCTTGTTATCAGAATTTTTGCAATTATTTATTTTAAGTCCATTAAGGATTTCTTGAAAATTTTGTTGTCCTTTCCACGAAGTACAAATGGCTATGACAGAACATAGTCCTTCTCAAGAAATGATTGCACACCCAACCGTGGTATAAATTCTTTCTATTTGCAGTAATTCTCTCAAGCGTTTCAGAAACCTTAAATCTAGTACTTGAGATTTATAGCTTTTTCCTATGGTTCATGGTTAATGAGTTATAGCTTTTTCCTATGGTTAATGGCAGTGGGAGGCGAGCTACTGGGTCATTGAATGGATCATAACAGGACTCTGATATGCTTATTCAAGAGGCGAAATTGAAAATAAGAGAAAGAGAAAAGAAAGAGACAGAGAAGGAAATACGGAGAGTGAGAGAAAGAAAGAGAGATAGAGAAATGGCAATAGAAATGGAATTAATTGTAATATACACAAGAAAGAAAGAACTAAGAAGAAAAAAATGAAAACATTGATATACAGCACTGTGTAAGTTTTAAGGTGTACAATGTTTTGGTTTGATACATTTATATATTGCAAAACGATGCTAAACAAGGAAAATTAATGATAGATCATTTAATGGAATTACATAAAACAATTAAAAGTCATATTTTCCAATTTAGAAAAAATGCAAACTTTAGGATTTTTGTGTGTTTGTGTGTGTGTGTAGTTTGAAATTGTCCATAACTCTACCATCATGAACTACAAACAGTGAGTTATGACATGCACCTTTTTGATTAGGTATGTGTGAATAATAAAACGGGACACATTATACACAATATTCTATAAACATTTTTGATTTATCACAACTATTATTTCATGTCAATAAATACACTTCAGCAAAAATAGATAATATTTCATTTTAGGGATATGTCTTAGTTCAGTACATTTTCCAATTAGATTGCTTCCAATTTTTTAGCGATTATAAACAGAGCTATGATGAATCTATTGCACATATAAAATTTTATCTGCCCTTAGCTATTTTCTTAGGATAAATTCGTAGACAAAACTACAGGCAAGGGGCCGGACCAGTCGCACAGCGGTTAAGTGCAAACGTTCTGCTTCGGCAGCCCGGGGTTCGCTGGTTCGGATCCTGGGTGCAGACATGGCATCACTTGGCAAGCCATGCTGTGGTAGGCATCCCACATATAAAGCAGAGGAAGAGGGGCATGGATGTTAGCTCAGGGCCAGTCTTCCTCAGCAAAAAGAGGAGGATTGGCAGCAGTTAGCTCAGGGCTAATCTTCCTCAAAAAAAAAAAAAAAAGTACAGGCAATAGGCAAGCAACATTCCAAGACTATTGTGACACTTAGAGATAATGTCATTCAAGAAGCTCATGCTAACTTAGGTTTAACCAAAAAAGAAAAATCCGTGAGACCAGCCTGGTGGTATAGTAGTTAAGTTCACACACTCTGCTTCTGAGGCCTGGGATTCACAGGTTCTGATCCCAGGCACCTATGCACCACTTACCAAGCCATGCTGTGGCAGGCATCCCACATTTAAAATAGAGGAAGACGGGCCACAGATGTTTACCCAGAGCTAATCTTCCTCACACACAAAAAAAATTCTTGATATCATATGGCTCAATCTATCTTACCGTAGACAACACTGGTTGTCATCATAGAGTTTAAACTTTGCAAATTAAAAATCTTATCATTTATTTTCTAGCATTATTGCTACCATTCATATTGAACATATCTTTGAATCCATGTTTCTTCTGCTTTGCTTATTTATGATCTTTATCCATTTCCCTCGGGAATATGTGTTATATTTATTGATTTGTAAGAGATCTATGCATGTTGGAAACATCAGAATTTAGCAATATATTTTTCCTATATCTTGTATGTTTCATGTTAAGCTTATTGCTGAGTATATTTTTTTCTAATGTAAGTAGTATAATTTTCTTATGATTATCTCTCTGATTATTGCTGATAAAGGACAAGCGATGTCTTTCATTTAGTTAACTACATACATTACTGAGTTTTCTTGTTAATTTAAAATCTTTAAGTTGAAAATGCCCTTTTTTAAGTAGACAATTTTAACATCTACAAATAAATTATATCATCTACTTCCCAATATTCATAGTTCTTATTTCAATTATTGTGTATATAAGTATTGATTAGATGTATTAGAAAATATGTAAAATAATAATGTTGATCGACAGACTTGTTTCTTTTTTATTTTAGAGCATATTCTCGACCTTTGCCACTATGTTTGTATATTGTCTAGAAAAACGTATTTCTTTAATGTTAAAAATGTGCACTTCTGTTAGCAGTCATTTAAATAAACATTTTCATGGATTAATGTTGAAATAGATAAAATGTAATTATTGCGTATATCAAAACAATTGTGTTCTTTTTGTCTTTGATATTATGTTAATTTATGTTATTTATATTAATAAACTTAATACTACTGAATTATTCATTTGACTCTTTCATTCATTCTCAGAATAAAACACACTTTGTCCCAGCATTTTATTCTCTAATTATACCCTTGAAACTGTTGCAATCATGTTTTGTTTATTAGTTTTTTATCTATACTCCCAACTGAGGAATAGTCTGTAGTTTTAATTTTTGTATGCTACCTATAAAACATTTTGGAATGAGGGTTTTTATTAAAAAATATGAAGCTTCCAGTTTTTACTTCTAGTCAACAATATTTTCCACAATAAAGTTTGAAAATGTTTATTCATAAAACTATCTTTTGGTGTTGATATTCTTAGGCAACTTTAAATCTTTTTCCAAAGTCTGCATTCTATTCATGTTTTCTGTTTTGTTTTTGTTTATTTTAATTACTATTGCCCTAAAACATCATGCATTATATCAATAATTTTATATTTATTAATAGACAGTATATACATTTAATTACTTTAATTTCTCTTTTATCTGTGACTACTATTTTTAATTCATTTCATTTGCAAGAAGTTTCACTTCTTTTTGTTTCTTTAGTCTACTTTTCTTATTTTCTTTCTGACTTGCATTGTGAATAAAGAATGCATACTGTATTCCCTCTACTTTTCCTTTACATTTGGAGTTATTTTCAGTTTTGCTTCATAATCTAGAGTATAATTGTTTTTCTAAAGCATCAATGACCAATAAGTATAGAGATTCTGTTCATATAGTAAAATTAAACTGTATGACTATTAAATGACAATTATTAAATATATTATCAAAAATCTTATATCACATTTGTGTCAACTTGAAAAAGTGAGCAATGTGTTCAAGTGAGAAGTAGAGACTTGCATGTTTTAATAGCATTCATTCTTTCTTCTGTGACCCAACAATCTTAAATTGAAAATTTACATTAGTGTGTGTTTCACTTTATATAATTCTATTTCTAGAATTTTTTAACTTAAAGTTTTATTTGTTTAATAACAAAACAGAGTAATTTCCAAGTTTAACTAATTTTTTGTTGCTCACCATCATAATTACATTTTTAGTATATTCTGTCTATACTTACATTATTAGTTAACAGCAAAGATTATAAATCACAGAATAACTTCAGTTTACTAGAGGTAGAAAGGAAATTTCAAATGCCTTATGTATATAAAATAAAAATTAAACAATGCCCTTTTCCATTTATGTTGAAAGCTTCTGTGCACCTGAGCTTAACAGAGAAGCTGGGAAAATCCATCTTCCACATATCCAATAAAATATATAACAGGAAATAAGAACTGGTGCTGGATCTGGGAAAGAGTGTGATCCCAATGGCAAAAAATTTTAGAAATCTCTCAAAAAATTTAAAATGAGACCAAATGGAAAGAAAAACAATCCATTGGTGATTTACCATTTGCAAGAAAATATTTGCCTCGGGAAAAAGAGATGGATCTTGAGAGTAAAGACGGTGAAGTCATCCTGATTGGAGTGAGAACAGCCGAAAGAAAGAATAAATGGGCCAATGGGTGCAGTGTGACGGAGAGGGTGTATTCCAAGTGTCCTCAGGAAAGTCTATCGGGCAAGTGAAAATGATATCAAGATGGGACTCAGTCCTAACAATCACAACAGGCAGATGCCTTGAGGTTTGTTCTGGTTAAAGTTGTCTCTCTGTTAATAGGGGACCCTGCCTGAGACAAATTTGCAAGATTTATTTTTAGCAGAGAGGCAAAGATCATTTTCTCCATCTACCTCAAGCTGTACTACCATTCTTTTGCCCCCAAAGCTCAGACCTCTGACATTTTGCAAGAAATAGTGGTTAAAGTGAAGGTAGCTGGACACATTAACCTCCTACACTTAAGTGATTTTTTTTTTAAATTCTTCCATACTCAGAACACTGAGTCATTCAGGCACCTCATGTCATGCCTTGTGGAAACCATTTCAATCATTTCCATTTGTCTAGGACATGGTAGATAAGTAAAATGTTCTCTTTGAGGGCTAACTAAAAGGTAAAAAATATTAAAATATGATAAAAAGTTCAAATAAAGGGACCACTTGGGAATTTGTCTCTTTATAAAAAGTTATTATAAAAACTGAAGAAAACTGTAAATGGTTTCATCAAGACTCAATAGCATGCTGTTTCTATGAACATACAGCTAAATTATTAAATAATGAGAAACAAACTTTACTGAGGCAATGTTTGTTGGGAGAAAATGGTAATTCTTGCATTTGTCAAGGTAATCTGGTAGTGAGCCACAGTTTGGTAACTGGAAAGAGTAAATCAGTGTATTTGAAAACAGAAAAATTTTCTCAACAATCAGAAGTTAAGAATAAAGAGAAGTGACTGGAGGATAAAAGTAACACGCAGAACAGATGGTAGAGATAAAAACTATGTAGAACATAAATTCCAGAGGAGAGAAGAAAACAGAAGGATTATAATAATTTAACCAAAGTAGTGGTAGAGTGATACACACAAAACTTAAAAAAATACTTATGCGAAATTACCAGCATCTGATTGTATCCAAGTTCTTAAAAATATATATATAATTTCTTAAGTTGAAATCCAAGAATCACACGCAGGATACTAATGACAGGAGAAAAAAAATCAAATAGGCAAATTAAAATGTTAAAAGACACTGTGCCCTCACTAATTTCAGATCCATGGAGTTTTGAGGTAAAATCTTGTGACCTATAACTCTAGATCCACAGAACTCAGATGTACAAAGTTGCAACTATATCTATAGAACTAACTTTAATTTCTGACTTGGAACCCCAGCTTGCTTCTTAGCAGGCATATTTATCTGGTTATTCCCAGGGAAATTAAATCCAGCTAAGATAATATTTATAAAGCTATCACATTTCAAATAAACCCCATATTTGAGTTTTCTTGCTCTCTTCCTCAGGTTGATTCTGACTCTACAGCAAAAAAATTTATAGTATATGAAAGCCTGTGCCCATATTTTCTGTTCGAGCATGTCATACACGGGTGCCTTTTGTTAATATATTCTTTTTGGTGTAGAGCAGGAGTTGGCCGACTTTTTCTGTAAAAGCCAGATAGTAAATATTTTTTTCTTTGTGGGCCATATAGTCTTTGTTGCAACAACACAACTCTGCCACTGTAGCATAAAAGTAGCCATAGATGACATTTAAATGAACAGATATGGCTATATTCCATTACATTTTCACTTACAAAAACAGGAGGCAGGCTTAATTGGGCTTGAGGGTGAAATTTGCTGACCCTTGGTACACAAAGTTCCCAGAACTCTATCCAAGACCCTTTGAATTTAAATATATTATTTTACACTGGGATTCCTATCACTGTCATTCTTAAAAACACTCTCTGGAGGCCAGCCTGGTGGTGCTGTGGTTAAGTTCACGTTCTGCTTCTGCATCCCGGGGTTCATAAGTTCAGGTCCCGGATGCGGACCTGTCTGTGGCAGGTGTCCTGCATATAAAGTAGAGCAAGATGGGCATGGATGTTAGCTTAAGACCAGTCTTCCTCAGCAAAACAGAGGAGGATTGGCAGCAGATGTTAGCTCTGGGCTAAGCTTCTTCAAAAAACAAACAAACAAAAAGACAACCATTCTCTGTGTTCCTAACCGGAGGTACATGGTATGTATCTCCAGTGGATGGGCTAACACCTTCTACTAAGCTGTGTATTTAGCTCAGAGTCACTCTAAACTGTTAAATCTTTTGCCAAGCCATTTACCAACATAGAAAACTCAGAGAGTTGTATGGGGTTCCTTATTGTGCATATATCATGATGCGCCCAACTCTGCAAGGCTGCTGAGTACCAGGAATGAAGATGATAAAACTGAGCTCCTGAATTCCTCTTCTTTCCAGTTCACATCATTCTCAGTCATATCCCTAACAGTCCTCCCGACTCTTGCCTCAGGATGAACCTGAGGTGGGGTAGCAGTAAGTTCCGCGTTGATTCTCATTGCCTTGCCTTCTTCTACTTTTACTCTTCTCTATCCCCATTATCTTAATTAGTGCTCCCCACTCCCTCATTTTTGTAGGGGCAAGAGAAAATCTCTTCTGTCTGGAACTTAGCCTGCAATCTTGATAAGAGGCAAAACGTGGCATTTTTTTCCTAGGCGGGTAGGGAAGAGAATTAAACACACCATTTGATATTTCAAGGTATTCGTTGTTTTTCCAGGATGACTACTTCATGCAAATATAACAGAAAATATATTTTCACAGAAAATAACAATGCTATGTTAACAAAACTATGAATACTAAAAATTGTAACACTCAATGGATAAGAAATACACTTTCATGAAAAATGCCTGCCCTCCTCACCCATTTATGAAAGTTCTAACCAGTTGCTAGACTAAGCATTAAAAATCACAAAACAGTAGCAAATTTGCAGCAAATATTGTTTTGAGATTTTATTTAATGTTTAAGGTTTTTTACTTGAGGTGCAATCAAACGATAACATTGCATTTTCTTTCTGTCAGTTTCATATTTGAATTAAATCTCCTCTGTACAGCTGTGTACTGACTTGGGGTAAATCTCTTCATATAATTCAGAATTTTACCTTTATGTTCCATTTGTTCATTAGTTTTAACTTATGTCTAGGAATTTATTTGGCTTATCACATAAGCCATACAAGAGTGACACACAAAGGCTTATCCCCATCCAAAAATGTAAATAAAAAAAGCATTTTAGAGTAAATGAGACTGGCCAAAAAAGGGAAAGAGAGAGGATGTAAAATTATAAAGGAACTGGAAATTATCTGTGTTGTCACTCTTGGTGGCCCAGTTAACAGCCATTTCCTTGCCCCATATTCCTTAATAACAGCCTAACACACATGATAGAGGCTAAAATTGCCACAGTCTCAATTTAGCCTCAGTTGCAGCTAGGAGTGGCCCTGTGACCTGGTTCTGACAAAAGAAAATTAAGACGTCTTCAGGGGGAATTCTGGGAAAGATTTCCTTTCATGGTGAGAAGAGACATGAGTGAGAATAATGTCCTCATTGCCTCTCATTTTTGATACCAACTTAGCTGAAGCTCCCCAAGACCACACTCAGGCTTGATCATCAGCTAGAAGGATTTAAAGGACTTGGAAAAGCTGTGATACTCGGGGCTATGGCTTATTACAACAAAACGGTATAGATTAAAATCAGCAAAAAGAAAAGGTGCAAAGGGTAAATTTGGGAGAAACCAGGTACAAGCTTCTAGGTGTCCTTTCCCAGTGGAATGACACCGATGTGCTTAATTCTCCAATAAACAATGTGTGGAACACATGCAAAGTGTTGCCAACCAGGGCAGCTCACGCGAGCTTTAATGTCCAGAGTTTTTGGGGAGGATGTGGGGAGACTCAATCACATAGGCGTGCGGCACCTCCGTGACTGACCTCACTCAGACTTCAACTCCCCAAAGCAAAGAAGGCATTCACTTAAACCACTTTGTTAGTATAAACTATCTGATCAACCTGGTACCTCATGGCCCAAGACCTCAGGTATACAAAACAAAACACAAAACATTTTTAAAAATCAGCCAGAATATTCCAAGGGCTCAGAGTTCATCTCCCAGGAGCCAGCTAACGGCCAGTTCTGAAGGCAAACCTTTCTTGGGAAGGTGCAGGGTTTGATCAACCTGGGCTTCCCAACTTAATCTTTTTCTGCACACTTCGAACACGGCTGTGAGAGGACGTGATGTTTGGAGTTGTGGTCTTCATCCTATGAATCTGAGGGGAACGCTGAGGGAATTGTAGAAGATGATAAGAGCCCTGACATTTTTTAACTTCTGATTTACCACCTCTGAACCACCTTCCTGTGACTGCCTTGTTATATGAAATATATTATTAAACTCTGTTTTAAGGCTATTTTATTTGGCTAGTCTCTTTGGTTCAGTTGAATGGATCTTAACTGATTCAGCATCCAATGAACACCATGACACATAAGTGAAGTTTGAAGGTTAAAAAAATATATATTCTGATAGAATTGGGTCTTAGAATGAACACTGAAGTGACAGAAAGTCTGTCTTCTTGTCTGGTCTTTTTCTGGTTCTCTCTCCAGTGCTAAGTAGATGCAATAATACAATATCTCCATTGATACAAGTCTAACAAATTCTCATAATCTTTTACTTACAAATATTTTCTTGATATGTTATGTCCAGTAACCTAGTCTAGTGTTTTGCATAATAAACTCTCAATAAATATATTGATTCTTCAAATTGAATTCCAATTAGATATTTTTCCACTGAAATTTTTCCACATAACTCTTTCAAAATAATAATTCAAGATCTTTTTCTGGCACCTACACACAGATAATAAAAAACACTCTGCAAGAGATTTTATGACATTAGTCTAGATGAAAATGGTTAATTTGTAGCCATTCCACATTTTTCTATCTTCTTTCTCTACCGTTCTATAGAAATAAAAATATTTTTCCCCAAAAGAATACACTTTGATGTAATCCTCTGTTAGTTTCAGATAAACTGCTTTAAATCCTAGCTTTCCAGAACTTCCTTCCATAATACTTTGAATTTTTCAGCACAGTTTTAGAGTGTAGACATCCCTTTTATAATCCCCAGACTTGAATGCTTGGTTTTGAAATAAAGGTTTAGTTTCCTATAGAATTCTGAAGATTTTGCACTGTAGGCAAAAATGACATTGAGGTTTTAGTAATTTATTTTAGAACCTGGAGAAGACTTCATTTTCATAACTGTCACACGAGGTGATATGTAGGCCCTAATGACATCCAAAAGTTGTCAATTTGATTTATTTGTAATTTGGGAGAGTTGGCTGGTAGCTATTTGGAGCTGGTTTGTTGGTTTAGAGGTATTTTCTTGTGTGTCTAAATATAGAATAACGCAAAAGGCAGAAATAAAACATGGGATGTAAAATGAAGCACCCAGCACAACGTCTAGCCCATAGTGGATTCTCAGCAAATGGTCCTTGCCTTCTACTTCATTTGCCAAAACATTATTCCAGGCCCGATCTCTATCACACTTTAATTAATTTATATATTTGAAACATTTTTTCCAACTTTCTATCTCTCTCTGTTTTTTTTCAATTTAAGTAAAGTTTTTTTTACTTTAGAATGGTTTTAGACTTACAGAAAAGTCGCAAAGATAGTACAGAATTCCCATCACCCCTCCCCCCATTTCCCCCATTTTTGCCATCTTATGTTAGTTTGGTACATTGTGAAACTAAGAAGCCACTCTTGCTATATTATTATTAACTAAATTCTCTATTTTATTCAGATTCACTCATTTTCGCCTGATGTCCTTTTTCTGTTCCAGGATCTCACCTCGGATATCACATTAAATTTTGTCATTGTGTCTCCTTGGCTAAGACGGTTTCACAGTTCCTTGGCTATGACAGTTTCTCGGACTCTGTTTACTTTTGATGACATGACAATCTTGAGGAGCACTGATCAGGCATTTTGTAGAACGTTGCTCCACGTAGATTTGTCTGATGTTTTCGTTATGATTACACTGGGGCCGTGGGCTTCTGGTAGGGAGACCACAAAGGTGAAGTGCCTTCTCATCACATCACATCAAGTGGACATGCTATTAAGATGACTTATCACTGGTGGTGCTACTCTTGAACACATTGCAGAGATAATGTTTGCCAGATTTCTCCACTGAAGTCACTCCCCCCACCACCCCCGCTTCAATGCTTTATTCTGTGAAAGCAAGACATCAAGCACAGTCCACACTCAAGGGTTGGGAAATTAAGCTCCATCTCCTGGAGCAGGTAATACATGTATAAATGATTTGGAATCCTTCTGTATGGGAGATTTGTCTCTTTCTCCCATTTATTTATCTAACTTATTTATATCGTGTGGACTCATGGATATTTACTCTCTACTATAAGTTATATTATTTATTCTGTGGCTCAAATTGTTCCAGCTTTGGTAATTGCTCTCTTTCGTATTGACTCCTATGTTTCTCTGACATGTCTCTATTGCTTTGGTTTCTGAGCAGTTCCTTACTTTCTGGCACTACAAGATACTCCATTCTCATCCTGTGTATTCCTGCCTCAGTCTTAGAATCCAACGCCATTTCTCCAAGGAGAACCGGGTACTTTTTGCTAAGAATGACATTAGAAACTAAGATCCGTGTGCCAGTTGTGCTCATTGCTACTGGGCTCATTTTTCTTTTTGTCATGGAAAATTTCACACATGTATACAAGTAGAAAAATTCTTGAATCTCTCAAGAGCTTTCATTCAATTATCAACACAGGCAAATCTTGTTTCATCTACTCTCCTACTCACTTCTCCCACGTGGTCCCCATGCCCCATTGTCACTGTTTCTACAGAATCTCTATAAGATAAAAACCCTTTTTTAACATAAGCACTATGCCATTGTCAAACTTAAAGAAAATCCATTATGTAACAGCACCCAAACTCCAATTAGCATTCAGATTTCATTGATTGTGTCATATTTTTAAAGTTGATTTGCTCCTCTCCTGGGCTTATTTAAATTTTTTAAAAACCCAGGAATTTTTTAGTAACCTTAGCCATGAATGGGCAGAGGATCATACTGCTAGTCTGTTGCATAATCTATCCCACCACGAGTTCACTTCTTCAGTGATCATCAAACAAAATTTGTAATTTCTACATCAAAACATTAACAGAGATTGCATGTATCCCTAATTATAGCTGCTTCCTCTGCAGAGCAGGGGAATGCTTATGGTATAGCTGCATGACTAGTGTAGCAGAAACATTGGATTCCTGGGATGATTTAGGAAAAGACAGAGAGAATAAAGATGGCCACCAGATTGTTAGATAAGACCTGGCTGAGGGGAAGGTAAGACACAAAGTGTTCACTCTGGACTTGAGATATTAAACACTCAGTGCTGCTCCTGTTGTAGCAGGCACTACGTAAATATTTGTTGAATGAATCATAAATGTTTTTCACCAAAATTATGCTTTGTCAAATATTATCTAAGATTATCACTGGCATTATTTTTTCTGTTCGTATTTATCTACTGCACATTTATCCATCCCTGTATTATTATCATTCAATGCATTTTTCTTTTAGATGTATTTCTCACCGAAGGCATTTAGTTATTTGTTTTTTAACTAGTTTGGGAGTCAATAACTTTCAATAAAATTTTTTTTAACAAAATTCACTTTTGTTTCAATAAGTGATAAACGTCTTATTTTCATGTTTACTCATATTTCTTAACCACTTCATTTATTTTCTTTTCCTACATTTTTTTCTAATTACCACAAAGTTTTTTTTTCCTCAACCCCATCCACACCCCATATGTTCTAGGAAAGCCTTTCCTGTGCATGTATTAAATTATAGTTTGTTTGACACTTCCTTTAGTCAAATTCCACTGCACTAGTATTTTGCACAAAATTCTTAAATTTGTCCTGTTTTGATGCAATTTCCATACTGTATTTCACAAAAGCTAATAAGAGCACTCTCATTTTACATATCTTTAGTTATTTCAGTGGTAATTCAGATGCTAATTTGAATTAAGTATATAGTCTCCAACAATTTTCTTCTTATTGTCTTTTTCACATTCCTGAAATAGTCACATTAGGTGATCTACCCATGAGGCATCCTTAATATTGCTGTTGTGCAGATGTAAAACGTTTTGACACGTCTTGTTTTGACACTTAGTCTGTTTTTGCTTAGGTTCCTGATCATTTTTCTATGGAGGAAGCGCTATTGAGAGATAAGCTGAAATTTCTTAAATATAGTGGAGGCTTGATTACCTGGGCTGCATTTTACAAATACCTCAAGTGAGAAATAAAGACAAACCTATTTACGTCTTTCTGAAAGTTCCTGTCACAGACACTCATTTACTCTCAGAAACTCACTTGTCCCCAACATGTATTTTAAAATCAAGTCAAAATACTCATAAAGGAGATCATAATGTAATCTTTAAATTGGAACTCAGGTATCCAAACTATACCATGCTGTCTTTACAATTTATTTTCCTGAACTCTCCTCATTTGTTCTCTGTGAGCTTACACGATTATGTAGATTAACCACATTTTTATCCCATTTCTCTTTTTCTTTGGTTCATTGGAGCCACGAACACAACTAAGCAAGCATTTGATGGATTGAACTAAAGGCCATTTGTGTATCTATCCCAATTTCCAAAGTTTATTTCAATTCTATTTGATTTAAAAGATATTACAAAACTTCCACTATATACCAACATTCTAAGTATTAAAGGTAATAGAAAGATAAATATGTATAGTTCATTCTGCTATAGAGCTTGTTTTAAAAATGCACATTAGTTTCGACACAACTGATATATTAAGGAACACTTTGAGCATAATACAAATTTTGCATTTGCTTATGCATGATTTCACCTGTGAGACACACTAGCTGAATACAGAAAACTGCATCCAGCTGAACTGAGCCACCACATAGGAATTCAGAAATACACACACACCCCTTAAAAAGCTACCAGCTACCTCAATTCACTGCGTGGGTTATGAGCCCTACTGATCCACATCTTGTGCTAAAACTTTCCATCCAATTTCATACGGCCCTCCTTCCACCACTACATAATAACTCACAAGTTGTACCTGTTCTGTCTTTGGCAGGATTCAAAGATGACCTCCAATGACTCACGTCCTTGTATCATCCTCTGCTCTTGGGTGATAGGGACTTGAAACTTGCTTCTAATCAACAAAACCTGGCAGAGGTGACAGGTTATCTCTCTCATGATTATGATGCACTACATCGGAAAGGTGAAGAAAATTTTCGAATACAATGAAGTTCCCTAATTGGTAAACTTTAACTGATATAAAGTAGATTATTCTGGGCGAGCCTTCCCTAATTATGTGAGCCCTTAAAAAGAGGGGCTATAGGTCAGAGACAAAAGAAGTAAGAGATGCTCTCCTGTTGGCTGTCAAGAAGTGAACAGCTACGTGGTGAGCTGCCTGTGGAGAAGGGTGGCCTCTGGGAGCTGAGGCCTCAAGCTTGTGATCCCAGAATCTGTTCCTCTAAAAACATGAATGATCTTGGAAGAGAACCCGAGCTTTAATAGAGATGGCAGCCTCAGTTGACGCCTTGATTTCAGCCTATGAGACCCTGAGCAGAGGATCCAGCTAACTGTGCCGGGTCTTCTGGCCTGTAGAATTTTAGGATAAACAATGGGTGCTGTTCCAAGCCACTAAGTTTGTGATGATTTGCTATGCAAGCAACAGAAACTAGTATAGTCTATGATGCCCACATCCACAAAAAATTTGAGGCCATTATCAAGGTAGAGTGCCATTTATTGGCAATGTTCATGTATTTCTTAATCATTTACTATGTGAGAAAATGTGTGACTGTTTTGATTAGTGTCCTATCTTCTTAAATGTGTCACTAAAGGAGTTTTGTTTTTTTGTAAAGATTGACACCTGAACTAACAACTGTTGCCAATCTTCTTTTTTCTTTCTTTTGTTTTTTTCTGTTTTTTCTCCCCAAATCCCACCCCATACATGGTTGTATACTTTAGTTGTGGCTCCTCCTAGTTGCAACATGTGGGACATTGCCTCAGCGTGGCCTGACAAGCTGTGCCATGTCTGCACCCAGGATCCAAACCAGCGAAACCCTGGGCCGTGAAAGTGGAGCGCCTGAACTTAACCATTCGACCACAGGGCGGGCCCCCTCTAATGAAGTTCTTAAGTGTTGTGACCCAATCCTAGTTTTCCTATAGGCCCTTTGGTTTTTATTGTGAGATTTTACACAGCACAGTGATTATTACAAATGCATGTCATCTTATATTAGAACTGGCTCTACTCACAATATATTCAGGGAGAAACCCTTTACAAGTATTTATAACACAAGCATCCTATAGAGAGTAAAACCTTTTTCTAATAGTATTCATTGTAGTTGTCATATTTACCCTCAAATTATCTTTTTTAAAATAATAAATAGTTTGTGAGGCCCTTAGAAATAAAATTAAGTTATTACAAAGTTGTTCTTTCCAATTTCTATCCTTGTAAACAACAGGTGAGTCTAAGACTTCATTTAGGAATTATTTCTCTAAGTGAATTTAAGTTCTACTTTTCATAAATTGAGGAATCTAACTGTTTCCACTTGGGACTGGTTATAAGATTCTCCATTCAGTGAATATTTAGAAGACTTAGTGAAATATAGGATGCATTTGAGTGCTTTTACGAAGGATTAACCAAGATCTTAAAAACTTTCATTAAAAATTTCAAGATAAAACTATAATAAATAGTCTTACAAAGAAAAACTCTTCCAGCAAGTCTATGCTATAGCCAATCAACAATAGTACTGATTCTCTCTATATTAAGTACAATAAATTTTATACACAACACGTGCATTCTTTGGTTTGCTCCTTCTAATGAGAAGCCCATCATTGTCTATTATTGAAGAGCAAATTGATGAAATGAAAGAGAACTAAATTGCAATTGACATTTTCATGAATTGTTATAACTCTGACAATAATGATGCTTTCATTGAGAAAAAGAAATTACCCCTTGGTTGCATCACATACTGTTCCTTATCTCAAAATTCCCAAAAAACTACGTCAGAAAATCTCATGTAACTATGAAACCTCCTTCTAGTTTCACTAGGATCATAGCAAAGGAATATGAAACTGTGCCAACATGATGAATGGAGACATAATATATTACATCTGCTTAATTTATTTCTGCATTCAAATTGCAAATCAACAACTAGTTATGGTGATTTTACTTACGATATTTGCATTTATGGTTATCAGTCACTTGCAAAACATATACTTGATATGTTTGCTGTGGATCTCTACTGGGGCCTTTATCAGTGGTTATCTTACACTATTCCTGGGAGTCCTCCCTTTGTTATACCTACTTGATCACCTAAGTCCCTGCCATATATATGTATATAGTTGATTTTCTTTGGGACGTGAACCTGTCCCAAGCTGAGCCAATCGAATTATGCCCTGGGATTTTAGAACTTGAGGGGATTAAGAAATCTGTAAAGTCTCCAAAATAAAAATTCCAAGATATAAGACTTTGTTTTTCTTGACAGCTGTAATGCCTACAGGTCAGGCACAAGAGCCAACGAAGCAAATGCCAGAGATAAACAGAGACAAAGGATGCAACAGCAAAGACTTGATGACAGAGGTGGATTTTTGGAACTACTGCCTTTCCCATGGTTTAGTTTTCCAATAGTTGTATATTTCAAGAGTCAATATGTTTCTCTATTCTCCTCCACTAATTTAATTGGGTTTCCATCATGAGCAATCAACGGGCTCCTCATTAATACACTGTTAGAGAGGTAGCAAATTAATGAACATATGTCATTTAACTTCCTAATTTATACCTATGGTTTCTCAGTTTACAAATTCAATCTAATGTTTTGGTGTTTTTCTCAAGAATCTTTTCGTTTCAAAGCACTGATTTTTCTCTGTTGGGTTCTCAACAGTTGGGACAAGAGACAGTGGGACTAAGCAGGTAAAAGGAGGCAAATCTCCTCTAAGTAATAAGATTTATTTTCTCATTAGGTTTATTACTTTGTGGGTCTTGTTCTTGAAAAGTATTTCCACCAAAATGATTCAAATAAGCTGACTAATTTTGTAAAATATATACCCTAATTACCTTTCTAATTTTCATGCTCCTGGAAGGCAGAGAATATACTTTTCCAATTTTTACATGGCTTTACATCAGACATATAATAGTCACATAATAAATGTTGACTCGAATAGAAGGACAGGAGCCATGTGGATGTGGAAATTTAAGTTTGTGACAAAAGTCACACTTTAGAATCACACCTCATATCTGATGCTTAAAATCTTTTAAAATATTGATAAAATAAAAATTCAGTGTTAATTGGAATTCTCTATTTTGACTGTCAGTTCTCTCATTTAAAATATTAAAAGTGGTATCATGTATAATTTACTGGATAACAGCAAAAGCCATTCCGAAGTGTTATGAATGTATTTAAACAAGTGCAGGACTAGAAGCTGAGATGTAAAGACTTGCAATTGTGTAGTTTCAAGATCAAATGCTGTAGTGAGCCTATGGACCTGACCACTATTCACGGAGAAGCTTTGAGGATTTTTGATGATGCAGAACAATCAGTGATGATAGATCAAAGACTAGAACATTGAGAGCAAATACGGTTTCATGCATTTTAAAGGCAGTCAGGCCTTAAATAATTTCAGGGAATGGGATGAAGCTGCTGGTGCTGGTGAGATGGCATTCAAGGAAGCCAACTTACCTTCTCTTTAGATGAACAGGAAAACTATAGCCCAGAATACTGACTGATTCTCAATTTTTTCAAGCTAAGAGAATAACCTTTAATCAGTTCAAAGAATAAAAATGCTTGACAAGGTTATTACTTAATTTGTGATAATTTCCCTTCACTTTTTGGCATACGCTATGAAAAAAGTAAGCAAAAACTATCCAAAAGCAAACTTGTAGTGTGGTCACCTTTAACATAACATCGTATTAAATATATTTCCTGTGATTGGTTCTGTGTTACTGTATTTAACTTTATTTAAACATTAGAAAGTTTTATGTCACGTAGTATGCTCTTTTAGACTGAGTTGAATATGGCTTTTGTGAGGATTTCCATTGCAAATGTGGGCAGATGATCAAATTATAGGTTTAGGTTACTATTGAAGGAAAACTTCCTTAGGATACTATTGAATATGAATTTTAACTTAAAGTTTGAGACTACAAGCTCAGCCTCTTAGGAGCACCTCTAAATGCTTCAAGGAGATAACGAATTAGGCCATAGAGTTAAGGGTCAGAGATACCAATGAAAGGAAGAAAAAGGTGTTTTTTTGTTTTGCTTGTCTTTGTGGATTACTCTTATTTGTTAATAGTCTCTCCCTAGCATTTTCTGCACTTCTTTCATGGAGAGATGGCCTGGAGTCTCCTCATACTAAGAGAAGCAGCTCACTTATTAAAGACCCTAGATGATCAGCAAAATAAGGCTGACGGGCCACATTATGGTCCACAATAAATCTGGCTGTGCCCATTCGTTTTCAAATTGTCTATGGCTGCTTTCATGCTGCAGTGGCAAACCTGAGTGGTTGCAACAGAGATCTTATAGCCCACAACGCTGTATTTGCATTTACTATCTATCTGGATATTTACGGAAAATATTTGTCAACCAGCCAGAGTTGGGTTCAGGAGGAAGAAGTATAAACTGAGAATTTTAGGTCTGCTCTGCTCTAGTTCTTAGTTTTTTCTACTTCGGTTTTTCCTTTGGGATTTCCTTTGCTTTTAGAGTGAGAAAGTCTACATGCTCTGGCACAGACTTAAGGAGAAGTGAGAGAATAGGCATACTTCTAGTCTTGACATTAAGTTAAGCACGCCAAGTAAGGTCTTAGACTACATGTGTAGTCCAGCATATTTACCAGGGCACAGACTGCAGGGTATTTAGACAAAGCCCTTCTTACGTAATAATAAGGGGAAAATTTGCCCGGCAGTCCCTCCATGTAAAGCCCTCATGGATCTAGAGTACAAGACTCAGAGTCCAGCCACACATTCTAACATCAGTGATCTGACTAACGGAACACAGCGCTTCCAAGTGAAAATCAAAGGGATCTCACATATCCTATCTTTCGAGTTTGTTTTCAGAATAATAATAAAAAAAGGTGAATGTGCTTTGTAGTAGAGCTTTAAAAATATGTTAATAGCAATTAGAGTTTTTTTTTAAATCTTGACATAGCATATTTTCTTAGAACAGAATCCAGCTTAAGTTGGAGAACTCCTTGTGAGGTTTTCTTGGTTTGGGGTTTTTCCAGTTATTCTCTCTCTGCAGCGAGACTGGAGATCAGTACTGTTTTGACTTCAGGCTCTGTGTACTGATGGTGTAATTTCTAACAGCCAATCCGCAACAAACCCATAAAACTTGTCTTAATGGGATTTTGCCTTGAGCACCATCTGTAATTAGGTAGGGGGTTACCACTGCAACTCCATTACTGTGATTTCTAGGTGAGTCTCTTGGGGTCCCTTTGGCCTCTGGGCTTCCAAGCTTTACAGCGTTCACTGAGCATTAGGTAAGCCTCTGCTGATGCTCAGGCACACACGCACAAACAAACATACATGCACACACACACACACAAAGACACACACCACACAGTAGGTTCATATCCATCAGGAGTTCTGCAATTAGTAAATGTGTCTATGCTGACAGTTTTGTTCTTATTTTATCACTATTTTCTTTCTTTTTGCACATACTGGCTCTTTTGGTGTAAGTACAATCCAATCTAGAGGCACAGAAGTAACCGCAGATGACACGCCAGAAGTGTGCTGTTGACACCATCTGCTTTCTGCAATTCTCTCTTGGTCATTGATTTCTCTGGGAGATTTTCTTCAAAATAGTTGGACAATCTGATGGCATGTTGTGTGACATATGGAGTGCTTTTTCACTACTGACTTCAGCATGCTATAGTCAGGGGAGCAAGGGATGTGGAATCAGAGGGCCAGATTTACAAGTCTGGGTGGGTTTCCTCAATGGACAAAGTCATGTGTTCCTCCTGTGCTTAGTCTCTTAGTCTGTAAAATAATGATCAGTGATATATAGCTGCCTAAGAGGTGCTGTGATGAATAAATGAGAAAGCAGTGAAAATGCTTGATAAATTAGAAAGTGCTGTTTAAAAATAAATCATAATTTTATTTTTCTGACAATTTCTTACTTGCAATCAAATCATTTCTGATAGCAAAGGAACTTTTTCACCCCAGCTCTAGTGATATTTACAGCACTTCTGTCAGCGCTGCTTGATTTGCATAGAGCCTGTTGGATTTTTGAGGTACTAGACTTTTGTTTGATGAATTTGTACAAATTTGTTTTATGGCAGTATGTTTTCTATGTAAGCAAAAGGCTATAGGGTCATGGAACAAAAGAAATGAGAGAGAGGGGAAAAGAGAGAGGGAGAGAGAGAATTGAGAGAAAATTTATTTCCTTTAAAAATAAAAATGAAGTAAAAAACATTTAACTTCTTTGTCAAGTACAAAATCCATGTTAATGTGGTGATAACTTCAATATCCATCAAATAAATAAGGAAGCTATTTAACAAAAGTAATTGTTTGCATTCTGGACATTTTTTGGGAGAAATGTAAGCTACGTTAATAAATATTAGCAATAATACTCATGGCTATCAACATTATTTTAAAATCATCTTCTGTAACAAAATGAAGAAAAATAGGGAGGGGAAACCATTTCCTTACTCTCCCATAATTCCTTGTATTGACCTTTTGTTGTACCGCTCTCCTTGATAGTCTAGTTGATATTCTCTTGGCCAAGGCCTTTTTCGATTCATGCATGTGGGACAAGGTTCCCCGGTGTGCCCATAACTTTCCCGCATGTGTTCTTTCTCTCGTACTCTTACTCTGGCTTTCTCACTCTCTACTACCTCCATCACCTAATGCCTCCTAGTTGTCCTATTGATCAGGACAATTCTTCCTTGCCCTCAGTGTCAGATGGACAAAATCCAGTTGGCTAGCTAGGTACACATGTTCCCTAAAGATCCAACTGCCTCCACAGATGGATCATAAGGGCTTGATTTAAAGGAGCAGAGTATAAGAACTCCATTTGGACCTCAGGTCCAATGCACTTTCTTCAGTCCAAATTTACCAGCCTTAAAGCTGATATTTTGATACCTATCTTAGTCTTATTTTAGTTTTCAAATGATTCAGAACTATCAAGTGAGGGTTTTACAATTAATTAGTACCCTCAAAATTCCAACAAATAATTTAATATCAAGGTAGTTTCATTAGGTTGAGAGAGAGAAGGATGGGCAGAGCAGAGAGGCTAGTAAGTAAAAAAAATAAAGTCTTAAGACTCAAAAATATGTCTCCACAAGATGTTTGGCTCCACTTACTTTAACCTGGGAGCTGATCACAACAAGCACAGTGACTGCTGTGCTATCCTCATTTCTCCCTGTTCAAACTGAATTTTATAGTGTTTATCTTGTTTGTCTTTCACACTGTATATTGGCTGAGGCAGAAACAGGTATCTTGTGGCATGAGGCATCACATCCAAATGTGACCACATCCCAAGTGGCTAGACTTTGTGATGAAAACATGAATTGACTGCAAGCTTGAGGCTAAGTCCCTTAGGAAGGGGACAGATATGTTCATATGTGAGAAGAGGGGCTCCTACCTTTATTTGAGTGGTGTTCTCCCATTCTTTCTCTTAGCAATAAAATCTCCGACTTGTATCTGGACACAGAGCTGCCCATAATAAAGATATTACCTGTCTTCATCATAGCTAAGTTTGACCACTGTACTAAATTGTGGCAAAGGAATGTGAATGGAAGCAATGAGTGCAAAGGGTGTCCTTAAAGGGAAGAGGGGCACATCCTTCTTTTGTATTCAGTCCGTACTCTGGACCTCAGTTGTCTCATTTGTATATAGAAAGACATTTTCTGGATGATTACCAGGTTTGAAAAGCCTATCACTTTCTGATAACCCTCTAAAATCTGCATCAGACAGATACAGCCAGAACTTGCCACGGGCAAATTTTAAAGTAGATGAAGTTTGTTTTTAGTCCAATGACTTCCTTCTTCTGGCTTTATTCTCTTTGTGAAGTGTCACTTCCCCTATCAGAGAGAAAAGCTACAAGTTATTTCTGAGAGTGGCAGTGGTGGAGGAAGTAAGCTCATTCATACTAATATGTCAGTCAGTCAGCGTATTAATCCTCTGGAGTCTTTGCCTTTTGAGAAAAAGAAATACACATACACACACAAACATATACTCACACATATACACACACTATACACACACACACATGCGTAAAATCGCTCTACACATATATGTGTGTATATGCACACATACATAAAGACAGGAAAATGCTTACCATAAAGAAATTAATTTCAAATGACAGAACCTCACGCATCAGTTGAAGGATAGAGAAAAATACTTTGCGATACTTGCATGTCTTTAGTTCCTCAAATCTTATTTTTATGGACACAAGCCTTAGCCAAGAAGATAAATATCATTGAATGCAACAGTAAATCAACTTACAATAAATGACAATAAATATATCTAAATAGCACATTTTGAAAAGCGGTGAAATAACATCAGTTCTTTTCATGTGACTCTCATATCAAAGTAATCAGTGAGTAATCAATGAGAGACATGCTTTCTCAAACAATAGCGTTGCATGTTATCCCATTCAATACTGCATAACCTGCCAGTTGCTATATATTAAAACTGTTTCCCTGTGTCTAAAAGTAGGCATTCTATCTATCCTCACAAATAGCTACCTACCCAAAGAGGCTGGTCATTTTTCTAGTACTGTAGTAAGAATCACATTTTGCCTATTTGCCTGTAGCAAAGAAAAATAAATATAACTGAGGTATATAAGAGGAGAGGAGTACTCATTAATTTTTTAGAATTTATTAGTAAAATTAGCCTCTGGCATTAATAAGTGAATTCCTTCTAGGATATCATGACTCGACATAATAATAATATGCTGGGTTTCATCCATTGGTGTGTTAGTAATATCCATTACACTGATCAAAAGCTGCCAGGCAAATCTCTCTTCAGTTACAACGTGTTGACTGGATCAGAGACTGATGATTTACATAAATAAAGAAGGAGAAAATTCTGGGCACAGCATTAGTGTCAGATTCAATGAATGATCTCTGCTGGGTGTTTATTAGTGTAGCTAGAAACACTAGCTTTAGAGGCAGCCATGACATTTCTGGGAAAGTGGATGAAAAATTTAACCCTTCATTCCAAATTTACATGCTTCCCTTTCTTACTCTATCTGAATATTAAAGGTAGAAATTTAAAATATATTGATAATGGTCTGCCCTACACAGGGACCCCTATGCTGAGAAATAATATCTTCAAGTCAGTGGCCAAGATGTCAATAATATTCACATTGATTTACCAGTGTTCACTTTGCATCATGATTCCAGTTCTCAAAGCAAGATTCTACATTAAATGGAAATAGAGAACTACACTTTGCAGGAAAATCTCGTGAGGATTTAAATAAACTCACATCTCTCTCCTCGTCATTCAGAGTTTCTTCAGAAATGTCACTACAAGTAATTATGTTAAATACAATAATAAAATAGAGACTGTGCGTGGTATATATGTACATGCATATGTGCACGTATACACCGTGTAACTTTACCATAGAAATAAACAATATTGGAAGACTTAATTTTTTAGTGATACGGAGTAACAACCGTGGTCAAGGGTGAAAAAAGTAACTGAGTTAGAGTCTGAAAACCTGCATTTTGATCTGATTATATACATGCCAGTCAAGCGCTGAGGAATGAGCCAACTAACATTTTGGAATCTCAGACGTCTTAGCTGTAAAATTCAAATTGATGTATCTTTCTCAGATAGTTAGAAGATATGTATTTAGTGGTGTGCTGGTAAATGTTTAACAACCAGTTCTCCAAGCCAGACAAAGTCCTGATCTGTAGCAGTTGCTGAGTCGCAGAGAGTAATTATTCCCACCATAGTCAAATTCAAGGCATCAACACAATGCCACTGAGCATGGAGTTAGAAAGAGATTCACAGAATCTCTTTTGTAAGCTGGTGTGAGCTGGTTCCAGCACACACTGCTCCCATTGAAAAACAGGTGAGCTGTAGTGTGACTCACAAAAAGCAGATGCTCACTAAATGTGTGTTGAGTGAATGTGTGCATGAAAGAATCCTATGGTCATTTACTCAGATGAAAGAAACAAGGAATGTATTAGGTTGTTGAGTAGCTTGATCTTAAAACCCTGTAACGCTACATTTGTGATAAAAATAAAATTCTGGAAAGTAATTGGAGATTTTCCCTTCTGAATTCAGTATCTTTAGGAGTAAAAAAAAAAAAAAGATATGGCTGTAGATATGAATTTTACTTAAATATGCTGATTACCAAACTTTCTGAATTCAATCTCATTTCACCAAAAATAGACAAGAAGATGAAAGTAAGAATAATATAACCAGTGTGAATGGTCTCAGTACCCACTTATTAGCATTCAAAACCAGGAAAGACAAAAGATAAAAATGGCATTGAGTAGCTAACAACTGAAACCTAAATAATGGGAAACTGTCTTTTTCAGGTCAGGTTGTACTTTGTGTGTGAAAGAACTTTGCAGTCACAGTCACTCTTTTACTGGTAAATTTCCCACTCTAGGATGCAATTAAGAAGCTATGAAAACACTATTTTGTCAATAGATCTATGGTTTCAATAACAACATGAAGCTACGGAAGAGCCTTAAAAAGCAACATCTGAGGACTGAACACAGATTTATAGAAACACAGTGCTTGGCATGGTCATTGTATTGCTCAACTCCAAGGGGGAAAATCCATGTGGCACACAGTGTGAATGATGCTCCTGACTTATGAACCAACAGTTAACTTAAAAGTTTTCAGCCATAACTATGATGCACACGACAAAAATATTCATGAAAGTGATCAACTGATGCAAATCAAAATCTCAGTCATCTAGCTATAAGACAAAGCGGGGAAACGAAGTTTTTCAGAAATTCCAGTGAAAGACACCTAGCATAAAACTTTGATAACTGCTTTCCTTATATTGGTATGATGGGAAAAAAGTGGCACCAGAATCAGTGGGGTATTCCTTCATTTCTGATCTTTGGATGGAATGCTCATTTTTTTAAACTTGATTTTGTTTATGCATCAAATAATTCTTGTATTTTAATTACGTATTATGCAAGATACCGAGTATGTCTAATTGAATTTTATCAATTGATTTTTATCTAATTGATTTTTTAGCATATTTTTAAAAATACATCAACTCTAATGCCACTTAAGTAGTAAATCATTGAATCAAAGTATTGCTTAGAAAGAATGAAGGAGTAAGGGAAATGTTAATTTTGTTTAATATGTGGGGATTTATGGTTTTTAAAGATTGGCACCTGAGCTAACAACTGTTGCCAATCTTCTTTTATTCTCTCTACTTTTTCTCCCCAAATCCTCCCAGTACATAGTTGCACATTTTAGCTGTGGGTCCTTTTAGTTGTGGCATGTGGGATGCCGCCTCAGAGTGGCCTGATCAGCTGCGCCCAGGATCCGAACCAGCGAAACCCTGAGCCACCTAAGCAGAACGTGCGAACTTGACCACTCAGCCACCGTACAGCACCAATATTTGGAGATTTTTAATTGGCTTTTCTTCATTAAAATTCTCCTAAGTATTTTCCCTCCCCAGAATTTTAAAAATAACCAATAATGTGATTTTCCTCCCAATTTCTATTATTTTATAAAATAATTTCTGGTGAAGAAAATTTCTACTGACTAGTGGCTGCATGTCATCAGCTCATTTCAACAGCTTTGATTTTTTTCCCCCTAACATTCCTCAGTTCTACATCCACCTAATTGGCAAGTCCAGAGAGAGTGCAACGATTAGCCTTGATGTTTTAGACTAATCAAAAATGCTTCATTTGGCCCTAACTGTCTGGCAAGAGTTTCATACTGATCATATTTTAGAAATTGTGATAAAGCTATTATGACATTTCTTAATTTCAAAGACAAAGGAATATAAATTATTGTAAAAATTCTATCTCAAATTATAATGAATCTTTTAGAACAATTTTGCTCATTATGGATCATGTACTTTTATTAGAAAGAGCTTCTTCATAACTGCTTTTTATTGTTTGTAGTTACGTTTTGGGAGATGTGACTTAACACATGGAATGTTTGCATGTATGAATTAATGACTTGATTATAATAAGCTTCACTGAACAAAATGAGATACTACATTTTGAATGACCTAGAAATTTTCTGTAATATTTTCCTTATTTTAGACAAATTGTTCAAACAAGTTTAGATTTAAAAGCTAAGTGACTTTTTGTTTTTTGCAGAAAGTGCTCTTAGAACAATTTTTTGTTTGATCACAGTTATATGCTAACACAAAGGCTATTATGGAAACTGATTTTTGAAATACGTTAATCTCTTTTATAATATTATATAATAAAAAATCAATAGGGAATACAAAGAGCAAAACATTTTAAATTAGTCATATTTTATTTATCCATATCATAAAAGGTCTTATTTTCATCCTGTTCTTTGTATTTTTTAAAGTCTGTATATACAGTCCTATAGTAGTCATAATGTTATAAATCCAGTCTATACCACAAAGGAGTCTAGCAAGGAAATGACCAGGGAAGGAAAAGAAGCAAAGTGGATTTAGTATTCAATAGTTTGTGATTATGTAGCAAAGTTATTCACTATAGATCCTTCTGGAACTATGGATTATGTTTGGGAGTTTTGTTGGCATCAACTATTGTTTAAACACATCTTTGATATTATTGATAAATAAAATTATTTGTGCCACAGACACTATGAGGATAACACATTTCTGTAAGGCTAATAGTAGAGAGAACAGATTATCATCCAAGAAATTATAGCCAAGAAAACTTGGAATCAACCTACATGTCCTTAATCAAGGGAAGGGGTGAATAACGTTTTCTGTTCTCCATTAATTCCCATTGCCCCTTTTCCATCCGCACTCTTGGTAGGAAGGGGGTCTTTGAGCAATATGATGCAGTAAAATTAAGTCACACGAACCACGTTAACAAGAGAACTATCTTTTTGTCCTAGATATATGCCTAGACTAAAAAAGGCTCTGTCATAATGAAGTGGGACTTGCAATTTGCAGAAGCCAAGCATTTGAGCCAGAACTAGAGATTCAAGGAATGACAGTATGAAATAGAATGAGATTGACAATGGGATTAAAGGATGAAGCCAAGTGTTGGAGTAGATAAGACACACTGACCAAAGGCAGGGGTGAGGGAAAGGTAAGTGCCCGTGTTAAGCTAACTCAGTCAAGAATAAAAAGTAACCACGGAGGAACTGTGAAGAAATCTTTGCATTATCCCTTGGACTCCAGGTAGATTAATAGTTTAGGAGTATCATGGAGTTCTTTATGATGAGGACTGTCTTCTGGTCTGTTCGAGTATTTCAGGGACATCTGTGCAACAGCTGCCTTATGTCACTCTAGAACTGACACCTAAATTCTGAGGTGAGGGAACTTCTAACCCTCTCAAAAGAAACAACTATAAATTAAATTTGCTTAATTCAATGTAATATCAATGAAGATGTATTATGTTTTGTTGTTACAAAAACAAATATGCCTAAAACCATACTCTTGATATTATAAAAATCCAATGTAGTTGCAATAGACCACTCAAATAATGAAGGATTCACCTTCCACTTGTCTTCATTAAATCGTTGGGTTATGTAACATATCTATTTTGTATTTATGTATGGTCAAAGGAATATTTCACTGGGAATATGGAGATCTGATGTCTTTTCATGTATTTATGACATTGTGAATACATTTAACTTCTTGTCCTCAGTTTGTTGATCTACAAATCATGAACAACACAACACTAGGGTCATTTCTCGGCATGAATTTCATGCCTTGTTGGGCTCCCTAGAAGTCCACTTATGAATTGATTTCACTTTCATAAACTTTGACCTCAAATAGATCATTATGTGATCATAATTTATGTTTCATATATTTTCTTTAGATTTCTATAGGATAAACTATTAAAATAAACTTGTTTAAATGCCACTTACACATGTGAATGTGTCTACGCAAATGTATTCACTTATTTATACATAGAAAATTAAGTACTTATACAGATAAGGTAATATTCTTACATCTTTTTGTTTTAAGACTTTTGGCAGGCTGCTCATTTAGGCATGAACCCAGTGGAAATGTAAGGTGTGAAAAACCTTCTAAATAATAAAGTTTAAAACACTCATAAACTCATACATTTTAGGCATTGGGCGTAGAACACATCTGGCCTCAATTTGCACATGTGGTTCACTGGAAATAATTTATTTGCAACCTCAAGCATACTGTCTAGTGCGTAAAAATAGCACAAAAGTTATGTATAATACTGTTGATCATCATCATAATAATGACAATTCCACCATTATTTTATCATAACTAAATTTATCAATTTCAGATACTTGTTGGCTTCTATGAAGAGCTCAAGGCTCTTGAATCCTGGTCATTTCATTCCCTGATCCCCCTCTACTCTAGAAATATTGATAACATTGGATCATGATCAAGGATATTGATTATATTTCAATCCTAAGTGGAGACCTTTTAATTTTAAGATCCATTACAGATCTATTATATTTAAATTCTTTGCTCATGGTCGTCTTCTCTCTCCTCACTAGTCTATGGGACAATTGAAGGGTCTGAATCTGCCTGCTTTCTGGGATAAGGCCCCATCTTAAGCCTGTGACAGACAATTCAGATGAACTCTGTACTAAACATTAGGGAAAATATGCATTTTCCTCTCCTTTTTTCCTTAGACTTTTCCCTTGCCATCAAAATAGCAAGATATTTTATAGATAAAATGTAGAGGAAAAGAGAACTCAGGAATCCACTAGATCTATCAGCATATAGATCCCACACCTATCTTCTCAATGCAAGAGAGTTTTTATATCTATGGAGTCCAGCTTAATTCAGTAGTGCCTGAGATTTAGGCCCACGTGGAAACAAGGAATAAAATGTCCCTTCTTTGGAGTCCTCTGTATCTACATATCCAGAAGAAACTTGTACTGTAATAGTTGTGTTAGGATAGATTTCAGGAGTGGTGGGTATGTGGTCTTTTCTGATAACCTCTTCAAAAGTCCCACAGATTATAGGACCTCATAACTAACTATATCCCTTCACCTATTTCAACCCATTAATGAGGACTCTATTTGGTAGCTAATCAAAAGGAGACTAGAGACAAAAGCACAAATAAACAAAAAGCCCCCAAATATCAGGAATGGTAAGTGACAACAGAGGAGCGACATACCACTAACAAAAGAGCAGGAAAATCTCAATCAGAATAAGCTACTAGGTCTATGAAGTGTTATTTCTGAGGATTACAGCAGGAGAATATAAACATTCTAGAGAATCTAGAAACCCCACATATCCCACTTTCTAGGTGAATTTTTATGCTCCAAAAACTTCTACATTTACTAGAACAGGAGATAATACCTTCTAGCAATTTTTTAACTGATAACTTGTCATTGGAAAAATTCTGGTGATTGTACTCTTAGGGTAAGGTTTGAAGCTGTAACAAACCTTAAATTTTCGATGACTTAACACAATAGACATTTCTGACTCAGATAACATTTCAGTGTGGGTTTTCCTGGAGACGTTCCTTTGCGTGAAGATTCCTGAACCCAGATTACTTTCATCTTGTAGCTCCAGTATTCCCTATGGCCTTGGAATCCACCAGATTCAACATCAAATGAGGGAAAGAATAGTGAAGACATGCTTGCACCTTAAAAATTGGAAAATGTCTACCATATGACTCAGCCATCCCACTACTGGGTATCTATCCAAAGAACTTGAAATCAGCAATTCCAAAAGTCCCATGCACCCCTATGTTCATTGCAGCATTATTTACAATAGCCAAGACATGGAAGCAACCTAAGTGCCCATCAACTGATGAATGGATAAAGAAGATATGGTATATATATATATATATATATATACCAAGGAATAGTACTCAGCCATAAAAAGGATAAAATTGTCCCATTCAAAACAACATGGATGGATGTTGAGGGTATTATTTTAAGTGAAGTAACCAGATAGAGAAAGACAATCTCTGTATAACTCCACTCATATGTGGAAGGTAAATATGTAGACAAAGAGAACAGATTAGTGGTTACCAGGGAAAAGGGGGGTGGCGGGTAGGCACAAAGGGTAAAGTGGTGCACCTACAACATGACTGACAAACAATAATGTACAACTGAAATTTCATAAGGTTGTAAACTATCATAATCTCAATAAAAAGTTTAAAAAAATTAGAAATTTCCTGCATGCCTTCCACTCACTTTCCATGGGTGAAAGATAGTCACATAGTCTTGTCAAAATGAAAGGGAAGCCTGGGAATGAAGTTCCTGGCTGAATACTCTCTCCCAGTGATATATTCACATTATGGAAAGTAAAATACATTCTTGTTAGCTATCTAGCGGCCCTGTCTTGGTATTCAAAGAATAAACTAACATTTCACTAAAGTTCTTATAGACGCTGTGCTTCTCTCCTGACCGTGTTAATCAACAAATTTTCTTCTAACCCTAAAATTGTGGAACAAATGTTATCCAAAACTATTACAGGTATTTCAGACAGTTAGATGGCCTGATTTTTAAGGGGTAGCATTTTAGTAACTCAGCATTCAGTGGCTTCTAACTGCCTAGAGATCATCCATAATTCTCTGCATTTCTCAGCAGATTTAGGAAAAAATATATCTTGGGGAATTTTCCAAGATATACTTGATTGATACTATGGATTGCTATATTCAAATGAATGTTTCTGACAAATGATTCATTATTTCAAGGCTAGATGGGGTTGGTTCTTCAAATATTGCTTGTTTCTCTTTTAGACGTGCGGATCTCAGATTATATTTGCTGTCTAGACCTCAGGAAGAGAGTTCCTGAAGTGGATATGCAGATTAAATCTCCACTGACCTCGTGACACTCTGCTGAACTGGGTACCATTCTTATGCCCAGACTTTAAGCTAAGAATATCCTAGCTCTGGCAAAAATCACTCTCTCAGTTAGGGTACTTTTTCTTTCTGTCTTCTCCTTGAAGTCCAGCAAGCCAAGCTTCATATAGCATTTCACTACCTGTTGACTTCTCACTGCTTTTGTTGTCTTCAGAATTGAGGTTGATTCTCAAAGCTGCTTATAGCAACTCAAATGTTTTTTTCTCAATTTTGTGGCTTGAATTGCATTTGTCTTTCAAAGGAATATAAGACAAGAATAAAAAATAAGTTAAGATGCAATACATGTGGAGATAAAATTAAATTTATGGAAAATATTATTTCCAAAATAAGACCAAAAAGAGAAGAAATGGTTTTATCACCGCAGCATTCACTAGCAGGATACACGTACACTATGATATCTTTTATACATTGAACGATATTTGATTAATTTTCAGACATAAATGACAGTTCTTATTAAATGCATTCTAAAAGCATCCATGTAAGAGTCAGATGAGAGAATATTAAGATTTAGAGATAATTAGTGCATTGCTCCCTGAGGAGAACAGACAAAAGAATACATTTTTCTGATGCTTAAACCTCTGTGTTAACTGTTCTTTGAAGTATAAACATTCTCAAACAGAGATTTTTCAGCCAGATAAAGAATGAAACGTATTAATTTGTATTACAAAAATGATATGCTTGATAGATTCAACTCCAACTTTTATGGGCACTGGGTCTATGTGTTAGTATATTTACAATGGAACCTTGGGAAAGTAAGCAAGTTCTAGGATCCAGAGATTTTCATTTACTCACTACAGAGTAGTTACAGATCATTTAATATTTTGCTGTATGAAAAATTTGTATAGAATTCTTAATTAGAGCGCAGGAAATACTAGGTAATAAATACATATTAATTTCTGTCTTATGGATTCTGGCTCCAGGATGAATGCATCCAAGAAACAATATGATATTTTGTAAAGGTAGATAATTAATATTGCTAATAATTAAGACTATGTGTTGTAATAACTAGTTCTACATCATACATTATTTGGTCATAAAGTATATGTTTACTGATCCTTTCTTTTTCCTTGCAAAAGAAGACAGGCAATAAAATTTTGAGAATTATAAATATACCATAAAATGATAATCAGTAGGTAAACTCTACAATCAGTGGTTTTTAGCTCTGTCTTCACGTTAGAATTTCCGGAATGCTGTTACAAAACACCAATTCCTGAATTCCAAAATCCTCAAATCTCCAAATTTTGATTTAATTTTCTGTGATGAGGCCAGAATATCAACATTTTTAAAGCTCCCTTGATGATTAATATGCAACCAGATTTGAGCATCATTAAGTCAATAGATTCATTGGAAACAGTAATCATGCCATAAAGAGGTATTTACATTTATGGTCTACACTTTCTCATTTCAATTTATTCCTCTATCCATAATAATTGGATTCTGCTATAATGGTCTCATGACCTCCAGGCTTCTATATCCAACTACTTCTGGATGGCTTTAATTGTTTACCCTGCAGGAATCTAATTCTCAACATACCACAAAATGAATTTACTCCCTCTGTCTCAAATCTACTCCTTTTCCTCTATTATGTATTTCAATGAACGGCACTGAAATCCATTCATTCTTTTTTTTTTTAAATGTCTGTTCATATCCTCTGCCCATTTTTTTTTAAAGATTTTATTTTTTTCCTTTTTCTCCCCAAAGCCCCCCAGTACATAGTTGTATATTCTTCATTGTGGGTCCTTCTAGTTGTGGCATGTGGGACGCTGCCTCAGCGTGGTTTGATGAGCAGTGCCATGTCGGCACCCAGGATTCGAACCAACGAAACACTGGGCCATCTGCAGCGGAGCGCCTGAACTTAACTACTCGGCCATGGGGCCAGCCCCGAAATCCATTCATTCTTTTAAGCCAAAATCATGAGTATCAACCTTCATGTCTTGCTTGTCTTCTTCCTTCACACACAATCCCACACGTCAAAACTCTGATAGCTTCTCTTTCTTATATATCTCCTGTATCCATCCATGTCTTTTCATACCTAGGGCCATTCCCCTGTGCCATCATCCTATCTTTCCTGGAGTGTTCCTAGGCCTTTGTCATTGGTCTCCCTGATTACAGTCTTGACTTTGCTTCTAGTCTTGGATCACCAATCCAAATTCTATACTGAGCCATCAAAAGGACATAAGATAAGGACATATGATTACATCACTCTCCAACCTAAAATGTTAATGTGGCCTCTGATGCCCTTCCTGATCTCCTCCTGCTTGCCTCCCAGGTCTCATCTCTTTTCACACTCATACATTCCATTCACAGTAACCTTCATTCTGTTTCATGTATGCTCTTCCTTATTTCTTTGAACATGCTATCACCACTCTGAGTCATACTTTTCTAATTCCTCTCCCTTCTACTCCTGATTCATATGCCATGCCACCTCCTCCAGGTAGCCTTCCCTGACACTCAAATCTGGATGAAATTTCTTCTTAGGGACTCTTATCTTACTATACTTCCCTCCTCACAGTACTTACAACATTATATTTATTTCTTCATCTACTTGTTTATTTGTTTAAAAATACTGAAAGCTCTCTGGTGGGATATAACTATCTTCTTTCCAGCTGTTTCTTCAGCAATTTTTCCAGTGCTTGAGAAGTAGTAATCACCCAATAAATATTTGATGAATGACGAGGAGAGCAGAATACATTGTTTACAAGGATGCAAGAAGACCGCTTATCATGAAGCTGGTGTGGTTAGTTTCACCTACAGATAGCAATTAGTGGGAGGCAAAAGAAGACCAAAAAAGTTCCATGTGATTGTCTTCCATTTTGTTCCAAAAGTATAATCATATTTATCTACTGAAAATATGATTATGATTGCAGGGTATTCAGTTAGTCAACTGAGAGGGGCTCTTCCAGGTATTCCTGGAGTTTATTTTGGAAGAATGGGCAGGAAATTTACCAAAGGCAAGTGAAAAGATCTTCACAGTGAAGGAAAAGATAAGTAAAATCACATATCTGTAAAGGTGTAAGTTTGTATTACTTATGTCCCTAAGTCCCCAAGCTTAGATATAAGAAAGGAGATGACAAATTATGAGGTTTCTACAGAGCTTACTTGGGAGGTCGTTATAGGTGTCCAGGACTGCTGTAAGAAGCCACACAGTTTGGAGAATGTAGAAATCATCCTGTGGAGTCAGGACCCAGATTTTAGGATTTGAAAACCTTAATTTAGGTTTAAGACAGGCATGTGTATTGTCCAAGGTCATTGGCATAGTAAATAGCAGGATATTATGATGTATTGATTGTTATAAACAAAATACAATTAACTGAAGGGATTCTTACCCAATGTAATAATTTAATAGTTTTACTTTTGTCTTTGTTAAAAGAAGATAAAATATGCAAGTAACTTCAACTCCAAGAAAATTGTTCATAAGATAAAGCAACTAGTATATCTAAATGACACTTTTTATATTTTCCTGAGGAGAGTAAGTCTCACTTTAATGTATATTTATTGGTCTCAGAGTAACAACTTTTCCAGTGTAGAAACATTTATTGTGAAAATACCACCACCATAAAATGCATCATGTTTTATTTTAGCAGATTGAAAATGATCCTATAAGGCCTGGGGCAATATTGGTGGAAATGAAGAGTAAACTGCTGTGGCAAATGCTCAGTGTGGTTGGTGGCAGAAAGGGGATTCATGGTGTAATACGAAATATTAAATAGCTTTCTGCAGAATAAGAAGGATTTTGATTACAAAGATGTTTTAACCTAAATATCCATTAAGGTTGTGAGAAAAGACCTGTATGTGTGTAATGCAATCCTCTTTTAAAGTCTTGCAATGAACCTCAACAACAAACAGAACAGGGAAACAAGAAAAAGTTGACTAATACAACTGGAAAACATTTTAGGGTAAAAAATGAAACATGTCAAGCAATCTTATTTTAAATGATGAAGAAGTGTGTATATTTTTTTTTCCAAAAAGAATTACAGGAGAGTGGACATTTTTAATCACAACAGCAAAAGTAGTTTTTGACTTTGAAGTCACTCAAATGTGTAGCCATAATTACGTCTACAATTGAGAAATTGTGGTAAGAAAACCATATATCCCTTCTCAAGCTTCTTGTCCACTCAATTTCTTCTTTAAAAATAGGGATTTCTCTTAAATATAGTAGTGAGATTTTAACTTTTTAAATTTCTCCTTGAAATCTCAATGTAGTGTCATCAAAGTGTAGCATTTTGCCATAAATGCACATTGTGTCTTATCTCCACGGATAATGAATGCCTTAGAAGTCAATTTTTCCCTGCTTACATTCTTTCCTAAAAGATGGCAGAAAGTCTTCTAGGGGAGTAAATATTCCAAGAAAATTACACTTCTAAATCCTAAATGGGACTGATATAAACGCATGTTCATAAATTAACACACAATTTTTGTACTTTTGCATTATCTTTATAGCTTGCTACAGACTGAACATTTGTGTCCCCCCAAATTCATATATTGAAAACTCATCCCCACTGTGATGGTATTTGGAGGTAGGGCCTTTGGGAGATACCTAGGTCCTGAGGGTGGGTCTCTTGTGAATGGGATTAGTATTCTCAAAAAAGAGACCCCAGAAAGCTCCTTTTCCCTTCCCCCATGTGAGAACACAGTGAGCAGAGTGTGGTCTGTGAACCAGGAAGCAGGTTCTCACAGACATCAAATCTTCTTGTGCCTTTGTCTTAGACTTCAGCTTCTAGGACTGTGAGAAATAAATTTCTGTTGTTTATAAGCCACTAATCTATGGTATTTTTGTTAGCTGCAGACTAAGACATAACTATAAAGGCAAATTCAAATCACAACAAATATATGAGAAATATAAAACCTATTCTTGCTTGCTTGGAAAGAAGACTTACAGGATGTTTGATTCTGTCCGAAATGACCATAAGACATTTGGTCCACAACAAAAGATCTTTGAAATTTGGTCCTGTCTAAAATGTCCATGAGCATATTTTGTCTATGCCAAATGGTTTTGGATAGGACCAAGTATCAAGGACCTTTTGGCATGGACCAAATGTTTCCATGGATGTTTTGGACAGGACCAAGTATGACCAAATATCAAGGCTCTTTTGGCATGGACCAATGTCTTGTGGCCATTTGGGACAAGACTGAACGTCTGCTAATCAGAAAGAAGGCACCCAGTGTTCTTGTATGTTTTTGAAAACACAGCTATAGACTAGATATAAGAGCAAAGTTAAGACTTTAAGGTTTGAAGACATTTTAGGAGTGCAGTGGTAAAAAAAATACTCTAAAGAGTCATACACATTGGGTAACTCTCTCACTTGCTAGTGTTGAATGAACTTAGCAAGTTCGTATTTATGGACCTCAATTTTTCATCTTTAAAATTGGGATAATAATTTCTGCATTGCTAGATTCATTAAATGGAAGCATACAACAGCACACATAAAGCCTGGCCAATTTCAGGAACACAGTAGGCATGTAACAAACATTAAATGCTTCACTAACTCATACTTAGAGTAAGAATTTGGTCTAAAATCTTCAAAATTATATAACACAAAAAAGAAGTTAATTTTTTCTGTGAATTTTTTCTAAAATTTTAAAATGTTATTTGAAGCATCATTCAGTGTACATGAATTTATTTATGCACTATTATTCAAAGTATATTTTTTTCTGCCAAATGAAGTACACCTCTCCTACATAGGTGGGGAACAGAACAAAGGACCAATTTCCTTCTTTTGAAAAGGAACATAACCAGGGAGGCCTGAAAGGAGAGAACACTTACAGACTAGCATATCAAGAAGTATAAAATGATTAGAACTATAAATAGAACTTACTTCATAAGTGTAAAGAAGTCACCAGTTTTGGATGAAGGAAGAAGGGATTTTGAACTCAGTTCCTGATCTGAGAATTTCGAGGAAACAGTGAGATTAAGACAGAAAAAACTGAAACTCTTGAAATGCCGAATGTGCTTGTCAACTGAAAATCAATCAGAACGAATACAAGTGATAAGCTGATAATAATAAGCAGCAGCATAATTAGAAGTAATATTTGTTGAATGCATTCAATGATCTCGAGTCTACACTGAGATACTATACACTTTCTCTCTTTCAAGCCTCATAATAGCCCTATTACTTTTAGTCTCCCCACTGCAGAGATGAGAAAGTTAAGAACTAGATTGGATAGGATACATAACTTGCCCAGAATAACAAATCCAGTAAAGTTAACATGCTGAGATTTAAAGCCAGATTTTTCTGGAGAATGTTCATTATAAACTAAATACAATATGTTGGAATAATGACTTGTTTTGTAAAGCTCTAATTTATCAATATCATATCAAAAATATTCAAGCCTTACCTACTGCCTAACCCCTATTTAATTCACATTTGTATGTTCAAGGAATCAATTTAGATATTCCGATTTATCAATTCATCAGATAAAATTGAGAAATGAGACTACTTTACACAGACAGACACATAGACAAATGGATATTTATACACACCCATGCATGCAAGCATGAAGACACATATATACACATACAAACAGCATCCTAATTTTGATAACCTGGTTGAGAGGACAGCTGCCTATTAGAAAGGAACAGAGGTATAAATAATACAATACATCCACTAATCACAATATCATTTATGCCTGACTTTGAAAATGTGTTTTTTATTCTTGGGTTTGAGAGAATAGGCACGTTTATACTACATTCTTAGCAAAGACCAAAGAAAAGAAAAAAATTTCAAGGCAACTCCTCTAATAAAAAGACAAACAATTATTAGCTGCCCAGATATGCCGATCTTCCTCCCTCATGCCCTGACTGGAGCATCTTTTAAAATTATACGCTATGAGTTGGCATTTGCATTTTTCTCTTTTTCCAGATCCTCAGTCCATTTTGTTCACAAGAGGATAGAGAAAAAGGAAACTTGGACCTAAGACAGACATCCCCAAATACTGTGAGAGCTGCAGGTTGCTGAGCAACAGCAAGTAACCCACATCACCGAGGGGAAAATCCATTTGATGACAAGAGAGACAGGCCTATCTTTTGTTTCTTCCTGCCCTCATTACTTACCGTTATTGTGAATAGCAAACTTTACAGGTAGAGCTGATGACAAATACACCTTGCAGCTATGGTCCTATTGTACCCATAAATCCTTTCACCATTTAATTAGACTGGAAATGTGTGTAACCCACATGACTGAACTCTCTTGGGTTTTGTCACGTGAAGACAAACATCTTTGCATTTTAATCTTTTCTCGTTGAAGTCTATTGGACCTATTTGCAAAGGAAATTTAATAATCTTAGACTATTTAGAAATGTTTTATTTTAGGATGTCTCATCTTTCTTCATTTATCTGGTTTCCGTTTCCAGTAGAACCAGTAATAGTAATTTCATTTGGAATCAATTCCTTGGTCTGATTATAATTCCACAGGTGTTATATAGTAACTTAATAATAGTTCTTAGGCAGTTCAGTCACAAGAGCTAATTTATAGTGGAAATGCATATGGAATAATATATTGCTGCTCCACTGAATTTCAAAGGAATTCATTATGATTAATAATATTACAATAGCAATTGGAGGAAGTAATAATAATTTGCCACAAGTTATAAGGACTCATTGAATAGTTTTAATCTTACTATATTTAAACATTGAACTGCAAGTAAATTCAGCAATACTCAGTAATGAGATTTGAACTCATAATAATGTCATTAATCATAACTAGAGTTTGCACATTTTATGGTAATGAGTACATGATATTTGGTGGATTTGATCTGAAATATTTTGCTAATTTTATATTAAGCTATCTGTGTGAGATTTGAAGCCTGTGGTGATTAAGTCTTTACAAAAGCCACATTTGTTTTAAATGATTGATGGGTTTAATTCTCTCTAGTGAATATTCCATATTTACACTCAAATCCAACCGTTTCATACAATTAAGAGAAATAGAGTGCTTTGGGGAAAAAGAAACAGTGTTTTAGCTAATAAAAATGCATTAAGACCCATTTCTTTTTCTGAGGCATCCTGGGCTATTGAAGGCAACACTGAATCTGGGTGCAATTTTTAAAAATGAGTTCAGTAAATGAATAGTTATTAAGTTTCTGGCTGTGTGCTAAACACTTGGGATATAAGTATAACGAAGTCAGGCTGCTCACTCTCACGGAATTCCCAATAAAGCAGATGCAGAGCTATATACAACTAATATAATACAATGTAAAACCTGCTCTTCGAGGGGCTGGAACAAAGTATCCCAAGGAAAGAACAATTCTTTCTGCTTGAATAGTTCACAGAACACTTCATAGAACAGATAACATTTTCAGCCAGACTTGATAGATGAAAGGAATTTCAGCTGTTGGGGGTGGCATAGAAATCATGCCAAAAACATTAGCAGGGAAATGGTGATGCTCAGTGACCACAGGATGTGGAAAAATCTCAGACTCTTCTCTTACATGCAATCTCTTTGTGTTTCAGTTGACTTATCTGTAAATGTGTTACTTCCCTGTTATTGTGATAATTTGCTCATATCTAACAGAATTGTCATAATTGAACAACTGGAGATATTTGAAGTCACATTTGATTTTGCAAATATATTTATTTTTATATAAAATACTTATGATGATAATATTAGAAAAATGTAGAAAATGCAGTAACTCTTTCGACAGAAAAGAGGTGAGCAGTGTCACCACTGACTGGTCAAGATCATAGACTAAGTTTCATTGTAGCCAGAATTAAGAGCCATGGGAAAAGAAGTATGTAGGAAAAATGAGAGATAAGATAGAAAAAAAATCTAAAATTAGCAGACAGTAAAACGTCAGCAGTAAGAGCCATAAGCTTGACAGGAATGAGTGAGAGTGGAGGCTATGATGCAAGCAAAGAGAAGTGGATTCTAAAATGATGAAAAAAGTAGTCGTAGAGGCAACCCACAGGAAAAGACTCAAACAAGCCCTCCCAGATTTCTGAGCATATTCACGAGAGCTCAGTAATCCTTAAACAGTCTTGCCACGAAAAAAGTAAGAGCAACTCATAATTCTAAAGAATAGCCTAGAAGTATATCATAAAATGTCCTCTGGAAGACCTCTATGGTATCACATTTTAGCTCAGATATACCTGAAGCCATTTCCACCAAACTCAGATATTGAGATGGAATCAGTCACAAGTACAACATAACCTCAAGCTTAAGTGGCTCAATTTAACCAAGCATATGGCAGAGAATCATCTCTGCTTATAGCTTCCAAACTCCATCTAATGCAAAGTAAAAGGAGTTATTTAAGAAAATCTATCAACCTCCAAAATTAAGAACATGAATATTTATTTGAATTGAAAAAATTAGACAAAAAACTGAATCCTCTTATGGATCAAGGCAATAATGATTCATTTGCTTGATACAATATCTGTTGGATCAGAACAGATCACTCTCCAAAGCTTCAGATAATGGCTTTTAAAAACAGTTTAAAAAAAAAAACACAAAATACTACATTCTACATATAATTAAACTGGTGCCCCATTAAGATTATTTTTAATGTAAAAATAGAAAATATTGAGCTGTGACACAATCTTTTTTAAAAAAATTAAACGAACTCTTAAGTGCAGCTGCATATGAATGTGTTTTCAAGAAGTGGCTCTGCCATATTTAGATTTTAAACCATAGGAAGTCAAGAACTTTGTTTTGCTATTCTTTTGTTCATTGCCAATAAGTATGTGTTGGTTGAATAAATTGAAGTGCAGATAAAGCATTATGAGAATAATTATACGTGAAAAAGTAGCCTTCAGAATAAGTGTGCAACTATCTCAAAGAAACATATTTATGAACATTATGCTTTCCTTTCAAAAAGCTAATAAAACTCTTTCTGTTCCAGTATCCCTAAGTTTGATCATAATTAGTACCTGAGAATCAGTTATCCTTATTTTGAAGCAAATATAAGACAAGCTGATGATTTTAAATGTGCCAATGCTGAAGTCCCTCATAAAATAAACCTTTGGTGATGAAACAATATGATTTTTCCACATCACTGAAAGCTATAGAACATTAATTTATTGCTTCCAGAGTTCATGTTTATGTTTTAATAAAAAATGACAAATATTCCTTAAGCGGTTGAGTCATATGTTTGTACCTTTACTAGCATATGCAGAATATAGTTTAGTACTTCTATTTCTGGATAATTGTAAAGCTTATCACAAGGTCAAGTCTCCTGAAAATATAAGATTTGGATTATTTAATAATAGTGTCCTCTGCATTGTTAATGGTTTATTGATTGGGAATTAATGAAATGCTATCTGGAAGTACATTAGTCTATTTGAATGGAAGCAATTCAGACTCAAGCAATTACTAGGGTTAGTGTACTTAGTGGCATATTCTCTTGCCTTCCTGGAAAGAGCTTTGTTATCACCATTAGTACACAGTGAAATTGAGTTATTCAGGGGCTGTTTTGCCCAATACCTAAATGTGCATCATTAATGAAGCTGAAATGAACTTGAGTTTCCCAGATGTCAGGAAAACTTCATTGTTTTCCTGACAACGTGTCTCCAAATAGACCAGACAGATGCATTCACATGCAGCTTGTTCTACTTCATTTCAACACTTTGGAGGAGGAATACATCAATGTGATTTAAGAATAGATCTGCATATTAGCATTTTTCTATATTAAGGAAGAAATAAAATATAATAAGTATACCATGTATAATTTAATGATGTTTTTAGCCCTAGAGTATTTATACAAAAGTCAACTGATAGATTAGCTTTTCTTTGAATAATAACTGGAAAAAAATTACTAAGTGAAAATGCATATAAATAAATTACTTTTACTTGTCCCAAATTTTAAAGGTAATCTGACAAACATCAAGTAATAATAAAACTGAAGTTTTATTATTGATGGATGTTAACTAGACTTATTGTGGTCATCATTTCACAATATATACAAATATCGAATCATTGTGTTATACAACTGAAACAAATATAATACTATATGTCAATTATATCTGAATATAAAAATAAATAAATAAATAATATTCGTGTGATTAACAGACTAGAAGTGTCTGCTGACCACTATGCAGACAATTTGAATGATAAATATGTAAGTATATTGGTTAGGAAAGTGAAGTTAATTTGAGTCTTTTCTGCTAGTCTGAAGGGTGGCATCTTTTCCAGTCACTTTTTAAGACTTCCCACTTTATCCACAAAGACAATTTCCTTTCAACTCTACTCTCCATAATAAGAAAATATTTCCTCAGATAATTGTAGGAAAACAGATCATTGGACCACATCTTCTTTGCACTGAAAATAATATTCTCTGGGCCTTTGTTCTCACAGTAGAAGAGACAAATTTTAAGAATTTGAAGGTAAAAAATATTGTTTTACTTCCTAAAATAACAAGCAAATGTATTAACTTTAATAGAGATTCTATTCACAATTTCAGCTATTCTCAGCTGTAAGCCTTGGACATCTTTGAGACAATAAGACAATTTACAAAGTGAAAAAGAGATGTCTCACTAAATACAAAATTCCATGGCTGAAACATTTCTGCAACCTTTCCCTTAATATGACATCAAATATTTATAGAGAAACGAACCACTTGCACCCACTGACTAGTCAGAGGGCCTGTGCCACCACCATATTGCCAAATTTCCTGTGATAATCTCTTCCCAGGAATCCAGAATGCAAACGAGGAAAAATTCTGACAGAACCTCTTGATGGATGGAAGTTTTGAGGCTGACTGTGGCTTGCTGGCATTATGTGCTGATGGACTTTCCAACTCAAAGTTGGACAATTGAGCCCCATAATCATCTGAAAGGGCTAATATTGTAATATACCCACCCATATCCAGAGAAGGGAAACTTATAACGAGAACACTGAATATTCCAAATAGAACCCTTTTAAACTCCTAGTTCAGTTGGTTTCATACTGCTTTAAATATTAAATACCATAAAAAATTAAACTTAGCATCCATTTCCATGTAAATTCCTTTTGGTTTGCAATGAGACCCAGAAGTCTCAACCTGCCCTCCACGCCCAGCCTACAGAAGACTTGAATCTCACCTATGTTCTTTGCTTTATTTGAACCAAGAAAGCAGATCTAGGATAGCTTTTCATGTTTCACTGAATATAAAATAAAACTATTGCTCTAAACTGATATTACACCCAGAACAAAATTATCCTAGACCTGGGATTGGTAAGACTTTTCTGTGAAGAGCCAGATAGTAAATATTTTAGGCTTTGCTGGCCAGATGGTCTCTACTAAAACTACTTAACTCTGCCATTGTCGCATGGAAGCAGCCATAAACAAAAAGTAAATGAAAGTGCATGGCTATGATCCAACAAAAAGAGTATTTACAAAAACAGACTGTGGTCTGGGTTTGACCTGCAGAACATAATTTTCTGGCTGAGGCCTAAACTGAAACCTCAAAGGCCTGGTGTTATTTTCTTGATCAGTTAATGGGCTCTGAGGAAATCCTACCTCTCAACTAGCTGTTTCAGACACCTTCTGCTTTGCCTCTCTGGGTTGCAGAGCTAAAATCTGATTCTATGAGGGTCTTAGAATCTCTTTCCCATCAAGTCTCAATAGCTGTTAGTTTTTCAGTTTAAACAAAGCTTCTGGATCTGACAGTTCATATCTATGAAGCAGGAGGAGAAGGCAGTGTGAGAAGATGTCACTCAGTAGAGAAATCTAAGACATAGCTGAGGATCCAGATTAAAAAATAAGCACTATTTGGTAATTTAGGTCAATGATTTTGAAACCTTAACAAGTGTAAGAATAACCCCAGATGCTGCTAAAACTTCAGTCACCACACTCCCATGCTTAAGATATTGCAATTCAATATGTAAAGAAATCTGAATTTATATTGAGCCACTCTGGCAATTTGGATATGAGTGATCCACAGATTAACTTTGGAAATTATCTCCTAGTCACTAAAATTGACAGAATGCATAGAAAGTCTGTCAGAAATTATGCCACATGCTTAGGAACTACACAAAGATTCTAAGTTCTTAAGGATTATCCTGTCAGGAAAGACAGATAAATATGGATATTTCCATCTGTAAGGACTAATGACAGGTTTGCCACACCTTGGTGATGGAGTTCATAGGCTCCCTCAGAGATTCTAAAACGTAAAGAATGGCAAATGATTTGGAGGGTACACCCTGTACAATCTCTTCCTTTGTCCTCCCTTTCACTGAATCCTGGAGGGGAAGTGTCAGTATGCTAGCTTCTGGTGAACCTGATCATTGCCTAATCCAGAGCTGAACCCACACCCCATGCCTTCCAGTGGTTGAACAGAGCTTTTGAAAGGGCGTTCTAGGGAACAGTAATTTTATATATACTATTAGCTGTTAAATGAAAGAAGAATTACATGCTATTTGGGAAGGTAAAATACGCAGTATTCCTCAGGATTCTTAATCTGGAAATCTCATCAACCTACTGCCTCAGCTAGTACCTTGCTGGATGACTTTTCCAGGCTTGTTGCTTAAAAAATGATCCTGTAGGCGGTGTAATACCCTGAGGTGGCTGTCCTTGGTGCTGAAAGGGAAACTCAGAGGTAGCCCCACACTGTTAGGGTTTTCCCAAGAGAATCTTCCCTAGAATATTGAACTATTTGTTGACTATGTCCAGCATCAAGAGCATCAGGCCTCTTAAGTCTAGAGTGTCCCTTTGGCTAATTATGACTTCTGATGCTTTGTGCTGAAACTTGAAATTTCAAATTTTCCCCTAATCTTTACCCAAAGTATTCTATTAAAATATTCTTTAGGCTCCTTTTGGTAAATTCTTAAACTTAAAACTATATCATTTGTTTGTCACAATATTAACTTTAAAATAAATGTCATGGTGGAGAGAACTTCAATTTGAACATGAAATCTAGTGGCCCCTTTCTGGAAAATCCTGAAATGAAGGTAGCACCATAAATATAGGAAAAGAAAAACCCACATCAGTATTAGAGGTGAGGCTTAGCCTGTTATCTAATAGCACAAACATCAAAATATTCCTGGAAATAGAGAAGACAAGTTGGAAGACATAAAAGAAATTGTCCACTTCTGAAAAATGAGTTTAGTTCCATTAGAAGTGCACATAAGAGAGCTGGGAAGAACAAATCTACATCCCTTAATTTGAATAGGGAAGGGACAGAGGAAAGAGCAGTATCTGAAACAGATAAGGCACACACTTACTGAAAAAAACTTAAGCAATATGCATGATCAACATGCAAAATAAACTGTCCTAAGTATTTGATGTTGGCTACACAGAATTTAAAGACAGCATGTGATGCAACTCTTCTTTTTCTTAGTAGGCTTTGGGGCATGATTATAAGGGTTAAGAGCAGTGGCATACCAAGGGGTGTGTGTGGGGTGATCCACATTCAGGCAGGGAAGAGTATTGTATCACTTAAATTGTTTTAAATGAAAGTTCATGGTGATTAAAGAAAAAAGCCAGTTCATTTTGTTTTATTATTATTTTAAAAATACCTACAGACAATGCATCCCATTGTTGCTGGCACTTGGAACAGACAACTTCCATTGTTACAACCTTCATGGCCACTAACTTGTTGTGTATTAGAGATAAAAATATAGCCACGTGGGGGCCAGCCCCATGGCTGAGTGGTTAAAGGTCTGCACACTGTGCTTCAGTGGCCCAGATGTGTGGGTTTGGATCTCGGGGGCAGACCTACTCCACTCATCAGCCATGCTGTGGAGGCATCCCACATACAAAATAGAAGAAAATTGGCACAGATGTTAGCTCAGGGCTAATCTTCCTCAAGCAGAAAAAGAACAAGATTGGCAATGGGTGTTAGCTCATATATATTTATACGGCCAAACAGAAAACTAGCTATTGAAAATTGCCTGATGCCACAGTGATTTTCCCAGACTACAAGCAGAAAGAACATAAAAATCAAGTTATCTCATGAGGATAGCCGACATCACATCTTCCTTTCCATTCTTCTCATTACCGAAAAATAAGAAACTAATCAACTTCTAACATATTCAAAGAGGGAATAATATATCATATTGAAAAAAATATGGAAGATTATTTCATACTATGGATTCATGTTCCAAATACAGGCATACCTTGAAGATATTGCAAGTTCAGTTCCAGACCACCTCAATAAAGCTAATATATCAATAAACTGTGACACACAAAGTTTTTTGTTCCCCAGTGCCTATAAAAGTTATGTTTACACTATACCATAGTCTATTAAGACTGTTAAAGTATTATGTCTGTAAAAACAATGTGCACACTTAAATCAAAAAATGCTTTATCACTAAAAAATGCTAACCATCAGCTAAGCCTTCAGAGAGTCATAATGTTCTTACTGGTAGAGGATCTCGTCTCTAGTTGATGGCTGCTGAGTGATAAGGGGGTGGTTACTGAAGGTTGAGGTGGCTGTGGCAATTTCTTAAAATAAGAAAGAGAAATTTTCCTCATTTATTGACTCTTTCTTTCAAGAACTATTTCTCTATAGCATGCGATGTTATTTAATAGCATCTTATCAAGAGTAAAACTTCATTCAAAATTGTAGTCAATCCTTTCAGACCCTGCTGCTGCTTTATCAATTAAATTTAAGTAATATTCTAAATCCTTTGTTGTCATTTCAACAATCTTCACAGCATCTTCACCAGGAGTAGATTCTATGTTTAGAAACCACTTTCTTTGCTCATCCATATGAAGCAACTCCTCATCCATTAAAGTTTTATCATGAGATTTCAGCAATTCAGTCACATCTTTAGGTTCCACTTCGAATTCTAGTTCTCTTGCTATCTCCACCACATCTGCACTTATTTCCTCTACTGAAGTCTTGAACCCCTCAAAGTCATCCAAGAGGGTTGGAATCAACTTCTTCCAAGTTCCTGTTAATGTTGATATTTTGACCTCTTCCCATGAATTACAAATATTCTTAATGGCATCTAAAATGGTGAATCCTTTCCAGAAGATTTTCAATTTACTTTGCCCAGGTCCGTCAGAGGAATCTCTATCTATAGCAACTAAATCCTTAAGAAATGCATTTCTTAAATTATAAGACTTCAAAGTCAAAACTACTCCTTGATCATGGGTTTCAGAATGGGTGTTAGCAGGCATGAAAACATTAGTCTCCTTGTACATCATCAGAGCCCTTAGGTGACCAGGTGCATTGTCAATGAGCAGTAATGTTTTGAAAGGAATATTTTTTTCTGAGCAGTAGGTCTCAACTGTGGGCTTAAAATATTCAGGGAACCATGTTGTAAGCAGATGTGCTATCACCCAGGCTTTGTTTTTCCATTTATAGAGCACAGGCAGAGTAGATATAGCATAATTCTTGAGGGCCGTAGGATTTTCAAAAGGGTAAATGAGCATTGGTTTCACCCTAAAGCCACCAGCTGTATTAGCCCCTAACAAGAGTGTTAGTTAGCCTGTCTTCTGAAGCTTTGAAGCCAGGCAATAACTTCTCTAGCTATGAAAGTCCTAGATGGCATCTTCTTCCAATATAAGGCTGTTTTGTCTACATCGAAAATCTGTTGTTTAGTGTAGCCGCCTTCATGAATTATCTGAGCTAGATCTTCTGGAGAACTTGCTGCAGCTTCTACATCAGCACTTGCTGCTTCACCTTGCACTTTTAGGTGATGGAGAGGGCTTCTTTCCTTAAACCTCATGAACCAGCCTCTGCTAGCTTCAAACTTTTCTTCTGCAGCTTCCTCACCTCTCTCAGGCTTCACAGAATTGGAGAGAGTCCAGGGCTTTGCTCTGGATTGGGCTTTGACTTAAGGGAATTTTATGATTGGTTTGGTCTTCTATCCAGACCACTAAAAGTTCAAATAAGCAATAAGGCTGTTTTGCTGTCTTATAATTCACATGTTCACTGGAGTAGCAGTTTTAATTTCCTTCAAGAATTTTCCTTTGCATTCACAACCTGACTAATTATTTGGACTAGCTTTTGGCCTATCTCAGCTTTGACCTGCCTTCCTCACTAAGCTTTATCATTTCTAGTTTTTGGCTGAAAGTGAGAGACGTGTGACTCTTCCTTTCACTTGAACACTGTGAGGCCGTTGTAGGCTTATTAACTGGTCTAATTTCAGTATTGCTGTGTCTCAGGAAATAGGGAGGTCCAAGGAGTGGCAGAGAGACAGAGACAGGGAAACAGCCAGTAGGTGGAGCAGTCAGAACACACAGAGTATTTATGTGTTAAGTTCACTGTCTTATATGGGCATGGTTTGTGGTGCTCCAAAACAATTACAATAGAAACATCAAAGATGACTGATCACAGCTCACCATTACAAAGACAATAATAAGGAAAAAGTTTGAAAAATTGTGAGAATTACCAAAATGTGACACAGAGACACGAAGTAAGCAAATGCTATTGGAAAAATGGTGCTGATAGACTTGCTCCATGCAGGGTTGCTACAGACATTCAATTCACAAAAAACACATATCTGCAAAGCACAATAAAGAAAGTGCAATAAAAAGAAGTATGCCTGTATATTGGCTAAGTAAAACAGTTTTACAGCAGACTATTTATAGTGTGATCACCAGTTTGTTAAAAAATAGAATTAGTGATCATGCTATAAGTTCTCCATTAAATATATATAATATTATGTATAATATATAAAATATAATATGTAATATACATGTGTTCGTATAGAAAACATGAGCAGTGGAATTACGTGAGATTTCTATTTTTCTATTTCCTGATTTTCTATTTTTGAACTTTATAAAAATAAACACTATTATTATTAAAAAAAGAAGATAGTTGAGATTTTAAAAGTATAAGTTGTTCCATCTAAAGGAACCCTAAAGCAATATGAACTTGCATGATCTCTTTATTGATGATTTCTAGTCTTAAAAATTATATCATAAAAATACAGCCAGCTATAAGTGGTATTTCCATCACAAATTTTCACATTAGCATGTATACACACACACTCACAGGAATACCAGATATCCTTTTCACGATCACAGTCATTTAAGAATAATTTCCTGATGGTCAAGATAATATAAAGGTTAAGAGGACTCTAGAATCACATGACATCAATTTTAAACCTGACTGCATTTCCTGGTTGTGTGACCCTAGGCAAGCTTTTTTTCTCTTAAAATAAAATCTCTGTAATTTTACAATCTAGTCTCAAATATCTGAACTTATACCATTCTTAGGGGGTTTAAATTGAGAAATATATTTAAAGTGCTTAGTAGAATGTTTGGCATGTTGTAAACAGTCAATAAATGCTCACCATTTTTATTGAATAATGGCTATGCCTAATATACTATGCTAGGACTGTGGGGGAAATAAAAGTAATGTCACAAGATGATTTATTTTTCCAACATAATTTTGGAATCAATACTTGTAAAAGATCAGAGAATATAAAATCCTATTTTCAGTTTGCTTGTCAGCATCCCTGGTGCAAATCTATTAACTCATTACATATTTTCATTTTTATTTATTATGATGGCAGGATAAAAACATTTCCCCTTATTGGATGGTGTAATATACTGACTTTTCTGATCATCCAACGTTATAGACAGTGGGGTTTATTTTCAGGTGGCATATGTGAATAAATATCTATTTAATATAATTGGGAATCTTTGGACAGAGAGAGGAGATGCTACCTGAACATGACAGATTTGTCCACATTATCATTTGTGAGTCTTGAAATTCCCAACTCCTATCATGAAGCTTAGCTGCAACATTAGATGCAGAATTTCAAAATATGTTAGCTTGCTAATATTTTTATACATCAAGGAAAGACCTGTAATTGTAATTCCAGACCTTTGCCCTTGCCAATGTGACAAATACTTTATCAAAGAATGGCTACCTTAAATGACCTTTCAGAATCTAATTACACATTTTCTTTTTGAGAGAGGTGTGTAGTTGAGTGATCATCAGGAAATAGGACTTGACCATCTTCTTAGTTGGGGCACTTTGACTGCCTTGTTCTTTTCCAGAGTGTGGAAAAGGGGCTGGGGGAGGAGATGGGAGAAGTGATGAAACAATGCATTCCTATATAATTTTGTTCTTGTTGATGCACCTCTCCTGTGTCTTGATGACCATTACAAAACATTATCAACTGCTTGTGAAAAGGAGATTAACATGTTTTACAAGATTGTGAGGCAATTTAGAGATTGAAGAGTGGCTTGATATATACATGGATGTTCAGTAAAATTTTGTCCTCTGATTTGAAAGATTAAGTTTACGTAATGCAAGTTCTACTTTTGCCTCTGCTACATGAAATTTATGATATCCTATAGATTTTCTTGATCTCTTTTCTTTTAAATAAGATTTTACTTTCCTACCATGGGAAGTATTTTGAATAGCTATCATTTTCCTGAAATTGGCACAAATACCAGAGTTTTAGAAACCAGTTTGAATTAATTACGATTACTTTTTAAAAATCTTGGCAAAGTAATCATCCTTAAGACTCTCCAACTCACCACCACCTCTCAATAAGGAAACTGTTTTCATTTGTAAATCCTCAAGTGTGAATTAATAGCTTTGAATTATAGAAAAGTAAATAGACTATGCCAAAACATGTGTAAAACCAGAACTAAATATAAGAATGTGGATCAAAATCCTTCCTAATATTTTGCGGTATAGACTTTAATGAATAATAATAGTGATCTTCATTCCATAATAGCTTGAAACAATGAACCATATTAGCAAATTTTGAGGGATATGATATTGGCATATTGTCCCCCTGGAAAGAATCACTTCCAAGTTTTCTTGCATTATTACTAAAAGTGGCAATTTTTAGGTGCACCTAAGTATCATTTAGTTGGTGAGTTATTCAACTACTTGAGTTAGACCCTACTGAAATGAAAGAATCAATATTGCTGTAAACACAGTATAACATATTCTATATATTTACAGAAATAATTACCATTAATTACCATTTTACTACTTGTATTCTGTGAGGTGGTTGAGAAATAATTAAAGATTTTTACAGAGTTTGGTACTCCAGGGAATGCTCTCAGCTTTTTATATCCAAATTGGAATTACCACTATAAAATCTTGACATTTTTAAGTTTGGATACTAAAAATACTTTTGTTTAATGTGCGAAATTTTTCCTACTAAATTGACCTTATATTTGTTGAAAAATAATCATGTTTATATTATAAATGTGTTGCCAATGCAGAAATAAACATTAAACAGTTGAAGATATTTACCTCAAACAGACATCTTTGGTTAAACGTAAAAAATGGAAGAGGTAAGAATCTAGAGAAGAGACTTGTTTAAAGAGAAAAAGCAACAATTTTACACATTTTTCTCCAAGATTTATAACAATTTGTTGTTAGTGCCACTGAATCAGTCTTGACTCCTAGTGCCCCTGTCCTGCTCCATCTTTTTGTGCCATCGGCTCACCTTCTGGTGCTATATCAGACAGTGTTCTGCTGCTGTTCATGGGGTTTCCATGGCCAATTTTTTCAGAAGTGGGTGGCCAGGTCCTTCTTCTTGGTCTGTCTTAGTCTGGAAGCTCCACTGAAACCTGTCCACCATGAGTGACCCTGCTGGTATTAGAGATACCAGTGGCATAGCTTTCAGCATCACAGCAACATAGAGCCACCACAGTATTAACAACTGACAGATGGATGGTGCGGTTCCCTGATGGGAAATGAACCAAGCGGCAGCAATGAAAGTGCCAACTCTTAACCACTAGATGGCCGGGGCTGGCTATTTATAATATTAGGCCCTTATCTAGTCTGTGCAAAAATAATAAAGAATGTTAGTTTCTCAATTCAGAAACAAAATAAAATAAAACAACAAAACCATGCCTCTTGTAATTAACAGAAATGGATTCTGTACGTGAAAAAAGACAAAATTTTTGCCTAGATCCTATGTTCCACCTTTCAGTAGGCTTGTAGTACACTCGCTCAGTAAGATTGAGTTGGCCAAATGGATAGCCACAAAGTTTTCATTTGATATTAGCAACTTCTGTGTCTGGGCAATCCAAGTCCAGTTTTTGATGTTTCCCAGAGAAAGGTCTCCTTGTTACTTAGCGACCTAGATGTTTCCAGTCCTCCTAAATTCCCTATAAATAGTTAAAGCAGCACCATGGGATTGAGGAGTTATGGCAGGGGGAGGGAAGATGCAAGGCACTTTCTGTAAATTCGCTATGTTTCAGGTCCAACACCTCTTTCCACAGGATAATAGTAGGACTAAGGCCTTTGCACCCTGCTGTCATTCTGTCTGTGACTTCTCCCCAATAAAACTTGTTTTAAGCCCATTCTATATTTTGTGGTGTACGTGTGGTGTAAGTGTGGTGTCCATATTCCTTGCACATCAGTATGACGACCAATATGGACATCAAAATTCCTAGCTTAGCATCATATTAAGAAATAGTAAGACGCATATATGTCAATAAAGAGGATTTTTTTTGAAAAAAGAATGATTCATCATAGATTTGTAGTATATTCTTCTCCAATTAACATTCATCTTTTAAAATGTGAAACCTTTTGGTGCTTATTTTCCCTAAGTTCTTATCTTGTTCCTGAACAAATTTTATCTAAGGTACCTGACTATATGATAATCCGTTGCCAGGATTGGCTACCATCACTAAAAAGCATCAATGTAATATAGTTTCTTCATTCTATCGTTAGCCAAAATAGTTGAGGAAAGAAGTACCCTGGGTAACCTAAGCAGCTGAACAGAGAGTTCTATATGAAATGGACCACATGTTAGACCAACATTCTAAGAAACAGTGTGATATCGGTGGAGTCATTTCAGATTCCTGAGCGTCAGTTTCTTCGATTCTAAAATGAGAGTTTATTAGCAAATAGAGACAGTGCAAAAATCTATTTTGGTTCTCAGACTCTGCATGATACATGATACACATATATGTGTATCTGATTTTGAACACATTTTATGTCAATGATATACTTTTAAACTTTACTTAAGGCAGTTTAATCTTTGATAAATTAGCAGATGTATTAGAGTAAGACACAACCTTAGAATAATCATTATGAAGTTACTTTATTTATTTTTGTAACAGAACTTTGAGTATAGACATTGTGGGAAATGGACCAAATTTATGTCCTACCCATATATAACCTGGACTTCATTTCTGTAGCTCATAATTTCTAGTAAGTTCTACAAATCAAATATTCACAAGGCAGTTTCTTTTACCTTGGTCTTCTTTATCTTGGCTTCTCTCCAAATTCCCTTTTAATGGTCTTTGACTTTGCTCCATCAGTCCTCAAAACTTTTGTTAAATCTTAAGGTTAAGAAAGAAAACAATCATCACTCTTGTTTGAACTTGGTTACTCTGCAATTAGCCATCTACTCGGTGAAGTCCTTCCAATCTATGGTATAGTATTTCTGGGTTTTTGAGGTTTTCTCCTTGATATCACTCACATACATTGGAGATAACCATACTATGTGAAATGCATGCGTATGTGTTAACTCTAAGCCCTCTAATAGCCTTATGGAGTCTCTAATACAACTTCGTTTTACAGATGATTGAACTGAGGCTTAGAGTGATACAAAATTTGTGTAAGGAAGAACATTTTAAAACTGAGGGGTTGAACGTGATTTTGACATCACTACAAATCACTAGTTAGAGATTTGAAAGAGAGTAACCAAATTGAAATATCTAAGAGGACAGTTTTGTACCAGACAGTTTGTACAAGATCAGATTAATATGATGTAGTATATATTGGGGGATAAATGGGTGGTGGTGGTTATAAATGCTGTACACTCAGGGTGTTGTGTGATTATACTACTTTCCACCTCTCCTCCCCCATCTCTCAATTTTTGTTGGTTACATAACAATATACTGTCTAGATTAATAAATCAGATAAAGAGGTATAACTGAAGTATTTAGAATTATGCTAATAACCAACAAAAGAGTGTTTTTCTTTCTAGGGAGAGGAGCTGAATATGAAGTATTGAACTTGTAAACTGACATGACTTTTACTGTTCCTATTTTTTAACATGTGAATGTCTTAACTTCTTAAAATAAATGAAATAAATCTCTGAACAAATTCATAGTAATATAATTGAAAATTTTGTTGAAGTGAATGATTTTCTAGTATAATGTGAAATAAAACATTATTACTAGAAGAGTTAGAAAAATCTAAGAAAAGACAATTATATTGAAAGAAATCCTAGAAGGTGTTATAGGTTAGCTCATTCAATACATCAAGACACAGACAATTGTAATGCTATTGAATATTATCAGAGTATTTTTAAAAATGTCAAATTTTTCAATATATTTCTTTTTTTTAAATACGCTTCTTTATGGTGAGGAAGATTGGCTCTGAGCTAACATCTGTTGCCAGTATTCCTCTTTTTTTCCTTCCCCAAAGCCCCAGTACACAGTTGTGTATTCCAGTTGTAGGTCCTTCTAGTTCTTCTATGTGAGATGCTGCCAAAGCACGGCTTGATGAGTGGTGTGTAGGTCCGTGCCCAGGATCCGAACTGGAGAAACCCAGGCCGCTGAGATGGAATACGCAAACTATGCCGTCTTGACTCTGAAGTCAAAAGATGACTAAAAACTAGTGTATACGTACACGCAGACACACACCCTCAGATCATCCCAATTACAGATGTAAATGAAAAATCCAGTTTAGGATTCTAACAAGATTCTAGCAGTATATTAAAATATAATACACACAGTCAATCCACCTTTCTTCTAAGGAAGCAAAAACACTTCAGTATAAATATTGTTTAATAAGATCAAAGAATGAAAATTTCAATATTATTACCTTACTCGAGGTAGAAAATGTATTTAAAAATTCAATTATCATTTTTGAAAGAGCAATTATTACTAAAAGTGGATTTTGAAAATATAATTGATATAACAATTATGTATATTACAAATCAAGGATTAATATTAAATTAAGCAGTAAAACCCTAAATACTTTCTTCTTAAGTCAAGGGCACAGTGATCTTTAGGATTAGTAGTCATTGCTCTGAAAGTTATGGCCAATGAAAACACCACCACAAAGACAAGAGTGTACATTTTGGAAAAGAGGAAAAAATACACATACACACATCCACAGCCATACCTGCACCCACCCAGAAAAAGTAAGGGAAAAAAATCTGAAAAAATTTTATTGATATAGTGATTATTAAAATACATTTCTAAATAGAAAATGAGCAAATAACATGATCGGGCAATACACAATGACCACGTATGGGCAAGAAAACTTTGCAAAAACATTTTGATTCAAAAATAATTCAAGAAATTCAAATTAATAAACAATGAAATCCATTTTTTTCTTATCAAATTAGAAGCCATGTTTTAAGTATTGAATAAGCTATAAAATGAAAACTCATACATTTCTAGTAAAAATATCTTTTTGTTTTTGAGGAGGAGGAAGAGGGGCTGGGGAAATTGAGCTTTATGTTTCTAAAGCCTTCGGATTTTGCATACTAATTGATACAGTTTTCCATATTTCAGAAATATCACGAGAAATATTCATGAATATTGATAAAGGCCATTGCCATGTTTATAATAGAAGATTGTAAACAATTTAAATATCTAACAATAATCACATAGGTTAATGAAAGATGAATATTTACTGAAGCACTTTTAGCCCAAGCATGTGACCAAAATTACATGATTTAAAAAACTCATTGATGTATTAGTATTTAAAATTTCTGAAATAGTGTTATAAAATGTAGATTTTTCTAATATTTCAGTAATTAATATGTTTTATTACATATTTTATTATAAATTCTTCTTTCTTAAAATTCTCTTATAATACATTAAAAAATGTATTACAACTATGAATGCTATAGCATTTTGGATAAGAGAAATAATTTTAGTCAATAGATATTGGATAAAATTCCGTGGATGTCCTCCAAATTGATCTGGAATTAAAAAATAAACCCTTATAAACCAAACAACATGAATGCCTATAGCTGTGACCAGAATAGTAATTCAGTTTATTTGGAAATAGAGGGGGGATGGTAACATTTTAAACAGTAAACAATCCAACTAGTCATATATTTATGATTTATTAGTTGCTCTCTAGGGTCTGTTTCCTCGACCACGTATGACATGAGATATTTGGAGGAAATAATTTTATAATAAATTCCAGGTCTACCATACAGAGTATTTCTATAAGATCCAAAGTCAGAGCATCTGAAATTTCCCTCCTATCCTTCTGCACCATCCTCCAACAAGAGTGTTGAAACTTAACAGTTTTTCCCTGTGCCTTAGTCTAACACAATAATCCTGCAGGCATCTGTACCACTTGTAATAGACTTAGATTGTTTGATGTATTGAAAACTGAAATAAAATTATGCTTTTGGAACGGGCTGAGTAAAGCAAATATTAGAAAAGAAGAAATATCTAAAATTAAAAATCTGAATTTCTAATTTATGACACTAGAGTACAAAGGGCAATTTAAACTTAAATCAAGCAGAAGAAAATAATTAATAAAAATGAGAAGAGAAATTCATGAAATTGAAAACAATAGAGAAAATCAATGAAACCAAAAGCTAGGTCTTTGAGGAGATCTATAAAATTGATACATTCTAAACAGGATAACAAAAAAAAAGAAAAGACACAGATTACCAATGCCAAGAAATGAGAAAGCAGTTCTCACTATTTATCCCACAGACATGCAAAGAATAATAAAAAAATACTATACCCACAAATTTGATAATTTACATGAAATGAACCAGTTCTTTGAGACACAAACTACTAAAATTCAAACAAGTAGAAATAGTCATCTGAATAGGCCCATATTCACTAAAGAAATTGACTCAATAATTAATAACCTTCCATTAGGCCCAGAGGGTTTCATTGGTGAACTCTACCAAATATTTAAGGAGGAAATGATACAGATTCTTCACAATCTATTCCAGAAAACAGAAGCAGAGGGGCTACTTCCTAATGCATTCTATGAGGCCGGTATTATTCTAACACCAAACCAAATTAAGATATTACAAAAAGGAAAAGAAAACCTCAGACCAATATCTCTCACGAACATAGATGCAAAAATCCTTAATAAAATATTAGGAAATCAAATTCAACAGTGTATAAAAGGAATTATACCCCATGACCAAATGGGATGAATTTCAGCTACGCAAGGCTGGTTGAATATTCAAAACTCAATTCAAAAATCCAGTACATCAACAGATAAATAAGAAAAATCTTATGATCATAACAATTGGCGTATGGGTCTCAGTGTAAATATCTTAAATTCTAACCATTTACCTTGGGGCTATCTAATGAAAACTGTTATCGTGTTTTAGGACCTGAAGTAAACTTGTATCTTAGAATCTTAGAATATAGTCTTAGAATTATCACAGTTTGCAAATCAAAAATCATTATTCATAACTGACTTGGATCCTCGCATTTGAATTAACATTTAAGTAATGCTTCACTCTACTACTTAAAATTTTTATTAAGCATTTCAAATAAACACCATAATGTAATTGTAAAATACATAGTATTTGAAAACAAATTTGCATAAGAAAAATATTTGATAAAATGTTATTATTATATGAATTATGTTTGCTCATTTAGGATAATAAACTACCTATCCAAATAAAATTAGTAATTATCATCCCTAAAAGTACAGCAGTAAAGTAGAAACAGAATTTAAAATTACTTTTCTACAAACCCCTCATACCATTCTCTTAGGAATGGCTGGTGTCAGATACCCACCGCTCAGCTTCAAAATCAAACTGCAAAGTGGTTTTCCAGCAACTGCTCTCCAGTGACAAAAGGCTCCAAGTTGTCATGACTGTGAACATGACAACAGTGTTAGGAAAGGTGAAATCTATACTAGGATTGAGGAAGGATTCTAAAGCATCAGTGACAATTCCAAAACCAAGTTCTCTTGACAGATTTTATAGTCAATGGCAATAAATATTTTGCACTCTGTAACATAACATTGAACTGCGAACAAAAAAGAAGGAGAAGAAAAGTGGGGGAGGAAAAAGGAGGAACAGGAGGAGCAGGCGGAACAGGAGGAGCAGGTGAAACAGGAGAAGGAGGTAGAGGAGAACTCCGGGAGAGGGGAGCAAGGAAGGTGGAGGGAGAGGAGAAAGAAGAGAAAGGAGATAGAAGGGACTGGCTTGGGAGTAAATGCAAGTATCTTTGCGTCTATTGTGTGTTTTTGCTCCAGATTCTGCCTTCGTATTTATGGTTCACTTGGCAATATAAGGGGAAAAAAAATCATTATATCCTTTTCAGAAGCTTCTAAATATGCATAAGCCTCTTCTACACCTAAAAAAACCCCATTCAAGTGAACTACTTGTTTGTTGTAAACACATGCAATAAAAAATCGTCTAGTCTGTATTTGCCCTTTTGAAAGTATTTTTCTCTCTCTCCTTCCTTTGTACCTAATTTTCTTGGAAATGTTGCCACTTTCTCATCTTCCATTTACTTCTCCATCTTACTAGAATCTCGTTCCCTCAAATTTGCTCTACAGAAAATGGAAGTCTCATGCTTAAAATGACAATTTAATTAGCGTTTCCAAAGTAATTTTTTCAATTCTTATATGACATTTTATAGTGTTTGACACCATTGGTTAATCCTCTTTGGGATCCTTAATAAGATTCTCAGCTGATTTTCCTCCTTCCTCTCTGACTACTTTTCAGGTTGCCTGCATTGTCTTTCTTTTTCATTTGGGTTCTTAATTATTCCCCTAATATGCCTACTCAGCCTTCTCAATTTTTGCTCTAACATATTTCCTTACATAATAACATCCATATTTTCAAGTTTTACAGCTACCAACCCAACTATTTATCAAATAAATGAATTTGAAAATGAATTAACTGACGTAATTTTCTCTTTCCAACACGTATCATCTGTGACTCTCTTAACTCACATGTTTTAGTGTCTTCTGGACAGCTTCACCTATTTTGTCTAATACGTCTCTCCTCTCAGAATGAGTACTTCTCATTGAATTTTATCGTTTTTAGGTGAGGCACAATCATGTACTTATTCAACCAAATCAGTAACTAGGGTCTCATTTCGGACACCTTCCTCCCTATCAAGCTCCAAACTCAATTAGACGGAAAGTTTTCCAGATTTTACCTCCTAACTCTGTCTCTGATCTATTCCTCTCTAGTTGCATAGTCTATTGACTCTGATTCTAATAATGTCATATATAGTTCCACCTACCAATCCATTCAACACAACTTAATTGCTTTGTTCTCTCAATGTGGCAATTTTGATCATGTCACTTCCAACATAAGGCCATTCAATGGCTCCTCAATGCCTATAGAACACGTTTTAATCCTCTTAATCTTGTTGGAATGTGGGCATGGGTGCTTTTTGACCTATGGCCTAACTCCTTTTGTACTCTTCTCAAATAACCTTTCCATTGCTTAGCCTATGTTCCACCACACAAATAATTTATAATTCATCAAACTGGATACGGTTATAAACACTTATGCCTTTGCCCATGATGATTCCTCTTCTTCGAATATCCTTTCTCCTCAGCTACATATATTGTTTTGTCAAATTTCTACTAATTCTGTAAGGCTCACATTGCATTTCATTTCCTTTGAGAAGTGGGTTTCCCCATTGGGTTTTTTATTTCCTTGGATTTATTTCTTGGTGAGAAAGATTGTCCCTGACCTAAATTCTGTGCCAATCCTCCTCTATTTTGTATGTGAGATGCTGCTACAGTATGGCTTGATGAATGGGGAGTAGGTCCACACCCGAGATCCGAACCCTCAAACCCTGGGCTGCTGAAGCAGAGCATATGAACTTAACTACTATGCCACTGGTCCTGCCCCTGGCTTTTCTTTTTAACAACACCTTGTAAATACTGATATTACTATTATTTACTTTTTAACACTGGCCCTGCGCTAACATCTGTTGCCAACCTTCCTCTTTTTGCTCTTTTTCCTCCCCAAAGCCCCAGTACATAGCTCCATATCCTAGTTGTAAGTTATTCCAGTTCTTCTTTGTGGGTTGCCATTACAGTATGGCCTGATGAGTGGTGCATAGGTCCTTGCCCAGGATCCATACCAGTGAACCCTGGGCCACTGAAGTGGAGCACAAGAACTAACCATTCTGCCACAGAGCTGGCCCCCTTGATATTATTAATAGTCATTAGATTCTCCTCCTGGGTACTAGACTCTAAATGAACAGACACTATGTCTTATTTATATCTCTATTCCCAGCAACTAGCTCAGTGCCTGATGCATTGTAGTTGTTTAACAAATATGAAGACAAATGAATGTTGATTGAGGACTAGCATCCCATTGTCATCTATTTATTTGATTAAAAAGCCAGTAAGGGATGATTAAAAGATTAAAGACATAAGTAAGCAAAATGAAGAAACTCAAATGTCAATTACATCATTCATCTATCTGTCATTAACATTTTGGCGCATATTCTGGTATTCATTTATGCAAACCTTACATAAGAAAAAAATATGGCTCATAAGGCATATGTAAAATCTGTTAATTCACTAATGGTAATCAAATAAGTGTAAATGAAAACATATTGGGGATTCTTTTTAAAAGGAAAATCAAATCTGCCAAAGGATCTAAAATCTAATAATATATAGGGTAGGTAAAATGTAAATATAAAGGTATATAAATCAAATTGACAAGGTACATAAAATCAGATTAAATCTTTCTCTTTTGCATGTTCTCTCTCTCTCTGCTCCTCTCTTTATCTATCTATCTATGTATCTATATATATGTATCTATCTATTTATCTATTTCTTCTTTCACTTGATATATGTAAACATTCAGAAACAGTCACTCTTCCACAGTCAACCAAGTCTTCCCCAATAGTTTTCTTTAATCCTTAGCTCATTTTGCCTTTAGCTAACTTTTGTCTCCTGAGTTGGCCAGAGGAAGAGAGGGATAAGGACTTACAAAGGAGGAACAGGTAAAGAGGAAAAGACAAGTGATGTGTGCACAACACCTGGCAAATCCACATGACCCAGTAAGGATCCTCACCCTGTGAAACCACTCTTCTCTCAGTCCAGGCTCCTGTCCAGTCTTTCAGAGTTCAAAGGTTCTGCTCAGTAAAGCAATTAATGCAGATCCCCCGACTCATCGATTTGTGGCTTCTTTTTAAAAATCTTGCAATCCCAGAGTTTTGCTGTCAATGTATTAAATCAAAACCTAGCTCTTCCCTGCCACTGCCTAGGGAGATGTCAATTTCCTTGCAGTCATTTAGCCTTTGCTAATTGCAAAATAAAGAGACCTAGAGACCTAATTGCCCTCCCAAAGGGCTTTCCTCTCATCTTATAGTACATCCAAGGTTTTGCTATTATTGCACTTTTTAAAGCTGAAGGAGTCTGATTGTTTTAGAATTTAGAAACATGTTTAAGGAACAGCGTTTGGTCCTCTTTAAAGATACCCTTCTTCATGTGAGCAGTCCACTAAATAGTTAATTAGTTCCTTGTGAGAACAGGTCCAGGTGCCCAGGGAGTAGAACCACAGCGCCTGCTTCTTACCCAGGCATTCTGCAAATTAAACCTTATTCTATCTTGAAGAAGTTCTGGTATCTTTTCTATCTATCTCATCGTTTTTGTTTTCTGCCTTCCGTGTTTCCAGCTGGTGCCAGATATGGAGATGCAAAATGCAAGAAAAATGATGTTTTTAGTATTTGCCTCAATTCAGGAGCAGATGTCCTAGAATTCCTCCAAGAAACACAACTCCTGAAAAGTTGCAAGTGCAGCTCTAACTATAGAGAAATTTCAAGCCTTTCAGGTAGACACACAGATAGCTAAAAACTCATTCCATGCTGAACCAAAATTTTCCAGCAGTAACAAAATGCCGTAACAACAAAATAATAAAAACAATACCAGTAATAATACAGTTGAAGACGATGACATTGGTAATGATGTTTGAGAACTTACTGCATTCTCAAACTATATTATGGACCATTTGCCACTTGTTTTTAGCTTTTTTGTCTTTGTTAAACTTCACAACAACTACAAGAACTCAAATTGTTCTATTTTCTTCTTTTAAAAATGATAAGAAATTAAGGATTAGACAAAATTAGTAGTTGACCCAAATTTTCAAATCTATCTCTCCTGGTCTGTGTTTTCTTCAAAATATTTCTATTCTGCTGAGATTTCTGATAACTTTCATGTAACTTCAAATCAGAAACAATTTTAGAGGTCACATGGTCCCACTCACTCATTTTAGGGGGAGGAAATTGAAACTCACAGAGTTAAGTGATGTGCCCAGGGTCATTCAACAGGGGAGATTCAAAACAGGCCTCAAAATTTAATTCCATGATACACAGTAGAGTGTTCCTTCCATGACATCTAAAATGGCTCCAAAAATTAGGACTTATAATCTGATAATTGTGGATAAGTGCACAGGGTGAAAGTGATAAAATATTCAAAATCTCTGAAAAGCCAATGTATAGATTCAACAAATACATTATGCTGCCTATTTAGTTCATACACAAAAGTGTATTTCACACTGTTCAATTCTGTAAATCTTTCTTCTTCCGGCATTCATGATAACTAATAGGATTGTAAATAGTGAAAAAATAATTTTTATTCTATTGCAAATTCCCAAATGCCCCTTGTTGGTTTCTTATCTATTAAAATGATAAGCGCGTTGGTTTGGGTCCTTACTCTTGAAGTAGCCTATTGATTCATGAGAAGTTACATAAACTCAGCAATATTCGTGGCATGACATATGAATATTATAAATATTGTAGAATACCTATTATCCTTAGCTCTACAACTCCTGAAAAATAATTGGTTTGCATTATGAAACCTATAATTTCTCACAAAAGGAAAATACCCCGAAGCAATTTCACACCATCTTCACATATGTTCTGCCAAAAGTTATATAAAGCCAAACCTCACAGCCTAGAGCGGTAGCAATGTAATTAGATTTCTATTTTACAACTGAATATGCTGATTTCATTAGAAGGTGTTTAACAATGTATTTTGCTTATTATGCCAAAATGTGTCAGTTAGAGGTTGAGAAGGTGAGTTACAATTAATTACAGTTTCAGGAGATGACTTTGGGACCAGATCAGTATGGAGTGTCCCTTGAGATGTAAATGAGGCCCACTTAAGTCTCAGGATTATTGATTTTTTTGCTCTTTAGAACCCACCTCTCTTCTAAAAGTATCTCTAGGGCTTACAGAATCAAAAACATGAGGACAGCACAAAGCAGCATGAGAGGTGGGGTAGATAATCTGATGGTCGAAACACTCCAAGATTCTTGAGATGGAGACAGGAGCAAAACTCTCTGCCGTGGGGCTGGTGCTGAGGAAAGAACAGTAGCCTGTGGAGAGCAGTCTTTCCAGACAGATAAGAAAGACTCAATAGCAACTTTCTCAAAGTCTGTTGTGAAGATCATCTGTATCTGCATCAGGCTGAGTGTTCATTAAAAAGGCACCTTACCAGCCAAACATACCCAAATCAGAATGTCTTGAGTAGATGTCCTGGAATATGCACCTCTGATAAGCTCCCCTGACAATTCTTAATGCACACTGAACTTTGACAACCATCAATCTCTAGCGTTTGGTGACAGGCAATTGGTGAGAGGCAAGCACATGATTAACAGGCGGTAAATCCCATAAAGGGTGTCAGTTGAGTTTCATTGGGAGGGCCAATCACTACATCAGGGGCATTGGGAGAGATTCAGACAGGTAATTGGAATCAGAGGTGTCTGTCAGATAGAACAGTAGCAGGACTCCAGTCTCAGACTTAGGCAGACTTCTGATCTTAAGGAAGAAATAGTTATCAGTATGACCCCTTGTTTGAGGAATATTAGTGCAAGTCTGGATAGTAAAAGGGAAACAAAGAGTCAGCTTGGAATTGAGAACATGATACCAGAGTTTAATTGTGTTAACTGTATTTAAATGTATCTACAAATACATTAAACCATGCACTTGTGGGGTTTCTTTTTCAAAGTTCCATTGACATATAGGAAAATAACCCCCTCCTCCAGAAATACATGGATAAAACAGAGACCAAAAAATCAATAACATTTAAATTGTACTGGAAATTTATGAATGGTTATTTACTTTTCTATAAAATGAGTACAAATGACCATAGTGAGAATGTTCTATTTCATCCCATAAATCATGCTGTTTCATTGACCTGCAGGGGAACAGAAATCTTTAGTGTAATGGCCATAATTCTTCTTTCATGGCCTCCCTTTAAGATGCAGTACGGAACCTGGTTGTTCTTCTAGCCCTTTCCCAGAAGTCAGGCACTCAAGTAAAAACTCAACCATTCTCAAGTGATGTTTCCCCAGAAGGGTTTGTCTTAGTGAAAAAGAGGGGAACAATAATATTTTCCTGAAAATTCTGGTCAAATCTGCTCATCCAGTGAGATGAGAGAGGACTGAGGAGGACGAGGAGATGAGAGAAAGTGACAGGACATGTGGGTGTGGCTAACACCCATTGTGAGCCTCAACAGAGAGAAAATCTCTTCCTCCTCCAAATATATGCAAACTCCTAATTAATAGCCCTTCAAAGTCACCTATCACTCTCTGCTTTGTATATATCTTGGATAATTCATTAATTGACTGAACACTTTTTTTAGCCTCCCTCTGTGTGCCATATGGTAATCTAGGCACATCCATAAATAAGAATGTTGATGTCCCTAACCTCATGGCATTTGGAATCCCCAATGGCAAGCTTTGTGTCTGATTTATCATGTCACCTCTCATGAAAAACGTTTGCTATATGAAATCATGGAACAAGTACAATGAAAAGGCTTTCTAGAGTTGAGTGTGTGTTTCCTTTTCTTGAATTCTCTTTAACAGGCAGGCTAGCATATTGTGTAAAACATTTTTTTCTACCAATGTTTGACAAGTTTGCACTGTTTTGACCAGATCAAAATGAGAATGCCTTCTCTGATACTAAAACAGTGAACTCAGGTTTTGATCCCTTGAGGTGAATTGGAAACATGATCTTGTGAGATAGAAACTAATTTTATTGCATAAAAAGTGATATATTTGATGGTAGTTGGAAGGAGACTTTGACAGCTGACAAAGAAATTGTTGAGGGATCAGTGGCGCTGAATTAGGGTATGATTTCCATGATCCTAAAATCATAGATTAAATGATGAAACGTCTTGAAAATGGTAATTACAAAGTGTTCTACATCAATTGACAATGTTTTCATTTTATTATATTTATAAAATAACAGAGTGCTAGTTTCCCTGCCTCCAATTAGATTAAATTGTTGTTTTTGTTGATTTTTAAATATTTTTAAGCAGAAGAAATATTTTCTCAGAAATTTTAGCTCTCTAGGGTGTAATACAGAAAATAGGTATTACATTTGACATGCACACTCTCCTGAAGGTACATGCTATTTACTTTTTCCATTGTCTAAGTCTTCAGACGGGAAGAACTCTTCAGTGGTATTTGGAACACTCTGCCCAAGAAAATACTGTCTTTCCTATGAGACAAGGGGTTTCGCTTCTGATGAGCTCTAATACATATTTTTGATGGTAACGCTCATTTCCATTCTATCAGTGCTAATACAACCGAATAACCCATTTATGCAATTTTCCATCTTTCTACAAGATGGATGAGTAAGCTTAATGTATAAAGGATGACAAAATGAAATATAGAAGCCTGGACAGAACGGAATAACCAAGGTAGCACATACAATTACTAGCATCTGTCAATCCTGCTCTATCATTTGTCTTTCATTTTGTAACTAATTCTCACAGTTGAAATTATGTGTCATGGGATAAATGTGATGGAAAGTTACTTTTCAGCTTTTCTTGAAGAAAGGATCAATGAAACATATATTCAGAAAAAATGTAACTGGTATTGCTTGTCATTCTCACATTTTCAAGATGGAGGAAAATGTACTCTCCATCTCTTTTTGGAAAAAAAGTAAACCGGTTAAGAACATAGTATGTAAGGAGAATAATTTCCAGTTTCTTAGAAAAATGTTTTTCCATCTGTTCAGATAAATGTATGGTTTCTAATGCTGAACTACATGATTATTAATACATCATATGTATTTAAGTATATGTATTTTTTATTCTGACATACCAAAACATTAACAATGATCTAATAGATTTTTAAATGTATTTTGAGATTGTTACTCCTGAAATTTTTTTAAGAAAAGGTTTTTGAGAAAGTAACACTTATCTTCTGAACACTAGAAAGCTTGAAAATACCAATGATTGTATTATTATTAAAACATATGGTGTATTTTACAAGAGTAAGTAAACCCTCAGTATGTCTACAAAGTTGTAAGAAATAAAATAGTGCAGGATTTCCATTGGGATACACATACAGACATAATGGAAATGAAAAGAAAGGCCATAGAACAATCCAGGTGTATACCTACACATTAGTTTCTAATAAAAATGGAATTTCAAGTGAGTACAAAAAGTAGATTTTTCAGTAAATTGTGCTAGGGTTTAAAGGCAAATTTAGTTATATTTTAGAGAATAAAGTCACATGAATATTTCGACATCAGAAATTTAACTTTCCAAAAATATTTCTGAAGTATATTACACAATGATTTACAAAAGTTCTAAAAATGTACATTCTTTTATCATTTTAAACTATCCTATACTCCTTTTTTAATCTAAGAAAATCATGAGGGGCATGCATAAATGGGTATGCTCAACAATGATCATCTTGGCATGCGTTTTTAAAATATTTTTTCTTTCATATTTCTGTATTTTCCACATTTCCTGACATTCAAAATTGATGAATCAAGTGGCACTTTGGAGAGTGGCTAGTTATTTGTGTCACAGGAGCCATGTACCGTGGTACACTAACAAATGTTTAGCAAAAACAAGCAAACAAACAAACAGCCCTAATTGGTAGTATTGGCTGATTATTGTGGTGTAAATACTCCTGTTATGGTTATGGTGGGTTTAAAGCTACCAATGTGACATCATTGAAAGTGGAGACGGGAAGAGACATGCATTAATGACCCTATCTGTGAGCTGGTTCCAGCATCCCACTAGACCCATTTATGAAAACAGTCTATCACAGGCTAGGGGGACTCCTAATTTGTTTATGCTAATTGAATCTCTCTTCCTCGTAGTGATTTCCTAAATAGGACCCTTCTTTGACCTGCATGTGGTGAGAAACAGGTCTCTTTGCTGCTTATCACCTAGTTTAGGCAAGGAGGATGCAGCCTCACTTGCTCACTAGGAACTTGAAGACAAAAACCTAATAGGAATAGAAGAAGTGCATTTTTCTGGTCTAATTCCCTGTGATTTTCCAGGGAAAATCTGGAAGTAGAAAGAGGTTGTTTTCAGAAAGGACTAACAATGGTGTAGAAGATATTATGTACCCCTAATACTCCTTTGGATTCTGGACATATTTAGCATCACTGCATCTCAATTTTCATAAAGCAAAAGAAGATAATTATACCTCCACTAACAATCAAAAGAGGATCACGAGACGAATGTTAGGAGTTAATTGTAGAAGTACTCTGCTAAGCAGAAAACATTAGACAGACATGAAAAAGATTTATTATTGGTCCATTTTTGGCAGAGTGAGTCCTTTAGAAAAAGCCCTGAAGTGTGTTCATGGTGCCACAATAACTGTCCAAGCTTATAGGAAGTAATGAGTCAAATCAGTACCTTTGTCTCTCTTGTTTATTTATTTTGTAGCTAACCAAATAATTATTAAGTTATTTAGAAACAAACATATGAATCTTGGAGATATAAAATAAAGAAGTCAGAAGAAAATTTTGAGGAGAGATCACTTCCTGTTTCTTTTTTTTCCTAACGAAATAAGTAGATTACATTCCTGGTCATTCATACCATGTGCATGGATTTTCCTCTTTTCTTAAATCTAATTCTTTGGGGAAAAAAATGTGTCTTTTCATTAAATTGTAACTCTCTTTGTAGTAAATATGGTCCTTCTATTGAAAATTGGTTTGTGTGCATTTTACATTGAAGGGTTTCAAACTTCTTTGCAAACTCCAATCCATTTATAGACATACTCTATAATCCTTTTGGATTTAAATGCATAAAAGATGTTCTAGAAACTTTCACTCTGCTTGCTTATCACATTATTAACCATGCAAAGAGCCCTTCAAGAATAGCAGAATGTGTTTGCATCAAATATATTTTAAATAATAATATCAAGAGAACAAATAAAATCAAATTATGTCCTAATTAGACCCAGCATCTGTGGAAAGAAAAACATATTGGGCTTTGTATAAAAAAAACCCATGTTTAAATTATGAGTCCCTTATTTAATGGAACAATTTAATTAAGAAAAAACAAAAACATATGAATAATAAGTTTGACTAAGCTAATTATTCATTATGAGACAAATAGTTAGATTGTATATCAGTAGTTATTTACTCTCTTGGTTCCTATATAATTCACTAGAGTCTCTTTTTCAGTCTCCTTGCTGTCTCTGCCTTCTCTATAGTCCTCTGAATGTTGGTATGGCCCAGGCTCAGACAAAATTGTTTCTCTACCCACACACACCCTTATCTGATCGCATCTGCTTTTATGGCATTAAAAGGCATCAATATGCTGATTGTATTGTGTGTTTGTGTGTGTGTACACATATGAACATGTGTGCAGGCGTGGATAGTTCTCAGACTCAATGGGAACCTTCCCTTTGAGCTAATAACTTGGTCCTTCCCCTCGGGTGTTCACTAATCAACATCAGTATTAATAAATTCAAAATGGAAACTTTGCTTCCGCGTCCCCTGGCATTCTTAATGACAACAGCAAATATCCTTTTCTTTTTATAAAACACCTAGATGTTATACTGATTTTTCGTACCCACCCCCTCAATTTTGTTTTTGCATATTTGAAATCTTTTGCTAAGGTTTTCTCTTGGGAATAATATGTGATCTTTAATTTTTGATCAATTTAAGTGCAAACACCCATAACCTTACCCGCCTGGTGGCAATCACAATTTCCTGCATAGAGTACACGCAGCGTGAAGACATTTTACTGCAAGCTAACTCTAAAAGATTGCAAGTATTGGCTTATTCTCAATATGAAACTAAAGTTTCAGAAGGCGGTAGAGCATTAACCCACCGCAGTCATTCACACTAGAACCAGCAGCCTGTTGATTTGCAAAGTGTCTAAGGCAGCCTCTTGATGCCCAGGGCATAAATGCAATAACCATCACCAACCATTATTTGATTCCTAGGTCCTCACAGACATAACTCAGTGAAAGGTTTATTTCTTTTGGAATATTGATAGTGTTGAAACCAGGAAAATGTGACATTTCATTCTTCTTAGTATAATGGTTGTCAATTGGTGATTCTTTATTATATTTCAGACATGAAAGAGCAATCTAAAGCATAGGAAATGTGTTTTCTCTTTCAAAAACCTATTAGAAGAAAACAAATAAGGATTAGGGTATAAACTTTTTTTTTTATCCAAATGTAGTGAAAACAGTGGGATGCCCTTTTATGCTAACTACGTCTAGGAAAGAATTGAAAGGCTTGCTGAGCCAGAAACATAAATGGCTTTGATAGCACTGGAGTTGAAAACCTTTATTTACACTCACTCAGTGTGAATGTGAGCTTCCATATGGTCAAACCCATGGCTTATGAGCCTATGGGGAAGGTTAATATGTTATCTGGCTCTTCTCACACAAATTATATTCTGATGGCAACCATTAGCCCTCTCATAGTTTTCTTTCTTTTATGAGCCTTCCTAAACTCTTCTCCCCCTTGGCCTACAAACCAATTCCCTCCTCCACCAGGCCAGTCAGCATGATTGACTCTGAAGGCAAGGTCCTTTCATTTCTGCTAGAGAAAAGTAATGATTTGCAGAGGCACTTCTTTCAGAATCATTTAATTGTTTGAAATTTAGATATGAGAAAAGAGAATGAAGGTACATGCTTGGCTTAAGTTAGAGGATTTTATTGCTTAGCTATGTTGGTGATGACGAATGGTAATGGTTGTAGACTTTTTTTCTTACATAACATGAAAATATATTTTTTCCAATGTTCTGCTTTCACATTTATTTTCTGCAATCCAAATGCTCAGTCACTCATGTAGCCTCTAGCTTGAGATTCTTTCATTCTAAGCAATGGATGAGATAGACATAGAATAAAAATAAAACTGGTGAGATATCACATTGCACTTAATCATTCCTTCATTAACTCTGTCATTTATTCAATCAACACATATTTACAGAGGTTACACCTATAAGATGTACTTTCAGCAGAAATTGAAAATTAAACTTGCATGGGAGTGCCTGGTAAACTGATAAACAGATCTTCAAGTAGCTGGTTTTCATGAAGACTTATTTATTTTGGTAGAGGTGAAAGGGGAGATTTTTAGATGCCGACACTTGGGGACTGAGATAAGGATGGGGGTGGTGCAGAACACTGCAGTGTCTTCCCTTACCTTGCAGAATGGACTCGATCTAAATTCTGAGGAGACAGACATGAAGGGGAAGCTGCATAAGCTATTTTATGTAGCCTGATATTTGACACCGAGAGACAGTCTGAAATCCTTATGTCTCCAGAAAATAAAAAATGAGGTGTTGCCCTCTCTTCCACACACAACATGATATTAAAGTTGTTGTATCATGTGGACTTTTATGGTGATTCTCAGTGATCAGAAAAGAGCCATAGAGACCAGGAGCTCAGTGGTCAAGGAGGATGCCTGGCCCCCGCTGAGTACTCAGCAGTTGCTCACCTAAGTAATAGCAAATACCAGTGTTATCAGATGCACATGTGATCACATATCCGACACCTCCTGGGGACTCCCAGAAATGCTTGGAGTGTACATTTAGGTCATTGAGATCCTGCAGGAGCAGGAGCAGGCAAGAACAAGTGGAGTTTTCTGTTACTACCATTAATTTGACCTCACCTCTGCCTGCAGATTGCTGAAGCCTAGGAAAGAAACGTCTTACTTTCTAGGGTACTTTAGATTTTAGGTACTGAGCATAGAAAGGAGATATCCGCATAACAAGAGGCCCAGGTGCTCATATGCTAGTGGTAGAGATGGACAAATAAAGAAATAATAAGTACAACCTAGTGTGAGATGACGTGATAATTGAGAGAGAGAGTGATGTGGGAACACAGAGAATGGGTATACAATCCAGACTGAAAAGACTGAGTTTTGAAAGATACAGAGAAAAAAATAGAGGGAACATAGAAAGCACTACAGAAAAAGGATTATCAAGACATTTTAAGGTATATTCATGGACCTGCAAAAGCTTGGTTATGTTTAAAGCACAGGTTTCAATTAGTGCATGAGATAGATGGATAGATAGATAGATAGATGATAGCGAGATAGTGATATAAAGAGATATGTAGACAGAATTTAGAAGATAAGTAGGGCCCATGTCTTGAAATACCATCTGTCCTTCCCTGGTGCCAGGGACCATATCTGTCCAAACACTGCTGTACCTCCAACAGCAGCACGGTGACTGGTAAGCAGCAGAAACTCAATAAATAGTTGTTGATTGAATAGATGAATGCATAGCAACATGGTCCAAGCTTATCCTCTACACAGTGGAAGTCACTGGACCATGGAAGGTAGAGAAAAGTCTTGTGAAGGGAAGAAAATAACATGGTTAAAGCGAGACATAAGTTTGGCTTTCTTTGTTTTCTTTTTAAGGTGATAGAGTTGAGCATATTTATGAGCTGGAGAGAAAGAGCCAATAGGGAGAACATGGATGAGTATTCAAAAGAGGAAACGATTGTTGGAATAATTACCTTAAGAAGAATGAAGAAATAAAGGCTAAATGATAGGAGGAGGGATTTGCCTTGGATAGATGCAGGATACATGCTCCGCTGAGAGAGAAAGGAAGGTGAAGGTGGGCACTCATGTTGGCAATATGACTGGGGAGAAGAAGTTGGGGGAAGATGGGAGGCTGAGAAAGAACCCTCCTGATATCCTTTATTTTCTCTATGAAGATGAAATAGTCTTCTCAGAAGGGCAGGAAGAGATTAAAAAAAAGGTCAAAAGATCAAGTTGATCAGATCAGCTTGATGGATGGGGAGAAGGCTTTGAATGTTCTGGCTGAAGCTGGAAATAGGATCAGTGCCAGCAAGCAATTGTATGTTTTATTCTCTTCTGCCAGTTTTATTCTTAAAGGAGTAAATGAAAAGGAAGTGGCTCATTGTATAGGGAGCATGCATAAGAAGCAGAACAAGCTTTCCTTTCAGAGTTTATTTTGTGTAGGTTTATATAAGACAGTGGAAGTTCTAATAGGATAAAGCAATATCTCTCATGACATTGTACGTGGGTGTGAATTTCCTCTCCTCAAGTTGACTTTAAGCTCTTTGAAAGAAAGGAGTTGTAACTTTACCTAAACTGTAAATATCACTGCATCTAGTCAGCTGCTTGACGACTTTGGACATGTTACCATCTTACTTTCCATTTCCTTAATAAAGAAGAACAGTGCTGTAGTAAATAATGTTTAAGATCTCTTTCAAGTTTAAAAATATTCTCAGTCAGGGAATTCTTCTCTTCTTTTTTTTTTTTTAGCAGAGTAAATGTTTAAAACTAACAATGGTATTATGAGATATTAAGACATGTCTTACAGTACCTACTATGCTTTTGTGACAAAGGCTAAATCAAGGTGACCACATTTTATACCAAAGGATACTGTCCCCAGTTGACTTGATAAGAAACAGGCACTGAAGCCAAGAGTGACCATCCAAAGGTCACTCAGCAACTCTTGACTTGTCACCTGACCCCAAATTATGAGCAGGGGCCACTCGTATTCTAAGTCTCATCTTCTATAACCAGGGACTACTGAGAGAAAGGGTAAGTTAGGTGTGGGAACTGATGCTCAAAAGATTCCTTAAGAAAAGTTATAAAGTATCGCTGGTTTCATGATGGGCCAAGCACAAATTGAACATATGAGAGAGAAGAAAACATGAGCAAATAGAAAAACCCAAGCAGAAGATAAAATAAGATGAGATAGTAGCATGAACCACAGAGAATGTGAACAAGACCACATGCTGTCTAAGGGAAATAGGAAGCAAACCTCTAGAATATGTCTCCACTATCATCTTATTTTCATTGTGCTTATGAATATTCTGAGAGTCAAAGGCATAGGCTATAGAAACAAGTTTTTGGGTTTAAATCAAAGTTCTACTATTCACTAAATTTGTGATCATTGGAAAGTTAAAACTCTCTGGCCTCAGTATCATCCATAAAATAGGCATAATCATAGTTATGAAGATTAAATTAATTAATAGAAAACACTCTTGAGAAAATCCCTCAGTAAAAAGTTCTTGCTATTACTATTTTAATATTCCTTATAGTCAATTAGATTTATCTAAAATCAGAATTTCCATTTCCCACCTCACCAATTGTTGTATTGAGCCATGTCACAATTTTGACACTAAATAATTTAAACCATACTTGTATGCTCAAAACGTCTTTGAAATTTTTAAACATAGAAGAGAGGGAGAAGATCTTGAAGATGTGACTCTTTGAAGATAATTTAAGAGCACAGCATCATGACTATATATGAAAATAGTGAATTAACTGAAGTAATGTCTAGATTCCTAAACCCATTATTCCACTTATTATGGTAACTTTCTTCCCTCATAATCCTTTCTTCTGGTGACCCAACCCTTCTGATGCCATTCATCTCACATTGTATCCAGGTGTTTATATTCAGAGCCTGGACACAGGTGATTGGTCCACGGTAGTGTGGGGGATGGGACCCACAATCAGACAATCATTCCCTTCTCTGGATTTTAGATGATGGAGAGTGAGATTAGATTTTCTTTAGGTAACTATAATTATAATATGACAGCATAGGTAACCATTGCTGCTCTGCAGACTGAGAAGCCTAGAAAGTGACTCTTCAGTAAGACAAAAGAATATTACAGATTCCCAGAGAATGATAAATGTAGAAAATGTGCTAATGACAGTTGAGTACCTGGGTGGTATTGTTGCTGAAGTATGGGCACCCATATCCTCAGTTTCCATGAGCATTTCTGGAAAGTGCTATGGTCTAAATATTTGTGTCTCCCCTTGCCCTCCCACCCCCATCCCCCATTCACATGTTGTAATCCTAACGCCCACTGTGATGGTATTGGAAGGTGATTGGGTCATGAAGGTGGAGCCTTCATGGAAGGGATTAATGCTCCTATAAAAGAGAGCCCACAGAGCTCCCTAGCCCCTTCCACCATGGGAAGATACAATGAGAAGTCTGCAACCCAGAAGAGGGCTCTCAGCCAAACATACTGGCACCCTAATCTTTACTTCCAGCCTCCAAAATTGTGAGGGATAAATTTGTCTATAAGCTACCTGGTCTGTGGCATTTTGTTATAGCAGCCCGAATGGACTAGACAACAAGTTACACATTTGTTCAAACTAGTTTGTTTTTAGCTTCATAAGTTTGCCAAAAGGGGGAAAAATGGTTCTGAACAATAAATCTACATTGTTTACATTTTTCAAGTATATTAATTTTTATAAGAAAATTAAAGGTGGCAGGAAAAACAAATGGGATATCTCTACGGCTCTATGTGTCTCTTGCAGAAAAAGTCAAGTAAAGAGAAGATGGATAGTTACAGAAAGAAGCCGCTCTCCTAGAAGACATGTTCCTGGCACCAGGATTATTAAGACAGATAACCCCTAGCCAGGTATGCTAGCAAGTGAATGAAAAACAGCAGGCACTTTTTAAGCTAGTAACTGATTAAGGTGTGGTGGGGACTTCTACCCCAGTGCCTCGAGTTCCAGAGTAATGCCTCCTGAAATAAGCATAGTCAACATTCGATGACCATGAGAAAAGATTCCAAGAGTTTACGCTTAGATCTCAACAAATGCCAGAGGTAGTGATTGGGTAGAAAGGCCTGTTAAAGGATTAAGGGGAGTGGAGGAACTATCACTTTATATTTTTGGATTGTGTTTTATTTCTCATAATTTTTCAAATGTTCGTGGAAATCAGAGAATTAAGTCTCCCATGGTTACACACTGATATTTAAGTGTTCTTATCTTGGTGAATATGATAGGCTTGTTCTTTAACACTGGCCTTCAATTTCTTTGGGGCAAAATTGTAAAGAGATGATTAATGTAGTTATCAGATACTGTTTCGCTCAATTGCAAGTGCTTGCCATCATAGTAAATGCTATAAAAATATTCAGATTCAGTGAATAAATATAATCGTTATTTATCTTGTTACACTAAAAAAGTGGTAGTGTTCATTCATTCCCTAATCAACATTTATTGACCTTATTTTAGGCAACACATACAGATTACGTGTGGGAAATACAGAGATGTGAAAATGAAAATCACAGTCTCTGTCCTAAAAGAGAAACTCAGACAATAATAAAATATAGAAAAAAGTTATCTCTCAAATATTCCTCACTCAAGAATACACAGTTGGGAAGAGCACCTAGGCACCATCAACAGAAAACTCCATTCACTTTGGGGCATTTACTCCTACTGCATAGGTTCTGCCAAGGCAGAGCCAGTAGGGCTTAGCACATCGAATGCTGTTTTAAATACAGAAATTTAATATTAATACTATTTGGAAATATATTCTAAATTAATTTTTAAAAATCAATTAAGAAAAAGTCTAGGCTTCCATGTACAGCAATGGAACACATAATGTGAGTTTTGCAATAGACTTTGGGCAAAGGGTAAATATAAAAATAAGGTAGTTTGAGGAGTCTCAGTGTCTGTACCTTGATCAATCTTTGGGAAACTGAAATTCAACTGCCCAGGAGGAGGTTTATTGGCCCTTTAATAGAAGATCATTCTTAAAAAACTTAGAAATATGTTTGCTAACAAAAGGATTGCGTTCATTGAGTTTCTATTTTCTTATGTCATCAATCTTGGGTCCTACTGCACTATATGTTCGTGAATATTGTTATGATCTTCCATTTGCCATATTTCCTCTACTTCTCTCTGGTTATTTGACCTTTAAAAGAAAGTATGCTATCAGCCTCCATTGATTCGCTCAGTCTTGTTGTATTTGAAAACAAAAATCTAAGAAACCCTACTGAGTAGGAAAATCATCAAAATAATATGAATTCCTAGACTATTCCTAACATTTATAATTTCACTCCAAACATCCCAGTAATGCAAAATGGAAAATATTTTTTAACCATGTAAAGATTTTTACTTTCAAGCAAGTAGGCTACTTTCTTTGGGTTTAAATTAAATGGAAAGTAGAGAAGGATCTGAACTCCATTACCTTTGTTTCAGGGATGATAATCAAAAGGTAAATTTACATGATTCTTTATAATTTTCCAAGCATCTTGGCTCCCTATGGGTGACATAGGGTGGTGGAGGAGTTTGTGACCAGCTGGGGGAAACCAGGCTGAGTGATGAGATGTGACCTATTCCAGATGCTGCAGCATGTGGGGACCAAGAGGAGATCCAGAGAGCCGGGAGGGACTTGGGTGCAATCCAGAGCTGTACAAACGAGAGGCTGAAAGCCTGAGATGAAAGGGAATCAGGGGTAAACCAAACCCCAAAGTAAATTATTAAAGCCAGTGTTTAAATAGACTTGTAAAAATAGGATACACTTGCAAATTAAGTGAAATGAGGGGTGGAAAATTGCAAGTTTTATTTATTTTTCAATCTTTTTTCCTACAGCCATGGCTCTTTTGCCACAAGTATAAAAACATTTCTTAAGCAATTTTTCTTATGCCTGAAATGCAGATAAAAGATTTACTCAAGGTCACACATCAAATTAAATAAAACCTCATATTTAAGTTCTCTGACTATAAATCTTGTGTTCTTCACACTATATAATACTATAATATCAAAAAGATTTCAGTAGTACTTCATTTAATTTAAGAATAAGATTAAAATGATAAAGACCACTCATTTCTGCCAGCATAGAAAAGTTGCTGTACGATTCAGGAATGTTTTAATAAACCTAAATATGCAAGATAATGATATAGTTAGAATGGAGCAGAGGGGTCCAAGGTGACCTTAAGATCCAAACCCTTTTTCTAGACTATAGGCAATACATTATTAAACAGTAGTATTTCTCAGTTTGACCCTTGTATTTATATTTCATTCTTCAAAATCATTCATGAGATTGGAAAGGAAATGATCCGGGGATCAGTCCCAATCATTTTCACATAATCCAACTCTGTAAATCATTTCAGCAAGAGAAAAAGATCATACTATAAAATATTTTAAAATTCATTTAGCTTCATAATGATTTATTTTATAGACAAGAATCCAATCAAAACAGTGATATTGGGGCCACAAGGAAGTTGTGCTCTTGGATGGCATGTAGCTATTTCTTTGTGGACTTTTTAAGACAGAAAGTATTGAAAATTGAACAAACGCCCATTTGAAAACGAGCAGGGTGATTCCCAGTGTGATTGCCTGACACCTGCTGTTTGTCATCATTATCTGAATTAAGATTCACCACATGGTTACCTAAAGAATTATGAATTATTTATAGTTTTAATGAAATTTACCATGTTAAAATGTTAGTAATCTCATTCTAGAAAAATAGACATGTACAACACAAAGGGATCATGTGACTGAGAATTAACATACTGTGATTCATATCCGACATGTTTTCTCAGCTTGAAGATGCATTGTTAGTATAATAGTTGCCTTTTGAGTGTAAAATGTATTTAATATTAGTACACATTGACTGATAGTGGTTTCTCAGATTCAGAAAAGTTTCGATGTGAAAAAAATGTGTAGAATTTTTTTCTGGTAGAATTAAGGAACAATGGAGTATCTGGTGGCCTTTACACGTTTTTCTCACAGAAAATAAGCATCAGAGACTTGTAGCATCGGACACTGTTGCGTAGTGTTAACTGTTCTACATCCACAACCCCCTCTTTCTGAGATAACTTATATGTGTGGTGGCCATTTGATGTCCTTTTGGCCTATGAGACTTAAGGGGAGGTCATCTGGATGAGACTCAGTCAGAAGGCCCTCTGCAGCCCCTTCATCTTTCTGCCCTAAACTGGGGTGTGATGCTGAAGTTGGAGAAGACTTCTTGCAATCTGAGACCAAGGGCCAACACATTAAAGTTGGAAGATCCGAAAAGCAGCAGAAACCTGAGACGTTGCAGATATCTTGGAGCCACTGAATCAGCACAAAACTGCACTCAGAATTGTTTCTGTAGGAGGGAAAACGTCTACTTGTTTAAGCTCGTGTTAATTGGATTTCCTGTCACTTGCAGCCCAAAGCATTCCTAACTATACTGCTCCCTCTCAAGTTAACATAGTTAAAAAACTGAAATAGGCATAACATATTTAGATTTGCATAAGTAGGAAGTAAAGTGGAGGTTTGTCAAAAATTATTAAGTTTCAAAAAATATAAGGATTCTTTTTCTGGGTTTTGGAGGAAGTCAGAGGATAAACGTTTCAATACTTTAACATTGTAGATATTCAAACTAAAGTATTTTGAATTTGGAATGAATTTTTTGTGATTGGGTCTTTCAAAATCCCATAACTCAAAGCAATTTCTCTTATAATTTTCCTCCAAAAATAATTCTTCACCTTTTATCAAACATAGATACTCTTCAGGAAATTCCTTAAACTCCCATTGAAAATTGTTTTTCAAGGAAAAAAAGATACATTCCCAATTAGAAAATTCGGTGAAAGGATTTGTATTAGAAACATGTAAAAGTTGTGTATATTTAAACAAGTTCCCAGCTGTGAATTAATCGGGGAGATAATGTTTCCCTAAGAGTAAATTGAGAAATTGCCTTCTCTATATTAGAAGAACGATTCCCAGAGAGATTTGCTTTCAGCTTAGAGCCCCAGTGGGGTAGCATTTCCTTTCTTTCTTCTGCCAATACTATAAAAAAGGAACAGAAGAATGAGAAGGAAGAGGATGCCCCTTCCAGAGACCTTGAGTGACAGTAAGGCAAACACGGGTTATCACTTTAATTAGCTTTAATAACCCAAAGCAGGGTGAGAGATCCCCTCCTGAGACAAAAGTTGCCAGCTGCTGAAAGGATGTTAGTGAAAATTCTGTTATGTCCTTGCTGCATGATTTGAAGTTTTTATTAAGAAGTCCAGGAAGTTAGAGGCTTCTGGGTAACACATGAGAGGCAATCAAAAAAGGAGATGAAATTGAATGCCTTTTTCCTTTTCCAGCTAAAAGCTGGCTTCTTTTAATGGCACAGTCTTAGTATATTATGGTAGCTTTATTAACATACCATACGCTCATCACTTTTAATGAGAAAAGAGAATACTGAAGGAAAATATGAATCATTAATGAACAACCAGGAGAAAATGAATCTGCCTCACTTCACCCCACTAACCCACTTGCCTAGAAGTTTCAAAGAGCTGAAAACAAACACTTCATCTGAACCTCTAAGCTCTCAATTCACAATCTTTCACTTGGCTGGTTCTAGTAAAGGGTGGAATCCTTGACCCTCTATTCACACTGTAACTTTGAATTTTATCCTCTGCTTTGCCATCCAGAAATATGACTGATTAATCTAGTTGTATTTTAAATGACGTTAACTCTAGATTTTCACTGGACTCTGGTCGTTTGCCTTTTAGCAATGCTACATGTTCTAACATGTCCCTTCTGCATATTGACTTAAATTTTCATTGTTTGACTTGAACCCTTAAAGAGCATACCTTTAAAAATCAGTTCTTCGTACAGTTAAGCATGATTATGCCCTTTTCTAGTATAATTAATAAACACACTGAGCTACAGAAGATTTAGCATTGCAGGAGATTCTCATAGTCTTCAACCAGAAATATAGTGGATAAATTCCTTTTGCAGATATGATGGGGACATGGATTGCAAAACTTAGATCAGAGATCCTCCCTGCATGTGGCAGACTCTGTTAATTTACAGGGTACTCGTGTCTTTTCCCTTTGGAAGTTTCCCCCCTTCTACAAAGAGACCAATCATTTGTTTGTACTTGTAGTTCAGAGGAGTAGGCATATAATCTAGTGTTGTCTATCTGAATATTTTTGGTAGGGAGTAATATGCAAGCTATGTCTTGCTACTAAAATCTCAGGAGTTGAAGACAATGGAAGCCCAGAATGACCTGGCACCGCTATTCTGGAACATGGGGTAAGTTTGCTTGAGGATGAAATCAACAGACAGAAAATCCGACCCAAAAGATGGAGGAAAACAGACAGATCTCTAATTATATTCTCTGCCCTGCTGGATCAAGCCATATCTGGAGTAAGTTTTGCTTCTTGGACTTGGCAGTTTTATGGGCCAATACATTTCTTCTTTTGTTTTAGCTAATTTGACTTTGGTTTCTATCATGTGCAACCATGATAAACATGACAAGTACTCTGTCTCATCCCCAGTTGGAAGGTAATTGCTAGAGAGAAAATTTCAAACAACTACGTTGCATGAACTGTTTTGATGCCGTATTTATCTGAAAGTCAGTAGCCACTGTTGGGAAGAAACTGGCTCCAATTAAGTCTTCCCTTGCTCATTCTGTACAAAGCAATAGAAAAAGATCAGATTCATATTTGGGAAGACTGATATAGGTTAGTCACAATGAATCCAATTTCATTTATCTGGTCATCTCTTCTTTGTAAATTCTGTGTAAGAATTGTCTTTAAATAGACCATTCATTATTATTTTTATTTTTTATTTTTTTGGTGAGGAAGATTGGCCCTAAGCTAACATCCATTGCCAATCCTCTTCTTTTTGCTTGAGGAAGACTGTTGCTGAGCTAACATCTGTGCCAATCTTCCTCCATTTTGTAAGTGGGACACTGCCACAGCATGGGTTAATGAGCAGTGTGTAGGTCTGTGCCCGGGATCTGAACTTGCAAACCCTGGGCCACTGAAGCAGAGCACATGAATTAACCACTATGCCACTAGGCCAGCCCCAGCAAGCTCATTATTACTTGCTATATTTTCTTTCTATTAAGAAGTGACATTTCTTTTTACAACCAATGGATGCATAAGATTTGGTTGTAGTCAGAATACCACAGCTTATTACATGTGAAACAGGTTCCCACACTTCACCTGGTGACAAAGTGCAAATTCTTCAGTACTAAGTGATGTGACACATAGATTTACTCTTTAACAATTAAACTCCAAAGAAGAAGTTTCACAATTGAACATGCATGTCTCTCTATTCTCTTGGTTTCATCAGGTGATTTCTAAAGCAGTGATTTCCAAAGAACCAATGTACCCCAGGGAATGTTTACATTTACACAATGGAGTACAAAAAGAAAATGTAAGTTTCTGTATGTTATTTGGTATTCACTGTTCTTGAGTGATCTAAGTCATGATGTGGGATCAAACAACTCTGAAAACTCAAGGGCTTAATACCATAAAATATACTTATCTCTCATGCTCTATGTCCAGAATAAGTTGGCTGAGGGCTTTGTTCCATGGTTACTAAGAGACCTAGGATGACAGTCTCCACTATCCTGTAGATGCACCCATGTGAATACATGGCCTCCTTGATTGTGGAGACCTGGACAGGGAGCAGCAGGAGAGTTCTGCAGGGCTTTCCACTGCTTCACTGCCTAACTAGAAGAGGGCCAGAACATACAGTCACTCATATGCCCTCAAAATTGGTGAGCACTAGTAATGCTTCTGACAGAGTATATTTTTTCTATATACAATATATTTGCAGAATAATATGTGAAGATAATTTTTGAAAGGTAAATATATAGTGTAAATGCTCAAAAAATTACCAGTACTGTGTGATAAAAAATATTGCTAAATCAGTAAGCTACTCATAGATTCTTTCTGCGTGCTCTATCTTTTGTTTCTTTTTTCTTTTGCCTACTTTATTTGTTTCTATGATTGCTTCCAATCATTAGTGGTTTTCCTCTATCTTCTAGTCCGCAGTCAACCTAGTTTCTCCTAACCTTTCCTCTTCCCAGCTTCTGTCATTGTTATATTAACTACTTAAACACATGAACCCAATAATCTTGTAGCAACTCTTCTTAAATATAAGGGAAGAATGGAATAAAATGAGTGTTTCACACATTCACGCTGTGTCAGCAATCTATCAAAACGTGGTGAAGATACCTCTAAAACCTAGATTGGGGGCATGGAGGTAGTTGAGGATAATAGCGTCCTTGATACAACTGTAAAGTCAGAGAAATTTATTCTCCATTAACTTATGCTGATGGAATAATCCAGTCCACATGAGAGTCCAATTTTTTTTATTGTACCACAGACTCCACTAACTACCCTGTGACTACTGAAATCACATATTTCCACAGCCACCTCTTCAAATTCCTCAAAAAGGAAAACCAAAAACTTTTAAAAGCCAAAAATTTTTCACTAAATATTTTGAAGAAAATATAAAATGCAATGATCACATGGCACATGCCACAGTGAAATAATGTTAAAAATCCTCCTTAGATATTTCTATTCTCCAAGCCCTCTCCTCAGTTCCACAGGTAGTATTTTCTCCCAGTTAACCCTTCTACATGAAATACTGAGTTATGCCAGCAGCTATCACTTGCCTGCCAAAATTACTACCAGAAAACTTCAGATTTCCCTCTGTAAAAAAAAGCAAAACAAAAAACAATTCAGCTTATCAAGAGAATGAGAAGACACGCCACAGAATGCCAGAAAATATTTACAAAAAACACTTCTGATAAAGGACTGCTATCCAAAACACACAGCTAACTCTTAAAACTCAGCAATAAGTAAACAAACAATGTGGGGCCAGGCCTGTGGCATAGTGGTTAAGTTCAGCAGACTCCACATCAGCGGCCTGGGTTTCTGGGTTCACATCCCTGGTGCAGACCTACATGACTTGTCAGCCATGCTGTGGCAGTGACCCACATATGAAATAGAGGAAGACTAGCACAGATGTTAGCTCAGAGCTAATCTCCTCAAGCAAAAAAGAGAAAGATTTGCAACAGATGTTAGCTCAGAGCTAATCTTTCTCAGCAAACAAAAACAAAAACAAACAATGTGATTAAAAAACAGGCCAAAGATTTTTAACAGACACCTCACCAAAGAAGATATACAGATAGCAAACAAGTATAGGAAAAGATGCTCCATATCATATGTCATCAGGGAAATGCAAACTAAAACAACGAGATACCACCACACATCTATTAGAATGGTCAAAATCCAGAACACTGACAACAACAAATGCTGGAGAGGAAGTGGAGCAAGAAGAACTCTCATACATTGCTGGTGGGGATGCAAAATGGCACAGCCACCAGTTTGCCAGTTTCTTGGAAAACTAAACCTACTTCTACTGTATGATACAGCAATCATGCTCTTTGGTATTTATCCAAAGGAGCTGAAAACATAGATCCACACAGAAACCTGCAAAGATGTTTATAGCAGCTTGATTCATAATTGACAAAACTTGGAAGCAACCCAGACGTCTTTCAGTAGATGAATGGATAAAATAAATTATGGCACTTCTAGCCAATGGAATATTATTCAGTGCTAAAAAGAAATGAGCTATCAAACCATGAAAAGACATAGAGAAAACTTTAATGCATATTACTAAATTAAAGAAGCCAGTTTTAAAAGGCTATGTACTGTATTATTCCAACTATAAGACATTCTGGATAGGGTAAAACTATGGAGGTAGTAAAAAGATCAGTGGTTGCCAGGAGTTGGGTTGGGAGGGATGCATAGGTAGAGCACAGAGAATTTTTAGGGCAGTGAAAATACTCTGTGTGCTCTAATGACGGATGCGTGCCATTATGCATTTGTTCAAACCTATAGAAGGTACAAGACCAGGAGCAAACCCTAATGTAAACTATGAACTTTGGGTGATTACCATGTGTCTATGTAGGTTCAGTAATTGTAACAAATGAACCACTCTAGGGGGCAATGTACTCTGGGGAAACTATGCCAGGGGCTATATGAGAAGTCTCTGTACCCTCCTCTTAATTTTGCTGTGAATCTAAAACTAGGCTATAATATGTATATATATATATAAAGACTTAAAAAAAATAAAACAACGCAGCTACTATCTGTAAACTAGTAAAATATATCCTATCATGTTGTTTAGTGAATCAAATGACCTCTGGCATACCCAATTAGAAAGTAGTTTAGCCATTATCAACTGTTACAGAGCAAATGTGTGTCTTTTGTTCTTAACTCCCACTTCAAGCAACTTATCAAAACATTTTTTTCCCAACAATTTCACTGCTTCCCCAATAAGTATTCTAGCGAATATAATTTCTATATATTATTATACATATTGTAAAGTTTTCATTCTGGTGTCTCTATTTCTGGAATGCTTTAGATATTGTCAGTCTTGTTCATAGACCTCCCTCCCCCTCGAAAAAAGTGATTGAGTGGCGGAGTAGAAGGACAGATTTGAAATGTGACCATTTATTTAATATGGCATCCACAATGGTCTGCCCAGTTTCCATTCTCTTTCATGTTGCTCCCAGTTTCCCACAAAAGCTTATGATGGACCTTAGAACAAAGATCTTTTAATTAACTATCTCAAGATTTGAAGCAAGTAGTTCATTTTTTTCTCCACTAAAACAAATTAATTAATATTTGGAATCTGTAACTGTATGAAAATAGCATAAACAAAGGTTGCATGTGTTGGGTGTAGTAGGAAAAAAGGGTCCTTTCATTAATATGAAGCTATAATCATTTTTTGACAGACAAGATGGCAAATGGATTAAGAATACATATTCTGGAGCTATCCTTGTTCTTCTTGCAATTACCCCTAGTCTGGGAAACTTATTTAACCTCCCTAAGTCTCAGTATTCTTAGCTAGAAAATGGGAATAATGAACCTCAGTGTGTTATTGGGAGGATTAGATTTTTAATAATCTGTATCTGGCATATAAAAGATTATTATTATTATAGTTGTTTTATTATTATTTTGTAAAAATCACTCCTAAGATATCTCTAACCTTCCCTTTTTTCTGTCTATATTGGCCTTGGGCAAGTGACTTAAAATATCTAAGACAGTTTTCTTGTCTCAAACGTGGAGTGATTAAAAGTACAAGAGGGGAGATGATAGAAGGTAATTCAGACAAAGTAGCTGAAGCCCCCGGCACCTTAGTTAGCAACTGTTGGCCCTTCTTTTTTATTGTTGATAGTATTATTCTTTAACTGTCTAATAAGGGTTACACAATAGCTCTTCCTCATCTGGTTTGGAGAGAGGCAGTCCTCCATGAACCCTAAGCCTCCCCACAAGTTCCTGCTAGGTAAACCAAGAAGACAACAACACCCTAATCACTCTTTACAAGGACTATTTCTCAGGGTTATGTTCCCAGGGCAATCTGGATTAGGTAACATCTCTTCCACCCTTTCTTACATCTCCTCTCCCCATCTGTCTTCACTCAGACAAAGAGCGGATGTGTTTCTGCTTTCAGTAAAGATGGTGAATCCCCTAACTCTAATCCCCTATCCTGTAACATAACTATTTCAGGGGCAAGCATCCATAATAGGTCCTCTGCATTTCCTCAGTAGCATTTGGGAGGCATAGAGAAGTGATGAAAACCAAGATGAAGCTCTGGCTAATGCTGCTGTTGTGAGAAACAAAATCCTTGGTCTCTGACCCAGGAGCCTCACCACTTCTGCCAGCATTCTTGAAATTGTGGCAGGCCAAGAAATTAGCTTGTAAGTAGGGTAAAATTTCAGATGCTGCACAATTCTTGACATAGATTGACTCCAAAAGATATTATGAAACATTAGTTTCCCAAGGAATATCAAAATAAGGGAATTATTTAAATAATTTATATTTGATACGCTGAAAATATAATTCATTATTATATGAACACAGCACTTAAATGAAAATAAACTGTATTATCTGCTATTAGTTGATAAACACGTAAATTTGATTTCCCCATATTATCAATAGCAATGCACAAAAAGTTCTATTCAGAAAAAGTTAGGAAACTCTAATATATGGAGTTCCATCCAAGTTAAATGATTACCCTACCTAAGTAGGAAAATAAAATTTTTGCTCAAACCCTCTCCTGACATTTTGATCTAAATCAAGAGGAAAGTTCCAAGGGTAGAGCTGAGAGTTGAATCTGATAACTGACAAGTCTGTCTTATTATGACTTGAGATTGTAAGGTGAAATATGACCTGAGAAACTGAACTTTTAAATTTTAGTCTTTGGTATATGGAAGTAAAGTTCATAAAATGCATAGCGATAGAAGAAAGGTAATTCAAATAATTTTGAATTTAAAGAGCTACCTAGATAATTCCTTGTTTTAATGTTCTTTGTGAGTTAAGTTTATACATATTTGAAAGGCAGCATATTCAAGAGCAAAGTATTTAATTTATCTCTTTTTGTCCTTGAATTTATGTTCAAAAGAAATGTGAATGCAGAATGTTTATCCTTGTGAATTCTTGTCAAGATACTGCAGTGACTTCATCCGGAATCCTTCCTACCTTGATTCTAAACACATAAAAATGATAGTTAAAGTATTTTTACACCATATAGATATCCCTATGGAACTGAAACCCACAACAACAAATGAAGTCTTAGCTACAGTTCTTTGAATTTCCAATATCAAAGGCTGGTGGAGGGATTGACTCTATCAGGTTAAGAGGTACGAAACTATCCTGTGTGTGGGAGAAGACGAGAGCCATGTTCAAACCTTAAAACACAAAAGTAGACATAAAAATGTTATAATCACTGCCTGGCACAACTGCCCAGGAAAGCTGGAGGGAACAGATGTCCACTTAGTTAGCACCAGGGCTAAGGCCCCCTAGATTCAGGAGTTAGAGTTGTGACACTCCTGCAGGATGACAGCCCTGAAACTCCAACACCAAAAGTGATTCTAAATGTAGGATCCCAGTTTGCAGAGTGGAAACCACTAGACATAGATGGATGATCAAGAGAAGTAAAAAATAGATGCTTGCACATATTCACAAGAACACTTATTCACCATGAATTGACATATCAGAGTCCAAAGCACAAAGAAAAACTAGTAACTTAAAAAGTAGCCAGAGAACTCAACAAATGAGAGAATTAACTTATGAGGATATGCAGATAATGCAGCAATATCTTCTGAAAAGGACGATAAAATGAATCTCCTTGAACTATTTGGAGGGGTAAAGGAAGAAATAACATTCATAAATCACCAAAAGAAAATTATGAAACAAAACACAGGTAGATATGAAAGAGATGAGGTATAAAAGTACCAATTAGAGAGCCTGGAAATTGAAAATGTTACATAAAAGGAAATAGATGTCATAAATCTTGGGTGAGTCACAAGCGTAGAGAAAATTATTGAACTGTAAGGTAATAACGAGAAAATGGCCAAATGGAACATAGAAAAAAAGGTTAAGAGAAATGGAAGATAGTTATAGATTCTTCAACATATAAATAAGTTTCAAAAGAAGAAAATGGCAAAGAGGTAATGTTTAAAGAAATAATGGCAGAGTTGTTTTCTGAATCAATGAAAGACATGAATCATTGGCCGTATAGCCAAAGAGTATTGATCAGGATAAATAAAATTAAACACACACCTAAATACTTTGTGAAATTTCCAAACAAGGATGAAAATCATTCTTAAAAGCCACCAGGGAGAAAAATCAGAATGTCTATACAGGAATCACAATTACTGATACAGGCCTTTCATCAGTACCAATAACCACCAAAAGACCAGGGAGTATTTTCAAAGGTCTGAAAGAAAATCACAGCCAACCTCAAATTTTACACATGACTGAACCACCATTTCCAGATGTGCTTTAAAACAAAACATCAAATTTCCAATGCCAAAATGATTTGTCATAAACAAATGCTCACAAAATGAACAACAAAAGATATGATAAAACATGAACCCAGAAAGAGGACTGTAATGATGGGAGTAAAAAACTTACACCATTGGGAAAAATAATGTATATTTTGTAAAAGATGAATTCAAACTTCTAAATAACAGTAATGTTTAACGTAGACGGGCTACCTAGAAAGTAAAGTGTGAAGAGGCCATTGTCTAGTTCAGGAGGAAGATAGATAATATAAATAAACTTAGATTTCGATAGAAAAGCATAAAATTAAGCATGTATAAAAAGGCACCAAATGGGATTGATTAATTTATTCAACACATATCTATTTAGTAATTAATATGTGCCAGGCAGGGTGTTAAGTGCAGAGGAACTTCAGCCAATACTCTTAGTCGAGGAAAAATTGTGAAATGCCAAATATTCTTATAAGATAGTCACTAGCCACAGAGGGACAATAACATCCATCAAGGCTTAAGGGCCTACTTTGACCTCCTTGCTCAACTTCTAACTTCCCAGGCCATACAAAAAGAAGTGAAAAAGTTGGGGGAATTCTTAGGAGTGCAGTGATCATGGGGAATATTATTCCACCCATCCATTAAGCAAAGTGAGAGGAGTTTCAAAAGAAGCATTTGCAAAGATTTGGGATCTTTTCCAGAAGGATGAGACTGCCTCTTTTCACCTGTCAATGCTCCTGAAGCTGCAGAACATCTAAACCAAACAGGTGCTGCTACCAGGGGACCTGTGAGGGTGATTCTGAGTCCTATGAAGCAAAAAAAAGGAGTGATTAATATATACTTCTGAGGTTTGAGTTATATTTGAACACGGAGCCTGATAACTAGTTCCAGTATAGAAATTTCTATAGAGATTTTTGGAATATCCCATACTGAAAGGACTTGAAAGAAACATAGTGCAGCGTACCAAAGAAGAAGATGGGGCATTTCTTGGTAAAACCTGGTGTATCCTTAGATCCAGATGAGAGAAAGGAGCCATAGGGCTGTCAGGAAAGCACTTAGAAACCCTGAATCTTATTTATGTTCTAAGATACAACCATGCTCTGTTGTAAGATTATTTTCACTTCTAAGAAGAGCTCCTTAATATAATATTGTATATATTGTATTGTTTAAATGGATGTTATGAATAGTTCTCATATAAAATTGAATTCAATAATGATTTGTATAACTAGCAATATTCTGTCAAAATCTGATCATATTTAGTTCATCATGAATAGACTTAAGGAAGTGTGAGTTAGAAGAAAGATCATGTGCGTGGGCATGGGAATTTCACAATTAGGTGAGGACATGATATGAAAGAGATCACATGTGACCATTGCTACTTTACCAAAAGTTGACTCAATGTTTTCTGGTCCATTGCCCTTCAATGCATTTCTCATTGTTTCTGACGGAATGCAGATCAACAAGCTGAGATTTCCTCAATCTAAGAATTATACATTACCCCCTACACCAACCAACAAACAAAAGATAGATAGCTTTGTTGGTTTAGATAAACATGACTTAGAAAGCTCATGGAGTTAAACTAAACCTTGCCAAATCTCAACATCACTAATCACCAGGGAAATGCAAATCAAAACCACAATGAGATATCACTTCCCACCTGTTAGAATAGCTATCATCAAAAAAACAAGAGATAAGTACTAGTGAGGATTTGGAGAAAAGGGGACCCTTATGCATTATTGGTGGGGATGTAAATTGGTACTGCCACTAAGGAAAACAGTATACAGGTTCCTCAAAAAATTAAAAATAGAACTACCATATGATCCAGCAGTTCTACTTCTGGGTATAGATCCAAAGGAAATGAAAACAGCATGTTGAAGAGATATCTGCACCCCATATTCATTGAAGCATTATTCACAATAGCTGAGAAACAACCTAAATGTCCATCAACAGATGAATGGATGAAGAAGATGTGGTATATATATAATTCAGCCATGAGAAAGAAAGAAATCCTGCCATTTGTGACAACATGGGTGGACTTTGAGAGCATTATACTAAGTGAAATAGACAGAGAAAGACAGAAACTGCATTGATTTCACTTATACGTGGAATCTAAAAAGTCAAATGCGTAGAAACATAGAGAAGAAAATTGTTGCCAGGGGCTAGGGGGTGGGAAATGGCAGCTATAAGATGAATAAGGTCTGAGGCTCTAATGTAAATCATGGTGACTATAGTTGATAATACTGGATTATATAATTGAAATTTGCTAAGAGAATAGAACTTAAATGTTATCACCATAAGAAAAAAAGGAAAAAGAAAAATATGTGAACTGATGGATGTGTTAATTAACTAGATATGCTAGATACTAGATGCGGGGAATCCTTCTACAACATACACATACACCAAATCACCACGATGTATTCTTTAAATATCTTACAATTTTATTTGTCAGTTATACCTCAATAAAGCTGAAATTAAAAAATTAACAAAATTAAATTAAAAACAGCAATGACACTAAATCATGAGACTCCCAGTGTTGTATTAATGACAGCTGTGTTAACTTGTGTAGTTTTGCTTAGTGTCCTGGAAAATCTTCTTTTTTTCAGCTTACCAAAAGAGAGAAAAATATTTCAGAATAAAAGAATATGAAGTGGGGCTATTACTATGAAGAATTATGGAGAAAAGTCAACTCTTTAATGATTGTTTATGGTAAAGTAAAATTTTGTTTAAAACATATATCACTAAAACTTAACAGCAATAAACAAGGACGGCTATAAAGCTGTACTAATTCCTGAATGCAGTCCTAATACAAATGATCTCTTGCCTGAAAAACAAAATGAAGCGTAGTTCTAGAAAACCAAATTTTTTTTTGCGTAACTGAATTATTAGCCTAAGATTCATACCTAATACAATCTTTTTCTTAGCAACCCCTTCCTGAAGATGCTTTGTAGGAACTTTTCAGTGTTTGAATATACCCAGAAAGCAATCACTAGCACATATCAAGACTGCTAAACGCACCTGATGGATTCTGGGAAATGTGGGTCCTGGTCGAGGGAGATGGAGCCAGAGCCATAGGACAAGGTATTGTCAGGTTATTTTCAGTAATTTTGCAGAATACGACTTTTCTGAGATGGATTTCTCAGAATGTCTTATTCCAAAGCCTGTAAAATTTTAATTAACCCTCTTTCTGATTCTATGCTCCCCAAGCAACTGTCAACTTATGAAGCTCAATAAAATGGACTTCAATTATTTATGATTTCTCTGACAGTATTTCTAGAAGTGAATTATTACTCAGTCCTGATTTTGTTTTTTGGTTCCCCTGAGGTTTGCATATAATAACAGAGTTTCTTGATTGTAAATATGTTGACACACCTGTCAGTGTAAATGTTTTATTTTTCACTATAAATTTGGTGATTTAGCAATCTCTTGTTTACCTTAGTTTTTTGGATATTTTATTTAGCATGCACACTCCTCTGGCTCAGACCTCATCACTCATGAACGGGAATGAAATAAGAACCTGGGATCCCAAAATGATGTTACCAAATTAAGGTACTATCTCATAAGATCCAACAGAGTTCAAACCAACCTTCCTTGAGACCACACTGCTTCCACTTCCTGACTCACTCTACTAGTTTGTATAATTCCTGTTTTACAAAGAAAACCCCATGAAGTCAGATGTGAGGATATATGGATGGTAACAGAGCTAGAGGAAACAGAACTAACATTTCATGGAGTATCTAACTACAAGTCATATGCTGTGCCCAATATCTTATGCAGATTGTTCTATTTAATCCTTACTATTTCCTGCATAGATTTAGAAGGTTGCATTGTCTGTTCCACTGGAGAATAGAGGGATCATACACACAGCTAGCAAGGAGTGTCTTCCCAGGGCGTCTGTGAATGGGGTTGATATTAATGTGTGGTTCCTCTACTATTTATATCAGAGTCAGCTTGAGTGTTGATTAAACGTATGGATCCCCTCCTCCCACACACAAAACACACATGCATAATACCCTCAACCTCCATAAAATAACAGCAAAATGATGAAGTCAGAATCTCCAGGCTGTGACTCTGGAATCTGTATAATTAACAAGTAACCCTGGGTGAATTCTGTACACATTTAAGTTTGACATTCACTCTTATAATCAGCTGTCCCTTTGGAGAAAGAACCAATGTGAAAAAAAGAGGCATTGCCACTATCCTTGGTTACTCTTTCTTCATTTTTCTTTTGTTTTTTCTTCTTTTTGTTCTTACCATCAGGCATGAGTTAAAGTTTCTTTCGCTCAGTTCTGACTTATAGTCCCTTTGTGGTTATGACTCACCCCAAACACTTTGAAACTGAACTGCAGCAAAATCAATAAATCAATGTAATTAAATCAGAGTCATAAAGAATATTACTCAACAGTATAAGAACTGTACCTACTTGCCCTAACATGTGTTTCTTTCCATTTCCTATCCTGGGAGCAGACACAATTCTCAAGTGAACAGTTTCAGAAAATATCTTGACAGAATCTCGAGAGGTACTTGAGCTGCTGGTGCACAGTGATGCTGACTGTGACTTAAGGCTCCCTGGGGGCCAATCACAGAGCCGTAAAAAGGTGTAAATCCAAGGAAGAAAACACAAAAGGAACCAAAGAAGGGCTGGTGAGGAGTCTGCAAATAATAATGGGAGGTACATAAACAATTTCTCCCGATTTTATAAAAGCAACATATATACAACTTAGGCAGGCTAAACTACCCTGTTTTGAGTCGTGAGAACAACAGAAAGGCACTTGAAGTTTCTCTACCTTTTCTCGACTTTCAGACTTTAAAACTTGAATTACTTAAGTTGTTAACACAGTATGAGCAATCTGCATATATCTGGTGCACTGAATTTTCTTCACCAGCTAATACTTGATTCAGTTTTGTCTTCCACAGCATGCCATTTAGAGTTTCCATGGCTGTAGCCATTTTTCACTTGTCTCAGGGTCTCCAATAAGAAAGCACTCGAACAATTACATAACATAGATTCCAAACTTTTATAAACTGCTTCAAAATGACATTTTCAGATGGTTTCTGTTGCACCAGAAAACTAAGTTGTTATGGTTTAAAAGTGTACAAGGGCAGTGTGACAGTTCTATATACTATAGAAAAAACTAAATGGACAATGATAATAGCTTCTTTCAGCCAGGAAACTACAATAGATCGTTCTTCTTTACACATTACTAAAGGTAGACTGAAAAATATAGCCTATGCGATTTTTTTTGGTTTCTGAGCTTCATTTAACTTGATGAATTGACAAAAGCCTCAGACAGCGGCTGAGACGGAGAAAGACTGGGAAAGCGTGTCCATAGGTGGAAAAGCGTGACCCTGAATCAAACTGTGAATGAGCCTGTGGGGGCAGCTGAAGAACAGGAGCATCCTTTGCCCTCGTTGGGGAGTAATTTCCTCTTCAGGACTGAGAAGACAGTCTATCTTCTTTTCAGCCTTAAAAGATTTCTAGGAGAAATAAAGTGTTCGCAATTGCATGGTCTTTCGCATAACACAGATGCTGAGATTTCAAATTCCAAGGGCTATCAGAACTGATAGCTTGGGAGAGAACGTGACAGGTTGAGTAGGCACACCTGCTAATAGCAGGGCAGAGCATGGTTATGCTCTGGGTCTTGTTGTTTGTATCTTTGACGTGTGAGGGGTGGAAGGATCACGGGGACAACCTGTAACTTAACACTAAGTGTCCTCAGGGACAGCAGACTGCAAAGGTGCAGTATTGTGTCTTTGTAGAAGGGGATGCCCTAAGTGAGAAGAGGTAGGAGGCATCACTTTCCTGTCGCATCATTGCATAGTTTGTGGGACAAGAAGAAGAAGAGATATGCATCTTTGGGGTGTCCTGGAAACGTGGCTCTTGAGTAACAGAATAACTAAGATTACTCTGGCTGTTCCTTCATCTTCCTCTTGGTTTTCTCCATAGCTATGATTTGGGCTCTGCTCTCTGTCTCAGGAAGCTTCCATTTTTTCATTCCCTAAAATCAATCCATTTCCCTCCACGGTACAGTGGAGGAAAGTTTTCATGGGAAACCCTGATTCTCATGCCCTGGGAACTGCTCTGTCCTTGAAAAGGCACTGTCCCCTTTAATACCTGTTCTAAGAGAAGCCATCTACTGCCTTATATTGCAAAGAACAGTTTGAGACATTTAAGCAAGGACAACACCAAAATTAAGCCACAAAAACAGAATTCTCTTCCCACACCCAAGGGATAACAAAAAGAATATATGTGAAGTATATTTAAGCTGACTAATAAGTGTTATCCTGCCTTTCTCTCTGAGGCCATAGGCCCAGCCCCATCAACGTGCCAACTCACTGGGCTGTGACAGTTATCACATTAGCAGTTGCTTCAGAGAAGCCTACACCTGCCACCCTCCTTGAAACCTATGTGCAAACAGTGAGGCCCAAAGAGAGAAGAAAGCTCTTCACCAGCCTGCCTTGGGCTTACCTTGTGGGGTCTGATTTTTCTGCTTAAGGATCACACTTTTTCCCTGAATAATTGGCAAGGGATCTGGAGTGATTACTATATTCAATGGAGAGCCTGGGTCCCTACTCCCAGGAATGTGATCTACTCTGTTGCCTCAGTAAGATAACCTTATCAGAATGCACTAATAATATTCCTAAGCCAAAGGTGTATATGTGATAGAGTGTTTGGTGGGTAGGGAGCATCACTGTGGATAAAACATTCCCTTCCTCTGCCTGAGAGAATTTCTCTTCTTTGGGGATGAGAGGTCAGAACGGAATCAATAAACAGCCAAAAAAAGCAAAGCAACATCCTTGAGCTTTCTCGTCCTTAAGATCTGTTTCTTTTGCCCTCATGGCCACTTCTCTCCATCTACTAACCACAAAATGTCCCCCTGCCATAGCCAACAGAAGCCAGGTAAGACATCCTAAAAGTTAAAACTCAATGTGAGAGACAGTGAAGGATTGAGAATTGTCTACAGCACTTCTCATGACTTTGTCTTTCTCCCACCACCTCTTGTGCACGACCTCAGCTCCTAACTGCTAACCCCGATTCCTCTTGACACAATACATATGGTATAAACAATAGCTGGTGATCTGCACAAATAATATCTTCCTTTCCTAGAACCACCCTTACTAACTATTACTGAAATCACTCAATCAGCAACTCATCCGCCTGCCAAACCTCCTTAAAACGTTCTACCCTCATGACCCAAGTGAGCATGTTCTTTTGGAGCCTTCTCATGCCTGGCATTTTCAAGTAAAGATTTGTGTTCACGGTGCTTGATTGATTTTCTTCCACACAATGGATAAAACATACACTCAATATTTCTTCCTCTGAATCAAATCATGCTGCCTTTGCAGATCTTCAGCATCACACCCTGTGTTCTCAGGTAATATTGTGATTCTTCTTATTTTCCAATGTACATTTGGCCTCCTTTCAGCTGTATATGTTAGTTTGCTTTTCAAATAGCTTTTAAAGTCTATTTACTGGGAACCCCAAAGCAACTCTTGGAAAGAGGGGAAGTTGGGATTCTACCCGTGTATGAAGCAGAACTGTAAAAGCGATGTGCTAATGAGACATGTCGGGTAAATGCCCAATTCCTGGCTGGAGGGACTCATTTTCTTCCATACGCAGATCCTCAACAAATACCAAAAGCCCTATTTCCAAGTTTCTGGTATGTGGGCCTTTTTTCTCATAAGCACCACTGCTGACTTTGTCCCAGCTGAAACCATCACTCCTTTGAACTATAACCATTGCCTCTTAAGTGGTAGCCCTGCTTCCATACTAGCCCCCTGCAATCTATTTATTTCATTGCAGTCCGATTACTTTTTGAAACATACAACGGAATGTGCCACTCCTCTGCTTAAACCCCCAAGGCTTCACACCACACTGCTCTTTGTGTTTCCTGGAAACACTGAGCTCATTTTTCTCTACCCTTGATGTGCCCTTGGCATCTTTACTCTCACATCCTCCCAAGACTGGCTTCTTCTCATCATTCAGGTCTCTGCTTAAAAGGCCCCTCATCAGAGGTGTCGTCTGGAATATTGAATCTGAACTCTCCCTCGCCCTTCCGTCACTATTTACCACATTAACTTGTCCTATTTATTTAGTCGACTTTTTGGAGCATCTTTAAATATTTTATTTTGTTCATTTTTATTTGTTTAATAGCCATTTCACTCACACTAAGAATGCATGCTCCACAGGGCCAGAAACTTGTTTGTCTTCTCTACAGTGGGAATTTCAGTACCTAGAACAGACTTGCCATATAGTGGCTACTCAGTTAAATTCTATTCATTTCTTAATTTTTTCATGTCTAATCTTTACTTTTGCAATAAGAATATACCCAATTTTTCTTCTCTTAGAGTCCCTTAGGCAGTAACTTCAGCTTCTTACGTGCTTATTTATGTTATTTTCTTCCTGTTGATGGAATTTTCTCCCTGTGTTTGTTTTTTTAAGCAAATTATTTGTGATAATAGTAGATTCCAGTTTATTTTTATTTGATTATTATTATTATCATTATCTACTTATACAGAGCTTATAATATGCCAGTAATTATTCTAAGAACTTTACAAACATTATCTCATTCACTAACATCCTTGTGTGATTACATAGATACTTTTATTAACCTTATTTTACACACAGAGAAAGGGAGGCACCAAGAGGATAAGTAGTGCTCATGACCACATGGATAGTAAACAGAAGAGTCAGGATTTAAACCCAAATCCAGGTAGTCTGTCTCCAGAGTCCAAGTTCTTAAATGAACAAATAGATCAAAACTCAAAGCTGACATATATTTAAAATACATTCTCATATAGGTTCATTCCTTTTCAATCATGCTTTTCTGAGAATTTCTAACTCTTAAACAAAGGGCATCCATTCTTTCAGGGGAGAAAAAATATGGCCTGGAATAAAAGGTTTACTCATCATTTTTGAACCTCATACCTAATGTTTTGGGAATCCCAGTAATTACAATAATTTTAAACCCAGGCCCTGCTGAGAAAAAGATTTTTTCTAAATTCTCAGATCTCACTTTTACTCAGATCAGATGTCAAAGAGATGATCATTGGGCAAAGGTAAAAAAGCGGTTGAGGATTATCACCTAAGAGTATTCGCTTCCAAAAGTAAAGCCTCCGGAAAATTTTATGTTGAGGGTGAGGTAGGGGGAAGAGATGAAAATCTCAACATTAGGGTCAGGGGCTATTGCCCTTAGCAAAGTCCTTTATTCTACATGGTGTTCTGAGGTCTAGAGAGGTCGGTTTATGGAAGGTATCTTGGTTGTTGGACTGTACAGCAGACCCTCAGAGACTGCAACGTGATGCAGAAAAATAAGCTGCAATATCCTGGACTTTGGAGGCCATGGAATACCTGAAGGTAAATGATGGAGTATAAAAGTCTAGGATCAGAATATAGGGGCTGAAAACCTCTTCACAGAGGTCTCTGGCATGTGGCAAAAAGTTACCCACTAGAAACAGGCAGGACCAACCAAACTCAGTGGACACCAGACCCTGACACAAAGAGAAGAAGCCAGGGCAGCCCTGGACCCTGTGAAGATCAGTAGAAGTCCAAAACACAGCTTTTGGACCAACTGTGTCTCTAGCCAAACACATTCATACAAACTTTCTCTTACATTCAGATTCAAGGAGGGCAACAGGTAAACTTTATAGGGGGGAGAATACGCAGTATGGCTTTAAATGTTGATTATTTTGACCTTTCAATGACTTTTTATTCAGAAGAGTTTGAGTTAATCTGAAAGACCCACTTAACTTGGGAAACCTGGGAGACCTTGGGAGAAAAATGGAAGCTCAAGAGAATTAGAGCTTTTTCTTATAAAACATAAAGAGAAATATTGTTTTTTGAACACCCAAGATATAGTGTATGCACATTTGCAATTCTGTTCCCTAAGAGAAGTAAAACTAAGAATTCACAGATGAGATGTGAGTGAAAAGAGGAAGCAGACATCCAGGCTCCCTTGTGTATTATATTAAAAGAAACATTGAGTGCCTTTAGGCACAATGCAACATATTACAGCAATTTTAAAAGATCAATATGAAGACAGCAGTCATGCATGTAAAATCTTCTGAGATATATTGGCTATATGATCAGATTCCATTCCCACGTGAAAGAATATATTTGGAAAGCAATGAAAGCCTATAAATAGAAACAGGCATTTCCATCCATAGGAGGGCCAAGGAAAAATTGATGCCAAGGTTCAAGGAAGCATTGATCTTCCAGAGTCCTTTCTCTGTCTAATAAAATGGCAACACGAATGTGTGCATAAATTGTACATTTGGCTGGCACATTAGTGAATATTTTTACAACTAAATCTCACCACTCAGGTCTTACTTAAGGGTATGGAATAGAGCAAGGTATTTACAACACTCTTGCAATGGGTCAGTTGAAAAGAAAGGCTGCACATGTTTTATTCTGCTTCAGAGAGAGTTTCATGAATAGCAAATTGGCTCTTTTCCTAATTACTGTCCTGGAATCAGCTGCGGAGTGCAACACCATAACCTACACCATCCCACAAAAGACACGGCAGAGGTTAAGCGATTTTGTCGTACATCCAAAACAGTCTTCATATAGCTTCATTGTTCCTTTAATGAATTGAGTCATTCACTGAAAATGCACATTTTTACTATGTCCAAGATACATTATCTAAAGTGTTAATTTTCACTGCCCCAAATTGAAATATGGAAGGAAAATATAAACCATAGCCATATGAACAATTGTAGAGTTCTATTGTTTAGCCAACCACTTATTAGGTTTGGCCAGATACATTGATGAAGGAGACAATGAAAAGAAAAAATAAATGAAAACTTTGAACGTGGTATGGTGTTAACGTAAATTAATGTCATCCTGAATGACTTTCTTTACATCATAGTCATATGACTAAAGGAACAGCTACTTGAATTGGTGGTCCACACTTTTATGTTTATCCCAGACACTAAGGGAAAACTGATAAGTAAAACCTCTAATCTTGGATGCCTGATAGTACAGTCTAGTCTGTATTACTTTTTTCTTAATCATTCCAAGAAGCAGAATTACAGAGATGTCATAGAATATAGGGGTCCAATCCAAAATAATACAGCTTTACTCAAAAGCCAGCATAACTGTGGGCAGTTTGACTTAACCATGGAAGTGACATTGGTTAAGCTTTCTGAATGAGATTGCTGCTGTTGCCACCACGAAACAAATGTTGTAGGGGCTGGGGGAATTAAATTCACTACATATTGGCAATGAAGTGCAGAACAGCAGTATATTTGAATCACATCTGGGTACCAGACTAAATTCTTGTCTTTCTTGTTAAAGTGTGTTTGCCATATAGCTCACGCTTACATCAGTAGTCAAATCATGTACATTAACTCAGTCAATTTATTGTTTCTGCCTGGAACATAGTGATTTCCAAATGTACCATTTTTATAATTGTTTTCTAGGCCTGAAGGCATGGCAAGGCGTCAGCAATGTCTTTCCAGTAGCTTATTGCTTCCTCCTTGTCAGATTCACTGTTTCTGACTGGGTTAGCACTTTCTGTCTAACACTTTTACTGTGTTATACAGTATGCCATGTCTCAAGTCACACTGGAGCCAAGAAGGAAAAAAACAAAATGATGAAATGCAGCTAAACAGTTTTGCTGACATATTCTTGTCTCATTTCATTCACAGAGTGTGAACCCCTGGAGTTTTACAACCATTTGAAATTCAAAGGCAAATGCTAAGAGCACACCATCATAAGAATTGGCACCAATGAAAAAGTTTCTCAAAACTGCTTTGGCACTGCCCCACTGAATGTTTTCGGCACAAGTAGAAAGCTGACACCATTCATAGACAACTCATGGGTCCACCCAAAAGAAAGATGCTGGATGCAACGAATTTCTTCCCTTGCAATTACTGTATAAGCATAACCTTGAAGGTTGTAAGAAGTATGGTTTTTCTCTCAAGTGTGTTTTGTGGCATCCCTTCTTTATCATGAGAGGTTTGTCCTCTCATATTTTCCCTAGAACTTGAACGTGCATTTTGGAAGGCTGCTGGTGATTTTAAATTTCAAAAGAGATAAACATGATTCATGTACTATGACTCATCCCTCTTAAAAGTTCTAATTGTATGAACTACATCCTTCAAAGCCTCCTACAGATACATTAAATATTAATAAACATATTTAAAATCTCCATGAGGTACAATTCCTTCATACTCACTGATAAAAATATAACTGATCTTCTACTTTATGTCTACAACTCAAAGTAAAGCTAAGAAACTGGTAAGCCTTGCATTTTTCACATTAAACTTGAAAACATCAGCTCTAACATCCCAGTAGCCATACCTTGTGTATCAATGGCAATCAACTCCACTTGCATATTCATGGTTTTCTATAATTTCCCCTTTGTCGCTTCAAATAAATAAAGTTGAAATTATTTATTGTATTTGTACACTTATTTTATTAATAAATTCATTCCTTTTAAAATAATGTAAGCTTTCATCTTGTAATAATGGAAGAAAGAAGTGATCATGGTCTGAGCCATTTAAAGAAAACCACTCCCAGTCACTGTCTGTCGTATTATTCTCTCATTTTGCTCAGGATACACCTCAAACTCTCTAATCATCCTTTTGGTTAGTTTACCATCCGTCTCCCCTCATTAAACTCAAAGTTCCATCAGGGCAGGACCCTTTTGTAACATGCTCAAAACTGTATCCCTTCCACCTAGGACCTAGACGAGTAACTGATACTCAGGTGGTATTTAGAGAATATTCATTGAATGAATAAATAAATGAGTGAATCCACTGTTCACAGTGAGATTAATCAACTAAAGTCTTATCCACAGGAAATTTTTAAGGTTGAGATTGATTGTATTTTGGGGCCATGGAAGAGAATGTTCCTTCACCATTCTCACCACTTAAGACCAACATTCAAACAGAATTGATCTGCTGGACATAAAAATCATTTTGGGGACTTTCTATAATATTATTCATCCATTGGGCAACTGGGGATATTAAAATTAATGAATTACTCAGCTTTCTATGAGAATATCATAAGTGTTATGAGTAATCTAGAATAGTACTACCTAATAGGAATATACTGTGAGCCACACGTGTAATTTAAAATTTTCTAGTAGCCAATTTTCTGGTCAAACTTTTACTTTTAAAAGAAGGAAGAAGAAAGATGTTATGTGAATAACATGATGATGAATGATTGTGTCCCCCTCAAACTTCATATGTTGAAACCCTGATCACCAAGAGATGGTATTGAGAGGTGGGGCTTTTGGGAGGTAATTAGGTTTAAATGAGGTCATTAGCGTGGAGCCCCCAGATGGGATTAGTGTCCTTATAAGAAGAGGAAGAGACTAGAGCTTTCTTTCTCTCCTTCATGTGGGGACACAGCAAGGAGGCTCCTCTGCAAAGCAGAAAGAGGGTCTTCATGAGACACTAAATCTGCCAACACCTTGATCTTGAGCTTCCCAGCCTCTAGAACTGTGAGAAATAAATGTTCGTTGTTTAAGCCACCCAGTCTATGGTATTTTGTTATAGCATTTAGAATTGACTAAGACGGTAATGATAGAATTAATTTTCATATATTTAATCTAATATATTTTCAAAATATTTTAGCATACAATTACATAAAACTATTATCAGTGAGATTATTTACATTCTTTTACACTAAGTCTTCAAAATCCAGTGTGTATTTTATACTCATAGCACATCTCAATTTAGACTAGTTACATTTAAGTGCTCAATAGCCATACATGTTAGTGTCTATCATATAGGACAGAATAGAACTAAAATGAGGAATTTATTATTGGGGTTAGACCCCATATAATAATAGGAACTGATGGAGGAGTCCATGCAAGATTTAACCTCTCTGTTTAATGTTGACCCTGACGTCTCTAAAGGTTAGCCTGATTGGCAGCTAGAGAGGAAACTTTCTTTGTGGACAAGAACGTAGAGTGGAGCACATGGGGACAAAATACCACACGAGTATGTTTCTCACCACCTCCAACCTAGATGTCATAGGTGCCTTGTTTGACAGGCTGGGGACCTTCACCATGGATCTACCCACTCATGTGGTCCAAAACTCAAGAGTTGTTGAAAGAAAAGAAACTGGTGGGAGGTGGGGAAGCTACAGGTTCAGACTCTGTCCCGCACTTAGAAGGTGAGGTAAAAGATCAGTGACAACAGGTGCCAGTTGCCACAGTGTTTAAAGCCCTGCTTTAAACTTTAAAGCATAAAAATATGGCTATTGCCTTACTTCTGCCTTTCAAATCTTATGCAAAATGTCTTTTATGGCCAATGCAAATCTCAACCTCTACAGGGAATGAATTCTGGGAAATGTAGTTCAGGCTTAACTAAACTGATACAGTATCAACGCATCACAGGCAGATAAGAAAGCTTACTCTACTGTTTCTAAGTCCTATCGAAATTGAAATTATTCTTCGAAAATATCATCTCAATAATATTACAACATAGGGGTTTTCAACAGATGTTCTAATGAAACCTCCTGTGGTGCACAAAACGTTTTTACGCTGAGAAATTAATGCCTGCAGAGTTTGTGTTGGTATATTTCTCCTTTCCCTGCTTCTTCTTCTTTTTTTAAAATTGACATGACAGATACTGACACAAAATCACTTCAATGCCGAGATCATGATGAGTATAAAGAATCACCTACAGAGCCCAGGCAGAATGGATGAGTGCTAATTGCACTTGAAGTCAAATTTCTAATGTGATTTTTAATGTAAAAGTATCATAGGCTTTTAGAACTAGAAATGGTTTTTTAAAATTATCAGACTGAATTTCTAGATGAGGAACTGAGACCCAGAAACATGAATTGAGTAACCGCAAATCATTTGATTATGCCCCTATTCAGCAAAAACTAGGGCTCTGTTTTGCAGAGATCTAATATACAATAACTGAAGTAAAATGAGAAAAACAAATAAGGTTATTCACTGAAACAAGGATTGCTCTCCTAATTGAGTCTCATTCAACGCAGATACATAATATCTGTTTGTAATTACTACTCACAATACCATTAATAACTTACCTATATAAATGAGTGCAGGGCATTTTAAGTGACAGGTAAGCTTAAGGCACACCTCACCAAGGAAAAGATAAATGTTCAAGCGGAACACTCTTAATTGCAACAGAATTAAATAGAATACCTTATGAATGGTTAAGGTTAGATAACCTTCTCCCCACTTGCCATCATTCTCGTTTTCCTTTCATTTTATCTTCTTTTTTCTCTCAGATTTCCTATTGAGAGAGATCTTCAGAGGTCTTTACTTACCCGACGTTGGGGTGAATCTCATTGGGAAGAAGTGGAACTACTAGGAGCACTCGAGATAGAAGCGAAGAGAAGGAGAAGGTGTGTACCTTGACTCCAGTTTGTTTTTTCTGCTCCTATGAGTTGGCTGCCTAGAACAGATGCTGTCTTCTGACACGTTTGACAAAGGCATAGCCTGAGGAAAGTGCCTGCCATTCTCATTCAGCTCCCAGGCAGTACAAGGGGGTCTTCCTGTTGAGCAAGCTTGCCTGTGAGACCCCCATTGTGAAAGAACAGTGGCCTAGCAAGGAACATTTCAGGGCAAACTAGAAGTCAAATAGAAGTCACAGCCAGGCCTGAGAGGCTCTGAAACACTATCAAAAATTGAAGCAAGAATATCCATATCAATGGCGACACAGAGAAGATCTTCCAAAACAATTGCCTCTACAGCCTGTGCTGAGAGAACAGAATATGAATAACAAAGAAGCCTCTGACTTCTTGTCTTTAGTGACAACAGGGGCAGAGGTCAACATCACCCCAAAACCAATACTGATAGCAATCTTCCCAATAAATTTATGTATTCTCTTGTGTGGAAGAAGGGGAAGAAAGACTCTGTGTGATAGGAGAAATAACTCAGGCAAGAAATTTGAATTTTGAAATAGTTATCTATTTACCCCAATGAGATCACATTATCTATAAAGAGGCTGTTTTAAGCTGAGAGAGTCTGTTGCTTTCAAATGGGTGAGTTAATTGACTTCTCAGTGGGTAAAACGGGTAAAATGAGGATCCTTGTATCTATTATGAAGGGAGTTTGAAGTAAGATTAGGTTTAGTTATGGAAAATAACCGTACTTTTTTTTTTCTTTCCCCCGTGTGGGAATTTAAGTGAGTAAATTCTCAACCTTGTGCTGTGAGTATGATGAGGGAATGTGATGAGTAGGATCAAGTTTGCATGGTGAGTATGAACATGAAGAGTTTTTTGTTTGTTTCCCCTTCAGGCTATGGATTAGCAAAGCTTGTTGGAGGGAATGGATAGACAGAGGTGTGTGAGGGCAAATAAGACTGAGAAGACCAAATTTGGAAGAAGCAATGAGAACTAGGCAAAAGCAGACGGTCAAGGGATAGACCAAGTATGAGCATAAGTATGTTTAGAATGCAGGGCTATATGAGTATAAGTTCTATTTATAAATTAAATGCTAACTTGTTATAAAAAGAATACCTGCCCACTGAAACATTTCAAATCTACAGAACACAAACAAGACAACCCCATCCTATAATATGAATCATGTCCTGTGCCTCTTTCATCTAAGAACTTTGCCATAGTTAATAAACACCACTTATATAATTGACTATTCTTTTTCTCAATAACATTGCAGAAGAGGCATTGATGCCATCTCATAACACTTTTTATAAACATTACTTTTAATGACTGTACAATAATGACTATATCCAATAAGATAGTTGTACTATGATTGACTTTTCATTTCTTTCAAAGAACTTGGTTATTTAGAGACCATGATGGTCTTTTGATGTGTCAACTTGGTTAGGCTACCATCTGCAGTTATTTACTACAGGCTAACCCAGTTGTGAGGGTTATTTTGTAGATGTGATTAAAGTCCATAATCAGTTGACAATCAGGGAGAATATCTCGGATAATCAGGGTGGGCTTAATTTAATCAATTGAAAGGTCTAAAAAATGGAGCTGAGGCTTCCCCCTCTAGACCTAAGGTTCCCCTGTGCCTGGAGTTCCAATCTGCCTTTCCTGCCCTGTGAACTTCAGACTTGCCTAGCCAGCTCCTCCCAAGTGCAGTTGTATAAGCCAACTCCTTGCAATATCTATTAATATATATTTCCTACTGGTTCTACTTTTCTGATTGAACTGTACTGACACAAGAAGGACATTTTACTTTTTAGAAACAACATTGCCATGGAATATATTTTAAGGTAGGAAACAAATGACCAAGAGAAGCTCATCAGCCTAGTGAATCCATGAAGTACATAGAAAAAACAACCCAAAACTGTAAATTTGAAATCTCTTAGAAACATCTGTAAATACTAGATCTGAAATGCCAAAGAAATTGAAATGCAGAGGTGATGGCTAACCATGCTAACCTAGCCTTGCTTTTTGGATGATGAGGGAAGAGTGAGGAAGAAGGGGGAAAAGAAACAAGTTCTAATTGATTAACATAACAAATTCTTCAAATTTAGACTGTGAGAGTAACCAAAAGCTGAGATTTTCCTCCTGGTACCATAAAGCCTGAAAAGTATTGCAGCCATGCTGATGTGCTAACTCAGCTGGAAAGGTTTCCACATCCGTTCACAACTGGAACACATGGATTGCCTCTCTCCTCTCAGGCTGGCTTCCTATTTCTGATGAAATGCAGAATATCTTGTCCCTGAAAATGCAAATAAACTTACCCCCACAGAGGCACCTGCACACAAATGATAAAGGGAGGCCATGAAGTATTTCCTTTGGTGAATTACATATTAGAATTACACTTTCCATTTCTAGGAACTTCACATTCTTACCTATTGCCTTCTTCAACATTTTCTGTGTCTGGCTGCAGAAACTGATTAGGAAGCAAGCCCAACTGGAGATTTGAAATGATACTGTATTGACTTTAAAAATATATATATAAGGGAGACATAGCCAGCAGAGAAATGTGTAGTAGCACTCTATTTGATTGTAGTTAAGATCATATCTTGTTTTCTCTGTTTCAAGGTAGCAAACCATGAATACTCCTTGCTTCCTTCTCAATTACACTCAACTAAAATTTATTGGGTGTTACTCATTTTAAAGGGCTGAGGGAAGAGAAGCAACACTATGCTGTAGGGACTTTGTCCTTTGTTTGCTGTCCCTTAAATTCTGTCAAAAAGAATTTTCCAAGATAAGTATCATTATAGATGAAGACACTGATGCCACAGACAATGAGTATCATTTCCAAGGCAGAAACAGGATATTAACCAAGGCCTGCTCTCTTTTTACTCTGCTGCATTGACACTGTAAGAAACATGTGTATTCTCTAAATGTCACATTGAAATTAAATCTCATTTTAGTAAATATACTTATGAACTATCTACTAAAAAGAGCTATCTACTGGAAGCTCCTTTTGTAGAACAAATGTCATCCTTACTGACTTTACTCATCCCTTTTTCCATTTACTTTTTCTTTTTAATTTTGAGAAAGATATAAATGAATATTTTCTTCCTAACCTATCCTCTCCATTAACTTCCTCCTAGGATTTGATAAACACAAGTAAAGAGATCATTTGCTGAAGCTAAGCAAAAGTGTGCCCACAGCTCTCATGTGCCTATGGACCATCTACAGAGAAGCAATTCACTACCAGTACGGACAGTTAGATCAGACCCATGAAGGGTCCTGAACAACTTATACCAAATACATTATCTATGTAAATAACTCCTGTCTTCCTGTTCCTCTTCCCACAACCCAGAGTAATCATAAAAATATTTTAAAAAATAAATGGTGAATATGAAAGACAGTTTTAGGAATGACTATCTACATAGTCTTCTCATCACGTTATTTGATTAATTTAACTTTCAATAAGCTTTTGGAATATGAGACTCCCATCCATTTATATTCAGGAAGTTTGCATAATAGTCAAAGGAGTACATATCAGGAAATATCTTTATTTAAAATAGGAAGTGTTGGCTCAATAGAGATAAGATGTGAACAAATATTCACAATGAAATATTGATATGTAAATAGATTTTGTATATAATTAATGCAAATCTAACTATCTGGCTAATCTACATGTATGTTTAAATCAATACGTACTTGACCTCTTACTTGTAGACATGACATGCAAATTGTTTAGCGTAAGAAATAATTGAAAGAACTATTTTGCAATTTGATGTTCTTGGAATCAAGTTTCCATTTCAAACATTTAATTTCTATTATGTGATGAAAAATAGCTCCCCTAAAGAAAAATGCTTTTGTTTTCTTTGTTCAAAAGTACATTTCATTTAGCCATAGAGTTCTGAGCTCTCAATTGCTTTTGTTTTTTGTTTTTGCTCTTTATCTGACTGAGGGCAGATGAAAAGAGAACAGGAAGGGTGTAAAGTCCTCTTTGATACCTGAAGGATTCCTAAGGGTTCTTTTATTTGTTGATGGCTGGGACTTTCTCATTTACGTCCTTTCGGAGAACAAACCATGTAGCTGCCATAACATACCTGTGTCTGGGTAACCTTTTGCACTAGACTGCTGTGTATGGATTAACTCGTGATGGTTATTGACTCAGAGTTCTCACAGCAGCCCTCTGAGCTGAGGGCAGAAACCAACCTCTTCCACTTCTTACTATAACAACAGCACCTAAGCCAATTTCTAGAATCATTAGATATTAATTATGATAAGAAATACATACACTTTTCTTTCCTGAAGTTAAATTCTGAATTGCTAATAGTTTACAAGACGTTTGGCTGAAGGTTTACCTTAGAAAGCTTACTAACTAAATAAGAAAACACAATTGTTAGGACAAGGTCTAAAGCCCTTTAAAAGGTGTAAGTCTTCTGATGCTGTGCAAAAATTATAATTTGCATATAAACCATTGGTATGACAATTAGAATTATTTTCTTTTCACGAAAGCAAATGAAGGACTTCTAAGGGGTAGCAATATTTTAGTCTAATTTTAACATTGGTTTGTGTTTGAATGTGGTAAAGCATAATTTCTTTAAATATTTTTAATTCTGATCTTTTTCATTTGCACCCCTGCCCCCCTTCTCAGTCTCTATAGGAAAAAGGAAGAAAATCTTGTCACAGGAATAGTGAATTTGTAGCTCAAATCTCAAATCTCACTGCTTGGACAGCCACAATCTGCTGTTCATTTCATAGTGCTATGCGAAAAACTTCTTGAATGCAATATAGAGACTCAATTTTTAGGCTTGTTACAAAGTCAGAATATAGCTCCTCTAACAAAGGATGATATTGAGGCTTACACACTGGTATTTATTCAAGAACATACTACTGGATACTAAGCTTGTCCCTTTTGTACAAATAAAGAAAACGTAGTGTTTTGACTCTGATTATTGACATCTTTTGCATTATTAGGTCCCCAAAGGTCTTAATGTCAGACATGCAATATTATTTAGGCAACATAACGTAGTGTTTAAGAGTACTCTCTTTGCAGTCAGAATAATAAGATTTGAATCCCAGATTTATTGCTTTCTATGTGACCTTGGGAAGGTTACAAACTTTTCCTAGGCCTCACTTACCACACCAGTGAAATGATGCTATGAATCTCACTGAAGGAACTGTTTTGAAGACACAATGAGGAAATGAATTTAAATCTTTAGCATAATGCCTGGCACACAGTAATTGCTTAAAAGGGTTAGCATGTATTCCTACTGCTAACCAAGTGATAAAAATTAAATCAGTTGCAGATAAAGCCAATTTCTTGTTTCCAATACATGCAAATCAATTTTAAGAAGATAAACTTGGTCACAATTATAGATTATTACATTAATGGTACTCATTATGCAGCAATAGATAATTGACCAGAAAATTTTATCGGAAGTGGGGCTCTAATGTAATAGAAATTTTAAAAGATGTAGTACTGGCTTTGGTACTGGGTAGTAGGCAGAGACTAGAAAAGTGGCAAGGAGGCTATTGGTGAAGGTTGGGAAAATGGCAGACAAATGTTAGTGGAAGCTGGAAAGGAAGTGAAGAAATTATTATTGGAGGTTGAAAAAAAAATTATTTGTGTTTTTTGTTGTGAAAAAATTGGCAAAGCCGTATCCTGTGGTTACTTGGAAAACATAAAATGTACTCAATGAACTTGTGACTCTAAGATTTCCAGACTGGATGTTATAAATTTGCTTCTTTTAGCTGTATGCAATAATCTGCAGGAAGAGAAAGCTGAACGAAGCTAGAACATTTCGGTCTATAAGAGGTGTTAATAGAAATATAGAGGGTCCTCCTCGGTTTGAAAAGAAAACTGCATTTTCTCCAGTCTTCCCCACTAGTAAGATTCTCAAAATAAGAAATGGCCTCACAATAAGGATTAAGTCTAGCATAGCTTTAAGATCCTCTGCTAATACTCTAGAAACATTTATGGAGGTACCAAGCAGTCCCATCAGCTACACAAAATTGTTTCTAATAATCTTAAAGGCTTTGGTCATCCCAACACTCTACCCAAAAATAGAGAGAGGTTTATTTCAGAAATAATTGTAGATATGGCTTTGGAGGCATAATGCAAATAACCATTACGTGCATACGAAACTCACCACGTTTCTAAGGGAGTGCTAGCAGATTGAAGTAAAAGGGGCAGAAGCAATTCAAAATGAAAAGATATCCCTATGCCCACAGTTTTCTATGATCATGAATCAGCCTGAAAAGATAATCAGCTTCAAACAGTGGTTTGTTTCTTAAAGAAAAAGAAGTATATCTCCTAGCATAGAGCCAAGAGTCACCAAGAACAAAGATTTGAGAATCACACTCCTAAGGAACAGAGCCACATCACAAGCTAGGAACATTCTCTGCCCTTAGAAAAGGGAATCCTGAGAACAGACAGACAGCTATTTTCAGAATTGCTGTAGATCAGTGACTGCCTCTCATTTCTTAACTTTTTGAACAGGGGTGTCTATTGCAGTTATCCTGTGCTTGTCTCATCACTGTATGTTCGCAGTATGAAGGTGTATAACTTGTCTTTTTAGTTTATGGATTCCTGGAATAGCATGAACACACTAAAGGAACTGCAAATAAGAAAAATGATCAATATTCAGAACTAATACATGTAAGGAACATGAACTTCAAGACTAATGCTTTGGATAAGATATTGAAGTTCTGAAGATATTGAGGTTTGGGAAGGGTGTGAGTATATTTTGCAGATGGAGTAGGGCATCAATCATTGGACTCAGAGAGCAGAATAGGAGAAAGTGTTACGTTAGTGATTCTCAATGAATCATTCCCTCTGGCACCCATGCATTAAGGGAATGCCTTTTCACATTGACTCTGGGCTTGTCCATCTGAAATATCATGGTCAAAGGGACATCAATACACATTACACAAGCAAAGACATGATAAATGATTATACACCTGGGTTTGCCAGCTGTCACTATGTGAAGAAAAGAACACGCATGTGGAGAGAGATCCCCGGTTATGCCAGTCATCCCAACTAAGCCCAGCCTGTAGCGCTCCTTGCTAGCTGAATACAGCTGTGTGAGTAAATCCAGGTTAGATTAGGAGAAAGAAACTTTCTTTCGACCCGCAAAAATCAAGAAAAATTATATTTTCTTGTTTCATTCTCTAAATTTTGAGAACGGTTATGCTGCATAGATAAAAAATTTAAATATTAATGCCACAAATACTAACACCAATACCTACCTCACAAATTCATGCCATTGATCGCAAAGAGTCTAGCAAAAAAGAATAAGACAATTCAAGTCCTTAAAAGAAGGAAGGAAAAGAAAAAATCCAAAAGAAGGGAAAGGAGGAAAAACACTTCTTTGTTACTAATTAGTTGGATGACTACAAGTAAGCCGTGTAGCCTCTTCTCTTTTTGTTTTTAGAACATTTTTCTCATCTAGGGAGTAGTGAAACACATTTTCCTCATTTAATTTTTTTCCCATTTGAGGATTAAATGAGACAATATATATGAACCACTCTGAAAAATATAAAATATCTAGATTTAAAATACTTGTAAAGATAGATAGTAGGAATTCCATAATTGGAAACACGTTTTAAGCCCTGAGTCTAGAACATTCTTCTCTATGGCTGTGTCAAAAGCCAGTGAGGATTGTATTTTGTTTGAAATGCAATGAGCATTTTTACTGAAAAAGCCGGCAGATAATATTTTTGCATTTTTGCCAAAAGTAATCAACTTGAGAAATTATACCTTTCTCTTTCAAATAGAATGAGAAAGACCCTTGATGCACATTTTTGAAATTCTAAGGCTTTCAACAACTCAAGGCATGGGTGTTTTCAGATTTCACACTGTGATGAGAGAACCAGTTCCTCTATAGTTAGTGAAAATTTATGTCACATTATAAAAGTTAAAAATCTCAACTAACAAAGTGATCTGTAATTCTTTATTCCCCTTGCTAAACTCATGACCCCTTAATAGATCACAACTATTTTGCTGGAAAAATACTATGAGTTCTTTCAAATGTATGTCATGAATAATCCTTTCAAATAATCTCTTGAAGTAGGTTGAGTTATAACCACAAAATCCAATTTCCCTTTTCTGCTGCTAATCACAATATCTAATCTTTCCTATTTGAATATCCCTAGGCCCCTGTACCTCTAAGGAGCACAGAAAAAAATCTTGGAGGGAGTCTTGCATTATGTTTAGGTTTAAGAGAAACCTAGCCCCCACCGCCAGATGGATGAGCATTAATCTCTTTTTTCTTTCCTACAAAGCACATGTTAGAAATAGCGAAGATTGTTTCTCCTCCTCCCTTTCCCCCTCGCCCTCTGTTTCTTCCTCCCCTTCTCCCCCTCCTCTCCCACTTGCTCCTCTTCTTCTCTTCTTCCTCCTCCTTCTCTTCTTTCTTTTTAATATTCTAAATCTATGTTCTGTTTTTCCTCAACAATCAGAATGCAAATAAATTACACCAATATTTCAACAGGTCATGTCTTTCAGAATTGCGTGCTAAGAGACTGGAATCTTTTCCCTCTTCTCCATTGCACAGTAGCTTAGTGAATAACTGCAGGGAAAAGGCCAGGGAGGAGGGATTATGGTAAAAAGGAGACAGGATAGATATGGAGACACTGAAGCAAGTTAGTTTAGGGAGTAGCATAATATCCTGAACCCTTAATCACCTCTACGGTACTTCATAGACATGGTGCATGATTTTTTTCTTGTTTATTCCTTATGTTAGATGCCATTTCATCAACAACCATTTCTACAAGTACTCGGCAGGAGACCCTAGTTAGATCAGTGCTCCAGAGATTGAAGTTAGTTACCACAAATTTTCTTCTCACAAATATTGATAAATTATCTAGCTAAATAAACAAGCGATGAGTACACATGCCTTCTATTTAAGTCAAAATATAGCCTAGGCAATGGGGGAACAACACACAGCTCTAACATTAAATCATGCATTATAAACATTGAGTAAAACAAAATTTCATTTGCTTTGCCTTGGGTAAGCAATTTTACTAGAGATTAGATAACACTGGGGTATACTCTGTGGGATGCTCTTTAGTGATTAGCACTACAAGAGAAAGCACCTTTTGATTTATTGCAATGAGGATAATAATAGCTAACATTTATGTTCTAGGGGCTGTTGGAAGCACTTTACGTGCATCTCCCCATCTAATCCTCACTAAAACGCTAGGAGGTAGATATTATACTTTCCTGATTTTACAGATCAGGGAAATGAAGCCCAGAGAAATGAAACATTTTGTGCAACTTGGAAGGTGGAGCTGGGAACCTTCTACTTGAATGCCACATTTGAAATGCTTGGTTTTTAAACAAATCAATGATTATGGGACTAGTTGCAGCCCAACATAGGCATTTTAAAAAATCTAAATTTTTACAATATTTATAGTGAGTTTCACTACTTTTTAAATTATGTTTCAAAATTACAACCAAAGTAATACTGACTAATCTAATTTTTTAAAAATCTTTGGTATCAGACTCTATTATAATTATTATACCATATATATGTAAATCCTAATACAACACCTGAAAAGTAGTTTATTGTATTACAAAAATTAAAATTCTGAATTTAAAAAGTTTTATTTGAATTTTTTTTTGCATATTATACAAATACACACACACATGTATTAACCCAAGTATTGTTTTTGTCTTTTTTTTTCCTGCTGAGGAAGATTAGCTCTGAGCTAACATCTATTGCCAAGCTTCCTCTTTTTTTGCTTGCAGAAGATTAGCCCTGAGCTAGTATCTGTACCAGTCTTCCTCTATTTTGTATGTGGGTTGCTGCCAAAGCATGGCTGATGAGTGGTGTAGCTCCACACTCGGGATCTGAACTTGCAAACCCAGGCCACCAAAGGAGAGTACACCGAACTTAACCACTAGGCCATGGGGCTGGCCCCCCAAGTATTGTTTTATCTGAACTAAAATTATATTTTTAAAGAGATTCGCAATATAATATTATACTGTAGGGATACATAAGTATTAAAAGGAAGATTTCAATATCTATAAAGACAATGTGAGTAAGTATTAGGTACAGCTGTGAATATTTAGTAAAATGTTCCAGGAAATGTTATTTTGAGAGAAAATATATAGTATGATTTAATGAAAGAGAAGGAGAGGCAAAGGAAAAAAATCTCTCCTATCAGGTACAATTCTGGAATAAAATTTGAATTGCCCCAGCCACCACCTTGATCTTCTGATATCTGCCTTATTACTAGGACCTATTGAAATTACAGTAATGTTTGTAGTGCCCATATCTCACCCCTCCCCCACACCATCCCTTCCTTGCCTTCTCCCCTGCATTATTTATGGACTGTTTCCACCACCAGATGTAAAGCTCCTTTCTGACACTGACAATGTAAGGTCATCTCTTTTTATTCCCATGCCTCTTCATATCAAAAAGAAGTGCCATGTAAGAGCAAGGTTCAATTTTTAATGGAGAAATAGATGCTTTAATCTGAGGATTGTTTTTTTTAAAATTATACAATTGAAAAAGATGGATTGAATATCAAAAGGAAATAATAAATGCTTTTTAAAAATGGCTGATGTAAAAGACTGAGTCGTCACAGTATGCCAAAATTAATTTGCAGTACATGCATGCACCAGTGATTAAAAGGTTTTAGAAGCATTGAAGAGCTCCTAATCTCAGTAGCCAGGTGGCAGGGCAGAATGGGTGGGTAGCCACTCAGGAAGCTCATGCTAAAAGCTATTTACTAACCAGAGTACAAGCAGTTTAATATTGTAACAAATGGCATGACTGTACCAACTCTACCAGTGGAATATCAGCTCTGAGTGCATAATGTGCTTTCTGAATTACTAAGAACCTTCTAAACAATTATAGTTAGAAGTGGATTGTCTAAAGGATCATTCCATCTAGTTTAATTTTTTATTGACTGTGTCTTTTAAAATAACATGTAAAATATCAAGACATTTGAATTACAGTGTGCATTGCATTAATTTTATCATGTTTGCCTGATTCATACCATGTGGATTTTATTCTATTTGTAATATCCAAAGGATATGTTCACTAAGGTTCTATTTGAGAAGCAGCTATACTGCTCTAAAGAAGAATAAGAATTATCAACAGATTTAATGGTGAATCATTTTTTTAACTGCTTTCTATCCCTTTTCCTCTTTTTTGGTAACAGTCTCCAAATTTTAAAGAACATAAACTTGCAATAATGTAAAAATATTGAAACAAATTTGTGACTTTTCACTTCACACCCATATCAGCTTTGATAAGATTTTACTCAAATGAAAATAAATAAGCAGTTATTTATGGTGCTGCCTCTATTAAGCTCTGCATGGATAAAAGGTATGTTAAGCCAAAGAGTTTAGCATTTAGTTCGGAAAAGAAAGGGCAAATATACTTAAATCTAAAGTCCAAACCAAGATTTGAACAAAGAAGAGATATCAGAAGGTAACTCACTGACTCACTGAGAAATGAAAGGTACATAGATCAAGAAAGTTGGCAAGTGTTCAATGATACAAAAGTAGAACGTCAGAAGCCAAAAGCATGAATGGAACTCGTGTCCGAAACCACTTAAAAACATGAATCAGAGGATTTCCAGGAAAAATGTTGAGTTGAGGTCAACTTTGTAACCTTTCCTCACTCCATTAAAAGACTTTTGGAAAAGCCCAAGGGAACATAAAATGAAAAGGAATCATCCACATGGCTAAATCTTGGAAAAAATTTTCCTTGGATGTTAGATTCTACGAGACAAGATTGAATAAAGATATGAGGAATCACTCTCAAGTCATCCTGTCTGTAATTTCAATGAGAATGAGGAAAACATAAATTCTGAAAACAAGGGGGAAATATCAAAGATGAAACAAAAATACCTGCAATGATTAAAGAAAGCAGACTGCAAAATAAACACAATAAAAAGTGGATGGTGATATTAGGAAAGATTAAAAGATAAGGAGAAACCACGAATGAAAATATTCATAAGCAATAAAATCATGGTCACCTATGCAGACAGTAGAATCTATGATTTCATATAAAGTATGAAAACCCCAGTATTCATAGGCAAATGTCCGAGGTGAAGACTTTAAAGAAGATTTTTTAATAAGACAGAAAACAGAAATCTCGTATATGATGAGAAGAGTTCCTGAAGAAGAGAACGAATAAATTGTGAACAAGCAATAACCAAAGACGTAATAACATGAAGGATTCCTGAACATTAGAAAGATTTGTATCTAAATAAAAGGAATCATCATCGACCTTGAAATATTAGAAAAGGCAGCCAAGTGTCATGAGACAAAATCCGTAAAATAGGACAGGTTTCAGTGGTGCCAAAGAAATTAGAGACTCGAGGGGAAAAAAAACACATCCAACAGAATGAAAGGATTCAAATGAACAATTCAAGAGTTATAATACTCTAGTATAAAATGTCTAGTAATGAGTGCTGCAATAATTGGGACACAGAGTTGAGTACGAGGATTTGTATGTCCATAAAACAATCTTAATTTCAAATTGCATTTTCATTGAAAAAATTTATTTCATTTCATTAAAAATATTTAATGTGAAACATGAACTCTCATACACAAAGTCAGATATCATAGATTTAACAACAAAACAATAACAATGCAAATATTTGCTGAAAGTAACTTTTTCATTACAATGTTTAGAATTTAAATTTATAAAATCTTAAAGGTGGTGAATATAAATATTTAAAACAGGATGTATACTTTCCAACTAATAGAGGATGAGGAAAAAAAAGACATCTGTGTCCATATATCAAAATTTTTTAAAAAAGGAAGCAAACAACAACAGAAAAGGATGAATCCTTGATAGTGAACAATTTCATACCTTATAAAAATAAAATTAGATGAATCAAATGCCACTATTTAAATAAACTCATTATTTCCTTGCTGTAAAGTCCAAAAAGATTCTTTCTAGTCCATACAGTATTAGCAATCTTTAAAATTTTGATCACTAATGCCAAATTATGTCAGAAAACTTGTACCAACATCCATTCCCATTAGCAGTGCTATAAACTCTTCACCCTGGCAAAGCTCAGATGCTACCCTAGTTCTAATATTGCCATGTGCTTGGGCGGGCATGTCTCTTAATTTGCAATTTGTTGATAACTATTGATGAAACTATTTTAAGAGGTTAATTGGACTGTGGTATTTATTTCTTCCTTGGTAAATAAATTACTAATGTTCTTTATCCATATTTCTATTGAGGCGTTCTTTTCCTCCAGATTTGTGAGCGCAATTTATAAAATGTAGAACATGAATGTATCAGCTATTACTCTTTTTCTGTTGTCCATAATGCAAAGCACATAGTTCTAATTTGCCATTTATTTTCAATTTTATGGTGTTCATTGACATGTCAATTTTTTTTTCAATTTTTATGTAGCTACATCTACTATGTTATTAATTTACCATTTCTTCCATTAAGGATTGACTTTCAAATGCTTGCACCACTTTGAGATCAAATAAATATTTTCTCATAGCTGTCCTATGGTTTTTATTATATCTTCATTGAAGTGTTCGATATACACATGTATTTTGCTGTGATATCTGAGGTAGGGATTTAACTTCCGTTCCCAAGTGGATCACCATCATTCTGGGGCCATTTATTTGGTACATTCCAGTTTTCCCACATGGTTAAAACTAGACATTGTTCCAGCAAAAGGAATTGAGAAAACCTCAAATTATTACAGATCATGGATTACCCAGGGAGGGACAATGCATTGGAGAGCCCCGAGGTTTAGTCTTCAGACCTCTTTTTAGTGCATATTTATGTGAGGGATCACATGTAGTCTCATGGTTTTAAATATCATATACATCTGATGATGCGCAAATAAATTTCTCCAGACAATATCAGACATCATCCCATTCATAACACACTGTCTCTCTGCATAGATATGCGTGTGTGAATTAATATATTATGTTTATTTATAAGAATTAAATTTAGAGATATTTTTGTCTGCCTACTTGACATCTCTACTGGAACATCTATCTCCCCTCCCTTCTTGTCCACTTTAGAACAGCATCTCTGGCCTTCCAGTTTCTCAGGCACAAACCCCAGCATGACTGTCAATTCCTCGTTCTTCTATACCCGACATCTCATACCGCAGCAAACCAAAATACTCTTTAAAGATATCAAGAATCTGATCTTTTTTTACCTCCTCTACAGCAAGCAACTTCTTTTGTGGAAACCACCATTACTTTGGGCCTGGAATATTGCATTTGGCTCCTAACCAGGCTCTGCTTCCACTCTCATTCTTTCTCCCCAACTCTGCAGTATTATTCCTTACAGAAGCCAGAGTGAAACTTTTAAAACATGACAGATCAAAAATTATATCTTCTCTTTCAAAATTTCTAACACTTTCCCATCTTCATGAGGGAAGTCCAACTTCCATAGCATGCCCTACCATGCTCCACAAGTTCTGTCCCTTCTTAGCCTCATTAGCCATTATTCCAACTGCACTTGACATTCTCATTGTTCCTTAAATGCTGCAAGGTCTTAATCACCATTTCCTCTTTCTTTTCTTTTCTTTCTTTCTTTTTCTTTTTTGAGGAAGATTAACCCTAAGCTAACATCTGCTGCCAATCCTCCTCTTTTTTGCTGAGGAAGACAGGCTCTGAGCTAACATCCATGCCCATCTTCCTCCACTTTATATGTGGGATGCCTACCACAGTATGGTTTGCCAAGCGGTGCAATGTCCACACCTGCGATCCAAACTGGCAACCTGGAAGGTGAAGCAGAACGTGCAAACAACTGCTGCGCCACTGGGCCTGCCACTCACCATTTCCTCTTTCTGATGCTTTTCCCTCAAGTCATATAGCTAACTCCTTCCTTTACTTCAAAACCCTGCTCTATTTGCACCTTATCAGAGAGATTGGCCTAATCACCTATTGGCCTAATCACCCATATAAAATAGCACCTCTCAACCCTGTCCCATTTCCCTGTTAATTTTCTTTAGTTTCCTTCACAGGACTTACCACTGGGCTATTACATATCCATTTCATGGCTCATTTCTTTCTCCTCCCACTGCATTATAAGGTCCTTGACAACATGGACTCAGTTTTGTTCGTGTTGCTATGTGCTGCAGTAGAGACTGGCACAAAGTAGTTCAATGTATTTGTTGAATAAATAAATAAGTGATTGAATAGACAAAAGAAAGCCTGACTCACTAAGATCTGTTTGTTCCTGTTTTCCTCCATTTCTTTTTTAAGAGGTGTCATTTTAGAGAAAGTTTATTACTTACATATGTTTCGTAGTCATACACTCAAGTGTTAGTCATTATTATGTGATAAAGGGCTGCATCAGAACCTTCTTAAGTCTTATCTGTTTAATTATTTTAACATTTTTCTGATTTGTGAATAGTATTTGTTTACAGTAATTATATCTCAGTAATGATAGGTTTGAAAATACTCATCCATTTTACCATCAGTTTTATCATATTGATTTGCTAGGAATTTATAATATATGAGGTTTCTTTCTTGCTGGGATCTAATTGCTTATCATAACATAGAACATGTTTCTACTAATTGTACTAAGAGTGATCCACCAATAACATGTTTTATACTTAATAATATGTTCAAACTCCCAATAGAACAGCATACAGATGAAAACGAAGAAAGATCTTTCGAGACAATCACAATCTATGGTTACCTGGTGTTTTTAAGTTGACAAGTAACTGAAAGCTGCAACAGAGATAATGTCTCTTGGGAAAAATGGCTTTAAATTCCAGATACAATGAAAGAAGAATAACTCCCAGGAACCAACATACATTGTAATCTATTCAGTATTTAAAACTCATATGTTCTAAACAAGATCATTGTCACATGCATTTATTACTTTAAATGGGCTCTCTCAAGAAACCGTTAAATTTATATTTATGAAGGCATTTATTGCACACTAAATGCCAAGTAAAGATTATAAAAAATATCTTTATTGGAGTCTAACAGCAAAGAAAGACATTTTGCATTAGTAATATAATTATCTCATAATTATGTAAGCAACAAATGCATAATTAGTTTTTTTATTATTAATGTATTAATATTGTCTACAATATTGGCCATGGAGCTGTAAATAATATTGACAAATTGAATCACCGTTTCCCTGTATACTGAATATCAATTTAATTGAAGGAACAGATATTTTTAAAACATAGAAAAGTTTGAGAATTCTTCAACCACAAATCTACATACAACTCTTCTCGTGGATCTGAAGACAGATTATATTTTCCCATATTTGAGGAGGTGTTGGAGGAGGATAATAATCTAGGCTACGCAAAAATCAACAGTGGAGATGGGACTTAGTATCCTTTTCATTTGCTCTTCAATTTTTTCTAATATTAGCGGGGCTCTTTAGTTTTATACTATAAAACTGGCTTCCTGTTTGTCTCAGAATGCAATAATGTCTCAAGTGGATTAATGTAGAAAAATAAGCAGCTTATAAAGCATGAGATGTATTGCTTAAATGTAAAAGAATTACACTACAAATGTTCAGGTCATAATAGTTTTATATATTTTTACTTTGTAAGCAAAGGACCAGCATGCCTGAAACCATAACAGTCAATATTTCAAGATCATTTTTTAAATAAAAAGTATGCTTACCGTACCTTTATTAATCATAATTAAAACTAGAAAGAATACAAATGTCCTGGTATAGCAAATGATTATATAAATATTGTATATCCAACAATGGTATACTGTAAAAATTTAAAATAAGGATTTCAAAGTATTTTTAAAATTTGGGAAAAGGTTAGCTACAAATTCCTTTCTTAAACCCTTAAGCAAAAAATAAAACAGGAGGCCAGCCTGGTGGCACAACAATTAAGTTTGCACGTTCCACTTTGGCACCCTGGGGTTCACTAGTTTGGATCCTGGGTGCGGACCTATGCACTGCTTGTCAAGTCATGCTGTGGCAGGCGTCCCACATATAAAGTAGAGGAAGATAGGCATGGATGTTAGCTCAGGGCCAGTCTTCCTCAGCAAAAAGGAGGAGGATTGGCAACAGACGTTAGGTCAGGACTAATCTTCCTCAAAAAAAAAAAAGAAAGAAAATGTATGTAGAGCTTAATGAAATATTATAAAGTGAGCATCCTTGTAACCATAACCCAAATCAAGAAACAGAACTTGGCCAGCCCCCTGGAAGTCTTATCCAAGTGTTTCCCTTCAATCACAACTCCCTCCTTCCCTGGAAAATTTCGTGCTCTCCTGACTTCATAGCAGTTGCTTTCTTGTGAACTTTTCTAGTTTTAATATCAACTTGTACTTCCTTAGACACGACAGTTTAATCTTCTTCATTTTTAAAAATATGATGTGTCCTTTAAGTCACTGTTCAATCTATAGATTCTCACTCCATCTTTGATTGTTCTGTTGCTCTCTGGAGTACAAGACTCCGGAGCATCTCACAATCTGGATTTTGCTGATTTCATAATCATGGTGCAGTCCAACATTCTTTTGTCAGCTGTATTTCCTGAGAATAGGCAGCTGAATCCAGAGGCTTAATTAGACTCAGCTTTATCTCTTTGTCAAGGCAACAGATGATGTTTTCTTCCTTCAGGAAGCATATTATATCTACTTGCTAGATGAAGGATAAAGGCGAGATTTTTTTCCCCATTATTTATTACTTTTCGAGAAAATGAATTGGTTCCCTGTTGTCCTCTAAAGGTGACAACTAAGCTTTTTCTTTCTTCTTCTTTTATAAGCTTCTATTTTTATAAACTTCTTATTTTTAGATAATTTTAGATTCATATGCACTTGTAAGAAATAATATAGGCAAATTTCATCTACCCTTTACCCAGTTTCCCCCAGTGAGAACATCTTGCAAACCTATAGTGTAATATTACAACCAGGCTATTGATGTCCATAGGGTCATGATACTGAGCGTCTCTATCACCACAAAGGTCCTTCTTTGATAGCTTTTTAAAGCCACAGTCACTGCTTTCACACTCCCAGCCTATCTGTAAGCTCAGACAACAACGAATTTGTTCACTACTTTCATAGTTTTGTCATTTCAAGACTTTCATAAAAATGGAATGATATAATAAGTAATCTTTTTGAATTTGCTTTTTTCATTCAGCATAATTCTCTGTACATCTAGGTTGTTGTGTACATCAATAGTCCATTCTCCTTTATTTCTGAGTAGTATTCCATGTTATGGACGTACTGCAGTTTGACAATTCAACTGTTGAAGAACATCTGAGTTGACTCTCATTTTTACCTATTAGAAAGCTGTTGTTAAAAAAAATGTTCCCCAACTACTAAATATGTGTTAGTTTTGTAACATCGAAGCGCATTTCTTATTAATTTTCATGGCATTTTAGAATTTTAATAAATACTAGATGTTAAAAATCATACGCTATTGGTGAAAACGAACAACACTATAGCACGAATATTTTTTTAATTAAACTTCTTATTTTGAGATAATTGCAGATTTACATGCAGTTGTAACAAATAATACAGAGATCTAGTGTCTTATTGGTCCAGATCCCTCCAACAGTATATATGAACAAGGATACGAAAAGAATGTGTATAGGTTTCCTGTGAACAAATATTTTCATTTTTCTTGATAAATCCTTAGTACAATTGGTGGGTTCTACGGTATTTGCATGTATAGATTTTTAAGAAACTGTCAAACTGTTTTTCCGTACGGTTGGGCCATTTTACATTCCCATCAGTGATGTATGAGTGATCCAGGTTCTTTATATCTTCAAGTATTTGGTGTTGTCACTAATTGTAATTTTAGCCATTCTCATACATACAAAGTGACATCTCATCGAAGTTTTGATTCTCATTTCCTTAATGGCTAATGATGTTGAATAACATTTCATGTGCTTATTTGCAGTCTGTATATTTTCTGTAGTGAAATGCCTCTTCACGTTTTGCCCATGATGAAATTGGCTTGTTTACTTTTTTACTGTTGAGTTTTGAGAGTTCTTTATATATTCTAGATGATAGTCCTTTGTCAGGTATATGGTTTTCGAATATTTTCTCCTACTCTGTAGCTTTTCCTCTCATCCTCTTAACAAGACCTTTCACTGGTCGAAGTTTTTAATTTTAATGAAGTGCAATTTATCAATGGTTTTTGCTTTTATGGGTCATTTTTTTTTTGGTCAAATCTAAGAACATTTTGTCTAGAATTCTTTTCAAAGAACTAATTTCTTGTTTTATTGAGTTTCTCCATTGCTCTTTTGTCTTCCATTTTATTGATTTCTGCTTCTATTTTTTTTCTCTTCTTGGTATAAAAGAGCATAGTTTATTGCACAGAAATGATTCTTCAAAAAAGATGATAAAAATAAATAAAATGTAAAAGGAGTCACTCTTACTTCTACCCCTTGATTTCCAGACCTGCGTATTCTGGCTATAAAGGAAAGAGGAATATTTATTGTAGATTCAAAATATACACTGGTTCTTATGAGATCGGAGTCCAACATTTCTCTGTAGTCTTTGTGTACTGCAAGTAAATCTTTAGTAGGCTATTACATTGTCCCATCAGGAAAGTTGAGTGCATAGACATGAGTCCAGTGTGGGCTTTCTTGCAGCGTGAAATGCATGTTTTTTTACATTTGTTGCAATTGATGAACTTACATTCATTACATTGACAAATAATAGTCATCCAAATTCCATAGTTTACCTTAAGGTCTACTCTTGGTTTTCTGTGTTCTATGAATTTGGACAAATGTAAAATGACATGTGCCCATCATTACAGTATCATGCAGAGTATTTTCATTATCCTAAAAATTCTCTATGCTCTGACTATTCCTCACTCCTCCATCTCCTCCCAGCAACCACTAATCTTTTCATTGTCTCCATAGTTTTGCCTTTTCCAGAATGCCATATAGTTGGAATCATACAGTATGTAGCCCTTTCAGATTGGCTTCTTTCACTTAGTAATATGCTTTTAAGTTTCCTCCATGTCTTTTCACGGCTTGATAGCTCATTTATTTTCAGCATTGAGTAATATTCCATTGACAGGATATACTACAGTTTATTTATCCATTCATCTTCTGAATAACATCTTGATTGCATTCAAGTTTTGTCAATTATGATTCAAGCTGTTATAAACATCCATGTGCAGGTTTCTGTGTGGACAGAAGTTTTCAGCTCCTTTGGGTAAATATAAAATAGCATGGTTGGTGGATCATACAGTAAGAGTATGTTTAGTTTTCTAAGAAACTGGCAAACTGTCTTCCAAAGTGGCTGTGCCATTTTGCATTCCCACCAGTAATGGATGAGCGTTCCTGTTGCTCCACATCCTTTCCAGCATTTGTTGTTGTCAGTGTTCTGGGTTTTGGCCATTGTTATAGGTATTTCCTGGTATCTCATGTTGTTTTAATTTGCATTTCCCTGATGACATATGAAGTGGTGCATCTTTTCCTATGCTTATTTGTCATCTTTATATCTTCTTTGGTGAGGTGTCTGATAAGGTATTTGGCCTGTTTCTTAACCAGGTTGTTTTTCCTTATTGTTGAGTTTCACGAGTTCTTCATATATTTTGGAAGTCCTTTATCAGTTGTATTCTTTGAACACATTTTTCTCCCTGTCTGTGCCTTGTCTTCTAATTCTCTTGATGCATTTTACAGAGCAGAAGTCTTTAATTGTAATAAAGTCTAGCTTATCAATTACTTCTTTCATAGATCGGGTCTGTGGTGTTGTATCTAAAAAGTCATCACCTTATCCAAAGTAAGCTGGATTTTCTCCTCTGTTATCTTCTTGGAGTTTTATAGTTTAGCAGCTTACATTTAGGTCCTTGTTCCATTTTCAGTTAAGTTTTGTGAAGGGTTTAAAGTCTGTGTCTAGTTTTTCTTTTTTCAAGCGGATGTCCAGTCGTTCCAGCACTACTTGTTGAAGGGATTATCTTTGCCTCATTGTATTGCCTTTACTCTTTTATCCAAGATAGTTGACTATGTTTGTATGGGTATATCTCTTGGCTCTCTATTCTGGTCCATTGATCTATTTGTCTATTCTTTTGCTAATACTGCACTGTTTTGATTACTGTAGCTGTATCAGTCCTCCAGCTTTGTTCTTTTCCTTTGATATTGTATTGGCCATTCTGGGTCTTTTCCCTCTGCCCCTGACCTTTTGAATCATTTTGTCAATATTAACAAAATAGCTTCCTGGTATTTTGATCTTGATTGCATTAAATCTACATATAAAGTTGGGAAGAACTGACATCTTGACAATGTTGAGTCTTCCTATCCATGAACATAGAATATCTCTCCATTATTCTTTGATTTCACTCATCAAAGTTTTATAGTTTACCTCATACAGATCTTGTCCATGCTCCAATTTTTTTTAGTTCTTTCTCTCTTCTTACTTTGGGTTTAGTTTAGTTGTTCTTTCTTCTAGGTTCTTTTTTTCTAGGATTAGATTATTGCCTTGAGTCTTTTCTTCTTTCCTAATATAAGCATTTAGTATGATAATTTTTTTTATAGCACTGCCTTTCTATGTCTCATACATTTTGATAAGTATTTTCATTTTTATTCACTTTAATATAATTTATAATTTCCCTCCAGACTTCCTTTATCACCCATAAATTATTTAAAAGTGCTTTTTGGTTTCACAGTTTTGGAGGATTTTCCTATTATCTTTCTATTATTGATTTTTAGTTTGATTCCATGGTGTGAGAGAACACACTGTCTACGATTTTAATTATCTTAAATTTTTGAGTTTTTTTTTGTTCCATCTTGGTAGATGTTCAGTGGGCACTTGAAAAGAATGTGTATGATACTGTTTTGGTGGAATGTTTTATAAATGTCAACTAGATCCCATCGGTTAATAATGTGGTTGAGTTCTTATACATCCTAGATAATTTTCTGTCTAGTTGTTCTATCAGTTCTTGAAAGGGGGTGCTGAAGGGCTGTCTATATTTGTGGCCTTGTCTATTTCTTCTTTCAATTCTATAATGTATTTGCATCACATATTTTGCAGCTCCGTTGTTTGTTGCATACATGTTTAAGATTGTTATGAACTTTTTGGTGGATTGAATCTTTTATCATTACTAATTTTCATTTCTGTCTCTGATAACATTTTCACATGTGAAGTCTACTTTTTTGGTACTGATATATCCACTCCTGCTTTACTCTGATGAATATTTGCAAAAGATGACTTTTTTCTATTATTTTACTTTCAATCTTTTCATCAGTCTATTTAGTGCATTTACATATAGTGTAATTATCAATATATTAGTGGTTATGTCTGCCATTTTATTTTTTGTTTGTTTATTCTCTGTGTGTTGTTTCTCTGTTTTCTTTTTCTGCTTTACATAGGCTACCTGAATATTTTTTAGTATTATATCTCAATTTATTTATTGTGTTTTTTAGAGTTTCTATTTGTATAGCTTTTTTAAGGGGTGGCTCTAGATATTACATTGTATATCTATATATGTAATGTGTATATATGTATATACAAACAAAACATATTACAGTTTCCTGGCATCATTATTGTACCAATTTGAGTGCTGTAAGAAATTTACCTTCCTATGTATACCTTTATCTTCCCCACTTACAATAAAATCATTTTAAATATTTCTTCTACATATATTTAGAACCACATCACACCATATTATGATTTTTGCTTTGACTATCAAACCTAATTTTGAAAACTCAAGAGAAGAAGAAATTCTAATTTTGAAAACTCAAGAGAAGAAGAAATTCTATTGTATTTATCCATATTGTTACTTACAAACTTCTTGACGTTCCAAGCTTCCTTCTTTTATTGTTTCCTTTCTATTTGGATAATTTCCTTCAGCCATTAGTTTAGAGTAGGTTTTCTGGCAAAAATTCTCTAGTTTTCCTTCATCTGTGACTATCTTGATTTATTCTTCACTCTTGAAGGATCTTTTCACTCAGTACAGGATTCTGGGTTGGCAGTTCTTTTCTTTTGGTACTTGAAAGATACTGTGCAACTTCCTCTGATGAGAAATCTACTATCAATCAAATTGATTTTTCCTGATAGTTAAGTTTTATTTTTCTCTTGCTGCTTTTAAGAGTTTTTCTTTGTTTTTAGATTTCTTAAGTTGAATTCTGATGATTCTTGGCATAGTTTATTTGGATTTTTCCTGTTTGGGATTTGCTTATCTTTTTCAGTCTGTAGGTTTATGTCCAGATTTGGGAACTCTTTAGCTTTTATTTGCTTCAACATTTTGTGTGTGTGCCTGTGTGTGTGTGTGTGTGTGTGAGGAATATTGGCCCTGAGATAACATCCATTGCCAATCTTCCTCTTTTTGCTTGAGGAAGATTGTCACTGAGCTATCTGTGCCAATTTTCCTCTATCTTGTGTGGGATACTGCCGCAGTGTGGCTTGACGAGCAGCACTTGGTCCACGCCCAGGATCTGAACCTGTGACCCCTGGGTTACCGAAGTGAAGCATGTGAACTTAATCACTATGCCATAGGGCTGGCCCCAATTTGGACACTTTTCAACTCTGCTCATTCTCTCCTTTCATTCCAGGAGTCTGATGACATGAACATTAGGACATTTGTTATAGTCCTATAGATTCATGAATCTTTATTAATTCTTTTCCAGCTTATTTTATCGTTGCTGTTCAGATTGCGTAATTCCTATTGTTCTATCCTCCAGTTCACTGATTCTTTCCCCTGTATTCCACATTTGGTCATTGAACTCCATCACTGAGCTTTGTATTTTGGGGCCATGGTTTTTTTGTGGTGTTTGGAGGCCGTAGAGCATTTATCTTGAAAAAGTTTCTCTTTTTTTTGTCTCACTAGACTATCCCTTTCCTGGTCCCTTGGCTAGAAGTAACTAACTTTGCTGGAACTTTTTGTCTGTGCATATTGGCATTTCTGGGTTACCAGCTTCTCCACCTTCAAGTCTGAAATATATGAGGCAAAAAGAAAACCCAAGGAACTCATCACTGTGTTGTTCCTTGAGTCCAAGATCTCTGGTGAGTATGCCTTCTTCTCTCCATCTTTCCAAGTCTTCCTACTTTTGATTTATATATGATGTCCATGGCTTTTAGTTGTAATTAGTGGAAAGAATAGGACAAAATAGGTTTATTCCATCTTCTTGAGAGAAGTCTCATTTTAAAAAAAATATTATAACCATCAATCATATTTTAGGGATTTCAATCAATTGCAATTTTTATCCTTGCTGAAGTTCCAGTTGTTCCAATTTCAATCATTAGGAGCCTTATTAAGTTATACACTGACTTATTTTGACATGACTCTAGAACTCTTTGCCATTTAGTGTAATTATACTTTCTTCCTCTTTTAGTCTTAAATCTATAAGTAACTGTACTTCATGTTCACCACCAGTTCTATGTCACTTTCTCTCTAGTAATTTTGGTCATCTCATGCTTGTTCTCTAATGGATTTTTCAGGAAGGTCTCATGGGAACAATATACCCTGAGTTCTTGCATATTGATAACAATTTGACTATGCTCTGCTCTATACTTGAATGTCAAGATGCGTAGATATAAAACTCTTGGCTCACATTTATTTTCTTTATTGTCTTAAATATGTATAGCTTTTCTCATGGAATAAACCACTGCCTTTGACCATTTTAATAATAATCAATTTTTCCCCTAAATTTGTTTTCTTTCTTTCTTCTTTTTTTTTCTTTTTGGTGAGGAAGATTGGCCCTGACTAACATCCATTCCCAATCCTCCTCTTTTTTCTCTTGAGGAAGATTAGCTCTGAGCTAACATCTCTGCCAATCTCCCTCTATTTCTTTTGTATGTGGGATGCCTCCACAACATGGCTGATGAGTGGAGTAGGTCCACACCCGGTGTCTGAACCTGTGAACCTGGGCCACTGAAGCTGAGTGTGCCAAACTTTAACCACTCAGCCACACGACTGGTCCCTCATTTTCTTTTTTTTTTTTAATCAGCATTCACAGGTGATTTTCTTCTTTATTTTTTTCTTTAAAGTCTAGTAATTTTATTATAACTCTCTCAGTGTTTGTTGTTGTGGCTTATTGCCCTCAGGCCCATGATGTGCTCTTTTGTTATGTATGCCATTATTTACGCATTGGATTTATCTTTTTCTCTCTTCAATATTTGTCACTTTAGCTTGAATATTTTAGCTTTTTCTTCATCTTTTCTTGACATTTTAAACATTTTTATTTCTTTTAGTCTTGTATTTTTTAAGGCATTATCTGGTTCATTTGCTTTTATGTTTCTTTTAGTTTCATCTTTATGTCAGAAATAATTTTTTGTTTTGAATTTTATTGCTTTTCTGAGCTTATCTAATTTAAATTTTTAAATTCTGATTTACGCTGTTCTTTCGTATTGTATATTTTGATCTTACTGTTTTTGAGCTCACTTTGAAGAGCAAGTTGTAGTCATTATGGTTTTGTGGGTTGATCTGTTCTGTGTGGATTTGGATTTTTCAACTTTTAGGAGGAAAGAGTAGCCAGGATAGTTTTCTAACTTGTCACTGTTCCTTCCTCTGTTATTTGTCTATAACATTCAAAAATAAGGCAGCTTACCTTCTGAACCTTCCTGGCTTTCCTCTTTCCTTACTTTTGTCTAGAATGATCTTTTCTTCTATTTTCCTTCCCCTGCTCAATTTTGATACCACTCCAAGAAGCTGCTCCTCAATAAAGAGAGCCCATGTTGGTAGGTGTTGAGAGTTCACAAGTAGTATACTCCTTCAATGCTTATAAACCTGAGCCCAGGACACCGCACTCACCCACCTCTGAGTTGAGTGAAATGCTTCCCAGTTTTATCCTGAAATCTCAGATTGGCCCATCTATGCTTTCTAGTAAATACCTGTTGCCTATTTTGGGGTTCTCCTATTCTTGGCTCCATCAGACACCTTATTGCTTTTCTTCTGTTTCTTCTCTCCTGAAGCCAATAGGTCTTGTGTCACTACCTACTTGAATTTGAGGGTCTATAGGGATTACCTTGTCACCTGGTTTTGTAGTAAACAGTATTCATGGGTTTTTAATTTAGCTGTACCATTTGTCCTTACTTATGTGGGATTTGGGGGAAGTTCAAACAAACACTATACACATCTACAACTACATTTCCTCCCATCACCAAGATAATTGACTTTTAAAATATTTTTTTTGTGCTATTCATAATCCCAAGGAATATAAGCAATCTTCCATCTTTAGCCCTCTCTCTCACATAGCTAATTTCATCAAGGGAAAAAAAGAGAAAATAAAACTGGTATAGGAATCATTCCTATCTTGGCAGGTCTTTTCCTTAGAGGAGACTCACCTGTGAGATGAGGGCAAATGAAAGGAAGGGTTTCAGTGGGTGTGGGTGGGATGATGATGCTTTTTAATTTTTTTTTACAAAATATGGAAAAATCCAACATTATCAGAATTATTATGGTACCCTGCACATTTCTGGAAATAAAAAAGCAGTCTTGAAATAAGAATATTCCCCTAAATAATTTAAATATATTTTAACACATCAAAATTGAAGGCTTTAGGAAGCAAAAGACGCATTGAAATATGAAGCAAGAGGGGAGAATGAGATTGTCTGGACAGTCTTGAAGGCTAACTACAGAAAGAGAACTTCTGTTCCTTCAATATTTCACAGTGGAAGTCAAAAGTATTACCTATATCATGTACAGTTCAGGGTTATAATAAACTAAAGTGAAGGAAAGGGACTTTTATCTAAGAGCAAGACAGAAAAGGAATAGGAGTTCCTTCATGGTGAATATGAGCTGACACTAACTGAAGGTAGAGACTGGTCTAAAAAATTCAACTTTCACTTTGCCAATGTATTTTCCAGAATGGAAAATCGTTTGCAATTTTAAAGAGATGAAAGCATCAAATGAAAAAGGAATTCATAACTTAACCCTATAAAGGAGTAGTAAGTTGGCACATAAAGAGCTCATCAGCTAAATAGTTAGGGATACACATATAATAGCCCATAATTTTAAAGGAATTTGCTGACTCCTTGAAAAAAATTCCTTTCCAGAAATTGAAAAATGGGTTAAATATTAGAAAACTAGAGGTAAAGAAATAATGTTTAAACAAAGTATGAATTCTGGAATCAAGCTGAATATCTAGCTCTAGCAAAAGTTTAAATTGAGTTATAAAACTACACATTTCTCACCTTCATAAAAAGTGCAACTATTGAATAAGCAGGTATACATTCAGTTAAAATAAGACATGTCAATCTAAATAATTTACTTTTCTGATGAGATTACTGGATTGACAGACCTCATCAAAAATGCCAAGTGCCCTGTGTCTTGATTTTCTCCAAGTATGACAATGTCTGACATGTTAATTCTGTGGAAATTGATGTTTACCTTGTGGACTTGATAGTAAGATTATCTAGAGTCACAGCTGGTTCAGTAATTACACCTAAATGGAGTTGATTAATAACTTTGTACCACTTTAGAGGGAGGTTTCAGGTGTCCCTTTATTAAGGATTTCAAGGAAATTATGGGAGTAAAGCTTACGAAATTTTCAGATGATAGAAGATCAACTAATAGAATAGTTCACAAAATTAACATTTAAAAAATGTTAACATACTTCCATAAATACAAAAATAATAACTAATTGTATAAACATTTAACTTCAAAATGGCACAAATAGGGAATAGGAAAGATCTAGCAGCCAACAGAAGTTTTAGGTGAGCATGAGTTTGGTAAGAATCCATATTATGATCCAGATTTTAAACCATTGTTGATAGTATCCAATAATGGGAGAGAGGCAGTCCCATAGACTCCACTGGCTAGATACACTCTGTGACATTAAGCTCAAACTAGGTGTATGCCTGAAAAGAGACTACAAAAGCTCGTATGTGCCCAAAGAAAAACAACCAAAATAGTGAGGTTCCGAACACCATGCGATATAAGAAAGAGTTGACAGGAGTAGCTTGGTGCTATTTAACACATCTATATAGCGCAGCTGGTATATTACAGTGGTTGGCAATATACCCATGGGGCCAATCCAGCCCACCACTTGTTTTTGTAAATGAAGTTTTCTTGAAACACAGTCACTGCTATTTGTTCATGCATTGTCTATGGCTGTGATTGCACTGCAATGGTAGAATTCAGTAGTTACTACAGAAACCACATGGACGACAAAGCCTAAAACATTTACCATCTATCCCTTCACAGAAAATTATTTGCCAGCTCTTTGGCTAGAAAAAAAAAAAGCCTGATGGGACACGGTTGACATATTCAAATATGTGTGTTTGAGGACCGTCCTTATATGAGGAAACATATTCATTTACTTTCAAAGCCATACATATTGGATATCTGGTAGGTGTCAGAAATGGTGATAGATGCTGTGATTCATCTGAGGTCTCTGTGGGAGAAAGGATCTGCTTGCTTCTCTTTGTATCCAGCAAATTACTTTGCATATGGCAGGTGCTCAGTGAATATTTATTCTGTGAGTAGATCATGAATGAGTCAGGTAGAGACTCTGCTTTCACAGAGTTTATATTCTGATAGGGGATACCTGTTACTAAAGAAATAATTACATAATCAATCAAAATTTTAATAAGTTCTATGAAGGAGAAATAGAAAGTGCTAGAAAAGCATGTACATCATTTCACTGATTTGAAGATTCTTCTTTTCCCCCCACATTTCTAACACCTCTGAAATAGAAATATATGTTTCAGTTGATATCACTTTACAAAAATGGTATATGTTATAATTGGTAGAATGTTGACTGGTTGGAAGGTGGTTACTTGGAGATTTCTCTATCTGCAGAAATAATGTTTAAAATGAACAAACAATTTTTTCTTCATCCAGGAGGCCAAACTAGGATGACAATGGATTTAGATAGAATCACAATTACTGAAGAATTGTATCAAAACCTTGATAATTAATGGCGGTTGATTTTTATTTGTCCTCCTCATCTTGTCTTGACACTCAGGGGAAAGTTTCATGGCAGGAATGCCCAAGACTATTGACTTTGCATTCTATACGACTAAACTCTAGTAAAAATTATAATTATCCATATAAACGATGCTATCAATTGTCAGAGTTAAGTGAACACTAACTATTAATTTCTAAATAGACAGTTTTTATAGAGAAGGTTCATCTCAATAAAATGAAGAACTTTAAAAAATGGAATATTAATGATATTTAACTCATATAGCAGTTAATATGTCAAGAACCGTTATAAGTGCGTAGAGATAAGCTTTTTAAGATCATTGGGATTAGGTGGCTTTCTCATGGTCACTTGGAATGAGTTGTGGGACTGATTTGACAACCCAGGTTGTCTGGTTTAAGAAATTATGTTCTTAACTGCTACGCTGTACTACTTCTCAACTGAAACTATTCAAAAATAAAATGGGTTAGTCCCAGACCCCATCACTGTCAATCATTTATCACAGCGTGGACTTTATCTTCCAGAGTTATTGTAGACGAGATGTGTTCATTGAGTAGTTTAATTTTATAAACAATGGTGATCAACTCTAAGACAATGTGATTCTATAAGGGGTGGTCCTTTTCCATGTCACAAATAGCATCCTATGACAAGTATACATATACTCTCTTGTTTGTTACAGCTGGATCTTTATTCTTTCTCTGATGTACTTTAGATTTTGTTTTTGGTATCATCTAAAATCAACCTGTTCTAATTTTAAAGCAAACAGATTCTACAGGGTGCTTAGGAAAACGACTGATCTTCTCAAGTTTTCATGCCATCTTCTATAAATTATGAGGAGGGATATTTTATGGTTCTGTTAATGTCATTTTTATTTTTAATTGTTTTTTCCACATTTAAATGGTTCTGCCAAATTTTAAAATTACCTCAGAGTTCCTAGATAATTATGTTTGAGAGTTTAAGAGTATCTAGGTGCTCTGATTTGGCAAAAAGAAAACATAAGTTATGCCAAGCGTATTAACCATTTACCTTTACTAAGCATGTGGTATTAATTAAGCACTAGAAAGCAAGAAACCAGGGCTATATACATATCTTAGGAACTTCTACAAAGATTTCTACATATATATATACTTGTATATACATGAATGTATGAGTGTGTGTAAACACACAGGCTAATTCCCATCTCATTTCCTGTCCCTTCCTTGAGCCCCAGAATAATACTAAAATGTCCAAAAGAATGTTAAACTAGTAAAATGCACCACAAATCTAACTATATCAACTTTTATTGAGTTGAATATTTAAAAGTGCTCTAGAATACTCATGAGGGTAATACATAGATACAAACTGATTCAGTCTTTCATTTTTAATTAAAAATCATTAAAAATTATATACTAATAAAATTAACACTAGAATTATGTCTTCTAAATTACAAAAAAGAAAAATAGCATCCACAAAAAGATATAGGACATATAAATGACATATTCCTAAGATAAAATACAAGGTATAAATTAAAAGTAACTTGGACAAAACCATCTACTGACTTGAGGAAATGTTCTTGATTCATTTTTAGGTAGTAAAAGCTATAATATTATTAAACAGTATATATAGTATGAAACCTGAATATTTAAGAAGAAAAAATAAATATGAACATAAAGAAGAAATATTCAGATTACGTATATAAAACATTTAGGGAAATTTCTAAATTTTTAATTTATTCTTCGTGCCTTTGTGCCTTTGTGCACTGTGTGTGTGTGTATGCATGTGTATACACATTCATATGCATATATGATGGAGGAATGAGTATATGCATATATTCTGTAGAAACTATAATCACATTTTGGGAAAATATGAATATTGTCATTAGTATTTTATCCTGACAGCTTTTCTTTGAGTGTACATGTTAAGACTTAACTATTTTTGAAATAGTTATTTTGAAAGAAAACCAACTCTATTTGAAGGAAAGCAAATAATGTCAAAATGGCAGCTAATGAAAAGTTGTGGTTATAATACACAAGATGTTCTTGGAGATTTTTCATAGAATGTTAGACTTATGTGTTATCTTGTCCAGCACTCGATCAGATGACAAAACTAATCAGATTTATATCTGCATAGCATCAGTCAATGGAGTTTCACTCCCTTGTGAGGAATACCATTTGAATGTGTCTACATTGTTTGTCACATTCAGGCCAAAATTTGATCTGTCTCTTTTGAAATTGGGGGCCAACTTGCTTTAACTATACTTAGTTGCCTGTTTGCAAATGTAATAGGATAATGCATTACTAAAGCCCACCCTATAGATAACATCTCTGACCCTTGGGTCACCATGGTAACAGATGGGGTGCTCAAGTTTTTCAGCAACTGAGAGTTGATTCCTTGTCTAGTTCAGGCCAGTTGAGACCACGAACTCATCAACTAGGCCTGTGCAAATGACCAATAGGTGACCTCCTGACCTCAGGGAGCCAAAAACTCCACCCTCAGATGACACAGACACCACTATTTTGTAAACATGCACCCTATGAAGAGCCATGAAGATTAACTACACTTGTGTAGATCATCAATTACCTCACTTCTCCTTACCTCCAATCATCTATTCCCACACTTCAGACCACCCTGCCCCTCTATCCCAGAAATATCCCTAATCCCCATTTTCAGGGAGGCAGAGTTGAGACATTTTCTCCATCTTCTCACTTGGCTGCCTTGTGAATAAACTCTTTCTCTGCTGCAAACTCATCATCTTGGTGATTGGTGTACTGTGCTGCAGGCAAAACAAGCCTCGTTCAGTAACACATTCACTATTCTATTTCCAAAATCCTGTCTTAAGCCTGATACACAGCAGGCTTTCAGTAAATATGCATTTAATTAAATAAATTAATAAGCTGTTTCTAGTCATTAAGAGATTAAGCATATAATCAAGGCACAATTGATATGTTAAAAAATTACCTGATATTTCAAAACTATATTGAATAAGAAATTACAGGTGAGAAAGAGAAATGCAGCACAAAATCTTGAGAACTCTTCTCTCTTTCCACAAAACTAGAGATCAATTAAGAGTTGAAGTGACAGCAAAGGAAACTGAGAGTCGATTTCCAGGGCACAGGAGGAAATCTAGGAGATTGTAGTGTCTTGGGTTCAATAAGAGAAGAAGGAGGGTGATGTCAGCTTTGTTGAAGGCTACTGAGAAGTAGGTAAAATGAGGAAAGAGAAATGTCAATTGTATTTAGCCAAATGAAGATCATTTGACCCTGGAAAGAGCAAATTCTGTGAGGCTGGGAGGATTACTTTAAATATATTTTATTAGTGATAAAGGTCATTTTAGTCTTCAGATATGGTGGCCTTGTGTTTTTAGAAGCCAGATTTGGAATAGGTTAGAGACATATTAAGAGATTGGAAAAAATGGTTTTTTAAATAAAATAACAGACGGATATTTACAACTTTTTACTTTTCCAATTATCTCACAGACTTATACTCGTGTGATCCTCAAGAAACCCTGTTGGATTGAATGCCCAGATTATATCTTTTTTCTTATGAGAGGGACACCTATCATATAGTGTAGCACAAAAGAGAATAAATTCCAGCTTTTCTGATTCATGACCCAGTGTTCTTTTCACAAAAAAATGCAGTACTCTCTGAAATAAACCTTGACTATAAGATAACATGAGCATTTAATACTTTATAAGAATTTGTACTATTGTTAGCAGTTAAACAAATCTAATCAATAATGGCGTCTTCTGACTATTATCAGGAGGTTTTTTGAAAATCTTTCTCCTTAGAATTTGATTTGATTAGGCTCTGAGGAACAGGCTAATGGTTTTTAGATTCTAGACTTCAACTGTACCTCCCCAGGGTGTTAGAGTGCCTTACTCTCAAAGAATTAGTTTGGACCTTTAATTAATTAAGACATATTATTCCCATAGTGGTGTAGACATTGCCACATAAAAGCTAAAGAATACAAATTGATAGCTTATTCATATGCACAAGTAAAATTTGATCACTTGCTTAAAAAATAATGAAAATCATAATACAGAAACATCAGAGGAAAGCGTTATGTTGACATGAGAAACCAAAGTGAGAGAAAATATTGAAGAAAAAATTATGGATATGGGAGAAGATAGAAAAATAAAATAATGGCAAAATAAAATTCATTTGGATCGTGGTAGCATTTCTGGCTTTATACACAATTCTACATACAGATTTCATAATTTCATTAACTAAAGTGTTATTATTCCAGTATAAATTCTTTGTTCAGGTTGATTTTCAACTCCTGTAACGTTATGAATTTTTCTAGCAAACAAAAATTGATCTCTTAAAAATTCTGCTTTGAGGATCCTGCTCCAATATCCAATTCTCAACAGAGTCCTTCCTGACTAGCCCAGGTAAGGTGGATCTCTACCAATGCTTAGGTTCCTGCAATCCAACCATCCTTTGAATTTTCATTGCTTGCTAAATGTTGCATTTTCTTTTCACACGAATTTATCCTATCTCTTAAATGTATCACGTATACTGTGGAACATTGACAATATTTCTTTATAAATTCCTAAGCACTCAGTACAGAGACTTTAAAATATTGGAAATATTGGACTTGATAAGTCTGGCTTTGGGGTAATAAGCATAAATATTGATGAAACTCTAGAAGAAAGAAGAATCTTTTCCAGTTGACCCAATAACAGTAACTGATGCAGGAAGATGGTGAGAGAGGTTTTATCCACTGCCCTCCCACCTCAACTAGGAATTTCTTAAATCTTCAGTAGATTCATGTAAGGCAAAGAACTAATCTGAGGCTGTGGGGAAAGTACCTAAAAGTTTCTAGAAGTGATTGAGCCCTATTTAACCCTGCAGAAACTGTTGGTTACTCAGATGCTTAGCATTCTAGGGACCCCAGCCCCCCACTACCAACTCTGGCATTTCCCCAGGTGGCCTGTCAATGGGATGAAACTGTGAGACAGAATTTCCCTCAAATCAAGTCGCTGAGGCAATGGGATGGGGATTCCACTGCTAGGCTAAAATCATTGAGGAGGCCAGGACAATGCATGCATTTATATTTCTTCACTATAGAAAGAGAGGATATAAGCTTCAAGGGTCGTGGCTTCCCAGCAAAGGTCTTCACCCAATTCAATGAGTACTAAAATGACTTATATAAACTGTTTTAGAGATAAAATTCAGATTTGTCATCAAACAATATGGTCTCCTGTTACCATTTTATGAACCTTGAATTTATAAGGAACTCAGTCACTGAAATCTCTGTAGGCCATAATATTTCCCTCTACAACCATTGTTTAATCTTGCCTTGCAGGTAATTTCAAGCACTACACAGCTCCTAAATGTTCTGTTCGGCTCTCAGTGCTTGAAGCATTACTTGTAAATATAACCTTGTCAATGACTTCTCTCATAGCTGTTTTCTTTCTTCCTAGACTAACCAAAGAAAAAGCCTCACACTCACTTAACATGTGGTGTCTCATGTGCATAGGAAACACAAATCTCCATTTGTACAAAATGCAAAGACTCAAATCATGAGAAGGAATTCTTCAATTATTTTCTAAGCATGCAATTTACATATCTCTGTCTGGTCCCCAGTAGACACATTTTGTTTCTTTGTTTGTTTTCAGTTGGGAACATCTACAACTAGAGTTTATTTTTGCCCACAATTAAATTTTTATAGATTCTAAGTGCTCTCTCAATTTTAATTTCATAATTTAAATTGGTTTTATATTATGCCCTTGGTGGGAAGTACACATTTATCTGGTCTACTCTCTCAAGGACTTTAGGAATAAAAGGTGTTTGAAGGAGGCTAGTGGCCAGTGAAACTGTCTGAATCCACAGGCTCACATTCTTTGCTGAAGTCCAACTGAGACTGGTGGTCTTCAAAGTGTCCATATAATTACAGTTAGCAGATTTTCTCTCCAGTGAAATATCCATCTGTTCCTTTTTTTACATCACTTATATTTCCTCCCTGAATATTTATTGATAAATATATGCTATATTTCCAAGGAAAATCTCTACGGACTTTTGAGTAGAAAAATTGCAAGGACTAATTCAATATCGTTACTGTGGTTTTCAATTATTCTTTACAAATCTTTCAGAAAGAGGCAAATGAAGACCACGGTTTAATCACTACATTGCATTAAAAATTCATCATTTGAAATTTGCCTAATAGATTGTTATTTGCTGTGCACAGTCAGGCACAGCTTTGCTATTAGAATTCACTTGACCTTAGGCATGCTAACTGCAATCCTAAAATAGCATCTATTTTGTTTTGTTTTGTTTTGGTTTGGTTTTCATAAGTTAACATTTGTATTCTGATGGCTAAACTTTTAGTTTAAAAAACTTACAAAGTATTGTTCAGACTCTATGAAGTCATGTTCAGCATTATCTGTCATATTCCAAATGCTAAAGTGATGCAAAATTCTGGGCTCCCTTCGATTTCATTTCTACCATCATCTCCAAGAGCATCTGCATGAGGTCTATAAGATTTGTGCTACTGATAGACCTGAGTTGTTAGCAAAGCAGTTTTCTGTACCCAGTTTTGCTGTCCTTCAGCCTTTTGCAAAGCCAATCCTCAAGAACTCATCCTGAAAATACAATTAATTAAGGGTTTTCTTGGCGACTCAATTATCACGCAACACAATGTAAATAGAGGAAGTCAGTTGGAGAGTTTCTCCTTCACTTACCCAACTGTTCATAGGGCTAACCATTTCATTTTGCATTTTATTTCTTTGCACACCTGATTCCTATATCAGATTAAACAATAAATGAGTTTAGGGACTATATTACATGTGGCATTGCTCCTGTTATATAGTGAAATATAGTGAGTGTTTTAAAATCTGTAAAACATGCAAGACAGCATTTGCAATGCTGGAAGTTCCGTGGAGGTCAATAGATTTCTGAAATCCCATTCAATTCATAAGAAATTCGAATTAGGCTATACATTTGCAATATAGCAATGAATGCAATTAATGAAAAAAATAAATCAAAATCTTTTCATTGCTCAAGTAGAACAAGAGAAGTATTTAATTTATAAAATGCTAAGGAAAACAAAAGTTATGATCTATTTATGATTTAACAGATCTGTCATCTTAGAACAAGGGCATCACGGAACAGCTTCTGAGGGTAAAGAGATCAATGGCAGCTGAATTTTCTTTTTGACAGAGGCTTTAAGTCTGAGCCAGGGGGCACATGGTGAGATGAGTCCAAAACATCTTTCACCCTATATATTTTTTTTTTTAAGATTTTATTTTTTCCTTTTTCTCCCCAAAGCCCCCCAGTACATAGTTGTATATTCTTCATTGTGGGTCCTTCTAGTTGTAGCATGTGGGATGCTGCCTCAGCGTGGTTTGATGAGCAGTGCCATGTCCGTGCCCAGGATTCGAACCAACGAAACACTGAGCCGCCTGCAGTGGAGCACACAGACTTAACCACTCGGCCACGGGGCCAGCCCCATCTTTCACCCTATTTTTCAAAATTAATACAATTAGTGTTTTTTTAATGAAGAAAAACCACAGAATAATATGAACTGAGATCCAGGTGTATTTGTTTTACTCAAACTTTGTTTTTTTCATCATTAGTGTCTTTTCTTTCAGTGTCAATAATATACATATATCTCCTCATGTTCTGTCATCACTAATACATTCATTCAATTTGAGAGGATGTATTTAGAACTAGCATGCAGAGGCAATTTTTGAGGCTAACTTATATGTCTATTTCTACAAAACAACTTCCCCTACACACACACACAAATTTGTCTTCTAGTTTTTAGGAAATTATATTATTTTGAAATAATAAAAAGCAGCCTTCTTTTTATACCGTATCAAATACTATTAATTGAATGCCATCTTGTGTTTGTTTACACAGACAGATAGGATCTTTGCATTAGAATATTCTCTCTTTTTCATGTTATTCATTTCCAAGAAACATTGTTTGATTGCTTTTATATTTGCCTGAGTCTTTACAAAAAGCCAAAAACTATTGCAAATTCCATTAGAACAACACGGAGCTCACAAAGGGGAAGACTATCTTTAAATTATTTTAATAGAATAATTTTGCAGAAGAAACCAAACTCACCCTAGTAATTTTCTCATTCGTTAATATTAATGAATTATTTAATAACTTTTCTTATCTATTAATTACGTGAAATTACAATAAACCCTCCTTATAAGCAAGAGTTTATGGATTTTTGCTGTATCTTGTTGCCTAAATTAAGTTACTTTGATGCTTAACTTGATGTTGCTGGACAGGTGGGCAGGGCAGCAGAAAACATAAAAACATACTAGTCTGAGTGATGCTGTCACAGATTCCATTGTGGTCCAAATCCATGAAGCCTTATAAAACTGTAAAGATTTTTATAGGTTTTTTTCTTTCATTTGGTATAATACTAATTAACATATAATTGCTCTTCCCTTCAACAAGACATATATCTTGCATCTTCTTTATGTTCTATACATTACACATAATCATTACGTATCCAAATTACAGCTCTTTATTTGCTAAATGCTTGCAGAGATTTTGACAAATGCTATCCATGTAATAACTAAAAATAAACAGGTCTTGTTTAATCTACTGAGACTCTAAATGAAGCTTGAATAAGGTCAAATCATATGAAGCCGAAAGAGATTGTCAAATTGATAAATTTCAACCAAGCCTCAGTAAGTTCAGTAAAAAGTAAAAAGAGAAAAAAGAAGAAAATCATCAAGCTCTTCATTTTGGAGCCCTACTTAGAAGCACTATTAAATGGGTTTCTCAGTGGATCGAAATACTCTGGAATCTTGGCATATGGCAAGTGTAGAGATTAAACACTCAAATACAAAACCATATATGTTTCCCAATATACAAGGCAGGAAAGGTGACATAGCTCACTGTACTGAGAATGAGATTAAGAGAACAAAGGAATAGGTATTTGGACATGAAACCAGGCATTCTTTATTTTATTTTATTTTTTGGTGAGGAAGATTTGCCCTGAGCTAACATCCATTGCTAATCCTCCTCTTATTTTTCTTGAGGAAGATTAGCCCTGAGCTAACATCTGTGCCAATCTTCCTCTACTTTGCGTATGGGCTGACAGCACAGCATGGCTGATGAGTGGAGTAGGTCTGCACTGGAGTAGATCCTCGCCCGGGATCCGAACTCACGAACCGCAGACCACCGAATTGGAGCACGTGAAACTTTAACCACTGGGCCACGGGGTGGCCCACTACTCATTATTTTTATAGTCTTAGAGAAGACAAACTGTGAGTTCACTTTCTTTATCTATATAGTGAGACTTAGGACGTGTTTCAAACTGAAAGGAGACCAAAGAGAAATAACAACTAAAGGCAATGTGTGGCCCTGGATTTTTTTTTCTATAAGGACATTTTTGGGATAATTGGAAAATTCTGAATACGGTCTATGACTTAGATAATAGCATTGTGTCACTCAATTTCCTGATTTTGACAGTTATACTATGCAGATATATAAGAGAATATCTTTGTTTTGTAGGAAATACACTGTGAAGTATTTAGGGGTAAATAGTCATTATGCTCTCAAATGGTTTAGAAAAAAATAGAGAGAAAGAGGAAAAATGATAAAGCAAATATGACAAAATGTTAAAATTTGAGTAATAAGGGTGAAAGATATATGGGAATTCTTTGTTCAATGTACTTTTCTGTAAATCTCAAATTATTTCAAAATACAAAGTCAAAATTAAGAAAAAAGGTTATGAAAAGCACTCTCTCTATCATGAAATTTAATTTGATGTATGAAACATAGTAGTTACTTAATATCTGTTTTTATTGTACTCAGCAAAATCAGAATTATAGCAAGACTGTAAATTACATATATAATAGAGTCTAGAATAAAATATGGGGTCTGTTTATTACACAGGAAAAGTTTTTAAAAATAAAATCTAATTTTATGCAATCCATATGATCATGTGTAAATCATTTATGTGAATATAATATAATTTAATGTTCCTAATGTAGTGTTTCTAAACTTATATTCATCAAGAGCACTTCCAAGGATGGAAGTGTAAAGGTGTAATAATAGCACCAGCAGCCTCAGGGACATTAGGCTCCTCCCCTTTCTCCTCCTCCCCTTCCTCCGACCCCTCCCACTCTCCTTGAGCAAAGCCTTTGGAACAGACCATAGTGGTGAAGGACAGGGTTTTCTCTGTGCCAAGCAAAGGAATTAAAGCTAAATCTGGTGTTGTGTTGGGGGGTGCTCATTTGGACTTTGTCTCCCTTCTGTAAAGATGCCCTGTTCACTTGGGAGTTCCTCAGGCCTAGAAAAGCTTGCGTGTGGTTTTGTTAGCCCAGCTCTGCCCTTGTTCTTGGGGAGTAAGCCTTCCTCTCTCATTCCTTGCTTCTTTGTTTCCTGTACCCACTTTTCATTGATACCGATATCTAAGCGGGTGTGGTCCTGGGAGGAAAAGAGGTCACTTGTTTATTTGAGTTGTAGGTCAGAGGCTGCCTCTAGACTAGGCATCCACATTTGGGGTTAATGTTTCAACTGACAGCTGACCTTCTTCTGTATGCTTAAATTTTCTCAGTGTCTGTCAGAAGTGTTGTTTACAGGAGGATAGAAAATGAAGATTCAGGCCTCCTGGCTTCTCAAAAGCATCCTCCAATTCTAACACAACATACAACATAGCAACAAGAAGCACTTCCGAGAAATTTCTAATTTCCTGAAGGGTCTTCCTGCAATGCTTGCACAAGGGTTTTTAAGAAGCCTAAATGAACGCTGCTATGTTCAATTTATGTAGTCTACTGAAATCAAATTCAAGCCGTAATCAACAGTGACACTGAATGAGAGAAGAGAGAGAAAGAGTTAAGCAAGTGCTGTCTTATTTGAAAGGTATAATATGGGATCATTTAATCATAACTGGAATATTATCATATAAATGTGCAGATTACAGCCAAACCTTATGAAGGATGATGAATCAGGACCAGTCTAATGATCCTATAATCTGGCAGAATTCCTCTTGCAAACATCCTTCATCTTAAAGCGAAGGATTTCTACTGGAATAATAACGAATGGATGGTAAGCTCTATATGTCAGATAAAAAGGAAATCAATTATAATTTATTTGCAATTAAAATAGCAAAACAGTCAATTCTGCAGCCCACAAACAGGCAAAAACAATTTTCAACCCAAATCCTGGGCAGGAGATTAGCGAGCATCCCAGCTAAGGAGACTCCTGCACACTTATTCCAGGTTGCACAGTGTTTCAATCAGGAGGATTTCCTCATTTCCTCCTTCATTTATGTTATCTTTCTTCCTCATCTTCTTCTCAGGTAATAACAATAAAAAAAAACACTGAAATCACAAATGTGTTAAACCTTCTAAGCAAGTTCCTGTGGGTATTTTAATGACTGCCCTGGGAATTAGAACAGCCTTGCTCAGTCCTTGCTGTATGGGAATACACACCTAAAGGACAGATTGTCCTTTACACTTGAGTACCTTGAACACATTTGAATATAAAGTGCATGAAATTTGTAAAGGCAATATTATTTTAATGGAATTAAACATATAGTACTAAAACAAAATAGCTCAACTAAAGATTATCTGTAAAATATGATGCTTAGAATATTTACTTGAAATTGTCAATTACATCAAAGAGTCCAAATATTACTTTGTATGGAAAGCTCAAAAATGCTATACTTGATCCTGCTCTCTTGGAAGAGGGAAATATTTTAAAAGAGGAAATTCATACAGATTTCAAAGTTGTGATAATGTATTTTTCTAGACAAATGCAGATATTAGCTAAGTGTGTTGGAGGGGATTTGGGTGTGATAACTGGTTTATTTGATGCTCTTTCCACATTTAGTGGTTTTTAGCATTACACACAAACACATTAGAGGTACTCTGGCACACGTGTGGCATGTATCTGCAAGAATATTTCAGTAGTGAAAATACGGTGACTATAACACATCAGTTACCAAACACTAAGTATGTTATGTGCCTACCCATTAAATATATCAACACAAATCATCTTTACATAAAAAGGTCACATGGCACTTAACAGAATATGCGAATAGATTAGAAAAGTTAATAAATTAACCCAGCAGAAAACTAGTAAAGTTTGAACCAGGAATTGTGGGACTCTAAAGTTGGTATTCTTACTTTTTGCATGTGTGCTGCAAATATTTTCAAACTTCACAAGAAAGGAGAGAACAAATGAACTCTCATATGCCCATCACTCAGTTTCAACAACTATCAAGATTTTTGCCTCACTTTGTTTCATTTATCATTTATTTTTATTTTAGTTTCTTTTTGTTGAAATATTTTAAAGCTAATTCCAGGCATCATGTCATTTTACCTACAAATTACATCTGTATTCATCTTTTTCAAAAATATGGACCAGTTTTACATAAGAATAAGTCCATTTTTATACCTAAAACAAAATTGGCAATAATTTTTGTATTATCAAATATCTAGTCCATGATCAAATTTCCCTGATAGCTTCAGAAATGTTTTTTTAGTTGGTTTGACTCAAGATCCAATCCACACATTGCATTTGGTGCTCTCTCTCTTAAGTTTAGTACAGAACAGCACTCTTCGTTTTTTTCTCTCTGTCATTGACTTCTCAGAGAAACCAGATTAATTGTCCTATAGAATGTCCCACATTCTGGATTTGTGTGTTTGATTCCTTTTAGTGTCATTTCAGTTGTTCCTCTATTCTCTCATATTACCTCTAAATGTAGCTAAGTCTAGAGTCTTAATTTGATGGTAGTTCAACTATTTAGGGAAAAATACTTCATAGCTGGTCCTGTGCACTGTACATTGCATTAGAGCTCGCCCTCCAAGCCTAGAAGAAAAGGTATCTGATTCTAAAATGATACTCTTTCCAAGAGGACACATTACCTTCCTTTACGCGCGTCTATGAACTTTATCTTTGGGGACAATTGTTAACACAAAAGGCCAACCAAAGTCCAAAATGTGCAATGAACAGATTTTTTTCTAGGAAAATAGTTATAAATCTTTGGTAAATGGAGGTCTAGTGTTAGCCTACAATTTTTATCACTCCACCAAATAGTACACTGGAACATAATCTGATATTCAATTGCCACAGAGCCCTGGCAGACAGTCTCAGTGACGGAGTTCCTGGAGAAGCCTTTGGCAGAATGACTAGAGCAGATACTGCTCAGCAGGGAGACATTGACGTGTCTGACACATGCACCCTTGAGGTTGCAGTACAGAGTTATCCATTTTCTTCCCAGGAAGCAGATGCCTCATTCACGCTGTGAAAAACGATGGAAGGAATAAGATAAAAAAAATTGAAGCATAGAGGAAAAGGCAGAAGGAGATCTGCTCCACAGTATAGTCACACACGTGTATATCTGCCTGTGCATGCACACGAACACAGAGTTTTTGTCATCTAGGGAAAGACAGGATGACTTTGAAGGGTTTGAAGTATTTAAGTTGGAGTGATCCTCAAACTCAATGAGGTATCGCTTGCTGGATGAATGAAAGGGAAGAAGAAGCTTGATATGTAGAAATGCCTTCACAAGACAGAGAGATTTGTAGAAAGAGGGAAGGGCTTGAAGTCCATCCATCGGTTCTTTATTTTGATTGCTAGCATTTTCCTGCACGAAAAGGTCCTGCTCCTATCTCAGAACAAGCATCCAAGAATGAAGACACATTTTGTCACAATTTGGGAGTTAAAATGTGTTTAGTGTTTCAGAAATATGTTACATCTCAGGCTGGGAGAAACCTTTACAAGAAGAAATCCTTGTTCTTGGCATTCCTACTGTGCCTTGGCACCACTTTAGCTAAATATTTGTTGTCTTTGTTTTGATTTCATACCTAACATTGATTTAAGTTCGGTGGGTGCATTGCTAAATGAACTGAGTCTTAGTCAGTCATTGCAGGCACAGCTTATTTTGTTACTATTATTTCTTTTTCACACCTCTTCCTGAGCAGAATCTTTAAGTAAACTGAATAGTAGCAGAGAAGTTAAAAGTACAATGTATTAGTTTGCTAGGGCCACCATTATAAAGTGCCACAACCTGAGTAGCATCAACAACAGATATTTAGTGTCCCAAAGGTATAGAGGCCAGAAATCTGAGATCAAGGTGTCAGCAGAGTTGATTTCCTTCTGAAGGCTGTGAAGAAGAATCGGTTCCATGGTTGTCCCCTAGCTTCCAGTACTTTGCTGGCCATCTTTGGCATTCCTTGCCTTGTAAAGCATCACTTTGATCTCTGCCTTCATCGTCACATCATGTTTGCCTGTGTGTGTGTCTGGGTCCAAATCTCCCCTTTATTAAGGACACCAGTCATATTGTACTAGGGGCCCACCCTACTCCAGTGTCACTTCACTATAGTTTAATTACGTCTGCAATGACCGTTTCCAAATGAGAGCACATTCTGAGGTGCTGGGGATTAGACTTCAACATATAAATTTGGGGGGGACAAATTTCAACACATATCACCCAATAGATCAGTCATACTTACACGATAAACTATTTGGGTTTCTCAATTCAGCACTGTTGACTTTTTGGAACTGCTGATTCTTTGTTGGGTAGAGGGACATTATAAGATGTCTTTAGCAGCATCCTTGGCCTCTACAATTATATGTTATAGCATCTCTATTCCCAGCCATGACGATAAAAAAAGTCCTCAAACATTACTAAATGTCCCAGGGCGGGAGGGGCACAGGGGAGTGGTGGTACAAAGCAGCCCCAGTTGAGAACCACTGAATGGTTAAGTGGATTTCAAATTATTTCTGTATATCCACAGAAATCTGAACATTATCATAACAACAGAAACAAGTTAACGCTAGTTATTCCCCTCAGAAATAGAAATGAAATGAGTTAACTTTATTTTTCAAAGTGATACATTTGTGTTTTTTCAATAAGGTGATTATTTTTATATCTATATACAAAGATATTTTGATGGAAAACACATTTCTCTCCTGTCTCATCCTGTATCTCTCTGCATTTTTATTTCGTTCTCTTATAAAAGCCAATTGCCAATGAAGTCAGGTGCGGGTGATGGAAGGTCCTGTGTTAATAGAGAAAGATAAAGTAGCATATCCTTCTGCTTATGCACAAAACAATCATGATTTAAAATAGATAAATGTGTATGTATGTGTGTATGTATAATTTTCTTTTATGTGTGTGTGTAGGGGTATATTCAGATTGGCCTGCCAAAACACTGGCATGAAAATTTGTTTTTATGGTAAAGTGAGTCAAGAGAGGTGGAACCATACATGTATTTGGGTGTTGTAACACCTTTTTAATGAATTATTTTATTTAAAGAAAGCACATGGACAGTCAACATAGATCAATTTTTGGAAATTAGCCAATAAAGTCAGTTTGTCTTAAAGCTTCTTAATAAAACCCTCTAAAAACTGCAAAGTCAACTGGAGAATTTCTATATGCCTATGATTAAAACTATGCTTCAAAAGAAAAGTCTAAGTAAATTCCATGAATTTGAAAGAAAAAAAATTTACTGTCCTTTGTACATTTGCCTTTGAAGCCGTTTTTAGAGTATCTTGGTAAATTTTGATGACATGAGTATAATATTCCTTGCTTGCCTTGAACAGGTGCAAAGAAAAAAGAAACGTAGACGTTGTTTTGCCAAATAGTCTCAATATCTCTTACCTAACTGACTCTCTTACAAGGCATATAACAAATTTAGATTAGTTGAGCAAATCTTTTAACTCTTTAGGTTTCTTTTCTGTGAAACAGGCTCAATATCCTCTAAGATGGCAAAATTATTCATGGAAATTTAATGAGATACCAGTATTTAAAAAGTGCTTCGTAGACTTCTAGAAATGATCAGTGAGTGCTTCTAGAAATGATCAAAAAAGCAGTGGAATGACCAAAAGTTTATTAATTGAATAAGTGTGAGAGCAATAGTCCTTTTTTCTTTCTTTCTTCTTTTTTTTTTTTTTTGTTCTTTTCCTAATAAAGAATGGACCCCATGATATGGTCTAACTTAAAATCACTTATTTGGAGCAGAGATCAAAAACAGTGGCCAATGGACTGTACATGTCTACAGCTGTGTTTTGTTGGACCAAATACTTTCCCTCTTCTTTTCTTTCATTTTAATTAATTATAAGCATTAAAATCAGAAAATTCCGTGTAAAAATCAGAGACATCCACTTTTCTTGAGAAATCAGCAGATCTGAGATCCCTGACCTCACATTCTCGCATGGCAACTATTAGCTGGCGCTCAAAAGCTGCAGCTCCCTGGGCTGGGCAGTCCTCTTCTACAGCAGGCCCTTGGCCCCACCAGTTTCTTTCACCGAGCCCTAATGCCAGATGCTATTTACATTTGTGTTTCTTTGTTTACACTTAGCCCAATCTCATCAATTTTACGATCTTGTTAGGTACCATACTGATTTACCATCTCAACTTAAAACCTCAATCTATGGAAATCAACTAAGTTTAAAGAAACAGGTATCAAAGGAGTAGTGTAATAAATTTAAGGCACCTTTATGAAGGCTCAGAACCTGAACCCACAAGGGTTTGTGAATTCATATATTCAACAAAAGTTATCATCACCAACCGCTTGACACTGTTAGAATAAAACTAGGTCTCTGATCGATATTGATATCTTAAATATTGCAAAATGAATCTCTTACCTACGTTTTTTGTAGGTAGGTGGTCTTGACATTACTTAACCTGTCCAAACCTCACTTTCCACTTCTATAAAAGGGAAACAGTAATTCTATTTATTTCATAAGCTTAAGTGAGTATTTAAAAAGTTAATACAATTTAACTGCTTAAAATTGTGTTTGCCATAGTAAGCACTCATTAAATACTATCTATTATTATTATTGTTACTGTAATTATTTTGATAATCCACTCACCCATTCTCTAAATAATTGCCGTGCCAATGTCTCATATTCTCAAATGATTCAAACAAATGGGTAATTTACTTGCATGTATCTAGGTCAACCAGACCTTGAAAAAAGACAACAGGCAACATTAAATTTTAGAGCAATGGTTTTCAACCCTGGGTGATTTTGTGTCCCATGGGACATTTTGTAAGGCCTACAGACATTTTTCATTGTCAAGATTAGGAGTATGTGCTATTGTCATCTAATGAGTAGAAGCCAAAGATGTTGTTAAACATCCTTCATTGTTTTGCAACAAAGAAATATCCAGTCCAAAATACCAGTGAGGGATTTGAGAAATCATGCACTTAGAGATATTTACTAGAATTACTGTTATGACATGGGAGAAAAGATAATCAAAAGGAGGCTATTTCGAGAGAAAGGCCAAATGAGAGTCATAGAACTATTTCAATTCTCACCATATACTCCTCAAAGAAGAAGTTTTTATTGTCAAATGAATTAAGTGCTTCCCTCCAGACTCCAGAAGTTTGACTTTCAAAAGAAAACTTTTAGGATGAGGATAAATCTATCATCTTAATGCCCAGAACTAAACTGTTGAAACCAAAATAAATGTATTCCCCCAGTGGATCACTAGCCATGTGTGCGAGTGTGCTCCTAAAATTAATACATGTAATGTCATGGCTTGAAACTACTTTCCATACTTTTTCTCTAGGATAAATAATACAACAAACTTTTAAAGGTCCCCAGACATCTATAAAGCCAGTTTTTGTGTAAGGCTGTCATCTGTTAGCATTAACTATTTACATAAAGACTAAATTGATTATCAAATTTGCAATCTGAGCACCTGGATAGACTTCACTTTTTTTCCCCACTCTTTGTCTCCCATTATCAAACAGGAAACTAAAAGCAGTGGATGGTTTCCATGACAGTGGAAGCATCTATGAAAACCAACCATCCATTTCCCTCCAGTATGCTACTGTTTTTAGGAAATGTAATTGTTTCTTGGGTCTTAAATGCTTGCATTTCCATTTTTCCTTAAGGACCTGCAGTAATTTGTATATAACATTTAAAAAGTGTATTTTATTTATAGGTGGGAGGAAGGTTATATTTGGAGACATTCTTTACATTTGACCACAAGAGAGATCAATAAAGAAAAGCAACAGAGCCATCACCTTGGAAAAGGCACACAAAAGGAAACAATATTACATCGCCCTTTGCACAAAAGAGAGAATGATGCCCTTTATGGCCATATCACTCATCTAATAAGTTACAAATTTTCCTCCTGTCTTTTACTTCATTTTTTTAATGAATTGGAGGAAGAAGCCATATGCTACCAAATTTTATAATGATACTGTGCTCAGAATCTACACAATAGGTTTTATTCTGGCATTTTTATAAGCATTGCCTTTTCTTCTCTATAATATGGCATTGTGTGTGTCTGCATGTGTGTAAATATCCTTGTGAAAGGTTTTATTAATTTTCTATTTTAATTATTTTCTTACAAGACTAAGGATGCTGACACAGAAATTCAAAACAAAAGTGAAAAATGTGCTTGATGTAAAGCTTAGCCTCATTGATTTTCTTCAGGGCATATACAATAGAATAGCTTTCCATTTGAATTCACGAATATAATAAGGTTTCAGGCCCCATTCAGTAATTTTTGAAAAGGAGCTGGGAATCCCAAGATAGAAGGTAAGAAAAAAAGACCAAAAAAAAATCAAATGAAAATAAAGTGATATTCTACTGACATTGTTCAGGAGAAACAGAAAGCTGTGTGGAATTTGAGAGAAAGAAGAGAGTCCTTGATGATAACTACAACCTCACTGGTTCAAAGAAACCACAAGGAGAAGATAAAACGCAAATGTATCATTAAGACAGAATTCAGATGCAGAAATGATATGTTTACAGGACATTTTACTTTCAATTGTAGATACACAATAACCCTTTCTCCTAAATTTCCACGACTGATCACTGTGTGTGCTTAAGTCCAAATAAGATATTCGTATTTAAAAGTATAAAGTAAAGGAACAAAATTTAATAGTTCAGGAAGACAGAAAAACAGGCATAGTGAATGAGAAAAACAGCAGATAGAAAAATTAAGTTTCAATATGAAGCTTAGTGGGTCGAAGTATTTAAAAATCAATATATGTCATCAGGCACCAATGATAACAGATCTGTGGAAATGGATATCTGAAAGACAACCATAGGCATATGACTCTCAATTTTAAAATAATACACTTAAAGTTTGCTTTGTGTTTTCTGCAGATTTATCCCAGGCCTAAAATGATTGCTTACAGCTGACAGCTTGCTAGTCTCCTAGCGATTTCAATAATTATCTCTATTGAGTTAGGGTATTGATCTGTAGCTGCTAGCCATTTCAAAATTCCCCTTTTATCCTGCTAGAGGTAATAGAATTAATGGGTCTCTTTGCCAAACATAGCAGGAACATTGGGTACACAATTAGGTCACACTTTGAAACTGAAACAACATAAAGAAAAATTAAATGGAAATTTTGATCTAAGGTAAATTTATATATGATCAGTTTTTTCTGTTTAATTTGTAAAATATAGGAAAGATACTAAAACAATAGCCAAAGAATATCAGATACATTCACTAGTGTGTCTTCAAACTAACCTTTCCTAATATGATTGATTGGTAGAACAGTTAGTTCAAATATAAGTGATTTTGAGTTAGAAACATACTTAGTGACTTTTTAAAAAATAATTCCATGGCAGCTAATGTATGGTAAGGTTCAGAGTTCCAACTCTGAGTCAGCGTGCCTGAAATGGAATCTGGCTGTGCTTACTTTCTAACTGTGAGACTGCCTCAGTTTGCTTGTCTGTAGAATGGGAATAGGATGGTACCTACTTCAGGGAGCTCTTTTGACGAATCAATAAGAGGGCAGGCCATGAGAAAGCTGAACCTTGGGAGAGGATGCCTACATAGAGCATAGATTCTGCAAGTTCCCATCCAAATGGACAAGTGGTTAGAAGCCACAAGGAACGGTTCCAAGTGAACTTTTAAAAAATATATTGCTCATTATTCAAAATTACAAAGAAATGGAATGTGCATTTATCCAATCACTGATTTTAAAACATTTTTCCAGAGACATCCACTTTACTTGTCAAATAATTAGGCAAACCAGGGGATAGAGATGACTGATAGATGATGAGTGAGGAGGGTGCTAGACAAATACTTCTCAAGGTAAAGAAATTTGTATTTATTTGCTTCACTGGGCATCTTGGTTTCTTTATAAGAAAGACTTTACTGGGGCTGGCCAGGTGGCATAGTGGCTAAGTTCATGTGCTCTGCTCCAGTGGCCTGGGGTTAGCCCGTTTGAATCCTGGGCACGGTCCTACACATCACTCATTGGCAGCCATGTTGTGGTGGCATCCCACATACAAAATAGAAGAAGACTGGTACAGATGTTAGCTCAGGGCCAATCTTTCTCACCAGAAAAAGAAGAAAGAAAAACTTTATCAAAGCTATTTAATAATAAAAGAACTAAAAACTATGTAGGATAAATGAAGTAAACATGGCTAAACAGTTAAAGTAGGTAGTATTCAGGGAAAACTTCCAAAACTAGATATTTCTCATTAATCTGGCATTCCTAATAAGTATAGATATTATTACAACCTTTGCCTTAGGGGCACCCATTTACAATTAGAGAGAGTTACACACTTAATTTGAAGACTCATGATTTGTAAAACTAGAGAGGTTACCACTGGCTGACCACTGTCTTTAAAAGAAGAAACAATCAGACTGCTATTTCTTTAGTATGAGTAATTGCTGTTTTTAAAAGTAAAGCAGGCATCAGTGACTGGAAAAATTGCAAAATCAGTGACTGGAAAAATTCATTTTTGACCAATTTATCATTTCAACAAGCTTGTTTTTGACTTATTTATTTGCAAACTTTTCCGTTAAACAGTTTATTTGCAACCAGATCGCCCACTTTCCACACAGTAGGATTGAGCAGCTGCATTTATTTTTGCTCTGATGGCAAGGCTGGGCCAAGACCAGGGGCCTGTGATGGCTGGCTCCCAAGAAACGACCAGTGCTGGCACAGGAGGAGTTCACTGACTCCACTGGCTTAGAGTTTCCACAACAAACACAGCACAGGAGCTGTCCAGCACAGAGCTGCTCACCCTGCCGGGACGGCCTCCTGCTCTGCTTCCCTGCACTACCTCCATGGGCAGCTAGATAGCTGAAGAAAAAAAAATGACACAGCATCTAAGTTGCTCCTTTTTCTTGTGAGTGGGCCTGACATACTCAAGAAAGAACAGGCCCAAGTGCTGATAAAAATCAACTATACTCTATTTTCTGGGCACACATCTTGTTATTTCTAAAACCAACTTGAGAATAATCATCTGGTATATGAAAAGATAAGGCAGTCTAAAGGAAAGAAAAGCAGCCAAAGCATTTGAGGTGTCCTCCTGTGAAATCAGCTTGCTTTAAGAAATGAGAAGATTTTTTGAAAAGAAGTCTTAAATTTATATTTTCCACTAGAGTCAAAAGTATAGCACCTCTATACGTCACAGAAATGTTCACAATCTGAGATCAAGGACAAGTACAAGAATAAGACTGACATAAATTTCAGATACAAACTAGGCAATAGAAAGCAGATTGGCTATAACAGAAAACAGAATACAGTCATGAGTCTCTTAATGACAGGGATATGTTCTGAGAGAAGTGTCATTAGGTGATTTCATCCCTGTGCAAACATCATAGAGTGTACTTACTTGTGTACACTCTAGAAGGTATAGCCTGCTACACACCTAGACTATATGGTACTAACCTTTTGGGACCACTGTTGTATATGTGCTCCATTGTTGACCTAAATGGCTTTATGTGGCACATAACTAAATAACATAAATAAAGGCTGAAGATCAATGGAAAATAATAAAAAGATTGAAGAACACATAAAATGTATGAAAAGGCTCTCATCGATAATTACACATAAAATAAGAATAGAGTAAAATATTTTTTAAAAAAGTCATTCACTGAGAAAATGTTTAAGATTTCATATTGCTGTGAATATATGCCAAGTTTGGAAAGATAATGATTGCAGTACAAGAAATGTTTATACAGCTCAACTATAATTTGTACAATTTTAAGAGTTTGGCAAATTTTGGCCCATGTGCCAAATCTGGCCCACGACTTCTTTTAGTAAATAAAGTTTTATTGTAACATAGCCACATTAATTCATTTACCTGTTGCACATGGCTGCTTTCAGACTACAATAACAGAGTAACTGCAATAGAGACTTTACAGTCTTCAAAGTCTTAAATATTTACTATCTGGTTTTCCACAGAAAACCTTTGCCAACCCCTGATACAGAATTTGCTAACTTCTGATCAAAAGGATATATAATGATTCAAATAGATTACTACACATTTTATGCTTCCTATAAAAATATTATATAAATTAAATTTGAGGGCAATATCTATACAATATGGGGTAAGGTGTAGATAATTTTGATGCCATTATGAAACCTATGGATATGTAAAAATTTTGTGGGGGCCAGCCCCATGGCCCATTGGTTAAACTCAGCATGCTCCATTTTGGCAGCCTGGGTTCAGTTCCTAGGTGCAGACACATACCACTCATCAGCAGCCATGCTGTGGTGGTGACCCACATACAAAATAGAGGAAGATTGGCACAAGTGTTAGCTCAGGGCAAATCTTCCTCAAGCAAAGAAGAGGAAGATTGGCAACAGATGTTAGTTCAGGGCTAGTCTTCCTCAGGAAAAAAAAATGGTAGAACAGAGTAGGCTAACAGTATAATTTATACTTACTGTTGAAAGCAATTCAGATAATGTGTGTGAAAATGCTTTGAAACCTGGAACAAGCTAAACAAATTAATTGGCTTATCATTAGCCACAAGAAGACCATTAATTAGAGGAATAGCTAGTTCACAGTATAGTAACATACAATTTAGTAGTTAAATCATAGTGTAGCAGTAGTTAATTTTACCTTTCCTTACTATTAATAACATGAATTTTAGTCAGGCTGTTTTGATTTCAAGGAATTGAGAATCAACCAAACTAGCCCAGTGGTTCTCAATTTGGCTGCTCATTCGAGTCACTTGGAGAGCATTCATACAAAATCCCAGTGCCTTGCCCACACTCGGACCCATCCAATTAGGACCTCTTGGTAATTTTAAAAAGCTCCCCAGATGCTTCTAATGCGCAGCCAGGGTCAAGAAGCATGGGCTATAAAATAAACAATAAAATACAATAAAATAAAACCTCTTTTAGTGTGGATTTAGAGTGAGGGAGAGAATTTTATGGAAAACTAAGAATAATATTCATAGTAGGCTAGGGGTTCATGGAACCTGGAGCTGAGAGAGTTCCCACAAGAATCTATATGCTCATAAATGTGAATCAGTCCCCTTTCCTGTGCCAGCTTTTCCATAGCTCGCTACCCACTGGCTTCTGCAGGTTTCTGTTCCTCTATAAATTTTTGGTCAATAGTTTGAATTTTTCACAGGCCTCTGGTGTCAATTACACCCTATAGCAACATTTCACAATGATATTTTTATTTTCCCATCCCTAATTCCTTCAGTTGTCTAACTCAAACTAGCTAACAAAAAATTTCAAGGAAAGATAATGCGTTTGAACCTATTCATATCTTACAGCAGATTGTAGGCCACAACCAGAGGTCTTTAGTTATGGGGCATTCTTTTAAATTGTCTGTGTTTCGTTGTATAATTAAGTCTTTCTGCCTGAAGGAGAATAGAGTGAAAAGTGCTAGGGACAGCCAAAAGGTGGATGAAAAAGTGCTCAACATCACTAGTCATCAGGGAATGCAGATCAAAACCACAATGAGACATCACCTCATCCCTGTTAGAATGGCTATTTTCAAACAGACAACAAGTAACAATTGTTGGTGAGGATGTGGAGAAAACAGAATCCTTGTGCACTAATGGTAAAATGTTGTCTACTATGGATAACAGTATGGAGGTTCCTCAAAGAATTAAAAGTAAAACTACCATATGATTTAGCAATTCCATTTCTGGGTATTTATCAAAAGGAAATGAAAACACTAACTCAAAAAGATAGGTGCACCCCCATGTTCATTGCAGAATCATTTATAACAGCCAAGATATGCAAACAACTTAAGTGGCCAGCGATGGATAAATGGGTAAAGAAAAAATACATATACAATGGAATATTACTCAGCCATAAAAAAGAAGGAAATCTTGCCATTTGAAACTGCATGGGTGAATCTTGAAGGCATTATCCTCAGCTAAATAAATCAGAGAGAGAAAGACAGATACTGTATGATCTCACTTACATGTAGCCTCTAAAACAGAACAAAACAAGGACTAATCTCATCGATGCAGAGAACAGATTGGGAGAGGGCCAGAGGCAGGAGGTGAGGGTGGGCAAAATGGATGAAGGTAGTTAAAAAGTACAAACTTCCAGTTATAAAATAAATAAGTCCTGGGGATGCAATGTATAGCATGGTGACTATAGTTAGTTAATAAAACTGTATTGCATATTTGAATGTTGCTAAGGAATAAATCTTAAAAGTCCTCATCACAAGAAAAAAACATTGTAACTACGTGTGGTGATGGATGTTAACTAGACTTACTGTGGTGATCATTTCACAAATATACAAACTTTGAATCATTATGTTGTACACCTGAAACTAATATAATGTTATATGTCAATTATATCTCAGTTTAAAAAAAGTGCTGGGGCTGGAGTGTGGCCAGTTAATGTGACCTATAGCTGGTACCCACCAAGGCCAGGTCTGTGCTGAGTCCGCAGTCCTTGGGGGAAGATGAGGAGAGGCAGGCCCAATACATCATCAGTGCAATATGAAGCTTTAGTAACCTCTGTAGCTACAATCTTTCTCTCCTCAATTTCTTTCTCTTGTGGCTCTTTATTTCTTCTCTGCTTCCTTCCTTTCTCGCTCAGAATTTTTGCATCCCTACTTTTATCTCTTCTTCCATTTATTCTTTTGTTCTCTCTAAAAAAGTAAAATACTCTGTAACCCTCTTTAGGTTTTTAATATATATCAAGTGGAATTAGAATACTGAGTTCTTTTGATTAAAACACATATTAATACAGGAACGAATTGTAAATAATTAAAATATACCAGCCATTAATGAAAACTAGTGTAAATGTATAACAAAGCAACAGGTTTTTGTTTTTGTTTTTGTTTTTTTGCTTCTCCACATTAGGCATAAGATTCAAACAATCTTATTTAGATAATTGTTTGAAATAGGGTTCTTGGATCAATTCAATATGGGCAATATTGAACAGTTCATTCTTTTGAATCTAAAGATGTTAAGTCCTGGCTTTCATTACCTGATTTTCTTTCTTTGAATGCCTATAAATATATTTAGGAATGAGACTTTCCTGATTCAGTGAGTATTAAAATAACCATTTACCGAGCAACTTTTATAAATTCCTTCATTACTCAAGCCCGTCAAAAGTTGTCATTTTGAAAACAAAGTCTTTTTCTTCTTCCACTAAACTTAGTCAGATGGTCTTTTTTTTTTTTATCTGCTAAACTTGGCAATGGTTTTCTGAATCTGAATCTGGATAATATTTTAATTATGGTTATTTAGCATACTTGAATCAAAGACACTAGACTATCATCCTAAAACAATGTACTTTAAAATAAATATATTGTGTTTGTCTCAATTTTTTATTTCCTGACAAATGTCTTGGGATCTAGGAGGCCATTTGTGTTTCCGTCATAAACCATTATCTTGTCACAGTGGATAATTCCTTCGGTAGAGTTGTCTAAATATTCCCAAGTCTTTCTATTTTTCTTTGTATTCACTTGGGTAGCTTCGGCACTTAGATATTAAAATGAAATAGCAAGAAGCTAAACATAATAGCTTATGTTTTGGCCTAGAGTCAACACAAGCTCTGCAAGGAGGTGCCAGTTCATTCTCAATCATCATTTGGAACACATTCCATCTTCCTGACCAGTATAAGTTATTTAGGATCAAGTCACTGGCAAGAGACTCAATACTTTTGTTCCCTTTTCAAATGAATTATAGGGGATTTCTTAAACCAGAAGAGCATTTTTCTTTTGTGGGCCTGCTCTATACAAGTGACTAACCCATGTACAGTGTCGGTGCGTTAGGCAGTCATAAAGGGTGGTACATTCTTCCTCAATGGTTTATACCTGTCCCCTTTTGGGAGGAGTGGAAAGGTAAATCAAAAGACATTTTTCCAACATGTTAAAGTCATTCTTTATATTAAATGTATTTTTTCTGCTTTATGCAACTCTATTATAACCCAAATCATATTTCCAATTCTTCCCAAGAACCCCGGATTTGATATCTCCAATTGATTGTCAAACAGGCATCTTAAGGAATGAAACAGTCAAAACAAAGCTCATTGTTTTGTTTTGTTTTTGAGAAGAAGAGTAGAGTAACAGTCAAGAGCAGTGGTTGGCAAACTATGGCTCATAGGCCCAGTGTGGCCCTCTGTCTGTCTGTCTGTCTGTGTGTGGCCCTTCAGTTAAGAGAGTTTTCTACATATAAACACATAATCCATTTGATTGTAGGGAACACTGGAGTCAGTTTGTCTGGATGGAATCTTGGTTTGGCTATATGACCTTGGGCCAGTTATGCAATATCCCTCTGCCTTAATTTCTTCATCATGTCTGCTTAGATAAAAAGTCTGTAAAGGCATATACCTAAATGTTAATTATAATTTTTGGTGGAAAAATTATTGATGACTTTTTCCCATGTGATTTTTTGGGGAGAGGGGCATTTCCCAAAGTTTCTGTGGTCAATATGCAATTATTTTATAATAAAGATGCTATTAAAATAATTAAGCAGTAAATGGGAAAAGTTCAGATTAAGGTCCTTGGAGAAAATGGATCAGCATCTTTTGGAAAAGAGATTTAAGTAAATATGTTTTTGGAATTTTAAAAACAGTGTTTTAAGGAAACATGGCTATATATTTCCTTATTTGTATCAAAAATAATTCAAATTTTTTTTGGAAAACCAAGCATGAAAACATAAGATTATACTAGATAATTTAACAATTATCTGAAGTTCATGGTAAAATACAGAAAGTCCGATATCAAGCAAAGGGAATACTATATGTGGTATACACTCTATTATAAACACTAAACAGCTCTGGATCTAGAATTTATTTATGATTCAAATCTGGCTTCTTCCATTTAACAGCTCTTATCGTGGGAATTTGGAATTTATCTAAGATGCAGTTAATTTTTTGTTTCCCAATTGAGGAAAAACATAGTATTTTCTTAAGGGGGTGTTTTGAGGGCTATGAAGGATAATACATGGAAAGATTTTAGCATAATGCCTAGCACATAAATGTTTGTCACTTACAATTTATATAAATTTATTCTATGTGTGTGTCTATGTTTTTCAATGTAAGTAGAAATAGAAACAAGAGCAAATCATAAAGTTATATTAAGAAGCAAACTATGTTTTACTATGACATTATAAGGAACGCATCACTTAGAGTCAAAAACATCACCTTAAGTCTTATTTTTGCTGCCTCCTTAATTTATAACTTTGCAGACGTCATTAGTTTCTTTTAACCTTAGTTTCTTTACATCTATAAAATGAGTCCTCTTTCTTATATCACAATGTCATAATGAGAAGCAAATTAGATAATACAATATCCTTTAGATTATAAATAACAGTAGCAATTATCATGATTATATTTGGCAAATCTTAAAAGTAAGCTCCTATTGCTAATGTCAGTAATTCAAATGTTACATCCAGGGTCTTCAGGCTGCCCTCATCTCTTCCTTAATTTACTCCAGTCTACAGGAATCTAAAAAAAGTGGTCTTCCAAATCAAAATAATAAACCCACTGAGATTCTGAGAGCTAACACATTAATTGCTTCTTCACTTAACGTGATGCCGAAGCTGTAGAAATGGCATCAGCTCTGCTTTAGGCTGGTCTTCTGCATCAGTCTGAGGGTTTATGACAAACATCCTAATCCCTCCAGGAAGAGAGCTCAGCGTGAGGGCCTGATAGGCATGATTAACCCTGCTTTGTTTGCAGCATTGCTAATTCTCAGATTGGTATAAAATATCACGTTCTTATATATATCAAACCAACTCTCAAATATAGTTTTCCATTATCCACCATTTTGAATGATCTACCACACAAATCCTATCCATTAAATTGTATGAAACTAAGATTCATTAATGTGAACAACCATGAGTTAATTAAACTAGCTTTCTCTCTCATTATATATATCCAAACTAGTCACTCTGTGTTATCATCATTGCCTAATGAACAAATTGAACCCGAGTTGACTTTCAAAGTCAACTACACACTACTTAATAGTTGATAGCTGTTAATGAGCCAATTAAACAAAATATTTGATGAAAGCTCCTTGAGAATGTATAAAGAACAAGTGACCTTATAAAGCATGGTACAATGAAAAATATCTACTGTTCCAGGATATGTCTGTGAGAGATGTGTGAAGGGGCTAGCAAGGTGAAAGGAGTCCAACACTTCTGTGTCACTGCTCAACTTGGGCTTGAATTAACCCTTGGAAAAGACTTACTTTCTCTTTTCCTGCATAACATTCTGCATATTTACATTGTTGGACATACCTCCAATCTGGTAAATTTCTGCTTGCATTAGGCAATAACTCCAAGATCTAAACAAAATGGGAACATCAATATTTGCAGTTTATTTTAGCTTCTGAACTACAGTAATCAAAAAGCACAAGACAGGGAGAAAAGCAGATAAGAATTTCCCCATTTGAAATACTAGAGCCCTACAGAGCAGAATTTCAGTCTCTGCAGAAAAATGATAAAATTCAAGATTTGAGGAGAGGAACTTTACTTGCCACCGAATGCAATCAATTCAAATCTAATAATAATTTTAATCAGTGTTTAAACTGATGAGCAATCTGATCTGGCAATTATTGCAAGTTTTCCAACTCAACAAAGCCCTGTCTGGAAAATGACCTGGTTTTTCTGTCTGCTCAACATGCATAGTGATTATGCTGATATTTTATTTATTTATTCATTTTTATTGCAGTATAGTTAACACATAATATTAGTTTTAGGTATACGACATAGTGATTCAGCATTTATATTCATTATGAAATGATCACCATCATAAGTCTAGTGACCATCTGTCATCAAACAATTTACTACAATATTATTAGCTATAGTCCCTATGTTGTACATCATGTCTTCATGACTTCTTTATTTTATAATTGGGAGTTTGTACTTCTTACTCCTCTCATACATTTTACTCATCCCCCCATTCCTCTCCCCTCTAACAAGCACCAATTTGTTCTTTGGATCTATGAGTCTGTTTCTGAGTTGTTTGTTCATTTGTTTTTTAGATTCCAGATATAAGTGAAATCATAGGGTATTTGTCTTTCTGACTTATTTCACTTAGTATAATACCCTTTAGTTCCATTAAGGTTATTGGAAATGGCAAGATCTGAAAATGGGCAGAAGACCTAAAGAGATATTCTTCCAAAGAAAACATACAGATGGCCAATAGCACATCAAAAGATTCTCTACATCATAATTATCAGGGAAATGCAAATCAAAACCACAATACGATATCACCTCACACTTGTCAGAAAGGCTATTATCCAAAAGACAACAAAAAACAAGTGTTGGCAAGGATGTGGAGAAAAGGGAACCCTTGTGTACTATTGGTGGGAATGTAAACTGGTGTAGCCACTACAGAAACAGTATGGAGGTTTCTCAAAAAATTAAAGTAGAACTACCATATGATCCAGCAATTCCACTTCCGGGTATTTATCTGAAGAAAACAAAAACACTAATTCGAAAAGATATGCACTTTCCACGTTCATTGCAGCATTATTTACAACAGCCAAGATATGGAAGCAATATAAGTATCAACTGATAGAAGAATGGATAAAGAAAATGTGGTATGTGTATACAAGAAAATATTATTCAGCCGTAAAAAAAGTGTGATAATACTTTAAAAACTGGGGACAGAGGCAGGACTCAGATGATAACTCAGGTATTCTCTTTTCTCTCTGTCTCTCTTTCTCCCTAACACAGCACGGTGTTGGATCTTTCATGATGTCTTATTCTTGCCTCCAATAAAGTGCAGCTGGGGCAGGTGGCTTATGAATCTCCAAAGCTTAATCACTCTTCAGCCTTCTGTGATGCTGGCACAAGACACAAGGTTCTGCAGCACAGATGCAGGAAGGTAGAGGTGGGCCTTAATTGTCAGTGTGAATTTTCAGGCTCAGACGTTCTTCTGATGATTTTTCTTTGATGTTTAGTTCCCCTTGTCCTTTTTATGGTAGCATAACCTGCTGGTCATTGTTGTGTTCACATTTTAAATCACAGCAAGATCTCCAAAGACTTATTTTACATCTGTTGAGTTCATTCTATTTAGAATAATGTAATGTTACCTCCTTAGCCTTGTGTGTTTGCAAACCATGGGGCCATTATATCATATGTTTTTGTATTTCCACCAAATGATGGGTACAATTACTGTCCTGGGAAGAAAAAAATATAAAACAGGAAAATAATGCCTTCTTTTTTTGGTGATAATGGTTCTATCAACAGAAGATCTGTGTGCAGTCTTTTCCAAATTATACTTTCTTTTCCAGAAGTCTTTAAAAGATGTAATTGAACATAAAGGGCAAATCTGTCATTCAAGTTCAAAACTAAACCAACCCACTTTATAACAACTCCAACTTCAACAACATTAAAAATTGTCCATTATTTTTGGTCAAAATTAAGTTGAGTAGAATTTGGAAACACTCCATTTCAATATTGCCCATAGTGTCAAATGCTTATTATAATAAACAAAAAATTCTGACTTTATAATAAACATGTTTAAACCTTCCTCTTCGGGCTCTCCCCACTTCAATCAACTCCACTCTGCAGTTACTGGAAGTCTAGCACGTCATTAAAATAAAGCTTCTTGATGATCTGAATTACTTTTCTTAAGGAAACTAAGGCTATTTGGGAAAATAGATTCAAAAGTAAAAGTATGAGTGGGAGGAAACATTAAGTGTGTGTGCCTGTGTGTGTGTGTGTGGGGGGGGGCATGCTCACAGCATGACTGTAAGGAACATTACAAGTTGTTCCTTGCTTTCCTTAATGTACTCATGAAATGTGGAAACATAATTCAAAAGAAATACATTGGGAAAAAAGGTTAATATTTTCATCTCAAACCTGATTTGGCTTTGGTTTAAAAAAAATAAAAAGATTTGGGGAACCCTAATTTTATCCAGTAAGTACTCCCATCCTAGATAATATTGCTTAAGCTTAAGCAAGTGATAACAGCCGAAGGATGTGTTACAACAGTATGATTACATATTATTTAAAATAGGTCATCAGTGGGCAACCTGATAATTGTCCCATTTGCTGCAGTATGTATGGTAGAGATAAAGCATTGAGGGCTCCAAAGGAAGTTAAGAAAGGGGATGTTAATAACTTAATAAAAGTAGATTTCAAAGTTGACAATTTCTTCCTCCCTGAGATCTTCAGACGAAGTGTGACAGAAGACACAGATAGATCCTTTGAAAGGCACGTGCCAAAAATAATTTCACAGAGCAGCTATCCACCACATCTCCAAGCCAGTGAAGTACGTGTGGACCTTAGAGGGGCCCATCTCACCTTCAGGTCACTCAGGCCAGAAGTGTATCATTGAGCACATTGTTCCCATGAGATGAATGGCATCTTAGATCTGCTTGATGCATTTCCTTCATATTCTCTAAGGAATACATACCTATAAAATTATCCAGCTCTTTCGGGAAAAATTTTTGTCCTAGAGGGAAATTTTGAATATGCCATCTCGGCTGTGGTTTTTTGGTACCTTCCTCTCCCTGCCTTTTCCCATTGGCAGATTTTATCCTCTCTTGGGGAAGCTACCTAAGATGTCACCTCCATTCTGAAGGCTGCCTATTCAAGCACAACTAGTCCCTAGATATCCTGTGATCTGATAAAACTTATAATTAATTTTGCTTAATGTTATAACACCTATTTCACTCTACTGTGGTTCATTCAACACATCTTGATTTAACACCTGTAATAATAATTAATAATATTAATGTTTTATTGAAAAACTATCACATGTCAAGTATTACAGCAGGCAATTTGTAAGCATTATTTCTTTTAATTCTCACTAAAATATTTTCAAGTATTACTACTACTCAACAGGAAACTTTATTATTTTCCTACTGCTGATTAGGTGACAGAGCTGTTTTCCCACACATCTGCTGGACTTAGAGCCATAAATTTTCCCATCTTTTCATTAACTCCCAGTGATAGATTCAGAAATTACAGAGAGAAAAAACACAGCCCTTGCACCCAGAGAACTCACATTACAATAGTAGAGATTGCTTGTGAAAAAATATATTTAAAAAACAATGCAAAAGTAATACATGTCCTGCACTTTGCTGACCTTTTATTACTGGGTCTTATCATCTTCAGCCTCTCAACTTTCCACTAGAAGATGCTAAATACGTGTTTGTTGGATGAGTAAATAAATACTACTATAAGCTACTAAATCACATTTTGTAACAACAGAGTCTGACACAGTAGCATTCTGGATTACATGAAATGAGATTGCTTGTAATGCTGGGAAAAGCCTGGGGCTGTGATTCAGGAGAAGCATACTCAACATCAAGAATCGGGGTGTAACACAGGAACAAAACATTTGGCTAAAGCTCAGTAAATTCGTGGTCTAAAATCAGGAGGCTCTGTTCATCTTATCATTAGATTCTCCTCCCGTTTGATAATAGCATAGAGTTTATTCCCAAGTTACCTATCAACCTTTTGCATGGTTGACATGAATTCTGAGCCTCCATTTTTGTATTAGTAAAAAGAAAAATGATGCCACCTTTACACATTTCATATAAATTAAATCATATGTGTGAGATACTATCTACAGCTCCAGGTAAATAGTTGGTGCTTAGTAAATGTTTGTTTATGTGAAATGGGATCTAATATCCTTCCTACACCATCCAACAATCTCTACAAAGTAAATCCAGGATGGTGTGAAAGAAGCCACAGTTTTTCAAAGAAGAAAACTGTTGTACTATAGCTTTCCCTCTTGGATTCCACAACGCTAATAGTTACAACTTGCATTAGTGAAAGGCAGAACAGCACACTCGCTAAGAGCTCAGATGCTGGGGCCAGCCTGGTGCTGTAGCGGTTAAGTCTGTGTGCTCCACTTCAGCAGCCTGGAATTTGCCAGTTTGGATCCCGGGTGTGGACCTACACACCGCTCATTAAGCTCTGCTGTGGCAGCATCCCACATAGGAGAACTGGAAGGAGTTACGACTAGGATATACAACTATCTACTGGACTTTGGGGAGAAAAAGAAAAGGAAGATTGGCAACAGATATTAGCTCAGGGCCAGTCTTCCTCACGAAAAAAACCCAAAAACAAAATCCAGACATTTAGAAAGTGACCAATGGTGTTGTCTGTAAAAGAAGCGCTCAGACACTGAGCTGGATTGCTTTTTCCAAATCCTGGCTCTATCAATTACTATTTTGTGACTTTCAATACGCTACTTAAGTTTTTACATATCTCGGTTCCTCCCCGTCTGTAACAAGGGGTTAATCGTAGTACTGGACCTGCCAGATCTGTTTTACTAAGTGAATGAAACGAGGCAGGGACTGAGAAAAGCAGGGGCATGTTGTAAATATCGTAAACATAGGAGACCAAGGGGCGTTGTCTTCGTGGGAGGAGGCACCTATAGCTGTAGAGTCATGCTATGAAGTCCAAGTTCTCTAACTTGATTCATTTTAAAGTTCAAGTTGTGGCAAAAGAGTCACTAAGGCACAGGGAGTCTATTACTAGATGGGATTTCAGAAGCTTAACGTGAAAGCTCAGCAGTTTCCCTTTATTAGGACACCTACTGTGATTAAACCCCAACATGAAAAAGAATGGAAGGCTGTCCTTGTCACACAGGAGATTGATATGTAGACAAGTACACAAGGAAATATATACAAAAGGAATGCATGAAATGTTAAAATAATATGAGACCACTGAAGATTGGCATTTTATTAAAAAGAAATTAAAGAAGATGTGACGTTTAGGTTGAGTCTTAAAGAATTACTAGGAGTTTACTCAAACAAGGATGACTGGTAATGCTGTGCATGTTATGTCCAGCACAAATGCCTGGCTGACAGGGTAAGTGGGGGCTGAATTCCAGACCATGATCTGATCTAATCACAAACCTATAACCATTGCCTGAGTTCTCCTGGGGAGAGTGCCAAACTCCAGATTTACTCAAAGGCAATGTATTGGGGGTCTAGGGGCAATTTTTGGAATTGCTGGGTCATCTGGTAACTGTGTTTAAGTTTTTGAGGACCTGCCGAACTGTTTCCCACATTGGCTGCACCATGTTGCATTCCCACCAGCAACACACAAGGGTTCCAATTTCTTCACATCCCAGTAAATGGTTTTTTCCTTTTTTTTTTTATTATAGCCATCATCGTGGGTGTGAAGTGGCGTTTCTTTGTGGTTTTCATTTGGATTTCTCTAATAACTAATGATGTTAAGCATCGTTTCATGTGTATATATCTTCTTTGGATAAATGTCTATTCAAATCCTTTTCCCATTTTTCAGTTGAGTTATTCGAATTTTTTTATTATTGTAGTTAAGAGTTCTTGCACCTTCTTGTTTATCGAAGCCTTATTTACAATAGCCAAGATATGGAATCAATCTAAGTGTCCATCATTGGAAGAATGGATAAAGACAATGTGATGTATATATGTATACACACACACACACACACACACACACACACACACACACAGAATGGAATATTATTCAGCCATGAAAAAGAAAGGAATCTTTCCATTTGCAACAACATGGAGGTAACTTGAGGGCATTATTTTAAGAGAAATAAGTCAGGCAGAGAAAGACAAATGCTGCATGATCTCACTTATATGTGGAATCTACACAAAAAAAAAAAGACAAAAAAGACAAGCTCATAGATATAAAGAACAGATTGACGGTTGCCAGAGGCGGGGAGTGCATGAAATGGGTGAAGGGGGTCAAAAGGTACAAATTTTCAGTTATAAAATAAATATGTCATGGGGGTGTAATGTACAGCATGGTGATTATTTTGCATATTTGAAGGCTGATTGGAGAGTAGATGTTGAAAGCTCTCATCACAAGAAAAAAATTTTGTAACTATGCGTGGTGACAGATGTTAACTAGACTTATTGTGGTGATCATTTTGCAATGTATACAAATATCATATCATTGTGTTGTGCACTTGAAAGTAATATAATGTTATATGTCAATTATACCTAAATAAAAATAATAAACAAATAAATCAATAAAAATGTGTTTCTGGCAAAAAAGAGAATAAGTTCTTGATATATGTTGGATATTAGACACATCAGATACATGATTCCATTATAATTGTAATTTGGCATTAATAGAACTGGAAATATACCCTGTCCTGGGCTTTTCGCTGCCTATTGCAACACAATGCAGGGAAATAGGCAAAGGGAATGTCTGTCAGGAGACAATCTGAATTCAACACCAGTTTTTCTAATTCCTATTGAAATGACTGAAGGAAGAAAATAATACAAAACATATAAATCTCTTACAAAACTTAAGAAAAAATCCTAAACGCTAAAAGGAATTTCTAAAGATAAAAGGCAGAGCAGACAGGATGATGGAAAGGGCTGAGGGCCTCATGGTTCATTGGAAACTAGAGAAAAGTATCTCTAGATAATAAAACTTGGTACTAAGGTAAGGCGACAACAACTTCTGATTAGGATCCTGGGCTTCACAAAAAAGAAGGACCTCAAAGTAAGCAATGGGGAAGTGGAGTAAGGGGCCATGGGGTCATGTCTTGATAGAACAAAGCAAAGTTTTGAAGCATCTCTTAAAGATTAGATGAAATAATGTAGAAAAAGGTCAGTACATTAGAAGAGAAGAGCAAGAATTCCTCCAGAATTCAAGGAAAGAATAAGACAAATATTATGAGAAATCCGTACAGAGAAGAACTAGGATGGTTGAATTTCAAGACACATATATATAAAACAGGGACTTTAGAAAGAATGAAGAAAACAGAAATTGGAGGAGCAATAATCCAATACATAATAAGAGAGATTATCCCTAAACCCAAAGATAGCCTCCCTTTAGAGAGAAAACCTCCTGCTGAGTGCAATCAAAATGAATGAAAAGAGATATGCAACTAGATATATAAGCATATCCAAGTCTTGATGCATCTCAAAAATGGAAAGGAAAATTACGACAGAGTTTCATTTCATGTCTTTTAAATATCATAAAATAAATTGTAAACAAAATGAAAAATTGAGACACATAGCATCAATCCATAGGGAAGCTAAATGAGTACACCTATGAATAGTTCTTACAAATTAATACACATACTAATAAAAATATATGAATACTAGAGGTGAAATAGGAATGAGAAATATATAGGGAATTTTTTGGTTTTTTTTTAGAAAATGCAGACGCTGGTTTACCTGTGTATAATCTATTGTGGAAATAAGACCAGAAACTTCAAATTATTGATATATGACTTCTTGTTTCCTAAACAATTCTGCCTACAAAATGAAAAAGGAAACATCTGCCAGCCAGAAACTGGTTGACTATTTCACTTTGGCTCTTAATGCTTCAGCCTTTTTGTTTGTTTGTTTGCTTTTTAAATTGAGATATAATTCACATACCATAAAAGTCACCCTTTCAAAATGTACACTTCAGTGATTTTTAGTATACTCACAGTCATGCAATCGCCACTACCCAATTTCAGAACATTTTCATCTCTCCAAAAAGAAACCTCAAACCTGTTAGCGTTCATTCCTCATTATTCTTCTCTCCCAGCCCTGGCAACCACTAACCTACTTCCTATCTCCATAAATTTGCCTATTCTGGACATTTCAAAGAGCTGAAATCAAACAATATGTGAACTTTTGTATCTGGCTTCTTTCACTAGTTTCATATTTTCATGGTTCATGCATTGTTTTTGTAGCATGCACCAGTACTTTTCTTTTATAGCTGAATAGTATTCCAATGTATGACTATTTATACTGCATTTTATTTTTCTTTTATTCAGTCGATAGACATTTGGGTTGTTACCACGTTGGGCTGTTATGAATAATACTGCTACTAACATACATGTGTGAGCTTTTGTGTGGATATATTTTTAAATTTTCTGAAGTGTATAGCTAGGAGTGGCATTGCTGGGTTATATGGTAACTATATTTAACTTTTAAGGACCTGCAAAGTGTTTTCCACAGTAGCTGCACCATTTTGCATTCTTACCAGCAGCCATTAGCATCCCAGTTTCTCCACATCCTAGCTAACACTTGTTATTTTCTATTTTTTCTGATTGCAGTCATCACAGTGGGTATGAAGTAGTATTTGTGGTTTTGATTTGCATTCTTCTAATAACTAATGATGTTAAGGATCTTTTCATGTATTTCTTGGTCATATGGATATCTTCTTTGGCTAAATGACAGTTCAAATCCTTTCTCCATTTTTCAATTGGGTTGTTTGTCTTTTTTATTACTATATTGTAAGAGTCTGTGATACATTCTGAATGTTAGACACTTATTAGATATATAATTTTTATGTAAATATATTTTACCATATAAATATTATAATATATAAATATATGTTATATGTAATACAAGTAAACATTTTTATAATATATAAATATTTCCCTTTGTTGATTACTGTAGTTTTCTAATTATTGATGTCAGGTAATATGAGTGCTCCAAATTTAAAATTTGTTCTTATTCTTTTCAGGATTGTTTTGGTTATTCTGTGTCCCTTGCATTTCCATGTGAATTAAAGGATCAGCTTGTCCACTTTTGCAAAAACAACAGTTGGAATTTCGACAGGTATTGCCTTGAATTTGCAGATAAATTTAGGGAGTATTTAATCGTAACAATATTAAGTCTGCTAATCTATGAACACAGGATGTCTTTCTATTTATTTAGGTAGTCTGTAATTTCAACATAATTTATACTTTTCAATGAAAAACTCTTACACTTCTTTGGTTTAATTTATTCCTAAGTATTTTATTCATTCTGATGGTCTTATTAATGAATTGTTTCCCTTAATTAATTTTCAAATTTTTCATTGCTGGTGTGTAGAAATACAATTGATCTTGTATCCTTCGACCTTGCTGAATTCATTTTCTTGATCAAGTTGTTCTTTGTGGATTCATTAGGGTTTTCTATAGGTAAGATCATATTTTATGCAAATAGAGGTAGTTTTACTTCTTCCATTCCAAATTAGTCCCTTCATTTTATTTTCTTGCCTAATTACCTTGGCTAAAACATCCAGTACAAATTAGAAGTGGTGACTGTAAACATCCTTGAATTGTTCCTGTGTTTTTTTACAGATGTGGTAGAGTGAGCCATCGAGTGTTTATGAATAAAATGTGAATATTTTCACATTTGAAAATGTGAAAGGATTTCACAGGTGAAAATGAGAGGATATTGGATTTTGTCAAATAATTTTTCTGCATCTGTTGTGATGATCATGTGGTTTTTGCCCTGTAGTCTGTTAACATGGTATATTACATTGATTAAACTTTTATTTGTTGAATAAACCTTATATTCCTGGGATAAATTATACTCCACTGTGCTGTATGATCCTTTTTATATATGGCTAGATTTGATTTGTTAGTACTTTTTTTAGTAACTTTTGCAGCTAAAGCATATTGGTGTGTCTTGTTTTTGTTTTGCTTTGTTTTGTTTGGTGCTGCTTTTGTCTTGTTTTGGTAATACTGGCCTCACAGAATGAGTTAAAGTGTTCCCTCTTTTAGTTTTTGGAAGATTTTGGGAAAGGTTGGTTTTAACTCTTCTTTAAACGTCTAGTCAAATCTCCCAGTGAAACCAATTGCTTCTGGGCTTTTCATTGTGGGACGTCTTCTGGTTACAAACTCAATTTGTTTACTTATTATAGATCTGTTACTTCGTGGGGTATTTGCGGCAGTTTGCATCTTTCAAGAGATTTGTCCATTTCATTAGGTTGCCTAATTTGTTGGTACATAAGTAGTCATAGCATTCTTTATAATCTTTTTTTATTTCTCCAAGGTTGGTAGTCATATCTTCCATTTCATGCCTGATTTTTGTAATTTGAGTCTTTTGTCTCTCATTCTCTATCTTTCCTTTTTTTTTCTTTGTTATTCTAGCTAAAAGTTTGTGGATTTTCTTGATATTTTCAAAGAATCAAATTTATGGTTTCGTTGATTTCTCAATTGTATTATTTATAATTTGTTTTGTTTCTTGCTGTAATCTGTATTATTTCTTTTCTATTTTCCTTGAGTTTTATTTGTCACTCTTTTCCTGATTTCTTAAGGTATAAGGTTAGGTCATTAATTTGAGATCTTTTTTTGTAAGGTAGGCATTTACAGCTATATATTTCCTTCTGAACACTGCTTTTGCTACAATACGTAATTTTTTATACGCTATTTTTTAATTCATTCCAAAGTATTTTCTAATTTTACTTGCAATTTTTTCTTTGCTCATTTGTTAATTAGTAATTTGAGTTTAATTTTCATACATTGGTGAATTTCCCACATTTCTTTATGTTATTTATTTCTAACTTCATCCTCTAGTGGTGAGAGAAGATACTTTGTAGGGCTCAATCTTTTAAAATTTATTAAGCCTTGGTTTATGGCTAGTCTATGGTCTATCTTGGAGAACATCCCACGTCTACTCAAGAAAAATGTGTGTTCTGCTGTGGTTGGGTAGAGTGTTCTGTATATAGAGCTATATGTCTACGTGTCTGTTCTATAGATGTCTGTTAGGTCTAGTTGGTTTATAGTGTCTGTCAAGTTTTCTATTTTCTTGTTGGTCTTCTGTCTAGATGTTCTCTTCATTGTAGAAAGTGGGCTAATGAAATCTCCAATTATTATTAATTGTTTTCTGCTCACATCAGTCTGTTATTTTTCACTTCTGGCATTTCGAGGGCTCTGTGGCTAGGTGAACATGTGTTTCTAACTGCTATATCTTTTTGATCTAACAGGGTTTGTTGTTGTTACCGCTTGTAGTTGTTGTTTGTTTAGTGACTTTTCTGCACTAATTCTGCAAACTCTATTTTTTTTTTATATGTGGCCACTATTGTTTCTACTCAGCATATTAGTTATCAAATGAATGGACAGAGATTTTCTTAAATGCTTGCAACCAATAAATTTCCTTCTTTGCCAATGGTCTCTGTGCACTTGTTGGGTTTGCCTTCAACACTCAGCCAGCTACTTTACAACTCTGCCTCAGCCTTCACTTCCTGGTGTGCAAAGCCTCATAATCAACCAGCAGCGAGAGCTTAGGGCCTTTTTTTTTTTTGTGGTGAGGAAGATTGGCCCTGAGCTAACATCTATGCCAATCTTCCTCGATTTTGTATGTGGGACACCATCTCAGCATGACTTGATGCATGGTGCATAGGTCCATGCCCAGGATCTGGATCTGTGAATCCTGGGCTATTGAAGTGGAGTGTGTGAACTTAAACACTATGCCACCAGGCTGGCCCCAACTTAGGGCCTTGTTAAGTCTTTCCTGAGCATATTCACAATCCTACACATATGGGTGATTTCTTGATTCCCAGGAATATATAGTAGTTTTTCAAAGCCCTTATGAGCCTTGCATTCCTTGGCTTTTTCTTTTGAGCTTTTTGGTTAGTCTACTTTTTGCCCCAGCTGTATACCATTGCTCCAGGCAGTTGTAAAGTTTAACACAATTGCCTGCAAATGTTTTTGGATACACCCCTTGGGAGAACCTTTTGGCCTTGGCAAGCTTGAGTCAGGACAAATAAAGACAAACTTTTTGAGTAGAGACTTCTAGGCAACCTGCAAACAGATTAGATAAGAACGATTCTTTGAGAATGAAGCTTTAAAAGAGTTCCTGCTTTTTTCTGCTTCTTGTAGTTTCTGAAATGCAGGCCATTTTATTTTTATCAAGACTACTGACAAGCTTAAGAACACAGGATGGGACTAGAACAAGATAAAATGCCACAAAGCTCACTGCTGTTACTGAGAGTCAGCCGGTTTTGCGTGAATAAATGCTCTATGGGTAGCTCAAGCCTTTGGTTAATTTCAAGAGTCAAGAAAACATGGCTTCAAATAATTTTTGCCAGTTTTTGAGTTGTCTTTATGATGGGACAAATGTTCAGAGGTCCTTACTCTGCCATTTCACTGATGTCCCTCTATATAGAATATTTTAAAGATAAAATATAAATGACCAATGACGTATTAAAAATATTCCTACTATTATTTACTTCTACTAAAAATACCTTTCTATTATGCAGAAAAGCAAACTAAAATGATAATATTGTTTCATTTATCACTAAAAATTTGGCAAGTGGTTTTTATTTACTCATTTTCCTGTTTTAATTTTCTAAATTTTCTAAAAAATTATACAATAGTATCTTTTTTAAAACATTAGCAAAAACTAAGTTTTTTTAAGAAGTTTTAAAGTGCAATGACTACATTCCTTCAGTCTTTAGCTTTAATCCTAACTAGAACCTGGGGATTAGTTTCCATTCATGCCTAATATTTTATTCTCTTTACTATCTCTAGAGGTCACATACACTTTGGGAATAATGCATATAAGTAAATATAGGAGCATGAAGAATATTTCATGGAAATTCTTGAGATCTATATCTTCAAGACCAGAAACGAACCATCAAAATCTTCACAAAGGATGTAAAGATGACACATAAAATCCCACTGTGAACCTTAGAATCTACACAATAATTGCATAACTTGAGGTTTGATCTCCTTTGTGGATCAGAAAGTTCCAACAACAAAAATTTCCCCAACGTAAACTATTATTGATGTATTCCTATATTGCAATGATTTCCTAGAGACTACAACTGCTTATTATATTTATGATTTATAGTATTTTAATATAATTCAATGAAAATTGAAAATTCATGAATGATATAAAGATAGCTCTCTCATATTTCAAACATTCATTTAACTATCGTGCCCCAATCCTAAATATTTGAAGTGTAATGGAGCATACCCTACTAGAACATTTCTTCTGAATTTGCCTCACAACAAGGAAGATGAGAAATACACAATCAGTTATAACTACGGCCATAGTGGCAAGAAAAGAGAAGCAGAGAATTATTCTTGCAACACAAGCTAAGCCTGAAAAAGACTGTTAAAAATCTCAAGTTCTAGGGGCTAGCCTGGTGGCGCAGCGGCCAATTTTGCCTGTTCGGATCCTGGGTGTGGACCTCTGCACTGCCTGTCAAGCCATGCTGTGGCATGTGTCCCACATACAAAGTAGAGGAAGATGGGCACGGATGTTAGCACAGGGCCAGTCTTACTCAGCAAAAAGAGGAGGATTGGCAGCAGATGTTATCTCAAGCCTAACCTTCCTCAAAAAAAAAAAATAAATAATAAGAGGAACTCTAGTTCTAACCTTAGAAAAGTTATGAACAGGTAGAACAAATCTAAAATTAATTGTTTTATTTTGTTTAATAACCACCTGCTGAACAATTTGTTCCCATTCATAGGGAAGTATGCTATAGACTTTTACAAATAGTAGAATTCGAGAATATTATACCATATTTATTGTTGGTAAATAAAAATCTTCAAACGGGATCCAATATCTAGCAGTTGTAAAAGAAAGTTGGGGAGACTAGTGTCCAAACTTCGTGTATGTAACACCTACACTACAGCCCAGACAGCTTTAGGCTGGATGATGATACAAAGTATGACGACTGACTGGCATTTACAATTTTGACTTGGTAGGACTTTCTCATTTTAGTTTATAGCACTGAACTATCCAGTAGTGTTTCTACTCTCCCTAACCCCTCAAAAATTGTCACTTGATTTTGCCTAATAGGAAAACATACATTATTAATAATATATATAGTATTACTTTATATATGTAATCTTTTATCTGGAAAACTCAAAGTTGTTATTAAAGAGTCATCTCTTTACATTCCATGATGTCAATTTAAAAAGATCAGATTGGGAACTAAAGCCTCCTGTTAACAGGATAACAATAGAAGAAAACTAAATCAACTAATTATAATGCTGACTATATTTAAAAATTATAGGTTAATCTCTTTTAAGTGAGTGGTCTTTAGCTGAATACCCAGCTGACTCATGTTGCCATAGTTATAAACAAATTATTCAACAAGTTTTTCATTATAATTGAGGCATTATTTCCCTGAAAAAAAATTGATGGCCTTAACGCATAAATATATTTGATTTCAAAATAAATGAATCCAAAGGTTTGGGGGATATGAATTTTAAGATTTAAATATCCCACATGGATCACTCAAGACTGCCTTACCAATCTCTTCGACAATATCTAAAATTTATATGATTTTCTGTTATCCAAGTACTTGTGTCTGTCAGATCACAATAGAAGGCTTTGGAAAATATGGTTTATCAAGGCAGAAACAGCTTTGCTAGCTTGCACTAAAGACTATAGAGAAGGAAGGAGAAAATGTATCACAAATATTCTGGTTTAAATTTCATTATGTAAACATTTCTGATAACATAATAAATTCATCAGCCAGACCTGGCGGTCTAGTGGTTAAGATTTGGTGCTCTCACCTGGCAGCCGGGTGAGTTTCCAGTCAGGGAGCCACACCACCCGTCTGTCATACTGTGGTGGCTTTGTGTTGCTGTGATGCTGAAAGCTATGTCATCGGTTTCTTCAAATCCCAGCAGGTTTCAGCAGAGCTTCCAGATTAAGACAGACTACGAAGAAAGACCTGATCACCCATTCCTGAAAAAACTGGTCACAAAAACCCTATGAATAGCAGCAGAGCGTTGTCTGATACGGTGCCGGAAGGTGAGAGGATGGCGCAAACCGACTGGGCAGGGGTCTGTTCTACTGCACACAAGGTCATTAGGGGTCAGAATTGATTGGATGGCACTAACAACAGTAAATTCCTCATACACAGAACTTACATATAAATTTATTATATAAAATAGAATAGAATATATTATTTATTGCTAAAAATTTTGATAATACAGAAAAGCATGAAGAAGCAAAAATATTGTCTTTAAGCAGACCATACAGATCCCTGCTCCCTGAAGTGTGGTGCTCACATCAGTCACATTGGCATCACCTGGGAGATTGTTAGCCAAGTAGAACGTCAGTCCATAGCCCAGACAGCAAAATCAGACACTGTTTTTAAACAAGACCCCCAAGTGACTCAAGTGCACATTATGGTCTGAGAAATACTGATAATGAGGCAATCACTATTAAAATTTTGGAAGGTATCCCAGGGGTTTTTCTCCCTCAAAATATTATAATTTACATATTCATATAATTTTATGATACTATATTATAAAAATTTTCTTATAGCATTGAAATTTAATATTGGTTTCTAATTTTCTTATTAAATATGACTTAGTTATTGCAAAAAAAATTTAGCAAAATAGGGCAGAAATGGAAAACTATCCAATTCTTATCGCATAGTGTAAAATTTTCATGCATATTGTTCCAGTCATCTAAATAGATTTATTAATATATTATTGTTTATTATACATAGAATAAGAGGTTATATTGTATATAATGTCTGGTAACATGCTTATGTCAATGGCACTTTTCTTGCAATTATATATTTCATTTCTATGTTATTGTATCTCCTATAAACACGTTTCCAATATTACACTCCATAAATCATTAGCAATTTTTATTTCCTTAAGATTTAATCTTTAGGCTATGAAGATCAGTCTATTTCTACCAAAAATTACCCATTATTCATTTTTAATTTTGATTTTCATTTTTTAGTGATATTCAAATACACTGTAAAATAGAGTATAAAGGAGTGAATGTGTATTACTATGGAAAATATAATACTGATTCCAGTCTTGCATTACAAGGGAAAATTGATTTTCCTTCCTCTATAGATCATTTGTTTTTTTATGTCTGGATATTTGTGTATACTTTTTCTTTTCATAATACTTAAAAATTAACCATGGCCTAATATGTGACCTTCTGCAAAGGTTTATTTTCTAGGACTGCGGCACACCCTTTTCATTTGTATTTTCCCGTCTTCTTTTCAGGTGAGGGAGTTTTATTAAATTTACGTGATTTACCATTTGTACTTATGAGATATACATTCTTAATTAGGTCTACATTATATTTCTTATTAATGTCTCATCATTGTGTACATTCATGATTCTGCATTCTGAAAAATTTTATAGTTTTCCCTTCATATCAATAATTCAATATGGCAGTGTCTATTTTATGTTTCATTATCTTTACTGCAACTTTAGATGTTTTAATGGATATTTTAATTGCCCTAGATTCACCTTTGTCTATTTCTTTTCATTTTATTCTGTTTCCTTATTGTCTCAACTTGTATACTGTCCTCAACATAGAACATCTATTTCTAACCAACCTTTGCTTACAGTGTAGGTATGTGGATTGCATTTGTTTGCACAGCCTGTATCCTTGGGCTTGGTTGATCAGCAGCTTCAAATTTGTAGCTGGAAAGTACATCCACAATCTCTTGAATACTTTATACTGTTGAAATTGACTTCACCATGTGGGAATTAGCAGTAATAAAAGAGCATGTTCTCTTTCCCCTACTGCTTGGAATTACAGAGACACAAGACTAAATATTCAGCATTCCTGGATTCTTTATTTCTCTTATTAAGCCTATAGCATCCTACTTTTGGTGATTGAATCTCCAAGATTGCACTTTCCTGAATTTGTCCTACCCAGTTATATATATCATCTATTGATCTATATCTGGATGGATAGATTTTATGGCTGTAGATTAGGGTCACCAACTGGAAGTGGAAAGAGAAGTCCTGATTTTGGAACAGAGGTAAGGAGGGCTGTTTTAGAAATTAGCCCTAAACTCTAGAATGATGGCAGGTCATTTGCTACCCATCTGGACTTTCTAAACTAAGAGGTGGAAAAGCTGAGAATAGATTTTCCTGTAATTCCTAGTTGGCATTGCAAAGGTACACCAGCATTTGAGTTAATCAAATAAGTTCCATCAAATTATGGTTTAAAGGAAAACTAGACATATCATTGGAAGTTTGACTTAAGTTTGTCTTTTTTCAGAACCTAAGAAGATTTTTCTGTTTTGTAAGTATTTCAGTGGAAATGTGGGTGACAATATTCCAGACTGCTAATTAGTTGTCAATTTAAACCAAAAACTATCTCTAGGTCGTGGAAACCAGATCAACATTCTTGCATCAAAATTAACATTTTATTTTATTTTATTGTTTTACCATCAGTGATGATTTCCTACAGAGTAAAGAGTGAGTAAGATGCCCCCACCAATACATGGCAGATCTGAATTTGAAACAGGCTAACATAAAGAGTATATAGTATATCCTTCCAAAACTTATCCAGAATTTTGAATTTGAAGGAAAAGTGTTTATTTAATTATTGTTCTTTCTACTTGTAAATGTCAGACAATCACAAATAAGCAGGATTCCCTGTCAGTTTGTTCATTAGTCTCAGGAAGGAAATCAGCAGTTAAATTCTTTTAAGTTTCTTCAGACTAAATAGAGCCTTGGGTTTCTATTGAGTTTTTATTTGACAAAAATTTGTGACATGCTTTACAGAGATTAAGAGGTTATAGCTGTGGTGGCAATAACATTAAATACTGCTTAAGATCCTTTTATGAACTTGTCATAAAATAAGTTATATGTTCTCTCATACATGCAAATAGGATTCAAATATGATAATAAGAATCAAAATTTAAAGCCAATTTTCAACTTTGTTATAAAAGGAGTAGGATGAGGAGTTAAGCTGATTTCTCATAGGGTCCTTCTAAAGGCTGATACAGATTCTTTTCCAAAAACTCTTTCCATTTATTTCAGAATTTTGTTCTGGTACTCTGTTGATCGGTGAGGCTCCTGACATTTACATAAAGCAAAAAGGCACTTTCATTCTCTCAGAGACATTCTTCGAAGAGAAGGATGCTGCAGCTAGGGAAAACATTAATTAGAAGCACATCTAACACAAACGGCTTGTCACTGAGTTACAATACTTAGCAGAACTCACCCTGTCCTTGGAAGATCGAAAAAATTCCTTTAGCGCCGAGTTTAACTTGAGAAGTTAACTACTCTAATTTGTAGCGATACATATTATGCACAGGCTGCAATGTATTTGCATATTTTAAATACTTTAAAGAATATTTCACCAAATGAATCCCGAATGGAACGTAATTTAATTCACAAGTTGAAAAATGGGATAACGGTTTCAGCCCCCGTCACTCTCCTAATGCTTGAAGGATGGCTAGAGAATAAAACAAGCAGTGCATAAAAAACAGATATTATAGTAACAACTGTCATGATAATGAGAAGGATACACTGTAGCGTTTTGCTTATTTATAACAAATGAACATGAATATCTCCTTGTGTTTCTTGTGGGAATAGGAGTAATTCTTTTCGCTACATTGAAACAAAGCATGGGTAATGTCATTGAATGTGTGTCTAAATGACCCTAAAATGTTACATTGGTAGAAATGATAGGATAAAATTCATGCAAATGAACATAATGTTTACGTTGTCCATATTTGCTAGTTTTAAGTTGTGTGATTTGAGATCACTCTTTCATTGTCCAAATTATCCATGAACAGCCACTTTATTTGTAAAAGCAGCCTTTGAGAAAACAGACTGTATTTCCTTATTATTAGATCTATGCCAGATTTGAAAGTACCAAAATTTACATCATTTATCCCTTTTTCAAGGAATATTTTTTTCTCTCCTATTTACCCTAACAATAAAGACATTGAGCAACAACAAAAAATGCAGCCACTCTAAAATGCGCACTGCAACTAGTGCAAGCAATTCTCTTCTCCAATAGATGATTTGTTGAGTGGTACCTAGATGGTCTGAAAACCATAAGGCATTTTCCTGTGCATCAGTATGTACATGGAATATATCACAGTATGAACAATTATATACAAATAGAAGAGAGGATAACTATATCGATTTATGTGAGTGATATAAGGACTTCTTTTCAAACGTGTAGCAAGTCACCTTATCACTTATAACAGCAGCATCAATAAATTGTACCACAGATTTCACTAAATGACTTAAATCCATCCACTTCTTGAATAACTATAATCAACCTGAAAATGTGAGTGGAGGAAACTTGGCCAGTACCAGCTTATTCCCAGTCTGGGAACATGATAAGAATTACTACATCCTAAGAGATACCACAGATGAGATATGTCAGAGATATTTTCCAACTCTTTCTGGAACTATTTGGAATTAGGTCAGAAACTTTGGAAAATTCTGGTATGACAGTAGACATTTCTAACTCTCCAGAACTGCCTCTAGACCAGAGTGGAACATCTAACTCGCTGGGGCTAGGTAAGGTGATTCTCACCTGTCTTTACCAATTACAGCCCAGAATCTTGGAATTTACTGAGAACACTCCAGCATGCAAGATCCAGAGGGACTTCTAGCAGCATCAACATAGCTCCTGTGAGATTACAAGGACTAGGAGTGATCAGGCTAGTAAAAATCCACAGTATGTTCTGGAGGAATAAAAAGAGTTTCTTAGTCTGTCTTTATATGTGTGCAATACACTCAGTACCTTTAAAAATAGTACACTGACCGAGATTGAAGGAGCTTGCATTTTGATTAATGAGAAAGTTACATGAAGCACATTCATAGTACTTAGTATATGTCAAATAATTAATCTTCACTGCTCTCTGTAACAAAAGGAGCATTGCATTTTTAAGTAAAGACAGAGAAATACAAAGAAGTAAAAGGATGCGCTTCCTTCCATTTTAATCAAGAGGTTTCTAATCCCATTTTCCCAATACTTATAGTTCATGAACTCCAGATTTCACTTCCTTTTTGAGCTAGTGGAGCCACTCTTTTGCTATAAGGCAATAAGCAACATTGAGATTAATTTTTTGTTGTTGTTATATACTCCCATGAATAATCTGAGATTCCTTAAAAATTCCACCATCTTATATCTCTGTATCTGCCAAAATTAATCCAATAGGGACTGGCAATGTTGAATTGGTTCTAAGTGTTAGCTTCTTATGTTAGTATTACATTAGCATTTTATTTTCATATGCAATTTCTTCTAAAACAACAACAAAAACAAGGAAAGAGACCTTTCCTATTGAAGAAAAATTATTTTATTGAGGTCATATTGGCTTATGACTGTGTAAATTTCAGGTGTTGATTATTATATTTCAGTTTCTATATAGAATGCATCATGTTCACCATCAATATTCTAGTTTCTATCCGTCACCATACATAGGTGCCCCTTTACACCTTTCACACTCTCCCTACCGCCTTCCCTTCTAGTAACAACGAATCTGTTCTCTTTATTCACGTGTTTGTTCATTTATCTTCCACATATGAGTGAAATCATACAGTATTCGTCTTTCTCTGTCTGAATTATTTTGCTTAGCATAATACTCTCAAGGTTCTTCCATGCACCCATTTGTAGATGAATGGATAAAGAAGATGTGGTATATATATTGGAATACTGCTAAGTCACATATATATATATATATGTGTATATTTCTTCTATATATATTCATATATGCATTTGTATATATATATTCATTCTATTCCACTGCTCTGTGGTCCTGCAAATGGCAAATGACGGAGGAACTAGCAACAAAGTAAAATAATAATGATGCTGCCTGAGCTGGCCTTGCTCTTCATTTATTATAAACTATATTTTTTCTAATCAATATTTTATTAACTTAGCAAGTCAGAAAGTCTTTTGTGTGGATGAGCTGTCATGATATATGGTAGAACAATTGCCATTATTTTAGGGAGCTACTTATCTTTAGGGACTTTGGTAAAAATCTGATTGTCTGATACACATACAATATGGTAGCAAACCTTGTACAATAAGCAAAAGGCTATGGAAAACATGTAGAGACTTCTGTTAAAATTGACTCTAAAGAAAAAAATTTAACTGCTTTATCTGGGTATGATTGACATACAAAAAGCTGTAGATATTTGACGTATACACCTTGATGTGTTTGGAGATAAGTAAATACCTGTCAAATTATCATCACTATCAATGCCATAAACTTATCCATTACCTCCAAAAGTTTCCTCCCACCTCTCCTGGTTTTTTCTTTTGTGGTAAGAGCTCTTAATATAAGATTTACACTCTTAGTAAATTTTTAAGTATACAATATATTATTGTTCATCGTAGGCCCTATGTTGTATGGTAGATTTCCAGAACTTATTTATTCTAGCTAACTGAAATTCTGTACCCTTTGACCAGCACCTCCCTTTGTCCCCCTCACCCGCACAACCACCATTCTCTGCTTCCAATTGTTAGACTATTTTAGGTTCCACATATAAATGAGATCAGATAGTATTCGTCTTTCTGTGTTTGTCTCATTTCACTTAGCGGAATGTCCTCCAGGTCCATCCATATTGTCACAGATGGCAGGATTTCCTTTGTTTTAAAGCTAAATAATATTCCAGTGTATGCATATAACACATTTTCTTTATCCATTCACTTGTTGATGGACAGTTATGTTGTTTCCATATCTTGGGTATTGTAAGTAATGTTGCTGTGAACATGGGAGTGCAGCTATCTCTTGGAGATCCAGATTTCAATCCCTTTGGATATACACCCAGATGTGGGATTGCTGGTTCAAACGGTAATTCCATTTTTAATCTTTTGAAGAACTTTCGTATTGTTTTCCACAGTGACTGCATCAATTTACATTCCCACCAACAGTGCTCAAGCATTCTCTTTTCTCCAGATGCTTGCCAACACTTTTTGTTCAGGGAAATGCTTTAAAATACATTAAAAATAAAGAGAAGTACATTGACAAAAGAAAAAACTATTTTTTCTGTCAGTAATGGATTTGCACTTTACAAATATGAAACATTTCAGCTTTTAATGGAGTTAAAGCTAGGGACTGGAATCTTAAATGTCATGATAGTCTTGCACAAGGACTGGCAAACTATGACCTGCAGGGCAAGTAGGGCTCAATGTCTGCTTCTGTAAATAAAGTTTTATTGGAACACAGCTTCACTTATTGATTTACATAGCGTTTGTGGCCGTGAGTGGAACTGAGTAGAACTGAGTAGTCAGGGCAGAGACTGTATGACCCACAAGCTTAAAAGACTTACTACAGTCTCCTCTACAGAAAATGTTTTCTGACCTCTGGTCTTGCTGTCCCATGAAACTTCATAATTATTAATTAAAATTTCAGTAAGCATTGTTTATTGAAGGATAGAATAATGGTGGGTTTTATTTCCCTTTGTTTACTGCCTTCTTTCCAGTTTTCTGTATGTTTCAAATTTTTTGGAATGTTAGAATATAATTCCCATCATAGAAACACATTTTAAATTTAATTTTATTTTAAATATACATTTTACATAGGAATATATTTTCAAATGCACTTTTAAAAATTATTATATTTGTTTCCTCTCTTTTCCAGCAAAATTCCTCAAAAGACTTATTTATATTCAGTCTCCAATTCTTTAATTCTCAGTCTCTTTAAACTCATTCCCATTTGGATTTCATCCCCATAATGACTTTAAAATTGCTCTCATCAAGGTCTTCAATGACCCTACACTGCTAAGTTCAATATTATTTACTTCTCACTTCTCATTTTACTTGACCCATTAGCAGCAATTGAAAAGGTTGATCACTCTTTTCTCCTTGAAATGCTTCCTGCAGTTGACTTCTAGAAATCTATCTTCTCTTGGTTTCCTCCTACATAACTGGTTGCTTGTTTTCATTCTCTTTTGCCAACTTCCTCTTATCCCCAACCTCCTTCTAATTGTGGATTGCTCTAGGACTGTCCTTGATCACCTTCTTCAGCCTACACTCACGCCCCTGTGCATATCCCATCTCTGGCTTTAAGCCTCTTCCAAATACTAAGCACTCTAAAATGTATATTCTGGGGTCATTCTGGAACACCAGAAGCAGATATCCTGCCCTCTTGACATCTCTACTTGGAAGTCTAACAGATATCTCAAGTTTGACCTGGCAAAATTGAATTCATGACCACTGCTCTACCCTAAATTGGTTTGACCAGCATCCATTCCATTCGGTTAATGGAAACTCCATGTTTCCAACGATTCAGGCCAAAATTTTGAAGTCATCCTTGACTTCTCCCTGTCTCTCACAGCCCACTTGAACAAATCATGAAAGCTCCACTTTCAATATGTCCAGAACTTAAACCTCACACCTTTTACCACCAACACAGCTAACACTCTGCTCTGAGTCATCATCATCTCCCATCTGCAAGGTATTTACAATGCCTATAAGGCCTCTGTGGTCAGCTCCCGGGTAATGGGTAACGCTCCTCTGCTATTACCTTGCTCCATTTTCATCTCTCTGGACCAAACTGCCTCCTTCAAGTTCTACAGTTAAATGGAAGAACTCCAGCCTCTGGGCTTTTGTACTTGCCATTCTCTCTGCCCACATCCCCAGCTATAAACTTGGTGATTCTCTCCATTCCTCCAAGCCTTGCTTTAGTAGAAACTTCTCAAGGACTCCCACATTCCTATATAACAAATCCTCTTCACCTTGATCTACTTTTTCTTTCATTCATTGCATTTCTTATCTTCTGTCATAGTCTATAATTGACTTTATGCTTATGTTTATTTTTATTTATCTGTCGCTCTCATAGAAGCCACATGAAAACAGTGATCCTTGTCTTGTTCCCTGATGCATTTCTAGCACCTAAAATCATACCTGACAGCAATCAATACACATATTTAAATAAATATATGAGAAATTAACAAACGTGTGTGTGCATAAAGACAAACATGTCTACCTGCCACTCACACCAGAAGAATTCAGGTTTCCATCACTTTCAACTGGTTTATTGCAGAGAAGTAATTTTCTTCCCAACAAATGCCAGGTATATTTGAAAGATTTGGATTCTACATATTTTTCTCAAATCTTACATTTCAGTAGTAGTTTATCAGTTTGGAAATGCGTTCTGGATAGGTTTTAAAAAATGTCTTAGACCTAATTTTCTGATAATGTGATACCCTGAAAAACTGTTTCACTTTTTTGTCATGGGTGATTGTTGAGTCGACTAAATATCTTCCTCGACCAATCAGATGTACTCATTTCTGGAAGCAATGCCCCAATAGTGACAGTCACAAAATCCATTAGGAAAGACTCATTTAGTAAGCTTTTTGGTTTTTATTTCCAAATAATCAAATAAATGAAAATTGTTATCCAAATCTCATCCTAATGGGATTACTATTTTATAATCCACATACATTCTCTGAAAGATTTAAGGTTAACAACGTTAATTACACCTATGTTTTATCTTTGTTTTGAATTTTTATTTTGCTGTTTATTTATTCCTTGGTATCTTTCAAGAAGATAAGTAGATCCCAGAAAAATACCTCTTCTCTTGAAGGCCTTTTTTCATCAACTTTTCTTTTATACTTTTCACTTATCTTTATGCTTCATGTAAAATTTCAGGAATATTGCTATGTCCTTTTGGATTTTGATCCTGAGGTACAACTGATTCCTGTTTTCCCCAGTTGCTTGTGTTGATTCAATGTTTTATTTTACTACAATTTGATTTATAGAACATCTATGAGGTGACTAATTTTAGACTAAATGCTTAGAGGGAGCCAGATCCCCAAACTTCCCATCTTGCTTTATTTCCTTCTTTTCAAGAGTTTTGCCACAGAAACAGTTATTAATTTCAAACATATTTTAGAAATTAATGTTTAGAGTGAATGCAACAGTTTCCACTGTTGATGACAATTTTACAATTTTACTTAAGGACAACTTTACTTAAGAAATCAATTCAAAAGGGCATCATTCATATACAGTCTAGAGGTCAGGGCAGAAAATTGCTGCTGACTTAATAAACTGAGAACTCGTAAAGACAAACAAAATGTGGACACAGATACACGCACATATTTGTGTTTCTCATCTTACTTTTTAAAAAATCAATATAAAGTATAAAAAACAAAAAATTACACTCACCTCTTTGGTTCTGACATGAACGTCAGAGAAAAATATCTTTCTGTTTTGAACATGTTTGCCCTTTTCTTACAAGAACTTCATTACTTCTTATGATATGTTGTACATTTTTTCTTAAAGAAGAAACACAAATGCCTCATCACAAATACTATGTACACAATACAAGGAATATTGAGTCATTTTAATTTTTCTTTATATTCTATTATTTTAGGAGACCAGCTTGTTATGTGCCTTATATTTGGAATAATTCCAAGCCTTTATTCATCCTCAAGAAGGGAAAAATAAGTTCAGTGATGTGCTGATATTTTCAGGGCTGTTGTTCTTTAATTTATAGCTTTTTTAACTATGTCAATTACTCATCTCATTGATATAAAGTGATATTAGTGTACACATGTGTTTTTGGTAAATATGTCCAGGTTTGTTCATTATTTTCTCTGTAAGTGGAGCGGAAAATTCCAAACCCTTTTATTTCCCATAAAACAAGAATCAGGATGGTGGGAAATTCATGGTGCACAAAAGGACACAAATACTATATAATACCACTATACTACTACTATAATACTCCTTTTACTCACTCTGGTGTTGTGTTGACTATAACCCATCTTCTTTAATTCCTAATTTTTAAGTGGACAGAAGGATTCTTTTAAATAAAAAGTATGACTAATCTCTCACCAATGGTAAATAAACATAAAAGTACTGGGAAAACATCCAGTGAACATTCCTTAAAAGAAAATTGACTTTGTCTTTTGCCTAGCTTCAAGTAGCCTTGCATTCTGATGCCTGTAGTATAGAATGTAATGGCTGGATTACTAGCAACCATCTTGAATCTGGAAACAAAGACCACACCCTAGGATGGAAGGGTGGCGAGCTGAAATTAGCTTAGGTCTGGAGGACTTTGCAAACTGAATTTCCATAGCAGCCTCCAGAATTTTACTTGAGAAACTAGTGCCTCTCTTGTATAATCATGTTTAATTTGATTTTCTCTTACAATGTATCTAATTCTATCACATTTACTAATTCCAAATTTACTGTGATCTTACCTATACTGAGTCACCTTGTTTATGTTTTAGCTTCACAGGTGTTTCAGGAATTGTCTACATCCTCTATTGTCTATCTAGAAAGAATGGTTAAGCGCATAGTCACCGGAGCTTGACTGACTTTGATTTGCCATTTACTAGATATATCCTCCAGTTATTTAACCTCTCCAAGCCTCAGTTGACTTAATCATAAATAGTTACAATAAGAGTGCTTACTATGTAATATTGTCATGAGAAAAAATTTTGATACTCTATATAGGGATTTATCTTAGTTGAGAACACATTTCAAGCACTCAAAATTTGTAATGTAGATAAATATGCATATATAAAATTACAGTTATATTTTTTCAAATTATTAGCTATAGGACAGGCACTGGACCATTAATGGTGGCTAGATTTTAATGCTTAATAGTGGTGGTGATAATTTTATACACACACACAAATGCACACACATACACAATAAATTTTTAATTCTAAAATATGTATTGTAAAAGTCAAAGTTATCTTTTATATAAGAAAAATTTTAAAATATCTGCAATATAACAGTGAATGCCTAAATATCCACTAAAGCTGAGTTGATTTTAGTAGTATAATTTCCAAAGCAAACTTCTTTCTATTGCTGAAAAGAAAATACTTTTATGTGTTAGATGGACTAGCTTTAAGAATTTTAGATACATCTGAGCTAATGAAGAAATATTTTATGGAACTATTTTTTCTTTAATATCACATTTATCATTTTAATATATATATATAGATATATATAGTAAATAAATCAGAAAATTTTTTCAGCAATATATGAAAATATTCTTATAGTCAGCTTTCTATTTTTTGACATTTCTTTATCTGCAAGCATGATAGGCTAACAAATAGCTTAAGAATCATTGTTTGGAGCCAGCCTGGTGGCATAGTGGTTAAGTTTGCATTCTCCACTTCTGCAGTTCAGGGTTGGTGGGTTTGGATCCCAGGCGTAGACCCACACACTGCTCATCAAGCCATGCTGTGGAGGTGCCCCAGGTACAAAACAGAGGAAGATTGGCACAGGTGTTAGCTCAGGGTGAATCTTCCTCAAGCAAAAAGAGGAATATTGGCAACAGAGGTTAGCTCAAGGCCAATATTCCTCACACGCACAAAAGAACTGTTGTTTGAAGAGTTGGAAGAAGAAGTACCTACATACATACACATTTCTTTTGTTTGTTTTAAGGATATTGTTTACAAATTTCGGGAGGCTTTTGACTCTGACCTGATTCTCTCAGTAAAAGATAGATTAACTTAAACTAAAATTATTAAAGACTTATATAATTCCCTTTTCTCTACACAGAATTATGTATTAAGAAAGAATAGCTTGGCTTTGTATTCTAGGGAAAAACGAAGGTGCTATGTGCTCATTTTCAGCAAATACTATATGAAACACAATTTTCTGCCTGGCAAAATTCCTTTTATTTTTACCAAGAAAAATGTGTTCAACTAAAGAGAATAATCAAATAATTTTCTATTTTGAATGATATCATATTCTCTTTGTGTATTTTCAGCATTTTGTACATCATATAATGATTTTCTTCTTGTTTAAATATGGCTTCTTATCGCAAACTGATTAGCCAATGTAAAATAGATGAGGCCAAATGGTTTATAAATGTTCTCTGTTCCTAAATCTTTTAAATATTTCCTATTGGCATGCATATTCCTATCCACACAAAACTTACGTGGATAGGGGCCAGCCTGCTGGTGTAGTGGTTAAGTTCGTGTGCTCTGCTTTGGCAGCTTGGGGTTTGCAGGTTCAGATCCTGGGTGTGGACCTAGCACTGCTTGTCAAGCCATGATGTGGTGGCATCCCACATAAAATAGAGGAAGACTGGCATAAATGTTAGCTCAGTGACAATCTTCCTCAAGAAAAAAAAAAGAGGAGGACTGGCAACAGATGTTAGCTCACCACCAATCTTCCTCATACACATACACACAACCTACATGGATAATGAAGAGCCAAAAGGAGCAAACTCTTCTATGCCATTGTTATTATAATGTAAGCCAGTTTTTGAAAAGGAGTGAAAGCATGTGAGTTAAATTCAGGTTTAAAACAATCTGGTGAAAGACTACCTTGATCAAATTGATTAAGTAATTCAGAATTGCACCAAAAGTGGACAGTAAAAAGCAATAATAATAATAATAATAGGAAGTATTCATAGAGCATTTTAATGTGGCAGGCACTGTTCTACACACTTTTCCTATATGAATTCAGTTAGTCATCACAGCCATCCAAAGAAGTAGATACTGCTACTTGTGCATTCATTTTGTAGGTAAGAAAAGCAAGTCAAGGAGAACGGTGACTGCTCCAAGGTCTGACACTCCAGAAGCAATGGAATCAGAAGTTAAGCTCAGGCTGTCTGCCTCCCAAGTGTATGTGTTTCACTAACATATTTTGTTGCCTCTTAAGTGTTGCATTTCTTCTAATTTTTCAAGCATATTTCATGTTTGTTAGTCTTTAAGAAGTTAAGATTAGAGGCCGTATGTAATAATTTTAAAAAACACTTGGTGCAAGGCTGCTATGCTCTAGCTCAGTGAATTAACACCATAATTCAATGTTAGAGAAGAGACTTCTGTTTCTAGCAGCAATGTTACCTAAATAACCTGAAGAAACAACTGACAAAGCACACCTAGACATTCTGGATAAAATATAAAAATACAACCATTAAACATTGTAGCTGAGGTCACAACATAGTATTACAAATTACCGGAGGCCCAAAAGAAGAGGGAATTAGAAATGAGAATGAAGTTAATACTGAAACTAAAGCAACCAGCGTATAGTTGCTGATCTTATTCGGCAAAAGCCCTGTTTGTTGGCAGCTTGAGTTTTAATAACGGCTCTGTAAACAGGAAACAAGACCTTAGGCTAAACAGCATCAAAGAGATGTGTGTGCACACACACACACACACAGAGTCAAGTTGAACTCTCAAAGGCTTACATCCTAAGTGAACTGGTGGACTAGAAAAATTCTTCCTGCTGGCAAAGTCAAAACCATTAGCTAATTTACTTATCTTGGCATAGGATGTGGTAGGAAAAAATCTCGCCCATAAAAATTCACAATCACAACCTACTCTCAGTAGTTAGGAATCTGATTTTATAATTTCTGAATGGTCCAGGAAAAAATGCCACTCAATAAGTTCCCAGGTTGACAATAACCTAGAACACCTGGCTGAATTAAGCCTAAATATTCTCCTGATGCACAGACCTTCAACCAACCTTCATAGAGTCTCACAAAATAAATCTTGGGAAACCTAAGCTCACCATTTAAAATTATCAAGTACATGAAGACACGAGCCACAGTGAGTGAGAATCATTAAGAACATTAAGAAACAGAACTCAAATACCAACAGCATAGGCTAAAGATAATAAAAATAATTGGATAAAGCTTACAAAATGAGCATGTTTAAATATAGTATTGGCAACAGTAGAAAGGCACATAGTATTGTCAAAAGAGAATGGGAAGCTATGAAAACAAATGTACAAAATAAAAATATAATCATTTAATTTAAAAATATTTCAACAGGGCCTGGTCTGTGGCCTACCGGTTAAGTTCAGCATGCTCTGCTTCAATGGCCCGGGTTCAGTCCTAGGGCACGGACCTACACCACCTGTCATTGGCCATGCTGTGGCAGCAATTCACACACAAACTAGAGAAAGACTGGCACAGATGCTAGCTCAGGGTGAGTCTTCATCAAGTAAAAAGAGGAAGATTGGTAACAGATGTTAGCTCAAGGTTAATCTTCCTCAGTAGAAAAAAAAAATCTTAATAACTGTGCTGAAGTAAATAACTGAGGAGAATTAATGAACCAATAGACATATTGCAGAAAATAAAGCAACAGAAATATAAAACTACATGAATATATGTCTTTTTCCAGGTTCCCATTTTCCTGAGGCAAAAGACCATATGTTAACACTTTGTTGGGGAGTGCAATCTCAGGGAGGCAAAAGTGAGTGGAAAAGGGAAGTGAAGCAGGGAAGCAGGGACAAAAAATATAACTGAATGCGCTGAGTGTGTTACTGAGCTGGTCACAACTTCATGACCAGTTGAATGATTGGTCTTGCCTGAACCAGAAGAAGAAAGAGATAAGAATTGATCTTGACCACTGATTTTCTTCTCCTATTTGTCAAAGTTTACCACCTAGGAGGTTAACTCCATACACTAACAGCTTGCACATGGGCAGACATCAAATAGATCCCACAGTGCCTCATGCCTCAGAAGCCACTGGAAGCCCTAAGGTGAAGGGGAAAGGTGCATGGTGCAGGCATGAAGCTAGTCCCAATTAGTACTGTGAGTTGACTCATTGAGTGGCAGGAGGGCCTAGGAGCAGTAGCCTCAGAAGATCCCTCAGCTTATAGTGACACTGGTCACAGTGACCTGCCTCCAAGACAGAGCAGCAGCACAAACCATTGATAGAGACTTTGGGAAAAGCATAGCCTGAATCTAGCTGTCTACAAACAGCCTCTTGCTTACTAATACCCACAAATATACTGTATTAGAGGACAAGGAAAGTCTACCATTCATCTAATTGATGTTTCAGGTGGATATAACAGAGAATGGAAGAGAGGTAATGGTAAAGGAGATAATCACTAAATATTTTAGAATTAAGGAATGATGTACATTAGAGAATTAGGAGATTTTTCAATGGCCGTAACAGAATGGAGAAGTTAGGGAATAATGCCTTCAAAATGTTGAACAAAAACCTCTCAATTTAGAATTGAAATATGTTTATGTATCATGCAGGTATGAGGAAAAAAATGACATATTCAAATAAAGAAAATTTATTACCAAGAGATTTTCTGTAAAGGAGCTCTAAAACGATGTTTTCCAGGAATAAGAAAAAAATATTTTCAAAGAAAGGATTGATGTATAAGAAAACAATAGTGAGCAAGCAAATTGATTAACACATAAATATATATAAAGAAAAATAGAGTGTACAAAATAATAAAAATGTCAATAACGGAATAAAAGACAAAATGAAAGTTAAATAATATCTGATTACAAGATCTTATAAAATGGAATAGAGTGATAAAAGATAAAATACTATATATTTTCTGAATTGCTTTTAGAGTGGGGTAGAGATAAGAGATATAGATATTGTCAAATCAAGTATGAATGTTAGCATGTTGAGAGTAACTATAAACACTAAAAATAGACTATATAATTTCTATTACCAGGAAAAATTGAATAAATTTTTAATCAATCCAAAAGGAGGAAGAATTTTAACATATGAAAATAAAGCTCAGAAAATCAGAATAAAGAGAAAGCCCATATAAAGTGACAGAAATAACTCCAAATATATCAGTTGTCAGCTTAAGATAATTGGACTAAATTCTTCAGTAAAAAAGAGTGATTTTCAGGCCTTATTCAAAATGTAAAATTTGTATGCAAGCATATTTACATACAGATATTCTTACAGTATTTATAAAGAACACAGTACAAAGGTAGGATAATAGAACATTGGAAAACAGAAGAGAAAATACATGGCAGGTGAATATTAATTAATAAGCTGACAGAGCTACAGTAATTTCAAGAAAAAATATTCTAAGGTTAAAAACATATTAGATATAAAGAGAATTTTTATATAATGATAAAAGTGACAACTCTCGGAGTGACGTCAGCGTCAGGGTGGAGTGAGCTTGCCCAGGACTATGTCCCCTCCAACATACAACAAAAAGGAGCAACCATATTCCAACAAAAAATATCCTAATAGCACAGGAATCCTTGGAGACCCAAAGCAGCCAAATAACGGAGGGCAGAGAAGCTGCAGCCTCCCTTGGAGGAGCTGGAAAAGGGTAAGAGAGATCTTCACTCCCTCCCCTAAAGACTGGGATCGCTGTTGCAGGAGGTTCCGTGAAGGAAGGAGTTGGGGAGGGGCCACGCATCTGCGGGAACACCAAGGACTCCCACTGGCACGTGCAGCCCAGACAGAAGCCCTCTAACAGGGTGAAAGCTTTCCAGTGGGGTGACCTCAACAGGCCAAGATGCCAGGAGAGTAGATAGTGAGAGCTGATAGGGAAATCGGGTCTGTGCTCAAGAGAAAGTGCCTGCCCTCCCCCAACCCGCACTGTGCCGCCCATCTCCACTGAAGGTGGAGGGCTCAGAATATGCGGCTCTTGACCCTGATCTAGTGGCAACAGGCTGTAACTGCAAGAGAATAATAGCACTATGCACAAAAACCGTTCCTCTACCATCCAGCAATTTATAAAGCTCCAGACCAGAAGGAATACAATAAAAACACAGAATTATGTCCTGAGGACATGGAATTAGGTAAATTAAGTGATAATGAAATCAGAATACCTATCATTAAAAAACTCAGTGAGGTAAAGGAAAATATATAGAAACAAGTCAATGAGTTCCAGAGTTACTTCACAAAAGACATTGAAACTATAAAGAAGAATCAATCAGAAATACTACAGATGAAAAATACAATGGAAGAAATAAAACATAATATGGAATCCCTGAATGCGTGTGTGGATGCCATAGAGGAGCAAATCAGCATAATCGACGATAGATAGGTTGAATGGCTCCAGACAGAGGAAGAGAGAGAACTAAGACTAAAAAGGAATGAAGAAAATCTCTGAGAAATAGCTGACTCAATGAGGAAATGCAATATAAGAATTATTGGTATCCCTGAGGGTGACAAAAAGAATGAAACAGAAAGCGTGCTCAAAGAAATGATAGCAGAGAACTTCCCAAACCTAGGGAATGAGAGAGAAACATGTGTGGAGGAAGCTTTCAGGTCTTCTAGAGGTCAATATAAAAAGACCTACTGCAAAGCATATAGTAGTAAAACTGGCAAAAGTGAATGACAAAGAAAGAATACTCAGGGCAGCAGGGCAGAAGAAAATAACCTACAAGGGAACCCCATCAGACATTCAGCAGGTTTCTCTGTGGAAACCTTACAAGCTAGGAGAGATTGGAATGACATATCAAAACTTTAAAAGATAACAATCTTCAGTCAAGAATGCTCTATCCAGCAAAACTATCCTTCAGATATGAGGGAGAAATTAAAGCTTTCCCAGACAAACAAAAGCTAAGAGACTTTGTAGCCACGAGACGCGCCCCCCCCAACAAGAAATCCTCAAGAAGGCCCTCATACCTGAAAAAAAAAAGGGAGAAAGGGGTCACAAAACACAGAGAAGGAAACAAAGAGATAGTATCAGAATAGGATAGCAAATATACTGCTATAACATTAGCATGAAGGGAAGGAAAACACCAAAAACAAAGACAATATTATGACTTTAACCACAAACTCACAACACAAGTTGGAATGAGATGACAATAATAACTTAGGAGGGAAGGATGAAAGGGACCGAATCAGTTTCGGGTAAGGAAATAAGAGGCCACCAGAAATGGACTATGTTATACATGAGATTCTGAATACAAACTTCAGGGTAGCTACTAAACTTAAAAACAGAACAGAGACACAAAAAATAAGTAAGGAAATAAGAAACTGCAGAAGTCAATGGGTAGGCTAAAACACACAGGATGAGAAACAAAGGAAATGCAGGAAAACCAGAAAACGAGTGACAGAATGACAGCATTAAGCCCTCATGCATCAATAATCACCCTCAATGTAAACAGATTGAACTCTCCAATAAAAAGACACAGAGTGGCAAGATGGATTAAAGAACAAGATCCAACAATCTGTTGCCTCCAGGAAACACACCTCAGTTCCAATGACAAATACAGGCTCAGAGTGAAGGGGTGGAGGATGATAGTCCAAGCTAACGGCAAACAAAAGAAAGCAGGTGTCGCAATACTTATATCACACAAATTAGATTTCAAGATAAGTCAGGTAAAGAGAGACATAGAGGATCAGTATATAATGATCAAAGGGACACTACATCAAGAAGAAATAACACTTATAAATATCTATGCACCCAACACAGGAGCACCAAAATTCATAAAGCAACTATTAACAAACCTAAAAGAAGATATCAAAAATAACACAATAATAGTAGGGGACCTCAACACTCTACTCACATCATTGGACAGATCATCCAGACAGAAAATCAACAAGGAAATGGTGGAATTAAATGAAAAGATAAACCATTTGGACTTAACAGACATATACAGAACACTCCATCCAAAAACAGCAGAATACACACTCTTCTCTAGTGTGCATGGAACATTCTGAAGGATAGACTATATGCTGGGAAACAAGGCAAGCCTCTATAAATTAAAAAAAATTGAAATAATACAAGCATATTCTCCAATCATTATGCTATAAAGCTAGAAATTAATTACAAGAAAACAACTGAGAAAGGGACAAAGATGTGGAGACTATACAATATGCTATTAAACACGCAATGGAGCATTGAAGAAATTAAAAAGTAAATCAAAAAATATCTGGAGACAAATGAAAATTATAACATGCCATACCAACACATATGGGATACAGCAAAAGCTGTATCAAGTGGGAAATTCATCGCAATACAAGCACACATTAACAAACAAGAAAAATCCCTAATAAGCAACCTCAAATTACACCTAAGTGAATTAGAGAAAGAAGAACAAACAAAGCCCAAAGTCAGCAGAAGGAGAGAAATGATAAAAATCAGAGCAGAAATAAATGCTATTGAAACAAAAAAGGCAGTAGAAAGGATCAATGAAACAAAGACCTGCTTCTTTGAGAAGATAAATAAAACTGACAAACCCCTAACCAGTCTTACAAAGAGAAAAAGAGAGAAAGGTCAAATAAACAAAATCAGAAATGAAAGAGGAGAAATAACAACAGACTCCGCAGAAATACAACGGATTATAAGACAATACTATATGCCAAACTCTTGCTGTTTGCAGACGACATGATCTTATATATAGAAAACCCCAAAGAATCCATAGGAAAACTATTAGAAATAATAAAAAGCTACAGCAAAGTTGCAGGGTATAAAATCAACTTACATAAATCAGTAGTATTTCTATACTCTAATAACGAACTAACAGAAAAAGAACTCAAGAACACAACACCATTCACAATTGCAACAAAAAGAATAAAATACCTAAGGGTGAATTTAACTAAGGATGTGAAAGACCTATACAATGAAAACCACAAGGCTTCCCTGAAAGAAATCGATGATGACATAAAGAGATGGAAAGACATTCCATGTACATGGATTAGAGGAATAAACATAGTTGAAATGTTCATACTACCTAAAGCAATCTACAGATTCAATGCAATCCCAATCAGAATCCCAATGACATTCTTTACAGAAATAGAACAAAGAATTATAAAATTCATATGGGGTAACAAAAGACCCCGAATTGCTAAAGCAATCCTGACAAAAAAAGAGCAAAGCTAGAGGCATCACAATCCCTGACATCAAAACATAGTACAAAGCTACAGTAATGAAAACAGCATGGTACTGGTACAAAAACAGATGCACAGATCAATGGAACAGAACTGAAAGCCAGATATAAAACCATTTATCTATGGACAGCTAATCTTCAACAAAGGAGCTGAGGGCATACAATGGAGAAAAGAAAGTCTTTTCAACAAATGGTGCTGGGAAAACTGGAAAGCTACATGTAAAAGAATGAAAATTGACCATTCTTTTTCACCATTCACAAAAATAAAATCTAAATGGATCAAAGACCTAAAAGTAAGACCTGAAACAATAAGGCTTCTAGAGGAAAATGTAGGCAGTACACTCTTTGACATCAGTATTAAAAGGATCTTTTCAGACACCATGTCTTCTCAGACAAGGGAAACAATAGAAAGAATAAACAAATGGGATTTCTTCAAACTAAAGATCTTCTTTAAGGCAAAGGAAAACAGGATTGAAACAAAAAACACAACCCACTAATTGGCAAAAAATATTTGCAAGTCATATATCCCACAAAGGGTTAATCTCCATAATATATAAACAACTCACACAACTCAACAACAAAAAATCAAACAACCCGATCAAAAAATTGGCAGGAGACACGAACAGACATTTCTCCAAAGAAGATATATGGATGGCCAATAGGCACATGAAAAGATGTTCATCATCACTGATCAGCAGGGAAATGCAAATCAAAACTACACTAAGATATTACCTTGCACCCATTAGAATGGCAAAAATAACCAAAACAAAAATTAACAAGCGTTGGAGAGGTTGTGGAGAAAAAGGAACCCTTATACACTGCTGGTGGGAATGCAAACTGGTGCACCATTATGGAAAACAGTGTGGAGATTTCTCAAGAAATTAAAAATAGAATACCATATGACCCAGATAACCCACTACTGGGTATCTATCCAAAGAGCTTGAAGTCAGCAATTCCAAAAGTCGCATGCACTTCTATGTTCATTGCAGCATTATTTACAATAGCCAAGATGTGGAAGCAACCTAAGTGCCCACCAACTGATGATTAGATAAAGAAGATATGGTATAAATATACAATGGAATACTACTCAGCCACAAAAAAGAATAAAATCGTCCCATTCACAAAAACATGGATGGACCTTGAGGGAATTATGTTAAGTGAAATAAGCCAGATAGAGAAGGACAATCTCTGTATGACACTGCTCTTATGAGGAATTTAAACATGTAGACAAAGAGAACAGATTAGTGGCTACCAGGGGAAAGGGGGAGTGGGGGTTGGGCACAAAGTGTGAAGTGGTGCACCTACAACACAACTGACAAACAATAATGTACAAATGAAATTTCACAAGATTGTAAACTATCATAAACTCAATAAAATTAACTTTAACAACAAAAAAGTGACAACTCTCCTGGAAGATATTAAAATTCTCATGCTTTACGGACTTATTTACTTATTGACATTGGCAAATCATTTATAAGGCAAAACTGTCTAAATTATAATGAGACATTGACCAAACTCACCATTATTTGGGAATATAGATGTTAAGAATAGGAGACTTAAATAATTGTAAGAATCAAAAAAATTGAATAATGTGATTAACACAGCTTATTTGTGGTTATTTATGAACTCTCTACTAATTAAAAAATACAAATTCTTCTTCACTTGGAATCAAGCTTATGCAAAACAAAGCAATGTTCAACAAATTCAAAAATTTCATGTCATATAGATAGTATTCACAACATATTAAATAAAAGTAAATACAAATATATCTAAAAATATCAAGAAAGGTAAAAAGTATGTTTCTAAATTACTCATGAATTAAAGGAGAAATCATATTGGAAATCTGAAAATAAAACTAAAATAATAATAAAAACATGTAACATCAAATTAAGCTAATGTCATACTCCGATGAAATTTTCAAGCTGTGATGTTCATTTTGGGGGGAAATAAAGTGTGAAAATTGATTATCCAAGCACTTAAGTTAAGGAATTTAAAAAGAATATGTAATACAAGGCTGTAAAAGAAAATAATGAAGAAATAAATGAGGAAGGAAAGAAATTAATAAAGAAAAAAGACACAATAAGAGGATCAATAAAGAAAAGAGTTGAAAAAGTTAAAAGATTAAATCTTCAAGCTCTTTAGAGAATATTCATGATCAAAAAATAACAAATAAAAATGTTGAGTAAAAAAGTGAAAAAATTACATATGTAATAGAAATTTAAAAGTTAATTAGGGAATATTATGAACTATGTTGTGACAGTAAATTTGAAGACTGAGGCAAGATAAACACTTTTCCATAAAAGGAAAATTACTGTTCTTACTCAAAATCTATAGAAATCCTAAGTGGATCTAAAACTTGCGTCTAGACCTAGAACTTGATTCTTAAATGTATGTGGAAGACAAGGCCACGGTTAATCAACTTTGAAGAAATCAACTTGAGAGAACCCAGCCTATCAAATATCATTACAGCAATGTGATAATCATACATGCGCGTTGATAGAGAGAGAGACAATTAGACCAAAGAAAGGTTGAGAATTCAGGAAAAAGGAATGATAGTTATGTATGGGAACTTAATATGTAACACAGATGACACTGAGATCACTTGGGACAAGATGGAATATTCAAGAATAATATCTGGGAAAAGGCTATTCCTATGGGAAAAAATAAAATTAGATATCTACCACCTACCATAGACACAAATTTATAGTTGCAGTTTCAAGACCTAAATGTAAAACTTCAAACTTTAAAATGTGCAAAAGTAAATATAAGACTGTATTCATAAGAACCTCTTAGTAAGGAAACTACTTTAACAAGATGTAAAGAATACAAACCACAAACAAAAAGATTGATAAAATTGATCATGTTTAAGTTTTAAACTTCTGCGATGCAAATGATTCTACTAAAAAGCGAATATACGATTTACTGACTAGGAAATACAATCTGTATAACATGTAATACCCACAAAAGATTAGCCTCTAGAATATGTCAGGATTGCTTACAAGTCAATAAAATAAAGACAAATGGGAAAATCAGCAAAATGTGTGAAGAGGCAATTTACATAAAGGAAACCAGAAGAACCAATAAAAAAGGAAAAATTATTAAACCCACTACTAAGCAGGGAAATTAACATTAAAACCATGATGATATTATAAATCCTACCATTTCACATCTACTAGGCTGGCAGTAATATAAAGGTATGATAATGTCAAATGATGGTGAGTGGATGGAACAATGGAAACTCATACATTGTGGTGGTAATTTAAATTGATCAAGAGCATTTTAGGGTGCAATTTGGAATTATCTAGTAAATACATAAACTCCTAGGTATAATCAAGAGGAACTTTTGCAACAAAAGACATACATAAAAATGTTCATAATAATACTATTACTTCTCTAGCAGAATAATTATATACCAAATACTGTCCCTCTATAGGAGAACAGAAAAATAAAGTGATGTTCTCATGATTAGCTATTGCATAGTAGTGAAAATGAATGAATTAAACATATACATGTCAAAATGAATGAATCTCACAAAGATATTGTTATGCCAAAAGCTGAAGAATAATGCATATATTCTGATTTCATTTATATGCATACTAAAGCTCATGTATCCATATTGTACACGTTTAAGGATCTGTATGCGGCTCGCCCTCGGTATCCACAGTTTCGCTTCCACAGATTCAGCCAGCCTGGAATCTTGTATGTGCTGTGTTTACCATCCGTGGTTGGGTGAATCTGAGGATGCAGAACCCTCAGGGACTTGTCCATGTCCCCTTTGGTATCCGCGGGAGTCCTGGAACCAACACCCCTCAGATACTGAGGAACGACTGTATACACATCTATGGTTACCCTTAGGGGAAAGAGAATGAGATGCAATCCGGAGGGGTACCCAAAAGACTCCAACAGAGTTTATAGTGTTTTATTTTATTAGGTATATATTGGGCACATGAATGTTATCCTTTATGTTTTTTGTGAATAAGAAATAATTTATGATAAATGTTAAGTAATAGAACAATCAGACCAACATGTGTAAATGTCTGTTTCAGTCAAGAAGTTGGAGAAACAGTTGTTTGCATTGATTATGATGATTAACTGAAACCTCTGGAATCTGGGTAATATTCAAAGTATTTGAATATAATGAAATTCATTGAAATTTAACACATCTGAACATAATTTTTAAAATAAAATATTATTCACTGTCACTTCTGTGTTTTTCTCAAATGTCATGTGCAAAAGTGCAGATGCATTACTTCCTAGAGACCATGACTTACAGGTATTTTATAAATAACATAATTATTTTATGAATAGCTGAATCATCCTTTCCACAAATTATTCTTTTCTTTCCCTAAGCTACTCATTGATTTTTTTTTCTCTTCCTTTGGTGTCTTCTTGGTCGTTTGACGAAGATGCGATGAATTTTCTGTCATTTCTGCATCATTTACACATTAACCTTCTTGTCAGCCTCCTCGCACTCTTTTGACACGTTTGCATTAATAATGTTGACTGTGATAGAAGAGGGAGTATCCATCACTGGCTCAAGAATTTACGCTAACTTGGGCGAAGAATTTATTTTATACCATTAAGCACTTCATCAGATGACACTCACAACACCTTGACGTACTTTCTAAAAACTAAATTTCGTGTTGGACATCTCCCAATTCCCAGCCACTAATATTGTAAAATTTCATACAACGTAATAGGAAATGCACAGCACCCCCCATAAAGTGTTCTTGCTGCAAAAGCATTGCTGCTGAGTCAAATCCTACCCTTAGTTTTAACACTGGCTTACAGGAAATAGTGAGGTTAGAACATCAAGTTCAACCTCACCACACGGAAGCAGTCAACCAAATCCAGAATGTGGGACATTTTACAGGATACAGCCTGGCTGCTCCAACAATGTATATCATAAAAAATAAAAGGAAGAGTTTCTTAAAACTTCTTAAGAGACGTAATATTCAAATACAGTGGGCAGCCATGTTTGGTGTGGTTTAAAATAAACAAAATATTGGGGAAAAAAATCACTGAGGCAATCAGAAAAGAATATGGACTGGGTATTAGATGATGTGGAAATATTTTTATTTTGTTAAATTAATAACAGTAAGATAGTTATTAAAAATGTTATCACTAAGAGGTTATACTAAAGTACATGCAAATTTGGGAATTGCTTCCAGGTCTCACTAAATTAGCTCCGATTCTTTTAATTAATTCTATAACCCAGAAATTTTATTATTTAATTGCAAGTTTTAAAAATATTATTTTGCATTTCCTTAGGATTGAGCACAGTGTTATATGCATAGAAGACACTGAAAAATATTTAAATGAATAAATGCGGTAAACAATCTTTGAGGTAATCAAACAATCAATGAGGTAAACAAACTATTGGTAAATAAAGCATTTGCTTCTCAAGAAACAGACACATGTATACATTTAGTAATTATATAAGATATATGAAATATATGCAAGATACATAGTAATAAGATCTATTTATGACTGTAGCTTAAAATATATGTGACAATATATATGCTAATATATATGTTTTTGTTTCTTTGTTTTTGGTGAGAGGATTGGCCCTGAGCTAACATCTGTTGCCAACATTCCTCTTTTTGCTTGAGGAAGGTTGTTGCTGAGCTAACATGTGTGCCATCCTTCCTCTATTTTGTATGTGGGATGCCACCACAGCATGGCTTCATGAGCGGTGTGCAGGTCCGTGCCCAGGATCCGAACCTGTAAACGTTGGGCTGCCAAAGCAGAGTGCATGAACATAACCACTATACCACTGAGCTGGCCCTTATATGTTTTATATATATATATATTTAAGGTTATATATATATATAAATATATATATATATAAAAACCTTAGAAGCCTAGGAATAATGGCATTCTCAATACCACAAGTCTTCCTTATATGAAATGTGGTTTGACCAAAAGTGTTTTTTGCAACAAACCATGGAGAGTGAAGATTAGGCAAGTACCATCAAAACTGAGTAATGCTGTTAACCTGACAGCAAAGTTTTTAGATTTTTGTATATATTCTGATAAGCAATATTTCTAAATATGGCATTTGTACTATGCCCCTACCCCACACCCAAACATCATAGTTAGCCTATTAAAACCCTAAGGTAAAGATGTCTAAATTCAGTTTGTGCTGGTTATTTACCACTGTCTTGCAGCCCAAAGCTCATCTTTATTTTAGAACCTTCTTTTCACGTGATTCTGCAAACTACATTTCCCACATTTCCTTAGTCAGTTAGCATTCTGTTAAATAATGCTAATGGCAGGAACCAAGTAGAGATTTTGCACAGGCAAAGGGACTTCCTTCTTCCTTTCCAGTTACTATTAATGTTCCAGCAGTGAACAACTGGCTCCAGCCTTCAGCTTTTTTCTGTCCTCAGATCCCAGGTTTGCCATGTCTTCTAGGCAAGTAGTGTATCAGGCACACTGCAGCCTCCTATCCCCTCGCCATGCACCTCCCATGGGTCCAAGTACCAGTCAGCCTCGCTATTTTCCTCAGAAGCCCAAGCACCTCTTAAGTGTTGCTCCCCCATCCCCCTCCCACATCAAAGCCCTGTATTCATGGATAGCCATCTCTCTGCTCCTAGCTTTAGTTAATTCCGTCCAGTCCCACTTCTTTCACCAGCCCTAGAGGTGATGGCTGCTTTCAGCAGTTATGAATTTCTAGATTACCTCAGAGTTCTTTTAAACTCCCATCACTGGGGTAAACAGTCACCCTTTGTTTGAAACATTTAATATGTTTTCCCAACTAGAGCCAAATGAAACACATTCCAAGATGGAGATCTCAGCACATATTTAAATTTATTTTATCAAATTATTTTTCAAATGATCAAAGTTATGCAATAGGGGCATAAGGTGAGTGGCAAATACTGTTAGCCCCAAAACAAGAAAATTTTCTTTTAGATTTTGAGGGCAGGAAAAAGACTGAAGGAAGGGCTAAAACAATACAAAATTCTGGAGTTCTTGGGCTGACTTGGGAAACTCTGAAGGCAAAGGAAATGCTTTCCCATGAAATCTCGGTAATACCACGTAATGGGGGTCAACAAATTGTGACTAGGGTGACAAATCAATCTGCTAGTTGCTTTTGTAAATAAAGTTCTATGGGAACATAGTCACGTTTATTCATTTATGTATTGTCTATGGCTGATTTTGTACTACAAAGATAGAGGTGAATACTTGTGACAGAGACCATATGGCATGAAAAGGCTAAAATATTTATAATTTATCCCATTACAGAAAAACTTTGCTGATATGGTAGACAGTAGATCCAAGGGTAAATATGCTATCATCTGTACTGAACAAAGTTCAACCTCCACATTAATTCCAAATATTAGACAAGGTGCAAGAATTCACACAGATAAGACACTGCATCATTTCATTCACTCCAGCTTTCATTTACGGCTGAGGGACAGCAGGCTGAACACTAAAGGTAGAGGCCACTGCCAAACGTAGCCGCTAATGAGGGAAGTCATGACATCTGAAGAAGGAAGCTATCACTAAAAAAAAATTGGGTCACCACAGAACATAAAAGGCACATTTTGGCCTCCAGAGATACCATAGATCTGAGCGAGATGGCACAGACAATTGAAGATTTAAATTGGCAAGTTGAATCCAAACTTTTTCCATGTCTCTTATCATGAAAGATTTAAACAGCTCCATGCAATCTCCAAGAAAATCCCCAATAGGATAAAAAATAGCCATCCATCTGTGAGAATAAGAAAACATTTGTTCACTGGGCGTGTGAATAGATTGAGCAGTTGAAAACAGGCGACCAATCTTTGAACTCTATACGAATATCCTCTTAAAAATAGATGTACAATGTGAACTATATGGTGTTTTTAATTGGCACTCTCAATTAATTCATAAGGGTATTATATATATTACAACATAATAGGCAGTTAGAAAAAGGTAATACTCCAAGTGAGGGAAAATCTATTCAGAGGGAAAGGTTGCCCTAATTAAAAATATAGTGGAGGCAGTAAATGGCAGATCAGAAATTGCAGGAAACTCAACTGTTAATTAATTAAAGGAATTCTCCTGGAATTTAAAAAAAAAAGGATTCAAAGAAGAGAAAAAGGGAGGCTAAATCAGATGGATCTCTGTCCTTAACTGTCACTGGAACTCCAGACATGAACTTATTTGACAACTCTGCTTGAATATCTAATAAGCATCTCAAATTTAACAAGATCAAAACAAAGTTCTTTATTTCTATTGCTCAAACGTTTTCCTCTTACAATCTTCCTCAACTTACTTAACATCAACTTCCTCAAGGCCAAAATCTAGAAGTCATTGATTCCTCTCTTCCCCTCACACCCAGAAGGAATCCATCAGCCCAGTCTGCCTACATTTACCTCTATATCGCTACCATCTTCTGTGTATTCCCTCCACCTCTGACTCGCTGGTCCAGGTCAACATCATCTCTCACCTGAACTGATATGAAAGCTTCCTTGCAGGCCTCCCTGCTTCCACTCCTGCTCCCGGAACCATCCATTCCCCACACAACAATCAGGTGATCTTTTAAAAATGAAAACCAGATCATGCCACTTTCCTACCAGAATCTTCGAATTACTTCTCTTTGTAAGAATAAACTATAGGAATTTGAAGGCAATGGTGGGGTAGGTTTTTAATTTGCTGGGTGCTCCCTTAAAGACAGATTGTACCACTAGGATAGCAAAACCTCAAACTCACACACAATAGCTACAACAAAACTAAATATTCCCACAAACCTCAAAATATAATTAGGTGGTGAAAAACCACTAAGAGCTAAAGACCCAGATTTATCAACATTTGTGCAGAAGGCAACACGGGATCAAATAAACGTGAAAAGAGAAGAATCTCAAAATAGTCAAGAAGTGTTCACTGGAAAGCTTGGTGAGGACAATTTGATGACAGCAGCTGAAACAGAGATGGGTGTAGCTCAGTCCAATTCAGCGGTGAGTGCCAGGGTCCTAATGTGAAGATCTCATGCAGGCATGGTTTCCTTCAGATTAGCAGAATATCAGATAAAGAATATAAACTAACATGCATAAAGCTGTTAAAGACAGGAAAGGAGACTCAAAACACAAGAGCACAAAAGCCAAGGAAAAGTAAAATAATAGCACTTTTTGCGTTGAAGAAAGAACTAAAATTAAAAGCAAAATAAACGTTTGAAAGAACTGAAGACAGAATTAGTAAATGGATAAATGTGAAGAAGTTACCCACAGTGTAGCACAAGCCACTATAGAGATAAATATATATATATGGAATATATATAAGGAAGGGAAAATACAGATCTAATTGCAGTTCAAGAAATAAAGGGCAGAGAACATGAGGCGGAGATATACATAAAGTCAAAGGGCTTCATGTTTTTCATAACTGAATAAAGATGTGAATAATTAGATGCAGACATTGCAAGAAGACCTAACTAGGATAAAGCAAGTGAACTCCACATCTAATCACGTGGAGTCATCTCCAGAACACTAAAGCAATGAGGAAAATTGATCAGTAGGAAACTAAGCACGTATGAAGAAAAGACAACTGGACTGACTCCTTAAAATACTGGGAGTAAAAAACAAAACAAATCACAAACAACAATGACAAAATACTAGGAGAAAATAGCTGGCAACTTAGAATTTATACTCAGCTAAACTATCATGTAAAAACCAATTAATCAAATCAAATAAAAATAAAATCTTCAGATAAATCAAAATCTGCCAACAGAATTTTGTTGAAGTATCTCTTATAAGATAATAATTATAGAAAATAAAACTGGATCCAGTAAGGATTGTTAATGGAATTTTAAATTGATACAAACATAAATTGCTATTATACGTTAAATTTTTTTAAATGTTCATGCCCTTTGCATGAGGAATTTCTTATCCATAAGATTCATCTTAATAATTTTGCTATGGATATGTGCAAATATTTGCCCACAATAACATTTCAATTTTGTTCATAATATTGAAATCAGAAATATTCTTGACCCCAAAAGGAAGGGATGTGAGAAATACCCATGAAAAATTGAAATACTGTGTTATTGTTTATCATGTTTTCATAGAAAGACATTTGTCAAAAAGCATGTATAAGTATCAATGGTATATTATTTTCAGGAGCAGCCTACACTACTATCCACAGCTTGAATACAATTTTGTTGAAATACTACTGGAGACATGTCCTCCAAAATATTAAGATTAGTTAACTCTGGCCATGGAATTGTGAGCACTTTCAAATTGCTTTTTCACGCCTGACAATATTTTAAAACTATTTCTACCTTAAACTTTTGTTTTGGTACTCAGGAAAAAATATTATTAAAAATAAATTCTGGGGGCCGGCCTGGAGGCCTATTGGTTAAATTTGTGCGCCCTGCTTCGGCACCACTGGGTTCACAGGTTCAGATCCCGGGCATGGACCTAGCACCACTTGTCAAGCCAGGCTATGGTGGCGTCTCACATAAAATAGAGGAAGATTGGCACAGATGTTAGCTCAGCGACAATCTTCCTCAAGCAAAAAGAAGAAGATTGGCAATAGATGTTAAAGAAGGATCAATCTTCCACACACAAAGAAAAAAAATTAAAAAATAAATTCTGTCTCTGGAGATGAATAGGGCCTCAGTTTTTGAAAGCTTGTAAATAAAGAATTCAAACAAGGCATGTAGGAGAATGAAACAGCTGCTCTGATTGGCTCATGACTGAAAGGAAGTATTGAAAGGGTTCTTCTAGGGGCTGGCCCCGTGGCCGAGTGGTTAAGTTCACGTGCTCCACTGCAGGAGGCCCAGTGTTTTGTTGTTTCGAATCCTGGGCGTGGACATGGTACTGCTCATCAAACCATGCTGAGGCGGCGTCCCACATGCCACAACTAGAAGGACCCACAATGAAGAATATACAACTATGTACCAGCGCGCTTTGGGGAGAAAAAGGAAAAATAAAATCTTTAAAAAAAAAAAAAGAAAGGGTTTTTCACCACTACCTTTAGTCTCACACACTTAATTTAGACAATGTGTGAGGCAGGAGGAGGAAACATGGAAGGAAAAGTACCCATGGGAATCTGAGGCTGTTTCTAATGCAACCAGGCTCATTCTAACCAATCTCAAGGTACAATCACTTATCCAGCAGTCTGCAGCATAAGCATATGAAAACTGACTTTTCATAAATGTGTTTGGTGATTACTACTGTTTATTTCTATTTGTTTAAGTTTTCCTTGCAAATTGAACTTGTAACTGGCTATTTTCTTGAATGACCAATGAAGAAATTAAGCTACCAGTTTTCACTGAGACTATAAGTGGATTATAAAGTGGCAAAAATATGTGGTATCTTATTACCATATTTATTTGAAATGACTCTATATTAATACAACTCTAGGCGTGGACATCATCCTGAAAAGTCATTACTGAAGTTAAAGGAGTGTTTTTCCTTTTTATGGGTTTTGCAATTAATAAATCTGTAATAGCTTTTCAATGTTACACAAAACATTTTATTGATTGTTAAGTGCAATGCTCAAGAATCTCTGATGAAGGATTTAAACAGATGGGAAGTCATATAGAAATGGTGTGTAACAAGCTTTCCCGGAGGTAATGCCTACTGGATAAAGATGAAGTGGGAATGAATCTGAGGCCTCTGAGATTACCCCAATAATCCCACTAAAGTATCTTGCAAAAAAGCAAAATACAAGTTATACGTATAACACAGTGAGATTCAACAACAATATGATTTATTAGACAGATTGGAAGATGTCACTTAAATTTTTTTAAACGTATGTAATGTAACATGGTCAATCTAGAACACTGACTTTATCCACTAACATTTCTAATAACAGAAATGTAAGAATCAACTCCAATTTAACACTAAAGCAGTCTATGTAGAGAAACCCAAAAGAAAAAAATGTAAATATTTATTGTGTGTAATTATTGCCATATATTATTATTACAGATCAGGGAGGGCTAATCACAAAAGCTTGCAGGTTATTTTTAGTAACTTAATATTTTAAATTCAGTGTTATTATCCACTCACTTTCTAACCGAGAGGAAAATAGCCAACTATACTTCATTTCCTTTTACCTGTATGTAGCACAGCATAACCTGCTACGTTTTGTTCAGAGGATCGGGAGAATTTCAAAGGCAGATAGTATAGTCCTCCAAAGCCTGACAAGGGTCAATACTCTATTTTTCACAGAGTAAAGACTTCCTTTTTTCATTTTATGCAAAATATAGAGTTTCATTCTGCTCCCCTATGTAGTCAACCTCCCTTTCTATTTTCAAAAGAAACCAAGGTTTTTATATATCATGTAATTCACCCAAGTAAAAAGTATCAAATTCAATGATATTTTAGTAAATTTACCAAGTTGTGCAACCAACACAAGAAATCACTCTTAGCACATTTTTATCACCCCAATAAGATTCTTCATGCACATATACTGTTAATACGTACATACACACACAAACACACCATCCCCCACACACACACCTGCGCCAGGCAACCACTGTCTCCATAGATTATCCTTTTCAAGGTGTACCGTATAAATGTAATCAATAATATATGGCCTGTTATTTATGGCTTTTATCACAGGGTATGTTTTCGAGGTCCATCCATGTCATAGGATGTATCTATAGGTTCTTCCTTTTAGTTGCTGGATAAGTATTCCATTGTGTCGATATGGCTCATTTTATCTATCTAGTCATCAGTTAACGGACATTGAGGGGGGTTATTTTGTAATGAATAACGTTGCTATGAACATCCATGTAATAAGCCTTTGTCTGAACATGTTTTCAAATATTTGTGTAACTTTAAGGAATCAAAACTAAGATGGGAAAAAACCTTGGAAAATATACAATTTCAGAATTACTCAATAGCAAAAAATGTTACTTTCCTTTCATTGAAAAGCTGTTTAAATATTATCTCTTACATGTTTTAATAATACATGCATCCATTTTTCTTCATAAGAATTGAGGAAATACATTACACACTATATCTAATTCTCAATTATAAATTCCAATGTCAATTTTTCCTGAGGTGATATCCTTCCCTTTTTTACCATAAATCATTTGCTCCATAAAGGAATGGCAAGTATATGAGAAGTATTTCTCTATATCAGCAATGATCAAATAAATAACCTTGCCAGTCACAACTTATTTATGCAGTTAAGTTGCTGTAAAAAATATAATTAGCTGATCTAATTTAAAAAAGAGTTTTAATCATATGGTAAATCCACAAAAGGTGTGCACACACACATAAATATACATTTTTGCTATGTATTTAAAAAGTCTTATAGGCGGTTTAATTTATTCAAACATTCAAAACCATTTATAGAGTCCAGACTTGTTTTAGGTGCCGGAGCTTGATTGTGGGTTAAAACTTCAAGGGTTAACTGGGTTTAAGTGTCTGTGTGCTGTTTGAGGAGACATGATTCCAGCACTATGGAAGAACTTATTGTCCATCTGCAAAACTCCAGCATTGGGAAGTTCAAAATTTCTACATCGTACACAGAAAATGTATTATTGTTACAATCTAGAGTTTATGTCACAACTAAATTATTATTTCCCATGTTCATTGACTTTAGAAATTCATACTATAACAAAAAGTAAATTTCTTCTCTTCAGAAAATGTTCCTCCTCCTCACCCTGACCTCATTTATTTGTATAAGGCCATGACTTTTATCAAATGCTGTCACTGCTAGAAATTGGTAAATTTTGTAGAGACACTGCCACCGGGAGTGAAGCCCATTTCATGTCACCTTGGTTAGGAAAAAAACTGATAAAATATCCTTAAAAAATAAAGTGCTAGTCTTACTTCCAAACATTATTAAATGATAGCTTGGCTTAGGAACATTGAGTACTGATATTGATGTAATATCTAGAAAAAACCACTACCTCAAACTCAGAAGAGTATCTACTTTCTTCACGAAAGAAAATTATATTCTCGTTAGTAACATCAGGCAGCTGATAAGTCATCGACTAACTCCATTTTTATTATTTGCTGTGGTTTAGGAGTTGGCAGGCACACAGTTTCTTTCAATCCTGCTTGCTCATTATTAATGTTCAAAATCTCTCAATGATGGATAGAGCATGCAACATTGCTAAGGCATCATTACACACATTTATTTCTGAGATTCTTCAACTTTTGATAAAGTAAAATTTTGCAATCTAGTAAAATTGAATCACTCAAGGTGAATATTTATCCCTGAATGCAATAGACATGTTCCTGGTAATTGGAAGGTGGTCAGGGTTAGTAGTTAGGGACATGCATTTATGGAGCCACACTATCTGATTTGTTATTTATTAATCATATGAGAGCTAGGGACAAGTTACTCAAATTTTTAGGCCTTGGTTTTCTCATCTCTCAAATGGGGATAATAAAGGTGTAGAGATTCCTTGAAAATCAAATAAGAAAATCCTATAAGGCTAGGCAGATCACACATTTTTATTCTAATCAGGACGTTTTGAGAAGAGGCACTATTCACTGAGATAACACACACACAACAAGATTTCTTGAGCCAGCTGGACACACAATTATTCTATATAAAGCACACTTAGCACAGTGCTTGGCACCTGGTTAGTGTCCAATCAATGCAAGCAAAGATTACTGTTATTTTCACTTTTATCTATTCACCTGATATTTCAAGCTCAAATCTCTTTTTAAAATGTTTTGATTGAAGAGCAACTAAGATCAAAATTCAACCCAACTATTGTCCTAGGAACTTTACTCATAGGCGTACCTATCAAGCAACCATTCATTCCTGTAAGCCATGTTGAGTATGCCTACTCAGCTCCAAGTACTGGGAAAGATACTGTAGACAGACCGATAGAGATAGTCTCTGCCCCTTGGAGCTTACTTCCTAAAAATACACTCAAGAGACAACAAAATTGTTTAGGTAATCTTAAAAAGGGGGGTAACCAATGGTGAAAGTCTGCTTTTGTAGCAGAATTTCCAAATGAATCTTGGCTTAGATCTCTAGAATTTTAAATATCCCTGCTCTGGGTAACTTACTCCTCTCTTCCATGTTTCTTTTCTACTCTAGATCATGACTGGAACTGAAGTATACAGATATTCTGGGTAGTTGGTCTAGAACCTGCTGTGTCTAAGAGCTAGCACTCACTTATATTAGTAAGGATGACCAACATTTATGCATAACCCTCAAATCTCAATGCCTTAACAAATAAATGCCTGCTTTTACTCAAGGAAATTTTGCTACCGGCTGGACATATCTCTGCAACAACTTCCAAATGGTGACCCTGTGATCCAAGATAGTTCTCTCTTGTGAATATTCTACTTTGGCCGCCACAGTCATTGCCAAAAAGGAAAGAGGTGCTGGGAGGTTGAAAAATGGCTTTAGTCCAGATTGGTTTCACATCACTTCTGCTCATATCCTATTGGCCCTCGGTATTTGCGAGAGGTCTGGATATGTGGTAGAGCATATAGATATTCAACTAGCAGCAAATGTATCATCCACATGGTTCTACATGTTTCTAGAATGACTCTAAGAGATTTAAGAAAATGTCACGTGGCGTGTAGGTCTACTTGGAGAAATACTTGTTAAATTCAGCCTAGGACTTGAGCAGAAATTGAGGTGAAGGGTGGTGGTGAGAATTTCAAAAGTGGTGCTTTATTAAAGAGTGAGGAAGTGTTTCAGGAAGAAAGTCATCAAAACTACTTAAAGCAGAGCTCTTCTCCAATATTAGTTCAATAACATAAAGTAGAATATTAAAATGGATCATTTTAAAGTATTCTGAAACTTGAGGTACATAAGGTTTTCAAATACTTCACTAATTTTCTAGGTCAATAATGTAATTTCATGCTTCTGATGCTTCATTTTCAAAACTAGATTGAAGCATCTGTCTTTCATAAGCTCACTTTCTTAGATGCAAGTCCATTGAGAAATGCCTTGAGAGTGCCAGGAAATATATATATTTCTATAAAGGACTGTCTTTATTTTGGTAGGAAAACAAAATCTGCACATTCAAAAAATGTCTTTGACATCTCTGATAGAGCCAAACACGGCATCCACTTCACCAATGCATGGTATTGGTGTCAAGGGAGGAAAACTTTTTTCTATCAACACTTCTTGTTCTCTGACAATCTGAGAATACGTAATTTAATTTGAGTTTTTAACAGCAGTCTACAGCTCTTCAGTGCAGAACCTCAAGTGTTTAGAATGATTTTGAAGCAAATCTGGAAAAAGAAATACAGGAGGTGTATGTGTCTGTGTGTGGGGTGTGTGTGTGTGTGTGTGTGTGTGTAGATGTACTGTTTAGAAGATAATGACAAGAGAGATAAACAAGACAAGAGACAGTTTTAGTTTCAAACCTTCACGTCTAGGTGAAAGAATTCGTTTTTTGGAAATAGGGTGGAAAAAGGAAGGTGAAAGGCAATTAGGAACTCACCATTTCATTTAATGCTTTTGACACCTGTAGCACTCTAAATTTTGTTTTACATAAGAGTAAATATCTGGGGGTTGGCCTGGTGGTGTAGCAGTTAAGTTTGCATGTTCCACTTCAGCAGTCAGGGGTTCGCTGGCGCAGATCCTGGGTTCAGACATGGCACCACTTGGCAAGCCATGCTGTGGTAGCAGTCACACATATAAAAAGTAGAGGAAGATGACATGGATGTTAGCTCAGGGCCAGTCTTCCTCCGCAAAAAAAAGGAGGAGGATTGGTAGCAGATGTTAGCCCAGGGCTAATCTTCCTCAACAAAAAAAAAGAGTAAATATCCAACTTTTCAAGACTAAACTATACATGATGATTTTATCATCAGCTCCTCATCTTAATATCAATACGAACATTCTTTTAAATGAAACTGAGCTGCACTTAGATAAGAACACAGCATAATAAATTACTTCTCCCAGACAGAGGATAAATGGTGTTGTGTCTCCTCGATTTAAGGGAAAAAAAAGTGCTAAGAAAATATATATTTATTTCAATGCTTCACATTTAAAAAACACATATCTAAGACTAAAACCAAGAAACTCGCTTTAGAAAATTCTGAAAAGTTTGAATTTACAAAGTGGACAAGACATACAAAAAGTGAAAGATTCTTATACCATGGAAATGAAACAAAATTATAACAGTTCAGAAGATGAGAGGAGGTTCTGGTATGAATAAATTTCCACAGAAAAACAGCAGAAGTATTATTATACAACCAGAGATTCATAATGATGTTACAGATTTCTCCTTTAATTTGAGGGTTGATTTTAGTCCAGTTTCCCTGAGTAGATGATATTAGCCAACCACTTTGCACCACTGGCTATAAGTAAGTGAGATGATGTTTAAGGTTACTGTCTTTTGGGGAAAGATAAGAAGGTAGCAATAATCTAGACCACCCTGTGGTGAGCTCCCACTACAATGTGGAGTCCTCAGATGTAAGAACTTAACATAAACCTGATTAAAATTTACATTTTGGAATAATATAGGAGATTGAAGACCATTGTAAAATTCTGCAAAAATTTGCAATATAATTATCAGTAATTGCTTAATATGTTGACACTGCTATTTTTGTTTTAGAAGGTACAGACATGTACCTTATTTATATGTTTATGCAGAAATATGCATCCCATATAGCATACATTATTTTATAAACAAATAGAAAATGCATTTAGCAAGGTTCTTGTTAACAGCTAGCAATTTAAGCACTAGTTCCTAAAAGGCAGCTGTGCAAAAATTCCCTGAGCAAAATGACTGAGTTCAATGGGAACTATTCGCATGCAACTCTATACATGAATCAAATTATGAGATTTAGTGCCATGATAAGCACATTAATTTTTTTTGTTCAGCAAGATTAGCCTTGAGCTAACATCTACTACCCATCCTCCTCTCTTTGCTGAGGAAGATTGGCCCTGAGCTAACATCCGTGCCCATCTTTCTCTACTTTATATGTGGAGTGCCTGCCACAGCATGGCTTAATAAGCTGAGCATAGGTCCATGCCGGGGATCTGAACTGGTGAACCCCGGGCTGCTGAAGCAGAGCACGTGAACTTAACTGCTGCACCACGGGTCCGGCCCCTTAAAAATATTTTTGTAGTGTAAAAATAAGTGTAATGAGCCCTGATGATACATTTTTATCTTTGGTTTCTTTTTTAAGTACCTTACTTTGCAGAAAGCTTTCATGATGTAGGATTCACTATATATTTATGTATAAATTTAAAAGGACATATTTTGGACAGGCATGCAACATTCTTTAAATTGCATATGTGCAGCTCAGGAAATTTGATATTGGGCAATTGGATGTTAATATTCTATTCTAATGCTCTACCATCCACATCCATAAATGTACTTTTCCCCATGGGAGTCTGCTCACTGACTTAACTGAATAAATGATAGAAAATTACCCAAGTAAAAAGCTTCTCTCAGATAATAAAGGAAAATAAGCTCAACGAGAGGCAAAACTCAGAAAATCTGGCAATCTGTAATGAGTGAGAAGTAACTAGCTTTGCAAATATTATTTGTGTGACTTTATCACTCAAAGTGATTCAGCAGTCCCTCAGATTTCCTCAAGGTTTTTATTTATTTAGGACATGTCACATTTTATATGTATCCACTCTGAGAGTCAGAAAATGATGAGACCTATAATAAAAATTTCTGGCATGGCTCAATGTGTTAAGAACAACAAACAAAATGGATTAGAATCAATTCAAATTTGTGGAAAATGGTTTTTCTCCCTCTAACACAGAGTACCTGAATTAATTTGCAGAGTGGAAACCTGTTATGGAAGCAAATGGATGAACTGAGGAGAAACAAGTTAAGCATACAAGCAAAAATTTCCCCCCTTTATACACAACCCCAATCCCACATGGAGAGAGAATGACAGAGAGAGAAGGAGGAAGGGGCGGGGGAAGTTTGGAGGAAGCAATGTGGTTCATAATTCAGTCTTTTTACTTGCTATTTTGGCATGCTTTTCATATTCTCACGCTAAAGTAAATTAACCTTCCTGTTGAACTCTAATTAAAATTTTTTTCTGTTTTCTGGCTTACAGCCTCAAGTAAATAAACAGAGGAGGAAACCCCGACTAAACCGTGTAGGAACCTAAATAGCAATGCTGCAGTATTTCACCCACGTTCATTAATTTCCATGCATTTTGTGTGGGATCGGGCCTTTGCAAAGAACAGCGAGATTAAGAAACACACATGGGCAGAAAGTATTCACAATGGCCTAAGTTCATGAATCCCATACCTAGGCCCTGACCTTAAATATCATATTCAATACAGAGATAAATGAAGGAAAAAAAACATTTTTGGAATGAAATTTGGATGAGAAGGAGAAGGGTTATTTTGTCTTTTGGGTTTTTTTTTTTTTTTTCTGTTTTAGAGATTCCTAATTTCATCTCATTTTATTCCTTCACCTTCTAAAGGAACAACGATGGAAACCATTCCCTAGTTAACACAAAATATAGGTTTTTAGTCTTGTTTTCACGTCAGGGGTTGACATTTGCTATATTAATGCATGTTGGATGGCATCACAGTGATTTTCATGGCATGCACATCAGTATTCCAATTAAAACACTATCATGAGACTTCACCTGTTACCTTTTCCTACTTGACAGTAATCTAAGTACCTCTTCCTGGGTACTGGTGAGGGACTGAGAAAATGTCACACCTGATGTGGCATTGCAAACAGTTTTAGACAGTGGAAATAAGGGAGATCTAGAAATTGCTGAGGCAAAGAAAGTTTTCCACTATGGACTAGTGGAGGGAGTAGTAGAGGTTGAGGATAGGGAATGCCTACTGGCAGGTAAAGCAGTGATTTACCCAGCTGTCTAGGCAGAGCCTCAGGGGTGTCTGACGTCAAGGAAAATGAAGCCACAGAAGTTAGAGCTGGGGACAGAACTTTAATCAGACTAGACATGGGGAAGTTCGAATCAGAGTCCTATATCTGGAGGAACTGGGGTGAAAGGTAAAGAGAACCCAAACATGAGGATGAGGAAGAAGATGAGGGCAAAGAGTAACAGAATGTGGAAGGGGCCTGGGGCTGTTCAGAGCAACGAAAGCAGGAGGCAAGGTTAAAGACATTCAGGACAGTGTCAAAGAATCGTGAGACTGACATGATTCTTTCTACGCTGTGACATTAAAGACAGAGAGAGAGTAATGTTTAGAAAGGGGTAAAGGGGCACATATGTATGGTGACCAATGGCAATGAGACTTTTGGTGGGGAACACAATGTCATCTACACAGAAGTTGAAATATAATGATGTATGTCATTTATATAATTGAAATTTACATAATGTGATAAACCAATGTTATTGCAATAAAAAAGAAACAGTAATGTTTAAGTCTCTCTACTTTAAGACAAAATTGCTCATAAATTTTGGCACAGAGCAGCACTGGTTCAGAAGATTAAAACAAAACTTCAGTGCCAATGAGCCAAATGTGTGCTGGAAGAAAGCTTTCAACAAGGTCCGATGGAGATCTCTTTCCCATCCAAGTCACAGATCTCACCAGATGATCCATGCCACCTCTGTGACTCCGTGTCAGCCTTTGATTAAATTGGCAACATTGGAGTCACTCTCTGTGTTTCCAGTTCCCTGAAGGGAGTGCTAATATTTTTTTATTCCATTTTGTACTGCTCTGGCTATCAGCACAGATTTAGGTAGCATGTTTTCCAGACAATGCAGCATGGCAGGAAGACATTTTGCTGACTATACTGTTTTTCGCTGTGATGTAGTTTATGACATCCATCTTCTTCAGGTTCATACATAACATTATGCTGACTTTTCAAAAACATTTCTATTGTCCAGCATGTCTTGCAAATGTGTCTCCAGGGAACAGGAACCAGCAAGTAGAAATGTGTAGCTTTCATAGTATTCTGGGCCTGGGTGAGCAGGACACATTTTGAATAAGTAGCAAGAGTTTGGCTGTTACTCCTTTCTCAATTTTCCTAAACAGAACTCCTCAAAATCCATAAAAACAAATGACTATTCCAACTGAGATGTGAATCTGATTGAAAAGGATCCAAAGTCATTGCCAGTTCCATCATGGATAGACTTTAGCAGGATTTCCTTCTAAAATTTTTGACCGTGCACATACAAAATTTGCTGGACTCTGACTGTTCTACTGTATTGTAAGTTTTTGCCCTCACAATAGAAAGCCATATTTTAAATGTCACCTGTGAAACAGTTGTTCTTGGTCGTAAGATGACATTTAAAGATTCTGTAGCCAGTTTTACTATAAGTTTAGATGACATCTTATATGAAGACGAAGAAGATATTCTAGAAAGCCTTCCATTAGAGATAGAGGAGCATGTGAACGCGGCCTGTGCCAGGTCCAGCTTTCTCTCCTCCATTATAGGAGCAGGTGAAGACTGGCACAAATTTGATAGATCAGGCTTTGCTTTTAATCTCCTGCTCTTTCCCACCCAAAAGCCCCATTGAAGTCAAACCTCCTTTATCATTAGGATTGAGGTTATTGATAATTACACCAAGGCAACAGAAGTTAACCGGGACTGTCCTGCACTAATAAGTTGACCATATTTTGGATGATTCCCTGAATTTTCTTTCTTTGACATTTAACAGTATTTATTGTCTACATACCAATAAAATGCAAGTATATTGCATATCCCTAATGGGTGTGTGTGTGTGTGCATGATTTAAGAAAGATATAAAGATATGGACATTTTAAACCTCTACACTGAAAAACATAAGAGATATCATTCATAGTTTATATGATTTGACAAATCATTGCACATATTGGAAATTTCATTTGAAGCTAGTAACAGAGCTCCAACTCCAGTGACTTAAGCAAGTAAAGGATTGGACACATACATACACATGTTTGTGTGTGCATATATACACATAAATGTGTGTATAGGTAGGTATATGTGCATACACATACACTGGATCATATATATGCATATATGTTCTGGGCTATATATATATACATGTATGTGTGCATATTCTGAGTAAAAATAAAATTGATCTTCTAGAATAAGAAAGTAAAATAACTAAGTTATTAAGCTCCATAGATACAAGTAAATTACATTTACAGAATCCTTAGTTGTTTACTCCCATTCAATTGCTTTTTTTTCCAAAACACTCCACGACTTTATGTTGTAAAGCTAACTTGCCTTGATTGTTGATCAATTCAAAGTGACATGACCTAATAAAGGAATACATTAATAAACAGTATTCTTAGAGATAAACTGAAAATTGGAGAGACAAAAGGTTATATTTAAGCATCATTAACAATGACAAGTCAATGAGGGAATAAATGTAGGAATTTCATATTGGGATCATGGGATTTACAGTGAAGAGCAGGAGAGAAAAGGTTTGGGCGATGGAGGTGGGCAGATCATTGTTCTAGGCTTCTGTGTCATTTCTTGTATCTTCTCCTTGCCTGTGGTGTAGTATATTTCTCCCTGTGCAATGAAAGGAAAAAGTTCTGCGTCCATGTCCCAAAGGTGAGTAAAATGGTGATTCCATTACAAGAGAGGCTATTTAAGTAAGAAAGATGGATTCCTTCATGGGAAATCAATTCTCTAAACTCACTTTATATGGATTTCTCTCATCCCACAAGTGAAATGTGGGATGTAGAGAGAAATGTGAAATGACATAAGGGTCTTCTCAGGTCATTCCTGGAAAGGTTTGGAGCTATTAATGGGGTCCTCTGGGGCTTGACTTAGCAAGACCTAAAAATGGAAGAACAAAGTAGATGATGAGTATCAGGATGGTAAAAGAAAAATCAGGCATATAATCCTTGCAAGGCGTTTGGATCACTGGCTTTTTCCAAGAGAGTGTTGCATTTCTTTGAGTTCAAAGATATTTACCCTTCTTTGTTTTCTATTTTTCAGAGGGCACCTGAGAATTATAACATGCAAACTTAGGCTTAGTGAGAGGCCCTGGAATTTATTTTTTATTCTACTACTGGTTTTCTGCAGGTTTTTAATTATTTTATGTACAAATCCATCTTTCTCCCCTTCCTACTCAATCTATTATTATCCTCTAAATATACTGAAAAATTTACATGGTATGCCATGGTTTCTTACTTCCCTGACATTTTTATTTTACTCCTCTCCTCCTCAGTTTAGAAGTTACTCAGCTGTTTGTCTTCCCTGGCCACCCAGACTCTAGCACTTCCAAGGACTCCTGAGCCCACCCAACTCCAGCTTTTCTCACTTCCTTTTTAATCTCCTGTTATGTGGCTATCTTGTAAGTTCCTTATGGTTCATGGTATGTAATTAACAAATATTCAATGAGTAAATTAATCAAAATTATTCATTTTGATTTAAGCAATTAAATCAAATTAGTTTAAACAAACTAACAAATTATATTGTAGCTAATCTCTAAGACAGCCCACAATGATCCTTGGTTTTTGATATGCATGTTGTGTGTAGTTCCCTTCATGTTATACCAAAATTGGTCTGTGTGGCCAATAGACTATTAGTAAAATTATGACATGTTGTGTTTGAGATTAGTTATAAATGCCTGTAGCTTCCATCTTAATCATTCTCTCTCTCTCTCTCTTTCTTATCACTTGATCTAGGGGAAGTGATTTTGTAGGTAACCTCATAGAAAGGCCTATGTGGCAAGAAGAGAAATCTCCTGCTAAAAAACCACGAGTGATCTTGGTGCCAATCCTCCAACCCCAGTCACGTCCTCAAAGACGATAGTCGCCCTGATGGAGAGTTTGGCTGCAACCTTAGGAGGGACCCTGAGTCAGAACCATACAGCTAAGCAGCCCCCAGATTTCTAAGTCTCAGGAACTATGTGAGGTAATAAATGTTTGTTGTTTTAAGCTGCTAAGTTTTGGGCTACTAGAATCAGATTATTTTAGGGGAAAAAAACCCCAGAAATCAAAAAGTTCATGCATATAATAAATGCCATTTCTAAGCAATCAGTAAGGTTTGGATATTTTTTTCATCCGAAGTTTGACATCTGGATTTAGAGGTATGAGACAGCCATGAAAGAGCCCAGATATGAAATTCTGCAAGTTACAAACACGTTAGTGCGTATCTTCAAATTTAAGACTAAAGCTGTTCCCATTGATGTGTTTGGGCCTATGCATTCGTGACAGTTAGACTCAGACACAATGAGCAACGCTACCTTACAGACAAATCACTTGAAGATGTCCCACCCGGTAACACCATGTAAAACCTTTCCAACCCTGTGCTTCTCTCTTACAGTCAAAGACAAGACTTCATTGTGCCTTATAATGAGAAAGGAGAATAGTGCCAACATTTTTATACTTGAAAATTGTACTGAAATTTGATTTTTTCATATTTTTATTCACATCATGTTTGATTTTCCACTTTGTCCTTGCAAACACGTGCTCCCAAACAAACAATATACATTTGTGTCTCTGAATCTCCTTTGTTTTCTTGGGCTTCTCATTCTCAAGGCATATTTTCAGGGATCCAGCTCCACAGCCATGGCCTGAGAGCATTGATTTGATGTAGGGGATAAAGCGAGTAAGAAAAGAGCAGCTCACTCCCCTCTACAGCTCACAGGACTGACTGATCTCTTGGCTCTCCAGTGGTCTCAAATAATGAGCAAACAAGACTTCCACTGAATGCTGATACCAAACACTCTTATAGGTGAAGGTGAGGGAAAGACAACACTGCCATATCCCTGCACAAACAAATGCTTGCAATGCAGAGGTGGGTGCCTTACATGACTGGACACCTCCTGCAAGGAAGATGAAAGTAATTAATTTGGTCTGGGACAGTGCAAAATCAGAACTGTGAGGAGCACAAACACAAAAGGCCCCTCTGAATGAGTGGATCCAAGCTCTCTGTTGCTTTACTTAACACAATTTTTCTTTGTATTTCAAGTTGGTTCTCTCAAACTTTTACAATGTTTGATAAGTTGCCTGACCCAAAACCCACTTGGCCTAAGTTGGATTTCTGGTTTCGCTGAGGTATCTCAAAGAAGTGTTGCAGTTTCTCCTTTGGGGCAAGAATCAAGCCTTGCCAGACATGATCTTAAGTAAAGGGAAGGATAAAGTGTCCTCCACAGATAGCTACAACTAAAGTTACAAACACGTTAGTGCGTATCTTCAAATTTAAGACTAAAGCTGTTCCCATTGATGTGTTTGGGCCTATGCATTCGTGACAGTTAGACTCAGACACAATGAGCAACGCTACCTTACAGACAAATCACTTGAAGATGTCCCACCCGGTAACACCATGTAAAACCTTTCCAACCCTGTGCTTCTCTCTTACAGTCAAAGACAAGACTTCATTGTGCCTTATAATGAAGAAAGGAGAATAGTGCCAACATTTTTATACTTGAAAATTGTACTGAAATTTGATTTTTTCATATTTTTATTCACATCATGTTTGATTTTCCACTTTGTCCTTGCGTCCTTTGTCCTTTGTGTCCTGGGGTACACAAAGTTTCCGGGAAGTCTCTATAGAAACCTGGTTGGCAGCCCCACAGAGCCTTGTATATGTCAAGTAAGTGATTGTCTGCATGGTGTGACCATCAGGCCTTTCAAATAATTGTCACTGTCTACTATTAAGTGAAATTCAGTGGTTTATCCTTTGAGATAAGGCATTGCTTAAGGAAAGCAACTATTAGTAACCTAGAGTGCTCATCGATGATTTCAAGCTTCCTGAAATGTTAAGGTTAGAATTCAAATTACAACAGCATAAGTAGTCACAGAGATATAGCTATCATAGTCTTCCTCCAAAAAGCTTCTAATATCCCATTTGGAGGTTCTTATTCATTAGGGTAAGTCGTGATTTATCATCTTTCTATAAGTTGTTTGAATCTAGTAATCACTTTGCTTTCAGAAAAGGCAGTTACCAGAATTTCTATAATATGCCTCATTTTATCCTTGTCACTGGTTTTGAGCATCACCTATTGTATATGTGAGAAAAATACATATTATCTTCTTGTCTAATTAAGCTATTTGCCTCTAGCTTACAAATGAGAATAATAAAAGTGAGAACCTAGGCTCAAATGCCTTGATCTACAAATCTTCAATTTGTGTTTGTTCTGGAAACAAGTCCAGGAGCCTTACCATTCCCTCTATGTTTCAGACCTATATGGTGCATTCACAATTAAATTCTCCGTCAAACACTCTCTGGCTTCCCCCATATATATCTACCTCATTATTCTTTAATCTAGCTCTTTACCACGAAAGGTATAACTTTAGGAGCAGAGCAAATAACTGGGTTGTTAGAAAAGCTAAGAAAGAGGGATATTTGTTTCTTCATATTCAGTGTGCGTGTGTGGGAGAGAGAGAGAGAAGAGAGAGAGACCAAAATTATCAGTAAAAACAAATTTCTTATTTCTTTTCTTCTGTGTAACTTGTATTCTGTGCCTGAAAGTATTGCTCAATGCAGCTTTCAGTTTGTGATATGCAAGACTTAATCCATGTTTGTTATCCAAAGACTGTGAAAAAGAACACAGAAGTTTGAAGTGTGGCGTCGGGCCAAGGATATGAGTTATTTGTCATAGCCGTTTTTAATGTGTATCAGTGCTTTGTAATGGATTTATTACTAGGGAAATTAGTTAGAGGGAAAGACTTATTGAATTTCACAAAAACATGAGTATAATTGAATGTATTATTCACTTGGTGTAAATCTAAGTTTATTAAGAAGTAGGCATTATTCAATTGTTCAGGTTTTCCAGAGGTCAATATCCTTTCCTCAAGGCTAGTAAAAGTTATTAGTCTTCCATGCCATTATTTGGGTTATTTAAGGCTGTGACAGACTGAGAGTTTTATTTTCTTTTTGATCATTATTTGTAAAATGTGGAAAGTGTTGAAGAAATTTCCAGAGTAAAAAATAATAACAGTTATTATTTTGGATGCCAGGGCCTATGCAATAACATATAATTATTTATGTTTAATTTTTCTTCTATTATTTTATTTCCCTATGTATCAGACAAGGCAGTGGAGCCTGATATGGGAATGCATCCTAAACAAAGCTGCAAGTAAATGTTTAATAGGCAAGTAATCATCATGGCAACCTATGGGGGAGGTAATAATGTTGTTCCCATTTTACTGACAAATTGCGATTCAGAGAGGTTAAAGTAAACAAGGTCAGTGCCGTTGTTAGTGTCAAAGCTGGAATGAAACATCAGCTCTTTTGAAATCCCAACTCTCTTAGCTCCAGTATTTCCATCACTAATTGGTCATGATAATCTGGTATGTTAAATGCATAAAACTGAACTGACGGAGTTAGCTTGTCTTTTGCTCAGCAATGTAGTACGTGGGTTTAGGATCTTAACTGAACCAAAATTGTGGGTCATAATATACTGTGTGTTATCAGAATGTAACTTACTTTAAAAGAGTGGTGCATTGCATAGGAAGGTGGGAAAATGCCAAACGCAAATTTCTCTATTAGTTCATTTTGTCAAAGATCTGCCTGATCTGGGCTGTACAGGATGGAGGAAATGTCAATGGTGAAGACACTGGGGAGAAGTTTAGAGTAATGTTTTCAAAGATAGGGTTTAAAAGCCCCCCTTGGGGCTGGCTGCTGGCACAGCAGTTAAGTGCTCATGTTCCGCTTCTTGGCGGCCCGGGGTTCGCTGAATCAGATCCCTGGTGCAGACATGGCACTGTTTGGCAAAAGCCATGCTATGGTAGGTGTTCCATGTATAAAGTAGAGGAAGATGGGCACGGATGTTAGCTCAGGGCCAGTCTTCCTCAGCGAAAAGAGGAGGATTGACAGTAGTTAGCTCAGGGCTAATCTTCCTCAAGAGAAAAAAAGCCCCCCTTTCTCAACAAACTTTCTGTGAATACACCTAACTAGTAAATACATAGGAGGAAACATCTCTGAAGGATTCATAAGCAGAATGATCTAAACTATTTCTCTGCATGGATGTTCATGCAGCATGGTCCTGTGGGTACCATGAAAAAAGAGCAGAATGATAATTGCCTCCTCATTATATTACCACTATGCCATTAAATGTCACCCAGACTCGTGAGGCATGGGTTACCACCGTCAGTTGGGATAAAAGTATGCAGTTGTACTTTGTTTTATTTTGTTTTCCAGATGCATATTTGAGGAATTATAAACCACTCATTATTTAAATACAATAAGAAGAGATTTTAAAAATGAGTTATATATGCCAAATCCAAAAATCAATATTAATATACTCTGCCTTGGTAGCTAACATTGAAAATAGCAAAGATTAAAAGGCACTAGAAAAACGCTATGAAATATTAATATAAAATATATCTGCATCTATCAATATATCTATATTATACATACTCAAAATCTATATTTAGAGAGTTTATGAGTAAAAATCCATAAACATCTAGAATCAAGAGATAATAGAGATGAAAATAAGCACATTTTTGTTTTAAAGTAAGATGCTAGCACTTCAAAATTGACCAAATTAAATTTGTATGAAGTTAAGATCTTATAGTGTAATGGCTTGTTTATAAGATGCAAAAGGTATCCCAGCTGGGGCCAGCCTGGTGGCATAATGGTTAAGTTTGTGTGCTCCACTTCAGCCACCCGGGGTTCGCAAGTTGGGATCCCCAGTGCAGACCTACACACTGCTCATCAAGCCATGCTGTGGCAGCATCCCACACACAAAATAAAGGGAGATTGCCAGAAGTGTTAGCTCAGGGACAATCTTCCTCATGCGAAAAGAGGAAGATTAACCACAGATGTTAGCTCAGGGTCAATCTCACCATAAAAAAAAAAAAGTATCCCAGCAGGTGGCTTGCAGACTAGGGCACTTTGCCCAGTTTGAGGTGATTGCTTTTAGATTGATGACTTTGTCCAATATTCTCACACACATTTTTTTTCCATTAGGAAAATAGTTTTCATTAGCGTTATGTTAACCACAAGAAGTTCAAGGTTCAGGAGACATTTGTTATTTAAAAATATGTTAAATATATTTGTGCTAGTTATGCATCTTGCTCTCCTCTTAAGGGACACCAAAAAAGTGGACTCAATGCTTCCATTTTTACGTGACTAAATGTATCAAATTTCTTGTAACTCACAAATATAATGAACTTTTTTGTTTCATTTTCAATTTGTTTTACAATTTTAGTTCTTATCTTCCTATCTATTGACTTTATAGACCTGAAAACGTCATTTCTAGAGAAAAAGTTCACTGAAATCTTACAGAGTCCTGGGCTTACAGAGCCCTGATAACATGTCAAGTGAAGAAAACTCATGAGAATATCTTTTTCATAATGTGAGTAATTAATCACAAAGTGAATTAAATGACATAAATAAGTCCTTTATTTACTGCATCTATGCTCAGGTTACAACGTAAAGGGGGAATGTGCGCATTTGAAGATAAGACTAACTAGCAGTAAATGGCAAGTTTATTTCTGCAGAAGAGGAGTGAGAGACCCTTAAAGGCATTCAAAAATTTCAGAGGCATCAATGATTTTATTTGAAAGATATTGCAAATAGAAATTCTGAAATTACTCTGACTGAAAATTATAGGTGAAACACAACAGCAATGACCAAAAATGGACTGGGAAAAACATTCAATCTAAATTTAGAAAATCCTGGATCAACAATCTCCACCCACTGCAGTATCAGTGCCCTGGCCGACAGGGGCCAGTGTGTAGGCCTTGTACCACTAGCCACAGTCTTAATAGGGTTAAAGGACTCTAGAGCTTTCTCTGCATGAGGCAGGCCCATGTGTCCCTTTTCAGGGAGATGGATCATTCTTCCTTTGAGGGACATTCATTATGTCCAATGGCACATGCTTTCTCACTTCTGTCCTCATCATAGCCATGGTACACAGTCATTAGTGACGAGTTCTACCCTCTAGTGAGGACAAAGTCTTTAAAGAGTTGCTTAGGGTCTTCTGAGATTATAAAGCCCCTACAAGGTATGGATTAGACACCAATATGGTCAGTGACAGAACCACATAGACACAATAAAACTGGTTATGGGAGACACTGATCTAGAAAATAAATGTTACATTTTCTTATTACAACAACTCATTCTGATTACTCTGCATCATTTCATTCACAAACATCTCATAAATCTGCCATGAAGGAGAAAGTTATTGATAGCTTCTGAAAATTCTCAATAAATGATTATGGGGAAGTCTACTGTTATGAAAATTCTTTGGGTTTTCTTTGCAGCATTATTTTTGAAGGCTTTTATATACATATAAAATTTGGAAGCTAGCCCATTGAAAGTAACCACTATAAACATGAGAATTACAAGGAAATACTTTCAAGTTCTATGTAAGAAGACTTACAATATAGTAAAATGAGTAAATCAATAAAATTTTATTTTTTAAAGTGAGTTCCAAAACTCACTTGACATTTGTTAGTGACTCCTAATATTGTTATTAATTCTATAAACTTTTTTTGACTGTTATATGCTGCATCTACTGGTTTATATTATGGCACAACAGCCCTAAGTATCACGAATCATCAGTTAAGGAAACTGAAACTCAGAAAAATTTCATTGCAAGGAGGTAACAGGGAGAAGATACAAACCCAGGCTTCAACTCCAAAGTCTCTTATCTTAATCTTAACGCTGTTCTTTGCTGATTATATTTGTCTCTAGAATTCATGTTTACTATCTGTGCTGGAGCCAGTGCTGAAGCAGACAGAAAACTCCACAGTTACCAACACACTGATGTCTAGACAGAACACATATAAGAAGTGTACCTCACACTAAAGATTGTGGGTTTTATAGTTTTGTCACAGGCTTGACAATTCTAGAAAATGATTTCTAGAAGTCTTCCTCAGTGATCTGAACATTTAGAATTAATACCCTTCAACACATGTGAAGACGTTTACAACATCAAATTGCCTTGCCCTTTGTTCAGCATAAATTTTTGAGATTTTTTCACCAGGTTGAAAGTCTTCTATTTTGCACCCTGTGACTAAGTTTTTATTCTTGTTTCCATGGTTTCCTGGGATGTTTAGGCCAAGGACTAGACTAGATCGAACACCTAATGAGCCATTCTCCTTTTTGTCGCTGCTTATCACCATCTACACACACACACACACACACACACAGACACACGCACAAACTCTATCTCTCTCAAAGCTTCACTAATTGAAATAAAAAGTTGATAGTTCTATTGATAAGTATGTAAGATAATATGCACTTTCAATTTAAAAGTCCAGTATATTAACAATTAATTCTTGAATTTAAAGGTTAGTTACTATCACATTCTAGATGTTTGTCCCCAATAAATAAGACAGGTGAATCAATTTTAGTAGAATAGCAAGACCGTCCCTAACCCCTGAACTTTATAGTGAGAACCTTCTACCAACTTCAGGAAAGGATATTGACAAAGATAGATTGAAGAAGAGAATGATGGTGATGATGTCTTCCATGTTTACAATACTAAAACGCTTTCAAGATGGTTTTCGATGTATCCTTTAATCTGATTCTCATAACACGTAGTCTCCGAACATTGTAATATACCAGTTTTGTTTTTTTTTTAATTTGCACCTATGGATGAAAAAGCTGGGTGACATTGATGTCAAAAAAATTTCACAAGGTCTCACTTCTCTTGTGACAAAGCCATGGTACGAATCTAAGTTTTCAGTTCAGGGAATCACGTTGTATCAAATAATTACATTTTACTTCTATTCACGTTATCTGTCCTCACACTCAAACAAAATTAACATCAACACCACCAACACCAAATATGAAAGATCCAGCATTCAAATCCAGATTGGATGATGGATGATTTTTAAATCTATACTCCTAATTCCAACTATAACTATTCTGAGTAAAGCAACCTCAACTAGAAATTTTTTGGCAGCTCTTCTCTTATTTGAACCGGTAGATATTTATAATCAAAATGATTGTAAGATAATTAACTATATCTTAATTTGACCTTAAAATCTCATTATGGTGTATAGGAAAAAACACTGTCATATCTATTCATTTTCATTTTTGATAAATTTCAGTGCTGTTTTACTTTCCCTCGCTGTCATGGTGAAAGACATTCATTCTGATATCAAGAATATGTCAGGGGCATCTGTTTCAAGATGGTGATATGAGCTCATGCTTATAGATTTCCCCTTGTCTCCAAAACTTCAGTAACAATAACCAATGGTGTACATGAACAGAGAAAGCAAACAATCAAAGTGTGAGAATCTAGGACACTTGTATCATCCAAAAGCCAGAAGCTTTTCAGAATTTCTTCAAGATATAAAGGAGGAGAGGCTGGATTGAGGAAAGAGCCAATCAATTCATTGTTCACAAGATGAAAGTAAGAGCCCAGAGAGAAAATAAAGGGGTAAAACCAAGAGAAGATTTCCAATGTCAACTGCTAGCTCAGAGGCAAGGGGTGGAGTTAAAAGGGAGACTGGGGACAATCAGTTGAGACTAGATCTAGATAGTGTATGTGTCCTCCGTAAATTCTCACTGTTAATGAGTCCACACCGCTGAAATGCCCTGAGGTCATTTCCATATAGCTAGTAAGTAGTCCCACGGTAGGTTCCCTTGGAAGCAGATTCAAGGACAGGGCTTAACATTTAGGATATTTATTAGGAAACACCCTTGGAGACAACACCTGTGGAAGTCGGGAGAAGGACAAGAGATTAAGCAGAAGGAGAAGCTGAGCTGTAATGAAGGTCCAGTGATAGTTTCAACCAACCCAGTGGGAAGCCATGGAGCTGGCATGGTCCTTCTGAGTTGTCCCGAGGTGAGCCAAGATGGTCAGGCCTTTATGACCCCAAGTCAATCAGTCACTGAATGTGTATCTTCCTGGGAAGGGCTGTGGCCTTGGATAAAGTGGCTTTCTATAATTAAGGCAATTCCTGAAAGAGCTAATACCTGAAGGCTGCCTGCTGACAGCACTTCCAACAACTAGGTGACAGCCCGATCCTTGAAGGGAGACATGGGAACACGTCAAAGTGTTCACCACACTTACTGAGGGCATGACAAGATTACTATATTAAGTGAGAACAAAAATACTACTATTTTCTCATGACAGTAGTCATGCTGGTTAGAGAAGGTAACACAGAGTCAGCTATGAATTACATTGAGAGAAACTGGCCCCCAGACAAGATTATCTGCCATAGCTGCCTCCATCTGTCTCTATCTATAGATCTGCTCTGCTGATAGAAGCAATAGGACTTCAGCCCTAGAAAAATAAAACTTCAGAAGGGCTAATCTTTCCCTTCTCTTTTTATATGATATTAGTAAAGAAATTAGAAGAGAGAGTCACAAATATGACAGAATTCCCCTTAGCTCTCAAATTGTATGATAGTCTATAGACAACCACATGGAAGATGATCAAAGAGAAAAAACAGCACAAGCCACATAAAGAGATTCAGTAATTCTAAAGAAGAGAAAATATGCGGGGAACAAAAACAAATATATAGTGATGCAATAGAGTTTCTGGAAGGACCTCTAGAAAATTCTTACTTTCAAGGCGATTTGAGAGGACTGAATTTATCAACTGGGGAAAGAGTGACGGTGGAGTGTGTGCTTTGATACAAAAACATGGTTGGAGAAAATTTGTTTTTCCTTTTTATTTATTTATTTTTTAAGGAAGATTAGCCCTGAGCTAACATCTGCCGCCAATCCTCCTCTTTTTTCTGAGGAAGACTGGTCCTGAGCTGACATCCATGCCCATCTTCCTCTCCTTTATATGTGGGACACCTGCCACAGCATGGCTTGCCAAGCGGTGCCATGTCCACACCCAGGATCGGAACTGTCGGACCCCGGGCCACAGAAGCAGAACGTGCAAACTTAACCACTGCACCACTGGGCTGGCCCAGAGAATTTTTTAAAATAAAATAGTAAAAATAATGTGCAGCAAATAAAACATGTAGAAAACCAATTTATGGACTTGTAAGGAAAAGTATTCATTTCGGCATGAAAAAATGGCAACATGAACAGGAAGAGATAAAGATAATGGGTAGAGCAAAAAGCTGGGAAGGATACCATAGTGATGGAAGAGAAACTCCAAAAGTAAAGAACAGAGCAACCAACAGAGAAATATTAACTAAATAAATTGTTTCAAAGATTACCCTGCTGCCAAGAAAATTTAAGACCAGAGTTTTTCAAATTCCATCACTGCTACAGTCCGTTCAGTATGTCACCTTTAATCTATAGTCCTCCATCTGCTTGAAGTTTTGTAAGCAATTTTAAAAAGGCAGCCTTTAAAAAATCTATATTCAGACCTTCTCAGTTGATGGTATATATTTAACTTCTTGTTTCAGTGTATATTAACTTATTTTTGCTCTTAAACCCTACTTTTAGAATTAATCTTCAAACACTATATCATTGAACACTTGTTCCTACAGTTCTAAGTTGCTGTCTCCATATTATTCTGTAATGATTGAGAATCTAAGGACTGGGAATAGAATTACAACAGTGAAAGGGTTCAAGTCTAAATTTGACAAGGATATTTGCAAAAATTCTTCTAACAGTTTGTATTTTCAACAATCTTCATTTCAACCCAAGCTTACCAACTTTTTCAAGATCAGTTACTCCGCTCACCTTTGTTTATATGGGGAAAATGGCATAGATGCTAGAGATATGGTACTAGGTTCAACCTGTTTTAAACTTTAGAACTGAAAAGCCAAACTAAGCCAACACACCAAATTTATAAGGAAACTCGTGAAACAAAGGGCTGTGTTTCAACTGAGGGTCTTTGAAAATTAGCAAGAAATGGAAGGCTCTGAATTTTAGGTTAGAGTAACTAGAATTAAAACATTCTTTTTCTCTAGCTGCCCTTTCTCCCTTTTAGATCCTTTAAAAGCCAGAGATTTCTATGAAGTAGAACCCAGAGACTCCAGAAAATAAACCATGTGTTTCACTAGTATTTTGTTGTTTCACCCAAATGGACACACTCCATTTTGGAGTGTTGGAAGCAATTCAAATCTCCAAGCAGTCAAATCAATCTTAAATAATTTCCTTTACCCAGTTAAGCAACTTATTCCGACAATGTAAACAATGAAGGATCTTTCCTCTTTCCCTCATTCTCCTCTTCTCTGATCAAAAATTACTTGAGCAATACTGTATTCCATTTAGAAAAAAGAATTTAGAGGGAGCCAGTTTACCTGACAAATGAATTCAGATTAATTTAATAATGAAAGCTGTGGTTATTAGTGCAATATCTGATTTCATAGAAATCAATACAATTTTCAATTTTAAAAACTGTACATCTTTCCTAGAGAAAAATAAGAATACTACATAAACGTAAGGATGAGTGGACTTAAGGTATTTTTTTCCATACATATATTTCTTTTCCACTAATTCTATACGCATACAAAGTTCAAAGGATGATTTCAATGTTGTTGGTTCTTATATTTACACCTGCTGTTTATTGCCAATACAATATGATGCTAAATACACTCTGCTCAGGGAAGACGTTGATACAGATATAAGCTCCAAGCGGGATTTCCCATTCCCAGATAACACGAGTCACAAGTATATCAAATCTAACGGCACAGCTCAGACAATAAAACATATGTTCTAGGAGCACATTCAATTAGGACAGGAACTGTCAGTGTGCACGAGAGCAGAGCAGAATTAATGGCACTATGCTTCTCTCTAGGCTCTGAGGGGTTGGTTTTCATGTGATTAGAAAAGATCTGTCACGCACATTACTCCATCACCTTTCTATCCCGTCACCAGGACCCTCTTAATTTGGGTTTCCATCTCATTAAGACAAGTTTTTCTCCCATGGCTCTCCACTCTCCCACTTACAACTGAAGTTCTTTTATTTTCTCCAAATTCCTAGTTATTCTGTTGTACGGCTGCAAACACTATTTAGAAGAAAACTTATTTGCTAGAATTGACAGCTTCAGTTAAAGCTCTCTCCTGAACTTAATTGAGAAAATCCAATATAAAATATACATTTAAAAAAAGAGCATTCATATGAATTGGGGTGATTTGTAAGGAGGTATATACTAGAGATTGTGTCAAATGATTAAATAAAATGGAAAGATTAACCTACTTATGGATAGAATAGGTTTTAGGCCATTTAAAAATATTTTTAAACATGGATTCTTCTAAATATTTATTCAAATAGAGCTTATTTCACTCAGATTTTGGTGCTGTGAAAAATTGTTCAATTTATTATTAATAATGAAATGAATGTTACACTTGTTATCGTGGGAGATTTCCTCCTAATTTATATAATCTGAGCACACTTTGCACTCAATATGAGTGATTTTTATTAGCCACTTTTACAAGATGGCTGCGATGCCTTGGCGCCCAAATCTATGGCTCCATCCCTTGGCATGAAACCGCTTCCTTTATAGCATCTACCTTCTTTTCTAATTTGTACCTCATGAACATGTGTAATTAGCTCTTCCTTCGGTTGCTATTGATTTCAGCCTGGCAAATGCATTCTGAGAATGGCTTGGATGTCTTGCAAAATGAAAATTATTTGGCATACCTTGAAATGATGGTGGAAAACAAATAAGGAGATAAATATGCGAACTAGCATGACAACTCATTCGAGCTGGGACTTTCATTGAAATTGCTATGCTAAGAATGTGAGGAATTTCACCTCAGTGCATCTTATCATTTTCCTTCTTTTCTAAGAACTAGACAGATAACTAGTTGGTGTTGCCCAAAACACAATTCCCCACATTAGTCAATTTACTTTTGTAAATGGTAATTCTGTTGCATTTGAATAATGGAAATGAAGCGAAACGTCATCTAGTTCCACCTGCTGCAACATGGGAATCAGGCTGACATAGGAAGACAGAAACATGACAGGAGAGGAGGAAAGGACTGGTTTGGAATTAGAAAAGAGGTGAAGAAGAAACACCTGCAACTCATGGCTCCAGAAGCAGTTTTGTTTGGGTAGATAGTTATAGCAATTCACAAGCCATTCGTCAACTGCTATCAAGAATTTTCCATATTCATAATTCATTGAAGAAAAAAAAGATAGGCAGTAAAGGATAGTACTTTTATAGCAGAGATTCCTAATTCCATCTGCCTTTAGCTTTTTATGGCTGTCTATACTCAGGAAGATTTTTATCCTATGCCACCTTAAAGATATCTCTTCAATTCCAAAGAGAAATATCTTTTAAAAGAAACATTTAATAATATGAACAGAAAATCTTAATTTGCGGTCCAAGGAGTCCCTGAAATTTTATTCAAAGTTGTGTTTGTATATATTCACACTATGTTTTTCTGAGCCTAGAATCAAGAGTTGTGTTGATAAGTATTGTAGACCCAGCCACACAAGGCTAGTGAGCACTTGAAATATGGCTATCCTGAATTGAGATGGGCTGTAAGTGAAAAAGTACACACTGGAGTTCAAAAACTTTATATGAAAAAAATTAGAAATATCTGAATAATCTTTTTACTGATTATATACTGAAATATAACATTTTAGCTATATTGGTTTAAGTGAAACATTTTTAACTTTTACCATTTAAAAAATTTGTTCAATGAGGCTAGAAAATTTTAAATTCTAGAGATTTTAAAATTCTGTAGTGGCTCACAGGTATGTCTCCCATTATATTTCAATTGAAGACCATTCATCAGGAGCTTTCATTAATTTCACAGATTCCTTGGTCTATTAAAGAAGAACTTGAGGCTCACAGAGTCTCTTGAAGTAAAGAAAGAGTTTGTCAGAGTGTGTGTCCTGTTGTGGATGCTGAATAAATACCTGCTAAATGTATGTGATCTGTGAAAAATGTGGAAATCACTTTGTCAGGGAGCATAAAAAACCTGTTGGAGTTTTCATTAAGGAGATTGATTTCTGACATAGGCTTTTCGGGGAGGATTTAAGCTACTGAGGGAAAATTCTCTATGTGAAGGAAGAATCATGTAAGAACTTCTGAATGTGGCTTGGTGGAGGCACACATTCATTAGGGGCTGTATGCCTCATTGGTGAGCTCTAAGTGCCTACCTGCCAGCATCTCACACCTCACTGAGCTTAGACTCCCAGGCGGCCACCCCAATCATTTGCTGTCTAGCTCCCCTCCCGCCTTGATGGAGCTCTCTCCTTAGGTTTGCCCAGGAGTTCACACAGCCTCGCTTACATACATTATTGACTTGATGAAGACAAGCAATGCGGTTCTTTGGAGCCATTTTTTTTTTCTCTAAGAAAGGCTGAAAATTGGTATTTACTCCTGGTTAATTTGTACATTAATACTTCTCCTAGCTGCTTCTTGAATGTCATCTATTTAGTAGAGAGAAAAGATCAACTACTTTGCCAAAGAATTTGAGCCTTAAATAATGGAGCTGAGCTCAGTTGTTAGATAAGCCTGTGAAAACTGAAAGAAAATTCTCCTACCGGTTTGCTGGACTAGGTAATAGGAATAAGGGGATACCCGAATGTTCATTTCTTTTGCATTTTTCCTTATCTTTCGAAATGGAGTACAAAAGGCCCAGCCTACCACAATGTCACCAGGCAAACTTGGATATAGCTCTATTGGTCTATTCTTTCTCTCTTTTCCTCCTTTTTTTCTTTTTTTAAATAAGAATTATTTCATAACGAAATGAAGATTTCAACATCTTGCTAATAAAATACTGCATTTGCAGTCCTGTAAGCCTGCTATATAGCAGGAACTCAATTACAAACAGACAAATTGATTGACTAACTACATTTATAGGAATGACCCAGAAGCCCTCACTCATTTTATGTTCTCATTTTTAGTGAATTATGCCTGGTTTCAAGTGGCATTATGCTTTGCATTTACATAATCACACACACATATTATATAAATATACACACATACACTATATATATACATACATACATATATGTTCCATTATATGTATAATGTGCATAGATGTATACACATATATGCATAGACATGTATACATACCAATATACATTTATATATAATGTTTTTCCCTAACTGAAGAAGAATATTCCAGAAACTAATATAATCGTTGTCTGTTAAAAGACAGCCTGAGGGGCTCTGAAACTGAGGTGACTGGATATCACTTTCACTTTTTAAATCATATACCATATGCTTATATTATTCAAAAATAAATAAAAATAATATTTCTAAGTCAAATCACTGTATCATACTTTCCCTCCCACACCACCCCTCAACAAATATATCCACTTCCATTGACTTAATCCTTCTTTACTGGAGTCTTTCCCCATTATTGTTTTAAAATGAGTTTTCTCCTTGCCTCACCTTCCATTTATTCAACAAATTGAATACATTTACACACTTAAAAACATAGTACAAGAGGAAGAAGATTGGCATTCATTTAAACATGGTATGTAAGGTTAGGAACAAAAAGGTTTTATTTTCTTTTTTGACTATAACCCCGATCAAATAACTTTTCATAAAGACTTTCTATCCCACTCATTATTTTTCATATTTAGGCTCATTAGTTTAATTTTTTTAAACAAGAAGATATTTACCGCAATAACGCTTTTCATGGAATTTTACCCAATTGAGTATAATAAAGGGATAAGCATGTAGACAAGGTGGATGGAAAATTTAACCAACATTTGGAAAATGCAAAGAAGAAAATTAGACATTAGATGTAACTTGTTTCTTTGCTTCACATCTTTAATTGATGTCTTGACTCCATGCCACCTCATTCACCTAACTCTTTTGGGAATTCCAAAAGGGTGTCTAATTTGGGCTATAAAGAAGCCTTACTGGCATCTTCATGGCCATCATATGAGACTGCCATTTGACCCCAGCAGAGACCAGAGGGCACGGTGTTAAAGTGCTCACACTCGAGCCTCATGGCCAAGGTTCACCCCACACTTGACATGGCACTTGGACATATTTTTTCACTTTTTCTGTCTTAGTTTATTCGTTCATAAAATAGAGATAGCCATTATACTTCAAGGACTTGCTGTGTGAACTAAATGAGCTAATATATGAGAACATATAATAATGAGTGAGTAATCACTCAATATGTGCCTCTTATTCATTATTTTTCTCCTATTCAACTTTCATCCTTCTTTTTTGATATTTACTGTAAGATTTTCCGTCTTGAAATTTGCAACAATGCAACTTGTTATTACCTTTAATACTCACAGAGGACGTCCTCCACATTAGAACCAGCACCGAAACTTCTGGAGAAAGAAGTGCTGAGGCGTCTCAGATGAGTGCTGTGCTGTACACAGGCATCACTGTGCCATAACTGTGTTGTCTGAAGATGTGGGGAGAAGGTCCATGCCCACTTTTTCTGTAATAGTTTCTCAGATGCTTAGGGCTGCCTTGCTTTCTAAGTCCATCGTCTTCACTCAGGTTAGCTCTTTGAATATTTTGCACAGCTCCCAAGTTTAAAAATCTAAGAAATACTAACTCATGTAAATTTAATGCAAAACATAAAGTGAGTCAGTTTCTCCCTCTTGAAAAGCCAAGACAAATACAGTTTTTACCATAAAAAGGGATGCACAATTTCTTTATTTATTATGTCTCAAATTAAAGAGTCTCATGCCTTATTTGAAATGCTGAATTTTCATCTCATGATGAGACATATCTTTATATCAGTTTTCCAGGTGGAATATTCCTTTGAGCTAAAAGGGTGTTTTTAGGGCTAATGGCTTCTGTTCTCATTAATACTAAAACTTATGAATGCTTTTAGATTTCACCTAGGGGAAAGTAGCAAATGCAAACTGTCAACTCATACGTATGCATCCTAAAATCTCAATCAAGCACAGTGAAGGCTTGTCAGGAAAAATAATTATCCTCTTGATTTAAAGAGTGCATTTTTTTTGTCCCTGGTGACAAAGGAAGCATTTAATTATTAAAAGCTTATAGCAGTCCACAGTTGACATCTAATTTATTTTATCACACTAAATGTGTTGTAAGACACTATGTTTAAGATACATCGTAGAACTTTCAGAATTGTTTCACAAGAGGTTAGGATAAATTACTATTACTCTCAATATTTTTCAATTACAAACTTTTCAACTACTAAAAGATCTGATCAATTTCAATTAACATCAAATTCAGAGGTGTTGTAGGATAGTGGAAAGTGTCCTGAATTGGCTTTGTGAAGACTTGGGTTCTAAGCCTGCCACTCCCACAAAAGCTGTGACATTAGCAAAGCTATTTAGCTTCTTCTCCTTATTTTCCACATCTCACAACTATAGACATTGGCTAAAGATGCATTATAGTTCCTTTGAGAGACAACCTATCTGAGTTTTCTCTCTTCTCTTAGTCAACCTCCTGTGCACTTGATCCATCAATAAAAAGAAGAATTTTACAAATTGCAATCAAGCAATTGAAAAAGTAATCAACCTAATCCCAATAATTAATTTTAAATAAAAATGCATTTTGTAGTTTTTAGTTTTTGACAATGCAACTGGTGATTGGCAAAGACACAAGGCTGATTACAAGCATATTGGCATGAACCTAGGGAAAAGGCACTTTCCTAAACTGTTGAAGTAAGTCTGTATATTAGTAAAAACTTTATGGGTGGTAATTTGCAAAAATGCATTAAAAGCAATAAAAATAGCCATTTAATTCAATACTTTCACTTCTAAGAATTTATATTGAGACTAAAGGTACCTTTTGAAAGGTGGATTTCATTTATACTTAAGAACATTTAGCATATAGTTGTTTGTGATAGCAAGGACAAAATATGAAACAAGAAAAAAACATTGAAAAATAGGAGTTAGTTACATGAATGTTGATGGGACTGTGCACAGTGTAATAACAGTTAGGGACATGGGCTTTGGAGTCAGAGAGCCTGTTTGATTTCAGGACTCTGAAACTTCTTAGTAATATTTTCTCGTGAAAATTCCTCAACCATTGTAAAACTCAGTTTCTGACCCTTTACAATGGGAATAGTAATAGTATCTTCATCAGAGGATTGTTGTGAGAACTAAATGAGACATGATTTGTTTTGAGCCTTGTGCTATTAACATTCCGTTAGTATAAATCTACATGATGGTTTCTCTTAGGCATTCGTTAACAGTGATGATGCAAGCTATGTCAACTGACATGGGAGATAATTATTAATTACTTGCTGACTTAAAGAAAACAGTTACATGGCAGCCAAATAGTATTCAAGTAAAATTCTGTTTTAAATACAAATAGGGAAAGAGAATAAAAAAGCTTGCATATAGGGGCCAGCCTTGTGGTGCAGGGTTAAGTTCGCACATTCCACTTTGGTGGCCTAGGGTTCACTGGTTTGAATCCTGTGTATGGACCTACACACTACCTGTCAAGCCATGCTGTGCCAGGTGTCCCACACATAAAGTAGAGGAAGATGGGTAGGGATGTTAGCTCAGGGCCAATCTTCCTCAACAAAAAGAGGAGGATTGGCAGCAGATGTTATCTCAGGGCCAATCTTCCTCAAAAAAGAAAAAAGCTTGCATACAATTTCTTTGTTTATATATTCTACTTTTCTATGATATTCAGACATTATTGTTTAATTTTTACAGGAAAAAAGAATTTTACCCTTTGCTAAGTCTTATATAAGTCCAAGGTTGAGTAATACACTGATATTAAATGAGTTTTTTTAAAGTAGATTTTTTCCAATTTATCTTTTAAATAATAAAAAATTAGTTTCTTTATACACATACACACATATAATTATTCATAAATGTGCACATATCCTACAGTAAAAATAGAATTTTTAATTATACTTAATTACACCGAAATTACTAAAAGATAAAGTATATATTTCCTAATCCAAACTGCACTTATATGAGTTTGAGAAGTCACCAGAGATAGAATTAAATGAATGATAAAATATATATTTTTTTAAAGATTTTATTTTATTTTATTTTTTCCTTTTTCTCCCCAAAGCCCCCTGGTACACAGCTGTATATTCCTCGTTGTAGGTCCTTCTAGTTGTGGCATGTGGGACGCCGCCCCAGCGTGGATCGATGAGCAGTGCCATGTCCGCGCCCAGGACTCGAACCAATGAAACACTGGGCCTCCTGCAGCGGAGTGCGCGAACTCAACCACTCAGCCACGGGGCCAGCCCCAATGATAAAATATTTTTAAAAAATTTGGACAACATGGGGATTGTGATAAATCAAAGTGATACTAAATTTGGCTATAAACACATAAAAAGTTTAAAAAATATTAAATATATCTTTTAACACATAGCTGATCTAGCAGGGACAAACGGTGCCAGAAATGAAGAAAGAATGCAAAGGGAGTGCAAAAGTGGGATTGGACACCAAAATTTAGTATTTGCATATAGGCCCTCGGGGCTGTCGTTGATGGCTTCCACGTGAGTGGAAGGTGTCTCTACGTGCCTTGGATGCTGGAGAAGGGTTGAGCCCCTTGTGTAACACAAAGTTTTGAAGTGCTGATCTATAATTGAAGAGAAGACTAGAAAAAAATTCTTTCCATGAGCCACAAGAAGCTTAACTTCTAAAGAAACAGACCCTCAGACTCCCTCTCTAGTGCACAGAGCACTCCCCAAATTGCATGTGTCTGTAGAAAGGCAGGGGGTTGTACTGAAGATGAGAGCTCAGGGACAAAGAATCATAATTTACAAACAATGTGAAGAAACTGAAGGTCTATGAGAGAGAAAGCTTAGCAAATAGAAAACCCAACTAGGACAGGGTCAGACAGAAGACTACAAGACAAGGATTTTCAAGTAATTTAAGAAATACAGGTAAGAATAACAACTATAAAGAAAAGAAAGGGCACTAAAAAAAGAAGCAGGCAGATTTGAAAAAGAAAAGCTCTAAAAATAAAATGAAAGTCTTTGAAATTAATGTCCAGCCCTAGGAGAAAGGTTAAGTAAATTACAGTATATTCAAACAATGGGAATTCAGATAGAAGAAAAAAGAAATCAATTCAAGCTTTATTTATTAAAAGGGCCATTAGTTAAAAAAAAAAAAAGGATGATAAGAGGATGTATTCAGAATGGTGCCAATAATATAAGACTAAAATCAACCCACACAATGCCATATATTATTTAGAAATATATGTGTAGTATCAGTGCCAACAAATGCATTTAAACATAAAAATCAGGGTGACACAGGAAGACGGCAATTGGAAATGGACACAATGGGGCCTTCAATTGCTTACTAATGCATTTTTCCTCTCCAGGTCATTAGTGGGCATATTGCTCTTTAAACATTTTGTATTTCTGAAATATTCCACAATAATCTTTGTTAAGTTATTGTACAGGGTTCATAATAATTTAACACTTTAAAAACAAAATCCATGAACTAAAAGATATATCTGAGAGAGATTACTTAATATTAGAAAATCTAAATATTATATTGTTCACTGATGCATATCAAAGTCTACTATAGTAGGAACTTTATACGTATTGGTGGAAGGGAGAAAGAAAAAGAAGGTAGTGATGAGGAGTGGAGTCTGTCAATAAGATGTCAAGAACTGTGTGAAGGGTCATTTTAGTTTGTATAAATTCAATAGAATAAGGATATCAGCAAAAGGCCAAGAAGATACATTTTTCAAACTAAAAACATGAACACATGTAAATCTGATGTTGTAGAAATCATGATAATGGACTTATCTCTCTTGTTCTCGACTTTAAAATTAATGTTTCTATTTCATCACTGTGTGTGATATTTGATGCATTTTAAAACGATAACCTTTTCTCAAATGTATGAGTATAGTTATCTTTTTCATACTGATGTTTAACTTGATATCTTTGTGATCAGAGAGTGGAGCAGCATTGTACATTTGACTACAGATAGGCCTGGGTTGCAAAAGTCCTGTCATCTTATTGAATTTTTAACTACCTCCTCTATCTATTATTAAGAGATTGATGTTTGAATCTCCCACTAGGACAGTAGATTTTTCAATTTCTCCTCAAAGATGTATCAAATTTTACATTATGTATTTTAAAACTATATTATTAGGTACATAGTAGTTTAAAAAATTCCAGGAAGCCATAGCTATAAATGGATGATAAATAGATTTCTAGATTAATTAATTACTATTATGATTAATTAATAGATTAATACTGGCTCATGCAGTAGCCACAATGAAAGAGTCTCACTGTTACCAACCTAGCTGGCGATTTTCAAAAACTTGATGTTACTAGGATATAACTGCTTTCCCTTCTCTTGCACTTTACAAATTTTACAGGGATGCATTTCACTGAGAAACTCTTATCTTGACCCATAAATATAAAGAAATCCTGGAAAATGTAGTTCCAGGCTTCCGGAAAAGATTTCATGTTGGGGTAGCATTGATACAATGTTTACAATAGATAATTCAGCACAGTGTACTTCTTTGTTTACTCAGCATCTATAGACATCCTTCTACCTTCATTTAAATGTTTACACTGCAATAGACAAACAACAGTATTCTTTCGTCTAACTTGGTGTAACTACTCATCACACAACTAAAATTTGCTTACCCTTTCCCCAAAAATGTGACGACAGAAATTCTCAGAAGTGATCTCTGCATGATAAATATCTTGTGATATTTATTCCTATTCTAGATCAGCCATGATCTCCCTGTGATGTATCAGGGAGGATAGATAGGGTTATGGTCAAGTTACAAGTAAACCACAAATACCAGTAGCTTAAAATAAGAAAGATTTATTTGCAAGGCATGGTACATTTCCATGTTTATCAGTGAGGCTCTCTGCCCCATGTCCTCTTCACTTTGGGCATCAGACCAAGAAAGGCTATCTCAGCTAGAATGTTTATAGTCAAGACAGCAAACGGAAGAGAAAAATGGAGAATTGAGCACCCGTCATAAATGCTCAATTCAATAAGTCACTTCGGTCAACAAAAAATACCTTAGCTACCCCCACAAAAACACTTGTTACTATTTGTCATTCTATAATTTTTAGCATCATAAAGTATGTCTTTATTTTCAACATTTATCTTTTTATTCACCTAGATTGGACATTTTGCTATGAAAAAAATGTTACAAGATGGTTGCTTTTTCTCTTCCTCTTCTCCTTAATGAACATATGAGTTTTTTTTCATTTTTGTCTCTCCAACATTATTAAGTAGAACTGGAGACAGTACTACTCCAGCTGTGTCATCAAGCTATTGTGGAGGTAAAGTTATGTCTTAAGATATTTTCTGCTTCACAAAGAAAATAATAAATAAGACCAGTTGAGCAGTCATTCAATTTGATATTGGCCTCTTATAAGAGTTTGGCTGAGATCAGTGATTTGACAAATGTTCAATTTTATGAAAGAATTTGTCAAGAATATTACAAAACTTTAAGAATACATTTGAACATCTAAATAAAGTTTAACCATTTAAGTCAAAAAATAATTTAAAAATTAAAAAGTAGCAAAACAATACAAGAGAATTAGACAGTTCTTGTCTAGAGTCAAGAAGAGGTGTGGGCATATGCAATGCATGGTAAGACACATGTTCCACAAGCCATTTTTTGTGCAATATATAAGGATTTAAGGAGCCATGAGAATATTCTTGAAGAAAAACAATAATATCATACTATTTGTTTTTAAGCAATATAGTAATATGCTTCAGAAAATGGAGATGTCTTCTGAAACCGTTCCTTCAGTCATAGTTTATGTTTTCTACTAGCTACTTCAATTTAATTGATCTCCTCTGCCTATTTATCTTTCTCCTCCTCCGTCATACGACACATATCTCCAAATATCTAAGAAAAGAAAGGAGAATATCTTTCACATATTTGGACAAAAACTTTGAACAGAACTTACTTGTAAATGTATCTGTATCTTGCCTACCAACAGAACTATAGGGACAGATATTGTAAACCTTTGACAGGAAAAAGCAATCAATATACAGTAATCTCATCTCTTTTAACTTTGTACTTTGTAACGTGTAGACTACTCATTCAATATACTTTTTAGGAAAAGGGGTGGAAAGAAATATCATAGGTTGTCAGGGAAGTAAGATCAAATAGAACACTTTTTATTCTAGATGAGGAGAATTGAACATATTAAAGGCAGAGAGAAATGTTCTAAAGGCAGAGATACTTCAAATGGAAGAAAATTAGTACAAATTTTGGTCAAGGTTTCTTAAGTACTTGGAAGGGGTGATAAGAAGATATCACAGCTTGAAAGACAGCAATCGATTTCTCTTCTAAAGTGAGGGAAAAAAAAGGTTGAGAAGATACGGTAAAAATATAAGTATATTGAGATCAAAAGAACAACGAATATGGGATTTCTTGTGAGATCTTCCAAAAGTCTAGTAAAGCAAGGAATGATATGATCTGCTGGGAATGATGCGTGATTTGTTCAATAGAGGACAGTACAGCAAAAAGGAAGACATGATCCTAATTACCTGGAATGAAGAGTTTGCCATGGAAATAATCATAAATAAATCCAGGGATCAATAGCTAAGAACAGAGTCTCAACTGAACTTATAGGATCTAAAATTGAATTTGGTCATGATTTCATTTCCTTTTGCCAGATCATATAGAATCTGAATTAGTATTGTTGAATGAAGGAAAAATGAGTAAAGTGTCATCCCAGGAAAGTAGTCAGTTTAAATACGAAGACAGAAAATGCTTCCATTTTATGTTCCTCTCTGTGGTCTCTTCATAGAATCACAGAATGTCAAAGTTAGGCAGGATCTTAAGGTCTAACTCTCAATTCCAATATCTTCTACACAATTCCCCTGACACACACATTTAAATATATTTAGTCTATGCTTAGGAATCTTGCTTTAATAATAGGAAGTTATCTACCTGAGCCCTGAAGCTTGAAGGTAGTGGGTGTAGGCAGATTGGGGGGTCTGAATGGTGTTTACTGTTTTAAGCCAAAAATCAAGCTCACTGTTTTCCCACTGAATCCTTGACTGTAGTGACAGATTGCTTTCTTCCTCTTTGATATAAAATTTCCCTAGATGTTGAAAGTCAGCTATCAGGTTAATGTTTCTAGACTTGTGCAACCACGTTCCAGTTTGTCAGTGCCTCTTCACATTTGTCACCTGTCACTCTGGATATAATTCTCTACCGGTGTTAAAGTATTTATGCAGATGATACAATTGGCATGACCAAAAGCTCTGCTTTGCCTGAGACTAAGGGAGTTCCCACAATACCTGACTTTCACGAGTAAAACTAGGTGAGGACTATGCAAATTGGGATGATGTGGTCACCCCTGTGGTCACAGGAAAATATTTCTACATCTGGTTTCAATTTCTTTCCTTTTTCTTTATAATTTCTCTGGAAAAGACACTCATGATCAAATTAAGAGTCAGGCAGCAGGAGGGTGATGAAATGGGGAAAAACAATTTAAATCATTTACATTTGGATTGTCAGGACTAAAGTGATAAAAAGTAATAGACTCCTGGGGGCTGGTCCCATGGTGTAGTGGTCAAGTTTGGCAGGCTCTGCTTTTGCAGCTTGGGTTCATGCGCTCAGCTCCCAGGCACGGACATACACCACTCATCAGCCATGCTGTGGTGGTGACCCTCAAACAAAATAGTGGAAGATTGACACAGATGTTAGCCCAAGGCTAATCCTCCTCAAGCAAAAGAAAAAACAAAAAAACAAATTACACTGCTTTGTATTATGCTATGAATTGAGGTGATTAGGAGACTCATTTGATCAATTGAGTTTATGATATTTCAGGCCTTCTACTACTCCAAATATCTCCAAGCCATAGTCATCTGCATTACAGTCATAAGGCATGGCCAGTAAGAAATTATTTAATTCATATCTCAGAATTCTCTTAGTACCATGTTTAGAAAGCGAGAGCATTTTTTTTAATCCAAAATATCAGGAGGGAATCTATGCGAATGCTCACTGCTTTCTCATCTTCCCACCATGTTCTGTCTCTAAGCGTCTTCCACCTGCCAAGTACTTCAACATTTTGTCCAATCTTTTAAAATTTCTCAGGGTGCAGAAATCGATCTATTTTAACAAAAGCATTCTTGTTCTGAAGTCTGCTCATTCTCATGAAGTGAGGCTTCCTTTTTTTTTTTTTTTTAAAAGATTGGCACCCGAGCTAACATCTGCTGTCAATCTTCTTTTTTTTCTTCTTCTCCTCTCTAAAGCACCTCCCACTACATAACTGTATATTCTAGCTGTGAGTGCCTCTGGTTGTGGCATGTGGGACACCACCTCAGCATGGCCTGATGAGAGGTGCCATGTCCGAGCCCAGGATCCAAACCAGCAAAACGCTGGGCCACTGAAGCAGAGCATGCAAACTTAACCACTTGGCAATGGAGCCGGCACGTGGGGCTTCTTGAAGATAAACCTGCCAAGTCAGAATCCTTTCCTAGGACTTCCACTGTCTAAAGAATTTCCATGATTGAGGTCTACATTTTCAAATATGCACAAGTGGCCCCAGGTCTCAGGTGACACTGGAACTGGATTTATTTCTTAAGGACTGGATTCTTTTCAGTTAACACTTGAGTTACCACCCTCATGAATTTATCCCTCCCCATACATGAAGGCAGCTGACTCCACTGATGTTCCTGATCCCCTCTCAGAACTTTCCCTGACGCTTCCATTTTGTTCCCTTCCAATCGGAAGTCTCCAAAACTCATGAGAAGATTTAGAGCCAGTTATAATTCACAAAATTCCTTTTTGAGAGACTTTTACTACAATAAGTGACCCAAAGGAGAAAGATTCTTTTGTATGCTTAGCAATATCAACTTAATTCATACTAAATCAGTTAATACATGTAAAGCTCTTAGAAGAAGAATGCCCAGCACAGAGTAAGTGCTCAAAAAATGTCAGTGATTATTAACTGCTATATCTTAATGTTATATTGTAATGAATAAATATTTTCTTAAAAGAGAAGTAGTTCAAGCATCTTAAAAATGTAGAAATTGGGCCAGCCCTGCAGCGTAGTTGTTGAGTTCAGCACACTCTGCTCTGGTGGCCCAGGTTTGTGGGTTTGCATGCCTGGCACAGACCCACACCACTCACTGGCCATGCTAAGGTGGTGACCCACATACAAAATCCAGGCGAATCTCCCTCATGTGAAAAATAAAATGTAGAAATTGCATGCAGGAGAATATAGAAATCATCTGGAATTATTCTGCTAAGAGAAGTATTCTGCTCAGTGATAACATATATATTTGAAATTATACTATGCATAAATTTTAAAGCTCTTTTTTCACTATTTCACTATTTTATATATTCATTTAATGACTGCACAGTCTTCTATCATGTAACTGTTAAATGGTTTAATTAATGAATTCCTTAATAATAAACATCGATTTTCCCTTGTTTTATTTGAACAAATCTGTTGCTATATATTTACCTAAACTTTTCAGCAAAATATTATTTCCTTCAGATCAAATTCTAGAGGAGAATCTTTGAGCCAAAGAGTGCACTTTTAAAACATGTGACTCATATGGTGAAACTGCTCTCAAAGAAAGTGTGGCCAATTTCCATTCACATAAGTAGTACCAAATTTCCCACATCCTCTCAAATCCTTATAAATGTATGTAGATATCCATATCTGTGTATGTGGATTTATATTTTTAATTTAATCTTTGTCAATAATTGTATTTTAGTTTTTGTAAACTGTATTTTCAAAATTCTTTTTTGAGGGCATTTTTGTATAATTCAAAAAATCTTTGTAATTCTGTGATGAAGACAGGGTATGCATAATTAAGGCACAGAAGTGCTCCGTCAATCTATGGGTTGATGATAAAGTCAGCAAGTGGAAAAGGAACAAAACCTAGGTTTCTGAATGCCAAGCCAAAGATCCTTTCCATTTTAGCGAGCAGAATTAACATGTCAGTAAGTAAATTTCCTGAAATATAGTGCTAGCAGCTAGGATCGCTCACTCTATTTTAAGAAATCTAATTTGGCATTGTACCTAGAGTAAGTCAAAGAAGTCAATGAACGAAGTCAGAATAAATGTACTTACAGATGTCCTGAGTCAGTGGTCTTTGAAATATTTAACTTTTCCTCCTGTGTGTTGCTTGGGGTTTTGCTCAATAATATGATGTGAGATTTAGCAATTGTTTGTTCAGTTGATTGACAGGCATTACATTGAGTAAGTAATTACTTGTCATTCATCAGTATTTCAAGAAGGCTGTGTGGTTAAGTTGAGAGTAAAGTCATTTAAGGTTTAGGGGTTTAATGTTCGATTTTCCACTGATTTATGTCAGCTTTTACTCTATTAAAAAAATTAGACCATAAAACTGTCCTAATAAGGATGATTCGGGCTTCAGCTGGAAGAAAAAAAATGAGAATAAGAGCCAACTCATTTTATTACTAAGACAAGACTGATGTCTTATCAGCATAATCATCTTACATCCAGGATGCACGTCTCAATATAGTCAAAAGTGAAGTGTCTTGGCCATAGACATAGAAACCCAATTCTTCTAAATCACTAGTTTCTCTGATCTTTAGAAAAACATAAGTAAAAATTCACCAACAAAACAAGACTATTGATCAGAATATCTAAATGTGTTGAATAATGTTATAATGGAATTAAATTTTTTTAAGAACTGAAAGCTTATATTCAAGAGCTGACTAGAAATTCTAATGAGAAAGTGGATGGTCAAAAAACAAGACAATTTATAAGAATTGCTTATAAGATTAGCTCTAGTCTTGGATATCAACATCTAAGAAGTTAGCATCTGAAAACTCGTCAGAAGCAATGTAAGAACACAGAAGAGTTTGATGCGAATCTTGCAGGCCACTATAGTCTCTCTTACATACAAAAGAATTCACAACTTTAGCAGCATTAGACAGAAATGACAGTACCCTGATTCTGAACCCCAGTCCAGTCCTCTGGTAAGACAGTCTATCTTTCAAAAAATGGAGAATACTACTTCATGGCAAAATGAGACCCTAAAGCATGCCTGCTGGCCCGCCTAATCTCTTTCTCTCTCCTGTTTACATTTTGTATACGCAGAACCAATATCACAATATTAACATGTTACAGAGTATGGCTATACAGTCTAATGGTATAGCTTTAAATCCTGGCTCTTCCACTAATTGGTTGTGTGAATTGCGTTAGTAGTGTAACCTCTCTTTGCGTCAATTTCCCCCAAAATAAAATAGAGATTTAGTACTTCCTAACTAATAGTCTAGTAGAGAAATTCATATAAAACACTTGTTTTAAAAAAAATATAACTTTCACTATTCTTTTCTCCAGAAAGTCTGTGAAAAATCATGAAAATTATTTATTAATGTCATGATGTTGAATATATGTCAATTTCACTTCTATTTGTACTTGGAAGAAAATTCTGATTGTCTCATTTATGCCAGTGTACTGTAAATTAATAATATCCATTTGTCGTAAAAGCTATGTCAAAAAGATATCACAAAAATCAGTTGAAAAAAATAGTAAATCCAGAAGGTTATGGAACACTCTGTTCCAATCTCTCCAGACATAGTATAAATACTTTCAGAATCAGGCATGAATAATAACCATTAAATTATATAAAGTTTAAGGACACTTATATTTACTATATTAATTCTACCCTCTAATGTTTTATGTTTGATTCTGATATAACTCTAATCTTTTCTCTTTAATAGACTTAAAAGAATAAGACATGAGGAATGGAGACTATAGTTTGCATCCATGGATTAATCTGTCCATTCCTAATTCCTAATCCCAAATCATTTTACCGAAGAAGTATAATAATGAGTAGAAATTGTTTCTAGCACAGGATGGCATATAGAACAGATGTTTTGAGAAATGTCTTCAGGTTAGACTGGGTTGAGGGCAGGACCAGTGATTTACTGCTTGAAGGAAAATCCTGCCTGGATATAATGGGCAGGGTGTCCAAAAGATCCACGGACAAACCTACCTTGCACCAGCAATTTGATGTCTGATGGTGGAGCAGATGGGGAAAAGGGAATGGAGGAAAGTTGAGCAAATAACAATATTAGTAAAGACTTAGAGAAATGGCCCAGATACCAGAGGCAGCACAGAGCATTCTCATCATAGTGCCAGGGATTTGCATTTGACTGAATGGCTGGTGGAGAAAACAAGACAATGGCTTAAAATGGCTTCAGAAGAGCGCAATGGTGCCTGTCAGGAAAGAATTAACTACTATTACACTGACACACAACAAAAGGAAGGAATTCGAGCTTTCAGGTACAAAAGCAAAACTTCCTGTAAAAATAGCAAACAACAACAAAGAAGATAAATTACCCAGGCATATATTTTTCAAAAAATGAGCCAGAGTATGAATGCTAATTTAAATATTCCCAAATAGCACAGAAGAATAACAGATGGACAGTCAGCTAAAACTGTGAGGTACAATGTTAATTCTCCCCATGTTAACTAATAAATTTAATGTAATGCCAATAAAAAAAAGCAACAGGGTTTTTTCTTGGGGGGGAGTGGCAATTTAAAAAGATTATTTCAAAAAACACGTAGAAAAAGTAATCAAAGGATATCTAGCAAAGTTCAGAAAAATAACAATATGGGGCACCCGCCTTACTATACAACACAATGAAAAATCTCAACAAAGTGTAGCACCAGTACAAAAATAGACAAAAAAAAAAATCTGTCAATAAACATTAGCAAACAACAAAAATCACAAAGTTCATAAAAGAAAACGTATCTGTTTGATATCAAATTATAACAAAATGATGATATAAAAGAAAAGATTATGAGCAATAAAACCAGTCATATTCATATTTAATATCTAAACAATTACTGGTGACATGGCTATGAAACACAATCAATGGAAACACACTGAAGTAAAAGACATATTTTCTTTCAAAAAACCGTTATCATCCAGAGGTAAAATCCACAGTTTCTCACCAAAATAACTATGTGATATTTCAATGGGGGGAAGAAGCTTAATGGGCAAGGAAGTAAAAATACGCAAAAAATTTTCATTTTACATCAGAAGAGCAAAGGATTCAGTTTTATCTATGATTTTAGTAAGAATAATTAGGTCTGACATTTTGTTTCTTACTAAAATAGAACAAGTATTCTAATAATCTTAGGATATACATCTTCAAATCACCAGAGGTGACAAAAAATAGAGAAATCAAAAATCTTTGTTTTACCCCAAAAGTCTGATAGTGGTGCAGTATTAGGAAATGTGATAATAAAAATTCACCACATTGAGACGTTTAAAGCAAAAGAACATATAATCTGGAGCAATGTCCCCTAAAAAGCATTGGATAAAGTTCAACATATGTAGATGGTTTTTAACAAAATATAACACTTTTACTAAATAGAAATGAAAGGACAAGTGAATACCATAATAAAAATTGATTATCTATCATAAAGAACAGCTAAAATTCTACATAATGGAGGCCTTCTCATTAAGATCAAGACAAGACAGAAACATCTGACCTCTCCACTGTTATGAAAGGCCTAGCCAAGGTAATGGAATTAAAAAGTGTTTTTAAAAAGGAGTAAAAAATATTAGAATGAAACATTAAAGTCATAGTGATAGCTTACCTTGAAACCACAGAAGAAACAATTGCAAAAAGATTTGAATTGTTTCAAGTGTAGTATGGGTTGCCAAATATATATATAGCTAAATAAACAAAGATTATAAAGTGAATGTTATTTTCCTTGTCTCCATGTTGTGCATCTAGTTCTTAATTTCTCTTCCATCAAAAACTATTTTATTGGGGGCTGGCCCGGTGGCCTAGCAGTGAAGTTCGTGTGCTCCACTTCAGCAGGCTGGGGCTGGAGGGTTTGGATACTGGGCATGGACCTATGCTCTGCTCGTTAAGCCGTGGAACGTGGTGGTGTCCCACATGCAATACAGATGAAGATTGGCACAGATATTAGCTTGCAACAATCTTCCTCAGGCAAAAAGAGTAAGACTGGCAACAGATGTTAGCTCAGGGCAAATTTTCCTCACCCCCAAAAATATATATATATATTTTATTAACATGTTTAATGAAAGTTATTATGAGAATATATTAAAATAAACTCTATGCCTAAATAAGAAATTAGGGTCACTTCCATAACCTGCAGCCTAATGAAACACTAAAATGCCTAAAGTTTTCAATATTTTTCTTGAATGTTTACAAGTATTATTAATATATTGTACCTCATTCCACTTAACTTACTTATATGAAAGTAATCTGCTTTCCCATGGAGCTAGAAAATTATGACCCAGAATTCTTCAGCGGGAGTGAGTTTATTAGAAGTTTACCTTATTCAAATTCATCTTATTCATAGTTCCTCTCTTTTCTTCTCTCGCTTTCTCTTTCACACACACACCACGTACACCCCTGAATGAGCTTTACGTGCATTAGTAATTTCGTATTCATAATGTCTTTCCAATATATGAATTATTATCTCCTTGTTTAAAATGGGAAAACACAGCCACAAAAAGGACAATCCTGACCTGCCCTAGGATTCCTGGGAAGGAAGTGACAGCATTGAGACTCATGCTCATTACTTACCTCTCAAGTCCCCACAGAGAGAGATTATTGAAAATTGATAAGTAATTCCTTATAAAAATTATATTCTAGTGAGAATATCTTTAGCAATTGGTTTACATATCTAAAAAAGAAACACTACAAAGGAAGTGGAATTATCGTTCCTGTCCTGACCCCTGAATGCTACTAGTATAGCTAGGCAATGCCAACAATAATGTTCAGACTATTAGAATTATATATAAAACATTTTTTCAAAAAAGTTCCATTTAAAAGTTTGCTCTTGGAATGATTCTGGGTCATCCTCCATTTCACTCTAGTCTTCTCTTATCCCAGCCATAAATACTAAGAAGAATTGGGGGATGTTGATTTCCACGTGAATGTTAAATTTGTACCTCCTTATGTAAAAGTGGAAATCATAATTTTCATCAGGAGAAATATTCTAATGTTTGCTTCCTTGTTAATAAAACTGAAAACGAGAAAGATACTATGTAGTTTTGTATCTTATTGGTCAATGTATTTGGGAAATAAAGTGGCATTGATTTGGGGGAGGTTTACTCCTCAGGCTCTTTATTTTTTCACATGGAGGAAATTGCTAGTGCCTGAGCCTCACATCAGATTGATTAAGGAAACTCCTTGTTGGTGGGTACTACATAGTCCACAGTATAGCCTGGGATGAAAACCGTGGACCTAAACTGACACTCGTGGGCTTTAACTCCCCACTGGCCATTCATTCTCTCCTGTGGGAAGAGGAATGGGGTATTGATTTAGTTATCTTTGGAGAAGGAATTGAGCATGTTTGACTCAGCCAGGCTGTCCTCAGATCCACATGTTCTGGTCTGCTCCCTGTCTTCCGGTAAGGAGGACATTCATGATACGGAAAATCTGTAGTTGTCCAGAGCTTTTGGGATGAATCACCAGCAAGCCCACACAACCACAGATCTAAAGTAATTTTCAAACCAACTGTATCAGTGATAAAGGTCATATTTTGACCATATGGGGAGTCTCCAAAATGTATCTCTTTGGTCTGATTATTTTTTAAGAAGAAAAGACTCTGGAAGAAACTCTGATCTTCTGCATAACCATCTAACAGAATTTAAGATAGAAGGCCTGTTCCAAGAAGCAGCTATACCATAAGATAACTGTAGTATAATATAAAGTAGATGTGATAGACAGGGAGGAACCCAGCAACGGCCATTTAGTTAAAGCCCTCTCTGTCTCTCATTGTCTTTACAAGGCATGGTCATCATTTGAGTTTTGTTTTTTTTTTTTGAGGAAGATTAGCCCTGAGCTAACATCTGCTACCAATCCTCCTCTATTTGCTGAGGAAGACTGGCCCTGAGCTAACATCCATGCCCATCTTCCTCTACTTAATATGTGGGATGCCTGCCACAGCATGGCTTGCCAAGTGGTGCCATGTCCACACCCAGGATCTGAACCGGTGAACCCTGGGCTGCCCAATTGGAATGTGTGAACTTAACCACTGTACCACCAGGCCAGCCCCAGCATGGTTATCATTTGTTTATCCAACATTTTCTTTTCCATCTCCATGTAAATTGTCTCCCTCCTCTTTGAAGTCCCAAACCACTACCCCCAATGTCTTCCTTTGTCTTTAGCTAAAGACGATACTTAAGGTAGTGGCTTCTGCCATTTTGGTGAATTACTCAGATTTCCTGGGTTTCTCTCCTGTATACATATAATTAAACTTTGTTTGATTTTCTCTTATCATTCTGTCTCATTTCAATTTAATTCTTAGATCAGTCAGAAGGATCTGGAGGGTAGAGAAATAGTTCTTCCTCCCCTACAACCAACACGTTCATGCATTTGTCACTCTATCGGATCTGGAAATGGATGAGTAGAGGATCTGTTACTAAAATATCACCCACCCCACACAACTTGGAGAAGAGAACTTCCATTTTACTTTACCTTCACAGCTGAGTGCTTCACAGCTGAGGTCACTTCACAGGGAAGTGACCGAAGTCACACAGCAGTGTGGTATGTTTGCACGTTTGGGGTGATTATGGTGTCAGAGTTGGAGGTGGAGAAATCAAACTAAAATACAAACAAGAAAAAAACTGTAAATTACATGCCGAGACTGTTTCTCATTCAAGATTAAATAGGTGCCCACAAACCACACACATCTTTTAAAACTAACCTTCACTCTGAGAATTGGACAAGGCAGATAGTTGGAGGTATAATGCCATAGTTAAGGCCATGGAAACTGAAGTCAAACAGGCCTAGTTTGAATTCTTGTTCAGCCATTTACGAGTGGCGTGACTTTAGGCAAGTTATTGAACCTCTCCAAGCTTTAGTTGGTTAAAATGAGAGTTCACCTATGAGCCTTACATGAGGATTGTGTGAGATAATGCTTGTAAAACCTTTAATTAAGTGTTTGGCATATAGTAATCAACAGATATTAGTTATTATTATCATTACTTGGTAAATGATGACCTGACACTTGAAGAAAATAGGTAATGTGTTTAATATCACAAGGCTACAAAGTGACAGAATGAAGCGAATATTTGTTGTTTTTAGTTTTCTTCAATATCAGACCCACAGAACTCCAGTCAAACTAGTTCCCAGGACCCTAAATTGAGATTCCATACCTTACTTTCTTTGCATATTCAATTCTGTGCTTGAGATAATCTACATCCAATCTTTCTGTTCTACAGTGCAATTTATCAGTTCTAATGTTATGAGATGTTACCTTCTCCATCATGCTCTCCAAGATCATCAGGAGGTGCTTGCTCTCTCTGTAACAAATATGGCCTGTGCTTCTCATGTGGTACTCATCAGAAATTTGCTTGGGTTGAAATGAATTGTGAATATCTCTCAGTTATCTTCCTGGATTTTATGTTTCTGGATAACAGAATTTGTTTCTTATTTCTTTGCTTAGTGTATTACCTTATACAAAATTTAAGCACTTAATAAGTGCTTGCCAAATGAAAAATAAATCAGTGAACATGCCAATATTCACTTAGAAAGCACAGTATTTCTCGAAAAATTTGAGATAATGAGATTGTATAAACAATGACAAAGTTAAATCCAATTAAAACGCCATAGATCTCATATAAGAAAAGTAATTTTCTAGGATGAAAATTAGTTGGCATGAAATAATTTCCCACCCAAATGGTGCTTCTATTATATTTGGGTATCAATTATATGATCCTTCCAACTGTTTTATAGAGAGATTTATATCAGGCAATTAATACTTGATATCTAGCTATGAGTTGAGAGAAGCTTGGTTTTCCCATATTATTGCTAACTCCCACAACAAAACCGCCAAGGTCTACTAATAAGTTTTGGAGTCATCAGAGGAGCTATTTAAAAAGTGTATTACTGGGGCCGGCCCGGTGGCCAAGTGGTTAAGTTTACACACTCCAGTGGCTAAGTTTGGCAGCCCAGGGTTTCGCCAATTCAGATCCTGGGCGTGGACATGGCACTGCTCATCAGGCCATGCTGTGGCGTCATCCCACATAGCACAACCAGAGGCACTCACAACTAGAATACACAACTATGTACCTGGGGGCTTTGGGGAGAAGAAGAAGAAGAAGAAGAAGGAGAAGAAAAGAAGAAGAAGAAGAAAGGGAAGATTGGCAACAGATGTTAGCTCAGGTGCCAATCTTTAAAAGAATACAAAAATAAAAATAAAAAAGGTATTACATCATGATGAAAACATAAAATGGAATACTACTTAAACCTACTGGCAACAGGTTGATAGATTTGCATTTAAAAAGTTATTCCATTTTTTAATCCTTATATTGTTCGCTAAATAATATCACATCAGTACTGACACTTGTTTGATATAACTTTTAGTGTGTCTTTTTTTGGTCCAAACTTATGCTTAGATTCATGATACATAAACTTATACCTTTGCAAAGATGCCCTTAATCTCAGATTTTCCATAATATTTTCTTTTGTTTTTTATTTTCTAGACGAAGATCTAAATTCAATGCTTTCATTCTGCATGAAGGATGGCCGATTATCAACAGTTGTTTTCATACAGGACATCCTGGGCTCCTGAGCAGAGACAGGACTAGTGTAAGGTGAATGAGGAATTCATTTCAGATGCAAAATTTCAGGGATGACGAAATACACAGTGATCAAGATAATTACTATATTAACGTCACAGTGAAAAGAATCCAATCAGTAAACTCTGGCCAGTAAATTGGCTGCCTATTTTGTTAGCGAAGTTTTATTAGAAGTAGCAACACTAGGTTTTGTGTTCCACGTTGCTGGGATTTACGCAAAGAATCTTGCTGATACTGATTAAACCATGTCATAATAGAAATCAACACTTAGCACAATATGTTGATCTGCTCAAGTGGTATCTGAGGACCATAGAGTGAATCAAGGTTTTTGGGAAAGAGTGAAAAACAATAGTGATTATTACAGAGATTATAGACTTCGAACATCTTTCTCTTCATCCAACAAACAAAATGAGCCAATCACTGCACTCTCACGAGAACAAATTCTTTTAACTTTATTTATGCTACTTTAACTATGTTGATTATATGGCCTCTATAGACCTATAGTCAATGGGTGAGGCCAAGAAGAAGACAAGAGTTGTAAACCCTATTTTGATGAAAAACTAAAAATGGTCTTAGCAACATCCATATACTGAAAGCATACTGATAGCTTTGAATGGTGAGATTTTTTTACCTGAACTACAGAGACAAAGGTTATATAAGGAGGTAATGTATGTATTGTCTATTTCAGTAAATAATCTTTTATTGATGATGACTACATCAAGAGCTTTATTAGATAAAGCCACATAATTTGATTTAGGATTTATCATTCACATAAATTAAAAAAAATTGAGACCTGAAGTAAACTAATTACCGGTGGACAACTATTTGAATAGCTTTCTCACTCAAAAGTCCATGTTCTTTCTACCAAAACACATTGCTGAAAATAACCTTAGAAGTTATTTAACCCAATTGCCTTTTTCACTATGAATATAATGATTCTTGCCCTGATTAAAAGCAGAATGAGGGTTAGACCCTAATCTTTTGACTTCCCTGGACAGGATTTTTCCATTATCCTTCATCGCAAAAGTGCAATTGTCTCACCCGGATCCGATTGACTGCAGACGTACCCATCCATGGCTGCTTAAATGTTTAGAGCTGTACCTTTTTCGACATCAGGAGCTACCATACTCAGAAACTCTAAGGGAGGGACGGAGGCCTGTAGCCCATGACTGACGGATGCAGGGCTATCAAGAACCCAGCCCCGCTTGCGTGAAGAACAGCTGTAGTGCCATTGATGCTCCAGAGTTCCTGTGGGATCCTGTTGTAACTGGACTTCAGCAGCACCGGGCATGGCTTCTTCCCTATCTTATCCTCTATCCCAGGGTTTTCTCTTAAGATGACTCCTTCAGCTACTCAGCTCTGCAAGAATTACCTTCTCAGAGCCTCCTATACAAAAGCCATTCTAAGATATCTGTGCTGTCCATCTCTTTTGATGATATTTCTTTATTTTTATTTTATTTTTTTAAATTCTCCATTCTTTAACAAGAAAATCTGTGAATCTTCTTAGCCTCACCTCTGAACTTGTATAAACAAAAACGAAAAATACGTCCTCCATAGAAGCATGTAAATTGAAAGATTTTGGAGAAAATCAAAAGAGAAATAAGTAAATTGGTTTAAAACTTTTTCTTCTGATTAAATAGTAATCCATACTTCTTACAAAAATATATGACTACATGAAATTATTTTTAAAAAAAGCAGTTGCAAACCTTTTAAATATTGTTCTGTTTTTTCTTGGTATTTTCTACAGTTTTTAATTAGATTTAAATTGTACTACATACCAAATTTTATTTTATTTTTTAAATTTTTTTTTAAAGATGGGCACCTGAGCTAACATCTGTTGCCCAAGTTCTTTTTTTTTTGTCCTTCTCATTCTTCCCCCCGAAGCCCCCCAGGACAGAGTTGTATATTCTAGTTGTAGGTCCTTCTAGGTCTGCTATGTGGGACGCCACCTCAGCACGGCTTGATGAATGGTGCTAGGTCCGTGCCCAGGATCCAAACTGGCAAAACCCTGGGCTGGCAAAGTGGAGTGCATGAACTTAACCACTCAGCCACTGGGCCTGCCCCTGCATACCAAATTTTTAAATTCAGCTTTTATTTCTTAAAAAGTTGGCCTGAGGACTTTGAATAGATTGACTGTTTACTCCCTGAAAGTCTTAAGCTATTTGTATCAGCCCTTTCTGCACTTCCTTTCTGTGACAGAGGACGGGCACCCTCTCCTATCAAAGGCCAGTGTCTGGCATGTGTTCTGAGCTCATCCCTTCTGACCTTCTTAGGGACTATACTGTGTCTTCAATCTCTAATCACTATTTCCATGTTACATGTGATCTCTGAGCACAATGATACAAAATAAAACCCTCCCTGGTCCGAAGGTTCTTCCAGTTACTTCCCTGTCTCTCTATTTATCCCATTTGACCCAGTCATTTGCTAATTCAAATACTTGCCTGTGCTCTTAGTGTCTTAGATACCATATGTTCCTCATTTTTTCCCTATGTATTTGGTCAATTTTTTAAAAAAATTCCCCTGGTCCTTTCTCCTGTTTCCACCCTCTACAGGTATATTTCTAGCCCAAGTTGCTTTTCTGGGCATTAGACTCCATATTATTGGCATCTCCCTTTAGATGCTTCACTCTCATTTCAAACATGATCTATCCATCTTGAAATCTCCTCTGCCTATCATCCATACTTCAGGGACACAAGCTGGACACTGTATTAAGTGCTAGAAATACAGACCATATGTGCACACATGATACATAATCACCATACAAAATTTTAATAAGTACATACGAGATAAATAGGGCCTCTGGCCTCATTGATATTATAGCTTAATATGGAAATATAATATTATATATAGTACCATTCAGTTGAATAAGTGCACAGTAGAGAAATGACAAGATACTATTGCAGTGTGTAGCAGGCGTAGCTAAGCTAGTCTGGGATCAGGAACTGTGCATGGAATGCTTTCCAGAGAAAGTTCTATTTAATCTTATCTATGCTATTGGATTAAATTGACAAGCTTGGCTTAATAAAGATATATGAAATTTTGTACCTAGAAAATGGAAACTACATTATTGTATTACGGATTTTTAAATATCATTGTTTAAGAGGCAACCAATAAAATCTCAGTAAGTTTCCAAATGTATACATAGGACATATTCTTTGAAAGCCATGCAGTAAAATGGAAATAGGTAATACAGCTTTAAATTCGTGATAAACTATCAAACTACTCGAAACTTTGTTTTTCAAAGAATGTTACTAGATAACTTCTCAATGAGGAAATAAAATTTAAAAAAGGCCAATAATAAAACAAGAACAATAAGAACACTGCATATGGAAGTTTACAAAATACCAGCAAAGCACTATTCTGATAAATATTTATATGTAAATAAGTTTACTATATCAAGAAAAAAATTAAAGGTATGAATTTAAACTAAAGGTCATCTCACAAACATAAAACCAACCTATATAAGGTAAAAGGCAATATAAAGATAACTGAAATTGATTAAAAACCAGAAAAACAAAAATATGATTAAAAAAGAAACATACTTAGTAGACCACTGAAATATACATTTCCTTAACAAATTTCACTAGGATAAAAATCATTAATACAATGGAAATTTAAAATTAAAATACTGATGATAAGTACTAAGGAGACTAAAATGATAAGAAACACTATATGCTAGAAATTTGAAAAATGTGTATAAAATGGAAAATTTTCTTGATAAAATGCAATTTGACTGAACTCAAGAAGAAGTATAATACTTGAATAAATAAATTACCATGTGGAACATCTGTTGAAACAGTTTTGAGAAAGGTTAATTCATTCCTTTACAATAGTAAAAATAACTTTTTCTACATCTCTACCACCTAGAACTACAACCATAATTTGGAGAATGTGAGGAGCAGGTCCACCTCTAACCTTTACAGGATGGGGCAATATTGCAAATCAAGTCCTACCTACTAATTAATGTGTTTAAACATTTACAAGGTAAAAGTAAATATATCCAGCTGGTCAATAAGATATGATATACCTTCTACCCACAACAGATAAACTTTCCAAATATCTGTACATGAAACTAGAATTCTATACAACTGAAAATTGGTAAAATACCAAAGATAATTGAATTTAACTGATATTGTACATGCTGGGTGTTGAAGGGCTGGGGTGTTTATAAGAAAAATAAAATAAAGGCATATATTTCTAAAAAATTGTATGTTTTTTATTCCATACATTTATGATCCTTACTTCCATTTCAGCAAAATAAATAGTTATTTAAATCAAGATTTTGACATAAATGTATTGAGCATGATGTTAAACTAGACGACCTTTCTGGAGTTATTCTAGTTCTTGGTTATTTTTAAAAATTTCCTCATAAATTGCTATTATATGACTCAAATTTTTTTGAGTAAAAAGTAATGTTTTCTAAAAAAATTTAAAAATAATTTTAATCTTTTCCAAAGTGAAATAGCCAAACTTAAATCTGTCTTTTTGTCAACCATGCCAAATAACTGTAGATAGCACAAGTTCAAAATTAATTTGATTTTCTTTCAAAGGACACAATTTGCTTCTAGTGTGTCTCATGAATATTAAATCAAATTGTTTTTACAGAATTTAGATGGCATTACCATTGTGTATCCAAGAGGAGTTTAAGGTCAAATTTTATGTGTGTTTCACAAGATATTTCACCTCTGGGCAGATTCAGAAAGCATCATGTATAATATTTGAATTATTCCAAAGAATATCATTGCTTAGTAAGACAAACCACAGACTGCACATGGAAAAAAGAAAGCTGACGATTTTCAGTCTAAATTGTAGCTTGTGCATTTCCCCCATGTTTTTGACAATATTTACATTATTCAAATAAATATAAAATTTTAATTTTTTGAAAATAAATTAAATATTGTTAAATATTTTTATAAAATATTTAAGAAGCTATCTAGTTGTAAGAATAAAAATTGCTCTCATGCCTTAATCATGCTACTTGTAGAACTATGTATATACAAATTTGAGAGAAATTTGTGTTTTTAATATCACAGAATATTTTTCAGTCACCATGCAACTGTTGCACACTGTTAGGACACACTAACACGTATGTGAGGAACACATGATATGAAGAACACATGGAGAAGCAAAAAATTAGAAACTCTTCTCTTCTGGGAAGAGATTATGCCACAATCTACAGGACTCACACTCTTGAAGACAAAGGATTTATTAAATTAATTCATTTTCTTTCGTCTAAGTGCTTCTATTGCTTAAAATTTCACTGTTCTGGAAAGGACAGTGGCAGAACTCACACACCTTCCAGGCATTTGGCTCTAGTCACCTTTTGTTTTGAGGATTAGGGTGAGAGATGCAGAGAAATGTTTCATTGGTGCTGAGTGATGGTTGTGTCATGGGGCCCTCTTGCCTAGGTCTTGGAGTGGTTATGAAGAGAGGAGCCAGTCTAAGAGAAAATGCCCAGATCTTCAGGATAGCGTGGAAAGAAAGAGAGAGAATGGGGTCTTTCACAATGGCATTGAGTCCCTGATATAATCACCTTAAAACACAGCTATCTCCAGAATTCTTATATCAGAAAATAAAAGTCCATTGATTTAGGCTACTTTTAGTTGGCATATCAGTCAGGATTCAGAGAGCAAAGCAGAAACTGGTTCACGCATTTCAGGTATGAAGAATTTAATGTAGGGCCAGCCCTGATGGCCTAGCAGTTAAGTTCAGCGCCCTCCGCTTTGGCACCAGGGCTTGGTTCCTAGGCACCGACTGACAAGGCTCCGTTAGTAACCATGCTGTGCTGGTGGCCCACATACTAAAAAATAGAGGAAGGTCAGCTCAGATGTCAGCTCAGGGTGAATCTTCCTCAGCAAAAAAAAAAAAAAAAAGAAAGAAAGAAAAATAGAATTTAATATAAGAAGGATGAAAACATTTGAATATGTTGGGGAAAGAAAGTCAAGGAAGCCACTACCAAACATCTCAACGTGAAAAGCTAAAGTGTGAGGTTCTCAGCATTCCATACATGGGAACTGACGTAATTCTCAAGAATCTGTAGAAGTTTCTACCAAGTACCCAGATAACATCAACAAATCAGGATGTTCTCAAGAGCTTACTGGTAAATTACTGTAAACCTCCTGACTACCCATTCATCTGGCTACAATGCACCCAGAGAACCAAGGCCTGTCCTTCTCTTCAGCTTTCCAAACCTTGCACAGTGGCCTCTCATTAGAAGAATCTGAGCCTTAACCTATGGGGAAGGGGACCTGAGTAACATGTACCCGATGCTACTCTTTGGCATCCACAGAAGAGAGTGTAGATGGAGGCTGTTAGGATACCAAGTTGACTACAGACAATTCAACACGTTTGGGTTTTCTTCCATTTACAGCAAAACAGACTCACTCATCAGAGCACAAGTGGCATTCAAATTAAGTAAAGGAAAAAATAAGACAGTTTGTTTTTTAAGGATATCCATTATAGCATAGTTAAAAAATCAAAATATTTAAAATTCACGGTATTTTCTTTACTTACAATAGGCTGGAGCTATCAAAATGTTTGACAATCCATGATGCAAAAGACCCCTTGATATATAATTAATTAAATTCAATAATATTCCAATTTGTTTTCATAAATTTGCTATGTATTTATCTGAATTTTTACAAATTATTTAAAATAAGCATGTACTATATTCTAAGAAGTTTATTGGGTGGGAGGAATTAATTTTTTATCCTACTTGTTTTTGCTACAATGACATGCCTCCGAAAATAGATTAGGATTGACTTACAGCTTGAAAATACATAGTGAATTATTAATATTTATAAATATTTCCTTTGGCACTATTCCATAGAAATATAAAAGAGGTTAATCCTGGAGAGATGAATTATAAAGAATTTAAAAACCTAGGCATTTATAGATTAAATAACCAAGACCATTATACATCTATTTAATAAGCTTTAACAACAACAAATAGGAAAACTGAACACCTACTATAAAGAACTATATCTAAAACTAAGATCATTCATTTATTCAAAATTTATCAAGAATCTGCTAGCTGCATTTCAATGCACTGTATGTAAGTAAAGTTGTAAATATAGATAATGTCACATTTTTTGTCTTTAACATGATGAAAATTACATATATAATAAACATAATACATTGCTTATATTATACATATATACATATAATGAAACTATGACATTCTAAATTCCAAATTTAATAAATTCCAGAATATAAGCATTAATAAAATACTACAATAACAAAAAATAAAGATAATTTCAATTCTAATTTTCTGATTTCTAGAGTTGGTGGGTGAGCATACAATTTTCTATCCAAACGGGATATGAAATCTCAAGGGAGAATAGTGGGTGCTGTTAATTATGGTGAGTCTTCAGATTCAAACAAGAATATATGGCCACTGTATGGATAGGAAATGAATTCATAGAAGGGGTATTATCTTAAATGGAGCCTAAATATTGAATCTTGTAAGAAAACTTCCCTATGTGTAGAAAAGTCATTAACCTTCCAGGACAGGCAGAAATCACAATTTCTCATTATGGCTCTTGAGCACTCATATTAAAACCCAAATATATCACCTTGATGGATGAAAATGTTTAACATTTATTAATATACTAGAAATCATGGTGTATCTGTTTAGCTTGCTATTTCCAAAATGTTAGTGGCAGTGAAAAGGAAATTATATTTTTAGGAAGAGGATAACATTGGCCAGAGCTAAGCAGAGATCTTAAATAGTGAAAGGGCAACATGAGAACTCCAGACACACACATGACATCAAAATAGGACAGGGGAGGAGATAAAAGACAAATTTCTATTTAACAACTTTAAGTTGAACCTAAGATTTATGAAAGTGAATTTAAAAGTAAGAAAATATATATGAATACTTAATATAAGAACAATAAAAATAGGAGAAATAAACCATTTTAAAAAGATGAAGGCTGAAATTTTAGAATAATTGGAGAAATGACTGTAGCACCACAGACTGCTTTATTCCAGTGTTGGGTGAATACCAGATTTATTCTTTTTCATTCTGTAAGTTTCTTGGTCTCTAACCTTTGGCTTCATCAGTCCCAATTACTAAATATATTGGTAAATTTAAGCATTTTTTTTCCTTCCTCGTATCAATAGGCAACCTTTTTAAATTAAGACCTCCTAAATTTGTACCTCTAGTACAATGTTGAATAGGAGTGGAAATAGTGGCCATCACTGCATTGTTTCTGATCTTAGTAGAAATCTCTCGATAGTTTTCCCATTAAGTAATGGGAATGAATTAAGACATTCTAAAATAAATGTGTTCCAAAGAAATTACTTTTGAGAATATTGAGGTCATGCAAGAAAATAGGAAAGTGAACCTGACACATTGTTTATTCTTTATAATCTACACAAAGTAAAATAGAATAGCAAAATTGTCATTAGTTTCCCATACATCTGTGTTATATGAAATGAGGAAGAGCAGCAGTTACTATTATTTCAGATTGCTGATTTTAGAGATTATTAGACTTAAAAAAAAACCCTCTTACAACTTCTTATTCAAATACATTAATGTAACTTTAATATAATGCTATTATTTGAAATAATTGAGGTCAATCTATTATACCTCTAAGATACTGTCCCGTTAATCTTTATGCAATAAATCACACACTGAAAATGTAAATGAGTTGGGAAGCAGCACACTGGAACTGGGCCTCAGTGAGGTATAATTTATGATTTTGCAACTATATTTCTAAGAGACCTTGGGAAATTGACTCATTTTAGCTGAATTTCAGTTACTTCATCTGAACAGGGAGCATCTCTTATGCCGTGCTCATTCTTCCCATCTATTTATCTAATATATCATTATGATAGGAAATGATATTAGGTTAATTATTTTTCTTTCCTTTATTGAAAACCTGATGTCTTCCAAAGACATAGAGAAAGTTCTAGTTCTTTTTCTTTGCATGCATTATTATCAACCAGGGGAAATACTGTGTTAAATTCTATTTTCATTTAAGTTTTCTTATTTACTCTTAAGAGGAAAAGGAATACACAGACACACATAAACATGATTTTATGTTGATAGATACGAGTTTCAGTTAGGTTACACTAGATCATGTTGCAGGACAGTAACACTCTTAAAAGCTCCACAGTTTCCACAACAAACTTTGATTTATTCCCCATGTAACTTGTGCATTGAGGGTTGCTTTGCTCATTTCACCTTCACTAGGACCAAGGGCAACTGAGACCGCATCTTGACAACCTCCTGTTCACTGCCTCCGCAGGAAGGGGCCCCTGGAGGGCCTTGTACAATCTGAAGCTCTGGCCCCGTAGTGACACATGCCATTCCCTATGCCACTCACTGGCCAGAATTTCTCCCCATCTCACCACACAGAGCCCAGAAGGTTCAGCTTTCCTAGTGTTGGGTTGTCGTCAGAAGGAGAAAACCCGAGTATCAGCAAAGCAGCTCAAAAGCTCACATTAGCCAATGCCATTGGCTCAGAAATCATAAATATTTGCCTCCATTAGTTTCAGATGCAACATGGTCAAGCTGGTTGAGTAATTCTAACTCTTTAGTTATTATTAAAAGATGATTAAAATTAAAAGAAGTTGTAATTCAAGCAAACTAAATTGAAAATCTATTATTTGGAAGCAAGCAGGGGTGAAAGTTCAGAGAGCATTAAAAAAACCTGGAAATATCTGATACAGAACTTATAAACCAGATTTTTTTTAAAAGACTCGAATAGCTATAAAAATCAGTGAATTTAGTTATTTGCTTTCAACCATTGGCATTTCCCAAGCTACTGGATGATCTTCATTCTTACACTACAGCACAAATGCACCTCCTCTGTAGAGTCTTCTCCACTAGCTCCCTTTGGTTACTCAGGCGAGCATAGACCCAGGTGGTCTCTCTCTAAGCATTCTGCCTACTATCTTCTTAGCGCTCATCACGTTTCCTCCAGACACTTTTTTTTCCTTCTTACTTGTGATAACCACTTGCTTCAGACTGTGAGTGCTACATAGTCAGGGACCCCATCTGCCCTGTTAGCCCTTGTATCTTGGGAGCCTACCACACAGTGACTGTCCTCTCCAACTTCTGAAATCCTCTGTGTCTTTGGTGTCTGTACCTCTGCTTTGACACTTTGGACCCTTTATCACAAACCTCCTGAGGTCCTTTTGATTGTACTTATTGGATGGTAAATCATTGAATATTATTAAATATTCCCTATAGGGACATTAAATAGTCTTCTGAAGATACTTAGCTAGAAATCAGAGACATGAATCTTAAAAATATTAACAGCAAATACTTACCCAGCACTTGTATGTAGCAGATAATAGCGTTTTACATATTTTAGCTCACTGGCCCCAAACAACCATTCTTTGAGGCAGGTACTCTTATTATGCTCATTGTACATATGAGGGAATTAAAAACACCAAAGATGAGCCACTGGCCCAAGATCAAATAGCTAAAAAGTGATAGAGACAAGATTTGACCTCAGTCTCGTTCCGAGGCCCATGGTCTCCTTTGTCAAGCTAGAATGCCTCCTTAATGGTAGATTCCACCTTCACTAAAGTTTCTAAGTTTGGAGTAGTTGTTTTCTCCATTTTGTTTTGTTTTTCCCTTCTGTAAAAAAGGAAAAAAATAAAAGATTGAGACTAAATGATCCCCAGATCCCACTTTGCTTTTCCTGAGTCTGTGAGTAAGGTTAGAGAAAAGGTTTAAATTGCAAACCTTTGCATAGAAGAATCTCCACAATTTCTGCTCAAATGTAACTGACAGAAGTGACAGAAATACCATTTGTAACATCCTATGTTGTCATGTTGTTATACTTTAAAAACAAGGAACAATTATAGTTGTTCAATAAGGGAGGTTTACTCATTATAATTAATTAACAGCAAACATAAATTAGTTTCAGGAATACCACGCCCAAGATAAGCGGAAGCGTCACACGTCATAACCAAGAGAAAGTCAGGAATCAAAAGCATTTGAAGGGGACAGCCTGGTGGCTAAGTGGTTAAAGTTCACGTGCTCTGCTTCAGCAACCTAGGGTTTCGCAGGTTCAGGTCCTGGGAGCGGACATGGCGCCGCTCATCAGGTCATGTTGAGGCAGCGTCCCACATAGCACAACGGAGGCACTCACAACTAGAATATACAACTACCTACTGGGGGGCTTTGGGGAGAAGAAGACGAAGAAGAAAAAAAGATTGGCAACAGATGTTAGTGCAGGTTCCAATCTTTAAAAAAAAAGCATTTGAAGCAACCCTTCGTAAATACAGCACAAATTTCTCTGAAAAGTTCAAAACTTCTTTTTTTCAGCACTTCAGTGTCTCCAAGAAGTGTTTAATTTCATAATCAAAGGCACAGGGGATGCTAGATTAAGCAACGTTAAGCAAATTTCTTAGAACCTCCTCTATGATGATAGAATCATATACTTCTTAGAAGAAACAGCCTTTCCCAACTCACTCCCCTATGGAAGCCCTATTTCTCTGATGAAGCATCTCATGTAATTGATGGCCTCTGAAACATCCTTTAGGAAATACTGATTTTGACGTTAAGGGAACATGAAATAAAAAATACTGAGTTTCTTTTAAATGTCCCAGGAACTTGAAAGAAACAATAACATTTTAGCTCTCTTAATAATGTAACTTTCTGATCAAAAGTTTAATTTCATATATACCTATATATAGATATATATATGCTGACAAAAATTATTCAATCTATGTGTACATATACATCTCTCTATATATGTATATATGTAAATATATAATTGTTGTAATATGTGTATATACATATTTATTTATTTCAAATACAAACCCTCTGAATTCAGTTCTGGACAAAGCAATTAACTTTCTAAAATGTTTATGAGCAACGTGACTATCCGTACTAGGAAACTCTCTTTAAGGGATATATCCCTGTTGTCAGAAGACTATTTTATAGGGGTGGGGGTTGGTAAGAATCACTTTAGCTAAGGTAAAAATGTTCAGTAAGATATAATCTTCACTCATATTTTTTTTCCCCAAGCTACAACTCATTGCTACAAAGGTCAGTAGTTATCATCCTCAGCGGATTCTTAGAATGTACAATGAGGGGGTTTGAAATGATTTGTTCTGTCACCTGTTCCCAGAAAAACTGACATAACTTAATATGATGACTGCTCTCCTTTACCTCATTAAACTGGTAAAGGAGAGCTGGATAGAATTCTAAGTTATTTATGACTCACTACTTATAAAATATGAGTTTGGGATTTTAAACCCTACTTGCCACAACTGCCTGCCTATTCCCACCCAGTAGCCGAAATCATCTGTAGGCTTATAACAGAAAACTTGGGGCAAAAAGCCCTCCTAAGTCAGCTGAGGCAAGTGTAAATAAGCACATCACAGTTAAATACACTGTACCACCTTGGGCTTTTAGTAAAAATGATTTGAGGAGGGTTATCGTTTATACTCCCATGGCTTAGACTCAATTGGTTATAAAAGAAGAAAAGAGAAGAGGCAGTTCAAAGTCTGAACAACATACTTCAAAGCATGAACAACAAATAGCAAAGACAAAGAAAGAGAGAAGTTCAAATAATGCAGTGGTTGATAGCCTGGATTCTTAGAGTTTAACTACACAGGTAGTAAGAGGGGCGCACAAAGAATATTTTAGAATTACAGAAACCAGAATGGGAGTCATCTGTCATAGGAAGGTTCAAGAAAAACAAATTGTTACATTTCCTTATTTTTGCCTAAAATTATTTTAAGCCCCTGTGCTTACTTTGGTTTATATAATGCTGATCTCTGGACATTGAAAATTATATTTGTGTTTAGGATTGAATTTTTGAAAAATGAAATAATTGTCACTTAAAAATAATAGTTTGGTGGACAAAAACTTTTCAAAACCTGTTACAAATGGTGAGGTTTAAAATCACAGATCACTAGGTCTTTATTACAGATAAACGGAGTAGATTATAAATAGTTAACCATGAACCTAACCTCCTTCAATTTGTAAAGTACTTACCAAATTTCTAAATATGATTTTTCATTATGCTTCTTTTCAGAGTTACTACTAGGGAGGGATGTCATGGATGCTATTTCAGATCTGTCATATGTAATCTTCTAATCTGCCAACTTTTTGCAACTAAAAGATGAGCTCATGTACAAGCTGACAAGAGGTGGTGATGAGTCTAGGCTTTCTTGAAGGTTGTTAAAAGTTTAAGTCCCCCCATTGTGCAGATGCTCTCTGAATTGGCTTGGCAATTTTTATAATGACAGCTGCTGTCAGGTGAGAGGGTAAATTACTCAGTTCAACTGGGAATGTTGTCAGTAACAGTAAAAGGGTGCTAGAAATAGAAGTGGTCCCAGATAGTGGAAAGAGTGACTTGTGTAAACTTATCAAATCTCTCTGGGAATCCTCGATGTTTCATTTTCCCCTGGGTATGCTTTAAAATCATCACTTCTGCTGATGATTACATTTTCTTTACACAGAAAGTAAAGTGAAAAACTTAATCAAATTAGCTAAAATGGAAAAAAAGCCAGACATGTCAATCTGGAGATCTGGGCACTAACATCCCCATCTGACAACTCCGTATAAATGATATTTCTACCAATTATTATTAATAGCAGTAGTATAAATACAGGAATCCCTCAGAGAGAGTGTGGGTTCAGTTCCAGGCCATTCCAACAAAGTGAATGTTGCAATAAGGTGAGTCACACAAAGTTTCTGGTTTCCCAATGCATATAGAAGTTATGTTTACACTATACTATAGTCTATTAAGTATGAAATAGCATTGTGTCTGAAAAAGACAATGCACACATCTTAATTAAAAAATACCTTATTGCTAAAAAATGCTAACCATCATCTGACCCTTCAGTGAGTTGTAATCTTGCTGGTGGAGGGTCTTGCCTTGATGTTGATGCCTGCTGACTGATCGGGTAGCTGCTGAAGGTTGGGGTGGTTGTGGCAATTTCTTGAAATAAGCCAACAATGACTTCACGCATTGATTGACCCTTCCTGTCATGAATGATATCTCTGTAGCTTCAACGCTGTTTGATAGCATTACCCATAGTAGAATTTCTTTCAAAATTGGAGTCAGTCCCCTCAAAACCTGCTGCTGCTTTATCAACTAAGTTTGTAGCATTTTGAATGTTTTGTTGTCATTTGAACAATCTTCACCAGGTGTAGATTCCATCTCAAGAAACCGCTTTCTTTGCTCATCCGTAAGAAGCAACTCCTGATCTGCTAAGTTTTACCCTGAGATTGCAGCAATTCAGTCACACCTTCAGGTTCCAATTCTAATTCTAGTTCTCTTGCTATTTCTACCACCTTTGCAGTTACTTCCTCCACTGAAGTCTTGAGTCCCTCAAAGTCACCTATGAAGGTTGGAATTAACTTCTTCCAAGCTCTTGTTAATGTTAATATTTTGACCTCTCCCCGTGAATCACGGATGCTCTTAACGGCATCTAGAATGGTAAATCCTTCCCAGGAGGTTTTCAATTGACTTTGTCCAGATCCATCAGAGGAATCACTATCAGTGGCAGCTATAGGCCTACAAAATGCATTTCTTAGAAGAGAGAGTCAAGCACAGAAGTTTCATTCAGAGGCAGTGGCTAGTCTTCACAGGAGATGCTTACTTTGGTACAGCCAGTGCATGGTAACTCCCCTCTGTCTAGCAACTTTATACTCAAAATGTTCTATTATAAGGTTAAGTTGAAGAACATTCTGTTCCACTAAGATATCTTAAAGAAGTTTACAATTCAAGGCAGCAATAATCCTAAACCTAGCAACCTGAGGCAGAGGACACTTTCCCTCTTGCTAGGTCATAAAGTAAGTCACTATAGCAACTCTACACCTGAATTGAAGCTACATGGTAAGTGTCCAGTGCCATTATCTGAAATGACCTGAAAGTCACAAGGTCAGTGTCAGATATGGAAACCAGGGCATTAAAGCACACCTTTTGTCTACATTGACATGCGACCGATGTTACCAACCAAGGAGAGCATCTCCCGAGCAAACTGAGTTCAATGAAGATATCACCGAGAGCAGCAGAAAATAGAATCACGTGGTACTGACTAGCAGGATGAGCTGGGGTAAAATACTGGGAGTTTCACTCCCTCGTATATAAAATAAATATAATTTTAGTACCTACTGCCAGGGTTACTATGAAGAATACTTGAATAAAATACATACAGAGTTTAGAAGTAATTTTTCACTGAATAAATGTTGATGATGATGATGATGATGACATTGATAATAGCAACCAGGTAGAGTACATTCGGAAGAAAACTGAATTTAACACTGCCAGAAATAGAATGAAGCATTTTCAGAATTGGATTCCAGCAATTATTCTAGTTGATGGATCAGGCTGGGTGGATACATGGTTTGCTCTGACTAACTCCTATTTACCTTTCTAGGCTCAGGTTTGATGCCACTTCCTTGGGAAACCTTCCTTGACAGGCTAAGCTGAACCAAGTACTTCAGCTTTGTGTGCCCTTGGCGTTCTGTCATTCCCTTATCATAGCACTTTTTGTGATTCATTCTAAGGAGCCATCTCATTGTCTGGTCTCTCTCTCAGTAAACTGTAAACTCCATGCAAGTTGGGGCCATTCCAATCTATGCCTTACCCCAAGCACAGCACTAAGCAGATAAGAGGTGCTCAATAAATACTTGCTAAATAAGTGAAGAAATTAACCCATCAATTGTCATAACCTACCTACGCACTCACCCCCCGACTTGGGTAAGAAAGAAATAAGTATAACCATCGGATATAAAGCCAGTAGCATCCAGAACTAGTGTGATTATTTCCAATGTAAGTCTAACGTGAAATCATTATTAAACAGAAGTATAAGGCTGTTGGTATTATGTAACTCCAGAACTAATTCGAGAGATTTATGATTCCTCATGTTTAGAAATCAAAAGGGTGATTAGTTATTCATTGGAAGGCTATGAACATTTTCCAGTTTGGAATAAGGCAACATTTAAATACAGTACATTACAGTACTCAATTATTCATTCATGGGGTAACTATCTGAGTAGCTCTTATCCTAGATTCGGAGGATGCAATAGTGAACATGATAAATATGGTCCTTTGTTTTCATGGAGATTATATTCAAGAGAGGACAAGAGAAAACAAAGAAACAAGAAACCAAGAAATGAGATCATATCAGATATTGAAAGGTGCCAAGAAAGAAAATAACATCAGATAAGGAGATTCAGAAGACTGGGAGGTAACGAATGGGGCTATTTTAGACTAGATAGTCATGACTCTTTTCTTCAGAGATGAACAGCAAGAAGTTACTAGCACTGAAAAGATCTGGGAGACACCATTCCAGGCAAAAGAAACAACATAGGTTAAGGCTCTCAGAAGAGAGTGTTGTGATATGAGCAAAGGACCAGGAAAGCAAAGGAGGCTAAACCATAAAGAGGAAGAGAGACTGTGGAGTGAGATGAGGTTAGGGAAGTAGCGGGGTCTAGATCCTTTACGTTTTGTGCACCGTGGCCATTTGGATGTTATTCTGATTCCAATGGAAACCCATGGGGTTTTTTTCAGCATTATTTGCATTATAAAAAACCATCATGGCTATTATAAGGAAAATGTACCCATTCTGTTATGAAGGCTGAATGAATACATTATGTATAAACTTCAGACACCATTAATAATGATGTTTCTAGAGATTTTGTTTCTTTTTTCAATGCTACATAATGATTGCAACATCCTTCTGCCTGAACATTACAGTCCAATTGTTCTCTATTCTCCAACATCCCCCAAATGATTTTGTTGACAGATCAATAAAAATGGCCTTAATTAAGGCAGCGTGGGTCACATTTCAAACGAAAGACAGCTAATTTAAATTGGGACCAAAAATTACCAAACTATAGAAAAGTCTCTGATAATAACTCCAGTTGACGGAGCACCACCACTCGAATCATCCCACAGAGCCCGCAAGGTTATCCATGGACAACTTCCCGTGACACCCCTTCAGAGCCTGAAACATTCCATGCAAAACACAACTTGCCATTTTGCCCTTTGTTTGCAACCGATTGAAATTCAGATTGAAGAAACTTAAAAAATTGTGTTTTTTCTGATTTCATTTTATTTTCTCACCGGAAAACTTTTGGGACACACTTCGATGTTACCTTCTGCTCTCCTGTGGCAAGTTGTCAGGGTGAGGTTATAATTGATGCTGTCTCTCAAGCTGGCTGTGACTTATTGTCCACTGCAGAGTTGAGCTCATAGCATTTGGCCATTTGTTATAAATTCATACAAAGTTTCACAAGTAAGTCTCCTTAATATCTCATTATGCTATTACCTTTAAATGCCTATAACAATTCTGGGTATTGTGGAGATTTTTACAGTCCTCCAGGTTCTCCTTAATATTTCTGGCTCATCAATAAACAATGTATGATATGTACCATAAGCTATTTCAAAATAAATCATGTTCTATTTTTTGCTCTCTGGATGGAAATGTTTCTGTAGACTCTATTCCGTGCTAGGCACTGGTTAGTGAAAGTTCAATAAGGCATGGTGGCTTCTTTTAAGGGGTATAGCACATTGTGTGCAAGACAACAGTTTAACCAATAATTGCACATTATATCTGGGGAATAGGTGCTATAAGGGACTTTAATTCCCTCCTGTTCTTTCCCTCCAAAACTAAATGATTGGAAGCCTCCTCTCCTGAGTTGAAGCTTCAACAAGACTTTGAAGGATAGACAGAATCAATTATGTGAAGGAATTCCTTCCATACATGAGGAGGCTGGCATGAGCAAATGTGAAGATTGTAGGAGGAAGACAACTTCCACTCACTGAGTCAGAAGGGAAGAGAAAAGGTTATAGGTAGAGATATTGGTCAATTGTTGAAGGAGTTGGGATGGCCACACTTATGTCAGAAAGTATGCGGTTAGGTTATCTAGGGAGAAGGAGTGGAGTTAGGGGGGTTTGGGGAGAAGGATGACTGCTCATAGGGCCAGGGTGGGAAATGGGAGGCCAGAGGTTTACACTGAACAATGAAACCATGTGCAAGTTAACAGCTTGTCAGAAAATGCCAAGGTCAGTGGCCTGAAAGTTTTGATGGAAAATTGTTACATTATATACTAAAATATATATATTCGGGAGAAATTAACACAGTTGGCTATTTGTACTACACAAACAAAATAGAATTACAAAAAAACTGGCATGTTTTAGAGACGTCAGTGATTCTGTGATTCAATGCTAACGACTTATCTAGAATACTCTATCTGCCTGATCACCACTCTGTCCTCACGTGGCTCCTCAATTCCACTTTCCTATAGGACATAAGACCTTGAATGATTGTCTAATTATCAAGGTTATAAACTCCTTATAGGAGAGAAATCTTGCCTTACTTTTTGTTTTTCCTTTTTGTCTCCTCACAGGATATTTCCCAACCAAGTTGCACATTAAAACATACTCTTGCCTCATCTCCACACTTAAACATGAAGTCAGAATTTCCTGGAAGTGAGGACTGGGCATCAGTGTTTTGGGAAAGTTTTCCAGGTCATTTCAATGTGCAGCTGTATCAATCACAGTGCTAATACCTCGTTGGCACTCAGAGAAAACTGGAGTGTTTGAGAGGCTTTTGTACATAAGAAGAAAACTAGCCAATTCACTACCAAACTGCAAAAGCACCAACATCACAACTGTTACTCCTCTTGCAATGGCAGTGTCAATGTCCTTTAAATCACAGACGATGTTTTAGAGCCAGGTATTATCAACAATGGTACAATTTAAATAAAGCCCATTTGTTGGAACACTCAAAGATGTTGTCAATCTGACCATTTACCTGTGTCTGATTTATTTAGTGGAAAAAAAAAAAGCATCAAGGGTTCTAGTGAACTGTAATCTTCTTATGCCATTTCCTGAAAGGAATAAAAGGCAACAAAAAACAATTACACTGAAACAATGCTCTGACCTCAATAATCACACATTGAAAATACTTTTATCTGGGAAAAGCCATTAGAAGAAACCATGAACAAGGTGAAACAGCTTTTGTGTGTTTTAGATAATAGTAACTCAGCAGGACCACAAAAGTAAAGCCCTATTAAATCTACTTCGCATTCTACAATTCTTGCTTCTTTACAGAGCAACTCTTTGACTCCTGGTTTCAAAACTTTCTGTTCTCAACCCAGAATGCAATAATATAGCCATCTATACAGACTTTATGAGCATTTCATTTTTCACTAGGATACTCTATGAGTCCATTACAAATATACCAAGGTATATTTTACTGATAGAAATAATAACTAATTTTGCTTCTGATTATTTCTAACATGCCAGGGATTGACTAGGCATTTGAAGGAGGCCAAGAGCAAAGTTGTCTTGGCTTGAGCCCACCACCCCTGGGCCTCATGCTGCCCTTTTTCCACCCCCATTAGTTACAGCCTCTTCGCTTCTTATCTCATAAGAACACAAAACTCATCGAGTCCTGTCTTTTCTGGAAAACCGTGGCTCTGAAAGCCTCTCTTTCTCTGTATTTCCTTCCTCCTCCCCTCATAAAGCTTTCCTTTACCTAGCTAACATCGGGAAAGAATAGAATCCTTTAAAATAAATTAAAATTCTTCAAAAAAGTCACAAAATAATATTAAAAATAATTGAGGAAATGAAGAGGAAAATTTCATATAATTCACCAGCCTAATAAAGCACGAATCATCATATTTTTTTGTTTGTGTCTCTGTGTCATATTCATGAATAGTTTTATGTATCTTTTCAATTGAGTCCCCTTTCCCTGCAATCTTTCTCCCTCTCTCCCCATAACCTTTGGTTATACAGCTGGTTAATGGTGAAAATAAAACTCTAATAATTTCAGATTGACTCCTAATCTGCCATTTTCCCCCCTTGCATTTTCAGTTTCTAGTTATGTCTTTGAAGTTACAACAGAAATTGAGAGCTTGTTTAGAGGTTCTACCTGAGAGCTTTCAGCTAATCATTTCACTAAACTGAAGAATGACCTATTCTATCAGGCAATTTCATCCTAATTTCCCAAATCTGCAGCTGAAAGAGGGGCACATATGGAGCATGGAAAGAGGCCTATTGCACTGTCTCTGCTGTGCAGTAAGGACAAGAAACTCTGCTGAGCAATGGAGTAACAGATTTCATAGCCCACCCATTGCCTGGGAGGCACACTGGATGTGAAAGTGTAGTCACTCTACACCAATGACTCCATCAGAAAAACATCCCTCTGAACAGCTCCAATGCTCAAGGTACATCCAGGAACAGAGGGTCCAGGGAATACCATAGAATAATTCAATATGGGCAACTAGATACAGATGTACTGAAAAGCTGAACACTGAGGAAGGTTGGGCAACCCAAAGACAAGTAAGTATACAAAGTATTCTCAGCTTTAGAGCTAGAAAGACAAAGAAAGAATATTGCTACTAGAAACTAAGTGCTAGGAGCACCGTGCAAGAGCTTGAAAGACGGAGAGGGTTCACCCAACAGCTACTAGAATCGTGAAAGAGAAAGCAGATATTGCCTTAATCAACCCAAAACAGAGGGAGACAATGAGATATAGGCATGCTTCTCCCATTCTCTTTCCCTCAATCTCCTGCCTGTGTCTACATTAGGTGAAAATATTGGGCGAGGACACAGAAAAATAAATAGGTTTGAAAGCAAATGGGCAAGTGATTGACCCAACCTCCAATCCACTCACAACTTGGTTCCAAAGATTAAGTATTTAAAGGAAATCAAATACTTATTATCTTTATTCAATAATATCCAAATGTATATATTTCTTTCTGGTTCTAATAATTATTATCATCATGATCATTCTAACTCTACCACTAGTCTTTTCAGCAAAGTGCAGTGGGCAAATGAATTCACTTTGATGAACCACAGCATCAATTTAATGCCAGTGGGGCCATCAGAAAGATTCCAGTCACATGGCTATGTCTCTTGACACTTTAAAACCTACCAAAGAAGACACTTATGTTAAATCTACCATAGGCGTTCTCTAGATAATTCAAATTTTCACCACCCTTTACCTTATATTAAATGTAATACAAATAAAATTTAATTATTACATTATTATATGCAGCAGTATTCTCCAATTTTTCCATGGAAATAAAATTTTAGTGTGTACTATCATGTTCATTAATTCTTCGTGAAAATTTTCTTCCCAACTTAGTAATAAGCTTGCTTTCTTTATTTTTTTGGTGAGGAAGATTGGCCCTGAGCTAACATCCATTGCCAATCTTCCTCTTTTTGCTTCAGAAAGATTGTCCCCGAGCCAACATCTGTGTCAATCTTCCTCTATTTTGTATGCAGGAAGCTGCCACAGCATGGCTTGATGAGTGGTGATATGTGGGTTCATGGCTGGAATCCAAAACCATGAACCCTGGGCCAAGGAAGCAGAGTGCACACTTAACCATTATGCCACCCGGCCAGACTCAGTAATTAGCTTTTTGTGGATAGGAACAATCAGTAATATGTCTGTTAGTACCAATGGCACCTGATCCAGTACCATGCATATAGTAATGAATTTCAGGATTAATGAAATATATCCTTCTTTCCTTATTACACATACATGTCAAAATGCATAAGGTATATGGGGGCTGGCCCCGTGGCCAAGTGGTTAAGTTTGCACGCTTCGCTTTGGTGATCCAGGGTTTTGCCGGTTCAAATCCTGGGTGCAGACATGGCACTGCTCATTAGGCCATGCTGAGGCAGTGTGCCACATAGCACAACCAGAGGCACTCACAACTAGAATATGCAACTACGTACTGGGGGGCTTTGGGGAGAAGAAGAAGGAGAAAAAAGAAGAAGAAGATTGGCAAAAGATGTCAGCTCAGGTGCCAATCTTTAAAAAAAAATGCATACAATGTATGGCATATGACCTAAGTATACAGGAAAAAAGATGCCAGAAAGCATTATTGAAATGACCAAATTATATTATTAGGTTTAGAATGTTTACCAAAAAATCATTATTCTAGGTTGATTACTTAATAAAATACTAATAGTTATTATAATGATAATAGTAACAATATTATACAGAAGAGTTTCTGTAAAAATGTAAATCCACTTTGGAATTTATGGAACTATTAATAAATACTAACTTGTTTATATTATCTTTATGTAATCTTGATAATTAATTCATGTGATAAATATGCGTATTCCTATTTTATAGATAAGAAAAATAGTGGTATAGAAATTTAAGTAAATTTTCTTTTATCAAGTAACTGGTAAATTATAATATAGTTTGAGAATGCAAATCTGTTATTTTGTTTGAAAATATGTGCCCTTTACTTTATACCATGCTGTGTCTGATACAAAAACCCCAAGGTGGTTAGTATATATATTACATCAGATATAATTTACTTCTGGTACAATTGTTTATACAATCTTTTCCTTGGTTAAAAAAAAGGTGTATTTATTTTGTGCACTCAGTCTTTGAGAATAAAGTGAAATGAAACATTTTAGAAATGAGCTGTTGTTTTCACGCAAGCAATCTTATTTCTTTGTACCCACTGATCACATAATGCACTATATTGTATTTCATTAAGAATGCAGAAAATATACTATTTGAAGATTTTTATCTGTCAAAATTTTGTTTCAAGGTCGCAAATTGATCTACTAATCAAAGTTAATTGTTCTGAATCAGTGGCATAGCAACTCTCATCAACACAGTTAACTCCTACAAATGATACAGGGAAACAAAATATATTGGTAGGTCATTCTGTCAAGAATGACATTCTTAAATATAATTTTCATTTTGTTTTAAGTACTATCAACGATAACTTTAGCTTGCAAAGTAGGGACGTGATGTCTTGGCAAGCACCTGAGGAACACTGCCAATCTGACATCTAGGAGATGGGCAGTGTAGACTAATGGTCAAATGCAGGAATTCTGGAGCTAGATGGACTGGCTTTGAATCTCAATCAGCTTCTCAAGTCACTGCATCATCTGGTCATGTCCCTTAAATTTTCTTGGCCTCAGCTTCCTCACCTACAAAATGGACTTCATGATAATAGCACTTATCTCATAGGGTTCTCATTAAGAACAAATGAATATATATTAAGCATATAAATGTAATACAAATTAAGCATAATACATATTAACGTACCTGGCACATAGTACATTTTCAATAACATTAGCTGCCACCATTTTACTGTACAAGAACTTGAAAGTAGGCCCTAGGTTATCTTCCAACAGCAAAAAACAAAGACTTTTTCATGAGCTGTCCTTTCCCAGTGGGTGCTGAAATCTATAACATCCAAGCTCAGGACTCTCACAACCTATATGGGACTAATGGGATAGGCTGAGCTACCCTCTTCTCTTATCTGCCAGCTAGCTTCAGTTCAGATATGCTAGGGAGACTTGAGGGTTGTTAGGAAGGGGTAATCAATCCTTTGTTTGACGGCACTCCAGCAGAGAGAAAAGTGCTTTACTTCATCTATCCTTGTAGTAGAGTAGATAAGGAAGAGATATGTAACGAACATGGAACCAAAATGTCAACCAGCCATTCAGCTCCTCTTTTAAAAGGCTACATCCTGAGTCTTAGAGGAAACTGAAATGTAGGGACTTAGTATAACATTGTGCCTATAGTTAACACTGTACTGTGCACTTAAAAATTATTAAGAGGGTAGATCTTATGCTAAGTCTTCTTAATCACAATAGAAAAAAATCCCCCTGTGGGATGACCAAGATGTCCCTTTGAGCTTATACACTGAGCCAAAGTGAAGACGTGGCTTTGTTCTAGCAATAAAGAATTAATTAAGTCTTACCTTTACTTAAGAGTTAATGATCCGATATGGAGGCAATATCACAATATAATTTTAACATGCAAGTAAGATAATGAAAACACGGACCTGTGAAAAGGATGCATGGGATAAAGTTGTAGCTTGGGAATTAAAGAGACTCATGTTTGTATCCCAACTATGCCTATTCTTTATTAATTGACTTTGATTGCCATTTAGATTCTCTTTATCTTTACAGCAGGCATGATGATATTTCTTTGCATTATTGTTAGTATTATTAAGTGATATACTGTTTGCATTGCCCAGTTTCATGCCAGATGCACAGCTGGTTCACAAACGAGGCTATTTTTACTTTATTTAGTTTACACCTTCAGTGCAATGACAATTATTCTGTACAACGGCAGAACTTAACTGAAGCTTCCTTAAATTGGCTCCAGAATAGTAAATTACTTTGCCATTTTCAATAGAAAAAATACCTATGAGAATATTTAACTTCCTGAATTCATAGTTATTCATGTTACATGCAATGCTTGTACTATGAAATTTTCCCTTAGGTACAATATGAAAAAGAGGTAAGTGGCAAAATTAGTATTTTTTTATATAACTATTTTTTACCATTGCTAACACTCGCTGATATGGACAATCATTTCCAGCCATCTGTTAACTCTTTTGTCTGAAAACATATTTATTTATAATTTGGTCAGAGTATAGTCCTTCCTTGAATGAAACAGATGTTTTAGTGTTTGGCATCTAAAGAGATAGTCTCTCGTCTTTATTCCAGGGTGACATAGGTTTTTGTGAAGCATCCTCATATTCTTTTATTTTATTAAATAATCTAGAATCTGCTTTCTTTGGATTAAATAAAATAAAGTTTCCTGTGTAATTTAATTGGCTTACATTAGACCTAGTAACTTTCCAAATGCCTCTTTTTAGTAAATTGATCAAAACTATCCATATATTCCAGATGGGCCTTAATGTAGTAAATTTTGGATGGCTACTACTTTATCAATTAACATAAGCAAACCTTAAGTTTTAACAATAAGTCTTCCTCATTTAACAATACAAGCATTCAAATTTCAACTACAATGACTTATGTATCAAAAGACATTTTAAGAAGGAAAAAATGCTACAAAAAAGGAAAGAAAGAAAAAGTGATTGTGGAAGAATGTTTTGAATGAAATAGGTCAAGGGAAACGCTCTCACTCTTAAAACTCGTGGCCTTCGTGAGTAGAAAGGTGTTTTAGATACTTCATTAATGAGAAGAGTGGCTTGACCCAAAATACACTTCAAAGTCCCTGGTACAATTGGACACTTGGATGCCCAGACGCATCACTTGCCTTTAAGAAAATCTCATGGGCTAATTAGGAGGTAGTCTAACACGATATCTTTAACAGGATAGAATTATGACCTATTTTTTTCTTTAACTATTCTTGGTATCTCCTCATTAAACACAAATTGGCTTATTCTCTCATACTCAGAGCAAAAGTGAATTGAAGCCTTACTTTTGGGTTGAAACTTTAATTCTCAGCTCCTATCATTTTCATTTGAAGTAGCTATGAGGCACTTTTTTATTCACCATAGTGAAGCACTGCTTCAGAACTGGCTAAACATCCAGGCTTTCCCTTCTCTTACAGTTTACTTGAACTTTGGTCAGTCAAGTTTCTGCAGAATGACGGACTGGTTTTACTTGCCACGGCTGAACAATGTCAATTCTAGTAAAACCTCATAGATTTTAACTGCTTATGCAGTCTTAATTAGTAAAACGTTTGAAATAATGGGTATATATTTATGAACATCATTTTTGTTTAGAATTACCATTGCTAATGGCAACAGGGGCAAATTATTGGTTAACTATATGACCCCCTCCCCCCATCCCCTACATCATTTGATCCCTGCTCCTATTCCTTGCTATGTTGCTTGTAGACTACTGGAGTTGGTATAAGAATAAAGAGGGGAAGCTTCCATTGCTTGTAGAAAAGCTAAGGGTTATAATGCTTTGAAAAGCCCTTCCACAGCAATGCAACTAGGACTTGTATAAACTAGAAAACATGATTTCTGAAGCATTTCCGGGATTTCGAAGTGGTAATGGGAAAATTCATGGACAAACAATGAGGTGAAATGTGCTGGACACCACTGCCAGAATATGAAATGGAAAACTAGGGTGGACGTGGTTGCAAAGGAATCACAGATTTTTTTTTTCTTCTAAGTGAGTAAGTTTAGCCCTAAGCCAACATCTGTTGCCAATCTTCCTCTTTCTTTTTTTTTTTGCTTGAGGAAGATTAACCCTGAGCTAACATCTGTGCCAGTCTTCTTCCAGTTTATACATGGGTTGCCACCACAGCATGGCTGACAAGCAGTGCATGTCCGTGCCTGGGATCCGAACCCACGAACCCAGGCTGCTGAAGTGGAGCACACCGAACTTAACCACTACACCATGGTGCCAGACCTCCTAGATATTTTTAAATAAGTGAGAGCTTATAAGTTTTTGTGCATAGAGTAACTTGAAGGCAAGGCTAATAAAGGGTTTCTTAGAAGAAATAATAATGGCCTTACTTCAAGAAATATATGATGCATTTGTAAATAGTAGTATTTCCTTAAAATGACCCCCTTGAAGGTAGCTTATTCACTTAAGCAGGTAAAACCGAGTCCCCTAAATTAGTGTTTTCTATTTGAAAGGATAACATGTGACATAAGCACAGAAATTAGCCTTGTTAAGGCAGACATGTTTTAGAGGTTTCAAACTTACGTGTACCTAAGAATCACTTGAAGAGACTTTTGAAAAACTGGGAGGGTGTGTCCTAGGCCAGTGAATCAGGATTTCCAGGGATAGTTCAGGACTGGTACCCAGACATTGAATGTTCTCTCTTTTTCAAACTCTATAGGTAACTGATGCACAGCTATTGTTGGCAGCCATTTTATCCTCCTGTTGAGAGTCTTGTTTACCTAACCTGTTTATTCTAGGCACCAGGATTTTGAAGTCAACATATTAGAGATATTAATATTTAATAATACGTATCTGGTTTATATATAGTCATTAAGTTTATACTAACTGAATATGATGTGAGCTATATCACATAATGAACATATATATATTTATACATTAAGCCTTTAATTTGAAGATAATGTGCAAATCACACAAATTGTGTTTCTAGAATTGAGTTCAAATTACTCTTCACTTAAGCCAGAGCTAGAAGCGTCAAGGCAAACGTGACTGTTTTTTGGGTCATGCTGGTTCTGCTCTGCTGCTCTGCGATAGTGTTCCATGTCCCATCACGTCTATATTGAGATGGTTTCTTTACTTTCTAAGTGCTTTTATACCAATTACAGACAATTTATAAGGTTTTCTATCTGCAGTAACTAAAAATTAATACTTTTAGCATAGTCTACACTAATCCCATTTTCATATAGTAATCTGCTTTATCCTTAATTGCTCATGACAGCATGGAATATACATATCTTACGTACTTTGATTCCCAAAGAAATACAATGGGAGTGTCCTCAGATTAGAGACTGTATCTCCTTTGTTGCCTACTATCCTCGCTGTGAGCACCTAACACATGACAGAGTCCATAAATGTTAATTAAACAAAACACGGCTCTATTTTCCCTAAAATAATTGCTCTTGGTTGAGTTATTTTGGATATGCATTCAGATCTGTTATCGTCAATGTGAGCTTTCTGCAAGTAAAGAAGAAAAAGAGTAGGGGGAAATAGCTATCTTTCAGCCCAGAAATGACATCTCTCAATTCTCTACATCTCTGGGTTCTTCTGCTTTATTGGCTCTTTGATTGGCCCTGTGATACTGGAAATAGTTTTAAGGTCTGTCCCATGTTTAATGAAGAGCAAACAGTTTCATAAGTTGAAAAAGATCTGGAGATATTTCCCCTAAATATCTGAAACCATTGGTTCCACAATCCTTCCTTGGTAGTGTTAGCAAACATTTCTCCCAGCTGTAGCCACCTGGGCATTTATTTAATGCCACATATTCAGCTTCATATGAGCAAGAATTTCAATCAGCTTGGCTAAAGTGGTTTTTGCAATGCTATTTGTGCAAAATTCTTGATGCCTTCATTGAATAAATAGCACCAGTTACTAAGCAAAGAGTTATTGATATTGAGATAAAAAGACTGGACACTTGCCCTCAAGGGGCTCAAAATAAAGTGGGGAGGCAGCCAGCATCATGGCATAGTGGTTAAGTTTGGTACGCTCCACTTCAGTGGCATAGGTTTGGTTCCCGGGCACAGACCTACACAACTCATCAGTAGCCATGCTGTGGCGGTGATCCACATACAAAATAGTGGAAGATTCGCACAGATGTTAGCTCAGGGTGAATCTTCCTCAGCAAAAAATAAAATAAAATAAAATAAAATAAAGTGAGGAAGATGACAATGCATCATGATAAGTGCTGGGCATTGCCAGAGTACCACAGAATGGCAGCATGGTGAAATTCCTATGAATAACATTAAATTCCGATTTTTACCACGGAATTCTTTCTTGAAAAACAATTAGGCATGGTTGTCATAAAAGAGGCAAGAGGATAGTTTTAGTCTGACGCTTCATTGAATTCTTTGGAAGGAGAAAAGCATCAGCTGTATTTCTCTCAATGTGTCTGGGTTTGTGAAACCTGATTCTGTGATAAGAGCAATTGGAGAAGCATAGAAAGGCAGAGCTTACATCATCAGGTCCTCTTTGTATTTACTTAGAACATCATAGATTTGTATTGGTCACCATCTAGAATTACTGATCAAAGAGCATAGGCTGTTGAGCTGCTAGAATGAAAGATCTCAGGAGGCCTCCAGTCCCTTCCCCTAGAATCTGAATTCCTGGAGCGCTCCTTCACAGTCAGGAAGTCTACAGGAAAAGACAGGGCCAGGATGTGATAAGTGGTAAACAAGTATGCAGTACCCTTGTTCACAGTGCTGATAACTTCTGAGAAGAGATTGCTATTTCTCATCTCTACAACAGGTCTAATAAAAATATTGGGAAGATCCTTGACACTGTGTAAATACTTCCCTGACATTTATTCATCTCAGGGTTGAGTATGCTGGCAAGTGAAGTTTGGCAGAAAAGAACCTGAGGATTTGAGCCACACCTTTGCCACTGGGCAGCTACGTGACTTCAGAGAGGTCACTTTAATGACAATAACAACAGCTAAAGTTTATAACTTGCCTTTGGTGTGCCTGACACTCTTCTAAGTACACATATTAACTCATTTTCCTTTCTTCTGCCCTTCAACAAATATTTATTATTTCCTAGGCAAATAGTAGGGCACTTACTGTCTGTGCGTCCATGTTAGTTTAACCTTCCCCATAAATGTTTATTGAGTTAATTGATTAACAATGCTTGTATACATTTTAATCATACACTGTACATAAATAATAATAACTATTTGCCTACACCTATATATGCTATGGTGAAAATACATAATACATGAAATACATAATATAGCCACGCCCTTGAACAGCTTAAATTTATCGAGGGAGAAAAATAAAATGTATATGAAAACTGATTTGAGTTGCCTAAATCATTTTGTCTTTGCTTTTGGTATAAAGTAGCACATTAAAAGATAATATTTGACAGAGAAAACAGAGCTAGCTCTTCTTATTCATCTACAGAGATGACACCAAATAGCTATCTTTGGAAATGAATAGTAAGTATCTATTACTTCTGATAGGTAACTGATTCTTACCGCATGGCAGTAAAAATGAGTGAAAAACGTGTACATTTTTATTCAATATTTTTAAACATTTTATAAGCTGGATAAAGTTATATATATTTACATATAAAGTTATATTTTTATCTTGAAATATTTTTATTTTTTAAAGAAACACACATTTGCTTATTGTAGATCAGATGACTCTCAAAATCATAAAGAACCAAATTTAAAGACCAACTGTAATATTTTGTTAAAATGGTTTGAACAAGGCAATGTTCAAATTTAACCTGTAACTGTTTAGCCTGTAACTCTCAGAATTCTTTCCTTTCACTCGTCTCCTACACTGAGTAAAATGAACTCAAGTAGTTAGAGGTCACAAAGCAAAAATAAAATTACGAATGATCAGATATAACTTGTATCCCTTTTCAATTTTTATTATAATAGTTCAATGTCTTTGTCACTAGAGCATAGAAATATTTAAAGTTCCACTTATGCTCCATATCCCGAATTAAAATGAATAAAACACAATTCTGTTGTTGTTGGTATTTCTCTCATCTTTCTATCATCTAAGATTTCTACTGATAGTTTATAACAGGATGATACATACCTTGCAATTGCCTAAAACAATTCCTTACACTTAATAGTGCTTTAAGTTTGTCAAATGATGTAAACTCTTTTCAAAAATCAAAAAAATAGCATTCATTTGTTGAGCTTAATAAGCAAAACACAGGGGCTGGCCTGGTGGTGCAGTGGTGAAGTGCTCATGTTTTCCTTCGGCGGCCCAGGGTTTGCTGGTTCGGATCCCGGGTGCGGACATGGCACCACTTGGCAAAAAGCCATGCTGTGATAGCTGTCCCACATACAAAATAGAGAAAGATGGGCACGGATGTTAGCTCAGTGCCAGTCTTCCTCAGCAAAAAGAGGAGGATTGGCGGCAGATGTTAGATCAGGGCTAATCTTCCTCAAAAAACAAATAAATAAATAAGTAAAGCCCTTGTTCTTAGATATAGGTTTTTCCTCTTAAGGAAAACATACATTCTATAAACCTGTTTTTTGATACACTTTGAATCTCTAAATAGGAACACAGTTGGGCAGACTATTATTCTGAAAATAAAATTGTTTGCACAGGTACAAGGGAGAATGCACTAATATTTGAGTGATTTTAGGAAGATGATGGATTTTAGACAGAGAGCACACACTATGCTTCTAAGACCTGAACTAAATTCATCCGTTTAACATCCAATACCTCTTTCCCTGTGCTCCAGGTTACATTTTCCATGTGTTGCCTCATACTCTACTGGATGGAAAGTTAATGAAATGTGTTCATTGACAGTTGTTCCCAGCCATATCTAGGAACAAGCTGAGGTTGGGTTAATAGCACTGCCACCTGGTTTTGTAGTTCTCAGTGCTAGTTCTTGCTAATATCTGCCTTGGTAGAGTAATGCTTCCATCACTTTTCCAGCCCCCACCCCCAGTTTTAGGAGTGTTAGCAGCAATCTGCCTTAAGAATTTAATGTACAGCCTCTGAGAAACAAAAGGAGAGAAAATTGCACTTTTATGAATTTCTAAATTGCCATAGCTCACACTCAATGTTTATTTTATTTTAATATTACTGCCAAAGAGTTTTGCCGACTGAAATAAATTTAGCACTAATGAGCATATTTTGAAAGTTTAAAAACACAGTTTAATAAATGATTCAATGTAGTGTCTACAAAAATGACACTAGAAGGCCGAGGAGTCATTGAGCAGGAGGAAAACCATGAGGAAACAATGGAGCAAAAAATAAATAGGTGAAAGCATTTATGATTTTTACACTGGCAATTAATCAACGAGTCTTGTTTCTTTTCAACATCACAAAGACAGGGTCGTACAATGACAAAGCTAGGTCAATTTAATTATAAACATGTCCCGGACTAGTTGCTTGATTAAATTAATCCAACAGGGCCTAGTATAAGTAGGTCTTACATATGTTTGTTCTTTTTTAAACTCTATTTCTCTCTTGCTTTACAGTGTTTTAAATAAAGATGACATATTGTGGTCTAACTAATTTTCACAGTTAAATTTATAAATTATTTTGCCCAATAATTATTGTCTTTTAAAATATAATTAGTATTTATAATAAGAATTCTTTAAAGGAATACATTTTCTAGGTTTTAAAATATGGTTGTACTTTCCAGTCTTTGTCTTATACATGTGGCTAAATTATTATTTTTTTCTTGAAAAATTATATAGGTCTATTTTGTTTTTTATTATTACTATTTAAATAGTAATTAATTTATCAGTACCATTTAGGGATCTTCAGGAAAAATAAAATATAGGAGTCATAGAGACATTATTATATATTATTAACTATAATATTAACTAGATTTTGAACTAGAATACAATTATAAACTCTTATAGCACAATGCAAGCCTGGGCAGAGAAAATCTGAAGAAACAGAGAATCAAAGAGACTTAGTTTTATGCTTGCATTCCATTAACAGGTCTAAGATTTTAATAATAGTGGATGCTGTTCAAATCCATGATCTTTCCACCAAATTTCATTTTTCCCACATGATAATTTTCTGTTTACATTGTTAAGTGCTATCTAAACTCTTTACTCCACTTCCTGTCCTCCTCTTCTCTCTTGAATCTGTTCCAATTTGTTTTTGTTCCATTTTGACAGAGAAGAGATGACCCATCCCAGACTGATCTCCTGCAGACTGTCACCCAGAATAGGGGTACGCTATCTGCAAAACTCGATGGAAACTGGAGAGAGGCCCACGAATAAGGTATTCAGTCCTGGACATCCTCAAAGCTGAGATTCAGCTCACCTGATCATGCCAGAGGAGGGTCTGATGGTTTTCCAGCTGCACATCCTGATGTGGGGAATCTTGCTGCTGGCTTTTTACATTACACAGCTTCAAGCTCAAGACATGGATGCTAGCCCACTGATCACCCCAGGGAAAGGGCTGGTGCTCCTCCCAACCATTAACGCTGAGTTAGCAGGATTGGGCTGAAGCCAAGGTTCTGTCAAAATGTATGTATTCTTGCTGTGTCCTGCCCTTGTTCATATCAGGAGAAGAGCTAGTGCTTCCTTAACGCTGCATAAAATTCCCAAAGCCAAGAGTCAGGCTCCCTCACTTGAAATCTGATGTCCATTCCTGCTAGATACTTGGAGTTTACCTTAGAATGAAAGTACATCATGAGACCCAAGTACCTGCTACTTCTGTCTCCCTGAGTTATCTCCCAGTGAACCAGGGGGACTAGTTGATGTGCTCTTTGACTATTTGACCTTTCTCCCTTTTTAATGAAAATCCCCATGATCCAATAAAAAAAAGTGCTAGGCCATCTCCATGTTTCCAAATCAAATAATCACTACTCTATTCTAATATTACTCATCCTAGTAGCAGAATTTGACAGTGTTGATCCTGTTCCCTCTCTCCTTTGAAGCTCTTTATTAACTAGTTTCTGGGTTACCACATTCTTGATTCTTTTCCTAACTTACTAGTAACTCCTCCTTATTCTCCTTTGCTTGATTACACTTGAATTCAGGAATTGTAAAATTAAAGCATCCTAGCCTTTGGTCCTTCTATATACTTTGCTATACTCATTCCTCAGATGACCTCCTCTTGCTCCATGACTTTGAGTATCACTTGTAATCAGTGAGTAACAACTTTATACTTCTAGCTTCAATCTCTACTCTAAACTATGTATTCCTTTACCCAATTGACTTCTCAACTTTGTAAGAGAGTCATAAATAAATGAGTTCTAACCTTCTATTCTCTGCAAGGAAATTTTCACCTAGGCTACTAATTAGTACTTCAAGGTTAGTAAGTCCAAATTTGTCCACCTCTAAACTTACTTCTTCCTCAGTCTTCCCATCATCACTGAATAGTAACCACATTTTTCTGGATACTTAGACTAATTGACTTGGTCTTCTTGACTTCCCTTTCCCTAATACTCCACATCCAAGCCATCTGCAAATTATGTTGACAATTCTTCTGAAATATATCTAGACTCCAACTTCTGCTCCCTACCTCCACTGCTCTGCCCACAGTCCAAGGCACCATCATCGCCTGCCTGGACTTAACAATAGCTTCCGAGCAATTTTTTGTGCTTCCACTTTTGCCCTTCTAATGAATGTTCTCCAGACAACAGCAGTAGAGCAAGGGTTTTGAGTAGAGGATTGATGTCACCTTGCTGCATATATGTCATTAGTATCATGACTCTCCCCTGAATACCCAAGTACACATCTGCTCAGGGGTTTTGCACTAGATGTTTCTTCTGCCTGGAATGCTATTTTATTAAATAGCTGAATGGCTGCTTTCTTATTTTCTCCAAATCTTTGCTCACATATCACCTTATCAGTGTTGCCTTTTAAAAAATTTCTCATAAAAAATATCACATCCTCAACAATAAATTTTTATCGACTCATCTTGTTTTATATTTCTTCATTGCATTTACCACCATTTGAAATACCATGTCTGTCTGTCTTCCCCAGAAAAATATACACTATAGGAGACAGGACTATTTTACTCTGGTCATTCCTCCAATTTTTTAGTGCCTAGGTCCCTGTTTGGCAGCTCATAAAAGTCACTCACTTTGAAGTTTTCAGTATTTTGCTGTAAATTTAGTTTCACAACAGAAGATTTTAATATAAAAGAGTCACACCCTATGCATTCATTCAACACATACACTGGGCAATCACACCATTATTAATCTATAACAAGTACTTATTCAATGTTATTAAATTATTCACCAAACATACTTTTAAACCCATATAAATATAATAGATTGTGCTAAATACTGTTGGGAATATACATATAAATAAGACACTATTGTTCTCTTTAAAACTACATAAATTGGTGAGCATCATCAGAGAGAAAAGAATATAAAGACAAAAGTCTAGGAATGCTCCAAAGTGCAAAATGATTCTTGATGGGCAAAGAAGAGTAATAGAAAGCTTTGTTTCACAGCTGGCAGTTGGACTCACTCTAAAAATAATTTAAACATAAAAAGCTTGAGAAGAATAGGTAATTCCATCACTTGCTAATTACATGGTCTTTGAAATTTTTTTTCCTTAAACTTTTACTGATGTTTTGTTTTTAACTCTCTGATATTTAGTCTCCTCGTCTATATAACAGGGAATTTTGTGCATATTAAATGAGGAAAATGTTCATAAAGCATATATATAGTGCCTGGCACATAGTTAGTCCTCAATTATTACTATAAGAGTAAGGAAAACGTAGACTAAATGAACAGCATGAATGGTATAGCCATAGAATGGCAGAGATTATCTTTAATATACTTTTTTAAAATGAAATAGCTATTACTTTAATAACAAGGAAAAATAACACAGGCTATGATGAAAAGGTAGACAAAATAGTTTCTATTTTGTAATGGTCATTTTTGTATAGGACCAACATACTTGTTTTTCACTGTTCTTCACAGGATTTCCAATTAATTCCCCAAGATTTGCCAGATTTAGAAAATAAAAACACAAAGTTCTCAGTTAACTTTGAATTTAAGATAAACAAAAAATAATTTTCTGTACAAGTATGTCTCAAACATTACATGGGACATGCTCATGCTTTAAAATATTCAGTTTTTAACTGGACTTCATATTTAGCTGGGACACCTGAATTTAATCTGACAACCCTAAATACAATCCCTGCCTTTATTTTTACTTATTTTTGGTGAGGAAGATTGGCCCTGAGCTGACAACTGTTGCCAATCTTCCTCTTTTTGCTTAGGAAGATTGTCCCTGAGCTAACATCCATGCCAATCTTTCTCTATTTTATATGGGGGATGCTGCCACAGCGTGGCTTGATGAGTGGTGTGTAGGTCTGTGCCCAGGATCCAAACCTGTGAATCTCAGGCCACCAAAGCAGAGCATGTGAACTTAACAACTATGCCACCAGGCTGGCCCCTTGCTTTATTTTTTAACTTAAACAGTATGCTGATAAAAAGGCTCATCAAACATACACACACAAAGACACACACACATACATGTGCATACACAAACAGAGGCCTTACATGCTGTGCTTGCCAGTTTCATGTATTGAGCTGGCAAGGACCAGCTCTGATGTACAACTGAAAGGGAACTCAGAAAACCAGAGATCTTAGAATGCAAATTAAGATCCATTGAAAACATAGAGCAGAGGTCTGCAAATCAAGTCTTGTGGGCTAAATCTCATCCATGGCATTTTTTGACACAGCCCTCAGGCTAAGAATGGTTTTAACATTTTTATATTTTAATTTATAAACAAAGAGTAATATCCAGATAGAGAATTTATGTGATCCACAAAGCTTAAAACATTTATTATCTGGTCCTTTATAGCGAACATTTGTCAACTTGTGAATACAGGAAGAAACTCATTCATCATTCATTCATTCAGGGAATAATTACTGAGAGCCAACTATGTCACAGGAACCCTGCTAGGTGCCCTCATGGAGCTTACAGTATAGTATGAAGAAAGGAAAAAGACATTTAATTAAACAAGCATTGAAATAAATCTATAAGCACTTGAATCTATATTAAAGTATAGAACATTACACAAACAAATGTTTCTAAAGTTAGGTATTTTGACTTTTTTATAATGCAAGCTAATAATTTAGCCCTGCCAAAAATGGAAATTTATTTTCTGATTTCTTTTTTATGTTTAGAAGGTGGCACTTTAAATACTCAATTCAAAATTTACTTTTCATATACCTTTTGCTTTCCTTCAGAGTATTCCTTCGTTCAGAGTTTTCAAAGAAACTCTAGCAAAGCGATGTTACAACATCACCATGGAATGATCCTCATTATCTTCCAGGTCAACTTCTTTTATCTAAAATGCAAGTTTGGCAGGGCACATATTGAGTGGTAAAACATGAACGGGAGAAAACACTCAGGCAGACAGACGTGTCAAATCTACTCTGCTTATAAATGGGATAGTAGCTATCATTACCCAGTAGACTTCAGATCTGACCTTCGTCTTTACTCATCCCTAACACATTTCCTGAGTCATCTACTCTACTTATTTCTTTAAGATTTACTATTAAAGAGGAAGAATTGCTTATATAACATTAGCATTTCTGTCTAGGAACAGAATGTGAACCCTTAACTTCTACTTGATACATATCTTTCCATGTCATTCATGAACCGTCTGCTCTCCACAGAGCAAATCCAGAGAGTTGCTTCAGAGATTGATTCCAAATAGTGCCCTGTTTGGCTGGACTGGCCTCTTATGAGTCTCATGATTTTCTCTTGCGTCTTTAGAACAAAGTCCATCTTCCTTCCCCAGGCAACCAAGCCTAACTGTGCAGCCACAAGAGGATCTTACATGGCTGCTTTCATCTAACCTCTCACCCCATGGAGATGGACTGAGCAGAAGAGAGGGAATCTCTGACTTCATTCCTCTCCCTATTATTTTGCCAACAGCAGAAAAGTGACATAATCTTAAAGTTTTGTAAATGTGAGTGGGCGGAGCAAAATGGCGGGGTGAGCTGACCCGGGATTCTCTCCCCTCCAAAATACAACAAAAGATTGGAAGAACTGAATTTCAGAGAATAAACATAATGCCAGCTCATTAGAGACCTACAATACCAAGAAGGTGGAGATCATAAACCTTGCTTACACCCTCGGAGGCGCTGGAACAGTACGAGAGAACATTGCTCCCACCCTTAGAGTCTGCGATCGCTGCGGCGTGGGTTGGGAGGGAGCGGGGAAGGGGCTGCGCGACCGGGGGATCATCCAGGACTCCTGCCAATGATTCAGTGGAGACCTGCTGATGAGGGGAAAGCTTCCGTCCGTGGGGACCCCATAAATCAAGGGCCTGGGAGACCAGAGAACAGAACTGATCTGAACCCAGACCGGTGTAACAGCCCCTCCACCCCAGCAAAGCCAGTGGGCGCAGCCATCTTGCCCCAAGGTGAAGAGCTAACATGCCGCTCTCGACCCCCATCTAGTGGTGACAGGCTGTAACTGCAACTGAATTCTACCACCATGAGAAAAAAACCGCTCCTCTACCATCCAGCAATTTATAAAAGCCCCAGACCAGAAGAAAAACAATAAAAACACAGAATTAAGTCCTAAGGACTTGGAATTAGGTAAACTAAGTGATAATGAATTCAGAGCAGCTCTAATCAAAAAACTCATGAGGTAGACAGAAAGATAGAGAAACAAGCCGAGTTCTGGAGTTACTTCACAAAAGAGATTGAAATCATAAAGAAGAATCAAACAGAATTACTTGAGATGAAAAACACAATGGACCAGATAAAACAGAATACGGATTCCCTGAATGCCCGTGTAGACAACATAGAGGAGAAAATTAGCATAATCGAGGACAGACAGGCTAAATGGTGCCAGACAGAGGAAGAAAGAGAACTAAGAATTTTAAAAAATGAGGAAAATCTCAGAGAGATAATGGATTCAATGAGGAGTAAGAGCATAAGGATCATAGGAATTCCTGAGAATATGGAAAAGGAAAATGGAGCAGAAAGTGTGCTTAACGAAATTATTGAAGAGAACTTCCCAAATCTAGGGATGAACGGAGAAATGTGTGTAGAGGAGGGTTTTAGATCTCCTAGATTTGTCAATGTAAAAAGACCTACCGCAAGGCACATAGTAGTAAAGTTGGCAAATAGGAATGATAAGGAGAGAATACTCAGGGAAGTAAGGGAAAAAAAGAGAATGAACTATAAAGGAGCCCCTATCAGACTGTCAGCAGATTTCTCTACAGAAACCCTACAAGCTAGGAAAGAATGGAGTGATATATTCAAAGCTTTAAAGGATAAAAAACTTCATCCAAGAATACTCTATCCAGCAAGAATTTCCTTCAGATATGAGGGAGAAGTTAAATCTTTTCCAGACAAACAAAAGTTAAGGGAATGTGTAACTAAAAGCCCTCCATTACAAGAAATCCTCAAGAAGGCTCTCATACTTGAAAAAAGAAAAAAGGGAGAAAGGGGACACAATCCACAGACTAGGGAGATGGATGGATAGAACCAGAACAGGATAGCAAATATTCAATTATAGCATTAGGGTAAAATTAAGGAAACTACCAAAACAAGGATGATCTTAGCACTCTAACTACAAATTAATAAGACGAGTTGGAATAAAAAATGAAAATAATTATTTAGGAGGGGAAGAGCAAAGGGTCTAAATCAGTATTGGTCAACTAGGTAAGAGACCACCAGAGAATAGACTATATTATACACGAGATTCTAAATACAAACTTCAAGGTAGACACTAAAATAAAGTACAGAACAGAGTCACAAATCATAAATAAGGAAAAATCTAAGAAACCCAGCATAAGAAATTGCAGTATTGGGGCTGGCCCCGTGGCCGAGTGGTTAAGTTTGCGTGCTCCGCTGCAGGCGGCCCAGTGTTTCGTTGGTTCGAATCCTGGGTGCGGACATGGCACTGCTCATCAGACCACGCTGAGGCGGCGTCCCACATGCCACAACTAGAAGGACCCACAACGAAGAAGATACAACTATGTACCGGGGGGCTTTGGAGAGAAAAAGGAAAAAATAAAATCTTTAAAAAAAAAAAAGAAATTGCAGTAGTAAATGGATAGTCTAAAGCACACAGGAAAAGAAACACAGGAAAACAAGATAATGAGCGACAGATTGAGAGCATTAAGTCCACATGCATCAATAATCACTCTCAATGTGAACGGAGTGAACTCTCCAATAAAAAGACACAGAGTGGCAAAATGGATTAAAGAACACGATTCAACAATTTGTTGCCTCCAGGAAACACACCTCAGCCCCAAGGACAAACACAGACTCAGGGTGAAGGGGTGGAGGACAATACTTCAAGCAAATAGCAAGGAAAAAAAGGTAGGTGTTGCAATTCTCATATCACACCAAGTGGATTTCAAAATAAGACAGGTAAAGAGAGACACAGAGGGACAATATATAATGATCAAAGGGACACTTCATCAAGAAGCAATAACGCTTATAAATATCTACGCACCCAACACAGGAGCACCAAGATTCATAAAGCAACTATTAACAGACCTAAAGGAAGATGTTAAAAACAACACAGTAATAGTAGGGGACCTCAACACCCCACTCACATCAATGGACAGATCATCCAGACAGAAAATCAACAAGGAAATAGTGGAGCTAAATGAAAAACTAAAACAATTGGACTTAATAGACATATATAGATCACTTCACCGAGAAGGAGCTGAATACACATTCTTCTCAAGTGCACATGGAACATTCTCTAGGATAGACCATATGTTGGGAAACAAGGCAAGCCTCTACAAATTTAAAAAAATTGAAATAATAACAAGCATCTTCTCAGATCATAGTGCTATAAGGCTAGAAATTAATTACAAGAAAAAAGCTGAGAAAGGCACAAAGATATGGAGACTAAACAACACACTACTGAACAAGCAATGGATCATTGAAGAAATTAAAGAAGAAATAAAGAAATACCTGGAAACAAATGAAAATGATAGCATGCCATACCAACTCATATGGGATACAGCAAAAGCTGTATTAAGAGGAAAATTCATCGCAATACAGGCACATCTTAACAAACAAGAAAAATCCCAAATAAGCAACCTTAAAGCACACCTAACTGAACTAGAGAAAAAAGAACAAATGAAGCCCAAAGTCAGCAGAGGGGAGAGAAATAATAAAAATCAGAGCAGAAATAAATACTATTGAAACGAAAAAGGCAGTAGAAAGGATCAATGAGACAAAGAGCTGGTTTTTTGAGAAGATAAATAAAATTGACAAACCACTAGCCAGACTTACAAAGAAAAAAAGGGAGAAAGCGCAAATAAACAAAATCAGAAATGAGCGAGGAGAAATAACAACAGACTCTGCAGAAATACAGCAGATTATAAGAGAATACTACAAAAAGCTATATGCCAACAGAATGGATAACCTAGAGGAAATGGATAAATTCTTGGACACCTACAATCTCCCAAAGCTCACTCAAGAAGAGGCAGACAATTTGAACAGACCAATCACAAGGAAAGAGATTGAAACAGCAATCAAAAACATCCCAAAGAATAAAACCCCAGGACCAGATGGCTTTCCTGGAGAAATCTACCAAACTTTCAGAGAGGATTTAATACCTATCCTTTTCAAGCTATTCCAAAAAATTAGGAAAGATGGAACACTTCCTAACACATTCTATGAGGCCAACATCACGCTGATACCAAAACCTGACAAGGACACCACGAAAAAAGAGAGCTACAGGCCAATATCACTGATGAACATAGATGCAAAAATTCTAAAAAAATTTTGGCAATCAGAATTCAGCAAGTCATCAAAAGAATCATACATCAGGATCAGGTGGGATTCATACCAGGGACACAGGGATAGTTCAACATCCACAAATCAATCAACATGATACACCACATCAACAAACTGAGGAATAAAAACCACATGATCATCTCAATAGATGCAGAGAAGGCATTTGACAAGATCCAACAGCCATTTATGATAAAAACTCTGAACAAAATGGGCATAGAAGGAAACTACCTCAACATAATAAAGGCCATATATGACAAACCCATAGCCAACATCATACTCAATGGGCAAAAACTGAACCGCATCCCCCTGAAAACAGGAACGAGACAAGGATGCCCTCTATCACCACTCTTATTTAACATAGTACTGGAGGTCCTGGCTAGAGCAATCAGGCAAGAAAAAGGAATAAAAGGAATCCAAATAGGGAGGGAAGAAGTGAAACTCTCGCTGTTTGCAGATGACATGATCTTATATATAGAAAACCCCAAAGAATCCATTGGAAAACTGTTAGAAGTAATCAACAACTACAGCAAAGTTGCAGCGTATAAAATCAATTTGCATAAATCAGTAGCATTTCTATACTCCAGTAATGAACCAACAGAAAAAGAACTCAAGAATACAATACCATTCACAATCGCAACAAAAAGAATAAAATACCTTGGGGTAAATTTAACTAAGGAAATGAAGGACCTATATAATGAAAATTACAAGGCCTTTCTGAGAGAATTGGATGACGACATAAGGAGATGGAAAGACATTCCATGTACATGGATTGGAAGAATAAACATAGTTAAAATGTCCGTTCTACCTAAAGCAATCTACAGATTCAACGCCATCCCAATCAGAATCCCAATGACATTCTTTACAGAATTAGAACAAAGAATCCTAAAATTCATATGGGGCAACAAAAGACCCCGAATTGCTAAAGCAATCCTGAGAAAAAAAGAACAAAACGGGAGGCATCACAATCCCTGACTTCAAAACATACTACAAAGCTACAGTAATCAAAACAGCATGGTACTGGTACAAAAACAGGTGCACAGATCAATGGAAGAGAATTGAAAGCCCAGAAATAAAACCACACATCTATGGACAGCTTATCTTCGACAAAGGAGCTGAGGGCATACAATGGAGAAAAGAAAGTCTTTTCAACAAATGGTGCTGGGAAAACTGGAAAGCCACATGTAAAAGAATGAAAATTGACCATTCTTTTTCACCATTCACCAAAATAAACTCAAAATGGATTAAAGACCTAAAGGTGAGACCTGAAACCATAAGGCTTCTGGAAGAAAACGTAGGCAGTACACTCTTTGACATCAGTATTAAAAGGATCTTTTCGGACACCATGTCTTCTCAGAGAAGGGAAACAAAAGAAAGAATAAACAAATGGGACTTCATCAGATTAAAGAGCTTCTTCAAGGCAAATGAAAACAGGATTGAAACAAAATAACAACCCACTAACTGAGAAAAAATATTTGCAAGTCATATATCTGACAGGCTTAATATCCATAATATATAAAGAACTCTCGCAACTCAACCACAAAACATCAAACAACCCAATCAAAAAATGGGCTGGAGACATGAACAGACATTTCTCCAAAGAAGATATACTGATGGCCAATAGGCACATTAAAAGATGCTCATCATCGCTGATCATCAGGGAAATGCAAATCAAAACTACACTAAGATATCACCTTACACCCGTTAGAATGACAAAAATATCTAAAACTAATAGCAACAAATGTTGGAGAGGTTGTGGAGAAAAAGGAACCCTCATACACTGCTGGTGGGAATGCAAACTGGTGCAGCCACTATGGCAAACAGTATGGAGATTCCTCAAAAAACTAAAAATAGAACTACCATACGATCCAGCCATCCCACTACTGGGTATTTATCCAAAGAGCTTGAAGTCAGCAATCCCAAAAGTCCTGTGCACCCCAATGTTTATTGCAGCACTGTTTACAATAGCCAAGACGTGGAAGCAACCTTAGTGCCCATCAACAGACGAATGGATAAAGAAGATGTGGTACATATATACAATGGAATACTACTCAGCTGCAAAACAGAACAAAATCACTCCATTTGCAATAACATGGATGGACCTTGAGAGAATTATGTTAAGTGAAATAAGCCAGCGAGAGAAAGATAATCTGTGTATGACTCCACTCATATAAGGAATTTAAAATTATGGACCAAGAACAGTTTAGTGGCTACCAGGGGAAAGGTGGGGTGGGGGGTGGGCACAAAGGGTGAAGTGGTGCACCTACAACATGACTGACAAACATTAATGTACAATTGAAACTTCACAAGATTGTAACCTATCAATAACTCAATAAAAAAAAAAGTTTTGTAAAGGCAACATGAATATACTGTCATAAACATTCAATAATTACATCTTAGGGTCTTTTCCACTGCTAAATTAGGAATTTAACAGAAAAAATTAAAATGTGCTTAACATCAGTGGTTCTTCAAGGCACGGAATCCATCTACACTTTAAAATCATATTATTTTTCATAATATGTTTGCAGTTGAGTGAAAATGTTTTTTCTAAGTTCTGAGGTGAATTGTCAGAGGAATATGATGAACTCAATTATTTGCCTTTAGAAAGCACGGCAAAACTATTTCAAGCAAAAATCTTTAAAAGAAAATTAAATTTGTAAAATATAGATAGAGAGAAAGATAAAGAGAGTGCATTGCTTGAAATTTTTGAGTTTTCTGAGGTGAAAATGGGTAGGAAGTCTACCTTTTGGCGGTCACAAATCTTATGACAAATTAACATCTTAGACTTACTCCTTTTGCAGAAATAAAATAGTGTTTATGAAGTACTCGGAGGCTTGGGCTTTGCTAAAAATGATTCAAAGGTTAAAATCTACCAATTTCCTCTCCTTTCGGCCCAATCTTTAATATTCTTTGGCATAGTCCTAGGTTGGAGACTGGTTTTAAAGCTACTTTTTGAAAGAACCCATAACTAGGCCTCAGGGAGCCTCATCACCCTTACACGGGTTATAACAGAAAAGTGGAAATATTAAAGTTACGTCTATAAAATTCAGAGTTGACATTTCTTAACTTGTTTTCTTTATGAGTATAAATCCTGGAATATCTTGCAATCACACTTGTACCTATGCTTTTTTATTAATTTGATGTTTCTATTTATATTTATAATGTAATATTTTGCTCCTTTAATTTTCTATATCACAAATTCTATACTTCAAGTTTTCTCTATCTGAAATTCTCCATAGTTTGAAAATTTCAATGTTTTTGTTCACCCATAAATTCATGTATAATTAGATTGCCTAATAATTAAGAACATTTTATTAAAAATGTTCTTTTGTAAATCAAAACCTCAGAGGATAGCTCATGTGCATGAAACTTGCCTGGTAACCATTTGATTTATTTATTTAAGACTATTTTCTGAGTTGCAGGTGTGTGCCAGCTATATACTATATGATGTATCTGATGACATATGGCCACATTTATTGAATTGGGTCATGGAAAAACAGATCATATAGAGGAGACGTATGTCCCTGTTGTTTCTGCCTCCCTCCATATTTCTAATGTTCTGTGCAGACCATTCAAAGGAAACTCAGCCGATATCCTATCCAACCAGGACAAAAGAAGAGCCCAAGGGGGCTCATTTAACTCTTTAGAAAAGACACTTCTCTCCTTAGCTCACAAAATCCAATCACTGCAATGATTCACACAATCTGTGACTACAGTTTGGATATGACCTCAGGTAGAATATGTATCTACACGTGTGAAAATATGACCTTGGTTGGTTTCATGCAAGGAAGTAGAATTAAAAAGCCAATATCTTCAAATAATTTTTCAATTATAATAGATTTAAGAATATCATGGTACATTTGCTGAAATTTGTTGATTCACATACTTACAGGACCATTTAGGATGATTAGAGCAGTCATCTTAATCTTGGCTCTGCATTAGAATGACCTAGGTAGATTTTAGTAAACACCCATGCCTGGGGCTCTGCTCAGACCATTAATTAAGAATCTCTGGAGGTTGGGACTTGAGCATCAGTATTTTTAGACAATGTCCCCTAGTGAATCCTATCCGCACCCAGGGTTGAACAACACAGCATTAGAGGCCATGCATGGTACTCAAGTTTCTGGAGTTCTCAACTGTAATTGTATATTAGATACACCTTCTTAGCTTTTGTTTTTGTTGTTTAGAGCCTGATGCAGGAGTTCTGCTGCCATTAAAGATTCAGAAATCTGTTAAAATCCTAACTCTCAACCTAACAACAAGAAAAATCATACAGGGGCCGGCTCCATGGCCGAGTGGTTAAGTTCGCGTGCTCTGCTGTGGCGGCCCAGGGTTCGGATCCTGGGCGCAGACATGGCACCGCTCGTCAGGCCACGTTGAGGCGGCGTCCCACATCCCACAACTAGAAGGACTTGCAACTAAACTATACAACTGTGCACAGGGGGCGTTTGGGGAGATAAAGCAGAAAAAAAAAAAAAAAAGATTGGCAACAGTTGCTAGCCTATGTGCCAATCTTTAAAAAAAAAAAAAAGAAAAGAAAAATCATACAGACTACGAAAGTTTAAACTTTCTTAAACCCAGATTGCAGAGGTCACAAGGCAACAACATAGCCTGAAATTGAAGAACCAACTCCCACTGCTACCCAATGGAAATGGTTTGCAAGCACTGGCTAAATTATTGCAGAGCATGAGAAGATAAGACAGAGTGTCCTACTAGCAAGTAAGAAATATTCACACCAGAATTTTAATGAACTTCTCAAGGTTGAGCATGAGCCACAATGAGAGTGCAGAATCACTGGGAGCTATAGACACAAGGGAGTTTGCACTCACTCGAGGGCTCTTCTCCATGAATCTCCATCAAGTCCTCATGAATAAGATTTGGAACAGAATGGTAGACTGGAGAGAGCCTCATTCGGTGGGTAACTATGGAGGAGGGGACTGCTGCTAGGATAGGAAAGGCACAGAACTCCACTTAGACCCTTCTCTACTGTACAACAGCTCTAGAATGCCTGGTAAGGGGTAGCAAACCCTGTTGCCCCAGGGCACAGGTAAGAACCACTCTGTGATAGCTAACAGCAAAAGAAAAATAACCCTACCATTGGGGGTGGGGCAATTCTGAATCCAGAAGCTATACCAATACCATTGGCAGTTCCCTCACTTCGGAGGAGTGCAGGACATTTTCTCCTCAAAAATACCAAAGAAATAAGACAGAATTTGCTCCAGGAAGGAGGTACAGTAAGGGCAAGCAGAACTTCTAAGACAAAGACATACAGCGCCTGCCTAACACTGAATCTGGATCATGAAAACAGAGATCTGCCCGTGTTTCCCTGTGTCCTGCCACCCCAAAACCATGCTAACAAGCACAAAGTACCAAGAAATAACAGTGTACTTCTGGGAGAGCGTAAATTGTATGCAAACAGATCCAAGCAGAAGAAATATTAAAAACAAAGCAAGACATATTATATCCAAACTACTAGACATCTTATATTCAAACTGCTTAAAGCCAAAGGGAATGAAATCTGTAGGAAGCCATTAAAAAATATTTATATATCATACACTGACTGAGGATGAAAGGCAAGAATTAGAGCTGACTTATGGTCAGAAACTAGGCGAACCAGAAGGCAATAAAATGACATGATTAAAATACTGAAACAAATAGAGAGTCAAAGCAGAATGATACACCCAGCAAAAATAATTTTTAAAATTAAAACAAATATATTTTAGACAAACCAATGCTAAGTAAATTCATTTCCAGCACACCTTCACTATAAGAAATGTTAAAGGAAATTCTTCAGACAGAAGGACTATAATACAGAGAAATGCGAAATAAAGAGCAAGCTCCAAAAATGTTCTAAATAAAGGTTAACAGAGAAGATGTTTTTATTCTTATTTTTAATCATTCTAAATACAATTGGCTGTCCAAATAAAAATAATAGTAATGCACTGTAGATTTATGCCCATGTAAAAGTAAAATATAGGACAATAACCATACAAAAAAAGAGAGGGATGAAATGTAAGTATACTGCTGGGCATACTTGTGCATACTGCATGAAATTGTATAATATTATTCAAATGTAGATTGTGATAAAGAAATAAATAAGAAGCCAATATTGCATTGGCTTTAAATGGAACAATAGTTAAAATGGAACCATAAAAAATATACCAAATCATTCTAGAAGTAGGCAGTAAAAGAAGGAAATTAGAAGAAAGAACAGATGGAACAAATAGAAAACAACCAGCAATCCACTAGATTTTAAATCAACCATATCAACAGTATTAAATGTAAATGATCTAAATGAAGCAATTAAGAAAGAGGTTGTCAGACTGGATGAAAAAGCAAGACCCAACTATATGCTGTCCATAGAAAAGCTACTTTAAATATAAAGTTATAGATGGATTAAAAATGAAAGGATGGGAAAAAAGTATACCTCACAAACACTAATATAAAAGAAATCTTGAGTAGCTATAGTAACATTACAGGAATATCAACAGGGATAATGAAGGTCATTCCAGAATGATAAAGAGGTCAATCCATCTAGAAGATGCAATAATCCTAAACATTTTGCACCTGCTAACAGGACTTCATAATTCATAGAGCAAAAACTAATAGAAATGAAAGCAGATAAAAAATCCACAAATTTGGTTGGAGACTTCAATACTTCTCTCTCAGTAATTGATAGAATAAGTAGACAGAAGATCAGTACAAATAGAGAAAATCTGGAGAACCCTATTTGTTCTTCAATATATTAAGTCAATTTATTTGACTTAATTGACATTTATAGAATAATCCACTGAACAGCAGCAGAAGACATATTCTTTTCCAGTGCACACGGACCATTATTGTGTGGAGGTGAAGTATAAGGTAAAGCTCTGGAAGATGCTATTTCATCTTTCGGTGTGCACAACTACAAGTCCCAGGTGGAAGGACTAGGGGTTAATTGATGGTTAACGTGATGGTTAATTTTATGTCAACTTGACTGGGCTAAGGGATGCCCAGAGAGCTGCTAAAATATTATTTCTCATTTCCGGATGTTTCTGTGAGAGTGTCTCCAGAAGAGATTAGTTTTTGAATCAGTAGTCTGAGTAAAGATCACCCTCACCAATGCAAGTGGGCATCATCCAATCTGGTGAGGGCCTAAACAAAAAGTCAGAGGAAGGGTGAATTCGCTCTCTCTGCTTGAGCTGAGACATTCATCTCCTCTCCTCTCGGACATAAGCATCCCTGGTTCAAAGGATTTCAGACTCAGACTATGACATACACCATTGGCCCCTGATTGACCATATGTGCAAGAGTTCATTTTGGGGCTTTTTATTCAGTTCCATTGGTCTATAAGTCTATCTTTACACCAGTAGCACACTGCTTTGATTATTGTAACTTTATAATAAGTTTGGAATTCTGGAAGTATGGATACCGGTTGCAGAACAATGTGATGGTACTTAACACTACTGAGCTATACACTTAAAACTGGTTAAATGGTAAATTTTATGGTGTATGCATTTTACTATGATTAAAAATTTATTTTAAGAAAGTGACAATTGATATCACAGCCTTTGAAATAAAGTATTTACATCACTTTTCAATTTTGTTCAATAGTATTTTAAGGTTATCATCCATAACAGATACCCATATCTAGATGTTTTAAAAGAAATTTGCAAGAAGGACCAGAATGGGAACAAACATATGGGGAGATTGGTAGAGACCTAACTATAGATGTTACAGTAGGCAGTTGCTGAAATGACTCCAATTATGCCCTCCATCCTGATATTCATGCCTTTATATGATCCTCTCTCCTTGAAGGTGGGCCAGATCTAGATGCTCACAATTAATAGAATATGGCAAAAGTAATAGGAAGGCATTTTTAAGATTAGGTCACAAACACTGTAATTTCCTCGGTGTTCTCATTCTCTCTCACAGCCTCTCTTCTCTCTCTCTCTTTCTGCCTCTCCTCACTTGCACACTCCGATGAAGTAAGCTGCAATATTTTTGTGTATGTGTGAGGAAGATTGGCCCTGAGCTAACATCTGTGCCAATTCCTCTACTTTATATGTGGGACACTGCCACACCATGGCTTGATAAGTGGTGTGTAGGTCCATGACCAGGATCCAAACTCATGAACTCCGGGCCACTGAAGCAGAGTGCATGAACTTAACCACAATGTCACCAGGCCAGCCCCTAAGTTGCAATATTTTTAATTGCTCTATGAAGAAGCCCACAAAGAATTGAAGGAGGACTCTGGCCAGTAGCCAGCAAAGAATTAAGGCCCTCAGGCCAAGATACAAATCTTGCCAACGTCCACATGAGTAACCATGGAAGTGAATTCTTTCTCAGTGGAGCCTTGCTATGACCCTTACCTTGGCCATTACCTTGACTGAACTCTTATGAGAGGCCCAGAAACCCAGAGGACCTAGGCAAGCCAAGCTCCGATTCCTGATCCATCTAAATTGTGAGATTATGGTTTTTCAAGCCACTAAATTTTGGGGTTTTTTTTACACCAAAATAGTTAATTATTATATGATAAATGCCATTGAATGAGACAGAAATAAAAAGTGCTAAGGGATTATGAGAAAGTTCAAAGAAGGCAATAATCTCCAAGGGTAAGGAGACAGGCAGAAATAATTTCCTAAAAGGTGGAATTCGGCGTGTTCCTAAGGTTAGAAATTATTGATGTTCAGAATTAAGATTTGTTTAGGGGAAACAAAAACCAACTACACTTATTTTAAATGCATTTTTGTGATAGCTTCTAGTGTCACCATGGGCTAGTCTACACTATTTCTTCCTCAAGTGAACTAGCTCTCAATTCAGCTTATGAGATAATGTTTGCATTAACACATAATGTCTGTTTTGGGGGTTTTGAAGCTGTGGAATGGGAAGGAATGAAAGAGATTAAAGTGGCTTTCTCAATCATTAGTAGAGATATCCGTTTCCAGTTTCCAAATGAACACTGGAGCTGTGAAGTAACATTTGGATTGCATGGATTTTATCCCTGGAACCTCACAAGAGAAAATTGGTCCTTGCTACTTGCCAAGAATCTACGTGGGTCAACCACATAACATGGTCAGCCAGTTCCATTAATCTTAAATGCCACTAAATTCTCTGCAAATCCTTAGCTCAATTCTTTATCTTCTCTGGGTTTTTCCAATGCCTAGTTTGAGTAGTCACCTTTAGAGCTGAGTAGGCAAAGCTCCCTTTAGTTTGAAATATGTGTGATGCAAGATAGAAACATTTAAAAGTGACAAAACAAATTATTTCACTAGACTCAGTGGCTCATCAACAGTTTATATTCTACAATCTAATTTCTCAGCAATTAAAAAACATCTCCATCTGAATGTGCTTTCTAATCGCTGTTTCCCCATAAAGTGGGAATTAGGCAAGGTACTTCGCAGGCTCCATAATATGGTCAGTACGATAGGAGGACTCAGAAGGCATAGGTCCAAATCTGCTGCCATTTCTCCCATATATACATACTACAACGACAAATAAGTGAATCAGTATATAAATGAACAGCATTGAGTACCTGTGCTATTCAAAATTGCCATGTGTGACTATTAACATTTAAATTAACATACAATTAAATATTTCACTCCTCAGTCACACTAAATATTTTAAGTGCTCAACAGCCCCGTGAGTCCAGTGGCTAGTGAACCGGACAGCACGGGCACAGAGCATTCCCATCGCCACCGACCGTTCGACTCTACAAAGCTTCTTCAACCATCGCCCTTTTTGGTTTTCCCGGCTTTAAAATGAAGATGAAAATTCCTGCCTACCTCACAATATAGATGGGGTGATCCAATATAATGGATATAAAAGCTCTTTACAGACATAATGGCATATTATTATCATCATCACTGTTTCCGTTGTCATGATTTATTTTTTATCAATGACAATATCATACCTCTGGATGAAATTATAGGACTGTTCTCACAGGCAAACATACCAGCTTATGTAAAAGTATTTGCAAAATGTGATGTTTCAGACCTACATTCATAAATCACTATTTTAAAATATTTTTAAAATAAAAAATTCACTATTGTAATCAATGCAATTTTTATTTCATTTTCTAAATAAACATCCTTCTAGTAGGGTGAGATTTTGAAAAATTATATTGATTGGTGTGCACATAACATTTTGATTAACGAAAGTGCAGAAGTGTGCCACATATTGTTTTTAAAAATCTGATAATAAGCACTTAAAATATGTTTTAAATTAATAAATCATTTAAAATTAATGAAACGTTAGCAGTAACTAAAATAAAAAGAAAATATAACTTCACAAGGGGAAAGTAATATACAATGTACAAACTTGAGCAGCTGTAATTCCTAGGCACTTAAAACTTGATATAGGTGAACCGAGTGATCACAAAATCACATCAGTAGATGACTTATTGAAACATTTCCTTTTTCTTTCTATTTAGAGTTCTGAAAAATCTTCCCTGTGTTTTCTAGTTTCTAGCAATGGTGTCTTTTAGACAGGCATTTTAACAATAATAGGTCTATTTGTTCTTCACATACAGCTCTCAGAACAGAACTACTTTGCAGAATCCATTGCCGTTTTGAAGATCCTGTGTCTGAAAGTTATAAACCACCTAGTAACTCCATGTGGGCTCTGGTTTTTCATAACTTAGGTGCTCACCACATCTCCCAGTGCTCTCATTTCTCTGCCAACATGTTGGGATTGTTAAGAAGTTGGAGAGAAAATTTTGAGCGACACAAAAATTTGAGAATGAGGTATTCTTCCAATATGTGCATGAGTAATGTTAAGGAAAATCTATTAGGCTTACGTCTGTAAATAAGAATGTTGTCCACTGGAGGCCTGCATGGTGGTGTAGTGGTTAAGTGTGTGCACTCCATTTCGGCTGCCCAGGGTTCACTACACACTGCACATCAAGCCATGCTGTGGCCGTGTCCCACATACAAAATGGAGGAGGATTGGCACAGATGTTAGCTCAGAGACAATCTTCCTCAAACAAAAAGAGGAAGAATGGTAACAGATGTTAGCTCAAGGCCAATCTCCCTCACCAAAAAAAAAGAGAGAGAGAGAGTATGTTGCCCACAAAAATTGATATTAATTAATATTTTGAAAGTATGCTTTTGGGTTTAGTACTTCCTATAGAAGCAATTGGTCATTTTACTATGATAGTATTTAAATTAATTATAAATTAACAATATTAATTAATACATTAATTAAATTTATATATTAATATATGAGTTACATTAATATATATTAACATAATATAAATTAATATAATATGATACATAATATTAATTGTACCTACTATATCAATATGTGATTGGTATATTATTTTAACTTTGGAGACTGTTTTATTTTGAAATTCGGTTGTCCTAGGGCACCAGAAATGACTGTCATTGGATAGTCAAAAACAATTTTTGAAAATTGAAACATTTTATGTATACACATTAAGTAAAAATATATATTCATATATGAATTTATATATACATAAGTTTTAGGTGTTTTTATAAATTACAAAAATATAGATATAGGCAATCATTTGCAAAATAAAACATGGACACAAAAGAAGTGCGTATATTTAATTTGCAAATTAAAATATGAACCAAAATCAGTGTATATTTATATAGTTGCAAAGTAAAGCATGGGCATAAAATATTGATACCAAATAAAGATAATTTTTATAAACCCCTATCCAACTGGAATGAAAATAATTAATTTCTATGCCACCAAAACTTCATAGAAAATCAATTCCCAGTACCATTGGAGCCTGAAAGCCTTGAAGTAAACTAGAACACCAAACTTTATGTCACTCTAGCTGTCTAAGAACTATTAATAGGACATCACAAGTAATATTGAAATTATAGATACATTTAACAGGGAATGGAATAATCCAAGGTGAAAAGTTTGATGTACTGTTTTGGTTTATCTGAACAGCCAAAGAAACAAGCCCCCTTTTCAATTTTGTATTACTATAATTTTACTATCGTAGTGTATACCTAGTAAAAACAATTTCTCTATATTCTGAAGAAATCATAAATTCTATAGGATCCCAGTTAGCAAAAAGTAGATTTAAAAAAAAAAAAAACAAATCTATCAAAGTTTTTCAGAAAGATAAAAGCTTAAGCAGATGGATTTAAATTCTAGTTCTCGCCAACATTCCCACTGAAATGATGGAAGGCATAGATCCTGTATGGCAGGATAATATTTGTATTTTGTCCTTATGTGTTTACCCTTCTCCTCCCATTTCTAGAAAGTACCTGGGATTTTTTTTCCCCCACAGATTTTGGATGACCAGACAAAAGCAAAAGTACTTCCTGTTTTTCTGTGCAATTTTAAGCTCTGCAAAGAGGACTCCTATGATGTCCAGGGAAATGGAGGAAGAAGGAGAATTAAGAAGCAGCTCGCTAGATAAGAACTAAGTGTGAGAGGGGGCTGACTAATCTCTGTTCTTGGGAACGCATAGCACCCCAGGGAGAAGGCAAGACCTCAGGGGAACCCCATATCAGGCATATATCTTGACCTTGCTGTGTGTGAGGCACTGTTCCAAGAACTTTGCCTGCACTTATTCATTCAGTCCTTACAAAATTCCTTTGAGATTAGGTATTAGAATTTACGTTTTACAGAAGAAAAAACTGAGGCCAAGAGGTTATATGATAGGCAATGGCACACAGCTAGTAGTAGAGATGGTATGTGACTCCGAACTGCTTGGCTCCACCACCTGTGCATTCAGCCACTACACTCTTTTGCTTCTCATGGCTGCATGGGCTTCTAGGCTTCACCTCCATGGTATCTTCTTGGCAAATTCCTCACTGTCATGGCACTAAATAAAGCCCAGGGAGAGTTTGTCTCTTTAAGGGTGATGATATTTGAGTGCATGGTGATTGTTAGAGAATGAGAATTTCTGAAATTGAATTTTCTACCAGCTTTGTAGAATGGGGGCCCAGAGGCATAATTAAGTTAATTTAAAACCAAATTTTAAAAATATCAATATTCCCACACACTATCAGACAGATAAAAGTATGCAAGAAACTTTGAGGACTTGAGGCAAGCTATAAGACAGAAAGAACGAGACCAAATGAAAGGCCAGCAAATTCACCATTTACCAAATTCAAGACAACTGTTGACCTGAAATATGTGGAGGAGATTCCAACAGATCCGCATTCTTGTTCCAGAATATCTGGGATCAGAGATAGGGAAGCTGCTAGAGCAGCTGGGAGGTGTAAATCTTGATCCAACTGTGGCCCTGGGGAAGGTCACAAATGCCTGAAATCACACAGAGTGGGGATCCTGTGTTGGCATATATTACTCCTTGCTTATACTTGGGGCAGTTTGTCTTGCTAAGCAAAGAGGTTTGATTTTTTTGTTTGTTTTTCTAATAAATAAGGTCAAATGAGTCTCTGAGAGAAAAGGAACAGTGCCCTAACCAACTTCTAGGGGCTCAACAAAAATGGAGACAGAACCATGTCATGCTTACTATCATGGTTATCTAGCTTCCTCCCTAAGTCTTCAGATTTGAAGGTCTCTAAACTGGAACAGAGAATTCAAGTGAGTATGAATGTTTTGCTTCCTACCTCATTTTGGTGTAATCCATTCAAACCAAAAATCTGAGATGACCCTCCTGAAATTTTCATGAAGCACGAGCACAATGGGTTAGCAAGGAAAAAACCATCACGGAAACTAAAAGGAGAAGGAGTCATAAGGAAGGAAAGAATTGGGAACAAGAAAACAAACGTTACCCACATGCTGCATGGAAACATCCCTGGCTTTCTTTTGGTGGTGGTGGGGAGTGGCTTAAACAGAAGTCCTTCTGTGCCTGATTCTACTCCCCTCCCCACCAATCTCGTAGCTTTTGGAAGTCCAAGGGTTCCCCAAGAATCTATGCTAACGCTAAAGAGATTACATACTTCTTGCTTTCTCTGTCTCTTGCATTACTTAATGGCCCTAATATATTGGCCCTAACATAAAACATGACATTTAGTCCTTCCATTTTCAAACAAACAAACAAAAATTAATCACGCTGATTCACCAAATATCCACATGCTGAAAATGTGCTGAAGCCCCACCAGGGGAGTCAGGATGAGTGCCTCAGAACTTTCCAGGATCTCTTTTATTCTCTCCACTTCTCCTCTCACACATTACAATTCAGCAATCATTCTCAGTTTCCTAAGCATTCCCTTAGCTTCTCATCCACAAACAAAATATTTTTCCAATAGTGTTTTCTCTCTAAGAGGAATTCTTGCGCCAGCTGTTCAGAGAAACGGATGTTTCACCTCAGATGAAAAACATGATAACTGATGTAAAAACTGTAACAGAGGGAGTGTACAGAATGCTGGATACTGTGGAAACCCACATGAGTAAATTAGATGTCAATTTTAAGAAATCTTTCACAAAATGCCTAAGAAAAAGGAAAAGAGAACATAAATTATGACAGCAAGGAAGGCACACGAAATGTACCCAGAAATACAATTAGTAGTCCAGATTGCGGTCAAGAACAAGATGAAAATCAGCCATCAAGAAGTAATAAAATGAATCTTTCTGAGATGAAGGAACACTTGAGTCTGGAGATCAAGATGGTTTAAAAACGACCATGCAGCATAAATACATAGACAGCCTTAACTTTCTACTTATCTCTGTAGCTAGTCTTAAATGTCAAAGATAAAGAAAACAAACAGAATTTTCTAAGTATTTTCAGAGGAGCAAACACAAATCCAATTCACAGTGAAACAACATTTTATGTTAATGGCAGACTTTTCTCCTGAATTAATAATGCCAGAGAGCTAGAAAACAATTGGATCCACACAATTTAGGGAAGAGGGACATACATATAAATATACATATATTTCTATACCTATGAGTAAGTATATATACATATATACTTATTTTTAATCTTTTCATCTGTAATACATAAATCATGGCACCAAACAACGTTGCCAGAAATATAATAGTTTCAAAATGCAATGTAACCTAAAAAAAAAAACCTCCTAAATATGTACACCAGATGACTAAGAAATTAATCACATAAAACATTGGAATAAATAAAGCTAAAATAAACATGCAAAGATTTCAGTTTCCTAAAAGATGAAGCAGAGATAATTCTCCACTCTTCCTGCCAACTGCAAAGAAAAACACTAGAGAGGAGAAGGCTGACTAGCGAGGGAGTTTGGCAGGCAGGGAATGACCCAGGAGTAAGTCCTGTGGGTTTTCGTTTTTCTTCATATATGTCAGACTTGCTACTGCAAAAACCAGTAATCTGGAAACACCAAAGGGCATCAACAAAAAAAAAAGAAAAGAAAAAAACCCTAACAAAAGCCTGCACCTCTCTATTGTGACCAGAAAAGAGGCACTCTAGAAAGATAGAAAACTTTCAGAAAACAGCTACTTAACTCTATCCAAACACCACAGAAACAAGTGGCCCCATCTCCACCCATACCAGCAAATGCCCAGGGTGGAACCTAGATTTACACTCTCTACTGGTTATGAAAAGTTGCCTAACCTTTCTCTCAGTGAGGGTGGACAAAGAAGTATGAGTGATGAGCCAGGACTTTCATCCTTGAAGAGTGAGTGATGACTAAGCCGCCTTTCCCACTTTGGTGTCAGTGGAAACCATGTGAGAATCCTGCACTTCCATCCCCACCTGACGGTAACAAGGTAATCCCCTCCTTACTCTTGACTGAGGTGGTGTCAGAGGGGGCCTAGTGGAGAGTCAGGACTTTATCACTACTCAGTAGTAAAGAGAAGTCGCTCCTCCACTTGTGTCAAAGGAGGCTGAGTGGGGAATCTGGACTTTCACCATAACCTGGCACTAATGAGTGGCCAGAGCAACGTCAGAGAAGACCAACTAAAATAAGATTTAAATGAGACCCAGAGTCTCACGCATAGCCCCTCAAATATCCAGATTATAATAAAAAAATCTTTTGACATACCAAGAACCAGGAATATTTCAACTTGAATGAGAAAAAGTAACCAGAGATACCAATACCTAGATGATCCAGATGATAGAAATATCTATTGAAAAGAGTTTTAAATCCCACATCATAAGAATGCTTCTATGAGCAGTTATAAACATATTTGATGTAAATTTACAAAGAAAGAAAATCTCAGCAAAGAAATAGAAGATATAAAGAAGAACAATGAAGAGAGAACAATAGAAATTATGCAAATAGAACAGAAAGAAAACAATCTAGAAAAATAACACAAAAACAGAGCCTCAAGGATCTCTGGAAGTATTACAAAAGATCTAATACTTGTGTTATCAGAGTCTAAGTAGGCGGACAAAGGGGTAGAGCTGGGAGAAGTATTCAAAGAAATATATTCAAAGAATAAAATTGGCAAAAGACACAAACTTATGGATTCAAGAAAGTGAGCAAATCCCAAACAGGATAAACCCAAAGAAATTCATGTCCAGGCTTATAATAGTTAACTTCTGAAAACTAAAGAAAAATGAAAATTTTAAAAACAGACAAAGAGAAACAACATCTTATCAGAGCAGAAAAATTTTCTAATAGTTAATTTCTCAACAGAATTCACTGAGGCCAAAGAAAGAGGCATGTTTTTAAGTGCCTATGCAGAAAAGCTATCATTACAGAATCTATAGCCAACAAAAATCTCCTTCAAGGGGAAATCAAGACAGGCTCAGATGATGGAAAATAAAACAAAAGAAGCAAAAGAGAAAAACAAAAGAGAATTGTTGCCAGACAACTTACCCTAAAAGAACGGCTTAAGAAAGGTAGCCAATTAGAAAAAAAATGAAAAACAACCCACAAATTTTGGAACATCAGGAAGGAAGAAAAAACAACAGAAAGCAAAACTATGGGGAAACATAATAGACTTTCCTCCTCCTATTGAGTTTTCTAAATTATATCAGATGATTGCAGCAAGAATTATAACACTGTCTATTGTACTTCTCATGAATGCACCAGAAATATTTAAGACCATTATATTATAATTGAGGGAAGGTGGAGTGATATAAAAAGAGAAAAGTTTTCTATGCTTTACTTAAACTGGTAAAACGTTGACACCAGCAGACTAAGTTATATATACATAATGTAATATCTAGAGCTAATATACAAAAATTCTACACAAAAAATACACTTAAAGGCAGCATAGACAAATTAAAACAGAATTCTAAACAATGTTCAAATAACTCATAGGATGAGAAGAAAAGAAAACAGAAATGAAAAACGGAGAGAACAAACAGAAAACAAAAAATAAAATGAGTCATAAGCCCTGTCACATCAATAATCACATTATGTGTAAATGATCCAAATATAACAATTAAAAGACAAAGATTGAAAGAGCCAATAAAAATATATGATGCCATTATATGCTGTCTACAAGAAACTCACTTAAAATATAATAATATATATAGGTTGAAAGTGAAAGTATTTATAAAGAATATGCAAATAACCAATACAAGGCAGGGGAGGATATATTAATGTATCAGACAAAGTAGATTTCACAGCAAAGAAAATTACCAGGAACAAAGTGAGTCATTGCATAGTGATAAAAGGGTCAATCTGCCAATAAGACAGTGACACTAAGTGTGTATTTAGTTTTACTAAACAGCAGACTGCAAAATATGTGAAGCAAAACTGACAGATTGAAAGGAGAAATAGACAAATCCATATTTATAGTTAACCTTTGCACACCCATCTCTGCAGCCGTGATAGACAACTGGACAGAAAATTAGCAAGAATGTAAAATAACTCAACATCATAATTAACCAACAGGATCTAATACACTTTTATAGGATATTCCGCCTAACAACAGTAGATGACACATTATGTCCACAGAACACATAACAAAAAAAGACCATATCTTAAACCATGAAATAAACTCAAAATGTTAAAAAGAATTGAAATCATACAGGGTATATTCTCTGACCATAATGTCATCAGAGTAGAAATAAATAACAGAGCAATAACAGAACAATCTCAAAACACTTGGAAATTAAACACTGCACTTCTAAATAATCCCTGGGTCGAAGAAGAGCCTCAAAAGAAATAAAAAAATATTCATTTAACAGAATGAAAATGAAATTACAACATACCAATATATGTGAGATGCAGCTCGAGTAGCAATAAAGGGAAATTTATATCAGTAAATGCCTACATTAGCAAAAAAGAAAAGCCTCAAATGAAAAATCTAGCCTCCCACATTAAGGAACTAGAAAAATAAGAGCAAAAATAAACTCAAGGCATGTAGAAAGAAGCAAATAAACACAAGCAGAAATCAGTGAAGTGAAAAAACAGAGAAACCATGGAGAAAATCAATGTAACAAAATCTGGTTCTTTGATAAGTTCGATAAAATTGACAAACCTCTAGCACAATAGATGAGAAAAAAAGAGAAGCTATCAATGACATGAATGAAATAAGTGATATCTCTATAGTCTCTACAGACATCAAAGTGATAATAAGGGAATAATGCAAAAAACGCTGCAAAAATTAATTTGACAACATAGATAAAATAGCCCAATTGTAGTACACCTCAGCCAACATGAATTGACAATGTAAATAGCCCCATAACTATTAAGGAACTGAATTGTTTCTTTAACAAATTCTGAAAAAAAAATCTCTAGATTCAAAAGTTTTCATTGGAAAATTATACCAAACATTTGAATAAGAATTAACAATTTTAAACAAGCTTTCCTAAAAAATAAAAAATCCAGATGACAAAGACTGTAGAGAGAAAGCAAGAAGGAAACTATAGGTCAATATTCCTCATAAATATAGACACACAAATCCTTGACCATATATTAGCAAAAAGAATTCAGAAATATGTGAAAGACTTTTACACCGTGACTAACTGGAGTTTATTCCAGGAATACAAGGCTGGATCAATATTCAAAAATCAAGAAATGTAACCTATCATATTAATAGGCTAAGAAAGAAAAATTACACAATTTAATAACTGATACAGAAAAAATATTTGGCAAATTTCAACACCCAATCACAACATAAATTCTCAGAAAACTAGGAATAGAGGGACTTCTCCAACTTGATAAAAAAATATCTATAGCTAACACCATACTTAATGGGGAAAGACTAAAGGGTTTTTCCTTAAGATTAGGAATAAAGCAAGGCTATGCAATCTCACCATTGCTATTCAACATAAAATTGGAAGTTCCAGCCGACAGGATATGGTAAGAAAAGGAAATAAAGGCATACAGATTGAAAAGAAAATGATTCCTATTTACAGATAGCTTGATTGTCTATGTAGAAAATCCAAAAAAACTACCCAAAAAACCCTGTTTTGGCATTTGTGAGTGAGTTGAGAAATGTCAGAGTACAAGATAAACATAAAAATATCAGTTGCATTCTATATGCTAGCAGTGAACATATGAAAATCAAACTTAAAAATACAATACCAGTTATAACCCCTCAAAAAAGAGAAATAAGTATATATCTCATAAAATATGTATAACGCCTGTATGTTGTAAATTACAAAATGATCATGAAATCAAAGAAGGTCTAAACAAATGGAAAGATGTAACATGGTCATGAATTCGAAGACTCAACATAAGAAAGACATCAATTCTCCATAAATTGACATACAGAGTCAACATGATTTCTATCAAAATCCTAGCAAGATACTTTGCAGGCAGATATATGGAAAATCAAAAGAAATAAAATAGCTATAAAATTTCTGAAAAATGTAATAAAATTGTAGGATTCGTCAGTCTACCTCATTTTAAGACTTATTATAAATCCATAGTAGTCAGGACTGTGTGATATTAGCAAAACGATAGACGTATAGATCAATAGAAGAGGATACAGAGTCCAGTAACAGACCCACAGAAGTACAGCCAGCGGATTTTTGACAGAGAGACAAAAGAAATTCAATGAAGGAAGAATTATCTTTCAACAAATTGTGCTAGAGCGATATTGATACCCACAGGCAAAAAAAATTAACCTCAGCTTAAACTTCAAAACTTATACAAAATTTAACTCACAATGGACTGTAGGTCTAAATAAAACCAAAAAACTACAAAACTTTTTGAAAACATAGGAGAAAATCTTTGAGCCTTCAGCCTGGGTGAAGAGTTCATAAACATGACACCAAAAAGACATCCATAAAAGAGAAAAGAAAAGATAAATTGGATTTCATGAAAATTAAAACTTTTGCCTTGTGAAAGACCCTGTAAAGAAAATGAAAAAAATACTTTATAGACTGGGAGAAAACACTTGCAAATCACATATCTGATAAAGGACTTAGATTGAGAATTTATAATGAGCTCATAAAACTCAACAGGAAAAACAACAAAGTAGAAAATGGGCAAGAGACATTTCATTGAAGAGGATACATGAGTGGCAAATAAGTTTGTGAGACGACATTCAATATCAACAGTCACTAGGAAAATGCAAATTAAGACCACAATGGGATATCACTACACATCTATTAGAACAACTAAAATCAAAAATAGTGACAACGCCAAATGCCAGTGAGGATGTGAAGAAACTCAATTTCTCACATGTCTCCGGTGGGAATGTAAAAGAGAAGAGTCACTATGAAAAATAACTCGGCAGTTTCTTAAAAAACTAAAGCATACATTACCATAAAACAGATCAATTGCACTTCTGGAAATGTATCCCAGAGAAATAAAAACTTATATCCACACAAAAACCCACACATGATTTTTCACAGCAATTTTATTTCTAATAGCCAAAACTAGAAGCAACAAAATTGTTACTTAACACATGAATGCTTAAAGTGTTGTATCTCCATATCATGGAACATTAGTAACCATTAAAAAGGAACAAAATATCAATACATGCAGCAATGTGGATGGTTCTCAAGGGCATTGTGCTAAGGGAAAAATGCCAGTCCCTCAGGGTCACATACTGTATGTTCCATTTATACAATATTCTCAAAATGACAAAGTTATACAGATGGAGAACTGATCAATGCTCGCCAGGGTTTAGGAATAGTGAGGAGTAAGGGATTTGGGCACCACCACAAAGAAGTAGCACAATGGTGATCTTTACGGTGATGAAGTAGTTTTGTATCTTGATTGTGTATTGCACTGGTGGTTTCATCAATACACATATGTCATAAAATGATAGAACTATATTCACATTTTATGGTACTATCAGTTTCCTGATTTTGCTATAAACCGGTAGCAAACCAGAGAACCAGTACTATAGCAATGTAAGATGTAACCTACGGAGGAAACTGAGTGAATGGCACCTGAAAACACTCTGTGCAATTTCCTGTGACTCTATAATTATTTCCGAATAAGAAGTCAGCAACAACCAAAAAAAGAGACCAAAAATAATTAAATAAAATAAGCACACAGCACTGAGATAGTAAACTAGGAAATTTTTTGTGTTACTATTAAATGGTTGTTTATGTTGTATTAAGGAAAATTATCCAAAACCTGAATATCAGACAAATAGATGGTTACATGTCCCCACTATCCTCATTTTTTAATATATAAATTCCACAACTCAAATGAAAATCTCAGTGGCACATTCATTAGAATGAGACCAAGTTCTCCTAAGGTTTACCTAGAACAATATGGGTAATATTTTCAAGAAGATATTGGGCACAAATTTTTAAAAAAACAAAACAAAAGAGTAAAAATGTGTGACAGCAGGGATTTGGAGAAGGGGGTCTGGAAGAGCAGGGAAGATAGACTTGGACTAAAAGATATGAAAAGATATAATAAAATGATTATGACTAAATTTGTACATTATTGACCAGAAAGTATCAGGAAGACATTTGGCACTATCTAGAAAGTCCAAAGACAAACAGAACTTTAAAAAAGAATTTAGTGTCCTCCAGGGGGCCTGCTCAGTGGCGTAGTGCTTGAAGTCACGTACTCTGCTTAGGTGACCTGGGGTTCGTGGGTTCAGACCCTGGGTGCAGACTTACACACCACTCATCTAGCCATGCAGTGGCAGCATCCCATGTACAAAACAGAGGAAGACTGGCACAGACCTTAGGTCAGGGCCAATCTTCTTCACCTAAACAAAAACAACAAGAATTTAGTGTCCTCTAAAGTACTAATATTAGTGACAATATGCTGCGTCAAGAATATGGGTATAGGAATCAAGTAAGCTTAGATGTGAATCCTGGGCTCTTACGTTAACTGGCTGTGTGACACTGAACAAATTATTTAACCTCTCAAAACCATCTCTCAAACACTTATAAAATAGGACCAATAATACTGATCTTAAGAACTTTTAAGTGTTGAGAAATAAACATGACTTGCAGAGTGCCTGACATATAGCAAATTTTCAATACATATTTTCAATACAAGTCATAATCATAATATTTAATTTTAAATTCATTCAACAGCAATTTTTTGAGGGCTACCTATGTTTCAAGGACTATGTGCCACATTGGTAAAGCAATAATAATCAAGACAGACGTATTCTATCCTGTAAGAAAAATGCAAGATGGATCTAGACAAATGGACAATCAGTTATGATACAGTGAGATATGCTACACAGGAAGTATGGGGAATATGGCATCAATAGGTGAGAAACCAAATACAGGATTAAAACGTGAGAGTACCCTTTCTGAAGGAAGTGATTCCTAAGGGTATACATTAAGGATGAGTAAGAGTGGCCTAGGTGAGGAATGGAGAGAAGTGAATTAAGATTGTAAGCATGATTCAATACAGAGGGTACACCATTTGCAAGACTGAGAGGAAATAATTTATTCAACATTGATATAACTAGCTGACTTTTCATCGCTTCCATGTGTAACACTCATGTGTTTGATAAACAAAGAGGTTCAATAGAACAACCCATATCAAGAGCCTTGTAGGTCAAAATAGAGTCCTAACTCTTTAGTTAATTTTTGTGAATGGAAAGAGAAACACAGAAAGGAAAGGAGAGGGCATTCTATTTGGAGAGTGGTAAAACAAACAAAAGCTCACTCTCAGGAGGTTAAAGACGTGAACTGAAAGATCAGCTTAATAGATCATAGGCCTCCATTTGGGACAGCAGGAGAAAATTCTGTATGGAGATATTGTAGAAAGTCTGTCAGATTTTTAACAGAGAGATAATATTTTTAGAATTTACACAATATTCAGCTCTACAAAGTTACGGGTTACAGCACAGGTTACAGAGGGACAGAATATGCTCATCTGAAATTTTATGGAAGCAGCTGAAGAGATTGAAAACATGAACACAGCACAAGGGTATACAAAGGTCCCCTCCTACATCAAATTTTTCCCTACCACTTGACTCATCATTAAACAGATTGGAACTGCCAAGAAATTGTGTGTGTGTGTGAGTGTGTGGGTGTGTGGGTGTGTCAAGTTAGTTGAATGGTTGCTTTCAGTATAGAATGCAGTGTGGTCTGTATATCAGGGGTCAGAATATATTCTATAGAAGTGAGTTTCAATGACTAGTTGTGATTCATAACATATCACTGCACAAATGGGGAGCAGCATTGAGATAGCAAACCACGTCTTGCCAAAATTTGCTAATATGTTTTTTTAATAACCATTAACTACCACAGCATCATGAAAGAGATTCTAATTTGTCATCATTTAGTTCTTGATGTTATTAAGAAAGGTAAATATAAACTGAGCTTGCACCAGGATGCAAAAGCTAATTCGAGTATACTCATAGGCACAGACGCAATAAATGCATGTCAAAACATAGCATTTTCATATGCGATTGGGCATTTACATTTCTGAGTGGGTTTTTAGAATTATAATTATCCAATTTAGGAGGCAAGAGGACAATTTCCTTATGAAAATAAAGCCTCACCAAGCCTGATCAAAATGCAGTTGGGGACCTTATACTAATTTCTGACACTGGAAGGGGAGACATTCTCAGAGTAACGATTTTGGAGATGAAACATAGGGTAACTTGTACTTTTGTACTTGTACTTGTACTTGTACTAGGCACTAACTTCAAAATAATCATCTCCTGTATTTACACATACACACATTTCATGTTTCTTTTTATTTCCATTGATAAGTCTTAAGTGAGCACAAATTGAAGGAAGCATGAGTATTGTGTTTAGTCTATAGGAGATGGTGGAAAATTGGAATCTGCAACGGGGTTCACCGTTCCTCTAGAGAAGGGACTGAGAGCACTGCGAGCATTGAAAATTAAGCAGTGTTCATAAAAGTACAGTTATCAAAGATTTTGGAGGTAGCAGTAAAAAAAGGAATTGAATAAAAGTAAGCCAAGGAGTAGTAAAGAATGGGTGGTAAATTTACTGACCACCAAACATTCCATTTGTTCCCTACATTTCCCAGTCTTCTTGCAGCTGGCAGTTATTATATGACAAATTCTAGTCAATGGGCTGTGAGGGAAAGTAACGTGTCATTTCCAGACTAAGGCGGTGAAGAGTCCGTATGTAATTATCCAGGGTATCTTTCCTTGTTCTGGTGAACCTGAAAACCTTGTTTAACTTAGTGTTTTATGAAGCGCCCATCAGCCTTGGTCTCTGAGTAAACAGACCCCCTTGGGGTCCCAAACTGTAAATTAAACATGAGAAAGAAATAAACCTGGATTACTTTAAGTCACTTCTTTTTTAATTGCTAAGCCTAGCCTCTCCTGACTGACATACACTGTGCCCGGGAATAGGGTCTTAGGATGCAACGTGGATAAGTGAGTCTGTGCAGGATTCCTAACAGCATTAGAATGACTGACCCTTGGAGAGAGGAGGTTCTCCATCCTGGTCTATGGGTCTTGCTGACTATGAATAAAAGCAAATTAAAAAATAGCATCCCTTACGTATACAGTTTTTAAATAAACTTTCTATTTTTAAGTACTTTCAGATTTACTGAAAAGTTGCTGTATCATACAGCAGGTTTCCATATATCCCTTACCCAGCTTCCCCTATTGTTAACATCTTACATTAGTATGCTACGTTTGTCATAACTAATGAACCATCATTGATACAGTATTACTAATTGAAGTTCATGCTTTATTTGCATTTCTTTAGTTTTAACCTAATGTCCTTTTTCCTGTTCTGGGATGCCATCCAGAACATCATAGCATCTATTGTTCACGTCTCCTTAGACTCTGCTACACTGTGACAGTTTCTGTGACTTTCCTTGTTTTTGGTAATCTTTGTAGTTTTGAGGAGTACTGGTCAAGTATTTTGTAGACTATCTTTCAATTTGGGTTTTTCTGGTATTTTTCTCATAGTTAGACTGTGGTTACGCACTTTTGGCAAGAATATCACATCATACCCAGAGTACATATATTAAAATGGCTTATCATTGATGTTATCCTTAATTACCTGGCTGAGGTGGTATTTGATAGGTTTTCCCCACTGTAAAGTGACTCTTCACTCCACTTTTTCAAAGTATATGCTACTGAAGGAAGTTACTTGCATACATATTTTTATACCTAGACAATTCTACCTGGAGTCTCATTCTGTACTGGTGGAATGTTCGAATATTTCTTGGTACCTTATCTTAATGGTCTCTATACAAAGGAAGACTTTCAGGTAAGAAAGGTTCTAACTTGTAGAAAGATATGTTAAATTCATACATCTTCAAATTTTTTCTATAAAATTTCATCCAATACTTACATACCTACTCTCATAGCAACTTTGAATATCAGTACTTCGGAATTGCACATAGGAGGCTGCATTGGTCTGTTCAGGCTTCCATAAAAATACCAGAGGCTGTGTGGCTTAAACAACAGATATTATTTTCTCATAGTTCTGGAGGCTGGAAGTCTGAGATTAGGGGCCAGAGTGGTTGGTTTCTGGCGAGGGACTGCTTCCTAGCTCACAGATCTCAGCCTTCTCCATCTCATATGGCCTTACCTCATTCTGTGTGCAGAGAGAGGGAGCCAGTGAGCTTTCTGGTGTCTCTTTTTATAAGGACACTAATCCTGTCTGATTAGGGCCCCACCCTTATGACCTCATTTAACTTTAATTACTTCCTTAGAGGCCCATCTCCAAATACAGCCACTTTGGGAAGTAGGATATCAACATATAAATTTTTAGGAGACACATTCAATACATAATAGAAAGGAAATCAAAGAAAACCCCAGTAATTAATAGAAAACAATACGAGAAATCTAATTTCTCTTTTATCCAGTAGGAATCAAAGAACAGCAAATTACTAGGAAAAAAAATGTCTTTATTAAGACTATTTTGCTTTGGGACAGCAGTAATATTTACCTTTCAAATATGCACTAGGTGTCAAGACGTGATTAGATATAAATCTATTCAAACCAACCCTAAAATGAGGCCCCTTATATAAACACACAGCACAATTAGAATGAAACGGTCATCTCAATCCTGCTCTACTAATGAGAATTGCCTCTATGAAATGACTATATTCATTTAATTATAAAGCCCATTATGGATCTCATTCAAAATGCTGTTCACTGAACGCTTCAGAATAAATCTAATTTGTTTTAGTGGAGTGTTTAGAAGTGTCATTTTTATTTGTTTTCAAAGATGGTAAAACAACAGGGTCTTGGAAAATATAATGAGCCATTCACCAGGAGAAGTCACAGGGAATGGCTTTTATAAGTTGAGAAAGCCTTAAAATTATGTCATCCTAATATGCTAATAAAAGGACAAAAGAGAGGTCTGCTTAATACAAGAGAGAAAAAATGGGACAATGATATAAAAAGTAAAGCTTTTCTCTGCTTTCTACTTGTTCAGCATATTTATAAAGCTGTATTTTCACTACTCTAATGATTGTACTGGAGAAGGAAACAGGACAGTAATATCTGTTGTATTAGTAACATGCTCAAAGTAATGTGCTACACAGTTTTCCATATAATTTCATTTGATTTAATACATGCAAAACCTTGAAAAAAGGCTTTTCAAACCCTGGAAAGTGTATATGTCTTTAGTCTATAATAAAGTTAGAATCACTAATTGATGAGAAAATAATGGATAATTAAATATATTGTGGAAGAACAACTGATTATTTTAGGAGAAAAAATGAAGAAGATGCTTACCTAATGTTACATCCAAAATAAATTTCAAGTGGAATAAGATTTAAATGAAAAATGTAAGCAAACATCAAAACCAAAATAATATTTCAACTGATTTTTGGAAAACAAAGAAGATAAAGGAGTTTTAAATTTAGCAGAGTGGAGGAAATTTCATTCCAGGATCTACAGAAGGGATTCTGATAAGAAAAGGGCCTGGGGGCTGGCCAGGGTGCGCAGTGGTTAAGTGCGCGCTCTCAGATTCTCGGCTGCCCGGGGTTCGCCAATTCTGATCCCAGGTGCAGACATGGCACTGCTTGGCAAGCCTTGCTGTGGTAGGTGTCTCACGTATAAAGTAAAGGAAGATGGGCATGGATGTTAGCTCAGGGCCAGTCTTCCTCAGCAAAAAGAGGAGGATTGGCAGCAGATGTTAGCTCAGGGCTAAGTTTCCTCAAATAAATAATAATTTAAAAATTAAAAAAAGAAACAAAAAAGGAAAAGGGCCTACCTGTCCCACCTGTCTCCCAAGAGGGTCTGGCAGGAATGATAGTGGATAGTGAGAGACTGGTGCTGAAATTATGTTTGAAAGGCCGAGTTCTCCTGACTGCAGGAAGCAGGGGGACAATTCTGCAGATCAACAGAGCTGTGGACGCACCGGATGTGCAAGATGTCAGGGCTCACGGAGTGCAGGGACAAGGCATTGGGCTGAAACAGGGGTGAGTAAAGGTTGACGTGCTAAACTCAGAGCCCCGCCTCCGCCACTCTGCTCCCTGAAAATAGGTCAGAGACTTGAAGATTAATGAATAAGTTATACTATCCAGAGGAAACAGACAAACAAACAAAAACATTCAAACACTAATATTTGGCGGAGTGAGGGGTCTCCCCAAAAATGTTATACCCTGCTTTCCTCCTGATCTCTGTATAGTAAAGTCACCAGGAAACAAATGTCCCCAGATACATCTTCCAATAAGCTTTTTAGTGTTTCAATTATTATTGAAGAAATCCCCTAGAAAGTAGAAAATGAGGCAATTGAAAATAAGAGAGAATATAGTAGAAAATTTAAAATATTAATCCAGAAGATCCAACATGTCACTGATGGAAACAGTTATATATTCCAGTTTGCCCTGGTCAGTCCAGTTTAGAAGTTTTTTCTAGCATATTTATTGATAATACCACTTTCAAGCTCAAAAAATCCTAATTTGGACCATGAATTATATGATCACAGTATTAGACAATTAGAATTTCCAAAAAGAAAAGTAAAAAGAGAAAAAGTTTTGGTAGATGCTGGTAAATCATTGGAGCACTGATGTTAAATGGAGGATCCTAAACATCTGCAGAAGTGGAAAAACAAGACTACCTAATACGAAAATGATCAGGCATCTGAACAGCAATTTATGTACTTTTTCCTCCTGCATCTTCAGCTGTTACCTCTGTTTCCTTTATCAGCTCATACTCTTTTCTGTCAAGTTTTGTTTCCTTAAACTCAGTTCTAGGTCTTTTCATGTTCTCATTCTATACTTTTATCTTATGGGATTTGGTCCATACACAAAACTCCAAATTCCATCAATAGGGCAATGACTTTTCCATTTGTATTTTTGGCACATTCATCTCATCTGAGCTCTAGGTCCAAATATATCCAAATGCCCATTTGACACTTCCACTGAAAGAAATTCCCAGTATCCTAAATCTACATCATAATTCCCTCTTCCTTTCATCACCTCCACCTCCAACCTGGCCCTCTTCCAGGAATCTTGCTCCCTGGATAGCACCATAAATTACCATTTGGTTTATCACCAAATCTTATTGATTTTTCCCTCCTGAGTATGCCTTGTATCTCTCTAAATCTTTGCATTACCATTCCTATCACCCTGCCATCGCTTTCCTCTGAACCTCTGGAATAATATCCTAACTACTCTTCCAGCATGCATTCTTACTTCCTCCTCAATTCATTCTGCACATTACATGCCAGTGATCATTTTAAGACAGATGTGATCATCTCAGTTCCCTGCTTAAAATACACTAAGGTCACACTCACTCCTCTTAAAATTGTGAAAAAAAAAATCTATAGACCTCAATTCATCTGTGTTCTCTCTACATTTCTGTCTCCTCAATCATTTGTGCCATAGTCACAGTGGACTAACCATAATGACCTTTCTTCAATTTTGCCAACCCACTGGTTCTCAAAGTATATTCTTTGGACCAGCATGACCTGAGAACTTGTCAGAAATGCAATTAGCTCAAATTCTTGGACTCTGCCCCAGGCCTACTTTAGAATGGGACTCAGAAATTCATGTTTTAATAAGCCCTCCAGATAATTCTGATACACTCTAAAGCTTGAGAACCAGTGAACTTTGCACATACTGATTCTTTCATTGTTTTCCTCCTTCCATTTTCTTACTTTCTAAATGTTTTCCATATTTCAGCTCAAATTGTATTTCTCCTGGGGCATCTTTCCTGTTGCTTCATCTTTCCCTATGTTGAGTTTATATTTTCTTGTTATAAACTCTTACAGCTTCCTGCATTTTTCATTCAAACCAACTGTTACAACATATAATTACATATTTTGTGATTAGTTGATTAAATGTTTGTCTGCCTAACTAGACTTTGCAAAACAGGAAGCCCTGGAAATGGTTAGATCCACTCATAATTTATCAAGAATCCTGGCACATAAAAGAGGCTTAATAAATATTATAAAGTTATTGTGAATATGTTAAACGCAGAGATAAAACAGTAGTGAAAAGACAAGGTAAAGGAAGGCAATTAGCATACCATCTTGTTAATGATGAGCATTCAGGGATTTAAGTAAGACAATAGATTATATGTCATTATATGAAACTTACTGAATCAAAATGTCTGCTAGACATTCTAAGCCAGTACCATTTAAGAATATTAATGAAATTCAAATATACTAATTGCTGATAATCACTAATGACTTTAATGAAAGGAAAAAAGTGCTTAGTCACACAGAGCATAATTACATAGAACTCTTATAAACAAGGACCTTTGTTAAGTTTTTTTTTCTTAATTTCTTTTTCTCTCAGAGCACAAGGAGCTTTGTTCAATCTGTGCTTGTCTTGCATATGTTCTATACAAAAATTTTATAACATTCAACAAAAATCAAGTAATAAAAGAGACTGAATAGGCAAATGTTTTATCTTTGGGAACAGCGATTTATTGGAAAGAGCTCAAACTAAACTCCTGGAGCCCTGGTTCCTTAAATTCTGAATTACGTTGCCTGGTTGCTAAGCAACATGGGTGCCTCATGGAGGAACATTCTTTCAACACAGATTTAGCTGGAACTTTCCTACCTGAGAGACATAGAAGTTGAGGTCATCTGGCCACAGGCATGCATGAAAGGAGAAAGATGATGACTTAAGATCTGAACTGTGACAAAGGTCTGGATTGACTGATAAGGCAGCACTTGTTCATCTGCATCCCTCTGCAGAGGCTTGGGCAGAACTAAAAAACTCTATCTTAATAAGTTATGTATTTAGGTCACTGGTTTTAAGAAAGAAAAGGACAGCTTAGAAAAGTGACCTAGAAAATCAAAAAGTTAGGGCTTAATTGGAAGAAAAAAATGAAAAAAGTAATAGGTCTTACTCTTGGTTTGCCAAGGAAGGTTGTGAAATTGCATCCTTTTGTCCTTTCTTTATGCCCACTAAACGGAGATTAGATCCAGGTCTCTGTATGATGACTGGTATAAAAATAAGGTCACCCTGGCTTAGTTCTCCTCCAAACGTCCTTTTCTATGAAAAAGATAATTTAAATTTGATGTGGTAATATACATACAGTAAAAGACTCTGAAATTAAAATCTACTAGGGCATTTTCTGGATAAAAAATGTCTGTTCCTTTTCAGAAGCCTGACTCTCAAGGATCCTTATTTGATAATCCATGTTACTCTTCTTCCTCATTGTTGGTGGGCCATTTACATTTCTGATATCATCCCCACTCTCCTTTTTTTAGTTCATGCCTCATTAGCTACCTGGAGTCTAGACCGTGAAAGAGCCTCCTAAAAGATCTTGAGTTCTGCTGCCCCTCTAAGTGATGTGCCAGGCTACCACTCAGGCTGAAGTTTCTACAGTATCAATCTTATTATGCCATTTGTCTATCCTTCCATGGTTGGTTAATGGCCAAATCTCTCAGTCTAGGATTAAAAGCGTTCTGTAATCCAGTAACAGATTACTTATTTATTCTTATCTCCTACCAAAACATGCCTCCACCACCAAATCCTATGCATACTTAGTCCACAAGCACAGGTAGTTCAAGCATAAGTTATTCTTTAAATTTCTTTGAGTATATCATGTTGTTTAACACCTCAAGGCCATTATATTTGCAGTGATCATTTGCCCAGAATGTCCAATTCCTTCTCTAGAGTCTTCTGCCTGATTAATTCTTAGTCCTCCTTCAAGACAGCTCATGTTCCAACTCCCCTTTAAAACCTTTCCCAAACATCCCTCCCCTCTTCTCAATAAGCATAGTTATCGCTCCTTTTGTAACACTCTCGTTGTCTCTGTGCATTTGTCAACATGTAAGATATTATATAAATTTTGTGGGGTTTCAAAATTAATTTTCTAAAAGAACTATTTTATCTATGAGATGGTTTATGTAACCCTCATGGTAACCACAAAGCAAAACTCTGGAGCAGAGACATGACACATAAAGAAAGAGGAGACTAAGCAAAAACATCATGGAAAACTAGCAAATTACAAAGATAGACACAAAGAGAAGAGAACAAAAATGGAGAGAAAAAATAATCAGAAGGCAAAAGATAAAATGGCAGTAGTAAGTACTTACATATCAATAATCACCCTAAATGTAAGTGCATTGAACTCAGCAATCAAAAGGCACAGAGTGGCTTTATGGATAAAAAACAAGACCAACTATATGCTGCCTACAAGACATTTATTTCAGCTCTAATGATACACACAGGTTCAAAGTGAAAGGATGGAAAATGATATTCCAATTAAACAGAAACAAAAAGAAGGTGAGTGTAGTCATATTTATATTAGAGAAAATAGACTTCCAACCAAAAACAATAACAAGAGACAAAGAAGGTCATTATATAACGATAAAGGGGTCATTATAACAACGGTAAATATATACACTCCTAACATCTGAGCACCAAAATACATTAAGCAATGAATAACAGCTCTTAAGATAGAAATAGACAACAATACAATAATTGTAGGGGGCTTCAATGCCCCACTCTCAGCAATGAATAGATACAGACAGAAAATCAACAAGGAAATGTTAGAATTGACTCACATATTTGAACAAATAGACTTAACAGACATATACAGAATATTTCATCCAACAGCAGCAGAATACTCATTTTTCTCAAGTGCACATGGAACATTCTCCAGGATAGATCACATGATGGGCCACAAAACAAATTTTAGCAACTTTAAGAAGACTGAAATCATACCAACTATCTTCTCTGAGCTCAATGTTAGGAAACTAGAAATTAACAACAGAAAGAAAGTGAGAAGACCTACAAATATATGAAAACTAAACAACATATTTCTAAATAACCATTAAGTCAAAGAAAAAATCAAAAGGAAAATAAAAAATTATCTTCAAACAAATAAAAATGAAAACACAACATATTAAATATTGTGGCATGCAGCAAAAGTAGTTCTGAGAGGGAACTTTATAGCAATAAATGCATATATTAAGAAATTAGAAAGATCTCAAATAAACAACCTAAATTTACACCTCAAGGAACTAGAAAAATAAGAACAAATTAAGCCCAGATTTAGCAGAAGGAAGGAAATAATAAAGATGACAGTGGAAATAAATGAAATAGAGATTAGAAAAACAATATAAAAGATCAGTGAAACTAGGAGCTCATTATTCTACAAGATAAACAAAATTGACAAACCTTTAGCTGGACTAAGAAAAAAAGAGAATCAAATAAATAAAATTAGAAATCAAAGAGGAGACATTACAACCAATGCTACAGAAATACATAGAATCATAATAGACTACTATGAACAATATATGACAATGAATTACATAACCTAGAAGAAACAGATAACTTTCTAAAAACATGCAACATACCAAGACTGAATCAGGAAGACATAGAAAATTTGAACAGACAAATAATGAGTAAAGAGATTGAATGAGTAACCAAAAAACAACACAGAAAACTTCAGAACCAGATGGGTTCACTTGAGAATTCTACCAAACATTTAAAGAAGAATTAACATCAATTCTCCTTAAACTCCTCCAAAATATCAAGGAGGAGGGAACATTTCCAAACTCATTCTACAAGGCCAGGATTACTTTGATACAAAAACTTGATAAGAATATTATAAGAAAAGTATACTATAGACCAATATCCCTGATGAATATAGATGCAAAAATTCTCAACAAAACATTAGCAAACTGAGTTCAAGAACACACTAAAAGAATTATACACTATGACCAATTAGGATTTATCCCTGGGATGTAAGGATGGTTCAACATAACAAATCAATAAATGTAATACATCACATAAATAAAATGAAAGATAAAAATCATATAATCTCAATAAATTCATAAAAAGCATTTGGCAAAATTCAGCATCCTATCACGATAAAATCCCTTAACAAACTTGGTATAGAAGAAACATACCTTAAGATAATAAAGGCCATATATGACAAACTCACAGCTAACATTATACTCAATGGAGAGAAATTGAAAGCATTTCCCCTAAGGTCAGGAATAAGGCAAGGATACGCACTTTCACCACTCTTATTCTGTATAGTACTAGAAGTCCTGGTTAGAGCAATCAGGCCAGGCAAAGATATAAAAGACATCCAAATCAGAAAGGAAGAATTCATTATTTGCTGATGATATGACCCTATATAACAGAAAATCTCAAAGAATCAGTCAAAAAGCTGTTCAAATTAATCAGCAATTTCAGTTAAGTGGCAGCATACAAAGTCAACATGAAATCAATTTCATTTCTTTACACAAATAATTAAGCATCTGAAATAGAAATAAAGAAAACCATCCCATTCACAATAGCATCAAAAACAATAAAATACTTAGGAGTAAATTTAACCAAGGAAGTGAAAGATCTACACAATAAAAAGTACAAAAGTTTGCTGAAATAAATAGAAGATACAAACAAAAGGAAAGACATCCATATTCATGGAGTGGAAGAATCAGTATTGTTAAAATGGCCATACTACCCAAAGCCATCTACAGATTCAATGCAATCCCCATCAAAATACCAAAAGCATTCTTCACAGAATACCAAAAGCATTCTCCAAATTCTTCTATTTGAAGAAACAATCCTAAAACTTGTGTGGAACTACGAAAGACCCCAAATAGTCAAAGCAATCCTGAGAAAAAAGAACAAAGCTGGAAGTATGCTGCTTCTGGATTTCAAACTATACAATAAAGGAATAATAATAAAAGCAGTATGGTGCTGACACAAAAATAGACACATCAACCAAAGAAATACAGTAGAGTTCACAATTAAACCCTGGTAAATACAGGCAACTAATATCTGACAAGGGAACCAAGAATATTCAATGGAGAAAGGATAGTCTCTTCCACAATTGACAGTGGGAAAACTGGAGAAACACACTCAGAACAATGAAATTGGACCCCTATCTCACCACAATCACAAAAATTAACTAGAAATGGATCAAAAACTTAGACATAAGACCTGACACCATAAAACTCCTAGAAGAAAATGTAGGGAAGAAGCTCATCAACACTGCTCTTGGCAATAATTTTTTGGGCATGATGTCAAAAGCACAAACAACGAAAGAAAAAAGTCAACAAATGAGACTATGTCAAATTCAAAAGTTTCTACACAGCAAAAGAAAACACTTAACAAAATGAGAAGACAATCTACAGAATGGGAGAACACTTTTGCAAACCATATATTGGATAAGGGGTTAATATGAAAAATGTATAAAGAACTCAGTCAACTCAATAACAACAACAAAAAACAATCAAATTAAAAAATGGGCAGAAGAACTAAATAGAAATTTCTCCAAAGAGGATATCATGGCCAACAGACACATGAAAAGATGCTTAACATCCTTTATCACTGGGGAAATGCACATCAAAACTACAATGAGATGATACCTCACATCTGTTAGAATGGTTATCATCAAGCAGATAAGAGAACACAAGATGCTGGTGAGGATGTAGAGAAAAGGGAACCCTTATATATTGATGGTAGGAATATAAATTGGTCCAGCCACTTAGGAAAACAATATAGAAGATCCTCAAAAAATTAAAAATAGATCTATCATACAACCCAGTAATTCCACTTCTGTTTATATAACCAAAGGAAATGAAAACAGGGTTTTGACAAGATATATGCACTTTATGTTTATTGTATCATTATTCGTAATAGCCAAGAGAGGGAAACAACACAAATGCCCATCAGTGGGTAAAACAGATAAAAAAGATGTGGTACATATACACAATGAAATATTATTCAGCCATAAGAAAGGAAGATATCCCTCCATTTGCGACAACATGGATGGATCTTGAGCGCATTATGTTAAGTGAGATAAGTCAACAAAGACAAGTACTTTATGGGGGGCTGGCCCCGTGGCCGAGTGGTTAGGTTCGCGCGCTCCGCTGCAGGCGGCCCAGTGTTTCGTTGGTTCGAATCCTGGGCGCGGACATGGCATTGCTCATCAGACCAAGCTGAGGCAGCGTCCCACATGCCACAACTAGAAGAACCCACAACGAGAAATATACAACTATGTACTGGGGGGCTTTGGGGAGAAAAAGGAAAAAATAAAATCTTTAAAAAAAAAAAAAAGACAAGTACTTTATGATATCACTTAAATGTGGAATCTAAAATGTTAAAACTGTAAAACATGGAGAGTAAAATGGTAGTTACCACGGCATGGTAGGGGGGAGGCTGGATGAGTGACAGTGTTTAAGGGTACAAACTTATAGTGAATACTAAATAAGCATAGAGATCTAATGCACAGTATAATGAACGTAGACAGTAATACTGTACTATAATTATGTAACATGATAAATATTGCTACCCCGGCCACCATATTATATATAAATGTATCAATGTAACATGCTGCACACCTTAAATTTACATAATGTTACATGTGAAATTTATTCAATAAAAACATTAATTTTCTGTCCTTCTCCCCTAGATTGCTCCTTAAAGACAGTAATGTTGTCTAACAATGTTATGGCCAATGCCCAGCATAGGGAAGATCCTCAGTAAATATATTATGAATGAATATTTTTAAAATTTATTACAATATGATAATTTACATTGATAGCTCATTATTACATTAGACTGAACTGGGACTGTCATCTCTTTCTATTTCCAATGCCTACACAAGGCCAATCGGATTACAAGTGTTCAATAAAGCAGTTTGAATAGATGAAGTGGTAAGTAAAAACAAGATAAGCTAAACTGCTGAACTAGACGTAAACAATGTTGTAAAGAAGGAATAGTTTGCCTTTAGTCCCCACTCACTCTCCCTTTCACAAGCTGATGCTGTTAAACCCCGTTTTCCCTACCCCAGGTCCTATATTGTACCCATTCTCATTGATCTTTGCTTCCCCTCCCCCTTCTGATCAGTTTGGATAATCCTTGCTGTCTATGACTTTTATTGAGTTGCTGGTTAGTCGATGACTCAGGCATATTGGCACTTTAATAGGAGTGTCTTTGAAAATAAAAAGCTTTTAAGGTCCAAAAGAATAAATCATTAAAAAGGAATTTCAAACAATCTAATGAACATAATAGCTATTTGTGAAGGTATAGGATACAAACAGGAGAAAGAGGGAGGGGGAAGAAGCAGCAATTCACTGTCTCTGAGAAGGTACAGAGGTTCTACGAAATGAGGTCATTAACCAAGTGCGTAGATCACCATTTCCAATTCCTTGACCAGCAAAACAAAGTGAGCCTTGTAAATATCATCTTCTTTTTTTTGCAAGACACAGATTTATTCAAAACTGTAGAAAGCCATATTTTTACATAAGATTCTATGACTTAGTTTTTAAAGTTATGTATTTTAAAGTAAAAAGAGCTTTTGACGGCCCTATTTTTTTTGGTGAATTCCATCTTAATATTTTCATTTTATGTGGCACAACAAATTATAATGGGACCACTTTTAATCAACTTGTTTTTTCATCCTGTTAATTTCCATGTCTATTTGGGACATCCATTAAAGTCAATATCCTTAATTTAATGGAAGATTTCCTTTTGAAGTTGCTACATTTTTTCTGTCTAAATTAACACTGAGGATATGTAATGGATGTGTTAAATAGATAATGCTATTAATGGGAAAACTGCATAAATTAAATACAAGCCAGATAATTTTCATAGCATCTGTTTTATTTTCAACAGTTTACATTCTCCCATGCAATGAACCAGCAATCCGAAGAAAACCGACCTCTACCCTGTTTTGTCTATTACTCTAAATTTATAATCACTATGGCAAAAATTTTAGTTACTAAACTCTATTTTTCTTTTGATATGGATTTAACAGAAGAAAGAATATAAGCTAATGTTGAGTCTAACATGGGCAACACCTTCACACACAAAACACAAATAACCCAGGGATTTGGGTAGATTTTATGTGGCAATCATTACTTAAGAAACCTCTAAGATGAATAGTGAATTAAATTTTATGGGATGAGATTTAAGGTTTTTAAAACGTTTAAAGGAGATAAAAAGTACAATGCTTTGTTCCAATTTTATACTTTCTCTTTAGAAACAAAACAGCAAGATCAATATATAAAAGAAGCAGTAAAAATTTAAATTGTTTGTGGTTTTCTGTTTTGCTTTTGACATCCGAAGGCATTTAGAAATAGACACAACTTGTGAGATTCTTAAACTGATGATTATATATTTATAATGTATTGATTTTATAAAACATATGGCCAGTTATGTATCCTAAGTTTCTGTAACCGACATCGTTTTTCCTTACCAGTAAATGCAAGATGCCTATTTCTTACTTATTTTAGTAACAAGAAAACTCTTAGGAAATGGCCCTCACAAAACATGTTTTTTAGTCCCCTAAAAATAGAAGCTAACAATGCTTGAGATTCATTAATTTGATTATTCTGGCAGTATTTATGTTCACTCGGGGGAAATAATGTTAATTTTATATTTCCAAGCCCTCATGCTCTTATTCTGTTTTACTTTGTGTCTTTCATATATGAATATACACACACACAATGTTAAGCTTCTTCTTGGCAATCAAGCAAGAGATTTTTCTGTTGTTCAATCTATATATTAAGAGACTAAACAATCTATCACCGAAAGGTTAATGAGCATCAAGATTAGATGGAACCCAAGGGTTTTAATGTTCACTCAGTGATTTTAACTGTGGCCTTGGCTCCTGGCTGTAACTGTACCTGTGGAAAAATATCTCAAACTGCAGAAGAGCATGATGAAACCACAGGTGCAATAAAGGTCACTGTGTTTGGATGATAAATGTGCTCACCTACCTATCCATATTTTTTTATGGGTAGAATTCTTTTAAAAATCAACAAAAATGCTTCCAATTTGGTGTCGGGAAATATTTTATACCTCTGTGGATTTTTCTTTTTTCAGTGTATTTAAAGACTAAAATTTAGGTACTCAATCAGTAATTTCCAAGTGACATCATTAATAAACTCAAATGTGCCAAAGGCTTTGACCAAAAACAAACAAAGAAGAAAGCTATTATTTCTGTTATATTAAATACATGATCACATGGATTGTTTTGGCTATATTAATATCATAAAATAGCTTTTGGATTTTTAATGTTACGACCCATTGACAATATCCGCTGAAGACCTGGGTACCTAATTGTTAAAATGGATATAAAAGGAGCCACAAACAAGTTAACTAAAAATAAGTGTCATTAGGTCCTCCCTTCTTTCTTAAAATTGCAAAACCCAGAAAGCTTGACAGAGTGTGTAGCTGGAAAAGAAACAAAGAGTAACAGGGTTTTGGTGGCTCACATTGTGCATGGGTTCCAGTCACTTAACCATGGATATCACTGCATGTGTCAGGCTCTCTGAGAGTCACTAAGGACACAAAGATAAGCATTAATGAGCGAGAACACTAGAATCCTAACAGTGATGGAAACCACATACTGTATAAAAGTCAAAGTTTAAGTCTTAAAAGAAAAAGAGAGAGAGAGAAGAAAGGAAAGAAAATGGTTGCTATGGACCATTTAAACCCACCTGACGTATGCATAAGCCACTCTGGCTGCCTAAAATAATCTCTTCCACAGCACTTTTCTGTGCCACACATTTAGTACCCACCTACACTGATTTGCATTGTTATTTGTTCCTGCAGGGATTTCTTTATAACTTTTAAGCTAGTTTATAAAATCCTGTAAAATGAGGGTGGTTCTTGATAACGTTTTGATTGTCCCCTCTCTCCAAGGCATTGATCTGTCTCTTCCATAATTGGTGCTAAATTAATATTTATCGAATTTTTTATAGAACCAAATATAGCCTGATGCAATCAATAGAAGCTTAGTACATGTTCTTGAATATAATTTAAAAATATAACTGATAATCAGACAAAATTATTCTGTAGACTATGTTATTATACAAAAATACCCCAGAAAATAAAATTGGGAGCATACAAATTGGTTCAAGGGGCTTAAAGTAGTAGGGCTTTTAAAACTATTGTTATTTTTTGCCCAGCTTCCAGCAGATCTATAGGAGGAGATAGAGCTCCAAGCTTCTACAAAATGCATTCCTCCCCAGGCTGAACCTCATCTGTGCTCACCTGTACTCAAGCTGAGCTACAATGCCTGGCTTGTAACCTGATATTAGATGCAAGCATTAGGAAGCTCATGGAGCCTCAAGGCTAATGTGATGCCAAATCAAAGAGACAGACAATATAGATAAAGAGATAGAAACAGATAAAGAGATAAGGTAATGAGAGATTTTCTTAGAGGTTTTTGCCTAGGAAAAAGTTGTTTACTTGTGTTCAACTTCTAGGATGAGCTTTCACTGGAGTTCTCCAAATGTAAAAAGACAGTTCTCTTTCTGTAAAGGCTTTAGGGAAGCACTGATTTTCAAAAATTAGGAGTTAAATGGGAAACAAGTAAGTCACTGAGTTGAGAAGAGTTAATTGACTTAGTTATAAGGGGTACAGGCAAAACAAGCAGACAAAGTTAAAAAAAAAGTATTAAATCGATCCTCAACTGCTGTTCCTGGAGTTGTCTGTTAAGTTAAGGAGCTACCCTTATCATTAAATGATAATTCTAACCATTAGAAACGGGCCGATTTTTTGGGGGGGATCTGCCAAAGAGCCCCCAAATTGACTACTTCAGAGTTGTAAGGAAACGCTGCGCTGTAAAAATATATAACATGCTAAAAGCTAGAAAGACAGACAGGAAGATAGAAAGGTAGAAAGAGGAAAGGAAGAAAGGAAAAGGGAAAGAGGAGAAAGGGAAGGTGGGAAGGAGGAGGAAGGGAGGGAGGGAGGCATCTTGTCATAGGAAGTATATGTAGACATTACTGTAAAATGTAAATATATATATATACTTTTTTCTAAAGACATTTTGTCTCTAACCTTAGCTGCTGGAGTAACTTATGGAAGGAAAAAGCTTAGAAGCAAGAAGGAACATGGGGGACTGAAACCACCCTTGTCTTCTAGCAGTGAGGAAAGAGGAGAGCTCTCTCTGATAAAGGATGAGGTGGGCTGGGGGTGGAGCAGAGCACTCAACAATGCCAAACAAAAATAAGGAGGAGGAGAAGTCAGATTTAGAGTCCAGGGAAGAGGGCAAGGGTGGGTAAGCATTGTCATTGGTTTATTTCACTTTCTCCCTGGCTTTATACCCTCCATCAGATCAGTATTCTGTGCTCTTACGTGTTCATTCTTTAAAACATAATAGGCAAGGCCAAAAGCTATAGAGCACATGTCAGGGCAGAAGGAACATCCAAAATGTGCATTTTGAAATAATTTTCTAGAATGTGGCACATACCTCTGTTCTATACTTTCACTTGTTGGAAACAGTTATATTCAAAACCAATTACAGACAGCAACAATGGCACAGAGAGCATGATTCCTAAGAAAATAAATTTTACTGTTTTCAGTTTTCAGTACTTCTGTGTAGCAATGAAGAATACTTCATTTTAGTTCAGTATGAGTTTAACGTTTCTCTCTCTGATCTGGCCAATTATGTCTCATAGAAAATCATTGTTTTGCTAATTGCATATAATCTTACAGAAAATCAGAACTTGTGTATTATGAAAACATATAGTATAGAGACATGAAATAATGAAGAGGTTAAACAGAAGAGAAACCCATCTGCCTTTTATTCATATACTCTTTCAAATCCACAAAATAGTAAGTTATACACATATTCTTCAGATTTTCCATTCTTTTTCTCTGCCAGCATTTGTCAAGAAAGGAGCAAGTGGTGAATATGCTCGTGGTTAGATTATTTGAACCCAGTCCACCGGAGAATGATAATTTGGACATTTTCTGGCTTAGACTGAGTTTAATGCACTGTTAAATTTCTCCCTTCCTATGTAAAAGCAGATGATCTCATTTTCTTAAGTGACAAATGGATTCTGTGCAGTATAGCTCATTCGTAGTGAACTTTACAAATGACTCACACCATATATGACTTGTGTAATTACATTTACATTTGCTTGTCATATTTACTCTAAAATGTCACTGAGTACTTTTTAAAGTAGCTCTATATGGCAAACTAAAGATGAGAAAACTGTAGCTATTCATTTCAGATTAATTCCAACCCTGATTAGGTCCCTAAGAAAAATAAATCAAATTCATTTGCTAGGGTTAACTGGAGTGGTTCACTTGGGAGTTTTGTTCTCTCCTCTCTCTCTCTGCTTCTCTCTCTCTCTGTTTCTCTCTTTCCCCCAGAAGAATCACTGCCTCAAAGTCACAGTGAAAGCCAATTACCATGTTGGCATTTCACTTGGAAAGGTCACATGGCATAGTGAAAAGAGCACTGAACTTATAATTACAAGTCCAAGGTTCAAAGCCTGGTTCTCCTCCTGTCTAGTGGGATGAGTATGGGATAGCAGTAGTATCTCTAAACGCCTGCTGACCTTCAACCAGCAATGTGACCTTGAGCAAAGACAGTGGGTCTCAGTTTCCTCATGCCACTTTTCTAACAGTTTTGTAATGATCAAAAGAGATTATACCTCTGAAACATTTACAAAAATTCTAAATCTATACATAAATGGGGAGGCTTAAATAATTACTAAACGAAAAACATCTTCTTTGCATGTAATACTGTCTTATGATAGCTGGAAGGAGCTTAAAAATTCACCATATGTATGCCTGTGCACGCTTGATTGGCACCCTTGAAATGTGTTTTTCATTCTTCATGCATCTCACAGCAATAGACAAGAGACTGAGATTGCCTGGAAAATCATGGTGGGAGAGCACTAAATGTCACTTGAAAAAAGATTTTCCCAAAATTGCATAAAGATATATGGGAAGAGTTGGCAAGAAAATTAAAAAGCCAAAAATATGAGTTTCAGGGCATATCTAGAGTGAGACAAGGGGACAGTTAACCCAATATAGCTGAGGAGGAAGGACCCAGATACGTGTGGGGAACATAGCTACCCCAGCCACCATATCTGATTTCACAGTTTGCAGAGGTCGGGTTAGGAAGTAGTGCATGCCATATAGATTCCATCACTTTCTGGCTCAATACCATTTGGCAAGTATCGTTTTTTTCCTCCCATAACCACCCTCATGGATTTTAGTAACTGCAGCAGTACATCCCGCTGCCCTCAGTCTTATTTGACTTGATCTTACTTGATGCATAGACAAGCCTTTGTAAGTTGGCTCAAAGCAATGAGATTTCACTTGTCTTGTCCAAATACTTTAGTGTGATTATAATAGGCAATGGTGACTGTAAAACTGAGAAATCAAGTAGAATGTGATGAATGTTTTTAGAGACTATTACAAACTAAAACCGTCAAAGTTTCATCCATTACCAAATTCTCAGCCTAGGTTAGAAGAAACCACAAACATTTGAAGTCCAACAAACAATTGCTTGGATCCTATTCATAGTGTCATTCATCTCACTGTCATTGAAGACAGCTCTTTCATCTTGAATAACTCAAATCATTATAGACATCAAAAACTCTTTCCATGGGCCTACTAAATATCTGTCTTACCCGGGGTCAGGGGAAATAAACCTACTTGTTTATTACTACGATGATTCTTTAAATACTTGATAATATTCTAGCATTTTTCCCTTTGGCCAAGCTAAATATTATTCCTTCACCAAGTTCATGTAGATTATTATTCATGCATCATTTTAGCTACTCTCCTATGAACATGTTCCAGTTTGTCTACATTTTTTCCATTGTAATACTTGTAAGTGGATATCATAAGTCAATTGTTTAACCATTATAATACTGTTGAATACCTGCTCTCTTATTCTACTTATTACAATTCTATTATTTTAGTACATATCGCATTAGCTTTTAGATTGTTCTCACGATACAGCTGACCATTAAACCCGAGTCTATTTTTAAATTTTTATTATTAAATAATTTAAATATATGCAAAAGAAGACTAATGTAATAAATCCCCCAGATATCTATCACCCAGTTTCAACAATTTTCAACTTCCAGGCCATTACGAGTCATATAAGCTATGAAGTTGGTTGACTATTATCTATAATGTAATGAAGAGAGAGTACAAGTTTCTAAGCAAGACATATTAAACTAGAAATTGCACTAGCAAGCATATGCAAGCAATTATGGGAAGAAAAAACAATGCTTACCAAGTCACAAATGTACGCTTGACCAGAAGTATGCTTTAGAAATTTCACTTTTGCTATAACATATAGAATATAATGAATTATGAGAAGAGTGGTAGACAGAATAATGGCCTACCCAAAGATATTGACATCCCCCTAAATATGACTATGCTAGGTTACACGACAAAGAGAATTAAGTTTGCAGATGGAATTCAGGTTGTTAACCAGCTGACCTTAAAATAGGAAGATTATCCTAGATTATTTAGGTGAACCCAATATAATAACCACATATGTGGAATATGAGAACAGAAGAGAGTCAGAGAAAGATGTAGATATGGAAGAGTCACAGAGAGATGCAATGTTGTTAGCTTTGGAGATATAATGGGGCCACAAGCCAAGCAATGCAAGTAGTCTATAGAAGTCAGAAAAAAGCAAGAGAACGGATTCTCTCTAGAGCCTCCAGAATGAATGTGGCCTTGCTGACACCTTCATTTTAACCTGGGGAGACCTGTGTGGGACTTCAAGTATACAGAACTGTAAGACAATAAATTTATGTTGTTTTAGGCCATTAAGTTTGTGGGTATTTGTTGCAATAGCCATAGAAACTAACTCAGGGAGGCAAACTCTAATGTTAATTAAGTTGTCCAGAATATGCCAAAACTGATGACTGTGTCTTTTATATTTCCATTGGTATAATTAACTAAATTGTGTGAGGGTACAGAATAAATCACGTGGAGTATCACACAGTGGTTAAGGGTATGATTTTGAAGTTACACTTACTGCGTTCAAATTGTGGCTTTGCCGGTTACTATCCACATGGCCTTATACAAAGTACTTAATCTTCCTTTGCTTCATTTTTCTAACCTGAAGAATTTGTATAAAATCTCATAGATTATGAGGATTAAGAATGTTATAGTATGCATGTAAAGCACATAGCAGTGGCTTGCACATAAAGTTATAAATAAGTAATTATCATTAGTTTAATATTATAAAATTATTTACACATTATCGTAACTTCTCTTCAAGCAGAAATTGCCCCTAAATCCAGCTTATTTTAATTACCTTGTCAACAATGAAAACATCAGAAGACTTGTCAAATGCCTGGCTGAAATCCAGACCCTCTCTACAGTGTCTCTAATATCCCCTGATCTATTAAGCTACTAACCCCATTAAAAGAAGAGATTGAATTAGTCTGACATGACTTAGTTTGTGTGAACCCTTATTGAAGCTGAGTGGTGTGTGTTCCTTCTTGCAAGTACTCACTAATAATTTCCTTTATAATTGGTTCAAGAATTTCATCTGAAATCAATGTCAATCTGATTTGGCTAATGTTTGCCCAATGTCCCACTCTTCTCTTCCTTGTTTCATTCCAGAAACTCATGCTTAGTGTTTCTTGTGATATAAGATACTGTGAAAGCCTAGAAGCAGCTCACAGGCTGGCAAAGGTCATCCTCACAGTTCCAGAACCTCCTATTATCCATGATTTCTGGAGATCATAACAGTGTTTCCAGAGTTTATAATTTTTAGATTTTTAAAAAAGGTTTAAATATTTTAATAGAATGGATTTTCAGTGAGAAAGTTAACAACTAGCCAAGCTTATGTATCCAGGCTTTTCCATTTTTCCAGCCCTCTCTTCACCCTCCCAAAGTTACAAGGTCTGACTCACAATTGGAACCAGCTTCTGAAGCATACAATGTCACTTCCCTTTATTTTATTCTTGTGGTAAAAAACACACAAGATGAAACATGAAATCTACCCTCTTAATTTTTTAAGTGAATATACAATATTTTTAACTATCTGCACAGTGTGGTACAGAAGATTTCTAGAACTTTTTCATCTTGCGTGGACGAAGCTCTATACTCATTGAACAGCAACTCCCTAACCCCTGACCCCAGTGTCTGGCAACCATCTTTCTACTTTCTGCTTCTGAAAGTTTGACTATTTTAGATATGTCAAATAAGTGGAATCATGCAGTATTTGTCCTTCTGTGACTGGCTTATTTAACTCAGCATAATGTCCTCAAGGTACATGCTTGAGGCATATGACAGAATTTTCTTTTTTATGCTGATTCATATTCCATTGTATTTACATACCACATTTTTTAAAATTTAGTTTTATTTTTTTCTAGCTTTACTAAGATATAATTGAAATATAACTGTGTAAAGTTTAAGGTGTGCAATGTGATGATTTGATACAAAATGATTACTACAATCAGGTTAGTCAAGACATTTGTCACCTCACATAATTACCATTTTAGTTTCTTATTGTTATGGTAAGAACATTTAAAATCTACCCTCTTAGCAACTTTCGAGTTTATAATTTTATTAACTATAGTCACCATGCTATACATTAGATACCCAGAACTTAGTCCTCTTATAAGTAGAAGTTTGTACCCTTCGACCAACATCTCTTTTCCCCCAAGCCCCAGTGCGTGCCACCAATCTGCTCTTTCTATGAGTTCAGCTTTTTTAGATTCTATATATATATACGTGAGATCATATAGTGTTTGTTTTTCTCTGAGCTATTTCACTTAGCATAATGTGCTCAAAGTTCATCCATGTTGTCACAAATGGCAGGATTTACTTCTTTTTCGTGGATGAATAATATTCCATTGTTCATATATATCAGATTTTCTTTTTTTAGGAAGATTAGCCCTGGGTTAACATCTGCGCCCATCTTCCTCTACTTCATATGTGGGACGCCTGCCACAGCATGGCTTGACTAGTGGTGCGTAGGTCTGTACCCAAGATCCGAACTGGCAAACCCTGGGCCACCGAAGTGGAACATGTGAACTTAATCACTGCACCATCGGGCCGGACCCCCAGATTTTCTTTATCTATTCATCCATCAGTGGACACTTAGGTTATTTTCACTTCTTGGCCATTGTTAATAACACGTCAATGAACATGGGAGTGCACATATCTATTCAAGATCCTGCTTTCAATTCTATTGGATAAATACCCAGAAGTGGAATTGCTGGATCATATGGTGGTTTTATTTTTAATTTTTTGAGGAATTTCCATGATGGGTTTACCATTTTATGTTCTAGATTTGTTTCTTAACTGGAGCTTCCATCTATCACCATTTGGTTGACACTAGTACTTTCTCACACTCGCTATCTCCAAACATCTGCCGAGGAACTGTGAGCCACCATGACTGAAATATTAATTACTTACTTAAACAAATAATAAAGGCAAATTTAGAATTAGTAGGAGTGAAACAGGGAATTTCCCATATCAAGTTCTTATGTGACTGAGCATTGATAGTAAAAGAAACGGCTGATCTGATTTGTGATTTAGGTAATAAGGCTATCAATTTGCAGCTGTTCCCAACTGATAAATTCACAGTAGAAGAAAAACAGGATGGCAGAAATGATACGTATCACATTCAAACAGCTTCAGCATTTCAATTGTGGACAGGTACATGCAAATGGGTGAGACAGGAGCCGTGACTTAAGTAAATGTGTTAAGGAAAACACACAAACGAAGTGACAAAAACAGCCAAGCATAGAGAGTTCACTAAGAGAAAGCTTGACCACTTTGACTATGTCAGTTCTCTAGTTCCACCACGCTTCATAACATATTTAAACATAAAATACAGGTGACACATCCAACAACTTTCATTCATACTGTATGTGCATGTGTGTTTTTAAGAGAGCACTTGTTTGTGTGTTGTCTCCTGCATATATAAAAATAATGCCTTGTGATTCCTTAGGTGGATTCTGAATTGTATTATGGTGTTCCTTTCTTTGTCCAACAAGCAACGCTCACTCCTTATTTAGGAGTCAACAGATAACAGCGACTTGTTGCCAAAGTGTTCCCTTGGAATGTGTGTCACGTGGGAAGGATGTTCACATATAGTTGTTGATATATCAAAGATGCACACAATGATCTGTCAATGATAATTCTCATGGTGTAGTCATTGTCCCAGGGAATAATTTTCTATTAATACTAGTTAAAGTCAGATAATAACACATATTAGAAATCCAAACTTATCTAAACTGGTGGAAAATTACATTTTATTTCAAATGTAAAATGTTTTTCTCTTTCAACCTAATGTCTTTTTCCTTAAACATAGAAAGTAGTTTAAAAAGAAAAAGACAGCTATACTTAAAATGCCATGTAGACAAGTGACATATTTCTTGTTAAGTGATAGCAAATCACTGAAAAGATGATTAGATACCCAGTATGCACTAAATACATGCTTGAGTAATCCCAACATTCCAAGTCAGAGGTCTCTGGTGCTGTCCTCTCCATTCTGTAGGTGATGAAGTAATTTTTCTCAGCATTTTATTCAAAGTTAATGAAGGAATTAGGAAAATTTGTTTTCTAAGTCCTTCTGTGTTCCTTCCACCTTAACATGGTGGTTGCTCCCACAATTTCACAATAGTGAGAAAGAGATGAATTTTAAAGAAATTAGAAAATAAAGAAATCAAAGGAAACTGAATGTTGATAATCTCAATAGCCCTTGAAGTCTGTTTATCTACTACTAAACAGGCAATTCACTCAGAAGCTGGGGAAACCTTAATACACTCATCAAAGTCCTTTCTACAATTATGGAGGTATTAAGGAAAGTGCCCAACAGTGAGAGGTGAATCTTAAGTAGTTTAAAGATTGCATTTAGATAATGAAGATAAGAACAATAATACTTAATGCTACTATAGAGCCTTTATTCCTGGAGGCTCAGAGTATTTAACTAAAGGTCAAATGATATAAACCTCTGATAGGAGCGAAACTGGCCGAAAAAGTTTATTCTATTAATGTTTTGTGGTTTCTCCTGCCCTTTTATTTTCTTGAAGTAGAAACACACCCAATACCTATCTGTGAGCATTCTAGAACCGATTCTCTTTAAAAAGCAATGGGAGTATTTTCAACTTGCAGTAAAAGGAAATGCCTTAGTGCTAACTTTAAATAACTGTTGAGAATAATTGCATAAATTTAATTTCACTCCTAACACAACATTTTTTAAAAATCTACTTGGCCAACAGAAATACAAAAACATAGTGGCATGACTAATTGCAAGCAAACATTACAAAAATCCCATAAGAAAGGGGCTGGCCCCGTGGCCGAGTGGTTTAGTTCGCCCGCTCCGCTGCAGGCGGCCCAGTGTTTCGTTGGTTCGAATCCTGGGCGCGGACATGGCACTGCTCATCGAGCCACGCTGAGGCAGTGTCCCACATGCCACAACTAGAAGGACCCACAATGAAGAATATACAACTATGTACCAGGGGGCTTTGGGGAGAAAAAGGAAAAAAAAAAAATCTTAAAAAAAAAAAAAATCCCATAAGAAGGAGAAATGTTAAAACTTGCTCCTGATAGAGTAAAATAGAAGAGGACAAGCAACACCAGTATTTAGGTATTCTATGCCTTCTAAATTTTGCCAATTAGATATATCTCTATTTTCACAAGGTAGGGTAAAGCAAGCCACACTGGATGGCAACAGTATAAAATGAATGTAAATCTAAGCTTAAAGAAGTAATATAAAATTCTGCAGTGACAGACAAAATGATAAATCAAAATATTTTCCTTAAATATAAATAACTTTTTCTTATATGTAATTATAGATGTCTAAGTTTATATTTCATGGCATGTTAAACTGCATTGAATGTGACTGATGGAAAGACTATAATCTAATAAACCTTAGGAAGATTATAATCTTATATATGGGAAACTTGTATGTTTCCTGCTATTTACAGAATTGAAAGAATGCTGTGGATTGATTGATTTCATGAACCGCTTCAGTCTTGTAAATTCAGTTGGGGTATACAGATTAAAATCTAGATTTTTGAAGAGCTTAAGACTGTTCTTCAGACTCATTTTAATGAATAATTCAGTAAAATAAAAGGGTGCTTTTAAGTACATAAAATGAAAGGTGGCCAAAGTAAACAGTAACAATCATTCTAAGCCATTTTTTATGATATTGATTTTAAAAATAGAGGTTAGCTAAGAATTTTTAATTAGTAATCATCATACTCTTTTTATCTAATTTAATCATAATGTCATAAAAACTAACCTAATTGATTAAAAACATACTAAATGTTAACTAACATTTTGGCCTTTAAGCATCTGCTATGTTAGCATTATAAAATGCAAATGACTTTTTTCTCTCAATTGGCAGTTTTCTTTCACTATAAATCACCACCAACATATATATATATATATATATATATATATATAACTCCAGCAAAAAAGAAAGTCACGTTGTAGCAACCACACAGTGATATTTAAGACAAACAGTAGAAGCTAAGAAGAGGACTTCTATTTTAAATTGATATCTCTATAGGAGTTTCTAATTTAGTTTAGAGTAGATTTCATAAAAATACTCATTAAGACCATGGACAGAAATTACAACCAAAGAAATGTCTCAGAATTGTCATATATTTAGGGGAAAAAATGACACTAATTGAAGCTATGAGCTACCTGAAGGAAAAGCTGTTCGAAATTAATCTTGTAATTTTCCTGCCCAATCCTATCTCAGCCTCTCCATCTTTACACTAGTGGGAAAAGTAGATAGGGAAAATGAAGAGTAATGTGTTCACAGCTGGAATCCTAAAACAAGACCCCACTGGCCCATTTGGCAAGTCAGTGCTGATGAGCCATTGCAGCATCCGTGCACAGGTAAGCCTGTGTAGGTTACTCAGGAGACAAGAAGAAAGGGGAAGGTATTAGGAAAATTCAGGAAGGGACCTGTAGTTTGTTTTTTGACTTGTTTGTTTCACACGGTGGGTTTCACAATGTAGAGAACCAAGCAGTGCCTGGAGAGGAAGGATACCATCCTAGAACAGCAGAAGAATTACAGTGAGTAGCTATTATAACAGGGAGCTCTTCATGGCTACTCATCCTTTACCTTGAAATTTTATACATATGCCTATTTATAATACGTATCCAAACACACGTGCAAAAAAAGGCAATCCATTAATATGAGAGCATTGGACAAATCCGTTATCTGGACATTCTTTAAGGATAAGTAAAAACAAACAAAAGACAACAAGCTACAACAACATTGGTCCTGTGATTAGAAAAAGAGGAAAAGAAAAGCTTCTTCATGATTTGGGGGATGGTCTTACCTTTGAATATGACCCAATAGAAGCTTCAGAAAGAAAACACAGAAAACTGACCTACCAAATAGATCATAATAGAGCATGGTCCCTATAGATCAGAGCAAAGCAGAAAGAATAGACAAATTTTAAAAATTAAAGTAATAAATTTAAAGGAGAAACACAAAAAGGAAGATAATAAAGAAAGTAAAACAACAACAACAACGGAATTCCAATACAATTTGGAGACAAATAACAAACATAATGTTGCAGAAACTGCTATGGAAAACAAACTAGCTTAAAAAGAAGTAAAAATAGATTAATGACATAGAGTAGGACGGATCTGCTAAAGAGAACAGTATATGACAAGTGGATGTTTCCAACGAATGATGAAAAGTAAAAGGAACAGAAGCAAAAAAGCAATGTCGTATTAGAGGACGATATTCATAAACTATTTAAAAAATGATACACACAGGTTTTAAAACCTCATTATTTTTCAGGGCAACATGTCCAATACATCAACATACCATTGCAATGTTTTTGAATTGTAAAGTTCATAGGCAGGGAAAAAAATACATACAAAGGAATAAAAATTTGCCTGCTTTCAAAATTTGACACTGCAAAATTTAATTTTGAGAAGGAAATGGAACAGTATTTGTATAGTTCTTAGGAACTAAATACTGTAAGAAGTTCAAACTCATCTTAACTGTCCTGTCTCCCATTTTCTTAGACTTCCTTGCAGCCAGCAGTGCTCTCAGGTTCTGTTCCTGCTCAATGATATCTCAGTTCCGGAAGCCAGCCAGGGTGGAGCCACAAAAATAAAGTTACAAGTGTGACCACATTACTTCTCTTTAAACATTGGGAAAGGAAAACAGTAAGGAGGCAATTGATCAATTAATTTATTGCTCATCCATATAATGGAAAATCGTTGGCCATTTAAAATATTTTGAAAATGGGGGCCAACCCAGTGGCATAGTGGTTGGGTTCATGCACTCCACTCAGGTCTGGGGTTTGCAGGTTTGGATCCCAGGCGTGGACCAGGCTCCTTGGGCTGCAGTGTGGTGGCATCCCACATAAAATGGAAGAAGATTGGTGCAGATGTTAGTTCAGCAACAATCTTCCTCAAGGAAAAAGAGGAAGATTGGCAACAGATGTTAGCTCAGGGCCAATCTTCCTCACACACACACACAAAAAGGAAAATTGAAAATATGTTTATAATTAGTGTTAGAGGCCCCAGTGCCCTAGTGGTTAAGTTCCATGCCCACCACTTTGGTGGCCCAGGTTCAGTTCTCAGGCGTGGACCTACACACCACTTGTCTATCAGTGGCCATGCTGTGATGGCAGCTCACGTACGAAATAGAGGAAGAGTGGCAACAGATGTTCGCTCAGGGTGACTCTTCCTCAGCAAAGAAACAAACAAACAAAAAACATAAAAACAATACTATATGCATTAACTAGACCTTGCCCACATCACCAACATGTGAAAGCGGTTTGTTTACACACAGTGGTAGTATTATGAATATTTTTTTACTTCCTTTCTTAATTCAGTTCCTTTGTTCATTCCTTGCCATAACAACATGTCTTAATTTAGGCACTAATACAAAACAGGTGTTTTATTTTCCAAAGGAAAATTTGAAAGATAATGGATTTATAGCCCTGACCTTTCTAAACTGAGCTTATAGAAACAGTCTGTTAAGTGATTGTACCTTTCATTAACTAGATATTTACACTTGAATGGAAACAGCCATGCCTGCATTATGTGCTACATGATTACCATAATCCCTGGGGCTACTATCATAACTCTGATTAACATTTATATTAACCATGGGCTTCAGAATGCACAGTTGACAAAGAAACCTGGTATTTTATCTCATGCCAACAGCAATATATGCAAGATCAAGAAGGTGTGTTTGTGATTTTAGGAATTGTTGTTTGGAGGGCAATCTGGGTTGCTGTTGACAGCTTGGACTCTGGGGCTTGTACTCAGGCCTACTTCTAGCTCCAAAGTGGGCATGTTGATTGGATTTCATATTCATTGACTAGACGTTAAGATTTTTGTCTATTCGGTTCTGTTTGAAATCGAAACATCTCAATGTTTCCAAACTCTGAGGTGAATCTCTGTTTAATATGAAGAACCACACATTACTAATCTCTTTCGCCATTTTCCATATTTCTCAGAATAGTATTCCTTCATCTTTTCTCTTGGCCACTGGCTCCTAGTTAATTTATCCTTAATCCCTCAGGGAAAGCACATGAAAAACATCCAGGAGGAATTACTGCCCTATCATAATATTAGGAAGGGTTTTACTTTTTCTTTATCAGTTGACTTTGATTGCTTAATTTTTTAATGCTTTGTAAGCAACCTTAAATATTTTGTGAAGTAAAACAGGATGAAAATTAATGAAAACATGTACAAGACTAGAAGGAGAATCTTAAACTTCATGATTCATGAGACATGCTGGAGCAGATAAAAATCCCAGCCTACACAAACGTGGATGCTAATATCGCCGGTAGCAGTGACAGTCCTTTCCCAGTCATCACATGTTATTTACTGAAGCATGGTTAACATGCATTTGATAATTTTCCTTGGGTACTTGACTTCATCCTCAATGGTGTGCCATTGCTTTCAAAGTCCAAACTCCAGGATTAGTATGTAAATCTCTTCACATGGCCCTACCTATAATTCTAGCTTCCTTTATTCTTGCCTTTCCTACAGTTCCAGGATTTTTTAAATGCTCCAGCCACACTCAATGACTTACAGTTGTTGGAATTTGTGTTCTTCTTGCTGCATCTGCTGCCAGAAATGTCTATGACTCCTGACTTCCCAGTGATCAGCCAGCTCAGGCATCTTTCCATCTCACTTTAAGACATACCTCATACAGGAGGGCATTGCTGCTGGGGGACATGACCCTTTTCTGCTATCAGAGCCCACAGATAACTCCACTTTCTCTCCTAATTGGAAAAGGTAGGGACAGTGCCCTATTCAACAGTGTGTGCCCAGAGGATGGTATTTAGTAGCTGTTAGTAGGCTTTCTTAACACTAGAAAAATTATTTGTGATTTTATTACACAGGTAGGAGATGGAAGAAAAACAGTAGTTGTATGAGTGGGGATAAGTCTTTGTTACATCCCTCTGTTAAGCATATTGGGGTTAATTAAAATGCTGGCACGACCCAAACTAGTTTGGTGTAAAATGTGGACTTTTGTGAGTAAAAAATAAAGTGTTAAGTAATGTTAAAAGAATTGGAAAATGGAAAGTCAATAATTTTACTATTAATTTATACTATTTGTTCCTCAAATTCTACCTTGTATATTTTGATACATTCTTAATTCAAAAATACAGCTCAAATTTTAAGAAGCCATAAAATTAGAATTTCTTTTGTATGTACATAGGTGTCTTTTATTTATTTCCAATGAGATCAACTTAAATAATTCCAGTAAAGATCAAAAAGTACTATAACACTATTCACATACGAATACTTAGCAAAGTTTCTGTGTGTTTCAGGATTTCAGATAGAAAAATTTAGAGCAAGAGGAAAATAAACAAACAAACCTTCATCAAGTGGCCATTATATTTTACATGTGATCTATATTTTTTCTATTTAATAAGTCTTAGGCAAATCTGTTATTATTCCTTTTTTTTTGAAAGGTAAAATAAAAATTCAGCTCCATTCGAGTATTTCTCCAAAACACATCACTAGTTACTAGCAGAATTGGAAACTAAATCCATATCACATGACTTTAAGTCCAGTATGCTTTTAAAATATGCCTTATTGTGTCAAGAGGAAAATTTTCAGTTTTGTACCAAGGTGCTACATTGAGCTTGCGTACTTGATTACTTTCCTTTTCAAATGCTCATGGAAATCCAGAGGAAAGTATGGCAAGCTGGGGAAGTAGAACCAAAACGTAAAATCAGGAGGAAAAAAATGTCCTCAAATAAGAAATTGAGAAGTTTTCACAAGGTGTAGTAAAAATGGGACTCCAGTGAGAAAAGTGGTGATTATGACCCAAAATAATAAGAGCTAAGATTTTTTAAGAACTTAGTGTGTGCCAAATGAAAACATATACAAGACAGGAGGGAGAATTTTAAACTATATGATTTGTTAGACACACTATCTGCCAAGCACTGTAAACACCGCATGGTTTAACCTATTAGAGAAAAACCAGGGAAGGGGTAAGTGGATAAAGTGGACAATTTTTCTACAAATCCATATAATGGAATCAGGGAGACACTAAAATGATGACATAGATATCTGCTTATTGATATAGATATCTACTTATTAACATGCAAATATTATTATTATTGACACTATTGAACAAGATAAAAATAAGCTAAAGGTTAAGTTTACTATATATATATGGACTTTTGAGAGGCATAAATAAGAAAGAATAAGAGAAGAAAGAAGAGAATGAATATTTGTGCAGAAGAACACTGTGGTTGATCTTTCTAGTGCTTATTCAAAGCCATTTATCCTCTTTTCGGACATATGAGAGAGCACACTTACCCATCATTTGCCATTAGTCAGGTCATGTGACTAACTGTGGCTACTGGACTACGGCCAAAACATTTACTTGCTGCTGTGGGAGCCTACAGCACCAGCCCCGCCTCCCTGCCAGGGTAAACCCTGACGCCTCACAATGAGATGGTGGAACTCTGCCCGCCTAGGGTCCTTGAGTAACCAAGGGAAGTAAACTCTTCCAGTTGACGGTGTCGAGCATAAGGATGAGGGAAAAATAAACTTTTGTTTTTTCAACTCACTGAAATTTGGTTTTGCTACTGCATCATAGCCTAGACTAGCCAAGTAATATGTGTGTCTATGCCACATACATGTTTATCAGATGTGTGTACCTATGTGCAGATTTATGTGTATGTGTGTACATCAAAAACATTAAAATTTTCCTTATTTCTGGATGGTAGACATTTATAGGTTATCATTATTCTCTGCTTTCAGCTTTTTTGTTTTTTGAGTACATTTTGTACTTCAGAAGGCTTGTACTATATGTAGGATAACTTAATGAATTATTCAATTACTAAATAGTGCTGATTGTTGGAGAAAAAAATGAGGGAAATGGTGCTTGAATATTTATTTTCAACTTATATGGAGTCATAATTAAAATCAACTTATCAAATGTAGAGATCTTTGATTCCCTGTAACACTAAAAATTAGCATTTACCTAATTTTCAGAGACATTAAGAATGCAAGCAATTGGCAAAACTTGTTCATACAAACTGTCTTTTAAGTTACCATTTAGAAGAATGATGACAGCAAGCAATATTTGAAAGGAAAAGGGTTAATAAATGCCACCTTTTTCTGTTTGACAAGATGTTGGAGCAACGAAAGCAGATATAAAGCTTAAAGACAGTCTTATATATGTCTTCAGAACCTAAGTACACAGAATTTATCTTTTGAGTGGGCAGGAGAATGCACATTAATGGATACCAGTGCGACACTTTTCTTGCCCTACTTGTAACAAGACTCAAGTGTGACCTGAATGGCTCCCTAGTGCTTGGATTTATATTCTTCTCAGAGGCTTTGGATATTGTATTTCACTACAAAGAGCTAAAAACATTGCAATCATTATTTATAAATCTTTTGGAAAAACGCATTTTCTTAGCAGCAACTATGGCAACAGGGAACTCGAAATGACACTGGAAAAGAATTGAGCTCAGTTGCAATGGGTAATGCACACAGGATTTATATTTTACCAGCGTCTATATTTTAAAGCTGGAAAAATCAAAACAAACATTCAGTACGTACAATTATTTCCTACATTTAACCCACGTGTTCCATTTAAGAGATATTTAATTGTAATGCAAAGTACATTTGCTTAATGGTCATGAAAAATTTATAAGCATAAAATGACTCCAGGTGATCAAAATTGTCTTATTTCTAGGATACAGCCAACTTTACATATTTACAATAATACTAGCATTTCTAGCCATAGTGCTTACATCACTGTCACTTGTTATAAATTTAATAAACTATTTCTAGAATTGATGATATGGTCATTCTTTTTAAGTGTTTAAATTAAAGCAAACATGATTTCTTTTCTTTCACATATTTAAGAACATAACTACAGTATTCTCTTATATCACATTAGATACAGAAGAAGGAGTTTATTTCCTAACATTTGTTTCTCTCTATATTAAAAGCTCTCTCTCTCTCCCTCTTTTTTTTTTTTTTTGGTGAGGAAGAGTGGTCCTGAGCAACCATCTGTTGCCAATCTTCCTCTTTTTGCTTGAGGAAGATTGTTGCTGAGCTAATATCTGTGCCAATCTTCTTCTATTTAGTATGTGGGATGCCACCACGGCACGGTTTGATGAGCGGTGTATAGGTCTGTGCCTGGGATCCAAACCAACAAACCCTGGGCTGCTGAAGCAGAGTGCACAAACTCAGCTACTCCACCACTGGGCCAGCCTCTAAAAGCTCTTTTCTTAGTCAGAAAAGTTTCTGCTACTCATAATTTTTCTAAGACATATATTTTTTCCTTAAATTAAAAGCCTGCCTAATTTGAGAAGTCAATTAGGAGTTCTTATGTGGATCAGCACTTTCAGGCTCATGTTAGCAGGTCCAGGGAAATTCCTTCTCCAAGAATAACCTTGACAAATTAATATATCCAATTACACGACTTGACCATCATTAGAGCAGTTGGGTAGGGCTGCCGTAACAAGTAACACAGATTGGGTGGCTTAAAGCACAGAAATGTACTTTCTAACAACTCTGGAGGTAGAAGTCTGAGATCAAGGTGTCAGCAGGATGGGTTCCTTCTGAGAGCTGGGAGGGAAGGATCTGGCCAGGCCTCTTTCTGTTTCATAAGATGAGACCTGGAATCAGCACAGAAGAGACGTCTCTCTGCCCTTGAGCCTCATCACAGCTCCAATAGGTAAGGAATGGGTTTTCCTCTATACTCTCGCTTGGTTGTTGGTGGTGGTGGGTCTTTGTTTTGTTTTGTTTTTTGCCACATATTTCTTTTGCATCTATGTGGAGATTTTCCTCAAACATTCTAGCTGTCACAAGCGGGCTGCGAAGCTCCTTTCTACCTTTTACTGTCAAAAAAATTCCTCTTTTATATGGCTTTTGCATCATAGTAAGTAAAAAAGAATAGACTGTTGGACCAATTTTGTTGTATAATAAGTTTGCTAAAATGTAATGAGACTGATTATTTGACTTACAGAGATCATTCTAATTATTCTATAGCCCCTGCATTTTATTTTACACCTGATGAGGTTAGTACCTTCTATTTAGATGTTTTCTCTATAAATCAAGTGTTGGGGGGAAAGGGAAAACTACAGACAGAACTTAGAAGGTTGAATTTAGGGACTCTCCTCGTGCATGCACTAGCCAGTGTTTTCCGCTTCCTTTCTACATCTTGGGCCCCAGGGCTTAAGTAAGCCTGGCTTGTTCTTTGTTCTATTTATACCTGGGGGCTCTTCTCTTACCAAGCCTGGCTACCATTTTTTCAGAAGCATCTAGATGTTGCCCCTGAAGGTAGCACTTCAGTGTTTTCCCTGTCCTTAGATTATCAATTTTAAGTTCTCCAAATTACCCAAACTGGCAATACCTTATGATTACAATGTCACCTTAGGACTGACACAAGATCACGTGGTCAAAGGCTTACCCACTTAAAAAGAAAATGAGCTGCTGCTGCTGCTGCTTTTTTTTAAATCTTGCATCATTCCCCAAAGCAGGTGATATGGTTTAAATTTCTAATTAGACACAAAACGCTTAGGAATTAAGTATGATGGATGAGCATGTGATCTGTAAGAAACTCAAAAAGAAGAGACTAAATTCTGCCTTTAAATAATCCAAGATCAAGAGACAAGTGGATTAACCAGTCATTGAGAGTAACATCGCCTAGAATTCTGTGTGGACCTATCACGAAATGAAGACGATCTAATTAAGATAGACAAGTGGTTCTAAAAATTATTTCAGACGAGAACCACTAAAGGAACTTTGTAAATCAATTCCCAGATCTTGCTACAGCTGAGTAAAACAACATCTCAAATGGTGGAATCTAAGAATGAATATTTCCTGAAAATTCTAGAAGCTGTTTCTATGCAAAACCGGAGTTGAAAACAACTAGGATAGGTGATGGACCAAGATCATGAACTGAAAATGCATTGGCCAATCCTCTCCACAAGTGAATCCGATGACATTTACAGTTGACTAATTTTTTTTTATAAAGTTTTTTTTTTTTTTAAAGATTTTATTATTTCCTTTTTCTCCCCAAAGCCCCCCGGTACATAGTTGTGTATTCTTCGTTGTGGGTTCCTCTAGTTGTGGCATGTGGGACGCTGCCTCAGCGTGGTCTGACGAGCAGTGCCATGTCCGCGCCCAGGATTCGAACCGACGAAACACTGGGCCGCCTGCAGCGGAGCACGCGAACTTAACCACTCGGCCACGGGGCCAGCCCCTTGACTAATTAATTTTACATTCATCAGTGTCCTGCTGCTATCACTACAGAGGAAAAATAACTTGAGTAAAACAGTGCTGTTTTTGTACTATTTTTCCAAAAAGAAAATGGAATTTTGTTGGCACTTGAAATTACCTTACTACTAATTGTAACTCTAACTTAACAGTGATAAACCTTTGTTATTAAGGTCTATGAGAAGCACCTAACATGATTTCTAAAATATACAAAAGATGAGGTATAAAGATCTTTATATAAAACATTATATGTTCAGATATTGCATAAAAGTGTTCTCTTTTTAGTGACATAGAGGGAGATTTACAATTTGGCTAAAGCGAAAAATTAGGAAAACAAATATAGGAATAACAGTTCAACTGTTAATTTGACACTCTACACGGTTGTTGGCAATGATGCAGACCAGCTTTGTTGACAAGGAAGAGGAATGCACAGTGGTTCTTCCTACTTGTCATAATATATCTATCTCACATGAGGTATACATATACATATATACAAATATCACAATTACATTCCTTCATTACCACATTGTAAGTGAGAAAGATATTTGAATAAAACAATTCACAAAAGACTCCTGAACTAGACAATAGACTCTTCAAAATTCAGTCTCATGACTGGAAGAACTGGGAGACTGTTTCCTTTTTGTGTGGAGGCATAATATTTGCTACTTTTAGCCATCTAACTCTAAGACGAGTGCAGGAAAATAAAAGCCTCTCTAAGTGAAACCGTCACATTATCCATTGTAAGATACACTGAGACTCTAAAAGATAGGCAGAAAATCTAGAGGGGCTTATCCATTATAACTTATTAAAAAGAAATACTTTTAACCTTTCAAAGAAAACATGTTGACAGATATATGGAAACATAACAACACATTGTCACCAAGTGTGAGGACGTGATGTGAGATGATGATGATTTTTAAAAGTTTATTTGAAGCCCACATAGTCTAATAGACTACATAAAAGCGATGTCTTTTAGAAAACATGGCATTACTTTATATTTAATTTGTAGAAATCATTATTCACAAGTCATTTTCGTTAATCAGAACTGTTATCATAGATAGAAGACTTGTATGAATCTTTTGGTGCTACTATTTAGATGAAAAATAGAAATATTTTAAACCTTGGTCAGATTCCTAAGGTATTTTTATATAAAAGGCAGGTGACAAAATAAGTGTTAAGACAGTTTAGCATTACAACCTAGGATTGTGACCGAGTTCTATCAAAGATTAGATGGGTAATTTTGGAGTAATTTGCTTAATATGTGGCTCAATTCTCCATTCATTATAGTTTATAATAAACAGCACACAAGGTTCTAGTGAAGAATAAATTATAACCATGCATACTATTTAGTACAGCATCTAGCACAAAGGAAGCTCTCAAAAAATGGTAGCCATCGCTGCTGTATGTAAATCAGACACAAATAATATGCGTGCAGATCATCATTTATTAATGACTACTTCTTATAAAAGGATTTGAGGCCTATATTAAATGTGTACATTGCTATGTTCATTTTGTGCTTATCAATTATCCTCACCTACCTGATTAGAATATGAACTTGTATTCTGTGGTATCCTATGCTTTCTGTGCCTTCATAGTTAAAAATAGGAATACATACTAAGTTAAAAGAAGGATGTAAATCATAATAAAAATATGGTTGCTGTAAATGGAAAAGCACTTTAGATGACTCTAAATAGAATTCTTCCTTTTTTTTTTCCTTAACAGGAGCCCTACAATGCCTTTTTTAAAGCTACTTGGACTCTCCAGTTTGTCTAGGGTTAACAGTACAAATATAAACCTATCATAGAAAAATATACTTTCCACATTTTCAGTATACTCTGAAATAGACACTTCATGAAATTTTTAGGATTGCTTTTTTGTTTAGCTTTACATATTTAAACAGGTAGGTTTGAAGGAAAATGGATAAGTTTTATCCTTCCAAATTTTATAACCATTTAACGTTGAGAATTTCTAATTTTGAGTTTACATACTAAAGTAATTAAATTTGAAAAATATAACACCATAGCTAAAGAAATAAAGCATTGCTAAAAAGAATTTAAGTTGGCACTATCAGCATAAAATATTGTCAGAAAATATTTAATAAACAAGAATGGCAGTTGAGGAGGTTTTACCCTGGAATGGTGTATATCCTGGGAAGATTTTTTTTATGTCATTATGTCACATAGACTATATTAAGTAGTAATTACTATAACAAAATGTAATATTGCCAAATTACCAGAGCCATTCTTTTTATTAACACAACTTTATAAAAAATGAGAAAGCTATTGCTAAAACTATCACATTAATATTCCTCTGAGATTTGAACTATAATTGCAGACACTTTTATTCTGTCCCACGAGACAGAAGAGGAGTGCAGGAGGCAGCTGGCAATCCACTCATGTAATTATATTTCTCCCTACTTTTGAATGGTTAGGCAGAGTTTTTGCTAATAGAACTGAAAATGAATAGTATCCTATTCTCTTCATATTAAACTTGGGCCATAGAGAGATTCAAACACAGGGTAGAAACAGCATATTGTGTGACCTCTACTCAAAATTTATCTGCAACATGGAGAAACTAAGGAATCACAAGAAATGAAGAAAAGTTAAGATATCGCTTAGCAACGCCTCAAAAAATGAAAGCTATGGAAGACTCACAGAAATGGGAACAGGTGAAATCATTTAAAAACTATTTTAGACATAGTTTCTAAGTGATCTAGGTAGAAAAAGAGAGCTAAGCAGAAATGGGCTCATTTTCCACGCATCAGAGGAGCGATAGAGGAATAGATGGAAATAAAGACGTACCTTTCTCCTCATCACTGCAAACTCACATCAGGGCAGTAAGATTTCCATCAGAAGTCACCAAAAATGAGTTCCAAATTTAAAGCAATAAAATATAAATCTAACGCAAAGATAAAGAATTGTGTCACAATATTATTCAGTCTGGATTCAACGTGGCATCCTGATATCATTTCTGGTTCTTTTCATTTATTTCAAGAAATATTAGATCAATTTAATTGTTGTCTTAAAAGTCAGTTTTGTTATATTATATATTTACTTTTAATTGCTAAGCTTGATAATTCACATGTTGATTTCTTTGCAAATGGCTCTCAAAAGCACTAATAGGAGGACTCAAGATTTCCTCTAAACAAATTATGGGGTTGGAAATCAGAATATGCCTATCAGTATTGTTGTGAGGATTAAATGAAACACACAGATAACATTGTCTAGCACTGTCCCTACTTTATTGGGGAGAGGAGGTGTTTTCAATAAATGTTTCCTTACTCTTTCTCTGATTTGTAATATCCCATGGGAACTCTTTCAATAGCTGAGGGGACTTGTGTTTGCAACAGCAGGTAGAGCTGCTATAATCTACCCCAACATCCTTGATGAGATTTCTTCAGTAATTTGGAGTGAAATGTCTGCACACACACCCTTTCCTAGGTCTGTGGAATGAGTTTGGGGGAAGTGCCATTAGAGAAATCTTAGGGAAGGTAGGAGACAGAGCCGCTTGTGTGCAGTTAATGTTGGGGCAATACAGTGTTTCTTAGTGGAACCTAGCCTTTGGTTGAAAGCCACTAAGCGTGGCAGAGGTGGGAGGATAAAAGACGGAAATAGCTCAGGAAAGCAGGCAGAAGCTTCTAGCTACTGAATTGGGTAGAGTATCCATGCTAGGCCCTGTCACTGTTCAAGCCCTTGTTTTCCTGCCTATGTATCTGCCCTGCCCCCTCTGTAATGTTACCATGGAAATCTTTCTAAAACATAAAGCTGAAAATTTCAGTCACTTGCATAAAACCCCAAATCTTTTCTTCTTCTCCAGAATAAAGTCTAATTGTCACAGGTTGATCAATATGTATTTGAAAGTAGATTGGACCAAAGCCAGCAAATTTTAGCAGAGAAGGTGGTTGTAATTTATACTTCTTTTTGTTTTCCTCTCCAAAGCCCCAGTACAGAGTTGTATATCCTAGCTGTAGGTCATTCTAGTTCCTCTATGTGGGATGCCACCACAGCATGGCTTGATGAGTGGTGCGTAGGTCTGCACCCAGGATCTGAACCAGTGAGCCCCCAGCTGCTGAAGCAGAGCATGTGAACTGAACAACTCAGCCAGGGGCTAGCCCCTGTAATTTATCTTTTTAACATGATAAAGGCTTCTACCTACTCCTTTAGATAGAGAAGAAGGAAAAGTGATGAACTAGAACAAACGTGTCCACTGCAAGTGGTGAGTGGTGGGACCCTGGCACTTCTGATTGTGGCTCAGACTTTATCACGACAGGTTAGTGTCCTGAAGTCCACATCTCTTCAACCTCAGCACATCTTACCACGGTGCTGCTCACGTGGGAAACACTCAACAAAAATTCGTTGAGTGAGTGAAAAGAGCTCTCGTGATAAGTGAGTGCCAAGTTCCTGAATCCAGAAGGAAGAAGTGTAGAGTTTAATGGCAAGTGGCCCATCATCTAGGCTACTTTAATGGAACTACTTTTATCCATGAAAATGATCATAAATGAATGAAAAAGAATAGTCAAATGATGTACCTGAAAAAATATTTGAGACATAGCATGAACAGAAGTCAGACAGACAAGTTAGACAGAGATGCCTCTTGCCTCTCTGGTTTATTCCAATGGCCGCCAGACGATGTGGAGTAATGCCACAATAATGAAGAATTGTGTTAATGTAATAACTATCATGTGCTGAGCAACTACTATGTGATCAGGCATTATGCTCAGTGCTTTCCTGACATTAACTCATTTATTCCTTAAAATAACCTTGTGCAAATGGTATTATTGTGTCCATTTTTTTGTTGTTCGTACCATCCAGTCGATTCCAACTCTTAGGGACCCTGTGTACAACAGAGCGGAACCTTGCCCGGTCTTTTTGTGCCATCCTCTCACCTTCTGGCACTGTATCAGACAATGCTTCACTGGTTTTCATGGTCAATTTTTTCGGAAGTAGATGGTCAAGTCCTTCTTCCTAGTCTGTCTTAGTCTGGGAGCTCCACTGAAACCTGTCTACCATAGGTGACCCTGCTGGTATTTGAAATACCAGCGGCATAGCTTTCAGCATCACAGCAATATGCAGCTGCTACAATGTCTTTTAAGTTCCCTTTATAATATACCAAGAATTATGCAGTCTAAATAAGCCTATCCTTTCATTCTTTCATTGTGGATTAATTCTTCATACTAGCAACACCACGCCACGTATATATATGAAAGGAAGGAACACTTTTAATGCACATTAGTTTCTGAGAACATTGGACCATATAAAGTCGGGTTGAAAAGATACACATAAAGCTCAATTATTTGAGATTATTTAATGATTGTTTTTACAACTCAAAACTAGTTACTTCAACACCAATTGCCTAGTTTTCTTTGTTGACTTATATATGAATTAAGCTGTTTTGTTTACCTCCTGTCAAATTTCTTTTATTTTTTTGTGTTACAAATGCAAATCCTGTATACTACATAAAAGTAAATTGCAAATGAATTTGAGATTCCTGAGAACATGTTAAAAAGTGTGCTTGAGCTCAAATTATCAAAACATTCAAATGCCAATCCCACTTACAACCTTTTTCCTAACTTCACAAGTCTTAGAGACAAAGTTTCAGTACAGGTCGTAGCTAAAATAATTGATTATAAAACAAAATATTTTGTAGTCAACTTCTTTCTTGACCTTGCTCTTCATTTAATAAAATGAGTGCCTTTAAAATAGTTCTAAAGTTTATATATATTATGCTGAATGAAGAGGTTTAGGCACTAGCAAATTCAGGTGTTTAATATTCAACAGGCATAGTCCTAAAAGTCAACGCAAGTTTTAAAATTTTCATTGCATATCCATGTGTTACTGCCAAGCTCTTAAAACCATTGCTTTGTTATGCTACTAAAAGTTGGCAGATGACTTTTTCATACGATACCTTAAAGTAAAAAAAGGTGGATGTTGTGTTTTCTGAAAATTGTGCAAAGTGATATCCTCAAATAGCATAACCAGAAGTATCTCTTTTATGCTCTCATAATAAAATAATAAGCCTATACATTCTAAGATTCTACAAATATATCTATAAAATCCTGGCTATTGATTCAGTATACATTATTCGGAAAGTATAGCTAAGCCAAAATAACAGTATGTGTGTATATTTGTGTGTATAAATGGATCAAATCATTTTTAAATCTACGTTTTCCTTAAACTTAACCATGTGTTATGACCACATCCACATCTTTTTAATTAATGGCTGCATATCATTCAGTGCATGGATGCATCACAGCTTGTTTATTCAATCCCAGATGTGTGGATATACATGTAATTAGGTTCAATTTTTCAATATTATCGCTAATCCTGTAATTTTCTTATTATGTACATAAGACAAATTCTTTTAAGTGAAATTGCCAAGTCAAAGCTTTGATTTCTTCTAAAAGAATTTTAATATGCATTGCCTTTGTGATATATCAACTAACAACGGAAATCAAATTTTGTGCACCTTTGCATCCTGCAGCATCTGACAGGTCACTCAACAATGACAGGTGGCAGGGACAACAGCTCACATCAGGATAGTGTGGAACCTCCTTGCAGTAGCTCTCCTGCAATTTACCAGGGTTTTGGGATATTGTTGATGGCCTTGTGTTGCAAAACCTTAAACTCCACAGTTTCCATTAAGTCTCACCTGAGGCATTGGGAACAGATATATCCCAAAATGGTATGCAAATGTGACACCACTAGTATTGAAATGACTATTCAGCTTTTGCAGCTGATAAATCCTTAATCTCTCTCTCCTCCTCTCCTGCCCAAAGCAGTTAACCTGAGGCCAATTAGGGATAAACTTAATGCAATTTTCTGTGATGCGGTTACCTTTCCAAGTTGAGGATATGAGAAGCAACTATATCTGGAAGAGAGTTCAATACATGTGACCCTGACTTTCAAATAAACTTTTTTGTTCCTTGATCAGGTTATAAAGTGACAAAATAGAAAAAAAAAGTTAAATGCCAAGCAATGAACTGCAATTGATGGGATGAATTCCTAATGTTCTTAATCATCTTAAAAATAAATTAAAAATCTATCATTTTATATACTTTTCTAAAATAGTAGCTATATTCTGCTTTTATACATTTTTCTAGTCTACTTTGGGTATTGAAATCTTATAGAATAAAATATAAATTAGTCAGAGACCAACGTGAAATTTTCTCTAAAATATAAATTACTAGTTACTTTTTGCTTCCCAGCTGTGCTTATTATACTTTCATTTAGTAACAAATGTGAGAGAGACTTTTTCTGTATATGATCAATGTTTCTGACTTGTGCTTGTTATAAAATTTAATAATTTAGTTTCATATATATATACACACACTCACACATATATGATTTTGGCATTTTATTTGCATCTGTATAGGAAAAGATTAAAAAGAAACAATAATTATAATACAATACCTGATGTTAAATGTGATGTTTCTTTCATTATTAATAAAATTCAATACAAATTCACATTTAAAAGATTCAAATGGTGAAAATAATACTAAATGAAAGTTGAAAGACACTAGTACCTTCCTTTCTCAATTTTAGTTCCAGTCCTAAGAGAACTATTTCAACTCTATGTTGATTACTACATTGGTTCCTGCTATAACTCTCAATAACAGGGTACTACCTCAACTTCTGGACTTTTAACTTCAAACAGTATCAACTTACTAGCTCCTTTCAATTTGAGGAATGTAGTTCATATTTGCATACTAACTCCACTCTTCTTATGAGTTTTATAGATAGGTATTTCTTTGTTTATCATTTGAAATAAAATACATAAACCTCTATGTACTGTTCTGTCATCTTGGGACACTGTTTCTTAGTCCATACACTATATAACAGAGGAAATAACTGCCATTACATTTTCCCACCTGTCTTCCATCATCCCCGCTTTTTGACATCTATCACCATGGAAATGCATGTACATCGACAAGGTTTGATACAAGACAAACCTATTCTCTTTTAGGTCAAACTATTTTCTTTTGCAGCAGTCTGTATCAAATTACACCATATTCGGGCATTTTGGGTATTGGGTAAGCACATCCTAAATCTCTGTGGAATGCACAAATTTTGACTTAAAAAAACACCACAAACTATAAACTCAAAATCACAAAATAATCGAATTTCAAATTCAGAATCTCCTGAGATAGACGATACAAATTGCAAAAACAAATGAAAAATATTCCTAAGAGGGATAGAAAAAAAGCCCAAATATTTCTCTTCATTAACAAATTCAAGAAAAAGAAAATATGAGTTAGAAACAAGAAGGCAGAAATAAAACCTTTAATGATGATTCTCTATTGACCATTTCCAATGCAGAAAGGCAGAAGCTGGCATACAGTTCAAATAATGCACTTTTAAATGACATTAGAATAGAAACATGTCCGGGAAAATCAAATGGACAGGGGGCTGCCCAGTGGCCTAGTGGTTAAGTTAACATGTTCTGCTTCAGTGGGCCAGGATTCACCCAATAGGATCCTGGGTGTGGACCTATGAACTGCTTGTCAAACCATACTGTGGCAGTTGTCCCACACACAAAGTAGATGTTAGCTCAGAGCCAGTCTTCCTCAGCAAAAAGAGGAGGATTGGCAGTAGACGTTGGCTCAGGGCTAATTTTTCTCAAAAAAAAAAAAAAATCAAATGGACAGGTCTTGCAGGAGTCATAATGACAAATGTCTGACTCTTTCTCCATCCCTTTCTTAGGACTTAGGAAACGTGAAAACATGAAAAATCAAGTTCATCATTCTTCCAAGCTATGTAAAAGAACCATGCAAATGCTGAATATTTTGCAGAATGTCTGCAAAATGACGTGCAGATATGACCATAATAAAACAGCACACCCATGAGATCCTGTCTTGTAATTAACGTCTCTGATAAAATGGAACACACTTGAGACAACATAGTGGAGGAAATCCGAACTCCACAGAAGCCCTCAGGCTGGGAAGGAGAAGGCCTGGAAGTCCAGCCAGGCTGGGAGAGTTATTAATTAATAGGACAGCTGGCCCTCAGGGATACTAGCCACCGCACTGAGAGGAATGCCTGCAGGGGAATCCTTGGCAGTGCAGGAGTTTTTATAACAATAAAGGGCTGAAAGCACACAGAAATCCCATGGGAGCAAACGGCTGAAATAAACCATACCATTTCCATATTATGGAAGCTTATGCCAACCTTATAATAATAGTGTAGGTCAGGGATGGGCGATTATGACCCGCATGTCAATTCTGGCACACTTCCTGTTTTTGTAAATAAAGTTTTATTAGAACACAGCCACACTCATTTATTTAACCATTGCCTATGGCTGCTTTTAAGCTACAATGGCAGATTTGAATAGCTGTTACTGAGACCATTTGGCCAGCAGTCTGAAATATTTTTTATCTTGCCCTTTACAGAAAAAGTGTTCTTACTCCTGGTAAAAAAGAGATATATTTATTGACCTGAAAACATTTTTGTGAGATAATGTTACATGAAAAAAGAGATTATAAAGCATGTATGCTAACCTCATATTTCTGTGTACCTAAAAATGTGTGTTTCTGTGTGTGCATTTGTGAGTTTATAGGAAGGATAAATACGTTAATGTTAGCAAAGGCTATATCTATTTGATAGGATTATTGATGACTTCCATTTTGTCATTATTATCTATTCTTAAAATTTATCCATAAGGAAAATATATCACACAACAAAACAAAGATATTTTATGATAGAAAGTGAGCAAAATCATTGAGGCAGTTTTTATCATTGGTTGTACAATTATCGGTTCCAACAGCTGAACTTTCAGAAAAGGAATACGGACCCTTCTTGCGTTTCAGTAGCAAAGAGCTTGCCAGCCTCAAGGACTCTGCGGGCCTCATTCTAGTGCAGGGCAGGTGCAAATTAGTTCAAGGCTCTATGAGTTTGATAGCAGTTGTCTGGAAGGGGGACAACTGCTCATTTTCAACTGTAGTCTCACAAGCGTGGAGAGACTGTTATTTTCATCTGTGCTCCCTCAATCGAACATGGAACAGCTGTCACAAGACTATTGTCTGATGTGGCAGCAAAGGCTTCTCTTGATCTAAGAGCCCAGCAGCTGCTACGGATCAGACAACTACAGCCAATATGTCAATACCTGTATCAGACAACCATGACTAATTAATTTTTTAATAATAATAAGCATCACAGTAATGGGAATAATAATCATGGTAATATAGGTATATATATGGTGTGTGTATTATATATATATATGTATACATACATGCTTAAATGGTTTGTGTTTAGCCTGTCATTTGACCTAATATACTCATTCTTAAAGTAAAAATGTGATATATTTGAAATATTTAAATCTCTCCCAATTCATGATTTTCATTTGCAAAGGAAATTAAGCCTTGGACTGCAAAGTTTGCTTTTCATTGTCAACTAGAGGTTTGCAAATATTGCCACAGAATATCCCCAAATTATTTGAGAGTACCTAGCATTTTTTTTTTTTTTTGGCAAAAATTGAGTTGAATTAAAATGCAACTGTAAAATAGTGCCCAAGATTAACAAATTAGGGTGCACGGTAGAAATCTGATGAACTTTATAAGCCTGGGCCTTTTAAAAAATGTTCTCTGTATGTCATTTTTGCATTTATTAAAACTCTCCCATTTTCTGCTGATTACAAAGAAGAGTATAGGTGTAATCTGGGGCTCAGATGGAATCACTTAATTTAGGGCACCTAAAGGGTGAGTGCTGCTGTGGAAGAAAACAGTATCTGGGTTAAAGGCATAATCTCTGGAGTCACAATAATTGGGATTGAACTCTGTTTACTGGCTGTGGGAAATTGGGCAAGTTTCAAATTCTCAGTTTGCTCGTTGCATCGTTAAAGTGTAGGCAATTAAGCTACTAGCTGTCTCTCTCATAAGGTTGTTTTGACAATCAAATGGGTTAATATTTGTAAAGTGTTTAGCTCAGTAGACAGCATATAGTAGTCCCCCCCTTCTCTGTGGGGGATATGTTCCAAGACCCCCAGTCGATGCCTGAAACAGCAGATGGTACCAAAACTTATATATACAATGTTTCTGCCTATACATACTTGTGATAAAGTTTAATTTATAAATTAGGCACAGTAAGAGAATATCTGAATTGTCAGCATCACTATTCTTGCACTTTGGGGCCTTTACTAAGTAAAATAAGGGTTACCTTGAACACAAGAACTGCAATACCAAGACAGTCAATCTGATAACCGAGATGGTTGCTAAGAGACTACCAGGTAGATAGCCTATACAGAGAGGATACGCTAGACAAAGGGATGATTCACATCCTGGGTTCGATGGTGTGGGATGGCTTGAGATTTCATCAGGCTACTCAGAATGGTGTGCAATTTAAAACTTATGAATTGTTTATTTCTGGAATTTTCCATTTAATATTTTCAGACCAAGGTAGACCACAGGTAAGTGAAACTGTAGACAGTAAAACTGTAAAACCATGGATAAGAGGCAACTATTGTATTAAAGACTGTATGTGTTATGTATTGGTTAAGTAAATGGTGATCAGTGTGACACTTATTTGAAAAGCCATAATGGGCCAAAGATATAAAGTCACAAGAAAGAGTGAGCATGAATGAAAAGGAACTTAGGAAGGGAAGACAAGTTTGGTTGTAAGCTCAAGGCATAGGCCACACACAGACTTAAAAAACAATTCCAAAAGAAACAAGGCTTGAGAATTCTAGCTTTGTTAGAAAATGAAGATGGACTAAACATTGAAAGACAGTCTAACAAAATACTGAGTTGTCAGGAGAAATGTAAGTAAATTTTGTTTTAACCTTACCCTGGCAATTCTAAATGGGTAGGAGGCAATCCATGTGGGGGTCTTGGATTCTGATTTTTTTCTCTTTATTATTCCACAAATGACTAGTAGGCAGAGTACATTTTGCCTTTTATCATCCTCAATGTTAGAGAGTTGGTGAGTTCCCATAACCTCCACCCATACCCCCAACTCCAACCTTGGACACTTAAGCTATTGAAATATGCGCTGCTTGTTTTAAAAGTTGTTTGACTTCAAACCATTCGCTGCCCACATATCCTTGTCATTAAGATGAGTTTCTCCCATTTATTTCTCAATAGTATGTTCTAGTCTACAAAAGTATATAATTTCTCAGTATTAATTAGATGTCACTTAAATCTTCTAATAATGTACAAGTGACCTGCTTATTCGTGTTGGATTTCAACCTCTTCTGGACTGTGATTGTTTCAATCAGTGAAAAATGCTGTTATTGGATCCCCTTCAGTAACATCATAAGGTATCAACATAATTATGTAAATGCCATTTTATTTTGCTGACATTACCAGTTAATTTTAGATCAGTACACACAGCTTCAATTATCCACTTTGAAGCCCAACTTAAAAATTTAACGTTTGGAGACAAAAATATTTCTAAATTTAAGTATTTTCCTGCTAGGTAATACATAAATATGCTTTCACTATGTTTTATAAAAATTGTACTTCAATTATTTCAGCTCTGCATAATTACCTGTGTGGTTCTCAAAACACACACACTTCTATAATGTGGCTTAAACTTTGTCTTTAAATCTCATCCAAGCAAATAAATGGAAATCCATCATCTGATAAGCCTGATCTACTCTGAAAAAAGAAAAAAATATTAATCAAATACCAACTCAAATAACTCTAAAACTAAAATAGAAATTTGATATGGCCCTTCTAGAATCATGCAAAGTTGAAGGAGAATCTTGAGTAGATAAAGTCACATGAACAAGGTCAAGTGAGTTGGTACCAACAACTCTTCTTTGATCAGAGTCCTGGAAGTGAAGGGGAAAGGTCTTCAGAAAGACAATGGTGCATACCTAAAGTTAGAGTAAATAAGTTTATAGAAAAAGTAGGCATCATCTCTTTAGGTTGTTTTATTTCCTTGCACCATTAGGAAAATCTAACCCAAATCATAGAGGTAAATTTTCAGGTGCTTAAATCAAAACACACCTTCAAAGACCAAACAGCCCCCTGGGAACTGTTGCTCTGATATTCTTCTCTACCTTTTCCCTTCATCCTGGCATCCACGAGTGCCCTTCCTGATGCTTTTTTGTCCCCTATTATTTTTCATCTTCTTTAAGGACTCTGCACATGATATCCCTCTTGTTTATCTATTGCTCTCCTGATCATCTGCATGGTATTCTTGCCCCCAATCTCTCCTCCACTTCGGTTCATCCCACATACTGTTGACGGAATGTTCTCCCTGAAACAAACAGTGCTGATTTCCTTCTCTTTCAATACTTAAAATACCCCTAGATTCAATGATTCCCCAAAGGCCACGCAGTAACATTCAACTTCCTTAGGAAACAATACTCAAAATCAAAATATTTTAATGCTTTATTACACTCCCCTTTGAACAAAAATCTATTTATTTTTTGTTACAAAAGTCTATGGTAAAATGAAAAAACATTGCAACAGAAATTGCTATCCTGGATTTTGAAACAAATTCGCTTTCTATCTCTAAATTGCTGACAATGTAACTGATACTATCCTGTGTGGCCAAAGAGGTAATTTTTGGAGGATGTCTACATTTTAGATGATTGTAGGAAAATTTTCACACATGTGTTAGATCAAGCTTATGTATAATATTCAAAGCATCTAGATTTTTATTTATTTCTTTTCTTGAATGTTCAAATACTGCAAAAGTATGATAGAGAATCTCTATAATCATAACATTTCTCAAATTGGTACGTTTTGTTAGTTTATATTTTGTGTTTTAATGTTCAGTGAACATGAAAGGTTCATCAATCATACCTTTTAAAAATAAATATGTATCACGTACTATCATAAATTCAATCTACCCTGAAATATTAACAAAAAGAAGAGAGTAAAGCTCATCCTATTAAACAGAAGTGACCACTGTGGGGTTTTTTTCTGTTTTGAGGAAGATTAGCCCTGAGCTAACCACTGTCAATCCTCCTCTTTTTGCTGAGGAAGACTGGCCCTGAGCTAACATCCATGCCCATCTTCCTCTACTTTATATGTGGGATGCCTACCACAGCATGGCTTTTGTCAAGCAGTGCCATGTCCGCACCCAGGATCCAAACCGGCGAACCCTGGGCCACTGAGAAGTGGAATGTGTGAACTTAACCGCTGTGCCACTGGGCCAGCCCCTGTGAGCATTGCTCATATCTTGGTTTATAGCCTTTTATACATTTTATAAATATATCTGTACCAGTTTTCCAAGAATAGGATCATAACATATTTACTGCTTTTTAATCAGGTCTTTTTTCACTTAACAATATACGTTCTATGCTTGAGAGGTTTACTAATTAAAAGCTACTCTGCAAGATCATTTTCTAGCTGTGTGACCCTAGGGGAGTAACTTAGCATCTCTGTGATTAAATTTTCTTTTTTTTTTTTCAGTTTTTTTTTATTGAGTTATTGATAGGTTACAATCTTGTGAAATTTCAATTGTACATTAATGTTTCTCAGTCATGTTGTAGGTGCACCACTTCACCCTTTGTGCCCACCCCCCACCCCACCTTTCCCCTGGTATCCACTAAACTGTTCTTGGTCCATAGTTTTAAATTCCTCATATGAGTGGAGTCATACACAGATTATCTTTCTCTCGCTGGCTTATTTCACTTAACATAATTCTCTCAAGGTCCATCCATGTTATTGCAAATGGAATGATTTCGTTCTGTTTTGCAGCTGAGTAGTATTCCATTGTATATATGTACCACATCTTCTTTATCCATTCGTCTGTTGATGGGCACTTAGGTTGCTTCCACGTCTTGGCTATTGTAAACAGTGCTGCAATAAACATTGGGGTGCACAGGACTTTTGGGATTGCTGACTTCAGGCTCTTTGGATAAATACCCAGTAGTGGGATGGCTGGATCGTATGGTAGTTCTATTTTTAGTTTTTTGAGGAATCTCCATACTGTTTTCCATAGTGGCTGCACCAGTTTGCATTCCCACCAGCAGTGTATTAGGGTTCCTTTTTCTCTGCAACCTCTCCAACATTTGTTGCTATTAGTTTTAGATATTTTTGTCATTCTAACGGGTGTAAGGTGATATCTTAGTGTAGTTTGATTTGCATTTCCTTGATGATCAGCGATGATGAGCATCTTTTCATGTGCCTATTGGCCATCAGTATATCTTCTTTGGAGAAATGTCTGTTCATGTCTCCAGCCCATTTTTTGATTGGGTTGTTTGATGTTTTGTGATTGAGTTGCGAGAGTTCTTTATATATTAAGGATATTAAGCCTTTGTCAGATATATGACTTGCAAATATTTTTTCCCAGTTAGTGGGTTGTTATTTTGTTTCAATCCTGTTTTCATTTGCCTTGAAGAAGCTCTTTAATCTGATGAAGTCCCATTTGTTTATTCTTTCTATTGTTTCCCTTCTCTGAGAAGACATGGTGTCCGAAAAGATCCTTTTAATACTGATGTCAGAGTGTACTGCCTACGTTTTCTTCCAGAAGCCTTATGGTTTCAGGTCTCACCTTTAGGTCTTTAATCCATTTTGAGTTTATTTTGGTGAATGGTGAAAAAGAATGGTCAATTTTCATTCTTTTACATGTGGCTTTCCAGTTTTCCCAGCACCATTTGTTGAAAAGACTTTCTTTTCTCCATTGTATGCCCTCAGCTCCTTTGTCGAAGATAAGCTGTCCATAGATGTGTGGTTTTATTTCTGGGCTTTCAATTCTCTTCCATTGATCTGTGCACCTGTTTTTGTACCAGTACCATGCTGTTTTGATTACTGTAGCTTTGTAGTATGTTTTGAAGTCAGGGATTGTGATGCCTCCCGTTTTGTTCTTTTTTTCTCAGGATTGCTTTAGCAATTCGGGGTCTTTTGTTGCCCCATATGAATTTTAGGATTCTTTGTTCTAATTCTGTAAAGAATGTCATTGGGATTCTGATTGGGATGGCGTTGAATCTGTAGATTGCTTTAGGTAGAACGGACATTTTAACTATGTTTATTCTTCCAATCCATGTACATGGAATGTCTTTCCATCTCCTTATGTCGTCATCCAATTCTCTCAGAAAGGCCTTGTAATTTTCATTATATAGGTCCTTCATTTCCTTAGTTAAATTTACCCCAAGGTATTTTATTCTTTTTGTTGCGATTGTGAATGGTATTGTATTCTTGAGTTCTTTTTCTGTTGGTTCATTACTGGAGTATAGAAATGCTACTGATTTATGCAAATTGATTTTATACGCTGCAACTTTGCTGTAGTTGTTGATTACTTCTAACAGTTTTCCAATGGATTCTTTGGGGTTTTCTATATATAAGATCATGTCGTCTGCAAACAGCGAGAGTTTCACTTCTTCCCTCCCTATTTGGATTCCTTTTATTCCTTTTTCTTGCCTGATTGCTCTGGCCAGGACCTCCAGTACTATGTTAAATAAGAGTGGTGATAGAGGGCATCCTTGTCTTGTTCCTGTTTTCAGGGGGATGGGGTTCAGTTTTTGCCCATTGAGTATGATGTTGGCTATGGGTTTGTCATATATGGCCTTTATTATGTTGAGGTAGTTTCCTTCTATGCCCATTTTGTTCAGAGTTTTTATCATAAATGGCTGTTGGATCTTGTCAAATGCCTTCTCTGCATCTATTGAGATGATCATGTGGTTTTTATTCCTCAGTTTGTTGATGTGGTGTATCACGTTGATTGATTTGCGGATGTTGAACCATCCCTGTGTCCCTGGTATGAATCCCACCTGATCCTGATGTATGATTCTTTTGATGACTTGCTGAATTCTGGTTGCCAAAATTTTGTTTAGAATTTTTGCATCTATGTTCATCAGTGATATTGGCCTGTAGCTCTCTTTTTTCGTGGTGTCCTTGTCAGGTTTTGGTATCAGCGTGATGTTGGCCTCATAGAATGTGTTAGGAAGTGTTCCATCTTTCCTAATTTTTTGGAATAGCTTGAAAAGGATAGGTATTAAATCCTTTCTGAAAGTTTGGTAGAATTTCCCAGGAAAGCCATCCGGTCCTGGGGTTTCGTTCTTTGGGATGTTTTTGATTGTTGTTTCAATCTCTTTCCTTGTGATTGGTCTGTTCAAATTGTCTGCCTCTTCTTGAGTGAGCTTTGGGAGATTGTAGGAGTCCAAGAATTTATCCATTTCCTCTAGGTTATCCATTCTGTTGGCATATAGTTTTTTGTAGTATTCTCTTATAGTCTGTTGTATTTCTGCAGAGTCTGTTGTTATTTCTCCTCGCTCATTTCTGATTTTGTTTATTTGAGCTTTCTCCCTTTTTTTCTTTGTAAGTCTGGCTAGTGGTTTGTCAATTTTATTTATCTTCTCAAAAAACCAGCTCTTTGTCTCATTGATCCTTTCTACTGCCTTTTTCGTTTCAATAGTATTTATTTCTGCTCTGATTTTTATTATTTCTCTCCTTCTGCTGACTTTGGGCTTCATTTGTTCTTTTTTCTTTAGTTCAGTTAGGTGTGCTTTAAGGTTGCTTATTTGGGATTTTTGTTGTTTGTTAAGATGTGCCTGTATTGCGATGAATTTTCCTCTTAATACAGCTTTTGCTGTATCCCATATGAGTTGGTATGGCATGCTATCATTTTCATTTGTTTCCAGGTATTTTTTTATTTCTTCTTTAATTTCTTCAATGATCCATTGCTTGTTCAGTAGTGTGTTGTTTAGTCTCCACATCTTTGTGCCTTTCTCAGCTTTTTTCTTGTAATTAATTTCTAGCCTTATAGCACTATGATCTGAGAAGATGCTTGTTATTATTTCAATTTTTTTAAATTTGTAGAGGCTTGCCTTGTTTCCCAACATATGGTCTATCCTAGAGAATGTTCCATGTGCACTTGAGAAGAATGTGTATTCAGCTCCTTCTGGGTGGAGTGATCTATATGTCTATTAAGTCCAATTGTTTTAGTTTTTCATTCAGCTCCACTATTTCCTTGTTGATTTTCTGTCTGGATGATCTGTCCATTGATGTGAGTGGGGTGTTGAGGTCCCCTACTATTATTGTGTTGTTTTTAACATCTTCTTTTAGGTCTGTTAATAGTTGCTTTATGAATCTTGGTGCTCCTGTGTTGGGTGCATAGATATTTATAAGCGTTATTGCTTCTTGATGAAGTGTCCCTTTGATCATTATATATTGTCCCTCTGTGTCTCTCTTTACCTGTCTTATTTTGAAATCCACTTGGTCTGATATGAGAATTGCAACACCTGCCTTTTTTTCCTTGCTATTTGTTTGAAGTATTGTCCTCCACCCCTTCACCCTGAGTCTGTGTTTGTCCTTGGGTCTGAGGTGTGTTTCCTGGAGGCAGCAAATTGTTGGATCTTGTTCTTTAATCCATTTTGCCACTCTGTGTCTTTTTATTGGAGAGTTCAATCCGTTCACATTGAGAGTGATTATTGATGCATGTGGACTTAATGCTGTCAATCTGTCACTCATTATCTTGGTTTCCTGTGTTTCTTTTCCTGTGTGCTTCATCCTACCCATTTAATACTGTAATTTCTTATGCTGGGTTTCTTAGATTTTTCCTTATCTATGATTTGTGACTATGTTCTGTACTTTATTTTAGTGTTTACCTTGAAGTTTGTATTTAGAATCTCGTGTATAATATAGTCTATTGTCTGGTGGTCTGTTACTTACTTGACCAATACTGATTTAGCCCCTTTGCTCTTCCCCTCCTAAATAATTATTTTCATTTTTTATTCCAACTCGTCTTATTAATTTGCAGTTAGAGTGCTAAGATCGTGCTTGTTTTGGTAGTTTCCTTAATTTTACCCTAATGCTATAATTGAATATTTGCTATCCTGTTCTGGTTCTATCCATCCATCTCCCTTGTCTGTGGATTGTGTCCCCTTTCTCCCTTTTTTCTTTTTTCAAGTATGAGAGCCTTCTTGAGGATTTTTTTGTAATGGAGGGCTTTTAGTTACAAATTCCCTTAACTTTTGTTTGTCTGGAAAAGATTTAATTTCTCCCTCATATCTGAAGGAAATTCTTTCTGGATAGATTATTCTTGGCTGAAGGTTTTTATCCTTTAAAGCTTTGAATATATCACTCCATTCTCTCCTAGCTTGTAGGGTTTCTGTAGAGAAATCTGCTGACAGTCTGATAGGGGCTCCTTTATAGGTTATTCTCTTTTTTTTTCTTACTTCCCTGAGTATTCTTTCCTTATCATTCCTATTTGCCATCTTTACTATTATGTGCCTTGTGGTGGGTCTTTTTACATTGACAAATCTAGGAGATCTAAAACCCTCCTCTACGTAGACACATTTCTCCGTTGATCCCTAGATTTGGGAAGTTCTCTTCAATAATTTCGTTAAGCACACTTTCTGCTCCATTTTCCTTTTCCATATTCTCGGGAATTCCTATGATCCTTATGTTCTTACTCCTCATTGAATCCATTATCTCTTGGAGATTTTCCTCATTTTTTTTAATTTTTAGTTCTCTTTCTTCCTCTGTCTGGCGCCATTCAGCCTGTCTGTCCTCAATTATGCTGATTTGCTCCTCTAGGTTGTCTACACGGGCATTCAGGGAATCCATATTCTGTTTTATCTGGTCCATTGTGTTTTTCATCTCAAGTAATTCTGTTTGATTCTTCTTTATGATTTCAATCTCTTTTGTGAAGTAACTCCAGAACTCAGCTTGTTTCTCTATCTTTCTCTCTACCTCATTGAGTTTTTTGATTATAGCTGCTCTGAATTCATTATCACTTAGTTTACCTAATTCCAAGTCCTCAGGACTTAATTCTGTGTTTTTATTGTTTTCCTTCTGGTCTGGGGCTTTTATAAATTGCTGGATGGTAGAGGAGCGGTTTTTTCTCATGGTGGTAGAATTCAATTACAGTTACACCCTGTCGCCACTAGATGGGGGTCGAGAGCGGCGTGTTAGCTCTTCGCCTTCGGGGCAAGATGGCTGCGCCCACTGGCTTTGTTAGGGGGGAGGGGCTGTTACTCACACGCGCTGGTCTGGGTTCAGATCAGTTCTGTTCTCTGGTCTCCCAAGGCCCTTGATTTATAGGGTCCCCGCAGACGGAAGCTTTCCCCCCATCAGTGGGTCTCCACTGAATCAGTGGCAGGAGTCCTGGATGATCCCCCGGTCGCGTGGCCCCTCCCCCACTCCTTCCCGACCCGCGCCGCAGCGATCGCAGACTCTAGGGGAGGGAGCGATGTTCTCTCCTACCGTTCCAGCGCCTCCGAAGGTGTGAGGAAAGTTTATGATCTCCGCCTCCTTGGTATTGTAGGTCTCTAACGAGCTGGCATTATGTTTATTCTCTGAAATTCAGTTCTTCCAATCTTTTGTTGTATTTTGGAGGGGAGAGAATCCCGGGTCAGCTCACCCTGCCATTTTGCTCCGCCCCTCTAAATTTTCCTATCTTAAAGATAGAGACGAAAATACTACCTTCCTCTTAGGACTTTTGAGAGAATTAAATGCGAAGTACCTAGAAAATATAGTATGTACTATAAAATAATAACAATACGTTATTATTATTATGCAAAAAAATATAATATTTCTGGAATAGTATATGGCATGTACACATTTTTATTATTAGATTGATAACTATCTACATGAAATATGGGTTTGCTTAAATTATAAAACATTGATAAAATGTCAACAGAAATTTAGAATGAGATTGTAGAGTATCGTTATTTACAAACAACGTTTAAAACACATTGTTAATTGGAAAAAGTAGGTATTTTTTGCATTTGTATAACATATATAAATAACCAGTCTAAATAAAGTTTTCCTGCCACTCACTTGTTCCTTATTTTCTTTAGTAGAGATTGCTAGTACTGCAAAATTTACTAAATTATAAAGTGAAATATAGTTGTTGAAAATTATTTGCAATAATTATGACTAACATAGAGTTAATTTCTTTGACTATCAAAGGTTATTGGAAGTAACGAAGACAGGCTTCAGTTTCCCCTAAACTTCAGAAAGGCTTCCTCTTGACTCTAGGCCCCTAACTTCCCTTTTCTTGCAGCAATTTAACTGTAAGGTCAGCATAATTGTAAATCCTTTCTCTACCTAAAGCCTCTCGCCAGTTTCCCAAGCTAGTACTGTCTTTCTCAAGGATCTGAGATCTACCTCTTTGGAATATAACCATCAAGGAAGATAGTGTCCCTCCCTGCCAGTTTCTGTGGGAGGGTAGGAGCCTAATTTTGGCAAGAGACTTACTCCAAATTGTCAAATTACCTCTAGCAACAAAAACACAAGAAAGTTTCCTTTTCCTTCAGGTGAGGCCAATGAGCAAACACAGGTGACCTATGATCCTCCCCAACCTCAGCTCTAAAAAACTCTCCAGACTTTCATTTCAGCAGAACTGGGTTATCCACACTGGATCTGTTCTCTCTTCCCTCTTGTTGGTAAATTTATCAGAATAAAATCAGCTTCTGTTTGCTTCTCTTGTCCTGTGAGATTTTTTTCTTTCTTTTTTTAAACAGAGGTACAGTGGTTCTGGATTCTTACTGCTTATTCCGTAATTTAAGGCAAGTTACATGGTTAAGCTTCAATTTATAAATAGGAGTTTACTGCGCCTTCCAAGCAGGGTGGCTGTCAAGATCAAAGATAACATATGTAAGATGTTCTACAGAATGATGCATAGGAAGTGCTCAGTAAAGGCTAGAAATAACATAGGCTAAGAGTTTGAATAGACAATTAGAAAACATCTGCCACTTGGCAGTGGAGAAAATGTTCCATGTCAATTGTAAATTGTTAAAAAAAATGCAAGTTGAAGTAGTGAAATGTTAGTTTCCAGCAATCAAAATGGCATAGAGTTTTAAAAGTGTTTCCATAGAGTTGGCAAGAGTTTGGCAAAGCAAATATTCTCATACACCAGGGGTGGAAATATAAATTGTTATTATCTTTCCAGAGGGTAGTATGACAATAAGTATCAAGAATCTTTAAATTGTGCCTACCCAGCAATTTTACTTTTAGGGCTAAGAAATAGTTCAACACTGGTAAAAATTAATCAACACTGATGTTTATCCCAGCTCTATTTCTAACAATGAAAAATTGGAACCAACCTAAGGAACCAAATTATAAGAGAGAATATAAATAAATCATTGTACAACTACCAGGGAATTTACTATATAAACATTTAGAATCACATTTAAAAACCTTTTATAGTTTGAGAAAATTTTTCTGACAAATGTGCAGTGAAAAAAGTAAAACAATTTGTATATTATAATTTATATGCTGTATATCAAGGGAGCTGGTTAGCAGTCTAAAATAGATAATACAAAACATTAACTGTGATTATCATCTTTTCAGTTTTATGCCATTTCATAACTAATCACAAAACATGTGAAAAAGATCAAAGCGATCAGCTTTGGTATTCATCCTCTAGTTAAAAGGCAAGATTTTTCTTTTAGGCCATTTTTTCTAATAGGTATTAAAATAAATATTTCTATATTGTTTGAGGTATTCTTTTTAGGTATTCCTTACTGCTTTTTTTTTCTTTTAGCTTTTTTGACTTTATTCCTATGAATTCTCATTAACTCCTTTATATAGGTCTAGAGTAAATTGTGTTATCTGCCAATTAATATAATATTTCCCACTGTTTGTATATTTGTAAGATGATCACACACCCGAAATACACATTTTTTTCTTATGCATTTTTTTTTTTTATTTAGGCGTCAAGTGGTATTCCTAAAATGAGATAATGCTATTTAGTCTTCCCATGGAGTCAGTAATCCATCAGTCAGTTCAGCCAGTATCCTGCTGAGCTGGGGACAAATGGGAGGCTGGATGGCAATCTTTTAATAAGGAAATTTGACTTATTGGTTTATTTCTGTTGTCTACATAGATAAGACTTAAAACCACTGAGTGAAAATTGCCTATTGAGAAAAAAAAAACAATCTCTCATTGAAGAACTATCAAAATAACATGGATTTACCATAGGATGGTGATAATGTTAACAAAGACTCATATGGTGGATTTCATTTGGTCAGAATATGGAAAACTAGTGTATTATTGTTTTCCTCTCCAAATCAACATTTCCCTTTAAATTCCTAACACTCAATTTTATTTACAGCACATTTTTATGGTAAGTCAGCCAGCATACATTGCCTATCTCTGTTTCACGTGACTCATATGGAGACACATAGGAAGCTCAGACTAAACATTGAAGGGCTTAGGAGCAGCATTGTAAAGTAAGCTGAGACCCAGAACTTCCACAGGACTGCTGCAGATCACATTACCTTTTGGCTGAAAATTAAAATGACACCTAGAAAATATAACTACCCTTTTCAAGGGACAGAGCCCAAATCTAATAACCTCCTTACTTAATATCATTTTGGCTTGAAATAGAATAGTTTATTTAATTTGGGTAAAGAAACAGCCAGTATCAATTCATTTATGTGGCATGTATACTGTTTTCTTTCATACTATAGTGATAATTATTATTGTAGAAGGAGTAATTTCTTAGGCATGATAACACTCCTTTTCACAGACTCTTATTTGAAGCTAAACTAATATAAAGATTTGTAAGAATGAACACTTGAAAGCTAAGGTAAATCTGATTGACTTCTGTAAAATTCTGAGTTTTATGGATTATTTAAATACCTATCCGCTCATTTTTTATTTCAAAATAATGTTAGACTTAAAGAAAAATTACCAAAAAGTACAGAGTTTCGTTACACTTTCACCCAGATTCCCCTTATTGTTAACAGCTCATCAACTGTGGAACAATAATAGAACAACAATAATAGAAACTAGGAAATTCCATTGATACAATATTTTTTTTTGAGGAAGATTAGCCTTGAGCTAACATCTGTTGTCAATCCTCCTCTTTTTGCTGTGGAAGACTGGCCCTGAGCTAACATCCATGCCCATCTTCCTCTACTTTATATGTGGGATGTCAGCCACAGCATGGCTTGCCAAGTGGTGCCATGTCTGCACCCGGGATCTGAACCAGCGAACCCTGGGCCACCTAAGTGGAACGTGAGAACTTAACTGCTGCGCCACTGGGCTGGGCCCCCCATTGATACAATATTTTAAACAGATTTACCAATACTATTTGAACTTTGCCCGTTTTTGCACTAATATATGTTCAGGTCCAAACTCCAATCCAGCATCCTACATTGCACTTAGCTGTCATATCTCTTTAGGACCCTTCAATCCATGACAATTTCTCTGACTTTCTTCCTCTACCATGAATTTGACAATTTTGATGAATGCTGGTCAAATATTTTGTAGAATGTCCCTCAGTTTGGGTTTATCTGCAGTTTTCTCATGACTATATTGAAGTTATGGATTTTGGGGTAAGAACAGCACAGAAGTGACGTTGAGCCCTTCTCAGTGCATCCCATCATGAGGTACATGATGTTATTCAGACTATAGCCTTGCTTTCCAGAGTGGGAAATGTCCTTGGAAATGTCACAAATGTAACTGTTGGCAAGTGACTATCCCAAAATGTTGTTCAAACTGAATAATTTATATTTATGCCTATGATTCCTGATCAAAAATTATCATTAAGAAAAACCAGCCATGTTTTTGGAAGTTAACTCTTCATTTCTCAAATATAGATATCAACCTTTTTCTATTAAGCTGAAAATGAGGCTAATATATGATACAGATAAACAAAAAACAACTAGAATGGTACATCTTCAGGAGAGAAATCTCTATATTGATATTTGGGACTTTGAGGCGGGGAGGAAACTGCTAAGACATATATAGTTCAGTAACCAGGAACCATGTGAATCTAAAGCTGTAGGGAAATTAATGGGACTGCTGTTTTGATATTAATTTATAGCAACTCTAAGAACTATATTCATAACTATACATATTAAAGAAAAAGATCTAGTTTAGAATTTAAAGAGGTGTCTAATTTGATTAAGTGGGTAAAGAATAAAAAAACTTATTTTCAAAAGCATTTCTCCAAACCTAAAATGAAATATAAAGAACCTTAGGGTAAATTGAAATGTTTTTAATATTTTAAATTTTATTATCACTCTCACTATTGGAAGTTTCCCAGCAGCTAACCTAAGAAGCATACTCCCTTGAAATACTTGGGGTGTAATTTATTTCTTTAAAATGGAGTATCCAAGAATTAACACAAAACTTATGCTCTGCAGGTGGAGAAAACACGAGTGGAGTTTGGGACACTCACAATTTTGTACCTATATTGCTGTAGGCCAGCCCCAAGTCCCAATAAAAGTCAAATAACTTAGCTAAACCCCACCCTCTAGTTGATTTCATCCAACCATCTCTCGTGCTGCCCCTTCAAACTGAGGTGGGTCCTGCTGGAGTGGCTGGGGTAGTGATTCAGAGACCAAGGAGAGTTCTTGAATACTTCCAACTTGTCCTTATGTTCCTTCTCCTGTATCTTGTAGGAACGAGGCTGATAGAGATTTGGGATTACAGAGGGATGAACGTGTGTGATTTTGTAGGGAGAAGTCCTGAAATTTGAGAGTAAGCTGTACAAGTGCAGCTCTCTCAGCATGTCACAATAAATACAATAGCTTATTGGCTTTAAAAGTAAGGATACCTATATTTTAAAGAAACTATAGCACATATATTTGGGTTTTACTAAAATCAACATTTGTTGTTCATGGAAGACATGTTATTCACCCTAAATGTGAAAATTCATGTATACTTTCAGGGATTCAAAATCCAGGCTTATGCACTTTGTTGACTTTCATGAAAACCATCATTGAGTATCCTCTCCAGCCTTGCCTACTTAGAAGGCAAATTCCATTTACATTTACTTTTAATGACGAATGGAAAGGAAAAAGTAATAATATAACCCCCACCTATTGGTTTTTTCAGGGGAAAGTGTTCCAATAGCTTCAGGCTCCCCATACCCTCCATCACTCCTACTTTGCTATTTTTTGAGCTTTCCAAGACATGGTGTACCCTAGTGCCTCTGCCCTCTCTTCTCCTTATTAGCGTCAGATCAGCTAATTCCATTCATGCTCAAGTCAAAAATGAGAGATAAACCATACATTTATGGACAGCTAATCTTCAACAATGGAGCCAAGAACTTACAATGGAGAAAGGAAAGTCTCCTCAGTAAATGGTACTGGGAAAACTGGACAGACATGCAAAAAATGAAAGTAGACCATTATCTTACACCACACACAAAAATTAACTCAAAATGGATTAAAGACTTGAATGTAAGACCTGAAACCATAAAACTCCTAGAAGAAAATATAGGAAGTATGCTCTGGCACTGGTCTCAGCAGTATCTTTTCGAATACCATGTCTACTCAGATAAGGGAAACAAGAAAAAATAAACAAATGGGACTACATCAGACTAAAAACCTTCTGCAAGGCAAAGGAAATCTGAATAAAATGAAAAGACAATCCACCAGCTGGAAGAAAAGATTTGCAAATCGTCTATCTGACAAGAGGTTAATTTCTAAAATATCTAAATAACTCATACAACTCAACAACAAAAAAACAAACAACCTGATCAAAAAATGGGCAGCGGATATGAACATTTTTTCAAAGAAGATATACAGATGACCAACAAGCACATGAAAATATGTTCAACATCAGTAATTATTAGGGAAATGTAAATCAAAAGTACAATGAGATATCACTTTACACTCATCAGAATATCTATAATTAATAAGACAAAAAATAACAGATGTTGGAGAGGATATGGAGAAAAGGGAACCCTCATACACTGCTGGTGGGAATGCAAACTCATGCAGCCACTATGTAAAACAGTATGGAGATAACTCAAAAAATTAAAAATAGAAATCCAATATGATCCAACTATCCCACCACTGAATATTTATCCAAAGAACATGAAATCAAAAATACAAACAGATTTATGCACTCCCCTATGTTCAATGTAGAATTATTCAAAATAGCCAAGATGTAGAAGCAACCCAACTGCCCGTCAACTGATGAGTGGATAAAGAAGGCATGGTATATAGATACACAATGGAATACTACTCAGCCATAAAAAAGCCAAAATTGTGCCATTTGCAACAACATGGATGGACCTTGAGGGTATTATGTTAAGCAAAATAAGCTATACAAAGAAAGACAAGTACTGTATGATTTCTCTCATATGTGGAAGATAAACAAACATATGAGTAAGAACAGATAAGTGTTTACCAGAGGAGAAGGGCATGGGAGGAAGGGCAAAAGGGATAAAGGGGCACATGTATAGTGACGGATAAAAACTAGATTATTGGGGATGAGCAAGATGCAGTCTATACAGAAACTGATATGTAAAAATATATACCTGAAATTAAACAACGTTATAAACCATTATGACCATAATAAAACAATTTTTTTTTAAATGAGAGATAAAATGACCACTACACACAGGCTTAAGGTATTTTACAAGGGACTAAAGGGTAAAAACAATAAAAATAAAAGTAATTGTGGTTTCCCATGTTTCAGCTGATAAAAGAGAGTTACAGGGTGGTCTCACCAACATGTTTAATTTACTACCTAGTAGACATTGGCCGTGGAAGGAGAATGAAACTTCTCATGCTATTATAGAAGGCATTTAGTCTTCACATTGTGGTGACCTCAAATGTGATCTGCACAGTTATTCCACGAAAAGTTAAATTAACATGATTTTCCTCTCTAATCTTTGAACAACATACTTCAAATTACTGTTATACTATTAAACACCATATACTACCTAGTGTTATTTACCTATTTATTTAAAGTCAATTTCTGTCTAAAAAGGGTTTGAGGTGACCAACCAGAAAAGCATAATACAATTCAGTTGATTAAGAGAAATAGAGGGGCCAGGCGGTGGCACAGTAGTTAAGTGCACACATTCCACTTTGGTGGCCCAGGGTTCGCTGGTTTGGACCCTTGGTGCGGACATGGCACTGCTTTGCAAGCCATGCTGTGGCAGGCATCCCAAATATAAAGTAGAGGAAGACGGGCACGGATGTTAGCTCAGGGCCAGTCTTCCTCAGCAAAAAGAGGAGGATTGGCAGCAGTTAGCTCAGGGATAATCTTCCACAAAAAAAAAAAAAAGAAAGAAAGAAAAAGAGAGAAATGGAGGCCAGAACCAAACAAAGAGACCAAATAAAATATGCTAAGAGCAAATGTTAATATAATTGTTGTTATCAGTGATCAAGAATCTTACCTTCATGGTATAATTTTACTTTTTTGAGTCATTTCAATTTTTCAATTTTTAGGGGCTGGCCCAGTGGCGTAATAGTTAAGTTTGTGCACTCCAGTTGGGAGGTCCAGGGTTCACAGTACAGAGTCTGGGCACAGACCTAGCACCACTTGTCAAGCCACACTGTGGTGGCATCCTACATAAAATAGAGGAAAATTGGCACAGAAGTTAGCTCAGCAACAATCTTCTTCAAGTAAAAAGAGCAAGGTTGGCAACAGATGTTAGCTCAGGGCCAACCTTCCTCACACAAAAAAAATAATTTTTAATATTTAAAAATATTATACACACAAAGAAAATGTGTTACCAAGTCAGCATGAGTTAAAACAATACTTGTGAGTTTATCTTAATTGGAGTAATGCTGGCAGTTAAATTACTCCACCTACGTAAACATACAGCATGGAAATAAATCATTGGGTTCTAATACTCATATTAACTTCAGTTTCTTTGTTATTTCATTTCTCTCATTATTTGAGAGATACCTGATAGGGATATTGGAAAAGCTGTGCTGAGCTTTGTAAGTACACATGTTAATAACAATAAAAGATACAGACTTTGCTTCATGTCATGGCAAAATATTACCTTGTCTGCTTTCTGGTTAGTTTTATTAAAAAGAAAAAAAACCTCTACAGAAAGAATATTCAAGTAACCTCTTATAAATTTACTACTAAAAGCACCATCTGCTGGTTATTAGAAACTGATGCGTTTCAATCTGTCTGTCTTTAGATTCTTTGATTAAAGAATAGTGAACATTTCTCTCCTGCATGCCTGCACAGATTCCCCGCTGCATATTGAAGTTACAAGCCCAGAGAAACAGGAGGTAGATTTTATTGGTAAAATGTTTTAGTCTATGTGTGTGTGTATGCAATGGAAATCAATTTTTCAGCTTGCCTTTTATTGGAAACCTTAGGTATATAAATGGGACCATTTTCTCTTTTTAAATCAGTCTGACATAACCAAAAGGCAATTGTTAGTGCAGTAAATGCAGAGGCCTCCCCCACAGGAGACATTACAGAATCTAAATGGAAGTGTTTTAACTAGCCCAGCCTGTAGCCTAATTCTAGCCCACAGTAGGTTCTAAATAAGTGTTGGCTGAATGAAGACAGGAAAAATAAATTCGTTGCTATGACTTGACGTGAGATAAGATGAAAGGGAGGGGGGAAACCCTCATATTTTATATTCATTAGATCGATATTTTTAACCATGCCAAAATTTGATGTGTGAATTTAGCATTAGCAAGGGAGGAGTGATGCTTTTTATTTTTAAAGTAAGATCGTCATGCAGAGAATAAATTTAGAAATTTTTGAGATTTAAAAAATGAGGCAAGATATTAATTCTGGGAAGGTTAAAAGACTTTTAGTGTAAGCATTTGACCTAACAGATTATAAACACAGAACAAAGAAACCTTCTGTTGCTACATAGCTTTGTTGTAAATTCAATAGAACTTATTTTTTAGATTCTCTTAAAAGGATTGATCAGATTATTTCAAATTGAAATTTAGGATAGGAAATTCTGCACTGTAGGAGGGAAAAGGTTTTTTAAAATTCTTTTTATTAATTTCTCTCCATTACAGATGGAGAAATTGAATTTCAAGGGTAATCAAAGTAAATTCTACACAGAATCTGTGAATTGGTGAACCGGACTTTTTAATTCAGGCTCTTTGATTACAAAAGCATTGTTTTTCAAATTTATGAAGAAGACTGACAGTTACACCTGTATTTTATTTCCCGGGAGGTGGGAGGGGGTGGGTAGGCCAGGGTGAAGACAACGAACTTCTCCAATTATAAGGGTAACCGTCTCGAAGCTTCACTATGATGCTACTTTACCACTCCTCTTATGTGATCTAAACAGACCTTTTTAAGTAAAATAAATTGACATTAAGAACATTTACTATCTATCTGGCTCTGCTAACCACTTTGAGAATAAACTCAGTAATTCAAGATGTGATCCCATATCACAGATGAACTAAAAATGATTCTGCTTTCACTAAGGGAGAGAGCAAATTTAACAATTCATTCAACAGATACTTTCCTAAATGTTGGAACATTGCTGCATTCAGTGGGGAGAAAACAATGCATTCATACAAACTCTATAGGTGATGATAAAAATGTGTCTGTCATGGCTTTAGGGGAAACTGCTTCTGCCAGGAACACTTACCTAGCTAGCTCTAGGGTAAAAATAACCTTCACAGAACCCAATATCAATAAGAGATCTTCATCAAACAGGTGTCAAAATTAGTTTAAAAAAGTGAAATACCTAGAGTCCACACACAATTCTCAAAATCCATCTGATTTGAGCACACATATGCTGGAGAAGGTCCAAGACTGAGAGTTGGGACTTTGGGGCTACATGCTCTCTTTCTCTTCTCTAATGTTTGTTATGTATAACTGGTTGTGCAAAATAGAAACGTCATCACCCAATACCTGTTACATAGACATTTACATTCACAACACTATAATAGTAATAATTTTTAGTGAAAATTCATTGGTTGTCCATACAAAATCATTGTCTCTCAATAGCATCCAGCATTTCCTTGGGAGAACAAACTACTTTCCATTGTGTTGAACATACAAGGTTTGGGTGGCATTGGCTTCTGTGAAGAACTCTGATTATCACAGCAGCCTCTGTTCTTCCTACTCTTCTTGCTCCAATGAGCAGCAAGCCCAGATCTTTGCAATGGCTCATGGCAATCTCCTGTCCACTTTGCTTCACGACCACAGTTATTCTGAACAGAGTAAATCCCAGAACTTCCTTCCCCAGAATTTGTTTAGCGGCTGGAGGAGGAATACTCTCCCTGTAAACCAGAAAGAGGCCAGCATCCTCACTGTCTGCCACTATCTTGAGATCATGAAGGGATTTAGCCTTTAGATAAAGCTGCTAGCATAGAAAAACAGAGTTGGAAAAATTTTGGGTCCTGGAGAATATTGCCCTCATTCTTGCCTGCAGTCCATCTTACACTGGACTTTTCAGTTGTATGAACCAACCATTTCCCTTTATTGCTTACGCCAGTTTAATTTAGGCTTTCTGCACCTCAACACAGAATCACAATGGCTATGACAGTAATTATTATTATTTGAGCATTTCTTAATGGAAAGGCTTTATGTTAAATGCTGCCCTGGGAGGCAGTTGCTTTTCTTACCTACATTTCACTGATAAGGAAACAGACTTGGAGAGGTTAAATGGCTTGCTTAAGATCACGCATCTAATAAATTGTCAGAGCTACAATTAAAATGACGTCTTTCTGATTATAAAGTCTACACTCTTAAACCTTATACTATGGGTGTCCCGGATGAAAGCATGGGTGTTAAGAAAACTCATCCTGGACTTGAATATTGGCTTCACCATTATTAGCTGTGTCACCTGGGGCAAGTTGTTTAACATCATTAGGTCTCAATTTCCTCAAACATAAATTTGGAAAATAATAGTCCCTCATATGGGGATTAAAGGAGTTAATACATATGAAGTGCTTAGAAAAGTACATATATAACAGTAATCACTCAAAAAATATTTGCTCTTATTATAATTACTAGTGATGAGGTTAATTTGTATATCTGGACCCACAAAATGGAGGCTGCCCCCAGTGGCCTGGCGTATGTCACAAATCTAAACCTAAGTCAGCCTGGACTTAGAGGAAACACTTGTCAAGGAAACCAAACATACACCATCACAATCCTCCAACTCAGCTTTAGCTTCCCTTACCCTAGAACATAGGACCTGATGGCCTTCTAAGTAAATCCCTGGCCTCCTAGCCAATCATGCCCTGTTAACACTTGTAAGACCCTAAAACTCGCTCTTGACCAAAATCCTTTGGGAAGATGCTCCACCACTTGTGAGGCACTGAACTCCCCCAACCCATGAATTAACCTGCGTGAAGTAAGCATGACATTTTTGTGACAAGATGGTTACAGAGAAAGGGAAATGAGTAAATGAGTGACGTCCTTGAATAAAGGACATCAAATTCATTACTAAATTGTTTTAGTTCTGTCATTGGACATTAGGCTTGCATTTATTAGTCTTCATGAAAAAGTTTTCAGATTATGTTCCCTAACCAACAGAATACAGATTCTTCAGGCACACCATCACTGCTTAAAAACAGCTCTAAATAAATCTCAGCTGGAACCGTGGGGTTGTCATAGAGCTCAGATGAGACAGGCTGCAATATTTCTGGTTTTGTCTTCTTATCCCACATGTATTTGACTTTATTGATTTTTTTTCCTCCAACAAATATTTATTGAGAGTTTAGCTTGTGTTAAGGAGTTTTGGAAAGGGGGGGCAGAATAGCAAACATAAAGAAGAGAAGGTTTTTGCTTTCATGGAGCTTAACAGTCTTGTCGGGTATAGGAAATGGACACATCAATAGGCAAGCCCACACACACACAAATATATTTCTGACACAAGTGCTACAAAATTCAAGTGTAGTGTCCTGTGAGGGCAGATAAACGGAGGCTCAAATCTAGTCCAGGAAGCTAGTGGAGGGCCCCTGAAGATGAGAGATTTATCTAGAACTAGCTTCATCTGGAGAAAAGGGTTTAGGGGAGAGACAACAGTGTGTACAGCAGCCATGAAGCAAGAAGCAATTTCTCGCTTTCAGGCAACTGTAGCATCCTCCTGAAGCTCAAGCAGAGTGAGGTCGGGGATATATAGTTAGGGAAGTGGCTGTAGAGGTTGACACAACACAGATCATACTGCATTTTGTGTGGCTGGAGAGGTTGACACCAAACAGATCTTACTGCATTTTGTAGGCCACTTTATAGATTTGTGAATTCATCCCAAGGGTCATAAGTAAGGCAGTGATGTGGTTTTGTTCATTTTTAGAAGGAAGTCACTGACTATTTTGTGGAGGATAGATGCGAGATGCATACAGATAGGTTCGTGAAGAATAATTAGGAGGATATGTTTGTGGTCTTGAGGAGCAAAACTCTTGCCTTGAACAAGGATGATGGTAGAGTGATAGAGAAAAATTACTGAATCAACAATTATTAAAGAATTTGAGCTAATAAAACTTGGTGAGGAATTAGATATAGTTGGTGAAATAGTACCATGGTGCCCACCCAAATCCTCTCTACCTGACCAGCTGCTGTTTCAGTCGGCTGCTAGGCTCCCAGCTAACACCATCTGGAGAAAAGGTTTGAGAAGCTCCTTGGAAGTTAGATACCACTCCTTATTCTTCATAACCACACCCCAAGCCAGTGACGGACGGTCTCCAAGGACCGTCCCTCTTGACACAGAATATCTTGTGTATCCACATCCCTGTCTCAGTTTCTGGTTCTAGGGAACTCAAAATAAGACAGCTGGGCAGTTGGCAAAGAACAAAATATCTCCAGGATGATTCTCATTCTTCTGGCCAAAGCAAATTTTACTCGTATTGGAGGTAGAGCTGGTTATGGAGGTTACAGATGTGAATTCAGTATGGGATGTACTGGGTTTGGAACCCATATGAGCCAGTCAAGTAGAGAAGTCAAATTGTTGCTCGTGTATAGAACATTCTGGACCTCGGAAAGGAAAAGAAATAAAATTAGATTGTACAGATGTCATAAAAAGTAAATGCAGCATGGGGATGGAAGTGAGAATAGCACAAGGAAAAGGTCAAGGCTCCCCTCAAAGACGTGGACTTACCAGTGAGTCATTTGCTAAGAGAATTCTCTCCTTCTCTGAGGGCCCTTTCATGTCGAGGTTTGGGAAATTTACCCTTTTGGTTGGTTTTGGTGAGGGCACTCTTTCTGAAGTGATACCAACTATTTTTGCAGGTTTCAGCTCTCAGCTCTTTGTACTATGTACTGGTAGAGATTGTGTGAAAGCTTTTCTTCCTAGGCAGTGCATCAGCTTTATCCAGGGTTGATTCTGGCAGAAGAAATATTATGGGTCATGTTTAAACCACTCATAGTTTACCTTTTTATCATCTAAATAGATCGCTCCTCTCTCCATCTCTACTTTGAAGAGGATCTATAGAATCTAATCGCATTTCTAATCAATGGAATGAAAGATACTGCATTACATCCTGTTGGACTCATTTCCCTTTCTCTGTAACCATCTTGTCACAAAAATGTCATGCTTACTTCACACAGGTTTGAGACCACCATTTGACAAATTCTTTTTCACTGATTTTACTTAAGAGCTTCCATTTCCCTTACATGCCTGTTTTAATTTCAGAATGTAAAAAGTTCCCTGAACCTGGGCGTGAGCTGTCTCTGCTGCAAAACCCATCTTAGCAAAAGGAAGATTTTTATTTTTTGCTTCATTTTGTGTTTGAATCTGCAGTTCTCTCTTCTAAGACAGATTCAGTAAAGGAGTAGGGGAAAGTTTTCTTGCTAAATTAAATGTAGAGGACATCTTATCACTTGGATGCAAGGATAGCAATCAGGCGAATTATTCATATTAAACTATTTACATATACTATAGAACCAGGGTTAATACTGTGTGAACAAATAACTTATGGGCCTAATCACATTGAACAAAATATAAAAAGTTATAGAAGATTAAAAAAACAATGATGGCGTAACGTGAGAATGTGATATAAATTGTGTTTACACATAATTTCAAGACTCTGGGTCCCTACAGCTCCCCAGTATTGCACATGACTTAGGTGGGTGTAGAACTCTCTTTTCCAGGGTAATTAGTAGCATCAATAACAATGAAGAGCTATTTGGCTAAGTGTATGAAAGACTGTTACGTAAAACTGCTCCTTAGTCACAGTAGGCTTTGTATTTGAAAAAGCAATTTAAATTCTCTATAGGTAACAAAGAGAAGGGGTGAACAATAGGTCACAAAGGTGGGGAGAAGTAGGGATAAAGGAGAGAGGAGTTGAAGGACCCCTTACTCTTCTATGAAATGATGGCAATTGAGAGTGATGTCATCGTCATTTGCCTTCTACTTTTCCTTTGTTCAATCATAGATGGCCCTCCCTTCTCTAGGCAGCATTTTTTGGGGGGACAGGACGCCCAGTGATAGTCACATGGTTACCCCTTTCAAAAACAATCACAGTAGCTGGTGTGTAGAAGGAAAAATGTAACGAGAAATGCAAGTGAAAATTAGTCAAAGGGGAAAAAAAAACAGAATAAAGGAAAATAAGAAGTCAGCCAGAATAAAACAAGTAAAGGAAGAGAGGTAGTGAGGAGCAGAGAAAAGGGTTGGGGGGGGGTGGAATTTAAAGGGAGGGGACGGGGCAGTCACAGGCAAGATACAGTGGAGGCAAAGAAAACAAAGGAGAAGGGAGGTGACAACAGAGAGAGAAAGAAAGCCACTTGGTGGATTTGTCATTTCACGGATTTATATCCAGAATCTGCCTTTTATCAAAATACATGTATTGAGAGACATGGCATTGCATTTCTTATTACATACCATGCGAAACCCTTGGTGACCCCTTATTTTTGGTAATATAAGTTATAATTTCAGCAAAGAGGTTTTATCCATTAACTCCCTAGCCTGCTTGATATAACCTGAGATTAAGTCAAATTTAAAGTCCAAGTGAGCTCAAAGGTGGAGGTGAAGGTTGCTGCTTTTGGGGCTCGCTGAATACAGCTCTCTGTACAATCCCAGCCTCATAAAACCTCTGCGCTGGCAGTCATAGCAACCTCGCCAGCTTCGGATATGATTGCTGCCAGAGAGTTCACTGCTTTCTCCGTGGAGAATCCTGAAGCTGGCTGTTCCGGCTGACATTTTTACAACTGTGTAGTTGAAAAGGGAAATTTCCAGTAATGAGAGTAGGTGTCATCTTTCTTTCTCCCCTCCCTCCCCTCCTTCTCTCATCCTCTTTCTTTCATTGATCACAACTATTCCATGAGAACATTTTCAGGCCATAGTTTGAGGATACGTAGAAGGATTGGAGCTGTACAACGGCAGTTGCTAAAACTTTAACTTCCCCAATATATTATACATTCATGAGCAAAATGTGAAGCCCTGGGGGAGAGTGCAGTGAGCTATGATCTACGGTTTACAAGGGCTGTCATTGGGAGAAGTTACACAGGACTCTTCGCACAACTCGGTGGGTGATTTATTCCTATTTAGGGATTTCAGGCTGTACCATAGGCACATAAATTGAAACAAGCTGATGAATGGCTTCTATACTTCAGCCCTGGTACCTCAAAAGGCACTGAGCATGCTCTAGATATAGACTCCCTCGGAGTAGAGATCTCTTGAGAGCTAAGTGAGACAGCAACAGGCCAAACGGTCCAACACCTCCCTAGGAAACTTGACCTGGCACCTTCAGTGTTTCTGAACTGAGTTTTCTCACTTGTGAAGTTTAGAGACAACTCAGGATTTTGTGAACCCTACACGAGATGACCACTGAACGTTAACACCAACAGTCTTCATCTGAGGTTAGAGCACTCAGGTACCTGTCCCAGGATGACATGAACCCTACGATAGCCACCCACTCATCCAGGAGCAGCTGTGGGGCTCCACTGACTGGTTAAAATACATTCAGCTGTGAGGAACTTTACAGAATTCAGCCCAACTTACCCTAAAGTGCTCATGTAAAATTGTACCTTTACCTTTTTCTAATCAAACATAAGTTTTCATTCATTAAATATTTGACTGTTTGCCTAATATGTGCTTGGCTGGGAATTCTTCTAGGTGAGAAATATGGGTGTGAACACAATGGAAACAAAATCTTATTCTCAGGGAGTTTACATTCTATAAGGAGTGACGAGCAATTAAAAAAAATATATGTACTATTGTGAAACCTATAGTTTGTTTAACAGTGCTAAGTGTTAAGGAAAAACTAAAGTCAGGGAGGGCTCCCTGTACTATATTTGCTCTGAAGCTCTAAAGCTGCATACAACATGGTCCCCGCCTGAAGGTGCTCAGGTTTGCGAGGGTGTCAGGCACATGGACAAATACGGTGCACAGGCCATAGATGCCCTCACAACAAGTGCATAGGAGAGCGTGAGAGAGGAAAGGGGAGAGGATATTCACCTCAGACTATAATGTGGGTGAGGTAGAGAAGAAAAAGAAGAAGAATTTCATAGCAGTGGCTGGCATTTGTTTGGGGTCTTGAGAGATGTATAGGATTTTTTCAAGACGGTCTGATTAGCCAGGGTGAAGATGTTATAAGGGTAAATAATAATCCCGTTATTATAAGAATAAACTGAGGGGCTGGCCTGGTGGCAGAATTGTTGTTTGTGCATCCCACTTCAGCAGCCTGGGGTTTATGGGTTTGGAACCCAGGGCACACACCTACACACCACTCACTCATCAAGCCATGCTGTGGCAGCATCCCACATACAAAACAGAGAAAGATTGGCACAGATGTTAGCACAGGGTCAGTCTTCCTCACCAAAAAAAGAGAAAGAAAGAAAAATAAAAACAGAATATACTGAATAATCCTACTCAGCCAGAAGTTGTGAGTTTATTTAGGCAAGGAACAGTCATGAAGCTAAAAGAATGGACTGGGCTTGACTGGAGTATGAACTGACCTGGGCTTCACTGGATTATGGGAAATGGGGCAAGGAGAGCAAGGAAGGCAGGATCAGATCACAGGAGACCAGTTCCTCTTCCCCTCTAAACAAGAGACTTGATTTAGTTGGACCTTTGGATGAAAGAATGACTGGCTCAGATTTGTATTTTAGATGTGCCGCTTGGTAAATGTCACTTGGAGAGGGCTGATCTGGAGGGGCAGGACTGTAGGTGGGGAGACCACTTGCTCAGCACTGACCAAGCAATCAGCAAAAGTTTGAGAGCTGTTTTGGTGTTTAATTATTTGCTTTCTTAAACTTGGTTAGTCATAATGTTCCCACATGGTTCAAAAGCTAACTACGCACAGACTGAGCTGACATGCATCCAATTAATAATGCTTTATTCAATAGTGTTGATTGCAATCAAAATACTGATATTTAAAATATTACTAATTGTTTATATTTTGTTGAGTGGGGAGAGAAGTGATCCTTCAAAGAGTTTCACCCTACACTAACTGGAGAATAATAAGTTGATAAGCTGCCTTCCAAAACTACGCTTGCAAAGAATTTTAATGATGCAAAAAAATTCCTATGGCGTGGGAAATCAAATGAAAACAAAAAACTGTATTTATAATCTGGTTTCTATTTTATATGTATGTGTATGTATATGTATGTAGTATATATTTGTATATATATGTGAATAAAATTACATTTTATAGTTGTTGTCTGTAGGTAATTGGATAATGAGTGGTTTCTTTTTTCTTTTACAAGCATCTGTGTTGTCAACAAAACCTGTTCTAAACTTTCCATCAGTAAAACTACTTATTCGAAAAAACAAAATATGGGAAGTTTCACGTATTTAATTCTTTTCAGTGTTGGAATCAATTTCAAAGCCTAGCATTTCATAATGCTCTCTATGTTATGGGAAAGAGAAATGATTAAGTTGTCAAAATATCAATATGGTACTTTATCCATTATAGAAATGAGGTAGTGGGACTCAAGTCAAGATTTCTCTCTATACTTTTGTTTTTTAAAGTCTTTGGAAAGCAGCAATAATCTAATTTTTAAAGACTGGTCTATGTGATTTGAAACAAAAACAATACAACTGATGGATGAATCTAAAGATGCAAAGAAAAACACAACTTTGGTTCTAACTCAGGACTCAGTATTTTTATCTTGTTTTCTCTTCTTCTCTTTCTCTACAGTTCTCTTTCCAGCTTGCTTTCTTATTCACGTTAAGGTTATTCTCTCTTACTTCAGACATGTATTCCTTCCATGATATAGGCTTAGCAACCCCAGTAGTAAAAAATAAAAAAACTCCATCTCCCAGGACTTATATATAAATTTCAGGGAAGATTCATCGGCTCTTTTTGGTTTATATATCCTTCATTGGGCCAATCGTTATTACTGGGGCAACGGGGTGGGAGCAAGCATTTACCAGGCCTCCTCTTAAAGTCTGGAGAGGGAAAGATACTGTAATCGAAAGTGTGCAGTAAATGAATAAGGAGGAGGTCTACAACCCATTCTCTTCCTTTTTTGAGTGCTGCCCTTGGGAGAGAAAGTGTACCTAGGTTATGAACCTGTCTAAGCGAAAACGGAGAGATTGTGACTTCACTTCTGTAAATCATGTGATCGCACACAATGATTAGCAACCTCCTATATTAATCTGGGCCTGGATTTGGCAAGAAGGGATCTGGGGAATGGTGTTTGAGGTCCCAGACTCTTCCCTGCTTTGGTTCTCCCTTACGGTTACTTGTATCCTCAAAGATTTTAATACAGTTGATACTGGGTAAAATCTCTAATTTTTGCAAGTACCATTGACAGCCCAAATCTTTGTGTCAAGCCCTGCCAAGATCATATGGAATGGACATGGATTACTTCCCTAAAGAAATGGATGGGCATGTGCAACTAAATTATTTTTATGAAAATTCTCTGAATACCAGATTTGTATTGAAAAACTTATATAGAAAGACAGAAAGTGTACTTTCATTAATTAAGATGAATTTCAATATCAGGGCAAAGTGACAAATATTGTTACAAATAATAAAAATGCAAATATGTTTCCTGGGAAAATCTTGCATTCCTAGTTTTCTAGGAAGAATTGTCTCATATTGTTAACTGGCTAAACTCTGGGATAGAACTTCTTCAAACTGCAAGGGCTCTCATAGACATCGCAATCTGGTAAAAACAAAACAAAGCAAACAAAAAGAAATATACAAACAAGTCTTTTTCAGATTTAATTGCACTCATTCCTCCAACAAGACTGGGGCAGTGGGAATTTAGACTCATAAAGAAGCCAAACAGTAAATATGACATGTCACAAAAACAGTGGGTTGGATATTTGGGAAGTTCTGGTGAGAATCAAAGAAGAGAGACACCAGGAGCTGTAAATTACAGCCCCGATTATTAGTAAACATTTAGAATAGACCTTCCCCATAATCATAAATTTGATTTTGCTCCAACGTAAAGAATTTTTATTAGTGGTGTATGTATGTATATTGATGATATCAGAATTGGTCATAGGATTTCTTCCCTTAGCCAAACCGTATATCAAATTCTACCTGACTTTCATCTTTAACTAGGCTTCAAGGAAATGTTTTAATCAATTTGTTCTTAGAGAGCTACCACAGAAGGGTCAGCTATAGTTCCAAACATGTTTTCCTCAGTAATAATATTAAAATACTCCAACATCCCTCAATTTATTACATCTTTTTCACACTTACTTGGATTTATACTGATTTGCATAATGTAATAGTTACTCGTCCTTGTACTGCATTGTATCTCTCACCTACCTATACAATTGTATGATTTTAATTATTCGAGATTCTAGCTATTCGCATTTTAATTTTCGGGAGCCCTAAGCTTTGACTGAATACAGCACAGTTAAATCCCTCCTTGGTATATTTACCTCTATTCTTGAGTTTCTGTACATCTTTCTTGCAGCATGGCACTCTACTTAGAGATGAAGTATGTTTAGTCAAGGATAGGATAACAGTCTTTCTCCTTTCTCTTAGTTTTGTAACCCCCACCATAGGTACCATTACATATGCTAGGTTTTCTAGGTATAAGACCACATTGAGTGTTTGCCTCATCTGCAAAATAGAAATAACAACTCTTTCACGGGTGTTTTGATCAATAATATATCTCTCATGCTAGTACAGTGCCTAGCATCTAATAGATATTTAGGAAATGCTAGTTTCTAATTCTAATACTCTCCTTTCCCATTTATACAGTCTGTTTAGTTCTTTCTTCAGCTTGCTTCGTTTATTTTCCCATGTTAATGGTTCTAAGTTCTTACAGATACTGGTAATGCATTTCCATTTGCTAATAGCTTATATTACTTTGGATATTATATGATACCCTTCTTTGTTATAAAAGCTACCAATTGGCCAACATGGAACTGGGGCTTCTGGTGTATTTTTCCAGATTCAATCTACTTAAAATTTTGATCAAAACCTTCAAAGCCCTTCCTACTTAAGATAAAAAACCATTACCTTGCAATAGGACAAGCGCTGAACAATCTTGTCCCTGTGGTGATTCTATGATCTCTACTCCACCCACCCTGCCCCGTGTTCATTTGGCTTCAGTCAGGCTGACGTCTTACTTGTTGATCCTCTAACACACAGACTTGTTCCTGTCTCAGGGCCTTTGCCCTGGCTTTTCTCTCTGCCCCCAATGCTCACACTTCACCTTTCCCCATAGCCACACCCTCATGGTCTTCAAGTATTTGCTCAAATTACACCTGCTTAGGAAGGCCCATCTTCATCACACAGTTCACAACTGCACCTTGTCCCAGTATCTCCACCTTCCTTTATCTTTTGTAATTTGTTCCTGTATCCAACACAAATCATTTAGAATAACTAAGAGAATTCAATAGAATAACTATTGATCATTTCTAAATAATATATACCTTACTTATTTGTCATAGTTCTTGTTCCTGGAGTTTAAGCTCCATGAGGACAGGAGTTTCTGTCTTTTTTTGAACGCTGATAAATCCCCGCTGCCTAGGTCCTAGCGGGCATTCAACAATCATATTTTGAATGAATGAGTAAATTAACTCCAAATTAGGCTTATTCTAATACTTTTCATAATTTAAGTCTTGGTTAAATTAAGTTCTTGGGTTGTTGCGTGTCTCTATCTAATGTTAATAAAGTTGAAGTTACTCTCGGTATTTACACGAATCTCTTCCAAAGATGATTCAGTGGAAATTCGCTTTTCCTCACCCTATGTATTCCCAAGACATACTAAAGTAAATAATTCAAATATTTGTATCTCATTTTTTTATCCCTGAAATACTTAAACATACTATTTATTTTCTGGTAACTATCCACTTGTATTAAAGTAGAACTTTCTTATATATGAGTCTATTAATGTATTTAATTATGTAATTTTTCAAAATAATGTATAAAAATGTATTTCATTGGAAGTAGTATTGTTTAATACTATAAAGAGCGTAGACTTTGAGGTCTGGCAAGCTTGGGTATTTACACAGTTATAGTTATTTAGTCTTAAATGCTCTAGAGTCTAGTTTTCTCATCTTTAAATAGGAATAAAATAGTATTTCACGCATCTGATTTTGTAAGGTTGAATGAGGTACGATAACAAAACGCGTACTGTGATGCTTCCTACACAGTGACGCCTCGTACATTCCCTGGGCATACGGAAGTATCGCTGACCTAGCCTTGTAGAATGTAGCGAACAGGTCCATAACCCTCTTGGCACACCCTTCAAAACCAAATTTGTCATCTCTTCTTCCATCAGGGGTTTTCAGATAGAAGTTATTTTGGAGCTTCTTGCAAGTATCCCTTGCTAATTTCTTATGTCTAATTAACATCCCTGTACTCAACAGGTTAGGGTTTAGTGCAGGGCTCAGCAAACTTTTTCCGTAAAGGAGCAAATGATCAATATTTTAGGCTTCATGAACTATATAGTCTCTGTTGCAACTGCTTAACTCTGATGGTGCAGCACAATAGCAGCCTAGACAATACATAAATGAATGAGCATGGCTGAGTTACAAGAAAATTTCACTTACAAAAACAGGTAGTGGGCTGTATTTCATCTGCAGGTTGTAATTTTCTAACCCTACTCTAGCAACTTTACTGTTCTTTCGTGAAATTATTTCTAAGAAAAGACACTCCCTCATCAAGCCCTATCAGAGCCTTGGACCTTTAACAGTTCATAAATAAATTTTTGATCAAAACTATAAATTTTTCCTACAGTTTCTATAAAATATGTTAAAATACTCTCAAGAGTTTTTTATAATCATTTTCCATAAGATATTTTAAATATGATTTTTAGGTCATTATCTTTCCTAAAATTAATAGTTTTAGGGTATATGTCTTTTCTCTCTCTCTGCCATCAGAGTATTGGAGGTCGTTGGAGGTCAATGATTCTTGCATATTGGGACAGCCAAGCATCTCTCATAATCAGTCTCTACTTGCAGCCATAACCAGGGCTAGTACAGCTGCCTTCTTTGCTTTAAATGTTAAAATAGTTTCAAAGCTATTTAACTAGACTAAATAAATCCTCTTTTACAGAAATATCACTTTTACATCTAGGTGAAAGAGGAATGTCATGTATCAGTGAGGTCATAATTGAGGTACATATTACTTGAACCTGGTCTAATCTTTATTTTTATTTTTTTCTGAGGAAGACTGGCCCTGAGCTAACATCTGTGACAATCTTCCTCTGTTTTATGGGGGATGCCACCACAGTGTTGCTTGCTAGTAGTGCTAGGTTAGTGCTTGGGGTCTGGGCCCATGAACCCCTGGCCGCCAAAGCAGAGGGTGCAGACCTAACCACTATGCCATTGGGCCTGCCCCAAACCTGGTCTAATTTCTTAAAGTCACTTGTCTTCTTAAGGCAGAGACATAGAAAGTTTCTGTTACTGCAGTGACATTCTACTTATCCAACTCCTATTGCTTTTACAACGTAACCACTTAAGGAATAGTTACCATATATCTAATAAGACACTGCCTTGAAATGGCTTTGTGAAATAATTTGGCATGCCAAAATTTAATTGTACCATCGATTTACAAGCACTCAATCATTCACATATCCAAACAGACATCATTTAGCACCATAACCAGTTAAAGGCATCCGAGACCCCAGTGTACCTCCTGGATGAACTAGAGGCTTCCGACAGGCACTGTTCACGCCATCATTGTTCTCTGCTGTACCTATCTCATTATTCCAGGAAATTCGCTGTTTCCCTCCTCTGAGACCCACACTCTGAATAAATTTGAGGCGACTTAAATTAACAAAATCAAATATCAGCATAGCACTTCACAACTCAGAAAGCCATGGCTTGCTCCCTCACTTCATTTATGCCCCATTCAGATGCCAACTTCTCAGGAAAATCTTCCCTGTCAACCCTACCTGAAGCATCCTCTTGTGCCTATCACTGTCCATTCCCTCTTTTTCTGCTTTATTTTATCAAAAGCAATTCTCATTACTCAATAGTATGTTATATACTTATTTGTCTGTTTAGTATCTGTCTTCCCCATGTCAATACATAAGGGCAGCATGGTCATGTAGCAGGTGGTCAATAAATATTTGTCAAAAGAATAAATAAGCCTTGTTTAGTGGTAAGGCATGCATTAGTACTCTAAATTAGAAATGAAGGAAATGAGACTCTCGAAGTGTAAACGAAGCGGTCAAGACTATATAGCTAATTACTAAGGCTTCTAGACTCTTATTCCTTAAAAACTCCCACTGTATTCTGTTGCCTTCTCCTCCCCAATGGAAGACGGGTCAGAGACAGATATGCGGAGACTGGGTGGAAGGTAAGAGAGGAGAGCCATGTTTTCTCTCTCAGAGGCTGGGGATAGTGTGACAAGTGAAGCAGTGTAGGCTCATCTCCTGAGCAGGGGAAAGGTTGTCATGAGAAGAGTGTTTACTCTTAACCCTCACATTGATTTCATTCTCTCTAACGAATGCTACTTCGTTTCCTTTCTAGAATGATACGCATTGAAATCTGTAACCAAAGAAGTGGGCAAACACTTAAAGGCCATAAATCTAAATTCTGAATATGAGTTTACATGTACTTAAAGGAATGCTAGTAAAAATAGATTCCATATAAAATGTAGTATACCACATTCTGATAGATTTTTAAAAAAATTGATAACACACTATCAATGCATCCTCAACAGCAAAGATGTCACAGAGCAACTGAGTATACATCTGTCTGGTTTCACAATATACACTCTCAGCCATGCACTGCTATAGGTGGTAGCATATAGCAGTGGTTAAGAACATGGCTTTGGAGTCAGAAGGATATAAATCCACAGTTAGAAGATCACAGATCTTGGGGGAAACAACCATTATAAGTTGGTATCTTCAATTATAAAATTGGAATAATAAAATAACCTGCAATATAAGACTACTACTGTGAGGATTATACCACCTAATACGTCTAATGACTTTAGTATATTACCTGGCACATCATAAGTCCTCACTAAAGGTTAGGTATTCAAGTTCAAGGAATCAAATGTATATACCTATATGCTGAAATAGCACTAAATTAACCACAATACTGCTCTACACAGATTGTTGACCTTTTGACCTCTTTCATTGTCACATGCAGAAAATGAGGCGTGCTTAGACTTGGGGAAGAATTGGTAGGGATGGAATAATGAGCCAGGAATTCATATTAATCTAGAAATAAAAGAATTTATAGTGCTTCCATGTTTGCATTCTCTTGATTTACCATTTATTGAGCATCAGAAATGATTTTAATTTGGCCTCCATAACTCGTGATTTCAATATTCTTTTCAGGTATTTGACACTGGAATTGCTCATATAAATTGCTTAATAGAATAAAAATATGGACCTTGCTCAGGGAGCATGATCTACATTTCAAAGTAAAAGAAGATAAAAAAAGTTACTTGGTGAAAGTATAGAGAGGAAATTTAACAGTGCATATCACACAACCTCATAAAATACCTCTGAGTCAGGGAACATTCAAGCTGTGTCAAACCCTGATATAAAGCATATTGCAGTTCCAATTTCAGATGTTCTGCTAGCGAAATGAAATCCTCCATGAGCACAGTGATGTACAGTGCTCATCTCTCACTCTGCCATGGATTATCTAGAATACAAGGTGCATTCATTCAAAAATAATTTTTGAATAACTAACATGAGTCAGGCACTTCCTGTGCAGACATGAAGACTAGCACGTAATCCTTAATTTCTAATGAACACACCCAGGTGGAGAAAACATATCCCCATTTCTACTAGATTCCTCTTCTCACGCTCACAATCTATGATCAGGTCCTCCTAGGCTTTTTGCTCTTCCAGTTCCATGAATGAAATGTATTCTCCTTTGCTTCTGAGCCTTTGCTCCTGTTTTCATTCTGCCTGGGATGCCCCTCTCCATCTCCACTGCTCTTGTTTCCTAGCGGACACTGCTTAGCTTTGAGGTTTCAGTTGAGATGTTCTTCTTTCACGTAAGCCTTTCCTTACACTATCAGAGGTTATTTCAGCTGCTATGGTCATATAGAGTAATCCATACTCCCTCTAAAACAATGTTTATCATATTTGTATTGATAATTACCTGTTAACTCTTTTCCTCCTTACTAGCTTCTATGCCCTATGAGAACAAGAACCTCATATGCAGTCCTTTAGCACAAGAGAATGCACTCAATAAATATCTGTTGAATGAATGAAAAAAACGAATGCCACCTGACCATTTGGATTAAAAGCTGAGAGGCCATGGAGATAAAATATTTTATTTTGGGGGAAGACTAGGGAGTTTATATTAAGTGCTGCCTCCTTTATATGGGTCTTTAAGGCATGAATTTGGGTTTATCAGGCAGGGTAAAAGAGATGAGCATTATGAATAGAAAGAAAGCATTTGTAAAGACTACAGGATCTTTCCCAGGTTTGAGCTGGAAAAATTCCTTGTAGAGAATAATAGCTTGTGAAAGACAGATTGTAAAGGGCTTAATAGAATACTCAAAGGCATAGGGATCAAGACAGATGAAGTGTCATAGCATCACAGAAGTTCTGTATGAGTTAATGGGTGATTCAGAAAGAAGACATTTAAGTTAAATAAAATTTGGACAGATTTCATTACTGCAGGATTTCTCAGAGCTATTTGCTATAGCAATGTACTACATAATGTCTTTACCATGAAGTTACAGTATATAGAGAGTCTTTTTAATATGTTTGTCTGTGGAGCACTCTTCTTTTTCTTGGAGCATCATGAGGGATTTCTGTACACAGAACACACGTTGGGAATCAGTAGTGTAGCGCGATGATTCTAGACTGGGGTGGTTTTTCAGCCCAGAGGACATTTAGCAACGTCTGGAGATATTTTGGGTTGTCACACTGTACAGGTCAGGAGTTGCTACTGATTTCTAGTGAAGAGAGGCCAGGGATGTTGCTAAACATCCTACAACGTTCAAGACAGCTCCCACAACAAAGAATTATCCAGCCCAAAGTATCAATAGTGCTAAAATTGAGATAATCTAGTGTAGTAGAAAGGGCAATAGTTGTGGATTCAGATAGGACTTGGAATCCCCATTTTGCTGCTCAATAGCTATTGGATCTTAAACAAATTATTTAATCTGACTAGGCCTCAGATTCTTCACTGGAAAAACAAAAATGAAATTACTTATTGGGAGGATAAAGATTGCTTTAAGAAAGATAATATAGATGAAATTACAGTGGATTATTTGCTGCAGAAGAGTCAATTAATAAAGGTACTGTGATAGCTAGATGCTGTTGTTTGTTTGTTTAGTTGGCTTTTTCCATGCCCAGGAATCTTATTCTCTCTGCTTCTAAATATTCTGTTAACAAACTCTACTCCATGGACACACCAGTGGATGTGCCCCGACCTGGTTCAAACTTAGGACCCCATGCCAGTAGCCAGATTAGAATCCTGAGAATGGGAAGATGATCCAGACTTGGTCATTAGTGCTTTCCCAAGGATTCCAAACTTGATAGAAAAACAACACTCTTTATCCCTCGTCAAGGGACTGTGATATAGTTGTACTGGATCTCACTACAGCTCTTTTACAGTAAGAGAGTTTGAAGCTGCCATAGAAAGGAAAGAAAATATGAGAGAAGTAGATGGAAAGACTGAATTTAAGCCCTGTATCCAGCTATCTCTGAAGCCAGTTCCTCCCCCTGTCATTTGAGGTAACAGCCAAAACATCTATTTTCCTTTAGCCAGCTCATTGAGTTTCTGTCACTTGAACCAAAGCAGTTCTAACAAACACAGGTACACTTATTATTTATTCTGTAGGAAATGGAGAGTTCTCATATTTTCTAACATACATTATGATAGGGTTATCCTAGGTAATTGTCTTGATCCCATCATAAAATACATTGCCCTAGAGGAAAAATATTAACAAGTTTCACAGACAATAATGCAAACCATATTATTGAATTAAAACATAAGGGCTTCCCAAATCCCAATTTAGTTATTGGGTTTTATGCAACTTATATTAACTTTCAAAGACAAGTTAATCTCAAACGTAGTGATAAAAAGTTTTTTATTCTGTATTCTATTTTAAAAATTTGGTTTCTGATTTTAGGTATATATGGTCAGTAGTACTTAGGTAACTTGTACTGACTTTCTCAAGAAATCTCTAAAAGAGCAAAAGACATCAGTTAAACAAATTGAAACGATCATGACTATGACTGTTATATATTTTAAAGATAGAATAATGAAAGAATTTTTAGCTATATTTAGTATATTTGTTTATTTAGTAAATACTTGTGTATTTGGTATGTGCCTACTATATGCTGGTTAGTATGGTGAAAAACTGACATATTTATCTAAATGGTGAAGACAAATAGTAGGCAAGATAAAACCTTCATATTTTGTGCTATGAGGTAATAAGAAATTATGATACAAATTTAAGTATGCAGGTGATCAGGGAAGGAAGGCTCTATCTGAAAGTAGAGAAGAAGTTAGGCAAGCAGAATTGCTGGAAGAGTGCTCCATGAAAATCGTATACTTGGTATAAAGGTCCTTAGGGCATTAGCCTGCGGCAATGGAGAAATAGAAGAAAAGATGAGGTGTCTTGAAAAAGCCATGGAAGGCTTGGATAAAAAATAAATAGAGATATTTAAAAATACAGGTCAGTCTGGCCGTAGAGTGGTATTCACACATTCCTGCTAAAATAAACAAGCAAGCAAGAAAGGAAGCAAAAACTCAGCATTGTCTATATGATGTAAACAGGACCGAGTATTCTACAATATAATATTCAAAATACCCAGGATACTAAGCAAAATTACTCTCTGTACAAAAGATATTACCATAATAAATTATATTCACGTATCATAATAAAAAAGATAATGAACAGACACTAATTCTGAGATACACAGATGTCGGACTTATCTGACACAGACTACAAACAGCCATTATAACCATGCCCCAGGAAGTAAGGGTGAATTCTCTTCAAATGCATTGAGACAGGCCAAGTCTTGGTAGAGAAATAGAAATAAAGGGGAAGTAAATGGAAGTTTTAGAACTAAAAATAATGAATTGCTCTTCAGAGGAGAATGGGAATTACACAGGAAAATGTGAGTGAACTTGAAGATGTATCAATAGATATTATCCAATCTGAACAACAAGGAGGAAAAAGATTGAGGAAAAAAATAAACATAGAGCCTAAGGCACTTACAGGGAAATACTAAAAGTTTAATATTTGTTATTGTAATGCTAGAAGAAAAGAAGAGTGTGGTACAGAAAAAAATACTTAAACATAACTGTTGAAAACTTCCAAACTTTGTGAAAGTGATGAATTCCCAAAGTTAAGAAGCTCAGAGCCCCCTAAACAGGGTTAACTCAAATCCACGCCGAGATACAATATATCATAATCAAACTGCTCAACACTAAAGACAAAACTCTCTAAAGCAACTGCAACTACTAAAAAATCATAGAAATAGTAAAACACTCAGGTAAAGGCTAAATGAAATAAATATATATATAGACAATTTGAAGAAGGAAGAAAAGAAAAAATTGTAAAGTGAATAAAAAGAAAACAAAGAAATAGAGAAAAAACACACCTCCAAACATATCAATAACCATGTTAAATATAAATTACGTAATCATACCAGTTAAAAAGAAAAATAGAGACTGTCAAAATATATTTTAAAAATGGTAAATTCGCCTTTATTAAAAGTTAATTTTTTCTCTGAGAACTGCAGAGGTAAGAAGAGGAAAGGCCAAGCCACAGATTGGGAAAAAATATTTTCAAAACTTATACCCAAAAAAGGCTTGTATCCAGAAGAGGTAAAGAACTCTAAAACTCAACAGTAAGAAACAAACAACTCAACAGAAAAAAAATAGACAAGAGATTTGAATAGACATCTCAACAAAGAAGGTACACAGATGGCTAACAAGCACATTAAAAGTTGTTGAACCTCCAAGTGTAATACAAATTAAAATATTACAAGATATCACTATACACCTACTAGAATAAAACAACAACAACAACAAAGCTCTGACAATACCATCTGCTGGGGAGGATGTGCAGTAACTGGAAAGCTCAAACATTGCTGGTGAGACTGCCACATTATGGAGTTATGCTGGACAATACTTTGGCAAGTCCTTTTAAAGTTAAATATACATCCTGCATGTGAATTTGTGATCTCATTCCTAGACATTTACCCTAGAGAAATGAAAGCTTGCATTCACACAAAACATGTACATCATATTTATAGCAGTTATATTGATAACCATAAAATGCAAAAGCAACCTGAATGTCCTTCACCAAATAAATGGATAGACAAACTGTGGTACTTTTGTACAATGAAATATTACTCACCAATAAAAACTGATGAAGTGTAGTTACACATCACAGTCCACACGAGTCTCAAAGGTATTACGCTTAGCAAAAAAAGCCATTCTCTAAAGGTTACATAATGTATGACCCCTTTGTATGACATTCTGGAAATGGCAAACTATAAGGACAGGGAACAGATCAGAGGTTGCCAGGGGTTAGGCAAAGGGGAGAGTTTGACTATAAAGGAGTAATTCTAGGTGAGGCGATGAAACTCTTCTGTATCCCAACCGGTGGTGGTAGTTACATGAATCTAACCATGTGTTAAAATTCATAGAGTGGCAAACCAAAAAGAAAGTCAGTTTTAGTGAAAATAAATGAAAAAATTTTGAAGGATATGAGAAAAATTGTTTGAGTATATATTTTTCAAGATCATACAAAGGCAGAAATTGTGTTCAAAAATATAGATTTGAAAGAAAATTAAAGCATTTTGTGATAAGCAAATGTAATAAAGTGAAAGCAGATTATACCTCAGGGGAAATTTTGCAATGCACATGACAAAAAAAGGTTTTAATTCACCCTATTTTATGAGGCTCTCTTCTCAATTGACTTTTAATACGTTGATAACTAAATTAAAAAAAATGGGTAAAACCATATTAAGGCAATTTGCAGGAAACTGAAATACAAATGGTTAAATGATATGAAAAACTTTTCATTTTGCTATCAAATAAATATAAGTTTAAGAAGCATGAGAAAGTATCTGTGGCCAAGAAAATGACAGAGATAGAAGTAGATATGTGCAAGTGTATGTACGCACGTGTGTGTGGGAAAGAGTCCATGTACCTACATTTGGACGTGGGCAACTGGGATGTGAAAAACAGACATTCATATATGCTGTCAGTAGGAATTTTAAATTGGTATAATATTCCTTGGAATAATTATAAGCCTCAAAATATTTCAAAAACTTTCACTGAGGAACTCTACTTCTGGAAACCAAATTAAGAAATAATCATGGATGTAGACAAAAATGTTGCTATGGGGTTTTCAATTGAAGAGTTAGTTATAATATTGAATAATTCAGGGAAATGTAAAATAACCAATAATAGAAGTTTAATTAAATAATATAAGCAGCCATTGAAATGATGCTGAGAATACTTACTTAAAAGGAAATAATCACTACAATCGACTTTTTTTAATTGGTTATAGAATTTAAGGACAGTTATAGAGCATAAGGCTGTAGAGTATAAGGACATAGTATTTTCTAAATGATATTTATATATTTCTTAATTTGCACACTAGCCCAAAAGTACAAATCATTTACATTATGCTACATATCCTTCAATCTCCTCTATGGGTACAATCTCCACCCACTTCTCCGTGCCTGGGACTACATCAATGGGATGCCCTTACACTATGGCTTCCAGTTGTCTTGGCCAACATAAGGCACTGACAGAGTAGGAAGGGCAGGAGACTGAAAATGCTTATTCCTCAGTGCTCTCCCTGTGGGCTGTGACTTGATAGTGGTTGCAAGCCTTGGCTAAAGGCTATAACTCCTGTCAAGCCATTAAACCCTAATAAGCTAGAGTTTCCACAGACTTCCAGTAACCACTGCCTCCTATTCTGACCCAGGCGATATGATGGTTTTACACTGGTCCAACTCCTGGAGTTTTTTAGCATCTCTGGTCATTATATTTTAACGCCTTTGTAAGTAGTATATTTGTTGTTAAATTCTCTCTTTAATCTCCTCATTTTAATTACCAGGTATTTCATGCTAGGATCCTGAGTAATACTTTCACCAAAATATTAGCAGAAGTTATTCCTTGCTATGGAATGCTATTTATTTATTTATATTAATTTTATGTGGATTCACTTTTATGTGTGTTTTGTGTGTTATTTAATTTGATGTGGATTTTTGTACCTACAAAGGGAAAAATACGTCATTTACTATAATAATGTTTCTCAAACCATCTGTGGTGAAAGATTAGCTGTGTTTGTTTAATCAGTCATGAATATACAGTTTTATAAAATACAATGAAAACAAATTGCAAAAAATTAAAAAATAATATACAAGTCCACATTTTTATATTCAAATTCCACAGAGATACTCTGATAAATTGCTATAAAAGTTTCTAAATGTTTAATCTCAAAATATATAGTGTTTTTGAACTTGCGTTGATTTGCAGATCACACTTTTGGTAGCATTAGTCTAAAATATGATCCAGCGAGTCATCAAATAAGATAATATCTATATCTATATATGTCTACATCTATCTATCTATACACATGTATAATTAATGATGCCTAAACAGTGTCTTGTCACCTATTAGGTGCTCAATAAATATTTGTTAAATATATGAATGAACAATTTTTAAAAAGAATCAAATGGTTATAAAATGCAGAATACACACAAATATACATACTGTCTCTTTTGCTGCTAAAGTTTCAGAGAATAGGGCTATCTTGTATTTTACCTGGAGACTGAAAATAGGCACAAGCTACCTGAATGCTTAAAGGAGTACACTTTTTGACCTGACAACTAAACTTAACAGTACTATTCATAAGACAAGAAAAATTGGAAAAGTCCAAATAAAGTTCCAACCAAAAGGAAGAGTTTAAATGCTTCCATAAAATTATAATGGAACATGATGCAGACCCTAAAATACAATTGTAGAAGCACATATAATGTCATGGAAATACACAAATCTATTGTAAAGTGAAATTCATAAGTGTACAAAGCAGAATGTCAAATTTTAAAGCGTATATATCTGGAAAAGTATAAAAACAATATGTTAAAATTTATTTCTATTAGGATTATGATATTTGTTTTATCCTTTTCCTATACAATCTTAAAATATCTTCAATGAACTTATATTTTGAAATAAATAAATATAAACAAACTATAGATCGAATTTTATTTATGAACATAGTTACAAAAAGTATACAAAAATAATAGCAAATAGAAGACATTAATATAAAAAAGATCACATTTAAGTAGAACTTATTACAGGAATGAAGAGGGGTTAGATTAAAAAAAATCTATCAACATAATCTTGCATCCACAAACTAATGAGAAAATTAAATGAAAAGGCATTTGACAAAGTAAAGCAGCCACTTAAAATAAAAACTAAAAAATAAAAACAGAAGACCATTAAAACTGACAGCAAATATGATTATAAATGTCAAACCACTAAAAGCATTTCCAGTAATATGAGGAGGTGGATAGGGATACTGGCTAGCTCCATTTTTTAAATCAACAATGTATTGGAGAATCTAGTGAAAGCAGTAAGAAAATGAAATAACTTCAGAAAATTAGAGATAATACTCTATTTATCTTGATATTAGAGACTAGCGAAAAGCCATTAAAATTAATAATCGACTTTTGTGCCTTGGCTGCATACGAGGTAAATACATTAAAAAATAAAGCCCCAGCTAGTCTCTATTCCAGCAATAGTTACCTGGAAAAGCAGAGAGAAATAAAAAATAATCTCCTACTCACAATTATAAAAACACCTAGAAAGTACTTACAAATAAATTTTATAAGAATGGTCCAGAACAAATGGTGAAGAAAAGAGCTAATCATCTTTTTGAAGGACAGAAATAAAATGTAAACAAATGGCAAGTGATACTGTGCTATTGATCAGAGGCTTATTTCCCCAAAATAAACTATACATTTAAAATAATTATAAAAGGGATTAAATGTAACATTTTTGTTGTTGATGATGTTTTTTGTTGTTTTCGGAGTTGGGGAGTGGAGATAAGATGACCCTAAAGTTTATAAGAAAAAAATAAATACATAAAAAACTATCCATATTTTGTATGTGAGGGGAATATTGTCCAAGATTGTCCCTGAGCTAACATCTGTTATTAATCTTCCTCTTTTTGCTTGAGGAAGATTGCTGCTGAGCTAACATCTATGTCCATCTTCCTCTATTTTATGTGGGATGCCATCACAATATGGCTTGATGAGTGGTGCTAGGTCTGCACCTGGGATTTGAACCTTCAAACCCTGGGCCACTGAAGTGGAGCACACGAACTTAACCACTATGCTACTGGCCTACCCCAAAATACCAATGACATTTTTGCTACAGAGCAAAGGAAAGAGGGGACATACTTTACTATATATTAGAAAACCTGTAAATTTACTACAATAAAATCTATATGCAAATTGGAAATTGCAAAAAAAAAAAAGTCAATGGAGAATAGGAAATCTATAAAAATAAAACTCCAATGTAAATGAGAATATGAATTATGAAAGTTGTGTTATCCCAACTCAGTAGGCAAAAAATCAATTACAAATTAATTATTGTCATTGAGAAAGCTAGCTAGCTATCTAGGAGAATATAAAATTATATCTCCTATCTTACACTACATACAATAATAAATTTCAATTATTCCCCTAGTACTACATTCAGACTTTTCAATGATGGAAACTTCATTTCAGGAACTTCAAATTTTTCCTTAATAACTTTTTCCACACAGAACCTGATAATGCTGAAGTGTTAGAGAATGGATTTAGAAGAATCTGAGAAAATTGAACAAATATTTAAATTGTTTTTAAAAATTTCCGCATGATTTCTCTGAAATTATATATAATCCATCATTAAGGGATAACCAAGACTTGAAACCTAAAACTATGAAAGAAATGGCGATATATTTAAGTATAAAGATAATTTTAAACAATTTATAGAAATACCACAGACAAGTTAAAGGTACAAACAACAGAGTTGGAAAACCTTATTTCCACCAGCAAGCAGAGAATTAGTAACTACAAAATATTCCCAAACAAAAAGTTTTTCACACTTACCAGTACTCAGGAATATGCCGTGTATAAAGTTATTTCACTATAGCGAAATATCACTTTAAGCTTATCATTGAAAAAAAATAAAGGGCAAACAACCAAACAAAGTCTTTATTGGTGAAAACATAAGTTATTACAGTGCATTGTGAAACCCAGTGGTCAAGATCCATAAAATTCAAAAACAACTATCTCTTTCGTAAGATATTCCCAATCCAAGTATTCCATTTCCTAGAAATAAGTATATTTCATGATATAATTGGATTGCTGTTTATTGCGGCATTTATTACTGTATAATGGTAGAAGACTTGAAACAAATTGAAGCCCCATCAGTAGTGGGATGGCTAATGACCTATGGCACATCTGCACCATGGAACATTAAAGGATAAACAGAAATAAACCAAATTATTTGGAAGCATTTCCATGAGATATATTTGAATGATAAAAGCAAGATGCAAAAATTAATACACTTTTGTGAAAGAATGACAAACCCTTATATATGTGTGCTTATGCCTATGAGTATGTACACACACAAACACAAACACACACCACCATAAAGAAAAGTATAGAAGGATTTGTATTAAGTCATTAACTCACCTCTACTTGGTGGTTAATGTGTGCAATGAGAAGGCAGGAACCAAGCAAATTAGGGACAAAAAGATCACACTAACACAAAACAGCAACAAGAAGAAAAAGAATATGAAAAAAGTATACACAGGACAATGGGATTCTTTCATGAGTATATGTGTGTGTGTAATTTGTGTTTATAAAAATATTTTTAAATGAAATATTGATTGTATAATATATATTTGAACAGTTGATATGTCTTGTGTACATTTCTCTGAGTATCCTCCTTGCTTCACTTTGTACAATTTTATTAACAAAGTCACCTTCATTACATGTTTGAAATATGTGACAGTGTAAATTAAAATGAGAAATGAAGGATCAAGGTGCATAAGCATGCCATAATTCCTAGTCAATCATACGAACATCAATCAGTAATGAGGGGAGATTCTATCATTACAGGACCACTTTTCTTTTCCTCTGTTTAGCATTCACGAGAAGCTGTTCACTCTCCTCTTGATACTGAGCCTGACCTTCCATGTTATGGAATAACAGTTTCAAGCTATTTGTTTAGTTCTCCTTACCAATGTTTGAATAATAATTAGATTTTAGGAGTGAAGTCATATTACTGATTTGATGTACAACTCACCAGATGGCCAGAGGAAAATGTGTTAGTTTCCTACACTTGATTGCAATGAAGAGTAAATTCAAGCTCCCTCGGCGATCTAACACACTGAAGACAAATTACTCTGGCAATTATTAAGTGATCTGCATCGCCCTTGGATCATTTTGTGAACTCCAGGAATTGCAATTAATTTTATGCATGACCCACCTTATTTAAAACACTCACTAGCCCAGGAAATTGCTTGGAACTGAGTTATAATCAAAAGTTCTCACTCTTCTAGGTGTTTACATTTGAGGAGAGACCAGGTTTGTCTCTGCTTGATGGAGCTATATTTTCATGTGAGTTATTGGTCTAAACGTGACAATACAGCTATCCCTTAAGCATCATAACAATTCTATCTTCCAAACCAAGATAAGATTTTATTGCAGCCTGGCTTGGAAACTCCAGGGTTTTAAGGAGAATAAGAAAGAACAGTTGTTTTTTGTTGTTCCTTAGTGCGAGCTATTATAAATGCCTTTTCAGTGAAAGCTGACTGATAGAGAAACAAACGAGAACATAAAAACTGGAAACCTAATTGCAAGGTTTTTTAGCAAGGAACCTAATTGGTAGCATTAAGCAAATCAAAACAAGTAGATGTAATTAATTTTACACATATGTCCTTATTAATAGTTTTAAGTAATTAAAATTTATGACTCACTTTATTCTGTGAATTTCAATTGAACAATATTTAAGTTAGGCATTGTAAATGCCAATTTTTAAATTTTTAGGTACCGCTTTAACACATGTTAAAAAAATGGAATGTGAACTTTTAAAAATGTTTTTGTTTACATCACAATTTATAGGCTAGATGCATAACATTAGAAAATGCAAACATTAAAAATGAAGGACTTAAAGATGAAAGTAAGAATCAGTATAATTTTAGTGCCTTCAGTGAATAGATGTTAACTTCTGCTGTATATTTTTCAAGGCTTTATTTTCTCTCTTCTCTGCAAAAAATAAAAAAGTGTATATTCTTTGTTGATCACTGTATGAACATCTTTTTTTGTTTATAAACTTTTCAGCACCATTCTTGGAGACTAAATAGTTTTCTGTTGTATTCCTAAATCATAATACATGAAGCCCATTCCCTATTTGTAGATATTCAGATAGTTTCAACTTATTCCTTATTTCATATAAACTAGAGTGAACCATCCTTATACATATCTTTTCCGAATTATACTCATAGATATAATGACACCATGTTGAAACAATATAAATATTTATTTTCTCATCTAGTTATTTTATAGGCTTATTATTTCTTTTTACCTTTTGAAGTTTATTTTGGTGTAAGACTACAACTTAATTTTTAAACCAAATTGTTATCTACATATACCAATATAACTTATTGAACAATTCACTCCCACTGATATGAAGTGTGAATTTATCATGTATTACTTCTGTATTTGTGTGTATACTTTTGTACCTATATTTGAGCATATATATTTGTATATTGAGGCAACACATATAAGTAAGCATGTATGTGTGTATGCATGCATACACATTTGCACATATATGTAGATATATATGCCATTGACTGATCCATTTACTTTGGTATTCTGGTTCCAGTTTGATTATTTTTAACTTATTACAGACTTAGATTTTATTGGGTATCAGACAGAGCAAGTCACTCATCATTCTTATTTTGTTTAAAAATCTAAGATACGCTTGCCTATTTTTTTTTTCCTTTTTCTCCCCAAAGCCCCCCGGTACATAGTTGTGTATTCTTCGTTGTGGGTTCTTCTAGTTGCGGCATGTGGGACGCTGCCTCAGCGTGGTCTGACGAGCAGTGCCATGTCCGCGCCCAGGATTCGAACTGACAAAACACTGGGCCGCCTGCAGCGGAGCGCTCGAACTTAACCACTCGGCCACGGGGCCAGCCCCACGCTTGCCTATTTATTCTGTCAATTGTAGTTTAAACTCACTTTTTCCAGTTTTAAAACTCTCTTTGTAGTTTTAATTACAAGTTCTTTAAAACTATAAATGAATTTTTAAAGAATATACAAGTTGGCTATGTCTGATATTTTCTTTCTAGGAGTCTACAGACAAGTAGAAATTTTCATAAAAGTAAATGACTTGGAAATTTACTTAATCCTTTCCAACCTGAGTATCCTCTTTTACAAATGAGTATGATAATAGTTCATATGTCATAAGCTTGCTGCAAGGATTAATTAAGATAATTCCTATGTTATCATACAGTACCTAGAACATGGTAAGTTTCAAAATACTATGCCTATTGTACATGAACGTCAAAAAACAAAATATGACCAATCTAACAGTAATTACCCATCACTCAAATCATTTACCACTTAGCAAAACAATATTTTTCATAAAGTTATTACATTGAAATAAGTTTAGAAGGTAACTTCATTTCTTACTATATCTTATTTGAATGGTTTCGATTCTTAAAAGAAAAAAAACACAGAGTGAAGTAGAATAACTAGGAAACAGCAGCCACTTATGATTTAAGCTGCTTATGATTCGTTTAGGAGTACAGGGGTGAAAAATCTGATCATCCTTCCTTCCCTGTGTGAGGGTAAGTAATTCTTTGAGCAACAAGATATGTAGAGGAAAGCCTACAACATATATAGAGGAAAAGGCAAATAAATAAAAATACCTTTGTTTATCTTGCTAACTAGATGAGAGTAAATGGTAGATGATTAGATATATAGATAGGTAGACACATGGAACGAAAGAAGAAGGAAAGGAAGGAAGGAAGAAAATAAGGAAGAAGGGAAGGAAGGGAGGAAAGAAGGAGGGAAGGAGGGAAGGAAGTTAAAGAAAATGAGAAGAGAATGGTAGGAGAAGACAAAGGTAGGGGAGAGAAAGAAAGATGTTGAAGAGCTCTGGGCTAGGAGTTAGGGGCTGCATTTCCAGACAAGTGGTTCTTAAGCTTTAGCATGTGTAAAAACCATCTAGAGAACTTCTTGAAACACAAATTTCTTGGACATATCTCCTAGGAATTTTACTCATTGGATCTGGGGTTAGGCCAAAGAATTAGAATTTCTAATGTCTTTGGGGTGCTACTGCTGCTGTTGGATTGAGGACTATACATTGAGTAGCACATTCTAAACTTGGCTCTCACTAATCAACTACGGTCATGTGCCATATAATGATGTTTCAGTCAACAACAATCACACATACAATGGTGATCCCATAGATTAGTACCATGTGGCCTAGTTGTGTAGTAGGCTATACCATCTAGGTTTGCGTAAGGACACTCTATGATGTTCACATTACGATAAAATCCCATAACAATGAATTTCTCAGAACAAATCCCCATTCTTAAGTGATGCCATCTGCATATGACTCTGTGAGTTTCCCAGAACCAAACTTGGATACCAGGAGTCATGGGCAAGTATTTTATTAAAGGAAGTGCTCTCACAGGAGACACTGGAAAGGGAATGGGGCAAATAGGACAAGGAAAGGGGAAAAAGACAAGCAATGGTATGATTTCAGGCAGTCTCAAGCGTTAGCCAGATACCACAGGGTGTCTCTAAGATATAGAGAATCTCTGAGAGAACTCAGAGCTTCTCTCAGCTTTGGTAAGGCAACTGTTCTTTCATACTTCCACACTAGTCAGCCATTGGCTAAGGGGCCTCTTAGAGACAGGAATGAATATACTCCCAGCTCTTACAGGTAAAGTGGCAGTGCTGAGAACAGAGTCACAGATCCACAGGGAGCTGGGTGGCACACAGACAGTGATCATATCTCTGTCTCCCTCGTTGGTCAAGGGCTGCTAACTATTTCCTCAACTGGCTTGTATGGATTTTAAATATACTTGGAGATAAAAATAGAATGGATGAAAACAAATTAAACACTTGCAGACTCTCTCATAACTCTATAGAAGGTCTTATTTCGCTGAAATGTACTATTGAATGTAAGAAAGGATAGGATCATCTCATGAATGGATTTTGTATTTCAAACATCCAGATGCCTAATAACTTGCTTCCGATGTTTGCTATGCTATGGTCTAATGAATAAAATGAAAGTGCTATTTATTATTCCATATGTACTGTCGTATAGCATCTTTGGGAAGTCTTCCCCAACTAATTCCAGTTCATATAAAAATAGCCAAAATTGGGATGGTGTTTTTGAAATTAAAGATAAAATTTATAATATCGACCCCTCTCCCCTTCATAATTTATACTGGACAACAGAGAGTAAATGTTGAATGTTCTGGTTTTGGGTTCCAGAATCCCTTGGAGAGTCTCTCTGAGAATTCTTACCATTCACAGGAAAGTATCAATGTTGAAATAGCTACCTGCTAGCCCAAAATAACTTATTCTTACTAGCCATCAGTTTTCCTGATCCCTTGTATGGCCACAAATTGCTATAACAATAAGGCTATCATTAAAAAACTTGCATATTCAGAAACAAGATAAAAATTCATAGATTCTATGTATTTTTCTCAGTATCAAAGTGCTCAGCCAGGAAGCATAAATTTAAATATATATAGACATATATCACTCCCCTGTAAAGAGGAAAGGCAGTCTGAAAGAGGAAAGATACAGAGCCTATACAAGTGCTCTCTGCTGAGGAATGGCAGTTTGTTTCACTGGTTCTGCTACAATGCAGTGAAACTTGTGTCAAACCTCTATGGTGTTGATGTTGGGAGGAAATAATAGATGAGCTTCGAATACCAGGATAAAGGTGTTTTTTTTTTAATTTATATCATACAGTATCTGAAACAAATATTTTATTCAGAGGAATAACGTGACTATTGCAAAATTTTAAGAATATTTACTAGAAGCTAGACTTCATGGTGGTCTGAAAGATATTCTAAAGGATATTAGACCAATTTTGGAGGTTCCTAAATTATGCTAGGCTTAGGTTACAAAAATCTCGACTAGTGTGTTGGCAGTGAGATTTCAACAGAAGGCATAAATAACTCAAATAAAAATAATAATTGAAAGCATATGAAGATGGAAGAATCAAAGAGGAGACAGCTTCAAAGATTACTCTGGGAGGTCTTGTCAAGATGGCAGTGTAAGCAGACTCTGAACTCATCTCCCCTCATGAACACAAGCAGGTTACATCTATTTTTGGAAAAATTACACCGGATAGAAAACTGAAAACTGGATAAAAAGAACCCCTATAACAAGGGACAGTCTCAACTAAGGCGGAAGAGGCAGAAATTCCTGCTGGAGAGAAAAAAAGCCATCTTCGAGAGCAGCAGAGTTTCTCAGCTGGTCAGGCAGGAGCCACCCTAAGGTACACAGCCCTCCCTGGAGGAGTGAGGTCTGGAGTGGGGGCAGACACTGCTATAAGCATCCAACAGACTCAGCACAACTGACACAAGGGTCTTACTATCTGGCTTTGCTGGCTATTGACTGCAGTGGGGATACCCCCAGAAAAGCTATTGGATGATAGCTTAAATGCTCTGGGTCTTAAAGGACCCACACACAAACTCACCTGTCTCAGCAACCTAAAATCCCCAGAGAGAAGTCCTTTGGTGAAAAGAGACACCTGGTGGGATCTGGGGTCATCTTGGTGAGAGGAGAGACCTCTCCAGAGACTGACACTTTGGTGGGGGCCATTGTTCTGAACTGGTGCATGTGTGCTGACACAGACGCCATGTGCGCCAATGTGTGGATGCCATTGAGGTTCTTCCCCTGGCCTGTTATCCCAGGAGTCTGCCACACCCACTAGTGCACAGATTTAATCCAGTTCAGCAAGGGCAGGCACCAAGTCCTAGGGACTGGCACCACCCAACAGTAAGACCTCAGGCTACTTGTCAGCCTGCATTGACTGGGTGCCTTGATCCTCTACAGGCAGGCAAGCATGTCTGCCTCTCTGGGACAGGGACTGTGTGAGGACCAGGTGAACTGTGGGGGGCATTTGTGGAGAGGTGGGGGCCTCTGCAATGGGGCATTGGAGTATGCTTCAGGGGCTTGGGAAGTGTGCACAGACCAGTACTGTTTTGATGTGTGTGTGGTCCAGAGTTGGGGGGGAGGCTTATCAGTGGCAGAAGATCAGTGCTCCACAAATGGCCATAAAAAGGATCAGCCCCACCTTCCAAAGCCTGAAACGATTGAGTGCTCCCAGTGACTAGTGCCAGCCCCACTCAGCTGTACTCCAAGAGAACTGAAAATGCCTTGTAGGCCTGAGGCCTATAGCAACTGTAAGCCCCTGAACCTAGAAACCAGCTACACTGGGTACCTACCCAATTAACAGGAAAGCTCCAACAGGAGTGTGCTGTTAGACCTTGTAGCCAATGGTGCTGAAGCTCCCCAAACTGGATTTACAAACAACTGTCCAGGGAAGGAAAGACTAGACTCCCTGGGTACCTGCAGTAAGAGCAACCATGACACAGCAGAAGGACATAAGTATCCCACAAACAGGTCACTCCTGGATCATTTGGACTGGTGACGAGAGGAAAGCATACTGCTGGGGCTCAAAAGGCATCTCTTACATAAGTCCACTTCTCCAAGATCAGGAGACATAGCCAACTCACCTAATACATAGAAATAAGCACAGAGAAATAGGCATAATGAGGAGACAAAGGAATACTTTCCAAGCACGGGAACAGGACAAGACCCCAGAAAAAAGACTAAATGAAACAGAAATAAGTGACCTACCTGATAAAGAGTTCAAACAAAAGCTCATAAGGACACTCACAGATACTGGGAGAAGACTGGATGAACACAGTGAGCTCATCAGCAAAGAACTGGAACATATAAAACAGAACCAAACAGAAATGAAGAGTACAATACTGGAAATGAAAAATTCACTAGAGGGACTCAGTAGCAGAGTAGAGGATACAGAAGAATGGATCAGCAAGCTAGATGAAAGACTAGAGGAAATCACCCAAGCTGAACAGAAAAAAGAAAAAAAATTAGACAATAAGAACAGTCGAAGGGAACTCTGGGACAATATCAAGCACACTAACCTTCATATTACAGGTGTCCCAGAAGAAGAGAGAGATAAAGGGGTAGAAAATTTATTTGAAGAAATAATAGCTGAAAATTTTCCTAACCTAAGGAAGGAACCAGACATCCAAGTATAGGAAGCACAGAGAGCTCCAAACAAGATAAGCCCGAAGAGGCCCACACTAAGACACATTATAATTAAAATGTCTAAAATTAAAAATAAAGAGATGATCCTAAAAGCAGCAAGAGAAAGGCAATAAGTAGCATAAAAGGAAAGCCCATAAGGCTATTAGCAGACTTCTCAGCTGAAACCCTACAGGCGAGAAGACAATGGCTTGACATATTTAAAGTGCTAAAAGGAAAAAACATACAGCCAAGAATACTCTATCCATCAAGGTTGTCATTCAGAATGGAAGGAGAGATAAAGAGCTTCCCAGACAAGCAAAAGTTAAAAGAGTTTATCACCAAGAAATCAGTTCTACAAGAAATGATGAAGGGACTTATTTAAACAGGAAAGTAATGACCACAAATATGGATAAAAATATTATCAAATAAAAAGAACCCCCCAAAACCAGGCAATAAAATCACTTGTAAAGGTAAAAATATAGTAAAGGTAGCAGATCAACCAACTGTGAAGATATGAAGATTAAAAGACAAAAATACTAAAATTAACTATTTCAATGATAAGAGGGTAATGGATAGACACAAAACAAGAGATTAGCTATGATTTCAAAAACATAAATTGTGGGAGGAGGGGAGTGAAAAAGTAGAGCTTTTAGAAAGAGGTCAAGCTAAAGAGTCTATCAACTCACTATAGACTGCTATATACATTGAATATTACATAGGATCCTCATGGTAATCACAAATCAGAAACCTATAATAAATAAGAAAATAAGTATGACAAAAGAAGTCAAAAATATTACTAAAGAAAGCCATCAAACCACAAGGGAAGAGAGCAATAGAAAAAGAAAGGAACAGAGAAGAACTACTAAAACATCCAGAAAAAAAGTAACAAAATGGCAATAAATACTATTTATCAATAATTACTTTAAATGTCAATGGACTAAGTGTTCCAATCAAATGCCATAAGGTGGCCAATTGGATAAAAAAAACAAGACCCATGTATATGCTGCATACAAGAGACAGACTTCAGATCTAAAGACGCTCACAAACTGGAAGTGAAAGGATAGAAAAAGACATTCCATGCAAATGGCACAGAAAAGAAAGCAGGGGTAATAATACTTATGTCAGACAAAAAAGACTTTAAAACAAAAACTGTAACAAGAGACAAAGAAGGGCACTACATAATGATAAAGAGAACAATCTAACAAGAAAATATAACACTTGTAAATATCTATGCACCCAACACAGGAGCACCTAAATATGTAAAGCAATTATTAACAGACATAAAAGGAGAAATAGGCAGTGACACAATAATAGTAGGGGACTTTAACACTCCACTTACACCAACGGATAGATCATCCAAACAGAAGATCAATAAGGAAACACTGGCCTTAAATGACACATTTGACCAGATGGACTTAGTGGATATATATAGAACATTCCATCCAAAAACCACAGAATACACATTCTTCTCAAATACACATGGAACATTCTGCAGGACTGATTACATATTAGGCCACAAAACAAGTCTCAATAAATTTAAGAAGATCAAAATAATACCACACATCTTTTCTGACCACAAAAGTATGAAACTAGACATCAATCACAGAAAGAAAACCAGAAAAGCCACGAAAATGTGGAGATTAAACAAAATGCTACTGAACAATGATTTGGTCAAAGGAGAAATCAAAAAGTTCCTGGAGACAAATGAAAATGACAATACTACATGCCAAAACATATGGGATACAGCAAAAGTGGTTCTAAGAGGGAAGTTTATAGCAATTCAGACCTACCTCAACAAAGAAGAAAAATCCCAAATAGGCAATCTAACAGCACATCTAAAGGTACTGGAAAAAGAAGAACAAACAAATCCCAAAATCAGCAGAAGGAAGGAAATAATAAAAATCAGAGCAGAAATAAATGAAATAGAGACAAAGAAAACAATAGAATAATGAAACTAAAAGCTGGTTCTTTGAAAATATAAATAAAATTGGCAAACCCTTAGCTAGACTCACTGAGGAAAAAAAGAGAGATGGCTCATATAAATAAAATCAGAAATGAAAAAGAAGAAATTACAACAGACACCTCAGAAATACAAAAGATAATAAGAGAATACTATGAAAAGCTATATGCCAAAGAACTGGATAATCTAGAAGAAATGGATAAATTCTTGGAAACATACAACCTTCCAAAACTGGACCAAGAAGAAGTAGAGTATTTGAATAGACCAATCACCAGTAATGAGATCGAACAGCAATCAAAAACTTCCCAAAAAATAAAAGTCCAGGACCAGATGGCTTCCCTGGTGAATTCTACCAAACACTCAAAGAAGAATTAAGACCTATCCTTCTCAAACTCTTCCAAAAAATTGAAGAGGAGGGAGGCTTCCTAACTCATTCTATGAAGCCAATATTATCCTGATAACAAAACCAGACAAACAAAATACGAAAAAAGAAAATTACAGGCCAATATTACTGATGAACATTGATGCAAAAATCCTCAGCAAAATACTAGCAAATTGAATACAACCATACATTAAAAAGATCATACATCATGATCAAGTGGGTTTCATTCCAGGGATGCAGGGATGGTTCCACATCTGCAAATCTATCAACCTGATACAGCACATTAACAAAATGAAGAATAAAAATCAAATGACCATCTCAATAGATGCAGAGAAAGCATTTAACAAGATACAGCACCCATTTATGATAAAACTCTAAATAAAATGGGTATAGAAGGAAAATACCTCAATATAATAAAGGCCATGTATGACAAAGCCCCAGAAAATATTCTCAATGGAGAAAAACTGAAAGCTATCCCTCTAAGAACAGGAATCAGACAAGGATGCCCATTGTCACCAATCTTATTTAACATAGTATTAAAATTCCTAGCCAGAGCAATCAGGCAAGAAAAAAAAATAAAAGGGATCCATATTGGAAAAGAAGAAGTGAAACTGTCACTCTTTGAAGATGACATGATTTTATACATAGAAAACCCTAAAGAATACACTAAAAAACTTTTAGAAATAATAAATGAATACAGTCAAGTCGCAGGATAGAAAATCAAAAAACAAAAATCGGTTGTGTTTCTATACACTAACAACAAAGTAGTAGAAAGAGAAATTAAGAATACAATCCCATTTACAATTGCAACAGAAAGAATAAAATACCTTGAAATAAACTTAATCAAAGAGGTGAAAGATCTGTACATCAAAAACTATAAAAGCTTGTTGAAAGAAATCGAAGAAGACACAAAGAAATGGAGAGATATCCCGTGCTCTTGGATTGGAAGAATTAACAGCGTTAAAATGTCCATACTTCCTAAAGAAATCTATAGATTCAATGCAATCCCTATCAAAGTTTCAACAACACTTTTCACAGAAAAAGAACAAAGAATCCTAAAATTTATGTGGAAAAATGAAAGACCCCGAATAGCCAAAGGATTCCTGAGAAAAAAGAACAAAGCTGGAGGTATCACACTCCTAGATTTCAAAATATACTACAAAGCCATAGTAACAAAAACAGCATCGTACTGGCACAAAAACAGATACACAGATCAAGGGAACAGAATAGGGAGCCCAGATACAAACCCACACATTTTTGGACAGCTAATATTCAACAAGGGAGCCAAGAGCATACAACGGAGAAAGGAGAGTCTCTTCAATAAATGGTGTTGGGAAAACTGGACAGCCACATGCAAAAGAATGAAAGTAGACCATTACCTTACACCATGCACAAAAATCAACTCAAAATGGATTAAAGACTTGAATGTAAGACCCAAAACCATGAAACTTCTAGAAGAAAACATGGGCATTATGCTCCGCTCTTTGACATCGGTCTTAGCAGCATATATTCAAGTACCATGTCTGACAGGGCAAGCAAAACAAAAGAAAAAATGAACAAATGGGACTACATCAAACTAAAAAGCTTCTGCGCAGCAAAGGAAACCATTAACAAAATGAAAGACAACCTAACAATTGGGGGAAGATATTTGCAAACCATATATCAGATAAGGGGTTAATATCCAAAATATATAAAGAACTCATCCATCTCAACAATGAAAAACCAATAACCCAATTAAAAATATGTGCAAAGGATCTGAACAGAGATTTCTCCAAAGAAGATATACAGATGGCCAACAAGCATATGAAAAGATGTTTAACATCATTAGCTATCAGGGAAATGCAAATCAAAACTACAATGAGATATCACCTCACTCTGGTCAGAATGGCTATAATAACAAGACAGAAAACAACAAGTGTTGGAGAGGATGTGAAGGGAGGGGAACCCTTGTACACTGGTGGTGGGAGTGCAAACTGGTGCAGCCACTATGGAAAGCAGTATGGAGCATCCTCAGAAAATTAAGAATAGATCTACCATATGATCCAGCTATGCTACTGCTGGGTATTTATCCAAAGAACTTGAGAACACAAATGTGTAAAGATGCCTGCACGCCTATGTTCATTGCAGCATTATTCACAATAGCCAAGACTTGCAAGCAACCTAGGTGCCCATCAAGGGATAAATGGATAAAGAAGATGTCATATATATACACAATGGAATACTACTCAGCCATAAGAAATGATGAAATCTGGCCATTTGTGACAGAGTGGATGGACGTTGAGGGTATTATGCTAAGTGAAATAAGTCAGAAGGAGAAAGCCAAATACCATATGATCTCACTCATAAGTAGAAGATAAAATCAATAATAAACACATAGCAACGGAGATTGGATTGGTGGTTACCATAGGGGAAGGGGGGAGGGAGGAGGGCAAAAGGGGTGATTAGTCTCACATGTGAGGGGATGGACTATAATTAGTTTTTGGGTGGTGAACATGATGTAATCTACACAGAATTCGATATTTATTATGATGTACATCTGAAAGCTACATAATGTTATAATCCAATGTTAGTGCAATAAAATAAATTTTTTTAAAAAGTAAAAAGAAAAAAAAAGATTACTCTGACATGCTAAACCTCAGACAGTATCAATCTAGATCAGTATATAATATACTATATCAGTATATATCAGTATACTATATCAGTATATAATGTAGACAATCTAGAGCAGTATCAAAAATCACAGAAAAGGCAAAAAGAGTCTTCTGTTTAGTTAGTTAGAAATGAGAACAAGGAACAATATAAAAAACGTCTGTTAAAAGGAATCAGTAAGACAAGTGGTCTGTATGTTTTCTGTGCCTGGGCACTATGCTACCATTTCAGCATGCAGAGTCACATAAACATGTATATCAACCACAAGGGCTAATAGTCAAATGTCCACTTGAAATAATTATAAAACCCAAAACTTGAATTTCCATCTTCCCACTGGGGCTAACTGATTGTGGGATCTTAGATGTACCATTCAACCTTTTGATGTGTCAGTTTTCCTATCTGCAAAACGTAAGTGTGTGCCATATTGTAGGTATTATAATTGCTATGAAGGTCAAATTAATTAACACATTTGAAGTTTTTTGAAAGAGTGCACTGTGCCATTTGACTATAATTATGAAACGCTGATACTTAGAAATTCTCCGTGTTTTCCTCCTCTCAGTTTGAAAAAGTTTACGGTGTCATCCTTAGTTTTTAGTGACTTAAAATAATATTTACATGATGTACTTTACAGTCTCTTGTGTTTAATGGTTATGAACTAGAATCAGATTAAATTGTTTTTCCTGAGATATTTTATTATATGTAGGCATTGCATTCACATACTTTTTTCCTAACTTCAAAACGTTTAAGTTGATTTTATGTTTTTGTTTAGACAGTGGAAGTGCAGGCTAATTTCAAAAGTCTTTGAAGAAGAAAAACAAATAAAATGAAAACTAAAGTAAGAACAATCTTTTGCAAAAAGTGTCATTATAATGTTGCAAAATGAGCAAAGAAGATTCTGACCTTTTCCTATTTCCCACAACACATTATAAATTAGCACAGCTGGAATATTCTACAGGAAATCAAGAATCATGGCCACATATTCAATTCCACATTGGTATTTTAATCAGTGCTTAGGAAAATCCTTCCCCAATATTCCTGATCCTCCTGAATACTAATTAAATGGAAAATATCTAGTTGGGCTAAATGTCTGCTTTAAATCTTCCCAAGAGTTATGCATATAAATATGAACTTCATTCATTCGCTAAACCAGGTTTTATTGTTCAGTCTATTCCTGGAGATGTGTTGGGTGTTAAGAAGACACAGACAATTAAAAGACAGCATGTCACCACAGCAAACTTGGAAATTTGACTAAAACTCACATAAATTTAAGGTAAAGAAGATGTATGATTTATTGCATTAAACATTACATATATTTTTTAAAACACATCTAACTTTTAATTATATACACTAGTATAACAAATATCACACACACACACATACACCCCATTTTAAAGTAATGAATGCTTATTACAGGAACTCAAGAAACACAGATAATGAGTGAAAAAACAATTAACTCACCACCCAGAGGGACTGTTATTATTTTAATATACTTCCTTCTATATTTTTCTATGTTACTGAGTAGTATGTTGGAATATATCATACTTCAGACAAAATGAAGATCACACTTTATGCTTTAGACTCAAACTTTTCCCCAATTATTATAGGCTAAAATCATTTCCTTAACCTTTCCATTAAAATGATGATGTTTTATGCCAGGAAAATATTCTATTCTGTGGTTGTTTACAGTTTTTAATAGTATTTATTTACATACATAATTTTTCTACACCTTTGAATATTTTTCAATGATACTAGATATTGAATTATTATATTCAAGAATATGAAGTCACAATAGATATTGACAAATTTCATTCCTGAGAGATTTTTCTAATATGTATCCCCAAGAGCAGCAAATGAGATTGCCCGTGACCTTGTGGCTTTGGTAACAGTGGTTAATAACTTTGAGATCTTTGCCATTCAATTTAAAAATGTTTTAATTACTGGTGGGGTACCAATATTTAATAGAAACTTTGGTTAATGACTAATCATGTGTGTGTATGATTTACCTCTCTGGATACTTTGCCCCTTTCCACATTAGGTGGTTCAACTTTTTCTTCTTGATTGATGAAAATATTTCATATTTTAATCATGCTAATCTTATATTTTTCCATTTAATTACAACATTTTACTAATTTATCACCTTAATTTTTGATGCCTTTGATTACTAAATTTTTTATATCTTATGTAACAAATGTATCAAATTTTTCTTTATTATTTTGAATTTGGACTTGGTCATAAATCTTTCGCAGCCTAAAATCAGGTAACTATTTACCTTGGATTCTATTATTTTATATTCTTGTTTTTCAACTTTAACTTTTTAATCTACATCAAATTCATTTTGTGGTCTGTTGTGAGACAGGGTTCTTCTCATTTTTTTTTTCCTCCCCAATCCAATCGGACTATTTAAATGAAACATTTGATATAAGCAATCACCTCCTCTCTCATATAAAATGGCATATAGAAAGTTCTTGCAAGTTTTGGGGTCTCTTTTTGAATTTTTCATTCTATTTTTCATCAATACCACATTATATTAACTATTGTAGTTTAAAATATTACCATCTCATATTCCTCTAATCCCCCTCTTCCATTCTCTCACTATTCTGAGCATTTTTCTAATTAGAGAAAAATGTGCAGGTCTTTAAGACATAGGATGTTTAGGTATTACGGAATATATTGCTGCAAATTGTATTCTCCTTCAGAAGGCTTTTCAGTCTCTCTACAAACTAAGAGCAATGTAGTAGTAGGGAAGGCTGAGATTTTGAGCCACACATCTTTCATAAACTGAGGTTTGAATCCTGGGTCTGCCACTGTAACCAATGCATTAAGCCTCATATTTTTCAACTACAAAATGTAAGCAGTCCTACTTCCCTCAGATGATGGTCATGCAAAGTCAAAGAGTGAGACAAGGTATGCAAAGTACCCGGTACATGGTATTTGCTTCATACAGATCTTTGCACTTCTACTTAACAGGGTAAATTAACTTGAAATATATTATGGCCAATTTCAGTTAGTTAAAGGAGACATTATTGAGACCAGTATTCCTCAAAATTGTCAAATTCATGATAGAGGAAGAAAGTCTGAGAAATTGTCACGGATTGGAGGGGCCTAAAGAAATATGACAGCTAAATGCAACACAGGATGCTGGATTGGATTTTGGACCTGAACATATATTAGTGGGAAAACTGGCAAAGTCCAAACAGTATTTGTAAATCTGTTTAAAATATTGTATCAATGAGGGGCTGCCCGGTGGCACAGCGGTTAAGTGCTCACATTCTGCTTTGGCGGCCCGGGGTTCACCAGTTTGGATTCCGGGTGTGGACACGGCACCACTTGGCAAGCCATGCTGTGGCAGGCATCCCACATATAAAGTAGAGGAAGAAGGGCACGGACGTTAGCTCAGGGCCAGTCTTCCTCAACAAAAAGAGGAGGATTGGCAGTGGATGTTAGCTCAGGGCTAATCTTCCTCAAAAAAAATAAAAATAACAGGATATAGGTTTATATATCCGAGAAATGGAAATGTAGTGTTGTATAAATGTGTTATAACAACTCATGTCAACCTTATCCTTAAACTCCAATGATTCTATTTACTAATTTGTTCACCTGATATGAATTGAATGCCTACCAAAAACAAACAGTGCTGTAATTTGTGGATAAATAAACTAGTCCAGTGAAGTTAAGCAACTTTCCTAACCTCCCCTTGCTAAAGAACAGCAGAGCAGACCTGGGACTTTGAGCTCTAGACTCTTTCCAATAGTCCAAGGCATTGTGATATAACTGAATAGGATTTAACAAAATTCAACAAATCAATTGGGAATGTTAACTTCCATTAGTCAGTAGCCATTAACCCCTCTAGGATACTCTTATCCCATTACCTATTTTTTAAAGTTCTATGGCAGCTTCCTACACTAATCTTCTCCCAATCCATTAATTGTTTTCCCTCAATATTTCACTCAGAATCAATGGCATCTGCCACCACATTTTCCTCATCTCACCATTGGGCTCCACGTTCTTGTTTACTGACCCACCATTTGTCCCAGGCTGACATGACGACAACCATTTAGCTTCGCTGTTTCTGGTCTTGGACAGCTGAATGAATGTGTAAGAGAAAGCTCACAATCTTGCGACAGTCTCACGAAATCTCCAATTTCATCTAGATTCCAAACTCTGCCAGATCCTCCTCAATATGCTCCTAGTTATTTCTATATGAACTCCTTCAGGAACTCTTCTAAATATTGATTTCTTTCCTCAGATCCCATATGCCTCACTCCCTCCTTCCTCTCATCAAATGATCTTTCCTCCTTCATTGAAAAGAAAAAGGCAATCGGGCAAGAACTTTCCAAACTTCCTCCTTTTGCCACTGGCAGATGAATCAAATTCTGCATTGCTCTATGCTTCCCTCCCATTTTAGCTAAAGAGGTTTCCTTTCTAAAGCAAAATTTTCCCCTTTCTCCAGCTTTCTTTCCCTTGTACTTCTTGAGATATTGTGATTTTTCAATCACCTTTATTCTCTCCATCCTCACTTATTTTTTTTTTTTGCTTATTACCTTTAGATAAATTATAATGTTCAATTTTATCTCATCTTAAAAGAAAATGTTACATCAAATCTACATCTTCTGCTGTGGTTCTGTATATTCTCTTTATGGCTAAAGTACTTGAAAGAATAGTCTGGAAGGTTTAAGACATCCCAGTTATCTTTTCCACGGAGTAATTATGCCTGATAAACCTTCAAAGTATCCATTAAATTCACTATAAAAAACAAATACAAACAAACAAAACAGGCAAGGACTTTGTAAACTTAAGACCAGTGACATAAGCTCTGGGTGCCATCAGAGGATCACTCCACCCCAACATCAAATATTTGCCTCTTTAATATTTCCTAAACCCATCTCCCTTTCTCCATTTCCATTACTACAGCCATTGATATTTCATTGATAGTGATAAGAAATAGGAGGCCCACAAAGGTTACTTGAATTGCTGAAAGTGGCATTTCCTGGATTCCATCCAGGCAGTCTGTCTTCAGAGTTCATAGTCTTAACATCACACGTATCTTCCTCTTAACTATGCTCAGCATTTCCTAATTCGAAGAAGGTAATAGTACAATAGATTGGTCTCCCTAAGTAAGGGAAGCATAAATAGAACTTAGATTCACACCACTCTGACCGGGACAACATAAACCAATCGGAGAACAAAGCAACACTTCTAATGTGAAAATTTGGGGGGGAGAAATCAATTGGTTTGAAAGACAAGAGTTCAGGAGAGACTATTAGAGAAGCCTGAGCTTTGATCACAGGCTGATGTTATCGTGGTCCATGTTACCCTAAAACTGAACCTGTTCTTCTTTCTTCCCCAGGAACAGCGATATGGGGACTGGCCTAATTCAGCTGTTGTTTCCAAAGACCGCAGTTTATATAAAGTAAAATTTGACCAGTGGTAAGAAAAATAATTTGACTTGTTTACCTTGCTATCAGGGCCATAAAGAGAAGATTATTGCTACTCCTTCCTTTAACTTTTTGTCCATAACAACCAAATAAATAAGTCCTATTTTTAAGTGTCTGATTTAGAGATTTCTCAAGACAAAACGGGCCAGTAGGATCAGGAGACCTACAGTAGTCAATTTGTGAACAACTCAAACTGGCCCAGAGTCAATTAGCATATTTCTCAATTTAAAAAGTAAGAAATTTTTAATTGAATTCGAATTTAACCTATAATGTATGATTTTCTGTATTTAACAAAGGATATTCATAAGAATCTGTATGGATTCTATTATTGCCAGCCATTTTACAGACGAGAAAATTAAGCCTATAAGAGGTTAGTAACGCGTCCAAGAACACTAAGTCGTGAGTGGCAAACAGAGGATTTGAAGCCAGGCAGTTTGTCCCCAGAATCCATTTTCTTAACCTCAATGTGATTTTGTCTCTTTAGAATTTATACTATGCCCATAATTAAAATCCACAGTAAACTTTACCATGGTTCATAATCAAAAATTGTACTATACCTCCAAATTTTATATTATGTAGTTGTCATGGGCTATCCACATATTTTTAGTTTTTGGACCTGAATTTTTCTAAAAAAAAAAGTAGGAGGCAAGAATGAAAAATAACAAAACTAAAAAGCATAGGAAAGCAGAAGAAAAAGAAAAATGTGCCCCTAAGAATATAGCATATCATCCTGAACTGACATAGACTCCAGCGTTGTCCCTAATGACAGCAGTAGATGGAGTCTAACAAAGCCAGGTATTATTACTGTCATCTCACTGAACAGGTCTAGTGGTGGTAATTTCCCTTATGTCCTTTAAGGAACCAGGGCCATGCACAATTTTAAGAATTCCATGTCCTCTCATCCTGATATGGTTTATTGAGCTTTACATCTAAGTGGAAATTCTATTCTGACTCAGAATTGGGACATAAATAGTAAATGACTAATGAATGTGCTCTTCAAAATACTGTCTTATTAACATCAGGTCCTCAATAAAAGGGGGAGAATTTACCATAAATAATTGCATCTCCTATGTGTAGCCTACAGCTCTAACTGAATATAGAGTATATATATATATATAAGATTTATCTCCTCCTTTTCAAGAAGGTGTTAGGAAGAATGCTTTGGAATCTTAACTAAACATATTATATAACTCTTTGAATTCTCAAATGAAAAGAACCCGTTTAAAATAATTGAAGCAGAGTACTTCTCAGTATAATGGAAAGCTTCAATTACAGGTGATTTATAATTCCAAGTATGATTGACACATTTACCACTGTTACAAAATTACTAAAGATAAATGAGGGATACATGTGTTCCCCCGAAATACACCTAAATTTGAGTCTCAAAAGGGAAATTTAAGTTGGTAAAGGTTTTCTCATAAACCATACATTTAGAAGCAGAGAATGCCATGGACAATTCCAAAAAACAGAAAAAGTTCTTGTTTACCTCTCTGTGTTTGCATGAATATTTGCATTCAACATCAGCACACCTGCCACATAGTAGCAGGATGAATGGCTTCTGAGCACAAGAATGTTTACCTTCTACGCCTCAGCACACGTTTGTTTAAAATTCGTCTAAAAATCGAGTCTTCAAACTAACTGCTATATATAGGGGTTGTATTTGGAGAAAGCTAAAAGATTGATTCCATTTTAAAGGACTTAGAGAATTATAGGAAATTGTAGATTTAAGTCCAAATAAGAAAGGAGGAGTTACCAGCAGAGGACTAAATGTTCACTTACAGATAAAACTTCTACCTACATATATTTTAAAGGGACAACTCTCTAACAGCCTAGCAGCCATAATGAAAATTGGAGACACCTCTCTTTGAATTTATACAGCCATCTGAATTCCTATCATGCCCTCTGTAATTCTTATCGTGCCCTTTCACTCCCTCCTTTTGCTGCCTCCTCCATCTTCTGGCAGTTTGCCTCACCCTCAGTGACTCAATAGCCTCTAATGCAGCATCTACCCCTAGAAGGAAGGCAGCAACCTAACAAAATCCATTCCAATAAAGAGCGTTCCTGACATATCAAATGAGCCCAGAGATCATAGAATCACTATCATAACCAGAATCACTTCTGTTATTTTTATTACCATTGTTGCAGTAATTTCTGTGTGGGAAAATCACTGCTTTTAGATTCACCAGAGTAGAACAAATCCCCAATAATCACATAATCCTACCTCTTAGCAGATAAACAAACGACATTTATTTAAATCAAACTTTTAAACCAACATTGATCCTTCCAGCAAAAAGGATTTCTCTTTTATGGATTCTATCAACTCTTTCAGGGACCAAATCTCTACCTCTATTTTCAGGGTAGACGTTGAACACTAATGAAATGTAAGAATTAGTAATCTTTAAAACAAAAAATGAAATAAAAGAGCAACATCTCTTTCCACTGGTAGAATCTAGATCTATATTTTAACTCTTTCATGTAAAAAATAGCCTTAAGTGGAGTGAAATTTACCAAGAAGATTACTGCTAAATATTGACGTTCTCAGAAAAATGCTAGAGTCAATGAAAGAAGTCTTGTTATCACATAGTTACTTTCAAGTACTAGAAAGTTCAGGGTTGTCTCCAGAATATAACGCTTAATTACATCCTATATGCCTGTGTTCCAGCTCTGTGAAACATTTAGCATTTTTTTAATTACATGAAAAAATTATGAATAAACCAAGGAGTCGTTCAGTAATCAAGCAACCGGAAAAGCTCTCATGATTTCTCTCTTGACACAGGTTTTTTTCACAAAGCTAAGTAATTTAAATTTTGGCATATCTCTAAAATACGTTGTAAGACCTCCACCTAAACAGAGGGAAAGGAAGTAAGAATTTTCTGGAGTTACCTTATTAATACATATTAATATAATTATCACCTATTAATACAAGAAAATAAAATGTGTTAGTGTTGAGATTGTGGATGTTTTTATTTGCATCTTTATTTTCTCTACGTCATATATTTAAAAAATCTAAACAATGTATTCCTACCCGTTGACGGAAATGTATATATACATATATGTATATATGTGTCCCCGGCTATCTTAAAGCACACTCTACGCCACCTCGCTTTGATGAAAGACCTACATCAGCACTTGTTTTCACCAACTGAAAAAAAAATCTGAAGAGGATTTTCGTTTTTACGAAATAAAGCGAAAATAGCGTTCAGCGTTTCTTTTGCAATGATCTGTTATAGAGGCTAATAGTCAAGCATCTTGTCCTATTTCCAGCTTACCACATCAGCCACAGCAGATGACGAACTTTGATCTTCTACATGGAACCAGGCAGACAAGAAAGTGTAGACGTTAGTGACGGCCTGCCCTTACGGATTCAGACACTAGGCGATGCCAATAGATGACTTTCTTCCTCCCTCTCCCACAGCGTAGTCTCCTTACATCCCACCACCGGAACCTCCGCCGACTCAGCGCAGCACACCATCATCACCACCACCTCGCAGCCTTACAGTGTGCTCGCTGGCTTCCCGATTCTGCTAAGTGAAACTGCGCTGGACATTGTTTCTGCTTTACAGAAGCTGTGTATTTATTATATCGTTCCTGCTTTCACTATACATTGGCGTTATGTGTTATTTGGTATGATTTGTAGGTGATTGTTTGGGTCTGGGAAGGCTCAAAACTTTTTCCTATATAAATTAACGGTAACTGCTTCTTTGCCTCAGGCCATTTTGGCTTAGGAAAAGTTTGGTAGGAATGCTCTACTCTCTGATAGTGAGGGAAAGCTGTATATGGGAAATAAAATGTGCCAAATTGATTGATGTATCTATTTGAAAGTTAAGTCAAAATAACTATAATGAATTCCCTCTTCACAGCCAACTGTATTAAAAGCATCGTTCATAAGTTCTACCTCCATTGTTTTACCTCCTCTCACACATTCACCCAATCCAAACTGGGTCCTCAAACTGTCCTCTTCTACAACAGTTCTCACCAAGGTCCCCAGATCTAATGGTCATTTCATCATATCCAACTTACTTAAATTCCTAGTTGGATTCACCTCAGTTAACCATTCCGTCTTCCTTGAAACATGCTTTTCCCTGCCTTCCAAGACATATTTTTGTCCTTCTATTTCTCTAGTTATTCCTCCTCTGTCTTTGCAGCCATATTACAGTCATCAACTATCAAAATTCTTCAAGGCTAATTCCTAAGTGGCTTCCTTTTCTTACTTTGTATTCTCACCATGGATTGTCTCATTTCTACCCCAAGCTTTGTCCCAATAAATACGTGACTCACAAATATATATCTCTAACCTTGACCACTCTTAAAAGCTCCAGGCACATGTATTAACTTTCTAACTTTCTGACATCTCCACTTGGGTATCTTAAAGGCCAATCTCATCAAAAATTAATCTATAATTCCTCTTCTCTCAAACCCTACTTCCAGTGTCCCTTATGTCAGTGAAAAGTACCACCATCCATGCAGCTAAGTGAGACACAGAAAGGTCATCAATGTTGTTTATCTCACACTCATCTACATTGTCCAATACCCTCTCCAGTCTCAAAAATTGTATTTACTATTATCATTCTATGCATCAGTGTCGCTCTATCTCCATCAACATCATAGGTCAAGTCATCTCTGCTCCAGATAATGGATTAGCAACTTAACTTTCCCACCCTCCCATCTGTCTTTCCAAACTAAAATCAAAATGATCTTTTAAAAATCACAAATTTAGGGACCAGCCTAGTGGCACAGCGGTTAAGTTCCCACGTTCCACTTCAGCAGCCTGGGGTTCTCTGGTTTGGATCCCGGGTGCAGACGTGGCACGCTTGGCAAGTCATGCTGTGGTAGGTTTCCCATGTATAAAGTAGAGGAAGATGGGCAGGGATATTAGCTCAGGGCCAGTCTTCCTCAGCAAAAAAAAGAGGAGGATTGGCAGCAGATGTTAGCTCACGGCTAATCTTCCTCACACACACACAAAAAAGTCGCAAATTTAGTCACATCACTATTTCTTCCCTCTTCCTCTTCCCCATCATTAATGAATTCCAATTGCTCTTATATGAAGGTAAAATCCTTTTGCAGCTCTCAGCTAAAGAGGTACTTCCACAGAGATCCTGCCCTCCCAAACTAGGTCAGTGCTTCTGCCCATGATGCTTGCACTTGTTGGTATCATTCTTTGATTTTTTTTTTTTTAATCATCTACTAGACAATGAGCAACATGAACACAGGAGCCTGTCTCTTTTTGTTCATGATTAGAACTCCAGCTGCCACTATGAGAATATGTGCATGATAATGTTTAAATTGTGAGTAAATATCTCGTTTTCTTTTCTTTTTTTTGAGGTATGCTTTTTTTGGTTTGGAAGAGTGGCCCTGAGCTAGCATCTGTTGCCAATCTTCCTCTTTTTTTTTTTTTTTCCTCCCCAAAGCCCCAGCACGTAGTTGTATATCCTAGTTGTAAGTCTTCTAGTTCTTCTATGTGGGCCACTGCCTCAGCATGGCTTGACGAGCAGTGCTTGGTCTGTGCCCAGGGTCTGAACCCACAAACCCTAGGCTGCTGAAGTGGAGTTCGCAAACTTAACCACTACGCCACTGGACTGGCCCCAATATCTCATTTTCTACTTGAGGTAGTAACTTGTTTGGAATTGAATAACTTACCTAAAGGACTTCTGAACAGGGCATCTCTCATGTAAAATTGTGGAGTAGACAAAGATTTATTAATACATCTCTCTTACCTCTTTTTTTCACTTCCCTCCCCCCATCCAACATCTGGCAATTTCCTCACCCTTGGAAACTCAGTGATTTCCACTGCAGGCTTCAGCTAGATCTACTCTTTTGGAGCAATGCTAATGCACCTCTCCTAGGATATTCCTGTCTCCAGGTTTCTAAAGAACAGGGGAAATTGCAGAAAATATAAAAACAGCAGGATTGAATAATAAGAGATGATAGGTAAGTGTACTCTGTCATCTTCCAGGTCTAGATTGGGAGAGGTTCATTTACACACTCACTAAACAATTATAGATTACCTCATATTAATGGCTTCCATTTATTGACTACAAGATTCTATAGCTACACCGTCCAATACAGTAGTCACTAGTTACACATGGCTATTTAACTGTAAATTAATGAAAATCAAGTAGAATTTCCTAGTTTGCAATAGCTGAACTTTGGGTGCTCTTTTCCATCATCATACAAAGCTCCAGGAGATGATATTTTCCTACAATCTGTGTTTTAATTCATCAACTCTGTAGTTGCAAAATATTGCTTCCTCTGCCTTAACCTAGACTTGTCCCCTGATTCATAGGCTCCCAGTGGTGGCTTAGAAGAACTGGCTTTCTATTGTATGACCTTGCCAGAACTCACTACCCCCTTCACCCAGGAGCAGGTGTGGGCAGGTGTCCAAGCTAAGGCAACCTGTCTTTTCCCAAAAAATTTGGAATTTGGGCTAAAGGAGAGAAAGATCATTTTCTCTCCAGGTGACTCACCCATTTCTACCACGTGTTTGGGAGAGGAAGAGGAACCCGATTCAAGAAATAAAGAAGATAGCAGATGTGCCATCAACCGTTTATGAGAAGGAACATGAAAATCATGGCAATATTCACATACTGTCTTCTTCTGAGTCCTTTCTTTATCCTTATCCTTGGGGTACTATGAGCTACCCTTGAATCCTTAAACATAAGCTACCTTTGTAAAAAATATAAACTAGCTTGAATAGCTTTTGTTTAATCCTCATAATAAACCACGAGGTATATTTTAATATTTCTATTTACAGATGAGGAACCTTTGGTTCAGTGAGTTCAATTAAAGTAATAGAGCCCGAATTCAAATCTCTATGGTTTATGTGAATTGAGAACATGTCGTATTTCTATTATGCAACAATATAAGCAGGGTACAAGTCTCTGTGCTAGAAGCTGAGGATAAAGGAATAAATAAGGCATTGCCTTCAGTTAATTATATTTTTAATCCATTGCAGGTCAGGCTATAGGAAAGGAACAGAAATTAAGTATATTGAAGCAGGGCTGTGTGTATGATATAGGGGAATCCCAGGAAAAGACTGAGACTGAGGTCATCCCCAAACTTTTATGGTCAACAGAAGCAAGTTACCAAAAGCAGCTGAGCAGACTGGAGTTGAGGGGCCCACAGGGACTATGGATCAGATGGTAGGTCCAACAATTATTTACAAATTGGCAATAGAAGGGCATTTCCAGAGAGATATGCTCCCCACTAAGGCTAAACTAAACTCAGGCCTGGAAAAAAGCAAGTTTGACATGAGAAAGCAAGGGGGGCAGATCAGAAAATGGGGACAAATCCCGATGTAAGAGGGTAGGTATATAGCCCATCAGGTTTTCGAGTCTAAGTATATTAACCACTGCCCCCAGCATACTACTTCCTGAAACCTTAACCTTTGCATAGATTTATTTGACAGTAATCTTTATGTTTCTAATTTGGGGGATATAGAGAGCATTGCTTCATTTCTCAGGGGTTGCATTCATTTTTAAACTGTAAATGAGAGAATGTTTCTATGGTTGCTGAACAAAAATAAAAAGAGGTTTGATTTGCTTTTGAAGTTTAGAAATATGTCTATGGATGACTAGCTAAAGATGGCAGAATTTAGATATGATGAGATGGATTGATGTAGCTATCTGCCAAGCAGCATGATTAAAACCATTCAGACCCTGAAAATGGAGCAGAGAACATTGGCTTTATTTCTGTAAACTAAACTGTCACCATCAGACTTAAGTGCTCTTGTCTTGTCAGAGGATTTATTATTATTAAGAATTTCACTGACATGCATTTTCCAAGTGCTTCATTGAAGTTCCCCATCACTCATAGCTCCCTGGTGACATGGTCTGGTGAGTTTCCAATAATAAAAAGAACTTAGGTATCCATGCAAATTAGCCCTAGTTTCACGCCCAAGGCCCCTCAATTAATACATGATTTCAAGACAAGGTGGATTTAACCCATAATATGACTAGTTGGATGTATCATGTAATAAAAAGGTATCAGAACATGTATGTCAGTTTCATCTTTTACTGGAGGATCAAAGGGTGAGTCCTCTGTTAAAGGGATGTTCCTCGTCCATCATCTCAATGGTCACCTACATCTGTGGATGTACAGTTAGCTAGGATCTGAGCTAGGTATGTCACTTTTTCATTCCAAGATCGTCAACAATGGATATTATTCTTTGTCCTTATTAGGAAAGTAAAACTTCTGAAATTTGCCTTCTCTCCTACTTCAGAGCAACTTGATTCTGCCAGAGACCATTATGTAACAGTGTATAATAAAAACTCTACAGATTTATATTTTCTAAACTCAGCTGGGGCCTCAGCACTACTTACCGATCCCATTACCTGTTTTTAGTCAGCTACTTCCCCTATCTCCTCCTACTTACAATTTCAGAACTATCTGTTTTCCTCAAACTTTCTCGGTGCGCAATTTCCATATTGCTGCCTCTCAGCTGACAGCCTGACTACCTAGAAAATGGTGGCCACCAGGCTTGATTTACCTCAACTTTTCACCTCTTTATCTATTAAACTTTCTACTGTAGCAAACGCCCTTTCTTTCTTTTCTCCAATCCTGCAGGATGAAGTGGCATTCCTCTTGCTGCAAGTCATGCTTTACTGTTGTGCCTTTGACGTTCTCCTGGCAATTCTAGGTGGAAGCATTCTCCTGGCAATGTTCTAGGACCTGACTACATACCTTCAACTTCTCCTTTCTGCTGGCTCCTCCTTCTGAGCTTAATCCTCCAAATCCTATAGCCCTTCCGTTGGCCCCCTGGTCTCCCTAGCTACTCAAAAAGCAGTAATGTGCTCCACGCTAAATGGTTATGCCAAGAAACTTGAAGGGAATGAGATTTTACTCCACTTGAAGGCTAGCAAGTTAGTCTGCCACAGTTTCATACATCCTTCCAGGACAGGCAAAACTCATGGGTAAGAGAAAAAGTGCTTTATTACTCATGGTTCACCAAGAATCATGAGCCTTATGTTTGTTTTGGTTCCTGGTGCCCCCAAGTCCCACAGTGGTGATGCATATGGCCACAGGGATTCTGTGAACACAGTGGATTTATGTTATACCTAAGGAACCAACCACACTTAGAAAAACCCCAATATAGCCATGTGCCATGTTCTAATTTGAGGGATATAGAGAGCATTTTGTCAACGACAGACTGCATATACATCTGTGATCCCATAAGATTAGTACCGTCTAGCCTATGTGCGAATGGTCTATACCATCTAGGTTTGAGTAATTACACTCTATGATGTTCGTACAACGATGAAATCGCCTAATGATGCATTTCCCAGAATGGATTCCTGTCCTTAAGCGACACCTGACCGTATTAGAACAGGCTGCTGGCAGACTCATCCAACTTTGTGCAGGAGGAAGACGCCATCTTTGTTATTCTGCTCAGGAACAAATCTGCCCTCTGTCCTGAGGGGAGAATCTCTCTCTCTCTTCCAAGGCTTGCCATTATACAAACATTCCTGAAAATATAACCTGGGATTAAAGCTGTCCCAAAACGTGTAGAAACACCATCGAAAATTGCTGCTCAACAGGTTGCCTTTCATTTATTTATATTCTTATTAATAAAAAAAATCTGCTGGATGTCCTCTATATGCTCACGATTTTGCTAGGTGAGGAGTCACCGAGATGCAGAGCACAGTACCTGATTTGAAGAATCCTTTTTAATTCTTAACACAAAGAACCTCACTGCGCATTTCAGGAATAATGGTGATTTTTAAAAGCCCTTAATTATAAATCCTAAATCAACATAGTCATTTCATTATAAACTGCTGAAAGGTTACTAGTTATTGAGGTCTGGTAAAAATCTCCACATATGTTAGTATTCATCCAATAATAAGAATAAATTGCAAATAATATTTCAGCATTAACAGTGCTTTCTTCACTCCGTAAGACACAGAAATGGCCCTTCATGGAAAATACACTGTTTTAGTTGCTGGAAGCCTCCCTTTTGTTTGAAGCCAACAGTTGAAATCACATTATAGTAATAACTTTGTGGGCTTGGTCTTTTGGGGTAGGGATGCAAAAACACATTTTGCCAAGTTTAGCCATTGTGAGTTCAGAGTTCAGAAGCAAATTCAATTCTTTCTGGAAATGAGTGCAATAGAACAGCTGGTCAAACACAATTTACTTGCTCACAGAAATAAACTTAATGATTTCTGGGGAAAAAAAGCTTACTAAAAAGGGTCATAAGGAATATCAACCAGATTGCAGGCACTTTTGGCTTAAAATGGTGTTTGCTTATAGATCCTTATACAACTTTTCCCAGTCCTCAAAAATAAAATAATAAAACAAAAGAAAATGAAATTAAAATGAAAAACTAAAGAAACACATACTAGGAAGATGGAGCAGCCAAATTGAAGACTCGCTTAAAATTGAGACAGACAACTTAGAAAGAGGATCCTTGAAGACATTTCATTAACTCCAAGAGTAATAAAGAGATTGTGGGAGCAGTAAACAAATAATATATTGAATGTTTGCATTATAGTCAACCAGGATTTGCTTTCCAAAATAAAATTCACTTGGGAAAACATTGTCAGAAAAGGATTTGTCTTCAATTTCTGTCTTCAGACTCAGAAATCCAAAGCTTCTACAAAACATAAAATGGAACAGCTGTCCTTCAACACCATGGTACTGTGTTTTCAGGTATATGGGACACTCACTGCCAAACATCTTCTCCCCTTTAATTTTTTTAAGCTTTCTACTTGAAAAATATTAGATTCACAAGAGATTGTAAAAAGAAAAGAGAGAGTTGACAGGTACCCTGCACCTAGCCTCCTTCAATGAAAACATCTTGTATAAACACATAACATCAAAGCCAGGAACTGGAGAGCCAGCCCTGATGGCCTAGTGGTTAAAGTTTGGTGCTCACTGCTTTGGGGGCCCAGGTTTGCTTCCTGAGCTCGGAATCACACCACCCTTTGTCAGTTGCCGTACTATGGTGGCAGCTCACATAGAAGAGCTAGAATGACTTACAACTAGCATGTACAACCATGTACTGGGGGCTTTGGGAAGGAAAAGAAAAAAAGAGGAAGTTTGGCAACAGATGTTAGTTCAGGGTAAATCTTTCCCTGAAAAAAAAACCCAAAAAGTAAAAACAAAACAGGAATTGGACTTGATAACTTACTATCAACTAAATTATAGACCTTATTTGGATTTCATCACATTTCCTGCCCTTCCCTTCCTTTGTAAAGCTGTAGTCAGATATACAACTCATAGAAAATAATGGGCCAGAGAGTGTAGTGGGGATGGAGCGAGAGTGGAAGCACAGGTTCCCTTTGCAGGGAGCATTCCTGTTAACATAGAGCCAGAAAAGTTGAGGCAGGAATGGAAACAGCCTGGGTCCCTGCACAGAGAAAAGCCTACCTTTTTTTTTTTTTTTTTTTTTTACTATGCCCACTAATTGACAATACCACAAAACTGTGTAGTGGGAAATGGAGATGAACCCCCTCTGTTATAGAGTCAAACAAGACAAAGCCTTGGTAGAAGTGAGAAACTACACAGAGAGCTTTTGATGTGCGCTCCTCCACCGCCTAAGACTGGAAGCCAGGGGGCAAGCTCATGTCCACATCCTGCCTATCCACAGCTGCCACTGCTGAGGACAAATATAAAATGTTGGGAAGGTTGGCACACTCAACAGATTACATGAACATGTGAGGCTGGAGGAAATAGCTGCAGGAAAGAAAAGACTAAAATTAAAAGCAAGGAAGCTGCGAAGAAATGTGCGATTGAGAAGCTAAGAAAGAATTTCAAAGCAAATGGAAATAAATATATTGAAGACAGAAGAGGAAACTGACTAGCAGAGACTTAGGCAGTGAACTTCCTCTTTCCATAATTTACAAAGATGTTAAATAAGGATAATCCGGCTACTAAAACCTAGTACCCATTTCCCTATCGTTTCCATATTAGACAGCCATGGTTTATTCAAACAAAGAACACACATTATTTCTTTTCTCAAAGGTATTTGTTTAAATGTGAGTGACACCAATAACTTTGCACAGATTTTACCATCTTTCTAATATGGAAGTGAAGCTTACTAGATTCTAGAGTTTATAGTAGGAGTTTTTTTTTGGATGAAAGTCAACTCCCTCCCTTGGCCACGAGATTCCAACAGAGTGAGTACTCTCAATGGCTGTTTGTTTTTATTGATGCAACTTTAATGGCAATCTTAATTGCCTTCAAAACTCTTGACTAGAGACCATCTGGTGCCAAAGATTTATCTGTATGTAGTTTAAAAATTCAGTATCAAACATTCTGTGGTTGTAACACTACTTGATCTAGTTGCTATAAATTTTAAGTTCCAAAGTCATTTTGGAGAGAAAAATCCCTGAGTCTCCTTTCGAGAAAGGGAAGAAAATTATTAATCTTCTTTTTTCTACTGTGACTTTCAATTTCTAGAAGAAGTTCTTCCAGAGATCATTGGATGATCCTACCTATTTCTCAATTTCCTCAGTTTCTTTCAATCTTCTAAACTTCCTAAGTTTCCTCTTTCCTAAATTTCTTCTGAATCTTAATCCAAACCTTTTTTTTTTCTTAACAAACTTTACAATTGTATACCCATCCATTCTTTTCTTCTTTCCGTCCCGTCTTTTCTCTCTCACTGTGAACCTCACCACTCAAGGAGAGTCAAATTATAGAAATTTCAGATCATCACCTTTTCAAACTCAGGAGGAATCTTTTAATTTGATTTTTTAAAAATGTAGATGCTCCTGAGAAGCAGAAGTTGTTCATATTTTGCTACAGTTGCATTTAACTCTCTCTGGAGGAAAGGATACAACAAAATTAGGGCAAAAAAAACTAAGCAAGGAAAGAAGCAAAGAGTACATTATATTTATAGCTAAGTCTCTATCTCCAAGCCTTCTCCCTTTCGTCAACCTCAGATATAACCATGATCCTAAAGTTGGTATGATCATTCCAATGAATGCTTACAAATGTATGAACAAAAGAGGGAGGCAGCTTGAATTGGAAGGTGTGCTCCACTGTTTACTAGCTCAGTTACCTTGAGCAAGTAACTATCTGACTCTATGCCTTGGTTTCTTTTCTCTGTACAGTGGGAAAACATGACTACCGCTTTATGGTAGGTTTGTGAGAGGAAAAAAATTTGAAACAAGTGAATTCCTTAGAAAAGTGCCTGACACTTAGTAAATGCTCAGTACATATTAGATACTGTTATCATTATTGTTATGAACTATTTCTGTAAAGGGCCAAATAATAAATGTTTTAAACTTTGTGAGCCCTGTTATGTTCCTTCCCTTCCTCCTCTCCTTCTTTCCGTTTCCTCCCTAATCCTTTAACATACAAAACAATCAAACAAATGGAACCCTCTTAGCTTATGTAGCAGTGCAAAAACAAGCCATGGGCTGGATTTGGTCTGTGGGTCATAGTTTTCTGACCCTTCATATTGATTAATATGGGGATAGTTGAAGTTTTACAAAACTGATTTGTCTTGTCCATCAAAATGATAAATATCTCTATTATTCAGGTGTTTGTGTGGTTCAAAAATAATTTTTGTATGATAACTATACCCCTTTTGTTCGATTTATTCCTGGGTATCTTGTAGGTTTTCATTTTGTGAGCAATTTCTGCCTTTATCAAATTATTTAAATAACCTCTTTTTGTATTAGAATAGTTTCAGATTTACAGAAAAATTGCAAAAATAGTACAGAGTTGCCATATACCCCTCTCCTAGTTTCCCCTATAGATATCTTCTTACATTACTACGTTACATCTTCTGTCACTAGTAAGAAAACAACATTGCTATGTTATATTAATTAAACTCCACAGTTCATTCAGATTTCACTAGTTTTTCCCTAATATTCTTTTTCTGTTCCCTGATCCTGTCCTGAATACCACATTACCTTTAGTCTTCATGTTTGTTTTGGTTTGTGATAGCTTCTTCCACGTTGATTTTGATGACCTTGGCAGTTCTGAGAACAATTAGTCAATTATTTGTTTTGAACGTCCCTCAGTTAAACTCTATCTTATGTTTTTCTCATGTTTAGACTGAGGTTATGGGTTTTGTGGAAGAAGACCACAGAAGTAAAATGCTATTCTCACGATTATGAACTACCATGATTTATCATGCTATTAACACGATTTATCACTGATGATGTTAGCCTTGGTCACCTGCCTGAGGTAGAGCTTGTGAAGCCTCTCCACTGTCAACTTACTTTTTCTCCCAGTCCCATACTCTTCCCTTAGAAATGGGTCACTAAGCTTAGCTCATACTCAAGGAGTGGGGAATTAACCTTCCTTTCTTTGGGGTGGTGGGAATGTCTACAAGAAATATTTGGAATTCTGCTGCATGGGTATTTGTCTCTTCTCCCATATATTTATATATATTTTATATTTTATCAATTATTTATATCAGTCTGGACTCATAATTATTTTATGCTTTGGATTATGATTTAATATGTTATTTATTCGGTTGCTCACATTGCTCCCGTTCTGTCCATTAAGAGTTCTTTTAGATTGACTCTTGCGTCCCATTGAGATGCTTCCATTGTTTTGTATTTTGAGCACTTTCTTACTTTCTGGCACTGAAAGATTCTCCAGGCTTATTTTGTGTATTTCTTTCCCCAGCCCTGGATTCAATTGTTTCTCCAGGGATCTCTGATTCCTGTTCTAGGAGAATGGTATTGGACACCAAGACCTGAACACTGTGTGGGCAATTTTTTTTTAAATTAGAGTTTCTAGTTGTTTATTTATGGTAAACAAGATCACCATTGGTTTTTGTATATTGATTTTATAACTATCAATATTAGATCTAAAAGGTTATGTGTAATATTCTATAGGTAGTAGTTGAATTTTCTCTATGAATAATCATAACATTTTTGGCAATTTTATTTCCTCTTTCCAATTCTTACACCTTTCACTTTATTTTTAGTCTTATCTTTTGGATAGCATCTCCAGGACAATGTTAAATTGTAGCATCTGTGTCATGTTTCTTATTTTAAAAGAATATTCTACGAGTTTTTGATAATAATACTTATCAGGCTAAAGAAGTAATCTTCTATCCACAAACTGCTAAGAAAAATAAATAAAACTCATAGGGGTACTGAATATAATCACATGCTTTTCTGAATCTATGGAGAAGATCACATGATTTTTTAATCTTTTTAATCAGTTTATGTGATGAATTACATGAACAGATTTTCTAATACTAACCCATTCTTGCTCGTCTGAGATACACTGTCTTTGGTCAGGATATATTTATATTTTCAATGCTTTATAAAATATGCTAACTCTTTATTTTGTATTTTAGCATGTATTTTCTTAAAGTAAAATCAACCTATTAATCTTTTAAAAACTAATTTAATCTCTCTCTTCCTATCAAAATTTTATATCTTTTAAAAAATATTGTGTCAGTTCAGATTGTTCTATAAAAGCCCATTTTGCCTAAGTTTTGAGATTTACCGATATATAATTATTCACAATATCCATTTATAATTTTAAAACTGTATCTGTAATTATATTACCTACTTCATTTAAATGTCATTATGTTGAACTTTTAATCTTTTATTCCTGTTTGTAATCTTGCCATATATTTGTCTATGTTATTTTTCAAATGACAATTTTGGGGCCTATTAATTGTTTTCTATATTTTAATTCATTTTCCCCTTTATTAAACCTGCTTTTTTCATTTGCTTACTACTTTTGGGGGTATCTCCTTTTGCCTCCTTGTGATAAATAAAATTAATTCATTTTCTATCTTTAGTCTATTATTTTTAAGATTATAATTTTTATTTCAAAGGCTGCTTTAAATTCATTCCACAGGGCTGGCCCGGAGGCGCAACAATTAAGTTCGCACCTTCTGCTTCTTGGCAGACTGGGGTTCACGGGTTCGGATCCTGGGTGAGGACATGGCACTGCTTGGCAAAAGCCATGCTGTGGTAGGTATCCCATGCATAAAGTAGAGGAAGATGGGCATGGATATTAGCTCAGGGCCAGTCTTCCTCAGCAAAAAGCGGAGGATTGGCAGCAGATGTTAGCTCAGGGCTAATCTTCCTCTAAATAAATAAATAAATAAATAAATACCACATGTTTAGATATTTGGTATTTTCATTGTTTAAATATACATTATTTCTATTGTGATTTCTCCTTAGAGCAATTCTTTAACGTGTGTGTGTGTTTATGTCTGTCTATGTTTGTCTTTTAAAAACTTCTGTATATATTGTGTTTTGGGAGCTCTCATATCTTTCTCTGGATAAGTACCTGAGTGCATTGAGAACACGCTCTGTCTGTTTTCAACTATTGGGTATTTTTGATACTTTCTTTGCTCCCTGGGACGTGATTAGATGTTGTTAAAAGCTCCACATGTACTTGGGTTCAGTCTGCCTTCTTTCAGATGAGAGGGAAAAGTCTCTTGCTGTGATTGTGTAGCTTTCCTAAGGTTCTGCAGCAGCCCAGGCTTTGCAGCCAGCCTTCCTGGGTGCATAGCTGACTTCATCCGTGGCTAGAAGTGTGAGCTCGGACTGGGCACTTCAACTTCCACCTGCCTCAGTGTCCTCATGTTTTCAGTGGACCCTCCTGTCTAGTCTGGATGAGTATTGAGCTAATTAATGTATGTGACATAAAGAAGCTAGAGGCTTGCCTGAAATGTGTTAGGCGACATAGTGTTTGCTATTACACATTTCAAAGGCTCAGAAATATGTCTTCCTGAAGTCTTCTTTTTGTCATTATGCATAATGATGCTCTTCATCACTACAAAATGTTCTTTTTTCTCATTTTGTCTAATGTTGCTCTCATTTGTAAATAACTGCTTAGTATACTTTCCCATTTTTTGCTTTTAATGGGAATTATTTAATATGCTTTTAGTATATTTTCCCATTGATGTATATTTCCATCAAATATGTATTTATGACCTTTAAGAGTAGATTCCCCCTATTTTGATTACTAATATTTTTGGGTTTATTTTTGCTACCTTTTGTGCTTTTATTATCAGTGATTATTTCACCCTCTCCCCCTTTCTGGACATCTATTCATTGATGAAATTTTCTTTATTAACTTTTATTCCTTCTCTTTCTCTTCACTGGTTTGGAAGTACTACCTTATCTTTATGTGATTTTACTGTTTATGTGTATATTTTTAACATGAAAATTTGGCGTGGCAATATCTGAAGAAAATATACAACTCCACTCTCCTTTCTAGTAGAATCTAGCATTTAGATTAATTTAACTCCAGTGGCTCTCCTGACACACTACCTGTTATTATTGTCCTCTATTTTACCTCCACCTTAAATTTAATCTTCTTCACTAGGGCCTGCTATTAATATTGATATTTACAGTTAATTATATATAGATTTCCCTACATAACTATTAATTTCTTTGCTCATAATTGTTATTTCCCTGTTCTCTGCTGGGTTACTTTTTTTTCTCCTTGAATTATACCTTTGTGGTAGTTCTTTAGAGAAAGCCTTATGAATAAACTCTACCTTATTTTATCTTTTATTTTGCCATCTTTCTTCAACGGTTGTTAATCTGGGGGGCAGTTATTTTTCTCAATAAATTACAAACATGATGTCATTGTTTTCTGACCTTTACGTTGAAGTTGGGAAGTCTGCTCTCAGTCTCGTTATTAATTTGTAGCTGATCTATCTTTTATTTCTGGTTGCTTTTAAAATTTTCATTTAATATTTGGTAATCTACAGTTTCATAATATTGTGCTTATATGCAGGTAGCAAGCAACACAAGGGCATATGTGACTCAAATTTCATTAGGTAATGTTTTTTAAGCCAGTAGACTATGAAGTTACAATTCTTAGCAAACATCTCAAATAGTAGACCTTTAAACTTATGCTGATTAGGAACTATGCTTAAGATACAACAAGGGCAAATATTCCATTGATATACACAATTAGGCTAAGAAACATCCTTTGTATGTTAAATTTTCAAAAATTTTCATTGTTATAGACTAACTTCAAGAAACACTATCAAACGTTGGCAAGGTTTCAGTTAAATGAAAATCCTCATTTACAACTTATGAAATAACCGTCGGTAAATTATCTCTTTAGGGCTATTTGGTGACTTATGGAAAAAGCTCAAAATATATTCAGATAAACTGACTCAGGAATTCAACTTCTAAGATCTTTTTATCATGGTAATTTTATTCAGCAGACTGTGAAAAAAAGATATTCAACACAATTTTTAATAAAATAGCAAACAGATTGGAATTAGCATGCTTAAAATTTATGGCATCTCAGTATAATAAAGTGCTTATATGGCTATTAATGTTTTCAAGGAACTTCAGGTAAAATGAGATACATCATATTTAAAATTACTTTCTAAAACAATATATGCAATGAGGTAAAAACATGGCTAAATTAATTGATTAGCACAGCAATACATAGATAGATAGATAAAACATAAGAAAAGAAGTGCATAATATATACGAACTAGTGGCAGTTTTAGTATTTGGGTAATATCACTATCAATGATTTTTCTTTTTCTTTTTTCCTTTCTGAAATTCTAAGCTCTTTACAAAAGTTACCCTTATGATCAGGTAAAGCAATTATTCTGAATGGGAAGAACACAAGAAACGTAGTAAAAGCAGATGTAACTAGATATTCGTAATAGAGTATAAATAATAATTATTATTAATCTATTGAGAGCACCAGAGAAATGCAGATTTATAAATTAGAGATTTCACTCTTAGAAAAGTATAAAAAGACTTTCTGAGCATGTTACATACACCAAAGGCAGAAAAGGTAATATTAATGAATTTGATTATATAAAATTATAAATTTTATATAGATAATATAATAAAGCAAGCTGAAGGACGAAAAACAAAGTAGAAAAAAATTGGCAAACAACTGACAGCAAGAGGGCAATTGTTTTAATGTAAAACGTCCCTTAGAAATCAATGAGAGAAAGTCAAACAGACCCATGGCAAAACTGGCCAAGAAGTATATAAATAGCCAACAAGCGTACAATGTGCAATCTCAGGCATAATTAAATAAATGCCAACTACAATAAACACATACCATTTCTACCCATATAACAAGTAAAGATGAAAAAGTATATTAATAGCTAATGCAAATAGGAATTTGGAAAAAAGAGTTGATTCTTTTAATGTTTTGATGAACGTGTAAGTTGTCATAACCTTTTAAGTAGATAATTTAGTGGTTTTTGAAAAATAATATCCAGTAAATTCACTTCTAGATATTTACTCTACAATCATACATACACATTTTTGCACAGAAAAAGAATGTTTGAGACCACTCTTATTTGCTTCTGACAAGATGGGTGATTTCCGGGAAAAGGGAAAATTTATATAATTTATACTATGTAATATATAATAAATACATGTCATTTTAGTTTCTCAATCAGAATACTAATAAACAAGCTATAGGATATATGTTTTTCTATACTGTTATCATGTAATACAAATATCTATTTAGATATTTTCAGGGTGAGACTATTTGTACAAAGAGAACATTTTTCTAGAAATCTTCTACCATGGTCAAGACTCAAGTATCCAGGTTTATTATATACCCTTTGAAGATTTTTCTGTGTTAAATCTGTAGCATACATGAAAATATGGCAGCATTTTTCAAGGTAAATATAAAATAAAATATTTATTAATATGTGCTTTGCTCTCTCAGCGGATATTTTATTCACTGACTAGCATCCTTAATTGATTTGCACAATTCCTAACTTAAAGGAAGAAAATGTAATTATTTTTAACCATATAAATTCTCTCCAGGAAGCCTGCACTCATCAACATTAGATAGCTACAGGCTTAGAAGAAAGTGCCCGTGGTATTTCTAAAACATTTGATTCATGAGCTAACTCCCAGAGACTGTGAGTCAGGGGTGCTGGGAGACGCCCAGAGACCTAAATGTTTACCAAAGATCCTGTGTGATTCTGGGGCAGGCACCCACAGACTACAGTCTGAGAAGCACTGGCAGAAGTATTTGTCCTTTACATAAATCCTGGCAACGTTAATTTGTTTTGGTTACCGTTTTGTTGCCTCGTGAGGTATGCAAAAATAATCAGGAACGTATTCTCACAACAGTGGCCACAGGATGACCTTTTACCAAAAACTGTTTAAGCTGGAAATCATGCCACTGCTGTTTTTTCTCCTATCACTTTAGATTAGAATGAAGTGGTCTTGTTAAAAGCAGAAAGGAATATTTGGTTTAAGTCAAAAGCTAAGCCTACAAGGGATCTAACCTGAAAACGGGTTAGTTGGTAGAGGACTAGCCATACCAAAAAACACATCTTTTACATCTTTCGGTATTATCCTGTTATGTGGTTACTTTTGCTCTTTAAAAAAACCCAATTTGAATGGAACCCTGCACAGTACATCCGGCTGCTTAAAAATATGGAGATTCTCCATTTAGAGCAATAAATTGCAAAATTACCCCAGTTTCTAATTTTAGTACTAGCATATTCACAAGGAATAGGGAAAATATTTGTACCTCAAAATTAAATTAAATTTCAAAATTAAATTTGGAATTTACACCAATTTCATGTTTTGTTAACTGAAGTAAAATGATTGAAAAAACTATGGATCATGTTAAGTATCCATAAAGGAGTGATCACTTTATGCTTAAAACATTCATCTTTGACTTTGTACACTTCAGATTTGGTCCCATGTTTATTAAAAATTGACTTTAAAACAACCTGACTTTCTGACTTTTACTCTGTCCCTTTGTAAATCATCCTGCTTTCTCCCTCCTCACAGACATTTTTTCCCTATGAGCCTCTCTGTGTTCATTCACGCCTGTTTGGATCTTCTACTAAGATTGTTCTCATACCTCATGCTTTTCTTCTATTCTGAGAATCACAGCTCAGAGTCTATTTCTCAATATTTTGATTTTTGCACGACAACACAACAGGCAGTCTGAGAAAGAGTTGGTGATATAGATGTTTGCAACTTAATAACTACAGTTAATATAAAAATAAATATAGTTAATAGTTACTGGACACTTATTATATATGTGCCAGGCACTGTTGTAAGCAATTTACGTATGCTTCCTCATTTAATCCACACACAAATTCTAATGTCCCCTTTATAGAGATGAAGATGCTGAGGCCCAGAGATATTAATCACTTGCTCAAGTTCACACAGCTTATAAGTCACAGAGTTGGGGTTCTAGCTCAACCCTTCTGATTCTAAAATCACTAACCAGTTGTTCTCAAAGAGTGGATCCTGGAATACCAGAATTAACGTCACCTAAGTGCTTGTTGGAAATGCAGATTACCAGATCTACCCCGGGTCTACTGAATCAGAAACTCTTAAGGTAGATTCCAGCAATTTGTGCTTTGCCAAGCCCTCCAGAAGATTCTGGTGCAAGCCCAAATATGAGAACCACTACATAAGCTGTGTCTCAGTGCTTAATTTAACAAGAGCTGGATATACAGGAGTAACAGAGATGTGCTGGAATAAATAAAGCTAATGTTGGTTATTTTGTTCTTAGTCTTAATATTTATAGTTTGTTAAATGGGATGTTTTATAATTCACTGTATCAGTTGTTCAATTAATTACTTAATATTCATTAAAACTTTTTAGTGTACAAGAAATTAGACTCTTTGCGGGACCAAAAACTGTATAAGACATTGTCCTTTCCCTCAAAGAGCTGGTAATATAATTAGGAAGATAAAAAAGATTAAAAAACGAAGATCACTAAAAACATTATAAGTTTGATGGCTTAGTTTAGAGTGTGACATCTTGGATTGGAAAACCTGAGTTTGAATCTTTATTCCCACATCGATTAGCTGTGTGACTTTATCCAAGTTATTTGACTGTGCAAATACTCAGTTTCTCAATCTTTCTTAAAATATCTTAACGTTACATTATTATGAGAATTAAACATGAAAGTGGGTGTTTTGTACAATGTCTAGCATATATTAAGCTCTCAGTAAGTGTTAGTTACTTATCACTACTTTTCTTGCTACCATTAGAAGTTGATAAAACTGAAAGGTCACTGGGGACTGGTGTGTTCAAGGAAAAGTTCAAAAAAAAAGATGGGACCTAAGTTGAGCAACATCTGTCTTTATCTCCCTCTGGTGAAAAGGAAAAGGAGTTGGTAAAAAGAGGAATTTGCAAGACTATTTCTAGGAAAGTGAATAAATCAGTTTCGATGAGGCAAAATATTTGTGAAGGAAAGTAGGTGAAGAGGGATCAATGTCAGATTTTAAGTTAATATATGTGAGCTTTATCTTGTCATAAAGTAAAACTCATCTCTACTAAAGACACATTTCATGTTATACGAATAATACATGCTATCGCAAAACTATGAAAGTTATAATACTCAAGTAGTTGGGATTTACAGAGATCTAATATCTGCCAGCTATACTGGACTTCTCTTACTCTTCTAAACACCATGTCAAGTGAAAAGTGTGTAGAAAAGAAAAATGAAGTGAAAACACGGTTAGAAAGGCAAAAACTTACATTCTTGGGCAATGCATTTTGAGGTGACAATCACAGTAGGATCTCTGTAGGCTAAAAATTGAGCATGAGAAACAGATCAAGAGATAATGGAAAATAGAATTGTACAAAAGGGATCAGATGCAATTGCTCTCTAATGACCCATTTGATGTCATAAATTCCATTAATAATTCTAACTGTACACTTCTCAACCTTTTATCCTTAGGGCTTAGCCAAAATTAAGTCAACTAACAACAACATTAACAATAGGCAAGAGAATAGAATTGTGTTTACTGTGGTTCCAAAGAGATTTCTGAAGTAGATTTACTGGTAAAGAACAAATCCTCTTAGCTATTTTTGGTTTTGAAAATGTTTGTGTAGTGTAATTCTTTGCTCCTCGATTAACCCACTCACTTACTACTTGGGCAGTTGACCTATGACAATCTTGAGCTTCAAAATGGGAGTCGTTTTCCAATGAAAAACCTCAGATTGAATGAGCACGATTTATGCTATTCTTAAAATGATTGAAAAGATTAATTTAAAAACATGCTTGGGAAATAAATATGCATACCTCAGAATTTCTCACTCCATTTAATGTTACCAGAAGTACTAAGCTAATATGTAGACTTTATTCTTCTTTTCTTCTGTCTTCTTTTTGAAAATAAAGACTTAGAATATACTTAAAGTATGTTACATGATACACATTTTAGAAGTTCTGATATAGAAGATAAACAGATTTCTAAGAGAAAGTATTTAAAGATAGGTTATTGAGCCTAACTCCTCATCAAATTGTTCTAAAATAACTGCATTTGATAACTAAAAGACCAAAGAGAGGAAAAAGTAGGGTTGGAGAGGTTAGATCAATAAGATTTCTAGCATAAATAAGAGTGACTGATTTCATAAATCCATAAATCTATTTGATCCTATATTAGCACATTTATATAATGGACATTACTACCTCTTAACAAGATGATTACATAAATTCAGTGCATCTACCAAGTCAGTAAAACAAAGAAAAGTTTTGTGATCAAAAGTTGGTTATTATTTTCATTCCATTTTAAGGCTTCATACGAATTATTTCTCAATGTGTTATACTGGAGTTCAATCCCAGTGCTGCTATGGACTGGTTTTATGACCAAGAGGCAGGTAATATGCCTTGCATGAACATTAATTTCCTTACCTATGTAACTGAGAACAGTATAATATTCGTCACAGAGATGCTTTAGGAATTAGATTAAAGGTATATATGAAAATACCTGCAATGTGATAAGCATTTAATAGATGTTAGATGACTAAATTTGGTTGGTTATGGCATCTCTGCTTCTTCCTTAGGAAAGAGGACAGATTAATTTTTATGAGGATGCTGATTTATATATGAAGATAAATTTTTGAAGTTTTCTTTTTGATTTTTGTTTATTTATGAAGACTGTTGACAGACAGTTCTTCATGGATTTCATGTGTTTCTGCATGTCTTCCAAGCAAAGGGCAGCTTTCTTTGCTGTCCAGGGTGTCTCCATCTGGGGCAAAGATGGGCAGGCTTGCTAGCAGTCCTCTTTAAAAGATTGGGGTTTCCTAAGCTCAAGTTTTCTCAGCTGGCACACAAACCATCAAGTTCACCATCAAGCTGGAGACTCCATACCATCCATGGGGCTGAGGGGTCCAGAGGAGCCATGTGAACACAAAGCTTGTGCTGTGTGCTCTCCCTTTGGTCCTCATGTATCTTCTGCCAGCTTCTATGAGAGTGTGGCAGGCCAACTCGTTAGCTTGCAAGTGGGGTAACATCTTGGGGCCTTCACAGTTCTTGACAAGGACTAGTTTACATAAACGGAAGTCATTCCACCTGATGAAAAATTATGCAAAACTAGGGACATGGTAATGAGTTGGAAAGCATAACGCTAATAGTTAATAAAATTACTTCACCATGTTATGTTTTTTGCATAGAGATCATAATATTAAAACATCATCAAACTTTCATTATATACCACTTCACTGACCGTGAAACAAAAATATAATAGAGAATAGTTAAATAGGTTCTCTACTTCATATTTTCAGGAGACCTGGGATAAGATCAGGTCCTTGTTCTTTTTCTGCTCAAATCACTCTTCTGATGCAGACTTTTTGTTCCTGACTGGATGAAGGCTGTTGTAGCTGTGCGGCAAATTGATTTACCTGACAGTGTAATGCAAGACTAAGCGACATGACCATCTTCAAGAAAGGAAAAGTCAGATTAGTAACTTCAGTCTTCAAAAATAAAAAAGTAAGTGTTTCTGAGAGTAAACAGTCCTTCAAGTCCAGTGTGTAGAGAAGTGAGTGAAATGAATCTTCACAGAAAAGATTAGATTAGATATAGAACGTTAAAGCTGGATCAGACCATAAATATCATCTAGTCCAAGTCTATAGAGATTCGGTCACTTGTCCAAGGTCACACCGTGCAGTTGGTGGCACACAGATCTTATAACTACAAGGCCAGCATATTATTTCTCTACATCAGACATTCAAAGCTGTGAAACCAATACAGAAGGAGGCTGCAGCCCCTGATACGGGGAAAATAAATCTGAGAGTTTCTTTTTTTCATTCATTGTCTCTTTCCTTCACTTTAGTGGAGACAAATTATTTTTCTTTCCTGCAATTGTGTTACAGTTACATGTAATATAGGCATTTTTAAGATTTATAAATATTGTTTTTAACCCAGGCTAATTTATAAGGTTTCTATTTCTATTACGATCATTATATATCAAATAATTTATAGTAAACATGAAGGAGTATTATTTATGAAATAGCAGTGAATCAGTTTAGTGTCAATTGTATTTCAAATTTGGAACTTAGTTGAATGTTTTCTCCAAGTCCTTTTGTCAACACATCCTAAGGCAGGGATGTTGGTGAATGTGTTTATGTCGTTAATTCATTATGTTGTTAATTCATTTCAGTGAATTAATAAATTTATAGATTAATATGTAAAATAGCATATATTTAAATATACTATTTTATATAAATATATATACTTTGTCACATATATTTTTAAATTTCTATTTATAAATGGAAGAGTTCTTCAAATAGTAATTTGGGTGATACAATTATCAATTAATGTAATATAACCATTTAGCTGGAAGTTAGAACATACTGAGAAATTCCAAGGGTATATTAGATTTTATAGAGTTAGATATTGAAAGATGGAGGATTTCCCATAACGTCTACCAAAACATTTGTGTATTCACACGTATTATCAAAAAATAAGCACAATTAAGCATGAAAAAATGCCAGGTAAAAATTTTACAATCTTACTTTAAAGTATTTAAGTAGCTGCCAATCATACTGTCATTGCAAATCAAATTAACTATATTTTTATTATAACTGTATTTTAATATGCCCACAGAAGAACAGAGTTAAGAATTAAAAGGGATGAAAACTGCTTGGTTTTGTTTCAAAAAGAAATTTGGGAAATCTGAGAGAATAAATTAGATGTCAACCTCTGTCTACAGAAACAATACTGAAGACAGACTTTCCTGGAGCCAGGGCCAAAGATAAAGCCGGATGAGGGTTGTGATAAGGTAGAACCATTCCATCGTGTTAATGAGCCAAAAGTAACAAGGAGGTGGATAATTTCAAGGTGATTATTTACTCATTGGCTCTTTGTTTAGATAGAGAACCAAAAGACAGAGATTTTAAAAGACCTTGACATTTGTGAATCCTTAAATGTTATCCAATTAGCAAAGTCAATTGGTAATTTAAATCTATTTCCCGGATGATCATCTTAAAACAACTGATACTTCCTTACATTCAAACTACTTAGCACCAAAAGGAACTTGAAATTCCTATGCAAGATAGTACTGCCAAAGGAGCTAACAAACCTCACTTTTCCCATCATCCCACGGGCACGGATAATTTTTCTCTGCCTAAACAAAATACAAACATGAACCTTCTTTCCTTTCTTGCTTCCTTCCTTCCTTCCTTCTTTTCATTTCTTGACCTCCTAATATATGCCAGACTCTGTGCAAGGTTTTTTTTTTTAAAGGTTGACACCTGAGTAAACATTCATTGCCAATGCACCACCGCCCCCCCCACCCCGCGCACATAGTTGTATATTCTAGTTGCAGGTCCTTCTGGTTGTGCTATGTGGGACTCTGCCTCAGGATGGCGTGCTGAGTGGTGCCATGTCCGCACCCAGGATCTGAACTGGCAAAACCCTGGGCCACCCAAGCAGAGTGTGCAAACTTAGCCACTCAGCTACGGCTGGCCCCTGTGCTAGGTTTTGCAAATCCAATGGGCAGGCTTTATGGCAATCATCATTAGACAAGGCCAACAATTCAATGACTACATTGGTGCTACCCTTAGAACTGGGCAAGAGGGACCCCTGCCCTGAGTCCTGGGCTTTAGAGGCTTTGGCGTATCACAAACACATACATAGTATGTACTGAAGAACACAGTCACTGTCACTAAGAATCTAGCATTCAGATCCAGCAGAGGATAAGTCTCAATGCTAAACATTTACTTTCATAATAATACTGTTCAGACTTGAGGGAAACACTTTTTCACATTTTTCCCTATTCTTTTTGTTTTGTTTTTTTGTTTTTTGTTTTTAGTGAGGAAGATCAGCCCTGAGCTAATATCTATTGCCAGTCTCCTCTTTTCGCTTGAGGAAGATTGTCCCAGAGCTAACATCTGTGTCAATCTTCCTCTACTTTGCAAGTGGAATACTGCCAAAGCATGGCTTGATGAGTGGTGTGGAGATCCACACCTGGGATCCGAACCAGTGAACCCTGGGCTGTCAAAGCAGAGTGTGTGAACTTAACCACTATGCCACTGCCACTTGGTCGGCCCCCACCTATTCCTTTTAAACATCAGGCAACTGTATCTGAGTGCTGTAAAAATTTGCATGACCTCTGGCACTGGAAGATGGACAATGCTTTGGACACTGTGGAGAGAACTGAGCAATGGACAGGCTTAGATAAGAGAAAATACACATGTATTTACTTTTAAACTTAGCAGGAAGGCAGTACCTTCTTGCAGAGTAAAATATCATTTCCCAGAAAGGTAGAGCATCCATTTTTCCTTATTATACCATTTTGTGCTTCTAGAGGTACTCACGCATTACTGCAATTTTCATACAAGTTGCACATAGCAGTCAAGATTCATTTTGTAGTATGAAATAATTTATATCATCAGTAAATTAGTACATATGAAGGTTTAGACATAATATATGTGGAGCATGATCTCTGCTCTTAACATTGGCCACCAGGATGTTCTTTATCTTCTAGAAAGCTAAAATTGCAAGTAGTCTTATTACTGTAAAAGTGTCATAAATTTGACTTACATTTTCAAATTCTAAATAAAATGATCTTGATATAAACATCACTTAAAATTTTGATTTACATTAATTAGAGTTAAGGGGCAAAACAAATTATAAAATACAATTTTAAATAATTTAGAAGAAAGAGGTTTTAGGAAGTTAATATTTTGATTTCACTTATAGTCTTATTAACATGTATCTAATTTTTTACTTGGTAGACAGGTCATATTTTAATTTTTAAACTTTTTGAGCACTGAGAAAGTGTACAAATATTGCTAAAGAAATAGGAAATTCAAAAATGCAACTGAAAACAAAGGAAATATATAATATTCAGAGAGATTGCCTGCTTAAATTTTTAAAAACCTGAGATGGTGAAAGGGAGCATATTTTTGTGGAGCATGACCCACTTAAAATTTGTAATCAGGACATTACAAATTCTTTATTAATGAATATTTAATTACTTAATTACTGATTGAAACAGTGAAACCAAGAAAAAAAATTATTCTCATGAAATCCACTGCTTGAATAGGTCAGATGAAAGCTTTATAACTTTATATTCTTTACCAGCTGAGGATTTAATTACCCATAGAAACAATGGAAATGTGTGTGTGCTTCTATTTGCATATATTTGCTTGTGTATGCATAAAACGCTTCTGGAAGGACACATGGGGAATTTTGACAATGGCTATCTCTGGGAAGGGGAGTAAGTGACTGGGTTTGTGGAGCAGGATGCTTTCTATACTTTTGAACATTGTGTGCATGTTGCCCTTTGAGAAATAAATAGTTTTTAAATCAAAGATTTTTGAAAAGACCTTGGTTAAAAGTAAGGAAATTCTTCATCAGCTCATGTTAATTCACTTCTGTCTTCAATGCATAGAAAAACAAGATATTTTAGCCTATAATCCTTTGCAGTATTTAAACCAATAATTGGATGTCATTTACCTAGCATGTCAAGAACTGTGCCACCAATGAATTATCAAAGTTGAGCAAAACAGGAGAGCTGACTGAGAGGCTGGCTTTAGTTTTGTGGCAATAGCTTTTCAAAAATACTCTCCTTTCATCTTACCTGCTGCCCTGATATATTATTAAAGATCTCTTTCTTCATTCAACACTTTCAAAATGTGTTGAGCGCTGTGTAGTAAAGTTAAAAAAGACACAGTTCCTTCCTTCTCAGAGCAGAGAGTCTACTGGGGGTACCAAAGAGTGAAAATGGCAATTGCAGTGTTATTTGATAATTGTTAGAAAGTGCTAAAACTGGAACACTATGGGATAACATAAGAGAAAAGGCACATGATTCAGATTGGAGAGCAGGAGGGAGGAAGTGGGGAATGTTCCAGAATATCTTTCTAGGCAGAGGAATCAAGACAGAATGAGGCTCCCTGTAGCTGGAGTTTAATTTACAATGGATCAACTGGAGAAGACAGCAGGGCCTAGACCACCTAGGGCTTTACCTTACATTATTTACCAAGGAGTGAAATTTTATCCAGAGAGCTCTGGGGAACCATTGACAAGTTTTTAGCAAGCAAGTCCTGGGATCAGATTTGTGTTTTAGAACAATCACCTTGCTACAGGGTGGAGAATAGATTGGAAGAAGGAGAAAATAAAGCCAGAGACAATTAGGAGGCTCTTGGAATTATTAGGGTCAGAATGATTAAGGTCTAAAGAAAGGAGGTGGCAGCAGGGACTGAGATAAATGTACAGAATTACTTGTTGATTGATTTGTTTTTGGGTTACACATTGGAGATGGGTGGGCTTCCTACAGTCCAGGGTTGCCAGATTTATCAAACAAAAATACAGTGTTAAATAAGTGAAAAGCAATAGGATATACTGGAGTATATGAGGAAGCCATTTGGTTTAAAACTAATTCAGCCTGACCTTGTTTTTCTGGAAAGCCCTGACATGGAATGCTAAGCACGCATTGTCCATCTGCTTTAAACATTTACAATGTCCCAAAGATAAGAATGATGCCCTTAAAGATAGGGCTGTAGCTTCCCCTCCACATCAGCATTTCTTTAAGGATAAGCATCTCTTCCTGGAAGCTAAGGATTAATTACCAACTCACTGTGCTCACCTTGTGACCACTGACCTGCTGTGTGGGCAAAGCAATCTCATGACTCTTGTAAAAGGGACATTCCTGTCATATGTGATGTATGCTCTTTGTTCCAAGACAGTATATAACAACTCTGTACACCCCACTTTGGTGTGTTTCCTTCCGTGGGAAAGGAAGTCCCCGGGCTATAGTCCTCAAGCTTGGTTCATAATGATTTACCCCAAATTTTGATTTCTGGATTGACTACAGATTATTTGTGTCGACAAGAGGATGCCCAGGTAAATGTGAAGTTCAGATAAACAGACAATAATTTATTAATAAAAACACTTCCCATGTAAATTTAAAATGTTGTGCTAAAAAATTAGTCCTTGCGTATCTGAAATTCAAATTTAACCAGATGTCCTGTATTTAATCTGCCAGACATACTGCAGTGAAGTATTGGATATAGTACCTGCATTTTTGCAACATTCAGGAGTCCCTCCACTTTCTAACACAGATATAGGTTTACATTTCATTTAACACAGCTCATAATTTTAAATCAAGGATACCAGAAAAAAGCAAATCTAGGGCCAGAAAAGACTGGAGGAACGGAAAGCTAATTGTGTAAAAATAAAGTAGATTTGAATAAAAAATTCAAGGAACTTATCTTTATTCTGTTATAATACCTCTGGGTCCCATCTAGATTTTCACGCAGAAAAGTAAAGTATCATCATGATATTTGCAACAATCAATTTCCCCGTGTCACTGTTTTCTCCCTCTCTTCCTTGCTGTTGGTTTTTTTTTTTGCTTTGTGGAGAAGAGTTAGTTACTGAGAGTTAATATTTGAGAAAATACTAGTCTAAAACTTCACATGAATAAACTCATTACATTTTTAAAACCGTCAATGAGGTAGGTATTAATGTTATCCTAGCTTTAAGATATATGCTTCTAAAAAAGGCTCAGAAAGGTTAAAAATTTGCCTGAAATTACATAGCTAGACCCCAAAGTAGCCAGTACTTGGATTTAGTTGGTTTTGACTATGCCACAGTACCAACTGCCTTGAAGAGACCACCTCCTCTACAACTTCTGTCAAGCTTCTTTGGTTAACATGAGTTTTATAAGTTGACAATTCTTAATAAATTGCTTCCATGCTTCCTTCATATTTAGGTTGCTTTCTTTGAAAATTCATAAAATCTAACATAAGCTTGTCTTGATATAATTAAAATGCATTCGCTCTTTCTCTACTCACAGAGACAAATGAGACTAGCTGGCTGGTGCTATTTTCAAAACCTAATTTCTGTGCTTTAAGTCCATTGGGCCAAGGCCTTATTTCAAATGATTTAATGCACTCACAAAATGTTTTGATGCTTTCACATTCGCTGAATACCCATTTCAGTATTATATCAGCTGTTAGATTTTCTTTTTCAAATGGTCCAGTTTTCCTCCTAATTTTTGCCACTTTTTAAATAATTAGCTACAAATGGATGTAGGTCTATGACATTTGCCAAGAGGCAAGGAGTTCATTTTGCTCCTTATTAATCATTTCATATGTTTCACGTCTTGTAACTAATATTTGTACTGAAATATTTCTTGAAACATTAAAATCAGGATCATGTTTTGAATCGTGTAGATTCTATCAGTAGCACATGCTTATTTTTGTTGGTTCATTTATTAAAACCACCAAAATGATTCATCTATTTTATAGACTGGTTAACATGTTAAAGACTGATTAACACATAAAAGGGCCCCGGGCATGCATATGGATGTGTGTATTTGCACCTACATACATGCCTCTATTCATTCCACATTTATCTTCAGCAAGAAAGTAATATCTGCAGCTGTTGAACTCAATAGATTTTGTTTATGCTCCCCTTATGGCATTCATCATTTTTCGAGCTTGTAGTCGAGCTATTTATGCATATTTCTTGTCTCCCCGAAGATTTTTACAGGTAGGAACTGTGTTTAATTCATCTTTATCTCTCCCACGGAGCCTACACACAGCTTTGCATACTGTGAGTACTTGTTAAATGTTTGTTAAATGAATGACAAAAAAAGGTAAATTTAGTTTATTTGACCCCTCAGTCTAGAAATTCTTTTATTAAAATGCAGTAAATCCAGACCCTATGAAAGCTTTTTCTCAGATCTTTCTTTTATTTCTTACTGATGTATTTTATTTCCCAAACCTTAAATTATTCTTTTATCAATAAAGTACCATCTTCTACTACAGATGTGAGGTTAAAAAGGGATTTAAGATGAAAATAGAAAATACTTGAGATTTATTATTCTGCCTTCTGATAATAAAATCCTTCTATATTGGCCAGTGAAGCATAGCAATATCACTTTCCCATATAGTGACTTAACTGAATAGTCTAAGGATGCCAAAGATCGAAAGCTTATTCCACGGAGGGTCTTCAGAGAATAGTGATGACTTCAGAATAGGCAACTAAAACTCCCCTTCCTTTCATATAAGAAGTTGACTGAAATGAGTCAAGGTGAATAAACGTAGAGAAAACTTGCATCAGCTCTATTAATAGGGAAGGAAGACAGCTACATTTTGAATTCCTCAAGGGATCGCTACTTAATTCAATTGAAATGGCATCTAATTGAAGGACAGCCATTTACTTCTGAAAAAGCAATGCAAACTGCTGCTAAGTAAGTGGGGAAAAAAGCCAAAAGAACCCCACAATGTGCCTTAAATTAGAAAGGTGGGAACTGGAGGGAAAGAATGGAACTCTTCTGCTAGGAACTCCTTTGACCATTCTGGGTAAAAAATATTTCCAGTTTAGCTGAACTGGTAGGTTCAAGAGTTCGTGTGACTATGCTAAATGGAAATAAGTTTCTGTTTGGAAAGACTTTCCCTTGATGTTACAGAACCCTCCTTTGATGTGGCCAGAAGTGACAGAGAAGGAGGCGGGACACCCTACTCCTTGTTTGCAGAATACACAGAAGTAGAACAGAAAAGCTGGTCTCCAGAAAGATAGATTTAAACAACACAGAGAAGAAAGTCACGCTTCAAGGTAGCTCTCCTGGGATCGCCCAGGGCAATCTCTCCTCTTCAGTTTCTAGATGGCGGCCCCCCCCAAATAAACTTGCATCCATGTCCTTTCCACATCTGAGTCACCAAAAAGAATATTTTAGCAATAGATGTGCTAAGAGTGAAGAGATCTAAATGACCTCACTTACATTATTTTGGGGTGGAAATAAAATCAGAAAGACCATTTTCCTCTTTTAAAAATAAAAACAAACCACGCATTTCTTTCAACAACAAAAAAGGCAACACTCGTGAGATAAAAGAATAGTATACAAAATAAATATATATTACAGAAACAGATAATTTTTTATGAAACCTTGACTTTCATTAAAATATTGACAAATGTGGTCTGTATGCTTAGAAGGAAAGAAGAGTTCTGCAAAACACAGCGTGGCATACGAAAGTGCAAACAAATTTCGCTTCTCCCTGCACTGAAGCTAGAGGGAAAAAGCCCAGTTTGTTTTTTTGTTTTTTTCAAATTGATTTTGTTATCTATTTTTTAACAATCTTGGTTAAATTATACTTGTGTCCATATTGTCATTGGACACAGAAACCACACGATTGTACTTTCTCTGTACCAGATAGAATACAGCACAATGACTGTAAAAAGTTGTAGGAATTATGGTCATAGAAGTAGAAATTTGGGATCAACCTTGACCAAAATGCCCTTTTAATACCTGGGTGCTCAAAATTGTTATGGCACAGTTTGTCCTGACTGCAAGGGAGAAAGCTACTTTGGTGTCCTGGGCAAGATGTCCCTGGATAAAGATTTAAAATGTTCTTTCTTGAAGGAAAAGCATCAAACAGAGAAAGGCCTCTTTCTTGCCAGTGAGAACATTAAAACCCTATCTTTTAACGCCCTTTGAATATTACTAAATTATTAACAGACAAGGAAGTTCCCTCCATGAATTATCTGTGTGATAAACTCAACATTTGGAAACATTCAAAAGCAACTGAATTAGTTACTTATTTAAATTAAATATTTATTATTTTTCCTATTTCTCTGAAAGACATGATAAACAGCAAATGACTCCCTAAATGCATGCTGCCCCAATGAATAACTACTCTCATTTCCAGAAACCAAGGCATTTTAGCCCGTAGAAACACGGGAAAATTAAAAGTATTTCAGGATCTCCTCCATTCAGAGGCACTTGCCATTCTTAAAGCTGCCCTGGGGACACAGTCTCTTGGGCAGCTAAATTCTATTCTTTCCAGCCACTTAATCAAATTAAAATATGATCATTTGAATTCAATCCTATATAAATAATTTAACTTCCTACTTTTCTTAAAACACAACTGTTCCCTAGCAAGGAGGGAAAATGTTGGAGAGTGCAGATGAAATTGATCACTACTGATTAAAAATGTGTTCAAAGTTTTGAATCTACCAATGACCGTTTGTCCGAAGCACGTGCTTTGAATGACAAGACAATTACTTTGGAGTTGCACATGTGTAAATTTCTGGGCTAGTTAACAGCTTCATCTCTCTTGTAGACCTCAGCCAACTGACTAGATAGAGTTTAGATCCTAACTCCTCTCTTGATTGGCTATGAGATCTTGAACAGGTTACTTAAACTGTGTCTCAGCATTCTCTTCTGTAAAATGGGCTTATTTATAGTAACTACTAGATAGTTTATTTTGAATTGACAAATAGAAATGGCAAGCAATAGGACATACTGGAGTAACTGAGGAAACCATTTGGTGTAAACCTAATTCGGCCTGACTTTGTTTTTCCAAAAGGGTGGGACATGGCCATGGAGCATGCATTGTATATCTGCTTTAAACATTTACAATGGCAGGAACAAATGGCCTTAAGATAAAGGTGCAACTTCCCCCCACATTGGCATTTCCTTAAGGATAAGCACCTTTCCTTAGGCTAGGAACTGATTACTGTGCTCACCTTTGACCACCCAGCTCACCTGTGACCACACACCTCGAGACAACAGACCTGTCACCCTGCAGTGTTCACCGAGACAGCAGACCTACCTGCTGTGTCCATCAATCGCTGTGCTGACAGAACAGTCTCATGACTATTGTAAAGGGAACATTTCAATCATATGTGAAACATCCTCTCTGGGGGTGTATAACCACTTTGTCCAGCCCACTTCTTTGGTGCCCTTTCTTCCTTCGGGAAGAAAGGCCCCAGGCCATGGTCCTCACATTTTAGCTCAGAATAAACTCACCCCAAATTTTCATTTATAGATTGGTTATGGATTATTTTTCTGACAGGATATTAAATAAAATAATGTAAATCATAATTATTGTTGGCTTTGCCATTGCTTTTATTATTTTGTGCTCACTGCATCTATTTCTTTCCTCAGAATGTGGATACATTAAGGAAAATACCCGCAGTCATTCTTTTCTTAAATAAAATTTACCTATCCATGAAAATGATATAATAAATAATGTTGTGTAAGTCAACATACATAAGGAATAAAATAGCATTTATTGAGCAACTATTACATACTGAGGTCTTTACATATATTATCTGATTTTAATTAGTAGTTTTATATATGGTCTTTTAAAATATTAATTTCCTCTTTTCTTTAATACTTTATTCCTCCAGTGTTCATTTCAACCTATTGTATAAGAGAGACCTAATACTTTAGAGATCCTCACTTATTCAATATTCACTAAACTGAACAGATACAGAGCTTTTTATGAAGTATCTACAGTGATCTCTTGAAATATTCTTGATGAGGAGGCACACCGGGTCTACATTCACCCCTGGTTCTTCGCTCCAATCTACAGGTCTTTAGGATAATCCATAGTAGGCAGATCACCACAGTGTTGCCATCCACACTTATTTTCCATTGTTAGTGGATGAAGTACTCAATAGAGCACACAAAGGCAAGATCCTTTGTTTAGAAGATGATTATTAACAGCTCTCAAAAATCCATACTGTGTGTCTCTCCTTTGCTACTGCATTACGTCTGAATTTCTGAGCTTAATTTTCGAGGCTCTACAAAATGTTATTTTTATTTATATTATTTTATTTTAATAAATTAAAGAAATGAGAGGCGACAAAGAAGAAGGGAGAGGGATTGGAAGAGAGGGAGGGAGAGAAGAAGAGAGAAAGAGAGAAATAGACCGAGAAAGTGAGAGAGAGAGAGAGAATGTGAATTGGGTAAGAAAAAAAAAAGAAAGAAAACTGAACTGACAGCTCTATCTAGGGCCTATATTTTGTGAAAGTTTTTCTGAATAAACCACACGAGGCACATACACATGGTATGGTCTTCCCCTTGATAATAAGGAACAAACTCAAACACCCTTAAAATCCAAGGGAGATTATGGATGATTTTTTCATGACAGACAAAAACAAGGAGTACTAGATTATGAGAGATTAAGGAAAAACAGTGTCAGAGGTTTATGTTTCAGGGACATAGCTGACAGCAAGTAAGTAATTTACTAGTGAGACTCAGCATCCAGCACGACAGTTGTTTCCTGAAGTACACATAGAACAGTGGAGTGATTAAGTGGCATTGTTGCTGCTAGAGTGTCGAGCAACAAGGTCAATTGAAATCAATGTCTGAATATATATTTCTTAAGAGAAAGCTAGTCATACATTGAAGATAGTACATTGCTACTGTCTCCTCTTATTGCTATTCTTCACTTTACCCATGGATAAGTTATGCATAACAGGAAGCTTCGACCTGTGGCTTCCAATACAGCAAGACACAATAATTGACAGTTGGTTACTCATTGATTTCCTTAATCATTCAACAAATGTCTACTGGAGTGCAAAGAGTGTGCAACATACGCTGGGAGCCAAATAAATGCAATTTAAACAGACTTCTCTGTTTCTCAAGTTTCTTTTTACATGCATTGTCTAATTGATTATCAAAATAAGTATGTAAGGCCATACTAAAATATTTCCAATTGCATAGTTACTGTCTAACGGATACAGTAAGAACTCCCATCTTAGAATAAGTTATAAAATCACGACTGGAACCCGGGTCCTCTGATTGCACAGTTCATGGCCATTGCTTATATTTTCAGTCCTTCCTTATTACCATGTGCTAACCCTCAGTATCCTGGAAACAGGAGGTGGAGGGAAGACCTCTAAGACTGATTTCTGCTAATTAAACGCAGACATCAGCAGACAATGAATCAGGGAAAAGAGAAGGAAAGGCATTTTAAAGAGACTTGATGGCTTACAGGCCAGCAGGATGTAATTATAATCTGATCAAATTATTTATCATCTCTGAAAAAGAATGGATCTCGCTAAGGGGGTGTGGCAGTTTGCAGAGCACAGATACAAAGGAGACTCACACAGAAGAACCTCTGCAATTCTCATTCCAGAGCTGTGCTGAGCTGTGAGGTGCCCCGGCCCAAGAGTTTGATTTGTCTCCTCTATCTTGACTAAGATGCTTTGTGTGAAACTATGCCCCGTTTTTCTCATGCATATGCCACTAAACATTTAAACTTATGGTATCATCCCCTTTCTTTTATCCTGATTCTATACTAAATAAACAGAGGTATGCATATCGTTGTCTTCCCATGTGCTGGACCAAATGTGCCATCCACTTATCAGAACATTTTTAAACTGACGCCTTGAGTATAATTTGGCTTTCTCCATCCCTTGCCTATAGGGAGACTCTGCACCAAGTATATCTGATTTCACTGGCAGTGATGGTTCCCACTGGAAATTACCAGGCTTGCATTACAGTTTACACCCCAATCTCAGGAGCTTCATTTAGGTGAGTCAAACGGCAGGTGACACATGCATTCTTGAGAAGATGCTGACAGATTTCTAAGGCTGCAAGGCTTAAGGCTAGACTTAGGAATGCAGCAGATTCCTGTAGGTCATGCTACCCCATCAGACTTTCAGGGAGCCAGCTAGCTGGCTTGACCCAGAAGTAGCTTCCACTTCATTGTGCCCTACTTTGAACTTCCAATTCTTCTATTTCGGCATAAATACTCCAATTCAAACATTTCTACCAATGTAAGTTATATTCTTCTAATTGTATTATGACAAAAAAATCTTTTTCTTGCCAAGGAACTAGTTATTTCACATAATCATAACAATCCACAACATATCCTGGTTAGGATAATGAATAATGATAATAAAACAGGTCTGGAACACCTTCATTGAAATCTGTGAAACCTCATATATTTAGGATTTCAGAATACTTCAGATTTTAGAAACATAATATGCACATATTCTGGATACTGCATATTATATCTCAGAGGGGTCCCAGCCACACCCCATAATCAAACACAAGGACATTTTTTCAGATAAATGTAAAGACATCTATAGTAAATGGGACAAATAAAGGGTAAAAGGAATCCCTGTAGGTTTAGGTCAACTTTTGATGTCAAATGAACTATAAAACAACTTTCAGTTTTCAGAATGTTTGGATTTCAGAATTATGGATAAGGGATTGTGGACCTTTAATTTATTGAATTCTCATTATGTTTCCACAACAGTCTTATACATTAGGTGGTTCCTTACTGTCTACATTTAAATAAAGAAGAAACAAACACTCAAAAACATTTCAGTAATTTGCCCAAAGTCAAACAGTTAGTAAGTTTCTGAGAACATAAAACTCCGTGCCGTTGCCTTTAAACATGACACCACACTAACTCCAAAAGGGAAATTGGAAAAGAAGTGCAAGTTCAATCTTTAGCACCTTCTTCACTTTGTTCACTTAGAAGTGGCTAAAAGCATAGAACATGAAGTCAGAAAACTTGGATTGAAATCTCAGAAAACTTGGGTAAAGGCGCCTCAAACTCCCTAACGCTAATTCATGGAATGACGGACTAATGGGCTCTGTAACAGTGTTAAGATAACTAAATGGGATAATGTCATGTGGGCTGGCACAGAGCGTGTTCGCAAGTGACCCTCAGCTGCCTAGGCACTGCCTTTGCAGGATTTAAGGAGAAGCCCACAAGGCTCAGCCCACTTCTCATCCCCATCCCAGGCTTCACAACTGATCCCAAAAGACCGGATGCAGAGCCACAAAACTCTTCTGCTGGTCAGACCACCACTCTTCCCCAATATTCCAGCATCATCACCTATGACACCACTCAGTCTCAAGAAAATGCAATACTTTGAACTTGGACACATATGCCCATCACATGCTATACACAGCCTAATTTGAGCCCCTCTCTCAGACCCTTCCTCTGGCTCTCAAAATATGTCCTCATCAACAGACTCCCTCAATTCTTTCTCTGAACATCTCCTTCATGAAACCAGGCTGTCCTTGAATAAAATGGATTCCTCGGAAATCCTTTTGAGCAGCAGCTGTTTTTCCTTTGTTTATTTTCTTTCACTCCAATTCACAAGGTACTGAGAGGTATGTAGAGCTTTTCCTTGTCATTTCCAGACCACACAAACTAGAAACAATCAGAAAAGAACATGTGCATCCTCCTCCACATTTACCATATCTTCACCTGCACGTGTTACTCTCTTTTTTCTCCTGTTTATAGGAAGACAACCCTCCAAACAGTAACGAAAAACCTTCCCATCTAACCAACTCAAGAACCTAAATCAGCAATTTTTCTCAATCTCTTCCCCTTCATCAGGCTTTTCCTTTTGGTTGGATAATCACATCAGCAAACACACATACTGTAATATTTCCAATCTTTACCGAAAGGAGGGGCTGCTTTCTCTGTCCACCTGTCCAGCCACTTTCTATTCTCTGTTCCCTGTGTCTGCAAAACTCTCCTAGAACAATCTGTAAACACTGCCCCCACTTCTTTTCTCCCATCCTCTCTTGAACCTCAGCCACAAGTCCACATTTTAGCACTACAATTCCACAAAAACTGTCAATGTTAGGCCTTTGGCCAATTCTCCATCTTCACCTTTATCTTACTTCTCAGTATCTGACCACGTTGATCCCATTCTTCTTGAAACACTTCCTTTACTTGGTGGCATGATGGTGCATTCTTAGGTTTTTCCTCCATCAGGACTATTCTGTCTTTTCACAGCTTTTATTCTATCGCCTACAGCTGATTAATTGACCCTACAATTTGCTCTAATGCCTACAGCTGAGGAATTAGTCCTACGCTGCATCTGGCTTCCAACACTGACATGCTTAGAACTATCATTGACTTTATTTCTCTTTCATCCTACAGCTCATCCATCAACATGTGTAGGTGGCTTATATCTCAAAAAACCATATCTACCACCTGTATGCCACTGTCTGAGTTCGAGGCCAAAGTACTCACCTGGACAATTGAGGGAGGTTCCTAACAAGTCTCCCTGCTTCTTTTCCTGCTCTACTTTCTGAAGGGTCAGCCCAGTGGCACAGTGATTAAGTTCCCGTGCTCTGCTTCTGCAGCCCAGGGTTCGCCAGTTCAAATCCCAGGCACAGACCTGTGCCTGCTTATCAGGTCATGCTGTAGCAGGCGTCCCACATATAAAATAGAGGAAGATGGGCACAGATGTTAGCTCAGGGCCTATTTTCCTCAGCAAAAAGAGGAGGATTGCCAGTGGATGCTGGCTCAGGGCTAATCTTAAATAAAAAAAAAAAAAAAAAAGAATAGTCTGAGAAGGGCCTTTATGACCTTTCATGGATGCATATACATATTTATTGAATATCTACATTCTTCATGGCTCTGTATTATCATGGTAGATTAGAAAAATTTAGTCCTTTCGATCATAAAAAGTGTACATTTTTCTACTTCCCACTGGTCACTACCCTTATTGAGGACAACATTATTATTTCTTAGATTTCTGTAAAAGTATTCTCGTGTATCCCTCCCTTTAAGCCATTCCCCACATTGAGCCATAAAAATCCTTCTAAAGTAAAAATCTGATCAGACCATTTTCGTGCTGAAAACCCTCTAATGATGACTCCCTACTAACCTTAGGTAAGGTTTAAAGTCCCCAAAGTGATCAGGAAAAACACTTAAAAATCAGTTTGTCTTTCCATCCTGAAATTTTAACGCTATTCCTTCATGAACCATTGCCCTGACCCCAAAAACAAAACAACAAAAAATAAACCTTCCACTGCCATCTTGGTATCAGGGCTCCAATCCTAAGTAATTTCAGCCCTTTGACAATTATCTCTGATTCTATAGATATATATTGCTAACTGTGGTTCTCTCTATCCAAAATCCCTGCTACCCTGTTTTCTGCTTTTTTCTTCTTCTAACTCCTATTTTAAGGTCTCTCCTCAGAATTCTATAGCAGCAGAAAGCCTGCGCAGTCCCCGGGAGCTGACTGGTTTACCCTCCTATGTGTACCCACAGTCCCCTGAGCGCACTCCCACACATCATTTACTGCTACTCACTGCCTTGTCATTGCCATCTGATTGCAACTGCCTTGAGACCAGGAGTTATGCTTTGCTTTGGCTGGATTTCTAGTACTTAGTATGGTACTTGAAATAGAGTGGGTACTTAATATTTATATAAAGAGGGATGAATAAATGAATGGACAATGAATAGGAAATAATGAAAATTGAGAAGACTGTAGAAGTTTACCACCTAATATACTGAACTTTTATTTATTCTTTATCTTATTGCTCTACTTAGTAAGTATCTAATGAATGCTTTCTAACTCCTCTGTAATGGGGTGGGGACTTGATAGGTCCTAGATAATTCTGAGATAACTGGCATGTCTTGGATAATTGAGGTAAGTCTTAGACAATTCTTCACTTCAAATCTTGTTCTCTGTCTGCCCTCAAATTTATGTATCACATTTTGCCATCATCATCTTGAAACTTAACCCTATCCTACCCCCGACTCTATCGTGCAAAGGCCAAAACTAAATATAACTAATTGTTGTTGTTGTTTTAATAGGTCAGTATATCTCTTTTTTTCTCATTTATATGAGAAACAGACACAATTTAGGAAAGGAAATTTGGTAGAGGGTTTTTCTTTTGTACTCACTAGAAGAAAAATGTTTATTACACTTTTTTATCATTTCATAGAGTTTCATATAGATAAATATAATACAATGCAATTTATTGTCATAGTTTTAAAGGATCCATCTTGGCATTTAACATGAGGCAGTTGGAGTCATAAGCTGTCTTGCCTGGATGAATAAGACAATACCATTTCTATTCTAATTTATTGTTTATGTAAGAGAATAGTCCTTAGATCAGCTCTTATTACAGGAATGCTGCTTGATGTTATGCTAGTTTCTGATTTAGCAAGTCACTGTACTTTAAAGCATGGTTACATAACTGATTTATAGAAATGAAAAGCAAATTTGAAATTGTCGTAATTGTGTGCCGGGGAAAAAGCACGCTTTCGGTTGTCACTATCTCTAATTTTCCCGTCATCTTTTCTCAGATGACTGCTACTTAATACAGGCAAAGAATTTCATTCGATTTGATGTGTCAGCATTTTACAATAGTAATATTGTAATATAAAAAAATTCTTTTAATATTAGGGCTTTCTCTATTGAGTACTACATTTCAGAAAATGACATGCATTTAATTCTTCTTAGAGCAAGAAAAACATTTGCCTTTAAGAACTTAAAGAGGCCCTTAGGAGGCGAGGAAATGCTGAGAGAGCATCGTAGCTGAATACACACTTAACATGTATGTCACAATAAGAGTTTGATCTCTGAATGCTTCAGTTCAGCAAATTATCAAATGGACTGACCGTATTTGGGGTTTTCTTTCGACACTATCAAAACCTCTAAATATCTGTAAAAAATAGTTAAGCCCTAGCCAGATTAATCTAATCCAACATATTTGCTATCTGCCTATCTCACAGGAGTGGTGGCAAAGCCAATTAAAATGGCCACAGGGAACTTCTAAATAGGTAGCTGCATGAAATAAAAGCAAAAAAATAGTATTTTTAGTTAAGCACCAGGAATTATTGGGTATCTTGAATTTAATGTTTCTAATGGAATCCCTCCCCCTCCTCCTTTTTAAATCATTGAACTTTCACACTATTGGTAAATGTGACGTCACTTTTCATGCTAAATTTATAAACTTATGAAATACTCTGCAATCAGCGATACTAAATAGCAGGTGTAAGCCATGATTTAAATTACTCTTATAATGTAATTTTAAAAGTCTAATACAAAAACTCAGCCTCCACAGATGTTTGAGTTGAAAGCTTCCACTTATCAGTCTCACTCTAATTGCAACCAAATTAATACAATTTACTTTGATTTATGGGCAAAACGCTAATTTTGACTTGGTTGCCCTTCCGGGAATTAGATAATTCCAGCACTACTGTTACTTCTTCAAAACCATGGCAGAGGTGGAGGAAGCCCCCAAATATAGTAGAGACAGGCAATATCCATGATGTGGGCCACCTCTTCCCACTGGCACCCTTTAAAGTCTTATTTCTATTCTATTGAACAACATGCATGTACCTGAATGTGATATATCTCTTGGACTTTGAACATAGTTTCATTTCACCTTTGAGCATATTACATCATGAACACTCTTTCTTTGTCATCAAGAAACATTCTGGTTTTGTCAATATCTCTTCCTTCACTCCCCTTTCAAACTTCACCTGGCTACTCCCTATTTGTATTCGATATCGATTCAAACACATACCCTTCAGTATTTCTCTTGTAATCACTTGAAATTAGTTTAGCAACAGAGCTACTCCTGAAACAAAGGAGATGTTGGCAGCTGTAATTGGTAAGGAGCCATAAACGGGAAGGGGAATTTGAGAGCCAAGAATCAGGATTTCAGATCTAGCCATCCCACATCTGCCCAGTCTTCTTGCATTGCATCCTTGGGATTATCTCTGTTTTACTGTAGTAAGAGAGGCAGCAGTTTCCTTATAATCTCCTTTGTCTAGAAAGTCTCCTCCATTGGTTTCCATAGCTTTTATTTCTCTCCACCATCTTTCTGTGTTCATGTCTGACTCTCGCACTAGAAAATGAAATTCTTAAGAGCAAGACTAACTTCTTTACCTTTATTCCTATAATAAAGCCTAACACTCAGCACATAATCAGTAGATGTTGGGTAAAGAAATGAAAGAATACATTAATAACAAATTATGGCAAACCAATATTCTTAGGCATGTTTTAATAGACTGATATTTGTCATAGCAACCTTTCTTCCTTCAGCAGTTGGAGGATGGGGACACAAATAGGAAACTAAGGGGAAAAAAAAAGGATATACCTGGAAACTGCTGACTTGAATTTGGGCCAAAAACTCAAATAGAGAGAAGTTTTTTAATCAACTGCTAAACTAAGCAACTAATGACTATGTACTGGATTTCTTAATAGGAACTTTTATGTACATCATCTCTTTTGCTAATGTTAGTTTAGGTTAGTAGTAAGAAAATCACTTTTTATATTAAAACAATAATATAATTAATATAAAAAATTGATTGTCATCAGACCACTATATACAGTGTACAGACTGAGCTAAAATCTTTTCCATCAGTGTGATAAGAGACTATTTCCATTTCACACAAAGAAATACAGTATAAAGAAAATTTTTCTTGCTCCAAATCCAAAAATAACAAGGAAAGACTAGAATACAGTAATCTTGTATCTTAAAAAATATGACTACCAAAAAATAGGCCTTTCTATTATAATGGGAAATACCTGGGAAACTATACTGCCCAATGCCCAGGGAGAAATAAATTCTCCTTCAGCAGGCTGCTGATGCATATCCTACGAAGTTAACTACTGTAAAGTTGGTCAATAAAGCCAAACTTTTAAATAGATAATTTCTAATTAGAGGAAGAATTTATTCTTTGGACCTGGATTATTGAGCTCACTTGTAATGAAAAGTAAATCTTATCAAGAAAATCTCAGAAAGAATTGTCATCGGCTTGCTTGCTCTATGGTATTCATCAGGGCAGAGGAATTTCCACATGTAGGCCAATCTTTCATGCCCCCATGTGAGAACAATTTGAGACAGGGTCAAGGAAATAATACTTGGTTAGGAGAATACAGAATGTATACAAACCAAGTAAATTTACCTTAGATTATGTTTCGAACATATCCTGAAATATCATGTAAAATGAGTGCAATATGGTGTAATATGTGTAAAACGTAATCCCTGCATGAAAATCTGGATTGCTGACTGTAATCACCATGGGTTGATTCCAAACTACCAAGTACTCTGAAGAGTGAAGCTTTAGTTTTGGACAAAAGCACATCTACTTTTGAGGACACGTTTTGTTTTACGTTTGAGTTTTTCATTAGTTTCTGTTTTTGTTTGTTGGTTTCGGCTGTTAAAGGTCATTGGTAAATATTGACAATAAGAGCCATGTAAAAATCATATTTATGCATTTAAAGGACTGCAAATAGCTTTCTCTACTACTCAGGGCTATTTCAATGCCTCCAAAGTTGTCTTTAAACACTAGCTTAGGCCCTTTTCCAAGTCGTGTTTGAATGATTTCTCTTTGATCCAGGTGTGGGTTTTGAAGATATAGTGATCATCAAAAGATCTGGCAACAGGGGATGGGGCTTGCCCCGTGGCCGAGTGGTTGAGTTCGTGCGCTCCACTGCAGGTGGCCCAGTGTTTCGTTGGTTTGGATCCTGGGCGCGGACATGGCACTGCTCATCAAGCCACGCTGGGGCAGCGTCCCACATGCCACAACTAGAAGGACCCACAACGAAGAATGTACAACTATGTACTGGGGGCTTTGGGGAGAAAAAGGAAAAAAAAAATAAAATCTTTAAAAAAAAAAAAAAAGAAAAATCTGGCAACAGGGGAAAAAAAAAAACCCAAATGCCTAACTATTTGTTCCTTGGGTCCAAACCCGTAGCCTGTCCTTTTACCCTTGGTAAGTTTCAGAAGAGAATTTGTAAATCAAAGTCTGTAGGCTCAAACATATAAGAATCTCTATTTTGACAAACATTCAAAAAACTTTATCAACTCTATTAGAAAGTATATTTTCCTCTAATTATTCCCCATTTTAAAAATCAGTTTTCTTCATTGATGTTTTCTATTCCTATCCTTTAATCCTGCCTCCTAATGGGAATGATCTTTTCCTATCTAGATTTGTTTTGTAAGAAAATGGCCGGAACCGGCCTGATGGCAGAGCGGTTAAGTGCGCATGTTCTGCTTTGGCGGCCCAGGGTTCACCGGTTTGGATCCTGGGTGCGGACATGACAATGCTTGGCAAGCCATGCTGTGGCAAGTGTCCCACATATAAAGTAGAGGAAGATGGGCATGAATGTCAGCCCAGGGCCAGTCTTCCTCAGCAAAAAGAGGAGGATTGACACCAGATGTTAGCTCAGGGCTAATTGTCCTCAAAAAAAAAAAAAAAGTATGGCCTCTGACACGCACATGATATCCCTTCATGATGCTTTCTAATCTCATGGAATTAGTATATTTGCTCTCATATCCGCTGCTGAAATTTATCTTCCAATTTAGTGATTCTTTGTTAATAGCTCAATATTTATCATGGTTTCAAATATTTATCCAGATATAATTTTTTATAGACCAAATTGTATCAGGTCATAAATCCCAATTTGAAATAAGTCATTAAAAAATGCTGCTACTAATTAGGGTTTTCATCTGTCTGCTTAGAATTTAAATCCCTAAAAATATAATATAAAATCAATACTCAATTTGCTGCAATTCTGTGTACAAATAATTCTCATCGTGTGTTTTTTCATAAACATAAGTAATTGCAGCAACTGGGCCGCTGACTGCTATGTTCATTTAAATTACCAGTGAGCCCTGCATGTCTCCAGAAACTGCCCAATCATCTCGTCAGGGTGAGGTGCTCCTCCTCTGTCAAACTCTGATTCCCCATTGTGGTCCCTGTCACTCTGTATTATAATTGCTTTTTTACATCTCTGTGTTCCCCACTAGACTGAAGCTCTTCAAAAGAAGAAATTATGCCCATGCTAAATCCCTAGTGTCTAATGCAGGTGTCATGGTTTCTGTTTAATAAATACGTTTGCACAAAAAAATTAATATCAATTAAACAATCAATTAAGAAAATACGTAATGAACCACACGTGCATGCATGTTCTGCTGTCTACTGACACTAACGATTTGCACTTTTTTAAAAAATACTATAATTGAGTCAACTTCTCTTGGGAAAAATATAGCTGTTTTCATCTACTCATACAAGTAACATTCTTCACGGAAAGCTTTTTTTTTTTTAATGAGCATTGAATCCTACTATGTGGGATTTTCACCAAGGCAGTTAATGCTGGGAAAAAAAATGAAGACAATAATAGTTTCTTGCCACAGGATTAGTATGTGGATTAAATATAATAAATATGTGAGAGTGTCTGATACACAGTACCATTTAACCAATTGGAGGTCTTTTGTTTATTTGTCTTTTAGGTTGTATAATTTGCACATTTGTGTTTGTGTGTACATGTGCATGTGTGCTTTTACTTCCTTCAGAAGTTTTAAAAAAGACAAATAAAGGACACAAAGTTCCTTAATAAGAAATACCATTTCTTCAGCGTTTGCTCTTTAAAAAATAAAAACCAATAATAAAACCCAAAAACATGTTTTTTAAGCAGAAGAGTATTGTCTTTAGTTTGATCTTATTTGCCCTGAGTTCATATTGAGGTTGACCGAAAAAGTTTAAGCAGCAATGATAATCAAACCCAGAGTAGAAAAGCGAGGCATTCACAACCTCCTGGTGCAGCACACAATTCTCCTCTGGTGGCCATCCTGCCCCTTCTTGTCCTACTTCATATCAGGATGAGGAAGGTAGAAAAAGTCCCCAAAAAGAAAATCTTGACTTGGCTTCTGCAGGGAAACAGCTTGGATTAATTGACCTGTCACCACTAAACTTGTTCCACAAATCATGATTTCCTGGAGATTCTGGAAGAATAACTTGTTTTTTTCACATAGATATTGCATATATATATGTGTGTGTATATATATATATATATATTTCAAAAGACTCAAAGGTTTTAAAAGATATTATACAAAAAGACAATCCACAAATAGATACCAAAAAAGTATTTTCTAACATCAGGACTTTAAAATTCAGTAGAAGAATAATTACCAGAAATTTTTCACGTCAGGTATAACTGGGGTCTGATATTTGGGGAAATGGGGCCAGATACATGAGCAGAGAGCCAGTTTTGTTGTGATTTTTAAGGTCTATTTTAATGACCTCGCTGCCCAGAAATAGCTCCCATACTGGCTTGAAACCCCTATTAGATATCTTAAGCCCTAAAGATTTGGTCCTCACATTTCTCTATTAAATTGAAATTGCTTTACAGGATGTTACACCCTAGGAAGCATCACCTAACACCTGATCAGGGATTGCTTTCCAATCTAGCAGACAGCTAATTAAGTGAGATAGTTCCTATGGGAAAGTACATTAAGAGTGGGATGTCCATAAGGAAGAGAAGAATACTGACTGAGAAGGAGGATGCTAAAGAAAAGTTGGTCAAATTGAAATTTCTCCTAGGGATACATGTATTGGAGTGATCTTTTAATTCCATTTTCTTCTCCACTCACTAAAGTAGTGATCTTTTAATCATGGATGTATATAAGAATCATCTAGAGAATGGTTATTAAAATCATGTCCTGAGTCCCAAAATTGACTGAATGCATCAGAATCTCTGGTAGACAGAGCAGGCCTGCATATTTGAAATCTCTCCAGATGATTCTGTTACATACACCATTGCCATAAAAAGCTAGCAAGTTAACGACATTGGGCTCAATTCCCTTCAACAAATATTCACTGGAAACATCCTATGTAGAAGGAACAATATTGAGGTAACATGAATATAATAGATGGACTCGACGTGAATCTGATTTTCAAGGAGATTATAATTTACTAGGAATAATAAATCATGAGTATTAGAAATACAAGGCATAATCTACTAAGTATTATAAATTGCTACAAATAAAATGTAGAGAAATCGATTACTTTTGAAAGGAACATTCAAGAAAGGCTTCCTAGAGCACGTGTTCAGGCCCCTCCCTCATTTCTCCCCACTTTCCCCTGGTCTCTTACAAAGGACTCTGCTGGCAGTCTATCCAACAGGCTTAGTCTCTTTTGTGTCCCTAAGTCATGTTTGGCTTAAGACCACAAGCAGCCTCAGCAAAATGTAAGGGTGAGGTGGGACCCTAGATTCCAATCACTTTCCCTTATGCCTTGCCTCAGGATAGGGTACCCAAGCATTCGACTCCAGGATCTTGAGTTTCTACTACATTGCTTACCCCACCACAACCACCAATGCATTTATTTAGCCAATTTACGGAAGGCTCACTACCCACGTAAAGCACTATGCTTGGCTTTAAAAGGCAGGCATAAATAAAACCCCATCTCTATCCTTGAGGAACACATGGACTACCGATAATGGGATTTTAGTTCCAGTTTCTGAGGCCATGTTGTCCCTTGCTTATTTCACTTTATTTTAGGAATGAGCCTGTGTGGTATCAGCTGGGCCACCTGTTGCAACCCCAGTCCTCCCATAGGCATGACTGTGTCATTCTCTAAGAACTGACCACCTGTTCCTGATTTCCACAGGATGAAGTTCTGCCTCTCTTTGGCATTATTCATGGGCACCTCCAAGTACCTCCCACAAATATATGTATCTTCAGCGGGAGGAAAGAGAGAGAGGTCAGTGGAGTGGACAAGGACACTGGACACAGGTAGATAATCTTGAGGCAACCAACATTTTAGTTTGCAATACAGCCAAGATTTTAGCAGGATATCACTCAAAAGAAATTAATTTATCTCCAAAGAAAGACTACTAGACAGTGAAAAAATAAGAATCCTTTCTTAATACATTCCACTGTTAAGTTTTCCCTAAATCTCTACAGCATACTACAGTTGCATCTGTTCAGCCACCTAGCAAATATTCCATATTGGCAAGCATTTTGAAAGCAGCTACCAATGTTTAATCTTGGGATAATGCTTTCTTGATGTGCTAACCCCAAGAGTATTTTGAACAGCCTAAATGTGAATTACTGGTTGTAAAAAGGAAATTTGGCTGCTTCAAATCATGTCTGTCTGTAACAGAAGACATGACAACATTGAAACACAAGGTCATGTCTGTGTAATCAAAGCCCAGAAAGGTAACTGGCTGCAGGAGTATCAAGGGAGAAGTGTGTAATAATTAATCAGAAATTACCACCATTAATGAAATATGATTTTGAAAATTATTCTACATTTTACCAGCAGCACAAGGTGGCAGAGATGAATTTGTATAGGAAGTTGAAATATCTTAATTCAACTTTTTACTATTTAGTTTTTGTACCTCAGCTTCATTAACAGTAAGAAGGAAGAAAGTGATGTTCATCATATGAGGTAATAATAATATTTCCTTATATTTATGTGTTTATTAATGTATTACTTAAAAGTATTTTCACATACATCATCTCTCTTGAGACTGACAATAGTATTTTGAAGTAGGCAGGAAAGATTTTTCCTTTTTTTTTTGTAGTCAGTTTTCATAAAAGTAGAGGTGACTTGCTCCCCAGTGCAGTTGGTTAGTGGCAAGATTACTGATTCAAATACTGGTGTTATAATTCCTCATTCACTACTTGCATCATTAAGGGTTCTTTTTCTTGTAATTGGAAGAAATCCTGACCCACACTGTATTAAAATAAAAAGAAATGTATTGGTTCATGGACCTGAAAAGATTATGGGTAGGTCTGACTGTACTTACTGTTAAGGCTCAAACCGAGTCATTAAGATTCATATCTCAAGTCCCTTTCCTCCGTTTCCTCCCTTCATGTTAGCCAATTGACTTCAGGAGTCCCAGCTTCCCAAACTCGCTCTACACACTCCAAAGACAGTGAAAATTTTTCTTTTTCAGAAGTCCCAGCAAATGCTTCCTTTGATCATCTTTGTTCTGAATGTGTTACTCGTTCTACTCTGAACCAATTATTGTGGCATGAGATGGATTGTCCAGTTGGTTTAAGCCAATACAGCTGGTGTTGGAGCAAACTCTACCTGAACATGAGAAGTAGAGTGATAATTTCTCACAGGAAATTTGTGAAACTGTTTCCAGCAGGAGGGAGAATTGAGATTGAGAAGCAAAACACAAATGCCCAGTATAGGGCTGCCCTTCTCTAACCCTCCACTCACAAAAAATGGACGCTATCATCTGCCGGAATGGAATGATGTGTTTACATAGGGATCCATGTTTTATAAGTACAAAGCACCAGGAAAACATCAATCATATTTCTGTCTAGTTCCATGCAGAGTTATATTAATTCCCTCAGACATATTCTCGACTGTGTAGATGGCTGGGGTCCTTGACCCTAACTCGGCAGGCAACTTGTTCACCACTAGTCAATGAGACTTTCCTGCAAGCAGAGTTTATCACAAATCTGTTTCATTATACCAGAAAAATGAGAAAATACTTGCAATACTGCTGACTGACCCTCCTGCTTGAAGGTTGGAAAAAGACTAGACTGCTTCCTGACATAAAAAATGCTCCTAATTCCACTTGATTTTGTTAGATTTCTTTCTTTCATTTTCTTTCGTTTCTTCCTACATTCCTCTCTCCTTTTTATGCCTTTCCTATCTTCCTTCCATTCAACAAACAGATATTGAAGGTTTCCTAAGTGTGAGGCACGGTACTATGAACTGAGAAAACAAAGATAGGGCCAGATTCTTGCCTTGAAGCGGAGATGGTCAAGAGCACAGATAATAATAATTTAGTCAGATAAATACTATGAAAAACAGAGATACTGCGTGTTATATGGACAGCTTACCTGCTAGCTTCAATTGCCCCTGCCCAGTGAAGCCTTCCCTTGCTCGTTCCCCAAACCTTGTCTGATTAGTGACCTCCTTCTGTGTTCCCACAGAGCCCTGTTCATACTTCCATTTGTCTCAGGGTGTTTTAATTGTCTCTATTTCTTTGCCAACCATAGCCACTTTCAGCATTAGAACCGATTAGAGATCATGAACTCTGTAAGAACAGGTTCTTAAGTATAATTTGCCATCAGCAAAGAATGTACTTCTTTTTCCGACAATTTCTTATAGTGATTAGAGATTGTTCTGATCCCGTCATGCTTTCTCAGGAAGACAAAGACAATTAGGGGAGGAGCGAGAGTGAAGTCAGCAGTCTGGGGTTCTCGCCAAGAAATTTAAGCTTATTGATCGATGTGACCTGCGAACAAATCTCCCCCATCCTTCCTTCACACACTTTACGCCCTTTTCCCCCTCAAACAAACGCAGCACCGATAATTCATTCACGATACGTGAGCTACCTGGCTAGAAAATCAAACATCAAAACTAAAATTAAAGATGCTTCATTTGCTAAGAGAGTAGATCTTGAATGTTCTCATCACAAAACAAAACTAAACTAATAGTACCTGCCTGAAGTGGTGATTTGTTAATTAGCTTGATTGCTGTAATCACTACACAATGTTTACCTGTATCAAAATTTCACATTGTACACCTCAAATATATACAATTTTTGCCAATTTTACCTCAACAAAGGTGAGGGGAAAAAAGATGGAGTTTGACTATTTCCAATGGCTTTTTCCCCCTACAGTATAAAGCAGTTAGACAAGATAATCTCTAAAGCCCTATTGAAATCCAATCATTTGATAACAGATTTAGAAAGATTTATTGGTAATGATTTAGGCAGGAGTGAATATTGATTACGGTTCTAAATTGTACCGAAGTGTTTGCATTCCTGTGTACTGCAAATCAAATTCACTGTAAAATCACCAAAGACGACGTAAATAAGTTGGCCCACTTTACCCAAATATTTGATACCTGTTTTCTTTCTGAGGGAATACTTTTAGGAAAATCGTACTCCTGTACACAATACTTATAATGGAAGAATGACTCTACCTTAATTATGTTTAACAGACTTTGCTTAGAGAAATTCATTTCTTCATGCTAACGCTTATTCTCTTTTTCTGTGCTAAAGACTACTCTTTACAATATATCTACCAGTTGAAAACTGTTTTCCTTTTTTCAAGGTGCAAGGGTATATTAATTCCTCAAATCCATTCTTTTTCAGTTTTGTAGCTATCAAGATGTCTTGGCGAATTTCAGATTTATCCATGTGGCCTCCTTAAGTTCCATGTGTCAACCATTTAGAACTACATTTATGTCTTGCAAAATACCATGTTCTTTTGACTCCCTATGAGAACCTTTGTGTGTACTGTTCTGTCTGCATAAAACCCTCTATCTCCCCACCCATTTGCCTGGTTAATTCCTTTTCAACATACAGCTTCATCATAAGTACTACTTTTTCTAGGAGTCTCCTGTAGAATCCCCTTTATGGATATCTCTTAGAAGTTTTCCATAGCACCTTGCTCTTTTCTCTCAACATTTTGCATTGCGATTGCCTATTTATTTGTGTGTACCCTACTGGCCTTGATTCCATGAGATCCAATGCAGTTTCTGAATCAGACTTTAACACCATGCTTGGTACTTCTTAGCTACTCCCTAGATATTTGTCACATGTGTAAATAAATAAAAATAAATGAGTGTCATTGATTAAATACTAGTTAACTGATCAAATCCAAATGACTGATTTATTCTGGATTACTAGATTATGACCAAAATCCTCTGTAGGAAATTTATATAATTGGCTAATATTTCTCTGAAGTTATACTTTAGAAACAAAATGTAGCATGAGAATATAAAAATATTTTCTCTCCATAGTTCATGTAACATTTTTTTTTCTTTAAAATAAAATATGGTTTATACTTTTACCTTTGTGTAGTGAGTGCATTTTTCCAATCTGCTTTATTATAGTATAGAATAATATTGCCTTCATTTTGTCCTCTAAATCTTGTAGACTTTCAAATCATGATTGCAAAATTAATGACACACAGTTAGCATCTAATAAGTGTTCACCTCCATGATGCCCATAATGGGCCTAAGAATGAGCAGGCCTGATGTTATTATACTTTTTGGCCTTTAGTAACAATTATTCTGTTGTCACTTATGGAATATTCAGTCGACATAGGATTTTTAATGAAATAAATGTGTAACTCATGGTATGCACTCAAACATTTACTTGTAAGGGTTGTCATTGAATGCCTTGGGTTTGTTAATAAATATGTCCCACCTTTTACAAAGGTTTACAATTGCCAAACATTAAAATTGCTAAAAATTCAATTAAAAAAATCCAATTTTTCTGACCCTCCCTAAAAATGAACACAGAAAGTTACTATAGTCAAAAGCTTTCTCTTACTATGACATTTATTAATGGAATACTAGTAAAAGCATACCACTTCAGACAAAACTAAAGCTTAGAATTAGACTTCCCACCTTTAGTAAAAAAAAAAAGCTCCTTTCTGGCTGAAAAACTGAAGGAACTGAGTCAAAGAAAAAATGAGATATAAAGAAGTTAGCATGGTAACTGAATAAATGACTCTCTTAAGAAAGTGGTCCCATCAAAATACTATAATATTTCATCTTTCATTAGACCTAGTTATAAAAAATACTTTAAAAGCCTTCAAAGATATGAGTTCATTAGCCATTATACCTCCTTCTTTAAGAATTCAACAATGAACACACATGATCATAGCGGTCTCAGCCACTTGTGTATTCAACAAATACATTTTGAGTACCTTCCCTGTGCCAAACGTGGCTTTAGGTGCTGGAAGTAGGTCAGTGAACAAAAATGACACACCTGCCATATCTACTTCTTCCTTTAAGTACTGACTTTATCAATCAAAGGACATTTTTGGTGTATGGATTTTCTTACAACTTTTACATTGAAAATAGCTTTTAAAAGGTAAGAAATCTGTAGTACTTGTTTTGAGAATAGCTAATACAAGTATACATTTATATATCATATATTATAGTAAATAATATAAATATAATAGACAATAAAAATATAAATGCAATGAAAGCAGATTCCTGCTTATTTTCGTGTTACGGTAATACTTTGTGAGGATAAGTGGGCCAGTACACTAAATTATTATATTTTTATTATCTTCACAACAGGATGCAGAGCTTTCAAGGAAGCAGGGCAGTAACTAACCTCAGATATATTTTCTCTTGCCCTAATAAATTATATTAAATCTGTAAAAATAAAAGCTTTTTCCCCCAACCTAAATGGTTTACATTTCTCAAAAGGAAGAATAAAAAATATTTTCAAAAATCAATACAAATTAATTTTTAAGTTTTTAGTATTTCACAAAATTCTGCTTTTGCTTTGAAGAGTAAATTTATTTAATTTACTTTCAATTTCATTTTGTAAATAGCCTGCTAATATGCTTTAACTCCCTAAATTGTCTCTAAGAACAGATGTCTCAAAAGCAGTAGGCAAGGAATTTGAAAATATGATAAGAAGGTAACCATTTAAAAAAACTACATAGTAGTAACTTAATCCTCTAAGAAGCATTTTAACTTAATAACATTTTTTTCACTCTAGACGTTTGAATGCATAAACTATTATTCTGTTGTGTGTTAGTTTAACTGGAAGCTTATTGCAAATAATTACTTAAGTTGTCATTTGAGAGTGAAACATTCAAATAATCTGACTTTTTTTTTTTTGAGGAAGTTTAGCCCTGAGTTAACATCTGCCACCAACCCTCCTCTCTTTTGCTGAGGAAGACTGGCCCTCAGCTAACATCTGTGCCCACCTTCCTCTATTTTGTATGTGGGATGCCTACCACAGCATGGCTTGACAAGCAGTGCATAGGTCTGCACCCGGGATCTGAACCAGCGAACCCCAGGCCTCCAAAGTGGAGTGTGCAAAGTTAACCGCTATGCCACCCCACTGGCCCCCAAATAATCTGACTCTTTTAAATCTTATGATTGAAAGATCAGCTGCTCAGAGTCCCTTCATAAGTCATTTTACAGGCACACTGTGTGGCTCATATCTTATTAAAGCTGAGTGAGATCATCAAGTAAGTAGTCCCTACCTCAAATAGAACAACTTTTAGACCTCAGGTTTAGAAATTGCATTTCTATGTTTATCCGTTTTATATGATTTCATTTTCACCATTTTATTGGGAATAGAAGTGCTAAGAACTTGCAAGAGTTTCTGAGTCAGCAGCAGGGAGGATCACGAGAAAGCAATCTTTCTTTTCGTTTGGTTCTTCTTTCATCATGATTTACTGGGACCCACACATATTAGCCCAAACGAATTTCCATCAGACAGCCCCTGAAACTCCTGATCACCACTCTTGCAAACTATGTCTTTTGCATCACTTCTGTGTTTTAGAATAGTTCCTATGAAGATTCTGTGGTTCGTTGCTAGGGAAATCCTTCCTCCCCCAGACTCATTCAGATTTTATCTGAGGTTGGGTCAAAGGAAGAGGCATGAATTTCATATTCTTGTACCATTTCTACACTGACAACTAGTGAAATCAGAGAATAAGGCATGGATCCACTCTATTTTCCTATAATACAACTAATCACATTGTAGAAACCTGATAATTATCACTGAAACTAGATTGTTTAGCACTCATGAAGCTTGAAATGTATTGAGTTAAATAAAAATTATGTTTACTAAATGAATAAAAAATATATGCTAAAGCAAATTTAAGAGCTTTTTAAATCATATCAACTAAGCTATACCTGAATGTGGCTTACTTGACAATCTTCTAATCTTCCTTGCACCTTTGTTTATTCTCATATTTGCTGTTTTTTGATACAGGCTAGGTAACAATTTCTGCCCCTTCACATCCCTGACTTCCTTTAAAACTGCTTCAAGACACCTTCTTCAATAAATCTCCTCGTGAACTCTAATTTCATTCTGACCAACACTATTTTGTATTTCTACAGGACTTTATAGCAAAGTCAGCAAGAGGTTATCCAGGCTTATTTTAATTATCTCTGTTTATTTAACCATGTCTGAACTTCTAACTATATAATAAACTCATGAAGTCTCTTTCAATTCCATTATTTATCCAATTATACCTAGTAGAGGATTGTATAAACACCACAAGACAGCAAATAATTGCTAAACGAACATTTATTAAATTGCTCAAATTTCTCTTTTTAAGAGAATAAGACAAGAACACAAGATGCATGAAAATAAATTTTTAAAAATTGTGAAGGACTCTGACCCCTCAAACAGAAAGACGAAGAAAAGATAAAGTCAAAGAGGTGTCGGGGACTCTGACTTTTGCAGAGCAAAGCAGGCATAGGAGGACATTGTCTGTAATATATCCTGCAAGGCTGACTCAATCAATATAAATAGCAGACACTGATAAGAGGGATGGGGGAGGCATGGGAGTGTGGTTAATGGGATGCCACACGCGGGAATTCTTGGTACTGAGCCCTCCTTGTATGTGTGAACCAGTGGAGTGTATCTATTGGGCACTAACTGACCCAAAGCATCCCTTCAACATTAGGGATGAATTGCCTCTGCCCAGATATTATGCTAACATGGGGAAATATTGCTGATCTTGCTGTCCTGGCTGCCCTCTAGAGGATCTATTCAAAACATAGAATTAATTCTCAATCATGCAACTGAAATAGGCCTATTCCTTCTCCTCTCATCAAAGACTGAGAACTGGGAAGCTCCCCTTAATTCTCCTGAAGAGACTCAGCTCTGAGGCCCATTTATTTTCAGCCCACAAGGAAAGAATTGCTTCTGTTTACTGTCTGATGAATGGCAACTTCCTAGTCCCTGAACTCGCAAGCAGATAATAAACGCCCACTCATGGTGAGGGTTGGTCTATTATGCATGGAATAGTATAAGTAGACAAAGGGAACTTACTGTTTGACTCAGTGGTTTGAAGGATAATGATCAAACTGACAAATTGCCATAGGTGATTTTCTCTGAAGAATTTTAGGCTCAAAGGAAAAAATCTATATTTCAAATTCTTAGAAGAAATCAAGACTCTATTACAAAGGAGTGATCTGTGAAGTTTACATAATTTTGTCCTCTATGTATTGTACACACATATATATGTATACACACTACTTATATATATATATGTACGTATACAATACATATATATGCATATATACTTACATATATACCACACATACACATACATATGTTTACATGTATAGATAGATATAGATATATGCACTTTAAACTTTACAAACCAAAAGAGGATTATAACAGAATAGATAAATGTTGACATAAAATTAACGGTCTAGAATACCAATAAGGATAATTATTTGACAATACTTCTATGGACTGAATTGTGTCCCCCCCCCACCCCAAATTCATTTGTTGATGCTCTAACTTCCAACATGACTGTATTTGGAGATTGGGCTTTTAGGAAGTATTTCAGGTTAAATGAGGTCATAAGGGTGGGATCCTAATCCAACAGGATTGGTGGCCTTACAAGAAGAGAAAGACAGAGATCTCTCTCTCTCTCCACTGTGTGAGGATGTCCCATGAGGCAGCACTCTGCAAGCCAGGAAGACAGTTCTCACCAGAAATCAAACCCTGATGGAACTCAACTGTGCTGGCACCCTCTCTTGGACTTCCAGCCTCTAGAACTGTGAGAATATAAATTTCTGTTGTCTGAGCCACTCCGTCTGTGGTATTTAGTTATGGCAGCCTAAACTAACACAAACACTGAGCAAAATTTTAAAAATAATGGAAAGTGAGAATGAAAGCTTCAGAAATAAGGAAAATACACAACTCTACTACGTGTTTGAATTATAGGAGTTCTAGAAGGAGAGAAAAGACCAGATGGAGAACACAGTTATCTTAATTAGATGACTAGTCCTGAAAATTAGTTTAGTGGCATAGGATGATGCCTGAAGGAAGCAAATATGAGCTTGTAACAGGGACGCCCTTGGCATTGAGAAGTACACAAGACCCGATTGCAGCTATTCCTGTCGGAGGGTTCTTAGCTGAGGCTCTAATTAAATTTTTGGCATGTTTCTTAAGACACAAACCATGTGGGTTTGTGGAGTTCTCCAAACTGACTCTGTGAGGTAGGGACAACAGCGTTGTTGGACATAGTATTCTTAATTATTTTTTTTTTAATATAATATGTTACCTGATCTGGTTGATTAATATATTTTTCATTCATTTCAATCTTTTAATGACTTTGTAAGATATTTAACTGAGAAAAACTATGTTTATATATCAAAGACAAAAAGAAATTTGAGATCGGGTTAGACAATTATTAGGTGGTGCTCGATGCCCTGAAAAATTCCTTTTTAACCACTGTAGTATACGCTCTTGGCCTATTTCAAAAACCATAAGTTGAAGTAAGACTTTTGTTATCTTAATGTTATTAAGAAATCTCTGCTCAAAAATTTCCAATGATTTTCAATTGTGTTCAGATAAAAATACATAGTCCTCCTATGCCTATACGACCCTGCACAAGCCAGTGTCCCCCTCAAGATCTCTTTGACTTAATCTCTTCCTTCATCCTGTCCCAGCCACATGACTCTTGGACCATGGAAAGTATTCACCTGCCTCAGGTGTTTGAACTTGCTCTTCCTATCCCAGATGTTCTTTTCTGAGTCATGTACATAACTTATCCCTTATACATACTCCTTATCCCCTTCCCTGCTTTATTTATCAGCTTCCAATATAACCAATATACCATGTCACTGACCTACTGTGGCCAACAGACTCTTCAGATGGCCTCTAGGATCCCTGCCTCCTAATGTTCACTTATTTATCATGTTTATTGTTTATTTCTTCCTACTAGATTATAAGTTCCACGAGGGCATGAAATATTTTCTGGTTTTGGTCTCTTTTGTTTACTGAGGTATACCAAATAATTAGAATAGTACTTGGTATATAGTAGACACAATAGATAATTGTTCCATGAGGAAATAAATGCTTCTTGATTGCCCTGTGTGTGGACTTGTCTATTTGTTTGTTTTGTGTTAATGTCTATGTTGTGATTACAAACACCTAAGCCCAAAATTAATCATAGGGCTCATGTGCTTGGTTAAGGAAATTCATGGTTAAGAAGAATTAATACTCAGGCAATAGGTAGTCCCACATTTTGACATGTGTTATGCTTTTTTGTTTTTTTGGCTGAGGAAGATTGGCCATGAGTTAGCATCCATTGACAATCCTCCTCTTTTTACTTGAGGAAGATTGTTCCTGAGCTAACATTAGTGCTGATCTCCTTCTACTTTGTATGTGGGACACCACCACAGCATGGCTTTAAGGGTGGTGTGTAAGGTCCAAGTCCAAAATCCAAACCTGCAAACCCGGGGCTGCCAAAGCGGAGTATACAAACTTAACCACTACGTCACCGGGCCAGCCCCAACGTGTGTTATGCTTTGTTTGAGGTCTATTACTAATTTATGAATCTCCATTTTTGTGCTCCATTGTTCACTATGGGAATTACAGAACAAATTTTGGTGGACTTAAAAAGAAAAAGCATACAAGATTAAAAAATGCTATTTTAAAAAAGGAAAACAAGGATGAATCAACGCCTGTCCCTTCCACCTGTATACATCCAGGGATACAAAAGGAATGATTGATCAATCATAGAAGGAATATGGTCAATACAAATATAGTGCATTAGTTTGTATTGTGCCCACCTCTTCCAAGAAGACATTTGGCAATGTCTGGAAACATTTTTGGTTGTCACAACTATTACTGGCATTTGGTGGGTAGAGGCTAGGTATGCTGTTAAACATCATACAATGCACAAGACACACAACAAAGAATTATCTGGACCAAAATGTCAACAGTACCCAGATTGAGAAACCCTGGTGTAAGAGAAGGAAGTCAGTACCATGGTTATAGAACTACAGCACACAGGAATTTTACAGTAGAGCTCAAACCCTCAATTTTTGAGCCAGTATCAAGCATCAACAAAGACATTTTCAGGTTAACAGGGCCATCGAGGGAGGAGGCATGGTGACATCAGGGGTATTTGGTGGCTCTATGTGCACAGGCCTCGCCTCGTAGGCCTCACCGATGAGGTCCCTCATCTCAAGTTTGGCTTTCTAGTGCTTCTCAGTCCATTTCTCTTGGTTCCCCAGTGTTGGCCAGTGGTGGGTTTGCTTCAGATTTTGCTTAATCCTTAAAATAATTACTTTAAATTGTTACTTTCCACATTTATGTGCCTGAGGATAAAGATACAAATTCCCTGGTTCAGTTTAGGTTTAATTTAAAAGTGGTAAAAGCAGTTTTCACCGCTCAGAGACTGTCTCTTCTCAGATGTAGACAGAGCTGATCCCATTTGTGGTATGAGTTCTTGAACCAAGTTGCTCATAACAAGTTTGTTTTTACTCACTGTCAATACCTAGAGCCAAGAGCTGGAATTTTTCACCATGGACTTGAAAGTAGTCCTAGGGGTTGTCCACAGGTAATGCTCAGCATTTAAAGAATTCTAAAATATGGAATATTCTTTCACTTTCAATTTATGAATTCTGCACAGACTTCCTGGGTTTCCTATTTTTTAAAAGAGCGTATCCTTTCAATATAAATTTAATGACAGCTAATCAGGTATACATCAGACTTGTAAGACTCTTACTTTTGAATTTGTCCTCTGATATTCATATTTAAATAGAATGACAGCCAATTTAGTTATAAGCAACACATGTGAAAAAGCCTCATCCTGTTTCCTTTCAAAAATTTTCTCTCAGGACAGGCCCGGTGGCACAATGGTTAAGTTTGCATGCTCCACTTTGGGGGCCCGGAGTCCCCGGTTTGGATCACAGGTGCAGACCTGCACACTGCTCATCATGCCATGCTGTGGCAGCATCCCACATACAAAATAGAGGAGGACTGGCACAAATGTTAGCTTAGCAACAATCTTCCTCAAGCAAAAAGAGGAGGATTGGCAATGGATGTTAGCTCAGGACCAATCTTCACACACACACACACACACACACACACACACACACACATTTCTCTCAATACAGCCAAAATTGGAAGCTACATTGACTTGAACCCCAGGGCATACGATTCTGCTGGTCTCTTCTCTTATGGGACTGCTATTAATTCTTCAGGTTTTTTTTTTTATTTTGCATGTTCAGTGATTTTCTTTGTAAATATATTTCAGTGGCAAAATAAAATATAGTAAAACCATTATATAACAAAAAGTTTCTTTGAAAAAAATGGTAAGAATAGACGAACTGCTAGCCAACCCAATAAAGGAAAAAAAAAGGTGGACTGTAGTTTGGGGAAAGAAAGTTCAGAAGCTCAGACAGAAAAATTTTTTTAAAAATTTATAAAAGCAAAATAACTATTGAATCAGATAATGTTTTAAAAAAGAAACTACTTTGGAAATCTAGATGAAATACATAGTTTTCTAGAAAAACACAATTTAACAAAAATTCTCCCCAATAAAGACAGAAGTCTAAAAAGGCCAGTTACCATAAAAGGAATAAAGTTCTACAGAGAACAAAATCAAACCAAACAAAAACCTGGGTCCACCTGGTCTATAGGAGAATTTCCTTCATAAAATAAGGATTGAGGGATGTCTCATCCAAAAAACTACATCTTTCTCAACAGAGAATTATAGAGGCTTTCTTGATAATGCCACAATTAAAACAAGGATATCCACATCTCCACTATTACTTAGATTTTACTGGTGGTATTATCCAATCCAATTAGAAAAGAGAAAGCAATTAGAGGCATAAGAGTTGGAAAGAAAGATATAAAACTCCTGGGTTTTTTTTTCAGATAATACTATTATAGATCAAGAAAACCCAAGAGTCAACGGGAAATGTACTATAAACAACCAGATAATTGAACAAAGTAGAAAATTATAAAATCAACACAAAACTCAATGGGGTTCATAAAAAAAGCAACAACTTGTTACAAGATGCAATCGAAGAGAAAACTACATTTAGAATAATTCATAAAACAGGAGAAATCCAGGCAAAGACCCAAAAAGAAAAGCCTAAAACTTATACTTCTGAGAGACACAAAACTAGAAGCAAGTCTGGTTCCCAGACTTGGTACGAACGGAAAGGTGTTCTTCGTTCTTGAATACAAAAACTTAACATTATACCAATGGCTGTCCTCCTCACTTCATAAATTTCATTTAATCTTAATTAAATTGCCATTTTTCAAAACTGAAATCAAACAAAACAAAAAAAAAGCAAGAACAGTCAGGAAATATCTTGTTGAGGGGGGGGGTCTATCTTTTCAGACAATAAAAGGTATATTTTCTATAATTAGTGTGACTTAGACACATAGACAGACTGAAGTTAAAGAAGAGGAAATCCAGAAAAACAGTTTGGAAGTTTCTTTTAAAACTAAACATAAATTTACCATATTTCAGCAATTCCACTCCTAGACATACACCCAAGAGAAAGGAAATATGTATTGTCTATATGAATACATATGTGTTAATGTTCAAAGCAACGTTATTCACAGTAGTCAAAAAGTGGAAACAATCCAAATGTCCATAAACTGATAAATGGATAAAAGTTGTAGTATATCCTTACAATGGAATATTATTTGATGATAAAAAGGAATGTAGTACTGACACATGCTACAAAATGGATGAACCTGAAAAATATTATGCTTAGTGAAAGAAGCCAGACACAAATACCGAATATTATATGAACCCACTTATATAAAATGTCCAGAAGTGGAAAATCTAAAAATACAGATAGTTGATGAGTGGTTTCCTGGCGATGGAGATAGTAATGGAGAATGATAGCAAATGGGAACAAGAGATCTTTTTGGAGTGATTGTTTTGGTGATGGTTGTACAACTCTGTAAATTTACTAAAAGCCATTTAATTTTACCCTTAACACAAATAAATTTCAAGGCATGTAAAATGTACCTCGATAAAGGTATTTAAGCAAAGAATTAAAAAAAATTCAAGTAGACCCAACATGTTTGGAAATGTATTAAAATATAAAGGTATCTTCTCTAATCGTCAGTGATGAAAAGGGAAAATTGGGTAGCCACACTGAAGAAGATAAAATTGAAATGGTTCCTCTTACTACTTACATCAGAATAAATATAAAATGATTCAGAAACTATACAATTGATCTCAAAAAGCGTGGCTAAATTCCTCTCTATTTTGGGCAGTGAGAGAATTTCTAATCATTACTCAAAATCAAGACGCAATAAAGACAAATACCAACAAATTTTTTAAGAAGGAAGAATCCAAGGGGCTGCCCTCTGGCATAGTGGTTAAGTTCAGGATGCTCCGCTTTGGTGGCCCAGGTTCATGGCTTCAGATCCTGGACACGACATATCCCACTCAGCCCTGCTGTGGTTGTGACCTACATATAAAGTGCAGGAAGATTGACACAGATATTAACTTAGGGCTAATCTTCCTCAAATAAAAAAGAGAAAGATTGGCAACACATGTCAGCTCAGGGCAAATCTCCCTCAGCCAAAAAAATAAAATAAAAGAAAGAATCTAAAAAATTTTACATTGTAAACAAGTAAAAAGACAAATGGATAATTGGGAAAGTATTTTCTACTTACATTACAAATGGTTAATGAGCCTAATAGGTAAAGATCTCCTAAAAGAAAAGAAAAATAGAATAAAACTAAATGTAAAATGGGCAACAGATATGAACAGACAGTTCATAGAAAAAAAAAGAATATAAATATAAGAAAAGTTGCTTACTCTTGCTTATAGGGGAAATGCAAGTAAAAATGACACTGAGATACCCTTTCTCCCTATCAGATTGGCAATAATCCTAAACTTGGACAACAAACTGTGGGTGAGGCCATGGGGAAACAGTCTTATATATTGCTGGGGAAAGTAAAGAGTTCAAAACCTATGGAGGAGTGGAAAGTTTGCCAATATCTTGCCAAACTACAAATGCATTTAGACTTTGATGTAGCAATCCTACTGTTAGGAATCTATTTCTGTCATACACTGGCCAAAATATATAAAAGATAAAAGCACAAGACTATTTACTCCAGTGCTGCATGTAATAACGAAAACCTGGAAAAGACCAAAATGTCTATCAATAAGAGACTCGTGAAAAAAGATGAGACTGTATATACCACGGTATATGCACATAAATGAGTATTATGAAGCTGTAAAAAAAGGAGTGTGGGTACATTTCATCTCTGTGACAGTGGTTCTCTAAAGCAATCGACCTTAGCCAATGTTTGGAAATATGTTTGGTTGCCATAACTGGGTGGGGAGGTGCTACTGGCACCTACTGGGTAGAGAAGATGGATACTGTTAAATGTCCTACAATACTGGATAGCCCCTCACAGAAAAGAATTATCCAGCCCCAAATGTCAACTACGGAGAGGCTGAGAAATCCTGAACTAGGATATACTGGCAAATGAGTAAACACACGGAGAACAATGTATGGAATATGCTAACATTACCTAATATACATAAGAGAGGACAGAAATATATAAACTCATTTGATTATATTTTCTTGAAAAAACAAAAAGTTGTCCCTGAGGAGAGGTTAGGCAAACAATAGGATGGAAGGAATAGGGCTGGAAAATAGAATTTTCTGAATATTCCTTGCTTACGGATTTAACCTTAGAACTGTATAAACATATTCATAATTATAAAACAAAACTAAATTTATAATAATGAAAAGAAAAATAAAATAATGAACCTAATTTGGTATTTTGGTATTGATCTAGTGGCATAATCACACACATAGGAATTACATTAAGTGAGTTTAAAACACAATGATTCAAGTGTCCATCTCTAGTAATTTAAGTACTATGGACAAAAATAAAAGAGTCCAAATTTTTTAAACTCTTTTACATATATTTGCAATATTCCAATCATTGGTGGTAAGGATAAAATATATATATAATTTATAGAAATATAAAATTTATATCTATATCTATATATCTATATCTACATCTATAGATCAATTTCTTATGAGACCAGGTTGTGTGTGTATGTTATTATGTTAATTACCTATTGCTGCACCCAAAATTTAGCAGTTTAAAAGAATAACTATTTATTATCTGACAGCTCCTGAGGGCCAGGATTCCGGTTGCAATTTAACTGGATGCCTGTACCTCATGTTCCCCTTAATACTGCCATCAAGGTGTGGGCTGGGGCCACAGTCATTAGGACCAACTGTGAAAGGATCTGTTTCCTAGCTCACTCATGTGTTTGTTAGCAGGATTCAATTTCTCCCGGCCTGTTGGTCTGAGAGCCTCAGTTCCTCTCTGGCTGTTGGTGGGAAGTCTTCCTCAGTTTTTTGCCATGCGGCCCTCACCATAGGGCAGCTCATAACAGGCAGATGGATTCTCTCAGAGCAAACCCAGTGAGAGAACTAGAGACAGCCAGCAAGACAGAAGTCACATTCATTATAATCTAATCCGGGAAGTGATGTCCCATTACTTTTGGTGAATTCCATTCATTAGAAGTGAGTCACTAGGTTCAGCCCACATTCAAAAGGGTAAGATGACACCAGGGCATGACTACCAGTGAGTGGAGATTTAAGGACACCATTCGAGTCTGTCCACTACGGTTATAAAGCAAATGAGTGACTAACTTGATATTATTGGTTATTGGGATTTGCAGCAGTGGAGGAAGAGGTACCTGTGTAGGATTAAAGATTAAGCAAAAATTTTGTACTCCTGAATTTGAATTGGAAGTATGAATCCAAGTAAATATACATACATGCATACATAAATATATGTACATATATATAATATAATATAATATACATAAATATATGTATGCGTGTATGTATAAATTTCTTATTTTTGTCCACTGCAAAGGTCTAAAAACTGATGGGAACCTCAAGCGCCTGGATTACACTTTAAATTCTATTTCCTACGGAAAGAAATAAGCTCCTTGGAGAAATAGTAGATTCTAGGCCTGGGCGAGAAATGTACAAAATTAGCTTGAATGAACTTGTTATAGCCGGAAGCAAGGCCACTAGAAGTATCAAATGAATTTAGGAAATAACTTGAAGAGACTCAAACAGATAAAAAATAAGAAAACATGAGCATAACTTGGAATAGTAACTACATTGATTTCAAAGACATAAACTACATTTAAAATCACGAGTTCATAAAGTTATTAGAAAAAATCTCAGGGGTTGGCCCTGTGGTATAGTGATTAAGTTCACGCACTCTGCTTTCTCGGTCCAGGCTTCACGGGTTTGTATCCCAGGTGCAGACCTACGCACCACTCATGAAGCCCTGCTGAGGCAGTGTCCTGCATACAAAATAGAGGAAGATTGCCACAGATGTTAGCTCAACGACAATCTTCCTCAAGCAAAAAGAGGAAGATTGACAACAGATGTTAGCTCAGGGCAAATCTTCCTCATCAAAAAAACAAAAGAAAGAAAGAAAAAATCTCATCTATCTCTTCTAAGGAAAGCTTGAGAACTAGCTCATCATTTTGAAAACTGATAAACTAACAAATAAAAGAAAAGAACCAAGCATATATCCTGCTTTATATGTTTGAACTTTAAGACAATCCAGTGATCCTCAGCTGGGGGCAATTTTGCAATGTCTGGAGACATTTTTATTTCTCACTATTGGGGGAAGGATGCTACTGGTATCGAGTAGGAAGAGGCTAGGGATGCTACTAAACATCCTACAGTGCGCAGAACGACCTTTCAAAGCAAGGATTACCATTCTAAAATTATCAATAGCACCTGGGTGGAGAAACCTTCAGATAAACAAATAGTTGAAGAGACGAAAATTTTCTTTTTGAGGTATTTCAGTTAATAAGTGAAGTAGGAATGTTTAAAGTAAAATACCACCTTTCTGCAATCTCTAACAAAAGGTGGATTTGGGGCATTGATCATCAATGACTGTTAATATCACATAGACAGGAAAGAGCACAACCATCCACATAATATTATTGTAAAAATGTTGAATCCATGTCTGATGGAGGAACATAACACATGGCACCAGCTAAGCGCAATTTGCTAAATCCAGACTTTGAGAAATTCTATTGGACAGATAACTCAGTTTCTTCAATGAGTAAATTGCAAGGAAACAATGAGACAGAGGAGACACATTAACCAATTGCAATACATGGAACATACTAATGCAAATAAGCACAAAACAATTTATAAGACCATCAGAAAAATTTGAAAAGAAATAGAATATTTGATTAGGATATTAAGAAATTGTTTAAATCCTTCCAGGTGTGACAATGATATGGAGGTCATATTTTCATGAAGTATTCTTATCTTTTTAAAACAGATTGAAATTGTTACAGAAAACCGATATGATGTTGATAGTTGCTTCAAAATAATCTAGAATGGAAAAAGAGGCTACGTGTAGGAATATGGGTAGAATAATTTGAAGCAACGAATCCATGATATATTCTTTCTATTTTTGTACGTTTTTGAAATTTTGCATGAAAATTTTAAAAGTTTACAAGTTCTATTATTCATGTTTGTGAAACTTTGCATGAAAATTTTAAAAGTTTACAAGTTCTATTATTCATTACTATAGTCTTATTAAGGGAAAAATAGATGATAAAAAAGCAGAAAAATATTCCATAATGTATATCAACTTCAAACAAAATTTAGCACTACATATGCTTTAATATAGCATTTTAATCATACTGAATATGATAGTGAATATTAATTTTTAACTTTCTATTTATATCAAAATAAGTGTTCTCATTATTCATTTTCAAGAGTCATATTATTGTTAGATAATGGTCCATTAAATAAACATCACTTTTTTAATTTACTTTTCAATCCCTATTCACCATTTAATTTTTTTCTACTTTTCAATACTATAAATAGTGCTGAAATCAACAACTTTGCAAATAATATAATTTCTTATCCAAACTCATTCATTTTAGGGCATGTAGGTCTTGTATAAATCCATCTCTTTGGAATAATTCCCAGAATTTAAATAACTGAATATAAGATTTCATCATTCTAAAGACTATTGAGACATAAAGACAAATCGCTCTCTGCAGAGATTAAGAAAGCATTTCGCAGCAAAGAACTGAACATCCTATGTCAATTACTTAAATAAGAGATGTTTTGTTTATCTCACATAATATAAAGTTCAGGGCTAGTACAGCGGCACAATGGTGTCGTTAGTAACACAAATTCTTCCTATTCTCTTCTGCCATCTTTAGTGCTGCCTCATGGTCAGGATTCGTTAGCCATAGCACCATATCTAGGGGCAAGATTAAAATAGGATGGAAGGGCCAAAACCTTCTTTCAAGCCTTTGTCTTTGTACGTAGATAAGCAAGAAATTCCCCCCAGGCTTCTTCTGACTTCTCATTGGTGAGAATTGTGGTGCAAGTTCATGCCTGACTAGAAGTTGTGTAGGAAAATACGATGTTTAGTTTTCTAGCTTCTATAAAAGAGATAAGATACTTAGGAATGGATGCCGGGTGACCTAGTTCATGGTATATGAGCCCCACCCACATGGTACAAGAATACCAAAGTGGCAAATGAAATCTAGTTTTTGGCACAACCATTCACATTTCATGAATAATTACATATAAGTTGCTATATTGTTTTTAAGTTGCACTTATTGGGCTGTTAATGAGATTAAATTTGTTTTATATCTTTACTAATTTTATTATATCTTTTCTAAATTATCTATTCATGTATTTTAGCCATTACCTAAATAAGAATCTGCACATTTATTAAACAATTTATGTCAATAATTTTGGGCTAGGCAGGTGTTACAGTGATTGAGAGGGTTAGGAACTCAGACACTGAAGTTAAATAGCTCTGGTTTAGTGTGACGCCCCCGCCCTTAATAATCATGGAAACTTGCCACACTGCTGGGAACACAGCAAGCATTCTATATGTTTTAGTTTGTTGCTGTTGTTGATGGCGAGGATGATAAAATAACCAACCATTGGAAAGCTGAATTTGAGAAAAAAAAATCTTTGAAATAGTATTATTTCACCCATCCTCCATGGAGAGTGCTTTAGCTCTGGACATTTTGTTCTGCTCCTCGGCCTTCAAAAGTTCTTCATAATATGTCTCGTTATAGAATAAGGTGATATCAGCTCACTGTTGCTTTGGATAGTATCAGATAAACTCTAGCACTAAAACGTTAATAATGGACATGACATAATTCACCATTCTTTTATGGAATATTTTAATTTTAACCAAAACCAGCTCCTTATCAGACTGGAAAGCATATTTCATAATGTGTGATGTCTCTGTTGACAACGTTCGGATGGGTTAAATATTTTAGTAAAGGAAAATTTCCAGAACCCATCAAATAATACCTTAGAGACGACTGTATAAATTGCCATTCCTGTTGATGTGAATTTCTTGAGATTAGTCAACAAAAAATGCATCAGAACAAATAAATGTTTTGGGCATTTGCTACAAACTTGAAGAAATTCCAGCCTTAATCTCATATACACTCTTGGTGGAAGTCATACCGTGTTCGGCTACAGACGCAGGGATGGCTATAGATGGCAGAGGCAAAAGTTAATGAGTCCATTATTAGTGTTAGTTGTTTTTATTAAAATGTCTCGAAGCTCCAGGAGGTGAACTAATATATTCTTTTTTATTTTAGATGCTTGATATTTTAAATGGAATATGAAACATCTTTGAATCACAGTGGCAGATTCTTGAGGATGATTAAGCAAAACCTATGCTAATTACAAAAAGACCGGTGCTAAATAAAACTGCACTCGTACTGTCAGAAATTTAGTATTTAATAATTTTCAAATATTTTCATTTATATTTCTTAAGTTTTTCTTCTTCTTGCTTTTATCTGTCCAAAGTAATGCAATGTCTGAAAAGTAAGGAGCAAGTAAGAGATCTTCCAGTTTCATAGACAAACTTCTTGTAAGAGCTGTCTATATTCACTTTGTCCATTTTCTGACTTTTTACACAGCTCTCAGCCTAGACATTAGTTTAGTCCATCACTCTACTTTAAAGTTGTTCACGATGGTCACCAATCAAACCTATTTTTCTGAATCCATTGGTCAGTTCCAACCACCATATTACTTGGCCTCTAAGCAGCTTTCACTATTGTTGACACATTTTCCCTTGGCTTTTTGGTCATTTATCTTTCGTGTTTCTTTCTTTACATCAGCCTGCCTATTCTACGCCTCCTTTGGAGCCTCACCTTATCTACTGACTGGAATTTCTCATGACTCAGTCTAAAAATCTCTCTTCTTTCCACTCTATACTATTTCCCTAGGTAATCAGATACATAGCTATTGACACCTATAAGGAGAGGCACAGGAAATTTGTATCTTTAGGCCAGGTCTCACTCTTAATTCCAGACATCTGTATTCATTGCCTCCTTTACAACTTCTCCTGGCTGTCTCAAAGGCATTGTGATCTCTGCATGGTCTAGTCTATGTCTCCTTTCAAATCTTGTCTTCTCATGTAATGGAACCCCTATGCATCTGGTTATTCACGTCAGTAATTAAGTGTCTACCTAGACATTGTCTCTTTATTTCCTCTACCCAATCCACCAAAAATTCACTCAGATATACCTGTTAAATGCTGCTCAAGCTCATTTACTTCTGAACATTCCTATCACTAATACCATTTTCTTAATATAAACCAGCATTATCTCCATCTTTAAAAGCTACAATAGAAACCTAAATCATCTAGCCACATGCATCCCCCAGGCTCCCCTAAAGTCCATTCTCTACATTTAGCCAGAGCAAGACTCTCATCACATTAATCTGATACTGGAATTTGAGTAAAACATTTACAGGCTTCCCTTTTCTCCTAGAAACATTGAGTTACCCCCGCCAGTCTCTCATTGCAGCATCAACTAGCCCCTCAAATTCATCTGTTTCCGTGGAGTCTCAAGGCCTTCACCTCCTCCTCTACTTTGAATTCCCTTTCTATTAATTTCCACCTATTATTCAAATCTCTGATATATATATATGATATATCATAAGTATACAAATCCATACTTTTTTTTTCTTTTCTATTTTCACAGGTATGAATTTGCACTTCCTTGTAAGACTATTGATAAATGCCTGTGTGTCCCTTATTCTTTAAGCTCCATAAGGACAAGGACCCCATATGATTTTATTTATTCCTAGCACCTAGCAAAGTTCTTGGACCTTGTTAGTATCTAAGAGATATTTGTTGAACAAATAACAAATCAAGACTTTCAAGTCATGTATCCCTACCTTAATTCTACCTTCATGTATATTGTCTCTTTTAAAAACCAATGCATTCATCAAGTTAAATATTTTTACCTTGGGAACCTTCTTCCTGAAGTGGAAAGAAGTGCACGTTTTCATGCACACATAAACACAGGCAACAATAATCTGACCATCAACATAGAATACAGAGAAAATTCTCCTTTACTGGTAGTTTGCAGTTAAAATTCTTAGAGAAGTATGAGATAGTTAAGGTCTGTTTTGAAGATGAATCTTCCATGTGACGCAGTTATGTAGTTGACCTGTTGATTTAACATATATTTTCATCTCAGATTATGTGATAGGGCTGTCAGCATGCCAGAGGGAGACAACAGTGGGGAAAACACTATATTTTTTAGATATGAAATTTTTACTTATATCTTGAAAGCTCAGCTCAGCTGAATAGATGAAATTCTTTGCCTATTGGTATATAAATCAATCTTACTAAAACAGAATCTTACAAACCATACAATGTTTAAAGACGTATGGAAAACAGACATAAACTTACCAACTTTTTCATTTCCCAAAGATGGATGTTAAAAATGCCCACCTTCCTTGTTCAATAATCGCATCATCAGCAAAGGAAGGATATAGTGACAGCAAAAAAATAAAAAGGACATATGGATAGAACTTTCAACTAAATAAGCATAACCTTCTGTTAAACTATGGTGAGTGTCTTTATTTCTGTCATTTCACCTTGGCGTGTTAAAATTGCTATCAGGAGACTGGCTCCAGCCCATAGTGTGACATTTGGGGATCACTCATATAATGTAAGTGAGAAGGACTTTTAACACAGTAAAATATTTCCTTTTCCCATTCTTAGTAATAATTCTGTGAAATGTTCTAGTCTTTTCAGGAAGAGGTTCCAAGTAATTTCAGTATCGATTGTATGAGTGTTTAAAACTGAGAAGAAATGTTGAAGTTGACCTGTGGATTGTCAATAGGAAAGACAGGTAAGGCCTTCCATTAATGGAAGAACCAGAAGAGTAAATGGAGACATAACTAATGCATGCTCTTAAGCAAAGTTTCATCATTGATACTATTAAAAAAACAAAGTTTAATTTCCTTGTGATTAAGTAGAATTCCTTTAATGTCTTTGAACTAATCAGTATGCCCCAAGTCTCTGGTGTACTTTTAAGCACATAGTGTGCTGCTTAACAAATACATATTGGTTATGATAGATAAGGAGTAGACACAGTTAGGAGAAAAAGAACAGAGAGCTAAATTAATTCTCTACTGGGTGGGGAAGTTTAACAATGTCATTCCCCAAGCTTGAAGTAATTTTATTTAAAGATTTTTATAAATAACCTAAAAGTGGGAGTACACAGTAAATTATCCAAGCTCTTCTAAGCACAGGAATGCTGAGTCAGTGGGAGTAAAGTGCAGAAAGAACTCATGACGCTGTGTGGGGTAAGACAAATGGCAATTGAGCTCCAATGTGGGCAAGAGTGAAGTAAAGCATTTAAAGAACAATTCCAGATAATAGATTATGAGATATCAGTTATGATCCAGGAAAATGATCTAAGAATTATAATATGCTCTTTCATTCAAAAAAGTCTTCGCGAAAACTTCACTCACTGTGGACTCCTCAAACGTTGGCAATTCCTTAGAAGACCACAAGATTACATCTTTTCCTTCTTATGCACTATCTAAGGTAATCTGCTTCCAAACCTATGGTTTTATTGCTGTACCTAATGGATATATCTCAATTTTTTTTTTTCCCTTTAGTGTTCTTGTTTTTGCCTGGTCAATATTCCATTTCCCTTCTTCGGTAACATATTCCAATTTTCCTTGGGGGAACTATCACCTTCTCCACTCTTGGCCCAAGTGTTTCCAGGTGAATTTGACGCTACACATATCTCCAAAGAGACAAGATTAACCTATGAGAATCATCAAATACTGTACCCTACGCATAGTTATTGGTTCAGGGAGCACAAGTAACCCAGTCTGAGTAAAGGAATTGTGAGATGTTTTGGGGGGAATAAAACATTCTATCTTTCCTAGGTTTTGGTGACATAAAAACATGGATTCTAGACGGTAGTCGTTGTTGTGAGAAGCCTAAGGCTGATGGCAGCCCTCAAATGTACCCTGAAAATGCAGCCAACCCAGAACAAAAAACAGAGACATGAAATCTTGGCACCCTAAATAAATTTGTACCCGAAAGTAGCCCTATATATTATATGAGTGAAAAATTATTTCTTTCTACATTAGTTTAAGTTGGGTTTCTGTCACTTACAAGGGGAATAAATGCTGACCAATATAGAATACATACTGCTGTATACTGGTGAGCTATTTGAAGGACAAACCTCCATTCTGAAATCCAGCTGTATTTCCAATTGAATGGTTACCCCCACCTGAGTATTCCTTTGTAATGTCATAAATTACACATTCAAAACTGAGCTCATTGCTTTGTTCCTCAAAGTGGGTCATTTTCCTTGTATTCTCTATTTTAAGGAGTAACATTAACATAGTCTTATACCTAATCACCAAAGCCTTAGGAGTCATTTTAGCTTCCTTCTCATTAATCCAACATTTAATGAATTATTAAGTTAGAAGACTTTATTATCATAAACGTAACTGCATACTTTTCCTCTCTTTGCATTGTCACTACCTCAGTTCACTTATTATTATTTCTTACCTCTCCTAACTGGCCTTTCTCTCCATAATGCACACTTATCCCTCTCCATACTAATTATTATTGTGATTTTGACAAAATAAAAATATTATACTATCATTTCCTTACTTGAAATATTTCAAAGGCTTTCCAGGATTTTGCAATTAATTTCAATTGCTTTGCCTAACACCTCAGGAATTTTATCCTCAATACCTCCCTAATTCTGTCCAAGCCTTGTGCCACATACCCATGCACCCTACTCCCTGGGCACATGCAACTGCGTGGAGTTTCTCAAACAAACTAAGTTTTCTTGTAGAATGTACTTTCGCATTTAGAATTTTTGTTTTGTCTGCCTGGCATGTCCCCCAACATTCTCATTTCTGGCAAACACCTCTTCATCAAGCAGAGCTCAGTTTTACTGAATACTTCATATGGACTCCCTCTCTGGATCTCTGATACTGCTAGATGCTTCTCTTCAGGGGCTCTATAGCATTCTGTAAAACCACTCTGTACTTCTAGGACACTGTAGTGCAATGACGAAGTTTCTTGTGTAAAACATGGACTGTATATATGGACTATATCTCATTCATTTTTAGAGTGGGTGCTCACTGCCATTGGATAAACCTGTCATACTTAGATGAATGAATGAATGAGTCTTACCTTGTTCCAGCTAATCTTATCACTATTATACTAAATATCTTAACTAAACATTTTATTTTAATTCAAAATATAGGATCACATGTAAAAACAAATGTCCAAATTCTGGGTCCAAAATCCTTGTTTTTTCTGCTATACCTGTCTTCCTCTGAAAACAAGGGCAATGAAGACAAATGAAGCCTTGTAGAAAGTATTAAGTACCCTAGAATCAATAAGGAAACATTATTAAATATTCATTAAATTTGTATTTGGTACAGATAGGAAAACATTCACTTTATTAAGAAACAAATGTACTTAGTAATTTATATCTAGTATTCAAAGTAGTTCCAATGTTTTAAAACATTTAGTTAATGGCCTGCTTTTTCCTAGTTCACATTCTCTACTTATTATCTGTCTATCTACCTACCTATCTGTTTATGTTAGTAATTTCAAACCAAACATTATGTTGAGAGTTACATTAAAGAGTTTAAGATTTAATTAGTAATATGAAATACTATTTCTATTAAAAAACATCCTGCCACATATTATCTTTTGTACACATTTCTCCAAACTACCACTACAAGATTTCAGGTGTGAATGAACTTTGCAATTTGCATGTGAAAATTCCAAAAATACTCAGTGAAGATAAATGAATTCAGGGGAAGACATTTTGTATAATTGCTGTTATAAGGTAGGATTAGCTTGCAGTTGGTCACTTACATAAAGAATGGGTTGCAGAAAGCTACTATACCAATTTACTAGTTCCAGTTTATTCCAGTGATATTTTAGAGCTTTCTAAAACTTTGGCCTTCAAAAATTTTAGTCACGTGTCCCATACAAAGACTGGAATACTAGGTAACATCTTGTACATTTTAAGTTGACCCTTAAGATTATTTTATGCTCAAATCGTTATGAAAATTTTTTTTGGCAAATTGTATATAGTATATGCTTTAAAATTTACATTTTATTAAAGGTTCAAGTGGCAGATTTATCTCATTCAATTTAGGGAAAATGTCTGCATTGGTAAAAGCCAGTTCTCATTGTCAAATCATTCATCCAAATTAGACAACATTTCTCTCAGAAAAAGTAAGACTTTTTTTCTAATGAAAATCAACACACGGCTTACGTCTTGTGACAACTTTCTCACTGTGAATTCTAATTCTTACATAGGTAGAGAGATAGAGATTAAGAAATTAATACACATTTGGCATATATATGTGAATACACGCATGCACATATACACACATATACATACTAAGAAAGCGCTGGGAAGAAATATTAAAAGAAGCAGTCTTATTTCATTCTAGTTATAAGCAAGAAGTATGTACCTAGAATGAAATAAGACTCTGTCCCTTTAAATATTTATTAATGCTTCCTTTGCTTTGTTCCTGGCGCTATCCTTCAGAAACAAATCATCTTCAACTGCCTCTTTGCATGGAGCCCAGGAGGTGTTTATAGCTCTTGTCAACGGAAAGATGGTAGCTGGGTGAAAGTTGCATCTTTCTTCTGTATAACAAGTGTGCAGCAATTGTGAAAAAGGAGGTGGGAAAAAAATCTGCAGCCAGTAGACAGTTCCCAGGTAGGTCAGTTTTAGGAAATAGTATATGTGGATCTGGAAATTAAATCCCTTAAATCTATCCATGCCCTTTGAACCCATGGACCTTCTTCCTGCACCACGAGGAAAGGCTTCATTCAGCAGTTTGAAGACTGCTGCTTTGTAGAAGGACTCAGGTAGGACACCCCATTTTCCTTAAGAATGGGTATAGGAGAGAAGAGAGGGACAGAAAGTTATGAGTGCAGTATGAGAAAAATAGGATCCGTTTAAAGCTATAATACTACATTTTGAGGAAATAAGAACAGGGAAAGATCAAACAGAATCAGCAATGCCATCCTACAATCAAAACAGGTTGCTGAGCCAAGAGGAGGATTACTTTCCATCTCAACCTTGCACCAATGTTAACAAATCTAAGAATGCCTAAATTTCTAAAAGTCAGACACTATACCTATAATATATTCTCATTATGAAGTGGAGTGTCTGTGTAGTAAAGCAAGATAATATACTGACTATATAATACTTTGATAAGTTTACCTATCCCTTTCTAACTCTTCATCACCATAAGACCTTCAGCCATATTGTTATCAATTAAGGGAAGCCATAGCAGACATTAAAAGACAAAAGGAGAATTCCTTGGCTTATGGGTTTTTAAAAGCTGAGGTCCTAACACAAACAACAGGGTTGGAGGAAAAATTTCCAAGCCACTGTGATGCTACAGAAGGAGTAGATAAACCTCTTTTTACTCACCTTTGAGCTGAGACATGGGAAGCATCAGAGAGAAGAACATAGGAATTAAGTCAACTTCGGAAAAATTGCCTGGAAACATCCTTCTATTTTGTGTTTCCACCCTCTCTGAGCTTCATTAGAAGGGGAACAATAGAATCCCTACATAAGTTTTGGGATTCTAGAGCAGAGGATACCTTCGCCTGGTTTCATGGACCTGCATGATCAGGTTCTAGACTTCCCCGGACATGAATATTTTGCCGCAGCTTTAAAGTTACACATAATTGACTACTGTGTCTAGATGTGAGATCACCCTATTGAGCTTCCTACAAGGACAAAGTGATATAGGATAACATCCAAAAGTTCCCTATGGAGGACACAGAGCCGCAGAAAGTAACATCCGGGTTAGGATGTTGAATAAGCAGAGTGAGGTAAGGACAATCTATCAGAGCCCAGATTGGAAAAAATGTCTTCCAAATGCCAGCATGTAGCTCTTGCTGAACGGGGATGAGGGCAATAAAGAGGCTGCCAAAGATACCAAAGTGGACCAATAGTGACCAAGAACCCAGCCGCCTTTCGCAGGCCTTTGATGTGATTCAGAAACTTACATGCAACTTCAGAAACAAAGAAAGAACACAATAACCCTTAACAAAAGTTAAGAAACTAATGCATTATTTTAGTTTATCAACAATTGACTAATTTTATTTCACTACCAGGCTCAAAGCTCATGGTAGAAATTAATTAGAGTTATGAAAACAAAGTTAAATATTTTGCACACCACAATTGATATATTTTCACAACCAGTGGTGCACAAAATTAACATATCTGTCCTTTATTGAGCACTTACTCTCCAGGTTAAGTGTTCAGTGCTTTGCCTGTATTATTTTACCTTCAAAACAACACCACAACTTATAAATTGCTACTACAGCACTCCCATTTAGCAGGTAAATAAAGCTCAATGGCTTGCCCAAGATTATTAAGCCAATGGTGGTAGAACCAGGAATTAAATGCAAAGTAGACCATAACAATTTTACCTCTGAAAACCATACCATATATTCATGAGCAGAAGGAAGGACAGGGAAACTGGTGAGTCAATATATACACTACAGCTAAATTGAAGGTTTTGTGTCCATCTCCTACCTCAAGAGACCTGATCCTCCAGTTTTAAGGGTTCTTAGCCTTGGTATTATTGAAATTTTAAGCCAAATAATTCTTTGTTGTGATGTGATAGCCTGTGCATTGTAGGATGTTTAGCAGCATCCCTGGCCTCTACTCATTGATACTAGTAGAGGTTCCACCCCTAGTTGTGACAACTAAAAATGTCTCCAGACATTCTCAAATGTCCCCTGAGAGGCAAAATCATGCCCATTTGGGAACCACTGATTTACATTTAAAGTGGTTGAGAGGTCACTCAACTGACTTTTTCCTTTACCTTCAATCCAGATTCTAGTTTTGAGATTTCTTGGGACCTCATAATTGACGTTGAAGACTTGATTCAAGTAATTAGAAGACTTGAAGGCATTTCAACAATTCATGGAAAGAAACTGCATCATAAGATGTTTTCAAATTTTATTTTTCAACCATTTCTTCATTGAATTGCTTTATGGCTCAGCTGAAAATTCTTAGACAGGTCAATGACCCTATCTATGCATAGTCTCTCATTTCTAAAATAAAGACCACAATGTACACTTTATATAATATGATTAGGAGGATAAAATAAAACAATGAAAGCAAAACTTGTTTAACTGTAAAGCTGGGAGACTAAAACCATGTTTATCTTGACCAGAACCACACGGGGAAAAAAAAAATCAAAGACCAATGGAACTATCAGAGACATGTTTGATTCATGCCTTCCTTCAGTTTTAATTCCTTTATTTCCTCCACACGAACTTCTCTCCCTAGGTAGTTTTGATTTTCCATTTATGTGGAAATATATGTGATTAGGGGAGACATTGATAATCTCAAACAAGACAGAGTGTTGAAGGAAATATATTAAAAGCAATACTAAAATGATTGAAATGCCTTTCAAAGTGATGAAAACATGCTGTGTATTTTTATGGATTGCTACAAGAAAGAATGCCCAGAACAGGAACTGAAATCATTAAAAGGCTATAGACCATTTAATAAAGTCAAGTACGTTGCAAAGTGGTAGAGTTACAATAATGACCATTACACATACTTGTCCTCCAGGCGGTGCCAGTAATTCTCATCTCATGATGACTAGAATCCTAAAAATAGGAAAATCATCTATCTTTGAAGATCAATACTAAAGTTGTTAGATAATTATATAAAATCAATTACATTAATTATATACATAGATAATCACTTATGGTATTATATACTTAATATAATTGATTTTATATAATTATATAATGCCATAAAAAATGAAATTAAAATTAGGAATCAGACTTAGATGTTAGGAAGAAGTAAAGTTAAGACCAATGGTAAAGAGATTAGTTTATTGTAGAAATCATTACCTCCAGAAATGACATGTACGTAAATAAACAAATAAAAAGATTCTAGAAAGCTTTAGATAGAGTCAATGGGTAAGTCATGATATACAATCTTTAGATGATGAAATATAATAAAAGAGAAAAGAAGTAAAATCGTTACATGCTTAACCTTACCAAGACTTTACTTTCTGCTGTTGGTCCTATAAGGATAACTGTCAACTGTTTCTCTAAACTTGTAAAATAATAAACAAATCAAGTTTAAAGATATAGAGTTAAAGTACCTTGCAATCAGTTCTTGGCATAACTACAACAAAGAAGTTGTTATTCATTAGCTAAGAATCCACACAAAGTATAACAACTTAAATATTAATAGAGATAATTAATGTATACTAATGACTCTTATATGTCTGTTTTATAGGTTTAGAAAGAAAATTATGATTATCTGTTTTGACAGTGACCTGATTAGAAAGAACTCAGGGTATAATAATTTTGCTAAGAGTATCCTTTGTAAGTAAGAAGATCTTTCAACAATACTGACTAGTTCCATTTCTAGTTGGCTAAATAAGATGATTTTTATGAATTTTTGATCAAGCAAAATGTTTTGGATAGTTAAAGAAATTAGAAATATCAATGGTATTTTTAAACATGAAAAGCTGAGCTTATTAACTATGGCCTTCTGAGCAGGCAAGCATGAGAAATTTTAAATATGCTCTGCCTTTCACAGGAGCTTCACATTATACAGAACTCTGTTTGTTGACTCATGCAAGAAAACAAGGTAATTATATTATCTCAACCCCACTGACTTTTTAAGCCATAGTATTAGAGCTATTATACCTAATATTTGAAAAAAACATATTAAAAAATAACCAACTTGCTTTGAGGAAATTAGGGCATAACCTTTTCATATAAAAGAATGAAAATTCATTGAATTGGAAAAAAGTATACGTCTCATAGGGAGATTTAACTCACTAGATAAACGTAGAACACCAACATGGCTCTTGTAAAGTTATCAAAGTGATTAAAAAAACATAAAAAGCACATTGCAGAAATTAATTGAATCATGTCTGATAGAAAACATAAGGCCAGAATATTTAATGAATATCTATTTTAGATATTTTTGTTTCTATGAGCCATTTAATATTATCTCAGCCCCTTTTTGAATAGTTTTCTTCTCTGAAGATAATAATGAAATAAATAAGCACATATTTTACTGAGCATTTATAATATGTCATTTTCTTTTTAATTTCCTCCAAATGAGAGCAGAGGAGAAACTATATAGAGATTATTAAACAAGTATAAATAACTAACAGTATACTTTAAGTATGGATACTCTATATGTATAACAAGTTTATTATCAAGTTGTTATGGCGATTTAAACCCTTGTAACTGATGTCACAGTTACTGTATAAATGACACCTTTTACTAAATTTCTTAAAACTAAACAAAGCTAGGTCATAAAATTGTAATTAATATATTCTCACTTCAGAGCCTGTGAAATATCATTTACAAAGTATCTAAAATATATACAAACTAAGTTGCCAAACATGAAATGAAAAAAATTCATGTATTTCAGTAGAGTGATGAATATTGTCATAGCACTGAATAAGAATGTCAGAAATAATCTTTTTTTTTTTTTTTTTGAGGAAGATTAGCCCTGAGCTAACTACTGCCAGTCCTCCTCTTTTTGCTGAGGAAGCCTGGCCCCGAGCTAACATCGTGCCCATCTTCCTCTACTTTATATGTGGGACGCCTACCACAGCGTGGCGTGCCAAGCGGTGTCATGTCCGCACCTGGGATCCCAACCGGTGAACCCTGGGCCAACGAGAAGTGGAACGTGCGAACGTAACCGCTGCGCCAGCTAGCCGGCCCCTGCCAGAAATAATGTTGACATTGATTACATAATGTAGAAATTAATAGAGTAGTAATGTGAATTTAGAACAGTATTTTAAAAAATGCTTATTTTGTGGGGAGGGTGGAAATAAAATATATAGTAGAATCTAAAAGCTAGTTTTTCTATCTTGATAACGATAACTAGAAAAATATAAATTAAAGAAATCTTTTCAAAAACTAACGGTAGTTATTAGCATGGGTGTAGGGAAAAAGGTAGCAAACTTAAGACTTTAAATAGGAAACAGTTCTTTATTCCAGGAAGCACGTGGAACATTTTACAACAGCAGGTCTCGTTTGTAGCAAGGACACAATCTCAAAACTTTCTGAAAAGCATAAAATATATAGACCCTTTCCTGTGGGCATCATGCAACAGAACTAGACTTAATAACACAAGTAAACCAAGGTGTCTCGCCAATTAGAAGTTAAGGAATGGTTCTGCAAGTTGTTTGAGGCAGAGTAACTCAAACTGCTCTTACAGGCTCTGTAGAGAGTAAGGAGCTAAGACAAGCAGTGTTAAGTTCCTGATCTTCAGATTCAGGCTGAACAGATGTGAAGCTGAAGAAGTTACTTGACCTTTTCAAGCCTAAGAAGCTGTATCTATCGAAGGGCAATAAAACCAGGACCAGACTCAGGATGCTGAAAAAATTAGACATAACTCACCACTCAAAGCTCTTACTTGATATATTAAAGGATCTGTAATGTTAAGCTCACAGTTTTCTTCATCTTCCCTTTCTCCTTCCTTTCTATCTCTTCCTTCTCCTCCTTCTACCATATTTGCATGTTATGGAATAAAACCACATATGGCCAAATATGGAAATAATCACAGTGATATGTATTTATTTTTTCTATTATCTAATAAGAAAAACTGAAAATCTTCACTGAATTCAAGAGCTTAAGAAAAAAGTAATCATCTTGCAGAAAGAAATTAGTTAAATAAATAAATCTATTGAATGAGACTTCCGATTATACTATGGATTACTCTTTCCAAATATTAGTCTCTAAATTCAATGCAATATCAGTCAGAATCCAAACAGGATTATGTTTGGAAGTCCACAGTGTTATTATGTTAAAAAAGATATGGACTTTCTTGAAGCAGCAAAAATAATAATAATAAAAACAATAGCAACACTACTATACTATATACTCTCTAAAAGCCAGTGCTGTGCTATTTTGCATGCATTATCTCATTTAATCCTCAGAACAAAACTACATGGAAGGTGATATCAGTATTGCCATTTTACAGACAAGGCAAGTGAGGCAGGGGAAATGTGAGTGTTATTGTGAATGTCACAGCTAGTACAAAACGAACTAAGCTGGCAGATCCTAGAGACTGTGCTCTTAAAAATTAGACTGTACGTCTAAGTATAGAAAGTGATATCTGCTCTATCGAATAATAAGTTATTCTACAGGACAGTAATTAAAGTAATGTGGCACTGGCAAAGGACAGAGAGATGAAATTAAATATTCTACAAACAAGCCCGAGAATATATTAAAAATCATGTGTGAGAGATAACACCACACAGGAGTGCACAGTCTACTGGGAACAAAAATTAGGAATAAATTTCTCTTCTAGCGTTTACTAAGGAATTAAATATTTACTGTGAAAATAATTTTATTTTAGACATTGGTCGCTCGGAATGTTAATGGCAAACAGACTAAAACGCAGCAGCTCCTGTCTTTAAGCTTGCAAATCAGCACTAATTCAGCAGTTATGAATTAATTAACTGGTACTGAATTAATTCGTACAAAGGCAGTACAAATACAATTTGTTTCTAACAGATGTGGTTGCTTATATTACATATTATTTTCAAAACACACAAAAATTTCCTTTAGATGAGTATAGTTATAAATGCCACAGGAAAATTTAGATATATTTTTCTTCCATAGTCACATAAATTTGGCGTTGCAGGAATGGGTGTAATATTTTAATGGAAGTCTTGACTGACCATTTCATATGTAAATTAAGAGGTGCTTTCCCAAACTTAATGAAGAAGGTTTGTTATGGTGCAACTGTATGTGTTGGAACTGCCTACATTATTTACTCTCACAAAAACTATTCTCACAATGAGCTAAATCTGCTGAAAAAGTCTGCCTGAAGAGCTTGACTTTGTTAATAAATTTGTATACTTTAATAAATTTATGGAAAGTCTCCTTCATGTCTGAATATCCCTATCTCACCTTAACTGGAGATGAGCTGTTATAATTTATTTACACCAAGTCCTCAGAATTGAAAAGGTAGATCTTTATTAACAATCCACTAGAATAAATGCTCAGGAGGGCAAGGACTGAGTTTTTTTAATGATGATTATTTTTTTAATTTTACCCAGTGCCTAGAACAGTTACTAATCCCATGTAGATGCTCAAAAAATACTTGTTGAACAAATGAATGATATAGTTAGCATGTATTGAATATTTACTATTTTCCAGGTATTGTGCCAAGAACATTAAGTGGATTATTACCTCACTTAATGCTCACAATCACCTAACTAAATACTCTTGCTATTCTACATTTATAAATGAGGGTTTACATGCCAGCTTTTTTACTAGTTATTTTATTTGGGGCAAGTCAATGACTCTGTTTCTCTCTCTCGGCAGCTGTAAAATGGAGACAATAAGCTTATCTGGCCGTAGTTGTGAGAAATAGTGACCACCCCACACACACACAAAATTATCACACTGCTAGAGACATGGTTGGCAGTGTATAATCACTAAATATATTTCAATGAGACTTCCAAGCACACTTTTTTAACATCTTATATTGACAGTCAACTAAATGGAAGTTGGACATAGTTTTCCTTTCTTGAATAAGTATAAACTTGTTATTTCTGGTCATTTAGCTAGACAACTGTGGCTGCTCATTGTTTTAGTCAATAAACCCTTTAGGGACCATCTGAGGTAGGGATATGAGTCCTCATTATTGTCTAGAAGTTTTCTTTCTGATAAAAACAATAAAGTATCGTCAAGAAAACTTCAGAACAGCCCGGTGGCATAGTGGTTAAGTTCGCGTGCTCCCTTTCGGCAGCCCTGAGTTCGTGGGTTTGGATCCTGGTGTGTACCTACAGACTGCTCATCAAGCCATGCTGTGATGGCGTCCCATATACAAAATAGAGGAAGAGTGGCACAGATGTTAGCTCAGGGCCAATCTTCCTTAACAAAAAATAAAGTAAAAAAAATAAATAAACTGCTTAAAAAAATAAGAAAACAGAATAGAAGTCATCAGCTTGGAAAAACAAAACAAGACAAGAAAACAGCAAACAAAGCAGAGACAATGGTGAAGTATTATTTTCAGAAATTCTGCACTGTAAACATTCTCAGTGTCCTAGAGAGCAATGTAATATGGAAAGCCATAGGCACAGAGGACCCTGGATTAAAATCTAATACAGAAGAGCAGAGCCCTAAATGTGAACAGGTTTTAGAACCATAGTCAATTTATTTCACATATATTTTCCTTTTATTAATGTACATATCATTGTCTAAATAGTCTAAAAGCATTATTTCAATAAGTAAACTATATAAGATTCTAACTAACAAGAAGCTTCATATCATATTTCCATTTTCTTCCTAGGAAGTATATAAAATGATGAGTCTTACATTTAATAGCATTTCAGATTTTCTAACACTCAGTAGTTCATGTATTTGGATGGAAGCAAGAGGAAATTTTATATACCACAACTTGTTTCTTCCTTCCAGAAACAAAAATTTATGACACACTGCCTATCAAGTAGTGTAGTGATTACATTAGCACCTTCTATGTGACTTCCCTGAAACCTGCACGTGTGTCAAGCTCTTCTGTTATAAACATTGCCTAAAGACATGAAAATCCTTATGTGTTAAAGTTCTTTAAACCTCACATATCAAATATACACTTTTGATGGAGCAAATATTTATTGACACTCTCTATGTTCCAGGCCCTATAAGAAACTCTGAGAATTCAATGGTGAGAAACAAGATGCTTCTTTTCCTCATTGCACTTGGCACTCAAGGCTTTGTGAACAGTGCATTTTTAGCTGTATGTTAGGTGGATTCAGCCAAGTCAAAGAGGTCAAAGAAGATATTTCTGAAGAAGTGACACTTGGATGGAAGTCTGATTGAGCCAAAAGATTTTAACTCCATGGAGACGATGGGATCATTCTAGGTGTTCATGTTGATAGAGTCTTTCACTTATGGCCATCGTGAAAACTGAGTCATATAATACATGGATAGTGCTTTGATCAGCTCCAGGAACACACTCTAGGACCTCACTCAGTACCTGTTATTACTTGTACTCTTCCTCTCCTTCTCGTTCTTCTTCTTCTCATCACTATCAGAAATAAAAACAATCCCCAGATTCCTGTGGCATGAGAGATGGTGGCCAATAAAAAGGTCTCAAAGAAAGGCAGTGTGGCTCCAATGGAAAGAAAATTTGGGTAATTGTATAAGATGGGCTGTAGAGGCAGGTAGGAGTCAATCTAGCTAGGGCTTTGTGTGCTGTGTGTTTTCTTTTAATTCTAAGAAAGGTTTCGAAAAGGGAGAATGAAAAAGAACTGACCATATTTGAGCTGATGCAAAATGACCCTTGCTCTGAGTCACAGGGGTTGGAAGGGGGTCAGCCTGGGATGCAAATCCATATTAGCCATCTTCGTAGTTGTCCAGAGAAAAAAACAATGGTGCTACGGAGAATATAACATCTATATGGTGCTCAATATCATTTTATTACTTTTACATACTTTGAAAATACAAATGGGTGTGCAGATAGTGCATATAGGTACTTTTACTAAAACGGTTATTATAGATGACATTCTTATAATCCTAGAAGCAACATATACTTGAACTAAATATTTAATGTTTTACTGCCTTTATCAACGTCTGACACTCGACGAATGTTAGCTATTTATCATTATTGTAATTATTACTATCACTAGCTGAATGACATCCTAGAACGATAAAACATATAACATGTGAAGCATTCTGAGTTCCATGGAAAGAACATGTAATACAATTGTAGGCACTTTTCAGAGCCATGGCAATGTCTCAAAAAGTATAATAGCTTTCCTAATATTAGACATTTGATATGAAGTTGTGGATTGATTCCTTTCTAAATTAAATGTCTTCACCGTTATGATTCATAGCTATGGCAATATCAGGCTGCCACGCATCAACAGCAAGAAGACTCTTACTTAGGTTGAATCCTCAGAAAAAATAAAAAGAGTAATAAGTAGATGTATAAAGGGAAGCTTGAACAAAAACATGCAGACAAGAACAGGCTGATCAGATCTTAGTCACACCATGAGAGCTTTGTTTAAAGGAATTAAATTAAGTTAGGGGATGTCTGCGAAGTCCATTTAACAAGTAAATAAGAGCTAACTGGATACTTCTAAAGAAGGTTGACACAACAAACTTCAGGGACTCTTAGTAACATGATAATTAAGAATTAAAGTTATTTTTTATTAACAGAACACTCAATCATTGAAACAACATTTATGCCGTAGACAGGTGCCCACAGATAGACGTTTAATATACTGTTCACTCATAAGAGATGTGGATCATGTTGATACACACAGGAAGTCACATAGTCACAAAGTTTCCAGGATATCATTTACTCCACAAAAGTAACTTTTATATTTCCAGTAAAAATCCATAATTTCTGAAGTTAAATCTTTCACTGGAGTGATATAATTGCAGACTCTTAAGCCTATAGATGTTTCCTTTTATTATGCTATTCAAAAATAAAACTATGTGGAAGGGCAGACTCCGGACTGACAGAATTGATTATTTCAGGGATGGGAGTAAGTATGAGGAGGGAGAATGGAGGCGCGTGATATTCTTTGCACAGATATCTCTTTGTATTTATTATTTCACTTCATTGAATAATCATATATTGCTGTTGTAATTTAAACTTCAAACTTCAAGTAAGTTTTAAAATTGTAAAAATCTTTTAATATTGATTTCAGCCAAACATGATAATTACTAGACTCTAAAGAGAAGTATCTATTAACATTCACAGATTATTGAACAACTTCCTTCAGTGAGTTACTTCAGCCTCTAGCTTTCTATTTGTTGAAAAATATGAGAAAAATAATCAGTCTCACATACCATCACATCACTTTCCTCTATTACCCTATTTTAAGTGGTCTATAAAAAGATTAAAATGCAGAGCATATGCACCTGCATTCTCTCTCTCTATCACACAGACACACACACTGATGATCACCAAACAGAGATCAATTCCTAACTGACATGCTTAGAAATGTTGTCCAGACATCTCAGGCACTGATTTTCCTTGTTTTAGATTTCAAGCATCTTCTTTAAAACAAACGAATATAGTTAAGAACATGGATGCTAGGACCTTAGTGCCCAGATTCAAATGCTGTCTTAGATGCTTGCCAACTGTATTGACTGGACGAGCTATTCAATCTCTTTATGTCTCAGTTTTCTCATCTGTAAAATGGGAGTAACAGGCATACACACCTCACAGGGTTATTGTGAGAATTATGTGAGTCAACATGTGTAACACCTTTAGAAGAGTGCTATCAGTTTTCATCATTTTTCTCTGCCTCTGAGACACTTTCCTTCTCAAATCCTTGAGGCTGGCATGACTCTTCTACCGTTCATGCATCAAGCCTCTTGCACATATTTTTCATCGCTCTTTTTTTCCCCTATCCTATATTTTTTCATCCGCTCCGTTCCCTCACCTGTAAACCAGTGAGAAAAGCAGTATGTATCCCATGGGCTGTTGTGAGAATTAAATGAAATAAAATGTGCAAAGTATTCAACAGTGTCTGGCACATGGTAAGCTGTCAATAAAGGCTAATTATTGACATTATTAGTATTACTACTAATTTTATTTTGCCAAATGAGACGTTGTAAAAATCAAGCAAAAAATACGTGACATGTTCTGAATTACTTGGAGACGAGGTTGGGGGGTGATATGTAACAGAAAGTAAGAACTTTCAAATCATCCGCATCATCGTATAATTTTTATAGGTGGCACAGACCAACGCTTTACTAAATGTAACACTCGGTATGCAATAATCAATCTATTCATTTACTTAAATTAACAAAATGTTATGTTTCTTCTACATCATGTCTTTTCAATCTTAACACTACTAAGATATCTATCTATCTATCTATCTATCTATCTATCTATCTATCTATCCATACTTATTATATATATATGTAAAACCTTAGTGGCCAGGTTCAAATGCTGTCATGGTTGGGTCATGTAATTCTTTTTTGCGGCAAGTTGTCCTGTGTATTGTTAGCTGTTCAGAGCATCTCTAGTCCTCCCCATTAGACACCAGCTGCACATCCCCCATCCCAGTTGTAAAAATGTCTCCAGACATTGCCAAACAGCCCTGGGGACAAAATCGTCGCTGGCTGAGAACCACTGTTCTACCTTGATCTTCAGTGATTACAGCTTTAGCTGATCATCCTCAACAAGAAAATAGAACTACTATTGAAAATTAAGAGAATAAAAAAAAATTTAAGTTATTCTTGCAACTAATTTAGTACCATTAATGATCCACAATAATTAGCCCTTTGTGGGGCCTAATTTGGTCTAGTTCCAAAGTAAACTCACCCGTTTTTGGCCTCATTAAGATTTAACATGGGCCTCACTGTTTTTCCTCTTTCATTTTCTTGATGTAAGCGAGTCAGAGTTTGGAGTTGAGCCACAACAAGACAGCACTTTAAATACGGCTACTGTAACATCATGATGCCCTTGTAGGCGAACTTCACCCAACAAATGCAATTTTCCTCCATAAAAAAGAATCTGGCTCTCTCTGTAATCCAGATTTGGTGAAATATGCCACTCCTTTCTACCAGTATAGAAAGACAATGGAAATCATCACTCAGACTTTGGAGATTCATAAAGGTACCCCCTACAATGGAGTCATATTTGGGAAGAAACTTGAAAGTTCTTTGATGAGACAAATATTTGTTATTTGAGAGTTTATAGTTCCCAAATTATGAATCAAAACTAGTACAAAACAAGGGTGAAGAGGGTATATAATCCTGTAATACAAAAAAACTTGAACATGGCACCAAAGGCAGAAATCGTAAGGAATGGGGATCTTATTGTATATACAATGTACATGAATGTCTGCAGATATGGGTATTTATGGGAGAAGATTCACATCTTTCATTAGATTCTCCAGTACTTTAATAACTCCAAATAATTCTACTATACTGTATCACTTAGTTTTGCTAAACTCAGTTCTACTGTAACACTTATTTTGAAGATACAAATTTTTTTCAAGGCAATTGATAGGTATGTACAATATATATTACTATTATTAATTGTAAATATATTATACATATGATGTAAGCAAATATATCTATAAGGACATAGATATATTTGTATTTGTATAGATATAAATATATTTTCCGTTTTTTTTTTTCCTAGGAAGATTAGCCCTGAGCTAACATCTGCCAATCCTCCTCTTTTTCTGAGGGAGACTGGCCCTGAGCTAACATCCATGACTTTCTATGTGGGACACCTGCCACAGCATGGCTTGCCACATGGCACCACGTCCGCACCCGGGATCCGAACCGGCGAACCCCAGGCTGCCGAAGTGGAACGTGCGCACTTAATTGCTGCAACACCTGGCCGGCCCTAATACATTTTCTTATGTGCAACTGCATCTGCAAGAACACTAGGTGAATGCAGAAAGCTTCACCCAGAGAATGGAGCCAGGTGGGGAACACACTACAAATGTCTACCCATTGCCTCAATTCACTGTGTTACTAACCATGCCCATCCACATCTGGTGTCCAATCTGAATAACCCTCCACTCTCACTATATAATAACTCACAAGCTCCAATCATTCTAAAGTCCACTTCTATAAGTTAACTTTAGGTATTTTTCAAGGTTATGTGCCATATTTATTGTGGTATTTCTATATATCTTTACCATTCAACATATATATAAAAGTGCTACACTTTTTATTAAATAGATCCTATAATTGTGTTTTTAATATATCTCCGATGACATTTTTGAGTGTTGCATCCCCAACTGCATTTTACAACATGTCCTGTGGATTTTATTGCACAATTTTGCATATCACAGTGGTTTTTAGGGACACATATGTCAAGTTAGGCAGACTCAACTGTAGTTTAACGTTGTTGGCGAATATTTCCAGTGTTCTTGGATTTAGCTGTTTCCACATAAAGGTTTTGGCAACTAATGTTGAATGTGGGAATTTCAGCATTGAACTGGTCCAATTGATTTCTTAAACATTTCCTTTTTTATATAAGAAGAGAGGCGGCCTTCATTGTTTGTTTAAAGAGCACATTAGATGAGTGAACCACGGGGGAAACAGGAGAAAGGTGCAAAGGAGAGAAAACAAATTATGAAAATGCTCCCTTTCCTTAATCATTCTATAATTAATTTCTTAGCCACTCTCAAGGGGCTATAAAGTAGGACATGTGCCATATTACACAGAAGGTGGCATTAGCTCCTTTGTCACTGTCAGAAAGATTTTGCATAAGAATCAGCTGTTGTGATGTGGATGGCTCAGGGTGTTATGACCTCCTGTCCAGCACTGGGATTCAACTACAGACACCCTCGGATGATTGGCAAGTCCTGAGCATCCCTGGCTTCTGGTGGAGGGCAGCCCTTTACTTCAATGATGAAATTATTACTCATAATCTACACAGTACCTTCCGTAGCCCCATCTTTAAATTATTCTTTAGCCTACAACAAAAATGACTAGACCCCTAGAGGAAATTAGTTTACAATTTTGCATCTGTGGCATTCTAATTGCATTACCAAGAAAACCAAAATATATATTCAAGTAACTGTTCCTCTTTGCAGCTTGGATTTTAAAGTTACCATTATCTGACGTGTTCTAATGGGAAAAGAACCAGAGAAGGAGGCCATACAGATGATTCTTTTTCTGACTCTCTTCCTTACTTTCTTAGGTCTTTTTTTCCGATCACAAAAAAGTGAATAAAATATTTTTTTAAACATGCGCACACACACACACATTACAAAATAAATATGACCAGTCAAATATGTTATTACTAATTGTACTGCATTTGTATTAACAAATGGAAATCATGGGGCTCAATATCAACGATATTACAACTGCGAAGGGAGAGCTTTCCCCATCTTCCAATGCTAGGCTCACTTCCTTCTTCTTCTTCTTTTTTTTTTTTTTGAGGAACACTGGCCCTGAGCTAACATCCGTGCCCATCTTCCTCTACTTTATCTGTGGGACACCTGCCACAGCATGGCTTGACAAGCATTTCATAGGTCTGCACCTGGGATCCAAACAGGTGAAACCCTGGCTGCCAAAGCGGAATGTGCGAACTTAACCGCCGGCCACTGGACTCGCTCCCCTACTTCCTTCTACTTCCTCCTTTTGTCTCACAATGGGATGAAAAAGAGAAATATTTGTTAATCTGATTATTTAGAGCTAAGTGTTGTACTAGCAAACACTTGCGATGTGCTGGGCACTGTTGGAAGCACCTCACCTGCATTAGGCCATTCCCTCCTCACTGCAGTATTACCTGTTTTACAGGTGGGAGAGCAGAAGCACAGAGTGCCTAAGTGACTTACTAAAGAGCCCATACTCCTTACCATTTACTATGCTGCCATTCTAAGTTCTATAAATATGGAGTAATCCTGAGTTTCTCACCATCACAACTGGGAACTTTGATTCTGGGGGGACATTATGTAAGAGAGAGGAAAAGGAGTGTTCAGATCTGGATTTTAATATCTCTGATGGGTTATTGAATTTGTAGGACTCCATAGTGCTGAACCATAATCCATGCTTCATTGTCATTTGGATCATGTTCACATGTGGGGCTCATTGTGTAATCTTTAGAGAATCAGACTGGACAACTGTGACTGTGCATGTTTTGAGATGGGAAACACAATCAGGGTGAATTTTTGACCTGGAGGGTTTAGAGGCACAGATCTGTCTTTCTCAGAGGTTTCAGAAGACTATAAAAAAATTTGTTAAGTATTTGAATAATAACTCCATATAGAAGAAAGCCAGACGCCCGCTATAGTTCCATTTTCCTCCTTAGAAGGAGAGAGCCTCATTTCTCTTTCCTGTAGTCTTGACCCCTGAGTGCAAAGTGTAAAGAGAAAATAAAAATTGGAGGAGGCAGAGGAAGCAGGGTAAAGGGTTAGGGATAGTTATGAGTGCCTATTCCTATTCCAGGGACACTTCTGCCTACCCCCTTTCTATGTTCTTCCTAGAGGGAGGAGAAGATGTTAATTAGATAGTTTAAAATATTAAACATGGATTGAGCTATGATTACTACTGAGTGCCTTAAAATTTAAGAAGCCGTGGCTGTCCTCTCTCTGTTTCCTCTCATCCTGCCTCCTCCCATTCCGAGCTTCCAACATGAGACTCTCTACCCTTTCTTTCTATTTCCTTGGATTTATGTGGATGGGCAGATATAGGTGATAACTTGAATCAGCCTACTCCACAACACCAAACCACACCCTCAAGAAACAGTCACTTCCCCCTCCTCCAGTTCCACATTGCTAAAAGATTAACTTGCAACATGGCCTTCTCTGAAGCTCCACAGATACAACTGACCACAGGTATTCTGAAATTAGAAGCAGAGGACTACGGATACGTACAGAAGCCTTAACTCTACACGCTTGCTCCAACTCAGCCTTTTCCAGAGCTCTGCATCTTAGCCAAGCCTTGTCAAGGGCTTCTCTGTCTTCCTCTTATTCCATCTTGTGTGTGTGCCCTCTTTAGGAGCCCCATGGGAAGGAGGCATGAGCACAGGAGATCATTCATTTCTGTGTGCCTGGTCATAATCTACTGTATTGGGACTAAAACCACATCCTAATGATTAGCAAAAGTTTTAATCCTTATTTTGTCAAACTTTCCATTTTTCACCATTATGAAATATCTTTGGTTTTAGTCATAAAATTACACCACAGCATTATAAAAATTATTTTATATACTTTGTGGGGGATGGGAGCAGAGGGCGGAATGAGCAGGAGGAAGCCAAAATGCGTAATTCATTTTTCAGTTGACGCTCACAAATAGTTTCATTTCGCTTTCTGATTTTCTTCAGGATTCTGAGGAAATAAATTTAATATAATGGCACTAAGAAGGAATTGACACAGGTCCCATGCCCACGTTATTAAAGTGCTAGCAGTTAATTCAAAACTGTTTAAATGTGGTCCCGCACAAAACTAGTCACATGTGATACTTTCTAGGCACTTAATAACTTAAATCAACTCAAGGAGCCTTAGACAAGGAAGTCCTTTAACTGGCTAGATTTCATTTTTCAGTACTCTATGTGAAATCTGTCCTTTAAGAATCTGTCAACCGCACCTTTGCAATTACAGACTTCCTCTCCAGGTGGAGCCCCATCTCATACCCAGCTCCACTGAGTTCTGAACCTATTGATCTATAAGTCTAATGCTAGGTTGATAAAAATGTTATTTTCAAGAAAATAGATGTGAAATCAAGAAAATGGAAAATCTATGATTAGCCTAAGTCGAAAACACAATTAAATAAGTTGAAATGAACATCTAAATAGGCTGGAATAGACACATTCATTCAACAAATATTCATTTAGGGCAGTGGTTCTTCAATTTCAATAGGTATGAACGTTACCTAACATATATGTTTACGATCTGAAGAATTCAGAGCCCCACCTCCAGAGATTTTTGTTAAGTAGGTTTGGTACGGGGCCAAATGTCCAGTGTTTTTGATGCAATTAGCTCTCTGACCCCTTTGGAAAGGAAAAAATGTGATTTAAGAGATAGTTGTCTCTAATTTTACTAAAGACCGAAGAGATAGCAAGAAAATAGTCTTTGAAATTGAGTATTTCATGAATGGAAAGAAGATCTTGAGTGAGTTAGACTAATAAACAAATTTGGTGATGATCCATGCGATTGAAGAAACATGCACACAATACTCAAGGACCAGAGAAGAGGAAGACCGAACTTTGTGGCAGAGCCTTCAAGTTAGAGACACGGGAAGTGAGTAATCGAATTCCTGAAAGAATTAACTAGGAAAAAACAGAAGGAAGGGTGGTGCAGATAGAGCGAATAAGCAGCATATACAAGGACCCCAAAGCAAGAGATCCTGTGGAGATTCAGATTTGCAAAGTTTGCTGAGCCCAGGAAGGAGACTGCATGTGGGAGAATGAGGTGGCATAAACAGCTCTGAATCAGGCAGTGCCTACAATTAGTGTCCTTGTCCCTCTGTCTGTTCCATGATCTAGAATTTGTCCTAAATCTAACAAAGAAGAATTTTTTAAAAAATATTGTGTCGTGGAATAAAATCACATTTGATTGAAACAAGGAGAGGCTGTAGGCAAAAAGTTTTGATAGCGATCTACTGCTATAATGCAGGCAAGTGATAATGTGAGCAAGGACAGTGACAATGCTTTGAGGATGGGGAGGAGAAATGAATTAGAAAGTTACTCAGAAGATAAAGTTGACAATACTTGGTGAATGACTGGATATGGAGGTTGTGTGGGAGGAGGGTCGATGAATTCAGGCTCCGGGAAGAATATACACATCAACCTGTAAGGAGCCACAGAAATGCACAGGGCACTCGATATCTTGATATTTAAGTGAAGAACTCCAATTTTTAAATGCTGACAACAAATGCAAAGCGTTTTAAAATACTATAACAAACCAAATGAAACATATCTGTCTGGCATATATGTGGCCCATACTCTGCAGTATGCACTCTGTGATTCAGTTGGAGGAAACAGCTCCTGAGTGATAAAGCTGCTGTTCAAAATAACGCAGCTAATTAGTGGTAGAGCTAGGACAAGAATGCCGATGTCTTTTCTTTTCTACTAATGATAGTAACACCTTGAAAAAGTTTAATCTGAAAATATTCCTATATGTAGAAATTGTACCCTCCTGTATGTTCACTATTGGGTTATTGATTTAGGAAGAGGAAAGGGAGTAGTTTTGTTGAAGAGACAGAAATAGTATCATCTCTGTGGTATGTCCAATGTTGATTCAATGGGACAATGAGATTTGCAGGAAAAGGGGCCTATAACTAATATATTGTGTATTTAGATGTTTACTTTTTTTTTTTTTTTTTGTCAGCCACTGTCTTGCTTTTGGAATCCTGGTTAACATAATAATGTAAAAGTAGAGTTAATTATCCCGTGTCCAAATTTCTTTGGTTGGCTGTGCCGTTTCGCTTTATTTATTTTTTTTAATTCACTGACTATCCAAGGGTCAATTTAAATCAGTTGTAAATATTACTCTAATTCGTTTCTGAACCTAATAGGTGAATCATGTACAAGCAGAACCACATGATGTAATGAATAGTGCCAGGATTGGTAGTTATAAGCATGCTAACAAAACATTCTTGGGATGAAACTAAAATCACTTCATCCGAATTTGTCAAAAAATTTATAACACACTCGGCTCCCAGAAATAATTCTGCCATTAAAATAAGCTGCTTTCTTCACTGTAAAAAAAAGTCCATAAATAACTACCTAATTACGAATGTAATAATTATTTAATTAATAATATATTGCTAGTAAATGTACAAATGTGTGGTCTCTCTGAATTAACTTATTCCTACTTAAAATCTAAAAGAGAGTAAGACATAAATAAAAGATCTTCTGGGAGATGGGAAAAGAAAGAAAGGACAGAAATAAGCAATGCTGTTGATAGCTGATTGGTTCCTACATATAGCACACTGGAAACAAAAGAATATTTTGGTAGACAGGAAATGAGGTAAAACCCTTTGCAGACTGTATTTCCTTTAGAAATGGGGAAAGATGTTAGAAAGGATGGATGTAGAAAGGGAAGAGTTGTGCAGAGTTCAAATTCCTTCCCAACTGCTTAGCATAGAATTAGTCCTATTTTCATTCAGGTCCTCAAAGGCCCCCAACGAAGTCACCTCAAATCAAGTCTTAAGATTATAGATTTTGGCATGAAGTAAGGAGTTAATATATACATTAATGTTTCTCTTCTTTTTTTATTAAATGTGATTATGTTATGTAATCAATAGTGTGTAAATCCTGTATATATTGTATAAAGGTAATAATAAAACAATAAAACAAAAACTACACAGAAAATTAAGCATTGCCAGTGTCTTAGAGACCTCCTATGTACCAATTTCTGATCATGTCTTCTCTTTACTTCTGAAGGCAGCACTGCACTTAATCTTGTTTAAATCTTTCCCTTCTTTTACTTTATAATCCCACCACTATGGGTATATCACAGAATAGCATATTATTAGGTTTTTCCTGGTTTTAAAATTTATATAAATGAAATCACACTGTATATATATTTTTGTGACTTAATACTTTCAGTTAATATTATGTTCTTGAGATCCCTTCATGTTGATATATGTAGCTATAATTAATCTATTTTTATTGCTGTATAGTATTCTATTGTATAAAGCAAAAATCTTTTTTCCATTCTCCTGTTAACGGACATTTGTGCCATTTCTAGTTTGCACTATTATGGACAATAGTGCTATAAATATTTGTGTGAGCATGAGCAGGAGTCTCTTGGAGTAGTTCTAGGAGTAGAAATACCAGGTTGTATAGTGGTCCCTTCTCTAATATCTTATTTTTTTAAGTGGATGTTCTTTGCCAAGATTCAAAGTATTATATTATTTCTGAATCTATCTAACAATATTAAGAAAGCATTGTTTATTTTTAGGAGATTTTTTCAAATTTGACCATATCAATAGACAATGATGCTTGCATGATATTTATGGAAAGTGACAGGTTCAAGCCATTTTAATGAACTTGCAACTGACATTTAAATATTTGAAATTTGATGATCTTAAACTTAGATAAATTAGAAGCATTTGACAATTCTTCTGTGTCCGTGTGACATATATCATGAGTCCTAACACAAGGAAGGGCAGTAAATTGAGTCTAAAAATACGAAGTATTCTTTAAGTTTATATATTCCTTTTCTGTCATTGGCTATAGATTTTAGGTTAATAAAGGATCTAAAATCTTACGGAATTTGAGTATTTCAACCAACATGAGTATATGTTTAAGACAATTATTGATCTTAATTGTACATTAAGATATCTCAAAAGTATGTAAATTCAGAGAAGTTTTACAGCACAAGGTCATTGTCACAGGTTTTAGAATCTAAAAGGACCTGGTTAAAATGTTGGCTATTCAATGTATTGATTAGAATCTCTGCTTGTCAGTTATCGTACACTTTAGATAATTATAATAATACAAGAATTGTAGTAGGTCTTAAATTAGATAATGCACAGTGAGTGGGTATTTGTCATTTGTGCTTGTTGTTTGTTTGCCTTTTCAGGATTTTGAGCCAGCTTCCTATATTTAGGGAATATCCCACCTCACGAGGCAAGTACTCCTGCATCTACAGAACCTAAAAGCACCAGGCTCACATCCCAGCCTCCTTTATACCGGGGTGCAATCACATAACCTAGACTCTGCCAATTAGATGCACCGTCCACAGACCTTGAATCAGAAGCCATTGATATAAAGCAGCAGGGACTACACAGAATCCATTGTGGAAAGAGTAGCCACCGGCAGCAGCCACATCTCGTTCCCAGAAGCCGCAGGTCTACGGTCCAGTGGTGGGGTCAGAGTTACCAACTGCAGCTTCTGAGGCCCGGTGTGACCACGGTGTAACTTCACTGGATCACTTCCTTTGGCATCACTTTGGACACTATTAGAGGTTATGTCACCTCAAAGCCTCTTCTTCAGCTCCACTCTTAATGAATTCTGCTCATACTCAAATCAGCCAGTTTCTCTTGCTTCTGGCAATAAACCTTGACTGATACAGTATGTAAATACATAAGCAGTACCAGGTCCGTAATGAATAATAAATATAAGCTCTGAGAGGTCAGGAATTATGTTTAACTTGTACAGTGTTACATTTCCAGCACCTAATTCAGGTTAGCAGAGAGCGGGCACTAAATAAATATTTATTGGGTGAATGCTTGCTATCATTACCTTAGAAACAATTGTCAGGTAAAAATGTAGTCATGAAAAATTGTCATTGAAGTATTAAAGTAATTATTTCAAAAATCTTAACATAATATTTTGATGACACCTAACACTACTTGGAAAGACACTATTCAACAGCTGGGGAGTTATCTAATATTAACTCCCCACCCCTGACCACACACACACACACACACGCACACATCTCATCAAGTACAAAGTTACAGGGCACATAATAAAAATTATCTTGTTCCATTTTCATTAACCAAAAATTTGCTTCCCAATCGAGGTCTATCAGTCTAGAACTTAAGTTTAAATTTTAACTGAAACCAATAACAGAGGAACAGACGGCTTTATAATATATTTGATTCTGTTTTTAACTAAATATTTTCTGGTAATAAAGAAAATAGACAAGTGTATTTATTCTTTACCTAAGTGCCAATAATCAGCACTACGACAGGATAGGCTTTCTTTTTTTTTAATTTTTTTATTTTATTTTTTTTGAGGAAGATTAGCTCTGAGCTAACATCTGCCACCAATCCTCCTCTTTTTTGCTGAGGAAGACTGGCACTGAGCTAACATCCGTGCCCATCTTCCTCCACATTATATGTGGGACGGCTGCCACAGCATGGCTTGCCAAGCAGTGCGTAGGTCTGCACCAGGGATCCAAAAGGTGAATCCCGGCCAGGTGAAGTGGAACATGTGAACTTAACCACTGCACCACCAGGCCAGTCCCTGAACAGGACTTTTAGAAACTGGAAAAAATAAAAAAGAGACACATCTATCTATGTAAGTAGAAATCCAGTTTTCATAGGAGTCCCCATCTATTATTCTTCCTTCTCAATCTCCATATTGCAGAGAGTTGGAACAATACCCAAGAATTTGACGACTCTTCTTCCCAAAGCAACTTCATCTGGCCACATGCTAAAGGCTTGCTATTTCTATCTCCCCAGTTCAATTTCCACTGCAGACATTCCAGCTGAAGCACTTCTCAACTTATAGATAGACAATTGTAATAGTCCAACTTTGGTTCTCAGCTCCAAGTTCCTGCTAGTCCAATCTATTCTACAAATTACTGTAGACTAAATCATAACATGCTACTCCATCAATATTACTCCCCTGCCGAAAAGGCTTTATAAATCTACAAATTGCCCACCTTTTAGTTTTTAAACGCACTTACCATTCAAGGATCACCATGATCTAACTAAACATAACTTTCTAATTTATTTTCCACAGATTCTATATGTAAATTTTTGCAATAACCAAAGTAGTTCACATACAGTCCCATAAAATTCCTTTGGAGAGGACAACATCCACATTTGTAAGTCTTGTTCTCCAGTCCCAGGCCAAGCCAGGCCACCTTTGAAAGCCTTATCTGAAGATGAGCTCTTCCTGAGGTCATCCCTGGTGCCCCCATCCCAGTCTGTCTTGTGGATTTCTTTAGCGTTTGCAGCGTATCCCACGTACGGCATTGTTAGATAGCATCCGGTCCCTTTGAACAAATGACACAAGCATTGCATGTTAGATTTTTTAATTTCCCACATCATCTAATCCTGCTCAATGCCTGTAAGAGGCAACCAATAAATATCTGTTGATTAATTTTTAGATGCAATCTGAACATCCATGCTATTTTTCCTGATGAGCTGGAAAATGAAACACGGAGGTTCAGTGGACTTGATTAGAGTCGAGACTCGAATACAAAATCAGATTGGTGTACTTTTGTCTTATTTGGGATGTGGGGAAAACACTTGTGTAGGCTCGCTTATTCTTTTATTGTCAGTTCTAATTTTCTCACAGGAGTTAGAGAATGAGGCTTGTACTATTTCTACTTGTAATTATTCCTTTAAAATCTTATGAGTTTCTCCCAAATTCTAGGTATTATTCCATGCACTGATAATACAGCAAAGAGCAAGATGCTCTCATAGATCTTGCCTTGCAGTAGGTGGAAACAGAACTAACTAACTAAATAAATAAGGTGATTTTAGATAGTAACAATTACTTTGCATACAATCCACAGGGCAGTGGGGAAGAGGCAAGAGGCCACTTCTGGTTAGAATGCCTGTGAATGCGACAGCTGAACTGAGACAGAAATGAGAAGAAAGAGCTACTCTGAGCTGTGAAAAGCTCTCCAGGCAAAGGGATCTGTAAAGAGTTCAAAGGCCTTTAGTCACCAATGAGTTTGGAGTGTTTAAAGGTAGAATTCCTGATGTGTCTGGTAAACTTCTATTTACAGGATAAAGGAAGGATAAGGAATGAAGGCCCAGGCAAGTCGGGAGTTGAAGAGCTAGACAGGGGCAAGACATGTGTGTTATCCTTGTAAACCAAGGAAGAGTTCAGATTTCACTTTACATGCAGTTCAAAGCCACGAAAATGTTTTAATCAGAGGCATTTCATGATTATGATTTTAAAAGTTCTTTTACATTTGCGAAGAGAATGACTTAACTAAAGATAAAAACAGGTAAAAGGAGAGCATGTAGAAAGTTATCATAGTGATCTGTGTAGCGTGGAGTAGGATGACAGCAGTGGGGTTGTGGAGAAGTTGACAAATTCAGGATATACGTTGGTGGTAGAACCGACACGAAGTGCTGATGAATTGGATGTGGGGAGTAAAGGGAAAAACAGAAAGCAAGAAAACAGATGTCCGATTAGTAAGAACTTTGAATTTTATTCTAGGAGCTATAAGAACATTTGGAAGGTTTTGAAAATGAATGTGTCATGAATTCATTTTAATGACCTTCCTAACAAATAAAGAAGAGTCTGTATGTGAAAAGGGAGGTGCAAGAGAGCATGGGCTAAATTGAGCAGTAAAGATGGAGGAGAATCATTTTAATGGATCACGTTAGGAGGGAGAGGAATGTGCAACCTGTGCAGTGACGCAGGACCCTGAGCTCAGAAGGGCCCTGTGCTTGGTTTAATGTTCTGTTATCACTGTCTTCAAATTCTGAATAATTTTTTAACGATAGGCTCTGCGTTTTCATTTTGCACTGAGTCCTGCAAATTATGTAGTTGGTCCTGCTAGAGAGTCATACTCAAAAATAGAAAGTGAGATTGAGGATGAGTTAACAGTAGCTAAAATGGTAACTTTTTCAGCCAAGATTTTATGACTTAGAGTCAGTACACCATGGGTCACTAGAAGAGCTAAGATTTATATGTTCAGCTTCCAGGTCTTTATTCACAGCACTTTTTCACAAGAGTAAATGCTTTATATTGCTTCATCCAAATCTGTTGATGGTCTCTATGTGATACTGTAAATGATCTTTTATACAAATACTTTATGCATATTTGGAAATAATTTTCTGATAATAGGGGAGGAAGTCTGATATAGAACTACTGATCTAAAGTTATTGCTAATATTATTTAAATCAAACATCCATATTTTTGTGATTTTGATATGCCAAATATAGATATGTATATTAATATATCCCACTATGATTTTAATTTTATCAGTTTCTTCTTGAAGTTTTATTTTCTTTGCAAGTATTCATTCTAAGATATTAGCTTATAAAGATTTATTTGTGGCCTGTATGAACTATAGACACTTATACATTTGATCCTTGTAAAATAATGATCAAGGCTACTTGATAAATTCTTTTAGCCTTGAATTCTACTTTTCTTGATATTAATATTCCTATCTCTATTAATATTATCTTCTGCATTTCTTTGGCTTGTCAATGTTTCTCTATCTTTTTTATTTTGATATTTCTGTGGCATTTTGTTTGGGGTATATCTATTGCAAAAGGCATAGTTTTGAGGTCTCTTCCTATATATTCTTTACCCCACTCACATTTAAGCCTCTCATTTATACTTTTATCATTGTACTTACCTTGTGTTTTCCCTTGTTTTCCTCTCCGCATGTTCTGCCATACTGACCACATTTTCTCAACATTTCTATTCTTCAGAGTAATCACCCCCACTTCATCTAGTGAGCATCTGCTTATCTTTCAGATCTCAACTCAGTTTCTTTAAATACTCCACATACAAGATTTCCTCCTCTGTTATCTCCCCTTTTAACAGCTCACACCCCTTTTTTTAGAGCCCATATTACAGTTAGCAGTTACATGTTTCTGTGACTGTAATAGACTGGATCTCATAATTGTTCAATTATTCCAAAAATTCTATTAAATCAGGAATTTATAAAAGGATAAAGCAAATCTTTTTTTTTTAATTTAAGTTAAAACATACAAATGTAGTTTGATTTATCTTCTGATAGAGATCTATTTTTTATGTTTTAAAAGTGGAGCAAGAACTTAGACATACTAGCCAGGGAATCTGAGAGCAGAATCTGCTTTTTTACTATGTTTTCCCCATGATTTAGAGTTGTCTTGCCCACACCTAATTCTATTGCAATTGTTTTCAGTGATCTCCCTTACCACATTTTTTAAATCACTCATTAGTTTCCATAGAATAGGCAGAAAAGTTTATCTAATATTTAATTAAATTCCATTATTAAAAACAAGCACAGTGTAGAAACAGACTTGGGAACAAACTCAACAGACCCTAGCTAAGCATAAAGTTCATAGGCTGCAGCAGAAATTCTCAGCGTGTACTGAAAAGCAGCTAAGTGCCACTGTTCAGAGTGCTATGGACATCATCCAGTTAGTGTCACAGAGAGAAGAGATTTTTGTTCTTTTTTTTAAATCTTCCTGATGATTTAAATTGAGAAACGCTTCCCAAGCATTTCTTGAGAAAGACTTCTTTCCACAACTGCTCTGCATTCTCACAATAATGTAAGTTCACTGTCCATGCTCCTAAGGAAGGTCAGTCTGTCCCTTGGTAATCTAGTTTCTATCTTGTTTTTACTCCCCTATTTACTTCATTTCTGAAATTATCCCATTTCTCTCCAACAACTTCAATCTTTCTCCTTCTATTGGGTTATTCCCATCTACCCACAAACATGTTTAATGTAATTTCTACCAAATGAAAACCTCCTTTGCCCTTATGTCCTACATCTGCCACAGCCTTCTTTTCACACTTCTCACAGTAAAACTTACACCCCTTCACTTCTTAAAAATGTTCTCATCAAGGTCATCAGTGATCTCCATCTGTCAGATCCATGGTCTACGTACTGACCTTACCTTGTTATGCTTCTCTTTGAATTTAACACAGTTATTTAAACCCTCCTACTTTCTTCTCCAGTTGTCTGTAACACCATCCTTCATTCTCTCTCATCATCCCCTACCCCCACTCTTATTGGCTGGCTCCTCATTCTCTGTAAAACTATATTTTTTTTCCCCTGTGCTATTTTGGAAAACCTTCTTTGCTCTTCCCTTGATAATTTCTTTTTGTCCAATGGTTTTTAAATATGATCTATATGCTAGTTAATTTTCTTTTTTTTTTGAGGAAGATTAGCCCTGAGCTAACATCTGCCGCCTATCCTCCTCTCTTTGCTCAGGAACACTGGCCCTGAACTAACATCCATGCCCATCTTCTTCTATTTTATATGTAGGATGCCTGCCACAGCTTGGCTTGATATGTGGTGCATAGGTCCACACCCGGGATCTGAACTGGCAAACCTGGGGCCACTGAAGTGGAACATGTGAACTTAACTGCTGCACCACAAGGCTGGCCGCAACGAGCTAATTTTTAAACCATATCCCCAACTCTGATCATCCCCTGGAGTTGAATATTTCATTATCCAACTATCTAATGATATCTCAAGCTTAACAATGCCTTATAAGTACACTTTATTTTCCCCTCTCTCACCACAAAATCTGTTTCTCCCTCAGATTTTCATATCTCAGTAAGAGGGAGTTGGTTAGGCTAAAACTCATTCTCGATTTTTTCCTTTCTCTCATCACCTCCATCTCTCAACACACAAATCTAAAAACTCTTCAAGTTTTTTTTCATCTCAGTACATAATCCAACTCTTTACCTACAACTCTGATCCAATCACCTTCGTTTCTCAGCTGGCCTACAGCAAGAGCTTTAACACCAATCTCCTTGCCTTGGTTCATTTTCCACACAGAAGCCAGAAAGATATTTTAAAGCATAAATCATACATATAGCTCTCTTACTTCAAAACGCTTAAACAGCTTTCCATTTCCCTTTAAAAACATTCTTATGCTGTATCATGTACCAGACCCAATGTGATCTTCCTACTGTCTATTTCCTAATGTTGTGGTATCATCTTTGATCTTTCTCCTCTTCGCTCAGTGCACTGAAGCCATTCGACTTGTTTTTTTCCCTTCATAAACCCATTTCATCCCTGAATTAATGACTTGACATTTTGGATCCCTCTGTCCAGAACAATCTTGCCAAATAGCATCACCTGGCACCTTCTTCTCTTCATCATGCCTCGGCCCAAAGGTCACTTTCTAAGAGACGCCTTCCTGACAGAGTTTTGTTTTGGAGATCACTGGCTGCAGTGCGGACGTGCATTTAGAGAAAGGAAGTCAGGCTAGAGGAGCCCAACTGGATGACAGTAAAAACGACCCAGGGGAGAGAAAGGCCCAATCTGTCTCATAGGTAGCATCGGTTTGAATCCTTAGATTAACTCTCTTTTTAAAACCTAGTCCTCGCATATGTCCAACAGTTTCCCATCCCTACAGAGTGCAGACAGTCAAGAGTTCTTTTCCAGATTTGGGATTTGTGATGAGACCTATCAGAGATTATGATGATCTCTGTTCAAATATTTCCAGACCAGACAAAAGAATAAAGGAGAAGGTTTAGAGCTGCTCTCTTTTCACTTGCCAGCGTGGAGTAGCAAGGGAGCTATAGCCAGAAAGAGCCGAAACCTAGCACTTCACCTTTCTGCCAAATTGTTTCTTTTTGTATTTCTCAGAGCAGCAGGCATTAGCTGGGTCAGTGGTGCTCTTCAGAGCTGGCACCACTCCCTTTATTTGGAGCCAGCTGTAGCACAGCCCTGATTTACTTAAAAGGCCACACATGCCAAATGTAACCTGGTGGGCAACACCACTGCAGAGTTGTCCCATGGAATTGACTCCAGTGTTTGGTGGAAATCTAAGGGAAAAATGAAACCAATTTGTACTTCCCATTAAGTGCCCAAAGGCTGCCCTTGGCTCCAGCTTCTGCTGGTGTAAATGAAAGAATGTTAGTGGGACTATCTTTTATATCCAGGCGGACTTTCCCATCCTTGCAGACTCACTGGATGGTTGACTGGCCTATGATGATGTTCATTGCTACAATTTACTTTACAGAAATTCTTCAATATTTTCTACATTCCAGTGGCTTAATAGATTTTAGTGTTGATAGGGATTTTCACTTTTATTGCATTATTTTTCATCATTTCAGCGGAAATTCGAAAATTAAGCAGGAAATTTAAATGTGTGAGCTCTGATTGCTGTCTTAAATATGCATTGAACTGTCCAGTGGAATAGCAATCTATATAAGTGGGAACATGACACACCAGGTTCTTTTCCTGTTCTGATATTATATCTATGTGGATTTTTTTTTTCTTTTTTGCTGAGGAAGATTTGCCCTGAGCTAACATCTGTGCTAATCCTCCTCTATTTTTTTTGTATGTGGGGCACCTCTACAGTGTTGCTGGTGAGTGGAGTAGATCTGCGCCCAGGATCCGAATCCGCGAACCTGGGCTGCTGAAGTGGAGTATGTGGAACTTTAACCATATGTGGAATTTTAACCACTCGGCCATGGGGCCAGGCCCTGGGTTTTTTTAAAGTTTATCATACAAACTATATGGAAATTCTTATTTTAAAAAACCTAGGATATATCACAACTTGTTATTTATATTTGTTCAAAAAGTTCAGATATTCACTTCTTACCCAAAATAACAATAAATACCTAAAATAATAAGCTCTCCAGTCTATAAAATGCCAGAAGGAACTATTACTTATCTCCTCCAAAAATCGACTTTGTCTTCACCTCATTCCTGTGAGAGGTCTGCTGGGTTTTTATTTAACCTTCATTACCATACTATTAAACTGTGGATCATTTCAAAGGAGTAAAAGTGAAGCAGGCTTTTGATCCTTTTGAATGACACGAATAAGGTGATTTTTTCAGATGTACCTAAACCTCAGCATATTAAAGTTAAGATTGTTTTTCCTATGTTTAAATAAACAGGTATACATACACAGCAAATAAGAGTGGGAAGGTCCTCCCATGAAACGCATTTAAAAGCCCTTCTCAACACAATACAAAGTTAATTTCTTTAAAAGATTAGGAGTCAGCCCTTGATCATCTCCCTTCCCAGTTCCCACTAAGAGTAATTCTGTAAAATGTTAGTCCTTTGCAAAACACCATATAGTGGCATCCATGGTATTTATATAAACAGCTCATATTAAACATATTTAATATCAAGCCTATCTGAGACTCCGGTGAAATACATTTCAGTGAAACATATGTCACTAAAACAAGGGAGAGAGAAGTGAATTCTTTTTCTATGACATATTTAAAAAGCTTTTTACTCTTCATGTATGAATTGGTTTTGGTTAGAAAAGAAAAGAAAGCTTACCACCAAATTGTATGGCTCTTGAATAATAATTTATGCTGATGGAATGTTGCATGCTCATGAGTTAATCTTATCTTTTAGCAATGGGCTTCTGCCTTGTGTTATCCTTAGACACATAATTCTTCTTCTTACAATGACCATCTCATCAAGTCCCAGTCTATCCTAAGATCATGATGAAAAATGATAATCTTCAAATTACTACATTTCTCTTTCCACTCGAGTGAACTAATTGAAAGAATTCTACATCCGCATTCTCCACAGATGCACAGAGGAATACAGGGAAAACATATGGAGAACTGACTGAATACCTAAGTATCTGTACAGCTCCTGAATAACATACAATTTCTCTATATTTAATCTACTCACTCTCTGATACGCCCCCATAATCAAGCTAACCTAGGCCGCTGCCCATGTCAGAGGTAAGTTTTTTTCTTTCTTATTAAACCAAATTTAATTCTGCGTAGTGGAAATAGTATGACTACTGGACTAAGACAAGGCTGAAAGTGCACCATTGTTAGCTGGATAACTTTGCTTAAGTTACTTAACTACTTCGGGCATTGTGTCATCAGTAAGAGAGAAGCCATTATAACTATAGTCTGAAGATGATGGTGACAAATCTCTTTTGCACATCCATATGTTCAGGCAAGAAAAAAACCTATTTTCTCAGTTGGTTTATTTCTTGAGCTCATTTTTGTAAGTCCTAACAAACAAAATACTGAACTTAAAATGGTGATTTATATAGTCCATTGACCAAAATAATTATTCACATGTAATACGATAATTGATCATGAAAAGAACTTTCTCTTTGAAATGATGCAGTCATTATTTTAGAGGTACGCTGGTAGGAAAGATATAAATATTTTAAATATTTGACTTGCTGGTTAGAGAATGCATTATGTATTTCTTAGAGTGATTGGCTCTCTGAACCTCAGTTGAGGGCATCAGGAAAGGACCAGTGTAAAAGTCCCCAGGACTGTAGCTCCCTTGACCTCACCCTAGTTGGAGCAGTAACTTCCAAGTAGCTGTGCTTTAGTAATCTATTTCTGACACGGGGTAAGCCAACCCATTTCCATTACTCTCTACCAAGCCTGACATTTTTTAAAGTAATGTTTTTCTCCATTTAATATCAGAAATGGAATATAGACTAAATTTTTAAGAATTGGAAAATTACAAAGAAGTAATTGGGAGAAAAAATTCTTCAACTCAGAGTCAAAAATTTTAATTAATCCTTTGGTGTACTTCAACTTTCCTTTTTAAAAACATCAGTGTATGTTCACACACATACACACCCATTTATGTGCACGTGTATACCTATACACACACAAACCAGATTTGTGTATGCTGATTTTAAAGTCCTTTTTTTCTCTGACTTAAACTATATACTCATTTCATAAAATGTAGAGCTATCAATGAGAATAGATTATAATTCACCCACAGGTATCCACTGTTACCATGGACTTGATTTTCTGGTTATTGTACGCATCCTCAAATGCAAAGAAATTTATTCAGAGTCAGGACTTGCCAGCAGCCCTGATATTTGGATTTCCTTGGCTCTTCTCATTAGAGTGCTGGTTAAATATCTTCTTTGATTTGTGACCAAATGCACATATTTTCCTGCCATGGCAAGGATTAAGAACTTCAGAGTCATATGGACTGAAAATGTCAAAATACCTCCTACCTCCAATTCCTTCTATGCCAGGAAAAATAAGTGTGATACAAAACTGTAAAACAGCCATAAGAAATATCATTTTACTAATGAGGACTACTTTTATGATTATTTTGAAATAACGAATTATTTTTTTTAAAATTGCATGCATATCGCTCTTTGGCTGAGAACCCAAGCAACCTCTTCAGTTAACCCAATTCATTCTGAGGGTCTGGGACCCTCACAGCCCTCTCACTCAGCACCCCTCTCCGCAGCTGGTTTTGGTCCCTCACCTGGGGGTGCTGAACTGTACTGAGCAACCAATGGAATGATTTTTCAGTCAACTGCCTCAAATGGCTGACCGAACTGTTATTCCTTTCTCCAATTATCTGTTTTGTCTGCTTGCTTTTATCAAAAACTTACTGATCGTTTATGTTTTCCTGTACATACTAATTAATATTAGACCATAACCCTTGAACATTCAAATAAAATGGTATCTTGAATTCACTTCTCTCTGAGAGCAACTAAGGGCATCCTTTGTCTTTTTCCCTAGTTTTCTACTTGCTTAACCCGGAAGCTCAATTGATACTTTCTTTGGGAAGTCTGATTTCAATGCCCCACCTACTCTGTTCCCATAATACCGCAGGCATAACTCAACCAAAGCATTTATTTATGCCCTGTTGTAAAGCTCAGTTTGCTTGCTGTCCTCCTCACAGTATCGTGAAAGCCATGATGTGAGTTCTGGAGTATTCACTATTGCATCCCAGGATATAGCAAATTATTTGCCAGAGAGAAGTCTTTACCAAAATAAAACCAAATCTCTCAAAGGAATGATTATCGTTCCAGAAAAAAAGCAATCAGTGCAGACATTTGGAAAGCCTTACTTCACATAGGAATTGTTGCAGCATAGCATCTTTCCCTGGTAGAGATTTGAGTAAACTCAGCGGAGAACAGCAGCAAGGATAATAGAGAGTCCAGCCTCCTCCTCATACTTCATGACCCAGCCCTACCCTCACTCCTGACCTCCGCCAGTTAATAAACCGCCTGGCCTGACAGAAGGAAGCCTTACAGGGAAATGCTTTAGCATATGGAAATGCACGACTGGCTCACCAGGAAAAAAATAAAAAAATAAAAACAGGTGGCAGGAAGATCTACCAACAGCTCTCTCTTTGATATTCATGCTGTTGCTGGATTCACAGATGATGAACTACTCCCAAGCAAAGGCTTTTAATGGAGACAAAGCAGGTCTTGCATCCGCCCTAATTAGCAATCAGCACAAGAAAAAAGAAAATCACACAAATCGCCTACCTGTGCAGAAATCAATGCACATATGATTTTTAAAATTTTGGGACTAGGACAATCTTCCTTGTTTTAAGAGAGCCTTCTGGAAGAGTCCATTTGTGTGTGTGTGCGTGTGCGTGTGTGTGCGTATGTGTGTCTGTGTGTGTGTTAGGGTTAAGGAGTGAGGGCAACTTGAATTAAGAGAGAAGGATCTAGGCAAAGATTATGAAAGTCTCAAAGAAGAAATGGCTAAGAGAATTATTTTGATTTTTAATGCTGGATTTAATTATTATTTGATTATATCATCTTAGTAAAGAAATAACGAACCCCTTTTTTCTTGTATGTTAAGGTATTTTTGTGAATAACCCGTCCATTTCAAATCTTAAATATTATGTATGAATACAAATACTCTGTTTAATCAATAAATCAAAATCTTTCACATGTTCATAATTACTAAATTCATCATAGCTTATAGATACCTGTAATGCAGCGCAACACTGGAAAATATTCCTGGTTTCTAAGTGCACTTTTATGATTGCAATTATTCTCCAAGAAAACTCACTAGAAAATAGCAACCATATTTTGTAGGAATGAAAGGTCACTACATATGTTACAGTTCTGACGATGATTCTGAGATGCTATTTTTCTCATTCACAGCCCTTGTTACCTTCCTCCTAGTTCAATCCCTTTTCTACAAGTGAAATCATGAGTAATCAAGTGAATGTACATGTTTTATCAGAGTTCCACTGCAGCACCATCTCTAGTGACATGCTTTATAAGATTAGTGTCGTCAGTGATTGCACATCTCCTCTGGACTCCACATCTCTGGTTGCTCTACAGTATACAATAAGAAACTTAATCATTGCACCATTTTAATCATTTTTTGAGTGGATCAATGAACTGACAAGTACAGAGTTACACAATAAATGTTACAGGTAATGGGGATACTCCTTAGAGAAGATGGGATTTGAAGTGAGGTTGATGGAATAGTAGGATCATAGAAGAGTAGCGATGGTTTCTTGTTTGGAAAAAGCAGACAAAGCAAATGATCTGGATGCAGACTGGTACAGAACATAGCAAGCAAAGAGAGCACATGGGGCCGGGATGGGATAAGACCAAGGAAATATCAGAAAGACCCATACATGCCATGGTAACATGACCCCAGGAAGCAAGTTTAGGATAAGAGTGCATTCATTTTCCATAGATTTTTAAATAAACAATAGCTCATAATTGGTGTAGACAGCACAGTTCAATAGAACTATAATGTGAGTCACATATATAATTTTAAATTTTTTAGTTACCACATTTAAAAATGCTTAAGTAGGTAAAATTAGTTTGATAATATATATTATTTAACCCAATATATCCAACATGTTATCATTTCAGCATCTAATCAATATAAAAATTATTAATGAGCTATGTTACATTCTCTTTTATTTAACTGAGTCGTCAAAATCCAGTGTGTATTTTGCACTTTCAGCTCATCTCAATTTGGACCATGCATAGTTCAAGGGCTCGGGAGTCACATGTGTTGAACAAAGCAGTGCTCAGATATGAATTGGCCTTGAGTACTTTTGTTCTTCAGAACCCTCGTTGGTGGGGCCTGACACCACAGTGGATAACCAATGTTAATTATCCATTCTTTGGGATAATTGCTTCTCAAAAGGTGGCCAGTGGACTACCTGCAGCAGAATCAGCTCAAATGCTTACTAAAATAATCTTCTAACAAGGTTTATTAAATTAGAACCTCTGGGTTGGGCAATAAGAATCAGCATTTTTAAAACAAGCTAACCAAGTATTTCTTATGTAGATGAGCATCTGAAGACACAGCTTTTAAATAATACTTTCGCAATAAACAAATGACACAAGGAGAGATACCTCATGAAACTATTAATATTTTAGAACCAAATTAATTACAATCCTTCTTTACCTTGAGGGGAATCATCGTAGAGAAAATTATGAAATACGAATTGCCATACTCTCAGAAGCTCAAATCTTTAATTTTTCATCACAGCATTTATCACTGCCCCGCACTGTCATATAGCTTGCTGATTGTCTTTCTGCCACCACAAACATACAATCTTCCTGAGGTTTGGGACTGATGCATGGTATCTACATAGTATATAGTACATATCTATTAAAATAGTGCCTGGCAAAATAGTAGGTGCTCAATAAATATTTGATTAACGAATCAATGAAATCTCTACTTCTATTAGTCAGTTACTTAACTATGTGAACTAAAAGTTTGTCCGTCCACAAATTGAAGACAACATGTATCTTGAAGGATTGTATGAAATGGGAATTAATTATATGTACAAGGTCTTCATTTAACACAACTTTTCCCCACTGCTAGTCTATTTTTCTTGTGAGGGAGAAAAGTGAGTTCATAAAATCAGAGTTGTTAGTAATTTGTTGTATTCTCTCTCCCAAGGACACTTGCATTTTAAAAGCAAATATCTAAAGACATCCTCTTCAATCCCTAAGGAGTTGTTCTAATAGATGTTATTCTGTCTAGTGCCCATAGTGGGGGACAAGGGAAATTCCCCCTAATTTTATTACAGAAAGAGGCACCTAAGTCTCCTAAACCTGGTTCAACACAAAAATTCTAAGTAGAAAACACATTTGTTTCTGCCAAAGACTTTACCTACTGGTTGCCCCGGAAAGCATTTTCTTTCAGAATACAACGATCCTGATGTTATGATTTCTGTTTGGGTTTATTGTTTTTAGCAAAATTTCTCTGGTTTTCACGGATATTGTGTCCCTGTCTCTGCACTGATTAGACTGGCGTCACAGAACAATACATACATGCAGCTGGCACCTAAGGTAATGATAAAAACAGCAGGCTTCTCAAATGCAATATGGACTATTTTTCCTTTGCGCCTCTATTTTACTTGTGATTATAATTCATTCGTAGAACGTAAAACTTGTCTAACTCGGGCCCTAAGTAACCATGACTCTTTTTCTATAAGGAGGAGATCTTTGTTTTAGAGAAAAACAACAAGACTTTGACTATGGGATACATTTCTTAGAAACAATAGAATTAAATTCAGATCAGCTCTCCACAGAGTTTCAATTCTGAACAAAGCTTATCAGAAAGGGGCATACGGGGACAGTAAAGGCTTGTGGATTTAATTGGATGGAAGTGAAAAGAACCCTGCTTCTGCAGAATTGTGATTTTTAAAAGATCTCAAATTAATTATTTCAGAGGAGTCGCAATTAAATTGGTCTTGGTTACCACTGAGCAAGAAAAAAAAATAATGAGAATATCTGGCAGCTAAGTGAAAGTATTTCAAGTTTTATAACCTCAAACTTGAGGTTAATGGTCTGGGAGAGATGCATTAATGCAAGGAAGTGAAGGTGGCTGATGCGACTCTCTAAAGTCATTTACTAAACAATCCAATTCGTCACCTATTTTATGTTTTAAAGCATCTCTTCATTTTATATTATTATTAACAGTTAAATGATAACATCACACTTCTTAATCATTGCTTTTCTTTATCGAAAATCAACAAGTTTAGATCCGTAAGACACCAACACAGCAAAGTTCCTTTTCCGATCCTTTGTTTCTGGAATAAACTGTCTCCAATAAAATATTTAGGGATAGGATAAAAGCTTCCAAACCGTTGCAACGTTCACTGTCCGTTCGCTAATTTATTATAGTTACTGAGACGACACATCACATTTTACGTGCTAACATTTTCATATAAACAAGAATGTTTTTATGGCCGTTGTCCTGTTTTTGAGGGTGGGGAGAGGGAGTGGAGTTTGTGTGGTTAAAAGATACATCTCAGGGACAGCAGGCAGCTCTGTCTGACTCCTGAGTTTCTCACCAGGTCTGGCGGTTAGCACATTAAGTTTCTCTCTTTACTCACGTCTCTCAGTTTGGAATGACCCTCCTGACACATAACAGCAAGACTCAGCACCCTCCATGGACAGTTTCAGCATGACCTCTCCATCTTTGTGGGCATTTGGGAACAAAAGCCATGCTGTTGCTGCTCTGGATTCTCATGCACCAGGGACTTCACTAAAGTCATCTAGCCATTTTACACATCCTTTTGAAGAGTCCGGTTGCTCAGATAAATTCCACTTCAGATAGCCCGAGAATGTATGCACACGTTCATTTGCACACTTATGACTGCATGTGTGTGTGTGTAGGTTTGTACACCTGCATACTCAGCCACCAAGGTAGTGAGGGGATTCTTTTGGATATAATCCAAGAATGACACATGTCAAAGAAATTAGGCCCAAGCACAGTAAACTGATGAATAGTTAGGCTAAGTCTGAGTACACAAAGAGTGGAACAGTGGTTTGAGACACAATCTAAAATGATATTTTAGTCTGAAAATCATACATTTTTAAGAGAAAAAAGTAACAAAATGATCTTAAATTTGGGTGGTAGGGAAAATGGCAAGACTTTTAGAAAGGAAACACATTTTGTGTGCTATAAAATCAATGAGTGTCAACCCTGAAAAAATATTTTGAATAAATGTCAGAGGTTATTTATTGATTTGTCTTTTTTTCCTCCACTACTGTTTACTTTTGAGATGCAATCAGAGACAGTTACATAGTTCTCTACGTCAGCCACGGGGTGAAAAGGTCATATGGGTTTCTGTTTATTTATTTATTCTTGAATTTTGCTTTTATTTCATTAGCTTTTTCCTTTTTTCTCCAAAATGTCTATGATATTATAAATATCCATCAAGGAATATCCTGCTGGTGGCTGTGCTATTTACTTTATCCTCCTCTTCTTCTTCTCCAGAAAATAAAGAGTAAAGGATCAGAGAGTAGCAAGGAAAAATCATTTCATCAAAATCACATTAATTAGCTATATGTTTGGCTATCACTGATTTTTTTTTTCACTTCCCTACTTGTGTCCGCATATGTCAAATATTTAACTCTTCCTATGAGTACAGTACTATGTTACGCTCTTGGGAATCATATGAACTAAGAATCACTATTTATTGAGAATGCAAAGATGAGTAATACACACTCCTTGTCCACAGGAAGCCCACAGTCAGACAAATTGATCATTCTCTTGCAATGCACTATAAAATTGAGCTATGCTTAAAGCATTTTTGGAGGATTCTTTCTTTCCTTCTTCAAACATTGAAAAGCTGGTATATTTTGGGGCACCCTCGTTGGGCTTAGAGTCTATGGGGAAGACAGGCATATCAAGGGGCAATTACTATGCAGCATGATGAGTGACAGCTTAGGACTCCCTGCAGAGTGCTCTGGGGCCATCACAGGCACTCTTGACCCAAACTTGGGGATATTCATTCCAACTGGAGGAGTCTGGAAATCTTCACATACTGCCTGGCTCTCTTCCTGTTCTCTTCCTGGTGCTGGTGTCCTGTTTACCCACTTTGCATGCCCAAACTCCCATGATGTGATGTCTATCCCACACAGGCCAGACTCCTAAGTTCCAGATTGATCCTCTCACCTTCCCTCACAGGAGCAGCACAAGAGCTCTACTCTCACTCACTGAGGCCATGACAGAACACATCTGCTAAATGGGCCCACCCTCAGATTTTCATGCTTTCGAAGTACCTAGGATGTTGCCTGTTTTTGCCCATTTGTGCTGAAGTTGAAAACCAATCCAGATCTTCACTCAGGAGGGCCAGATCATGCCCCGCTGGTGCGGATGGTGCCTCGGTTACAGAGCACAGAAACTGTCCCTTTGCGCCCAACTTCAGCTGCGGGCTTAAAAGGGACAGAGGAAGGGAGTGAGGCGGGAAGTACAAGAGGGAATGAGATTAGCTTGATTCTTGCTTAAGCATTTTCATTTGGGGAAAGCAGTCAGGCTGCAGTGGTGATCTCTAAAATCTACAGAATCTCCTGGGCAGAGGAAGCCACAAGGGTTTGCCTCTGAAAGCAGGGGCAGTGGGGAGACGGCAGCCCACACAGAAGCGTCTTTATTTCACAGAAAGCCGCTAATAAACTGCTCAAACAGAAGCCTATTTGATGGAGAAAGAGAGAATGTGTCAGGGGGCAGGAGAAAAATCCTACAAAGAATCAAACTGAATTTTAGTAATAGAGAGCTAATGTACTGAAAAAATAAGCTTGCTGCTAACAGTAAAGACACTGCCAAGAAATAAATGGGAATTAGTGCCAGGTTAACACATAAATCAAAATTTTGCAATTATGCAAATGAGAAAGCCAGGGACTTTATTTCATTTTCATCTGATTCCAGAATAAAGGCCCTAATTTTGATGAATATATAAAAAGATTTTAAGAAAGTGAGACGATGAATTGCAGCAAACTAAAGATATCAATCTCAATCTGGAAAAGGAAGAGGATTAAAAATTTTTTATGTATGTACATCACATATATATTTAAAATATACATATGAATACATATATTGCTATATTCACTATTATAATTTATACATATTCAAGGACAACTTTCTTTTCCTATGGCACTTTATACACATTCTGACATTTTTATAAAACGCTTGAGGGTAGATAAGGCTGATATAATTACTTCCATTTTTAGGTGATGATTACTTTAATATCCTAACTGAGTAAAACAAATGTTTCTTATTTATAAAAGTGCAGCCAATCACAATAAATTTCTACTCCTGGAAAGGAAAGATTATACACTGCTTTGAAAGGCATGGGTGGGTCATATAGGGTAAGAAGTGCATCACTCAGGATCAATTTGTATCAGCTCTATTAGGCATAGTTTCTTACGACGGACATAGAACTCTACAGAAAAGCAGTGGCAGTCAGGCTGTAGGCAAACACATTTCAAAAACGTATAACATTAGGCAAGCAAGTTGTATGTATCATTCATGATCACATGTCACATAGCAAGGTAGAATATTTCATTCCAAGTAGTCCAACTCTTCCCTTGAGAACTCAGGATTAAGAGCAATTTATCCCAGATTTTGGCATATGGACAAGCAGATGGATGGACGTAAGATTTTGGAAGGAACACCAAGTTGATGCCAAATATGTTGAAAATTACATAAAACAGAGACCAAATGACACAAAGCAAGTGTTTGAAAGCATGAAACACTTTCAAAAGGAAGACATGAAAATGTATTTTTAGAATAACTAAAATACTAGCCCACAAAAAGGCATTCAGTTTGCCACCCAATGAAGCAATAAAGAACAAAAAGGTGAGTCAGTGGGACAATCATTAGATAGATCCAAAGACCGTTGCATGAGGTAAGGTAAGAATGATTATGGCACAGTCACAACCTTTGGTTGTTGACCGTCCAGAAAAATGAACCTCAGCATCATAGGGTGGCTCCTGGTCAGAATTAGCAGTTCATGTAGTGTTTTATGACATATTTGTCTTAAGATTTTGCTTTTGCAATTATAGAACACAAAATCACACTCTAGTGTCCTTAAAATAGAACCCAATATTTTTTAAATGTACAGGTTTTCCTTTCCATTTAGATTATATGGATGAAGACACAAAATCATGCCAATTGTTTTGGAAATCATGGGGAATTTTGTGGGACTCGATTAGTACCAAAAAACCAGGTATAAACACTTATCAAGACCACAAATCATCTAGTAATTTACTGTGCAGGACTAAGTCTTAGCACCTCTTCTCATCTGTATCCTTCTTGCTCAGTGATCCCCTCCAGTCTCTTGGCTTGAAATACTCTCCATATGTTGCTAACTCCTGATATATATCTCTAGTCCAGACCCTTCCCCTAGACTCCAAATTCACACAACAGCTACGGATTTGCTATTTCCACTTGCATTTCAAATCTGCCTCTGAAACTTGGCATGCACAAAACCAGGTTCTTGATTGTCCCTCCCCCAAGCCACCCTTCATACAGAGTCATTCCTCTCATGGGAAGCAATTTCATTCTTCCAGTTGCTCAGAGAGTCATCATGGAGTTGCCATAGACTCCTTTTTCCTATACCTTATACACAATAAGAAAATCCTATCAATTCTATTTTCCAAAAATACCCCAAATCTGACCACTTCTGACCATCCCAGTCTTGAGTATCATCATCATTCAGCCAAACTTTGCAAGGAGCTCTGGAATTGTGGTAGGCTCCTAAATGAATTCTTGGCTCTCTACCATCCATTGTCCACAAAAGCCAGAATGATCCACTTTAATTATGGCAGATTATGTTCCTCAAATCCCCCTTGACTTCCCATAGCCCTAATGCCTCATGTGACCTGTCCCCTTGCAATTTCTCCAACCCCATTTCCTCCACAATCCTCACCTCCCTCCACTTCAGCTCTCGGGCCTTCTTGCTGATCCTCAAACAAATGATTAGGATTCTGCCTCAAGTTGTTTGTATTTGTTGTTCTTTGCCTGGAAGACATTTCTGATAGATATCCACATGGCGTCCTCCCTAACTTTCTTAAGATCTTTGTTCAAATGTCAACTTGTTACAGAGGTTTTTGCTGACTGTGTTAGATATATAACACACCTTCACCACCAACAGCACCAGCACTGTCTACCCCCTTTACCTTGATTTATTTTTCTCCATAACACTTTTTGCCACCTGCTCTATTTTAGACACACACAGTCCTTCCTCTTTTGCAAATTCTGTAGTATTTGCAAATTAGCCTATTCACTAAAATCTACTTGGAACTTGAAATCTAATATCTGCAGTGTTTTCAGGGTCATTCACAGGCACGTGCAGAGCTTCGAAAAATTTGTTACCCAGGGGGCATGTTCTCAGTGGAGGTTAAATTCTCTGCTTTCTTGTTTCAGCTCTCATACTATAAACAAGTGTCCTTTCTGCAGTCTATTTTGTTCCACATTTTTCGCAGTTTTTGTGCCTTTTGTGGGTGATTTTTCTGTTTAAGATGGCCCCGAGTGTACTCTGAAGTGCTGTGTAGTGTTCCTAAGCGCGAGAAAGATATGATGGACCTTACAGAGAAAACGCGCTGCGTCTTAGATGAGCTTGGTTCAGGCGTGAGTTACAGTGCTGCTGGCCATGAGTTCAATGCCAGTGAATCAACAACATATAGTAAATAGGGTGTCTTTAAGCAGAAACACACATAAAACAAGGTTACGTATTGATCGGCTGACAAAAAATGTTGTGACGAGAGGCTCACAGGAACCTACCGTGAATTTCCCCTAGAGCAATGGGGTAGTGTGTGCTAATTCCGTGTTAATGGCACCTTTACAAAACATAACTACTGCGAATGATGAGATTCGACTGTATTTGTTCATTTTTTTTGTCATATTTTTCCCTAGAAGGTAGGGGATTCTGTAAAAGCTGGGTCTTGTTTATTTTCCTCACTACTGTGTCTCCAGTGCTTCAGCCTGTGCCTGGACAGTAGCAGATACTCAGTAGTAATAATCCCTCATTTCATCATGTAATAATCCCAATAATTTAACGTTGTAGGGGCTGTTGCATCCATTTTACACATAAAAAAGCTTATAACAAAGAGGTCAATTACTTAATCGCTTAAGATTACTCAGTGGTAACTGTCAGCACTAAGAAATGAAACCAGGAAGCGTGTTTGGGTTCCTAACCACCTTAGTATCACTCCAGATGAAGTTGGTGGGTAACTATTTGGTTGGTGAATGAAATGAAGGAATAAATGAACGAATTAAACAAGTGCATTTCGGGTATGTACAATTCTAAACCAAATTTATCATCTTTTGATCACAGTCAAGCCCATATCACTTGTTATTAAACGAATTGTGATATGAAGACTTATTATTATTCCTAAATTAGAATACTAAATAGATAAGGGCAAAGATTGATCTAAATGAGAAAGCAGCCCAGAGTGGATAACTGATTGAGGACACAGAGCTATAAACTAGGGCTCTCCTCCTGTACTGGGCGGCCTTTTCCTGGGCTTTAGACAGCCACACACACTTAGTACACACACATTACATGCGCACGCGTTACATACATATTTGCATACACGCCCTTACATACACATACCATCTTACGCTCATTATCAAGTCACTAAGACTTCGACACTCAGGTTTGGCACTATCACACACATCCAAGCACATCTTCCCTGCCTACTTTTCTGGATAGTGAAGGACTCAAGGGGGATAATGAATGTAAAAGCAATAGGAACATGGCTAAATGTTATGAAATAGTATTAAAATACTGAATAATCATTTTGCAATATTAATCACTCATTTAAGCCTTTGAAACAAATATTTACCAAAGAATTCAGAGGGAGCTAGTTTTCAGATAGCTACTCCTATTGTGATAATAAGAAAATATGTGAAATCAAAGACATAGACACAAATTAACATCACTCAGACACGAGTTTTGGTTTCCCTTCAGGCTAATGGGATTGATTTTATTCACAGTGTTCATCTGATAGCTCTATGAGTCCTTTTTTTTCTTTCTAGAAATGAGTGGGACTGAGGTACAAGTAAAGTCAAATGAAGCAAGGACCACTGACCCGACTGGAACTTGACAACTGTGACACAGAACACCTTCCACTCAGACACCCTGAGCTTGGCTTTTTGCCTCCTGAGGGCCTTTCAGCTGTCACTTTGACTTAATTGTTTCTTTGGGGAGTAAGAACTGATAGCTGACCATGATTTGTGTTGGTTTTCAATAAAGTTACTGCCAGGGGTATTTAAGCTGAAACATCTGCCTGACAGCTTTCTCGGAACCAGGGCATGTGACACTAATAAAGAAATGAAAAAGATTTCCTTCTATTGTGCACTTTCTCCAATTTCTTTCGCAGGTAGAATTTGAAGGACCGCAACCATCAAGCCAAGCCCGCTTGTAAGTCATTCTCACAAATAACCATTTACTCAATTAGTCCTGGTAATTCAGAAAGGGTTCATTGTCACTTCCTTTGCTTAGAACAGGAGCCAGGTGGATTTGTTTGTTCTGTCCTTGTTTTGTTATCATCTCTCATTGGTATTACACTGAAACACATAAGTGATTTTTTGTTATTTCTGGGTCAATGATGCAGGAAAAAAATAATCAACCATGGGTTTCACACTTAAACAAAGTGTTTTTTTTTTTGTGTGTGTGTGTGTGTGTGTGTGTGTGTTTAGTTTCCAGAGGAAAAAGTCAAAAGAAAATTCCTTCAAAAATTAACATGTGTTGAGTGATAGGCTAACAGAGGACGGGCGGGAAGGAGAGAGGGAGGGAAGGTAAGAGAGCAAAACAGGGAGGCAGCAACAGAGAAACAGAAGCAAAAGGTGTTGAGTAGATTTGAGGTATCTGGAGCCGAAGCCATTTGTTTACACAGGTACAATTTTTTTATAAATTGTCAGTCCCATCTCTTGCTTTGTTGACAACCGTATTTATGGCTTTCTGACAGAACGAAACGGCCAATTCTTATATGATTTATACTATATAAAATAGACACAGAAGCCTATCTCAGTGGAAACTTCTCAGTAGGGCTGAACTTCTACAATGATGTCAAGACTAAGGTGGGAACAGAATCAATGATAGTTAGATTTGGTTTAGACAAAAAAAAAAAGTCAAAATTAAATCAGGAAATAAAATGTTCAAAAGTCAAATAAATGTTATAGGAATTCTGGTACAAAATCGCTAAAAGAAAATGATAAACCCCTAGTTATTCCTTCAATTTCCTATTTAAATCCATATTGACCTATTTCAATCCAATATATTTATGATTAAGGGTCAAAATGAGTTGTTTTCTGCAGGTGTTGCAACGATCACCTTTGGTTCAATTACGTTGTGTGGGACAATTAGCAATTCTTTCATATTGCATTCCTTATAAAATAATAAAGGCAGAACATGATGAAATTGTCAAATAATCAGCACACAATTTTATAATATGAATGCAGTTAAGGCTTTCACAACATAGCTGTTGACTGCCACGCAGCATCACAGGATGATAACATAAAACTTTGCTCATCCAGCTGGTACCCAAAAGTCCAAATTTCATTTTGCGAAGCAAGACTGAAGTGTGCGAAAGGGAAGGTTTAGTGTATTGTAAACAACTGATCGTGTGAAAGGCAGACATATGGGCAGCAAGGAAAATTCGTGACCAAGAGAGAAAACGTACTTCGATGGGAAAATATTTTCTTCCAAAATATGTAAAAGAAAGTAAACTTATTCTTTCCCTAATACACAAGCTGTGTGTTACAGAGGAAGTTAACTCCAGTTCACGCCCATGAAGAAGCATAGGTGGTGTTGTTTTACAACTCAGTTCATTCATAAACAATCGATTTTGCTTACTTGGAGGGGCCGCATTAATCCTATTAGGAAAATAAAAAACTCCAAACTTTCAAATTTGCACAGATAAACCAGCATCATTTAAAAATTCATTTATTTATCATTTTAGCTTGCATCATTTTTATGGCCCATTGCATATTGCTAGATATCACAGGTTAGTATCATAATGAACAATGCCTAAGCTAGTTTTCACAAACATATCACCTATTTTGTTTGCTTGGTTTTGAGGAAGATCAGCCCTGAGCCAACATCTGCCTTCAATTCTCCTCCTTTTGCTGAGGAAGACTGGCCCTGAGCTAACATCCATGTCCATCTTCCTCTACTTTATACGTGGGAGGCCCGCCACAGCATGGCGTGCCAAGCTGTGCACAGGTCCACGCCCAGGATCCCAACTGGTGAACCCCAGGCTGCCGAAGTGGAAGGTGCGAACTTAAATGCTGTGCCACCCGGTCAGCCCCAATATGTCACCTATTTTGAAAGGACACATAGTATTTTATTTAAGGAATATACCGTAACCTCATAGTGAGTTTTTTCCTCTGCTTTGTAGAAATTGTTTCCCCTCTTTGTAGAATTTTTTCCTACAGAGAAGGCACAGATAAATGAATGTCTATTTCCATAGGCCAATTTCTCTGATGTGTACTTTCTAAGTTAAATAATATGCGTATTTTGAAGTCTTTTGATAGATATTTCTAAACTGTCTTCTAGAAAGGTTTACCCATTCTCCACCAACATTAGAGTTTAATAATATTTTAAATATTTACTATTATGACAAGGAAAAGAAGGTAATTAATTCTTTAGTGTAATTTGCATGTCTTTACACACGAATTTGGGCATTTCTTCATATATTGGCAATTTATTTTTCTTCTTTCTTAGATTGGCTATTTGTATCCTTTGTCTTTTTTAGTTTAAGGTATATGACATTTTATCTTTGATTGATTTGTTTGAAGGTCTATTTTTCTTCTTTAATAAAATAACTATTTTGTCCATCATAATATTCTGCCTATCTCTTTCCTTATAAATTCACTTAAGGTTTTATGACATACAAAAAATACAGTTCTACCTTTCCCTATTATCAATAGTGATCTTATCTAACATAGACACATGGGAAAATTCAATGAAAGCCATGGAGTCTTTTCTCAGGGTAAAAACTTCAATGGAATCTTTTCTCAGGGGAAAAAAAGTATCCAGACAACTTTGCTTACTGATGTAAAAAGAAGAATCATGAACGACCTGAACTCATTAGCGGGCTCTGTATGCAAAAGAAGAATTCCCTTCCTTGTTGTTGCCCCCTCTGTGCCCTGCCTGTAACACCCTTCTCCCAGTCATGCTTGGCTAAACGTCCACCTTTACATTCTCTGGCTCTTTAATGATCTCATTTATTTCCATATGTCCCATTTATTCAAAATGAATGTTACTATTTTTATATGATACGAATTTATTCAGAATGAACACTACTATTGCTATATGATATCGACAATTACCTCTTTTTTCTAAAATAATTAACCAGTTATCCTACTTCCATTTTCTCTCTGAGAAGAAACACTTGATGGTTATGTGTGAGACTCATAAACATTACTTTTCAGAAAAATTTTTAACTTATGCACCCTTTTAGGGGAACATTTCTAATATATCTTTCTCAGTCCTTGACATATCTAACTTGGAGAAATGTAAATAAGATGATCAAGAAATGGGATAATGTAGGGGCCAGCCAGGTGGCGCAACGGTTAAGTTCGCACGTTCCACTTCGGCGGCCCAGGCTTCTCCGGTTCGGATCCCGGTGTAGACACAGCACCGCTTGGCAAGCCATGCTGTGGTAGGTGTCCCATATATAAAGCAGAGGAAGATGGGCACAGATGTTAGCTCAGGGCCAGTCTTCCTCAGCAAAAAGAGGAGGATTGGTGGCAAATGTTAGCTCAGGGCTAATCTTCCTCAAAAAAAGAAATAGGATAATGTAATTGATAGGAGTTATTTAAGAGCTCTGTACTGAAATATCCAAAATACAAAGAGCATACCTTTCTTAAGTGCTTGTAGAACATTTAGAAAACTTAATAATATTCTAAGTGAAAATTAGATACAAAAATTCAAAGCCAGTAAATAATAGGTCACATTAGCTGATCATAATGCAACAAACCACAAATTAATTTTAGTAGAAAACCTTAGAAATTTAAAAGCACAAAGTATTCTCTTTAATAACTCTTACGTCAAGAAGAAAATCAAAAGCATTGTGTAGAAAATTTTTAGAATATAATGAAAAGAGTAGAAAGTATGAGTTGTAGTTAAGGCTATAATCAGAGCCAAATTTATTTTGGAAAATCTTTATGATGGTAAATAATTCAATCTAAAAATAATGTTGCAATAGAATATTTAATGACATGGAATGATTGCTACTGTCTATGATGTAACTAAAGCTAGTTACAAACATTCTTTACAGCAATAGCTAATTTTTTTTTAAATTAATAGTCTAAGTGAACAATTTACTCTCGCATATTTTACCAAAAAATTGAGTGATGGTTTTAAGGGATAAGATAACATGATTCTCTTTCTCTTGCCTTAGGAATATGTTATTAATTTCTCTTTCAAAAATGTTACCTCAAAAAGAATTAAGATAAATGCAGGTATATGTGGAATAAATTAATTCTGAAGGAATATGTGTATGCGTGTACATGCATTTGTGGTTTTTATCCCATAAATGTGACAAAAGGATGACAAATGCTAATCTCTGTCAGGGCAGTTTACTGGTTTTCCAGTGTCCTTCTCCAGAGACATTGGAAAAGGGTTGGGGGACAGGAGCAAGAAGAGGAGGGAGAGACAGAGAGGAAGGCAGAGTGTAGGCCAGGTGAAGTGACCACTAGCTTCATGTACAATTCAAGAAGACCTGCTGAGGATTCAGTGAAGCAGTTTTTAGACCATCAAGAGCCACCATAGAAAATATAAGTACTTAGTGAGATACAGCTGAAGTATTCTGGGTGATACAACAGATGGACACATACATGGCAAAAACAATGATTTTCTGAACAAAAATTACTCTCCTTCTAATGAAAGGAAGTCCTCCGAGGAGATCTGGCAAAGCAACGAGGCACACTCCACTTCAGCGGCCCGGGTTCCAGGGCAGACCTAGACCACTTTTGGTCATTTTGTCGCAGCAGCTCTCATACAAATAGAGGGAGAGTGGCAACAGATGTTAGTTTGGGGTAAATCTTCCTCAGGAAAAAGAGGAAGATAGGCAATAGGTGTTAGCTCAGGGAGAACCTTCCTCAGCAAAAAAAAAAAAAAAAAAAAATTGATTTGTTTTCAGATGCATATCTGTGCCACATAGTATTTGAAATGTATTAACATTTTATTACTCTTTTAACAACCACATGAGGCAGGTATTGTTAATTCCATCTTAAGAATGACAGAATCAGGCTCATAGATGTTTAGTATCTTCTTCCAAGTTACACAGATTCTAAATTTTAAGATTAATTAAATTAAAATCCAGTTTGGGCAGTTTTGAAAACCACTGCTCTCTCTACTATTACTTCCTGCTTCCTAAATATTTTTCTTCCCCTCTATTTTCTTTTCTATCTCACCCGTTATGAAAATTGATCAGGATTTCATATGGAGGTAATAGAAACACACTATTTCAAACTTCATTCATGGAAAGTCATCTTTTTTTATTGTTAATTGAAATGTAATTTAAGATAAAAATGTTATTTTTAAGTCCAAATTCATCTTGACATCTTTGCAAATATTCTGTATTACACAAGACACAGCTCAGCTTTCAAAATGTTCAGGATGAAGTGCCGCAACCAATATCCACGCCTTACTCCTCGGTCTCCTGTGAATTATTAGAGTTCAAACAGGTTACTGAAAAAACTTTATGTATCTAAACACACCGTGTTCTGTATCAGTAGTCAGTATTTTAAATATTTTCTTCTTTTTTCTGGATCCCTTAAGGAAAGAGACTTTGCTTGTGCAAGCGTTTAGTTTAGGACTGAGCAACTTTCACACTTTTGACAAAAGCCCATTGATGGAGAGGTATTTGTCTCTACACATACACTGCTATAGACACACTAACTCCTTTCCTGGAAAACAATCTGGTTTCCAGGATATCCAATTAGAGAAAACGCATTTTATTTGTTCATGTCATTTCAGAGGCACTTACTTCTGAAGACCTGTAAGTAGTCTCTGATGTGAAGACCACGTCTGTTATCATTCCACAGAGGAGTTTACAATTTTTATCCTTTCTAAAAAGAATAAAGGGCTAGTCCTGATCGGTCCCCTAGGGTGAAGGATTTTTATGTAATTCAGTATTTATTTTTATATAAGGATTTTTCTGTCTCTTAAGCAATTTAGTTTCCTTGTTGACCTTTTCGTTAACGTGAGTGTCTGATTTTTTTTTTAATATGAAAGTGAATGTGAGAATCTTTTAATGGGCTCTCTACCACTCATCACAAAAATGTATAGGAAGTGAGATACTCCAGAAATGAATATTTTTCTGTTAACAAAATATATCTGACATAAAAGAGATCAAATAGGCATGGCACTTTGTGAAAGCGCTGGAGGTTTCAAAAAGCAAGCGCTCAGAGTTTACTGGAGAGTGTGCACCTTAGCGGGGTACTAATCTCTGCAGACTCCTAAACAAAGATAACTAACAGGCAGGTGACTTTGAGTGGGAAAGTGACATGACCTGCAGAAAGTACACAGTGCATTACTGCCCTGTAAGTCATCCCAAGCCACAATGGGTCTCGGGGTTAAAGGAGGAATCCTGCCATCCCTTCGTGTCATTTCCTGCCCTCTCTCTCATGCCAGTGACTCCTCAGACCCCTTCAGAATGACTGCACACTTCATCTTCTCCCCAGGCTGCATATCAGCGGACATTTGAATAACACAGAAATAGGAAAAGGTTCGATGTCTAGAGAGAAAAACAAACATATTTCAAATAATACTTTACATATGACACAAGGAACCTCTAAGATCTCATCTAGGATGAGTTCTCATGACCTAGTTCTCATCTAGGATCTCATTTCCCCCTTCCTCCCAGCTTAATCTGGCATATGGTGGTGATGCCACCACCATCCAGATGAGGAATTGAACTTTCCAGAGCTATAGTGCTTGACCAGTGCAGACAATATTCGAATTCGGTGTAAGGAAGAGATGGGGTCTGCCTCAGCCCATGCTCTATCTTTTAAACTACATTGCCTCTGAGTATCAGCCTCAGCAAATCCTGCTTAATCAGTGAAGCAGATGTTCATGAATTTCTACTTTAAAGAGGAAATATCAAGTATGAAGAATCACAGAGGAGAAGAGAGACAGAGCCCCTGTAAAATATTTCTAGCACGAATGCCTGGGCGCAGAGTATTTTCAGCTAACTTAGAAGATGTTCACTCTTCCTTAGAGATGCTTTGTTCTAATTCTTGTCTTATTTTCCCAACAGAATAGTGTATTCCTTCTACTTAACATGTTAGCCAATGCAGATGCAAAGAAAAGAGAGCACAGCCCATGGAAAATTAGCAGCCGTTTTATCCAGGGTTAATGTCTAGCTGCTCAGTGGACACTTGTTCAATTCACCACTGTAAAGGCAAATAGGCTCAAGCAAATCAATCAATGGATCATTTCAATTCCTAGATAGATCTCTTTCTGCTACTCCATACTGTCACTATTAATAAGGCAGGCAAATTAAGCTCTGTCAGCAGCAGGGGAGGCCGGGGGTAAAAAGAAAGTGCAGGCATAAAAGCTCACAAGTTACAAAAAGAATAAGCCACATGAGTCATTCAGCATCACTCTCCAACACTCTGACACTCAAAACTTGGTATATGTGGCTGTTTTGGCGATGTGTGTCCTTGTGTTTATGCATGTATGTACCTGAGACAGAGCCAGAGAGTAACAGAGACAGACAGCCAGACAAAATTACAATAGCTCTGGTGCAGGTTTTTTTTGCTTTTTTCTTCACAGTTGAACTCTACATCCAAATGCAACAGAGGGTCACTGGATGACCCAACACATCCAAAACTGTCACATCTGACAGGCTCTTGAATTGTTGGAAGATTTTTCAGATACGACCTATATGGAAACACAACCTTTGCCATCCCTCTATCCCCTCTCTGCCAAGAGAATCCCAACTCTTCCCCCGAGAGTATTCATCCACTCCACACATATCAGCACCTTTCAGGAAAAAGCAACATGAAGATTAACCAACATTACTGAGCACATCCCTTGTGCCAAGGCCTCTTCTAAACTGTTATATACATTAGCTCACTTAACTCTCTTTACAACTCTGAGGCATGGTCGGTTATTTCACATTTTACAGCAGAGAAAATTGAGGCTCAGAAAAGTAAAGTAACCCGCCCAGGATCACAGAAAGGATAACGCAGAGCTGAGATTTAAATGCAGCAATGTGGTTCCAGAACCTGCTTTCTTAACTATGAGAAAAATCTGGCTTTAGCAGAGCCCTCCATTAGTTCCCTCCTCTTTTTTGCACATCACAGAACTAAGCATCCCAGAGTAGGTGGACTCTGCCTTTGCCTAGGTACCAAATATAGAGGCTTGATCAAATTAAAATAGTGCAAGAATAGTGGTTCTCTTGCTATTGGTGCCTGTTCATCCTCTAGGCTCTAGATAAAGCTAAGGGGAAAAATCAAGAGCAGAGAGTTCACCACCCCAGGTTTTCTTACGCACTAGGAGCCACGCTTTGTTTCTCCTTCCATGTTCTTTGCTTCTTAATTTGAAATTGTGAGATTTTTTTTGGAAGTGTGTGGTATTTGTCTTAGGCATTCCTTGACACATAAAATACTTCTTTCTATAGACACATAAAACAGAAAGACCCTATTCCAAAAAACTATAATTATCCAAAGGACGAGGGCAATTGCTCCAATTCACTTATTTCACATGACTATAGAATAACATAAGAAGAGGGTGGAGGTTTTTTCTCCTTCTAGTTATTTTGGGACCTGACACTAAGCATGAAATGCAGTTCTCTCAGCAGTCCTGGATTGCTTTAAAGTTCTGTTGCAATTTTTACAGCCTGAAACTAATATACAACTCTAATTTCTACCCAGCTGTATGACAATAATGAAAAATGTTCTAAAATTTCAAATCAAATGTTATATGTTTCAGGTCAATGGATAGCTAAACTTTTCCTGAGTTTGAATTAGTGACTTTAATAAAAGGAAGATAATGGATGGGGGAAGCACATTATGAACGACCATAGATGATTCTCACTAATTTGAAGTTGCTAGTGCTTTTTGCGATATGATTTGGCCAATCTTTATTCCAACTGTGAGAGAGTAAGAGGAATCTTTATTTCTCATTTGATTTCCTACAAGGCATTGGCTTGTAAATCGAACACCCTACATGAGATTTTTGAGACTACAGGAAGTAAATGAAAAGGCAAAGAAAGAAAAAAATGAAACATAAATTACCATTAAAAATGTATTTTTGAACATAAAAACAACCATAGAATTTATTTTTATATTTTCTTTGCTGAGGAAGATTCCTCTTGAGCTAACATCTGTTACTAATCTTCCTCTTTTTTCTTGAGGAAGAGTCATCCTGAGCTAACATCAGTGCCAATCTTCCTCTATTTTGTGTGTGAGTTGCTGCCACAACAGGCTGCCAACAAGTGGTGTAAGTCTGTGCCCGAGAGCCAAATCTGGGCTACCGAAGTGGAGCACACCAAACTTAACCACTAGGCCATGCGGCCAGCCCATCCATAGAAATAGTTTTTAAAGGACACAATAAGCCATGTGAGTAATTTTCCATTCTACCTGAATGCACTAGAAAATAAAACTTGACACAGATTCCAGGGAGGCCTTGATCCAGATAAGAAGAGAATAATTACATGATAATTTTAAAAGAAGCTTAAAATCATTATATAATATATTGACTGGTACATTCTTAGACATAAGACCACATGGCAAATATATTTTATCCTTCTGTGACTTTAATACAAATAATTGTAGTATGTATCACTTTCAAAATTAGGTTTAAAAATTCTCTCTCATGTATTTATTTAGAATGTATTTCGTTTAATAGGAACTAATTAGTATTAACTGATGAATAGCAAAACATGTTTGTCCCTTCCCTCAAAATCTTTTTCTATCTAGCCTAGAATTTCATGTTACTGGGTTAAATGTCATGAGGTTCTAAGTTATAACACAATATATATCATCTAGCAATTATATATAAGTGAGTTCTTTGTCTTCTATGAAAATCTAGAAGACTGTATTGGAAATTTTTTAATTTATGTGGAAGCTAAGTGAGTACAGAACAGAGGATGCCAAAATCCTGGGAAGAAGATTTTGAGTGGAGTTTCCTTTTTGAGGAGAACTTCTAGCAGCTGAAGAACAAAAATAAGGGGCCGGCCCTGTGGCCGAGTGGTTAAGTTTGCACGCTCTGCGTCAGCGGCCCAGGGTTTCGCTGGTTGGGATCCTCGGTGCAGACATGGCAGCGCTCATCGGGCCATGTTGAGGCGGCATCTCACATGCCACAACTAGAGGGACTCACAACTAAAATATAGAATTATGTACTGGGGAGATTTGGGGATAAAAAGCAGAAAAAAAAAAGAAGATTGGCAACAGTTGTTAGCTCAGGTGCCAATCTTATAAAAAAAAAAATGAACAAAAGTGACCTTGAGTGTAAGCTGATGTCCGAACGAATATGGACTAAGAAAACCTTGTTGGATTGGTGTAAAAAACAAGTTTATCTACCTAATAAAGTTCCCTAGCATTATTTTTGGTTAATGCAACAAGCTGCCCATCTAAGGGTAGCTGGGATGTCAATATCTTTAATCATAGTTTGAATTTATTGATTGTCTATTCTATGTCAGAGATTCTATGGAGCATCTATCTTATATAGAATTTTTAACCCCATACTTCAAAGTGGGTGTTTCGCTTTGTTTTTACATCATTGCTAACTCCGTTTTAGAAGGTTTGTCTAGTACCAATCACATATGTTGTTGTATTACCATTAGAACCTAGTGTAGTGAAGTACAGTTGGGCTGTGTCTATTTGACTAGCTTGAGCCTAACTGAAAGGTACCGAGACACACATAGGTTAAGAAATTGGTGGCGTTACTCAGAGGCAGGCAGTGGGTAATGTTTGAGATACCGAGTCATGGCTTTGGCCACTAGGTAACCAAGCATTTCACTAAGCAACAGGTGATTTCTTGGGCAGTTGACTTATTTTTTACAGCCCAATGTTAATATTTGACATTTTCAATATATTCTATTTTTTTTCCCTAACACACTTAGGTGGTCTGCCCCTTTGTGGTGGCTTGTATTGTATTGGATCATGGAATCATTCCTATACTTTGGCAAGGTTAGTTGTCTGTATCTGAAAGGATGTCTCTATCTTCGAGCCAGACCTAAGACTGCAAAGGAGTGCCCATAGATCCAAGATTGGTCTAGAGTATGAGGACTTCCTTTCTGTAAAAACAACTTTTAGGGGCCAACCCTGTGGCCGAGTGGTTAGGTTCACGCGCCCCTGTTTGGTGGCCCAGGGTTTCGCCAGTTCGGATCCTGGGTGCAGACATGGTACCACTCATCAAGCCATGCTGAGGCAGCGTCCCACATAGTACAACCAGAAGGACCTGAAACTAGAATATACAACTATGTAGTGGGGGGCTTTGGGGAAAGAAGAAGAAAACAAGAAGATCGGCAATGGATGTTAGCTCAGGTGCCAATCTTAAAAATATATATATATATATATATATATAGTTTATCTTTTAAGAATCTCTTTCTCAAAGTCAAGGATACTGCTCAGAGCCAGGCATTAATAATCATAATACAACTTGCTTAAATGTATTATCGTAAGTATATTAAGCAGAAACATGTTTGAGACATCCACAAAAAGATTTTGACACTAGTAAGTATAACTCCAATTTAAAAATTATTTTTATTTGATTAAATACAAATACTTGAAAGTTAAAAAAATTTCAGGGTTTTTTTCTTTATGCTAATAAACTCACTTTCCTTTCAGTGTTTTTAATAGCTAATAAAAAAGCAATCTTGTAATCACTGGATTTAATTACTACAACCCAAGTTTACCCAAGCACAAACAAAAGTTAACGACATGTTTATCAATAGAAAACACCAACGAATATCTAGGTGTAGAGAGATTAGGAAAACTCAGGTTAAAAACAAAAATGCTCAATGAATCAAGATATAGAGTAGAATTTATAATAAGTTCCAGAATTGGTTTCTGTTCAGTGGATTATTTGCAATATTTAATATGTTTTTCAGGACATGTTTACTTCTAAAATTTATTTTTGAGAAGCTTCAGTGTGCCATAAAATTTACCAGATTCCTAGATATAAAAGATAAATACACCATAGGTCTTTACCCAAGGAGCTCACACTCAAATGTAGAGAACAGTATGTACACAAAGAATTCTCACAAAGTGGATCATGTAATGTAAACGAGGAGAAAGACAGTGAGAGCATGCAAATCTTGGGAATACATAAGAGGGCACCACTGAGTCACTTGGAGAATTAAGGATGAAATTTGAAATGGATCTTAAATAAGGGTGATTTTCCATGTAGATAAAATAGGGCAAAGTGTAATCTACAGAGGACTATGAACAAAGATCCAGTAAGTAAAGAAAAATGTGATGTTCCTGTATAGTTGTGGACCAACAGCTTTTGCTGCAAAAGAAATACGTGTAATGGGGATTACCAGCATTTTAATCCATAGAGGTTTGAAATCAGATTAAAAAATTATAAAAAGGTTAGGAGTTTGGATGTTATCAGGAAGTGAAAGGAAGCCAATAAGATTTTCAAATCAGGAGTGTGGCATAAGATTTGTTTCTTAAGAAGACAGCCTTGGAGGTACTCAACAAAAATGAAGACTGTCAATGTCTCTTATATACTTCCTCAAAGGAGGGGCTATATTTTTAAAAATAAATTAAAAACCTCTATTATGCTTTATAGGGACATAATAAATAGTGATTATTATTTATCTACGCTTCTTCTACAGTTAAGTAACGAAGACTATTTTAATTGGCTATTGCTTCACATTGATTTGAATATCCATTTCCTTCCCACTCAATAGAGCAGTTTCATCAGAAATAAACAGGGATGGCAGCTATTTTCATGGATGTTAATGATATATTAACTAATGGATTTTAGAAACAAATTAAAAAATTGAGGATGCTTTTCTTTCTCTCCCTATTCAAAAAAAAAAAAAAGAGAGGAGAAAATGTTGATTTCCATTCTTGTATACTTATCTATCTTGCAAAAAAAATAATAAAACCCTTTCTTCATTCATTCTATCAAGTAGAATTTTGTGTAAGAAACTATAATGTGCTTGTTTTGTGACTTCCTTAAGGAAAGACATGGCATAATTATAGATTACAAGGATGGATACACTATAAGGGCATATTTCTTATGAAAAAAGGCAATACAGTCATGTGCTGCATAATGACGTTTCAGTCAATGACAGATCACATATATGATGGTGGTCCCATAAGCTTCACGTGTGCCTAGCCTAGGTGTGCAGTAGGCTATACCATCCAGGTTTGTATAAGTACTGTAGAGGAAGAGGAAATTTTCCTCTACCCCTCTATGTTCTTCAGACTGGTCTAAGAATTAAATTGACATGAGACAGATTAACAGGAGAAAAACAACAAAAGTTTAATAACATGCACACATGGGAGAAACCCGGGAAAACCAAGTGTCTCACCTAAGTATCCAAAGCTCTCACCTTAAATACCATCCTCAGCTAAAGACAAAAGAAGATGTGGGGAGTAGAGAGTCAAGGACTTCAAAGGGAAGGAAAGCAATTCATAGGTAGGTTAAAAGAAGCATCCATCTGGAAACAAGTGTTTGGCCACACAGAAACAGAAGAACACAGAGGGGAGCCCAAAAAACAGGCTTTTCTAGGTTCCTCCCTGTCTACCGCCTTGTTCATGTTATGCTAAGGTGATAGCTTGCTTCTTAAGACAGGTTTTATTATCTGAATTCTTTTAGATACTTAAGGAAGAGGTAACAAAAAAAACTTTCTGAGTATTTTATATCTTAAAAATAATCAGCCTAAAATAATCCTCATGTTAAAGAGACACATTTTGGAGCGGCAAATTTTGTTTCCCTTCAGTACACTATGATGTTTGCACAATGACAAAATCATCTAACAACACATTTCTCAGAACATATAACTGTCACTAAACGACACAGGATTGTATTATTAAGCAAGTTAAAAAAACTATTATTACACATGGAGTGTGATTGATCACTAGCCTCTATACTTTTAAATAAGTGCACTAAAATGAAGAAATGAATTAATGCATAAAGTGATATGCCATTTGGTGTTTCACAACAATGATAATGTCCATTTCCAACTCTTGTGATAAACATGTAAAAATGACAGATCCATATTCGGAATGTTCTCCTCTCATTTGAATGGAAGAAGACTGTCAAAGATAAGATGGCATGCAGAAAGAATGCAAGATTAAACAGCCAAACATTTCTAGCAGCACAGATAATTTACAGAACATCAAAGCATGTGTTTTACTTTCAGTAAAATAATGAAAATCTAAAATTTAAATGGAAAGAGCAACATGTTGAAACTTTAAAGGAATTTTAAAGTGACATATTTGCAGATCTATCGAACAAAATAACAAGCTGTTCTTTAGTAGAAGTACAAATATGAATTAATTTCTAATACTATCTATCTGCAATCTAATCAATTGCAGAATTTAATAAACTGATTTACACCTTTTTTTCTTATCCACTCACTTACAGACTTTGCCATATTTGAACCTGGTACTCTAATGAGTCTTATATAAGGCATTGAACTATTTGGTATGGGGCAAGGGGCTGTAATAATCCACATCTACTGTGACCTCACAAAACCTTATAAACCATTACCCAAAGTCCACTGTTCTATCTAACAGGTATATGTATTAGTAATACATGCAATGATAGTCAGATGGTCTCTATACATCTTGATTTTTCAACACTATTCTATGATGTTTGCTTCTGATCTCTTCAAATTGCCTCTTGTCCAGAAGACTATAATCTCTCTGAACCTGTGAAAATATTACCCTTTGGTAGCAGAGAGCACATAAGTTATAGCCACAGGTGGTCCTTCAGGTTTTCATTTACACAGAACTGCAATTTACCTACCATTTATTGGTCTCTCTTAGAAGCTGATTTTACTGTGATTTGGAGAAGTGGGGATTGATATTCAAAATATTTAAACAACCATATCTAACATAGACTCTGATTTAAGGTTTCACAAAATGACAAGGCAAATGACTGAGAATAGCTTGTTCACAAAAATAAGCTACTCTGTTTTAAATAATCCTACTAAAGGAAACATATTCAACATTTAGAACAACGCGCATCTTTAAGAGTTTTCTTTATTTCAAAAACATGGACTGCAGTGCCTGAGGAATAATTACCATAATTAGCCTTGTAGCATACCTAAATAATTCAGTATTTCAAAAAAACCAGTAATGTTCTCTTACAACAGGTAAGAATTATAACTGGATGGGCTAAGATAACCGATTCCACACTCTTAGATTTCTAAGTTCTAATCACCTTCATGTACTCTTCCCATCCTTTATCTTCCTCAGTACGCTCTGGATGATATTTAAAGCAGGTTTAGAGTGTGATAGGAGATATAAGTGTGTACAATGGAGGTAACCAGCCCCTTGCTAAAGAACACGTCTATCTTGGTTTTTAGGTGTGTTCATATTTTACAAAATGTTATTGAAATTATTCAACTGCTATCTAAAGATAAAGACATTATCTTGTAAAATGTTACATCTATTATAATGGACCTATTCAATCAACTTATTTTAAAATTGAGTAGATTAGACCTACTCAATTTAAGGGAGCTAATAACAGTTAATTATGATATTGACAGATATAAAAATTATATGTGTGGGTTTTTGGTAAAAAAAATATATTTGTGTAAACATAAAATGTCATATCTCTAGCGGACTCTGATATATATTTTCCAATTTATCATTAAATCATATACAAATAAAAAATGATGAAAATTTAAAATAAGATTGAGAACTAAGACAGAGAGAGAATCTTTTTACAAATTTTGGATACCCTCCAAAGCATTAGACAAATAAAGCTTGGAATAAATATGCACAGTGTCATGAAATAGTGGTCCCTAAAAGCAATTTGGCAAACATTTAATCCCTCCCTTACTCTCCACTAATTTTCAAAGACCCAGGAACTGTATCCGCTGGAAAACTGGCCAGCCAGTTTCATTTATGGTTCTCAAACATCTTATGCAAGATCACAAAATTAGTATAAAATGTTATAGCATTTCAGTAAAAAGAATTTTTCTGATTGTAGAAATATATATTCCTAATTGATACTATTAGTAATAGGAAATATTCCCCAAGGGACATAAGAATTCCTGAAACTTATGTGCGACGTAATATAGAGCACCGATGGATATATACAAACCTATTCATACTAAAAACAAAACAGATCAAGGTGTAAGGATCCAATATGAAATTAAGGATTGAGGTACAGAAAACTGTATGAAATTAATATACAGCTCTCTGTTCTGAGAGATCAATAAGCAAAAGGCAAGCATGAAATTATACAACTTAAATAATATCATTATGAGGGTTAATATATTGAAAGTTATACCATAGAAACAAATAATACATTTTCATACCCAAAGCCCATAACACTGTAAAATTTTTGTGCAATAGTCAACAAAAAAACTCAATTTGTCTCATAAAGTAAAAATAAATTCATGCAATTAAATTAGAAATTAATGAGTTGTTTTTAAAAGTCACAAATCAACAACGCAAAAACAAAAACAAAAAAACCAAAGCATAGCATTCTCTCTAATAAACCTAAGGCTAAACTAGACAACAAAATAGAAAATAAAATCTATTTGGAAATTATCAACAAAATCAGAACTGTATCCATCAGAACTCACGGAATGTAGCCAAAACTATACTCTGAAGAAATGCCATGGACTTAACATGTTTCGTTATGAAACAAAAAAGGAAATTTTATCACATTTAGTAATATAAGTGGTATAAGAACATATATTTAAGGCAAAATATAAATTAACAAAAATTAAACAGAAAAAAATAACTGAAGCAGTAATAAGAAATCAGGAGACAGTGTATTTATATTCAATAAATACTTCTTAAAGCCCTCTTTGTTAACAATGATAAATATATGCAAACTTCCTGAAAACAAAATCAAGAGAAAAGAAGAGATAAGTATACTGGACAGCTGTGCATAAGAAAAATGTTAAGAACATACAAAAGTAAATGATTTATAAAACTGTAAATAGAAACATTGCTCTTTTACTTTATTATTTAAATTTTCTATTTTTATCACTTTGCAAATAAGTTGAGAATTTCTTACAAATTAATTTCTAAAGAATAGAAATTTTCAAAACTGTTTCATGAGGACTATATAAATAAATCCTTGACCATAGCAGCTATATAAAAGTGAGTTGAGATGTACCTTCCCCAAAAGACATAGGATCCCAAGAATTTTAGGTGTGAATGACATAAATGAAGTATCTATTTTTTTTTTTTTAGAGGAAGATTAGCCCTGAGCTAACTGCTGCCAATCCTCCTCTTTTTGCTTAGGAAGACTGGCCCTGAGCTAACTTCCATGCCCATCTTCCTCTACTTTATATGTAGGACGCCTGCCACAGCATGGCTTGCCAAGTGGTGCCATGTCTGCATTGGGGATCCAAACTGGAGAAACCTAGGTCGCCAAAGCAGAACGTGTGACCTGAACCACTGCACCACTGGGCCAGCCTCCATAGTATCTATTTTTAAGGACTTTAAATTATTGAGTTGGGCTGGCCCTGTGGCGTAGAGGTTACATTCAAGTGCTCTGCTTCAGCGGCCCAGGGTTTGCAGGCTGGGACCTACACACTGCTCATCAAGCTATAATGTGATGGCATCCCACATACAAAATAGAGGAAGATTGGCAAAGATGTTAGCTCAGGGACACCCTTCTTCAAGCAAAAAGAGGAAGATTGGCAACAAGTTTTACTCAGGGCCAATATTCCTTGCCAAAAAAATAAAAACAACTTATTGAGGAATACAGAAATTATGGAAAGTTTCATAATGCATTTAACAAAACTAGTTTAATTTTGGTGGTAAAACCGACAAAGGAAAAAAAAAGAACTAATTAATTTTCTTTACAGATACAGATTCAAAATATTTAGTATTTTATAGCCAACTTCCTTCAGCTATATATTACCATGATATTCCATAATAAAATAGTTTCTAGTGATAAAGCGACAATGGTTGAAAATTATAAAATAAGTCAGCTTGATTAATGAGTTAACAGAAGTCATCTCCATAGATATGGCATAACTATATGATACACTTCAATATGCATTTCTTACAAACTCATCATAAACCGGAAGAAGTAGAGTATTTCCTTAACATGCTAAAGAATTTACAAGTAAAAGCAGCTGCTGTTCTTGTCAATAATCATGGACTACTGAAAACCTGCCAAGCTTTTGCCTGTGAGTTTAGAGAATCTAAGTGAGGAAAAATAAACTAGATTTAAAACACGTAGAGACAGAAGTGGCTTTAACAACCTCATTTGTTTTGTTTTGTGTTTTGCTTTTTACCCCCAGGCAGTCCACTCCCTAGATCTCTGCTACCAAATCATCCTTGGTCTTGCTCATGGCTGTCAGTGGTTCTTCTCTAAGTTGTGGATGATGAGTAATGACTTGTGCTAGTGCTCCTAGATCCACAGTTCCCCAACATTTAGATACTTCTAGTCATTCTATAGGCTGAGACCTGTGGACTGGGTAGGGAGGCCCTCAGAAAGGAGACCAGCAGAGGATTAGAAGCGAGGCTCTCTTTTCCATTACTGCTTCTTTTTCCATTACTCTAAGAACTTGTTACAGAAAAGTCCCCAAGTCTGTGCACTGCCCTCCCTCCTTTCTTTTTATTTTGCATGGTCCAGGCCACAGATTATCCTTCAAGACTGTGGTTGCATTTTTTAACAGCTTTACGGAAGTATAATTTACATACAGTGTGCTGCACATATTTAAAATACACAATCCGATAAGGTTTGGCACATGTATACACTGGTGAAACCACCACTACAATCAAGATTGTGAATGTATTCACCACTCTCAGAAGTTTGCTTGTGCCCCTTTTCAGTCTTCCTACCAACAATCCCCTCCAGTTCCAGGAAAACACTGATCTTTTCTCTATCACTATAGATTAGTTTGTATTTTCTAGAGTTTTATACAAATGGAACCACATAGAATGTGTCCTTTTTTGTTTGGTTTCCTCCGCTCAGCATAAATATTGTAAGATTCACCTATATTGTAGTATCAATCATAGGTTCCTTTTTATTTCTGAATAGTGTCCCATTGCATGGATAAACCAGAATTTGTTTATCCATTAATCTCTTGATGGGCATTTGGGTTGTTTCCAGTTGTTGCATATTACAAATAAAGCTGCTATGTTCGTTTATGTACAAGTCTTTGTATGAGCACGTGCTTTCATATCCCATGGTGAAATACCTAGAAGTAGAATGGCTAGGTCACTTGGCTAGGTTCATGTTTTTTTAAGAAACTGCCAAATGGTTTTCCAAAAGGATTTTACCATTTTACATTCTCACCAGAATTATATGAAAGTTCTAGCTCTTCCACATCTTTCCAACACTCAGTAAGATCCGTCATTTCCATTTTAGCTATTTCTCTCAGTCTGTGGTTTCTATTTTCATTCCCTTAACAGTGCCTTCCCAACAGCAGAAGTTTTAATTTTTATTAAGTCTAATTTATCACTTTGTTCTTTTGTGAATCATGCTTTGCAAAATCACAAAGATTTTCTCCTATGTTTTATTCTAGAAGTTTTATAATCTTAGGCCTATGATTCGTACAATTAAAATGGTATGAAGTATGAAGTGTTTTACTATTTTATTATTTTGCATATGGATATCAAACATCATTTGTTGAAAAGACTATGCTTTCTCTCCTGAACTGTCTTTGCACCTTTGTCAAAGGTGAGTTGGCTATATATGTGTGGGTTTATTTCTGGGCTCTGTACTCTGTTTCATTGATCTATTTATTTTCATGTCAGTTCCACACTGCATTGAATACTAAAGCCTTGTAAGTCTTGAAATGAGGTAATTTGTTCTCTAACTTGTTCTTCTTTTACAAATCTGTTTTGGTTATTCTAGGTCTTTTGCATTTCAGTATGAATTTTAGTATTTCAATATCAATGTGTCATTTTCCACAAAAAAATACCCTGCTGGATTTTGGTTGGAATCATCTTGATTCTGTAGATCAATCTAGGGAGAACTTAAATGGTAAGAATATGGGTCTTCCAATCTATGAGCAAATTATGCCTCACCTATTATATCTTTTTGATTTCCCTGTGCAATATTTTGCAGCTTGCAGAGTACAAGTCTTGGGCATTTTTGTCAGACTTATTCCGAAGCAATTTATATTTTTTGATGTTGGATAAACAGCACTGCTTATTTAAATTTTTGTTTGTTGTTAATATAGAAATACAATTGATTTCTTGTGTAATAATACTATACCCTGTAACCTTGCTAAATTCACATCTGTGAATTTTTTTTCTTTTTTTTTTCATGATGCCATTAGATTTTCTACATAGACAGTCATGTCATCTGCAAATACAAGTAGTTTTATATACTTCTCTCCAACCTGGATGCCTTTTTTTTCTTATTTTGCCACATTGCATGGGCTAGAACTTCACATTGTGTTGAACAGATGGAGAAAACAGACACTCTTTTCTTGTTCCTGATCTTAGGATGAAAGCACTCATTTGTCACTATTATGTATGATGCTAACAAGTGATTTGTCATAAATGTCCTTTATGAGGTTGAGAAAGTTCCCTCCTATTCCTAGTTTGCTCTATCTTTACTAGAAATTTATGTTGGATTTTGTCAAATGCTTTATCTTCATGTACTAAGACAATTCTAGGTTAATTATATCATATAATGAATTACGTCAATTGCTATTCAGATGCTAAGCCAACTATGTGTTTCTGAGATAAACCCCACTTGGTCATGGTTATTCCTTGGGGGCGATGATCTGTTAAAATGTGCGTAGAAATTTTATACATATGATTATTAGGTATGTTTGCCTGTAGTTACCTTTTCCTTTAATCCATCCATTTCTATTATCAGTGTAGTCATTATCTCACTGAATGAGTTGGAAAATGTTCCCTCCTCTCTAGTTTTCTCTTGAGTCCTCTTCAATTTGTGCAGAATTTGTATTATTTCTTCCTTCAATGGGTAGTAGAATTTACCAGAGATGCCACTTACATCTGGAGTTTCATTTGTGGGAAGGTTTTTAAGCACATATTTAATTTCTTTAATAAACATAGGGATGTTCAAGTTATCTGCTTCTTCCTGAGTAAACTTTAGTGGCTTGTGTCTATCAAGGAATTTGTAAATTACATCTAAGTTGTAACATTAATTTCCAAAAAGATGTTTGTAATATGCCCTTAATATGCTTTTAACACCTTGAGAATCTAGAGTGATCTCACCTCCCTCATTCCTGATATTGGTATTTGTGTATTTGTACTCTTTTTTTGCAGATCAGTCTGCCTAGAGTTTAATCATTTGTATTAGTTTTCTCGAAGAATAAACTTTTAGTTTCATCAATTTTATTATTTTTCTGTTTTTACTTGCTTGATTTCAACTTCTATCTTTATTAATTATGTTATTCTGCTTAGTTTGGGTTTGATTTGCTGTTCTTTTTTATAGTTTATTATGGTGGAAGCTGAGGTCATTGACTTGAGATCTTTATTCTTTACCAATATAGGCATTTAGTGCTACAGATTTCCCTCTGAGTATTGGCTGCAGTTTTGAAATTTTTTCAGAGCCTATATTCAAGATCTTTTTCCACATTTCCCTTATGTTGCACTTTTCTATAGCTTCAAGAAGTTAAGATGACAAATATTTTAAGTTTGGTTCTACATCCACATTCACACACACACACATACTATATAGATACACAGATTTATATGAAATTTTATATACGTATACAGAGAAAGAATAATTATAATCTTATTTATCTTTTATAATGACATATTCCAAAATAACACCACATATCCTGTTCTATGGTTAAAATGTTGATACAGTAATAGACATCACCAAAAATTAGCGATATCTGGATGAAGAGGTGGTATATTACAAGCATAACATTACTATAGTAGCCATCACTACTGTGTGCCAGAGACTATATTATGTCCTTTACCAAATGATGGCTTCATATTACCCTATAAGGTACAAATGGTATAAGTATTTTATAGATAAGAAAAGAAGTTGACACAGGCTACATAGTCTGCCCATGATTCCAGAGTTAAAGATGGCAGGGCTAGTGTTTGAGCCCAGGTCATTTTGACTCCGAAGTATTTCTACACAGAGAAGAAAAAATATCATTTTCTTTTTAATTTCAGCCTCTCCATTGTACCAGTATGTCTATAGAATTTGTTCAGATTTCATTACTTGTGAGCCTCAAACTCAATTGGAAGAAATCTTTCATCGAGAGTTTAACCATATCTCTCCCATATAATAGGAGAAAATTCTACCATCCGTGAAAATTGCTTCCTCCAATAGAGCAAGTCATTTGAAAAACTATCTTCTTAGAGATTGTGGAAAATTACGAAATGTCTCTGCCAATCCCCAAGTTTTCCCTGAGGCTAGTTTCCTCTCGTACATTTCCATTTTGTGTGTTCAAAACTTTTTATTTGCTTTTCAGTTTCCCCTTGATTCTTGCCTTACAGGTTGTCCAACGTTGAACTGAGTGTAGAAATTCTCTTACTAGGGTTTCTTCTCTTTTCCATACATATACTAGGCAAACAAACAAAGTCATAGCCTTAAATTCACTGATGTCCAACTAAGCATTAAATATTTGTAGGACTGCTTGGTGCTAGTTGTGTTTCCCAAACCCAATTACTTAGGAACCTTGTGAAAAGATGTATTTTCTCTGCCATGAACTTGCTTCTCCTCCTGTAAAATTCTCCAGGTCTACAATATTACTATGGTGGCAACAAAACAGTTCATTTCTTCTTCTCTTTCTTTCCTGGAACAGGATATTGCTGTTTTATCTGTACAAACCTGTCAGTCCTTTAACCTTGGTTAAGAGTCATGATAAAGCAAAGCATATCATTCACGTCATCAACAAAATCCTGACACCACTTTGTTAAAATCTTACACACCAAATTTCTTTCCATTTTGAAATGAGCCTTAGTTTACTTCAGAGACACCTGCCAATCTCTGCATAGATTACCCCTTGCTCCCTACATATGACATCAAACTCTTGAAGTGTTAGGATCACTAATGAATCATCCTCTGCTACAGAAATGCACCTTTCTTCTCCAAGATCAGATTTTCTGTGCTACATCAACAGTTCTCAACCATGGTTGATTTTGCTTTTGCTCCCCTCAGGGTTCATTTGGTATATCTGGAGACATTGTAGGTTGTCACAACTTGGGGGTGGGAGTTGAAGCTGGCATCTAATGGATACAGGCCAGGCATAGTACCTACAATGTTCAGGTCAGTCTCCCATATCCCCCACTGCCAATTATGTTGCCTCCAATGTCAATAGGCTTAGGTTGTGAAACCCTGTACCAGATCTTTCCTACTTTAGGAGTTTAATTTTTTGTATGGAAACGTGTCCATGGGCAGCAGAGCCATCTCAGCATTTATAAGTCCCTGAGGGAACTAGAACTGGTTCTAGTTCTCTACACACTGACCTGAGCCTACCCAGCTATGCCAGATTTTAATTGTGTCTCTGGGAGGCAAGGAGATAAAGTCATGATGGGAATAAAGAATGTAAAAAAAGCCTCAAAGCTGCCAAGTTCTGCCATGGTTTTAATTCTTAATCTTAGCTTTGGTAAATTGGAGTGGACAACCCATAAATCACAAAGACAGCTTTCAAACCTTTAAAGCTCACAGTCAGTCCCTCTAACTAGGTAACCAAAAAAGACTTTGGACTAAATCTATTTTAATTGTCCAGAAGTGTTAAAATCTTGAATGCCTTCACAGATACTATGCAAACTGTTGGTTTTCACTAATTGCTAATCTTTATTTATTTATAGATGTTGCTTCAGATACCACTACGTTACTTACCTCTCTTGACCTTGAAGGCATGAGTTGGCCTAGGCTTCATGAAGTGCAACCCATGGACAAATTTGAACAGAGGACCTGCCTAACATTTTGCCCCAAACTCACATGCTTATTTTGGCTTTCTTGGTCTCTCCATTCAAGAGTGTAAGAGCTGTAGGAAGCTTAATAAAAGACACTAAAGAAGAAACTGATACTTCTCTCTATATCTTAGAGCAATGTAGCTAAGTCTACTTTCCCAGAGTAGGCATACTTTCATGTGAGGATTGCTGCACTTTATTGCATCCTCTTCCTGCAGAAGAGTCTTATTATCAGCTGTAAACACTTCTCCATCACTTTGAACAATCCATCTTTTTGGCCCCAATCATCCAGAGTAATGCTTTTCCTCCTCAGAACAACGGTGGAGGTAAGTGAGGGGGAAGTTGTTGAGTACCCTCAGAGCTTCCCAGTTTGTCAACAGCATTTTAGAAGTTTGTCCAATAATACAGAATAAAGAATGTGAATTTTAACAATTGAGAGCATTGAGAGAGAATGGATAAATAAATAATGTACTATTTATTAAAACAAAGAAAACATACTGAAACATATGGAATTAACATTTGAAATATTATTGTTTCTGGCTGGAATAGACACATTAAAAAAATACAACCCCACCCACAAGCACACAAATCTGCATTAGCTGATGATAGCAAAAAACAGGTAGAAAATATTCAAAAAGAAAAATTCCTTATGTTCATGTGAGGAACAAAAATCAGAAACTAATTATCATATTATATATATAAATAAATTTTGCCCTATATGTAGAACATTTTAGCATTTCACTGTATACTTAACTCACAAATAGAAATTAAGATAAGCAGAGCTTTACCATATACCATGATGAAAGATTTAGAATTTAAAAGATATTAATCACTCCAGGTAATTCTTTAAAAATAACACAATTCTGATAAATGTATCAAAGAAATTTTATTAGGGCACTGACATAGTAATTCTAGAGGTCTTCTCCATATCCCAAGCATCTCACTTGTCTACCACTAAACAACCTTTTTAATAAAGTAAAAACACAGAGGTAGATCTTTATTTACTGTCAAAGGGAAATGTCCAAGATATATTACATGAAACAAATAAATCCAAAAGCATACAAACAGAATTTAGATCAGTACAGCTAGTATAATATTATTTGAGAAGAAAAATGTATTCCTTTATATATGCATAGAAAATATCTATAAGAATACAGAGCAAGGTGTTAACAATGATTTATTTCTAGAATATGGTTCTGGAGAGGATAAAAGGCAACAGAAAACAAGATGATGGAAAAGAACGACTTATATATATTTATAGTGACTTTTATAATTAAATACAGACACTGGATGAAAAGGATACCCAAAAATATGTTAAAAATATGAATAATGAAGTGTAACTTAACCGATTATATTACTTAAGCAGTATGGTAAAAGCATTAGGAAAATAAAAAGTTTAGCAGAAGAGCATGTGTATTCATATATATATATATATTTGTATACATATTGAAGCATATACGTGAATATATAATCCATACACATTAAACATAAATATATGTGCATAAAACTTTAATATATGTGTCTGTAAGTATTTAATGTTTTGTAAGTTAACGAATATAACATTTCAAAGTTGTGAGTGAATGACAAATGAGTTTGAGGAAACAGGCAAAATTTTTGACATTAAAAAGTTAGTTGAATTAATGATATGCATGCAAAAAATAAAACCATGAAACCATTAGAGAAAAATAAAGATGAATATTTATTTGATATTTTCTGGAGGTAACCTTTGCACCATACAATAAAGGAAGAAATATTAAAATATAGAGTAATTTAAATATGTGAAATTAACTTTCTAATTATACAACCAAAATCCCACTTAAAATAATTAAACAACGAATGAGAAGCTCTGACAAAAACATCTTTGATCTTTATAGAAGCTAAAGAATTCATAGACTAATTTAAAACCCAGGTTAAGTCAATAAAAATTATGAACTCACAAAGAAAATGAATTTAAAATACAGAAAGTAAAATTAACAAAGGTCAAACAAATGTAAGAAATTACACATATCATTAGTAATCAAAGTAATGAATATTAAAAAATCCACAAAATACTTTTTGATCTAAATTGGAATAGATCACTGCCAAAATTTTTTTAAACGTTGAAGTGCAGAAGATGGATTGAGATACCAAAATAAATTTTTAATCATTAAGTATATTTGGAAAGACACCAGTCAGAGGTGGTCATCTTTATTTTCTATATTCCAAAAATGCTGAAACCACCACCAAAACAAAACTGGAACCCATGCACAGTAAAGTAACATACAATATTATCCACTAACTAAATTATGTTGTAGATGAATGATTACTGATGGATAAATATGTTCACAATATGTTAAATAAATGGCAGATTATAAATGACTTGCTTCTATTAATTTTGTGCAACAAAAATACACAACTATGCTATAAAATGGTAATAAAATTTAGATAAAGGTATTTTCTTGTTTTTGCCCTTACATATTTTGTCATCTTGAACATAAACTTGTATAATAAAATGGCATATTAATGAAAAAAGTCTGTGAGGAAAATGTATATTAAAAAATAGGCCACATTGAAGTCTATACCTAAAATTAATCTATCGTATTGAATTTTAAATAATGAAATAAACTTACAATTCTTTGAGACAAAATTTATAAAGAAATTTGCCAAAGAAGAGAGTTTATTTTTAAAAGACAGCAAATAAAGAGAGTAAAATTTGGGAATGCAATCATTTATTCTTTCAGAAAATATTTATTAAGTTCCTACTCTATACAAGACATGGAGTAAGGCATTGGAGATATAAAGTCAAGGAAAAACAGTTATATTATCTTCCCTTGGGTAGATTATATTCAAATTGAATCATGGATATTAATCAAATCATAAAAAAGAAGTGGTGGTAAGCAAGAATAAAATAGTGTGGTTTGACAATGCAAGGATTTCAGCAATGGCTTCCTGAGGAGGTGATGAATTGGAATTAACCAAGTGGATGGAGTGAGTAGCATTCTAGGGCTGGGCTTTACAATGCTGTCGTCAAAGGAGAGAACATGACAAATAGGAGGGAAATAAAAGGAGGCCAGTGTACAGAACGTGTAGGTTTCCTTGGATGGAGATTTGAGAGGAGGGGGAGTGTGAGGTGAGAAGAATCTGTGAAGGCTGGGCCAAGTTATTCAGGGATTTAAAGGTCATGTTAAGGGTTTCAGTTTTCATCCTAGGAACAACAGAACTCCACTAAACCGTTTTAAATAAAGGAGGTTGGCATGATCAGCTTTCATTTTGAAAGATGCACCATGAGGGCAGTGTAGAAGATAAATCTAATGGAGAAGGATTTGAGTTAGGGAGACTAAATGGGGCAAAAGGTGGCACTAGTGGAGGCAGAAATGTACAGATATGACAGCCACTTCACAGGTAAAATCAATAGGACTTCAAGATGGATTGCTTATGAAGTGTGAGGGTGAGAATGGGGTCAAGGATGATGCCTAAGAATCTGACTTGCAGAAATGGATAGCTTCACTCACAAGACAAGAACCACCAAAAGAAAATCAGGCTTGGAAAGAAAGACCATGGTTTGGTGTGACAGGGGATTTAAGGTATCTCTTAAATATCTAAATTCAGATGTCAAATAGGAAATTGGTATACATGTGGGGAGCTCAGGGAAGAGGTCAAGCAATAGAGAAATAACCATTCATTGTTAGTAAAAAATAAATGGCAAAGTATCTTGCATATGTAAATGCAATCATCCAAAGAGAGAGAGAAAAAAAGAATACAGTGGCATAAGAGGAGGTGCAAGGATGGAGCCATAGGAAAACATAATTTTCAGGTAGAGGAATTTGAGCTTACAAAGGATATGGAAAAGGAACATGCTGAAATGCAGAGGGAATGGTCCATGTCTATCGCGTATAGAATTCCAGGGAGGAGAACATTTGAAGAAAAAGTAGAAGACCAAGTGTTGAATGTTACTGAGATATCAAAGTGAAGCAAAGAATAAAAAAAGAATTCATCTAACTTAGTGACAATGAAGTCAGTGGCAAACTTAATAAGAGCTATTTTGATGACTTGGTAGGCTCTGATGACAGTTTGTAATGGGTTGAAGAACTGACAAATTGTTGAGGGAATGTAGACCAGGATAGAGTCTTTTGGAAAGATTTTCTGTGAAGGGGAAGGATAAGATAGGGCAGTAGTCCCAGAAGATAGCGTTAGGAGAAAATTCTATGCTGTTCATTTTTGGTGGGTAAGCCTCCAGCACGTCCAAAAGCCTACGGAAATCATCCAGATTAGGAGTCAGCAAACTACAAGACATGCGCCAAATCCAGACTTGGACATGTTCCTGTAAATAGGGTTTTGTTGGGATACAGATGTGCCTGCCCTTTATATATTCTCTATGGCTGCTTTCACGCTACATTGGTAGAGTTGAGTAGTTATGACAGAGACCATATGGCCTACAAAGTCTAAAATATTTACTATATGGTCTTTTACAGAAATATTTTGCTGACCCCTGATCTAGCTCAAAAAAAATAATTTGGCTGTATTAGAAAGTGAAAGGTAAGATAAGGATGACAAGGTAAAAATCAGTTAGAATGTCTGGGAGTTTTGTTGGGTTCATTCAGACATAGGTGATGTTATACCTTGGGAAGTAGAACAGTGATATAATTCCCTATCATTTGAAGGTAATTCTCCTCTGCTTGTTTTTAAAAAAATCAATAAATTTGAAAATCTTCAGCAATTATGAAAATTATGAAAAATTATGAAAAAATTATTATGAAAAAGTTATGAAAAAATTAGGAAAAAGAATAAATTAACAAAATTAAAATACAAAAACTAAGTCTTGAGGAATTTTTACATCTTTAAGAAATTTACATTCTTAAGGAAAAGTACATCAAATGATCTAACAATTTTATTCTAATTATAAGATTATGGATCAAAGAAACTCAACTGCCTCATTTATCGTTTCTAGGATAGTGGTCCAAAGTGATTGAATGGACAAGTATATGACTAGAGAAGATATTTAAGAATAAATAATTATTATATAAAATAAATCATTATATATGCTAGATTTTCAGTGAAATGGCTATTTTTCTAGGAAACTACAATTCAACATTCTGATTAAAGGACATAAAAAGACAAACAGATTTACATAAGATTTATAATGTTTTCTCAGTATTATATCCAAAAAGCGCCACTACAAAGGCCGTTTTTGGTGGATATTTTATTAATATCAAAGAAAAGATAATGTCCATATTATTTTAACCATTTCAGAGCTAGGAAAAGATAAGTTATTAAATACAAGTCAATTGATAAAGAGAGCATAATATTGACCCCTCCCTTATTAGTTAAGAGAGATTCAAAAATAGAAAATAAAATAAAATAAACCAAATGACAGTTGATCTAGGAAAAGATATTATGAAAGAAACAACATAATTTATTCCAGAAATACAAATAATATTGAAATGAAAATATACAATTCATGAAACCAATAACTAAAAGGTGGAGGAAAAAGATATACCTCACAAAAAGAGAACAATTGAATGCCAAACAGTCATTTAGCAAAATTTAATGTCCACCCTGATGTTTATTTTATAAATGAGACTATAGGCATGAAAAATATGATAAAGTTTTATCTAAAACAAAGTATTTTATCCACTATTGTAAACACAAGCATTGAGCCCACTTGTAACACCTACTAATGTAGGTACACAATACATTTTTGTTGAGTAAATAAGTGAATGAATAAATAAAATGATAAAATGGACAAAGACACAGGAGGCAGCCCCATCAAAATTAGGAGCCAAAAAAATGTTGCTCTAAATCACCTTCATTATTTAATATTTTTCTAGAAGATTCAGTCACTACAATATACAAAAGTAAGTAAATAATAAATGTAAGTATTAGAAAGTTAACATATTTTGTGTTTTACAAAATTATTGTTGAACTGGAAATTTTAAAAATGAACTGAAATCAATGGATTGGTAAAAATGTTGATAATAATTATATATGCATATATGCACACATAGGTTCTTACATATATATTAGAATTTTAAAATAAAGCATATAAACTCATCTTTATTAGGGACATGGTTATTACAAGGTTATTACCAAGGGAGCTCTATGCCATTTTTATGCCACCTATAACATTTCCTTTTGACAACTGTAGAGGTTTCAATTACTTCTAAATTGAGTCACAGATCCACATAATCTCAGTCAAAAGACCATAAATGTGCATGTCTGTGTGTGTGTGTGTTCTGGGGGGAAAAAAAAGAGAGAGGGGGAAGAGAGAGATGTAAAATTTTATTTCCAATCAAAATAGCAAACAATAACCAAGACAATTTTTAAAAATATATGTGTAATTTAGTAGTAGGAATAAAGACACATTTATAAAAATTAAAATATATTTTTAAAAGTATAATAGTGTGAAAATACGGTTCTGGTACAAGAAGAGAGAGTGAATCCGTGGGAAGAATATAAAAAGCACAAAAATAATGTGGACACATGAACATTTTACATTAAGTAAAACGCTGTAAAAATTATCATTCCTTAGTGAGAAAAACAAGTTAGGTCTATATTTCACATGATATACTAAAGGATAGTTTAGATGGATTGAAGAATTAAACATAAAAATAAACCTCTAGAGGAAATGATCAAAAGATAGTGAATGTTTACTTATACATAGGATGGGCAAGGCCTTTCCAAAAATAAAAGCAATGTAAGAGAACATAATGAAAACAACTATTATCAACTTCATGGACTGTTGATATATCATATTTCAAAATAAGAAACCCAATAACACAAAATACATACAAAAAATTCTACTGCACTAAAGTCAAAGATCTAAATATTAACACTAAAAAATACCATGTCAACTTTAAAAGAAAAGGATAAATAATGTTTGTGTATATGTGGGGAAATGATAAATCTTATACAATGCATGTGGTGATACAAATAGGTATATATTTCTGAGGGAGTAATTTAGCAATACGAGTTAAGTTTAAAGTTTTCATTCTCTTTTCTAAGTATTTTCTCCTCTAGGTATCTAGCTAAATGAAAGGTCATTGAAGAAATATTTATAACAGTGAAACGGAGCATCATAAATATGCAGCTAAAAGAAAGGCTTAAGTAAAATATGACACATTTTAGGGATGTAATTTCAAAATACGATATTTTTAAAAGATGTACTATTCACCACAAAATACAAAATTTAAAGTAACAGTATATAAATCTATACCTAAGATTTTCAATGGAAAATTAAGTTTATAGACACCCACATACACATACCTATGCATAGAAGTAAATGTAGCAGTATTTTTAAAATAGTATCTCTGCATAGTGAGATTTTTGATAATTGGTCTGTTTATTTTCTTAAAAGTCTCATGTTTTCAACACTTTCTAAAGAAGCATTCATTTATAATTAGCTAATAATGAAAAAGAAAATACATCAAGTTAATCCACAAAATTATACTTGTTCATATTTCAGAATAGCATTTAATTGTTTAGCATCAACAGTATGAATTGTCTGACAACACTGACAAAATAGTGTATTTGCTTATGTAATTAATCATTATGTTCCAAATCATTTTCAGTAAGAAATGCAATGAGAAAGAGAATGGATGCTACCATCTTTCTAGGCCAATGATCCTTGCCAATCTTCATGTTTCCATGGAGAATTGTATACACTTCTCAAGAGAGATGTTATGCCAAAATTAAAGGGGCAAAATGTTGGAATACTAATTTAAAATCATCTCTTATCCTCCATCATTTGAGAAAAGACAGATCGTGAGTGGACAGAGAGCCAAAGTGTTTTAACAATTTGCTAAAGGTTAAAAACTTATATTTACTAACAACATTCTCTTATCTTTCAAGTTTTAAGATTGAAATCTAAGTAGCGATTCTCAAAAATTAAGAAACAATTCTGGTTAGAGTACTGTAGACTACATCCCAAGATGAAACTGATTGAATAACTGGCATCCAGAGAGGGGGAAGAGATTGAGAAAAGTAAGGTCAGAGCTGATGGTTATGTAGTCACTCTTCATTGTGGGTCAGAAATTACAGTGGGAAGAGCTACCACTAAACTCATATCTCTAAAAACAATGAAAAGATGAGATCCCTGGGTGTCATGGGGCTAGTGTCAGAACTTAATTGCCAAAGACAATATAGGCGTGGTTACCATTAAAGGACAGCAGAGTTAAAGCAGTAAGCAAAAGAGACCTATCATGTTGTCTATTTGATCGTGATGTCCCCAGAAAACAGTACACGAGTGGTCTACTAGCTTCTTACTCGATCTGTATAAGCAGAACAGTGCTAGGTCGAGTGAACAGAAGTCTAATTTGAATTATCAAAATAGAGTCATGGCTTCATAATGACCTGACTTGAGTAAGTTTACAGATCTATAACCCTTTGAATGAAAGCAGGTTAGATCCCCTTGAGGAAAGACTTTGCTACACTATCAAAAATGTATACTCTGAATCTTTCCCCTGGCCTTCCCCAAGTGACTTAATAGCTATTTACCAATATGACTGTGCATTGAGAAAGTAGAGGAAGCAGACTTTGGGGGATTACTGGTCATTGACTCTGAAATGACACTAATTCCTGGAGGTCTAAAACATCACTGTGGTCTCCCGGTCAGGGTAGGAGCTCATGGAAGTCAGGTGATCAATGGAGTTTTAGCTCAGCTCCATCTCAGAACGGGGCCTGCGAGTCCCTGAACCCATCCTGTGGTTATTTTCCCAGTTCTAGAATACATAACTGGAAGAGACATATTCAACAACTGGCACAATCCTCACTTTGGAATAATTCTGCCTTTCCAATCACAAATAAAACAACTTACTGTCTTCTCTAGCAAAGATAACACTCTGCTTTTGCCTGTAGGGTGTTTGTTTTTGTTAAGGATCTGTATCAGTGGCGCCCTCTATTCCATAGCACACAATAGCATCACAGGAGGTATTCCACGGGGGAACTTAAAAGGAAAGGTACTTCACTTTAAAGCATATTATAGGCAAAAGGACAAAAGTAGGAATGATATAATATGTAGTTATGCGAAAATAAGAGCTCATATTATATTCAACCAAAATAAATATATATTATAAACACCAAAGCATTAAATGTGACTATATAGAGAGACTATAGACTAGAGTACATATATATATATATATATATATATATATACACACACACTCTAGAGAAGTAGTAGGTCTTCTTGAAACCACAACTTCTTATTCACAAGGAATACTCTGTATAGTGCTCGAAAATTCCCACTTGTCATGCATAAAGCCTTCGGGAGAAGGAAAACTGCATCCACTAGTTAAGAAAATGAATTGAAGGGCTGTATTGATCAGACTGGAAATTTATAAGTTGTTTCTGTAACCCATGTTTTCTTTAGAATTAATACCAATAAAAGAATTGTAAATGCTGCTTTCCTTGAAATGTGAATACAATGTTCAGCCAAGGGAATACTTTAAAAATTCTGAGGTATGATTTAAATATTAGTGTGTCTGGTACCCAAACTAAATTACAGCTCAGACAAGGGACTGAAAGGTCAGGTTTATTATTCACGTTAGTAAAAATGTAACCACAACACTTGCTTCTACATCAGGGAGTATTATAACCATCATTGTAACTAATAATAACAATGAAAATAATACAGCTATATAATATTTTGCATTTTTCAGTAGACAGTAGGGCTTATGGTTAATAATCATTTATATTTACAGTGAAGTTTTCATGGAGGATTTCAGAGTGGTTTTCGAATAGTAGCTCATTAATCATTTCAACTAGTTGGAAAGTTATTATCCCAGTTCAAGAGATGGAAAATTATATCACAGAAAGGTCAGATATATATTTACTTGTCCAATATTACAGAAGGAAAGTGAGCCAGTTTCAATCTCGAGACCTCTTTTTCACCCCTGGATCTAACCACTGGACCAATGCAATTTTGGTCCATGTTGTGGTTTGACCACCAGCCTAAAGCACTTCAAGGTTGACCTTCTGCTATTAATTTTACAGACCTATAAACACAGAAGAAAGTAGCAATTTTTCATCTATGGAGACCAATACTAAAAAGGACTTGGACATAATTAGTTTCCATTCCTATTTTTTCTTTTTTTTAAATCTTCCTAGAAACACTTAACAATAGTCGGATTCAATTTAAAACTGTAAATATCAAATACTTAATAGTGAAATGCATCACGATCAAATTTATGCTGAAACAAACAAGCAATATTTTCAGGGCTTCATCTGAACATGAATGTGTTTAATAGGAGTCAGTTAAAGGACACAAAATCAACTTTTAATAGTTTCCAGCATTGCAAATAATTAGGTCTCTAGGAGAAAACGAAAGAACCAATGTTTCAGTAAATGTGACTTGAGGGAGGAGGAAGGAATTGAAAAAAGCAAGCATAAAATTTATACCCAAAGACTATTTCTTGTTTTTATGTTTGTTTGCTTTAATAAAATCAGCGTAATTTAAACGCTTTATCTGATGACATTTAATTTTTAAAGAAGGCAGCAAAACAATTGCTATCCTTTAAAATGAAAATATACAGTGAACATGAAATAAGTAGCATTGACTTTCCAAAAAAAACAATTTTAGTATTTTCTCTCTTTGTCTATATCATTTGTTATGCCAAAATTAGTTTCTACATAGTGTTGCTCTAACCCTAAAAATGGCCCCAAAATGGAATCAATTCATAACTCTATATATTTCTAATTGGAAGTACACATTTGCTTACTGGGATCCTAAAAAAGAGTGAGTTTTCTTAAACAAATCTATATTTATCTTTGCTTTTCTGATTCAAATATTCAAATAACTGTTAAAAATTAATGCCCTTTTTTAGTTTGTTAATTCAATGAGATTTGAAGACTCCAACCATTTCAGCATTAGGTAAAAATGATCCTTATAAATTTGTGCAGAAAATTTTGTTCTGGTGTTATAGCTACTCTTTCTTTAACTTACAACTTTCTTTTAAAACCAGAGTGATAAAAATGTTTACTGTACCTTAATTTCTTCTACTACAAGAATTTATATTTTTGAAAAAGAAAAAGATGACTCTTCTTGCTAGATTTAATGATTAGATCTTTACCCCTAAATCTGAGGTGTCATAATTCAGTAAATACACACAAGACTGAGGTAAAGGGGAAATTAGAACCTTCCAAGAGATGGGGGCATGGATGCCCCAAAATTCAGAAAACCAGCATGACAACTTGAGGCAATGACACAGGAAACATGACATTATTTTGATTTTTTGAAAAAATTTTAACATCTTCAAATATTTACTTTTGAGGCAATTCCTGTTAACTGTATAGGTTTATAAACAACAGGCTTTATTCAAACGTATAATATATATTACTCTACTATTTGTGTAATATACATTTCAGTATTTTAGAAACATTTATGTGGGATATATGGGTGTTTAATTGTATATGGCTGTTTAAACATAATTATATTTCAAAATTACTTTGATACCCACATTTAAGAGTACCATTTATGTAATAGTAAAATACAAGGATATCTCATTTCCATATTTAAACAATAATGCTAAATATTGTAATCTTATTTAGTTATGCACTTGTTTATTATTTACCTGATATCCAGGTATCAGCTTTTTGTTCAATGTTTTCCTTTTAGTCAGGCTTATTCATAATTTTTGGACAAGACCTTTTCTGAGATTTTTGTATTCTCACTATTACATTAACCTTTTATTAATGTGTAACAGCTTTGCTGTCATTTCATTCCCAAGCCTCATGTTTACAAGAATTACAATATACAAGATTTAACTTAAAGTCAAACATCTTACTTTTAAAGGACTAATTTGCTGTAGCTACATTTGTTTAGAAGTTAATTTCTCTTGACAGTGAAAGTATTATTTTTAAGACTCTTTAGCAGGAGTATAAATCATAGACTTTGTACATATCAAGCAGTTGCAAGCATATTAAAGCTGTTTATTAAAAAGACAGTGATTTTGATACCATAGGAAATACTGTGCTTTTTCTCAACCTCCCTTAATTTACAGTTAAAATTTTAATGGCTTATGCAGTGCATGAGAAAAATACCCTCATAATTTCCCTTTCCTTTTAAGAATATTGAGATTTTATTAAACTGACCCAATGAATGATGGTTCCTCTAGTACTATAAAAAGCAATTTTAATTTTTCAAACATATTCAACACCACTTTCATGCTTTTCACTGATCAAAAGACCTATGAATTCTTCAAAACTCCCAACGTCCAGTGATATACAGGTTGCCACTGTTTCACTTTGATTTAGTGAATCATGAGACTCTAGACACATGAGAATTCTGAGGAGTCACCAAGTCCCCAGTGCTAATATTACCGAGCAACTTCCAAAGCATAAAGCTATCTATAAATGCAATTACCAAGAACTAGGATGACAAGAGTTTATTGAATATAGAAACGTCTCAAGAAGAAAAATTCTGGAAAAATATCAAGATTATGGGAGTGTGTACACATTCCTAAGACCATAGTCAGACTTCTCAAGTTGAGATCTTAGAGAACAACCAATTACAAACCCTCATCCATGAGATGCGAATATGAGCTAATTCTTGAAAAAGGAATTGAACCCTTTACAAACATCAGTTTGAAAATCTTTCCTAAATTAGCCATGTCAGGCCTTCTTGGTAGCTGTCACTCTTCACTCCTACCATTTGCAGATTCTAATGAAAACTCTATTCACAAACAGATTTTAATTGGATTAGATTCAAACAATAGAGTTTTGAAAAGGCAATCACAGTTTAAATGCTCTTAAAAGAACTAGTTGCTTGGGAGATTTTAAAAGATATATAAGTTTGTGTGCGTGTCCGATTGCATGTTTGCATGTGTGTGTGTGTGTGAGTGTGTTTTTCCCCTCAAGCATAAAGAAATTACATGGCTGCTCACCTGAGCACCCCGATTTTTATCAAGAAGTCCTTTCTTTCCTCATTGACAGTGAACATAAATAGCTCAGTTTTCCCTCCATATCTCATCTTGCTCTTGTAGTCCTGGGGATGACCACAGAGATTTTACAAAATTTCCTGATCTGAGGAATGCCTTGAGTTGGGATATACTGCGCTAGTCGATTCAGTGATGTGTCACAGATAAATGAAGTGACTAGCCCCAAGTTACACAAAAAATGGCGATGTAAACTTTAAATTGTTTTTTTAAAAAAGAACTTTAGACTATCTACACATAAGATACTTATAATTTTAGAGATGACTGAACATTTACCTTAAGAAGTATGTTCCTGACTAACAAATTCTGGTAATTATAATTCAAGACTTTTTTCACCAGTATTTCAAATCTTCAAAATGGACAAAAATTTTAATGGAAAATATTTATATTATCTCTCCCTCTCTGAATATGAACACATCCACATGATTACATACTTACAAACATACACACAAATATACTTTATGTGAATATACAAATTATGGTTTCAATTATAACATTTTTACATGGCACAGTAGTAGTCAGCCACCAAAATAAGCTTCATTTTCTGTAACTTCATATTGGTAAGTGTATATTAAACTCAAGGGTACAGGGCCTGCTTCACTTAGAACCCTCTTTGAACATATTATGCTTTCTAGCTCGTGGAAATTCATTCCAAGAACGAATACATATAAACTTCAGATGTCAATTTCTAAAGTGTAGAAAGAACTTAATAATCTCCCTTAAATCAATAGTTTGGATCTGACCTAATATAGTCAGTAAATATTAATGTAAACTGTTAGAGATGGTTTATACCATTTCACTGCACAGCAGTGAAAGAAATCATATAAGCTTAAACTGACCACCAACATATGTATATTTTATTTGATTTTGAAGAGTATAACCAAAATATCCAATATTTGGAAAATATATACCTATAATGTCACCTATACTCCCATTTTCCTAATGGCAGCACTGTTAGCATTATGGGATCATTAAACTTTATATTTCAATTACTTAACTTTTAAAACACTTTAGATGGAGAATCTCTTTAGAGACCACTTTCATTCATTTCAAAGTTTTACCAACTTCATTTTCTTTTAATTCAAAAGACAAACTAGAAATGTTCTCTCTTGTCCTATATTCATGATGACTAATTTTATAAAGGTCTTTGCTGTTTTCAGTTGATAAAATATATCCTAGATGCATCAGGTATTCACAATTTTGTTCTGAATAATCTTTAAGTAAAATTTTGGTATATAGAATGAAATAACTTCATAATTCCCCTAAAATTTTTAATGAGGGAAAGCTATGGAAAATTTCACAAGCTATTTTCAAAAGGAAGTCTTTGTAATTTTCTCTTTTAATGACATCTTACTAAGTTTTAGGCAAAGCTGTATCCATTTGGCTTTAAGTTCTCTTTTCTGAGCACATATTGAGGACAGACAAATTAAATGATTCAGTTCAACCAAGCACACTGATCCAGTCAAAGTATGATGATTGAGATGTATGTATCTATTAGAGTTGTGCCATATATCATATTAATTATTCATAACTATCTACTCTATTCCTCTTTTATAGATATAAGAGATTTTTACTGCCTAAGTTATTATAATATTCTCCTTCAATTTATTAGCATAGAATGTGCACGTGGACTTTTCAAAATTAAAACTCATAAAGAATAAAGCCAAAGTTATTTACTTTGAAAACTGCATGCTATATTTCTGTGGTGGCTCACAGATATCATACCAATAGAAATCTGAATATTTTTACTTTCTTCTTAAAAGAAATAGACAAAATGAATACTTTATCTATATTTAGATCATAATGACTTTATATAACATTAGTTGGATAAGTGGAATTTTCAATTTAATACAATTTATTTTCAAGGCACTATCTTAGAAAATTAGCATTTGGTGCTAAGTTTTCTAGTTAAATATTTATGGCTTTATTGGGTACAGTTTGGCATTTTGAAGTTAAAAAACACTATCTCACAAAATTGTATCATAAATATACGAATGGTTCTATAGCTTTCTAAGCTACTGATATGTGATGTTTTTGAAACCAACATGACTAAAACACAGCATACCTCTACTTTCCTAAAAATCATAAACTTGGGCATATCATTCCTCTCGCTTGGCTTCATTTTGTAGAGACGTTTTCTCTAAGAGGGTATTTCTCAACAGGAGAAATTACACTCTGCGGTGACAAAGCAGTAAGGGAAAATTATGGTTTTCACAATAATTTCTGAGAATTTGCTTTTCCTCATTTCTTATTTCCACCTAGAACTGTAATTCACCAAACATCCTGTCAAAAAGGAGGAGTGGCGGCTGAGATTTGCGTGTGTTTCTCTGTGTCTGTGTTTCAAAACACACCAACATTCATTTAAACAGAGCTTAATTGGATCCCTCACACTCTGGCGGAGTTAACGGTCTTAAATGTCTGGCCTAGTATATTCCACTTTTTAGGGCACGGAGAGTTTGATCTACTTCTGTACGGCTGACATTTTGGCTCAACCACTTCACTATAATAATTCATTAAATTGTTCATTGTTTAGGCTTTACCATTACATTCATCTCCAACAATGCCACTGCAATTTCATGACCATAAACTCCACTCTACATAACATAGTATCAAAACGTGTTTTGAAACACTCATATTTTTACAGAATAAAACATGTTTGTATTTTGTTCCTATCATGGTAATGCCTAGGGTCTTTGAAGGAATAATCTCTGGAATTTAACATCTCTGGAAAAGTTTTAGAACCAATGTTCTCAAGTCCTAGTTCTTTAAGAATTTTTTTTCTTTGTGGTGATTCTTATAAGTGAAAACCATCATTGTATTACAAAAGTCAAAAGAAAATGAATGAAATTGACCTGGATTTGCCTTTTCTTCTTATATTACTAGCCTTTAAAAGGATCACAAAGTATAAGGAGAATCTAGAATAAAACAGGATAAATTTGTTTAACTAATATTGATGTATATTGTATAAATGTTGGCCTGCAATAAAACATCAAGCCTTGTTAGACTTTTATATAAAATCTTTTATTCTCTTTAATTATTAAGGGCAACTGCTTACACAGGTTTCTTTTAGAGATTTATTATCTGGGATTATTTCTCTTATTTTCAATCATACACAAAAAAGAGAAAATGAACTCTGAAGGACAGTTCAATATTCCAAATTACACTGAGTTGAAGATTATTTCAAACTCAGTGCTTTGAAACCATTTTCGTTAGCATCTATATTTAGAACTATGGAAAGATTTGGGTATATTTTATCAAAGAGCAAATTATATTTTCCAACTGTTATAACTAGTATCAAAAAAGGCAACATCTTTTAAATACTCATTAAAACTCTCTTTTGAAAAAAGTAATCATCTAAAATCAGGTAAGAAGACAACATAATGCCAGAACTCAAACTCTCTTCACTAGTTTATTCCAGCAACGAGGTCTTGGCAGTCACAATCTTTGCACTTTTTGATCAACTTTACCAAAAAAAGAAAAATTTGCATCCAGTATTACTTATTGACAAATTGGAAATCTCTATTTTTCTACTCATAAACATGTTCCCATAAGTGATCTTTAAAATAAAATAATCAGAAACTGGGTCCAAACTGAACTCTCATGAAAATGAAAACAGCATACATGAAATGCCCTCCTTTGAGGCTAATGTTACAGAAAGAGAGACTACCCAAAGTTCAAATCTCTCTCTTTTTATTTATAAATATTTGCATCACTAAGTTTAACAAGAATACACATTATTTCTTTTGGGGATGACAGCAACACTGACAAACAGTCCCTGTTATGCCTGTCATTATGTTATTGCTAAATCATCCACAACATCATGACCTGATTGTAGTTACCAGGGACAAAGCCAAAACATAGAATTTAAGTTTCATTCTGATTACATACAAATAGCCAGCACTTAAGAAAACCTTTGAAAAGTGATCTACGTCCAGTTTAAAAAAAAAAAATAAAAAAAGGAAGGAGAGAAGGAAAAAATGAAAGTAAAGAAAGAAGAAAAGAAAGACACCTTTAAAAGCCTAATACAATGACACAGTAGGGCCTCTGACATTCTCTGTGCTGGTATAATAACTAAATGGCAAGTAACACGAAGACAGGTTTCCCCGCGAGGTCCCTGTTGCATGCTTCGATTAAAACTAAAAATTTACAACGAAATCAACCCTTGGGTAAATTGCTCTTTGGTTTAAATCTTCGTTACCTCCTGGAATTTTGGTAAAATCACTTTGCTTTTAAATTAAGCTGGCCCCTCCTTCTTTACTCCATTACAAAAGTCAAACAACAAGAACCAGACATAAATTTCAGAATGAAAAGTTTCGTTTGTGTGTATGTGTGTTTTGTAAGTCCAACCCCTGCATACAAACTGTTAAAAAACAGATGTTTTAACATAGTGCTTTATTCCAACTTAATCTCATCCTTGAATGAACTTCCTTCAAGTTTCAACCATTAAAAAAAAAAAAAAGCAGTCAATTTCCTGGTGGTTGTAATTTAATTAAGTAACCTTTCACACTGAGCAAAACCCAAAAGCAAAAGGGTCATTAATCTTTCTAGTGATTAGAGACACCTCTAGAGCTTCAAACATTTACCTCTCCTTCCCCGCAGTAGAAATGCTTTTAGGAGGATCATGGTTCATACCTCGCATTCCCTGGAGCCAGAGATGGTATATGTGCAGGGCCCAGATCCATTAACGGATATATCCATGGTCTCAGAGTTTGTAGGCTTATAGTCCACATAATACTCCTGTAAAGGGGAATTCATTTGTCTTTCAGACTCTCTGGCCTTTTTCCGCCGCCTCTTCATAAGAGAGTGTTGCTGAAGTTGTTTCATGCTGGCTGGGTAGCGTTTCCAAGACACATAGATGACCAAGAGGATCATGGCCACCGAGAGGAAGAGAGCCACGCTTCCTGCAATAATTTTGTGAAACGAAACATGCTCATATTCTTGCTCTGTGCCAGGAATCTGAAACCCTGGGGAAGGGCTTGGTGCTTCAAGGGTGGGCTGGGTGAGGTCAGGTTTGGAGATGGTAGGTTTGGGGATGATCAGAGGCTTCTGGGGCGTTTGGGGCACCAGGTGTGATCTTTCTGTGTTGACCACCTGGACTTCAGAGCAGATATTGTATGTTTCCACTGCATCACTAACCTTTTCGCCCTGGAGATGCTTAGGTCCTGCACATATCATGGTACTCTCCTTATTTCCTTTGAAATTCTTGAGCCAATAAAATAGAGGACAAATGCTCCGACTGCATTCCCACATGTTTCCGGACAAGGTGATGGATATTAATGATATCCACGCATTGACAGTTTCCTGTGAGATGTTGGTAAGCTTGTTGGAATCCAAATTCAATTTCTGCAAATTCGGCAGACATTTAAATGTGCCCGGCTCAATTCCTTGGATGTCATTCCCTGATAAATCCAAGTTGTGTAAGGAACTCCAAGTCCATGTCAAGCCTTGGCTAATGGAGCGAATCCTGTTCCACTGTAAGTAAATCGAGCGGAGGTTGAAGAGACGTGGAAAATGAGCAAAGTTGATCTTGGAAAACTGATTGTGCTCCAAGTGGAGCTCCTTTAACTTCAAGAGGCCAGCGAAAGCATTTCGGGACAAGCTTCGAAGACGATTGTAACCCAAATCCAGAAAGTCAAGATTTCGACAGTCTTGAAAAACTCTTATGGGCACAGTCTTCAGTGAGTTAGATCTCAAGTGCAAAATGATGAGTTTCCGGAGGCCTTTAAATTGTTCGGATTGCAAGGTCTGAAGCTTATTGTAGGAGAGGTCCAGATTACGGAGATTGGGAACTGGGTGAAATGTTTTATTGTGCAGATAGGTAATTTTGTTGGAGCTTAGAATTAATTCTTTCAGTCTACGGATCCCTTGAAATGCATCTTCATCCACTGAGCTAATGTAATTATGGTCAAGATAAAGCCATATAAGCTGGTTAAGGCCGGCAAACTGATTGGATTTGAGTTTCTGAATGCTGTTGAACCTCAGTGATAAGCCTTGTGACCCTCCAGAAATGTTTTCAGGGATATCTGCGAAAGCATGAGACTCACAGTACACAATTTTGCCGTCACATCTGCAGTTCTTTGGGCAAGCTCTCTGAGCCCCCGTGAGCATAACAAGCAGCAGTGTAGGAAGAAGCACTAGCACCACACGCATGCCTCTCAGCTGCGTAATTAAATGGAAACCTACAATATTAAAAAGAAGACAAATGCACATTGTAAAGCTATTAATATAAATCACCACCAGCTTACCAATATCAGGGGCATTTCATCTAGGTAGCAATGGGACAGCTGATTTAAGCACAATGTATCTAACATCTAAAGCCTTGTTTTCTTCAGTGTTGCACATTTGCTATTTAGGTTTCATTCTTTCCTCCTTGATTGTCAAATCACCAGTGTGCCAGAGAACTAAGAAAAGCCCTCCTGAGTTTCAAGAGTTCCTATGTAGATCAACACTGAAAAGCACAGAGACTATCTTTTCACTTAATGCCCATATTTTAATAATGGTAATATCTGGCTAGTCACTCTGTTGAATGCCAGTACCAAAAGGAAGAGTTCTAATTCTCCTGGTAATGGCAAAAATGTGACTTAGTAAGCCCCACACTTGTATGTCCTTCTGAGTTTAGCAAACAGGCTGTGATTTGGCAAAGGAGCTTCAGTAAGCTGTCAAGGTAACCCAAGTTTGCCCTGCCTGAAATTGAATCCTTATTGCATAATGAAATCACAATATATGAGCTCTGAAAAAATGGCATTGGGACTAGTATAGACAGCCGATGAAGCATGGTATGAAGACTAATAACAGGGTGAGGTACTCTCCATGTGTTCATAAGCATACATGCTCTCAACACTCAGGAAGAGCTACCTACTGTGGCTGTCCTGCCCAGTCATACATCGGCTCAGAGCCCTAACTAGTGGTAACACAGGACACTCCAAAGTTAAGACCATCAAATTCGAATTAAACATTTGCATGCAGGGCGAAATAATCTTGGGTAGTGTCAGTTTTGCTGTTATTTTTCACACAGCTGCTTTTGTACATTTCAGGGATAAACAAGGAGAGAAGCAGACTGGTTATCCCCCTCCCCTCCACGCCAACTTGCTCAAATTTCTCACTCACTTTTTTCTCTCCCCTACCGCCATTAACTTCAGAAAACCTGCAAAGTTGCAATCTATTGGCACTCATGCTGCATTTCCAAGTCACAGCATGTTAAGGGACTTCTTTCCTCTGTCAACAGTAGATTTATTATATCTTAGCGGTGGGGAAAAAAATATCCTATCGTGTGCTGCAGTTTCTTCATTTCTCTTAAAAATTCATATTTTTAACCAGGAGGCAATCAGCCAAACCCCTAATCAAAAAACTCTCCTTCTTTGACTCAACCAGTTAAGTATTTTTTTTTTTTATTTGAAACCCGATCTTGCTCTCTGTCCTCTTGCCAGCTACAGACTCATTGAAATACATTCCAGCTCTCCCAGACAGGAGAAAGGGGGGGGGGAAAGCCAGTCACACTTGAAAAAATAAGACTGGCAAATGACTGCTGGAAATTTGGAAGCTGTGTTCAGGATACAGCTTCAAAGATAAAACAAGCCCTTGGGCGACCTCTGATAAAGTAACGACCCCACCCCTCCACACACGCAGTAAAGTGGGAACAATCTTCCTGACGGCGACCAGAAATACAAGCTTGTTAATATTATCAAGAAATAGAAGCAAACACAACATTTATCTCATGCTCAATTCCCAAGCTGTGGATACGCATACGGTAGAGACAGTCTTAAAGATATTCCTCTAGAGTCTAAGTCCGTGTTATGCATTTATGGATTAAAAAAAAAAAACTACAAAGAGGAAAATGATCTAAAAATATAATAGCAACTACAGTGAGTCAACTGGCAAACTCAGAGGCTGCTGCTTTTTGCCTGTTTCTCCGTCTTTTATCAGCTAATGCCATGACTGAGGATAGGAAGCCAAGAGGATCAGCTTTGCTAAGAAGGAAACAACAAAAGTTCACTTACCCATCCTTTGTCATCCAAAAACGTTGCCCCCCTCTCTCAGCTTTCTTCTTATTTGGTCTCTCGGGCTGAAACCACCGCCACCTTCATGACACAGTGCGGTTGTCATTCACACCATTCTGATCCCGCATGTGAGCGAGAAGCCCCATACAAACTTCCCCGAAGAGGACAGGCGAAAAAATATATATACATATAGGAAAAAAAAAATCCCAGCATGGGGTAGGATGGGGGGGCAGGGAGAAGGAAGCCTTGGGGGGGAGGGGGTGGGCCTCTAGGCTCTGAGGACCATTGTGTAATTCACCAGAGACCCATCAGCAGTAATTGGCAATCTGTGCAAAAGAGCTACAGCCCATCTCGAAGGTAACCAACTTCTCTGTAAAAAAAAAGAGGAAAAAAAAAAGAAAATCTTCAGAATACCTGGCATTCCTTATTGTGCTGGCTTTTGCCATTCCCAGATAAAGCAATTCATCCTCTGGATTTTCAGTTCTTGAAGCAAGTAGGCCTCCTGTGCTGTATGAGACCCCAGTTTAAAAGCTGTGCAGGCTAGGTTTATCCATTTAGCTGGTCAGGTTTAAAGTGTTTTGTAGCTGTGCTGAGAGGCAGCTCTTGTCTAATTCAGAAGGCTTTCCAGAGACTGATGATGCTCAGAGCTTGTTGGTGCTAATGCTTGAGTTTGTGATACACTGAGTGCCCTCCGCTGGAGAAAACAGATTGCACATTAAAGACGGGAACAAGTGAGGCTGTCAGTGGTGTGCAGCCTTCTCTCTCTCAGAAAGGGGAATTAAAGGCACAGGATCACTTTTTTCTCTCCAATAACACAAATTATAAAAGGTTTATGCCAAGGAGTTCCATTCGGTGATATTAAATATTAAGTAAAATACTGCTTCTCTAAATATTATGCAGGTAGTAGTTTTTAAAAGTTGCCTTGACGTGAAATGTTTTTTTCCGCTGCACATATCACAAGAGATTTCTTATGTTTTCTCAACAATAGAAATAACTTGAGGTTTGTTTTTGTTGCTGTTGGTTTGTTTTACTTATTTACATTTTTAAAGAAAATCACATAGAGGAACAAACCTACCCGAGGGAAAAATGTAATTTGATCGTTTTTAAAGATAGTTACATCTAACATTTTTAGGTCTAATTTTTAAATTTCCAACCCCGATAATAAAACATATTCTGCCATTATGCACATTTTATCGAACAGTCTAGATCATTATTTTCTAAGGGTGCACATTTTTAGTCCTAAAGCAGTTTTTATAATACTATATTACTAAATGTGAAGGTAACTAAGAGAAACTAAATGTTAGATAAGGATAGAATTCCACTCTGACATCCTTAGTGCTGTCACTTCTTAAACTTGTCTACATTTGTAATGCAGTTTTTTTCTTATGCAAGTCACTTTCATAATCTGTAATTTCAAGAAAACAAAAACATGTGAGCTCTACATCATCTCTGTATTTCTAAAATTTGCAGAATATCCTTAGAATTAGGAAGGATGAAATGATGAAATACCTGAGACATGTATTTTTAAAAGCCCACACACACTTTCCTTGAACTTGTACTGAACTTTGAAAAAAATAATAGAATGCATCACCTCCATTTTGTTTCTCTACTTGTTTATTTCATAATCCTCTGGCAGATAATAAATTCTGGAACAATCCAGAAGAACGATCCAATGTAGTACAGAGAAAGACTGTTAGGTAAGTTGCTAACCTAATTAAGCAGGTGTGAGAAGTTCAAATAAATTTTACACAAGCATTTAGAGTTGCTGTGGACCACTGGAAATATTTTTAGAAATATTTTTTGGTTTTGTATTATCTGCCAAAATATTAATAAGCATGGAGGGCTTATCATATGAATAACATATATAATTTGACTCAGATTTATGAATAGGCAGTCACAGGCAATCGTGCAATTACTAAGATTTCTCAAGGAACAGAAAGGGGTAATTTGTCCCCCAAATATATCCCTTTCCCATTAACTGATACCTGAATTTCTATTTTAGAAATGTGTGTCTTTGGCTTAAGGCTTAATACCTATTAAAATGCAAATGAACACCAAAAGAGGCAATTTTATTTGGTTAATGAAAGGGGTATACCTTTCTAAGGAAATAAACATAAACGATACACATATAATTCGTTCATAGTAGTGTAGTTTACATAAAAACAAAAACCCCACCTAAATACTCAATGACAGAGAATTAGTTAAGGAAAATTAATATATTCATGAAATAGAACACATGCTGCCATTAAAATTAAAGTGGTTTGTACTTGCTTATAACGAATGTGTAATGTACAAAGGAAGGAGGGTGGGGCAGAGAACGCAAGTACTGGAAGAGGATGACAGGGAATCTACTTCTGTAATTTTTTTATTTGCATGAGGCCAAAATAAAATATACAGAGCAGATTTTCCTGGGAGATGGATTTTGGATGTATTTTATTTCATCTTTTATGATTTTTTATCTATGTGTATTTGCTAATTTTTTAAATATGATGAATATGAGGTACATGTGAGATATATATAAATTTTCCTTGGTTTGAATACAAGATATGAGAACAGCTTTTGATAGTGGATTGGAAAAATCTCATGATGCTACCCACACTTATGCTGTAATAAACAGCTCAAATGCAAGTTTCGTTTGAAGTACTAAGATTTAGTAGACACTGCATTCCAAAGTAGATACTAGATCATAGGCACAATTTACAAAAGATGTTGTAAAAAATCAATTACAGGTCTCCTGAACACACTGCGAGCACATAAACGGATCAAGAGAGTTGGGTGTGACAAAGAATGTTGTGGGGAAGATTTCTTTGGAATGAGGTATCCTGGTATCACTTACACATGTGTGCACATGCACAGACACACACACACCTTTCACCCAAGGGAAGGAGGGGTATGTCAGCTCCTCAGTTTAATTCTATGGCAAGGGATTTCTACAGGCTCCTTGACGAGCCTGATGTGTGTTTGCAGTTGTGAGCCCAGCACTATGGAATGGTATCTGATTCCTGTCTGAGAAATCCAGAGGGTAAGAGATGTGTTTGTCAAAGCAAAGAAGAGTTAAAGTAGTGTTGGGATTGGCTTTCACTTTCAGTGTTGGTCTGGATAAAAGTACATGCAAGAGTTTTCCATGGAAGAGAGGAGGGCTATGAGAAGAGAGAGAGAGAGTCAGCTTGAAGCCATTTTAAATCCTGGTGATACCCCCAATAGTAAGAGTCTGTGTAAGTGCACTACTGAAACAAATCGACAAAAAAACCCAAACAGAAGCCAATCAAGTTTGGACACGCATCATAGAGATGAAGAAAAAATGTGTGATCCTTGTCATGGGAAATTTTGTGCATTATTCCTAATGTGGCTATTAAAGATTTATCAATGTGTCCACAAGAAAGAGAAATATCTTTTGACATCTGCTAGGCCCAGAAATCAAAAAACCCTTTTACAATTGTACCAGTCAAAACAAGTTTCCCGGAAAGGTCAGAAACAGTAGCGAGTAAGTGTAGGAAGAGGTGAGTTAGTGTAGGAAGAGGTAAGCAAGAATGAGGGAAGCTGACTACACTTCCTTTATTTTCCTAGGTAACGGATGGCCCACTTCCATCTGGTCCTACACTGGAACAGGGGGAGAATGCTCACGCTTCATGAGATATGAGGTGTTGATTAATATGGTGGACTTACTACTTTCATTTACTAAATTGAGACTTCATGAACTAAGTATATATAACAGGATTTTTTGTTATCTCAAAGAACATTCAGTGACCTCACTTGATAATTTGACACTGACCATGGTAGGAGTATTTACACCAAGGAAATCAGCAAAAGCCAAAATTTAAAGCATGATTTATTGTTTTGTTGAGTGTCTAGACTTAAGAAAGTGATGAAGAAAATATGAGTAATACAGATTAAACTTAAAAGTTCTTGTCTGTAGCCATTTAATTATAAATAACACAAAAGTTGAGAAATATTCTTCCAGTCTTTGATATCTATTATCTGATTGAGCAAAGAAGTCACTCACATTGTTGACAAACAAGTGAAATTCCAACATATGTCTTTGTTGTTTCACTTTTGTCTTACCCATTAATAGAAACAAAAATATCAGGTAGTATTCATGTTGGAACAATAGTTGGAGAGCCACTTGTCAAACATTTACCAGCATACCATCATGCCTAGTGGTCTACATATTTATTGCTCAAAAAGTGAACTAGTTTGAACACTTAAATGTTAGTGATGACCTGGTTCAATCACGTACTCAATCAATTTCTATTATCACAATGTTACTTTCAATACCTTCAATAACTTCTTTCTTTCCTAAAATAGTATGCTCTCCTTAATGAAAAATTAAAAGGCTGTGTCAGTTAAGAAATTAAAAATTACAAGTGAAAGAAATCTCAACCCAAATTGAATGAAAATAAAGTGGAAAATCATTTTACATCACGCCAAAGAGAATTCTATAGCCAGATACAGCTTGATCCAGAAATTAGAGGTATCACTGGATCCTTTGGTCCACTTCTCAGGCCTAACTTCCAATGTGTTATTTCCATTCCGATTCTGGTTTCAAGATAGCTCCAGTAATTCTAGTACCATATGCATTAAGATTCAAGAACCAATAGTAAATGTCGCATTGCATGCAGTGACTCCGGTGCAGTCTTTTTTTTTCCACTCTTGAATAACTTTCTGTGCCCAGAGGCTTGAGACTCCCTGGGTGGTTTACATAAAGGTCATCTTTTCTACCCCTGAAGTGGTGCTGGGAATAGCTTATTAGAAAACATGTATTGAAAGTGGGAGGAAAAATAACGTGCGCATCTCTTCTGAAGTATAAAGTCAGCACTAAAAAATGGCGGCCCCGCCAAGGCACACCTTGCATTTAGGTGGGGACCGTGTAACCAATCCTCACCATGGACTCTAAGCAGAATTGATATGGATCACTTCCAGGTCCAGGGAGTCAAGAGAAAAGGTCTCTCTCTCCTTCTTCTGACCAGAACCCAGGACTCTAAAGCTCTGTTAAACTACTGGATTACAGGGGATTATTTATGTTAGCAGTGTAAATAGAATAAGGAGTTATGATAGATATTGGGAACAGAAAGCATACACCATGCAAATAAATAAACCAACCAAACATGTAAGCAAACAAAAATAATAAGTGAAAAGCAAAAACAAAACATAACGTTCCACTAATCTTCTTCTGATCTTCCTCTACTCTGGCATCAGCATGTCATGGTACTATGCTCACTTTATTCTCAATAGGTAAACCTCTTCCCATTCTCATTCACCAATTCCTAAACTTCCTAACTTCACTCTTAAATGGTAAAAAGGCAAAATTAACATGTTGTGCCTGCTTTCTCCTCCACACACGCATACACACTGAAACCACACAATACATGCACATTTAAAAATAATGTACTCATCAAGACACATTTTAATGATGTGCATAATTCAATTTCAACATGAAGAGAAACCTCGAATCATGTTTTTCAAAATAAAGGACATTTTCTCCCTTTTCAATTTACTTATCATGGTTTAACAGTACCTCATTTCTCATAGTAGTGATAATTAGTTACTTAACTTGTTACAAACTTAAAGAAAAATAACATTTTATATATGCGTTCAGCTGAATTTAGGAATCTTGATCTCCACGCTGAAAACCTTTGGGCCCAATATGTATATTAATTAAGATAATGTTCATATTATTAATATAGTCACAGCAAAAGTTGTATTGAAATATAGACATACAAAAATGGACTCTTTCTGGGCCCGGCCCGGTGGCGCAGCGGTTAAGTTCGCACGTTCCCTTCTCGGCGGCCCGGGCTTCGCCGGCCCTGATCCCGGGCGCGGACATGGCACTCCTTGGCAGTCATGCTGTGGCAGGCGTCCCACATATAAAGTAGAGGAAGATGGGCACGGATGTTAGCTCAGGGCCAGGCTTCCTCAGCAAAAAGAGGACTTGCAGTAGTTAGCTGAGGGCTAATCTTCCTCAAAAAAAAAAAAAAAACCAAAACCACACACACACAAAAAAAATGGACTCTTCCTATGTCTCATTTTATTAACCAGTGAACTAACATCACACACGAAAAATAAATAATTTATGATAGGATATTATAATAGGATATGATATAACAGGATATAATAGGATATTATGATAGGATAATTTATGATAGGATATTAATAAGTAGATAGCGAAAATGTAAGACATGATAAAATAGGGTTGGTGTTGATGAAAATTGGACATTAAACCAATGAAAACAAAAATAAATTTATAATTTATAGATTATAATAAATTTTAGTAAATAAAAAAAAGATGTTATTGAACAGAATAGTGGGAGATAATTATTACTGGAGAATTAGGAAAGGAATCTTTGGAAATAATATTTTAATGTACTTTTAAGTAAAATGCTCTTCTACATTTGTGGAATGAATAAATTACTCAAAGTTTGTGAGACAAAACGGATGAGTAGGAGTGAACCAGGCAAAAATGAAAGACAAAGGAAAAGAATGTAGCAAAGAAAACAACAGGAAAATAGTTTGGGGAGAGATGAATGCTTGGCTTGTTTGAATAAATAATAGGAAAAAACAGATGAACAATAGAAACAGACTCACGGATGATTCAACATGAGAATTATCAGGCTTAAAAATAATTGTGGTTACTATCTTAAAAAATTAGATCATAAGATGGAGGATTTCAGCAAATGAATGGAACTTTTACTTGCATACAATATAGATAGGGGTAATAAGCTATTAGAAATTCAGAAAGTCAGACTAGAAGAAAACACAAAATTTATATCCCTACTAGGAAAAGACATAAAAGGTAAACAACATACTGACTATATTATCAGATATTATATTTTAAATCATATTGTACATGTTTTATGTTTATTGTGAAACCTATATCCATAGTGAAAATATAAATTAGAATAATTATTTTGTCACGTACTTAGCACTATGTATCAAGATCCATGGAAACATTCCTAGCCTTTAACCTAGTGTTCCCATCCTAGGATGTCTTAAAATAATAGAATACGATATTCAAACATATGCATTGCAGTATTACTAGAAAGACAAGAAAAAAACAAGTCACAAAAATAAACTTTCAAAAAACTAGGATATTTTACTGAAACATGACATATTAATCAATAAAATATTTACACCCACTAACATGAAAATAATTTTTATGACAAAAGCAAAATGGTATTTTTTATTGATTACACATGTGAAAAAAATCTATACTTATGCCAAAAAAAAGTGAAAGTGACACAGAAAAAGAATTGGCTTGACAAATTTATAACCGTTTTGATAATGTCTGTATGGTTATAATTCTCCTTCTACAATATTTATGAGTCAGAAGGCTAGAAGATGGTACCAGAAGAGTGTTGATGTTACTCTAAATTATGACAAATTAATTTCAGATATTGATCAAGTTTCTGACTGTATTATGGAAAGATCTGGAATACTTTGTAAATGATTTTAAACTAAGTATCTTTCCTGACTGCATAAACACCTTCAATCAGACATCCATTACAGCAGGCTGATTGGTTAGAATAGCTATTTTACTCTCTAATCTCCTTTTTGTATCTGAACCATTCTGATAGATCTCTTTGCCCTTTACATCTCATGTTTATCTTCTATAATTAAGGGAATGGTAACACAAATTTGTATAGCACGAGATTTTGAGGGTTAAATAAATAATGATAGCAACACATATAAAGACCTATAAAGTGCTTAGTTTTGCTATAATATTGCCAGTAGTACTCACGCTTATACAGCTGGTAAAAAAAAAAAAAACACATTTACTAAGTAAGTACTTGTGTTTATTATTTTCTGCATATCAGCCTGACATATCTAGCAATTATATTTTGGTAACTGTCATCATATTGCTGTTGTGGACTGGTTTTGGCCTTCTGCAAAGTGTGGTTTATAATGTCTTCCGTAAACAAAAGTTTTCTATTTGTTGGCTAGATAGTTACACTCATTGTCATCATATGATGTGCGTATGTGTGCATGGTCCTCTGTGAAGTACCATACAGAACAGCTTTGACTGAAGTAGCCCAACCAGGCATACTGTATCAACTAATGCACGAAGTCTTGAATACCACCATCAGTCGAGATTCTTTCTCTTTCTGGTACATGTTTCCAAATGAAAGCAAAACAGTACATTAGAAAGAACAGGAATATTGAGGGAAACAGGAGACCGGTTTGCATTCTGATGCAGCTCTATGAGCTGTTTCTCCATTTCACAAATACTTATTGAGTATGCACCGTATCAGTGAGCAAAAAAGATCTGGCTCTGCAAAGCTGGATATAAAAAAATTAAGTTAACCAGTCCTTACTTAAGTTCCTTATCTGTAAAATGGAAATAACAGAATTATAACATATAATTTCTAAGGTTATTTTGAGTATTAAATGTATATATCTCCATATCAATATCCATATATTGAGAGGTATAGCAATATATTCAAATTTAATTAATGCAAGTTCAGTGTTTTCCCTGATAGATTTAATAATATTCAAATGAGCCTGTCTGTATATATTTTTGCATTTTTCACTATCAACTTTTTTCTTAGAAGAGAAAATCGGCTTTTATTTCTTTCTTATTGACCATATTGCCAGGGCATTCCCAGGTCTGCTCAAGCCCTTCTGTCAAACATGTCTTATTGCGTTGGCACTATCACCATGGCGACCTGTGTTATGGTCCAGGCTCAACTATAAACCAGCAACATGACCTCAGTAATAGCACAATTCAGCTAAACATTTTTTCCAATAATCTCTAAAAGACGGCATCAGATTGCTTTAGTGGCTAATAGTCCCTGATTAACTGCATATTACCTGAATTAGCAAACAAATAGGTTATAAATATTAGGAAAATCTAGGGCAATATTTGGTCATCTTGCTTCCTTATACACCCTGACAAAATTAGACCGATCACAGACTATTCTACCAGCTACCAAAAATCCCTCCATCTATCTCATATACTATATAAAAGAAAAAAGAAAATGTTTGAGAACAACTTTTTAGTGAACTAGATGAGAAGACATTAACTGCCACCTGCCCAGATTAGAGTCTTTTATAAGGCAATTCACGACTTCACAAATTAGCCCTTTATTTCTAAACAAAGCCATTTAACGGAAAAAGAAATCTTAAATATATCCCAAATGTAAACTCTCCTTATTTGTAGCAATAGAGAGCCCAATTGAGGGGAAAAAAAACCCCAAAACTTAAAAGTTGAGTTTATATAGAACAATTTGTAGCAACTTCAGAGTGAGTATTGCATTTATTTAGGGAAGTGAGATATATGTTTATGTTACAAGGTCCCCAAATGACCCTGAGTCACTCTCATCTAAAGCAGACAGCATGAAGTTAATGGTGACAATAGCAAATGAGAAAATGAACATCCTTCAGCAGCAGGAGCATAAGTAACAAGGCAACACAAACTTAGATGCTTATCACTGCAGTCCCTACACCCTGTGGGTTTAATGATTAATATATAATTAGAATGTAAATAAGAGCTATCTACATATTACCCTGAAACATAGGTCCCATCAGAAAATAATACTTCCGTACTAGAAACATTGATTTCTCATATGTATCTGTGTATGCACACAAACACGCACCCCCAACACACGTTTGATTGTTTTATGCATGCTTTTACTTGCCATAAATGACTGCCTGTAAAAATATGGTTGTATTTAAAACATTATATTTTTTATTCAAACATATGCTAGAGGTACTGCTCCAATTTTCATTTTACAGATGAAGAAGCAGAGGTATGGGTTTTAAAATAAATTTCTCAAGACTGTACAGCCAATGACATGGTGAAGCCAGTATTAGAACTCATGGAGTCGGCCTCCGAAGCCATGACCTTAGCCTCAAGGCTGGCCCATTGGCAATAAGCTGTTCTATAGGAGCTGCGCTGAGAGTGTGGAGGAACACGAGCAGGAGCTATAAGTTCCCACAGTCCTGGAGGTAGATTCAGTCCTGACCAGGTTTGACTTTTATACTAAACAAAAGTTGTATGGAAAACGACTAATCCTCAGAGCTAAATTGGGCAACGAACACCCTCCGACTCAAGAAAGTATGGGAGCTCTAACCTCTGGGCATCTGCCCTCTAACAAGTTTGCATGGGCTGAGATCTCCTGCAAAGGAACAATGGAGAATGCTGAACTGCGTCCAAGACGGACTGACCACTTTTCTAGGTCCAGCAGAGGATGGTATCATTCCGCCAAAGACTGACCTGAATGACGGAAGTCACGCTGATGGCCGGCTGGTGGGCTGAGGCCTACCAGACTTTTCATCACACATGTTTTTTAGCCAAGCAACTGACCTAAAGGCAAAATTAGCACATTTAGAAGAAACTTCTCTTTTTGTTCTCACGTTCTCTAACTCTCTCTCCAGCTACATATTTTACAAATACAACTCACTGACTCCAAGATGAACTAGGAAAGATAAGAATACGTTATGCCATGAAGAATCATTTACTAGCACTTACTTAGCATGGTATTAGAAATGAGAGTACGAATAAATATATACAATATATCCAATTTCAAGTTATTTTCTGTCTTCCTAAAGGAAATAATGCATATAGTTTAAAAGATCGGTAAAATAATACTAAAAAACTTACAATAGTTAAAGTAATTAAACAAGAAGGCCATTAGACTGGGGTGGCTCCGATGCCTTAGCAGCCTATGTAAGCAAACTGAAACCTAAGCCAGAATCAGTGCAGTTAAATCTAAGAATATAAAACTTAAGAACAACCAACTACAAACAGCCAACCTGGCTTTCCAAACTAAGGCCACCCTAAGCTAGAACCAATCAAATAATTTTCTTGGTTTGCTTCCACATCTTCTCTATAAAAACCTCTCCTGCCGGTGTAGTGTTCCTAACCACTTTGGGTTTGGTGTTGCCTGATCTGAATGCTGAAATAAACTCTTGAAAATTTTAACGTGCCTCAGTTTATCTTTTAACATAATGCATGAGTGTGATAAAACTAAGTACCGAAAGCGTACAATAAGAATGTGGCGAATTACTCCTGTGGCCCGTGACAGAGAACAAATTTATAAAGCTGGAAGCCATTTGTCTGTTAACAGAAGTGTCAGCAAAATTCTTGTAATTCAAGTCTTCTTAGGCTGTATAACAATTCAATCTTTACTTATATTACCCTTTCAGGTCAAATTGTCTGCGAGTTAATCATGATACAGAGAATATATCTGAGCTTTAATTTGCTAAATTCTTATCCAATATTAACTTTTAATTTGACTCCGAAGTTTCTGCATCACACTGCTTTTCACATCAATATAGACACATAATTATGTAACTAGATATTGCATAACGTATATATAGAGAGATGTATGTTATTATAACTCTACAAAAATGTGGATATTATTTAAATAATTAAGATCATGCATTGAGAGTTATTTTCAAAAACCCACATTGATGAGAAGAGGGCTGATTTAGGCAATATTTGGTGTCTTAATGCTACAGCTGTGTTTAGTGGATATGACCAATATGTAAAACTCATGCATAAATTTCAGGGTAAAAGAGTTCTTGAGTAATAAAGAAACACTGTATTCAATATTTTTATTTCATAACAAAATTGCATATTAACAGTATTCGCTTTTTCCTTTTTAATACCTGCACACACATGGAGTTATTTCTACTTGCATGATTTAGCAAACTGTTCCTTAGAGAAAATGTAGGAGCTAATGAAGCTTATTTTATTATTGATTTGTGACTTGTGGTTGATTGACTTGTTAACTTCATAAGTCACTTGACTGAATGTGACACTTAAACACTTTGTTGAAACAGCCTTCACCCATGCTGTCAAAGCTGGCAGAGCTGCTTTCTAAGGAAATGTTGGGTTCAGTGTTGATGGGTACCATAGTGCAGGCTTTCTCAAGGTCAGCACTACTGGTATTTTAGATCACATAATCCTTTTTCTGGGGGCCGTTCTGTGCATTGTAGGATATTCAGCAGCATCCCTGGTCTCTACCCATTAGATACCAGTAACAACTTCCCACTCCAGTTATGAAGATCTCAAATGTCGTCAGATATTACCAAATGTCTCTTGGGACCAAAATACACTCTCTCCCACACTGAGAACCACTTCTCAAGTAGAGGAGGGTGAAGGAAATTCAGAGACCACAAATCAAGGGCAGGATCTAAGCACAGGAATTTTTCCAGAAAGGTCTTAAGTACAAAAAATAACATTTAGTATAAACCAAATAGAAGAATTAAAGTCAATATGTTTCATTATGTTAAAATTATTAAAGACAAAATGATTACTAATGTACATATTTTTAAAAGTCAATCAGCTTCAAGACCACAATAATTTACTTATTCACATGCTATAAGACCATCTGAATTTCCAAATTAAGAAAATGTAATATGTGAAGGCACTGCTATTCTTGACAGGTTCTTTTGGTCTCAAAATATTAGGCTCTGAAAGTCCATTCTTCAGAATTTTCAAAATGGAAGATTGGAATAATTTTGTTTCTAAAAAAGATGGACATTTTCAGAATGAGGTGTTTCTCACATCCTCTTACTGATGATACCATTCTCCAACTACTAATCAATTTAAACTAAAGGCTAATAGAGGGAAAATGTATCTTAAATAAGAAAGACACTATTGGCTATCTCAGAACATATTTGAATATTATTTAAAAGATGAGTGGACACTAAATTAGCTGTTAGAATAGTCTAATCACCCTTTATTTTTGAAACTCAGAAAACACAATAATGACAATGAAATTAGAAACATAGTTTTATTAATACAAATTTTAATTAACATTATCCTTAAATAAAATGATATTAAAGAAGAGTTACATTTACTAGCACCAGCTCCAATTCTTTCTTTAGACAGTAAAAATTATCATTTATATTAAAAGATCAGCCTAAAGTTAGTTAATTGTGGCTAGAGTGCCATAAAAATAATTCAAACTTGGCAATTTTTAATAAATTTAAACTATAATTTGTGTCAGCCTCAGAACAATTCAACAGACTAAGAAGTCACTGGTCCTTATTCTTAATGTTAGTAAGAAGGAAACACATGAGATATGCGATATTCAATTACTACATTAACATGTGCTCGTTTGTACTTTGGAATGAAAATTAAACTTCTGGCGTTCCTGTAAGACAAGATGTGTCAATTCTTAAATCAAGACAAGATTTACTAAACACGTCTGTAACGTATCATAGACCCTCGTACAAACTTCAGGCTGTTTTCCTGTGGTGATGTCTTAATTTCTATAAATAGAATGGCTTGGAAAAACAACAGAATATTACAACCACATCAAGCAATTCAAGGGATTTCACAGACAAAATATCCACACACTGCCAGTGAGTTTTCTGTTGGGGGGCACTGACGAGTGTCTTATGGCACCATTTCTTCACTAAGCGACACTAACCCGAGTCTGCCTGCAGAGAAATATTCAAATTCAGATTGGCAGGTGGGGAAATAATACATTATGTTGGCTACATTTCTACAGGAATACATTGCTTGCTAAAACTTTTTTATTCTCAGTGGCTTTTAAGTTCTTGAAGGCTTTCTGCTAAGCTTTCACGTAAAAGTAAAAGTAAGTTAAAGACCAGCTAACTCTTGAAAAATGGGAAACTCCCATGTGCCTGACTGGGGCTCTTGTTGAGGCTGTATCGGGCACTTCATTGTGAAAGTTATGGCTGCAGTTACGGCTCTAATGGATGCATATAATGTTTCTTTCACTAATTTTAGATTTAGACTGTACTTCTGCTGAAAATTATTCTTTGTTTTGGGAAGATCTGTGTCCAAGTGGTTAACCAGAGGGCATCTAATCCAGAGCCTAGAGGAGAGGAGGAAGGATTATCTTGATTTCATATTGGCAGACAAAGCCTAAAGGGAAAAAGGCTGAGAGAGGCAAAGACCAACCTGGGTCATTTTGCGGAGGTTCCCCAAGTTCTGTTTCAGACTGAGTAACCCAGTGCTTGGACCTGGCTTTGGGACGGATAGTTACATTCTGACAGCTTGTCCTGAAGGTCTTAGGCTCGAGGCCATCAACCTCCTAATGGAAGTGACATCATGCAGGTACTGGAATGAAAAGAAAAAGGCTCTAGGGAGTAGGTGGCTGGATGCCTTGAGGGAACAACTGCGAGTGAGTGAGTTCTGTCACTCTCCGTTGCTGAGGTGATCTAGTCTTTGTATGGCGGTGGCTCCATGGAATAAGAGGAGAACAGAGATGACGGTACAGTAACCACATCTGGGGACAATGCCCTTTTGTTTTTCACAAGCCTTCAATATATTTTGCCTAAGCTGGAAATTAGTTTCTGCTATCACTGTTAAGAATTAGGGCAAGGTCTGTGCACATGTTTTGTATAAACTTGTGGTGATGGCAAGAGACCACCAAGACAGATTTATTAATTTGTGCAATCAAATTGGGGGAACATAGGCGCATTCTATCAAATTTTTAAATAATGCCTGGGGAGAAGAACCTGGTTTGAAAAAAAAAGAAAAAAAGTAAGAGAATGAAAAAAACACAGAGAGAAGGCGGGAGAGGGAGAAAGAAGAAAGATTCAAAATTTACAAAATTTGGAGAGATTATGAATTTGAGAAAAATAGCAAATCCTGTCATGTATTTCCTGGGTTCCACATGTAAAAGGAACCCCTGGAATTAAATGTTCTATGCTACACCTCTCCTTTTAACCACAGCTGCCAGAGCAAAGTTCCCACTTACTAGAATATAATCCTACGTTTAAAAGCTCATTTACCAAATTTTGTCAACATCGTAGTATATTAAACACCTTACCCCACGCTGATTATCAGTTTTCTTTGTATCCTGTATTAACATTGCTTCTTCTATTTTTACAGCATTTAGTTTTTCATTTCAAGTAATACACACTCAATAGGTATAACCTGAAAATTTAAAAAAATATATATTTCGTATAGTTCTCTCCCCTAGAGATAACCACTATTAATGTCTTCAGTAGAAACTTAAAATAATATTATGATTAAACATATGCAGATACACATGCCTATATAATTTACAAAAATCCTAAATTGTAAGTCTTTTTGGAAGGCATATTTTTACTAAGAAATAAGTATATTTATGTCAACAGATATTTTTCTGCAGTGTTTCTTTAACAGAATATACCAAGATCTATTTAAATAATTCTATGTTTTTAAATTTTTAAGTGATTTTCAGGAAAGCATCCTGCTTCTCCATAGTTCTATTTTTCATTTTATTTTTTTATTTTAATAATCAAAATAGACAATAATATATTGTCTATTTTGTATATAATTGTTTAATTTGTATACAAGTACTTTTGTATACAATTGTATAAATAAGTAAAAAAATATACTTTTCATTTTAATAATCAAAAATTACAAAACAATGATGAAAAATTATGAGGGTGCATTCAAATACTGCCTTCATGTCTCTGCATGAAGTTTGATATTGGTTAGTAGAACTAAATAGCTTTAATTTATGTTTAGTGATTATACTATTCATAGATTGCTAAGAAATTTCGAAGACTAGTGTTGAATTTTTTAAATTATCTTTTGCTTCAATAGAGATAGTCATATAATTTTTTCTTACATAAACTATTGATGTGATGAATTATATTTACAGTTATCAAGTATTGAACTATACTTGCACTAGTGGAATGAACTCTATGTTTAAAAGTTGTATTGGTCTATTGATGAAATCAATTTTGGCATATATTAATAATTTATTATCTGTAACTTCCTCTTTTGCAGTGTTAGGTTTTCTTATCTATGTTATTCTTGTTTATTTAAAATGAATTAGGAAATACTCCATCATTTCCTAAACTCTAAACAAATTTAAAAGTGCTTTTAATTCTAAAAAAAATTTATTGATCAAATAAACATTTATAAAACTTGTTTTCTCTGCCAGTAACGCCTATTGTTTTATCAGTTTTTTATTTATAATAATATTTTTGTAATAATTTTATTAATTAAATGTAGCAAAGGTTCTTATTGACCTTTTCAAATAAATATGCTTAGATTTATTAAACAATATTTGTTATTTTGTTGAACATTTATACTGAGTTTTCCCATTATATTTCCTATTGTTGTTGTCTATATTCTAAGTTTCAGATGAATGCTTTTTCCATTTTTTAAAATATAAAAATTTAAGAGAATCAATTTTTCTCATGATATGATCGTAAAATATCCTAAATATTTTAAATAAAAGATATTATTTTTATTGTTAATTTGCAGTTACATCAGTATAGTTTTAATTGTTTCCTTGTGAAGGCATTATTTGCGAAATTTGAATTTTCTCCAAATTTCCCCAAGAAAGAGATTTAATGTTTTCTTTTTTAATTATTATTTCAAAGATTTCTTAAATTATGATAAAAAGTTGTGCACATTTTTAACTTTAGGAAAGATGTTAGATATTTCCTTAGAGTTTAATATATAAAATATAAGACTGCATTTATATATCACATTAAGATTTTACAATATTTTGTCTTTTTTCATATATACACAAATATAGCCCCATTAATACTTCTCTAATGACTTGCTAATTTTTTTCTTTATTTTCGGCCAAAGATGAAAGTGATATTTTAAGTCTCTCATTATTATTATTTTAATTTATCCTTGTATTTATAGTTTTTTCTGTTTTGTTTTAATAAAATAATTGTGTTAATAATACTTGCAAGTTTACTTTAAATTGCACCATATTCCACACAATTAGAGATGAAGAAATGTAACTCTTCTCTCTTTTTTTGAACAAAAGAAACTCCTTTTTTTTTTGAGGAAGATTAGCCCTGAGCTAACATCTGCCACTAACCCTCCTATTTTTGCTGAGGAAGACTGGCCCTGAGCTAACTTCGTGCCCATCTTCCTCTACTTTATATGTGGGACGCCTGCCACAGCATGGCATGCCAAGCGGTGCCATGTCCACACCCAGGATCCGCACCTACGAACCTGGGCCGCCAAAGCTTATGGTGTGCACTTAACTGCTGCCCCACCAGGCTGGCCCCGAAAAGTAACTCTTGATCGTTCTGACTTTGAGACTGACTATCTTCCTTTATGTTTTCCATACTTATCCTTTCTTTTTCTGCTCAAGTACACATTTCAAATCTTCACTTGGGCTCAAATGGTTTAGAAGTTATACATTCTTTTTTCAGCCTGCCATTCTTGAAGATAGAAGATAACTTTTGTAAACTATACTTAAATAGATATTTCTAAATATTTATCATGGCAACCTGATTTACTTCAGTTTCAGATTGCTCTGCTTTCCACGAAATATTTTATTGCTTATCACAATTTTAATTTTTTCCTGCACCCCAATTTATAATGACAATACTATGCTTTACTAGCACACTGCCTATTGTCCTTTCTTTTATATCACTGTTATCCTTTTTATTACTATTTAATTTCCCATTCATATGTAAGATTTTCAGAATCGGTATGTGAGCGGCATTCTAAGTGAGTTTTTGCAGTTCGGAGAATCTGTGAGGTGAGATGGTTTCGCTAATTTAAATTTCTGCAGTCACAATCTTTTCACTTCAAATTTTGTATCCATCTTTCATTGCCTTCCTGTATGCAGAGAAATCTGAGTCCAACTACATCTTTTCTTCACCTTTTATAGATGACATGTCTTTTCTGCATGAATGCTTGTGTGATTTTTTCCATCATTAATGTTCATGAATATTTCTTAAAAGAACATTTTAAGTACATGTTCCAAATCCTGAACATACAGAAACACTTACAAGGTAATAAAATTAATACACAATATTTATGGCTATACATATACTAATAGAAAAAAGGAAACAACGTAGCCAGCTGACAAAGATTAAAATGCTGATAGTTAATATCCACTGATAATAAGAGTTCAGAGAAAATGAACTCTTATCCTGATAGTGTGATTATTTCAGAATATCTGGAAATGTGTGTAAACATGCATTCTTTTTTACCCAGCAATTCTATTTCTAGGCATTTATTCCAAGGAAATAATTGAACAAAGGTAATCAAGTTACATAGACTCTATGGTTCTTAAAGTTTTAATCATAATTATCAAGAAATTATGCCATATATCTCTACAGAAATTGTGCTATATAGACCAAGGGAATAAAACAGTAAATAAAACTGTGCTGGGAAACTGGATATCCAAATGCAGAAGAATGAATTTGGAACTTTACTTTGCATCATATACAAAAATTAACTCAAATACCTAAACATAAGGCCAAAATTATAAAACTTTTAAGAGAAAACAGGGGGAAAGTTTCATGACTTTGGATTTAGCAAAGATTTCCTATATATGACATCCAAGACACAGGCAACAAAAGCAAAAGTACATAAACTGGATTACATCAAAATTTAAAACTTCTATAAATCAAAGAACACAATCAACAGAATGAAAAGGCAACCTATAGAATGAGAGAAAATATATGCAAATCATTTATCAGATAAGGGGTTAATAAATAGAATATATAAAGAAATTACTACAAACGTACTTCAACATAATAAATGTCATACATGACAAGCCCACAGCTAACATCATATTCAAAGGAGAAAAATTAAAAGCTTTTCTTCTAAGATCAGAAATAAGAAAAGGATGTCCAGGACACTTGTATTCAACATGGTAGTGAAAGTCCAAGCAATAGTATTGGGCATGAAAAAGAAATACAAGGCATGCAAATCAAAAGGAAGAAGTACAATTCTGTCTCTTTGCAGATGGCATGACCTTATATATATAAAACCCTAAAGACTCTACCAAAAAACTGCTAGACTAATAAATGAAGTCAGTAAAGTTGCAGAGTACAAAATCAACATACAAAAATCAGTTGTGCTTCTATATACTAACAGTGAATTATCTGAAAGAGATATTAAGAAAGTAATCCCATTACCATAGCATTGAAACCAATAAAATACCTAGAAATAAATTTAACCAAGTAGGTACAAAACCTGAAAACTGTAAGACATTGATAAAAGAAATTGAAGACGACATAAATAAATGGAAAGATATCTATGTTCTTGGTTAGAAGAATTAATATTGTTAAATGTCCCTAATACTCACAGAGTTCTACAGGCTCACTGAAATCCCTATCACAATGCTAATGGCATTTTTCATAGAAATAGAACAAACAATTCTAAAATTTTTATGGAACCACAAAAGACCCCAAATAGCCAAAGCAATCTTCAGAAAGAAGAAAGCTGGAGGCATCTCATGTCCTGATTTCAAACTATATTGAAAAGCTACAGTAATCAAAACAGTATGGTACTGGTATTAAAAACAGGCACACGGAACAGGGGAACAGAATAGAGAGCCCAGAAATAAAAACACACATATAAGGTCAACTAATTTTTGACAAGGGTGTCAAGAACACACAATGGGGAAAGGGTAATCTCTCTTCAATAAACAGTGTTGGGAAAACTGTATATCTACTTGCAAAAGAATGAAATTGGACCTCTACCTTACACCATTCACAAAAATTAATGAAATGGATTAAAGACATGAATGTAAAACCTGAAACCATAACATTCCTAGAGGAAAAAATCCTCGACATTGACCTCGGCAGTGATTTCTTGCATGAGATACCCAAAAAACCCAGGAAACAGAAGCTAAAATAAACGAGGAACCATGTCAAACTAAAAAGCTTTGCAAAGCAAAGGAAACAATCTGTAAATCAAAAAGATAACCTACAGAATGGGAGAAAATATTTTGAAATCACATATCTCATAAGGGGATAATGTACAAAATAAAGAATTCATACAACTCAATAGCAAAAAAAACAAATAATCCACTTAAAAATGGGCAAAGCACCCAAGCAGGCATTTTTCCAAAGAAGACACAAATGGCCACTAGGTAGGTGATAAGTGCTCACCATCACTAATCATCAGAGAAATGCAAATCAAAACACAATGAGCTATCACCTCACACCTGTTAGAATGGCTACTATCAAGAAGACAAAAGAAAACACTCATTAGTGATGATGTGGAGAAAAGGGAACCCTTGTGCACTGTTGGTGGGAATGTAAATTGGTGCAACCATTATGGAAAACAATATGGTAGTTCCTCAAAAATTAAAAGTAGAGCTTGCTATTAATAGGCAATAAAAATATCTTTCAACATATAAAAACTGAAAATGACAAAGGAAAGATCTGTTTACGTATTAAAGTCAAATGCAGGTCCTGACTCGTATACCAGTGGGTCTCAGGTTCTCATATTTGAATGTGCATCAGAATCACCTCAAGAGCTTATTAGAACATAGATTGCTGGGTCCTGTCCCCGAGTTTCTGATTCAGTAGGTTTCAGGTGTAGCCCAAGAATCTGTATTTCTAACAGTTCCCATGTGACGCTGATGCTGCTGGTCCTGGAGCCACACTCCAGAAACCACCAGTGTACCCTCATTTGACAATGCACATCTCTCCATCTTTCCTTTCAGGAAGAAAAGGCCTCATTCCATTCAAACTCTGCTACTGTCTACTGGCCCAGAACCAATGTGGCAGCCTGCTGGGTACCCTACACACGACAGTGACAGCCACGAAATGATGAAATGTGGTCCCCTCTGTGATGAAACGGGTCAGCATAAGCTGCTGCAAGTTATTTTTTTAAAGAGAGGATTACAGATTTTTCTCCTCAGCTATGTCATTTCCATGGTCTGGGATTATATACAGTTTTCCATTGGATAGATGAATTCCTAAAAATTTGTGTATGCATGTTTCATATCATAAACTATATTAAATCTCAGGTGGACACAAAAGTAAACATTCCAAGTATAAAAAGTAGGCTCAAAATGGAAAGATTATCAGATTGGTGGAAAAATAGACATTGTTAGCCATGGAAGTGAAAGGAAAAATAAAGATATTATGACTCAACTGACTACATAAAATTAAAACTAATTTCTCTATAACCAAAATATAATTAAACGGGAAAGCAAAGCCAGTTAATCTACAAAGCAATTCTGAGAGACCATGTGTAAATACACTTTACGAAAAAAAGCTTGTAAATACTGGCAAAAATACATCAATATTCAAGGAGCTATACTAGCAACAGATAGGAAAACGCAATTCTTATGTGGTAAATGCAATGGGGAATTCTGAAAATGTGAATGGACCTTTTTGTGGTAAAATAAATGCAAATTCAAACAAAAAGCATATAGTAGTATTTTAAGAAGTGCTAAAAACACAATAAATGTTAATATGTATGTATAATATGTATGTATAAGTATTTCTGGTGGGATACACAATTAGCATAGTAATTTGGAATCAAGTTTACAAAATTTATCAATAACCATATACATATGTGTATATATATATATATTTACATATCCTTTGACTTAGCACCTTGGCTTGCCAAAATTGATGCTCAGGCAGAAACTCCAAAAAATTGAAGACGTTCATTACAGCATCACCATTTTAAAATTGGAATGAATCATCTAACTATTGTTGTACCTGTGCTTAGGTTAAGTAAATTGCTTCAATCAATTTAATAATACACGATATAACCCTTAAGTAGAATTTAATGACACTCTGCAGCAATAAGAGAAACAATTTTAGGTAAGTAAAGAATAAGCCAAATGTACATGTATATCCATTATGCAGTAATAACTATATAAAACTACATTGGGTGGATGGAAGAAAAGAAAAAAAAAGTCACTTAAGAGGGATAAGAATTATAGATAGCTTTCTTGTCTTAATTTATTATTTTTTAAATTGCTTGTAAACATTTTGCTATTAAAAAAGAACACACTTTTCTCCTATTTACCAGAAGAATAGCAACAAGGCTTTCCCTCCTTCCTTTACCAAAAGAAGCTGTCACTGTACATCAGGGGTTGGCAAACCCTGGCCCTTGGGCCAATTCCAGCCAGCTGCTTGCTTTTTGCACAACCTGTGAGCTAAGAGCTTTTCCATTTTTTTTTTTCCTGAGGAAGATTTGCCCTTTGCTAACAAGCATTGCCAATCCTCCTCTTTTTTTACATGAGGAAGATTAGCCCTGAGCCAGCGTCTGTGCCAATCTTCCTCTATCTTTTTGTAGGTGGGACACTGCCACAGCATGGGTGGTGAGTAGACCAGGTCTGCGCTCGGGATCCAAGCCTGTGAAACAGGTTGTTGAAGCAGCGCACACGGAACTTTAACCTCTCGGCCATGGGGCTGGGCCCCTAAATTTTTGAAAGATAATTTCCTTCACTCTTATTTTCAGGGAGAATGGGAAAAATCAAACAGCTTATAGTAGTTATTTGGAAATACTGGATTAGCTTCCATTATTTGTGAAACAATAAAACAAGAATTAAAAGTTCAATAAGAGGATCAGTTAACGTGGTAAATATTTTCATTTACATATTTCAGTTTCCTTGTACTATAGAAAGATACTCAAGTACTTCTTCTGCTAGAAAAACCCGCACCCTCCTTTTACTTTTTTACTTTTTGGTGGCATCATTAGAAATACGAAACGCTGTTGTGTTCTCTTCCCTCTACATTAAATTATTAAATTGCAAAGACAATGTCCTGTGCATTTTAAACCAAGATAATTAGGGTGATCTGGATTTGGCTGTAGCTGCTCTGGGTGTGTAAGCAAATACTGGCCATGCTCCCCTATCCAGCGAGACCATTCTGGGCTCCATCAGGCTTCATTTCCTTCAAATGAAACTACCCACATTCACCACCAGGACGGACTGAAAGTCTGACCAAAAGTATGTGGAGTGGGTGCACCCAAAAGCAAAGAAAGAGGTGAGGGTGCTGAGTCAGGCAGACCTTTAGCAGAAAATATTTTGTTTTTTTTTTTAATTTGCAGTTAACTTATGCAGTGGTGCATTGGAACTGAACTTACACCAAAAGTGGCTGTCTGCTGCCATCATTATTACTATGACATGTGAATTCAAAAGTGCCATTTTTGTATGGAAATTGTCTTCTTTTAAAAAAAAAATAAAGTAGTAAATACAGTAAAAAATTAAGCAGTGGGCCAGCCTGTGGTGTAGTGGTTAAGTTAGCACACACGCTTTGCCGGCCCAGGATTCACGAGTTCGGATCCCAGACATGGACCTACACATGGCTCATCAAGCGGTGCTGTGGCAGTGTCCCACATACAAAAGAGAGACAGATTGACACAAATGTTAGCTCAGAGCCAATCCTCCTCAACAAAAAAACAAATACATAAATAAAATTAAGGAGTAGAATAATTATTTAAAAAAAACTCCATCTTGTTGTACTTTGACCCTTATTCTCTTTCCCTAAAGGGTAAGCATTACTTAGTTTTTAAATTTTTCCTTTCTGTTTTTTTTTAAGCAAATATATATATATATTTGTATCTGTATACCTGCATTGGATCTCCACATATAAGCAAAAACATAATATTCTTTCCAATTTCCTCCCCTTGCTCTTATGAGTTGAATATATTTTACAACTCTCTTCATTATAGCTTTAAAAATTATGTGATTCTCTCTAATGCCTGCATGCTTCATGAGAGATGGCAGAAATGTATGCCATAAAATAAATAATATTTCCCCTAGACCTAGCTGCCAATATCTATGGTCTCTATGCTTTCTTAATTGATCACGTTTTGAACAACCAAATGACATTTACCAATAATTAGTGTAATTGTGAATAATCAAGTATTTATATAACTGTCATTTAAAAAATTAGCATGAGATTCATTTATTCTCTCAAGATACATGCTTTGACAGTGCCACAAGCTGGTCACTGAGTTAGGACTACTCCAGGAAGGCAAAAGTCAGTAAGCACATGCAAGCACACGTGGACAATTGCTTTGACCCTCTGTGTGCATGGAGGTCTTTTTTGGTTCAATACTTAGAGCTGATAAAGACTCTACAGCAGATATATGTTGTTCCTCCTTCATATCTTTCAAATCCAAGTGAAATTAAAAAAGAATCATTTATTTTCATTGTATTTTTCTTTATCCATTTAGAGATACACAGAATGAAGATTCACAGAATGAAGAAGAAATCTGACACAACTTAACAGATGTTGATCATACAGCTTATTGTTTTGGCGGGAAAAGCAAAAACAAAAACACAGGGGTATGGGCTTCTGAGCAATTCAATCTTTTGTTAGTAGAAATATGTCTGGGGAAATCAGAAATCAATTTGCTTTGAGTAAAGCCTATTATATAAATTATTCCTTAGAGACATTATTTTCTATTTATTTCCTTAAAAATGTATTAAAATTTAGGGAGGATAGAGAACATAATTACGTCAGTGCATCCACATTGGTGTTTGTTTCTTTAGATTTAAACTAGAGACTTAAAAACATGTTTAGAGTAGTGCATTTTGTAAAGCCAAATACTCAGGAATAAAAATGTTAAGCTCTGAAATAGTAATCTAATTATACTACGAGCAGAAGTAAAAGGGGAATGATAAGTTGGGACAGTACCGGCAAAATATACCAAAGTGGAAGGGTTAATTTGCTTAAGAAGATATATTAGGATCATATTTGAGTTAAAAGCATCATAAAAAAAGATAAACATATTAACAGTAAGAAAAGTAAAGATATGAATGGCAACATAGATACTCAAATAACAAATGTAAAAAAAGTTCACTCTGATAAATAATAAAATAAATGCAAGTTAAATTAAAAAGAGTAACCTCTACCATCGCCACCATGGGCCCGATCCATCAACAATTCTTATGGTTTACTTTCAAAATAAAGTGAGACTCTGTCCCCTGTGACCTCCTTAATCTAAGGTACTGTCATCACTCACCTGAACTATTGCAAGAAACCTCTGCAATTCTACTCTTGCTTTTCTCAAATCTATCTTACACTGAACAGCAGAGATTATATTTTAAAAATACAAATAAGTCGTGCGAATCCTGTGCTCAGTGCTCTTCTCAGAGCTACTGCTTCTAGAAAGGCCAGCACAAGCTATACCCTGGCCAGTGCATGAGGGCACTTAACCAACAGGCTCACAGGTTTCTACTTCTTGGGTATTTAGAAGTGTGTACTGAGTTGGGATACTGGCCTGCTTCTCAAAGGAGCATACTTGAACTTAGTAGACACTTTTAGGGGGGTTGTATTATGTTATTGAGAGTGTAGACCAAAGCAGAGCAAGATGTAAACATTACCCTGCCAACACCAAATGCATACTCAGGAATAGCTCATAAGATTAAAATTTGCTTGCCGCAAACTCCAGCACAAACATCCCATCCCCACTGTTCCCGTATCTAGAACTTCTGTCTGTTACTTTAAGGCAGTGAGGGTCAGGGCCACTCTTCTTGGGGCCCCTTTTGTTTATAAGTAAATCCAGGGGCCAATTTCCCCTTCCCTCAACCAGCCTGCAGTATATCTTAGAAAAATTTCCCAAAGCATTCTTCAGGAAGATGGCATTTATTAAAGTTACTACTGCTGTGTAACAAATTAATCAACATTTAGCAGCTTAAAACATCTAATTTGTTATGCTCACTGTTTCTGGGGACAGGAATTTGGACAGGGCACAGCAGGGATGGCCTTCTCTGCTCTATGGTATCTGGGGCCTCAGCTGGGAAGACTCAAAGGATGAGGATATCCCTGAACACTTGTTCACTCCTACGTCTGGCACCTGCTCTTCAATGACTCAGACACAAGGGCTGCTGATTAGTTATGTGTGGCTTCTCTCTCTGTCTCTTGGCTTCCTTGCAGCCTGACAGACCCAGGCAGGACTCAATCACAAGTGTTACAACCAAACAAAGGAGAAACCACATCATCTTTTATGACTCAGACTCAGGAGTCACAGAGCATCATTCAGTCCACAGTGGTCCAAGGAGTCACAAGCCTGACCAGGTTTCAACGAGACTGCCAAAAGAAGGGAGTGCGTCAAAGAACCGGGGGCCATATTTTAACAGCTCTGATCCTTGTACTGATACAGTTACGGTATCCCTGATACTGATACAGTTATCCCTCCTCAACTTCATATTCCTTCCATCATTGCGAAATTTGAGAGATTAGAGTATGGAGGTGGCTACCCAGGGAGAGTGGCGTTCATTTGGAAATCTCATTTGCCCTACTCCATTTGCAGAAAGAAGTAGAAATGAACATGGATATTTGAAAACAAACCTGATCACCCTGCTGATTAGAGCTCTATTGATGATGAAAGTGATGTTGATGTCTGACCTAATATAGTTCTTGGACATTTCTAACTTACTTGGAATTTATGAATATTAAAATCCATTATAAAGTCAAAGATAACAGACAGACCTTGCAAAGAAAAGTCAGGGCAAGCATTTATGAAAACTATGAATACAACAGGAAAGTTGAATTTTTGTGCATACTTTATCTGGTATCACATGCAGTAGTAAAAAATGCATACATGTTAAATATATGTGTGTGTATATATAAGTTTTGTTTGATGTTAAGTATTTTTACTGAAAATTACCACAGAGAAAGGAAGTTAGCACAGAAGACATGGGGGGATAGCCAAGGTTTTACCCTGTAAGTAGAAATGACATCCTGCAACTAATTTTTTAAAAACAAAATGTGTGTATGCGAGTGTGTCTGGTCAAATGTAGTTATATCTCAAGTATTCAATAAATATATGGAGCTAGGTCTTCTCTCTTTTTTTTCTTTCTTTCTTTCTTCTTTTTTTTTGGTGAGGAAGATTGGCCCTGAGCTATCAGATGTGTCACTTTTCCTCTATTTTGTATGTGGGATGCTGCCAAAGCATGGCTTGATGAGCCATGTGTAGCTCCCTGCCTGGGATCTGGGCCCACGAATTCTAGGCCACCGAAGAAGAGAAGTGTGCAAACTTAACCACTACACCACCAGACTAGCCCCTAGGTCTTCTCTTTAATGAAATAGTTTTGATACGTGTGGTAAGCAACATAGTTGATATATTTTTGTTTAAATATTTATAACTAGATAGACTTAGTAATGAAAATCATGACAAATGTATTTTAATGCTTTTTATTTTTACAGAATCTTAAAACAAGTGCATTTCAGGACTATTATTTTAATCACTGGTTCTTCATAAGGTAGGCTTTTTAGAAATACTAGTTCAGAGAGAATTCTGGGTAATTAAATAATGGCTATTTAGGACTTTGCTCTATATGCCTTTTTTAGAATTAAGATATTTTTATAGTAGAAATATTCTGCTGCTAACACACAAGCGTCCTTTAAAAACAGATGGAATTTTTATACTCAAGAGTCCAATTAGTGCTTCTTAGAGAATTCTCCTCCTAGTTTCTGTTTGGGGATTGGGGAATATTATCCCTTAAAGAAACATATTTAAAATATTAGCGATGCAAATGTCTCTTAGTCTCAAGTGGAGATGCTAAAAATGATCATGCAACATTATTAAACATTATTACTGTGTCACATCCTTTTTTCCCTCAGAGGAGCTCTTTTAATTTTTAAGTTCTTATTTCTTAAATCCCTCTCAATTTCATAACAGACTCTGTTATTTCAATCACAAGCAAACAAAAAATAATATATTGTGTATCAGCCCAGTGCTATATTTAAAAAAAAAACAAGAAAATAAATATACATTCTATAAATTGTCACACACTAATAGTATCAGGTAAAATATTACGCTCTATCACAGATCTGACTTTCCCTTTTATGATGAGGAAGGGGGTGAAAATAGAGGATAAACATATAAATTAAATTTTCTGTCATACTCCTGATAATTTTTATCAAAAATGTTTTGGCTATCATAAAGCATCTATTCTTTAATAAGTAATTTAGAATCATTTCAAATGACAGAAAAAGAGATGAATTTTCATCAAAATGACCAAACGTAGAGAAAACTAAAACACGTTTGAGTTTCCAGAAAACAGAGTGATATAATTCCATGGACTGAAGAACCCCAGCCTCATAAATTTTCATAGAAATTAGCAAAGTAATTCAAGAATAAGAAAACATATGTTTCCATGCTGAAAACCAGGATAAACTATGCCTCATATCTCAGAGACTTTTAGACATTTTTTTTAAGGGAACAGACTGAGAGAATGTCTGACCAACTTGATTGACTGTATGAGAAGGACCATCCCATTCTTGTTTCTAGTGCTTAGGGACAGGAAAATTGAACACCTAACGTTTGATGGATAAAGTCGCAGCAACTGGATCTACATATAGATAGCATACAGTGATGGCGGGCAGATATTGACCCTTGGCAACCGACTCTCCTTTGACAGATATTGACTGTGAATCGACTTTACACTTTTTGAAAATGATAAAGAGAAAAATCAACAAATTAACAGCAAATGAAGAGTAAATTGAATCAAAGCTGTGAAAAAACTCTTGTAAAATCTTGTGGTTGCAAAAAAACATAGATACTAGAAAATACTTTAAAAATTATATCTTGCGGCTGGCCCCGTGGCCGAGGGATTAAGTTCACGCGCTCCACTGCAGGTGGCCCAGTGTTTCATCGGTTCAAATCCTGGGCTCGGACATGGCACTACTCATCAAGCCACACTGAGGCGGTGTCCCACATGCCACAACTAGAAGGACCCACAACTAAGAATATACAACTATGTACTGGGAGCTGTGGGGAGAAAAAGGAAAAAAATAAAATCTTAAAAAAAAAATTATACCTTAAGCACGGTCAGAAAAGGTTATCAAAAGAATGCAAATTTGAAGTATGTGGGAGTATACATATACTGTATAAAACGTGTATATATGTGTATACACACTAATAATTATTATTACTAATATTATCACCTGAAAACCCATTTAAAAATACACAAACACGGTCTGAAATATCACGTTATACCAACTAAAACAGAGAGGAAAAATGAGGAAAGATAAAATTTTAAAAGCTAAAATGGGTTGTCTTATATTCCATAAAGAAGGGTAAAGATAATTTATTTTATTGTATGTAGTTTTAAAAATTTGCTTTATTTTAGTATCGCAGCACATAACAATGTTTTGGTCAATGACGGACCATACATATGATGGTGGTCCCATAAGATTAGTACCATACAGGCCAGGTGTGTAGCAGGCTGTACCATCTAGATTTGTGGAAGTGCACTCTACGATGTTAGCACAACGACGCATTTCTCAGGACACATCCCCATCATTAAGCAATACACGACTGTGCTTAGAAATTTGACATACGTTTAAAATTGATTTCTACATAGAATCTATTTAAGGGTAAAGGTAAAGGTGTAAAGGTAACTAACAGCTGCACTAAAATAAGCTGGGTTTTTTTTCCCCAAATTGCTAGTGAATTTTTGAAGAAAAAGAAAAACATCACAAAAGTCATCATAGCTGAAAACAGAAAAAATTTAGGGAACCATGAAAAGCAGGCAGCAGTCTGAAAGGGCAATACAATTTATGGTTCCATTTACACAACTTTTTGGAGAAGGCCAAACCATACCGATGGAAAACAAATTGTTGGGTGCCATCGATTTGGAGAAGGAAAAGTGTTGAAGAGGTACAACACAGGATTTTTAGGGTCATGCAAATATTTTGTATAATATCGTAATGGGTTCATACATGACATTCTGTATTTGTCAAAACATAACAGAACACAGAAAGAGTGAACTTTAATGTATGCAAATGTAAAAAAATCATTCATGACGTCATGGGACCCCAGAGGCTGTGACAAAAGAATCTCACTGTTTACAAATGTATGAACTAGCCCCACTGTGGGAGATGGAAGGAGAGGTGCTGACCTAACCTTCTTCGTAAATGAGAGGAGACTGTGACTAAAGGCAAAAGGAACTGTACAGAAGCATTATACCCTACTTGATAAAGTTTTTTTCCATGGGGACATGGATTAACAGTTTTAAAATCACTATACATGTATACTGGAATTAAAAAACTAAGTAAATGGCTGACGGATGGTGGGAACCAAGCTTCTCACTGTTGGAGGTGACAGGCAAGCAAGAGGAGAAGGCTAGAATGATGAATGTGGCAATGGATTAGAGTTGAAGACATCAGTATGAACTCATTGAGTTTATTATCGATATAGATGGATAAATTTATAGACCTCTGTATATACATAGGTTAGTATACGCATATATGCTTCCATGCTCTGTCATACAAGAGGACACAGAATATCAGCATCCTAAGAGTAGCAAGAAATCTGATACGCAAATCTTGGCTGTTGATAACATTCTCGAAAAAAAGCAAAACCAAGGAAAAATGGCCGATTCAAGGGCTGAGATAGAAAATATACAGATGAACCTTGAGCATCTTTTAATTCTGGAAATCAAGAAAGTACTTAAAACAAAAACAATAACAATCTATTGACAGAGGTATGTGAAACTGACACAGAAACCAAATGAAAGAGTTCCTAATAGCCAAAGCTGGAACAATTTGAACAACAGAATAAGTAACATATTTTTAAATTATAACCCAAAGTATAAGATAAATATCCATGAGTCCATACTGATATAAATAATTGAATAAATAAATAAAATGGGGGAGAAGAGACAAATTTCCCATGCAGAACAATTCCCAATAATTTATGTATACATGCCACTCCTAAAGAAAGGGCTGGATGACGACTCTCCACTTTTAAAGTGTGGGTTGCACACCGTGACTTCCCTCATAAAAGTACAATATGAGAAGGGAGGAAAAAAAGTAACTTTACAGTGGAGGTACCACACAAATACTACCTAAGCCAGATGATAAAGGTTAGTATTAACAGTGATTAGTTATATTAATATCCTGTACTCCTAATATTATGTAATGAAAATGGCACTTTACCTCTATTGGATTCCTTTCTGGAAGAAATAACCCAGTTTAATTATGAGAAAAATAGAAAAATCTCAATTATGGCACATTCTACAAAACGTCTGGCCAACACTCCTCAAAACTATCAAGGTCCTCAAAAACAGGGAAAGTCTGAGAAACTCACAGCCAAGATGATCCTAAGGAGACACGACTGCGTAATGTAATGTATCTTGGATAGGATCCTAGACCAGAAAAAGGACATTAAAAACTAAGGCAATCTGAATAATGTACGGATTTTAGCTATAACAACATATCAATATTAGTTCATTAGCTGTGACACATCTACCATATTAAGGTAAAATGTTAATAGTAGGAGTAACTGGGCATGGGGTGTATGGGGCCTCCTTGTACTATCTTTACAACATTTCTTTAAACGTAAAACTTTTCTAAAATGAAAAGTTTACTTTAAAAAATCCTGTCAGTCATGTGTGGTAATGCCACCTGGAATTGATCATCCATCCTATACAATGCTTCCAATATTTCAAAAGAAAGAGTAGGTAGAATAATGAAACCTTTATGACTATAGATGCAAGTGAATTAATTGTCAAAATGAGAACACAGAGACTCTAAGATTTGGTCATCCAAAACCACAAAGCAACAACTCAGAAAGGGTAAAAAATAACACATTGGGAAAGTAAACAGCAGTCATATTCATGCAAAAATACAACCAGTGCCCAATGACGATACCATAATATGCAGTGCTAAATGTACTGTAATATGTAGTGTTAAACACAAGAGTGTTATTTTAAAACTGGGAAATAACATCCTTCAATAACATCACAAAGAGAGCACTCCATATTCCACATGGCCACCTTATCCAGAAGTTCAGAACACTTCCCAAAGGTCCCCCTCACCTGGTATTTCCAAGTGCTCCATCTCATTTACTGCTAAATAATAAAGCTAGATAGCAAAGATGCTTTTTTGAAGCTGGAAAATACCACCAACATTTACAACGATGACTATTATGGAACAAGGGCCCCTACTCCTGTTGCTAATGTCCCATTCTGAGCACTGATGGCCCTTCCTGAGCCTAGTCAGCCCATAGTCTTTACTCTTTGTCACAGCTGACTCTCGTGCTCTCGTCATTCCCTGCCCTCTTCTCTACCCCTACCCTTGTCACATCCATTTTAAAACCATTAACAATAAGTCTTGTAAACATTTCATGGAAATGTCATAGAATACGTGCAATAAACTATTAAGAATAATTGATTTGAATCTATAATACTTGTACAATGACTAGAAATACCATGCACATTGAAAGTAAAATGAAAAAACCTGGACTATATATAAAAATATAAAAAGGAAATCTTATCAAGTAAGAAAATTATGAAAATTTCTATAGGAGAGTGTGTCACTCACAATCAAAAGTCTTGAGTGTGAATTTGTAAATGATTAAAGTATAGCCAAATAGATGTAAAGTTGCACTGAAATGGACATGCTCAAATATGCCTGGAGGAGTGTATATTTTGTTAAAAACTTTCAGGAGGAAGTTATGCTGAGAAAATAATCCTGAATAGATTAAAAATGTTGGTATGATGATCTGCATTGCCAGGATGTTTATAATTATGAGAATGTAGATTCTCCACAAATTAAAAAAGTAAGTTAGACAGTCCAGTAATTTATACAATAAGATACTATATAATCATTTGATTAACTTCAAAGATAATATGTAATGATATAGAAGGCCGTTCATAATATTTATACAAATAAATATTCGTAATTATTTGTTACAAGTAGTATACAGGTATGATATCACCTCTAAAAATTTATATATGAATAGGAAATTGCTGGAAGAATATCCAATAAAAAGATAGTGATATTTACCTCTAAATAGTGGAATACTGTGTGATTATTATCAACTTTATTTTGTGTGTAATGACTGTTTTTAGGAAATAGATATTAAAAGAGTTAAATACTGTTATGTTTCAGTTATGATTTCTCTGAAATAAAAAATAATTTCTTCAAGTTTGGCCCTTCAAAATATATCACAAATCAAATCACTTGTGTGAATAAACACTGATTTAATAATAGTTAATTATTTTCACACTGAGAGTATGACTTTGCCATTTAACTGATGTAAAATGAAATCATTTATTTAATTATGAAGTTTGGCAATGCTAAAACATAGACTAATTTCAGACTTTCAAGTGGCCTTTCACAAACCAGGGAACACACTGACTCAGTTTTAGCATTAAAATTTATCATAAGTTGACAAAATGTTGATAATATTCTGATGGATAGCATTCCATTAATAATGCTTGAAACCTATAGATGAGTTTTCTCAAAGCATTAGGTTACTAACTAGTCATCTTCCACATCTTCCCATTTAGTTATCTCAATATAAAAAACAGAAGATTATCAACTTGTGCTTTTCAGTTCATTTTTCTCCCCATTATTTATTGTATAGATATGAAGAGATACCTTTAATTTTGTTTGTCAGCACTTTTTACGGTGGTAGAACTAACGTGAAACATAGTAGAGAGTTATATACTAATACAGACAGACAGGAAGCCATTCACCAGTGCATTCTTAAAACAGAATTATTTCCTAGGTCACATCACACTGCAGACAATGGTTCGGTTTTTTTGTGTTTTGCGGTTTCTTTTGCACCAGCTTACTCTAACCTTAAAAAAAGCAATATTTATCTATTGACCAGATACATTTGAAATTAGCCATTTAATAAAGTGGTGACTAATAACCCACTGACAGATTAACCATTTCACTGGAGTTGCTTGTATATAATTTTTATCTTCATGATCTTCTCCAAGTCAAATTAAATAACCTTCTTTAAATCACATACGATTTTCTTCTCTGGAAGCAATATCAACACTTAAAAATAATAGTTAACCTTTATTGAGTGTTTACACTGTGTCAGGCAGGGTTCTAGAGGTTGTAGATGAATGAAGTTAACATTCATAATAACTCAAGAAGATAAGAAAGTTAGTCTGGGTTCCTCAGAAACAGGGCCTGAGAGGAAGAGGTACGAGTATGAGATTTACTGAGGCAGGGCTCTCTGATAAACCTGTAAGGTCATGAGAAAAGCAGGATAGGGAAGAGAAGAAGAGGTAAGCTTATGCAAGACTGTGCAGTCAGGAGAGGTCTACCTGAACCTCATTTCAAAGGAAATCTGAAGGGTAAATTCCTCCAAAAACTCTAGGTTACTTTGAGTGAAAAAAGCAGAGCTTTGCTTCCTGTCCAGCAACTTCTTATGACCCCAGAGGAGGGAGTTTGAAGGTGGAAGGAAGAGAGGGAGGGGCCAGTTATAATGCCCAGGCATCTCATGCTAGGTAACCTCAGCTTCCAGAGGATGTTCCTCAGAAGAATGTTCAAGTGTGTGCCATCTAGGAGAGTACCCACGCACCCCAGCAATGGGAGAGAGGCACACCAAAAACTGAGACACGTACTCCAGGAGATCTGGGCAGGGCATCATGGGAATCCTATGCAATAGTTGTATTATTTCCCTCATTTTAGAACTCAGAACACAGAGGTCCAGAAAAATCATGTGACTTACCCAAGGGCATGCAGGGAGGAAAATTACAGAGTTCAGAGCCATGTCTTGTCAGTCTGGCTGTAGAGCCAGAATTCTTACCTCCACATATTAAATTGATTCAGGTTTTCAAATTAGCAAGGTATTTGTGAAAGTTTTTTAAAGCCTGTTCTGATAATTACTTATGAATTCATATACTGCCTGGGGCATTAAAAGAAACCAAAAGTACTATAGATGTCAGAAAACTCATAAGAAAGCTTCCTTAAGAACTCAGGGCATTATTTTATTTTTTTTTAAATCAAGTTCTTTTTGAAACACGAATTTCTAGCATAATTGCTTTGCACTTCTTTTCACGCAAAGGTTCCTTCATTTAAAAGTTTGTTTTTCCCTCTCAGAGCATGGTTCATATTTTGTTTTATTTGAGTAATTTCTCAGAGAGATCAAAATTAATCTATACGGATTTTCCCCAATCTAAGACGAAGAATTTGTCCAGAAAACTTGTTTAAAAAGGAATCCAAAATCAATACGTAATTAAAGACATTCATATGTAGGAAATATGCAATGAGAAATAAGCACTTTAAGTTGAGTGATATGAGGCCCAGCCAACAGCAAATAGGATGTGACATGCTACAGACCCAGATATTACACTGACTACAATAATAAACATCCAAGAATATAGTATAATGAGCACACAATTATGAGTTTTAATAAAGATATGCTACTGCTAAAGTTGGAAATACTTTGGGGGGTAATGGACCTACATAATTTAAAGATAGGCAGTAAACTACAGACAGTAAAATTCAATAACATTGATGATAAGATGCATTCAAACATGCTCCCATGAAGCATACGATTCCCAGCATCATTTTGCTGATAATGTTTCCTGCAGTTACGGCTGACCACACTTTGATTCTGATCATTTAATTTATGGACAGAAGTGAACAGAAGAGAGAAACTGAATGGTTAGTTTGGGATTAGAAAAAAAAACTTACAGTTTATCATAATGATAAATTGTATCTTGCAAAAAGCCTATGTGGACAATCACACAGTTTAACAAAAGGAGGTAGTTGTTAAGTATGGTCCCAAATCTGTTGAGAAATGAAAAGAAGGGCTCACCCCGTGGCCTACTGGTTAAGTTTGGCACACTCTGCTTTGGCGGCCCAGCTTTAGTTTCCAGGTGCAGACCTACACCATTCACTGGTGGCCACGCTGTGGTGGCAACCCACATACAAAATAGAGTAAGATTGGGACAGATGTTAGCTCAGGGTGAATCTTCCTCAGCAGAAAAAAAAAAAAAAAGAAAGAAAGAAAAGAAGACCATGCATCAGTGGGAGAAGTAATGCTTATGGTAGGAATCTGGAAGAAAAACATGAATGTGGATAATGCTAGTTAGCATTTCATTCTGAGAATGATAAGGTATTTGCTTGGGACTACTCATTTTCAAGGTCATCAGATGAATTCAGGAGGGAGGGAAAAAATTTCTGCAAGTATTTTCTCCAAGGAGTAGACAGCAACTTAGTGGAATTTTGATTTTATTACTTCAGTAAGTATATCTATATTATATTTCTTAGAAAGAGTCATTGCTTGCTATATGTGGTTTTAAACTCCTATTGCAAAATGCTAGTATAGCATATCTTTTATAAACAGAGTAATTTTGTTTAAGAGTACTTTCTCTGCAAGGAAAATAAAATTGTCCACAATATATGCAAATTGCATAGAAACTGTTGATCTGAATGAAATGTTCATAGCCTTAACTGACAGATTATTAGATACTAAGAAGAGAATACATGGCATTACATTTAGCAAATTTACAGGCCATAAAAGGAAAGCACACATTAAAGCTGTTTATTTAATAACATAGCAGGCTATTGAAAAGTTTAAGTTGAACTACTTTATTTTGTCAGCAAACACTATCCAAGTGAGTATAAATATTTTTCTGTTTTGTATCCTTGTTCATGTGCTCTTTTGAAAAATTTAGTCATTACATAGAAAATGCAGCAAAACGTTAATCTTACATTTTTCTTCATTATAACCCCTACCTCCACTCACTAAAATGATAAATTCATATTAATAAGATTTTTGTTAGAATCATCTTCTTTCTAGTAGCATAGACTTCTGTCATAGAAAACAGTAGGGAAGGCAAAGATTAGGCTTTGATAATCCTGGAAAATGTATTGAGCTCTTATCTTTATTCAGTCTTATAACTACAGTTTTTATTCGTATTTTCTAGATACCTTCAAGACAAAATAAAAGTTAGAAAGTAAACAAAAAGACCAGGCATGGAGACTTTGCCCTGGGTCCTTAAGGCCCTTTGGGAGTCCTGATTCATTATCTTCTCATCTCTCAGGTTTTTTTAATTTGTATTTTTTCAAGGTTTAATAGATTTTATTTTTAGAGGAATTTCAGGTCTATAGAAAAATTGTGCAGAAAGGACAGAGAGTTCCCATACACCCCTTCTATCTCACATCCTAATATACAGTGTCCCTTATTATTAATACCTTGCATTAGTGTGGTGCAGTTTTTGCAATTGATGAACCAATATTGATGTATTATTATTAACTAAAGTCCAGGCTTTACATTAAGGTTCACTCTTTAGACTGTGCAGTTCTGTGGATTTTGACAAATATAAAATGTCATGCAACCACTATTCTAATATAATAGAGAATAATTTCGCTATCGTAAAAATCCCTTATGCTCCATATATTCATCCCTCCCCTCCTCTCTCTCTTCAAATATCTGGCAGGCAAGCAGTGATGTTTTTACTGTGCTATAATTTTTCCTTTTTCAGAATGTCGTTCAGTTGGATCATGCAGTGTGTAGCCTTTTCAGATTGTCTTTTGTAACTTATCCATTGCATTTAAAGTTCCTCCATGTCTTTTTTTATTTTCAGTGTGGAGTTTTTATTAGTAGTGGTGAAGCAGAAAAGTACACACTAGATTTCTGAATAATAAATTGAAGATATGTTAAAATTTTTAAAAACTTAAGCAGCAATTTTTTTTCTTTGTATTGGTGAGGAAGATAGGCCCTGAGCTAACATCTGTGCCAGTCTTCCTCTATTTTACATGTGGGATGCCACCACAGCATGGCTTGATGAACAGTGTGTAGGTTTGTGCCTAGGATCCAAATCTGTGAACCCTAGGCTGCCGAAGTGGAGCATGCAAACTTAACCACTAAGCCTCTGGTGTGGCCCCCAGCAGCAAATTTTAAAGCCTGTATTCTAATTATTTTCCTCATTTTTCCCTCAGATTTACTGAGGTATAATTGATAAATAAAACTTGTATATATTTAAAGTGTAAAATGTGATAGTTTGATATATATGCATAGATTGTGAAATGATTACCATAATCAAGCTAACACATCCATCGCCTCACATTAGTTATCATTTTGTGTGTGGCGAGAACACAAGATTTGCTCTCTTAGCAAATTTCAAATATACAATATCAGTAACTATACTTACAACCTTATTCCTCTTATAATTGAAAGTTTGTACCCTTTGACCAACATCTCCCTATTTTCCCCACCCCACATTCCCAGGAAACTACCATTCTATTCTCTGCTTCTGTGAGTTCAACTTTTTTAGATTACACATAATGAATTCATACAATATTTGTCTTTCTGTGTCTGGTTTATTTCACTTAGAATAACGTGCTCCAAGTTCATTCATGCTTTCACAAATGTCAGGACGTCCCTGATTTTTTATGGCTGAATAGTATTCCTCTGTGTGTGTGTGCGTGTGTCTATGTGTGCATAACATTTTCTTGATCCATGCATTCATTAACAGACATTTAAGTTGTTTCCATATCTAGCTTTGCTCTTTCTATCTTCTAGCTTTGTTCTTTTTTTCTCAAGATTGCTTTGGCTATTCTGGATCTTCTATATTTACACAAAAATTTTAGGAGTGTTTTTTCTATTTTTGTGGAAAATGCCATTGGAATTTTGATAAGGATTGTACTGAATCTGTAGATTAGTTTGGGTGGTATGGACATTTAACAATATTAATTTTTCCATTCTGTAAATGCAATATCTTTCCATTTATTTGTGTCTTCTTCAATTTCTTTCATCAATCTCTGATAGTTTTCAGCATACACATCTTTCACCTCCTTGGATAAATTTACTCCTAAGTAGTTTATTTTTTTTCCAACTTTACTGAGATATAATTGACAAATAAAATAGTAAGATATTTAAAGAGTACATCGTGATGATTTGATATACATATACATTGTGAAAAGGGTTCCACCCATCTGGTAAATTAACACACCTATCCAAAAAGAATTTAATTGTTTTTTTAGAACATTTAAGTTCTATTGTCTTAGCAAATTTCAATTATAAAATATAGCACTGTCAACTATCATCACCATGTCATACATTAGATCTGCAGACCTTATTTATCTTATAGCTGAAAGTTTGTAGCCTTTTACCAACCTCTTCCTATTTCCCACACCCGCAGCTCCTGGCAAACCTTGGACTCCACATATAAGTGATACCATGCAGTATTTTTCTTTCTTTGTCTGGTTTATTTTACTCAACATAATGCCATCAAGGTCCACCTATGTTATAGCAAATACTAGGGTTTCTTCGCTTTTTATGGCCAAATAATATTCCTCTGTGTGTGTGTGCGCGCGTATGTGCACAAACATACATATCTTCTTTATCCATTCAACCATTGATGGACACTTAACTTATTTCCACATCTTGGTTATTGAGAATAAAGCTGCAATGAACATGGGAATACAGATATCTCTTCTATGGCCTGTTTTCATTTCCTTTGGATATATACTAAGAAGTGGGATTGCTGGCTCATATGGTAGTTAGGGCCTAATCCCCAACAAACCTGGTAAAAATTATTTTTAAAACATTTTAAAATCTGAAAATGATCCCAAGGATATAATGTAAGTGAAAAAACATTTATTGAAGAAAATATACTGAAATTCAATAAGCCCATGACACTTTTGGTATTGGAACTGAGATCTGCTTCCCCCATATCTTCTCCAAATCAATAAGATGAAAATTCCATGCTAGATTAGTCTAGCCAAGAATACTGGGCTCCCTCTGCTCCCAAATCCCAGTTGGAGGGCTATCTTCCTAAGAGGCGCAGTATGTCAGCATTTCTCATCTTCTCCCAAACTACTTGTTGTTGAGGCTAAGTTCCAGATTAGTGTAGCTGAAATTCAGGGTCTCCCTGCTTCTGTCCACCACCACTTACGGGACAGAGGTTCTACCTTGTGTGTAACATTGCTAAGAATAATGGGGCCCCAATGACCCTTGCCCTAGCTCTCAAGTCAGTGGTTCCATTATAGGAGAGGCAAATTGAGAAGATCTGAGCCAACTCTCCAACTCTACCAAAAGCTTAGGTCCCATAGCAGAGGTGTCACTCAGAGATATGTATGCCATTGGCTCCATGGCCAGCTCCAGAGCAGTGGTTCACCGATTTCACCTCGTGAGAGAAGTAGGCTGTCAGACAGATAATCCCTAATCTCTTCCCAAAGGAAGTGACTTCATTTCCAACAGAGTGTAAAGAATTTCAAGTCTAAGCATACTTTCAAAAACAGTGGAGGTTGCGGTGCAAAATAACCGGGAAGAGATTGGTGGATTCATCAGATATACAGGCTAAACTATAGGCAGATTGGTTTTCCCTAGAAACTCAGGAAAGGAGAGAACTAATAAAAATCTGCTTGTGGTCAAAATAATTCTCCAACACTAACCCCAAAACAATCACTTCAAGGGAGCCCAAATTCCATTAGTTAAGTCTGAGGAATAATTTAAACTCTGGGGCTTTGTTGAAACCAACAGATCAATCAGACCACAAGGAGTGAAGCTTAAATGTTGGTTGTGTTCACGGACAGAGACAGTCAAAGAGAGAGCTGCCAAGAGCACTGTCATCCCAGGCCGACTGTGGGACTACCCCAGGCTGCACCCGTTGAGGAGCAACATCAGAGGTTTAGCACTGTATAAGACAGGGATGGACTCCATTAAGATTATCCAGTCAGTCACTAAACAAATAAACAAGGAAATAAAATTAACAAGCCTTGGGAAGCTGAGAGATACATTACAGATTTGCTACAATATAAGATCTAAAATATCCATTTCCAATATAATACAATGAAATTACTAAAGATGCAAAGAAACAGGGAAGTATAAGCCACACACTGGAAACAAAACAAGTAATAGAAACTTCCTATTAGAGCAACCAGATGTTGGTTTTAATAGAAAAAAGACCTCTGAAGTTGCCATTATAGTCAGAGAGGTAGAGCAAACCATGATTAAAGAAATAAAGCAAATTTGGGTTTTTTTTATGAGGAAGATTAGCCCTGAGCTAACGACTGCCAATCCTCCTCTTTTTGCTGAGGAAGACTGGCCCTGAGCTAATACCCATGCCCATCTTCCTCTACTTTATATGTGAGATGCCTACCACAGCATGGCGTTCCAAGCGGTGCCATGTCCACACCCGGGATCTGAACCAGCGAACCCCTGGCTGCCGAAGTGGAATGTGCACACTTAACCTCTGTGCCACAGGGCCAGCCCCAAAATAAAGCAAATTTTGATGACAATGTTGCATCATATAGAGAATATCAATAGAGAGATATAAATTATAAAAAAATAAATCTTTCATGGAGTTCAAAAATATAATAAACAAAATTGAAAATTCATTACATGACTCAATGGTAATTGGAACTGGCAGAAGAAATAATTGATGAAGAAAGAGCAATAGAGAAGATGCAATACTCAGAACAGAAAGAACAAAGAATAAAAATTTGAACAGAGCATCAGAAAAATGTGGGGCACTATTAAATCCAGTAACATAGGCTTAATGGTAATACCAGAAGAAGAGGAGAAAAAAGGGGCAAAAAAAAATTCAAAGTATTACAAAAACCTTCCCAATTTTACTGATAAATAATAATCTGCACATCCAGGAAGCTAAACAAATTCCGAGTAGGATAAATGCAAAAAGATCCACAAGCAGATGAATCACAGTAAAAATGCTGAAACAAAAGACAAGAAAACTCCTCAAAGCAGAAAGATTAAAAGATCACTTACAAAGGAATCACAATATAAAAGCTGACCTAGCAAAAACAATGGAGCCAGAAAGCAGTCAAATAGTGTATGCAAAGTGCTCAAAGAAAAAAAAATTAATAACAAAGAATTCTATATCTATCAAAGCTATCTTTCAATAATAATCCCAGGAAAATAAAAAACAAAAGAATGTATCACTAGCAGAATTGCCTGATAGCAAATATTAAAGAAAATTCTTTAGGCTAAAAGCAAGTGATGCAGAGAATAGTTCAAATCCACATGAATAAACAAAGTACTCCTGTAAGAGTAATGACATCATAAAGGATGGTATAAATGCATATTTTTCATCTTCCTTCTCTTAATTGATTAAAAAGCAATTATTTAAAACACTATATAAAAATAAATTATAAAAAACAATACAAATACTATGCCTATAATATATAGAAATGTAATATATTTGCTACTAAGAGGGAAAAGCAGGTTGGTCAGAGCAAAGTTGGGTGAAGAAATAATTAGACTGTTACTTGAATCCTTAAGAACAAATAGATTCAAAAAGGATAAGTAAAATTAATATAACAAAATCTATAACTATACACCTCCTCTACTTTCTTCTCTCAGCTACTATAAAAACCTAAAATTACATAATGTATTAGTTATAAAAATATATTTTTAGGTTTCTACCATTTATAAACATAATGTATAACAATAAGAGAACAAAAAGGGGTTAAAGGGAATGGAACTGTATAGGAGTAACATTTTTATATCTCACTGGAATTAGGTTAGTATAAATCTGAAGCTGATTCTGATAAGTTATGACGTACATGGTAAACTCTAGAGCAATCATTTAGGAAATAACTCAAAAAACGTAGTAAAAATCATTTGAGAAATTAAAATGCTACATAATAAAATATTAACTTTACGCAAGAGAAAGCAGCAAAAAGGAAATACAGGAACAAAAACAGATGTGAGACAAATAGAAAATTAAAATGGCAGACATAAATCTAACTATCAATAATATTAAATGTAAATGGTTAAGTAATCCAATAAAAAGAGATTGTCAGTCTGACTTTAAAAAAATGTATGTGATTATATATCATCTATGAATTTAGACCTACACATAAAAATACGTTAAAACTAAAAGAATGGAAGATGATTCTATCATGCAAACAGCATTCACAAGAAAGCTGGAGGGGATCAACTAATATCAGGCAAAACATATGTTAAGATAAAACATTATACTATGCCTGAAAAGACATACTTTATAATGGTAAAAGGATCAATCCATCAGGAAGATATAACAATTGTAAACATATATGCACCTAATAACAGAACACCAAAATACATGAAGAAAAAAGAAATTAAGAGAGAAAGAGAAAATTCAGCAATACTAGCAGAGACTTCAATGCCTTACTTTCAATAATGGATAATGAATAGAAAAACGAGGCAGAAGGTCAAGAAGGAAACAGAAGACTCAATACTGCAAACCAACAAGACTTCTTATCCACAGAACGCTACACTGACAATAGCTGAATATACACCCATCTCAAGAGCACACAGAACATTCTCCAGGATGCCCTATATACTAGGCCATAAAACAAATATCTGTATATTTAAAAGCATAGAAATAATACAAAATATACTGACCCAACTGAAATAAAATTAGAAACCAATTTTTTTAAATTTGGGAAATTCACAAATACACAAATATTAAACAACACGTTCCTAAATAACCAACTGTTTAATAAAAAGGAACACTAGAAAATACTTTGAGATAAATTGAAATGAAGACACAGCATACCAAAACTAATGGGATCTAGCTAAAATAGTGCACAGTGAGAAATTTATAGCTGTTTATGCCTATACTAAGAAAGAAGAAAGACTTCACTCAAATAAATAATCTAACCTTCCACTGTAAGACATTGGAAAAAGAAGAAAATAAACTTAAGGCAAGCAAAGGAAAGAAAAAGAAATAGAAAGGAAAACAAGGAAACAGAAAAGAGTAAAACAATAGAGAATATCAATGAAACCAAAGTTGGTTCTTTGAAAGATCAATGAAGTTAACAAACCTTTAGCTAGACTGACAATGGAGAAAAAGAGAGAAGACTCAAATTACCAGACTCTGAAATGAACAATTAGACAACTTCAATGAAATGGAAAATTTCCTAGATAGATGCGAACTACCAAAACCAACAGAAGAAGTAGACAATCTGAACAGACATATAACAAGTGAACAAGAAATGTTGTTGCCACTTCTATTCAACATTGGACTTCAGGTTCTATCCAGGGCTATTAGGCACGACAAAGAAATAAAAAGCATGCAGAGTGAAAAGATAGCAGTAAAACTACCTATCTGTATTTGCAGAAAACATGATCTCATACATAAAACAAACCAGATTCCAGGAATAAAAGCACTTGTTTATAGTCAACTGACTTTCAACAAGGGAGCCAAGATCATTCAATGGGAAAGAACAGTCTTTCAATAATGGTTCTGGGACAACTGGATAGTCACACACAAAAGAATGAACCTTGACCCTTTTCTCACACCATATATAAAAGTTAACTCAAAATGGATCAACAACTTAAATATAAGAGCTAAAATGATAAAACTCTTGGAAAACAGAAGCAAATCTTCATGACGTTAGACTTGTCAATGGATTCTTAGAGATGACACCAAAAGCACAGACAACAAAAGAAAAAAGTAGATACAATGGATTTCATCAAAATTAAAAACTTTTGTGCTTCGAAGGACACTTTCAAGACAATGTAAATACAATCCACAGAATGGGAGAAAATATTTGCAAATCATATATCCGATAAAAGGACTTGCATTAAGAACTATTACAACGCAATTTTTAAAATGGTACAAAGATCTAAATAGACATTTCTTCAAGGACAGTAACAAATGGCCAATAAGCACATAAAGAGATACCCAACATCAACAGCCTTCAGAAAAATGCAAATCGGAACCACAATGAGATAGCAGTATCAGATCCTCTAGGATGGCTAGATTTTAAAATGTCAGAGAATACCAAATGTTGATGAGGATGTGGAGAAACTAGAACTCACACACTGCAACTTGGAATGTAAAATGGTGCAACTACTTTGAAAAACAGAAAGTTTCTCAAGTAAATAAACATAGAGTTACCATATGACCAAGCAATTCCACTTCTAGGTGTTTATCCAAAAGAAGTAAAAATACACGTCCACACAAAAAACCTGTATACAAATGTTTATAGCAGCATTAGTCATATATTATTAATTCTTCTAAAAGGTAGAAACAACCCAAATATCCATAAACTGATGAAAGTATAATAAAAATGTGGTATGTATCCACTAGCCAGCTCTGGTGGTTTAGTGGTTAAACTCTGGCACTCTCACTGCCACAGCCTGGGTTTGTTTCCCCATCAGGGAACCACATCACCCATCTGCCAGCTGTCATACAGTGGCGACTGCATGTTGCTGTGATGCTGAAAGCTATGCCACTGGTATTTCAAATACCAGCAGGGTCACCCATGGTGGACAGGTTTCAGGAGAGCTTCCAGAGTAAGACTAGGAAGAAGGACCTGGCCACCCACTTGCAAAAAAATTGGTCATGAAAACCCTACAAATAGCAGTGAAGCATTGTCTGATACAGTGCAGGAAGGTGAGAGGATGGCACAACAAGACCAGACAGAGTTCGACTCTGTTGTACACAGGGTCAATAAGAGTCAGAATCAACTCCACACAGCACTAACAGTGTATATACAATAAACATTATTCAGCCATAAAAAGGGATGAAGTACTAATAGATATCACAACACAAATGAATCTGGAAAAAATAGTGCTAAGTGAAAGAAACCAGGCAGAAGACAGTCACAGAAAACCACATACTATATGATTCCATTTACATGAAATGTCTATAATATGCATTTATGTTTATAGATACAGAAAGTAGGTTATTGGTTGCTTACGGCTGGGGGAAGGATGGAAAGATAGTAGGTGATAACTAATGAATATAGGATTTCTTCTTGAAGTGATGAAAATGTTCTAAAATTGCCTATAGTGATGGTGTCAAATATACCTGAATACACTAAAGTCCTTTTATGTATATATACAAGTATATATATATACACTCAAATATACTGAACTATACACTTTAAATGGGTGAATTGTATAGTATGCAAATTAAATCTTGATAACAGTTTAAAAAATGAGTAGATGAAAAGAAAATAACACCACGTCTTTGCAATTTGAAAATTTATACTTGTATCTTAAGTTTGGTAAGAGCACTAGAAAGAGACAAAATAAATTATAGTTGAGTAAATAAACTAAGCTGTTGTATGAGAGTTAACATCAATGCTCATGAAAGAAGAAGATTACTTGGAGAAAGCAAATTCGAAACTAAATAATATCAGAACTCATCGCAAAAAGTGACCAAAGATTTTGTGAGACGATTATTCAGAATTATACTGTGTAGTAAAAAAAGGAAAAAAAAAATTTTAAAAAGTCTAAAAAGGATATTTAGACTCAAAAAAGCTAGGATATGTTAGAGGACCCCATTCACATCCAGGGCGATATGTTTAAGCTGCTTTTCTAGGCCACAATTCCTGTTCTGTAAAAGTTAAATTTTAAACTGTAAAACACTCATGAGAGATGTACTGAATGTATGGGATAGAGTTAAATTCTAATGAGGAGAAGATATTTCAGCAAATATTCATCCTCTAAAATTACTAACTTCATTGTTCTTTCTAAATCTCACCACTGGGTTGTTTCATCTTTAAAATATTTGGTAACCATGCCAGTCATGGTCCACAGAGCCAAATTTCACACAAGCTCCTTTTCTTTCTTTCCCTTCTTAGTAGGAGAAGCATGCAACTGTAATAGTATTAACTTGTGACATGCCTGAATTTCAAACAGAATATCTTTAGTAAACTTAAACTTCACTATTATTTTTCTGTTTACAGTCACTTATCATCACCCATACGTGACCTTTTAATTTCATAATTTTTTGAGTATCACATTTTTATTGCATAGGATTAATGTCTTCTTCCTGTTATTTTCAAAATTGTGAGTAGAAATTAAACACACTAAACAACTGTCAAAGAAAGAATCACTACAAAGTAATAAGAAGGACAAATTGACCATTTGGAACACCAAGGACTATATGGGAGTTAGTTAGGGCATGTGCATACTATAGAGAAACCCCTTAGTGGTGCTATTAGGAGAATAGGGCGATTGCCAAATGAGTTTAACTCTAATGAAACTGTATTTTATAATATTATAATTAAAACATTTGAGTGAAAATAATTAGTTTTGCATTATAATTTAATTTTTCCCTAGGATACAAGAGCAGTCCATAATATACTTTATTTTTTCCATATACTATCTTAAGAACTAGTTTCATTTTCAAAGTCCTATTATATATTAAAATTTGAAATATATTTTCATGCATTCTTAAAATTAAATCATAGTAAAATGGTTTTGCACAACGACTTCCACAAATTTGGTAAAAGGTTAACCAGAGGCCATGCATTCTTCGCAGCACAGGCATTATGTTGGTGGAACAAAGACCTTGAATAGACTTGTTGTTAGTAATTGACTTTTCAAGTTTTGTGACTGAGACTCAAAACTCTGATTTAACATAACTATATAAATTAGATAAGTGACAAAGTAATGAACTCTGTCTTTGACCCAAATCTGAGAGATTTAAAAAAGTTTAACAGAATACTTAATTTCCTTTATAATTCTTTTGAGTGACACATAGACTTCATTACATAAATTTTTATATTTATGTAAGTAGATGCTAAAATGCATTTAAATTTTCATATGTATATTAAATTTAATGATAAATTACCTAAAATATTATTTGTAAAACTATGCAAAGTCATCCAATAAAGGGAAACATACAATTTCAAGTAATTTCACTCAATTCTTCCTTTCCTCTCAGAAACGCCACTCTAAAGTTTAGAAGAAAAATGTATTTGGGTCCCATCTACTCACATTCTCTCTGGGACTGAAGTAGCATCAAGATTTAAAAAAAAAAATAGTGCTGTCAATAGTCAGATGTTCTCTATCAGCAATTTTTAGGCACTGAGAAACTTATTTAGGCTATATCATTAAATAATGTATTGATAAAATCTTTCTCAATTGTTTCCATTCTCAGAAATTATGGATTGGTCATTATTATTTCATGCTTTTGTTAGTTTTCCATTTCTGGGGTCCGCTCTCAGACGATTTGATTAAACGCACAAACACTAGCACTTTGTCCTCAGCAGAAATCCAGAAGCAAAACAGGTCCTTCACTAACAAATAAATATGAACTTACATTAATGCACACTACAGAAATTTGAAAAGTTTGTCAATATTCTCTAAATCAATTTAGCCTCACAATAATCCTGTGAGGTTCTTACAAATTTATGACATAGACCGAGTGACAGAGAGAGAAATTCACATTATATATGACCTTGTATGCAATGACAAGGAGGTTGGATTTTAAGAGCAATGGGAGCTATTTTCAAGTTTAATTTGGAGGAGTGACACGGTATGACGTAGAGTTAAATAACAGTATGACAGCAGGAAAAGATTAGAGCCACCAGAAGTAAAAGGACGGCCATTGCAATGATCTCCAAATTTCTATCTGGAGGCAGAACCAGCAGGACTTGGTGATGGATTAATATGAAAGGGAAGAGAAAGACTATATCTTAGTGTTGGGCTTAGGCAAATGGGAGATTCACACTTTATGCAGTCAGGGGAGACTAAGAGAATCAAGTTTATAAGGAAAAATCAAGTTCTGCTTGGACACACCATGTTTCAAACGATGAGACCTATGCTGTTCAATACAGCAACCACTAACCACACGTAGCTATTGAGCACTCAAAATGTGAACAGTCAAAATGAAGATGATAGTACTGAAAAATACACACCAGACTATGAAAACACAGTGTAATAATAAAATAAAGCAAACTAACTCAATAACATCATAGTGATTGCAATTTGAAATGATAACATTTTGGATAGATCCAACTAAATAAAATATTAAAACGAACCACTTGAAATTTAAAATGACTCTGTGGTTCCTATTATATTTCTTTTGGGAAGAACTGGATTAGACCAGGTGTCAGCAAACTATGACCTCTTTTTGTATGGCCTGTGAGCTAAAAATGTTTGATGGTTTAAAAAAAATTAGCTGAATTAGCGTTTTTATTGTTTTTAACTTACTAATAACCTCCTATTGCATTGTTTCGTGTTCCTATACACGCATACATAGGCTAAGGGAGGAGATCCACCCCTGCCAGCCCTGTAGTCTATTTCTTGTAGAAAATATTTTTCCAAGTTACAAAATGCACATTAGCATTTTGGAAGAGCTAATATTTGTCACATGAAATCCAAAAACATGGTAATATCTTCTCATTAAAAAAATTAATAAGGTAAAACTTCTCCCTTAACTTACTTTTAAAAGTATTTACATTACTAAACACTATTTTATTTTGTTATTTAAATTAAATCTAAATTTTTTTTCTGATTTCCCTTACTTTGGTTATGAAAAAAGGACGAAATTTTTAGTAATTAGAGTTTAATGTGTAGGGCAAAATTGTATATGCTATATAATCATACATTTAAAAATACTATTTGAAATATAGAGTGCACGTGCAGACACTTGTAGTAAGGGTCTAAAGAGAACAAGCCAGTCATTTGAGAAAAGAAAAAAGAAAACATTTGTGCTTTTTTTCCCCCAAGAAAATATTTATGCATAGACACTTTCAAAACTTAGACGCTGGTGATACGTGACTGACTGCTTCCTATTTTGCAGGAAGGGCATAGGGGATGCCGTCCAGGACTAAAGGAAGACTGGCTTGAGTAAAATTTTAAGGAGACTGAGCTAGGAGACCTCTCAGTTCTAGCCCTGTTTCAGTTACGACAAGCCCAAGAGATATTGGGTAAACCAATTAGCTTCTTCCTTTCTTATTTTTCTCTTACAAAATAAGGTGTTGGTATGGATGATTTCTAAGCTTCTTTCTCACTCCATCTCTATTTGGAAATGACACATTTCATTGCAAAATAGTTCTATAATATAGCAAGCCACAAGTCCGCAACTGTAGCTAATGTGGTAAGAATATATAATACTTCCATATTAAGCTATTATAATTCTAAAATATATTCACTAATGAAAATGGCCATTTGATCTTTGCCTTGTTATCCTCGATCCTCTGATAATATGTAGGCAAACTAAAAATGTTTTCCTTGGTAAGGTATTTCTCATTTCTGAAACACAATGAATTTAGTGGTTATACTGAAAACTAAAATACTGGTCTTTCTCCCCAGGTTCAATTTTTTCCTACTTTATCACTTTGAGCGAAGACACAGAACATAGATTCCATAATCTTTCATATGTAGACTCTGCCATCGAGTTTATTGCCACTTGGATCCATGGTGATTTTAAAACTTTCTAAAGGTAGGGCAGATACATAATTCATGGCAAAGCAAGGAACATAGATGTAAGTTTTCAACAAAAGTTATTTTCTAATTATTTGAGCTTGCTATAATAATTTCAAAGAGGGGGGTGGAATATTGTAGTGTGTTTGTTAAAACATACATTCATGCTCATAGGACTGAAAAGCTGGAAATTTCAAGGAGCTGTAGACATGTGCAAATTGAATCTTCGCAAACAATTTTCAAGAAATCAGCACTGTGTTAGAAATACAGAGCTATATGTAGAAACAGATAACTAGAGAGAAATCCAATATTATTTGTAAATCAAGAGCATATTTTTTTTTCATTATGCACTGGGTTTGGGGTATTCAGCATGTTTTCTCAAAAAAGAAAAGGGAAATTCCACCTTGCTGACACCACTTAGCTATGAAACACACTTTCACATCAAAGTGCCACCTACCTGGGCTCTGTTCTTTCAGGATTATCTTTCTTTAATCCCTCTTGGACACCCCTGTCAAATTAAAATTTAGGGAATATCACTTTCAATATTTTACTGCCTAATCACAAGAGCTTCAAGGAGCACCTTTGGTTACACATACTTTGGCAGTCAGGGTCTTCCCCAATCTTGCCTCCACCTTCCTTTCCATATCAATACACCAAGAAAGAAGCTATTGTTTCATTTTATTTTCTTTCATTTTGGTTTTCCCCACATTCACTTCTTTAAAGGCACAGGCAAGGAGACAGGAGACTGGTGCTAGAGAAGGACAGACCTCAGATCATGGAGCCAAAATTAGCCCACGAAACAAAACCCAGGATTGAGTGAAAGCCGAATTCTAACAGTGTATGCAGTGAAGCCATAAATTGGAAGAGACATATCTCAAGTTGAGGACCAGCCATAGTAAGAGGGTCAAGAAGAGACATTATGGAATGAAAAGTCAAGAGAGGTTCCCTGAGCCGTCAGAACCCTGCAGGTACATTTGATGGCGTTCCTCCAGGTAGAATGTAGGTGGAGAATTTATTTTCAAGGTGCCAAGGTGATTTAAGCCTTTAGCTGTGATAAGTGAAGGAAAAAAAGGATTAAAAAAAGAGACAAGAAGAAGAGAGAGAGATGAAGGAGAGCAAGAGGGAGGGAGGGAGAAAGGAAGAGAGAATGAGACAGAGAGACGGAAAGAGGGAAAAGACGGAAGGCAGACAGAAAAAAACAAGAAATAGAAGGAAAAAATAGCATTTCCATAGCCCACTTGCCCAAAATGGAGTATTCCTGTCTCAGAGGGGCTGTGACACAAATTCCAGGCATAGGCATTTAAATACAACTTTTTAAATGCTGGGTTCTTCAGAATTGTAAGAACATTACAGCTAGGTGAAAGATAATTTTTCATCATCGTCTTAGATGTCAAATTCCTTTGAGCAATTTGCAACATTCAAAAAGTATACTGACAGATCAGCATAATGAAAGGGCATTTTCATCACCTTGAGAAATGGTGATCAAAGGAAATGTGCCAACCAATTAAAACATGATCAATGCTTCTCTTTCCTTTCTTTTCTGTCACAAACTGTGGCTAAAAAATTCAGTTATTATTTTTTCAAAGTCTGCCTCATCTTGATAATGTCATAGCAGGGTGTCCGTATAAAAAAGCAATTTGGATCACGAGAGTTTAAATGTACCACACAGTGAGTTACACTGATACAATTTTATGAAGGCAATATTAGTCATATTTCAAATATATGGCAGTCTATCTCAGAGTTGGTTCAATTTAAAGCAAAGTAATTGGCATTGGTAAGCTTAAAATGGTTTTGTGCTTTAGTAAAAAGATACATAAAAACAAAATTAGGATCCGTTACCAGCTTAAGGCAACATAGTCTTTATTTTCTTAAAGTCAGTTTTAATAAAGTATATTTTCTTCCACAATGTACTCATTTCCTTATCTTAGGAGAAGACTCATGTTTCTCAGTTGGCTTGGTAATTTGGATATATAAAAATGGGGAGCACATCTTCTCCCCCTACGACACAGCATGTACAAATTTAAGATTTTGATTTATGAATTCTAGATAGCTTGGGAAGATGCATATGTGTTTGGCACATGCTCAAATGTCAATATATTAGGAGCTTGGACACATCTGGAACTTCTACAGTCCTAGGGCCATTGATTAAAAACTGTCAAAACCTCACTGAGAAGATAAGGATCCAAACAAGACTCCTGAGGACAATGTATTAAAGTGACAGGCTGTGTGCATGCTCACTTCTCTCATCTCACCTTAGGGAGATCTGCTCTTCTCTTCCTGTGTGTAAGGACAACTCAATCCTTCTTGGACCTTCTTTGACCCACACCCCCAGTAGCTGTTACGATGCTTCATTCACAAAACTAAACCTCTGGGTGAGCTACACCCTCCTCCTGAGTCTGTTCTGAAATAGTAACTAGGTTAGTTCCCTAACACACCATCTGGCATACTTAAAGTAAACCATGGTTCACCTGTAATCTATTCACCAACTCTAGCAGGCAAGGCAAAGGAGCTAGGATGTAGGAAGACCTTTGCAGGAATCCACGTAAGAGGTGATAACTGGGCCAGGTGATGGATGGGTCATCCTCAAGGGAGAAATCTGATCTGTCTTCTTTTGGCTTCAATAATGTTTCCAGTGAAACAAAATCAAGGACCATCAACAGAGAATGAAGTTGGAAGAGAAGATATTGGGCTTGAAAGATAAAGCAGAAAGGTGAGAAATATTAGTAGCTGAAGAGGAAGAGAGTGTGAGAGTGTGAATGGGCTAGCAACTTACAAAGTAGCTGCCCAGAGGCATTAAGGGGACTATCCAGTTCATGATCATAAACTTGAATTGGGTGTAATTATTACATTTGTGTTTTCCCCCAGTCATTTCAGCAGCAGAGGATTAAATTTATTTATAGTCATAAAAACACTGTATGTGAGCGTGGGTGTGTTTCTTATGAGGAGGAGGAGGATGGGTAAAATAAAATAGGGAGACAATTTAAAATTATTCTCCACCTGTTCTTTGTCATAGTGCCATAGTTTTCCTCTAGTAATAAGAATTTATTCCCTTTGTCTAAGGCATACATTTCATAATTATATGTCTCATTGTTAACTAATTTATGTGCTTTTATGATTAAAGTACTATTTAAATAAGTTCTTTGGAAGGCATTTTCACTATAAAAATTAGTATATTTAAAAATAAAGTCAAAAATTCAGAAAGCAGAAAAGTTGGCCTATAAACATACAAAAAGATAGGAAGTGTCACATAGTTATGGTCTTATCAATGAGTTTTTTTTAAAAAAATGTTCACGAACATGCTTAAAAGGAAAAAAGAATTGCCGAGCACTGTAAAGAAAGATTTGCCTATATCCAGAAATTCTCTAGTAGTTACCTTGTTAGAGTGATAAACGCATTTTTGGATTCAATACACGTATTTTTCCCTCTGAAGAAGACTAGCGCTTTCAGCTCCAAGGAAGAGCCTGCAGTTTCCTGGATGCAAAGTAGCAGGATGCCTGGGCAGCCACGGATGCAGAGATGCCCTAGAGAGAGCTCCAGAACTAAAGCTAAAGATATAAGGACAAATTACTCAACTAAAATCTCACAAAAGGCAAGGCCATCTCATCCTAAAGACAGTATGACAAAGACACTAAATGTTATGAGAAGTCTAGCAATATTACTGAAAAGAATAACGCAGTATATTATAGAATGAAACACTGTATATATAAATAGAGTTTAAACTAAGAAATAATGGCTCTTTTAATTATTATTGTAGTTGCACCTATTATTGTTGAGAAATCTACACCTAAACATAATTCATTAAATCAATGTGTAAAAAACTAGAAAATGTATACAATCATCTTAAAATGTGAAATAGATATTTGATTCAAGAAAAAATAGCCACTAGTAGTTTTGTGGAAAAGTGACATAGAAGCATTGCTTTATCATAATGATATCTATTTTTAAAGTAGTCACTAATACGCTAAGGGTAAAACACTATAAATTTTGCTTCTATTAAAAAAAACGCCTGCATCACTCCTAATATTATTCCAGAGAGTCTAGTCCATCCAATACGAGAAAAAACAGCATTACTATTAAAATTGATAAGCCAAACAGATCACAAGGATATTCAGATGAGATATGTGTGTGTGGTGTGTGTATATATATATATATATTTCAGCAAGTCATGACTGCTTAGAAATTTTAATAAAGTAAAATGCTGTTCATTTTGAGATTGTTTTTGCGATCTATTTTGAACCTATAGTAACATAGACTAGGGTTTCTTATATTAAGACAACCTTTTACTCCATGTGTTAGATTCTGCTCAATCTTACATAATTGAGATTCTGAAATGCTGTTTAATTCTCTTCACTAGTACTTAATACTTTTTGCATATTGATTTAAAAGAAGGATTGTTCTTTGCTACCTTTGTGCTGCAGTTATCTTTTGTTATAAGCATAATTATGGTTCAAAATACACCCTAGGTTGTGCTATATAAATTTTGAATTGTTTGTGCATGCTTGGAATAATCTGTTTTCTAAAAGTTTGAATAAAATAATAAGCGAAACCATCTAACTGGAGTTTCACTATTTGATAACATTTTTATAACTGTTTTCAATTCCATCCTTATTTAAGATTTTCTATGTATTTTATGCCACTTATTTATATTCTATTTGAAAAAGTTGTTGCACATACACTGCAGAGATTTGGAAAAATATATAAAAGTAAAAGTAAACTTTAAAAAAGTCCCTGTAATTGCACAAACACCCATAACCACTGTGAACATTCTGGCGTATAGAAAATTTCCCACGCCTCGTCATTCCCCATCTGCACCACATCCTTTTGTCTTGGTGGTTTATCGTTCTTCCTTTCCATTTCACCACTTCCCCCTGCTGGCTTTATGAACAACTTCCATGCACTATATGGACAGAAACAAGTCAAAGTTTCAGGAGGGGGGAGGGGGGAGGGGGGAGGTTTACATACCTTTGTTATACCAATGCGTGCTCATACAAACATGTTTATTTATCACAGGCTACAAAGAGGTGGAGTTGCATCTGTGGCCTTTAGGAAGAGACTGTCTGACTTATTTTTCTTTCTGTCTTTGGCGTAAATGAGACTATATTTCCACATTAGTCAAGTATTTGTCACTGGAGAACTTCACTAGACTTCAAGTTCAAAGTGGCCTGGTTACACGTTCCACTGTGTACCATTGCCTCCTGTGTGTCTTTTCCTCAGATACCTGAAGGGGAAGGGTGGCTGGATGAGAACTTAAGAACATATCAAGACGTCTTAGCCTGAGCTTGACTATTATTTCTATATATATCTCTCTTTTCCTATGAGTTGCATTTCCGAAGATTTTGATGTACTTTCAGGCAAAGATATGTGGACAAGGCTGATTATCAAGCATTGTTTGTAAGGCAAAAATGGAACAAGAACTTTTATCAAAATACCAATTGAATCCAATTTGTTAAATATTGCAAAAGAATGCTGTGTGGCTATTAAAACTGATCTTTACTTTTTGACTTGTGTTTCAGGTGTTAGTTACTCAAGGGAATAAAGATGAGGGAAACTGCTTTTTACATTTTTTCTAATATATGGGCATGCCTGATAGAATTAATGTCTTCATTCCCAGGTTCAAAAGGCACAGGCCTTTTTATTAAAGTTGTCATGGACAGAGAAATAAATAACGCCAGAAATTGCTCCATTCTTCCCACGTCTTTCATCCCCAAGAATGTAAGAGAAAATTACCTTAACTTTTTATATTGGTTATGTATAATTAATAGATGTAATCACACATTACATCTTGATTACATATATTGAAATCATAATATTTGGGATATATTGCATTGAATAAATGTATTATTAAAATCGATTTCATCCATTTCTTTCAGTTTTGAATGCAGTCACTAGAAAATTTAAATTTCATATATTCCTTCTACTTGTGGCTCATGTTATATTGTTACTGGCTATTTCTGTCCCAGATATGTAGATGATAGAGTAAATAGCTCCAGATTTAGGTTTAGATATACACATAAATATATGCAATATGTATTTATGCACATTTGCATGGAATCAAAAAATCTGCAAAAACACACCTCTCAAACAATGACTATCTCTGAGTGACAGAACTTTTTATGATAATCTTAGACAATAAGTCTCATAAAGGTATAAAGACCTCTACCTGGTTTTTTTTTTTGTTGTTCTCTTTCTTTGGCAAACCTTCTACTCAGAGAGAAGAGCCATAGTCATTGCTCCTTATAAAAGTGTCATCTTCCTCATCTTCCCGTGGTATATCTCAACATCCTCTGACCTGGGTTTTAACGGAACTAATTCCATTCTCCTCATTCTGAGCTTAAACTTTTTGTGAACTTTCTTACATTCCCCAGATGCCCTGACTTCCATTCCAGACCCTTCTGCACAACGTGAACTCTCAACCTCTGATACCAGCTGTGGTGTTCTCTTTTAGAGGTTCCTAAATTGCGACACAAACTCTCCCTGACTCTGCAAGAGACTCAGAATCTTAACTCACGAGCAAGAGTTAAATCTTAGAATATACAAAAATATATTTCCAAAGAAAATGCATTTTAATGAAAGTATCTATCACTATTTTATAGACAAAATTCCTGGGTACCTGGTTGAAACAGTTCCTCTCCAATAATTAAAATTATATAATAAATGTGAAATATGTTTTCTTCGTAATACCTTGGCTCTCCTTCATAAAGCTGCTTTACTTATTACCTTATAAATATTCTCTCTGTATCACAGAGGCCTTAGTTTAAAGAAGGCAACTTTTCTTAGCAATATTAAGATATTGACTCTGGAATCAGCCGGGGAATGAAAAATGAAGTTATGCATATTTAATTTGCTCAGTGAGGATTTGGGGCTGCCTCTGAGAATAAGAGAGAAAATTAATAACTCCCCACCCTCCTTCACAAGGATATTTACGAGGACAAAATTACATAAAAACATATGGGAAAGCACTTAGAAAGTATAACAGGATATAAAATGTAGGGCACTTTATGATTGTTTTTACGATTGATAATTATATTATTAAACTTTAGAAGACACATTCATTTGACTTTTGTGAGTTTAACACTTCCTTTAAGCCCTACGGGCCAATTACTTTTTTCCTTTGAATAAAAGAATCTATTTCACATTAATAATAGAATGTATATTTTCTTGTTTTTTTTAACCTTTCAAGAATTCTCCTTTGCATAGAACAGTGTTTAGCCTTGACCACCTTTTCTAAACACTCTGTGCCAAGGGGACTCTTCTATGCTATTCCTCCCAGCAAAAATAAATAATGCATAGACTATAGTTTCTTTCAGAGGTATAGAAGAAAAGAGGAGAAGAGAGAGAGAGAAAAAAAAACCCAGAGAGATTGAGAGATTTTTGTCATTTTTCATTATTGGCCAGTATATATAACTCTCTAAAATACTATAGTACTATATTCGCTATTTATTTTATTTATACCCAAAGTCTTTAAAACAATTGTTATTTTTCAAACTAAGCCGTACACAGTACACTGAAAGAAAGAAAGAAGAAATCAATCAATCAAGGGAGGAAAAGGGGAATGGAAGGGATGAAGGAAGGACAGAAGGAAGGAAGGGAGGGGAAGTTAGGCCCTGGACTGAAGGAGTACCAGTAAGGACTCAACTTTTAACTCTATTTTCAGCTGTAAATTGACTACTTTAGTATTGAAAGAGTTTCTAATTTGGAGACAGGAACTCATTTTGGGGAAACACTCTCGCTTTGTTCTGGGACAGACAATGATAGGGTGGACTTTTGAAGTCACAGGGACTTAATGACAAGACCTAGCCATCATTGTCCTTGTTGCAGCTGTGAATAGTGAGGCAACCCAGGTACTTCAAGCTAGAAGGCTACCTTTGTTTCTAACAAGAACATTTTAACATTGAGTATAGTAATGTGCTCCCTGAGAATACACTTTCCCCCATAAGTCTGCCCAATGAGTAAAAATCATTGTTTATTTGATTACATTCTCCACATGTGAGATGTGAAGATTTAAAGCTGTGCTGGAAGGGGTGATGAGCTCAGAATAGAGCTGTCGTCTCTTAGAGCAACTGCTTTCAATGATTGTGGTCATCTAGCCTCTGCATTGAATTTCTTTCTGTGCAATGATTTCAGTAAGATCTTAAGATCTTAGTTGGGTTATGGGATTTTTTGTTTTTGTTTTTGTGTTTTGTCACCAGTCCACAGCATCAGTGCCCAGTTGAGTGACGACAGCACCAAGGTCTTCTGTAGCAGAGGATGACCAAAAAAGAGGCCAGAAAAGGAGGCTTTGAAGAACTAGTTCTGTAGCTTATATAATGAGGTCATTAATGTACACTTAACATGTGCAAAAAAACCACCAAAATTTCTAACTCTTTTGTTGCTTCTCTATCATTCTTTTGGGCTCCCACCTTGTTGAGTAACAAACACACTTAGACTTGTCATTGAACAATATCTCATTTACTTCTAGTTCAATCAGTCTTATTTCAGCTTAAACATTAATTCTATCCAAAGGCCATCTCTTCAAGACTGGTTAAACGGTCCCTTTTGATGACTTCAGTCTACACGTTTTTCAGAGTTGAGTTCTTCCTCCTGTTGCCCACCCTCCTCTCCAGAGCTTCTCCTGTTTTGAATGATGGCTGTGTGGGTCAGGGTCTTCCTGTGTTTTCGTTGTAACAGTAAAAAGGAATAGTGGGCTGAGACTGGGTATTACCTGCATATGCCAGCTTTTCTCTGCAGTGGGGGTCAGATCTAGACTGTTCCCTGGGCAAGTGATAGTTTTAGTGCAACTGACTCATTTGGCCATTGAATGTAAAGTGCTGGCACCTGACACTGCAATCTATTTTGTCGTATTATGACGTACAGCAAACCCGAAAACTAAACTTCAGTGGGATAGAAAGATCCCAGGGATGTCTCATAATGGTTTTACTCAATTCAGCCTGTTACATGGCTAAAGAATGTCTTACGACTGTTTATTTGCTTAAGAACAACTGCCTATGTTAGCTGCTAAACTGGAAAAGAGAGTTGGGGTAAAATTCCCAGAACAAGATACTCTTTGTTGGATACTTATTTATTTTTGTCTGTGTTTAATTTCTGCCATTCTACTCATCTCCTGACCTATTCCCCTCCCTCCCTCAAACAGGCACACACAAGAATAGAAGACCCACGGCAGCAGGGGCTTATTTCATTCATGGCTATATTTCTACACTTTGAAAATCTCACGGTACATAGTCAATAAATATTTGCTGCATGCATGTAGGAGTCTTCCTTTATATGAACCAAAAAAAAAAAAAAGCTCAGTAAGAAATGGTCTAACTGATCAGGAAACATTTATGACTTTCATACTCAGAGTGTAGCCTGTGGATCAGTAGAATCCACGTCACTTGATAGGTTTTTAAAAATGTAACAACTTGTGTCCCACTCTGGACTTTAGAAAATAGAATCTACCTTTCATCAAGTTCCCTAGGTGCTTCATACGTCATGTGACGTTTTTGAGATGCCATTCTTTTGTATTTAACAATCATACATATTGCGAATACTCTCACCTGCACCTATCGTGGGACTCATTAACCAATCAAGGCACCTTTTCTACTGAATCTCACTTAACGAAGGCTCAAAAACCATCTCACTGTCCAACTTGACATAATTTTCATTAATCAACTGAAGTTGACAAATGGAGGGTTATGGACTTGTGGATGTTTATTTAATAAAGTTAATTTCTTCCTTGTTATCTTTCCAATCTTAGGAATTAGAAAAACTATGACAGCTGAAAAACTTAGGTGTAACTATCAATTAATGTAGTACTTACGTAACACTAAATAAATGATTAGCTCTGAATTAAGCCTTTTAGAAGATAAAAACCTACTAAGTGATCTCTTAATGAATTGACAATTTTATACATAAGCCAAAAAGGAAAAAAAATAATAAATGCAAGGATTGGAAAGTAAACAATTCTGTAATACTGATCAATTTAGTAAGTATGGAAAGGAATATTTTTAAGTCCTAAAATATAACTGGCATCTTAGGAAGTACTTAATGTAAATATGCAAAGGAACTTACCAAAAATAATATTCTAATTTTAAAGATAATGAAACCGATGCTCAAAGAGAATAAAATACTTAGCTGTGAGGTTGGGGGATGAAACAGTGGTTTGAACATTTTGTGACTTGTCTCCTCATAGAGATCAATAAAAATATTCAAATAAATAGAAAAGTAGGAACGACTGGCAACATTCAAGGAAGAGAGGTGCCATGTCTTGTGTCTGCCGTTCATCATCCCTTCCTTCAGTGAACGGTGTCTACTCCATGGCACCTGCCCTTCCTTTTCTTCCCTGACACTCACCCCAGGAAAAAAGGATGAAAGTGTGGCCAAAGTTAGGTCAATTAGATTCTCTTATCTTGGCATTTGAATCTTGAGGCAAGGCTCAGGGGTTAACGGCTGGTGGAATTGAGTCATTTGTTGGCAGTCCCTGATGAAGTTTCATAAGTTCACGCTCCTGAAATCTCCAGATGGGTCCCAGCACAGCCTGATATTTTAACTTGCCCTCTGATAACAGTGAGACACTCAGTATACTTTCAACAGCATCCTTTATTATTCTTTAGTTAACTAGGATTTTGGGGGTTCTTTGCTTACAAACAAAGAAATTTGACAAGAAATTTATAAAGACAGAGGAATGTAAGCAAAGACTCCAAGTGAAACATGAGAGCATTTATAATTAATTGTTACAGAGAAATGGGGTGAAATACTACAAGATTTATATATATATTCTGGGTGGGATAGCATTACACCAGATGTATTGGGGAACCAGATATTCAAGTAATCAACATATTTACTGAGAATGAAGTCCGGGGATAATGGATCAATATGGGCATAGGTCAATTTAAAGAGGAATAGTGCCAATTTTGCTAAATACTACGTTTTGCTCTCCTTTTCCCATATTGCTCTTAATTCTTTTAGAATGAGAAGCATGAGATTTTTCTGGCACATGGCCACCAGTCAAAAACTACATATGCCTGCTTACATGCAACTAGGTGTGACAATGTGCCTCAGCGCAAGCCAGTGGGGTATAATCAAAAGTATTTACGAAATTTCTGGAGCATGCCTTTAAAGCAAAGAGGCATGCTTATCACTCTTCCAAGCTTTCTACTGGCTAGAAAATATTCTTGGTGAAGGGAGAGGAAGCTGCAAGTTTAGGCCACAATATGGAATCCACGAGTTTAGGATGTCAGAGCTTCACTGAGAAACATTCATAGCAGCCCTGAGCTACTTATATTTGGGCTACATTGTGAGAGCATTAAAATTCTATCTTGCTCAGCCACTGCTATTTTGGCCTTTGTTAGGAAACTTGGTCATTATCCTTCCTATTACACCAGTGGAGGTTGCTCATAGCAACATTAAGAGTAAGAGAGTGACAAGCACAAACTTGAAATTCTTGCCTCAAGGTATGGAATAAAACACAAGGACCTTAAGCACCAAGTTTTAATGCTTAAACCTGTATAAAGAACTTTACTAAATATTAAACTCAGTGACTGATTTCACACATTTGGGGATACACAAGATATACGACAATAGTTGAATATATAATCTTTCAAGGTGTTTTGATGAAATCTAGTCCATATTAACAGAAAAATATCAGATCTTAACAATAAGAACAGCGATATCTCTAAGAACTCAGAGATTCTGGATAATCTTAAACCCCTAAAACTTACAGAAAAATACCTCCCCACTGAATCTCCTTTGCCTGAGGAAGGTTTCCTTCAAAAGAAAAGAAAAAAAACACTAGAAAAATAATACTTTCTTTATATACTCTCTTCATTTTTTTCTTAATTAAAAAGTGATTTTGAACTCAACATGCACAAATGGTCAAATGCAAAGAATAGCCAAGGGAAATATTACACCCTAAAGTTATTCGGATAAATTAAGAAAAAAATTATATTGTAAAAGTTCTGTAACTATTTGTAGAAATCGCAAGAGAATGGGCATGACGAAGGGTATATTAAAGTTTTCTCATGTAGTTGAACTCAGTGACACGAGTACACCTTCCCAGAAAAGCTGCATTCAACATTGTGTCCCAGGCTGTATTTTTCCTGGGTAAAACTCTACTGCATAACACAGAATGCACAAAAGTTCCTCTCATGTAAAAACAAACATTGAAACCAACTAAAGATATTCTACTCCTTTGGAAAATTAAACCCATCGTGCTTGCATCACTAACCCTAAGTGAGGACTTTAGGAGGCTAGTGTATAAAAGTCTTTCTGGTGTTCACTGCCAATTGTATACCCAACTGCCTAACTAATAATTCTGAGTTGGATGTATAACAGGCTTTGGAAACTTCAATTCAAAACAGAATGATTGATTTCCACATCCACCCCTTTAACCACAGATTCCTTCTCTAGGCTCCCCCATTTCTGTAACTGGTACCAGTTTTCACTAAGTTGTCAATGCACGAAACCCTGGAGTCATCATTTATTTCTGTGCTTCCTTCTATCCACATCCTATCCTTCATCAAACTGACTGAATTCTCAAAATATATTCAGAGTCTGACCACATGTTACAACCTCTACTTTGACTTATCTAGTCCAAGCCACCTTCATTTCTTGCCTGGAAGATCACAATGGCCTCCTAATTTATATCTCATTTTGCTTTCACGCCTCTCATGTAACATCTCACTGCTTCAAAACTAACACAGATACAGTGAATGTTTATCAATAGATTATTCTGAGCAAGAAAAAAGAAGTAAAGGAAGGAAAGAAATAATTTTGCAAAGAATCCATTAAAATAATGACCATTTATATTGAATGAAAAAGAAAGAAATTAAAGCACAAGAGGTAAGTGAAATTGGAGTGTCCAATGGATTCTAGAATGTTTATAAACTGTTTATGGTATAATCAACAATTATTTTTTACTCGATCAACTCTCTGCAAGGAAGAAAATATTATAAATGCCTCTCCTAACTCCAGGTAATCTACCTAGTTTTTAATATTTGATTATCAAAGTAATTTTTAGTGGTTAAGTATAAGAAGCTTGATGTTGTTTATTCTTCATTTGTTCCCACCAATTCCATCTCTAACAATCTCTGAATGGCTCTATGATTTCCATGGCCTGTAAGTCAGGCTCTCTTACCTTCTGACTTCCAGTTGGATTTGGACAAAAAGAGGCATTAGCCTGAGATTGGAAGGTAATAGAAAAGAGAGATTTCTTTAGTTGGAAGTTTAAAGCATTGGTTTGAGACTTCCTTATTTGCTAACATAAAATATCTGATGCTATCAGTTTCCCTCTAAACACTGCTTCATTTAGAGCCCATGCATTTTATACACTGTGTTTCAGTTTTTTCTTTTTGCTGAGGAAGATTTGCCCTGAGCTAACATCTGTGCCAATCTTCCTCTATTTTGTATATGGGTCGCTGCCACAGCACGGCCAACGATGAGGTCTATACCTGGGAACAAAACCCAGGCCATCAAAGTGGAGAGCACTGAACTTAACAACTAGGCCACTGGGCCTGCCCCTGTGTTTCAGTTTTACTTCAAGTCAAAATGTTTTTCAAATTTTACTGTGATTTCCTATTTGACTCGTGAGAGTTTAAGATTATATGTTTGACTTCCAAATATCCAGGGATTATCTTTAGTTTAATTCCCTCTCTTACAGAACATGCTTTTATTATTTATTATTTCATTTGTTTTAAATTTGTTGATGGTTATTCTACAGTCCACAACATGGTCTGTCTAGATGAAGGTTCTATGTGTATTTGAAAAGAATAGGTAGTCTTATGTTATTGGATAGAGTATTACATAAATATAAACAAGGTCATGTTGGTTGATAGTTTCCTTGAGGTATTTTATATCTTTTACTGATTTTATCTCTGTTTGATCTATTATTGAGACAAGAGTGTTGAAGTCTCCAAATATAATTTAGGTTCATCTATTTCTATCAATTTTTGCCTTAGGTATTTTGAAGCTCTGGCAAATTGACAACATCGTATAGAATTAATTTTCATCCCTGATAATATTATTTTTCTTGAAATCTACTTTATCTAATAATAATATAAGCACTCACCTTTTTTCTTTTTTTTTGGTGACAAAGATTGGCCCTGAGCTAACACCTGTTGTCAATCTTCTTTTTGGTTGAGGAATAGTGGCCCTGAGCTAACATCTGTGCCCATCTTCCTCTATTTTGTATGTGGGATGTCTCCACAGCATGGCTGATGAGTGGTGTTATCTCCATGCCTGGGATCCGAACCTGTGAACATAGGCCACTGAAGCAGCATGCTCTGAACTTAACCACTATGCCACCGGGCCAGCCCCTCTACTCACTTTTCCTTTAATTGGTGATGGCGTGACACACATTTTTCTAACCTTTCACTTCTAATCTATCTTTGTAGTCTGCCTACAAAAAGTGTTTTTTTTTTTTAAGAATACAGTAGGGACTTGCTATTTTACAAAATTCAACAATCTCTGCATTTTAATTGTGGTGTTTAGACCATTTGCTTTAATGCAACCATTTATATGATCATATTTGAATCAACCATAATCTTAGTTGTTTTCTACTTGTTCCTTTTTCCATTTTTTCCTCTTTTCCCTTTTTTTCTGTCTGCTATAGGATTGAGTTTTATTCTTATTCCATTTTATCACCTCTATGGACTTGTTATAATTCACTTTATAATTTTTCACTGGTTGCCCTAGAATTCATAATCTATGTCTTTAATTTATTACAATCTGCCTTTAGGTAATATTAGACTATTTCACATACAGTACAGAAACCTACAAATCAACTTTTATATATGTTATAAACCCACAACAAATTCTTACTATTTTTTGCTTTAGACAGTAAATTAGCCCTTAGAGATATTAAAATGAATTAAAATATTTTCATATATTTGCTCCTAATTTTAACACTTCCATAGGTCATCATTTCTTTTCACAGATCCAGATTATTCTCTGGTATCACATTCCTTGCCTCAAGAACATCCTTATACTTTGTAACACGTTTCTTATAGCACAGGTTTACTGCAAGTGAATTCTCTACATTTTTGTTCTTTTAAAACATCCTTATTTCACTTCATTTTCAAAAGGCATTTTTACAGTACATAAAGGTCTGTGTTGACAGGGTTTTATTTTGTTTTGTTTCGTTTTTTCTTTCAGTAGTTTAAAGATGCCTCACTACTGTCTTCTGACTTTCTGAGCTGCTGACAAGTGTGCTACCATCTCTATTATTACCCCCTATGACACTGTGTCTTTTTCCCTGGTTTCCTTTAAGAATGTCTTTTATTTCTCATTTACAGTTTAAATGTGCTGTGATTAAGTTTGCTTTATTTGATATTTATCTTGCTTAAAGTGATCTGAGATTTCCGGATATGTGGTTTAACGTATTTTATTACTTTGGGGAAATTCTCAGAAATTATCGCCTCACATAATTCTTTTGTTTCTCCTCTGTTTTTTCCTGGTTCTCCGTTTGCACTTAGGTTAAACCATTTGATATCGCCCTATAAGTCTTGAATGCTCTGTTTTATTCCCTACTTCTTTTCTTTCATAATGAGCTTACGTAATTTCTATTGGCCTCTCTTTAAGTTCAGTGATTCTTTCTTCAGCTTTGTTGAGTCTCCTGGTGAGTCCATTGAGAAATTCTTTGCCTCTGATGTCACTGAAAAAATATATTTCATGGGGCCAGCCCCGTAGCAAGGTGGTTAAGTTCGCGCGCTCTGCTGCGGTGGCCCAGGGTTTCGCTGCTTCAGATCCTTGACGCGGACATGGCACTGCTCCTCAGGCCATGTTGAGGCGGTGTCCTATGTGCCACAATTGGAAGGACCCACAACTGAGATATACAACTATGTACAGGGGATATTTGGGGAAATAAAGCAAAAAAAGAGAGAAGTTTGGCAACAGCTGTCAGCTCAGGTGCCAATCTTTAAAGAAAAAATATATACATATGTCTGGGGGCCCGCCCAGTGGTGCAGTGATTAAGTGCAGACGTTCGGCTTTGGTGGCCCCAGGGTTCGCCGGTTCAGATCCCAGGCGTGGACACAGCACTGCTTGGCAAGCCATGCTGTGGTAGACACCCCACATATAAAGTAGAGGAAGATGGGCATGGATGTTAGCTCAGGGCCAGTCTTCCTCAGCAAAATGAGGAGGATTGGCAGCAGATGTTAGCTCAGTGCTAATCTTCCTCAAAAAAAAAAAAAGAAAAATATATTTCTCGGGTATTTTGTTCTAACTCTTTCTTATATTTTCCATCATTTTCTGAAATTCCCCATCTTTTCATGCATGTTGTGCACCTTGACCACTATATGCCTGATCATATTAATCATAATAATTTGAAAGTCCTAGTGTGATTATTCCAACATGTGAGACATTTGAGTTCATGTATTTCGATTATTTTGCCTTTCACCTATAGTATCTTTCTTCTAGCTACTGTATGTTTCCCATAATTTTTGAATGCATGTTGGACATTATGCATGGAACAACAGAGACTGAGGAAAATAGTAGTTACACCTGGAAATGGGCATGCTTCTCTGTCATATCTTTGGTACAGCAATTGAGCTACTCTAATCAGTTCAGTTGGGTTTGTACTTTGTTTTTGCTATGGTTAACGCAATTTCTACCAAAATATTCAAATTTGTCTCAGATACCTTGTTCTTAGGGTGGGAAGTGAGATTGTTGGAGGGGTTTCCTCTAGCTGACCTCTCTGCGTTTAGCCCTCCCTCTGCACCTGAGACTCTGTGCTCTTGTAGCTCCTTCATTGAGTAACTGCTGTTGCTTGCTCCTTGATGTTTGCTTATGTGGAAGGAGGGGACAAGAGGTGATCTCCATTATCCTGGTTCAGCCTCAGCTTTAAGTAAGCTATGTGGTCCTCGGCCTCAGATATGGAGTTGTGTCATTATTCCTGCTCCTCCTCTCTGTGGCAGACAAATTCTGCCTTGCATCCAGGCAGGTCTCATATGGGATAGAGGTTGACGCTCCTGGCCAGAGGGAGAAAGTCCTAATGGTATTAGGCCCAGGACTGTTTTCTGATTTTCTCAAAGGGAGTGAGTGTTGTTTGTTTATTCTAACTTTTCCTCAGAGACAAATCATCTGTCCCTATGCCCTGCCAGTGGCAGGATTTGCAGCTCTTCTTTCCATAGCTGGAAAAATTTCCTCTGTCTGAAAGAAATGGAAAAACAAAGAGGCAGAGAGTTTTGCCTTTTCTGCAGTGGTGTCTGATCCCTACCATTCTTACACTACTGAGAAATGCTCTCTGCTCCTGCCCTCTATCCACTAAAAATTGCCCACGACTGAGTGAGAATCCCTCTTGTGTCTGTAGCTGCAGGAGTTCTGTAGCAATTCACTAAACTTATAGTTGGATGTTTTCCTCACTTTCTTGGCAGCCACATTTTCTTTCTGTGCTCTGTCCCTCTCTTGTATACCTCCTTAGTGGGACTTACCCATCCTTAAATATTAGACTACTAGTTGCTCTATGATTTCAACTCTCTGTTGGGTCCAAAAAAAGGTGTCAGTATATAATTTATACAAATTATTTATCATTATTAGGTAGGAAGGGCATACTTTCTCAGCTTTTCAAATCCTAGTCACAAGGAGAACTCTTAATTTAAGTTTTAAAATGGATTGTGCTAGAGGATTTAGACAGCATAGTTTGTAGAGGAACAATGGTGAAAACTGGAGACCAAATAGGAGGATCTTTCAATGGTTCCGAAAAAAGGGGATGATTGGTTGGCCACGGTGGTAGTAGTATAAGTGCTTTGGGATAATAAGATTTTGGATATATTTGAACGGAAGTATTGACAAGGTTCCCTGATCGGTTAGATGTGCATGAAATACTAGAGTTAAAGATAACCTCACTATTTTTGATCGAAGATATTTGAAGATTGAAGTTGCATTTGAAAACTCAAGAAAGAATGAAATAAGATCATGTTTTGGAGGTGGTGTTTAGCAAATAAAGTTTTAGTCTCAGACAAATTAATTTTAAGAGGTAAGAACTCAGAATGGTGATATTGAGTGGACACTCTAATATATAAATCACCTCCAAGGAGACAGATTATTTTAAAAAGAGCATTATGTTAAACCATTGCACTTTGTTCTTAAGGAACCTATGTATTCAACTTCAATACAATCAACATTTTATACACAAGGCATAACAGAGAGTATGATAAGGAGTTGCTTATCCAGGAGTTCATAGTCTAGTGGGAAAAAAAACATGCAGATACAAGTGGAGCTCAAATAAAAACAAATAAACAGTGTTTCTTATCATTTTTCATTAAGTGCCATTGAAATATATGGCTCCTGATTTTGGCTACAATTTTAATCAAGTATGAATTAAAGGGTGTGGAAATTATGATAATTTATTATTACACGAGTAAGTAAAGAAATTGTGGCAGTAAAGCATTTAAACTGGAGGAATAAGAATGACTGGCACTGAAATCATTTTTATTGATGAAAAAGGACACAGTCATTTAAGAATGGATGGCTTAACTGGAAAAGAAAAAGTATTTCTTAGAAATAAGAAAAATAAGCGGCCATATTGTAAGATTGGACATATTGAAATCACCAAGAAAAACACATTCAGGAATTGGTTTATAGAAGGGTACAATATTAAATGAAGCAGTGGAAGAGAGCTACAGTTTGTAAGACATAAGCCAGGAAGAGTCAAGATAGTACAGGCAGATAGCAAGTGCAGCAAAGGTATACAGACACACACACACACACATACATACATTTACATATATGTAAATATATTGCTTTATGGTACCTATATGTGTATATATTTACATACACATGTGAATATATTTATATATTAAAATAATTACAAGTACTAAATTATATACATACAGATTTTTTTTCCCAGGAGGAGCTGGAGTATTGGTTTGGAATGAGCAAGCAGAAACCAGTTTTTCTTTTTCTCAAATATGAAGATTATGAGAGAACAGAAACAAAAGACCCAATTTCATAATTCTAGGATTTCTATAGGGAAACTTGACAAGATTCTATCTTCTGCTCCTTATCCACATGAGTCGAAATAAGACTTACAAAATGCATAACCAAATATTTGAATTGAATCCACCTCCTGGGAAAAAAAGAAAAATCCCCTGAGATCAAAAAGGAAATAACACCTATTAGAATGGCCAAAATCCAGAACAGTGACAACACCAAATACTGGTGAGGATACAGAGCAACAGGAAGTCTGATTCTCTTTGGTCTCCAAGGAGAGGGAATCTATTGAACTCTACGTTTTCCAGATAGGCTGCTAGAGTTGGTAATTTTTTTAAACTAGATGATGCAGGTGATGTAGATCCCTATTTGCTATTTCTAAGCTACACTCCACAGAAAACAGTATCCTGTGAGATATTAAAGTTGATTTTAAGAGATGCCTGGTTAATTATGTTTGGAAGAACTCTACATAGGCAAGGTTAAATAAGTGATTCATTTTCCCCCTAATATTTAACCCAATGACAAGGGAAAGCAATGTATAAAGTATTTCCCAGGCTTAACACCTATTTACATCTCTTGGTGTATATTTAGGACCACTGTTTAAAATTTTGCTGCCCTTGAAAATATCCATGATGTAATTGAGGTAGCGAAGCTTATAATAACTTTACTCCAATAAAAAAGCATGGTAGTAAAGTTTTCAGTGAAATGAAGCTAACTGTTAATATTTCAGTATTGTTAAATGGAATATAAGTTCCTCCATATGGTGTAAATGACATTCCCCATCAACACCTGAGTCTTTAAAAGTATAACAGATACAAATTACAAATAGATAATTATTTTTCCCTAAGACAGCACTGCACTCTTTTTCATTTGTAGAAATGGAAAACAGATCCATTTAGCTATAGGAACGTAATAGGGGATATTAAAAGTGATATTTGATATAAATGAGGAAAAGACAGAGTGTACAACACATTATATGCATTGTAAGTCATCCATTTTGGCAAAAAAAAGAAGAATCCTTACCTCACACTACATTAAAAAATACATTCTAAATGGCTTAAGGAAATATCTTATAGTGCGAAAGAAATTATTTTTGTGTGACTATATTTATAATCTTAATTGTGTGGGAAGCCATATTAAGTAAAGCAGTAAACCAAGAAGCCGGAAATGATAATAATAAATACCACACGTCCTGAGCTGTTCCTCACTGTCAAACACTATCTACATTCTTCATTCGAATTATCTAATCAGTCCTCACCATCACCCTAGGGAACCAGTTATTAGTATTTCCCCCTCTTTACATATTAATTAATCTAGCCAAGAGAGGATTTTTGTTGAATATTCTAATTGCTCAACATTACAGCTAGGAAGCGGCAGAGCTAGAATTTAAACCAATTGAGTTTGGCTTCAGAAATACAAGAAAACAATCAGATAACATTTGCAGACTGTCATAAATTTTTTTTAAATATCTCATATAATCAGTGACATCAAAGAAAGAGGGAGAGGTTATTCTTACATAATGCTGTGACTACAATTTAACACCACTTTGTGTGGACAATTTGCGCTAAAATTTAAATTTAAAATACGCCTACCCACCTACCCTTGATTCAGCCTTTCTGCTTCTAGGTGTTTATCTCATCAATACCCTGTTAGGCTTTTTTTTCCTTTTTTTCACTACACATGAAAGAAAACTGACTGCAATTTTTGGGGACGCTATTAGGTTTCTAATTGGGCTTTTAGAAAACAGAATTTAACAAATATGAAACAGCTGAAATAGAATGTAGGCATTGTCTAGTCTATCCTTTTATTTGATAGTTATCAAACTTGAGACCTAAAGAGGTTAAATATTTATTTCTAGCCATACAGCTAATTAACAAGGAGATAAGAGAAGAATATAATATTCTGTTCTCTATTCCAGCAATAGAGCTTTCTATCCCACAGATATTTCGATTTTTGCATTATTCTGCAGACATCATTCATGTTATTCTGCAGATGTTTTGTTATTCATGGAAAATATTCATGCAATTTGTACCACAGTTTAAGAAACTTTTGGTTCTCTCAAAATTCTAGCTCCTCAAAATACATACATGCCAAGTTATTCCTTTGTAATGAACATGAAGAGATAAAGATTTTGCCTCATGCAGCTAAACAGATTATATGTGAACTTATTGTTTTAAGAGTTATTTATAGAAACATATTAAAAATCCTTCATAACTCCTGCCAGTGCAAATTAGAACTCAAAATAAACTATGTCATAGACTAGTAATACCAAAACGTACAAAGGGAAGCGAGTTTTTGACATTTTTGAAAATTAACATTATAATCATTATTGAGATGTTCAAATAGTACCAAAGTTTAGGAATGCCAGAGTTAGTGTCCCCAGAAGCTCCCCAACCAGTACCACGACACACCTCAGAGAGCACTATCCAAGTGTGCAAGGTATCCTCCTAGATATTTTTCTATGTACCACATACTTTATATTTTTTTCTGCATTTCAATTTTGCATAAATGAAATTAAGTTTGGAAATCTTTTCTTCTTTGAAAAATAGGCCTATCATTTTCCTTTTAACTACCACAGAATATTCTCTAAAATTTTCCCTAATAATGGACATTACTTTGTTCCAAAAGTTCTCTATTATATAAAATGTTACAAAAGATGTCCTTGAACACATAACTTTGTATTCTGGTGCCAGTATTTCTAATAAATAGAAGAAATGTAATTGGTGGGTCAAATGGTACGCATTTTCTATTTGTTAGTCATATCATCTGAAAGAGCTATTCCAGAGTAAATGTCCAACAACTGTGTATGGAATGAGTCCTTCCTCATGACCTTGCCAATTATCGAGTATATTTTTTAAAATTTGGCTCATCTTAATGGTATTCCACAAGTATTCTAATTTGAATTTTAGAGGTTATTTGAGATAGTTAATATCTTTAATGTGCTCATTTAGTTTATCCGTCACTTGTATTATTTCTTATGTTAACTGACTCATGTCTATAGTTAATGACAGTTCATAACCTTGGCTCCTTTTTATTCTACGGAGCTGATTTATTTCTTATTGCTTTGAACGAATTATTTATATAATTATGTTCTAACCTATTCACTGTGATATACATTGCAAATAAATTCTGCCAGTCTTCTTTCTTATTTTTCACAATGTCCATATTGTCTTTGCCACCTAAATATTGACTTTATTTTCATATGATCAAACTCATCAATCTTCTCCTTTACGGTTTCTTGATGGCTTGTCTTCCTCTTATCAAGGCCAAAAAATATTATTCAAATATCTATAGCTATATTTATATATTTTCCTATAAATGTATATGTCTATACATTTATAATATATATAAGTGTTTTTGTATGTGTATGTACTCTTCTGTCAAGATCTTTCATTCATCTGGGATTTTTTGGGGTGTATGAGAGAACATTGATAAAAACAATTTTTTTCCCAAATTGATGGTCATCATTTCAATATCATTTCAAATATTGTTCAGTAATCATCTGTGATACATATGAATGCCCATATACAGAGAGAATTTCTGTTCAGTCTACTTCTTGGCTTATTTCATGATGTGAACTGGAAACAGGACACTACAAAAAGGCACCCAAAAAGCCTATGTGGATTTTATAGCTTGCTTCCTACTGGTAAGGTTTTGGGGGTTCAGAGGATAGTTTAATTATCACGAGTATTCTTAGGCCAGAATTGAACATTCTTTCTCAGGAAATCTTTCGCTAACTCTTATAAGGCTTCTCGTTGACTTGCTCTCAGTTAGTTCTATGGGAAAATAAGCACAGCCTAAAATCCTGACCATAACGTTTAAACTCGGAATTCTCATTATTTAAAGGGCTCTGTTCTCGGCCTTTCCCCTCCTCTCTACTTGAGGCCATCTGACATTACGGGTTTGACTCAGAAGGCAAAACAAAACTTGGGCAAAACCATAAAATGGGCAAAAGCTTAATATGATCTTTGTCTGTTGGCTTGCACTTATTATGTGGCCTAGAATACGCCCGCAGATGTTCCTGCAAAAGGCTCTAAGAGAGAATCTGATCTCTCCCTGTTTATATTTTGTTTTGTTTTTTGTTTTTTGCTGTTTAATCAATTGCCTTTTCCAAATCTGTGAAGTGCCAAGTTATTAGACTCTTCTTTTTTTTTTAGGTACTTACAGTAAAACTTCAGCAATTTTATTTATTCATTCATTTATTTTCTGTTTATTGAGATATAATTAACATATAACATTGCGTTAGTTTAAGGTGTCCAACATAAGGAGTTGACATACAGCCCACAGGAAAAGAAAGTTGCCCTTTGCAGAACTGTATACCTTTTCACTTTTCCGTAATCTGCTCATTCTTCTCTGATAATTCTGTCTTTTACTAATAGCATCAGAATGTAGTCACTATATCTCAAGATTCTGTTTGCTTAGATAACTTCATCAAGAGCTGTAGTTCAAGTGCCATTTAGTTTGACTTCCAAATCACAACAGATTTTGCCAAGGCATGACCAGAGCCTTTGTTTTTCAGCATGCATAACTTTTCCCGTCACTGTCGTCACATAGTTAACTGGATATCCATTGCTTTGTTGATGCTTTTAAAACTAACAGTATATAAATTAACACCATGAAAATACTCTCTTGTCATTTTATTAAAACAGTAAGGTAAACAAGCACATATTATTGTCCAACACTGCTATGTATGCACGGTAATAATTACATCATCTAGAAAGATAACATGCCACATCTTTACTGGATAACAAAATCACACAGTTTTAGACTACAGAGCCCTTTAAAATGACTGCCTCTAAAGCCCTAATTTTAGATACGATGATTTTGAGACCTTGAGATTAACCAGTAAATCCTAAATCATGTAGTGCTCACGGCATAACTTGCCTAACATCAGGTCTTCACATCCTTAAGAAGTTTGGGTTTTGCATTATGTTTTCTGTTTTTCACATTTTCAAATTAATTTCATATGGGCAGGAAGTTTGGGTTCTGAGAAGAAGTATTTTCTGTTCAGCCCAAAGACAGAAGCAAAACCTAAGAATGAACCTTACATCCCCAAATACTATGTAGAAAAAAACCAAGGCTGTTTATAAAGAAACAAACTACTCCCAGACCAAGAAGCCAGGCCTCTGACAAGGCTATGTTCTTTTCAGGATAGAAAATATTGATTCTTGATTGGAGAGAACTACTTATCATCTTTATTGGCTGTATCCACTGCCAACACCTAAAACCACTTCATGTTCAATCAGTTTATGAAAACATTAAATACCAGAAAAAAAAGAAAAATTACTCTTCTGCAAGGGAATGGGGAAAAAAAATAAAAGTAGAGTTGCATTTGAGGAGTATTTTGAAGTTGCCTTTCAAAGAGAAGATTAGCCACAAACCTTGCAATCCATGGCATAAAAGAAAGTCTTTGGTATCACACATCTAACATATTTTTTTCCTTTGCGATCCACACTGGATTACACCCTGTCACAGCGTTCTTTTGAAAGATTTAAAAAGGATTTGTATAATAGGAAAATAAAAAGCCTTTAATTACTATCTCTCAGACGAGAGATTTCTACTCTGTTAAAACAGATAATTTGGGGTCAAAATACATATTATAGCTTGTTTTAGTTCTATTTCTATAAATAGCATTATTCCACTATTTCACAGAATTATCCATGGATAATTTTTTTTTTTCCTTTTTGAATCAGAGTGAGCTACCACAGAGGTAAAGAACAAAAAACAGAGAAAGAGGAAGACAGCATTTATACTCTAATTTGGGATTTTTTACTATTTTCAAGTAAAAGGGTTATATGTCCTCTCAACCAAAAATCACAATTAAGTGATCCTCAAAATCAGTAGTAACTGGTTTACTTACAGCTTTAACAACAATCAATTAAGAAACAAACAAAATATATTATGTGGCTATTTTTCTTCATATTACTAACTAAAAATTAGAATGCAAAACAAAAGAGAAACATTATTGCATATTTTGACAAACAAAAGTAGAAACAAGTAAGTAGTTAGAAGATGTGTTAGTAAATGTCACCATAAGAATCACCTACCATTAAATTCTTCCTCCCTGAATGCATTTTCAATGAATTAAGAAATGAACTCAACACTCAAATATTTGACTGGCTTTTCAGCCTAATGATTTGCAGGCATTAAAGAATTACAGCTGAAATTGTAGTATTTAGGTCTGGTTGTGTAACGCTCAAGAAATATTCATAGCTTTATAGAAAACCAGTGCACTTCTTCAAACACCACCAGCTCATGGTTCACACGTCAATCAGCTGGAGTCAGAGATAAAGCGGGAGTTTATAAAGGCCCCATTGAACACTGCTGGAAGCCACAAACACATAACTAAAAAGAGCATTAGAAACCTTGCTGTTTACAGCAATTAACTGGACCCAAAGCCCTGTCAGCAGTTCTGGTAGTGTGGTCTTTCTTTGGTCTGTTCTTTACTATTCAAAATTTGCTCAAATAGCATGAAAAATTGAATACATCCCTCTGCCACCACTGATATATATGATAAACTCACGAGCTAAAGGTCCCATGATGCATCTTAATGCATCCAGGAGCTATCACCAAATGGAATGTGTGACAGAAAGCTGTGGCTTTGTAGAGATTTTGTGTTGGCAGATTTATTTTTTTTTCCCGGTTGAAACACAGAAATTTTAATAAAAATCCTCAAATCTGCAACTAACTGGCCATCCATCTGGCAAGTTAACAGAGCTGAATTTATTCTCTTATTAACATAAAGGACACTGGCTCAAAGCTTTAACCTTGACTGGTCATATGACTGAGTACACACTTTTTATTTTTTAGAAGTAAGCGACAATACAAGGGAGCAGGGCAGGCATTATTTATGTGCCACATAATTGGCAGAGTACTCTAGTACTAGCTCTGAGTGGTGTGAATTGGTGGACGTCCATCCCCACGTACTTTGGTCCCTTTCAGCAAGAGAACTAGAGAAATAAATATGTGCCATCCATCTCCCAGATTAAGATATTATAATTCTAAGCTCTACTTAGGAGTTTTATGAACCATTAAGACTTCCTACTCAATTGGCATTTCAGAATACAAACTCTGATAATAATCCTGAAGAAAATAGTGGAAAATGAACTTATAAATCATTATAATATCAAGAGAGTGCAATTACGTAGTTGTTAACAAACTATATAAAAATTGAGTTTTCTATATGTCAAAGTACATACCTAAATAAATATTATGGAAAAAGTCCTTATCGTATGAGACTCTTACGCAAAGAGACCTTTTTGAGGCACAGCACAAAGGAAGGACCTAACACTCAGGACAGAACAGGAACCACTCTGGTAAACCACCTCTACCCCACAAACAAAGTATCTCTACAGGAATTTGAAGTTGTTGCACACTGAGGACAAACAGCTCAACCAACTACCTGCCTGCTTGGTTCTTCTCCTCTCTGTCTCCCAGCTGGATTCTGCTGTTACTTGTTACTTGCGGTTTCTTCGCTTGGTTGCGGAGTGCGGTTTTTGCCATTCTGATTAAGGATAAGCCTTCAGCAGGGTATTCTCCCTGTGTGTCAGTGAATGTGGACTTGCAGTTCTCCTGCCCTGCGCCCATCGATAGTTCTAGATTCAGCACTTACTGTCCCTTTTCTTCCCTCCCTGTTCTCTTCTCCTAGCTTCAATTAAGTGTTTACCAAAACCTTCCAGCAGTTCCTTTGCTCCATCCCTTCCCCACCTGCCCCAAGGGACAAGAATTAATTAAACACATTTGCAGCAGCCTGCCCTCCCCCACACTTTTTAAATTTTGTATACAGGAAAGGTTTTATGTTCTTAAATAAGGAGAGAGAGATAAACAGAAAAACAGTGATCACTGCCTTTCCCACCATAGATTAAACCTTTGGTTCCACAGGAGACACAGGAGAGAAGGATCCAGAAGGAGGTTCTTGCCCCTCCAGCACAGCTGCTATTCTCCTCCCTTAGATGTGCTCCATAAAGGACACGTCTTGGGGCTCTCCTACAATCTTTTACAAACAATGCTGCCATTAACAGCCTTGCCTATTTACAATATTAGATAGATAGATTAAAAATTTGCAAGTCTAAACTTCGATAGGTTCTAGAAGAGAACAGACTCTATATAAAGAAGGTTATATAAATTTGGTTTTGGAAATAAGTAAAAATTTACATAATAAAATTAAAACTTGTCACAAAAAATTCATTTCCTAAAATTTAAATGCCAACAGAAACGTATGGACTGAATTCTATATGAAGGTTAATACACACACTCACCTATCCATATACGCACATACACACACACGTACAAATACATATATATTCACTGGCTGCCTCTTTAATGATAAAAAATATGTTTATGTGAGGAATAGCCAGGAAGATTATAAAGTAGATGAGTTATGGAGGAGAGCTTGTTCTCCAAATTATTTAAATATATTATTAAGCTTTAATAATTAAAACTTTCAGATTAAAAGTGAATTTTATGAAAGAGGAAAAGAATTTCATAAATAGAGAGTGAGGAAATCATCCAAATCACAACTGTGGCAATGTTAAAGTTTTAAAATATGGGCAAATGTTAGGTTATTCAGTAAGTCCTGCTGCTTCAACTGTCTAATCCTTTACAAAATGGCTGCCGGACACGTTGCAAAAACACAATTTCAAAATGGATGAAACGCATAGATGGTAAATAAAAAGTGAGAACTAACTGCTTGGTGATGCCTTTACAGATATTTTTGAAGTTATATTTTTTTCCTAAATTTTCAGTGAAAGCTTAAGTAACTGTCAAAATAATTTTTAAAAAATTTAGCAGTAATAAACCTCATAAATATAGCATAGGAATAGTGGAAAAGTTTGGTGTTGATTCTATTGGAGCTGCACATAAGAACAATCAAGTTGTCTACATAGGTATGATAAATTAAAGTTAGTGAGATAATGGGTAAGCATTTTAAATGCTATCAAGCTCTGTACAAATCTTAGCTATTAGCTGCACTAGTATATTAATGGGTTAGGTAGAGAAGAATAGGAGCTAGTTCAGTTCAGAAGGGTATTAGAGCACTCCAGGGAAATAGAGTGATTTCAATAGCACTCTGACATATCAGGGAGATTTGTTTATTATATTTGGGCCTGATGCATCAACGCTATCAGAAGTAATATTGAGTGATCCACCTAGTATTGTACTCCTATCCCCATGCTGCCTTCCCTTGTACCCTATATCCCCAGAGCTCACTCACTTCCAATGAGATCAAAGTCTGATGTGCCTTTCTTGTGCCTGGATTTTCAGATAACCTGGGCAAAAGACAATCTAATTACATTGGAGTTCTGACTGTTAATCTAGACTCATAGAAGTTCACATAATCATCGTCATCAGAATAATAATAAGCGTTAAGCACATTTCTAAGCAGTTCATAAGTCCTAACTCAGTGCTTCCTTATAAAAGTTGGATACGATATTTTCTTCCAATGCATAGATAATGAGAATAAGGCATAGAAGAGTTACGTAAATCACTCAAGAAAACCACAGCTACCTTACGACAGGGTCAGGCAGGCTGGCTCTAGAGTCAGGCTCTTTCCGACCAGGCTATGGTTCCTTAGGAGGTTAACACACTCATTGTTCTAGGCATATGTTTTTTCTGGCATCTCCCAAATTGGCTGAACCAACACCCAGGTATCCTCCAAATTCCATTTTACTTCAACTTAACAACTTCCCTGCTTACTTCCCTCCCTTCTGCCTCCCCCATAATCCAACTTTACACTGTATCTTCCTAAATGGTGAACACTGACATTTGGAATTTTTCTTGAATATCTGAGTTCATACAAGATTCCTCAAAAACATGATTTTTCCTGTCTGAAACACTCAGAAGGCTAAAGAAGAAAAACATGAGTATAGCATCCTTGGAATAGCAAAGCCAAGATTAGCTGGGTCCAGTCTATCACGATTCAAAATTAAGTACTAAAATATCTAATGGAAAAACCTATTGTGAAGTTTTCAGAGATCACCTCAGCCCACACCAGCGACTGGTGTTACAGAAGTCATCATCTCACTTCTCCACTAAGTCACCTGACCCAGAGCAAAAGCCAACACGCAGCCTGCTGCCCCTTGTTGACTTGAAATCTTGTAGATGTGATATCCAGTCACCCACAATAAATGTGTTCTGCTCCAAGACAAGACAGGAACATGATTGCTTCAGGGTGTAGAAATAATAGTTTTGTAAAATACATCAGTAAATAACTGAACAGAAATTTAAAGCATAAGTCATTTTAGCAATTTTAAATTTAGATCTATTTCAATACCAGTAGTACACAACTTGAAACAGATTGGCAAGCAGGTAGGAATAAATAAGAAAAGTGAAATGAAAATTAGTATATGAGGTATTTAATACTACTTTTTTTACAACTGATAAAACCTTGCCTAAGAGTCTATGTCATTAATGTCAAATACATTTTTTCCTGAAGTCACTATCCACACAATTTTAGTTTTATACATTTTTAAGTTAATTTTTTAAATAATTCAATAAAAAATTATTTTATCACTAATATCTTTAAAATTATCATTAAATGTGAAAACTTTATGAATTGTAAGCTATGTGAAGAGGGCATGCAAATCTTCTTTGTGAATTTTAATATAAAAAGTACGGGAATGAGTTTTCAAAATGTAAGGCAAAGAGGTTCTAAACTAAAATATAGACAGTATCAAGGTAAAGCAGAAAAATTTTCATTTGGAAAATAAAAACAAAAACCTCTAGTATAAGCATTTTAAATTTTAAACCCAATTTTAATGGGTTTATAATGCATACTTAATTTAAATATGTTAAAGCTCAAACATATCATAATGGGATGAATTTTCTAACGTTGAAGTAAATGCATATGAAGAACATACCAATATAATCTTTTAAGAAAAAGTGTATAACTTTTGATATTTTTGTAATGATGATAGTAATAATATTTGAGTTTGATAATCCAACTTAATCCCCCAGATGTAAACATGGATACATATATTTTGTGTGAATGTTAATGTGACTGCTCTTTTGTGAAGAGAAATATCCATTTTACATCTTGAATTTTCCCTTATATTCAGTTTCCTTTAGCATACAGCTAATAAAATCACTTCACAAACAGCTGAAATTCTGTTAAGCAAGGTAATATGCAAATGAAGGTACTCTGTTAAAGCAACGATTCACCTTCTCTATAAAGAGATGTAATTTTGCCATGTACTGAATCATGAAAAAAAAGTCAAAAAAAGGAGGAATAAACATTACTAATTTCTTAAATTCATAGGAAGAGGGCATGACTTGCCTTTCCCTGGACCAGTACCTGCTCGGGTAATCTCTCTATAATTAGATTATGCCTATCAAGTTGAGAAGAGAAATCTGCATTCCTACTGACATTGAAAAATACAGTTAATTAGCTAATTTCTTAATTGCAAAATTAACATCTTACTTGACGAAAATAACTCATTTAAAAGTAAAGTGATTCATTCAAAGATAAAAAACTACCATGGAAAAACTCAGAGGAACAACTGATATATGATATTTTATTTCTATTTGCACATGCCTCCATGTTTAAAAGTGAGTCTTAAGGAAACCTTGGTTCAAAGGAATCTACCAACATGGAGAATTTGTGAACAAGAACTGTGTCACTGGTTTTAGGGGGGAAAATAGCCCAGATAGTTTGACCATCTTTACTTTTGTCAATGGATTATTTTCATAAGGCTTTCTCTTATGTATTTTTTCTATTCACAGCTGGCAACACTCATGTCAACACACTAGTATAAAAAATAGATGGTAAAATGTGCTCACAGCATATGATCACTCCAGGTGACAACCATCTAGTTAACATTATCCCTTGTATTCATCATTTCCAGGCCCCTCTCCTTCACCAGTCTTAAAAATTCATAAAGAAGCTTTTCCAGCTGTACTTTTCTCATCAGCATGCTTCTCTGCAGAATCACCATCCAAGCCAAGCGTAAATCAGCACCATCTAGATTACCCCAATGATGTTTCCAACTGCCACATCATCATACACTCTTTTCTATGCCTCCTCCAATCTTTCCTTCACATAGCAGCCAAAGCAATCTTTTCAAAAATGCAAATCTGATAATGTCATCCTTCTCTTTTCCATATGCCACACTTAAAGACCTGCCTAGCACGGTGAGTGCACTTGTCAAAAGATCAGTTTCCATTCATCACTCATACTCCTCTGAACCAAAGTCTTGAAGATGCATGCCAGATTGATAGAACTAACTTACAGGAATGAACCAGTGACAGACTCATTTTGACAGAAATTTTAAAAACGGAAAGTGATTATTCAAAATGGACTCAAATAATGTGTTTCCTGGAGTTCACAACTTGGTTATCCCACACCAAATACACCATTTTCCATAAATAAGCCTCCAAACACCAACACTCTACCAGCATCAACAACATCCCTTTAGCATATGGCAAGGATCCCTCATACAAATGATAATTCTCTCACTGCCTTTGGAAAATGGAGCAACTAAAATTCTCATCAGTTACTGCATCCATCTCAAAGACCTGGACCACTGAGTGTCATTCACTTGTTTATAAGTTGAGTATATCAACTTAATTTAGGAAGTTAATTGTAATTCTAACTATGACCTTCAAGGCTTAAATAAAATTACAGAAAAACAAGAGAATAGAAATAAAAAATGTATATATCTAATACCTATTTATAATATAAATATAGAACCATGCATAGATTACTTTACGTATATGCATATAAATTAAGATATATGCTTTCATATATTATATATATGTAATATATATATTTATTCACTATACACATGATAGAGGAAGGAAAATCATAAAGGTAGATCCTTCAATCCTTGTTTCCACAAATGGTCATGAGGCCATTACTGGGTATTTCCTTCCTCTACTACTCATTTTATGTTCCTTCTCATTCAGGAAATTCTTTCGTTGGCATTCTTTATTGAGTAGGGATAATCAAGCCTCCATTCTTAAGAGATCTGAATACTTAGTGATGCTATTTTACTATCAACTTCCAATAACTTCTAGTACTGGTAATGTTATGGTGATGGTAACCATATGGTAAGGTTAAGAGGTGTCCCAGGGACCTACCGGCTCTCATCAATAGTCCTCTCTGCCCTCTTTGTGAGGGAGTGACACTCTCCCCTTAACAGTGAGAATCAAATACTCCAGGTAGCACAATACTCCTCTTTGTTGACTCTTCTTTCAGTGGCACAAGGAGACTGAGGTGACCAGGGGCAGCTTCAACTTCCAAGTCAGTGAAAGGGATGTGGTATTCCCAGTGGTCTCAGAAGCTACGAACATTTTTTGTTTCATTTACATTAACGTAGTTTTAGTTGATTCTGCTTTTTCTGGGTTTTCTTATGTTCTATGTATTCTCCATTCTACCATAAAAATAAACGTTTCAAAAAAGAACAATAAAAATATTTAACATTAATTAGCACTGACTAAGTGCTAGGCACTTTCTAAGCATCAAATCCTAACTCATTCTAGCCTCCAAATGAACCTCAGTGATGGGTATTATTACTGCCCTAAATGTAAAATTAGGGAGCAAACAGAGGCATACAGAGGTTGTTTCCTGCCCTAAATTAGTAAATCCTGCTGGCAAGGCTGAGACTGGAATCCGGGCAGAATCCGAATGCCACATTGTGAGTTTAATCCTAGAAAAATCTCTGATTTGGACTGTTCAAAGTGCCCTATCTCTTTCTGGATAACATCCAAACATCTTAACATGGCTTGCTAAGATGCTTCTCCAATAATATATCTTGGATCTTCCACATACTGCACTATAGACATTCTGAAATGTTTTAATTTTCATGCAGGTTCCACGAGTTCTGGGTGATTCCGAGCCTTTACATAGCTGCTTCTCTCTTCCTAGGACGAATTCCTTTATAGCTCAGCTTGAATGGTTTGCTTGAAGAGGTAACCAGACTCAGACATATGATGTAAACTATACAGTATTAAAATATCTGATATATCTCCCATTGTAGCACTCACCAAGCTCTACTATAACTGTTTGTCTCTCCATGAGGCTGTATGGTTTGTGAATGTAGGCACCATATATGTCATATTTTATTCCCACAACTTACTAGAAGCCTTGGCACACAGTATGTAATCAACAGGCATTAATTTAATAAATCAATGAACAAATGGATCAATGGATAAATGGAAGAATTTACCAAATTTATTTACTAATGCATTATATGTAAAATACTATATATTACCAAAAACTATATATATCATATTTTATATTTTCCCAGATATACATATAGTGACATTTGTAAATGTGACTTGCTTACAGCTGTAAATATATCAGAAGTCATAAAGTAAGCAAAAGTCAGGGGAGACATGGTTAATGAGAAATCCTAGTCTTAAATGCTACTAATATACATTTTGATATTTTGTTTTATGAATATTTTATGAGCTTGTATGTATGTAGAACTGTGCCAGGTGTTATGATGGATTGAAAGTATAAATCACACTCTATTTTTTTAGGATTTGCCCGGGAAGCCACGAGTCAATGAAAGTACAAAACATACAGCGGCATAAATTTTATCTAATAAAGGTTATAGAAGATTAATGCAGGTGAACTTCAGACAACTGAAAAGAAGACCTGCAGTCAACAGGAAAGCCTTCACAGACAGATGAGTTTGGGTGGAACCGGGGAGTGGTAAGAACGTATATAAGTAATGAGGAAGCAGTAAGATAAGAAGTATGGGAAACATGCAGTCTATCAAGGCCTGTAAATATTCTGCAGAATATGTAATATTTTTAGACTAGGAACAAACACAGGTACACATGGCAAAGACTGGACAGAAAAAGGAAGTGTGGTGATGGAGTCATGCAGTAGCCACTCAAAAGCTTTCTGATCTTCTCACCACAAAGAACACTGGGGCATCCTCCAATAAACTGGACCAATCAAATTATTCCACCTTGCATTCTATTTGTCATTATTAATTAGAAACAGCCACAAAGTCCATTGAAAGAGTCAGCTAAAATAACACCTTTTCTTTACTAATGGGTCACGGCTGCTTTCGACATGAGGGCTTATTGTCAAGAGGGCTTATTGAGACAATTCTTCCAAATCTTTATGACACCATTGCATTAAGAGGGATAATTGATGATTATGTCCATAAATAAACAAATTCTGTAAGACATCATTTAACGTAGGCCAATTTTCATGTGTATGAGAATTAATTAATAAAACCATTTGCCATTTCTAACTTAGAAAGATCTAGAGCAGCTCAGTACTAGAATCCCAACTTTGACCGATTGCATTGTCTGTCCTGTGATAAACTCTGGAGTCTTTCTTCTCATGGGCTTGTAAAACAGAACAATGATGAATTGTCCAGAGGCTTTTAGTGAGGGTTATCCATTTTTACATCCTTTTCAAGCAGTGAATAGCTAATTGTTTTTATGCTCTCTCTTCTTTCCAAAAGACTCTTCTTTCCAAAAGTTGTTTAAAATAAATGATACAAGTGGAAGGAGGTGAGACACCTGCTTAAGTGAAACTATTCTCTTTCCCCTTTAATTAATAATAAGTTTCTTAGTAATCTTTCTTCAACAAGTAAAGTTAAAGTCATGTACAATTATAGAATTAAAAGTAAAAATAGGGGCCAGCCCCGTGGCATAGTGGTTGAGTCCAGTGCACTCTACTTTGGCGGACCAGGTTCATATCCCGGGTGCAGACCTACACCACCTGTCAAGCCATGTTATGGCGGCAACCCACATACAAAATAGAGGAGGACTGGCACAGGTCTTAGCTCAGGGCTAATCTTCCTCAAGCAAAAAAAAAAGGAAGATCAGCAACAGATGTGAGCTCAGAGAGAATCTTCCTCACCAAAAAAAAAAAAAAAAAAACCTAAAAATATATTTGATCATTTGGTCAATTACTGTATGCTTTTCCAGGTAAATTTTTGCCTTTCTTGGAAAAAATACATTTTCATATTTTATCATTCTTGATAATATTTGTTAGAAGGAATACTTTCAAATCCAAATCTTTGTTAACTTGTGTATGCATCTCAAAAATCACATGATTTGAATCTAAACCAATAGACAAAATAAAATACAAAACACTATATTTTTTATGTAGTAACTAATTATGATCCAAACATAAATACTCAAACAAAAATAAATTAGGTAAATTTTCTGGCCTTACTTTCCTACCAAAAAGATTCTCACAGCTGGATTCCTAATGAAAAACACAAACTAAACACACTTGGCTTTTAATTGAAGAGGGAGAAGTAAATTCATGCCTCAACTCCTATTGGTGACTGAATTTAATTTTCTGTAAAGGAATACAAAGGAAACTAAATCATAGGAACAAGAAGCAGCAAAAGAGAGCATTAATGGACAAGAGTTTTCAGTGCATTTCTAGGAAAGCACAGGCAGACGAACAAAATGTTAACAAATGGCACAGAATGCAGGAAGCTCCAGGCTATGGTTGAGATGGAAATTCCTCCATAATATAGGAGGAAACCAAGAAATAAATTATGAAGTTTAGTGGGAAACAGAAATCAAGCTGTATAGATGAATGAGAAAAACTAAACATTATTATCATAAACACTTCCTTGTGTTTAGTTTATAAAGGTAAAAATATTCCATTTATTATCCCAAATTTGACCACCTTTGGAATTTGACTATATGAAAACCATGCAAGGCAAACCATAAAAATTTTGATCGAAAAGAATAATAATGGTGAATTTGCACTGGCCAATATCAAACCACTCTAAAGCCATAATATTTAAATCAGTTTGATAGTGTCTCAGAAATGGTCAGATCAATCACTAGAACAATGTGAAACAAGAACCAGTCTCACGTACCTAAAGTGCTATAACATATGCTAAAAATGTTATTTCACTTCATTGGTAGATTCCATCACAAAATTCTAAATAAATCTAAATATGTCCATCTATGCTTACACCTTTCTTAATTTCTTTAGCTATTCTGATTTAATTCTGTTGACTTGAGCTGTCTATTTCTGAAAGGGGTTTATTTTACATGCCCATTGAAATTATCTATTGTCCTTTTCTATCTAGTGGTTTCATCATTATGGTTTAATGTTATCAATTTAGTGTGCGTAGAGGTTTTTCCTGTTAATCTCGTTGAATTGTACCTTTACTCTTATTAAAATATCATTAGGATTTTAGTTTAATACTATTAGGTGAAATTTTTTTTTTATATTAATATGGTAGATCCTCCTTTCATCATTTTTAAAATATGCTAAAACGTCCTTGTTCACTGCTTTTAGTAAAATTCCTTTGGCCATTTTCTTTCTTATGTTTGTATATTTTAGTGGGAAAAAAAGAAAGTTCATTCATTCAAACATTATGATTCTTCTATTTTTGGAATTCTTACCTAACAGTCGCTTTAAATTTCCCAAGTCAATCATCTGCAATTATTTACATCCAATTATACGCTTTTCTACTTACTTGGTTTCTCACTTTTCTTATATCCATTTCTTTTTCTTAGATTTATTTAAATAATTTTTTTTCAGAAAAGATATATGGTATATATACTTTATGACTCCTCACTTTTAAGAATACATTTATTTTGCCTAAATCTTGATCAAAAGTTGGGCCACCTATGAGATGCTAAGTTAACATATCTATTCTTAGGATTTATAGATAGTGATCCACTGTTTTCAGTATCACGTATTTCAGATAAATGGCCTGAAAACAGCCGCAAACTAATTCCTTTGTAAGTATATTCCCCCTCCTCCCCAAGTTGTAGGACATCTCGCACTTCCTATTCATCCTTAGAGTTCAATATTTCTTTGTACATATTAATGTGTTTGTCTCACATTAATCATTATTACTTTGAAGGACGCTTTGGTCTCTTTCCATGATCTTTTTCATAAGTTTTGGCATATTTTCTTCAATTATGCTTTTGTATTTGTGCATGTGTGTTATCTCTTATCTCTCCCTTTGGATTTCCTAATAACTAATAAATGGATATGGATATGGATATAGAAATATTGGATCAATGTTGACCTCTCAAATTTTCCTTCATAATTTTTATATTTTTGTTATATCAGAACATTTTACAGGAGAACTCAGCTTTTTCATATGCTTGATAAGGTTACTACTTTTTGCTGTTATATTTGTCAATCCCTATCCTAAAAACTATTAACAATTACCTAAAGGGTTTAGTGTTTCAAAGAGAGGTCCCTCTTCTTTCTCTGTCCCTAACTCTTGTCTCTGTCTCTTTCTCTCTCTCTCACTACTGGTCCTTTTGCTTCGAATACACAGAATCCTTTGTTTTTTTTCTAAGACTAATAATCCAAAACTGATTATTTTCTTTAAAAAAAATATTTTCTCTTTCTTACTTTTTGGCTTGATGTTAGTTCCTCTTTAATTAGCAGTCCCAATACTGTTGGTGATCATTAAAATCTTTGCAATTCTTGTTTCTTGGATACACATATACACACGTCCAGTTCCATGTTCCTTTTCATGAGTAAAATGAAAGTCACAGGATTACTGATGTTGGACGGATTCAAGCTCTTTTAAACCTGTGTGTGTGTGGTGGGGGGGGGGGGGGGGGGGGGCGGAGCTAGCCTTCTTTTTTAAAGAGGTTTCATATCAATTTTTAAAAATCTTTATGTTTCTATCATAAAATAAGACACCAAACAAAAAAAGTGCGCAAACCAAACTGTACAGCTCGATGAGTTACCACTACACAAATATGTATGTATCTACTACGCAGGTTAAGAGATAGAACACTGTCAACACCCCAGCAGCTCCCCCTTATGTCCCTCTCTAAAACTCACTCCACTCTATCCAATCCAAAGTCATTACTATCTTCACAATACATTACTATATATGAATATATATTAATTTCAAAGAACAAACCTTAATGATGGTCCTGAGGGTAGCAATGTCCAGGATGGGGAGCCCAAGAATGGAACGCCGTGTTTCGATTGCTCCAATCTTGGACCTGGACAGACTTTAGATTGCGGCCCAGAGCAGCGCGCCAGGAGGCGGTGTTATTGCTCTGGGCCCTTCGGGCTCCTGGAAGGCTATAGGTTCGCTGCGTGCGCATGAGCAGTTCGCTCCTCTGTTCTGGCTTCCTGCGGTCCCACCAGTGCACAGGGTTTGAGCCAGATCGCATGCCTGCATTTGGCGGGGCCTTAGGGGCCAGGCGCAGCTGCACTCTCTCTGATTGGTGGGGTGAGAGGTCAAGGAGTCCACAAGCATTGCGCATTGCCTTACAGAGGGCGTGAGCCAAACTCCTTACAGATGAATTTGGGAGGAGGAGACTTAGGCACTTGGGCACCAGGGTTTCTTGTCCCAAATTAAAAAAAAAAAAAAAAAAAAAAAAAAAATGTGGGCAGGCCTGGTGGCACAGTGGTTAAGTTCCTGCTCCGCTTAGCAGCCTGGGGTTTGCTGCTTGGGATCCTGGGTTGGGAGGTACACACCCCTCCTCAAGCCATGCTGTGTCAGCGTTCGGCACACAAAATAGAGGAAGATTGGCATAGATGTTAGCAAGGACAATCTTCCTCACCTGACCAAAAATGAAAAATTAAAAAATGCATCCCGAAACATCTAAACATCATTTAGATTTATTCTTTGAAATTAATTTAAACGAAATCATGCAATGTGCGTTATTGTATGTCTGCCGTCTTTTACTCAATATGAGGTTTCTGAGATTCACCAATGTTATACCATGTTGCATCATTTAGTTTATTTTCATTGCTGCATAATAATCCATTAATTCTACTGCTAATGGGCATTTGGGTTGGTTCCAGTTTGGGGCAGTAATGAACTATGCTGATATAAACATCACTGCATATGTCTCCAGGGAGAGCTTTATATCCATTCGTGAAGCTACTAATCACCTGAGGTATGGATATGTTTTCGCCTCATCTATAGTGCCAGCAATTGAAGTTTCTGATGGTTTATCCTCACTATAAAAGGGGAAAATTTTCTAGATTTTATCTGGGGTCAAAAGTCACAAGCTGTGAGAGTAGGAGACAATTTTCCCAAACTGTGTAATGAATTACCCTCCTGGCTGCTCCACCGCCGCCTCTCACCCTCAGCTTCTTCTGAGACAGAGAAACTGAACTGAGCTATTATGTTGGGAAATCTCACAGTGATGTGCATGCTGAATGCAATTGCAGTTTTATCAGCTGTTAACTTAATAGTATTTCTTTTATATCAAGAAATTTCCCAAATGTCTTTATTCTTCAACAGCATCCTTCCAAGTGTTTCAATGATGCTATGAGTTTATTTTTGTTTCGGTAATCCTTTTTTGTGCAATAGAAGAGGTAAATAAATCGACTCTTATACGGTCATTATGAAGCAGAATTAAGGAGTTTAAAAGTGAAGAAAGAAGGGAAGGAAAGCAATAATAGCAGCAGCAGTAACAAGAGCAATAGAAATTTTCTTGAACGGCTAAATAATCTGTACGTTCAGATCTCAAGGGCTCACTGAGTTGAGATAAAAATTAATGATCTCATATGCCCACCCAGAAATATCCGGAAAGAGAGATATGGTTGAATGGCTCAGCATCTGTTCTAGCGTCCTCCCAGTGTCCATTGTACTGAAGAGGCAAGCTGACTAAAAATGCATTTTTCCAGACAATCTTACAGCTAGGATTCTGGATATAATTTAAGGAGGAGGCTTTGCCTCTTCTGCTTCTGATGTTTCTCTTCTCCATCATAGTTCAGGAAGCACGGGATTTTCCTGGGTGCCAAAAATAAGGCACAAATATTCTCCCTAGGTCTAAATGGTGGTTCAACCACTTATGAGACTAGCGGATGCCCGCTGTCTGGATCAAAGATAAAATTGTGTGTTCTGGAGTCAACATTTCCAGAGGATGCCCTTATTTCTCATCTTGGTGATTGTACGGAGGTAACAACATCCCTGTTAGGGCAGATTAACAATGTTAATCTGAAAGTCATTCCTCGAGTATCCATTTACAGAATATTTCTCCCACTTTTCTAAAGATTTTGTAGAAACTAACGTTCTGTATCAAATCACTTCCTGCTTTAAAACACTAGGGTTGTTTCTGCTTTCTTCAACTTAACCCTAATTTAAAAAGTATTTGATATGAGAAATGGTTGCAGACAACAAACCAACACGAATAAAAAGCCATGATTAGCTGTCTTATCTGATAGGGTTTATAGACAGTGAGAGTTTGTTCCAGTAAGAAAACAAGGTTACTATAAAGAAATTAGGAAGAATACTTAGAAATAAAAATACAGAAATGTTGAAGTGGATTTTACTTATGTGATTTATTTACTCAATTTTCCATTTCATGTAAAGAGAAAAGAATCATTTAAAATATTTCCTCTAATGATCTAGAATAAAGTGCCTGTTGAAAGTAAGGCAGGGGCCGCCCTGGGGGAGCAGTGGTTAAGTGCGCACCTTCCGTTTCGGCGGCCCAGGGTTCGCTGATTTGGATCCCGGGTGCAGACATGGCACCACTAGGCACGCCATGCTGTGGTAGGCATCCCACATATAAAGTAGAGGAAGATGGGCACAGATGTTTGCTCAGGGCCAGTCTTCCTCAGCAAAGAGGGGGATTGGCAGCAGTTAACTCAGGGCTAATCTTCCTCGAAAAACAAAAAAGAAAGTAAAGCAACAAGAATGAGAAATACATGGATGGAAGAGTGAATTAGTTATACTTATCTATGAAGTAAAGCTTAAATAAATAAAATTACAATATCATAACTTGGATCCATGTATGATTAGAGGACCAAGGAGCTTTTATAACTTCCTTAAAACAACCTCTTTTATCATTTATCTTAGGATTGAGGTCACCTAATACAGATAAAGTTAAAGCGTGTAGGTTGTTGAATTATTATGATGAATATACAACCATTTCAGATATCGCACATAAAAGTTAAGGCATTACTTGGGAATGACTGAGAACCAAAGTATTGGAATAATGATGCTTGGTAGCATTTATATGATTTTAGGTTCTTGAATCCAAAACCCCAAGAGTCTTTTTGCCTGGAGAAGCAGTCCCTCCTCCACTATATGAGGAAGTTTACCCTCCTTTGTTAAGATAATGATAAAATCTAAGGAAAGGCATGCCTATTTTCTCCTACCTTTTCTTACCATCAAACCTAAAAAAAATATCAAATAACTTATTAATTAAATACAATGTTTAACGAAGGGAAAGAATTTCTACAGACTAAAAGGATTCTATTATTTTGATGAATTTTATCAAGAGTTTCCAAAGAAACATATAGGCAAAATGAGTTTCAAACACACTACAGTAGAGTGGAAGAAACAAAATTTTGAATCAGGACAAATTTGTCAACATGGTACATTTTTCAGATATACTGCATTTTTTGTGTCAGCTCACTAAGCTAGGAATGATCCTATTTGCTTACTCAGTTGGGAAAGTACAATCTAGATTTAACAGTGGCCAACATTAAAATAAGTTTAGATGCCAGGAATCAAAGTCTAATGTTGAGGAAGGAATCCAAAACGTTAAGGGGGTAAGGAAGTTGGCTTGGTCTATCCTCTGGACCTATGAACTCAATCTCAACTAAGCTCCATAAAAGAGCATGGAGGACAATTTATTCATGAACTTTTGTCTGCTGAGGATGAAATGGGAGATTGTAACAGTGAAATAGGTTTTCCTGTTTCTCCAGGGAAGATGCGATCCTAGAGTTTTAGAGATCAAGGGACAGGACTTCACCAGTTATCATACAAGGCAGCAAGTCCCTTGAGTCAGACTGATTTGATCCAAGCAATCACTGGTGGTTATTAATTTATCTTTGTGTTCCTAGGGTAGAAAACATATGGAAAGATCTTAAGGTCTAATTTCAGCTCTATAATTGGAAACAACAACTACTACTACAACAATAACAACAGCAATAACAAACCAGGCAATAAGGTCCTAATCTGATTGGAGAAGAGATATATTCATAATCTTTCATTTAGTTCCAAGCATGGTTCAGTACACAGGCCTAGATGCTCTCAAATAAAGGAGGAAATTGATAGTAATAAGGAAGGGCTCTGCAATACCCCACAAGAATTTACTGTAAATCTTCTTAGAATGCTTCAAGGTGACCAGAGGTTGTTTACAAGTTCAATGGGCTCTGGGAGAAAATAAAACTCCCAGATCATTGGAGAATTGCTGGACACTAGCTCTGTGTCAACACTATTCTTGAAGACTCAGAACATCTGTTTAGTCTGTGGGTTAAAGTAGAAAGTTATGATGGCTGAATAATAAATGGAGTTTTAATTTGGGCTCATCTCACAGTGATCCCAGTGAGTCCATGACCAACCTCTAGTCATTTTCTCTCAAACTAAATATTCAACCATCATGAAGATAAAACTACTATACTTCCCATGCCAAAATATTTTTTAAAAATTTGGTAAATGCACTGTGCTACATACTCTCTTATGAGGCATATTTGAATTCATTCGATGGGTCCATGGTTAAATTAAATCCAACATTCCCACCTCCTTAAATTTTTGGATTCCTTATTCTACATTATATGTAGGAATTTCTGGCATTTCAAGTTCATTTAATGTTGGCCACCTGACCATCTGGGAGAATACTCATAATGGCTTCTTGCTTCTGTCATAAGAGTAATTATGGGTAGGCAGTGCCAACTCAAGCATTGGAAACTGATCCTCCATCATAGTTAATTCAAAGCAATAACACAGTCCATAGGGAATTTCAGCAATTAATGAGAAATCTTTCAAGTTTTAAAAGATGGAAGTGTGATGATTCCTATCACGTCTCCATTTTAATTCTACTGTTTTGAATCTGCAAAAGATTGAAGCATTTGGAGAATAATTTTGGGTCATTAAAATCTTACTTATGTGCACACTCCAAGTGCCTGAAAAAGGTGCAACTGCATCACCAGTTCAGAAGAAACACTCTGCAAGTACATGGTGCCAAACCTAGAATGCAGTGTGTGTATGCAATCAGAGACCATTATAAGATGCTCTGTCTCCAATACGAATTTAGCGCCACCTTCTATCACTCCTAATGGCTTACATGGGATTTTTGTATTTTCCATTCCCACAAGTGTGGGTGCTACAAGACTGATGGTCCTGATCCTGAAAGAGTGAAATAGAGAAAGACTTCCTATTAGGGTTGGGAAGAGGGCAAAGATGTCTAGGTGTCTTCTCTCAATGCTTCTGTTCAATATAGTGCTGAACATTCGAGACAGTGCAAAAGGACAAAAGACAATATTAAAAATATAGGGATTAGAAGGGGAAAAATAAAACTATATTTATTCACACATAGCATCATCATCTGTGTAGAAAGTTCTCAGAAATGTACCAAAAAGCTGCTGGAACAAATCAGTTTAGAGAGTTTGCAGGTTATAAGGTCTTTTGTAAAATAGCCTTTGCGTTTCTACATGTTAGCAGGTAACAATTAAGAATTAAAATTATAGAAGGAGTGATGTAAGCAAGGCAGTGCAATAGGAAGCCTCAGACCTTCCTTCCCCCAACAGAGACACTAATTCACCAACAGTACACAGACCAATTTCCTTTGTGAGAAATCCAGAGAGCAGTGAAGAGGCTCACACAACCCAAGCAAGCATGACACCAGCCACAACAAAGTCAGTAAGCAAATTTGTGACACTCACTCACCATAGTCCTTCCCTCCACTTCAGTGTGATGAGATCAGGGAAAAAACTGCCAGTTCTCTATTTCTCCCTGGGGAGGGAAAGAGAAGACTGAAACATAGTCCAATGTCCAGTCTTTTCAGAGGGCTATCTATGGTACTGCTTTCCTTCTCACTTGTCTTAGAGTGCTGGCAGGAAAGGGCACTAGTTTGCGGGCTGTTGAGAAAAAAAGTGACAGGTTGAACTAGTACATACTTACCATATCACCTCCCTCCATCTCATACAGAACAAGCAAGAAAAAAACCCCAACGCTCAGCTTCTCCTTAGGGTGAGAAAGAGTTGGAGTCGGCATTCAATGTTCTGGGTTTTCAGAGAGCTGCCTAAGGGAGTAGTTTCTGTCTCCCCTGTTAGGGAGTGCTAAGTGGACCAGGCATACTCTAGATGCCTGGAGGCTGCTGATCACAAAAGAGAGGTGGGGAGATCTCGTCAAGGTGGCACTGTGAGCAGACGTTGAACTCACCTCCTCCCACGAACACAACCAGGTTACAACAATTTTGGGAAGAATCACCCTGGATTGAAAACTGAAAACTGGATAAAAAGAACCCAGACGACAAGGGACAGTCCTAACAAAAGCAGAAGAGGCAGTAATTCCGGCCAGAGAAGAAAACAGCCACCTTTGGGAGCAACGAAGCTTCTCAGCTGCCAGGCGGGAGCCACCCCAAGGTACGCAGCCCTCCCTGGAGGAGGGAGGTCCGGACCAGGGGCAGTACTGCTATAACCATCCTTCGGACTCAGCCCAACTGAGATGGGGGCGTCTTACTGTCTGGCTTTGCTGGCTATTATCTGCAGCGAGGACACCCCAGAAAAGCTATCGGCCGAAAGCCAAAAAGATCCAGGTCTTAAAGGGCCCACGCACAAACTCAGTCATTGCAGCAACCTAAAATCACCAGAGAGAAGGCTGACTGTCCTTTGGTGAAATAAGACTCACCTGGTGGGCTCTGGGGGCATCTTGGTGAGAGGAGGATCCTCTCCGGAGACTGAGACATTGGTGGGGGCCATTGTTCTGAGCTGGTCCAGGCATGCTGATAAGGACACTAGTGGGGGTCATTGAGGTGCATCCCTTGGGCTGTTAGCCCAGGGGTCTGCCACACCCATTAGAGCACAGATTTAATCCAGTTCAGCCAGGGCAGGCAACCAGCCCTAGGGACTGGCCTCACCTAACAGCAAGCCCTCAGGCTACTTTTCAGCCTGCATTGACTGAGTGCCTTGATCCTCTACAGGCAGGCAAGGGTGTCTGCCTCTGTGGGGCATGGCTTGTGTGAGGACCAGGTGAACAGTGGGGGGCATTGGGGCAGAGGTGGGGGCGTCTGCAGTGTGGCATTGGGTATGCTCCAGGGGGTTGAGAAGTGTGCACAGACCAGGACTGTATTGACAGTGTATGTGGTCCAGTGAGGGGTGAGGCTTATCAGCGGCAGAAGACTTGTGTTTCACAAATAGCCATAAAAAGGATCAGCCTCACCTTCCAAAGCCTGAAACAACTGAGTGCCTCCATGCCAAGGGATAGCCCCACTCAGCTGCACTCCTAAGAGAACTGACAACAGCCTTGTTGGCCTCAGGCCTATCACAACTGTAGGCTCCTGAGCCTAGCAACCAGCTACACTGGGTACCAAACCAATTAAGAGGACAATCACAATAAGAGTGTGCTAATAGACTTTGTAGCCAACTGTGCTGAGGCCCCTCCAAAGCAGATTTACAAATAGCTGGCCAGGGAAGGAAAGATCAGACTCCCTGGGTACCTGCAGTGGGAGCAACCCTGCCACAGCAGAAGAACACAAGTAGCCGACAAAGGGGTCACTCCTGGTTCTTATGGTCTGGTGACGAGAGGGAAGCATGCTGCTGGGCCTCATAAAGCATCTCATACATAAGGCCACTTCTCCAAGATCAGGAGACATAGCTGACTCACCTAGTACAAAGAAAACAGCACAGAGAAAGAGGCATAATGAGGAGGCAAAGGAATACTTTCCAAGCAAGGGAACACTATAAAACACCAGAAAAAGAACTAAGTGAAACAGAAACTAACAACCTCCTTGACAAAGAATTCAAACAAAATATAATAAGGATGCTCACAGATATGTGGAGAAGAATGGATGAACACAGTGAGCACATCAGCAAAGAACTGGAAGATATAAAAAAGAACCAATCAGAAATGAAGAATACAATACTCGAAATGAGAAATTCACTAGAGGGACTCAATAGCAGAGTAGAGGAAGAAGAAGAACGGATCAGCGAGCTAAACAAAAGATTAGAGGAAATCACCCAAGCAGAACAGAAAAGAGAAAAAAGAATTAGATGGAATGAGAACAGTGTAAGGGAACTCTAGGACAATATCAAGTGTGCTAACATTCGGATTATAGGGTTCCCAGAAGGAGAAGAGAGAGACAAAGGGGCAGAAAATTTATTTGTTGAAATAATAGAGGAAAATTTTCCTCACTTAAGGAAGGAAACAAACATCCAAGTTCAGGAAGCACAGAGAGCTCCAAACAAGAGAAGCCCAAAGAGGCCCACACCAAGACATTATAATCAAAATGTCTAAAATTAAAGACAAAGAGAGAATCCTAAAAGCAACAAGAGAAAGGCCACAAGTGACATATAAATGGAAGCCCATCAGGTTGTCAGTGGACTTCTCAGTCGAGACCCTACAGGCGAGAAGAGAATGGCACAACATATTTGAAGTGCTAAAAGGAAAAAACCTACAACCAAGAATACTCTATCCATCAGGGCTGTCATTCAGAATGGAAGGAGAAATAAAGAGCTTCCCAGACAAGCAAAAGTTAAAGGAGTTTATCACCAAGAAACCAGTTCCACAAGAAATGATGAAGGGACTTATTTAAATGGGAAAGCGATGACCACAAATAGAGATAAAAGAAAAAAAAATATCAAAAAAACCCCCAAAACAACAAGAAAAAACAGGCAATAAAATCACTTGTAAGGTAGAAGTATAGTAAAGGCAGCAGATCAACTACCTGTGAAGATAATATGAAGGTTAAAAGACAAAGGTACTAAAATTACCTATTTCAATGATCAGAGGGTAATGGATAGACACACACTAAACACTTCATATATGATGTGAAAAACATATAATGTGGGAGGAGGGGAGTGAAAAAGTAGAGCTTTTAGAAAGAGGTCAAGCTAAAGAGTCTATCTACTCAATATAGACTGTTATATGCATAGTGTATTCAATAGGATCCTCTTGGTAACCACAAACCAGAAACCTATAACAAGCAGGAAAAAAAAGTAAGACAAAAGAAATCAAACATATTACTAAAGATAGCCATCAAACCACAAGGGAAGAGAGCAAGAGAAAAAGGAAGGAACTGAGAAGAACTACTAAAACACCCCCAAAAAAGAAAAAGTGACAAAACGGCAATAAATACATATTTATCAATAGCTACTTTAAATGTCAATGGACTAAATGCTCCAATCAAATGCCATAAGGTGACCAACTGGACAAAAAAACAAGATCCATGTATATGCTGCATACAAGAGACACACTTCAGACCTACAGACACTCACAAACTGAAAGTGAAAGGATGGAAAAAGATATTCCATGCAAATGGCAAAGAAAAGAAAGCGGGGGTAGCAATACTTATATCAGACAAAATAGACTTTAAATCAAAAACTGTAATAAGAGACAAAGACGGGCACTACATAATGATAAAGGGAACAATCCAACCAGAAAATATACCACTTGTAAATATCTACGCACCAACATAGGAGCACCTAAATATATAAAGCAATTATTAACAGACATAAGAGGAGAAATAGACAGTAATGCAATAATAGTAGGGGACTTTAACACTCCACTTACAGCAATGGATAGATCATCCAAACAGAAGATCAATAAGGAAACACTCACCTTAAAGGACACATTAGACCAGATGGACTTAGTAGATATATACAGAACATTCCATCCAAAAACCACAGAATACACATTCTTTTCAAATTCCCATGGAACATTCTCCAGGATTGATCACATATTAGGCCACAAAACAAGTCTCAATAAATTTAAGAAGATCAAAATAATACCAGGCATCTTTTCTGACCGCAAAGGTATGAAACTGGAAATCAACTACAGAAAGAAAACCAGAAAAGCCACAAAAATGTGGAGATTGAACAAAATGCTACTGAACAATGATTGGGTCAATGAAGAAATCAAAGAAGAAATAAAAAAATTCCTGGAGACAAATGAAAATTAAAACACGACATGCCAAAATCTGTGGGATACAGCAAAAGCGGTTCTATGAGGGAAGTTTATAGCAATTCAGGCCTACCTCAACAAAGAAGAAAAATCCCAAATAGACAATCTAAAAGTGCACCTAAAGGTAGTGGAAAAAGAACAACAAACAAAGCCCAAAATCAGCAGAAGGAAGGAAATAATAAAAATCAGTGCAGAAATAAACAAAATAGAGACTAAAAAAACAAGAGAAAAAATTAATGAAACCAAGAGCTGGTTCTTTGAAAAGATAAACAAAACTGACAAACCCTTAGCTAGACTCACCAAGTAAAAAAGGGAGAAGGCTCAAATAAATAAAATCAGAAATGAAAGAGGAGGGATTACAACAGGCAGCTCAGAAATACAAAAGATAATAAGAGAATACTATGCAAAGCTATATGCCAACAAATTGGATAATCTAGAAGAAATGGATAAATTCTTAGAAACATACAACCTTCCAAAACTGGACCAAGAAGATATAGAAAATTTGAATAGACCGATCACCAGTAAGGAGATCGAAACAGCAATTAAAAATCTCCCAAAGAATAAAAGTCCAGGACCAGATGGCTTCCCTGGTGAATTCTACCAAACATTCAAAGACTTAATACCCATCCTTCTCAAACTCTTCCAAAAAATTGAAGAGGAGGGGAGGCTTCCTAACTCCTTCTATGAAGCAAACATTATCCTGATACCAAAACCAGACAAGGACAACACAAAAAAAGAAAATTACAGGCCAATATCACTGATGAACATCGATGCAAAAATCCTCTGCAAAATACTAGCAAATCGAATACAGCAATACATTAAAAAGATCATACATCAGGATCAAGTGGGTTTCATTCCAGCGATGCAGGGATGGTTCAACATCTGCAAATCTATCAACGTGATATACCACATTAACAAAATGAAGAATAAAAATCACATGATCATCTCAATAGATGCAGAGAAAGCATTTGACAAGATACAGCATCCATTTATGATAAAAACTCTAATTAAAATGGGTATAGAAGGAAAATACCTCAACATAATAAAGGCCATATATGACAAACCCACAGCAAATATCATTCCCAATGGAGAAAAACTGAAAGCTATCCCTCTAAGAACAGGAAGTAGACAAGGATGCCCACTGTCACCACTCTTATTTAATGTAGTATTGGAAGTCCTAGCCAGAGCAATCAGGCAAGAAAAAGAAATAAAAGGGATCCACATTGGAAAAGAAGTGAAACTGTCACTCTTTGCAGATGACATGATTTTATATCTAGAAAACCCTGAAGAGTCCGCTAAAAAACTTTTAGAAATAATAAAGGAATACAGTCAAGTTGCGGGATACAAAATCAATGTACAAAAATCAGTTGCATTTCTATACACTAACAATGAAGTAGCAGAAAGACAAATTAAGAATACAATCCCATTTACAATTGCAACAAAAAAAGTAAAATACCTAGGAATAAACTTAACGAAAGAGGTGAAAGATCTGTACACTGAAAACTATAAAACATTGTTGAAAGAAATCGAAGAAGACACAAAGAAATGGAAAGATATTCCATGCTCTTGGATTGGAAGAATTAACATTGTTAAAATGTCCATACTTCCTAAAGAAATCTGTAGATTCAACGCAATCCCTATCAAAGTTCCAACAACATTTTTTACAGAAATAGAGCAAAGAATCCTAAAATTTATATACAACAACAAAAGACCCCGAATAACCAAAGGATTCCTGAGAAAAAAGAACATAGCTGGAGGTATCACACTCCCCAATTTCAAATTATACTACAAAGCCATAGTAACCAAAACAGCATGGTACTGGCACAAAAACAGACACACAGATCAATGGAACAAAATTGAGAGCCCAGAAGTAAACCCACACGTTTGTGGACAGCTAATATTCGACAAGGGAGCCAAGAGCATACGATGGAGAAAGGAGAGTCTCTTCAATAAACGGTGTTGGGCAAACTGGACAACCACATGCAAAAGAATGAAATAGACCATTCCCTTACACTATGCACAAAAATCAACTCAAAATGGATTAAAGACTTGAATGTAAGACCCAAAACCATGAGACTTCTAGAAGAAAACATATGCAGTACGCTCTATGACATTGGTCTGAGCACCATATTTTCAAGTCCCATGTCTGACTGGGCAAGGGAAACAAAAGAAAAAATGAACAAATGGGACTACATCAAACTAAAAAGTTTCTGCACAGCAAAGGAAACCATCAACAAAACAAAAGACAACCTAACAATTGGGAGAAGATATCTGCAAACCACATATCAGATAAGGGGTTAATATCCAAAATATACAAAGAACTCATATAGCTCAACAACAAAAAAACCAACAATCCAATTAGAAAATGGGCAAAAGATCTGAACAGAGATTTCTCCAAAGAAGATATACAGATGGCCAACAGGCATATGAAAAGATGCTCAACATCATTAGCTGTCAGAAAAATGCAATTCAAAATTGCAACGAGGTATCACCTCACTCCGGTCAGAATGGCTATAATTAACAAGACAGGAAACAACAAATGTTGGAGAGGGTGTGGAGAGAAGGGAACCCTTGTTCACTGCTGGTGGGAGTGCAAACTGGTGCAGCCACTATGGAAAGCAGTTTGGAGTTTCCTCAGAAAATTAAGGATAGATCTACCATATGATCCAGCTATTCCACTGCTGGGTATTTATCCAAAGAACTTGAAAACGCAAAGGCATAAAGATACTTGTGCCCCTATGTTCATTGCGGCATTATACACAATAGCCAAAACTTGGAAGCAACCTAGGTGCCCATCAAGGGATGAAAGGATAAAGAAGATGTGGTATTTATACACAATGGACTACTACTCAGCCATAAGAAATGACAAAATCTGGCCATTTGTGACAACATGGATGGACCTTGAGTGTATTATGCTGAGTGAAATAAGTCAGAGGGAGAAAGTCAAATACCATATGATCTCACTCATAAGTAGAAGATAAAAATGAGAAAAAAAAACCCACATAGCATTGGAGATTGGACTGGTGGGGTGATTAGGGTCACATGTGAGGGCATGCACTATAATTAGTGTTTGGGTGGTGAACATGATGTAATGTATACAGAATTCGAAATATGTATATCAGAAAAAAATTAAAATTTAAAAAAATTTAAAAATAGCAACACCATGAAGCCATTAAAAATGCATAGGGGACTGTTTAAACTACTGATTAAGGGAGATCTTCAGATATATTATTAAGGAAATAAAACAAGGTATATATGTGAAAGAAATAAAAAACAAAAGAGAAGTGGATGCCTTGAGGGCCCTCCAGAGAACCTACAGTACCACTAACAGACACCAGAGGGAGGAAGAGATTACAAACTCCTGAAAAAAGAAACTGACAAATCTCTAAGAATTTAAATGCACAAGACCAGAAAAGATGTATCCACAGAAAAGTTTTGAGAGGCCCCTAAAATTTCTAGCCTAGCTGATTAGTGAAAGTTTTTCCCTGTATGAAGCTAATCCACAAAGAATGGGAGAGATGGCTCTTTTTTCAAACGTACAGATCCCAGCACAAAGTTACAAGATACAAGAAGAAATAGGAAAACATTGCCCAATCAAAGGAATAAAATAATCTTTAGAAATGGACCCTAAGAAATGGAGGTATATGAATTTCCTGACAAAGAATTCAAAATAACCTTCATAAAGATGCTTAACTAGCTCAGGAAAAGAATGCATGAACAAATAAGAATATTAACAAAGAGCTGGAAAATACAAGAAAGAACCAAGTAGAAATTACGAAGCTAAAGTATACAGTAACTAAACTGAAAAGTTCAGTGGAAGAGTTCAAGAGTAGATTTGATGAAACAGAAGAAAAGATCAGCAAATTGAGTGCAGGTCATTTGAAATTATCTAATCAGGGAAGCAAAAAGAAAAAAGAATGAAAAAGTATAGAACACCTAAAGAGCTTATGGGACATATCGAGTGAATCAATATATACATTTTGGGAGTCTCAGGAGGAGAAAAGGCAGAGAAGGGGGCAGAAAGCTTATTGGAAGAAATAATGGCTCAAAACTTCACAAATCTGGGGAAAGAAATGAATATCCAGACTCAAGAAGCCCAACAGAAGCCAACTAGCATGAAAATAAAGAAGTCCACATAAAGACATATTATAAACAAATTGTTAAAAGTCAAAAAGAAAGAATTTTGAAATCAAGAAGAGAAAAGAGTCTCATCACATACAAAGGAGCCCCTAAATCTATCAGTGGATATCTTAGCAGAAACCCTGCAGGCCACAAGGGAATGAGATGACAAATTCAAAGTGCTGAAAGAAAAAAATGCTGAGGATCTTTATTACCACTAAACCTGTGTTGAGACAAATGCTAAAGGGAATCCTTCAAGTTGAAAGAAAAGGGCACTAGACAGTAACACAAAAATATATCAAAGTATAAAGCTCACTGAAAAGGTAAATGTATAGACAAGTATAGAATACGCTAATACTGTAATGGTGATGCATAAATCAATTTTAATTCTGGTACGGAATTTAAAAGACAAAAATACAAAAATTAACCAGAACTATAAAATATGTTAATGGTAACATCAATAACGTAAAATGTGTGAATGGAGAAGTAAAAGTGAGTTTTTGTATGTGACTCAAGTTAAGTTGTTATCAGCTTAAAATAGAATGTTATAAGGTGTTTTATGTAAACCCTATTATAACCACAAAATAAAAACCTATAGAAGATACACAAAACAGTAAGAGAAAGGAATTAAAGTATTTCAAAGCAGAGAATTATTAACACACAAAGGGAGATAGCAAGAGAGGAAAAGAGAGGATAAAAAATTCTATAAGACAGACAGAAAACAATTAACAAAATGGCAATGGTTAGTCCTATTCTGTCAGTAATTACCTTAAATATTAATGGATTAAACTCCCCAATCAAGAGATAAAGAATAGTTGAATGGATAAAAAAAGAAGATCCAATCATATGGCGTCTATAAGAGACTAGATGTAAGGATGTACAAAGTGAAAATATGAAAAAGAGTAGAGGTAGCCATACTTATATCAGACAAAATAGACATTAAGTCAAAATTTGTCATAAGAAGCAAAGAAGGACATTATATAACAATCAAAGGGTCAATTCAGCAGGAAAGATACAACTGTTACAAATATATATGCACCTGACATTCAAGCACCCAAATATATGAAGCAAACATTGACAAAACTGAAGTGAAAAACAGAAATCATCAAACTAACAGTAAGAGATTTCAATACCCCACTTTCAATAGACTATCTAGACAGATATCAACAAGGAAACAGAGGACTTGAACAACCCTATAGAGCAAATGGACCTAAGAGACACATACAGAACATTCCATACACCAGGAGAAGAATACACATTCTTGTCAACAACATACAGAATATCCACTGTGTGGACCACATGTTAAGTCACAGAACAAGTCTTAACAAATTTTAAAAGGTTACAATTATACCAAATATTTTTCTCACCATAATTGAGTAAAATTAGAAATAAATAGCAGAAGGAAAACAGGAAAATTCACAACTAAGTGGAAATTAAATAACATGCTTTTGAACAACCAATAGGTCAAAGTAAAAATCAGAAGAGAAATTAGAAAAGATCTCAAGATAAGCAAAAATGAAAGTACAAAATATCAAAACTTAAGTGACGCAGTAAAAGCAGTGCTAAGAGGGAAGTTTATAGCAGTAAACGCCTGCATTAAAAAACAAGAGAGATCTCTGATAAACAATCCTTCTTTACACTAAGGAACCAGAAAAGGAAGAACAACTAAGCCCAAAGTTAGAAAAAGAAGAAAATAGTAAAGATTAGAGCATACGTTTTAAAATAGAGAAGAGGAAAACAAAAATTAACAAAACTAAAGGTGGGTTTTTAAAAAGATCAAGAAAATTGACGAACTTTTAGCTAGACTAAGATAAAGGAAAGAAGACTCAAATAAATAAAATCAGAAGTGTAGTAGAAGATGTTACAACTCAAGCCACAGAAATGAAAATGATTATGAGACTGCTATGAATAATTATACACTGATAAATTTGATGACCTAGAATTAGTAAATTCATAGAAACATACAGCTTATCAAGACTGAATCACAAAAGTCTCAATGGATCTATAAGTAGTAAAGAGATTGAATTAGTAATTTAAAAATAAAATCCCCAAAAAGAAAATCACAGGACCAGATGGCTTCACTGGTGAATTCTAGCAAATATTTAAAGAATTAACACCAATCCTTCTCAAACTCTTCCAAACATTGAGAAAGAAGGACACACTTCCCAACTCATTTTATGAGGCCACCATTACCCTGATTCAAAGCCAAACAAAGGCACCACAAGAAAAGAAAACTATAGGCTAATATCACCATGAATGTAGATACAAAAATCTTCAACAAAATACTAGCAAACTAAATTCAACACAACATTAAAAGGATCATGCACCATGACCAAGGGGATTCATCCCTGGGATGCAAGGATGGTTCAACGTATGAAAATCACCCAACGTGATACACCACATTAACAGAATGAAGGACAAAAATCTCATGATCATCTCAATATAAATAGAAAAAGCCCTTGAAAAACTCCAACACTCTTTGAATGATAAAAACACTCAAAAAACTAGGAGTATAAGGAACTCACCTCAACATAATAAAGGCCATATAGGACAAGCCCAAAGTTAACATCATGTTCACTGGTGAAAAACTGAAAGCTTTTCCTTTAAGACCAGGAACGACAAGGATGCCCACTTTTGCCACTTGTACTCAACATACTACTGGAAGTCAAACCAAAACAGGTATATGAAAAGTGTGTGGAATATTGAAAAGGTTCTCATCATCAATTATCAGGGAAATGACAATCAAAACAACAAGGAGATTTTACCTCACACCCGTTAGGAGGGCCGTTATTAAAAAAACAACAGAAAATAACAAGTGTTGATGAAGATATGGAGAAATTGGAATCCTTGTACACCACAACAGTACAATCACTATAAAAAACATTATAGAGTTTTTTCAAAAAAACTTAAAAATAGAGCTACCATGTCATCCAGCAATCCTACTTCTGGATATTTATCTAAAAGAACTGAAATCAGAATCTTAAAGACATATTTGCATTTCCCTGTCCGTTGCAACATTATTCACAGTAGCCAAGAGGTGGAAAGGCCTAAATGTCCATGGACATATAAATGGATCAAGAAAATGTGGTATGTACATACAATGGAATGTTATTCAGTCATTAAAAAGGAAATCTTTCCATGTTATAACATGATTGTACCTGGAGAATGTTATGCCAAATGAGATAAGCCACAGGAGGGAAAATATTGCATGATTCCACTTACATGAGGTTATCTACAGTAGTCAAATTTACAGAAGCAGAAAATAGAATGGTGGTTACCAGGGGCTGGCGGGAGGGGGGGATAGAGAGTCACTGTTCAATAGATATAGGGATTCAGTCATGCAAGATGAAGAAATTCCAGAGATTTGCTGTACCTCAATGCGCACATAGTTAACAATACTGTACTGTACACTTAGAAATTTGTGAGGGTAGATTTATTGATATGATTTTTAATCACAATGAAAAAAAACCAAAAGAATCGAAATTATGAAACCACGAAAGAAAGAAATTATAAAACAATGTCATTTACAGCAGCATGAAAAATATGAAATATATATGGGGCCAGCCTGGTGGCATAGTAATTAAGTTCATGCACTCAGCCTTCGTGGCCCAGGATTCACCAGTTTGGATCCTGGGCATGGACCTACACACCACCCATCAAGCTGTGCTGAGTCCACGTCCCACATAAAAGACCTACAACTAGGATATACAAATATGTATTCGGGCTTTGGGGAGAAAAAAAAAGAGGAACATTGGCAACAGATGTTAGCTGAGGGCCAATCTTCCTCACCAAAAGAAGCATACCTTTAAACAAAAAAAAATGAAATATATAAAAATAGATTTATCAAAATATCTGTGAGAACTGTACACTGAAAACTATATAACAATGCTGAGAAAAATTATAAAAAACCTAACTAAATGGAGAGATACTGTGCTCCTGGATTGAGAAATACAATATTCTTAAAATACCAGTTCTCCCAAACATGATCTATAGAATTAATGCAATCCTAATCAAATCAAAGCCAGCTTTTATTTATTGAGTCATTTTTCCTGAGGAAGATTTGCCCTGAGCTAACATCCGTGCCAGTCTTCCTCTATTTTGTAGGTGAGTTGCTGCCGTAACATGGCTGCTGATGAGCAGTGTGGGTCGTCACCCAGGGACCGAACCCAGGCTGCCAAAGTGAAGCATGCTGAACTTAACCACTAGGCTACTGGCTGACCCCAAAGCCAGCTTTTAAATAGAAACTGAAAAGCAAATGAAAAATAATCTAAATAGCCAAGGCATTTTTTGAAAAGATAAAGTCAAAGCTCTTACAGTGTCTGAAGCCAGACACAAAGGTTACACATTGGATGATATTGTTTATATAAATGCCTAGAAAAGGCAAATATATGTAGAAAACATAGACTAGTGGTTGCCTGATGCTGGAGGTGGAAGAGGGGACTGGCTTCAAAGAGGCATGAGGAAATTTTTTAGAGTTGTGGAAATGTTCTAAAACTGACTGTGGTTATCATTACACAATTCTATAAATTTACTGAAAACCAGTGGACTGAATGCTTATAATGGGTGAATTTTATGACATTTTTATCATATTTTAAAGCACTTTTTAAAAGTTTTTATTTTAAAGCTGCTTCTTTAAAAATACTGATAAGCTACAACTCCTTAAATGTCTAATCAAAAAGAAAACGGAACACACATAGCATAGACATTCAGGAAAGATACATGCCAGGTTATCTTATTTTAAAATCAGAGACTATTTTTTTCAACTTGGTAGAGAACACTCAACTGGACGGTTCTTTAGGAAAACATAAGCACTAGCTTAATAAGTGAAAAAACTTGAGAAAGACCGTAACTCCAGAAGACATTTTTTTAATACATTTAAAGAAATTCTCTTCTCCCAAAATATCGAGGCCCAGAATGTTAGAAATTCTCTCATCCAAATATTCTAGTTTTAGTTAATTTCTGATATTTACTGTTTCTCCGCTCATATAAAACTTCTTATTCCAGTTTAATTACCTTTTATTCTGTAATGCAGAGCACAGAAAACAACAATAACAGCAATGAAAAAAAAACCACAACAAAGCATTACTTAGAAACATTAGGGGAGCACATGTATGCAGCTAGAAAACTGAATTAGTTCTATATTAAGAATTTAATTAACTCTTCTGAAGATGAACTTATTTCATGAACATTTCAATTTATAGAAAATCTAATTCAATTCATCCTATGAACAGTACAGAGAGAAAAATGTAATTGTTTTCTTGGTAGTGATTTAAAAGCATTTGATAAAATTTATATAAACATTTATATAGACAAATGCATGCACCCACAGGCATTGAATTTACTTAATGGTGCAGTATTCTTATTAACATTTACAATAGGACCATAATTTTTGCAAGTATAAAAATGGCTTAACATTTTTTTCTGGAAATTCTCGCAGCTTCAATTAGACAAGAAAACAAAAATAAGTATTACTATTATTGAAAGAAGAGAAACAAGTATTTCCATTTATTAGTGAAAGAAGAGAAATAAATATTTCTATTTATTAGTGCTATGACTATTTTTTTGAAGAGAACCTCAAGAATAAAATTTAAATGGATAAGATTAATGTGATATGCAATAAAGCAGTAGGTTTATGATATGTAACTTTTTTTGAGAGGCAAAAATAAAAAGTAAGATAGTATTTCCCAGGTGATGTTTCATTAGAATTTAATCTGTTGCTTGAATAAAACTTCTGTTAAAAACCAACATATATTTTGATTGAATTATTCAAAATATTGAAATGTGCCTAATTAGAGGAGATGAATAAAATAGATTATTTGATGAATGCATTTGATACATTTTCTAATTATCTAGGAAAAAATTAGATTCCTATTCCACACTTATTGAAAATAGATTCATTTTAGAGTAAGTATATAAATGTGATAAGAAAAAAATTATTAAAACCTTAGAATGTAATATATAAATATGTACAGAATTTTTGGCTAGAGAAGAATTATCTAATGATACAGAGCTGGTGACAATGAAGGGTCTTATTTAAGTTTATAACAATTATTTTAAAAGAAAGGTAGAATTTCAGAAATATTTGCAATATACATGACAGACAAAAGATTAGTAACACTATTTCATTAGCAGCTCTTACAATCAATAAAATATTAACTAGTAGAAAAATGGGAAAAGTACATTAAAGTAATTTATAAAAGAAATCATTTAAATGATTAATAAGCATTTAAAGAATTGTTGCACTTCAATAAATTACCAAATTAATGAAATTTAAAAATACGACTAGGTGTCATATTTTCCTGTTTAATAATCAAAGCGAAAATAGGTTACAGTGTTCATCACTGACAAAAATGAATGGATATGGATATTGTTGTACATAGTTAAATGGAATAAAAACTGGTAGTTCTTTCAGATGTCTATCTGGCACCTTTTAGAAACAATTTTAAAAATGTACATTAAGTGTACCTAAATCATTCCTTTTAATTGAAATAATTTAATTTAAATAAATAATAAAAATGTGACATGTAATTACAAGAATATTCATAAAAGTTATGTTCATAGAAGAAAAACTGGAACCATATTAGATGCTAACCATATATTTAAAGTCATACTACTTTCACACACTGGAGAACTGGGAGACCATTAAAATGTGACAGAATGTGTCATGTTCTCTAACGTACATTGAAGTGTAAAAATAAATAGCAAATCAGAATGGTGTTCTCCAAATCTAAGTATGTATGTGCACACTGTGTCCGTGTGCGTGGGAACATTGAGATTTCATATTAATATGAAAAATCTAGATGATACTAACAAAATGTTAGCTGTGGCTTTATCTGATTGATGGCATTCGATTTGTTTTTATTTTCATCCTTTGGTGCTTGTTACAATGGACCTTGTACGATAGGAAAGAAAGAAACAACTATATTAAAATGAAAAATCTGCAAAGTACAAGAAATGTGGATTAAGGAAAACTACAGGAGAGGACTCTTGATTTTGTAAAGAATACCAGTAATAACATTCATTGCCCCCAAAACTGAAGAATTTCTCTCTTTTGAACAATTCCTCACCTGTTTTTTGCCTTCTTTCTAAATATGCAACTTTGATTTTGTTGGATAAACTGGGGTAAAGATATGGCCTCCTTTCTCTGTCCCATTTGAATGCTGGTACCCCCAGTATCGGGCTCAACATTAGACTTTCCTTTCTCTTTGTTAATTAGGTAATTAATGATACTCATTCACCAAATATTAAACATATAACCCATGACAATTACAGAACAACTGCCTGAAGATACGCAAACATCTAAAGTATCATTCCTCCCCTCAGTGAGTTTCAAGTTGAATAAAAGAGGTTAAGGTTATGTTGCCCTGGCTATGTCCTTATTTCTATTATGCAATGTAATTCCTATTTGGATCCCTGCCTATATTCCTGGGATAGGTCAAGCTATATCTAACTGAGAGCTTGAGAATCTGGCCCTCGAATCCACTTCTTGCATTCTACCTGGAAATTAAACTGGAGAGATTCACCTTCATTGCAGAATTGATTTTAGAATACCAGCTTCTGTCTTCTGGAGTTTTGCACACGGGCCACTGAAATCCTGTATTTGTTTCCTTCCCGATCTAGCAGGAAAGTACACCCAACATGTTGGGCAAAAGTAGCAATTAATTAAAGGCAGAGGATGCATCCTATTGAGACCTTATATAAATTGGGGACTTTGAATGTGCATTTTTACTTAGTTATTCAACACAATTATTGAGTGTTTATTATCTTAATTATCTTCATTTGTTTTGAGAGATTGCTAAGAACCTAATGCTTTGCAATAACTGAACCAAGTAATTTTAATGTGCAAAAAGTTACATTAGTCCTTAAACATCATTTATTTTTGCATGGCTCAAAAAGGCGTGCCAAAACTCGCTTCTAATATACCCTCTAGTGATTATTTCATAATAATAACTTAATTATAATGAATTATTTATGATATTTAGCAAAATAATTATTTGTTGATGACAACATTGGTTTAGAACTCTTTGTGTGTGTGTGTGTGTAAGATTGATCTGAGCTAACATCTGTTGCCAGTCTTCCTCTTTTTGCTTGAGGAAGATTGTTGCTGAGATCACATCTGTGCCAATCTTCCTCTATTTTATATGGGATGCCCCTACAGTGTGACTTGATGTGCGGGGATAGGTCCGTGCCTGGGATCCGAACCAGTGAACTCCAGGCTGCCAATGCAGAGGGTGCGAACTTAACCACTAGGCCATCAGCCCAGCTCCTAGAACTCTTGTTTTCAAGTGTTTTTATTGAGGAATTGCTAAAGTCGGATGAAAGTGAAAGTTTCCTGATATTTTCTGGAGGCAAAAGGCAAAGTATCAAGCAGCAAGTATGAAATATATTTGAAAATCAACATTTTATTTTGTAATCAGTATATTGTTTCTTTTATGTCCCACAAAATTTGTTGTTTCTTGTAATGATGTTTGTGACCTTCCACTGGTGGCATAAAGATATATCAAATATTTATTGGGATTTTCCTGACTCTAAAAAAATTTAGCTAAATGTGATTGACATTTTTTAACTATTCCTCAATTAACAAATAAATTTTCAAAAAGAATGTTTATGAACTCAAATTGTAGTCATGTGAATTGCTATTTTAAAGTCACCTATTTTTCTGACTTTGCTTTTTTGTAGATTTGAATCACTTGAGGTCTTTATTGACTCAAAAAGTGCTGTTACAATTCACTTTAAATAAAAGTGTCACTCACACTCTTGACAATTAACCCGGTTAACCTGCTGTGTGAAAAAGTTAACATCAGCCTTAACCTCATGTACTGAACTGTTTCTCACCATGTCAGCTATGAATTTCATTTCTGAGAAGACATATTTTTATTCTCTTTGCTATTAGAATTTATAATTAATTATACAACATGTAGATGCTGCAAGCACTTTAATTACGAAGTGTTTTGATGCGGGACATATGAGTCCTAGAATGCAGAATGTAACAATCAAGCCATGTAACAAATAATTCTAACCCCTAATTATAAAAGCTACAGCAGTTCCTGACATCGAAACACAAAAGTCACTGGATTCATTATATAACCATGAGATTTCTTGTATCTTGTGTCTTCTTCAAAGTACATTTCATTTCCTCTTCTGGGAAGCTTTCCTGCACGTGTAAGAGTTGTGATGTAATTGTATTTTTATTCTTTCTCCATAGGGGAAAAATTCTTTGCCCTTCCAAATGCTCACCATGCTAATTTTATGTCCCTTTTATTATACTAAAGTTTTAAAATCTTAGTCATTTTAATTACTTCAGGTTTTATCTTCGCTGTGAATATTTTGTGAAAAATGTGAAATATTATTCCTGATAGCCCACATATTGGGAATCATAACGCTTTGCACATGGTTGTACTCCATCCACATATTTAAAGAAAATAACGGAAGATGCATGATTGGGTTATCTAACACCACCCTTGTTGTAGCATTTATTCTTTGTAGTTTTAATAAAATAAAGTGTGATGAAACTTTTTTTTAAGATAGAGTACTAGTATTATGCTGGCTATGTGAGTTCTAACAAAGAACTCAGTGTTTAATACTGCCTCTCTCTAATTTTTACTATTCTTTCTCTCATACGGAGAATCGTAGTCGTGCCAACTGGGTTTTTGCCACTGTATGTCGAGTGAGAGTCCATTCATTAAAATGGTTAACAATGCCATTAAATTATAAATTATGTTAGAAAGATCTGAAGATTCATGGAAGAAAGATGAAGAGACTAAGAGAGAAATGGTGATCTATAGGAGAACACACGATACATGATAGAAAAGGTTGGGTTTGAGATCTGTCAGAGATACTAAATGTACGACCTAATGAAAATTGGAAAATTACACATACGTACAGTAAGAAATCTTGCACTACGTACATTTTGTACACTCATGTGAAATTGTGGAAGTGGATGACTATACAAATATATTTCCAGTTATTTGATACTTCTATTCACGTAATGTGGTTTGTGCTGTAGAAGTTATTCATTTGAAAATATCAATCCTTTTCAAATGTTCAAATCGACTATTGCTGTATCAGTTGTGCATCTCACAAGTATTCTTTCTCATTCTCTTCAAATCACAGAAGTAGCATTCAAGTCAGGGGTGAATATCCTTAGACACGTTACTTATAGAAAACACCGAATTTAGTAATAAATAAACTTTAATATTCACTAAGTAATATTGTTACATGTATTTTTCTAGTCAACTATATATTTTAACATAAAAATATTATCTTTAAGAAAATTGTATTTGTGAAAATTTAAGTTGACTTTTCTGCAGTGGATGAAGCTTTACCTTGATTTATTGTTTCGTTATTTTTCTATTGTCAAACATATCAAAGTTATTGACATTAGAAGAGAGAAGCTTCAAAGAGAACGAACACAACTACTTTTTCCTCTTAGAAATTACAATGTCATTTCTTCCGCAGAAATGTTGATGGATCGAGTTTTTTATTCATATTAAAATGGAAGGCTGAATCAATTTATAATGCTTTTAAGTAATTGTATTAACTTACTTTAACTGGTGAGCAGATAGCATTTTCTATGCTCAGCATGCACAAAATATATACACCTATTAAAATTACTGTGATATTTTACCTAAAATTTTCAAGGAATTCTAAACTTGAATTTGAGACATTTTAAAGAGGAACTTTTATAAGATCTAACTATGATGAAATAATTATTTTTAATTGTTCACTGGAAAATAAAGATATTTAAAAAGTGAAAAATAATCATTCATATTTTCACCAGATATTTCACTTTTATTAGTCTGATTTCTGTTCTTGCAGATGGAAGGACATACAAAAATATCATAAATAAGTTGCTATGTCAGCAAATATTCGTGTCCATTTTCATAGTCAGTTATCTCCATGTATGAATACGGCACATTTGATTTACCTGAGATATTTGGAGATCTATGTTAGGGTTTTTCCTATTTTAAACAACACTATGATGAACAATGTTAAAAATGGCTTTGTTAGTAAAGACTGAAGGGAAATGTTCTCTGGTTTAGACTGTATGAGACTCCATGAAGTCCTAGGGCATTTATGCCTCTCTCAAGAGCCTGTTCACAGATCACTTAGGAGCATAGAAAGTATTCAGGAAACCTTCCTGCCTGCAAAATGATTGACATACCAGATCCAATAATTCCCGATCTTGTTAGTATTTTTAAAGTCATAAATATTACCCTTGAAATTTAATTAAAGAAAGATGACATTCTCTCCTTAGATGCTATCCAACGTAACTCAAGACCTGGCACAGAGAGAGAGACTTAGTTAGGATTGGTGCTATAATACAAATAAAATCTTATTTAATTCGTTTAACTTTTAATATTTGATATTAAAACAAGTAAAAAGAAAACACATATAAAAGACAATGAGTATGGATTAGAATGCTGCTTGCAAACTTCCATATGTAATACATAAGCACTTTTTTAAAGAGCAGATTTTGTTTCCTTAGGTCTGGAGTGGAGCCTAAGAAACTACATTTCTAACAATCTACTAGGCGATGCTTGTGTTACTCATCCATGGATTACACTTTGAGTAACAATGAATTATAGAACTAATCATTTAAAACTCAAAACATTAGCTTGCCAACCCAAGTGCCCATTGACTGATGATTGGATAAAGACGTAGTATATTTATACAATGGAATATTACTCAGCCATAAAAAAGATAAAATTGTCCCATTTGCAACAACATGGATGGAGCTTGAGGGTATTAAGTTAAGTGAAATAAGCCAGACAGAGAAAGACAAACACTCTATGATTTCACTCATATGTGGAAGATAAACAAACACATGGACAAAGAGAACTGTTTAGTGGTTACCAGGGGGAAGGGGGTGGAGGTTGGTCACAAAGGGTGAAAGGCAGCACTTACATAGTGACTGACAAATAATAATGTACAATTGAAATTTCACAATGTTGTAAACTATCATAGCCTCAATAAAATATTTTAACTTCCTTTTTAGGAGAAGCTATTAAAATGCAGACAAAATCTACACAAATATTTTTAAAGCATATTAAAAATAACAGGTACTAAACTACATTTTTTTTACTGTATGACTTTTTAATCTTCATTGATTAGATTGGTTAACATTGGTACAAAGTCCACTGTGTCTGTTGTATCCATGTGTCTACATAAAATGTTCAGCTTCTCTCAGCCTCAGCAGGTATGGTCTCATTAGCACCTGTGATTTAAAAAGCCTGAGTCTCTCCCAGCAAGATGTGGTTTTATTAATATGTGTTGTATTTATATATCTCTCATTTTATGATGTTATTATGTGCAACCAAATGTATAGTTATTGCTCTAGGGCCTGCTTACTTCATAAATATTGACTGCTAAAGATGTGAATCTTACTAGGGTCTTTTGCATAACTATATGAGGACAAATATTAAACAAAACTGACAAGAATAAATGAACATAATATCTTGGCTTAAATGGCAAGTAAGATGACAAGAGTAACAAAATAAGAGCTATGGAAAGAACATGTTTACTAGCTGATATTAAATATGAATGTTATTATTTTTGAAGAAATAAATATATAGACATCTAACTATCTTTTTCAGCAGAAGTGTGAATTGTTTACTAAACATGTTGCCTGAAATATCTTTGTTTTTTTTTAATGCAGTGGTGTGGATGGTAGATGTTAGCTAGCTTTCTGTAATAAAAAAGCTAGGTTTGTACCATTTTCAAATTTCTATGGTGTAAAAATTCGGCATGGTCAATTTCAAGCCACCAACATGACGTTCCAGAGCATAGAGTTAGGAAAGGATGCACAAATGGGCTCTTGCAAGCCAGTAGGAGTCATTTCCAACACACCACTGATTTAGCAAGACTGAGCACCACTTTGCATTAACAAGGTTGTCACAGTAATTGTCAATGAACATTCTTTACATAACCTATCGAATGTATTCAGTTATAAAATGTGGAAAATGCAAGCAAAATTAGTAATAAATCTAACATCCAAAGAATGATCATTATATATCTGTATATGCCTTTGAGAATTTGTATTAAAATATTTATACACATATTTGATGCAAAATTGAAAGGTATTTATTTCATTTGTGTTCTACTCACTTAATTGATTATATATTAGAATTTTTAACAATTGTTACTTATTCCTTAAAAATAGACAATGCTTAAATGAAACTATAGTCTATTAATATACTAAAATAAATTGAATCTATTCTCTTTAGTTGAATCATCTCTATACTTAGACTGGTTCCAAAATTATAATTTAATAGGTCAATGAACATTCTCATACAGAAACCCTTGTATTCACCACCTCTGCTTCTTTAAGGTAAATTCATAAAAGGGAAATTATTGAATGAAAAGGTGCAATTACTTTTGAGATTTCTGATATGTGTTGCTAAAGGACACTCAGGAAAGTTTGTATTAATTTAAACTCCCTCGAGGAGTGCCTAAGAGGCCCCCTTTCACCAGACTCATGCAACCTTAACTGCAAACAACCACCCAAAGATCTCTGAAGTTCAATTAGACCACGTGATATCTTGTTTACTTGTAAAATTTTTATTGATCATTTTTATTTTTCATTTTGAATTGCCTGTTAGCATAGCTGCCCAGCTTTTTTTCCTTTTCATTTGAATGGGACTAATTATTTAGTAATAACATTAACCATTATTTTATCTGTCAAATTTAGCTCTTATTTTATACTTTGTCTTCATAATTCTGTGTATAATATTTCTTGAATTAACATGCATAAATTTTAAACTTTTGTTAATGAGAATGCCAGATAGTGTACTGTACATAATTATAAATATTGCATCAAAGTTATAAAGTGCCTTCTGCTATCAGTCTCGGATTCTTCCTCCCTGATAATAATTATTATCCATTTTGACTAAAACTTGTCACAGTTCTAGATCCTTTGTGGGAATAACATAAACAAGAACAACAACAAAACAAAACAAAAAACACAACAGTATAACTTTATGCAATTTACAAGAAAACATCGAATATGTATGAATATATTTAATTCACATTTAATTTAAATTTACCATTTTACTATGCATTTTTCTATTCTTTTTCCTGATCTAATTTTATTATTCCACATGTTACTCTGTCAGTAGAAGGTTCTACTATTTTCCTATTTTTATTTATAGTTACCCTAACATTAAAAACATACACTCTTGATTTATTAAACTATAACAGTAATTGACATTTCCCCCCAATTGATAATAAAGTGAGGACTTCTAAAAACCGTAATTCCATTTATCTTTCTTTCTAACTTCTAATCCATTTTTCTAATAACTTTTTATACTCTGACCCCCCAAAATATCGTTGTTACTGCTAGTGTTGTTTTATACAGTAGTACTCATTTTAATTTACCCACATGGGTACCAGTTTGTTATTCCTCATTATTTTCTGAATCTCTAAACTACTGCCTAATATCACTTTACTTTTCCTTGAAAAGCAAGCTGGAGTGTGGGTTCTGTACCGGTGAGGTATTTCAGTTTCAGTGGTTTGAGTAGGCCTTTATATCCTCTTCATTTGTGAAGGAAGTTTTCACTGCATATAGGATTGTAGATTGGAATTTTTTTCCTTTTAGCACATGGAAGAGATTTCATCATCTTCTGTCTTCCACTGCTGCTTCTCGGAAGTTAGCTATGAGTCTAAAGGTTGTTCTTTGAAAGGTAATGTTTTTATTCTTCTGACTGTTCTTGACGTTTTTCTCTTTTACTATTGGTTTCTACATTTCCTCTCTGTGTTGTTGGGTTGTGAATTGCTGTCTGTTTTTTTACTGCTTTGAATTCACTGTTGTCTTGCAATTGATAAATGAATGCATTTTTGAAACATATCATCTGTGTTCTTGCTCTCCTTTATCGATCCTCTAATCACATATTTAAGATTTTTCACTGTCTCTTACCCTCTGTACTGCATTTTCTATCTTTTTCTGTTCCCATGCTTCATTATGTATATTTTATTCTGACCTATCTGCTGGATCATTCGTTCTCTCTTCAGCTGCGTGTATTCTCAAAGCTTTCCACTGTGTTTTCTATTTACTTCATTTTTACATAGGAAGTGCCAATTTAAAAACTCTAATTATTTAATGATGTTTGTATTTTGTTTTTTATCTCCACAGTAATTCTACTACCTAGAATAATTCTACTCGCTGAAGTAACTTCAGGTCTGTTTTGTTGTGTATTATTTGTGCTCATTTTCATTCATGTTGTTTTGTCTCCTGTGCTTGGTTATCTTTGATTTTATGCTAGACGTTATGTTTGGAAAATCCACCCTGTTCATTGGCAATACCCATCATAGTTACAGAAAGTGGAACTGTCTTGCATTTTTTCAATTTCTTTAGTGCTTTACTTAATATAAGACAGATGGAGTCTCATATCTACTTCTGCTTTCATTATGTTGTGATATCACACGTTACCTAGTTTCTAGAAAACTCTACTTACTCTACATCCAAGGGGAAAAGAGAGACAGACAGACAGACAAAGAGAGAGAATGATAAAATTAAATAACATCTTAATATTATCATATTTTCTGTGACCCACACATACAGAACCATTGATTTAAACAAATTATAATAATAGAAACTGTGGCATAATGATATATCATAGTGGTTATTATTCTTCTTCCTGTACAGATGTCTTCTCCAACCTTCTTCTTTGTTCTTTCCCATAAGAAACTAGCCTATACTGACTCCCTTATTTAGGCTCTGTTGCCGTGGGAAGACACCAGCAGAAATGTGGAGGGAATGAGGTCTAATTTGGGCCGTGGTTAGCTTCTTCAACCAAAGGTTACAAATCCTGCAGGGTGCCTTCTCTACCATAGTTATCACTCTCCCTTGGTTCTCATATCACTGCTTCATCTCTTTGCTCCTTTAGGGATGGGTTATGAATGGCTTCACATTTTTCCTAGTTCTTGCTGCTTCGCTATCCTTTTTTGGCTCCTTTAAGCCTGTCCAAATCATTGAAAACAGTTGAGATCTCACTGACACAACCATTGATACTGATGCCTCTTTGTATAACACTGTGAAGACTAGCCTCAAAAATAGAATGTTAAAAAAAATCCCCTTCTATTTTACTTTAAGTCACGTGGGTCTACAATCTTCTATTCCTATGGGTAAGTAGGAATGTTCATCCTGGTTGCTATTTTTGCTAGGAAAATGCTTGGAAAATGCTAAAAGCACTCTGTGGTGGGCAGCCTGGAAGTCAGCCCCTGATTTGTCCAATTCTCTGTATTCATATCTTTAGGTAATTCCTCTCTCCCTTTAATTGTGAAATGGACTTATTCACTTGCTTCTAAAGGATTCTAAGGAAGATTTCACTTTCAAAATTAGTTTATAAAAAGACTGTGGTTTCTATCTTGGGTATTCTCTCTCTCACACTGTCTCTTTAATGGCTCACTCTGGGGGAAGCCAGTTTCCATGATGTGAAAAAGTGATCCACAGGATTTGGAGTCATCTACAGCAATGATGGTGCCAAGGCTTGCAAAAAACTACATGAGTGAGCTTAGAACAAGTTCCCTCCATCATCTCTTTGAGCCAAGCCTTCAGATATGACCAGAACCTCAGCTTAAAACTTGACTACAAATTCAGGAGAGATCTTGAGCCAAAGGCAGTTAGCCAAGCCATACCTAAATTCATGACCCATAGAAACTATGAGTTAGTAAATGCTCGTTGCTTTAAAATGCCAAGATTTGGGATAATTTGTCATGCATTAGTAGATAATGAATATAGTCTTCTCTTTCTTGGTTTATCAGGTTTTTCTCTAACATTCTCTTTGCTCAAAACCAAGCTCCCACTTGACCTCTGGTGTATCTCTTCTCTGTATCTTTCCTGAGGCAAATTTCTAAATGTATACCACTCCCTAGGCACACAACTCACCCATCCCTTCTGACGTCTTTCCACCTTTCAGGGGAATTTCTAGTAACAGGGTGCAGGTCCTCCCACTGCGTTTTGTTTTCAAGACCCACAGACCTCTCTGCCTTTTCCAAACAATAGGAATCTTCTTTACTTGAATAATTAAAAAACTTCTACCTGATCTTTGTACTTTTGAGCACACCACATGATCTCAATAGGCCCAAGAGTTCACAAAAGACCTCTTTGCAACTGATAACTTCCATTTTCAACTCTGCTATAGCATCTCAGGAAAAGAGTCACAGAAATTATCTCCGTGTTTTATATAGGTTGAAAGAAAGGAAAATTACACACATATACACGTATAAATTACTAATTTCATTTTTGCCTCAGATCTTTCTGTTATATCAACTCACTGGAATTTTCTAATCACAGTGCAATCTTCTCTCCAGGAAATGGCTTTGCGTTTCTACTCAAAACTCTCTTGGTTTAAGACTGAACTTAATAATTTGTTATTTAAAAACTTCAGTGTTGTCACTTCCTCCTTAATGAGTTATTCCTTATAATCCATCTCCAAGTGGAATGGATCTTTCTTTAAATTGTTTGTATATATTTATTTTAGTTTTGCTTTATAATTCATAAAGAGATCATATTCTTTCTGTGGCTTGGTACGTCTAAGAAAAAATTTTTACTCCTTTTACACTTGAATCACAACGTAGCAAGTATCAAATACTTTGATCTTATGATCAAATATATAATTCTCTATACAACTCCATTGTCTTATAGCGTCTAATGTTTAAGAGCGATGTTTGAGAGAAACCATATTATGGTTCTTTTGTAGGTAAACTACCATCAGGGACTCATGGAAGAAACATATTTCAGTCTACTTGGTAGCTTCAAAATGTCTTCCTCTGGGCTTGGTATTGGCCTTGTAGCTTAGTCCTTCCATCACACACACAAAGCCTTCACCACACTTGTCCTCATATGCCAAAAATCCATCTGTGCAAAACTGGGCTAACTTTTGTCTCATTTATAGTCAGCTCTTATCTCTCATCTCACACTGCTAAATGTATTCTATGTACTTCTATATGTCTTTATTGTGGTCTTAAGAAGACAAATTACAATAGTACTCACATTTTTCCTTTTATTCTGGTCCTACAGGTCTTGATTTATACTAAATACTCTTAAGAATGGTGAGGCTAAATTATATTTTTTATAAGAATCTTCATATGTACTTAATGACACATTGTTTTAGTCCATTCAGGCTTCTATATAACAAAATATCACGGAGTGGGTGAATTACAAACAACAGAAACTTGTTTCTCATAGTGTGGAGTCTGGGAAGTCCAAGGTCATGGCACTGGCAGATTCATTGCCTGGTGAGAACCTGTTTCCTGGTTCAAAGATGACCATTTTCTTTCTGTGTCTTCACATAGTGGAAAAGGCCAGGGAAGTCTCTACAATCTCTTTTAAAAATGCACGAATCCCTTATATTCATGATGGCTCCAGGCTTAAGATGTAATCATCCACCAAGGCCCCACCTACAAATACCATTATATAGGGAGTTAGGTTTTTTTAAGTTTTTTTCAATAATTTTATTGAGATCATAATAGTTGATAACATTGTATAATTTTGGGTGTACATTTATCAATTTCTGAATAGACTTCATCATGCTCACCATCAGTAGTCTAATTTTTGTCTGTTACCATATATATGTGCTGTTTTACCCCTTTTGCCCACCCCAACCTCCTTTCCCTCTAGTAACCACTAATCTGTTCTCTTTATGCGTGTATTTGTTGTCATCCACATATAAGTGAAATCATATTGTATTTTTCTTTCTCTGTCTGGCATATTTCGCTTAACATCACACCCTCAAGGACCATCCATGTTGTCGGAAAATGGAACGATTTTGTCACTTGGGTTGCTTCCATGTCTTGGCTATTGTGAATAATACTGCAGTGAACATAAGGGTGTATAAGTATCTTTGGATCATTGATTTCAAATTCTTTGGATAAATAGCCGGTAGTGGGATACCTGGATCATATGGTATTTCTATTTTTAATTTTTTGAGAAATCTCTATCCTGTTTCCCATAGTGGTTGCACCAGTTTGCATTCCCACCAGAAGTGTGTGAAGTTTCCTTTTTCTCCACATCCTCTCCAACATATGCTGTTTTTCTGTCTTGGTTATTATAGCCATTCTGAACAATGTAAGATGATATCCCATTGTAATTTTGATCTGCATTTCCCTAATGATTAGTGATATTGAGCATCTTTTCATGTGCCTGTTGGCCATCTGTATATCTTCTTTGGAAAAATGTGTGTTCATATTCTCTGTTAACTTTTTAATGAGGTTCTTTGTTTCTTTGTTGTTGAGTTGTATGTTCTTTATATATTTTGGAGATTAACCTCTTGTTGGATATATGATTTGCAAATATTTTCTCCAGTTGGTGGGTTGTCTTTTAGGTTTGTTCACAGTTTCCTTTGCCTTTCAGAAACTTTTCAGTGTGATGTAATCCCATTTCCTAATTTTCCTTTTGTTTCCCTTGCCCCAGAAGACATGGGATTCAAAACGATGCTTCCAAGACCACTGTCAAAGAGTGTACTGCCTATATTTTCTTCTAAGAATTTTATGGTTTCAGGTCTTACATTCAAGTTCTTAATCTATTTTGAGTTAATTCTTTTTGTACAGTGGAAGATAATGGTCTACTTTCATTCTTTTGCATGTGGCTGTCCAGTTTTCCCAACACTATTTATTGAAGAGACTTTCCATTCTCCATTGTATGTTCTTGGCTCCTTTGTCGAAGGTTAACTGTCCATAGATGTGTGGTTTTATTTCTGAGATTTCAATTCTGTTCCATTGATCTGTGTTTGTTTTTGTGCCAGGACCATGCTGTTTTGATTACTACAGCTTTGTAGTATATTTTGAAGTCAGAGATTGTGATGCTTCCAGCTTTGTTCTTTTTTCTCAGGATTGCTTTGGGTATTCGAGGTCTTTTATTGTTCTGTATAAATTTTAGGGTTCTTTATTCTATTTCTGTAAAGAATGTCATTGGGATTCTGATTGGGATTGCATTGAATCTGTAGACTGCATTAGGTAGTATGGACATTTTAAGTATGTTTATTCTTCCAACCAATGAGCATGGAATATCTTTCCATTTCTTTATGTCTTCAGTTTCTCTCAATAATGCATTACAGTTTTCAGTGCATTGGTCTTTCACCTCTTTGGTCAGGTTTATTCCTAGATATTTTACTCTCTTTTTTGTAATTGTAAATGAGATTGTATTCTTGACATCACTTTCTGCTAGTTTGTTGTTAGTACATAGAAATGCAACTGATTTTTGTAAGTTCATTTTGTACCCTGCCACTTTGATGTAGTTGCTGATTATTTCTAACATTTTTCTGATGGATTTTTTAGGGTTTTCTATATAGAGAATCACGTCATCTGCTAGCACTGAGAGTTTAACTTCTTCCTTTCCAATGTGGATTCCTTTTATTTCTTGCCTAATTGATCAGGCCAAAACCTCCAGTACTATGCTGAATAGGAGTGGTGAGAGTGGGCATCCTTGTCTTCTTCCTGTTCTTAGGGGTATGCCTTTCAGTTTTTCACCATTGAGTATGATGTTGGCTGTGGGTTTCTCATATATGGCATTTATTCTGTTGAGATACTTTCCTTCTATACCCATTTTATTGAGAGTTTTTATCATGAATGGACGTTGGATTTTGTCAAATGCTTTCTCTGCATCTATTGAGATAATCGTGTGATTCCTATTCCTCATTTTTTTAATGTAGTGTATCACGTTTATTGATTTGCAGATGTTGAATCATTCCTGCATCCCTGGAATAAATCCCACTTGATCACGGTGTATGATCCTTTTAATGTATTGCTGTATTTGGTTTGACAGTATTTTGTTAAGGATTTTCGCATGTGTGTTCATCAGTGATATTTGCCTGCAATTTTCATTCTTTGTGTTGTCCTTGTCTGGTTTGGTATCACGGTGATGTTGTCCTCACAGAATAAGAAAGGAAGCATTCTGTCTTCTTCAATTTTTTGGAGTAGTTTGAAAAAAGATAGGTGCTGAATCTTCCTTGAATGTTTGGTAGAATTCTCCAGAGAAGCCATCTGATCTTGGCCTTTTGTTTTTTGTAAGGTTTTTGAATATCGCTTCAATCTCTTTACTTTTGATTGTTTTATTCAGATTCTCTTGTTCTTGATTCAGTTTTGGGTAGTTGTATGAGGCTAAGCATTTTTCCATTTCTTCTAGGTTATCCAATTTGTGGGCTTATAGTTTTTCATAGTATTCTCTTATAATCTTTTGTATTTGTGCAATATCAATTGTAATTTCTCCTCTTTCATTTCTAATTTACTTATTTGAGCCTTCTCTCTTTTTTTCTTGGTGAGGCTAGCTAGGAATTTGTCAATTTTGTTTATTTTCTCAAAGAACCAGCTCTTAGTTTCATTAATCCTTTCTACATGTATTTTTGTCTCTATTTCATTTATTTCTGCTCTAATTTTCATTATTTCCCTCCTTCTGCTGAGTTTGGGCCTTGTGTGTTCTTTTTCTAGTTCTGTTAAGTGTAGTGTAAGATTACTTATTTGAGGGGACAGCCCCGTGGCGTAGTGTAGTGGTTCCATTCATGCTTTGGCGGCCATGGGTTTCACCAGTTCCTCACTTTCAGGGTGCGGTGGTAGGATGGGTGCCCATTGCAGGCTGGAAAGTGTTCACGTGCATGCACAGGGCTGCTGAGGAAGGGGAGGGAGTACTCAACTATCTCCACTACTTCTCAGACGGGCAGTCAATCCACCTTCAGATGTATATCTGCGTGGGTCTCTCAGCTATCTTGTTGTGTTGTGTGGGTTTCCTCTATTGGTCAATGGATGTCCATTTAGTTGCAGCTCAAAGGGGGAGAGAAAAAGGCAACAGCTCACTCTGGGAATTAGGTTTCAACATATGTATTTTGTAGGGACATAAATAATCAACCCATTGCATACATACACTGCACACTTCTGCGATTCTTTTATCCTTCTCATCAGCAATATATTTAAACTTTAGAAACAGGTCTTTATTAAGATAATAGTGGAGAGATTTTAAACTCCTTCAATGATCACAACTGAATTTGAGTCATTCAAATACCTAAGAGAATAAAGTGGGGAAAAATTTTGCTCAAAATATACTTAACCACTACGTGACTGAAAGAACTCCTTGAAGCCTAGGTGTGAGCGTGAGGCTGAGATTATTGCCTGAGAGTAATAGTGAAAATATTCCTCTTATTGAGATTAAGTTCCTCTATAATAGAGCTTTATTGCTGTACCTACTTGGTAACTAACATAAAAATAGTTTAAAAAAATTAGTCTCATCATTTGAAAACAAGTGGTCATTTGATCAAGCTAATGGCAAGTAAATTTAGGGCCAATAAAAGAAAACATTTAAAATAAAAAGTATTAAGCCTTTAGACATCGTTGCCATGAGAATCCCATAAATGAACTATTTTTATATTTGGCTGACTTTCAACCAATTATATATAACAACCATTGACACATAAAATGTATTCACGAGAAGATGTCTGGATTTCCACAGACCTTAAGAGCTAAATGATCAATAAAGCAATGAGCTTTATTTTTGCTACAGGCCAATGGAAAACACACTCTGCCACTCTTGTAAGGAATTCAGGATTCAAGATTTATACACTTATGACTAAATTTTAAACATTATTTTAGGAGTCCACTCTCAGTATACTTGACTTGTTCCATTGGTCTTGTAACATTTTTTTTTTCATTTGTTCACTCATTCCTTCAATAATTCATCTATCCATCCAGCATGGTTATTGTAGTAGATAGCCTCTAAGTGGTCCCCAAATAATCTCCACATCTTGATATTCATGCCCTTGTGGAACCCCTTCCTCTTGTGTACCAGCTGGACCAAATGACTCACTTCTAATGAATAGAATATGGTAAAAGTGATGTCACTTCCAAGATTAATTAGAAAAAGATTATGATAACTTCCAATAGACTCTTTCATTCTCTTTCTCTTTTGGAGCCCTTATTCTGGGGCAAGGAGGATAGCATACTATAAAGTAGACCCATGGAAAGGCTCATGTGCCAAGGAGCTGATGTTTCTGGCCAATTACCAGTGACAATCTAAGAGTAGCCAACAGTCAAATAAATGACCTTGAGAGTGGATCCTCCCCACTGCAGCCCTGAGATAATCACAACTTTGGGCAAGACCTTGACTGTAGCCTCATGAGAGATCCTAAATCACAGACATCCCTAAGAGGTATCTAGATTCCTGACTCAGAGAAATTGTGAAATAATAAATGCTTGTTGATTTAAGCTGCTAAATTTTGGGCTAATTTGTTACACAATAGATAAATTTCACAGTTAAGTACAAGAACTCTGAAGTCAAATGACCTGTGATGGATTCCTGGCTCCATAATTCATGGTTTCTTTACCTTGGAAAATTTATAAACTCTTTGTATCATTGTCCTTTTTTTTTGAAACAGAGATAATAATAATAGCTGTCACATAGAGTTCTTTTGAGTTAGAACTGAAATAAACACAAAGAGCTTAGAGCAATGCCTGATCAACAGCAGGCACTTTTATGTTAGCTATTGATGCTCATTCATTTGAACAATAATATTAAGAATATAAGAGACTACTAACTAACGTTGGAAAATTGCTCAGGTGATGTAATAAACTAGGGTTCCAGTATCTTTTCACTCATTCAACAAATATTTACTAAGCACCAATTCTGCATCAGCAGGTGCCTTGACTCGGTAGTGAACAAAACAGAAAAAAAAAAAGATACCTGCATTCAAGAATATTACTTTCAAGGAAAAGAGATAGGAAATAAAAAATAAACACAATAAATAAAGTTTAGGATGTGTTACACAGCGTTAAGTACTATAGAAAAACATTAGAAGACAAAATAAGAGAAGGGAAAGGATTGAAAGTGTTGTGTAAAGGGGTCTGAAATTTCAGTTATGGTGGATTGAGAAAGCCTCATTGATAAGGTGACTTTTGAATAAGAACCTGTAAGAAGTGAGAGAGCTAGTTATACAGCAGGAACGATATACAAAATTCAACAATCTGTACTGCTCATGACAGAGGCTGAAGTTCACATAAGTTTCCCAGGTGAAGTGAAAAACAAAAGGTCCTAAATCAGGAGAAAGGCTGTCACTGTGGTTGAAGCAAATTAAAAAAGGAGGAATGATAGATGTGGCTGGCAAATTAACAGGGACCTAGATCATCCAGAACCATGTAGGTTATAATTAAGATTTTGGCATTTACTCTAAGTGACATGGTAAACCTATGGAGAATTTTGACTATGAATCATGATCTGATTTATAAATTGACAGGATCACTGTGGTTGCGGCATTAAGGATTATCTGGAAGGATCCAGGATAGAGTCAGTGAGGCTACTAAAAGTAAAGATAACACTTTTTGGCTAGAATGTGGCTGTGGAAGTAAGATTAGTGAGAATTTTTCAAATTCTGGGAATATTCTGAAGGTAGAGGCAATAGAATTTGTTAGTAGGATGTGGGAAGGGAAAGAGCAGGCAAGTAGGCAAGTATGATTGCAAGATTACATATACACACACGTGCATGTATATACACGTGTGTATGTCTGTATATATAATAAAGTATATATAATAAACGATATAGTATATGTATTATCATATATCATATAGTATAATATGTACACTGTATACTATTTTATACATATACTTTATACATGTATATATATATTCTTTTTTTTTAACTACCTTAATTTTATTGTATTTTAGTTTAGTTTAGTTTTGTTTTTGAGGAAGATTAGCCCTGAGCTAACATCTACTGCCAATCCTCCTGTTTTTGCTGAGGAAGACTGGCCCTGGGCTAACATCCATGCCCATCTTCCTCTCCTTTATATGTGGGATGCCTGCCACAGCATGGCTTCCCAAGCGGTGCCGTGTCCGCGCCTGGGATCTAAACCTGAGAACCCCAGGCCATTGAAGCTGAACGTGCGAACTCAACTGCTGCACCACCAGGCCAGCCCCTAAATATATATATTCTGAGGAAGAGGAATAGTGGTGCTGCTACTAAGTGAAAACAGGAGGATTGCAGGAGAAGCTGATTTGAGGGAGAATATGAGGAGCAATCAAATGCCAAGGACAGGGTAGTGGGAGCTGCTAATTCTAGTGTAGACAGTACAGGCGTGCATTATTTGAGGGGCAGTGGTTCTCAAACACTCCTGAGCATCTGGTGTAGGGCTTAGGAATGTGCATTTCAAAAACTTCTCAAACAATATTGGAGCTACTGCTCCAGGGGCCACACTTAGAGACAATTAAGGTAGAATATTTTAAAAACAATAATAAAAAGTCATTTTGATAATTATTATCATTTATAATATTTGGGAAAAAATATTCCTCCTCCTAAAAATAAAATGAATCTTTGGTTTAGTTTATAAATATTTGCTATAGTTTCTGTATAATTTTAGTAATTAGTGTATGAACTTCCAATTAGCCCATTTTTCTTACACAGTTTTTATATACATTGTGTTCTACATGGAAATTAATTAGTGAAAATCTGTTACACTATCAGTCTCAGAACTCATTTACTCAGCTATGCATATTTGTTTAAAGGGTAAGTTTGTAATGGTACAGAATTTATCCCTACATATTTTGTTTTTAAATATAGTTTAAAATGCTATTTTTAAAATTGCATTTTCTAATTATTTATTCCTATTATATATAAAAAATTTATATTCCTACATATTAACCTTGTATACTGAAACCTCGTAAAATTCCTTTATTAGTTCTAAATTTGGAGGTATATTTCTTAGGATTTTCTACATTAACAATCATCACTTGTTAACAAAGTCACTATATTTCTTGATTTCCAATCAGTTTGGCTTTTTTTCTTGCCTAATTTCATCAGCCAAGATCTCTAGTACAATATTGAGAGCACATATATTTTATTATTCCTGAAATTAAGGAGAAAATAATCAATTTTATACTATTAAGCATGATATTGTAGGTTGAGCTATTTATATTTTCCTGAAAATGTTTATCATGATTAAATGTTTAATGTTGTCGAAAGCTTTTTCTTCATCTCTTGAGATGATCATAGGTCTTTTTCCCTTTATATAGCAATGTGAGGAATTACATTGATTTATTTTTGATGTTAAACCAACCTTGGATTCCTGGGATAAACTCTTATGTATTGAAACATTTGATGTTTTAGTCTTTTGCGAAGAATCATTGAATCTATGTTTAAGAAGGATATTTGTCTGAATTTTTTAATGTCTTATCTGGACTTGGAATTATATTTATGATGATGAACTCATAAAATGAGTTAGAAAGTATTTCCTCTTCTACAATTTTTTAAAAGATTTTCGGTAAATTGTTATTATTTCTTCTTGAAATATTTGATACAATTCGCCAGTGAAGAACACTGGGCTTTTTATGTGTCGGGAGAGGTACTTAGTTATGAATTCAATTTCTTTAACACACATAGAGTTACTCGATTTTATATTTCTTCAGTTATATTGGGTTTTTTCATCATTTTATTTTTTTTACTTTGTTGAGGCCACATTATAGGAAACCTTTTGATATTATTCCAGAGATCTCAAAGTTTTTGTTATTTTTTCCTCAATTGGTTCCCTCTATGTTCTTCAGATTAGAAAATTTCTATAATTCTGTCTTTAAATTTGCTAACTTTTTCCCTTGTCATCTCTAATCTTCTCCAAGTTCATCCAGTATTTGTTTTTAATTTCAAGAATTTTATCTTTTGTGTAGAATTTCCTCTAAATTCTTTAAAATTTTTTCTATTTTTTTCTGAGATAGTCCATTTGTTCATTCATTATGAACATGAGGAGCCTAGGATCTTGTTGAATTCCAACATGGAAATCCAACCTAAAAGTTTCAACTTTTCTATGAAAAAGGTACAAATGTCTAATTTATTTATATCATTTTAATTTTGAGTCTCTGCTTTACCAACCGAAATAATATCCTAACAAGTATAGAATTTAGTACCTAGAAACCTAAAATATGTGGCATGGCTCAACAGTAGAACAGCAGGCATCTAGAACACAGTGTAGAGAGCTGGCGACTGCTACGGTGCCTGGGGTATCTTCTAGGGTAAACCATGTGCCAACAGAGACTATAATACTAGGTAAAATCTTTGGTAAAAACTAAGAATGTTAGTGCATGTGGCTGTTTTTTTGCTTTTACGAAAGTCTTATGAAAGAGGAATAAATTTGGTCTAAATCTAGGCGTTATGCAAGTCATTATGCAAGCAACTCTGGTAAGGATGCTATTTTGTCTGTAGTTTGAACTCCAATGACCGAAGTCTATAAAGACGGGAAAAAATCCTATCCCCCAACTGAGGCTGATACAAGAGATGATTCTCAAGAAATAAGATTATGCCCGTTAGTCTTTCTGAAGCATCTCCTAGCAATTTTTTTTTCTGCCAGATAGTGGGAGTTAGCCAAACAGCATACATAAAACAAAGGTCTTTTCCTTTATTTTCCACTCAAACCTATTGTTTCAGATGGCCCCAAGTAATGTGTGATTAAGTTGAGAGAGACTCTGACAGGCAGAGTACAAGCCTAGTAAATAAATGACCACAGATTTTCAACTTTGGAACTATTTCTAAATATCATTGCCCAGAATCCAATAGACAGGAAAACAGTAAGGTTTTGAAGAAATTATATTACCAAAATACCACTAGTTTTGTTTGAAGAAGCTTGTGATAGTTAAAGGGGCCCTCAAAACAGACTTGTTGAAAGTAAGTCGGGAAAACTGGCCTCAAGTAGGTCACATTCTTCAAAGCCCACTTCAGACAAGTTAGAGAAAATAATGGTTGAAGAATAATCTCACACTAGGTTAAGTTAGAAACCACAGAAGAAAATCGTTCAGGCTGTCACGCGGATGGCGTAATCAGTGGTAGGCACATGGGCTAACCAAGATTCTTATTCTAATTCTGGCGTAGGGGTTCTTAGCAATTTCTCCTTGATGGGACCTGGTTATTTCATTCAATGGTGAGAAGTATTTATCTCTCATTCTCTTAATGAGAGTTTAAATTGCAATTATTCTTTTCCTACTTACCCAATGATGTTGGGTATGTATTTAATTTATAGACATTCCCACCAAAAGGAAATCATAGACTTGAGAACTCCATATAACTCAGACATCAAGACTTTGGTATTGTCTATTTTAGGGTAGTGTTGAATGTATTCTCTGCGTAGGAACAAATATGTCCACAAATACTTGACTGAAAAGAAGTGCTAGCTTTGGGAGTTCTCATTTACGTGGAGACACAAATTTAGCTCAGTAATAACCACCCATAAAAACAAAAATCATTGCCCAGTTTCCTTTTTATCAAAGTGTTACCACATGTCCAATTTATTGAGAGACTGAATATACAAATGGACAATGACCAGATCATATATGGAAATAGAACTCTGACTCAAAATCTGCAGCAACCATCCTGGGAAGCCAAACCACAGTCTGCAGCAATTGGGCAAGAATAGGCAGGACTCACTCAACAATTGCCAGCTTATCTGCCTTATTCTCCTGCAACCAACTCAGGTGGCATATCTATGTAATCCAAACCAATCACATAAGATGTCCACATCTAGTTAGCCCGCCCCAACTTCTCCAGGCCAAGAGATCCAATCAGGGCTATCTTGAATCCTTCCCTTTCTTTTCACTATAAAGCTTTCTCATCTCCTTTCTGCCTTTGAGTGTCTGCCAAATGCAAGTGTTGATGGCTGACTCCCCTGTAAGAATAAATATCCTCTGTTTTATCTCATTTAGCTTATCTTTATTTCCACATTCTGTTCAATAGGAAACGTCAAGTACAATTCTGATTGGTTCCTCAAAAGAAATATGTTTTTTTTTCCTCTCTTTGTTCTTTCCCCTTTGCTACAGGCTGAACTGAGGCATGATACAGAGTGACTGCAGTAGCTAGAGCAGTCACATTTAACCACGAGATGTTGAGGTGGCAGATTGCACTGCCTTTGCTGTCTTTGTGGAGTAGAAACATTATACCAATTCAGACTCTACAGGAAACAAAATCCATTTCTATTTTGTTTAAGGTATTGAATACTTGGAAATCTTCCAGACCATATCTGATCTGACACAATAAATAATATAGAATTTGAAAAATACCATTTATTTTGAATTGAGATATAATTAACATATAATACAATTCATCATTTTAATGACACCATTCAATAAATATTGACATACGTGTATAATTATATAACCATCATGAAAATCAAAACATAGAACATTTTAATCACTCCAAATATTTCTACCATGGCTCTTTGCAGTTAGTCACCTGCCCACCTCCAGCCGGTATCAAGCACCAATCTGTTTTCTGGCTCTGATGTTGTTTTTGCCTTTCCTGAAATGTCATATAAATGGAGTCATGAAATATTTAGTCTTTTGTGTCTGGGTTCACTCACTTAGCACGATGCTTTTGAGATTCATTTATGTTATTGCATGCAAAAACGTGAAAATAAAGGGAAATTCATGGATATCAGTAAATAGTGGATCCAACTCCAGATACAAGTGAATATGATTTGTATGGTCATAGTCATTCTACAGACCACAGTGATCCCTGGGAGAGAGTCCCCAGAGCATAAAAGAGAACATTTAATAGAGTAAATTACACAAATCCTTACATTACATAAATAACAGGTAATGAACGAAGATGACACATCAAGAAATATCATTATAAACCATTATTTAGAGACACAGATTTAATCACCAATAGCAATAAAATTAGAAATACTTGCTACTGTATGTCTCTGTGGAGGAGGACTGAGGTGGCCGAGCTTGGATCATGGGACAACTGTTTTTCGTCATAACCCTTTGTGCATGTATTTTTACTCTAATAAAAGAAATAAATATTGGTAGTAAGAAAAAAGAAGTATGGCAAAAGATGATAGAGAAACATATACTGAATGAGAGGAAGCTGAGGAAATGAAGACATAAAGATAAAGAATAAAGGCTCAGAAAATTGGAAGAGAGCTCATGATGATGGTTTCTCAATTCAGATCTAAGTTTGGTGCAAGGGAGACTAATGAGTGAATTCAAAGAAATGGTTAGATCTGAGTAAGGGTAGAGCAGAAAAATCTGCCTTTTCTCTCTGGATTTAGGCCACTAGTTTTCACTCATTAACAGATCTTAAAACTAGTTTCACAAAGACAATCATAAAACTGAGCCTTAGCACTAAAAATAAAAACAAAGCTTCACCAGCATGTCACTCTTCCATCAGAGGGAGTATCCACAGCCCTGGATCGTATACTGAGTGGCTGAGGGGAGGCTTTCTTAATAGAAATGTGAGGGGGAGAAAAAGACATTTCTAACAATAGGCCAACAGGCAGACGCCAGTAACAGGAGCAGTTTCACGTCTGGGCAAACATCAAGAACCACAAGGGATGAATTAGGCTCATGGAATAGGTTCAAAGCAGAGGACAGTAATAAAGGTGTGTACTGCTTCCAGCTATGGTCCTGGGGAACTGTCTGATGTTAAACAGGAAAAGTATTGATTGTAAGGACCCGGAGGAGAAATTTAGAAAAGGAAATAGATTTTGTTGATCAACTCCAATTTATTGATCCAGTGGGACTTGATCCCATGCTTGTTGATCAAGCCCTGATTTCTCTTCTCAGTAGCTGAACAATCTTGAACAAATCATTTCCTTCTGTGCTTTAGTTTCCTCTTAGGTTGCTTGGATAGCAATAACAAGATTAGCTAAACTAACACTAATAATAATATCTAAAAATATATATCTATTTACCATGTGCTAAGCACTATTTGTATTTTATTTTATGTATAAATTTAGGCAGTCTTAAGGACTTTGTAGCTCCTGAATTCTGGTTTTATAAAGCTGAACTGGAGAATTGAAAAGTGGTAGTATCAGGGGCTGACTTTGGGGATTTATCAATTTTGAAAAAAGTATCCTAGCCTAAACCTTATTCAATTGTCACAATTAAGTCCCTCCTATATAGTATCCTATATTTGCAAGATTCAAATGCCTTCAGGATCCAAGGTGATAATAAAAATTTGTGGGGTTAATGAATATAAGCCTATAGGCATTTAGGAAATAGTCCCTAGTCTACAAGCATTCTGATTCAAACAATTTAAATCAGTGTAGTAATAAGGCAAAAATAAACCTGAAAACTGTAATTGGACTGTGGGCATCAAGTTTTTTATTTGATCTAAATCTGTTTATCTATCTATCATCATCATCTCTCTATTAGTTAATTTCCCTATAAATCTCTGTAATGGATTCTCTTGGTGACTCATTCAGATCCGCTTTACCGTGATGGTGCACACACCCCAGACTCTGTGGGTATAGGCTACTCATGGCTCACAGTAGCCTCCTATTCCAAAGAAATATTCTTAGGCAAATAAAAGCCATAGTATATAGCCAGTGATTGAGTGATTAAATGGGAGTACAAAAGATTGATCCTCTAGCTCAAAGAGAGGACTAACTCTGTGAGTTGTGTTCCAGAGCTTCCCCACATGATCGGGGTGAGGCAAGTCTCGAGCTGGACTACATACTTGCTTAGCTTTTTTCCCTGGCTTTATACTGTGTCCATCAATCCTTTTCTCTTGGGAACATCTCTTCAACAACTTGAACAGAATCTACATCTCAGGCTCTTCTCAGTTATTCAACTTAACCTCACATTTTCCTCGGAGAGCATACCATATCTTTCTATTACTGGGACTAAGCACCTAGAATGAAACACATCTAAAATTAAAACAAATAAAGCTAAAACAAATTGTCTACATACTAACTTACTAAAATACAGCCTCGAGAGGTAAAAAGAAGTTACTTTATCATAATAGCTTGTGCTAAAATTGGAAGTATAACCTCACCTTCCTTTCTCAGTTCAAAAATAAGTTCTAAATGTCATGGAATTGTAGAATGTTTTCTTGGTGTGAATTTGAACTTGAGGTTCTTGCAAAAACTCAGTATTCAATTAATCTGTCTACAAAATGGAGTAATTCATGAAACATATCAATAATCATAAGAGAACTTATGGAGGAATCAAAATGCATGTTTATATGTCAGTGAAGAAAAGAATAAAAATATCTGGAGAACATTATGTTCATAATGATTCTCAATCTCATAATAATAAACAAAGACTTCTAATCCACCTGTAATTCCCTCCAAAGTGCTTGAGACCACATTAATTCTTAATAAACATACATAACTATTTTCCTAACAATTCCCACTTATGAGGCAAGTGCCAGAGTCCCTGTCACATTTTGAATAATGTTTTATTGCTATAACATACAGAGACAAGATTAGGTGGTAAATCGATTTCTCAGTGCACTTACTGAAATTTTAAATTCACAACTAGTGATATATTCCACAGTAGAGTGTGACCAATATAATTTGACTTTATAGAGATGGAGTTTAGAGAGCATTTGATATATATTGTCTTTAGAAGCAATCGCTAATTTGTTACTAATCTATATAATAGGACAACGCTGTGCCTACCTCTCCTAAAAGAAAAATACTAACGTCTACAATTTTTAATATTTCATTATATTGTTTTATACAAACACTCCCATATTGAAACATTGAAAAAGACACATCACATGAAATTTGAATCCAACCCTTTTTAAACATAGTGAAATATTACTTCATACAGCATGCTTCGGAGTTAATAGGCATGAGTTATATAAATTTATCACACCAAAAATAGTACACCATTCACAGTAACAATATGCTTGCTAAAGAAATGATGTCTTGGATTTCTTAAAAAAGGCGTAATGATGCTTTTAAAAATTCAATAACTAAATGGGAAGGCCAGAAAAGAATCAGTGGTGTAGGATCTCTCTCCATAGCCAGGTATATTGCAAGTTAATTTTCTATTAGTTTGCCTTATTGTTTGTTTGTCCTTGTCAAAAACAGAATCACATCTTTAGTTGGAGCATTTAAAATTAAATACTAAACCTGAGGGTCAGAAATATCTATGTACCTATTTTAACTTTCTAATGGGAAGAAGATGGTATTGAACTAAATAAGGAGAAAGTGCAAATTTTACTTTCTAGGTTAAAAAAAAATTGGGAGGAGGATATTGAAAAGTGTCAAGGAAAATGATAAAAACTGAAATGGGGCCCACTGTCAAAGTTTAACTGTATTGAGGCCCTTTTAGGCTAAAGAAAAGAAAACTTTAGTGTGAATTACTTTCCCCCATAAGTAAAGGGTTTATTAGGCAATGATTATCACATGTTCTCCATTTCCATGAAAAGTCTTAAATTAGTGTGGCAAACATTTATATTAGGTATATCTATGAAGTACTTAACTGCCTGTCTTTATGGCAGAAATATCATGAGAACATCCCCAGGGAGAGAATAGACTGCGCGCCCTAATAGAAAAACATTTCTACCTACCAGCCTACAGCAGTTGAACAAAATGGATTCTCAAATCTCTTTCACTTCAAGATTGTATATATATATACTTTTTTCCGCAGAAATTACATTAAGAGCTGCATCCACAGAGGACACAGCAGGTAGGGTGCCATACAGACTCTTCCTTCCACAGCTATACCAGTCATTTCTTTCTTTGACCTGCTAATTTAAAAAAAAGGAAAAATTAACTTTTCACTGTATCTCAGTAATGCACAGTTTCTACAGCCATCTTAGTAAACAGAAAACCTCCAAATATGAATTCTTTTTTGATACAGGAGTAAAACTCTAGCTAGCATAAAAATCAATGTGTTCTGTGCTGTGTTATGAAGCTGTCAGTAGGGTCCCCATTGTTGAAAGATGATTTTTTTACTTCATTATACATTGGTCTTTTCATTAAATTTCAGCATTGGGACAAACTTATTGTTAGTCGTGAAAGTTTGCAGTGAAGAGTGGAGGAGTAGAACGAAAGGCATTTTCATGGATCAACAATGATCCAGGGGCAATCTTATGGAAATCTCCCTCCCACCATATGTTGATTTGAGTCTCAGATGAAATTGTGCAGAGTAAATTATTCAACTTGAGGAAAAACAAGTTCATTTTTGATAGAAGAAAAAAAAATTAAAATGGAAAGGAACTAAGTTTATGGATTACTATATGTGGCAAAAATGTTTTATATTAATTGCCTCAGGAATTATTCATGATGTCTCTTGTCTGTTGGGTTATTCCTGTCTTTTCTAAAAGAAGCACAGCCTTTCCTTTAGTTGTTCTCAGGCAGTGAAATGGGATAGGTGCATATACTGTGGCCTTCAAGTGTCCTAGCACAACAGTCTTCTGATCTTTTCTCTAAAGTGGCTCATGTCCCCCTAACCGAGGATGAGGGCAGTAGCATAACAGTGAAATTAAATGGGTAGAGATTTCTGGTCTGGGACCATAAACAAATGTAAGCCACCAATCCTTTTGAAATCTATTCACAAAATCCACTGGTATGATAGCAATTATATAACCCCTGACTCTTCTAAAGTAAAATAAAATAAAATAAAAAGTCCTGATTTGTAGTGTTTACCATTTTCTGTGATGTAAATATTCCCAACCATGTTGATTTCAAGCTAACAGCATATCACTGAACACTGGAAAAAATGTGCATTAGTGTACCATTGTATTTTATTTATAATATACTGAAACAATAAAATACATAACCTCAAGGGTATAGATAATAGCAAAATGCCTCTTTAAAAATAATTTATTAAAATGAACATTTATATAATTTAATTTTTAATGGTTTGAAAATTTCCTGAAAATTTAAAAACTGGTTCTTATGAGCCAGTACAAGCTGGCTCCAGCAGACTGTTGGATACAATCAAATATATGTGTAAATATGTACACGTGCTGTGTGTATATGGATCTTCATTCAAGCTGCTCTCTTATAAGCAAACCATTGTAGTTAGCCTTATATCTAGGGCTATCACTCTAAGGTCTGTAAATTTCAACTACTTTAGGAATAATCTGGCCCCCAGATTTAAAGAGATGGGTCACTATTAAATAGTTTTTTGGGGGGAGCCTTGCTTGAATGCTTAGGGGATAGTCCTCAATGCTCCTTATCAAGATAGAGCGCTACATTTCCAAATGTCCACTGCCTCGTGCCGCCTAAACTAAAGTTAGGATACCTGAGGGCACATGACGTAGCTGACATTAGCCAAAATAATACGCTTAATTCTCAGATGATTCTTCTATCTCAAATTCCTAGCTGGGGTCTTATCTTGGTGTGCCGTGGTAAAACTCTTGGCAAGTATCACATTTAACCCAATCAAATTTTTTCTATGAAACAAAATCCTGGTTGTTTGTTTCATTCCCACTTGGCCTTATTCTACCTTCAAATGCCCATGTGAACAACAGGATTTCCTAAGCAGATGGGCACACTCTCCTCAACAACAAATGACATGACATCACACAGGAAGCGGAGGAAGAGATTTTGACTCCTTTTCTTTTCCTTTTCCTTTTTTTTTCTTTCTTTTTTTTTTTCCACTGAAGCCTCCATCAAAAAGTGCAATGGTTCTAGTGTTCTCTGTGACCTGATTTCCACCCACGAAATTAGATTTAGGGAAGGAACATGGCGTAAAAATCAGACTCTTAAAAATTATCATATGTATAAATATATATATATTTCTATGAAGGTGAAGATCACAAAAGTGAAATAATGCATTCCAAGGTTCTGATGCTTGAACCCAGGTATGCCTGGTTCCAAAGCTCGTCCTGCCACTCCTCTTAGTTCTGAATTAAATCTCAAAATCCAATGAGCACCGGACCCAGGGGTTTAGCAGTCGTTGCTTAAAATATCAGCCCCCAAACATTCCTCTATTTCAAAGGATTTCAATCAAATCTCAAATTAAAAACTTGCAGTTACTTTCAAGGGAGAAACACTGTGGGAGAATACTACTAATATGAAATAATGCTAATAGTAGATGAAATGAAGCAACTGAAATTAATTCATTGACCAAAAAATCAATCGATTTATCATTTGTTGACAAGAATATTCCTATTGCTTCACTATCCAGTTCAAATTGTGCAAATTATATATAGAGATATGGTCCAAGACAGTGTTTTTCAAAAGTTTTAGAACATGTTTCACCCTGGAATATGGACACTATGTTATAACTGAGTACACGTGCGCACACACACACACACACACACACACTGAAAGAAAAGTTGTGCAAAGCAATGCTTGCCCTTGTTAGGTGAAATTTTCCAGATTTTATCTATTCTATTTTACTCATTTGACAATATTGTTCTGACCCACTAAATTGGTTTAACGTCTACTAATAGATTACAAACCAAAGTTTGAAAATCATTTATGTAATGTACGCAACTATTAATAGTTCTGCTAAAATTTTCTACCCGATTTTAAAACTGATCTTAAGTAAATAAGGTCTGTATCTCCGGGTACATCGCTTCACCAAATCACACAAATAGAGATGAAGAAATTCTACGAATTATCTAGTGTTAGTTGCTTCATTTACATGCAAACATAGTGTTATTTGTTTTTATTCTGCCTAAGCAATTCACCAAATCCCTTTTAATTTTTGAGAACTTTTATTGATATGCAATTGTTCCTTTTATTGAGCAGAAATGTTACCATCTGAAATATTCACTGTCTCATCCTCGAGCTGAACTCTGGGGTCCCATAGAACTCTTCTTTTCCTTTCCCGCCCCACAATTGCTCAAATATTTGAAGAAATCGTTACTGTGCTGTCTTATTTATTTCTTCCAGAATAGAAATATCCCAGTTATTTAATATCCTGCGTTTGTCATGGTCTTGAAAATCTTCATCCTCTTCATCATTCTTTGAATTCACTCTAACTCATTTATGTTTTAGTTAAAGCACTTGGCACAGAGCTGAATACAATTCCTAAGGGTTGTCTGTAACTCGCTTAACTCTAACTTGGATCTTAAGATCCAAAACATTTATTCAGAGATTTCTTTCATATCCTCTTTAGCTCCATTTTTAAGTGTGAAAAATTTATTATGGGACGTAAAATGCAGACTTCAACTATGAATTTAGATTTGGTCTTTGAGGAGATTTTCAAATAGTGCATGCGAAAAAGAATTCCTAGGCTGCTCAAAGTTGATAGATTATGTCAGCCAACATCTGATCTTTCTCCAAAACACATACCTCAATAGGATCTATTATAGGTCTGACAGTTTAAGCAGAAATGAAAATCTAGAAGAGTGACCTTCAATTTTCTCTTCTCCTTAAAAAAAGAAAAGCAATAAAAATCTCTCATTTACTTAAAGACTCTAGTTTTGGGTGAGAAAGGGTTTGGATGAAGTGGATCTATGACGTTGGTGGTGCTGGATAGTGAACTGAATTGATACATAATTACAAGAATTAAAAGAATGAGATTAGCTTTAAAGGACTAATCAAACTTTAGTGAGAGTGACCAGGAGACCTGAATCATATCACCTTTTTGTCATTCATCCAACACCTATTTTTGAGTACCTAATTGTGTGGTTTCTTGTTGGTTCTCATCTAAGCCCAACTTTTTTTGGTTAGAACTTGCTAACTACTGGAGGACTGATGAATATCACCATTTTCAGATAAGTCTACTGTTTTGAAGTCTTTCTTTTAGGAATCTATACTGGTCTGAGGGGGTCGTTATGTTATTTCTTTTCTAGGAAGTAAATTTTACCTGGGGATAGCTTGAAATATAGTTTCTTCTTCCTTCCAGCCAAAATTAACTACAAGATTGCACCATTCCAATGCCTTTTCCAAATTCAATTTTTTCCAACTCTCAGTTTCACATGCCATAATTTAAATGCCATGAGTCACTAGGTCCAAAAAGAACAATTAAATAAGCATTGGAGTGGGAATTGGATTTTGGTAGAGTTATAGATATTCAAAGAACAACTCTGATAAGCAAAGTACTAACTTTTCCTAATAGACAAAGACTCCCTGACTATATCTTAGGCTTTATGGGAAGAAATCATGGTTGAAAAGAAAGTTTTGATGGTTCTATGTGCAGAAAAAATATGTGTTAGTTTCTATGTTCTTATTTTAAAAAAGGGAGGACAACTTCATTAGCACACAATACATAGGAATAAATGTTGATATACTACAATGTACTAAAAATGCATTTCACTTCCTTTAAGTATAGTATAAACAGAATGGACAAGGAACTGTATCCTAAGGCATGGTCTTAGTCACCAAGAGAGAAAACAAGCAACCAACAATAGGTGGTAGTGCCTTTCCTTCCCTTCACTTTTCTTTCTCTCTTCCTTGATGTAAGAACTGAGGTGACTTTTTTCCCACTTTTTTGAGGAAGACTGGCCCTGAGCTAACATCTGTGCCCATCTTCCTCCATTTTATATGTGGGACATCTGCCACAGCATGGCTTGATGAAGTCCGTGCCCAGGATCCAAACCAATGAACCCTGGGCCACTGAAGCAGAGCATGTGAATTTTACCACTACGCCACTGGGCCAGGTCCTGAGTTGCCTCTTTTTTAATCAAAGCTACTAACACTTCAGATCTGTTATTTCAATTTAACTTCCATGCCCCTTCCTTTCCAAAATCCCCAGGCCCCTAGATTGTGGTCCTATTCTGGTACCAGTCTTCCAGATTTCGAGCTTTGGATATTCTTCTCATTTTTTGGTGGCTCTTCACACCATCATCCTAGTCTGCAGCATTATTTATTCCCCCTTTTTCCTTCTCTCCTTCTTATAGATACTGTCATACTTTTTCAGGAAGATGGTTGAAGATGAACCAGAGGCTATAACTTCTTGCCTCCTATCTTAGAACTACCAGTTATCCACTGGTGAACTATTAATTAATGTTCTAAATTATAGCTAATGAACCAAACTGACTTTAGCTATAGAGTTCTCTCCCAAGAATGCAGTGACTCCGGGATAGAGTGTAAAATATTCTCTCTGCCTGTATGAAGTATGAAATGTAATTCAAACAAACAAAATTGATGGATTACCCAGAATACTACTTTAAAGAATTCCTGTACATAAACTTAAGTTTGAGCCAGTGAATACTTACTACACATTGTACCATGATTCTTAGATTATACACAATAATATACCCTTTTTTGTCCCTATTTGCTTTCCCATCCATTTATCTTATTTCCCTTGTTCTGCCCCATATCCCTGCAAACTACATTGACCTAGTACCTTTGTATATTCTCTTTTAAATTAGATTTGATAAATGAGAGGCAGTGGCAAGAGACTGAAGGCAGGAATTTTGTGCCCTCACTCTCTCTGTTTTGTGTTGAATCTCTGGCATTCTACATTTTCATTGTAGTTTAAGCGCTCTCCCCTGCCCTCCATGAGCAGCCCTTCCTTCTGTGGCCTGGAAGCCCTCACTGCTGTTTCAACTCCTTCTAAGGGAACTGAGATTTGAGGTTTTGGTAATATTCTTTCCTCTTGTCCTTCCATCTCTGGAAAGGTAAGAACTACTATTGTTAATCTGGGATTACTTTACCTTTTTTTCGATATTGATCTCATGAGATTTTTAGTTACTATTTTCATTTATTGCATCTATTGAACTAATTGGAGTAAGATTTATTTTTCTGGTCTGACCTCATATGAGACATTTTAAAGGGGATCCGAATACCTGAGTGAATCTATGTGAGCTGCTGGGTTTCAATTTCGATCAGATTACTTGGCAAAGCACTTTCAAAGTTAACTCTGGAATGTTAGGAAGAAGGATATTTCTCCGCTGTATTTCTGCTCTCCTAGCAGGATATACAAAAACTTTCATTTATCTAAATAAGTGGCAGAACTTATACTAGAACCTATTATGTCAACAGCTCAATGCAACTCTTAAAATAACTTTTAGAGGGTGAGCTCATAAGGTCTTATCTCTGACTAAAATATGTCTGATTTTATGACTGATACATCTAGCTTTGTGATATTAAGAGAGAGTTTGTCATCTCTGTGCCTATTTTCTTATCTATGAAATCAGAAAGATGTCTATTAAAATACTGTTTCAATCATAATTAATTAACAGGTTTGTAGGAACTTTGAAAATAATAATGTGCCAAAGAAATTTAAGACAGCTAAATGATTAAATGTCCATAAGAAAAGAGAGAAAGTTCTTGACCTTATAACTATTCTTATTCAGCTTAATCCTTCTAAAAGAAGAAAATAAGTGATTTTATAGTCTACAAGGAAAATTTTCACATAATGTTACTTAAAAGGTATCTGGCAAATCTCTAATTTTGTAATCTGTCTTGTCTGCATGATGATTTTTATCCTATTTAGCCCTTATGTCTATATTATTCAAAACCACTTTTCAAGGTCCATCAAAATTCAAGAAGTTATTTGATAGTTTTTTTAAATGCATTTAACTAAATGCTCAAAGTTCTGCTTTTTAGACCAAAGTAGATTTACAGTGCATCTACCAAAGAGAGGAAGTCATTTATTCCCTAAAGACAATTTCATCGACCAGTATACAAAATCTCTCTACCAGACTTTATGAGTCGTTTATCCAGTGCATTTTACCTAGTATGGTACTTGTCACATAGTAGATATCTCAACTAAATTTTAGGATTTTATATAGAAACATCTTACCCAAATTGATAATTTGGAAGTTACATATGTAAACCTCTGATGCAATGTCCTAATCCTTGTATTAGCTGACTGTGCACGTATATTAAAAAATGTGGATCCTTTGAATGCCCTCAGTTACATCAACTTTTAGGAAGGTGCTCTTCAGTATGTTCTGGTCAATTTAAGTGTATTGCAGTGAAATTCAGCTAAAGTCCCTTCCTGCCCCTGATCTGGGAAAGCCTTGATCACGTGCTGTATCTCTGGGCCAACAAGTTGGAATTTTTGGGCCATTTTTGCTCTATCTCAGTGGTCTATGTATTAGTAAACAAGGAAACAACAGTTTTGAGGTGGAAAGTAGAATGTTTAATCAAGGACACTGATGGTTTTTGAGCCTTACAGGAACTTTCATTTTTTCCTCCTTTTGACTTTAACATCCCTCATAGCCAAATAGCTGAAGAAAGGCATGGAAGGTTTCTTAGACTTGCTAATATCTCATTCCCTACAGGCTGTTAGCTTCCATTGACCCTTATTTTTTGAATCTTAGATGCCCTTCTATTCTGACACTTGTATACCAAGGCGTTATATACAACTACCTGCTATACTGACACTGGGGCCATCGTATACAAACCGCTTTGGACCTGGAAGTGGCAATCTGCTCTGTGCTCCGTCAACTTCCCCAGCCATAGTCTAGTTTCACGATCATTAAGACAATATAAATTATAACTCAAATATACTGAGCTTTTAAGTAAAAGCTTAAAATTTAAGTAAAATAATGTAAAATAAAATTTTCACTATTACCAAAAAATAGATGAAATACACAGCTTAATTGTAGCCAACCTCGACAACTGTAGGTCTTGCTTGGAAAAGCAATTCTTACTTTAAAAAAAAAATGAATTGGCTGCAGTTTCCAAGCAGCAGTTGAGTAGGTTTGGATAGAATTTTCTGCTGCTGTTGAGTTTAATCTCATGATGTCCTAATTTACCTCTTCACTCCCTCCTTCCATTGTGTCTTTCAGATTCACCATGATAACAGTTTTTCTATTCTCTTCTTCTTCCATAGTTTCTCCTCTCTCATAATTTAGAATCCCCTCTGCTTTGCCTAATAATCTGTCCACTCTCAGAGGAAAGGTTATGTATTTAACCTGATGCATCTCTTTGATTCTTAGAAGTGCCACCAGGACTTCATTTTCCAGAAAATATCAATAATTTTTTTTTAAGTTCCTGGATGTTGGAAACAAAAAAAAGATTTGTTCACTTCTCTAGGATGCCTTAGAGAGGAGCTAAGCATAAGGAATAAAACATAGCTGTGGAAGATTAAAGATGTCTTCAAATTCGTTGCCACTCCTCCACCTGAGAGATGAGGTCTAATTTTCCTTTAATCTGGGTTGACCTTAGAGTCTTGCTTGATCAATATAATATGGGAGGAATGTCACTCTGACATTCTGAGGCTGAGTCATAAAAAGGCTTACACATCCTGCCTAGGTTTCTTGGAATACTTGCTCTTGGAGCCCTCAGCTACCATATAAGAAATCTAGCTACCCTGCTGTAGAGATCAACTGAGAAGCCCAGAGACTACATGGAAAAAAAGAAGGACCCAACTGTGCTTGGTCTTCAAGCCATCCCTGCTAAAGTGTCAGATATCTGGGTGAAGCCATCTTGTACCACCCAGACCACAAGCTAAATACCACTAAGTGACTCCTGTCAATGCTGTGATGGAGCAAAAGGATCCCCCTGCCGAACTTTTCTTGTTATCACACAGCCACAAAATAATGAGATATAATAATATGATTGTTGCTTTAGGCTGCTAAGATTTGAAGATAATTTGTTATGGAGCCATAGATAACTGGAACACAATTCAACATCAAAGGCATTTGCTGAGCTCATTGGTCGGATGGCCAATGACAACAGCAAGGTTGCTGTCAGAACATTTATTACCTATTACCATGATGCAGGTTGTATTTTCTGTTTAATGATTCAAAATACTGTGAGTCTGGAACAAATTATCTTGGAGTATCGAAATTCCTAGTTATAAACATTTAAAATATAAGCCATCTTATATTCATTTCATTCTATTTTATAATTATTATCAATTTCTTTAAGAATCTTTTTTGAAATCAATAACTGTGGTAGATCTGGAATGAGGAACAACTATGTGTAGTAGGAAAGTAACACTATTCAGAAACTCCAACTTCCATTCAAAAATCTCCCTAAGGAACAAATATGGGGTGTGTGTGTACGTGTGTGTGTGTGATGGATGTCTGTGTTTATTTATTTATCGACTTAGTTAGTAAGTTAATTTAAAGCCAAAACACAATCTCAGTCTTACTAGGTCTTAGGTTCTCTGGGAATACAACATTTTTCACAATCTTTCATTTTTAATTTTTATGACTATGTCTGCCAGTTAAACAGAATCTGCTGGCATAAACTCTTGAGTCTCCAACTGTTAAGTAGTAGAAATGATAACAGAACAGCAGTGAGTGCCTAGGCAACCCTCTCACATCCTGAGGACATCGCTGATGCTTCTTTTCATTTTTGCTTTGTTTTGAATACATGTGCACCTCCAGAAACATAGGGCTGTCATTGTGGTTTACTGCTAGGAAAGGCTTACTTCAATGGTGAGAACTTTCATGGAAAAAAAAATAAAGCAAGCTTGTTTATACTAAACGTGTTTGGTACAAATCAAAATTGGATTCTAAATGGGTTGACAGGAACCTAGCTAAGAAACATAAAGCTTTTTCATCCTACCATCTATATCTTTACTCTTGATTTTCCACCATTGTTATGACCTGTACTCTTGAAAACAACCAGCCAAACAAACCTCATTTTGCAGGTGAGCACTGTAGCACTAATTTCAGTTACTTTCCTTTTACTCTATAAAACAAAAATTCTAAATAAGCCAAATATAAAACATTATATTATTTTATCTTCAGAATTTAAGAATTTCTGACCATTATGTTTGTGAAATTAGCAAACATCTCTGACATCTACATGTCACTAATTGTCACTAAGTGCACCATTAAAATGTATTTAGTCCTTTTACGTTATTAATGTTTTTTCAATGTCAGTCTATTTGGCTCCTAAAACATACAGCTTTTAAAACATGGGCTATTAAAATATTGCAAATACTATTATAATAGAAATGACATTTAAGAGATACAAGTTGAAATAAAAGCAGGTCTACGGATTGTAATCCCCGGAAGAAGCAATTGGGTTCTAAAGCAAAGATCATGCATATCTGCACAAAAACAGAAAATCATGACTCTCCATAAAGAGAGTGTGAATAGATGTCCCAAGTGTAGTCTCTCCAAAATTGCATTGGAAATACCTATGAAGATGTTAGAAATGTAAAGTGACCTTTTCAACATCTCATCAACCAATTGACAAATTAATAGCAAGATCTTGAAGAAGTTCTACACTCACAATATGCTAATAAAAAAACATATTCAGTTACAATCCCATAAAACAGATCACTTAGAAAAGTAAAGAAGGGTTACTTATATCTCCCATGCTGCCTACACATATGTTGAAAATTCTAGGGAGTTTGTTACCAAGGAAACTGAACTTCTGTGCCTCTTGAATAAGGAGCCAGAATTTGGTTTCCTTCTGTCTTTTCTATGCCTACATCCCTTTATCCCTTTTATAATATGTCCTTTTGCTTTAAGAAATAGTGCTGCCTTCAAACTTAACTGATATCAAGGACTCCAAAGTCCTGTTTTGGAAGCTCTTTGGGAGGAGAAAACATAGTAAAGTGTATGGTTTTTATGATTATTGTTTATTCTTTGCATTAAAACAAAAAAAAAGAACAACAAAAAGCAGAATGTGGAGGTAAAAGAAGCTTCCATTTCTGGAGAATAGAGGATCACTAGGAGAAAACCATTTAAAAACTGGAAATTAACCTGAGGGTTGTAATCACCAACTTGCTGCTTTGTAATGTGAGATCAAAATAACAATGGGAGATTAATTTAAAGAACTGAAGTAATAACCATGACAAGTTAGAGCCCACAGCCCTGGGAGTAAACACTGCAGAACCAGGAAGGAAGATTCTTCTGTGAAGATTCAGAAGAACATGTCTTAGAAAATTTTCTTCTGGAAGATGCTGTGTAAATTTCACAAGCAGAGGCAATGTGATCATAGAAAGACATTGCAAAAAAAATCAAAATAATGATTAACTAGAGGGTATCTCTTATAGTAAAGGACAAATATTTGTAAAAGGAGGATTGATCTAGAAGATATGAAAACTACAAGTGAGCCGTAAGTGGAGAAAATAATGTGTTGAACAGAAAAGAAGAAATAAAAAATAATATTACAAAGGAGTAGTGCTTGAAGGAAATGACTGCTTAGAGAAGAAATAATAAATAAAAGAAGAAATAAATAAGAGAAAAAAGTCTCCAACATGACAAACTTTGGTTTTCAGATTAAAAAGTTTGAGTGTCAGATATGCTAACTTTAAAAAAGATCCACTTGTATCTTGGTGGAATTTATGAACTCATACGATAAAGAGAAAAATATATAATCTATACAGAGAGAAGAGTTTATGTATAAAAGAAAAATATACCAGCATAGGAATCAACGTCTCATCCACAATACTAAAAACTAGACGTCGGTGGAATTTACAGACCTCAGAAAAATAGCAGACTATATATTCTGAAAACTTTTCCAGCTACAGAACACCTGAAAATGCTGGATAAAATACTGCCATATCTCTCCTTCCACACAACCAGAAGCACACAGGCTTGGGTATTAAGAAAGTAAGCGAAAACCAGTCTGTGCAACCTTAGCATGAACTAAGAGTTGCCCAGAAGATATATGCTGATAAAAATCCTTGGGCCAACAATAATCAGGGTGATGGAACTGACATTATTGAGGACACTGCAATGCTTTCAGTGTGTGATGGAAAAGGTTAGAAAATACTTTCCCTCTTGCAAAATCGTATTTCTTGGCTATGCATCTGGATGGAAAATAAAGGCAGTCTCCCATGAGAATTTGTAACCACAGACTTGCCCTATGTGTATTTAGGATTTGAATGTACATGATCTCTGTGATTTGAAAACCACAAGCCCAGAAGTCATTTTAATGTGGCCCCTAGTTAACAGCCCCCAGGCCACTAGACAGAAGCAAATAAAAATTCTCTCTGGGAGAACTCAGCTTAAACCCAGACTCATCAGGTTGCCAAATAGATCCCTGAAGAAAGAAATGTGCATGAAAACCTCAGAGAATAAGCAGAAATAAATAAACAGCTGAATTAGACACAGGAGAGATACAACTATTGTTAGAAAGGAATATACAATAAATACATATGAAAGTTAATGAAACAAAAGGGGAACTGAAAACATGAGCAAATAATTAGGAACTGTAAAAATGGTGAGATAAATATAAAATAAGTAGATGTAAATAACCATAAAATATTAATAATAATAAAAATATTATTTATAAATTATTGATAGGTTAATTAAAGGACGGATTAGAAATAACTGAATGTAGAATTAGTGAATTAGAAAATAGATCTGAAGTAATTACCCATATAAATATAAGAGAAAACTAAGAGAGATTATGGTGAGGGTAGATTTTGGGTTAGAAAGTGTGTGTTATTTTTCAAGGCTGAGGTTCCTGCCTCATGTTCAAACAACAAGTGAGCACTAGCCTTTAACAGGGAGGCATCGGCCACTTCTGTAGCACATATAATTGAGCGGAACCTAGGGATTGCAAATATTTGAGAGAATCAAATCAAGTATCCCCTCCCCACCTCTCTGAGTTCTACTCCTGCCTGGGACCTTGGTGTAGCAGACATACCAGAATTGAGAATTCAACCTGCTCAAGAACGTGCTAGTCTTAGATTTAGTACCTGGGCTTTATCCTTAGCATTTTTGCCTCAGGCTGCAATGAAAGCCTGGCTTTCACATGTCACTTTAAATTGGTGATTCATCACCCTCAGTTTTCTATTCACAGCACCTACGGCACCCTGCAAGAGCCATCCAATTTCAAAATCCTTTTTAAATTTATGCTTTGCCCCAAATTACTAAATACCTGAAGTATTGTAAGCAGTATCGCACTCCTTGTATCACAATCAGCCCTCTGTATCTGTGGTTCCAATCTGTGTTGGGTTGGTTGAATCCACAAGAATGTGGAATCCCTAGTAAGGAAGGCTGACTAAAGGACTCCAGCATCCATGGATTTTGTTATGGGGGGGTTCCTGGCACCAATTCACCATGGATTCCGAGGGACAACTGTATTCCATTAGTGTTTACCCATGGAAAAGATTCAATAATTATGCTGAAGTAGCATTCCAGGTACTCTCAGTTCTCTACCTACTACTATTGATGAGGATTCTCATTGTCAGCCATCCAAGGAATAAATACAAATTTTAGGACCACTTTTTAAAAATAAACATTATTTAGAACAGTTTTAGATTTACAGAAAAATTGAGATGATAGCACACAGAATTCTGTTTACCTCTATATCCAATTTGCCCTATTATTGACATCTTAGTATCATACACTTGTGGTAAATAATAAACCAATGTTAACACATTATTATAATCTAAAGTCCGTAACATACGCCTATTTACTTAGTTTTTATCTAGTGTCATTATTCTGAACCAGGATCTCATCCTGAATACCATATTATACTTCACTGTCATGTCTCCTTGGGTTCCTCTTCGCTGTGACAATTTTTCAGATGTTACTTACTTTTAACGTCCCCGACAGTTTAGAGGAGTACTGGTCAGGTACATTGTAGGATGTCCCTTGGGTGGAATTTGTTTGATGCTCTTCTCATTATTGGACTTGGGTTATGAGTTTTGGGGACGACAATCGCTGTGGCAAAGTGCCATTTACATCACATCTTATAAAGGGTACATGATATCAACATGATTTATCAATATTGATGATGATCTTGATCATCTGGCTGAGGTAGTGTTTGTAAGGTTTCTCCTCTAAAGAATGACTCTTTTTTTCCCCCTCCTCCCTTCCCTACTGTACCCTTTGGAAGGAAATCACTATGAGAAGCCCACGCTTCTTCAAGTGGAGTGTTGTGCTATCTTCTTTAAGATAGACTATCTAGATAAATTATTTGGAATTCTTGTGGATGAGAGATTTGTCTTGTTCCCCCCATTTATTACTCTACTCAATCTTTTATTTATATTAGTATGTACACACGGATATTTGTTTTATCTTTTGGATTATAATTCAATAGAACACTATTTTTTGCTCTAATTTTTCCTGCTTTGGCTATTGGCAATTTGCTCCACTGCTTCCTGTGATATACCCTTATTAAGTTTTATTCCAGTGCTTCTTTACTCTTTGGCACTACAAGAAGCTCCAGGATGATCTTGTGCATTTCCCACCCCAGTCCTAGAATCAGTCATTTCTCCAAGGAACTCTGGTTCTATTTGTTTGGGTTTTTTTTAAGATTTTTTTTTAATTTTTTTTCCTTTTTCTCCCCAAAGCCCCCCAGTACATAGTTGTATATTCTTTGTTGTGGGTCCTTCTAGTTGTGGCCTGTGGGACGCTGCCTCAGCGTGGTTTGATGAGCAGTGCCATGTCCGCGCCCAGGATTCGAACCAACGAAACACTGGGCCACCTGCAGTGGAGCGCAGGAACTTAACCACTCGGCCACGGGGCCAGCCCTGGTTCTATTTGTTAAAGAATAGTATTAGAAGCCTAGATCTGAGTGCTAGGTGGGCACGTTGCTACTGGGATGCCCTTTCTTTAAGCCCTCTGAGCTGACAGAGCAGATAAATATGTGTATGTATACTAACCCTTGTATATACCCATACCTATAAATAATTGTTTGCAACCTTCTGTATCTATATTAATCTAAATATGAGTTCATGCTGATATCTCCAATTCCAATCCATTATTCTATGTATTATTTAGCCTTCTTTCTTTGTTTATATGTAAATTCCCAATGACAGATATGGCTTCCCTCATCTGCCACCCATTTGCATCATTGTTTCATTCCAGTGTACGTATATAGCAATATCTTAATTGTTAACTCATACCCTGTGGGAAAAACCTTTCTCATCTAGAGAATAATGCTTATACGCAGTTCTTGGTGCCTTTAGTCTTTAAAGAATTTCACTCATTTCTGAAGTTACTTAGGCCGGCACTCTTTCCTCCATCTCCTTCAGTGAAGTCCTTTCACATATTTGTAATATAGTTAGAGTCTCTTGAAACCATTTACATTTCTTCCTGGAGTCTCCCAACCTCCTGAATGATACTATTAACATTTCAGATATTAAGCTTCACATTTTATGTGCTGTAAATTTCTATGGGCTTTGACAAGTGCATAATGTCATGTATCCACCATTAGAGTAGCATACAAAACAGCTTCTCTACCTTAAATGTCCCCTGGCTTCGCTTATTCATTGCTTTCTCCTCTCTCCAAATTCTGGTAACAGCTGATCTTTCCACTTCTTGCATAGTTGTATCTTGTCCAGAATGTCCTAATGGAGATAGCATAGTGTGTAGCATTTTCAGACTGGCATCTTTCACTTAGCAATATATATTTAAGGTTCTTATATGTCTTTTAGGGCTTGATAGCTCTTTTCTTTTCATCACTAAATAATATTCAATTGTATGAACGTACCACAGGTTTTAATTTTTTTCTTTTTCAATCTATTCACCTATTCATGGACCTCTTGGTTGCTTTCAATTTTTGGAGATTATGAATAAAGCTTCTATAACCATTCACATTCAGATATTTGTTTACACATAAGTCTTCACATTAATTGGGTTAATACCCAGGTGTGGAATTTCTGGATGGGACAGTAAGACTATATTTTACTCTTTAGAAACTGCCAAACAGTTTTCCAATGTGGTTGTACCATTTTGCATTCCCACCAGCAATGAATGAGAGTTCCTATTGCTCTGTATCCTTGCCAACATTTGATATAGTCAATTTTTTTTTTTATTTTAACCATTCTAATTGGTATATAGTGGACTCTCAGTGTTGTTTTAATTTGTAATTACCTAATGGCAAGCTATGGTGAACATTTTTTCGTATGCTTCTTTGTCATCTGCATATTTTCTTTGGTGAGATGTCTCTTCAGATCTTTTGCCTATTTTTAATTGATTTTTTTCTTGTTATTGAGTTATACTTGCTCCTTGTATATTTTGGATAAAAGCTATTTTTCACATATGTATTTTGCAAATATTTTCTCCCAGTCTGTGGCTTATCTTTTCATTCTCTTAACAATATTTTTCACAAGACATTTTAATTTTAACAAAGTCAAAGTTGCCATTTTTTTCTCTCTTAGATCTTGTTTTTAATGTTGTATTTGAAGACTCACTGCCAAATCCAAGTCACCTGCATTTTCTATGTTTTCCTATAGAAGTTTTATAGTTTTGAGTTTCACATTTACTTCTGTTCCTGAGCAAGTCCTCTCCATGGGATGCACACAGAAGCCGTCACCATGGTACATCAGTCTTTGAGAGAAGAAGCAGTTTATTACACAATTGATTGGTAACGAGACAGAAGGAAAGGCTCTCATCCTTGTCTCCCCCAGATCCAGGGTATGGGGTAAGGTTTAAGGAATCAGGAAGGGCGTTTGGAAGCACTGGCCAAACAAGTTTCAATTGGCAAATTACAATTTTCTCTTCTGTGCATGCTCCTGGCTGGCTCACCACCCCTGAAAAATAACTTTAACATTCTGTTGTTAAGATGAGGTCAGCACAGTACACAAGAAGAAAGTTGTTATGTAGATTTTAAGTCATTGCCTTCTCTATTGATGAGAATTTCTAGAGATTTAGCCATCCTCTTCTTCCATGTGCAGAGGAAGGCACCTTGACAAATGGAGATTTCTCTTATAAATGTAAACTTCCCTTACAAATAGGTAACTTCTACTAGGTTTTCAGAGCTTTCTCTTTGTCTGCTGTTTCTTAAAAATAATCAGCTTAAAATAATTCTTATGCCAAAAAAGGATATTTTGGGGTGGCAAATTCTGCTCCGGGTGCTGTGGTTGAAGTTCTATGTCCTTTTTTACTTAATTTATGTGTAAAGAATAAAGTCTATGTCTAGATTCATTTTTCTTGGTATATGGACATCAAATAGTTCCAGAGCAATTTGTTGAAAAGTCTGTCATTTCTCCACTGGGTTGCCTTTACTGCATTGTGAAAAATCAACTGAATATATTTCTGACAATATATTTCTGTGTTCTCTATTCTATTTGTCAATTTGTGCATTTTTTCTCCAATATCACACTCTTTTCATTTCTGTACTTTAATTTTAGCCAGGTATGGTCAGCCTTTAACTTTGCTCTTCTCCAGTAATGTGTTGGCTATTTTGAGTCTTTTTTTATTGCATAGAAACTTTAGCATCAATTTGTTGATATCTACAAAATAGCTTATTGGGATTATAATCAGGATTGTAGTTGAATCTATACATCAAGTTGGGAAGAATTGACATCTTAAAGACTTTTAGTATCTCGATCTTGGAACATGGAACATCCTCCATTTATTTAGATTTTTTTTACTTCTTTCATCAGAGTTTTAAGTTCTTTATATATAGATCTTGTACATATTACTTGTATTTTCACTTAAGTATTTCAGTTTGGGGAGCTATTATAAATGGTACTGTGTTTTTAACTTCAAGTTCCAGTTGTTCATTGCTGTTATATAGGACAGGAGGTAACTTTTGTACATTAATCTTAAAATCTGGAAACTTGCTATAATTATTTATTAGTTCCATGAGGTTTTTCTCAATTCTTTGGCATTTTCTATGTAGACTATCATCATGCCATCTGTAGATTGAGACAGTTTTATTTTTTCTTCCCAGTCTGTGTAATTTTTATTTCCTTTACTCTTCTTCTGCACTAGCTATGTCTACCACTGTGAATTTGAATAGGAGTTTTGATAGTACACATGCCTTGTTCTCAATTTTAGGGAAAAAAGAGCCAATTTCGTACCCTTAAGTATGATGTTAATGGTAGATTTTTTTTGTAGATATTATTTATAAAGTTGAGCAAGTTCCCTTCTATTCCTAGTTTGCTGAAATGTTTTTTTCTTTTTATCATGACTGATTTGTTGGATTTTGTTAAATGCTGTTAACAATGTTAAATGTTTCTGTATCAATTGGTATCATCATGTGACTTTTCTTTTATGGCATGTTGATGTGGTGGATTACATGAATTCATTTTCCATTGTTGAATGGGCCTTCCATATCTGGAATAAATCCCACTTGATTCTGGTATATAATTCAGTTAGATTTTACTATCTATTTTTTAAAGTATTTTTGAGTCTATGGTCATGAGAAAGATTCATTTTAGTTTTTCTTTCTTTTTTTTTTAAGGAAGATTAGCTCTGAGCTAAAATCTGCTGCCAATCTTCCTCTTTTTTGCTGAGGAAGACTGGCCCTGAGCTAACATCCATGGCCATCTTCCTCTACTTTACATGTGGGACACCTGCCACAGCATGACTTGCCAAGCGGTGCCGTGTCCACACCCAGGATCTGAACCAGTGAACTCTGGGTCACTGAAGTGGAATGTGCGAACTTAACTGCTGTGCCACCAGGCCTGCTCCTGTAGTTTTATTTCTCATAATGTCTTTACCTGATTTTGTATTAAGGAATGAATCAAGAAGTGTTCCTTCTTCTATTTTCTGAATATCATTTCTTTTCTTAAAAATTAGAAATGTTCATCAACGAAATAATCAGGGATTTGTGCTCTCTGTTCTGAATGGTTGTTAATAATTCATTCAATTTATTTAATAGTCTAGGCTAATTCAGATCATCCATTTCTATTTGTAGGTGTTTTAGTAGACTGTGTCTTTCAAGGAATTGGTCCAGACTATCCAAGTTATCAAATTTACAAGTGTATAGTTATTTGTAGTATTATTTTATTATCCTTTTATGTCTATGAGATCAATAACGTTGAATACTCTTTCATTTCTAATATTACTAATTCTTGTCTTCATTCTTTTTTCTTGCTTCTCCTTGATTGAGTTTTATCAATTTTATTCATCTTTTCAAATAGCTAACTTTTTTTTAGCTATTTAGCCTTTTAGTAGATTTTTCTTCATTAACTTCCCATTAACAATTTTATTAATTTTTGTTCTTTTGTATTACATCTTTTCTTATGCTTAATTTAGACTTAAGGTACTCTTTTTTTTTTTTTTTTTGAAGCCTCAGTGCATGGTTGTGTATCCTAGTTGTTAGTTTAGTTCTCCGTGTGAGCCACCACCACAGTATGACAACTGACAGGTGGTGTGGTTCCATGACAGAGAAACTACCCCAGGCTGCAGTGGTGAGAGCACTGAATCTTAACCACTAGACCACTAGGGCTGGCTCTTAAAGTGCTCTTCTTTCTATATCTTCCTAAGGTTGAATCTTAGATTCTTGCTTTTAGATCTCCTTTTTTAATATATGCATTCAAGGCTATAATTTTTTCCCCTAAAGACTGCTTTTGCCACATCCCACAAGTTTTGATAAGTTGAATTGCATTTTCATTTAGTTAAAAATATTTTAAAATTTATCTCTAAATTTCATTTTTGACTCATGTATTAGTTAGAAGATTGTTATTTAATCTCCAAATATTTTGGATTTTCCACTATCTTTTTTTACTGATTTCTAGCTTAATTCCATTATGGTCTGGATCATACTTTATACTATTTCTGTTCTTTTAAATTTCTTAATATGTGTTTAGTTGTCCAGAATGTGACCTATCAAGGTGAATGTTCCCTTTGAACTTCCGTAGAATGTGTGTTCTGGTGTTGTTGGATGAAATATTTTATAAATGTCAATTGGATCAAGTATCTCTATTGATATACTTCCTGCAGCATCCATCAATTGTTGAAAGAGGGATGTTGAGTTCTCCAACCATAATAATGGATTTCTATATTCACCTTTTCAATTCTATCAGTTTTTAGCCTCATATATTTTGATGTTCTGTTTTTAGTGTACAAATTTAATGAGTGCTATGTCTTTTGGAATATCCATCCTTTTATCATTATGTAATGTCCCTCTTTATTCTTGACAATTTTCCTTTTTCTAAGTCGGCTTTGGGTACAATTAATATAGCTAGTCCAGCTTTCTTTTGTTTAGTGTGACTATGGTGTATCTTTCCTCAGTCTTTTACTCTATCTGTGTCCTTATATTTAAAGTAGGTTATCTGTTAACAGCATATTTTGTATTTTTATCCACTCTGACCAATCTTTATTTTTAATTGATGTTGCTAAATCATTTAAATCACATTTAAAGCGATTATTGAAATGGTTGTTTTAATATCTACCAAATTTACATAAGTTTTCTATCTGCACTTATTCCTCTGTTTCTTTATCTTCTCTTTTTTCCTTTTTCTGATTTTATTTGAGCATTTTGTATGATTCCATATTCTTTTTCTCTTATCATGTCAATTATCTTTCTTTTTTTACATTTTTTACTAGTTGTCCATAGGACTGCTTTTGATGCAAATTAGCTTAGCTTGAGTTCACTGGAAAACAATTTCCAGACTGGAGATTTGCATGTATAAGATGTTGTCACGAATGATGTCTTCAAGGAATGAAGGTAGCTGGGCGAGTGAGAAAAAGTTAACCTATGATTCCTTTGTAACAGAAGCATCAACTGTTCTTCTGGGTTGTTCTAGAGCTGTGATGGTCCTTCAGAGTGTGTCAATCAAGACAAGAGGAATATAACCTTGTATCGTCATATTGGCAGGTCATTGGTTGCAAGCTATCCTCCAGTAGGGGACCAAACCTTAGGAGAGCCAATTTACATAGGCTATACGCAATTCCCATGGAAGATTCAGTTCTGAGCACTCAGTAACCAACATTCTCAGCAGCTAGAATATTGAATGCCTTGGTCCTAGACAGTGTGCTACAGCATCCACTACAGGGGAACATATAATCATGTATAAAAAATTTGAAATCTTGGTGCAGAAACATATCTTTAAAAAGGCATTATTGTTAAGTTGACTCTACTTCAGAACTCTGAAGATAGGCAATCTTAAAAAGAATATTACTGTGGTTCTCATGATTTTTATTAAAGAAACAAAAATATATAATAATCATAATAGACAAAAAAGCTTTTGATAAAAATGCAAATTCCATTCTTAATAAAATTTCTTAGCAAGCCAGAAATAAAGTTAAATTCTTAATTATTATAGCTACCAAAAACTTTCAAGAAAAAACTTACTACTGCTGAAATATTAGAGTAACACTTTCAAATTTCAGGACTAAACTAAGGCTTCTTGATAATGTTATTCACATTAAGTAGTAATTTAGTGGAGTTACTATCCAGTATACTAAAATATGACAAATAAATATTATATGTAAGGATTGAAAGGAAGTGATAAGTATCTCATTTATTTTAAATAATATTATTACCTGCATTTAAAAAATAAGAATGGAGACAAAATAAAAGGTAGCATGAAATAATGAAGAAGTCACAATATAAAAAATACTACAGATATAGAGAAAAGAGATAGTAGTGACGCTATCTGGATAATAGGTTTCTCAGAAGGAAAGAAATATAAATTAAAATGGGTAATATCTGAAGACGTAACGATGATAAATTTCTCAGATTCCAAGGCAGACGGAAAGCCTCAAATTGAACTTTCTTATAAAATTAGAAACAGGGAAGATAAGATAAAATCCAACTTAGACACTTTATAATATGGAGAATATGATTAATTTAAAGTTTAAAGAGAAAATACACATTAACTATAGGAGAACAAAATCCAGATTTATATGAGAATTTTGCACACTATATTAGATGTAAGAAGATAATGAAATATTTTTAAAGCGTTCAAGGAAGAAATGTATTAGTTCTGTGATGCTATATTGAGTCAAATTATCATTAAGATGTGATGGTGTATGTAAACTATCCACCAGAATTCAAGCCCTCAGAATCTTTACCACACAAAGACCACATTAAAAATCTACAATAATTTACTCAACCATTAACGGGAGAAAATAATTTAGGAGACTCTAAAATATATAGGTAGTAAAGCTGAACAGACACCTTGGTAAGTTTATTTTTGTCAAAAAATATGGAAAAAATAAAAATACACAAAGAAATTCTTTAAAAAATACAAAAGAAGGGCAACCTAGATTGTCCATCAAGGGGCCAATGGATAAAGAATATGCGGTATATATGCACAATGGAACACTACTCAGCCATAAGAAACAATGAAATCGGCCATTTGTGACAACATGGATGGATCTTGAGGGTATTATGCTGAGTGAAATAAGTCAGAGGGAGAAAGTCAAGTACCGTATGATCTCACTCATAAGTAGAAGATAAAAACAACAACAAACAATCATCTAGAGACAGAGATTGGATTAGTGGTTACCAGAGGGGATGGGGGGAGGAAGGAGGGCAAAAGGGGGAAAAAAAGACAAAAGAGAGAAAAAAATCCTTAAAAACTTAAACTTGAAATTTAGAAAATATTAAGATAACAGGATGTTGTGATCTTGTTAGATTAACGTTTGTTAAGTAGAGCCCCAGGTGGAGTGTTGGATTGTGAGACATGGTTCAGCAAAGACCCAAGGAAAAAGTGAAATAGAGAAGTTTATTACTCACAGGTCATGGAGGAGGTACATGGCAGCTGCAAAGGGCCACAGTGGGAGATCAAGGCAGGGTGCAGGCAGAGTGTGAGCAGCAGGACCCAGGGCATATGCTTTTAGTAGCGTCTGTGGGTGGAGTGTCTTTGGGCCTCCTGAGCTAAGCCCAGATTGGTCAATTCAAACCAAAAAGAGAGGGGTTTTGGTAAACTCTCTGGAAGTCTTATGTAAGGAATCACAAGGGGAAGGAGCTGGGAAGTGGGAGTGACTTTTATCACATAGTGATAAAAAAAAAGTCGTATCAGGAACTTACACTTACTGTGACTCTGCCAGCTATTATCTAGGGTATGCTCTCACTCCTGGGAGGGGCTAGTGTCAGTTCAAGACCCCTTCAGGTCCTTAGTCACACAAAATGGATGCCAAGACAGCAATATTATGGAAAAGTTTAACTAAACTCTCATGGGAATTGCATGGTGGCATGGAATACTGTTCAGCAATCATGATGCAACTATACGTTGTCTAAAAGATTGTATTGCCTGCAAGTCTAGGGGTAGTTTACCCCTCATTGTTGCTGATAATCACCACTGAACCATTCTCCTTAATTTCTCAATGATTTCAGCTTCTAATCACTTCTCATTTTCTAATATGACTCCTATCTTAATTCTCAGTGACTTTGATATAAACATGGATGATTCTCCCAATACTCTGGCCTCTCATTTTCTTTAACTCTTCTTCATTGGTCTTATCCATCACCCAGTCTCAACCACACAATCCATGGTCATAACCGTCAATTTTTCTTTTCTGGTAACTGCAATCTTTCCATAAATTTCATTTGTGCATCTCACTCCTGACCCCAAACCCAATAAATATATCCTTCTGACTTCCTCTACTACCTAAACTTTACATTCTTTACTCACTAACACATTCAATCTATTTATCCTTTTACCATCCTGACTCTTTTCCACTTATACAGCTTAAGTTCCATGACCATCATAATCACTTCCTTGAAAATATCGTCAGTTTCTCCACCTTCAGATTGACTTGCATCATCATGCTCACTTGCTAAAATCACATCCCTGATTAAATATAATTCAGCCTACTCCACACTCACACCCATGCAACTGAATGTTGCTGTAAGAAAACAAGAAAAAAGCTATATTGACAAGCCTCACTTTAAATCATGACCGTGATCATGAAGTGGTCCCTAAATGCTGCACAATCATGCTGTATTTCTCTAACTCTACATTCTACTTTTTCCCTAGGTAACTATTTTATCTTTTCTCTATCCTGACACCTGCACCGTATCTTCCCCCATGCTCACTCTCAGCTGATGAACTTTTCCTATTTCACTGAGGAAAATTAAACAACCAGAAGTCAAGTCCCACAAACTCCCACAACTTCATTTCCCAACCTTCCACCATCTGCATCCATACGATCTACCTTCCCACCTGTTACTATAATGAACCATCTGTGCTCTTTATGAAGCCAATATCTCCACTTGTAGTCTAGATCTCATCTCCTCTCAGTTACTTGAGGAAGTGGCTCCTAGGAATCTTCCCTCTCTTCTGCTTTGTTAATTTTCCCTCTTTATTATATCATTCCCTTCAACATAGAACTATGCTGTTATCTCTCTAATGTTACAAAAAAATAATATGCCATTATTTCCCCACTTTCTACCTGGTTATGTCCTTCTTCTCTGCCCCTTTCTGCAGCAAAATTCCTTAAAGGAAATATATTTACTCTTTGTCTCTGTCTCTAATTAATCTAAGTCTCTCCTAAATTTGTTCAAATCAAGCTTTTGCCTCCACCAATCCATTGTTCATGCCGAGGCCGTCAATAACTTCATAATTGCTACATCAATATAACATGGTTAATTTTCAATGCTACCTTATTTGATTGATTAGACATAGTTTATCACTCTCTCCTTTGTGCACTTGATTTCTGATACACCACGCTCACCTGGTTGTGTTCCTTCTCACTGAGTATTCTTTGTCTTTTTCTCTCAAAGCCCTTGAATTGAAGTGTCTCATGATTCAGTCCTTGGTTCTCTTCTCTGCTCTAGCTACACTCACTCTTTTTTGTGATACCTTCAAAAACTATCCAAATTCTAGTGACTCATAAATTTATATTTATAGCTCAGATTTATTTCCTTATTTCTAGATCTATATCCAGCTCTCTCCTCAACTTCTCCACTTGGAGGTCCAATAAATGTCAACATTTCATATTCAAGCTAAAACTTTAGTTTTTGCCTCTCAAACCCATCCCATATATAATTTACCCATCTGAGTTAAAGACAACTCATAATCTAATTGTTCAAGCTTAATATCTCATCATTTTTCTGTAACATGCCAAATATAATATCCCAGGAAATCTCACTGATCTAGTTTCACAGTATATCCAGAATCATATTACTTGTTAGAAACTCAGAATTAATATCTTGGTACTTTCCATCTATCATCATCTCTCAGGTAGTCTTTTGCATAAAGTCTTGTTTCTCTGTTTCCAACACTGCTCTCTTCAGGTGTGCCTAAAAGAACAGAATGATTCTTTTAACGTATAATGCTTTTTTTCCCCTTTCTTTTAAAGCCACGTGCTGGTTCTGCAGCTCACTCAAGGTAAAAGCCAAAACCCATACAAGAATACACAGAAACTTGTGCAAAAACCTCTGTATTATCTCTTGGAGCTCACGTTCTACTGCTCTGCTCCTCACCTTCTCTGCCACCACCAAACTTTCTTCTTTGTTTTTCCTCAAACATGCTAGGCACCCTCTTGCCTCTATACTTTAGTACTGGATGATTCCCTTCTCTGGTACAATTTTACTCCAATATCTTCACCCACTCATATCTTTGCTAAAAAGTTTACCTTTTCAATGAGCTTACCCTAACCAACCTATTTAAGATGCCAATTCATCAACTCTCCACTTTTTAATTTTTTCCATAACTCATTACTTCCTAAGATTTTGTGATTCAATGATTAATGATGATTATTGCTTGTGTCTATTTTATTCACTGACATAACCTAAACAAAAGAATTATGCCTGGCATTTGATAGGCTGTCAGCAAATATTTATTGAATGAATATAAGACTGAAAATTAGGATGGAAGCTAGTTATACCAGGCAGAAAAGAGCTGTAATTCAATCCAAGTTATCAGGAAAGACAAAGAAGAATTTTATAACTTGGCATATAAAAAATAGAACAAGGAGATAAAAAATAATACCCATTAATCTAAAATAATTCTATTGACTATTAATTTGAGGTATATATATTTTTGTGACAGAGAATTATCCTTCTATTCCTATTTTATAAACGTTCTGTATATTTGAGATAGGTATACCATTTTCCAAATGTTTTTCAGTGTCTATGATGTTTTCTGAAATTTGAATTATCAATGTTCATACTTTTAATTCTCACCAAACATATTAATGTTAATAATTCCAATCCTTCCTATCTCTACTTTCTTTTGGAAGCATACATTACCTTCTAAATTACTATATATATTAATTATTGTGCTTTATATCATTTTGTCTCTCCTGATCCAAAATTCAGGTTCCATGAGGGCAGGTAATTTTGTACTTGTTTTATCGCATGGCCATTTAATTGTGCTTGGCTTATTGTAGGTGCTCAATAAAAATATACTGAATAAATGAATAAGTTATTATATTTTCTATCATTGAACCAGCCTTGAATTTCTAGTATATTTCATTCTTGGAATAGGTCATATTAGTCTGTTACTATGCTGCTCAACAAAGTTTACTTAAATGCATTGGCATTTTAAAATTAATTTTCTTGTAAATTATGGGTCTATAGATTTCTTTACCACACTGTCGTTATCACAATTTTTTATCATAGCTATTAGTATTATAAAATAATTTGAGAATTCTTTTTCTATGACCTACTTCATTTTTAAGCCTGGAAACTTTTTTCTATGAATGAAACCCTTCATAGTTTAATAACTTTAATGTAGGTTATCTCACCACTAACATCCTAGTACTAATAAGTTTGTCAACGGCCTTGCGATATGAAATCTAGAAAATGTTATTTTCATTGGTATAATAATATCTAAACTCAATTTTCAAATTTCATTCAGCTTATTCTATTAACATAAAGTTAAAATATTTGCATACTAACAAACACCATTTTTATGAGATCAAGTAATAAGAAAGTGGATTAAGTATAAAATACTATTTTCCTACTTGTTGAATAATTTTATCTTTGAACTTCTTAATAACATTTTTAATGAAGAAGAAATGAGATAGATAATTTAGTTTTATTACAAACTGTTGCAGGAACTGAGGAGTTATTAAATCTAAAGTGTTTATGTATATTTGTGTGTGTGTGTGTTTATATATGGTGCTATATTTGAAAACCATGAGGAAATCTTTATAGTTCCTTTTATTTAGCATTAAGACTAGATTAAGAGACAAAGTGTAAAGTGATCTGCATACAACATGTAATAAATGTGGGCCTGGTGATGGGAATGAACCTGGCATCTTGGAAGAACATGAGGAGAGTCAGTAAGTCTGGGGTAGGGCGAGTTAATGTGGGAGTTGTATAAGATTTTAGAGGTAGATTGAAAACAGATCATTTAGGGTCTTGTAGACCATGGGAATGCCTTCTGTGGTTTTCTCAAATGTTATTTGTCATCTCAATTAGTTATCATTTTTTCATACAGTTAAGACACAAAATAACTGTACAGCAATATTTATTATTTACAATGTATAGACACTGTTATTTTCACCTTAAATTTTTTTAGATAAGTATAGGTACTTTTTAAAATTATATAATATATTGACGTAATATCTCTTTTATATCAAAACAAAACCAAATAATTATCTACAACTTAATTTTTTTCAAGTAGTAGGCTAATTTGGCTCATACCAAAAGAAGCTGTTATTTCAAAGAAAAGGAATTATTTTTAGAAGGAATTGTTATTAGAAGATGGTTCAAAGTCAAAGTTTGTTTACATTCTGAAAATTCTATACATTTTACAATTTTAGGTAAGTTTTAAGCAATTCAATGCCAGGCAATGTAGGAATGATAAGCTATTCCTTTTCTCAGTTTTCCTTACAGAAAATCATTGGGATATGAAAGTCAAATTTGTAGTGTTACATATTTTGTGTTGCTTAATCCATTTTGAAATTTGCATTGCTTAAGAAAAAAGCTTGGAAAAATGGCAGGGGGTGAGCAACAGAGTTGAAGAGACGTTCAGATCTACGATTGAGAATGAGCAATTAAAGATCAATGATAAAGTGTTCATTTTTTTACCTGAGTCAAAAAACGAATTGCTCTAGAAAAGTTTAATTTAAAAAAAATAGAATTCCAATATATGCCACTGAACATATATTGGCCCAGGATAAGAATGCCAAGTAAAAAATAAAATGTTTTGATCTTTTTATATTTTTAAGGTATGCAGAATAAGAAACTTATATCTCACTTCTGGCATGATAAAGACAGAAACATGAGACCTAATCTAATTCCTTTCCCAAAACATCTCTAGACTAACATGGAGTCAAACAATATAGAGAATTAATAAAAATAGTGACCACTTTGTTCATTTATATCTCAAAATTTAATATACTCAAGAAGCACATTCTCTAAAGAATCAAAATAATGACAATTTTAATGTTTTCCAAATGAACCATCTGTTTGTCCAGATACAGTTTCTTTGGTTTTGAAAGTATTTCTTTCTGCTTCAATAAAATTCTGTGGTATCAATAATATCAATTAATATTATCTTTTAATATTATATCAATTAAAGGTCCTTTTTGAGAACAACTGATGTTTATTCTATTTCATGTATCTCAGAACTTCAAATAAAAATACTGCTCCTGTATTTAGCAAGAAAAAAAAGGACAAGAAAAGCAAATTTTTGTCTTTAGAAGAAAACTTGGACAAAATTTGCAACATCTTATAGTACATACTCAGTAGCAAAGTTCAAGTATGCATGTGCTCCTCCTTTTTTAAAATTTATTTCTAGCTAAGATAGTGATGACGCAGTCATATTTTACTAATGCTTTTTAAAAATGAGCAACACTTAAATGTCCTGAGGCAAATGAGAATGATTTATTTTTAGCAACAATCAGAAATTCTGAATTATTTCACAGTCCCTATGACATTTTTGAATCAACCTTCACTGTTATAGATTTAAAATCTAATCTAGTTCTATAGCTCCATTTTCAAACGAGACATCTCCACTTAGGTATCTTGTTAAAATAATAACACTTGACATGTCAAAAGATGAACACATTATCAAAATTATTTCCCCTTCTCCAAGTTGCCATTCTCACTACTATGGAAAATAAGAACACAGACTCAGGATTCAAAATCTTCTACGGAGACCAGACTGCTGGCATAGTGGTTAAGTTTTTGCGCTCCTCCATCAGCGGCCTGGGGTTTGTGGGTTCGGATCCCAGGCATGGAGTGACACTTCACTCATCAAGCCATGCTGTGGCAGCATCCCACATAGAAGAACTAGAAGGACTTACAACTAGGATATACAACTATGTACCAGGGCTTTGGGGAGAAGAAAAATATAAAGGAAGATTGGCACAGATGTTAACTCAGGGATAATCTTACTTAGGCAGAAAGAGGAAGATTGGCAACAGATGTTAGCTTAGGGCCAATCTTCCTCATGGGAAAAAATTTTTTTCTGTTGATAATTTTAAAAGTCTACAGTGCAGGAAGAAATGAGAAAACTGCTTACACGTCAGGGCCTGGGGCCACTGCACCTGCTAACACATCAAAATTACAGATGTGCTGTGTCCAGAGCACCACCTAAAACCTTTTCTGAGGAAGGCTTTGTGAGCATCAAGGGAAGAAGGCTCCATGATACTCAGGATGTGTGGAGTTTGCGGCACGCAGGAGGAGAGAGGAAGACTCTGGCATTCTGGCACCGAAGATGTGTTGTGACACTCTAAAGAAGATGACTTTTCAGTAATAACTTAGGAATCTTCAAAAAGCTGTTATATGAAAGGCATGCTGATAACAAACGTTTGGACAGGGGTTCCGGGTTTCTACACGATAAAAACCTTCAGAAAATACTCCTTCTCATAAAATGGCTGATTGCTTCAACACCACTGCCTTGCATCAGGTACCTAGTTTTAAACCAGGGTAGCCATTTCTAAGGTTGCTCCATCTGAACTTTCCTTTCTTTCTCACTTTTCGTAATCAAACTTCTGATTTTGTTCTTTTTTTTTTTTAAGATTTTATTTTTCCTTTTTCTCCCCAAAGTACCCTGGTACATAGTTGTGTATTTTTAGTTGTGAGTCCCTCTAGTTGTGGCATGTGGGACGCTGCCTCAGCATGGCTCAATGAGTGGTGCCATGTCCCCACCCAGGATCTGAACTGGCGAAACTCTGGGCTGCCCGAAGTGGAGTGCGAGAATTTAACCACTTGGCCACAGGGCTGGCCCTGATTTTGTTCTTAAACATACCGTGTAGCGATGAGAATGCATTTGCTCTTCCCTTGTTTCTCTGTCTTCGGTCAACCAGGAAGAAACTTTCACCAGCACAGGTTTGTATTTGCTAAGTCCCTTTATAAAAATGTATGGATGGTTTAATCTTTGAAAGGAGAAAATCCAAATTATATAGTCTTCTAAGTTCTGCATAAACAAAATTGCTGAATTCAAATTAAAATGTATGTGACGTCTAACGTTTAATGCTTTGAGCATGTTAAATTAATATATGTGTTAGTTTTATGAAGATATTTTCTTCCTGTCATTAACTAAAAGCTTAAAATCTAATTCAGGTAATTCTTTTGTGTGTGTTGAAGGCACATAGTTCACAGCGAACCCTACTTAAACAACGTCCCTCATAGCCATCAACACACTACAAAACAACCATAGTATATGTGCTAAATATGTGTCCAACCATTTATTCTTCTGTTTTTTAGAGAATGTGAGTGTGTAGGGAGAGATAATATGGCTTTTTAGAAATAAAAGTAAAATATTTGAAGCATATTTTAAGCAATATATTATACTTTCTGTATGGATTTTTCAAGACATCTTAAATATTTTTACAAGCTCTTTTATATATAGTATCCCATGACTGCACATTATTCATTCCTATGCAATAACTGTTGACACAAAGCCTATTAATAGTTTTTGCGAATTTGCTGGTTCTTGTCCTGTTTGCTGTCTGTGCCATGCTGACCCTGATCTTCTTTGTGTAACTCAGGAGACAGACTCCTACAGTCTGTGCTGGTGGGAGGGGGTGGTGGTCCAGATCTTAGCAGGTGATCTCCATCTCCTGGTTCTGATAACCTTCTTCCTTTGTCCCTCCAGCCTAGAGTGGTGAAGACTTCCTGCTCTTGTCAACCTTATAATTTCTTGTTTGGCATCTCAGCTCTTCCATCTTCTGTGCAGCCAGTTCTCTATATTAAATTCCCACTATTTTTGCTTGTTGGGACTGATTGATAATTAGGAACACCCTTGTGTATAAATCTTGGCATATGTTCTTGTTATTTTGTGTATAAATTCCTCAAAGTTAATTGCTTAATCAAAGATTATGCTTTTGATATATGTTGCCAAACTATTATCCAGGGGTTTTGTATTCAATAATAGTTTTAAGATGCTTTTGGAATTACTACACACTTTCACTGATGCTGAAATTAGCATTAAAAAATAAACACAAGGGCCGGCCCGGTGTCATAGTGGTTAAGTTTGTGTGCTCCACTTCAGCAGCCACGGGGTTCCCCGCTTCACATTGTAGGTGTGGACCTACACACTGCTTATCAAGCCATGCTGTAGCAGGCGTCCCACATATAAAATAGAGGAGGATGGGCACTGACGTTAGCTCAGGGACAATCTTCCTTAGCAAAAAGAGAAGGATCGGCAGCGGATGTTAGCTCAGGGCTAATCTTCCTCAAAAATAAATAAAATAAAACAAACACAGCATTATAATTTAATAGCTCAACAGGCTATTTCATAAGTTTCTTAATTTCTATTTTTTGATTACTCTGGAGGTTCTGAAATGTTTTTACTAGGTAACTTAGAGTTTTAAATAAGTCACTTCACATATATTGACCCTAAATTAAAGGTGGCAATATGTGTCATAATCATACCATGGACGTTCTCTCTTATATTTTATTATATCTCTTAAGTCTGCTGTGTGATTTTAGTACACTACTACTTAGTGGTGGCAAGGTGCTTTAAAGCTTTGATCAGCTCCACTTCAAATTAATAAATGGATGTTTGAAGAATAAAACCTCCTAAAATATAGTACATTTAATTAAGGGAAGGAAAAAGCAATAATCTGATAGAATAGTGTAATGGACAGATTAAGGTAAATGTCAATTTAAAATTGTATTTCTCATTATAGAAGTGACACCTGACTATCTCAAACTCTTTAGAAAACACAGAGAAACAAACCAAATCAGCCACAGTTCTCTTCTAAATAGGAGCTACTCATTGCTAACATTGTTGTCATTTCAGCTTTATGAGGTCATTTCCACCCATTATATAAAAAGAATTTGCGAGAAAAATTATATACGTGTGTGTACATCTATATGCATAAAAACATACGTGTAACATATACTTGCGATATATATGTATTCTATGCATAATATTATATATGGAAGTTTATTTGACCAGTAGAATAAATAATCTATTGACTTATTTTTATACATTCTAACATTTTCCCCTGCCTCAAATCTGAGTAGCAGAGAGCTAGGCTCCCATTCAGAATATTATACTATTAAAAAGAAAGAAAGAAATTTTCCTTTGTCATGTGACATCATCAGCTTATAATAAGATGGTATCAAGTTTCTTTTCCTAGCTCTTGCATGAATTGAGTGGAGGAGGCTTTCCATAACTCAGGATCCTCTTTATGAGACTTCCTGAGAAAATGTGTGCTCGGCTTTTTAGAACATAAGAGATTTGTGCTTCTTCTGGGCAATGGATCTATGTTCTGCTTGTGAACAATAAACTCGATGACTGAGCAAAATTCCCCTTCCATGTTGTCTATGACAAATCTTAATCAACTTTGTGGCCCATCTATAATAATTTTGTGGGCCATGAATAGAATATTGAACATTTTTCTTTGTTCTATTTCGTCTCTCCACCTTTGTTAGTTTGATCTATCTTTGGTGTATTTGTGTGTTATATATCTGTGTAAACCACCAGCTGTAAAAGGATGCCTTCACATTGCTTAAGCACATATTTTGTAACTATACAATCAAATTATGTATAAACAATAGTTCAACAACTTTCATCATAAAGGATAAGCATACAAGATATTAAATTTCTGAATTATTCATTTAATTTTGAGTTATGTATAGACTTTTCTCCTTTTTGTATTTTTTTAAACAAGTAACTCAAATCTGCATACAGTTTCTCTAGTTCTGGAATCCCATCTGTTTTTTATTCAGAAAAGGCTTCAGAAGAAAGGCCAGAAAATGAAAGTATCATAACAGACAGACACAGAGCTTATTTAAGCTTGAATTGTAATAAAAATATTTTTAACTAAATACAAATTACTGTTGAAATAGCTTACTAAAATATAGCAGGAATCAAAATTTTGCATCTGTTGACATATTCTTCCACCTGTGAATTTAAACCGGCTGTGTAACAACTTAATCCTAGGAAACATCCTTGTTCCTTGTAAAAAGATTATACTTTTAAGAAACTGTTGGCCTATAAATTGTTCTCTTGGCTATGCTACACAGGGTGAGTTGAGAAAGAACTGATGCTATAAAGCAAGGATAGGCAAACTTTTTCTATAAAGGGCCAGATAATAAATATTTTAAGATTTGCTGGCTATATGGTCTCTTTAACAACTACTCAAACTTGCTGTTATAGTATGAAAGCAGCCACAGACAGTAAGTAGGTAAATGGACATAAATGGGCATAGCTCTGTTCTAATAAAACTTTATTTAAAAAAACAATACATTGGTCCATATTTGGCTCCCATGCCATAGGTTGTTGACTTGTGAAATAGAAACTCTGTAGTAATTCTTATTAAATCTTCGTTTTGATTTATTGGAAGATATTGGGAAACACAAAAAACACAAAAAGTAGAAGCAAAATGAAAATCACTCCCCTAAAAAATAACTGATGTTAACATCTCGATGTTTTTGGTTAAGGTATTATTAGTTTTTCTAACATGCATAAATATAATTATATAATGAATATATATTTATTGATAAAAATCTGATTTTGCATACAGTTAAGCTGTTATCCTTTTATTTGATATTATGCTAGTATTTAGGAAAGAGACAGAATTGTATTTGCGTTTTGAAAATGTCCACTTTGTGGTACCTTCACCCCCTTTCTGTCAAGTTCTGTGATAGGTTCTCATAGGGTCCTGTACTTCTACTTAATTTTAATCACCATCATCATAACCATGACCAAATTGCTTACCAAAAAGTTTATGCTAATATACCTTACACGCAACAGTTTATGAGTGTGGATTTTAAATAACACAACAAACTACTGGGCAAGACACATTAGAGGGTCATCATAAACATATGAAACAATCTATCTCTATAATTCTAGATTCTCACGGTTATGGGACTTAAAATTCGTACTACTTAGCTATTATGAAAAGGATAAATATAGTGTTCTTAAGGAATTAAACAGCTACCAGAAATATTTTAAATGTTAGCAATATTCCTTTTAGCTCAACACTCTCTATAGAACTTGTAAAATTGCCGTCTATTAGTTATGAAGTTTTTAAGATTTTCTTTGTCATCCATTCCTCTATCTAAATAGGAAAGTATAAGGGTAGGGGGATGGCATCTATGTTCCTCATGTGTACAAACATCGCCAAATCCCCTGTTTCAAAACTGATGATTGTTGGGTGCTGATAATGGAAATAGTCTTAAAGTTTAATCTAGGTTCTGTTTGCATATGTTTCAGTGGAAGTAGTGTTCAAGACTTGATAATTTTTAAGATACATAAACTAATTAGGTATGGTCAACAATGACAAAATAGAAAGCAAATGCAAATATGCAGTTAAATCAGAGAAATATCTTCAAGTACCAGAAATAAAAAGAAAAGTTTGAGGAGTTTCTCGAAATTTCCTTGGAACTTTCCACTAGAAGGTAAAATGGTATTTTATGCCACATCAGTATTTGGGAAACGTCTTCCAGAATGCCCACCCAAAGGAACAGTTATATCCCTCAGTTGCGTTATTCTGCCAGAGAAAGTAAAATCATGCTGAGGAACAACCACCACCGCCACCACAAACACAAACCTTTCAATCTAGACATTTAGAGTTGGTTAAATCATGGATGTCTAGAAGCAGGGAGACATTGCGGCAACTACCTGGTCATGGAGAGTACAAGGAAATAAACCTACAGTGGAATGTTCTTGCCATCTAATTTCAGAATGGCCATAGCTTAGTGGCAAAATCTCCTGCCTCTGACGGTGTCTAGAAAATACTTAATATCTTTCCTCTCTCAGTCAGAAATTTGCTCTAAGTCTAAAGCAATCCATCTCACAATGATACTTTAGGCTTAAGAGTTCTATTAGCTGAGTTATAAAGTTTTTAATAGCCTTTCTAGAAGGTTCATTGTAGTATATTATTCTAAATAATTCCCCAACTTCATTCAGTTCAAAATGTTAATTGTTCCCACTGTAGGAATGGCAAGCTTTGTAGAAGATGTAGACATATGTACGTGTAGATCCTGCCCACAGAGAACTTACCAGAATGTGGAGAGAAGGTAGATTTAACCAGAGTCCTAACATAAGGCAGAGTGTGAGCAGCACCTCAAGAAAAATGCAGAGACCTAGAGGCTTGCGAAAAAAGAGATCACATTTGGCCAAGTAGATTAGGAACGGACGTCACAGTGGAGAAGGCCACGGAGAATGGCACAGTGTTAACACGGTATAAGTTATGTTGAGTAAAATTGCTGAAATAGGGAAGCCTAAGCTATATTTGTTCTATATAAACAATTCAGTTGGACTGGGGCCAATTGATTCCTATGATGTGTGAAGGAGAATAGGGTGGAAATAATGTGGGAAGATAGTCTGATGAAAATGTTCAAGAACTGGGGAATAATTTGTTCCACTGATCTTGAACCTGGGGGCTGCTTTCATACTAATTTCATCACCCCTTTTGGCCCAGGTAAAAGTTTTGCCTTTATTTCTTATGAAACAGACATACAGAAAGGATAAATCAGTGACAGAGTGGAATCCAGGAATAAGGTAATAAGGAAAAATTCAAAAAATACATGTATATATCAAAAATATGACATTACTATAAAAGTAAGCAGCATAGTTCATGAGTATTAATATAAACTACTTAATTTTTTTTGTGCTCATAGAATGCAAAACACTTTCTCAGATATTATCATATTCAGTCCCTTATTATACCCTAAGTGTGGAAGAGAATACATAGTTATTTTACAGATGATGAGACCAAGCATCATTTTGGAAGCGGGGGCAGGGGGGCAGACAGAAAGGTCTTACTATGTAAGAAGACCACTTTTCTAAAGAAGAGTGATTAATAAAACAACAGTCTTGCTGGGCACTAAGAAATGGGTTGTAATTGTTCTGCGTTGGTACAGCTAAGAGAAATGCTTTTGAAACTTAGTTACAGAGGTGAAGAATCAAGAACAAGACTATTTGTTAGAAAGAAATGTCTTATTTCGGTTTTGAATTAGAAAAAGTAGTTCAGTTAAGGAACATCAGATAGAGTTACGCAGTCAGGGTTAATGCAAAGTTTATTCTGAACAGAAACAGAACATGGAAATGAGTAAAAATCGAATCAATGCAAGCATTTGTAATGAAGGAAAAGCACACTGTGACCACACTCTTAATTTCCCTTGTGTAGCAAGTGAGAGATCTGTCGTGGAGGGTCATCCAAAGCATGTGACAAGTGCAAAGCAATTTAGCAGACTGACAGTGGTAGAAACCAACTAAACATTTAATAATGGAATGCATTCGTACTATCTGGCACTCTAACATTCCCTTTTGAGGAAGGATAATGTTATAGGGGACCCTTGCCTGATTCCTGCATTTGGGATAAAGGCTGTCCTGATGGGACCAGAATGTTGTACAGTTACTTAGAGAGGCTTTGAGGGAATAAAAGAGATAGGGATCCTTCAGAGAGTTCTCATAGAGGCTCAAGGTTGCCTTACACCTTTTACCTACATTTGTAATACCACCTGCACCCCAAAGTCAACTCTTACCATTGGGGTTCAAGTCATGCATCTATTTAATTGATGTAATGGCTTTTGTTTCTCTTATAAAAATTACCTTGATAGACTCCCCTAATATTTTCACTTTATATTAGTCATTACCCAATATATCTATAGACCAAACCAGTCCAATGGTTATTTCAACCTAACTTAACCTTTTATTATTTAAATGTCTCTCATTGCTCTCTTTCTGGAATCCTTCTATCCTACTTGAAATCAAGGAGACTATTTTGATTGCCAACTGGGCAGAATAGTCATTGAAATGCTGTCAAGAGGTCTGGAGCTCACCCCCGTAATATGTTTCTCAGGAAATTGCTCAAGTGGCTTCTGAATTCTTTTGGGTAACACTGCTGGGTAGGTTGTAACATAGTAGACTATTTACAGCACCCTGTTTCCCAAAGTTTTGGCCTTTTTTCTCTTGAATTGTAACATAATTACTGGTATTTTAAATTTCGTTTCTTGACAGCAACCACTAAAATATTTCATTGAAATTTGATATTTGCAGCAGTTGTAACAAAATTATTCTAGTCTGATGTAGAGTTGTTGAGTTTTTTAATGCTCTTTCATTCAATTGCTTATATCTCCAAAAGCCTTGGCTTCAACGTGGACTTTATTCTAGATAACGACTAAGTAATTGTCTTATGTGCAAAAATCAAAATCCAGTTCAGGTTAATTTAAGCAAAAATATATACATATATTCATATTCTTAGTCTGTATATATTTGTGTGTGTGTATGAGTGTTTGTGTATAAATGAAATACAATGATTAACTCAAATAAAAAAATATTTCATATCTGCTGAATGTGAGCACCAAGAGAAGCCAAGCCACGCCAAAATTCCATCATAGGAAGAGTTGCTTAGATTTTGTCCGCTGTCCAAGCTGCTAATACCTATTTACTGCCATGCCACTGGGCCCTCCTATCTGTCACATCTGCAGCAAATGATTTCTGACCAACATTCTCAGGAAGTGAAGTGATATAAAATCTTACCCACAATGACTTTTATAGAGAGAGACCAGACTCTAATGCTTGCATATTTTTGTAATTTTTTTCCCCAATAGGAAGAATTTGAAAAACCAAAAATGACAAATGTCTACTTACATTTGTTTAACTCCTTTCTAAGATATTTAGTAATTAGACTCTGCCCTCTTTCACCAAGCACCATAAAAATTTGCTCTCACCAATAAGGCAGCTACATGATATAGACAGTGATGAGCAGGATGTCGAAAAACAATCTTCATGGTATATGGGGTGTATTTTAAACTTGTTAAGAACATGAACTTTTGTGTCAGCAGGATCTTGAGTCAAAAGCCAATTCCTCAACTTTCTGCCTGCATGGTATTAAACAATAATTTATTTAATCCCACTTAGCCTTAGTTCTCCTATCCGATCTAGCAAGGTAAGATATCTGCCACAATGGGTTTAATTGGCGTTATTTCTTGGTTGAGTTGCTGTAGTCCACTATTTGTTCCAGAATCCATCTGTTTTTTATAGGAACCATACCAGAGAATTAAATAAAGAGATGTGGTGGTGCCTATATCCTTTGGGTCTTTAAGGATGTCAGTATTCTCTATCGTTCCTCTCATATGTACTACTGATTCTAATTTGCTATCTTGGCAGGGGATCAAGAAGGCACAATCATGTCAAAGGATTCTATCTGGCCTTCCTCACTATGGTAGCTCTTACAGGCCAAGAACTCAACATTGTTATTGTGTTAGCTAACGAATATGTCAATTCCAAGTACAAAACTCAAGGCTAGGGAAATGGTCCCTAGTGGGTCTGTGGACCCAGTGAACCTGATGTTAACCATACCTTGGCCAGAACTCCTTTCGTTACTTGTCTCATATACTCCCATTCCATTAGGGAACCATAATGGTAATTTAGGTCCTCGAATATCAATATTCAATACAAGAACACATATCCTGTATTCAGCAGTTATCAAAATGTCAAAGTCTTCCCTTTCCCTAGCACATGGTAACCTGAGCGAGACTTTTTGAGGAAGGACTCAAGAATCATTGCCGTATGCTCATGAGAGAGTGTTGCAGGGAAACGCCGTCCCACCTTCTCATGGGGTCCTGGCCTCTACTTCAATCACTGCTTTTGGGGTTTGAGATTTAGCTCAAGACAGAGATTCTAATCTATTTTAGTTGATGTGGCTGATATCCCTCAGCCTCCCGATTGTCCATCCTTCCTTTTTTTTGATTGTATTGACTGACGAACACTCTTGCTGGTTATCCGTGAAGGAAGCACGACTGGTTAAAGGAAGAAGTTGAATTGTGATGTAGTCACAACATGGGCCTCAGCCAGTGCCACAGGGAGCTTCACGAGGGGAACAGCCCTATCATATTGTCCTAATGTGGGACAAGAGGGAACGCATGTCCACCTTCACATTGACCAGTCGTTGTACTCAATATGCCTCCGGGGAAGAGGAGAAACTTTTGTGGAGACGGCTCTCTTCAGCCAGCAGCAAACTCCAGGCAATGTGTGTGTATGTGAGAGGGGGCAGTGAGGGTTGGTTGTGTCACTTGTTCCCTGTCAACATTTTCAGAAACTGGAGGAAAAATTCTTCAGTCTTCAAAAAGGACACGGGTCTGAATTTTCCTACATAAGACATAGTAAGTCCAGACCATAAAGGAAATGACTGGTAAACCCAACTTCATTAAAATTTAGGCTTTGATATTAGCGAAAGTAAAAAAGAAAGTCACAAACTGAGAGACCTTAACAATGCATAAACATGACAAAGGATATATGTCCAGAATATTTTTTAAACGCTTGGAAAGAGGGCAAAGATTTGAATGTGTGCTTTACAGAAAGATACATAATGAGACAGTAAATGCATTAAAAGGAATTAACCCTCATTAGCATTTAGAGAAAGGCAAATGGTAAATAAATAAATAAAAGAATACAGATAGACAAATATTAAAAAGTTAGGCAATGAATGTCAACCACTGGTGCTTATGTCTACACTATGACTATTGGAATCGTAAATTGTTCCATAATACTTTGAAAAATAACTTGGCATTATTTAATAAAGGCAAATATGTGCATATTTATGACTCGGAAATGTCACTTTTACTAATATACTTTTTAGAAACTTTTGTATATGTACATACAAAGTTTTCTAACAGCAATATTTATAGGAGAAAATGTGTTCAAAAAATTCCAAATCGTAGAATTTTCACACAATATAGCACTAAAAATGAAGGAACTATAGTAGCACACATAGTCTTGCTGGGAAATGTCTTTCCTCCCATCCTCCAGGCTGGGCCTCCCTCCACTCTGCCTGCAGGCTCCAAGAGAGGAAGAGAGAGAGAGCCACAGAACCCACTGGTCAGAGCACAAACACTGGGTTCACGGCTCAGTCCCACGGAGGCTTAGACCAGCCCACTGCTCTGGAGTTCATTAATAAATAACAATATAACAACAATAGATTATATGTATATTTATATGTATAATAAGATAAATGTAAATAATAAAAGATACCAAGTTATGGACTATATTTAGCCTGATTTAATTTCTATAAATTTCCAAAGCCTGCAAAATTAAATGGGACATATTTTTGAAAAACACACATTTTTAACTGCTCATGGGAAAACGGAATGGTAAATAACTTCAGGTAGGAGCCTTATTGGCATGAGTATGGGGGAAGCAGAGAGGAGACATGAATGAAGAGGACATGGAGAGGTGGACTTCTTGGATTAGGCCTTAAATTTCAAATTACTGTTACTTACTATGAAATTCACATGTTATAAATATTCTTTTTAGTAATTCAACTTCTAATAAAACTATTTTCAAAGGTGAACGGATACCTATTTCTAAGTTAGTTCTAGATGATTTTACAGTTGAATTTTATCAAACTTTTAAGGGGCAGATAATTCTTGTGGCACGTAAATTACTATAAAGTAGAGAGAAGGGGAAATAGCTCTTTTAATTTTTCCTTCCCTCTTAACATAAAAGTTTCAGTATGTAGGTTACGAAAGGGAGCAGGATGATTCTGATTCGCTCAGTCATCCAAGGACTCAGGTTCCTTTCTTCCTTCCTCTTTCATCTGCTAAACTTGCTTGAAGTCATGGTCAATAATGAGTCCACAAGCACCATATCCAATTCCAAACTAGGAGAATTTGGAATAAAATTATGGAGAATTAGCAGCTTCCTTTAAAGGATATGACTTACAAGTTGCACATCTCTCTTCTTTTCATCTATCATTAGCTAAAACATAGTCTTACAGGGGCCAGCCCAGTGGCATAGTGGTTAAATTTGTGAGCTCTGCTTCAGTGGCCTAGGGTTCATCAGTTTGGATCCTGGGTGTGGACCTATGCACTGCTTGTCAAGCCATGCTGTGACAGGTGTCCCACATATAAAGTAGAGGAAGATGTGCATGGATGTTAGCTCAGGGCCAGTCTTCCTCAGCAAAAAAAGGAAAATTGGCAGTGGATGTTAACTCAGGGCTAATCTTCCTAAAAAATACCCCAAAACACCAGACAACAAAAAACCCCATAGTCCTATGACCTATGCTAGTTTCACAGAAGGCTGAGAAATGTAGTCTTCAGCCACATGTCACGTCCTCAGCTAAAATGTTTGTTTTATTACTAAACAGAATACTGAGAAAATGGATTAAATGGAAGGATAAATAACTAGGAAATTGATCAACATAATTCATTATATTAAATCATTAAAGTAGAAAAAATAGACAAATGATATTAAGATAGACAACAGAAGTTTCATAGCTGTTAGTACACCTTTATGATCAAAACAAACCTAAAGTTAATAATAAAGAGAAACTTTCTTAAACTAGTATAAGAAATTAGCTTATATACTAGAGCATATACTTGCAGGTGAACATTGATCCTCGAAGACACAATATCGCAGGCACTATCCCTCTTTTCTTTTAGAATCTTAAATGCATGATTTTCTTCCAAATAATAGGGTCTTCCAATATGACATACAGAACTATTCATAATCAGCTTCCATAGAGCATTTCTAGTTATGATCAATGTCCAGCCAAACTGGTCAAATCTCTGTTCCTTCAACACATCACTCATCATTATAATTTGTGTCTTTGCAAATATCCTTCACTTGGTTTAAACTAAATTAGACTATTCTTTTGTGTGCTCGAAGTATGTTTCATGATCCACTCTAAATTTCTCTCAAATCCTTCAGCTTAAGAAAACAATCTGTTTCTAAGTACCCAATCATAGTTTGTCCCTTGTATATCATTCCTTGCTTATAGATAGGCTTTCTCTGATAGACTGTGCTATGCTGGACTGCTCATCTTAAATTCACAGGACCTGACACACAGTGTAAATAACAGTCGGTACTCTTTCTGTCTCATACACTATCCCTATTTTAAGATCCTAAAATTTTCACGACTCAACATGAGACAGAGTAGTTATTTACGTCCAAGAACACCAGGAAGGTCATTGCTCTGCCTTTTTCCCATCGACACAATCCCATTTTGCTTTCAATATTTACAAATAAGAGATGCTTCAATTAGGGGCCAGCCTGGTGGCGCAGTGGTTAAGTTCACACGTTCTGCTTCAGTGGCCCAGGGGTTAGCCAGTTCAGATCCCGGGTGTGGGCATGGCATGGCTTGGCAAGCCATGCTGTGGTGGGTGTCCCACATATAAAGTAGAGGAAGATGGGCACTGATGTTAGCTCAGATCCAGTCTTCCTCAGCAAAAAGAGGAGGATTGGCAGCAGATGTTAGCTCAGGGCTAATCTTCCTCAAAAAAAAAAAAAAAAAGAAGAAGAAATGCTTCAATTTGGTATATTTCCAGAGTGATAGCTTGCTGCAGGGCCTGAGGTCATCCTATAAAGCTCAACTTAATTTAACAATTCCTGGAAAATTTTGTTACTATAACATTTAGGAAGACAAGACTAAAGGAAATATTCAAAAATCTGTAATGATTTGGGTCTACCTGCTATATACAGTTCTTAGATAGGATTTTACACATTTTTATTTACTGCTCCACGCAACACCCCCAAATCCCCACACTTTGCTTTTATGACATCATTGTACATTTACTTCTTTTATATTTCTGCCTTGTTTTGACACTTTTTGAACGAGAGGCTGTGGGTGGCTTGGCACCTAGCCACAACCTACAGTACATGTTACATTAATATTGAAGGTCCTTTTACAGACACTGTGATTCATAGCTCCCATCATATTGTTGACATTTTTGGAAGCTGATCCACCACGAAAAGTGTGTGTTCATGCACGTGGGTGTATATATTTGTGAATTATGTACTTGCGTGATGAATCATAAGTATGAGAGAGTAATCTGCGATTATCATCTAAATTAGAAATATGGAGAATTGCAAATAAAAGGACAGTGATTTAAAAAGTTAGCCAGGATGAAGGAACAAAAAACAATAAAAGAGAGTAAAGGATGAGTAGTGCCCCGCCATATTGATAATTTTTCTGTTATAAAGGCTCCAATTAGATAAATTATTGACTTTACATTACAAAAGGAAGAAAGCTAGTGTTGTCCTCTAAGTACTTCATTTAAAACAATGAAGAAGAACCTCTTCTTTTCCAACTTAAAAAAAAAAATCTTGAGACAACTGTGAATTTCTTCTCTGAAAATTAATGGGGTCATGGTGGAGTTATTTGTAGATTTAGCTAAAGAATAGAATCTGGAAATTATATGTAGTTGACACACCTATAAAGCTCAGAATGAACTTACTTTTCTTCTTACTTAATAGGCTATTTGCAGAATTCAAGGCTGTATTCACACTTAGTATTTACTTGAATAATGTCCTGTGTTATCTCCATTGCAGAGGTAGCTGATGAACTCGGATGTACCAGGTTTGTGTGTGTGAGGGAAGTATGTATGAAATATGACCATTTATAGGCATGGTTGTTAGGATGGGATTTTAAACAGACACAGAATTCAAAATAAATATGAATTTCAATGTGCAGTTATCCATTGGTGACAGAACACCATCATTCAATGATCAATATGCATTATTCTATGAATGAGTTGCAAATTTTACTGATTTGACTACTTTCTTTTCAAGGCATTTCACAGCTTAATTGATTAAAATGTTGCATAATTTCGTAGGTGCCTGATTTACCCAAAATTTTAGATTGCCCTACAACTCAAGAAACAAACTTTACTGATGCAATTTAATTGTGTGTTCTTCCCAATTCACTGTACTTGATTGAGGTTTATACTTCACTGATTGAACTGAATACTTCATAGACTAAGATATTACAGTTTTTATCAATGGGAAAATATATTTCCATAACCTGATTTTTCTGGTATAGAAGTCAAGAGTGTGCAAAATCCTCCTGGGAAGCCAAACTTTGCTGTTCCTATGATTATCATTTGTATTGCTATTATTTTTGTTGTTTTGTTTAATGAGTCGTCCAGGCTCACAAACATTCTCAGTAATGTTATTCTTAAACAACTAAAACAGAAACAGAATTCACAACAACCTGCTGATGGTAGACCTCCATTCAAGTTTCAGGTAGGGGTGACTATATGGACGTTAGAAATAAAGTGCTTCTTATTTTTGACAGTGTTGCTTCTTTTCACTACACATGAGATAGATTGTTTCTGAAGCATACATTCTCTTAATTGGAATAATCCTTTAAAAAGTTTTTAAAAAGTAATAAAAAAAGTAAAATGGTAATCATTTTCTTTAAATAAACACCAACATTCTTATGTTATACTCTTGTTTCTTTATCTTAAGATTTTTGGAACATCACAGCAGAGCTTCAGATTGGTAGAAAAAGACCAAAGATATATTTGGCAAGACTAATTTAAGTTCCTAATTTATACAGCAAAGTATATAGAAACTTAGCTGAAGCTCTTTGGCAAGATGGAAAAAGAGAAGTAAACCTAACATTTAATAAACTTTCTCTACTTTTGACAAGTTTTAGATCTAGATAAGAATCTCAAGATGATGACAGAGGATTTCTTGACATATACCCTGCACTCAGGAACCCTTGACCCTTCAAATCTCAGGTCACCTACAGCTCAAAAAGAAACCTCACAATCAATAAAAGATATAAGAACGTTCAGTTCACAGAGAAAGAAACCCAAAAGACCAATAATCAAATAAATAAATGCTCAATCCTACTATGAATCATTAATAAGTATAACATAATAGTAAATTAGCATTTCTGGCTCAACAAATTGACAGCAAAACCAATGTTTAAGTTTTGGAAAACATATAGGGAGATACAAATTCACGTATTTTAGAAACAGTAAAATTGGTAATTATATGCCAAAATAACTTAAAATTTTCACTCAAAGAAGAAAAGGTATATAACCTACAACCCATCAATTCTACTTTTAAGTGTCTACCCTGGAGACTCTCTAATGCTTTCAAAAGGAGACATATAAGAAAGCTTATTGTATCTCCATTTGTAAGGACTGAAAACTCGGATGTCTTAGGTTAATTGTCCCTCAAATGTGAATAAATTAATTCTATGTTAGTTTATTCTAACCTTGGAAGAGTGTATAGTAATTCAGATGAGCTCTATCTACATTAATCCCTGGATAAATATCAGAGACATAAGTTCAAGTTTAAAAGGCTAGTTGCTAAAGTATGAAACACTATGAGAATGGGACAATTAATACAAATATTAAAGTATACAACAAAATTATATACTTATTTATTTAAAAAATTATATGAAGTGAAAATGTGAAACTTGCACTGGAATGATTCACTCACCCTATGTTCGGTGTTGCCTCTTGGAGATCGGGTAGGGAATATATGGGGTGGAGAGGAAACTTAGCAACATCTTTTTTTTTTGATCCCTGGATCAAATTAAATCTTACTCATATGTCACATTGCAATTTTAGTAATGTCTATGGAAAGATTAGTTGGCCCTTATTATGTTCTGGCATACATCCTGTTCTTTCCTTTATAACACATTACTGTTTATAATCATATTTTATTTTCAGTGTATCATAACTTTTATTACTATTTTAGTGCTACAGGATGACACCAGTGTCATTAGTTTTATAAAAACAGAACTGTAAGCACAATTTACAGTTCTTTCTGAATGAGATGGGAATCCCAGGAAAGTGTTTTTTATCCTGCAGAGACCCTCTGGCTATGTCATGGGTAAAAGCTATCACATATAAATTGCTTATATTTTCACTTGTAGGTTTAGTTCAAAAAATTCTCAAATGTTATTAATCTATTTATTTGTAACAGTTTTCTTTAATATCCATAGAGATATTCTGGCCTCAACCTTGGTTCTACCGTTGGTCTGTGTGACCTTGGACAAATTATTCAGCCTTTGAGGTCTTTCCTTACAGAGAGTAAAAATAAAACATCTCTGTTCAGGATAAATAATGTAATATATGTTAAGTATATAGAACAGCCAGTAGCCCTTTGTAAACATTTGGTAACACTGAGTAATCCACGTCAGTTCATCCACTACATCCACATCTAGAGCTCGAATGTGCATGGTTTGTAAGTCTTTTTTTTTAATTAATTAATTAATTAATTTTTATTTATTTATTTTCAGGTATACATCATAATATATTTTGAATTCTGTGTAGATTGCATCATGTTCACCACCTGAAAACTAATTATAGTCCATCCCCTCACATGTGAGCCTAATCACCCCTTTTGCCCTCCCCCCTACCCCCTTCCTCTATGGTAACCACCAATCCAATCTCCAATGCTACGTGTTTGTTTGTCGTTGCTTTTATCATCTACTTATGAGTGAGATCATATGGTATTTGACTTTCTCCCTCTGACCTATTTCACTTAGCATAATATCCTCAAGGTCCATCCATGTTGTCACAAATGGCCGGATTTCATCATTTCTTATGGTTGAGTAGTAGCCCATCCATTGTGTATAAATACCACATCTTCTTTATCCTTTCGTCCCTTGATGGGCACCTAGGTTGCTTCCATGTCTTGGCTATTGTGTATAATGCTGCAATGAACATAGGGGTGCAAGTATCTTTATGCCTTTGTGTTTTCAAGTTCTATGGATAAATACCCAGCAGTGGGATAGCTGGGTCATATGGTAGATCTATCCTTAATTTTCTGAGGATATGTACATCTTCTGCTTACCATTCACCTCCCAGTGCCTGTCATAGGCCTTGGCACATAATAAAAAATGAAATAAAAATTTGAATAAATAAATGATAAAGATAAATGTGAATACTTGTCAATTTATCTTACGCAAATAAAGTCTCCAGTTAAATTTAGAGTAAAATTTTATTAAAAATGGGCTCATGTGAGAACTATCTAATGCAAATAATGATGAGAGTAAATATATCACCTTAAAAGAGCAAGTATCTAGGTAGATTTTGTTTCCTGATATTCAGAAACCGTCCACAATACTTAAAGAAGAACAAAGTCATTCGAAATAGAAAAGAATTCAGAATTCTGTGTTTATGATTTAAAGTTCTATTCTAAGAATATAAATAGATATTATGTGAAAAATAAGTTTTGTGGTAAAATCATTCTAGATAATTCTATACAACTAAAATTAACATGATTAATTATTTAAAAATTTTACTGTAGAATTTCTCATACTCTTAATATTTTAATGTATGAAAGGGTATGTAAAGAAGCCAGATTTTCTCTAATTAACAGACAACTCTTTATTACAGATCATATAGTGGAAATTAGGTTCTGAAGAACATTATTCAAGAAACATTCATGCACTAAGATCTTTGAAGAGCAAAGGGAAGGACACATTGGTTTGATATGTACGTTCGCTTAGTTATGTTAACTTAGGAAAGTGACCCTCCTTTCATGAATGCAATCTATAAATGAGAACCAATGATCTCTTTCAATGACCCTCAATACTGTGAGGATCAAGTTGAATCATAGGTGTAGAAACACTTAGAAAATTAAGAGAACTACAAATTAGAAAAAATAGTATAGTAAGCCCAAATAAGGTTCCATGAGGCTCAAATCCATAGTAGTTGACAGATTAAATTACTTTTAACTTTTTTTTCTACTTATTATGTTCAATTTCCAAAATAAAAATGTATGAAAACTAGTCAGGCAGCTCATAAGTAATAACTCTTTATAAATTTAAAGCTTGTTAATAAGTCATAGCTATTCAACCTGACAGTACCAGGTATTGTTCCCCTGTAAAGATTTTTCTCCAGATTGGTTAGAACTAGGGTTCCTAAAAGTGTGACATCCTCATGGATGTTTGCACTTGTGATTGTCATGCTAATGCAAGTTCACACTGCAGGTTGGTGTCAACGAACAGGCACAGAGAACCTTCTCCAGGGAGCTCTTTTTCTTCTACTGTGAAAAAATGCAGGGCCATGGAAGGTGTTAAAAGATAAATCGAGGCACAGTAACCTTTTCAAGAGTGTATCTGAGCATACATGGAGTGGAACTGGGCAGGGCCGAACCAAAAGTAGTTAGGAGCACTCCTCCAACAGGAGCCAGGGAAGAGGTTTTTATAGACAGTGTCAACTGAAGCAAAGCAAGGACATTTTGCGTGTCTGTGTGGGTGCAAGTTTAGTTTCCCCAATTTTTTCCCCAGCTTTATTTGAGATACAACTGACATAAAATTGCGGAAGTTTAAGGCGTACAACATTTTGATCTGATACATTTATGTAGGATTATCGCCCTAGCATTAGCTCACACCTGCATGGCGGTCACATTTTTACTATTTTTTTGTGTATTGAAAACATTAAAGGTCTGCTCTCTCAGCAGCTTTCTAGTATATAATTGGCTATAGCTTAAGTGGTTGCCTTATTGGAAAAGTCTAGCTGGCTGTTTGTGATTGGTCATTCTTAAATTTCATTTTCTTTGATTCAAGTACATTGACTGTGGCTTAGGTTTTAGTTCACAAATTAACACGGTGTGGAGTTAGGAATCAATTTGGAGAAAATCGAGCAATCTACAAATTTAACCTTTATAAATTTTATAAAGGTAATAAACTTTATAAATATTGAATTGGTTTGCTGGTGATTTTAATCATCATATGCTGATTTAGCATTATGCAAATATTTCCTGGAAAATGCATAAGGAATCTAGTTTTTTTAGATGATTTGGAAACAGTCATTCAAGTTCATCAGGCTAATTTTCAATTATAGGTTAATATTTAACTACTACTAAGAGGAAATTTAAGAAATAAGTAAACCTTAGTTTTAATTACATGACTTTCTCTTTCAAATCATTCGATTGTCATTTTAGCTACCTCCTTCAGACAATTACAATCCTCAGGCAATTACAACCCTACCAAGATAGAATAACATGGATAGATTTACCCTAGTGCCTAAAATAACCTAAAACAAACAAAATTTATGGAACAATGGCTTTCAAGACACATCAGGCAGTGAAGGTCAGTGATTCCTAAGAGCTGGAAAACAAACAAGGGGAGCTTATGATTAACCCAGCTCGAGAAGGTTTCTAGGCTGGGAAATAGGGTACCTGGGTGGAGACTGGTGGACTCCCTGAATTGAAGAGATAGACCTCAAAGTCGAGGAGACCTCGGTGGTTAGAATTCGCAGGATAAAGTGCTGGAGAGAGACCAGCTTTGCAGAAAGAGAACTCCAGAGATCTGCATATGGTCCCCTGTGTGTATTTGACTACTGATCAAGAGAGAATGTGAAACAATTAGTCAAGGTTGGGAAAAGAACTGCTAGAAAAGATGAGAGAGCTAACTGTGCCCAGTACTCATACAAGTCAAAGAATAGGGTCTCTGTCCACTACAAACGTAAAACTTCACTATTCACAGGGCATTGTGTAGAGTGCAAGGACTGGTTGTTGCTTCAGCAGTGGGGAATAACAGCCCTAGACTGACACTCACTGGTTCTGGGTCCAACAAATCTTAAAAGCACAAACCAAGAGAATCCAACTATTTTCGAGTGACTTAACAGCACGTCAGAACAAATTCCAAAAATAGAAATATCATACTATCACCAGGAAGATGAGTTCTTATCACTAAGAGAACTACGTTACATAAAATGATAAAGGAAGTCTTAAGACGGAGGAAAATGACAACAAATGACTATAGTGATCTACACAAATAAATGAAGTGTGCTGGAAGTGGTAGCCACGTAAGTAAAAATATAAGATTTTTCCTTATTATTTATTATCTCTAAAAGATAATTGACTGCTTAAACAAAATTAATATCAGTGTAGTATGGAGTTTATAACATATTTAAAAGTAAAATTTGTAACAAAAGAAGCAAAAAAGACAGATGAGAAATGGGAGTATATAAGGCTTTTATAATATATGTGAAGTGGTATAATATCATGTGAAGGTAGAATCTGAATAGTTACAAGTGTATATTATAAACCCCAAATCATGCACTAAAGTAACAAAACAAAGAGTTACAGATTGGGACAGCCCCGTAGTGCAGTGGTTAAGCTTGGCAACCTCCACTTCAGTGGCCCAGGGTTCACGGGTTCGGATCCTGAGTGTGGATCTACTCACTCTTATGAGCCATGCTGCAGGAGCAAGCCACATACAAAATAGAGGAAGACTGGCACAGACATTAGCTCAGGGCAAATTTTCCTCAAGAAAAAAAAAAGGAAGATTGGCATGGCAACAGATGTTAGCACAGGATGAATCTCCCACAGCAAAAAAAAAAAAAAAAGAGTTATAGAAAATAAAGGAGTTGAAATGGAACCTTAAGAAATATTTAATTAATCCAAAAGAAGACAGAGAAGAAAAGAGAGCAAAGTGCAGATGGGGAATGCTCAAAGCAAATAGGAAGATGCTTGATTCAAAACTAACAATATCAATAACAGCATTTAATGTAAATTTTTTAAATACCCTAAATAGAAACAGTGATTATGAGATTGATAAAAAGCAAAATCTTGCTCTGCTGCCCCCCCAAAACCATCTTGAGTGTACAGACACCAAGCTAACACAAATTTTTAAAAAGATGGTGTGGCTATATTAATATCAAAGTACCTCTCAGAGCAAAGTAGATTACTAGAGACAATGAAGTTTATTTCATAACGAGAAAGTAGTAGTTCAAGAGAACACACCAATCCTAAGTGTTTATGCACCAAACAAGGGAGATTCAAAGTACATGAGGTAAAAATTGAGAACCACAAAGAGAAATAGAGAAACCCAAAATTGTAGTCGGAGATTCCAATACTTCTCTCTCAACAACTGAGAGAACAAGCAAATAGAAAATCAGAATATAAATGAGCAGTATCAACTGACATGACATTTATTATTTATAAGATAGCTTACCCAACCGCCAGAAAATGCAGATTGTTTTCAAGAGCTCACGGGATATTGACCAAGATAGACAATTTTCTGGACCATCAAACATTTTTAAATATGTTAAAAGGATCCACATTATATAAATTATGTTTCCTGGCAACAGTGGAATTAAATTAGAAATCAAAACAGAAAGATTGCTGAAAGAAAGCAGTTCTTAGGTGGAACTTACAGCACTGAAAACTAATATTAGAAAAGAACAAAGGTCTTAAATCAGTTATTCAGCATCCCCTTTAAGAAATTTGAAAAGAACAAAGGAAAATCAAAGTACAATGAAAAAGAAAAATGAGATCACAGAGCAAAAGTGAAATACAAAACAAATTTAAAAAACTAAAGCCAACTAATTGTACCAGAAGTTTATTCTTTGAGTACAATATACAAAAATCAATTACATTTCTACAAATAACAATGAAAACTGGAATTAAAAATACTATTTAAAACAGCATCAAAATTATGAAATACTTAGAGATAAATCTGACAAAAATATGGAAGATGTATACAGAGAAAACTATAAAACATTGATGAGAGAAATTCAAGAATATCTATATGGAGAGAGATATTGGGTTCATAAATGAGAAGATTCAAAATGGTCAAGATGTTTTTTCCCTCCAAAATTTTTTGTAGGTTCAGTTCAACTCCAATCTAAATTCTGGCAGGTTTTTTTTTTAATATAAATTAAAAAATTATAAAATTCATATGAAAATACAAAAGACCTAGAAAAATCAAAACAACTTTGAAAAGGTAGAACAAAGCTGGAGTGCCAACAATGTGATTTCAAGAATTATTATAAAGCCTCAATAAATAAGACAGCGCAGCACTGGTGTCAAGTTCAATAAAATAGACCAATGGAACATAGAGATTCCAGAAACAGATTCCCCCATATATGGACAATTAATTTTTAGAAAAGCTACCTCTAGCTCACTCCTGTTAAATAGACAGAAAGAAGGGATTTGGGACTTTTTTGCTTGTAGCAGATCTGTTGTGACTTTTTAATTTTGTTTTTTCTAGCCTAATTGTATTCTATCATGAGGATGAAATGCACGCGTTAATTACTCTTTTTAAATATTAAATGGGCCATACGTATAAAAATTGAAAAACAAAAAAAACTTGTAATATTCAGTGACTGTAACATAATAACACCCTTGTCATTTGAACCCAGAAGTAGAATACGTTAACACTAGGGAAATCCCCTCATACTCATTTGAAATTACATGCCTGGTCCCTGCCTACCTCCTAAAAAGGAACCATTAGCCTGATCATTATGGTAAAACTTGTTTCTTTTCCTTTAGAGTTTTACCAGATAAACACACATCTCCAAATCCTACAGTTTATATTTGCTGAATTTTTGAAACATGCAAAAATGGAATTAAACAGTATGTACTATTTTTTTCTGATTTGTTTTGTTCAAAAACATGTTTGTGAGATTTATCCATGTTTTATAGGTCTAGATAGCAAATTTTAATTACTGCATAATAGCACGTTATATGAGTATACCACAAATAAGTATCCGTTGTAGTGTTGATGGATATTTGAGTTGTTTCTAGCTTTTTAAGTATTAAGGTATTGCTGCAATGGACATGCATGTATGTGTCTTTTGATAGAAAGTGCATGCAGTTCTGTTGAATTTTACCTGGGGGTAGAACGACTGGGTCATAAGGTATAGAAATGTTTTATTTGATTAGATATTGTCACTTTGCAAAATAATTGCACAAATTCATACTCCCACCACCAATTCATAAGAATTCTAATTGTGACATGTCCTGCCAACACTTAGTATTGGTGTTTTTTTGTCACTTGGTGATTGTTAACTCTTATCTTATTATGGATATTTATTTGAATATCTTCTTAAATGATATGCTTGTTTGAGTCAATATCTATTATCTTTTACTGCATAATAAAGTACCTCAAATTTAGTGAGTTAAAACAACAATAATATTTTGCTTACAGTCTGTGAGTGATTAGGACTGATCTTAGCTAGGCTCACTCAATTAACTGTAGTCATGCGGCTTAAGAGTGCAGCTTTACTTCTGGGGTTGGCTAGTTTAGGCTGAATGATGGGGGTGACTAAGCCATATGTCCCTTATCATCCAACAGCCTAGCTGGAATAACCTAGCCACCTGGGCAGGACCAAGAGCAAGAGTAGAAGCACGAAAGACTTCTTGAAGCCTAATCTCACGTGTGGTACAACATTACTTCAGTCATGTTTCCTTGGTGAAGCAATTTGCAAGACTATCCCAGATTAACGTGGTGGAGGAGGTCTGTTCCTCTTAACAGAAATAATTGCAAATTTACATTGCAAAGGCACAGGTACATGAGCAGCTAAACTTTGTGACAATTTTTCCAATCTATTACAAAGTGCATAGTATATTCAGGATATGAAACTTTTAGAGATTTTAATTGCTGCAAATATCTTCTACATCGTGGGTTCCTGTTCTTTCTTTTGGGGGTAGTACCATTTTAATAAGCAAAAGTTATTAATATTAATATGATTGTATATTTGTCAATCTATCCCTCTTTGATTACTGTTTCAGTATTCTATGAAAGAAGACTTTTCCAACTTTGGAGATATGCATGTGTTCTATTATCTTTTAAGTGATATATAGTTTTGTGTTTTAAACTTGGAGATTCAATCTATTTGAAATAGATTTTCATGTTGGGGTATCAACATTATTTCCTACATTGATAGTAATTGCCTCAATATAATCTGTTAAAAAGACTAACATTTCCGCTTTACTCTGCAGTGTTATCTTTCTAAGTGATGAATAAATTAACGAATTAAGTGTCTATATAAGTATTGGTCTGACTGTTTCTTTTTCTCTGCTGTATTCTTTTGGTCTATTTGCATGCCCTTGCGCCAAACATACTATTGTATTTAATGCAGCATTTTAATGTCTTGATGTCTTATATAGTGAGCACACCCACTTTATCCTTCTATGATAGTGTCTTGCCTATTGTGGGCCCTTTGCTATCACATACAAAGTTAAGAATCAGCATATAACTTTCCAAAAGAAAATCTTTTGAAAAATTGATTGAGGTTTTATTAAGTCCGCAGACAAATCTGGGAATAATTGGTATCTTAATATGTTGCTTCTCACAATCCATGATCAATCCATTATCCAAGTAAATCCATAGCAATCCATTGGATGGTCTTTATGAAAGTCTTGCAAATTGTTTCTCAGATTTATCAGTGGGCTGTGGGTGTTTTTTATGCTACTTTAAATGGTATCATTTAAAAAATTTATATTCTATATGTGGCAGGTTTGGGGAATTAAAATAATTTTATGCTTGTATCCCACACTTTTGCTAAACTTTTATTCTAATTTTTTAAAAATTATTTTCTGCATATCAGGCATATCATGCGGGAATAACACCTTTCTGTTTGTTTCTTTCCAATCCTGTACCATTCATTTCTTTTACTTGCCTTAATAGACTGTCTAGGAGTTCCACTGAACTGTTAAATATAGTTAGGGATTGTACATATCCTTGTGTAATTACTAGTCTAAAATGGAAAGGATTCAACACATCATTAAGTATAATATTTTCTTTAGGGTTTTTAAGGCTCTTATTATTTTAAGTAACTTCCCTTTTTCCCCTATTTTGCACAGGTTTTTTTTTTTGTCATTAATGGATTTTGAATTTTATCAGATTCTTTTTTTGCATCTATTGTGATATTTCCCAATTATTCTGTAATTTTTTAAATTACATTGATGATTTGTGAATATTAAATCAACCTTCAATATACAGAATAAACTCAAATTGGCCATATTTAATACTTTATATAAAGAAATGGATAACTTGATAAGATTTTTGTAATAATTTTTTATTGATGTTCATGATTAAAATGAGACTGTATTTTCTCTTTTTATATTATTCTTGCTGTCATGGAATATCAAGCAGGCCTTACAAAATAAGCTGGGGAATGTCGACTTCTTTTGTAATCTCTGGAAGCATTCGAGTTCGATCAATGGTTATCTTCCTCTGTGGTGGGTAAAATTCACTATCAGGGCTTGAGATATTCTTTGTTTGAAGATATTCAAGTACAAATTAACATTTCTTTCTAGGTCTAGGGCTATTCAGAGTTTTTATCTTGTGTCAGTATTGATAGGTTGTGTTTTTCTAAGATATTGCCATTTTCAATTATATTAGCATAAAATATTTTCATGATATGCTTTTACATCTAATATTTGTAGGAACTGTGTGTATATCTTTTAATTCTATTAATGGATTATTTGTGCTTTTTCTTTTTGTGATCATTCTAACCACTTATTAATTTGTGGATCTTTTAGAATGACTTCAGCTTTGCTAATTCTCTCTATTGTGCCTCTGATTAATAATTCATTAATTACAACTTTCATTAGTTTGTTTCTTTCTGAAAACTTTTGAGGAATTTTCTTGACTATTCTTTTCATGTTGTGAGGATATGGCATACATTTTCTCTAATCTTTAATTCTTAATAAAATTTAAATTTAATTTGGGCACATGTCTATTTCCTATTTATTTTTAAACTATAAATAATACTGTAATGAGTATCTTTGTAGCTTTTCAGAATTCTAATCATCATATAAAATTCAGTGACAGTAGCTTGCATTTCTTAGGATGACATCCATGCTTTACAGCTAGGCACTAGGCCAGGGTGGTAGTTCTAGTCTTTTTGGCTTGTCATCATTTCCATGAGTCAGCTGGGGTAAGGGGGATGAATGTCTCAGTATCCTTGGGTAGAAGAAGGGAGCTCCCAACCTCTTGGCCATACTCATCTGGAGTTTAGCCTCTGTAACATGGAGCTTTTAGGAGTGAGAAATATTGGTGGTTTGCCCCTTCTAGAGAAATACTGTAGACTTTGGCTGAGAGCTAGGGAATGGGGGAGGCTGGTCTTAGCTGTACTCACTTGAGTGGAGCTTTGGCCGCAGAGACTGAGGGTAGATGACAGGAAGTGGATCATGGCTCAAGTGCTATGGACTCTCACTCTTCTTACTGAGATTTAGTGGAATTTTCTTGAATAAATGTTTCTTCATTTGATGTAATGTCCTTAGGAAAATTTCCAAAGATTTCTATTTTAGATGTAACTTTTAGCAGTTATGGTTGTTTCACCGGGGAGCATATCCACCATGCTCCTCATGGTGTCATTCATAAAGTTGTTCCCCAGTTTTTTTCGTCCCTTTCATTTATACCTATATATTTTCATTGACCTATCTGCTCCTTCCTTCAAAAAATATCCTTTAGAGGAGAGGTCATCAGACTACTGCCCATAAACCCAATCCCTTTCACCGCCTGATTTTGTAAATAAACTTGTTTTGGAACACAGCCGTTCCCATCTGTTTATGCGTTGTCTGTGCCTGCCTTTGCTGCACAGTTACAATGGTAGAGATGAGCAGTTGAGACAAAGTCCACACCACCCAGAAAACCTAAAATATTTGCTAACCTGCCCTTTACAGGAAAACATGTGCCTACTCTCTTTTAGTGCATTCTTATTCTCCCTTCTTTATTCATTTTTTTTTAACTACTGGATTTAGATGATATACTTTAAACCTTTACTTCTAAACATATATTAGAAATTTCTTCACAATAGTACATTTAATATTTTAAAATATATATATATATTTACTATTTCTCTCCCTATAATATTGCTGTTCTTTTTTAAAAAAATCGCTCTTTAGTGCTGGCCCAGTAGCATAGCGGTTAGGTTCCCATGTTCTGCATCTGCTGCCCAGGGTTTGCCAGTTCGGATAGTGAGTATGGACCTATGCACCCCTCGTCAAGCCATGCTGTGACAGGTGTCCCACATTTAAGTAGAGGAAGATGGGCATGGATGTTAGCTCAGGGCCAGTCTTCCTCAGCAAAAAGAGGATGATTGGCGGCAGATGGTAGCTCAGGGCTAATCTTCCACACACACAAAAAAATTCCTTCTTATTTGTTGGTTAGAAAGCTTCCTCAGACACATCTCTCATATTATGTAGATGCTACCCTTTTTGAATCCTTACATAAAGACAAATTTTTTTCCCTGACAGGTGAGTAGTATTTAACTGGGAATTGGTTTCTTGGGTCTCAGTCCTTTAATTTTTATTCTTTATGGTGCTATTCACTTATAACCTCCTCTGCTTGCAAAGGAGAAGTCTGTGTTAAATTTTCTGTCTTTATTAAGGTGTTTGTCCTCAACTTGTAAGATCATTGTCTTTAATCTTGGAATTCAAAAACTTCAGTATTGAAATTATTAATATTGATATTTCATTTTACTATTTGTGTCTTTTCCCATTACTCTTTCCTGGGCGTTATGGAAGGCTTACAATCTGCACAGTCAATTCCTTATTTACATAATAAATATTTTTCTCTACTAATTGCGTCTAACTAAATTTTTTTTCTGTACTTTTCTTTTTATGGAAGGCATATATATCCCGTGTTATAGCTCACAGATATGTACAGCAAGACATTTATCTTTTCACTCATTTTTCCATCTCTTTTCATTTTTGCTATGAATTTAAGACATCTCTCCCATTTGAAATTTCAGAAGAAGTAGTTGGCCTTTAGTAGTGATTGTCTCACTTATACTTTGTCTATTAAATTTCAAAATTCAAAATCCTTGATCATAGTTCTTGAAAATCTTTTATCTATTAATTGATTCCCCTTGAAAATTCTTAATTTTTTTCCTTGCATTTAAATTTGCCATGTGGGTTGTTCCTGAGTTCTACTTTAGTGGAAACTATCTATTACTTACGTTCAGATTCACTTTGCACTCAGGGATCTGAGTTCACCTAAGTTCAGCCGTGGTCAGCCTTGGCTGCACATTGGAATCACCTATGGAGCTCTTGAGAGAATGTTGACTAGTTCCCCAGAGCCTCTGACTGACTTGTCCTGGTGAGGACCCAGGTGATTTTAATGGGCAGTCAAGGTCGAGTTCTATAACTCAACTTGGTTGTTTTTCACTTGATTATGGTTTGCTATACCCTTGTCCCCACCATCTGTTAGCAGAAAAATAGTTATGGACAGTGGAAACTGGAGCAGAAATATTGGCTCAAATATTAGAAGACTCACACTGAGAAATTTCAGAGCCACAAATGGAAAGAACTAAGACCTCAAAACATCATTACCCCTTAGTTATGTACCTGAAGAAATTAACTTTCAATAAAAAAGTTGTCATTTACATAATCCACAAAAATTTTTGGTCTCTTTTTACAGCAGCTTTACCAATATCCTAAATACTATAAGTACCTAATAGCTGGTAAGCTCTATGCCAAGCATCAATGGAGGGGAAAAAAGACAAATACAATTTTATGCCTTCCATATTTTCCCAGGCAAGCACTAGTTTTCCTCTACTTATGTGCTTCTTTTCTGTGTAAACCATCATTTGGCATGACACTTACACTATCTTATTCATAAATCAGAACATTTTCAGATTAAGAATCCTGTGTATTAAAATGATTTGCTAACATTAATTTCTCTCTTTAAATACTTGGGTCCTTGTAGCCTGAATAATCCCTGCTTCAATGTACTCTACAACTCTAGTTAGCTTATACAAATAGAACTCCTCTGTTAATATGCATCTCCAACTTCAATCACATTGCCCTATTCTGTGCCATTTGAATTTTTGGCTCATTGAACTAAAACAGAACCACTAATTTTGGCAGTTACTTACACACTTTCTTATATAATTACGTGGTATATGTCTTTGTGTCCTGTCTTGATAATACACGTTACCTGAAGTTAGAATCAGCACCTTATTCTTTTTTATCACCCCTTTGATTCTTGGCATCACGCTGGGCAAATGGCATCTATTCAATAAATATGACATAATTAATTTTTCATCATTAAACTACTTGCATACGTTGTAAGAAAATGGGAACATTGTAGAAGCATAAAATTTAGAAAGCCTGCTGTATTCTTATTCTTCAAAGTAATCATCTATGAACAATTGAATATATTACTTTCCAGACAGTTTTCTGTTGGTATGCTATCATCCACTGAATTTATCAGTTACTTTTCAGAAATGAGGTCATTCTATAAATACTCTTCACCAACTTACTCTTTGCCATTAAGGGAATATATTAGCTATTTTGGGATGTTAGTATACATTTTTCTAACTAATGTGTACGAGCTAAATGATTCTATTAATATTTCTGACTTAAATAGAAATATCCCCATATTATGAGACATAAGTGAAATTTATACTTTTGTATGCAAAACTGAGAGGTTTTAATGTCACACATTTAATATAAAGATAAAATAATATTGAGAAATCGTATCTTTTAGGGTTAAAGTGGACAAGGTACAAAGATCTTTTCCTTCTGAATGCTTCTTTACAACATCCTCCTCCTTATAGCTTTTCTTCTCCTTTCTGGACCTGAATTGCTAAAATGGAGCTGCATTTACCTTCTTTATTGGAATAAGCTTCTCTCATGATACACAGGAGTAAGTGGAGGACAAGATGGTTCCTAGGACAAGAAGGGGTAGAATATTAAATATGTCCAGCTTGGGTCTAGGCTTGAGAGTTGAAACTAATTTTTGATATTTCTAGACTCATTAGCCTATATATCTAGAGAATTAAAACACAGATTTTAGGAATAAACAGGGAAAAGAATCAACAGCTTAGATACATATCATATCCTCTGCTATCACACTAAAACTTAATCAGAAAATAATTAAATGTCTGCTATCACACTAAAACTTAATCAGAAAATAATTAAATGAATGGAAGTTGATCATACACGTATTTTCTCCATCTAATAATAAAGTAAAAGAGGCTCTATTCCCAAGGACATAGAGGTGTGGAGAAAAGGCAACAGCAAATCTGATATTTCAAAACAATTTGAAGACCAAAAGGGAAGCGGAAGAGTGGTAACTGATTTAGGAAGGAAAGTTATTACCTGGTGCCTGCAGTGTAGAATACCAATGAGCTAAAATCCAGTGTGCTCCACAGGACCCTGGAGTCTCATTATGTGGAGGAATCAAGTTCAGTAGGCTGGGATTGAAAAGAAAGACTGGTGAAAAATCTAAGTACAGAGCAGTCAGAATCTCAAGATCCTCTCTCTGATTGAAAGCCATCCAGCCACAACCCTTTCCTACAGTCACAGGGCACATTAGGTTTATTCAGTGGGTAAACTGAATATGAGATACTCCAGATCCAGGAGCACGAGGCAGATCAGTAGGCTGGAGGAAGCTACCTATTGAAAACTGGAGAATTAATTAAAAACCTACAGTCGATGATGGCACACCCACCTCTTCTTGGGTCCAGTTTCTTAAAGCAAGTGGGCAGATTGCCATATTACCCTATAAACAAGAGAGAAGCAAAAGGAATTCCCAGTTCACAACTGGGCATCACCGCAAGACAGTGCCAAGTTTAATTTGATGCTTCAGGATTGAGCACTGTGAGATCTCCATGGACTGGTGGGGGAGGTGACAGAAAAGATTGAATAGCTAGATGTTTAATGGGTTAAACATTGGTAAAAATTTTGATAGGTATATGCCAGATGTGTTGGAGCATTTGGAATAAAATAACAGTGAAAAAACTGTTTAGGAAAAAAAAAGAAATAACTACAAGAAGAAACAACTAAACAATATAGAAGGGTTAAGTAGGAATCTGGAGTTAAGGCAGAAGTAGGAGAATGGGTATGTTTTTTGCATTCTAAGTGTTTTTAGTCTTTATTTAATTTTTTTTAAGCAATAGGCTTATACTACTTTGATAAATAATAAAGGTAATTTGAAAATAAGTAACATTTAAGGATTCAGAAATATAATGTGGTGTAAAAAAATAAACATTAGGTAATTTCCCAGTTGTTCCCTTCATTCATAGCTGATTTTTATTGATTATCCATAAAACCATGCATATTCTTTCAGAACACACATACCTATATGAGTGAATTTGTTATTTGGATAAGATACATTTTCAGGTAAATATTAGACTGTTTTTATAAGCTTACGTAAAAAGATGAAAGAAAAAATCAAAAGATAAAGCAACAATGAAGTAAAATACTTTTGGTGGGAGTGAAAAAATTGAGGTAATAGGTAGAATAAGGTTGTTTTTTAAAAAGCAGATGTCTATTACAGAGCAGAGGCAGAATAAAGCAGAGCAAAGAAATGGAAAACTTTAAATCATGCATGAATAATTTGAACTTCTAGTTTTTGAAATGAATTATAATATGTGATGGGTGTTACACAGCATAAATTTAAATTCATAACATTCAAAAGAAAAAAACTAATATGTGTTGTTGAAAACATTTCCCTAGGAGCATAATTTCTTTTACCCTGAGCAGAGACAAGCACAATATTCACCAAGAACATTTCTTCTTTCTCGCAGGGAGCTAGAAACCGTTTACTAGTCTACCATAGATCTGTTGGGGAGGGGGCCACATGACCAAGATTTAGGCAACAAAGGTGATCAGAAGTGATGTGCATCACTTCCAAGTCTGTCCATCAAATCTTCCACACATTTTGCTGCAAATTCTTTCCGGTTTCACTTACATGTTGATGATGAGCGCTGAGACCTTGGAAGCCCCCTGTTGAAGATGGCAGAGCCCCAGGATAGAGCAGGTTTGGGTACACGCCACTTTGAAAAACATGAGTCAGAAACATCCATTTGGACTCAACATGAGTGAAAAATAAACTTCTATCATGTGTGAGCCATTATACAGTTTTTGACCTGTGTATTACAACAATTACTATATGCTAACTAATACATTTCCCATTATAAAATAACTGAGATGAGGCATGGGGTAAGATAGTGACGTCAAAATTGGCAAATAACTCTCTACGATTGAGATCTCCAACAGGAAAGCATGTAAGAATGCTGGAAAGGAGGAGAAAGTGCCATCGAGTTGCCAAAAATAATTCAATAAATCATTAAGAGAAATTATTGGAAGGGAGATTTCTTGATAAACATGATATATATTTTTTAATACACAATTGCAAACAATAATCAAGAAATGTTGTAGCATGTAATATCCCTACCTAGAATAATAATATTATGTGATTGGGCTTTTCTCTCCTTAACTTTGCCAGTTCTTTCTCTTGTGGTACTTATCTTTTTCTCATTGACGTATGGGAACGCCTTATGTAGTAAGGAATTTTATAAATGTTATGTACCTTATATTTGTTAGGAAAATTTTTCCTAGTGTGTCAATTAAAGTTTATTAGTAGTGACTGTTTAATATTATTACTAAAGCAATACATATTCACTGAAGAAAATACAGCATTAATGATAATAAAATACTCATTAAAATCACTTCCCACAAAGAAAGCCCAGGTCAACACGGCTTCACTGGTGAATTGTACCAAATATTTAATTAAATAATTAATTATTAATTCAATCTTTCCTTTTTTAAAATTGAGATGAAGTTGACATAGAACATTGTATAAATTTAAGGCGCACATTGTGATTTGATACATTTATATATTGAAGTATGATTACCATTGTAGCTTTAGCTAATACCTCTATCATTCCACATCATTATCATTGCTTTTTTGTGATGAAAACATTTAAGGTCTAGCCTCTTAGCAATTTTAAAGTATGTGATACAGTATTGTTGACTATAAACACTATGCTGTGCATTAGATCTCCAGAATTTATTCATCTTCTAGCTGCAGGTTTGCATCCTTTGACAGCATCTTCCCATTCCTCCCACGCCCCAGCCCCTGGCAACCACCATTCTACTCTAGCTTCCACATAAGTGATATCGTACAGTATTTGGCTTTCTCTGTCTGGCTTATCTCCCTAAGCACAATGCCCTCAAGGTCTATCCACGTTGTCACAAATGGCAGGATTTCCTTCTTTCTCATGGCTGAATAATTTTGCATTACATATATATTTATCTTACGTCTTCTTTAGTCGTTCATCCATCGACAAATACTTAGATTGTTTCCATATCTAAGCTATTGTGAATAAAGCTGCAATGAACAAGGGAGTGCAGATATATTTTTGAAACCCTGTTTTCATTTCCTTTGAATATCTATCCTGTAGTGGGATTGCTGGATGACATAATAGCGCTATTTTTAATTTTTTGAGGAACCACTGGACTGTTTTCCTTAGTTGCTGCACCAATTTACATTTCCACCAACAGTGCACAAGTGTTCCCTTTTTCCACATCCTCACCGATATTTGTTATCTCTTGTCTTCTTGACGGCAGTCATTCTGGTATCTGTTGGCTATTTTTATGTCTTTTGGAAAAATGTCTATTCAATTCATCTTCCCACTTTTTAATTGGATTGTTTGTTTGCTACAGAGTTGTATGAGTTTTTTTAAATACTTTGGATATTAACCTTTTGTGAGATAAATGGTTTGTGAATATTTTCTCCCATTCCACAGGTTGTCTTTTCACATTGGATTTTTCATTTTTATTCTTTCCTAGAAAAGATTAATTGCTTCCACTTTTCCATGTTACTGTTTATTATTTTTACATAATTTGCCTTAAACATAGAAGTGTAAAAATCACACCTTATTCATTTTTTTTCATAAATATCATGACACATTTTAGGAACATATGTTTCTTTTTTTCATTCAGAAATAGTCTGCTACTATTTACCTAGAAAAACTTGGTCAGGTATTAGAGTTTCAATGGGGAATAAAAAAGTGAGAGGCCCTGTCCTCACAGAACCTACAGGGATGACTTGAATTATGATAAAAATCACTGGAATGCATTTTGGTAAGTGTTTTGAAAAAGCTAATGAGAAGCTAGATAGAGAACATGTAAAATGAGGGGCTGGCCCGGTGGCACAGAGGTTAAGTCTGCATGTTCCACTTCAGCAGCCCAGGGTTCACCAATTGTGATTCCTGGCGCAAACCTATGTACTGCTTGTCAAGCCATGCTGTGGTAGGCATCCCACATATAAAGTAGAGGAAGATGGGCATGGATGTTAGCTCAGGGCCAATCTTACTCAGCAAAAAGAGGAGGATTGGCAGCAGATGTTAGCTCAGGGCTAATCTTCCTCAAAAAGAAAAGAATATGTAAAATGAGACCTGATATTGTTTAGAGACCTAAAAATTTATTTCCCAAGGATGTATTGATTAAACTAAGATCTGGTTTTATTAAGTAATTCTCCTTTAAGTATAGGAAGATTGAGGGCAGTGATTCTAGACAGAAGCAAAGGCATGTGGGAGCTCCTTATAATAGATGAATCATATTACATGCATAGAAATGAAGGAATGTCAGATTAGAATGGGAACACATAAGAAGAATGACAATATCAAGCAACAAGACTAGAGAAGTTAAAAAAAGGGAAAGGGAGCATATAGGCCATGACAATTAAGTGGGCTTCCCTAAAGAGCAATGGGGAAGTATTGGAGAGTTTTAAGGAGAAAATGTATGGATCACATTTGCTGTTTATGTTTCTTGAGTATGACGGAGTGAAGGGACAAAGGTGACTGCTAAGTTAACCAGAAATGGAGGACATTGAGTTGTGGGCATGTCAGCCATGGCTTCAACTACTGACATTCTGAATTTGAAATGCCTTTGAGATATCCAAAGAAGACATATTAGGTAGGCAGTTAGATTTATAAAGGCAACATTGGGTTTAAAATTATAAATCACAAACACATCAGTATATACATGGTAATTCAGTAAAGTGGATGAGATTCTCTAGAGAAAATGTACACTGTCAGAAAGAAGAGTGGCCAAGATTGAGTTTTACGAAATGCCAATACTTAAGGAGAGAGAAAAGAGGAGGAACTGGTAAATGACGCTAAGAAGAAACCAAGAAAATAGGACTATCAGAAGAGTAAATGATGTTAAAGAAATACACTTTATCAAACAGATGAGAATAGTCAACAGTATGGAATGCCTTATCAAATATGATGAATACTGAAATATGTTAGATTTCAATGCATGACCAAATATGTAAATAAGATACAAATTCATTCCTCAAACTACTAATTATGCTAAATGTTATATATGAAACTGTATGTTAAGCATAATTTTTCCAATCTCATTTTTGGTGGGGAGATGCTGCCATATACAGCAGCCCTGGGAAGTGCCATTCGGGCAGACTCTAAAGTTTTGCTTTGCACAAAATTCACTGCCTTCAGAGGCTCAGCTCTGTTCCTGGGCCACTACAGCAATAGAGGCCACATTCCAAGACGACTACAGAAGCCATGATGTAGGGTTTATAAAGAATGTAATTGAGCTAGTTTCAAAATTCTTAAATCTTCCTTCACAACAGGACTATAATGAGTTGGAAGCTGTTGGAGAGTAAAGAGAACACTTTAATACTTCCTAATTGTTGGTGTTTCTTCTTTACCCTAAGTGAAAAAAGATGTGTTATGAAGAGAACTCCTTGCACCTGGAGAATGATCTCTACAGTTTGGGGGGAATAATGGACTGTGTCTTTACCTCTGTCTAGAGAATTGAAAAGGAAGAGTTGTCAGCCTGGCTACTTCAACAATGAGTGGGTGTGTTGGGATTAGCCTGATCTTCCAAAGTATGTCATAAAAAAAGGGAATAATTCCCATGGACAAGAGGTGGGCCACAGTAGTGGGAGATCAGGGTTGTCACTGGAATGGGGGAAATACCTCAGCAAAGTGAAAGTGGAGGCACCTCTGATGCCTGGGGGCTTAAGAAATGGGGTAATCAACAACTGCTGAAACAGTATTCCTCCCTATATTTCACAGAACTTCAGGTTTGAGAGCTCCAGCTGAAGGGTTAGGTTTCTATGAAGTTCCTACAAGCGGAATTAGTATTAAATACCTTTTGTATCCAAAGAATGTAATGCTACCTCGTGAAATACTAGTCAAATAGGAACTTTTCTGCTCTCTTTTCTCAACTTTCCATTGAATACACCTGGATGGGTTAAAAGTCACGACAAGTAAACTGGATGGGAAATGGACATGGCAATCACGTATTCCCCTAGAGGTGCAGAAACTAACTTGCTTCCAGTACAGGGAGCTACAACTATGAATGAAGTCTAAAGATTTTATGATCATGCTGCACTGAACTAGACATATTATTAATTAATTTCCTGATAGTGATGGAAACAAATCATGGCGCTCACCCTGTTTTTCATCCACATGTAAATCTTCTTCTACAGGTGGTAGGCAAAATTTATGTCTCAACCTGTTTTTGTAAATAAAGTTTTATTGGAACACAACGATATACTCTTGTTTACATATTCTCTACAGCTACTTTGGGCTATAACAGCAGAGTTGAGAAGTTTCAAGAGAGACCGTATGGCCAGTAAAACCTAAAATATATAATATGCAGAAAATGTTTGCCAATCTCTGATTGAGAGCAATGTTCTATGTAACCTCCAGAATCAAATGCAAGAGCAACTTCATCCTATTAAAAGATTTTTCACTCGACAGTTCATTTTCAAATTGATAGTAACAGATTCATTTTAAGGGGAAAAAAAGCATGTTAATATGTTTATGTGTATATATGCTTTCATGAAATCCTAAAAACTGCTAAATTATGCATCTAGCTTACAAATATTGATATTATTTCATTTGCCTGCTGCAAAGATATGTCAGTGTAGTTCCACTACTCAATTATACTCTTGTTTAAAATAGAAGGGGGTGATGTGTGAAACAATATATTAATAAGCTGCAGTTAATGTATTCTACATGTAATGAACAGGATCTGGAAGAATATTTTTCAGAGTTCTCAGTAATCCTTCTGTAATGCTAACTGGAATGGATTTCAACTTGAGGTAAAGAGAAAAATTAATATATACCAATATAAACATTGTCTGTAAAAGACATGAAATGACACTAAGACAAATCTATTAATTATAAATCTAATAACTTATATCATGATAAACATTTACCATATAAAATAAAACAGCAATGACATTAACCTTGCAACCACTCAGTGATGTATTTGCAAACATCTAACAGAAGTGCAAAATTTCAATGACATTGAAAACTCAGTATATTATGTAACCAATAGCTCCAGAAAGAAAAGAATAAAATGACCATAAGAAACATTTAGAGTATGAGGTCAGAATCAACTCTGAAGACTTATGCTTTGTTTGTTCCTGGGAAGTACTCACACATGAAAATACCATCAACATCATAATTGCCAAAACTAAAGGACAGAAAAAGCCCTAAAGTAGAAAAATATGATAGGAGAGAAGGTGCTAGAATATAATAGAGAAAACCAACCCACTGTATGCTGTGACATGAGTTATCTCATTACATGTAGCAAGAACCAAATTAAGGACCATCCAGCTGGTCAGTTGCCCAATACACATAAATATAAAAGATATTAAAATGTGGTATTTCCAAAATGGAACAATTTAGAAACATATGAATTGCTTCTGCTTTCATTTAGCGTGTTATCTAATAGAAGTCAAACACACGCACCCAAAAATAAGCAAACAACAAAACTAACAGACATAAAACTTATATCCAGTCACAGATCTATATTTCTCTTTAATATATTATGATATGCACATAATGTCATAAGCTAGCATAAAATTAATAATCTCAGGCAAAAGAAATTCTATAACAAAATCAGTCATGATATGCTGTTTAGTAGAAATCAATGATTTTTTTATTACCTAAATGATAAAACTTTTAACATACCCCCTAGTAGTTTCTAGTTTGGAAAATGGCAAAAGAAAATTGAATTAGGGAACCCACAGTTACTTAGCAAATGTTTTGTAGATTGTCTTTAGAATTTTGACCTGACAAAGTAAATTAGTGTAGAAATTGGTTTTGACTTTCAAATTTTAATTAATAAACACTAGCATATTTCTAAGCCTACAAAATCACATTTAACATACATTTAACAAATATCAGATGAAGCAAGCGACTAAATTTTAGCCAGTGCAAAATGTCCGTATATTTTTCTATTTGTATATCTTTTGAGCCAACAAATCTTCATCTACAAATTCATCTTAAGAAAAATAATATGGGAGGAATATAAATTGTAACTAAAAATATTCAGTTTATTTTTCATAAGAATGAATATTTCTCAAAGTCCTGTTTGTGACTAATTAAACCTAGGGTTTGAGATAAAAATAAAGTGAAACTGCTGCCTTGCCATTTCCAGGATAGAAAATAAAGGCTAAGCTGTGGAAGAGCACGATCCAGGTAGTTGTGATAAGTTACATCCATCCTGAAAAGGGGAATTTGCAAGGCCCGGAGCATTTAGCCCTGGAGAAGGGGAAGGAGGAGCAGAGGGAGAAAGAGAAGAAGGAAGAGATGGAGATGGAGGAGGTGGCAGAGGAGGAGATAATAAAGCTGTTTCTTATGAAATAGAATACCAGAACTAAATTCACTGCTAAAACCCCGAAGCTACTAGGAGCAGCTCCCGTCTGGGAAGAGTAACTGCATTAAACATTTGTCAATCTGGGAGTTTGGGGTTTGTCTTTATTTATTTGTCTTTATTTGTGCTTTAATTAGTTGAAGATTGTGGCTGAAGGGACAAACATACATTACTAGCAGAAATGAGCCAAGTCACCTACTATTTTGTTTGGAATCTGCAATATCCCCAACATGGGCACAGTATTCCAAGTCATGATAATAATCCATGGTTTGGGTGGGAGGCCCAGAGCACTAGGTGAAGGTAGCTGCAGAATCGGTGGGCAGAATATAAGTGCATAGAGAAAGAAGAAAAAAATACCCAAAAAACAAAGAATTACCATCACCACCACCACCAAACACAAAGAGAATTGCATACAAAACTTCCAAAAAAGCATGAGACAATCGAATGCTAAGAAACACAACCAATAAAATGAACAATCAAATCAAGAGTTTATCTCATATGAAATACAATTTGTAAAATACTCAGAAGACTTTAAAATAAATATTCTAAGGAGGATAAAAAAATCTAAAGCATCATTTTATTTAAAATCACAAATTAAAACACAAAAAGTTGAAATAAAGTAAGTTTGGATAAATATAAAAGCAAACAAATAGGAAATATTAGATATGAAACATATTGTGATTGAAATTTCCAGTGCAATAAATTAAATGATCTCTAGGTAGGACAAATTCAGAAATAGCATTAGTGGATTGGAGAGCAATTATTCATGCAAAACACAGTTTAAAGAGATGAGGCTGAAAAATTAAAGATATTAATAGAGATGGAAGATAGATGAAGAGGCTCTAATTTTGTCTTTAGGAAGATGAACAGCTTGGAAGGAATGGAAGAGAAGTAGTGTTTGAGGAGAAATTGTTTAAAGTGTTTGTTCGACTCAGAGATTAACACACAGATGCTCAGTAGAAAAGTGTGTTTCAGCAAGAAGAAAACTGAACTCAGAGAGGTATAAGGGAGAAGCTATTTAACTCAGAAATTAAAAAATAAAAGTCTGTAAAGTAAAATACTTACTAAAATACATATAATGATACATTTTGTGTTTAAAACAATAGTAAATCTCCAAAAACTTTTAACTAGATGTGGAGGCAGACTAAGTTGTTAATCATTATCAGAAAGAAAAAAAATATTCAATAAATGTAAGCTTTGTTATAAAAGAGTATAATTATATCCAGCCCCTAAAATCTACAGACAAACACCAAAAGAATAGAATTGTCATCTATATTTTTTAATCAAAGTGGAAAAGCAATTTGGGAAATTTGAGTTATTCAAACAAAAGGCACAGAAATGAAAAAAAAAAGCATAACCAAGAAAAAGAGAAAATGCCAATCAAAGTGGCATGAATGAGAACAAATAAGGATACAGTAATTACAATAAGTGTAAGTGAATAAAACAAAACCTTTAAAAATAGCTATCAAATTAGCTAAGAAAAATGTCCAGTTGTTTCTTATATCAAAAGACACACACAAACATGCACATGTTAAAGAAAGGCTGAAACAAAATAGATGGCAGCACTTATAGCATGCAAACGATAAATAAAAAATAAACGTCTATAGTAGGAATATCAGTATCATTTAAAGGAAAAGGGAGGCTGCATCTTGATAGAGCTACAAATCAATGATGAACCTACATAGACTTACTAACAATTCCTTCATTGATTCACCAAATAATGTTACTTCTTGTCGCAGAAGTGAGAAATAGATTTGAGAAAAAAGTCCCTCATCTGAAAGAGCTTATATTTTAGCAGAAGAAAAATAAATAAATGCTTTCTCACTCTCTCTTTCTCTCCCTTCATCTCTCTCTCTCATACATACACACACACACATGCACGCACAGTGATCAGTACTGTGAAGAAAAATAAGGCAGGAGAAGGAAAATAGAGAGCCAAGGAAATGAGGAAGCTTGCCACACAGACCCTGGGAGAAATTTACAGGGAGAGAGTATAGCAAATATGAATGTCTTGAATGCTTCCAATTCTGAATTCATTTTATAGATGATTTCAAGCCTTTTATGCATTTTAATTCAACATTATCCTTACTAAATCTGCTTCTGGGTTCACTTACATATTTTGATTAGATTTTAGTCCTATAGAACAAAGAACATATCTAAATGACAAAATTATCCTTTAGTATTTGAAGCAAATGGATGATTATATTCGAGTTCAGACTTCCCTGTGAAAATCAGATTTGCTTTAAATATACATTGTTGTACTGTTTCAAATACATTGTTTGAAAAGCAATATGTATAAAATGAAATTAGGAATATATGAATGCATATGTCTGTGTGCTTAACAACAGCTGTATGGATAAAATTCTTAAGAATAAGTAAAAGAAAAGTTGCTTGCTGGCCACATTTTCTCTTGTATTGCGAGAAGTTTGCTGACATCTCTGAGTAGATTTTAAAATGCTCCTAACTTTGACTCTTAATTTCACTTCTATGAAGTTATGGTTAATAGGAGTGGAATTCTATTGATGCTATATGTTGTCACATATTTATATTATTAAAATATGTGTGTATTTATATTTTGGGGGAATGAGGTAAAAGCAACTAATCACATGAAAGTGTCACAAAAAAAGTGCTGCTTGAACATTAATTGAAAAAAGAAAGGTGGGCAACTATATTTTATATCTTTTATAAGCTCAACTCTGAAAATATGCATAGGAAAACTACAGTAAAGATATGTGTTAAAATAGTGAGAAGTTTTAACTCTAATCGAAGGATTAGAGGTGATTCTTTTTGTCCTTGAGAAATTCATGCCACATTTAAAAAATTAATTGAGTTATAGTTAAACACTGGATGAATGTTTGACAATTATTGACAAGTAGATATACTTGTGTAACCAAAACTCCAATGATTATCCTTTACATGCCTTTACAGTGAATCACTATCCTCCCCAAAGTGAAATGAGTCTTTGATTTACGGTCCTACAGATATCCCGTAAGACACGAAATTCCTGGGTCTTAACCTGGCTATATGTTGCATTTTTCTGAAACTGCCAATGAGTTTTGCACCAGCAACATTTGAGTTCCACTTGTTAGGGTATCTTCTCAAACATTTAGTTTAGTTCATTTCACTTTAAGCATTCTAGTAAGTTTCTAGTAAAATCTTGTTTTGCTTTAATCACAGTTCCTTGATGACTAGTGACGTTGGGCGTCTTTTCACATACTTATTAGCCAATAACATATTTTCTTTTGTAAAGCGTCTCTCCAAATTTTTTGCCCATTAGAAAAAAATGGATGTAGGAGTTATTTTATATGTTCTAGATATGAGACCTTTGTCAGATATATATATTATTAATATTTTCTCTAATTCTGAAGCTTGCCTGTTCTTTGGATAAGCAGAGACTTTTAAGTTTGACAATCTTGATTAACCAGTTTTCTTTTCTTTTATGCTTGGTGTTTGTGAGTTCTGTCTAAAAATGAATCTTTTCTTGCTCCAGGTTACTACTACTTTCTATGCTTCCTTCTAGATATTTTATAGTTTTCATTTTTACATTTAGATCTACAATCCAAGCTTGTCAATCTGTATATGGGGTGACGTATAGCTCAAAGTTTTTTCTCTTATGTGGATCCACTTGCTCTAGAAATATTTATGAATATCTATTCCCTTTGCTTTAATTTGTACCCTTGTCAAAAATCATTTTACTGCATAAATGTATATTTAATTCTGCCCTCTCTTCCATTGACTATTGTCTAATCTTTTACAAATACCACACTATTTTAATTATTATAGTTGTATAGCAAGGCTTAAAAGATGATAGTTTGAGCCTCCTAAATTTATTCTTCTTTATCAAAACTATTGTGACAAAACCATGGATTTTCTATCACTATATAAATCTTATTATTAATTTATGAATTTCTAAAAAAAAGCCATTTGGGGTTTTGCTTTGAATTGCCTTGATTCTATATACCAATTTATGAAAAAATAGGGATTTCTATAATACTGAATATAACTATGATCGCTGTATATCTAGTTATTTGTTTAGATCATTGTTAATTTTTCTCACTAATATTTGGTGGTTGGAAGCAAATTTTGCACTTTTGTTATATTTCTCATTATTTTATATTTTTCTGCTATTGAAGTGAGAACTTATTTTCAATTAATATATTTTTTTGTTTGTAAACAGAAATTCACTTGAGTTTTGCATATTAACATGTTTTGTGTGCCCTTGCTGATTTCACATATTAGATGTAGTATGTTTGGGGTAGATTCCTTTGTATTTTTACTTACTTATATCTTTTATTAATAAAAACAGTGTACTTTTCCCTTTCTACTACTTCTGCTTTTCATTTTTCTTGTTTTATTGCACTAAGATCACAAGCCAAGGTTGACTAGAAGTTGTGAGAGAAGATAGGCTCGACATTTTCCTAACCTTAGGAGGAAATATATTTTTACCACTAAGTAGAATAAAAACTGTGGGTTTCTCTAGATGCCATTTTTCAGTGTGAGAAAGTTCCCTTCTGTTCCTACTTTGCTAAGAAGTTTTATCATGAACAGGTAGTGATTTTGTAAAATGATTTTTCTGCATCATTGAGATAAAAAGATTTTCTTCAAATGCATCCCGTTAATGTGAAGAAATACGTGGTTTGATGTAAATGTTGAATCATCCTTGCATTTCTGAGGTAAATCTCTCTTGATCACAATATAATGTCCTTTTTTTAATATTGCAGGAATATATTTGGTCATTTTCTTAAGGATTTTTGCACCTATGTTTGTGATATCACTTGGTAAATTTCAATTTTTTGTAACCTCCTTAACAGAATATGGCATCAGGTTTACAGTAGGTCATGAAACACGTTAAGATGTTTTCCCATCCGCCATTTTTCTGACATTGTCGTGCACAATCGATTTTGTTTTTTCATTAAAAGTCTGATAATATTCTTCATTGAAACTTTGGGGCTGGAATGTTTCTGTGTCTTTTTTTAAAATTGACTATGAATTTACTTAATAAACACAGGGCTTGTGAGATTGTCTACTTCATCTTCTACCAGTTTTGTAAGTTAATCTTTTTTGTTTTCAAGTATGTGTCCCTTTCGCTGTTGACTTTCTCAGCATAAAGTTGTTCATATTGTTCTCTTAATATCTGGTAAAGTCTGTATATATGTGGTGATATCACTCTGTCTCCTATAACTATATATCTGTAGTTATTCAGATAGCTAACATCTACCTTTTTGTGATTTTCTCAATTATTCTTGTTGGAGCAAGAAAAATTATCAAGTGTATTTTGAAGTTTTCCAAACTCTGTTAGGTTCCACTTGCCCCCATTTTTGCTAACAGCTCAGTCAGACTCTCCTCAACTCAGAAGATTTTCCAACAGTCTGTACCATGTGCCTGCCTGCACTGACACCATGTATTTGCCCGCACGAAACTACTACCACTCTTTGTTCATCTATAAACAGCCTGGAATTCAGTTCATCTGTACTTCCTGGTAAATACTGTTCTGATAAGTCTTTTATCTAGATTTTTTGAGTGTTTCTGTGGAAGTAAAGATCTTTCAAATCCTCTTATATCATAACCAGATTACCGTCTATAGGTGATTTTTAACTTTCTTAAGCCATTTTTCATTTTGAAATTTTCTCTGATAAATATAAATTCTTTGTAGATCTTAAGTAGAAACTATGCTTCTTTAGGAAATAAAGGAAACTTATTGACTTCTGAAAGACTGGTTTAATATATGTGTCCTTCTACTTTCTCTTAAACAATATCACTTATTATTTTGTTCGAAAGTGGAGTAATAACTATGAGCTTCTCTTTTGTTTGTTTGTTTTTTCCTCAGTGTCTGGTACCGAGACATCAGGAAATTGCAGTACTTACCTTTTATCTTTCTTTACATCCTTTTTAAAAAAATACGTTTCCTCTGTTGTAGACTAATTATGGAGTTAGAATAAATTGAAGAGGGCATAATCTTATTTGCCACTCCAATACACTAAATTGTGCATTAATTATATTTCTGATTGATTTTCACCCAAGAAGGTAAGTCTAATGAAATAAAATGTAACTTTGTAATTCAAAAAAATGTGTAAGCATCTCTGAAAGTTTTCTCATATGTATTTCCTTGCAGAATTGTTGCTTTATAAAGTATTCTGTAGTACTCCTAGATTTGTAAAGGTATATGTTGTGCTGGAAAGAACACAAAACATATAATCATAAGACGGGCTTAAATTCCATCTCCATATGAAGTTAGCTCATTTTCTTCTTCTCTATGTGAGAAACAATGCTATATCAATATCTATTTTATATGCTGAAAGAAGTAAATAGCATAATGGATATAAAAGTGTTTTTATAAACAGAGAAACACTATTTAATTGATCTTATTACTTAATTTTTAGCCCATTATGCTGCTAAAATAGATGCAGTGCTGAATAAAGAAACAAACAAACAAAATCTTGCAATTTAAATGTTCATCACCTAAAGGTGAATCATAAAAGAGCTGAATGTTACTTGTCTAGGGCCAGCTGGCAGAAAGCCTTTGTTGAGTTAGTGTTTCAATTTCATTATGGGTATTTAAAGAGCACACACATTCATACACACTCACACACCTGGGCCCACTTTGTAAATTCTATTATGCCAATTGCAGCCTTGGCACAATCGCCAAGTAGAGCTGCTATCAAAAGGTCACTTTTACTCATTCCTTTAGAACCATTAAAGCATAAGCATCAATTACATATCTTGCTGTGACTATTAGAAAGGTCAAAAGTTGTAAAAAGGCATACCCTTAACTTAAAAAATGTGATTATGCTTCATGAAAATAACAGCTCTTACGTTCATCTGAGAAAGATAACAATATTTTCCTCAAAGGGCAAGCACTGCAAAACCATGAAATCTTTTTTATACTTTTATGCTTTTTAGCTGATATACAAATTATCTGTGGTGCATAGGGCATAGTGTTAGGCAAAGAGAACAAAACAATGATTTAATTTTAAAAGAATTATGTTATTTTCATGCTAAAAGTGATATATGTTTATTGTAAAAATTAGAAAAAATATAAACCCATTGCTTGGTTTCCAAGATGTTCATTCAAATCCAAATATTTAAATATATTCATTTTCAAGAATTGACAAAAACAATTAAATCAAAGCATATATTTGAATTATTTCTAAGAAGTAGAGAAGGGTGTCATCATAGACCCAAATTACAGTGTATTTCTGAGTTATATACTACAGAAAGTTTGCAGCTTAGAATGGAAGTACTTACAACTCTTGATTCAAAACATGTGAATAATAGGACAATCTCAAATTTAATTGGCTTGTTTCTTTGGGAACAATACCAACAAATACTACAAATTCCCAGAAGCAGTGGTCACATCCTCCTGATGACCTCCTCCAACACTCCACCCCTAGCGACCGGCTCTTACAATGGTACGTGCTCGCCTCTTCTGCAATGTGCCCTGAGCAGTCCGCAAGGGGTTTCATTAGCACGGAGGTGGCTCGTTTCCTGGCTGTCTGGCTGCGCTGGAGGCAGATACCACAGCAGCAATAGAGGCCCGTGCAAGAGCAAACACAGATCCAGATAATGATCCCCAAAGTAAGTAACGAGTTTTTCTACCCAGCGCCCCACGATCCGAACCACTGATTTATTAAGTCCCCCAGGCTGGGGACCAAATCACTCAGGGCATTCAACTGTGTCCTCGTGTGATTTAGTAAAGATGGTACTTTAGCAGAGTCATCAGGTCTGAACACATAACATTCTGTTTGGATAATGGCACAGATGCCTCCTTGTGAGGCAGTGATAATGTCGCAGGCCATTCTATTTTGGAGGACAGCTTTTCTCATTAGAGACATTTCAGTGTTCAGTAAGGACAGCCTTTGCCGGCTATCATTTAAGGCTTGCTGGGTGAATTCAGTGAGGGCTTTTTTGCATGCTATAACATCCTCCAGGCAATGGAGGGGACAAAGACAGCAGCCAAATGACTGTACCAGTGGAAAATAGAATGTGGTCACCCGGCCTTGAGAAGAGGGAGGTTGGCAATTTGGGGAACTTGACCTGGTTGTGCATATCATACATGTTGGCCAGGGGAGGCAGCACTGTCAGGCATGAGGAGATGGACTGGGGGCAGGATATGCCAGACCAGGATCCCCAGTTTCTTCCCTCTTTCAATGGTGTGTGCTCCATTCCAAGTATGTTTGCACAGGTCCAGCTTGCAGCAGGACAATGGGATCCCAAAGGAAACTGAGGAGTTCTCCCTCACCTGGGGGTGTGAAGTAACTCACTCATCCCAGTGGGACGTCCCATTGCAAATTCCAGGAGATAACACCTCAGTCAGTGGTAATGGAGCTTGGTGTTCTCAGCAGCATAACATGCTGATCCAAAGTGAGAGTCAGGGCAATGACTGTTTCCTTCAACTTCTGTATCTTTACAGTATTGAGAGTCTCGGCAGGGGTCCCGAGTCAGGCTTATGGGGCAACAGGCCCTACTGGTTGATCATTCAAATGTATAAAAGCCTGGGACAGTACTTCAGTCCACCTGGTCAAGGGAGTTTTACCTGTTAGTAATTTAATCTGCTGCTCTAATGTTCATTCTTCCTTTCTACCAACCCTGCCTGCTTGCAGGTTATAGGGGAGATGAAACCTCCAGTCGTTGTCACATTCTTTTGCCAAGTCTTGTACATCATGACATTTGAAAAGTGACCCCCAATCATTGTCTGTTTGACAAGCATATCTGTACATGGTACTCAGCTTCTCTAATCTCCTAATCGTGGCAGGCTTATTTGCACAGCAACAGGGAAAAACTTGGGTTAGGCCAGATGTGGTGTCCACACAAACTAAGGCATATTTAGAACTCTCACTTGGAGGGAGGGGGCTGGTATAATCAATTTGCCAATCCCACACTTGTTGGAAACTCCAGTGTATGGCCCCAGACTCCTTTGGCAGTTGCCTTGGGTGCTGTTTAAAACACGCAGGACGTGCTGTCACTGCATTAACCAAGTCACTCTATTTTAAGGGCAATCTGGCTTCCTTGACAATACCCCATCCTACTCAGGCACCATAGTGGCCACTCGTCAAATGCACACAGTCTGCTCTATCTACCAAAGGGTTAGTTGCTAGGACTCATATCTTAGCTACAGCATCAGCTTCCTGATTGCAGGGGGTGTCAGTGCCTTGTAAGTCGGGATGTGGAAGACAGTGAGGACTGCTCTTGCAGGTGAATCCAAATGTCTTTCCACATATCCTGACCCCACAAGGGCTTACTCATGATCATTGAGCCCCTCGACTTCCCACTGTCCAAGCCATGGGTTAATCCCTTTAGAGCAGCCCGACTGTCAGTGCAAAAGATTAACGGCTATGGCTGTGTGATCATCAGCCAGACCACTCTGAGTTCAGCTCACTGGCTGCTGGGGTTTGTTTGCTTCCATCCAGATGTCAGTGTTGGGCTGAATAGTGGCTGCAGTCCCCGTAAAAGGGTTACCCTGATTAGACACATCTATATAGCAGGCATCGGCAAGAATTTCCCCCACTGCCCCTCTACAGGCCTCAGGGACCCCCATGGGAATAGAGGTGGGGACATTTGGAGGATCTACATATTCTTCAGGGCCTGATAGCGCTCAAATTTATGCAGACAGTGGGCTAGTGGACAGGGTGCTCCTATGTTGCAAACAAGCATGCCACTTGGTCAAAGTGGGGATTTGAGCCATGGCAGAGGTGGGTTAATGAGACATATTCTCAACCCACCCCTTGATAGGAAGGGAATTCTTACCACTCGATATGCTGTTTCTTCCTGAGAGGATCTACCTGGAGGAGCACTGTGTACACCATGAAGAACTGCTGCTCTATGGGAGTCTATTGGGTTTCTGCCCTCTTCCAGAGCTGGGACAAAAACCCGAGGGGGACTTTCTCCTTCTCTGTCATGATGCCCAACTCATACCTTCCAGAGTCACAGGCACATCTAATTCAAATGGTAGCCCTGCTTGGGAGATGCCCAGAGCTTAATCTACTTCACTGGTATTTTTGCCTTCTCCAAGGTGGCTTGCTGCTCTGATGGCCAGTCCCATATGTGCCCTGTCTTTACCAGGTGGCATAAGGGACAGAGGCACTGTACCAGGTGGGGAATAAAAGTCCTCCAAAATCCCTACAAAAGCTTGCACCTCTTTCGCATTCTTAGAGGTTGGATAGACTTGCACCTTACCAATCACAGCTTCTGGGACAATGCACGTCTTATCTGAACAAATGACTCCCAAAAACTTTACAACCATATATAGTACTTGAATTTTTTGTGAGTTCACTGCTCATCCTTTTGCTCACAGATATTCTAGCAAAGTCTGCAGAGCGTTCTACGGCAGAGGCAAGTCTTCACATGTTAACGTTATATCATCAATGTAATGGGCCCATGTCACTGATGTGGAGAAGGAGAACAGGGACAGATCTCCGGCCACCATCCCATGACATAAAGTGGGACTGTGCATGTAGCCTTGGGGAAGCACTTGAAAGGCCATTGTTGCTCATCCTACATGAAGGTAAACTAATCTTGTGACTCAGCAGTGAGGAGTACACTGAAAAGAGCACTTGCTGAGTCCAAGATAGCAAAGTAGCTCATCGAACCTTGGCCAAGGTGTCTAAGATGGTGGCAATGTTGGGCACTGCCACATGGATGGGGGGCACTACTTTGTTCAATTTTTGGTAGTCCACAGTCATCCACTGTGTGCCATCTGGCTTTTTTACTGGCCACAGTAAAAAGGTCTGTTGAACGCACTATGGGAAGGACATACAATACCCACTCAGTGCAATTTTTGGATAGTTTCTCCTATTTTCTTATGCCCCCAGGAAATTTATATTGTTTGACAGTTACCACTCTTCATGGAGAGGGATGTGGACTTACTGGTTCCCAGTTGGCATTTCCCCTCAGCACTTGTTTGATTATTCTAACTCAGGAACGCAATTCACGGGGCAGGTGGAGCATCAGCGATGGTAGGGGCAGGTGGGGCAGGTCTGAACTGTTGTTCAGGTGTTAAGGCTTTGCACAGACTGACCAACATAGTGTCAGGTGGCTAGTCTATCTTTTCAGATGGGGTCCTGGCAGCAATGAGGTCAAAACCCTATTTGCTCCTGGGTTACATTTATGGGAACTTTTACAGCAAATTGGGATAGGCTTTTGGCTTTTCAAGCTCCCTCTCTGTCTCAGGTCTTCCCACAGCCAGTGCCTGTTCCCAGGATTTGTCAGTTTCCCCTGGATCAGCACTGGATTGCCCAACATCATCAATGTCTTGTTCCATGACTGGGCTCAGCACGGGTATCAGTGTTCCACACCAGGTACTGGGGGGTCTGGGGTGGGGGGACACTGGAGCATCTTGGCTTTCATTCCTGCAGGGAATAAGGCCTGATCAGGGCCTTCAAAGACAGGGACATAGAGGATTTGTCTCGTTCTCAACTCCCTAAGAATTTGTCATACCTCCTTTATAGATTTCCAGGGTCCCAGGCATCCAGGGCTCATTGAACCAAGCTTCCTGCCGGCTAGAATAATCCAGTCTATATGGGAGTGAGTACCTTGAACCCCCCAACACTGTGCAGATACTGCCAGAAGGCAAGGTATGTAGTGATGTTGCTCATTTTGTCTGTCTCCTGACGTGTCAGAGAAATGCCATCACTCCCTGCCCCATCCCATAGCCGCATAGTTTCCTTGGCCTTTCACTGGACCTTGGCAGCTATATTAATAAGCTCAGCAGGAGTATATTCTTTCATTGCAAACGTTTCCTGCACTGGGGGCTGCCTCATTGCTTGAGCTTGTTGCTGTGCTTTTGCTTTGCTTTGCATTAGGGGTTGGATGGCGCAAGACCTTTCCTCGACTTTACTGTCAATCACCACAACATCTCCTCTTTGTTCTCCTCACTTTCCCAGGGATTCCACCTCTTACTGTCCCAATCAGGCTTTGTCACCAGCTCTTGGATCTTAATCCACTGCAGTTCGTGCCCTCCTAGCTTTGCAAAATGGCACACTCAGATCTGCAACTGATTATCCTGCTCTCCCAGCTTGTCTGCCAGCCCGGAAGCTAGCACAGTAGTGGACAACCACAGGTCCTTCTCGGAGTCAACTCTCCTTCCAATTTTCTAACTCAAGCGTCAGCCTCTAGTTGGGCACTGGTGGCCAGGCGATGTGCCCACAGCAGAGGCCAGCCCACTGCAGCAGCTGTGCCTTTCCTTTTTTGCCACACTGCTATGTGCAGCTCCTCAAACAAACACATTAAATTAGCTGGCCTTTTTGGGTGTCCCCCTCCTCACATGGTGGCCCACAGCATCTAATATACAAGCCACCCCTCCCCACATAGAGGTGGATGGCCAATCCTGGATTTCCCCTGTAGATGCCCCTTTCCCAAGACCCATTTCTCCTGGCTGGCTCACCAATTGTTGGTTTGAAACCTCGGGAGCTTCCTGGGTGAAATGTGAAACCAGCCCCCACACTCGAATGGCAGAGACCGAAGAAAGAGGTAGAACATTCCAGATTGATAGGCAGCAGGTTTAGTAAGCCAGGGAACTTACTTACAGAGGCTTGTCTTGGCAGCTGCAAGTGGAGTAGAACTTCACACTGCCCGTCAGAATCGTAATAGTCTATATCGAGGCCTTAGTTGGCTTCAGTCACATATTCAGTCCAGAAGGTCTCAACAACACATTATTTTCTCAAGGCTACCTCCCTGAAATGGCTGCTACTGTGGGGATAATAGTCAGGATATACATTCCAACGTCAGAAGCGGGTAAGCAGCATCTGATTGCCCAGATCCAGCTCTCAGGTCAACCAAGAGTCATGTCCTCTTGATGACCACCCCCAACACACACATGAAAACAGCCCTTTACTTGGTATTCTAAATGAGATAAGACAGTTTATTATATTTCCAATAATAACTTTCATTTATTTAAAACATACTATTTGCCTGGTAATTGGTCTCAAATTGTATCTTTTTGAAACTTTACAGTCCTATGTGCAACAGATATCATTGTCCCCAATTTAGATCAAAAGAAACTGAGTTGAAGAAGAGAGTGTTGGAAAGAAAGAGAAGCAAGCAAATAAAAATAACTATTTTTTTTACTTAGAGAAAAATATCAGTTCACCCCCAAAATGCCACAAACGACACAAAATATCCAAATCTATCTTGTCTGTTGGAATTTAAAAATTTATTTGTTTTTCCTGAATTATTTTATTAAGTAAGGGTGTTCAATCTCAAAAATAATTACAGCAAACAGAGGAAATATAAGAAAATAGATAAACTAACAGTCAATACCTAGAAAAATTACATTAACATGTTGCATGTCATTTTAGAATTTTTTAAAGTAAAATAATAAATGTAAAATGGATCATGTTACAAATACTCTTCTAAGAAATGTCTTTTTAACATAATCAGAATTATTTTGCATGTATCTATTTGTTCTCTGTGTGTATCATTATTTTTAGTGGCTGTCCATTATTCATTAGGTAGCCGTATTTATTCTTCATTGTTGAAAAGGTATTGCCAGTTTTCATTATTATACAAAATATTCCTTCCTTTATATATTTGAGCATTTTCCTGAATATATCCTTGGTAAATAAATGACATCTATGGAATAACTGAATCAAAGGATAATAAAAGTTTTAGGGATTTTGGTCCACATTAACCATTTTCTCCAGCTACTTACACCAATTTATTTGTCCAGACACAATGTGTGAATTTTTAGTAGCAGATCACTTCTATTCCATTGCCTGATCAGTTTTGAATCCACAAAAAATCAAGAGTTTAGATACCTTAATTTAAGAATAATATTTATTATTGAATTTTAAAATCTGGTATTCTCAACCTTCTGCACAAGTGCGCATTGCAAGACAACTGAAGAAAACAAATAATTTTTTACCTTTTTAAAAAAATAATTGGGGCTGGCCCCGTGGCCGAGTGGTTAAGTTTGCGCGCTCCGCAGCAGGCGGCCCAGTGTTTCGTTGGTTGGAATCCTGGGCACGGACATGGCACTGCTCATCAAACCACGCTGGGGCAGCATCCCACATGCTGCAACTAGAAGGACCCACAACAAAGAATATACAACTATGTGCTGGGGGGCTTTGGGGAGAAAAAGGAAAAAAATAAAATCTTTAAAAAAAAAATTAATTTTTATTGAGGTAACATTGAAATACTACTCAGCCATAAAAAAGATGGAATCTTGCCTTTTGCAACAACATGGATAGACATTGAGGGTATTATGTTAAGCAAGATAAGTCAGATGGAAAAAGACAAATACGGTATGACTTCACTCATACAGGGAAAACACATGTAATTTTGAAGCCAAACTTTGTCAACTATGGCAGTGTCGCTGATCTGTGTAGGCTAAGCTATTCTCACATTTCCAGAAATTTGGGATATATAAAATCATTGTATCTAGTTTTCAATTTTTTATTTTATTTACTTGTTTTTTTTAGTAAGAGATCATTATTAAGAAGATTGCATGGGATTAAAAAAAAGGCTGGGCCATCCTAATGAATGTAAGAAGCAAGATGAAGTGAGGAAAGTAAAAATGTGTGTTACTTGTAACTACTTATATATGCTTGATAAATTTGTGCACTGAAAAGTGACCACAGACAATAGATTATATGTTTCCTAAATTGAAGAAAACAAACACAAGCACACATGCCCCTACAAAAACGAAAAAGGAAAATCAGTATCATGTATTAAGATACAAGAAATAAAACATACATAAGCGGAAACACAAAAATATAAATTATGAACCAAAATAGATAACTTGTGTTGGGCACTAATTATGCCTAGAAATTGCCTTGGAGTTTTACATGTAGTAACTCATTTAATCCTCGCTTCTAACTTACGACTTTGATGCTTTTACGAAGCTCAGGCTCCCAAGTCAGACTATCAGGCATTTGTTTTCACCTCTGCCACTCGCTGGTAGTATGACTTTATTCAAGTTAATGAAACACGCAGGGCCTCAGTTTGCTCACCTGAAAAGTAGGGATGATAATCGCACTTGCCTCAAAGGATTATTGCAAGAACTAAATGTGTTAAAACATAAAGCTTTCAGTCGAATGTACAGGGGGCCCTCACTGCAAAGTTATGTTAGTTATGTGTTTTGGAAGCCCATTTTACATTTTCTTTCTTTCTGATCTTTTACAGCACTATGTTTGCTGTGTGTCGTCTTTAAATGTCTGTTTTCATCCTTCAATGTTTTAATTTTTTCTGAGTATTTTACCTCACTGTGTTAACTTATTAATTTCACAGAAATACGTTGACCTCTACTGTCTGCCTGACACTCTGCTATGCACTATAGTTGCAACAGTAAACAAAATTTTTGAATGTCTGCCTTTATAAAGTTACATTCAAGTGGCAGTGATAACCATAAACAGAATAAATAAGAAATATGTAGTATGTTAGATAATAATAGAGTCTAAGGAGTAAATTATGGCAAAGAAAAGGCTGTGTGTGTGTGTGTGTGTGTATTTGCAATATTGACTATTGTGGTCAAAAAAATTCAATGATGATGTTTGAGACCTGTAAGAGGCAAAGGCAGAATCTTGCAGATATGTCTGCAAAAAACCCTCCAGGAAAAGGGAAAACTCATAAAGCTTCTGAAGGAAAAGAATGCCTGGTGTGTTCTAGGATCAGAAAAGAGGCCAGTGTGGTCGATCAGTGTGAGTAAGGGGAAGAACGGTGGCAGGTACGGTCAGGTGTCCCAGAGTCTAGATCCTGGTGGGCCATGATAAGGAGAAGGTAACAGCAAAGGAGACTGAAACTGAGCAGCCAGCAAGGTAGAGGGACAACTAAGTGAATTAGATAACCTAGAAGCTAATAGATGAAGGCAGAAACGATTCTACAGAAACCGAAAGTGACAAGTGGCAGCAGGGGGACTGGGAAGCTGTGGAAAGTGGCTGGAGTGGCTTCCTTGAATATGGGAAAGGGAGAGGAACCGAGAACGCGGCGCAGGGGTGACCCTCCACAGATGGAAGGAACATGATCAAGATGTCCTTTTTATTAGGAGAGAATGCCAGGTGTAAACACACAGAGGTAGGTATGTGTGTAAGCCCACTCTAAAGTGCTAAATCCACTAATGAAAGGTTCAAAAGAAAACTAGCATCCAGCAGCCATTTCTACTAAGCTCTTACCCAAGTCAACTCTACTCTATGGAGGGGAGAGGCTACTGGGTGCCTGGTTCCCCGATAGTCCTCTCCAAGAGTATGTGAGAAAAAATCTAAGCTGAAATGCTATAATAGTTTCATCTCCACCTCTGCCTAACAGTGATTTATTTGTATGAACTAATACTGATTTTAGCTAACATTAATTGGATACTTACTATGTGCTTGATAAATTTAAATGGATTACCTCGTTTAATTTTCCCCTCTCATTTAATGTTCACATCAATTCGACCAGATGAGTATGATCTTATATTTTATAGATTAAATGTAACATCTTCTCCAAGATCTCATTTCAGAAACAATATTTTTAATCAATATGTCATAACTTAGTTTCCAGTCCACCATCAACTGTTACAATTCGGCCCTATTGTTTTCTGAGATATGTAAGAGATGTGGGAAGGTGGCACCTGAAAGGGAAGTCTACCTTGCTGACTAGTGGGGAAGAAAACCATAAATCTCTTAGTCTCCCAGCTAGAGTTAGAAATGGAGTAAATACAGAATATTTTCCTGCTTGCCTCTCCCACTTCCACCGCCCCCAGGGTTCTCTGTTAATCAGGCTTCTGCATATATTTTAGTTATTTATTTTTTTCAGTTCAGTGCTCTATGCCTTTTAGGGAGTGGAGATGCCAAAATTTCAGATTAAATTCTCCCCTATTCTTCCGTTAGTCTTAATTTTCAGGGCCTTTTTGCCTTTTTACAATTTCTGGTTCTCAGTGGACATTTTAGTTTGCAATTGGGACAGATTGCATCAGCTAATTGCCAGTTGCGCTTTTTTTGGCTCAAATTTACTCTGATGCTTTAAGAACTCTTTGTGTTCATTAAATAAAAAAGCAAAGAAAGCCAACTGTTATTTTTCCTTTATCTGACCTTAGCTTAGATTATTCAAAGGGCAAGCTATGGCAGAGCCCTAAGCAACTCCGAGGACACCATCATTTTAATAATAGTACTGGATTATTTCCTTTAATGGGTAATTATAGTATGACTCTTACTTGTCCGTTTTATAAATTCATGAAAATCTGTGTTCCAAAAGAAAACACACATTGAGTCATTTTTAAATTGCCAAGGGAAACTTAAACTATCTTTTATTGTTCACGATAACATACAGAAAACCTATTTTAATTCCTATTCTACTGAGGAAGGTTGAAATTTAAAAGACATTTCTATTGTCATTCCAGCTGGTTAATGACAGAAGTATGTTTTGCATCCATATCTGTGTAACTAAGAAAATATTCTATTTTTTACTAAAACACGTCACTATCTCTCTCCATACGCCACCCATGTACTTGAACTCAGAGGATGAATATAACGGGAAAAAAAAGTGAATGGAAGTTTTTTCACTGAGACATATTATGTGTTTGTCAGCATAATTTATAAATTTAAGTCTGTGAATAAATTCCTACAAGGCATTAGGGAAATGGACAGCTAGTTTTCATTCATCGTGAGCCTTTTATATTAAAACATATGTCCCAGATGAGCTCTACCCCAGCGCTAAAAGCATGCTCAGAAATTTTACTGATTTTTGTGACTCGAATAGAGGAAGACTTGGAGAGCTCCACTGAAAGCCAAAATAACCCCTGAGTTTAGTTATTGTTCTACTTGTTCCCAAGTGTGTGATATTTGGATAAATTACTCTACTTTCTAAGCCTGATTGTCTCCGTCAGTAAAGAGACTGGCTGAAGACAACTGACCCCACAAGCAACTGAGGGGTTTACATAGCCACTGGAATAACAGCTAGCATTTATTGCATGTTTGCTATAATACAGGCGTGATTCAAAGAACATTGTATGTATTCATTCATTTAATTTGCACATGGCCTCATGAGCTATGTCTTGTCATCACTGATGTTTTACAGACAGAAAAAAGAAGCACAGAGTTAAGTATTTACCACATGCACCCAAGGCAACCAGACTCCAGGGCCTGCACTGGTAATCATTGTGCTCTGCTGCTTTTCATCAAATGAAAGCATGGTTTGAACGTACTTTGTAAACTGCTATTCAACTGTTAGTTTTCATTAGTATTTACAATATTGTTTTATTTCATTATATAAGCCTATAATAATATACATATACTGAAAACATTATTTAATATAAGTTGTCGTTTACTCTTGATATATTAAATGCTTTGACATTATGACAGTTTAAAAAGGCTCAGAATTAAGCATAAAAATACGTCCCATATACTATTCACACCATCCCAATGAGTAGTCTTGCTTTACAATATTTCTCTTAACTGCTTACATTGAGTGTTTTCTTCAATTTGAAGAGATTAACAAAGGAATCAGAAACAAAATTAGATGTCTCCAAATATAAGCCCTCCTGATTACTTTGGGTGGATTTCCTCTCTTATACATGGCTATTATGAGCATTAAATGTGATAATTCGCGCATCGTACTTGTGCCTGAGACCGTCCTGCTCCTCAGATATCCCACGCTGCCCCTCGTTCCTCATGTAGGAATGGCAGAGCCCTATAGCAAATGGGCTGAGGACAGAAGTGACGACTGTCTTTCCTCTCTCCTCCTTTCAGAGGCCATGTGTTGAGATGCAAACACCACAGACCTGCAGCAGCTCACCACTGAGCAACTGTAAGAAGGTAGCTGCTTTCTAGATTTATCAGACCTACAGAGGATTTGGTGTAAGCAAGAAATAAGCTGTGTGTGTGTGTTTACCTAATGCGACATAAATGTATTCTGATTTAAACAACATTTCACATAACCTCTGGACCATTTAAGCAATGAATGAATATCAGTTGTTACTATTATTATAATTGGCTGTTATCATTATTGCTAACGTTATTATCATCATCATTGACAACAAACCGTGACATTCGGCAATCCCATTTTGCTATCCTTTTGAGTAACTGGGGTCGATTTAGTAAGAACTGGGAATATTCATCTTTCTCAAAGTGTCTGAATTCGGGCTACACAATCATATTTATTGATACTAGATATTGGGAAGCTTGCCAATTATTTTGACCATTTCCCTTAACACCAAGATTTTGGAAGCTTCCTGACATGAAAAGTAGTTTTAAATATTAATTGGTCAAAACTCAATGATAAAATACAGGAATCAAAATGATTGCTGAATCATGTATTCTTTGGACTTAAAGCAGTAGGTCTTGCTAAGTGCTGTCACTCTAAATTTTGGTGTTTATCTTTTATCTTGATATGAAACTTAGTTATTTGTATCCCGTGAGAGAATAATCAAAATAGTGACTGAATATCCATGGATAATATATCTGATTATATGTGCCTATCAAGTTTCTAACCAGCACATTTACGTTATCATTTGCTTTGCATCTGAATTGAGGGACATTCATTCTTCATGTCCCGCCCACAGTGTCTGTGCTGACAACTTCCATGAATGGTCATTCATGTGAGACCATTGAGTATCAGTGCCTCTACACTGGGGTAAAGCTTCCATTTCAGATTTGGATCTGCCAGTGCCCCCAGATGTGTCCAATTACTTATCATTTGGACAGGTTTTTATGGTTATGAGCAGAGTGATTGTAAATCATATCGCAATGTGAAGAAAAACTCAACCAACAAAGAACATGAAAGTTCCCTCCTCTAAGCACAGAAACAGCGCAGAGCAGCTCAGTCTTGTCTTTACAATACTATTGCACTGACTTATGGGAAGCCATTGACGCTGATGTTTGTGGGTCTCAAATAACAAAGCATTAGAAATAGTAGAATTAATCCACATTCTCAGAAAAAGTACTTCAAGATATCCTAGCAAATTAAGCATAACTGCAGGAAGAACATCACGTGACATAAAAAAAAATGATAAGCAAGGGCCAGCCTGGTGGCGCAGCATTAAGTGTGGACGTTGTCCTTCGGTGGCCTGGGGTTCAGCAGTTTGGATCCTGTGTGCGGACATGGCACTGCTTAGCACGCCATGCTGTGGTAGTTGTCCCACATATAAAGTAGAGGAAATGGGCATGGATGTTAGCTCAGGGCCATTCTTCCCCAGCAAAAAGAGGAGGATTGGCAGTAGATATTAGCTCAGGACTAATCTTCCTCAAAAAAAAAAAAAAAACCCCAAAGCAAAAGCATAGTATATTAACGGAATACTTAGATTGGATTCACTTGGATCTATCTCAGAATCTTTTTTTCCAGAATCCCTACTATGTATCCATAGTGATTCGTATTTTTACATCACAACTTTCATCAAAGTTTTTGATATTTTTAAAAAACTACATTTCCCTAAACTGTACATTCCATGTCTATTTTATTACTTACTTCGTGCCTGGGATCTGACAAAATGCCTCACGTGTAATCAATCTATAGATATTTATTGAAAAATTTAATTCAAGTACCAAATATTGAAATTTCTAACTACTACTACTGCTTCTACTACTAGAGTAAATGGTGTTATTAACTGTTTCCCTCTTTCTGAAAGAGAATTTTGCAAAATTTCAAAAAATATTTATTTTCCCAATATGGTTTAATATCTAGAAGTTGAGCCTATAAAAACAGCTTCCATATGTCCAAAAAGTATGTGTATAAACAGAGACTTTGCAAAATTGGTGTGAAGAAAATTTGTTTGGAATTGCATATATATATGTATTTACTTATGCGATGTGTATAATATATATACATACATAATTTATATTTTTAAATTCTCATTAGATCAAATAGGTATTGATTCACTGTAAGGCATCCATAGTTTTAAGACTAGCCATTTAAAAGAGTGGTAAATACTTATGTACTAACATGGAAAGATTTGTGATATATAGTTAAGAAAAAAATGAGTGCAAATAGTGCCTGTAAAATAAAAAGACAGGGTATTTGTTTGTATTTATTCTCTTTCTGTTTATGGACAACTTTCCAAAATATATTTAATAAGGGTTGCCTGTCAGAGGGGGTGAAAAGGGTTTAATTTACTTTTTTTCTTTTATAATTGAATACGTATAATTAAATAAAAGCTATTATATTGACATTATTTCATGAGTAAGATATTGTAAGTGAGATGTGAATCAGAAGAACATGGCAATGCTGAAGTGGCAAAGAAAAACCACAGCCTATAGTGGAAATATTATTTTAGATAACTGTGTATCGATGGTGCCAGGCAATCTCAGTTTTCAGCTTTTTATTGGAAAAATTAATTCAATTTTTAAAAATGTCTTGCTTCTAAGTAACTCATGAGCCAGTGTGGAATGTTCGTACACATAGCTCCCATTCGCTTATTGCACTTTACTGAAGTTTTGAAGCTGCCAAAACTTTAAAGATTTTGGAAAATGCTCTATTTAGAAAAGTTCTGATTAATTCAGTGTATACTTTTTAAATGTCTCTTTCTTCCAGGCAGTTTTGCATGATAATAGTGTATTTATTTCTTAACATTTCAAATTCTCCAGTTTTTTTATCCTTTCACACCAAAAGTCATAATTATTTCCATAGCAACCATGCTCATTGTCAGAGGTAGAAATTTTGACTTCTGTTGGGTATTTCTTAAGGAGTAAGGGAACATTTAAGCAACAAAAGGTGCTATTTTATGAAAATTGTCAAAAATTGAGAGGAAAGAGTATTAGATGTTGCCTTTAATAACTTACTGATAGCTTACTATCATTATAAGTTATTGCCAAAACTCAACGCAATTATTTCTTTAGTCATCTCAAGTTATAATTAATATCGGCATTTTTGCAATCATAACCAAGAGAAAGTGTTAACATATATAAAATGGAGAAGAAGTATTTTCCATTTTCGGTTAGGGAATCTGCTTCAAATATCCAATTTTCTGACACAAGTTTTTTAATTAAAGGAAAATTTTACTCTAGAACCTCAATTAATTCAATAATTTCATCTAAAAGGGAAAAATTTCTTTTTTTTCTCCTCATGTCCCTCCACAATATTATTGGCATCTTATTAGTGTGGTATTGAATATAGTAATTTAGAAACTAAAGAATTTATTTCATTATGCTATTTTAAGAGCAGTGGATAATAAGTATCTGCCATATTACTTTCCCGAACACAAGAATAATGACCAAAACTTGTTTTTCCTGCAGCTTTTATTGCTTGAAGTTACCGTTTGGCACCACTGAATGAAGATACTGGGTTAGTAAAGTAGAGGGAAGTAGGTTTTATTTTACCATTCCTGTAGATTTGTTTAGCTAGCCCTGGTGGTGGTCTAGTGCCTAAGATTTGGTGTTCTAACTACCAAGGCCTGGGTTTGCTCCCCATCGCACCATCCCTCTGTTGGTTGTCATACTGTCACAAAATGAATTGGCCAGAGATCCCAAGCTCCTAGCTCCCATTCTCCTGGGTTACTGTTGAGTGATCAGCAAAGAAAACAAAAGGGCCAACGTTAACTAGAGTTTCTTTACTTGTGCCGTCATATAAGTTTACAGATGAAATTTTAAACTTTGAAAAAACAGGAGTTTTCTTTCTATGGTTTATTTGTATATTAAATAAAAATATACCATACAACTACTATGTGGAAAATTAATGTCGTAGCATTTTCAGTAGCAAACGTGCACATTCTTTTGTCACAATTTAGTGAAAGTGACAAATGATGAAAAAGTTAGAAGAAATACTAAAAGAGTGTAAACTCTGGAGTTTCCAAGAAGGACTACAAGGATGAAGTGGTGCAGCACATGGCAAAGTCGCTTTTAGGAGCAGGGTGCTCAGCGTGAGAGTCACCTCCAATGAAAAGGTAGACACGGCTTCCCCCCGCGTTTCAATGAGGCCCCACGTTTAGGCTAATTCTGCTACTCTTCTAGCTTCCTGGTTGGCAATCTCCTCCTGATTTTCACATCTCTGTGACCGTATTAAAACATTTTCTTGTTTATTTCTGTTTTCATCTACTGCACCATATGTGAGCCTCTCCAAGACAGGAATTGTGCCTAGTTTTCCTTTGAATCTCAGGCCAATATTCGGCAAATGGTACAAATTCAATATGTATTTTAAACGGTATTGATACAATTTGATGGATGAATCAATGCAATTAAAAAATACCACATTTTGCCCACTTCTCAACCACCCCTCAAAATTCTCTAACTTTTTATGCCATTAAAATTTATTCACACCAAAATGTTAAGTTTTACACTGAATATTGCATAGCTTTGGATAGTTTTCAAAATAGTTCAGCATATGCTGTGTCATTTTATCTTTAGGTAGATATGAAGGAATTGATATTTTCTGGAAATGTACTACATATCAGACTCTGTATAGTTATTACTTCTGTTTTACAGATAAGAAAACCAAGCTTCAAAATGTTTAAATGAATTGTTCAAAATCAAAGAGGTAAAGGGCCAGCACCATGGCCAAGTGGTTAAATTTGTGTGCTCTGCTTTGGCACCCTGGGGTTCACCAGTTCAGATCCTGAGTGCAGACCTACACACAGCTCATCAAGCCATGCTGTAGTGGCATCCCACATATAAATAGAGGAAGATGGGCACAGGTGTTAGCTCAGGGACAATCTTCCTGATCGAAAAAAAAAAAAATCAAAGAAGTAACAAAAGGCAGCACTCAAGGTCAAAGGCATTCCTGTTCCTCTTTTCTCAATCCAGGGATTTCATTCATTCTATGTTAGCACACCACACCACGATTCCAAAAGGAAGCTAAACTCTTTAGAAACATGATGCGTTAAGCTGTAATTAGCCACTTACACTTCAGGAACTAAATTAAAATATTTTTGTTTATTTTTTACTTGTTAGTTTTTGTTTTTGCTGGCCCTACTTGTTAGTTTTTTTAAACAGGGCTGCAAGCCATGAGTAATATAACTCGAAAGAGTTAAATTTTGATAGAGTAGGAGAGGATTAAATGTTTCAAAATCAGTATGCTGCAGTCACTACCTCCTCCAATTTTTTAAATAAATTACATTTTGTATTTTTCTAATTATAAGGTAATGATATTCACTGCAGTTAAATAGAAAAGTAGGAAGATATTAAAATGTATAAAATGCATTGGTGATCTTACTAATCAATAGTGTAATTAGATATTTGTATATAGGATACAATAAATAAATAGTTATGAACTAATAAGTTTATTGTGTTAATATCCATATACTATAATATTTTCCCTATTAGAAACAAAGACAGCCAGAAGTTGGTGGTCCAACATTTTTTAAATGCTCACAAAAAAGGTCAACCCTTTTCTGTGTCTAATCTATATCTATATTCTCCATCTAATAAAGATATTTTTCAAAAATACTAAGGACATTTTCAGATTTAAAAAATAAGGAAATTTGATACTAGAAGTCTGTACTAAGTAAATGCCAAAGGAAGGTTTTCAGAATTAGGAAGAAGTGATGCCAAATGAAAGTCAGATATTCAGGAAGGAATAAAGTACGTTGAAATTGCTACTTATGTGGATAAATATAAAAAAAGTTTAGCTTTTTTTGTTTAGCTCCTTATTTCCTTAAAACACATATGACTATTTATAGAAACATTGGGGGGCTGATAAAAGGCTTCGGCAGACTTGCAATCAGGATCTGATGGCACAGACTGTTTCTCCCTGCCCCTCTCTAAGTACAACCATAAACTGTGGAAATAATGCAAAAGACCACTAAAGGAGAACTCTGAAAGGTGGAAAGAGGGCGGCAAATGGGTAAGAAAATGAAAAGACATACTATGTTCATAGATTGGATGACTCAACAAAGTAAAGATGTTACTTCTCTCCAAATTGATCTACAGTTTAATGCAACTTCTATCAAAATCCCAGCCAGGTTTTTGTACGCATACACAAGCTTACTATAAAAATTACATGGAAATATACAGATCCTAGAATGCTTTAAACAAGCTTGACAAAGAATAATTAAGAAGGAGAAATCCTTCTATTCTATATTAGGTCTTAGTCTCCCTCTCTCTTTCTCTCTCTGTATATACAGCTATATTAATCAAGATAGTATGATATTGGCAGAGATATGAACACATAAATCAATTGAACAGAATTGAGAACCCAGAAATATACACAAATATGCAAAACTGATTTTTGACAAAGCCATTAAAGTAATTTAATGCAAAAAAAGACAGCCTTTCCCACAAATGGTTCTGGAGCAATTGGACATCCATAGGTAGAAAAAAATCAACTTTGACCTAAATGTGATAATTATACCAACAACTAACTCAAAATTTGTTATGGACTTAAGGATAAAACACAAAAAATGAAATTTTGGGGAAAAAACATATTTTAGATAACCCTAATATATTTCAAACTTCTTGATAACAAGGCCTGTAGCTTTTTCACTATTATAGAGCTTCATATGTGTAGTGAGTACATGGTATTTGTTTCAGGAAATGAACTATTATAAAAAAAACAATAAGATATATCAATAAACAATGCTTTGAAATTCCAGCAGTTTTCAAAAATGCTTGTCCTATTCATGATATCTAGGAAAAATTTCATTATTTCTATATTGCTGTATCCATTTCTCTTTCAAAATTTTAATCCGTGTCCTAAACTGAAATTTATGTTCAGAGACTGAATGCTGTGAAGAAGTGAGCTTCTGCAGCCCTCAACTCTGGAGGCAAGGAAACTGCTCAGGAATCCTCCCTGGGCAATGACAATGATTTCTCCATCAATATAGGGTGTGGCCGGGTTGAGGATGGAGGAGGCTGTGGTTAGAAAGTTAAGAAAGATACTACAGAAGGTGTGTAATCGTTTCCGGTTAGGGACATTTATAGTGGCAAAGTAGTTCCTAAAGTGTTCGCAAATGTGAATGTGTATACCTTTTTATAGTATACGTATACATATACCTTTTCTAATATATGTAAATACCTTTCAAAATATATAGGGAATTGTTTTATAATATATAGAACTTCTCATATTACATACACGGGGGTATGTGTGTGTGTCTGTTATAAAATGTGGCGTGTACTGTTAATCTCCTTGGTCTCAACAAGTCTCTTCTTTGCATTGACAGTGGCGCCAATAGATTTGTGCTCCAGGTGCAGAATTTTGTACTGATTGCACAAGGAAAAGTGGCAATTGTTTCTGCTTCCCATGGTCACCTCTCTTCAGCTAAGTTTCTGGATCCTTAGCTAAACAACTTGAGAAAGTAATAATAGTCACTGAATTATTTTAACTTTCCTTGGAGTAACAATTTCTTTTTGCTGTTGTTTTTGGAGTTTTAATGGGTGTTTTTTTATTCCGCGGCATTTGTGTGGATATTGGACTCCTGGTTTTTACCATAAGGCGACAGATAAGCACAGACTCTTCTTGCTGAGAATGTGCGAGCGTCTGTTAAATACTGGCTTATATAATGCAAATGAGCTTTATGAACCAGGCAAGTTCCCTTTTTTTGTCCCTTCATATTTACTCGTAATTGTCTAAACAGCTCATATTATTCCACAGTCTGCCTGTATAATATAATTAATATTAGTGTTTATTTGAACTGAAACAATTCATTACAAGTAATATTAAAGAATGTATTTTATTGGGAAATAGATATTTTCATCCACGCTGGTGGGAATGTACGTCTCTGCAGGACAATTTGATAAATAGTAAAACCTTAAAATGTGCACATCATTGAACAGACTAACTCTTTGATACAAAATATATGCTTCCAATTGTGCTCAGATTTAGCCTCAAGAATATTTATTGCACAATTATATATAATAGCCAAATATTTGTAATGATGTACATAATCAAAATATGTGCATCAGTATGGTACCTCTGTGAAATTGAATGCTGGGCAATAATTACAAATAACCTCAGAGAAAAATCTTTAGTGACAGGGAGAATATTCGTGATACACGTATAAAGGCAAAAGCAACTTTCAGCACAGCTAATGTATATAAAGAGATAAAGAGATAAACATACACATACACATAGTTACCCACAGGAAAAAAAATACCGAAAGAATAACCCTTGAACCATTAACAGTGGTTATCCCTAGATGGTTTTCATTTTTTTAATTTTCCAAATTATTCTAAAGAATATACATAACTTTTACAATAAAAATATATCAGTACTTTAAAAAAATAAATTTAAGAAAGAGGAATTCTATTGTGAAGCATCTTCTGAAATTACTAATATATTATCTTCACTTACTACTTTAAAGCAGAGTGCCTGCTTTGTACCAGGCATCGTCCTAGGTTAGGAACTCATGACTAAGTGCAGAGAGAGGAGACTAGGACAGCAATAACAATACAAAGAAATTAGTGTTATCATAGATGTTTGAATAGAACCCAAATGAAATCTAGAAAAGTTTATCTTATTTGGAATGTTTCTCTTTATTATAATAATTAGTCTCGGATTTGATGATTTTACATTCATGCGCTCCAAATTCCTGTAAGAGTTTGTTTTACCGTGCCTTTGATTCATCTAATATTTTCTAAACTAACCCCAGACCTTTGTAATGCATTTCTAAGTACCCACTTGCGAAAGTGATACAGATTTCACAACTTTTCTTCTCATCTACCTCCTGGTGAGATTTACTTGTTTTTAGCTCTCCTTTCTGGAGAATTAGTTTAACAATGGTTTCTTTGGCAACAAGTTTATACTCTTTTTGATACAGCTTCTGCCTACTTGTAGGGGCCCGTGACTTTCATCTTGGAAACTCCTAGGTTAACCAGGCACGTTTGCAGTTCTACAATGCAGGACGACTTCAATATATTCCTCTAAGATAGCCAATCTTCTTCACGTCCATCCTGATTGCGCCATTTCTTAATTTTTTTCAAAAAAGAGAGAGAAATAAAGCAATCAAAAATGGAGTATTTCTCTAAACCTATGGGAACCTAGAATTACACAATAAAGATGTAGAAACTGTTGCACTAATCTAAATTCAAGGACTATTATAATAGCATCCTTAAATTATTTATCATCCACATACGATTAATTTAAATTGTTTATCATCCACATATGATTAATTTAAATTGAGCCAAAATTTTTAAAAGGCTGGAAACAAAACTTTTGAGAGGAAGGTCTAATTAGAGGACATTTTAGACAAGGGCATATCAGAACCATATTTTGTTACTTTTTTCCATATTCGTCACTATTTTCCCGTATTTCCAGTGCAGGCTGTCTTTTTGTTCTGGAAATTTTTCTTCTCCAGGTACATGTAGTTAACAATTGGTGCCAGGTGTATGATATAATCTGGAGTGTGTTTCATCTGAGACCATCTTCCATTTTTCTATTCTAGGAGAGTTATGTTCCTAAGGTTGCTCCTCAGGGTCTCCTCCAAACAAAAGGATTACAACATAGCAATAAGCCGTCCCTTTTCTGACCATCAGAGGAAGGCCAGCTTCCTTTTTGATTTTTTAAAAAGTTTTTTGGGGGAACCAATTTTAGATCTTCAGAAAAATTGCAGAAATAGTAGAGAGAATTTTCATATGTCTCTCACTTAATCTTAAAGTCTTACATAACCATTGTGTCATCAACACAACTAGGAAATTAACACTTGTACAGTCCTATTAACTAAACTAGAGAGCTTATTCAAATTTCACCAGCTTTTTCACCAATATTATTTTTATTTCTCCTCCAGGATCCCATTTAGGATCCCACATTGCATATGCTTATTTATTATCCTCAGTGTCCTATGGTAGATAACATTTCCTCATTCTTTCCTCACCTTGACACTTTTGAAGAGCATTGAGTGTTTGTTTGTTTGTTTTTTCCAAACATCCCTTAGTTTGAATTTGTCTTATGTTTTTTCATGAATGGATTTGGGTTATGCTTTCTTACCAAGAATACTATAGAAAGGACAGTATGTTCTTCTCAGTGTGTTACATCCCAGAGTTCAAAATGTTGATATATCTTATTGCTGGTGATGTTGATCTCGATCATGTGTGCAAAGTGGTTTCTTCACTGTAAAGTTACTATCATTCCCTTTGTAGTTAATAAATATCTTGGGTGTATGCTTTGACACTACGCAATTCTACTTCTCAAATTTTTACCCACTTATTTTAGTGTCCTTCAGTAAATACTGTCTCTGTTAATTATTACAGTGTTTTTTTAACAAATGGTGATTTTCTATTTCCCTCTTGCATTTTACATTGATAAGGAAGACCAGTCCCTTCTACTCAGTGTATTTTTTAATCAATTATTTATTTATGTCAGAAGAGGTTCGTAGATATTTATTTTATTTTATGTTATAGTCTAATATTATCATCACTTATTTTCTTGTTCGAATTTTTCCAGTTTGGCCATTTACAGAATTTTGAGGTTTCCTATTTTGTTTTTTCAACAAGATCCCATATCTACCTACCTACCTATCTATCTATCTATCTATCTATCTATCTATCCATCTATCTATCAAAAACGATGAGTTTAAATCTGGACTTCCTATTTTATTCTACTCTCTCTGTGTCTATTCTATTACCTTACTCTTTTAATTATAGAGGCTTTATGGTATGTTTTAATGTCTGGCAGGACTACTTATCCTTTGTAGTTTCTTTTTTAGTAATTTCCTGGCTGTTCTTGCATATATGTTTCCTCCATATGAACTTTTGTATAAACTTGCCTCACCATATAAAACAGTTGCTGGTATTTGTATTGAGATTTCATGTCATTTATAAATTAAATTAAGGAGAACTGAAATTGTCATATTATGTTTCCTGTCCAAGTACAGGAATGGCAAAATTTCTTCAAGTGTATTTTGAGTCTTTCAGGAGTGTTATAAAATTTCCAAAATATCTGTTTTGTACTTTTTTTGCTTAATTTATTCCTAAGCATTTAATGTTCTTTGTTGGTATAAGTGGGATTTTATTTACCTGTATGTTTTCTGTTTGTTTTTGTGTATGTAAATGCTATTGATTTTTGTATGCTAATTTTATATCCTTCCACTTTATTGAATGACTTTATTGTTTGGGTTACTTTTATCATTAGTTTTCCTGGTGTAATATATTAGTTTTCCAGATACTATCATATCTTCTGCAACTAGAGTTATTTCTGCTTCTTCTTTACCCACTCTTATGCTTCTAATTGATTTCTCTTGTCAAATTGCATGGGCAAATATCTCTAGTACAATATTGAATAATAACAGAGAGAGTGGACATCAAAGCTGTGTTCCTGATCTCACTTGAAATTCCTCGTCTTTCCTCATAAAATGAAATACTGGTTTTAAGACTAAGGTAAATATATCTTATCATGTTAAGAATGTAACACTCAATTCCTATTTTCTTGAACATTTTTATCAAGAATGGATAGTGAATTTTGTTACAGGTTTTCTCAGCATGTATGAAGATGATATATTTTCCTTAATTGTATTAATGAGGTGTGTTTTGTTAATGGACTTTCTCAAATTGAAGTAACTTTGTGTTTCTGATATAAATCCCACTTGGTCACCAGGTATTAGTATCTTAATGTGGGGTTGAAGTCTGTTTCTCATATGTTTGGAATTGATATATTTGGCATTAATACATAGTGAAATTGGTCTGCAGTTTTCTTTCTATGTATTGTATTTATCCTTGCATGCTAAGAATAATTAGGAAGATTTCTTATTTTTCTCCAGGTCCTGGAATAAATAATAGAGCATTGGGACTAATGGTCTTTGAAGAATTGATAGAATTACTCTAAAAGTATCTGAGCCTGGCGCATTTTTGTAGGGTACTCCTTCAGTATCTTTATTCCTTCTGTGAAAATTGTTATCCTTAAACATTTTGACTCCAATAGGGTCAATTTTGGTAATCAGAATTTTCTCAGAAACTATTCATTTCTTTTAGGTTCTCAAATATGTTTGCGTAAAGGCCTCCAAAATGTTCTCTTTTTGGTTTCTTTTTCAGTAGTTATTGCCCTCTTGTTATTACTTACTAGATATATATTTGTTCCTCCTTTTTCTTCTTGATAAAATTAGCTAGTAATGTGTATATTTTCTTAACTATTTTTAATAAACCAGGGATTTGATTTATTAGTTAGATCTTTATTCTATTCTCTGCCTCATTAATTTGTGGCTCTATATTATTTCTTTTTTTTTTTTTAATATACTGTATTTCCTTCTTTTTTTTTTTTTATTATTTTATTTTTTCCTTTTTCTCCCCAAAGCCCCCCCGGTACATAGTTGTGTATTCTTCGTTGTGGGTTCTTCTAGTTGTGGCATGTGGGACGCTGCCTCAGCGTGGTCTGATGAGCAGTGCCATGTCCGCGCCCAGGATTCGAACTAACGAAACACTGGGCCGCCTGCAGCGGAGCGCGCGAACTTAACCACTCGGCCACGGGGCCAGCCCCTCTATATTATTTCTTTTCCTGTGCTCTCTTTTAGTTTACTTTATTGTTATTTTCTAGTGTTTGAAACTAGAAGGTTAATTATTTTAATTTCGTTATTTTATTTTTATCAGTATAGGTGTTTAGTGCAATGAATTTCCTTTCCTTATTGATTTACATGCATTCTTTAAATTCAGTTATGTAATGTTTTCTTGTCTTTTTTAATTCTATAATTTCAGTTTATATTTCCTTTATCAACTAGAAGTTGATTAGTAGAAATTTTGGGGTTTTTATTTGTGAGTGACTCTTTCTGGATTTTTTTTTTTGACAGTTAAATCTAGTTTTATTGCAGAATTATGATGATTATAATCAGGAAATTGCTTTTTATAATAGTGCCACTTTATGAAACAGAGATTTTCTTTATGATCTAAATATGAAGAATTTTTGTGAATGTGTATGGGCACTAAAAAAGAATGTGTATTTCTTACTAACAAGGTATGGACTTCAATAGTTATATATATAAGACATGCTCCATTTATTATGTTTTTGAATCATTTATTCCCTTACTTATTTTTCCACTTAATCTGCCTTGAAAGGAAAGTAATGTAGTAAGTTTTCCTCTTTTTTTTTTTGTATATTTCTAGCTATGTCTCCTTACATTTCCTATATTTTTTGTTTTAAAAAGATGGCTGCTATGTTGTTTGATGTATACATATTCATTAGTCTTATATCTTTATTGTATATCTTGGCTTTTAGTATTAAAAATATCCTGTGCTTTGGGGGTTGAATTACACCTTAATTGTCTTATATCAAGATTGCTATGCCTGCTTTCTTTTGCCTTCCATTTGCCTGGTATATATTTATCCATTCATGTGTTTTTAGTCTCTGTATCTTCTTGTTTTTGGTGTATTTCTTATAAATGACACAAACTTGGATTTTGTGTTGTAAGACATATTGAAAATATTTTTCTTTTCTTTTCTTTTTTTTTTTTAAAGATTGGCACCTGGGCTAACAAGTGCTGCCAATCTTTTTTGTTTTTCTGCTTTATTTCCCCAACCGCTCCCCCCCCCCCCCGCCCCCCACACACAACTGTATATCTTAGATGCAGGTCCTTCCAGTTGTGGGATTGAAAATCTTTTTCTTTTAGTAGATAACTTAAGACAATTTACATTTGTTATTATGACTATGTTTGGTCTCAAATCAATTATAATACTTTACAGTGTGTGCATTTTGTTTGTTTTGTGTTTAAGATGTCATTTTTTTGCTATTTTATTTTAATCTTTTTTTTGTTTTTAGGAAGGTTTATATTTTGTTTTAGTTGTTAACTTTGTATTATGCTTTTTTAAGACCCATTACCTATTTTTAGATGTAAACATTTATCAGGGTTTTCCTTTAGTATCCTTCAGGGTTTTCATTTTTCTTCTTTCCTTTTTTCCTTCTCTTCCCATGTTTAGTTGCATTATTTCTACTTAATCACAATATATAACATTTGAAAAATAGTCTTCTACTCTCTTCTTTAACTCTGCTTTAGTCTCCTATGTACATTTATATACTTTAAAAAATATTTTCTATAATTTTTTAAAACTTCAGTTATTCTGGATGAAATATTGTCATTATTCGGTTGATAAAATTCACTCTCTTGTACAGGAGTAATAACCTATGACCTACAGACTAAATTTGTTCCTCTGGCTGTTTTTGTAAATAAAGCTTTATTGGAATAGGCACAATCGTTTGTTTATGTGTTATCTCTGGCTTCCTTTGCACTACAATAGTACAGTCGAGTCATTCTAAAGGAGATTCAGAAAGCCTAAACTACTTACTATGTGACCTTTTACAGAAAAGGTTTACTGATTCTTGCTTCAGTATATTTCTCAAGAAGAGCTGATGAATATAGAATTCTCTAAGTTCTTGTATGTTGAAAACTAGCCTTGATATTTGAAGGACAACTTATGTGGATATAGAATGTTTGCTTCACATTTTCCTCACTGATTTTTTTAAAGAAATGCTGCTCTATTTCTGTAAGTTTTAGTATTTTTAAAAACATTTTGCTGGTCTATTTTTTCTTGGCCGCTGTCCGTTATTTGATCTTCTTTCTTCAACTTTTGAGGAGTTTATCTTTATCTTTGAAATTTAATAGTTTTTCTATGATATATCTCAATGTTTATCATTCTTAGTAATTTTTTCATTACCCAGTGAGCCCCTTAAATTTAATACATACTGGTCATTTTCAGTGTCTGATGTTTTCTTGAGATATAGTTTTAAATATTAACTCTGTTGCACTTTTTCCCCTTTTCTTCATGAAGGATTCCAATAATAAAGATATTATTCCTTCTTTGTCTTCCATATTCACTACTTTCTCCATTAATCCATTTTTTCTTCTCTCTTTATGTTGTTGTTTATTCCATTGGTCATTTAACTGCCTTCCTTGCCCATAAGTAAAATTTTATTTGAGCATAATCTCCCTTGGGAGCCTTGAAATGTATTCTTAAGTCTTGAGATAATTGTGTCTTTTTTTATCCATTTTATTCTTAAATTCAAATAATTCTTTCATTTACTTTTGGTATTTTTGTTTTGTTTTGATTTGGTTTTTAAATTTCTGTTTCAAGGTCATTTTTCATATTCTAAAATATCTGTTTAAGTATATTTAATCCTATTTGAAGTGTAGATTACAATTTTCTTCTGCTTCATGGTTATTTTGCTTGTTTTAACTTAGTTTCCCTCTTTTTCTGCAGTAGTTCTCTGTGGTCTTTACTTTGGTTAATTTCTATTGTATTGAGGTATTTTATGTGATTCATGGTTTAATGACACTGTTTTCAGTCAGTCTCGCAAACCCAGGTCCCTTAGCATGATTTGTTTGCTTTATTGTAGGGGTTGTGGTTTTATTGTAGCTTATAGTACCCTAAATTTTCCTATTCTTTCTTTCCCATCTAATTGTCAACAGACATTTCTCTATTCCCTTTGGCTTTTTTCTTTCCTCCAGAATTTATGAGTTAAGACTGTCCCCTTAAATTGTGCTTGTCCTTTCAAATCAGCTTGCTTCATTAAATATAGCCTGTCCCTTTATATCACATCCCTGGCACTTTTTGTGATGTTTGTCCCTTCAAGAATTGAATATTTTGCATCCTTTCTACCGAGTTCATAGTCTGATATTCTTGGTTAATTTTTTTCTTTTTATGGTTTTCATAATTAGGATGGAGTTAATCTTTCTAGTTTTACCTCTCTCTCAGGCCTGTACTCTAGCGTCCGAACACTATGCATTTCTCACTGTTTTTCTTGTACTGCTACTAAGCTCTGTGGTAGGGTGATCTTGGTTGAGAACATATGAGAGCTTGGCACTGATATTCATTTTTTTCTCTCTCTCTCCTTATATTTATTTTACAGTTTTGAAATTCTCTATTTTCAGGTAATGCTGAAGGTGTGGTATTGCATAGAATTTTTGCTAATGTGATGTCATTTCATGCTATTTGGGGAGAAGATTTGGAGAGGTACGTTATGGGGTCTCATGGACTATCTACAAAGGGCAGTTTCTTAATGAGCACCCTCCACCACATTTTCGTATCAGAATAGGAGTTATCTTTTACTGGCTTATATTCTCTTACTATCACTCAATTAGAAACTTAATTGCGCTTGCCTCAATGGCTTTTTCTAGAAGATCAGAGTTTAAACAGTAATTGGGTTTTAAAATATTTTTGTGGGATTTTAATGCTTAGCAGTACAAGGCTATCTCTGATTCATTTCATATTAAAAACAAACCTTTTTGAAATGTTATTTACTTATATTTTCAAGAAGTAATCATAATACTATTCTTTAGAAAATTCTCCATTCACAGCCTGATACTTGCTCTTCTTTTCTTTATTCCTCAAATGTGACATAAATGCAGGTGTCAAAAATCACTAAGAAAATTGTAATTTAGTGTTACAAAATACTAAAGCATTCCATAGAAACCTTGAACTTCTCATCAAGAGGATATTCAAGAGAGGGAAATATTTCCCAGGAAACAGATCCTAAAGCACATTTTCAAACTAACACTTTATTAGGAGTTGTAATCCTAGAGAGGACAGACTAAGGGAAGAAGGGAAATGGTGGAGAGTTGAGGAGAATATGAAAGGAACACTAACACAAAGGAGATGCATTATAGATAGGGTACAATTCTTAAGAAAACAAGTGATTGATAATTCATGTAAAACATCTCCAATAAAGCCCTTGCTTCACTCAACAGTCAGGAGGAAGGACAAGCTATTTATCTGTTTGCCCTTTCGCCTCTCCTGCTTTTCATTGGTACTTCTGCTTATGTTACCTGGCCCCTCCAGGAAGCCTTGGAAAAACCAGAGCTTTGGTGGTTCTAATTTTGTTGGACTTGAGTTCAGGACCCATTTGTCTTGCTGCTTCTCTTGTTTCTTTCTCAGATCAATGGCGTGGTCTGAACACTAATGGCACCCTCATGCTGGGTCATGCCAACAGAAGCCAGGGCTTTATGACCTTGAGAATGAACTGAGCCATCACTGAGGCGGCTGTAGCCACTAACCAAGGCATGTAGCATCAACCCAGAGGGCAAGTGAGGCTGAGCTCATCTGGGGTAATGCATAATATAGCCCTGTTTATAGTACCAAATATAAGATCTATATATGCCAATTTGTATATGTTAACCTGTAATTTCATGAAAGACGCCATGTATAATATTCCTGTTTTAATAGTGTATTGCCTTGGACTTTGTGATATGTAATTGATTTTGTTTTGCAGTTAAGTGTAAAATGCAATTCTTTCTTAATCAGGCATGGGAAAATGCAATGAAGCTATAATTGCTTTTTCTTTCCCTACAGTACACTAGTTAGAAAACACAGGTAACAAGATATTGCTATTTTGTTTTTATAGTCCAAGATCAAGGTTTTTTAATCTTTTATTACAATTTAAAGAATATATTGATTATTTTATTTCAATGTGTAAGGAAAGAAGAATTTCATTTCTATTTTAATGATAATTTCCTATTGAAAGCCAAGAACAAGATGCTGAGCAGATTATTTCCCTTTATAGAGGCATTGAGCGATTTTACTTTGTGTCTTCTTCAATAGGAAACACATTAACTTGATGCACATAATTGATGATTTTGGAGCTGTTGTTTTCTCTTTTATTTTCATATTCATCGTTAGACTTTGTATAGCCTGACCTTTTTCCCTGCATAACAGAGTGTTATCAAATTAAAATTCAACATCAGTGTAACAAAATGAATTCTGCAACCATAATTTTTCATCCTCAATAATTCCACTCATACTGTACTTCAGATATTGTGGAAATTAAAAGTATTATTTTCAACCAGCTGTTGATATTGAGACTGATATTCTAGCCTTCAGTGGCACTGATTAGTGAGTAAGAAATAAATGTGCTGATATAATTTATTTGTTCAGAAGGCAAAGAAAGTAGGGGGAAATTCTTTATAGTTTGGCTTACATAACAGAAATAAAAGTCAAGTATTTAGGGTAAATATAAATTTCAATGTAAATAATCACAGTGTAATTCTCAGTACAATAGAGATCATTAAGCTTAGAAAAAAGTGAATCTCAGGAGATTTATAAAAAGTAGAAAATGGGACAAAAACCTAAGACTAAGTAGTTCAAGAATTCTGAATGGAATATGTAGAAATAATGGTCATGAAAATAATTATTAAAAGTATCTTTATGTTTATATACTTTATGTATATGTACTTTGGGGAAAAATCAAAGAGCAGAGTAAGTGCTCATTAATCATACTCTGTATGAATTTTCATGAATGAATAAATGAAACAAATTATCTGAATTCCCTAAGTCTCTTCTCTCCCTGTCAGTTGAGGTGGAGAAAGAAACATAAAAATGGTTAGGATCTAGATGTATAATTGAAAGATACAGCCAGCTTCTTTTTAATGATCTTCTACTATTTTCAGATTTCCTTCGTGTAGTCTATAGCAGCTAAAATTGTAAGAGATTCTTATCTTTCCTGCTAAATTTGTTTTATGCATCTCTTGCCAATGTAAATGTGATACTGAACCTCTTAATCTCAAGTTCCTTTGCCCAATGCACAGTAAGCCAATCACTGAAAGGCTAGTGCTTGGAGGAAGAGAAAGGTTTATCCCAATTGGCCAAAACAGGAAGGCTGGAGGATAGGTTCTCTCAAATCTGCCTTAACAAAAGAAGGCGGCAGGGGGTTTTATAGAGCCAAGGGGCTTGAAAGGAGAAGGAAAAATCCCTTTCACTCCAGGTAAGCCCTTGGGCAATCAGACTTCTGGGTATCAGTTGCAGCTGGGGCTGGTTATCTGGTAATCATAACTTCCTCGAAGGCATTGTTTTTCTTACACAAAGCAAGCTCGTAAATCCTCCTGACCCTTGAGTCACCTCTCAGGTTAAACAAACAAGAAAACAGCAAATTAACAAGATTAACTTCTTTTCATCTGTGTCTGTTGGGAACAAGGTCAAAGGGTAATCACGCTCCTATTGAATATTTACAGTAACTCTCAGGAACTTGGCTTCAAATGGATAGGGAATTCATATGAGTTCATTCTAGAAAAAAGAGTTTTATTTGGTTTGGACAGAAACCCTTAGCTCTGATAGCCCACAAGTTTCATCTCACTATTGTGATAATGTGGTTAGAACCTATTTTTTGTTGGTCATGGTAGGGTTCTCAGCAGCAATTTCTGTTTTAGATAACGCCACCTTTTTTTTTTCTCTTCTCATTTCCAGGATTGCTGTTATTACTTTAAGAACTGAAGGCTGTACTTCATATTTAAATCGCTGACTTATGTGAGTATAATGATCCCCAGTGAGATTTATTAATAATGAGTCTAAGCAACATCTTTTCTGCTTGTTTCCGCCATCAACAGCATCCTTTATAAGTGCAATTCTCACATCCTCAGGGACATAGAGGCTTTTCCTCTTGAATCAGAATAAGTAGTAAGAAAAAGCCCTCCGATGACTCTTTGATTCTCTATTTCTGAACTTTTGTTCATGTTTCCTCAAGATTTTGGCTCTGGTTTTAAAAACATTTTTAATCTTAAGAAAAAAATAATGAACTAAGGAATGAGTTTTTCCATCAAAATTGCCTCTCTTTTTAATCTGAAGTATTGCTACCTTTGAAGCATCTCAACAGTGTTCTCCAAGCACCTCTTCTCCATTTAGAGATAAAGTATTTGTGCACATGCTTCTCAGCCCACCTCCCTTAATCTTCTTCAAGTTTCTCACTGAAAAGAGCACAGAAATAGACAAATATTAAAAAAGAAAAACCTGCACCTGCAATTGAAATTAAAGAAAGGTGACATCCATTAAAAAGAAATTTTGTATGCCTGATAGACATAAGGCAAGCAAGAGAAGTATAGCAGGATCATGAACTTTCATCGCATGAAATAATAACTTTACTTTAAAGCTTGTGGGAGAGGACTCATAAGACTTCACCATAAAATCATTCTATTTTCAGATGCTCTTGCTCTGCTTCTAGAAACAAGATCATTTCCTGGGTAGAGATGGGAAGGTGGGAGAATGAGGAATGGAGGAAAAATCCTAGAGCAGAGTAGCTTATTCTGAGATGTAACTTGTCGTGTGTAGCTCCTCCAGTCCCAGAAATAATTCCTACCGTCCAGAATCTATTTCCAAAATCTCTTCCGATTCAGAAGCCTGGATTTCTGTTTTAAAAAATTTACTTACAGAAGTGTAGTTGTAAATAAAGTTAGTTTTTAAGTTTGAGGGTCTCTTATGATTGGCTTCTTGATCCCTTGTCTCATTGCACATACTGATGTCCATCTGTTGAACTGTATCATTTACTTAATCTATTCTAATGGTGAGATGAGGCAAACAGTGATGAATCTAAGAGAAGAAGAGAAAGAGAGACAAGAAGGAAAAAAGAGGTCTGTTTCTAAGACCTAAACTGCTAATCCCTAGAAATTTCCAACTGAGAAATTTAGCCAAATCCATCTTACCACACCAGGCAAATGGGAGGAAGCATTCTGTACGAGAGGGAGTGAAGCTGACGTCCTTGGGAGATGAAGGAATAGAAAAACGCAAGGCTACAGTATTTGAGTAATGTACCTGTTGATTCACAAAATCATTTTCTTAGTCTTGACTTGAATCTGGTGCTTCTCTACCTTGGAGTTTGAATGAGATGGAGACAACCTTCTCCTTTTCTATTTATAAATATAATCTACATTAGAGAACAGGAACAATACCCATTAAATAATACAATCAGAAATGAATTATGAACTTTTGCAAGTGGTGTAGTTCTGACATCTGAACCTTCTCTTTGGAAGCCTTTCATTGTTTTCCATTTATTATCCCTGAAATTACAATTAAGTTCCTTGTCATTCAAGACTCTCTTCCATTTCTCCCCAGCCAAACTTTTCCTTTATCTTACCATTATTGTATGTTGCTTTAAAATTACTGCATGAAATAAAACTTCTTAAATTTAATTTCATGTCTTTTCATTTATTTAATTTTTCCCAACAGAAATTCACTCTTTTCAACATTTCCTCACATATACATTTGCCCCCCTTCAAGGTTTAAATGAGATAGATTTCTGAAGCCCATACAATTTTTTCTCTCTCCCTACTCCTTGCCCCCTTCCCCAGCCCTGCATATTGTTTTTATTTATTTTCAGGCCCTTATAATTTTTTGTCTTGTATTAGACGTAAGTATGTGATATCTATCTATCTACATATATATTTCTCATATTATATTTAAAGCAGGGAGACTGAGGCACCAATCCAATTTCCTGCTCAGAATTGGTGCCGGGATTCAAAGAGCATTTGCAAATATAAGGCATGTTTTCTCAGCTGAGTGAAACTAGAGAAAGCAAAGCAGGGGCTGACCATCCCCTCACATTGACTATCAGGGTGCCTGGTGCATAAGGGGCCTTCAATAAATATTCCTTCATTACATATTCAACACAAAATATTCATTTTAAAAATGTGTGCCATTAAGAAAATAAGAAATAGTTTGAATTTTGAACAAACCTAGCCCCATCTCCTTACACTGTAATAAGAAGATTTATAAAACTGCAAATCCTCTCCCCAACAGGAATCTGCAGTCACTAAGACGATTTTATTTTATCTTTAGTTGTAAAATAGAATTAGGTTTCCTAAGGGAGACCTTTTTCAGAATTACTCTTTAAAAACTTTTTTATATACCATTAGTAAATCCAGCCCCCCCCACCAGAAGATTTATGTATTTTTCTAGTATGTCTGTCTTTTTTTTCCCATCCCAAAGATGAACCTCCTGTGCTTGGATATTAATCCCAAGTCATGTAGTGGGATAAACAGGCCATTAGCATTAAAAAATACATACCTCTTTTTTATTGAAAATTTCATTTTATGACAGAAGGAACCTAAAATTTGCATTTAAATAGGGACTATTCAAGTACGAGACTGCACTAGATTTTTAAAGTATGTGATTTTTATAAGGTTGATAAGTACTGCCACCATCACAGATTTTTTGGAAAGAAGTCAAGGAGTAACAGATGATTTCCCATGCTAGCAAATTTGAACATGTTTAATCTCTTTATTCAGGAATTTTTATCTGTATTCTGTTCTCTGCAAATAATAGAGTCACTTTTCAATATTGAAAGTGTTTAAAAGTTTAAAACATTAGATGGTACGGTTACATCCTTCTTTAAGCAAAATCAGTTAAATCCTAGATGTGACTATCTCGTACTAAAATCGTTTACTGTCAGTTACCTTCTAGGGTATAAAAATATGTGAATTTCTCTCTCAGTGGGCTCTGTTACTCCACAATATCTGAAAGATAAGGTTTCTGAAACAAACTATGTCCTGGGTGAAACCTTTTCTATCTAATCGAAGTCAATTTAAAAAATGCACCCTATGACAGCAATTCTAAAATTTTATGGAGCTTAACAATTGTATGAGAGTTTACATACCCAAAAAATCTAAATCCAGAGATTCTGATTCTGATCTGAGTAGGGCATTGAAAGAGCATCCCAGTAATGGTGATGCTTACTGTCCACAGAAACGTAGATGGTGGGTGATAATGGATGATGATAAAATAACAAAGATGTTCTAACTATCTTGTGTTGACATAGAGGGTTAAATTGTTAAAACAGGCTCATGTAATGATAATTCTTACCTGACACCAAGCTTCATTAATAATTTAAGGGATTCAAACATGAACCAAGCACAAACTTAAGATTTCCTTTTGGAGGAAGAGGCAACAATTAATCATAGTTCCCAAGAAATTTCTTGCGTTAGGACTGTGTTTGGAATTGGATTAACAGATAAATTCCAAATGATGTATGCAAAGAACACAGTTCACAATAGAAGCTGTTTGAATCTGGGGGCTTCCCAGTTTTATACTCTGTTAGTTACATGATTGTAAAGTGTCTGTTTGACTACCTCCCATTCTCCAGACATGCATGTTCTTTAAATCTATAATTCCGGGTTTATTTATAATGAATATTACAGAGACCAGATATATCCTCCTAAAATCATTTACTTTTAAAAAAAATAGGGACTCTGTTCTTTACCATAATCTTGTTGAAAAGAAATAAATATCCTCTTCCTTAAGGTAACTGACTATTACTAGCTAGTAGAAACTTACATGAATGTGAATACCTCTTTCCTTATACCTGAATACACTCTCCTGCATGCTCTGCCAGTATTTATTGGTTATACAATAAACTCAGTGGCTTATTTACATTATGAGCACTAACACGTTTTTTCAAGTCAATGCCTCTTTGAATAAGAAAGAATCTGACATTAATTAACCTTATACAGTATTTTCCGTATGATATTCTAACAAGTTCTGCCTGGACATATCCAGGGAATAAATATTTGGGAAAGTGGATCCGCTCTACCCTAATATGCTCAACAATCTCTATTTGCCCATCACCTTCTGCAAACTGAGTGATGTCTAATGGAACACAGAGGATGACAGAAGGAGAAAAATGTGCCTGGGAAAGCCATAGGTTTAATGACAAATTTCTGAATAAGTAAGAGACAAAGAAATTAAAATGAACTTTTCAGTTGCTCCTTAAAGTTTCCCTAGTTTCTGAATCTATTTTTCATTTACTCCCTACAATAAGCCTGCACTGTAATTATCAATCTTATTTTAGAGATGAAAAACTGAATCTTCAGGCATTTCATTAATTTCTCTAAGCTCACACAGTTAGCAAATAATGCAAACAGGACTGATTTGGGGTCTCTTAATGCCTAAACCAGCCCTCTTTTCATTACAACAGCATTTTCCAATGCGTGCTCTGTGGAGCAAGATTGTGGTCAGGGGAGGGAGAGAGGCCCTGTAGTAAATGACGTTTGACAAATGTTGAAATAAACAAAGTTCCCCATTCTTTGTAACTGTAAGACTTCGTGTAAATTGTAATGTACTATCATATAATTTCAATCTTGCAAAAGGGGATATAGAATGTAATATTTACCAGTTTAATTGAACTCTGGGTTTGCTCTATGGCAGACTGAACGCTGGAACTAGTATTCTCCAGAATTCTTTCTGAGAAATGTTGAGTTTTGTGTTTCTGCACTCCATATTGAGATTTAAGTATCAGAGATGGGACAATATCACTGAATCTGCATTGGAATACTGGCTAAGAAAAATATCTCTACTTAGGAGAATTATCGGGAACCCATGATAGATAAATATCAATGATGATTTTAATTAACACTAGCTCTAAGAGGAAACTGGGGATCAACAGGGTAACGATGCATCTGTCCCTTTGCCTTTTGTAGATGAAAATGGAATACATAAAATATTTGTTAAAATGATACAATTGATACCAAAACAACCTTGAAACCAGGGGCCAACTTGCTTTAACTATACTCAGTTAATTGTTTGCAAAAGTCATTACACAATACATTACTAAAGCCCACAGTATGGATAATGTCTCTGACACTTGGGTCATGGTTGTAACAGTGCTTAAGATTTTCAGGAACTGAGAGTCAACTCCCTGTCCAGTTCAGGCTAATTAAGACCACTGACTTGTCAACTGTGCTTGTGCAAATGCTCAGGTGACCCTCTGACATCAGGGGGCCAAAATTCCACCCTCAGATTGTGCTAACACCACCATTTTGTGAACATGCATCCTATGAAGACCCATGAAACTTGGACTACCCTTGTGCGGTCATCAGTTACCTCACTTTTCCTTACCTCCAATCATCTGTTCCCACACTTCAGCCCACCCTCCCCTTCTGTCCTATAAATATCACGAATGCCCATTTTCAGGGAGGAAGATTTGAGACTCGTTCTCCCATCTCCTCACTTGGCTGCTTTGTGAATAAACCCTTTCTATGCTGCAAACTTATCGTCTTGGTGAGTGGCATGCCATGCAGCGCGAAACAAGGCTGATTCAGTAACGACCTGAAACTTCAGACTCAATATTGAGAACCCAAAATGCCAGAGTGGTTTGGGATACATACAGACAGGTTTAGAACCCTGAGCATCTACAGCAATTCTTCTCCAAGTTAGTTTCACTATACCTGATTTATAATTTTTTAAAATGGAATTGCTCTCATCTCAAACAGTGCTCATTTTCTTCAGCTTCCAAAAGTCCTCTTTTTTATCTAAAAAGAAAACAATAACTGCCGTTTATTGTGCTGAATTACATCTAAAAATCCAAACCACTCCTGCAGCAAATTCTATTTAGCAGTCCTAATATCCTGTTTTAATAAGGGTTTCACCAGCGAGATAAAAATTAAATGTTTGCCAGAGTGATGCATTAATAACTCAAAACCTTTAATTATAGCAGTGCCCAATTTAATTAAACCCTACATTACAAGCTGTCGGCCTTCATATCATAGACCTCTATGTTGAATGGTTTATAGCTGAGCTATTAAAAAAAGTTATTCCATGTTTCAGGATATGATACAAGTTCTCCACTTATGAGAGAATGATCTTTGTTTTCAGATGGAGGAACAAAAACATCCAATATAAAGCCAGCATTAACAATGAAGGCACAATTCTATTAAAGATGTTTCTGCACAATTCCCTGAGGGTTACTACTGACCTAAATTAGTAATTATTTTTAAAATGAAGTAAATTGGAAACAAAAATGGAAGACGAATGAGGTATCTCACGTGAATTTTCTTTGACACAAAAGCAAAGAACTTGATTGAAGTAGTAAGAAGCAAATGAATAGCCACATACCTATTCAAATACTACTTAGCTTTCCAGTCATATTACTCCTTGGAAAAGGCCCCTAAATTCTCCTCCTTTTTCTTCCTTATTCCATGATTACTAGGTGTCTCAGGATTAGAATAGTGGATTGCAAATTTGAGCATGAATGAGAATCACCTGGAGGACTTGTTAAAAACAGATTGCTGGCCTTCTCTCAGAGTTTCTGCTTCAATAGATTTGGCTGAGGCTCAAGAATTTCCATTTCCAGAAAGTTTCAAGTGATGCTGCTGCCACTGTACAAGGACCACATTTTGAGAACCATTAGTGTAGAATAAACAGAGATCAGACTCCCTTGTAGGATAGTAATGGAAACATATATGAACATATATGGAAAGAGAGTCAGAGAGACAGAGAAATAAAAAATTTGGCCTTGCCCAAAAAGGGGTCTAGCCTTTGTCTGGACTTCTATACCATAATCTCTAACTTGGAATTTCTGAGTGATAGAATTCTTTTTTATTCATGGCAGACCCCTCTGACCACAACTAGTAGTTTATGCTAATGAGGTGACAGAGTCTAAAGAGCCACACATGATAGTCTTAGGGGGGGAGTTGGCCATGCCAGAAAGATTAACCATGTTATTTAGGGTGGGGCTTTATGCCAGAGGATGACATAAAGAATGAGTTCAGTCATGTGGGCAATAAATTAATCATGCCTACATAATGAAGTCTCAATAAAACTCTAGACACTGAAGCTTGGGTAAAGTTACCAAGTAAGCAATATTCATGCATATTGTCACACATGAATGTCACCAGGGTAACTCAACCTAAGGACAATGGAAACTTCCCATTTAGAACCTTTCTATACTCTGCACTATGGGTCTCTTCCTTTGGCTTGTTCTAATTTGTATCCTTTCCCTGGAATAAGCCTTAGCCATGAATACGATAGATTTCATACATCCTGTGAATTCTTTTTAGCAAATTATCGAAACTGAGGGTGGTTTGGGGATCCCACCAATCTTGCAGTTGGTGTCGGAAATGAGGGTGGTCTTGTATGTTCTTTTCTCTCTAGCTTTGCAGCCAGACCCTGATTCTTTGCAGTTGGGGTCAAAAGTCTTGGACAGAACTGGTTTTCTGGCAGACTGTGCCTTAAACCTTGAAGTTCAGCTAACCCTGGGGGTGAGCATACGGGAATGAGGGAGAGAGAAGATTGAGAAAGGCTGACAACAGGATGCCAGGTGAAGCCACAAATGACGCAATTTTAAGTATGTCTCAGACAAGGACGTTTTCACCAACAATACTATCTTTTCTCCATATATTGTTAATCTCCCTATCACCATAATCATATCCTCTAAGGGACAAAAAATATCTGTGTGGACTTCAGGTGTTGCCATTTTCAATATGGCGTTTAATCTCTCGTCTAGATTTATGTTTCTCAGAGGCTACCACTCTATGCCATGTAAATTTGGATAGCTATGCTTTAAACTTCTCAGGGTTTGGGAATATTTAAGGTTTGTAGGAGCCAGCAACATTATATCAAAAATTTTGGATAACACCCATTTCACATATTAAAAGAGAAAGGGAGAATTCTGCTTCTCTCTCGTGTTCTCATCATAAGAGCCTTCACCAGCTGCAAAGAGGCATGAGAACGCCTACAGAATGCTTCTTCTTTGAGATTAACACGCTTTTTATGAGAAAAACTCTTCAGTTCTTTAGAGGCTGGTAGACATGGCAGAAGGCCCACTCACCTGAAGAATATAGAGGGGAAAACTAGTGTTAAATTAAATTTTTTCTTCTCCCTCAGTAGAATTCATTCTAATACTGCTTAATCTTTAAGTATCCACAGAGTAATGTTGTCTCTAAGATAGAAAAGCTGAGGCTCTACAAATAATTGTCATCGATGGCAATTATTTTGCAATTTAGGGTATAATGACTTGTGACATGTTATTTCTTTTTTCCTGAATATTTTATGTATTCATTGTTTACTTACTTTGAATGGTATCTTTTCTCTTCAACTACAGTTTTTCAACCCAATTAGAAATTCTGTGTATAAATTCAACAAAGAATTGAACATTTCCTGTATGCAAGATTCTATGCCAGGCTCTGGGGATGAAGAGATGTGGGACAAATGACAAAAGATTTCCATCCTGAGGGCACTGGAAAAGCACGAATGTGGCTGCAGTATTTTCTATTTAGCATAATAATAATGTATTTAATTAAAATTCCCCCACAATCTTTGCATCCTCTACATTCTTTGCAAATATATGGTACTCAAAAATACTGATCAATTTCTTGAACTTTCTATAGTTTTAAAGCATATAAAAATGTGAATATATTTATAAGCATCTCATTCAGACAGACTATTTCTAAGGGGAACGCACGGACAGAGCTACATATTTAAAAAATAACTCGAGTAAGGAAATTCTTCTGTAATCTAAATATACAATATTATTTAATATCATAAAATTAAAAAAACAGGAATATATGCACTTTCATCTAAAGGAAAAATGGATATCAATAGAGAATTCGTATACACAAAAAACCAAATAAGTATCTTTTATTTTCTCGCATTTTTCCGAAACTTTGTTTGATATAAATACTTTTACTCCCTTCCACCAAAATTCATTCCACTATTTTTATATTTTACATATATTTAATGACTTAAGTCACATTGGTGAAGTTCACTGAGATTTTGAAATTAAATCTGCTTTTTATACACAGATTATTTCAAAACTCTTAATAGTATTAAAATATGGAAAAATTCGAGGTGAAGAAACAAAAATGTAAAGGCTCAGGAACTATTAAAGGAGACTAGAGAGAGATGACAGCTGAATGCAATGTGGATCCTGGCTGGGGAAAAATAGCCATCAAAGACGTTACTGATACAACTCAAGAAATTTGAATACAAATTTTTAGATAGTACTGTTGAGTTTATGTCACATTTCCTCACTTTGACAACTGTCTTGTGGTTAAGAAATTTTTCTTATTCTTGGGGTATAAACATTAAATTATTTAGGTGTAAAGGGGCACAATGTGTCCAAATTACTTTCAAAAAGAGTCAGAAAAAAATGTTTCAAACATAGCTGTGTACATGCAAACATATATTTTTATGTATTATATATGGAGAGAACAAAAAGGAAAAATGGGGCAAAATGTAAATAAAACAAACTGGCTATATTTGGAGAATCTATGTAAAAGGTACACAGGATTTCCTAGGGGCCAGCCAGGCCGTGTAGTGGTTACATTCGTGTGCTGTACATCAGCAGCCTGGGGTTCAGCGGTTCAGATCCCAGGTTTGGACCTACACACTGTTCATCAAGACATGCTGTGGCAGCATCCCACATACAAAATAGAGGAAGATTGCCAGAGATGTTAGCTCAGGGACAATCTTCCTCAAGCAAAAGGAGGAAGATTGGCAACAGATGTTAGCTCAGGGACAATCTTCCTAACCAAAAACGAAAAGAAAAAAAAATATATGGGATTTTCTTCTAATATTTATAAATTTTTTAAGTTTGAAATTATATCAAAACAAAGTTACAAAAAAAGAAAACATACACAATTGTGAGAAAAATAGAACAACTATCTTATTTAGTTCACAGAAAAAATTCCTACAAAAATCTTAACAAAAGATATTTTATTTATTTATTGAAGCATGTCAATACAATTTGTCATGGATATAGAATTGTTATTCTAAATGATTTAAAATTATGAACTAATTTCTAAAAGATTTGAGTAGTACCATCCAGAATCATGGTCTGTCTCTCAATTGTACCTACATCTCTCTTTTTTTATTTTATAATAATCCTTGGCAATGCTTTCTGGAGGAAGGGTCTTAGGTTATTGACAGTCATGGACATTTCTTGTTGATAGATTTCTCTCTCCCTCTATCTTGCTCTCCTTCTCTCCCTCACTCCCTGTCTCTCTGTCTCTGTCTGTCTCTTTCTCTCACACACACACAAATAGATATTGTTGATGTGGTATTAAGTAAGACAAGCTTTCCCTCATATTTCATATCTAGTTTCTGCAAGAATATAGATATTTTAAGATGTTTTATTTGTAAGCAATAGAGAGGTACTTGTGAATTAGAGTGAATTTTTATAAGAATTTACATAGTATTAAGAAAGACAGAAATCCAAGTAATTTTATCTGACCTTATCAGGACTTTGTAGCTGCATTTGACTGACCCTGAGTTCCTCAGAATAGTCATTGGAGTGTAACTTGAATGTCCCAACATTGAAGCAGTTTAGCTTATCACTCTGTTACTCTTCACTTGTTTTGTGTTGTCTCACTTTTTTCTCTTTCAATTATCAGCAGGAAAGAGATTCTTTGTCCCCACTACACAGTGTTTTTAAACAGTTTCTTGTCCTTTACTCAATGAAATAGCCTTTGTGTATCCTGTGGATTGCCCCACTAGAGGAGCTGTGGAGTGGCAATTTTCACGAGAAGAGGTTGAAACTAAGGAGCACATCATGATTATCCAGAACCTCATTAACTTCGCTTTTGATTTAAAAATTAATTTGGAGAAATTAAGATCTTTAATAACGTGGTCTTCTTATTTATTCAAAATGTTTATTTTATTCAGTAAAATTTAATAATTTTTTCTACAATTTTATTTATGTTCGTGCCTATATTTTCTTAGGTGTTTGACATTTTTATTGCTATTTTAAGCATTGATTAATTTTCAATTATACTTTTCTAACTGATTATAGTTGGCATAAAGAAAACTATTGTTTTGGAATTGGCCATCAGATGGAGATTTCCCTTGAGTGTTTTACATTTCAGCTGTTAGTTTAAATAATGTGTTTGTTGTTTACATAGTTATTCTTCATTATGTAAAGAAAGTGTACTTGCAATCCTAATTGAGTTTAAATTTATATACAAAATGAATGTTGTATTTTTTTTAGAAGAAATCTTTATTGTCTTTTGAGGCAATGATAATTTTTTCCTCCTTTATATTGATGTTATTGATTATATACATTAATTTACTACTATTGGATAAATCTTATGTTTTTATTATAGTCCATTTTTATCATAGTCTGTTATTATTCAGTACTCTATAAAGTTATTTTTTTAAATAACAATAATAAGAAAATTTGGTTGTGTGATTGACATATTCAAGTCCAAATTGCCCACATAACTCAGACAATATCAATATGTCCGATTAAAAACATAAACTGCTGGGGCTGGCCCCTGGCCAAGTGGGTAAGTTCACACGCTCTGCTTGATGGGGAAGGGTTTTGCTGCTTCAGATCCTGGGCACAGACATGGCACTGCTCATCAGGCCATGCTGAGGAGGCGTCCCACATGGTACAATGAGAGGAGCTCACAACTAGAATATACAACTATGTACTGTGGGGCTTTGGGGACGAGAAGAAGAGGGGGGAAGTTTTACCTAGCTAACCTATTAAATCAAGGAGTCCGAGTTTAAAGTCCAAACTCTCTCATTTTTTCTCATCACCCTTACTGCTTTTTTTTTTTGTGCTGCCTCTTAAATATCTCCAGTGAAGCCACAGGCCCAAGTAGCTTACCAGATAGAAATAACAGATAATTCATATATTACTTTAAATATTCCTGAACTAAGAGAAAAGAAGTATAATTTTTGAAATATATTCAGTACTTGTACTAAACACTGGTATACAGATATAAATATTCAACAAATACAACACAAAGACAGACTAATTTTACTTATAAATATTGATGTAGAATTCCTGAGCAACTACACCAAATTATCCTAAGTCTTTCAATGTGTATAGGATAGCAGTTCTTCACAAATTAATATGTACAATTGTTTTTTTTTTTTCTTAAAGATTGGCACCTGGGCTAACAACTGCTGCCAATCTTTTTTTTTTTTTTCTGCTTTTATCTCCCCAAACTCCCCCTGTACACAGTTGTATATCTTAGTTGCATGTCCTTCTAGATGTGGGATGTGGGACGCCGCCTCAGCGTGGCCTGATGAGCAGTGCCGTGTCCGCGCCCAGGATCCGAACCCTGGGCCGCTGCAGCAGAGCGCGGAAACCTAACCACTCGGCCACGGAGCCAGCCCCTGTGCAAGTGTTTTAAAACTACTACCTGATATCTCTATTTATGAACTTGATAGAATTAGCCTAACACTATACATAGGAATAACTTGGAAAATGTTGAAAAAAATTAGTTGTAACAAAAAAGGCTTTCCTGTTATAATTTTTAAAAAATCATTATAGCAGACACAAACAGATGGATAAATGGAACATAATGAAAATCTTAAAATCAATATTAAAGACTAGATTGATTTTTGTAAAAGGTGAGTTAGATCATTACCTCATATTTCACAGAAAAACAGTTATAGGCAGATTAAATATCTAAATATGAGCTATAAACTAGAAAAATGTCACAACACATCAAAATAGACTGATCATACAAAATTAATCTTCATGTTAAAATAAAAATCTTCGTCTAGATTATGAAGCACATGATGATAGAAGGAAACTGTTTAGAACATATGTTAGCAAGGATACTTCTCTCAGTTTAAAAACGAATCTTAAAAGTGAATTGAAAAAAATATTATGCAAGCTTCAACTTAGAAATATGCAAAAGTCTTAAGGAAGTTAGTTTTGAAGAAAAAATCCAAAAGCATACATAGTGTTTAAATTCATTATTAATCAAATAAACAAAATTAAACAACAGTAATAGCATTTTATTGTAAATTGGCAAAAGTAGAAACAATGATAATGTCTGGTGTTATCAAGAACTTGAGAAATGGTCAACTGGCCCATAAGCACACCCAGCATTCTGCACACTTCACCCAAACATGTCCCCACCCTGTGGCCAACACCCTGTTGTGCACTCCCGGTGGTGGCAAGAGTAAGCTTTGATGACAGTGAGTGAGCACACACAGAAAGGCAGCCTAAATCTGCAGACCAGACAGAGACCACAAACTTGAGCCTTAGCACTGCCCTTGGGAAAGCAAAAGAGAGGCTGTCAGCACTCAGCCTGGTGCTTTGCAGGATCAAGGAAATGTATGCAAGCTTAAGAATTCTGCCACATGGACCAAGGGACCCTACATACATGTACAGAAAAGTCCTTTCAGCAGCATTGGAATACAAATTCTTCTCAAACACACACAGAACAATATCCAGGATGCCATATGATAGGTCCCAAACAAGTCCTAGCAAATGTAAGAAGATCAAAATCATAGCAATATGTTTTTTGATCACAATGGTATGAAATCCGAAATCAATAATAGGAGTAAAACTGGAAAATTCACGAATATGTGGAAATTAGGAAATAAACTCTTGAGCAAACAAAGGGTCAAAGAAGAAGTCAAAAGGGGAATCAAAAAATATCTTGAAACAGTTGAAAAAAGGAAACACAATGTACCAAACCCTATGGGATACAACAAAAGCAGTTAGAAGGGAGAAGTTTATAGGAAGAAATGCTTACATTAGGAAAAAAGAAAGACCTCAAATAAACATTCTAACTTTATGTGTCGAGGAAATGGAAAAAGAAAAATATAGTAAACCTGAAGTTATAAGAAGGAAGGAAATAACAAAGATCAGAGTGGAAATACATGAAATAAAGACTAGCATGTCAATAGAAAAGATCCATGAAATTAAGAGCTGATTTTTTGAAGGATAAACAAAATTTACAAACCTTTAGCTAAACTAAGAAAGAAACAGAGAAGATTCAAATAAATAAAATCAGAAATGAAAGAGGAGACATTACAACTGATACTACAGAAATACAAGGTATCATAAAGGACTACTATGAACAACTATACACTCACAAATTAGATAACCTGGAAGAAATGGATAAATTCCTAGAAACATAAAACCTACCAAGACTGAGTCATGAAGATATAGAATATCTGAACAGACCAATAACAAGTAAGGAGGTTGAATCAGTATTCAAAAACTTCCCAACAAATAATAGTCTAGGACCAGATGGTTTCCCTGGTAAATTATACCAAATATTTAAAGAAGAATTAACTCCAATTTTTCTCAACCTCTTCTAAAAAATTTGAAGAGGAGGGAACATTCCCAAACCCATTTTTTGAGGCCAGAATTATCCTGGTTCTCAGCCAGATCAGCACACTACAAGAAAAGAAAACTACAGGCCAATATCCCTGATGAATATAGATGGAAAAATTCTCAACCAAATATTAGTAAACTGAAGTGAACAATATTAAAAGGATCACTAATCATGATCAAGTGGGATTTATTCTTGACATACAGAGAAGGTTAAACACATGAAAATTAATAAATGTGATGCATCACATTAACAGAATGAAAGATTAAATCAGATGATCACCTCAATAGATGCAGATAAAACATTTGAGAAAGCACAACATCCATTCCTGATAAAAACTCTCAACAAATTGGGTATAGAAGGAATATATTCAAAATATTAAGGCCATATATAACAAGCCCACAGCTAATAATACACTATACAGTGAAAGGTTGAAAGCTTTTCCTCTAAGATCAGGAACAAGACAAGGGTGTCTACTCTCACCACTCCTATTCAGCATAGTACTGAAAATCTTAGCCAGAGCAATTAGGTAAGGTGAAGAAATAAAAGTCCAAATCAGAAAGGAAAAAGTAAAATTATCTCTGTTTGCTGATGATTTGACCTTATATAGAGAAAATCCTAAAGACTCTACCAAACCATGTTAGAACCAATCAACAAATTCAGTAAATGTACACACATAATCAATATATAAAAGTCTGTTGCATTTCTATAAACTAACAATAAAATATCTGAAAAAGAAATAAAGAAAGCAATCCCATTTGCAATAGCATCAAAAGTAGTATAATACTTGGAATAAATTTAACCAAGGAGGTGAATGATCTCTACACTGAAAACAACAAGACTGTGATGAAAGAAATTGATGAAGAAGCAAATAAATGGAAAGATATCCTATGTTTATGAATTAGAAGAATTAATATCATTAAAAAGGCCATAATACTCAAAGCTATCTAAAGATTCAGTTCAATCCCTATTAAAATTCCAATGACATTTTTCACAGAAGTAGAAAAAACAATCCTAAAATTCATATGGAACCCACCGAAGATCCTGAATAGCCAAAGAAATCTCAAGAGAGAAAAACAAAGCTGGAGTCATCGCACTTCCTGATTTCAAACTACATTACAAAACAGTATTGTACTGGCATAAAAATGTACATATAGATCAAAGCAACAGAACTGAGAGCCCAGAAACAAGCCCTACCATACACGGTCAACTAATATTTGACAAGGTAGCCACGAATACACAGTGAGGAAAGAATAGTCTCTTCAATAAATAGTGTTGGGAAAAATGGATAACCACAAGCAGAAGAATGAAATTGGACACATATCTTACACTACTTACAAAAATTAACTCAAAATGTATTAAAGACATAAATAAGACTTGAAATCATAAAACTCCCAGAGGAAAACTTAGGGAAAAAGCTCCTTGACATTGGTCTTGGAAACGATTTTTCGAATGACACCAAAAGCACAGCAAACAACTGCAAAAATAAATGTGTGACTACATCAAAGTAAAAAGCTGCACAGCAAAAAGAGACAATCAACAAAATGAAGAGGCAACCTACAGAATGGAAGAAAATATTTTCAAACCATCTATCTGATAAAGGGTTAACATCCAAAATGTATAAGGAAGTCATACAACTCCATAGCAGAAAAATAAACGATCTGATTAAAAAACGGGCAGAAGATCAGATTAGACATTAAAAAAAAAAAACAGATACAAACGGCCAACAGGTACATGAAAAGGTGATCAATATCACTAATCATGCATTAAAACCACAATGAGAGGGGGCCAGCACTGTGGCCCAGTGCTTAAAGTTCCGCGTGCTCTGCTTAGGCAGCCTGAGGTCGCAGGTTCAGATCCCAGGTGTGGACTTACTCCCCTCATCAGCCATGCTGTGGAAGCATCCCACACATAAAATAAAGGAAGACTGGTGCATATGTTAACTCAGGGCTAATCTCCCTCAAGTAAAAAGAAAGAGGAGGACTGGCAATGGATGTTAGCTCAGGGCGAACCTTCCTCCCAAATAAACAAAAAACAAAAAAAAAAAACCGACAATGGGCTATCACTTCACACTTGTTAGAACAGCTATTTTCAAAAAGACAAGAGATAACTGTTGGTGAGGACGTGGAAAAAAGAGAACCCTGTGTACTGTTGGCGGGAATATAAATTGGTACAGTAACTGTGGAAACAGTTTGGAGGTCTCTCAAAAAACTGAACCCAGTACATATAATCCAGCAATTTCACTTCTGGGTATATATCCAAAGGAAATGAAATCAGGATTTTGAAGAGATATCAGTGTTCCCATGTCCATTGCAGCATTATTCACAATAGCCAAGGTATGGAAACAACCTAAGTGTCTGTCAATAGATGAATGGATAAGGAAAATGTGAGACAGATATGTATAATGAAATATTATTCAGCCATGAGAAAGAAGCAAATCCTGCCATTGGAGACAAAATGGATGTAACTTGGGGGTATTATACTAAGTGAGATAAGTCAGACAAAGACAGAGACTGTATGTTATCACTTGAGTGGAAAATAGAAAAGTGAAACTCATAGAAAAAGAGTAAAATGGTGGTTGCCAGGAGCTGGGGGTGGGGAAAATGGGGAGATGTTGGTCAAAGTGTACAAAGTTCCGGTAATAAGCTGAATAAGTTCTGGAGATCTAATGTACAGAATAGTGACTATAATTAACAAGACTGCGTTAGATGCTTGAAAGTTGCTAAGAGAGTAGATTTTAAATGTTCCCACCACAAAAAAGAAACAGTAATTATATGACATGATGCAGGTATTAACTAATTCTATTGTGGTAATCATTTTGCAATATTAGTGTATCAAATCATCATGTTATACACCTTAAGCTTACATAATGTTAGGTGTTAATTATATCTCAATACAGCTGGTAAGAAAAACAAAAAAGGAAAGGTTTTGAATTATGAGAAGGAAAAAAAGACGAAAAAACAAATTATGGTACATTAAGAAAAGGAGCTACTCAAGGAGCTTCTAAAGGAGATAAATATCTTCTAAAGGAGATAAATAATGAAGTTGAATAAATAGTTAATAGAAAATCCATCTAATATTTTACTTTAGTCTTAAAAGTACTTGTGGGCACTTTTTGTTTTAATAACTATTAGTTTTTAATCAAAATGTCATGCAGGTTAATTATAGATACTTTAAAACTCACAAGTAGGCCTAAAGAAGAAAATTAAAATCACTCATAAAAAACCATAAATATTTATATGTATATGCATATGTTATTGTCACAACACACAGAAACAGAAATTAGTAAGAGTCTACATTAAATAAACTAGAATAAAAATGCAGTTTTAAAGGGCATTTTCTCTTTTTTTTTTTGAGCAAGATTAGCTCTGGGCTAACATCTGCTGCCAATCCTCCTCTTTTTGTTGTGGAAGACTGGCCCTGAGCTAACATCCGTGCCCATCTTCCTCTACTTTATACGTGGGATGCCTACCACAGCATGGCTTGCCAAGTGGTGCCATGTCCGCACCCGGGATCCGAACCAGTGAACCGCCAGCCGCTGAACTGGAATGTGCGAACTTACTGCTGCGCCACTGGACCAGCCCTCGGGCATTGTCTTTTTTATGTTCAACTTAACCATTTATTTTACACAAAAATATGAAGATATATTGCATTTTCGAAACTAGAAAATATATGTCCAAAGTCATCATAAAGTTACTATTTGTGGTTACAACAAATATTAGTCTGATAATTGGGATAGAAAACCAAAACCCTGTCATTTTTTGGAAGACTGAAAAAAGCACAAACTCCAGTTATTTGAAAAAAGTTCTAATCTTACATACTTATTTGTCAACACAATTGCCACTATTTCCTGTTAGAAGACAAAACTTTCTTTGAGGAATTAGTAACACATCAGGAAATCTCATTTAGAAATGTATATAGAATTCTGTTTTCCAAGAGGAATAAAAATTGGTCCAGTATGAAGTGGCCCGGTGTGGGACAGGAGTCGGGGAGTGGTGCCTGGTACCAAGAGTCAGAGGGTCTGAGGGTGAGTCTATGTGTTCTGTGAACTAATATTGCAACTCCCAGGAGTCATGTCCTCTTTCCTCATGTCCATTTCTTGTCTATAGGATGGGTGCATTTCTTTAGATATTGTTGATATACTCTCTTTTCCCATAGTTTTATAATTTAATCCTATCTTCCAGTTCCATCAGTTTAACTCACTCTACTTCTGTTTTCATACATATAAATGTTACAAGTTGTTGAAAAATTGCAAATCAATATTTACTGTGCAATCTAAATTTCTGAATACTAAGTGATATATATACATCCATAAAGGCCTTAATAATTACTTTCTGATAGTATGATTTTAAATGATTTTTTCCTTCTTTGGGTTTACCTTTTTTTGTCTAACAATCTAAAACTAGTCTGTACTGCTTGATAAGAAAAATATAATTATATGATAAACCCATTTGAGGAAAGCTTAAGTAACATATTGAGTAAATACTATTAATTTACAATAAAAAGTTAGTAAAATTAGAAAATGCAATCATTATATCCACACTTTTGACTAAAAAATATAAGAACGTCAGTATTCTTTACATTTTACCTTGTTGTATCAGAAAGATTATATATAGAGGCTGGCCCCATGGCCTAGTGGTTAAGTTTAGCACACTCTACTTTAGTGGCCCAGGTTCCATTCCTGGATGCAGACCTACACCACTGGGTGGCTGCTATGCTGTGGTGGTGACCCACATACAAAATAGGGTAAGATTGGAACAGATGTTAGCTCAGGGCCAATCTTCCTCAAGCAATTGGGGAAGATAGGCAACAGATGTTATCTCAGGACAAATTGTTCTCAGCAAAAAAAAAAAGGATTATATATATGTTTATCTGCAATTTTAAAGAATGCAGACTGGCCATTTTTACTCTTTTGTGACTATTTTGGGATCTAAGGAAGTGAATATTTTTAGCGAGAAAGGTCAATCTTCTCAATAGAAAATAATTAGGTTGTATTGCATTATGGGAAATGCTTGTTACTTTATAAGACATTTCCTTGCAAAACTTTCTATATGACTATGGGCTTTCTCCCCATTAGGTTATATTCACAAGGTGTAAGAATATTAGGTGTTTTTCTTTTGATTCCTGCTGTGAAAGTTCTGTGTAGATAAAATGGGCCAAACTGGCTAATCTCCCACAGCTATTTCTGATAGTCACTATGCACAAGAATGCTAAGTGAGAGATGAAACCCTAGTCTTTGCAGTGGGAAGAGATCCCATCATCGTCTGTATAATGTGGTGACTCCTTAAATGAAGGATTGAATTCTGAGCTCATTTTGGAAATATGCCAAAGCCATCTTTGCTCACTAATCCCCGCTGGCAGTTGAAATGCTCTAGTGAAAATATTGCAAAAGTGGCTCTTACAAGAGAAATTCATGTTTGCTCTGAAGTATAGGATGCTTAATTTTCAACATCTTTCTCTCATTTAATGTTTCTTCATAGAAGGCTAATGCTTGGTTTGCAAATGCATATTTTAATAATTCTATTTATTGACTAGTTAATGATCAACTGTTTACCTTTTACTTTATTAGGGTGTAAGATTTATATTAAGAATAAGACATGCATTACAGATCAGACGTGTCAAAGTAGCACATTGAAAGATGATTAGCAATAAACAATCTTTCAGATAACCATACCCTAAATATACAACTAAATACATAAACAGTGACAACAATAAAACTCCAAACAGTAAGTATAGAAGAATATTAGTGGATGCAAACTTCATTAAGAGTAACTTGACAATACACATTGAGAACTGAAATCAATATAATTCCTTCCCCTGCATTGAACAATACTGGACCATTTCCCTGTCCTTATCTTAAACTGTTAGGGACAAGCAAATATCTGCCTCAGGAAGATGCGCCAATAAGTTGACTAAAGTAGTTTTCTTCTCAAGACTAATAGTTTGCTTAAGACTTACTTCAAGACTGTTACCTCACTTTGTACATCAATCCAAAGACAAATTATCATAAACTCTGCCTAGTTCAACCAGGAGCACACATTGCTAGTCTCACCTTAACGACACCCAATTTAGGTCCTCAGTCTCTGAAAATATACTCTCCTCACTTCCCCCTCCTGAAACACTACTGGTACTTTGTCAAGTTGGTGTTCCCTCTTCTCGTAGTCAGTCTAATAAACTTAGCTTTGCTTATGCAACAGCTTTCTCAGGTGGTCTTTTTGGTGGGCAACAGTCAACAGCATAAAAGCATTTGAAACATTACATAAAAGTAAAGATTCTATTTCCACAAATTTATTCTTAGAAAAGAACCCAAGTTTAGTCCATACATAAGAATGTTAATTGCAATGCTATTTACAATACAGAAACAAATATTTAACAATAAAGGGATGTTCATTTGAATTGGCATATATTCATAGGGTAGAATGTCATAACATCATTGAAAAGCAAGTATTTAAGAAATACCTATTTTGTATTATGCTCAAAGGCAGTGAAAAAATGATAATCTTGAAAAAATGATAATAATTCTTGCCTTCTACTCCACCCAAATCTGTTTCTCCCCAATTTTCTCTATTTCCATAAAGTGCATTAACATCTACCTTGTTGCTCCAGTCAAAAATTATGGATCATTTTGGTTCCCCCTTTTTTTCTTCATCTTCTCCAAATCTTTATTCTGTTTTTTAATGATAAAATAGATCTGGTCACTTTTTCTATATTTATATTTCCTATTCTTGTAGCCATTACATCTCTTTCCAAGGATACCGCAACACCAACTGGTCTCCTTCCGTCCTTAACTCTTAAATTAATTCTCAGCACAACAGCTGGTTTGATCATTTACAAATGCAAATTAGATGCAGCTTGAACCATTTCAATATCCGTTCATTGAAATTGGAATAAAATCTAAACTCTTGAATATAGCATAATATTCTTACATAATATAGGTTGATATAACTCTTTCCTCTCCAACTTCATCTCTTACCCTTATCTAGCTCACACCAATCAACTTCATTGATTTCTTGTATTATTTTTCAACTAAGTCAAGTTCTTTCTCCACTTTAGAACTTTACATGTGATATTCCATTAGGATGCAATTCTCCAGCATTTTCTTATCTTTTGGATACTGCTGGAGAATTATAATTAAAAAAAAAAACTTCTCCCAACCCAGAAATTCTCCAAACAAAGGTAGTCGAGAGAGAGAACACTTTTATTATCAAATAAACATCACACCAGAATGGTAGTAGAGAGAGAGAACACTTTTATTATCAAATAAACATCACACCAGAATGTGATGCACATCACAAGCAATCCTCTAAGAGATTGCAAAGACAGAAAGTAATTTCACTCTTTTATATAGGGGAGCAGATACAACCCCTTACACACAGGTTCTCAAAATCAACAGTAGTTAGTCCTCAAGTAAGAGGAATTGACAGAACCCCTGTTCACACATAGTTCACCCTAACTTTATCTGATAATTGGAGTGACCACCTATGCTAGTGAATGGATTTCACCCGGGCTGAGGGGGACAGACAAAGAAACTCATACCTTTATGACTAGAGGTAGCTTTACAACTTGGAGCAAGACGCCCACTAAAGCAAGGCTCCTACATTCCCACAGAGATCAGGAGGTAGTAAAATATTTATATTTCAAAAGACAGCTCCTAGGTCCTTAAGGAAGCTAGTACAAGGGCCTGATGTTGAAAAAAAGCCTTACTTATCTTCTAAAAGATATGTTTCAAAGAGACAGAGAAGATACTTACATTTAGACATTTTCTAAGGTAAATGTTTTGACAAAAGAGGAAGGAAATCTTTTCCCCTATTTTCAACAGGAGGAATTATGCCTCTCATTTTTAACTTATATTTGTCTTTACAATATCTTCTTGGTTGGACGGTTATTTGTAAGTACAGATACTATCCCAAATTGCCTTTTTTCCTTCTCACTTATTTGCAGATTGTCCTCTCAAAATTTCTAATTATTTCTTTCATCTTTGTATTATTTATATTCCCCAAAGAGCCTAAAGTTCCATTAAATCAGTCTATCCTGCTTAGTTCTTAGATGTTATTAATTTGCACTTGCATCAAGAATAGAAAATACATAAAGGTAAATCTGAGAAATAGTAGGGAAGATATGAAAACTGAAAACTACAAAACTATGCTAAGAGAAATTGAAGAACACCTAGATAATTATAGATATGTACCCTTTCCATGTGTGAGAAGACTCAATATTTTTAAGATAGTAATTCTTTCCAAACTGATCTATAGATTCATTGAAATTCCAGGGAAAATCCTAATAGCTTATTAGTAGAAATTGATCAGCTTATTCTAAAATTCATACAGAAATTCAAAGGCCTAAGAATATTCTCAATAACTGTGAAAAATAACAACGTTGAATGGCTAACATTGCTGAGTAAGAGCACATCATGCTCAAAGATAGCCTAAATTGCTATTTATGAACTTAAAGTACCAGTCTCGACTTTAAAGATACTAACTAGGTGGCCCGGGGAAAGTGTTTGTTTTTGCTTTCTTTTTACCTCTCTAGGCTTCATTTTGATTTATATTTTGTAAAATTAGTATTCTATTTCCTAATCTCTGAAAATGTCTTCCAAGCGTTATCTCTGCATAGGCCATTATAAACAGGGAAATTTTCCTTTCATTGAAGAACTAATTCTGATCCAGTCTCCACATGAAGGGCTCTCAATTATTGCATGAAGGTAAGTATATAATTTCTTCTCTTCTTTATTGATTTTGATCTATTGATTTTGGCTGTGAATCTCTAAGCCGCTATTTCAAAATGGTCTATCCTTAGTATTATGTAATTTTATCTTTCATGATGGATGTATTACTCTTTATCATTTATATTGTTTTTAAAATAAAATCCTGCTCATCTAATTTGAAAATCTTAATTGAAAGTCAATCACGACATTATAAAATCATACTCAATAGATGTTGGTTTGACTATTTAGTAACATGATCATTTCTACAGCCTAAAACTAGAAAATCAATCTCAAACACACACACACACAGTCCCCGCAAATGTTCACAAAGGAACCTTCCATGAACTGTTCAGGTCAGGAAGGAGGAGACAATGTCACTTTCGCATCAGTGAACATTATGAAGGCTGGATAGCCATTCAGGAGAGAATGGTCTTTTTAAATACAGACTCATGTGAACTTGATATCTTTCTTTTGTGAGCTTGATATCTTTCTTTTCAAGTTCTCGAGAGTATTACTCTCCTCTTACAAAAGAAGGACCAATCTTTTGTGATGTGTCGAAAAGGAAAAGAGCATTTAAAATATAGAAGACACAATGCCTGAAAGGAACTCTTATTCACCTCACAGTTAGGCTGCAGGCCTTGTCTTCTAACACTGCATAGCCAAAGTCCCTGCAAATCTTGTTAGGCAGGGATCAGGTAGGGAGCACCTTGAAACCCAACCCTCTTTCTGTATGTTGCTTTCAAGTTGTACTTCCTCTGGGAAAACTTCCCAACTGCCCTCGCCTTTCATTTTTCTGGTATTCTGATATCTGCTTTCTGAAACACGTATATAACTTTTGTTATATGGTCACTTCTATTTTTCATAGGTTGTGTGTGTATAACTGGAAGGTTGATTGTGCATACAGAAAACAGTCCTTAAATTCTTGAAGAGATAGCTTCTAATTCTTCAGTCTATCTCACCACATTTATCTATAGGCTAAGACCATCTAGAATACTTACTAAATTGATGTTTTTAAAATGGATTCTCCATAAACTTTTATTTTTTGCCATGATATTTTACAGAACATGTAAGGCCCTGTAATGTATTTAATATTAATATTTATGAGAACCTCAAGAAATCTCATAGTTCTGTCTACCTGAGGACATTTCATTAAGCAAAGAGCCCAAAGATGGCTCCTGGGCTGTGAGGAACTTTTCCCAGAATCTCTCACATTGGAGATTTCCTTGGGTTGGCCCTACTCACATAGTATTTAGCAGATGTCAATCCAATTGTTCATCTTGCTTCTCTCCTAGTGCCTCCTGTGCCAGAACAAGTAGATTCCAGAATGGGAAATAAATTTGGTCCTAAACATTTTTTATGCTTTCTTTTGCTAGTGGGTATTTAAGCATTTACTCAAAATTAAATGTGTCAAATATAGAATAGAATTGTCTGTTAGTGTTGGAAAACAAGAGTTTTTATTGAAATTCCTTTTGAAACAACTTGATACTTCAAGGGAAAGTATATTTCTGCTTGTGTGACCTGGATAAGTGATTCTCAATGAACTACCAAGGTTCAGAGAACATGTGCTCAAGTTTTCAAGACCCCACTTAGAAGCAGGATTATGGACAATCTATTCACTTCTAAAGCTCAGCTCTGCCTTTAGTTTTCACAGTGGAGTATGTGCAGTGGATGGGTTAAAACACTGAGTCCCATCAATCAGATATTCATAAAATACTTTTGCACATGTATTTCTTGGAAATGGGAAAGCAAATTTTTGATTAATGGAATACATTGTGTATCTACTTCTTTACTCTGAAAAAAGAGCTTTATTATATATATTAAAGATAATTTTTACTTTATGAAATAACCTTTTTGTATACTATTTTCAATAATCAAACTTAGATACCATTGATTATTCACAGTCTTTAATGAAATAAGTTAAATAATGAAACAATGGAAATAAATTCTGGGTCAGGTTTAAAACACATTTGACAAGTATTTTTTATTTCAGGCTATTAAAACACCTTATAGTTTCCTTTTACTCTAGTTGACTCTCCACGATGTTTATTCTCCATTTGTTTTTTCTATGATTCTTCCAAAGTAGACAAAAATTTAGCCAATAAAGTAAATCTCTAATTCCGAGTTAACATCACTATAACATGACAGCGTGTATTTTCTGGCTTTAAAATTTTAGTTTTACTACTCCCCCTGACTTCAGATGACAGTCAGTTGACTATTCTCATCTTCGGTGGCATTTCCTCTAGTTGTATTTGTTCTTTGCAAAAGTACTCACAGGAGATATATCTTTGCTAGCGAGAAGTGGTTTACTTTAATTTCTAATAGAGTGTCCTGTTCCATTTCAAGTGGAACAAGACCTATGAAATATCACCAGTAAGTAGTCACCTGGGAAAATTTGTATAAGCAGGCCTCATTTTCAAAGTTTTTTTCATTGGTTACCATGTAGAACAGTTGTGACACTATCCTTTCCCTTGGTGAAGATCTATTCTGAATGTAAATACAATTATTATCTAAATGCAAATTTCGTCAGCTTCACTTGTGTGACTTCTTCATTCTATTTATTTTGCTCGTATATAATAGCTTTCTGCAAAATTTCAGTTCCCAGGCCTTGGAAGTTAACAGAGCTTATTAACTTTAAAAATTGGAGCAATATACACACATTATATGATCAGTGGCATTCAGAAAATAAAACGTTGATATCCAGTATGCTAAAGAAAAGGAATTAAATAACTTCAGAATAAGGATTATCCTTTAAATGTAGTTAGCTTAATTTTATGAATGTTTCATTGCATTGCTAAAATTTGTCTTATTTCACTATTTACCATTGTGAATTTAATCACAGAGCATCTATTTCCAAAGAAAGATGTTAAAGATCACTGATCTAAAGTAGTGGTCTCTGAAGTTTCATGTAAGTCAACCAAATGGAGTGCAAGGAAATGCATCACTGTGTTAGGAGAAAATTTGAATTTCTATTTCTATTTAAATTGAAAACTTTGGATGTTTTGATTCAAACATTTCTATATTTTTTACAATATAAAATTCACCAATACAGTAGTACATGAATAGAACATAAACAAATAAATAGAAATATATTGGGAGTGAGAACTTGATTTTTTTTAACTAATAGGATATACAACCAAGTAATTGGGGTCCATTAATCTAGTGGATTAGTCTTCATGATTTCTGTGTTCTAGTCTGGAGATTTTATACTGTGTTGATAGGAAATCCAAGGGCATTAAATAACTAGTAAAGGAGACACAAAGGGAAGGAGAAAAGAGTTCTTCCAGGTCCTCTTCATCTCTGTTTCATTTTGTACCAAGGCATCTCTAATTGTGTCTGCTTTATAGAATGTGCTTTAATTTAATTATAATTTATTGATTGCGAAAAAAATTCCACCAGTGATTTTAAAATATTCATTAAAAACTACTATCATGGATAACCTGACATTGTCTTTTTGAGTGGTAGAAATCATGTTAGTACAGTGATGGGGAAAAAAGAAGTAGGGCCCTAGCAATAGTGACTGGGCCCTGGTTCCCATACATGTCAGAAGTGTCTCTAGTAGTAAATAAAAATTAACACATTAGTGGGAAAAATAGATTCTATAGGATCTTAGCTGGTGCTGTGAATGGTGTAGTTAGTGAAAGTCTCTTTGAAATATTTCAACTTCATGTGACCTTTTAAGAAGGTATAGGTTTAGGAAAAGAGGAACATGAATAGAATGGAACAGCCAGTCCATCGTCAGGGGAAAAGTGAGTCCTACTTGATAAATAGTGACTAACACTTGATATGTGGGAGGTTTACCATTGAGTTTAATGGAAAATAGGATTAGGATAGGAGTGGTGAAGTAAAGACTCAAAGGTCTTTGATTCGAAAAACTGTTCCTTTCATTATACTATTTTGCTCCCCTACCACTACTCCAAAATAAATATACACTTAAAATAAAGTAAAATAAAATCAGAAAGATAGAAAGGGCAATAAGTATCAAACTAGTGGATAGGGCTTTGTTGTCTCCTAAAATTGATACATAATCTCATTAGATAAAAGAAGTTGAATAATCAAATTTGTCAAAGCTGCTGGCTCTTGAACTTTTCTCAAAGCCTCAAGTGTGGTTTGCAGTTAAAGAGAACAAAAACATCATTTGTTAAATGAAATAAATTGAAATAGTGAAATAGACAATATGAAAGAAACTTGAATAAAATCAAAAAGTTCTGATTTGGGGAATTATTTCTAATAATGCTCTCACTTAACTCTAAACATGGTTGTCAAAAATTTATCTTTTTTTTTAAAGATTGGCACCTGAGCTAACATCCATAGCCAATCTTTTATCTTTTTTTTCCTTCTCCTCAAAGTCCCCTCAGTACCTAGTTGTATATTCTAGTTGTAGGTCCTTCTAGTTGTGCTATGTGGGACGCCACCTCAGCATGGCTTGATGAGCAGTGCCATGTCCGTACCAAAATTTTTATCTTTTAAGTTAAAAATCATAATTTCATATTTATATGTGAATACAACCATTATTATTGTTTTTATTTTTTCTTTCTAAGGAATCCTGTGGTCATTTGCCATGTTTTCAAAGGCTGTATAATATTCCATTAAGTGGATTCATCCTAAATCATTTAAAAAAATTCCAGTTGGCAAAATCAACTCTCCTTCTACATTTTCAACAATTATCTCTATTATACGTTTTAAACATTATTTTTAGAAAATATTATAGTTTGGATATACAAAGATTAAATGCATTCCACGTTTAGAGTTGAAAAAAGTGGAAAATCTGAAGCAAGTAATGCCTGAGCAGAGAGCTGAGAGCCCAGTAGGACTAAAATAAGTAGAGACAGAGGGGGACAAATAATACAAAGCTAAACATATATATGTTCCAAGGGCCGGGATATGTCCAGGGCCTTAAGTTGCTCTCTCCTGGTGCTAGTTTCACTCTCATACAACTCTGTTATTCCATTTCTTTTTAAATAAATTATTGATCTTAGAATTGTTTTAGAATAGCAGAGTTATTACAAAGATAGTGCAGAAATTCCTCCAATTTCCCCTGTTATTGAAATTGTTATAGTTACCTGTTGCTGCTCTAACAACAAACTTAGTGTCTTAAAACAACACAAAGTTATTGACTTATAGTTGTGTAGGTCAGAAGACCTAAAATCAAGGTGTGGACAAGGCTGTGTCCCTTCTGGAGACTCTAGAGGAGAATCCATTTCCCTGCCTTTTCCAGCTTTAGAGGCCACCTCCATTCCTTAGGTCATGGTCTTCTTCCTCTACCTTCTTCCACCTTCAAGATCAACAGCATTGCATCTTCAAATCCCTCTCCCTCTCCCACTCCTTCCTTCTTGCCCTCTCTCTCTCTCTCTGTCTCCCTCACACACACACACACACACACACACACACGCACACACACATGCACACACACATCTCCATTTCCATTACATTTCTTTCTCTAACTCTTACCTTCCAGCATCCCTCTTATAATGACCCTTGTAATAATTCAAGATCCTAAAGTTACTTACCTCTGTAGATTTCCTGTCTCCATGTAAGATAAGATATTCATAGATTCTGGAGATTATGAAGTGGACATTTTGTGAGAACATTATTCTGTCTAACACAAACTTCTTACTTGAATACAGTATATTTGCTAAAATTAGTAAACCAATATCAATACATTATTGTTAACAAAAGTCCATACATGATTCAGATTTTCTTTGACTTTCCCTAATGTCCTTTCTGTTCCAGTATCCCACCTATGACACCACATTACGCTCAGTGGTCATGTCTCCTTAGTTTCCTAATGGCTCTGATATTTCTCAGACTTCCTTTGTTTTTGATGACCTTAACTATTTGGAGGATTCCAGGTTCAAGTATTTTACAGAATGTCCTTCAATTGGGATGTATCTTATATCTTTCTCCTGATTAGATAGGAGTTATGGATTTTTAGGAGGAAGACCACAGTGGTAAAGTGTCATTTACATCACGTCATATCAAGGGCACATACTAATAATATGACTTATCACTGTTGATGTTAACATTGATGATGGCTTGAGTTATTGTATGTCAGTTTTCTCCACTATAAATTTATTCTTTTTTAAAATCCCTTTCCACACAGTACATCTCTGGAAGAAAGTCTCTACGTGAAGTCAATCTTTAAGGAGGGAGGAGTTATGCTCCACATTCTTAAGGACACAGTAACTTTATAAATTATTTGGAATTCTTCTGCATGAGATTCATCTCTTATCCATTTATTTATGTGTTTGATCATTTATTTATACCTTGAATATTTATTTTATACTTTGAGTTAAAATCTAACACTAATTTTTTCACTTTGTAGCTGAAATTCTTCCTATTTGCTATTTGGAGCTCATGGATTTGCTTCCTTCATTTGTGTATGTGTGTGTGTTTTGAGTACTTTATTACTTTCTGACGCTACAAAGCACAAAATGCTCCAGGTTCATCTTGCATATTTCCTTCCCTAGTCCTAGAATGAGCCATTTATCCAAGCAGCCCTGGTTCCTTTTATTGAAGAAAGGTGTTAGAAACCAAGATCTGGATGCACATTGTGCTTGTTGCTACTGGAATGTTATTGCTTCTAGGTCCTTGAAGCTCCCAGAAAAAGGAAATAAATGTGTGTTTACAAACTTCTATAAATATTTTCATATGTAACCATCTCTATAGTTATTAAGTAAAACATGAGTTGATACTAATGTCTCCAACTCTAATCCATTACCACATGAATTATTCTAGGCTTCACCCCTTGTTTATCTGTAGCCTTCTATTGCAAATATAAGAAACACGGCTCCCACCGTCTGACATTTATTTGTTTAATTGTTCAACATGTGTACATGTGGAGTGGTTTCAGAATTTTTAACCCATACGCCATCGAAGACAATTTTTCAATTTATAGAATGCTTATGCACAGTTCCTTTTGCTTTAGTCTTAAAGACTTCACCTATTTTTAAGGTTATTTAGATCCACATCTTATTTTTACAACTCCCTTATTGATGTTTCTTAATGCATTTCTAATACATTTAGATTCTTTGGTCACTTTCTGTTGTCCATCCCAGAATCCCCAAACATCTTGCACTATTTTTAAAATTTTGCATACATTAAGTTCACACTTTGTGTGGCAATGTTCTCTGGGTCTTGACAAATGCTAAATTACACTATCATATGAAATACATTCACCACCCTATACATCCTCTGTGCTTTACCTATTCAACACCCCCTCCCCACACACAACTACTAACCATTAATCTGCTAATACTAAATATTTTAATATTTAAAAACTCTTCATCTTGGAGCCAGCCTGGTGGTGTAGTGGTTAAGCTTGCGCATTCTGCTTTTGTGGCCCAGGGTTCACTGGTTCAAATCCTGGGCACAGACTTACCCACCACTTATCAAGCCATGCTGTCGCAGGCATCCCACATATAAAGTAGAGGAAGATGGGCACAGATGTCAGTTCACGGCCAATCTTACTCAGCAAAAAGGAGGAGGATTGGCAGCAGATGTTAGCTCAGGGCTAACCTTCCTCAAAAAGCAAACAAACTCTTCCTCAAACCCAAGTTCACATAGATTTTATCCTATGTTGTTTTCAAGAAGCTTTACAGTTTTATATTTTTTGTTTAGGTCTACAATCTAATTTGAGTAGATTTTTTGTGAGGTGTAAAGTCTGTGTCTAGGTGTCTCTTTTCATTTTTTTTTCTTTTTTTTTTTTGCATATGGACATCCAAATGTTCTATCACGACTTTTTGAAAAGATTGTTTCTCCGTTGAATTGGCTTTGTTCTTTGTTCAAGGATCAATTGACTATATTAGTTTAGGTCTATCTCTGGGTCTTCTATCATGTTCCATTGACCTATGTATCTAATATTTCATCAACACCACACTGTTTTCATTATGGTAGCCTCGTTTGAAGTCTTTAAATTGGATAGTGTCAGTCATCCAACTTTGTCCTTCTTCAGCATTGGCTATTCCAGTTCTTTTGCTTTTTCAAACAAACTTCAGAATTAGTGTTGACATCTATAAAATAGCTTGCCGCAGTTTTAACTGGGTTTGCTTTAAGTCAATAATTGATGTCTTAATGTTTGGTCTTTGAATTCATGGACATAGAATATCCACTTATTTAAATGTTCTTTGACTTATTTTTCATCAGTGTTTTGTGATTTTCTGCACATAGATCATAGGCATATTTTGTTAGATTTATACCAAAGTATTTTTGCTTTGTTTTTGGTACTAATGTAAATGGTGTCGTGTCTTTAATTTCAAATTTCAGTTGTTCATTGCTAGTATATGAGAAAGCAATTGACTTTTGTATATTACACTTGTATCCTATAACCTTGTTCTAATTATTTATTAGTTACAGGAGTTTTGCTGTTGTTAATGATGACTCTGGGATTTCCTACATTGATTATCATGTTATCTCTGAATATCTATAGTTTTATGTCTTCCTTTCCAATCTTTATACCTTTTATTTTCCCTTTTTATCATATTGCACTAACTAGAACTTCCAATACAGTATTGAATAAGAGTGATGAAGAAAACATCCTTGCCTTCTTCTAAATGTTAGGGAGAAAGCATCCAGATTTCACTGTTAAGTGTGATATTAGGTATATATTTTTTGTAGATTTTTAAAGTAAATCATGAATGTTACCTTCTATTTTTAGTTTCCAGAGTGTTTTTTTGATCACAAATGGGTGTTGAGTTTTGTCAAATGTTGTTTCTGCAGCAAATGAAATGATTATATGATTTTTCTTTTTATCGGTTGATATGATGATTTACATCAACTGATTTGCTGTATCTTATGCTCTGAAGCCTGTTGAAAGGCGCTGTCCCAGGTGCTAGCTTTTATTTCACACTACTCATTTTTGTTAATTTATAAAGGAAGATTCAAGAGAGGTTGATCCACCCTGAGGATCAAGTTCCATTTGTTGAAGGGTAAAGGCAAGAATTTTAGAAAGTTTATTAATGACAATGACGAAATGTCAGGATTTCTACTAAGTCACATCGTGTCTGAAATAGACACGATGATGAAAACAAAAAACACACTTTTGTTTTCAGAAATGAGATGAACATGGAGAAATGTAGGTGTTGACCTAAAGAAGCAAAATTCTAGAATTTGCTACAAAGAATTCCTTTGTTTAGCAATGTTTCTTCTTTCAAAGTATTTCCAGAGGAGATCCACTGCCAGAAGAGAGTTGGGAGGCAGATATATACAGTCTAACTAGATTAAACAAACACATCAGAACCACCAGGAATGGAGAAGGTTGGCAGCCACAGGTCTAACTTCCCCTATGGGGACTGATTTGGGGCTGAGAATTTTGGCACCAGCAGGCTAGTCTCAAAGAAACTGCATGTTGGGCTCTCTTGAATAAAGATCCTCATGCTTTCCTCTCCACTGGCCTCTACTCTGTACCTCCTAACTCTGAGGTGCCTGTGCACTATCCTAATTTGATTTTCTGACTGTTACTATCAGGCTTGCATCTTATGTAATGTACCATTATGAGTACATAAGTAACCAGGAATCCCTCCTCTATTCACTTTCAGTTGTCACATAATTCTTTTGTCCTCTTAATTTACCAGTCAGGGATATTTGTTGATTCCTTTTCCTGTTGCCCACCTCTTAATATTGTGTATGTTTGAGGTCACTCCTTGGGCTTCTCTTTTCTATCCACATTCAGCAGATCATCATTTTATTCAGCTGGATGGCTTTATAGTCAAATATTTGCCAAGAATCTCTAAGTTATATCTTTAGGCTAGCTCTCTTTCCTTAACTTAGGATGCGTGTGCCGAGCTGTTTACATAGATCTCCACTAAGATATTTAATAGGTACCCCAAGCACACATGAAAATACAACACAATCTTCACCACTTCAACTGATGGAAACATCTTCCTTTTAATGGCTCAAAACAAAATGTTTGAGCCACCTTTGACTCTTCTATTTCTCTTGCATCATATTTGATCTGTCAAGAATTTTTGTTGGATTTACTTAAAAAATAAGTTATGATACAATCATTATCTACATCAGCACAACTCTGATAAAAGGTACCATTGCCTCTGATATCAATTTATACAATAGCCGCCAAATTCATCTCTCTTCTTATACCTTTGCCCCTAACATTCCATTTTCAGAACAGAAATAATAGTGAGCCATTTTAACACGTAAGTCAGATCATGTTGCTTTCCTATTTAAATCATTCAATGTTTTCACTTTTTATTCAATTATTTCAATTTAAAATGGAAAGTTCTTAAAATAGTCTGTAAGGCCCTAAATTATTTGAGACCTATTTCCTCTCTGACATCATTTCCTTCTATCTTGCTGATGCAGCTTCTGCCACAGTGACCTCCCTATTGTTCCTCAAGCACACAAGTCATATCCGATCTCAGGCATTTTGCCGTGGTTCTTCCCTTTGTCTGTTCCTCAATTTCCCCAACATTTGCATATGTATCACCTTACCTCAACCATTTTAATATAAAGTATATACTTAGCAAGAATTATATTTTTTAATTATTTTTATTTATTTATGTTTTTTGGTGAGGGAGACTGGCCCTGAGCCAACATCTGTTGAAAATCTTCCTCTTTTTGCTTGAGGAAGATTGTCGCTGAGCTAAGATGTGTAGCAATCTTCCTCTATTTTGTATATAGGATGCCACCACAGCATGGTTTGATGAGCAGTGCATAGGTCTGTGCCCAGGATCCAAACCTGTAAACCATGGGCCACCAAAGCAGAGTGCACAGACTTAACCACTATACCACCAGGCTGGCCCCATAATTTGTTTTATTTACTGTTAAATTCCAGACACTTAAAACTCTGCCCAGCACATTGTATAAATACAAGAGGTAATTGATGAATAAATCATACTATTTAACAACAAAAATATAATGTCTGACATAAGAACTAAAATTTTTCCATATTTTTTTAAAGAAAAGAGTGGTTGTCAACCTAATGTTTCCCAATTTGATATGCCAAAGCAAGAATAAAGCCTAAGGAAAACTTTGCCTTTAAAAAGGGAAAAATTTTCTGACAATTAAATAACAAAGCAAAACCAAAACATTTTTCTGTGAAAGATTTGTGAGTGTTTCCAAACATTCCATAAAACCACATAAGAAACTAGTAGTCCAACGATGTCCAGCCAAAACTTAACCTCCATACCCACAGAAAATTCACTAAGACATGCATGCCAGCAATAGATTTGAGCACATCAGTAGGGGACAAAAAGAAAAAAAAACGAGAGAGAGATGGCAAATTTTCCCTCTTAAGGACTAAAGACACAGAAATATTTCAATAGAAAAAATCTTATAAAGGTAAAATTTTAAAGGAGAGCAAAAAAATTAATGATTTCTCTAAGATTTTAATTCCACATGTTCATGAGGTACAGGGGCCTACAGACTATACAGCTTCAGCAATGGCAATCAAATTCTTAATAATGATATGCTTGACAAAGTTAACAGAAAAAAGGCATCTGGAAGAAAAGACAATGAACAAATTGAGAAATTTCTGGAAAAAAAAACCCAGAAGCTTTCAATATGTAACTTTCAGAATTTAACAAAACAGGTAGAAAGAGAAAGTGCAAGTCTATAGATATTTTTACATACATACAGATGCACACACATATAGGCACAACTTAATTACATTGAAGAGTGTTCTCTATGTGGTTGGTATAACATGCAGCTTCTCCAGAATTCCATAACCATCAAGACAATGCACACACAGAAGGAATAGGATCTCTCCTACTTCAACAGGGAGTCAGAATGAGCTGGTACACAGGGTCTAAGACCATTATGTGCTGGCTATCTTCCCAATCATTTTGATTAAGAGAGAACGCTAGATATCCACCACTCCTTACGCCCTGACGCAAATAATACAAGAACATACCAGAATTCATTTTTTAATATATTTTATCCTGTTATTTTACTCTCAAGAAAGCTCTATGATTCCCAGGTAACATGTTATATCCTTTACACTAATCCTCCTATGTCTTTGTACTTCTTCTGTTCTATCTCCTTTTTCATCCTTCCTCAAATCCTAGAATCATTCCCATATGTCCTCTGAAATTCATGGTCCATTATCAGCTACATACCTTATACCTTCATCGTGTACTCTAAATATTTTCTTCAAATTTTTCTCTAATGGAAATCTGAACCTTCCTCTAAAGATCTTGGTTAACTCTACTTACCATAGATCTCATTCCGCTGGACCTAGGATGAGATCCTTGTGCCAGTGTCTCCCTTGTTTGTCAGTGCCACATTCAAACTATTCTCCCTTCCTCCATCAATAAAGAAGAAGCAGAAGCAGAAGTAGAAGAAGAAGAAGAAGAAGAAGAAGAAGAAGAAGAAGGAAGAGGAGGAGAAGAAGAAACAGAATTGCATCTCATTTCATGACATTATATCACACTGTATTCTTCACTGTTGCTGTTATGTGCTGTTCTCAAATTAAAACTTGAGTTATGGAGAAAAACCAAGATGTATTACTTTTAAAGATAATTTGTATACTCTTATAAGCTGCTTTTCTCACTTAATAATTTATCATGGTAATGTTCTCTATATCATGAATTTTAATTGTTGCATATTACTTTACTATATGGAATTACGTTTATCTACTTAATTCCTATTGTTTGTTTTTTCAATTTTTATTATTAAATAATACTGTTAAAAATTTTTAAAAATAAACGTATTGCAGATTACATTCCTTGATTAAAGAAGACTTGATAAGTATATATTGAATTGTACTCTACAACTTGCCTTTTTAATTCCCATGGCCTATTTATTTTAAAAACAATTATACTTTAGACCACAAAGAAAATCTCAATGAAGTTTTTAAAGGAGACAATTCGGAGGCTATATTCCATGGTCACTATGCATCCAACCTAAAATATGGTTTAAAAAGAAGTGTAAAGAAGAAAAATAGCCATGTCAAAATAAAAAATATTCTATTAAATAATTCTAGGAACTGTTAATAAAAGCCATAATTACAGAAACCTTAGAAAACTATAAAAACGAGAATGTTTTATATGAACACTTATAATATTGACCAAGAGTCAAGAAAGAAAGAAAATTATGAGCTAGGCATTTTGTTCAAGGAGTTAAAAAGAAGAGCAAAAAATAGACTTATGGAAAGCAGGACCTTCCCAGGGGTATAAGGATCCAGATTGCGGACCTGCCCGAGCTCTGCAGCATGTAATTTATAATTAAAACAAAGTAAAAAGGATTGTTTCATTGAAAACCATTTGGCCTATTTCAGAGGCTTTAATAAATATCATGCTTTTCATAACCTCTGCCAAATGGTCCAGATAGATCATCACAATTTTAAACTACAAAGCATTAAATGTTACAGGAAACATTCCATAGAAATTCTCTATGTCGAAATATCTTAGTTCTATATGACAAGGCTTTAGAGTAAATGAATAAATAAGCCTTAAATGTGACAAATTGAACATCCAATGAAACATTTTGAAGCACCTTGTAAACTATAACCATCCAATCCCCCTTGGATTCCTGCCTTCGCTTTGGTGATTTGGAAGCCAGATGAAAACAGATGAAGTGTTTACTAGCAGAGAGGGTGCCTCGGCCATCTACAAGGGGAATTGTAAACTTAGCCCTAGGATCCTGCCGTTAGTCTTGTTAATGATTCTGAGCCACAACCTCTCTGAAACAACATCTTTTTTCTCTCTATGCTTGAGCTTTGAGGAGCATAGTGGAATCTTGATTTTTTCAGCCTTTTATTAATCTTAAGCCTAAAAATAAGGGAAAGCTAAAGGAAAAGGATTAGAGAGGTTTATTCAACTCTGTCAGAGAAAGAAAATCCCTGCCTTACTGCCAGATATATTAAACTCTTGATCTTGCAATTGCATAAAATTATCACTGGCATTATATCTATGTCAATTAAACCTAGTGCTGGAGAAAATGACTTAACCAGCTCCCTCTTTCAATGTCATTCAAGAACTCTAATTAGTTTGAGAGGTATGTTTCTTTTCTAAGTAATGCTGTAGTCATCTAGGTATTATTCAAGTGCCCCATTCAAACTCATTAATATAAGAGTATTTCAGAGGAGTTTATAGGCTTTGGGGAAGGTACTGTTCAGATATGTTTGTTCATGAAAAATATTTTGCATTAAAATGTTAGAGTACAGTGTTTTCCATTAAAAAAATATATTTCAGTGTTATAAGCAGATTGGTAACATTTCTCCTTATATTTCAGAGGTTCCCAATTTTTTATAACACACAGATTTTTGTTTCCTATTTCATTAATAACATTCAAAGATGGATGTAAGTGTATTCAATACCTTCATTTTGTGAAGGAGAAAAAAAAAATACAGCACAAAAGTTTAACTACATTTCCCAAGTTTGCATAACAAACCTTCTCTGCTGCTTCTCTCTTCTCTCTTACTGATAGTCCTAACTATAAATAACCTAGTTTGAAAATAATAGATTTGCAAACCTAGCAATGAATTGAAAATCACATTTTGAAAAACACTGCTTCCAGACTCACATCTTCCATCCTTTCTTTCTTGATTAGTGCCAAAGTTCATTGACTCAGGTCTTCACTGAACTCCAGCCAGTTTTTAGATGGTCTACACTACTTTGTAGTATATACCTTCTCAAATAAATCACTATCAATCTGAGGATAGGGAGCTGGTTCGTTTATTTCCAACTCTTCCCAATTCAGTGCTGGATACACAGTTGGGAATCCTTTACTACTTGTTGATTAACTATTTTATTTTATGATTAGGGCAGCTAAGAATTAATAATACAGATAACCTTTTTTAAACATATTTTCACTAGGTAGAGTAGATATATGAGTTATTTGAATGTGTTGATGTAACCAGACCTTAACAAAGGAATTCCATGTGTCAGAAACAGTAAGTGACAGAGATATGGAGAGATGCATGATGTAAGCAAAGACTTCAAAGGGCCCAGTACCTGGTGGAGGAGAAGAAGTAAACCAATGATCATAAAACACATGTGCTAAAATGGGGGAAAATATGGAATGAAATAGAAATTTAGATGAATGATTCTTAGGCAACAAATTGTAAGGTTGTTGGGTTGGGGAGAATGAGACAGAGCAGATATCCCATAAAAGAAGATACAAAGTTATATCTTGAAGACTAGATAGAATGTGGCCAAGAGGAAAATTTGAGGAAGGATATTTCAGGCAAAGAGAACAAGATCTGCTAAATCAGATAACAGCATAGGACAAAGAAGGGAGCTGAAGGTAATTTCTTATTCTTAACAGAATGTGTATGAGAAAATTGAGAAATGAGATTGGAAAGATAGTAATCAAGTGATTAATAACTAAAACAATATTAGAGAGTTAGCACTTTATTTTCTATTTATTTTTTGTGAGAAAGATTGGCCCTGACCTAACATCTGTTGCCAATCTTCCTCTTTTTGCTTGAAGAAGATGGTCCCTGGGCCAGTATCTGCACCAATCTTCCTCTACCTTGCACATGGGATGCCACCACAGCATGGCCCCATGAGGGATGCACAGGTCCACTGCCAGGACCCAAACCCACTAACCCTGGGCCTCCAAAGTGGAGCATGTGAACTTAACCACTATGTCACCAGGCCAGCCTCAAGTTAGTACTTTATTTTAAAAGCAAGAAAAGAGATAAAGAGGAATAAGATGGGAAAAATAAACTGAACACAAATAATAAAATGGCAGTCTCAAGCCATAACATGTCAATAATCACTTTAAATGAAAAGATGTAAAAATAGCAATTAAACATTGGAAGAGTTAGGAAAAAATAATCACAACCCAGTTCTACATTGTTTACAAGAAGGTCAGTGCAAATTTAACAACATAGGTAATATGAAAGTAAAAGGATAGAAAAAGATATGCCATGCAAACATTAATTTAAAAGAAAAATCAGGGGCTGGCCTGGTGGCACAGCAGATAAGTTCTCACACTCTGCTTCAGCAGCCTGGGGTTTGCCAGTTCAGATCCTTGGCGTGGACTTAGCACTGCTTATCAAGCCATGCTGTAGCAGGCGCCCCACATATAAAATAGAGGAAGACGGTCACAGATGTTAGCTCAGGAGCAATTTTCCTCAGCAAAAAGAGGAAGATTGGCAGTGGATGTTAGCTCAGGGCCAACCTTCCTCAAAGAAAGAAAGAAAGGAAGGAAGGAAGGAAGGAAGGGAGGGAGGGAGGGAGGAAGGGAGGAAGGAAGGAAAGAAGGAAAGAAAGAAAGAAAGAAAGGGAAAAAGAAAGATCAGCAGTGGCTATTTTCATATCAGATAAAATATACTTCAGAATAAACAAAATTACTAGAGGCGAAGAGAAACATTACATAACAAAAAAAAGGTTTATCCACCAAGAAAACATCAGAATCCTAAATATGTGTGCCCAAAACAACACAGCCTCAAAGTACATGAAGCAAAAACTGGTAGAGCTAGAAGGAAAATTGGACTAATCCACAATAATAATTTGTGACTTCAACACCCATCTCTCAGCAACTGATCGAGCTATGACAAGAAGCAAAGATCTAGCAGGTCTGAATAACACAATTAACTAGGAGATTCTAATCAGTACTTGAAGAGCATTCTACTCAACAACATTATAATACACATTTTCTTCCGAGCACTATGGGATAATCATGAAGATAGATCATATCCTGAGCCATAAAAAAACATTAACACATTAACGTAACTGAAATCATGCAGTGTGTATTCTCTGACCACAAAGGAATTGAAATAGAAATCATAACAGAAGAAAAGAGAAAAAATATCTAAATCCTTGAAAATTAAAATGAAAACTTTGAAATAATCCATGGGCTAAAGAGAAACTTTCACAGTAAATTAAAAAAAAAAATACCTAGAAGCAAATGAAAATGACAATATATAAAAATATATAGGCTGTGTGCTGAGATGGAAAATTTTAGCATTAAATATTTACATTAAATAAACGAAAATATTCAAATCCATCATCTAGGTTCTTACCTGAAGTCACACTACACACCTATCAGAAGGGCTAAAATTAAAAATAAAATAGTGATAATACCAAGTATTGGCAGGAATGTGGAGGAACTGGATCACTCATTCATTGCTGTTGAGAATATTTAGTAATATAACCACTCAGGAAATTATTAATTGATTGCTTATAAAACTAAACACATGTTTACCATATGACCCAGTAATTGCACTTTGGGGCATTTAGCCCAGAGAAATGAAAACTATGTCCACATGAAAACCTGCATATGAGTGTTCATAACAGATTTATTTTTAGTAGCCCCAAACTGGAAACAACCCTGTCCTGCAATGGGTAAATGGTTAAATAAACTGTGATATACACATACCACGGGATACCACTCAGGGATAAAAAGAAACAAACTACTGACACTTGTAATGATGGATAGATCTCAAGGACCCTACACTTAGTGAAAAAAGCCAATCTCAAAGGTCATGTACCATATGATTCCATTTATATAACAGTCTCTAAATGAGAAAACTTTATTTGTTAGAGCCCCAAATTGGAAGCAATCCAGATGCCCTTCAACAATTGTATGGCAAGACAACCTATGGAACATTCCTACTGTGGAATACCACCAAGCAATAAATGAGAAGAAATATTGATATACAAGGCAACTTAGATGAATTATCATGGAATTATACTGAATGAAAAAATCAATTCCAAAATTTTATGTACAGGACAATTCTACTTTTATAACATTATTGAAATGGCAAATTTATGGAAACAGAGAATAGATTACTGGTTGCCAAAGGTTAGAGACAGGAGAGGGGAGGGATGTGTTTATGAAAGAGCAACATCAGGATCCTTGGGATGATGGAAATATCCTGTATCCTGACCTGTATCGATGTCAATATCCTGGTGGTGATATTATCTTATAGTTTCGTAAGATTTACCATTGGGAGAAAATGGGTAAATTATTCACAGGGTCTCTCTGTATTATTTCGTATAACTCAATGTGATTCTACAATGATCTCAATATAAAAAGATTCATTAAAAGTACAACAGACAGCTAAATGATATATTTGTACAGATTGTCTCACTAGCAAATATTGTTAAAAGAAACAAAAGAAATTAAAAAATTCATGCTGGAAAAATCAAAGTCAACCATTCCTAAACTGCAGAAAATGCATTTAAAAAGATGGAAAAAATGGTTCCATTTAAACCAGACTAAAGAACAGATATACTGTAATAAATGCATTTAAATCTACAATAGAGTAATTTTAAAGTTGATCCATTTTTATAGAATGATAGTATTATGACATTATATATCAAATTGATTTAGAGAAGGTTGAATTAGCAGATATTCACTATATTCTTGAACTAACATGAATAAACTTGATTCTGACAAGTAAAAACACTATATTTCTATCTAGGGGCAACAAAGGTAAATCTGTACACACAATTTTTAAAGTCAATTTATTTTTAATAGATTTACATATCAATAAGTGTATTTGTATGTTTTTAATGTTTTTATGATAGCCCATCCATACATTTTAAAATTATTTCATTAAATTTAAACATTTATATATGTTTTTATTTCATAGAAGTGAAACTGCTTTATCAAAGGATGTGACCTTTAAACAGGCTTTTGAATATACTGGGGAGTTGTTCTCTCCGTTATAATATATGAAGTTTCCTGCTTTCTGAATCCTTCCGGTAGCTGGAGGGCTGGTGGTTTTCTCTTTTCTTTCTTCCTTCCTTTCCCTCCCTGTCTCCCTCCCTTCTTCTTCTTCATTTCCTCCCTCTTCCCTCTCCCTTTCCCCCTCTCTCTCCCTTCCCTTCTCTCTTTCTCTTTCTTTCTTTTTGTCAATGCCATTGGGACATGATTCACATTTTAAATTGCCATTCTCTTGATTACTCTTCAGAATGGATGTATTTCCGTAAGACATTTGTTCATTCATGTTCTTTCTTTTATTATTGCTTAATAGCCGTGCCTCTTCTTTTCTGTGTGTGTGAGGAAGATTGGCCCTGAGCTAAGATCTACCACCAATCTTCCTCTTTTTGCTTGAGGAAGATTGTTGCTGAGCTCACCTCTGTGCCAGTCTTCCTCTGTTTTATGTGGAAGCCACCACAGTATGGCTTGATGTTAGGTGCTAGATCTGCACCCGGGATCTGAACCTCCAAGCCCTGGGCGGCAGAAGTGGAGCACTTGAACTCAAGCACTACACCACTGGGCCAGTTACTGTGTCTCTTCTTTTTTATCTTTACCCATATATTTCTGTTATTATAATATTGACCGTCTGTGGATATATTGCAAATGTCCCAAGAGAAATCTCCAGACAGAATCCAGAAGGTCTTTTATAACCTAAGCTACTATTGTCACTTGTGCTGCCAATTTAATGGCAATGTGATTGTTGTCATAGTTGTCCTGGAAGCATCTCCAAAGAGTGTTCCCTTTCACATTTCCTTGGCTAGGCAGTAAGATGCTCATACTTGAACAAAAACTCTTTAATATTTTCTCACAGAACTTCTACCAGAAGTTTATTTTTATGATCTTATACTACTGCATTTATGTCGTAACATTCATTCTTTATCATTGAAATTAAAGTATGGACTAGATTGTTTGTATTTAATTCCAATTCAACATATTATTATATTTATGACATTGGAAAACTACTCTTTTAGTCTCAGTTTTCTCATGTATAATAGTTCGGGCTATCTCATAGTGTTATTGGAGTATTAAATGTGTTGAAATATGGAATAATTTCAGACCAGAACCAGAACATGGTGAGCACAAACCAAATGGAGCACCTTTATTTAAGCATATTTCCTTATGCTAGACGTCTGGGCAAGTGCCAGGCCTCTGCTATTATATTGAAGTTCCTGGAGGAAAGAGACTGTATTTCTTGTAATTTTGTAACTCCAGAGTGACTAATATATATTTTATGCTCCACAGATACTTGCTTTCTATGCATAAAATATGGATTTTTCCACACACAATACCTGATAAGTAAACCACAGATCAACTGTCTAATTTTATCTTTGTTGTTTCAAACCACGTATTTTTCAGGATATATTGTCATTATTCCTAGCCTATCAAAAAATCATTATCTGTCTTAATAAATCTGCTTGAATATGCTTAACACATATTATAAGTTTGCAATTTATTTTTTAAATGAAATACCTATAATTGTTATATTCCATGTTGTAAGGACTATGCAATGGTATTTGATACAGAAGATGATAATGGTTGAGAACTTAACCACTTATTTTAGGCACTAATTTCCAAACATTTTGGGATTTGGAACATTTTAATGGAAAATTTTGTAATAAACTGTTCTGACAGGATTCCAGCAGAACCTGTTGCAACACACTGAAATTAAACAAGAATTCTGCAATAACGATAGTTTTCAAAACTCTTTAGAATTATTTTGTGGAACACTTTCTCACATGCATACTGACTTTTAGACGTTAATTTCCACAAATCTCATATGTCTGATGTATCATGTTACTTTATTTTATGTTTATTTTGACCAAAAGTAAGACCTGTATATTATGGAACAAAGACATGACTGAAGGAAAAAGGGAGTTTTCTCTATAGAAAGGGATTGGTTGCTCTCACTAGAAAGCCATTCTACTGCTAGAAAGTTGCTCTAAGAAAAACTTCCTCTTACTATTAGTCATGTAAAGAGAAAAAAGCAACACAGGATTTTTGGCAAAATATTAGAAATACATGGAACATTCTGAGTATGTCTGCTAACTTTGTTGGTTATTAACATGAGGTGTTGGTATATAAGATGAGATTACTAGGATGAGAACCACTGCTCATGAGGTCCTGAAAGATGTACTCACCACCCCAGAACAGGGATGGAGCCAAACTTGGTGAGCTTCTGGCACAGAGGACTGTGGACTACATGCTAGCTCTTTTAAATCCACACTGAAAGAATTGTGTTCTTGCCTCTGTACCATGATGGAAGGAATAGATAACACATGCAATGGCGTATAGTGAAATGGTAGGACTGAAATAGCTTCTGGAGGAAATGAAAAATCTAGTTTAGAGTTCCCATGATATCTCTGAGTGGGAACCTCAAAAGAAACAGTGTGCCAATGCAAGTTTTGCATGGCAAACTTGTGGATAATTAGGCCTCATGGTAGAAGCATAAATAATATTACAAAATATGTTTATTAATTTGGTCTGAGGCAGATACAGTGTGCATGCTTTTTGCCTTTCTGTTTTCTTTGTGTATTTAGTCTCACTTACTTCATTGCCAGAAGGATCTGAAGGTCAATATTACCTTGCTGGATTGTCTTCAATGAGTTTATAATTTCTGACTAGCACCATACTAGACATTGATTAAAACCATCTCAGGACCAAATTATTGCAGACATTATGAAAGAGAAGTCACCCTTTCTAATCATGCAACCAGTTGAATAGGATTAAACAAGGCTGTTGTTGCACTAAATTGGGGTTCTCCTACCTGATAGGCAACAGAAAAACCAATTAATTATGGCATCAGCTGCTGGGAAAAGAAAACAGCTTAATTGCTAGATCAATCTGCAAGGAGACAGGCAATCTCAGATCTGTCTCCTCAATCTGAGGTTTGGGACAAAATTATGGGATGAAGGGCACAGCAGTCTGAAGTGTAGAGATAGATGGTTAGAGGTAAGGAGGAGTGAGGTAGTTAATGATACGCACAAGCGTAGTCAGACTTCATAGCTCTTCACAGGACGCATGTTCAGAAAATGGTGGTCTTAGAGTGGTCTGAGGGGGCTGTTTTCAGCCCTTTGACATCAAAGGTGTCACTCATCCGGCATTGGTGCAGGGCCAGTTGATGCATTGGTGGTCTCAACCAGCCTGAACTGGACAAGGAGTTGTTTCTCAGTTCCTGAAAAGACACTCTAATTAGGAGTATTTAACTCTGTTGACAAGATGGGGTCAGTTGAACTGGTCCTAGAGGACCCGCGTTTACAAGGTTATTAGTAATCATAACACTTATTTACTTATTAATTCAATCATTCAAGAATCATCAGTTGAATGCCTACTCTGTCAGGCACTGCGCTAAGCACCGGAAACAGAGCAGTTAATATGAAGATTCTACCTCTCACTCAGCTTAAAGTATAACTGTAATGAGACTTTTTAAATAATAAGACTATTAATAGCAATACATTAATTATTTACTCACTTTTGAGTGTGATCTCAGTATATCTATTACATTTTCTATTTGTTTTGGGTGTTAACTGCTGAATTTATAATAAATTAAATTAAGCTCACAGCCCTGCTATTTTTTTCATTAAAATATTTAAAGTCTTAAACTAAAAAATAGTTAACTTATGCATACAAAACAAGCAATTTGAAAGGATAACTCATAGATAATTTTAATTTAGTTTAAGAAATAAAAACCCATATTTAAAAATAGGAAATGATTTTTTCTTCTCTTCTCTTAAAGGCAAATTATCTAAAAGCTCTCCAGTTTACTGCAGACTGGCACAAGGCATCTATTTAAATAACTCATTTTCTTTCAACCAATATAAGAGTACAAGTCTGTGCATGTACATATTTCCGTATCTGTTTTACTATATCCCGCAGAAAAAACATTAAGTTTGACACAGCCTTTATGCAAGTGGATCTCAAAGTCTAAAGAAGGAGAGCAATAGGGAAAAGATTACTTAAACTAACTGTATGAGATAAATTCAAAGATTAAGGAAGGAAAAATAAAGCAGAAAGAGAAGAATGAGTCCTATTAGGCTGGTCGATAATGAGCATCAGCTGGTACAAATGGCAGGTCTTGAGTACTGAAATCAGAACAAGAACCTCTCATTCCGCCTATCTTCTAATTCTAAAATCATTTTTACAAAAGAATGTACAAAAAAGGATAAAAAGACAAACTACTAATCTCAACTTTAATCGAGCAAAATTTCCTATTAACTGTGAGGCATTTAAAAATGGATTTGGACAAACTTCCTGCACATTGGTATTTTTGAGCTTTAACTCATTTCAACAAGATCAACTGTTCGATAGTAGGAAGACTTGCCTCTCCTACTCTGGTTGCCTGTGTCTAAATTCAGAAGAGTGAGGCTCTGCTCCATCAAACTGTTTCTGCTCCTATGATCAGTTCCCTGAAATATTTGGCCCACCTTTCTGTATTCCCTGAAAGTCGGCAACTCAGAGGAACGATACCAGCTTAACTCATGCTGAGCCCATGCTGTATGCCAGGTACTATACATAAGCAGCTTTGCCTCATTTACTCTTAAAAGCCAACCTACAGGGAAGGAGTATTAAAATACTAATTTTGCATTCAGGGAATGTGAGACTTAAAGAGACTGAGTGGTGAAATAATAGGCCTAAGGCGCATGGTTAGCAAGCAGTAGTCTAGGGAGTCTGATTGCACCACACTCAAATGGCGTCACCAAACCAGTGGAGAACAAATAGGGAGACAGACCAGGATGACACAATACCTCCTGGGAAATAAAGTTCGCATGAAAAAAATGTGTTGCTGTCAGAGAAAGAGTCAAGAATAAGCAGAATTTTCAGACTGAAGAGGCAAAGATGAGAATTTCAGAGAGATAAAACCACATGATGGAGGAAAGTGCTAGGTCAATTAAAAGTAGTTCAAGGTGGTGGATCATTAAATTTAACCAGATGAAAGTAATGTGCAATGAAGGAAAGAAAATAAAGCCAGAAATGAAGAGCAAGTCTACGCTAGGGTAGTATCATTAGAAACTAGCGAGTAGACGGGAACGTCAACTCAGATCCTAGAAATAGGTTTACTGCTTTAGTGTCTCACCAGCCCCCCACCCCAAGAGACACCTAGTCTTGCTCCCAATATAATCATTAAGTATTTTACTGTATTTAAGCAGCCAGTTGGGGTAGGTGGGAAGTGGAGTAGACTTTTATTTTCAAGACTGAGAGTCATTAAACAATAGTAAAATTTACTTACTGCAAATTCAGAAAAAACAATCTTAGGAAAAACACTTAATCCCGTTAACAGAACATAAAACTACAACACAGTGACCTCAATAAATCAAGAGGAAAGAGGAGAAAGGCATGAACAGAGAATAAGAGAGGCGGAGTTGAACAGAAGTCAGCAGATAAAAATACGCCAGAACGAGATAAGAAGTGAGACTCATGAGATAAGGAAGTATTTTCAAGAAAATAAAACACAATAGCAAAAGGATGAAGTACATTGGGGACAGTAAATAAAAGAAAAGTTGTTCTTGAAAATCAAATCTAAATGTGGAGGACAGACAAAAGACTCTCTACAGAATACAAAAACAGACGGATTACATCCACAAAAAAGAATTTGATACATGTGGAGAAGCAAGAACTCAGAACTGTCGCCAGCAGGGGCAGGTGTTTCTAAAGAACAGAACAAACAGACCAAAGAACCAATTATGAGAAAGTATTTTCTGAGTTAAAGTAAGCTCATGCGTGCCCAGTGCAAGTATTTATAATGTTTCAGGCAAATTGTTTAAAAGACATCCTTCCCAAGAAACATCATGTTCTCTAACATTGTTGGTGATGATGATGGTAGAACAAATTAGCATCCTAAACGTACTGAAGCCTGTAAAAACCAAAGTTAAACTCCACATGTAGTTCAGATTAAATTAAGACTTCTTTCCAACAGCAAAAGCCAAGAGACAATAGAGAAACATTCGGGGAGGGGGCGTGTTTGGATATCCTTACAGCAAAGCAAATTAAATTGTTGTTCACCTGGTGGGCAACCAGAAAATATTCTCAAATGAGGAATGACTGATAAATAGCACATGTACCTTATTGAATAAAGCACTGGAATATATATAAGAAATAGCTAAAAAATAAGTAAAACTTATTTGTTCGCATTGCAATGTCATGCTATCAACGAGTGTGGCAGAGAATTCTGGAAAGAGTTAAAATAGTGATGAGACAATTTATATAATTGAGTACAAATATTGTTATGGATGAAATGTCTGTGCTGCCCCCCAACTGCCCCCCCCCCCCGGTATTTATATGTTGAAGCCCTAACCCCCAATGTGATGATATTTAGAGATGAGGCCTTTGGAACTTATTTAGGGTTAGATGAAATCATGAGGGTGGGACCCTCATGGTAGGATTAGTGCCCTTATAAGAAGAGATAGCAGAGAGCTCCCTTCCTCTTCCTCTCCCTGCCAGGCGAGGACTCAATGAGAAGGTGGCATCTACAAGACAGGAAGAGAGCTCTCACTAGGAATCAAATTAGCCAGCACCTGACCTTGTACTTCCAGCCTCCATAACAGTGAGAAAATAACTTTCTTTGTTTAGTTACCAAGTCTACGGTATTTTGTTATGGCAGCTCAAGCTAAGGCAGATATCAATATTACTTATAGAAAAATAATATTCTGTACATCATTTGAATAACAATGATTGGAAAATAAAAGAACCATAGGGTCTTTTGGTACATGTAAACAAGTTGATGGGGTATGGAAGACAGAATCAAATTCATGAAAATGAAGGGGGGAGGGTCTTAATAGGCAGCATTAATATACATGTCATTGGCAATGGACTTGGACAGCAAAGTCACTCCTCATTTTTAAAGGGAACTGATAAATGCTGAGTTATGTACTCAGCTTATAAGACAATATGAAAAACAAATCCAAATATTAAACAATTCCTAATACTTAACTACTTTTAAAGGTTTGTAACTAAACATAATTGACTAACAAACCTGACTATAAATCAAAGTTATGGCATGTGCAAGGGAATTGGGAATAAAAATTAGAGTCACAGACAATGTGATACAAATGTGGAATGGACGCCTATTTTTCTGATCAGCAGATTTCGTGGCTTGTGTGCTGAGATCAGGAATACCACTATCAGTTGCCTTCTTGTATATTGAAATCGGCCATGCAAACTGGCTTTGAAAAAGTGCTCAGAGACCTTGGGCAAAGGGCACACATGAATGAGTGTCCACCTGCCCATCACACTACTAACCTCAAAGCACTGCACAGCTGCTATGAAGCCTTAAAAATCTGCATTGCTGGGGCCAGCCCAGTGTCACAGTGGTTAAGTTTGCACATTCAGCTTCGGTTGCCCAGGGTTTGTGGGTTCGGATCCTAGGTGCAGACATGGCACCGCTTGGCAAGCCATGCTGTGGTAGACCTCACACATATAAAGTAGAGGAAGATGGGTACGGATGTGAGCTCAGGGCCAGTCTTCCTGAGCAAAAAGAGGAGGGTTGGCAGAAGTTGTTAGCTCAGGGCTAATCTTCCTCAAAAAAAAAAAAAAACCTACATTACTTTATGTTTCATTGCTTGTTCTCCATATTCAGAGGATTTGTTACCTCCCTATCTCAAGGGGCTCCCTTTCTGCCTTTCCCATATTAGTGAGATTTTATAATAAAATCTCATGTGGCGTTAGGTGTCTAGATATAAAATATCAAAATCAACATAGCTGAGGGTATAGTGTCTATATCCTGTACTGTAAACATAATTTATAGATTGCTTACACTCATGTATTATTGAGGGTTAAGGTAGTGGTAGATATCAAGCAGGAAGGATGTACATTAGCCAGGTTGGTTAGTGTCCCAAAGGAGTCCCCAGATATTGAGAGTGGGGCAATAGCAGCACGAGCCCAGTGCTGAGCACATGGGAGAAAGTGATGGCTAAGTGCTCCCGTGTTCTTCTGATGGAGCAGGAGGGGTGAGCTGGGGAAGCTTAGACTTAATGGCATTGTCCTAGAATGATGTTAGAGAAAGAGACATAAGAAGAGCAGAACTTGCAGAGGGAATAATAATGAGTAAAGTCATAATCAAATAGATCTCTTACCCAAACGCTGCATAGAAAACTATTTGCCCTTTTGAACTAAATCAGAATGATTAAATTAAACTCTAAGAGAAAACAAGTAAATGACCAATGGTACATGGTTAAATTCAAGCTAAAGGGTCATTATCCAAGCGAGCTGTAGGAGCCTGAAAAGAGTATAGACATTAAGTAGAATCTGAACTGAAGTTTACATGTCAAAAAGCACACACTGTTTATTTAGAGACACAGACAACTGGGGAGTTATGGGGACGGGATGGGAAAATGGAATGTGAATAAAAAGCCAGATATAGTTAGTTTCTCAGAGAAGCAAATAGTTGAAATGTCATTCTGTACGCCAGCAACATTTTTCCCTTTTACACCTCTCTGTGAGATGACATGACACACGCTTAGAAGATTTCTCCATTGCTATTTACTTTTTTCTTCTGAAACCCGGAGAGAGCCAAAGCAAGCATACTGTTATCCGGGGAGTCCACCTTTTAGGTTTTCTCCACAAACTGCCCTCTTTTTCCCTCATTTCTGAGTTGTGCCTTTATTTCATCCTGAACTTCCAATGGTCAGTTTCTATTTTCCATTTCTATGATAATGGCAAGCAGTGACAACTGTATAGTCAGCTTTTGGATAAACGCTGGCCCCCAAATAGAATAAACGGCAAACAATTTTGCTGCTTTCTTTTCCTGACCCCTGATGGATTAGGTTTTGAGGGGAAACCATTCTGGTAAACTGAGTGTAGAACATTATCTACATGTTTTAATACAGAAAACCACTTTTCCACTTTACAATCCAGGGAGAAAAAGACCTGCTATTTGATTCAAATTGATCACGAGAATTCAAATTCTCTGACAAATTTAAACTGATATCCTAAGATTATATATTCATAAGCCTTTCAATAATAGAAGAGACCTCCTATTTCTGCTCCGTAATTTCTACCTGACTGATTGCAAATATTCCTGCAGCTTCTCCTCACATCTAAATGGTGATGACTCTGTCATTTTTCTGTCATTTACTTGCTGAATTTCACTTGCCTACAGGATATTTCCAGTTGTATATTTCACAAGCATCTCAAACATTAAAAAAAAAAAGAACCCACAAACAGCATACATCTCAGACCTTGTAAAATCCCCAGGCCCCACCTTCCAAGTACACTGCCTGGCAGTGTACGTTTGAACGATTCTATCCAGTTATAACTCTGCGACCGAAGCTATAAACTCAAAATCATTTTTCACTTTTTTCTCTCTGAACTTCTCCACTTTGCATCCATTTATTCACCAGACTTCATGAATTATATGACAAAAATATCTCTGGCTTTCCTCTCTAGTCTCTCTTTCTGAGCATGAGTGCAGGTCTTCATCAGCTTTAACTCCTTAACCCTAGCCTCCTCTCCTCTGTGCCATCCTTATTGACTCCTGAGAAAGGAAGTCAACTCTACCACACTTCTGCTTAAAATCCACTGTCTCTAATTGTCACGGCATAAGTCCAAACTTCATAAATTCACCCACTCCGGACTGACCCACGGTGCCCACCATATTGACTGTTCTGAGGGTGGGAGTGGAAGTGGTTTCTCCTTCACCTCACCATGATTTCGCAAACGCTGCTCCCTAAGCCTCTAACACCCCAGTCTCCGTCTCCTTTCCTGTTACCCCTCATAATCCCATTTGTGAATATCTCTAAATTAACACATCAAAACACCACATTCTATTTGAAATAATTTGTTTCTCTGTATGACTCTCACAAAAATGTTTAGACCCCAAAACATTTGGCAACACTATCCTCTTGAGAGTCCCTGAAAATAGTAGACATTTACTAATTGTTTGTACACTTGAACTCCAATAGAATTCACAACGTTCCATGCTTCTTTTACAACCCAGACAATTCTTTATAACATCTAAGATTGCCTTGAGCATAGGTTATTCAGCTTTTTTGCTTAAGTATAATTTTGTTCACGTCTGTAAAATAATTTGAGCTTTGTATTTTAATTTATGTATTCATTTATATATCTAATTTCCCAATTAAATTGTGAACAAAGATATTTTGTATCTATGGACTTGCAACATAACCCTCCTTTAAATAAACACATCGTGCTAAGCACTGAATAAAACTTTCTGCATCTCTAGAATTAGACCCTGTAATTTGTTAATGAAGAGGGTTTGCTGTAAGTTAAGCTCGAATATTGGAAATTTTAGAATCTATCTCTAAACCCTTTATGCTGATACTGCTACCTTGACTTTTTTCTGCATTACCTTACGGATGGTGTTACCCAATCCACGGGTCTTGCAAATTGCAGGTGTTGATGAAGCATATCCATTTTAATTGAACTGTTAACCCCTGGGAGAATTTCACTTAGTCTCTTAATGGCATTTATGTTTTTAGATTATTTAGTGTCTTTGATTATTTAGAAGAACCCCTTAGAATTTATCAAGTAAAATGACATGATTAATGTTGTACATTATACTTTCTTTAATATGATTTTACAAGTGGAAAGAAGCATCTGGATTTAATCATAAAATTACATTGAACATCAGTGGGGCATGTAAAACAGCTCAGACTAGTGCTGGGTATATTGTTTCTCCCATGATTACATACGTCTATTGGCTATTCCAATTTTACAAAGACTGTTGCATTTTTAGCCAGTTTGTGGAAATTAACAGAGGAAGGTACAAGCATAGCTAAACATGGTTCAAGAGATCAGGGAACCCTTGTAAGTGTCTTTTTTTTTTTTAATTTTAATTACTGTTGACATATAGTCTTCAGTTTTACTAGTAGTGAACTTTTGTGTAACTTTCTTGGGCAAGGGAAATCCATATGACTTTATTATTTCACCACAATGCAGGCTGTCCTCCCCTCCACCTCCTCCCACTTCCATTTTCTCTATCCAGCCATTCCATTTTTGGTTTTATATGTGTTTACTTTGTTTCCTATTTAAAGACATATATGACTATTACTGGAAATGCCCCCAAAGAACAACGTTTCCAAACCCATGCTACGTTAAAGAGCCCCAAATAAATTTGTTCCACAGATAAGAGGAAAGATTTTAGTGTCAAATTTAATTTTAATTAGCTGTGAGATCATGAGTAAATTACTTAAACTTCCTTAGCTGTAGTTTCCTTCACAGAAAAAAAAAATTACATACACCTCACATGACTGTTGTGGTGATTAAATGAAATATTCATAGGGCACAGTTAACATCCTATGTGGAAAATATTAAGTGTTTCAAAACTATTAGCTACTATTATAATTATTGAGACCAAGTTACTTTGTTTCCATTCTAGCCACCTTTCTACTGAATAGTCATTTAAATAAATCTTTAAATAAAGAAGATAAATGTTTAAACTTAAAAAGACTCTGTTTGATTAAAAATAGAAGTCAAGGCAAATGTACAGGCAAACCTCTTCTTACTTTTCTTTGCTTTATAGTACTTTACAGATATTGAGGGTTTTACGAATTGAAGGCTTGTGGCAACCCTGTGTTGAGCAAGTCTATCAGCACCATTTTTCCAACAGCATTTGCTGACTTCACGTCTCTGTGTCGTATTTTGGTAATTCTTGCAATATTTCAAGGTTTTCATTATTCTTATGTCTTTTATGAAGATCTGTGATCAGTGATCTTTGATGTTACTATTGCAATTGTTTTGGGGTGCCACAAACCGCACCCGTGCAAGACAGTGACCTTAACTGATAAATGTTGAGTGTGTTCTGATCACTCCACTGACTGGTCATCTCTCTCCTTTTCCTCCGTGCTCCTTATTCCCTAAGAAACAACGATATTGAAATTAGGCCCATTAATAACCTTACAGTGGCCTCTGAGTGTTCAAGTGAAATGAAGACTTGCATGTCTCTCACTTTAAATCAAAAGCTAGAACTGATTAAGCTTAGTGAGAAAGACATGTTGAAAGCTGAGATAGGCCGAAAGCTAGGTCTCTTGTGCCAAACAATTAGCCAAGTTGTGAATGCAAAGGAAAAGTTCTTAAAAGAAATTAAAAGTGCTACTCCAGTGAACACACAAATGATAAGAAAGCGAAACAGTCTTATTGCTGATTTGGAGAAAGCTTGAGTGGTCTGGATAGAAGACCAAACGAGCCACAATATTCCCTTAAGCCAAAGCCTAATCCAGAGCAAGACTCTAACTCTCTTCAGTTCTATAAAGGCTGAGAGAGGTGAGGAAGCTGTGGAAGAAAATTCTGAAGCTAGCAGAGGTTGGTTCATGAGGTTTAAGGAAAGAAGCCCTCTCCATCACGTAAAAATGCAAGGTGAAGCAGCACATGCTGATGTAGAAGCTGTAGCAAGTTATCCGGAGGATCCAGCTAAGATAATAAATTGAAGGTGCTTACACTAAACAACGGATTTTCAATGTAGATGAAACAGCCCTATATTGGGAGAAGATGCCTTATAGAGCTTTTATAGCTAGAGAGGACAAGTCAATGCCTAGCTTCAAAGGACAGTCTGACTCTCTAGTTAGGGGCTGACACAGCTGGTGACTTTAAGTTGAAGCCAATGCTCACTTACCATTCCAAAAATCCTAGGGACTTTAAGACTTATGCTACATCTAATCTGCCTGTGCTCTATAAATGGAACACCAAAGCCTGGAAGACAACACATCCATTTACAGCGTGGTTATTAAATATTAAGCCCACTGTTGAGACCTACTGCTAGAAAAGAAAGATTCCTTTCAAAACATTATTGCTCATTGACAATGAATCTGGTCAGGCAAGAGCTCTGATGGAGATGTACAATCAGATTAATGTTGTTTTTTTCATACCAGCTAACACAACATCCAATCTGTAGCCCATAGATCAAGAAGTAATTTCAACTTTCAAGTCTTATTATTTAAGAAATATATGTCATAATACCAAGCTGCCATAGATAGTGATTTCTCTGATGGATCTGGGCAAAGTTAATTAAAAACTTTCTGGAAAGAATTCATCATTCTAGATGTCATTACGAACATTCGTGATTCATGGGAAGAGGTCAAAATATCAACATTAAGAGGAGTTTACAAGAAGTTGATTCCAACTCTTATGGATGACTTTTAGCGGTTCAAGTCTTCAGTGGAGGAAGTAACTGCAGATGTGGTGGAAATAGCAAATGAACTAGAATTAAAAGTGGAACCTGAAGGTGTGACTGAATTGCGGTAATCTCATGATAAAATGTTAACAGATGAAGAGTTACTTCTTATGGATGAGCAAAGCAGTTTCTTGAGATAGAAACTATACCTAGTGAAGATGCTGTGAAGATCGCTGAAATGAAAACAAAGGATTTAAAATAGTACATGCACTTGGTTATTAAAACGGTGGCAGGATTTGAGAAGATTCACTGCAATTTTGAAAGAAGTTCTACCACAGGCAAAATGCTATCGAACAACATCACAAGCCACAGAGAAATCGTTTGTGAGAGGAAGAGTCAATTGATGGCGCAAAATTTATTGTTGTCTTATTTTAAGAAATTGCCACAGCCACTCCAACCTGCAGCAACCACCACTCTGATCACTCAGCAGCCACCAACATAGAGGAAAGAACCTCCATCAGCAAAAAGGTTAAGACTTGGTGAAGGCTTAGATGGTGGTTAGCATTTTCTAGCAATAAAGTATTTTTAAATTAAGTTATATACACTGTACTTTCAGACATAATGCTACTGTATGCTTAGGCTACATTATAGTTTAAACATAACTTTTATATGCACTGGGAAACCAAAAAATTTGTGTGATTCACGTTTTTGCAACATTCACTTTATTGCAGTGATCTGGAACCGAACCCGTGATATTTCCAAGGTTGCCTGTATTTATATTCCTCCCTATCTAAATTCTATGGATTTAAAACAAAATTCCATATAGTTGAATAAACTAATAATAATTGAAAACACCCAGATAACTAGAATTGGAGACATTAGTGCTACAAATATTTAGATGTATTTCTGCACTGGGAATGTGAGTTATCATTCGAATGGATAAATTCAATTAGAGGTAACACAATTTAGAATCTACCAAGAGAAGGGAGGAGCAATACTGCTAGTTAGTCTTCACAAGGGGATCCCTGTAGTTGACAATTATTGACAGCAGAAGCCTTAAGTGGGCCAAACATCAAGGAGAGGAGCTAAGACACATCTGTGGAAAGAATACTCCCGACTTTCAATCCCACTCACACAGCATTTGCTTTGGCCCACAAGTTAAGGCATATAATACCCTTTAAAGAAATGGAATGATATGCGTGGGGAGGACATAGAACCTCAGAATGTGAATTGGCACACCAAACGAGAGTTCTCCTTACTTTTGCGTTGCATTGCTCACCATGGCCTCCTCTTTCCTTTCACAAAAGTAAATCCCGCCAGTCTACACCACATGCCTCTCTTTCCTCTAGAGATTGAAGATGATGAAACAGACTGCTATGAAAAATGGGGATCGAGAAAACAGGAAAAGAGTTTGCGAGAATATATATATAGGAAAATAGTCGATAGAAGTGATTGAAGAGAAAGTCCAGGAAATTTCCACATTGGATATCAAGAGTTTACTTATGTTAAGGATCTATGAAGCTGTTCATCTACAAGGGCTTGCAAAGGTAAAGAATAGAGAAGTAGTAATGAAGCCATGAAAAGAAAACAGAAAATTTCTCAGATCAAAGAAAGACTTAAAATTTTTTGAGCCATAGAGCCATGTTAATAACTTGCTTTTAAACATTCTTCCCTAGGCATGACCTTTCAGAATGCACCAAGAAATTTTGAAATATTCCAGATAATACTAATCTGTTTTCACTTATGTTTTTTGTATATGCCATTTCCAAGTCTATAGGTTTTTTTCCCCAGTTTTTTATTATAGCTTTTGGTAAACAAAATTATGCAATTATTTATTGAACTTTTCAATGTTTTCTTTTACATGTTTTTTAATTTTGCTCTATTTAGGAAATTTTTCCTTACACAAAACATATTATAAAAATGTAATCTATATTTTTTCATGTAAACGTTAAATGATTATATTGTTTCTCATTTTTAGGCTATTTGTAGAATGTGGATTTTTTTTTCCATATTAATAATACATATTACTGGTGCTGGTAGTTTTTCTGTCATAAATGAAGTAAAGTTTCATATTGTATGCACATTTTTGAAATTTTGAAATTTTGTTTGGAATTGTATTGAATTTATAAAAAAATTTGGAGTGTTTGAGTCTTTCCATTCATAAACTTGAAATGTCTTTCAATTTACTTAGGACTTCTTAAATAATTTTCTCTAAATGTTATAATTTTCTTTCTGAAAGTTTCATGCATATTTCAATTGATTTCTGGAAACATTCTATTTTTATCTCTACAATGGGTCCTTAAAGAGTGATATGCCGATATGTACCGTTTACAGCTAAAACAGAGGAATGTAATTGGGTTTCCAAAATTGATGGCATATCCCTAAACTTGCTAAACTCTTTCAGCCTAATAATTTACAGATTCTTGTGGCATTTTCCTTGATGATAGTTATATCGTCGTGAAAAGTGACTGTTTGACTTCATCCTTTCTAACTCATATATTTTAAAATATTTTTTCTTGTCTTAGTCCACTAGTTATTATTACCAATATATGAAATATCCTTATTATTTTCCTATATTTAAATGATCTCTTTCTAATGTTTCACCATTGATAAATATATTTCTTTCATATATTTTATATATTTACTCTAGTTAAGGATTTTCCTTTGTATAGATTACTGAGAATATTTTTTAAATTGTATCCGTTGATAATAAATTTAATGGAGTTGCTTTGTTGCATCTCTTGATATAATTTTCTCTTTTAGTCTATTAATGTAACATATTGCATCAATTGATGTTCTAATATATAAATGAGTCTTAGTGTCCTGAGGAAAACATATCTTCTCCTGAATTTCAATTTTGCATATATGTGATTTTTTTTTACTTTATTTATGATTTGTGCCTTTCTGTTCATAACCAAGATTACACTAAGATGGTTCTGTTTCTTATGCAGTCTCTGATTTGGGTTTCTGAAGAATACTCTAACCCTGTAACAGAGCTGCACACATTGCCTTGGAATTCATTTCTGTAACATTAGTGGAAGATTGTTTATTTCTACTCGTTGAAGTTTGCGTAACTTACCTCTGAACTGTCTGGCACAGAGGACTTTACGTGTGTAGATATTTAAAACTGATTTAACTATTTTAGTGATCATAATTTATCTCATATTTTAACATCTTAATTGATATTTATAAAAAAATTGTCTCAAAAATTTTTCATGTACAATGGGCGCAATTCTTTTCAAAGCATTTTACTTAAAATTTAGAAAATATCCTATCTGTAGTTATCACTTTATTTCCATAATACTATTTATTTAATCTCTCTTATTTGTCAGATATTTGGCTGTTTTACTCATTTCTTCAAAGTAAACAGCATTTTATATTGTTATATTGTTCAATATATGTTTTCAAATTAACTAATTTCAACCCTCATTTCTTATGTCCTTTATTCTACTTCCTTGATTTTTTAACTTGTTTATTTTGAAATAACCATAATTTAGAGGATGTTAGAAAAATAGTACAAAAAGTTGTGCAGCCTTACTAAACTTCCCCAATGGTAACATTTTATGTGACTGTGGCATAAAATCGAAACCAGGAAACCGACATTGGCATATAACAGTTAACTAGGATACAGATCTCATTTCGTTTTCACCAGTTTTCATATATACTTGTGTGTGTGTGTGTGGTTCAACGCAATTTTATCCTATGTATAGAGATCTACATAATCATCACCACAATCAAGATACAGAATTGTTCCTTCACCACAAAGAAATGTCCTTGCTTGTGCTTTAGAGTTGCATCTTCTCTACTCACCCCACCCATTGGAAATCACTAATCTGTTCTTGTTCTCTAAAGCTTTTTCATTTAAAGACTGTTATGTAAATAGAACCATGTAGCATGTAAACTTCCAAAACTGGCTTTTTTTCACTAAAGACAGTGCCCTTGAGATTCATCCAAGTTGTTACATGTATCAATAGTTTTTTTTAATTCCTCACTAATATGCCATGGTAAATGTGTATTATAGTTTATTTGGTCATTCACCCCTTGAAGGACAGATTTGTTTCCAGTTTTGGCTACTATATATAAAGCTTCTATGAAATTTCATATGCAAGTTTTTGTGTGAACATATGTTTTCATTTCTCTGGAATAAGTGTCCAAGAGTGCAATTACTGGGTTATATTGCAAGTACAAGTTAGTTTTATAAATCACTTCCAAATAATTTCTAGAGCGGTTGTACCGTTTTACATTCTTACCAGAAATGTATGAGAACCAGGTTCATATTCACAGTCATTCTCATAGTTATTCTGGTAAGTGTGAAATGATGTCTTGTTGTTTTAATCTGCAATTCCCTAGTGGTTAATGATATTCAACATATTTTCATGTGCTTACATGCCATCCATATCTCATCTTTAGTGAAAAGTCTGTTTATATCTTTTGCCCATTTCTGCTGAGTAAGATAAGCCCTGAGCTAACATCTGTGCCAGTCTTCCTCTACTTTATATGTGGCTCACCACCACAGCATGGCTGACAAGTGGTGTAGGTCCCCACCTGGTATCTTAACCCACGAATCTGGGCTGCCAAAGCAGACCATGCCGAACTTAACTACTAGGCCATGGAGCCAATCCCAAGTTTGGAGTGTTTCATATGTTCTAGATATAAGTCTTTTGTTATATATGTGGTTTACAAATATTTCCTTTTTAACTAGCTTTAGCTTTTCAGAGTTTTTCACATAGCGAATCCTCCTTTTTATTTTGATGCAGTCTACTTTATCCATTTTTTTCTTTTATGGATGATACTTTTTAGGCCATGTTGGAGAAGTCTTCATCTAGTCCCAGGTCCCAAGCATTTCATTTTATGTTTGCTTCTAAAAGTTTTATAGTTTTGCATTTAAATCTACAATCCATTTTTACTTATGTTGTACAAGGTGTGATGTTTAAGTTGAAGTTTTTTTTAAATTTCTGTTTATTTGGTTTTGTCTGTGGATGACCAATTGCTCCAGCACTACTGGGTGAAAACATTTCCCTGCCTTCAGCGAATTGCTTGTGCAATAATAAGGGAGCTTTTCCTATAAATATAAATACTGAAATTCACACTGTGTTAAGATGTTAAGACTGTATAATTCGTGTGTTTTCTTTTTTACTTTCCAAATTTTCTTTACTATTCTGGAATTACTTTTGCAATGAAAAGACTTTTATTAAAAGTAAAAGGTAATATTTAGGAGATGCTGTGAAGACTATCTGTTAACTAAATTCTAACTCTTTACATATGCTTCCATCATTTTTATAAATTCTGAAATTTAGATGAAGAAACATGCTTTACTGTTCAAGCTAGTTTGATGCAACAGATTTTTAGACAAAGCATGTGTAAAAGATTAATAGTTTAAATTAATGTGATTAACCTTACAATACATTCATAAGATTTTAATTAAGGCATTATATGTATTTTTTTTAAAAAAAAAACTCCTTAATAAATACTCTAAACTTATCCCCAGATGGTTTCATTTATAAAAAGGGAGGAATTTATGAAGTTTTAAGATTAGTGCCTGAAACCTAAACAGAATGCATTAAATTAGACAAAAGGCAGAGAAAGAGTAAGAATTTAATGTATCATTAGTATGCTGGTAGCAATGAGGAACTAAAGTTAGGTGAAGCTACATATTCCATTTTTCTTTCCTTTTAATGAAACATACTTAGGTTTGCATTATCCTCTTCGATTCCAATTAATCCAACACAAAAGCCTCTCCATGAATACCCATGTGAATTTTTTCTTATATGTTTTGCTCACTTCCACAATAACAACTAATTATACAAAACTTCAAATGTATAAAAGGAGGCTATTATCTTACAAATAACTTTTAAGCAGATGACTCCTTCTCAAATTAATTTTGAAACACTGCCAGTATTTGTTTCCCATTACCCCTAAATGACCCTGCTTACCTTAAAACCATCCACAGAAACAGATTTTCTGGTTATATTTGCAAGCTATGGGATTCTGAGATATGGTAATATGATTATTTGAGTGAATTATTGCTTACTGATGTTTACTACATTTTATATACCATGAATTAGGTAATATTTAAGAAAAGTCCGTTTAATTTTTGCATATTTAATAACTACAATGATAACAGCTATACTTTAGGGAGGTTGAAAGTTTTACGTACGTTTATTTAATACTCAGTGAAGTGTAGGCTACTCCAAATTTTCAAGAATTGTATGCATTTAACATTGCATGAATAATAAACTGAGGCAGGGCTGGCCCCATGGCCCAGTGGTTAAGTTCGAGCGTTCCGCTTGGGTGGCCCAGGGCTTCACTGGTTTGGATCCTGGGTGCGGACAAGGCACCCCTCATCAGGCCACACTAAACCAGCGCCCCACATGACACAACTAGAAGAACCCAAAACTAAATTATACAACTATATACTTGGGTCATTTGGGAAAAAAAAAGAAAAAGAAACATAGGCAAAGAAAATCTGTAGATTGTCCAATGTTACACAAATAGTATTAGACCAGAATGTGATGCTGAAAAGGAAGGCTAACTGGATTCAGGGCCATAAAATGTAGCAGCCCTTTGGTTTTCTTGTTTTAATCTGTTGTATCATCCTCTCCTTATTAGTCTAAGTCCAATGAGATTGTCTTGATGGATAGCATTTTAGGCAAATCTGCTTCAGACATTTTGATATTATATCACACTCTGAATTCCTAGAGTCTGCCCAGCCCCCTCTCCTTCCTTCCACTGTTCCCCTTCTCCAACTTGATGGAGACCTCTTCTCTGCTGACATCTCAATTCTTTCCTAAATATTATCTTTGTGCTGTATTTATTGTTTTCTAAACTCCATAACTCTTTCTCTGACCTCAACTCTGAAAGTCCTTAAATCCAGTAAGCCATTGTCTTCCATCTTAGCCTCCTGTGACACTTCACCTCGTGTCAATCCCAAAGTCTGTAAGATCTGCTTTTGCGACCAATTTACCCAGCATGGCTACGAGGTAATTCTAGAAACATATGAAATGGATCCAATAAACATTCATGATCAAAAATATTAGCTTGATCCCCCCCACTGATCAGCAAGCTTTCTGTACGTTGATTCTCCCATCTTTCAAAATCTCTTTTACAAACCTTTTCCGTTGTCTTCAAACCCCACACCTGTACTGTCCCTATACTTTCAACAGAGGACAAGACTCTTTTGTGGTAGAGAAGGTCATTAAATGTAAACCTCTTCAAATCTCCCTCCTCACTCCACCTTCAGACAATATCTGTATTCTCATCCAAATTTATTCCCTTAGCATCAGAAAAGAGGGTCTATTATCATGCACAAGCCATTGATACCATGATCTACTAATTAATCACAGTCAACAATTCCTCTTTATCTCGAATATCACAACTTCATTTTCGTTAATAGCATTTCCCCCTCAATTATTTTTCCAACTTAAAAAGAAGAAAATTCATTCTAGTATTTTCCCTGTAATCTCAAGTATAATTCACCAATTTGTAGCTAAATTTCTTGAAAAAGTAGTAGTCCATCCTGTATGATATTTTCCTTACTTTTTAATCATTTCACCTATCTCAGGAGGCCTTGCATTTACTGGGGCACCTTTCAATTTGACTTACCTTCTCTTAGACATAGAATGGTATTAATAAACATTTCTATGTTAGAATGATGCCTCCTCTTGATCTCCAAAACATTTCTCTAACAATGGAGCCCATTTTTTCTTTCCTTAATATCCAGCCACTTCTATTCTTTTTCATACACAGCTTCTGCTTCCCTTTATTCACCATTTAAACGTTCAATTCTCTTTAAGTTTGCCCTTCTTGTCCCTTTCAGCTTTAATTGTGAGCATTTCTTCAGATTGTTCTGACTCACACACAGTGCTTCACAATGCCACTGACCATCTCAAGGATAGCAGAATCAACATTTTCCCATTAAATGTTCTCTTGAGCTTTGACGTAGATAGCTGGTTACCTGTTACACATTTTGATAAATGTGAGTAACTCCCAAGCATATCATATTCTGGGTAGATCCAATGGAACCTGGACTCACCTTTTTCTCACCATCCCTGCCCTGGAAAACCAACAAACAACCAACCAGACAGACAAACAGCTCCTTCTCCCATTTCATTGCACATTCAGAGTGGCATCAACTTCCATCTAGTAGTAACGAAGACATCAAGGCTCATACTTGATTTGTCGTTTCTCTACATTTCCCCACATCTAATCAGCAAATCAACTTTGCTCAGTAATTTAATAACTCTTGTGTTTTTTCCTTACTGTTAGTCTAAACGATTCAGATTCAGATATTTGAATTTTCAAAACCTGGAACATATCCCTAATGCTTCCTCACAATGTATTCTTATTTCCATTTAAACCATTCTCTACCATATATAAAAATATTGCTTTTACTAAAGAGTAAAAGTGATCACACCATACCCTGGCTTTAACTTTAGAAGAGATTTTACCTTTACCTTAAGGATAAAATTCAAATGTTTTATTGTGATATTAAATGTTCCTTATAAATTTGTCTTTATCTACAATTTAGATTAATATCTTAATCTTCACCAAAATGTATCTTATTTTATTCCCATGTGAAACATCTGTCTTCTTTAAACTATTATATACAGTGTCAAACATTAGTTATACACTGTCAAAACATTTCTGCCCTTTAGTATATAACACACTATTCATTCTAGGGATATCACTGCCAATAACTTTGCCCAGTTGCTTATAATTTTGCCCACCTTCTATCTTTAGCATGATGTACCGTGTCCTCAGAGAGGTCTTCCAAGACTATTCTAAGCCAGACATTTTCCGTCTCCCCCCCATAACCTCTATCATAGCATTTAAGATCCTTTATTGTGATACTTAGCTTTTTTGCCTGTGACTCCCAGAAGGCTGTGAAGTGTTTGGAGACAGGGCCTATGTCCTATTCATCTTTGAATGCCTCGTGCACAGCATGGGGCCTCAATTATTGTAAGCACTCAAGTATTCATTGACTGAATAAATGAATAAATATACCTTTTGACCTAAAGTGGATTACTCTTTTCTTGTGACAGGAATTCTCATATCTGCCAGACAAAGAAGTATGTACAAGATCAGTTTCTGATTTTAGGCTCCTCTATTCAGCTTTCCAAACAGCTCATCTTTCTGACACATGAATTCTTCAAACATATTTGCAACATTGCATGACTTTCTTTTATATTCATTTTTACCTTTATGCTATTTTGCCTTAGATTTATTGAGTTCCCAAAGATCCTTCTCCTTCTTACTTTAAAACTGATAGATATTTGTGGATTTTGATCAGTATGTCTCTGAAACGATTAGCTTGTTTTTAAATTCTGGTGGCCTTTATGCAAGAACTATAACAAGTAAATGAAAGAAAGGCAGAGTTTCAAATGAGGTTTCTGGATTCAAGTCAATTCACCTGCACATTTGGAATAGCATAACAAATTCACTCAAACTACTAATGCTACTCAAAATGTAGCATCTTTATATCCTATAACTGCATAATCACTTCTACTGTCATCTCTACTTGGGGAGCTGGGAAAAATAACTTGTTAACTTAATGATCTCAATGTCCTCCAGTTTGAACAGTCACTTAAATTTGCAACCAATTCAGATTCATAGTCCTTTTTTGAGCTGGCTTAGTCTCCTTTTGATGACTCAGTCTTTTCCAGATGAATGCTCAGATTCCCTATACTGCCTGCTCATTTCTTGGATGCCTTTCTGAGTGCTTGGGATAGGAAAGTAGACTTTAGAATTCTGGCTGCAGAGTTATTTTTCTGGTCTGTGCTGGCTTATGCTGATCTGGTCACTGGATTTATGACCACTGATTTGCAACCTGTTCAATCTAGTCCTTGGGACATGTAATGTACACACTGACATAGTCTGTGGACTCATAAATTTGCACCAAAATAAAAATATTTGCTCTCCACCTGTTTGTTCTACCCCAGGGCTCTTCCTGTTGTCCAGCCCTCTCAGCCCTTCTATGGTCCTTCACTGTGGTTTATTGAAATATTTGGAATGGGTGCATGCCCTGTATACAACTTACTGAGCCAGTAATGCTCTGTAAGTTCATTAATTAGGCCACATTTTGCAGCAAATGATATACTTTCTCTCCCAGGACATACTGGATGTGGCTTAGCGGCTTGGAATCTCCAAAACTATACGTTCCAATCCAAGTGTGCCATTATTCATCCTCGGCTGATTGTTTTACTGGGATTTTCTAACATTTTCTTTCTCCTTTGAGTTCCATGGCATGAAACAGGAATGGAGGGTAAAGCACAAAGATGGACATGTCTATCTTTGCCTTTACTGCAGTCCTCTGATATGGAAATCTTTTGCTTTTTCCTCTTCTGGAGAAGACCTCTATTTCATGAAACACTGAGGTGAAACCCTACAATTTTGGTTTCTGGTGTATTATATTACTGGCACACTAAAGACTTTAGAAATTCCCCTTTTCTCTTAATAAAGAATTACTCTTAAAATAACAGTATGGTTATGATTATACAAGAAGCATTTGAGACTTATAGGTAAGCAATTACATGATAGTTCTAGATGGTATCAACTATCTGCTGATATAATCAGTATGGAATTATAAGGCAAAAATTGTACAGCATCCTAGAATAAATGAGTAAACATCTAAAAATATGCCTTCCCTTAACACACATTTTAATGGGTTTTATATCCTTGTAGTAGACACAGTGGTGCCCTTCAAGACAAGGGTACTCATTCTCCCCAGCTTCCGGGAATATTGCCTGCTAATGGTGCAGGACTGAGGCCCTCTTCAACGAGTGACCTTGGCTGAAGGGAGCTGTCTCATCTACGGTTATGCCCCCTCCTTAAGGGGAACCTACAATGATTCTAATACCAATTTCCAAAGCATGGGGAGTTTTTTCACACAATTTTTCCAAGCAATTTTCGGACACCAGATGAATGTCCTACAGTTCAACTCAATTCTGACATCATCCACCTGGAGATAGCATCTGATCCCACAGGTTAAGTGCTCAGTCATACAAGACTGGTCCATCGCCCTCACCCACTTCAGATGCCAATAGCAAGTCCAGATTGTAACCTGTGCTTCTGACCAAGTGGCTATTGATCAGAGGTTCCAATGACCCCCTTACTTCGGTTCAATTAATTTGCTAGAGTGCTCACGGAACTCAGAAAAACATTTTATTTACTATATTACTGATTTATATTATAAGAGAATATCACTCAGGAACAGCCCTATAGGGGACGGTATGTGGGAAGGGGCTTCCATGCCTTTTCCAAGCACACTAGTCTCCCAGCATTTCCGCAAGCTCACCAACCCAGAAGCTCTCTGAACCTTGTCCTTTTGGGTTTTTATGGAGACTTCATTACATAGGCATGATTAATTAAATCATTGGCTACTGGTGACTGACTCAACCTCTGGTCTCTTTTCCTTCCTGGGAGGTCAAGCAGTGAGACTGAAAGTTCCAACCCTCCAATCACATTGTTGGGTTCCCTGGCAACCAGCCCTCATCCTTAGATGCTTTCCATAAACGACCTCATTAACGCAAACTCAAGTGTGGTTGATGGGGGCTTGTTAGGAACATTAAGACACCTTTATCAGTCTTATCATTTAGGAAATCCAAGGGTTTTGGGAGCTCTGTGTCAGAAATTGGGACAGACACCAAATATACGCTTCATCACAACAGCTCAGGGCCCATATTCAATAACTGATTGATGTAGGATATGAAAGTCCAGTCTTTTCATCTCAGTTCTGAATGGCCATCCCAGCTGCAGCTGCCTATAGAATTTAGAGCTTCTGAGGCAATGTACCTCAATTCAACTTCTCCTTCTATAGGACATTACTTCTTTTATTTCTTACAGGTATTGCTCCCAAGAGGTATCCTCAATAAACTGCCTGCAAATAAATCTCCATTTATGAGTCTGCTTCCCAGAAGACCTGACCTACAATAGTTGGAGTGGGGATTTTGGAGCCATATTGATATCCTATTTTGCGGCAACTACATCATAGTACAGTATCTCCTCAACCAATCCTGCTTTCCTCAGTCTCTGACATACATTTTTCCTCAAAGCTATCCCAAAGAATTACCTCATGCACACAAATCTCAGAGTGTTTCCTATGGAAATTCACCCAAGACAATCTAGTAGAAGGAACAAAACAATGTAAAGATAAAAAAATTAAGATAATAATCCCTTAAATTTTCACAGTATTTTTATACTTTGCCTACCAAATTGATATTATAATTTCTGGTTTGAGCTACTTGAGCAAAAGAGCAGAGAAGAGAAGGACAGTGAAGGAGACCAGGTAGCATTATTTGCCAAGGGCTGACCTTTAAATCTATAATGTTGACTTGGATTTCCACTCATTAACCTGTACTTCCTCCTTTGATCTGAGAAACATTTTGATCTTACTACTAAGAAATAAACAGTAAACAGGACCAATTGCAATTCAACCTCTTTATTTCTTGCAAACACATGTACATCTGGTCATGTTGGAAACATTGAAAATCACAAAAGAAGAGAGAAGAATGTCTTTGAGAGTATGTGATGCAAGACTTGGGATAAACCATTCTGTAGCCTGTAGAATATACGAGCACATAGCTTCTGTAAATTAGTAACAAAGAATCAAAAGGAGATAAAGTCTGAGAAAGAAACAGGCAATGGGGAAAGATAAAATAAACATGCATGAAATATGTAAGAAATTAAAACAAATTTACATAATCTACATAGGCAGTAGTAAAAGGCTGATAAAATACTGGAAAAAACAAAAGCTGTCACATCAAAAACAAACTCAAGGAGATTTTCCTGTATTTTTTTTTTTTAATGAAAGAAAAGTGAAGATCACAGATATGAAGGGAAAACTGAAGAATACAAAGATCATTTGTGATTCTGAGTGTCCAGAAAAGAATGACAAAAATACAATAAACGATAGAATAAATAAATCTTTTTGTAACAAAGATAGTCTTTATATGAATATTGACATGAGTCATTCCTGGCAAAATAAAATAAAAAAAAAATGCACCTAGGCTTATTTTTGCAATGTTTGATAACTACTGGGAGGAAAAAGACAATCAGATTATCCTTAGATTTCTTGATGCAACATTATTGTTTTCTGATTGATTTTCAAACATATATCCAAATCTATTATTTTTATTTGCAAAGATATTGCCAAATATGTTAGGTTTTGAAAAAAAAATAAAATCTCTACACTTACTCAAAAGTTTTATTTTAATGTGTGTCCCTCTTGACAATTATAAAACTTAAAAATAGAAGGAAAATATAAAAGCCAGTGATGTATAAACTTAATATATACTGAGAAGTGATATCTAAATAATTCCTTTGAATCTGGTTATAAAACGAAATGTTTAAATGCACTTTCAAAGGAAAGAATGTGTACTGACAAAACAATAATACAATAATAATCCACAGGAATGTTTTATTGAATGCCTACACTATCCAGGCATAAGTTATACTTGTCTTATATAACTTTCACCATGATACTACGAAATACATATTTATATTTCTGTTTTATAGGTTAGTAAATAAAGTTGACAAAGATAATGTTTTCTCCTAATGACCACAAGTTAAAGAATAGGGAAACATGTTTTAAATCATGGGTTGCCTGACAATAAATTCCACAAATACTATATTTTATTCAACTGCTTTATGGGACATACTAACACCCACGCACATAGCTTTTTTTAAAGAACGATATTCTTCACATATGAAAGATTAAAGACAGCATCCTCCTCAACATTTATTAGACACATTTTCGTTAGCTATTGTTAATATCCACACTTTCTCTAATTTCTCTAGTGAAGCAGTCTTACATTATTCTCAATTTCCCCTCTTCTTATACTGGGTGCAATTTATCCTAATTCCCTTCTTCCTAGAGTTTTCCATTCTTTCCCTTTTTCACTTTTTAAATAAGGGCTAATGATATTCTCTTCTAAGGCTCATTGACTTATTCCTAACCAATTAGAATAGAGCCATAGGTATGTGTACCTCCTTGCTCATTTTTTCTACTGCGTATCCTATGAACAGATGATGGAATCAAATTTTTCAAGCACAATATCCATCTATCACTCTGTCCAATATTCTACAATCTTCCCTACTTGGCCTTCAAGGCTATAATCTATTGTTCTCCCAACCCAATTTATCAAGCATACTTCTTGTGAGATCTAAGCCTGAAAGGAATGACATATAATGAAAAGTGCAAGTACTTTGAAGGTAGACACGTCAGAGTTAGAATTTAGAATTCAACATTGACCAGTTGTGTGATATTGAGAAAGTCATTTGAGTGACTTATCCTTTAGTAATTGTGTTTATAAAAATAAATATAGTACCTACATTGTAATTTTTTGTGATGACTGAATTTTATACCTTTCTGAAATGAGTTATCCTAGTGTGGGGCCTTGATAAAAGCTAAATAACTTCCAAATTGAATGCATCTTTCAACTGTGAAAAATTTGCTATTAAAATAATAGTGTGTGTGTGCATGTGTGTATTTTTTACCAACTCAGGAAGTGGGGGCCTAAAGTATTTCAGAAATGTAAGCTGTATGTCAGAAAGATTTATTAAATTACTGCTTTTGTATTAATAGCTGTGTTAATTTTATAATGGTAGAGTATTCAACATACAATGTATAATTTTTGCTGTTTTATCCTGTCATTTTATCTCAGCTGCTTAGGTCTATTTATATGCTAAATAAATAAGTAAATAAATATTTAAATATTAAAATGGAATACTCTCTGTACTTTTGTTGTTACTCTTGCTTTAGCTTTTGACATTTTTACAATTAGGCAGGAAAAAAACATTTATACCACTCAATGTAGCACATTTAAAAGAAGTCACAGTTGAGTTGACAATAACTATTTTGAAATACATGGGTCAGAGCACAATTTCATTTTAAAACTGTCATCTAAGAATACTCAAATGTACCCAATAAAAGCTGGCATTTCATAGCATTATCTACTATTCTAGAAGAATTCTTATTATTGTTCACTTCCGATATGATGTTGAAAGATACTCAGATTCTAAAATCCTGAACTTTACCTGGAAATGAGAACATTTCTCATCATATGGGAAATACTAAACAGCAGTCTTCAAGGGAACAATGGGCATTGAAAAAAATTTTTCAATAGCTTTCCTCCTCCGCTCTGCTTGAAGAAATGTAAAAACAGTGTGAAATTTTTGTTGCACTAATTAAAAACATAAAGGGAAACTCAATAAGTGTGTATAAATAAATCTGTAAGTGAAAATACTCATGTGTGAACTTGCTTGCAGAGGTCCGTATGACATATAGAAAGGTAGGTAGCTAGACAGATTAATAGATAGAGAGATAGATGATAAATAGATAATATTACTAGCAATGCTGCTGATTTCCCTATTGCTTATCATCAGGATCTTTCCTTTTCAGTAAGTAGAATTTCTTATCCTTACTTTGGGAAGAAACAATAGGAGGCCGACTTCTCTGAATTAACAGAGTCCACTGACAGGATCACATTTTTAAAATCTTATGTACTATTTAATGCCTACCTTGTGTTTTAAAAAAAAATTCTCTATGCTATGTAGATAAGATTTGGAAATGCACAAAATCAAGAAAATGGAAAAGAGAAAAGTATTCACAATGTTATGGTCAAAACCAAAATCATTTTAAAAGAATATGTCTACCGTTTGGGGGAGAGATTCATTAAAGAACTGTAAAAATAATAAGAAGAAGAATTTTGTCTCTCTTGTGGGGAAAATGGAATATTTGGGGATATTGCTATATCTTAATACAAAGCTCCATCTTCTCTGAAGGGGCTATTTCTCTTATACTGTATATAGTAATACTAATAAAATCAGTATTTTAATTATGAGTGGTGTTTGTTTCAGCACTGCAATCAGCACAATTCACCAGGCAGCTTTACTTGCCAGTCATTGTAGATACACAGATGAAGACTTTTGCTGTGCCCTCAAGAATCTCGGTTTGAAGAGATACAGATGTGTATCAAAATAGATGCCATTAGAACTTTCACTAGTCATCATATATGAGGCAAAAAAGAAAGCTTTAATGAATTTATAAATACAGAAACAATATAAGGTATTCTTTTATGGAAATCCACCATAATTATAAATGAATAATACAACCTTTGTATATGGAAAATTATAAACTCCTTTTAAAAGAATCATAGGTTAAACTAAATTTCAGAATCTAGAAAGTAAAATATATATCAGAACCTATGACATTTGAATATAGACGAGCTCTGAGGTAAATTATGATAAACTTTTAAAGTACTTGATAAGAAAGAATTAAAACAAAATGAAACAGACTTCTACTACTGGCTAGGATGATTTCACTTGTATCAGACTAATTCTTCTCCCGAGAACAACTATAAAACTAGATAATGCACCAAGAAAAGAAAAACTCCAGCTATTTGAAGGTATAAGAGAGAGATCAATAAATCTAAGACTTGAGGGAGAGAAACAGAAGACTCCTTCGCTATATCTTTTCCTCCCTCAAGTCATTTGCTGATTCTTGATGTGAAATTTTGCGGTGCAAGAGAAAGCAGGAACTTAGAGTTTTCTCAAAAGTATCAGGGGTCCAAAGTTGGAATTCAAGTCAACTAAAGTAGTTAAGTCTTGGGGCCAAGATTAGAGAACCAGATTTCAGGACCAGAGAAAAGGAAACTACAGATATAAGCCTGATCTTTTACATGAATTTAGACCATAATTTGTTGCCAAATTCTAGCTAGGGGCAAGAGACGTAGCAACTAGTGACAAAGCTAGCTTGCAGAGCTCAGGAGGAAAAACAATGGAATATATGGGCTGAACAAAGAACTGTGTACTTGGTCAGCATGCTGGTATTTCTGTCGAGATTTCTGCTGAGCTATAACTTAGGAATAAGGGCTAACTAAGATGAGACATGACTCTTCTCGCCTCCACTCCCACCAAAGGACTTCAAACAAAGGCAATTGCTCGTGGGTTGAATTGCTTATCACCTTACTCTCAGTGCTGTTCATATACGCATTTCTCTTGGGAGACGTGGTATCATTCAGAGGCTCTGTAATTTAACATACATAGTATCCAAAATTAAATATAAAAAATAGAGGCACGTCATGTAACAGAACCTAATGACCAAAAATGAAGAGAAAATAAAAGACAACATAAAGATATCTGAAATAGATTCAGATTTTGTAGTTACCAGATATGTACATGGAGATAACTATGCTTAATATGTTTAAGAAATAGATAAAAGAGCATCTCAGCAGAGACTCTCAATCTATAAAATAGATGGAAATTCTAAAATAAAAATATAACTAAAATTAAAAGCCCAATAGATGGACAGTATAGAATCAATAAAGCAGAAGATCAGAATATTTTCTAGATCAGTAGAAAAAATCCAAAGCAAAGAAGAAAAGAGAAAAAAGTTGAAAAATACAGAAATAAAGCAATTATGGAATACAATTAAAGTTCTAATATACAAGTGATTGAAGTCCTAAACATAGATGTAGGAAAAATAGTATCACAAGTAATATTTGAAGAGACTCTGGAAGAGAATTTACCAACATTGATGAAAATCCTCTACACACAAATTCCAGAAGCCATAAAAATCCCAAGTAGAATAAATCACACACACACACACACACAAACACACATGATACATTAAAGTGTTAAAAACTAAAGACAAGGAAAACAATTTACAAAAAGCTAGATAAAACTACAGGTATTTCTTTCAAAAAATGACATCTTATTTTTATGAGAAATTCTGCAAGTTAGAAGATAAGAGAATGGTATCTTCAAAGTGGAGGAGAAAATACTGTCCACCTAGAATTTGGTACCTGGTAAGAATACCCCTCCCTCTAAAGCATTGAATCCAAAATTTCTGCTTCAAGGGCCCATATTACTAAATTCCAATTGATGCAATTTTATATCTCTGCAAGTTTAATCCCAGCATATTCCTCAGATTTATGTCTAACTAAATTTGAAAAAGCATGAAATTCTTTTGGTGTTTATCTCAGCTTCTCATTGGTCACACTTTTATTCCTCACACTTTGAGGCCTGAAGGGACATGAGTCTAGTTACAGGTCTAAAAGCAAAAAGAGATGAATTACACTATTATATATGTAAAGAAAGTACAACATATCTTGTATAGGATGGTCTATCATACATAAGATGCATACCTTTGCACATGTTTTCATTTTGAAAAGTATTCTAACATAATAGTTGTGATTATCCTGGTATATGAACTTCACGATTAATTAATTTTTTTAAATTATGACATCTTCATTTTATATCTGCCAACCATGAACATAACTTGTGTAAAAAGACAAAAAAAAAAAAAGATGTCATAAATGTGTGTTATCTGTGCAATAAAAATGATTTTTAATAGATAGTATAAACATTTGTCACAGATTTTGAGTGCCACAACCTCACCACATAGAGGGAGACGTAGGGACAAATGGTGGGCTTCCGTTGACACAGGAATTGAATATTAGCAATGTATATATATATATATATATATATATATATATATATATTTTTTTTTTTTACAATTTCAGTTTTCCCAGAATGTAAGACTCAACTTAGGGAAGGAACACTTCATCACTAAGAGTGTTGAAATAGGGCCAACATACCTTTCATTATGAATGTCAGTGGGTAGAACATGGATTCAACTGCACTAATTTACACACACAAAATTAGGTTTTTGTTTTTTTGTTTTTCTGACGTTTCTTCTCTTTCTTTTTTTTGTTTTGGTCTTTCCAAGTTAAATAAGGCCACAGCTCCTGGAATTATCAGGCTGCAGAGAGCATAGGATCCCTATGGAAAGTGTAGGAAACATTCATATCCAAAAGATGATTCAGAAAGGGAATGGAAAATTGAATTCAATCTTGGCAAAAGAGATCCCTAAGTATTTTGAAATATTTTAGCAGCAGTTTTTATTGAGGAGAGGACAAATGGGAAAATGGGTTTAAATCAAATTATGCTGGGGACCAGTCTGGTGGTATAGTGGTTAAGTTCACATGCTCTACTTTGGCAGCCTGAAGTTCACAGGTAGGGATCCTGAGTGTAAATCTACACATCACAAATATGGCACCCCACATACAAAATAAAGGAAGATTGCCACAGATGTTAGCTCAGTGACAATCTTCCTCAAGCAAAAAGAGGAAGATTGGCAAAGATGTTAGCTCAGGGCCAATCTTCCTCCTCAAAAAATACCCCAAAAACAATTAAATTAAATTGGGCTGGATTACAATAGGCAAAATATCTGGATATTTTAGGGCGATATCATTACGCCTAGAATTTCTTTCACTTAGTTGCCACACATCGTGCTTATAAACTGGGGACACCAACACACTATAGTTGAATAGCCTTTTTGTTTTTTAGTATAAAATTATGATTTGAGTTCATGGCAGAGAGATTATCACATACCTTTTATAATAGGTCCCATAATATGTTTTGTGTAAGCTCTGTTTCATAAAATGGCTTATCTGTGCAGGTAAATGTTCATATTTTCTGCAGTCATAAAAAATGTCAAAAAAGCAAAAACAAAACAATACTTCTTAGAAAGAAGAGGGCATATATGGGATTTATTACAAAAATATAATGTATAGGTTTTATTTTTTCTATTGTGAGTACAAGAAAGGAGATTTGTCAGATTAATTCCCAGCTTTTTGCAACCCCAATAACGAACACCACTAGGCACATTTCCACTTACATAAATGGTTTCTTTGTGTTCAATCCTACTGCTTCTTTATTCTTCATTTCAGTGAAGTTAGCAGTGAAGCTCCTATAGGCAACAATGCAATGTCTCCTGGGGCATGTTGGTGCTGTTCAACAGGAAGTGTTAACACAGCCTGTTTTCATGATGCAAACACCTGGGAGAATATGGCTTTGGAACACTCTCCAATGTTCCAAATAAATAACAACTTAAGGTTTTTCCCTAATAAAAAAACACACCTCAGGAAAAGAGTTTGACGTGTCAGTATCTTTCCCCTTTACTATCGCATCACGTTTGTGAAGACATAATAAGTAGTCGTAATAGAAAAAGGGTAGTTAGAATAAAATAAAGTGGTCCATCAAGTACTCAGCCCAAGTTTATTACTGCAATGGACTTAGGTTATAATTACCAACACAGGACAGAATAACCATAAGTTATTTTTATGTAAAAAGCATATTATACTAAGCCAACATAATAACACAGTTTTTATGTACCACAATAATTACATTGAAGAATCACACAAGTACATTTTCCTAAAAGAAGAAGGTAGGCGTTGAAAGCTACTATAGAATTTTACAGTTGCAATGAACAAAAATAATTGTCATGGCAAAATAATCAAAGTGCATTAACTTTTATTGCAATGCTTGAGAAAGATTAAATAATAAAATTAAAAAATACTTATTAAATAATAAAAAGGTTTTACATCTGTTTAATGTCTTTATTTTGAAACTTTTTTCACAGAAATTGTTCATCATCCTTCACTAGTGGTATGTGGGAGAGTGTTTCCGTTCTTAAGAATGTTTTTCTGAAATATTTCAGTGAATTAATATAGGAAAAAATGACTTTAAGGTGAGTGTAAATTTAACTATCTACCTTATAAAATTCTAATTAAGATTTTATCTCAAGTCACTCTGATTTTATCTCTATATTTGATTTTACATTTGGAAGCTTATAGAAAACTCAAAGGTTATCACCGGTTATTTAATGTCTGTAACTAAATAAAGCAAATTATATTAATTCACATTTGAAGGCAAATGACAGACTGTTACAAAAGAACACGGGGTCAGGGATATAACTTATAGAAGCAAGCCATTATACAGGGACAACATGGAGAGAGTTATGACTTCATGTAAGGCCTATTTATAAAAATTCCTGGCCATACATTGATAGGCCATATTGATCATGAGGACAACTACTGATATAAAGTAGTTGAATATATTGAATAATAACCAGGGAGTTTTATAAATGTAAGTCAGAATAAAAAATTCTCTAAATTTAACTATCAGTAATACCTATTCTCAGGCAGAAAGACGGTTGAAGAACCAGACATGATAATTAGATAAAGGACTGCACTATTTAGACATTCTTGAAACAACCAAATGGAGGGAAGTCCTGGGATAAATTTTGGGAAGATGTATAAAATACCTAAAATTTCACAGAAAAGGGCTGATGGGAATGCATGACTTTGCAAGTTCAAGAATGTGTGGGTGTGGGACTTGTCTGCTTTATCAGAGAATATCATGGGACGTACGCAGTTTCTCCTGGGAGATGATGCAATGTATTCTGCTGGCTTTCAGAACGTGAAATTGTCTATTTGTATACTTGTTAGATAATATCTATGGGAGCCAGTCACATTGATTGTGCCTTCTGGTCCTTGACGTGGCTCAAGAAACCCCATCCAAAATGGCAAAGGATGGTGGCAGCAGCCATAGCTGAGGCCAGTTTAATTAGAGCTGAAACGTACCTTGACAATATTAATTTCCTATTTTGTAAGATTTTTCGTATATTTAAAATATAATCAACATGATGAAATATGTCACATTATACTTTACTGACTTATTTATTCTCAATTTCCCACACCACTAGATTAACCAAAATAGTAAAATTACAGCAATATCAAAATAGTAACATTTCAAGGAAATAAATACACAATCACAGTATGTTAAGATATCCATTTACTATCCACTACCTATATGGCTTCTAAAATCTTCCAAAGGTGAAAGGGCAACAGTTATTGAAATGGAAATGGTGAGGAGGAGTAAAGTATTTTGAACCATGTCTATACCACAAAATACATGATAAGTTAGTAAGAGAGAGCCCATAGGAAAAACCACTGTGCGTTCAATTCCAGGTAGTATACTAAAATTAGTAACCTCATTGCTTTCCACATTTAAGAAATAGAAGTTAATTCATTAAGTCTGAAATAGTCTATCTGCATTCCCATCCATGATTCCTTTTTATTCTGACCATATAAGTTTACACTTCCCCTTTCACCCATTTTCTCATTTCAGATTCATTCAAGTTTTGAATATATGAGCAAACATTTATTTTCTCAGCTTTTTCATAACTGGACATTCTTTAAAGAAACACAATATTACTTCTTTTTCTTGCTTCACCAATAGTACTGTTGCTATGCCTATCCCAGCAAGAAAATGTCTTCATTGTGGCAGGGAGGTGGGAAGGAAAGAATACTCTGGAATAAAAGAACGACTAAGAAGTTTTGGTCATATGATTATGTGCATGGAGCAACTACTATTTCCTTAAAGCACACTCAGGAGTATAAAGAATTATCACAGTTTGATGATATGAATTATTTAAAAATACTTTAAATGCATTTTTCCTGAAACTCTTCCTCTTACTTTTGTAATTTTTTTGGTATTGGTACCAATAAATCATTTTTATAGAGGTGCCTAAATACCAGATCCTGTGGTAACCATTCACTGTAAATATTTTTAATTTTATCAGGAAAAAATTATTCAAAGATGTAGTGAATTTATTTAAAATTATTTCCATCAATAAATTTATGAATTCTACACAACAGGGTATGAAAACTGAAATTTGCATTTCATGTCAATATAGACAAGGGTTATCTCTCCATTAACATTACATTTGTCTACACATCTAAAAAGAAACCAAGGGTTTTGGAATTGAAAATAAAATATTTTATTTTTTATTTCAACAAATGTTTATTGAGGATCTACCTTTGCAGGCAATTTGTTAAGTTCTAGAACTAGCAGTGAACACAATGGGGTGGAGAAGTGGACACCCCTGCCTGTAGTGGATGCAACAGAAGATAGAAAAATAGAATATTCCAGATTGTTATCAACATTTAGGAGAAAACTAAATCAAGAAAAGGTAGCATGAATTTTAGAGTAAGGGCAGGGGTTCAAATATGAACAAATACACATGAAAGTTGTGAGAAAGCTGACCAAGAGTTTATCTGAGGATAAGCACTCAGGCAGGAGGAACCGTAAGTGTGAGACTAGTAAGAAGGCAGGTGTGGCTGAGAGGAGAGCATGAGGAGAGAGGAGTGGGCTATGAGATCAGAAACACAACAATGCTTTTAAAATATGATTGAAATGGGGTGTCATTAGAGGGCTTTAAGAAAAAGGATCCAATTCAAATTATATTTTATCAGAATCACTCTGCTGCTGAGTTGAGAAGAGATGGAAGGATAGGAGTTCATGGTGAGAAGGATGGGCAGAGACTCAGTTAAGACTCTATTACAATAATCTTGTGAAATAGGAAGATGGCTTATACTCTGGTGATAGCATCATGGTGGTGAAAAGTAGCCAAATTATTATTATAGTTTGAATTTCCTTCTAATGTAAGAAAAATAAGTCTGATTAACCACCTATATTCTTGAGCAAAATTTATCTAACATAAGCTTCAGTAAGTATAAAGATTATGAGGGTTAAATAGAAAAAATGTGCTTAGACTTTGAAAAAAATGCATGTCTACCTTTCTCACAATGAAACACATTATGAAGAGGGCTTGGGAAAATCTCTATTCAAACGCACTGCCAATCTCACAATCAAATACAAAACTTGCAAGAGATAACCTAGACATGACTGATCTGGACATCAGTTCAACTGTTGCAGTCCCTATTTTCCTACATTTTACTTGATGAATTATTTTCTTTTCAGGAAGATTAGCCCTGAGCTAACATCCACCCACAGCCCTCCTTTTACTGAGGAAGATTGGCCCTAAGCTAACATCTGTGCACATGTTCATCCATTTTATATGTGGAATGCCTGCCACAGCATGGCTTGATGTGCCCAGGTCCGCACCTGGAATTCAGACTGGTGAACCCCAGGATGCTGAAGCGGAGTGCATGAACTTAACTTCCATGCCACCAGGCCAGCCCTTGATAAACTATTTTAATTAAAGCATAGCGTACATAAAACATTGAGCAGAGTAAAAAAAAAAAAAAAGAAAGGGGCCAGCCTGGTGGCACAGCAGTTAAGTTCACACATTCTGCTTATTGGTGGCCTGGGGTTCACTGGTTTGGATCTCGGGTGCAGAAATGGCACCACTTGGCATGCCATGCTGTGGTAGGCGTCCCACATATAAAGTGGAGGAAGATGGGCATGGATGTTAGCTCAGGGCCAGGCTTCCTCAGCAAAAAGAGGAGGACTGGCTGTAGTTAGCTCAGAGATAATCTTCCTCAAAAAAAAAAAAAAATTGAGGAGACTGATGTCAGCAACATGGCAGAGTGAGGCAGAGTGAGGCAGAGTGAGCTGTTCCCTTTATCTCTCTCTCTTCAAACTATAACTAAATGGATATTCATCGATCAGTGGAAGAAAGTCACATAGCACAACAGGATGTCTCAGAGACCAGCACAGCTATACATCTGAAGGTGGATGGACTACCCCAGGGGAGGTAGTAGAGATAGATGAGCACTCTCTAGCCCCCTGGCAGGTGTGTGTATGTGCAACTGCTCTCCTGGCTGGCACGAGCACCAATAATAATGCTGCAGCCTCAAGGGTGGGAGCATGGCTTGTTGCAACTGTGGGAAAAGGTGATGGCAGCCCTGAGCCCCCATATTATAACTTTCCTGTCTGGTGGGAGAGCCCACAGTGCCACTGTAGTACCAAGGAGTGGCTCAGGCTTGACCCCACGGGGAAGCCCCACCCACCAAGCACAGCAGCCAGTGCCACAGTAAGAAGAGAGGTGGCAGTCCATCTGTGCATCCAGGTGAATGATTTCCTGGCTGACATGAAAACTCACAGTACCACTGCAGGCCTGAAGGTGGAAGCAAACCTTGGTGTGACTGTGGGAGCAGGTGGTGAAAGCCCTGAGCCCACGCATGATCTTTTTCTTGTCCAGTAGGAGAGCCTGCAGTGTCACTGCAGTCCCAAGGAGTCACCCAGGCTCGAACCCCATGAGGAAGCCCCTCCCATCAAGTTCAGCGGGCAGTGCAACCATGAAAATAGGCAACAGCAGGTCTACGCACCTAGGTGAATCCTCTCCTGGCTGACACAAGCACCTATAATAACCCACAACCTCCAGCAGATGGGGTGAGATCAGAAACACAGCTTCTGCGTTGCCCTAGCAGTAGCAGGTGGAATCTGTAAACTAATACTAGCACAAATGCCCTGGAAAAAGATTAGTTCATCAAACACCATGAGAAACTACAGCAACAATTCAGAGGAGAAGGAGGATGACAGTTCTCCAGAAACAAATCTGGGAGTCACAGAAATTTACAATCTAAATGACAGAGAATTCAAAATAGCTGTTGCAAAGAAACTCAATGAGTCGCAAGAAAACTCAGAAAGACGCTTCATTGAGCTCAGGAATAAAATTAGTGGACAGAAGTAATACTTCAAAGAGATTGAAACTATTAAAAGAGATAAGCAGAAATTCTAGATAGGAAGAACACAATTAATGAAATAAAAATTACCAGAGAATTCTTAAAAAGTAGAGCTGATGTTATGGAGGAAATAATTAGTGACTTAGAAGATAGAAATATAGCATTGCTTCAAGTGGAGGAGAAGAGAGAACTAAGATTTTTTAAAAATGAAGGAATTATTCAAGAAATAGACTGCGTTAGGAAAAGCAACATAAGGATTATAGGTATTTTAGAGGGAGAAAGGAGCAGAGGGCTTGTTCAAAGAAATAATAGCTGAGAATTTCCCAAACCTGGAGAAAGAATTGGATTTATGAATAAACGAAGCCAATGGAACTCCTAATTACATCAATACTAAAAAAACTTCCCCAAGTGATATAATAGTAAAACTGGCAAAAGTCAATAACAAAGAAAAATATTAAGGGCAGCAAGGCAGAAGAAACTAACTTATAAGGGAGCCTCTATAAAGCTTTTGGCAGATTTCTTGGCAGAAACCTTACAGGCTAGGAGAGCAGGGAATGATATTTTCAAAATACTGAAAGATAAAACTTTCAGCCAAGTATTCTCCATCCAGTGAAACAATCCCTCAGATATGATGGATAAATAAAAGCTTTCCCAAGTGAACAAAAGCTGAGGGAGTTGATTGCCACTAGATATCCCTTCCAAGAAATGATCAAGGATGTCCTCATACCTGACACAAAAAGGCAAAGGTCTACAAAGCTTTGAGCAAAGATATAAATAGACAGACAAAATAAGAAAATGGCAGCTCTCTTTCAGAAGAGGGAATCAAATACTTAATTATAATTTAAAAGACAAAGGGAAGGAAAGCATCAAAAGTAACTATAAACACTTCAATGTAGTCACAAACTCACAAGACAAAAGAGAACAATTCATACTAACAAATCAGAAGGGGAAGAGGATGGAAATTGAATCTGCTTAGTCTAATGGAGATAAGAGGCTATCAGAAAATGGACTATTTCACCTATGAGATTTTTTATACAAAGCTCACAGTAACCACTAAACAAAAAATCAGAGTAGAGCCACAAGCCATTAAAAAAAAAAAAGGGAAAAATGAGAATCTCCACAATGAAATGGCAGTCAGAGATACAAAAGAAGATGGGGTTGGCCCAGTGGTGTAGTGGTTAAGTTCACGTGCTCCACTTCAGTTGCCCCAGGTTCACAGGTTCAGATCATGGATGTGGACCTATACACTGCTCATCAAGACATGCTGTGGCAGCATCCCACATACAAAATAGAGGAAGACTGGCACAGGTGTTAGCTCAGAGCCAATCTTCCTTACCAAAACAAACAAAAAAAGAAATGCAAAGGAAGAGAAACAGTAGAAACATAGACCAACTGGAAAACAAGTGATAAAATGGCAGTATTAAGCCCCCATATATCAATAATCACTCTAAATGTAAATAGATTGAATTCTCCAATGAAAAGACACAGAGTGGCTGGATGGTTTAAAAAACAAGAATCAACCCCATGCTGCCTCCAGGAAACACATCAGCTCTAAAGACAAACACAGCTTCAGACTGATAGGATGGAAGACCATACTCCAAGCAAATGGTGAACAAAAGAAAGTAGGTATTGCTATACTTATATCAACAAAGCAGACTTCAAGATAAAAAAGACAATGAAAGACAAAGAGGGGCAGCATATAATGATAAAAGGAGTTTCCACCAAGAGGACATAACACTTATGAATACATATGCACCTAATACAGGAACACCACAGTTTATAAAGTAACTATGTACAGACATAAAGGGAGAAACTAACAGCAGCACAATCATAGTCGGCAGTTTCAACATCCCACTTACATCAATGGATAGATTTTTCAGATGGAAAGCCAACAAAGGAAATAGTGGATTTAAATGATACACTTGATCAGATGAACTTAATAGATACATAGAGAGCATTCCATCTACAAACAGCAGAATACACATTCTTCTCGAGTGCACATGGAACATTCTCAAAGATAGACCATATGTTGGGAAAGAAGGCAAGCCTCAATAAATTTAAGAAGATTGAAATCATATCAAGCACCTGTCTGACCACAACACTAGAAATAACTACAAGAAAAAAGCTAGGAAAGTCACAAATATATGAAGACTAAAAAACACGCTACTGAAAAATCATTGGATAGATGAAGAAATCAAAGGAGAAATTTAAAAATACCTGGAGAAAAATGAAAAGGAAAATACAACATACCAGTTCTTATGGGATGCAGCAAAGTGGTTGTAAGAGGGAAATTCACAGCAATAGAGGCTCATCTCAACAAACAAGAGAAATCTAAAAAAAGGATTCTTAAATGACACCTAACAGAACTAGAAAAAGAACAAAGCCCAAAGTCAGCAGGAGGGAAATAATAAAAATTAGAGCAGAAATAAATGAAATAGAGACTAAAAAAAAGCACTAGAAAGGATCAATGAAACCAACAGCTGGCTCTTTGAGAAGATAGACAAAATTGACAAATGCTTAGCCAGACTCATCAAGAAAAAGAGAGAGGGCTCAAATAAAGAAAATTAGGAATGAAAGAGGAGAAATTATAGGAATAATCTAGGATAATTACAGGAGAAATACAGGCAACTGCAGAAATACAAAGGATTATAAGACAATACTATGAAAAACTATATACCCACAAATTGGATAACGTCAAAGAAATGGATAAATTCTTAGACTCATACAACCTCCCAAACTGAATCAAGAAGAAACAGAGAATCTGAATAGACCAATCACATGTAACGAGGTTGAAACAGTAATCAAAAACATGCCGAAAAACAAAAGTCCAGGACCAGATGGCTTCTCTGGAGAATTCTATCAAAGATTCAAAGAAAATTTAGTACCTATCCTTCTCAAATTGTTCCAAAAAATTGAAGAAGACAGAACACTTCCTAACTCATTCTATGAGTCCAACATCACTCTGATACCAAAATCAGACATGAACAACACAAAGAAGGAAAATTACAGGCCAATATTGTTGATGAACATAATGCAAAAATCCTCAACAAAATACTGGCAAACCAAATACAGCAATACATTAAAAGGATCATACACCATGATCAAGTGGGATCTATATCAGTGATGCAGGGGTTGTTCAACGTTAGCAAATCAATCAATGTGATATACCACATTAACAGAATGAGGAAGAAAAATCACATGATCATCTCAACAAATGCAGCAAAAGCATTTGCCAAAATCCAACACCCATTTATAATAAAACCTCTCAATGAAATGAGATGTTGCATGCATAAGGTTCAAGAGTATTTACTTCTGGTTTTAAATATATTAAATATTAGAGTACACCAAAAATACACCAAATAAATGTGAGGTAATGAAAAAACTGAGGAAAATATTTATGTAGTAATCAGAGTCCAACATGCTAATATTATTCACAGGTGATTATAGTGTGTCCAATGAAAGATGCGAACATTCAATCCATGGCTAAAAATAGAGAAGAGCCCTGCTAAGCTTCAGGACAAAGTAAAGAGGTTCAGAAAAAGACACAAAGGGAGTTAATTCCTACTGCTTCCATTCACGTGCTCAGAAAGTAAATGAAGCAATGTCTTCTCCAATGTCTTTGCCCTATCTTTATCTACCAACATCTCCAGTTCCTGGAGGCAAGAATTAACAGTGGTTGATTGTGGGAAAAGGCAGAAATCCTTCTCAAACCTCCAATCTGATTGGGAACTATTTGGGAGTGAGCAAACAACTTAGTCAGATATAACCTGAAACCAGTTTTGACAAGTTTCCCTTTTTTCTAGATGGTTATTTGAAGATATTGTGACAATTGGCTTTATGATGCAAGAGGAGAGAGGAAAATATGACAGTGTTAAAAGAACTGAATATGGATCTATTCAATATATGCCTAGGGTTAATTCAACAAGTCAGATATTGACCTAGATATCTGATAGAGAGAAATTTTGAAACATATTAAAAACTCACCAAATTAAAATGGAAGGATTACTTTGATTGTTAATAGTGAGGAGGCCCTTGGGAGGAGTACAGAAAGTAGACTTTCTTTCTCTCTCTCTCTTTGTGAATACATTGGTGTCGTATCTCAGGTTTTGCTCTGAAATACTTTTGGAAAAAGACACAAAGATATCTGAATTCTATCCTCATTGAATTCATTATATGAAGGATTGTATTAGGCAATGGAAGAAGATGACTAAAAAAGATTTTCTGAGGATCTAACATAAAACACGGAGATTATAGTTAGCAACACTGTATTATATAATTGAAATTTGCTAAGAGAGTAAAATTGAAATGTTCTCACCAGAAAAAAAAAAGGATAAATATGTGAAGTGATGAATGTGTTAATTAACCAGATGGTGGGAATCTTTTCACAATGTATACGTATATCAAATCACCACAATGTACACTTTAAATGTCTTCAAATTTATTTGTCAACTATACCTCAATAAAGCTGAAAATAAGAAGAAATTTTCTGAAGGGGAGGTGGGGGTTTTAAGCAACACTACACAATGCCTTTAAACATTTCTGATTAGTACTTCCTTGAGATGCCAAGAAAGACAATTCTGTAGGGACAAGTAAGTGCAATAATTATGCACTCAATGAGGTGTTTCTACTAACAAATCCTGAAATTTCCCTAGAGGGACAACATCATGAAATCCCTGATCTTTGCATTTAGGCACGTAGTTTCTTGTCTAACATGCAGTTACCTAATAATAATGCTGGGCACACACACACACACACACACACACACACACATACATAACACACTCACACAAATACATGTGAAGGGAAAAATAAATGATACATTCCTCCTGGGCTAATAACTTATTGACTGTTCAGAGCCAAGGGAAAGGTCGATTTAAGAAACAGAGGGGGATTCCTTTGATTCTGTCTACAAATCAATCACGGTGTAAGAAAAGATATCCTGTAGAACACATATTAAGAAGAAAAAAACATTTATGAGACAACTTGACCATGAATCTATTTGCCATTTTAATGGAACTAAATAGCCTACTAAACTAACTCAAAGAAGGTGAATAAAATGAAAGAGTCCAATCTTTGGGACAAGAACCAATAGGTATTATTGTTACCTAGGATGATAACATAGCTGAAGTATAGCAGGATATCAAAACTATGCCTTCTAACGTTCCCAGTCCAGACAAAAATGATGTATCATTCTTTCTCTAACATCATCCCCAGAATACTTTTGTTTCCTGGCTTTCTCTTTGCTTGGATTGATTATTTGATCTACATGGTCCTAACCCTCAGAGGTCCAGAATTATGTTTAAATAACCATATCAAAATCTAATCATGAACTTAAGAAATGCACCTGCACTTCAATGTTACCTTTCATTAAGGTACTCTAAGGCTCCTAGGCTCTTCTTGGTTGTGACAGTATCTCTGACTTCCCTTGTTTTTATTTATCGCAGTAATGATTCATGGATATTTATTTTATACTGTTTCAATAATCAAATAATACTTTATTATTGTGTTGCACAAACTGTCCCAGTTTTAGCCAATGGAAGCTTTTTCAGTTGGCTCCTATGTCTCTTTGACATAACTTCATGGTTTTATGTGTGCATGTGTTTTTGTGTATGGGGTGCCTGTGTATACATACATGTGCTTTTGAACATTTTATGAATTTCTGACACTAAAATTTGCTCCAGGCTTATTTTGTGTATTGCCTACCCTAATCTTAGAATCAGCCATTTTTATAAGGAGTCCTGGTTCTTTTTCTTTTTGATTTATTATTTTTGATTGATTTATTTTTTTTTGGTGAGGAAGATTGTCCCAAGCTAACATCTGGGCCAATATTCCTCTATTTTGTATGTGGGATGCTGTGACAGCATGGCTTGATGAACAGTGTGTAGGTCCGTGCCCAGGATCCAAGCATGCAAACCCCAGGCCGCTGAAGCCAAGAGCAGGAACTCAAGCACTACACCATTGGCTAGCCTATATTTATTTTTCATACAGTTAAATACGCCTATATTTTATGGTATCAGTATTAATAATATGATATTACCTAATAGTAGTATAAATTAAGAAGATTAAGCTCTACATAAACACATGGGTTAGTATTTCAGAAACTTTCTTGTTTTTTAAATAAATATACAGCAAATTAAAGTATTTTTTTATTTAGTCTTATCTTTGGGGTTTACTAAAGGAAAAATTGAAGATCTGATCCTTTATTCTCTTACAAAGATTCCATAGAACCATATTTTTATATTCCCTACCATGATTGTAGTTTAAATGTTGAGTTTATTGAGAAATTTTATATATTTTGGTGTCTATGCGGAGACAAAGAAAAAAATCACATAATTGAAATATTTAATAGGAAAATAAGCATTTCATTATCTGCCCAACTTACTCTTTTTACGTTTCAAAAAATATAAATAATTAATGCAAATTAGGGAAAATTAAGATAACAGCTTGGTCTTTCATTCCATTATAATAGATAAATTTATGGGTGGATGGGAAAAGCAGTAGGGGCGATAATTATCCTAGAAGGTAGTGGTCAGGTTGACATATTAAACAAGACAGTCCAGTTTTTTAAAAGTTTTGTTCCAGAGTGAAAATTCTTACAACGCCAGTCAGATTTTTAATATGACCCAAGAGAAAACTAATGGGAAATTGTTTTTCTCTTGAGGAAGAGATAGCGTTCAGACACAGACCAAAAGTAGAGAAATGCGAACATCACAAAAATCCAAATTATTGTTTTATTCCATTTGGAAATTAAGTGAAGCTGGTATTTTTCTTCACTGAGGAGAGTAAGGAACCATACCATATTGTCTGCATTTGAAAGACATAAATAAAATATTATGAATTTGCAGTGTTAATTATACTTTTGGACATAGATTAATGGATATAATATCACGTGTTACTTGTTTTTTTCAATAATTTTCTGAGTTTTCTGGTAGGCGTCCCACATATAAAGTGGAGGAAGTTGGGCATGGATGTTAGCACAGGGCCAGTCTCGTTCAGCAAAAAGAGGAGGATTGGTGGCAGTTAGCTCAGGGTTAATCTTCCTCAAAAATAATAATAATAATAATAATTTTCTGAGTTTTAAAAATAATTTTGAGGAAACAACAATTTTCAGATAAAGACTTCTTTCTATTGACTGGCTGGTGTGGAGGAAATATTTTCTCAATTTAGAATAATTGGAATTATTTGTTTCTGTGTGTAGAGGGGGAGAATGAGGAAGGAAGGGAGAGGCAGAATTCATGTATGCATTATATATTCTGAATATTATTTACAATTTTAACTATGATTACCATAGTAATTTACTGTATATATTTACCATAGTGAATATAAAGCAGCAACTTTTCTTTGGTTTATGCCATAGAAACCATTGGAGAAATAAAGTATGAAAATATCATTGCTACTATTATTCTGGTCTAAGGATTTTCTTTACTGTCTATTATTACTGTTGTTTCAATAAAACATTAGCTGGCTTCTTGTGGATAACAAGCAGAGTTCTTCATCCTTTGCTCAATCACATCTTTTTTATCCTCTTTACCTCTCAACCTAAAGACAGAAACTACTGTACTGATCATTAAAACGTCATCTTAGACCAGAACCCGGTTACCAGAATAATTTTAAAAGTATCAAGTGACAATGGCAATGACTTTTATTGATAGTAACTGTGATGATGGTGACTATTACTTATTCACCAATCTTAAATGTCCAGAACTGTTGTAGATTCTGTTTTTTTGTATTAGCTGTAGCACTCTCAATAATTGTGACTAAAGATATACTAGGTTGTGATACAATAAAAATACCAAAATATCAGAGGCTTAAGAAACAAGGCTTAGTTTTTACTTGTTCTATGTCTGTTGAGGGTTGCTTGGGTTTCCTCTGTGTTGCCTTCTCTCTGGGACAAAGCTACTCTCTGGAATAGCTACTATGTGTAACATTGGTTGTTGTTATCTCAGAGAGAAAGATATCTTTCACTGATCTATTTCCAGCAGTTAAATTCCCTAGCCCAGGGGGATGGATAGCACTAGGCTTGCAATCTATGGACCAGCACTGGTTGCCTGGCCCCACTTAGCCAGCAATATGAGGAAGCACAATGATATGAGAAATAAAAGCCAGAAGCAAAAGTAAACTCATGTCCATCTCACTTCCAATTAGGTTCCTTCACACCAAACCATGCTACTTTAAGCAGTTCTGGTAAAACCAGGCAGGGGTGACAAGAATCAAACGCCAATTTACTTAGAAAATAAAACAATGTGCTCATGAATCAGCATTCTACACCTGATACCTGGACAAATAATTCTTCAAAACTACCTGTGTTCAATTTATTCTGAGTTGGTAACCGTTTATAAATAAGCATAAATATTTAATGGTTAGGAGCCACCCACTTAAAATTAATGAACATGAAACGCCTTGATTTAATCAGCTCATTTAACATCTCTAAAGGGAAAAGCAAGTATTAGTAGAATTTTTGAACCAGACATATGTGTTGCTTTCAGACCTTCTCTAGCTTTCTATAAATATCAAGAAATGCCATATGACTATAATATTAATTTAAATATATATTAGAAACCACTATGATTAGTGATAGATATGTAAATAGATAGATCATCTTCTCATAATGTGACACCTTAAAATGGATAGATTGTGGCTATTTTCAGAACTGCAACTCAGGTTAAACCCCAGTGTCTGCATTCAGATTATACAAAAAGTTTGGGGGATTAAATCTCTGAAGATAAATGAGCCAGAAATATCCATTCTTGCCAACACCACCATTGGATCCCTTGGGGCACAAATACATTATATATTTAGAACAAGTTATTCAGATGGACACATGGATGATACAGGTAAAATGCCGTTCTTCCTCCTCAGGTGAATTATGGCTTTTTTGTTTTGTTTTGTTTTGTTTGAGGAAGATCAGCCCTGAGCTAACACCTCCTATCAATCCTCCTCTTTTTGCTTAGGAAGGCTGGCCCTAAGCTAACATCCATGCCTATCTTCCTCTACTTTATATATGGGATGCCTACTACAGCATGGCGTGCTAAGTGGTGCCATGTCCACACCCAGGATCCGAACTGGCGAACCCCAGGCCGCTGAAGAGGAAAGTGCGAACATAACCGCTGTGCCACTGGGCTGGTCACTGAATTATGGCTTTTTAAAGGGTAAACTCAGGATCCTGATGTGTCTACTATCTAAGTGTGTATATTCGTCAGGAGTAACAAATCAGGACGGTGTGAGGCAACAAGTTACAGAATCCTACTCCTGGTGACAGAAAAAAGTCAGGCTTGATTTTCCCACGTGAGAAGTCTGGAAAAGAGCCCTTGCTGCATTTGGCAAGGCTGCTCTATGATAGCACAGCTGCCAGGGGCTTTCTCTGACGCTTATAATACGGCCGCTGTGGCTCTGACCATCCACTGTTAAAATCAAGGAGCTCGAGGGAAGGACATGACCAGTTATTTTTGTCTCTTTTAAATATTTTTCAGGAAAGTAAAGCCTTCTCAAAACTGCTCTAAAGTCATTTAATTTATGTATCTATGGGAAAATGGAGTTACATGACCCAATCAAGGGATGCTGATAAAATGAGCAAAGAATGGTAAAGATTGTTTAGACCAGTCATAACACTTTAACTGGGTCTGGACACGAATATCGCTCTGTTAGCCCACAAAACAGAGATGTGGATTTGACAGACAACTGTCAGATATAACTTGAATGTCCATTGTCTTGTCACAGATTTATGCACAGAATACTAATGTACTTATTTTCAAAAGAAGATAAAACCTGAAATGAAAAGTGACACATCGTTGCTTCTGTCTTATTCTGTTTGTTAGAAGAGAGTTGCTAAATCCAGCCCACCATCAAGGGGAAGGAATTAGACAAAGAAGAGAATACTTGAAGGCAAGGATTACTTAGGGCCATCGTACAGGCTGCCTACAACACCAGCAATAATGTCTTCTTCTTGAAAACAGCATATAATTGAATCTAAACAATATACCAAAATTCGTTACCTTTTAGTAAGGCAATTAACCTCCTTTACAAATGTGATGATTACTTTGTGATGATATATTTCTCATTTAGGCAATTCTTGTTTATTTAGTAGATTTACTGAGTTTCTTCAGCTTTTGATGGATTTATTGATTTTTTTCCTATATTTTTGTAATATTCTGTATTCTATCATCTTAATAATTACTATACATTTTTTCCAAAGCTATTTATATTAAAATGATTTGGAAGATACCATGTTTATATCAGATCCCCCCAAAGAGACCCTTCCCTTTCCATCTTCCCATTCTATTGCCTCATCCTTAAATAAGAATTTGATTCAAATCATCTGATAATTTTGTGCATAACTGTTATTTTATTACTGAGCTTTGACATTATCTTCTAATTAGAAATCCTTTCTTTTGGTGAGGAAGATTGGCCCTGTTCCAATCTTCCTCTTTCTGCTCGAGGATGACTGTCACTGAGCAAATAACGGTGCCAATCTTCCTCTGTTTTGCATGTGGGACACCACGACAGCATGGCTTGATAAGTGATGTGTAGGTCCATGCCAGGGATCTGAACCAGTGAACCATGGACAGAAGAAGTGGAGTGCGTGAACTCAACCAGGATGCCACCAGGCCAGCCCCTAGAAAACGCTTTTTCTTTTTTTAGAAGTATAGCAAACTTCATAGTCACCTTTTCAACAATTATTATTTAATCTAAGGTAAATCTAATACTCACATGGATTTTACCAAATAAACTCCCACTCACCTAGAAAATCTCAAATATAAATTTCTCAGGGAAAACTTTCCTTCTTACTAAATGAAGTTAGTTCTGTTTATTATAAATCTTCAGAGCTGACCACTTTTCCCTTATAGAATTGATACCATTTATGTTTATAAATGTATTTTATAAATGTTTGCTTAATCTTTGTTATTCTTGCTAGATTGTAGGCTTCATGAAGGTGAGAATTTTTCCCTTTTTTGCTCATAATTATATTCCCAGTACCTATAATAGTGCCTGGTAGTAAAAATATGATCATAAGCATTTTGAATGAATAAATACATAAATTTTGATCATAAAAAAAATCTAATCTACTTCACAGCCATGTTTGGAAGAAGGCATTTCAGGGAATTTGAAAAATTCCACACTTAGATGCACATTGATTTTCTATAACACAACAGAGCTCATTTCTTTTAGAGGGGAAATGGATCTTGAAATGTGGGCATAAAGTTACTATCACTATCCTGTTTTACACAAAAAGAACAAACATGTGGATTATTTAGGCCATTTGAATTACTACAAACAAAAGTACGATATTCATTCTTTTCTTTGTTTCTTTCTAGGTCTAAAGTATAAATATTCCTGGGCCCTTTAATTTTATTTTCTCTTATTCTCTTTTTCCAATAGGAAAAAATTACTTAGCCTTTATTAAAAATCCTGTACACATGCACATTATTATTGTCACTTTACAGATAATCTAACCATAATGTAAGGTAAATTGTTAGTTCTCTTCTGCATGACTTATTGTATATGCTCCCAAATAATTATTTTTATCTTTATTTTTCATGCATAACCAAATTCTTCAAATATGAGGCCTAAAGCAATATCAAGGACTCTTAATTTTTTAATGTGATTTTATATTCCATGACTATTTGATGAGATGTCATTCAGCTGCAACGTTATTTGAATACTGTACATAAGATTTCTTATTTCTTCAGGTACTCATTCATTCATTTATTCATTCATTCATAAATTTATAAAATTATAGATTCAGCTGAAAATATGCATTGAATCCCTCCTATGCATCAAACATTATGCTAATCGTTAGAGAAGCAATGATTAGGGCACAAATCCTGCTATGAAGAGTTTCTTATTCTGGAGGAGAGAAAGATGTGTAAACTGTGATGCAAATACCAACAAATTGCATAGTTGAGGTATGGCCATTACAGTTCTTACATGAGAGGAGTAGTTCATCTTCCTTTTAAAATCAAAGGAGAGAACACAGGGTCAGTGAAATCTGAGCTAAAATCTAGAGGAGAAGTTCATTTGTTTTACTGTAGTAAAAAAATATAATATGATATCTACTCTCTTAAATTTTTAGGTGCAGAGTTCAGTATGATCTATAAACACAATGTTGTACAGGAGATCACTAGAACTTTTTCATTTGCATGACTGAAAATGTATACCAATTAAACAGCAATTCTCCCCTTTTCTCATCCTGTCAGCCCCTGGCAACTAGTGTTCTACTTTTCTGTTTCTATGAGTTTGGCTAACTTTAGAGACCTCCTGTAAGTAGAACCATGCACTATTTGTCTTTCTACAACTGGCTTGTTTGACTTAGAATAATGTCCTCAAGGTGAAACCATATTGTCACTTATGACAGGATTTCCTTCTTTTTTGTGATGAATAATGTTCCATCAGACAGACCACAATTTCATTATCCATTCATCCGTTGATGGACACTAACACTGTTTCCATGTCTTGACTATTGTGAAAAATGCTGCAATGACCATGGGATTGCAGATATTTCTGAGAGATCCTGATTCAGTTCCTTTGGGTAAATACCCAGAAGTGGGATTGATGGATCCCATGTCAAAGGGGTGACTGGATCACCTTTTTCTAGTGTCTAGGAAGGAAAAAAAATGGTGGCAATATTCAGTCAGACAGAGGACGTCAGGCATTTGACTCAAAGATTCCCTCAGCCATCTCAACAGAAGCTAAGAGCTGAGATGAGGCAGTCTAGGAAAAAGCTGTGGAGTAGCCTCTTACCTAATGGAGTAAAACCCTGGGACATCTGTAGGAACCTTACAAGGAGGATATTATGTCAGCAGAAATATTACCAGCTCTGTTTGAAAGGGGCAGATAGAGGACAAAACGAAAGAAGGCATTTAGATTGCTAAAGTTCTATAAGCAGGAAATAGACTGATGAAACTATTCAGCTGCAAACACATGCTACTTTGATGAAAATGAAGAATGACTAAGGAGTTGGAGTCTCCATGATGAATGAACTGAGGGCTCCATGGGAGGAGTCGCAGAAACAGAGGGTGGAGCTTTGGGCCCAATAGGTAGAACTGAGAGCTACATAAAAATATTTCCAGGTCTTGAAGCCTAATAGCATTTGGCCAATTGGATTCTAAAATTACTTGGGACTGGATCTCCTTACTCCTTTACTTTTTCTCCATTTTTGAATGAGAATCTCTATAACTGTTATTTCATGACTGCTCTACCATCGTATTTTGGATGCAGATAACTTGTTTCCTAGTTTCAAAGCTCCATGAATGGAGAGTAATTTTGCTCTATGTTGGATCATCTTGAGTCCCAAGTATATCTGATTTGGATGAGTTAGATGATGTTATTTGGGATTTTTGAGATGATGATATTTAGATGAGGTTTTGGACCTTGAGTTGATACTGTAATAGGTCAAAGTATTTGGGGATGTTGGGATGATTAATATATTTTCTGTGTTGGGTGGATATGAATTTTGGTGGGCTAGTGGGCAGACTATGGTAGGTCTCAAACATCCATGTCTTAATCCTCATAACCTGTGAATATATTACTTCACATGGCAAAAGGATCTTTGCAGATGTGATTAAGGATCTTGAGATGGAAACACTATGCCAGATAAGATTATCTGATGGATCTGACACAATTGAAAACACCCTTATAGTATGGAAGCATAGGAAGATTTAACTACAGGAAAAAGAGACGTGATGATAGAACCAGAGGTTGGAGTCATGCGTTTTGAAGATGGAGGAAAAGTCCATGAGCAGGTAGCCTTTTAAAGATGGAAAAGACAAGAATTCTTTCCTGAAGTCTTCAGAAGGAATGTAACCTGACCAAAACCATGATTTTAGAGTACTGACCTCCACATATGTAAGAGAATAAATTTATGTTGTTTTACACCACTAAGTTTGGGACAATTTGTTACACAGGCCCAGGAAACGAATACATTTACCTTAACTATCTGAAAGCAAATTAGTGGTTCCTCATCCTTATAACACAAAGTCCAAATATAGTGACGTATATGCTATCTTTACCCCATCCAAAAATATCCCACAAATCATGCTTATAATTAAGGGTACTTACGAACTATGCTCTTATTTTCATTGATTCTCTGTCTTGCCAATGTTGGATACATATACTATGGATATTTTCCTATGTCTGAAATTTTTTCCAACAATTTTATCACTTGCAAAATGGCCTTTGTCTTGATTTGTGGGTCAGTAAGATGGTGGAATAGTAAGTTCCAGCCTTCATTCCCCCAAAGAAACACTTATTTAACAAGGATATATGGAACAAAATACCTTTGAGAAATCCAGAATTCAGTTGAGAATTTACAGTACGCTAGACAAACAGAAAACCATCAACAGTCACACTGAAATGGGTAAGAAAAGTAATTTCATGTTCCCTGTGACGGCTCCTCCCACAAGCCAATAGAACTTAGCGCCAGGTGGGAACATCATGGCCGGCGACTTTTCCCTCTGAGGGAAAAGGGAAAATGGAATGTGGCTCCAATATTCTGACTTTTCAGAGGACTTCCTGAGGAACAAGTTTCTGTCTTACTCACTTGGAGCACTGACGTTACTAGCATAGTTTGGATGCCTAAAGGCTCGTGAGAACAAAAGGAAGCAGCGGACGGTTTGCTACGGCCGGCATGGCTTGTGATTGGGAGAATCTTCTAAATCTTCTCCCTTGGGAGGGAGTGAGAGGAGTGGAGCATGTGTCTAAAATTCTGGTTCTTCAGAGAGCTGCTTAAGGGATTGGTTTTTGTCTCATTTCAATCAGAGTGGTGATGGAACCAGCATGCTTTGGATGTCTGGGGGTGGTTGAGAACCAAAGAGAGTGGCAAGCACCTTGATGTGGCCCGCATGGCTTAGTGCGATCAGGAGCAGGGGCACAACTCAAAGCTTCTCCATCTATAGAGAGGGAAAAGAGTGGAGCATGCGTTCATTCTGGCTTTTTGGAAGGCTGCCTGAAGGACTGGTACCTGTTTTGCCTAATTTGAGGTGCTGATGGGGAGCCACTGAGAACAAGGTAATGAGGGGAGACTTGCTGTTGTAGAATGCAGAACTGACAGTACTGCAGATAGATACCAGAAAGAGCAAGGGATTGTGAGATCCTGAAAAACAAACAGGCAAACTTCTCTATTTGAGAAATTATACTCACAGGCCCAGAGAAGTCACACCCCTTCAGGGAGGTATCAGAGGCCCACGAATCTCTAACTTGTTCTGATTGGTGAGTGTCTTCTCCTTTGAGAAGCCAGTTCATAAAGACTGGGAAAGGTGGTTATTCTTTCAAGTACACAGATTCCCACACAAGCCAGCATTATCCTCATACAAGAGCCAGATAAGGACATTACAAGAAAAGAAAATTACAAGTCAATAACCCAGATGAACATAGATGCAAAAATCCTCAATAAAATACTGGCAAACTGAATTCAACAGCACATTAAAAGGATCATACTTCATGATCAAGTGAGATTTATCCCTGGCATGCAAGGATGGTTAAATATTTGCAGATCAATAAATGTGATACACCACATTAACAAAATAAAGCATAAAAATCATATACTCAGCTCAGTAGATGCAGAAAAAGCATTGACAAAATCAGCATCCTTTTATGATAAAAACTCTGAAAAAATTAGGTATAGATGGAAGGCACCTCAACATAATAAAGCTTATATGTGGCAACTAACATCCACAGCTAATGTCATACTCAATAGTAAAAAGCTGAAAGCTTTTCTTCTAAGATCAGGAACAAGACAAAGGTGCTCACGCTCATAAATTCTTATCAACACTGTACTGAAGTCCTGGCTACAGCAATTAGACAAGACAGAGAAATAAAAGGTATCCAAATCAGAAAGGAATAATTTGAATTATCTGTCTGCAGATGACATGCTCTTAAATATATAAAACCTCAAAGACTCCACCAAGAAGTAGTAAAAACTAATAAATGAATTAGGTAAAGTTGAAAGATACTAAACCAATGTGCTAAAATTGTTGTGTTTCCACACACTAACAACAAAAAAATTAAGAAAATCCCATTTACAATATCATCAAAAAGAATAAAATACTTAGGAATAAATTTAAGTAAGAGGTGAAAGTTCTATACACTGAAAATCTTAAAACCTTGAAGAAAACACAAATAAATGTAAATAAATCCTATATTCTTGGGTTGGGAGAGTGAATATCATTAAAATGTTCATACTACTCAAAGTGACATACAGCTTCAATGCAATTCCTATTAAAATTTCAAAGAAATAGAAAAAGATATCCTAAAATCTGTGTGAAACCAGAAAAGACCCCAAATGGCCAAAGCAATCTTGAGAAAGAAGAGTAAAATAGGAGGTATCATACTTCCTGATTTCAAGCTATGTAACAAAGCCATAGTAATCAAAACAGTATGATACTCACATAAAAGACTAATAGATCAATGAAATGGAATAGAGAGCCCTGAGACAAACTCATACGTACACAGTTAACTAATCTATGAAAAGGGTACCAAGAATACACAATGTGGGAAGAATTATCTCTTCAGTAAATGGTCTTGGGGAAACTGCATATCCACATGAAACAGAATGAAATTAGGTCCTTATCCTATACCATATACAAAAATCAGCTCAAATTGAAATACAAACTTAAATGTAAAATCAGAAGTGTAAAATTCCTGGAAGAAAACATAGAAAGGAGGAGTGGCATTAGCATCATGATAGAATAAGACATCACTTGTTTTTGTCTGCCTCTTGACAACAAAAATTCAGCATCCAACCATGAAAAAGCTGCCTTTGTGGGAGCTGTGGGATCCAGCATCATGAAATAAGGGACAAAGGAGGAGTCTTACCCACCTGTGCATTGGGTAATAGGCACACAAAACTCAGTCCTAGCTGTAGACCCTGCAATGACTCATGAACTGGCTCAAACCCCTCTCAACTGTGGTCTGGGACTTAGACATTCACCCAGGATAAGAAAGCCTTTGTGGAAGTTCAGGTTTCCAAAAGAGAAGTTCCATCACTCCATTGGAGCAAAATAAATGTGAGTTTGGAAACATTAGAGTAGGTAAGACAAACATACTGACTTTACCTGTGTCATCCCTCCTCTAAGGCAGTGTAACTTAGGGCCAAGAGAGATCTTCCTCAATGTGTGATTTCTCCCATGGAGGAAAAGGAGATTGTGTAAACGAACATTTGGCTTACCCAGCTGTGTGGAATGTTGCCAAAGAGGCTCATTTGTCTTTCATTGCATCCAGAGTGCTAAATTGAGAGCTCCATAACTAGGGGGAAAATAGAGCCTGGGAGTCTAGAAGAAGGCACTCTTGGAGGTCATAAAGGGAAGTAGATCTTAGTAATTGCATCAAAGATTCCATTAATAAGCCCATGCACAAGCTGCTTGAAAATCCTCACCGGCAGATCCTCCCAGGTGACCCATGGGCACTGCCAGCACACCGTGTGATTCATTTACATATATCCTCTACATTGCAGGCAGCACACTGTGCATGTTCTTGAAGACAATGGCAAGAGAAAGCTTTGGAAGATGGCCAGTGAAAATGTACAGAAACTGACCTGAATCTACAGTTCAGGGAGAGACCACAAACTTGTACTATAGTGCCACCTCTGGTAAAACTAAAGGAAGGCCGTCAGCACCTATACTGGTGCTTTGCAGAATCAAGAGGAGGCATACAAGCTTAAGAATTCTGCCACAAGAAGGAGTAAGAAGCATGGAACAGGTGTCTCCATAGGTCCGAGAAAGCCTCAGAATCTGTAACAGGGCTGATGGAAAGTATTTCTCCCCTGAAGGCAGTTGGTAAAGACTGGAAGAGGTGACTGCTACTACAAATACAAAAACAGCAATGCAAAACTCCAAGGTACATGAAAAATCAAGGAAAGAAGACAACATCAAAAGATCATAATAATCTTCCATTAACCAAACCCAAAGACATGGAGATTTGTAATTTACCTGATAATGAATTCAGAATAGCTGTTTTAGGAAACTCAAGGAGCTAAAAGAAAACACAGAAAGACAATTAAACAAAATCAGGAAACAATACACAAACAAAATGAGAAGTTTAACAAAGAGATAAAAATCGTTAAAAAAAGAACCAAACAGAAATTCTGGAACTGAAGGATTCAATGAATGAAAAAAAAAAAAAAGAGAGAGAGCATCAACCGCAGAACACACAAAGCAAAAGGAATCACCAGTGAGACAGAAGACAGGAACTTTGAAATTACCAGTCAGAAGGGAATAAAGGAAAAGCAAATAACAAGAATGAAGAAAGCCTAAGTGATCATAGGGTAGCATCAAAAGAAGCAATGTGCAAATTATAGGAGTTCCAGAGGGAGAATAAAGAGAAAAGGGACAGAGAGCTTATTTGAGGAAATAATGGCTGAGAACTTCCCAAATCTGGGGAGAAATCCTAATATCCAAGTTCACAAAGCTCATAGATAACCAAACAAACTAACCCTGAAGAGGACTTCTTCAAAATTCATCATAATAGAACTGTCAAAAAGCAATGACAAGGAAAGAATCTTAAGAGCAGCAGGAGAAAAGAAGTTTGTAACCTACCAAGTAACCCTCATTAGACTATCAGTGGATTTCTCAGCAGAAACCTCATAGACCAGGAGAGAGTGGAATGATATATTCAAAGTACTGAAAGAAAAACTACCTATCAAGAAAACTCCATCTGGCAAAATTATCCTTCAGAAATGAAGGAGAAATAAACACTTTCCCAGACAAACAAAAGTTGAGTGAGTTCATCACCACTAGACCAGCTTTACAAGAGATGCTGAAAGGAGTTCTTCAAGTTGAAATGAAAGGATTCTAATTAGTATGAAAATATACAATACACTGGTAAAGGTAAGTAAAATGTCAAGTTCCGAATATTCTCATACCATAATATGGTAGTACGTTAACCACCTAACTCTAGAATAAAGGTTAAAGGACAAAAGTATTAAAAATAACTACAGCTATAATAATTTATTAATGAATACACAATATAAAAAGAGGTAAATTGTGACATCAAAAAACATAAAAGTGGAGATGGAAATAAAAAGTAGAGTTTTTGTATGCAAAGTTAAGTTGTTAGTATGAAATAAACATATCTATAAGACGTTTAATGTAAGCCTCATGGTAACCACAAAGCAAGAACATACTATAGATTTACAAAAGATAGAGATAAGAATCAAACTATATTAGTATGGGAAATCATCAATTCCAAAGGAAGGTAGCAGAGAGGAAAAATGAATCAGCAAACTAAAAAATACCCGGAAAACAATTAGTAAGATGGCATTAGTAAGTCCTTACCTATCAAAAATTACTCTAAATGTTATTTGGATTGAATTATTTAATGAAAAGGCATAGAGTGGCTGGATGGATAAAAAACAAGATCCACCCATATGCTGCCCACAGGAGACTCATTTCATTTTTAAGGAGACATATAGACTCAAAGTGAAGGGATGGAAAAAGATATTCCATGCAAGTGGAAATCAAAATAGAACATGAGTAGTTTTATCAGAAAAAAAAAAAAGATTTCAAGCCAAACATCACAACTAGAGACAAGGAAGGTCATTACATAGTGATAAAGGAGTCAATTCATCAAAAAGATATAACAATCAGAAATATACATGCACTCAACTTCTGAACAACTGAATGTATTAAGCAAATACTAACAGATCTGAAGGGAGGGATAAACAACAATACAATAATAGTAGGGGACTTCAATACCCTACTTTCAAAAATGGACAGATCATCCATCCAGTCAGAAAATCAATAAGGAAATTTTAGACTTTTTTTTTTTAATTTTTATTTTTTTCAGATATACATCATATTTCAAATTCTGGATACATTATATCATGTTCACCATCCGAACACTAATTATAGTGCATCCCCTGACATGTGACCCTAATCACCCCTTTTGCCCTCCCCCTTCCCCCCTTCCCCAATGGTAACCACCAGTCCAATCTCCACTGCTATGTGTTTGTTTTTTTTTTTCTCGTTTTTATCTTCTACTTATGAGTGAGATCATATGGTATTTGACTTTCTCCCTCTGACTTATTTCACTCAGCATAATACACTCAAGGTCCTTCCATGTTGTCACAAAAGGCTGGATTTCGTCATTTCTTATGGCTGAGTAGTAGTCTATCGTGTATAAATACCACATCTTCTTTATCCATTTGTCCCTTGATGGGCACCTAGGTTGCTTCCAAGTCTTGGCTATTGTGTATAATGCTGCAATGAACATAGGGGTGCAAGTATCTTTGTGCCTTTGTGTTTTCAAGTTCTTTGGATAAATACCCAGCAGTGGAATAGCTGGATCATATGGTAGATCTATCCTTAATTTTCTGAGGATACCCCAAACTGCTTTCCATAGTGGCTGCACCAGTTTGCACTGCCACCAGCAGTGAACAAGGGTTCCCTTCTCTCCACACCCTCTCCAACATTTGTTGTTTCCTGTCTTGTTAATTATAGCCATTCTGACCGGAGCAAGGTGATACCTCATTGTAGTTTTGATTTGCAATTCCCTCATAGCTAATGATGTTGAGCATCTTTACATATGCCTTTTGGCCATCTGTATATCTTCTTTGGAGAAATCTCTGTTCAGATCTTTTGCCCATTTTCTAATTGGATTGTTGGTTTTTTCTGTTGTTGAGCTATATGAGTTCTTTGTATATTTTGGATATTAACCCCTTATCTGATATGTGGTTTGCAAATATCTTCTCCCAATTGTTAGGTTGTCTTTTCATTTTGTTGATGGTTTCCTTTGCTGTGCAGAAACTTTTTAGTTTGATGTTGGACCTTGATTATACTTTAGACCAAATGGATCTAAGAGACATATACAGAACATTCCATCTAACAGCAGTAGAACATACATTCTTCTTAAGTGCACATGGAACATACTTCATGATAGATATGATATGTCACAAAACAAGTGTTAGTAAATTTAAATCATATCAAGTATCTTTTTCAACCATAGTGGCATCAAACTAGACATCAATAACAGAAGGAAAGTGGGAAAATTCACAAATGTATGGAAATTAAACAAAACATTCCTAAACAACAATGGGTCAAAGGAGAAATAAAAAAAAAAAATCTTGAAACAAAGGAAAATGGAAACACAACATACCAAAACCTATGGGATCCTACAAAGGAATTCTAATAGGGAAATTTATAGCAATGAAGCCATATCTACATTTTTCACTATTTGTTTACAGCAGCATTTTGTTTCCAGGTGCTAAAATCTGTATTAGTTTCCTGTAGCTACTATAATAAAGTATCAAAAAATTATTGACTTAAAACAACATAAATTTGTCTTACATTTCTACGATTCACAAGTCTAAATCATGGTCTTGAAGAGTTTGCATTTGTCTTGAAGTCTTCAGGGAGGAATTTATTTCCCTGCCTTTTGCAGCTTTGAGAGCACTCCTGCATTTCTTGGCTCATGTCTTCTTCCTCCATATTCAAAGCACATAATTCCACATTTGATTCCATCATGACATCTTCCTTCTCTGTAGTGGATCTCCCTCTAACACTATCTTCTAAGGACACCTGTGATTACATTGAACCCACTGACTATTCCAGCTAATCTCCCCATCTCCAGATCCTTAACATAATCACATCTGCAAAGTTCATTTTACCATGTAAGATACAAATTCACAAATTCTGGAGATAAGGACCTGAGCATTTGTTGGGTAGGGCTATGAGGGGTATTATTCAGTCTACTATAGTGAGATGTGAGTAGATTCAATATTGAGAATAACAATCAACAATTACTTTGATTACAAAGAAAGTTGTGGCCTAGAATTTAAAGGAAGTGGCAGGGGAACATATTAGTGTGTTGTTGTAAACCCTGGGAAAAGAGATTATGTATTCTTCAACTAAATCTGTGTCTGAGTGAGACCCTATTCAGGATAAGTATAATTTCCCATAGGAATTTCTTTTCTGTTAATCTTCACAAAATGTAGTGAAGTAATGAATGTACAAGTGATAAAGGGAAAGGAAAAAAACTGCCACTGAGATTTTTAGCTTTTGGTATTGAATAAATGGTTACTCTTTTTTTAATATTCGGATCTTTGATGTATTATGCAATATTAAGAAAAAAACACTTGCCATTAAAATGAACATGTCAATGTGATAATAAATATGGGTTATTCAAACAAGACAGGAACAAGGTTTACCGTATAAGATATAGTCTTAGGAATAAAGTTGACCCAAGGGATTTTGCCCATCAGCCTGAAGTTGTCTCCTAGATTTCTTCTTTTTTGCTTGAGTTCACTTATGGTGCTGAGGTATCTTAGTGTTTTGTAAATGATGCCTCTGTTTAACCATGATGCATCCTTGTTATTCTCATGTACACATAAGCATATGTGTGTCTTTGTGTATTATTAAATTCTGTTAGCTTTTTTTATTGAGGTCATATTGGTTTATAACATCATATCAGTTTCAGGTGTACATCAATATATATTTCAACTTCTATATAGACTACACTGTGTTCACCACTGAAAGTCTAATTGCCATCCGTCACCATACAAATGTCCCATTTACCCCCTTTGCCCTCATCCCACCCTCTTCTATTAGTTTTATAATTCTTTATCTTCCCCCAAATTGCCATGTAGTTTGCAGTTAATGTCCAGCTTGCTTAATCCTGATGTATTATTGACGCTGGACCTCATAGAGAATAGGTACGCTAGTATCCCGGCAGCATGCAGGATTGCTCAAATATATTGAGGGGTCTCAAAATGCTGACTTCCCACTGACATATCCCGTAGATTCTGGGAGTCATAAAAAACGAGTACATTGTATTTTATATACCAGAGGTAATTAAGATGACCAAATTGCATTTGAAGTTCCCCAAGCACGATCACACGTCCTTAACCACTTATAGCAACCTTCCCTGCTGCCAGTCGTGGCTAGTGCCCTATCTAAGATGATACTCTTACTTTTATCTGAGTGTTATAACTGCTGGATGCTAAATGTGGTTGCTTAAGGTGATGATAGCTGGCTGAACTGAGAGGGGATTGTAAAGATCTTACATCTTTGAGAGGAATATAATCTCATTATTTTTCCATAAACGTACATATATTTTTATCTTGTAGTGTCATTTTTTTTTATTTCTATAGTTTTTTTGGTCTTACATAGTCAAGTAAGTCTCCTAAAATGATGCATAGAAAGCTAGCATCTGATTTAATAAATTTTGAAATTCTTAAGGTACAATTGTAGATTTTCTAAACAACATTGGGCCGAAGCATGCTTGTAATGTGTTTCCATTAATGAGTTTCATATTGTTAAAAACTGAAAGATCACAGAACTTGCTAGGACCCCTAATTTCCCTCCATTTTGGGCGAAGTTCTATGAAGTGAGGTATCTTGAAATTAGACCCATAGAGCAGAGGTTCATTTATTTAGGCGTTTCAATAAAAAAGTAGGCAACATGGAGGAGGCTCCTTTTTTGCTCTGTTCCATATTAACTGTGGAGTGGAATAAATACAATATGAACTCCTGAAGGACCCATTTCCATAGGACCTCGTGTTCATTAGACCCTGAGTATTCTTGTTGCAATGTGAGAGATCTGATTGAGTGTCTCAGAATGATCAAAAAACCTCTGCAACAAGTAGCTAGTGTGACAGGTCAAATGGATTCCTTTAATGCTTCTTGCTTTTGGCGGTGAAATGAGCATTTACAACCACTTAGCTCCTTGTATAGACTGTATGGATAGGGTCACATTTAGCTATTGTCTATTTCTTCTGTCACTTCCGTTTAGCATCTCTCTTATTTTTATCTTTGAAAAGTATTTTTTTCCTGTGGTACTCCAGCAAAGGCGTTAGCTTTGCCAAACATAAGACCTTGGTGCTCCTTTGTTCTCATTCTTTCATACTAAGCTTTTAGGGGATCCCTTAACCTCCATTGTGTTCTGTCATCGCAGGATCTTTGAAGCACCTTGTATTTCTTTAACCACATTTATAGGACATGAATACTCATTCTGCCGTCTCATTTAAAAATAAAAAGTCTATTATAATTCCAGTGAGTGGCACATACAAATATAGGACATACATAATCCACGCAGTTAAGGCTTGTATGGGAAACTGCTGTTGTAGTTAGTACAAAGTTATTTGAAAGCTAGACAAACATCAATACTGGTGATACTTCGTGGTTCACTTGTCCATTCGTTTAAGCACAAAATAGTTATTAGGTCTTTACAATGCAAGAGAAGCTTTTTCTCTTTAGGTTGTAGTTGAGTTTTTATACCCATATTATTTTTTTTAAGAAACATTGTAACTCTTAGAAAAACGGCTATTTTAATGAACTATGTGAATCCAGCTTCCAAAGATGCAAGAGAAAGAACGAAAGCCAAGAGCTATAATTAACTGCATGCTTATTTGGTAAAATAAATGTGCAATTCTCACTTCTTTCCCTGAATGGAGTCAGTGGGACTACTGTCATTAGACTGCCATTACAATCCTATCATTATAGAAATAATAAGAAACAAGCTCTGGAATCTGCTTTACTCTTCAACTTAGGGGTAATTTGCTGGTAAAAGCAGGAGCAGAAGTTATTTTTAGATGTACTCCATAAATCTTACATAGTGATACATACATGCATTCGTAAATAAACATGATATCTGGTCATTTTGAATAGTCGCTCAAGGTAAAAATAATAATTTGCATGTGATTAACATACTTTAACAGGGCATATGACTTAATTTTGATTGCAAATTTAATTACAATGCAGCAGAAATGGGTCCACTGTTTCTGTTTTTATAATTTACTCATTTTTCTGTAAGGGTGAACATTGAATATTTAGAGCATTGGTTACAACTGAGTGCTGATTTTTCTACAGCAACTCCCTTTTGCATCCTGCTCATTCTCAGGCCTCTTTCTTTTGTCTTTCTCACTTCTAATTCTACAAGCTTTGCCTTATAGCCTATGGAACTATCATCTAAGTGTGCAATGCTGAAACTATTTACCAGTCCAGACTTTTCTGCGTTATGACTGCTCTTGGGTGATCCAGAGACACAGTAAAATGTGCAAACCTTTATCATATGCTCCTCACCTAGCTGAGGTCTCCAATGGATGAAGGGCACACCTTCACAAACATGTAAAATGGACTCTAAGATAGAGCCCAGCAAACACAGGTAAATACTTATATACACATTTTTTTAGCTGAGCTCAAAAAATCCTAAAATAAACTTATCATTATCCTGGCTCACTTGCCCTTCCTCTGTCCCTAAGTCCCTAATTGTTTCACATGTTTAAAAAAAGGGAATGACCTTCTTTTTTCAAATGTTGCTTGGAGGCAACTAAGATGAGATATAAAGATTGGATTTGGTAGCTGAGAAGTTTATTGTTGATCTAGAAACATGGATCCCAAAGACATAGTGGAGACAAAACTAGACTGATGTGACTTTATAATAGAGCGAGAGACAAGGAAGTGGAGAGAGCAAAAACATTTAACAATTGGAGTAATTTTGCCATGAAAAAGGACATAAGAATAAGAAGCCAATTGATAAAGAATCTAGGTTCAAAAGAGTTTTTGTTGTTGTTGACTGCAAATATTACAGCTACTATTATGCTGATTGAAAGGAGAAAGTAGAAATGAAGAAAATAGTGCAGTAATTACAAAAGGAATACAATTACTGAGTATGTGGAGGACTGAGCACTAGACAGGACTCAGAAAATGTCATTGTAAAAGGAAGGAAGACCCTGGATATGAGTTTAGAGAAAATAATTTTAGATTTTTTGGAGGAAGATGACAATAAGGAGGGAACTGAGGAAATGAACAAGGGCAACGGACAAAAAGAATGGTAGACGGATGGCTTAGAAGCAACAATGGGGAGGACTTAAGGAAGTGGAGTTCCCAAAGGAAGGTAGATGGTAGTAACCAGGGAACACGTAATGAGAGTAATGAGACTTTAGAGGTGATCCCACACGAGAAATGCTTCGGTCAAGAGGATGTATGCATAGAAGGGAGGGCAGATCATTAAAGAGGAGCAATTCAGGAAACTGAGAAGTGAGGTTGATGATGGGTTATGCAAAAAGGATGGTAAAGAAGAGAAAGACAATGATCTGGTACTAATAATCATTCACTGATAAAGCAGAATGACCTGTTGATAATGTATTCAAAGGAGTAGATGGCTTTTAGGAAGAGGCAGGAAGACGCCATGTGGAACAAGGAGGGCAGCTGCCTCACTTCCAGACTTAGTTACATTTTAGATGCAAATGTAAAAGTAATCATTTTCTTGAAAGAGGTGTGAAAAAAACAGTGTAGTAAGGGGATAGCAAACTTTCTGAGATGGGGCTGAAGATTTTAAAGATTATTTTGATTGTGAATTGCAAATTGGAATATTTGGGGGATGATAAAATGTTGGAGATGGCGTCAGATGATCAGTACATCTTTTAATCTTAACACAGCAGCCACTTGCTCCTTCACTTCACTGTCAAAGCAGATAGTCAATTCTCATCCTCTAGATTGTCCAAATTGCTATGGAATAACAGACCAGTTTACCGTCTCCTTCATTTTCATTAAACTTGCTTGACTATTGCTAAATTTCCCAGTTAAAGTACTCTTACTGGGTTTGAGGTGGGAGGCTGGAACCTCAACTTACATACACATATTTTGTTCTTGGAAACAGTGGAATTCATAGTACAATAGCAACTTTCTGCAAAGAAACCATCTTCAAACATCTTTATCTTCCGACACCCCGACCCTGTTGCCAGTGGATTCTAGAGTCACATAACACATTAAAGTACAAGACAAAACAAAAACGCTTTTGAACTCTGCATATGATCTAACATCTTTCTTTTCATATGTAATATCTATTATACCTCCATGCCTTAGCTAAACTTTAATTTTTTATCCTAATTTCTTCCTGTTTCATTCTTTTTTTGTTTTTTTGAGGAAGATTAGCCCTCAGATAACATCCAACACCAATCCTCCTCTTTTTGCTGAGGAAGATTGGACTTGAGCTAACATTCGTGCCCATCTTCCTCAACTTTATAAGTGGGATGCCTGCCACAGCATGGCTTGATAAGATGTAGGTAGGTCCCCACCCGGGATCCGCACTGGAGAACCCCATGGTTGCCAAAGCAGAGCATGTGAACTTAACCGCTACACCACCAGGCCAGCCCTCTTGTTTCATTCTTAAAGTAGAAATTAGTATCAGCAACAGCCTATGGGAATTCTAAATCGGTCATGTAGAATGCAGTCTTGTGACAGGTTACCAGGACCAACTGGGGCAAGACAACGATAGTGTAAATGAAAGGTACAAAGGCTAATCCCAAAATGGTGGTGCATTGGCATCAGAATTAAGAAGCTGAGACATGGAGGTTGTAGATCTCAGCTATTTTTCAAACATTTTCTATTCCTGAGATTCTAGCCCTCTTTAGAATATTGGACTCACAAAAATAACTTTCTTTCTTGATCAAGTTCTAACTGCTTCCTATCCTCTGTATCAATTTTAATATTTTTAAAAACAGATTTGGAAAAACAGAAATTATTTCTTTTCTTTTTCTAATTTTCAGGATCTTAATTTTTTGATTTTAATACTTTTTCTTAATCTTCCATATATTCTACCTACTTATTTTAAACTTTTCCTCTCATGAATATAGAATACTAACATTTTACTTATATGACTTATACTTTTTATTTCTAGATATACATCATTTATTTTAAATTGTATCTATTTATCTTATTTTTTTACTCTTGCCTTTTCTTTTATTGAATATTTTAATTTCCTTAACTTCTACTTTAGATATTAAATTTTAGGATAATCCTTATCCTTGATGAATAAATGAAAAGCAATAGGATATATTGGAGTATATGAGGAAGCCATTTGGTTTAAAACTAATTTGACCTGACCCTGTTTTTCCAGAAAGGCCTGATGTGGCCTATTGAATGTGCCTTGCACATCTACTTTAAACATTTACAACGTCCCAAAGCCAACAATGATGGCCTTAAAGATAGGGATGTTGCTTCCCCCATATCAGCATTTCTTAAAAGATAAGCATTTATTCTCAGAAACTAAAGCTTAATTACTGACCTGCTTTAACTCATCTTGTGACCAGTGACCTGCTGACCACTGACTTGCTGTGCTCAACTTGTGACCATTGACCCGCTGTGCTAGGTAAACATCTTGTGACAGTAGTAAAAGAGATATTCCAGGACCAGCCCAGTGGTACAGCAGTTAAGTTGGCATGCTCCACTTCAGCAGCCTGAGGTTTGCCTGTTCGGATCCTCAGGGTGGACCCATGCACTGCTTATCAAGCCATGCTGTGGCAGGCATCCCACATATAAAACAGACGAAGATGGGCACAGATGTTAGCTCAGGGCTAACCTTCCTCAAAGAAAATATATATAGTCCTGTCATATGTGATGTATGCTCTTTGTTTCAAGGTGGTATACAGCCACTCTGTACACCCTACTTTTTCAGGGAGCTTCCTTCCTTGGTAGAAAAGCTCTCCCATGTTATAGTCCTCAAATTGGCTCATCATAAACTCACTTTTATTTTGATTTATAGATTGATTCTGGATTATTTGCATCAACACCCTTTAGATATTTCTTGTCTCAGCCTTTTTTAAAATTATTTTTTTAACTTACTCACTGATTATATTTAACATTACATTAAAAATATTTTTCTGATTTAAAAATTTCTCTTTAAAAGTTGCTGGATCTGGCTTAAATCCTTTTGCAGGTAAGCCGTAAAATCCTCCACTATATAAAATGTCAAGGAAAAATGTAGACTCTTCATTTTCTGGTAAAACTGGTAAGAGGTAGACAAAAAAAGAAACTTTGAAGGAATAATAAATATTCAGTCATTATGTAATTTACCTGAAGGGAACAATAGTATATACTCTTTATCTGGACTTATTTAAACAATTAATTTTAGGAGTTTAGAGAAAACTTCATGGAACAGGGGAATCTTGGAACTATGCAATACATAATGTTTGAAATGACTACTTTAGTACAAAACTATAAGTTGAGTTATGGAGCTTGAGAGATGTCTTTTTCAACAAACAGCCCCTTAAATCTATGGTTGCAAATTTAAAAATCTGAATCTTGCTGTAAACTCATGAAATAGTCCCTTGACATTTTTTATCTCACTTTTGCTCAGTTCGATTTGGTCAAGAGAGGGTAAGATGCAATAATATCCATTTAGAAACACTTTTGATAAATAAGAAGTTTTGGATAAGTTATACTCTTTCTCACTGATCTACATCTAATGGAAAATGTACTGAGAGGCAAAGACAGACCCATCAAATCATATTGTTTCTGCCTGGTTGTGTTGATAATCCTCATCTTTGATGTCCTGGAAGATTTATCTGGTTTTCCACAATGCCATGGTCCATGCTTTTACCAATGGATGATCTCTTAACAGGACCCTAGACTCCACTTCTCTCTACCACTTCATTATACCCTTCCGACAGCAATCCAACCATGGAGGATCTCAACTATCCCATTTCTTCATGCTTGCATCCAAAGAGACAGAGAGATTGCATAGTGAAGAATACTTATGTTACTTAAAATCTTTTTTTTTTATGATAAATCAGGTGTGGACACAGAATAACACGACGGAGTGGCATATGAAAAGAGAAGAGATTTATTATACTCATAAGTTCTAGAAGAGCGAGGCATGCCACACAGGGAATTACATGCAAGGAGCACCAAGCGAGTATGCTCAACCAGGCAGGTGGGGAGCTGAGAGAAAGTGAGGACTCATGGGCGTCAGGGTGGAGTACACGAGCAAAAGGTGGAAGAGAATTTTAGTGATGTGTTTGAGTGTCATTAAGTCACAATGAAGGGAGGAAAGAAGGAGACCTTGTGGCAGGAACCAGTCTTACCACACTGTGTGCCTGGTTGCCTAGGCAGGATGCTCATAGGCTGTTTGTGGGAAAGTTGAGGCATTAGGAAATTTTAAAGTTTTAAAAATTTATAACACAGAGATGCAAATTTCTACAGAAATTCACACGTGTGGTGAATTGGTTCAGCTTCGAATCTATGATCAAAATTTTTAAACTCATCAACCCAGTGAGTTCTCTGGCCAACTTACCCTTACTTTCCGCAACTCTCGTTTTATTCTTTTGAATCTAGCTTCTACTCTATCTTTTTATCCTCATCTCCTTTGAAAATAAAAGAATCATCCTCTTCCTGTCAAAGAGTAATCATTTCCTCATCATTTAAGATATGATTATGTAATGTCTTGCTTATTTTTCCTGTACTTTTCAACATGACCAGTCACATTAGTTTTAAACATATTCTTAATGTAAACAAAACATCTTCATTCCGCAGATTATCTCCATCCAGTTACACATCTTTCTTTCTTAGCCACACTATATAAAAAGACCTTCTTAACATTACAATTTCATTTTGTTATTTTCACTCACTTTTTGGCCCAGTATGACTCCTGGCCCATCAATTTATTGAATAAGATTTTTCTAAAGTCACCAATCACCAGGACTTGTCTTTAGGAATGAAGTACTAATAGCAGTTGTTTAAATAACAAAGTACTTCTGCCCTCAGACACCTCCCCATCCAAACTTCTCCCCATCTTTCCCATCAGCATCAGCTTCACCTTATGCACCATTTTGTCAAACTCTCCAAGAACCTGCAACTAAAAGATTGCTTATCATAACAGGGCTCCTCAGGGTCCTGCCTTAGCTTTACAACCAGTATCTGCTCAGTCATTGTCCATGTTATATAATTGCTAATTATTTGGAGCATTTTTTTGCCAATGACCTTCATTTCATAAATGCAAAAGATATTTTTCAATCCATAAGTTATTTTTATTTATAGGAACATAGTTCTCATGGCTTCTTTATTGAAAATATCTTTTTCCTTGGATATCATGACTCAGTATGTTCTCAATTTTCCACTTTATATTCTTGGTTCTTCTCTTTTTGTTTTGACAATTCAACTTTTCAAAAAATCTCATATACGGCATTAGGCTCTCTCTTCTTTAACTTTCTGGCTTACTAGGCAAAAAATATATGTATATATAAAACACATATAATCCATAGCTTAATGTTCATGTACAAATGATGACTTGCAAATTTACATCTTCAGCCCAGCAATTTCATTTACGCTTCAGGCCCGTATACTCAACTGCTTTATTAAAATCTCCACTTGATTGTCCCCAAAAGAATTCAAACTCAACTTGTCCGAAACAGAACTCATGATTTCTCCTTCTCAACCAAACCTGCTCTAATTCCTCTGTACTAAATTATACTTCAATTCATTCAAGAAATGAACATTGATTTCTTTCTTGATATCTCTTCCTTTCTGCTAATAGCTTGATGCTCTCTTGAATCTGTTCACTGTTTTCAATATTTATCATTTCCATTCTAATCTAAGAAGCCTGTATTTTGTTCCTAGGCTATTTCTATAGTTTTCTAACTGGTCTACCTACTCTACCTCCCACCGCTTGGTGTACAACATAAAACTCCAAAATTAGCAACATATAACCATGTTAACATCCCAAAGGCAACCTATTGCTCTGTGGATAAGAACAACATCATGATATGCCAATTCTTATATATATATATATGTGGCCCTACCCTTTTCACTAGCCTCAAATCACTCCTTGCTCACCTTCATGATCACCACTATAGGCATCCTTACCTTCCTGTAACTCTTGCACTCACTATGTTCCCTTATGCTACAAGGCCATTACCCATCCTAGTCTCACTCCTGGAAATAATCTTTTACACACCATCCCAAACTCCACTCAGGTGATTTGCCTAGCTAATTCCCATTCATCTTTTAGGCCTCAGATAAATTTTTTGTGAATTCCTATAGCCCATTACATTAGCACAATGTCTTAACACCACATAGTTCTCCTTCATCACAATTATCAAATTATAATTTATAATGATTATAAATGGAGGTAGACATTAAATAGCTAAATTCACAGTATATAATAGTAAGGAGTTCATATACTGTGTGTTACCAAAACTTGTAAGGGACGGCATTCTATAATTAAATCCATTAAAAATTTTGCAGAGAAATATATAAATATTAATTCCAAGTTGGATCAATGAAGGATATTTATATATCCTTCATCCACATATCAGTTCCAACAAGATTTTGCCAACAAGTAATTTTTAGAGCTAAAATTACCAATAAATAAATGAGGAAAAACGAGAGTGGGGAAGGAAGAGAGGAAGGCAGGTTAAGGGATGTTAGAACTCTTGAGATTGAAATATACTAGAGAAGGATTCAAATTTGCATGCCTATATATTATAATTTATTATTTTGTTGAAATAATAGAAGAACACACAAAGAGAAGTGAAAGTCTTATATAAAATTATTTGCAATCTAATTTTGAGGTCAATTCATATCTGTAGTTGTTTGCATTTTTAATTTTAATTTGTTTATACTATTCCTTTGCTAGAATATAATCAAGTTAATAAAGTGAAAAATTATATATGATATATACATTCTCTCGTTTATAATATGTCAAAGTGTTTTTGAAATGGAATATTTTATATTTAATATTATTGTCTCAGAAGGGCTTAGAGTATTTCAATAGCATTAGATTTAATTTATTTCACCCTATTCTTTTTTCTATCCATGAGAAATAATATTTTATGTGGTTTAGATTTATTCTTTAACTAGTTTGTTAATATTTTAAATAAGTGAATTCATGGAATGTGGTTAAAAAGTTCAATGTTTCTTATTGGAGGTGTCATTTTTCACACTACAATAATAAGGCCTTTACTCCAGAAGTGTGAAGGAGTCAAACATTGTTTTGAGTAAAAACATCATTCTAGAGGGCATGTTGGTGAGAGTAGCCTATGGTTAAGGGTATGTAAATTTTTCACAAATCTTTACTGGATTCTGAAATTGACGTCATTCATTGCTTACAAATTTATAAAACACCAGAACTTATAGAAAGAAGAGGGCTCTGGTCACTGTGCGGCAAAGGGATGTTCCTCAATAAATAAGTAATGTGAAGAATTAAGTTTAATTGAAAAAAACAGCAGAGTTCTTAAAAGCTTTTGAATTGATTCTAGAAAGAAGAATTTTATGATTATTCATTTAGTAGAGTTTATGTATACATACATGTTTTTGTGTGTATGTGTGTGTGTATGTATCCTTCATCTCCATTTCTCTTCAAATAAGTTTTCCCCAAAAATAACTTTTATAGGCAAAATTACTCATCAAAAAGAATGAAAAGAGGAGTGAAGGAAGGAGGAAAGAAAAGAAACTGATGTTATATAAAGAAAATTGATTATTATTTAGAGCAAAGATCTATAGAACTAAATATTTGAATTGCATCTTCAACATTCTACTTAAAACCCATGCCATTTGGCTATAAATATAAACTTGTATCTGCAAGTACAAGAAATGATAGAAAAAATAATGAATCAGCACTTCATAAGAAACAAATAGCATTAGAAATTTAGTCATTAACAATTGCAATCAGGAAAAATGAAAAAAAGTAAATTAGAATATTTAATTCAAGTAAGTTCTTGATAGGACATAGAAATTATGAACAACAAACAGTTCAATAATTTTGGATGGGGAAAAATTTTGTGATCACAAAGTTTTCTTAGATGAAAGAAAAATAACTGCTAAATGAATGCAAAGAAAAGCATATTCAGCAGAATAGTTACTGTGGAAAACTGACAAACACAGAAAATTACTTCCAAAATAAAAGGAAAAGATCAAATTAGTGAGTGTTAAGAGAAAATTCAAGATAGTCGATACACTTAACATAAGGATTCCAGAAGGAGAGAACAGAACAAATAAAGGACAAGTAATTGAAGAAATAGTAGCAGACATTTTTCATCTGAGTGAAAAATGGAGGCTCATCAATACCAGGAAAAATTAATGGAATGAGAACAAGGGCAAAGAGTTATTCTAGAAACATATAATTCTCTCAAAACTTTTTTTTAAAACAAGAAACATAGATTGATCCCATCATTGTTTGACAAATAGGGAGTTTAAAGAAACATATTTAAGGTCATTCAGCAGTCCTCAGAAAGTACCAGAAATAAAAGTAAGGTCTCATGATTACATTGCCTTACATACAAGAAAATTATATAATAATAATAATAAATCTGTCTTTTACAGAAAATTTCTTCACTAAGTGTAGACTGTCATTACAAAAATTATTTGTTCTCTTATGATCGTTATAGTGGGAGAAAGTCATTACTTCCACCACTATTACTATTTGAAAAGAAAGGTCAAGTGAATTGTTCAAAGACTGACAGTGGCACTGAAAATAAAAGCAAGGGCTTTTAACACTAAATTCCAACCACTGTGCTTAAAATGAAAAGTAAAGCTGAATGAGAAAACCCTGGGTTTTTGTTCTGAAGCGATTCATCAAGGAGCCAGGGAACAGTCTAGTCAGTAATTAAGGTCTATCCAAAAGGTATTTTTTTAAACAAAGCACCTAAAATAATAAATTAAGTTTTTAAAATGTTTGAATTTTATAAAATAAAATAAATATGCTATCATCATAGTGGTATAATCTCTAACATTTCCACTTGAGTTATGTATTTCCCCATTCTGGATTCAAATAAAATAGCTAGCAATTCTCCTATGGACTCAGTTTCATTTTTATTACTTAGATTTCTCTGTGGCAATTAAGGAACGTTCACAGATTTAGTTCATTTGATCTTCAACTACCATAAATCTGATAACAGCAATAATTCCTATTTTACATGTTAAAAGCTCCCTCCTTTCTAACATTTACATTATAAATATTTCCATTTAATTGCTTGCAATGATGAAAAAATACAAAACTTTAATTAAAAACACAAACAAGGACTCAGACATCTCTGCACGCTCAGATGAGATTATAAATATAAAATATAAGAATTTCTTAAGTATTATTGCTTTATGGGTATTACATATGGCAAGTTATTTAAGAGGCCACCACAATTACAAGCAGATATTTACCAAAAGACCCTCATAATCTTCAAAATCATTTATCTTATTTTATTGTTATTATTTAAAATAGTTTCTAAATGTCAAACAAAAAATTACATAAACTAGGAATAATTAATTATCAAAATTTGAAGATTTTCTCTCACAGTCCAGTATACTTGAGCACGGATATGAACTGACTATTAGCAATTGGAGAACAATCAAGAAGTGATGGTGAGCTGTCACATACATTGATTTGTTCAGGTCAGGGGCAGGAAAACGGGCGTATTAAAATGACCCAAGGAGCACACCATGTTTAAAGCCTAATTGCAGTGTGAATTGGATATGTATCTATAGATCTGTATCTATAGCTATCTCAAAATCTTAAATTCAAAAGCTGACAAACAATCTGACAAAAGTACAAACTGAGATACTTCTATAGAAAAAAACAAAACGTGATCTATGATATAGTCTTCTTCAGTAATAGACTGACTAGCCAAAAAATATTGGAGAAATGACCACAGAGCTTTGAGAGAAAAATATCACAATTCTATAATTTTATCACCACAAAAGTTCTTATGTGTGTAATCAAACCAGAGTAATGCTAAGACATACAAAGAATCAAAAGGTATAGTAACTGTATATCTATCCTGAAAAAATAAGTGCTAGGAAAACTAAAGGATAAATCAAAATAAAAATATAAGCAATAAAATATTGCTATATGAAAGCTATGATAATGGGTATTGAATGCACACATAGGCAAAACAAGGCTCAATCTCTTTTGAAAATATCATTTCAAAGCAAGTACTAATGATGAAAATATACCTGAAAATGATTTTTTCACTGTAATTTATTTGATTTTGCAAATGTGTATTGCTGTATGTTAATTAATGTATATAGTCAACCCTCCGTATCTGTGGGTTCTGCATGCACAGATACAACCAACTTCCTGATAGAAAGGCCTAAGATGGTCACGTCTGAACTGAACATGTATAGACTTTTTTATTGTCATTATTCTCTAAATAATATGGTAGAACAACTATGTACATAGCGTTTACACTGTATTAGGTATTATAAGTGATCTAGAGATGATATAAGCATATGGGAGGATGTGCATAGGTTGCATGCCACTACTGCACAATTTCATATGAGGGGCTTGAGCATCTGCAGATTTTGGTATGCGAAATTTTAGGGGTCCTGGAACCAACCCCCCACGAATACTGAGGGAAGACTGCATTAACATTGCTAATCATATTGTTAAGAAAATAATAGATACAGGAAAAATGTGTAAAAATAGATTGTGAGAGCCAAAGTAACTTCTAATTTTCTTATCTTCTCATAGAAAGATTTAATAGTGTATCTATTATAAACAATAACTTTTATAAGTTTCAGGTAAAAATATAAAATTATGATGGAGAAAGAAGAAAACATGGAATAATTAAAATAGAAATGTTACAGGGAAAAATAATTTGTATGAAAAAATAATGAAGTTTTCAGTCTTTGACAGATCATCTAGCAAAGAATAAATAAGGATAATTAGGATTAGATTAAAATATGTAAAGTTCTCTATAAGGTAAAATAACTTCTTGTCAATGAAAAAATGAATGTTAGAGCAGGCAAGAGCAACAACATAAGTGAAACTCCTAAATTCAGGACCAGAATAGTACAACAATAGAGAAACAAACAAACGAAAATCTATAGAGGAACATGCTCATGAATGGAAGGAAGGCCCATGCCCATATGTTAAAATGACTCAAGATATTTGTGTCAAAATTGGTGAAAAGATACCCCCACTTAGATAATTTGGACTTGAAAAAAAATGGAGCCACAGTGATAATGAATCTGTGTAGGAATGGATGTTTTCAAAATGATGAAGGGAAAATAAATCGCTCTAAACTTAAAACTATTTATCTGGTCAAATTAGTCATGAGAGTGGTAACTAAATATACCTCTGGAAATAAAACGACTCATTTACACCCAGACACCTTCATGGAATGAATTGCTCAAGAATGATTTCAGCCAAGTCTGCTTGTTGGTCCGCAAACTGGCCCCCATTCACAGGGAGCAAGGAGAGACTGTAGAAAGGACAGATCACTCCAGATTGGTAGGTGGCAAGTTTAATAAGCAAGGGAATTTACTTAGATTTGTCTTGGTCGACTGCAAGAGGACTGGGTCTCCACTTTCGCCCGCTAGAATCTTAAAATTCCACACAGAAGCCTTAACTAGGTTCAGTAACGTATACTGTCCAGATGATTTCCACAACACGGTACTATCTCAGGCTGCATTCTTGGGGCAGCTTCCAGTGTGCGGAAGGCAAGCGGAAGGCACCTTTCAAACCAGGGCAGGAGGGGAGGAGCCTCCAAATGCCTGGGTCCATCTCAAGGGTCAACCAACAGTCGCGTACTCTCAACGACCTCCTCCAATACCGCTCTACTTCAGATACAAGTAGTGAGAAGCAAGAAGAAAGAGAAAACAGAGTTAACTATTTCTTGGATATTTAAAACATTATTTTAAAACTGTGTGCAAGATGATTGTGATTTTGAGTATATATATAAATAAAATATATATGTGTGTGTGTGCGTGTGTATGTGTGTGAGGAAGATTGGCCCTGAGCTAACATCTATGCCAATCTTCTATTTTATGTGGGACACTGCCGCATTGTGGCTTGACAGGCTGTGCTAGGTCCACGCGCAGGATCCGAACAGCAAACCCAGGGCCTCTGAAGTGGAGCCGGCGATCTTAACCACTCCGCCACCAGGCTGGCCCTGTGAGTATATTTTTAATGATACATTTCTGTAAGTCTCTAAACCAAGAATTAAATTTATTAAGTATGGGTTTGTGAGTAACTTTTTTTCTGTTTTTAAATTTAATATCCTATTTTATTCAATAAGGGTTTTTAAAAATTTAATTGCTAAATTAAAAGTTTCAAATGTATAAATACAAAGAGATTAGAGTGGTTATTCTAATAGAAAAAGTCAGTGTAAAATATTAAAAATAATGCAATGGTCTCAATATAGCAAAATAATTATATTACTTATAGTTTTCACAAACAAAGGAAAGTTACTTTGCTATTAATTATATTTAAAGTCTTTTAAATCCATAGGGTATTCGCAATATATAATACCTCTAAAGTCTATAGAGCAAAATTATGTGCATAATTTGATCCTAGGACAAAAGCATATGCACACATATATACACACATAACTAATACCCAGGAATTATGCACATGAATTGCTTAATTTTTGATTTGTTACATTACAGTGAGATGCAATTACATTTTTGATTTGCATTTCTAAATTATGAAATATTTGATATATACAAGTTATTCATTAATATGATTGTAAAATGTATATCCATTAATTTACCACCCAAACTAAGAAATAGAACATATTTCCATATATTTATCCTTGCTTTTTTGTTACTTAAAATTAAAAATGATATGATCACTTTTTATAACAATGGGTATTTCTTTTTTCATGTTTGTATTTTCAGTTATTTTCTGTAGCATTTTTAAGTGTTTCTCTTGCACATAGTAAAGCTGTTTTCTGCCCAAAGATCTGAGAATCTATGTCTTTTAATAGGAGAATTGAAGCTTATCCATACATATTATTGAATTCTTTGTGACTATTTTGTATTCCACATACTGTGTGCATTTATTTTCATTCTGCTGCATGACTTCATTTTGGTTTTTTTCTTCAGATATATCTTTCAGGGGTTAAAATTTTTCAGTCCTTATATCACTGAAGATTAATTTCATTCTGTTCACACTTGTATGGTTTTTTGTCTATTTGAAGAATTTAAAGCTAAAAATGATTTTTTCTACAAAATATGAACTTCAAGAAATTGTCTTCTCGAATCCTGTTTTGTCAATATATTATCTAATAAAAATCTGTTTTTTTAAGATAGTACTTAGTTTTCTGTATTTATAAATCTTATTATGTTTTTCACTATATAGTTTTCCCATGATATATATCAAGAAAATGGCCCTTTTTTTCCCTGCTCTTCATTATAGGTATGCGTATTTTGCTCCTTGTCTGGAAAAATTCTCTCTATTATTTAATGGATTATCCAGCTCCTCCTTAGTCTTTGTTTACTTTTCTGAAACTGCTATCAGACAAATCTTGGAACTTCTGGATAATTTAATATTTAAAAGAATTACTTTGAACCAACAGAATAAAATAATCATGAACCTGTTTTGACCTAAAAATCAGGTTCAAAATATGTAAGGGTCAATAAATGGTGCTGGAACAACTAGACAGTCACATGTGAAAAAAGTGAATCTAAACACAGGCTTAACACCCTTCACAAAAATTAACTCAAAATGGATTATAGACCCAAATGTAAAATGCAAAACTATAAAAATCTTAGAAGGTAATATGGGGGGAAATCTAGATGATCTTGAGCATAGTGATGACCTTTAAATATAGCACCAAAGGTATGATCAATGAAAGAAGTTATTCATAAGCTGAAGTTCCTTAAAATTAAAAAAATTTTGCTATGCAAAAGTCACCGTCAAGAGAATGAGAAGACAAGCCACAAACTGGGAAGATATATTTGCAAAAGACACATTAGATAAAGGACTGTTATCCAAAATATGCAAAGAATTCTTAAAACTCAACAGTAAGAAAACCAACAACCTGATTTAAAAGTGAGCAAAAGATCTGAACAGACAACTAAGCAAGGAGATAACAGATGGTAAGGAAGTATATGAAAAGACGTTCAACATCATATGTCATTAGGGAATTGCACATTAAAACAACAATGAGATAATGCTACATACCTATTAAAATGGCCAAAATCTAAAACATTGACAATGCCAAATGCTGCCAATGATGTGGAGTAAGGAGAATTCTCATTCATTGCTGGTGGGAATGCAAAGTGGTTAAATCAATTTAGAAGGCAATTTGGCAGTTTCTAACAGAACTAAACATACTCTTATCATACAATCCTGCAATCATACTCCTTGGAATTTACCCAAAGGAGTTGAAAACTTATGTCCATACAAAAACCTGTGCGAGGGTATTTATAGGAGCTTTATTCATAATTGTCAAAATATGAAAGGAATGAAGATATCCTTCAGTAGGAGAATGGATAAAGTATGGTACATCCAGATAGCGGAGTATTATTCAGCACTAAAAAGAAATGAGCTATCAAGCTATGAAAAGACATGGTAGATCCTTAAATGCTTATTATTAAGTGAAAGAAGCCAACCTGAAAAGGCTACATTTTGTATGATTCCAACTATATGACATTCTGGAAAAGGCAAATCTATGGAGACAATAAAAAGATCTGCAGTTGCCAGGGGTTATGAGGGAGGGAAGAGCAAATAGGTAAAGCACAGAGGATTTTTAGGGCAATGAAACAATTGTGTATGATACTGTATTGTTGGATATATGTCTTTAGACACTTGTCCAAACCCATAGAATGTACAAACCCACGGAATGTACACCACCAAGAATGAATCCAAAGTTAACTATGGACTCTAGATGATCATGACACATGAATGAGGAGACTCATTGATTGTAACAAATGTACCACTATAACGGGGGAGGCAATTATCTGTACTTTCTGCCCAATTTTGCTATAAACCTAAAACTGCTCTAAAAAATAAAGTATGTATATATATATATGATTGATAGATATCTATTCTATCTCTACATATTCTATCTATGTATCTATGGATCTAGGTATCTATTTATCTACAGGTGTTTCTCAAACCAGCTCTCCCCTTCTCCCTCCCTCCCCCATAGAATTCCTGAGATTCCATGACATTGGGCTTCCTCTGAAAAGAATGGTCATAGCCTCAGGACCTTGGTCATTTATATAAATGAAAGACTGATAAAAATAAATATCTGGATATCAAAAACCTCATAACTGAAATGAGAGGATTCAACAACAAACAAGCCCCTCAAAACTTTTCAAGTGAATTAGACAAAAAATAAGAAGCATGCAGAGGATTTTCTGACTTTCTTGCCTTTGTCTAACAATTTTACCTCTCACAGAATACACATTTTTTAAACATACATATAACAATGACAAAAAATAACTATGTAGTAAGTAACAAAGGAAATTACAAATTTCATAGTGCAGAAATAGTACTGTTCTCATAAAGCTAAACAAATAAGATAAAATTTAAATAACAAAAATGGTCAATTCCCTGGCTAATTGAAATTCATGAACATTCTTTTAAAAGTGACTATAACATGTCCTTTATTATCAAAGCTCCTAATGTCTTTTTATTCTGATTCTTCTCATCTTTCCTTCTTCACTATAGAAGTATCCTGAAATTTTAAAAATTGTTCCCCTGCTTTTTTTTATAATTTTTTGAACACATGCAGTATCAATAAAACTATATTGTTTACTTTTAGTTGTCATTTATATTTATAAATGTAATCTGTTCAATTTTATCTGAAACTTCCTTTTCATTACAATCTTCCGATTTGGGGAATTATTAGTTTTTTGTATAAATCTAAATATTTCTGGCATGAAACTTTAAGAATATGACATTTATCTATTTTCCAAACAGTGACTATTTCAGTTATTTATATTTCTGATTATAAACAATGATGTTATGAACATATAGCATAATTATATTAAAGAGTCATTTCTTTTCTCCTTCATCTCCTTAGTACCTGTGAGAGGTTCTCTACTGGGTGCCACTGACCAATTTGTCTACAGCTGGAATTCGCACTCGCCTCACCTTCTTCAAGACTTTCTTGACTATTATGAGCCCCATCTTCTTTCATATAAACTTTAGAGTTGGTTTGTTGGGTTCCATTCAAACCTCGGCCAGAATTTAATGATAGAGCATTAAATCTGCAAATTACTTTGATTAAATTTTACATTTTTAAAATATTGACTTTCCATATCCATGAACAAATTTTATTTCTCCATTTACTTATGTTTTCTTTAATAGTTTTCCACATACTTGTATAATTTTTCTTCAATAGGGTGCAAATCTTTTATTTGGTGCATTTCTTGTTTCCTTACTTTCGTGGGGTTGAAATTTTATCTTTCTATTGCATTTTCTAAGACTTTGTCTCTAAGCATAGAAATGCAATTGATATTCGAATATTTGGACACTGCTCTTTTTATCACTATCTCTTTATCTTATTAACCTTAACAGTTTAGTTTATTCTTTTCCCATTCTTATAAATACTACGTTTGATTTTGTTTCTTACTAAGCTCTTTAGGACCTCCCTTATAATGATGAATGGAAGAGGTCATCATGGTTATCCTTATCTTGTTTCTGACTTTAAAGGTAATGCTTTTACATTTCCCTATTGATTACAATGTTTACTTTGGGATTCTTTTCAGATATCCTTTATCAGGATAAGGAAGCTTTTCTAGTCATTGTTTGTTAAGAGCTTTTATCAAGAATAGTATTGAATTTTTATCACATTTTATCACATGTTCTCTGCATCATCTGAAATGATCAATTGCTTTTCCTCCTGTAGTTTTGTAATCTATTAATGTGCTGTACTACATTGATTTGTACTGCATTGATTTATTTTATACAAGCAAACTACCTTGCATTATTCCAAGAATGCAAGGTAGTTTGCTTGTAAAAAATATATATATATAATAATATATATCTTCATGCTGGATTCAGTGTGCTAATATTTCATCTAGAATTTTAAAATTTATTTTTGCAAGTCAATTTTGCCTACAGTTTCACATTCTTCTATTGTATCTACCTAGTTGTGTTATTTTTATTTATATGATAGTAAATATGAGACAATTAATGTTTCAAGAATTAAATCTGTGATGCTGAATCTCATGTTTGCATAAGGGGCTACATAAACCCAAGCTATTTCAATTGTATATTATAAACAAATCATATTTAATCAATCTTGGTTGACAAGGGTCATGGTGAAAGGATGTCTGCTATGAATCTGTTGTAATGTAAACAATGGATCCTTGACTTACCTGGTCTACATAATTGGATATTTACGTTTGTTTTTTCACACCTGAGATTATATCCTTTTTTAAATTTTATATGCAACTTTCTAAAAGAAGTATCTTCCTGTCAGAGACTTTAAAGTGAACAATAATTTATACCCTAATTTAAAAAAATCCATGTCAAAGCAAACCAAATTATTATTTCCAAAGATTTGGCATATGACTATAATCGTTGAAGATGTACAGTTAATTTATGCCAACGGACTGTTTGCCATATTAACTTATATTTGCATATAAAAGGGTTGTTTTTCATATTGAACTATTGTCAAGCCTAGATATTTTTAATGTGGTGACTATTAAGACACACAACTTTGAGATTTTACCAAAAGCAAGCTAGCATGAGACGCACTGTATTTGTGTTACCCATTTTCTGACAATATCCCAGGTAACTTGGGTTGCAGCAAGGGTGAAAAAGCTGCTTTATGATACCAGATCCTGTCTCTATTCCCTCCTGGGCAATTAGCTAGACTCTGATTCCCAGACATCCTTGTATTTAGGACAATATGCCAATGTTATGTGAGCAAAAGTTATGGATCCCTCCCCAAAATAATTTTCATGCAATCCTCTACACACTTTGTTTTCCCTCCCATTCCTGGCCTATGGAAACTTTCCAGGCTAGCCTCAATATTCTCTATTTTTCATTCTTTTTCACTTTCTCTAATTTATGAGGAAATTTTCATTCAAAATCAAGTCCCACATGATTTATTTGGGGAAATTATCATTCAATATTGTGTAAGGTTATGTCATTCCATTCCAGAATTCACTACAATCTTAACACGCACTAACAGATCTTCCCATCTTTAATGTAAAATGTTCAGCTTCGTTCTTATAAGTTGTTGTACCCATAAACTTGCTGCTTACCAGGAATAGATCATAAATGGGCAAGCTATTTGTTTTCAGTTAATCCTACATTCTCCTACTAATCTTACTAAACTAGACAATCAAACAAAATTATTCTGTAACCATAGGTGATAAAAATATACTTGTAAAACCAGCTGTGTAATGAAACATAGGCAATTATTTTTATCATCCTCACAACTTTGGATGTGGGATTTTTTTTAAAAATCAATGAAATAGATTTTTACAACATTATGATGCATACCATGGGCATATCATTTTTAGTGTTATTCAGTTACTAAATATTATGACTGTATCATTTCATCTTTCCATTTGAAGCCTAAGTCTGAAAATGACTATGGAATTATGTTTATTTAGGAACCTTAGTGATTTAACATTCCTAAGTCAACTTTTACATTCTTCCAAAAATATTCTTCCTGTACACTTAAATGATTAACACCTATATACCATAAATGGAAATGTAAGCAAGATATCTGGGGATATGAAGCCCATTCTGCCCGCTCTCATTATCTTTCTCTCGTTAAGCTCAAATAGCTCATTAGTTCACCAAATTTTCTCTAGCACCCATGAATGTACCACTCTTATCCCGACCTTCATGTGTACTTATTTTGTTGAAATGATCTCTTTGCTCTATTTCTTTAACCAAAATTTACCTAATATCCCACCTACATCCTTTCAGAAATTCTATTTCTACTGCAAAACACATCAAACTCCATTTCCCTTGAAATACTACTAAACTAACTATAATTCTTGTTGAAATCACTGATTTATATCATATGTTTTATGATATATATAGTAAACTTTGTGATATATATGATATACATATTTATAATGTACTGACCTTATCTTTTCAATTTTATATCCCTTCCTTGAAGAGGAAGAACATATTTTTCACTTATCCTAGATTACTCATAACCCCTGTTGCAGAGCTAACAGTATAAGAAAATTAATAAACACTTCATTGATTGATTGATTTTTTTAAAACCACAATACACAAATGGGAGAATTCAACTTACCATAGTAATCATCAATCACCTTGCAAAAAGAGACACATTAAACTAGGTATGAAAAACACATTTAACCAATATCAAATTTTCTCATCCAAAAATGAGAATCCTGAGACAATTCCACCAAGGAATGATGTGTGAATCAAAACTAATTGTTAACTTGTTTACCCTATTTTGTTTTGCTTTATTATTGTTGGAGTGCGGATTACTTCCGTGCAATAGAGCTATCAAAGACAGATCAAGTGCATCAGCCATAGATCATTATTTGGACCACAAATCTCTATCTCATCATTGACAGAAACTGTACTTTCTGACCCGGAAATTCATCATGACTTTAAGACCTAAAACATTTCCAAGCAAACACTCCGTATAAAATTTTTATGTGTGAACAAACCCATCACAACTCCTATTCATCTAAACCTTCATATATATCAGTTAATTTTATTGCAACAGTTCCCAAGGATGTAGTTAAATATACTTCTTGCTACTCTAATTCTGGCTGATATTCCATCACAGATGATTTTTCTCATAACAATATCATCAACAGGTCTATAGTGTTGTTACTGATTTAGCTAGAGTTGGCCTTAAGCAGTTCACTCAACTTATTCTGGTTGCTTCTTTTGTTCAAATCCCAACTTTGCAACTATGTTCATGACTCAGGTCAATGTTCTGATCATACATGTGCAAATATTTTTCGAACTCATTCTCCTTATTTTTCGTAATGTCATGCTTCACTGTATATATTACCCTGAATCACATTCTATTTTTACAAATTAAACACAATCATTTCCATTCCCATAGGATATATTTTTATTCTGTTCAATATTATTTATTCTTGATAATAGTGAACTAGTAACTGGGATAACTAATTAGAAAGTTTGATTTAGCATTCTTCTAAAACAATGTTCCTTGTAGTCATAAGACAAGCTACGTTGCATTTACCCATATGGAATCTCCTAAGAACATAATGTATGGGAGAAAATTCCACATGGGAGTTTTGTGACAATTACAGCATGTGAACTCTTTAATGTCTGACAGTATTACGAAAAAATCATAGAACATTGTGGATTCACATACATCCTGACAGGGACTTCAAAAACATGTTCAACTTCTACTATATGATAAATTAAGTATTCTTAATCATACAAACTCTTAACATACAAGATGTGTAATAATTTTCCTTAAACATACATTTATACAGTTTGTCGTTTAATGCTGTTTATTATTTTTAATATATGTTTTACATTTTATGCAGAATTTTAAATATTTTTTCATTATGGTTTGTAATTGCAATGAAGCTTAGAATGCCATTAAGGAAATATTTAAAAATATCAATAGTACAATCCACTTTATGAACAAAAGGCAACAAAATATATATATGTGTGTGTATTTGTGTGTCTATAATAACTATGTCTATATCAAAATATAGATATAGATATCTAAGCTCCTAAAGAGTGACAGAAGTTTGCAACCAAAGTTTTCACAATCACTTTTTTGAGATGAAAACAAATGGAGATATTAGTATTTTACCCAATGTATTTCCATATGTTTAAAATATTTTATAGAATACCTGGATGCATTATTGTATAATATATGAAAAATGAATAAATGGGCCTTTTACATTAAATTTACATAAATATCTGTGCATGTTTCTATCTCTATTGTTTCACTGTTTTTACAAATTATGTATAAACCTGCTGAAATATATTTTGAAACTATGGTATAGATAAAGATTTAGTTTTTTCTTATTACTGTTTAATTGTAAAGCTGTTGTCACAAAATTATTGCGTGGTTGTTGAAAAATTTCTCTTTGTTACAGAATTTAACTGCCACATTTATCAAATCCCAAATACAAGGATCTGCCTCTGGGCTTTTAATACTATTTGGTTCATTAGTGAAGGGAACTTGCACATTTATCATACTCTTTTAGGTATAGTAACATTATTGAATATTTTAATACTTAACAGAGATGAAAATTTTTCCAGATGTACATAAATATTTGCCTTTATCTAGACAAATTGGTTAATGCCACCATGTCCTGTCTGAATTGTTCCAGTTCAACTTGTCCATTGGATTCACTGTCTACAGAACCACACAAGGAAGTCATACTGATGTCACCAGCCATGATGAAAATGTCTCTGACATGGAAAGGGTGCTATTTCTGAATGCCTGTGTTTCCAACTTTCATGGTGTCAGAGCATCACTGTATCATGGACATAAATAACGATAACTTCCCCTCCCCAAATCTGTATCAACTATATCACCTGAATTCCAAAGACGATTTTCTTGTTCTGGGAGTATCACGGAGTCTCATTTTAATATTTACGGTCATCTCAAATAAGCAGCATTTTATCAAATTTCTGTCAAACTACTTGTAAATCAGATTTATCGATTTATTAGTTTCTGGGCCTTTCTCCACTACTCATTCAATTCAAGTACAGTTCAAGTGGTTGATGGGAAAATGATACATGACACCGTTCCGTCTCCCTCAGCATTCTCAAGATCTGGCCACAAACCAAAATTAAATCCTCCCTGTTTAGTCATAAAATGAAATCTACACACATTGTCAAAGAAAAACACACAGTAGGAAGGTGGAAATCTAAGGAGAAGTTTAGGAAGGAGGAAATATAATGTATACACTAGGAGCATTGGGACTCATCTCAGCCATTAAAAATGCCCCATTCTGTTTGATATGTTTCTTTAATATTGGAAAAACTGAATACTTATAATAAACATGTAACACATATACATTTACATTAAAATATATTTATTTATTTAAATGTGTATGGTTAAGCCAGAACTACTCTCTCTCAAGGCATAAATGCTACCGAACCTGAAGTGAGTTCGCTCACCTGTTGTGCAGCAAGCCAATCTCTGACACCGGGTGTGGTGGAAGAAAGTAGGAATTTTATTTTTGCACAGCACTGAGCAAGGAGAGAGGGCAGCTAACGCTGAAATCCCAAACTCCCCAAAAATCTAAAAGGAAGGGTTTTTATCTGGGGTTTTAGATAGGGGAAGGGGGGCATATGGCCTTGCTGGTCCGAGCTTTCCCACCAGCCTGTCTTTGGCCTTGAGACTACTTGCAGAGAGGAGGGAGCTCATGACCTTGCTGGTCAGCAGCTTTCCCACCAGCCCATGTCTCTTTGCGGGAGGAGATAGTCCAGGTGCTTGTCCTTGACGGTGTCTGTCTCCACGGAGGATAGTGGATTCTGGAGCCAGGAAGCCAGAGAGTAACAGGGACTGAGTGTTTTAGTTTAAACCCCATATATGCTGGGTTTAATGTGGGGAAACTGAGATCAGGGTCGGTATCATAAATAACATGAGTCTTTACACAAGATCCAACAATATAAAATAAAGGAAAGAACCCTGAATTTAAGAAACAGATTTCAAAAATCATATTTTTAAGAATAATCAAAATAACCTATTAAGTAGTGTCAAATTTTTCTTAGGATATTAGAGGAAATAGTGAAATGTTAAATGTTTATATATGTAGAAAATTCAGAATAATTTACAAGCAAACTATTAAAATCAATAAGATTCAGCTATGTTACTGGATCCAAAGTCAATATTTTAAAAAAAATCAATGTATCTTTGTATATCAGCCATCCTAAAAATTAAAACTGAAGTAAAACAACTATGGCATTATTAACAGAATCCAAATACATTAACTGTCTTAAAAATATATTATAAAACTTTTAAGTTAAAAACTACCAAACATTGCTGAGAGAAATTAAACAATTTCTAAATGAATGATTTATAGGGAGGCTTAATATTATAAAATGTTAAATTTCCTTAAAGGAATATATAGATTAAATGTAATTCCAATAAAAGTCCCAAGGAAAAGAGAAGTTGATGAAGAAAAAGCATATTTGTCGAATGACTGATATAATATCAGTACTTGCTAGCCGCATTACGTAAGACTAAGTTGGATATGCAAGCATGATACGAGTAGGCAAAATCTGAATACATGATCTAAAAGTGAAAGCTTTCAATTAGTGCTTTGTTTTGTAAAAATTGACTATAGTAGAGCCATTTTAAAATAGATCTGAGCTGCCATTCCAGAGAAACTGCCTTGCTATCTGGAACCTTAGACTGGGCTGAACCTTTGGAGTAGGCCAAATGATGACTGTTTTACAAGCAATTGTTTGAGAAGTCAGCAGAAGAACAGACATCCTGATCACAAAGACTGAGGATTGTGGACTTTCCTAAGATAGAAGCAATAGTCAATCAATGTTTAGTCAAGACTAGCTGTCTACTTCCAACTCAAATTAAAATTCTTTGTAACACAACCTCTTTTCTTTGCCCTGACTTTTACTCCCTTGCGGGACACTATTTGGGTTTGTACCTGAATTGTTGCTCCCGAAATTGTAATTCTTTGGACCCACATAAATGCTTTGCCTGTTAACCTGGTTTCTGTTTTTGTAGGTTGACACTGTGTGCATGTCTTTAGGGGAAGAACAGTTGGAGGAAAAAATTACTGGCTATGGATTTCAATGATCTAAACTGAATTAGAAAGCACGGCTGAGCTGCTCAGCAATATCTGGCACAGGGATTTCTTGTGTGAATGTGCTTTTATTTTTAGAGAGTCAGAAAATATTTTCAATGTTATGTGGACTGATATAAAATTTCTGTATAATAGTTACTCAACTGTAATATTCATCATAATCTGTTATACTCCTGGTGCTAATTTGGTTTTATTTGCTAACATTCTTAACTGGATTTGGGGATATTTGGGAAAAATTCTCAATCTGAGATAATAGAAAAATAGATATACCTGACTACTGTTGAGAAATTGCAGTTCAAGGAAAAAAATTTACCTGGAACCATGACATCTCGGAGGGTTCATAGAGATGACTCTGTGGTTCTGTTCGTGATGTATAATATTGGACAAATTCTAACCTAGGATGAAAAGGAGGATAAGGCACTATCCTGAGCAGTTTGATGTTTCTCTATGGAACCTTGGTTTTTTTTCTCCCTTACTAAAGAGAAATACAGGTTATACTCACATGCTTATGGTTTACATAGTTAAAACATTCTTGGTTTGAATGTACAAGGATGAGAGATCGTTTTGTATGGATCATTACACTCTGACCAGAAAAATAATTCTTTTTAACTATTTTTACTACATATTGTCTTTCTAAAGCAATGTGGTTTAGCTAAAGATATATTTTCTCATTTCTCTGGCTGAATTTTTGGGATACATTAATCATGAAAATAAAACACTGGTTTCCCCTGGTCCCCAACTCTTATCTCCAACCCTTAACATCATGGCAACCCACCCACCTTCCCAACACAATACCGTATATCCCCAATTTATTAACCCTATAGGAGAAGTACCAGGTGGATGAGGGTGTTACAGTGCAAGCCTTGGACATTGAGCTTAAGCCTTAAAACTAAAACAGACTTCTCAACAAAAGCCCTGTATAACCTGAGGAATACACAGAGGGCTTCTTTTTTTATGTTGGGGCTAAGGTTACAAGATTAGGAGGATCACCAAATGGTGTTATTGCCTTTTTCTTTAATTGCCTATGCCCAAGAAATAGTTACCAGGATTTTTGTTTCTCTTATCTTTCCTGTTCCTTTGGTTACCAAACATTTATTGGGTTGAATAATCCAGATGGGCTAAAAAAAAAATTGAAATAGGCAATCTTTTAATTGCAAAAGATGCACAGAAATAATTTGGCAAAAGGTCTTTGTTTCATTCTTATTTTGTGTAAGCTTCTTGCCTATCTCTAAATTAAGCAAAGGGAGTACAATATTGTTCTAGGGATTTTATTTATTACTATTGGTCTTTATACCTTTTTATCAAAAGAGTATCTGAGATATTGCTTCTAAGGAAAAGTCAATCACTTAAACAACAGACCCTAAAACCCAATGTATGAGCAATGTTGAACTGAGGGCAGAGATAGAGGACATGAACAAGTTATGTCCAATTAACTTTTAATCATAGGCATAACTTTCAACATAATGATCACATTAGTAATGATAAATAATTGATGTAGATAAGATTTGGGGATTAGATGTATTGATCAAATGGTTTCTAACAAGATACGATTATGTTAAATTTATAGAAGCCAAATTACTTCAAAGTAGATAGGCCAAATTTAAGCACAAAGTGAGGCCACATTAAAACCTAGGATGATGGAAAATTTCGCAGCAGAATTTGTGTAACCAGAGTGGGCAGAATAAATTCTCTTGACTTCTTGGGAAAGAAGAATCATCTATATAGCACACAAATTCTATAAAGTTTTCAAATGAAACAACCAACCGTTTATTCAGTTTTTCAGCTTTGAAGTCCTATCCTATACACTCATTTCCTCTTTAGGATGGCAGTGAAAGATCCTGGGTTAAGGAGTCACAAGGAGCTCAGTTAAGTTCATAACTTTAGCAAATATAGCTTCGTGGTTTTGGGCAGTAATTTAAGCTGAGTGTAGTTCCTTTATCCATAGGCATGTATGTTTAATTCTGAATATATTAAATTCTCTCTCTCCATATATTTATTAAAACATATATAAAATTAAGCATATACTGAAGTTCTGTTAACAGGATTTTATAGTTAATTGTGTTAACATAGTTAAAAAAAAACCACCCAAAATAGGCCATGGAAACATGATAATAGCTACAATGTGTTGAGATTATCATATTCCAAGCACTAGCCTCTTCCCAATAACCCTCTACGATACGTCCTATTAACTTTACACCACTTTTATAGAGGCACACACAAGTTAAGTAACTACCACGGGCAGACAGCTAGTAGAGTGTGGAGCATGCATTCTAATCAGACAGGTGGACTCTAGAGTTCTGGCTTTTCTTTCCCTAATCTTTTGAGATATAATTTACATACATTCAAATGCATAAATCTTAAGTGTTTAACTCAGTAAGTTTTGACGGTTGTATACACTAGTGTAATCACCTCTCAAACCACGTTACAGACTATCTCTAACAACTCAGAAATTGCCCTCTTGCTTCTTTTTACAGTCAATCCCTATTCCCAATAGTAGCCGCTGTTTTCACTTAGTTTTGCCTGTTCATGATCTTCATATAAATGGAAATATAGTATTTATTATTTTGTCCTGGCATCTTTCACTCAACATAAAGTATTTAGGTTTCATCCATATTAGTGCCTATTCAATTATCGACTCTTTTTTCTTTCTTTCGTTTTTTGTTTTTTTGGAGGAAGATTAGCCCTGAACTAACTGCTGCCAATCCTCCTCTTTTCACTGAGGAAGACTGGCCCTGAGCTAACATATGTGCCCATCTTCCTCTACTTTATATGTGGGACGCCTACCACAGCATGACGTGCCAAACAGTGCCATGTCTGAACCCAGGATCTGAACCAGCGAACCCCCGGCACCCAAGCAGAATGTTCACACTTAACTGCTGCGCCACTGGGCCAGCCAGTCTTTTTCATTTCTAGTGAGTAGTCCATTTTATAATATACCACAAGTTCTTTATCCATTCTTGCATTCATGGACATGTGAGTGGTTTCCAGTTTTTATTGGGGATGGGGCAGGGGCACAGTTATAAATAAAGTTGTTTTGGATATCCTTGTACAGAAATTTTTATGGACCTGTTTTCTTTTCTCTAAAATAAATAACTTGGAGTAGCATTGCTGAGTCAGAAGATAGACATTAACTTTAAAGAAACTGCCAAGCAGTGCTACAAAGTGGTGATACCATTTTATACTGCCATTAGCAACATATAAATATTGATGGCTCCATATCTTCCTCAACTTTTGGTGTTTTCAGTCTTTCAAATTGTAGCCATTCTCAGGGTGTGAAGGAGTAACCTTATTGTCAGAAATCTAGCTCTTAACCACAGGGCTCTAGGTTTTTATATGTAATGCTCAGAACCATTCTGATTTCAGTGAAGATATTCTAAACCACAATAAATTCATGAAGATGGTGGTCAGGCTACAAGCCATTGTAGAATTTCAGCAGAATATTGGGAGAAAGTATTAAAATATTCTCTACAGAGGAAGAAAAACAAAATGGTAGTGTGGGGGCCTGGAATTGGCCACCCCAAGATATGTCTCTTTGGCATGAGGATTATTTGGGGCTGATTGCTTTTAATAACTGCAGACAGGAAAGCAACTGAAAAGTAGAATTTACTTACCCTTTGTTAAGAGATATTTACATTGCAAAGGAAATCTCCATCTGTAAAGATGTCTCCCTCTCTGTACCAGGGAGAAGGGGGGATGACTTTATCTCTAGAAACTCTTATCAATGCAGAAGGCAAGGACTTAAATCTGCATAACAATCTTATTCCTATTTATTGTGCTTGTCTGGTAACCTCCTGTAACTGACTCCCCCCACCGCCAACATCCTCCTTTGTCTTTAGCTGAGGAGGATATTTAAGGTGGTGGCTTCAGCTATTTTGATGAGTTGCTCAGTTTGCCTGAGCCTCTCCCATGTATACACGTTATAAAGCTTTGTTTAATTTTCTCCTGTTATTCTGTCCCATGTGAATTTAATTTTTTCTCTGGCCAGAAGAACCCACAGTGGGTAGAGGAAATGTCTTCCTCCCCTACAGTTGTTATAGAGGGTGAGTGACCAAAGTTCAAATGGAACCTCTCTCTGTGAAACCAAAATGGAAATTTCTTTCATAATATGATTCAATTCCAAAGAGGATAGCTTAAGTGAATGAAGCCCAGATCATTTTAATTTGACCCCAAAAGCTAGCTTTATTTTCTTTTTTTAGGTGTTTGTCCTCAGGGCTCCTGTCAAAAATCCTGACTGTGAGACTGCTAAGAGAAAAAGACGGGAGAGCCAAGTACCACAGGTGAAGAGAATAACTCTCTGAGCCAAATCCCTGAGGGCACAATTACCAGTTCAACAACTGAAGAAGTCAGATTCCTTTCTGACTTAGACATTCTATTTTCAATTTATTTTGCTGTCATATCATAAAGATTAGGAAAACAAATGTTTTATCTACGACTTGAGTTAAAGTCTTTACTGAAAATGGTACCTCATATATCTGTTACCCCTTTATTAACTAGAGAAAATTATAATTTTAATTCATTGCTTGCCCTATCTTTCATTGTTAAACATCAGAGGCCATCTCCACAAATTTTATGCTTTTAAAAATAGTGTAAGAATATGTAAACCAGAAGTTAATTTCTATGAAAAAAATAAAAAGGGAAAGAAAACTCTATCTAGAGAAACTTTTAAAAAGTTTTTCTCCCATTTTAAACTGGTTCTCATCACAGTTTATTAAGAAAAACTAATATAATCATCCCTCCCACACCATGAAAGAACAATCCTTTGAAAATTCTTTTTGGTAGTTTATGAACAATTTTATCGCTCTTTGAAGAGATGAAGTGAGTCTGCTGTTCTATTTATCTTCTAGACCAAGACATTGTTGACTTTGACTCTGTAGAAAAATGTCAAAGAAATCAAATAGACTGACTCACTTTTCTCAATTGGGAATATGAAGGCGTCTCAAGGGAAACAGATTAACTTACACATATCAAAAGAAAAATAAATGTAGTGTTTAATGTGACACCTATCACTGAATTCTGTGAATTTAACAACTATGGATAGAACACAGAAGGGACTGAATCCCAAAAATAAATCAAAATGATCACCTATAAGCTGAGAATAATGATTGTATTAAATATGTGATAGTATGTACACCTGAAATAAATGAGAAAATCTTAGTAAAAAGTTAACATTATACACTCAATTTGATTCTTCTCCTGAATATTTCAAAACAACTTGGTACATTATTAAACTTTGTACCACCTATGCAAAAAAGAATCTATCAATCAACCTATTCTTATAGAGCTCATCATTTGTTTGATAAACTAAAGGTATGAACTTACATCAGCAAGATGTGAGGGTTACATGGTTCCACATTTCTTACTATCATTATTTCAGTCTTGATTAGGCAGCATTCACCAGCTAAGTTATACTTTCTTCCTTCCCTTCAAACACCAATAGTGACTTTAAATTCCTTAACCTAGTAAAGAGAGTCATTTTCCCACACAGAAAAAAAGAATCATTAAGCAACCATGTGTGTTAAAGACCAATTAAAATAATTTTAAATGTATCTGCATATAGATTCTTTAAAATTAATCTACAAAACTTTTGACAACTCTTAACAACTATCAAAAAATAGTTAGTAGAGTGGGTATATCAATATCTTTGATTGAGACAATTTACCTGCAAGAAATAAAATCATGGGCTCCCAGAACTGTTAGCAGCATTTAAATTTCAGACCATTGATATTTAAAAAGGTAAAGAAATAAAAAGATGTGTTTATTTGTTCTCTTGTTGCTTAATTATATGGTAGGAACTTCACAAATTCACTGGCTAATGCACAGCTAAAACGTCTGCCTATTCTCTTAAGAGGAGATTATTTGTTTAAAAAATGCCTATATATAGGCTGCATGATCCCATTCCATAGGTTGGTTCTAGTCCTTTTATAAAAAGTCAAATTGTGTATACTTCAGCTTTGAATAATTTTTTGTATAAAATATTGACAGTTTTATAATTCTATTCAAAATTTGTTAAAATTCAAAAATTTAAAAATAACTCTATGTTCTTACGCCTTCCCTGGAAATTTTTACCTAAGTTCTCAGATTACTATATTCTGAATTTTCATAAGGCTCTTTGCTATTGAAAACAGACTGGATTCAAGAAAGGAGATTGTGAATCAGATATTTTATGTTGTGTCAGTGCAACCTGAATCATCTAGGATTTCAATGACTCAATCAGTCAAATATCTTTTGATATTTGCTATTCAGAATTTATGACTCCTCAAAAATTTAATTCAAAGGATTATGACTACTGTGAGTTCTTAAGACAAAACAAGAGAAAATAAAAACAACGTAAGCAAGACAATAAAAACAAGACAATGTGTAGCTTTAGTTTTAATTCCATGTTAGATCAGAATATATCATTTCATAAAACAACAGTTTAAAACACAAATAAAGGAAAACCAGACAATATTCCTCATAAAATTGCATATATTTGTTAATGCATAGTAGATATGTATTTGTTTTTAAAAAATAAACTGAATTTTGCCAATATAACTGTAGAAAAGCCAAAATGTAAGATAAAATTACATCATATTGTCTAACATTATTTACAGAAAGAAAATAGAGATTGCCATTTTCCTATCTGTTTTAAAGTTGCTCATAATCTTGTCATAAAAACGATCACAGTCTCCAAAAGGATTTGTTGTGAGTTTTTGATTTGAAGATTTTCTTAGGGAAGAAATAAAAGAAAATGAATTGCGAGGTTCTCGATCAATGCTAGGCATATTAATATCTGTAAAATTTTAAAATTATGCAATTAAATTCTATGAGATTAAGAGCCTTCAAAGAAGTTTTTCAGAAGCTTACAGGTAACTTCATAAATACATAAAAGTAGAAAAATAAATAAAAGACAATCTCAACAACAAAAAAATAAAGTTAAAATCTGGAGAGAATTGATAATAATTTTAACATCGATGGAGTCAGATTAAGAAGAAAAATTTCTAAGATTTCAATCATGCAAATGAGCTTTGTTAACAAGACAATGCCTAAGACACACTTCACCATCTGTCTCCTGACTTCCGTTACCTCAGGATATTAACAACCAGAAGACAGGGTCTCTATCCCTTTCTGCTTCATGGATTTCTATTTTAAGTCAGTAAAATACTCCTGTATGTACAGTGACCTTATAAAATAAGAAACGCTAGTTCTAGACAAATACCATTTTGTTCACAGATGAATAAATTGAGCAGAAATGCAAAAAAATTTTAACAACATTGAGTCATTGGAAAGAAAATATTGTAGCACAAAGGAAAAAGAAGAGCATCTGGGAATCTGAGGAATAATCACACCTTTGTAAATAGGAGGAAATTGATTAAAACCTTCAAATATACTAGAAAGAAACATAAATTTTTAGAAAGAGAAATAAAGTCTTGTAAGGTAAAAAACAAATCTGATCCAGGCCACTGACAACACCAAATGCTGTCAAAGGTGTGGAGCAACAGGAACTCTCATTCACTGTTGGTGGGGATGCAAAATGGTACAGCCACTGTGGAAGACAGTTTGTAAGCTTCCTAGAAAGCTCAACATACTTTTATCACACAATTCAGCAGTCGCACCCCTTGGTATTTACCCAAAGGACTTGAAATGTTATGTCCACACAAAAATCTACACATGGATGTTTATAGCAGGTATATACATAATTGCTAAGATTTGGAAGCAACCATGATTGTTGTTTGGTAGGTGAATGAATAAGTAAACTGTGGCACACCTGGACAATGGAATATTACTCAGCACTGAAAAGAAATGAATTATCAGGCCATGAAAAGACACAGATGAAGCTTACATTCATATTACTAAGTGAAGTAAGCCAATCTGAAAAGGCTACATATTGCATGATTCTAACTATGTAACATTCTGGAATAGGCAAAGCTATGACAGTGGTAAAAAAGTAAAAAGATCAGTGGTTGCTGGAGAAGGAGGTGGGAGAGATAAGCACAGAGGACTTTTAGGGCAGTGAATATACTCTACATGGCATTACAATGATAGATATGTCATTATACATTTGTAAAAACCTACAGAATGTACAACACCAAGAGTGAGCCCTAAGGTAAGTTACGGACTTTGAGTGATTATGATGCACCAGTATAGGTTCATCTTTGGGAAAAACTTTACCATTCTGGTGAGCGATATTGATAATGGGGGAAGCTACAAATGTGTGAGGGCAGGGAGGATGAGGAAAGTCTCTGTACCTTTTCTCAATATTGCTGCAAATCTAAAAATGCTCTAAAAAAATAAAGTCTTAAAAATATAAACTTAAACCTGAGAACAAAAAACACTAGGGGAATTCTGGGTAAAGATAGGGGCTTGAACTCACTGATCTAAAGGTGCTCATTTACAAACCCCACTAATCCTATAGTAAAGTAATTATTTCTTATAAAAGGCATAAACTCATGAGGATTATGAGAATAGAAGAGAGAACAGCAACAATAATTTAGATGATGGAAATCAGATGGACGAGAATTAATTCACATAATGGCTGAGAAAGGCAAATCCTACCTTACGAGAAGAAAAATCTAAGAAACAATCCAATTTGTTCCATTGACTTCTCAAAAAGACTCAGATTATGGGAGTGGCACATATGTCAAAATCATGGTTAAAGTGGGAAAATGACCTAAAATAACATGGACTAATTATAAGCAGTTCATAAGTAGTTAGATTCTTAAGTCCCCTCCCCATTTCATAGTCTCCAGCAACTAATTCACTCCTCCTTTCCAGTCACATTGTAGTTAATTATCCAAAGAGGTGCTGCCCACTTGGGGACACCATGCAGAGTTGAGGGCTATAGTACTTTACTGAAAACATGTAAGTGAATTTATGCATGCTTTCTATTGATACTCCTTAAAACACAATCTCTTCCCTATTTGCCTCAGAGAACACTGAAAGCTAGGTCTTTACTCTTCTGGTAAGAGATTAAAAAAGGTCTTTTTTGAGAAATGTGAAAACCAGCCTGAGATGAAAGATCAAAAGATGATAACATACGGCAATCTTCAACAAATGGCCAGGCAAAATCATTATCCAGGGGAGCTCAAAATTGCCATGCCCAATCATTTACTTGTAATCAGTTATTTAATCAACTCTCTCTAAATGTTTAGGAAATTATAAGGATGATCCCAATTCTACACATCTCTGTATCAACACTCTAGTTTCCTGCTCACAAGTGGCACTGAGCTCAGCTTTGTGCTTTGATTTGGCCAATGGGATATTAACTAATCTGACATAAGCAGAGGCTTGACATGGGTTTATGAACTGAGACTTGCTCTTGAATCTCTAAGGTCATTGCGAGAATTTCTCAGACTAGCCTGTTGGAGAATGAGTGCCACATAGAGCAGAGCCCATTCACTCTAGAGCCTGAGAGCAAGATCTCTCCCCACATTCTAGCCCCAGTTGACCCACAGATTCATGACCAAGGCAGATAACTCACAGATGTATATATGAAATCAGCCGAACAGAATCATCCTGGTGAAGTCAGTCTAGATTATATTAACCTCTTAGATGTGTGACAAATGCATTTTTATTTCTAAAGGTCACTGAGATTTTGTAGTTTTTGCTATTGAACAATATTGTGGCAATAGTTAACTGATTCAAACACCAAAAATCATCATTCATGTAGGAAACTTCTCCAACATGAAAGATAAAGAACAAAAGAAAACAAGAAAGCAAATTAAAAAAGAAAATTTAAGAGTCTGGCCCAGTGGTGTAGTGGTTAAGTTTGCACGCTCTGCTTTGGCAGCCTGGGGTTCATGGCTTCAGATCCCAGGCATGAACCTACACACTGTTTGCCAAGCCATCTGTGGCAGCATCCTACATACAAAATAGAGGAAGAATGGCACAGATGTTAGTTCAGGGACAATCTTCCTCACCAAAAAAACACAAAAAACAAAAAAAACACCACAAATTAAGAGAAGAGATACTATGCAGGAACAAGAAAACAAAAATGAAATAAAAACTATCATAGTCCTCAGAGAGATGAGAGAAGGTTTTGCATCCAAGAATCAAGAAGTTTTAGAAGACAAAATTGAAAAATTTTCTGAGAAAACAAGAAAAGACAACAGAAAATGGGCTTTAAAAAAGGAATATTAGAGCATAGGTCCAAGAGGTCCAAAAAATGAAACCAGACCTTCCCAACTAGTAAAGAAAGAAAAAAAATGGACAGAGGAAATCATTTAAAAAATATTAATTAAAGGCAATTTTCCAGAAAGAGGAACACAAATGAAAAGTTCTCAAAGAATATCTACCAAAATAGTTGATATAGAGTTGAGTGTACTCACTCAAGGCACTTGTAAATTTCACAAAACGGGTAAAATCACCCTTACACAATGCGAAATTATAATTCATTTTAATTCTTGAGTACTGAATGCTCAAAACAATGAAAAATCTCTTTAAAATTCTGAAATAAAAATTTGTCAGACTATAATTCTTGGTCCAACAAAATTATAAATTCAGAATGCAGAATCTTTTCAGACATTGAATGGTCAATAAATTTATTTCCCCTATTCCCCTCCTCAGGAGAATATTGGAAATGTCGTTCAGTCAAATGAGGGAGTGGATGAAGAAGGAAATAGAAAGTGCCAAAGAAAAGAGAGATAAAGACAATTCCCAGAGAGTTCTATGCTTTTTGTAACGTGCAACCATTCAGATTGCAGCAATTTATAAAATTACTAAATGCCTACAAAAGTAAGCAAAAAAAAAAAAACCCTAAAAACTAAAAATTTGGGGCAATTTTGAGCCCCGTGAGAAACTAAAATGTCTACAGATGGGGTAAAAGTAATTATAGTTTGTTATGTGACTTACCTCTGAATATCAGATAGAGGCATTATTATACAAATCTTTAGTATTGAGTGAAAAATTTATTATATCATTATGGTGTTATATAATTGCAGATAGAAAAAATAGAAGGAGGAACAAGATGGGAAGGGAAGGAAAGACAGTGAAACTTCATCTTCCACAATGTGCCAACTTTTATAATCATAATCATAAAAATAATGGTGACAATAATAAACACAAGTAAAAATTAAAGTCAAAATAACAAATAGAAAACACATCAAGTTTTCTTAGATATGAAATTAAATATCCACAATAATTAAGTATTATACCTGGGGACTATGAAATGGCGGCTGAGATGGAGCTGTACAAGATATATTTTAGTTATAACCCTTGTAGAAATAAATTGTTCTAAAGTATATGCATCCTCAACTTTGAAGAAAATAAAACAAAAGAAAGAAAAGAGAAAAAAGTGAGGTTTCACATAAAAAGCAATCAAAACAGATAAAAACTTAACGGGATTATCTGAAAAAGGCAGAAAAATAAATGAAAAAGGGGAGGTTTAACACAAGTAGTCAAAAGAAACTAAAAGTACTCAAGAAGAAATGAAATTCACATCAGAGTAGGTAAATTTAGAATTGATATTGAGAAAAATAGAAACATTTTTCTTCTAAAAATCAAAGAAAATTATGAAATGATAATGAAATGAATCTATGAGAGACAATTTAACAAGGAGATAGAGAAGATACAAGATGAAAGTTTCAGCACAGGTATAATTAATATTCTGGATGAGTTATAACTGTGAATAGAAGTAATAATAAAGACATAATTTTCCTGAGCCGAAGATTTTTGGAGCATTCTGATAGAATGATCAGTTACAGAATTAAATCAATGAAAGTTATATTACCCCTAGAAACATACTAGCAAATTTTCTGAAACCTTAAAATATAATTCTGAGTCATAATAGAGGCTGCCTACAAAGGGAATTGAATATAGAGTCAGTGACTCCAATAATCAAAATAAGATAACAGGAGACTCATAGCTATAGACGTTTAAGGGAAAAGATGGTAACGTCTTTGGGAGATTTAAGGAAAAGCTCAGTAAATTAAACCTTATTTTCACATTTGAGTTAGGAAACAAGGGGGAGATTGTTATCTTGATTGAGAGTGTTATATTAATGAATGTATCTCCACATACAAACATAAAGGAATAAGAAAGAATATCTCTCACCTCTCCCCCAACGCTACCTTTTATATCTAGCCAAGTTACCTCTGTGTATGAAGGCGGAACAGAGACAGACACAGTCATTAATGTAGATACAGTACTACAGCCCTGTGGTTAAGAGTTTGGGTTTAGGGGGCTGGCCCCGCAGCCGAGTGGTTCAATTCCAGCGCTCCGCTGCAGGCGGCCCAGTGTTTCGTTGGTTTGAATGCTGGGCGCGGACATGGCACTGCTCATCAAACCACGCTGAGGCAGCGTCCCACATGCCACAACTAGAAGGACCCACAACTGAGAATATACAACTATGTGCCGGGGGGCTTTGGGGAGAAAAATGGAAAAAAATAAAATCTTAAAAAAAAAAAGAGTTTGAGTTTAAAACTTAAATTTGAAAGCTTAGCTCTCCCATTTTCTGTCTTTGCGACTTTGGTGATTTACTCATCTGAGCTTCTTTATAATAGTATCTACCTCATGGGTTTAATGTCCAGACTAAGTTTCTGAATCTAAGGATGTTTAGAAGCATGAGGAACACAGCAAATAGGTCGATTAAAAGTTAATTATTATCAACAGTAAGCTCAAAAAAATAAAACTCCCAAAACTTCTTAAAAGTAAGTACTTAAAAGCATTGTACTTTTCAAAAAAGAACTCGCTAGAGGGGAACAGAGCTTCCAAAAGGGGCTGAAAAATAAAATTGTTCAAAAGAGCTTTTTAAACTGTTTGTGTTTAAACTAAAAATCTTACACAGTTTTATAAATATGCTCAAAATACTGATAGCAAATGTGAAAAATACTCTTAAAGAGAAAATATGAAAGCATTAAAGTTTAGGATGTGTTAACCTAAAAACAGAGACACAATGAGAGGTAAATAAGCATTTATTTAGGATCAAAGAATTGCAATTCAGGGAGCACAGATTCAGGTCCCACCAGGGAGTAAAAATCAGGGGGTTTTAAAAGCAGAGAATGGAAGTTGTATCACAAAGAATTTCAATTGGAGTTGGAGGCAGAGAGCTAGTCTTGGCTAAACATTGATTGACTATTGATTCCATCTTCAGAAAGTCCGCAATCCTTAGTCTTTGTGATCACGACGTCTGTTCTCCTGCTGCCTTCTCGAATAATTGCTTGTAAAGCAGCTGCTGTTTTGTCCCACTCCAGAGGTTCGGCTCATCCCAGATCAAGATGGCAAGGCAGTTTCTCTGGAAAGGCAGCTCCGACTCCATTTTAAAACGGTCCACTAAAGTCAATTTTGACAGGTGTATTCAAAATTAGGAAAGTCTACTTTGTGGGCAAAGTTAAACTTCGATATTTTGAACAGCATAAATAGAAATGACAGCATACCAAGAGGCATAAATAGTCAGAGTACATATTTTCTCCCCACTCCTAACTAATGACCAAACTAAGTTCTACTGAAGTGCTCCCCCAAGCAGCTTTTAGCCGTTAGCCTGAAGCTGGGCTTTTGCAACCGTAGGAACAGCCATATGGCCATGCAAGAGCTCATTCTACCAGAGAAATGGACAAGAAAAAAGCTTTTCTCATGATTCACAGCTCCAATTTTAAGCAAACACCACCAGAAGAGAAGGAATGAGCCCCATTTATTTTTTTTTCCATGAAGACCAAAACTCTAGGCCCATGGAAACATTCAAAGAAAACATTTACCTTACTAGAGACCCTTTGATTTAAGCTTTACCCTTAGATTTTGTAAAATTGTATCATCTAGCAAGTTAGCTAGCAAGCAAGCATTAGTCTCAAGCAAAAGGCAGCCTTTGCAAAAATAAACTTTTATAAAAGTGCTTTAGTCGTTGCCTTAATTTTCCTCCTTTACTAAATAAGAACAAAGTTTTCTTGGAGTAAGCTCAGACCTTGGCGTTTCTTAGGATGAACATTAGGAGTCTGTTCTTCTCATTTACTTTGCATGCAATGGAAAAAAAAATATTGCATGGCAAAAACATATATATAAGCCTTTATTATGAAATTAATAGTAGTCCATTACTAATTACTAACAATCTTACCTTTAGATACACAGAGGTCAAAGGCGGTACATAATATTTCTTTACTTTTCCCCTTGAATCACTTATCCAAGTAAAGGGGTCCACCTTGGATGGGCCTGAGAGATGCTAGGCTCTGCCCTCCTCTCTCGGGCATAGTTGTTTCAGCTTTCAAACAAATTACTTTTTTTGCAGGGTCTGTTCTGCTTCTCCACTCAGCTTCTTGCTCTAAGTGCCAGGTATTCAGTTCCTTCTTTTTTTCCTTCCCCATTCTTGGAGCCTGGGGATTTTGGGGAGTAGACAAACAGGGAGGGTATTTTAGACTCTATATATGGTCAATTTCAGTCCAGAATTATACAAAGGCATCCGAATGACACACAAGGACCTTTCATTCCAGGATTGAAAACACCTCTTAGAGTCTAAAAAGACTGAAGCAGAATAACCACTATATAAATTGTGGCCTTTATGTGTCTTTACTCATTTTGTGTATTACTTGCATTTGTCATCACAAACATTTTGCACATTTTCTCCTAAATTTATTCTGAGGCATTTTATATATTTCAGGAATGGATTTATAGTGCTTTTATGGGAAACTATTTAATCTTGTACATTACGTTTGGCAGCTCCTTTCCTGTACTCTTTTATTAATTATAAGAAGGATAATTACTAGTGTTATTGAGCATTCTATGCCCAGCAGACCAAGAGCTTCTCTAATATTTTCTCATTTTATACCACTCTCAAATAATAAGTAATAATAGCTATTTTTATTTGTGCTTATTATGAACTAGGAATTCTGATCAGTATGTAGGATGCCAATATAGCGATATACCAATATTATGTTAATTTTCCAGAAGAAGTAACTGAAGCTCGACAAGGTTAAGTAACTTACTGGTGCTAAAGCTATTTAATGTGCATTGGAGCTAGGTCTTTAACTGAAGCTTGTTCATCCCAAAGGCCCCTCAATGGCACTTTTCTTTTTCTTTAAGATTGGCACCTGAGCTAACATCTGTTGCCAATCCTCTCTCTCTCTTTTTTTTTTCCCTTCTTCTTCTCCCAAAATCCCACCAGTACATAGCTGTATATTCTAGTTGTAGGTCCTTCTGGTTGTGCTATGTGGGACACCACCTCAGCATGGCCTGATGGGTGGTGCCATGTCCACGCCCAGGATCAGAACTAGCGGAACTCTGGGCCACCAAAGCGGATGGCACGAACTTAACCACTCAGCCACAGGGCCGGCCCATCAATGGTACTTCTCTTAATAATAATTCTTCCAAGGTTTTAGGTGTTATTTCATTTCTAAGGATTCAAAAATAGTTTTTAAAACAAGCATGGTGCCAGTCATACTTGCTTTTTGGAGTTTAGTGGGAATGCCAAACATCACAGTTAAATTTAATTTATTTTAAATTAATTAAAATTTTAATTTAATGTATACTTTTTAACACCAAAAATCATCTTATTAATATATAAATAGGGTCTATGGTTAGTTTTTGTAACCTCAGATTCCCATCTAGCATTTCCACCTATAAAGCCCTTGAATTTCCTGCCATTGGAGCAGACACAGGGTTCGGTGTGGTTGTGGGAGTTGAGGTACTTGCCAAAATACCTGTACACATCATTACATCTGTGAAGACCAGAGGGCAGGGTGGTAGCCAGTTGTTGGCCAAGATGGTCCAAGATGAGAATCTTTCCTCTGCACCCCATGGGATGCTGCTCTAGTCCGCTGCTGATGTGCAACACACACAGCCCCCAGTTTGAGGTGCTTCTGAAACTGCGTATCTGCGCCCCCTCTTCCCTCACTGCCCCAAAGTCATGGCCATTTTGTTTTCTAGCCAGGAAGCTCCAATCACTGGATCCATCAAGAAAATGACAAGAGCTGCTGGCTGGTGACGTTCATGAACAGCCTTTTCAACAGGATCTAGTTGAAGGCGAAGTTGGTCTGTTTTATCAGAAACCCGTGTGTGTTTACCAAAGTGTCAGGTGGATATCCTGGCTCTTGTGATGGTTTTGGTGATTGACTCCTAAGACGAAACCTCCTACTAGGCCTGGTGTGCAGAGCACCGCTAAATTTTAAGGAAGTATTGGATTGTGTTAGATAATAGATCTCATGTTTAATGACTTAGCAGACTAAATGAAAAATAAGTTAGCTTACAGAATTCAATAAAGGAAAGTATAACATATAAATGGCAAAGATGATCAGTGGCAAGAGGTGGATGCTAATTGAGTCTAAATAATTATTGATTATGTAATGCGTCTTACAGAAGTTTCCTTTGAAAATCAGACTTTATAATATGAAAAAATATATCTGGAAATAAATTCCAATGTATTGCATAAATCCTAGAAAGTGAAAGGGGCTATGGATAAGAGGAAATTTCATGTTGTGGATGGTATTTGGATAGTTTATAAAGACTTTAATGCTTGATGATATTACTAATTATTAATACTTATCTTCCTAATCTCAGCTGGGAATCTCACAGGGATTAAACCGTGCTATGATTTTTAGTATGAATATTTCAAATCTCACCCCAACTATAGTGAGAAAATGTATCTAGTATACTTGGAAGTCAAATGTTTTTCCAGGTTTCCTAGTCACCTCTAATTGAGAGTTTCTTTAATGAATTGTCAATCTTACCTGTAATTTTCCGTTCTGAATAGATTGTTCCTTCTCTAGGAATGCTGACTAATTGAACAGCATCCCAACCCTTCATTTGCCAAGGAACCACCAATTCAAGATAGTGTACAGCAGGTTTAAATGAGGCATTGGGGAAAAGTGGCAGGGTATACACCAGCAAGAATTTAAAATTAAATGTTGGCCAGTTGCACTGTAAGAGAATTTACTGCTTGACTCTTACGATTAGGTTGGACCTCTTCTGTTTATATTCTCTTTTTCTTGACAAACCTTTCACCTTTTCTTTCTTCCCTTGTTCTCTTCCTTCTAATTTCCATAATTGCCAATATTTATTACACACAGCAATTGAACTGTGTCACTTCTCTCCTAAAGTGGCCTAGATCAAAATAGTTTATACAGATCTTGCGAGCTAAAATAGAGGCAGCTCAGTTATCTAAACAGATTATTTTCTGTTGCCTCTAGAACTAAATTTCGTTTTTCCAATACTTATATTTGTTGAACTTTTTAAGAAAAGTTGTAATGTGAAAAGGATATATATCATCAAACGTCTATATAAAGAGAAAGTACAAACTAATTTGAAAAAAATGTATGGAAACATATTTCCTAAGAAGATATAAACAGAAAATCAAGGATTGACAACTTCAATTCACATATAGAATGAATAAGGGCTAATATCAAACAGTGAGAGGGGACCAATATATACATTTTTATACATTTTCTATTAAGATATAATTGGTATACAACATTGTGTAAGTCTAACATATACAATGTGTTGATTTGCTACATTTAAACACTGCAGTATGATTACCACCATACCGTTAGCTAACATATCCATCATGTCCCATAATTATCATTTCTTTTTTGTGATGAGAACTTTTGCAATCTAGTTTCTTAGCAACTTTGAAGTATATAATACAGCACGGTTAACCATAATCATAATATTGTACATTAGGTCTCCAAAACTTACTCATCATCCAACTTTGTACTCTTTGAACAACATCAACATCTCCCACAATTCCTCCCGCCTCCCAATCATCCCTGGCAACCACCAATCTACTCTGTTTCTATGAGTTTGGCTTGTTTAGATTCCACATATAAGTAGTATCATACAGTATTTATCTTTCTTTTTCTGATTTATCTACCGTAGCATAAGACCCTCAAGGTCCATCCACGTTGACGCAAATGGCAGGATTTCCTTCTTTCTCATGACTGAATAATATTCTATTATATATGTATACCACATCTTCTTTATTCATTCATCCATTGATAGGCACTTAGATTGTTTCCATCTCTTGGCCATTGTGAGCCATGCTGCAATAAATGTGGTCATTCAATTTTTTTCAATATCCTATTTTCATTTCTTTCGGATATATACCCAGGAGTGGGATTGCTTTGTCATATGATAGTTCTGTTTTAAATTTTTTAAGGAACCTATATCTATTTTCAGTAGTTGCTGTGCTAATTTACATTCCCACCAACGGTGCACAAAGGTGCCCTTTTTCCTTTTTCCACATCCTTGCCAATATTTGTTACCTTTTGTCTTTTTGATGATAGCCATTCTAACAGGGGTGAGGCAATATCTCATTGTGGTTTTGATTTGCATTTCCCTCATGGTTAGTGATGTCACGGACTTTTTCCTGTACCTGTTAGCCATTCGGATGTCTTTGGGAAAATGCCTATTCAGTTTTCTGCCCATTCTTTAACTGAATTACTTGGTTTTTTGTTATTGAGTTGCATGAGTTATTTATATATTTTGGATATTAACCCCTTGTTGGGGATATGGTTTACAGATATTTTCTTGGATTCCATAGGTTGCCTTTTCATTTTGTTAATTGTTTCTTTTGCTATGTGGAAACATTTTAGTTTGATGTAGTCCCACTTGTTGGTTTTTCTTTCACTGCTTGTGCTTTTGGTGTCTTTTCCAAAACATTGTTGCTGAGATCAACGTCATGGAGTTTTTCCCTGTTTTCTTCTAGGAGTTTTACAGGTTCAAGTCTTATGTTCAAGTCTTTAATCTATTTTGAGTTAACTTTTGTGAGTGGTTTAAGATAGAGGTCCCATTTCATTTTTCTGCATGTGGTTATCCAGTTTTTCTAGCACCGTTTATTGAAGAGACTGTTCTTTTTCCATTGAGTATTCTTGGATCCCCTGTCAAATATTAGTTGACCATATATGCAAGGACTTATTTCTGAGCTGTTGATTCTGTTCCATTGGTCTATGTGTCTATTTTCATTCCAGAACCATACTGTTTTAATTACTACAGATTTCCAGTATAGTTTGAAATCAGGAAGTGCAATGCCTCTGGTTTTGTTCTTTTTTCTCAGGATTGCCTTGGCTTTTCAAGGTCTTTTTTGGTTCCATACAAATATTAGGATTGCTTTTTTCTATTTTTTCTATTTCTGTGAAAAATGCCATTGCAATTTTGATAGGGATGCTTTGAATCCATACCTGACTTTGGGTAGTATGGACATTTTAACAATATTAATTCTTCAAATCTGTGAATATGCAATATCTTTCTATTGGTTTGTGTCTTCGATTTCTTTCATCAAAGTCATAGTTTTCATTGCACAGGTTTTTAACTTCTTTGGTTAAATTTATTCCAAGTATTTTACTGTTTTTGTGGCTATGGTGAATGGCATTGTTTTCTTTATTTCTTTTTCATATATTTTGTTGTTAGTATAGAGAAATGTAACTAAGTTTTGTATGTTGATTTTATACCCTGTAACTTTACTGAATTCATTGATTGTTTCCAATAGTGCTTTTTATTTTGGTTGAGTCTTCAGGATTCTACATATAAGATCATATCATCTGCAAATAGACAACTTTACTTCTTCATTCTGATTTTGATGACTTTTATTTCTTGTTCCTGCCTGCGTCTTCTGGCTAGACCCACCAGTACTTTGTTGAATAAGAGTAATGATAATAGGCACTCCGGTCTTCTTCATGATCTTAGCGGAAAATCTTTCAACCTTTCACTGGTGAGTATGATGTTAGCTATGGGTTTGTCACATATGGCCTTTATTATGGTGAGGTATATTCCTTCTATACTCAAGCTATTGAGTGTTTTTATCATGAAAGCATGTTGTATTTTGTGAAATTCTTTTTCTGCATCTATTGAGATGATTATATGAATTTTATCTTTATTTCTATTAATGTGTTGTATCACATTGATTGATTTGCATATGTTGCACCATCCTTGTATCCCAGGCATAAATATTGGACTGTAATGTTTCTGCTGAGAAATCTACTAATAGTCTAATGGGGGTTCCTTTGTAGGTTACAACCTTTTTTTTCTCTTGCTGCTTTTAGGATTCTCTCTTTGTCTTGATTTTGACAATTTCATTATCATGTGTCTTGGAGAAGAAGATTGTTTTGAATTGAAATAATGGGATAATCTACTAGATTCACGAACTCAGATGCCAAAGTATCTCCCAAGGTTTGGGAAGTTCTCAGACATTACTTCTTCCAATAAGCTTTCCAACCCCTTCTCCCTCTGTTTTCCCTTTGAAGAAGAACCCATAATTCTGATATTGTTTGTTTTGATGCTGTCTCATAGATCTTGGAGACCTTCTTTTCTCTTTTTTATTCTTTTTACTTTGTTCTCCTCTGACTGGTTTATTCCAAAGTTCCAGTCCTCTAACTCACTGTTTCTGTCTTCTATCTGCTCTATTCTATTGCTGATGTTCTCTATTGCATTCTTCATTTCTTTCATTGAATTCTTCAGCTCAAGAATTCTATTTGTTTTTTTTTTATAGTTTCTATCTCCATGCTTAATTTCTCATTTCGTTTAGGTATTGTTTTGCTGATCTCACTGAATTGTATTTCTGTGTTTTCTTGTAGTTCATTGAGTTTCCTCCACATAGATTTTTGGAATTCTATATTGAGTAGATCACATATCTCCATATTTTGGGGTTTAGTTATCAAGAGTATTATTATGATCTTTTTGTGATGTCATATTTCCTGATGTTTTATGTCCCTTGGAGTTTTGCATTTTTGTTTTCACATTTGAAATAGCAGTCAATGTCTGAAATCTTTACTAGCTGTCTTCAGGTGAGAAATCCTTTTCATTGGTCTTGTTTATATCTGGGGCTTTCTCCGACATCTGCTCCATGCTTCTTGTTCGCTTTTGTGGCAGAATTCTTAAGCTTGTATGTCTTCTCTCGATCTTACAATAAAACTGGTTGGCTGTTGGTCATCTCTTTTTTGTTTTTCCCAAGGTGACACTACAGCTCAAGATTTTGGTTTCCTCCCTTGCCACAGATGCTGTTTTGTTTTCTGTGCCACTCCCTGTGTACCTGAGTTTGCTCTCAGTGCTGCCTCTGGAGTGCACAAGGAGTCAGCCCCAGAGTGAGGGGAGGTGTAGGTTTGGCACTTGGGGCATTGGTAGTGCCTGTGGGCTAGTTGGAGGGGATCATCAGGTAGGGTTTCCCTCCATGCTTGTGGGTGGGCTTCCTGCTGGAGTCTAGAATGCAGTCAGCAGGTTCCATGTACCTTTAATGCCCTCTCATATTCTTATTTGCCTCTTTCCTGATCACCTACCCCCCCCCCAGCCATGGAGCTCTTGCTTTAATACTCGGGGAGAGAATGAGTTTCTTTAGCAGTGTCCTGTACAGCTGGGGAAGCCCAGCGCTCACTCATTATTTTCCATTTTCCCCTGTGGGAAGGATCCCTGGCCTTCTCTTTTTCTAAGCTGTGCCACCTTGCAGCGAGGGCTATTCCTCTCACCCACTCCAATGCATCTGAACTCTTGGCTCTAACTGAATGCTGGAATTTTTCCTCTAGAAATATGGACTTCTTGAAAGGCTCTGATATCCATAGGTAACTGCCCAAGTCTGTGTTTTCTGTGTGTCGCAGCTAGAGGGTTTAGAGCTGGTTCACAGGATCCTGCCAGTTCCATAGACCATACAAGGGTCTGTCTGCCTAATACCCAAAGCACAGGTGGGTGAGACTCCTCCTGAGTCTCTTGGCATAAGGTGCTGGATCCCACAGCTCCCAAGGAGGCACTTTCATTTGTGAATAGCTGTCAAATTTTAGATATTAATGAGGGATGTTTTAGGCTGCCCTGAGGCTGACGTCACCTCAGGACATTTTATGTTTAAAAAATATACATAGACTTACGAGCCCTGAATCATTTAATTAAAAAACTTATAAAAATTATAAAATTGGTTATAAATGTAGAGATAGCTTGAGAAAATATCTATCCATAATGGAACAATATAAGAGATCTCCTTTAAAATTTGACAAATTGAATCAAAAATTAAATTTATGAATAAAAATAAAGAAAAGAAACAAGCTTAATTTAATTGAAATATCTTTACAGAATTGTGAAATGTCTAACATAGCATAAAAATATTCAAATACTCTTTCATCTGTGATTATCTATTTGTCTTAATACATAGCTAACCTATGGAGAGCTAGGGTTTTGTTGTCTCATTTTTATTTTATTGCTCTACATTTCTAATGGGGGTTGGTCATAACCTAATAAATTATCGAATAAATTGTACAACTGTGATAACCAGTTCAGAGGTAAGGTAGCAATATTGGAAGGAGGGAGAGAAGAAGGAAAGAAAAAGGAAAATATAAAAGTTAAAGGTTATATATACACAATCAGAGGCACTCACAACTAGAATATACAACTATGTACTGGGGGGGGAGGTGCTTTGGGGAGAAGAAGAATGAAAAAAAAAGAAGATTGGCAACACTTGTTACGTCAGGTGCCAATCTTTTAAAAAAAAGAAAAAAATGTTATATATAAATGATATTCTATGCATTGTATTGGGTGATTTCAGAAGCACCAACTAAGTTTTGTTCAGAAACAGTGGCTAAAATGTGACAAAGGCATTTGTATGCAAATGAATTCCTGATAGCCAACCATGTACTTAATTAACCTTTCCTGCACCTTCAGCTGTGGAACTGTCTTTCCTACTTTTGGACAATAATCCACACATTACTGGAAAGGTTTAGTTCAGGAGTCTTTGTTAATGTAGTCTGTGTGATTTGGCCAGGTATATTCTATCCTGTAGATAGTCTCAAGAAGTCCCATGAAAACTGACAGGTGATTTTGAAGTCTTTCTACTCTCCCATCTGCTTCTGGGAGCTGCTCTACTTAAAGTCCTATTTTTATGTCATCAAGTTGACAGCACCAATCTGCCAAATGATAGATTCACAAACATTTACCTGTCAGAGTCCTTAGCGAAAGATCAAAACAGATCTCACATATTACAGTTAAAGTGCTCAATTTTTCATAACATGATTGGCACATGCTCTAGCATGAGTGGTCAGTGAAATATGTATGTAAATAAGTACATGCAAAGTAGTTTAGCACATATTTACATAAGTATTCCCAGGGACATCAAACCCACATGTAAATATGAACCACCTGTCTAACCTTTCAGCCTCTCTTTTGTGTCTGTTTTGATGCATGAGAACTGATAATTACTAAGTAAATTTATGTATAAACCATTTTCGCTGACTTGGAAAGTGAACGGACAACTCTACTAATATATAAAAATGAAAGAAAACAAAAAGTTCTCAAATTGCTTAAAGCACATTTCCATTTAGGAAGGAATTACTTAAAGTTGAATATATTCTTAAAATTTTAAGTCCTGTTTACTTTTCTGAACACTTTACTTTGCCTTATATTTTTTCCACATTACTTATTAATTCTCTTTGAGGTCAATGGGCAAAAATTAACCATCCCCAGTTTAAAAAAAAACTAAGAGAAAATAAATTTAGTACAGTTGTTCTCAAAATCTAAACCGAAGTAAAAATACATGGAAAAGTTTTCACCAGCCAAAAGCAAAATATTTTAAAAAGTGAGTATTTAGTGAATTTGTCATATAAGCAATTTTATTCCATTTATTGATATGCCCTTTTTACTCTACGATTGTGGGTTTTTTTTACTTATTCACTTTTAGTTTATCCTTTCCCTTATTAAGAGATGATAACAGAGGGCAGGTTTTGTTTTAATTTTTTTTCTTTTTCTTTTTTGAGGAAGATTAGCTCTGAGCTAACATCTGCTGCCAATTCTCCCCTTTTTTGCTGAGGAAGACTGGCCCTGAGCTAACATCCATGCCCATCTTCCTCTATTTTATATGTGAGACGCCTGCCACAGCATGGCTTGCCAAGTGGTGCCATGTCTGCACCTGCGATCTGAACCAGCGAGCCCTGGGCCACTGAAGCGGAATGTGCACACTTAACCGTTCCACCACCAGGCCGGTCCCCTGTTTTAATTTTTTAATAAACATACTTGAACAAATAACTTGCTATTCCTATCTTGGTGCCCTTTGTCATTATTCTTATTTTATTTTACCTATCTTGCAACAAACAAAATGAGACTAATTGGCTAAATGACAAATAGCACATAAATTGATGAAGTTGATAAAAAACCAACTCAGTTCTTTTTATTCTAGTCCACTATATTTTTCTACTACAAAGGACTTCCTCTATCTTTTGAAATACAGACCTTGGTTTTTATATACTTGTGTGATCAGTACAAGAAGAAATATTCAAAATGGCACGAGATAACATTTTCATTATACTGTATAATAATGCATATTATTATTTCACATACAATGGAGATTTCTAATAGCTATGGAAGTAATGGAACACCCTAAGATGTTTTAAAGTCTCATCAATTAATATGCTGATAATACAACCATCAACATAATAGATCCTTACCTAACATTTTAGAATCTTTCTTTTGTATTTTTGAACAAATAAATTGTATTTATTGACAACTACCTGAAATACCATTGAGCAGGTTGAATCTGAATTATGCTCCATTATCTAAAAATAAGCCTCAAATTGTGCTCAGTCCAGAATACCTGGTGACATGATTTAGAGAGTGTTCTTTAGGAACATGACACTCCAATATATTTAGAGTAAAATTCCTGCTGTGCTTCACTAAAGTTTGTCTTTTCTTCTTTCTCAAATATCAGTAAACTTGGGGCCCACCGGTGATATCGCAGTTAAGTGCACACGGTCCATTTTGGCAGCCTGGGGCTTGCAGATTTGGATCCCAGGCATGGACCTAGCACTGCTTGTCAGGCCACACTGTGGTGGCATCCCACATGAAATAGAGGAGGATTGGCACACATGTTAGCTCATCGACAATCTTCCTTAAGCAAGAAGAGGAATATTGGCAACAGGTGTTAGCTCAGGGCCAATCTTCCTCACAAAATAATAATAATGATAATAATAATAGTAATAATAGTTAAAAAACAACATAATTTGGTCAAGACAACCATATTTTGTGTTTAACTTCTAAGACGGATTTTTTCGTGTGTGATACTATCATGCTCCTAGCAATGGAGAAGATTAATCCTGTGTAAGAGGAATACTTGTTACCTGAGACATTCCCAGTTTACACTGTTTTTTTACCTGAAGTCTCATCCAGTTTAGAATTGGTCATGGAGTTTTCGATATGGATCATACTTTCCACGTCAAGTTCTATGTATTCTTTGCCTAACCCTAGACCATAAATGTTTTCTATATTGTTTCCGAAAGTTTTATAGTTTTAAGTATTACATTTAAGTCCATAATTCATATCCTTCTCACTTGCAAAATACAATCATTTAATCCCAACAGCCCCAAAGTCTTAACTCATTTCAGCATCTGTTATAAAATCTAAAGTCAAAAGTTTCATTTAAATATTATCTAAAATAGATATGGGTGTAACTCAAGGTACAATTCATCCTGAGGCAAAGTTCCTCTTCAGCTGTGAACCTGTGAAACCAGACAAATTATGTACTGCCAAAATACAGTGGTGGGATAGGCATAGGATAGATATTTCCATTCAAAAGGGAGAAATTAGAAGGAAGAAAGGGGTGATGGGTCCCAAGCAAGTCCAAAAGTTATCTAGACAAATTCATCAGATTTCAAGAGTAATCCTTTTTGATTTGATACTCTGTCCTTCAGGCTCACTGGGGAAGTCACATCACCTCCATGGCTCCAGGTGGGCTTTCTGCTCCCATGGCTTTGCTGGGCCAGAGTCCCACCCTCAAGGCTCTGCCGGGTTATCCCACTCCCATGGCTCTGCCAGGCATTCCTGCATCCAAGACTTTGGGTGGAAACCATCTGATCTGTTGGAATCCAGGTGGTGGCTCTGAAGATCTGTGAATTGCTTTTGAAATCATTTCTGCCTCTTGAAAAATAACAACTTTTTGCAGCCAAATAGCTCTAACATCTCATCCAGTTAAATTCAAGAAATCTGACAGCTTTCCCTCATTTTATCCTGTCGCTGCCCTGTTCAGTTCAAACTGGCAATGTGTTTATTCCTATAATGCCATAAACTCTTTATCAAGTGATAGTCCATCCATATCCTTGATTTTTTTGGAACATGCTTCATCATTTTTCGCAATATGGTTAAGATGAGAATTTTCCATATCTTCAAGTTCTGGTTCCTTTTTTTGCTTAACAATTCCTTCTTTACTTCATCTCTCCCATTTCACATTTGACTGTAAGTAGTCGAGGGGAACCAAGCTGCTCTTTCAACACTTTGCTTAGGAATAGCCTCAGCTACATATCCATTTCTGCCACTCACAACTTCTACCTTCCACAAAACAGGGACCACAGTTGAGTCATGTTCTTTGCCGCTTTATAGCAAGATAGCCTTTCTTCTAGTTTCCAATAACATGTTCCTCATTTCCGGCTGAGATCTCACCTGAATTATCCTTAATGTCCATATTTCCAGCATGCACCTCAAAACTCTCCCAGCCTCTAGCCATTACCCAGTTCTAAAGTTGCTTCCACATTTTTGTTACAGCAGCACCCCACTTCTCATACCAATATATGTCTGGTCAGCTCAGGCTGCCATAACAAAATACCGTAGACTGGGTGGCTTAAACAAACACAATTTATTTTCTCACAGGTTTGGTGGTTGGAAGTCTGAGATCAAGCTGCCAGCATGCTCAGGCTCTCCTGAGAGCGCTCTTCCTGGCTTGCAGATGGTTGCCTTCTGCTGTGTCCTCACATGGTGGAGAGAGGGAGAGAGGCAAGCTCTCTGGAGTCTCTTTTTATAAGAGTGCTAGACCCATCATGACGGCCCTGTCCTTATGACCTCATTTAAACTTAATTATCTTCCAAAGGTCCCATCTCCAAATAGTATCACACCAGGGGCTAAGGTTTCAGCATATGAATTTAGGGGTGGGGCATAATTCCCCACTGCTAAATTAGCTGTCCATAGCAGCTAACATAGAAGACAGTTTGACTATTTTTCATCATGAAATTCATGAATTTCAGCAATTCTGTTCATTAGTATATACCAAAATGAACTGAAAACTTATGTCCACACAAAAACATGCACGCAGATGTTTATAGCAGGTTCATGCATAACTGTCAAAACTTCAAAGCACCCAAGATGTCCTTCGGAAGGTGAATGGATAAATAAACTGTGGTGCATTTAAACAGTGGAATATTATTCAGTACTAAAAAAGAAATAAGCTGTCAAGCAATGAAAAAACATGGAGGAAACTGAAATGCATATTTTAAGTGAAAGAAGCCATTTTTAAAAGACTACATACTGTATGATTCCAACTATCTGACATTCTGGGCAAGGCAAAACTATGGGGATAGTAAAAATGGCAGTGGTTTCCAGAGTTTAAGAGAAGGGAGGGATGTATAGACAGAGGATTCTTCGGGCAGTAAAGCTATTCTGTATGATACAATAATGGTGGATACATCAGTATGCATTTGTCAAAACCGACAGCACACACAACAGCAAGAGAGAACTGTAACGTAAACTGTAGACCTTGGTTGATAATAACGTGTTGATGTAGGTTCATTGATTTTAGCAAATGTCCCACTCTGGTGTGTTATGCTGGCAGTAGCGAGAGTTGTGGGGAGGGCAGGGGTTACATGGGAACTCTCTATTCTTCTGTTCAATTTTGCTGTGAACCTAAAACTGCTCCAAAAACTAAAGTCTATTTTTTAAAAAAGTTAATGGTAGAATCTAGGAAATGAATGTTCACTGTAATTATTTCAACTTTTCTGTACGTTTGAAAATTTTGTTAATAAAACTTTAAGAAAGAAATCTGCTTCAGTATTTCCCTTGCCTGTAGTTCAAGATCCTTCTTCTTCCTCCCTCCCTTTCTCCTCTCCACATACATACACTCCTGTAAACATCTGGAAACAACCACTTTCTCTTATATCAGGTGTTTCTCACAATTCTTGCTTTAGATTTTCAGATATTTCAAAGTCGTATTCATTTCTGTGTTGTGTCTAGTCTTCATTTCCAGGAAGGAGGAAAAAAGAAGCCCAAGTTTAGTTTGCCATATTTTTAAGAAAGAGAAGTTTCTATATTTGATTTATTGTTACTACTAATGTAACGAATTGTTTATTGTCCACTTGACACCATCAATCACTAGATTCCTCTTGCTCATTGGAAAATTTGCCCAGAAACAGCTTTGTCACACTGTTCTTACTTCTCTTATTATTTCAAATATTTATCAACAGTCATTCTCCAGTACTAGAGAGAGAGAATTCATTTGGACTTATAGATTTTTAAATGTGCTTGTTTACAACTATGTTTCTACTTTGAATATCATTCTAGTTTACAGGAGGGTATGAAATAAAAAAGTATCATTGTTTAACAGTGCAAAATACAATTCTCGATCTTTCTTTAGTGGAATCCATTTTTGGTTCTCAAAGTTTTATTAAGCATGTCTGGATTGTGGTCTTGTGTAAAAATCTAAAGATCCTGTGACTATGTTTAGAACTGTCACAAAGTGTTGTGAATTGTCATATATCTTCCTAATAACAAAATGCTTCTAGATTTCCCAGGGACTTTACTTTTCACTTACCCAGGTAAAGTGACGATGACAGCCGCATCTAGTTCATTGACTACTGGGGACATTAAAAGGGATATTAGATACAAAGCATATAAAATTCCGTGTGCAAGGGCTAAAAGAATTAGTTATATTTTACCAGCATTTACCATTATATTTTGAATTTGTTTTTCTTTAAATCTTATGGACACACATTTTTAGAGAAAAGTGCAGTTGTCATAGATCTCCATATTAGAGTTCAAATTATTGTATCTGTGTATTCCATGCCTTCTCTTTGTCAAATACGAGATAAATCATCTGAATAAGGACTTTGTACCAATCTCCTCTTAAATACTACACAGAATTCTTGATACTCCATGTAATTTCCTAGAATCCCCTTTCAAAATCATACTTAAAATTGCAGTTTCATAATAAAAATCCCACGGCCTTCCAGGTGAAAAACAGGAGTATCAATTAAAGCTCTAAGTGGAATAAAGACAGGTATGGAAATGTTAGCCCATGACAAGCACAGTTAAAGGCCTTTTACAATGCAGCATTGTTATTTTATTTTCATCCCTAACAATTAAAGTTCAGCTAGTTTTCCAAGAACAGGTTAATCAAGAAGGTCAATTCAAGCTACTGGTAGATTCAATCCTGCTGAAATGTATTACATGTGTTTTAAAAAAATGCTCTTTTAAATAAGAATCAGGCAAATATTAGTGAAAGGTATAATAAACAAGGAAGGTCAAATATGATCCCTGCCAACTCCATTAAAATCCTTCACACAAATGACACATTGATTTCACAGAGGAATGACTGTCAAGTGGGTAAACATGATATTCACATTTATTGTACTGATGTCATAGTTGCAAGCCAGAGATAAGATTTGCAAAACAATTTTAAAAAGTTGCATATTTCATTCTCTTTAAATATTCATATATTTTTTCTGTGGTATTTTCTCATGGCCAGATAGTCTCCAGTCTGGTGCTCTTCCAGGATTCTCAGACTGCCACACTGTTAAAGGCCATTGCGTATGACTGGAAGCAAGAGACTAGATCACTGGCCAAACAGATGGTGAGGAACAGTTAATGGACCCACTTGAGAAGATGATGAGTAACTCAGACTATGAATTCATCAAGGGAAATGAATAATAAATTACATCTGTTTTAATGAATTCAAAAATTAAATGGTTTCTTAATTGCTCATTTCAACCAATATAAAAGGTAAGGTATTTAAGGTAATACTAACTAGTTTTCATATATTAATCCCTTAATTCTAATGACAATTTCATTAGGTAACAATACTAGTATTCTCATTTTACCAATGAGGAATCCGAGGCATTGAATAATTAAAAAATTCACGCAAGATCACTTAAAAGAAAATGAGGTAAGCCAAGAATCAAAACTCGGAAAATTTTCTCCAAAGTCTTTAAAAATAACTATACTACATTTCTGCTTGGAATCATAGAATATTTCAAAATATATTTATAATTATAAAAGTAAAATATGGTCATTGAACACAATTTGGAAAATACAGAGAGCCAGAAAGCAAAGATAATCAATTGTTACTCTCCCATTCAAAGGAAGGTATTTTAAATTATGGGTAGATTTAACAGGGTTGTAATCATTTCTAGATATTGTGCATGTTAATCTGTTTTCTTTCTTTAAAAAAATATATGGAGGCTGGCTCAGTGTCACAGTGGTTAAGTTCAAGCGCTCCACTTCTGCTGCCTGGAGTTCGCTGGTTCAGATCCTGGCTGTGGACCCACACACCACTCATCAAGCCATGCTGTGGCGGCATCCCACATAGAAGAACTGGAAGGACTTACTACTAGAATATACAACTATATACAGGGGCTTTGGGGAGAAAAAAAAGAGGAAGATTGGCAACAGATGTTAACTCAGGGCCAATCTTCCTCACTAAAAAAAGCACACCATTAAAATCTGGTTTTCTTTTATTATTATATTGAAAGCATTAGACTTCTGATTTTAACTCCAATCAGTAAAGAGTTGTAACTTCTGTTTTTACAAAAAAAAGAAAAAGAATATAAATATCAATGACTTATCTTGGGCTAATCAGAGAGTTGACTACACGGGGTGAACAGCTACTCTGAAATCTGGAGACATAGATGAATACAGAGAATCACAGTCGAGATCAACTTACCTGGAACTGAATCTGCTAGAGCCATAAACTGATAGGAATACTTGAGGGGCAATTTTGACACGTGGCTGATGCTGAGTGTGGAGTGGGATGAGGATAAGAAACTTCTGAGAGTCACAGTCTTAGTGGTCCCCCATACTTTTGAGGGTTTAACTTCCATGAACTCCAGTAGATTCTCATGGTTAAGAGCCAAGAAACATCCCCTCATGTGGAAGAAAAAGATATCATTTTGAAATATTCCCAGAGCATTCTCCTTAACAAAAGCTTACTCTCCAGGAGAAAAGACTTAACTAGATCATTATTGCACCCGGGGGAAGGGTAATTACCTAACTCCAGCCTCCTAATCTTTCTGTCTCACCCAAGGGGAAAAGAAATCTAAGAAACATTTGAAAAGGTCACAGCCCAGGTACAGAAGACCTAGAAGACCGCAGAAAGACTGAAATTTAATCATAAGATTATAGAAAGCTCCCCCTCTCCCGCACATAGCCACCACATCAACAGAACTCCAGAATAATAACTGGGTTACAGCTGATGGAGCCATAGGCTCAGACCCTATTTAAAAAGAAGTTCCTAGGGAAACCCAAAGACAACAGGGGAGACAAAAATTGACACTAGCGGAATTTGAAATTCCTGTCATCTACAGCTACAGCAAAAATTAAACACAGTCCAACTCATAGCCTGATTAACATAAAACCTCACAATAAAGGCCTGTTTGCATCAATTCCTGTTTTCTGATGCAATATGCCAGTTTTCAACAACAAATTACAAGACATTTTAAAGGAGAAGAAGTAACAGTCTGAAGGAAAAGATAAGCATCAAAACCTAACTCAGATATGATACAGAAACTGAAATTATCAGGCAGAGATTTTTTTTTAAATGATGATTGTTAATATATTGTGGGTAAAAGGAGACTTCTTGCAAGGACAAATGGTTAAAGTAATCAGAATGATGGAAACTCTAGGAAAAAATCAAAAAGAAATGCTAGAAATCAAGAACACTAATAGATGCTAAGAATATCTTTGACTCATCAGTAGAATGGACACGGTGAAGAAGGAATCACTGAACTTGAGGATATATCAATAGAAACTTCCAAAACCGAAACAAAGAGAAAAAAAACAAAAGGAAAATAAAAAACCCAAACAGGAAATTCAAGAACCAAATGACAACTTCAAAAGGTGTTCCATGTAATTAGAATACAGAAGGAAAAGAAAGAGAATAGAGCAAACCAAATATTTGAAGTAATACTGGTTGAGAATTTTACCAAATTAATTATAGACACCAAACTACAAATCCAGGAAGCTCAGAGAACACAAAATAGGATAGAATCTACACCCAGGTATATCACATTCAAACTGCAGAAAATCAAAGATAAATAGAAAATATCTTCAAAGGAGCTGAGAGTGAGAGGTGGGGAGGGGAACATGTTACTATATTGCAAATATTCTCTCATGTCTATAATTATCTTTCCAAAACTCGGTTTTGAATGGCTACGTAGTGTTTCATCATCTGTCTATACTTTGGTATATATAACCATTTTAAGGTTATAAGACTTTGAATTTTCCCATTTTTATAATGTAAATGGTGTTTAAAAACTATCTTGCATGTACAATGTTTTGTGTATTTCTGATTTTTTACAAGTATAAATACTAAGAATTGGAGTGGCTGAAATTTGCTAACTTTATACCATTGGACCTGTTGACTAATTGCTCTCCAAAAAAACTATGCAATTTATGCTCTAATCAACTGTATTTGAAATTGCCTGTTTGTCCACACTAAAGTGAACTCTATGATTTTTTTCCTAATCTCTGCAAATCTAGGAGATATAATATAAGTGCTTACTGACATGATTCTTAATATAAATTGATGCTTAATATGTGCTGGTTTCTGCTCTAAGACTTTACCTGTGTTAACTCATTTAATCCCCGTATAGCTATAAAGTAGGTACTATTCATATTGTCATTTGTGAATGAAGTAATAGTCACAAAGAGTGATAAGTGACTTGTTCCTCACAGCCAGGAACCGTCCGAGGTGATATTTGAGCCTGATCATCATTGCTACAGAATTAATATTATAACCCCAATGTTTGGCTACTTCTCTCAGATTAAATATATATTGTTTTGTAAAGTCATTCCAAGCTTTTAGTCCTTTATTGCTTCTTAATACAGGATTAAAAACTTAAAAATATTTGAATATGGGATGAATGAGTAAATATGTCAATTGTTAATATGTCTTTTTATTTTAAGATATTTATGGCATTTTATGGCAAATACTTTTATTTTTAATAGAGAAATCTACCTCTCATTTCCTTGATTTTCTGCCTTTGATGCTATGCTTTGGAAAAGTGACCCATCTCCATCACTAAATAAATATTGGCCTGGATTTTCCAATTTCTTCAAATTAGTTCTAATTTCTTATTCAACGTGTATGTGTACGTTTATGTAGTTTTTAAAAATTTTCCTCTTTTTTTCCCTTTTTAATCTTCTCTGCCTAAAAAATAGTTGCTAGTCAATGGAACTAATGGATTGATTTATTCCCACACAAGAATATATGACTTAAATTTTCTCTTTTTTTCCACACAATAAGGTTTTATATATCCTTGAGACTTTTTTCTCTCTCTTTTCTTGCAGGTATACTATTTCTGCCACTATTGAAACTTAATATTATTTAATTATATGTTTCCCCCTTCTAGTCCATTATAATCATCTTCAAAAATACATTTTCTTATTTTGCATATTTGTCTTCTAGTCAGCGGTTGTCAATAGAAGTCATTTTACCCCCCTGGGGCAAATTAGACAATTAGCCAATTGGCATTTTAATTCTAACTGTGTTGCATATATAGAATTATTTGAGACGAATAGCATATTTATAATATGCTACTATTATAATTCAGTCATTTCAAATAGTTAACTTTCAGAGTTTTATATAACTCACGCATATGTGTATTAATGATTTCACACTATTTTGCTAACTTGGTTTAGGATTTAAAAAAACTTCTAACTACTTATCAGTTCACTTGATTTAGAATTTCTATTGTTTTCTGAAATTAAAAAAGTGCGAACAACTTGGTGAGTTTTCCTGAATATTTTGATTTATTTTTTCCTTGATTCTCTAAGTGAAGAATTGTATTCTGGTATATGAAAAGGAGAATTTTTTCTTCTCCCTTTAATGTTTAGTCTTAATGTACATTTTCTTCAAATTTCTATTTAAAATTTAATTAAAAAATTTAAAATTGTTTAAAACATCCAGTTAGTATTAAATGTTAGAAATAATATTGGAGATACTTGTAATATATCTGATTCTACTAATTATAATACATTCTGATTCTACCATAAAGGCTCTATTGTCTCACATAGTTAGAACTAGATATTTTTTAACAGGCAAGTACTCTTCATCTCCAAGTTTACTAAGCATTTCTTCACTTCATTTTAGAAGTGCTTTCTGAATCTTATTAAATATCTTGGTATATATTGAGATAATGTACCATTTTATAGTCCAATTGAGTCTTTTTAGTAGATATTTATTTTTTAGCCTTGTCTCTCCCAATAAGCATAATTTCTCTTTCCTAACTCTTATTCCTTTACTCTGAACTGATGAGTTAATATGAAACCAAAATACCTAGTATGCACCATTGCTAAGGATTTGAGTGACTGTGTGTATCCGGCTCTATCTGTTGTTACTATACTTTTGAGCTCCAAATGTCCTGAAATGTCATTTATGCATTCATTCAACCCATATTTGTTGGGAGTTTACTATGTGTTAGGGGGGGCTAACTTTTTCTGTAAAGGGAGAGAGAGCAAATATTTTAGGCTTTGTACGCCATTTAATTTTCTCTTCCATGGTCTTTCCTCCTCCCCCTGCTTCCTACTTCTTCTTCTATGTTTTCTTTGCAACCCTTTGAAAAAATAAAGCATTCTTAGCTTGCAGGACATTCATGGGCCTTTTGTCAACTCCTGTTAGTATCAGAGTTACAGTGGTGAATGATGAGTGATGCTGATAAGAGCCACACATTTACAGAGCTCACACAAATTATACTTGACTGAAAAGAACTCCAGAAGCATACAGGCCACTATGATACTATCTATAAGTTGGGAGATTCTAGGAAGATCATTTAGTAGCATTGGGCTGAGACCTAAAGGGTTGTATAACCTGTGAGTTACTGTCTTGTCCTGTTAGTCTTAAATTTTCAGTCTCTCTGAAACCTTAAATCCCAGGAAGGCAAGACTGATGCAAGTCTTCATCACCACTATATCCTCAGATCCTAGTTCCATGCTGTCAAAGGCTATATAAATATTTGTGGATAGATGGAGATCAGAGACTGAATAAAACCAGAATGGGAGACATATTTCACAGGGTCCCTTCACATTTCTCACTTGAATACAAGGTGGCTTGTATTCCGGCAGCTTGCTATTCTAGTTGGTAGGGAACAGGTTTCTGAGCCTGCTGGGAAGTTTGAGCGCTATGATTTTGTTGGCATGGGCTCTATTTCATAAGGTGAAGTAGGGACTCAACTTCAGGGGAAGACTGGGTAGTGACTTCTCATTCAACTGTCACTTTTTATTGATTACAAAGTTCTTCCAGATTCTGACAAGAGGCTGTCATTCTCACTTTCCATGGATTTGTAAAAATTTTTATCCATTTCTATGGCTTAAGTATTTTATAAGGAAATGTAAAACCCACCATCTGAGTTAGCTAAGTAATCAGAAGTGGAATCACAGATTTGAGAGGTAAAATGGTTATTTATCCCAGCCTTAGGTTTACATTAGCTCCGTTCTTTGGTGAACAATAAAGTGGAAAAGTGTAGCTACTACATGATGTGTGGGTTTCACTGGGTTTGGCAAATTTGAAAAGCAGATACCTTTAATTCAGGGGGCTCCTCTCTGGGGGTTCCTTTGCCTTAGTCCCTATGGGAAACTAAGTGTTCCCTTTTGGTTTCATGGATATCCAGAGGTTTTTGTTTTGTTCTGTTTTGCTTTTAGCTGTAGCCATATATTTTTAGGTACAGTTTAAAAAACTTAGAGGCCTCCATCTTCCTTCTCCAACCACTAATGCTCTACCTCAGTAAGAGAACTCTATTTTCACTGCCATGACTCTAGTCTGAACTGTCATCTCTATCCCCTATCACTGTAATAGTTTTCTGGGGTTTTGATTGATTGATTAATTTAAAGATTGGCACCTGTGCTAACATCTGTTGCCAATCTTCTTTTTTCCCTTCTTCTTCTCCCCAAAGCCCCCCAGTACACAGTTGTATATTCTAGTTGTGAGTGCCTCTGGTTGTGCTAGTTTTCTGTTTTATCTCTATCCACTTTTGTGTACCATAATTTTTTCCCAATGTTGCATCCTGAATTATAATTTAAAAATTCAAATGTGATCATGTTGTGAACTTCTTTCAGTGACTTTCTTTAGCTGAGAAGACATTCTTTAGCATGGACTGTACAAAAGTAGCTGTTTGAGCTAACTGCTGCCTGCTGGACCAGCTGCATCGTACACCGGAAACCTCTTCGCCTTTCAGGTCAACTAGCCTGGGCTTGTTTTCGTTCCAGAAATCCTGTTGTTCCTTTCCACCTTCAGACTTTCACAAATTCTAAAAGCTGTACTTTCATAATCCTTTCTCAGCACTGAGCTGTTAATCCCCATTTCCATTCCAAGTCCAGATGAAATTTCCCTTTCTCCACAATGCTCTGGTATTGGTTAGATTTCTCCATTTCCCAGTTGTCTTAGAACCCTGTTTATTTATATATTGTCAGAAATATACAAATGAAAAGATAGAGCTCTACCTAGATATAGATGAGAGAAAGGAGAAAAATGATGATATTATCATAATTCCATTCAGTACATTAAAATATTAAAAATGATGACTTTAGGGAATTGGAATTAAGGGACAGATGTGAGCATGTGCTGGTGTGTGCTTATTTATGCATGAAGATACTTTTACATTTTTCACATATCTCATGTAGTTTTTCCAATTATCATATACTGCTTTTAGAATTAAACAGTAGTGATTTGTCTGTCTCATATATCAGAAGATATACTTAAAGAGTCAGGGACTGTTATTTTTATCCTAAAGTCACATGGAATTTTAGTACAGCGTGATGCACTAAGTTGCCATTCTTTATATATTTAATGAATATACTAATAAAGAAGGAAATGAAGAAAAATGATTTAATACATAAATAAATGTAACACCTTTGCCACACCACCGCTGTGGCTTAATTAAATTTTACTTTTCCTCCACTTTCGTTCTGTGGGTCCACAGCCTTGTTTTTCCAGATAAACAGCATAAATTGTGATAAATTAACCCACAGCACTTTCGAAAGCTGTTTATCCCTCAACCTTATGCTTTTAAATAGGTGTCTTCTGAAGACCAGGCCTCAAGAAGTGAAAAATAGGATGAAAGTCAAATAGTAGGGTTAATATTTTATGTGTAAGAGTAAACATTATGACTCAGTTCACGTCACATGGACACTATCTTAGTCCACTAAAATTTGTAGCAAAACCCATCTCAAAATCTTAGACTTCAAGGAGCAGAAATGACCCTCTACCTGAAGATTTTAAGTTTCAAGCAGTATTTCCGAGGCTGAAAAAATATCTCACTAGGGCTTTTCTTCCCTATAATTCTTTTATTATATTGAAAGAAGGGTATCAAAATGCACTACTTATCCAGGTCTGAAAAAATAAAGCATTTCTCTAACTAGGAAAGTAGTGGTAGTGATGACTTCAATAATCTATCTGAAGCACAAGGAGCAACATCTGGATTATTTGCAGTCTATTACCTTTGGATCCAAAATAGCGTTTCTGTTCCTATGTAATCACCCCTGTGCATTTCCTACATCTCTGTGGGTTGTACAGAGAAATAAGTGCCCCTATTCTAAGGAAATGCTTAGATTTAAGTCATCTTGAAGGATTAATTTCTCCACATCCAGCTCATTTTCTGCTACTGCTGCCATGTCGTTTTTTACAGACCAGTGTAGATATTGATATCACACTATGAGCTGAAGAGTGTGCAAAATTGCAGAGTTTTGGAAAAGGAACGTGGTTGGTTTGGGGTTGTGACAATAAACTGCCTGATATTCTTATTCCCTCAGCTGTAAGAAATAAAATATTTACATAAAGTGGTCAAAGCATCATTTTCCTGTATAGAAACCAAAATGTTAATTTCTGTAATTGTACTGGTAGAGAGCATAATCCTGATATTATGTAAAATGAAAATTTGGAAACAGAATTATACTTATTGTTGAATTATTATGCAGAGCTATACTAAGGCAGAGAGTTTGAAACGAAAATTTCAATTTAACATAGTATTTTTTCTTGGTGTTTGCCAAAGCTCTTAAAATCCCTATGTGTTAACAGAACAACCTGAAAATATATATAAAAGAGCCAATGAAATAAAAAGTAGCACATTTTGTAATTTATGTTTGAATTTAGTTTAGATCTATGGTCTTTCAACTTGGGGGAATCACAGAGTTTTCTCAACATCTAATAAAAAGCATGAATATTTTCTACAAGAAAAAATGCAAATACAAATAAACATAAAAGTGCACATATACATTCATGCTACATCTCTTTAATTTCCTGACCCGCTCTTCCACAATGCCTCCTACCCTCATCTTTCCATCTGCTCAAGGAATCTGGTGAACCCTGCTCCAGAGTGTGAGCCTCTCAATGCCTCCAGATAAAGTTACAAGCAAATTATATTATACAGAAAAGAAATAACAAATCCAAGAAATAATATGCAAACAACAGGATTAGACTAAGAATAGAAGAGGCTGGCCTCATGGCCTAGTGGTTAAGTTTAGCACACTTCATTTCAATGGTCTGGGGTTCGGTTCCAGGGTGTGGACCTACCCTACTTGTTGGTGGCCGTGCTGTCGTGGTGACCCACCCATAAAATAGAGGAATATTGGCACAGAGGTTAGCTCATGGAGAATATTTCTCAAGCCAAAAGAAGAAGATTGGCAACGGATGTTAGCTCAGGGAGAATCTTCCTCAGCCAAAAAAAACCCAAAAAAACAACAGCCTGAAAACAACATCTGTACTGTCTAATTAAATATGACTTTTCATTTACAAAATTAAAATCCTAAATAAATATATATAATTTAATTTCTGATTTAGAATATAAAATTGAGCCAACTTGCTACATTTTTTTTTCTAATGTACAGTGAAACTGGCTTTCCTTCTTTGTACTTACAGTAATAGAAACATTAGACTATGAATTCCTTTGGCACAGGAATAAAGTCTCATTCCTTTTTCATATTTATTACCTTGCAAAGGATCTACCACATTCAAGAAGTAAGTAAATACTTGTGCAGAGATGGGCCAAAGAGGGTAGGAAAGAAGAAAGAAATGTAAGTGAGGAAGGTGTGAACCTACGAAGGAAAGAAGAAGAAAGGAAGAAATGAAAGCAGCTCAGCCCATTATCAATTTACTTGTTGGTGTCCCCAAAGATCTCCCTCTACCCTATGCTGAATTCTTCCCATGAAATGAAAACCTTCTTATTAGCATGACTATTTGGAAAGTTCATGGAGAAAATAAGAACTTGTGTAAAAGAGAACTTCCTCAAATTCACTCAGGCTCTCTTAGACGAAGAATTGTACTGTGATTCAGGGATGATAGCCTGGGCACTGGAATTAACAGGATGAAAATGCCCAGGTTTGTGCTTCCCTGCCTCTTCCTTCTGTCCACTGCCTTCAAAATTTCCATATTCAAACCTTTCACTACAATATCCTAAAATCATTTCTTTCTACTTCTCAGTCCATTAACTTTACTCCCTTTCCTTCACGGTGGATCTTTATCATTCAAATGGGCCTTCTTGCTCATATTACCTGTGATTCAGCTATAAAGAAGTGAAAGCATTTGCTCTGTAAAAGAAATGCTGTTAAATCAAAGGGATTTACTCCTAAGGATGAGATGAGAGGTCTCTGCGTGATGTCTAAGGTATTTTTTCTTGGAAATCTTTCCCGGGAGTCTAGTGTCTCTAAAAATCACATAGTTCATCTAACGGCCTATTGTTTTTCTAGCTTGGTAGTTTCATGTCATTTGTCTGAGTCAGCAGGAAGCAGAAGGAAGCAGAAACAGGTTGGGAAGCCCTGAAGAATATCATCAGACTATAAGGAGAACTGAGAAGGATTAATCCCTCTCACTGCATTTTCTGCACTTAGACTGTCTTGTACAACAGCCTGTCTTGCATGACATGTTGCCAGTTGCAAAAGGCTATTACTTGCATGATAGATTGGTCTAATAAAAAGACTAGTGATTAAGTTCTAGAAAAACCCAGGTTTGAAATCTGGAATTACTTCATCCAGACTTAGTAGGTTCCCTAACTTTTCTGAGCCCTTGAAGTTTTCTGATAGGGTATAACTAACAATATCATTATGAAGAATTAACAAGATTGAATGTATAAAACACAGTCCTACACACACATGTTCTAATTGCTCAATAATTTTAAATTCCTATCTCTCTTTTCCAATCTGCTTTCATTAGTAATGTGCTGCTAGGAGAAAAGAACATAATTTAATTTTGAAATTCAGATAAATATCTTACAAAAATAGATAAATGATAGATAAGTATATGTCAAAATATGAAATAATATTGTTAGAGTTTCTTTTTCTCCCACTTAGTATCATTATTCAAATATTTGTGATTTTCCATGAATATTATTTGATAATCTGATTTTAATAGCTATGTAGTATTAAATTTTAACAAATGATAAATGAAATTGTCAATTCTCTCTCTATTTTTTAATTTCATTTTATTTCCAGTAATTTTATTGAGATCATAATGGTTTATAAAATTGTCTAATTTTGGGTGTACATTATTATTTATCAATTTCTGAATAGACTTTATTGTGCTCACCACCACCCATAGTCTAATTTTTGTCCATCACCATATACATGTGCCCCTTTACCCATTCCACATCCCTCCCAACCCCCTTGTCCTCTGGTAACCACTAATCTGCTTTCTTTATTCATGTATTTGTTATCTTCTACATATGAGTGAAATCCTGTAATATTTGTCTTTCTCTGTCTGGCTTATTTCTCTTAACATCATATCCTCAAGGTCCATCCATGTTGTTGCAAACGGCATAATTTTGTCTTTTTTATGGCTGAGTAGTATTCCATTGTATATATACACCACATCTTCTTTATCCATTCATCCATAGAAGAGCATTTGGGTTGCTTCCACATCTTGCCTATTGTGAATAACTCTGCAATGAACAAAGGGGTGCAATAATCTCTTTGGATCATTGATTTCAAGTTCTTTGGATAAATAGCCAGGAGTGGGATAGCTAGATCATATGGTGTTTCTATTTTTAATTTTTTGAGGACTCTCCATACTGTTTTCCATAGTGACTGCACCAGTTTGCATTCCCACCAGGGTATATGAGAGTTCTTTTTTCTCCATCTCTTCCCCAACATTTGTTGTTTTTTTGTCTTGGTAATTATAGCCATTCTGACCAGTGTAAAGTGATACCTCATTGTGGTTTTGATTTGCATTTCCCTAATAATTAGTGATGTTGAATATCTTTTCATGTTTCTGTTGGCCATCTGTATATCTTCTTTGGAAAAATTTCTGTTTATATCTTCTGCCTACTTTTTGATTGGGTTGTTTGTTTTTTTGTGGTTGAGTTGTATGAGTTCTTTATATATTTTGGAGATCAACCAATTGTTGGATATATGATTTGCAAGTATTCTCTCCCAGTTGGTGGGTTGTTTTTTCATTTTGTCAATGGTTTCCTTTACTTTGCAGAAGCTTTTTAGTCTGATGTAGTCCCATTTGTTAACTTTTTCTTTTGTTTCCCTTGCCTGAGTAACACAGTATTTGAAAAGATGCTGCTAAGACCAATATCAAGTAGTGTACTTCCTATATTTTCTTCTAGGAGTTTTATGGTTTCAGGTCTCATCTCAATAGACACAGAGAAACCATTTGACAGGATCCAATATCCATCTATGATAAAAACTTTGAATAAAATGTGTACAGAAATAAAGTATCTTAACATAATAAAGGCCATATATGACAAACCCAGAGCCAACATCATACTTAGTGGTGAAAAACTGAAAGCCATCCCTCTGAGAACTGGAATAAGACATGGGTGCCCACTCTCACCACTCCTATTCAAGATAATACTGGAGGTTTTGGCCAGAACAAATAGGCAAGAAAAAGAAAAGGAATTCAAACTGGAGAAGAAGTGAAACTCTCACTCTTTGCAGATGACATGATTCTATATATAGAAAATCCCAAGGAATCCATCAGAAAACTATTAGAAATAATCAACAACTACAGCAAATTTCCAAGGTACAAAGTCAATTTTAAAAAATCAGTTGCATTTCTATACACTAACAATGAAATAGCAGAAATAGAAATCAAGAATATAATCCCATTTACAATTGAAACAAAAAGAATAAAATGTCTAGGAATGAACTTAACCAAAGAGGTGAAAGACCTATACAATGAAAAATATAAGACATTATTGAAAGAAATTGAAGAAGATGTAAAGAAATGGAAAGATATTCCATGCTCATGGGTCAGAAGAATTAACATAATTAAAATGTCCATACTACCTAAATCAATCTACAGATTCAATGCAATCCCAATCAGAATCCCAATAACATTCTTCACAGAAATAGAACAAAGATTCCTAAAATTTATATGGAACAACAAAAGACCCCAAATAGCCAAAGCAATCCTGAGAAAAAAGAACAAAGCTGGAGGCATCACAATCCTTGACTTCAAAACATAGTACAAAGCTGTAGTAACCAAAACAGCATGGTCCTGGCACAAACACAGACACACAGATCAATGGAACAGAATTGAATGCCCAGAAATAAAACCACACATCTATGGACAGTTAATCTTCAACAAAGGGGTCAAGAATATATAAAGGAGAAAGGAAAGTCTCTTCAGTAAATGGTGTTGAGAAAACTGGACAGCCACATGCAAAAGAATGAAAGCAGACCATCATCTTGCATCATACACAAAAATTAACTCAAAATGGATTAAAGACTTGAATGTAAGACCTCAAATCAATTCTATGTTTTTTGATATTTTTGTTTTACGTGTTTAGTCCCATTATGTAAAAAACAATGAGCTGAAAAGAATGATACATGTAAAATTATATGTCCAAGATCATACTGCAGTACTAGAGTAGAAAATCTTGGGATAGTGTAAGGGAGAAAAATGTTCTCCTTGACCCTCTTAGAGTCCCTAACTGGATTTGAAAATTAAACTGACAAAGATAGATAACAGGAAAAAAGCATACAAACTTTATTGAAGCTTTACATGTACATTGGAGCCTCATAAGATGAAGACCAAAAGAAGTGACCAGAGCAGGCAGCTTTTATATATTTTAGATACAGAAACAATAAATTTGTGAAGAATTGACAAGACGAAGGGGTTCGAGGTGGGGTAGTAAGTGGTGAAGAAATAACTAGCAAGAAGCTTCTGCACAGCAAAAAAAGCAATTAACAAAATGAAAAGGCATCCCACACGATGGGAGAATCTATTTACAAATGCATATCTCATAAGGGTTAACAAAAATGTATAAAGCACTCATACAACTCAACAGGAAAAAAAAATCTGATTAAGAAATTGGCAGAGGAACTGAATGGACATTTTTCCAAAGAAGGCATACAAATGGTCAACAGGTACACGAAAATATGCACAACCTCACTAATCATCGGGAAAATGCAAATCAAAACCACAATGAGATATCACCTCACACCTGTTAGAATGGCTACTATCAAAAAGACAAGCCATAATAAGTGCTGGTGAGAATATAGAGAAAAAGGAATCCTTCTACTCTGTTGGTGGGAATGTAAATTGATGCAGCCACTATTGAAAATAGTATGAAAGTTCCTCAAAAATTAAAAATAGAATATCACACGATCCAGCAATTTCACTTCTGGGTATATGAAATCACTATACCAGAGAGATATCTTCACCCTCATGTTAATCGTAGCAATATTTACAATAGCCAAGACATGGAAACAACCTAAATGTCTGTCAACAGATGAATGGATAAAGAAAATAATATATGAATATATATAATGGCATAGTATTCTGTCATAAAAAAGAAGGAAATTCTGCCATTTGTGACAAGATAGATGGACCTTGGGGGCATTATGCTAAAACAGGGAAAGATAAATATTGTATAATTCTACCTATATGTGGAATCTAAAAGAAACAAACTCATAAAAACAGAGAATAGATTAGTGGCTTCAAAAGGTGAGGGTAAAGTGTGGGGAATTGGGTGAAGGTGGTCAAAGAGTATAACTTCCAGTTATAGCAAATAAGTTCTAGGGTTGTAATTTACAGCATGATGACTATAGCTAACCACACCATGTTTTATATTTGAAAGTTGCTAAGAGAATGAATCTTAAAAGTTCTCATCACATAAAAAAAATTTGTAACCATGTGTGGTGATAAATGTTAACTAAACTTATTGTGGTAATCATTTCAAAATACATTCACATATCAAATTGTTATGTTCTACACCCTACATTTATACAGCATTATATGTCACCTATACCTCAATAAAATAGGGAAGAAAAAAGCAGTAATTAGGATGCTAAGGGTTAGTCTAACAAGGTTTATTTGTACAGATTTCTTGGCCCCAAATACCTCTTCTCTGGTGATAAGAATGTTTTCTTTCCTCCTGATACAGGAACGATATCTTTTGATACTGGCCCTGATATCAGTTCCCCTACATTAAACCCAGTATATATTGGGTTAAAACCAAAAGCACTCATATTCTCTCCCTCTGTACTCTTCAGCGTCCTGCCACCAGAATCCACAATCCACCATGGAGGCAGACAACCAAGGATAACCACCTGTGGATTCCTTTATCTCACACTCTCCTTTCTGCAAGCAACCTCACAACACAGTCTGGTGAGAAAACACCAACTGGTAAGGCCATAGGCTTCACCTCCCTACAAGCAGCCACATCCCTCACAACCTTTAAAAGCCCTTACCTCCCATCTTTCCAGGAGACGGGATGAATTTGAGGACTCACTCTTGTCTCCCAGCTAACATCACCCAGAATAAAATCCTTTCCTTGTCATAAGCCTGGTGTTCAGTTTTTATTTGGCCCCTGGTGTGTGGCAGGTAAAGAACCTATGTTTGCAGCCAGTAACAGTTTCACACAGGAATTTTATGACAAGCTTCAGGGAAGAAGAGTGAGTGGGGGTAGGTTAGAGTGAGCATCCTGTTTCCATTTTCCTAAACTCTTTCAGCTTAAGATATTCAATAAGCTAATGTATCATATTTTGGGGTAGCATGTAAGAGCCAATAGTTTTAAGGCTCTTACAATTAAGTTGGAAAGCAGTATTTTCATTCAGAAGTATCATGGTGACTTCCGGTTTCTGGTTCCACAAGTAAGGAGCTTGGAAGTCACCACTGCATCCTAACAAGTAAAACTAAACAGACTGAAAATCAACAAGACTTCTTGGATCCATAAGAGAGTGGAGGACACAGGAAAAGGACTGGAGAGACATGCGGGCAAATACAGGTATCCACGACTTCCTAGTGCAGAGACTCAAGAGTGAGTGAAAACTGCCCTGGCAACTAGGGCCTGGGCAGGAAAACCTGAACAGTAACTGAAGAATTGCTGGAAGCTCAGTACGGACAAATCTGAGAGCTAAAAACACCAGGGGGATCCATTCATAAGGGGCCCTCCCCTATTGTGAAATTTACCCCCAGGAGCTCCACAAGGTTCCCATAGTGAATGTCAGAATTTCAGGCAGGAGGGGAAGAGAAATCATTTTGAAATATGCCCTAGCACTCTGTTCTTAACAAGGCCTGCCCTCAAAGTAGTTAACCAGAAGCTAGCTTGCTGGGGCATTATCAGGGTTTAAATGACTTGGGGGAAGGGAAATACCCAACTTCAAGCCACTCTAGCCATCTTGTCCTATGAGTAGTGTGGTGGGGGTTGCTGGGCAACTCTTGAGAAGTTCACAGACCAGAGCCCTAGGCTCAGTAAAAGACTGGACCTAATCATGGGACTATAGAACGCTTCCCCTCCCCCACACCTCACCACTACATTACTAAAGGCCTATTTACAGCAGTCCCTTTTTACTTATTTATTTTTTCCCCAGCTCTATTGAGGTATGATTGACAAATAAACATTGCATATATTTAAGATATGCAATGGTTTGATATGCACATACATTGTGAAATGTAGTTATCTCTAAAATGTTCAACATACAGAGAAGTAGGGAAATGAGTTAGAGTAAAACCATACAATGAAAGGCAGCAGTTACAAATTATGCAGATATGTACTTATTGATATATTTGTCCCTATTAATACTACAGACATTTATGATGCATATTTTTAACAGAAGAGCTCCATTCTTTAATATAAATGGCCACATTGGTAATATTTTGATTTTCCTTTCTTGCCTTTTTTGTTTAGCTTAACATTATAACTCTTACTTGTTTTGTATTCATTTTTGTCATACATTTTTGTACATTTTGCTTTCTCTTTTTCTGATTCACTTGGCTTTAGATTATTATGTTTTACCGTATATTATAACCTTTGATTTTTCTACTGGGTCTTGTCCATTACAGTGCCACGTAAAACTTTGACATTTATTGTTACAGTTATTATATTTGACTTCCCTCTTTTATGTTATTCATGCTGTGTAGTAATTTTTTTTTTTTGGTTTTAAGTTTTCATTCATTTCTATATTTGGCTGTATGGATAATACTTGTTTTTCCTTTGATGATTTAAAAGTTAAGCATTCTTTTAAAATTTCTGCTTCCAGATGCTTTCAATTGCTAAATATGTATGTGTACATGCATGTGGAGATATTAAAATTCTCAATTTAACAACAATCAATTAATAAAACCTGAAGACTAAATGAGTCTTCACTCTTTGCTATGACTGTTGATTCAGCCTTAGTATTTGAAGCTCTTACATACCCATTAGGTATCACGGAATGTTTCTTCCTTTCTTCTCCTTCTCCTTCTTTTAACAAACTTGAACTCCATTTTGCCAATGAAGAATCTATGACCCTATGAGAATAAAGAACTTTTCTTGGTTATGTAGATATAAGTATTGGCATCCTAATTCCAGTATGACTCCAGTATGATTCCAGTATTATTCTTTATCACTACATTTATGAATTTTCAATCATCCTCTTATCATTTATCAGTAAAACGCCAATTATAGCTGAGATCTTAGAAAGCTGATTTCCTTTAGGACACAGGCAAGTTTCATGGGCAGAAGACACTGAACTTTAAATGCCCACCACTGCTGAGGATTTGTTAGACTTTCGTAATATCTCCAACATTCAACTATTGATTCCCATTTACAAGGTTAAATGTTACAGTGACTTTCCATTCTGATAAAAGAATAATGAGTTTCCTTACTCTAAGCACTCATTAGAGGTTCTGATTTAAGTGGCTTTTTTTTTCACAGCACCTTTATTTCTGGCTCAAATAATAGAGGTCATCAGTTTCTTTCTCAGATTCAAGGTTGTTTTTTGATAAGATGCTCTAACGCTTTCTTTTAGGAGAAAAATTTCTCCGACATACCTGTTTTCCTCACCATGATGCATTTTGAGTTTATATGAATATCAGAAACATAGCTGAATCTGTTGATACTGTTCTTTAGTCAAGTGGTCCTAGGTGTAGGAATACTTTGGGCCTTGTCTCCTGATGATGCAAATGGATACTTATCAGGAGGTTTTAGTACTGTATTTACAGGAGGGAATTTCTCTGGAAATATAGTTTGCAGAAAACCCTAACATAGACTTATTGTAATAATGAAGAGAACAAAGCATACTTGGTTACTTTGTTTAAAAACAAACAAAAAACCTCATCAGACCATATCACCAAATCACAATTATACAACAAGTGGAGTTTATTTCCCTCTTGTCTTTGTTATCATTATTTGGCAGTTATTTGGACAATATTTTATTAAACTTTTATTATGTGCCAGCCTTTCTAATGTTTGATTGAGAAGCAAAATCTTTTGGAATCCATCATCCGTACAATATTCCAGGCAGCTACTTTTAATTAATATGGGTAGGTATGCAAAATAAAAATTCTTCTCTGACCATAGACGTCTTGCCAGATTCATCTAGAAGCACATTTTAAAGATAAGTATCTATTTCAACTAACCATAGAACTAATTGTGAAAATGCACATTATTTTTACAACTGTCAGTGACTTTCATTCAGAAAAAGTCTTATTTGTGGTATGAGTATTTGTTTTATCATTGAGTTCTCCCAGAAGTAGACCCAAGTATGTGAGTATAAATGATTTAGTAACAAGTGCCCCAGGAGAAATTTGTAATGGAGTGGAGGAAGCAGGCTGAGAAAAGGGAGGAAGCCAAACAAGGATGTGATTTCAGGTGATGGCCAGACTCTGCCTGGTCCCTTAGGGAAGTCTGGAGTATAAACTAGACTCAGGTCAAGAGACCTGACTTTTGTCCTCCCCACAGATTAGTCTTTAGCTGTGTGTTGTCTCTGAGGTCATAACATTCTCAGGAAATTCTGACTTTCCTTGAAAATCTAGCAGCTCCAGTGGCCAAGGGCATCCATAGATGACCCTAAGTATAAGTTGGTAGCAGGAAAGGTTGAGTAAGATCATGGCTAGGTGCAGAGAACTTGTAAGAGGGATTCAGAGATTTAGACTGGGCGCTCAAAGTATTTGCCAACATGTGGTTAATACTGTTGAAGTTTTTTTTCCAAATCACTGTCATCCTTTAGCTATTCTTTTTCTTTTTACTGTCTTCTTGCTTTTTTACATCCTTATAATAGGAAGGAAGCATCAGCAAAATGAGGTGAAGGGGCATCTCTTTGCAGGGACAACTCTGAAAACAAAGTATTTGCTCAAAACAAAGAATGTTAAATATATCTCTGTTTCCCTTGAACTTTCCTTCACCCATTTAGCTTCACAATGGTTCTTCCATGCTCAGTAATGGATTGCTTATATTTTTCAAATCTAAGAATAATCCATGACCTTAAAATTGGCCTACAATAAACACTCATGGTTTCATATTAAGTAAATCTATTACTTACAAATAAAATTACATTCTTCTTTTTTTTCCCATGCACAATAACTCTAATGACTTGGGAAAATTACTAGGAGATATATATTTTTCATTTTTGTGTCTTCCATGCAAACTTGCTGCTTCATATCTGGAAGATGCCTTGTTGCTTTAATTTAAAATAAAAGACTGTTTCTTAATGTCTAAAAAAAATTTGAATTCAAGCCAAGGGAAAAAATAAACACAAATGAAAAAAGGAACAAAATATATTTAAATTTGTAGTCCTTGACATTTAATAACTCAAACATTGACCAACCTGCATAAACAGAAATGTAAGGCAATGGGCAGGAAATCCCATTTGGGGAAGTTTCTTCAATGAAATTCCACAAGTAGCAATCAAATTAGTCTCTGTATTAGATTCCTGGAAGGAGGCACCAAGATGATCTATAATTAAATTCCTGGAATCCAATTTACACTAGCCACTCCGAGGATAAACACCATTAAACTACACATTGCCCATCAAAGCAATGCATAAAAGCTTCTAGATAGCAAGAAAGGTATGAGCAAAGGCACAAATTATGTATAATATTTGGATTCCTCAATCTAATGTACGGAAGTAGAATACACGGCAAAAGGAGGTTATAAAATTGCTGTCTCTTGGAGACGTTGATGATTAATAGATTGTGTACCCTTTTATTTGTTTGGCTGCTCTTGGAATATTAAAGTCCCACCTCTTCCTAGCCTCCTACTCCACCTCTTCTGCCAAACATAAATATTCAACATCAATATGCACCTGAGAAATTCAGCTGCGAGCTTTTCACATGATTTCTTTCCTTAGTTCAAGATAAAATTAATGTATAATTTTTTACTATTACATATAGTATAGCATAGTGAATATTAATAAATGATTGCTTTCTAGTAAATTGCTTGAAGAGGAGTTAGAGTATGAAGACATCTTTTCCCACACTTGGAAGGTGAATATTCTAAGGAAGTTCTCCAGGAAGCTTATATATGCATATATATGCATATGGATATATGCATGCATATATATTATTTTCTTTATATATGCTTTATATGTTTATATATGTGTCTATATATAAAAATCAGTAGTATATATTCATATTTGTTATATATAATACATATATATATATATTTGAGGTTTATATAAGAATGCATAAAAACAAGATCAATCTTCTACAAGTGGTGCCTTTCAAGGCCAAAATCAATTGTCTTATCTTGCAGGAATAAATACACTTTTTACTTCAATGCATTTTCAAGGGAGGCCATTTTTGAAGGGAGGCGGTAGTTATGATTGTAGTGAACCACTGATATTTGAACAAGTGGACAGGTCATCCTTCTGGGATGCTTCTATTTGAGAGATTTTTTGGCTACAAGCCAGGCATAATAATATTTGGACTCATTTGAAATATTTAACCTTAAAACTTTGCCAAATGTTGCCATTGACAGAAACTTTAACTGACTACTTCAATCTTAGAAAGCAAATAAGCAATGAAATGCAGAAACATACACATAATGTTCTCTGTTAAAATGTTTATTTAAAATTTCAAAATAATGTAACAAATATCTTCAAGATGAAATGATCAAATTGAAATTTTACTCTATTTTAAAAGTAATAAATATTTTAAAGAAACACTTTGTTACAAATTCAATTAAGTATAATAGTGTATAAAATTGATTTATAATTATTAGTGAATAAAGAATAGCTTTAATTTTCCAAAAATAATTTCATTTAGGGTGTGGCCCACTAGCCTAGTGGTTAAGTTCAGTGCGTTCCACTTCGGTGGCCCAGGGTTTGGTTCCCTGGTGCAGACATATACCACTTGTCAGCCACCATGCTGTAGTGGTGACCCACATACAAAAAAACAGAGGAAGATTGGCACAGATGTTAGCTGAGGGCAAATCTTCCTTGGGAAAAAGGAGGAAGATGGCCAACAGATTTTAGCTCAGGGAGGATCTTCCTCAGCAAAATGAATAAGTAAATAACTAGCAATAATAATTTCAATTAAAGTTGGAAATTTTGGAAAAATCAGGAGATGCGCAAATGTAATTACAGAAATGATCTTGAACAAGAGTTAGCAAATGTCTTCCATAAAAGTCCAGATGGTAAACATTTTAGGTTTTCCGGGTCATATGATCTCTTTCTCAACTCCTCGACTCAGTGGTTATAACAAAAGCAGCCACAGACAATTTATAAATGAATGAGCATGACTGTGTTCTAATAAAAATTTATTTATGGACTCTGAAATTTGAATTTCACAATATATTCGTGTGTCACAAAATATTATCCTTCTGTTGCCTTTTCAACCATGTAAAAATGTAAAACTATTCTTAGCTCACAGAGAAACAGGTGGTGAGCTGGATCGGGCCTGTGGCTCTTAGTGTGCTGATCTCTGACCTAGAGTTCTAGAATGCCACCTTCTGCCAATTGGCAGTGCTAACATTTTGACATTTGCTTTCTTCTCTTCTACTTATATAACAATATATATACATATATATACATTTTAATATAGTATTACAGTATACATAACATATGTTTACCTTCCTCGTGAAAAACAATTATAATAGTATATAATTAACACATTCTCATATCAGTAAGTGGCTTTATACATTAGTGTAATTCGTTCATATAAATATCAATATCGCCATTAATTCAGCTTTTCTCATTTTATAGTAAGAAAACTAGGGCTTAGAGAAGAGCTAGAGATTCCAAGATTTTGTGATAACCACCGAGTTGAGTTTGTTTTGTTGGTAGAGAGATTGCAGCAGGAAAAGAAAACTCTAAATACAATAAAATAAATGGACACTGCTGTTTCTCTAGCAACACTTCGGGAGCCACTGTGCTAGGTAAAGAGGGGATAAAAAGATATAGGAAAGAAGTAAGTAATGACAAGTAACATTTTAACTGAGCCAAGGGGAAGAATAATGAATCGTCCTTTCTCCCATGCTCCTTAAAGAAAGAAAAAAGCTCACCAATGTGGCGACATTGATGATCAATGATTAGCTTCTAGATTCAAGGTCTATCTCATCTGGACAGTGCTGAATAAACACTCTCAAACTAGTCTTCTTTGGGCTTTATATTTCCTAACTCGTGTTAATCATCAAGCTTTTCTTAGCACAGATTATCCATTGAGTACAATAAATTCAATTTGATTTTCTTGTATTACAAGTTTCCAGTTCTGAGTTTGGACTCATCATCTTGAGTGGAGTTGGGTGTGGTCAGAGTCCTTGGGTTTTCCTTTACAATCTACTTAATAACTTCCACTATTAGTGTATATCATATCAACACTGTTATCATACACTATCAGTGTAATTAATCAGCCCAATTGTCAGAAAGCCACCTTATCCTCCCTCATTTTTTCTAACTTCTTCAGAGACACATTAAAGTCTTCCCTGAGATGCTTTCTACTTCACAGATTTGTCTAAACTAAATTGAATAAGGCTTGACTCATAGTAGCTGCTAAATGCATTTTTATGGTTTTCTTACTTTCCTTCCTCTCTTTCAGTAAACAAATTATGACAGATGGACAAAACCCTATGTTTTAGCTCACTAGAAGTGTCTGCTGAAAAGTTCATCTCTCTCTTTTTCAGTTCATTATGTAAAACATTTAATGTAGCCAGAAATTACAGCCCAAAGCTCAACCATGGGATTTGTGTGTGTGTGTGTGTGTGTGTGTATGCATTGTAAAATCTTTAAGGCCTAATTTTCTCGGGTGATAGCCTATATTAAAATTCTTAAATGTTATTTAATTTTTTTGTTTTTTTGGTGAAGAAGATTGGCCCTGAGCTAACATGTGTACCAGTCTTCCTCTGTTTTGTACATGGGATGCTACCACAGCATGGCTTGATGAGCAGTGTGTAGGCCCATGCCCAGGATCCAAATCATAAACCCTGGGCCACCTAAGTGAGGGGCATGAACTTAACCACTATGCCACCAGGCCTGACCCAATCTTATTTAATTTTATTCATATTTACTCTGAGATTCCAGTTTCATAATCATGCTTTTACTGAGGCAAATGTTTGGTATAGTCTCATAGCATGGATATTAAGTTACTTTTCTTGAAATTCATACAAAGGTTCAAAACATTAACCTAACTACATTTTAAATTTTAACTTAAATAGATTTTCATTGTATTTTCAGGAAATTCTACCCTATATCAATTGTGAAGTGATGGGCATCAGAGAAGAAACGATAAATTAACAGCTTTTGAAATGTGACTACACATTGGCATTCATGTTAGCAATACATGAAAGAGACATTATTAAAATATGTTGATCTGTGAATATTTTGACATTTTACCACTAAGTTGTCACAACTGTATCATGAGCACATTCGGCTCCATATTTTCAGAAGTACTAACTGACAGCTATTAAGTGCCTTTCTTGGTGCCAGGCAGCAAATCAATGGTATGATCAATATCACAACCTATAGCCTCTGAATCACAACAAAATAAGTGGATTTTGTCCAAATATTAATGTTCACAAGAAAACAATCATTAAGGTCATTAGTTAGATCATTTGCAATCATTAATATAATCAATTATTTTACAGTTTATTTATTTTATTTTCCCAAAAAGTTGATTGTCAGCAGATTTTTTATTCCTAATCTCCTGAGTTCAGATGTTGGGCTTATGTTACTTAAACATCCAGGGGATCATGTGACCCTCAGAATATGACTTTTAGCCAAAGAGTAAAACTAAATGCCTGGCACACAGTTGGTGGCCAGTAAGTGCTGGCTGCATTTGAATAAACTAATCTGAAGGATGTCAGTAAGATTTGTTGTTCATTTGGTATATTTTTAATTGCTGGTTAAAAAACAACTGGTTATCATCTTTAATTATACAAATATTGTTTTTAAATTTTAGAGAAAGACTGTAGTAAATATGTTTCCAATAGAGAGCCTATTATGCTTTTCTAATACCCTCTGAAAGACCTTGGGTAAATTAATATTTTGACTCCAGGGAAATGAGAGAAGACCTTATATACAGCTCTATGCCATCCTTATTTGCTCTATTAAATAACAGAGATACGTATCTTTTTTAGAAAGCAAAATCAAAGCACGAAAACACTGAGTAAGAGAGGAAGTAGGGTAGGGATATGGAATTAGCAGAATTCTATCAAGGGGGTGTATTTCTCACATGTTCCAGAGACAGGGAGAGTCCTGGTTACTCCAGATTTAGGCTTGTGGGTTCTAAGGAGAAATGGCAGATGCAAGGCAGGCTCTTGTCCTTAGAACGAAGCTGTATATTTCCCTCCGGTGTTACAATGAGCCTCAGACGTAATTCTGGTGTATGCTAGGAGGAGTAAGATCAGATTCATCAAAGCTCCCCTCCACTACAGCATGAGAACTTAAGAACTGGCAAGCTTTAAACATGGGCTGATTCCACAGAGATGGAAACATTTCAGCAATTGACCAGTTCCAGATTCATGGGCTACGTAACCAACAGTAATTGGTTAATTCTTCTGCCATCCTTTATTAGAACACCTCTAACTCCTTATTTGCAGAATTTCTTTGTTATTCATTTATGTTCAACAAATCCTTGTTTTCTTTTCATATGTAGTTGACAACTCGATCTCAAACTCCAGTGTTTGCTCAAAGTGAGAGAAACCTATTTTGCCGTAGACATCTCAATTAAACATACTCCTCCAACACAACATTTCAAAATATTATTTTGACTAAAGTTTCAATACTACTGCTCAGTACATATCTAGAGGTACTAATTTATTAATAATATCATTTAATAAAATATATGATAAAAACGATCCAAATATGATAAAAACAGTTAGCATTTTTAATGTATTTTTCCCTTGCAGTAATTATTGAATGCAATTTAGCAAGACTAACTAAAGGGTATTAGATTTTTATCTTAACCTTTAATCTAAAAACTCACCTTCAAAGTATTTATGCCAAGGAAATAACTGCAAGGATGTTCATCACAGTCTTCATTATAACAGCAAAATTAGGAATACTGTAACCACCCAAGTAGATAAATTATGGTGCAATACAATGAAATGCAATATAAATAGTAAATCATTTACTAGAAATATTTATTTGCATAAACTTACTTTATGATATGTTGATGAATGTAAGTAGAATTACCAAACTGAGCATGTGTTTAATCTCATTTTATTTAAAAATCTCAGTGTACTCAACAATAAATGTAAAATGCTGAGAATAATAGAAATAAATTTAGCAATGATTTTTATGGACTGAGATTTAGGGAGTAAAATGCAATTGCTTGCTCATCTGCATTTTCTAACTTAGTTTATTTTTGTAAGAAATAAGTATTAAAAGGTGTACACATTTCTTTATGCCACAGTATTAAATATTGTGATTTGAGAGATCTAAAACTTTACCTTGTTTTTCTTCTTCATTTTTTCCTTAACCAAAATAAAAAAAGAGACATTTTTTTCCAGTTCTCCTTACACAACAAATTGCAACAAATTAAACTGTCAACAAATATCAAAGGGAAAACAAATCTTTTTGATAACTCCCTAGCAAATGTCACTTTGGGATATTTGACATTTTTTGATATGATCATTGATAATTGTTGTGAAAAGCTCAGTAAATTTGTAAACCAGGTGCAAATAATGTGGCATAAAATGTTCATTATGCAAATGAGATGGTTTAAATTTTCACATGTAGCTAATGTGTGTCTGCTGAAGTTGAAGGCGTTTATTTTCTTCCCACCTAGCAGAACCCAGCTGCACATCCTTCTAATTGTCCACACAGTGAGAAAACTATTGATACTGCACATAAACAAGCTCACCAAAGACAGGCTAAATAAGATGTGATCACGTCAGTCTTGATATTCAAGTGATGTAGCAGAAGAAAAAGGCTTAATGATAAAAGGACTTACACATAATTGTAGATATGAAAGATACTTAATAATTAAAAAGTCTCTTGCTTTCACTTAATCAGTGAGGAAACTGTAACCTAAATTAATTGAATTTCTCACGTAAAACTTTACAATCCGTGGAATAACTATAGTATAACTCTAGTGAGCTCGCAAATTTACCTCCATAATGAATTATATGTGCAAAGAAAATGCATTTCCTGTATTTTTTTGCTGCTGTTTTTATCTCCCTGACTCTCTACTTGGTGAGTGGGGCAGGGTGGGGAGGTTAGGGAAATGTCATAATGGCCAATTCCAGTAATCTCTGCCCAAACTAATAACCATGTGTTTTGGTAACTGACTCTGTATGATAAAAAATTATTTTCATTCCTCACCTGCTCCTTTTGGATGTGTCATGTGGTTGTATGAAGAAGTGGTCTAGTAAACATGAACTCACGTGGTGCAAGAGATGAAGTCCATAAACACACATTGTGTCTTCTTTCAGGCCTGCAGAAAATTGAGGACCTGCTCCTTTTTCCAGAGTGATGACCAGTGAGACCAAATGGGTTTCACCTCAGTTTTATGTGGTGATGGTATGCTGACACTCATTGGTGGAGTCTATATTCCTAGCCATTTGCCTGTGGTCACAAATTATTCTCCCAAAGATATCCTTCTGCTATGATGCCCTTCTGGTTTCCCACTAAAATATGCAAATGTATTGGAACCTTTCTATGGAATGCACTGGCCTTGAAGAACTAAAGATGATGAGAACAGAAAAGGGAAAATGACATAGTGTATTACATAGCTCAACTGCAGATAGAACTTATATCATCCTTGGGATCATCTATCTAAATTTTCACCATGACTCTTGTATCATGAAGTGTCCTTTCTTTTGGGGTTCTCTACTTCAAAAAAAATTGGCATTCATATCCTTATTTGGATGTATCCAAAAAGCCTTTTTTGAATTAGTGTTCTGGGAATAATGCCCTTCGCTGAGGCTACATATCAAGGAAAACCTGCCTCCTGATCAAGGAAAGTTAAGTCCTCAGAATCTGTTTTAAATCTTGAATAGTCAGCTGTTTTTTTGTTTGTTTTTTTTTTTTCCATTGACAGGGGTCTGGGGTCTGGGTTGCAATTTCTTTGGCTTTATCATTCCAACAAAACGCGTAAATGGTTGTTTCCTTTAGGTCCATATTTCAAGAACTCCACCCAAAGTTCTTTCACTGACACAGGTCTTAAATTTGCATTATTTCTCTGCTTTCTCAGCCCCAACATTCTCCTTCTCAGCCTAATGGCGACTACCTTGGGAACAACAGTGTTTCAGATGTGACAATGAAAATTATGCATGGGGATCTTTCTAAAAGGATCATTAGAATAATATGACTGTGAAGAACAGTGCACAAGGCAATTCCTCCCAGAGAGTCGAATCAAGGCTTATTTAAATCTCTGCCACCCCCTGGAGAGGGGCCCTCCTGATATCTGCTCAGAAGAATTTTGGAATTTCTGTTAAATACTCACTCCTCTGGGTTTCCCATTTCTCTCTTTTTTCGAACGAGATCTTTTATTGGGGTTATCCTGTCCCTGTTACATTTTTGTATAATGAGGGCATAAATGGAAGTGGAGTACAGGTAACTTGTCTTTTTTAGTTTACTGGTTACCAGAGGTAAAACATCTAGAATTAATGGAGAAAATTGAGCATTATTCAGAAATCCTTATCCTTGGCCTGAATGCAATGACTGGATAGGAATTTGGGAATGTCTTTTAGGGAGAGAATGAGTTTGTTCTATGTATAAGAGGAAGAATGACGTGAGTATTTGATGATCCGGAGGATGGATGTTGGCAGAGACCTGCCAGAGGTTCACCACTATCAGTTACTTCCTCTAGGTACACTTCAAAACTATACATCTTAGGCTCCCTTGTAATTGGAATGGGATGTACGCAGAAGTGCTATATCCCATTTCCACGCTTTGCATTACAACGTTGAGCAGGATTGTCCAGAATCATTTTTCCTCTTCTGTGGTGACATCTGAACTACCCATTTAAAATATCAGAAATCTGCATTCCTTGGAGCAGAGCAAGGAGAACCTGTGTTGGAGTACAGTAATAAGAAGTAAATCTTTGTTGTTTGTATTGATTTTCTATGGCTGCTGTAACAAATTACTACAAACTTAGTGACTTAAAACAATATATATTCACTATCTCACAGTTTCTGCAGATCACTGGTTGGAATCGAGTCTCGTGAGTCTAAAATCAAGTTGTTTGAAGGACTGCATGATTTGGGGGAACTCCAAGGGAGAATTCATTTCCTTACATTTTCCAACTTCTAGGGGCTGCCTGTACTCTTTGGCTTGTGACCTCTTCCTGATCTTGGAAGCCAGCAGCACAGCAACTTCCAGTCTTTCTCTCTCTCTGACTATTACTCCTGCTTCCATCCTCCTATCTCTTCCTCTCACTCTGACTCCCCTGCCTCCCTCTTATAATGACCCTTATGATTGCATTGTACTCACCCAAATAATCCAAAGTAATCTGCTCATCTCAAAAATCTTAATTTAATCACACCTGAAAGGCATCTTTTACTGTGTGAGGTAGCATATCCACAGATCCTCGTAATTAGGACTTGGACATCTTCAGTGGGCCTTTATTCAACCTGGCACATTGTGTTAATCTTTGTTGTGAAAGATGTGGGTGTTTATTATAGCCACTACACCATTTATTATCATAATAGGAATGGGAAGTATGATGATTTTGGTATTTCATAAGACGAGTTTGAAGTATAAGAGAGAATACCAAGTGGGTATGTCCAATAGAAGTATTAATATATGGACTTGGAGTTTAGAATTAAGAAATAAACCAATGTTATCCGTAATTACTTTGTGGATACCACATTCAATCTATACATTTTCTACATTAACATCTCTCGAGGTTCTTAGTGGAGTGGTGGTTTGAAGGGACTGTCTCTAGTAAAAAATAACTGTCTTTACAGTCAATTGTTACTAATGTGAACGTACTAAATCTCAGGTGTATTCCAACCAAAACAGGTTAACAAATGAAGATATTTCAGTGAGGTTACCCAGAAAATATATATGGTAAAAACAGAAGTTCCAAGGACAAAAATTCTGAAAAAGACCAATGTTTAAATAATGAGTAATGTAAGAGAACCTAGTAAGAATTCTGAGAAAGAGTTTTTGGAACATTGGGAGGATAATAAGAGTATAGCACACGAGAACTCAAGGGCAGAATACATTTTAATGATTACTGTGCAGTCAACAAGTTCGAATGTGAGAGAGGTCTGGTGTGATAAATTCTAAAAAATATTAATTGGAATCAACAGCACATGTACCTTTTGTGACTTATATTGGAGTGGTAGCTCATATTCCTTATTTTAGGAATGCAGGGAAGGTAAAAATTGGAGACAATAGATATACAAAATTCGTTCAACCAATTTATCCATGAAGAGGTTAAAAAAATAAGTGGTTTTTGATTTGTTATGCTTGTTATCTTGGGGAAAACATGAAGTCCAGGAAGAGATTTTTAAATGTGTGAGACCCTCAAACATGTTTAGACATTGATGGGAACAGATGAGTACACAGAAAGATACAGGATAGAAAGACTATTGAAGTGGTGTCACCAGGAGATAACATTCCACTATGGAGTGGTTGCCAAAAGCTAATAATGTTCCCAGGAAGAAGCTTTTATTTCTCTGTCATGTTTCTTTCAATAAGGGGCAGTTATGGTGGAATAGATCGTTTGAGGAAATTAGAGAATATTTTAAATAGTTACTGTGATCAGGTAAGTACAGAATGATTCATGGGCGCTATGATGCCTCCAGTCTGCCTAAAGATGTGGTTTTCTCCAGCAGCATTTAAAAGCTGTGTGGAAAAGCTGAGAAGCCAATATTTAGACTTTTGCAAAATTGCAGTTTTACTGGCAGTGTGTAATAGAAATGCAAGTAAGGAAAAGAATTTGAGGATGTTGGCAAGAGAATGATTAAAATGATGTACTACGGAATTTAGAAAAATACGGAAGATAGAAAATACAGCAGCGGGGATTTAGGGAGGAGGCTAATCAACGTGGAGGAATTAGAGAGGTAGTAAAACTGGAGTTCTTGGTAAGATGGCAAGACAGATGTAGTGGGCAGCCACACCTGAGAGCTGCAAGCACAGCTTTGGATGAGAGAGTGCGATATTTGATTTCAGGAATTCAGACTTGCAGCAATTCTAGGTAATTACGAAAATAAGTGGCTGAAATAGAGTCAAGGGGAGGGTCCCAGGAGTTGAGAATATTAAGAAACTAAGAAGTTCACATTTTGGACATTTGTTTGGATGCTGAAATCACTTTCTATGATGGATTACTGGATTTGAGGTGAAGAGAAAGATGCGTTAGGTGACAAAAGCTTAAGTTAATGATGAAGTATGACTAAGAAATCCATAGGTGGAGGCAACTAGAAGGAATAGTGGCTGGTGTGAACATGTGACACAAGCGAGAAGGATAAAATGAGCAGGAAAAGACAAACAAACCAAACAACATAGCAATTTCAAGTAAAAACCTCACATATTCTCGAGGTTTGTATGGCTTGGATGGTACAGCAATGCTTTTGGAATATAGGGGCCAGAGTAACTTTTCTTCAGAGCTTGACTATAAAATAACCATTTGACAAATAAGCTTCAAAAATCAATGGCTAATGGATAGGATTTATTATCTGTAGAAACAATTCATCCCAATACATTTTCTGCAAATAGATGGCTGACAACATACCTCAATCTAATCAAGACAATTACTAGGTAACTTTAGACCCAGCTAAAATGAAAAGAAGTTTAACATAGAGAACTTTATGAACAATAAAATCAGTTAGAGGAAGTGAGATTTTCTTGAAGTATTTGTCAGTGTGTCTTGAGCTCTCTCCAGAGGGTCTTGTACTCAGACAAACAAAGGTGAGTGTTTGAACTAGAGAGCAAATATGTTTTATAACGGTGATGGGTATTACAGGCCCCATAGCTTGTTCCCTTCAAGAGCCTCCAGGTAACTTTTCTTCCTCTGATTCTGTATAGAAAAGAGGAAATTCTAGTTTATATATTAGTTCTTTTGAAAACTTGGGAAAAACAAGGGTGGGAAGAAAACCATGTGTCTAAAACTAAGAATCAGTTTCTAGCAATTCACTAGAACATTCATGGAACCACGAAGATTCCATTTCTTTGTGAAGTCCTGCCTCAGTAATCAACGATTCTCCTTCTTGACTGTCTCTACCTTGTCACCTTCAACATTTATGCAAAAGGAGTTTAAAGTATGATGTGCCAAATATAAGAAACATACATGAAAACATTATGCTTATCACCCCTATCATATGTGCAGGCACGAATAAGGTGAAATTCTTATCTTATAAGGGGAAGCCTCACTTATATTAATAGCAAGCTGAGTGAGAGATTGCATGATGGTGATTTACTTGTTGGTAGGATCAAAGCGTGCCGAATATGATGTGCGCGGAGGTGGCTCTCTTTCCTTGCCTCCTTTCCATACCATTGTGGTGCTGTGAGCCACAACCCGATCCATGACATGAGATCCAGGAATGCTTTCAGAAGTCTCCTTTGTGTCCCACACAGATGCTGTCTAAGCCCTAATGGATCCCAAAGCATGCCCCCTGTGTGCAGGCCCAGCTGTCACCTCTGTTTTCCCTCCTCCCATCTGACAGCGAGCAGAGAAACTAACCAGCAGCAGTCTAGCAACCTAAGCCAGATCGTCACTAGACACTCGAGACACATGCTAAGTTCTGAGCTCTTTTTATTCCCCTTCCCTCATTGAATGTACTCCTCCGCAATGGTCAAGTGTGTTGTTTTGGAGTGAAGTTATTTAACCCAAATTATCTTATCAAAACGATGTAATTCAGTTAGGTTCCCTAACTGTGAGTTTGGGCATCAACATAGATTAAAAGGGAAAAAATGTGTTCCTCTACTTTCTTTTCTCATTGCCCTTTGTCGCTGTATCATCTTCCAATACCTTGATGAGTCCAGATGATGATAGTTTAGGACAGACGCAATGTTCAAAATCTTGAACAAGTGATGTGGCATCAACCCGTCAGAATAGATGCTGGCCTTACAGCTGGAGGAGGATCCTAGATAAGCCAGCTATGCGAGGAATTAATTCTATAGTTGCTTAACCAAAGAGCTTTCTAGGGGACCAGCTGGGTAATCAGAGTGGTAGAAGCATTCAGATGGGCTCATTGCAGCGGGATTTTACTCACTAGTAATTGACAACCAGTACAGCTATACAATTTGTTCCAGGCAATCAAAAACCATGCTTTCGGGTTGGTTTTGGTGATAGTTTTGATGACTATCAAGCTATTTTAATAATATCAAAAGCCCATGCCTGTATCTAACAACATTCAAAACATTGTGTTGAATATTTCAGGAAATAACAATATCATCCAAAGATTCATTTGTTAGATTGATTGCTTGGATTGGGTTAAGGAAATTAGTAGTGAATAGGCTTAGATTAACAACTACACAGTAGTTAGCAGTAGCAGTAGCAATTTTTCTATATTTCATTTTGTTCTTTACACAATTTAACTACATACAGTTGCCTGTCTTTGTTACATTTGAATCAAAGGACATTTCAGTAAATTTTCATTGAGGTGCAAATTCTGAACTAACAAAGTTATTAAAAATATTTTGGTTTTATTTTAATCGCTCCATATTTCTGTACACAGAAAAGGGCACCATAGCACTTTATAGCTGTAATATCATATCTCACTCCTGCTTCAAAAAAATGGATATTTCAGGGATCTTCCAAATATTGAAAATACCCAGGGATCTGAGATAGCTTAAGCAAATTTAATGTTCAGTGCCTCACCTCCTTTATTTCAATAAGCCTATGACCAAGATACACCATAATACCTGAAGTTTTAGACTATGAACGTATAATACTATACACATTCATCTCGTATATTCTTATATTCTCTGTTTTTTCCTCTTTCACACACACACACACACACACACATACATATATAAACAAGCAGGCTAAAATGTGAAGATTTTTTATTTGCAGGGAATGTAGTCCAAAATTCTGGAACACAGTGGAATCCCTCCATTAGCAACTCTAACCAAATTAAATGAGATCAATTAACTAATTGATTTTTTTGTTTACTGTCTGGAGAGTTCTAATACTGAGGAATTAAAACATGAGGAATAAAAAAAAGATCTCTAAAGCTGGCAGCAATATTTAAAACATACCTTTCATTACATACTATCCAATGCCTTTTGAGATCCATACATGTGTGGTTTTAAGTACTTTCTGTGTGGTTAAATTTCTTATAAATACATGTTCTCTCCTCCACATAATCAGTCAAACCAGCTCATGTTTCCTTTATGCAAAACTGTTTCCATAGTGGATGCACTTCCTTCCACACCAGAGAGAATTGAAAATGAAAGGTCATGCTAATAGCAAGTGGTGCTCATTTGAAAGTTAAATGGATTTGCCTTTGAATTTCTGAATTTCGGTAAACCTTCCAGATGAAGTCATGGCTGCCAAACTCTTGAATTTTAGTCTTACATATTCCTGATCTAATTTTGTACAGGAAAGGAACCATGTAATGCACTTTCTCATAACAGTAAATGAAGCAGGAAAATAAGTCTGGATTCTGTCATGTGGTATTCAGAATGCCTTAACTTTGGCTTTGCCAGGGTGCTCATGATGGAAGTTAGTCCCACATTCTCCCTGTTCCTTGCATGTTTCTCCAAAAGGGCAAATAGGCCTCAGGATCATTCTTTCTGAGTTTTTATCTTACTTCCTTTAAGTAAAAGTTCAAGACCATGCCAAACTTTTCTACTGGTTGACTCTTGGGGATAGGGATGGGGCAATAACAATAGTGCTGGGATGATGAATTAAGATATTTTGGGTGTTCTGGAATATTGAACTTTCTTATATATCAAAGGCTGGCAACATTACTTTTGAACCTGACATACCTACTTGGTTAAGGCATATTGAATGAACCAGTGGCTACTCTGTAGAACTCAGCCCTTGTTTTGAGGTTTTACTCTTGATCTCTGACTCTTGGTTCCCAAGTTTCTCTCTATTCACATGGAGTGTTTAATCCAGTTATGTCACCTAATTCAGGTCATCAAAAATTATCAAGGAAAGTCATACTTACTTGTGGACACATACATCTATTTGATGGATTAAGAGGATAATTATTCTTTCTTTTTTTCTTTTCTCTCCATCCCAACATTTATCATCAATGTCTAAGATTTCACCGTTTTAAAATCCTACCTTCAATATTTTACAGATTCCAAACTCCAGATAATTTCACCTCAGTTTCTGCTATGACTCTAGTGGTCATAAGCTTTATCAGTGATTTTTGAACTATAGTTTACAGAGTTGGGTACCTGAGGATTACTGTAAATATTCAATAAGAACATAGTTACCCTTTGACGTTGTTCCCAAAACAGCCACAAATGAAAAGAAGTCATTACCCATGTAAATCCTAGATAAATAACCTTAGTCCCTGTTAGATGTATTTTTTGAGCCCAAATCCTTGCTTCGTAGCCCATGCATCATTATAGCTTATTAATTTGCTCTTTTCTTTTTTAACCAAAGGGGTGACTCAAGGGTCACATGGACTTGTGAGCTTGTTTTGCAGAAGGAAAAAAGTGCCCTTAAGGAAGTTAGGACCACCAGATAACCAGACTCCAGCTGCTGCTGATGCCAAGGAGTCTGGATGCCCAGGGCCTTATCTGGAGTGAAAGAAACACTGACTTCCCCAACCACCTCCTTCCCAGCCCCTTAGCTCTATAAAGACCACCTGCTTTTTTCTTTTGTTAAGGCAGATTTGAGAGAACCTGTCCTCCTGCCTTCTCCTTTTGGCCAATTCCAATAAACTATTCTCTATGTCCAAGCACCAGAGTCTCAGTGTTTGGCTTACTGCGCATCTGGCAAATGGATTTGAGATTAAGAGGTTCCATATCATTGACAAATAATCATCTGGGTCTATGTTTACAATGGTGATCCACAGGCAGCACCTCAGAGTTTCTATTAGTTCTAGAATGGGGCCCTAAACCTGCACAGTCATAAAATCTCCAGACATTTCTGATTCAGGTAGTCCTCCTGATCATACTTTGGGAAACCCCGACAAATATTCTCACCCCCAAGGGTTACTTCACCATATAAATACCAAAATCCAATACTACTACTTTTGGCCACAATCTCGCAACTTTTTATTTCCTCTTCTCGTTCTCATTCACAGAATCTAGATCTCACAGAATCATGCTCCTCTGACCTCTCAATGTTTCTCAGCTAAAGTTCAGCTAAACCCCCATTCCACCTGCATTTATGTTTTACACTTACATGTTCTCTTATCAGCACCCTAATTAACATTTATGCCTTGCTTCAGTCGTAAAGACCTAGAAAAAGAGAAAAGAAGACAAAGGAAAATGTTACAATCCTACATAGACATTGCTAAATGCAATCGGAGGAAATCATTCAACTAGATGATTATCACTAAAATTCCTGGTTTTTAAACTAAACATTGCCCTAAGAAACATTTATGAACCATTTATTTCACTTGTATACCTTCCTTCACCCATTTCTTGAAAACTGTTCTCGAAAACAAAAACCAATCATAGAAACCCCAATTGTACATTCAAAAGAAAACTATGCTATTTCTTTCGTTTTCAAGATAACTATAACCATTTTGATAATTTCCCACAAATTCTTATCCCTTTAAAAAACTTAGAAACATTACTGTAAACATGTCTTTTTTAACTAGTCTCATAAGTTGAAATAATTGATTCTTCTTCTCCTAAATTAAACCATTGTTGCTCTCCTTGATCATATAGTTTAAGAACTTCCTCTAGTGAACATTTCCTTTCTTTTTTGTATATTCAATCTGTTTCACATAGTTAATCCATTGTTCTTAGCCAATAATATGTGTTAAATAATCTCATTATATAAAAAAATCTCTCGAACCTTGTTTACTTTTCGTTATTGCAGTATTTTAAAGCTTTTAAAATTATGGGAAGAAAGTTCTCTTTTCTGTTAACTCATGTTGATTATTGCCCAGATTTACTCAACTATTATTATCTACTTTCCTTTTTGTTTTTTTAAACATTTTACAGGTTTGTCTTTTTTTTTTTCCCTTGTGAAAGATTGGCACCTGAGCTAACAACTGTTGCCAATCTTTTTTTTTTTTTCTTTTCTGCTTTATCTTCCCTTACCCCCCGCCCCCACCCCGTACATAGTTGTATATTTTTAGTTGCAGGTCCTTCCAGTTGTGGGATGTGGGACGCCACCTCAAAGTGGCCTGAGGAGCAGTGCCATGTCAGCGCCCAGGATCCGAACCCTGGGCCGCCACAGCGGAGTGCGCGAACTTAACCACTTGGCCATGGAGCCGGCCCCTATTATCTACTTTCTAATCCCAAATCTTTTCTCACCTCTTTGACATGATGTTGGTTCACAATTCCATCTAACTGCTGTGTCTCTTCACCTTATTCTTTCTATGTACATATTATCTTCCTTAGATTTTCTAAGCTTCCAGTCAAAAACCCAAACTAAAACATTGTATGTCACACCTGCTGTATTCAGCAAAAATAATGCAATGTATTTCTTGCCAAGTTTTCTGTAAATTTAGGTTTTCTTCTTCTAAAACTCACAACGGATAGTAACTGGATCCCTTGAATCCATTCTTTCTTGTCCTTTTGCAATTTTTACATCTTTAGATTTTTGTTTCATGATTTAGTCAAGGGTCAGTACATAATGTTTTTATTACGGGAAATTTTTCTGCTATTTTGTCCTAAATATATTTAAACTTAACAATAAGTGTGTGAAAAGTTTCAAGTTATTATGAAATTTTTTTATGTTTAATAGATTTCTCTCTCTCTTATTTTTTTACTTTGGTTTCTTGAATTAGCATGGGATCTGTAGGAATTAATTTATCTGTTTTCTCAGTGCTGCTTTTCCTTCTCCAGTTTACTTGTTTTCTGGTAATATTTAGGAGCCTTAAATTATTAGAAATAAGCATTTATATTATTCAAAGTTGAAGCAGAAGTGGGAAATCACTTTCATGCCCTTTCAATGAATCAACTTCATTTTTCAAAACAGTTTTAGATGTACACAAAATTGAGTAAAAAGAACAGAGGGTTCCCAAGTACTCCCACCCTCAACTGATCAGTTTCCTCTATTATTAACATCTTGCATTAGTGTGGTACATTTGATAAAATTGATAAACTAATATTGATACAACGTTATTCACTAAAGCCCATAGTTTAGACTGGGATTCACTCTTTAAGTTGTCTAGTTCTATGGATTTTGACAAATGTACAATGTCATGTTGTCACTGGTGCCATACGGAATAGTTTCACTTCCTAAAAATGTCCATGGCTCCACCTGTTTATCCCTCGCCTTTCTGCCAAAACTCCTGGCAACTACTGAACCATTTTATTGTCTCTATATCTTCCAGAATCCCATATCATTAGAAACTTATAGTGAGTAGCTTTTTCAAACTGGCTTCTTTCAGTAAGCAATTTGCATTGAAGATTCCTCCATGTCTATTCATGGCTTGATAGCTCATTTCTTTTTATCAATGAATAATATTCCATTGTATGAGTGTACCGCAGTTTGTTTATCAATTCACCTTTTAAAGGACATCTTTGTTGCTTCCAGCTTTTGGCAATTATGAATAAAGCTGCAAGTTTTTGGGTGGACATAACTTTTCAACTCATTTCTGTAAATATCTAGGAGAATAATTGCTAGATCATGTAGGAAAATCACATTTACCTTTGAAAGAAAGTAATAAACTGTATTCCAAAGTGGCTGTAACATTTTGCATTCCTCTCCCAGCAATAAACAAGTGTTCCTATTGCTCCATATCCTTTTCAGCATTTGGCATTGTCAGTTTTTTGTAGTTTAACTATTCTAATAGGTATGAAGGGGTATCTCATTGTTTTAATTTGAAATTTCCTAATGATGTAAGATACTGAGCATCTTTTCATATGCTTATTTGCCACCTATACATGTTCTTTGGTCAGATGTAGGGTGTATCATTTGCTTATTTTTTAATCAGGTAGTTTGTTTTGTTACTGTTGAGTTTTAAGAGTTCTTTGCTGGGGGGCCTGCCCCGTGGCCGAGTGGCTAAGCTTGCGCACTCCGCTTTGGAGGCCAGGGGTTTTGGTGGTTCAGATGCTGGGTGTGGACACGGCACCACTCAACAGGCCATGCTGGGGCGGTATCCCACATTGCACAGCCAGAGGCACTCAGAACTATAATATACAACTATGTGCTGGGGGCCTTTGGGGAGAAGAAGGAAAAGAAAAAAAGAGAAGATTGGCAACAGTTGTTAGCTCAGGTGCCATTTTTTTTTAAAGAATTATTTGCGTATTTTGGATATAAATCCTTCATCAAAAATATTTTCCTGCAAATATTTTTTCCCAGTCTATGAATTCTGTAAGATAATCAGAGTTTCAAGAAAGCAATTCTGAGCTTCAAGTACATCAAGTATGACTTCCTTATCTTATAAATGGACACCAAGGCATAGTGAATTTACATTTGGGTTTTGCCTCCAATTATTTGGAGACAGACGGTCCCAGAATCTTAGCTGACTAAACAAATGACTTGGAATTGTTACTTCTTGTGTGTGTGTGTGTGTGTGTGTGTGTTACACAACTGCTTAAAGCATATGAGACTTCCATAGCATGTAATTTATATCTGTATGAAACTCAATAATCAAGAAGAATCTCTACTTTCTGCATGAAATTTAAAGTTTAAAACCAAGATTAAAATAATAATGGCCATTATGCATTAAATAAAATGAATGAGATAAAGTGACATGACAGTACGAAAAGTGGTGATTAAAAATTAACTGTTTTAATTCTAGCTACTATTCCAGGGGAATAAGAAATAATGATGGAGCAACACAGACAGTAATCATAAAGTCTTCACTGAGCAATCTCTATTTTCTTTGTCATTTTTTGTATATTTTATAAATTTGAAAATATCTTTGAGAACTTAGTTCCGATCCTTCAGCATTTCACCTGAAAATATAAAATTACACAAAGCCAGACTTGGCAATTTATATGGGATTTAGGCCACACCTGTGATGATTGTCTATGGAATATCCAGAAAGAAACATACAAAAAACAATGTTTTAAGAGTATACGTAATAATGGAAATATATATTCTAAGTGAAATCCAGGTGCAATAACTGTTAGATAATGTAAAAATTACAGGCATGAACTGAATTCTATTAAAATGTATGTTCTATTAAAACAGAATTCAGAAAGTTAATTTGAATTGATAAATGAAAAGGATAATGTAGGTTACCTTAGTTACTTTAATAAGAAATTTTAAATATAACACTACATGTGCTATGGACTGAATTGTGCCTGTCTAAAATTCATACATTGAAACTCTAACTCCCAATCAGATGACTTTGGAGATGGAGACTTTGGTTAATAATCAGATATAGATGAGGTCATAAAAGTGGGGCCCTCACCAGAGGATTAGCACCCTTATAAGAAGAGATACCAGAGGACTTGCTCTCTCTCTCTCCCCATTATATGATGGCACAAAGAGAAGGTGGCCACCTACAAGACAGGAAGAGATCTCTTACCAGAAACTGACCATTCTGGCACTTTGATCTTATACTTCTAGCTTCCAGAAATATGAGACATAAATTTCTGGAGTTTTAAGCCACTTGGTGTGGTATTATCTTGGGGCAGCCAGACTGGACTAAGGCACCGTGCTATACATAATTATGATAAGCAGGAATGTTGGTGTCTGTGTATGTGTGTTGTGTGTGCCTGCAAACAAATCTGTAGAGACAATGACAGCAGGCAGTAATAGAGAAGAGAAAAAAGTAGCAATCAAGTTACATGAATATATCTTTTCTTTCCAATATTTTCTGAGGTGATGACTGATATCTCTCTATGTTGTGGAGTGGAATGAAAATGAGATTTGAGTCAGAGTTCTTCACAACAACAACAAATCTATTGTTCTTGCTCATTCCATGCACAAGGTGGACACTGCCTACTGCAATTACTGCATCATGCTAAGAAGGAAGCAAGAAATGAAAAGTTCCTGCTCTGTGCACAGAAAGAGTCCCATTTCCTACACTGTAATATTTGAAAGATGCAAAAAAGATTGGAGGCTAATTTTTTAGATTATTTTTTTTTTTCCCATATCTTGGCATTCTAGTTGATAGCCTTCTTTGGCTTTAGAGAGTTTATTTGATTTGAAGCCAGTGAACAAAGAGTGTGCCTTTTTCACAAAGCATATTCCATATTCCATTCCATCCAGCTATAATGAGGTCCTTTGGAGTTCTGTGGAAGAAAAGTTCAGCGCTGGCGACCTATAGCACGTAAACATTTTGGAACTCAGCTATTTACTAATTTTATACTCAAGTTGGATGAACGCAAGATGCCAAAAACAAAACAACACCAAAACTCTCATCATTAGTTATTGACTAGATACCACAGCCCCAAGTTTAGCATGTGCTAGGGTGACATTGCTGCAGGAAGGTGGAATAAATCATTAAGAACTGTATCTTTGGAGGCAAATAGACCTAAGTTCAAACTCTGTCACTGCCACCAACTGGCAATGTGATCCTTGGAAGTTTAATGAGAAATTGTATACAAGATGCTTAGCACAACACCTGGCAGTTAGTCATTGATCACCCAGTGTTAGCAGGCTTAGAAGTCTTTTTGAATGAGTGATTGGAAGGACATTTATGATTTTGTTTCTATGCATCACAGTGCACTTTTAACATGTAAATATACATTTATAATACTTCCCATTTAGAAATTCAACAAATATTCATTGTGTACCTACTATGCTAGATACTGTTATAGGCAGCATTATATTTATACACACACACACACAAATCAGCTAGTCCTCAGAATAATCTTGTAATGTACCACAAGATTGCTAATGCTTCCAATCAGATATGCATGAAGGGTTTATTTTCCATAAAATAAAAATAAATATATAACCCAAGAACATATTCATGTATTGATAAATTTCAAGATTTTCCAGGAAAGTTGCAATTTTGGATATTATATATGATCAGAACATATTTCATGTAAGTTGCATTGTTGATTTATATTTTATGGTTCCTACACTCTTGCAGTATAAGTGCAACACAAACTTGAAATAATTCCTTTGTTTCAGAAAAACAAAAAACAAAACTGAGCTACCTAGAAGAAAAAAGTGCAATGATTCCAACATCTATGGTCTGTTATAAATATTACAAATGGCATTTAGTTTGATTAGAGTGTCCTGAACATTTTCCCCAACATTTTATATTATATTAATTCATTAACCTGGTATAAGGCACATGTGTGTATGTGTATACACACACACATATATATATACATATATTAATCACTATACACATTTCCACATACACACACACATCTGTCTACATTGCAGGTGAGAAAATTCAGGCTTAAGGTGACCAATGTTATGGTAACAGTCAATGGTATGTCCATTATAAATAATTGACTCTCAGCTCCAGTCCTTCTCCTCTATACTCTGTTCTGGAATGATGGGGTTGGAACACTGCAAACCACATTTACACATCGTCAGCTGCTTCCTTAGTTTCTTTCAATAGAGAGAACCCAGAAGGGAGGAGGAGAGGGGGGGGCTGTTTTCCCCCATGTGTTTCCTGTTCCTGTTAGTAGCACATTATTTTCTTTGTCCAGCAGTGGCAGTTTATTTCCATACTGTTAGTTGTCCTGTATTTTCTAAAAGTGTCCTGAAGTTTTATAGACCCTAAGGCTGGGGAGAAAGAGAGAGGAAATTGTTTGAAGTGGAAAAGTACCAAGTGCTGAGAATGGAAAATTGTCTTCAAGGTTCCCCTCCCTTGCCTCCTCACCCTATAAAGAGGTCTTTGCAGAAGTCCCTGAGGAAGCCCTCTGATAAATGGGACTCCAAACGGAGGCACCTGGGCTAGGGATGCAGATATGTGTAAGGACAATGCAGAACAGGGGAACTTGAGTCCTTGACGGCAACTCTTCTCATAGACTGCAATGTCCTGACTGTGCAACAAATTTGACATGGGAAGGGCAGCTTTCCCCTGGAAGGCCTGACAGGGGAAGCCTTTGTGACTCCCTGTGGTTGGGTCTGAAAGAGCACACATAGGCTTCTGGCCAGGAGACTAAGTTCCCTCATGTCCTCTTCCGGTCAATCCATAGACTCTCACTATCCCCCAAATTGTGCACTCAGTGTTCTTATTTTTTCTTCACCATTGATTAATTTTGCCTTTTGTAGAACTTGATATAAATATAATGACAAAGTCAATAGATAGGGACAGTTTGTAATCACAAGATAGGGAGTAGAAGTAAAAGGAGCACAGTTCATGAGAAGGCAAAAACTAGGTGGGGTCTGGAGCTCAGGTGGAGAGATTCACCCCAGGAAGGAGAATAGTTCTTATATTAACAGCCAGATGAGGGGAGATGGATGGGGTTGAAGATAATTTCTACAAAGGAAATAGATATTACCTGAGATTATCATCTGTGTTATTCCTTTTCATGTTCAATATATTTCATTAATGATTTCCTAATTGCAATCCATCTTGTCACACCTTATTTAGTAATGAAGAGTTTTTATTTTAACATGTGGTCTTAAAGGATGAAGGTTGATTTGGAAACATTTGTTAGAACCATATGGAACAGAAAAAAATTAAATCTTCAATGTATCAAAAGCATGGAAAAAACCATAGAAAAAGACAAATATTCCAGAAAAAAACTTAATCACATGAGGGGTCAAACCAGTGGTGTAGTGGTTAAGTTCACCTACTCCACTTTGAGTGCCCAGGGTTCACAGATTCAGAATTGGCATCGCTTGTCAAGCCATGCTGTGGTGGCATCCCACATAAAATAGAGGAAGATTGGTATAGACGTTGGCTCAGTGACAGTCTTCCTTAAGCAAAAAGAGGAAGATTGGCAACAGATGTTAGCTGAGGGCCAATCTTCCTCACACACACAAAAAAGCAAAACCTAATCACATGAAAAAATGCAATAAACGTTTTTAAATAATGCATTACATACAATTTAAACATCTGATTAATGGTGGAGATGTTGAAAATATGAGTATCCAATATGAATGACAATGGTCATGCTTAAATGCAACCTATAGATGTATAAATTGATAAAAAAATTGCATAGAATGTTTCAGAATATATATACTGAAATATTACATATATATGTGTGTGCATATATATACATACATGCACGTGTGTGTATTTATATAGCATTTGATATAGGAATTTCACTTTTAGGAATTATACAGGAACAATAAAGGGTGTGCTTACATCTTTATTTACAAGAATTTTGATCCACATGTACATTTTAATTAATGTTACAGCTGAAAACTCTCCTGAGTTCAACAACAAAAATATAGCTATTAGTATAGTAATACAGATAAATAAGTAAAGAATAGATGTTTGGAGCATATTGTTAATCAGGAAAAACTTCCAAAAATTATGTGCAATATGAGCCCATTTGTGTAAATGCAAATATAGAAAAATATGAAATCTTATAGCTAAGTGTTTATTATTGTCATCTCTTAATTGGCGGGGATTACATGTGAGTTCAGATATTCGATTTTTTTTCCTTATCAGAATTGTCTAAATTTTCCAAGATAAATGGGAATTATTTTCATAGTAATAAAAATAATTTGCATTTATAATATATTATAGTTTATTTCTATTCATGTTTTGGCTGCTATTTGATATTGTAACTATCAAACAAAGCCCTTTGAGACCCCACTGTAATAGACTAGAACAATATTGAAACTGATCTTCACAGTATTAAAGGCTCTCTGGATTTTCTGGTTTTTATTGCTATAATAGCTTAGTGTCAACTATTTTTCACAAGGAAAATCTATCTTGGGTGTTTCAATCATTATGTGAAAAAGAAAAAGTATATTTTGTCATGAAGGGTTGAAAATAAATACTTGGCTCTATAAGCTTGTTATCTTTTATTTTTCTTTTTTGTGTGGACAAATGCTAGGATTTATAATAAGATTAAAGTAATAAATTAAATTGTAACTTGTATAATAATATAAGTATATTATTTAAGTCAAAATAATATAGTGAGAGCCACCAAATGAGAAAAAATTAGATTTAAATCCATATCTTTCCATTTGATCTTGAAATAATTATTTAACATATCAATGTCCCAGAATAGCTCCTGGAAAATACAAATCATCCTGCCTTCTTCATGGAGTGAGAACAAGGCTTAAATGAGTAATGCACAAGGACTGATACAATATAAGAATGTAATTGTTATTAGCTATTATTAGATTTTTTACTTTTCGGCCAGAAAATATAATTTCATATGATGATGAGTTCTATGAAGAAAATAAACAAGACAACATAATAGATAGAGATTTGACTATCTCTATGGAGTCATACTATGGAGTATGGTGGAATACTTCAGATTCAGGCACCCAAATAGAACTCTATGATAAATTGGCATCTAAGAGGTGTATTAGTTTTCTATTTCTGTATAAAAAATTAACCACACACTTAAAGGCTTAGAGCAACAACTATTTATTTTTTCAAAGCTTTTGTAGGTTAGGTGTCCAGGCACGGCTTAGATGAGTCCTGTGCTCAGGGTCTCACCAGGGTGAAATCAAGGCATCAATCAGTTGTGTTCTCATCCGGAGCCCAGGGCCATTCTCCAAGCTCATTTAGTTTGTTAGAATTCAGTTCCTCTGTAGTAAGACTGAAGGCTCTGTTTTCCTCCCAGCTTCCTGCTGAGAATCTCTCTCAGCTCTTGTAGGGCACCCTCAAGTCCTAGACCATGATTCTTTCACAACGTGGAAGCCTACTTCTTGGAAGCAAGGAGAATCACTCTGCAATCTTCTAAAATGGAGTCTTATGTAACGTAACATAATCAGAGGAATGACGTTCCCATCAGATTCACAGGTCCTGCTGCACTCACGGACAGGAAATTATAAAGGGCTTGTCCATCAGGGAGCAGGAATCTTGGGGACTTTTTAGAGCTCTGCCTAATCCAAGGAAAGACTAAGATGATGAGTAGGAACTAGTCTTGAAAGTGCATTGGGTAGATAATTTTAGACAGAGATAAAGACATGAATTCAGAACTGGACATCGTTTTGTGCACATGCAACGATCTAAATTCATTGCTGCTGATTGATGCTGCTTTAGCCTTTGAATCTGAAAGATGCAGAGTTCCTCCTTTAGAGGTAACCACTTCTACCCAGGGCAGCATTGCTCGTGTGGTTTATGGCAATTATTTTAGTGATCTTAGGACACAACAATCCTTTGAGGATTCCAGTTAAAGTACTGCCCATCATATTAGCAATCTGCTATACATTTCTTAAAAATTAAAAGAAGAAACAACAAAAGAGAGAAAGAGATAAAGAGATATAGATTTTAATAAGATATCATAATGCAAATTGAACTCAGGAACTGACTCTCAAATGGTTAAATCTCAACTGAAATGGAAAAATGATGATTAAAAACCATGGGGAATATCATAAATTATAATGATAGATGGAAACTAGGCAAATTCCCGCTTGTTTGCCATGAGCATTGAGGATTATCTAGGACCTACAGTATATCTTAGACAAGATCAAAGAATATATAAGGACTTGGAAAGTCAGTGTTGTAGTGATTTCAACATTTAGAGGCCAGGGATGAGGATAGAGATTAGTTTTGGAAGAAAGCTGAAGAAGGTGACTTGAAACCAGATTAGATTATCAGAATTTAAGTATACTTGTACCGAGGACAAGTGTGGTCATACCAACTGGCAAACACTTCCATATTGTCATAGGCAGAAGTAATAACAAAAACCAATATAGAACTAGTGTTTTATATGTGTCAAACTGTTTGTAAAATTATTTACTTTGATCCTATAGTAGCACAAGGATTGAAGGATGATGCAGATACTATAGATATCTGGATAAAGCCAAACAGAAAAGTTGGTCTGTACTGTTTCATTTTCATCACACTTGAAATGAAATCACAAAGAGGCAAAATCTCTTTTACGTCAGTGACCTATAACTCAGCCCTATGACCATACCCACTAAGCAGCAGTTAAATGAGAAAATGTAAGCAGAGTTGGTTTTCAGTTTAACATACATGAGGGTAGTCTAACAACTTTTAGGCCAACACTGAAGAAATGTGAGACCATAGATCTTTTTCTTTTAGGTACTTACACATGAGGAAACATTTTTTCCAGACCTGATTTTTCCTAAAACTTAAAATTTGTGCCTCTGTTTCTTGTTTACTGGATGATGGTAGAATTCCTTTCTCAAAATTAAGTTGGTGGCTAGGTTAATGGGCATAGCTCTTGGAAGAATTCTTCATTTCTGAGAATGTTTTTCATGCAAGACAGCTGCACTGAATTGTTAACTCTCCTAACTCTAAAGTCGGGTTCTATAATGTACTAAACTAGTGTAAAAATAAAAGTGAACACTGACAGCATAAATTGTAGTGAGGCTTCTTCCTGTAGTGGCTCTTGCATCGAATATTTTATGAGGAAATCCTTCCGTAAAACAATGCCTCCCACTAAAACTCCTCTGTCTTCCTTTCCTTTTTTTCTTCTGGACACAGTTGTATCTGAATAGTTTATAAAGGCGAAGATTAGGGGGTGAATGAATGAATGGGCTTCGCCTCTAAAAGAAGAAATGCAGTGTAGGACAGCAGTCCCATTCTCTGGATATGGTTTCTAAGTTGAGGTACATGCAGCAAGAAGGGTGACTCTCTTTCCTATATGAGATGTATTTTATGAATTGAAGCCTAGATTGGCCAAGAGGTGAAATCTAATTTTATGTAATATAGCTCCATTAGCCTTAGTAATAGTCTATAGCCACTCCCACCGTCAGGTTTTGCATATTTTGTAGGTTAACTCTCAGTTTGAATTCTTGGTAGGGTTATGTTTTCATTACGTTGTGTTTATTAGTGTTTTAGAGGAAATTTTGCAATAGCTACATATGGGTTTTTGGTCATTCTAAAAATAAAATTGGAATCATTTTGGAGGTTATAATATAATTTACTAAAGGCACTAACATTCAAATTACAAAGAGGTGAAAGGTATTGCCTACTATAAATGCCACACCTGGGCCCATTACTTCCCTCAGGAGGGCTGGATCTTTTGATTTTGCTAGTGATAGACTTCAGCATTTCTCTGGGGAGCAGGCAATTCAGATTCTCTCATTGCCTACCAGACGTGGAATTGAAGAAAGAAAGAAAATGAATTCCATCCCTCCTGTGTTTTAAAAATGCAAAGAGTATGCCTAACGTGTAGTTATGAGAGTTATCCAGTCTGTAAATTTCGTGACTTTAATGTATTCAATACTCCAAGAAAATGCTTCTTGGGGTCTGGCACCTGAAAATACTGATTTCTTGAATTTACGTTTTGACGCTGTGTTCCAGAAATCATAATTACAACAATTTCAAGCAAATAGTTGTACTGAATGATATGTTCATTACCCTTAAAATTTGCAAAGAAAGTGTTTCAGAGTAGGTAAATATTGCTGTCCAATTCTACTGAAACTTTGAATATGATTATGAATTGAGGTGGCTTACAAATTTTCTTGCAGTTTGCAAGCAACTCCACAGCTTATGGGTAACTTACTTTCACAAAGCTCTTTATCTAAATTGCTAAGTCCATGGCACAATATGCTAAAAAAATTAATGAAATATTGGAATTTTAAAAATTATCATTGTTACTAAAAATATTATAATATCCTCCTATGTATAATTTTCAGACTAACTACACCTCATTTATTCTGCTTCTTTCATTTCTAGCTCCTAAACATTTAAAGCTTTCTTCACACCGATATGCCACACTACAGAATTTTATTAGTTTATATTTGCTCCATGTTCATAAGTGCCTCATTTAAAAAAAAATTGTTTTCTCATTCTAATGCTATTTCATGTATTGGTATATACTCAGTTGATTTCACACTTGCACTGGGGGGGTCAAATAACAGGTAAAAATTTGTTTTTTATACTCATTATTGATTTTAGTTTAATCAATAAAAAGACTTATCATCAGATATTTATATTTTATAAGGGCAATTAAAATTTCTTTAATGCAAATCATAATCAAATCTCTGTAATAGGAAGGTGAGCCAAAAAACTCACTTAAGTCTGGAGAAAAATGTTTAAGAATTTTACTAGGCAGCTAAGTACAACTGTATTTTCGCATTAAGGCTGAGACAGGGACTCTAATATATATTAAAATGTTTATATACGTATATATGGATCTGTATATACAGATGTGTCTATATATATGTGTGTATGTATGTATGTGTATATATGGATGTGTGTATTATGTATATATGTATATACATATATAATATGTATCCTCAACGTGTTAAGCAGAATAATGGCTCCCTGAAGATGTCCACCCACCAATCCCAAGGACCCGTTAATATGCGATGTTACATGGCAAGCAGAACTTGTGAGCTCTTAAAAGCAGAGAACGTTCTCTGGCTGGAGGTAGAGGGGATATTAGAGCGTTTTGAAGCTTGAGAAAGATTTTATTCACTACGGCTGGTTTGAAGAGGGAAAGGGCAACGTGACAAGGAATGCAGGTTGCCTGAAGGAGCTGAGAGGGGCTCCTGGCTGATAGCCAGCAGAGAAAAAAGGATCTCAGGCCTACAAATACGGAACCACAAGGCACTGAATTTTGCCAATAACTCGAATGAGCTTTGAAGTGGATGTCTCCCAGAACCTTCAGATAAGAGCTCACACTGGCCAATACCTTGATTTTGATATCGAGACCACCTGACTTCTGACCTACAGAACTGTGAGATTATTTCAATGTGTGTTGTGTTGTGCTATTTTAACCCACCAAGTTCATAGTAATTTGTTATGATAGCAATGGAAAAGTAGCAGAGATTCTGGTGTCAGAAGTGAAATGTGTTGTGACAAACACCTAAAAATGTGAAACTGGCTTTGGAAATGGGCAGTGGACAGGGGCTGGAAGAATTTTGAAGAATGTGATGGAAAAAGCTCTGAGTTCCTTGAACAAATTGTTAGTAGTAGTATGGATGCTAACAAACCTGCTAGCAAGGGATGCAAAGGAACCAGTAGCATAAGTGACAATCCAGATCATCTTAGAGAGTACCTAAACCATCACAAACAAACTATTAGCAAAAATATGGACAGTAAAGGTGCTGCTGGCACTGCCTCAGAAGGTGAGGAATGTATTAATGTGAGTCAGCAGAAAGTTTCATGCAATTGTGTCCTGCAGTTGTGTGTAAAGCAGAATTTGGAAATAAATTTGGCTATTTAGCCATTAGATTATAAAGCAAGATATTGAAGGTGTGGTCTGGTTTCTTTTTGTTGCTTCTAGTAAAATAAAAACACATGGAGCGAATAATTGTAAAAGCAAAAGATCCAGGACTTGATGATTTGGCTGATTCTTAGGTTACTCTGCTGAGAAAGACATTAATTCAAGAGATTCACTGTGAGGAAAGCACGCTTTAGAGTAAAAGACACATGTTTGACTCTGTATGTCTTCACTTAATACTGGGAGAGATCAAACGTTCAGAGTATTCAGACACAAGAGGTTGAGGGTGTGGTTCACAAACCCCCTCAATGAAATGAAGGGGCTTCTAAAAAATATAAGTGTATTGATCCCAGCTATTTGAGCACAAGGCAAAAATAGACATGGAATATCTCAGAAAGATGCGTGGGTGTGTCTCATGTCTAGTGAACTGAATCCACATGAAATATAAGGGAGACCCATAAAATCCTTGAAAATTGCATATCAGCATAAACACTGCCAGCTTGTACTGAAGGGGAAAGAGAGAGTACAAAATGAGTAAAAGCTGTTGGACCCCCAGATTTCTAGTGGCAGAAAACAGGCTGATAAATCCACGCAGATGCAAACATGTGCTATTTTTCATGAAATCATTATTAATATTTGTGTGATTCAATATATATGTTTAGGTACCAGGTGAAATATAAATATATACCTTGATTTGACATGTCTTGTTGAGGTGTCCAGCTCCTCGCCAAAAACTGATGTGTAGTCTTGCAAGCCTGATCGTAGGCAATTAGAAAGGCTTGATTTGGCACACCTCACAGAGGGACATAGGCTGCCCACATAAGACCTGGTGCACAGCCAGTGAACCACAGTCTCTGAAGGCAGTTGCAGTCAAGGACTCGGGCAGTGAAGGACTCAGGCCCCGCTAGCTGCCCACGCTCTGAGGCATACCTGAAGTCCTAGACCAGGCCCCTCCATTCACAGGCCTTGATACTGGGGCCTTCAGCAGAGGCCTTTCTCAGGCATCTCTGCTGAGACTGCCTTATCTGATGGAGGTTAGAAACCTTGAAGACACTGTCTGCCTACTCTGGCTCAATACTTTTTCACTCCTAGCCTTTACCATTTTCCCGCCTCCAAACCTCCAGGTCCATAAAACTGAAAGAAGCTTTTTCTCAGGGTTCCCTCAACAGTGAGATTATTTCCCACATCTGTGCTAATCCATCTGACCATAACTGGTGCCAGATCATCAGAGGCGCCAAAAGTGGAACAGCGTGGGAGTCAGTGCTTTTTCCAGTGTAGCCTCTTGCTTATGCTGTACAGTAGACAATTAAAGGCTTGTCTGTTACCTTCGTTTTGGCTTGTTGTCTCAATCAGCTACTTTGACACCTGTCAGCTCAGCTGTCTCTGACTCAGCTCAATTGTTCACATTTGAATCTTATAATATAGATCCATAATGGCACAGAGAATATCTTAACAATTTTTTCAAAAGAGAAATTTTACAGACCAAATGTTTCTTTCAAAAAGTGATAAGAATAGAAACTAATTAAAATCACATAAGCCATTAAATGTATTAGAAAATTAAATACCAACCAATTGGTAGGATCTTTCTATGAAATTTGACAATTATCAAATGCCTTTAAAGTGTACTTGAACTCATAAATACAGTTTTATGAATTTTTCCTAAGGAATTAATCATAGTTATTTGCAAATATATCTTTAATGTTCATTTATTGCAGTGTTATAATGTTTATAACATTATAAAATTAAGGTGGACTGCTTTGTGGTTGTTTAAATAAAGGTGTAAATAAACACATATTCATATGCAAAAGTACGTGTTCTATAGTAAAATGTACAACACTATAGCAGTTTTATTTTAAAAATAGGTAGATGAGGTAGGTAGGTAGGTAGATAGATGATAAATAGATGTGAAAAGACTATACAGCAATATGCTCTTTAAAATTTTTCTATCTATGTTGTTGGGTTCTTTTCTTTTCTTTTCCAAATTATCTATAACAAACAAGGATTTTTTTGAATTACAAACTAAAAGTCCTTTTAAAATTTAAAATAATTAAAAACCAAAGGCTCTCTGGTCCAGATATTCAAACAAAGGAAATATCCAAAGTTGTGTAAATAATTCATAATGAAAAACTCTTTGAGTGTGAAAGTCTAGGATTGGCTGGTTAAATGGGCCAGATTCTCAAAGCCTGCAGTCTCCTCCACCATATTAGAATCTATTACGACATCCACCAGATAACTGGTCTGAAACTCTAGTCAACCCATCAGCAAACCCCACATTTAGATCTTTTCTAGATCTTTTTCTAGTTTAACATTAGAATTATCCTAACAGAAAAGAAGTCCACTCTAGATTTTGGTAGCATTCCACACCTAAATCATGAGCTTCTAACCAGTTACCATAACTTTCATGCAACCAGGGGTGGGAAACCCCTCTTTGCTCAGACATCACAATAAGCTGGGGAAGGTTATCAACAAATTTTTGATGCTAATTGGAAAACTATTAAAAATTAAAACCTCACAAGTTATTTTTCAATATTATGACACACAATGAAAATAAATGAGACAGAAATGCATCTAGATATTTTCATATTGCGGAAGATTCCTTTTTTAATGAATGAAATAACATTTATTCATAGTGATATGAATAAAGTTGTAACTTTATGAATTCAAAGTGAATGAATTAACTCTAGGGAAGGAAGTTTCTGAGAATTTTACTTCTGCTTGCTTTATCTTAAATGTTTTACATGCAAATCTCTGTAGTTACCTATTGTTCAGGCTCCATGCTCATTTTGCACCAGTTAACCAATAGATTAGGGCCATCAGAAGGACTGGGGAAAAAATGACTTTCTTTAAGTAAAATAATGCAGTGATGCATTTAACAAGATTATTTTCTTTTCAAAACTTATACAACCCATTTGTAGAAGCATCTGTCTTAATCAGAAGAGGAAATCGCATTATGCAGACTACAAATGCTATTCTCCATTCAGTAAACGTGAGGATTGATTCCCTATGCATTAAGCCAAATGATTGCTTCTACAAATTAATTTTCTACGAAAACTAGGTTTTAAAAACAAATCAAAAGATTTCCAGGATGAATATAATTTTCTCATAGATGTCTCTCCTGTTCACACACAAAAATAATTACTTATTTAAAATAACGAAAAACCTTATTCTAGTTCAATCAGTATAAAAGCTTAAAGGCCTATTTTACAGTGTTTTAATGGGAATTACACTCATACTATTTTCGTGACTTGCTTTGCTTTCACTGAAATAACAAAAAATCTAAATTCTTGTAAAAAAATATTTCTCAGGAAAGAAAAATTAAAATTCCTTCCACCATAATTACTGGAAATGATAAGTTAAATTAATATAATCCTGAACTCTTTTAAAAAATGTAATAATAATATTCTGTATTAAAAGAATAAAATGATCAGGGGGCCGGCCCCGTGGCTGAGTGGTTAAGTTCATGCTCTCCACTTCGGGGGCCCAGGGTTTCGCTGGTTTGGATCCTGGGCGCCAACATGGCACTATTCATCAGGCCACGACAAGGTGGCATCTCACATGCCACAACTAAAAGGACCCACAACTATAAAAAAATATACAACTATGTACTGGGGGGATTCGGGGAGAAAAAGAAGAAAGAAAAAAAGAAGATTGGCAACAGTTGTTGACTCAGGTGCCAATCTTTAAAAAAAAAATGAATAAAATGATCAAAGGCAGCATTAGAGTAACAGTTCCCAATTGCACGTAAATTATGTACTCTTGCTGTCTGCATTTGGATGTGTATGTTGGTTTTGTTTCTGAGTGTCTTGGAGCAATGGCCATACCTGTGGACACCTCTCTACTTTCTGTAGTGTGAGATGATCTGTAAATGACTTATTGACCTCAGCATGGACAGGAGAAGAAGTGACTATTACTAGAAAGAGCTGATAATTTAAGATTTTGAAGGGAGACTACTCATAATAAAAATGAGCTGCTTGTGATTTATTAACTACAACGGTCAAACTTAGATAGGAAAGGCAACAAAGTTTATTTCCTAATATAACATGGTTTATTTTCTCAAGTTCATCTCAAAGTTGTATAAATATATGTAAATGGTGTAAGCATGCAATTAAGTCTATGCATGTATATTTTGTATATTATAAATCCTATGTGCATATTTCCTATATGAGCATAATGAACTATTTAGATAAAACATAGAATATATAGATATTGCCTAACATTCTTATGAACATATGCATGCAATTTGTATGTAATGTTAAAGTGGTTATTTGTACAAGCCACAAATAAAAATTAGTGGCGTTATTTTTATTAACATACAACGTACAAAAATAGCCCTTTAATATTTGCATTTAATTTAAAATCAGAATAATGTCAAACCACAGAAGAAAGTTCTTCAAAATAGCATTCTTTCTTATAAATGGGCAAAGAAGACTATTTATTAATTATAAATAATTAATAATTGCATAATGAAGTTAAAGAGAATGTTCAAAATATAATAAAAATCAAACATTCTAGAATTTTACCCACATTTAAGTATAGCTGTGATGAATGAAGAAAGTGACAAGGCCTAAGACAAGGTTTTGGGAGGGAGGGAGAGAAAATCTAGATTTACAGGCTTCACCCCAATAGCAAAAAGTGTTCTTTTTTGCCAAGGTTAGCTGACATAAGCAAAAAAAAATGCTATAGCCATAAATCTGCCTTGAACAAGATCTATTGTCTATTTTAGCTGTTACACTATATTTTAGCAGACTTTTTAAAAACTGAGTTTTGCAGGGACCCTGAACATGCATATTGCATTCACATATTTTCCTTCTGATTGTTTACATGTATAAAAAGATTTTAATAGAGTACAGACAGAAAACTATTTTTCAAAGATCCTAGTAAGTAGTACTTGCTATTTTGCAAAAACTAAAATTTTGTGTGCCATCCTCACCTCACATTATCTTCCAAGACTAACAGATTTTACCAAGCGAAGGAGTCTAACACATGCTATTTATCATTTTTATAAAATCTATAGTCATTATATTCTTTGAATATATGATAACATGGTCTAAACTTTCAGTTTCCAAAATTAAAGAAATTGTCTGGAAAACATTACCTTTAGAGAAGTAAAACAAATGAAATTTTTTTGGATGGACATGCATCAAGCTATAGAAGTAGTCCTTTCCTTAGAAATAGTTTGTTACCTGGGTAATATCCAAGACTACAGTGAACAAATTGCACACCCAGACACGGAATATGAAAAAAAAAGATCTCTATTGAATAATCATTTGTACTATAAGCTGACTGTCTGAAACAATGAATTGATATAGATAAGAAAATAAGTTATCTTCAGAATGTCCAAAATCAAAGTTGAAGAAAAAGCATCCCCTTTGTGTCTCCAAATCTGTCAGAGAGGGGACCGCACTTGAAAGACGGACCAGAATATTCTGGTCAACTTGATAGTTTCTCTCATAGAGAACAACCCGGAGGACTGGGCAATCGGCTTGATGACTGAGGTCAGTTTACTGCCCAGCTCTGAATTAAAGTGGTCTAACATTTGACAGTAACATTACCAACAATTTGGATTTTCTGCAGAAGAGAAAATTCAATTCAAATCAATTAAATAAATGTCTTTTCATTTTCTTATGCAGGGCAAAGCAAAAGATGATAGATCTTTAAACATAAGTAGGTTCTATTATTGGTCTTTTAAAAAGGAGTTCACAATTTGGTGTTGGCATACAGCAATCTGGAATGTGGCTTACAATGTGATAACTGCTTATGAAATAGGGTTCTGTGGGAGCCCAGAGGAAACAGCAATTAATTCTGCTTGAAATGCAAAGAGATATTTTACAAATAAGGTGACAAGTCAACTGGGACCTGACTAATGAGCAGAATCTTGCCAGAAAGACAAGGGGAGGCATTCTAAACAAAAGAAAATATAGCATCTTCTTTAATCATCACAACAACTCTTTTAGGTAGATACTATCCCCATTTTGCTGACCAATTCTTTGGGACTCTAAGTCCCTCTTGAAGTTTCCTTTTTGAGTTAGAGTTAAAAATGAGGTTGCAATGCATTTCTTTTGATATCAGTTGTAATCTTCTTGCCACTTCCATCTCCTTCAGTTAAAAATTCCAAATGGAGAAATGACAATACATATAAACAGTAGAAGACATAGTCAATATCAATTTATTTCCATGGAGGTGGAACAGGTGTAAACAAGCAAAGTCACAATAGAAAACTTTGCTGAGTGTAAAGTAGGTAAAAGTTTCTGAGCTCTAGGGATCAAAGTGTCTGGGATCAAAATGTGGAGTTAGCAAAGGCATGTATTCAGGACTGGAGGCCATGGAGGAAACTAAAAGTACCAGAACTAGATCAGTATTCAACATCTAGAGAAAAGGCAATGGTAGCCACAGGCCAGCAAATGCTAGAACTTAATGCCCAGAGACCCATAGGACTGGAAGTGGCAAATTGGCAAGAAATGCAAATTACCAATGATTGCTACTAAGACTTAACATTGTCCTTTGAAATTCAACAAGAAAATTGATAAAGAACTGTAAACATTGAAAAGGAGAAAAATTACCATTGTTTTCAGAACGAAAAAGAGATTCTGGAATGGCAACAATGTGAGATGTTAGCCTATAAATAGGTAAATTTTGGGAACAAAAAAATAACTTCAGTAAGGAAAAGTAGAAAAGAATTGAGTCCACATGCATTCTCATACATTGCTAGATGAATTGTTAATTTGTACAATCCCTGTGGAGTATGAGTTTGCCATAGGGAAAGCCTTAAAACTATGACTCTATAACTCTATTCAAAATATGTGGACAAAGATTTAGTGCTATGGCTGTTTTTCCAATTAAGTGATAAAAATCCGGACATGACCTTGCTTTGCAAGAGTAGTTTGAGGAAATTATTTTGCACGCATGTAATCATGTGCTAAGCCAGCATTGAAAACAATACCATGAATAAAATTGGTTTACGTAGGTATATGCTCAGGCATATCTTGATTCTGTAAGGAGTAAATGAATATATCCATAGTAATTATCTCTTGCCTGTGGTGGAGAGGGCATGATTATAACATTCTTTTTACTTCTCCAAGTTTTTTAATTTTTCTACATTACAAACATATTTTGTTTGCTATTAATAAGAGTAAAGAAATTATAACACCCAATTACTCAAGAGATAAAAATTTTAATCAAATACTCAGACAAGATTAAATACATATATAGCATAATATGGCCATTTATTGGCTACTAATTATGAAGTAGTTCATTAAATAGAAAATATTTGTGGAAAAATCAAAATGAATTAAGGAGGAACTTTTAAAACTTAAAAACAAAACTGTGACAGAAATATATAGACAGGAAGTAAATACTTCTAACCCAAAAGAGTTTACAAGGAATTTTTTCTCAAATTGTCAAAGTACTGAGAATTTCTGCTCTTCCTAACTGCAGAAAAAGTTGCAATAACTTCCACTTCATTTTACAATGGTAATGTAGCTTTGATAGCAAAATTGGACATATTTAACAAAATAACTTTAAAAAATGAAGAACAATAACATCTTGAGTGTGGATGCAAAATCCTGAATACAATAAAACAGATATTATTCAGGGTCACCTAGACAGTGACTACTGCAAATACTACAGGTTGGCTGAATAAACTTTCACCTCCAACACTCTTCCCCTTTATCTGGTTACAATCTATTTTTCTGTCATTTGCCATCCAATAAGCTAATAACAATACACTGAGCTGTCCTACCCACCATGAGGAGTTTTCCTTTTTGGCATTGTGTTAGCTCCGAGATCCGAGAGAGTCTTTAATATCCTTAAGGATTCTGGCAAATAAATGAAGCTCTGTAAGACCATCTCTCTGAATTATTAGCATTGTGGATGTGATCTCCCACTTCCTATTTGTGGTCTGCCTGAAATAATGCAATAATACGTTTCATCAATAAGTAATAAAAATCTAAGCTGGAAATTAAAAACAAAATATTTCACAAATACCAACATCAAAGTTAAATTCATGCTTATTTTCTAAAGAGTATTTTACGTCTCGCATTGCACGTTAGTTGTGTTAAGATCTTTCTATATTCTCTACATCACAAAGAGTTGTAGCCTCTGACACAAATCATCCCCCTCCGCTCTCTCTTCTTTTTTAATAAACCTAATTCCACAGAAGGTACTTTTCTCACATTTTCTCACACATCAAGGTATCTGCTACTGAGAACTGGGAACTCTTAATGAATCTGTTAATGTAACTGAATCTCAACCGTACCCTCTACCTCACATTCCTGTTTCAAATTAGCCTTTTCTTTCTACCCATCTGTGACCCTATAATGCATAAAACCACTTCCATCCATAAGAAAGTATGTTTGACTTTCCCACTGACACTCCTAGAAGTATATGAAATTTTCTCTTTGTTTTCTGCTTCTTTTTTCCTAGTTTTATTGAGATATAATTGACATATAGCTCTGTATAAGTTTGAGGTGTACAGTATACTGATTTGACTTACATATATTGCGAAATAATTACCACAATAAGTTTAGTTAACATCCATCAGCTCACATAGAACCAAAAAGAAAAAATGTTTTTTCCTTGTGATGAGAACTCTTAGGCTATACATTCTTAACAACTTTCAAAGATACCATACAGCCGGGTTAATTATAGTCATCATATTGTACATTACATCTCTAGTACTTATCTTATAACTAGAAGTTTGTAACTTTTGATCACCCTTATCCAAATCCCCCTTCCCCAACCTGTTGCCTCTGGTAACCACAAATCTGAACTCTTTCTCTATGCATTTTTTCCCCACATATAAGTGAGATCCTACAGTATTTGTCTTTCTCTGTCTGATTTATTTCACTTAGCATAATGCCTTCAAGGTCTATCCATGCTGTGACAAATGGCAGGATTTCCTTCTTTTTATGGCTGAATAATATTCCATTCTCTACACATACCACATTTTCTTTATCCATCTGTTCGTTGCTGGGCACTTAGGCTGTTTCCATGTCTTGGTTATTGTAAATAATGCTGTATTGAATATGGGGTGCAGATAGCTCTTTGACACAGTGTTTTCATTTCCTTTGAATGTATACCCAGAAGTGGAACTGCTGGCTCATAGTGTAGTTCTATTTTTAATTTTTTGAGGAACCTCTGGACTGTTTTTTATAAAGGCTGTCCCAATTTACATTCCCACCAATAGTGCAAACGGGTTGCTTTTTCTCCACATCATCATGGGCATAGTATCTCTTGTCTTCTTGATGATAGCCATTTGAACAGGCATGAGGTGATATCTTATTGTTGTTTTTATTTGCATGTCTCTAATATTAGTGATGTTGAGCAATTTTCATATACTTCTTGGCCATTTATATATCTTCTTTGGAAAAATGTGTATTCAAGTGTTTTTGCCTTTTTAAATTGGATTATTATTCTTTTTTACTACCAAGTCGTATGAGTTCTTTACATATTTTGGATATTAACCCCTTCTCAGATATATGATTTGAAAATCTTTTTTCCCATTCTGTAAGTTGTCTTGTCATTTTGTTGATCATTTCTTTTGCTGTGCAGAATGTTGATTTCTATTTTCATGCCACTGTGCTTGGAAAGGATATTTGATATGATTTAAGTCATCTTAAATTTGCTAAGATTTGTTTTGTGGACTATCATATGATGTATCCTTGAGAATGTTCTGTGAGCAAGTGAGATGAATGTATATTCTGCTGTTGTTGAATGGAGTGTTATGTATACGTCTGTTAGGTCCAGTTGGTCTGAAGTATAGTTCAAGTCCAACATTTCCTTGCTAATTTTCTGTCTGGACGATCTATCCATTGCTGATGCATGGAGAATTTCAGCGTTCTGCAATTGTATTGTTATTGTATTGTCGTATTAGTGTCTATTTCTAGTTTTATTGTATTGTTGTCTATTTCTACCTTCGAATCTTAATACATTTAGGTGCTCAAATGTTAGGTGTGGATATATTTACAATTCTTATATCTTCATGATGAGTTGACCTCTTTATCATTATACAATGACCTTCTTGGTCTCTTGGTACCATTTTGGCTTAAAGTCTGTGGATTACTATGTTTGCTGGACTCCACTTATACTTTTCTTGCCTTGCAGCTTAGGAGGTGCCACAGCTATGGAGTATTAATTGACGCATTGAGGAAGAATGTTTCTTTTTTCTTTTTGGTATGCTCAGTTCTGCTCCAGAACCTCATAGCTTTAGTAAAGTAGCATGTAACATGTTTATGTATGTATGTACTCACCAAAATAAGCTGCACCTAGAGAGGTGTTTTTTGGCAGAAGCAGTTTGTTGTTAGTGATGTTGAGTCGATTCCAACTCCTAGCAACCCTGTGTACAACAGAGCAGAACCTTTCCAGGTCTTTTTCTTTTTTGTACCATCCTCTCACTTTCCTGCACTATATTAGACAATGTTCTGTTGCTATTCATAAAGTTTTCATGGCCAACTTTTTCAGAAGTGGGTGGCCAGGTCCACCACAGTATAACTGACAGGTGGTGTGGTTCCCTGACTGAGAAACAAACGGGGGCCACGGCAGTGAGAGTGCCAGATCTTAACCATTACACCACCAGGGTTGGCTGGTAGAAGCAGTAGGAAAACAGAAATAGCAGTAGTTTTCAACAAAGTTTGTGATACCCAGTGGTACTCATGGTATCTAACAGATTGGGCAGAGGTCCCCTTTGGAAGTAGAAATGTGGGGCCTTAATATATATTGCTCTCCCTTAGACCTGCTGCTAAGGAACATAAAGGAAATACAAGTGTCTTGATAGGCAAGAAACAAGATATACTTATGCATTTATGTGACATTCCACGTCTAGCTATCTATTTAATTGGCGTAGCATTCCCTTCATCAGAGGATGAGGTAAACATCAGGGTGCCATATTGCCTTCTCTCAAAGTGACTTTGAGGGCTGATGAAAAGAAGAATTGTGCATTATTGTTATATATTTCTAGATACCATCTAAATCAGATTACTATTTACCCTGTACTCAGTAGCATTTGTGTATCTAGTCAGCACTACATTTGTTTACCTCTGCTCATATGTGCTTTGAAATTGGTTCCACTAATTCTCTTTATAAATATCTATTAAATTCCAGTAATGTTGACCAGTGTTGTGGTGAAAACATAAAATGACTAAGACAGCTCTTTTCTCTCAGAGTTTTCAATTAAGCAAAAAACAAAAAATTTTTATATAGTTAGCAATTTATATAGTAGTTTCTGATACGATGAAGCAGAAGTTTATTTTACTTCTATAATTAGAACTTTATGCATAATAAGAACCAACAGTTAATTTATTCATTCCATATATGTTAAATAGTCTTCCGTTATGTACTGAACATTATTCTAGGTACTCAGTATATGGCAGTGAAGCAAATAGACAAAACTGCCTGCTGTCATGGAGCTCGTAGCTCAGTGGGGAGACACAGAAAACAAATGAATGAACTACCGAAAGAATGAATGAAATAATAAATGAAGGAATAAATGAAATCCTGTGCTACCCTTAAAGGTAAAAGTGCTGTGAACTAAATTAACTAATTAAGCTGAAATTGTACATAGGGATCGCTGGGCATGAGTAGAGGTTTGTTTCATTTTCACTCGGATGATTAGTTAAGGCATCTCTGAGAAATTAAAACTTAAGTAAAAACCTGGAAGAGGTGATCCATATCTATATTTGAGGGAGACTATTCCAGGTCACATAATGTTTAAGACAGAGGCCTTGAAATAGGAATATACCTTTCCAGTGGGAGAAACAGCACAGAGTCCAGTTTAGCTGAAGCAGAAAAACGTAAGGGGAAATTAGCAGGGAATGACTCAAGAGGAATTTGCAAGCCCTTGTGAGGGCTTTAGCTTTAACTCTGAGAGAGAGAGGGAAGCCACTGGGGGGGTCTGAGCAGATGAGTGGCCTGATTCGACTTACTCCTTAATAGGATTACTCTTGCTGCTGTGTACCAAGTGGACAACAGGGAGGTGAGTGCAGAAGCAAATACACCAGTTGGCGGGCTACTGTAACACTCCAGATAAGAGATGATTATGACCTGAAACATGGTGAGATAAAGACAGGTACTCAGATACTTGAAGTGTTTTGAGGATGCAGCTGACAGTACTTACAGATGTATTGGTTATGGGATGTGAGACAAAGAGGGGAGTTAAGATAGTACCTAAGATACCAGCTTTGAGCTTTGAGAAGATGGTGTATTCCCTTATATATTTCTTTGAAAAGACCATGGCAGGATTAAAATTGGAGACAAGATCAGCATGTCTTTGTGTAGTTAAGTTTGATATGTCAGTTATATATTTCAGTGGAGTTGACTATAAACATGTGGAGTTGAGTGGAGATGTCACCAATGGGGATAGAAAAGGTATTGGAAATCCTAATATTACATGATAATGCATATATAGAGAGAGAGGGAGAGAGAGAAAGAGAGAGAGAGAGAGAAAGAGAGGAAAAGAGAGAGGAAAAAGAAGAAAATAAAGTACTGCAGTATTTAGAGATCAGGAAATAAGCTGAAATAGTGAAGTAGGCTGAAAGGAATAATCGTTGAGGGAAGGAAAACAGACGTACATACTTTTTATTTACTGAAGCCCAGTGAAGAAAGTGTTCCATGAGAATACAGGGCGTCAATAAATTCTCATTGATAGATTGATTTAGTGGGAAAAAATCCATAAACTATAAGTATGTAGCTATCTATTATGAAATATTTATAAAAATATGTGCTGTGTTCCAGATTGGATAAGCAAGGCAGTATGAATTTAAATTCTGTACAACATAGCTAAAATGATACCCTATTTAATTTCCCATTATTCATAAATTACCAAAAGGGATGAATTTTACCTCTTTTCTTCAATGAAAAAGTAACATATTTTAACAGTACATTCGGTAAAGTATATTTGAGCCAAAATTTTAATGAAGAAGTAAAGTGTATAATAAATCTTTTTAATAAACATATTAATTGTTCAACCTCTTTTTCTTCTATAGAGCCATACTATACACTAATATAAGCCATGATGAATATATTCCCTATGGAGAAATAGCTATGCACAGAATTCTCTTTTTAGTCTTAAGTTACTGTGCACATGAACGCTTATAAAGTAAATGAAAAATCTATATGTTCTTGATTGTATTAATCCAGCTTTGCTATACAAATTCAAACTTCCAAGAAACACCAATAGCATTTTCTTGTCTTTGAGGTGGCAGTGAAAGTGTATATCTGCTAGACAATACAATCCAGAGAAGAAGTTGTCAGAAATATATTTTATGCAAATGCAATATCAAATTATGCAGTATCGTATAAGAAGATAAAAACTTGAATAGAAAGGTATTTTATGTTTTAAACAGAAACTAAATAAGATGTAGAAATATTTTTGTCTAAAGAGTTATATGTGTTTATTTCTTTTTATTGTGCAAATTATCTCCATAGAATTCCTTAGAAACTTTTTGAAATATATATGCAATCTACAGGTCACAATAGCACAGTATAAAAAACTGGCAGAATGATTTACTGAATGGTACCCCAACAGTCCTAAGAAGTGAAAATGTCTATATTTCTTAAATTCCTGAAATTACCCTGAGAACACAGTTTACAAATTCAAAAATATTTTTTAAAAATTATTATGAAAAAAATCTCATGAAATAAGTAAATTTCCATGATTCCAATTAAATAAAAAGATTGGAAAAAACACTCAGAAAAAATAATTTTCTGCATCATGATGTTGTTGGTTGGTGGCTTCTGGATAGGAGAATGTAAGATTAAATTTTCTGTTTAATTTCTAAGTAGGACAAACTTAGAAAATTATATTTATGATTTCTTGTGTCATCTAGAAACAAATGCTGTCTAAATTTACATTTCAAACTGATGGGAGAGTATTTTACACAGGTTCATGAAGAGAGCTAACAAGAAAATTGATTCCTCCTTAATCATACCAACTGTTACCAATCAAGTAATTGTAAGAGGGCTTTTCTCTCACATAGGTAACAGATGCAAGACTCTGATGAGCTCTGAGAGCGGGATATCTGTGCCCTAGATTTTTGTTTCCTACTTAAAAATCAACTGACCGGGAACCTGAGTGAGTACATGCTGTTGTAACCAAATGTCTAATGCCATTTGCCTTTATGATGCTTTAAATTTTATTACCCAGGATCCTTTGCAATATGACTCATAATGCTATCTTTGTTTAATGTGTAATCCTGAGAGCAAGGGAAGATCATTTATTTCCTTGTATGCTTTGTAAGAAACGCAAAGAATCACATTAGAAACACAAAGCAATGCACTCCTAGTTTATAATGTATCACTCTGCAAATTACCATGAAAAGGAATGTTCAATTGGTGCAAGATAAACAAACCTAATAAGAGAAACTTAGAATAAAAACTCATGATTGATTCATTAAATAGTAGAAGGAGCACAATTCTTTATATAATTCTACTTTCATACTTAATCTTTGTGGAAAAATATAATTTAATCAAACATTGATGAGAAAGAAAAGATTATTTATAATCTTAACATCCACACTTAACATCTTGATCACAATTCCTTCTGGTATACCTTCTAAATTAGATTTTCACAATGCATGGTGTTTATAAATTTATTTTTAACTTCGCATTCCACAGCAAAACATAAATTTTAAGGGCTAAAGAATATTTCATTGGATGCAATAGTGAGAGATTCAACATACTTAACAAACAGTATGGTAGGGGCCATTCTATTTCTTAAATCAGGACAGACATCAGCTATAAACCACCAATATGCTTGTTCAGCCAGACAACTGAATGTCAGAAAGCATTACGGGGCTATAAATACCTATTAACCAATTCCAGCCACTTTTGCTGCTTTGTTTGGTGGGGGGGAGGGTCTGCTTTTCCAATAGTAAAAATAATGTAGAATAATGTTTCAGAACACTGATATATCATTAGTGTGGCATAGATATGGCTGTGTATATGGCCAATTGATAGGATTTAAACGTTATTTAATGTTTACTTTTGTTGTTTCGTTCATCTTACTTATAAAATGGAGCTAATAATGCAAACATCACAAGGATGCCATATGAAATGAGATAATCTCGTATGTGAGCCTGGTACTAACTTCACACTTAATGATCAGAAACTGGATATTTTCATTTTAAGACCATGTCAAGAATGACCTTTTCAACATCCAACCGGAAGTCCTAGTCACTGCAATAACACAAGAAAATGAAATGAAATAAAATGTATACAGTGTGAGAAGGAAAAAATAAACTTGTCTTTAACCTCAAATGACAAGATTGTCTATGTAGAAAATCCCCCAAAATCAACAAACTCCTGGAACGAGAAGGGGAATATAGAAAGATTGCAGGATACACAGTAAATATAGAAAAATTGATTGCTTTCCTATGTGCCAACAATAAGCAATCATATTTTGAACTTTAAAGCTATCTGAAATCATGTTGTCTTTCCTATCTTTTGGAACATATTAAATTATTGGAATATACATTATTTAAACAACGGATGAAGGTTACCTGTGGAACTCTCCAGGTTGAGTTTTCTGGAGAAGAAAAAGGAGCACTTCACTATTTTCTTTTTTCTATAGTAATTGTTGGTTTATAGTCTATAAACTTAACTTGCACATACATTCTTTTTTGGCATAGAGGCTTAATATTTCTGATTTATTTGTTTCTTATTGAGGTAAAGTTCATGTAACATAAAAACAACAATTTAGAGTATACAATTTAGTGGCATTTAGTACATTTACTATATTCTGCTACCATTATCTCCATCTAATTCTAAAACATTTTTGTCACCCCTATAAGAGACCTCATACTCACGAAGCAGTCAATCTTCGTTTCTCTCTCAGCCCATCCTGTGGCAACCCCCAATCTGCTTTTCCTGTTTATAGATTAACTCATTCTGGGTATTCACTATACACAAAATTATATAATACTGATCTTTTGTGTCTGGCTTCTTCCCCTTAGCATAATGCTTTCGAGGTTCATCCAAGTTGTACTATGCGTGAGGACTTCTTTCCTTTTCATGGCTGAATGTTATTCCACTGAGTGTGTATATGAAAATTTGTACCCATTCATCCATTAGTGGACATTTAGGTAGTTTACACTTTTAACTATTGTGAATAGTGCTGTTATGAACATTTGTGTATAATTATTTTTATATATATCTTTTCAATTATTTTGAGTATGTACTTGGCAATGAAATTGCTCTGTCATATGGTAATTCTATGTTTAACTGGTGGAAGGACCACTAAACTGTTTTCCACAGCAGCTGTAGGATTTTACATTCCCAACAGCAGTGTAGGAGAGTTTCAATTTGTTCACATCCTTAGCAAAACTTGTTACTTACCAAAACTTGTTATTTTCCATTTTTTTGATTATTGCCATCCTAGTGATTGTGAAGTGATATCACATTGTGGTTTGATATGTATTTCCCAAATAACTAATGAAAATTGACCATCATTTCACATACATGTTGGCTACTTGAATATCTTCTTGGAAGAAATGTCTATTCAAATTCTTTGCCCCCTCCTTTTTTTTTTGATGAGGAAGATTGGCCCTGAGCTAACATCTGTTGCCAATCTTCCTCGTTTTTTCCCCTTCCCAATGCCCCAGTACATAGTTGTATATCATAGTTGTATGTCCTTCTAGTTCCTCTATGTGGGACACCACCTCAGCATGGCTTGATGAATGGTGCTAGGTCCATGCCCAGGATCCAAATCAGTGAACCCCAGGCCTGTGAAGTGGAGTATGCTAACTTAACCACTTGGCCATGGGGCCGGACCCTTTTTGCCCATTTTTAAACTGGATTTTGGTCTTTTTTTTTGTTGAGTTGTGAGTTTTTTATGTATTCTAAATAACAGATACCAAGTATATAATTTGTAAGTACTTTCTCCCATTCCGTAGATTATTTTTTTACTTTCTGGATAATATCCTTTGATGCACAATTTTATTTTTGGTGATATCCTATTTAAGCATTTTTTCTTTTGTTGCTCATGATGTTGGTGTCATATCTGAGTATCTATTGCCAGACCAATGTCATGAAAAGTTACTTTACCCCTATGTTTTCTTCTGAGGTTTTCATAGTTTTACTATAATCCACTTTAAGTTAATCTTTGTGTATTGTGTGATGTAGCAAGTCAGCTTCACTCTTTTTCATGTGAATAACCAGTTTTCTAAGCACCATTTGTTGAAGATATTATTCTTTTCTCATTGATTGATCTTGGTGCCCTTGTCAAAAATCAGTTGGTCAAGGATGTATGGACTCTGTATGACAGCACCACAGTGTTTTGATAACTGTAGCTTTGTGGTATATTTTGAAAAATTTTATCTTTCAAGATTATTTTGGTTATTTGAGGTCCCTTGCATTCCATACAAATCAGAGGGTAGGTTTTCCAATTCTGCAAAAAATGAAAATAATATGCACTCAAAATGGAAAGGAAAACATACAGTTGTCTCTATTCACAGATGACATGATCTTTGGGGAGCATTGACACCTAAACAATATTAAGCTTTCCAATTCATGAACACAGGATGTCCTTCCATTTAGCTATATCTTCTTTAATTTCTTTCAGGAATTTTTGTAGTTTTCAGCATGCAAGTCTATTGCCTCATTGGTTAAGTTTATTCTTAAGTATTTTATTCTTTTGGATATTTGTGTAAATGGGGTTGTGTTAATAATTTTCTTTTGGATTGTTTATGGTTAGCATATGGAACTAAAACTGATTTTTTTTTTTTATTTTGAGGAAGATTATCCCTGAGCTAACATCTGCTGCCATTCCTCCTCTTTTTGCTGAGGAAGACTGGTCCTGCGCTAACATCCATGCCCATCATCCTCTGCTTTATATGTTGGATGCCTGCCACAGCATGGCTTGATATGTGGTGCATATGTCACCCCATGGGATCCGAACCAGTGAACCAGGGCCATCAAAGTGGAGAGCTCAAACTTGACCTCTATACCACGGAGCCAGCCTCAAGTAATACAACTGGTTTTCGCATGTTGATTTGTATCCTGCAACTTCAGGGAATTGGTTTATTACTTCTAACAGTTTTTTGATGGATTCTTTAGTGTTTTTCTATATAAAAGATCATGTCATCTGTGAATAGAGACAACTTTATGTTTTCCTTTCCATTTTGAGTGTCTTTTATTTTCTTTTCTTGCCTAATTATTCTGGCTAGGACTTCCAATACTGGAATAGAAGTGGCAAGAGTGGGAATCCTTGCCTTGTTTCTCATCCTGGAGGAAAAATTTTCAGTCCGCAATATTGAGTATGATGTTAGCTGTGGGCTGTTTATATGACCTTTATTATCTTGAGGTAGTTTACTTCTATTCCTAGATTGTTGAGTATTCTTTGTTATGAAGGGAGATTGAATCTCGGGAAATACTTTTTCTGCTTCTATTTAGACTGTCATGTACTTTACTATGTTAATGTGGCATATTTTATTGATTGATTTTCTTATGTTGAACTATCCTTGCTTTCCAGGCATAAATCCCACTTGGTCGTGGTGTATAATTCTTTTAATGTGATGATGAATTTGGCTTTCTAGCATTTTGTTAAGGATTTTTGCATCAGTATTCATTTGGGATATGGTCTGTAGATTTCTTGTAACATCTTTGTCTGATTCAGGTATCAATGTAATGATGGTATCATGAAATGAGTTTGGAAGTGATCCCTCCTCCTCAATATTTTGGAAGCATTTGGGAAGGATTGGTATTAATTCTTTAACTGTTTGGTAGATTTTCCAGTGGAGTCAGCTGGTCCTGGGCATTTGTTTGTTGGGAGATTTTGGTTGTTGATTTAATCCTTTTGCTAGATATAGTTCTGTTTGGGTAAAGTTTTATTTCTTAATAATTCAGTCTTGATAGGGTATATGTTTCTAAGAACTTATGCATTTCTTCTAGGTTGTCCAATTTGTTGGTGTATAATTGTTTACAGTTGTATTTTATGATCATTTTTATTCATTTGGCATCACTTGTAATGTCTCTTCTTTCATCTTGATTTTATTTGAGCCTTCTCTCTTTTTTTCTTAGTCTAATGAAGTATGTGAAACTCAATAGCTAAGTAAGAATGGAGTTTTAAATGTCTTTGGAATACTTGCAATATTTGTAGATTTCCTTTTCTGGTCAGGCTATCTCTGTGTCCTTCAATTTGTTTACAAGCACTCCTTTATCTGTTCCCTACCATTTATAAGTAATTTTGATTCTTGAAATCCCACTGGAAATGAAACTCTCAGCCATACAGATTAGTTTAAAAACTTGGTAAGCGGTAGACCTGAGCCTCCTGCCCCATTATACATCTATGGGTTTGGCTTCTCTTTCACATAAGAAAAGACATTCATTCTCTTTTTTTGAAGAATAGATATGCCTTTGAAATATTTTAAAAACATATCTTTCAAGCTATGCTAAAAGCCGTAAGAAGGGAGTATTCTATTGGAATACTTAAGATGGGAGATTTTGATTAATGTTCCACAACAAGCACACACAAATTATACATTTATATATCTATGGTAAAGGTTAATAGTTTAGACTAGTGTCTGATTTGGTCCTTGTGAGGAACTTTACAAATGGCAAATCCTAAATAAGGAAATGATTATGTCTCATACAGATCCTAACTACTATGTATTTACAGTACAATTAAAAATATTGAAGTATTCATGACCAGAAAGCTTTTTAACCAGGTCTTTTTTTTTCTACCTATGGTTATAGTTCTGAAACTGTGGTAGCATTGTTATGGAACTTATTTTTGATTATCCTACAATGGATTATCATGGTTGATAAATTATTCCCTTTAAGTAAATTATTTTAATTTTTCATCATCATACATCACAGCCACCAAATAAATAATTACCTAATTTTGTATGATTGCTATTTGTAAGATCAATATATTTTTTTCCTGTGTCTCATAGGAGAATAAGAACATACTCTCTATGGAAAGCTTGATTTACATTTAATATTTAAGTCTATTATTTACTATACAGCTTAAAAAAACTAAATGATTAGTTCTTTTTCCAATTTTTCTTCTGATATCTAGCTCAAGGTTGTGATAAACTAGTCAGCTGGTTTCAACAAATTGTCGGGCACATAGTAAGAGATCATTGAGTAGTTGATTTATGTTATTCTTCTCTAGATCAACTTTAGGCCTAACGAAAAAATAAATTATTCCTATTTGATATTATAATTTAAAAAATTTTAATATACTATATTTTCTTTTCTTTACCTGTTTTTTATATGTTGTCTACCACTTTCAGACCTATTTAAAGGAGGGCTCAAGAGCTTCAGAAATCTTAAGAATGCCATAAAAAATAGCTAGAGTTAAGACTATATCTATGTTGGTATATTTGAATAGGATTTGGTTAAATAAGGGAAATAAACAAAATAATTGACGACCATACCTTAAAATTTTTGAGGTAAAAGATAATTAAAAAATATTAGAAAGATAATTACAGGTGGACAATATAAAAAGGAAACATTGCCTTTGAACAGTATAAAATGTAATGCTACCATAAACTATTATCTCCAAAACTGTTTTTCATGCACTTAATTCTAATTTAGGTGTTATTTAATTTACTATGTTTGTCATTTATGTTGTTATCACCAGAGTAATTTTATTTAATCTCTGATCCTTTACCTAGGTCTTAAAATCATTTTCTCTTTTCCATTGAAAATGAGTTCAATGACTCTAGATTAATTTATGATTTCACTGAGAATTCAGATTTATTCTTCTTTACACATTGCAAACTTTCTCTCTTTTTTATAATGGAGAAATGGAAAGAAACATTGTTGCTGTACCAAGTGATGCTCTCACTTAAGAAAGTGGTTGCAAAGAGTTGAACGGATATTCTAAAAGTGTGCTGAGTCTTCTGTCTCAGAATCATCTATGGTGCTTTTAAAAAATGCACATTTATGGGATTCTTTAAACATATGCTGAATCATAATTTGTGGATAGTTCCCATGAGTGTGCATTTTCTGTCAGCCTCCCAGGTGCTCAGTGGCATTCGAGAATCACTAGTTCTATACCAATTCAAAAGCTGAGTCATAGATAACTTCTGAGACATGGCATTATGTCCCTTTGCCTGAAATATCTCACTACAGAACTATAGCTGTCCTTGTGGTTCTCACTATTTCTTAGTGGCTTTCAACTCCTGCACAATAATTTAAGATAAAATCAGAAGCCAGAATTGGAACTCCTAACCCCAAATTATATTCTGTAGATATTCATCCTAAATGGAAAATATAAAAAGCTTGCAATTTTTCTCTTACAATTTTATTTGATGCTATGATAGTCTGTACTTTGAATTATCTCATTTGCTTGATTAATTCACTAGTTACTTAGCATGTAAGATCAAGGAAGGCAGGATTGCATAGGGATTTAGGATCTGGGTTTGGAAGTCAGACAGCCCTGGTTTGTAAAATACTAGCTCTGCCATTCAATATCTGCATGAAAATTACTTAATTTCTCTGAGTGTCACTTTACTCCTCTGTAAAATGGAGACGATGATGCTTTTATTTTAAGAAAGAGTAATTGATGTCATGCATGTAACCTACTTAACACAGAGCCTGAAAATATTCACTTTTATAAATTTACACAGAAAATGGTAGGTGTTGTGGGAAATAAATGCTTTAAAAGAAATCCTTACTATTCCTAAGACTTTACAAAATATTTGAGTAATGAGATGTTAAAAAGTCTATTTAAAGACAAGACTAAAACACTGATATAAATAGTAATTTTCACTTGATACTCAGAGAAGCCATGGGAAAGATTTCATTGCCAGCTGAAATGGGGTAAGCAAAGGCCAAGGAAGTAGACCCACAAAACTCAGATCATCTCAGTGTCAGTCTAAAAATTTTCCTCTTCTGATCCAGAAAACTTTTCCTTTCCCATGAGGCTTATAGTAAATAAACATGACCAGAATTCTATTTTTAAGGAAATCAGAAATGGGAAAGGTCTGTTAGGGTAGATGAAGCTTTTTTTTTTTTTTTTTTTGGCCAGGAAGATTGTCCCTGAGCTAACATCTGTGTCAATCTTCCTCTGTTTCACATGTGGAATGCCACCACAGCTTGGCTTGATGAGCAATGTGTAGGTCCACCCCTGGGATCCAAACCCATGAACCCTGGACTGATGGAGTGAGCATGCAAACTTAACCACTACACCACTGGGCTGGCTCCTGAAGCTTTTTTTTAAGTGGGACATGGGATTATAACTGTTCATCATTTTTGTCAGTAACTCGTAAGCTATCGAGTATTTTTTTTTGTGAATTAATCACTAGGTATAGAAAATTGCTTATCTTTTATTTTAGGGATTGTATCTAGAACAAGACAAGTATAAATGAGATCTGGGTAGACTGACTATGCTTTTACTCCCCCAACTTTATTGAGGTATGGTTGATAAAATTATATATATTCAAGGTGTGCAATACGATGTTTTGACATATGTATACACTGTGAAATGATTACCATATCAAGTTAATTAACATATCCATCACCTCACATAGTTACCATTTCTTTCTGTGTGTGTGTGAGGGGGGATGTGAGAACACTTGAGATTTACTCTCTTGGCAAATTTCAAGTATACCATACATCATTATTATTAACTGTAGTCACTATGCTGAAGGTTTGTACCCTTTGACCTGTATATTCCCATTTCTCTCACCCTACAGTGTCTGGTAATCACCATTCTCTCTGTTACTATTAATTTGACTTTTTTAGATTTTGCACATAACTAAAATCAAGCAATATTTGCCTTTCTGTATCTGGCTTATTTCACTTGGCATGATGTCCTCCAGGTTTATGCATGTTGTCAGAAATAGGATTTCCTTCTTTTTTCAGCTGAAAATAGTCTGTTGTATATATATACCACGTTTTCTTTATCCATTCATCCGATGACTGACACTTAGGTTGTTTCTGTATCTTGACTACTCTGAATAAAGTTGCAGTGATCTTGGGAGAGCAGGTATCTCTTCAGCTATACTTTTTTGTAGTAATGTTCGAGTGACCTACTGACCAGAGTTTCTGGCAAGCAATAATAACCTCTCTTTCCAAGCACCATTTTGCAAATGTCTAGAGGAGGAGGAGAAGGAGGAGGAGAGAGAGAGGAAAAATAAAAACAAAACGTGTTTAGCAATATAGATCCAAAATGAGATATATTTTAGGATTTTCCTTCTGTCAACCAAGCAGTTAAAACCATCATACGTATTTCTTTCTACATATATTATAGAAATGACATCTGACTTCTGTCTAAAACATAATTTGCCTCTTGAAAATCTGCGGCTGCCTATTATAATGCAGAGGGAACTTTACACTCATTGTCTTGCTAATCATCTATTTCATCAGACATTGAGTATGAGAGTCAAAATTAGTAAACCTTATTTCTTCAGGTTGCACTTGATTTTTCTAGATTTTTGTTCCACATTCCACTTTTCCTCTGCTTTACTTATTTTCCACTCTTGGCATTAGGCATTCCTTAGATATTCACTATGCCACTAAGAAAAATGGACATAAGTGACAAATGAAGTTAGAGTTTGCCGTGCTTCCTCTCCATCCATCAGCTGGAACCTCCACTTCTGTACACAGCCAAACAGCTCAATTTGTCAGGATTCCTCAGTTCTCTTGCAAGCCGACGTCACTCACATCATATACTAATCCGAATAAATACATTCAGAACATCTTTATCTTTGAAACAACAGGTAGAATTATAAAGTTACATAGAAACACACATGCATGACAACAAAGGGAAATGGAAAAAAATACCTTAACAAAGCACTCTCTATGCTATCTCTCTTTGCATCAGTTTTGTTCTCAACGCACTTTTTTTTATAACTCATTTGCAGAGCTGCTGAGTGACAATTTATATTCTAAATAAATTAGCTGCATGAATTTATTGCGAAATTAATCACATTCATTGTAAATAGTGCTGTCAGATAAAATGTAGGATGCCCAGATAAATATGATAGTCAGCTAAAGAATGAATAATAATTTAATATAAGGATGTCCCAAGTATCTTATGAGACACATATATATATATATATATAAATATTTCTTATTTACCTGATATTCAAATTTAACTGGGTTTCTAATATTTTTATTTTGTGGAATATTTTCATGTAGGTTAACTTAACTGTGTATTTTTCTCCTTTGGAGAAATGACATCACTGATCTTTCTCCTCCCAGTTGTTGCTTCTAGACTGTTTTTCCCCTCTCAAAAATCAAATAAACAGAAGAGAAAAAAATAAAATAAATAAACACATTCCCGTTAAGCATTCCCTCCTAATTATACATAATCTCTGACCTCTATAGAGAGTTCACAGCATCATTTTAGATTCAAAACCTCATTCTCTTATCACTTTTTGGGCTTTGATTTAGTTACTTGCCTTGCAACCTTAGTTCTTTGATGAATTCAAGAAAAGTCATTAATTTGCAGGATGGGAGAGAGTAATGTCTTTTCAGCTCTGGGTATCTTTCTGCTAAAACGAGCTTGTATTATTTTTAATTCACACTAGCAATTTATTCACGTGCCTATATTCCCAAAGGATTGTTAAGAGAACGTGTCATCAAACTTTTAGATATTGCCCATCTGATGGGAGAAAAATATCTCACGTGATTTTGGCTAGGTTCACATTAAATTTATAGATGAACATAGGGAAAAATGAGCTATTTTGGCCTTTAGGCTTCTAATATAGATTTCCTTTCTATACAAAGATATTCCCTTCCCGTACAAGATTGTGATAATGTTAACAAGAGACCTCTCTCACTTTCTATACACAGACATACACACACAGACGCACACACTTTACGTACACACACGTATATATCAATGATTTTTATTTTCTTTCTATGTAATTTTTTATTTTTTATTCTGTTACCTTTGTACAATTATCTCAATAATACTAGGACTATCAGTTTCATCTTACTTTTTGATGAGAAATATATTTTCTATTGATTTCTCATTGGGAACAATATTAATATTAAAATTCATTAGCAATCTCTCTTTCTTTTCCCTACCCTTACCCCCAGAGACACATTTAAATAATACCTTGTTCCTTGAAGTGCTGCCCATTTTAAGTCATTTTCCAAAATATGCAGTATGCTGTGTCAATACATAGTTTTCAGTCATTTTAAGTTTATTTTAGGAATAATAAGACAAAAATATTTTTTCAGGTAGCATTTGTTTAATTTTATTGGTTTATAGTAATATTTATACTGTTTCATGGCTTTGATTTTTTTTTAAATGATTAATCATAGCACAGTAGTTCCCCTTTATCCATGATTTTTCTTTCTGTGATTTAAGTTACCCACGGGCAATTGTGATCTGAAAATATTAAATGGAAAATTCTAGTAAAATAAACAATGCATGAGTTTTAAATTGCATGCTGTTCTGAGTAGCATGATGAAATCTTGCTCCATAGTGCTCCATCCTACCAGGCATGTGAATCATCCCTTTATCCAGTGTATCCATACTGTAGATGCTACCCGCTCATTAGGGGCTCAGTAGCCATCTCTGTTATCAGATCTGCTCTCCTGGTACAGCACTTGTTGTGTTCAAGTACCCTTATTTTACTTAAAAATGGCCCCACAGTGGAAGAGTAGTAATGGTGGCAACTCAGATATGCCAAAGAGAAGCTGTAAAATGCTTCTTTTAAGTGAAAGGGTGAAAGTTCTCGACTTAATAAGGAAAAAAAAATTGTATGCTGCTGTTGCTAAGATCTACAGTAAGAATAAATCTTCTATCCATGAAATTATGAAGAAGGAAAAGAAATTCATGCTAGTTTTGCTGTTGCACCTCAAATAGTTATGTATAGAAAAGAAATAATTTATATAGTGTTTAGTACTATCTGTGGTTTCAGGCATCCACTGGGGGTCTTGGACTGTATTCCCCACAGATAAGGGGGGACTATTATACATGGACTTTAGATTTTCTTAAAATTTTTTAGCTTACTTTACAATATTAAAACATATCTTTTGCTTGTTTTACAGATGAGTATTTCTAGCACGGCTTCGTTTTCTGTAGGAACATGATGCTGCTTCTTATAATAATGTATAGTAAACTTGCAAAGGGTGTGAACACAGTTCTTGATCATTGCTCAGTTTTAAGAGATACAACTTTTTTGTACTTTTATCAGGGAGAGGAGTATCAGAGTCATTTTCCCACTTGTATCATTCTATAGCTCCCTCTTCTCTCTTTTTGTGAAGTGATGAAAAATGTTTCCTCCTACTTTCTGAAATTGGCCTCTGCTGCTTTTCTCTTTCTCTTTTGTCTGCACTTTCTCTTTTCTTCATCCCTGTTCTGCTTGATTTCGTTTCTACTCCAAGCAAAATCTTCAGTGTAGGGCCCTTATCCTAGACAGGAGTTTTTGATGGTTGGCTTCAGAAGTTCATGAGATAATTTCTTTAGCAGTTTCAAAGCTTCTTATGCTCATCCTCATACCTTCGGATGTGAATTTGGGGATATAAATCTCCATGGCGTTGCTGCTTCTCTCAGATAGACCCACGACACTTTCCAATGAGTACCTACCAACAATTTTGAGTGTTATGGTTCTCATAATTATCAGAAGGCTTGGCTTCCTTCACCGTATCCTGCATTTTTGCTTATAGAAAGCAGGTCTTGTAGCTCTTTTTACTTTATGCTTGTGTTTTACATTTTATGGTTATATCTTGTTGCCAATTTTGTCCTAAATATTGTCTATCAGTTTTTGTTCTTATTCTATTTACTGAAGCATATTTTAAATAAATTTAAAAATGCAATAAAAATTATATTTACCCACATTTCCATTTTTGTCCTTTTCATTTATTTTTATAGATTCTTCTTTCCATAGGTATCTTAACCTTTATGCCTGAAGAACTGCCTTTAACAATCCTTGTAGTATGTTTTCTGGCAATAAATATTCTCACTCATTGTTTGCCTTAAAAAGTCTTTACACTGTCTTTAAGTTTGAAAGATATTTCACTGAAAACAGAATTCTAGGTTGACAGCTTTTTCTTTTTTCCCTATACATTAGAGATAGCACACTATGGTCTTCATGCTTACATTGTATCTGAAGACCTCTGCTGTCATTTTAATCTTTGTTGGGTTTTATATAATATTTCTTTTTTCTCTAGCTGCCTTTAAGATTTTCTCTTTACCTCGGGTTTTCAGAAATCAGACTTTGATGTGCCAGGTGTCTTTTCGTTTGTGTTTATTTTACCTGCATTTTTCCGAGCTTCAAGGATACACAGCGTTTTGTATTTCACTAAATTTGGGAAATTCTTATTCATTATCTCTTCAAATACACTCTGCTTTGCTTCCTCTTTTTCTCTTCTCCTTTTAAAATTTCGATTATATGTATGTGTCTTATAGACCACTTGATATTCTTCATAGTTTTCAAATAATCTGTCCATGTTTTTCTTGTTTGGGTTTCAATTTGGGTAATTTACATTGACCTATCTTCAGTTTCACTGATGCCTCTCTCTTCGTCTGTATGTATTCTTGTGATAATCCTGCCAAAGAAATTCTTCATCTCTGGTATGGTATTTCTTATTTCTAGCATTTCCATTTCACGTTATTTTATAATTTCTGTTAATTTCCTTAATCTCTTTCAAATCTCCACGTTTTTCCCCACAAGAACCTTTCACACATTTATCATAGTTATTTTAAAGCCTGTATTCTAATAGACTGTCTGGCCCATCGCTGTGTCTCCTTTTGTTAACTATTTTATGTCTCGACAATAGGTTTCTTATTTTTCTCACATTTTTATGTATCAGTTAACTTTAATTTTGGACTTTTTGTGTAAAAAAGCAGCAGAGACTGATAAATAATATTTATGCTTGAAATCAAGCATGCTTTTTCTGTCAGCCTGTTAGTGTCAGGAATTGAGGCTTGTTAATCTGTAGCTGATCTAGATTGGGCTTGTGTTGTACAGCCAATTCTCATTATTTGAGATAGTTATTGTCTATAAAGTTACTAGAAACATTTAATCATTGAATACTGAACCATTGCTTCTAGACGAATTACAGGATTACGTTCCTGAAAGCATGAGGTCACATCATTTTCATTCACTGCTCAACATGCAACCTTGTTTTACATGTTTTCCTGTTTTAAGAAATCTTATTTAATATATATCACTAATTTACTAACATTGAGCTTCTGACCAACAGCACTTTAACTCATATCTGAATAAAGCTAATCTAATACTGATATTTTCTCCATAAGGCACATCATAGCCATCTTGTTCTCTAGAACACTAGACAGCACTTCAGCACTACACTTGAGAATCATTTTAAAAAGCAAAATCACTAAAGAAAAACATAAAAATATGAAAAATGTAGTACTAATAGGCCATAGAAAGGACACTTGTTTACAGTATAAGAGCTGAAACAAGAAGGCAGAATATCACCTTCTTTGACCTCAGCAGGGAATGTGCACATTGGGCAACTCAAGTTTTTCACTGTTCTATTCATATCCACAAATGATCACAAAAGTGCAGCTAGTCTTGATTTTGGAGTCACAAATAAATTTTAGTAAGCAGGCAAATTTACAAATAAAGAATCCACAAATAATGAGGATTAACTATAGTTTGTACAGTGACTTTCAGTGTACCACAGGCTTCACGACCGCTGTGCAGAGATTGGGCATCTCAAAAAACTGGGCTTGACTTGCTTACTCAATAGGATGAGTCTCTAGTGTTTCAGCGACACCACAGCCATGTAAGTTCAATTACACTAATAAAGGGGTGAAACATGACCAAGGCAACCTAGCCTATCATGAAAGTTGCTCTTCAATTGTTTTTTTCTTGAACAGTCTAATTTCTCTCTCTCTCTTTTTTTCTTTCAGTTTGCTCAGATTTCCAGTAGGGAAAGAAGAATGTTCTTTGGCTAAACAAAATAAAGAGGAAGTGACAATATACCAGTTCCAAGTCTAGGCCAAGGCAGCTTGTATTTTGCCAAATAATGATTCCCTTTGCAGGTACTGCTCTTCCAGCTTAGGGCCATGTTTGAATACATGTGGGGAATGGCCTGACCTAGCTAATCTTGGTCAAATCCAAGTGCAAAGTAGAGCCACCCAGCCAAGGCAATCCTAGATCAACCAATTGTCCAGCTGCTCTATAGATCTATGAGGATAAATGATTCTCGTTTGCTGCCATGCTTTAGTGTGCAGCATTTTTGTACCAATACTTAATTGATACAAGAGATGTTACTCACTAGCCCTTATAAATTAAAATATCCAAAACATGGGCCAGAAACCATGAAACACAGAATAAGGCTGTTATTAGTCATGAAATGTTCAAATCAGTTGTTAGCTCATTAGCTTTAGTATAGCGAGAATATACTACAGACTTCTTTTTTCTTTTTAGTTTTAGATATATGCACAAAATACACAAATCGTAAGTATATAGCTCAGAAAATTATTACCATAAGCATTTCCTGGGTCATGTAGTTAAACATTACCAGCATACTAAAACCCACCCCCTCCCAGAACCTGTATGAAGGGAAGGAACTGGAAGTCATGATATCTTGGGAATTAAAATGTTTCTGCGTTCAGATTCAAACACAAAGGCAACTGTGAGTAAGAAATAAAGAATCATCTTGGTAAGCCAAATTCCTAAAATGGCTTCCATATTAACGTTTCCAATTCCTTGTTATAAAATGTGAAAGGAGAACCTCAATTCAAGGCTATTTGCTGGGTTAACCGTAATATACTTGGTATGGTGCCATATAGTTTTAGTCTCCTTATATTTAAAAAAAAAGCAACTTATAAGAATTCATATATATTAATGGTATTGGTGTAAATCAATTGAATAATCCATTTAGACTAATAAATATACCATACAATGACGTACACAAAATGAAAATTTATTTCAAAGAGAGTCATGCTGCATGTGTTGATAAAATAAATTAAATTTCAAATTATGTGACATTTTTCAAAGTCAGGCAAAAATAAAACATTTAAATGTCAGCACAAGCACAATACTTGTATTCAGTTAAGTTCTTGTTCGAATTAAAATCATATTTCTTTACTTCCATTTTAAATAGCAGTTAATTAATATGTTCTCACCGGAATTCAGAGTAAAGTATATTTGGGAACTGACACAATAAATGTGTAGATAAGTAACTTGGAAAAAAATCAGTAAAATTCTTTGTGACAATAATGTTACCACATTAAATTTATAGCAGCTGGTTAAACAATACACATCCTCCTCCATACTTCTAAGTTTTGCTCCAGGATCTTTTTTTATAGACTATCATTTCATGGTAGAATTGTAAAGAGGCAGTTAAAATAATTTTTCTGAACATTCAGTGCACCTTCAAGAAAGGTTCTATTTTGAAGATTTCTCCAAATAATAGCTTACTTAAATATCACAGAAACAGTTTTTCTCTAGGGCACATGTGGGTTTTCACCATGGGTAATTCTAAAATAGAATGTTTTTACCTAAAAAGAGAGCCTCCCACAGGGAATGTTAACCTTTTAAAGATATAATCAAGATAAGACTTGATATAGGAGCATCACTGAGCTTTGACATCTATTTTTAAATCATTCCCTTTTCATCCTACTTCCTCAAAAATATATGTACTTTTTCTCCTGGATCTAGTTTACCTTATCAGTCATATATTTTTTTCAAGTTTCAAAATATTAAATTCTCTACCGTTATTTTATGGTCATGGAACATTATTGCAGACAGCCTAATAAAACCTGTCACAGTTAGTAAGATAGCAATACTGAAAGACACCACTTGTTATACATTCCAGTATCCTAAGTGGACAAAAGAGAAAAATAGACTCAACTTGGCCACCTGGAAAATCTGTGCTTTACTTGACCTGACAGTTTAGTAATCTCATGATTGACTATTAGTAGTTTGATGTCTAAAAAGGATCAAATTCGTGGTTTATCTCCAGCAGATGTATAATACCATATGTATGAGTTTCTGTTTTTTAATATCACAATTTGTTATTCTTATTTACTTGTACTAATGATTTAGTTTTATATTTATCCCTACTCAATTGTTATATTCATATTCATACATATTAAAATCACATATAATTATTTTCTGATGTGAAAATTACATGGCCAATAGAGAATGCTTAAAAAACAGCCACAATAAAAGCATTTGTAATCCAATTATCTAAAACAGTGTACCAAGTGCTCTACTTACATTATGTGTGGGTATAAATCTAATTCTAGTCCTTTGAATGGGCTTATAGATGCATATATAATTGTATATAGCATATTTATTTTATGCTCTATGAATGGGCTTTAGATGCATATATAATTGTATGTGTTACATATATCCACATATATATATGTAGAAATGTGGTTTTAAAAATGATCTGATGTTCTATTAATTTAAAATCTTTTCTTCACCTGGTATTCAAAATTGAGCATTTTAAATTAATAAAATGCCTTTCACAGTATAATATATCAATCATATGGAAGAAAATTAATTTACATAAACAATTCTCAATTGCTTGATATAATTTTTATAACAAGTTTTACTCTATATAGATCACTGAACACATGTTGTATTACTTCCTAGACATGGAATTACTGAGTCAAGATTTTAAAATATATGACGTGCCTTGAGAATGAAGAGAAGTGAACACTGAGCAAAGATCCTTAGCATGAAGAGGAATAAGTCAAAGATGATGCTTAAACGTCTAGCTTAATTAACTTAATTATTAAGATGATTGTCAGTGAATTAAATAAAAGACTATAATAGAGTAATCTCTTTATCATTGATCAAATTACACTGTCATTATCAACTCTGGCAACAAATATAGAGAAATTTAATTATACTGATAATGTTATTATAGTATCTGTAAAATGACCTGCAAGTTGATACAGCAGTCCACATTTTTAAATATAAACTCAGAGTATAGCTATATCTATGTCTATATCTATAAGTGACCTATCAACAAATGAATAGATATGCAATGTCAATAATTTTTAAAGAATACATGTAAAAAAAATTGTTAATAGCGTTTTTATCTATCCGAAGGGCAAAAGCAGTATCCTTGTCAAACTGAGTGAGCAAAGAACAAAGATCAGTGGGTAAACAAGTAATTTCGAACTCTTTGTGGTAATGAAATGGATGTGACCTCTTCAGAGGGTATTAAGCACTTCCTTTAACAGTGCACATTCTCTTTGACTAAGCAATTACATCTCTGGGGATGCATCCTACATAGAGATTGCATGTGGTCAAGTTATGAAACAATAGGTTAAATGTTATTTTTAAAAATATATTTTTCTGTTTTCTGTATCAAGGTTTAATATGTTGCTGTCCTAAAGTCAGCTGCTTCACAGGCTGGCCTAAACACGCTGAGAAATTGTGAAACCAGTTCTCCTAGAACCAGACTATCCCTGTCTGGGTTATAAAGGAAAATGCTAGGATTTTATTGAGTGGTTCAGGCCAGTGATGAGGACAACTTTGGAGAGAATTTGAGAAGGCTTTAGTACACGGCTGCATTCTGTGCTTTCCCCATATGAAAGGAGACGGGACTACGTACCGCCTTTCTCAAGCTAAGTGATGGGGTCTTCAATAAGCTTCTAAGATTACTTGACATACTTATGGTGCAGTTTAAGGAACGTAGCATCCAGTGCTTGGATTATGCCTAAAGAAGATGTGTTCATTGCAGTTGCCCCTACCTGTGGCATAGCAAAGAGACAGGGGTGTATTGGGGCCACAGTCGCAGCAGTGTGTAAGTTTCCCACAGGACACATATTGGCTCCATGAGAACTACTTCTGCAATTCCGACATGACATTTGAAAAGGTTTGGGTTGCTGGAAACCCCAAAGTCAGGGGATAGTTTTAAGTTGCCAGTTGGAGATGGCATTGCCCATGGGAAATATACTGCAGATGAAGGATCCTCAGTAATATGAGTTGAGGGACTATTTAAAGAACCCCGAAAACCACGATAAGAGAAAAAGAATCAGCCTTGGATTCTGCCACATCCAGAGCATGAGCATTAAATTAAGCATCTGATTTGGGGCTTTCCCTGTGGCCAAGTGGTTAAGTTCGTGCCCTCCCCTGCAGGCGGCCCAGTGTTTCTTTGGTTCGAATCCTGGGCGCAGACATGGCACTGCTCATCAAACCTCGCTGAGGCAGCGTCCCACATGCCACAACTAGAAGCCCCCACCACGAAGAATATACAGCTATGTACTGGGGGGCTTTGGGGAGAAAAAGGAAAAAAATAAAATCTTTAAAAAAAATTAAGCATCTGATTAAAATTTTACTAGTCAAAATTCTTACAATTTTTTTCTATCAGTCAAATAAGATATTTCTGACGCTGTAGCTTTCTCCTTTACTCAATACCCCATACCTAGAAGGGCCCCAAACTATCTCTATTAAGTGGTAAAATAAGAGAGCACTAGACCCGTTTCCCTTGTCAATCACTTCACTGCAAGTTTCCCAGGTAATGAAGGCGCAAACTGGAGAGGAGAAGAACAGTTATTTAATTGGATGAAAACTAATTGCAGCGATATGACATTTATTAGGACACCTTACCTTAAATGATTGGAAGACAGTTTATTATATGTGGGCATGACTGCAAAACTACAAGACCAGCACAAATGATGACACAGCATGGAGAATTTATGAGCTCATAAGAGCAGACTTGAAGGGGCGGTCAGCAAAAAAGAAGGAAGTTCAGCTTATTTAGTAAACTGGATTGAGATTTGTCCAAAGATTTTCATTGCAGCATGATTTATATTAAAAAAGAATTAATCAAAACCTTAATGCCACATGACATCAATTAAAAGAAAAAAACCCCAAAAAACCTTAATTCCAAATAGAGAACTGGTTAATGAAAGTATAGTACAGCTTTAAAATGGAATACAATAAATTAATCAAAAAAGATGATAGATTTTACTTGGGATAATATAAGACAATCCAAAGACGTATTATTCAATGTAGGAAGGTACAGACACTTTAAGAGGGTTGTTAATTATAAATTCTTCATTCTACAATTTTTTTAAAATAGATGTTTCTGAAACTGCCTGTACAAATGAGTTTTTTAGGTGATAACTTATGTTTTCTTCATCAGGCTGATTTATTTCTTTTGGATGATTTTATTTTTAATAGCTTTCAAACTGTTCCAGTGAGCTTTTCTCTTATATTGTCTCAAGAAAAGATTTCCATATTTTTGCTGCTTTCAACAGCAAAGTTTGGTTGTTGTTCCTTTTACATATCCTCGTGGTTCTTCCCTTTATTTGTGCACAAAGGCTGAAGAAGCAACCCCAGCCTGGGGAAAGATGGCCTCATGACCAAGAGGAGCTGTGATTCAACTCTCACGGTCTTCTCAGAAGTGCCAGGTATATATCATTCTTGCTCAGATTCACTGGCCAAAGCGAGTCTCGTGGCAAATCCTGATGCTCGTGGAGCAATGAAACACAATACTCTGACTGGGAAGGGAAGCAAATAATTAGGACTGACAATAACTTTACCACAAAAAATGGCTAAAAATACCTTTTTTGTTTGTTAGTGAAATGCCATGAAATCACAGTTTACTTTGGGGGATTTTTTTTTTTAATACAGCAAAGCCTAATTTTTAAATGAAAAATATTTTCAAACATATAGTAAAGTTGAAAGAATTTGAGGGTCAACACCCATATACCCAACACCAGAGTCTATCAAGATTTTACTTTAAGAATTGATTGGTTACTTTTTGAGTTATGGAAAGCCCTGCCTCATACCTTGTAAGTAAACAAGGCGTGTATTATCAGGCTCATTTTACAAATGAGGAAACGGAAGTTTAGAGCCACTTACTAGGCCCACATATTAGTTCAGTGCCAAAAGGAGGAGTCCATTTCCTGACCTTGGCTGTACGTGGTTTACATGCAGGAAGCCTTAAAAATATCCATGCCTGGATCTCAGCCCCAGAGAATTTATATATTTGTGTGTGTATATATGTATATAAGTAATAAATATGATATATTTAGTATTATATAAAATAATATTTTATATATTTAATAAATATATATTGTGATTATAAAATATTACTGTAAGTAGTAGGTATACATAGATGTGTACATATATATTTAGTAATTATTATTGTGATCAAAAACAGAATGTAAAATTTACCATCTTAATCATTTTGAAGTCTACAACTCAGTAGTGTTAAGTATGTTCGCATTGCTGGCAAGCAGGTCTCCAGAACTTTTCATCTTGCAAATCTGAAACTCTGTATCATTTAAATAACAACTCCCATTTCCCCCTCTCCCCAGATCCTGGCAACCATCATTCTACTTTTGTTTCTATGAATTTGACTACTTTAGATATTTTATATAAACGGAAACATATAGTATTGACCTGTTTGTGACTGGCTTATTTCACTATCCATAAGGTCCTCAGGTTCATCTTTGTTGTAGCATTTGACAGGATTTCCTTGCTTTTTAAGACTCAATAATATTCTATTGTATGCATGTACCACATTTTGTTTATCCATTCATCTGTTGCTGGACATTTAGCTTATCTCTCGGCTATTGTGAATAATGGTGCTATGATCCTGGATGTACAAAGATCTCTTTGAAATCAAAACTCTTAGTTTTGCTGAGTTTTTTTCTATTGGTTTTCTAGGCTCTTTTTCATTTATCGCTGCTCCAATCTTTATTATTTTCTGTATTCTGCTAGCTTTGTGTTTAATGTATTATTCTTTTTCTTGCTTCTTAAGGTGTAAAGTTAGGTTGTTGATTTTGGATCTTTCTTCTTTTTTAATGTATGCATTTATAGCTATAAACTTTCCTCATAGCACAGCTTTCACTGCATTCCGTAAGTTTTATTTTGGAGGAAGATTATCCCTGAGCTAACATCTGCCACCAAACCTTCTCTTTTTGCTGAGGAAGATTGACCCTGAGCTAACATCTGTGCCCATCTTCCTCTACTTTATATGTACACATGCTTTATATGTATCATAGCATGGCTTGATAAGCGGTGCATGGGTCTGTGCCCGGGATTGGAACTGGCAAACACCAGGCTGCTGGAGCAGAGTGCACAAACCCAACCACTACACCAACAGGTTGGCCCCTGCATTCCATAAGTTTTGGTATGTGATGTCTTTGGCTTCATTCACCTCAAGGCGTTTCTTAATTTCTCTTGAGACTTATTTGATATACTCGTTGTTTGAAAGAGTGTTGTTGAATTTCCTCATATTTGTGGATTTTCTAGTCTTCCATCTGCTACTGATTTCTGGTTTCATTCCATTGTCATCAGAAAAGACACTTTGTATGATTTCAATCTTCTTGCATTTGTTAAGACTTATCTTGTGTCCTAATGCACGATCTCTCTTGGAAAATGTTCCAGGTGCACTTGAAAACAATGTATTTTCTGTTGTTGGTCATTGGAGTGTTTTGTATATGTCTGTTAGGTCCAATTGGTCTATAATGTTGTCCAAGTCCTCTCTTTCCTTATTGATCTTCTGTCTGGTTGTTCTACCCATTATTGACATTTAGGTATTGAAGTGTTCTACTATTACTGTGTTCCTGGCTGTTTTCCATTCAATTCTGTCAATGGTTTCTTCACATATTTTGAAGCTTTGTGGTCTGGTGCATAAATATTGATAATTTTTTATAGTATCTTCTTGTTGAAGTGACTCTTTTATCATATAAGTTTCTTCTTTGCCTCATGTAACAGTTTTTGACTTAAGTCCATTTTGTATGTTATTAGTGTAGACATCCCTACTCGCTTCTGGTTACCAGTTGTATGGAATATCTTTTTCCTTCCTTTCACTTTCAGCCTATGTTTGTCTTAGATCTAAGGTGAGTCTTTTACACACAGCATACAGGTAGATCTTGCTTTTGTTTTTGTTTTTTAATCCATCCAACAAATGTGTGTATTTTTATTGGAGAGTTTAACCCATTTATATTTAAAGCAGTTACTGGTAGGAAGACTTTCTATTGCCATTTTCTTAATCATTTATACTATGTCTTGTAGGCTTTTTGTCCTTCTTTTTCTCTCTTACTGCCTTTCTTTTGTTTCATTGATTTCATTATCATATAAGCTGTGATTCCCTTCTCATTTTCTTTTGTGTATATTCTGGAGATATTTTCTTTGTGGTTTTCATTGCAATTATATAGAATGTCTTAAATTTATAAATATCTTAAATTGATTGCATACAAAAACTCTATGTTTTTACACTTCCCCCTTCCCCTCTTTGTGTTGTTGATATGACTAATTACATCTTTATATATTATTTAGCCATTAATATAGATTCACAATTTTTGGTTTAGCCATTTAAATTCTATGTACCCCAATTATAATATTACAGATTAATATATTTGTCCATGTTTTTATCTTTACTGGAGAATGTCTTCATTTGTTTCATGTTGCTGACTAGCATCCTTTCATTTCAACTTGAAGCATTTCTTGAAAAGCAAGCCTGGTGGTAATGAACTCCTCAACTTCTGCTTATCTGGAAACACCTTTATTTCTCCTTCATTTTTGAAGAACAGTTTTCCAGATACAGTATTCTTGGTTGGCAGTCTTTTTTTCCTTTCTTTTAGCACTTTGACTATATCATGCCATTCCCTTCTGGCCTGCAAGGTTTCTGCTGAGAAATCAGTTTGCCTCTAGAGTTCTCGCAAAGATGTTCTGATGTGTCCATTGTTATTAACTCAGTGTTTCTGCAGAGGAAGGAGGATCAGGAGCTTCCTGGTCCTCCATTTTGCCAATGTCACTTTTGGGAACTTTTTGAGATATATAACATTCTTATTACTCAGTGTATTGTAGTAAATGTAACATTCCACTCAAGTCTTCTTTTCAGGACCCAGGCACTTATTCTTCCAGTTGCCAGCAGTGTTGGCTACTGATGGCTCAGAATGGAGTCTCTGGGAATTGCCTAACACATTTTCACCAGGACCAGCCAACTTCTAGTGACTGTTCCATATGGTACTTCTCAGATGCCCTGGTGCCTCAGTGGGGACCAATCCTGAAGGGGCATAGAGTTTCAGAGCTCTTCATGGAATCAGCTACAACTGATCAGTTCTCCCCCTTCTTGGTCCTGTTTCCCTTGCTCTCTCACAGATGTTCCTGAGAGCACTCCTTAATGACCTTCTTGTATGCAAATTTCTCTCTCATGTTTTGCCAGGAAATATGGCTGACACAATTCAGAAACATTCCTGTCTCTACCAATATATTTCTCCCTCCTTTTTATGAACTGCAAACTCCATTGAATCATTTTCTGGAGAGGTGTATGTGTGTGTGTGTTTATGTATGTATATGTGCATGTGTGTAAATGATGTGTACACAGAAATGTCTTTTATGTCTGATAAATCCAATAATGTTTCATGAGAGAATATTTCCACATTATTCATATTCTTACTGTTAATTTGTTGACTTTCAATAAGGTATGCGAGAAGACTTTCAAAACACCCTAAATGCCATCCATCTTCATATTCTTTGTTGCTAATTTCTATTTGATCAAATGGAGTTGTTTTTCATGAAATCTGTTAGCCTTTTAATGATGCAAATCACTGATGATTTGATGAACATTACAAGGGATTGGAAGTACAAAATTGAACAGAATCAGTAAAGTTCAAACTAAATCTTAAACCAAACTATCTTAAAACTTGATAGAAATGCTATACCTTATCAAATAGAAAACAAATGGAGGAATGTGTAAATGCCATCCTATTTTTATATTATTTTATATTGTGTGACATTTTAAGAGGTTTTTTTTTTCTTTCTTAGAAGATGCCTTTAAATGATGACATATAATTTATTAAAGATTAAGATTTCTTTCCTTTATCACTGTTGTCTCCTTATTTGACTACAAACATCACAGAATTTAGTCCCTAAAATCAGTTGCTTGGGAATAGCATTCATTTCTGCATGACAATTTTCAAGACTACAAACATATCAATTTGTTCAAAATTCCAGTGAACAAGAAATCAGGGAAAAAAGCAAATTATTATTAGAATATTCATGTGAAATATACTTAATAATCTTAAGACTGCATGCAGTATTCAAAACTCCAATACTATAATTAAATTAGCATTGTTTATGCTTTTGGTATTTAAAGTCTGAAATTGCAAGCAATAACCATAAAATAAAGTAATAAATAATGATAATAACTAATTACCACAGAAAGGGAATGAAACCATGGTAATAATCATAGTTTTTATTGACAACAGCTCCTTTATAGCACTCCAAATGACTGGGTAATTCTACAAAGATTATTTTTATTACCCATGAAACTTTTGGTTCCACCCATTAAATAAAGCAAGCAGTAGGTTTTCTCCCTACTTACATGAGAGCACTATTTTTTTTTTGTTTATGTTTTGTAAACTAGCCATGAAGCAATGCCTGTTCACACATTTGTGACCTGTATTACAGATTACAGAGGATAAACTAGTTGAAGACAACCTCGAATTACATAATTTGAAGATTTCCCAAAGTGAATGCATTACTAAAGGAATAATTTTGACTGGTTAAATTAGAAAAGAAGACTCATCAAATACACACACACACATTTTTAGTGTTTATTCTTTCTAATCTACCACCCATGTTAAATTTTTTAATTCTGGAAAACCAGGAGTTAAGATTACAGAAATTGCAAGAAGCTATGAGACTGTGGAATAAAACCACTTAAATATATGATTCAGATGATACTTGATTAATGGAGGGCCTTGCATGATTCCTAATGAACAGTTCTTTGTGAAGCATACAGAAAGTGTTGGTGGAATCTCCTATTTAAAATGGATGAAAATTAAATAAAAATATAATTCCTGATGAATTGCATATTTAAATCTGAAGACGAAAATAATAATGCTTCTAGGGAAAAAAATAGAAGAGAATACTTTTATTGCTTCAGAGTTGGCAATGATTTCTTAAACAGAATACAGAATTACTGACCATTAAGGAAAAATAGTGGCTAAATTGGATTATAGTAAGATTAAGAATTTTGTTCTTCAAAACACAACTTTAAAAGAGTGAAATCAAGGCCCATAGTGGCAGAAGAAATACTATTTATAAAAGATACGAGGAATAAAGGACTTCTCCTGTATATAAAGGAGTGTGTGTGTATGTGTGTGTTTTCCTCTATTAGATGTGTTAATATTCAATAAAAAAGACAACACAATAGAATTCAGCAAGAGCCTGGAGCAAGCATTTTTGCAAAAGAGAGTTTCCAAAGTCCAATAATCATATGAAAAATTTATCAACATTTATAGAAATCAGGTAAATGCAATATAATTGCAATGAGTTACAGCACACATCTCTAGAGTGTTAAAAACGACACATTCCTTTAGGGTTAGCAAAAAAGTAGAGGAATAGTTATTTACATTAACTGCTCATGAGAATGTAAATTAAAATACCATTTTGGAACATTTTCTACATTATCTATTAATGTTTAAAAAATGCATATCTTATAATTTTGTCATTCTTATCCCAGGAATAAACTCAAAAGAATTGCATTCACATGTGCGCCGAGAGATAGGAACAAGATGCTCATGGAACTATTAGCCATAATAGCTCTAAACTGCAGTGATAAACAAGCATAAAGAATTAAAAACAAACAGACAAAACTCAAAATTCATCTACAGTGGAATTAATAAAAACATTAGATATATTCAGGAAATGAGATAATGTACTACATTGAAATGAATGAATTGAAGCTACACATAGCACAAGTGAATCTCATGATGACGAAATTTTGAGTGAAAGAGCCTAGAGACAACACTGTGTGATTCTGTCAACACAAAGTTAAAACAAAAAACAACAAACAAACAGGGGCTGGCCACGTAGTGTAATGGTTAAGTTTGCTCATTCTGCTTCTGAGGCCTGGGGTTTGCTGCTTCAGATCCTGGGCACAGACCTATGCGCCCCTTATCAAGCCATGCTGTGGTGGCATCCCACGTAGAAGAACTAAAAGGACTTACAGCTAAGATATACGACTGTGTACTGGGACTTTGAGGAGGCAAAAAAAAAAAAAAAAAAAAAGAGGAAGATTGGCAACAGATGTTAGCACAGGGCCAATCTTCCTCACCAAAAAGCGTACCTTAAAAAAACAACAACAAAAAGACAAAGCAGTAAATTGCTGTGTTGGAGGTGAGGGCAGTATTCACCCTTCATGGGGAGGGAGGGCATAGCAATCCAGCAGCAACATCAGGGAGACCATTCTATTTATTTCTGGACCGGGGTGGTGTTTCACTGATATTTACTTTGAACAATTCTTTGCGTTGTACACTTATAGTTTGGCACCTTTCTGTGTGTTATGATTTTAAATATATATGCCTATAGATTACGTGGCCATATCCTGAAACGTATGTTCTACAAATACCTTACTTTGTAACATTAAGTTTCAACAAAAACTTCTTTATTGGCCTCAAATATTTAATAAAATTCAACAGCAGAAATTGTATAGGCTCTATATGCTGATGAGGGTGATATATCATTAGAAATATATCACAAAATTAAGTGTTTAAAATGTATTACATTGCTCAGAAATTTTTATGATCAGAAAATATTTCCAGGGTGAAAAAAAGCTATAATTCCATTATAAAATTAAGTAGCAATTTCTATCCAAGAAATTGAAAAAAAAAATCAGAGACTGATGACATCTATTTTTGGAGAGAATTGGTGAAATTATAATGTAATATATTTCTATTTTAACCTTTTAAATTAAATTTTGGAATATATTTTTTAAAGTATCAGATTTTTTAATTCATTCATGGATATGCATACAAAAATGCTTTTCACAGCCTTTTCTACAGTAGCAAATACTGACAACAAACTGGATTCCTACCAATAGGGAAAGGAATGAATTATGTTGTATCTATACATGGAGCGTTGTGTGGCTGATAAAATACATGAGTTAGCTCTATGAAGTTGATTTGAAAGGATTTCCACTATGTCTTATTAAGTGAGGAAAAATAAGAAGCCAAGAGTGTGCAGGAGATTTTTTAAATGAAATAATGAATAAAAGACCTATGTAGAATAGAATTAGATTAATTCTATCTGGATATGTTGATGCATATACTGGAGTATGAATTGAGCACGCAAAGATGGCCAACAATATGTAAAGTTACTTCATGATGGTGGGATTTGGGGTAAATTTTGTATTTTCATTTTCCTTTTATATACTATTCTAATTTTTCAATAGAAATATATTATTTATATGACCAATTAAAGTATAATTGAGGTATTTGTATTACAAAGAGTATTCAATTACAAACTAGAAAATAATTTTAATATGTAAAATGTTTATGTGAAATATACACAAAGCCATCTTTGAGACTTCTACTTTTCTGAATTTGTGCTTTCTCCACATTTTTGAACTTTGTGGGGGTTTTTTCTCTTTTTTCACAGCTCAGTTACACAATTAAAAAGATTTTTACAAATGTATCCAGGTTACTTCACAATATTTACTCTTCCATGTTTCCAAATATAGGAGTAAATAAATTACGTTTTTACTAAGTATTTTGAGTTAATAGATGTAAGAATATATACGACTCTCTTCCAGAATAATTTTTCATTTTTAAAATATAATTCATTTATGGTAAATCTTCAAGTTAAAAAACTATGATATACTTACAGAAGTTGGAGATTAGGTAAATTAAATAAACCACTGGATCTTTTCTCTAGGCAGGGAATTCTTACTATTTTGTCTGCAAAGTCACTAGTCAGGAAACGTCACTTTTGCACTGGCATACACACTGGTAAACCCTTTATCGTGGGTCGTTGCAGCTTGAAAGAGCCTACATCCTGCTAAATCAGCTAGCAAAGTGACTCTTTGATTACTTTTGTTACTTGCTTTTAAACTGTAACTTCAGGGCCACATAGGCTTGAAAGGCTAATGATAAAGGGGTGTCTCCACTTGCAATTCTAGCAAGTTTTGATTTTGCTGTTTTTTCTATCATATATTGATGGTGCAACATTTTTTCCATGACTGTTAGTCATCTCTACCAGCGGTTCTCAACCATGGGTGACTTTGCTCCCTGGGAGACATTTGGCAACATCCAGGGACATTTTCAGTTGTCACAACTGGCTTGGGGGGTGCTACTGGGGGTGGGAGAGGTCAGGGATCTGCTAAACATTCTACAATGAGCAGGATAGTTCCCTCTCCAACAAAGAGTTATTCAAATGTTAATAGTGTCAAAGTTGAGAAGCTGGAAAATAAATTTATTTTATTTTCTTCAGCATCATATTAGCAAAAAAAATACTATCTGCTCCACTTTCTACTACAAATTTATCTCTATAGTAAACAGTTACTTGGAATAAATTTTTGCAATGACTATTAATATTTAATAAGCATATCATTTATACGATGTGCCGAACACTGGGGAAAGTATTATATACTATGGGATCTCATAGTAACATTAATAATGTGTCAGGGAGTATCACTACCAACTTTTTAAAAGAGAAATAAAAGGGGGCTGGCCCTGTGGCCGAGTGGTTAAATTCGCGCGCTCCACAGCAGGCAGCCTAGTGTTTACTTGGTTCAAATCCTGGGCACGGACATGGCACTGCTCATCAAACCACACTGAGGCAGTGTCCCACATGCCACAACTAGAAGGACCTACAACAAAGAATATACAACTAAGTACTGGGGGGGGCTTTGGGGGAAAAAAAGCAGAAAGGAAAAAGAAAGGCAACAGTTGTTAGCTCAGGTGCCACTCTTTAAAAAAAATAGAATTTTAATGAAAAAAGTCTCCTTTTTTCACTGATAATACATTTAAAACACTCTAGGCCACTTATACACTTTACAACTTATTGTTATTTTTTTCATGACTTTTAATTTTATCTCATTTTAAGTCAAACCTCACAAGGCATTGTTATTATTTACTCACATATCTGTCGCACTTTGGCTCTAGATTCATTTTCTAATTCCATCAGTAATCATTCTCTTTCTGCCTGAGTTATATCCTTTAGAATTTCTCTTATGGAAGCTTTACTGCAATTAACTCATGTGTGTGTTTTAGAAGTATGTTTTTATTGCATCCTCATTTGTGGAATACATTTTTGCTAACCTTAGAATTCGAGGTTGGTAATTATTTTTATCAGCTCACTGGAAAAATAATTCTACTATATTTAAGTTTTTATTAGACTATAAGAGATCGTCAGTTTATTTCTGCGTGAAATTATTTTTATTTAATCTGCTTCAGATTCATTGTGAATTTGCAGCTGAGTCTTGTGTATTTTATCAGTTCTGGATAATTCTTTGCCATTATTTCTTTGAATATTTGTCTCTCTCTTAATCTTTCTTTCCTCTCTTTTTTATTAAAAATCCACATAAATATATCCCCATCCTCTTTACACTATCCTCTAAATCTCTAAACCTCTTTCTTAAATTAAATCTTTTTGTCTCTGAGCTGTATTCTGGGTAATTTCTGCTGGTCTATCTTCCAGTTCACTGATTCCGATTTTTGTTGCATCGTATCTGTTGCCAAACTGGCCACTGAACTCCTATTTTGTGGATGCCATTTTTCTTTCCTAAATATGTGGTATTACATTTTTTAATTTCCTTTCATCCTTCAGGTATTTTAAACATGTGTTTTGTTTCTTTAAAAAATATCAAACTTTATTATTTTGTAATATATATCTAATAATTCTTATATCTGAGGTATTTGCATGTCTGCTATCTTTCGTGACTGTCTTCAATGGGATGCTGCTTATGTAATTTTGTAGGTTCCTGGAGACCTGAAAGGAAGATGATTTCTTTCAAGGAGAATTATCTTTTGCTTCTGCAAGGTACCAAATTCTTTGGAAGTCAGAGACCATCTTAAATGACAGTTTGTTCTGGTATTGAAGATTCTAGCTACCACCCCAAAAAAATCCATGAGAGACCTGACCTACAGCCATAATTTTCAAGATTTTTTTCTCTGTTCTTCTTCATGTACTCCATTCTTGCAGTTTCCTGAAAGTGGGGATTATCATGGGGAAGAAGGGGGTTTCTATTCATTAATTTCCTTCCTAATTTTGTGACCCTTTGGGTTCACAGCTTATTAGACGTGGGTTTCCTATAATGGCTAGATGCTGAACCTAGTCTTTTATCTCCCTTCCCCTCATGGTCACTCATTCTGTTGCCTCAGTTTGCCCTGACCTTAAAAGTTCCTTGGGGCAAAAGTTATTCCGGAGGTATTTTTCTTGTTTCTCTGGAATCTCATATCCTCCGAAATTTGATTGGCAATTATATGCTCTTTCCTCAGCTCTTTAATGCTTTTAAGAAATTAGAAAAAATAATCACAGGATTTTAACATTGTTTTTAGCTGGAAATTTGTTCTGAGTTAACAAACCACCATTCCCCAAAAGAAATCTTATGAAAACTTTATTTGAAATACATGCACCAACCACTTGGAATAAATTAAAAAGAGATCATGGTAAACATATTTTACAATTTTATTTGGTAGAAACTAACTATACTCCTCATTAGTAGGCTTAAACTCCCTAAACCCTTGGCCACAAATTTGATCAAAAAACATGAATAACTAATACTTTATTAGTAATCCCATTTAAATAGAATTTTTTAAATATCCAGGAAAAAAGTTAGTGTTTAATCACAAAATAAATGATTTGAGTAATATACTCATTGTTAATTAGAATTATTAGTTTAACGAAACAAAATAATGTAAGTATTCCAAGGACTTTTGTATTCAGGTTACATGTACTATAAAATACTAGTAAACATCAAAGCTATGCTGCTATTTACTCAACAATCAAGACATGTATGCTATAATAAATCAAAATTAATATGCCATAATAAGTAACTCGTTTTGGAATTATAAAGAAATGCAATAAAGTAAAATCTTAGACTCTATGTTCATAACTGTGTGCACACATACACATATGTTCTTATTTCTTTGATAAAAGCTAAGCATTCACATTTTTCCAATTATTATGTCCTCAAATAATATTCAAGATGTAGAACAATACTCTTATAAAAAACAAGCAATGAAGAAAGAAATTAAAATAAACAAGACAGACTAAAATAGTAGCAGTGATAAATAAATAAACCAAATGGAAGTTTTGAGAGAATTATAAATAATGGTGTGTCATTCCGAAAGAAAGTTGAAAAATTGATGAAGCCATGAGAAACCACTCACCTCCCAACTCACTATATGGGAAGTATATTTTATTGGTGGAAATATTCTGGAAAAGGGAACCACAAAGAGAAGAAAACTACCTTCTTTACTGAAGCCCTAATGTACGTAAAATATTTTAGAGCACATCTAGGTAAAACTAATAGCATCTACCAAGACAAACGTTTTTAGAATCTAGGGATTTTTCCCTTTTTCTCTTAACCTGAACACAGATCATTTTGCTGTCCGTAGTTAAATATTTAAAGATCCATTTATGGTATTCACTTGTGGCTATTCAAATACGAAAGAATGCATGGCTTTCTCCATTGAAACAGAAAAAAACCATTGTTCTTTTTCTCCTTATCGAGTTCTAATATACATCAGGCATTTCATGAATCTGGCACTTTTAGGAATATAAAAAGTTACATTCAGTGTTTAAAAGGATGTGACACATGTCTTGGCCTACTAGTGCAATGGGATCCAACTCACAAACCTCCACTGTTCTTCCTCTCTAGTTAAAAAAATAATGGACGGTTATCATAAAAATTGCAAATAGAAGAGTACAAAGAAAAGTGAACTCACTCTGGTTCCTTAATGCCATGATCATTATGCATAAACAGCTCTATTTCTTTCTCTGTAGGCTGGATGGATCCATCTATCTGCTGTCTCTACAATGGTTAAAACCTCACAAGTGAGAGTATAGTAAAGTTTTTACGTCCCATGTTTACCTGTCACAGACTCTCTAAAATTGGAAACATAGTTCTTTATTTTATTCTTCCATTTAACAAATGCTTACTGAGTTCCTAGGATGTGCTAGGAACTGTGATAATCCCTGGGAATACAGAAAAGAGCTAAGCAGACAAAAATCTTTGCCCTCATGGGGATTATGCTTCAGCGGTGCTGGGAAGACACAGGAAGGAGAACAATGCCCTTGCACGTGCATGGCTCTGAGAGGGATGTGTGTATGCCTTCTTGTAGTGTGTGCCGTAGGTGACTCACTCACCTCACCCTAGGCCAGATCCTGAATAGGACACAGCCTCTGTGATCATGAGTTAGGCTCAGATTTCTTAGGTATAACAGCAAATGTACAATCCATGAAATGACATATTGATAAATTGGACTTCATTAAATTAAAATCTTCTCTTCAAATGATATTGTTAAGAGAATGAAAAGACAAGCCACAGATTGGATAAAAACATTTACAAACCATATGTCTCATAAACAGCATATAAATGTCTCTGAAAACTCAGTAAGAAGAAAACAACCCAATTAAAAAATTGGCAAAAAAGCTTTAAGCAGACACTTTACCAAAAAAGGTAGAATGATGGCAAATAAGGACATGAAAACATGCTCAATATCATTAGTTATGAGGGCAATATAACTTAAGCCACAATGAAATACCACTACACACTATCAGAATGACTAAAATTTTAAAAATTCACTATACCAACTGTTGGCAAGGATACATAGGCACTGGGCCTTTCATGCAATAGTGGAGAAAATGTAAAATAGTACGTCTTTGGATATAGCTACATGTGATTTTCTTTGTGTATCAGTGTTTAGCGCACAACAAACCACCGCGAAATAGTGATTTATGACAATATTATTTGGGTTTAATTTCTCACTTATATATTTTACTTTGAGATAGAACTGAATTGTCCTAGTAACTCTCTCTGTTAAGCACCTTTAATAATAAGACCACTTTCTCAGTCAAGGAACTTCCATCATTACATACTCCCTTAGACGTTACTGGCCTCCTTTTCTACAAACATACTGAGCACGATGAAGGTATGATTTCTAGAACACTAGCCATGTTGGATTCAGTGAAGCTTTTTCCAGAATAAGCATACGTCTGGTATCACACCAAGAATTTATTGTTTTCTTTCAGTTTTATTGAGATATAATTGACATACATCATTGTGTTAGTTTAAGGTGCACAGCATAATTATTTGACTTACATATGTTGCAAAATGATTACCGCAATAAGTTTAGTTAACACCATCACCTCACATAGTTAACAAAAAAACAGTGTTTTCTTCCTTATGATGACAACTTTGGGGATCTACTTTCTTAGCAACTTTCAGATACACCATACAGCAGTGTTAACTATGATCGTCACGTTTGAGATTGGCAGTTCTGGTCCAAGCCAGCTTGGGGCTGGTTGATCTTGGATGGCATCATGCATACATTTAGCATTTGGCATGCTGGACGATCTAGGGGGTGTGAGATGGACTGTTATTTCTCCACCATATGGTTGCTTTCCTATAGCTTTAAATGTCATTTTTTTAAAATTCAGCTTTCATAATTGTTATGAGCTATAATCTTGATCCAATATAAACTTCTCTGGCATCCTAAGAATAGAAATTTCAATGCCAAACCCTTAAAACTGGACTTTTAGTATATAGACATTGGAACTTGTGTTTCTGTCTTTGGTGTATTTTAAATTTACTTTTATATCTTCCACATCCTTACTATTTTTTGTTAAGAAAAGAGTTCCTCAACCAGATATATGGCCAGCTCATTAATTTACTCATTAAATGGACTTTTGGTCCCATTTTTTATTTCTTTACTTAAAATATTATTTTTTTATACTTGATGTGTCTACATGAGTCTTCATAATTGTAAGTACTAACTTCACTCCCTTGATAGCTTCCTTTCATCTACTATAAGTCTATTGTGCCTGTCACTTTCATTTTGACAGTGATTATACTCCTCAATTATCTAACTATTTTTCCGTTAGTTTATTTTCCTTGATGAGATTGGCCACTTTGGCAGTTAATATGTGCCTGAGCAGAGTGGTGGATGTCCAGGTCCTTCCTTACATCCTTTTGGTGAATTCAAGCTGGTACGTGGTCTAGAGCAGACAGCTTTGATGCCGCAGCCTGGGACTATCCACATCTATTTGCTGCATACCTGAGCCTAGGTAGGCACTGATTCTTTTCCAAAGCTATTGTTCTTTCATAATCTCTGAATGGTGCTGGGTAGGAATGTCTGATCAGATAGGCACTCATGTTTATAGGTATATCTATGTCCCAATTTTTCTTTTTGGTGAGGAAGATTCAACCTGAGCTAACATCCATTGCCAATCCTCCTCTTTTTTCCCTTGAGGAAGATTAGCCCCGAGCTTATATCTGTGCCATTCTTATTCTATTTTTTGTATGTGGGATGCCTCCACAGCAGGGCTGATGAGTGGAGTAGGTCTGCACCCAGGATTTGAACCCGCGACCTGGGCAGCTGTATTGGAGCACGCAGAACTTTAACCACTCGGTCCTGGGGCCAGCCTCTATCTCCCAATTTTGACAGCTGGATTTCCTCCACACTTTACTGTCATTTTCCTCCCATACCAGGTCAAAGCTGCCTTTTTTTCTCCTTAAGGTGACTTTCAATTTTAAAAATTATTACGTATTTCTTATTGGGATATAATTGACATATAACATTATATCAGTTTCAGGTGTACAATGTAATGCTTCAATATTGTATATATTGTGAAATGATTACCATTTCAGTTTAGTTACCATTATTTTTTCCTGTGATGAGAAATTTTAAGGTCTAATCTCTTAGCAATTTTCAAATATATAATAGTGTTATTAACTATAGTCACCATGCTGTACATTACATCCCAAGATATTTATTTTATAACTGAAAGTTTGTACCTTTTGACCACCCTCAAAAATTATTATTGGGGGTGTGGCCCAGTGGCATAGCGATTCAGTTCACGTGCTCCCCTTTGGTGGTCTGGGGTTCACTGGTTCAGATCCTGGGCATGGACCTATGCACCTTTTATCAGGCCAAGCTGTAGTAGGCGTCCCACATATAAAGTAGAGGAAGATAGGCACAGATGTTAACTCAGGGCCAATCTTCCTCAGCAAAAAGAAGATGATTGGCCACAGATGGTAGCTCAGGGTCAGTTGTCCTCAAAAAATATACATATATATTATTGGGACTGGCCTCATGGCTGAGTGGTTAAAATTCCACATACTCTGCTTCAGCGGCTTGTGTTTGTGGATTCAGATCCTGGGTTCAGACCTACTCCACTCATCAGCCAGGCTGTGGAGGCCTCCCACATACAAACTAGAGGAAAATTGGCACAGATACTAGCTCAGGGCCAATCTTCCTCAAGCAAAAACAAAAAACCCCAAAAGACCAGGAAGATTGGCAACGGATGTTAGCTCAGGATGAATCTTCCTCACACACACACACACAAAAATTATTATTAACGTTTCTTATTCACATGCTTCCCTGTGGCTTTTGTGACATGTGCAGTGATGGGCTGGGAACAAAAGCCTCCTAGTAGCCCCAATTTTAGTTTATTACTTGTCTGTTATTAAAAGTATACATCATTGATAGACTATATGTAAATGGCATGATGATCTTTATTTCTTATTATGGTCACAAACTAAGTAAAATAATGATAAATACAAGTTAGCACTATGATAAAATATATTTGGTTTCTAATTTTACTAATTAACCATGATTTTCAAGCTTTAGTATGCACGTAATTATATGAACTTGCTAAAATACAAGTTCTTAAGCCCTAACTCCAGAGTTGCTGGTTCTGTATATCTGGAGCGATGCCAGAGAATTTGCATTTCTAGCAAGTTCCCATGCGATGCTGTTGCTGCTGTTTCATTGCTATAAAATAATGAGATTCGACTTTGACACTTAAGTTTAACACAACAGAAAGGCAGCTTCATCTGAGGCCAGGGTTTACTTATTATCAGCCAGGCAACTTCCAGAACTTTTGATTATTCTTTTACTATTTCCTGGAAGATTTCAAACTATTTCCACCACAACCAATTTGATACACAGTTATGCATTGCTTAATGACAAGGATACATTCTGAGAACTATGTCACCAGGTGATTTGGTTATTGTGTGAACATCATAGAGTATACTTACACAGATCTAGATGGTATTGCCTACTACAGACCCAGGCTATATAGTATTGATTTTATGGGACCACTGGTGTATATGTGGTCCGTTGTTGACCTAAACATCATGATGCAGTGCATGACTGTATCTATATGCCAAACCTACATACAAATCCAGCGTGTAAGAATTTGGTTGGTGCTCCCTTACCTCTTTATTGGTCAGAGTCCTCCAGAGAAATGGAACAAATAGAACAAATATGTGTATATGGACACGAGAGAGAAAGAGAGAATTTTAAGGAATTGGTTCACATGATTTTGGTGGCTGGAAAGTTCAAAGTCTGTAGGGCTGGCCAGCAGGCTGGAAATTCTGGCAAGAGCTGACATTGCAGTCTTGGGTTGAAGATAATCTGGAGGCAGAATTCTTTCCTCCTGGGGAGCCCTCAGTGTCTTTTTATTTTAAGGTCTTTGACTGAGTGGATGGAGCCTACTCACCTTATGGAAGGTAATCTGCTGTAATCAAAGTCCACTGATTAAAATGTGGATCACGTATAAAAAATACCTTCACAGCAACATCTGGACTAATATTTAACCAAAAATTGGGTTACTATACTATAGCATAGCCTAGTTGGCACATAAAGTTAACCTTCACTCTGTCTGACATCTAGTCTGGTTTATCCAGTGGTGAACTCTAGCAGGAGATTGGAGGGAGAGGGAGACATGAGGTCAGGGAAATTAGTCCTTTGGTTTCCTACTGGATGTGTTGTCATCGACTTTACAGTTCCTGCCAGTTTGCTCTTTATCCATGACTTTGTCTTTTCAATTCCACTGATTACTCTCCTGTCCTCTTGCCTATTCATATGGTGGAGTGATAACAGACTCTCCTCCCCAACTCTTACGAGTTCTGTAGTTGTGTACTCCTCTTTATGGCTATCTTACACAATTCTCACATGTTTGAAAATTGCCCCTTCTTTAAACCCTCCTCAAATTACCCAGTTTGACCATATCCCCTTTTCCTTGCAGAACTGGACAGACAAAACGAACTATGGGATTAGAAATTAGCAGACTCCCCCTGTGGGTGCTTTAATCTCTATAGCTAAGCTACGGATGTTTCTTTCACATTTTAAGAATTTCTTTGCCACTCTTAGAGACTTCAATCACTCAATATAATTTCCAGTTTTACCTTTGAACCCCCTTCGTTTGCAGGGATATCCTTTCTCCATGCTCCTTTGACAGTTAACACCATGAAACAGGCTTGATATTCGGAAGTATGACAAATACTGAAATTAGGCTGAATAATACTAGAGAAAATAGAAAATAATCTTCACTATCAAAATGTTTCAATTATACCCGGCTCTGTTGGAAGCAAAAGACAGGCTTTCCTCTAGGTCAGCAGTTGGTGTTATTTATGCAACTCTAGTGGGAAATATGGTGCTTTCACTCACTTTTTTTTCACATCCCTCTCTTGACTCTTCTAAAGAACAAATATGTTGCTTCTTGCCTTGTTTGATAGGTGTAGTAAACCTATTTGCTGTAGCCAACACTGAGTCTGTGTCTTTGTCACAGATTCAGAACAATGTTCTCTACTCCTGCTTTCTGCTCAACATACTTTCCGCCTGCATCCCTGCTGTGGGACACAGCCTGTTTTCTTGCCTTGTAGCTAGACAGTCACTGATAGGATTTTCACAAGACTTTGATATAAAAAAGACAAAAAAAATTCTGTCAGCTTCCTATAGAATTAGGCTAGAGTTGGTAAAATGACACATCAAAATACAACAAATGCAGAGTCTTTCCTTATTTGCTATTGCATGTGCGCTTATTCTTCCAAATAGAAATTTTAGAACCTATTAGCACAGAGGGTCATACGCATTTTATGATTATTCATCTAAACTAATTTTAATAATAGCTATATAAAATTATGTCTACTGGCTGTAATATAATTTAACAGCTATTATTCTATTTTTATATATTTAGATTGCTTCAAGAGATTAAAAATTAAGTGACCTCTGATAATTATTCTTATTTGTAAATTTAAATATTAATCTCTGAATACAGACATATAATAAATGCTTTATCACTAGGTGTATTAATTTAGTAGAGATACCATAACAAAATACCCCAGATTGCGGGGTGTATTATAACAGAAATTTTCTGTCTCGCAGTTCTAAGGAGGCTAGTAAGCCAGGATCAAGGTGTCAGGAGCTTTCATTTCTCTGAGGCCTCTCTCCTTGGTTTGCAGATGGCCGCCATCTCGCTGTGTCCTCACATGGTCTCTCCTCTCTATGAACACATTGCTGGTGTCTCTTTATGTGTCCAACTTTTCTCTTTTTATAGGACATCAGTCACATTGGGTTAGAGCCCATCCGTATCGCCTCCTTTAACTTTAATTACCTCTTCAAAGGCCCTATTTCCAGAGAAAGTCACATTCAACTGCCTTCAAGAGTTGGGGTTTCAATGTATCAATTTGGAGGAGAACACAATTCAGCTGATAAAATAATGTATCTGGGAAACTAAGAATGTATGCATATATCTCCTCACTTGTGCTAAATTAACATAGAAGGAATAAATGAAAAGTTAATGGGATATTTTTCCTACAGGGATGTGTGGCAATGGGATGGCAAGGATGAGAATAGGGCAGAATAGAAGGAATGGAGAGAGAGGTGACTCTTCTTTGAGTTTGCCTTTCTGTACAGTACTGACATTCGGAAACAAGTTAATGTTTTAGATCAGTTAGATGTATAGATTTACCTCCATTCACAATGGAATCATCAGTGATGGAGGGGGAAAAATGTAAATGGAAAACAAACAGAAGTATTGAACTGTATTTCAAATGACTAGTATAAGTTTGATATACATGTTGATGTTCATATGCATTTATTCATCTTTATATCTACTTATTGCCTGTGTTCATTAGTAGGACTCTTCATAAAATGTGATATATGAGATACTTTATATTTTTATGTATGCTATATAATTTAATATTTTTGTTTTTCATATTCTGTATAAATATGTTTTCTCAATTCTTACTTGCTTCATATTTGCTCAAAAGCACTTACAGGATATTACACATTTATGCAAATTAAAACTCTCTTTACTTTTATTATTCCCCCATTACTTTACTAGATACTCCCATTATGCATGGAAAAGCTTCCCTCTTTTAAGATCAAATGCATATTCAGTGATATTAGCATTAATATATTTGTGGTGACGTTCTCTTAGATTTCATGTTCACGTATATAATTATGTTTCTGTATCTTTATCTCAGACATATTGCAGTTTTCTCTTTCAGTTGTGACTGAACTGTCCTGGCCGTATTTAAATGCCGCATTTTCATAAAAATATTTATATATAAGAGTATATATATGTATATGTGTTTATTTATAAAAATAATACATATATACTATGTGCTTATAATTTTTAAAAGTATAATATCTGTTTCTGGACTCTTTGATTCTTTACTTGACTCTTCATTTTCTCTGACTAATATGGAGAGGAAACATGATTTATGAGAGCATAAACTTTTTTCACTATGAGAAAAAATATTCAACTATTCAGACAAATTTTCTGATTTATTGTGACAGTTTTAAAAAACTCTATGTAAGAATAGATTGACGTGAAAACTGAAAAAACTGGAATACATTTTAAAAGATTCAACAAATTAAAATTACTTTATTAGCAGATACACAGAAAATGTTTTAATTCTTTTTTATGGTTACAGTTGTTGACGTTTCATGCAATCAGATCAATTCATTTGTATTTTTTTTTTTTTTTTTGAGGAAGTTGAGCCCTGAGCTAACTACAGCCAATCCTCCTCTTTTTGCTGAGGAAGACTGGCCCTGAGCTAACATCCATGCCCATCTTCCTCTACTTTATATGTGGGACGCCTACCACAGCATGGCTTTTGCCAAGTGGTGCCATGTCCGCACCTGGGATCCGGGCCAGCGAACCCTGGGCCATGGAGAAGTGGAACGTGCGAACTTAACCACTGTGCCACCGGGCCAGACCCTCAATTAATTTGTATTAAAGAATTTCTCATTGTTACTATCAGCTTTTTTTTTCCCTGGAGGAACGCAGAACTGGAGGTATATTTCCTACCAAAACACTAGGTTGTTAATATATCCTCATATTTAGGCTTAGAAGAGTGGAGAAGTGGAAGGAATAATTCTCTATGGAAACTTTTCCCTGTGAAGAGTTCTCTTGTTTTTCCAAGAGTATAGATGGACTGGGACATGCACTTCTATAAACATGAGGGGATTTGTACAGCCATGCGTATAAAGAGAGGCCAAGAAACACTTTGCCTACAATTCAAGGAGAGCTCACTTATTTCGGCAACATACTAGAATGTCATCCATATATATCAATGATTGATCATTTTCTCTTTGTTCTGTGAGAAACCGTTGAATAATTTCCATTTCCTTCGTATTCAAAAGGTGTTTTCATCTTAGAGGACCAGGACATCAGAGATTTGATTGTTATCTATCTCTGTATGTCTACTCTGATGCATCCAAGGATTGTCCACAGACACAAATTACTGTGGACATTTGATGGAATACATTATCCTCTCATCCAGGTGTAAATGGCCATTATTTTTAAATTGATTTTCCAGTCTACTCATAAAGCTCATCAGAGCTTGTTCAATTCATATAATCTACCACAATTGCAAACATATTTTGTAACTATTCTATTGCTGTCCACAGAAGACTTCTGAAGGAATAGTATTTGTGATAAGGAAACATTACCATTAATGATAAATACAAATATAAAGATTTATTGAAAATCTAAGCACTTGAACTTTCAAATATTTTAAACTCTGTATCCTGGTTTCTAGAAAGGCTGTACAGAATTTGGCTGTACAGAATTGATCATAATTTGACTAATCTGAGTTTGTGTCTCTGCTTTGATTATTTAATATGCACTGACACCTTCATCAAGTTTCTTACTTTGAATAACATTCTACTCTGCTATTGTTTAGATATTGAGCTCTCAGTATGTACATAATACCTCAAAATTTCAGATTTTTCATCTCTAAAATAGGGATAGATACAGCAAATGCCTGGGGAAGAAGGATTGTGAGGATGTTACAAGTTTTCTTTGTCCTGGCCTTAATTTGGATTCTACACTAAAAGTAGTTACAAAGCTGAAGAGAAGCACTAAAGAATAGAGTGGAAAAGAAACTATGTACATTACAAAGATAGATGGAGCGTAGCTAATAAATAAATCACACACAGAGTTGCTGAATCTCCTGGAAATTTTCATTTTGACAGCAACACCATTTCTATTCCTTTGGACATTTGGGGAAGACAATATGCATATTACAGTAAATAGGTTTGAAAATGCAATTTGTTTCTTATTTAATATAGAAAGTTAACTGTCAACTGTTTGACTTGATCACATTATTTCTTTCTTTTAAATGCATCCTTCCTTAGCCACAGAGAACACTGCATCTTCCATCAATCACTTTTGAGATGCTTGGGAATTTTCATTCATGGGCTGTCTAATATATTGTCAGTTAAGATGTCAACTGAAATTGCAGGTTGCATAGAATATAAACGTAAACAATTATATTAAAAAATAAACTATCATAACTATCAATCCAGTTGGGGAGTGACATGAGCGATTTGGCCTCTTTTAAGGTTAACTACATCAGCAGAGAAGAGAAAGGTTTAAAGGAGAGTTATACTAGAGGAAAGTTTTACTTGGCAGTTGTAGTAATTGAGGTGAGATATGGTGATTTGAACTAAGGAAAAGGCAATAGAAATGGAAATAACAAAATAAATTCAAGAGAGGTTGAAGGGAAAGATTTGACAGAACACAGTGACTTATAGGTTGGGAGTGTGTGTGCAAGAAGATGGCCGTATTTCTGATTGGGAAGGTCATGATAACATTAGCAGAGACAGAGAACACGGGAACAGGCTTTGTACATGGTATGATTATTTCCTTTTGGACCCACTGATTTTTGAAAAGCATCTTCTTAGAATCTTTGACATTTTTCCCCCAGAATTTTCTGCCTGGTTCCCAATTTAGCATCACTGCTTACAAAGATATTTAAATTTTGTGGTTGATTTTTATTTAAGTAAAGGAATATAACACCTACATATGTCAACATCAACAAATTCTTCACATGTATACACCACATATCTATAAAGAACATATAAATGTATTCTATATTTGTCTTCTATGTTTTATTTACTTTTAAATAACATCTATTTACACAATATCAATCATGAAATTATTTTGTCTAGTCTTTTTAGTACCATTTCTCTCATATTGCCTAGCTATCACTCTTCCATCTTGTCTTACTGGCTCTCATATCAACCACTTCCAATGATGGTACCAAAGTCAATAACTTTAGATATATTTAACCTATTTTTAGTGTCGTAGTTAATGATCTGCAAAAAGTTGGTAAGTATTTCAAGCAGCAGATCCTTTTCCTAAACCTATGACAAGTCTTTCATAATTTGTATTTGTTGATGATTTGGTTACTACTGCCACTTCAGTTTCAACGCTTTCAAGTAGTCATAATAAAATGTAAAACATTCTGATCATAAATTCAATCATGGTACTAGAAACAATAGCACCTTTCTTAAAAAGAATAGTTCTCCATAATGTCACCAGAGATATGAGTTTTAAAACAAACCACCTATAAAATTGCTAAACATTTTACATAACATCCATTGAGTACCTAAAATTTAACCACTCTAAATAAAGAAGATATTACCTCTTCCCGAGCATTTTTCCTACATGCTTAGACCGTTGCTCTCAGGCCACCCTTGTCAAAAGAAACCAATGGTATAGTTGTGACAGTTACTTAATGTAGATCAAATATATCTAGCACACATTCATTAGTATCTATAGCTTTTGCTGGCTCTACTTTTTAGTTTCAGTGATTGTAGAGTGTTTTGTTAGAACTTAGAATTTTTTACTCTTTATGTTTGTGTTGACCCATTCTTATTCCCTTTGCAAATTTGTAGAGTTTCACAAAGCAAAATTGGAAACCTGTATTCATGTTAATCTTTTCAAAGAAGTCACATCTGATGAGATTTATATTTTCAATTATATATATATATACGTCAGTGCAAGTAGTTTTTCAAATGTTAGTGTTGTTTGCCTGGTAAACACTGATATCATAAAGGATAATGTTGGCTTCTCTTTTCCAATATTTCTCTCATTTATTTTTATTTATTTTCTTCAGTAATAACTTATAGAACAATAGTTTAAAAAAAGTCACTGGATGGTCACAATTAAATCACTCATAAATTTCATGCTAACATCCTTTGTGTTCTATTCTGCTGCCCATAATTGAAACTGAACCAGAGGGATTCTAGAAATAGGAATGCAATCTGCTCAGTAAATTCATCAAAAGCAGAAATTCTTTCCACATTGCTTCTCTGTCATCCTTCTTGGAGGCTTTTGTCCTCATAATTGCAAGATGATTCCTGCACTTCTAGATGTCACCTATTGAAATCCCAGTAGGAAAGTTGTGAAAGGAAAAGGGAAAAAATTAATGAAATTTTCCTTTTGATATTTTGCTTTTTCCGTTCAGTAAGGGATACCCGCATTGGCAACACACACTTGTTTCTCAGGGACACAGGAGGACTCTACTTATTAACAAAGGGAATGGGATCAGATGTAGAAAATGAGAAGAGGCTGCCATAAACGTTGTGTAAGGTATTGGCTGTAGATTGTCGTTGTTTGTGTGTGTATGGGGAAGATTCACCCTGAACTAACATCGATTGCTAATCCTCCTCTCTTTCCTCTGCTTGAGGAAGATTAGCTCTGAGCTAACATCTGTGCCACTCTTCCTCTACTTATATGTGAGATGCCTCCGCAGCATGGCTGACTAGTGGAGTAGGTTTGCACCCAGGATCCGAACCCTTGGATCTGGGCTGCCAAATCTGAGCGTGCAGAACCTTAACTACTCGCCCACGTGGTCAGCCCCGACTGTCTTTTATTATGTTTTGCAATATATAAGTGTATCAAATCAGTACGTTATATATCTTAAACTTACACATTGTTAATGTTCAATTATATCTCGATAAAGTAAAAATATATGTAGATAATATATATTCTAATATCATATATTATCTATCTATACATAGATAGATAATTTCCTTCTTTCTCCTCTCCCTACCATCCTTTTCACTCCCATTTGTAGGTAACCAATTCTTATCTTTAAAATTAAGCAGATATATTCATAAAGTCTTCTTACCTGTTATTCCTTATACAAAATAAGCACATTAGACTTGCTGAGTGGCAACTGTCTTTTTTCTTATTTAACACATATTTTAAAACTATAGCGTAAATTCTAGGAAGTGTGATTTATGAGTTAAGTGGTAAATACATCTGTAGTTTTGATAGATATTGCCTTCACAGAGGTTATACCACTTCATAGTCCCAGCAGCAATAATAACATGACACTTCATTTCCCCACAGCTTGGCTAAGAGTAAATGTGATCATGTCTTTGAATTTTGTCATTCTGATAGGTGAGACACTGACTAAACATAGTTTTAATTGGCATGTTACTTAGGAGTGAATTCAAATATATTTTCATATATATTAGAACTATTTTATATCTTTTTTGAGCCTTTTTAAAATTAATTGCAATTTATAATCACATTGAGTTTTTAGTCTTTTCCACCCTCAATAATTTTAGAGGTTTTTTAAAATGCATATTAAGTTTATTGGCTCTTTTATTCTGTGGTATACATTGTAAATATTTTTACCCAATTAGTCATTTGTCTTTGACATTGCTAACTGTTTTTGCAATAGAATGACTTTAAAAATTTATGTATCAGATTAATTATTTTTAATGTTACTTCTACTGCTCACTCATATGCAGATTTTAAAGGATTTCCCTCATGTTTTTTTCTAGTATGTTTATATTGTTCATTTTTACATTTAGATCTTATCCACTAAGTCTTACTGGTGCATTTTAACAAATGATGCAATTTTACTCTTCTTAATGGCTGTCTAATTGTCCCATTATCACTTATTAATGAGCTTATTTTGACCGCAGTAATTTGGAGCATGAACCCTATGATATACTGAAGTTCTATATTTCTTTAGTGTACTTTGGACTTTCTATTCTCTTCTATTTGATTGTTTATTTATGCACCAGTACTACACTCCTTTAGTTTTAGATACTGTATATTTTAATATCTGATTAAGTTAGTCCACTCCATTGTACTGCTTATTACTAAATATGTTATTTTTTGTGGCCGTGATAAATAAGATCTTCTTTTCCACTATATCTTTTAACTTTTTATGTTTTATGTATTTGATAGTTATCAAGTTTTGTATGTTGATATTACATTCTGCTATCTTACTGAATTGTTTTTTGTTTTCAGTTAGGATACACGAACAGCCCAAAAGAATTAGTGATAAAAATATTATATCACGCACAAATGGAGATAATGTTATTTATTCTTTTACAATTCTTATGCCTGAAATATTATTCTTTTCCTAATTGCATCCCTTTTCTAATTGTATTCCTTTTCTAATTGTTTCCCCATTAAGTGGATACTGACTTTTGAAAAAATTTCTATTTCTGGGCCTCACCACACAGACCCCACTCCCTACCCCTTTTCATGTCCCTGAAGTTGATCTGTAGGAAAACTTCTTCCCTAATCAACTCCTTTATTTTGTCTGCCCGTTCACATTTTAAATGTGTGGAGAACAAAGATTGTAATAATTATTTTTGTAATTCCTCTTCTTGCCACATGGAACATCATTTTCATGAAACAAGCTCTTTAAATGATCAAGACCCATTTCTTATAAAGTATATGATTCCAAACAAAGAAACACAGATAAATAATGTATAGGAAATAGGAATAACCCAGAAAAAATTAAAAAATTTGTATTAGTTCTCAAGTGGGTAAACAAGTGCTTACGTGATATGATTTTTGAAGTCCAATAATTCTTTATACACCTGAAAATACCTATCCAAGAAATTTCTATATTATTTTATATCCCACTTGAAGATATGCATAATTTCTTACCAAAGCAAAAGACACAAGATTCCCTATGTATATCCCAATCTATGAGAAAATGTAATGATTATCCAATATTAAAATTAGGCCACTGACATGGCCCCTACACACTATTTCTTTTTTTGGTGCATAATTACTTCTTGAAGATATCCATAAATTATTTAGTTTAAATGGATGTCCTGGAAGGGATGATTGGTGTTCACTTTGTTTTGTTTATTGGCTTTTGTTGTATTTTCCCTGTTGTAACACATTTTAACATTAGGAAACTCTTAGAAGAGCTGAGCATCCTGGAACCAGGAAAAGCATGTCATGGAGGATGCTCAAATCCTTGGGAAATAACTAGTAAAGGAGTCTCCCTTGATGAATTAAAATTTTGTTCAAAAGGTATATCTATGAATTGAAAGAATTGAAAAGAGCAGGCCTAAAGTATTCCTTTGAATGAACGCCAAGATCACTTTGTTATAAGGGTCAACAGTGATACAAATAATACATTTTTTTGCTGAGGAAGATTAGCTCTGAGCTAACATCTGTGACAATCTTCCTCCACTTTGTATGTGGGTTGCCGCCACAGCATGGTTGATGAGTGGTGTAGGTCCATGCCTCAGATCTGAACCCATGAACCTGGGCCACCAAAGCGGAGCAGCCAAACTCAACCACTATGTCACAAAGCTGGCCCCAAATAATAAATTTTAATATCACTATTATGCTCGTGCACGTTATCATTTACTAGAATCACCCTAACTCACAAGTCTTCCTTTTTAATTGTCTTGTCCTTTAAAGTCAATGCTGGCATGAGGAAATTCTGATCCAAAAGATGAGAAATTTTACTTAAAAGTCCTCTTTTAATTCTATGAAGAAAATCTGTGTGTGCTTGTGATCAGATCCTTTTAAAAAATCCTTACTGACTTATAAAAATAGTAGTAGTGAGAAACCTGCAAGGCCTCAGTAGAAGGAGGACTCTTGGAGTGAGAATGACTGAAAGGGTAATTTTTGTTACAGAGTTTAGTTTTGCATTATCTTTAGCTTTTAGCAACACTACAAAATATCGTCTCAGCATTTAGAAAAGTCCAAGCAGGCTTAGATTGAGACGCTGAATTTGCGTTTAACTATGGTCTCATTAAACTGGCTTTTGATATTTTGGTTGTTAACAGCAACATGAAAATGAGAAAAAGAATCCCCAAATCTCTAATCACTAGTGGGATAGCAAATCTACGCAGTTATATAGTTACGTGATGCACAAGGAATGAGGAAAAAAAAGGCACTACTGGAATTGAGGTGATAGCCTTACTCACTAGTCCAGGGGAGATATAATCATTTTGGAATTTTTTTTTACAAATCATGATTTTACACATGTTACTTCTTCCTCCAGATTAATTCCTCCATTTACTCTTGCCATACTCTTGGAAAATGCACACATAGAGAGAAGCAAAACAAATGAGAGTGAAAACAATTTTGAGAAATAGAAGGGAAAATTGTGTATGTATTTAGGGGTTAGACTGTTGAAAGCTCAGTTATGTAACAGAAAATTCATTTCAAGATAGAAAGTTTAGTAGTCTGGAAAAAATCCCTGTTGAAATAAATGGCCATATTTTTCAAAACAGCAGCCTGTCAAAAGAGAAGAACAATTTACAACTGCACACCATTCGAGCTTTGGGAGGAAGGGATGGTCCTTGACACTTGCAACTGAAAAATGACCCAAAGGAATTCAAACTGGTTTTACGTCTCCATTTCTTTTAAAGACCCACGGGAGATTGATATATATTTCTTATTCTGAAATAAATTTTCAAACAACATGGGAAGACAAATGTCTAAATAATAAATTGGCCAGCAGTATAGAGACAGTAGAAATCTATGCACATAGCACCCACAGAAGTATTACTTGGTTTACATGTAAAACTGTCAGTAAAGCCAAATGGCCTAGCTGCTTTCCTCTACATTAATCTGAATTCAAACTGTTGAAAGGAAACATATATTTAATTCATACCACTTACTGCATTCATCAGAGCATTTTGGATAAATCCATATCATGACCCAAATATGGCTTTAAACTTAATCTTGTTTATACTCTACATTAAATAGCTTCCTTTTTAACATTCATAATTGGTTAACAATGGAATATAATGAAATTTAAACTGATTAATATTATTAACATGTTGGTAACTATGATTTGTCTACTTTGAAGTAATATAGCCAGAATCAATAGGAACATAGGACTTGACTTTCTGAATAAGTCAACAAAATAAATCCTAAGTTTAGTGATAGCTATACATTTTTAAAATCAAATGCCATTATAGACAAAAATTATGTCTTTTATCTTAAAAAAAAGTCGTTTTTAGTTGGAGATATTATTTCCTTCACTGAAAATTAAGACAAAAATACAAATTCTTTTGGGCCTGGCCCGGTGGCGCAGCCATTAAGTTCCCACGTTCTGCTTCGACAGCCTGGGGTTTGCCGGTTCGGATTCCGGGTGCAGACATGGCACTGCTTGGTGTGCCATGCTGTGGTAGGTGTCCCACATATAAAGGAGAGGAAGATGGGCACGGATGTTAGCTCAGTCCCAGTCTTCCTCTGCAAAAAGAGGAGGATTGGCAGCAGATGTTAGCTCAGGGCTAATCTTCCTCATAAAAAAAAAATTTATTGAGTACGCTTTCATTTGTTTCTTAAGAGTACACTTTTTTCTTATATTTTCCATATTTGTAAAAGATAGTAAATGCTAGATACTGATGTCTCTATCTTTCTTTTGTACTTCAATGGGTTTTCTAAATTATTCATAAAAGACAAAGAAAGTGTTTTATATCTAAATAGACTTATTTTTAAATTTCCTTTTGAATTCATAATCAATGTAATAATAAAGATAATGCAATTACCTAAACTCACCAGTGTTTCAGGTTCCCAGCATATGACACCTGTCCAGAAGCATCAATGTTCATGATTGACGGGCCAGGCACTTTACTCAAGAGATCCGCTAATTTGGATGGTGCTTCTTCCTTAGGACCGTCAAGAGTAAATACGAGCAGATGGAAGCCATGTGTCCTAGAGCTTTCATGTCACTATATCAATATGAATATATTTTCCTAAATAATCCTATGAGCTGAATATAATTCTGGTCTGAATCATGAATTATTCCTTCTTCTCTCACTCATATCACTTCTGTAAATCCACTGGAGTATTTGTTTTAGTGATTTTTTTGCTGATTAAAAGGAAGGAAATTGCCTGAAAAATCCTAACATTACACAAGAGATATGAATCCTTCTGCTTTTACTAGTACTACAGAATGCTTTATCTTATGCTTGATCAGTAAGTGACTTTCATATAGTCCAAAATAAGCAATTACAAAATTGACAATTGAATGCCTGATTATTGAACTTGACTGAATTCTGTTAATTAGATCTCGTAACAGATATTTTGCATTCTGTAATAAAAACTGGTGAGGTTTCCCCCAGAAGATTTCAAGTTGCTCAGCTAAATGCACATTTTAAGTTGTATAGAACTTTATTAATTTTCTATTCATTTCTGATTTAAATCTTTGTTTGGGATGATTAACAAACTGCCATATTTTTAGGATTTTCTAAATTGCTTCTTAGATCATTCTTTACGTTAATAATTTACTCTAAATTGCTACAGGAAGTTAAACTAAGAGTGTGAAATTTTAGCTATATCTCGTATATTTCACCTACTGTCCATGAGTATAAAGCATAATGTCACAAATAACGCAACTTGAATTATGATAAAACTTAAAAGCTGAGAGTAGCTGTCCTTGTTCTACTTCAACAGATTCATAGCTGTTGTCAGCTACAGTGTCATAAACATTCCCAATTCTCCACAATCATGTAAGCAAGGCAAAGATAAACACATACTTTTGAGCCCAAACTGTTCAACAGGCAGGAGAGGGATCGCTCCTTTGAGTAACCCAGCAAATAATAACGAAGGCAAAACGGAAAGCACCTCTTCTGCCTTTGCAGAGGGAAGTTAAAGGTCACTGCCCGCATCAGATTTGTGTTTATGATCACAGCCTTAAATAAAAGCCCAGAGAAGGGGTAATGGCAAATGCAGATGAGAGTTATCCAGTACTTACAGCCATGCAAAGAGACACTCCACTGATAGGACTGTAGCTTCAAAATATTGCATTTTATTTTTTCTTGTATAATTTAAATATGATGACAAAGATATTATGAAACTTTTTGAAAAGGTAAATAAAATCACCTATTATTCTATCCTCCAAATGAAACTATTATTTTATGTGTTCCTGTTTCCTATTACATCTTTCCTTTGCCATTTTTCACAATATCAATTATAGAAAATATTTGAGTGCTGTACATTTTTATTGAGCGAAATATCATAACAACTTCAGTGCTTCTACAGTTCCGTGGAATAAAATGAGATAAAAAAGATCCCTGAGAACAAGATGGACTCTGTTTGGCTAACCAGGATCTAACAGCAAAATGGAGTTGGAGAGTGATGTCAGCAGCATGGCAGAGTGAGTTGTTGCCTTTGTGTCTCCCCTCTAAGTTACAAATAAATGAACATTTGTAACCAACAGAAGATTCCTTATACAGCACAACAGGATGCCTGAGAGATCCATTCAGCTATATACCTGAAGGTGGGTGGCCTGGATCCTCAGGAAGCAGTGGAACTAGGTGAATGGACCCCCAGGCCCCCACCCTGGAGGCAGAGATCCAGGTCTCAGATCCTCACACAGTGGCTGGCACAACTGTGAGTGGAGAGAGGGGCAGCCTGGTTAGCATGCAAACACTTTTAGAGTGCTAGCCTGGCCGACAGGAGCACCCACCCATCACGGTGGCCCTGCCTGCCTGAATGCTTCCCACTGAGGGGCAGCAGCACAGCTTGTGCGAAGGTGCCCCAACCGCCAAGTGCAACAGCTTGGCCAGACTTGTGTGCGAGTGCAGCCCTGCCTGGGCGTTAGCCTGCCCCTCCTGCTTTAGCCCAGCAGCTCAGCCAGACCCAGCTGCCAAGCAAATCCCATTTACGATTTCCAGAAAAAGAACAAAATATCTAGGAATAAATTTAACCAAGGAGGTAAAAGACATATACACTGAAAACTGTGACATTATTGAAAGAAATAGAGGAAGACATAAAGAAATGGAAAGATATTCTATGCTCACAGAGTGGAAGAATAAACATAATTAAAGTGTTCTTTTTATGTAAAGACAATCTACAGGTTCAGTGCAATCCCAATTAGAATCCCAATGACATTCTTCATGGAAATAGAACAAAGAATCCCAAAATTTATATGAAAAAACAAAAGACCTGGAATAGCCAAAGCAATTCTGAGAAAAAAGAACAAAGCTATAGGAATCACAATCTCTGACCTCAAAATATACTACAAAGCTATAGTGAACAAAACAGCATGGTCCTGGCACAAAAACAGACACACAGATTAATGGAACAGAATTGAAAGCTCAGAAATACTACCACACATCTCTGGATAGCTAATCTTCAACAAAGGAGCCAAGAACATACAATGGAGAAAGGAGAGTCTCTTAAATAACTGCTGTTGGAAAACTGGACAGTCACATGCAAAAGAGTGAAAGTAAACCATTTTCTTACATCATACACAAAAATTAACTCAAAATGAATTAAAGAATGGAATGTAAGACTTGAAACCATAAAAATCCTAGAAAAAAATATAGGCAGTACACTCTTTGACATTGGTCTTAGCAGTATCTTTTTGAATACCTTGTCTACTCAGGCATGGGAAACAAATGAAAAAATAAACAATTGTGACTACATCAGACTAAAAAGCTTCTGCAAGGCAAAGGAAACCAGGAAGAAAACAAAAGGACAATGCACCAACTGGGAGAAAATCTTTGCAAATTGTATAGCCAACAAGTGGTTAATTTACCAAATATATAAAGAACTCATACAACTCAACACAAGAAAAAAAACAAATAACCTGATCAAAAAATGTGCGGAGGATATGAACAGACAATTTTCCAAAGAAAATATACAGATGGCCAACAGGCACATGAAAAGATGTTCAACATCACTAATTATTGGGGAAATGCAAATCAAAACTACAATGAGATATCACCTTACGCTTGTTAGAATGGCTATAATTACCAAGATGAAACATAACAAATGTTGGAGAGGATGTGGGGAAAAGGAAACCCTCATACACTGCTGGTGGGAATGCAAACAGGTGCAGCTACTATGGAAAACAGTAGGAAGATTTCTCAAAAACTTAAAAATAGAAATACCATATGATCCAGCTATCCCACTACCAGATGTTTATCCAAAGAATATGAAATAAACAGCACAAAGAGATTTACACACCCCTATGTTCATTGCAGCATTATTCACAATAGCCAAGACACAGAAGCAGTCCAAGTGCCCATCAACTGATGAACAGATAAAGAAGAATGGATAAAGAAACAACCAAAGAAAACCCAAACACACACACACACACACACACACAATGGAATACTACTCAGCCATAAAAAAGACAAAGTTGTGCCATTTGCAACAACATGGACGGACCTTGAAGGTATCATGGTAAGGAAAATAACAAACAGAGAAAGAGGAATGCCATATAATTTCACTTATGTGTGGAAGATAAACCAACACATGGTTAAGGAGAACAGATTAGTGGTTACCAGAGGGAAAGGGGATGGAAAGAGGGTGAAATGGGTAAAGGGACACATATGTAGGGTGATAGATAAAAATTAGACTATTTTGGGTGAGCAAGATGTAGTCTATACAGAAAGTGAAATATAATAATGCAAACCTGAAATTATACAAAGTTATAAACCAATGTGACCTCAATAAAATAATTTAAAAAAATAAAAACAAATAAAGAAACAACCAAAGAAAACCCAAAAAAACAAAATGGTGTCAAATGCTATGATGTGACTAGGATGCAGTCATGTCTTCTGTTCTGGGAAAAACCAGAGAATGTACTCTTACGCTCTGACTCTGCCAAAATTCTTGATTTTACAAAAGCCCCTAACAGCCACTTCAACATCACCAATAGAACTGTGACCTGTGCCAACCAATCAGGACTTGCATCATTTGCATAAATGCACCTGAGTGGAAACCTGGGCAGGAACTTTTTCCATAAAGGCCGCCCCCTTTGTTTATCCTCCCAGAGCACACTTTTGGTTTGCTGCTGAAGGTCACGTCTGCCGGATTTGCAAACTGTATGTCCACTAATGCTTTCCTAACTAAATTCTTGTATTCCAGAGATTTTTGTGGATAGTCCTTATGTTTATAATTTTAATAATCAGAATGTTTTTAATCAGGATTCCTCAGCATTTGTGTAGATGTTACATTATGACTTACTTTTTACTGATATACATTTTTGTTTTGTGCCGGTCTCAGTCTATTGATAGTAACGCTATCAGCTAGAAATGCCTGGGGGCCCTCACCTGAGACCGCAGTGAGCTTTCTACAGACATCTCCCCTTTTCAAACCAATGTTATGGACCGGGAGCAACTTTTTAGTTCCTATTATCATTGCAAGATGTCCTTCAGCAATAACCATTAGGAAACTTTGAAAAAGAGAGAGTTTATTACTTATAAGCCTTGGGGCATCGCTGGGGCCACACAGCGACGTCTAGGGTAGGCATATATATGGGGGGGGGTTCTGGTTTTTGTTTTGTCTTTTTGGTGAGGAAGATTGTCACTGAGCCAATCTTCCTCTGTTTTGTATGTGGATGCCACCACCACATGGCTTCATGAACAGTGTCTACGCTCACTCCTGGCATCTGAACCCATGAACCCTGGGCCACCAAAGTGGAGCGTCCGAACTTGACCACTATGCCACCAGGCCAAACCCTGGGATTCTCTTTTTATTGGGGTCAAGGGTGAGGGTCTAGGGTTTCAAAAGCTAATGCTTTATTGGCCAATTTAAAACATAAGAGCAGAAGTTTAAAGCATGGGAAGGGGGAGAAAGAAAGGAAAAACACCAAATTGTGCTCGTGGCCAGCTGTCTAAATCAACCAGGATTTCTAAAACAAAGGAGCCACCTGGTAGGGGGTTGGGAGGCTCATCCTGGCTCCTTCTCTAGTCATGTGGCTGGCCATGTGTTTATTTGAGAAAGTCTTCATTGAAGTGGATGCCTCTTTTAAATGGATGCCTCGACAATCAAAGCTTAAGTCAGGTACTTATATTACAAAAGAAAAGTCAACTGTCAAGGCTTACGATAATTTGTTCTTAAAATTTAGTTATTTCAAAATAGTATTTGCAAGTCCTTATTTTAACATATAATAAATGTACATATAATTAGTAAAGAAAGTAAAAATATCAAGTAATAAACAGCTTTGTTTTTAGCATACATATTTATATTATGCTAATATTACTGTTAGATTAGGTTTTTAAAGGAAATTAACTTTCTCTCTTTCTAAGTTGAGTGGTCCTCTTTGGTGAGCCAAGTGTCTTGGCTTATACACAAAGACACAGTCTGAGAAAAAGAAAATAAGCTATTTAACAGAGGCAAATCTGAATTCAAATATTCAGTTCTTCTCACTATCTCAGCATATTTGGATAAATGTAGAGAGTGTTTCTCTAAATTTACCTCTGAGTTGTAAGGATCAAGCAGAAAGGATTAAGTAAAGGGTTTTGTAAAATAATGAAATCTAATGAAAAGTTAGTTATTCATGATTGACATATAGACTGTTTTTAATGAATGTAGAAGCATGAGCTATCATTAGAATTATTTTCATTAGCAGTCTGTCTGGATTTTCATTTTTTTTCTTTTGCTGCTTATATATGCATTTTAAATTTGTGCCTTAACTTGAGAACACCTTGTGGTTACATCACTGTGACATCTTTGACCTTCTCCTTCCTTCACACTCTCTCATCCCCCTACAGGGCTGTAATCTCCTAATCTAGCTCAATTCCCCACCCCTCCAAAGCCAGAACTCTTCCACTGTTCCTCTGGCTGGAATTTTCAGTTATCAGTACAAAATCTGTATTTTCAAGTGCTTCCCTGAAAGCGCTCTATAATGGAATTTGTTTTCTGTTTGTTGGTTTTCCTTTTCCAATATTTCCAATAGTTTATTTTCTAATGTTTTCAATATTCCATAGATCTGGGGGTAGAGAGTAGATCTTTTCCTTACTTCTCATTGCTACTTCCGTATTCACTCTCCATTTTTATACCATAAACCTCCAGTTTATTTGAAGCTCATGCTGCTTCTTTTCATTTTAGCCTTCTCAGGTATTGGGGTTTTTTCAACCTCATTTCTTGAATGTGTTATCACCTGGCTCACTTTTTCCTCTCCCCCAATATGGTGATAACATTTTCTTTAAACAACTTCAACTATTTGCCTCTGTATCCTACCTTTAGCGCTTTTTCTTTTGTGAAACAATTAATTGCACATCTCTATTTATTCCTACTCTGCCCATGGTTTCAGATGCAGCATTAAAAAAAGTTCCAATTGTAACATTTTCTCCATTGATACTTCAGAGGCTGTAATGAATAAGATGATAAATAAGAATATTATAAACCCCTGTAATCAATATAAATTTGATGTCTTGCCTAATCTTGGCTCAGAAAGGAAAACTAAAAATAAATTATAGTCATCTATGTCCAGTTAAATATGGAATACTCTTTTCTCTATTTCATACTAAAGAGAAGTTACTGGAATTTTCTAGTGTAAGTCAAAATTTCTTACAAAGTAAAACTTTAAAGAATTAATGAACTGAACTCATTTGTGTGATTGAGTTAGACTCTTATTATAATAGAAAAGAATATGTTGCCAGATTAGTATTCTTCATGCCAGTGCTAGATATATCTTCATCTTTTAAGCCAGGCTAAGTGCTCTTTGTTTCTCTTAATATGCTCATTCACTGGAGTGTTTTACCAATTTTTACACTGTGAGAAAGAAACATGATGAAAACTCCTTATAACAATACAGCCATAAAAGGAGGGGAAACTAGTCATGGATCATTTCTGTAAGATACAAAATAAAATGCATAGAATGAATAGATACTAGTCTTTAAATTTGAAATTTTCTATTTTATTTAATACATGTGAATTCCGATTTCCACTTGCTACTTCTAAATGAATACAACTGACTGAGATTTAAATACATATTCACACGCAATACAACATACACATATGTATATGAGGAGAGAGAACAAAATTGATAGAGACAGTGAGAGAGAGAGAGAAAGAAAGATTCTGAAATAAAAGGAGTATAAAATTCAATAAACACTTAAGAGGTTAAGCGTCTTGCTAAGGTCACCAAAGCATCAGTATTAGAACACAGAATTGAGTCTGTTTTTGTCTCATCGCTGGAGATCTGTACCGTATATCATAGTTATCAACCTAGAATTTTTGCTGTTTTTTCACAACTTTCTTTGCTCTGCAGATGAGTCAGCTGATTGGCCTCAAGATGGCTTCCATTCTAGCCCAGTAAGTGAACGCTCTTAACGTTCACAGGGAGAATAATAAGAGTCAGATCAACCATCACGTTTGTGCTTGCATTTAGTAAGGCTGCTAATCTGAGTTTACACCTGGAATGCTAGAGAGAAATCCCGAGAATCCCAATGGCCTTCAAACAATCAAACACTCTAAGTCTACTGACACTCCTAACAGGATTTCTCTTCCAGAATCTATTTTGGCATCTGCATCGCCACCTAGATATCTTTCTAAGGTTGAGCTGGAGAAAATTTTTCTATTCTTTTTACAGTAATAGAAAGAAGGTAAATTGCATGATCGTCATATTTCTTTTTCCCTCTCATTAAGAAAAAATCTATAGCCATCACCACCACTACATCTAAAATAAAATGTGCAAGTATTGCACAATTGCTCATATTCACAGTAATCTCTATATAAATCAGTACTGTGATAAAATTACCCCTAAAACCTCATAATGATTCTAGGCTACAAACTTGAAATTATGTTGTTCAGAGTGATAGGTGTGTTATTTTCTGTCCTGACAAAATACAGCCTAGTTTTATTTCTTCAAATGGTGAAGACACCATACTTTGGAGCTAGAATTAAGACTGTAAAACTGATAAGGAAAAACAATCTAAGAAATAAATTAGTGGATAGAACGGAAGTTCCATTCACAGATACATGACAATTTTTGTGTGTGTGTGTGTGCAGGCAAAGATTGGCCCTGAGCTAAAATCTATTGCCAATCTTCATTTTTTTTCCCTCCCCAAAGCCCCAGTACATGCTTGTATATCCTAAGTCCTTCTGGTTCTTCTATGTGAGCCACTGCCACAGCATGGCGACTGACAGATGAGTGGTGTGGTTCCATGACTGGGAAACTCACCGGGGCGGCTGAAGAGGTGAGAGTGCCAAACTTTAACCACCAGGCCATCAGGGCTGGCTCCATGACAATTTTTAATCACTCAATAATTAATAATTATTTCATAAAAGTGTAAGGATTTTTTTGCACAGATTGTTAAGGAAAAATAAATTTATAAAGAATTTCCATTTTTACTTATCTGTTTTAGACTCAATGCAGAAAACACTGAAAAAGATCTGATCCTCAGATCTAAAGCAAGCATGTACACATCTACTACAAATATACCACACCAATTCTTCTCTCATAGTGAACAGGGTTTATCTTCTGGGTAATCGGTAATACGTTTGACTCTTATTTCCATTATTATCCAGGGTTTCTATAGAGCTCCGTACTTTTTACTTAGCAGTGAGTTATGAACATTTCCCATGTTTATAATCATTTCTTAGTGATACAACTTTTAATTTTTATCACTTTCCATTTTATACCATAAATTAAATAGGAATATTTTTATTTAAAAGATTAAAGATGAAAAACAGCTCAATGTAGACTGCTGTTCAAGCAATTCTGCTCACATTTATGATTTTCACTTTAAGTGTAAATATTCAGTAGTGAAATGGCTGTACCAAAGGACATGAGGTAGACACAGTTTTTAGGTTTTCATACACATTGTTGAATTTATCCTTCTAGACACACACTCACACACACATATAGAGGTACATGCTCATACACATATGCATATATTGATATAGGTGTAAAGATACACATATAAATGTACATACTATTTTACATTTCTCCCAGTGTTAAAGAATATCTATTTTGCTTACTCTTATCACCAAGAATATTGTATTTTAAAACAATCAAAGTATTATGGGCCAATTTATAATCCTAAATTCCTGACTCCCTATGGTTTAATTAGTCATCCCGTTTATCACTAATAATGTTGTGTTTTTTTCTAGTCACACATCTATTGGCCTTTTAAATTTGTTTTAGAGTTAACTTACATGTTATTTTCTTAACTGATATTTTTCTTAAGAATTTTTTCTATATCTTAGTGATTTGGGGATATTCTGAATATGTTGAAAATGTTTATACTTGAGTTGTCACATATATTCAGAGTGAGCATTTGTTCATTTTCCTTCACTAGATTCAATTCACCTTTGTTCTTGGTTATAGCACCTCTATTTTTCCCCATCACCATCTGTCTGCTTCTGGGGTGGGGGTGGGGCATGTGGCTCAGATCTAAATTCATTATTATAACCATTGCCAGGCCATGACCATAATTAAAGTCTTTTTCAATTATAAATAAACCTAATAAATAATGACCAGCAATTATTCAACTATACCAGAAGTTAAACAATAGAAATAAGATTGTTAGGTCAATGTCTGTACATATTTGGAATTTTGATAATATACTAACAGATTCTAATGCTCCAAAGATTTTTTCTTTCTTTTTAAGATTGATGCGTGAGCTAACATCTGTTGCCAATTTTTTTTTCTTCTTCTTCTTCTCAAAGCCCCCCAGTACATAGTTGTATATTCTAGCTGTAGGTCCTTCTTGTTGTGCTATGTGGGACACCGCCTCAGCATGGCCTGATGATCGGTACTATGTCCGTGCCCAGGATCCAAACCTGCAAAGCCCTGGGCCCCTGAAGCTGAGTGCGCCAACTTAACCAGTCAGTCGCGGGGCCGGCCCCTATAGCCAATGTTTTATGTGCTTGTTTCCTACATCCTTGTGAGGAGAGTGTTATTAAAACTTTTAATGTTGTCAATGTTGTTAATATAAGCATCATTTTAAATATACTTTGTGTTTTCTTTTCTAAAAATAAGACAGATTATATTTTTATATGTTTAAATATTATTTTCAACTCCATATCTGTATAATATGAGTTCTGACCCATTTTCCTGTAGGATTGTTGTTCTTTGCCTTTTGATTTTCATCGAAAATCTTTATACATTATGAGATTTACATATTATGGAGTTTGTCGCTGATACAAATTACAAATTTTTTTCTAGTTTTTATTTATATTTCACTTTTATTTATTTTTTTAATATTTGCAGGTATGTTATTGTTTTTATATCAAAATTTTTGAATTATTTTCTTAAGCGCTTTCTATAATTTCACACATATTTCATATAAAAGTATTATTCAAATATTTTTTACATTTTATGTGATTTTTTAAATATTGTTATACATGTAAATCTCTGATCCATTTGGAGCTTATGCTAGTATATGATGTAAGCTTTCCAAATATATGGTTTTCCAGATGGCTATAAAATTATTCCAACATTATTTATTGAAATTATATCTTTTCACCACAAAATTGAGATGTCACATCATTTTATATTAATTTGTTTTTCTAGATTTTCTTTGTTATATACATGGGTCCTTCTATTTATGTACCAATGCTGGTTTTTTTGTTGTTTCGTAACTTTTAATAGCAGGTAAGACAAGTTAGCCAACATTGATCTTCTATTTAGTATTTTCTTACTGTTTTTACATGATCTTTTTCCAGTGATTTGTTTCCAGTCTTCCCATCCCCACTATCACCATTAAAACAGTTACTTTTATATAGTTATCCCTACATATGTCATGCCAACTGAATTGCCTGCTCATCTGCCATAAATTCTAATTGGTTTTTCTTTGTATATAAATAAATGTCATAATATTTTATAGTCCATGTTATTGTTGTGAATGGAACTTTAATTTTTTGTGGTTATTGGCATTAGTTATGAATGCACACTAATATTTTGAGTAGCAGTAACTGTAGTTTTAGTGCCAATAGTTATTTTGTTTTTAAAAGTTGTGATGTGCATCAGATTATATAGCATGAGAGTTATCTATTTGAAGTGATTTTCCTTAAAATATTCTGAGCTTAATGCCTTTCTTGCTGTAATCTTTTGATAAAAATTACAATAATTTCCAAGTTTATCACGATGGTAACATTTTTTCCTGGTTTTGAGATAATATTGTTATTGCATATTTTTGTAGAAATCATCCATATTATATATTTTTCAAATTTATTTTCATGGTTCTATATTCCATTTTGCTATGGATTTTCTTTCTGGTTTTGTTTAATATCCCCAGTTACGGTGCATGTGCAATGAAATTGGCTCAATTCTTCTGTTTCAGAGGAACTGTAAATTTATACAGACTCCTTTTTTAAAGCAGTTCACTAATAAGTATCTGAAACCATAAACATATTCATATTATTTGAAAAAGTAATACCATTTCTGGGAAGTGATCCCAAAGTAATAAACCAATGCAAGTGAAAAAACATAGAAGTAGAGATGTTCATTTCTCCATTACATATTATAGTAAAAAGTCAGAAACAATATAAAATATGACAGTCACAAAACTTGCAACATGTTTTCTTATGAAATGAATGAGATAACATTTACATAGGGACTGGGAACTCTATAGGGAGATAAATCCTTCCAGAATTAGGAACTAGACAAAATGCTCTAGCCCCAGGAAGTGCCCTAGTCATTAGATGGAGATGCGCTTTGATTATAGCAAAGTGTTTGCTTTTTGGTTGTCTCTCAGCTGAACCACCGCTGGACACCACTGTACGTCACTACACTAAAAGATTCTCACTAACATCTCTTTTAGACTTTCTAGCGCAAGTAGCTCTTTTTAAGTATGTTTTCAATGGAATATGCACAAAGAGGGAGTCATCCTTCATTTGGTAAACGTCACCATGCAACTTAGTCATCTTTGGCCTTCCAGTGCCTTATTTAAAGCAGAAATGGATGGAGATGAGTGGAAAGCTATTATCACAATATTCATAGAAGGTATCAACAGGCTGTGGCAGAGACACACTTATTAGAATCTAAGCTAGACCCTGTGGGCCCTCCTTCAATACCTTTTAACAGGACAATTGTGGGATTGAGTTAAAATGAATATCAGGTCAATACTGTAAAAGATATTCAAAACTGGAGAAACACAAGTTTTAGAGATTAGGGAACTTGCCCGATGTCACATAGCTAAGAAAAGATAAAATAATATTTGAACCCATCTTCTCTGCAAAGAACGTGACAGATAGCTATTTATATATCACTCTAAAGTTTCTCTTCAGAGAAAGAAGCCCAATAGTGGCTATGAGGTGGGAGTGGAGAAAGCCAACAGAGCTGATGACCTTGCCTCTGAAAAATTACATCCTATTTCAGAGTGCAAAAGAATATTTAGGGTAAGACATTCCTTTTTCTTTCTTATTTTCTTACTACTAATAGATTTTGAATAAATTTACACTAATGGTTGATTGATTCTCTGTGTCATTGAATTTCAACATTTTGCCTTTGTGGATAGCAGAGGTTATATTTTCTGTTATACTCATCTTGTTTCTATATATTTAAGAACTTTTTTTCCATTTCATTTGATGTCTTTGGAAAATTGCATTCAATTTTATGTGTGACTTTCTTGATCTCACACTTACAAGACAGCGATTTCCTTACACAACTTGGTTCTTTGAACTTCTATTTTGTTTGGCATACTCATTTTTGTTTCAACTCCATGAGCATTTCTTTGTGTAGTCATGTGAATTTCTCCTTTTCTGTAAATATTTCCATCAAACTCTTTTTCAAACAATATGTATCAATATATTAGGAGATTTGTATATATCCATATATAGAGATCAATAAATAGACATAAATGTGTGTGTGTCTATATATGTGTGTTTTTGTGTGTGTGTGTGAGACTGGTAACTAGTGATTGTAGCCATATTGCACATAGTAAAAATAGTTTAACCATATTCAAACTGCAGTAAATTATCAGAATACAAATGTAAAACTTAGGAAGCAATAAGCTTTCCAATTCAGAATTATAATTTATGTATGTCGTAATGACTGAAAGACTTTTATGATTGCAGCTTTCTGGTGACATTTATATTTTCTTTGTATTCAAAATATCCAAAATAGTATCCAAAAAGTAACACTCTTTATGCTTATTATTTGTTCTCCAAATTATAGTATGCATTGTACATTCCTCTATTGTTTTCAGGAAAGAGTGCATTGTCTGCCCCAATGGATTTTAAACTCTTAAGTATTTAGTAAGTACTGTGCCTTGTACTCTATTTTTATCACATATTCTGCACACATACCAAGTAGGTGTTAAATGAATAGTTATTCATTCTTAAATTAAAGTATATAATTAATCAGAAAATTGCATTTACCAACCATGTTTAACATTTAAGAGCATATTATATGTAATACTACCTTATACTTGAGTTGGTTATAACTTCTACCTTTGTTGAAAGTATATTCTTATTATCATGACCATTTATAGCATCATTATAATAAGGCGTATTATTTAGGCGTGTTAAGGAAATGTAAGATGTGCTGTAAGTGTGTTACTTCTAATTCAGCATTGTTTAATGAAAGGCTATTACTAGGTAGCTTATCTATTACTTTGCATTATCTAACACTCTGAACATTTCATCAGTAAAATGTGTTTGCTTAATAATAAGGATACATACTCTGGGATATGCATTAGATCACTGTTTACATTTGCATTCTTTTTCTACAGCTTTCTAGCTCAGGCTTTCTCCATAAATATGTTTATTTCATGGTGAAGAATAGGAAATATTTATGCATTTGAATTTCTCTCAATACTTTAACACTTTCTCAATTTTAAGCAATAGATTATTTTATCTTTTAAATAATCAGGATGGAATGATTTCCAAAATATTTATTGATGAAAACAATTTGCAGTGTATCTGAAAAAAAGGAAATGTGAAAGCAATCTAAAAAACTATCTATTGGGGACATGGGAATAATACAAAAAATTCTAATGCAAAAGGAGACTTCTGAAAGATGTTCTTCGTGATATAAGGATTGAAAGGCAAGGTTCCTAAATAATCATTTTAAGTAATCAAGTGAAGTCGGGCTTAAGAAAATAGGTAATAGTATAAAAGAGGTTAAAGTTTACAGACAAAGTGGCAAAGAGAATGAGCTGCTGTCTGTATTCTCCGAAATCAGCTTTATAAAAAAAAGAGAAATTACAGGGAAGATTGGATGTAAGAAATGACATAAAATTTTTGAGAAACTCCTGGGCAAAAGAAAGAGTATCATGAACTCATAGGAGGGAAGAAGGTATCACCTTGGTAAGAGAATACTTTAGGGGAATGATTTAGGTCCTACTGTTGTCACCCCCTTAAATTATTTGGGAAAGCCTTTGACTGACCTATCACAACAGAAATGACCAGCATCAGCCCAGGCTGCTCAGTGTGAATGGGATAATGCTGGGTTGGCACAAAATCTTTTTGAGATGAGGAGCTGTAAAAAGAGGTGTGACTGACCACTTGATGTCAGGCATTCGTAACTCCCTCTGCTGTTTTTGACCCTGGAAAGGGTGCATTAAACTATGGAAATTAGAGAGTATGTTTTCTTTGTGTTCAAAGGTGCCTCATTAACAGAATTGCTGCCTGGTGAAGAAATAAGAAGTAGAGGTGAACATCAGCCCTCTTCCTAAACCCATTGAGAAGGCCCCAAAGTTTCAGATAACCTTTAGCTTTTCCAGTAGACACTACTAGACAGGAAAATTGATACTATGAACAATTCAGTTTGTTTGCCAAAATAACTGCATACCTTACAATTTCAACCACAATAAAATAAAGACAAATAAGTCACAGTTACAACATGAACCAGAATTATTAGAATAGAAATTAAAATAATTGTAACAAACATCTTTCAAAAACATAATGAAGGACGTTAGTAATATGAAGCAGAATCAGAAAGCCATAAAAAGAACCATGTGGAAGAGATTCTGGGAAGAAGGTGGCATGGGAGGACTCCGAACTCACCTCCATCCCACGGATACCACAAATCTACAACTACCTGTGCAACAATCACCTCAGAGCGGGAACTGGAAACTGGATAAAAAGAACCCCCACAACAAAGGACAGCTCTGACAGGGGTGGAAGAGGCAGAAATATACCTCTGCTGCAGGAAAAACCACATCCTAGCTGCCGCACTTCATGGCTGGGAGCAATCTTAAAGGTACGAAGCTTTTCCTGGAGGAGCAGGGGATCTGAACTGGAGATCTATGCCTCAACAGGCACCCCAGCTTTTGAAGTCAGTACAATTGAGATGAGTTCCCATAATACCTGGCTGTGCTAGCTTTTAAAAACCAACTGAGAACACCCCCAGAAAAATCATCACCAACAAAAAACACCCGAAAGAAAGGTGAATACTCCTTTGGTAAAAGATACACACTTGCTAAGCTCTGAGTGCATCTCAGAGAGGTGGGAGGTGGCTTGGCCCACTTCCCTAGGGACTGAGACACTGCCGGCAACCACTCTTGTGAACTAGTGCAGTCGTGCTGACACAGATGCTGGCAGACACCACTGGATTCCTTCTTCTGGGCTGTTAGCACAGGGGTTTGCCCCATCTGTTAGAGCACTCAATACAGCGTAGCCAGGGCAGGCACCCTGCCCTAGGGACTGGCTCCACCCACCAACAAGCCCCTGGGGAACTTGTGGACCTGTGTAGGTGGGGTGTGTGGGATCTCTGCAGTGGAGCAGGTGGGTCTGCCTCAGCAGGTTATGCACACAGGGTAGGCCTGTGTTGGTGGGGCGTGGGTCTGCACGCAGGTGGTGGGGTGTGTGGGCTGCAGGAGAGCTGTACCTCTGGCCATCTTAAATGGCCACTAAGGGGATCTGCCCTGCCTTCCAGTGCTTGAAATGATTGTGTGCTGCCAGGCCTTGGGCCAGTCCCACCTATCTGCGCCCCTGAGAGAAATGACAGCAACCTTGCTCTGCAGGAAACCTCCCTGAAAACCTGCAGCAATTGTGAGCCCTTGAGCCTAGCAACTAGCCATGCCAACGACTCTCACAGATTACCACTAAAATTTATAGAGAGAATACAGAAAGAAATTACGTGAGGTCTTTGGGAGGTAAACAATATCAGACAGGTTGGGCAGAAAAATCAAAACTTGAGGAATTACCAGCACAGCATGAGTTCCCTATTTTGTTGAGTGTTTCCCTCCTTTATCTTCATGCTTTGACCGGAAGGTGTCCAAACTGAAGAACTGTACAGCAGGCAAGAACAACAGTAACCCATACGAAATCCCTCTTTCTGACTAGAGGACTCAAAAACAGAGCTTCTATGAGGTATAGAGTGGGGAGGAATCCACATTTTTTCCTTTTATTTTCTTTCTTCTCTTCTGGCCCTCCTTGAAGACAAGCTCCAGTCATGAAGCTGCACTGTTAGGAAGCAGCAGCAGTATATACACCCAAAACTCTGAGACACAGTTCTATCCCACTGGTCAGAGGAGCCAGAAGAAGGACTATTGCTATTCTAAGAGTGTGGCAAGAATCTTTGTTGATTTTTTTTTCTCTCTTTCCTCTCCCATCTCTTTGTCAAAAGGATGGCCCAAATTATACTGAACTGTGCAAAAACATAGAGGACTAAAACTTGGAGGGAATATATCATTCTTACCAGAGAAACCAGTAAAGGGGCTCCTGGGAATCAATGTTGGGGGAAAATCCTCCATGTCAGGGCTGAAGCAAGGGACCACTAATTCTGTGAGTACACTGACAAAAGTCCTGAGTGGACATTCAACCTGCACATGTGCAAACAGACACAGAGATGCATAGTAAAGATTTGTTTTCTTTGAGGAAGATTAGCCCTGAGCTAACTGTTGCCAATCCTCCTCTTTTTTGCTGAAGAAGCCTGGCCCTGAGTTAACATCCATGCCCATCTTCCTCTACTTTATATGTGGGACGCCTACCACAGCATGGCGTGCCAAGCAGTGCCATGTCCGCACCCGGTATCCGAACTGGCAAACCCCGGGCTACTGAGAAGCAGAATGTGTGAACTTAACCGCTGTGCCACCGCACCTGCCCCAATGCATAGCAAAGATTTTCAGAACTAAACTGTAGGATAAACTGCTGACCAAGTCCAGACCCCGATGGGGCAAGGATATGGAAAATCTAAAAAGTATGACAAAGGCTTTGAAAACTATACTGACATTGGAAACATTGAACAAAAATAGCAAGATAAAACTCACTTTTTATCAACGTAACTGGGTCAATGTCCTGTATAAACAAAACAAAAAACATTCTCCAAAGGACTGGCGAATTTAGGAATCAGATTCTCACAATTAAAAATTAGTTGACATATCAAAGAAAAGGAAAGGAAAGAACAACCAAGCAGAACCCATGAAAATGTGAGCTATTTTCAAAAGAAAAGAAATTCAAAAGGAGACAAACGTGAGATGACATAGATGCTGGAATTACCACAAAAGACTTTAACTATTATAACTATGCTCCATGAATTAAAAATGAATTAAAAATGAAAAGTGAAATTAATGGAAAGATAGAAATTCTCACAATAGAAATAGAGGCTCTAAAAGAGATGAAATTGATATTTTAGAACTAAAAAATAAACACCAGAATAAGAAGTTCATTTGATGGGCTCAATAACAGAACGGAGATGAGAGAAGAAAGAGTCAGTGAACTAGAGGAAAGGTAAATAGCAATCACGCAATTTTAAGACAACACAAAATTGACAGAAAATTAACAGAGCCTCAGGGTCTTGTTAGATAATAATTAAGTAATTTCTGTCACTGGAGTCCCAAAAGTAGGTGGGAAAGACTTTATTGCTTAGAAAATCTGTGGAGAAATAATGATTGAAACTTCTCACTTTTGATGAAAGACATGAATTTATAGAACCAAGAAGTTCAACAAACTCCAAACAGAATATACTTAAAGAACACCACACAGAGACAGATTATAATAAAATTTCAGAAAAACAAACATAAATAAAAAAATTCTCAAATACAGTAAGAGAAAATTGACAGATTATATATTGGAGAACAATTCAAATAACTGCAGATTTTTCATCAGAAATCATGGAAGTCAGAGGACAATACAAGAATATCTTCTAAAGGGCTGAAATCAAAGACATATCAATCCCCAATTTTATATTCAGTAAAAATATGACAGCAAAATTTAGACTTTCTTTTTCTTTTTTTGTGAGGAAGATTGGTCCTGAGCTAACATCTGTTGCCAATCTTCCTCTATTTTATGTGGGATGCTGCCACAATGTGGCTTGGTGAGTGGCATTATGTCTGCACCCAGGATCCAAAGCCGTGAACCCCAGGCTTCCAAAGTGGACTGCATGAACTTAACCACTGTGCAACCAGGCTGGCCCCAAGACATTCCCATATAAATAAAACTAAGAGAATTTGTCACTAGCAGACCTCCTCTAAAAGAAATACTGAGGGAATTAAAGAATATGATCCAGAAGGAAAGTTGAACTTCAAGAATAAATGAAGAGCAACAGAAATGGTAAGCCTTTGGGAAAATAGGATAGATTATTTCTCTTCTGTTAAGTTCACAGTATATGTATGATTATTGAAAACAAAACATAACGTTTTATGAGGTTTTGAATGCAGATACAAAAAATACAACGACTACAATATAAAAGGGGGGAAGAGAACTGTACGTGACTAATGTTTCTAAATGTTATACGTTAGAAGTGATACAGTACTAACTTTATGAGTTTGTGAAAGGTTAGGTATGAATATTTTAATTCCCTAGAGCCACTAAGGCATATTTTAAAGGTATATAATACAAATATCCAATAATGAAACTAAAATGAAATGCTAAAAAAAAAAATCAGGGACTCTAAAAGAATGTAGGAAACTTGGAACAAAGAAAAGACAAAGGAGACAAATATAAAATAAATAATGAAATTTTAGATCTAAATCCCAACATATCAAAAATTACATTATGTTAAATGTATATTGTCTAGACATATCGATTAAAAGATAGATTATAAAATTGACTCTATGGACCCCTACTTTATGCTACCAATAAGAATCTATTTTAAATAAAATTATATCAACAGGTAAAAAGGCAGAAGGATGGAAAAAGACATACCAAGTGATATAATTTTTTAAAAAGCTGGAGAGGCTATATTAATGTCATAACAAAGCAGAATTCAGATCAAGAAAAATTACCAGTGAAGAGAAATATTTATGATAAAAGGATCAATTCACCAAGAACATTAACAATTCTGACCAACTATGGAACTATCAAAAGAGCTTCAGTATAGAGAAGTAACTGACAGATGTGAAATGAAAAAAAACAAAACCAAAATTACGCTTGGTCACTTGATTCTTCTATCTTTAATTGATAGAATGAGTAGATAGAAAATCAGTAAAGATATAGAATATATATACAATACTATTGACTCACTTGACCTAATTGCCATTTATGGAACATTCTATCCAACAATAGCAGAATACACCTCGCTGAGGGTTTGATTTGTTTTTTATTTTATTTTATTTTATTTTATTTTGCTCAGGACGATTCTCCCTGAGCTAACATCTGTTGCCAATCCTCCTCCTTTTGCTTGAGGAAGATTCTCTCTGAGCTAACATCTGTGCCAATCTTCTTCTATTTTGTATGTGGGTCACCGCCACAGCATGGATGCCAATGAGTGGCATGAGTCTGTGCCCAGGAACTGAACTCTGACTGCCAAAGCTGAGTGTGCCAAACTTAACCACTAGGCCATGGAGCCAGTCCTCTATTTGTTTATTTTTTAAAGAAAGCATTATTGGGGATATAATGGGGCTGATAACAAATCAGCCACAAAGAGATTTTTGAAAAATTAAAACAAAGATAATTGCAAAAATAATGGTAATAAATTTCCCATTCTTAAAGAAAATAGAAAAATAGACTTAAATCCTAAATAAGAGAGAAGATGAAATCCCTAGGCATATTATAGCATCACTTAAGAAAAAAGAAAGATGTGACAGAGAGAAAGAGAAAAAAATTGTCCACCTAGGAAGAGGAATAATATTGCTTATAATTCTTAAGAGCAAAACTGGATGTTAGAAGATAGAACAATACAAGAGTCTTTCTGCTTAATATTCTTGAGTATTGCTGGAAGAAAAAAACCCTAAACATAGATCTTTAAGTACAACCACAATTTTGTGCATATTAAAATATACATAGGCACACAAAGCTCCAGAATGCAATGTCCAACACTAGGTTATGCAGCTGTAGGAAATGTCTAATAATGTAAACCAGAGGAAAAGATTGGAAGTAACTGTTCTGTTAGTCGGTCTCAGTAATTGTTAGCTGCATTTCTCAAATTACTACATAAGATATGAGCTCAGGCTAGGATTTGCTAGTTTCAAAACGCAAAAGAAATGAAAGGAAATAGAAGATAGAATATGTGCCTTGAAGAGATGGAAAAACTGAAAGCTTCTGGACCCCAAACAGCAGGAAATTCAATTAAAAAAAAATATGTATTTAAATGGCAAAGTCCCTTTGGTACCTCTCAACTAATGACAGAAATGTAATCCCATCATTAAAGATCAGATTAAGAGTTTGCCTTCCCACTCAAGCCAATTGTTTCAAATGGCCATCCTTAAACTGAGGGCTATGGATAAGGAAGGAAAGAAATAAGTGAGATTTAAGGGCTCTATCTAGGGAAGAACTTTAGTTATAGTTACTGACTCATGACACTGACTGTAAGCACACAGTTCAGAAGTCTATTTCTTTTTTTGAAAGAATTATACTGATAAAGAAAGAACTAACCTGATCTAAAGACAGTTCAAATATTTAAATATCAAAAAACACTCAGGCCCTCTCAATGTCCCTGGCAGGAGGAGGGTGTTATTAACATTGCAGCCCTCAAGGAGGACAGATTTCCCAATATTCCCTTAATAGGTGGTCATGAAGGATAATGAACAAGGAAGAATATCTCAGAGGGTGGAGCCAGTGACTACAGAGGACAGGGCCAATTGCAAGGGTGTTCAAGCTATGCAGCTACCAAGGTCCCAAGGATTGGTTTAATGCTCTTCTCTCACAATCTTGAAATTTATCATAATTTTTAAACTTGCATTTTGTAAATGATGTCTGACGTGACAACCACGTGAGCAGAGGAGTTAGACACAATATGTGTTTTGCAGTCCCTGGCATACATTATTTGAAATGGTCCTAAAGCTCAGAATTCCAGTGGACTCAGGATTTGTGGGAATTCAACGAAACTCAAAAGCAGGGCCAACTATACAGTTTGCTGGACCCAATGCAAAATGCAAATGCAAGTCTCCTTATTCAAGGTAAACACGTTACTTTTATTACTGAGAAAACAAGGGCACTAACAGTCCCCAAAAATCATGCTTTCCATTTAAAGCAGAATTTACCTCAAATGCGGAAAGTAAGTAAAGGCATTCCAAGAAACAGGAATGACCAAGGTATTCTCTCGTATCCTTTCTGGCTCTTGTTAATTCCCTCTATTAGCCAAACACATACACTGAAAACAATGACATGAAAGGAAGAAAGGGAAATGATATTTTATTGTAGTACAGTATTAGAGATGCTCCACTGAATCTTAGTTACTGTTTTATTTAATAAAGTAGAAATATGTGATATAACCTAATTCCCTCCAAAAATGCCAAATTCCACAAATGTCTGTTCAAAAAGCCCATGAGAGAATCATCGCATGCTAAATTTTTCTATTGCTATTTTTGCAAAAGTTATATTTAAAAGTTATACTTAAGTTAGTGCTATTTATAATAATCTCACATCATTTGAGTGAGAATACTGAGACCCAAGAGGTTATCTTACTAAAAAAATATGATACAAGCAAATTTGTACACAAAATCAAGTCTAGCGATTATCAGTTCGACCTTTTTCCACACAAGATAATTTTCCATGTCATATCACGAATGATTTATTTATTTGCAAATGATTGTATATTCCTGGGACACGGAGAGTCTCTCCCTGGTGAGAATATAGAATAAGTCTTAGAGAGACAATGAGAAGAGAGAGAGCAAGTTGATAATATAATCACATTCATCAGTATTATTAAAACATTTTGTAATGCATACATAAAACGAAAATAAAGGGCAATCTTTTTCTTCTGTTATATTTCTTGAATGGATAATGAAATTCATTTAAACTATATGTGAAAAATAATATTTCAACTTAAGGCAATAAAAGAGGGACTTGACTGACATGTATATGTACTCCCCAGGAATAATTCCTGAAGAAAAGAGATAAAATGCATAATTTTATTTACATACTAAAGAGTGATTCTAATTTTAACTAATTATTTTCAATAGACTACATTTCTTCTACATAAAGACGTTAACTGATAAGATCTGATTTCTTGTAACTTTAGTGCGAAGATTGGTTTGCAACTGAAAATGTGGCACATATTTCTGTGCTTTTGTGCATTGTTTGTACTTATTCCTTTTTTCAAAATAAATTTTAATTGTATAAAAATAAAATAGCATTATTTACAAAAGAACAAAATACTGATATTGCTAAAGCATATTTTGACGAACACTACCAATCCTCTTGACCCCAACCTTTGTCCCCAATCTATTCATTGTTGCTAACTGTGATATATATCTATAGGTAATTTTCTATCTTTAAAATATGTACTTGAAGATCTCTTCTCCTGTGCATTGTTGGTTGGTCAGTTAATGGACATATTTGATTAACTCCTGGAATTATAATAGATATACAAACCTCAATTATTTTATATTAAATTAATTTAAACCTTATAATATTTATATTTTTGATATGCATGCATATTATTACTACCTGACTGGATCAGATGTCTTTCTTTCTCCATAATAATCTCTCTAACGTATTGTAAACGATTTCCAGCTTTGGTGTCTTTAAAGCACATGGAAAATCTTTAAACAATTGCAAAGCAGTTTGAGTGAAAAATCCAAAGTTTTTAATAAGTTTGTTATAAGGCTTTTTTTGTGATAATGTTATTCTTTTCAATTTAAATTGTTTTTATAGAAATATTTTCTTTGTTCTCATATTTCCTTGATTTCCGTAAAACAAATTAGATAAATTCAACAAAAAGTAAAACTTATAATCAATTTAAGAATGAAAACAAATTTGTATGAACAGCTTGGGAAACCATCACAATGAGCCTTGATAAGCAAAAGGTAAGAAAAGAAGTATATGATAATATGGGAAATTGCTTTTAGATATACTTGGCACATCAAAACAAAAATAAATGTGATTTCAAAGATATGCAGCCACAGGTCTTATATATATGCTTGTAGAATAGGAATTTTTATTACCAGACTTGAATACAATTTTCATTACACAAATAAAATTGAAGTCACACACATAAAAGAATGCAGAAATCCCACTTCTAGATATATACTCTAAATACTCAAAAGAAAAAATGAACAAATGGGACTACATCAAACTGAAAACTTTCTGCACAGCAAAGGAAACCATCAACAAAACGAAAAGACAACCTAGCAATTGGGAGAAGATATTTGCAAACCACATATCAGATAAGGGGTTAATATCCAAAATATACAAAGAACTCATACAGCTCAACAACAAAAAAACCAACAATCCAATTAGAAAATGGGCAAAAGATCTGCACAGAGATTTCCCCAAAGAAGAAATACAGATGGCCAACAGGCATATGAAAAGATGCTCAACATCATTAGCTATCAGGGAAATGCAAATCAAAACTACAATGAGGTATCACCTCACTCCGGTCAGAATGGCTATAATTAACAAGACAGGAAACAACAAATGTTGGAGAGGGTGTGGAGAGAAGGGAACCCTTGTTCACTGCTGGTGGCAGTGCAAACTGGTGCAGCCACTATGGAAAGCAGTTTGGAGTATCCTCAGAAAATTAAGGATAGATCTACAATATGATCCAGCTATTCCACTGCTGGGTATTTATCCAAACAACTTGAAAACACAAAGGCATAAAGATACTTGCACCCCTATGTTCATTGCGGCATTATACACAATAGCCAAGACTTGGAAGCAACCTAGGTGCCCATCAAGGGACGAATGGATAAAGAAGATGTGGTGTTTATACATGATGGACTACTACTCAGCCATAAGAAATGACGAAATCCAGCCATTTGTGACAACATGGATGGACATTGAGGGTATTATGCTGAGTGAAATAAGTCAGAGGGAGAAAGTCAAATACCATATAATCTCACTCATAAGTAGAAGATAAAAACGACAAAAAAAAAAACAAACACATAGCATTGGAGATTGGACTGGTGGTTGCCATTGGCAAAGGGGGGAGGGGGGAGGGCAAAAGGGGTGATTAGGGTCACATGTGAGGGGGTGCACTATAATTAGTGTTCGGGTGGTGAACATGATGTAATGTATCCAGAATTTGACATATGATGTACATCTGAAAAAATAAAAATTAAAAAAAGAAATATAAAAAAATGAATACATAAATACTCAAAAGGAAAGATGCTCATTAACAGCATTTTTTAGTAATAGCAAAACCAGTGCCTAACACAAATATTCGTTACCATGAAAATGAACTAGCAAAGTGTAATATATTAAAATGAAATCTATAGTAGTAAAAAGAATGAACAATAGCACCATTCATCAACTTAAAGTGATATGTTAACATAGTATTAAGCAAACTCATAGTTATAGAATACATTCTGTGTGTTTCTATTTATGTAAAGTTCAAATCTTACAAAGCTAAGCAGTATATTGTTCAGAAATGTGATGGTAATATAATGATTAAAAATAAAAAAATAAAAAATGAAAACTGAGTCATAACTATAAAAACATCATAGATAAATATAATAAACTGAATTATGAAATATGCCAAATATAAAAACCTAGATGACATTGATACATTACTAGACATATACACATATTTCCAAAATTAGCACAAGAAATAGAGATATTTAATAGATCAGACAAATAATTATCAAACACTTAGAAGTGATGGACAATCTTTAATATCTACTCAAATAAATATTTGTTTTCTTTTTTTCTTGAGATAAATTCCAAATAAGAGAATCAATTATATTTTCAGACATCAAATGTATAATGATAGAAAAGGACACTCATTATGTTCACAAGTGTCAGAAAACAAACATTTCTCTTTTGCTGATAGAACATACATATTTCAAAGTTTCTGGAGGAGTAGTTGGTTAATGCATCAAAACTATCAAATATATGCAATAAGATTTCTCTTGTATGAATCTCTACACCAAGGGAATAATTATATAAAAGTTGTAACATATATACTGTGACGTTTATTGTATTGTTTTATATAGCATCAAAATCTAGAAACAAAAAAATTGTAAATAAATGTTGATACAGCATTAAAATAGAAAATTTTTATCCTTTAAAAGATTTATACAGTCCAACATAAACAGTTTGGCATTCAAAATATTTAGAAATGTTGGCTGTTGTGCGCAACCAGTATGTCTATAATAGAACTTACTAGAACTTTTACTCTTTATTCAATCAAAGATCATTCAATAAGATCATCTTAAAATTTTAAAGATAATTTGTTTTAAATATCAGTGGAAATATGATAAAAACTACACTATCAAAATATAAGGTAATTATGAAACTTTGTGGTAAAATATGCCACCTTATAAGTATCAAATATGCAGAAGTATTTTCAATATACATACAAATAGAGATTTAGAATATAAAATATGTTTTTAAAAATGTTCGTACTTATTAATAAGTAAAGGCTGGAAATCCAGAAGAAAACATGAAAATCTGCAGTTCACAGGAGAGAGCATCTAAGTCATTAGTATCTAAAATAGTGTTGCACATTTGTTTTAGTGTATATTACCTTATTATTATTGAATTATTATTACTATTGAATTTCAGTGTTTTTTGACATGTCAATAAGCCATTTTTGTTTAATTTTCTCTGAAATGCCAGTTCAGGAGTTGTGAAAATTTTCTATTGGCTTATTCGTCATTTTATTATTGGTTCATAAATCTCTCTAAATATCTTTTTAAATTTTATATTTTGCAAATATTTTCCCCAGTTTGTAGCTATTTTGAAAAGATTTTTACAAACAGACATGCTACTTTGTAAATTTAGTTAAATTTGCCACTCATATAAGTGATTTTAGTACATTGTTTTTAAAATTCATCCCAACCTACAGTAACAAGACATCCTCTTTTATTTTTGTGAAAGATATTTAAATCTTGCTGTTCATACTTGTCTTTAATGCACAGAGATGGTTTTCTAAAGATATCACATGAGATAGATGTCCTATTGATTATTTTCCATAGTCAGAACAAGTGTTCCCAGCAACATTTGCTTAATATTTTATCCCGTCTCCATTGACCAGTAATACTTCCTGACATAATAACATGTATAAGAATTAGGACACAATTCTCTATGCATTTGTCATATTTTTTCATATCCTCTGAGAAGACGTACTGACAGCCTTTGCCTGACTATCTTTTCAAGAATTTTTTATAGCAAATAGCCTTAATAGATAGACATAGTGTGTCCCTCTGAGGAAGAGGAAAGTTTTGTTGTTTCTGTTGTTGCTGCTGTCTATAACGTTAATGATAATGTCTCCCACCCCCAGGGCAAAGTTTGGACAAATTAGCTAGCAGCCACCTTTAAAAGCTTAAGGTTCTTTAGCTGTGAAACAAACCACTGAGTGTGCAGCATCCAATATGGGCTCTTCCAAGTGACCCTGGTGAGATTTGGGAGACAAGGGGAACCGATGTCATCATTAAGCTCATGCTACCTTGTGTTCCATGAATAAGAAAGTATTTTGTCTTTGACCCGAGTCTCATGTCTTCTGCTGGTATACACGAAACTGGAGCCACCTAAATTAAGAGTTTGCCCATAAGGTAAAATGTCAGACCCTTCACACAGTTCTTCACACTAAATCCTCATCAAAAATGGGTAAGAATTAGAAAAGAAAAAGTTCAGCTATGTTTTTCAAGCTACAAAAAAAAAAAGCCAAAGAAACAAAAACATGAAATTAACAGGAATCTCATACATCTGGAACAAAATGTTCAACAGTAATTGTGTACAACATCTTAGTCTTTGATTGGCTTTGTCATTAAAATGACACACTTACAAATCATGAAACCATCTGATTGGATAATCAGTGCTACTTACACGGTTCTCAACATTTCAGAATAGTGGCTTGATGAGTTAAAATACACTCATCCCCATAGAGAATTAGCCCCTCAAACTTCTAACCACAAACAAATTATGTACATGCTTTGCATTTCTCATTCTACTTCATCTTATTTTCCTTCTCAGAATATATGACTTTTCAGTTTGTGTATTAACAAGCAGATATTGAAACCTGGTCAACATAAAGTGCACAGTGCTAAGCCAAAAGTGGTTGGAGGAGAACCTACAAGAAGAATAAGATGTACTTAAAGACAAAAAAGAGGTTGAAAAAAAAAGTAGGCATGAGAAAGTATATAAATTCAAACGAATTTTAAGGGGAAATATTAAAGACTACTAATAAAAATGACGATCAAATATGGTAATAGCTTGTGGAAGGACAAAACTTCTGACACCAAAAGTGTGAGTGTTTTTCCCCACATCAACCAATTCTCCTACTCTTCAGACAACAACTGGGTATCCTATAATTCAATCATGACACTAACTACCCAGAGTTAGCATAGACCCCATGGGTTAAGAGCTCCATCCTGCAAGACTGCCCCCTACTTCAGACACCAGTCACAAGTCCCAGGTTGTCACCTGTACTTCTGCCCAACTAGATATAAATTGGGGGTTCTCACAACTCCCTTGTCAGGTTCAATATTTGTTGTGAATTCACGGAACTCAGGGAAACAATTACTTATGTTTACTAGTTTATTACAGAGGATATGGTAAAGGATACAGATGAATAGCTACACAGGGCAAGATCTGGAAGAGTCCCGTGGAGTTCAGGAGCATCACCTTCCCCAGTGCACCAACCAGAAGGTCTGGAACACTGTAACTCAGAGATTTTTATGGTGGTTTCATCATAGAGATGATCGATTATTAACTCAATTTCTGGCTCCTCTCCCTTCCCTAGAGGATGGGAGGTGGGACTGAAAGTTCGAGGCTTCTAATCATAGCTTGTTCTTTCTCGTGACCAGCTGGCTCCCTTTTGAAACTATCCAGGACACCACCAAGAGTTGCTTCATTAGAACAAAAGATATTCCTATGACCCAGGAAATTCCAAGGGATTTAAGAGCTCTGTATGAGGAACTGTGGTCAATGGTCAAATATTAGAACAAAAGATGCTCCTAGCATCCCTGTCTCTCAGGAAATTACAAGGGTTTTAGAAGCTCTGTAACAGGAAGTAGGGGCAGAGACCAAACATATATTTCATATATATATATATATAGGTTCAAGACAAAGAATGTCTCTTATTTAAGAATTTAAACAATATGACTTTAATGAGTATTTTACCTGTAGAATTATAATATTCAATTGCCATAATCACTCATTTGTAGGTACTATTATTATTCTTACTTTTGCAAATAAGGAAATTAAAGCACAGAGGCTTTAAGTTATCTGTCCACACATGGAAAGTGCCTGAACCAGAATTCCAAGTCAAGGAGTCTGACTCTAGAATTTACAATTTTTAACATTCTACCGACATTAATGTAATGATATCTGCAATATTTTGGATAAGAATACTTCTGGAATATTTTATATGTAATGAATTGATTCTTTAGACATGTGGCTTTTCATGGTTCTATTCTGCATCACCATACAGAGATGCTTGTTTATCCTCTTGAACAGAGAAGAATTATAATTTTAAAAAGTAGAAAGTTTGCCAGAGTATTAATAATTTCCTTCCAGCACTGTAAAACTTGACTCTAACGAAATTGTTTTGATCTATGTGTTATGTTTATTACTTTACAAAGAAGGAGCACTTCTGAGAACATCGGAGAATGCTAATTTAATTTGGGTATACCGCAAAGATATAAATGAGTTTGTAGATTGAAACAAATTTATGTCTGGAAGATTCATTAAAAGTAATTTATTATGTTTACTTCTTAACGAATTGTATTAATAGTAATAATTATGTATCCTACAGTGCTATGATCAATGACAGTTCATTATTTTCTATAAAGCAATTTGAGTGAAAGCAGCAGATCAAAATGTTCATATTGATGTAAAAAGTGATTTTAACAAATTAATGTTCATATGTTTAAAAATATAAACGCTTACATGCTACCATGTAAAGAGTATAAATGTGAGAATAGAATATGTGTTTTTCCACCCACTGGCTTAGTCTTCCAAATTTCTAATGAAATCATCAAGAAATACAAAATAAGTGAAAGTCTCTATCTACAAAATATACTAAATTCCACCCACAAATTTGATATTTAAAAAATTACTCCCAGATATAAAACAGGCAAAACCAGCTTGAAAAATTAACTAACTAAAAATGTGTAAAGCAGAATTGAGTACATAATACTCTAAGAATGACCGTATCTGTGGCCTCTACCATCTCTCTGGAGAACAAGCCTAATGAATCAGACTTATCAGAGAAAAAATCTTAATCTTGTAGGAATTCTTGCCAGGTACATGAAAAACCAGTGCATTCAGGACATGAACCTCACTGAAGTGCTATCTAGTCTTACATTTGCTTATATGACTGTGCCGGGCAGCATGGGAGCATTTTCACGGGTTTTTGGTAATGCAGACAACAGTGTTTTAATCTCACCTGCTGTGACATTGCTCTAGCTAATTGCAACAGCTTTGTCATTTCTGAAAAGAAACTCTTAATGCAGAATGATTTTATCTGGCATGGCTACATAGGTATGCAGCGCCTTCCTTGCTGCCCACCAGCCATTAGCCTCATCTGAGGGCAAGACAGATCAAACACACTCAGGCTGGCGGAGAATAAAGATCAGAAGAACTGGGTCTTTGTTAAAGTCATTGGGTGCCAACAAAGAAAGTTTCTTTTAAAGAGTAAACTTTCCAAATTTGATGATGTCCTAGCTCTAAATGTCTTCTATTAATTATTAACGCAAATTGTTTTGGGGTTTTCTGTTATTTGAACTGAGAACATCTGACTATATGTACCAGCCTCTTGTGCTTGTTTCTCTAGAAAGTTTTCTGGTGACCTGACCACATTGACAATATTGTTTCTGGAATGTAGAAAGTTTACGTCTATCACCTGATGTTTATAAACTATAATCTAAGGCTTAAAATCTGTACCTTAATGACATTTTAATTTTTATTCTCAAGATAGCAAAATTTGCAGTACCAAGACATGCTCTTTATTTTTTCCTTTGAGGAAAATTAACCCTGAGCTAACATCCACCACCAATCCTCCTCTTTTTGCTGAGGAAGATTGGCCCTGAGCTGACATCTGTGCCCATCTTCCTCTACTTTATATGTGGGACGCCTGCCACAGCATGACTTGATAAGCAGTGTGTAGGTCCATGCCTGGGATCCAAACCAGTGAACCCAGGATCACTGAAGCAGAGTGCATGAGCTTAACCACTTTGCCACCAGGCTGGCCCAAAGACATGCTCATATATTCCTTGTAACTTCATTGCTCAACTATTTTTTAAATGCCTACATTGCTACAGGGGCAAAACAAGCTATATTAATACTTTTCACATTAGACATTGCAATATCAAGTGAAATAATCACGTTCAATTTAGACTAATCATGAAAATAACTCTGAATTTCCTGGATAAAATCTTGATCTTGCCATTCAGTAGTATGAGATTTATTATACTTATTTTTGTTATTATGCATTTTTTTCTTTAAACAATCTTTCAATCATTCCAATATGGGGTCTTCCCCTTGAACTTTTCTGCGATCTGACACCCATAGGTGAGAGAGGAAAAAAGTTCAAGGTCTTATACTTGTTTCCTACTTTGGATACAGCCTCTGAAACTATCTTCAAATTTTGTGCTATGTCTCTAGAGAAAAGTATACCAGATCCTGGGGCTCTGAAATTGGCCTGACTCCCTCACCAGGGACATCTCTAGCAACATGTTGATTGAGCCCTCCAGAGAATGTCGGCGTCATTGATTCTTAGTCTTGAACATCAGGGAAAATTGAATATATAGGTAAATGATGCAATTAACCTGTGTCCTTTAGCTTGACCCTGACAATTCCACAGCTGAACAGATTTCATCAAACTATACATACTCACTTTTGTTAGTCTCTAATAAGAGAATAATATATAAGTATAACATTGAATATCCTTATAGGACAGACTTTTCTCAGACAAAAATTATGTGTTTCTTACCATTTTTGTCCTTCTGCTGTAGCACAACATCTGAACACCCTATGAACAAGATCAATGAGTGAAACCAATGGATTTGTGGGAATCTGAAATGTTGACCCAGGAGGAGCCAAGAACATAGAGGCATTGGAAAGCCTTTAAACACATGAGGAAAACAAAGGAAAAACAGATAAAATGCTGAGTAGGCCTTTGTATGAGGAAAGAAGAAAGACTCTAGAAGGAATGCATAGCACTATTAAGAGTTCCAGATGTTAGTTCTAAAGTTGATACTTGTTGGTTTCTTACCCTGCTCACTGCCTAGAGTTCTCACTAAAGCATCCAGTTTTTCTTTTGAGTAACATAATCCCCACCCCCCCACCCCCCCCAATGTTTCTATGAGACTTAAAGGACTCCCATTCTCCTAGCCACAGAATTCAGTTCTGAGATGATCATGAGACCCAGTTTAGGCCATGTGGCATTCAGACCATTTTGCTGGGATGCTGAGGGAAGAAGCTTTGTCTAACTCCTTGAGAACGAATGAAATGTTGGAATAGTTGGAATAGTATGTGGATGGGAGTTCAGGAACTGCTACATCTATTTTTACTCATCAGATGAGCTGTCCTAATGGTGAAAGTGACTCACAGAGGAGAAAAATGCCAAAAGCATCACAGAAAACACAGAAATAGAACCAAAGTTCTGAGAATGTGTGAACGTTGAAAATTACATTCAACTAAATTCAATTCTTCCTCTAGGCTTTTAATCTATATGAGCCGATCAATTACCTTTGTATATTATACTTAATTGTATATATATACTTAATTGTATATATATACATATATATTTAAATATTATATATACATGGTCACATTTAACTATAAGATTCTTAAATTATTCAAAGGCCACTACAAAATTGGGACTATCCTAGACTAAAACTGAGACTAGCTCTAGAAGTAGGTGAAAATGTTGAATTCATATTTCTAGTCATTTAATATATGAATAAATAGCATTATGGCATCCTTTAATATAAAATATATATAGTACATATATATTTTATAACCTCATTTATTTTTTGTTCATGTATTTTTTGACAGCCAAAAATTTAAGAAGATAATTTTACTGAGCATTTAAATGTCTCAAACATCTTCTAAATATCTCCACATATTAAATTATTCAATCTTCGTAACAACATTATGAAGTAGATATCTTATTATCTTGATATGACAAGAAAAAAATCCAAGATATTGGTCACCAGCATCCATGAAATTAAATTCATTTATTATGTGCAACAATAGTTTAACTGTGAAAAAAAATTATAGAAGAAAAAGTGTGAAATCACTGTCACAGGTTAAGATTTATGTTTTACCCATTAGTTGAGAATAGCTTTGGTTATTTTCGTCTCACTATTATGGAACTGCAGTGCAAAGAGTTAAGGATACATTTCCCCACTTCACTACCTGTATGCTTTAAATATTCCCCTTTCCCCCAACAGACACCTGCTCTAATATGTTAGGCATGAATAATTGACTATGTATGTTATCTATCTAAGTATATAGTATTTTTTTCCTGTATGTTTGTGTTGTACAGATGCATAAATGATATTAAGCAAAGAAAATACAATAATAATTTCTTTTTCTTCTTCTTTTTACTCAACTTTATGTTTTAAGATCCATCCATATGCTGTGCATGCCTCTAGTTTATACATTTTGTTTGCTACATTATGACGTTATAGGCATCCTACAGATTTTACCTTTGCATTATTTTTTATTTTTATCTTTTAGTAGTCAATCGCTAGGATGGTTCCAATTATCCACTTCCATATACAATGCTATGATAAATATCTTGCAAATATCTCCTAAAAGACATGAGTATGATGTTTTATGAATACGTACAGAAATTTCTCTTTTAATTGCTTATTAATAAGCTTTAGACTCTTCGTATTATCTCTATTTTTTATTCTGTTGACATAAACTTCTTGTATACTGTATGAAGCATTTTTCAGATACTGATTTGTAGATATCTTCTACTCTATCATTCCAGCAGTATTTTTCAGTTGCGTCTTTGATTGAATAACAATATTAAATTTGACCTATTGAGCCCAAATTTTTACTTTTTGACTTTATGATATGTGCTTTTAGATGTTTCATTAAAATCTGTTACCCAACTCAGAGATACAAATATGCTGTCCTTAGTTTCATTCTGTTAACTTTACAGTTTTACTTACAGTTTTACTGTTCCCGTATTGGTCTTTGTATATAATACGAAGATAAGCGGAGATCCAAAGTTATACTTTTCTCCATGAGTCAGTTTTTCCAACACCATCCTTTAAACAATCCATCATTTTGACCAATTTTTGTGATACTTTTTTCATAAAACAGATTCATTTATATGTGATTTATTTCTATTTTTAAGACTTCCATGCTGTTTAACAAGTTGATTTGTTTAATGTGATCCATAACCAAACTGTTTTATCAACATGGCTTCTTTAAAATATCGCATCCTCTCAGGTAGGGAAAGACTTCGAAATTCTTTTTTAAAAGTGATTGGACTATTATTGGGTAAATGCTCTTGTATATGTATTTTAGAATGTGTTTGTTGAGTATTTATTAGAAAAAAATTCATCAGGAATTATAATTTAAACTGCACTGAATTTGTGGCAATTTGAGTAATAACAGTAGGTGACCTGGTCTTAGTCTCAATCTGAAGAAAAATGTGTCTAAAGAGTTCCTAGTAAATATGACATTTGCAAAAAGTTTTCTGGTATTTATAATTTTAAGATAGTTACCTTCTGTTCATTGTGTAAATAGAATAACATTCTTCAAATACTTTTACACATCTATTTAAAAATAAATGAATGGAAAGTACTTGCTGAAATAAGTGCCCTAACGGGGCAGCATGGATTTGGAGTGTTCCATTTCTACACATTTTTTATTATTTGGCCTGGCAGCTCCCTGTAAACCCAAATTGGACAGTCTGTCTTTATTTGATCTGGGTCAGAACTCTCTCAGATTGAAAAGTCTTCACCCCAGGGCACTTGTGAAAAACCATCAGCCACAACTGTTTAATTCTACAACCACTTGAGCCACTGGTAATAGTTGGGACAAATGCGAGAATGACCAAAAAGCTTAAAAGAAAATGTTGGGAAATGGGATGTGCACAGGAGGCTTTGAAAAGCTCTGACATATTCCTGGGAATCTGGAAGGCCGTGTATGGGGTTGTTCATTCGCCTGGGAAGGCCTGGGACTGCCCTTATATCGCGTCTCTGGCTGATCTTGAAACTCCAAAGAGGAGGCTAAGGCACAGCTGAAAATTGAAGGAGCATGAAAGGTGTGCCCCCCCGTGCACAGCAAGCCCCTCAGCAAATGTGGGACACTGATTGGATCACAGGCACTTAAGAAAAAGTTTGTCCACTGATTTGCTGACCACTAAGCTAACAAAAGAGAGATTTCAGTGGCAACACCTGACCCAGAACTCAGACTTTACAGATAAGTTCAGGACATTTACTCACACACATAAAAAAAAGGTAATAAGAACAAGAACAAAAAATAGTACCAAACCCTGTGGAGAGGGAGAAACTTACTTCCACAGTTACCATGTTATATTATTTGAAATGTCCACTTTTCAACAAAAATTATGAGACACGCAAAGAATCACAAAAATATGGTACATGCATAGGGAAAAAAAATGATGAAGAAACTGTCCCTGAGAAAACCCAGGTGTTGGATTCACTTGACAAAGACTTTAATATCATCTAGTATAAATACCTTCCAAGGACTGAAATAAAGCATGTCTAACGAACTAAAGGAAAACATGAGAATTATGTCTCATCAAATATAAAAATTTTTACATGTATTTACATGCTATTTGATACAGAAATTCCTTGGTTCACTGGTTCAGATCCCAGGTGTGGACCTACTCCGCTCATCAGCCATGCTTTGGAGGCATCCCATATATAAAGTAGAGGAAGTTGGTACAGATGTTAGCTCAGGGATAATCCTCCCCAAGCAAAAACAAAAAAAAGAAAACAGAGGAAGATTGCCAATGGATGTTAGCTCAGGGCAAATCTTCCTCACCAAAAAATAAAAAGAGACAGAAATTCCTAAAGATTTCACACACACACACAAAATTATTAGAATAAATGAGTTTAACAAGATTGTAGGGCACAAAATCAATAGACAATATTAATTGCATTTCTACATAGTAGCAATGAATAATCCAAAAATGAAATTAAGAAAAAAATTCTTTTTACAAGAGCATATAAAGGAATAAACTGTTTAAGAATAAATTTAGCAAAAGAAGTGCAAGAGTTGTACACTGAAAACTAGAACACGTCTTTGAGAGAAATTAAGGAAGACCTACATAAATAGAAAGGAATCTCATATTTGTGGACTGGAAGATTTAATATTATTAAGATCTCAATAGTCCCCAGTTGATTTGAAGATTCAATACATTCCCTATCAAAACTCCACCTGGCTTTTTCTGCAAAAATTGATAAGTTGTCCTAAAATTCATATGGAAATTCAAGCGACCCAGAATAGCTGCAATAATGAAAGAGAAAAACAAAGTTGGAAGACTCATATTTCTCGCTTTCAAAACTTACTACAAATTCCATTATTCAAGACAAGGTGGCCCTGTCATAAGGTCGGAGATATAGTAATGTACTTCATCTCTTGATAAACAATGCTGGAGAAATTACAATTCAAATGATATTAAAAGAAAAAACATAATTACTGGCAACTTATAACCCACAAAAATATAATGCAGAATCAAATATATTGAACAATATACAAAAGACTTAAAGGAAGACATTAATTCTGAAAATGATCTATTCCATGGATCCGAAAAATGTTTAAGAAATGGTTGTGAATTCTCAGAAGAATAAGTTATTGATTAAGTGATATGAGGAACAATTTGAAAAGCTTTCCCAGAATTCACAAGACAAGAAGAAAATTAACAGGTAAAAGATGTAAATATATCTAAGGAGGCTGCAAACTGGTGATTTAAAATGCAAATTATTGGTGATGATTGACAGAACAGAACAAATGGGGCAGATGCTGTGGCCAAAATTGTAGAGTGGATAAGTTTTCTAGACCAACAAAATACATTGCACCTCTAATGTTAGGATTCACTATGGTCAATGCAACATAATTCTTAAAACACCTCATGTAAACACATAGCAGTAGGGTAGAAACCTCATGCCATATAATGTACAAACGCAAAGTCAAAAATAAAGGTTAGCTTCATGCTCACAATAACAGCTAACGTCCCTCACATTTTCTGTTGAGACTCAACATGATGAAAGAAAAGTATAAAGTAACAATATCATCAGTAATCTAATGTTAAAAAATAAACAATTGTGATCAGATAATTTTCCATGTCGTCATATCTTTTAAGATAAAAACAATTCAAAGTAAACAGAGTTCAAGAAAAATATGCACCTATTTACTTTCCTTAAAAATATTTCATAAAGGTCTATTCCAACCAATTGATAGAAATTAATACTCATAAGTGAAAAGATTGGTAAAAATGTGTAACAATGAGCAAGCATCAGTGATAATTCAGAGGTGATATAAACAATTATAAATTTCATTAGAACTGTAAAAGCAACTTATACTTAAGAAGGTATCTTCAGTACATAAAATTGTTTGCAATTATTAGCTATATATTCCTTTCTTATATGCTGGTAATGAACACATGAAAATGTTTTGTTACCTGCCATTCTCCTCTGATAGTGCTGTGGAGTCAATTCTGATTTCTAGTGACCCTGTGTACAGCAGAGGAGAGCACTGCCTGGTCTTTTTGCACCATCCTCTCAGCTTCCAGCTCTATATCCATTGCTATTCCTGGGGTTTTCATGGCTAATTTTTTCAGAAGTGGGTGGCCAGGTTCTTCTTCCTAGTCTGTCTTAGTCTGGAAGCTCCACTGAAATCTGTCCACCCTGGGTGACCCTCCTGGTATTTTAAATACCGGTGGCATAGCTTTCAGTGTCACAGCAACAGGCAGCTGCCGCAATTTGACAACTCTAGACAGGTAGTGTGGTTCCCCAACTGGGAAACGAACCTGGACTTCAGCATGATAAGAGGGCCACACCTTAACCACTAACCACCTTCCTTCTCACACCTGGTAGAAATTTCCCGCAATGTCATTTACCCTTGCCAAAGTTAGGTACATTGAAGGTGTTTAAAACATGTCCGCAAATTCTTTACATTTCTTCTCACAAAATATGTAGGTCTTTGGAATGCAGATTGACTTATTGAATTACTCCTGATGAATAGAATATGTCGTAAGTTTCTTTGTGTAACTTCTGACTCTAAATTAGAAAAAGGTAACACAACTTCTGCCTGGCTCTCTCTCTCTCTGGAGCTATGAGCTGATGTGTAGAAAGTCTGGCTGCTCTAAAGCTTTCGTGCTGAGAGGTTAGATGACCAGACTACACAAAGCAAGAGATAGATGCCTGCGGAATCTTGTCTATTCTATTCCTAAGCTGTTCAATTCCCTCTCACGTCAACCTTCAGACATGAGTGAGGGAGACTTCAGATGATTCCAGACTTCTGCCTCTGAGACACCCCAGTAGACCTCAAGAGAAGCAGACAAGACTTCCTCTCCACGCCCTTTGGGAATTACTAACATACCAAATCCATGAGCAAAGTGAACGATTATTTTTTGCAACTAAATTTTTGGGTAATTTGTTAAGAAACAGTCACTGCAATACGCATAAACCAACTTTTCAATTAGAATACTTCCTCCACTGAGACATTGTAATTGGTTTAAGGCTGATCACATGATTCAAGGTGAGCCACTCAGAATTGTGATTGCTTGCTTGATTGATTTGCTTTTATTTGACTTGTTTTGATTCGATGCATTCTTTTTTCAGGGTGGCAGAAGGAGAGGTATTGACATGGTATTGACATGAGGTGGAGATATTGACATGGAAGCAGAGAAAGGGGGTATCTCTGCATGTGAGAGCATGAAAAACAAGCTTTGTTAAACTGGAGCTCTATGGTCTACCTTTATAATGAGGAAGAGAGGTTGTCTCAGAAAGCAAGCAGAAACAAGAGATGCGGAAAATGACACAGGATGCTAGTGACATATTTGAACCCTGGGATCCATCTTGTCTTGAAATAAGCACAACTGTGTAGCCTTCCCACTCTTTGGTGGCTTAATCTAGTTTGAATGAGTGTCACTTTTAACCAAAAGATTACTGAATAGTGTAGCAGTACAAGTGTTTTGTTGTTCTTGTACATGATTCCCACAGACTTTTTGTAAGCAGCAAACATCAATTTTCTTCAGTGTTGTTCCTCAGTAAGTCTCCAAAGGCCGTGAAGCCCTCTGAGGACTCCCCTTCATCAAGAAAAAAGGTCAGTTTAATTTATTTTCTTGGAAATTATTTCAGTGAATGAAAATTTAGGTAGACTTTTTTTTAAAAGATACTGCTTTTTTCTTTTTTTTGGATCAGCTGAAATTGTGAGCTTTTACAAGTCAAAAATCACAACCTGAAAATGTCAAAAGTTTGAGCAACTGGCAGGGGAATTCTGATCTGCCTAAAATAATTGAAAAGAGACATTTGACACTACCTCATTTGCATATTCAGAAAGGAAGGCAAGGAGGACTACGGATATAGTTTCCCATTTATTGGTGTTACGTTATCTGTCAGATCCTAAAAATATAAATCTGATATTGTATAAAATTTCAGATGCATCTGGAAACTATTTTTAAGACATAAAAAAATTAATTGTAAGTTCATGGGAGGAGCAAACCAAAAATGTTTTTATTTTTTAAAATATTAAAAACTGAAAATTAATATTTTAAGAGACTAGTTTTATTCTCTGCTTGAATCTTGGGAATTATAAATAAATAAAATAAATTGTGGAACTCAAGACTTTAGAAAGAAGCATAAATAACCATACATTTACTCTTTTCTACTTTTCTTCTTTTAAACCTGTAGCAGCCAATCATCTTTTCCCATAGGACACACAATTTTCTAATTTTATTCTTTTAAAATCCAGTTTTTCCTTGGAAAAAAGTTTATAACAGCAAATATAAAAAGGATCTGACACATCTCAAGAGAGAAGAGGTGCCATGTTGGAAGAGTATAGGGTATTGACGTCATCTCTCTTTCTCTCTCCCTCCCTTTTTCCTATCCACTCAATCTTTATGAGACACAGATGCAGGGTAAATGCACAGAATATAAAGATAGTTTCAAGAAGAATAAAGCATGACAATAGTGACACAAGATCCACTTTTTTGATTGTGTGTGGGGGGGTGGGTGTGTATGTCTGTATGTATGTTCTCTATTTCCATGTCGTATTTCCATTTCACACCATGTAACAGAGCAGTCTGACCATGAGTTGGTAAGCTATCCTTCCCAGCAAAAAGACAAAAAAAAATAAAAAGTAATTAAAATTTTAAAAGAGGAAAGAGAAGAAAAGAGAAAAGATGAGAGGAGAAAGGAAGGGAAGGAAGGCAAGAATCACAAGGGAGAACCTTGCCCAAAACCTCCTACCATAAACATTCAGCACATAGGGAGCAGAAGCCAGAGCAGGTAAGACTCAAGAAAGAGAGTAATTGGCTAAGCTACAAGGGAAATTAAAGGCCCAGGGGCACATGAAACACAGAAATTGGGTTTTACTATCTCAAATTTGACGGATCATTTAATGGATGCTAATTTCTGTTCTATTCTTGCAGCTGTATCCTAAACACCAAAGCGTGAGAGGCATTTGTTATCCCCCTCCTGAAAGTCAGATAAACATTATGCCCTAGGGATTGTGACTTCTCTGGATTTGAGGGAACAACTGTGAGAACAACTTCATTTTACATACTCAAATTTTAGAAGTGGAATATTCCAAAATGTGTAAATACAAAAAAGGCATAACTGAAAGACAGCTCTATGCCCCCAAACAATGGAGTTTTCCTAGAGTATTTCCTAAGGATTGACCCTGTGGCCCAGTTCTACTTCGCACACCATTTGCAGCTGTCTACCTCCTCTGGGTCTTGTCAAGAGCTGAGCTGAGCTGAAGAGAGATGAGCTGCCAGATGTTCAAATAGACAATTAAGACAACAACCCAAATGTATTAATAGGCAAGTATTTAATCACTTGTTGAGATAGTCCAGCAAAAAGCTAAACGGGAGAAAGTGACAGCTCCCCGCAGTGGTCCACTTTTCCCCCTTGGAATGGCAACAGGTGATGGTCAGGTGGATTAATGCAGATGTTTGTCTTACTGCCCAGAAAACCCCTAAAGAAAAGATTTCTGTTGGTTTTGGGCCTGGAGGCTGAAAGGAGGCAAAGGGAAAGGGCTAGGAATAGAGTGGAGAAAAAGTTTTTCAAGGATCCCTGATAAGGTGATCTGGGCAGAGGTGCTTGAGAAAGCCTCTTCAGTGGGTTCCCTGATAAAGAGGCCTCCAAAGGGAGGGCCTGGCCTGGGAATTCAGATATGTGTAAAAGCACGGATGACCACAGAGCTCTGAGTCCTTGACTGCAACTCCCTTCAGAGACTGCAATGCACTGGTCTGATGTGGGCAGGGCAGTCTTCCCCTGTGAGACTTGTCAGATAAGCCTTTGTGATCGCCTATGGTTGGACCTGAAAAATCAGATGCAGGATTTTGTCCTGGAGCCAGACTACCCAGTCTGTCTATGTGAGTGGGTATTGGGACAAGATACTAGCCAACTAAGTTGGAAGCTTTCAAACTGACCATAGGCCTTAGTTTGACACGTTGACTAGATCATGACAAGCAGCAGGTCTGTGTGTAGGGCAGTGCTTTATCCCAATTCTCCAGGCAGTGGAAGACCCCATGGGGCAAGAGTAAAATCCCGGGGAAGAGGAAACAGCTCCCCACTAAGTGACAATGGCTGAGGGGGGCAAATATTTCTCACCACACAAAAAAGAGATGTTTAAAACACGATTTAATCTGCTTTAAGAAAAATAAAGCAATGTAATATTTCTTAATCTGAAAGATGTTGAGCAAAAATATACCCTTTCTAACAACTTTAAAAATATGTTGGTTAGGATTGCGTTCAGCAGAAAGCTGACTGACACTGATTGCAAACACAGGGACGTGTTTTATTACTTAACAACGTGTCAGGGTATAGGCGATTCCAAGTTTTGTGTAATGGCTCAGTTATACTTTCAAGACCCAGGCCCCATTTTGTGATCCCTACAGTGCGGGTTGATCCTTCTTATGCTAAATGTTTCATGATCATTAGATGAAAATCAGTGCTGCAGACACCATATCTATGACCAATTCAGGAAGAAGAGAAGTAGAGACAGAGTAAGTAGCTTCTTTATATACTTGGTTCTTTAAAAAGAAGAAAGAATTTTCCAATAAGCCCCCTCAGCTGACTTCTGCTTATGCTTTTGGTCTAAACTGAGTCGCACAACCACCCTTAGCTGCAAAGTAGACTGGAAAACTGAAAAGCCTCAACAAGGAGACATGCCAAGAAAGAAGAAGCTTGAGTTATCTCTTTGGTTAGCAAAAGGAGACTATCATGCATGACACTGGCAAAGTAAATTCATACCTCAACTGTAGTATATTAAAAACACTTTGAAAATCTATGGCTCTATTTTAATCCTTTAACACGGCAGAAGTCTGGTTTACTCATCAGTGTTTACACATATTTAGCTTTGAAAAAAATCAGTGTTACACCAAGTTTAAAGTCAATGACTGAAAATGACCCTTTGGTTTTATAGTGTGTCTCCTTTATATAGGCAAATAAGATATTGAAGGAAAAAATGTCAAAAAACATCAGATGTTAACAAATAATAATTTCAGTACAGTTTCTTAAATATAGTTAAAGGATTAATTACCACAGATTAACAAAATGAACAAATAAATAAACGTTTAAAATAATCTCTTCTTACAATTCTGGCTGCAAAGAAGTTCTGTTCATGTCCCCGTGGCATAGGTAACTTTTTAATCCACAAGTTCACAATATATACATCTATTTGCATTTTCTAAGGATAATAAATATAAAAATACATTGTTCAATGTCTGTGTCCTGCCATACTTGCAGATAGAAAATATTTAAGGTTTAAACATGTAAAGTTTTTCTTTTTGAATCTCAAGCAAGTATAATGATGTCACTATGAAGACCTAGAACCTGGATCTTTGCGAATATCAATATTTCTGATGCCAAGAAAAAAATATTAATCTCCTTAAGGAACTCTCCTGGCAGTATGGTATAATTGAAAGCATACAAATCTTTGGATAAAATTTATGGGTGATTGACAACTAAAGATGATATGGATAGTCAACATTTTTAGTAGACACTTTCTGGTGATTAATGAAGTACTGTCATCTTCAAATGTAAACTATTTTTTAAGAATAATTTTATTAAAATCTACACAGAGTCATTCAGTTTAAGCTTTTTCCTATAGTATATCAAAATCTTTAATTATAAGTGAAGTTTTCTATTATCATCTCTTTTATAATCAACCAAAATTGTTCCTTAGCTTCAAATACCTGTATGTCTTCCACATGAAAAATATGTGTGTACTCTCATACATAGTTGTTGGGACTATAAATTGGAACAACTACTTGGCAAATCTCTTGGCCATAACTACTACAGATAAAAACACACATACACTGTGATCCTGCAGTTCCACTCCTAGCTATATATCTGACACAAAAGTGTTTACATGTGCATCAAACACATGCATAAGAAGAATGTTCACAGGAACTTCATCCATAGTGGACTGAAATACCACTCACATGTCTATCTTCAAAAATGAATAAATACATAATTATAGATGCATACAACAAAGAACATACAATAGGGAGAATGAGAAAATCATTCCTACAAGTAAAAATAGGAATGAATCTTACAAAATTGTGACCAAAGGAGTTCAGATAGAATAGAGCTCTTACAGTACAATTCCATGCATATGAAGTTCAAGTTCTATCAGCTTTGAGAGAAGACAGGATCATGGTTACCCTTGGAGTGGACAGTTGCAGAGTACACAAGTGGTAGATGGGGACTCCAGAGTGCTGGCAAGGATGCATTCACTGATGTGAGTGCTGGTTACTTGAGCATGTTCTCTTTGAAAATTGAGTTGAATAATTGTCACCTGTGCACTATTCTACTTATATGCTATAGGCCCAAAACTGTTTGCTAAAAAAAAGTTGTGTATGTTATTTTGTAAAATTACCATGAAGGAAACGCTTAAAGAAAGACAAAAAGTAAAACTTCACAAATATTATGATAGCTAATACCATCAATCTTTACATGTGTGAAAACTGGAAAACAAACAAACAAAACTCAACCCCAACAACAAACAAAGCAGTCTCGAATATTTGGATTTGCATGTGTGAGTTTCAAACAATACTGAGAAAAAATTTCAGGAAACTAGTCAGCTTAATGGGCTTTGAGAATGATTTTTCTCTTTCGTGAAACCAAAGTCGTGAGCCTGAAGTCAGAATTTAAAGTATACTACATGAATTAAAGCCCTATTTTTAGAAATTATTGTAATTCCGAGCATATCAGTACTTTCACTCACTGCTCTATGTTGAATAATAATTGATTCTAGGCCTATATTTGCAGAGTTTCAAAAAAGTTCTTGCAACTTAACTGCTTTGGGGACTATTATTGTGTCACTGTCAAAACTACGTAAACATTTAGTTTGCCTGTGGATAGCTGATCATGTAACTAACTGACAAAATTTAAAAAAAGAATCAGACTCCTTATGATAAATATGTTTCTTGAGATCCTTGATTTTTGCATTCACATTGCATCTCCCAGGGATTCTTATGCTTAGAAAAGGTGCAGAAAATAATGATGGTTATTAATTCCTAAATAAGGGCATTACATCATATTTTTCTTGAGTTTGTTTTATAAGAAATTTATCTTAATGTTGACGTTCCTGATATGATTGAGGAGGAGAATGGGCAAAGCTCTTTGCCCTAATACAAAAAGCCACCAAGATAGGGTAATCCTTTGGTCTTAAAATATTTTTCTCAAAATATTCTCCCTTTGAAATGTAAATATTACATCCATTTTTCTATAGGGATGGGATGGGAGTCTTGAAAAATACCCAAATGTCTCGCCAAAGAGGATAGATTACATAAAGACATTTAAATTATTGTGAAATATTATGCCATTACTTACAAGAATAAGTAGAAGTGTAAGTGTTGATTGCAAAGATGCTTCATTTGCATAATCTATTATTATGCACCATATAAATATTGACTGGAAAGATCCTCATTATGCATTATATGTTAAGAAAGGAAATCAAATGACAAAATCATTTATATTATGTGATCAAATCTCCATAAAGTAAAAGTATGTCTATATGTATTTGTATTCATTTCAAAACGAATATGAAAGAATACAAACCAATGTTAAAAGTTTGTTGAAAGAAAGGAAACATTGTGAATTTGTTTTGGCTACTTGTGTATTATTCAAAATGGAAAAATGACATAAACTTAAATGGCTGAAGTAAAATTTATTGTGGAGATAAAATATAAATATCCCTGGAACTCAGTTAAGCGTTCATTTGTGAATCACTGAAGTATATAATTATGTAATATTTATTTCCAGCATAGAGATTATTAGTTTTTGAACTAGAAAAAAGTAAAGTGGGGCATATTCTTTTCAGGGGAGAGAGATTTCTAGAAGTAATGAATGAAATAAAATATAACTAGCAAAAAGAGCCAAAAATCCATTTTGCTCAATTCATTACACTATTATAATAAAATTAATTATATTGAAGTTTGAATTTATCTTTACATTTCCATGGCATTCCTGAAAGGATAGTACTGTGGGCTGAGTTATGTCTCCTCAAAATTCATATCTTTAAGACTTAACCACTGAGTACCTCGAAAGCTGGCTGTCTTTGGAAAGAGGGCCTTTAAAGAGGCGATTAAGTTAAAACAAGGCCGATGAGGAGGCCCTAATGCAATCTGACTGTTGTCCTTATAAAGAGAGAAAATTTGGATACAGGAAGAGACAGCCGGGGTGCAAGCACAGAGGAAAGACCATGTGAGAACTCACCGAGAAGGCAGGCATCTGTAAGCCAGGGAGAGAGGCTTCAGAGGAAATCAGACTTACCCACGTCTTGATCTTGAACTTCTAGTCTTTGGAAGTGTGAGAAAATCAATTTCTGTTACACCACCGAGTCTGTGGTATTTCATTATGACAGCCATAGCAAACTAATATAGACAGTTTATCTTTCATTGCTTCTTGAGAGAAAGCATACTTAGGATTAAAATATAATGAAAATAATTGGTTTATCTGATTCATTTCCTCTGTCTTGAGGCTGAGAGGATTAGTTGCCACAGAGTGTTCCTTCTTGGTATTTTGTGGATTGTGATTAGAAAGGATTATACGTCCAAGCTTCTATCGCAACCAGATGACTAAATTCTGGCCAATAAGATGTAAACAGAAGTGTTGTATGAGACGCCTCAAAAGATTGTTTTGAAGGAGTGGACTCAACCAAGAATACAAGTCACTTACCTTTTGCACTTCCTTCTTGCTACATGAATGCAATCGTAATAGCTGAGTTCAGCAGCCATTTTGAACACAAGCAAAACTGAGAATAAAAGCAAAGTGCTAAGAAGAATAAAACAGAAAAAGAGAAGGAGTCTACATTTCCAGTAACTATTAAAGTAGAGTTGTATAGAATTGTAAATTTAATGCACAAAATTGATACAAAGATGAAAACATTCACCTATGTAAAGATACCTTTATGCAGATTTAGACTCAAAAATAATAAATATTATTAAATGATTTAAATAACCAGTTCCTAAATCAAAGTATTATTTTATCAGTGATATTTTTAAAAAATATTGCTCTTATCTAATGTTGTTTTACCAAAATAAACTTCTGCCCAAGATAGAAAAGGTATTATTTTTAACATACACACACACACACACACAATGAGCAAGAAATGACTATCCTGGATTCTTGTTTTTAAATGTATATAATTCTACTTATTGTAATTAAATTTTCTATAAATATTTTGAGATTATTCATGCATATATAATGTCTTTGAACAATGTTTCCTAGATTATCTTGTAACCAAAATGTAAATACACTGAAAGAGAGAAGGAGAGAGAGCCATTTTGAGTCACCGGAGAGGTAGAAACACACGCATACATATACATACTCTTCCAAAAGGTACAAGCAATCCTTTCTTGTTAGGCATATCTTTGGTACAGCTGGAGTGGGCTTGACTTCTATAAAGATCTTTTGTAAAAATGTGCCATTGCTTTCTATTCACAGTAGTTGTATTTTTTCACTATAATCAGCTTCCCTATATAATTTAAAACATAAACTACCAGCTCTAATCTGTATCTCAATGTCTGTATAATTCTTTTGGATTTCTGGATGCTATTTCCTCACCATAAAACCTTTACTTTTATACTAAAGTTAACTAGGCAGGCACAATTCTCAGACCAGTATACTTGATGATAACCCAAGTAAATATGCTTTCCTAAAGAGCCAGAATGATTAAAAGCACAGACTTGGAAGTAAGAAAAATGTGGGTTTACCTCCTGACACCAGGTCATCTGCTACACTAATATTTCTTGTGAATAGTGAATGACGCTAAACATAGTGTGTTTAAAAACTAATAGCAGATATTTTACAAAGGTAATTACGGCTCTCTTTGAGTCAAAAGTTCAAACCATTTAGTAAGTAACTTAGGAAGCTATGCAATTTAACTGTAAGCTGTTATTTGTTCATTTTCAATTAAGGTAATAAAGATTATTTTTATTTGAAACTCCATTGCCTGTGCATACAGTCTCTAAAATTAGAACTTTGATTAGACACGTGGTATGATAATAAGACAAAAATATTGAAATAATAAGTGTCCAAACTTGAACTCTTTATTCAACAACAATGCACTGTTCTACAAAACCTAAATCCATACATATTTGGAGATATGTATGCCATTAAGTAAAATATATCTAGGGTTAAAATAATGTTTGTGAGCCTAGGAACTTTGCTTTAGGATCATTTCTAATGAAGATGTTGATATTATATGTTAGGGATAAAATATGTTCTCCTGAAACTCTCCCCCGTTGTCTAGGTGTGGTCATCGAGTAATTGACAGATTTGATGCTGGTGGTGTCTCCCAGAGGATAATGCCCTCACAGTCAGTGAGCACAATTGATCCTATTATCTTCTCTGTCTCTCTCGGCTCCCTGAGACATTCTACATATTTTGCATTGGTCTAACTTAGTAATTGATTTGGAACTGCATCACAGGATAGACTTCATCCTCTTAGAATGGCCATGCAAGGAAAGTCAGCCAGCACAGCCTGGCAGCAACTGACAAAATTGTTTTTACAGCATCAATGAACACAGGGCAAACCCTGGGCAAAGTTGTCAAATGTGTAACATCGGCCACCTGCATCTGTCCATTCATCTCTTTTCTTCCACTGTCTCTTTTCCTAACCCCTTTGTCCCTTTCCCTTTTGGCCTATTAAAATGTTTTATCAGAAATGAGTTGGATAAAAATTCCTATTGGCAAATGGAAAATAAATCCTAGACACATCAGGACTTTTGGCTTCTGGATGATGTTACATCTATAGACCAATCTCATTTCTAGAGTACACAAAATTCATGTTAATAGATGCCAAATTCTAGTTTTAGCTCTGTCCCTGATTAACTAAGTGGCTTTGGAGTTGTTCACTTGTCCTTGTAGACATCAGTTTCTCAGTTGGAAAATGAGCTGAACTCTATAAGAAGTACTGAAAGTGGCTTTAGGGAGCCCTGAGGCTTTCTGTGAATAATCATGGAGCCATTATTAAATAAAAAGTCAGAGGCTGTTCATTAAATATTCCAGAAAAAAGTACTATCCACTCCAAAATTGGATCTGGGACTCTATATCTTGCAACACTTTTAAACTCTACCTTATTGAAAATTGCATTTTGCTCCCCCATTTCAGTGGTTCCCAAACTGTTTTAGGCAAGTTTAAGATACCTGGGACCTTGAGATCTCCGAAGAGAAACTTCAAGCTGATTACTCACCCAGTAGGTGACCAAGAATGAGCGAGTTCATCCATGAGACAAGGGAGTACAAATTTTTTTCTTTTCAAAGGGATCACAAACTTCAATCTTTTAATTTAAGCCATTTTAACATCTATTTTTACTCTGCGTATGTCTACCTACACTGCCCTTTTCCTTTTTGAAGGCTAGAAACAGAGGTGATTACTTTTCTTAATAGTTGAGTGAAGGAAAAAAAGGCTAGAAATGACAAGAACAAGATAGCAGATTAATGTTTTCAGTTAATTAACACATCACATGAGTCTGATGAAAAAGTAGACTGGAGGACATTTAAGGTTTTTCAAATGGGAAGATGTTTTGGATCTAGAGGAAATAAGAAAGATGAACATGAACATGAAACATGGGGTGACAATTGGATTTTCAAAAGCAAGTACAAGCACATTCCTGCTGGGAAGAGACATCACACTACTCCCCTCACCCCGGTGTCTTAACGTCTCATGAGCAGAGGGTAGCAAGCTTTCTTCAATGTGGTTGTGAGGAATGTTTGTAAAACATAAAAGTGTTTTGTATGCATGACTTCATTTCCATTTTTATAGCTTTATTGACAATTTTGACATCATTCCTTGATAATGGAAATTCATTTTCCAACATTTAAAATTAAAATCTAAGTTTAAGAAAGTACTAATGTTTAATTTCACTGTAAGAACTTCTGGTTTTTATCGCTTCAAGTGTAAAGTATAATTTTGTTAGGATACTCTCTCCAAGGCTCTAAGATAAAACTGGAAACAATTTTCAATGTGTGAATTTCATTTGGACATATTTCAGGAGCCTATGAGGAAATTAAAAGCTAGTTTTCATTCCTTTGTCTGTCTTTTGGTCTTTCTTTCTTTTTTCTTTCTTCTAGGAATAGAAAATTCAAAACTGCTAGGGCTCTCTATCTATGAGAAGGATGGTAGAAAGCTCTTATCCAAAACACAGAAGCTGTGTCCTAACCCTGACTTTAACAATTTTAGTTTGATGCAGGGAGTCCAATTTCAGACTACGACAGTTCATGTACAACTTCTTAGGAGATGATAAAAGTGGTGAGCCAATAGTTCTAAAGGTAACAAAATCTGTGATGGCACACGACCAGTTGATTGTCACCCATTTTACTTCTCATAACAGAGGTAAGATAAAATCACTTTTCCCACTTCATAGCCTATGATTTAGAAATTAAAAGGGCATGATAAGAATATTTTCTAGTAAAAAAAATACTTCCTATGTTTTCCGTCTTCAAGTCACAAAGTAATTACCGTTCCAAAGTGTAATAGCACCAGGCTGTCAGCCCAAATGATACTCTCCCAAATTCTTACTAACAAGAAATCAATGATACTTAGGTTTTTATGTATGATTGTAATAAACCTCCATTAACCACAGTAAAGAGCACATACCTTTTCCTGAAAACTTGTACTTCGAGTAATTCATGATAATATGGTTATTTGCTTGTAAATCCCAAGAATCACTAAAGAAACGATTAGAACCAACAAAATGAGCAGTCATTTAAAAAGATCAATAATTTTTAGAAAGTATTTCTCATCTATCAGATCGACACATTTAAATGTCAAGGCTGTGAGAAAATGGGCACTCTCAATTATTAGAAGAATTGGACAATTTCTAACTAAACTATGTATGCACTCATTCTTCAGCCCAGAAATCTAAGTCTGTAGTCTACTTCCATATATATGAAGCAATGTGTGGAATTTTGCTTATTGTGATATTTGCAATTGCAAAATACATAGGAGACTAGTCGAATAGACAAAGATAACATCTCTTTAGTGGAGTTTTGTACAACCATAGAAATAAATAAAATTATGTACACACATAGGTTGATTTCTAAGATATATTGTTAAATATAAAAAGATAACAAAGACTGCATTTGTGTATTTGTGTGTATCATTTTTTAAAAATAAAGGCAGGAATGACACATAAGTGATTAGGTATGAGAGAAAGACCTCTTTAAATAGACTAATTGTTTTGAATTTGACACATATACATATTTTATTCATCCAAAAAATAGAATTAATTCAACAAAGTTGACAAAAATCAAAACTAAAATTGAATACAAACAGAAACAAATGATCCTAACTTATAATAAATTGCTAATCAAGCCACACCAAAAGAAAAGATTTAATTCAAGTGACTTGTATCTTTAACTTGTATCTTTAGTAGGATATAGTCTAAGAACAAAAAAAACTATAAAGAAATCTTGAGGTTTACTTGGTAAAACTGCTCTTGGCAGGGATGTTAGTATAATAATTATGAAACTATCATGCTTGTATTTTAGAATAGAGCAAAGGAATAAATATGTTGATCCTTCTGTGACCCTAGTTTCTCATTGTCAGAGAAAAGAAGCATAAATATAGAATGGGAAGAGGTGAAAAGTATCCTGTGATCATGGATTTGAATTGGAGGTGTCAGTATAAACACATCATTTTTTAGTGTCTTATTTCTTAGCTCTGCTCACTGAAAAGACCTGGACCCCTGGTAGGCCAAAAGCAATGAGCACATGCAACACGCCAAGATCTTATATTCTAAATTATATTCCACATTTAAAAACATATGAGTTCTCCTTAAAGAAATGACTGATACCAGAACTGAGGCAGCGAAATAATAATATCACCCTAGGACATCTTTTTGTGTCAACAGCCAAGAATGTGCCTGAAAACTAATGGAGTTATACCCAAAGAAACAAGAGGGCTTGAAGAAGCTCCTGTAGGATTAATTTTGATCATCAAAAAGAATCATGTTGATATGGGTTATCACATATCCAATGACAATAACAAAAGAGTCCACATCTCCTAGTGATTCTCAAAATTATAAGAGAAACTGAGGTGAAAGAAAATGCTCTTCTCTACAGAAGCCAGCTATTAAATATAGAAAGATTATTTGATTTAGAAAATTAGGATTTTGAAATTATCAATGTAATCATTGATGCAGACAATTAATTAGCAGATTCGACAGATGCTGAGCAATTTGTGAAAAACTGTTGGGTAATACGAGCTTGTAAGAGTTTCAAACTATCACCCCACAGATTACTTGTTAATTTTAAGAAGAAAAAAAGTTTTTACAATACAGATATCTGTTGAACAGTTAAACAAGTGACCAAACTTAGAATCACCCAAAATGGATCAAACAGAGATTATGTACTTTCTGATAGCAAGGGAAAGAATACAACATCGACTAGGCAGCATTCTTGCAAAAATGTTTAAGCTAAACCTAAGAATGAAAATTCAATCATAAAGTTCCAGATGGTGAAATATATTATAATTTTTGTAGGTAATTCATCTATATTCTTTTAAAAATTGAAGAAACTATTCGGGAATGAGAAGAAATTTAAAACGACTAAAGAGACATAACAACAAAGTTCATTACATTATTCTTGATCGCATTGTGGATAATTTTTTTAAAGGGTATTTTTTGACAATTGAAAAAATTTAATATGATCTCTGTATCAATAATTTATTGAAATAATGATAAATGTCTTGGGCTATAATGATATGCAGTGATGTATGTGTATGTTTTTGGTTAGGTGATATATTTTGAAATATCTTCAACATTTTAAACCTGACAATTTATATCATTCTGTTAAAAAATAAAGATTTTTTCTAAAAGTTTGTAAGTAGAATATATAATAGAAAAAATATTTATATAATAAATAAAAATAAAGCTTGTCATGATACAAATCAATAGGAAAATTACAATAGCTACATAAAGAAAACTTTAATAAAAATCTCTAGCGGAAGAAATGTAAGATATTCTCTCTCTCTGGAGATATACCAGGATATAAATATGATGCTCAGATTAAGATTAGCCCACATTGTATCATACAATTTACAATGCTAATGGGATTATTGTTTTGTGCACACACATACACACACATGCACACACATACGAGTCAAAAATTTATTTGAAAATTAGATGAAATAATGTATGAGATAGGTATTCAATTTTAATAATTCTCTGGATGAAAGAAAACAAAGTGGTCATAGATAGCTTAAGCAAAGTAATTTACATGCAGCAAACCGAAATTCAGGATTTTGAACAGTCATGTGTTGGAACAGCCTGGAAATGGGGGAGCTTCAGGCAACCCAAAAGCCAGGAGCTCATGAACTTTCTTTCCTAAAGGCTAATATGAAAATGACTCAACGTTTCAGGCATGATAATATTTGTGAATGTTAGCATCTTTCCCCTCTTGAGAATCTTACAGAAGAAACAAAGACATTTAATATAAGAAAAAATTGAATTCTCACTAGAAATGGAGACAGAAATAATCCATAGACCAAAATTAAGTAAGGATTGCAAATCACCTGACATTGGCTAGAAGCCCCACAAAGGAGATTACAAAATAGAAGTGTAGAGAGTGTTGAGAGAACAGCAGCAATTACCTAGAAAATGCCAGCAAAATCCCACTTTCTTAAGGAAAAGGGATTACACTGTAAAACAGAATCAAAATCCCATACATGCAAGATGGCTGTGGGAATTGGTGTGAGCCACATCTATTGACTACCAAAGAAGCAAGAGAATTAGAAATGATCATAGGATCCCACTAGTCAACAATATTTGCAGGAAGCAATTGTCTCCATGTCAAGAAAAGAAGAAACATTTGTGAAATGTATTCTGTAAATACCCTGGACCCACTCAAAGAGCAGTATATCCTGTATAAAATGTGTTAAGGAAAATCACTAGCATAGTAGCAGCACTAAAGAAATTCTAAGGGGACAGTCCACAAAAATAAAGTCATAAATTATATATAAAAGTTTTTATATATAAAAATCAATCAGAAAATAAATGACATCACAGGTCTGATACACTTTTTTGTGTGTGTGCTTTTCGTGGAGGAAGAGTAAGTATGAGCTAACATCTGTTGCCAATCTTCCTCTTTCTTTGTCTCCCCAAAGCCCCAGTACATAGTTGAATATCCTAGTTATAGGTCATTCTAGTTCTTCTACGTGGGGTGCTGCCACAGCATGGTTTGATGAGAGCAGTGTAGGTCCACGCCCAGGATCCAAACTGACAAACCCCAGGTCGCCAAAATGGATGGGAACTTAACCACTAGGCCATGGGGCCAGCGCCTGTGTTACTTTTGACCAACTATTTCACAATTCATTGAAAGCAATAAAGCAATTGCTCCCATGATAGAACTCTACAAATCAGTCATGAGAGAACATACAGAAAAGATGGTAAGGCCATGAAATATGAGTTGGCAAAATTCAGTAAAGAAGTAAAAAATCAGTGAAATGTCATGAAAATGAAGATGAAAATGGAAGGAAAGAATAGACCCTGTGGAGGAAACAGTTAAGAGACATATAGAAACTGACAAAGCAAAAGATGGGAAACAAAATGAGGTACTTTTAAAAGACCGAAGAAATATAGGTATAACAGATGTTCAAAGTAACCATGAGGTGAGGTAAAGAATGTGTGTTAACCATGTTTTTTTTTTTGGTTAGATTGTTTTGTGGAAGCATTTCTCTTTCTATCTCTCATTAGCTATTTTACTATTTCTCTTTCTTTTGACATTAATTGTTTGACTATGTGGTGCTAGGTGTATATGTCTTTTTAAGTATTCTGCCAGTAGTTTCTTAGTATGTTTGAAAAATTCTTAATTTTCCAGTATACTTTAAAAATCTGCTTTTTTTACAGTTTATTGTTCTTTGCTGATATAGGTAATATTATCTTTTATCTTCCAGAACATAATAAACCTATTTCAAAATTTTTAATTTTAAAATCTATAAATATTTGTAGTCTCCTCAAGTCTTATTCTTGTTTTTTACTGTTTTTATTTCTGTATGCTTCAGTGTATGAATTTTCTTGTGTCTGCACATCTTTGACTATGTGCCAGACATTTTATTAAAACACTATGGAAATTATTTGAGGTTTAGGATAATGATATATTTCTCCAGAGAGAATTTTATTTTGCTTCTTGTAGGTACCTAGGGACACTAATAATGTAAGATTATATATATTTGAACTCAGAGATTGAGGTTTTTTTGTACCACCTAGAAGAGTAGATGCTAGGCCACAGTTCATATGAAGGCTGTTCACTTTTGGTTCACACTTGTTCCTAGCATGCAGCCTTTCAGTGTTTAGTCAGATTGCCAACTGTTAGTGGGATTCAACTTTTGCTTCCTAGGCTGTTTAAACCACTGCTCAACATCTCCTCTAGCACTTTCCAAATTAATAAATGTTCCCAGGAAAGATCTAAGCCTCTTAATTTATTCTTACTGTGTGAACTTGTGAATGTTACAAAGCAGAAAATATTAATGTTTTGCTGTGTTGTCCTCTGTGGATGGGTTCTGAATTGCTTAGTGTGTTCTTAGCAAAGAGGAACTATTCAATCATTAGGCTAATGTGTTCTGGATACCTGGAGATAAAATGAAATCCCTCACTTTAAGCATATTATTATCTATGTTTTTCCACTTACCTAGTAAAACTCTTGGATCAGAATAAGTTTTTGCTATACATTTATTAAATAAACAATTTGGAATCATTTTAAATTGTCTTTTTATTTATTTTATATACCTTTTTTGACATTCATTGTGCATCCTGACTACATCATTTCATTGTTCATTTACTCTACAGCATAAATTCATTACAAGGTACTAGTAAAACATAATTCCTACCTGACACAGCAGAATTTTTTTGCACTGATGTGTTAATTATTATGTAATTAAATGAGTATTCTTTTGAATGAGTTATATTATTTAGAAAGCCTTCCAAATCACTGTGTATATTATTAATAACCATTTACTCATATTTTGTAAAATAGGTTGAGGGTTTTTGGATAAGCTAGGAATGTATTATTATTTCTCCCACTTAAAATAATTAAACATAGTCTCCAATTATATTAAAATTTACTATCAAAAGTATTTTTAACAATGGACTAGATTCAGAGAATGAAAAATACCTCCATTTACACATACACACACACACACACACAAATACGCACTCCTAAATAATAATGCAGGATCTCATAGAATTTAAGGGTGAGCTGAACCAATCCTTTTTTAACAACTGGTAACAGGATCCCTCTGTGGATCTAAATAGCAAGTTTAAAGTGCATATCATGGAAGTGATAAAAGTTTCAGTGTGAGAATTCAATCTTTCTATCCTTCAGAGGAGACAATATGCCTATTCTATCTCGATTCAGGGTTCCACTCTGATATTAATCAACTATGGCCCAAGTAGCAAGTACATGAATGCTGTTTAAGTGGTTAAGTGTTCATTCTTGTATATAGAGAGCCATTTGTAATGAAGAGTCCACTAAAATTAACTAGAGGAACTTAATATATCATATTTCATTTCTTTATAATCTATCAGTGTGTTTTAATTAAGGTAAACTCACTTGAAATAAGAAAAAATGGGACAGGGATGCATCCACTGGAATGAATATTCTTTATGTACTAGCTGTGGGACAATGGGAAAGTTACGTAATGTCACTGTCCCTTGGTTTTCTCATTTCTAAATACAATATTCCCCCTTATTCACAATTTTGCTTTCTGCGATTTCAGATACCTGTGGTCAACTGCAGTTTGAAAATATTAAATGAAAAATTCCAGAAATAAACAATTTGTAAGTTTTAAATTGAGCACCATCCTGAGTAGTGTCATGAAATTTTGTGCCATCCAATTCCATCCTGCCTGGGACATGAATCATCCCTTTGCCTAGCTCTTCACACTGTATATGCTACCTCCTGTTAGCCACTTAGCAGCTGTCTTAGTTATCAGATCAATGATGCGGTATCGCAGTGCTTGTTTTCAAGTAACCCTTATTTTACTTAATAATTGCCCCAAAGTGCAAGACTGTTGATGCCAGCAATTTGGATGCCAAGGGGAAGCTGTAAAGTGCTTCCTTTAAATGAAAAGATCAAAGTTCTCGACTTAATAAGAAAAGAAATCTTATGCTGAGGTTGCTAAGATCTGCAGTAACTTTTATTGCAGTATATTGTTCTATTTTTTACTAGCTAGTGTTGTTAATCTCTTACTGTGCCTAATTTATAAATTAAACTTTATCGTAGTATGTATGTATACAAAGAAACATAGTTTATATAGGATTCAGTGCTATCTGCTGTTTCAGGCACCCATGGGGAGACTTGGAACATTTCCCCCATGGATAAGGAAGGACTATTGTAAGAACAATTTTTTATTAGATTTATTATGAGGACTAGTTGAACTAATAAAAAAAAAAACCCTTGATATTTGTGTCTGGTAGGCATAAGAGTAAAAATTGTGTTACAATTATTATTATTGCTCTTCTTCTTCTTTTCTCTATGACATGGATTTCCCTTGTGGCAGATAGAATATCAGTTTCCTCATTCTGAACTCATTGGATTGACCTACTAAGGATTTTACATGAGACGTTTGGGCTTATCACAAGGTGATTCATTTACTCTCAAAAGCAATTTAAAAGTCTTAATATTAACCATTATGTATGAAACTACTTTATCTTGATTAGCATGACAAAGTAACCAATACCCAACAGTCTAAATATCTGGAAGTGACAATTGACTAGTTCAAAGAGAGATAGTTGTAAACAAAACATGAAAAAACTGCTGCAGGGAAAGAATTCAAGGAAACTTTGAAAAAAAACTGAGTGGAATCATTTATTTTACAGATTTAAAATATGTTCGAACAACAAGTAGTTGTTTTATATTAAAGTTTGACTTGTCTTTACAACTAGGTAGATAAATGAAAGCAAATACAATGTTAAAAAATTCCAACATATAAAACAATTTAAAGTAGGTTCAAAGTGTGCTCTCTTTAATGGAAAAGTATGAATTATTCAACAAATAGAATCAGAAAACTGGACTCAACTTTTAGATAAATGTTGAATTAAATAAAAACACATGCACACTTTTAGATATTGTTTTTATTATAAAATATAAAACTATAAAGCAACAAATAGTATGAAACCGGTAACCAAAACACATACATTCTTGACCTATCTTTTCTCTCAACTCTCTGCTTGGAATAAAATTACCACAAATGTAGCTATGGTCTCACTTGGTGTTAATAAGTGAAGTAAATTATGATGCCACTTTTCTTGACTAGGGCAGTTTGGTGCTTCATTCTACAAAATTCTGCATAAAATCTGAGACAATAGAAAGACATAGGTGGAACACTTGCCACCCATTAATGCCTGAACTAAATCCTCATCCTTTTTCGTTTTCAGTAGAGGTCCGGCTAAAGGATGCGCAGAGAAGGAATATACTCTGCTAGCTTCCTGCCTGTAGTCCTTGGAGGATTGCCCAAATCTGCTAACTGTAGCAAACCTGGCATGTGCCTGCACGAGTAGAATGGAAAGCCCCAAGTCTGAGTGATTGGAAGAACATAACTCTTGCAATGACAGTGATGTGTGAGTAAAAAGGCTTCATCTTGCTATATAAGCAGAGGGTGACAGATATCCAGGTCGTTAGAGGCCAGATGATAAACAAAACTTCCCAAGATTCCACCGCACATCTGTTTTTCTCGCCTAACCCATCCCAATAGCTTGCCTGGGTAGTACCTGGGTAGTGAGGTACTACATAAACGTGAAGAGGTGAATAAAAATTGTAATTATTTTACAATGAATCATTGACATGAACAATAATAAAGACTAAGTAAAACAGAAAAAAAATTTAACTCTTAGCCCTATTGGGTTAATTTATAGAAATGGAAAAGAATTTTAATATAATGCATCAAGATAGTCAAGGATATTTAATGCACAACACCAAAGATTCTTTCTAACTGCAACAATAACATCATTTTTGAAAAAGTAAATAAATTTTTGAAGAAAGAAAATTTATTACCTGAGAACCTCAGAGGAAGGAAATATCCAATAACAAGATATGAAAGAGAGAGAAAGATTTTATAATAATTAATGAGACAATAAGAGAGAAATTATCGAGCACAAAATACCTAAAACCTAAAAGTTAGCAATTCCAGAGGATAAAATTAAGGAATAGTGAAATAATAGTTATAGAAATAATTTTTAGCAATCCAAATCTCAAGAATTATTTCAGTAAAACACTCACTCTCAGGGGGGAAAAATGAAAATAAGACATGCATATTTAAGATTAAGTCGATTTTCTGAATTACAAAGACAAACAGCAAAACTCTTGTAAAGGAAAAGCAAGAAGATGAAACAAAGATGATAAATACTAAAAGAAAAATAATATGGAAGAAAAAATAAATGCATCTATTATAATAAATGGTAAGTGGCTAGGGTTACCCTTTGAGAAAGCACCCACTGGAGAATCAGAGTAAAGCAAAATCCATGAACTAAAAAGTGTACAAATAAAATATTGGGTAATACTATACAAGTCAAATATGTACAGTATTTTATAGTAGAAAAGTAGGATAGTAAAGTAAAATTCAAAGTCAATGTCTTCACTAAAAGAAGAACTGTTTAATTATAAAATAAAAACCCAATGTAAAATTAACAAACATTTATTTATAAAAATAAAGAAATACAAGGAGAATTTTATAAAAAAATATTCATTATTAGATATTTTGAATAAATTCTTTCAATTTCAACATTATTATTGCCTGCAAATTTTAATTTCATTAAATATTATATGCTTATGTGGCCTATAAAATCTCTACTGTTGGAAACTTATGCTTTTGTTTGTTTCTCACTAAATCATCCATCTCTTAATGACAGGGATATGTTCTGAGAAATGTGTCATTAGTCAATATATTCTATGACTATGGGCCATCTCATATATATATAAATATATGTATAAATGCTTATATATAAATATATATATATAAATATAAATAGCTTGCTACTTTATCAAGAAATATTCTATAAAGCTTTGAATATGTTGACTATTTGATATGTAAAGTTTTCAGTGCAGAAATCTTTCACATCATTTTTGGATTTACTCCTCAGGATTGCACGTTTTTCAATGATGTTGTAAATTGCATACCTTCTTAAATTTCATTTTATAACCATTTCTTGTATATATAAAAAAAGTACAATTGATTTTATACATTGACCTTCTCTCCAGTGATTTTATTAAACTTATTAATTAATTCAAATTATTTGTAAGTATTTTGATATGTATGTAATAATGACAAATGTGACAGTCACTTTTTACCTCTTCCTTTCAATATTTATTGATTTCATTTCTTTTTCTTGCCATATTGTACTAGTTAAGACCTCTAGAACAACAAAAAAGACTTTATTTACCATAATGCCAAAAACAGAAGGGATGAATTAAATATTAATATACATAAATGTTTTTAAGGGGAAAGTATAAGTGACATAAAACACACAAAAAACAGAGAGTTTAAAACTTACAAGACAGTGAAAAAAGACTAATATTCTCACCATGTAAAGGATTCTTCCAAATTACAACAAAAAATATATTGAAAAAAAGGGAAATATTTTGAAAAGTTCGTTCCCCAAAGAAGAAAAACAAATAGCTAGTAATCTTGGTCAACCTTAGCAATTGTCAGTGAAATATGATAAAAAAAATATACAGGGGCCAGCCCGGTGGTGCAGTGGTTAAGTTCACACGTTTTGCTTCTCAGTAGCCTGGTGTTTGCCAGTTCAGATCCCAGGTGTGGACATGGCATCTCTTGGCAAGCCATGCTGTGGTAGGCGTCCCACGTATAAAGTAGAGGAAGATGGGCATGGATGTTAGCTCAGGGCCAGTCTTCCTCAGCAAAAAAGAGGAGGATTGGCAGTAGTTAGCTCAGGGCTAATCTTCCTTAAAAAAATAATATATATATATATATATATATATATATATACACACACACAAAGAGTATTCAATTGTGAAGAAGTTGGAAAAATTCCCAGTAAGACCACTTGACTGAGTTGAACATTAGAGCACAACATTTTCTTAAAATGTTAAAAGGGTGTTGTTTACAATCATAAAATTGGTTTGAGGGGATGTTAGGGTTGACTTGCGTCCTCCAAAATTTAACTATTGAAGTCCTAACCCCTCGTACCTCAGAACGTGACTATATTTAGGGACAGGTCCTTTAAGAGGTAACTAAGGTAAAATGAGGTCATATGTATGGGCTCTAGTCCGATACGACTGGGGTCATTATAAGAGGCAGAGATTAGGACACAGACAACACAGTCCAGGGGATGACCAAGCCAAGGAGAGAAGCTTCAGAAGAAATCACACCTGTGGACACCTTGATCTTGGACTTCTAATCCATAAAATTAGGAAAAAATAAATTTCTCCTGTTTAAACCAACCAATCTGTGATATTTTGTAATGACAGCCCTACCAAAAACAAAATTGCAAAAACTGATATAGTTTAAAGGCTTAAACGCCTTCTCATCCGATAAGTTAAGAGAATACGTGTCTATATGTATATAAAATATACATATATATTAATTTGGTAAATATTTCAACATTTTGTCTATATATGTACTTGGAACATTTTATTTTAACTTATTCATGAATCATTTCAGGGAAGACAGAGCCATTTTCTTTGAGGATTATTCTGCTGATTACAGTTCCATATCAAATCTCTTGCATAATCCACACAACAACAAAATCCTCAAGATTCTTAGGTTGAATTTATTTAAAATAGAACCATTTTAAGAAAGCCATAAGGCAAACTGAGTGGAGAAACTTTTCAGATTTAGCAGCTTTTTTCTAGGGTTTTACAGTTGCCTGCCCTACCTGCCTACAATGACAGTACTTTTGGGGCAAACTTTACAGAATATTTCCCAATCAATCACCTTAACTTTAATGCAATTTTCTTTTCAAGCTCCACTGACTTACATGCTTATCACACAATACAGTAACGCAAACACCTAGCATAAACATACTTCCTCCATTAGTCTGCTCAGGCCGTCATGATAAAACACCATAGGCTGGTGGCTTAAACAACAGAAGTTTATTTTTTTTATACTTCCAAGGCTGGAATGTCCAAATCGAGGTGTCAGCTAAATCACTTTCTGCTGAGAGCTCTCTTCCCGGCTTGCAGGCAGCCGTGTTCTCTCAGTGTACTCAATGGCCTCTTCCCAGTGCACGTGCATGGAGTGAGAAAAAGAAAGCTCTTTTTCTTTCTCTTCTTATAAGGTCACCAATCCTTTTGGATTAGGGGTCCTCCATTACGACCTCATTTAATCTTAATTACCTCCTAAAAGCCCCATCTCCAAATAAAGTTACATTGGGCTTAGGGCTTCAATATAGGAAATTTGAGAGTTGACAATTCACTTGTTAACACATGTTAAGCCCTAGAGAACTGCTTGGAACAGACATGTCCAGGCATACTACACAGTGGCCTCTGATACAGACTCACTCAGCACACCAGGGGCTGCAGTTGTGAAGGTTTTACAGAGGAGGAGAACTCTCATAACTCTTGTAAGTAAGTTAGTTAGGATTTCTACCATAAATATTTAATAATGAAAGTGGACATAAGGATAGGAAGTATTAAATGAAAAGTATCTAGAGCATTTGTATGTGCTATAATTACATTAAAAATACAAATCGTATTTCAAATACAAAATATGTATTTGACAAAGCTTTTTAAGAAGACATTCTCATGACCTGACATTGGTCATGGTCCTAGAAGCCCAGCTTCCTGCTCATTTCCGAGTCTGTTTTGCCAGGCTTCCAAATAAGTCTATAAGTTCCTAATATTGTTCCAGTAATTTTATTTTTCACTTCAGTTACCTAATATTATTTGAGTCAGGAAATTTGACTGATACAAAAACTGCTCCCATTTCTGTGTCAAAGCCAATGGATTGTGAAGGCAGAAGTACATAGGGAGTGGGGTTAGATATTAATTTTACTCACCAAAATTTTTTACTTTTGAATAAATGTAAACAAATTTGTTGTTGAATGAGAGCATAAGATTCTTCATATGCTGCGTCGTTTTCTCTCTTTTTACAGAACATTGCTATACATGGAAATTACTAAAGGAGCCATCATTTAAGATGGAGATGGGAAGCCCTGTAGGATGGGAGATCTCACACATACATCATCCTGTGTGTCGCAGTACACTTTACAATTTGCAAGAAAAGAAACTGCTTTACTACTCCAGCAGGAGGAAGGACGATTTTCTCCTTGCCCAGCAACAGTCCAGCCACTGAGAAGTGCCACAGCTCAGCCAATGAGAAGCCATCACTACCCTGAATTCTTACTTTCCTCCAATGAAATTTCACTTAGAACAGCCCCTCCCAGTACCCCCCTTTTCTCTATAAAAGCAAGGCTCTCTTCTTGTTCTCAAGATTTGCCTATGGTCCACCAAAGCTTGCTTTTCCCAAATTGCATTTCCTCTGGCTCTTCCCCAGATGAATAACTCACTTTGCTGGTAAGGTAACTGGCTATTTCATTTTAAAATTGACACATGCTAATTACCAAACACTCATTTATTTATTAAATTCATTCCCCAACAAGACATTTTTGCAAATTTAGTTCACAAATACCTGAGAGCAATTCAAACTAACACTACATTTTTGTAAAATGTCTATAATCTAGATTTTTCAGTAATTATTTCCATATATATCTCTTATCAAATGATAATGCATAATTTGCTAAGAATTATATCAGGATCATTTAACTTGTCTCAGCCTTAAAAAAAGTTTGTAAAAAATATGTTATATTGCAGTTTAACTCTAAAGGAAAACTATCTGGGCAAAAGTGACTTACAATTAAATTTGCAAGGGAAATCATTTTAACACTTCAAAGATCTTTACCAGTATAATCATAGATCACATATGCACATTTAAAATTTTTGGTCTCTAGATAATTTTTTTCAATTGCTAACAAAACCTATATTTTCCAACTATAGGCCTTGTAAAGAAAAGAATAGAAATAGTAATCTATGAAATCTCCTCTCTGCAGAACAAAAAGTACAACAGAGAAAGAATTCTGCCTAGGCAGATATCATTAATCTTAGCCTTCAAAATATGTGAATTCTCATCAGTTATGCTTCCAATGAAAGTTATTGTGCAATAATGACATTGACCAAATAAAATTTTAAAGTTCTTTAGAAGAAAATAACTGCCCTTTAACACGTCCAAAGGGATAGAACTGCAAGCATGAATGGTCTATCATTATGGATATGTTATATATAAGTATTTTTAAGTATATATATATATATATATATATATAAGTTATAAAATATCAGTACATCTAAAATTATATGGGAGATATTACTTTTTATGATAAAATTATTTTTATAAATAGTTTTCTCTGTAAGTAATGTTCTACATTTTTATAACGTTAACAAATATAATCTAATAATATGTATTCAGAGAAATCCTTAAGTAAGGAAAAATTAGCAGTACTCTTTGGTTTGTATGTCATAGTCTATTGAATAAATTATGGAGGATCATGAGAAACTTTTTGGGTTCAGTATCATAATAAGAATACATTAGCTCATCTTCTTAATGACTTAAAAAGGAAGTACTGATTGAGACAAACAGCAGACTAGTGATTGTAAATGTCATGTTAGTCCAATAATGACAACAAATGGACTAATTACAAAAAACAGAGTCCGTCCTACTTTACATATGTTTAATTTTCTGGTACCAGAGCCACTACAGTGATTGTTTAGCCAGGTACACATTTCTTAAGATGATAAATATTCTACCTCTAGCCAAGTGAAATCACTTAAGGGCATTTCTGATGCCGTTAAGATGTTGACTTACCCAGTTGTGCCCCCTAAATCTCTTCAAAGTAGCTAATTTAAGATCTATAAATTTATTCAGAGCCTATGCTTCTTTGTAAAATTTCTTCTGTGACTACATGACTGTTACAAAATGTCCTGTAACTCAGACATATTTAAGTGAAAGAAGGTTTATAGAGCTTGAGGACTGTAACAAAGAAAAATAAAATTGCTTCCATCGAGTGTTGCTAGGAAGATTTCTCACCACAGTTTAATGGACCTTTCCTTTAAGATGGCGTAACGTGTTAGGACAGATTCCCAGAGCCATAAGCTAAAGTTCAAAAGCGTCTATTTAGAACAGTGTAATAATTTACAAAAGTTTAAACCCTAACTGTTTTGTTTCTAATATAAGAGAAAGACATTGGAAAAGAAGGCTGAAAATCAAAAAGGAGAATGCTATCTTTGAGAGGTTTTTGTGAAATTATGTTAAAATTATTTATAAAATTACTTTGTGAAGTAGTATGAAAATAATTTTATTACAAGTAGGATAGGAAGTAAATGAACCAGATGCATGTGCAAGCACACACATACCTTTATGATAGTAACTCATGCTTCAGTAGACATATTAGATTATGCAGAAGAACTTAAAATTAATTTACCTCCAGATACTTGCTAATAAATAATATTAATAATAATTTGAAGATGTGGTATTAAATCTATTAAAATTGAATTGGAAATAAACTAAGAAAAATACAAATCTTTTGCATTTTCATAAGATTTCTCCTGGAACTCTTAAGGCTAAATGAATGGCCCAAGATCTGTGTAATGAACTTGTTTTGTTCATTTCCTTTTCAGATAATTGTATTATTGAAATCCACAGATAATTGTTCTGGACTCATTTCCAGGACCTTATTAAAAAAGAATACAGCCGTACTCAGCATAACCATATTTCAGCCAATGACGGACCACACTTATGATGGTGGTCCCATAAGATTAGTACCATACAGCCTAGGTGTGTAGTAGGCTATACTGCCTAAGTTTGTTTAAACACAGTCTATGATGTTCGCATAATGATGAAATCACCTAATGACACGTTTCTCAGAGCATATCCTTGTCATGAAGCAATGCATGACTGTGCCCCGCTGCAGTACGGCATTGGCACTCTAGTCAGGATTTTTAGTGACGGCTGTTCTTTTATTACAGAACAAGATGATATGGGTATAAAATACAAATAAATGAGATGTTTAAAAATTTTAAGAATGATATACAACTATTGTTACTTGAAGATATGACTGTAAACAAAAACCCCCAAGATAATCAATGGAAAATTATTAAAAACCTCTGGGGAAATGAATAGATATATTGATGGAATTAGCAATTGATAAAACTATGCCTTACTTGAATCTTCTGAATTTTTATCTTGGACTTTGATTTTTCCATTCTTAAAACACTTGTTACTTTTAGTGCAAACAATAGGTTTATTGCCACGCTGATTAGTTTATTTGAATTATATTGTTTAAGAATCAGAGGACATAGTCTGGCCATCCTCGTAAGTGGACAATTGGCACTTAGCTATCATCTAAATTAGAAGCATATTCCTTATTAAAAGTTGATTTGTGTTTAGGTTATGTTTTATCTTTCCTCCTCAGGTAGACTGTTTCTGATACAGTCACTTAATATATTAGATAGAAATATTTTATACTTTTATATTACACATATACCAAAAATATCTGCCTAGCATGAATAAAGTGTTATGTTAACATTTATTACAATATGTTTTTAAATCCATGCTAAGGTTTTATTTATCACTTAAAATGAAATTGAATAGTATGACATTTCTTTTAAGATTTCTCTTTAAAAGATTAAAGGCTTTTATTACAGCAATCCATAATGCAATTACATTTAATAAAATGGGCACTCAATTGATTTACACTCTAAAAATGAGTGTTACACATCACTTTCTAATGAAATTAAGGTACTTACAAAGAAATTATTTTTAAACAAGAAGAAAATGCAAAAAGTAAACCAAAATTTAAACTTTGAAATGCATCAGCAACAATCAGAAATAATGAATAAATTGAAAGATGCCAATATATACTAAAATGAGATTTCATTACAGTGCAAATATTTATAAAGCATGGCCCATGAACTAGATTTAGGGGAAAATATATAAATTTGAGATATACATTTATCTTCCAAAGGATCGCAACATTTTCCTGGCTTTTTTTCATAATGACAAATAAACAATGAAAATTCAACACTACACTGTGTTAACTCTAATGACCTCAGGGTCATGTACAGTGTTTGACAGGGAATTAAAGGGAGCAATTTTGTCAGAACCAAATTTCCCTTCAGGATGCTATCTTTGAAAATACAGCTCTGCTTTGTCACCGTTACCTTCTGCTTTCATTATGGAAAAAGCAGTAGTGTGAATTAACACATCTTTATCCTGTTACTTAATACCTATTAAATTTATTAAAAAAATAAATTTACCATCTCCAGGCAATGGTATCCTTGGCAGTAAAGGGCTGAAGCACCACCAGCAAGCGGAAGGTTAAGCTTGTTCTTCAATTCTATTAGGTCATTTTCACTTGTGGGTGACAAAAACTCAATCTGATATAATTTAGGCAAAAAGAAGAATTTTTTGGCACAGGAAACAAAACGATCTGAAGAGCAAGAGTTCAATTGGACCCTAAGGACAGAGATCAAGGGGGAAAAGGCCAACATTCTCCCTATCTAAGTATCAGCCTATCTCTGGATGCTGGATTTATTCATTCCATCTAGCCCACGTCATCATAGCCTCACCATCAGACAGAAGGACTTGATTTTTTTGGTTCTAACTTTGAAATTCCCAGGGAAGGAATTTCATTGATCTGGATGTGGGGGAGGTGACATTCCCACCTATAGTGCCATGGAAGCTGAATGTAGTCATTGATGGTCCCCTCCAGAACTATGTGACGTGGAGTCTGACGATGAAGAGTTCTTAAAGAAAGGAAGGCAGCTGGGCAAGATCAATTAATTATTTTAAAAATAACACATATGTATCACACAGAATATTTTATGAAGTGCACTCGCATTTCATGGTTCTTTTAAGTCTTAATAATTTTGTAACAAAGACTTTTTGGAAATGGTGAGATTGAGTCCCAAAAGGCTTAAAAGATTTATAAAGTTAACACACACGGTAAACGCCAGAGTTTAGACTAGAACTCAGAGTTTAAACATGGATGCCCATGCTCTTTTTACATTCCAAGTTTGGTGCACATCACATATTCAAACACTCATGACTATTCAATGTCACGGATTCACAAATCTTTTAATATTAAGAGCTTAATACTAATCATACAAAGAAATACTGTTCAAAGAAAAATAGAATAACTTGAGATGAATGACAGCATTTTAAAGATCACTTCCTACTGCTTCTACCTCCACCTTCCTCTAACCACCACTTATTTCCTCTGTAGTCCAACTAGTGTCTTCCAATACTGAATACTTCTATTTTCATAGTTTATTTCCTCTCTTACAAGATTTTATAATAGAGAACATTTCTAGGTGTAAAGATCCTGAAAGCATTATTTCTTGAAGTAGATGAAGACATTGTTTTTAAGGGAATAGATATAAAGACTGTGTATTTCCTTTATACAGTAGGTAAGAATCCATGCTTTATGATTATTGATGTCTAGGATGGTCGTAGAGGATTCTGGCTACGGAGGATTAGGCAGACATCAATGACCACATTAAGTTCTGAGTGAGTCAAACATTTCTAAACTTCCTGTTTACTTCTTTACTAATATAACCTTTCATAAATTCCAAATGTCTAAAAATGATTAGTTTGGACTCTAACCCAAATACAAATTAGGGTTAGTCAGTCACAAACATACAGAGAAAGCACTCAATGATGCAAAACCTGTTGGAGTCTAGATATTTCCTTTCTTAATTCTCTATTCTTTCTTCCTTCTGCCCACTGGCTTTGCCCCCTTCTCTATCCCTGAGGATTTCCTACACTTTTTCCCTTACTCCTCTTGGAAGGACTATTGCAGATTCCTTATCTGTCCTTTATTTGTAGGCTCAAATTTCCTGATTCTTTTCTTTTAAGCCTGAGCTAACATCTGTGTCAATCTTCCCCTACTTTATGTGTGGGTAGCTGTCACAGCATGGGTGATATGTGGTGTATATCTGCACCTAGGATCTGAACCTGTGAACCTGGGCTGCTGAAGGGGAGCATGCCGAAATTAACCGCTATGCCATGGGCTGGTCCCCTGATTATTTTATAACACTAATTACCAGCAAGTAGCTACTCCTTCTCATCATGTCATTTTGATATATTAGTATATTGATAATGTCTCTTTTGCTTCATTTTGTGTCCATAATACTCCCTCTCCACTAGGGGGAAGAGTAAAAATCATTCCATGCTTGCTGTATTACATAATGTTATGGAATATGTGTTGTCTGCTTGCACTAAAATGTCTGGTGGACCTATAGTTGAATAGAAAATAGATCTGGTACTGATAACATTTGTACTGAGTTATTTATTTGAGTTCGTACGTTTTCAGGTACACATGCTATTTAGGCTACTATTAGATAAAGAATTGGGTCCTTCCAGGTGTCATTCCCCTTGCTGCATCTGCCTTGTATTTTCTAAAATTCCACCTCCCTAATCATGAAAGAAATGCAAATTCAACCATCAGTGGAATACATATCACCCCTCATACTACCAGCAGTTTAAAGGAATGATTATGCCCAGTGAGGGCTGGGTAGTATGAATTCTCATGCCTCCCACTCTCATTGCTACTATCTTCTCAGGAGGAAATCCTATATCCTTTGATCTTTCAACTCTCTCTCTGTAAATTTATCTTAGGGGAATTATTAAGTGGATGAACCACTGTGGCTGAACAATGATGCTCACACCTAATGTAGTGATTGATTTGTAAAGCATAGGTCACTGAGAATTGGTTGAGTAAAGGTAGTATATTCACAGAAGGGAATTCTAGGAAGAAATTTAAAAAACATACCTTAGAATAATTTTTTGTTAATATAAACAGTTGTTCACCATGCATAGTTGAATGAAAATGGTGACTTCTATATATTATATTCAGTATGGCACCATTTACCCATAACTTATGAATAAAACTAGTTACACTAAATGGTTATTGACTGTCCATCATGTCAGGCTTTCTGCTAGGTACTGGAAATACAGCTATAAATAATATTGCTATATTATTTAATTTACATTCTACTAGAGGAGAAATGAACAAAAGCAAATAAGCAGTAGATAAACCTGAGAATACTTGTTTAATTTAGATTTAGACATAGTCAAGTACTTTTATTGAAGGACTGAAGATCTGTCTCAAAACCAAAATTACACTGAAGTTTTATGTGTTCGTGATAATAAGTTTAGTTCCAGATAAGAAAAAAGAATTCCTATACTTATTGAAAGTGGTTAGGAAAATGTACAATTTATGATTTATAAGTCTTGTCAATATAAACGTATGTCAGTCTTCTACTCATGTTATAACAAATTACCTCAAACAGAGAATGAAAATAAAGCAAATTTATTATCTTATATTTCTGGAGATCAGAAGGCTAAAGTGAGTCTCAATGGCTTAAATTTTTTGTTATTTCCCTTCTTCTGATTATTTTGGGTTTATTTTGCTTTGGTTCTTAATTTCATTTCATTTTTGAAGATTCTTGAAGTAGACGGTGAGGTTACTAATTTGATACCTTTATTGTTTTCTAACATAAGCATTTAACATTATAAATTTACTTCTGAACACTGTTTTAGCTGTATTCCACACATTTTGATGTTATGTTTTTGCTTGTTTTTAATTTAAAACATTTTAAAATTTCTCTTGAGACCTCTTTTTGATTCATAGGTTGTTTAGAAGTTTCTAATTATTTGGGTATTTTCATATATCTTTCTTTTGCTGATTTCTGGTTTAATCATGTTATGATCTAAGAGTACATTATTGGATGATTTAATTATTTTAAATTGTTAAGGTTAATTTCATGGCTCAGAATATGAACTAGACTGGAGAACGTTCCACGTGTGCATGAAATAAAGTATATTTTGCTGTTGTGCGGATAGTTCTATACATGATAGTTAGGTCTAGTTCTTTGATGGTGTTAAGATCTTCTATATTATTACAGGTTTTTGTCCTACTTATATAATCAATGACTGAAAGAGGAATTTTGAAGTTTACTACTATAATCTTGATTTGTCTACTTCTTCGTTCAGTTCTATCAGCTTTGAATCAGGTATTTTGACTCCTTGTTAGATTTATATACAACTAAGATTGTTATGTCTTATGGACAATATGCAATGTTCACCTTTATATGTAACAATAGTCCATGCTCTAAAGTTGTATTACCTTCTATTACTGCTGGGACAAATAACCACAAACTTAAGGACTCAAAACAATGCAAATTTACATGCCACACCTAGAAGGACCCACAACTAAAAATGTTCACTCTGTACCGGGGGGCTTTGGGGGCAAAAAGGAAAAATACAATCTCTAAAAAAAAAAAAAAAAAAAAGAAGGACTGGAATATAGATTTAAAAAAAAGAAAACAATGCAAATTTACTATCTTACATTTTGATAGGACTGAATTCTGAAATCAGTATCACTGGGCTAAAATCAAGGTGTTATCGTTGCTGTGTTCTTTCCGGAGGTTCTAGGGGAGAATTCTCTTCCTTGCTTTTTCCAGCTTCTAGTGGCTGCCTGCATTCCTTGCCTCAGCCCTTTCCTCTATCTTCAAAGGATGGGAAACAGCATCTTTAAATCTCTTTCTCTGTTATCTCTGCTTCCATCATCACATTTCCTTCTCTCATTCTTCTGTCTCCCTCTTCTATCTTTTGAGGCCCTTTTTGATTACATTATTCCCCTGGATAATTCAGGATAATCTTCCTATCTTAATATCCTTAACTTAGTCATGACTGCGAAGTCTCTTTTGCCATGTAAAGTAACATATTCACAGATTGGGGGATTAGGGCATAATCATCTTTGGAGGGGCCATCATTTTGCTAACACAGAAATCTACTTTATTCATATTAATTACTTTATTAATATTAATATATTTATTAACACTATTTTATTAATATTAATATAGTTCTGCCAGCATTTATATCTTTCTCCTTTATATTTTTAACCTAAGTTTTCATATTTAAAGTGAATTTCTTATGGACAGTTGGTCCTTGCCTCTTTATCCAATCTAGTAATGTATATATTTTAACTGTTGTGTTTAGGCAAATCACATGTAATGTGATTATTAATATGATCAATTAAATTCAACCATCTTATTAGCTATATTCAACTTGTGTCATCTGTCCTTTTTGCTTCTTTTCTCCTTTTTTACTACCTTCTCTTGGGCGAATTCAGAAGTATTCGTGTTCCATTTTCTCTCTCCTATTGGGATATTATTTATACCCTTTTAAAAAAAGCAAGAATTACAAACTTTTAATTAAACAGAGACTAAATTAAAATAATATCACTTAACATGAAGCATAAGAACGTTTTAATAGTGTATTTCTAAAATCTCCCTCTCAACATTTGGCCTGTGTGTCATATTGTTTGCTTTTACATGTGCTATAAGCGCTCCATGAAATGTCCCTATTTTTCTTTAGACAGCCAGTTATCTTGTATGGTAATTAAACAACAAAAAAAGGGATTTTATTTTAATATGTTTTTTCCATTTCCAATGTTTCTCTATTTCTTTGCATAGATCCAGGATATAGTCAAATAGCAGATGATTTTTTTCTGAAGTTCCTTTAATATTTATTGTAGGAAAGTTATGTAAGCAATGAATTCCCACTTTTTTGTTTGTCTGAGAAATCTTTATTTCTCCTTCAATTGTTTTAAAGATTTCATTTTTTCCCTTTTTCTCCCCAAAGCTCCCCGCTACAGAGTTGTATATTCTTAGTTGTGGGTCCTTCTAGTTGTGGCATGTGGGACGCCGCCTCAGCGTGGCTTGATGAGCGCGGTGCCATGTCTGCGCTCAGGATTCGAACTGACAAAACACTGGGCACTGGGCCGCCTGCAGCAGAGCACGCGAACTGAAACTCGGCCACGGGGCCAGGCCCTATTTCTCCTTCAATTTTAGGGATTGGCAATATTTATCATGTTCAGTCTTTTTTGATGTTTCTTGAATATGTATTTTTTATCCAACTCTTATTAATCTCAGAAAATTCTCAGCCATTATTTCTTCCAATACTCCTTTTGCTCCTTTTCTCTCTCCTTCTTCTGAGATTCCAATTATTGGTATGTTAAATGATTTGATGTTGTCCGATAGTTCTTGCACGCTCTGTGCTTTTGTTTTGTTTTATTCTCTCTTTCTCCGTGTGGGTTTATATGTGAGTATTTCAGATTGAGTAATGCCTCTTGACCTGTGTTCAAGTTCTTTGAATCTTTTCTCATCTATGTCAAGTCTATTGATGAGCTCACTGGAGTTATTCTTCATTTCTGATAGTAAAAGATAGTAATCTTTTTCATTTCTAATATTTCCATTTGCTGCTTCTAGTTTTCGACTCTGATGATATTACTCATGTGCTCTTGCATGTTGTCCAGGTTTTCCTTAGAGCTTTTAACACATTAATCATAACTATTTTATAATCTTTGTCAGATAGTTCCAATATCTGTGTTTATATTTGAGTGTTCTGATGATTGCTTTGTCTTTTCAAAGTGTGTTTTACCTTGCCTTTACACATGCTTTTTAATTTCTTCAGAAGCCCAGATATTTTGTGTATAATAATATAGACTGAGGTAAATTATCTTCATGCCTGGAAATGGGCACAGCGTTCCTTCTACTGGGCTCTGTTAGGAGTGTTTGAATTACTTTAGTTAGGAGTGGCGCTGCTTTTGATATTGGTTATTGCTATGGTTACCCTCAGTGCACCAGAGGCTCCAAATACTGTAGCAATATTTTATTTATAGGATGGGGTAGATTTGCTGGAGCATGTCTGTTAGATTCTGAGATTAAATCTTCTCCTTGCACTGTACATCAAACACGGCCATTGTCTATGTTCTTGTTCCTCTCCTTTCTCTCTCCCAGTAATATAAGGCTGTTGTTTGTTATTTAAACCTTATTAGCTTGGTGGCAGGGATCTCTCATTATGATTAGCCTAAGGTTTTGGCAAGCACTGTGTCCTGGGAACTTATGCATGTGGATGTCTTTGTTCTCCTGTCCTTTCATTAGCTATAGTTTTGCATCCAGTGTAGAGTCCTGCTTCTCCACCAGGAGTAGGATTTTTTTTTCCCTTTGTTTCCTTCCTCAGCTGCCATGAGTTTTTACCAATGCCCAAGGAAACCATTGTTTGTTTTCTCTTTCTCCTCAAGTTCAGACTCCTTCTTTTTTTCTCATAGGGGATATCGGGAAAAAGATGTGGGCAGAGGTTCTTGCCTTTTACATACAGCTTCTCTTCCCCTCCCCAAGGTCACCATACTGGATAATTGTTAGTACTCTATCTGATCTTTTCCATAATAATCCAGTGGGGTTCATAGAGAAAGAACAAGCAAAGGTTTTGGACTCCCATTAATTCAGCAGCCCCCTGGGGTTTCACACTGTCCCACCAGCTGGATTTCCATATTCAGCAAGCTCATCAACAATTCTAGCTGAGCTTCATTACCTGTGTTCAGTTGCATCATTCTACCCTAGTGAGCAAGTGCTTCAATTTCATCTCTCCCTGCTGCTCTCTGTCTCTGTTTAACTTAAGGCTATTGTTATTCCGTGACCTTAGATCTCAATGGGTTAAAAAAAATGAATTCAAAATTATTTGGAACTGTTTTATTGTAGGATGAGAACAATACTGCTTTTAGCTGTCTATATTGTGCAGTGGCAGCCAGATATACTTACCATTTATTTTTAACATAGTAATGCAGATTCTAGTAATGATTTGGAAGTTAGGTTACTTTGAGGGCGGCTTCCAGGTTTCCTATTTGAGTATATAATTCTTTACCTCTGTGATCTCAGCTCCTATTGATTTAAGTACATCTCTAGTCCAGAAAACTCTCCTGTGTGTACATTTTGTCTTCCTATTAAGTACTGGAATTTTTTTTGTGGATTTCTACCATATTGGAAAACTTAAAAGTGTACATACCAAACTTCTTGATTCTTTTTTTTTCAGTTACTTTCTTGATGTTATTTTATTTATAACATTGTATAATTTCAGGTATACATTATTGTTTGTCAGTTTCTGTTTATACTGCATCATTCACACCACCAATAGCCTAATTTTTATTGATCACTATATGTATGTGCCCCTTTACATCTTTTACCCATCCCTCAAACCCCATCCCCTCTGGTAACCACTAATCTGTTCTCTTATCCATGTTTTTGTTTATCCTCCACATATGAGTGAAATCAGGCTGTGTTTGTCTTTCTCTGTCTGGCTTATTTCGATTAACATAATGCCCTCAGGGTCCAGCCATGTTGTTGCAAATGGGATGATTTTGTCTTTTTTACGGCTGAGTTGTATTCCATTGTGCATATATACCACATACTCTTTATCCTTTCATCACTTGAAGGGTACTTGGGTTGCTTCCACATCTTGGCTATTGTGAATAATGCTGCAGTGAACCTAGGGGTGCATAAATCTCTGAATTGTTAATTTCAAATTTGTTGGATAAATATCCAGTAGCAGGATAGCTGGATCATATGGTATTTCTATTTTTAATTTTTTGAGAAATCTCTATAATGTTTTCCACAGTGTCTGCACCAGTTTGCGTTCCCATCAGCAGTATATAAGGGTTACTTTTTCTCCACATCCTCTCCAACATTTGTTATTCTTTGTCTTGGTAATTATAGCCATTCTGACAGGGGTGAGGTGATACCTCATTGTAGTTTTCATTTGCATTTCCCTAATAATTAGTGATGTTGAACATCTTTTCATATACCTGTTGTCCATCTGTATATATTCTTTGGAAAAATGTCTGTTCATAACTTCTACCCATTTTTTGATTGTGTTGCTTACTTTTTTGTTGTTGAATTATAGAAGTTCTTTATACATTGGGGAAATTAACCACTTGTCAGATATCCGACTTGCAAATATTTTCTCCCAGTTGGTAGGTTGTCTTTTTGTTTTGCTCATGGTTTCTTTTGCCTTGCAGAAGCTTTTTAGGATGATGCAGTCCCATTTGTTTATTTTTTATTTTGTTTCCCTTCCCTCAGTAGACATGGTATTTGAAAAGATACTGCTAAGACCTATGTCAAAGAGTGTACTGCCTATATTTTCTTCTAGGAGTTTTATGGTTTCAGGTCTTACCTTCGATGATTTAATCCATTTTCAGTTAATTTTTGTGTATGGTGTGAGATAACGGTCTACTTTCATTCCTTTGCATGTGGCTGTCCAGTCTTCCCAATACTATTTATTGAAGAGAATTTCCTTCCTCTATTTTATGTTCTTGGCTCTTTTGTTGAAGGTTAGCTGTCCATGGTTGTGTGGTTTTATTTCTTGTCTCTCAATTCTGTTCCATTGATCTGTGTGTCTGTTTTTGTGTCAGGACCATGATGTTTTGGTTACTATAGTTTTGTAGTATATTTTGAAGTCAGGGATTGTGATGCCTCTAGCTTTGTTCTTTTTTCTTGAAATTGCTTTAGCTATTCAGGGTCTTTTGTTGTTCCATATAAATTTTAGGATTCTCTGTTCTATTTCTGTGAAGAATGTCATTGGGATTCTGACGGTGGTTACATTGAATCTGTAGATTGTTTTAGGTAATATAGACATTTTAACTATGTTTATTCTTCCCATCCATGAACATGGAATATCTTTATGTCATCTTTGACTTATTTCAATGTCTTATAGTTTTCAATGTATAGGTCTTTCACGTCCTTGGTTAAATTTGTTCCTAGATATTTTACTCTTTCTGTTGTGATTGTAAATGGGATTGTATTCTTGAGTTCACTTTCTGCTAGTTTGTTATTAGTATATAGGAATGAAAGTGTTATTTGTAAGTTGATTTTGAGCCCTGTACCTTTGTTGTAGCTGTTGATTATTTCTAATAATTTTATGGTGGATTCTTTAGGGTTTTCTATATATAGGAGCATGCCATCCACAAACAGCAAGAGTTTCACTTCTTCCTTTCCAATTTGGATACCTTTTATTTCTTTTTCTTGCCTAATTGCTCTGGCCAAAACCTTCAGTACTATCAAATTTCTTGATTCTTTTGTCCCTGAATTAAAGCACCTCACAATGTTATCATTCCTGTCTTAACAGCCATAAAAATCACAAATATCTTAATAATTTAATACAAATACATCTAAAAGTTGCATTAACTGAACATAAATGCAAATAAGCAAATAATTTTGAACTTTGTTGGGTGTTTTCAGAAAAAGTTACAGAGGCAAAATGAGGAGGATGTCATAGAGTGTCTTGCTTGGGAAGGAAGTTATGTCCTACAAACCTAGAGAAATCCCATGGAGACTGTTACAGAGAACAACAGGGCAACTGGTGACAGAGGGTGGGAGTAACAGGTAAAGACAGATTATTGAAATATATATGTCTTTAGACATTGTGCAACAAAAGGCCTCTAGTGGTAGACTAAATGTGTGGCATTTGTGTAACTGGTACAATTGCAAGTCATAATATAAAGTTTATAATTTAATGCTCCATTATTACAGGCGAGTCTTCCACTCTTGTGGATTCAATTTTTATACAGTGGACTTTTACGCAATTAAACCATTATTAATAAGACAATTTTTTCACCATGATTTTGAACATTTGTCCATCAACTAAAATGCAAACATCTCAAGCTATTACTTAGTGGTTTTGTATGTAAATTAACAGTTTAATTTTGTCATCGTCACCTTTGACTTTAAAATAGTTTTTGCAATTACAAATGCATTGCTGTATTTGGTCTTACTACTTGATAAAAATAAAAATAGAATGGAAAATGGATGAGCTGATATATGATAAGAACTTTTGGTAACAAAAGTGGAATACAATTAAGAAGAATGTTTAAGTGCCAAAAGTATCATATCCTTCATCTGAAACCAACCTTCATTTTCAAGCTACATGTGTTTAACTGTCAAAAAAAAAAAAAAAGACATTTCAGAATGTTACAAAATAATCTGTGTAAACAAATCTTAACTAAGTAACTGACAGGCAAACAAAAGTCTCTATTTTATAGATTAGAAAAAACTGAACTATTTTGACACTACAAAATTCAAGTTGTAAGAGTTTTTTTGAGGGAGAGAGTGTTGGAAGGGAAAAAGTGAAAATCCAAATACTTTTTAACATGACCTTGGGGGCTTGCTATAGTCTCAGAAGGTTTAATAATCTGTGAAGGAGCGACAGTTGTAGTTTAGACAGGTTTCAGTCAATTTTAGAGAGAATTTTTCCTTCCCTATGTTGACACATTTACTATTTTTTGAGTGTTTCTCTTCTTGTTTAGTTTTTCTAGGCATTAGTGTGGTAAAAGTAAAGTAAGAGTACTTCAATCATCAATCCAAGAAATTTTTATGCTGGGTTTGGGATAAAAAGTTTTTAAAAGCAAGACTGATTATATTGATGCACAATAAAGGTTTCAGAGCCACAGTTCTAGACTGTCTGAATTGGCTGGAAACACAAGACAAGGTGCTAGGAAAACAGACTGTTGTCTTTTTGCCTACCACTGAGTGAAGAAAGTTTCTACAGTTTACCAAATTAACTAAGTCAAATTCAAAACTCACCTACAATTAAGGAAATATTTGTTCTTGACTTTATTCTGGGTACATGGAGGAACTAAGATAAGATTCAGAGATGTTAATCCTTTAATCTAAACACAACTGATGTAACTTCTCAGGTCTTGGTCCTTCCGAAAAACATAATAAAATGTGTTCAGCTGAGTTAGGGAGTTCTATGTCTTTGTAGACTCATAAGCCAAGAGGATATTTTAATTATCAATCAATAAAATTCAAAAACTACTTATTAATAACATATCCTAAACCCAAAGGTTGAGATACAATTGAATTGTAGCCATCTAACCTGAGTCAAGTCCAAGGAGGAGATTATCTCCACACACAACACAATCACCAGACAATTAGTTTACTATTTTCTAATTGAAAAGTGATGATTATGATCTCATTCACACACACACACACACACACACACACACACAGGCACACACACACGCCCCTATCCCACAGTTAATGAGATCTTTCATTATGGCTGTTTAACAAGAGCTTTTTATGTTTGATCAAAGCATCTAATGCAATTCTGAGGTTATTCCACTTAGCAGTCGGCTGATTGGTAACTGCCTTCAGGGACCTCTGAGTCAACCCCTGTTTAAAACTTGGTTTATGAAATGTGTTCTGCATACTGCATGTTAACAGAGGCTGTGTTTTCTGTAATTATAACAGGGATGTTGGGAATTCTTAATTAAACATCCAAGAGGTTTCATAACTTCTTGTGGCATAAGAAATTAAGAGAAGAGACTTCTTCAGGAAATCAGAAAGACCTTTGGAATGCACTTCCTTTTATCAAGATAGAATGATAATTAATGTCATTAATAATTTTATTGATTAATATTTAAACGGTTTATATGTTAAGCATAGTTTCCATTTTGAGAATTTTCTATGGGTCACTGGGCTAATTGATTTTATAATTTTTCTCATATAATGTTTATAAAAATTCAATGAGATAGGTATTGCTAATTCTGCTTTACAAACAAGGAAACAGAAGCTTAGACATAAAGTAATTTTGAGAAAAGACACACAACTAGTAAATGGTAGACCTAGAAATGTATTCCCAGTGTATCTGACTCCCAAGCCAATATTTTGAGTAAAAGAAAACCCAGAGTACGAATTCTTTGTCATTCTGTCCACATGTTGTCTTTATCTGTGCTGCGCAGGGACTCATTTATTATGGAGTTATCTTGCCTTTTTGCTAGGATTCAGCATCAGAAATTTTCATTGTTTGAATTTGTGGGGGCTAGTAAACATTTCCTTGCTATTCTGAACTTAAGCAAAGTTGAATTATTGTGTAGCTACTTTAAAAGTATTTTTTGTGTGTTTCAAACAATATTGGTACATTCGTATAGTTGTGATTCTTTTAGAATTCTTAAGTGAATGTACAGTTCTTCGTGTAAAATTATTTCCATAGTAAAAATTTTATTATTATAACAAGTACGTACATAAAATTCAGTTATATTGCAGAATGATTTGAAAATATAGTTGAGTATAAAACTATACAAAACAAACGCTGCATTATCTCATACTAGAGAAAAATCTCGCTGTTGGTGGCCCATACACATCTTTTAGTGCTGGACTATCACACACACAACAGCTGCTGCCCTGCTCAGGAGCTGCAATTTCTCCTCCATGCCACTTGGGGATCTAATATCACAGGTGCTATGTTCCAGGACCAGCTCTCATTTTCTACCCACGCCGTATTCTTTTAAAATATCAGCTCCATTCTGCTGAAAAATGGGACTTACTTCTCCATTGTAAAACAGGTAAGGGAATGCATTTTTCTTTATTTAAACAATTTTAGGAGGGTCTCATAGCAGGATTACTTGGGTCTCAGTGTTGGCATTTTTTATATAGTTCACAGACAGTTTTTTCTCCCATCTTGTATGAATTCTGCTAATGAGGCCGTATTTGCAAAAGGCATTAGCAACAAACACCAAGTTCTACTTGGACCTACCATCTACATATTACTCTGAAGTTCATTGCTGAGACTAACTAAATGTATCAGATTATTTCTTTTCTCAGGGTACAGCTATTCCCACACAGCTCATGGAATCTCTTCCTCTGTGTTTGATTTCACTGATTTCCATGATGTAATTCTCCAAATATGTATACATATATATATTTCTGAATATTTTGTAAATAATAACAAGGCTGTTTTATGAAATGCATCCTTGGAAAAATCAATGAAGGGTCTGGCCCAGTGGCATAGTGGTTAAGTTCCTGTGCTCCACTTCAGCAGCCCAGTGTTTGCAGGTTTGTATCCTGGGCATGGACATGGCAACACTTGTCAAGCTTTGATGTGGTGGCATCCCATATAAAATAGAGGAAGATTGGCACAGATGTTAGCTCAGCAACAATCTTCCTCAAGCAAAAAGAGGAAGGTTGGCAATAGACATTAGCTCAGGGCCAATCTTCCTCACACACATACACAAAACTCAACCAAATAAAGTCTAGCAAGACTAATTAATTAAAAAGGAAAAAGATACAAATATACAATGATATAATTGAAATAAATGTAACTCCATACAAAAGAGATTAGAAAACTAAAATAAGTACATACTAGATCCTCTGCTAAAATCTTTGAAAATATTGATAATAGATAGATTAACAGAGTTATCAATATTTACAGGACGCCTGGCCTGATTAATAACACTGAAAGAAAAGTTTAAAAGTTATTAAAAACTATCTCTCATTACTGATCTAAGACTATAGATTAAGATCAATTTCATAGATCTTATCTATCTAAATATGTTAAGATAGGTAATATCTAATTATTAGATATTCATAATATCTCATTATATTATTAGTGTAATAATATATATAAATATATTAATATATATTTAGGCATAAGAACTATATTATTCATATATGAAATATATTAAGATTTTATGTAATAAATATATAACTATTAAGATATAAGATATACATTACAATTTCTTAAATATGTTAAGAAAATGATATTGATATATTTCATAGAAAAGAAAGTCTTAAGTTATGGTTATTGCTCCAGGGCATAAATTAATGATGTTTTATTTGATTCTTAACTTCTTCTTTCGTTTAAATATATCATATATGTTTTCTCTGATAGCTAATACAATTTTTTCACACATTATTTAACTTTTTTATCCATTACTTGGATATGAAATAATTTAAATACAGTCATGTGTCACTCAACGATGGGATACGTTCTGACAAATGCCTTGTTAAGCGATTTTGTCATTGTGTGAACATCATAGCATGCACTTACACAAACCTGGATGGTATAGCCTACTACACACCTAGGCTATATGGTACTAATCTTACAGAATTACTGTTGTATATACAGTCTGTCATTGATCGAAATATCCTTACTCAGTGCATGACTGTAGTACTTTTTAAGTATTTTCCTGTTTGTTGATATTGTAATAATTCTTAGAAAATTTACTGTAAAAATGTTTGCTCATCTATATAATTGATTATATCCTTAGACTATAAGTTCAGGATCCAGGAGTAACCACATTTTCCACTCTCATCAACATAGTGTGAGAAATCATATTCATCTAGAGTTTCAACAATCTTGGTCTTACTTTTTCATGTTTTGTTTATTCGTTTGGTTTATGACATCTTGTTTGTCCCTGCTATTCCACTTACGATTTTTATAATGAACCTCTCATATATGAACTAACTTGAGAGTCTGTTCTTTGTCAAAAAATTTTCCTAAATTGAAAAAAAGCAATCTGCAATTTATTTTAGGTATGGTATAGTAGGTTGAAAATTCCCAGAATGTGATCTTCTATGGAAATACGATCTTTGTGTAGGTAATTAGTTAAGGATCTTGAGATGAAATCATCCTAGATTTAGAGTGGGCCCTAAATTCAACGATTGACATCCTTATAAAAAGGGGAGAGGACACAGAGAGACACACAAAGAATGTCATGTGAAGACCAAGGCAGGGACTGGAGTGATGCTGCTACAAACCAGGGAATGGCTGGGGCTACAAGAAATGGACGATGCAGGGGAGAATTCTTGTCTAGAACCTTCAGAAGGAGCATGGCCCTGCTGATAACTTGATTTCAGATTTCCAGCATCCAAGTCTATGAGAATAAATGTATATTATTTTAATCCTCAAAGTTCGTGGTAATTTATTATGATGGCCCTAGGAAACTACTACATATGGCATGAGTTAGTGTTCTTACTTTCCTCCAAATTGTTAGTCTTCTATAGAGCATAATAGAATAAATAATCTCCTTGATTTAAAATACCACTTGTCATCTTTAAGGTATTTGAATCAGCTTCTGGAATGTCTAGTAGAAACACTATTTTAAACACACCAAATCATCGAATTTCTTCTAATATATAATTGAAGATCTTCCTAATTGTGCTAGTCCTTCCTTAAACCTTTTAATAACAGAACCAGCCCCATGGCCGAGTGGTTAAGTTCGCACGCTTCGCTGCGGCAGCCCAGAGTTTCACCCGTTTGGATCCTAGGCTCGGACATAGCACCGCTCATCAAGCCATGCTGAGGCGGCATCCCACGTGCCACAACTAGAAGGACCCATAATTGAAAAAAAACAACCATATACAACTATGTATTAGGGGGATTTGGGGCGAAAACAGAAAAAAAAAAAGAAAATTGGCAACAGTTGTTAGCTCAGGTGCCAATCTTTTAAAAAAAAACAAAAATCTTTTAATATCTATTTTCAGCACTCTCTTCTTCCAAATGAACTTCAGAAATCTTTGTAAAATGGCAAATAAATTGCCATTGGCTTTTCACTGCAGATGTATTCAATATATGGAAGAATTTATGGAAATGAAAATTTTTATGTGACTTTTAATTCCTACCCAAGAAAGTTCTATGTTTCCCATGAACCAAGTCTCAGTTGTACATTTCAGCAAAGTTCATATATGAAATACTCATATATTCATGAGTCTCGTACATTTACTGTTATCTCTTATTTATGAATTCAATAGATAAACCTTTAGTGTTCCATCCTTTAGGAAGAAGTTGTATGTTAAGTTGTGATATGTATTCTTTATTATGTAAATTATTGCTATTTATCTAAGATGTTTGATCAGAAATGTTTGTAGATTTTATTAAATGTCTTCCTGGAATCTATCAAATTGATCATTAGGCATTACAATATTGACCTAAAAAAATTAGAATTTTCGTTACTCAGCTATACTTGCAAGGAGAAAAGGATTGGGCAGAATTCAACAACCAATGTTTGAGTGTTTGTTATATCCTGTTTTCACTAATACCTTGAAATTACAGTTACTTTCTGCATATATACAAACAGAGCCTCTCCAAGAATTGCCTTATGATCCGCCAGAATGAAGTTTTTCTTGTATCATCAGATGAGTGGGTTTCATGATATTTAAGGTAAGACGTCAGAGACATGGTTATCATAAATTAGCAATTTTGAAAAACAATTCCTAAGTGATACTGATAAAACAGCCGAGAGAGGGGTTAATTATTTGTTTACTGAAATATTAAGAACGAAATTCTACTTGCACTCTTGATCGCCTAACAGACTGAAATTAACCTCCCACCTTAAACAATTAGAAAACTGGGCCAAGAAAAGACAGAGAATTAAGCATTAGACAGGCAGCTAGAATTTGCAGGTCAAAAGACCTTAGAGCGGAGAGATGCAAGACAGCGAAAGAGATCTGCAGATGAGTCCTCGAAAGTCTTTAGCTGAGTATACTCACTACACATGCTGGGAAAGAACTACGGGAAAGCATAGGGAAAAAATCCGGAAATTTACTTCAGATGAGAAGAGTTAGTGTTCCCACAGACCAGAGTAAACAGAACTCATAATACACAACATATAGTGGAGAGTACTCAGAGGTTATCCCCTTGATAGTGGGGGTAAATTAGCCTCAGTCTAAAGGCTGCTCTGGATATTTCCTAACATAGTTAAAATAAATTTTGAAAGAAATAAACAGATTCAAAATAACTTATCTGTATCAGAACAAAGTTCAACACTATTCCTTTTAAACGCAAACAGAAAAACCACACCAATTTAAACCAGAAATTGTCAAATGGGGGGAAAAGATCTAACCTAACACTGTATATTAGAAAACACCTTAAATATAAAGACACAGAAAAGTTGAAAGCAAATTGATGAAAAACGATTTACTATGCAAATTTTAATCAAAGGAAAACTGGAATGACAATATATGAGGAAAATGAGACTTCAAAAGAAGGACTATAACTGGGAAAAAAGAGGCACTATCATAATAATCCATGTTAAGTGGATGTTTGAAATTTATGAGAAACTGATAAATTCTTTTCCAAAGTAGCTGCATCATTTTACATCTCTACCAACAATATATGAGTTCTAGTTACTCCATATCCGCACTAACACTTACTGCTATCATCAAAATTTTTAGCTTCAGTCATTCTTGTTGTTATGTAATAATATTTCATTGTGGTTTTAATTTGCATTTCCCTAATAAATGATTCATTATACATTATTAAATTATTCAATATTTACTATTGAGTTGTAAGAATCCTTTGCATATTTTGTACACAAGGTCTTTATTAGATATGATTTGCAATAATTTCCTCCTAGTGTCTTGTTTGCTTTTTCATTTTCTTGACATCTACTTTAGAAGAACAGAAGTTTACTTTTTTGTGAAGTCAAAGTTTTCAATATCTTTGCATTTATGATTTGAGTCATTTGTGTACTGTTAAAAATATTTTCCTAATCCAAAGTCATTATTTCTTTTGTATGCTTTCTGTAAGAAATATCTTAATTTTGCAGGGGGCCTGCCCAGTGGTGTGGTGGTCAAGTTTGCATACTCTGTTTCAGTGGTCTGGTGTTTGCAGGTTCACATCCTGGGGGTGGACCTATACACTGCTCATGAAGCCATGCTGTGGTGCTGTCCCACATACCAAAAATAGAGGAAGATTGGCACAGATGTTAGCTCAACGACATCTCCTTGGGCAAAAAGAGAAAGATTGGTAACAGATGTTAGCTCAGGACCAATCTTCCTCACCAAAGAAGGAAACAAAAAAAAAGAGAAATATCTTAATTTTATATCTATGATCCATTTAGACATTTTTGGTTGTGAGAGATAAAATTCACTTTTCTTATTTTTCCACATAGATATCTATAAATCCTATTACCATTTGTGGAAAATATTATCTTTTCTCATTATATAAACTCATCATCTTTGTAATCTTTATCAAAAATCAATAGATCATATATGAACAGACCCATTGATTCAGTTCCATTTATCTATATTACTATTCTTACATTAAGACCAAAATGTATTTTTCACTGTATTAAGTCTTGAAGTCACATAGTGTCAGTCTTCCTATTTTGTTCCTTTTAAACATTAATTTGACTACTCTAGGTTCTTTGTATGTCATATAAATGAATTTTGAACTTACTAAGATTGCCAAATTATTCCGTTTCTCTTACTACAATACAGTTTAGGATTCTCCTCTAGGCAGAATGATCAGGCTATGGTAAGTCTCACCTAATTTGTTTTTCTTTTCTAAGGAATGACATTCCTCCACTGTTCGTGCAATACCTGAAAACAGATGTTTTCTAGCATTTTTTTCTTGTTTTCTAATTGTCTACAATCAAGTGTGATTCTAGACCACGTTACCATTTCAAGGACAGACGTGTACATCTGAGAATTAATATTTTGATGTTCATGTATCAGCATGCCTCCTTTCCTGTTGTTTTGTTTTGGTTTTGAACGCTTGCATAATGTTTTAGCCTTTGAATCTACTAAAGTATTGTATGCTTGTTGCCTCACGGAATGGATAAATGATCAAAATCCAGGCAGAAGGGAAAAAGGGGTGAGATTTTGGCTTTTTCATTTCCAAAAGTCAAGATATAGTAAAAGAAAAAATAGTGACAAATGAATAATCAGTAGAAAAAAAGATTTTCCCAACCCATATCATACCCTAACTAAAATATTTTACATGTTGTAGAGACAAATAATTTATAAGAGGAAATTAAAATATTTTAGAAATAGTTGGGGCCCTGACAAGGGGCTGCATGTCCTGCATCAGCAGGTCCTGTGATAGACACCCACAGGGTTTTGGGAATTCAAGAGGAGAGTTGACTATACTCTTAATCTGAGAATAATCTCAGGAAGGTGATAAAACTGCTGAGATGAGGTAGGAGCCACAAAATATGTGCCTTTTTTTGTTAAATACATAGATCTGTCACAATCTCATTGACTTAATTATTTGTGTCACACTGAAGTAGTAGAGTGTTTCCAGGATGCTTGAGGGTAACATAAAAGAAAAACATAAAACCTAGATTACCGTGCAAGTAAAGACACATTGACCATTTCCCGAATGAATTCAAGCAACAATTGTGAATAAATGAAGACAACAACAATTGGACCCATTTGCTCTGTTGAGCAAGATCTGTGCTTGTTTCTAACAGAATACATATGCATATCTAACATGAATTTAAAATTTCCCACGGATTTTGAAGAAGCAGAGTGACAAAGAGTGGTACAACAGAATTTAGATATCTGATATAGTTATGTGATAGTAGTGAGAAAGAAGGAAAGTTAGCAAATGCATCTTTTCTGGAATATGCTAATAAGACTAGGTTTGAAATCTGGATTTCCTATATTCTTACAAACTTTCCAAGCAAGGGCAATACACTTTTAGTGCTGCCAATCCAAGCCACCAGACCAAAGGTTTACTGTTATCCACGACAGACTGGCACAGCAATAATCTAGCCTTAAATTTGGAACCTGAGGTTTAGCAGAAGACTACTTTAGAGAGGTAGAAATGCAGATCCTGAACACAAGGAAATTCTAATTTCCAGTGCCTACTTACAGGAATTATTGGACACATATCCATATATAAAACAATGTATCCAAAGGTGTTCATTGCAACGCTTTTTCCGGTAGCTAAACAAGTCCAATTATTCTACTCTAGCATAATAAATTAATAAATGTTTTATTTGTACAATGAGACACCCTACAGCTGTTATGATGAATAAATTAAAGCTACATTTTTCAATGTGGACGTCCCTAAAAACTTAATATTGAATGAAAGCATCAAGTTGTAGTGTGACAAAATTTACTCAAATTTTAGAAACACTATATTTCCCTGAAATTAAAACAAAACTCTGTGTACATATTAAGTTTTTATACAAATGTCATGAGTGAAAGAAAGAGAAAAAATAGAGACAGTTCTAAAAGTAAAAGGAGAAAGAGAAAGGCATATCTCTATCTATCTGTACATATATAAAGACATATCTATATATATATTATATCTGTCCCATCTCTCATTGCTTTGAAATACTAAAATGGTATTTTTTGATTTCAGTCCACAGACTCCAGTGTGCAAAAATCACTTGCTTTATTTTGTGACAACAAAGCCAAAATTAATTTTTGAGCTTCTATTATACTAGGTGGAAGAAATTTAACCTTTTAATTTAAATGTCTTACTTCAGATTAAGGCAATATCTATTTGATTAACTACCCGTATTTTTTTCTTTCTCCATCTCCTAGTTAATTGAGTTTCTCTATTTACTTAGTTCCTGTGACAATTTTTTTTACCTTCAGAATCCGGCAGAATTCCTGAAATTTAAAAGGTGGTTGAATTTTTTTGATAAAATGTTGCCAGAATTAATTCATATGTTCACATGTGACTGTATGTGTATGCCTTATTATAAAAGTAATTGACAGAAAATGTATCCCTGGGGGGAGGAAAAGACTAAAGAAAGGATAAACTCTTTAACAAAGGATAAATTTGGTTGTATTACGTGCAGAATTTCATAATGGAAGTGAAACAAAGACAAATATAGCCTATTGTTTTTATGACATAAAATACTGATTTTTCACTCTTCCTAACACACGTCTCCTCAGACAAATTTAGGAGGATATTTGTCCATTTAAATACATAGATATGTAACTAATAGAGTCTAGGACAAGAGTACTAACTTCATTTTTAAAAAGGTGGTTCTCTTATCTTCCTTAGAATTTCAAAGGAAAGAATATTTTCTTTCATAATTGTGATCTTAAGGTCAAGAAGGAAGTGGACACTTTCAAAACATCGGGTTTCCATGCTTTATTGAAGGATAAGTGAAATTATATATCGATATATTCATGTATTCATATTTGGATTGAAGTCTCTTGAATTGTAACAAGGCACTTTTCACAATAATTTTAAAATTTATAAACCCTCATGTTTTTGATGGAATTCTCTCCAATCTTCCTGACTTACGAAATGCTACTTCAAATAGATTTCCACCTATCTTTCTTAAACAAATATAGTCTTAGCTGATTTCTTTACCTTTATCTCCGCTAATGTTTTACTACTATTCAAAAGAATAAACCTTTTAATAAATTTAAAATCTTCAAAATTTTATAAGTGTGTGAGGTGTTGATCCCTGGAGTACATAGAATTTTATTCTTATATTGAACTCCCTTTAACATGTTAAGTCTATGTTAATGTTTATGCAATTTATGATTTTACAAATAAATACAATACAGACATAAAGCACACAGTATTTTAATTAATAATAATTTTATTTTTCTCTCAAGTCTAACTTTATTTTACTGAAAATATATAATTTAACTGCACTTTCTTTTTTATTGTATAAATTCAAATGGTAGCATTTCCAGAAAGAGCTAATTTTTCCTCTTTTATTATGCTATTTTAAACTATTACTGTCTTCATTAATCTTTGTTTTATATTTTATTTCTAATATGTCTACATAACTTGGTACATTTAACATAGTATTTGGTGGTTTTCTTAATGATTTAATATATGAATTCTAACACTAATGTATATGATATTATATATTTATATATTATTTTATATGTTATATTTATATATATGTGTATATATATATATATACTAAATATTAAAATTATTTTTGCTGGTGCTATCAAGTCAATTCCGACTCTTGGCGACCTTGTGTACAGCAGAACAAAACTCTGCCCAATCTTTTAGCACCATCCTCGCATCTTGCAGCTCATATCAGACAACACTCTACTGCTATTCATAAGAGTTTCCTGGTCAATTTTTTCAAAAGTGAGTGATCAGAACCTTCTTTCTAGTCTGTCTTAGTCTGAAAGCTCCCTTGAAACCTGTCCACCATGGGTGACCCTGCTGGTGTTTGAAATACTGGTGGCATAGCTTTCAGCATCACAGCAGCAGGCAGCCACCACAGTAAGAAAGACAGCTGATGTGGTTGCCTGATCAAGAAACAAACCTGGGCTCTGGTGATGAGAGCACCGAATCTTAACCACTGGATCACCAGGGCTGACTATCAAAATTATATTTCTACGTAATTGCTTTTGTAGTCTACAGTGAATAGTCATTGAAAAGGTGAAAGCATTTAATCTTATATTCCATAGTAAGTGAGGATGAAGCTGGGGAAGGAAACCGGGATGTTTAAAGGATAAATGTAAAACACAACAGAGGAATCTGTTTACACTTTTGAGTATTAACATAGAGATCTGTAGGCATTAAAAAGCATAAAGTACATCTTTGTGCTATGGAAAGCTTCCAGAGATTCTCCTTCTTTGTAAAACATATTTGCTTCATCTGTAATTCTCACATGTCTAAACTTTTGAAATAACAATAGAATACTTATTAAAAATAATACACTATTGGTGGGCATTTTATGCAATGGAACCAGTAACAGGCATATCAAAAAGGGCAGAATATTGTATTACTAAATATGAATATTGCTTGAGAAATTTTTCCTGAACTTGGGGGATGTAGACAAATGATAATATAATGGTTGTAGTACAACACAACAGTTAATATAAAAATAGTAATAGGAAAACCAGGAGAACAGAATTTACAGAGAATTTAAGATGAGAATTATAAAACAACTGGTACAAAAAATTGTAGGAATTGAAAGACAGACACACATCTTCAAGCTGAAAGTGTCCGTTACAAGCAACCACAAGTCATTTATTTTCCAAAAATTCTCGATCATTCCAATATCATGACTACTCAATTAATTAAATTTTCTCTGCCAAAGTCCTCCACTCTTTATCAGCCCCTTACTCTCATGGGCATTCCATGGACTTGCACATACTGCTAAACTCAAAAGTTGCCATTGCAAGTGCCCTTTTTTTTTCATATCACTTCTGTCTTTCCACATGACTCCGTCTATTACTCCTAAACTGTTAATTCTTTGAGCTTACCAGAATCCATAAATTATTGATCCAACAAATTTTCACCAAATATTACCTTTTTGTGTTTTTTTTTGTTTTTATCTAACCCGGTTTAAATTTATTGCTCTAGCATGCTAGTATTTTATTATATACTGATTCAATTTTTTGCCTCTTTCTTGCTTCTCCACAGCAAGCAGAAACCAACATTCTGTCTATCCTGTGCTTAGATCTACAGCACTGCATTTGACTAGAGAAAAACTCTTAAACTCATGATAAACTCATCATACATATCTTTATTTTGCACCCATGCAATCGTGCTGCAGATTTGTCACTTCTCCAGGGTCCATCACTCCCAACCTACAACTCAGCATGAAGACTTAGTCCACTGTTTGATGTCACCATTTCAGCAGGTGGCGTCCATTGTACTTCAGATAAGAAGTTGCACATGCATTTTTTACTTATGGCCAATTGGCAGAAGGCGTCACATGGGCTCACCTAACGACAAAGTAGTCTGGAAAGGTAATCTTCCCTTCACTCAGGAAAGAGAGGAGAGTCCAACATGGTATACACAGAAATACTTTACATAGCACTGGCCTGTATTCATACAATACGCCCTGGTCCAAACATTCTGTCCATGACAAGTATTTTACACTTTCTTCTCTCTCCTCAGATCTTCAACAAATATTTCCAAATCTTTGAGCTCTACAAGTTTTTTTTTTCTTTCTAGATAAAATAAAATCAATGTAGAAACTCCACGAATCCCCACAATCATGTCGCCATCTGTTTGTGCTTATATACGTTACATTCATCCCTGCTACCATGATTTAAACCTTCATCATTGTATATGGGATCAACTATAATATTTAAGCACTAAAATTCTTCTTCTGTTGCTAACTCAAGGAACTCAGTTCAGGAAATTTCCCTCTATTCATCTCTATTTTTTTCTCTCCTATGGACTATATCTAGCAAAAAATATTTGCTACAAACATTTTCTAATATCTCCTATCAAGAAAATATCTATTGAGCCCACATGATGCACCAGCTATCAACCCATCTCTCTTTACTTTCTATCACATTTTCAACTTAATTTCTAACCTACTTTTTCCAATTTTTCCCCTTCATTTTCTTTCTTGAAATCATTCTAAATGTGTCTAGGTAAAAATTCATTAGAAAACTCCATGTGAAAAATTTTCTTGAAATATGTAATTAGTGAAAAATGTATATTCACTTTGCCAAGTAATTCTCTCTCTAGCTTAATGAAACTAATCAAAATACATATAAACAACAAAAGATTTGTGAAAAATTTTGTACTATTGTGTAGGCATAGATGTGTGCAGCTTGGATGAAATTTCAAAAGCAAAACTAGAGAAAACATATAAACTTTTAAATTTCTTTTTAACAGAATAATTTAGCATTTAAGCCAAAGTTCCATTTCTTCTAGGGGTAGAAAATTTAATGTGATAAAATCAAGGTAAACACAAGTACTTCCATATGTTTTACATTTGTTTGGGGGTATTAAGCAATTCAGGATTTTCCCTCTTAACTTCTTCAGTTTTCCTCAGGGAAAACTCTAGCTTCTTGGAGTTTGAAAGAACCTTATTTGTCTTCTTGGCTGTAGAGGGCCTGGCTCTTTGTTCACAGTCACTGGCCTCCATCCATATTATCACATACGCTAAAATACCCAACAAACTGAGAGTAAACATCACTTTCTGAGACCATCTTCAAGCCTGCTTGCCTAGGGGCCTCATTTGGCCTTTAAAAATACAGACACAGATTTCAGACACGTAAGGCAAGGTGCACTGTTCCAAGGCTTTAGATATTGTCTCGTGAGGAACAATTTTCCATGAATCTCTCATGTTTCAGAACATCTTCAAAGGCATTCATGGCTTATTTTCTCCGGCTGCCTTTTCAAGGATGTTTGCATAGCAGGCAGTCGAGGAAATATAGATGTGTCTCTCCCCAGAGTGTATATACTTACATTTCAGGGTAATAAAGTCAGAAACATCTCGTTCCCTGAATCACATTTACTTACATTCCAGGATAGTAAAGATAGAGATGTCACTACCCTAGAGCAGATTTACATGACATTTCAGGGTAATAAAGATAACACGTGTCTCTGACGTAGAAGAAGAAGAGTGCCAATACTCACTGTATAAGGTCAGGGCTTCCTAATACCGCTGTTCTTTTCTTTTTCTTCCTCTTGTAACATTCTCTAATATGTGTGTAGGTAATACTTGGCCTTCATTGTGTCATCCTGTGGGAATTGAGGCCATGTTCAGAGTAGCATAGAATAAAAAGAAAGATTAACTAATCTATATTTTCATCTAACAAATTAAAAATCAACGTTTCTATCTAACCAATTAAAGTATGACTAATCCCTTAAAAATCAAATATGGTTAGAGGGAAATGTCTATACAGTGAATGCAAGTAATTAGAACTATATAAAACACGTGTGGGAGAAGGTCATACAATCAAGGTATTCAGACCAAAGCTTTGTAAAAAGTGATAATTTAGCAAAAAATAATACACAAAATTCTTCCACATGAGATTTGGAGGAAAAAAATTGTCAATAGTTCTATGATAACAACAGCAGAAAAAACAGCAAATCTGGGAAATTTCTGAATTCTAGAGTTACCACATTACGTTTTTTAAAACATTCCGGTTTAATGACAAGTTATGACACCCACTTGTACACATACACACATATACACAAAACAAGAAAGTAGAGTCTATACACAGCAAAATAAGCAATCAATAAAAACTCATTCCAAAGTAAGGGTACTGAACATATGAGACAAAAAACTTTAAATAAGTTCTTACAAATATGTTGAAAGAATGAAATAAATTGTCTAAATAATTAAAGTATAAGAATAATATCTCACCAAAAAGAGAATATTTATAAGGAGATCAGAAATTATAAATACAAATGAGCCAAATAGAAATTATGGTGGTAAAACTATCATAACTGAAATGAAAAATTTACTAGAGGAGCTAAAGAGCAGTTTTCTCCTGGTGGAGGAAAGATTCAGGGAGACTGAGATAGATCAGTGGAGATTATTCCATCTTAGAAACAGAACAAAGAGAATGAAGAAGAATAAATACACTCTCAGAGATCTGGGGGATACCATCGGGAATATCAACATAACGCATCATGGTAGTTCCAGAATGATGAAGAGTGGAGAATAAAACAGAAAAAAAAATTTGTGAAGAAATTAAATTTGATAAAACTTGATGAAAAACCTTACTCTACACATCTAAGATGCTCCATGAATTCATATCAGCTAAATTACAATTCAACACTTAGACACACTAGAGTAAGACAGTGGAAGTCTAAAGACAAAGAGAATATCCAAAGTAGCAAGTTAGAAGCAATTCATCACAAACAGGAAGTCCTCACCTAGATTAATGCTTTACTTCTCATCAGAAACCATAGAAACCAAAGAGCATTGGGATGACATGTCAAAGTGCTGGAAAAAGTGTGTCAGCCAAGGAATTCTATATTCAGCAAAAACTATCCTTCAAAATGAAGAAAAATTAGGAATTAGCAATGCAAAATTAAACTAAAAAGACTATTCCATATATTTGTCTATAGATATAGATACTCGATTGGTTCTGTTTCTCTGGAGAACTCTTGCTAATACAGACTTTAGTACTGAGAGTCATTCTAGAGGAAGAATTTTAAGGATAAGTTTTCTGCATTGGTTCTGGGGTTTCTGGAGTTGACTCCCTAATCTGGTTAGCTTTAAGGATGTTAACGACTCTATTTCCAGTAGTAAAGAGAATACTGATAATTCATGGCATAATCTGTCAATAGAGATATGCAGAATATCACCACTGGACATTGCCAATCAACTACTTATTAGAAGCAAGGAGCTAGGTGACAGTGTATATGATACTTTTGAACGTTTTCAACAAACTAACAAATATAGTGAAATTGACTGATTGCTCCTAATGTCACTAAACAAAGTGGGAAAGGAAAGGATGAGCTCAGCGATCAGAATTCTCAGCTCAAGTGCTTCAAAAATAATCTTAAAGCTACTGTGTGTGCCCTGAAGGAGACACTTGTTTCCTATACCTGTGGGGCTGAGATTGAAAAAGTCAAATGCAGAACTTCATCCTGTGAACTTCCAGCCTTGTAGGATATCTACTGTTATATTGAGGGCATTGATTAGGAGGAAATGAAATTCCGAAATCGGAGTGAGAATGTGTGGGAAAACCCTGATGAAGCTAGAAACATTGGGCCCCTAAATTCTGATGAGTCTTCTTTGCCAATGGAAGGGACTCTCCATCTCCAGTGGAAGTTGCTTCTCCACCCCTTTCTGAGAGGATCACCCTGCATTGTCTGAGGAAACTTTAATAGCCTCTCCTGAGGCAGATGCCCTGCAAGACAATGCTGAGTCTCCTCATTAGCCACCCCTATTACCCATCTTTGCTTATAGATCTATAAGTAGATTCAAATCCCAGAAGACCCTTAAAAGTGAGGTACAAAGTGTGACCCATGAGAAGGTGTGCTACATTACAAAAAAAAATATGAATTTTATAATTTATATGACAGAAATCTGAGAAACATGCACAGAAAATGTTATTAAGAGTGTGGGACAATGGTGGAAGAAATATAAAGTTGGATCAGGCTGAATCTATTTATACGGGCTCACTAAGTAGCAATTCTGCTTTTAATATTTCAGCTCAGGGAGTTAAAAAGGAACCTAACTAGTTGGTTGGTTGACTGAAACATGAACCAAAAGGTGGACCAAAAGGTAGACCAAAAGGTGGACCAAAAGTGAGTATGTTAGAAATACCAAGAACTTGCCTTGGTTTAATCTAGAGGAATGGATTCAAAAGCTTAGGGAGTTTGGAATAGTAGGGTAGATTTGTCGTTTAAGACTTACTCGTTCACCCTGGGAGGATACAGGAGACGTATGTTACACTATGACTATGAGAAATAAATTTATGAAGGGAGCCTTGACATCCTCGAAGAACTCTGTGATCAGTCTTTTCTGCAGGCCAGAACTTACAATGGGAACTGCAGTCACGAAACTTGCAAACCTAAATGTAATGGGAGTTCATTGGATTCCAATGGGCAGGGGCCAGGTGGTGGCACTCAGCCATCAAAGATAAGGTGAGTGTGGTTACTGTAATGGTCAGTAGAGTCAAAAGAGCAATCGGAATTGTCAGGCTCATGCAGAAATATGGTGTTGGCTAGTTGAGCATGATGTTCCTAGAAGTAAACGCAATGGGAAGCCTGCTAAATTCTTACTTGATCTGTAGAAGCAGAAAAGTTCTAGGTCAAATGAACAAAAGTCTAACCTGAATCATAAAAAAGAGAGTCACAGCCCATCAATCTTTTCCCAGACTTGAGCTAGTTTACAGACCCAGAACCTCTTGAATGCAGGGGGGCTAGGCCTGATTGAGAAAGGACCCTGATCCAGTGCCGAAAGCATCATATTGTTAATTTTTCTGTCTGCCTTCCCAAAAGGAACCTACGGCTTTTTGCCAGGGTAACTGCTTTGGGAAAAAGGAAATAATCAGACCATTCAGAGACTATGGGCACTGTCTCTGAACTGACACTAATTCCAGGAGTCCCAAAATGTCACTGTGGTCCACCAGTCAGCATAGGAGCTTATGGAGATCAGATGAGCTTTGGAAGCTTAGCTCAGATTCTCCTTACAGTGGGGCCTGTGGGTACTTGAACCCATCCTGTGGTTATTCCTGCAGTTCCAGAATGCATAATTAAAATAGACATACTTAGCAGTTGGAAGAATCCCCATACAAGTTTCCTAACCTCTGGAATGAGGGCTATTATGACAAGAAGGGCCAAACGGAAGCCATTAGAACTGCCTCTAGCTAGGAAAATAGTAAACTGAAAGTAACATTGTATTCCTGGAGGGATTGCAGAGATTAGCCACCATCAAGGACTTGAAAGATGCAGGATGGTACTTCCCACCACATCCTCATTCAACTCTCCTATTCGGCCTGTGCAGAAGACAGACAGATCTTGGAGAATGACTGTGGATTATGTAAGCCTAACCAGGTGATGACTCCTATTGCAGCTGCTATATCAGATGCTGTTTTTTGTTTAAATTAACACATCTCCTGGTACCCGCTATGCAGCTATTGAATTGCCAAATGCCTTTTTTTCCATCTCTGTCAATAAGGCCCACCAGAAACATTTTGCTTTCCGCTGGCAAGTCCTGAAATGTGCCTTCACAGTCCTACCTCATGGATATATCAACTCTCCAGTCCTATGTTATAATTAGTTCACAGACATCTTGATCATTTTTCCCTCCTGCAAGATATCATACTAGTTCATTTCATTAATGGCTTTATGCTGATTGGGCCTAGCGAGCAAGAAGTGGCAACTACTCTGGACTTATGGGTAAGACGTTTGTGTGCCAGAGGATAGAAAATAAATCTGACAAAACTTCAAGGGCCTTATATCTCAGTGAAATTTCTAGGGGTGCCGTAGTGTAAGTAGTCAAAATTTTTATTCTAAGGTGAAGGATAAGTTGGTGTATCTGGCCTCTCCTACAACCATGAGAGGAACAATGCCTAGTGGGCCTCTTTGGATCTTGAAGGCAACATAATCCTCATTTGGATATGTCACTCTGTCCCATTTACCAAGTGACCTGAAAAAGCACTACTTTTGAGTAGGCCCAGAACAAGAGAACGTCCTGCAACAAGTCCAGGTAGCTGTGCAAGCTGCTTTGCCACTTGGGCCATATGACCCAGCACATTCAATGGTGCTTGAAGTGCCAGCGGCAGATGGGATACTGTTTGGAGACTTTGGAGATTAACCTACAGGTTAATCACTACAAAGTCCCTTAGGATTTGGGGGCAAAGACTTGCCAAACTCTGTGAATAACTACTCTCCTTTTTAGAAATAACTCTTGGTCTGCGACTGGGCCTGAGTAGAGACTAAATGGTTAACCATGGGTCACCAAGTTAACATGTAACTTGAGCTGCCTGTCATGGACTGGGTGTTATCTGATCCACCAAACCATAATTTGGCATATACAGTAGCACTCCATCACCAAATAAAAATGGTACGTATTTCAGGCCCTGAAAACACAAGTAAGTTACACAAAGAAGTAGCCCAAACGCCCATGGTCTCCACTCCTGTGACACTGCCTTCTCTTTCCCAGCTTGCATTTATGGCTACCTCATGGCAGGTTGATTACACTGGATCACTTCTATCATGGAAGAGGTGATGTTTTTGTTTTTACTGGAATTGACATTTACTGTGGAAATGAATTTGCCCTCTTTGCATGCAACACTTCTGCCAAAAATACCATCTGTGTTCTTACAGAATGCCTTATCCTGGAATACCTTATCACGATATTCCAAACAGCATTGCTTCTGACCAAGGAACTCAATTCACAGAAAATGAAGAATGGCAATGGGCCCAGTCTCATGAAATTCACTGGTCTTACCATGATCCTCATCATCCTCACGAACTTAGTTTGATAGAATGGTGAAATTGCCTTTTTGAAAAAGGCCAGTTAGGTGGCAATTCATTGCAGGGCTGGGACAAGGTTCACCAGGAGGTTGTATATGCTCTGAATCAGCACCCAATATATTGTGCTATATTTCCCATAGCCAAGACTTACAGGTCCAGGAAAGTTGTTTCACTCAAGCGGTGAAAATGAGAGTGCCATCACTCCCTGTTACCCCTAGTGGACTGTTAGCAAATTTTTGCCTCCTATTCCCATCACCTTATGCTCCTCAGGCCTAGACAGCTTAGTTCCAGAGGGAGGAATGCTTCCACCCAGAGACATAATGATTCCATCAAGCTGGAAGTTATGACTGCCACCTGACAACTTTGGGCTCCTCATATCTCTGAATCAACTGGCAAAGAAGAGAGTTACTGTGCTGTCTGAGGTCATTGATCCTGGACACCAAGGGGGCATTGTAGTACTACTTCACCATGGAGGTGAGGAAGAGGATGTCTGGAATACAGGCGATCCATTACAGTATCTCTTAGTATTTCCATGCCCTATTATTAAGGTTAATGGAAAACTACAGCAACCCAATCCAGGCAGGACTAGTAATGGCCCATACCCTTCAGAAATGAAGATTTGGGTCACCTACCAGGTAAAGAACCATAGTTGAGGTGGTTGAGTTAAAGAGAATACAGAATGGGTAAAGGAAGAAAGTAATTTTAAATACCAGCTGCAACCATATGATCAATTACAGAAACAAGGACTGAAATTGCAATGGGTATCTCCTCATATTTTATGAATATGCTTGTGTGTGTATATATTTATATATCTATTTATAGGTCCACATCAATTTCAACAACTGTAATAGTTATGGCTACCTTTATCTGGCCTCATTATTGCAAAGTATAACTTTAATTCCCATTATGACTTATATTCCCCAAGGCATAGTCTTCAGACTATTTTTATTGCAACTAAAAATTAAATATCACTGTGAGATTTGAGCACACAAGTTATCTTCAACCAATTTCAATTGACAGAGAATAAAAACTTCAACTAAACTAATTAACATTTTTATATTAAAGAGTGTCAGTTTACAAATCTCTGATGACTTCATATAATCAGTTATTGGAATAAATATGCAAAGGGTGTTTCACTATTAAGTAATTCCGCCAGACTATAAGGGATAGGTTCGATAATGAACCTCATTATATTTATTTTTTATCTTATTAATGTTTTTCTAGTTATTTGATTCAAACTGATATTTTACTGACTACCCCAATATAACCTGTACCAACTTTCCTCGAAAACAAAAGAAATCAAAGGAAAAAAGAGTTCATACCACAAACATTTAAAAATTAGTAACCATACACTTCCAGTCAACATGGAATTGTGAGTTGATATTTTGAGATCCTCAGCCCCAAATGGAGAATAGTGATAGATTAAATATTGAAATTAAGTGAATGAAATAAATCTGTACTCAACAACAGAAGAAACATGTCCAAGTACAGAGAATGGAACATAAACACACAGATTCTCAGAAGCCAAGCTGATTGCCTGCAACCTCTGATTCTGTAATCATACAGAAGAGGTGACTCCTGATGAGAAATAAGAGAAAATGGTTCATTCAAGGAAGAAAACTGTCATCAACTTCATTGCTTAAAATATGGGACTATGTACTCATCTTGAAAGAAGGTGAGAAGCAGCAATCTCCCTCTGCCCGGGTTTGTGGATTATACAAAGGGGCTCAGAAAGGGAGGGTGGAGTGAACATGCACAAACACGCAGCCACAAAGGAACCAGCCTTGTACTGGATTTGGAATATCCCCAATATCACTATGTTATGGGAGCTCTGAACTACAAATACAAAACTTGCTTTCATATTGGGAGTTCTGGAGGAGACTGCACGAAACTGCCACCTCCAAGGATGAGAATATTCAAAATCATCATGTGGCATATCAATCATGTTATAACCGACCATATCATATCAACTTTTTCCAAACTTATATATGAATTCCAACCGGTTTCAATACAAACTCAACACATTTTCTTTTCATTTAAATGATAAGCTGATCCCAAAGTTTTATGGAAGAATAAGGGAGCTGGAAGAGCCAACACTATTTTCTAAGAAGAAACACGAAGAAAATTAGGCTTTCCTTACCAGTTGCTAAGACTTCTTGAAGTTATAGTAACAAGAAATGGAATGGAACTGGAAGAGTGGACAGCAAATAGATCAACACTATGCAACTGAGAACAAATAAACTGACCCAAATGGTTTGGGAAACCTGAAATATGACAGAGAAGGGGCATTACAAATTAGTGGGAACGAATTCAAGCATTCGACAAATGGTGATGAGGCAACAGGCTCTCCATATGAGAATGAAAATGACATCACCAACTATTACCATACCAAAATAGTCTAGGTAGATTATTGGACTATTTGTAAAATGAAAACTTTGAAACTTTTAAACCTAAATATAGGAGCAAGTTTTCCTCAGGGGATGGAAAGATGTCTCAGTGAGACAAAAGTACAAACTATTTAAAAAAAACCTTGATCAGAGTAAATTTTACAACTTTTTATCACCAAAACAAAACATAAGTAAGGTTGGAAAAAAGTCAAATTCACAGAAATATATTTTCATTGCACATACCCAACAAAAGATGAAAAGTCAGAACTTATAGAAATGTCTTTGATTCAGTACATCAAAACAAAGATACAAAGCCTGAAGGGAGAAATGTACAGATTCATATCTATTAGATTAGCAAAATTGTAAAGTTTGACATTATCACCTTGTATTAAGGATTAAAAAGGTGGAGCTCTCTTACAGCACAATAGGATATAAAGATCAAAACACTTTTGAGAACAATTTGGCATTCTTTTCAATTTCAAGATGGACATAACCAATTACCCATCAATTCTTACTTCTAGATGTATCTTAGATAACTTTTACAAATGCACAAAAGGATACATGTGCAAGAATAATCAAGGAATAATTGATTACGATATGGAAAGCTGGGAAACAACATACTGCGCACCAGTTGAAGAAAGCACAAATATGAGTTCATTCAAAGGAATTAGTATAGTAGCTATGACGTATGAACTATATTTCCCCATATGTCAAAACAAACAATTCAAAAACATGTTTCTTGGATCAAAGCAAGTCAAAAACCATTGTGAATTGTATGACAAATTTATATACATTTTTAAAATATAATATTTTTAAGGATAAATATATTCACATGAGTATATAATGTGTAAAATGCACAGAAATTTCAAGAAATTAATTCTCTTTAGAGAAGGAGAAATGAATGAGGTTGGCTTCAAAGCATATTACAAATGGGGATACAACTTTATTTGTGTCCTTAACTGATTGAAAACAAAGCAAATAGGGCACAATTCTAAAACTGGGTGGTGAGTGTTTATTACGTTGTTTAAATTTTTTATGATTTTAAATATATAACATTTAAAAAACTGCTAGCCAGTACTTATTCATAAGATTAAAGATTAAACTAGAGAGAATACACTGTTAATAAGAAGATAGAAGTGACATTGGGGTCAGGGGGTGAAAGAAAAAGATGAAACCCTGTCAATCTTCAGTGAAAGTGAGAATTTGTTTAAACTCCCCCTTTTCCTTCCCTGAATCAGAGAACTAACTTCTCCCAATCAAATAACTAGGGAAATAGCTAATTCTGTCTGCTCTACTGCTACTCGCTTATTTTTTCCTACTTGTAGTATTTTCTATATTCATGATGAGGATAATATGTTAAGAAAACAAGTTGTCATGAACCAAGTGAGAGTGAAGAATAAGTGGCAATGATACATGCAATATTTAACAGCTTCAGTCCTCTGTATACTGTCTCAGCTATTTGGGTGAATCTGCATACCACTGTTATTATTATTTATTTAAATCAACTTATTTCTCAAATTTAAATAAATGGTTTAAGAATTTTATTTTATTCCATTTTTTAAAGGGAACCCACATCACTTGCCAAAATAGAAGCACCATAACAAATTAATGCAATAAAAATATCAAATCATAGGGATTGGCCCTGTGGCCTAGTGGTTAAGTTCAGCATACTCCACTTTGGCAGCCCGAATTCAGTCCCTGGGCGGGGACCTACACCATTAGTTGGTGACCATACTGTGGCAGCAGCACACATACAAAATAGAGGAAGACTGGCACAGACGTTAGCTCAGGGAGACTCTTCCTCAAGCAAAAAGAGGAAGATTGGCAACAGACGTTAGCTCAGTGCAAATCTTCCCCAGGAAAAAAAATATCACGTAATTAAAATAGTAGAGAAGCAAATTATATTATTAAAATAAAAACAAATTAAAGTGACATTAATTATAAAAAAACACTTAACCCAATTTACACAAAATATATGTACCTAAAAATAATTTTAAAGAAAAGGAAGAAGCTGACTGTGATCAATTGATAAAACTGATATTCTGATTCATTCACTTAGTTAAAAATAAGAAATTCTAACACAAGAATTCAATTCTGGTCTATAATTATGACGCTACTTCTCTTTGAGATTTCCAACTCATAGATATACAATCAGAGAAGGCCAAAAGCTGCTTAACTGTGTTCTCTGATCAGATGTTATTGCACGTTAATTTCTTAATAACATAATAGAAATGTTGTTTAATCAACTCATCTCAAAAAGTCTTCTGAGCAAGCTCCAGATTTTGTTTTTATTCTGATTAGTTCAAATTATCTGGTAATGCTCACAAGGTAATGATAAAGTTTCTCATCCACACACCAACACTAATTCATTTGTGATAATAAGAGTAAGCTATGAAAAAACATCTTCACAACATTCAAAATATTTTTAGTGAGTTCTTTAGATGATAATATGAAACCAATTACATAAATCTAGGCATGTCTCTCCAATTTTTTTAAATCATCTAGTTAAATTTTCCAATATAGCCATGCCTCTAAAGATAAGTGAAATAATTAAATCTGCTCACATGCAAAACTAAACAAATCATTCATGCATTGCCTCTGAAATGAAGTCTTACTCAGAAGACCTTAGATTCTTTTCTCAACGTGGCCATCATACTTTCATGCATGAAAGGCCAACAAGCAAGCATCATCAGAGAATAAGAATTGTTTATGGTCTGAGAGAGAGAGAGACAGAAAGAGGCAGTCACAGAGACAGAAAGACAGAGAGCAAGACAGAGTAAAAGTTTGGTGACCTGCCCTTAATATGAATAACACATTTCTTCATGCAGTCCATCTGGTGGTGTGGACTTCCATGCGTGTATATCTGAGTATATTCCCCCCCCAAGCAGCAAAATTGAAGTAACTTGCCACCTTGGATTTGAGGAACAATGCCTGTAATGGACCAATTATGGATTTAGCACAGTCTGTGCATTTTGCAAAGGAGGTTCGAAGCTATATTTTATTTATCTTCATATCATTAAGTTGTCAATTAGTTTGACAATTATCTTTTACAGTTAACGGTGTTAGAAAATTTGCAGACTGCTTGTTCAAAAGTTGTAATTACTTATGCAGCTATTATCTGAAAAACACCAAATAATTAGTTGAGTTTATAGTATCTGAAGTATCAACAGTCTTCAGTGAAGAGTATTAGCTTTTCATTCTAGGTGTTATCATTGATAAATCAAGATTCTGGTCATATCTATATTTCCATAATGAATCAGATTGTTTAACAGAGAAAACTAATGGAACAATGTTCATACCTTGCTGCTGATTATGCCTTTGCCATTAAAAAAATATATTTTTAAAAGTGTCTTCACAATTACTTTTGTGGCTCCAAAGTTTTAATCAAAAACAGCACTGTAAATGGAGACAGCTATACTGTTTTTCCACCATTATTCCCAGTCACATTGCACGTCTTTTTTCCTATGATGCTTGCATATTTTATTCCCTCTTAAAAACTTAGATTTTGCATGGTGGTTTTTCTTTTCTCCTTGTTTTAGTTTCAAACTACTATTGCAAATGGAAATATTTAATATCAGAATTTATGAGTAATTCTTCATAAATGAGATAAAATTAAATAGATGTATTCTATTTGCCAACACCCAAAAATCAAATTTATAATTTTCGCGTAATTTTTTTTTTGCAGTTGGTAGTTAAGAATACCAAATTAGGGGACAGCCCGGTGGCACAGCGGTTAAATTCGCACGTTCCACTCGGCGGCCCGGGGTTCGCTGGTTCGGATCCCGGGTGCGGACATGGCACCGCTTGGCACACCATGCTGTGGTAGGCATCCCACATATAAAGTAGAGGAAGATGGGCACGGATGTTAGCTCAGGGCCAGGCTTCCTCAGCAAAAAGAGGAAGATTGGCAGCAGTTAGCTCAGGGCTAATCTTCCTCAAAAAAAAAAAAAAAGAATACCAAATTACTGCTTAATTGATTCATTAAATTGGTATTCACATCTATATGAAGACAATACACACATTTTATTATAATCACCATGAGCATTTAAAACCAACACCTTTATGCTTTAAAAATTCCAATTTTAAGTACAGCTTAATGGTGCTGCAAAAACCATGCCTATTACCACAAAAGCTATAAAACAAAGTACAGTCCCAATTACTTTTAATTATTACATATGCTTATACAAACTTGATTAAGTAAGTAACTTTTAAAAGAGATTTTAGACCTATCACTGTAGAAGAATGCAGGAAGCTTTTTGAAATTCAGTTTTCAAAAACCCACATGGGTGATCCATATCATCTGTGTAATCCACACTTCCAACAATCTATAAAAGATATTGAAGTGGATGTTCTGGAGTCTTTGTTGGTGGGATTAAATGTCATCTGTAAATTACACGGTCTGCATAAAGAAGAGAATTACAACAGTTTCTATGTAAGCCACATTTTAATCCAAGAAATCAGTAAAATCTTATATTTTTCTAGGATGCATATAAGTTTCTATTACACAGTAAAATGCATGAAAATGATTAAAATAAAGACTATTCATCTCTTTGCCACCTAAATGATAGTATTTGTCACGAATGAGTTCATGTACCATATTTTGAAAAATACTGGTTGAGTGTATTTCAGGGGGCATATTACCGCCAAATAAGCATTGGGTCAATGATAATCATGTTACTTTTACTTTTCTAGGTTTTGAACCAAATGAGAAATATAGCATGTATTTCCATTTGATTTCTCCCATTTCTATCTGTTTATCTGTCTGTCTGCTTCCATGCCTATCTGTCTTCACACACACATTATCAGAGGGTGGTGCTTTTCGATGCTTTCGTGTTTCTAATAAAGAGACTTCCACTAGAGCTATGGTTATTATACTTTGCTGCACATTGAAATCACCTGGAGAGTTTAAAAACCTATCTCCAGAGATTCTGATTTAAATGGCTGGGAGTTTTAAAAAGCTCCCTAAGTGATTCTAATAAGCCTCTAGGATAGAAAACCGTTGCACTAGAGCAACCATTCAAGCTTCTCAAGCTACCATTTTACCCTCTTCCCATGGAAGAGACTAGCCAGAGAAGACTGCTTTCTTATGCCCTCCTCTAGATGTTATTGTTCTTGCTTTAAGGTATCAACTGATAAGTGGTAAAGATAAACAATGAAGTTCCATCTAATATACAACACTAGAATTTGTATTCAAGAGAAATGGCTGTTAGCTAAAGAGATGATACATATGGGATTACTCCGCTACCCTAAGTAAAACCAGTTTTGAACAGAAATGTAGACCATAGACCAGACCCCCAAACAACGTGGGAGTGGGCAACTTGCCAGGCAGAGAGAGAGAGAATGAGAGAGAGAGACTGAGAAAGAGAAGTAATGAATAAGAGATGGGGAGAGTAAAGAAAAAGCTTTCGTACCAGGAAATATATTCACAGTGCAATAAATATACGGTCTGTAATACAAGAACCTGTGGGTCCTTCCTAGGGACTTTGGCACTGAAGTAGTAATTCAAGCTTTAAGAGAGCCATGAAATCCTAAATAACTTCAATTTTGTGCCTGTATTTTATGAGATCATCAAAACACTTCAAGTAAATTACAACTTCAAAATCAATTTCTCCCTTCAGCCGATCATCTATTATCCTATATGATTGAAGCTTGCATCTCTCGACTGGTGTATTATCCAAAGCAAAGTCAAACCCAAAGTTCTTATTTAATGCCAGCACTTCAGCGCCTTGAAGAAATAGAAAATAAAAATGCTAATCTGTATACCTCACTTGTGCCATAGTACTGGTTTTCATATTTATGTGGAGAAAGTAATTGAAATTGAAAGAAAATAGTGACTTTGAAGTAAAAGAAATGGCCTATGTTCAGAATGTGGGGACTTCCTCTGCCACATATTCACAAAATTCTGTGGACAAGTCTGTGGACCTCTCTGAATCCCTTTCTTCTCAGGTACAAAATGTGAATAAGATAGAATACCTGTAACTATTGACAGATATAGACAGGCAAGTATTATGTTACTATGTTGGCTCATTCTGTCTGTAGGGGATGGGCTAGCTTCAATACCCAGGACAGGAGAGAGAGTGAGATAACAGCAGAATTCATTAGCATCTGATATGTATATGATAGTATTTAGTAAGCTACAAGGTAGAATGCTATGAATTGTGAATACGTACATTAGTTACAAGAAGATTTAGAAGAGTTTTAGAAGAGATTTAGAAAAATGGAGAATCACAGTGAAGTGAGAATTTTCTGTGGTTAGGATTTGATAGTCATGGACGATCCAGACAAGAGGGAATATAATGTCTAGAATGACCATGGCATAACACCTGGGAATGTCAGCAGACACTGAGTGCTCGATTTATGTTTTCCTGAATGATAGAGCGTGCCCTGCAGGCAAAAATTAATATTGAAAGTTTTAGAATAAATAATATTAGCTGTCTATAGGATGGAATGGAATAGAAAGGGCTATCAAGGATGGCCTCTTAGGAATCTGTGACATTTTTCTTTTTTCAGGCTTGGAGGAATAAAGAAAAGGAATACAGTTCCAACAATAAGAATGACAGTAAGTAATAATTAAAGAGATGATTTAAAGCATCAGCATTTTGGTTGCTACATTGAGAGGAGAGATGTGGGATTGGAACTGGCGTTTGGAAATAGATCCAGGAACTTGATTAAAATGTAGTCTATAGAATTTAAAACTATGGACCAAGAACAGTTCAGTGGATACCAGGGGAAAGGTGGGGTGGGGGTGGGCACAAAGGGTGAAGTGGTGCACCTACAACATGACTGACAAACATTAATGTACAATTGAAATTTCACAAGATTGTAACCTATCAATAACTCAATAAAAAAAATGTAGTCTATAAATATTGATTTTTTTATTTTTAGGTTCAATATTTATAGCAAAGAATGCAAGTTAAAGAAATGAGAACCAAATATTATCAATATTTATTAATATAAATATATTAAAATATTATTTTAAAGTATTTTAAGAGAAGATTTTACCACTCTGTTACTTTTTTACCTTGTCCTGCCCACAATATGACAATCAAGAGCAACAATGACTGAGACTATTAATAGGGTAGTTATATTTAGTTCAAAATTCCAATCTTCTCCTAGAGATACCTAACTTTTGAAAGAATTGTCTGTATTTGCTGACTCCATTTTTCTTTAGTTTATCATCTGACTTTCTCTATTAACATTGTTCAGAAATTCATCCTGTTAACAAATCTGTTAACAAATACTTTAAATTACCAAAGTGTCCCTTACAAACTACTTATAGTACTACGTGTTTTGACAATTCCACCTTCAACTAAACCTTTTTTATGGAATTTCTCATGTTGTGGAGATTTTCTTTTCCTCCTTTCCTGAAAGCTCTATCTCTTCTTTCTCTGCATATGTCCAATGAAAAACAGGAGTTTCTCATGTTTTTGTCATCAGTATTAATTGGAAAATATTGGTGAGGGAATTACATATTATATAGAGACATTAAGTGATGTTCAAATATAATGTTGAATTCAGTGAACTCAGAGGACAACGTTTGATTGACTTTTTGAATGCTTGCAGGAATGTGATCATACAACTGGAACGAGTCAAGAATAGTTTGTTCCAAAGGAGCAGAAGTTACACCAGGGGAAGAAGATCCAAGATGGCACCGTGAGTAGTCCTCTTTGTCTCTCCCCCTTCAAGTCTACAATTATTTGGACACTCATCGCTTAACAAAGGATATCTAGACAGCATCTCTGGACGTCTGAGAGACCCACGCGACTATACATCGGAAGGCGGACAGACTTCCCTCCAGGAGGTTGTGGAGATAGGTGAAAACTCTCTGACCCCGACCGAACAGCCTAGTACCTGCAAGCGGCTTTCTTCCAACGGACGTCCCCAGAGGATCAACGCACACCTAGGGCAGGAGTGAGCACACAACAGAGGAGTGACAGTGGAAACAGGTGACCAGAACCCTACCTAAACCGCCCGCAATTGCTCCTAAACGCAGGGGGAAACTCTGGAGTAGCACACCTGAGCCCACAGGGAGAGTCTCTCCCCGCCATTGGTGGGGAGATCCCGCCTCATGTTCACGGCACCCGGAGGGTCCCAGAGAGAATCACTGAGGGTACGAAGGCCCCCTGGCTGCCACTGCCTGCACGGTGGGGAAAGGGATTGCCAGAGATCTCAGAGAGGACTGGGGCTGGGTGAAGCTGCAGAGGCCAGCTCCGCGCCCCAGAGGGGAAGCTCCAGAGTTCTGCCCGGGCAGCAGACAAAACTCTCTGTCTGCCATTAGTGGAGGGGCCACTCCCAGCATTCACAACTCCGGGAAAGTCCCAGAGAGAATCCCAGAGGGCGAGGTGACCCCCAGCTGCCCTTGCCCGCCCCATGGGGCTAGGGATTGCCGGAGATCTCGGAGAGGACTGGGGCTGGGTGAAGCTGCAGAGGCCGGCTCCACACCCCGGAGGGGAAGCTCCAGAGCTCCACCCGGGCAGCGAAGCTCTCTGTCTGCCATTGGTGGAGGGGCTACGCCCAGCATTCACAGCTCCAGGAGAGTCCCGGAGAGAGTCCCGGAGGGCGAGATGACCCCCAGCTGCTGTTGCCCACCCCGTGGGGCTAGGGATTGCCGGAGATCTCGGAGAGGACTGGGGCTGGGTGAAGCTGCAGAGGATGGCTCCACGCCCCAGAGAGGAAGCTCCAGAGTTCCACCCGGGCAGCAGACAAAACTCTCTGTCTGCCATTAGCGGAGAGGCTACGCCCAGCATTCACAACTCCGGGAAAGTCCCGGAGAAAGTCCCAGAGGGCAAGGTGACCCCCGGCTGTCGTTGCCCGCCCCGTGGGGTAAGGGATTGCCGGAGATCTCGGAGAGGACTGGGGCTGGTGGGAGCTCCAGAGGCCGGCCCTGAAGCCCGGAGGGGAAGCTCCAGAGTTCTGCCCGGGCAGCAGACAAAAGTCTCTGTCTGCTATTAGCGGAGGGGCCATGCCCACCATCCACAACACCGGGAGGGTCCCGGAGTGGAGAATATCAGGCAGGGCAGCAGCTGACCAGCTACCACTGAAATCGGGATCTCCGGCTATCCTCCAGACAGGGCAAAGGGCTCCCCGAGTTCCTGGGGAACAGGACTGGGGCTGGGTGGAGTTCCAGCGACCCAGCTCCGTAGCCTAGGGGGAAACCCTACAGGCTCACAGCAGCCTCAGGGAAAGCCTCTGCACAGCACTAGTAGAGAGCACCCAACCAGCAGCCAAAAGGCTGGAAGACCCCGGGACAAAAGTAGCATAGCCAGGTGAGCTAACCCCAGACTGTAGAAGATGCCAATAGCTCTGCTGTGACCCATAGTGGACAAGTGAGATTTTGTGGGTGCCGACAGTGATGGAGCAGTAAATATAAGTGATCCTACCCCTGGCCACTGGAAAAGCCCATAACACCGTTGCAGACCCCAAGGAGGGAGCATGTCTAGGTGGGCTGCAACAGTAGGCACCAGCAACCTGAAGCCCCCCCATGACGGCCCCCACGGCAGAAGAGGGAATCCAAAGGACCACTGTGACTACAAGGAGGGGCCCAGGCCTGGTTAGCAACTGCGGATAGAGTTCCTGGTTGGTGCAGTATAAACAGCTGCTCCCCCACCACAGCAGCAGAAACAAGTGGAAGGAGCAACTAAACTCTATCTCTATGCGGAGGCACAAATCAACAACATCAAGCAATATGAAAAAATACATTAAATCTCCAGAACAGAAGGAAAATAACAAATACACAGAAAACAATCCCAAAGAAAATGAGATATATAACCTAAATGATGATGACTTCAAAACAGCTATCATTAAAATACTCAATGAATTAAGAGAGAATTCAGATAGACAACTCAAGGAGTTCAGGAGCTATGTCACAAAAGAGTTTGATACAATAAAGAAGAACCAAACAGAAATACTGGAAATGAAGAACACAATAGAGGAGATTAAGAAAAATCTAGATGCACTGAACAGTAGGGCCGATAATATGGAGGAAAGAATTAGCAATTTGGAAGATGGCAATATAGAAATGCTGCAGGTAGAGGAGGAGAGAGAAGTAAGACTAAAAAGAAATGAAGAAACTCTCCGAGAATTATCAGACACAAATAGGAGATGCAACGTAAGGATTATAGGTATACCAGAGGGAGAAGAGAAGGAGAAAGGGGCAGAAAGCCTATTCAAAGAAGTAATGGCTGAGAACTTCCCAAATCTGGTGAGAGAGATGGATCTTCAGGTGACAGAAGCCAATAGATCTCCAAACTTTATCAATGCAAGAAGACCAACCCCACGGCATATAGTAGTGAAGCTAGCAAAAGTCAACGACAAGGAGAAAATACTAAGGACAGCCAGGCAAAAGAAAGTAACCTACAAAGGAACCCCCATCAGGCTATCAGCAGATTTCTCAGCAGAAACTTTACAGGCTAGAAGAGAGTGGAATGATATATTCAAAAATCTGAAGGACCAAAACCTACAGCCGAGAATTCTCTACCCAGCGAAAATATCCTTCAAATACAATGGAGAAATAAAAACTTTCCCAGATAAACAAAAGTTAAGGGAGTTCATTGCCACAAAACCTCCTCTTCAGGAAATCCTCAGGAAAACCCTCATTCCTGAAAAATCAAAAAAAGGAAAGGGGCTACAAAACCAAGAGCAGAGGAGATAAGTAGAAGGACAACAACAAAGAGTAGCAGCTGTTCATCAGAACAGATTAAACCATGGGACGAGTAACAAAGGAAATTGAAGAAAACCTGAAAACAAGACATAAAATGGTAGTGGTAGGCCCCCACATCTCAATAATCACTCTAAATGTAAATGGATTGAACTCCCCAATCAAAAGACACAGAGTGGCAGGATGGATCAAAGAACAAGACCCAACAATATGCTGCCTCCAGGAAACACATCTCAGCCCCAAAGACAAACACAGACTCAGAGTGAAGGGATGAGAACAATACTCCAAGCTAATAATGAACAAAAGAAAGCAGGTGTCGCTATACTAATATCAGACAAGGTAGATTTCAAAGCAAAACAGATAAAGAAAGACAAAGAGGGACAGTATATAATGATAAAAGGGACTCTCCACCAAGAAGACATAACACTTATAAATATATACGCACCCAACACAGGAGCACCAAAATTTGTAAAGCAACTCTTAATAGAACTAAAAGAAGACATCAACAACAATACAATAATAGTAGGGGACCTCAACACACCGTTAACACCAATGGACAGAACATCCAGACAGAAAATCAACAAGGAAATAATAGAATTAAATGAAAAATTAGACCAGATGGACTTAATAGATATATATAGAACACTTCATCCAAAAACAGCAGGTTACACATTCTTCTCAAGTGCACATGGAACATTCTCAAGGATTGACCATATTTTGGGAAACAAAGCAAACATCAATAAATACAAGAGAGCTGAAATAATATCAAGCATCTTTTCTGATCATAATGCTATGAAACTAGGAATCAACTACAAGAAAAAAGCAGAGAAAGGTGCAAAAATGTGGAGACTAAAAAACACGCTTCTGAACAAACAATGGATCATTGAAGAAATTAAAGAAGAAATCAAATATTATCTGGAGGCAAATGAAAATGAGAACACGACATACCAAATCATTTGGGATGCAGCAAAGGCAGTCCTAAGAGGGAAATTCATCGCAATACAGGCTCACCTCACTAAACAGGAAAAAGCTCACATAAGCAACCTCAAACGACACCTAACAGAACTAGAAAAAGAACAAACAAATCCCAGAGCCAGTAGAAGGAGGGAAGTAATAAAAATAAGAGCAGAAATAAATGATATTGAAACAAAAAAGACAATAGAAAGGATCAATGAAACAAAGAGTTGGTTCTTCAAAAAAATTAACAAAATTGACAAACCTTTAGCCAGACTCACCAAGAAAAGAAGAGAGAAATCGCAAATAAATAAAATTAGGAATGAGAGAGGAGAAATCACAACAGATACCAATGAAATACAAGGGATCATAAGAGAATACTATGAAAAACTATATGCCAACAAACTGAACAACCTGGAAGAAATGGACAAATTCCTAGACTCCTACAATCTCCCCAAACTGAATCAGGAAGAAATGGAGAATCTGAATAGGCCAATCACAAGTAAGGAAATAGAAATGATAATCAAAAACCTCCCCAAAAATAAGAGTCCAGGACCAGACGGCTTCTCTGGAGAATTCTACCAAACATTCAAAGAAGACTTAATACCTATTCTTCTCAAACTGTTCCAGAAAATTGAGAAAGATGGAGTACTCCCTAACACATTCTATGAAGCCAACATCACTCTGATCCCCAAACCTGACAAGGACAACACAAAGAAGGAGAACTACAGGCCGATATCACTGATGAACATAGATGCAAAAATCCTCAACAAAATTTTGGCAAACTGAATACAGCAATACATCAGAAAGATTATACACCATGATCAAGTGGGATTTATACCAGGGTGACAGGGATGGTTCAACATCCGCAAGTCAATCAACATGATACACTACATCAACAAAATGAAAAACAAAAACCGCATGATCATCTCAATAGATGCAGAGAAAGCATTCGACAAGATCCAACACCCATTTATGATAAAAATCCTCAATAAAATGGGTTAGAAGGAAAGTACCTCAACATAATAAAGGCCATATATGACAGACCCACAGCCAACATCATACTCAATGGACAAAAATTGAAAGCCATCCCTCTGAGGACAGGAACAAGACAAGGGTGCCCACTTTCACCACTCTTATTCAACATAGTACTGGAGGTGTTGGCCAGAACAATTCGGCAGGAAAAAGAAATAAAAGGAATCCAAATAGGTAATAGAAGAAGTAAAACTCTCGCTGTTTGCAGACGACATGATCTTATATATAGAAAACCCCAAAGAATCCATAGAAAATCTATTAGAAATAATCAACAACTACAGCAAAGTAGCAGGGTATAAAATCAACATACATAAATCAGTAGCAGTTCTATACACTAACAATGAACAAACAGAAAAAGAACTCAAGAACTCAATCCCATTCACAGTCGCAACGAAAAGAATAAAATACCTTGGGATAAACTTAACCAAGGAAGTGAAGGATCTATACAATGAAAACTACAAGACTTTCTTGAAAGAAATTGATGACGAAATAAAGAGATGGAAAGACATTCCATGCACATGGATTGGAAGAATAAACATAGTTAAAATGTCCATACTACCTAAAGCAATCTACAGATTCAATGCTATCCCAATCAGAATCCCAAGAACATTCTTCACAGAAATTGAACAAACAATCCTAAAATTCATATGGGGCAACAAAAGACCGCAAATTGCTAAAGCAATCCTGAGCAAGAAAAACAAAGCTGGCGGAATCACAATCCCCGATTTCAAAACATACTACAAAGCTACAGTGATCAAAACAGCATGGTACTGGTACAAAAACAGGTCCACAGATCAATGGAACAGAATTGAAAACCCAGAGATAAAACCACACATCTATGGACAGCTAATCTTCGACAAAGGAGCAGAGGGCCTACAATGGAGAAAAGAAAGTCTCTTTAACAAATGGTGCTGGGAAAACTGGACAGCCACATGTAAAAGATTGAATATTGACCATTCTTTTTCACCACACACCAAAATAAACTCAAAATGGATCAAAGACCTAAAGATTAGGCCTGAAACAATAAGTCTTCTGGAAGAGAATATAGGCAGTACACTCTTTGACATCAGTTTCAAAAGAATCTTTTCAGACACTATAACTCCCCAGTTGAGGGAAACAATAGAAAGAATAAACAAATGGGACTTCATCAGACTAAAGAGCTTCTTCAAGGCAAGGGAAAACAGGATTGAAACAAGAAAACAGCCCACTAATTGGGAAAAAATATTTACAAGCCACTAATCCGACAAAGGGTTAATCTCCATAATATACAAAGAACTCACACGGCTCAACAACAAAAAAACAAACAACCCGATCAAAAAATGGGCAGAGGACATGAACAGACATTTCTCAAAAGAAGATATGAATATGGCCAATAGACACATGAAAAGATGTTCATCATCACTAATCATCAGGGAAATGCAAATCAAAACTACACTAAGATATCACCTTACACCCGTTAGATTGGCAAAAACATCCAAAACCAAGAGTGACAAATGTTGGAGAGGTTGTGGAGAAAAAGGAACCCTCATACACTGTTGGTGGGGATGCAAACTGGTACAGCCACTATGGAAAACAGTATGGAGATTTCTCAAAAAGTTAAAAATTGAAATACCCTATGACCCAGCCATCCCAGTACTAGGTATCTATCCTAAGAACCTGAAATCAGAAATCCCAAGAGTCCCTTGCACCCCTATGTTCATCGCAGCATTATTTACAATAGCCAAGACGTGGAACCAACCTACATGCCCAGAAACTGATGATTGGATAAAGAAGATGTGGTATATATACACAATGGAATACTACTCAGCCATAAAAAAAGACAAAATTGGCCCATTCACAGCAACGTGGATGGACCTCGAGAGTATTATGTTAAGCGAAATAAGCCAGTCAGAGAAAGATGAACTCTATATGACCCCACTCATAGGTGGAAGTTAGTATATTGACAAGGAGATCTGATCGGTGGTTACCAGGGAAAAGGGGGGCTGGGGGGAGGGCACAAAGGGGGAAGTGGTGTACCCACATGACTAACAAAAATGTACAACTGAAATCTCACAAGGTTGTAATCTATCATAACATTAATAAAAAAAAAAAAAAAGAAGTTACACCAGGGAAGGAAAAAGGCCACTCGTCCTAATTTTATTACAAATATAAGAGCACAAAGGATAAATAAAGTGAATAATAAATTCAAAAGTCTTGGACAGACTAGCTCCACCTTGAGAGATAACCTAAGGATGACATTAAAAAGAGGTTTTAATAGTAAATAAAGAATGCAATCAGGAGAGGAACAGGGTTAATCCTGATCTGATCTCTTGAAGAATTCCTGGGTAAGGTGCCAATGTATTACTTCATCTTTAGGTACAAGTCAGTGTAGATAACACATTACGTAGCTGCTCACATTGGTCACCTCCTTGCCTTCTGCATAGTTTCTCATAAGCAACCTTGAACTGGGAACGAACAGACATGTGATGTCTTACTGGTCTATATGACATATGTATGCTAAGGTTTGGAGCAACTAAACGCCTAAACCTGCAGTTTAGATTGTTTTCCCCACCTGACCCACTTGGATTAGAACTGTGTAGAAGAGCTTGAGGAAAACGAACCAGGAGTGTCTTCTCAGACCTCTTAGTTTCTTCCTCAAGCTCTCTTCTTTAAGGCTTACTCTCTTCAAAATCTTAAAGTGACACTCAAGGTAAATATTTCCCAAACATCTGTTGATAGCCCTGAGCTCTCTCTTCACGCCCAGCTTGGATTTTGACTGCCTTTTATCCTTAAACTACACACCCCACGGACTTGTCAAGCTTATTATGTCCCATTCAAAAAGAGCCACATTTCCCACAGAACCAGTTTTCCCCAATCCTTACTTCCCTGTTTTTATGCATAGTTCCCACTCAACTTCCAGTTGTTGAGAGTGACCTTAGTCAACTCAGCTGCATTTTCTACAGTCTACCGAGAGCCAATGTACGCAGCTTCTTCAGTAATCCTCCTGGAATGCACTTTTCCATTACTATAGCTACTTTTCTTGTAAAGGATATTATTCCCTTTGCAATGACTGCTCTGATAGCCTTCAGTCTAGCCTCTCTGCCTCTCTTCTTTTTCTACTGAAGTCCATGACTAATCTTCTTAAAGAACAAGACCAATTATATCACTTCCATGCTCAATTAACTTCTGTGACTCATTTTTGTATGCCAAATTAATTATAAATTTATTCTCCTGGCACTTAAGCCCCTCCATAAATCCCCAATCTACTTTTCCAGCATTGCCAACCTGTCACTTTCTCCAAATGAACCATATGCTCAAATGAAAATTAACTTCTACTGTTTCTCAAAAACGTTCATGCTATTGTTTCCAGGTTTTAGTTCATATTTGTTTTATTGCTATTGTGCCTTCCCCACTAGTAGATGTAATAAGTATAGTTATTGTTGTAACAATATTAATAAGAACTAACCTTGATTGAACACGAACTCTATGCCAGGGACTGTGCTACATGCTTTATAAATGTTTTCTCATTTAAACTCCACAGCAGCACTGTGTTAACATGCTATCATCTCCATTATATACATCATATGATGGAGGCTTAGAAAGATTATATTACTTACTCAAGTTCATTACATCAGTGGTAAAATTAGTAATCCAATTTAGGAATGCTGAGTTCAGGACAACTTCACTTTGCTCTCTCCATACAAATATAGAGAGAAGCTGGAATTCAACTTCTTGCCCTTCATTTCAAGTGTCATCTCTTTAGTGTAGACTTCTTGGTCTTTTTTTTTTCATGCCGTGAATAGTCCCTTTTTTCAATCACCAAACCCCATACTCCAACAAAGTATTTTTATTGTTCTTCTTATACACGGAACACCTTACTATAGTTGGTTTTATAAAAATATGCTCATTTGACCAACACCCAAGATAAATGTTGAACAAAAAGCATGTTGAACAAAAAGACTCTTTCTGACTCTTTCTGTCTTCTAAGGCACATAATCAAGGGCACATATATAGAGAGAGGGTGCTCAATAAATAATTATTGAGTTGAATTATTTCAAAGGATTCTCTAGGGGCAGAACTGTACTAAGTGCGAACTATTTGTGAATAGTTTTATAATCCAGATCTACTGCTGATTTATAATTTAAATATTTTTGTGGTTTATCAGGGTAGGCCCATAGAATCTTAAAGGACATGATTTCATATATCCCTGAGCACTGTGGGAGAAGCTCATTCAAAATACAAATTTGTACCAATTCTTTTCTCTTTGAAGACCTGGTATTTCTGAAGAAAAATAATGAACCCTCCATGACAGAACCATGGGGAAACACCCAACAAAACTAGAAGCAATAATTATAAACCTAAAGGGTGAGTCAAAGCAGCAGGAAGCTAGATTAAACTGTAGTTATTTAAAGCTGGGTACCCTTGCTCAAATACACTGACCTAGAAATTGCTAAAGAATAAGGTTTTGAAACTTTTTACAGAATATGCTACAATGTCTGAATACTACATTTAAAGAATTTGACTGGAAGATCAAAGTAGAGATAACCCAAAGGTGCTGATGAACCAGATATATAATGCTAGAGTTGATCTGATTGTGGGAAGCTGAGGGTAAGAAATGAAATCCATTCCTAGGATGCATTGTTTAATATCTCAGGACATTTGCAAATTAAGTTATAGGAGTGAGATGTAGAAACAGCGAAGGATCTGGACTCTTAACACAAGGATTTTCCTAGAACATCATACAATGTCCTACAGAAAACTCTGGACAAAGTCACACAGGTTATTTTTCCACGGAGGTCCTTCAAAAGGTAAGTATTTCTACTCGTGTATGGGCACAAGTATCCCTTATAATGGAATGACTTCCTGAAAAGAAACACGCATCTCCCTCTTCATTTTTTTTCCTTAAAACGTAAAACTAAGTAAATAAATTAATGACAATAGAAAACCTACACTACGTAAACAGTGATTACTTTCAAAGTAACGCAATTATGTTCACGTTCAGATAATGACCTCTGGAAAACTGAGCTAAAAGGACAAAGACTACATGTTTCAATATGGGTATTTCCGAACTTTTAAAAGAATAAACAAAGAGATAATTTACTCCTTTCAGGGTTAAATTATCCTGTCAGAAAATAAGAAATATTTTCCCATATATTTATGCCTTCTTATACAGCTTTCAGTAGAGTTTTAATGTTTCCTTTACATAAGACGGGTATACTGTGTGTTAAATTTACTCCTAGATATTTTCTATTCTTTAGTTTGGAAAATGAAAATTTTATTTCTTTCATTTTTAAACTGATTATTGTAGAAATATACTAAAATATATTTTTGTTTTTTCACTTTTCAATCTGATGTCTTAATAATGATCAGTTTTCTTACAGCTTTTCTAAATATTTCAATTTTTTTTCCAGAAACACAGTCATTTGAGAATAGCAATACTTTTTTGTACATGTGTTTATTTTCTTTGCTAGATAACTTAATTATTCTATATTTAATGTAGAATTGCATTACATAATAGTGTGATAAAAAGCAATTATAATTGATTTCCTGATTTTAATGGAGTTATTTTTGAGCTTGTTCAAAATGTTTTTATTTAGAATTTCTAAATATGAAATTACACTCTACATTTTTGTGCTATTTAAAAAATAAGAATAATTTGATAAATATATTTGTGGAAAATTTCCTCATTTTCTATGCTGCAGTACAGTTAAAGTAATACAGGTATTATACATACCTTGGAAATTCGATAGTTCTGGCTAATAAAAGCAGCCTTCCCCCAAGGAAAGCAGCCTTTCCCCAATTTTTACACAGCTTTATTGAGGTATAAATTGACATGTAATAAGCAATGGTGTTTGTCTGTTAGCCTGTGGAAGGATTTTGGCTGTTATACATGTAAATTCTTGAAAACATTAACATATACATACATGTATGCGTTTCTCTGTGTATATTTGTGTGTGTGCATATATATTATATGAACAGTAATCACCATAAAGTTAATGAACATATCCATCACTCTCCGAAGTTTCCTTGTGCCTCTCTGTAACCCCTCCCTCCTCCCACCAGCCCCTCCTACCTCAGCCCTCAGGCAAAAATTGATCTTTTTGTCATCAGTATAGATTAGATTGCATTTTCTAGAGTTTCATCTAAATGAATCATTCAGTATGTGTTCTTTTTGTCTGGTTACTTTCAACCAGTATAACTATGTTGTGATTCATTCATGTTGTTGTGTAGCAGTAGTTCATTGCTTTGGATTGCTGAGCAACATTCCATTGTATGGATATACCATGATTTTTTTTATCCTTTTGCATGTGACTGGACATTCGAGTTGTTTTCAGGTTTGGGGTATTAAAAATAAAGCTGCTATGAACATTTACTTACAAATTTTTATAGATATGTGTTTTTATTTTGGGGGTGTGTAGAATGGCTGGATCATATGATAGTACATGTATATTTTTGAGAAAATGCTAAACTATTTTCCTAGTGGTTTAACATACGGAAAACAGTCATACTAATTGTTTTGAGGTGTGTGTCTGCTCATTCTAACATCTTTGTCAGTTCTCGGTGGTTTTTGATTCATTTTTTTTTTCTTCTTCATTATAGGACTTAGTTTCCTGCCTCATCACATACCTGATCATTTTTATTGGATGCCACACATTGTAAATTTTACTTTTTTGGGTGCTGAATATTTTTTAAATTTTTAAATAATCTGGAAGCTTGTTCTAGGAAACCGTTAAGTTAATTAGAAACAGTTTAATTCTTTTAAATCTAAGGCAATTTTTAAATTTTTGCTTTATGTTCATTCCTCTTTGAAGACTTCTTGTTGGAAAATTGTCTAGCTTGTGAGGTTGTTCTCACTTCATAGATCTGAATTTACATTGTCTAATTTATAGGGGTTTTCTCATTTCTTAGATTTGAATTTACATGTAATTATAAATTGTTCATAATTTTCACATGTAAGGTAATGTCTTCATTACTCTAAGTATGTTGTATATGTTGGTTGCAAATACCTAAACTAATTTCTTCATATATAAGTTTCTCTTCTGCTTTCTGTAGCTTCCAACAGGTAGAGAAAGGTGATGAATGGAAGTTAAGAGTAAGTACTCCCAGAGAGAAATAGAGCATGAAGTTGTTTTATAGGTTCAAGAAAGTTTCCGCTTTTGTCCTTCTGCTTCTCCAGTCAGCACAGCTTGCTTCACTAGAGGCAGCTGTGGCAGTGTTCTAGAACCAGCTGTGGCAGTGTTCCAGAGCCAGCTGTGGCAGTGTTCTGGAGGCTGGATTCAACTACTTCTCACAGTTCCCGTAAGACATCTAGAATACTCTAGTGTAGATGCTGGCCCTCAAAACCAAGCTCTGGGTTCATTTTCAAAGTACCCGGACTGTTTGGTTCACTAGAGTCTCACGATCTTTCAATAGTAGAATGTGTCTATCTTAAATTTCCAGCCACTCTCTCTATATATCCAATTTGTCACTATTTTGAGCAATAAAAAACATTTCCAGCTTTCATTCAGCTAATTAAAAGAACTGTAATGGTGACTGGAGTTAAAGGAAGCTGGAGCATTTATGATAGCTACTTCTGAGTTACAAGATTTTGGTTAAACCATAACTAACTGTTTCATAAATATATCCCAATTAGGGCAAATAAAAAGAATAGCTTACAGATTAAACCAACACACACACATACACACATTACCTTCTCTATATTGAGATAGTTTCAACTACGGATCACACTTCACGTGTATTTTTCCTCCTTTTCTTGAATAGCTTTACTGGATGTTTCTGTTGATCAGATTTTGTTGTTATATTTAAAATTAATTTTACTAATATTTTTAAAGAACCTGTTTGGGGATTTATTTTTCAATCTTATTTTTTGTTGCACTTATTGTTTTCAGATTTCTAAATTTTAGTTTTCTGTTTTATGAATTCATTTCTTTTATATATCTTTTTTAACCTTCTTGCATTGAGTGAATAACTTCTTTATTTTTATTCTTTCTTGCCTGAAAATAAAAATATTTTAGGATTTGTATTTTCCTCCAAGCATTACTTTGTCCATCTCACAAAAGTTTAAATATGTTACTGTCTAGTACCATTCTGTTTTTTAAAACAATTGTTTGTTTTGGAAACTACAAAGCTTGTACTTTAACAATTTTGCTTTTCTATTATTCATATTTACAAAACTGGTTACTCTTCTCTCTCTTAAATTTTTCTTCTAAGCTGCAAAAATAATTTTTAAATTTGACCTTATTTTTCTTAATTTTTCTCAGTAACTGGCATTTTTTAATTCTCCTAAAAGGCCCTATCGTGACCGCTCCTTGATACCAATAACTGCCCACTTGCATACTGTTAGAAGATTCCTTTAAAGCTTAAACTACAGGTCTGGTTAATTTATGTCACTAGCTGAGCAATGAATTAGCTTATTTGGGAAGGATGCCAGAGCCATTGGCAGTCCAAGAGGAATTCATCACTGTATTTTTTTCTTTGTATTTGATGAAGCTGCTACTTTCTGTCCATGGCTTTTTCCTTAGCCTACTCACTCTGCCAGCTGTTGCCCATGTTGGCTCCTCTCTCCTTCTTGTTGCTTGTCCTATCAGCGGCAGTCTTCACATCCTCAGTCTTCCTGTCTTCTGTCTCCACGGTACTGTCCCTATGACATACAAGCTACTCCATCAATGTAGTTGAGGACATTGAAAGTGTTGTGGCCTGCAGCTCCTGTGAACCATGGCGTATGCTTGTCTCCAATCCTCACCTACAAATCTGGAAGTGTTAGAGAGTTTCTGAAACGTATCTTCCCCTATTGTTCAAGGAAGCTGCTATTTCTCAAGGAAGAAAGCTGTGTGCTGGCTCTTAGCACTGTCTGTAGTCTGACCGATGTTCACCACGGTAGTTTTTGTCTTGTATTTTCTTAAAATTGGATGGCTACTTCCCCTAGTTTTCAGTAATAAAACAGGCATATTCTTATTATTATGTCGTGCAAATAGAAATTATTTCAGGACATAGAACACATGCCATAATAGGTACACATACATGCATTATCCACATCCCTGAAACACCAAACGCGCTCTGTGCTTGCTGTTGTTCCTTTACTATTAATAAAATAATTCAGGCATGGGAATAAAAGCATGTGAAGGACTTGAAGAGCATAGAAGAGTGGAAAATGAAAATAAAATTCCTTCCCATTAACATACTTCTATTTCTATTTTTTTCATAAAAAATATTTCTATTACCCCCAAAATATTGCTGATATATGCACCTTTGAATAATAGATGTAAAACACTCCAGATTTCCTTATTCATATAAAGAAAGAACTTTTATATATAGAAATATATTCTCCTTTTTCGGTCAATGACATATCATCATGCTATTTCCATGTTGTATATACAAATCTTTTTAACTTTTTTAAATGGCTGCAAACATTTTATCTCAGTGATATTTCCACATCAACAGATAGAGGTTAATATCAGTCTTTTTTAATAACTACAGAATATTTAGTTATATGACTGTGTTACACAAATGAAATTATTTCTGACTATTTAGGTAGTTCCAAGTAAGTTGTTTTGGTTTTGCTATTGCAAATAATGCTAAAACTTAACATCGTTGGATACTTTTTTCCTGTGTTCATGTGAGGATGGTTGAAAGTTGATAGAAGTTAGCTAAGGTCAAATAGTAATTAATTTTGAAATTTCATTAGTATTGGCAAATTAATCTCAAAGTACTACATAAATGGAGACTTCCTGTATTAGTTTTCTATTTATGCAATAAAAATTACCACAAGCTATGTCTTCTAAGATTTTGGCATATTTAAAAACACCATTCCTATTCAGAGATTATTTTAAAGTTATTAGTCTAGTGCTTTTATTTCATATTTTTACACAAAAAATCTTAGTGTATCTCAACATTATTTTTTAGTAGAAAGATTTAGTTGGCCAATGAGAATGTTTTTGGTCCCAATATAAATGGAATTTATTATTTTTATAACAATTTTAATTCCATATTTATCATATACTAAATATTCATACGTATTTGGATTTATCTGAACTGGCTATGTTCTTTCATGGATATCTCTGTCTATTCCTATACCATCATTAAAGTGATTTAATTACAGTAGTTTTACAATGTATTTTCAAACCTTTTGAGGATCTTCTACTCAATATACTTTATTTTTTCATTGTTCTACTTCCTTCCTTTTTTTTTTTTTGGTGAGGAAGATTGGCCTTGAGTTAACATCTGTTGCCAATCTTCCTCCTTTTGTTTGAGGAAGATTGTCCCTGAGCTAACATCCATGCCAATTTTCATCTATTTTGTACATGGGGCACTGCCACAGCAAGGCTTTATGAGTGGTGTGTATGTCTGTGCCCAGGATCCAAACCTGTGAATCCTAGGCCACCAAAGCAGAGTATGCAAACATAAGCCCTAGGCCACTAGGCAGGCCTCTATTGTTATTCTTAGTAATTCTTTCAAATGAATTTTATTGAAGTCACTTTTAATTGATTGACTCATGTAGGACATGACGTGATTTTAAAATGAATTGATCGAGAATGCTTATTTTGATCACTATTATTTAATGTTGTTTTAGATTTACCAGCTTAAAAGAGAGAATGATGAGAGGTGTGTATTTTCATCTCTCTAAATATTATCGCTCTTTGTAGATGACATAGTTCTAAACCTGTAAAATTCCAGAAGATAAATTAAGAAACTATTCAAAATAATAAATTAGCTTACAGTAGTTACATAATACTTAATAATATCAATATCAGACTTAGATACACATATCCAGTTATAACAATAATAAAAGAAATTTTCATAGATAATGAACGTGTTTGGTTCCTTACATAGAATCCACCCACCACTTTTACAACTTTTTATCCCTAATAGAGCCTTTTTTTTTTTCAGGCAGCTATTTCTCTCGAGATTCTAGAAGATGAATAATAATATACCCAGAAGATCAATAATAATGTGCCCAATCAAACTCCTCTGGCCAATTCAATGTGAAGGTTGTCTGTGAGGGGCTTCTAGGAAAGAATTTTTGTCTCCAAAGAAAGAGAAGTAGGTGGGCCTAAGATCCTACTTATGCAGTGAGATTTCCTCAAGCTGAAGAAACTTGAGCTTAAAATCTGCCCAACTACTGCCCCAGAGGGAGGTGCAATATTATCTTGAAAAGCAAACAAACCTGCCTTCTAGGACACATGATTTCTATTTTCCAAAGCTCTTTGTTTTTTATGCAAACATCCTTGAAAGGATAGTACAGTACCATAGACTGTCGGTGCCTTTGTAAGACATGCAGAAATAGGAACGACTTGTGGAAAATTGTCTCCCAACATTTTATGAAATAAACTGTAGGAATATGGCTAAAAATAAATATCATATGAATTGACTCATGGCCCATCCAGAATAGCCATATTCCCCAAAAGATAGATTTGTATTTCCCATTTCTTAGAAGGCACTTCCTAAATTTTATTTTCAGAGGATGATTTAATTTCCTGAAAGCATAAATTATTTGTGCACCTTTCTAAACTTTTGTCTAATTCATGACTGACCATAATTTGTAGAGGATGTCTATCATAGCTGACCACTTTACAGAAAAGTTTCCTCATTCAATGGATCTATTTACTCAAAGGTTTAAAAGCACTTTGCCATTTCAAGGAACTCCTGGCAATTTTTCACCCCAGTTTCAGAAGGATTATTGCACTTGACTGTTCACTTGGGTGTGTCACAAAAAATTGTTTACAGCTTCATAGTCAATGGAAATTGATGAGCTTCTGCAATTGTATGGACATCAATGTATTTAAATGCTGAGATAAAATTTTACTTTTGCAAACAGCAACCCCAGGAAAAAAAAATAGAAAAACTATCAGTCCTAATTTGGTAGCTCTGTACCCTGTAATATGTTCTTGAAATCTTAAGGGCTCTCATGGATTTGTTATTTCATTACATTTTTAATGATACCTGCTATCTGAAATGACAAGGCTGTTTGAATGTCCTGCTGCATAAGATTAAATCAATTCACAGAGGAATGTTAAGAGAACATAGATTTATTAACATTAGGATACACGATATGTAGGAACACACAACAAAGGAGAGTTGTTTTGCTATTCAACAGCATAAAATTCATATATTATGTAGTATGTAATAATATATAATAGGAAAAGGCAATCACTCTATTGAATGGCTTGGGTACCACAATAAAACATACCAGCTGTGCATTTTCTTCCCTTCAAGTATGGTTTGGAGTCATATCTGAATCATGGAAAGGAACAGCCAGCCATTTATAAAATAAATGAAGTCCAACAGAATCACAAATGACTAATATTTGCAAGTTGAGGGCATTCTTAATATAACATGTTATAATGTTATAAATGATACATTTTAGAATTGGTAAGTCCCCATAGGAATTAGGAAGTATTAGCAATACAGAAACCTTTTTTCTTTTTAATTTATTTGATGTATCATATGCTTCTATGAATCCTAGAAACAGCATTCATATAAAGAACATAATGCTGTAGCAGAGTATAAGGAAGTTCCATGGAAATTCTAACCTGTCATGGAAGCTCAGATCAGACTGAATTTAAAATATTGTGTAAAAATAATAAAACTCAGAGTTGTGAAGCAATGTCTGTCTTAAAGCAGTGGTTCTCAATTTAGGCTGCATAATAGAATACTCTGGAGAACTCAAAAAATGCTGATGCCCAGGAATCACACTGGACCAATTAAGTCCCAATTTCTAGGGCAGAGAAGGGAGGCCAGTGGCCACGTCTTGGGATTGTCTAAAAGCTCTTTTAGTGTTTACAATATTCAGAAAGGACTGAGGACCAGTCAAGCTCTCCTGATTCTTAAATTCTGGGTGTTTTATTGCTATATTGGTTAAATATGTCTAACACTGCTTCAACTTAGTCTGGTAATGATATTTGCATCACCAAATGCAGTTAGATCATTCCATGCCATTTAGTGGATGTCATGTTTTTCCTCAAATGTCTTAAGATATCAGTATTTTTAAGTTTCTTCCTTATACTCTAAATTACCTTTGGTTGCATTGTGATCAGTTTTATTAATTCACCTATGTGTGTTTAATCTTACTCTTTCATGTGCTGTTTATGCACTTATGCTTGGGCAACTTTAATTGTTTATTGATATTTAAGAATAAAATATTATAACGATTATTTATCTGGTATAATTTTCCTCAGTTGTTTATAGATAGGAGTGTTTGCCCTATGGGGAATTCTAGAATTAGAAAAGTTGGCTGAGAGTTCCATACATGTGCTTGAATTTGCCGAATGGCTGGTTTTGTGTGAGTTGGGGGAAGAGGGACAGCTGTCAAATATTCACCCAAGATCCAGGACTGTGAGAAACGAAGGGTGGATACGACCTGCAGAGCCAAGCGCTCTCCTGAGAGTGGAAGTTACCTGAGGAAACAGATTAAAACGCCTGCATGATTCTCCGTTATTATTTTATTCTTTTTCAGGTTTATTGAAATATAATTGACATGTAACATTGTGGAAGTTTAAGGTGAACTATGTGATGATTTGATATACACATATATTGTAAAAGGATTATCACAATAAGATTACTTAATATATCCATCACATCACATAAAGCCATTTTTTGTGAGTTGAGAACCTTTAAGATCTACTCCCTTAGCAAATTTTGAGTAGACGATACAGTATTATTAACTATGGTCAACATGCTGCATATTAGATCCCCAGAACTTACTCATCTTATAACTGGAACTTATTCATCTTGTATCTGAAAGCTTGTATCCTTTGACCAACATCTTCCCATTTCCCCCATCTCCTAGCCTTTAGCAGTCACCGTTCTACTCTGTTTCTATGAGTTCGGTTTTTTAGATTCCACATATAAGTGATATTATTTATCATAACTGATAAATATAATTATTTATCTTTGTCAGACTTATTTTACTTAGCACAATGCTCTCAAGCTGTACCCATGTTGTCTCAAATGGCAAGATTTGCTTTTTTTGGCTGAATAATATTCCACAGTATATGTATCTTTTCTTTATCTACTCATCTTTTGATGAACACTTAAATTGTTTCCATGTCCTACCTATTTTGAATAATGCTGCAAAGAATATGTGGGTATAGATATCTCTTTGAGATAGTCATTTCATTTCCTCTGGATATATACCCAGAAATGGAATTCCTGGATCATATAGTCATTTTGTTTTTAATTTTTTGAGGAACGTCCGTACATTTCTTCAAAGTGATGTCATCAATTTACATTCCCATCAACAGTGGACAATTCTTCCTTTTTTTCCACATCGTCACCAACACTTACTATCTCTTGGCTTTTTGACAATAGCTGTTCTAACAAGTGTGAAGTTATATCTTGTGGTTTTGATTTGCATTTCCCTGATGCTTACTGACATTAAGCACCACTATTGTTCAACATCCCATCAGTTCTCTCCTGGACAGTTACAAAATCTTCTAAATTGATCTTTAATACTTCCACTTTTCTGCCACTATGACCCATGGTTTCCACGAGAGAGATTTTTTTAAATTAAATATTTTTTAATACAAAATAAGATTATATTACTCTCTAGGGACAAACCTTAAGCTCAGAATGGCTGCTCATTGCAACAGAAATAAAATGCAGTCTCCTAACATGGACTCCAAGTCCTGTGTGATCATGCCCTGACCCTTTACAACGCTTCCCTCTGCTCTGTGTCCTCCAGCCTCACTCTGTGCTTTTTATTCTTTAAACATTACAGGCTCCTTCCCAACCTGAGCATATTGCTCCTGCCAAACTCCTGAGGGAAAGCTTTTCTGTATTCACTTCACATCACTCATTCCTTCTCATAATTTAATTCTCAGTACAAAACTCTCCCTCTTGGAGAGAATTTTCATGATCATTGTACTAAGGTAATGCTCCATTTTTATCTACCCTTGTCCTAGATTATTTGCTTACTATAGATAAAATTTATATAATTTATAATTCTTTTTTCATTAACTCTTTTCCTGTTTATATTTCCAATTCTTCAATTTCTTTCAATTAAAATACACTAGCATCTCCAACTGCCTATTTCTGTTAATAGCATTACCCTTGTAATCATCTGGGTTCGAAATTCGAAGAGTCTTTTTCTCATTTATCTTCTTTAATTTGCATGTACAGTCATATGTCACAGTTTCTTGATCATATTTCTTACCTGTCCCTTATAGTTTCCTCCTTTTAGTCTCTGCTGTCATATTCCTTCTCCAGATCTTTATTATGTCTCTCCTGAATCGCGGTGTGTCATCAGGAAAAGAAAATATTTTGAAGATCTTTTAAAAATAATATTTAAATTGCTATTGCATGTTTATTTAATGGCTATAGGGAGAAACTAGTTTTCTAATACTTAATTCTTATTATTATTATATGTCCTTTACTTGAGATTACATTACTTTTTGAGATTACTTATATTTCCTCTGCTTTCACCACAAATCATACTGCATTCCTATAGCCAAGTTTGTAAAAAATATGAAATTTATAGAAGATTGTGATAGTCAATATATATTTGGGACAATATACAGCACTTACTAAAATATATACCAATTATACATCTTTCTCCTTGATCTTAAAACAGCCTCTTCTCTCCTTTTTCACCTGTAATCCTCAGTATTTTAAATTTTGCTTCCTATTCAACTGTGAGTTTCTCCTGTACCCTTGCCCAGATCCTTGCCATATTGCTTCAATCCTGAGCACAGGGCCAGCTACATAATTTGCCAGGCCTAACACAAAATGAAAATGCGAGCTTTTGTTCAAAAGTCGGAAAACAAGCTGTCCTTTCTTTCCTGGTTTCTCTCCAGTCTTGTCATGGTGTTTTCCTATTTGCTATTTAATGATATACTGCCTTTGGCACAGGGATACTGGGGGGGCCAGTACAGCCCCTCATAGGCTCACAGGCACCCCATCTACCTCACTATTCAGTCCCTGGGACACAAGCCAATCCTACTCCTTCTCACATCCTCAGCAGTAGAGGACAGGAGCAGAGGAGTGGGCAGGCAAAAATCTGTTCTAGGGAGGAAGAAAGACAGTAAGATGTAGGGTTGTACCTAAGCCTAGGCTGCAAGCCCCTGGCACATTCCATTATCCCATTAGATGTCAATTACAAAATACAAATTCAAAGATAAAAGCATTAAGAATTTTAAGGGGAAAATTGCATAGCATTAAATCAAGAGTGGGACTCTTCTGAGTTTCAGACTGCTGGCCCTGCTTATTCAGATCAGTATAAAGCCAGCCCAAGTTCTATTGCCCAGCTTAAATATTCCAAAGATTACTATATTATTCAAGTATATGATAGGTCATTATAATGTGGATGGAGCAATTGTTGTTGCTCAGCACCAAAGGTCCTTTATGATAAAAGTTGATCTTACTTAGAAGATAGTGTAATAAAAGACAAATACTGGGGCCTGCCCAGTGGCATAGCGGCCAAGTTTGCATGCTCCACTTTGGCGGCGTGGGGTTCACGGGTCGGAATCCTGAACCTGCACACTATTCATCAAGCCATGCTGTGGCAGCATCTCACATACAAAAACTATAGGAGGAGTGGCACAGATGTTAGCTCAGGGACAATCATCCTCATCAAAAAAACCCAAAAATCGAAAAGAAAAATAACAACTTCATTTTTCTATTCTATGTTCAGTACAAAAGTACATTCTGTGCACTAAAAGTAGCAAAACCAAATTACATTTTACACCCATATAAAGACTTATATGTGGAAAAATGAGTTAATTGGATTATGGCTTTGGAATTTGAATGTCTCATTGGAACTAATCGAAGAGGTCCTATTGGCTTTAATCTCACACTGCTCCTTGGTTTCTTGAATAAGACTTCAGCTCAGTTCTCTCTCTTCACCTCATCCCTGCTCAAATAGATATATCAGTCTGCTTCGCTATTCTATCTGAAGCATAATTGTCATCATACATATTCTCTACTCAAAGACTTTAAATGTTTTTCTACTTATAAAATCTATGTAAAATCATAACTATGGCTATAGTTTACCTTTCAAGCAACAACCAAACTGGATGATGCATTTTTCCTTAATGTTCCCAAGATCGTTGAATGACTACATGTCTCTAGTGAGCTAGGAAACTTTTAGGAAAGTATGTTAAATAATTGCACAACTGTGATTTCTTCAAAGATATCATACAATAAAACACATTTTCAGTAGTAAATTTCAGAGAACACTTTTAAGGCATTTGTTTCTTATATAATGCAATGACATTACACAGTATTCCACATGTTTGTTGACAAATAAATTACTAGCTCTGGGACACCAAGTTAATTGTTTAACTTTCACACAGTTACCTCATCTGCACGCTGAAGCTATAATGCTTAGTCCAGAGAATTGTCATAAGCCTTAAATAATCTATGTGAAAACATTTAAAAAGCTATAAAGTGCCACACAAATAGAATACTAGATAAGAGAGATGGGCAACATCTCTCTGTTTAGACGCTACTGAACAGTCCAAATGAAAGAGAAGAAGGCCAGAACTAATGATGGTAACAATAGAGAGGATTTGAGGGAGGTGTGCAGCATCTCAAGGGCAATGTGGATCAAATGTGATGGGTAATTAGATGGGCAAAAGTCATTGGAGAGGGAAGAGTTAAAATGACTAAACTTTGAACCCATGTAACTAGGCAAATGATGCTAATACCAGAGCCAGGAAACATTGGACTGAGCTCTATTTTGAACACTAGTGCAGCATGCACAGGAGATGTTTAGAAGAGAAGACCAGGTTAGAGTCTAAGAGAGTATGATAGGCAGACTCCTAAATTGCCTCTGCCATCCCCAATTTCCTGTCTCCTAATCCTTAGGGATATGAATATGATAAGATGTTACATCCTAGTTCTGTTATGTTTCATGGCAAAAGGATGTCAAAGATTTCATTAAGGTCACCATTAGTGGTCTTTAAATTAATCCAAAGAAGACTGGAGGGGGTGTTAATCTAATCACATGAGCCCTTAAAAGCAGAGTTTTCTCTCACTGGTTGCAGAACGCAAACTCATAGAGACTCGAAGCCTGAGAAGGATTAGATGCATTGCTGCTGGCTTTGTTATACTGATACTGGCTTGTTGATGGAAGGGGCCAAGCACAAGAACTGGAGAGTGGTCTTTATAAACCAAGAACAATCCCCAGCCAAAAGCTAACAAGGATACAGGAAATTTCCTTCTAAAACGACAAAGAATTGAATTCTTCCAACCATCTGAATGAGCTGGGAAGGTACTTCTTTGTATGAATCTTCAGATGCCATCCCAAACCAGGCAACATCTTGATTTCAGCCTTCTTGAACCAAAGCAGAGAACCTAGGTGGGGCTACCAAGATTCATGATTTACATAACTGTGAAATAACATATTGGTGTTGTTTGAACAAGAAGAAAGAGGAGGAGAAGGAGGAAAGATTTAGTGGCTATGTTAATCTTGGACAAAGAAGTTTTCAAAGCAAAGAATATTACTAGAATATTTGATAATGTTGAAAGGGTAAATCCATCAAGTGGACATAACAATCCTAAGTGTTTATTCCCCTAATAACCGACCTTCAAGACACACAAAGCAATAACTGATAGAATTGCAAGGGGAACTAGACAAATTCACAGTTATAGTTGAAGATCTCAATACCACTCTCAGTAATTGAGACAATAGTTAGACAGAAAATTAGTAAGGCTGTAGAATGATGCTAACATTCAATCTTATCCAATTGACATTTATAGACCTCTCAATCCAAAGCTAGAAGAATATAAGCTCTTTTCATGTGCACATGAAATATTTACCAAGATAGATATAAAACAAGTCTCAATAAGTTTAAAAGGAGTCAAGTCATACAAAGTATGTTCTTTGTTCATGATGAATTAAATTAATACTCAAAAACAAAAAGACCTCTTAAAAATTGCCAAATATTTGGAAAGTAAATAGGAAACTTCTTAATAACTCATAAGTCAATGAAGCTATAAAAGGTGAAATTAAAAATGTATTTTGAAGTGAACAAAAATGAAAATACTCATACAAAAATTGTAAAATTCTGCTAAAGCAGTATTAAGTGGAAATTTATAATACCAAATGCCTCTATTAGAAAAGAAAAAATGTCTCAAGTTAACGACTTCATCTCTATCATAAAAAACTAGAGAAGAGACACTAAATAAATCCAAAGTAAGGAAAGGAAAGGAATAAAATAAAGATAATAGCAAAAATAAATGAAATAGAAAAGCAGAGAGCAAAATCAATAAATTCAAAAGCTAATTCTTTGGGGAAAAAATGGTAAATCTCTAGTCAGACTCTTCACAGAAAAGAAGAACAAAGACACAAATATTCCAACATCACAGAATGAGAGAAGTGACATTGCTACAGATATTACAGAGATTAATAGGATAATTTGGCTATATAGTGAAGAAATATAAGCCAATAAACATGACAAACTAGATATAATAGTAAAATTCCTTGAAAGAGGCAAATTACTTACCAAAGCACATTTAAGAAGAATTAGGTAGGAACTGGCCTGGTGGCGCAGTGGTTAAGTGCCCATGTTCCTCCTCGGTGGCCTGAGGTTTGCCGGTTCGGATCCCAGGTGTGGACATGACACCGCTTGGCAGACCATGATGGGGTAGGTGACCCACATATAAAGTAGAGGAAGACGGGCACGGATGTTAGCTCAGGGCCAGTCTTCCTCAGCAAAAAGAGGAGGATTGGCAGCAGTTAGCTCAAGGATAATGTTCCTTAAAAAAAAAAAAGGGAAAAAAAAGAAAAAAAAGAAGAAATAGGTAACTTGAATAGCCCTGTATTTATTAAAGCAATTAATTTGTAGTTAAAAGCTTTCTCCAAAAGAATGCTCCAGGGACAAATGGGTTTTATGGTGAATTCTACAAAATTTTTAAGGAAGAAATATTATCAATTCAAAAAACAAACTCCGAAAATTAAACAGGAAGTATTATTTCTTAATTTAGTCTATGAAGCCAAAATAAACCTTATAAAAAAATAGGACAAAATCATTACAAGGAAAAAGAAAAATCTAGAGACTGATATCATTCATAAACATAGATGCAAAAGTTCTAAGCAATATTTTGCAAATAAAATCCAACAAGAAGGTTAACTTGTCATAACCAAGTAGAATTGACTTCATTGGATGTATCCCAAGGGTGATTTGACATTCAGACCTCAATCAGTATAATTCACCACGTTAACAAAGTATAAAAGAAACAATATACAATCATTGCAGTTGAGATGGAAAAAGAATTTGGCCAGATTCAACATTTATTCCTGATAGCAACTGTTAGCAAACTAAGAAGAAAAGGAAACGTCCTCCACCTGATAAAGGGCATCAATAGCTGACATTCTTAATATTGAAAGGACGAAATCTTTCTCCCTAATATCAGGAGCAAGACAAGAATTTCAACTTTCATGTCTATAGTGGAGGTTCTAGCGAGTGTTTTAAGGTGAGAAAGAGAAATAAAAGTCATTCCAATTGGAAAGGAAAAAGTAAAACTGCCTTCTTTTTCAGAAACAGGATCATCAATGCATAAAATCCAACAGAATCTACATAAATATTTACTAGAATTTTGAGTGAGTTGATCAAAGTCATAAGAGCAAGATCAATATATGAACTCCATTATATTACTATATACCAGCAGGAAACCACTGGAAATTGAAGTTAAAATACAAGTTAAAACAGTTTTAAAAAGTTATAAACTACTTAGGGATAAATATTGCTGAGAGAAATTAAAACAAAAACAAATTAATAGAAAGATCTGCCTTGTTCCTCAGTCAGAAGACTTAATGTTGATAAAATCCTCCCCAAATTCAGCTGTAGATTCAATGCAATCCCAGTCAAAAATCTCAGCAGTATTTTACATAGAAATTGATATGTTGATTATGAAGTTTGTATGGAAATACAAAATCCTTGAGTAACCACATAAAAATTTTTGAAAGAAAATAAAAAATTTAGAATGTTAATATTACCTGATTTCAAGAATTATTATAAAACTACAGTAATCAAGAGATAAAATATTGGCATCAAGATAGACAGATTAATGAAACAGAATAGAAAGTGTAGATATAGGTACACAAATATATGAGCAACTGACTTTTTGCAAAGAACCAAAAGTAACTCAATGGAGAAACTATAGACTTTTCAGCAAATAAGGAAAGAACAATTGGGTAGCTATATGCAAAACAAAATAAAAATAACAGTAATAGTAATAATAACACATAAACTTCAACCCATACCCTACATCATATGAAAATATTAAATCTCATTGGATCATACCTAAATGTAAAACTTAAAGTTGAACAAATTCTAGAAGAAAATATCAGCGAAAGATCAAGATTTAGTGGTAGAGATTTCGAGAACAAATCAGCAAATTTGACTTTATCAAAATTAAAAACTTCTGCTTTTCAAAAGACACTATTAAGAAAATTTAAAAAAAAATAGACTAGCAAAGATTATTTGCAAAGAATATATCTGACAAAGGACTTCTATCCAGAAAATGTAAAGAATTCACAAAACTCAATAAGAAAACAACCTAATTCCAAAGATCAGGCAACTGTTTAGAAGAGATTCTTCACCCAAGAAAATATTCAGATGCTAAATAAGCAAAAGAAAAGATGCTTTTCAGCATCATTAGTTATTAGGGAAATGCAAATTAAAACCACAAAGGTATACAACTATATACCTTTTAACCTCAAAAATTAAAAGGCTGACCATGCTAAGTGTTGACAAGGAAAAGGAGAAAGTGAATCCCTCATGCGCTTCAAATAAGGATGTGAAATGTTTCAACCACTTTGGACAGTAGGTTGGTGGTTTCTTACAAAGTTATACACTTACAATATAATCCATCTATTCTACACCTAAGAATTTGCTGAGGAGAAAGTATATGTCAATATAAAGAATTGTACACAGATTTCTATAGAAGCTTTATTTGTTATACCCCAAAACTTGAAACAACTCAAATGTCCACCAAGAGGTAAATGGATAAACAAATTGTGGTATATCCATAGAAGGGGATACTTCTCAGTGTTAAGTTAAAAAAAATTACACTGTGATGAACTCAGGCAAGAAAAAGAGTACATTCTCTTTGATTGCACGTATATAAAATTATATTAATGCAAACTAGTCTATATGGACAGAAATCAGTCAGTAATTACATAGGGATAAAGATAGCGGAGGGCAGGAGAAGCTATAAGGTGCACAAGGAAACTTTTGGAAGTAAAGGATATGTTCAATATCTTGATGGTTGTGCTGTTTTCACAGATGTGCATACATGAAAATTTATTACATAGTATATTTTAAATATGTGTGGTTGATTTTACACTAATTGTCCCTTAATAACAAAAGAATAAAACATAAACAACACAACTATTTTTTTCCTTTCAAATGGTTGGTTCTTTTTGAATGTGTGAAACTGAAATGCTGAAATTGAAAGCCATTAATAACGTTGATGTTCAATGTTCCTATCACACTATCTTTTTCATTTACTTACATCAGCAATTGTGGACTTGGACTTGTAAAAGCTTATTCATATCACATCAGCTTCCCGTGGCTCATTTCTCTCCTCCTTCTGCTGGTTTTGTGGGGAAATAAGAGATCAGTACATCCAAGGTATTTAGACTATAGCTTCATTTTGGACCAGAATCGGTGTAGCAAATTAGTCTACAGTTTTTTTTCCTGAAATCTCCTTAGCTTTGTCATTATCCTGAGTTAATTTTCCTGTGCAGTCTCAATTAATTTCAAGTTAGGATTTTGGGCTGACAATTGGACTCTTCCAATAAGGCATCCAGCTGGGATACCATTTTCTGAGCATTATGGGATGTAACTGCTCTATCATTTTGATCAAGGCTGTGATTTCTCAGTTGTTACCTCTCTTCCAAAGGAAGCTCAGACCACTTCCCATGAAGAGTCAGGGCCCGCAGGAGAGAGTGGAGAAGCCCAGTAAGGGGGAGCCATAATGAGGTTACCATTCCCACAGATGAGCCCACGAGACCTTCTGTTATTGTCAATACAGTGTTTAGCAATGCTGCTTTTAATTTTAATACACTAACTTGGTAAATTTAAAAATATGTAGGAGGGGCCGACCCGGTGATGCAGAGGCTAAGTGTGCACGTTCCCCTCCGGCAGCCCGGGGTTTGCTGGTTGCGATCCCAGGTGCGGACATGGCACCACTTGGCAAGCCATGCTGTGGTAGGCATCCCACATATAAAGTAGAGGAAGATGGGCAGGGCCAGTCTTCCTCAGCAAAAAGAGGAGGATTGGCAGCAGATGTTAGCTCAGGGCTAATCTTCCTCAAAAAAAAAAATACATGATGTTTGGAAGCCAATTTTCTAAAGTACTTTTGGAGTCAAATTTAGCAAAAAATATGTTTCTACTCTTGAACCTACTGATTTTATTTATATTTTTTATTTTATTTATGCAGATGATCCTAGTAAAAAAAGAAATATTTAAATAATTGTAAGTACATAGCTTCAAAACAGCATTATCATCATTTATATTTATTCTTATTTACTAAACAAAAATAATTGTAAGCCTACATTGTGCCAGGTGCCAGAATATTAAAGTGTCCAATAAATGTTTGTTGAATGGAAAAATAAATGAGCGAAGTCTCATTTGATGCCTTGTATGTTTGTAATCAGAGAAATTGCTTTCTCTGCCTTTCATTGGGGATTATTTTATACTGACAAATATCTTTATAGGTGAGTTATATTTCTATTGTTTTTACCTTAATTTACCTAGTGTTTTCTCATATGTGAACACACTGTAAAAAGAAATTCAGGTGATATTTTGCTAAGGAATGTGTTTATTTCTCCTGCATGTACTAGGATGGTGTGCAATTAAATTATTAAGATGATTTTAATTATGTTCAGTAATGAGTAATTTGGGTATGATAGGTTATTTTATGCGGTAATGATGTTTTTCATCTGCTCAGTCTACCATGAAATGTCAGGTAGACATTATGACCCAATCGTTTCGTCTTCCAATTCTTATAGTTATTTGGACTGAATTGTGCTTGTGTTGTTCCCGACTTTCTCTGTGCCTATCATCTGGATAGAGAAGATTATCATTTCATTTGTATTTATGGTAAGTCTTCTACTCTCTTGTCTGAACACATTGACCTCAATTATTCTTACAAATCAGATTAGCCTTGTTGGCTTCAATCATTTCAGTTATTATGAAACATAAAAAAGGACGATAGTCTAAGCAGCTGCCTTCCAAGTGGCGATAATCAGCAGGACGAGTATGTTTGGAAAGAGAAATGTATTTTCTCCTAGTGACATTTAAGGTATGGATTATAGGATTAAGCTCATCTATCTTAGTAGCCTGGCAAAGTGAATGGAGAGCGGCCTTCATCGTCACCCTACACTACAATAGCTCTCTTCAGAACTAATCAAAACTGTAAAATAAGAATTTAAATGCTCCCCCAAATCCCCTTCTTTGTACTTCAACAGAAATTCTGTAATGAGTAACTGATACAAACATCAAGTTGCGTTAATCAGACCAGCACAGCACAGCAGAGATACTTTCTCTATCTTCTCTAAACATTCAAAGGATATTTCTTTCCTATTGGAAGTTTAATGACCCCAACATGTACACAAAGTGTAATGTGAACTTTCTGCAACAAGGACTCACCTTGTATGAGATAGAACATATCTAAATGATATTTAGAACGTCTCTCTGACTTTTTTTTATAAAAGTTATCACACATTTTAAAATAAATATAAATAAGTAAAAGGCTTTTTTTTCTGCTTCTTCAGCTCAGATCTCCCCTAAGTAAGTAGTCTCAAGGCCAAAGACAGGCTGGTGGGAAAGCTCTGACCAGCAAGGCCATGTGCTCCCCCTCCCCTACCTAAAACCCCAGATAAAAACCCTTCCTTTTAGCTTTTCGGGGAGTTTGGGATTTTACTGTTAGCTGCCTTCTCTCCTTGCTCAGCATCGTGCAAAAATAAAATTCCTACTTTCTTCCTCCACACCCGGTGTTAGAGATTGGCTTGCTGCACATGGGTGAGTGAACTCACTTCAGGTTCGGTAGCAGTAGAATGGGTAAATGAGTGAAGGTCCATCATCTTTCATTTGGATGGGGTATATACATTTACTAGCAAGCCTTTTCAAAAGCCTTTCAATGTGTTTCACTGGATGTTATTCTATAACCATATACATATCTTTGTATGATGCAAAAATTAGGGCATTATTTATGATTGTCTATTGAAGCAATAATTTCCCAAATTTTCTATCCTATTACTTTTTTGATGAACCTGTATGTTTGTTATCTCCGATGCTCTGTGACCTTCAACAAAGTCCTTGCACTAACAGTTCCATCTGTATGAAAACTGACTTAGGCTGGCTGTGGTATGTGATTAAATCCAAACTGGCTTGAATCGCAAAGGGATCCTTCTGAGTCCCCACTCATAGTTCTTCCATAGTATTTCTTGGCATGAGAAACGGTTGTGGAGCAGTAGTGTCTGGCCAGAGTGAATCATTTCACCATTGCCACACCTAAGGCTTTTGCACTTCTAAAACTACATCCTCTCTGAAACCATAAATATGAAAGTTTTATTCTCCAAGGACAGCTACAAAATATATGGCTCCCTCTCTTTTAGTAGTTTAATGTAATTTTGTCATACTTAATCTGAACCCATAATTTATCAATTCATGATACTCTTTTTAGCTCTCTCTTCCTTACACTTCCTCTGTTCCCTTCATTTCCTTCTAAGATCTTTCTGAGATGTGTTATTCCTGTCTTTATCTACCTACTCTATGCTGATTATACATAGTCTCTTATTTTGTTACATATAGGGGAAACCAAAAGAGGCAAAAGGTGTTGATGCCGAGCCCACACTGTCCAGGGAAGTGAGTGCTAGGATTCAAGGATAATGCTTACACAGCCTTGATGGAGGCTGCAGTGATATAAACTTTACCTTTAGGACATGCCACTTAAAATTCAAATCATATATCTTGCACACTTATTATGAAATTATCATCACAAAAATTTGATTATAATTTGGCTTTCCAAATAATATGCCCATGAGGAGAGAACGTGCTGCCTGAAGAATGTACCTGTCTGCTTTGGAAGTTTTCTCCTCTGAGTAAAATAGTAAGCTGGCCCTCACATCATAATTAAGTTTTCATGCAGCAGTCCTTCCAGCTCAAGCATTTTGGCCCACTTGACAGTTGTATTTCTCATTATGAATTAATAAGTTGGTATTATGGTTTTTTTCTTCCCACTGTTTATTCTACAGACAGGCCTAGTTTAGATCAGGAGGACAGAAGTTGGATGCTGGGAGAGAGGAAAAGTAGGGGAGAACAAAGTTGCAAGCCCGAGCCAATTCAGAGATGATTTTGAACAAACCAATGGGAATACTTTTCTTTACTGCGGACTTCTAAGGGTGGAATAGGGTAGAAACTCTGGGAAAGCTTTTAAAAGCTACCAACTGTAGCTTTAATGGCAGTATGATTAGCAAGTTCCCAGCTCATGTTCTTCAACCACTGAGAGAGAAGCACAGGCAGCAGTGGGGGTGGGGATTCAGAAGATAGATAAGGACCATTTGGTAAAGAGAATGTATTTCATGTTTGCCCAAGCTAAAGAGAGAGCAGCCTAGGTACGAATGAATAGGCGATTGGGGGTTAAGGATTCTGCTCATCAGGGTCCCAGGAGGAACTCTGCTAAACCTGATCATGACTGGGGAAAGACACCCAAGAAGGCCCAATAGGATGTCTTTATACTATGATTGTCCCATCTATTACATTCATTCATGATTAGCTTGGGGCTCATCTGTGCCCATGTTTGATTGCACTGATATAAGGTAATGCCATTGATATTCTGTAAGGCTATTATGAGTTACACAAGATGAGACCACTCTCTTATTGTGACTATATAATCAAATCTAGTCCTTAAACAAAGGTGAATGATAGATCCTCTCTTCTTTAATTCAAAAAGATAAATTAAAGCTGGTCTTGGCTGTCAATCAGTTGATCTATTCTCTTCCATGGCCTTCTATATTGCTCTATCCTATGCATGTCTTTTCCACTTGAATTTCAATAAAATGACCTTCTGATCCATCAGTTGTTCCTGCCCAAGTTTTTAGTCATATCTGACTGTATCCCTTCTCCTTTCTTTGAACACACTCATTTGGCCAGTAACCCTCCATGTTTTAACTCTAAAACCCAGTCCATGCTATTGCTTCTTCATAACTGCATTCCTATGTGACCACTTACCTATCCCTACCTCTAATTTCTTATAATCCATTTCCATAGTATGGACAACGTTCTTTCCTGCTGCCATTCAGATCATATCATTTACATGCTTAAAGGCTTAATTGTCTCTTGCTTCTTAAAGAACAAAACCCAATTTTCTTGGTATAATTTAAAATACACTTCACAACTTTGTACTGATTTACATTTCCAAGATTATCTCCTCCTTAGTCCCTAATAACTCAAAGTATGCCTGGAACACTTGGGAATGGTCTTAATTCTGAATCACAGTTCACACTGTCAGGCGGTTGTGTTGCCACTTCACAACTCTGAAAACCAAGGGAAACAAACCCAATGCTCAGCAAATGGTGTCTTAATTTCCACCGCTTTCTTTCTTCTCCATCATTATGTTTTTGAGGGTGGAAATGTCTACTGTGAAAAGTGAAAGAATACTAATTATAAATACAAATTAATTGCAAGTTACAGCTATGATGCCATACCATTTATGTTTAAAATTGAGAAATTTAAACATTTTATTTATAACATATGTTTTCAAGGGAGTGGAGAAAGTATAGTCTCATACACTTCTGACAAAACTAAAAACATTTTTATAAGCACTTTTGGGAATAATTTAACAGTGTTAACTTTTTTTATTTTTTTGAGGAAGATTAGCCCTGAGCTAATTACTGCCAATCCTTCTCTTTTTGCTGAGGAAGACTGGCCCTGAGCTAACATCCATGCCCATCTTCCTCTACTTTTATATGTGGGACGCCTATCACAGCATAGCTTTTGCCAAGCGGTGCCATGTCCGCACCCAGGATCTGAACTGGCTGCTGAGAAGGGGAATGTGCAAACTTAACTGCTGTGCCCCCGGGCTGGGCCCCAATGTTAACTTTTAAGTGTATATCTACTATGACCATCAATCCTGTCACTTCATATCTACCCAGGAGAAAGACATGAACAAGTACACAAAGAAACATGTAAAAAGGTGTTCATTGAAGAATGAATTGTAATAACCAAAAGCTAGAAAAGACCTAAATGGTTAAAAATATCATGATAAATTCATATTTGTTTATTGTATTGAATTCACAGTGAAACAAATAGTAATATGAATCATTATTTTATGTACAATCAAAAATGAAAAAACAAAATATGAAAGAATGCCTTTAATATAGTTCTTTATGATGCTTGAATATGTCGTACCAGTTACATTCTATTTACTTTGACATTTATTTCAACAATTATAAGGAATTTTTTTCTATATATCTATCTATCATCTATCTACCTATCCATCTAAAGTTTCATTGTGTGTCGTATGAAAGTCAGACTTCTATACATTTCTCAGTAAGACAATTGATATCATCTATCTGTAGGTGTCTTCCTCTCTTAGGGGCTAAAGAGCATTTGTTGTTTTTAAAAAGAATATGAAATTGTATTCTTATCTACAGTGATGAATAGTTAGTTTACTTTAAATTTAGACTTTTATGTCTGTTTCTATGCCTTTTTACGTAGAAAATAATGTCTAATTTCAATGCCAAATTAGAGCATAAGCTTTTTGAAGTCGGTTAAATGTCAGTTGAACTCAGCAAAGGTAGAATCGATCATGACGGAGCTCAAGTAAGGTGATGACATTGTGAACAGCCCTCACCAAGTATATACAGGCCCAGGCAGTAACAAATATGATACAAATTTCCCAGGCCTATAGTGAGTATGAGATATCATCAATCATAAGGCATCTATATTTCAAAAATTATAAAATGTCAAAAAATGCATCTTAGAGTAAGTAAAGTCTGGCATTATACAAAATACAACCAGAAAAATGAAACGATATCTAGATAATTGATGTGAAAAATGTCTCATATTGATTAGTGAAAATCAAAGTTGCAAAGAAATATAACCTTCATGTAAAATACATACACACTCAAGGGATATAATAAATGTCCATACAGTTATAAATAAATGATTGAATAAGCAAATACACGAGGCAGAATAGACAGCTGTCTGGTGCTGAAGAATTCCATATAGTAAATGTGGATACTCCACCCTTAAGAAGGTGGAGCACAGCTTCCCCTTCCTTAAATGTGGGCTGAGGATAGTGATTTTCCTCTGAAGAGTCCAGTTTGCAGAGGAGTGGGGGGGGGATAACTTTACAGTGGAGAAAGCTGACAAATGCTATATCAGCCATGTGATCAAGATGAACATTAATAACGATAATTCATATTGATAGTATGTATCCTAGATACATGCAATGAAAATGGTTTCCCTTTACTTCTGTGGGCTTCCCCCAAAAACCCATAATCCAAGTGTGATTACGAGAAAAATATCAGACAAAACCAAGTGAGGGAAATTCTGTAAAATATGTGACTGGTGTTTCTCACAATTCAGAAGGTCATCACAAATAAGGAAAGTCTGAGAAATTGTCACAGCCAAGAGAAACCTAAGGAGACAGGATGGCTAAATGTAATGTAGCATCCTAGGTAGGATCCCAGTACAAAAAAGGTGACAATAGGTAAAAATAAGGAAATTTGAATAAAGTATGAAATTTAGTTAATAATAGTTTCAATATTGATTCCCTAATTGTGACAAATGAATCATATTAATGTAAGATGTTAATAATAGGGAGAATTGGGTGCAGGGTACATGGGAACTCTATGTGCTGTCCTCTTGACTTTTCTATAAATCTAAGGCCATTAAAAAATAAAAGTTTGTAAAAAACACATACACGTGAAACTATACCATACAGTAGAGAGAAAATAAATGTAAGAGTAATGAAATAAGACTATAATGAAATCAGTCCTGCAATAATAAAATTCATGTTACAAGTGGAGCAGAAAAATTCAGAACAAACTTTAGGAAAGCTATCTAGGTGATGGAGAGGACAAAGGTGCTGTTTGCCCCAGAAAAGACGGAAATAGAATAGATTAAAAAGATGAGGGTAATTGAAAGTTATGGAGAACATTTTAGAAAAGTTAAGGGCTCACCAAAGATTTCAAAATGAGATGTACCTTGCTATATTAAGCAACCAGTCACACAGTACCACCAATAATGGTTGGGTTGACTTTACACTAAAGGCAAGTAAAATAAACAAGAAGATGCTTACTGAAATACACGTTAGCAATTCGAAGATGCCACTGTATTAAAGTACTGGATGCTTAAATAATTCACAACTGCTCAAATAAATGTCGTGCTGTTATTACAAAGCACAGTCATGAAAACTTTGTAGTAACATGAAATAACTGATATAATGATCTACCAAAAGAAAATGAAGAATGTGTATGTGATACTATTGCAACTCTAAAATCACATAATTGTGATTTAAAGATAGAAGAAACATTTTTATTACCATTTCATGTGTAGTAATATTTTTTGTGGCAAACATAACTTAGATATAAAGACAGTAGGTGAGTAAATTAAAGTAAAAAGAGGAAATTTTGTTTTAATAGTTGAATAATGCACCAAACTAAGGCAGGGGTTCCTTTGCTCTCATGACAACTTCCTCTCCTTTATCCCTCTACGGAAGTTTTGAAAACAAATCTCGGGATATACCATGTACTGAGTTACAGAATAAATCATAGCCCAAATCTAACGGACTAATATAGACTAGAAAGACTCAACAATGCATTTTGCTTTCTTTTATGGCACAGTACATAAACAGTTCAATAAGAAAGAATAAAATCTTTTATTTTCTATTGAGAAAATTTGTGGGGGCTTATGACGCTGCGTTTACTATGTATATAAAATGCAATTATCTGTTTTATGAAAGTAGGATTTTTATGACCATAGGTAACTAAACAATAAGGATAATCATAGTTTCCAAAAGGCAAAAATATCCAAACACAGAAACAGAATGACTAATAGTCTCCTCTATTTTTTTTCTGAATCATCTCAGATTTAAATTCCAGCTAGTTTTATGGGAATATACTATATTAATACGTTGGGAATATGAATCCCTTAGTACCTCCATTATTTTAGACAAAATGGTGAGCTTGGTGATGCTTACTATTGAAAGCAATAGAGCTCAGTAATTTAATTTAAAGACCATGAGTCAAATATTTGCTTCACTTAAAATTTGAAAAATAGCATTTCAGTAAATCGTGTTCTCATTTATATGAAAGGATTGTCTTTTCAAGCAAATTTTATTATAGAAGTTAGGTAATTTAAAGAAAATTAATTTTTAGAATAAAATAGCATACAATGCATTCACTTCTACTAGCTCGGTTTAAAAAAATAGCTGGATATTTAAGCCAAAAATTTATGTCTCTTAAAGTCTAAGGAAAGGAACCACTTTGGTAACACAGCTGCCAATGTGACAATTTGCACCATTTTAGTTTTAACTCTTTGATTTCAAGGTTACAAAGGAGATTTTGTCATTGTTTACTTTGTTATTGTTTTATCCTTTTATCCAGTGTGATAGTATTTTCTTTAAATTGTGATAAATACACATAACATAAAATTTACCATATTAACCTTTTTTTAAGTATACAGTTCTGTAGTGTTAAGTACATTGACATTGTTGTGCAACCAATCTCCAGAATTTTTTCACATTGCAAAATTAAAACTCTGTAACCTTTTGTAAAGAAAAATAATTCTGCTTCTCTCAACACATTTGGAACACTTCGCTTCTGATACCAGAAATGTGGGTTTTTCTCACACTAAGTAATTCTCCAATTCTCTGAAGTCACCAAGAGGGTGTCCTACAATTCAATTCAGTTCTCACCCTACCTGAAGTTAGCGTCAGATCTCACAGGTTAAGGACTCAGTCTCAGAAGATTGCCACCCACTCTGGATGTCAATCACAAGTCCAGGGGGTCACCTGGACTTCTGACCAACTAGATATAAATCAGAGGTTACCACAATCTTCTCAGGTTCAAATGTTTGCTAAAGCAGCTCACAAAACTCAGGAGAACAGTTTACTACTAGTTCACTAGTTTATTATAAAAGGATATAATTTAGGAAAAGCCCAATGGAAGAGATGCAAAGGACAAGGTATGGGGAAGGGATGTGGAGCTCCCATGCCCTCTCCTGGCATGTGGCTGTTGCAGCATTTCCACGTGTTCACCAACCCGGAAGCTCTCCAGATCTTTTAGTTTTTATGGGGATTTTTGTGGAGGCTTCATTACAGGGGTGTGATTGATTATGCCATTGACCGTTGGTGATTCAACTCAATTTCCAAGCCCTCTCCTTTAACCTGGAGGTCAGGTGTGGGGCTGAAAGGTCCAACCTTCTAATCATAAGGTTAGTTCCCCTGGCAACCAGCCCCTCATCCTTAGAGGCTTTCCAACAGTCACCTCATTAACATACACTTGGGAGTGAGTGAAAGGGGCTTGTTGTGAATAACAAAAGAAGCTCCTTTCATCTTTATGGCTCTGCAGAAATTTCGAGAAGAGAGGACAAAAAAACAAATATTATAATAAAAAGATATTCCATTGCTCTTATTACTTAGGAAATGTCAAGGGATTTAGGAACTGTATGCTACAAATGGTACAAAGAACAAATATATATTATTATTATTATTATAAATCACAATTATTATTAAAAACCACAATTTTACACCATCAAACAACTCTTTCTTTCCCTGTCCCCAGACCCCTGGCAATCACCAGTCTGCTTTCTGTTTCTATGAATTTGACTACTCTAGATACCTCAAAGAAGTGAAATCATACAGTATTTGTTTTAATGGCTGGCTTATTTCATTTAGTGTAGTGTCCTTAAGGTCCATCCATGGTGTAAGATTCGTCAGAATGTCTTTCTTTTTAAGTCAGAATAATATTCCACTGTGTGTCTATACCATATTTTATTTATCCATTCATCTACCAATGGACACTTGGGTTGCTTCCACCTTTTAGCTGTTGTGAATAATGCTGCAATAAAGATGGGTGTGCATTTACCTCTTTGAGACTTATTTCAATTCTTTTGTATATATACCAGAAGTAGAATTGGTGGATCATATAGTAATTCTACTTTTAACTTTTTGAGGAACTTCTACTATACTGTTTTCCATAGCAGTTGTATCATTTTACATTCTCAACAAGAATGTACAAGGGTTACAATTTTTCCACATCCCATTTGTTATTTTCTGTTTTTTTTTTTTAAATATTAGCCATCTAATGGGTATGAGGTGGTTTATTGTGGTTTTGATTTGCATTTCCCTAATGATTAGTGTTGTTAAGCACCTTTTCATATGCTTATCAGTCATTCGCATATCTTCTTTAGAGAAACATCCAAGTCCTCTGCCCATTTTTTTGTAATTGAGTTATTTGTGCTACTTTGTTATTATTGAGTTTCAGGAGTTTTTTTCATATATTCTGGATTTTACCCCTTATCAGATATATGATTTGCAACTATTTTCTTCTAGTCTATGAAGTGCCTTTTAATTCTATTGATTGTGTCCTTTGATGCACAGATGTTTTAATTTCGATGTAGTCCAATTATTTGTACTTCTATTGTCTATGTTTTTGATATTATATCCAAGAAATCATTATCAAAACCAATGCCATGAAGCTTTCCTCCTTTTTCTTGTTTACGAGTTTCATAATTTTAGGTCTTACATTAAAGTCTATGATCCACTTTGAGATAATTTTTATATATGGTATAAAGTAAGGGTCCAATTTCATTTTTTGCGTGAAGGTAATCAGTTTTTCTAATATCTTTTGTTGAAGAAGCATCATAGTCTTTGGAAAGATATATCATCTACATACTGCACATACATAAAATAAAATTAATTTTTGAAGGAAACATTTTTTTAGTGTATGTAAGTTTCAACCAGTTAGATCACGCAGTGAGAAAAGGGCAGAACAAGGATACGAACCCAGGAATCCTGGCTCCAGTATTGCTTTTGCCAACTTGTTCATTTGTTTTGTTTTCATTGTTGCTGTGTTATTTTTTTTGTTGTCTGTTCACCCCTTCTAGGAGAGAGTTAATCAGCAAGTTGACATCTTAGAAAATATGCTTTATGATAGTTTTTTTGCTATTTTCAGAAGTCACCTAATTCATCCATAGATTCTAAATAATCTTTTAGATTACTCCAGTCACTTTACTTTGCATCTATTATCCCAACTTAAGTAAACAGCAGAGCAATTGAAAAGTATTCTCAAGGTTTTTTTCTTTTTCTTTTTTTTTTGGAGTAGGGTATTGCTCTACATATAGTAAAACTTTGAATGACTGTTTGGTCTCATTTACTTTAATGGTACAATCAATTAGATTTTCTGAAAAAGCAAGTTATTTATACCATCCCAGAGTCCAAATTATTCCTGGAAGTATAATAACAACATGTTTTAGAAATCTTTGAATACATTTAGACTTTTTTCTGTTCTTGCAGTAATTTTGAATTTTTGCATTCATTGTCTAATAGAGTTAATAGCAGAAAACATTAGATTGAATTGAAGTGACTCCTGAACACTATTTTTCAGTCTCTAATATCCATTTCCTTATAATTACCATAATCAAAGGCACTTTGTGAAGTATTGTTCTAAGCACTTTGCATATACTGACACTCAGTTTTTGAATACATCTATGAGAACTTAGATACCATTATTTTATTTATATATATATGTATATATGTATATGTATATATATATATATTTAGGTACCCTTTCATCTATCAAGAAACTGAAAGAAAATTTAAAAATTGTGATCAAGATCGCACAGCTGGAAAATAGCAGAACCAGGATATGGACCCAGACCATGTGGCCACAGAGCCCAAACTCAAAACACCTATGCTATGATTTTTTCTCATGTAGCTTAAATTAAAATTTAATTTATATAATGTTCTCAATGATTGATTTGTGTAAGTGGTTGGAACATACACATTAAACAATTCTATTTTCTTGGAAAATTATCCTCTTCTTAAGCATGGACAAAATGGAGATGGTATTTCTTTCTAAAACGTTATGCATGTACAAAAACCTGCTGTTATGAAAATCACTCCTAAATAGTTTTAAAATTCTGAATAGAAACACAAGATGCCAATTTATCCCACATATAATTGAGTGATATCTTTACTCTCAAAGTCAAAACTTGTGATGGTGAAGTGAGTTCTTGTTTCAAACGCCATTTGTAAGACAAAACAATTATAACATGAAAATATAGAAATCAAAAATCAAATACAAGACAAACATCTTTATAGCAAAAGACACAATAGAAATATAGAGAGGCAAACATGTTGAATCCATGGGCTGGCTCAGTAAGCTCTAATGGGTCTAGAAGTGCCTGGCATCAGTCAGGAATTTTGCTTCTGAAGCACCTGAAAGCCCCCTGGTCAAGATGAAGGACTTATACTACACTCATAGACTGCAATCAGGGACTAGATTTAGATCCCGTATGCTAAAGAATGGAGATTGAAAAACCTGCCAAATGCTACCTAGAGCAACTGCGAGTGCCGAGTTGAAGAACCGCAGGTAGAACGTCTTCCCCGGCTGGCTTAGTGACTAGATTTGCTACATTATCCAGATTCCCACAAGGCAGTAACTCCAAACATACAACGCTGGATTTTATACCAAAGAGAGAAAAAAATAACTACCCACAAACAAACAACTTTTCATTGGATTAAATTAATTTTATGTACCATTCCAACAAATGCTTTTAAAAACTATATTAAATAATTTCAAATATTTAAATAATATATCAAATTACATTTAAAGGTAGCATAAAGTTATAAAAGAAACTAATATCCCGTTATTATGAAAAAGGACTGAAAATCATAACATAAAATATATTTCACTGATAACAAAATATTTTTCAAAAAACGCCTTTGCAAATCTCCAGCCTGGAAAAAGTGGAAGAGAAAAAATGGTAAATTTAAGATAGTATGAAGAACTTAGCCAGGTCATATGCAGAAAGATTGAGATATACAATGTGAGAGGACTTTTAAGAACCATGTAGGATACACTGAAAATCCTCAACATTCATATAACTAGAGTGAAAAAAAGAGACTAGGAAAATAGATGATAAAATATATTTGAATAAATGATTTTAATGTTTCCAAAATTGGGAGGGAACCATATGTGATCTCTAATAAAATGTGCATTTCTAATAATAAAGAGAAAAAAATAAATAAACCTATACCTAGATACATTATAGTGAAAAATGCTGTACATTAAGGTTAAAATAAGTCATACAAGCTGCTAGCAGAAAGACATTTTAACAATAAAGGAGTGACCAACTGACAATGCATGTTTCATTTGCAACAATAGATGCCAAAAGAAAGTGGGGTAATATCTTCATACCACTGAAAGGAAATAATGCTAACATATAATTTTATATCCAAGCATAATATTTTTCAAGAGTGAGCGGAATAAAAATGTTTTCCAGCTACAGACACACAGAATAACAAGAGATTTGACCACCCACAGGGCCTGTCTAAAAGATTATTATAAAAAAATAAAATACTGACAGAGAGAATAAGATATAGAAAACTCTAATGAGAACAGAATTGATATAATGTAGCAATACATTTATTTAACATCTCACAGAAAATGCTTTTATTTTTAAAAAATAAAATTTAAATATTTAAATAATAACACGATGGGTCGAGGGTCTTCATGTGATGATTGATTTGTGGTACGGTTACTGTGGAGAGAAAAGGATAAAAGGATTTAATGAAAAGATTTTCTTAGAAAAAAAGTCCTTGTTAAGTAAATATCTTAAAGATATGAAGGCAGTCCCTAAGACAACATTAATATCACTCAAAGTTTCCAAACCAGAAGAGAGCAAACACCCAAAAAAGGAATACCTCAAATATACTTGTAGGGTTTTACTGTGAAGAAAACACAATGAAACAGTAAGAACCTTTGTAGGGGCACTAGCCTACGTGCCCTTTAAGCCATGTGTCCTTGAGGTTCCTTGCCTGGGCTATGAACCAGCATGATAACAGTCCTGGATTTGGCTAAACAAGCTGTTTCTCGTGGGCTAGTTAGTACAAAGAGTGCCTTCGTCAGATCTATGATGGGAGCTCTGGCCCTTAGAATGCAGGTCAAACAGGGACAGTCCCACTTGGCAAACGTGCAACTTTTGTTCCTCTGTTTACTTGAGAAGGCTTCTCAGGGAATGGTAGCAGGTGCATATTTCCCTCCATCCAGCCATCACTGGACCTTTCCTGTAAGTACCTCCCCAATAAACCCATATGTCTCGTTCGCTGTCTCCACGGTCTCTTCTTCAGTCTCTTGGCACCCTATGCCACGCTGCTCACCCATCTGGGCATGTGGCAGAACAGCCTTCTAGTTTTGACTTTGGGATATATTAGTATAAATGGTATCAAACTTGCCTTCCCTTTATAAACAACTAGGAAACTGACAAAATATTTGCAACAATAAATTTCAAATATCAACAAAGTGCTAAGACCTTTGGAGGAAAAAAAAGTATTGCTCTAATATTTTCCCTTGAAGCATTTATCTGACTCTAAAATAGGGAGGAATAAGCTAACCAAAGAATGACATTCTTGCTGAGCTGAAAAGTCAGAGGTCAGGGTTGTGGTGGCTAAAGGAGCTGAAATGTAACAGGACATACTATCCAAAAGGAGGCACCTACACACAGCCAGAGCAACACTACTCGTTTGAATTCCCTTGAATCTTTCATTAAATATTAAGCTATCATACGTAGGGTGAAACTACCAAAGACCAGACAAATAATAGCTACTAGGATATCCTAATTTACCATTACCATGTATGCAAATAAATTACTATGCACTTAGCAGCTGACAAAGAAAAACAAAATCAAATTTATTGTCTTAGAATTTGTGTCAATCAGATGTCCAGGCTGAGAAGACTGGAATCTCCTTTCAGGGTCTCACAAGACTTAAGCCAAGGTGAGAGTCATGGCCTCATTTTTTATCAGTCTTCTTCCAAGCTCACTGGTGTTGGCAGAATTAATTTCTTTGTGGTTGTATGACAGAAGTCCCCATTTTCCTTGTAGTTCTAGCCGAGAATCAGTCTCAGGTCTGAGAGAGCACACAGATTCTTGCGGCACTGCTACCATAGTGAGCTCATAGCATGGATGTTTGCTTTATTCCACATGAGAGAGAGCACGCCTCTGCCTCTATGACTTCCTCTTCTGTGGCTAGCTGGAGGAACTCTCTGCTTTAAAAGGCTCATGTGTTTATGTCAGTTTATCTAGATAATCTCAAAGTTTTACGGTCAAACAACTTTGAACTTTACTTACGTCTGCAAGAATCTCATTGCAGAAATATCTAGATTACTGTTTGACTGAATAGCTGAAGAAGGTGTTTGGATGAGAGGGACTTAGGGTTTGGAGGGGCCATTTTACAATTCTACCTACAATATGCAGAAGAAAGCAAGGGGACAGTCAAATTCCAGCCAAGCAGATTGGAGAAAACTTGAATACCAAGGATTCTTTGTGGATATTTAAAGAATAGTTAGACCTTTGGAGTAGGGCTAAATTAACCTTTGAGGAAAGGCTATTGTAGATCCACCATAGTAAGCTTAAAAATAAGACTCAAAAGAATCGAGTTGATTTTCAAGTAAATTAAAATTCCGCTAGAAAAAACCCCAAACTACTTAAAAGCGTAGGTCAAAAATATTATGCCACATGAAAAATTGGCAACTACAATAGACCAGTAGGAGGAAGGTTTTCAGTGAGGTGAGATGGAAATGTACAATTGTTTGGATCCTCTGAAGACATCTCAGAACATCAGCAGAGAATAACTGTTCAATTTCATAAGGGCTCTGAGATATAAAAATTAAGTTAAATTATATTCTGTATATTTTTATATCAGTAAGATATTAAAAATTATGAGGGTTGTAACTAGGAAAAATGAGATAAAAGTATATGTATACATTTTTCAGGATATAAAATAGGAATGTTACATGCACTTTTTAAAAGACAAAGATACTCGACTTAAAAAGAAAAAAGAAAAATGAGCTATAAGCATTAAACAATAGAAAAATAGTTGTAAAAATAGTTGTAAAATAAATTTTACAAAAAAACACTAATTCTAAAAATAGGGAAAAATGGCATAAATTAAAAATCTATCAAGAGCGTGACCTGTAAATATATAAAGCAAACACTGAGAGAATTAAAATTGTAATTGAATAATCAAGAATTATTGTGTAAAATTGATTTTACACTGCTATCAAAACTTGGTAGATAAAATTAGAAATGATAAGGCTATAGAAACTTTGAATCTTAAAAAGAAAAAATATGTATATTTAGAGAATTCTAAACACAAGAAATTAAGCATATGTATTACAGACCTGTGAAAACTTGTACAGAAAGGTGCCTGATAAGAGTTCATAGAGAAAGTCTCATCACTCTTCAAAGAAATGATATTAGAGATGTCATGTTATCAGACCACAGTGACATAAAATTAGAAACAATAATGAAAATGTAAATGGAAGTATCAAAAAATACTCTGCATGAGAGATTTTTCTCTTCTCTCACGTTTATTAATTTATTCAATTATTTTTTATATCATACGTACTCATGGATATTTACTCCATACGTTGGGTTATAGTCCAATACTCTTTATGTTGTTGCTGAAATTTATGTCCAATGTGGGCCATTGGGAGCTCTTGCAGATGGCTCCCATGAGCCTTTAGATATGCCCCCATCATGTGTGTCTTATTTTTTTTTACCTTGAACACTTCATTAACTTCATTACTTTCTAGCTTCCTAAGATACTTCAGCCTTATCTTGTATATTTACTCCCCTAGCCCTGAAATCAGCCGTTTCACCAGGTTTCCCGAGTCCTTTGGTTGGAAAATGATATTAGGAACCAAGATCAGTGTACCAGGTATGCTTTTTACCACTGGAGTTTCATCATTTCTAGACACTCTCAGCTGACAGAGCAATGAAATATATATGTGTACAATAACCCATACGTATATAAATATGTATATAAATCAAGCTAAAGTTGAATTCATGCTGATACCTCCAACACTAATCCATCATTATGTGGATCATTCAAGCATCCTTTCCTTGCTTATTTGTAACCTCCAACTTCAAAAGTGAGAAAACTGGCTTCTGTCATCCTCCTGGTGTATTGCAAATTTTTAAAAACTTCCTATTTTCCTGATGCCTTAACAAACTGTGAGTACCTTACCCAAGTAACCAGGTGCACCAGTGTGATAAGTTTGATCCCTGCCACAAGGTCCCCTTCTTGCCCTCCCTTGATTGTGACTAGTGACTTTCAAATACACCAGTGAAATCCCTCATGTCTTTTGCTTGTGTGCTCCACCCTCACTCCCAACAAAGGCACTCGACCACTGGTCCTCACGCTCTCTCTCTCAGCTCCTCTCCTGCCTGGTCGTGCCTGTTCACTGAGTGCTCCTCCTATAAGGGCCCCTGAGTGGCGTGCCTGTGTCATGCCTGCCTCCTCTAGGAGCTGTGAGTATAATACTTTCTTAAATTTAATTTGCCTCTGCTAGTGTAATTTCTGTGGCTGTGTTGGAATGATTCTTACAACCCCACAAGGGGACTTATTCCCCCATTTACAACACAACTGGCTCCCATCATCTGTCATCCATTGTTCAACTTCATTATAAATGTATAGCAGTATCAGATTTGTTAACCTATGTCACTTTGGGAAGCAACTTTATGAACTAGAGTACAGTCTTACATGCAGTTTCTTTTGTCTTTAGTATTACGGACTCCATTCTTTCCAAAGTTCCTTAGATCAGCACTTCGCCCACCCTCTTCAGTGGGGTTGCAGCACGCTTTTCTGATGCATTTATATTCTCTTACCAGAGGCTTGCATTCCTTTCAGGGATCCCCAGTTCCCTTCGATGATTTTATTTTTAGTTCACATACATTGTTTCACTTTTGTGCTGTAAAGTTCTATGAAAATTAATATCTTGTGTTCCCCATTTTACAATATTATGCAAAATAGTTCTTCTACCCTAAAAATCCCCTGTGCTTCACCTATTTATCGTAACACATCTCCATTCAAACTCCTGGCAAATACTCATCAAAAAGTTTTGCCTTTTTCGGAATATTATATAATTGGAATCCAACTGTATATAGCTTTTTCAGACTGGCTTCTTACTTAGCAATATACATTTAAAGTCCCTCTGTGCTTTTCTGTGGTTTGGTAATTCATTTCTTTTGATTGCTGAATAATATTTCATTGTATGGATGTACCACAGATTGCTTATCCATGAGGCACATCTTAGCTGCTTCCAGTTTGGGTGAATAAAGCTACTATAAACACACATGTGCAGGGTTTTGTGTAGAAATACATTTTCATACCACTTGGATAAATACCTAGGAGCACAATTGCTGAACCATACAGAAAGACTATGCTTAGCTTTGTAAGAAACTGCCAAGATGTCTTCCACAGTGTCCACCATTTTGCATTCCCACCAACAATATTAAGAGTACCTATTGCTCCACATCCTTGCCAGCATTTGGTATTGCTAGTGTTTTGAATTTTATGTGCATGTTGTGGTATCTTGTTTTAATTTGGAAATTCCTAATGACAAATAATACTGAGCATCTTTTCATATACTTATTTGTCATATGTACTTCATTGTACATATGTCTTCTGGAGTGAGGCCTCTGTTCAAAACTATTGCCCATTTTTTAAATTGGGTTGCTTTATTAATGTTGATTTTTATATTTTAGGTATAAGTCCTTTATCAAATTTGTTTGCACACATTTTACCCTATTCTCTGGCTTATCTCTTCACAATGTCCTTTATAGAACAGAAGTTTTTAATTTTCATTAAGTCTAACTTATAAATTTTTTCTTTCATGAACTATGCTTTTAGACTTGTATCTAAAAACTCATTGCCAAACCGTAGTAACATAGATTTTCTTCTATATGTTCCTGTAAAATTTTTATAGCACATTCTTATTTAGGTGTATTATCCATTTTGATTTAATTTTTGTGAAAAGTGTAACATCTGTCTACATTCATATTTTTGATATAGAGATATCTAATTTTTCCAGTACTATTTGTTGAAATTTCATTTGCTTTTCTATCAAATACCAGTTTTCTATACTTATGTGGGTATATTTTGGGGGTTCCTATTCTGTTCCCTTGATATATGTTTCTATTCTTTTGCTATATCCACACTGTTGATTGCTGTGGCTTTATGAAGTCTTGAAGACAGACAGCATGTCTGTCCTTCAATTTTGTTCTTCAGTATCATGTTGGCTATTTTGAGTCTTTTGCCTTTGCATATAATCTGTAGAATTAATTTATCTATATTCATAAAATATTTTGCAGAGATTTTGACTGGGATCGCATTTAATCTGTGTATCAAGTTGAGAAGAATTGACATCTTAACAATATTGCATTTTAAAATCTATGTATATCTCTCCATTCATTTAGATCTTCTTTGATTTTGTTCATCTAAGTTTTGTATTTTTCTGCATGAAGATCTTCTATCTATTTTGCTAGATTTATTCCTTATACCTAAGTGATTTACATTTTTGATGATATTGTCAATTGTATTTTAGTTTCAAATTCATTTGTAAATTGCTGCCACATAGGAAAGCAATTAACTTCTGTATATTAACTTTATATTCTGTGACCTTGCTATATAATTGCTTATTTGCTAGGGGTTTTTTTGGTCAGTTCTTTGGGATTTTCTATACAGAAAATCATATCATGTGGGAACGAGAGTTTTATTTCCTCTTTCCAATATGCATAATTTTTATTAGCTTTTATTGTCCTTTTATACCAACTAGGACTTCTGGGACAATGATAAATAGGGGTGATAAGGTGATAAGAGGGGGACATCCTTGGCTTTTCACAATTTAGGGGATAGCATCCATTTTCTCAATATTAAATATGATGTAAGCTGTAGGTTTTCCTTTTCTTTTTTTTCTCCTAAACGGGCATTTTTGAGCAGTTCTAGATTTACAGCAAAATTGACCAGAAAATATGGAGTCCTCATAGAAGGCTTGTGCCCTTTCTGCTCCCCACAACACGAAGACTCCCCACTAGGAACACTCTATACGAAAGCGTACTTTTGTTACCATTGATGAACCTATATTGACACATCGTTATCATCTAAAGTTCATAGTTTATATCAGGGTTCACTGTTGGCGTTATACTCTGTGGTTTTGGATAAATGTACCCTCTGTCATGGTATCGCAATATTCTATAGTAACATAGAATAGTTTCATTGCCTTAAAAATCCTCTGTGCTCTGCCTACTCTTCCCTCCCTCTCCCCTGACTGCTGACAACCACTGGTCTTTTTACTGTCTCCTTATTTTTGCCCTTTCCAGAATGTCATATAGTTGGAATCATGCAGTACGTAGCCCTTGCAGACTAGTTTCTTTCATTTACTATTATGCATTTAAGTTTCTTCCTTGTGTTTTCATGGCTTGACAGCTCATTTCTTTTTAGCACCGAATAATATTCCAGTGTCTGGATGTACCACGGTATATTTATCTATTCACCTACTGAAGGAAATTGTGGTTGCCTCCAAGTTTTGGCAATTATGAATAAAGCTGCTATAAACATCTGTATGCAGGTTTTTGTGTGGACATGATTTCAGCTTCTTTGAGTAGTAAATACTAATGGGCACAATCACTGGATGGTATGGTAAGAGCTTGTCTAGTTTTGTAAGAAACTGCTAAAATGTCTTCCAAAGTAGCTGTGCCATTTTGCATTCAAACCAGTTACCAACGAAAGTTCCTGATGCTCCACATCTTGTTAGCATTTGGTGTTTTCAGTGTTGTGGATTTTGGTCATTTTAATATGCATGTAGTGTTATTTCGTTGTTGTTTTAATGTAAGTTTTCCCGTGCATGTTCTTTATGAACTTGAAGAAGTTCCCTCTATTTCTAGTTTGCTGAAAGTTCTTATGAGTGCTGGATTTTTTTTTCTTTTTTTTTTTGAGGAAGTTTAGCCCTGAGCTAACATCTGCTGCCAATCCTCCTCTTTTTGCTGAGGAAGACTGGCCATAAGCTAACATCCCTGCCCATCTTCCTCTACTTTATATATGGGACGCCTACCGTAACATGGCTTGCCAAGTGGTGCCATGTCCACACCTGGGATCTGAGCCGGCGAACCTCGGGCCGCTGAAGCGGAACGTGCGCACTTAACCACTGTGCCTGAGTGCTGGATTTTTAAAAAACTTTTTCTTTATTAATTGATATGATCATGTAATTTTTCTTCTTTGGCATGTTGGTGTAACAATTTAATTGATTTTTGAATGTTGAACCAGCTGTGCATCTGCATCCCTGAACTAAATCTTCCTTAGTTGTGGTGTAGAATTATTTTCATAAACCTTTTATTCAGTTTTCTAATTTTTGTTATTATCAAATTACCTCAGTTTTAGGTTATCTAAAGAAGCTTTTATATCTCTTTTACTTTTAAAGGACAGTTTTTGTAGATATAGAATTCTGTGTTAGTCCTTTTTCCTTGTAGGATTTTAAATTTTTCCTCTAATCTCTTCCTATTTGCATGATTTCTGAAAAGAAGGTTGATGTAATTATTCTTTGTTTCTCTTTGGGTAAGGAGTTGTTTGTTCTGGCTCCTTTCAAAATTGTCTTTTTTTTTTTTTTTTTCCTGTAGTTTAATATGATATGCCTAGTTGTAGATCTTTTGTATTTATCATGCTTGGTATTCTCTGAGCTTCCCGGATCTGAGGTTAGGTGTCTGTAATTAATTTGGGAAAAAATATCTACCGTTATTACTTCAAATATTTCCTCTGCTCTGTTCTCTCTTTCTTCTCCTTCAGGAATTCCAAATAAGAGTATGTTACATCTTTTGAAATTGTACCAAAGCTCTTGGATATTCTGTTCTTATCTTTTAATTCATTTCTCTCCTTGCATTTCATTTGCAGATGTTTCTATTGACACATATTTAAGCTTACTTAATGACTCTTTCCTCAGCTGTATCCAGTCTATTGATGAGCATATCAAAGGCATTCATCATTTGTGTTACAATGATTTTGATTGGCATCATTTCCTTTAGAATCTCTTTTTCAAGATATTATAATTTATGGTGCATCCTTTCATTAGGAGGTTCATAGTAGGTTGTTTTCTCTGTATCTTTAGTGGTCATTGAGACTCAACGTCCAGATCTATGAATCCTTGGGGATTTCAAAATGCTGATAGTCTTATTCTGGAATATCTTTTTAATTTATCAGCTTCAATACTTTTATATGGAGATGTTTGCCATCATCTTTGATTTGGATAAGCAGTAGTACAGTTTATCTAGGAAAGCTGCCTAAATGGTAGCAAAGTTTTAAAAATATCATTATTAACTCATGGATTTTAAAATTTTGTTGGGTCTTACTTCATTTCAATTATTATCTTCATTGAATCTTAAGTTGTCCCAGTATGGGCTTCTGTAAATTGTCTCCTGAGTCTTTTGACAGGGTCCTAGTAGCCTTGCTGGCTTCCATACTATTTGTTGTATCAAGGCTGGTACAGACTTACCTTGCACATTTTCTGCTTAAGACCTAGAATCAAGCATTTATCCAAGAAGTCCTGGTTCCTTTTTTGAGGGAATGGTAATTCAAACTCACAATCTTGGTGTTGGGGAGGTTAATTGGTACTAGCGTGGTCATTTTTCACATTAATTGGACAGAATTAGGATGTTTAAAGATAGAGTACCCAAATGAACTCACACTGAATTTCCATCTCCAGGATACGGCTATGAGTTTTTACTTAACCTCTTTTTTTTATTACATATCCTTCTCTTTATTTCACTCTGAGAATCATCATTTTCAAAGACATAGGAGATGACAGAATTAAAACAGCCCATAATTGTCAATTTGCTTTATCCTATATTAAGTGTATCCCAGCTGAAGAATAACAATACCAATACTACCAACATCAGTAGGGCTATTGAAAACAGTGAAAATCATTTCTGCATGTATTTTTCCTACTATTTTATTTTTTTATAATTTTACTAAATCTACACTGCCAGCACATTGGAGCAAACACCCATTACATTCTATACTTTCTCCTTTAAGTTTAATTTAGTTTTGTTTTTGTTAAATAGATATTTGATGCTCATTGCCAGTTCTGATGTCAATATCTTTGTAGTTATCTTGATTATCTAGAACATGCTGTATAAAAGATTCCTGCAGCAGTATTCATTGAAACAACTTTTCCTGAATTCTTGCATGATGATAAAGTTTGCACCATTTATATTTGAAAGTTAGATTTGCTGGATTATGAAATTCTTGTCTCACATATCCTTTGGGTAATTTAATTATGTGGCTCTATTGACTTCTATTATAAATCATGGCTTTTGAAAGACAATCTTATTTTCTTTCCCCTTGTATGTTACACACTCCTTTATCCCAGATGCCCCAGAATATTTTCTTTTCTTTTTCTTTAAAGTCCAGTAGTTTTACTAGACTATGTTTTGTTGTTAGTTATTCTCGATATGCTATTTTCTTTTTTAATATGTAGCTTATATCATTTTTTTAATGTTAGGAAAATATTCTTGAAATAAAATTTTTGACATATGTTTTGTTCCTCTGGTTTGGTCTTCTTCTTTAGTAACTATTCTGATCTATGCGATGGATCTTCCTTGCCTTTATAGAATGACACATTGTTTAGGATAGTTTTTTGAATTGCTCAGAGCCACCTCATCTGCTGATTTTGTGCATCTGTTTTAAACACGCATGAGTCCATGTGGTTTAACCCTCTTAGAACTTACTGCTGGCCTCTTGCTCTAAACCACGATGTGATTGGGCAAAACTCGTAACAGTTCCAACTGCCATTCTCAAATTACTGCATCATTCATCCCAAAGTGTACATTGTGACTATTGGAATGTGAGCTGTTTGGGGCTTCTCCTGTTTTTCTTCCTTCTGTTATGTCCCACATTCTCTTGTGCAGATGCTGACAATGCACTCACTCACTTATTTTTTGGGGTTCATGGGATAATCTTGTCAACTAGTTTGGTGTAAATGGTATTCATGGGTTTTGATGTTGCTATCTCCTTGCTCTATGTTTTCATATGAGAATTCTGGAAAATTCAAACACTGAGCAAATACCATTTCATATTAATGCTGCCATAGATTTATCAAATTTCCCAGATCATTTTAAGTACATACTAACTCTTTTAGAAAATAGAAAAAGAGAAATAGCTCAGTCTCTCCTTCAAGAGGACACTGAAACTTTGACAAAAAAACCTCTTTAGTCAACGAAAGTACAAGAAAAAGAAAATTAGATTCTAATATCACATACGAAGATATAAAAATTATACATAAAATATTAGTAGATCTAAACTAGAGAGTTTAATATCAAAAAAATTAAAAACTGTAACATTCAAGGGAAAAAAGTCATATGATCACCACAATAAACGGAGAAAAAGCAACTGAAAAATTCAAAATTCACTTTTGTGTATGTGGGTGAGGAAGATTGGCCCTGAGCTAACATTTGGTGTCAATCTTCCTCTTTTTGCTTGAGGAAGATTGTCCCTGAGGTAACATTTGTGGCAATCTTTCTCTATTTTGTATGTTGGATGTCACCACAGCATGGCTTGACCAGTGGTGCATAGGTCCACGCCCAGGTTGAACTGGTAAAACCCTGGCCACGGGAGTGGAGCGCATGAACTTAACCACTGCTCCACTGGGCCAGCCCCCAAAATTCACTTTTGAATAAAAAAAAAAAAATCTCAACAAAGTATATGTAGAAGGGAACTTCTTTAACTTGATAAAAAGTATTATTTTAAAAAGATCAAACATTAAACTTAATTATTTGCGTCAGAAACTTTCTCATCAAAATCAAGAACAAAAAGAGTTCAGCTGCTACCACTGTCTTTTTCTGTAGGCTTTTGATTATCTATTGAGAATAATCAAACCAAAAATACATATTTAATAAAGAAATAACAGAAGAGAAAATCAAAAAGGTGAAAATGTTTAACTGTACTAATTGTTCAAGAACAAGATATTACTGTTACAAATGGCATTACTTTATATCCATTGAACTGGAAAACACTGAACAGTCTGACAATATTATTTTTGGAAAAGGAGTGGAGAACAAGAAACACTCGTGCTCTTTTGAGAGACATTTGACAGTATACAATAAAGTTGAAGATTATCGAACCCTGCGATTCAGGAATTCCCTTTATTACTTGCTTCTCACTAGACAATCACACAAATGTCAATCAACTGAACAACCGGACAATCGACGTGAATCAACTGAGCTAAAGACAACTTGATGTAAGCATAAACTGTAATGTATCGTATAGAAAATAAAAAATGAATTATATATGTCAAAAATAAGGGACAGGAAATTGCAAGTTTCAGAATGATGCATGTATACATATACAGGCATTAGATTTCAGGTATATAAATAATAGCCTATATGCAAAACAATATAACAGACTATTTAGTATTAAGTATTTAAAAAAATGTACACAAAAATCATAAACTTTGCATTAATGGTAGAAGCTACCACTGAGGTGAGGAAGAAGGAAATGAGATTATTTAAAAGACATTGGGACCTCTACTATCTCTGTCATATGTTAATTCTTGAAAGACCTGAAATAAACGTGGCATAACTAGTATTGGTAGAACATGGAATGTAAAGGAGTGTTTTGTTTTGCCACTCTTTCATCTTTTCTGTATCTTTTGAAATTTTTCAAAATAAAAATACTTTTTATTTGAATAAAAATGTTTCTTTGTATACATGTTTTGCTCTCTTTATTGGGGGAAAAAAAGCAAGACATCTTCCAGAAAGTGGCATTTGTAAATATTTTCACTGACAGATTGCTATTTCGGAGCAGTCCTGTTGGGATATCTACTACAATGCCAACAAAAGCACTAGCAGATGTATCTGCAGCTGGAGCATGTGTGCTATAGTCACACTTGGCAATGAGAAAGAACGCTGGAGTCTGCAGTGGTTTCCTTTTTCGTTTGCTTATTATTTTTTTGTTTTGTTTACAAGACAGACAAGCCTACAGTGCCCCCACCCCCCCCCCACCCCCCAATGAAGAGCAGGTACAGAGAAGAGCAACGACGGGAGTGACGAGACAAAGGGTGGTCTCTGAATATTGCTTCAACTCGTAGTGATTTTGAGGTTTAAGTCATACTACTTGAACTCATTCCATCAGCCAATAATTAATAAGCCTGCCTATAGAAAACATCAGCAACAACTTCTGTTTTAAGCTGTGTTTTTTCTTTTTTTTTTTTTTAAAGATTTTATTTTTTCCTTTTTCTCCCCAAAGCCCCCCGGTATATAGTTGTGTATTCTTCGTTGTGGGTTCTTCTAGTTGTGGCATGTGGGACGCTGCCTCAGCGTGGTCTGATGAGCAGTGTCATGTCCGCGCCCAGGATTCGAACCAACGAAACACTGGGCTGCCTGCAGCGGAGCGCGGGAACTTAACCACTGGCCACGGGGCCAGCCCCTAAGCTGTGTTTTTTCAAGATATCCCAGAGTTGAGAGTGAGGGGAGAATCTTTGTGAAACCTACTGAAAATTACAATATCAGTCTTAGAGAGGAAATTGGATATATTTTGTTTTCAAAAAAATACCATACTTAGAAACAGAAAGAAACCAATAATCAGGAAATTTAAGTTAAAAATTAAAACAAGGAAAGCTAAACAATAGTAGGCTTAGATAATTTTAAAGGTGAAATTCATCAGCCGAATAAAAGCACATGTTTATTTTGCACTTGACACTGTTGCATGACAAGAAAAATTTTGACATCTTGTTAATTCATTTAACTAAGCCAGTATAAACTGTAAGTTCAACGATTTAAAGACAAGCATGTACACATACAAAGAAAAAGCAACACAAATTTTTATGCATTTACTCAAACTCCAAAATGAAATATTTGAAAAATAAGGAGCCATATATAAAACTAATAAGTATTTGACATTGGCAGATCATTTTGTTTCTTCCATGAATGCTAGAATATTTCTTGTTTTTTCTCAGAAAAATATAACACTAAACAATTCCTTTCACAATAACATGTAGAAATAAAGTAATTATAGTAACATTAAAATGAAATGTCTAAGAACGAAAAGTAAACATTTGCAAAATTTCACTAAAGAAAATAAAACTGAGTCACAGAAAGGTTAAGAGGAATTGTCTGAAGACACAACAGGGGAAAGAGCGGAGGGCTAACTTTAGACAGCAAGACTGAGCTGAAACCACTGCACTCTGTTACCACACGCTATTCTTAATCACTACTTTATACTTGGAGAACAGAACAAACTGAGATAATAAATTCTAGTACAAAACAAAGTTCATAAGAGGCCACAGCAGTGAACAATGTTTCATGATGCATAATAATGTAAACACTAGTGATTTAAACCTCCACCCACACCCAAGTCCGATACGACTGTTTCAGAGAATGAGGACAGGAAAGCTCTGGAGCGTGTTGTTGGGAGGAAGGTGGTGGCAGGACGTAGTCTGATTAAATCCTTGCTTCTTGTTTCCATGACTGGGAGTCAAAAGAAGATATCTAAATTTGATAAGTCAAAAAATCCACATGGAAGAAACATGATGGTAAATACGGAGCCGGATAAAAGATGTATAGCGGTTACCTGTGCAGAGTGAGACTGAGATTTAGTAGCGCTTACTGCTTACAAATTATTTACCTTTTAAAACTATGAAAAAAGTAGGAGGTTTGTGCACAGATTATCAATAAGTTTACTGGCAAGAGGTAACTCTCAGGGGCAGAAAGCCTAGAGCCTCACCTTGCCCTCCTCTAACAACATTGAAGAATAAGTCATGTTTCAGGAAAAGAAAATACTCTAAATTGTGGGAACAACTGACATAGTCAGTGACATACAAAAAGCTACAGTGATTTGGCATTTGGCTCAGAATTATACATTTTCAATCTCTAATTCCTACTCTCCCTTCCTTCCCACCCCCAAATTTAGCAATGATGCTAGATTTAGCAACGAAATTGGAGTAGGGTGTAATTTACACATGGGGAGTCAATTGGCCTCAGTAGCAGGAAGAAGAAAAACACAAACAAGGGGTTCCAGATGAAGCCTAATAGGAAAAATTAATAAGTAAAATGCTGTTCCAGGCTACTTTGGGGGATATTTTATTTAGGGTGCACGTAGCACCACACTGCAACGCAAGTACCAATAAAACATTCTCAACATTAACTGGGAGAACTTCAACTTTCAAAGACCTAAACACCAAAAGGGGACCTCTGGGAAGCACTCCCTCACTGATTTAGGTAGAGTTGCCTACTCTCTAATCTCTGATCCCCACATCATTTCCTATGGATGTACTTACAGTGCATATGACCTTATTGCTTCCTTAGAAGTCGGATTTTATAAAGGCCACTAAAATATGGATATTAAATTGCAACCTCCATGAAATGGGAATTTTTTTAATCTATTTTCACAGATGTATTATCACTGCCAGTACATATCCTGGCATATGTAAGAGTTCAATAAATATTTACCCAAAGACATAGATAATGGGAGCTGAAAATGACACCTGAAATCAAAGCCATGGATAAGGTAACCGTCGCATCTTCATATGTTCAGAGTGAGTATCGTCAGATTGGGTTTTCATGGAGTAGAGGATTTTGTCTTCCACAGAGAAGCGCTGCTTGTGGGTCATTTGATGTGACTGATCTCCTTTAAGTTGATTTCTAGCCTAATTTTTCATGGCACAATCTCTACCCCACTCCTCCCGCCCCGTTAGCGTGACCTCACTTACAGTTCTTGGGTAAGATTCTTGCAAAATAATTCTTCTTCTCCTGCTACCTTCCATTGTGCCTCCTCCAGAGAAAAACCTCAAAAATTCCCCTGCCTAAATCCTGAGAGTAGAGGCTGCACACACTACAGCACTTGCTCTTTGCTCCAGAATCTAAAACAGCTTCACATCTTTACATTTTTCTGGGAAATAATACCTGTGCCTAATCACTCCAGGGAACTCATGTCAAGTTATACAAATAGTTAGCTTGATTTGGTTATCCTCATTTGGTTCAAAAAGGCATAATGATTACTGACACCCGCCTCCCTCCATATGCTTCTAGGTTCTGCTTTTTTCTCCAGTGATATTTCACAATGGTGTGTTTTTTTCACTTTTCTTTTTCCCCTCTATTTTTCTTGGCACTTGGTAAGCACAAATGAAAATGAATATCCTTCAGTTGTGGGAAATGTTCCTGAACAGTTTATTTGATAATTTCCTCCCCTCTCTTTTGTTCTTTCTGTTTGGGAACCCTTATTATTCAGATATTGAACTCCTAGGATTAATGCTCCAGTGTCTTAACCTGTTCTTTCTTATTACAAATCTCTTTTTTGTTATTAAAGTTTCACTTTGTGGGAGATTTTTTCAAAATTATTTCCGCCAAAACATCTAGTGAGTTTTTCATTCCTACTTTTACATTTTTAATTTTCCAGCCCTCTTTATGGTTTTCTGAATGTTCCTTCTTTATAGCATCTATTCACGTTTCATGGATGAAATATTTTCTCTTGTCTTTTGAGGACCTTATGATATGTTTTATGTTTTCTACTGTTCATTGCATTGTTTTTTTCTTCCTGATTTCCTTTTCTTCTCTTTGTCTTTGGTCTCTGTCTTATGTTGGTGTTACTCAAAAACCTGGCTTTCAGTGGCCCATTCATACATAAGAATGAGCACTAACTAGTTGACTGTTAGTTTAATTGTGTGGAGAGTCTTGCTGAATGGTGGGCTTTCTCCAAAAATAGGCTGAGTCATTACACTGCTGTACCCAACCATCAATATCTGCAGGTCTTTTCATTTTACCCTTCTCAGAAAGGAATCCTTGCATCTTTTTCCTAGAAAATAAAAGCTTTACACAAAGTATTCATAAAGTGGAAAGAGTATATCATGTAGGAATGCCATCCTTTAATGTGCATATTTCCTTTAATGTCCCATTTCCAGTATGGCTCTGCCTGAGACCCTTTGGTTTAATTTCTTCAGACTAAGGAATAAACCTGTTTAGGGAGACACAGTGTGCAATTGAGTCAGTGAAGAGGATCTGCGAATCTAAGAACCTTATATACACATTGAACAGTTTTTTCAGCCCTGCCCATATACATACTTCTGGAAGTATTTATGTGTCCAGTCCTGGAGTTGTCTAGCATTGTGGGCTTACTCCTGAAGTCTTGAGGTTCAGATTTCTTCAGTGTTCTAACATAGCTTACTTGCATTCTAGCTTCCAAAATTTTATTGTAGAATTTTCTTTTCCTATTTCCTTTGTCTTTATGGTTTTATCCAATTTTATTGTTGCTAAGTTTTCACTCTACTATTTTCTTAGCAGGGTTTCTTAGAGATAAAGTGACAAGAGTATGTGCTCAATCCACCATTCTTAAAAAGAGGTCTTATCACTGAAATGGAACTAAAAAAAAACAAGTATTAAAAATAAATTACCATTTACTGAGTCTCTATAATATTGTAGGCACTATCTAATGTAGTCTTCGGATGTATTATTTAATTGTTTACTAATTCTATTATTTAATTTATTGATTTACTTATAATTTAATTAAATTCAATTTCATCCTAAACCCTGAAAGTTAACATTATTCTACTATTTTACACTTGAAGAAACCATGAATGATATAGAATTTTAACACAAGATTGTCTGACTCAACTCTTTTCTAACATTAAGTGATATTTCCCAAGAAGTTTACAATCTCTAACCTAAAATTTTTTTACAACCTTGAATGAGGGGTATCCTATACTAAAAATATATGTTTAAAAAAAGAAGCTACAGGTATATATGTCCGTAGGAAATTACAGGCAAAATAGATTGAACTTAAACTCAGGAGGGGATTGGGTTGTTTTTCCTAAACATGATATGGAAAGGACCGTGGAGAGAATGACTACTCTCCCCACTACATTAAATATCAATTCCATGAAAACATCTCCCAAACTGAGACTACTTTCTCACCCTCTGAATAGTCACAGCACTCTCTTATATTTTTCTGTTGGTCAATTTGAATATGCATTTTCTTTCAAAACCATTAATACCTTGTAGAGTGTATACCTAAATGGTTGCTGAATATTTAAACAGCAAAATCTCAAACTGTCGTGCATAGCTGGGGATCCTTAGTTATACAAAGGAAGTTGGTATAGAGCTGTACAGAACTTTATCATGCAGACCTCAACCTAGCATCTATTTCAGTATAGTCTTCCATCATCTCACAACACTGTTAAAGATTAGTTAGTCTCTCTGGAGGTTAGAAATTTGGTAGAAAGTTTTTTTGTTTTGTTTTGTTTTCAGAGCACTCTTAGAAACAATAAATGTTCTTGATATTTCAAAGTGCTTAAGTCTGCAAGATAGATAATAACAGTGTTTGGAACTGAAAATATAAAACTAAATGACAACTCTTCATTTAACTTTTGAAACTTAAGTAACTGCAGAATGACAGACTGTAATTAATTTATCAGTTCAGATGGAGAAGGGTAAGCATCTGACACAGACCAGTGTGAAATTTCCGAGGTCAATAGTTCGTCCATATCTAAAATAATCAAATAAGAGGACACAAAGCAGAATCCGATACAATGTATTTTCTTTACCTTGTACTGGCATTGTGGCAATTAGATCTTTAGTAAGTCATACTTTGTTATAATTGAAATATGTATTTTAAATATGCATGCATGCTATGTATATAATATATAATGCATTTTAATCATCTTTATATATAATTATTTGTTTGTATTTATAAAGTGCTGATCACAGAGTTCAGTATCAGTTAAAGAGAAGTACTTAAATAAGCTCCACTCAAGATACAGTTACATCAAGATTCTGGCATGCAAGTGAAGGTAGCTGTGACCAACTGTAGAACATTGCCTTAGCAAGGTCAGTCTTTTTATCACTGTTTCCCAAATTATAGTTACAAGAGAAATACATGCAATGGTATGCATCAAAAGTAAGTAGATTTAGAAACACATACATACACATATATACACACACATATATACACACACATATAATAAGAAAATATAAGAAAAACCTCAGAGAATGTTCACTACAAAGGACTCACTACACATACCGCTCTAACAAGAAATGACCACACCATCATTTCATATTAAATCTTATGGGTACCAGACTTTCAAAGCTCATCAAGTCTACAAATGAGTCTTATAAGTGAAAAACCAAGTCAATCTAATTATGTGTACATAAGCAACATCTGAGGACCTGCTTGCATGAAAGAAATTCATGGTAGCAAGAAATGAAAAGTAGCTTTTTGTTTACAGGTCTGTAAAACTGGGAAGAAGTCAGACACAGCAGGCAATTTGAAATAAAATGGAAATCTCTTTTTATATATGTTAAACCTGAATAATAAAAAAACATCTTTTTGGAACTGAACTGGAGTAAGAATGATACTAGTTAAAATAAGGGAAAATGTTAGGTTATAGGAAATATCTGGCATGATCTATAAAGAGCAGAAAGGAAAACAATGTTATTTAAACAAATATTAATGCATTCGCTTCTGCAATATAGAGATGGGGTAGGGCAGAAGAGTTCATTGCAGCAGTTGTCGGCTCTTTTGCTGAAAAGATTTAAAATCTTTTGTTTTTTAAAAGGAACCTTCAAGTTGATCTGTATGGAAGAGATTTCAATGAAATTTAAAACTAACTTTAATAATGTAACAGAAATTTTTGTGTCAGCTTCTGTGAACTGAGATTAGATGTCGGTGGAAGGGTGCCTCTGAATTTGAGAAAAAGAAGAGTGATGAGAACAGGATTGAAGAGGGCCTGAGCAAAATGTTGGCATGTAGGGGCTCAAAGCAAGTGAGAATAAGAGAAAAATTTATTGTGATTCAGAGAGCCAAGAAACTTTAAGTATGTTGGTTTCATGGGACCAGTTTGAAGTCATATCATCTTCTGTGCTGTGCTGTATTCCTCCTCCAATTTGTCCAAAAATCTGATTAAAGTCAGTTCTCCATAAAAACTTTGCAAAGATGGTGCTTGGTAGTTGAATAAAGAGAGAGCTGTACTCAAGTACAATGAATGAAGCCTGAAGACAAGACAGCAGCTTCAAGGGTAAAGACTAGACAGTATTGGACAGGATCTCAAATTGTCTCAGAGCAGGAATTCACTGTAAGATTCCCCATAAAATCCCTGAAAAATTGAAGAGAGGGTTTGCATTGCTTTTAATATAGGGAATAACAAGAATCCTTGTAATTACTGTGTTGTAAATGCTGGAGTAAGTCTTTAAGGATCACTCCAACATAGCTGTGAAAATTATGCTAGGAGAGACATACGAAAGGATTTATTATACTCACAGGTTCTAGAAAGTGGGGCACGGCATTCTCAGATGGCCAGACAAAGTCACCCAAAAGCCCAAAATTTGGTTACAGCAGGCAGGGAGAGGAGAGAGCAAGGACCTAGAGCAAGTGCCTTTATTGAGGGACTGGGTAGTGTAGTTTGTGGCACACAGGGAACATTCTTGGGTAATTGAATGTAACTAGTCAACAAGGATAGGAAGGAAGGAGTAAAATGAAAAGGTTATCATGAGGCTTATCATTTAAATAGGCATGTTGGCGCTGGGTACCCAGAAATGTGCAATAACTAGGTAAAAGTTTAAAATAAGCAGGGACGGTGCTGGCACTCAGGTAGTCATTGAGGCAACAAATAACAGCTTTCTGTTACAATTATAATAGCTCATATCTATTGAACACTTGCTATGTGCAAGTCACTGTTCTAAGTGCTTTATATGTATTAGCTCATTTAATCATCACAGCACTCTTATGAGATAATGCCCTATTATTTATCCTCATTTTATCAATGAGGAAAGTACGCAGGCAGAGGCTCTCTTATGTTTGCATATTGTCAAACTGATGAGATGGAGATTTGGGTAAATTAAATCATCACCCCCAGAATCCTCAAGGCATAAGGATGCAGGACTGCTTAATATACATAGTTCCATTTTAGATATCAGACTTAGCTGGTTTGGGGAGAGAAATGTGGGTTTCTCAGCATAAGTTCTGTAGGACCAAAAAAGTGCTCAGAGAGGACATTCAAATAAAAAGTTCTGATAAAGTGCTGGAGGCTGACTGTTAAATTAGCTGTGAGTGAGGTTATACAAAAGTCAACACATCTTAGAATTTGGGCCATGAAAGAAAATCAAGACAAGTACAGGGCGAAGTAAAAGCTTACTTATTCTTGTTGCTTGTTGACTGCTTGTTTGGCTGACTGGTTTGAATTGTTTTCAGCTTTGGAAGAAACATTTTGAAAGTGGAAAGGAAGAAGTCAAATGAAAGTCAAATGATTGAAAAGTCTGGGAAAAGAACGTGTAATTGATGGAGCAAGTTCCCTGAGGAGGTACTAAGAGGTGGGGTCAAGAGAAGAGGCAGAAAGTTTAGCTCTAGAGAGAGGCAGGTTATACTAACAAGGGGATACCTTGGAGTGGAGAGGGAGATGATTGCAATGGTGAATAAGGAAGATTCAGAATGAATCTCGTTTCAGTAAGATGTTATTGAACACATAACTTTGTTGTTAGTGCTGATGGCACTATAGAAGTTGCAAGGAGGACTTCAGAGAAATCAAAGGTACTTTATGCCCTTAAAGTGTTTTCCAGTTATAATTTTCAATCTATTGGAGAGTTGAAATGGTAGAGAGCAGTTATAGTCATTCAGAGGAGATCATGATTCTGTTTCAATTATTTGATTTTGTAGATGCAAGGAAAGGAAAATAGGTCCAAAAGTAAATGTCTTAATGAAAACATAGCCTTAAGAAAGCCTAACAGGCAGAAATAGCCTTTCTTTTTGTATTACTTATATCTTATTTCTCATAAAGTTAGGAAATGTAACAGGACTTTTTAGATAAGTCGCTGTTTTTCCTTTCAAATCAAAATCACTTTTTGAGAAATAGAGAATATAAAAAAGTAATCTTATAAAAATTATAATAGAGAAATTATGCCATTCCTACAGCATGACAAACATTAATACTGGCTAAGGTTTTGGGGTTTTTTTAAATAGTTTTATTTATATTGTAATTATAAAGGGTCAAACCACATATATGCACAAATGTTAGCAATTTTCTAAAATGAAAATAATATTTCTAAATAATAATATAACATATTATATTAAAAGTAATATAATATTTCTAAATATTTTTTCTAAAAGAAATAACTTCAATCCTATTTGTCGTGTTTTATCATGGACCATTGCCTGACTGCTATGTCTTATTTGTATAGTCATGTGTTGCTTAACAATGGAGATTTCTTCTGAGAAATGCGTTGTTAGGTGATTTTGTCATTGGGTGAACATCATAGAGTGTACTTACACAAACCTAGATGGTACAGCCTGCTGCACACCCAGGCTATATGGTACTAATCTTATGGGACCACCATAGTATATGCAGTTTACCTTTGACCAAAACGTTGTTGTGAGACACATGACTATATTAAAATTTAAATATAGTAACTGCAACCTCACTGCAAGCCACCAGATGTCACTGTTTTAGACATGATCCCTTCATTGCTACTGATATGACATAGGAATGGAGAAATATGAACATTGTGGTAAAATTATTTTCTAGCAAAATTATGACAAAGATGATTGTGTTAGAGTTTCATCAAAGGACACTCAAACAATGGCAAATAACATTCAGACACATGGGGCAGGAAAAAGTCCTCTTAGAAAGCATGTTTATGTGATCATTTCAATTTTAATAGCTTTATAGTCAGCAATCCCATCTCATTTTTTGCTTTTTATCGTAAGGACAATTTAGAATAATTAGCTCATAGTAGATAATTTAAAAACCCTTAAAACACAGTAATGTTACAGTTGAGAAGCAATGTTAAAGACCATTTAGTTCAAACCACTCTTTTAAGCTGGTAAAAATAAAAGAAAGAAAAATAAAAGAGAGAGAGAGAAGGAAATCTTTTAAAGGCAAAGAGACATGCTAATAAAATATTTGTCCAGTTATTTAATGATCTTGACTACATATTCAGTATTTCTCACATAATATCATAATGTTCCTCATTTGGAAATTTTTGTGTGTGTGCCTTGTAACATGTTTCACTGAAAGAAAATAAGACAAAGATAATTTATATATATATACATATATATAGATCATTAAAGTTTTTCAAATATATATAAATATTCTTGAAATATATCTATTTCTTACTCTTTTATCACAAAGAGCAAAACACAACAATTACAGAAAAATGTACAAAACCAGAAAACACAAAGATTTTAAGCACTCTTAACATTTTGTCCTTCATAATTCTGGCAGTTTTTAGCATTTCATAAATGTGTAGATTTTATTTAGTCGTGTGTTTATAAAATTTATATTATATATATTCTTTAAGATATCTACTGTTTGCCAAATAACGATGTAAATGACTATTTTCTCACATCATTAATATGGTCAAGCCATCAACAGCCTGGCCTCTTATCATTAAGTGGCCTATTTTATCAGCTAGCTCATGTCTTTCTAGTCCTGCCATCATTCTGGGGAATTTGGTGTCTATGAGGATCCCACGCCAATGCTCCAGCTTGGATCATTCAATTACGGTGAATATTATCTCCATTCTATTCACTCACATAGACACATTTTGTGTCATTAAATCATCCTAAATGGTCTGGATCAGAAATTTTTAAATGCAAACACTCCACTTTCTGATTACATCTTATACATCTGTCTGTCACCCAGCTGCTCTGAAACAACTAGATCTTCCACACACTGGGCTCCCTCATCTTCTGATTTCTACCTTTCTCCTTGTCAACACTTTCCTGTGCCTATATAGATAATTTTGCTTTGTCCAGTGCGCAACAAATCCTGTATGAATACCCAACTTTTTATTTCATTTCCCTTTTTCTTTGTATCCACCAGCAAACTTCCATCCCTGAATGAATCCATCTACCAGACACTCTGTCTATGCCTGAACTACTCAAGATTCTGGAGAAAATCAAGCAAACACGCAGAGTGGGCCACAACAAATTTGTGGCCTACTATTAGAGTTATACTGTCAAAGCAAGGTAACAATATTTCTGTGGTCTTTGGGTGATTTCCATCTCCTCCTATCCAAAGGAAAGGAGGAAAATTTACAACTGCCTAATGGATGCAACTCCTGTCTCTCTCCAAAAAAAAGTAGGCTGAAAAAATATCAGATTACTTTCTGAGACTGTGTCATGTTGCTTATGTGTGTAAGTAGGAATAAATAAAAATAGCAGGCAGATAAAACCTGGATAGAGCATTATGACAACTACTTGAAAATATCTGTATCTACATCTATAGCATCATCATCACATAAAAGCCTTCAGTTAAAAATGCAACCAAGTTCTGAAACAGATTTAGTTGGTAGAATGAAGCAGCTGGATAAAATGACAGTGATGAGAGACAAAATGACTAAGCTCAGAAAAAGAAAAAAAATAACCTCAAGGTAAATCTGAAAATAGCCTGACCTAGTGGTCTAGTGGTTAAAATTCAGTACTCTTACTGCCACAGTCCAGTTGGGGAACCCACACCACCAGTCTATCAGTTGTCATACTGTGCTGGCTGTGTTGCTGTGTGATGCTGAAAGCTAGGCCACCAGTATTTCATACACCAGCAGCGTCACCCATGGTGGACAAGTTTCAGCAGAGTTCCCACTCTAGGACAGACTAGGAAGAAGAACCCGGCCACTCCTGAAAAAATTGGCCGTGAAAACCCTGTGAACAGCAGTGGAGCAGTGTCTGATACAGCACCAGAAGGTGAAAAGATGGAGCACGAAGACTGGGCAGGTTCCACTCTGCTGTACACAGGGTCACTAGGAGTCAGAATCAACTCAACAGCACTAACAAGAAATCTAAAAATAAAATCTGCAAAACACAGGAAGAAAATTTAGATGAAATGAAAAGCCAACTAACTTGTCAAAAAGTTGAAGTTATTCTAAATGATATAAATAATAGGTAAATCCCCCCAAAAAATATAAAATAAATTTAAAATTAAGAGTTTCAAAGAGATTTAAAAAAATAACATTTACATGGAAAACTAAGTAATTTTGAAACAAAAACTGACAGGTATGGATAAAGATCATGTGTTGTTAATTCCCCTGGCTGTGTAAAAAGACCCCAGAATTCAGTGACAGCAAACAAATATTTATCACAAAAATTATCCTGAGGTCTATAGGTCAGAAACCTGAAGAAAGTACAGAGAAAAGCCTCATTTCTGTCCCACTTGATGTCAACTGTGGCAGTTCAAGGACTAGGGACTGGAAACATCTAGAGGCCTTGCTCATTCACATGTCTTGAGTCTAGTCTGGGAAGACTTGGAAGAGTTGACGTGAAATAGCTGGGGATCCTCAAGTATCTTTATCTCTATATGTTCTCTCTAGATGGCCTATTCCCTATGGTGGCTTGCAGCCAGCTGGATTTCTGACACAGTGGTTCAGATTTCCGAGGTTTTGAAAAAGGGTAAGTGGCAGCTCATTTCTGGCCCGTCTTCGTTTTCCAGGATGAGAGGTGCTCATTGCAGGAAGCTCTATTTTTTTTTTTTTTGACCTGCTTTCCAGTCTCACACAGTGTTACTTCCGCCACATTTCATTTGTTAGAAGTGAGCACTAAAGCTGGACCATATTTGAGGGAAGGGAGATTAGACTCCATCCTTTGTGGAAGGAGTGTCAAATAACTTTCAGGCATGTTTTATAACCATGACAGTCTGCCTCTGATTACATTCTTTAAACTTGAAATATACACTTACCGCCTCCAAAGATTGCCCCCTCAAACTCTGAGTTTTTAAAGTATCAGGATGAGATTCAAGATGGAAGATCTCATTAATTAAATCAGGCCTACATAGAACTAGAGTGCTAATGGTGCACTCCCTCAATACAGCTTGTCAAGAAGATTTCCTCTCAACCCAAAGCCCTGTGAACTAAAGAAGCAAGTTATCTGCACTTCTCACACCCACCATAAAATAGTGGGACAGATGTAAGATAACAACTATAGGAACTCCTGATCCAAAAAGGGAAAAATGGGATAGAAACAGGAGTCACTGGTCCGTAGCATTTCTGAAATTCTATCAAGCTTGTATTTCCAGTTTCTTAATTATGACTCTGTCCTACAGTCTGAGAATAATCCTACATTGCTCTTGGCTCTTCCCTTCTAGTCTAGATTCTTGGTTCTGCTTCTTAAATTATCCATCATTTTCCATAAAAAAAATATCCTGTGCAGCTAAGTTGTTTCCCATCTGGTTTCATTCCCATAGAAGTTTTGAGATCCAAAGCCTTCTTTTATTTTGTACTGATTCTTCTCCTTGTCTAAACTAACATTATTCTTTTTAAACGGTGTAGGTTCCTTATAAATCAATCTATAATCCCCACCCCTAGAAATGAGACGCACAAATATCTTTGAGATAAACCCTTCTTGACTTTGGGCTTCCTGTAAAGCTGCTGAGAGACAATACTTTTAAGATCCTCATAAGCTCTATTGTTTAATGGAGAGGATCTTCAAGGCACCTTTAAAATCCCTTCGGGTACTTTTGTCCATGCAGTTTCCTGAAGCATCACCTTATATCGTTCATAGGTTCTAACAAAGGATCTTGTAGTCCCACCTCGATCTGACACTTGCTCTGAAGCCCTTTCCTAATGTAGGAATCTTGGAGAGGCTGGGAACATGAAGAAGGCCCTGGCTTCTTTATATTTGTCAGTTCTTCCTTTAGCTTATTTCCTCTCAAATTTTACTAGACTATTCCATAAACTAGACAGTACATTAACATTCTGCCTAGAAATTTCCTTAGCTAAACCGTTTAGTTTTCTGATTCCATGATAACACTGACAAAGGCATTGCTAATAACCCACTACTACATAATGAAGACACCTTTCCTCCAGCCTCTAAAGCCATTTTTCTCATATCCCTTCAATCCTCCACCAACAGTTTCCTCAGGGACATCACGTTTCCATTAACAGTCCCTTCAACAACTCCCATCCCAACAATTTATACCTGCTTCCCAATCCTACGGCCACTGTTACATTTTTAGGATTTTATTAGAGCAGCCCCCAAACCTTGGTACAAAAATCCAATGCAGTTATTATGGCTGTATAACAAATTACCCTAAAACTCTCTAGCATAGAAAGAACAGCCAATATTTATTACCCTACAGATTTGGGTGGTCAGGAATTTAGATCGGTCATGAAGAGGAAGTTCATATGTTCCACTCAGCATCAGTTAGGATGATTCAAAAGCTGGGAATCTGAATGATCTGAAAGTTTTCTAATGCACATGGCTGGTGCCTGAGCTATAAAAGACATGGACATCTGAGACCTGGAGCAGATGGAGTCTTCTTGAGTATTGTTTTAATCCTCATGTTGTCTCTACATAAGGCTTCCATAGGAGGATGGTTTTAGGATAGCCACACATGTTACGTGGAAGTTAAGAAGTCTAAAATTTCAGAGAGACAGAGAAAGGAAAGAGAGGCAGAAGATGTATTTCCTTTTATCACAGAGTGTCAGAAGACTTGCAGCATCATTTCCTCCATCTGCTATGTGTTATAAGAGAGTAACCAAGCTGGGCTGATTTTTAAAAAGAGACAGCTTCCGCTTTTTGTGAGAGGAGTGTCAAAGAATTTGTGTTCGTGTTTTAAAAGTATTACATGCGGATATGCAAAGAAATAGTTAGAAATATTTAGAACATTTTGAAAACCTGGACTCAACTTGGCCAAAGTGAAAATACATAATCTGGATGCTACTAACAAAGAATCGACCTAGATAGCAGTGCATAGAAATAAAGCAATGAAAATATGACAGGATTTAAAAGAAAAGAGGAAAGATTAACAAACTTTCAATATATGTCTTATAGGAGTTTCAGGAAGAGAGAATAGAGGTAATGCCAGAGTAATTATTCAACTATATAATAACCACGAATTTATCTGAACTGATGAAAAATATGAGTCTATAGGTGGAAAACCCATAAATGCCAACAAAGATATATACTAAATATAAATTCACACCTAGATAAAGAGGAGTCAAACTTCAAAGTATCAATGATAAAGAGAAAATATTAAAACTACCTGAAAGAAACAAAATGATATTCAAGGGAATGAAATTAGACTAACTACAGAATAATCATAGAATAATGGCAGAATTAGCAATTCCAGATGTAAGAAGACAATGGAGTAATGTCTTCAAAGTGTTGAGGGAAATTAAGTGTCACGTGAATTCTACATTCAGGTTTCTATATTAATCAAGGCATATATTTTCAGATATATTAAAAAAACTAACAAAGTGCAAAACCTACAATACCTTGATGAAATATCTAGTGTACAATATATTTATAGAGAGGAAAGATGAAAGCAGAAAGAACTAAAGAGCAGGAAGAAACAATGCAAAGGAATGAATTCAATATAACATATTATATCTACTGAACGAGTATAGAAATGTATTTTGTGTTTAAACCGTTGAAGTATACCTTTATGCAACAAGAACAAGACTATAGGATGGGAAGTTCACTAAATAAATAAGTAGTATTAAGTTCATGAATAGGTTTGTGTCAAAAAGTAAAGGAGTAAAAATAAAGGAGGTGTGTAAATAAAGGTTATGAAGGTAAGAAGAGAAAGAAAAGAGAAGCAATAAAAATGCGTGATAAAAAAATAAAAACAGGAAAGTAGAGTTAAGCAAATTTAGTAGTTAGCATAATGCATCACATTTATTGCTTCACCTATATTAAAACTAGAGATTAGTAAATCAAGTTGAAAAAGGAAAAAGACCCAGGTATATTCGGCTTACCTTGAGGATAATTAATTTACATGAAACGCAACATTTGAAAGTAAAGTGATAGAATTAATAAACCAGGAAAATCTCCTGGTAGGAAGAGTAATGGCTTCCCAAGCTGTCTGTGTCCAAATCCTCAGAGCATGTGAATACGTTCGATTACATGACAAGGGAGAATAAATGTTGCAGGTAGAATTAAGGTTGCTAATCAGTTGACCTTAAAATAAGGAGATGAACCTGTATTATCCAGGTGGACCCAAGATATAATCACAAGAATCTTCAACTGGGGAAGAGGGAGGCAGAGGAGTCCCAGTCCAAGCAATCAACATGAGAAAGATTCAGCTGGCTGTTGTTGGCTTTGAAGGTGGGGAAATGGGTCCATGAGCCAAGGGATGTGGACAACTCTAAAAGCAGGAGAAGGCATGAAAATCAATTCTCTTCTAAGTAGCAGATATTTCTTTACATTATAATATAATGTAAACTTAAGTGCTTTTAACTTTAAAGTATTTTAATCAATAACATGAAAACAAAGCTTTGACATGGTGCTGATTTCTATTTCATTCATTGAATTGACACTGTTGCCAAGTTCTTTTTATGTATGAATTCGCTTGACTTCCACAGCACCACAGTCTCCTTCGCTTCCTCTTTCCTCACCAGGGATCCAGTTTAAGCCTTCTTTAGAGACAGGTTTTCTCCAGTCACCAACTACACTGTGATAATCTTCAGGTTTCTGTTCTTGCACGTGTTTTCTTATTTCTTTTTTTTTCCAGGAAGCTTTCACATATTCAACTCTGTGATTATTATCCGTGTGGTTCCCAAATTTATATCTATCTTTCAGATCTTTTCTGAGTTCTGTGTATGTGCAACTGACTATTAAAATTCTCCCCAAGAAATATGCAAACCTATTTCTCTTCTTTGGTATATCATCTCAGTACATGACATTGCCATCCATCAGGAAGCACAAACCAGAAAATTCAGAACCATCTCTGAAAATTCTTCTTACTCATTCTTTGACAGTTAATGAATAAGTCCAGCCAGATGTATGATGTGACCACATAGCTCTCTTAGATTTTAGCTTGATTTTTCTCCCACTGACCTTTGAACTCCTTGAGGGCAGAAACTATTTCATGTCTTTCTTTGCCTCTGATGCTTGGCAGAGGACTTTACCCATGATGATGGTTTAAATAAAAGTTTATGAAATAAGGGAGTCATTGGGGTAGAAGAAGAGATTCGCTTCTATAAGCTGAAATTGAATACTGTGATAGTCATTAAACAGTTTCTAAAGAATGGTATAGGACCATTTGTGTACTTACCAGTGTAGATTCAATATTCCTTTAGATGTTATTCTTCTCTCCATCCACCCAACCCTCATTCTGAGGAATATTTATTTTTAAGATTGTTGGAGGGCTTTTGTTTATTTGTTTGTTTCGGTCTCAGATGCGATCAGTTTTGAAATGATAAGCATCTCAGAGTTCCAATCAGCTTCTTGTGGTCCACTAAATGGAACTAACAGCTTTATTAACATTTCTGCTCTGTTATTCTTAGCCTTTCTTCACTTCATTATACGTTCATTATGACAACGTGGTGGTGTTTCTTAAATGAACAGTGGCTCTTTTTACTTTTTAAACATTTAATAAACACGTGAGCCTTTTTATGTTTTTCCCTTTGGCTTTAAAATGACTTCATTGAGTCTCTGTAAGCTAGTGAAGTCTTCGTAAAGGGTTTGGGTAAAGCAGTCTTTCCTGACAATAAGGCTACTTAGATGAAACTTAAAGACTCCTCCCAGCTCTTTGAAGCTGAAGATGAAAATTGACTCAGCATAAGGCTAGCATCATTTATATATACATCAACAACTTCTTCCAACATTTATTATAGTTTACCGAGATCTCCTGAATCTATCTCCCATACCTCTTGTTTAATTTTTAACTTTACCTCCACCTACAGATTTCAGCTTCACAAAAATAATATTCCATATGTCTGAAATCATATTCTTCCATATTGTTTCAGACTCAGAGGTGGGATGAATAATTCAAACATAAGCTAACTAAAGGACATCCATGCCACCTCAAATTCTGAATTAATAAAACAGAAAAAAGAATATGCATTTGACTTGAGATCCCTGATATTGAAGTGAATGAATTCTGAATCTGCACGTAGTCAGTGAGGTGTGAAAAGGGGTTCACATGATTTAGTAAAACCTCAGATGATCTAACTGTTCTCAGAACATCTTTTTTTATCAACAAAATGTATTGTGCAAAATAAGTATACCTGAGTTACTATTTAACTCTAATAGACAGATCCAGATAGCCAAGCAATGTATTACATTATTCTCCTATGAATATGACTGAATTAAAGCTGCCTATATATGAGTCAAGAACAGAAAGCAGCAGTGACTTAACAAATCTTGAGCAGTTGTAGATTGGCAAGAGAATCGGGCTCAGTATCATAAGGCATAAGTCACCCCCACTCTGGCACTTACTGGTTGTACACAGTGAATAAATCCCCCTGAACCTTGGTTTCCTCACCTAAATAGTAGAATAATTAGAATACCTTCTTTGCATTTCTCACAGGGTTTGAGAAGGTCAAGTATATAGAATGTTAATGAAAATGTTGTATCAAGGAGACTGTGGCATAGTGGGAAAGGATCAGTGCTTTGGACTCCAGTTCCCTGCTTTCACAAACCAGCCGAACCACTGGATCCAGGCGATTTGGGCAAGGGATATAATTTCTCAAGGATCAAGCCCCCAGTGTATATGTGTCCCTACCCCAAAGACTGCTTGATGCCACTGATTAAAATATTCCATATCACTGTTAGGTCTGAAGCATGGTAAGCACTCTGTGGCTAGACAATCAATGTGAAGGGACTTTATGCAAGATAGCTGTAGTATCTCTGCCTTGCTCGGGCAGTGAGCCAAGCATAGAACTCTGTCCAGCTGTTGTCCTCCTCTCCTTCTGATGTAGAAAGGTGTGTATGTTGATCTACTTTTTATATTTTCTTGCATTAGAGTGGATTGGCTTGACACTCAGTTTTGGGAATTGATGTAGGGGAAGATAGAGTTTTGTTTATCTGGTTCAAGGGTCCTTAGGAGCCTAACATAAGAAGGAGCTCCAAAGAAGATCCAGTCTAGCTTAATGCAGATTTATCATGGGCTTTGGAGCCCAAAACCCCAGCTAAAAGTAAGGTGTTTTTTGGTCTTGCTTGGATTGTGTATCTACTACCCTCAAATATCATGCAGGAGGAATTTGTTTTGAAATGGAAATCTGCATATTCCTAAATTCCCTAAGGAAAGCCACTATTAATATTTTCCCTTGAAAATAACTCATTATTTGAGGTTCTGGCATCTGAAAATAAAATTAGGTGCTTTGTTTTCATTGGTGGAGCTTGTTGACTTCTTTTCTTCATCACGTGTTAGTCAGTCAGAGGTGTGGTGTATTAATGGGAAGCCACTAAAAATCAATTCCTAGCTCTTCATTTTCTCCTCTAAGAAATTTTCTAATTCCCACCTTTCCACCTGAACTATGGGAGGCAAAAAGGTGTAGTCAACTGGTGCTACGTCTCACCATTCAGTACGTAGATTTGGACTTAGTGCCCCATTTGTCTCACTTTAGCTGTGTCTGGTGTTCCAAATTCTAAATTTTCTCTGATATACCTTTTTGTATATAATAAGTGTCTGTCATATACCACTGTGCATGAGGGGAAGTTGCCTTTCTAGTGGAGATTGTTGAAAGGAATTCTGGGAGTCTTATTTATGCATACACACACATTTTCTACCAGATCTTGTCTTTTCACTCCACAAATACTGAAGCCTCAGGGGTATTTTTTACCACCAATTTCTGAGTTTACCTGGATTCTTGAGATCCAAATAAGTTTCTTTTTTTTCTCACGTCATTCTCTTGTAGACAATTAAGTTTCAGCTTCCTCTACTCTGCTAAGTTAGCAGGAGTGACCTCCCTTCCATTTGCCATCCTTCAAGCTTTCCCTAGATTCACTCATCTGCTTTTGTCTCCTCTCCCATTTGGTGGTGGTGGTAAGCTTCTACATTGTTCTCTCAATTTGCAATAATCCAGACACTTGGTAAGAATTTGACACATCAGAGAACTTTCCACTGGTGAAGCTTTATTAACTTTGTTTTTAAATCACATCTTCCTATGCGATTATGAGTATGCTATACTGAAAATAACAAAGAGTGCATGAATCCCCATAGCTTCCATGTTAAAGCTATAGTTTTAAGTATTGTCTCTCCAGAATTAATATTATTACCACCCCTGTAGAAGCATTCCTAGATGATTAGTATTATGTCGGAGCCAATGAGTTCCGGGTTGAGGAATGGGCATGCCTTTTCTCTTTCGAATTTAGCATATGGCTCCGAATGCTGTTTTTCTGTTGGGGAAAAGAGGCTCCAAATTTTGGCCGTCACCGTCTCTTCCATCTTTCTCATGTGCCAAAATTATCTCTATTTACTTTCCTTAACATTCCTTCCAATGTCTAGTATGTTCGTAATTAATTTTTATGATTTTTTTCTATCTTAGGTATAATCTTTCAATGATCCTACCACAGAGACAAGAAGTGAGCTTGTTTACCCGATATCATACACACTTCCCCATCTCCATTCTACTCACTTAGATATGTCCCTATTTTTGTTGGTAAATCAACATATATTTCAAATTCTGAGAATTTATATGTTGTTCTGATTAACTTTGTGTACCATGACTACATTTACCACCTGTCAGGAATGGGATTTCTGTGTCCTTTTGGAGTTACCAATTATTTTGACACACAATGTACTACGTCTGGCATCATCTCATGATGTGCTCTATGTGGTTGATGCCAATTTGCTTTATTTGTTGATTTGCTTTACTTTGCAGTTTCTGGGTTAGGAGACAGAACCATCATCACTTTGTTATTATATAACCATCTTTTCTGCAACACAAAATACAATCGTATTAAAAGTCTTATTAGTTACACCATATATCTTTCTACTTATGTATCCACATACTTTATGTGACGTTATTCATATATTAACATATACCTATGTTTATAATACTTGTATACTATTTAATAATATCTACTTAGAAAGAAAAGCATTAATCTTAATTGCTCTGTCAAGAGGTACAATAAAGTGGTTATACATTAATCCAGGAAATCAAGAAAAAAGACACTACTTTGTGAGAAATATTGTTGGTACTTTCAAGAGGAAAAAAGACCATTAAAATAAATATCCAAAAACAATTAGCTAAGTATGTAGCAGTGACTGTATTAGCAATAAAATTAAATTTTAGGGCTGTCAGTTACTAGGAAAATGTCACAAATTATCTCCAGTGAAAAGCAACAGTAAAAAAAAAATTCGACCTTTCAATACGAAGTTGATTTTTGTAAAAATAAAGTTAATGTTAATGTTTGTTATATAGAAGTTTATATTCAAATTTTAAAAAGTAAAGTTGATAATTAAAGCACCACCAACTAATATTTAAATAAATTTTTGTCAAATGTATAAACATTATCAGTTGGGAGAAATTTTTTTATTGAATATAATGTTACAGAAATTAACGTGGAAATTTTAAATTCTGGTCAAATCTTTGATTCATATCTGAACCCCGTTATTTTTGGTGTCTGCTTTCAGTCACAGTTAAGGCAAGGGCTGTTTTTCAATACGTGTAATGTCATTTTCATGTAATTTTTTTTGGCAAGAGATGATTTCATTTTAATTCCTTTCTTTCTATTATGATATAACATGATATGCGAAATGTGTATTGTCTCAGATGTGCTTCACTATTTATATTATATGTCTCCCTTTTAGGCATTGCTTTTTATTAATTGAAATAATCAAGACACTCTAGAAGTATGTATTGAACAGTGCTGGTGAACTTTACAGTGATCACTGCATCCCCAAAGCCCTGAAATATCATGTCATGATAATGTGATAGTGCTAATAATGAGCAAACTATTTTCTTTTTTTTGTTATTTTGAGGAAGATTAGCCCTGAGCTAACATCTGACACCAATCCTCCTCTTTTTTTTTTTTTTTTTTTTTTTTTTGCTGAGGAAGACTGGCCCAGAGCTAACATCAGTGCCCACCTTCCTCTACTTTATATATGAGACACCTACCACTGCATGACCTGACAAGCAGTGCATAGGTCCACACCTGGGATCCAAACCAGTGAACACCAGCCCGCTGAAGGGGAAGGTGAGAACTTAACTGCTGGGACATCAGGACGGCCCACCTGAGCAAACTATTTTCAAGAGATAAATGTCATGTGAATCTGTAACAAGCAAAAGGCAAAGCATTCCTTGAATTATCCCATTCAAATACCAATTGCCTCCATATTAGTGACTTTAGGAAAGCACATAAGGTGAAAATATTCTATATTGCTGACAGAATAATATTAGACATGATCTAGATGTATTTTATTAATATATGTCACTTGAATTCTCACTTTAATGAATTAATAGATGGCCACTAGTTGGCTGTATGTTTTATCTCTAGGAAGGATCGAGACATTAAACACACACACATATCACTTCTGTTTCTTAGCTTCATTTCCTCGTATTTACAATTCAAGACTATTTTAGCTTTCAAATACTAGATTCCTTTAGTTCAAATTACCCACCATATCTTTTGTTCCATAGAATATTTTTAATCTCTTTTGTATTTTATTTTTAAGATTTTCTCTTGAGTACAATTAGCCCTGAGCTAACATCAGTTGCCAATCCTCCTCTTTTTGCTGAGAAAGATTGGCTCTGAGCTAACATCGGTGCCCATGTTCCTCTACTTTGTATGTGGGACACCTGCCACAGCATGGCTTAGTAAGTGGTGCATAGGTCTGTGCCTGGGATACAAACTGGCGAACCCCAGACCGCTAAAGTAGAGCGCTCGAACTTAACTGCTACACCACCAGGCCGGCCCCTCTGTTTTGTATTTTTATTGTGCTGCATAAAGTATTACTAGTCCTTTACTTTTGATAAAGAAGTAATATCAAACATCTATTTTTTCTTCTTCTGAAAAGGTTTGCACTCACATATTACCTGGTTTCTCCCTCCCTTCATTCTAGTACCTGAGGAAATGGCTCCTATAAGAGATATTTTCCCTGATCCTGATGACCTTATCTGAAACAGCACCTCCCTCCTTTCATTCTTTACCAGTTTTATTACACTGTTTTATTTTTCTTTGTAACATCACACAGTATTTGAAATATTATAGATTTATCTATACACTATTTGTATCTCTCTCTCACACACACATCTAATTATAAGGACAATTAGATCAGTGAATTTGTTTTATTCATTATTATACCTCCAGCACTTAGAAGAATGTCTGATATGAAATGGATCACAATGAATGTTTATTGGAATGAATAAAGGAGAAGACGCATCTACCGTCCATTTCACTCTAAAGTTACTGAAATGGCAGAGAGATGTAAACAAGAGCAATAAATTCACAAAGAAAGGCAACAGAAAAAAGAAACACTAATGACTGTCTGGAAAATAAACAGCATACAAGACAGAATTGTAGATACAATGTAGCAGAGAAAGCAGCAACCCCAAAATAATACATACCAAAAATCAAACTAACAAACAAGCATACTGCACAGATAGGAAAAGGCAACTATAAATGTCAGACCATTTATTTTTCTTTCAAAAAATGTCCAAATTATGGACGAAAAGAGTAGAAAAGAGTCCTGGGACAAATACTAAGATAAATATTAACTACTTCAAAAAAACTGTACAATTGGGGAAATTCTCCTTAACAAAATAGGTCGAGCATATGTCCCACAGGTAAAGAAGTAATGTGGAAAAACCACTCGGCTAACAAAGTTAATTTCCGCCCTACACAGTGTTGTCACATGAGTATGGTGGACAAAGAATGAAGCAGCCTAGAGTTCTTGGAAATTGTTATTTACAAGAACATAGACGGATCATGTGTGTTGTAGAGAGAAATTTTGAGAATGGAAGAAACAAGAAAACCTAGTAAACAGTAAACACAATACATGACAAAATATATATTCAGTGATCGTAATATATGTAAGTGGATTAAGTTTGCCTATTAACAATGCTGTAGTTATTTGTTTTTGGAAGAATGAATTGAATGAACGAAAGAAGAATTAATGAAGTAAAGATAGATTAGAAGAAAATATGTAGCCTGAAGCACAGGGAGGCAAAATGAAATAAAATATAATTGTGTTACGCTGTAGAATGAAGAGGAGTTGAATTTCAGATTTGTGGGAGTAAAGCAGAATAGAGACAAAGGAAATATGTAGCAAAGGAAAAGTGATAAGAAATAGCCCTCCTTCTCAAATTGTTGCTATTATAACATACTCAAATATATTTAAAATGATTTATTTTAAAGCTAGAATAAACCATTGGGATGCTTACTACAGCCAGTTTATTTTTTAAATAAAGGAAACTATTTCTATATTTTATATGACTTTGCCAAATCTAACATAATATGATAGTGATCAAAATCATTCAATTCAATCTACCAGAGGCACCTTGCTGGAGGTAAAATGACTCTGATTTTTAATGAAATTTGGTAGAAAAGAGAATTTTCCAAAGGGAAAAATCCCCAACAAACTCTTAGATGCAACTTTTCATCCTTGCTGGGATCTATATGTTAAAAAAAGTAACCTATTTGGTTATCTTAATAACTTGATGGAAACTTTATTCTGAACCAATAAATCTTGTCCCCATGTGTTGTGTTGTCATTTCAAATCAGCCATTACCACTTAAACAGAAATTCCTGCCAATTATCATCATCTTCTCCATCCTCTCTTTTATGAAATTTGATCAGGTTTGTAAACTATGACATATATTTCAGAAACAAGATTTAACAGCTATATACATCATCAATTTTTAAAAGTAAGTAAAAAGCAATGGAAAACAGTAAATGACATATAGAGAAAAATAATGCATTTTCTAACATTCTAAATTACTTTGGTGACTAAGGAGAACTGGCATTTAGAGGTGACTTTTCAATTTCAAATCGATCCTTCCACACACTATTAAAATAATAATAGGAAAGAAAGGAAAGTCACCTCTGTACCTGATGACAAAAAGAGTGTAAAAAAACCTCTGAGTTGTTTAAGCAACTCATCCAATTAAATGATTCATATAGTACTTTATTTGGTTGAGCGTTCATTAAATAATCTTCCCAATGCTCCAGTGGCATCTTTGTCATTTGTGCAGTGTCCTAAATCAGTGTGCAAGGATGTCACTTGAAGGAAGCAAATTAATTAAGAGCTTTTAATGAGCATAACAGCTTGTTCATTTCTCTATGAAACTTTATGGTCTCTTTGAATAGATTGTTACAGCCAGAAAATTTTTTAAAAAAATTATAAATATGCATCTTACTCTATTTCATTGTTACTTCACATTTATTTCTTATATTAGTGATTAAAATGTCAAATTGCTGAGGCAAGACATTAAAACTTATGGAAACATATGTATTCAAACATCACACAAACCAGCATCAAACACTCATATTGGTGGATGGAAAGCATTAGTAAAAGCTGAAATCCGCAATTAAGGTGATGTCAGCAAGATGACAGAATAGGAGGTCTCTTGCTCATATCTCCCCTCAGTAACATAATATTTGGCAGCCATCCAGAGACAAAGGTGCCTTTGTGGGAACATGGGGATTCAGGTAGGAGACTGTGAAACTCCAGTGGAGCCCTAAACTAAGAAGGGCCATTTTGAGAAGGCAGGCTATGCCCAGGTGGCTGACTCACTGATCATGGTCCTGGCTATAGACTGAGAAATAGCTTCATACCCATGGGAAATCGGCTACAACCCTATTTGGCTTTGGTTCTACCACCAGCATCATACACCAAAGGACCTGGGAGGAATCACACCCACCTATGCTTCAGGTAACAGGCCTGCTTACTTTGGTCCTGGCTGTTGACTCTAAAGTGGCCTGTGACCCAGCTCCAGGCCATCTCAGCCACAGTCCTGGAGTCCCTGGAGGCAAGACCATGGAACTTGGTCTGACAGTCCATTCTGAAGTGGCCATGTAACTAGGTTCCAGCCCCTCTCAGTTGCAGTCTACTAATATTGTTCCTGGCCCAGGGACCTCGCAGGAGACAGTCATGTCTGCATCCCAGAGAATCTAGAACAGCCTTATACTCAGCTTTAGCCTCTCCAAGCTGCAGTCCGTGAGCAGGCTTGTTGGCCCAGGGTCCCTCAAAGAGATAGGCCCATCAGTGCCCCTGGAGGTAGGCCAGCCAACCTCAGTACAATAACAGATTCTGAAACGGTCATGTGACTCAAATTGAACTCCTCTCAGCCATGGTCTACAAGCATTTCTGCCCCCACCCCCCCCGGGACCCGACCAGGAGGCAGGCGTGTTCATCCTCTTGGAGGGAGGCATGCCAACCACAGTGTGATTACATATTCCAAAATAGCCCTATAACTCAGCTCTGGTCCCTCCCAGTCATGGTCATGGAAGAGTTCTGCCCACCCAGGACCTGGTTAGACACACATCCATCTGTGTCCCCACAGACAGATCTGCATACCTCAGTCTTGACTGTAGACCCTGAAGCAGCTCTGAGACGTGGTTCCAGCCCCTCTCAGCCATAGTCCAGGACCAGTCTTGTGTGCTCAGGAACCCACACAGTGTCTAAGCAGGAGACTTCTCAGGAAGCTGGGGGGATTTATACCCATCTGCCCATCTGGTAATAGACTTGCTGTCTGCAGACTCAGCTGTGGACTTTGAAATGGACACTATCCAAGCATCACCTTACTAAACAAGGTCCTAAAGGCAGTCCCATCCACCCAGAGACCAGAAAGGATTCACGCTTGTTCAAGTGTCTGGAAACAGGCTTGCCAACTGTGGGCTGCACTGCAGACCCAGCTATAAAAAACCATAAGCCCTTATGACCTGGCTCCCAATTGAGCATAACTGTAATTTTGGAGGTAATCCTATCAGCTGAGGGAACTGATGAGAGAAGGTCTTTACCTGCCAAAATCAGTCTGTAAAAATGGGAAGAGCTGTTTGCTCCTTCAAGGCAGAGACATCAATGCAAGGCTACATGGATCACAAAACATCAAGCAAATATGATGGCACCAATGTAAACTAATAAAAGTATAGTAACTAACCACAAATAAATGGAGATCTAAAAATTACCTATCAAAGATAGAAAATAATTATCTTAAAGAAACTCAATGAAATTCAAAAGAACACAGATAAACAACTAAAGAAAATGAGGAATACAATGCATGATCAAAATGAGAGTTTTAATAAATAAATAGAAATCATAAAAAAAAGAACCAAACAGAAATCCTGGAGAAGAAGAATACAATTGCAGAACTGAAAAATTCAATAGAGATCTTCAACATCAGACTCAATCATATGAGAGAACAAATCAGTGAACTCAAGGACAGATCATTTGAAATAACCAGTAAGAGGGAAAAGAAGAAAAAAGGAATGAAAAAGAGTGACGACAGTCTGTGTGAATTACAGGACCATGGAGTAAAGGACCATTCATATCATGGGAGTCCCTGAAGAAGAGAGAAAGAAAGGGGCAGAAAGGTTATTTAAAGAAATAATAGCTGAAAACTTACAAAACTTATCTTCAGATACAGAAAGCTCAAAGGGCCCCAAGAAAGATAATCCCAAAGAAGATTACTCCAAGACACATTATAATAAAAAATTAAAAATCAAAGATAAAGAGAGAATTTGGAAGCAGCAAGCTAAAAACAACTCATCACATATAAAGGAAACCCCCCTCCACCTCCACATAAGGCTCTCAGCAGACTTCTCTGCAGAAACTTTTCAGACTAGGAGACAGTGGGATGATATATTCAGAGTGATGAAAGAAAAAAAAACTAATAGCAAAGAATACTACACCAGGAAAATTGTCCTTCAGAAATAAGGAAGACATCAAGACATTTCCAGACAAACAGGAGCTAAGGAGGTTCATCGCCACTATACCTGCCTTACAAGAAATGCTAAACGGAGTTCTTCAAATTGAAATGAAAGGATGCTATGTAACAGCATGAAATCATACAAAACTATAAAATTCACTGGTGAATATTGATATATAGTCAAATTCGGAATATACTAGTACTATAATTGTGGTACATAAATCACTTTAACTCTAATATAAAAGTGAAAGACAATGGTATTAAAAATGACTATAGCTATAACAATTTGCTGGTGGATGTGCAATATAAAAAGATGTAAAGTGTGACATCAGTAGTATAAATACGGGGGAAGAGAGGAAAAAGTACAGATATTTTGTATACAATTGGAGATAAGTTGTATCAGATTTTAAAAGACTGTTATGAGGTGCTTTATGTAAGCCTCCTGGCAACAACAAAGAAAAACCTCTAGCAAATACACAAAAGACAAAGAGAAAGGAATTAAAGCATACCACTACAAAAAATAAATAACAAAGGAAGACAACAAGAGAGGAAAGATGAACAAGGAACCACAACACAGTCAAAAACAATTTAAAAAGTGACACTTAACAAAATGGAAATATCAATAATTACTTTAAATGTAAATGGATTAAATTCTCCAATCAAAATATGTAGAGTGACTGAATGGAGAAAACAAGATTCAACAATATAATGCCTATAAGAGACTCACTTTAGCTTTAAGGACATATATAGGTTTAAAGTGAGGGGATGGAAGAAGATAGTCCATGCAATAACAATCAAAAGAGAGCATGAGAGGCTATACTTTTATTAGATAAAATAGAGTTACAGTCAAAATTGGTCACAAGAGACAAAGAAGATCACTAAATAGTAATACAGGGGTGAATTCATTAAGAGGATATAACAATTGTAGATATATATGCGACCAACATTGGAGTACCTACTTATTTAAAGCAAATATTAAAGGAATTGAAGGGAGAAATAGATAAAAATACAATAATAGTAGGGATGTCAATACCTTACTGTCAACATTGGATAGATCATCCAGACAGGAATCAATAAGGAAACAGGGCATTTAAAAAGTACTGTAGACCAACCAGCTCTGACAAACATTTACAGAACATTCCATTAAATAACATCAGAATATACATTCTTCTCAAGGTCACACAGAACATTCATCAAGATAGATCATGTTTTGGGCTGCAAAGCAAGTCTTGAGAAATCTAAGAAGGTGGAAATCATATCAAGGGTCTTTTCTGACCACAGTGTCATGAAACTAGAAATCAATAGCAGGAGAAAAATTGTAAAATTCATAAATAGGTAGAAATTAAACAACATGCTTCAAACAACCAATACACCACAGAAGAAATCAAAAGGGAAACTAAAAAGTATCTTGAACAGGTTATATGTCAATTAAATCTCAGTAAACTTTGAAATAAAACAGAAGGAAATAATTACTGAACACCACCACACGATACTCATAAAAACAATACAAAAACAATATATCCTGAGACAATAATTGGAAACACAATGTACCAAAACTTACGATATGTGGCAAAAGCAGTTCTAAGAGAGAAGCTTATTGGGATAAATGCCTACATTAAGAAAAAGGAAAACTGAAACAAATAACCTAAATTTATACCTCACGGAACTAAGAAAAGAAGAAAAAACTAAGCCAAATGTTATAACGCAGAAGGAAGGAAATAATAAAATTAAAGCTAAAATAAATAAAATAGTAACAAGACAAACAATAGAAAAAATTTAAAAAAAAAACAAGAGTTGGTTTCTTGAAAAGATAAACAAAATTGGCAAACCTTTAGCTAGATTAACCAAGAAAAAAATAGAAATGACTAGGAAAAAAGTATAAATAAAAGAAGAGACATTGCAATTGATAACACAGAAATACAAAAGATCATTAGAAATTACTATGAACTGTTACACACCAACAAATTGGATAACTTTGAAGACATGGAAAAATTCCTAGAAACATACAACCTACCAGGGCTGTATCATGAAGAAATAGAACACCTGAACAGATCAATAACAACTAATGAGATTGAAGCAGTAATCAGAAACCTCCCAACAAAGAAAAGTTCAGGACGAGATGTCTTCACTGGTGAAACCTACCAAATATTTAAAGAGGAATTAATACCAATGCTTCTAAAATGCTTCCAAATCGTTGAAGATGAGGAAACACTTTTGAACTCATTTTACAAGGCCAGCATTGCCCACATACTAAAGACAGATAATGACACTACAAGAAAAGGAAATTACAGGCCAATATTCCTGATCAACATATGTGCAAAAACCCTCAACAAATACTAGCAAACCAAATTCAACAGCACATTAAAAGGATCATTTGCCATGATCAAGGGGGATTTATTCCTGAGATACAAGGACGGTTCAACATATGCAAATCAATAAACGTGATACACTACATTAATAGAATGAAAGACAAAAATCATATGATCCTCTCAATAGATGAAGAAAAGCATTTAACAAAATTCAACCCCCTTTCATGATAAACACTCTAAACAAATTGGGTATATAAGGAGCATACCTCAAATTAATAAAGGACATATGTGAGAAGCCCATAGCTAACATCATAATCATCAGCAATAGGTTGAAACCTTTCCCTCTAAGATCAAGATACCATAAATAAAGCCACATATATATATTTATGTTCAATTAATCTATGACAAGGGTGCCAAGAATACACAATGCGGAAAGGATCATCTCTTCAATAAATGGTGTTGGGATAACTGGATATCCACATTAAAAAATAAAATGAAATCGGACCTTTATCTTACACTATGCACAAAAGTCACATGAAAATACACTGAAGGCTTAAGGCCTGAAACCATGCAAGTCCTTGAAGAAAACATAGGGAAAAAGATCCTTGACATTGGTTGCGACAAGGATTTTTTTGGGGGGGGGAATATGATACCAAAAGCATAGGTAACAAAAGTAGAAATAAGTACATGTGGCTACATCAAACTAAAAAACTTCGGCACAGAAAGGAAATCATCAACAAAATGAAAAGGCAACTTACAGAATAGGAGAAAATAAGTGCAAATCATAGATCTGATAAGGGGATAGTATGCAAAATTTATAAGAAATTCATACAACTCAATAGGAAAAAAATTAATAATTCAATTTAAAAACAGGGAGAGGAGGGGCTGGCCCCGTGGCCGAGTGGTTAAGTTCGCGCGCTCCGCTGCAGGCAGCCCAGTGTTTCGTTGGTTCGAATCCTGGGCGCGGACATGGCACTGCTCGTCAGACCACGCTGAGGCAGCGTCCCACATGCCACAACTAGAAGAACCCACAACGAAGAATATACAACTATGTACCTGGGGGCTTTGGGGAGAAAAAGGAAATAATAAAATCTTTAAAAAAAAAAAAAAAACAGGGAGAGGAACTGAATAAACTATTTTCCAAAGAAGATACACAAACAGCAGTCAGGTACATGAAAAGGTGCTCAGCATCTGTAATCATCAGGGAAATGCAAATCAAAGCCACAATGAACTATCACCCCACACCTGTTAGGATGGCTATTATCAAGAAGACAAGAGGAAACAAATGCTGATGTGGCTGTGAAGAAAAGGTAACCCTTGTACACTGTTGGTGGGAAGGTAAATTGGTAGAGCTATTATGGAAGACAGTATGGTGGTTTCTCAAAAAATTAAACTACCATATGATCCAGAAATCTTATTATTGGGTATGTATCCAAAGGAAACAAAATCAGTATCTCGATAAGATATCTGAATTCCATATTCACTGCAGTATTTTTCACAATATTCAATACATGTAAACAACATAAATGTCCCTTGATGGATGAATGGATAATGAAAATATGGTGTACATATTATTCCATATATAACGGAAAAATGTTTAGGCATAAAAAAGAAGCAAATTCTGCCATTAGCAGGATCATGGATCAACCTGGAGGATGTTATGCTAAGTGAAATAAGCCAGACGGAGAAAGACACATACTGTATGATCTCACTTGTATGTGGCATCTAAAAAAGCTGAAGTCGTAGAGCCAGAGACTAGGATGGTGGCTACCACAGCCTCGGGGTTGGGGGGGGGGCGGGGGCAATGGGGATGTGTTGGTCAAGGGTATAAACTTTCAGTTACCAGACAAAGAAGTTCTGACTATAGTTAATAACACTGCATTGTATACTTGAAATTGCCTGATTAGATCTTGTTTCCTCATCACTCTAAAAGGAAAAAAAGGTTAACTGTGAATATGTAAGGTGATGTATGTGTTAATTAGCTTGATTGTTGTAATCATTTCACAATGTGCACATATATCAAGCCTTTGTATACCTTAAACATATATAATTTTTATTTGTCAATTATACAGCAATAAAACTGGAAAAAGATCTGCAGTTTAGTCATTCAATGAAAATATACATGTCTTTCTCCCCAAATTTTTATTGGTAATCATGTTCTGATTGGTTATTTTTCTACATATTTTTACAAGTGTCCAAATTTATATTTGGAAATTTAGTTCAAGAACAACTTCTGAATATTTAGGCCTTATTTTCCTAATAGAGTATTTTATTTGCATAGAGTATATTTCACATTATGTATATATGTGTATATACGTATATGTAGCATACACATAATATATATGTAATGTGAGCTATATATTATTTGTATACACATTTGTCTTGGAATCATAGTGTGAAAGAAGAATTATTTCCAGAAGCTTCACTTAAGGGTACTTAAAATCCCAAATGATATATGCGTATCAACAGGGATTAGAGCAGGTCTGTCACAAATTCTCCCAAAAGTGGCCAAAGGAGAATTTATGATAGAATTTGTGATATAATTTTTGTCAACAATCATATGTTTCTTAACTGCTGGATTTATTTCACTCTACCCAAAATTATTACCTGAAGATATTTGAAAATAATTTCATGTGAAAAAAATGTCATTGAACGTCATATTTCCACTTCCGCAATCTCTTAGCTATGAAATGTCTTGGGTAGAATGAACCTCGATTTCCTCATCTTAAAATGGGATTCTGCGAAGAACAATTTTAAAATTTTGTTTTTAATTCTTCAATTCTGAACAAGATCAAAGCATCCTATTTATTTATAATTTTCCTTCACTTTATTTTGTTTTTCTCTATTCTAAAAATGAATCTACAGACCTATCTAGTATACGTACGTTTTTATTTAAAAAATGCAAAAGATAACAATTAAATGGTCATTCATTAGCCCTCACAACTTAGCCTAATAAATGTTTACTATTTTGGTCTTGTAAATAAAATTATGTCTATAAGAGTGATAATGTGAACATTGTATTCACTTTTCTGCCTGTCTTAAGAGGAAAATTCACAGGTCCTACTGTTGCTCATCACCACCACCTCCTCACTTCCCCTACACACAAATGAAACAGAATTGAGAGTGAGAAATTGTTGAGAAGCCAGTGAAAACAGCAGGAATGATGATCATTAAAGAAAACCTGAATCCTGATCAAAGGAAGACTCTCTTAGTCCTCACTCAGCGGTTTCTGACCACTATATACTTTACATTGAGGCCAAATACAGAAAAGTCCTGGTACTAAATGGATGATTAATATTGTATCAATATCCCCTTCTTTTTTAAAGCTGTTTCTTTTAGTATAGTTAAATATGGTAAAATTCATCAATTTTATGTGTAATATTTGATGAATTTTTTTCTTCTGGAAGTTTTATGGTTTTAGCTTTCATTTTAGCCTACGGTCTATTTTTATTTTCCTACATAGGGAGAGGTAAGTGTTAAACTTAATTTTTTTTTTTGATAAGAATGTCCATTTTTTTCCCAGCACCCTTTATTGAAAGAATATTATTTTCCAATTTAATTATCTAGGCACTTTTGATAAAAAACAGTTAACTGGGGCTATGTGGCCTTGTTTCCAGATTCTGTGTTTTCCTCCATTGATCTGTGTGAATATCCTTATGCCAGTTTAAAATTTTTTTAAATTTTCTTTTGGAAGAAAACTTGGGAATACCAAATTTAGATTTCTGCCATTTCCTTGGATATTCAGAATTTCTTCCACTAACTTCTAAAGAGATTTTTTAAAAATAAAAAAATATATTTTCCTATATTTACCTAAATATTTCCCATTTCTGACACTCTCCATTCTTTCACGTAGATTCACAATTGCATCTGGTATCATTTTCCCTTTGCTTAACATACTTCCCTTAGTATTTCTTACAGTGAAGATATCTAGGTAATAAATATTCTCAGTTTTGTTTGTAGGAAAAATACTTCATTTTACTTTCATTTTTGAAAGAGATTTTTATCGTATAGGGAATTCCAAGTTAACGAGTTTTCTTGTCTTTCTTTCCCTGCTCAGAATATCATATCATATCAGAATGTATGCAAGCTGGAGGCAATGGGACAACATCTTTAGAGCAGGGAAAGAAAGACAAGAAAACTCGTTATATACATTCTGATATTAAGTCACCTGTCAATCTTATTCATTTTTTATATATAAAATATTTTTATTTCTGGCTGCCATAATTTTTCTCTTCATTACTGGCTATGTACACTTCTGTTAAAATGCATTGGTGTGGTTTTATTTATGTATATCCTGCTTGAGTTTCATTCAGCTTCTTAGATTGGTTGGCTCATATTTTTATCACATTTGGAAAACTTTGGGCCAGTTTCTTCTTCAAACTTTTTTGCACCATGCTTCCTTATTTTGTGACTTCAGTTATATATTTTAGAGAGTTGATACTGTCCCACATGTCTTTAATTTTTTGTTCATTTTTTCAGTATTTTCCCCTCTTTGTTTCATTTTGTCTAGTTTGTATTGGTATGTCTTCAATTGCAATGATATTTTGCTATTCGTGTCAATTCCTTTTAGTGCATGTTTAAATCTCTGATATCACATTTTTGTCCCCAAAACTTTTATTTGTATCTCTTCAGGATCTCTTATTTCTCTCCTTATCATATTCATATTTTTGTCTACCTTCTTGATTTATTTTAAGGAATTGGCCCATACGATTGTGAGGGCTGAGAAGTCTGAAATTTGTAGGGCAGGCCAGCAATCTGGAAACTCAGGCAGCATTTCTGTGTGGAAGTCTTGATGCAGAATTCTTACTTCTTAGGAAATCCCAGTCTTTGCTTTTAAGGCTTCCAACTGAGTATAGGAGGCCCATCCACATTATCAAGGGTAATTTCCTTTGCTTAAAGTTAATTGATTATAAATGTTAATCACATCTGCACAATACCTTCACAGAAATATCTAGACTAGTGTTTGACCAAACAACTAGGTGCCATAACTTAGCCAAGTTGACGTATGAAACTAAGAATCACAGGGAATTTCCTGTTTGAGTTTGCCTTCCTGCATCGTGGCCTGGGAATTGCTTTTATACAGTATCTCATAAAATTGATAGGCCCACTTGGTATCTTTTTCTCTGGGATTAAAGTCCTGTGTTGCCTATCATCTAATGTCTGACAAGTGTTATTTCATAAGTTTTGTCTTATTTTCTAGCTGTTTCAGATAGTTAAACAGATCATTGTTCCTGTTTACTTTAAGTTTGTGTTTTTCATTGTTACTTTAGTGCATTTTTCTGATTTTTAAAAAAGTAAATCAATAAAGAAGAAATTAGAGATGTAAATATTAATAAGTGTTACAACTTAAGATAACTTGATAAATACACATATTAAAATGATCTGTGGAAACTAGGCTATAAATCTTTTTGGGCTTGGAGAATTGAATTGGTGTGACTGTTTTATTGATTGATTGATTGATTGATATTTTTGGTGAGAATGATTGTCCCTGAGCTGACATCTGTGCCGATCTTCCTTTAATTTGTATGTGGGATGCCACTCCTGACCAGCTTGATGAGCCATGTGTAGGTCTGTGCACAGGATCCAAATCTGTGAAGCCCAGGCCACCAAAGCGGAGCACGCAAACTTAACCGCTACACCATTGGGCCAGCCCCATGTGTCATTGATTTAGTTAAACAGTCCTTCTCTTCACCAAAAGGGAAAGAGTGTGAAAATTCTTCATCGTTAAAATAAAGTATCTGTCTGGTGATATGTTTCCAAAACAGCCATAAACTATTTTCTGTATAAAATTTGAGTATTTTCCAAAAGAAAATAAGAGAGAGAATTGCATAACTTGTTACACCTTTTTTTGAGAAGCTTGAAGCTTGAACACTGATCACAAAATTGATGAAAAATATTGTGCTTTCTGTTTGGACAGGAATCATAATATTTTATCGAGAAAAGAATCTCTTCATCAAATGGCATTATCTTACATTCCATAATTTCACTGGCACACAATCTGAGGAGCGGTTACTTATGGATGCATAGTAAGTATTTTGCTTTACAGTCCGATTAAACTTCTGATATCCAAAGTACAAAACAATTCTGGTGTAAATATATGAAGTCAATGTATTTGGTGGATGTTTCCTACTCTTTATCTGTGAGACTCCAATACACTGGAAGGACATTGCTATTTGATTGAACATTATGTTGTGAATCATTATCTCAATTTTAATAGACAATTGAAGTTAGTGCTGCTGGAGTATCAACTATATGTAAAGCAGAAGGAGTGCTACCACGCAAATAAAAATGCAATCAAATACCTACAGAACAATATTTATTCACAGAGAATAGTTAATTATTTCTCTATTTTGTTGTTTCAGTGTTGAGAAAAATCTCTGATTAATTTTTATGTGAACAAATTATTTCTCATGTTTTGTGCAAAGAAAGAAAATATATGAATTTTTAAAATTCTTATTGATGTACAACTGATTTCCAGAGAAAAAAGTACTCACACTTTTAAAATGGGGGAAAAGACAGAAAAAAATGACAGCACAAATTACTTGATTATGTGATAGTTCTTCTAAAGATAATTTCCATTATTTTGAATGGGTTGCTCAAAAGGCATATCTCAAACATATACCCAATATCTTTAATCTGCTGACATTATTACTTTAGCCCAAACATCATGATTTTAATATTGAAGATTTCTTATTAAAGCAAACTATTCTGAAAGACATTTGCTAGCCAAATTTATATTTCTCCTGACACATGAAGATTTCTTTGCTGGCTGAGAATTACACCAAATTATATTTGGTATATTTTAACAAATATTCAAATGCCATAACAAAACATGAAGAAAAGGTCATCCATGCTGAATAAAATAAAGGAGAGGTAGAAATATAATCATGCCACATCCCAAATTGGAACAGTCAATCTCCTTGCTCTACCTCCACTCCCACCCTATATATTAAATATGATACAGTAAAAGTGTATGGTATTGGCATAAAAACAAGCATACAGATGAATAGAATAGAATAGACCTGTAAGACCTGAAACTATAAAACTCCTAGAACAAATCACAAGCAGTGAGCTCCTTGACATAGGTCTTGGTGATGAGTTTTTGAATCAGACACCAAAAGCAAAAGGAACAAAAGCAAAAATAAACAACTGGGTCTACATCAAACTAAAAAGCTTCTCCACTTCTGTGTATTTATCCAAAGAAAATTAAAACACTAACTCAAAAAGATATATGCACCCCCAAATTTGTTGCAGCATTACTTACAATAGACAAGATATGGAAACAACTTAAGTGTCCATCAGTGGATGAAGGGACAAAGAAACTGTGGCATATATGTACAATGGAAAAATTATTCAGCTGTAAAAAAGAACGAAATCTTGCTCTCTGCAACAACAAGGATGAATCCTGAGAGCATTACACTAACTGAAAGAAATTAGATAAAGACAAATACTATACGGTTTCTCTTATATGTGGAATCTAAAATATATATATATATAAACAAATGTATATATATATATAAACAAGCCCATAGATACAGAAAACAGATTGGAGGTTTCCAGAGGCAGGAGTAGAAGGATGGATAAATAAATTTCATATTTAAATAAATTGAATTAATAAGTAAATAGTGTGGGGGATGGCCCAGTGGTGCAGCAGTGAAGTTCACATGTTCCACTTCAGTGGCCCAGGTTTTCTGGTTTGGACCCCAGGTACAGACCTACATACAGCTCATCAAGCCATGCTGTGGCAGGCATCCCACACATAAAATAGAGGAAGATGGGCACGGATGTAGGCTCAGGGCCAGTCTTCCTCAGGAAAAAGGAGGAGGATTGGCAGTATATGTCAGCTCAAGGCTAATCCTCCTCCTCCTCCTCAAAAAATTAATTAATTAATTAAAAACAAGAGAGAGAAAAATAAATAAATAATGTGAAATAAGAAAGAGCAGAAATCTCTCTTCACTGAGGAATACTTATTATTTTCTGGATTTGTGTTCAATATAAAAAAATCAAGAATTATTAAACATATTTCTTACAGTGACTCATAATTTGGAACTAGGGTTATGTGCTTTATTATATAAAAAAAAAGGAATGACAAAAGAAACCTGGATGTTAAAATTGACCAACAACTTAAACAGTTCATAATTATAAATACATATCTCTTTGACTATAGAGAATAAGTTTTCTAATTAGTTTTTACATATTATCTTATTAAAATCTATGACTAAGAACATAGAATTGGATTTCCACATGTCCTAATCAACAATTTACAAACTAATAAACTTTAAAGAAATATAAAGAGGAAGAAAAATCCCGCAGGCTAGGTCAGGCAGGCAGTGTGGGAAGCTTCCTTTGTCTTCTAACAATTTTGCATAGCCCTTCCTCACCCACTTACCATCGTTAGACGCAAAGACATATATAATCATAAAAAGCTATCTACGAAGCCTTATAAACTTTTCAATATAAATGATAAAGCACTACTCTTTACAAATATGTACTGAATCTTTCTCTTTCTCTGAATGGGACGTTTTAATTCTAACTGGATGTTTATTATACTAACACTGTCTGTAATTGTGTGAATTAATTAGAGATAAGTTGGGTTTAAAATGACAATAGCAATGATAAAACAGAGTTCAGAAGTTTCAAAATAATTGCTTATGATAACATCATCTAAGTAAATAATTAATTTTAGTTTAATTTGTATATATACTGTAGGAGTTTTTTTCTCTCTTCAGAATGTATTGATTGTTATTGTGTGTGCCTTATCAGCCTGAATATGGTTTGCTTAATTATATTTTTTGATGTTTTAATATGGTAGAACTTCTCCTTTACTACGTGCGAGAACTGTAAGCTTTGACAAATGTTTAGACTGGAAAGAAAAATAATGATCTTCTTATAATAATTCCAGTTGTGATGTAGGGTGATTTTTAGCAATGATAGTGCCCTATGTTCCGATTCTTTCAAGGTTACAGCTATGATTTGAGTTTTTATGGATTGTTTTGCTGATAATTTATTTGGACACATAGTGAGGTTATTTAAATAAATCAAAATCTGAGGCAATTTGTTAACAGTACCTACTAGGAAATGGAATTATGTCATAGTCCTTGGTTTGGTGTGGAATGCAGGTAAAATTTCTAGTTTAGGGTTTTCTGTTTGTTTAAAACAAACTTGTTTTGAGCCAAAGATGAAAGAATTATGCTTTATCACAGAATCTCTGTACCAAGGCAAGTTAAATAAGTCAAATCAAAGATACTATAATGCAGAAAAACATATTAGTAGAAATACAAGAGTACCATTTCAAGTTTATACCATAATATTTGCAAAATGGTATGTATGCTGAAGATAGAAAAAAAATTTGAAACTACTCAGAGTAGTTCTTAATACCACCACAACCCCAATACCTGCTCTCAGAGGCTGTAATGAGAAAATAATCTGACTAGACAATTACTTTTATTTTAGTAGCCTCTAGTTTATAGACAGCAGAATATAAGGATGAGAATGAATGAAGCCAAATCATAAGCAGAAGACATGTAACAGAAGTTGTCAGTGGAGGTGGGAGTCAATCTATATAGGGGAACCAGTGAAATTATTTGGGGTTTTAAAGATGTGGATAGTGACATGGTGGGAGGTTGTAAGCACAGGGAATTGGAAGCTGACCAATAGCCTTGAACTATCAATTAAAAGTCAAGATGAAATAATAATGTGCTTCTTATAAGTTATGATCCGTGTACCTCTCTGTTTTTTTAAAAAGTTATTTGAAGGAAAACAAAAGTAAATGTGTGATACATAGCATGGACTTGATCAAACATAATAACAAAGGTGAAATCAGAAAATCAGCAAAAGTTATTTGAAAATATCATGAGAGTTTATGTTTTAAAAAATCTATACAATTTTGAAAGAGAAATCTCAGAAATTAGGATTAAAGAACACAGAGAGGAAAAAAGCAAGAACATGAAAATTAGAGGTTCAATCTAGGTGTCCAACTAAAGAAAGTCCCAGAAATAGAGAATAGGGAAAACAGATGGGCAGAAATTGGAAAAGAAAATATATAATAAACACCAATAAATTATCATGGCCTACAATCGTTAGTATTCAAATTGGAAAAGCTTCTAAACACTAGACTTAATGAGAATATAAGATCTACACCAAAGGCATCACTGTGAAATTTTAGAACATGAGGACAAAGAGATTCTAAAACGTCGAGTTAAAGAAAAAAGCCACATGTAAAGGATATTAAGTAGAGTTGCACTGGTCTTCTCATTAGCATTACTGGAAAATTTTGATTCGCATTTTTAAGGGATTGGTTCCAATATTTTCTCCTCTAACTCTACAACCAAGAAGCCAAAGTTTCTATGACCATCCTGAGTGCCAGGAACCCACCACTTGGGCTTTATAATTTTCCTCTCATCTACCTACAAAGAAGATAATCATTTAAGATATTCATTACCTTGGGAATTCTACTCCTCAGTGTCTCAAAAAATGTGAAGTGTCAGTCATCCTCTGCTTCTATATCTAACATCACTTTGTGTGCCACTGGCAGAAGTAAGTGGAGAGTTCAGCGTGTTTTGGTCTTGAGCAAACTACTGGTATAATACTTGCCCAAATGTTATTTTAATGGGCATCACCACCCTTTCTCTAAACTAAGGAATAATAAGCTACTTTTTTGGGGAGGCAAGGGGGTGAGAGCTTATCTCTCTTTTCCAACTGAAAATTTTCTTCAATGCAGTAAGTTCCAGGTGCACATGGATTGTCATGTGTCTCTTCTACTTCTTCACTGAAAACGTGAAGAGTTTGGACTGTATGCCCCACTACCTGCATGACACTTCTCTGAAAATATTTGAATCACTTAATAGCACTGATCAGTATATTAAATCATCTTGTCAAATGAGAAACTGTCGACTTCAGCATAAGTAAATTTGACAGCCGCCTGTCCATAGATTTCCAATTTCTTTCCATGCAGTTTAAACGAGACTATACACCCTGTGTGCAGAGTTTCAAGAAGACGTCTGCATGATGCACCTTAGTAAGGAGGCTACAACCCTTGTGCTTCATGGCCTCCCAATTTGACTAGAATTAAATACGTGAGTCGTGGCCTATGTTTAAACCAGCTAACTAACGTAGACCCATTCTCCTTTCCTCTTGATAAACCCAAAGTGGTACTGGAAATCATGCAACTATATGTCTACATCTATTATTCACGTACGCATTCAGGATGAATGTATTCATAAGTCTAAGTCTGTCTTTGTAATAAAGAAGGTAATTTACACACAAAACAAAAACCTACTTTTAGAGTAACTAGGAAAGAGACTACTGAGCATTGTTGCCTTCAGTCTCACTGAGGGAAGTCTACTCCCCTGGAAAATCCACACCCTCATTTTTTGTCACCATTCTTGAAGAAATGCTTTCATCTTGCCAAGACCTAGTCCCACATATAAAGAAAAGCTGAGTTCCATCTTAGAAAGATAGCCTGTGATAGACTATCTGCTTTTAGTATGAACACATGCCCTCTGCATACTGATATCTCAAATTACAGGGCTGTTTCATGGGATCTTTCAATGTTAAGTTTAGTCAGTTGCTCTATAATGTAAAATCACTCTCTAGGTATCCAGTTAAGGCTATCCTACTAAATTCTACTTTGCATCTTAAATTTCCACAATTAGTTTTGTCTTACCTAAGATAGAGAGGAAATACAAAGATCCCTAGAGTCCAAATAAAAGGCCAGAAGAGCCAAAATTCCCCATCAGAAATGTCAAATGTTACGGATTTTGGTTAGGTATGCAAAAGAAAAGTTGCATCTGCCAGGCTGAGTGGAGTTTAATTGATATGGGTATATTTTTTATGCTTAAGTACCCATTTACACGAGACAAAATGCAGTTGTGTAAATCATACTCTAAATGGATACAAAAGCACCTGCATTATTCTCAAGGAATTCCTCCAGATTTATTTATTCTTGTTCTACCGTATACTCTTTTCAAGATGCCATCTCTCTTTTATGCCACATCTGTCTGCCAACATATCTTGACTCCATCTATTTTCACACTGCACTTTGGGTATGGTAAAAGAATTTGGACATCCAGTGGTCTTTGTTATGAAGATGCTTTCTGACAAGAAGTTTCATAATTGTGACACGGCTAAGGCCATCGACATTGTATTAACCATGCCTAGACATCTCTGGCAGGAATCTGCATGGACATTAGATCCCCATAACTTATTCATCTTGTATACAAAAGTTTGTATCCTTTGACCAATATCTCCCCATTTTCCCCACCCCTTAGCCCCTGGAAACCACTATTCTACTCTATTTCTATGAGTTTGACTTTTTTAGATTCCACATATAAGCGAAATCGTACAGTATTTGTTTTTCTGTGTCCAGCTTATTTCACTAGCATAATGTCCTCCAATTTCATCCACGTTCATTGAGAAACATAGCTTAATGAAAGGAGGAATTCCCAAACCTTGTTTGGGACTAGAATCACACGTTCTCTGAACATTTTCTTCTCCCATTATTCCCCTTCTCATTAAATACACTATCAACTGTTAAATTCAAAAAGCTGATAATCATCCATAGGCTAGTAAATCAGAAAATTTTCTATCTTGTTCTTTCAAAACACATCTGAACTCCTTCTATTTTCTTCTACCTACACACCTATCTTACCTAAAATTTCTGGAAAGCGTTGTCTTCAAATTTAAAACCAGTCTCCCTTTTGTTTGTTTTGTTTAAAAGCTACATAGACCTTCTTGCTGTTTCCTAAACATGTTTAACATTTTAAGAAACTGCCAAAATATTTTCCAAAGTAGCTGTCCCATTTTGCATTCCCACCAACGTATAAGAATTTCAACTGCTCTTCCACCCTGCTATCACTTGGTATTTCTAGGTTTTTGGTTGTGTGTTTGTTTTAATTGATTCTAACATGTGTGTAGTGATATCTTATTGTGGTTTAAATTTACATTTCCCTAATGATTAATGATGGTGAACATCCTAAATATGTTAAATTGTCACGCATATATCTTCTGTTCAAATCTTTTGCCCATTTCATTATTTTGTTTTGTTGTGTTTGATATCATTTTTTTCTTATGGAGTTGTGATTGTTCTTCATGCATTCTGGATACAGATCATTTTATCGCATATACATTTTGCAAATATTGCCACAGTATTTAGCTTATCTTTTCAATTTCTTAATAGTGTCTTTAAACCAGCTGAAATTTTAATATCAATGACATCATATATATATTTATGGATTGTGCTTTTCATCTCTTTCCTAAGAAATCTTTGCCAAATCCAAGGTCACAAAATTTTTCTCTAATCTTGCTTTGAGGCAGCGGGATCACCCTCTTCCATTTTACTAGAACAAAAGACTGCCTCAGAAAAGTTTCATCACAGTGTTGACCAGGGCTCAGCAGGGATAGTGTGTGCTACAATAATCAGTAGCAGGGTCACATGATTCACACACCAGAGCTTTCCCACATTGTTTATGGGAATCAGACTGACACCCCTTTCTGGGTAACATAGCCCCTTGCACCTTTCAGGAAAAGAAAGGTAAAGACAAGGATCCGATGGGGGAAATAATGGGATTCCTAATAATCTGGCTGTGGATACTTGAGCCATATTTAATTATCTCAGTTTACTTATTGTACTCTAGGACTTGTACTTTGAGCATTGTGGTACAGTTCATAGTTATTATAACCATGATTAACAAGTGTTGAAAAAGGATGAAACATCCAACATACGTGGAAATATACATGGATGGAACCATTACGTAGACACTCCTATTTATGATGGCAAGAGGCTTCTTTGTTTCAGGTTGCTTTGAAAAGAACAAATCTGGGAAATCAGGCTCAGGCACTGGGCATTCTAGAAGTGCTCCTCTGGTAATTGTATCACTGACCAAATTTGTAGCTCTACCTCACTCATATCTTATTTAAACTCCCATTTTCACAAGAAAGCATAGACCTGTGAAGTTTAGGAGAAAACTAAATCAGAATAAAGTGTGACTGATTCATATATCCACATTAACCTTCTCAACCATGTTTTCCTCTAAAACATTGATTCTTGCTATACTATGCCCCGAATCATTACCTTCTTGAATTTTAGTCAATAAAAAAACCAAGATATTTAAAAAATAATTGTACGTCAGCAACTGCAAAATTTCCCCATATTTAAGACAGACTCTTTGCTCTGTGGATCTAAATAAGTATTATATTTCAGTTGAATATCGTAAAGAACTGTATACGGATTCAAATACTTAACAAATGTAGGGATCAGTAAACCTCATGTAAGCAATGAATTTTGCTAAGCTTGGTAGTCTCAGACCTTTATTTCTCAGTCACCCTCACTGCAATTCTCTATATTACTGATGAAAAAGAATAACAAAAGATAAAACCATGACATTACAGGAAAATTTCCAATGAAGTGTGTCTTTATTACAGAAGTTTAAGGCTTCTTTTCAATCAAATTCTTTTACTATCTTTCGCGACTCTTCATGGACAATAAACGGAACATTTCAGAACATTACATTAATATTTATGAGCTTTTCACATGGCTAGTTACTAACCTAAGTATTTCAATTTGTTAAACAAGAAAAGATCCAGCTAAGAATTATGTACTGGTCATTCAATTTTAGCAAGATGGAATAAATCAATGTCTTACAAGTGAATGATGTAGTCAAATTATAGTGTCTCTACTTATTCAGTTGCAGAACTGCAAAGACTATTCACAACTCACAGATACATGGCTACTTACGTATTGTCTGCACATCCAGATATTGATCCATTTCCCTTTCTTCACCTCTAAGTGCCTATACCTTAATATTCTGTTTCCCTAAGGCTGCTCTCTATTTTTGGAGCATTTATCAGTGTTGCCTATCCTTGGGACATCCTCATGACTCTCCTGCCACTGCCATGATAAGTTACTCTTCTATGATTATAGCCAAAAATTATTGATCATCTACATGATTATTATCTGTGCTGTGAATTACCTCAGCAAAATTTAAATCCAAGAAGATGTGGCATTTGATTCTGTAACTTAGTTTTTGCACAGAGACTGCAGATCTATTTTAAAGGTAAAGAACAAATCTATAAAATAGAATAAACACTAAAACTATTAAAGCAAAGTGAAGGATTTCAAAAATGAATGCATCTATTGGATGGGAATTTTGTTGGTGGTGAGCTTAAAGGAGTTTTAATATAAAGACTTTAAATTTTATTATGACTTGTCTTTGTGAATGATAGATGTCATCCTAACACTATGTGTTTTATTAAATGGATTGTAGCACACATAAAGGCATTTTTAGCCCATTAAAACTGAATCTCCTTTTTGTCATAATCAATAAATTAACTGTATCAGGCAATTTCACCTGTGGAATGGGTAAAAGTTGGAAAACAATATTCACACGGTCTTAAAGTTCAACTTTAAGCATAGATTACATCTTAATTATAAAGAAGAAATGTATATTTACAATGGGGAGATTTTGATGGCACAGTCTTAACTAAGTGGTCAAGTTCAGCATTGCCTTTGTCATGTAATGCGGTGGAAGGAGCACATCCTTGTGCGGTGCTCTTGCTGGAAATTATTGACCTCTTCCTAATCAAGTGAAAACTGTCCATTGATTCCAGAATTGCAAGTTCTGAGGAAAACTGGCCTCAACTTCTCAAAAGAAGTGAAGCAATGAGACTTTTGTTTTTAATTTTGAGAGAGAACACCAAATGCAGTGTGTCAACATTAAATGGATTCTGAATTGAAAAAAGAAAACGAAGGACATTTTGAAGTTATTTGGTGAAATTTGAATATGGGTCATATTTTAGATGGTAGTATTGAAATAATCCTTTTTTTTTTTTAGATGCTACATGTTTTTTTAGGAGAATATCATAGTTTTGAGGAACATTTGGAGATGGACTGTCATGATGTCTTCAGACTACCTTTGGATAAGTTAACAAAAGGGAAGTGCCTGTATGTAGGTAGATAGATAGATGGATAAATAGATAGATAACAATGAAGATTCACATAAACGTATATAGATATAGTAAATATGGCAAAAAGTTGAGTTAGTGAATCCGGAGGAAGGGTTTTTGGGTACTTAGTATACTGTTCCCTTAACTTCATGGTGGATTTGAAAATTTCCAAAATAATTCAATTACTAAAAATAAAATTTTCATTAATGATTAGACTAAATTACCTTTTTAAGAAATTCATATTTTTTATGCTATATATCAGACAAAATACTGATTATAAGATTATGAGAATGATTAAGACAACATTACCACTTAAGGAATGAGGATTTGGGGGGAGCAGAATTTGTTTGGCAGAGAACATTTTAGCTGGAGAAGCAACCAACCACTTGTTTAGTCTGAGATTAAGAGTACAAAGGAAAATTATGTACCATAAAATATAATAAAAAATAATCAAAAGCAAAAAAAGATAAGAAACTATAAAAATATTTGCAGCTTCTATTTAATTTTAATAATTTGAACAAAGAAGAGAAAAAATAGCTCTTACACATCTGAAAATATGCTCATATACTCAAAATAAGAAGAAAAAGACTAACATACACTAGATAATATTTCCCTCTCAAATTAGCACAAATAAGTAAGTTTCTTAACACACTGAAGGCAGAAGTGTGAGGGCATAAACACTCTATTTTTAGTGGGATTATAAAATAGCAAAACCTTTATGAAGAATAATTTGGCAAACAATATTCACCAACGCTCTTTAACTCAGCAATTCCACTCCTAGGAATTGATACGATGGAGCCACTCACAAATATATCCTATTGATGCATTCATGAATATGCAAAATGTCTTACATACAGAGATATTATCACAGAATTGTTCATAGTATCAAAAGATTGGAAATGACTTCAATGTCTCCCAGTAGGAGACTAATTAAATGAGTTCTAGTATATTCATTCAAGGGAATAGTATGTTATTCTTAAAATGTATTGATCTGTCAATATGAAACAAATTCGACAATTATAAATGAATTGTAAAAAGCAAGTGCAGGAATATGCTGCAATTTGTGCTATGATAAAAAGTATGTATAGATATAGACATAGGCATAGATATAGATATACATGCACACATATACACATTAACACCTAGATTCTATTATTTAACATATTATGTACCTTTCAAGATAGCTAAGAATTTGGCAACAGTGTTTACTCTGAAAAGAGGAACTGGATCATTGGGGAACAGAGGTAGAACAGAAAAATTTTCTACTGCATCTTTCTTAACATAAATAAAATGAACACATTTAAAAGGCAAATATAAACATCAAGAAAACACTTGCAACAGAGTGGGCGGAGCAAAATGGCAGGGTGAGCTGACCCAGGATTCTCTCCCCTCCAAAATACAACAAAAGATTGGAAGAACTGAATTTCAGAGAATAAACATAATGCCAGCTTGTTAGAGACCTACAATACCAAGAAGGCGCAGATCATAAACGTTGCTTACACCTTCGGAGGCGCTGCAACGGTAGGAGAGAACATCGCTCCCTCCCCTAGAGTCTGCGATCCACGCCGCGCAGGTCGGGAAGGAGCGGAGAAGGGGCCGCACGACCGGGGGATCATCCAGGACTTCTGCCGCTGATTCAGTGGAGACCCGCTGATGGGGGGAAAGCTTCCGTAGTGGGGACCCTATAAATCAGGGGCCTTGGGAGACCAGAGAACAGAACTGATCTGAACCCAGACGGGTGCGTGTGAGTAACAGCCCCTCCCCCCTAACAAAGCCAGTGTGCGCAGCCATCTTGCCCCGAAGGCGGAGAGCTAACACGCCGCTCTTGACCCCCATCTAGTGGCAACAGGCTGTAACTGCAACTGAATTCTACCACCATGAGAAAAAACCGCTCCTCTACCATCCAGCAACTTATAAAAGCCCCAGACCAGAAGGAAAACAATAAAAACACAGAATTAAGTCCTGAGGACTTGGAATTAGGTAAACTAAGTGATAATGAATTCAGAGCAGCTATAATCAAAAAACTCAATGAGGTAGAGAGAAAGATAGAGAAACAAGCCGAGTTCTGGAGTTACTTCACAAAAGAGATTGAAATCATAAAGAAGAGTCAAACAGAATTACTTGAGATGAAAAACACAATGGAGCAGATAAAACAGAACACGGATTCCCTGAATGCCCGTGTAGACAACCTAGAGGAGCAAATCAGCATAATTGAGGACAGACAGGCTGAATGGCACCAGACAGAGGAAGAAAGAGAACTAAGAATTAAAAAAAATGAGGAAAATCTCCGAGAGATAATGGATTCAATGAGGAGTAAGAACATAAGGATCATAGGAATTCCCGAGAATATGGAAAAGGAAAATGGAGCAGAAAGTGTGCTTAACGAAATTATTGAAGAGAACTTCCCAAATCTAGGGATCAACGGAGAAATGTGTGTAGAGGAGAGTTTTAGATCTCCTAGATTTGTCAATGTAAAAAGACCCACCACAAGGCACATAATAGTAAAGTTGGCAAATAGGAATGATAAGGAAGGAATACTCAGGGAAGTAAGAAAAAAAAAGAGAATAACCTATAAAGGAGCCCCTATCAGACTGTCAGCGGATTTCTCTACAGAAACCCTACAAGCTAGGAGAGAATGGAGTGATATATTCAAAGCTTTAAAGGATAAAAACCTTCAGCCAAGAATACTCTATCCAGCAAGAATTTCCTTCAGATATGAGGGAGAAATTAAATCTTTTCCAGACAAACAAAAGTTAGGAATTTGTAACTAAAAGCCCTCCATTACAAGAAATCCTCAAGAAGGCTCTCATACTTGAAAAAAGAAAAAAGGGAGAAAGGGGACACAATCCACAGACTAGGGAGACCGGTGGATAGAACCAGAACAGGATAGCAAATATTCAACTATAGCATTAGGGTAAAAATAAGGAAACTACCAAAACAAGGACGATCTTAGCACTCTAACTACAAATTAATAAGATGAGTTGGAATAAAAAATGAAAATAATTATTTAGGAGGGGAAGAGCAAGGGGTCTAAATCAGTATTGGTTGAGTAAGTAAGAGACCACCAGAGAATAGACTATATTATACACGAGATTCTAAATACAAACTTCAAGGTAGACAATAAAATAAAGTACAGAACAGAGTCACAAATCATAGATAAGGAAAAATCTAAGAAACCCAGCATAAGAAATTGCAGTATTAAATGAGTAGTCTAAAGCACACAGGAAAAGAAACACAGGAAAACAAGATAATGAGCGACAGATTGACAGCGTTAAGTCCACATGCATCAATAATCACTCTCAATGTGAGCGGATTGAACTCTCCAATAAAAAGACACAGAGTGGCAAAATGGATTAAAGAAAAAGATCCAACAATTTGTTGCCTCCAGGAAACACACCTCAGCCCCAAGGACAAACACAGACTCAGGATGAAGGGGTGGAGGACAATACTTCAAGCAAATAGCAAGGAAAAAAAGGCAGGTGTTGCAGTTCTCATATCAGACCAAGTGGATTTCAAAATAAGACAGGTAAAGAGAGACACAGAGGGACAATATATAATGATCAAAGGGCCACTTCATCAAGAAGAAATAACACTTATAAATATCTATGCACCCAACACAGGAGCACCAAGATTCATAAAGCAACTATTAACAGACCTAAAGGAAGATGTTAAAAACAACACAATAATAGTAGGGGACCTCAACACCCCACTCACATCAAGTGACAGATCATCCAGACAGAAAATCAACAAGGAAATAGTGGAGCTGAATGAAAAACTAAAACAATTGGACTTAATAGACATATATAGATCACTCCACCCTGAAGGAGCTGAATACACAGTCTTCTCAAGCGCACATGGAACATTCTCTAGGATAGACCATATGTTGGGAAACAAGGCAAGCCTCTACAAATTTAAAAAAATTGAAATAATAACAAGCATCTTCTCAGATCATAGTGCTATGGGGCTAGAAATTAATTACAAGAAAAAAGCTGAGAAAGGCACAAAGATGTGGAGACTAAACAACACACCACTGAACAAGCAATGGATCATTGAAGAAATTAAAGAAGAATTAAAAAAATACCTGGAAACAAATGAAAATGATAGCATGCCATACCAACTCATATGGGATACAGCAAAAGCTGTATTAAGAGGAAAATTCATCGCAATACAGGCACATCTTAACAAACAAGAAAAATCCCAAATAAGCAACCTTAAAGCACACCTAACTGAACTAGAGAAAAAAGAACAAATGAAGCCCAAAGTCAGCAGAAGGAGAGAAATAATAAAAATCAGAGCAGAAATAAATACTATTGAAATGAAAAAGGCAGTAGAAAGGATCAATGAGACAAAGAGCTGGTTTTTTGAGAAGATAAATAAAATTGACAAACCACTAGCCAGACTTACAAAGAAAAAAAGGGAGAAAGCTCAAATAAACAAAATCAGAAATGAGTGAGGAGAAATAACAACAGACTCTGCAGAAATACAACAGATTATAAGAGAATACTACAAAAAACTATATGCCAACAGAATGGATAACCTAGAGGAAATGGATAAATTCCTGGACTCCTACAATCTCCCAAAGCTCAGTCAAGAAGAGGCAGACAATTTGAACAGACCAATCACAAGGAAAGAGATTGAAACAGCAATCAAAAACATCCCAAAGAATAAAACCCCAGGACCAGATGGCTTTCCTGGGGAATTCTACCAAACTTTCAGAGAGGATTTAATACCTATCCTTTTCAAGCTATTCCAAAAAATTAGGAAAGATGGAACACTTCCTAACACATTCTATGAGGCCAACATCACGCTGATACCAAAACCTGACAAGGACACCACGAAAAAAGAGAACTACAGGCCAATATCACTGATGAACATAGATGCAAAAATTCTAAACAAAATTTTGGCAACCAGAATTCAGCAAGTCATCAAAACAATCATACATCAGGATCAGGTGGGATTCATACCAGGGACACAGGGATGGTTCAACATCCGCAAATCAATCAACGTGATACACCACATCAACAAACTGAGGAATAAAAACCACATGATCATCTCAATAGATGCAGAGAAGGCATTTGACAAGATCCAACAGCCATTTATGATAAAAACTCTGAACAAAATGGGCATAGAAGGAAACTACCTCAACATAATAAAGGCCATATATGACAAACCCATAGCCAACATCATACTCAATGGGCAAAAACTGAACCCCATCCCCCTGAAAACAGGAACGAGACAAGGATGCCCTCTATCACCACTCTTATTTAACATAGTACTGGAGGTCCTGGCCAGAGCAATCAGGCAAGAAAAAGGAATAAAAGGAATCCAAATAGGGAGGGAAGAAGTGAAACTCTCGCTGTTTGCAGACGACATGATCTTATATATAGAAAACCCCAAAGAATCCATTGGAAAACTGTTAGAAGTAATCAACAACTACAGCAAAGTTGCAGGGTATAAAATCAATTTGCATAAATCAGTAGCATTTCTATACTCCAGTAATGAACCAACAGAAAAAGACCTCAAGAATACAATACCATTCACAATCACAACAAAAAGAATAAAATACCTTGGGGTAAATTTAACTAAGGAAGTGAAGGACCTATATAAGGAAAATTACAAGGCCTTTCTGAGAGAATTGGATGACGACATAAGGAGATGGAAAGACATTCCATGTACATGGATTGGAAGAATAAACATAGTTAAAATGTCCATTCTACCTAAAGCAATCTACAGATTCAATGCCATGCCAATCAGAATCCCAATGACATTCTTTACAGAATTAGAGCAAAGAATCCTAAAATTCAGATGGGGCAACAAAAGACCCCGAATTGCTAAAGCAATCCTGAGAAAAAAGAACAAAACGGGAGGCATCACAATCCCTGACTTCAAAACATACTCCAAAGCTACAGTAATCAAAACAGCATGGTACTGGTACAAAAACAAGTGCACAGATCAATGGAACAGAATTGAAAGCCCAGAAATAAAACCACACATCTATGGACAGCTTATCTTTGACAAAGGAGCTGAGGGCATACAATGGAGAAAAGAAAGTCTTTTCAACAAATGGTGCTGGGAAAACTGGAAAGCCACATGTAAAAGAATGAAAATTGACCATTCTTTTTCACCATTCAACAAAATAAACTCAAAATGGATTAAACGCCTAAAGGTGAGACATGAAACCATAAGGCTTCTGGAAGAAAACGTAGGCAGTACACTCTTTGACATCAGTATTAAAAGGATCTTTTCGGACACCATGCCTTCTCAGAGAAGGGAAACAATAGAAAGAATAAACAAATGGGACTTCATCAGATTAAAGAGCTTCTTCAAGGCAAATGAAAACAGGATTGAAACAAAAAAACAACCCACTAACTGGGGAAAAATATTTGCAAGTCATATATCTGCCAAAGGCTTAATATCCTTAATATATAAAGAACTCTCGCAACTCAATCACAAAACATCAAACAACCCAATCAAAAAATGGGCTGGAGACATGAACAGACATCTCTCCAAAGAAGATATACTGATGGCCAATAGGCACATGAAAAGATGCTCATCATCGCTGATCATCAGGGAAATGCAAATCAAAACTACACTAAGATATCACCTTACACCCATTAGAATGACAAAAATATCTAAAACTAATAGCAACAAATGTTGGAGAGGTTGCGGAGAAAAAGGAACCCTCATACACTGCTGGTGGGAACGCAAACTGGTGCAGCCACTATGGAAAACAGTATGGAGATTCCTCAAAAAACTAAACATAGAACTACCATACGATCCAGCCATCCCACTACTGGGTATTTATCCAAAGAGCCTGAAGTCAGCAATCCCAAAAGTCCTGTGCACCCCAATGTTTATTGCAGCACTGTTTACAATAGCCAAGACGTGGAAGCAACCTTAGTGCCCATCAACAGACGAATGGATAAAGAAGATGTGGTACATATATACAATGGAATACTACTCAGCTGCAAAACAGAAGAAAATCATTCCATTTGCAATAACATGGATGGACCTTGAGAGAATTATGTTAAGTGAAATAAGCCAGCAAGAGAAAGATAATCTGTGTATGACTTCACTCATATGAGGAATTTAAAACTATGGACCAAGAACAGTTTAGTGGATACCAGGAGAAAGGTCGGGTGGGGGGTGGGCACAAAGGGTGAAGTGGTGCACCTACAACACGACTGACAAACATTAATGTACAATTGAAATTTCACAAGATTGTAACCTATCAATAACTCAATTAAGAAAAAAAAAAGAAAACACTTGCGACAAGGAATGTCCAAAACCTTAAAATTATTTACATAAAACAAGCAATTAGAAGTCAAAAAGGAAAAAGAACACCCAATTCAAAGATAGACTACGAAAAGAGGCAAATTCATAAAATAGCCACCAAATGAATAAAAACAGATCATTCTTCTTGTTAACTTTTTAAAAAACTATGGATAAATACTCAGTAGTGAAATAACTGGATCATACGGTATTTCTATTTTTAATTTTTTGTGAAATTTCCACACTGTTATCTATAGTGGCTGCACCTGTTTGCATTCCCACTGGCAGTGTATGAGGTTTCCCTTTTCTCCACATCCTCTCGAACACTTGTTATTTCTTTTTTTATTATTGCAGTAACGTTGGTTTATAACATTATATAAATTTCAGAAGCACATCATAATATATTTCAAATTCTGTGTAGATTACGTCATGTTCACCACCCAAAGACTAATTACAATCCATCCCTAATCACCCCTTTTGCCCTCCTCCCTCCCCACTTCCCTACTTCCCCTCTGGTAACCACTAATCCAATCTCTGTTGTTACGTGTTTGTTTGTCATTGTTTTTATCTTCTACTTGTGAGTGAAATCATATGGTATTTGACTTTCTCCCTCTGACTTATTTCACTTAGCATAATACCCTCAAGGTCCATCCATGTTATCAGAAATGGCTGGATTTCATCATGTCCTGTGGCTGAGCAGTATTCCATTGTGTATATATACCCCATCTTGTTTATCCATTCATCCCTTGATGGGCACCTAGGTTGCTTCCAAGTCTTGGCTATTGTGCATACTGGTGTGATGAACATAGGGGTGAACGTATCTTTATGCATTTGTGTTTTCAAGTTCTTCAGATAAATACCAGCAGTGGAACAGCTGGATCGTATGGGAGATCTATTCTTAATTTTCTGAGGATACTCCATACTGCTTTCCATAGTGGCTGCACCAGTTTGCACTCCCAGCAGCAGTGTATGAGGGTTTCTTTTCTCCACATCCTGTCCAACACTTACTGTTTCCTGTCTTATTAATTATAGCCATTCTGAGGGAGTGAGATGATATCTCATTGTAGTTTTGATTTGCATTTCCCCAATAATTAGTGATGTTGAACATCTTTTCATGTGCCTATTGGCCGTGTGTATATCTTCTTTTGAAAAATTTCTGTTCATGTCCTCTGCCCATTTTTTGATCGGGTTGTTTGTTTCTTTTGTTGAATTGTATGAATTCTTTATATATTTTGGAAATTAACTCCTTGTTGGATGCATGATTTGCAAATATTTTCTCCCAGTTGGTGGGTTGTCTTTTCATTTTGTTGCTGGTTTCCTTTGCCATGCAGAAGCTTTTTACTTTGATGTAGTCTCATTGGTTTATTTTTTCTTTTGTATCCCTTGCCTGAGTAGACATGGTATTTGAAAAGATACTGCTAAGACCAGTGTCAGAGTGTACTGCCTATATTTTCTTCTAAGAGTTTTATGTTTTCAGGTCTTATGTTCAACACTTTAATCTATTTTGAGTTAATTTTTGTGTTTGGTGTAAGACTACTGGGTATTTATCCAAAGAACAGAAATCAATAATTCAAAAAGATGTGCACACCCTTGTGTTCATCACAGCATTATTCACAATAGCCAAGACATGGAAACAACCCAAGTGCCCATCAATGGATAAATGGATAAAGAAGATGTAATGTATATATTTACAATGGAATACTACTCAGCCATGAAAAGGACAAAACTGTGCCATTCGTGACAACATAGATGGACCTCGAGGTTATTATCTTAAGTGAAATAAGTCAGACAGAGAAAGATGAGTACCATATGATTTTACTCATATGTGGAAGATATACAAACCAACACATAAGTAAGGAGAACAGATTAGTGGTTACCAGAAGAGAAACGGTGGGGGAAGGGCAAAAGGGGTAAAAGGATATATATATATGGTGATGGATAAAAACTGAACTGTTGGTGGTGAACATGATGCAGCCTGTACAGAAACTAAAATATAGTAATGTACACCTAAAGTTTAAGCAATGTTATAAGCCAATATGAACTCAATAAAATAGTTTAAAAAAAATCTATATACTTATCATTTCCCTTTTTGTTTTTGCTTATCAAATTCTGTTTCACATTTAAAAGATTATCACTCGATCGTAATACAAAATTTATGATTCTGTGCTACATTTTCTTTTCACAATTTTTTCCTGTAAATTTTTGTTCTAGTTTAGTAAATAAAGAAATTCTAAAAATCTTGAAAAACAGAAATTGTAAACATTCCAAAATGCTCCCCTATCTGTTTATGTAACGTACAAAGATATTCATTTCTAGAGACTCTTTGCAGTGGTTCCATTTGAGTTACAGTGTTTTTCCCAGTTTCATGAGTTAGAAGCCTCCCTGCACGTGTTTTCTTTGTTGTGCCTGCTGTCACCTTGAGAGACCCAATAGAGATGTGGCTACCTGCACTAGAGACACCATCCTGTGGAGCTTCATCAGGCCCCGTCTGCCCCTGGGATGCCAATAGCCACCAAAGTTTTAAGGTCAGTGTCTATGTCTGGGTGTATCCCTTTCTAAGCCCCAGCACTCACAATTAGGGGGCATTTCCATGAGACTCACTAAAGACAAGGAGTGTTGCACACATGCACGTAGAGCCTTTCTGCTTCTTTCCAAGCACCCATTGATTTCTCTATCAGAGAGAGGATGTCAAACGGCTCAGCTCCTTTGAAATAATTTTCAGAAGTCTGACTGTCCTGGCGGTTTTCCGCATAGGGCTCCTGTCTTTGCTCTGCAGTATTTTTCTTTTCAAACCTGTCCTGTATAATTATTTACTTGCTTACTTGTGCTGATGTTTTTAACATATCTTCAAATGTGTCAGGAGTAGAGAATGCCTTTACTTTGTGTTTTTTGATTGGTGATATTATTTTTTGTCTACCCCACTTTCTATTCACTTATATAATGTTCAGATCTTCTCAGATCTGCAGCTAGATGGCAGGTTGATATACACAGATTTTATTCTGATCCTGTGGCTTTCCTTCAGTGAAGACAGCTGGTCCCAGGTCCATTCTTATCTGAGCCCCACTGTTTGGCTCTCTGACTCTTCCAGCAGATGGAGTACATGAAAAAACACTGCCACTAGGATGTCGTGTCTTTGTGCTGTCCCTTTCTCCCTCTGTCTCCACCTATGGCCTTTTCTTTCAGGATTCAAGTTTCCCACCCTCCGTCAGTCACCCACATCCCCTCCAAGTGTTTTCTAGAATGTAGAGGAAGAGAGACAACATGGAGAGAAAGAATGGCGTTCACAAAGCAGAATCCCCAGAGCAGAGTCCTAATTCTCAGACATCACTGCACATTGAGATCACCAAGCTAGTTGGTTAAATGAGCGTTCCTTGCAGATATTCGATTTTGTAGGACTGGAGAGCATCTAGGTAGTTTGCATTTTTAACAAAGATCTCAGGATTTGCTGATTCTTACTGACCATTGACCACACAATTTGGAAATCATTACCAAAAAAACTGAGAGTTAGCTGAAAATTTATGGATCTCCAGGCAAGCAGTAAAGATGATAATTCATTGATATTTCAATGTGCCAATTTCATATTTTAGCGAAACTATGCAAAGAGACCACAACTTATGAGTCTTAAACTCATTACATCAATCATATAATTATTTTTTCTCCTTTAAGTATTGTCATGTTTGGTCTAAACTTAATTTTAAAACAAAAGTTTTCCTTTGGCAGGCAAGTGGGGGTTGTCCTGCGAGTTTTAGTGTTGTTCTGGATTTTGTAGTATATTCGGAGGAAATGGTGAGAGTCTGATTTAGGGCTGGTATGCGTACTGTGTTTGCAGAATAAGTAAAGTCCAAGTGTGCTCTTAGCTGTTCTAGAAGAGGAAAGTGTCTATGTCACATTTGACAATAAAGAGATGAATGTCATTCACGTTAATAAATGGAAATTTGAATTTCTCAAATTATATCGGCATCGGAGAAAAGGGGAAAGATTTGTTAAGCTTCTGCAGATACATAAGAGAAACTTCAATCCACAGACCAACATATAAACCATGGAGTAAAAAATCATTATAACTAATATACATTGTGTGAGAAATTACTGATCCAACATGGACGGGAGCATAGCAGACAATACATTCCTGAGACAGGAGGAGAAATGCAATAACTATCTTTCAACCTTCCTGGCATCATGTGACAAAGTGAAATACCTGTTTGCCATTTTCCAGCTCTGGCTAGATAGCTTAAACGACAAAACAGTATCTTATAGGCAACCTGAGCTCTTTAAGAACATGCAGAAGGTAAACACGACAAATTATCAAAATTATTTGTTTTCTAAGAATAGGCTGCTTTGAAGAAAAGTCAAGGGCTTAAAAGCTTTGATGATGATGAGATGGCAATGATTATGTGCATAAGAGAAACATTTATTAAATCACACGTGCCAATGAAGGTTGTGAATAGCTTCCGTCAAAGTAGCACGAGGCTGCTCTTATTAAAGGTAATGAGGTGTAGTCAGTTGAAAATATGTCCTACTTCAAAATGCCTATAAAATGCAAACTAGACTAAGTCCACTGAGTTCTGCTAATAACTAGCGAAAAGCGTCTTATTCTGAAGTCCTTCAAAAACAAATTATTCAAAGCGTCTACCAGGTGTTGTGGAAGGCAGGAACAGAGGAAGTCTGGCCTGGGGTTGTTTCCAAGCCACCTTTAGGAATACTCCAGAGCTTCTGGAAGTGGCTTATCAGTACACATTTGAATGTTTTAATTATACACTTCAAAAAATACTTCAGAGTCATTTGACTAAAAGCGCAATTTGTGTGTTACATTTTAGTACTTAAATCAACTATGAAATAGCATTTTAAATTAAAATCCAATACACTTTGCATTCACTCTGTTCAAGAAAATTGAAGCTAATTATAACTCTCAAATTAAGCAAGACTGGGGGAGCTAACAATGCAATCTTTAGAGCATTATAGGTTATTAGATGTGAAAAGATCTATACTCATACTCAAGAAAAAACTGCCAAAAATGCAAAAGATAAGGTAGGGGGAGAAAGGTGGTGGAAATACATATTTTGAGTGTTTGGTGGAATAAACTTCCATGCTTTTACATGCAAATCGATTGTCTAACTGCCCTCTTTTCAAAGGTCGCTTTTCTCTAGTTCCCTGAGAAAAAGGGGATTGATTTTCCACGCAGCTGCTCCTCAGTCCATGACTCAGAATGCATCTCTGATTTTTAAACCTAGGCTCCCAGGAAGTGCTGCTGATCAATACTTGGAACTTGGGAATTTTATCCTCACTTGAAATCATGCTGCTCTCATAGTTTTAACCCCAGCGGTGAAGTGATGCAAGGAGACTATGCCTCCTTCTATTGACTTCTCCCTTAATTTCACTTAACTCCAGTATTGAACAACCATTGTTTCAAACAGGCTCTGTACTTATTGCTGATTTGTCCCCTTCATTAGAAGGTAATCCCAAACGATCTTCCAAAAGTGCTATACAGTTTATGCTCCACCCAGAAATGTTTAAGATTTTTCTCATTCCTGCTTCCTTGTTAACACTTCATATTATCAACATTTAAATTTTTGTGAATGTAGTGGGAGTTTAGCATATTTTACTCTGTTAGTGTTTAATGTGCCTTAATATCATTGATGCATATTTTATTACTCCTGACAATTCAAATTCTATTATTAATTTTTTCATTGGAGTTTTTCTTATATTTTGGATACAAGTCCTTTGATCCTTTGCCGCCTATAAATGTTACACACACATGCGCACACACATAGAAACACATGTTTTGTCCCAGTTAGATGCTTGCCTTTAATATCTTTTTAAGAAAACACATTGGGGCTGACCCAGTGGCATAGTGGCTAGGTTTGCATGCTCTGCCTCAGCAGCTTGGGGTTTGTGGGTTCAGATCCCTAGCAATGACCTACATGCCACTCATCAAGCCATGCTGTGGCAGGTGTCCCAGATATAAAACAGAGGAAGATTGGCACAGATGTTAGCTCAGGGCCAATCTTCCTCACCAAAAAAACAAACAAAAAAAAGACAACACATTGTTGAAGTATAATTAACATGTAAAAAGCTATACATGTTTAATATATACAACTCAAAAGAAAGTTATTTTCCTTTTGTGTACATCAGCTGTTTTACAAATTAAAAAATGCATTTCTTTCCTCTTAGAATTTAACCATAAATTGTGAAAATGCTTACTTATGCTTTCGCAAACACATTTCAATTTTATGCAGCACCTCTGTTCTCTGGCCAGATTAGCCACTCCCCTTCTTGACTATTTCATTTTTCATGTTATTATAAGTTAGAATATTGATTTCATTTTTACAAGAAAAAATATAACTCTCAGATTCATTACAAAATTGGATTTACCAACCTATTTTTTATGAGTCAATTATCTAGCTCATTCTTGCTTCTTTCTTCCCGCCATTTTCTCATCAGCTCCTTGTTCATTCTTGCTGACATCCTTCAGAGTTGTTTCTGAGAGTGTCTTTGGGCAGGAGTTTTGACTTATATCTTCCGTGGTCCCTTGAGTGCTAGTGGACGTAGGTATAGATTTCTGGGTTGGCAGTTATTGTCACTCAGCACTTCGATAGTTTTATTGGATTAACACCTGACATCTGTAGTTACTGCAAGAAGCCTTTCATTGATAACCTGGCTTTTTTCTCTGGATGCTTTTAAGTTTTTCTCTTTAACCGTGATATTTCACAACATTGCTACCTTACTTCTGGTTGCATGCTTATTTATATTTAAACTGGTTTGCTTTATGTGTGCTTTCCAACTCAGTGTATATCTTTCTTCAATTTAGCAAATTTTACAGCCATTTCTCTTAAAATTTGTCCTCTGTTATTTCTTCTCTTAATTACTCTGGAGATTTCACTCTGTTTCATGCTGTTTTACTTTGCTTTGATATTTTTCATCTCTTTCTCTTTGTTCTGTCTTGAAGCACAAAACTTACATCTTATATTATTAGTTTTCTCTGCACATTTGTTTCTGCTTTTCATTATTAATCTATTGGTCTTGTTTTCTAACTGTGAGTCTGTCATTTATCTCTTGAAGGAATTTGAAACATAATTATTATAATGCCCTTTTCAGATTCCTCTGTTATTTCTACTTGTTGGGGTATGAATTCTCTAACTTACTGAACTTTTTTACTATTTTCATGAGATTAATTCTTCACATATGCTTTGAGAAATGTTTGCTAACTTTTCTTGAATGGGATATGATTCTTTGTTATTGCCACTATATCTTTACATTCCTCTCATCTGATCCTCTATCCTTACCGGTTCACAAACAGATCTCACGTTAGTGATTCAGGATCTCAACATTCAGGATGTACCTGAGCCCACAGTCTTATTAGGCCAGGTAGTAGTTGAGTGGCTATCATCTGTTTCTCCCTACCTGCAACAGGATTTCAGCAACTGCTATGATACTTGGCATAGGTGTATTTCTTTTTTTTGCCCCTTTCATCTTCTGTTCCTGCATGTGGAGCTTCATCTAAGACCCAAGTTTGTGTAGAGTTTGTCTCATGACCTCTCTACAGAGCTGCCTCTATGTAACTCTAATTCAATTTGGTCTGTAGCTTCAAACTTAATTGACAAGTTTTATTTTCAGCAGGGTGATAAGTCCATGAAGTTATCTATGTGTTTTTAATAGTTGTTACTGCAACTCATCCATGATTGTGATATGTTTGGAATGAAAACAGAGTGATTATTTGGAAGAATCCCAGGCTGAATCCATGGGACAATCTGACTACAGATCTTATAATTTCTTTCTTAAATATTAAAACTTTTTTCTATACGGAATTTAATTTAAAATAAAGCCTGAGTTTGGGATACAGATTTATATCTTTCCCAAAACAATTTAATGAACAATTCATCTTTTTTTCTTTAATCACTTGAAATCCTACCTTTATCATACAATTCATCTACATATTCTTTTGATTAATGTGTTTATTTCTGTAATAGTACCACTCTGTGTTGATAACTGAAATTTACTAAGAACTGTAATTATCTGAGAGAGCGAATATTTCCTTGGCTTTTTTTTTTTTTTTTAGTAAATCTCCTGGCTATCTCAAACATTTAGTTCTTCCAGAACAACGTTAATAATTTTCAATAAATAATAATTAAACAATTGAAATAATTCAACTGAAATTTTGTTCTGATTGCCTTACATTTAAAGAGAATTACATATAGACAGCATCAGTCTTCTAATAGTCTTCACTGTTTTTGAGATCCCCAGCTTTACAAGCATGTTAGCTATAAACACTGATATTACATTTTCTCATGTATCGACATTGACACTTTGTTCCAATACCTTCTTTATATATAATGGCTAACATTTTAAGAACAACATTAAATAAAGAAGACTTCTAGTATTTTTGCAGATAAACATAGTAATTGACTTGTTATTTTACAGACACATACAGAAGAAGAGAAAGAGAACATTTAATGCATTGGTGTCTGTATGTACTGTGTGTGTGTATCTATTTATGTTATACGGGCAGATAGATGATAGAGAGAGAGAGATAAAATTATCATAGAAAAATACATGGAACAATACAATAATCACCTAAGTACACAATACCTAATAAATCTCTAGTTACCTAGAAACCTCAAATGCATCACTTCCTTTGTGTCTCTGAGAAACAACTACTACCCTAAATCTGGTGAATTGTCCACGTGTATTTTCTTACTCTCCTAATATATATGAATCCCTCTAAGCAATATATAATATTGCTATGTGTTTAAAAGTTTTTATAATTTCTTTTATGTTCAACATACTTTTATGCTTCCTGCTTAATTTATAAGATGTTATATTTATAAGAATCATCCTTGTTGGCACGTGTAGTTTGGGTTCTTTTGTTTTCAGTCTTGTATAACATTCTGTCGCATGAATATGCCACATTTTGTGGATGAAAGTGATGTTGTATGTACATTTTTGTTAAGTTCATAATGCTGCTAGAACTTTTTGGTATATATTCCTTGTAAAAATGTATGAAAATCTTTTATATAACCTAGTGGTGTACTGGAACTGTTTGGCACAAGCTTGAGAGAGCCAATCGGATGCCTCTCTTCCAATTCCACATTCGGTGATGTTACTTTAGTAGCTTGAAACTGGTGATGGCATATTTACACAAAAGAAATTATCAAACACTACCAATCATACACCTCCACTCCTTCCAGAGAGCTGTTTGTTCACCACTTATCAGTACATCCCTGGTTATATAGCCAGGAGTGAAATTTCTAACTAGATGCATGTCAAGAGGTTTCTAAAATCATGAAACCAATTATACTACATCAAACAGCTTTTGAAAGTTTCCATTGTTCTATATTCTCAACAATACATGGTATTGTCATACTTCAAAATTTTTCAATAAATATTGATTAACTTTTACTTCCTTAGATACAAATGAAGGTGTGCCTTATTCACATGTATTTATTAGCCATTAAGGTTTGGTATTCTATGAACTGTCTTTTGCTTATTGACTTCCAGAAGATTTTATATATTCTGGGATGTGCCTCTTCCTGGATAGCTACTTATTAATCCATCCATCTTTTTAGCTACCTCTCTGCCTATCTATTGCCCATAATTTTTCCCACCATGTGCCTTTTATTTTCAATAACTTCACTGATTTTGTTCAAAATAAATGTTAATATTAACATAATCAAATTTATCAGTCTTTCTTTTATGCTTCACTTTCTTTAAGTAATTTTATTGGGATTAGAATGGTTTACAACATTGTCAGTTTCAGGTGTACATTATTGTTTATCAATTCCTGAATACACTTCATGCTCACCCCCAGTAGCCTAATTTTTATCCATCACCATACATATGTGCCCCTTTTTCCCTTTTGCTGACCCCCTGACCCTATTCCCCTCGGGTAACCACTAATCTAATCTCTTTACCCATGTATTTGTTATCTTCCACATATGAATGAAATCATGCAGTATTTGTCTTTCTCTGTCTGGCTTATTTTGCTTAACATGCCCTCAAGGTCCATTCATGTTGTTGCAAATGGGACAATTTTGGTTTTTTTTATGGCTGAGTAGTATTCCAGCATATATATATATATATATATATATATATATATACATATACATATATATATATACTACATCTTCTTTATGCATTCGTCTGTTCAAGGGCACTTTGGTTGCTTCCACATCTTGGCTATTGTGAATAATGCTGCAATAAACATAAGGATGCATAAATCTCTTTGGATCATTGATTTCAAGTTCTTTGGATAAATATCCAGTAGTGGGATAGCTGATCGTATGGTATTTCTATTACTAATCTTTTCTGAAATCTCCAAAATATTTTCCACAATAGCTGCACCAGTTTGCATTCCCACCAGCAGTGCATGTGTGTTCACTTTTCTCCACATGCTCTCCAATATTTGTTATTTTTTTTCTTGGTAATTATAGCCATTCTGAGCAGTTTAACATGATATCTCATGGTAGTTTTGATTTGCATTTCCCTAATAATTAGTGAGGTTGAGCATTGTTTCAGGTATCTGTTGGCCATCTGTATATCTTCCTTGGAAAAATGTCTGTTCATGTCCTCTGTCCAATTTTTGTTCTGGTTTTTTGTTGTTGTTGTTGTTGAGTTGTTTGAGTTCTTTATTTATTTTGGAGATCAACCCCTTGTCTGACACATGATTTGCAAATATTTTCTCCCAGTTGGTGGGTTCTCTTTCCATTTCATTCATGATTTCCTTTGCTTTTCAGAAGTTTTTCAGTATGATGTATTCCCATTTGCTAACTTTTTCTTTTGTTCTCTTGCCCGAGTAGGCATGGTATTCAAAAAGATGTTGCTAAGACCAATTTCAGAGAGTGTGCTGCCTATATTTTCTTCTAGGAGTTTTATCGTTTCAAGTCTTACATTCAAATCTTTAATTCATTTTGAGTTACTTTTTGCATATGGTGCAAGATAATGGTCTACTTTCATTCTTTAGCATGTGTCTGTCCAATTTTCCCAACTCCATTTATTGAAGAGACTTTACTTTCTCCACTGTATGTTCTTGGCTCCTATGGCAAAGATTAACTGTCCATAGATGTGTAGTTTTGTTTCTGGGCTTTCAATTCTGATCCATTGATCTGTTTGTCCTTTTTTGTGCCAGTACCATGTTGTTTGATTGCCATATCTTTGTAGTATGTTTTGAAGTCAGGGATTGTGATGCCTCCAGCTTTGTTCTTTTTTCTCTGGATTGCTTTGGCTATTCAGGGTCTTTTGTTATTCTATTTAAATTTTTGGATTTTTTGTTCTATTTCTGTGAAGAATGTCATTGGGATTCTGATTGGGATTGCATTGAATCTGTAGATTTCTTTAGGTAGTATGGACATTTTATCCTTGCTACTCTTCTGACCTATGAACATGGAATATCTTTCCATTTCTTTGTCTTCTTCAATTTCTTTCAAAAATGTCTTATAATTTTCAGTGTACAGGTCTTTCACCTCTTCGGTTAACTTTTCTTAGTTTCATTAATCCTTTTTACTCTTTTGTTAGTCTCTATTTCATTTATTTCTGCTCTGGTTTTTATTATTTCCCTCCTTCTGCTGACTTGGGGCTTTGTTTGTTCTTTTTCTAGCTCTGTTAGGTGCATTTTAAGGTTACATATTTCAGATTTTTCTTGCTTGTTGAGCTGGGCCTGAATTGCTATTAACTTCTCCCTTATGACCACTTTTGCTGCATCCTATAAGAGCTGGTATGTTATGTTTTCATTTTCATTTGTCTTCGGGTATTTTTTAATTTTCCCTTTTATTTTTTTCAATGATCCATTGGTTGTTCAATATCATGTTGTTAGTCTCCACATATTTCTGACTTTTCTAGTTTTTTTTCTTGTGGTTGATTTCTAGCTTCATAGCATTGTGGTCAGAAAAGATGATTGGGATGATTTCAATCTTCTTAAATTGAGGCTTGCCTTGTTTCCCACCATACAGTCTATCTTTGAGAATGATCCATGTGCACTTGAGAAGAATGCATATTCTGCTGTTTTTGGATGGAATGTTCTCTACATATCTATTAAGTCCACCTGATCCAGTGTTTTATTTAAATCTACTATTTCCTTGTTGACTTGTTGTCTGGATCATCTGTCCATTGATGTGAGTGAGGTGTTGAGGTACACTACTATTATTGTGTTTCTGTTAATTTCTCCCGTTAGCTCTGTTAATAATTGATTTATGCACTTTAGTGCCCCTGTTTCAGGTACAATATATTAATAAGTGCTATGTCCTCTTGGTGGAATGTCCCTTTTATCTTTATACACTGCCACTCTTTTTTAACTTAAAGTATGCTTTATCTGATAAAAGTATAGCAACACTTGTTTTCTTTTGTGGGCCATTAGGTTGGAGTATTGTCTTCCATCCTTTCACTCTAAGCCTATGCTTATTTTTGGAGCTGAGATGCATTTCTTGGAGGCAGCATATTTTTGAGTCTTTATTTTGAATCTATCTAACTACTCTAGGTCTTTTGATTGGAGAATTCAGTCCATTTACATTTAGAGTGATTGTTGATCTTTGAAGGCTTAATGCTGCCATTTTGTCTCCTGTTTTCTGGTGGTTCTATGTTTCCATTGTTTCTCTTCCTTTGTATTTTTGACTGCTATTTCATTTTGGTGGTTTTATGAGGGAGATTTCTCAGTTTTCTCTCTTTTTGTGAATTGTGGTTCTGCTCTGATTTTTGTTTAGTGGTTACCATGAGGATTGTATGAAAGATATTGGAAAGGAGATAGTCCATTTTCTCATAGCCTCTTATCTCCATTAACCTAAGCAGATTCCTTCTCTTTCCTCTCCCCTTCTGAGTAATTGCTGTTATCAATTGTTCTGTTTTTTTTGTGTTTTTTTGAGGAAGATTAGCCCTGAGCTAACTACTGCCATCCTCCTCTTTTTGCTGAGGATGCCTGGCCCTGAGCTAACATCCGTGCCCACTTTCCTCCACTTTATATGTGGGATGCTTACCACAGCATGGCATGCCACATGGTTCCATGCCCGCACCCGGGATCCCAACCGGTGAACCCCGGGCCGCTGAGAAGCAGAACTTGCACACTTAACCACTGTGCCACCAGGCTGGCCCCTCAATTGTTCTGTTTTTAATTTTCTGAGTTTGTGGCTATATTGAAGTGTTTATCATTACCTTTGTTGCTTTCTTTCCCTTTCTCTTTTAAGTGTAATTGAGTCTTTGCCTCCTTGTTCTGGTAGAGAGCTGCAGGTGTCTGATAATGTCTGTCTATTTATCTCCTCGCTCAGAGGTTTGTAGACCTTTGTCTTTTTATTACTGGTGTGAGGGCATCTTTAATTATTTCCTGTGGGGGAGGTCCAGTGGTGATGAACTCCCTCAGCTTTGTTTATCTGAGAAAGCTTTTATTTCTCCATCCTATCTGAAGGAAAGTTTCACTGGATAGAGTATTCTTGGCTGAAAGTCTTTGTCTTTCAGTATTTTGAATATTTCATTGCATTGTCTCTTAGCCTGTAGGGTTTCTGCTGAGAAATCCACTGAAAGCCTTATAGAGTTTCCTTTGTAGGATATTTTCTTCTGCCTTGCTGCTCCTAATATTTTTTTTCTTTATCACTAACTTTTGCCATTCTTACTATTATATGCCTTGGAGAAGGTCTTATAGCATTGATGAAGTTGGGTATTCTATTAGCTTCATTTATTTGTAAATCCTGAATTATCCCAAGGTTTGAGAAGTTCTATGCAATTGTTTATTTGAGCAAGCTCTCTTATCCCTTCTCCCTCTCTTCTCACTCTGGAATACCTATAATCCTTATGTTGCTTTTCCTAATTGAATCAGATATTTTTTGAATAATTCCTTTTTTTTTTTTAAAGATTTTATTTTTTCCTTTTTCTCCCCAACGCCCCCCGGTACATAGTTGTGTATTCTTCGTTGTGGGTCCTTCTAGTTGTGGCATGTGGGATGCTGCCTCAGCGTGGTCTGATGAGCAGTGCCATGTCCGTGCCCAGGATTCGAACCAACGAAACACTGGGCCGCCTGCAGCGGAGCGCGTGAACTTAACCACTCGGCCACGGGGCCAGCCCCTAATTCCTTTATTTTTTAAAAATCTTAGTTCTGTCTCCTCATCCATCTGTATATTTTCTACATTTTTATCCTCTAGAAAACTATTTCTTTCCTCCATAAGATCCGTTCTATTTCTTAACGATTCTAGATTATTTTTTATTTCATAAACTGTATTTTTCATATCCAGAATTTCTGCTTGATATTTTTTAACAGTTTCAATCTCTTTAGTGAAGAGATTCATTTCATTGCTGAGCTCCTTGAATTGTCTTTCCGTGTCTTCTTGCAAGTCATTAAGTTTCTTTATGACAGCTATTTTGAATTCCCTGTCATTTAGATTGTAGATTTCTGTGTCTTCAGTGTTGGTTTCTGGGGAATTTTCATTTTTCCTCTGGTCTGAATTGTTGCTGCAGTTTCTCATGATCCTTGAGGAGCTATTCTTTTGTTGGGACATTTGTGGTATTCCTAGAATGCAGATTCCATCTGTTACCATTAGGGGGAAGCAGGAGCAGAGTTTCTGGCCCCATCCTGTCTACTCAACGCTGTGGGATACTATGGGTGCTTGCCCCAGCCTGGGGTGTATTCTGGTGCTTGTGTGGACTGTGCAAGGCTGGTGGGTCTTCCCTGCTGGACAGAGCTAGGACAACTCTTTGGTGCCTCACAGGCACTATGAACTCCCCCTCCCTACCAGGAAAGTAATCACCAGAGGGCTAAAAGCTGTTGCTGCCTCTTCCCACAGCCACCAGTACACATTCCCTGTTTTGGGGTTCAGCAGCACGATGAGTGGTCAGGTGCATGGTGCCTGGGCTGTCTTTGCACCAGCACATAGATCTGCTGCTGTCTCTGTTTACAGTCTATGAGGCCACTGTGCTTGGCAGGCAGGGCTTCCTCACTAGAACCCAGGCTAGGGCCACTCCTTGGCACTGCAGGAGCACAGTGAACTCCCTCTCCCCACCAGGAAGGTGGACTGGAATGGGCTCAAGGCTGCTGTGCCTCTTCCCACAGCCATTCAGGACACTTTCTCTCTTTCAGGGCTCAGCAGCACTATGAGTGCTTGCTCTGGCCTGGGGCATGCTTGCACCAGTGCATAGATCAGCTGTGGTCTCTGTTTACACTCTGCTGGGCTGTTATGCTTGGTGGGCGTGGCTTCCTCGCTGGGCCCCAGGCTGTGGCTGCTCCTTGGCGGTACAGGGGTAAGGTGAGCTCCCCCTCCTCGCTAGGTGAGTGAGAGCAATCATGAGGTTAGGCAAGGATTACCACTGCCTCCTCCTAGGGTCACCCGGGTGCGTGTTCCCACTTTCAGGGCACTTGTGCGCCAGGCTAGAAAGTATTCCTCTGCGTGCACAGGGCTACCAATGGAGAGTAGGGAGTGCTTACCTATCTCTGCCACTTCCTGCAGGGTCAGTCCATTCACCCTCAGTTGTATAGCTGTGCCTGTCTCTTAGGCATTCTGTTGTGCCGTGTGGGCTTTCTCCATTGGTCAGTGAATGTCTATTTAGTTGTAAGTCAAAAGGGGGAGAGACAAAGAGAACAGCTCACTCCACCATGTTGCTGACATCAATCTAAATGATTCACTTTTGAGGGCTTGCTTTTTGCAGAAAGCTCTCTGTGCTTTATGATGTAAAGATACGCCATTATATTTTCATCTAAAAGTTTCAAAAATAGCTTTCCATCGTGTGTCTTTAATACATCTTCATCTAGTTTAGTATGTGATATGAGGAAGGAATTATCCATATTTCTTCAGATATTTAACTAATTTTGGCAAAATTATTTCTCAAATAATTTCTTTTTCTCCTGTTAGTCTACAATGATAGCTGTCATATATAAAACATATATGTATATACATTTTTATGATATTGAGATTTCTTATCCATAAAATAGTCCTTTCAAACTTCTTTTAATAAAGTTTTAGAATTTTCTCATAAAGATCATGAACACATTTTTGACAAAGACATCAAAATTAGCATTTGATGCTGACTATAAAAATTATTTCTGGGCTGGCCTGGTGGCACAGCAGTTAAGTTCGCACATTCCGCTTCGGTGGCTCGGAGTTCCCCTGGGTTTGGATCCCGGGTGCAGACATGGCACCGCTTCGCACGCCATGCTGTGGTAGACATCCCACATATAAAGTAGAGGAAGGTTGTCATGGATGTTAGCTCAGGGCCAGTCTTCCTCAGCAAAAATAGAGGAGGATTGGCAGCAGTTAGCTCAGGGCTAATCTTCCTAAAAAAAATATATATTTCCATGTGAGATTATTTTTTCATTTACAAATGTAGCTACTTGCAATATGTATATATAACTAATATGTATGTCATGAATAAAATACATAAAAGAGATGCATATGACTTCCATTTTGTAATCCAAAATAGAAAACTCAAATCTTCTTGACCAAAGATGGAAGACTACAATTAATTTATCAACCAAAAAGTGATGGACTATAACAGTGATTGACTATGACAACTGGAAAAATTTATTTCTATAGTTACCTTATTTTACATAGATAACAAAGAGTGTTTTTACAGTCATGATACCTATTAAAATTATCTATCCCACAAACACCATCAAAAGCAAAGGTCTTTGAAACTTTTTAGATAAACTTTAGATCCTTAGGTAGGAAGTAAATGTTACTGCTATTTTTAAATAAGTCATGAAATTATAAATGTCAGTGATATTTTTTTATGTGTTTTGGTTCAGTAAATGAGATCACCACAAAAAGCTGTGGGAGAAGAACTTGCTTACTTTTTAGTGTAACACAAAGTAATGAAATATATACGCAGAAACAGACAAATTTCACATATATTAACTGAGTTGAGAGAATTGTAGAAACTAGAAAATATGAAAGAAATATTTGCAAATTGTCTGAAATTCTTAAAAAGAATCCAAATTTAGTGGTTATGTAATAAGAAACTAAAAGATACGTCTTCTAGATTACCCAAAACCAATTTTTTCCTCTGCTTTTTTGAAGTGGAAGAGACCATCAATCGAATTTTAAGCACAATTCTGGATTATTTGAAGTTATGAGTATATAACAAATATTTAAGAACAGAATTTAATTCCTAAATATTATAATATGCTGTTGTGATTGGCTGAATATAACAATAGGCAATCCTATCCCCTAGAAGAATGAGGGTGAGAGTTGAAGTAGATATAAACATCTGATAAGAAATGCAAATAGAGGTGAATCAAACTGATGGTGTATCTAGTTCTGGAATTTCATGATTTTAAAGGAAATAATTTAAGAATGTGACATTTTAGCATGTTTTTTAAGAAATGAAGAAGAATATAATATGTAAGTAAATTGGGAGCAATTTCCACTACTGAAGCAAGGGAGAGAACAATCTGCTAAAAGCTGTGAAATTGAACAAGAATGTTCTCCGATTGCACAAGGTGAAAAGAACTGAAATGACATCATTCTGCAGTTTCAGTTCTCTACTGTACTCCAGAATATTATCTAATGGCCTACCTGGCATCTCAGTTGAATGAGTAATAATTATCCCAAATTATGATGTACAAATACAGCTCCTGGTCTCTCACATTCTGACCCATTTAACCCAAATGTTCTTTATCTTAGGACCTAGCTGTCAAGCCAACAACCCAGGGGTAGTTCTTGATTTCATTACTTCCCTTGACACCTCTTACCTACCATGTACCTTCTATTATTTATTTTTGCTGGCTCATCAAAATATGAGTCTGAAACTATAATAAAATTACCGATAAACTGATTTTGAAGTTAAAAAATGACAATTTTATTTGATTAAACCTCTTATGTCTAATCCATCCAATTTTGTGTTCTCAGCTACCACCATTATCTTTCATCTGGACAATTGCAGTGGCCTCCCAACTGGCCTGTCTGTGTCCAGTTATAGTCTCTCTTCTAGAAAGTCTCAAATTAATTGTTTAATGTAAGCCACTCATGTCACAGTTTTCCTTTAAAACTTCCATTTTTTTTCTCCCATGTGACCAGAATAAAATCCAAACTTTTTTTCATGGATTCCAAATATTCACAAAAACTTTCTTCACTTCAATTGGTTCTCTTAAAAATTCTCCTCGACTTTCTTATACTCCAGGCCTAGTGACCCTCAATCCATTTCTGGAATCGTCAAGCTGATTTGCACTTTATTTCTATCTGTCTTGGACCTCTGTCTCACAACATATGCACTTGGCTCTTTTCACAGCCTAGAATGCTTGGCCTCTAGCTCTTTACATTTCATCTTGTCATTCAAGTCTCACATGAGTTATCATTGCTTCAAAGGATTCCCCTTATGCTCTGATCTCAAACTGTCTATCTGTCACGATCCTCTCAGCATCCTGTTTTATTTCTTCCACAGAATCCATCTCTGCCTGCCATTATCTTGTTCAATGATTCCTTGATCCATTTGTGTCTCTAATGTCCTCTTACACTAAAAAGGGAGCTCGATTAGGCAGCGTGTCCTATTAGATTAGGCAGTCTGTCCTGTTCACTGTGACATCCCAGTTACCTCGTATGGCACCTGGCACATGAATACACTCAATAATTATTTGTTGAACTATAGATAGACTTTTAAATGATTTAAATCATGCAATTCATTATAACATTTCATGAATGTCATGCCTGTATTATAAATTCTAGGATTATATATTTGAATCTTCCGTAATTATTTATATACTTATAGTGAGAATTTTCTTTGCCATGGACAGATTTTTTTTTTGAAGGGTGGGAGAAGAAGGGAATTTCTCTTATTGTTCTAAAACTGTCCACGAATACTAAGGGTAAATTGTGCACAAATCCTCAAATTACTCAGAATAATATGAAAAGTAATAATATTAGAAAGGAATAATATGAAAAGTAATATGAAAAAATGAAAGGTCATATGTATTCACCTTACTCCCCTGCAGAGCATACCTCTCCCTAAAAGGTAACCGCTGTCAAGAGGTTCATGTGGAGATCTCTTGCGATCTTTTCCCACGGGCCACTAATCTAGGTATACTTCTGTACATATATATAGACATATATCTTCATATATCTCTCTAGAAATCCTTGGAGGCTTTAATCTAATACAAAGAGGATCATTAACAAGTGAAAACATCAAGAAAAAAATGAATTTATTATTTTCTAGAGTGAGTGGGGCATTTGTTAAATTGACTAGCACAATTCTGGGCACAGAGTTTTATAGAAAGCAAATTGGAAATTGGAACACACAACAGAGCAGAAGTCCCATTGCCTTATATCTCAGATTTGAGAATAAATGGAAGACCTTTCCTTCAAGTATGATTGAATGAATCTGATATTTTCCTTGTGTGTCGGTATATTAGCATAAGCAAAACTGACCTGAATACTTAAGCAATTTTTTTCTCCAAAATCTTTCTGCAGTTGTCAGAAGACAGATTAATTAACTTTAAAAATATTTCTTTGGTTCACATAAAATACATAAAATACTGTTTATTGAGGAAGATGTAGTTAATTTTCTTCAGGGACTAAAATCACTTTCCCTAAAGCAAAATCATTCTGACAGTATCAAATACCACAGTGTGGCTAAAGAACAATTATAAAGTAATTCACAAAATAAATCTCATTACTTTCCAGGGGCCTTTGGAATTAAGTGAAAGAAAACGTTACCATATTCGACTTTCAGCCTTGTTTCCTCAAACCGTTGAACAAGCAGAAAAAGCAGCAACATTTTAATAGTGATAAATGATCAAAGTTGAAATGACTTTAAAAAAAAATGCCTTTCCAAAGAAATCATTGGGCACCGATTTTTCTCTCAAAATTTTTCAATACGTTTTTTTCCTAAAATAAGAGTTAAAATATTTTAAAACCAAAAATACTGGACTCTATAATGCACTATTAATCGCTCAAGTGTTAGGATTTGGCTGTCATCTGTCATTTCCCTAGGGTAATGTTTAGAACATCAGTGATTCAATTATTCATTTATTCATTTCTTATTTCCTTCAACAATTCTTTGTTGAATGTGACTCTTTGAAAGGTCCTTGCCAAGGAACTGTAGGTCATTTGAAGAAACAAGTGATATAGAACCAGTTATTGTTACTCGGAATCTTGAAATATGGTATAAGAAATTTCACAAATTTTAAATTTGAAAATATTTAAAGAATTAAACAATTATGATCGATACTGTGGGTTACAAATTAATAAGCAGAATATCCTTTAGTTGAAAATGACAGGCTAAATTAATAAGAATTAGTAAGGAACATAGATAAATTATTAAAGTTCTCTACCCATCATTTTCCCTATATTTCCTTCTTGTAAGCATCATCAATGCTTATTTCTTATCATTTTAATTTCTGCAATAAACTTGTAACATTTTTCTAGACTCTCTTTGCTCTAATAATCTTTAGCCACAGAGAAGCAAAATCTGCTAAATTTTAATCACAAAGATTAATCATTCCATTCTCTTGCTAAAAATCTAATTGCTGCCATATAAATGAACATTCAAGACTTTGCATAATCCGATAAAACATTACTTTTTCATTTCTACCACTTCCTTAGATTATTATAATAATGCCTAGCCTTTCTAAAGTGCTTGTAAAATTGCTTTCCTAAGTTACACTATTTCATTTAATCCTTATAAACGCTCTATAATTAGTTCCAATTTAGGAAAGTCGCAGAATAAATGACTTGTCAATAACGCCTAAATGAGTCAGGACTTGAATAGACATCTTCTGACCTCAGCCTAATAACTCTCCTAGAATGCCGTGGCTGCCTCTACATTTTCGCATTAGGCAACCTAAATTTCAAAAACCATTTACTGACTTCCTTGCTTGTTCAAGACACTATAATAGGTACTTGGAATACAAAATAAAATAAAAAGAAAATGTTATGTTAAGGCTGCAGAAATACTTCCACTTCTGCTTGAGTACTTTCCCCTGGAAATCTCTGTGAAGAGAGCTTACCAACCAGCTGGTAGGCACAAGTCTAAACTCTCTTTACTGAGCACTTACTATCTGCCAAGCACTATGTCAGGGGATAAGAATAGAAAGGAAAAACAGAATAGTATTGTGTTGGCTGCTCTTAAAAGTGTTCAAAACAATCTAAGCCGTCCTACTTATCTTACTTTCTCACCCCACTCACCTCAAGCTGATCACCTGGGTGGAAATAAATCTCAGCTTTAACCCTCGAGCCCATTATACGCTTGCTAGAAGCCTTCTATGATAGCATTCCAGTATTTATATTCCACACCAATTTTAAGCTGATGGTTAAGGCATTGACCAAAACAGCTGGTGGACATAATGAAATTGTTTGCAGATTCATGGTTTGTACCTTCCTACAATTTCCTCATGGCCCATCATTCTGACATTTAAATTATTTATGGTAAATTGTGAAAAGGAAAGAGCCTTCAAAGAACAAATTTCCTTCAGTGGAAAGGAACCCCCTCTCTGTGATAAAGGTTTTCTTTTCCTAAACCTATGTGACCACATAAAATTATAATTATCCATTTAGCATTTCATCTATTTATTCAGCTTTCATTGAGAATCTCCTGTGAGTATGGCATTATTATTAGTCTGTGTCAGGGTCCCCAAGACCACCCCTCCAGGTTTGGTGAGTCACTGGGAGGACTCACAGTGCTCATTACATAGCTGTGCTCATGACCATGATTTATTACAGCAAAAGAAAAAAAAATAAGCAAATTCAGCAAAGGGAAGAGATGCTTGGCATAGAGTGAAGTCCAAAGGAAGGCAGGCTCAAGCTGCAGAGTCCTCCTGCAGTGGAGTCACACATTCATTAATGGAGGAATGCATGAATTCCCACAGTAATGAGTGTGACTTCAAGTGTGAAACATTGTCTACCAAGGAAGCTCCTTAGAGATTCAGTAAGGAAGGTTTTCACTGAGTGCTGGTCAGGAAGGCAATCTCTGACTAACATGGATGAAAATTTCAGACTCCCTGAAGGAAAGCAGATGTACAGCATAAACCATATTGTTTGTAGAGTTCAAGAAGAGTGAGCCACTCTTGTTTTAAGTTAATACATTTTTTTTAATATTTACAATCAAAGCATAAGAAATTTTATTTATCTTGTTTTGCCCTTTAGTTTTTCTTAGTTTTTTTTTAAGTAATTTTATTGGGATTATAATGGTTTATAACATGGTGTAATTTTGGGCGTACATTATTGTTTATCACTTCCTGAATACACTTCATCGTACTCACCCTCAGTAATCTAATTTTCATCCACCACCATGCGTATGTGCCCCTTTGTCCCTTTTGCCCATCCCCCAACCACCTTTATCTGGTAACCACTAATCTGTTCCCTTTATTCATGTGTTTGTTTATCTTCCACATATCAGTGAAATCATGTGGCATTTGTCTTTCTCTCTAAGACTTATTTCACTTAACATCACACCCTCCAGGTCCATCCATGAGATTTCTCAAAATGTTAAAAATAGAAATACCATATGATCCAACTATCCCATCACTGGATATTTATCCAAAGAATTTGAAATCAATGATCCAAAGAGATTTATGCACCCCTATGTTCATTGCAGCACAATTCACAATAGCCAGGATGTGGAAATAACCCAAGTGCCCTTCTACAGGTGAATGGATAGAGCCACTCTTCTCAGTTAGGGGATGCTGTGAACTTTTCTGAAATCCACATTTCCAAATACGAGAGAAGGGCTTATCTTGCAAGCACACTTTCTAAGGAGAGTAGTCTCAGAACTGCTACATTAACTCTTTTCTACACAAACTCACATGAAATCCTTGTTCTGTTGAAACTTATTTTCTGGTATGTGTGTATGTGGGTGGGGAGGGGGAGACAAAAAAGTGATAAATTATATTAAAAAAATTAGACCCCAATACAGCACTTAATATGTGCCAGGTAGTCTTCTGAGTGTTTTACATGTATGAACTAATTCAATCTTCACAATGATGCTTTGATATAGATACTATTATAATCATTCCTATTTTAATACGAAAACTGAGGAACAGAGAGTTTAGGGAAATTGCCTGAGTCAAACAGCTGAGAAGTAGAGTCAAGAATTCGACTTAAACAAGGGAGCTCCACAGTCTGCACTCCTTATCATAATGCAAAGGGTAAAATGCTAGCCTGAGAAATAGAACAAGAGGCTATCCAAGAAAAAGATTGTAAGAGAAGGAATGGCAGTTGGCCATTGCCACTGTTGTGTGCCCAGCCACCATTGCTTCCCTCTTCAATGTTCCCTGAGCTGATGCCACAAAAATTCTTTAGCTGAAAAATGGGGGCTCTGATGACATAATTGAGTCATTTCAGAAAATAAACCCAGAACCAACCCTAACTCAGGACTTGAAGTCAAGTCAAGTTACATATTGTTCTTATTACTTAAGCCGGTTGAGTAAGAGTTTCTCTGTCTTACAGCTATGAACATTTGAATTGATGTAGAATATTATGTTAAATTAGGTGGTAAGAAAAGATCTCTTTCTTTTTTTATTGAGTTAATGATAGGTTACAATCTTGTGAAATTTCAGTTGTACATTAATGTTTGTCAGTCATGTTGTAGGTGCACCACTTCACCCTTTGTGCCCACCCCCCACCCCACCTTTCCCCTGGTACCCACTAAACTGTTCTTAGTCCATAATTTTAAATTCCTCATATGAGTGGAGTCATACACAGATTATCCTTCTCTTGCTGGCTTATTTCACTTAACATAATTCCCTCAAGGTCCATCCATGCTATTGCAAATGGAATGATTTTGTTCTGTTTTACAGCTGAGTAATATTCCATTGTATATGTACCACATCTTCTTTATCCATTCATCTGTTGCTGGGCACTTAGGTTGCTTCCATGTCTTGGCTATTGTAAATAATGCTGCAATAAACATTGGGGTGCATAGGACTTTTGGGATTGCTGATTTCAAGCTCTTTGGGATCTCTTTTAACAAATGACATTTAAGCTGAAACCTGAGTGACAAGAAGGGTCTCACTATGCAAAATCATTTCAGGTAGGAGAAATAAAGGAACACAGTCATACTTTCGGTATGTATAAGAATTTTTAAAAGCCCGAATTGAGAAAGCGTAATACATGAGGAGATGGTAGAACAAATTGAAGGGTGAGTGATGACACGCTGGGCTTTGGAGATGTGGTAGGAATATGGAGATTATTTTATGTGCAGTTGGAATCCACCGAAGAGCTCTAAGCTGGGAAATGAAACGATATTTATGTCTTTAAAATTACTCTGGCTGACTTTGGAGGATGGAAATTGGAGACTTGAGCTTGGAAGAAAAAAGACTTAATTTGAATGCAATTATAGTGTTCAAGTAAAAGTTGATGGTATTTTTAATTGTGACGATAAAAGTACAAAATAAGATAAGTGGATAGATTTAAGGGATCTTTTGTAAATATGGTGAGTAAATCTTGATGATACAGAAATAAATTATATCAAGAGCATTTTCTTATTGTTCGCCTTTTTCTTACTGACTTATAGACTTTCCTTATTCTGGATACAATTCCTTTATTATTAATATGTATTTCAAATATTATCTCCTTTCCTTTGACTAGCATTTGCTTTTCTTCACACACACACACAACCATAGCCCAGTGGCTAAACATTTGAAATGTGCTCAACATCACTAATATCAGAGAAATGAAAATTAAAACCACATAAGACACTTCCAATTTACACCTGGAAATGTAAAGGTCTTAGAAATTGACACTCCTGTCTTTACAACAAGAAAAAGCTGAACAAAATGAAAATCAATGAATTTTCTTGAACGCATCAGAAAAGTGAGGTTGCAGAATTCTGGAGAAGCAGGCAGATCTGGAGTGACACAGCTGAGAGCAGGTAACAAAAATTAAAAGGTAATTTTGAGGAACTGCTGCAGACAGATGATAACTCACGTGGCAGTGAGAAATTTCTAGGGATTGCAGTCATAGGACACTCCACCACATTTGTGGGTTTTACCTCCAGGGAGCCCTCCAGGTTTTCAAGGTGAAAGATGCCCTCATTGCTCTGTCAGGAGAAGAAGACAATCATTGTGAAATACTCCCAGAGCATTCTCCATACCAAAGGACCACTCTAAAGAGAAAAGACTTTATCCCAATATGTGAAAGGGCGTTACTCCACTCAGGCCCCTCTGTCCTCCTATCTCACCTGAGGTGAGGAAAGGCCCTTACACGAGAAAAACACTAGAAGGTCACATCCCACAGACACAGGTCCACCAAAGACTGAGATTTAATCATAAGATTACAGAATAGTTCCTCTCCCTTACACTCTGCCATCACACCAAAAAGGCTCCAGTACAATAGCAGTGGATTGCAGATGAAAGAGCTGCAAAAAGCAGACTTTCTCTGAGGTGAAATACTTAGGGAAGTCCAAAGTCAAAACAGCAGACAAAAACAAGAAAACAAAAAATAAATTTGAAACCTTTGGCGTTTATTCCTACAGCAAACATTAAACAAAATCCAATTCCTAACCAGCAAACACTGTAGAAAATCTATGTAATGTCAGATTTGGCAATGAGAGTTTTTAAATACAGCTCAAATAGCACAATCCATAATTCCTCATAATGACCTGTTTACTTCAGATCCTATTATCCAATGTAACTTGCACTTCAACAAAGATTTCTAAGACATACTGAAGACAACAACAGGCACCGTCTAAAGACTATGCAAGCATCAGAAACAGACTCAAATATGACACAGCTATTAGAATTATGAAATATGCAATTTAAAACAACTATGATTAATATGTTAAGGACTCTGGTGGAATACAAATACATTATGCAAGAATAGATTGGTAATGAAGAGAGAGACGGAAATTCTAGGAAAGAATCAAAAGGAAATGCTAGAAATTCAAAAGACTGCAACAGAAATGAAGTATTCCATTGATGAACTCATCAGTAGAATTGACATGGCCTAGGAAAATACTAGTGAGGTTGAAGATAGACTGAAATGGCTCATTTATAGAACATTGACCTGAATAATCAACTGGATCTAATTACATTGATAGAATACTCCACCCAGCAATAGCAAAAAATATTCTTTTCATGCTCACATGGAACATTCACCAAGACAGACCACATTCTGGACCATAAAATTTCTTGAAGAAAACGTTGTAGAAGATCTACGTAATGAGCTAACATCCATGCCCCTCTTCCTCTACTTTCTATGTGGGACACCTGCCACAGCATGGCTTGCCAAGTGGTGCCATGCCTGCACCCGGGATCCGAACCAGCGAACCCTGGGCCGCCGAAGCGGAATGTGAGCACTTAACCGCTGTGCCACCGGGCTGGCCGGCAGTAAATTTTTAAATATAGCACAAATAGCACAATCCATGAAAGAATAAAGTGATAATAGCACTTTACTATAGTTAAAGTTTATATTTGCACTAGAGACTGTTACGAGATGCAAAGAAAAAAACCTAAATCAGGAGGAAATACTTGCATAACACATACTTGAAAAAAGACATATGCACATTACACAAAGAACTCTTAAATTCAACAATATGCAAACAAACCACTCAATTAAAAATAAGCAGAATATCTGAATAGAAGATATACAGATGGCAAATAAATGTATGACAAAGTGTTCAACATTATTTGTCATTAAGGAATTGCAAATTAATACAATGAGATGGCATTGTGCACCAATAAAAATGGCTAAAATCCTAAAAGCTGACAATACAAATTGCTGACCAGGATGTGAAGCAACAGGAATTCTGTCTTTGTTGGTGGAAATTCAAAATGGCACAGCCACTTCGGAAGACAATTTAGCAGTTTTTATACAAAGCTAAACAGTCTTACCATGGGTAATCATGTTCCAACTGATTTTAAAGATTATGTCCACCCAAAGCATGCACATGGATATTTACATTGTCTGATTCATTATCACCAAAACCAAAAGCAACCAAAATATTCTTCAATAGGTGAATGAATAAAGTGTGGTACATCTATATAGTGGAATATTATTCAATGATAATAAAAAAATTATCAAGCTGCCAAAAGACACAAAAAACACAGATGAATCCCAAATACATACTGATAAGTGAAAGAAGACAGTGTGAAAAAGAGCTGCAGATTGTATGATTCCAATTATATGACACTTTAGAAGTGACAACACTATACAGATAGCAAACAGATAAGTGGTTGCCCAGGCTTTGGGGTGGGAAAAACATTGAATAGGTGAAGCATCAGGGAGATTTGGGGGCAGTAAAACTATGCTCTTGATTCTGTAATAGTGAACAGGATACTGTACTTAACACTCCTAGAATTTACAGCACAAAGAGTGAATCTGTGCAATTAAACAAGAAACTTACTTAGGAGTTTTATCCCAGAATGGAATTCAGAATGTGACAAAGGAGTATGACTGCTTCACAAATTCACGAAACTTAACTCACTTACAGGGTTGGGGCGTAAAGGTACTTGACTTACGTAACTTTTAAATTTAGTGGAATCTGTAAGACAATAGGCAAAATAAACTATACATGAGATTGCACCCTAGTTGATAAAGTTGTTCCCCGTGGGGCTATGGGTTATCAATTCTGAAACCACTCTATGTGTATACAGGAATTTAAATATTAAGTAAATGGATGGTCAATAGTGGGGTCATGTTTCTCACTGTTGTAGTGGGAAGTTACATACAAGCAAGAGGAAAAGGCTAGAATGATCCATGTAGCAATAGATTAGAGTTAGTGACATCAGTATGAGCTCATAATTAATATAAATACAGATGTATTTATAAATACAGATGTATTAATATAAACACATTATCAATTTTTTAGTATTACTGTATTATCTTATTTATATCAATGGGTTAATATAAACACACATGGTTACACATAGAAATATTTAAGACCAGTCATTGTATATACATAAGTTATGCATATATTTCTTTGCTTTATTGGCTGATAGGGCACAGTACTAAGAATAGCCTTGGAGCAATAAAAACACCTGTCACCCAAATATTGGTTTCTAATACCTTTAACTGGTAAAAGGAACCAGGGCTACCTGCATAAATCACTGACTCTAAGACTTTCACAAGAAACATATACTACAAGCCTAGAGCATCTTGTAATACCGGGAAGAAGGAAGTACTAAGTACATACACACACACACACAGGCACACACACACACACACACACACACACACACACACTGATGAGGGTATTCAAAAGGAATGCTAGAACCAGCTAAAACAGCTCCCAATGGCCAAACCTGGAATAATTTGAGCAATAAAATAATTTAAGTAATGTTAGATTATAAATCAAAATATAAAGTAAATATACATGAGTCCATATTAATATTAATAAAAATTGAATAAGTAAGTAAATGGATGAGAATAGACCAATCTCCTAGGTAGAAGAATTCCAAATAATTCCTGTAAATACTCTGGTCTCCAGGTGTGGGAGCACAAATCCTTCTTCTGTAAGTAGAGACTGTTAACAGTGAATTCCTTTCAACATGGAAAGATGGAAAAAGAAGTGGGGGATCATCAATTTACAGTGGAGAAACCTAACAAACCCTCCCTCAGCTGGATGATCAAGGTTAACATCGACAGTGATTAGCCACCTTGATAGTCCATACCTTTGATGTTATATGATGAGAACTTCACTTTACCTCTCTGATCTCCCGCCCCAAAACACACAATCCCAATTTCCTAATTGAATCATGAGAAAATCATCAGACAAATCTTAATGAAGGGACATTCCACAAAGTACTTGACCAGTAATCCACAAAACTGTCCAGCTCATCAAAAATAAGAAAAGTCTGAAACACTGTTTCAGCCAACAGGACGGAAGGAGACATGAATACTAAATGTCATGTGATATGACCCAGCCAGTTCAATCTTAGGAACTTGACCAGAGGAAATGAGAGCTTATGTCTCCCCAAACTATAAAATATTTATGGAAACTTTATCAATAATAGTTCAAACTGGAAACAACCCAAAAGTCAACTAAAGTATAATAACAAACTATAGTTTATCCTTATGATGGAATATTTCACAGTAACAAGAACAAATTAACTGTATACTAAGTGGGTAAAAACATAGATAAGTCTCAAAAACATTATGTTAAGTGAAAGAAGCCTGATACAAAAGAATGCATATGATGTAATTTCATTTATTTGAAAGTTTAGAACAGATGGAAAGAATCCATTTCAAGTCAGAATGGTGGTGACCTCTGGAGTGAAAGATTATATTGAAGAAAAGGGCACAAGGGCTGTGTTCTCTGTCATGGTGGGCATGGTCGATCCATGGATATGTACCTGCATAAAATTCAGTAAGCACTATTTGTATTATCTATTTTAGAGTAGGCAAATTATATCACAATTTAAAAGAAAATAATTTTCTCTCCCTTTTTCAAAAAATTAACTGGGAGCAAAATGGAGACACTTACATAAATGCCAAAGACTAGAGAAGGAGCCTGTTTTGTCTGTGAGGGAAATCAAGATATCTGCTTTGACGACATCAAGTTTTAGAGCCGTATGAAATTCTCAAGTATAGTTGTGGTGTATAAATCTAGAGGTCCCAGGTGACATAAGGACTGGAGAAGAAACTAATAGGTTCTGCAGGAGGAGCTTTACCTCCATGATGAATGTTTTCTGCTCTAGCCTTATATTCAGAGCTAGAACACAACTGGGACAAAACTTCATTCTTTAACTGGCACAATACTCTTGTTGGTGCAAACCAGATTAGTGCCTCAATTTTTGCCTCATATGATGATTTACATTACATCTATACCACCAGACTCTTCATTATCTGTGGCCCAGAGGTAAAGGTTTACGCGTCTCTACCTCCCTACCTTCGTTTGCAACCTGTTACCCTTTCTTGAGGAGGTTATCTCTATCTGTATCTCTATGCCTCTACCCCTATCTCTCTCTCTCTCTCTCTCTCTCTATCTATCTCTATCTTTATCCCTATATATATATTTTAAAAGGATTTAGAAAGGAGTATATGTGGGATATGGTAAAATATTTGTCTCATATATTCATGTTGAATGAGAGGTGTCTGAATATCATTTTAAAAATTAAGCATCAACGGGGCTGGCCCCGTGGCCGAGTGGTTAAGTTCGCGCGCTCCGCTGCAGGCGGCCCAGTGTTTCCTTAGTTCGAATCCTGGGCGCGGACATGGCACTGCTCATCAAACCACGCTGAGGCAGCGTCCCACATGCCACAACTAGAAGAACCTACCACGAAGAATGCACAACTATGTACTGGGGGGCTTTGGGGAGAAAAAGGAAAAAATAAAATCTTTAAAAAAAAAAAAAATTAAGCATCAAAAGGAAAATAAAGTATTTTTCAGAGGATTATGAAATTCAATATTCTAGTAAATATTTTAATAATATCTTTTTATATGTCTTTTCAATTCTGTGTCTTAAAAGTAGAATATTTCACTACATTCAAACATGATTATTGAACATGAAGTGGATGTTTTGTGTTGGATTTATTTGTTTTTGCTTATGTATCAACTCTTTTATTAAGGTTAATGTGTTGATGAAGTTTCTCCTTTTTGTGGGAGATATGTTTTCAAACACAACTCTACAAAAATATGCAGAATAGAATTTTAATTTTTACTCTAACATGTTTACTAAATCAAACGTTGTCTTTATTCATGTCAAGTTGAAGTCTGCTTTGTTAAATCAGGGTATGTTCAAAAGCACAAATCAAAGTGATTTATTTATATAGATAGCAACCGTGTTTCTGCAATTCCTGTCTAGACAACTGCACCAGGCTTCTTGGACCCAACAGTTTCTTCTTTACAGAGAAGCTGAGATAATCTTTTTATATGTCATTGCTTTTCTTGAAATATCTCAGTATTTTCTTATCACACAGAAAACAGAAGCTAAGAGTTTGCTGTGGCCCACAGCTTACCTAAACCGTCTGGATCTCTCACCTTCTCTATTGTACCTCCTAGATTCCTAGAGGTTCCTTGCACTGGAGTGATGGTCGTACTTTTGCTCTTAGAATGCATCCAACCATGCTCCGGCCTCAGGGACTTGGCACTTTCTGCACAGGTCTAGCTATTTACTTGTTTTATTTTCTCACTGCACTCATGCCTATGTACAATAATACCTTATCAGGAAATTCTTGCTTGCTTGTCCATTTTATTAAAAAATAACTGTCACTTTCTATTCCCTTATTATGTTTACTTTTTCTTAAGAGCATTTAAACTTGATTGTATCGGTTTCCTATTGTCATTGTAACAAATCACTACAAGCCTACTGGCTTAAAACAACATATATTTATTACCTTATAGTTCTAGAGGTCAGAAGTCTGAAATAAGCATCTCTGGGCTAAAATTAAAGTGTCCTGGAGACTCTGAAGGAGAATCCATTTCTTACTTTTCCCCCAGCTAACAGAGGCTGGCTGCATTCCTTGTCTCATGGCCTCTTCCTCCACCACCAGTGCCAGTGATGCAGCGTCTTCTCTCTTTCACTGCCTCCCGCTACTTCTCTCTATGAATCTGACCTTCTTGCTTCCCGCATATAAGGATCCCAGTTATTACAGTGGGTCCACCTACAAGCTAGGAAAATATCACCATCTCAAAATCCTTAATTTAGTCACAAATGAAAATTGCCTTTTGTGATATAAGGTAACATATTCACAGGTTCCAAGGATTAGCATGTCAACATCTTTTTGGGGGTAGAGCCCGTATTCAGACTTCTTCCTTGATGCAAACATTCTATATTTATTTGTTTACTTTCTGTTACTTGCAATGAGATGTGACCTTCACAAGAACAGACTTTATGTGCTATGTCCATTACTCTATCCTCATCTCCTAGCAAAATGTCTGGTACATGGTAGGTGCTAAATATAAAAGCAGTAAAATGCAAAGAGTTTGTGGGAATCTATACCCTGAAAGTAAGCTCTTGGTACCAATGCCTAATAAATAAAGTAACCAAAGAGATAAAGATTGACTGTAGTCTATCAACAGACACTTGCTCACCTACAAGGTGTCTTTACCCTGAAAGGAAGGCGTATGAGAATGGAGATAAATGACAAACACCAGACCAGGCTATGCTGTAACATGCTTCGGTTCACTGATGTGGATTTCTGTAGGATGGAATGTGCTATTTCCTCTCTCTACTATGCCTTCTGGTATTGAAATCATATATTTTCGCTGAAGAGACAATCTTTTGTATCTCAGATTATTCCCATTTCGGAGATGATGTGTTATCTCAAGTCTCACTAGCAAACACAAATTAGAAAGGTGTTTTTTTTTTATTGAGTTAATGATAGGTTACAATCTTGTGAAATTTCAGTTGTACATTAATGTTTGTCATTCGTGTTGTAGGTGCACCACTTCACCCTTTGTGCCCACCCTCCACCCCACCTTTCCCCTGGTATCCACTAAACTGTTCTTAGTCCATAATTTTAAATTCCTCGTATGAGTGGAGTCATACACAGATTATCCTTCTCTCGCTGGCTTATTTCATTTAACATAATTCCCTCAAGATCCATCCATGTTATTGCAAATGGAATGATTTTGTTCTGTTTTACAGCTGAGTAGTATTCCATTGTATATATGTACCACATCTTCTTTATCCATTTGTCTGTTGCTGGGCACTTAGGTTGCTTCCATGTCTTGGCTATTGCAAATAATGCTACAATGAACATTAGGGTACACAGGACTTTCAGGATTGCTGACTTAGCTCTTTGGATAGATACCCAGTAGTGGGATGGCTGGATCGTATGGTAGTTCTATTTTTAATTTTTTGAGGAATCTCCATACTGTTTTACATAGTGGCTGCACCAGTTTGCATTCCCACCAGCAGTGTATGAGGGTTCCTTTTTCTCCACAACCTCTCCAACATTTGTTACTATTACTTTTAGATATTTTTGTCATTCTAATGGGTGTAAGGTGATATCTTAGTGTAGTTTTGATTTGCATTTCCCTGAGGATCAGTGATGATGAGCATCTTTTCACGTGCCTATTGACTATCCATATATCTTCTTTGGAGAAATGTCTGTTCATGTGTCCTGCCCATTTTTTGATCGGGTTGTTTGATTTTGTTGTTGAGTTGTGAGAGTTCTTTATATATTATGGATGTTAAGCCTTTGTCAGATATATGACTTGCAAATATTTTTTCCCAGTTAGTGGGTTGTTTTTTTGTTGCAAACCTGTTTTCATTTGCCTTGAAGAAGCTCTTTAGTCTGATGAAGTCCCATTTGTTTATTCTTTCTATTGTTTCCCTTCTCTGAGAAGGCATGGTGTCCGAAAAGATCCTTTTAATACTGATGTCAAAGAGTGTACTGCCTACGTTTTCTTCTAGAAGCCTTATGGTTTCAGGTCTCACCTTTAGGTCTTTGATCCATTTTGAGTTTATTTTGGTGAATGGTGAAAAAGAATGGTCAATTTTTATTCTTTTACATGTGGCTTTCCAGTTTTCCCAGCACCATTTGTTGAAAAGACTTTCTTTTCTCCATTGTATGCCCTCAGCTCCTTGGTCGAAGATAAGCTGTCCATAGATGTGTGGTTTTATTTCTGGGCTTTCAATTCTGTTCCATTGATCTGTGCACTTGTTTTTGTACCAGTACCATGCTGTTTTGATTACTGTAGCTTTGGAGTATGTTTTGAAGTCAGGGATTGTGATGCCTCCCGTTTTGTTCTTTTTTCTCAGGATTGCTTTAGCAATTCGGGGTCTTTTGTTGCCCCATCTGAATTTTAGGATTCTTTGCTCTAATTCTGTAAAGAATGTCATTGGGATTCTGATTGGCATGGCATTGAATCTGTAGATTGCTTTAGGTAGAATGGACATTTTAACTATGTTTATTCTTCCAATCCATGTACATGGAATGTCTTTCCATCTCCTTATGTTGTCATCCAATTCTCTCAGAAAGGCCTTGTAATTTTCCTTATATAGGTCCTTCACTTCCTTAGTTAAATTTACCCCAAGGTATTTTATTCTTTTTGTTTCGATTGTGAATGGTATTATGTTCTTGAGTTCTTTTTCTGTTAGTTCTTTATTAAATGTAGAAATGCGACTGATTTATGCTAATTGATTTTGTACCCTGCAACTTTGTTGGAGTTGTTGATTAATTCTAAGAGTTCTCCAATGGATTCTTTGGGGTTTTCTATATATAAGATCATGTTGTCTGCAAACAGCGAGAGTTTCACTTCTTCCCTCCCTATTTGGATTCCTTTTATTCCTTTTTCTTGCCTGATTGCTCTGGCCAGGACCTCCAGTACTATGTTAAATAAGAGTGGTGATAGAGGGCATCCTTGTCTCATTCCTGTTTCAGGGGGATGGTGCTCAGTTTTTGCCTATTGAGTATGATATTATCTGTGGATTTGTCATATATGGCCTTTATTATGTTGAGGTAGTTTCCTTCTATGCCCATTTTGTTTAGAGTTTTTATCATAAATGCCTGTTGGATCTTGTCAAATGGTTTCTCTGCGTCTATTGAGATGATCACGTGGTTTTTATTCCTCAGTTTGTTGATGTGGTATATCACGTTGATTGATTTGTGGATGTTGAACCATCCCTGTGTCCCTGGTATGAATCCCACTTGATCCTGATGTATCATTCTTTTGATGAATTTCTGAATTCTGGTTGCCAAAATTTTGTTTAGAATTTTTGCATCTATGTTCATCAGTGATATTGGCCTGTAGTTCTCTTTTTGCATGGTGTCCTTGTTAGGCTTTGGTATCAGCGTGATGTTGGTCTCGTAGAATGTGTTAGGAAGTATTCCATCCTCCCTAATTTTTTGGAATAGCTTTAAAAGGATAGGTATTAAATCCTCTCTGAATGTTTGGTAGAATTCCCCTGGAAAGCCATCTGGTCCTGGGGTTTTATTCTTTAGGACGTTTTTGATTGCTGTTTCAATCTCTTTCCTTGTGATTGGTCTGTTCAAATTGTCTGCCTCTTATTGAGTGAGCTTTGGGAGATTGTAGGAGTCCAAGAATTTATCCATTTCCTCTAGGTTATCCATTCTGTTGGCATATAGTTTTTCGTAGTATTCTCTTATAATCCATTGTATTTCTGCAGAGTCTGTTATTTCTCCTCTTTCATTTCTGATTTTGTTTATTTGAGCTTTCTCACTTTTGTTCTTTATAAGTCTGGCTAGCGGGTTGTCAATTTTATTTATCTCCTCAAAGAACCAGTTCTTTGTTTCCTTAATCCTTTCTACTGTCTTTTTCATTTCAACAGTATTTATTTCTGCTCTGATTTTTATTATTTCTCTCCTTCTGACTTTGGGCTTTATTTGTTCTTTTTTCTCTAGTTCAGTTAGGTGTAGTTTAAGATTGCTTATTTGGGATTTTTCTTGTTTGTTAAGATGTGCCTGTATTGAGATGAATTTTCCTCTTAATACAGCTTTTGCTGTATCCCATATGAGTTGGTATGGCATGCTATCATTTTCATTTGTTTCCAGGTATTTTTTGATTTCTTCTTTAATTTCTTCAATGATCCATTGCTTGTTCAGTAGTGCATTGTTTAGTCTCTACATCTTTGTGCCTTTCTCAGCTTTTTTCTTGTAATTAATTTCTAGCCTTATAGCATTGTGATTGGAGAAGATGCTTGCTATTATTTCAATTTTTTTAAATTTGTAGAGGCTTGCCTTGTTTCCCAACATATGATCTATCCTTGAGAATGTTCCATGTGCATTTGAGACAAATGTGTATTCAGCTGTTTTAGGGTGAAGTGATCTATATATGTCTATTAAGTCCAATTGTTTTAGTTTTTCATTTAGCTCCACTATTTCCTTGTTGATTTTCTGTCTGGATGATCTGTCACTTGATGTGAGTGGGGTATTGAGGTCCCCTACTATTATTGTGTTGTTTTTAACATCTTCCTTTAGGTCTGTTAATAGTTGCTTTATGAATCTTGGTGCTCCTGTGTTGGGTGCATAGATATTTATAAGCATTATTTCTTCTTGATGAAGTGGCCCTTTGATCATCATAAATTATCCCTGTGTGTCTCTCTTTACCTGTCTTATTTTGAAATCCACTTTGTCTGATATAAGAAATGCAACATCTACCTTTTTTTGCTTGCTATTAGCTTGAAGTATTGTCCTCCACCCCTTCACTCTGAGCCTGTGTTTGTCCTTGGGGCTGAGGTGTGTTTCCTGGAGGCAACAAATTGTTGGATCTTTTTCTTTAATCCATTTTGCCACTCTTTGTCTTTTTATTGGAGGGTTCAATCTGTTTACATTGAGAGTGGTTATTGATGCATATGGACTTAATGCTGTCAATCTGTCGCTCATTATCTTGTTTTCCTGCGCTTCTTTTCCTGTGTGCTTTACCCTACCCATTTAATACTGCAATTTCTTATGATGGGTTTCTTAGATTTTTCTTTATTTATGTTTTGTGGCTCTGTTCTGTTTTTTAGTTTAGTGGCTACCCTGAAGTTTGTATTTAGAATCTCGTGTATAATATAGTCTATTCTCTGGTGGTCTCTTACTTACTTGGCCTAGACTGATTTGGTCTCTTTGCTCTTCCCCTCCTAAATAATTATTTTCATTTCTTATTCCAACTTGTGTTATGAATTTGTAGTTAGAGTGATAAGATCGTCATTGCTTTGGTAGTTTCCTTATTTTTACCCTAATGCTATAGTTGAATATTTGCTATCCTCTTCTGGTTCTATCCATTGGTCTCCCTACTCTGTGTTTTGTGACCCCTTTCTCCCTTTTTTCTTTTTTTCAGGTATGAGAGCCATCTTGAGGATTTCTTGTTGTGGAGGACTTTTAGTTACAAATTCCCTTAACTTTTGTTTGTCTGGAAAAGATTTAATTTCTCCCTCATATCTGAAGGAAATTCTTGCTGGATAGAGTATTCTTGGCTGAAGATTTTTATCTTTTAAAGCTTTGAATATGTCACTCCATTCTCTCCTAGCTTGTAAGGTTTCTGTAGAGAAATCTGCTGAAAGTCTGATAGGAGCTCCTTTGTAGGTTATTCTCTTCTGTCTTGCTGCCCTTAGTATTCTTCCTTTGTCTTTCATTTTTTCCATTTGTACTACTATGTGACTTGCAGTAGGTCTTTTTCCATTCACAAATCTAGGAGATCTGAAAGCTCCCTCTACACACATTTCTCTGTCAATCCCTAGATTTGAGAAGTTCTCTTCTATGATTTCATTAAGCACACTTTCTGCTCCATTTTCCTTTTCCACATTCTTGGGAATTCCTATGATCTTAAGTTCTTTCTCTTCATTGAATCCACTATCTCTCGGAGATTTTCCTCATTTTTTTAAATTCTTAGTTCTATTTCTTCCTATGTCTGGAGCCATTCATCCTGTCTATCTTCGATTATGTTAATTTGCTCTTCTATGGTGTCTACACTGGCATTCAGGGAATCTGTATTCTGTTTTATCTGGTCCATTGTGTTTTTCATCTCTAGTAATTCTGTTTGATTCTTCTTTATAATTTCAATCTTTTTTGTGAAGTAACTCCCGAACTCATCAGCTTGTTTCTCTATCTTTCTCTCTATGTCATTGAGTTTTTTGATTATAGCTGCTCTGAACTCATTTTCACTTAGTTTACCTAATTCCAAGTCCTCAGGACTTAATTCTGTGTTTTTATTGTTTTCCTTCTGGTCTGGGGCTTTTATAAATTGCTGGATGGTAGAGGAGCAGTTTTTTCACATGGTGGTAGAATTGCAGTTACAGCCTGTCGCCACTAGATGGGGGTCGAGAGCCACGCGTTCTGAGCTCTCAGCCTTTGGCAAAGATGGGGGCACCCGCTGTGCTTTGCCAGGAGGGAGGAACTGCTCTTCTCGCTAGCTGATCTGGATTCGGATCACTTCTGTTTTCTGGTCTTCTGGGGCCCAGGGTTTATGGGGTCCCCACTCACGGAAGCTTTCCTCCGTCAGCAGGTTTCCACTGTAACAGCAGTGGGGGTCCTGGATGATCCCAAGGTCTCACGGCCCCTCCCCCGCTCCTTCCCAGACCCGATCAGCAATGCCGACTCTAGGGGAGGGAGCGAAGTTCTCTCCTACCCCGTTCCAGCTCCTCTGAGGCTGGCAGCAAGATCTCCGTCCTCATTCTTCTTGGTACTGTAGGTCTCTGACGTGTTGGCATTAGATTTACTATCTGAAATTCAGTTTTTCCAATCTTTTCTTGTATTTTGGAGGGGAGAGAGTCCCGGGTTAGCTCACCCCGCCATTTTGCTCTGCCTCTTCCACAAATTAGAAAGTTTTAAAAAATTATTCTCCAGCTTTTTGTACCTCTTTCTTATAGTAAATCAGTTTCATAAGAAAATATTTTCTCCAATCCCTCAGATTAGCTTGAATGACTGTCTTTTCTTTGGTGATCTTTCCCTTTTTGAATTTTCTACAGTGGGGATCTAAGTTTGTGCACTATCAGGAACTAATACAGATCCTGTATAATATTATTTGAATCTCTATTCAAATATATCAATCCCATATAAAGAGTAAGGGAATGTATGATTAACATGATTACTTAATTCATATCATTAAGATAATTAATTCCATATTAATTGATATAAATATCATTATATGATATTAATTAATATGATTAATTATCAGATTAATTCCAATAAATTATTTTACAAAGAAAGAGGTCAAGTTACTTATAGGAGATTAGTGTGAGAGCCCATAAATATTCAGGTTATTTCATCACTGTATAAGTTACGTTTATTTCTTCTTGTGTATGTGTGATGATGCAAATTATCTTCCCATTTGATACAGAGTTCAAATTTAGCTGTCATGTGATAAAGTTCCCTGCTTCTTTTGCTTGCTCTTTACATCAAGTGTAAACTAAGATCAAATTACTGAAGGGCTGAGCTTTTTGTATACCTAGAACCTCCTCATAATATCAATATTTGTCTTTTTATGAACACCTACTGGCCCATGACATCTTCCACTTCCTGGCCTTCCATGATAAGTGAGGTTGGTGAAATTCTGTTGAGTATCACTTTCACTTTCACCTCAGGCAGATATCACATAAAGCAATTCAAAGACTTGTTTAATCTACCTTCAGTATAGAAGACAACTCACTGTAATCTGTGCTAAAATAAAAGCAAAAAAAAATAAACAAAACACCCATCAAAGAGTCTAACTAATGGACAATGATACTCCCTGTTCTCCGGAGCTGAGATGAAGTTTTCTATTCCTTATTTTAATAAGATTTAGAGACTCAATTTAGATACATGAATTCCAATCATTTTAATACTAAACCAAATAACCATTTCTTTTATGAAGCTCTTATTTCCATTATTATTTCAAATATGTTATGAGTTTAGAATTGATATTTGCATGGTCAATTTAAAACAGTGATTCTCAACAGGAATTGGGGTGATGACTCTCTCCCTCAGGGAACATTTGCAATCTCTGGAGCATAACCGGAAGAAGCGCTATTTCATTGAAGACAGAAACTAGAGATGCTGGTAAACATTCTACAATGCACAGGGCAGCCCTCCACAGCAAAGAATTAGCCAATGCAAAATGTCAATAGTGTAGAGGCTGAGAAATCCTATCAAAAGAAAAAAAAAGAATTAGATATGCAATATGCAATGGACTTAATTATATTGGTGCAAGTTTCTTTTTTTCTCCAAATGTTGAGAGAAAAAAAATCCTTATGTGGTAATATTTTTATTTGTTGTTCTTGGCTTAGATCAGGAACACAGATTTTTTTCCCCCATAGTTCATTAGACACATGAAGTAGAGCTTTCAAAAGAAAATTTTGTCAAAACAATGATGGGTATTTTGTTCTATTTAAAAATTAACTAGGAAGTAATCAATTTCTGAAGTTAGTGTGAATACATCTATTAATCTATTAGCAACTAAAGGAATTTTGGTGGATTCAGTCAAGTTTTTAATTTTTTTAAACCTGTGTTTTTATTTGAAGATTCCATAAAGAGAAGTAGAGAACTCAACTAACACACTCAAAACTACTGAGTTGAATGCTAAGGGAAAATTCATACAGCAATAGATTGAAGTGAGACTTACCATCTTCAGTTGTGGGCCATTAACTGCTTATCGAGGATATAAAATTCAGCTCCCTCAGCTAAAACCCTAAATATCTAGGGCCATGGATCATCCTCTCAAACATAACAATATTTAAATTTTCAATTAGGCCTAATGCCTAATTTTCATTTCAGTTTTCTATTTCTGGCAATTATTTTCCCACAGGGACCATAATATTAGTCTCTCAGTATAAAACTTACTCATATTGAAATATGTAAATAAATACTAATAATATGATAGGCTACTTTTCACAGTCTCTTATAATTCTATTAGAAAAATTGCCATTAACTTGGATTAACCATTTAGCCAGACTTGCTCCTACGGAAGGGTTTACAAAATCAGTGTTCCTATGACTTTAATAGTATCCATATTTGTATGAAAGTTCCATTTTGGATATCAAGAAATAGCTCTTGAAATTTATTCACTCAATCTAGTAAAAAATATTGCATTGGAAAAATCCAAGAACCAATCAAAACAATTTCAGTTGTTTTACAATATATGCAAACTATCCTTCCCCAAGCAAAATATATGTATTAGAATTTAGTACATGTTACCATCAGACCTATATCATGTCTGCCAATCACATGCCTTTAATATTATTTAGGAAAAAATGGAATATGCAATGAAAAAGAAGACAACAGAGGAGGAGGAAGAAGTGAAGAAGGGAGAGTGGGAGGAGAAGAAAGAGCACGTAATAGATTTAGCTTCTCTTGTCTGTAAACTTAAAAATCCAGTTTGAAGTAATTTATCATCAAATATCTCAAAACGTGACATTAAGTTTTCCATATCTAGGGGAGAAATTTACCATTGATGTTGATGGCCTTTCTTTGACAGAATTTGGGAAAACGTGATGATAAGGTCAGTTCCCCATATTTTCCCTACTATTATTCCTAAATATGACAGCTAATTAATTTCCCTTTCCATGCCTATTTTCATCTTCACATTTCTTTTTACATTCAAGATTGAATTAAATATAGTTTCTGCCCAGAGATTCTCTTTCTCTGTCTCTCTCTGTCTCACTCTTTCTTTCTCCCTCTCTCTCTCTTGTAGGATGTCTCACAATTCCAACAATTTGCTCTCCAAAGTCCAAAGTTTTGCATTTCCTCCAGTAGTCATCTCCAGCTTATTTTACCAATTTTCTTTTTTAATTTTTAGCAGAAATATGAATTTTAATTCTTTTGCTACTGCTTTTCCAATACTGCTGTCTCTGGTTCTAAATTCCTCCAAGACTTTAAATATGATCTATAAGAAGAATTTTAACATTTTAATCTCTAACTTATACTAGGTGGAATTCACAATAATAAGTGACTGAATTGATATGCAATTGCTGTGCAAGCTAACACTGTAAGGAACAGCACGTCTAGTGTGTAGTTTGATAGACAATTGCAGACATGAATATCCAAGATCTTGACAAAACTTGCTCATATTGAAAGCAACATAAACACTCATGCCCTCTCTTTTCATACAGTAGCAGAAACTTTCTGTTACATTTCATTTCTGCATGGTGTATATCTACCTTCTTTATGAAAGTTTATCCATGTTTTAAAATTTTTACCTCTTTCTTAACTTGGTCCCTTTCTTCTTCTACCACATGTAGGTTAAAAGAATTTGTTGGATCCTCTTTTCTCTTTCGACCGCAGAAATTTTGTCTTGACCACAAGATCAAAATTTGTTTTTAAGTTGATTCTGTGTCTTCCTGAGTTTCTGATGTTCTTATTTCAAAGTCTGAACTTCACTTTTTGTTCACGTACCAAATTCTGAAGACTTTTTTTAACTTGCTAACTGTGGTTTTCCTTTTGCCTCTTGACAAATCTAATTCTTTGAGGTAAAAGTGTTCCAAATACAGGTCTTCAAGCTTCTTCCTTCATGCCTAGCTTTGTTATAATTCCAATTTTTTCTTCTTCTTAATGTAAGGAGCATATATATTATTTTGGGGCCATACATATTATTTTCCACACTTATTTTATCTGTTTGTTTATTAAATTGAACTCATATTTTAAGTCCTAAATATATATGAGCATATTGAAGGCTTGGTGTCACTATGCAAAAAAACAAAAAAACAACAACAAAGATAACCTGACTAGTAAATAATACATCACCCACCAATTCTTAATGTGTGTGCATGTAAATTGTGCATCCTGTAATTGAGACTGCCCTGGTCATTATATTTAGTTCAATTACCTGTCAAACAGAGTTCCTGCTAGTGGAAAAAAGTGCACTAGATGTGTAGATATGTGTTCAGTATGAGATCCCTGCTAAAAGCTGATTCTAACTACGTGATCTTGCCCTAATTTCGAAATATGAAAATTTTGAAAAAAATAATTTGAAAACTCCAAGTATGATTTTGCCCAAAATAATTTATTTTGCTCGTGGAGATCTCATTCCCATTATAATGTTTTGTGCAGACACTGGTCACAAAGTGATGATGTACAATAAATGTCAGTTATACTTCTGATTGAATGACAGAGATGGTCAAGATGCAAGGTTGATGACTCCAAGCCAACCAGGTTGTGATTAACAGACACTTTGGTAACCCCATGTTTACACTGTGTATAATTCCTCCCCTTGAGTATGGGTGGGACCTGTAACTTGTTTCTAACCAACTGAATGTGGCAAAGGTGGTGGAATGCCATCTCCATGATTAGATTATGTTATATGGCAAAGGTCCTTGGATATATGCTGCTTGATTACACTGTGTTATATAAGACTCCTTCTAAACTGACTGAAGAGAGGTTCTCCTTGTTGTCTTGATGAAATATGTATTATCTTAAGTAAGTCTTCATGACAAGGAACTGATGGAAGCCTCTAGGAACTGGAGGTGGCCCATAGGACCTGAGTGTGCTCCCCAGCCAGTCAGAAAAATGCTGGATCCCTCAGTCATTCAGCTGAAAAGAAAGGATTCTACCAACAACTGAATGAGCTTGGAAGTGGATCCTTCCTCAGTCAAGTTTCCAGATAAGAAAGCAGACCAATCAAAACCTTGGTTACAGTTTTCTGACGCCCTGAGAAGAGGATCCAGATAAGCTATACTCAGACATTACTCATGGGAACTTTGAGTTAATGAATGCATACTGATGTTTGAAACTACTTAAGTTGTAGTAATTTGTTGCACAGCAATAGAAAAACACCTTTAGCACATGAACCTGAGAGCAGTGTGTTGTTGAGAGACTACAAAGGCCGTGGTTATCTGGCCTAACTCTTGAGTGGTCTCTGTCTGGAGACCTGAGCTGGGAAATGTGCGACATGGAAGTCTGCTTTCGGCAAAACTAGAGGCCCACACTGTACCCACTTCATCCAAAACGTAGGCCAATGTTTTTACAATCATTCTGGTCATGCAGGTAATGAGTTCCAAGAAATGGAAGCCATGATAGAAGAAAAGGCAAAGGACAAAAAAAAAAGAAACTAAACTAAACTAAAAGGCTTCTCTATGCAGGCAAGAATGACATCTTTTTTAGGTCTTCCACCATGTTTTAGCCCCTTAGCACTATGACTCGATTTTCTATTCTTGACTCATGTTAGAAAGTGTGCGTGTGTGTGTGTGTGTGTGTGTGTGTGTGTGAGTGTAATTGGACTTTTCTCAGAGGCTGGCATGTGTACACAAAGATATTTAAAAATTATTTCTGATTTCCTCACTTTTGTTAATGAGTATGAGAATATGGAACTTTTTTGTGTGTGTGTGAGGGAGATTGACCCTGAGCTAACAGCTGTTGCTAATCATCCTCCTTTTGCTTGAGGAAGATTGTCTCTGAGCTAACATCTGTGCCAATCTTCCTCTATTTTACGTGGGATGCCACCACAGCATGGCTTGATGAGTGGTGCTTAGGTCCGTGCCCAGGATCTGAACCTGTGAGACCCCTGCCACTGAAGCAGAGCACACAAATTTAGCCACCACACCACTGAGCAGGCCCATGAAACAGTTTTTAATAAAAGTTGTTTCTGATAACTTTGCCAAGTGGAGATGGATAATCATACAAAATTATATTTACACTCCTCCTTCATTCATAAATAATATTTTAACTAAGGTCTTTTGAGTAAGCAAATAAGAGAATAACTTAATTTTTCATATTCCAGATGTAGACATTCTATTTTGGCTTGTGATGTTACTCCACCTTTTCTCCTTATACCTAGTGAGATAATCAAGCTAAAAATAAGGGTGTTCCAGTTTCCCTGATGGATTTTTAGAAGTAAAGAAGTCACTGAAAATATTCTGGTATCACAGAGCTGGGAGGAATAGACCTGCAAGTACGAGGCTTTATGTTCTGGCATAGGAGCAGAAGGACACATAACAGATGCCTCTCAGGTATATCAGATACATTTAGATGATGCATAAAAGCCCTAACACTCCTATTATTTTGTTTATAAGGATAAATTAGTGACAACAGCAGTAGTCAATTTGCCATCCAAGACAGATCATAAACATTCACATACTTTGCCAGGTACCTTGGTCTGTAAGACAGCACAGGCAACGTGATTATCTTTCCCTTGGTATGAGAGTTGGTAGTACATGAGGGCGGGGTTGTGGGAGGAAGAGCATCATTGTTGCAGAAAATCTGACAGCAGGAAGATAAGAACTTTGTGAATTAGGTAACTTCTTTCTTTGTGTACAGCACACAATAACCTTTGTTTTGAAGATCTTGTGTTTAGAACTTCATATGATCAGGTCAATGAGTGTAGATTTAAATAGACTGTTTTCAACTCTCCAATTTTGCTCATAGCCATTGGAAATGGTATCTGTTTTAGAATTCTTTGAGACTAAAGCCTATATTTTATACTGTATGATTTGCAAACTTGAAGAGCATGTGATCTAATACCTCAAGAACTTGCAATCTAGGAGGAAAGGTAATACACACATGCGTACATTACTATCATATATTATTCAGGCTTGCAGCTGCAGTAGAGGAAACTGAATGTGTACCAACAATAATAGTTTAGTAGGAGATAGAGTATATAATTCAATGCTAATACATAGATATATATATTTTTTTGAGGAAGACTGGCCCTGAGCTAACAACTGTGCCCATCTTCCTCTACCTTATATGTAGGATGCCTGCCATGGCATGGCTTGGCAAACAGTGTATAGGTCTGCACCCTGGATCCAAACCGTGAACCCCAGGCCACGAAGCAAAACATGAGAACTTAACCACTGTGCCACCAGGACAGCCCCTCAATGCTAATACTTTTGAAGACATGAAACATAATATATCATACAGTCAATGTCCCGGCAAAGACCATTATATTCTTCCAAATCCAACTTTGGGCCAGGTGATTTTGGTTGTGACTATATATCATGACTTTATTACAAGACACAGCATGGTTAAAGAATGTCACTTAAATTTCTTTCAAGAATCACAAGATTATTCTGATGTAAGACATGAAGTCCTTTTGCATCTATGCAACTCAACTCTCTTCAAAATATGATAGGAAAGGAATAAAAATGTGGGCAAATTCCTAAAAGACAAGAAAATGAGGTGGGGTGGAAATGGGAGTGGGAAATTTGGGAAAGTTTGAAGGCAGAAGTGTAAGATCAGATGTGAAAAATAAGAATATTTCCAAAAGTTAGAAATGAGATAGAAGATTGCTAACAGATTATTCAAACAAGACTATTTTTAAGTCCGAAATACTAGTAGAAGAGGAAAGAATTGGAGAAAGAGAAACCTCAGAGAGACTTGGACTGAATATGTAAGAGTATGAAGTGAGAAGAGGTTATGAAAGTTGCTCCATTAGTTGAAAGTCTGTCAACAGAACCTTATCACAGTGTCATTTATCACCTAGGCAAATACCAAGAGACTTTTCTTTAAATAAATGAAATCAACTACCTTCAAAAAATAATACTGTTTATATAGTATTGGCACCTCTAGGATAATTATCTTTCATTCTAACTCTTGAAAGGAGACAGTGTAAAAGCTAGCCTTCTCGTTTAATGAAAGCTCATGAGCCACCGTGCGACTGACCTCTTTCATGGAGCCCCAGTGAAGTATTCTAATTTATGGAGAATGTTTTTTGAGAAAACAAACCTACATATACAATAGCAGAGAAAATGCATGCTAACGCATAAAGTAACTAACACAGCCATTCTCTCTTAGTGAAAACAGATATATAAATATTACAAAATCATATCAGAAAAACATATGCTAGGAAGAGAAACACTAAGATAAACCAGAGAAACAAACTCTTAAAGAAACAGAAGAGATTCTGCAAATTGTCTGCTTAAAAATTAATTAAAAATTAATTAAAGCATTAAAAATGAATGCTTTTATTTCAGCTTCAGTATGTAAAAAGCTTGCAACATGTGAAGAGCTTACATTTTTCTGCCTTCGAAGAAATGTTAAAAGACTTTTTTTTGAGTGGAAGAAAAATGATATAGGTCAAAAACTTAGATGTACATAAAGAAAGGAAGAAGGTAGGAAAGGGAATAAATGAAGGAGAAATAATATATTTTATTTTTAGTTAACCTAAATGTAACTGCTTGTTTGAGATAATAATAGTATCAGTGTATTGGGTGATTGTATGATATGAATAAGTGAAATGAATGATGGCACTGACTGAGGAGCTGTGTAGGAGAAATTGGGAATTATCTGTATAATGTAACTACCACTTCTGAAGCGATATAGTGTTATTTGAAGATGAACTTAGATTAGTTAAAAATGTGTATTGCAAAGGATAATCACTAACAAAGTTCTGAAAAGTAGGTATAATTGATATGCTAAGGAAGGAGATAGAATAGGATCATATAAAACACTCAACTAAAAGAAGAGAAGGCATAAAAAAGAGAAAAAACTAATAAAATCAGCTAGTAGAAACCAGAAAGATGGTAGATGTTAATCCAACTATATCAATTAATCGCTTTAAATATAAATCAACTAAAGATACCAATTATAAAATAGAGATTATCAGAGTAGAAAAGTAAATAAACATACCAAGACCCAACTCTATGTTGTCTACAAAGCCCAATTTGAACGTTAGTACTCATCAAGATAAAAAGAGAAGGATGGAGAAAGATGCATGATGCTATCATTAATCAAAAAAGTTATGTATTTGCTATGATAATTTTAGACAAGGCAGACTTCAGATAAGAAAGAGTATCAGGAATACTAGTGTTACATAATAAAAAAGGATCAATTCTCCAAAAAGACATAATTCTTAATGTGTAGGCACCTAAAAAAAGTGTCAAAATAGGTGAGGTAAAAACTAATAAACCTGAAAGGAGAAATAGATAAATCCACTCTTACAGTTGGAATTTAACAGTCCTCTTTCAGTAGTTGACAAATCAATCAAGTGAAAATAAGTAGAATATTGTTGACATGAACAGCATTATTAATCTATTGGGTCTAATTGATATATATAGACTATACATCCAGCAACAGTACAAAACATATTCTTCTCGAGCTCACATGGAACATTCAAATCACGTGCCCTGATTTCCAGGCCATAATATGCATCTTAACAAATTTAAAAGGATAGATATACAAAGTATGTTCTCAGACCACAAAAACTAGAAATTAATAACAGACATATAGCTAGAAAACACCCAAATATTTGGAGATTCAACAACATACTTCTAAATAATTCATGGGTCAGAGAAAAGTGTCAAGAGAAATTCAAAAGTATTTGGAAATGAGTGAAAATTAAAATGTAACTTATCAAGATTTGTGGGATGTAGAGAACACAGTACTTAGAGGGAAATTTGTAATGTTAAAATCATATATTTCAAAAGAATATTATGAAAGGAACAATCTAAGCTTCCAACTGACCATAGTAGAGAAAAATCCAATATAACCAATGTCTTTATAAGAGGAGTAGAGACAGACAGACGCACAAGGAAGATGGCCTTATCACAATGGAGACAGAGATCGAAGTGTTGCACCTACCACCCAAGACATGCCAAGGATTGCAACAACACCCAAAGTTGAGAGAAAGACATAGAACAGATGCACCCCTAGAGTCTTTAGAGAAAGCTTGGCCCTGCCAACACCTTGATTTCAGACTTATGGCCTCCAGAACTGGGATAGAATACATTTCTGTTGTTCTTAAGCCATCCAGTTTGTGGTAATTTGTCATAGCAGTGCTGAAAACAAACACAGGTAGAGGAGCCTGAGGTGACATGAATACTAAGTGTAATTTGTATCCTGAGTAAAAGCAAAAAAGGATATGAGGAAAATACTGAAGATATAAGAATAATATATAGACTATAGTTAATAATACTGTATCAACATAGATTAATTAATTGTGATAAATGTGCCACATTAATGTAAGATGTTGATAATAGGAAAACAGGCTATGGAGAGTACAGGAACTCATTATCTTTGCAACAATTCTGTAAATTTAAAACTATTGCAGAATTTAAAAAAATGTAATTAATATATATTTTTAAATGACATACAAATACAAACACAAAGAATGGAAAAAAAAGACTGATCATAAAAAAATTAATGCACTCTGAAATATTTGATGTTACTGCTTGCCACCATGAAACTGGTTACAATGGAAAATAACACAACAGAGAAAGGAAATAACATTGGAGATTTTAAAAATGACTGATCAAAAGAAAAGAAGAGTTGGATGACTCTTTTGAGAATATTTCCTGGAATATAGAAGCAAACTATCTAGGAGAAAAGACAAGATATAGATTATTTGAGGGAGTTATAGGTGATTGCTCTAGATTGAACATTTGTATCCCCAGAATTCATATGTTGAAATCTAATTTCCAAGGTGATAGTATTAGGAAGTGGAACCTTTGCCAGCTGCTTGTGTCCTGAAGGTAGAGCCCTCATATATGGTATTAATGCCTTTATAAAAGAAACTGCAGAAGCTAGCTTTCCCTTTCCACCATGTCAAGACAGAGCGAGAAGGCACTATGCTCCAGGGAGAGATCTCTCAAAGCAACCATGCTGGCCCCTTGATCTTGGACTTCCTAGCCTCCATAACTGGAAGAAATAAATTTTTGTTGTTTCTAAACTACTCAATCTATGGTATTTGTTATAGCAGTCCAAAAAGACCAAAACAGTGATGTAGAAAAAGGAAAGAAAATCAAAGGAAGGAAATTACCAAAGAAATAAAATAAGAGAATTTTCCAGAGAGAAAGAACACAAATTATTAGCATGCAAGGACCTTAACAAGGGACAGTCAGAATAAATATGGGGAAAAAACTTCCTACTTAGATATACTTTAAACTTGAAAACATTAAACTGATTTTGTGGAGGCGGGTGGAAAAGAGAAAGAGGAGAGGCTAGTATATATGCTCTGAAAAATGACGTTGGAACACGGAGAAAATTGGACCCGAGGCCAATAGGAGGGCTCAGTACCAAGTCAAGGTGGCCTGACCTGCTTGACTTGGTGTGGGGTCTGGTCTTGACCATACAAAGATGTCTACTGGCAGTTCGTGTACCGGCAGGTGATGACCCTCACTCATCACTCGCTCACCTCTACACAGGCGGGTTGTAGAAAGGTTTGAGACCTTTGAAACTCAGATTCTGCACAGACTTCTTTTAGAACATGAAATGATTTAGAACTAACTGAGCAAGTGTGTTGATGATCACTCATTTCATAGAAAAGCTTTTATTTTCTGTGTATAATGTTATAAAATAATATATAATAATCTCCCAGGTAACCCATGATAGGAAGAGAAAGTTAGGAAGCAAATATAATTAGCACTTTGCTAGAAATAAGAAGATGGGACAATGAGTTCAGGTTTTAAAAATTGCTTCAGATTGTTGGGATTAGGCCACATGCTAATATTTTAGAAATGTTAATTTTAGGAATGTTAATGCAACAGCAGGTAAATCAACACATATCTCAGGAGACATGATAAAGTGAAGCCTAGAATTCTTCTCATTATGACATAAAACTTGAAAATCATATTTTACTGTTTGTGCCAACTAGGCCATCTAAAACCCTGCTGGTAGAAACTCTAGCTAAATATTTTGATGTCTTTTTGTTGTCTCTGACTATTGTACTACCTTGACCGAGATTTAATACTTGATGAAGATATTGAATCTGTGATTGCTAAGCCATTCCAAGGTGCTAATTATAATATCAAAAACACAGCAATGAAGTCCCTCTGCATGAAGTAGAGAAGTTTGACAATGTGCCAGGTATTCATCATTTATGGGCGGTAGATGGAGATTTCCATAAAGTATTATTGAAGTTACCTTAAAGTACATGAGAAAATATTTCAAAAAGGATTTTCCATTAGCTATGCAGAGAAATGGTACCTACTGATAAAACTAATGTAGATATTTGTTCATTTGGTGCCTTCCATGGTTTAGACAAAACAAGAGAAAGAAAAACGAAAAGCATTTGGATTGGGAACATCAAAGAATTTGGGAAAAAGTTGAAGGGCTGCAGCTACTGTAAATACCGTCACTTGAAGAGGGAATCAAAAACAATGAAGAAAATGACTATTATGAGATTTGGAATCCAGAGATCTTGAAATGTCTAGAATGGTTACTTGTGTTGGTTCTTTTACGTGGCCAGACACTAAACAAACCATATCATATCATACTGCATCATATGGTATCACAACATTATATTCCTCACCAGCAGGCTTTATTCAGCGTGTCACAGTGTGACTTGAATTCAAAGCACATAATACTTTGAAAGCTATATCTAAATTGACTTGCACTAGACAGAAAAACCCAAGAAAGACCCCTTTGGTCTACAATAGAAGGGCTATCACTAGAACCAATGTTGGAATTTCCTAATGAAGATACGGTATGTGCGTGACAAAGAAAAACTAAATAGAAAGAAGAAGGGAAGATAGATCCATGAATTCCACTCAATTGAGAGTGATCTAAAAAGGAGAATGATTTTGGAGTTGGAAAGAAATGCCTCACTTAGCAGATGCAGCAAACACGCACCATCAGAAATCAGCTTGTGTATAAAGCTGTCTCCCCTTTTGTTCCAGATGGAAATTGTCTTTGCACTCTGCACTTAAAAGCTTTGGATCGATCATGGATATCACAAGTGGCCAGAAGCCTTGAGGATAAGACTCAGATCATCATCTTATTGTAACATCACACTGATCTATGCAAAAGACTACCGTTAACCTTGAGGATATTGCCATCCATTTGATTAAAACAATTTAGGCCTAAGATATTATTTCTGAAATAAATGGTTGGGACCACTACCACAATCAAAAATTGAAAATTTTCGTTCTCTGCCTAAGCCCTTCAGGTTTCCCTGGGCCATATCTATTAAGTGCATTTTCTTTTCTAGATGGAAATTGAAAATGCTTTCACAGACAACCATCAGAGGAAGGAACACTGAAACATTCATATCTCTATGGTGGACATTCAACATTAGCGATTCACATTAAGCGCCAGAGGTTTTGACAACTCCTTCAGGACTTGAGTGCTGAGTGACAACTTTAGAAAGTATTTAGCCTTTACGTTTTTCAATGTCTAAATTCTTGATAATGTCACATTTCTTATGAACTAGATGAGGACAAAGGAGTTTTTCTTTAAGATGGCATTTCACATTATTCCTTCAATATTCCACATTAAACAAGGCTCTCACTCACCTGTGCTATGAAATAAAAGTTAAGTAAATGCGAAAAATTGTAAATGAACCATATTTTAATGAAGTCCAAGATAATTCTCAATTTATCCTTAGTTTTACTATCATTTTATTAATTTAAGGCTCTAAATTTTTCATGTGGCAGAAATAATTTTATTTATCCACTTGGACTTCGTGAAAGGAAGAGAAATATCAAGAAGGAAAAATTTTGAACTTAGAATGTTTGAAATCTGGCTAGAAAACTGTCTACGTGAAGATGGGTGATTTTCTTAAATTCTCTGGAAAACACTGTATGTGTAAAATGTAGATAACGATATCTAATAAAATAATTTATGAAAAATATTGGCATAATCCCTAACATACTAAATATTTAATTAATATTAGATATTTTATTATTCTAAAAGAAATAAAGATTTTTCTAACAAAAAAACAACACTAACATTGAATTCTTGAAAATCTGATGTAATATACAAAATTAATGACAATTATTTCTTTAGCGCTAGATAATGAATCAGTTGTTTACCTGTTTCTCTTGAATTTAACAGATAAACAATCATTTGAAAATAATGTTACCTCCTCCATTCAGATATTTATGACTTTTAATTGTTCAGTTGTTAAAAGAAATTGGCTAGAATGATCCAAAAATTTTAAGTAATAGCAGTCATAGCAGCTATTCCAGTTTTATTCCCATTGAATAGAAAAGAGCTTGGTTTTTCATGTAAAGCAAAATACTGGCAATAGATTTGGGTAGAATTTACAAAATCATACCTTTTGTACTAAGTAATCCTAGTAGATAATTCTTTTCTACTAAATAATTTTTAATTTTATGACATTTGTTTTCAGCTCTATCAAAATCATGTGTTTTCCTTTGATCTTTTAAAATATTCAAATTGTTTTAGTTTACAGTATTTTGGATTTTACATTATTTTAAAAATTATAGTATTACCTGCCCTTATATTTTTAATTCCTGAACATTTCTGTAACATCCTTATGGGATTATAGGTTCTGTCCCTATATAGCTGAATGTCATTTGCTTATATTTGATTTAAAATATTTTTTCTTCCATAATAACCATGTGGAAATAATTCTCTTTATCAAATTCCTCTTAAGAATAGTACTGCCTTTGTTTGAAAAAATATTATAAAAATTGTTTGGGTTACAAAGTGAGCCCCTCATTCAAAGTTCACATAACTGTTTTCACCTAATGTCTGGGTTCAGAATAGGGCAAGAAATATGCTCTGCATGAGACAGAGAAGAAATTTTTCTCTTAGGATCCTAAAAAATATAGAGAATAAATGAACAGGAAAGAGAAAGAAAAAATAGAAAGAATGATACAACAAAGTGAATAGAGTTCAGGATGGATAGAAAGGTGAATGCTACTACACAGCTTGAAACTGCTGATGGATCTTTTAAGAAGGCTATGCCTTAAAAATCTATAATAGTTCTTTATGTTGCCATGATTCACTTCTCTGAAATATCTTCAGAATTTTGGTATACTCACAGACACTTCGTGGAATGCATATTTTGAAGAATTTAAGAAAGTGGTATATTTTGTTTTAGGATCAATATTTCAGTTGAGCAAAATGGCTCTTCTGAGACCATGAGCTACAGGAAGTGAAAAGAAAACACGTTGGTAATTTGCAAACATCTGCATGTGGAGACATAAACCAATTACAATTAGATCTCCGAGGGCAAATGGATTGTGGATCACATGCGGATGACCTAAAGTGATTTTCTAATTATACAATCCTCTTGAATTTGAGTCCAAAGCACACTCCCACCATGACTGCCAAATTTTCAGAATTTGACATATTATGCAGACAATTTTTGAGAGTGTTGTGTCAATTTTGTACATTTAAAAATTATTTTATTCTTTCCATTGATAATTTAATATTTTTAATAATTTTTAATTGTAAAATATACATAAAATTACCATCTTAACTTTTTTTCTTTTGAGGAAGATTAGCCTTGAGCTAACATCTACTGCCAATCCTCCTCTTTGTGCTGAGAAAGACTGGCTCTGAGCTAACATCCGTGCCCATGTTCCTCCACTTTATATGGGGGACGCCTACCACAGCAAGGCGTGCCAAGTGGTGCCATGTCTGCACCCGGGATCCAAACCGGCGAACCCAAGGCCGCAGATGCTGAACGTGCGAACTTAACCACAACACCACTGGGTCGGCCCCTTAACTATTTTTAAATATGCAGTTTAGTAGTGTTAAGTACATTCACATTTTTGTGCAATAGATCTCCAGAACTCTTCTTGCAAAACTGAAACTTTATACTCATTAAACAATTCCCATTCCTCCCTCCCCCAGCTTCTATTCTACTTTCTGTCTCTATGAATTTGACTGTTCTAGGTACATCAAAGAAGTGGAATCATATGGTATTCATCTTTTTATGACTGGCTTAATTAACTTAAAATACTGTACTCAAGGCTTATCCATATTGGAGCATGTGTCAGAATTTCCTTCCTTTTTAAGGTTCAATAATATTCCATTGCATATATTTACCACATTTTGCTTATCCATTCATCTACTGATGAACACTTGGGTTGTTTCTATCTTTTGACTATTGTGAATAATGCGGCTCTGAATTGGGTGTACAAATATCTCTTTATGACCCTGCTTTCAATTCTTCTGGATGTATACCCAGAAGTGGCATACTGGATCAAATAGCAATTCTGTGCTTATTTTTTTGTGGAATCTCCATCCTGTTTTCTATAGTGGCTGCACCAAGGGTTGCAATTTCTTTATATCCTGGCCAACACTTTTTATTACCTGTTTTTTTTTTTATAGTAGTCATCCCTGAATACAATTTTAATAACTTTAAGTCTGTATAAGATTTCAAATGTAATTAAAAGTCACCATTTTTGGCATGTCTAAATATTTCCATGTGTGTATATCTATCTGTTGATCTATCAATCTACTGTAGATGCGCATACAACCCATACATATATATTGTGTATGTTTATGTGTAGATAAGTATATAGATATGAATATAATGTGATATAATTATAGTTATGCATATAGTATATACATATATGAGGCATATAAAAGTATACATATATATGGAGATGGATGGATGGATAGATAGATAAAAAGATAATGAGATTTGGTCTGTGAAATCTATAATATGAATATTTAGTTTTAATTGACCACTATTTTACCACCCAGCAGTAGGAAGAAATATTTCTCTCTCTGCCTGGCAACAGCCCAGCCAATGAGACACTATAGCAACCCAACCAATGAGAAGCCTCTATGATTTGGGCTCTCAGATTCCTCCAATGGACTCTTTGTTTATTACAGCTCCTCCTAACTCCTCCTTTTCCTCTATGAAAGCAAGCCCCTTCCTTTGCTTCTCTGGATTTGCCTATGTCCACCATATCTTGTATATTCCAAGTTGCAATTCTTTTGGTTGTACCTGTTTTGCAGGTAAAACAACTGGCCAATCTACTTTTTAAGTTGTCACATCCTATGGAAAATGCAAAAAAAAACTTGAAAAGGTTTTTAAAAAATGCAGAAATCTAAGTGGCCAGTAAAAACCTGAAAAGGTACTCAACTCTCTTAGTAAGCAGGGGATTGAAAATCATCTAATGAAACTGAGAACATCACATCCTGTGTGAGGAGATTTCCACTTGTTATCTACCCTACAGAAATGTGTGCTTGTGCTCACTAGCAGAAGTTATAAAAAAGCATGGTACTCACAATAGCTATAAAGAGAAAACAGCTCAAATGTCCGCAGACAGGCAAATGGGTAAATTATATCACACAGAAAATTGGAATACAATACCCAAACTAAATTCAAACAAAACAACGTATATGAATCTTACAAACGCAAGATAACTTACTTGCTTATTCCATTTACTTAAGGTCCAAAAATAGAAAAAAAAAGAATTTTTTTTCCTGAGGAAGATTAGCCCTGAGCTAACATCTGTGCCAATCGTCCTCCACTTTATATATATGGGTCACTGCCACAGCACGATTGACAGTGGTGTAGGTCCATACTCAGGATCTGAACTTGCAAACCCAGGTCGTTGAAGCAGAGCATGCCAAACTTAATCACTACGTCATGGGGCTGGGCTCCCCAAAAATGAAACATTTTTGAAATGCAAATAGGTTGTATAACCATAGACAGTAAAACTTAAAGAAAATGAAAGAAATAATTATCATAAAAATTATGATGTTGTTGCTCTCCGACAAAAGTATAGAGGACTGTGATCAAGTTGATGTGTAAAGAGAGCTTGAGATGTTGGAAATTATCTATTTCTTATATGACTGGAGGATAAATGTGTTGCCTTTATGGTAAGCAATTGAGTTTTTCTGACTTTTTATTATGTGTGCTATCATGCAAAATTATTTTAAAAGAAGAAAATCTACACGGGCAGAATATCTCCCTTTTATTTTGTCCTTTTACATAAACATTAGTATGTCTAGGTTAGAAACTCATTTTGTAACAACAAATCCTGAATTTGTTTCATTACTGTTATGGTCTGAATTTGCCCCCCCCCCCCCGAAATTTAAATGTTGACATCTTAATGCCTAATGTGATTCTATTAGTCAATGGGGTCTTTGGAAGGTAATCAAGTCATGAAGGTGGAATAATCATGAATGGGATTAGTGTACTGATAAAAGACACCCCACAGAGCTCCCTAACCCTTTCCACCATGTGAGGATACAAGGAGGAATCAGCAATCTGCAATCTTGAAGAGCGTTCTCACCAAAACCAAAACATGCTGGCTCCCTGAACTTGGATTTCTAGCCTCCAAAACTGTGAGAAATAAATTTCTGTTGTTAATAAGTACCCAGTTTGTGGTGGATTTTGTTCAGCTTTTTAAAGGTATAATTGAAAGTAAAATTGTAAGGAATTTAAAGTGTACATCGTGACGATTTGAACATCAAAGGATTCCTCCCACCTAATTAACACATCCATCACCTCGCACACGTGCATACCTTGGAGACTGCGAGTTTGGTTCCAGACCACCGAAATAAAGTGAATCTCACAATAAAGTTAGTCTCACAAATGTTTTGGGTTTCCCAGTGCATATAGAAGTTATGTTGATCCTGTAGTCTATTAAGTGTGCAATAACGTTATGTCTAAAGAAAACAAGGTAAATACTTTAATTAAAAAATACTTTATTGCTAAAAAATGCTAACCATCATCTGAGCCTTTGGTGAGGTATAATCTTTTTGCTGGTGGAGGGTCTTATAAAAAATGGAATATCTTCAAAGCACAACAAAACAAGGTATGCCTGTATTTACCTTTTCTTGTATGTGTGAGAATGTTAAATTCTAGTCTCTCGGGAAATTTCAATTATACAATGCAAAGTTATGAACTATCATCACCTTATTATACATTAGATCCTCAGACCTGAGTCATCTTATAGCTGAACATTTGTGCTCTTTTACCAGAATCTCCTTATTTCCCCCAACCCTCAGCCCCCAGCAACCACTTTTCTGCTCTGTTTCTATGAGTATAATTTTTTTTTTTTTTTTAGATTCCACATAAAAGTGATACCATGCAATACTTGTCTTTCTTTATCTGGCTTATTTCACTTAGTATAATGCTCTCAAGATCCATCAATGTTGTCAAAAATGGCAAGATTTCCTTTTTTCTCATGGTTGAACAATATGCCATTGTATAGATATACCAAATTTTCTTTATTCATTCTTCAGTTGATGGACACTTAGGTTGTTTCCATATCTTGGCTATTGTGAATAATGCTGCAACAAACATGGGAGTGTAGCTGTCTCTCCAATATCCTTTGTTACTTTCCTTTGGATATATATTAAGAAGTAGAATTGCTAGATCATATGGTAGTGATGCTGGCCCTGATATCAGTTCCCCTACTTTACACCCAGCCTATGTGGGGTTAAAACCAAAGCACTCTTTCCCTGCTTATTCCCTGGCTCCCTGGCTCCAGAATCCACTATCCACCATAGAGACACACACAGCCAAGGACAACCACCTGGATTCCTTATCATCTCCTCCTCTTCCCAAGGCCCATTGCAGGCTGATGGGAAAGCTCCGACCATCAAGGCCACTGACTTCCCCCCGCCTCTCTACAAGCAATCACATTCATCACAAACCTTTATAACCCTTCACATTCCCTCTTTTGGGGAGGCAAGATGAAATGAGACAGATTTGAGGGCTCACTCTGGTCTCCTGGTGATGTCATCTGAAATAAAAATCCTTTCCTTGCCATAGGCCTGACATTCCAGTTTTTATTTGTCCCCTCTTGTGTGACAGGTAAAGAACCTATGTTTGTAGGTGGTAACAGTAGTTATATTTTTAACTTTTGAGAAGACTACACACTATTTTACCTAGTGGTTGTACCAATATACATTCCCAGAAACAGTACACAAAAATTCCTGTTTCTCCATACCCTCAACAACACTTGCAATCTCTTGTCATTTGATAATAATCATTCTAATAGATGTGAGGTGATATCTCATGGTATTGATTCACTTTCCCTTAATGACTAGTGATGTTGAGCATCTTTTCATGTACCTGTTGGCTGTTTATATGTCTTCTTTGGAAAAATGTCTGTTCATTTCCTCTCCCCATATTTTAATCAGATTGCTTGGTTATTTTGCTATTGAGTTGTGTAGGTTATTTTTATATTTTGGATATCAGCCTCTTCTTAAATACATGATTTGTAAATATTTTCTCTCATTCTTCAGGTTGCCTCTTCATTTTGTTGATACCTCTTTTGGTGTGCAGAAGATTTTTAGTTTGATGTAGTTCCACTTGTTTATTTTTGCTTTTGTTGGCTTCGCCTTTGGTGTCAAACCCAAAAAAACATTGCCAAGCCCAATGTCAAGGAGTTACCCCACATGTTTTCTTTTAGGAGTTTTATTGTTTCAGGTCTTAAATTCAAGTTTTAATTCATTCTGAGTTAATTTTTGTGTATTATGTAAAACAGGGGTCCAGGTTTCATTCTTTTGCATGTAGCTGTTCAGTTTTCTGGACACTATTTGTTAAAGAATCTATCCTTTCCCTCTTGTGTGCTCTTGGCTGCATTGTTATAAATTGAATGACGATATATGCTTGGTTTGTTTCTGGACTCTCTATTCTGTTCCCTTAACATATGTGTCTGTTTGATGTCAATACTGTGCTGTTTTGATTACTATAACTTTTCAATGTAATTCAAAATCAGGAAGTCTGATTCCTCCTGCATTGTTCATCTTTCTCAATATTGCTTTGGCTATTCAGGGTCTTTCGTGATTCCTTCCAAATTTCAAAATCATTTTCTATTACTGTTAGAAATGCCATTGGAATTTTCATAGGGATTGCACTGAATCTGTAGATTGCTTTGGGTAGCATGGACATTTTAACAATATTAGTTCTTCTGATTAATGGGCAAAACTATCTTCATTTATTTATCTTTTTAAATTTATTTCACCAATATCTTACAGTTTTCAGTGTACTGGTCTTTCACCAATTTGATTAAGTTTATTCCTAAGTATTTTATTATTTTGGATGTTTTTACATGTATGTTCATCAGGGACATGCCTGTAAGGTTCTTTTCTTGTAGTGTCCTTGTCTGGTTTTCCTATCAGGGTAATGCTGGCTTTGTAAAAAGAGTTTTGAAGTGTTCCTAAATCTGCTATATTTTTTTTTTGAGGAAGATTAGCCCTGAGCTAACATCTTCTGCCTGCCAATCCTCCTCTTTTTTCTGAGGAAGGCTGGCCCTGAGCTAACATCCATGCCCATCTTCAGTTATTTTATAAGTGGGATGCCTACCATAGCATGGCTTGACAGATGATACGTAGGTCCACACCTGGGATCCGAACTGGTGAATCCCGGGCCACCAAAGCGGAACATGCAAACTTAACCACTACATCACTGGGCTGACCCCTAATTTTTCTATTTTTTGAAAGGGTTGACATTAATTCTTCTTTAAATGTTTGCTGAAACTCAGCAGTGAAGCCATTTGGTCCTGAGCTTTTGTTTGTTGGGAGATTTGGATTATGGATTCAGTCCTCTTATTAGTGATTTTCTCTTCAGATTTTCTATTTCTTTATGATTCAGTCTTAGTAGATTATGTTTCTAGGAATGCATCCATTTCTTCTAGGTTGATGAATTTTGTTGGCATATAATTATTCACAGCAGTCTCTTATGCTCCTTTGTATTTGTGTGATATGAGTTGTAAGATCTCTTCTTTCATTTTTAATTTTGCTTATTTGAGACCTCTCTCTTTTTTCTTGGTTAGTGTAGCTAAAGTTTTGTCTACTTCATTTCTTTTCAAAATATCAATTCTTAGTTTCATTGATCTTTTCTATTGCTTTTTTTAGTCTCTATTTTATTTATTTCCACTCTGATCTTTGCTATTCCCTTCCTTCTACTAACTTTGAGCCTTAATTACTCTTCTTTTTTCTAGTTCTTGGAGGTGTAAAGTTAGGTGATTTGGAGTCTTTCTTTTTTCTTAAAATATTTTATTGCTGTAAGCTTACCTCTTAGAACTGCTTTTGCCATATCTCATACATTTTGGTATGTTGTGTTCCCATTTTCATTGTTTCAAATATTTTTGATTTCTCTTTTGATTTCTTTGATGACCATTCGGTTGCTTAGGAGCATATTATCTAATTTCCACATAGTTGTCAAATTTCCAGTTTTCTTCTTGTAATTGATTTTTGGTTTCATATCATCAATGTCAGAGATTCTTAATATAGTATCAATCTTCTTAAATTTATTAACACTTGTTTTGTGGCCTAACATATGATCTGTCTCTGAGAATGTTTCATGTGCACTTGAGAAGAATGCATATTTTGCTGCTGTTATATGGAATATTCTGTAAATGTCTGCTAGACGCAATGGCTCTAATGTGTAGTTTAAGCCAAATGTCTCCTTATTATTTTGTCTAGATAATCTATCCATTATTGAAAGTGGGTTATTGAAACCCCTTACTGGTTTTATATTGCTGTCTATTTCTCCCTTGAGGTGTGTTAATATTTGCTTTATATATTTAGTTGCTCCTGTCTTGGTTGCATAAATGTTTTCAAATTGTATGTCTTGTTGGATTGACCCCTTTATCATTAGGTAATGACCTCCTTTGTCTCTTATTACAGTCTTTGGCTAAAGTCTATTTTGTCAGGTGGAAATATAGCTACTCCTTCTCTCTTTTTGTTTCCATATGTATGTAATATTTTTTCCACCCTTTCACTTTCAGTCTGTACGTGTCCTTACTTCCAAAGTGTGTCTCTTGTGGGCAGCACATAGTTGGGCCTTGTTTTGTTTTTTAATCCATTCAGCCACTCTGTCTTTTGATCAAAGAACTTAGTCCATTTACATTGTAAGTAATTATTGATAGGTATAGACTTACTATTGCCATTTTGTTAAATTTTTATGGCTGTTTTGTAATTCCTTTGTTCTTCTCTTTCTCTCTTCCCTTCTGATTTGATGATTTTCAGTTGTGGTATACTTAGATTCCTTTCTCTTTATTCTTTGTGTATCTACCATGGATTTTTGCTTGATGAACATCATCAAGCTTACATAAAATATCTCATATTTATAAGGCTATTTTAAACTAAGAACTTAATTTTGAACACATACTAATAATGCTATACCTTTTTGACCTCTCCTCCATGTTTTGTGTGTTTGATGTCACAATTTACATATTTTTACTTTGTGTAGCCATTAACAAATTATTGTAGTTATAGTTACTTTTAATACTTTCACCTTTTAGCCTTCATACTGTATTTAAAAATGATTTACCACTATTACATTATAGTATTCTGAAATATATATATATATATATATACCTTTGCTTTTATATGTTTTCCTGTTATTAATTAGTGTCCTTTCATTTCAGCTTGAAAGAGTCCCTTTAAAATTTCTTATAAGGACAGTCTAGTGGTGATGAACTCCTTCAGCTTTTGCTTGTCTGGAAAACTCTATTTCTTCTTCAATTCTGAAGTACAGCTTTACCAGGTAGGGTATTCTTGATTGGCAGTTTTTCCTTTCAGTGGTTAGAATATATTGTGCCACTCCCTCTGGCCTGAAAATTTTTGCTAAAAACTCTTCCTGTATTCTTATGAGGGTTACTTTGTATATAACTAGTTGTTTTTCTCTTGCAGCTTTCAAGATTTTCTCATTGTCTTAACTTTTGACAACTTAAGCTTGTGTCTTGGAGAGGGTCCCTTTTGATTCACCTTATTTGGAACATCTTGGGCTTCCTGGATCTAAGTGTCTGTTTCTTTCCCCAAGTTAAGAAAGGTTTCAGTCATTATCTCTTTGAATAAGCTTTCTATCCCTTTCTCTCTTTTTCCTCCTTCTGGGAGCCCTATAGTGTGCATATTGGCCAGCTTGGTGTATCTCATGTCCCTTTAGTTAGCTTTACATTTTTTCATTCATTTTTATTTTTACTCCTCTGACTGGATGAATTCCACTGTCCTGTCTTAGAGTTTGTTGATTCTTTCCTCCACTTCATCTAGTCATCTATTGAACCCCTATATTGAATTTTTTATTTCAATTATATTCTTCAGCTCTATGATTTCTATTTGGTACTTTCTTATATGTACTATGTCTTTGTTAAATTCCTACTTCATTCATGCATTGTTCCCCTGATCTTACTGAGCAACTTTATGACCATTATTTTGAACTGTTCATCAGGTAAATCTCTCACCTCCATTTCATTAAGGTCTGTTTCTGGAGTTTTATCTTGTTCTTTTGTTTGGAACCTATTCCTTTGTTTCTTAATTTTCCTTGACTCTCTGTGTTTGTTTCTACACATTAGATAAAACAACCACCTCTTCTAGTCTTGATGCAGTTAACTCATGTACAAGATGAATCTTGTTGTTTAGCTTGGCCTGAGCTCTTGATTGTCTCTTAAACCTTTGCACTTTTCCAAGTTGCCTTCTTTGTTCTTAGTGGCTCCCAGTATTTAAGGATGTACCAATACCTGTCAGTGTCACAGAAGGGAAGATCACAGTTGGCACCTAAATGCAGGCTGATTGGGTGCTGGACCCTCAACCAGCAGCTGTGAAAGCATGTAGTTAGGGCTTTTCCAAGGAGAAATTAGGAGAATGGCTTTTTTGCTTCCTCCATCTGTGTTAAGCCTGGGTGTAAGCAGAAGAGTAGGGGGCTTCTGCACCCACTAAAAACTGCTTCATTGTTTGTTTCAGTCCTATAGGACTCATAAATGCAAGACCTTTTGGTTATCAGAGCCAGGCAAACCAGAGAGTCATCCCTTGGGTGGCAGCCTGAAATGCTGGGGCACTGGATGTATATATGAGCTCCTTCCAGGGAACTACAGACGATTTGCAGAGGGCTGTAATCAGATGGCAGAGATGGTGTCTGCTGGCTTCCCCAGTCTCCCGCATGAATCACAATTAGTCCTTTGGTGTATGCTATATTAGAAGCCTGACCCCCAGGGAGAAGCTTTTAAAGTATGCAAATAGGCTTCCGCCCAAATAAGACTGGGGTATAGGTATGTTTTGTCTGCTCCTTCTGTGCTGAGTCTTTGGGTGGCATCCTCAAGAGCCCTTTAAAAAACGCTTCAGTGTTGACTGTAGTCTTGTGGCTCTCATCAATGTGAGGCCTACCGGCTTTCAGAGTTAGGTGTTTTGGGAGCCCATCTCTCAGATGGGAGTCTTGGGGCACTAGATGTGGGGTCCAAGCACTTCATTCTGAGGGAGAAGCTGAGAGTTGGCAATTCTTCCTGAATTGTATGGTGCTGTGCAGGGGGTAAGGTTTATGGCAAGAGTGTGTCTCAGCCTTTCCTACCCATTTTGAAGATGGTCACATGAGCATTTTCTCATTTGCTTATGTGTAGGAGTTGCTTGGCAAATATATGGATTTCTTTCAAAGAAAATTGCTGTGTGTGTAGTTGTAGATTCAAAGCATCCATGGGAGGAACTGAGTTCAGTGTGCTCTTATGTCACCATCTTGGACCAGAACCTGTCTGCAATATTTTGTTATAGCAGCACAAATGGGCTAAAACAATTATCTTAAAATATGTAGTATTAAGGACAAGTCTACTGCCCACCAGATTATTTCTAGGTTGTTGGAGGGTGGGGAAAAAAAAGGAATAGATAATCTGGTTCATTTTTAATGCCCCACTGTTTGCCTTATCTATTACTCTGTGCAAGAAAACTTAAGATGTTATCAGTATGTGTCTACCTGTACACTATATTTTTTCTGAGCTATATGGGTATGAAAATTCTTTCTTCCTCCATGCCCCAGTGTTTTAGTTTAGGATAAGTTCCTTCTCTTACAGTTCTGACTTGTACTTATTCATCTACTTGTTCTTCTCATTCTTTAGTTCTTAATTTAAAAACTTCTTTTCTAACTATTAGCTTCTATACCTATAGTTTTAGTTCCTTCTCTAGTTCCAGCTTTGCCTTTGGCTATTCTCAGATTTGCTTTCAACATTTGCATTCTTTCATATGATATCGTGGAAAATTTTTCCAATATGTCTTCAAGTTTTCAGAATTGATATTTTATAGTTTCTATTATGATAATCACTTTTGCTATATCATATTTATTTTAAACTGGCATGGTAAATAATATAAACATCCTCAAGATTCCAATTGGAAACAGAAGTTAAATACTTTCAAAAGATTCATCTTACACTTGCAGAATGTTTTATAAAGATATATTGGTTCTGACTTTTGGAGTTATTCCACTTATATTTAACTGCTTAGTATATTCATATTCATATTCTTAATGTTATTTTTTCTCTTTGCTTATTCTTTCTAAGGGACATGAATATAATTGCCAACATTATGAGTTGTTATGGTTTATTTCAGAGTCTTTGAGCATCCTTATTCAAATCTTTTAGCTTAGATGAAAGAAGAATGAAGGTTTTATACTTGCAGTTATTTTAACTTAATAAGTTACAGGTTGTGATAAAAAAATCTCTACATGATAAATAGATCTTCAGGGTGGTGGAAAATAGACCTGACAGTCATAAGTTATCAAATTTTAAAGAGTCTACATGAAAGGTGTACTGACAACATACATAGGAAAGGTCAACTACACATTTCAGAAGAAGTCAGATTTATGTGTAAAAACAAAGAAAGTTACGCTATTTGTTCTTAAGAACAAAGAGGATATGATATTGAAGATCTATAAAGGCACGATGAAACTTGTTCAAGGGAATAAAACATCAAAAATATAGTTCTCATTTGATAACAACTTTTAGTGCAGGTGTCATGCTTTCCTGTTGAGGAGCAGAGTGTCTCATCTTCCTTACCTAAAATTCGGAAGCTTCCCCATCACTGCCAGCCATCAAAAAAAATCTCAAAGAAGGTCTTAGGTCTACTCTGATTAAATTAAAATCTGCCATTGTGTTAAGATAAAGAACCGTGGTGTGCTGGACCGGAGTCCCTGGCTGCTGGCCACCTTCCTCCTTCTTTCCCGAAATGCAGTCCTTTTAACCAGCAACTTCAAAATGTGTGAGTTTAGCATTTTCTTGCATTTTCTATTCATTTTATGCCTCATCTTCCACTTTACATTATAGAGGAAACCCTTTTCTCTATGTAATGATCATGCAGTTACTTGTGCAGTCTGGGAGCTTTTGCGTTGCACTTCCCCAGAAGTTTTCAACTTTGTTAATAAGAGCATGATCTTTGAAAGTGAAAACCCTTTTTTCCCAACGGTACCACAGTTGTCATGAGCAACCAAAAAGCCAGGAAGCACAACTTTGTGAGCCCTTTCGTTTGAATTTGCCCCATTGTGTGCATCTCATGTGTCCTTGTTGCTTCCTGGTCCATGAACCATCTGAACCTTCAACCTCTACTGTTTCATCGGGTTTCCTTCCTCTTGACCTTATCTCTTATCCTTTCCTTTGCATGTCAAACACAGCAGGCATATTGGTTCTTACTTTTTGTGTGTGTGTGTGCTGAAGATTAGCCCTAAGATATCATCTTCCTCTTTTTTGGCTTGAGGAAGATTAGCTCTGAGCTAATGTCTGTGCCAATCTTCCTCCGCATTTTTATATGTGGGTTGTCACCACAGCGTGGCTGACAAGTTGTGTAGGTCTCCACACAGGATCCAAACCCACAAACCCCCACAGACAAAGTGGAGGATATTGAATTTAACCACTATTTCAGAGGGCCAGACCTTGTTGGTTCTTACTATTAACCTAGCGTTGCTGCAGAATACATTGTAGAAAATCTTTGCTATTTATTAGTATCAATCATGTTTACCTGGTTTCAGCCGTGTTTGCCATTTTAACTTTCAAATATTCCTTATGGCATTTAAGGAAAAGTTTTTTGAAAGAAAGTGAGTTCAGACTTTTATTTTTACTGAGAAGCATAATAATAATAACTGTAATTTATTATTATTATTTGTTTCTTCTGCTTCCTATGATTTGTGTAATGTATGTTTTATGGTGTTGTTTTGGCAATAAATATATAGTATCAGTTTTATTTCAAACATCAAACATAAGTTATAATAGCACGTTTTTATGAAGATATTATTTTTAATGTATAAAATGAATATTCTCAGTTTTATAGAATTCAGTGGTTCTCAAGATAAGTAATAAGACATAATGTGTACATTTCTTTCTTCCTAATAAATTAAACATAATAACTAAAAAGAATTTCTAAGGAAGCTTCAGTGCCCTAAGTTATTAATCTAGAAAGAATTTGCAAATATGTCTTTTGTGAAAAACAAAAGCTTTTAAAAAGTGTATATTTGTGTTAGGGAAAAAATAAGCTATTAACTGAGGCCTAGAGTTTTTGTTTTGTTTTTGTTTGTTTGCTTTAGGTTGAAGAAATAGTTATAAAAGAAAAGGAATTATGAAACTGTCATCACCACACTGTGTTAGGGACATATTTAAATATCACTTTCAATCTCTAGCCCTGAATCTATCTCCAACATTAAAAACTGGGAAAAGTTTTTAGAACATTTTTCCCAATTACAATGTTCTTTACTTATACAATATAAATCAACTTTTCCTAACTTTTAAATGCTCTAGCAAAAGTAACCCCAAATATAAAACTCCATAATGTAATTCTACAGAGAGATCTGAAATGTTGACTTGGGGAGTGACAGTGTAGAGGTTCTAAGAGTAGTGGATGAAATATCCTCAGCATTTTCTACATTTCAGACAGAAATAAACTTTTTCACGACTTCTTGTCTCTTGGGTAATGTGTGAGCATAGCATTTTCTATTCATTTTATGCCTCCTCTTTCAGTTTACATTATATCTTTTTGGACAGAATTTTTTGACAGTTGTTGACTCAGCCAAGATTCCTTGAAATAGAACTGTCTTCATCCATAATTGGCCGTTGTAATGCCAATGTTCCTTTTATTGGGTTTTCTAATCACAAGGCAAACTTCAGAAGCAAATTAATGTATAAGGGATCTAGAAGCTCGATGATAGCATACCTCCAAAGATCCCCTGTGGGTAGTTTGCTGACAGGATTACTTTGCAAGTTCGTCCTTGTCTCTCAAAATTCTGATATAGTGTGCCTGATCGAAGGTCGGGTGCATTGGCTTGTAAAATAACATACGGAAAAAAAAGATGATTCGCTACTATCTGTTTATGGACGACATAAATTAGAGTGATATAGATGTGTCTTTGATGGAGCCAAACCTTGGAGTCTGGCAAAGTTCCGTGCCAATATTTGGCCATCTTTTTCAGAACAGGGCTGGCAATGAAGAAAAGTATGTTTTATTTCTTACCCACAATATTTAAGTAGCTAAAATTTTGCTGCTGTTCTAAGGTTTTGACTAATATCTATTAATATCAGTCTTCCTTTCTAAAGCAATGTTGAACACTATTTTCCAATTCCATTTCCATTAGCGTCGCCAACATTTTTCATTAAACAGAAGATTCTCTAGCTGCTCTTACTAGGTGCAGGCATAAATTAATTCATCCTCATCAAGAGTCATAGTTTGTATACTCACAATAAATTTAGCCTGTTATTTGTGTGGCTGAAGACGTGTGGGAGACTTGAAGAACTTAGAACAATGAAAACTCCTGACTATTCAGTTTCTTAAGGAGAGTGGCTGCTGCTGATCTCCTTCGTGCAGAGTCTGCCTAAAGTCCGCTGAATATATATATATTCTCTCTCTCCTGTCCCTTTTGTGGACAGTTATATTGTCTAGAGAATGCACATCAAATAGAGAACGTATTTGAGTTGTTATTTTGTTTTACTATTGCAGCTGTTTTAGTTCGGTTAGTCTTCCTGTCTTTATCAAGATGCTTTTTAAATCACATTTTCTTAGGGATAACTGGCTCTTGAGTTATCAACTTTTCATGCCATCTGTTACAGTTCCTATTATAGTTGCAGTAAAATACCACAAACAGGCTGGCTTGAAATGTATAGAACTGAAAATATTTGGCTTTGTGACCAAGCATTTAAACCTTGCTTTATTCCAAAGCATAGAGAGGCTTGATCTGCTTTCTTGTAGTTGATTTTTGACACCAGCCTCCTCTGCCATGCTCCTGCTTCAGTTATGATCTGGGTGGTTCAAAGTTGTTTGATGTACAGTGAAATAAACTTGGCCTGGGAATGGGAGCATTTTAATCTCCCCTGCCCTTTTTAAAAAACACTTAGGGCAAGCCATTTCTCTCTCTTGAGCATGAATTACAAAATTAGAAGTATCAAGGTGTAATAAAATCAGCACTAACCTTGGGATCATAGAATACGTTTTTAGGTGACATTCTCCACTCCACATTTTTGTTCTATAATTCCTTGGGTAATTTGATTAAGTACCCAAACTACTGCTTTTCCTTTGTTACAAGGGGATAATAAAAATCTTCCTGAAAAGGTGAGGGGCGAGTAACATATGCTAACCTTTATGTCGTGTAGCATAGCACAGAGATTTGTACTAGGAGGATATGTGGTTAAAGCTAATAAAATGAGATCTGGGAGGAGGCGTGGAAGAGCAAGAGCCTTTAGCTCTAAAATCACACATTTTCTCCAGGATTTTCCTGTATGTACTTGGTGGAGCAAATAAGGATTACAACCATTTCTCACTCTTTCCCATTTAAATGTTTATTTAGTAATATAACGTTCTATTTCCTTTGTATAGTACACAAGAAAAATTGATAAAATAATTTCATGCCGAGCTGGAGATAAACATGTTTATAAAAATTTACTAAAGATAGTGTATAGACAGAAATGAATTTTAAGGCTATGCTCTTTTTAAATATCTCCAGAATGATCTAAACAAAATTTGTGAAACGTGTGTGTAGTGAAATTTTAGTTATGGAGTAAAGTCTAACATTCCATTTGAAATCATTTCAATTTTTGATATTTTTCTTTAATTTTTAAAAGAAAGATGCTCTTAATGCATTGCCTACACCTTAAAATACTTGATACTAGCTTTTTAAGGAAATGCTCTTTTGATTTGAAAACTGCCAGATAACTTGTCTTTAAAAATGGATACTCTCTCTTTTTAAAAAAAATCATACCTATATTCAAAAGGGCTGTGTTATGCCAGTAAGCTGAGATTTACTACTGAACAATAAAGACAGGCAATCAGTCCAACTTAATTATCTTTTCTGATCAAAATACCAGAAGTATACCAAAATGTAAATAATAACTATTATTTTAGGCCTTTTACTCAGAGATTTTTTATGAATCTGTTATTGTTTTTAGTTTAAAAAACTATAAGTATATAGCTAACACTCATGTACCCACTACCAAAAATGAGTAAATAAAAACGTCACATTTGCCTCATTTTTAAACCGTTATATTGTAATACATGAACTATTTAGTCATAATAACAACAGCATGAAGTAAGTAATGCTAGTGTTTCCTTCTAAATGAATTGAAAAACTTAAGCTTAGAATGTTTAAGTAAGTACCTTAGTTTCCTGCAGCTCTGGTCCTCCCCACACAACGTACCCAGATGTAAAAAACAACGGCCCCTTCACATGTTTGGAAAAAAGGTAAATGTTTAAAATCTAGAAAAAAACTTTTTTCCATGAGGGTGAAAGCTCACTTTTTCCCCTCAATAGCTCACTAAAGAAAGAAAGAAAGAAAAAGTAAAGAGAGAAGAACAAAGATAGAGAGAAAAAGCAGAATGGGTGTATTAACCCAGAGATAACAGCTTTGATAATAAATGAACTAACAAAGCTAATGGCTTAAATTAACTGAGTTACTGAAATATTGGTATGTGTATGAAAAAGGAAAATGTGGAAGCCAAAAATAAATTCTTCCCTTACTTGTTTATAATGCCATTTATACCTTCCCATTAATGATGTCAGAGTCAACTCCCCGAAAAAGAGAAGAGTTCTTACTTTTTCTCTAATAGAGGCACAAATAGTACCAGATATTAAGTAAAGGCAAGGTAAGTCGTCAAAAACAAACTGATTTTTTCCAGAGAATAGTTCAAAGTAAGATTACATGCCTTAGAATATAGCCCACCAAGGTGAATGAACGCTATTATAGGAGCTCCAGTAAAATTCAAGGGCAAGATCATAGCTCAGGTCCACCGCTCACAGCTGAACTTTCCCACTCACAGGCCTATTAACTCAGCCAATGCAAGAGTAGATTCCGTAGCATGCAGTCACCATACAGAGCCTCAAAGGGAGGCAAAGAAACAGAATTCACGTGCTCCTTAACAGAATAAATACGAGTTTGTGGTATAAGGAAATATAACACAGTGAGATGACAAGAAAATACATGGTGGCTGTATAAAATAGGAGAGCCAAGTGTATTTGTGCCAGAGGCACAGAGAACAACAGAGCTACAGAGACAAAGAGTTTGGATCCCGGGTGCAGACCTACACATGACTTGCCAAGCCACGCTGTGGCGGGCGTCCCACACGTAAAGTAGAGGAAGATGGGCACAGATGTTAGCTCAGGGCCAGTCTTCCTTAGCAAAAAGAGGAACATTGGCAGCACATGTTAGCTCAGGGCTAATCTTCCTAAACAAAAATAAACAAATAAAAATAACTAGAGCAAATGTGCTGCAGATGATGGAAGATACACATAGTTACAAAAAATTCAAAAAAAGAACAACTCTGTAAGGGACAACAATAACAAGGTTGAAGAGATCATAAAAACATAAAGAAAATCAGATTAAAGGAGAATATAATCAATATCAGTCTTTTCATTAGCAATGTGGGATCCAAGAAGAAAGAGCAAAGCTTTTGAATTTCTGAGAGAAAAGGAGTCCTATTTTTAGTTCATTAACGGAAGAGGGGCTCTACCAAGTGGAAATGGAAAGGCAGAGTTAGAGATTTAAATATCAATGAAGAAATGGCCTCAAGAAAATCAGCAAACTATTGCTGACATTTTACAAACTTCTAAATTGTGGAAAGTTTGGTTGCAGAGACCAAAACAAATGTATAATTATTACAAAATTTGCCTAGTATAAGGAAATTTAGTGTCACAATTAACATCTTGAAGAATATACTCATTAGTGGGACTTCAGATAATTTGCATATATTGTCTGAAAATATAAACATTCTCTTTCTCTTCTCTTTTTCTCCTCAGATAACACCATGTCTAGGCAGTGTTCATTGAGTAGCAGGAGCATTGTACATCTATATTATACTGAGTATTGATTCTCAAAGCGCAACTTTGCTTTGGGGATGATGCTATTGTATAAGTTTGCTTAGACTGTTAACTGCTGTGATATTCACATTTGGGGCTAAGGATTTGATTGCGTTTTCTAAACTGAAGGTCTGAGAGGCTAGCGATGTGACTTTTTTATGCATTACCTTGATATTCTAGAACTTTGGAAAGTCATGCTACGTAAGATGCTTTGGTTTAGAGGAACAAATATACTAAAGAAGTTCCATTAGTCCCCACCAATGAAAGATCCAAATACAAACTTCTGTCTAGAAATATAATACAGACAGAGAAACAGAGAGACAAGAGAGAGAAAGAGGAGGAATAAGGAAACTTTTTTTTCAATACAAAACAATAATTTCTCTTTGAGAAAATGAATGATAGATTTAATTTGAGGATAGGACTATTCTCTGTGAGATAAGGGACTTGCCTTATAAAGAATGACAGCAAATTTGGGGGATTTTTGTCATTGAAATTATGGTAAGTGTATATATAGCACACCATGTTAATGTGCATTATAACCAAGATTGGAAACCAAAAAAAAAACAAAAACAAAATGAATAAAGTGAGTGGCTTATTAACCTAGTACACAGTGTAGCTTTGGATTAAAGTGATTTGAAGTAATAGCCAATATTGTTTACATTTAGGAGGTTTCTGAGGTAAAAATCACAGAAACTCCAGAAATGGCCTCAAGAGACTGAATTTCCCATTTAATTGGCACCAGGAGGATGTACCGTAAGATGTCTCATGAAATCAGTGGCAGAACCAAGAGATTACAGAAATATCTCTGGTAGACTCGGAGCCTGAATAACAAACATATTGTGGTTAGAGAAGAAAAGGAAATCAGTTCACATCTTCCTCATTTCCATGCCCACCTTCATAAAAAGACTGAAATACATAACCTCTCTTCAGTGCTGAATCTTGGTGATATCACATAGATCACTCGCTACAGGAGGATGAGATTTATGGCTCTGTATTCCAGGTGTCTCACAAATTCTTTCTAGGACAAAGAAATGAATTACAAAGGGTTTATTTACCTAGTGCTAAAACTAATAATTGGCATGTTGATTAAGCACTAGCCAGGGCAGAATTCCTCTCCTTTGACAACAATGAATGCTTTCATTGGTAATATATCCTTCAGAGTCTAGAAGAATCAGCTCCCTTCAATCAGCTCTTTTGCATACCCTGTAGCACTTTCTTTCCTCTGCTTGATGTTATAGGAGTCCTGCTAGAATTTCCTTCCCTTATTTCCCGAGTGGGCACATACATTATAGGAAGTGTTCTCTAGTCTTCTCTCAACTCTTTCACATCTTGTGAAAATTATTCCAAGGATTGAGAGTGTAAAGGTCATCTTTCCCTAGTCTACAGGCAGGCTTTAATTGTTGACAATAGGGTCTTCAATATTTTGTTTCATTTTTTTTCCTAACTTGAATACCAAAGCTAATTTTTATTAAATTTACTATTGGCCAATACTTGAATATTTTAAAGCACTGTGACATTAACTTCTAAAACTGAGGAATATATTTGAAGAAAATCCTTGATCTGGAACATGAATATGAATTCCTTATTCTACCATTAATTAGAATTTGGGAAGATTTAGAGATTTTTCTGGGCCTCAGTTTCCTCATCTAGAAAATATATGTGTTCTGCCAGGTAAATTGTAAGGACACTTACAATTCTAATATAATATAAGTCTATATTAAAATGTTCCAAAATTGGTCAGTGGAGTATGTCATCAAAAATGATTCACTGTCAAATAGTCTGATACACACAGAATTCCATCTGCTCCTCTTGGAGATTCAAGTTGCACCTTAGCATATTAAAAACTGAGAATTTCCACAGGAAAGAACCCGTCTTTCTTTAATTTCTCATTTCCTAAGACTATTTAATTATGCGTAATTCCCATTATTATCAACAAAACATACTCTCGAAACCATAAATCACTTGTGACAAATCTTCCCCAGGTATTTCCCATTCTTTGACTCTGCCAAAAAGCTAAGATGCATTTTTATTAAATATCTACAAGAATTCCCTTGACGGTTGAAAAATTCCCTTCAATGCTCATAATGAAACAGCACATTCTATGAGTGGAATGGAGGATGATGTCACTTTATTTCTCCACACAGCAGGTGTTCTGCAGGGACATAAAGCAAAAGTAATGGATAAGAACATGGTAAGAGTTGACTTTGATAAAAATAATAACTCGACTTCTTATGTTAGGTGACCCACACACCCTTCACAGTAACATTACCAAGCATCCAATTATTCACAATTTAGATAACAAATATAAGAATATACGATCTAATTTCTAATCAGTTGTTCTTAAAAGCAGTATCATTTTGTAATTCATCTGACCTTCTGTAAGCAGCGCCTGAATTGAAGAGGACTCTAAAGAAAGAACTATAGTTTGCAGCACATTCATATTAAACTAATACTTTTGTTTGCTGACTTAACTCCTCAGCTGGCTACACATTAGAGTCTGATCTCGGTCTTATTAAAGGGAGAATTTATGGTTTCATTGTTTCAAAATTCTAAAGTTAGACTAGGTTCAGAATTATTGGGCAATAATAGCAGAAATATGCAACCAAGTTATAAGCTCCAAAGTCCATATATGTCGTCACATGAGTAGTTTTGTTAAAGTTTTTAAAAAAATAATTATAAGGAACAGTGTCATTTACACATTCCTCAGGTGCTTATTTTGAAAAGTAGCCTACTATTTAAAATAGTCCTTTCAAAATGTAATAAAGAAATAAAGTCCTCAGAAATATGAGTCATGAGTAAAGTTATGGAAAGTTGTCCGAAAAATGAGAAATTTCTCAGCTTTCATTTCACAAAGTAATCTGTGTACAGATCCAGCTACCTAATGATTTGGATATCCTGGGGGAATTATCATCAAAAATATCTAAGTGCACTGCAGATAAGAAAAATGCTAACAGAACCTCCATTTGGGGGATGAAATGAGTGGTTGGAAAACAAATTTGTAAGAAGATATTTTTAGGAAAGCAAAGAACATTTCATGTCTCCATAATCACCATTGGGGTCTCTCTCCTGTACCCAGCCCTCCCCACCTCTCAACTCCAGTACCTTGGCGCTCTGTGTATCCCACAGGGGGACAATCCTGACAGTAGTGAAATTTCTTACCATTTTTAGGTAAATGGGACTTAAAATAAGAATTGAGATAATTTAAAAAAATAATAGAAGAATATGATTTTTCTTTTGCAGACTCGTCTGTAAATTAAAATACATTCCCACCAAAGATTGCCCTCCTCTCTTTACCAAACGTTTATTTTATATCTAATATAGAAACAGTTAATTTTTTTTTTTACTTTATTCATTGCATTGGGTGTATTTGGATTGATGATATTTGTCTCTTACCCATTATTGGCCAAGTAAGATTGACAAGTACTAAATTCAAACAGCCTAGATTTGAAACTGAGTTGACAAACTTGAAAAACTTGAAGATAGCTTCTTTTGATGAATACAATACATAGAATTACCGTGTATAGAAGGGGGAATTTTTGGTGTATATATGTATATATAGAAAGAAGAGTGTATGAATGCTTGGCAGTCAGGAGGAAAATGTTATATATATACAATATTTGTCAAGCAATGGGTCTGATGTGGTTCATGTTCTTCCACTATCACAATTTTAAGAAATGATCAAACATACAGAAATGTCTGCTGCTGCAACCACATGGAGAAGAGATCTGACTCAAGCTGGCCAATCAGAAAAGTTCAGTTCATGGTGTCAACACGAATAATCAATAACCAATCTATGGATAAGAAAGATAGAGTGATATTTAATTGAGCTGAGGACTGGTCCAGAAGTGTTCTCTTCCCCAGAGAAGAAAGCTCTCCAGGTAAGCGTGGTTTACAGCATGGTTATATTCCATTTCAGAACAAAGAACATACGTTAAGCTTGACAGGAATACAATGTTTTTTCCCAAAATCACAAGGAGATGTTTTGCCATAGCAGTTGAGCATATACACAGCAGGTCGACCTGATCTTAGTTCTCCAGGAAGAAAAGCTTATGTTCAAAGAAGGCCTGGTACCAGCATTGGAGAGAGAGAGACATTCATCCCTACCTTTAGAGTTCATTGTTTGCTTTGGGAAAATGTTTGAAGCAGATGTACCATGCATGTTTGGTGGACCATAAGTCAGGCTGCTCTGCCAACAAGTTTTAGGCTGAATCAGATTTAAACCAAAATGGCTTCCCTATCTACCTCAATTGTGAAAACTTCTTGTTATTCTTATTTTCATCAATGGCGTAATTATTACTTCAAATATAGTCAAAGCAGAGCAGGGCCAAACACACTCTTCCCTGTGATTTTCCATGGGACATTGGGAGACCTTGAGAACCGCTTTTTAAAAAAGTTTCTTTATTTTTTATTCTAAGAGATAAAGTTCTAGTGACGACTATATTCCTTGTGGAGAAGAATCTTCCTGGGAATGAAGTTGATCTACTACGGGAGGACAAATCAAGAGACAGAGAGAAAGACTCATGGTAGATGGGTCTTTAAGGTTCAAATCCTGTGGTATCTTAGGTTAGCATTCCATTGGCCTTCTAAATGCCATAATCCAATAAATCTCCCCTCCTTTTTAAAAAAGAAATTACTTGAAAACTGATTTGAGTTGGATTTTTATCACCTAAAATCTAAAACACACATTAATAAGGATTTCAGAATGATTTTGTGTCTTCTATATATACTAAACAGTAAAAAAATGAAGTCAGTTTCAAGCGCAGGAATGCCTGATCTGTTGTCATCCACCAGTACCTTCAAAGTCTTAAATGATCTAAAGATTACATTACAAATTAAAAAAGACTCATGGAAAACAATTTGGTCTCAGAATTATTGAGTGCCGTTCTGACTGCGTTGTTTGCAATTATGTCATTAAATAGGTTACTACTTAATTAGCTAATTATTACACCTATTGATATCTGATTATCTGTTTACCTATCTTCCTACAAAGAATAATGGTCATATTTCTACTAACATGATCCTTGGGTTGACCAAATCAATTAATGCTTATGAAAATATTTTCAGAACTACACAGCATCACGCACAACAAATTTATTATTTAGCTGTTTTTAAATTATTGTTTGAAAGATTACTGGTAACTTTGATAGAGTTCTTTTCAAATTTTAATAGAGAGATTTTTTAAAACTTTTCTTCTGTCGGCAATTACTTTCAGTAAACATGTTGTCAAGAGATTTTACTACTGTCAGAAAAAGAGAGAATCTGGAGATCTCTATCATCATGCCATGTAATAAAGGGATAGCTTAATTACCTGACAGTTTGGGCTGATATTAGAAATGAACTTTTAATACTCTCTGGGTACCTTGATTTATATTTGAATTATGATTTTAAATATTATCAAAATGTGCAAATCCTTTAACTCTCATTTTCTTTGACTAAATGTGGGAAGAGATCTAATTGTAATGCAGATCATGCTGGTTTATGTGTATATTTGTTTTTGCCTGCAAGGAATTATGATTTAATTTGATTTTAATGAGAAAAGTAATTTGAGCACAAAGAATCAGAAAACAGAGGGAAATGGAAATAAAACATTTTGATCTTATAGGATGCCTCAAGGAAAAAGGCGACAGTTTATTTTTGTTTCAAAATGTAAATAATGCTGTTCCACATGCTAAATTTTAGGAAATGTAATAGTTTCTATAATGTAAATACTACACTTCATCATTTTCTATACATTAACATATAAAATATAAGTATATATGTGCTATTCATAATGGAGAATTATTGAAAATGTGTGTGTGTATTTAGTTTTCCAATATTCTAAATCTTAGTTTCATTTGACCTTAAATGAACTGGTTGTACATATGTTCCCATTCCTTCAGTATTAACTGTTTAAATATTTTGTGAATTTTTAAAAAATTAAGAAATAGGCTTAATATTATGTGAACTGGAGTAACATCTGCAAATAATGCTCAACAAAATACTATTTATGAAAAACATTAATGGTTGATCCCCCCAAACTTTATAAAACTTTAGGACATCCTCATTAATCAAAATGTTCCCTGTGCTAATGTGTTTAAATATTACTTGAGTTAAAAACATGCCAAAGAAATGAAATCAACCACCATAAAATATAACTTATCTTTGTATTTCCAAGGTTTTTTATTAGCACAGGAAATTTGCTTTTGTATTTAATATGAGCAAACGATATTTCCTTGAGCACAATGTGACTAGGAATCATCTAAAATCAGTGGAAGCCCTATTCTGACTCTGAGACCTGTTCAATGAGTGGATAATCCTTGCAACATACAACTAGTGTATAGGGTGATCCGGAAGAGAAGGGGTCGGGGTAGTGTCTAAAGAGTTTATCACACCAATATGAAACACTATTACTACAATTTCTTCTGCTACTACTATTACTAGCCAACTCTTAAATGAGAAAACAAATGTAATCCTCAAAACCACTCTGTAAGGTGAGTGTTAATGTATTTGCTTTTTAAACATGAGGAGATGAAGACGCAGATGGAGCTCATCTGTGGGAAAATGGCCTCCATCTTTGCATTTTCGCCCACCATGCTCTTCCCCTGCTGTTCCCTGCTCACCCAGTCAAGAAAGAAGCCTCTCAAAGAGTGCATCAAGAGAAATGTGAGTGAAGCAAAACAAAGAAAGGAAGAAAAAGGAAACCAACTTCAATGTGGAAAGATACGGCACACTAATATTCAAGAATCTGGAGGAAAAGAAAAACTCTCAAATAATAGCCAGAATAGCTATTGCAGCACCTTGAGGATCTTCACATATGTTTTCAAACTCTAGTGATGCAAAAATGAGAAAAAAACAGGAACCTTGAAAGACCCTGCAAACAACTAAGAGGATCCAAGAGTGATGTAAGATGTGGATATTTCTCTTATGGGACAAACTACATGACAGAGATCAAAAAGGACTAGATAGGGCCACAGCTGTGTGTCTTTGCTCCTGGCTAAATAAAACGTCGGGCATTTCCTAAATTCTTAGTGCTGAAAACTAAATACTAAGCTGAATATTAAATGTTCGTTCTAATTTCTGTAATTCATTTTATGATATATTTCTAAATTCATTGAAGAGGACAAAAGGTTTACCTATTTAAACCTAATCTGCATGCCACTTTCATGAAAATATCTGACATTATATCTTCTTTTGCAAATTGTTTCTTCACGTCTTTTCCCATTCATTATTGGCAGGTTCACGAATCAGTTACATATGTCACTGTCTTTTAAGATAAATATTCTTTTATACTTTTTGAATTTTATGCCGTATGAATGTGTTACAAATTTGGAGAATAAATGAACAGAATTTAAATACAAATAAATTTTAAAATAAAGAATAAAATGAAAGAAATTTGTGAGTATTAATCATTTCATCTTTATATGGTACAAGGATTATCCTGGTTTGCATTTATCTTTTAATTAAAATACAAACAATTTTTATGAAAAGTATAGTTTTTTTCTTAATGTCTCTTGATGTGTTTCCAGTGTAATCATGCAAATAAATTGTTTACCTAATTAGATATTTATTTAAAATTTATTATTAAGAGACATTCCTGGTACATAAAAGTCTTCAAAGAATAATCAAACAAAAAACAACATGCCCCTTCCACATGGATTAAGAAAGAAAATACATTGGCAATAAAAAATATTGGCAATATTCCTCTCCCATGCAGCCAAAGATAGATGCTCTTGATTTTCTTGTTTGATATTTATCACTTTCAAACATTCATTGTTTACAGTTTTATTATATGTGTGCAACTTGGTGAATTACTACCCTGAGGCAGCCTGAGATAAATGTCCCAATTTAGAGCTTTTCAGACCATATGGATAATACAAATTTGAACCCTAAACTTCTGTTGCATATCCCCCAAACCCTGTCTCCTATCTCCCTAATAGTCATTAAAATTCAAGACTCCTGTTTCTTAAGGCTAGCTTTAGAGTCTGCTTTTTATTCTGGTTTGTAGTTTACGTTTTCTCTTCTTTTAGTTTTCTTCCTTTTTATTTTCCCTCTGAATCACGGGAATTTTATTTTATTAGCTTAGAAAAAATGATTAGTTGTTTATAATATCTAGTTTAGAACATTTGCTTTCATCTCTTGGTATTTCTATTCTTTCAGTCTATCTTTGAAGCAGAAATGCAACATCCTCACCTGTATGCCCAGCCTTCATAGATTGTCTATCAGAGAGTTGGAAAAGTCTAGTTAATGCCAGGACTATAAAGAGACGTTCTGGTGCCGATTCAGTGAATAGCATCCAAAGCATGGATGGTTGATTGCTCCATACAGGGTCTATGCTGGAAATGACCTCCCTATGTTAGATACAGAACTACATAGAAGTAGAGCCAAGCAAAGGGCAGAGGGACAGAGTTTCCAGGTAGCATGAACTTAAGTAAATGGAATGGCTTCATTGGTGGGGGATAGACTCATCTATCTCAGGATTGAAAAATCTCCTGTCTTTCCTCCTTCATAGTTTGATTTTGTCATTAGAAAAATTATATATGAATGGAAATATCAGCAACTTGTTTTTTCCAATATGTACAGTGGAGAGAGAGTAAATTAAATCTGGATGGGAGAAAATAGATACAATGTAAGGCCTGCTGTGTTCTAAGCATTTTAATTTGATAATTTGAGTTAATTTTCAGGGTAAGTCATTAACTTTTTAAAATTGATATAATTTCAGGTCATGTTTAAAAATCTGTATCAAACGATATACTTGGATTGCTTTGTTGAAAAAATAAGAATAAGAGGAAAAAGAGATCATCTTCCAAATTTAGCTTTCCAAAAATCTTTTTTAACGTAATTTTTTGATTATTACATATCACATTGTAAGAATTTTAGAAATGACAGATATCTATAATAATAAAATATTCACCACTCAGCAATAACAGCTCTTAATTTCACACATATATGTTATGTTTTTACATAAAATATAAATATAAGAAATATATATATGTGGAAATTTCTATCTAGAAAACATATTTATTGCTCTGATTTTACATTTTTCAATATTATTTCTATCAGGGGAATATGGAACTCAATTTATGACATAGCTTTGTGACATCCCTGAGTGTAAATGGGAAACGCTCCTCATCTAACAGGCAGGTCACTATGAGAAGATCCAAAAGCAAAAATAAACTACAAAAAAAAGAAAAATAAATCCCAGTTATTTACTCTACAAAGAAAAGGAATAGTAGTTGCTGGACTAAAACCTGAGGTAGCAGTGGAAAGAGAGGATGAATAAATTTGTAATAATCTGGGGTCTAAGAGTGACGTAGTCAATGAAAAAAGTCCCTGTGGCAGGGAATTACTAATGGAATTTAGCGCAGTGGTTTCTAATACTCAGTTTTAGGTAGTTATAGTGCCTTCACCCTCTGTTATCTCAAAACCACTAATAAATATTTGCTACCCTTTCTTCCTTTGACATGTATTTATTGATCATCTACTATAGACGTGACTTGTGTTGGCTATAAAGCAGTGAGCAAAAGCACTTGAGAACGCTACTTTAATGAAGAATGCATTCTAGTGCAAGAGATAGACATTAATCAAGTAATTATGCAAACAAAAAGAATAATCTCAGCAATGTTACACACGGGAGCAACAATATGCTCCTAGACCACATGATCGAGGGATCTGATCCACAGTAAGTGTGAGCTTTGAGGGAGAAGAAAGAAGAAGCCCTGTTTTCTGGACAGAAGTGATTTGATGTAGGGAAATTGACAGGACACAGAGCCATGTAGGATCGGGGGCTAACAAGCTGTGAGCAGATTTCTGGGGTGCCCACTTGCCACACTCAGTGGCGTAGGGTGGAGGTTCTGACAGGTAAGATCTACTTCACCCCACAGAGCACACTGCAACCTGTGCTCACCTTCTGGCTCTGTTAGAGGCAAGTGGATAGCGAGGGCTCTGAGAGAAAGTGGGATGCTATCACTTACTATCCCAGGGAACTTTCCTTTGAGACACAAAGAAATATATTTGGTCATGCTTCATTTTTCTCAATTCACTCTGCACCTTTTCTTTTGGAAAATACTAATTTAAATTTTGGACACATGGAAGGACCTTTTGGAGTTTCCAGTGATGATATAGATTCCTTTTTATGTTTAATGAGTTATTTCAAAGTGAAATTTTGATATCCAAGGGAGTCAAGTGTCTTGTCCCAGAAGTACCACTCTTTACACTTGATTTTTTAAAGTATTTAAAATTAAAATATTTATAAAGCAATCTTGAGCTCAGGGAATGTGAGCAATAATAAAAGCAGAGGAGCAGGGAAATAAATCAATTTTGAGAACCACTTTAAATTTGAAGAAGATTGTCCTTTATCTAAATTTAAAGGACATTCTAAATAGGAAATGAAAAAAAAAAGAAAACCGTCCCCACAAATAATTGGTTGATTATTTTCCTTGTCAGGGAGAAAAAAATGATACTGTCAACGGAGTGAAAGCTATTAAAGTCCCATAACTAGTTTGAAAAGAGAAGATAATAACCCATTAGTGCCTTTGATAGTGATTTTGTTAAAAATTTAAAAATGGAAACTTGGTATAAAGAAACATAATTGTCACCATGGAATACAAGGCTTCCATTATAAGTCATCTACAGATACAAAAAGTTCTCCAGGCACCAATGATAAACTGAGAAAAGTGCTTACAAATATAGCCATCTACAGTTAATTAAAAAATCAACATTTCAGTTGGGTGTGTTGTGTTTGGCTCTAACATCATAAAATCATCTGAAAGAGGGTAAAAATTTGTGCAGATAAGTTGAAATACGTTTAAATTGTGTAGACTGCCTTTGGCAAAATTGAAATTTCTTCCTTTTATACTTAGAAATTCCCAAGTAACACAACATTAATATAGTATTTCTTTAAAAAAAATTGAATTGCCTCGAGTGAAATAATTTTAATTAAAAAAAAATCTTCTCTAGAGGCCGGCCTGCTGTTACAGTGGTTAAGTTAATGCTCTGCTTCAGCAGCCTGGGTTTTGCAGGTTTGGATCATGACCTACACACTGCTCATCAAGCCATGCTGTGGTGGTGTGCCACATACAAAAACTAGACGAAGATTGGCACAGATGGTAGCTCAGAGACAATAGTCCTCAAGCAAAAAGAGGAAGATTGGCAACATGTGTTAGCTCAGGGCCAATCTTCTGCACCCAAAAAAACCCAAAAAATGAAAAGCTCTTCCCTCACAACACCATAACTCTGTAGAATTCACTTTACTTGGGCCACTCTGACTCCCCATATCCTTCCATAGTCTTCTTCAACGTGGGCTTATAAACCAAAGCTAAGCTTGTTTTATCTATGGGAATTGCAACAATCCACTTTACTCCCTCTACCCACTAAGCCCAGACATAGAGTTGACTGCAATTGCTTCTGATCACTTCAGTGCTACTCCCAAAGACCCACTGCATCACTCCTGGAGGAAAACCCAAAATAACCAATCCAGAGAAATTCTAAATCTAAAAATTCTTAATTCACAATTCATGTAAAAATTCCCTGACTCCTTCTGGAGTTTTGTTTCTGCATTTATTCCTCTTTTCCACTTCTGACTCTAACGTTAAATTCTAAATTCAGTGAAGGTACTATAGTGACTTGGGAAGTTATTAATAACAATCAAGACAGATTAGCTATCACTATACTTTTATAGTCTTTACTTTCTAATCTTTTTGTGTGAGAAGTTTTGATATGTTGTTTTTAATTTTGAATGATATTATCAGGGAGATCTAAACTATTTGAAGAAATAATCCTAGTAGATTATGACTTATCATTTTATCTTGAGCCTGATTAAGCTGTACTTCAAACATCTGGTTTCCATTTTTTAATTTCTTTTAAAATTTTATACTGATTTATCCTTCTCCAAATTTCTATCTAAGCATTTAGTACACCAGAATATCATACCATTTACAAATATAAAAGTTATGCCATAAACACCATATGTTATAAGTCCTCAGAACATCTATTTTTGGGGATTATTGTAGTTCAATGCATTATAAATCCACTTAAGGCACCTCTATTATACTAGAAGAAGATATTTTAAGTATATAAATATGAGTCTTCCCCAATACTTCATTCTTTTTTAACAAATATTTCTTGTTTTTCAATTATTTTGTTGAGGTCATATTGGTTTATGACACTGTGTAATTTCAGGTATACATTTTTGCATATCAGATTTTATATAGACTACATGATGATTACTACCAATAGCCTAATTTTTATCTGTCATCCTACATATGTACCCCTTTACCCCTTCTTTCCCTTCCCCTCTGATAACCAATAATCTGTTCTCTTTATCCATGTGTTAGTTTATCCTCCACATATGAGTGAAATCATGCAGTGTTTGTCTTTCTCTGTCTGGTTTATTTTGCTTAATATAATACCCTCATGGTCCATCCATGTTTTTTAAAATAGGGCAATTGTGTCTTTTTTTTTATAGCTGTGTAGTATTCTGGAAATAGAACAAAGAATCCTATAATTTACATGGAACAACCAAAGACCCCAAACAGCCAAAGGAGTCCTGAGAAAAAAGAACAAAGCTGGAAGCATCACAATCCCTGACTTCAAAATATACTACAAAGCCATAGTAATCAAAACAGCATGATGCTGGTACAAAAACAGACACACAGATCAATGGAACAGTATTGAAAGCCCAAAAATAAAAACCACACATATACGGACAGCTAGTCTTCAAAAAAAGAGCCTAGAACACACAATGGGGAAAGGAAATTCTCTTTAACAAATAGTGTTGAGAAAACTGGACAGCCACATGCAAAAGAATGAAAGTAGACCATTATCTTACACCATGCACAAAAATTAACTCAAAATGGATTAAAGACTTGAATGTCAGACCTGAAACCATAAAACTCCTAGAAGCAAATATGGGTAGTACACTATTTGAGATCAATCTTAGTGTTACTAAGTTGCTTCCCTCTGGTGGGACTTGAACTCACAATCAGAGGGGACCTGAGGAAGAGCCCAGGGCTGGTGGGCCTCAAACCCACAATCAGCCCTTTTCTTCCTCAGATGGTTCTTTTTGATGTTGCAGATTTAAATGAAACCAAAGCTGAGCGTTCAATAGCACAAGCTTTATTCAATGGCCAAAGAATGGAAAAGTGGGAACTAAGTTGACAAATCAACTTCTCAGCTCCTGGGGTAGATTAAGCAGCTATTATAAGGGCTCTAGGTAATGAAAAGGAGGAATATTCATAGTTATTCGGGAATTAGGTAGGGTATTCTAGGGAGCAAGGGTGCTACCTCTTTTCTTTCCTTATTTGGTTATATACTGCCATTGCCATGGCAGTTGTAAACTGTCATGACATCTGTGGGTGTGTTCTATAATATGGTGATGTATTACAATGAGTGCATAATGAGCTGTGGGGTCTATGTCAGGTCAAGTTGGACTGCCATGTTGCCTTCAGCTGCTTTTGATTGCTTTGGTTCAGCCATCTTCTCCTTACTTTCTTGTGGTTTCCTGCAAGCTAAAGATAATATGTTAGGCTTGCTCTGAGCGGGGCTGTGGCTAATATCATATGGGGTTAGGAGGCCAGGTAACAATTTGCAGCATCTTTTGAAATATTATGTCTACTCAGGCAAGGGAAACAAATGGGACTATATCAGACTAAAAAGCTTCTGCAAGGCAAAGGAAACCATGAGCAAAATGAAAAAACAACCCACCAACTGGGAGAAAACAAATATTTCTTGAGCAGAAATATTTACTGAATACTATACTAGAAGCTGGAGAGTAACATTAACAGACAGATAGATGGGATTTGCTTCCACTATTGACCCAATGTAGTTCTCACTCCATCATCAGGTTATTGAGTGATTTTGGAGAAAAGTATTATTAATACCTGACCAAACTGAAGATCTCAGGCTGACTGAAGAATGCTTTTTAAATATAAATATTCTGTATTACAAATGAATGTCCCTTTTACAAAAAGTCAAATACTATTTTATTTTATTATTATTATTATCATTATTATTATTATTATTTTTGATGAGGAGGATTGTCACCAAGCTAACATCCGTGCCAGTCTTCCTCTATTTTGTATGTGGGACACCACAACAGCATGGTTTGATCAGTGATGTGTTAAGTCCTTGCTCAGCATCCAAACCTGTGAACCCTGGTCCACCAAAGCAGAGCATGCAAACTCAACCACTATACCACAGGGCTAGCTCCATCAAATATCATTTAAAATAATTTTTTTTCACACATAAGGGTTAAGCCACAAGTTAAAAATAAAAGCCAACATACATTTCATAGGGAAGTTTTCTTCTTTGATAAATATGACTGTTCTTTAATAGGTAAGAGAGCTACTATCTAAATTAAGAAAAGATACAGCTAGTAAAGGTACAGAAACAGTAACAGAAGTCTAAAACTTATAATTAACGTGCTCCTATATCCCTGTTTGCCTAAAACTGACTCCTTTATGCCTATTATTCTAATATCCATGCAGTTTAATATTTGTGTTAGAATTTTATGTGTTAAACTGTATTATTACTACTAGGTACATTAAGATAAGCCAGCTTTGGTTGGTGAACCTCCACTGGGCACTTCACCCTTCTGCTCTTGTCTCATTTGTTTACATGTGAAATGAATAAGCGATGAACTACGTTCTTACTTTAATGCACAGTTAAGTCAGAAAGATGATGAGAAATAACATTTTTATTCCTTTTCTGATACTTTCCAGACTGTGTGCCACTAACACCCTTTTTTTAAAGGCCATTATGCAGGATACTTAGTAAACCAGAGTGAGTGAGGACACAATTGCTAGGGTGAGATAATTTCTCCCAGGTGTCAGGTATGGTGGAAATAATAATAGAAGCTATTTCTCTCAGCCTTTCCATGCATATTTTTGGGGAAGAATATAAATTTTTGAAAATATTTTTATAAGAATTATTCTATTGCTCCACAAATATGATAAAACATTTTTAGTCAGTAAATAAATATATATATAAGCATATAAATTTTATATAATACCTACCAGAAATATATCTAAAATGTAATCAGTTTTATTGTCCCCTTTCACTTAAAAATTATCTGAATTTAAAAATTAAATAATTTGGTAATCTTCCTTATAACTGAAAATGGAATTGTATTCCATAAGAAGTATATTTCACTACTTTTTTCTATATCTAAATAAAAAACTGAAGACATCCTGAACAAGTCAAGAAATAGTAAAAAATAGCAATTGGATACCTTGGATAGTTTATCATGGAGTAGGAAAAAAAACACATATTCTTCAGTCTGATTGTAGAATTTTTGAGTGCAAAGTAATTCACAATTGCTTTAGTTTTCCATACTTTATTATTTGAAATGGCTTTTCCCCTATTCGCTGTCATTCTCACTAGCAGCAACATCAATTTACTGAATTACTTGCAATGAGCTTCTGTGAATTACCATAATGGAGACTTCTGATTCTAACAATAGAGTGAGCTAAAGTACCTCCAAACTCCCCTTATTACAGATTTCATACTATGCTGGAGTGGGGAGGAAATCTTAAAAAGAGGATATTTGTTCTTAAACGAAACTAAGATAAATTTACAGATGAAATAATAAGATGGAAAATTAAAGCCAGGGAAGTAGGTATGTGGAGCTAATTCAGTGGTTCTAGGATGTACAACCAGAGATGAGAGCCAGAAAGGATGGTGGCTAAATCTGTTGAGAGAAATGGAAACCCTATATCCTAACCACATGCAGGTTTTGAGTGCAAATTTACGTTATATTGTAGGAATCTCTCAGTAGAAAAATAATTTTTGCCCCAGGCTTTGGATTCTAATGTAGTGCTTAGCATATGTACATTCAAAAGAACTTTGGAGTGTTGGGGAAAAAATGCATGCACACATGTGGACAAACATTTCACTATGACCAATATGATGTATCTGTGTATCTAGTATACCCTATATATTTAGCTAGCCTAGATAGCATAAGGTAGAAGAAAAAGAAGTCTGATTATAAACTGAATTTTGAAGTAATTGAGAGAATGGGTTCAAGAGTGAAAAAACAAAGCAAGAAAGCGTTATGCTGGATAAATAAATTATAAAAAGATTTCTGAGCAATGAGCACACCCATAAGGTTAGATCTTAGTGTCTAATACTATTTTCCAAGAAAAGGAGCTAGAATACCTTGGAGAAATAATCACATTTAAGGTTAGGACAGGAAATACACAAGAGGAGCCTGGAACATTTTTTTTTTATTATTTTTCCTTTTTCTCCCCAAAGCCCCCCGGTACATAGTTGTATACTTTTAGTTGTTGGGCCTTCTAGTTGTGGCATGTGGGATGCCACCTCAGCATGGCTTGATGAGTGGTGCCATGTCCGTGCCCAGGATCCAATCCAGTGAAACCATGAGCTGACGAAGTGGAGCATGGGAACTTAACCACTAGGCAATGGGACTGGCCCCTGGAACATCTTATATAACCAGGAAAAAAGGAAGTGCAAAACAAACAAATAAAAAACCCAACCAAACACCGCACATACACTTTTTCTAAAACTGGAAAAATCTGAGAAAAATAATAATAATGTAGTATTTGATTATAATCTAAATTATAGCATAAATTCCCAGGAATTTATGCTGATAAAATAAATGGTTGCCTAACTAAATAAATGGAGGAGAATAGAACTCTAAATAATTTATGAAGATATTCTCCCCTAGAAGAGATGGACAAAACTCCTCACTTAAGGAGTTTGAGCTTCACATAGTGACTTCCTTCAAAGAGTACAGTATGGAAGGAGTGATGGGGTAATTATATAACGTTGCAGAGAAATCTGACAAACAGTACCTCAGCCAGGTAATTAAGGTCCACATCAACAGTGATGAGCCAGTTTGATAGTATGGACCCAGGATATGATGTGGTGTGAATTGCACCTTAGTTCTATGGTCTTCCTTTCAAAATGACATAATCTTGGGAAGGCTTCCTAACTCCTTCTACGACGCAAACATTACCCTGATACCAAAACCAGACAAGGACAACACAAAAAAAGAAAATTACAGGCCAATATCACAGATGAACATCGATGCAAAAATCCTCAACAAAATGCTAGCAAATCGAATACAACAATACATTAAACAGATCATACATCATGATCAAGTGGGTTTCATTCCAGGGATGCAGGGATGGTTCAACATCCGCAAATCTATCAACGTGATACACCACATTAACAAAATGAAGAATAAAAATCACATGATCATCTCAATAGATGCAGAGAAAGCATTTGACAAGATACAGCATCCATTTATGATAAAAACTCTAAATAAATTGGATATAGAAGGAAAATACCTCAACATAATAAAGGCCATATATGACAAACCCACAGCAAATATCATTCTCAATGGAGAAAAAGTGAAAGCTATCCCTCTAAGAACAGGAACCAGACAAGGACGCCCACCATCACCACTCTTATTTAACATAATATTGGAAGTCCTAGCCAGAGCAATCAGGCAAGAAAAAGAAATAAAAGGGATCCACATTGGAAAAGAATAAGTGAAACTATCACTCTTTGCAGACGACATGATTTTATATCTAGAAAACCCTAAAGAGTCCACTAAAAAACTTTTAGAAATAATAAAGGAATACAGTCAAGTTGTGGGATGCAAAATCAATGTACAAAAATCGGTTGTGTTTCTATACACTAACAACAAAGTAGCAGAAAGAGAAATTAAGAATACAATCCCATTTACAATTGCAACAAAAAGAATCAAATACCTAGGAATATACTTAACAAAAGAGGTGAAAGACCTGTACACTGAAAACTATAAGACACTGTTGAAAGAAATCGAAGAAGACACAAAGAAATGGAAAGATATTCCGTGCTCTTGGATTGGAAGAATTAACATTGTTAAAATGTCCATACTTCCTAAAGCAATCTATAGATTCAATGCAATCCCTATCAAAGTTCCAACAACATTTTTTACAGAAATAGAACAAAGAATCCTAAAATTTATATACAACAACAAAAGACCCCGAACAGGCAAAGGATTCCTGAGAAAAAAGAACAAAGCTGGAGGTATCACACTCCCTGATTTCAAATTATACTACAAAACCATAGTAAGCAAAACAGCATGGTACTGGCACAAAAACAGACACACAGATCAATGGAACAAAACTGAGAGCCCAGAAGTAAACCCACACGTTTTATGGACAGCTAATATTTGACAAGGGAGCCAAGAGAATACGATGGAGAAAGGAGAGTCTCTTCAATAAACGGTGCTGGGAAAACTGGACAGCCGCATGCAAAAGAATGAAAGTAGACCATTCCCTTACACCATGCACAAAACTCAACTCAAAGTGGATTAAAGACTTGAATTAAGACCCAAAACCATGAGACTTCTAGAAGAAAACATAGGCAGTACGCTCTATGACATTGGTCTGAGCAGCATATTTTCAAGTCCCATGTCTGACGGGGCAAGGGAAACAAAAGAAAAAATGTACAAATGGGACTACATCAAACTAAAAATTTTCTGCACAGCAAAGGAAACTGTCAACAAAACGAAAAGACAACCTAACAATTGGGAGAAGATATTTGCAAACCACGTATCAGATAAGGGGTTAACATCCAAAATATTCAAAGAACTAATACGGCTCAACAACAAAAAAACCAACAATCCAATTAGAAAATGGGCAAAAGATATGAACAGAGATTTCTCCAAAGAAGATATACAGATGGCCAGCAGGCATATGAAAAGATGCTCAACATCATTAGCTATCAGGGAAATGCAAATCAAAACTACAATGAGGTATCACCTCACTCTGGTCACAATGGCTATAATTAACAAGACAGGAAACAACAAATGTTGGAGAAGGTGTGGAGAGAAGGGAACCCTTGTTCACTGCTGGTGGCAGTGCAAACTGGTGCAGCCACTATGGAAAGCAGTTTGGAGTATCCTCAGAAAATTGAGGATAGATCTACCATATGATCCAGCTATTCCACTGCTGGGTATTTATCCAAACAACTTGAAAACACAAAGGCATAAAGATACTTGCACCCCTATGTTCATTGAGGCATTATACACAATAGCCAAGACTTGGAAGCAACCTAGGTGCCCATCAAGGGACGAATGGATAAAGAAGATGTGGTATTTATACATGATGGACTACCACTCAGCCATAAGAAATGACGAAATCCGGCCATTTGTGACAACATGGATGGACCTTGAGGGTATTATGCTGAGTGAAATAAGTCAGAGGGAGAAAGTCAAATACCATATGATCTCACTCATAAGTAGAAGATAAAAACGACAAAAAAAAAACACATAGCATTGGAGATTGGACTGGTGGTTACCATTGGGGAAGGGGGGAGGGGGGAGGGCAAAAGGGGTGATTAGGGTCACATGTGAGGGGATGCACTAAAATTAGTGTTCGGGTGGTGAACATGATGTAATGTATACAGAATTTGAAATATGATGTACACCCGAAAAAAATTTAAAAAATAAATAAATAAAATAAAAAACCCCACAAAACCTCAGTGTAATCACAAAAATAAAATCAGTCAAACCCAAATTAGGGGACATTCTACAAAAATACCTCACTAGTTTCTCAAAACTGTCAGAGTAATCAAAACAAGGCCAGTCTAAGAGGAGCCTGAGGAGATATAAAGATAAAATATAATGCGGTACACTGGATGAGATCCTAGGACAAAAAAAAGAAAGAAAGAAAAGAAAAGGACAGTAGGTAAAATCTTAGAAAATATGAATTAAAGATAGAATTGGGTTAATAATAACGTATCAATATTGGTTTTATTTGTATTCTTATTTATGATAAATGTACTTTACTGATGTAAAATATTGACAAAAGAGTACTGAGTGAAAGAAATATGAAAACACGGTAGTATCTTCCCAACATTTCTGTAAATCTGCAAGTAAAGTAAGAAAAATTATTTTAAAAAACTTTTGATTGTTACCTAGAAAGGAACATATGATATTTTTGTAGTAATTATCTCATATATTCGCGTATTTCTGCCATAACTGTATACACATGCATATATTTTTATATGTCCTCTTTAAATGTATATTTGTTTTATGTATTTTTAAATGCATATGTAAAATCAGAAATGGAATAATAATAACTACACTCTGCTAGGTAACTGACGTTTTACTTTTGAAATTGACCCCATTCTTTCTTGCATCTTAAATCTTCCTTCAGAGATGTTTTCCATAAAATACTATATTTTATATATACCCAGATAAACTTTTTAATATTTAAATCATAATTAATCTTGCAACTGTTTATATGTCATAGTTTAATAGCTTTTTCTTTTCATAATCAACATAAAATACTTGTGAATACTAAATATTACAATTAATTAAATCTTAAGTTGGATAAAACACTATTGTTCCTTTATTAAAAATCTATTGGTACTAAACTCTTTAAAGTTTGTTTTGTTTTGTTTTGCCTGATTGTACTTGTTTTTTTACCACATTCTTAGTTGATTGCTGGAGTAATTGTATAGTTTTAGTTTTAGGTATTTTTCTCATTGCCTTGAGATATTGTTCCAGCATCTTGCTCTCAGAGTTCAGTTGAGTATTCAGTTGTCTGTCTAGCAGTAGTTCCTTTAAAAGCAAATTGTATTTCCCGTCTTCTCTTGCCTTTGATGTTTGTTTCATGACACTGTGTCTAGCTATGAATTTATCTTAATTGTGGTTAATAATGCTACCTAAATCTGAAGATTCACATCTTCCATAATTTTGGAAAATTTCTGGCCCTTACTTCCTTCAGTATTTCCTTTTCCCTTTCTCATCTTGTTTCTTCTTTCAGAATTCCTATTAATTTGATTTTAGCCTTTTTATTATTATTATTTTTGCTTGTGTGTGAGGAAGTTTGTCGCTGAGCTAACATGCATGCCAATCTTCCTCTGTTTTATGTGGGATGCCCCCCTGCATGGTTTGACGAGCAGTGCTAGGTCCGGGCCCAGCATCCAAAGCCATGAAGCCTGGGCCGCTGAAGCGGAGCATGGGAACTCCACTGCTATGCCGCCAGGCCAGCCTACTTTGACCTTTATATCATTTTACTTTTCTTTCATATTTTCTTTCTGTTTGCCTGCATTCGTTATCAAAGTTCTTCAGCTTTCTCCATTATTCACTAATTCTCTCCTTACGTGCTGCTTAAACTACCAAGTTTTCAATTTAAATTACCATAGTTTTCATTCCTTGACTCATTTACAAATCTGCATGAACTTTTGTTGTAGTATTTTCTCTCTCCAATTTCTTTAAACATTGGAAATATAGTCGTCCCATGTTATCGAAATATAATCTGTTACCGAGAATGTGTTAGCTAATTTCCAGAGAATACGGGACTTTATTTCCCTATTTTTGACTTATTTAATATGATATATTTCAAACATACTCAGTGAAATACATTTATGTGTCTATTTCCTGATGATACCTTTCAACACGTTCCTTTCTCTTCTGTCATTCAGACTCCCTTGGCCTCAGTTTTCTTGCTCTAATCACTACAGAAGTACTTCCTCAGGATGAGATTTTGTACTTCTAGAAGGAAATAGTTTATTTTATAGATTTCTGAATTCTCAAGTAATTAAAATCACACAACACTTTTTAGGCCTTTGTGGACTATTGGCAACTGTGCTTTTTTAGTCATCCACAACTTAGAGACATTAAAACTTTCCTTTCAGTTTTACTAGTTGTTTTCAGACCTATGCATCAACAGACTCATCTTTTTCTCTCCTTTGGGAATTGAGCACTTGCTAGTTATTTCTGGGCTCTGCTTCCTATAGCTCGTCAGCATCTCCTCCTTTTTTTCCCCTCCATTCAGTCCATATAGTGGTGATTGAGAACCATTCAGTAGTTGGTGGTGACTTGACAAATACCACACATATTCTGAGTTTCATAGACATATTTTGTTAAGTATTTTTATTGAAGACGTGACCTATGTGTTCTTTGGTGGTCTTTCCTAATTGCTTTCTCTGTTGTTTAGAAGATCTCACAAAACTCAAGACCTATACTACTGCCAGCACCTTGCTAAATCTGAGCTCATTCCATTATTCAAAAGGTATAGTTTCAAACATGTACAAATGTGCTAGTGTAGTACAAAGATCTCCCAATACTCTTTACCCAGATTCACCTTATGCCACAATTGTTTTATAGCTCTATCTATCTTTATCTCATCATTTATCTGTCAATCATCTATCTATCTATCTATCTATTTTGTCCCGAGCTATTTAAGAGTATGTCACATACATCACATCCTTTATGCTATGCTATTCAACAGCTTTGAAGAAAATCCCAGAGACCACAAAGGAACACATTTTTTTCAATGAAATACTTTCATAGTAGCATAGAGGAGGCTATTTCCACAAATGATGACTCTAAGTGACTCAGCAGATCAGACTATGAATTGGAAATAATTTTAGTGATAACTTAAATTTACTTTGCTTATATTTTCCACTTATGTATGCACAAAATGGATATATAAATTCTGGTCCATCTAAAAAATTATTCCATTAAGGATAAAATAAAATTTTACTTGAAAAGATTATTTTGTTAGCATTTAATTAGCAGCAATATTTCTGTATTACTCGTTTATAAAAATTGTGGTTGATCTTACAATAGATAATATCTTAGATTTGATAAAATACAGGTGTTTGTAGTATTCAATAGTTTTTATCACTGTCTGAGACAGACAGCTTTCTCAAAGAACTTCGTCCTTTGTGGATGGTGGCATTTAAGGTTGACTGGCCTACTTCTGCCCTTTTCAGTTCCCTACAGCTACAGAAAATTGCTCCAAGTTGTTTATGCTTGCGGTTGTTTATTCTTATTGCTCGCTTGGCTTGTGCCTATCTCATCTGATCACATAAATGCTGCTTTGATAATACAGTGTTCCTCTGGATTTTACCATGCAGTGCCCCAAAGCCAATAAGCAGGCTACTGCCTTGGCACTCATTAGCCTATATTTTTACTGCATTTTTACTTCACATCACAAACATTATTTAAAAAAACATTACAGTTTTTTGTATTCTTATCACTTTAGACTTTCTGCCCGGGGGAAATTTCACTCATTCTCCCTACTTCTGCTACGACCTCTGTGATAACATCCATTAAAATCTATATCTCACATTTTCCACATGTCTAACTTTCAGGAAGTCTCTTTATCTTGCTATACTCAACATAGAAAGAGTTTATGTAGTGAGGGAGCATTCAAATAGTGAAAAAAGATAGAGTCTAACACACTATTTTAAATTATCCGCCTTTGTGGTACCATGCATCCAAAGTTTTAATTAGCTGAAGTTAAATTTTCTCACAAGGGAAATGTTAGCACTTGATTTGCTTTTCTGCTGAATTCATTAGAGTCTAAATGAGATATAATATGTGAAAGTGCATCTGACCTGCAAAATATGAAACACCTGGCATTGATGGTGTTAATGTCTTCTGTCATCAAGGCTAAAAGCCGATTTAGCCTTAACTTCCTTCTCTTCTTCATCTCTCTATGGAATAAACAATATCTCTAAAACGTTTCTTTGAGCTGACCCTTCCATTTCTCCTGACATTGCCCTAGTATGTATCTCCTAGTATGTATCTCTTGCCGAGACTGAATTACTGTTTTTCTAATTTGTATTTCTTTCTTAAATATCACATTGCTTCCAATTTATTTTCATGTCCCCAACAATTATCGTTGTCTATATATAATTTTTCATTCATAAATGTCAATGGCTCCTCACTTCAAATTATTTTATAATGCCCAGTGTTCAATTCCCACATCAGACTCCAAACGACACTCAACTTCATTCAATCTATAATATGTATACACTTTAAGCACCTCAATGCTTTTGTTTCTCTTATTCTATCTTCCTGAAATTCTTTTTATTTTGAAATTCTACACATGCATTCAAATTCATATAGCATGCCAGCTTCTCCATAAAACATAGCCTTATAAGGGTCAAAATTAATCTATAAAGTCTTCCTTATATATTAAAATAATTTGCACTTCTTTTATAATAGCATCACATTTGTTCTTGTGTTAATATTTATTGCTGATGTTCAACCAAAAAATTGGAAACTACTTGAAGGCTAGAGATTTTATTTTGTATTTTTCCCCCATAGATTGCATCAGTGAACGTCTCATGAACATTCATCTATGTGACACGCATTATACAAATATCTCACCTATTGTACCTACACATTATACGCTTATTATGCAATCCCTTTTTAAAAATTTAAGATATAAATTGCTTTTAAAGATTATGTCATGCTTCTATCCGATTATATCCTTTGGGCTTAAACCCCAATTTTACATATTTAAGCTTATTTAGATGACTTTTTATATGACCCATGAGCTAAGAATGATTTTTAAATTTCCAAATAATTGAAAAAAATCAAAAATAGAATACTATTTCATGACGTTATAAAATTATATGAAATTAAATTCTCAGTGTCTATAAATAAAGTTGTGCTGGAACACAGCCACGTCTGTTCATGGATACATTGTCTATGACTGCTTCCGTGCCACAATACAGAGCCGAGTAGTTGCTACAGAGACTCTGTGGTTGGCAGACCTACAATATTTACTCTCTGGAACTTTATGGAAATTTTGCTGACCACTGTCCTAGATGATCCACATTGCTTAATCTAATTAAATATTTACTTATACTGAACACTATAAGAGGCCAATTCATTGATGTGCACAAAAATGAAAATACAGCTATGGCACCAGTCAGTCTTCTCCCTGCCTGTACTCCTCCTCCCTACATACATACTTGGTCCAGCATAGAATATCTTACCAGATCTGGCCATCTTCCCCTTTGATTAATAAGGCTCATGACAGATACTGTGTAAATGGCTCCCTCTCAACTCTGGCATGGATCTGTGGATTTTACACACTGAATTGCAGGGGACAGCTGAAGGGATAGGTATGAGTTCCAGGATATCACAGGCTAATAGATTTATGATGATATCAAATGTGCTGCATAAGGTTAACAGATATTTTCCAGCGCGTTACTTTCAAATGTAATTCATTTAACACATAGAAACAACTTCTCATTGGTCTTCCTCTTCGAGTGATAGTGCATCAGAAGTAGAGGTTTACATTTCATTTACTAATACAACGGCAAAGGGAGAGGGTCTAGTTACAATTACTCACCTAATGTATCCTAGAGAGACAAAGAAAAGTCATCACATCTAAGTCATGTTGACTAGTTCAAATGCATCTTTTAATTCATGATACACTTTGAATGAAATTCTACATACTGTGTCAGCTCAAAATACTTAAAGCATAACTTTATTCTCAATTTATTCAAAGAGGAGAAAACTATAGCAGCATTTGACTCAAAAAATGAAAAGAAAAGGGAAAATATAACAACTGGACATACTACTATCAATTCTACTTTTTTAGTCCCAACCTCTACACACAGATAATGAGAAATAAAGATTAAAACGTGACTTTGGCTTGTTTCTATAGGATTTTATATTTTATTTTTAAACAGCCCTATTTAATGGTTTCAAGTTGCAATGCCTTCTTTTCTGTATATCTACCTTGAGAGAGTCTTTAACAAATCATAATCAGCCTCCCAAATTTACTGGTAACTCAGCCTCACTAAATTGAAGCCACTGTGTGACCTGCAATCATTCACAGCAAATTCTCAGTAATCTGCTCTTTAAAGGTTCTGGATCCTATATGAGCAGATGAAAATTCAATGTATCACACTGAAAATATGACCATAGCTGAAGGGAAATTCATGAACGAAAAGAATGATATTACACTGGCAAATGCTGCAGTTGGAATTACACTTCACATGCAGCCAACATTAAACATTCACTACTTAGCAGAGAAGTTAGAGGCACAATTAATCCTTGAACTAATGGACTAATGAGAGATGGGCCACCACATCAGTTCATACGAGAATCATACTTAATTTTCAATCCCAATTCTGGCTTAAGTGGATTCGGGATATTTCTCTTTAAATGACAATCATTTAAAAGATATAATTTTCTATGCTTTCTAATACAAATACTCATTGGGCTTCCCTTGCATAATAAAATAAGTTATTCAAGCAGCACTTTTTTACTGCTTTAGAAAGCTCAATGAAAAAGAATAATACCATAAGAAATATTTCTAGTCTTGCTTGTGTTGTTTCCTCATGTTGCTTTACAAGACTGAAATTTTTAAACATACTAGAAAAACACAACGAAGTCTTGTAGAATATTTTCTTGGTGCAATGGAGAGAGCAGAGAGGCTTAGAGGAGTTCCAGGACAGTTTTAGATTAGAAGATTTGAAATTTTAATGTGCATAAGAATTATCTGGAGAGCTTGTTAAAACACAAATTTTTTTGGCCCCAAACCCACAGATTCTGATTTGGGAGGTTAGGGGTAAGGCCAGAAATTCCTCATTTCTAACAACCTCCCAGATCCTCCTGTTGCTGCTGACCCATGAGCCCTGGTATGAGTAGCTCTGATCATTGTTGCTCTAGTAACACGCTTTGTGACTCTGAGGAAGTTGCTCAACTCCTAGGGTCTCAGAGATTTCCTCATTTGTGAAAAAAGAGACAACGGCATGGAGCTTACATCGTAAGTGAAATGAGGTGGACATTTACTAACGTTGGTTTTCTCTCTCTCTCTTTTTGTCTTCCTATCTGTCTGTCTATCTATGTATCTACATCTATCATCTATCTCTATCTCTCTCTCTTTCTTTTTTCCTTAAAGTTCAGATCACGTTGTTAGAAGACCTATGAGAACTGTGGCATGTTTATTAATAACAAGAATTGAATGCTATCCAGATCATGATGTGAAAATCCACAGCCCTTGACTAGTTCAAAGAACTAATCATAATTATTTGCACATTTTTTCTCAGTCCCGATGGCTAAAACTGTACATGATATTAAAATATATGTTTCCACTGCTTAATAGAGAACGAAACGTATTATAAGACACTCAAGTAAATTTTGGAGAAGAAAGAGAGGGAGAGAGATTACATAATTTTTAAAATAGTGTCTCAAAATAGGAAAGGTTATATCTATTTGTACAATTTCCAGCACAAAGTAGATGTCCACATATATTTGTAGAAACGACTTTTTTTAAGCAAAATAGTACATGTAACTCTGTATGTGTAATATAAGAAAGCCAAACTGATCTCAGCGAAGCTGTGTTAGGGAGGTTGCTGGATTCCCTGAACTGTCTATTGAGCTACAGCTTGAAAAGCTTTGGTTCTGTTTTTGATATGCAATAATGGTTCTTGCAACATTAGCATTCTATTAAGAGGACTAGTACCCATTTCCTTAGCACACTGGCCATGTCCTCATCCTCAAAAATAACATGAGAGGTGAAATAAAAAATGAACAAGAACAATGGTTCCATTGTGCTCTAGGTGCTAAGCCCAGTGCAATTTCTAAATGCAGAAGACAAAAGCAGCTAAGAATTGAGGCTTGGCTTAGGGAGATCTGTGAAGCTCTGCCTGGACCAGCATCTTGCACACAGTTCTAGGTCACTTCAGACCTGTAATCTCAAACACAAATATATTTTTCCCCTGAGTTAGTGATTTCTACAGGAAAATGAGGCTTTTACTCTAAGTAAATCCTTCGATCTATAGTAGACTTTAAGATCAAATATACTAAGATCAAAAAAACACAAGGGTGCCCTCTCTCCACTCTTATTCAACATAGTATATAGCATGGTGATTATAGTTAGCAACACTATTATATAGCAACTAAAAGTTGCAAAGAGTAAATCTTAAATGTCCTCATCATAAAAAATAAATGGTAATTATGTGAGGTGATGGATGTGCTAACTAATCCTACTGTAGTAGTTATTTTTTGCCACATGTAAGGGTATCAAATCATCATGTTGTACACCTTAAACTTATACAGTGTTTTATGTCAATTATATCTCAATAAGGCTGGGGAAAAAAGGAAGTTTCCTTTTATTTCTATTCTGCTAGGATTTACGTTTTTAAGCTTATGTAATTCTTAAATTTTATTAAAACTGGCCTTCATGAGGAATCTCATTTAGTATACTGGGACTATTAGATTAAAAATGCTGAAAAATGTGGGGTTTAGTTAATTAACATTACAATTTTTTGCATTGTGTACATGAACTTTCAGGATTTATTTGCCATATTTGCAATGTTTCAAGATCTTGATAACGTGAATTGCAAGAGTATCTGACTATAGAGACTACTATTTACATGCAAGTACTCACCAACCTATATTAATAAATATTTTTATTTTGTCATTTTTTGTCGAATTTTTTTAAATTAAAGAAATAAGAAATGATAAATCTTAAATTCACCTTTTTCTGAGTCATCAACTTTGTCCGCAAACATCTCTGAAGACAGCCATTGCTATGAATGTGCAGAGAATCATTTCAGTCCATACTGCCTCATCATTATTTTGGAACAATTTTATTTACTCGTTCACTTCCTTTTTGTTGGATAGTTTGAAACTTATAGCTCAAAGTTCTATATTTTTTTGTCACCCTAAAATATTTAGTATTCTTACATAATTTTAAAGATATTTCTTGTGTTTCTCACTCCCAAAGCCAACTTCATGGTTGTGCAACCTGTGCAGCTGCACAGGGCCCGGTGCTTGATTTAATGTTCTGCTCTCACCACCTTTAAACTCTTAATCATTTTACCTTACAACTTGTATTTAGTAAGTGAAGTCCTATGGGACGATGTAGCATGTTTGTGAGCAGAGAAAGATTATCAGATGGGCCCAATCTAATCCCAGAAGTCTTTTAAAAGTAGAGAGTTTTCCCTGGGGACAGAGGAACCATGAGAGAGATTCAAATCATGAGAACTCCTTGGACTATAGCCATCTTTGAAAACAAAGGAAATCACATGAGAAGGAATGTGAGTAGGCACTAAAAGCAGAATAGTCAGCTCCCAGGTGACAGTCATCAAGAAAACCTAAAAGTCAGACCTATGGAGTTAAAGACTTGAATTCTTAAAACATCCAAATGACCCTGGAAGCTAATTATTTCCCAGAGCCTCCAGATAATAGCCCAGCTCAGCCAAGATCTTGACTTTGGCCTTGTATGACTATGAGTGGAGAAACTCGTCAAGCCTGCCTGGATTTCTGATCTACAGAACTGTGAGATAATAAACAGGTGCTGTTTTAAGTCACTAAATTTGTGGTAATAGAAAACTAACATATAAACATCAATTAAAATAATAATATCACATTATCCAATACATCTCATCCATCATAGGTTAAATCTGTTATATGGAAAACTATTTATTTTAATTAATCATACAGGTTTGTCTACTTTTAAGAACTTCATCTTTTTTATTCTATTAACATTTTTCATTGTTTGCTATAATTTTAGATGGAGATCACAGTTTGCCTGTTATTGGTAACTGATAGAGATTATAATTTTGTGAGTTGATTTTCAGACATTTTAGCCAAAAATATATACATACATATCTTATTTTTATTTAATATTAAATTATATCAATTTTGAAGGGTAGAAAGGAATATATATCAGATGCAAGGTTTCTTTTTCATCTTGATAGTTTAAGCCTGAATTTAGCTCAGGCAATACCAAGCTTCCGTCACCAATTTGGATATAGTCTGCTTTAACTAGCCTGCTGTACATGCTACATGATATGCCTGAGTGAGTGTCAATGTTAGACATTTCATTGGTCAACATGTGAATTCATTTATGGACCTTGAGTTTGACCATCACCTCCACTCACACTGATTACAGCATACCTGGTTCTCCCCTCCACTTCATGCCTTAATGAGCTTGAGTATATCAGTGTCAGCCTAGAGCTGTATCTCCCTGTAGGAACTGTGACATCAACAGGTTAGCCAGGCTGCTCTTCTCAGGTTTAGATAACCTCCTTTTTAGAATCTGTGATGTTAATGTCTCTTCTTTCCTGAAAATGTGATCTTAGTCTGTGGTGGGCATGGACTGTGCATTGCAGCCTGTTGTGCAAAGTTCTGACATAGTTGAGCTCTAGTCAATGTCTCTTCAGAGCCAAGAGGTCTAGAATATTTTCCAATGGACCCTGTGACTTTCAAAAAGGTGACTTTTCATTTGCATGTTTTGAATCCTAACATAGTTAGTCCTTTCTCCATCCAGTCCTGCTTGCAGTACCCCTCCTCTTGATTCTTCAAATTTTCTGGCCAATTAGTGATAAGAGCTCCTATTTTGGAATTCTGACATAGGTACTTTTATATGTGTGTGAGCATGTGCGAATGTGTTTGTATGTGTGTGATCGCTTAATGGATATTCAAAAAGGCTATATTTTAAATATGCAGATTTTTAAGCAAAGGATATTTCTTTGCAGAGTTTATTACCATTATTATTTTAAAACATGCTTATCTAGATATTAAACTATATATAACATGTTACATCTAGATATCAAATATGAACCTTTTCCTTTTTATCATTTTTCAGATACATTTCCAATAGATATATATGTCTTTTTATTAGTTGTTTAAGAAAATAAAAATAAAAAACAACCATGGCTTAGTGTGTTTAAAAAGTGTTTTTCTGAATTGAAATATAGATTAACAATAAATTTGCCTGAAGCCTGCATCTTATTGATATTTCAAAATGTCATTTTGTATTGGTGGAACATACATAAAATAGATTGAGTGGCAAAGATTTCATTCAGCAAAAAGTTACTCTAAATGAAACTGACTTTCTAAACATCAACCCAAATATTAATATGATATTATTTTGGGGGAAGGGGAAAGTGAGAAACACTTCTAAATATTCTGAACACCTATCCTGAGTTTTCTTAGAAAGTCTATATTTTTATTGTATTGCTCCCATAAATACTTGAGCTACCAAAAATCCAACATGGCTCTTTACAAAAATATGTCTCTAAAATGATACACTGTCTCTTGATTCAAATCAAAATTATTTTGAATGTTTTTTATCCTAATTTCAGAATCAGACAATATTGTTGCCTTGCTTGTAAACTATGCAAGGCTACAAACCATTGAGATTTGTTTTTGGCAATTCACCTTTCTTCTCTTTTTCCCTGGATATAAGGTAAGAGAAAATATGTAAATATTTGGGAAAATATCACAATTGGAGGAATTTCAGATACCAGTGACATCTTGGGTAACTAGTCAAGAAAATGTTAAAACTATCACATAAATTGATATTGTGAAGAAAACTAATTTTAAATAATCTGTGATTTAATTTCTTTTCTGACTTACATATTAAATAATGAAAAGCTTAGTCACCTATCGCTGGTAAAATAAGTGACAATATCAAATTCAGAAAATTAAATTTTTGGAAGTAATTAATTTATACTTATATATTTATATTACCACTTTTCATTATCACATACATGGTACATTCAAAACACTCATCCATTTGTATTGAAGGAAGGAAAATAAATAAGAACTAATGCTGTCTTCAAGAAGCTTAAAATCAGTTGGTGACATATGGATGTGTAAATGAAATGGCTAACAATATGAGAAAGCTCCAGAGAGGTATCAAAGGAGTGATTCTGTGAAGAATTCTTGAAGAAAATACGAGACAGAGATGATCTCTTTAGATTAGGTTGTAGTTCCTGAGGAATTTGTTGGTGAGCTACTTCTTGGAAGATGAGAAAGACTGAATTAAGACAAAAGTGGATGAAATGGCATCTATGAAGATGGCCAAATGAAATTACAATGGTTACGATTAAGAAAAAGTGATTTGAATTAAAAAAGAGTTTATTATGAAGGCTTCATATAAGGGAGAAGTACAAAGTTTGTCTGAAAGTCAGCTTTGGACCTGACAGTAGAGAACCTTGAGGTGGAAGGTAATTTTGAATTTCATCCTGCAGGTAATAAAGAAACAAAAGCAATCTTTATAGAGTTCATTGACATGATGAAAGCATTTATGATATCATCACAAACTATATATATATATCTTATATACACAAAAGTTAACTAGAATATAAAATACATAGAGGCAAGTATTTTGGTCTCTTGCTCTACTATCACCCTTAAAACAGTAGCTGGCACAGAGTAGTTGCTCATGAATACTTGGTGAGGGCATGCGTAAAGTTTTTGGATGGGCATGTTATTCAACAATCTTAATCCAGCAATGTCAATGGTTCATCACTAACATAAACTCATTATTTTAAGAGTTGAAATATGAAACAAATTTCTCAGGTGGTAGCATATGGAGCTTCATGGACTCACTCCCCAGCAAAACAAGTGAAACTGGCAAAAACTATAAAAACATAACAGTTTAGAATCCCTGGAAATCGTTCTTTGGGCATATAGCAAAAGAAGAAACATGTATTTAAGCCTACCAAAACTCAGTAAGAATAGCTAGAATCTGTGGCATTTGAGTCACAACCCACCTACACCCTTCCATCCTCCAAGCTCAGCTTGACAGAAGCTCCAATATGAGTGGGTATGGCTAGAAATATGGAGCTCTTTCTTTCCTCAGGTCCCAATAAAGAGTTTCCATATGTCACTATGAGGACCACACCAAAGGGAGCATAATGGAAGTACTAGACAGAGAGTAGAGACTAGAGAAACATAGGAACAGAAAAGATATTCCAAGAATTCATGGCTGAAAACTTCCCTAATTTGACGAAAAACATTAAAACAGTAATCTACATATTCAAGAAGCTCAAAGAACTCTAAGAGGGATAAAGGGAAAACGGTTGACATCCATACACACAATGGTAAAAGGTTGAAAGGCAAAGGAAAATAGAACATCTATTTCTTTTTAGATTACATTAATTAATTTATTAAGGAATACATTACCAAGAATATAAACAACAATCAACAAATAAGTTATTATCATCATTTTTGTCTTATAAGAAGATAAAATTTATAAATAAATATAATTGGAAAATATGCCTGAAGAATATGCCTTAAATTTCTCTAGTATAATATGTAATATATTTTATTCATATAACCCAGAAAATAATACAGTATATTTTCATATATTATATTGTAAATTATAGACTATCTTGAGACGAGTAAGTGATAAACAACAGTTACATGCAAAGGAATCAAGATAAGATCAACAGTTGACTTTTTGTCAGACACGATAGAAGCCACAGACAGAACTCTTTCAAATATGAAGGTGGGGGAAAAAATATATTTCTAGATAAAGAGAAACTGAGATAATTTGTTATCAGCATCCCCATGTTACAAGAAATACTAAAGGAAATTCTTCAGGCTGCAAACAAATACACCTACATGAAAAAGCAAAGAGTGCCAGAAAAGGTAATTATAAAAGCATATATGGAAGAAAAATTTTGCAAACTGTATATCTGGTAAGGGACTATATTTTACAATCCCATGTATCTAAAATATATAAAGTGTTACAACTCAATAATGAAAAGACGACCCTATTAAGTAATGGGCAAAATATATGAACACACAGATCTCCAAAGAAGATATGAAGATGGCTAGTAAGCCATTGAAAAGATGCTCAACATCATTAGCCATCAGGAATCTATAAAACTACGATGAGATACCACTCTACACCCACTAAGATGACTATGATGAAAATAGACAAATAATAATAATAGTTGTCAAGAATGTAGAGAAATAAGAATGCTTATACACTGCTGGTGAGAATGTAAAATGGTGCAGTTGCTTTGGAAAACATTTTGGTAGTTCTTCAAAGAGTTAAACATAAAGTTATCTCTTGCCCCAGCAATTTTACCCCTAGGTTTAGACCCAGGGGGAATTAAACATATGTGCATGCAAAATGTTATACACAAATGTTCACAGCAGCATTGTTTCTAATAGACAAAAAGTGGAAACAATCCAAATGTCTACCAGCTGGTCAATGGATAAATAGAATGTGATATAGCTGTGCAGTGGAATGTTATTTGACAATTTAAAAAATGAAGTACTGCCATTCTTGCAGGCTCCCCATCTTTGAGTTTTTGGAGGCCCAATATCCCAGAATTCAATCTTCTTCCAACCCTGCAGTCCCCCTGTGGAGGAAGGAAGAGGCCTCCTCAGAATGAACAGCTGGTGAAGAGTGATGTCAGCATTGTGGCTGAGTGAGTGGTTCTCTTAGTTTCCCCCACTTCAGTTACGACTAAATGGACATTCATTAACCAACAGAGGACTCCCTACAAAGCAGAATAGGGCATCTGACAGATCAAGGCAGCTACACTCAAGGTAGGAGGATTGGATACCCAGGAAGCTGTGGAAAGAAGTGAATGGATCCCTCCTCCTCCCTGGTGGCAGTGATCTAGATCACAGGTCCTCACACAGCAGCCACAGGACTTTACATGAGTGAAAGTGGGGGCAGCCAGGCCTGCACATAAATGCTTTCACTTTCAGGGTTGCAGCCTGGCCAAAGAAGCACACACTGTGCCATGGTGGACCTGTACCAAGAATGCTCTCTACCGAGTAGTGCAGCTCAGCCCCTGCAAAAAAAGCCTCCATCAAGCACAGCACCTCAGGCAAATCACCCATGAGCACAGAGCTGACCTGCATGTGCAAAAGAAAGTGCCCCTCTCCTCCCACCTAGCACACCAGCTTGGCTGCTCCACTGCCAACACAGCAGTCCCACATGAGAGCATCTACATGTGCATTTGTGACCCACCAAGTGGCTGCAGCCAGCAGGCAAGTTCAGATGAGCTCTACCAGCACGACTTCCAGCAGATGTGGCAAGTTCAGAAAACACAAATCCTGCCCCTGCAAAAGGTGGAAAGAGGAATCTGCAACCTGATACTACTAAAAATGCCACAGCAAAAGGTGAATTTGTTAAACACCACGAAAAACCACAGTAACACTTAAGAGCAGAATGAAAATGACAAGTTTCCAGAAACCAATCAAGAAGTCACAGAAATTTACAATCTAAATGACAGAGAATTCAAAATAGATGTCATAAAAAAATCAATGAGTTACAAGAAAACACAGAAAGACAGTTCAATTAGCTCATGAATAAAATTAATGAACTGAAGGAATGCTTCACCAAAGTGATTGCAGCCCTTATAAAGCTATACAGAAATTCTGGATATGAAGAACACAACTAATGAGATAAAAATGTAGACACCATAAAATATAGAATAGACTTTATGAAGGACAGAATTAGTGAATTAAAAAATAGAAATCTAGAAAAGCTTCAGATGGAGAGAACTAAGATTTTTAAGAAAAGAAAAAATTCTTTGAGAAATATCTGATTCAATTAGGAAAAGTAACATAAGCATTACAGATATTCCAGAGGGAGAAGAGGAGAAAGGAGTAGAGAGCTTGTTCAAAGAAATAAGAGCTGAGAACTTCCAAAACCTGGGGAAAGAACTGGACTAACAAATACATGAAGCCAATAGAATTCTTAATTGCATCAATGCAAAAAGACATTCTCCAAGGCATATAATAGTAAAACTGGCAAAAGTCAATGGCAAAGAAAAAATCCTAAGGGCAATAAGGCAGAAGAAAATGACCTACACAAGAACCCCTATCAGTTTGTCAGCATATTTCACAACAGAACCCCACAGGCTAGGAGAAAAAGGAATGATATATTCAAAATATTGAAAGACAAAAACTTTTGGCCAAGAATACTCTATCCATGAAACTATCCTTCAGATTCAATGGAGAAATAAATTCTTTCCCAGATAAACAAAAGCTGAGGGAGTTCAGCACCACTAGATCTTTCTTCCAAGAAGTTTTGAAGGAGGACCTCATACCTGAAACAAAAAGGCAAAGGTTTACAAAACTTTGAGCAAGGAGATAAATAGACAGACAAAATCAGCTCTCTATCAGAACTGGTTAGCAAACAATTAACTATAACATAAAAGATAAATGGAAGGGAAGCATAAAAATAACTATAAACACTTCAATTTAGTTACAAACTCACAAAACAGAATAATTTGTGAAAACAATAACTCAGAAGGGGAAGGGAAAAGGGATGGAACATGCTTAGGCTGAGAGAAATAAGAGGGTATCAGAAAATGGACTATCTCAACTATGAAATCTTTTATACAAACCTCATGGTAACCACTAAACAAAAAAATCAGAGCAGAGCCACAATTCATAAATAAAGAGAAAACTGAGAAAAATATAAGAGAAAACCACCAAACAGAAATGGCAATCAGAAATACAAGGGAAGAGAAGCAAGGGAATAAGGGAACAACAGGAAAAAATGAAATAAAATGGCAGTATTAAGCCCTCATATATCAATGATCACTCTAAATGTAAATGGATTGAATTCTCCAATCAACAGACACAGAGTAGTTCAACGGATTAAAAAACAAGATCCAACAACATGCTGCCTCCAGGAAACACACCTCAACTCTAAAGAAAAACACAAGCTCAGAGTGAAGGGATGGAAGATGATACTCTAAGAAAATGGCAAGGAAAAGAAAGCAGGTGTTGCCATACTTATATCAGACAAAGCAGACTTCAAAATGAAAAAGACAATGAGAGACAAAGAGGGGCAATATATAATGAGAAAAAGTGACATTCCACCAAGAGGACGTAATACTGATGAATATATATGCACATAACATAGGAGAACCAAAGTATGTAAAGCAACTATTAAGAGACCCAAAGGGAGAAATTAACAGTAACACAATAATAGTAGGAGACCTCAATACCCTACTTACATCAATAGATAGATAAACCAGATAGAAAGTCAACAAGGAAATAGTGGATTTAAATGAAACACTAGAATCAGATAGACTTAGATATATTTAGAAGATTCCATCCAAAAGTAGCAGAATAACATTATTATCAAGCGCGCATAGAACATTCTCAAAGATAGATCATATGTTGGGGAACAAGGCAAGCCTCAATAAATTTAAGAAGACTGAAATCATATCAAGCATCTTTTCCAAACACAACCCTATGAAACTAGAAATCAAGTACAAGAAAAAAGCTAGGTAAGTCACAAATATGTGGAGACTAAGCAACATGCTACTGAACAACCATTGGATCAATGGAGAAATCAAAGGAGAAGTTAAAAAGTACCTGGAGACAAACAAATATGAAAACACAACATACCAACTCTAATGGGATGCAGCAAAAGAGGTCCTAAGAGGGAAACTCATAGCAACACAGGTCCACCTCAACAAACAAGAAAAGTCTCAAATAAATAATCTTAAACTACACCTAACAGAGCTGGAACAAGAAAAACAAACAAAGCCCAAACTCAGCAGAAGGAGGGAAATAATAAAAATGTGAGCAGAAATAAATGAGATAGAAACTAAAAAAAAAACAGGATAAAGTATCAATGAAACTAAGAGCTGATTCTTTGAGAAGATAAACAAAAGTGACAAACCCTTAGCCAGAAGCACTAACAAAAAAAGAGAGAAAGCTCAAATAAACATAATTAGAAATGTAAGGGGAGAAATTACAATGGATACCAGAGGAATACAAACGACTATAAGAAAATACTACAAAAAGCTATATGCCAAAAAATTGGATAACCCAGAAGAAATGGATAAATTCTTAGACTCACACAACTTTCACAAACAGAATCAAGAAGAAAGAGAGAATCTGAATAGATCAATCACAAGTAAAGAGATCAAAACAGTAATCAAAAAACTCCCAAAAACCAAAAGTCCACTACCAGATGACTTCTCTGGAGAATTCTACAAAACATTCAAAGAAGAGTCAATATCCATCCTTCTCAAACTATTCCAAAAATTTGAAGGAAGCAGAATACCTCCTAACTCATTCTGTGAGGCCAACATCATCCCGATAACAAAGCCAGACAAGGACAACACAAAGAAGGAAAATGAGAGGCCAATATTGCTGGTGAAGGTAGATGCAAAGATCCTCTACAAAATATTGGCAAACCAAATACAGCAAGATATTAAAAGGATCATACACCATGATCAAGTGGGACTTATACCAGGGATGCAGGGATGGTTCAACATCTACATATCAATCAATGTGATACACAACATTAACAAAATGAGGAATAAAATCACGTGATCATCTCAATAGACGAAGAGAAATCATTTGACAAGATCCAACATCCATTTATGATAAAAACTCTCAATAAAATGGGTATAGAAGGAAAGTACCTCAACATAATAAAGGTCATATAAGACAAACTCATAGCCAACATTATACTTAATGGTGAAAAAATGAAAGCCATCCTTCTGAAAAAAGGAACAAGACAAGAGGGCCCACTCTTGCCACTCCTAGTCCACACAATGCTGGAGGTTGTGGCCAGAGCAATTAGGCAAGAAAAAGAAAGAAAAGTTATCCAAATTGGAGAGGAAGAAGTGTAATTGTCATTGTTTGCAGATGATATGATTCTATATATAGGAAACCCTAAAGAATCCACCAGAAAACTCTTAGAAATAATCCACAACTGCAGCAAAATTTGAGGGAACAAAATCAACCTACAAAAATTATTTGCATTTCTATACACTAATAACAATCCCCTTTGCAATTGCAACAAAGAAGATTAAAATATCTAGGGATAAATTTAACCAAGCAGGTCACAGAACTATATACTGAAAATTATAAGACATTATGGAAAGAAATTGAAGAAGACATAAAGAAACGGAAAGGTAGTCTAGGCTCATGGATTGGAAGAATAAACATAGTTGAAATGTCCATGTTACCTATAGCAATCTACAGATTCAGTGCAATCCCAATCAGAATCCCAATGACATTCTTCATGGAAATAGAACAAAGAATCCTAAAATTTATATGGAAAACAAAAGACCTCGAATAGCCAAAGCAATCCTTAGAAAAAGGAACAAAGGTGGAGGCATCACAATCCCTGACTCCAAAATATACTACAAAGCCATAGTGATCAAAATAGCATGGTACTGGCACAGAAACAGACACATAGATCAATGGAACAGAATTGAAAGCCCAGAAATAAAACCACACATCTATGGACAGCTAATCTTCAACAAAGGAGCCAAGAAGATACAACAGAGAAAGGAATATCTCTTCAATAGATGATGTTGGGGAAACTGGACAGTCACATGCAAAAGAATGAAAGTAGACTATTAGCTTTCACCATGCACAAAAATTAACTCAAAATGGATTAAAGACTTGAATGTAAGACCTCAAGCAATAAAACTCCTAGGAGAAAATATAGGCAGTACACTCTTTGACATTGGTCTTAACAGCATCTTTTTGAATACTATGTCTACTCAGGCAAGGGAGACAAAAGAAAAAATAAACAAATGTGACTACATCAGACTAAAAGCTTCTGGTAGGCAAAAGAAACCAGATACATGAAATAAAACAAAGATAAAATAACATTAAAGTGAACAGTACTTGGGGTATATTTGAAAAGCTGAACAAGATAAGTAAAAGATGGATATGATAAAATCAGTTAAGCCACGTATAGATAAAAATATAAGTAAAAGGCAACTGGAAGAGAGTGAGAAACTTGGATATTTTCTTATGTTAATTGTGGCAGCTGTACAAATTCCAGGACACGATAGACAGTTATAGACACAAACAATCTGAGTCAGTAATAAAGATACTCAGCAGATGGTCTCTCAAAACACGGAGTCCCTGGGCACATCATCTCAAGAGTGATGGAGAAATCACCAATTTCTTGCCTTCTTATCATTTGTTTAGTGGCTATATTTTGTACTCTGAGAAAGGCTAAAATTAAACACATGTCATACTTATTCCCACACTGACAACACTCTCAACCTCTTCCCATCAGAAACTAGCAAGCATGTGCCCATATTCCCAGCCATGTGCTTCCAAGTGGAACAACCGATAAACAATGTCAGACATCAGGGTGCCAGTATGCTGATTCTGGCTGTCTTATTATGCCTTATGACATTGTGTATGACCCTTAATTTCCAAGTGTCTTGTGTCTTCATCTCTAATATTCAAGGATTAGACTAGATCACTGGATTTACACTTTTTCTTCTAGACGCAACTCTTTATCAGTAGAGATAAAAGATGAATTATCAGTGGAGATATTTTCTAAACATAAGATAATTTACACTCTTCCGATGGACAATGTTATATGTGAGGAGAAAGGCTCCTGCATGCACTGATAGTGGCAATATATATTGGTACAATCATTCTGGAGGGTAAGTTATCAATATGTATCAAAGACTTTAAAAAGTCGATGCTGTTTGACCCATAAAATAAACTTACAGGGATTTTCATTAAGGAAATATTTAGATTACTTCACAAAAATATGCATGCACAAAAATATTCATCAAAGCACTGCTTTTAAAAATAAATTAGTGAAAACAGGACATATAGCAAAAAAAGACTGATTAACTAAAGCTTACTAAGAAGCCATTAAAATGATTAAGTGGATGTTGCTCTGAAGTTATCAATATATAAGCGCAGTCACTTATTTTCTAAAGCTAAAAGAGCACCATAGAGAATACTATGTATAGTGTGAGCTAATGTAATTTAAAAATAGAATAGTTTAAGAAAATTAAGAAATAAAACCAGATAAATTATTCAAAAGGAAAAAAATCTTGAAAGAATCATGGATATAGTATATTTTAAGAAATAATAAAGATGCATAAAAATGAAACATTAAAAAAACATAGAACCTCACAACACACAATTACTTTAAAAGTCTTTAGTAAAGATAAGATAAATATTAGAGTTGACTCAAACAAAATTCAAATCTTTGCTGTTTTGTTGAAACTCACCTACATTTAAATGAAAGAAAACAGATAAAAATATAGGGATGGGACAAAACATAATAAAATGAAGAAAATATGTGTAGCAGTAACTATGTCAGACAAAATAGAATTCTAAATAAAAACAAAATAAAAAGCAACAATAGAAATATCTTATCAGCTAAAATTAAAACCCACCTAAAGTTAGAGTCATTAATCATTACGTGCCAATTTGCAACTGTTGTAGGTATATTTTCCTAAACTCTTGGAAAATGTAGGAACTTGGGGAAAATATAGTTGTTACTGATTTTCTATAGCAAAGTTACCAAAACACCCAACAGATTGCTTTTTAGAAAAGAGTATTTATTTCACCTAAATGAAGGTTAATGGCTCCAGATACTCCTTGATCCAAGAGTCCTTCTCAGGTTGACTCTCTCCTCATAGATGCATGTTGCTGTAGCAAGAACACTCTGTGTTCTGCCAAGTTCAGGTCCCCAGGTGGGAGTAGGGAGATATGATGCCTCTCTTTCAACAATTCCAGGTGGGATCCTTAACCCTAGTGGATTAAGAAAGCCATATGAAGAAAGCCATACTCTGGTTTATCCGGCATAAACCAAAAAGATGGGGTAGAGTCAGCTTTACTGAATACACATTAAGAATGCGAATGTTCCTCAAAAAACTAAAAATAGAATTACCACATGATTCAATAACCCCACTTTTGGTGTATATTCAAAAGAATTTAAATCAGAATCTCAAAGAGATTCATGATACCCAGGTTCACTGCAGCATTATTCACAATAGCCAAGATATAGAAACAACCAAAGTGTCCATTGACAGATGAATGCATAAAGAAAATGTGGTATATCCACGCAATGGAATATCATTTGGCCTTAAAAAAAAAGAACAGAATCCTGCCATATGCAACAACATGGATGAACCTTGAGGACATTACGCTAAGTAAAATTGGCCAGCCATAGAGTGACAAATACTTCATAGTTCCACTTACATGAGGTATCTAAAATAGTCAAACTCATAGAAACAGAGAGTGGAATAGAGGTTGCCAAGGACTTGGGGAAGGGAAAACAGGGAGTTGCTGTTCAATGAGAGTAAAGTTTTAGTTATACAAAATGAATGAGCTCTAGAGAGCTGCTGTCCGAAGTTGTGCCTTTGGTTAACAATAGTGTCGTGTGCACTTAAAAATTTGTTAAGAGGACGGGTTTCATGCTGTGTTCTTACCACAATAAAAAAACAAAAGACAACTAAAAATTTTACAAAAAAGAATGGGGAAGAGATGAAAAACACAAGAGATGAATAAATTACAAAAAATAGAAAATGGTGTATTTTAATTGTCGGATTTGTCAGATTTGCAAAGATTAGAAAAACTTTATTGGCTCACACTGACCTTAACTCTTACACTGACCCTACCTCTTACACTGACCCTACCTGATGTTAACTGAGAGTCAGTTGTATCTGCTCTCATCCACATATCCTCTCCTTCCAGAACTCAGTCTGAGGAAGAACCTCTATTTGAGACATGTTGTTTTTCTGTAAAGGAAAAGAGAGCAAAAGATCTTGCAGAGGGTCATGATGTCTCTTAAAGCTCCTGCTCACACAAGGCATGGGCGAGCTCCTCATATTCCATAGGTCAAAACGGCCATAAGACCTAACCCAAAGTCAAAGTGGGGGAATGTACAATTCTCTGTAAGGAAGTCACATGGCAGTCGGTAGGGACATATAATCAATCCTCTTATCGGGAAGGAGTCACTTACTAACTGTGAACAATAATAAAATCTACCACGTTTGAATTTCTTAATATAATTCTAATACTTTGACTAACAAATTACAAAAATTAAAAATAATGAAAAGTTTGATTTTTATCTATTTTATATCTACCTATTTTACTGTCTCTTGACTCTATCTTATTTCAGTAACTTACTTGTCTATTCTCTACCACCTTCTCTTTGTGTCCTACAGTGTTCTGAATGCCCTGCAGTTGTTTAACTAAGCTGACTCATTGTTCAAATAATTGAAATGCTATTTATGAACTCAGAAATATCAGAATATTATAAGTGGATCATCAAGAGAAAAACTAATTTACTATATACATAGAATGTGCGTAGGACACAAAGCAAAACACCAGAATTGGCAAGGTGACTGTGAGTCTATTTCTTCGACAAATTGGTAAGGTAGTCACTAATGAGGAGAAGATAAATTCCTCTTCTTCAGCCTCTGAAAATTCAAAACACACATAGACACACACAGACACACACACACACACACGGATTATCTTCCTTCTGCACCCCTCAGCATTTTTCACACACTTGTAGAGGATGCAAGTTGCTATGGTGATAAGCTTATCTCCATGGCAATTGATCATTATGTCTATGTATGCATCCATTGTCTCTTAATAGACAAATTATAGGCTCTAAACCCAAAGATTTGAATCTTCAAATAAGATACAAAACAAATTCACAAAAAATGAATTTCCACCCACAAAAAAATGTGTTAAGTATTCCTAATAATACAATGAAAAGACTAGAAGAGAACAGGTTTAGAAAATTAATAGCTAAAACTGAACTATAAAAAGTACATGCTCTTGGAAAATAAAAGCTTCCAAACAGCTGCAAATGTTAAAAAAATGACTGCTGTCTCACTATCTACGCGGTGCCATTCAGCTTGTGGTGGTCTCTGTGGCGTTGAAATGATCCCCAGCAGAAAATGAGGTTCAGAATTCTTATCCCCAGAAACTCATCACGGTAACATTTGTCTAGCCTCTGGAAAAAAAAAAAATCATTTCTACCCACATAGAGAAAGTCATAAACATTGACTACAAATGTGAATAAATTGAAAACTCCTGACCTACAGAGAAAGATATAAGGCAGCGACTTCAATCTCTGGTATGATTATAAAAATGGATATTTGAATGCATGTGTAAAATACGTCTTTAGCTGTTAACTGCAACAACAGCAAAAAATAACTTTTAAACACTGTCATTGGATTCTGGTCAATTTTGTGGTGCAAGTAAAAGCAATGCTTTGATAGGAACAAAGGGCTGATTTCTGTCAACAATTTAACCTTTTAGGTTTAGGAAAAGTATTTGCTTTAATATGTCGCCCATTAAAAATGCATTTATATTCTTCTTAAACGAGGCTTTATTAATTTTAACAAGTCAATTTATAAAATCATTTTGCTATTCTATGGTCCATATGAAGGTAACTTTCAGCTGCAACCTTAAGTTATGTAAATAAGAGTAAGGTAATTGAGAACATCAAATACCTACAAACACAAAATAGTACGCTGAATATAAATGTTATAATATTTTTATCCAACTCAGATAAGGCAGGAAAAAGCATAAGCATGGAATGCAAGATTTTGCAGTGAGATTAATATAGTTAATTTGATTTTTTTGTATAAATTAAAATAATTGTATAACAGATATGTCAGTAAACAAAGGAAAAATTAACAAAAAATGAAAATTCTCAAATCCAATCTTTCGAATAGGACTTACCATTTAATGAGCATTAAAGAGCAAGAAAGAGAGAGCCAGATATCTACATTGTCCATTTATTAGCTCCATAACTTACATTTTTAGATACTTATTTAACCATGCCCCACACTTTTTTAACCATGCTCTGCTGATGGATAATATGGCAATTATTCAACATTGTACTAAAAACTGAGGTACATATATTGAGATGATATCTCAATTTCTGAGATATTTCTGACCATTCCTTGACTAGTTTACTATTTGGATGTTAGTCTTTTTCTTATCTACCTTGAGGAGGATTTTAAATAGAAGTGCTTTCAAATAAAGCAATTTATCCTTGTTTAAATATTTAGAATATCTATATAATATTCAGTCAATTAGATCTTTCTAATTTCAACAAAAAATCCAGATAGAAATATACAGGTAAAAATTCATGTATTTACCTATAGAAAAAATATCTCTCCAGAAAAATGTAAAATATCTAATTACCCGAATATTATATAAACATCTTAAATATTTGTCCTTATTCTTTATGGTCCCCAATAACATTTGTTGTAAGGAATATTCAGAAACAAACCTGTGTCACATTATTTGATGGAGCGTTTAGTGGAAAGAGTATGTATTGGCCTGTTTGAAGGCAAGCACTCAATTTTTTTTCCTTAGCTCTAATTCACCTGCTTTGTGTCAATGGCACCAAAGTGTAGTAGGATTATGTATCAAGACATCATTTCCATGTACGCAGCTCTGCTTACAAAATAACACAATTCTATTGGAAATAAATGTCCATCACATAACACTTTGAGAATGGGGCCAGAGGGCAAGTTATCCCATTTGTAGCCTTGTTGCAGTGAGTGGGAGTCCAGGCTATCATGAAATAACAGAAACCTCAATTGGTTACAGACACGGGGAAGATTGTATTGATCGCTTGGCATTGTTCATACATTCTGAGTCAGTCAGTGACCGGGTTAATGCTTGATACCAAGAGGGCCATTTACTCCAAGATGTTATGACTGCAGTATTAAAAACATGTTTCAAGTTATCCTCATAAGAAGTGTGACAAACCAAGAGGCATATGATTCTTTTTTTTCCCTGAAGATTGACACCTGAGCTAAAATCTGTTGCCCATCTTCCTTTTTCTTCTTCTTCTTCTTCTTCTCCCCAAAGCCCCCCATACATAGTTGTATATTCTAGTTGTCCGTGCCTCTGGTTGTGCTATGTGGGAGGCCACCCCAGCATGGCCTGATGAGCAGTGCCATGTCTGCACCCAGGATCTGAATCAGTGGAACCCTGGGAGGCTGAAGCAGAGCCTGCAAACTTAACCATTTGGCCATGGGGCCAGCCCCTGAGGCATATGATTCTATCATTTCTGTGACCTTGTCTTATTTCTTTATAACCCCAATAGACCACGGACATCTTAATCCTCACTAGCATACATCAAAAATCCTTAATCACCTAAATTTTATGTGCTATATAGGAAAAATATTCATTCCTCACCTTTCCCCATATATGTAGAGGCCGGTAGCCTGCCTTGTACAAACATATTTCAAGATCTCCACAGAGAAATCCTAGAAGTAATTCTGGGAAGAAAAGAGGACAAGATGCCTGTTATTCATCAACATAGCTATTGTAACTATCCAAATTCAGAAGAGAAGGGATTCAAAATTTCTTTCACAGCTGAGTTTACTAAATTCTTTTACATGTTAGGCCTTCTTAGGACTTACATTAGGACCCTGCAGCTTTAAATCTATATATCCTCAGTAATTAATGATTCCCAAAATTGGCCCTCATTTTTTTTACTATAAAATCTCCCATTTTCTGTCCTTTATTATTGTGTGAATTTCACAAGAAAATCAGCCTTTTAACCAATTTTTGTCAGCCCACTGGCCTACACTGAGCTTTAAGAATTTTGTGGTCTATGGTACGTAATCCAAGAGCCCTGGAAAGTACACACAACCCAGGCTTTTAATATCTGTAGGAAAAGAAGAAAAAAATAGGACAACTTCCCACTGAAGGCAACAGTAGGAAAATAGAAAGTGTAAAACTTGGAGATTCTCAAACCGAAGTCCCATAGAATTAATACAGAATAATAATTAAAGGAAATAAAGGCAGATACCAACTTTAGAAGTGTCAAAAGTCCTTTCCCACATTTTTTCTCTAGTCACTAGAACTGACTGGAAAGAGTGAGAATTAAGATTTTTTATGAGATTTATCATTACGTGTTTATGAGTATTTATGTCAATTAATTCTCAGTATCCTTTTAGGCGTAGATCATTAATTTTGATACGTTGTGTTTTCACTGTTAGTATTTTCTAGATATTTTTCAATCTCCTTTTTTATTTTTTCCTTCTATTCAAGAGTTATCTACGAGAGAAATATATGATTTTCAGGAGTTTTCTTTCCTTCTCTCTCTCTCCTTTTTTTGTTATCACTATCTAGTGTTATTCAGAGTAAATGGCCTATATTATTTCTACTTTGAACAATTAGTTGAGTGACTAATTGTGTATTTGTAGAGATGAGAGGATTGTAGAAAATATGTTTTTCTGTGTTAAAAATGTTATCTTTCTTTTTTTCTTTTTTGTGCTGAGGAAGGTTCACCCTGAGCTCATATCTGTGCCAAGCTTCCCCTATTTTGTATGTGGGTTGCAACCACAGCATGGCCGCTGATGAGTGGTGTAGGTCCATGTCCTGGGAACTGAACTAGGTGCACCAAAATGGAGCACACTAAACCACTAGGCCAGGGGCTGGCTCCTAAAAATGCTATCTCTTGGAAAGAAAGCAGAGTTTCATATGTGTCCTTTTGTTCAAACTTACAGATCACATGATCACATTCCCTATTTCATTATTATTATTTGGGATATTTGATTAGGAAGTACTGAAAGATGTGAGTTTAATTCCTCTTTTTCTGCTGTGTTTTATGACAATTCTCTTTGCTCATCCTGTTTTTTATGCTTCATGTATTTTATTTTACATTTTTATGCATCCCTCCTTTCCTCTCTTATCTCCTTCTCTCCTCCCTCCTTCTCTTCTTCCCTCACTCTCTCTCTTGCTTTCTTCCTTCCTGTGTGTTATTTGTATATAAAAATATATGATGGGTATAAACTCATTGTTATTTACCCTCTATAATTTAAAGCTCCTCTCTTTCCCTTATGGAATACTTTTAACTTGATTTCAAAATGCCTGATATTAGTATCACAGATTCCTTTTTCTTTTTGTTAGTAGTTGTCTGGTATGCATTTTTGCATACATTAAGAATCTGTGTGAACTTTCTGTGTCGTTTTCATTTTAGATATAGCTTTTCTAGTAAACTCAGTCTGGGATTCCTTGTTAGAACTTGTAACTATACTTCCTTTAATAATTAAATTTGTTTTGTTTACATTTATTGATAACAAATAAGTTTGATCTAATTCTCCTAACTTATATCTTCTTGTCAAATACTGTCTTTGTTCCTTATCTTTTAATATATGGGATTGCATTTTCTTACAAGTAGGTGAGAATTTGTGTGTGATGTGTGCATTTTACCGTAGTAATTTGGAAAGTTTGTAGTTGGTTTTGGTTTTTTAAACAATTTCATTTAAAACTTTGTACACTATATTTGACCCTTTCCTTTTACTTTAGCAACTGCTACCTCCCTGCTCCAGGCATGTCCCACACAGACTTTTCACTGCTCACCAGTGTTCACTCTTGCCATTCCTCTCCTTCTCCTGTTCTCAACATGACAGCTAGAGTGATCCTTTAAAACCGATGCTTTCCTGTTCAAAGTTTCTCAGCGGTGTCTGACTGATCTCAGAGTAAAGGTCTCATTTAATCCTTCCGGCTTTACTTCTACTCACAAGTGATCCTTTACAAATTCCATCCCAACAATACAACCTCCTTCATGTCAGCCTTTGTCAGCTTTCAGACAAACATCAGTTACCAAGTTGTCCTTACTTCACAATGAGAAAGACTCCAAAAAGTCCCTCTTAACTATACTAGGAAGTAGCTTTGCCAGAAAACAAAGGTGGCAAATATCTATTTATGTTCAAAGACATTATCTCTATGTATCCTTACTCAAAAGACAGCTATCAGAGTACCAAGATTCCCCTCTTCTTTTCTGTTTCCAGCCCAATTGGTGTAACATCAAATGGGGATACTAAAATACAATTCTGGTGGTAACAACCCACCCAGTTAGTGTCTGACTAACTACAAATTCGAATGTTCTTACAGTCCCATGGGTTTAATAATTCACTAGAACAACTCACAGGACTCACAGAAAGTGGTATACTTAAGATTATAGTTTTACTATAAAGAACATATGTAGGGCAAGGTCTGAGTGGGTTCCAAACACAGAGCTTCTGTGCCATCTCCCTGTGGAGTCAAGGCATGTTATCCTCCTTGCACATCAGTTTTCACCTACCAGGTGAATGTGTTCACCAACTAGGAAGCTGTACTAAGCTTCAGTGTCCAGAGTTTTTACTGGGATTCCACTTTTTAGGCATTATTGATTAAATCATTGGCCCCATGATTGAACTCAATCTCCAGCCCTCTTCCTTTCCCCAGAGGTCTGGTAGTTGAAGGTCTCAACCTTCTAATCACATTCTTGGTCTTTCTGGTGACCAGCTTCCATCCAGAAATTATCCGGGGACCTAGTATGGATCACCTCATTAGGATAGCAAAGAAACTCTTTTCACTTGGGAAATTCCTAGGATTTTTGAAACTCAGTGCCAGGAACCAGACTCAAAACCCAAGTATATTCTTTATCATACTACACCTTCCCAAAACTCATGCTCTGTTTCCCTACTTCACCAAGGCCATGATAGTTGCCTCATATCTTCACCAAGAGCATACATGACCGTGCCAGAGAATACTGAATTAGAAGTCTCTTGACTTCTGATCAATTCAGCCTGAATTTCTAGAACCCTGTCTACCACCATCAACTTCATTAGCTGAAGTCATTTGCTTTCCAATAAATTAATTTCCAAACTTGCTGGGATCAGACACCACATACACATTTTCAAGCCATAGCCACAGCCATCTCTAATGTTACTCATACCAGCATGTTTATTTTTTCTCAGTCACATATTATTCCAATGACTTTTTTTGTCCATTCCTGCCATATTACAGCAAATTATAAATGGCAACTTGATACATTTCTTACTTCCAGCCTTGCAACTCATGAGCCTTAGGGTCCTGGATATGATAAAAGAGCACTGAGCATAACCGAGCCTCAGAATTTAGATGGATTCTATTGATCACATAACAACCATGACATGGAAGTCAAGCATTGCCTGATTCAAGAAGATAGATGGGAAATATGGTTCATTCCTCTATGTTTAATGCTCTGCTATCAGGTCACCATGACAACCTATAAAAGGACAGCAGGAAAGGTCTCTGACGTTATCTTCTAGGAACCTTTTCTTATTCTTTGAAATTCCAGATAAGCCATATATAACTTTAAAAATCCTAAAATAACTAGATTGTACATAATAAATAGGAAAAAGAACCTTATTTTTATGTGGTAATCTGTAACCTTATATACCCAAAGGCTATAGGTGACCATGGGCAAACATTCTCCTAGAATTGAACGGCAATATCCTGAAGTTATTAGGATTGAAGAGAATTATATAAAATCCACTTTATAGATATATGGCTTTTGAAGAAATATTCTACTTAAACAAATAATGTCAAATAAGTAGTAAAGAAAAGAGGGGAAGAACTTTATATTTTCTCTGGTTTATGGAGTTTATTCTAAATCTACCAAATACTGATCCTTCTTTTAATTAATGGTAGGCAAGTGTAGAATCAGGTTTCTGAATTCTAAGCTTATTAGTGTTTTTAAAACCATTAACTCCTAAAAGTTCTCAACTAGGTAAACTTAACACTTTAGTTCACAGGTTGAGTGAAAGAACACAAACCTCTGAAGGACCTTAGAGTGAGATCCAATGTCTCCCAAAAGGAAGGGAAAAATCCCTTTACTTTTTTATATTTTATCTTAAAGTCTTCAGGTCTGTTTTGGGGGGGTGTTTTTGAGGAAGATTAGCCCTGACCTAACATCTGCCACCAATCCTCCTCTTTTTGCTGAGGAAGATTGGCTCTGAGCTAACATCTGTGCCCATCTTCCTCTATTTTATATGTGGGATGCCTGCCACAGCATGCCTTGATAAGCAGTGCATACGTCCTCACCTGGGATTCGAACTGGCAAACCCCGGACCCCTAAAGCAGAGAGTGCAAACTTAACTGTTACGCCAAGGGGCTGGCCTCTCTTCAGGTCTATTTTTGATTGACTCTATGATAATGTAGTTTGTTTTGCTATTTTTTCAAAGGAGTTTTAAATGACACCAGAGAACAAATTGATCCTCTTGGGCAATGGAGCTTGTTTTTCCTGTAGTTTCACCCACCTCATGTACACACTATCACACACATCTAAGAAGTACTGATACTTGCATATTAGAAGCAAATTAAAGGCCCAATGTCCTAGCACAAGACCATTTATCATGGCGAATGTTTAGTCCTCGAATGAAGAAAGTTTCGTGTCATAACAGGCAAATCTTTCCTGCTGATAATATTTCAGTTTTGTTTTAAAGGTACCTTAACAGTGGTGAGTGGGTTAATTTGTCGGGAGTAATTCATTTGGATTATCTAGATCTCTTTGAGGAAACTCTTATTCTTATTTTTTTGTGGTTTATGCTTTTAGTAACAATGAATTCAAAAGTAAGCAGATTGGAAATTTATAAAATGTAAAATGTAAAATATAAAAGAAAAAACCTCAGTGGTAACTTTGGGATGCTCACAACTCTCCCAATTCTTGCCATATCTAAGATAATTTCAAGTGAAAAGGCAAAAAACATTAGGAGAAATCTGTCACCCAGAATCCTTTGTGTGTGGGAATCATATTGCTAACGGAAACCATCGAAAAAGCACATGGAGGGACCATGGGATATTTTAAGCAAAAAAATGTTTTTTAGCTTTAAAAGTGACAGAAAGTGTACTAGGAACACAAAAGGAGCTAAAGAATTAGGAGCATTTATTCAGAGAAAGGTTTAAATCCTACAGGTGATATTAGAACTGAGTGAAGGAGGAAAAAAATTAATTCAAAAGAGTACAGAGGGATTTAACTATGTCGAATGGTTCAGGTTAGAAGGGTGCTGGAAAGGTGCGATAGTATGCAAGGAAATATATATAGAAACTATGCAGTGGGAATATGCAGGGAGAGCATGAAAGGAGAGTACCCAGGGAGAGGGGTCAGAGGAAATACGCCCAAGGGTTTCATTGAAATCTAGAGAAATTTTATAGAGAAGGAAAACGGAAGGTCTGAGAGAAAAGATTGCACCAAACTTTACTGATGAAGCCCAGATCCAAAATAATATTCAAAGGCATTCTCTGAACAGAGGAATTGGTTTCTAAGAAATGATTGGGAATTTCCCCCTTGATGTTGCGGGAATTACCACAACAATCATAGCAGCCAACATGCACTGAATGATCCCTATATGGTGAGCATTGTGCTGAGGACTTGGCCTGCTTTTTATCACTTAATCTTCACAGAAAATCTATATGTGCTGAAATCTTTCCTTATTTCCTAGAAAGAAGAGGTCACTGATCAGCTTTGAGTCTCAAAGCTCACTTGCATGACCTCTTTATCAAGACCATGTTTGCAAAACAGAGAGTAGTGCAGAGAAAAAGGATTTTCTGAAATCCAGTATTCTATCTTTTATCCAAAGAAGAGATAGCCCTGGCTAATGTGAATATAGAATATTACAGTCCTCCCTAGACTGAAAGGATTTGGGGAAAGCCTAAGCCTTTTGGCTCCACTAAATAGTTCAATAGTTTGTAATGTCAAGAAGGAAGATTTAAGAAGATCTAGAGGGTCAGAACCACATGAGTTATGCTGCCAGACTTCCATAGAAGGACGAACGTAGGGGCAGGGGTGGAAATCCTCTCTTGGGGAACCTGAGAGTTTGGAAGGCTATTGGCACATTTTTGGGCTTCAGATGAGGCTCAACAGACTGTCAATTTCCTCAGAGGTACAGGGTCACCATGTAGCAGCATTGGCAAAAGCAGCTAGATGGGGAAGCCAGAAGCCAGTCTGAATCCCTGTGTGCTGGGAGTTGTGAGAAAGGGACCTAGAATTATCCATGTGACCAGAAAGGGGACACTGAAGTGTTGAGAAAGCCTGTGGACCAGCAGAGGTATGGGATTAAAAGGGAGGGTGTGTGTGAGGTGTGAAGATTTTGAGTCCAGAGATAAATGGCCAGGATAAGGACTTCAGCAGTGGTTGCTAGAACATTATGCTCTCCCAACAGCCAAATGTTATTGTGTCTTCCTCTAGGAGCTACCAGTCCAGGAGGAGACCAGAGCAGAAATCCCAGAGCAGAGCCCAGCAAGTGTGCAGAGAGCACCTGGTGAACACAAACGCCTCTTCTTTTGCTGACTCGAGGTCACATGCTCTCTCTAAACACCTAGTCAAAACCTCGAGGGGAGAGTTAGAGAGGAAGGAGAGGGGAGTAGAATGTGAAAAGAGAGCATTCTACCCAAAAGTGACTCTTTACAGGAAGAGACTGATTACATTCCCTGCTGGTTCTAGACTCATCACAATGTAAATAAGATCTCCTACCACCACTATCCCAAACCAATATCTGTGGGTAAGAGAGCTTATCCAGCAAGTGCAAATAAATTTTTGGTAGTATGCTACTAGATTTTGGGGTTTTGTTTGATTATAGGATTTCATATCTATAATTATGTCATTTTCTCTTTCAAATGAAAGTATAGTCTTGAAATGATCTACTACTTGAAGGTTTTAATGATCTCACCTGCAGAACTCTGTTGACCATCTTTTTATTTAAAATTATTTGATAGTTTAAAAAAATCTCTGATCATTTCCATAATTTTTAGTCAATTTTGGTATTTGAGTCAATTTTAGCATTGTGCTGTTCTTAGTAAAACTATCATCTAAATTCTAAGTTTGGTCTCAACTATAACTTTTTCCTCCCCATTAGTTTTCCTTAGTTGGCTTAATATGTTATTTAATTTTAAATTCTTAAGTTGAATACTTCAATTTATTTTCTTTACTTTTTTTTTCTTTTGATGAGGAAGATTGGCCTTGAGTTAACATCTGTGGCAATCTTCCTGTTTTGTATGTGGGATGCCACCACAGCATCGCTTGATGAGTGGTGAGTAGGTCTGTGCCTGGGATCTTAACCAGCAAACCCTGGGCCACTGAAGCAGAGGATGTGAACTTAACCACTATGCCACCAGGCAGGCCCCTCTTTTCTCTTTTTCAATATAAATTTTATGTTATTCAAATAGGCTTTCTTGTAAAATATGATTGATGAATTTTGGTCAATATTACCACAGTAAAGAAAGCATACTCTAGAGATGAAGCAAATCAAATTAAATAAGAACTCAAATTTAACTTTTTTAGTAGACATCTGTTAATTGCCTCTGGCATTAATCACATCCCTGTTCCCTTCCTTTCACGATATTGTCCAGAATTGTGCAACCATGTTGTTTTAAATTGGAGATGATACAGATCATGCTGCCCAAGCACCTAGGGGCCTTCTGGGAGGTGCCGATGACTCCATGGCAGTACATGTTACGAGGTTTGTCAGAGAGACCAGGATGGTATAGACCAAGACTTTTCATAAAGCAAAGTCTTTTTAGACTTATCATCAGATACCATGTGTTTATCTTTGTAAGGGAATTGGAACAATTTCACCGAAGCTTAACATTTTCCACATAAACATCCAAAATGAATTTTTTATATATATTTTCATTCTCTACTTGCTTATCATGCCAAAGCTGAGGCAAGAATTCAGAGCACTGGCAATGTGGCCAGTTAGATTTCTCTGTAATATCTGTTTGCTTTTGGAAGTGAAGACATGAAACCAGGTATAATAGCTGCTGTGGGTAGGTATCTTAGTTTTACTAATTTTAACTTTGCCTCTGGTGAAATAAATTGTGTTGGGAATCTACGCTTTGGAAATAAATATCCATGCATTCCAAGAATATATCTTAGCAGGTCATTTCCAATTATTCTTTTACTAGATTGTTGGAATATACTTGTTCATATTTTGCTTATTTATTATTTGTTTAATAGATTACTTTGTGGCCAGAAACTCTGCTCCTCTTCTACTAAAAGATTCACTTTTATGTGCCTGTTGTCTAAATTTATGTAGGACTTGACCCCTTTCTGCAGCTGGCACCATTGCCCTCATTAGAACTGTGTACGGAGTGGTCACTTTATTTAGAAATCAGTCTCAATTAAGTGCAAACTAGATTTTCACAGACTTTCATTTTATTTCTTAAAATTATTCCAAGCATTGCGATGTTTACCAGCCTGACTAGTCTATACGATATCACCTCTGTGGTCCTAAATTCACTGATAACGAGAATATTTTGGAAATCCTATCTACATATACCCTGTAACGTTTATTTTTCACAAATCAAGGCTTCCCTCCATCCCTCAATTCTTTTTGCGCTATTATACTCTGAAGGATTTTTTTGTTTTTTCTCCTACAGATGCTAATGTTTACTGTCATGAAGTGATGACACAAATGTTTCCTAATGATTTATATTTCTTTGGCGTTTAAATAAAAGTTTGACTAGAGTGAGAAATTAAATAAATGGGTGCAAATCATGATGTTGATTGTGTGTACAGCTATATTTTTTCCCAAGAGTGCCACCATTTAAATGAAATGAGACAATTCAGTACTGCCCTAGGTTACTTTATGTCCATATATGTCTGCACAACCTGAGAAGTGGATAAACACTTCTCAAGTAATGCTACATCTGCTTTTATTGCTCTTCGATTTTCAGTAAAGCTTCTAAGATTTAACTATAAGAACAGTCACACTGATGACTTCTCTCTTCCATGTAAGAAGAGAGACATAAACAGAACGAAAACACTCCCACTTTGTATCCTTTTCCCTGTAATGTCCTAAACAACAAAGCAATAGCAAAATAGCTAAATGTTGTAAATTCCCTTCTTTATAACAGCAGCAAATCAGTTCTTAACATATATTTGACTCTGGAAAATCAGTAGTAACTGTCTTATAATGTTGACATTGCCTAACAAAACAATTTCTCTTTTCGAAAGAGCAGCTTACAAATATTGCGGTGGCTAATTGAATCTTAATAATTATTTGAGGAAATACAATCAATATTGGGACTTTCTTGTTATCTACAGGACAAGTTTTCATTTTTAGTTCTTTCTTCAATTAAAATCAATAGGTTTAGGAATTATTTATGTTGAAATAATTTTGTCTATACATAGAGATAAAATTCATTTCAGCGTGTTTTGCATATAATCTCGTTATTAATTTTCTATTGCTACATAACAAATTATTACACAGTGGATTAAAACAATACTTGTCATTAATTCATAGTTTTCAAGGGTCAAATATCTAAATACAGATTAGCTGGATCCTCTGCTCTGGGTCTCACCAGGCTGAAATCAAGTTGTTGGCCATAGCTGCAATCTCATCTGAGGTTCAGAGTTTATTTTAAGCTGTCTAGTTTCTGGTAGAATTTAGTTCTTTGCATCTGTAGGACTGAGGCATTCAGCTCCTAGAGGCTGCCAGCCATTCCCTGCCATGTGGCTCTCTCCAAAGCAGAGCAGTTTGCTTCCTTTTAGGATGTCGGGAAAATGTCTCTCTGACTTCTAATCTCTTTGACTTCTGACAAGTCGTTTTAGAGAACTTGTCTGGTTAGTTGGTTATCCTGCCTATCTAGGGTAGTCTCCCTTTTGCTTAAATCAAAGACAACTGATTAGGGAGCTTAATTACATCTGCAAAATCTTTTTTCCCATACAAGGTAACATAATCATAGAAGTAAAATTCCATCATATTCACAAATTCCACTCACACACAAGAGAAGAGGATTATTCATGTCATGTTCTCCAAGCCTGGAAAAATTATATAATATTATTTTATAACAATTATTATATATAATATTGAACATTATTACAATAGTCAAGTCATGTTCATTCCTGAGGCAGGAGTGTTGGAGATCCTCTTAGAATTCTGCCCACCACAACTGTCCCACCAATCAATGGCAACACAAGCTTCCAGTGATTCCATGAAAATCACACACAACTGAAACTTAGGGAACTATGACTAAGATAATAGCTACCATTTTTCTATTCTTATTGTATTCCAGGAACTGTGTTTTGTGATTAATTGAATTGAATTTGAGACTAACTGAATCTTCACAACAACCCTGTTGTTTAGGTATTATTATTATTATCCCTAAAGTTCAGAAGAAGTAAAAGGCTGTTTCTAGGTCAGGCAGTCTTTGAATGGTAAAGCCTGAGCTAAAGACTAAACGCTCTAGTGCTGGTGTCTGTGCTCCCTCTGGAAAAGGCAGTTTTTCAGTCTCATACAAGCCCTCATTATTTGTAGATGCATAGGCAAGAGGGGAGCTATTGGAATCACGGCTGTTCAGAAGCCTTCACTCTTGGGTAGAGGTGCTATGAGAGGATGAGAGTCTAGGGAAAGCGAGAGTCTGCTCAAAGGCAGAATTAACGGCTGTCTCAGTATTCCCATAAGGAATACTGTGTGTATCAGTGTGTGAACTTAGTGTGAATTGTGGCAGGAGGGGTATAGTTATGACAGGTGGCAACAGACTCCCCATCTCATAGGACTGGGCTACTTCAGATGGGCTAAACATCTGCACCAGGGATCATGCTGGAGCCCTGAGACCTGAGTTCCAGCAAGACCCACCACCACGTTTGCCTTGAGTTACATTACCAGCTAGAAGAATAGGCCTTGACTGAAACTTTTGAGGATGTGGGAAGTGGTGGTAATTTCAAAAGTATGGTCAACGGCAAAATGAGTCCAAAGAAACATACCACTCTATACATACTAATAATCAAGACAGGTTTAGCCCTCCAAATACACAGGTGTGCCAGACAAAGAAAAAAGTGAGTACTTCAGACAAACAGAGCATTCCAAACCCACAGAAATCTCTGGACACAGATTATTATAACCCCACAGTCTACTTCAGATACGTTCACTTCTTACACACGAGTAAGCTCAACATATTAACAATTAGATGCATGGTGATAGTTTCAGACACCACGCACTCTTGGGGCATCTTAATTTTTAGTCAAAATCACCCAAGCATATACTGGGAATCACATGCCCTCTTCAACTTAGACAGAAATAGGGGAGCAGACTGAAATTTCTTTGAGGCCACATCAGACCAATTTATAAATTCTTCTGTGTTTTGCTATGTGGAACACTTCAGTATGCTTCCCCAAGGCCAGTTGTCTCATGCGGCTGCTGCAGGCAATGATGTGCAAATAACTACAGTCACATGAAAACTATCTTTTATTAATCTATAATGTAATACTGATAGGTTACAAATACTTAAGACTTTATGAGAATTTTATGTGTTTTTGAGCTTTTGCTTAACGTTTTCTTGTAAAGTTATCGTAGAATTTCTGTGAAACATTAACTTCAGTCATGAATTTTAAATTTAATAAGGTGCACAAAGGTTTGACAAGGAAAGCTTTTCTAAGAATCTCTTTATCCTTCTCAAGCCTGCATTTGGTGGTAGATATTTATAAATTGCTTTCTCAAGAATTCAATTATTGGACTTCATTTTTTTTTCTGGGATGATTGAATCTGCTACTCGCTGTTTACAATGGAATAAATAACTAAACTGCATTAAGAGTTTATTAAGTTATACTGGAATGAACATATTATGTAAGGTAAATTTTGCTTTTATTTTTCAATAAAAGGTTTTTTCTCAGTGTTTCAGACTGTGTGGTCTATAAGGGTCTTGTTCTAGGGTGAGCTTGACTCTTAATTTACTGTTGCTAATCCATTCTTCAAAAGGACATGCTGGGATACAAAGCCTTCACGTTTTTATAGTTTATGTTTTTGACTACCATTTTCTTGCTACAATTACTGAAGAATTCCTACCTTCCTTAGTGAGTGGGTTCTCTAAATAATGTTTTGGTTCTAAGCCTACTCTTACTTTCCCTGGAGCAGCTATAGGAGCACCCACAGTCTCAACTCAAATGACGGAATTTCTGTCCATTGTCCTGCTTTCCATGAAAGTTCCCAGCTCTTGTCAGAATTATGTCTTGAATACTGGCTTTATGCACCCCCCGATTCCACACATTAATTTTGATGTGAGCATGTGACACAATTAGAGTTAATGAGTCATAAAGAGACTTTTACTGTGTGTGTGAAGAGAGGCATTCTTTACTTCCCCTGGATTTGAAGTTGGGATCATGGGAACCTAGGACTGCTGGAGATTGCCACATGAAACCCAAGAATGAAGGCAACAAAGCCAAAGGCAGAAGCATACTGGAAACCTGTTTCTGAATGCAGCCTTACCCAAATCAAGCCTTAAACTTAGACTTTTCTATTATAGGGGGCACTAAATTATCTTTTTCTCTTTTTGAGTTGTTTTCCCACTTATAAATAACACATCGTTGCTGCAAAGGAAATTCTGTAACTGCCATGAGAGTATATGATCAAGGGCTTTCACCTGGCCTGAAGAAGCAAGGAAGGGAAGTTACCTACAGTTAGCAGTGTCTAAGCTGAGATGTGAAGGGTGTGTAAGAATGAGCCAGGTCAAAGGCAAGGAGCAGGATGAGATAACATGTTTCCAGATAGAATGAAGAACTTGTATGAAAGGTCTTTTCAACATTTAGAAAACAGATAGAAGAATGAGACTTAGAGGAGGAGAGAAGAAATTTGATGAGGTTGGAGAGAAAGACACATATTGACCTAGTTATTGGCCATTTAAAAAGCTTTTTTTTTTAGTTAAAAAGTTAATACATGTACATATTCAAAATTCAGACAATGTAGTAGATACTATTGGTGAGGTCTTCCAGATCCCGGAGGAGAGAGTATCGGCACCTCTGGTTCTTTCTTTTCTTTGAGAAAAGATAGCTAACCTTCACACAAAAATGTTTACACAAATGTTCCTAGTATTTTTTTTTCCATAAATACAAAAACTAGAAGCAACACAAATGTTCTTCATCTGGTAAATGGAAAAACAAACTCTGGTACATCCATACAACAGAATACTATTCAGTAAGTGGAAGAATCGGGGAGAAAGAGGTATTTGTATGTGGGAGGGAGGGACACTAGAAATTAAAATGTTTTTACTTATTATTTATTTATATTATATAAATATTTTCATATTTATTTTCAGCATAAGTTTGACATTTATATAAAATGCTCTAGTGAGAATTCAAGTAGGAAATTATATCTAGATTTTAAGCTCAGTGAAGAGGTTAGAATTTGACAGCATTTGAGTGAATAGCCACATGAAAAATGCAGTTAAATCTGGAGAGCCAAGCTGGATCTAAACGTACAAGGACATTTGACCACTTCACGGCTTCTGTGCTGTTTTCCCATGAGAAAAAAATTTAGTATTCACAGGTTAGACTTAAAAAAAAAAGACAAGGATTGATTCCTATAAAAATATTTCTCAAATCAAGGTTACCTACTTTATTGATTAAAACTGTGTCAATGCAAAAATTGCTCTGCTTTTTATTTCTAAATATTAATATCTGAGTTTATGAGAAAAGAAGCCACATACATAAACATTTTTAATCTTCCACTCTTAGAATTGCTTGGAGGTTTTTCATTTTCAGAAAGAGTTCACTTATATTATTTTATTTCACCTTAGAAAAACCCCTGAGGAAATGTATTATTATCAATCTCATTCTAGAGAGGAGGAAAATGAAGTTCAGAGATGTGAAGAAGTATCTTGTTAAGTGTGTCAGTGGCCAGCAGAGACTAGAATGCATTCAGTTCATTCAACGCAAAACATACTGAGCATCTATCATAAGACAGATGAATTGGAAATTTCTGATGGTTACAGGCAGGATTAAAAAGTATCGGTTTCTGCCTTTCCAGGTGGCATAGCTTCCTATTTGTTAAGACTAGGAAGGGCATGATCACCTTTACCCTAAAGTGGCATCAGTGATAAGTACCATGCCCAATACTCCCTGCCCATCCATGTTCCCAGCATGTTTAGAGGCCACATCTTGGTACTTAGAAACCACAGCCTACAACAAAGCAAATAACACCCCCTCAGGACCCATGGTCCTTTACACCAGGCTTTGGCACATAATATTGCGGATAGGAAATTCCACACAGGTTAATTCCTAGGAAATGCACTTTTCAAGGCCTCCCCCCACAGAGCTTCTTGTTCGGGAGTGTGACGTGCGGTGCAGTAATCTGCATTTTTGACCAACTACACAAGAGCACTGATACAGGTGTTCCTTAGAAATCATACTTTGAGAAATGCTGTCCTAGAAGCCTTTTTCTCTTCCTCACTTCTTTGCTTTAGAGAAGTTAAACATCTGCAACTGAAAATAAATTGGCTGCTAGAACATAAAACTGGGCTGAGGATCTTGTGGTGCCCCATCACGGGCCTAATATATAAATAAATTCGTGTTTTAAGATAAAATGTGGAGGCATATTAAATAAGATATTTGCCATTTTCTCAGTCAATCATGCCTGAAATCATTCGACCCGTTGTTTTACTAACTATTCTAATAATGTTGGTCTAATCATCAGGCGGCAGTTATCACAGCAGACAACTTTTTCTGAGATACGTCCCAAAACTTCACCCATTAAAAAAGTAAAATTAAATGGAAATATCACAACCTGGTCAGCTAAAAGAGCAATCTTTTGTCTCAAAAAAATGTCAGAGGTTCTCTCTGTGTTTACCTTTCTGATTAAGAGTGAACATATTTCATTAAAACTTTAAAAAAATTAACAAATGGTACACAAACCTGAAGCTTTGATGACACCAGTCTGCCTGTATATTTCATAACAGTATTCATTTTCTAAGATTGCTGCTTATTTATTTAAGAAACATAATTTAACATCAATCAGTAAATTGTAGAGGATTTCCACTTATTTACGATAGTATAAAGGGGTAATGATTTACCAAGAAGCTTTCACTATAAATTGTATGAACCAGGACAGAAGTTTAAATACTAACCATTAAACCTTTTTGTGTGTGTGCTCATGGCACAAATTTTGATGACACATTTAAAAGCTAATGCTTAAATCTGAATTTAGAACTTAAAAATCTATATCTGAAAAAAAACTACAATAAAGTATTCTAAGAAAACAGATAAAACTGAAATAGTCTCATTGAATTTTATTATGTTTCTAGTCCTTTCAAGGTTTAAGTGGCTTTTGATTGAGTGCCACATATTTACAGAACATGCCAAATATTTATAATACTTTGTCACTATCTTTGACAGGGCCACTTAAGCATTTCTCTCTATAGCTCCCATTCACTTTTATTTGTTTACCTTTACTTTGTAAAGCCATTCAGTCAGCATAAGCCACTAAAAATGTCAGAAGACAGCAGAAATAAAAATTATAACCTGAGTTTTTTCTCCCAAGGAGCCTTCTCATTTCTATTGCACACTTTGGTAGTTCAAACCCTTCGGTTCTCAGTTGAATGGAACACAGCAATCATTAATATCTAAGTAAAACCACAATTTAAATTGAATTTAAGCTGATCACCTATTTTTTTTCTCTCTGTATAATTGAGACAAAATAGAAAAGACACAAAGAAGAAATTGCGTGTGATGGCTAGTGAGATGTTACTGAATTATTTCCATCATCATTGCCATTATCCTTTCTCAGTTTTCATTAATCACTGTGTTGTTAGCAACATGGTAGTTAAAAGGAGCCTGGATGTCTTCCTTGTTTACCAGTATAAGGGGTAAAGAGAGGTTCAACAATCCTAGAATTCACCTTCTGAAGGAATGAACTCCAATAATTGCATCGTTAACTTACATCAGAAAACAAGCTCCACCAATTCAACTAATGAAACCATTCTACAAAGAAACAGGAAAGCTTACATTTATGAAAGGCAGTGTATCCTTACTAAATAGGTGGTGTTGAGTTAATGATATGAGAGTTGAATCTCAGATACTGATTTGGAAATACTCTTAGTCTTTATTTTGTTAATGGCAACTTACAGAATGGGCTCCCCAGGAAGCAGACTCTGAGATAGAAATTAGCCAGCAGGAGGCTTATTAGGGAATGTTCTTGGAATCAACACCTGTGGGAGGAAAGAGTAGGGGAGGAAGGAAGCAAAATTAGGCCTTAGGAGAAATTAAGATGCTATGCTCCCTCGCTGAAAACCTCCTACCCAATAAGGAGCTACGAAGCAGGAAAAGTCCTTCAATGTTTTCTGTGTTGGATTAATGGGGCCAGGCCTTTATACACCCTCCTTTCTGGATACTGGCTACCCAGGAGGTAGGCTTGACCTTGGACAAGACCACTCTCTTCAGCTCACTTCATATAGATATCTGACAGATGAGGGTTTTTCTACCCGGAAAGCTTCCAGAAGCTGGAAAAATCAGTCTTTCGTTTGCACCCTTTCATTTCTGAAGGGTAGTTTGAGTGGAGCATCACAGCATCCACCATAAAACCAAAGTTCATAGGCTGGCCTGGTGGCATACTGGTTAAGTTCGCACACTCTGCTTTGGTGGCCTGGGATTCACAGGCTCAGATCCTGGGTGAGGACCTATGGACTGCTCAACAAGCCATGCTGTGGTAGCATCCCACATAGAAACTAGAGGGAGATTGGCACAAATGTTAGCTCAGGGACAATCTTCCTCAAGCCAAAGGAGGAAGATTGACAACAGATGTTAGCTCAGGACCAATATCTACCAATATAGTACCATGCACAATAGTTTCACTGCCCTAAAAATCTCTGCTCCATCGATTCATTCCTCCCTCCTCTTTAATGCCTGGCAACCACTGATTTTTTACTGTCCCCATGGTTTTACCTTTTCTAGAATGTCATATACTTAGAATCATACACTGTGTAGCCTTTTAAGATTGGCTTCTTTTACTTAGTAACATTCATTCAAGTTTCCTCCATATCTTTTCACAGCTTGATAGCTCATTTCATTTGTCTAGATATACCATAGTTTATTTATCCATTCACTTGTTGAAAGACACTTTAGTTGCTTCTATGTTTTGGCAATTATGAATAGAACTGCTCTAAATGTCCAGGTGCTGGTTTTTGTGTGGACATAAGTTTTCAACTCCCTTGGGTAAACAACAAGGAGTATGATTGCTGGACTATACTGAAGGATTATGTTTAGTTTTGTAAGAAACCACCAAGCTCTCTTCCAAAATGGCTGTATCATTTTGCATTCCCACCAGCAATGAATGAGAGTTCCTGTTGCTCCACACTCTTACTAACATTTGTTATTGTCAGTATTCTGAATTTTGGCCATTCTATTAGATGTGTAGTGGTATCTCATTTTAATTTGTATTTCCCTGCTGACATATGATGTGGAACATATTTTCATATGCTTATTTGCCTTTTATATGTCTTTTTTGGTGGGATGTCTATTAAGGTTTTTGGCCTATTTTTTTTAAACACGTTGTTTGTTTTCTTATCATCAAATGTTGAGTTCTTTGAATATTTTGAAAAATGGTCCTTTTTCGAATATGTCTTTTATAAATATTTTCTCTCAGTCTGTGGCTTGTCTTTTCAGTCTCTTGACAATGTCTTTCCCAAGGCAGAAATTTTTAATTTTACTAAAGTCCAGTTTATCAATTCTTTCTTTCATGGGTTATAGTTTTTTTGGATTTTTTACCTGTCTGTACAAAATTTAGAATCAGTTTGTTAATATTTACAAAATAAATCAAGACTTTTTTTAAAACATTAGAGAGGGCTGAGCTAGCACAGGAAACAGCAGCCCAAAATCTAAAGAGAGATGATATCTGCAGGGAGAGAGGTGGACACATGAAATAAATGCAAGCAGCTATGGGTAAGAAGAGAGAGAATAAGAACAATTGACAAATTGGTGAAAATAGAGTGTGGGTTAATGGGGAAATGTGAAACACCTGAGTTACAAAGAAATTGAAAGAGTATGCCCTCTCGAGCACGCTCTTTCTTTATAAATGTCATTGAATACACATAGAAAAGATTAAAAAAAAAGAAAGAAAAAAAAGCCTTAAGTAGTAGTGTAGACCTGGGAGAAGAGAAAAGCATCTGTACAGGAAAGGCCAGATATTCTGCCTGAATTTTTCTTCACTATCTCCACTATGGAACAAAATCTTTAATCTATGCAGGAAAGGCTATAAGGCACTTGTGAGAGCTCATTGCAGCTGGGGAAAGGAATGGGAAGAAAAAACTGCAGTCCTGTGGGAAGGACAGGACTATGTGCTGACTCTATACCTAACGCCATAGAAAGAACAGGGGAAGGAGAAAGCCATAGCCTCAAAAAGGGCACAGTGCCTACAACAGGCCAAATAGAACAACAGAGATGACGCCTTACCTCTCCCCATGACCAAGCTTTTTCTTTCTGAAAAAGAAGTAACAGCAAAATACTGTTGGGAGAGGGATAGAAGAGGAAGAGGAACAAGAACGTATGAGTCTATTTTTGGAATCTATTCTGCTCTACTGGTTTGTCATTCTACCCCACATTCTCTTGATTACTTTAGCTTTATAGTAAGGCTTAAAATCAAGTAGTATGATTCCTCTAACTTTATTCTTCTTTATACACTTGTTTTACATATTGGAGTTCCAATGCGTTTCATGTATGTTTTTGAATCAGCTTGTCAGTATCAACAAAATATCCTCCTGGGATCTTAATTAGAATCACCTTAAATCCACAGATAAATTTGGGAGGAACTGATTTCTTTATTGTGTTGAGCCTTCCAATCCATGAATATTTTGTCTCTCCATTTCAAGTCTTCTTTGATTTCTTTCATCAGTGTTTCATAGTTTCAGCCAATAGATCCTTCACATATTCTGTGAGATTTATACTTAAGTATTTCATTTTTCAGAGCTATTCTAAATAATATTGATATTGCATTTTCTAATTGCTTATTACTAATACTTGGGAATACAGTTAATTTCTGTCTGCTGACCTCATATCCTGTGATCTTGTTGAACTCTTTTATTAGTTCTAAGGCATTTTTTAGAAAAATCTTTGGGGCTTTCTATATAGACAATCATGTCACGAATGAAAAGAGATCATTTGTGGTCTTCAATTCAAATCTATATGCCATTTTCTTTCTTTTCTTGCCTTAATGCTCCGGCTAGGATTTCTACTATGATGTTGAATATGAGTGATGAGCGTGGATATCCATGCATTTGTTCTGATCTTAAGGGAAAGCTTTCAGTCCTTCGTCATTAAATATGATATTAGCTTTAGTATTTTGGTAGGCATTCTATGAAGTTGAGGAATTCCCATTCTATTCCCAGTTTTCTGGGAGTTTTTAGCATGAAAGGATGTTAAATTTTCTCAAATAATTTTCATGTATCAACTGATACAATTATATGCTTCTTTTCTCTTTTAGGATTAATATAATGGATTACTTTGATTGATTTTTAAATATCGAACCATTTTAGCACTCTCAGGATGAAACTACTTGATTATGGTGAATCTTCTCTAAATACATTACTATGTTCAATTTGGTAATATTTTGCTGAAGATTGTAACATCTATGTTCATGGTGAATATTAGTCTGTTTATTTGTGTTTTGTTTTCCTTGTTCTTTGTTTTCTTGTTCTGTCTTTGGTATCACATCAATTCTGGACTCATAAAATGAATTAGAAAGTATTTCTCCTTCTATTTTTTGACACTTGTCTATTTTTTTAGAATTGTGGTTATTTCTTCTTCAAATGTTCATTATCATTCACTTGTGAAATCAATTGTGCTTAGAATTTCCTTTTTCAATAAAGTTTTTAAATATTACTTCAATTTCCTTAATAGACATACTTATTTTGGAGTGAATTTTGATAGCCTCTCTTTTAAAGAAAGTGGCCCATGTCATCTAAGTTATTAATTTTTTTGGTGTATGGAGGTATTTCTTATTAACTTCTTAGTATCTGTGTGGTCTGTAGTAATATCCAATGTTTTATTCCTAAGTTTGATAATTTGTGTCTTCTATCATTTTATTCTCTATCAGGCTGGCTATAAGTTTATTAATTTTATCAATTTTTTCATTAGTCACCTTCTTTTAGTTTTATTCATATTCTTTTTTGTGTGTTTTATTATCAATATCATTGATTCTGTTCTTATTTTTATTATTTTCTTCCTTCTGCTCACGTGTTTACTTTGCGATTCTTTTTCTAGCTTCTTAAGATGGAGGCTTTGGTTTTAGATTTGAGATTTTCTTATTTTCTAATACAAGCATGTAATGCAATAAATTCTCTCTAAGCACCACTTCAGCTGCAGCCCACAAATTTTGATATGTTGTATTTTAATTTTTGTTCAGTTCAAAATATTATCTGATTTCCCTTGGAATTTTGTCTTTGCCTATGGAAGATTTAGAAGTGCATTGTTTAATTTCCAAGTAACTGAAGATTTTCCAGTTTTTTTTAAATTTCATTATGATCAGAGAACATACTTTGTATGATTTCAATTGTTTTACATTTGTTAAGAATTCTTTTATAACACAAGATATGAACTATCTTATTGAATGAGCCATGTGAACTTGAAAGTAATGTGTATTCTATTCTCATTGTGTTGAGTGTTCTTTAAACATTGAGTATAACCATTTGGTTATGGTGTTGCTTAGTTCTGTACTCTTGAGAATTATTTATGTAATATTCTACTGATAAATGAGAAAAGAGTTTGAAGCCTCTACTAGTATGGATTTATGCATTTCAATTCCAATATTTCAAGTATATGCTAAATGTATTTATATATTTTCAAATATGTCAAGTATATTTTAAATATATTTTCAAATTCTATGTATTTTCTATCTTGTTTATTAGTATGTTTTCTTATTTCAACTTCTGAACCTTTAAATTTTAGTATCTAATTGACAAGGCCACATTTAGAATTTTTCTCTTTCTCATTTTCTTTCTTGAAATTTTTATATTCTTTTTTTTCTAGATAAACATAAGTATTACTGTGTAATTTCCTCCCAAAAAATCCTATGGTACTTTGATTGAGCTTGTATCTATGGCATAACTTTAATGTTAATGAATAGGATAAATTTTTCAAGAGATGGTCAGATCACTGTCTAGCATAACCCAAAGAGCAAAAGGAAATCTGGGAAATGAATAACAAATTCTACCAGCATTTGCATATGTTATCCTTTTGTCATGAGTGACTTATTCTCATTTCTAGATTGGGCAGCCATGGGCCATATCTACTGGAGATAATGAAGGGTTTTCAGTAACAGGGTTTTCCCAGCCTCCTGGTCGTAATAGTGACTTTGTAGACAATAAGAACAAGAAGATTCAATGGCAGTGAGAAGGTGTGATGAATGAAAACATTGGCGTCTTCAGTGGGAAAAGATTGCCTGATTTCCCTTTACAACTTCACATTTACATTTATTTCTAGACCTTTTTAGGAAACAATAATCTTTAGAGGATTGGGACACTGAACATGTCCAACTCTTAGATCCCAAAAAGAACATTATTATAAAGAGGGAAATGCTAACCAACCACCTATACATGTTACCAGAATCAGGAGATAGGCTTCCACCTTCTGTGATCCTACTGAGATAAGCAAAAACAAACAAAAAAGAAAATAACAAGTGCTGGTGAGGATATGGAACTCTTGTTTGGAACCCTTCTACACTATTGCTGGGAATGTAAAATAGTCCAGTCACGATGGAAAACAACATGGAACTTCTTCAAAAAATTAAAAATAGAACTACCTTATGATACAGCAATCTCACTTCTGGGTATTCGTCCAAAAAAATTTAAATCAAGAGCTCAAAGACATATTGGCACTCCTATGTTCATAATAACATTATTCATTATAACCAAGAGATGGAAAAAACCTAAATGTCCATCAATGAATGAATGGATAAAGAAAATGTGACATATATATATATATATATATATATATATACACACAATGGAATATTATTTAGCCATAAAAAGAAGGGCCTGTTACAACATAGACGAACCTTGAGAACATTGTGATCAGTGAAATAAGCCAGTCACGGAAGGACAAATACGCATGATTCCCCTCATCTGAGCTATCTGAAGTAGTCAAACTTATGAAAGCAGAAAGTAGAATGGTGGTTGCCAGAGGCTGGGGGAAGAGGCAACTGGGGAGCTGCTAGTCAAGGTTTCAGTGACACAATGAAAAAGTTCTACAGATCTTCTATACAACGTTGTGCTTATAGTTCACAAGACTATACTGTACACAAAAATTGTGAAGTGGGTAGATCTCATGTTATGTGTTTTTTACCACAATAAATAAAAAATCTTGATTGTGAAAGGAAGCAAAAGTACAAAGCATGGTAGGCAGAATTCTAAAAATACTCTCCTCAACTCCATCTGTGTTCCATGGCCTGGTCCCCAGAACCTATGAATATGATGAGTGATTTCTCTTATGATTGTTATGTTAAATGGAACAGTTGACCTTAAAATAAAGCTATTATCTAAGAGGACTGGTCTAATCCCATGAGCCCTTAAACAAAGAATGCTTTCTCAGATTGGGAACCAGAAGAAGTCAGAGGTTTTGCCCTTTCCATTTATTTGGGAGCAAAATGACTAGAAATCTTAGTGAGCCACAAAGTAGTTATGAATGCTGCTTGTAAACACAAGACACTATAGGAAATCAACTTTCTTTCTCTGAAAGAGCAAAAATGGGGAAAATTTGTGGAGGAAAGATAAAAGAGAGATAAGAAGATCAGAAAGATGAGAAATGGCTGTGTTTTGTTTTTTTGTTTTTTTGGGTTTTTTTGCCTAGCATGCCTAGTTTTTGTGTAATATGGCCTTGATGATTAAATGTTGACAAAAAAATTACATGTTGAATGGCCATTTGCCACCCATCTGTTTTAATCAAATCAAATAAAATCAAAAGAATGTCCTGCCTTTTAAAGCAATTATATTGATGCTAATTAAGCACTATTAACTTACCTATAGTTTGAAGTACATGAAAGTTTTAGATACAATTTCATATCGAAACATATTAAAATTTCCAAGCTGCTGGAATCATGTCAGTTTTAAATGCCAAAATATATATTGTTAATAGGATTTAGGCAGACTACCTTTTGAGTTTCCATGCTTGGAATAAAGAGTCTGAAATCTAACTCGATATAAAGTTAAATTGAATAATAAATCAAATTCTGTATAATTTCAAATTCCAGTTGATGAGAATAAAATATAATATCAATAATGAAAACCCTCTTAAGTAAGTACTTTCTCTTTAAATATAGAAGTAAATTTAAAATATTTAAATTGAGTTCAAAATCATAATTATTTTTGAAAAGTTCTTTTCAATTTTACTAATGTATATTCTCCCACCTCCGGATTAGGTTTTATTAAAATAATTAAATAGGATCTTTGATTTGGGGGGATTTTGGGGAAAAAAATGGCAGATTCAATGAAGAAAAATGAAAATTTGAGCAGTAGGTACAGAGATCTCTGCTCAGTTTTGATGTGAAACTAAAATTGCTCTAACAAATATTGTCTATCAAAAAAAATCAAACTTTTTACTGATACAGAACTTCTATTTTACAAAAAAAAAGATAGCTGGACATTTTTATTATGCTGTTATCCAAGCACACTACCAATTTTCCAATTGTACATCTTGAAAAGCTTCACATACTTTTTCCTTTGATAATATGTGCATTTTTATAGAGTACAGTACGTAGAAGTAAATTGTTATTGCAATTTTTGAAAATACTGTTTCTAGTGTCTTCTAAAAGTAGGAACAATGTATTAAAAGATTAAAGACACAGCTTTCTTTATAAGGTAAAACCCCAGACATATGTGATCAACAATAAAAATAGTATAATAAGAATTAATTTACCCTGAAAACAGGCCTCTAAGAGTTCAATACACCAAATATGCTCAGAAACACAACCAGTGAGTACACAAAATATAGTCACTCATGCATCAAATTTTATTGAAAACTTACGGTATGTGAGACACTGTGTTAGGTGCTAGAATGTCATGGTGTACCCAATAGATGGAGTCTCTTCTTCAAAATTAAACACGTTCCTGGGCTTCCAGACAGAAAGAGAAGTCCAGTACAGTATGAAACACAGTGTGATGAGGAGAGTAGGATGTACTGTGGTAAGGTACCAGATTTGGGGTTAAAGGCAGGTTTCCTTGAGGAAAATACAAACTGATCCCAATAAGATATGAGGGAGAAATAGAGGAGTCAGGAGCAAATGGGTGAAGGAAATATACTTAAGGAAAGGAGAACAGCTTATATTTAGTACGTAATTACAGAAAGGAAGAGGAATGGAAGGATGGAGGAAGTAAGGGAGAGAGAAAAAATGGAAATTGCTTTAGGACTATCTATAATCTATATGTAAGAGAGATCTGAGCTGATGAGGTAGGCAGGGCCAACCCACAAGCATATGACCTATGCATTTACACATGGCCTCCTGTTCAGAAAGGCACTAGATTAATGTAATGCCCTGTTGTTGTTGTCTTGAAACACTTAATAGTTTTATTTTGAACTTAAGTTTTGTTAAGTGAAGTCCACTGGGACAATGAAGCATGCATGGGAGCAGAAGTGATATGTGCAATGTACATGTTTACTGTAGCTTGTCCCCTCCTCCCATTGTCATAGCATTTGTGATGCCCCATGAGTACACAATTCCAGTGGATCAATAATGTGTGGGTGTTCGGCAAGACTCAAGCTCGTACAACTTAAGCCTGTTGCATCTCTCAATGAGCAAACAGAGAGGCTGACACCGCTGGGAAGACATACATTCTGTTTGAACCAGAACCAGGAGAAGACAATGACATTCTAAGAAAGCAGTAACCAAGACTCTTTTATATCCTTTCTTTCTCATGTTACTGCCCTAGATTAGGCAACTACTTATGCTGAAAATGATGGCACAGAAGGAAAGGAAAAGTTAGTGAAACTATAGTTCTTTGTCCCTTTGGTCCTTTCTTACTTATCGGTAGGCCAAAAGTATAGAATGTTGGTAAAACATGTATATCAAAAAATAAAGTAAAATCTACTGAATTAGTTTTGTGGAATATTTATAGTTTGGTAAGAAAAAAATGCATACATATGCGCAAGCTACTAAGCACAAATGGTGATGTTGGTGATTCTGCATATTCATTAAATACTTTTATATTTGCATTTTAAATTGGCATTGTACAATATAAAAATTGAAAGAAATTGTGCACTGCTTCAATAGATTGAGAAAAGATGAATATCCATTTCAGCTAGAAAGACAGATTAAGTATACAGATAAAATATGTAAAATACTTTGAATACTCTATGAAAAATATATATACAAAAAAGTGTATGTCTAAGTAGAGAATTGACTCTTAAAATTGATATTTTGGGGTCCTGCCTGGTGGTGCAGTGGTTAAGTTCGCACCTCCCACTTTGGCAGCCAGGGGTTCACTGGTTCAGATCCCCGGTGCAGACCTACACATCACTTGTCAAGCCATGCTGTGGCAGGTGTCCCACATATAAGTAGAGGAAAATGGACATGGATGTTGGCTCAGGGCCAGTTTTCCTCAGCAAAACAAGGAGGATTGGTGGCAAATGTTAGCTCAGGGCTAATCTTCCTTAAAAAAAAATTGATATTTTGAAGTATGTGGTAATGAGAAAGATTCATGTTTTTTTAAATAATAGAAGAATTTGAAAAAAGACAAAATAACTTTTCCTCCAGCCCATCTTAATTTTATTCCTCTCAAAAGAATAAACAAGACCACAAATCTTTATGGTTTCCTGATAATGTGCTAAAATTATCTTTCAAAAAGATGAGAAATTGCATTTAAATTCTATTTTCTCTGAATTTTTTCCTATCAAATATCATTAGGAAAAAGCCACATAATGACTAAAATATATAAAAACATTTAGGGGACATCAAATAAGTGACATTTGAAAGAATTACATCAACTTAGTATACTCTCACTTTTTGTGAAATGAAGAAATATATACAACTCATCTTACTTACTTTCTATCATTAACAAGGGGCATCAAATGAATTCCTGAAAGTCAACCAATCTCTATATTAATGACTAAAAGAGTCCTAGATGTTGGAGTATGTCATTCCAAGCTAATTTACTAATCCTATTTGGTAAACTGCAAATGCAGAGAAATCACATAGATAAATAGCAAGAATAGCACAGGAAAACAGAACTTATTTGAGAGATGATGATCATAGCTGCCTGAACATTGAGACAAAATATGTATAAGCAATAGGGATAGAGGTTATATAAGTATTATTTTGTTAGAATAATAGTTAATAGTTATATAGAATTTATCAAAGCCAAGCTCTGATAAATATGTAAATACTATTAATATAGCCAGGCCAAGACTAAGACCTTGTTCTTCAGGTTAACCTTCCTATGTGTGTCGCCAAACCTTGGACAGCAATTTTTAGTTTCCGTCATGTTGTTTCACAAGAATAGATCACACACCTCTAAGGGGAATTTAAGACAAAAGTGGAGGAATTACCTAGCGGCGAAAAACTGTGAAGATAAGTCTGTCTATGAAACTCTCCTCACAATACAACTTAGATTCAAACCTGTTTTTAAATATGGATCTGATGTCAGTTATTTTAGCATAAATTTAAAGTCACTTTCATACCTCCTAGCACTGTTCTGTATGTTTTTAATCGTGTAATGAAAAGTTTTATCTTCTTTTAAGTGAAGTATAGTCAAATTGCTCAACACCACCATCTGTAGAAGTAGGGAGGAGAAGCAGATTTATTTTTTTAATAAATAATAGACCTATGACTGGTACCATTAAAATCACCCATAGCTTTATTTCTCTGTCCGGTTTTAAGCTCAATGTTGTTTGTCTCATTTTAATTTTGAGTCATATTTATTTCAACTCAATATTACACTCAGTTCCAATTGACTTGGAGGACTACAAAATCTGAAATTAACATGCTTTAATACTTGAGTAAGATAAAAAGCCCGTGAAAGCAATTTACTGCTATTAGTATTATAATATTTTTAAACTAGCTCCACCTCCACTTCAACAAATCATGATTTCATAAATTAGAAAATAGGTGGGTAAACACCAACCTTCAGGTACTTAGTAATCCATTAAATTATTTTTATATTTTACACTTCAGTTCTCTTTCAAACTTTATAAATAATTATTCAAAATGTTAAGTACAAAGTGTGTCTGCCTCTAGGAAATGCCCTACAATAAGATTTAAACACATCATGATGGCAATACATGATTAGCATGTCAGTGGACAACCAGAGTAATGGTGGTCAGTTATAAACATAATAAATTGCATTGTTTCAAAATGAAATGGTCAACAAATTCAAGAAAATAGATGACGAGATTGAGCATTTTACTAAAGCATGAGAATTAATGTTGAAAATAGAATCTAATTGAAATTCTAGAAAGAAAAAATTCAATACTGAATTTGAAAACTCAATATATCTGTTTATCAGCAGATTGGAGATTGCTGAGAAAATTTTTAGTGAACAGAAAAATAATACCATAGGCTATAGCCAAACTGAAGCATGAGGAAAAATACACATGAAAACAAGGTGAAACAAAAGAGCGTAAGTGTTATATATATGTCATATATATACATATATGTCACTTTAACATATAAAATTATATGTGTATGTATATGGAAATAGGATCATGGAAAGAGAAAGGAGAGAGAATTGGACAGAGCCGTACTTGAACAGAAAGAGGCTAAGATTTTCTTGAAGTTGATGAAAGACATCAAGCATAATAAATTCCAAGAAGGATAAGTTCTAAAAAGTCACAACAAGGCACATCATAGAAAACTACTGAAAACCATAGATAAGGAAAATCTCGATGCAGCTATCAGAAAAAAAAGACACGACCTTCAATTGTACAACAATAAGGATGACACCTGACTTTTCTAATGAAATGAACAAAAATCAATGAGTTACTACAATAGAAATCAAAAACATAATGCCAATGCTTGTTTACAGAAAGACTAATAATTTGACCCTTCTAAAGGCTAATTAAGAATAAAGAAGGTACAGCTTACTGATATTAAGAATGATATATACATGACATTATAGATTTTAAGGACATTATAATTAAACTTATCCCTATTGATTCAAAATGAAATGGAAAATCTTAATAGTCTTGCATTTAATTTAAAGAATTGAATTTATAACTAAAAATCTTTCTACAAAGAAATCTTTAGATCAAATATGCTTAACTGGTAAATCTTTTCAAACATTTAAGCACAAAACAGTACCAATCTTACACATATTTCTGAGAGAATGAAAAAGAGGAAATAGTTTCCAACTCACTCTATGACACATGTAAAATCATGTTATCAAAAGTTTGCAAGGACACTAAAAGAAAAAAATACAAAAAATCTCACTCAATATAGGTGCAAAATATACAACAAAAGTTAGCAAATAAACAAAATCATAACACAGCAAAACAAACATAACAAATTTAGAGATAATCCAAGAATATAAGACCGATTTAACACTTAAAAAATTACTAATGTAATTTTCCAAATTCTCAAAAAAGGAAAAATAAATGTAAGCAATTCAGTGAATGAAGACTAAGCAGATTTTATATAACTTAATGCTCATTTATGAAAAAAAATCACTTAGCAAACCAGAAAAGAGGAAATATTACTTAAGTTGAAAAAGTTATATAATTCCAACAACCAGATCTTTGCAGCAAATAACATACTCAGTCTAAGAGTGAAAGCTTTCCTTCAAAAATTGGAATGAGGCAAATTTTGTATCACTACTTCTAGTTATGTTTTATTGGATTTTCTAACAAAGCAATGTTGAAAGAAAAAATAAAACATACAAAAATCATATAGAGAAAATAAAACAAAAAAGTGTAGAAGAATCTACAGAAATCCAATTAAAATTGAGTTAGGAAGATTGCTAGATTTAAGGTCAGTATATTAAAAAAATTGTTTTTTTGTATACCAGCAACAAATAATCAGAATATGAAATTATAAAAGTTACATCATTTCAAAAGCATCAAAACTCATTACATAGTAAGGTGTAAATGTAATGAAAGATGTGAAATACCTCAATACTAACATATAAATGGAAAATGACAGAGACCAGTAATAAGCCTGCACGTATATTTACACTTAATGTATGACAAAGCTGGCACTGCAATGCAAGGGGGAAATGATGGGCTTCCTAATAAATAATGTGAGGTCAGTTAGATTTCCATGTGGAAAAAGATTCTGACCCATACCTAACACCATACATAAAAATTAATTAAACAATTCAATGATAGGTCTAAATATGAAAGATCAGACAATCAAGTTTATTGAAGATAATAAAAAATAATATATTCAGGAGCTTGAGAAGGGCAAATAATTTTTTAAACAGGGTCTCAAGAAGCACTAATCATAAATGATTAATAAATGTAGAAGAAATGAGGGAAATAGAAAATCCCCTTAGAAAACCACAGTAATCATTTTTGCAGGCAAGATTCAGTAACAGATGCTAAAATGATAAGTGAAATCAAAACGTTTGCATCTTCTTATAGTATTTCCTCCAAAATAGTTACTAAATACAAATGGAAAAGTGGTAATTACAATGTGAGTAAATCCAGTAGAAACCATCTAAACAGTTTTTGAAACTTAAAGATTACTAGTAAATTATGTAGTATAATGTCCCTCAATTTGAATTTGCTTGATGCTTTCTCATAATGAAATCATGTTACACATTTTTCTTAAGAATGCCACACAAGCATGTCTCCTATTCAGTGAGTCATATTAGGTGGTACCTGATGTTAATTTGTTTTATTACTAATATTAGTCTTTATCACTTGGTTTCAGTTGTTTCTTCTGGCTCTCTTCACTGAAGACTTCTTTCAAAATAAAAGGTTCTAAAAAATGGTAATTTAGACTTCATTAAAAGGAAAATAATATTGAAAGAAGGAAAAGGCATACAGATTGAGAGGAGATATGAACAATAGGTGTATCTGGCAAGAGGTCCATAAGCATATTATATTAAAAACTCCAAGAATTCAATAAAAAAAAATTAAAAGACAATTTAACAGAAAAATACGTAAAAGATTTGTCACCCGACGCAAGCACAAGTTCTTTTCCATGCCACACAAGAGGGGCCAAAATAAAAACTGGAACACCAGCTTTACGGCAAGGAAAGGGGTTTATTTCCGGTGATGTCAGCCGGGATAGGAGAGTAGGCCCTCACATTTGTCTCCTAGAAAGATGGGAAGCAAGGGGTTTTAAGGGTTGCTAAGAATGCAGCTGCTTGTAGAGAGGAGGAGCCTGTGGCCTTGCTGCTTGGTGCCCTCCCACCTGCCTGTGTTTAGCCTTATGAGGCTGCTTGTAGGGAGGGGAATGGTGAGAGAAGGAAATCTGCAGGCAAATGTCCTTGGTTGATAGATGGTTGCTTCTAGTGCCGGGAAGCAGAGGAGTTGGGATCTGCGAAGCTTCAGCTTCTTGATATTCTCTGGATATTAGTTTCCCTGTAATAAACCAAGAACTCATAATTAGCCAAAACTTTAGTGTGAGCCCAGTGTGAGGCCACCTGGGATTTTAATGATTTGCCTTGGGAAGCTCAGAGATATGAAGGTTAAAGAAAGCAATATTTACATATGAATTTAACTAGGGAAGCTGGGAAAGGGGAAGGGTACTTTTGCTTTTAACCCCATATATGCTGGGTTTAATGTAGGGGAGCAGATATCAGGGCCAGCATCAACTTGAATAATCTTTTTGCAAAACAGCATACACAAATGGTCAATGTATACATTAAAAATTGCTCAGCAACACTGAATCCCAAGGAAATTTAAATTAAAACTACCATGATACAGCACTATACACCCAAAGATATAAATTTTTTTAAAAAAATGATAATGTCAAGTACTGGCATGGAAATAAAGCAAATGAAACATGCACTGCTAGTGGCAATATAAATTGATTTAACCACTTGGCAAAGTGTGTTGGCAATTTCTATTAAAGCCTAGTTTGCTCTGGGCTTATGGCTGAGCAATTCTATTTCTAAACAACCAAAAATGTAGACTAAGGCACCAGCCTGGTGGTACAATGGTTAGGTTAGCACGTTCCACTTCTCAGTGGCCTGGGGTTCACTGGTTCAAATCCCAGGTAAGGACATGGCACCACTTGGCACACCATGCTGTGGTAGGTGTCCCACATGTAAAGGAAGATGGGCATGGATGTTAGCTCAGGGCCAGGCTTCCTCAGCAAAAAAGAGGAGGACTGGCAGTAGTTAGCTCAGGGCTAATCTTCCTCAAAATAAAAGAAAAAAAAAAATGTAGGCTAATAATAAAATGGAAAAATACATTATATGTTTATGTGTTGGTTCAAAACCTTAGAAATTCTCTGGTTGAAATTCAAAATCGGCCCTGGTACACAGAGGGCAAGGAGAGATGCAAGGAAGAGGCCGAACACTCCAGAGTGGTAGATGGTGGGATTAATAAGCAAGAAAACTTAGGAGGCTTGTTTTGAGCAGCCACAAGTGGAGTAGATCTTCATATCTGCCAGTGAGAATCTTAAAAGTTTATACAGAGGCCTTAATTGTATTCAGTCACTTACTCAGTCCAGATGGTCTCAACACCTTACTCTCTCAAGGATATGTCCTTGAAATAGCTTCTGTTGTGGGAATGGTAGTGAAATGTACATTCCAAGGACAGAGGAGGGGATGAGGAGCCTCCCGTTGCCTGGATCCAGCTCATGGGTCAATGGGCCATCATGTCCTCTCAGTGACCTCCTCCAATAGCAGGTGTGTTTGTATGTTGTAATACTATGCAAGCTAATAATATTACACAAGGCGCAAGAGCAAAATTGTTGCTACAGGCAACAACAATATGGCTGAATCTCATAAACATAATATTGAACCAAAAGATCTAGACAGCAAGTACTTCTGTTTAAATAAATACAAAAAGAGGCAAAATTATTCCATGGTGGCAGAGATACGAATACTGGTTACTTTCAGCAAAGAAGGATGTAATAACAAGAGGAGGGAACACAGTGGTTTTTTGTGATACTGGTAGCATTCTATTTCCTCATCTGGATAGTGGTGACATGGGTATGTACACTTTGTGAAAATTTAAAAACAATTATATAAAGGATAGTCAAAGAAATTTTATGAAAGTGTCAGTTTTAAATATCATAAATGCCGAAGAAGGATTTTTTAATTTTATTTTTGCAAATCTTTATTTTGTGATCACTAAAAATCATATTTACAAAAAATACATACAGATTAAATATAAACGTTCAACCATTAAGGAAATGATCATCATACATAATCGAATTATATACTTCAAATGGGGAAATATGACTGAAAAGACACATATCCAACTCAAATGTATTCTCTACAACTAATATGTATTACTTTTAAATTAGTGGAATATTTTAATTGAGTAGGAGCCAATTGAGTTTAATTAAATTCCTCATTTAAGCAGCTAAACTGAATATGCTGTGGAAGTAAAAGAAGAAAAGTTTTTACTAACTGTGCATTTCTAAATTGGTTCACCTCATAGGGTGGTTTTTTATTGTTGTTTGTGTTGTTCTGATTTTTTTGTTTTAGTAAGAATTGAATATATTCCTTTTTCTTTTGCTGGTCTGCTTACTTAAGGCAAGGAGTAAAAGAACGTGTATGCAAGGCTCTGCTTTCTAGAGTTTCAGTGCTCTGTTTCATTGAATTGAAGTCTTCAGGATTTTTATTCACATATTTATTGATTCAGTCATGTTTTTATTTGTCCGTTGTGGATTTACTAGGAAACCGGTCTATGTTTGGATTTACATAATACACAAATGTTTCTATTTTCCGGAAAGTGAATCAGACAGTTGGTGACTGGTAATTGCCTTCCCTGGGTGAATCCTCACATAATCGAGTTGAACCAAATTCAGGAGTTGATTAGGTACGGCTACCAAATGTTTAAATGATTACAGTTACACAGTTTTGTCATTGATAGCTTTAATGGCTATTTACTCAAAACTATGGCCAGCATTACATTTTTGTTTATTTTCTGATTTCAAATCAAAACAATTTTGTTTCTGTGGGGTATGAACTCTAGTTACTTTATTTTTAGCAGTAACATATTTGATTTATCTGTCCACAGAGATACCTCTAATTTACAGATGGTTTTTATGTTCCTCCAGACATTCTAATTCTAATCAAATTCTTCGGGCTCCTGTTCCCGCTATTGTGGTTATTAAGTTACTATTGAATTCTATAGTTTGAGGACATGTACTGTGAAAGTATCCTCCTAATAGAACAATCCTGATCCATTCCCCTAACAAGACCCATCCTTAGCTCACATAGAGGAATTTGCCTTTTCTTCACTAGTAATTCCTGTCTAAGAAAAATATTCAAATATCAAGAAAGCAAACTGTTAAGGGGAGATGCACATACACATTACTTGGCAACACTTTTTTTTTATACTTCTAATTATAAAAAGTGAGAAGTTAGAATATATTTTTCAATTTAAATCTCTAAAGTAGTGATTCTCAATTAGGTTTAGAAGGATTGAATTTAATCCATTATATAATTACTATTGAAAATAGATGACGTAATTTAAAGAGTTTCAGGAAAAAATACTGAAATTTTAAAGAATTGATTTATCCTTAAATCTTATCAAAATAATTCCTTCTTTCAGATTTCTAAATCCCTGAAATGTTTGTTTACTTTTCGATAGAAATAGTATGCATATGAAGAAAAGGGAAGCATTGCTCAGGTTAATGGCATCTTTACAGAAATCCTCCCATAAAAATAAACTTTAGAATCAATTAAAGACAGTTAAAAAATAATGACCAACATGGAGTTAAAGAAACTGATTTAAAAAACAAAAGGAAAAAAACCCAAAGTCTATAGGAAACAAAGATTATGGCTGCAGACTGAAAGAACCCAGAAGTTTGAATTTTTCCTCTTTAAGTCGAATGTAGCTATCTTAACATTTAGGTCACGTAACTACCTCCTTTTACTATGTTTGTTTTAAAATATAGTTGTCTACCTACATTGAGAATGACATCAGACAATTTTAAGATTATTGTTCCTAACTTTCAAGCAAGATTTTAAAAACTCTAGAGAAGAAGTCTTATATTTACCCACATATTTACCCTTTCTATAGCTCATTCTTCATTCTTCATGTTCCAAGGTCCATTCTGTTATCACATCCTTTCTATCTGAAGAACTTTATTTGGTTAGTCCTATAGAGTAGTTCTGCTGCTGATAAAATTTTTTGTTTTCCTATATGTGAGCATGTCTTCATTTTCATCTTCAGTTTTGAAGAATACTTCACTAAATGTAATATTCTGGGTTAACAATTCTCTTCCTTCAGCACTTAAAACATGTTGTCACTTCATTTTGGACCTCATAGTGCCTGATAACAAGCCAGCAGGCCGTTGAATTGTTGTTCAAATTTACTGATACGTAATGAACCATTTCCTCCAGCTTCTTTCAAGATTTTTTTCTTTGCCTTTAGTTTCCAGCCATTTGATTATGCTGTGTCTGGACATATTTTGTCTGGAAAAAGTTAGAATTTATCTGTTTGGGTTTGCTCAGCTTTTTGAACTGTGTGTTCATGGTTTTTTGCTACATTTGAGAAGTTTTCAGCCATTACTTCTTCAAATATATTTTCAGCCCCACTTTTTATTTCTTTTACTTCTGGAATTCTGATGACACTAATGTTAGGTCTTTTGTTATCGCTCCAAGTCCCTAAAGCCTCTTCACTTTCAATCTATTTTCTCTCTGTTGTTCAAATAAGATAATTTTTTGGTCACCTATCTTCAAGTTCACTGACTCTTTCCTCTGTCATTTCCATTCTACTAGTGAATCCGTTCTGTGAGATTTTTATTTTGTTATTGTATTTTTTTCACATTTAAAATTTTGATTTGCTACTTCTTTATATTGTCTATTTCTTCTCCAAGATTTCCTATGTTTTATTTGTTTTCAAAAGATTCATAAGTGCTTGTTAGATGATTTTTATTATAGATGATTTAAAATCCTTGTCTGGTTGTTTCAACGTGTGTGTTATCTTGATGTTGGTGTCTGTTAACTATCTTTTCTCATTTAACTTGAGATTTTCCTGGTTTTCAGTTTGACAAATAATGTGGGCCTATATCTTATTATGCTTTGACAATTATATTTTGAAACTTTGGTTCCTATTTAAATCTTCTACTTTAGAAGGTAGTCACCCTATTTAGGATTAAACTTCATTTCCTGGCCAATTTTTGTAGGCTGTGGTTCAACTGTCAATTTAGTGATACAAAACACTTGTAGTGCTAATCTAGTCCATCTTGCTGTATGCTACCCAGAGGACAGGGTTCCATCCACACTCAGTCTCTGAAATAATGAATAGGTGGCAAGGGAGGGGACCTCTGCTCTTGTTCATGCATTCTGGGGATGGTTACTAGGGATTTACCATGCAGTCTCCAGGACCACTGTGAGATGAGGAATAGGAGGGACACCACCTCATTGTTACCCAGCAGAGATGGAAGACAGGGCTCTGCCCACAGACTCTGCCAAGAAGGGATGCTATCTCCTTATTGCAGGGAGAAGATGAAAGACAAGATTCTTGTTCACAGTCATTGTAGCCAAAGTTTTTGGTGCGGGGGGGGAGGGATGAGGTCAATCCTCTTTGAATTATTAACAGTGGTCATTGTGACCCAGTTGACTGGTGCACTGAAGAATAAGTGGAATGAGTCCTTCTGTGACTGTGTATGTTTGAGAGCTTGGCATTGGGTGGGGAAGAATCAACATGTACCAAATGTGAGTTGAGGAGACGAGAAGACCACATAAGACACATGTCATGATAGCTAGAAATTTATGAGTTAAGACCCAAGAAGACTCCAAGACTAAAATACAGATTATTTTCTTTAAAAAAAAACTGACACTAAGCAGTGAGCGACATATCTTTTTTTTTGTTTTAACATGTTTTGTTTTCCAAAAAGCGTTGATCAATAATTGTTTTTCCACTATCAATCTTGTTCCCTTGCTTGGTCCAGATACCTATGTGGATGTCTATCCTAAAACACATACATTTACTCATGATACATGGACCGTTTCAAAGAACATAGACCTCAGTTAGTTGCATAAATACTTCAGCCTGTGTTTATAAAATAGTGAGTTAAATATTTGGAATTACTTCCTCAATGAAAGAGAAATGATATTAAAATAATCTGCCTTTGATTTGCTTTTGACTTGTGTCAGGGAAAAGTGATAATCTCTGTGAAAGCCATGTAAATAAAAAGGCCTTCTGAAACATATTAATATTTTAGAATATCTATTTACGATAAAAGCACCAGAAATAAACAGAGGGAAATGATTTAATCACTACTCTGATGATATTTTAAAAATTTCAAACTATGTATGCAATTATCAAGAATGTGCGAATCTTAATACCACCTATTTTTCCTTCATCTTGTTTAAATTGGACCACACTGTCTTCATAATGTTTAAGGAAACAAAATTAATGCTGTTGTAATAATCTGCATGTTTTCTTCTTAAAAGGTATGTTTCCAATCTTTTCTGCAAAGGAAAACAATAATGAAAAATTCTAAAAAGTAATGCATTAGAATCATAGAAAAGAAATTTTCTGTCATACTTCCTGCTGGCATCCAGCTATTTTAATTATATTTGGCTCATTTTAAGTATTTTCAGACAAAAATTTCATTCAGGCTCCCTGAAGTATCTTTCTAGGGGGAAAAAAAGAGGTAGATTTCCTATACTTGCATAATAGCATTTAATATATCAAAATGATATTTGAAAATGCCAAAAGGATGCAAGTTTGAATGTGTGTTTGTGTACATCTGTACATACATATGGATATCAAAGCCTTGAATCTTTGAACTCCTTGAAAGTTATTCAATCTTTTTAAAAATTATTACTAGCAAGTTTCAATAACTTGAGAGAAGATGAAATAAGTAGCACAGAAGATTCACTAAAAATTTAGAAGCATGGTTCTTTCAGTGATGGTAAATATGCCTTTTCTTTTAAATCAGAGCTGTATTTCATCTTTTGTTTCAGGAAATCTAAAAAAAAAGAGAAAGATCAAAATAGAAACCAGAAAATCTGATGTCTAGTCTCTACTTATTTTAGTTAAAAAATATATACATTATATTGAATTCATTCATCATTCACATTTTTTTTAATAATTACTATATTCCTGGCACTGTGTAGGACACAAAGGAAGTGCAATGGAATCCAACATAATTTACCCAAGAAACAGAAACATTGTGATTATTCACTAAAGTTGTCAGTAGAATGATTAATCCTTTGAGACATGTATTCCATCTCTCATCAACAACTCTGGATATAATGATTATTGGCCTTTCCTTAAATAGTCTCCACTAAATTTTTTCATATCTGTAACATTATAAATAACACTGCAACAATAGTTTTTATAATTAACTCCTGGTTATATTGATATTTACTACAGTAAAACTATAAATTTACTATAATACAATGTTTACAAACACTAAAACTTAATTTTGTTATTGTTTTAATTTTGTGGAGTTAAAAACTAAAGGATACGGGCTAAAACACTCGACTGTCTTCCTAATCTGAAAAAACAATCCACACGTCTCTTCCAGAGTTTTCTCTCACCAACTAGCATGAGCACCTACGCAATTGTCAAAACAGAAGCCTGGGGAAAATTCCTGCTCTTTACATTTGTTATTTTGAAATACGTGCTTCTCTGGAGAAGATAACTGGTTGGAGTTTTGCTTACATTTTACCTCAGGAGCAAGTAAAATGCAATGGTTATGAGCACAGGCTGTGAGCCAAACCACCCAATGTCATAGCTCATCTTTTACATTTTTCAGTATGTGAGCTAAGACAACATGTGTCATCTCTCTGGGATTCAGTTTCATCATTTATAAGACTGAGATGAAAATAATCGTATCTAACTCACTGAGGGTTAAATGACTGAATACATATAAATTACCATGTACATGGTACTCAACAGCTACTACCATGTTCTCTCTTGGGCTTCTGTTTTCTTTACTTTGATACGTCTACTAATTTCATCTCATCTATTTTCTATTGTTCATTAATTATTCAACTTTCAATCTTCTTTGTAAGATAATGCCATGCTTTCCATTTTCTAGCTATAATGTTTTCTTCCATCGTGCTTAGACATATATTCTCAGTGTGCCATTTTGAATTGTAAATCCCTTCTAGAGAGTCTTATAATTCTTGAATTCCCCTTTTTATGTGTTCATATTACTTTGTGTATCACTTTTTTCACTAAATTTGCCATTGTAAGATGATAGGAACCATGCCTGTTCTCTTCTCTAGCCCCAGTGTTTAAGAAAGAATCTGATATACAAGAGACACTCAATAAAAAAATGAATTTAATTAATTAATTAATACATTGAAGAATAAAGGATTGCAAAGACAAATATACATACTTCATCCTCAACCAGGAAAACAGTCTCTGGGGGAACGGCAGTCCACCACAATCTTTCTGTGATGGTGGATGTTAGATACCTTTAAGTGGAGAAAAGAAAGAAACAAATACTTAAGAACATCATGGTAGTTAATTTATGTTCATCACGTCACTTCTTTCCATCAACTGGCTTATAAGATAGGTTTCTTTGTCTTCTTTCTTTCAGATGAGGCATTTAAGGCTTAAAGAATTTGTGATGCATAGATGACTGTGATGCATAAGTGATGGGTGATGAAACTTAAATGCCAATCAGTCCTTGTATAACCACCTCATGCCTGCTGCCCACAGTGATGATCCTAACGAAAGGAATCTTTCTGGGTTTTCAAGGCTCTCCAAACAGCATCATATCTGCCCTATCAGAGAAGGACTGTCAACCTTTTTCTTATCTCAGAATAAGTCACAATAGGGTTTTCACTGTGGAAATAAATGAAGACCACTATAATAAGAACAATCAAAGGCTATTTATTCAAAGCTTGCTATAGCAAAGGAAACAGCCTCCAACACTTGGATTTGACAGAGACTCAAAGGCAGTCAGAAGGGTGGGAAAGCTTTATAGTTGGAAAAGGGAAGGCTACAGGTATGCACTGATTAGGGACTTCTGGCATGGGGATGCTGTAGTGGGCTAATTGGAAGTGGGACATCATATACAGTAGATTAGGAGTACATACTTGGCTTTCTTTTCTGCAGTTGGTCCTAAGTTGGAAGTGGTGCAAAAATTAGAGAAGCTCTCAGTTGTTAATCAAGTCCTGGTCATTTGGAGCCAATTTCTACAGGAGTTATTGTTTGGTTTTCTGGACTGGTTGAAACATATTAAGTTGGCTTTCTGGGCTGATTGCTGCAAAGTATGGGGCATACTTCTATTTTCATGTATTTTCTGGCCATTGTTCATTTGTATATCCAGTCTCTCATTATACATATCAGAAAAAGAAGATGACAAATAAGAGTGATCAGAACATGGCACTAGACTTTTCAACCAATGTGAAGAATGAAATGAAAGATGTTAACCATCCACAGGGACAATCTATAGTATGAAGACTATATCATCACAACAAGTAGGTTCAAAAGGATTCAAAGGTGCTATAACACAGCGATGATACGTGAAACTGAGATGAGACAATTAGGGGCAATAAAGATGATCAGTGGTTAAAGATGAATAACAGCAATCCAGGAGGTCCATGCAGTGAGTGACAGAACGTGACTTCTGATCAGTGACAGGGACAGCAGTTTGTATTAAATCCTAGTAGATGAGAGGCAGGGGCTGCTGAAATACTGCAAAGTCACACTTGGCCTAGAAACTGGCAGAGCCCAACCTGTAGGTTGAAAAATCAGTGGTAGCTCGGCTTTGGCAAGCTCTGGGGCTCTGGCAAGGATGAGTTAGGGCAATAAAACTGTGGTTGAAAAATCCAATATAGTAACCTCAGAAGCAGCAGCTCCCAACAGTGATGATTCCTCCTGTGGGTAGAGGCAATAGCCCCATTTTGGACATATTAGAATGGTGGCAATTTTCCTGCCTGAAATGGCAGCAGCTCCTTGGCTCTGTGCTTACTCAAATGTCTCAGAGGCTTTCAGGATTTCCACGTTTTCTGTCAACTCTTATAGCAAACTCAACTCCCGTGTCACGTCAGTGTAATTATCTCAAAATTGACCAATCAAGGGAAGTTTGATTGCTAGAGGACTTCTTTAGAGATCTGTTAAGAAATGTACTCAGAGTCCCCCTGAGTTGTTCATGTGGCCAGGATTTTTGGACTCCAGCGTGGGCTAATATTAATGAGTCTATAAGGAAAATGAGTAAGAATATATCAAATTAGCATTATTCATAATATCTGAAGATATTGATGGAGTCATCATTCTCAGAAGCATCAATAGTCTTGCTTAGTAAGTAATTAAAAGTATGAGAATTTAATTTGATGCTCCAAATATTTGAGAAACAGCTATGTGGGAATCAGAATGCTAGCTACTGAGGATACGATGTTGAAAAAAGAAATACAGTATATTCCCTCTGGGAATTAAAAATCCCACTCAGAGTACCATTATATTTCTTAATATAAAAGCAATTTAGATTTAATATAGAAAACTTTAAAATGAAAAGTTTTACAAATTTGTACAACTGCAATTCAATTCTATAAACTACATATCACTGAACATATATTGAGAACATGTATCTGCATCAGTACATATTTATCTATGATACAATGTGTGTGTACACAATATTATGGACAATTTTTTAAAAATCTATGAAAAATGGAAATTCGTAATTTTAAATCATTCTATTATTACAAATAATATAAATTCAGTAAATATTAAAATAAAGACGCTAGCGAATCACAAACAAAATGAATTTGGGTAAGGAGGAAAGGAAAAAGTTAATAAAGAGAAAAGGAGAAATTAATTTTAAAACAGAAAAATAGAAGCATAAAGAAAGCAAAGAATTGGCCTCATAACAAAAGGCAAAACAAATAGAGTTTTCAAAAATATCTCCTAGTGAAGCTGGCCATGAGACTAAGGGAAAAAGTATGAATAAACTCAGAGAAATTAAGAAAAGTATGAAAGAAAGCTCTAATGGATTTATGCTAACACATTTACTATTTTGATGAAATATATATCCAAAATTAACTCAAAAATAATCTTAAAAGTTATAGAACAAATATCCCTAGAAATAAACTTTGTTTTAAAGTAACCTTAAGAAATGAGTAGTGAGTCTATGCAAAATATCTTATGAGCAAGTATTAAGGTAACATCAAGAAACAGCTAAGATCTCTGGTTCTTAATGTGTTTTACTGCATAGAGCAAAGAAGAAACGTTTTCATTTATTTTACAAACTAGATTAACTGTGATAACAAAACCTCACAAATACAGCATTTTGAAGAGATCACAAACTGAGAAAGTCGAATAGCTTTCCTCCTACGGCTGTTTCTACCTCTCAGTTATTATCTCTGTACTCCAACCAATCTCCCCACTTGTTAATCCTTCATTTCCTTTACTGCTACACAAGATCTGACAAATGCATCAAATGTGTAAGAAGGTTTTTCTTACCTACCTTTGCCAAATATGTGATGACTCTCTTATTCATTACTGATATTATGAGAAAGTTAGTATTTTATGATGAAAAGAGCTTTGAATTGTAAAATCTGGCTTGGCCACCAATTTGGTCATTTGCTTTCGAGCAAGTTACAATTCGTCTGCCCAGTGGTAAAATAAGAAGCTATACTACACCATCTCTATGACTTCATGATTCCACAGAGAATCCACAGTCACTCCTAGTTTCAGTACTTAAACAAATGAAAGATTTGGGCATCATCCAGAGAAAGAGACAAGAAGAAATCACAGACATTACTGAGAAATCAGAAAGTCAAAGGATGCCAGAACTCCTATGATTCCAGAGACTAAAGAACTTAACCGTGTGAGAAGAAAGGCACGACCCAAAATTGTACTCTAATATGATGTTAACAAAAGAATTTTGTGTTACTGAGTCTAATTACTTTTTTCCTCTTTCATTCTAACTAGAAACCAATACTTCCTAGCCATGGTCAATATAAACATTGCATATAACTGAGACTGGCTACGTGCAGCATTGAGGGGAACGGCAGGTAAAAAGCTTTCCGTGCAGTTCCTGTCAGGGTGGAATTTTAAGGCAGCATTCCCATAAATTCCGTAGCTCTAAGCAAGTGCTTTGTGCATAATGTGGAACTTGAGGAAAATAAGAAAGACGTTTTTTCTTTAAGACTAGAAATGATATTTTCTATGAATGCCTGATTTCCAAAGGGACTCTGAGAATAGAATGGTTCATTTTATGGTCTCTTCTTTTTTGCATGAAAACACACTAAATAAACATATATCAGTTTGAATGAGAACAGTAAATAGCAATTGTTTCCATATCTTTCCCCTGACACTACCCCAGAAAGTAGAATAAATTGTCTAGCAATCAACAAATCATAACTAGGTCTTAAATTTTTATATTGCTTTTGGGAAATGATGAACTTTATCTTTGAGTTTTTAATGACATGGAATTATTCCTTAATGACAAATTCATAAATCAAACTTTTGGAAGATTTTTTAAGCCATTGTTAATAGCTGCTTAATAGTAAAACTGTTGCATGGCACAACATTGGAATCCAAATTAATTTGGCCTAGGAACAGAACAACTGATTAATAAAACATAGCATTATTTCCTGTTGTCTTAAATTCACTGGAGCAGTTATGATTTTTTGAGGTCATTCATTGTATGTTAGTAACATACAGCGTGTGAATTTGTATTTATACACAAACATACGTGTTATGTACATACATATAATATACTTATGAATATAAACATACATGTTAACATACAGATCAATAAAAAGAATAGCTGTTATTAAATGCTGAGTAATTTGATCAAAGACAAAGAATCACAATGATATTTGAGTTTTATCTTTTTCAACAAAATATAACTCCCCCCAAATTCTATAGCATACTCGAGGTTTTATAAATATATATTAAGATATAAAAACCCCATGGCCTAGTGGTTAAGTTTAGCCTGCTCTATTTTGGGAGCCTGAGTTCAGTTCCCACACATGGACAGACACCACTCTGTCATTGGCCATTCTGTGGCGGCAGCTCACATGCAAAAAGAGGAAGATTGGCAACAGATGTCAGTTCAAGGTGATTCTTCCTCAGCAAAAAAAAAAATATATATATATATATATTTATATATATAAACCAATAAATTTCAAAAAATGAAAATTATTTTTATAATGCAAGTGGAATAAATTGTAATTATGAAACCAATGCAAGAATATGAAATGGCTATTATTAAATACTAAGTGAAATTATATTATACAGAAAAGTACAGTACTAGGGTTGTTTCTACTAGAAAAGGGCTCCTTTATTGTTCTGCATTCCAAGGCCTGAACATAGAGTTTGCGATAGCCCTCCCAGCTAATCCTCCTCACAGGATATCGTGGGAGCAAAGAATGTTTGTGAATATTTGGTGCTTTGAGTATGAAAAATAAATTAGCTGACACTGTGGAGATGGGAACCAAGATTATAGGTTTTGGAAAGGGTCCTACTTCAATGCAACCGTCCTGTGGAAGGGGTCTCTTGGAGAATGAAAGGACCATCGTGAGCAGGCATTGAAAAATTCTTCCGTGAGTAGCTCCATTAGACAGAGGCGAGGAGGCATAGGAAGAGATAAGAGCATCCAGGAGCAAGCAAATGATGTCCCGGGCCTTTCCTGATCTAAAGGGAGAACTTGCAGAACAAGGTACTGTCTTATGATTCTGGGATTATCCAAAATAGGGAGAAAGCCCAGATTGACTGAGACTTTTCCAATCCAGGCATTTATGATTTGAAACAGATTTAATTTGATTTAGACAAATCAAATTCAATTTGAACAACTCATTTGTGGAGAATTTCATGCCTGTTACACTAGAAGGATAGAATTTTGCCCGAATGTTTCCCTCTATTTAATATGCTTTCATATAGTTTAAAAATTTGGTAGTATAATTGCTCGAATTTCCTGACTACCTGCTCTGTGTCAGATGATATGCTCATATCTACAACTCTCACCCTTCCTGCAATATAGGAAGCATCTTTGTTTTGCTGATATTCTAGAGTATGCTGGTTACCTATTGCTTCATAACAAATCACCCCAAAACTTAGTGGTTTATAAAAACAGCAGTCACTTTATCCTCTCCATTGAACTCTGTGATTTAGGAATTCAGAGAGAGCTTGGTGAGGCAGTTTCAGCTTGGATCTCTCATCCAATTGCAGCTGAAGGATGGCTGGAGTTAGAACTATGGGATCCTGGTATGGCAGGGGACGGCCAGGAGTCACTTTCTCCTCAAGCTCACCTAGACTCTCTGCCTGTGACTCTTCAATGCAGTCCCTTAAAGTGGCATAATTTGGACTTCCTCTCAACATGTCAGCATAACAATACAGCCCAATTGTTTCATGGCAGCTACAACTTTCAAGAGTAAATATTCATGCAAATACAAAGAAACTGCATCGCCTTTCTCTACTGTTCAAAACCATCACCAAAGCTCACCCCTTTTCAAAGGGAGGGGATAGAAATCCCGCTTCTTGATGTGGCTAGCATAAAAGGATATGTGGACATGTTTTAAAAGTGCCACAGAAAGTACACGTAACGCATAGCAGTTTATGGACCCCAGGTCTTTAAGAATTCTGGGCTCTTCCAAGCCAAGAATTTCTCCTTTTCAATGTGATCAAGCAAGATCAAGAGATAAAGTGAAAACTCTAGATGAAAATATTACTTCTTAGTAATACATCCAATTGCAGTATTTTCCTTATTAAGTTTTTTAAAAAAAAACCTTTGCCAACAATAGTGCCAGCTGTAGAAGTAACACAGCTTCGCATAATCAAGCTCTGTCTTCATTACCCAAAATAATACACTACAAATTCAATACATATGCTCTGAATTCCAGGGTAATTTATTAAAACTTTTAACACAAAAGGTCTCAAAATACATGGTTCTTCTGTTCTTACCATTGTCTAGTCCCTATTCTTTCTAGTGGTGCCTTCATTTCCTGGTTCTTTTCAATCCCTAGAAGACACGGCATTGAAAACATTCCTTTGTATGCTCTGCTTTTGTGATTAATGGTAGTTGAAGTTGGTACACAGCCACAATCAGTAATAGAATTTAATTTCACTATAAAGTTTTAAATTGCAAAGGTGAAACAACGGAAGGCCCCCTTTGCGGGAGAGCAATGTCACACAAATGAATGATTTCTCCACAGCAAAAAGTAACTCAGAGATGAATATTTGTCATCTCTTGTCAGAGGCGGGCATGTGAGACATTCGGGCATAATTTCCAAACTTGTCGGTCCCTGCCCATTGTGTACCAACTCCTCCCTCTGTCTCTATCTGCCTGCTAGAGTAGAGCAGAACAACGTCAGCCTGGCCTCTGTTATTCCCTTTCTTAACGCCACGCATATAATTATCTGCAGTAGGGTTTTCTCTTGAGACTCTCTTAGATTTTCTTATAGAGAAAGCATATGACAGTCATTTTTTGTTTTTCTGCTTATAAACTTTGTGATTTCTTATTTGAAACTTGTTAGGCTCATTATATTTTAACTGTTGATTATTTATTCTTGAGAATTGGGTCACTAGATTGAGAGGTATTCTATTTCATGGGAGACAGAAATTTTATTTACCTAATAAAAACATGGTTAAGACTACATGGACTATGAGAAAAGTATGATATGAAGCCATGTGAAAAAATAATGCAAAACATTTTTCTCATTATGATAGCAATTATGCAAGAATATGTATAAGTGTAGGTAAAGAGTAAACATGACGTGCAAATTTGAAAACGGTTTTCAGGAAAACATCTATTAAAATAATGGACACTAGTAGCACTACTCACATTTCACAGATCAGGACATAATTGCACAGACCACAGATAGAATTTTCCATAATATCACAGAGCAACATTAGGAATAAGGACAAGTCACAATGAATATTTAATTTTGATAGTGATTGATGGACTCATGGGGGACATAACCCCATTTTAAAGGTGAAAAACTGAAGATCAGAAATCCAATTTATGATTAATGTCAATATTTTCCTTGTGGTGTTGAGTAAGGTCATTGAGGTTGGCATATCTGCTCAAATCAGTTAACTTTTCTACCCCAGGTGATTCTTACTGAGGGTAGAGCAAAAGAGAGGGGAGAGCTACACACGGTAAAATAAATAGAAAGGATGGAGGGAGTATGGACACAAGAGACAAGCAAGAGACGTACTTTAAAACACACAGATTTATGAAGAACTTCACCTTATTTTTAAACAAAGAGTGAACCCTGGAATCAGAACACTAGTGGGAATTACGAGGAATGGTACCCTTCCCTACCCAGCAATAACAATTTGAGAGAAAGAGAGAGAGAAAAAAGGACCATAGCATTACTGCGTAAAGGTTTTCCAGAAGCACTTGTGACTCACCCAAGGACACATAACTAGTCAGGGACAGAATTGGAAAATAGCTGGAATATATGACCTCTAGTCTGTTGCTCATTTTTTTAATCTTTCTTGCTTCTACATTGGAGTCATTCTAATATCACATCCATAGGGAGCAGGAAATGATGAAATGAGTAGATGTTTCCTGAACACAAATGACTCTAGGTACACGTATGTATACACACACATGCATAGAGAGAGCCAGAGACAGACAGATTCCGCGTTTGATTAAATCTTTCACTTTTTTCGCTTAAGAAGCTATTGTACATTCCACAGTAAATGTACTTTGCAGTTTCAGAACAGGAATAGTGTGACTAGATTTATATATCCTTTAACTAAATGATCTTTCTAGGCAGGGGCTCAATTATGTTTGTTTTTGTATCTTTGGATTGACAGTATCTAGAATATATACTGGCGTATTGTAGATGTTCAAGACACAATAGCGAAATGAAAGAATGACACATTTCCTAGTATTTACACTCGTGCATCAAATTCTACTAAATGTAGAATGATTTACAAAAATAAATTGCCACTGCAAGTAGAAACTATGACGTGCGTCTGGACAAGTTTTAGTGTCAGGTGGCACTTGCTGTCACTCAGCACCTCTCCTTGTTCTTTCGTCAGATGCATTGTAATGGTTTAGCCACCTGCATGAAATAGACTCAGGCACTGTCCACCCAAATTATATAAGGCAGCATGGGCATACTACTAATTATCTATTGCTGTGAGACAAATTACCTCAGAACTAATTACCTCAGCTTAAAACAGCAAATGTTTATTTCCTCACACATCTTCTGAGAGTCAAGAATCCAAGAGAGGCCTAGCTAGGTGTTTCAAATTCAGGATCTTTCCTGGTTGCCCAGGGCTGCTGTCATCCAAAAGTTGACAAGTGCCAGAGGACTTGCTTCCAAGATGGTAACCCCCATGGCTATTAGCTTGAGGACTCAGTTCCTTGCTCAGCACTTGCTGTAGGGTTCTTGTTTAGTGTACCTCTCTGTATGGCTGCTTGAGTGTACTCATGACGTAGCAGCTGGCAGATAATCCAAGAAAGAGAGTGAAGAGAAAGACACGATGTCTTTTATGTCTTAATCTTGACCATCGTACACTCTCTCTTCGGCCACATTCTATTTATAAAGAGTGAGTCACAGGGCCGGCCCAGTGGCATAGTGGTTAAGTTTGCACTCTCTGCTTCGGCAACCCGGGTTTTGCAAGTTCAGATCCTGGCACAGACCTGGCACCACTTGTCAAGCCATGCTGTGGTGGCATCCCACATAAAATAGAGGAAGATTAGGACAGATGTTAGCTCAGCAACAATCTTCCTAAACCAAAGAGAGGAAGATTGACAACAGATGTTAGTTTAGGGCCAATCTTCCTCTCACACATGCAAAAAAAGACTGAGTCACTAAATATAGCCCACACTTCAGAGGAGGCATATTATGCTCTACCTTTTTATCTTTTTTTCTTTTTTTGGTGAGGAATATTGTCCCTGAACTAAGATCTATGCCAGTCTTCCTCTGTTTTTTATGTGGGATGCTGCCACAGCAGGGCTTGATGAGCAGTGAATAAGTCTGAGCCTGGGATCCAAACCTGCAAACCCCAGGCCGCTGAAGTGAAGCAGGGGAACTCAACCACACCCCCAGGCCAGCCCCTATGCTTCATTTTTTGAAGAGAAGAGTATCAAAGAATCTGTGAATATACTTTTAAATAACCAAAATAGGATCACAAATCTTTCCAAGCTGTGTATCAGATTGTGTTATATGTACATGTGTTTGTGCACACATATTATGTTAAGGACTTTTTTAAGAAGATTGTTTGCACTTTTTGAGAGGTAGTTGGAAATCTAAATGTAACTGTGATGCCACATACCAGAAAGGACACCAAGCATACTAAAAAAGAAAATATTGGCACAGAAGAGAAGGATGAGGAGAGGCTTGGCACTAAGACAGAAGAAAGGGAGGAGTCCATATTAACTATCCTAATAATAAATGCACTTGCAGTTGCACATATTAGCATATCTGCCTCCACTCCTACCCCAAGTCCTGGCAACTGGATTTTGATAACAGTAGTGGCCACCACATACACAGTATTACTCTCTGATTCACCCACAAAGCGGAAGGAAGTGACAAAAGACAAAATCTTTTTTCCGTGATTGCCAACTACTGACTGCATGTCCTCATGATATGCTTTCTCCTTGCACAGATAGGTTGCATGTGTCTGCACAGCACCTACCACACACATTTCTCGTGAGCTTCCAACAACTGTTACATATACAGGAGGCCATCTACCTATAAAATATTTAAAATGCGCATAGTTGGCTGGATAAATCTTAAGTTTGGAATTTCCCTGTGAAACCCTAAACAAACACAAAAGTAACTTGGAGAATTACCTCAACACATGGCTGCTTCTAAATGCTTTGTTTGTATGGAAGGTTTCCAGGAGCCTGGGCAACTCATGTCACCAAGTTTAAAATGTTGTGATTTCGTGAGTCTATGAAAACACAGGCAGGATAATATCAATGTTGGCAAATATGCACACTTTTTGTTAGTTGTGAATATCCTCCCAGTGTTTCCTGATGGAATTTGGGAAGTGAAATGCTTTTGTCATTTTCATTTCACTGCTGAAACTTTGTTATTTACTATAGGGGTCCAGACTACCGCTGAGTTTCATTCCTTAATTAGAGATGTGTGAAACAGAACAAAACCAAAGTCTCATTCACATGGCGTTGAATGTTTCCTGTAATGGGAAGTTCACCAAATTAAGAATCTCTCCCTTTATCAACTATTAAAAGGAGAAATTGTGTTTAGCACATTTTGGGGAGATGAGGATACATGGTAAAATTTCAAGATTACCATAAAGTATTTCATAAACTGCTTCTGTTAACCGAAGAGAAATGATATGGGTCTAAGTGATATTAATTTTATTTTGTTTTCTTTCCTGCTTCAGGATTATTCATGATATGTGCACAAGTGACCCATGTCTCTTCTGCAGTCCTGTGCGTTTGGTTGGGTTGTGGAGTCACTCACAGCATACCACCCTTGTCAGTATGTAGGCGGCCAAGGTGTGATGACCTACAACTTGGAATTTGTGTCTATAATAATTAGTTACAGGAGAACTGGGAACTATGAATCCAACACAATACCCAGAGTATATTCTCAGCACTGGAGAATAGACAAGGTAGTAATCTAATTAATTTTTATTTTTGGCCATGAGGATACTTTGGCTGGTTTTACCATGTAGTAGTGAAGTTGTGTGACTTTGAAAAGATAATTAACCTCACTGCACCTCAAGTCCTCAACCATAAATTACTTACTTCATAAGGCTGATGTGAGAATTAAATGCAATAATGTCTCTAAACTGCTTATCTTAGTCCCTGATGCAGAGCAAGCTTTAGTAAACAGTGTGAGGTATAATTATTGTTTATTATTTCATTTTATTCAAAGATACCAAGAATTAGGGTTGCGGAGAGAAATGGAATGGCTAAAAAATGACATTCAATCCTATGATCAATCTTTCTAGCTTTGAGTGATCTTAGATGTAATTTATTATTTTTACCCTTTAAATACATCACTCTCGAGATTGATGGAACTTCAATATATTTGCATATATTCTAAATGCAGTATGACTCAAATGTCGGTCTATGGACTAATATAGTCCGAAAAATGTTTGTTAGTCCACAATGGTTTATTGAAGTAACTTAAGAAGTTGTTGACAATGAGATAACAGTAAAAATTGAGAATGTTTTCGAAGCGTATACAGCAACCTGACCTTGCTGTGTCATTCAAGCATTCGATTAGTGGACTAGACTCACTGTAGAGAGTATTTTGTACAAGTATCATCTGTGATAGGTTGGAAAGTAAATAAAAACTGATCCCTCATCACAGGTGTTTGAGTAGTACTGCTCCAGAGTTCAAGTCTCTGTAAAGGGCTCAGAATGTACATATGGCTACTAAAGAACCAAAATAGAATCACTAATTTTATTTAATCCCATTTTCTCAAAATTGTGAAGAAGGTAGCATCAAGTAGCCACTATTATAAGAATCCAATATGTCAGAGGCTGATTACAGAAATCAGTAATCCAACAGGCAAACAAGAGACAAATGGCCAGTTACTGTGTTCAGATTTACCTCAAAGTACAGGAAAAGAATCCACCTAAAACTCACAAGTACCAGCACATGAAGGGAGCTGGATGCCAACAGAGAAGCTTCTAAGTCAGAGATACTTGTTCTCTATCATTTCTAAGATCTAGTATTAAAGAGTCAAGAGTCCTGAATGCACAAATGGAGAGGAGTAGAAACACCCGTTTAAAGTTGGGAAGTGAATTGGCAAGGATCTAGGAAATTCCTGAAAATTTACTGTCTGGGGCTGATGGATGCTAACACGCTGGGAGTCTGAGTAAAACATTTGGTACCACTCTGCTGCTAAGGTGATGGGTGTTTTCAGCAAAAATGTGCACTTCATCTTAGCAAGTAAAAAATCAATTTTCTCTAGTATCTTCAAAGCATGCAATTTCTCAGTTCTTATGGCTCTTTTTAGATAGACTTCAATGGTCACCACACCTTGTTCTTTCCAAGGACTAAATTAAAACTCATTCTTTCTATGTTCAAAGCTATGATTTGAATGTTTTAGCAAGGAAAGTAGGTATGAAAATTATGAAGTAGGCAATATAAGTGGATTGAAACTATGAATCATAGAGTCTTTATTTAGAGGGTCAAGATAGAGGTCATTCAATGTCTTTTTGAAATGAAATTCTCAGGGAACTAAATCTCCAGCCCTACCTTATCTTAAGAAATCTGATCCCATGTTTCCCATTTTTTTGAAGGACATTTCTGATTGGACTTTCATCAACACCTTGGAGCAATCAACATATTTAAAACTAAACTCGGTGTTGGCCTGGTGGCATAGTGGTTAAGTTCACACTCTCTGCTTTGGCAGCCCCAGGTTTGTAGGTTCGGATGCCAGGCATGGACCTACACACCATTCATCAAGCCAGGCTGTGGCAATATCCCACATACAAAAAATAGAGGAAGATTGGCACAGATAGTAGTTCGGGGACAATCTACCTCAAGCAAAAAGAGGAAGATTGGCAACAGATGTTAGGCCAGGGTCAATCTTCCTCACCAAAAAAATACCCAGAAAACTAGACTTACTTATCACACCAATTTCCTGGCCCTCCTGAATTTTTCATTTGTAAAAGTGACATCACTTTCTTCCAGGCATCAAGGTTGGCATTCTCCAAGCCATCTTTTGCATCTTTCACCCTCACCATCCCTGTCTCATCAGTCACTAAATTGTCAGTTCTTCCTTGGATCTATAACTCTGCCCATCCTTTTCTCCTTATGTCTGCCACAACAACCCTAATCAAGGTTCTTATCTCTCTGGACTCTTGCCTTTTCTTGGAGTAATGTTACCTTGCCTTCTACTGCCTCTGTTTAATAAGATGCCCCAATTTCTATTTTATGTATTTTCTGTGCTGAATGAACTTTAGGAACATTGTATCATATTGAGATGATGGTTAGTCTGTGAGGGACCTGTAGGTGAAGCCATTAATAGCTAGCATTAAAGGCTGCAGTTTCCTGCAGCTGTGAAATTAATTTTCAGTACTAACATCTCACATAAGATGGAAATGGAAACTGAGAAGGTGGGCAGAATGCAGTAGACTAGTGTACTTCCTGATTCTCTGGAGCTCTCACGGTTTCTTGGAGCAATCTGTGCTTTGAGGAAGGCAGATGTCCAGATGGGTGCCATTTTGTGGGGGTGGTAAAATGGAATGCACTGCATAGAGGAAAACTGAAAGCCAGGAAGGAAAAGGCCGTTGTAATAAATCACAGTCTAAAGAGAATTACAGTGCATCTTATAAACCAAAGCATGTAGATTTTTAAACATTCTCTGTATTTATTTCTCTTGTGTTATACTCTCATCCTTAGTAAAATTAAGTATCAAGTTGGCAGACAATGAGCTTGTGCCCTTGCTGTGGCTCTAAAGAGCAGCTTTCAGAGAAGTGGTATTCTCTGGTGGCTGGCCCAATTAGCCCATGGGAAAAGAAGCTTCCAAGACTACTGGGAATTTCTCTCTTCTTTACTGGCCCTAGAAAAATTTATGTTTTAATTTCATTGATTACAGTAAATTTCCTTCACAAATGCCTTCATGCAAAAGCTCTCAATGGCATCCAATTACCTAGAGTAGTGAGTTTCAAACTGTATTCTGTGGAAGCAAGAGGTCCATTGGTGTGACTTCGGGAGAGTCTAAGAAGGCAGGACCCTGTCCCCTAAAGCCACTTTAACTAGGCACTCTCCCTTCCCTCTCTTTCTCATAGTTTGTGGTCCTATGTAACTTTCTTTTGAAAGAGGCTTTTGGAACAACAACAAAAAATAAACAAAAATAGCAAGAAAAACAAAATAAATGTTTGAAAACCATTAACCAAGAGAGTAACAAACAAATTCTTTAGTCAGGCATTCATGGCTATCAATAATCTGAGGTAAGTATTTCTGGCTTACATTTTACTCATTATCTCTTTTGATGGCAGAATTCTATTGTTTATACACCCCATAAAACCCTATGTAAACTCTACTATTCATGGCTGCCATACATAGTTTTGATTTCCTGCCTCAGGTTTTGTTCACATAACTCTTTTACATGATATGTTCTTCCCTCCAAATGTATTTAAACCTTCCTTATCCTTCCCCGACCAACCACCGCAATCCAATGGGATCTCTTTCTTCTGTTCCTAGAGCGTTTTCTCTTGTCACTTTTCATATACTCTCTGCTCTTTACATGAAAGAGGATGTTATGTAAAAACATCTTGTAAACTGTAAATTGTTACTATCATTATGAGTTTTTTTCTCTTTCTAACTTTAATCACTGTCAAGTCTGGACTTTCAATTGTTACATATATCTATCTCCCTATTTATTTGGTGTTTTTGTCTTGGAAGAAAATATATCTTCCATTATCTATATTGTGGTAATCAAGCTTTGACTTTCAACCTACATGAACTAATGTTTCATAACTTACCTGAAGCGTGTGGTCTTTATCAGAGGCCATAAGCACGTCAAATTGTATTTATGAGGACTAAAATGAAGGCAAGTGGTACAAGTGACCTTCAATAATGTTAGGAATGAAGGCATTATTAAAAATAACATCCTGGGGCCAGCCCAGTGGCATAGTGGTTAAGTTTGCATGTCCCACTTCTGCCGCCTGGGGTTTGCAGCCTTGGATCCCGGGCAGGGACCTAGCAAGGATCATCAAGCCATGCTGTGGCAGCATCCCACATAAAATAGAGGAAAATTGACACAGATGTTACCTCAGGGACAACCTTCCTGACACATACACAAAAAAAATCCAAGATGATACTACTAGGTGACTTTAATCAGTGCTACACAGCAGGTATCTTTCTGCTATTCAAGAAATTAATTAGTTTCCATTTCTAATTTTAAGCAGGAGATGATTCTCCTGCAAAGGGGTTTATCACATATTCCCATTACATAGGAAGCAGTTAACACTGATCCCACTGAAAGAGCATTCTTATTACCACAATAACCCTAGATATAAAATATTCTGATCTGAGATCGTTACATAGGTAGCTCATGGAGTTACTCATGGACTTAAACAATCAAGGCCTAAAAGTCATCCATGCTTGGTGATGAGTGTTCCAAAGCAAGGAGCCAGTGTCCCAGCACAGACACATGGGGCAAAGTGATTAAGGATGTATAACAGGACTCTCCATCTTTGAGAGAAGAACTCCTTTTCGAAACAGAATATTCCCTAACTGGAATGTTCCCTTATCCACTTATTAAGGGTTATCTCTAATTCCTGGTGAGGGATAACAGATAGCAGACTCTCCTGTATATCCTTTATTGGTAGTAGTAAATAATTTTTAAATAGCAAATGCTATAATTATAGTTATATTTATAGTCATGATTATAGTCACAGTTATAATTACTATATATTTGTAATTATGATTAAATTTATGGTTATAGTTACATTTATCAGTCTTGTTAAACTTCCAACTGCCTACCAGAAGGATCTGTGACTTTAACCACTGAAGCCCCAGCACTGAGCTTGGCACTTAGAATATAGTAAGTTATGGAAAAATATAGGTTGAAAACATAGTATCTATCTTTACCAAAGATGAACTTAATCTTCTTCTTTATATAAGTTTGTCATTTCCTAAAATAGAAAGTCACTCTTTACGCATTTAGAAAATATCGATACCCAATCAAAACGAATCCTGTCTGACCACATTTGTTCTGAGGTTTTGGTACTTTAAGTGGGCACAGCCACATAAAAGTGACCTGGATAAATAATTTGGTCTTATCAAAATCTATAGCTCTTGTGATGCGACATTTTTGCCCTAATGTGCTTTTTCTTATGCTACTTCAATGTGTCGAGAATTATTAAAAAGAATTAAGTGAACAAATAGCGAGGAAATTAAATGAACAAATCTAATAATAGAAATGTCAACATGAATATAATTTATAAATTTGTGTATGTCATGCTTTCTCAATGTGTGACAACTCAGAAGCACAATCATATGTGCATATTTGTGATTCGTTTTTATCTACTTAAATCTGTTTATGCGTATTTATATGTTCACCATCAGGCCTTGGACAAAATAGAAATTCTGCCCAGCCAAATTCCAAAGGCCTATGTTAGGGAAAAAGGCAATGTGCCTCCTCAGAAGAGCTCTACAGCAGGATGCATGGGTGCAGTTCCTGGGCATCATCCTAACTTATCTTTAGATTATTTGAAAAGTCATTTGATCTGACACAGGGTACTATGTTGGAAGGAAATGCCTTGAATCCAGAAATCCAGGAGGAACCAAAACAGAGAACAGATGCAAACAAAGTTTTGGAACAGGAAATAGAAAGATATGTGTAGAAGAAGGAGAATGTCAACAGCCAAAACTTCCGTGGAATCCTACCATCTTCATCAGCACCCACGTAAGAATTCAACTCTCTCCTGCCCCCACACATTTCAAACTTCCTGGAACTCCCCGATATCTCAAGCATATGTATTCCCAATATCCAGTATCCCCTCATCTAAAACATATATAGTCTTTTTTAATTTCTTTAGAAGGGATGCATCTTATTCCACAAACATGGTGGTGACAAATAAATGTTGCATTACTTTATTTGATCCAGATTAAATAAATCCGACATTGACACTTCATCCCATCAGAGCAATTGGTTGTCTACACTCAGTAATGTTAGAGGACACTTGATCCTTCCTGAAGTTACATCTATGTCCCTCACCCACCACAGTTGCTACTGGTATCTTCCTTGTCTAAGATGGTATTGTTGAAGATATCTTCCTTGTTTAAGGAGCTGTGCTGCTTCCATGATGCACTTGAGCACACAATTATGCTCCCACTGTATCACACAAATTTCCTTGCACTTCCAAGGTCATGCCTACTCACCAGAGTCCTGGACCTGGCATGTAGATCTCTTTGATGACAAAATTTGAAGCCCTTAATTCCCACCTTGTCTCTGAAATACCCAACTTAATACTTTCTATTTCTGTTAAAAATAGAATAGTTTCATTTCTATTTCTGTCTATTTCTTTACCTCCATAAGCTTGATCCTTGAGCCCTGTCAAACTTGCCCACTCCCATAGGCAAGGATGTCAAAAGGGGCCGTCTATCTTTTCATAGGAAGGGAAGAGAACTGTAAGAAAAAATACATTCACATTAATATTTCAGCAAATTGTCTTCCTACATGGCAATTTATCATAGGGGTAGGGAGAATTGTTATTCCTCATCTTTCCTGGCAAAGAGGCAGCAAGGAGTCCCAAGAAAATGCAACGTCCTTTTACCTAAACTTACTCATAGACGAGGAAAATGCAATTGACTGGGACTTTACCTCCCCCCCCTAGAAGCTTTAACCAAGAGAAAAAGAGGACAATTCAATAAACCAAGGGATTCAGCCCTTAGTACATTTTAGTTCTTCATGGATTCTAGTTAGGAATACTAGTTAGGATAGTAGTTAGGAATGATAGAAAGGAGAACAGACTCAAATGTGCTTTACTCTTCATCCATGTCTCTCTATTTCCACATTAATAGTACTTCACATAATTAACTTTTGGTTTTGTAGTATCAACAACGTTTTTAAAGTTTTGTCTATACTACTCTTCTTGCTTCTCTAAATTTTTTGTTCATAGTTCTAGACTAAATAAAAAAGGCATACTTTCCTATCTTTAGAGAGTCTTCTTAATGTGTAAGGTGATATAAATTCTATTTTACTAGAAAAACCAGTAACAATATTTTTTAATTTATGATTTGTATAAAATTGACCTGGTACTTTAACTTGCGATATGGCTGTAATAAGTTTCCTATGCATTTGTGAATATTGAATATTTTCAGTTAACCAAGTTATACTTAATTTCATTCTGGGATAGAGCTGTGGTCTGGCAACCTCTCCAGTGACAATGACAAACTGGAGGAACACAGCCAGCTACGAAATTGCCACTTACCAAGCTCCTTGGCAATTCTCTTCTGTGTTCTTTGAAAAGAGTGATTTCATAGCCTTTTTTCTACAGCCTTAATGCCCTTTGTAAGATAAATACCCTCCTAAATGGTCACATCTGCTTTCTTTTGGCCCACAAAATGCTTAGTCAATGAAATAAGCCACCATAGCTGCTTTCCTCATTTGACATTAAATCAAATTTTGTGGCAAAGGAAGATTGAAGACCAAATTGTGTGTGCTATTCATATAACTTGCATTACTTCAAAAGTCATTTTCATCTCCCCAAGGTCTTTAAGAGCAGTTACTTTCTTATTTATTTATTTAGTCACTCATTTATTTTTTCTTCATTCAGCAAATATTTATTGTATGCTTGCAGTAAGTCAGGCACTGTGCTAAGTGTTGTACATACAAAGATTGATAAGTCACAGTTCCTGCTCTCAATGAGCTTGCAGTCTATTATGAGAGACAAATAAAACCAAAGAATGATAAATACAGCGTAATTGGAGGAATGAGATAGAAGGTAGCAGGAAGGGAAAAAAAGTGTGATTAACTCTGTTAGGGCCTGAGGATATCAGGGAATGCTTTACAGTTGAGAAAGCTCTCAAGCATGGCATGAAAAATGAATTTTTAAGTCAGACTACAAGTGGGGAGGAAATGGGATTAACAGATGTATATTACAGTTAGAGAGTTGTACATAGTGCTGATAGAAGTGGAGGAAAAACACAGAACTTGGGAGTGTTGATAAATAAGGTTGGAGGATGAGCAGGTGAAGGACATCCTTAAATATAAAGCCAAGGAGTTTGGACATCGTCTTACATGAAAGAGTTTAATTGGAGGGGGAGGTGTAATGTAACCCAATTTGTATTTTTAAAAGATTATTCTCACAGCAGTGTGAAAGTTCTGACTGATTCTAGACTCAGGAAGACCAGTGACCCAGGTCTTAGATCCAGGGGGTCTTTCTAGTGCTTACTTTTTTGTTACCTTTCTATAGCATTCAGCATTATTACTGACTTTTCCTTACTACAGGTCTTCTACCGTAGATCCCATAAACCATGCTTTTATAGTCCTTACCCTACATCTCAGCATGCTATTTTCCACTGCCAATCAACAGTTCTTCTAATAATAAAAACAAGAAACAAGAAGACCTTAATAAAAGTAATAATAATAGTAGTATTAAATAACAGAAAGGACAAGTAACAAGAAGTTATTGGCTATCTTTATGAGAATCTAGTAAATGACTAGTAGAAGTTAATTGCATTATGTCCAAAAGTAATCGCAAGTTTTAAAATAAAATTTTCAAGAATATTGACCTGCCTTTTTAAAATATTTTAACTTTTACAATTGGCTTTTTAGATTATAAAACATTAAGGGAAAGCCGTTTAGCTGTGTGTGTTCAAACATATTTTTATAAGGACATTCATTTCTTCTGCATTGCAAACAAGGATATGATCCAGAGAAGAAATTAAAAGTTCTATATTTTGTTAGTATTTTATCTATTGGGTGTAATCTTCAAGAACTCAATTTATGTATAATCAAAGACATTTGGTTCCTGTAATTAGAGCAGATATATATTTATTACCTCAAACAATCTCTAAGTATTAATGCCTGTAGAAGATGATTGTGACCAGTTAATGTAGATTTCATCAAATTATGAACAGTTGACCTTATATAATAGTTTATCCAAGGCTGTATTATGAATTTTATAAGAACAGAAATGAACAAAAATAATTTGTAAAAATTGGTTAAACATTAACTTAGACTGCAACTCTGGTTTTAATAAAGGCATATGAGCAGGTACAAATACTATGAAAGATTTTTATAATGTTCACTTAACATCATTATTCTAGTTTAAAATGAAAGAACAAGAAAAGGATTGCTTGTGTAATCAAATATGGCCTTTATGTGGAAATTAAAGGATTTTTTGTTTATCCAAGATATTAAATTTTACTCTCTCTATACTGATTCTTTGCCAATTATCTCATTAAACCTTCTTAAACATTGGAACTTATTAAAAAAAGAAGAAAGATTTGATGAAGTAAATTTGTGAAACCTTAACAATAACAAAATATTAAAGTAACAAATGGCATATAAACTCAAGCTACCACTGATAAAATTATTTGCAATCATATTTTTTTTTAACAGCTAATTTTATTTTATTTTATTGTTTTATATTTTATGGTTTTTTTCTTGAGGAAGATTAGCCCTGAGCTAACATCTGTTGCCAATCCTCCTCTTTTTGCTGAGAAAGACTGTCCCTGAGCTAATATCCGTGCCCATCTTCCTCTACTTTATATGTGGGATGCCTACCACAGCATGGCTTGCAAAGTGGTGCCATGCCCACACCCGGGATCGCAACCGGCAAACCCTGGACTGCTGAAGCGGAAATGTGCACATTTAAACGCTGCGCCACTGGGCTGGCCCCTGCAATCCAATATTTAGTCAACAAAATCTACTAAGAAGATGAACATCTAATTAAAATGTACAGTCATAAAACAATCAGGTCCAAAAAGAGGCATTCTCTTGGCCAACAAAGATTTGACCAAAAATGTTTGATATCATTAATAACCAACAACATCAGGCCAACATTATTATTGGCCTATTAGACTTGTAAAGATGTAAAAGAATGATGTGGGGAGCTCTTAGTACCTTAATACCTAACAGGTTGGAATAGAAATTGTTATAACCTTTCTGGAGAGCATTTTGACAGTAAGTTATCAAAAGATTCAAGAATTCCCAAATTTCTTACTTGTCAATTTTATGTTTGAGGATTCATCTTAAGGTAAATATTTTAAACATGCACAAAATATGTTAAAATTAATGTTTATCATAGTGTTACTTACAAACAAGAAAAAATGTCATCTAAATTTGGAATGTTAGATTAAATAATTGTGTTCTACAACCAGCAAATAATACTGTAGTGTACATTTACCAGTTTTTACAATTGCTTGCTACTTCTGATTAGTAAATCAAATAAGTTATATGGATGGTAAGATCTCTTTTAAAATTTATTAAAATGTACATGCAAATGGTATCTACAGAAAAAATTTTTACTAGCTATAACCTAAAAGATTAAAAATGATTATATCCATACTGTAAGATTATTGATATTTTTTCTTTATTCCTTTTTCTTGGTTGTATTTTATTATTTTCCATAATGACTAAGGAATATTGGTAAAATTTTAAAGAACCAAGAATACCAAGAAAGTCAGAAAGACAGAAAATGAAAGAAAGAAAGAAAGAAGTAAGGAAGAAGAAAGAGAGAAAGAGAAAGAAGAAACATATATCAAAGGGAAGAAAGAGGAAAAAAATGCTTTACCAAGATGATGGAAGCATGCTTAAGAACACTTTGGGGAGTATCAATGAAAAACAGAGAAAAGAATCGTAGAGATCATGCTAAAGCCAACAAGACAAGAGAAAATCACCAGTATGGATCAGAGGCAAAATACAGCAATGATTACAAGACTGAATCATTAGGAAAAGAGCTATAAAATGGAGTCTATTTACCAAGAAGAAAAAAAGATGCACACAAGTGGGATTTTACAGATAACAAGAGCTTTGCAAAAGAAGTTTATAAGGGCAAAAGATGAAAATGTCCATGTAAGCTTTGTCCCGGGAGAAGGTACCACGCTCAAGGACAGAATGGCTTGTTGCTTGTGAGGGATACTGCAACATCATTGCATGACTTAGAGAAGGGAAGGATAACAGCTATCTTAAAGAGATGTTATGTGAAAAAGAAATTAAATCAAAATTCTTAGTTTTGCTCAAGTTGAAGGAACAATAATTAAAAGTTAAATATTTTATTATAAATAAGACATTTCCAAAAATTAGCAGTGATATAAGATGGGACGGGATGCCTTTTGAGATTGTCATTTTCGGCTTGGTGGGTGTGTTCCAGAAAAGGTAGAGTGAATATTGCTCATATTGCTGTAGATTTCTTTATAAAAGGATGAATTGGATAATTGCCACCTTTCTTCAAATTTGAAGATCATTTGATTTAATTAGACACATATAGAAAATATACTGATCCCAGCTTGAACTAGAAGCTTAACTTTCTTAGTTTAATTCCAAAGAGCTTAAAAATCCACCCCTTTAAAGCACATGCACTGTAAAATCCCTTATTTATCCCCTTAGGCAGAGCTGAGCAGTGCTGTCCAATAGAAATATAACGTAAGCCGCAATGAAATGTTAAATGTTCTAATATCTACATTAAAAAAAGTAAAGGAGAAATAGATGGAATTCGTTTTACTAATAAATTTGATGTATCACAAAGTATCCAAACTATGATCATTTCCATAAATAAGCAAATATATAAAGAACTACTAACAAATTATTTTATGCTAATTTTTGTAGTAAGTCCTCCAAATCTGGTGGGTGTTTTACATTTCAAAAACACCTCCATTTAAACACTAAATTTTTATTGAAATACTTGATCCACATTTAGATTTTTTCTGTTAAATTAAAAGCAGTTAACATGAGCTCTACCCTCTTTACAAATTTTTAAACACAGTATTGGTAACTATAGGCATAATGTTGGACCACAAATCTCAGAACTTATTCATCATGCATAATTGAAATTTTCTACCTGTTGAATAGCAACTTCTGATTTCTTCCTCCCCTCAGGCCCTGGCAGCCACCTTTCTACTCTCTGTTTCTATGAGTTAGACTATTTTAGATCAAAAGAAAGAGTCAGTGTACAAATCATTTGAAATTATGGAGTTAGAGGAGACAAAGAAATAGAATGAAAAAGAGTGAAGAAAGCCTAAAAAGAATCTACATTTAGATTTCATTAACTTACAGTTAAAAAAGTAGATTCACGTACCCACGTTGCTCTAAGCTTAAAGTTTTCCAGTTACTGAATTGAATTTCAGTTTTTAAAGTTAAGTTTAAAATAATCAAAACTAAATAAAATTGAAAACTCAGACCTTCAATTTCCATATTTCCAACCCATCAAATTGTGCATGTTAAATATGTACAGCTCTTTGTATATCAATTATACTTCAATAACTCTGTTTAAAAAATTGTCCGAGCTTCATGAAATGTTGCAGTAGCTACATTTCAAGTGCTCAGCTGCCACATGTGGTTTAGCAGCTGCCTTATTGGACAGAACAGGGCTGGAAGAACCCACAGCTGAGTAAAGCCAGGGGGAATTTCCATAGTGGGGTTATGTTGAAAAAAAACTGAAAAGAAAGATACTTGTAGAGTGAAGCTGAGATGAGAATTATAGTCAAGAGACATTATTACAGGGAAAACTAAACTTCCCACTCTTCAAACATTTGTTTGAGCTCTTTCATTCCTTTTATCTCAGAATGATTTATAGTCCTTATTTTTGAGAAGATATCTAGCTTGTCCACATTGTCTATATAGGAACTATGAACTCTCTGACTTTGCTGTATCTTTTACTAAAATCAAATATAAAAATATTTATTATTTATATAGTACTCTATGACCTTTATTTTATTTAATAGACATGACAAACATGTGAAGTGGGATATAAAGAAATGGCAGCACAACAAGTTTAAGCAACAAGAAGACACCTACGTCTCTCCAGCACTTAACCATGCTGAGCTAGATTCTCGATCAATACTGTGTCTTGATATTGGACAGTGTAGATCATTGATTAGCAATGGCCTACAAGAAAAGACACAGGAGTGGATGAGGCCCTGGAGATAACCACTAACATTCACTCCACTTGTAACTCTCTGAGCGAAGTGTTCACTGTCCACATAAAGCAATTCAGTTCTTGCTGTTGAAAGATGAAAGGCAGAGCTAGCAAATTTTTATAAATGAACATCTGCGCTTGCACCATAGTATTAAAGTAATCACTGGAGAGTCTGTAACCAAGGCAGTTCTCTCGCCTCTATACTTCCCTGAGACTAGGCCGCAAGACAAGAATAATAGCGAGCTGACCTCTTTACAGGGGAAGGGAACAAGATGTAGGCGACATATTCATCCTCTGATTTTCCTTCAACAAATTAGATTTGTCTCTAAAAATTAGCATTACAGTTATATCAATATAAGAAAATAAAATGTGTGTTTCCTTCTCCTCAATTCTTATCCTGTAGCCCAAAAGGCCAGCTGGGGATTTTCCTCCGGAATGTACTCTCAGTTACATCTTTGTATTCTGCACAAACAATTCATGTTATTGGGTTCTGCCTAGAATTGGCTTGAGAAGCGATACTGTGGAGGAAGAATTTGCCAAGTACATGAGCAAGATCAGTTGAGATTTGAGTTACCTGAATGGAAAACGATGCCAGGACCAAATTTCAGCCATGCAGGTTAGAGTTTGCTCTATGCTCATGTGGACCCTTTGGAGGAGAAGTGAATACTGATAAGGTACCGTTTAATACCTACAATAATGTGACCGCTTAGCAAATTCATAGGCCAAATTTGAAAAAAGACTTTTTAATTGACTTTTAAAATGTATCTGAATGTATGCTGAATCTGGGCATTTCTTTCCTCTTCTACTTTAACAGCCTGTCTCCAAATCACTCTCATCTGGTCAACAGCCTTCTTAAGGAATCTCCTTGACATCACTCTTGCCCTGCACTACGCCTTTTCCCCACAGCCAGGAAAATGCGACTCAGATTAGGTTACGGTCCAACTGAAAACCTTTAGGCTGTTTTTCAGTAGATTAAGAAAAATTTTGAAACTCATTACATGCAGGACCCCCTGTTACTCTTCAGACTTCATCTCTTTTCTCCATCTCCTTCTCACTTATCATACTTGAGTCACTATGGCTTGCTTTCTGTCATTCGAACATGTTTAATTGGTTCTTAACTCTGGCCCTTTGCACTTGCCATTATTTTGTAGTGACCTACACAATTCCCACATTTGCATGCGTCTCCTTTCTCTCATCAGTCAGTATCGGTTCAAATGTCATCCCTTAGCTTCTGCCTGTTTTATTTATTGCCAGTAAGTGTCCAAAAATATGCAATGACTAACTGACCAAATGATACCTAGAAATATTTTAATAGAAACATATTATGATTTAATCAAATTAATACATTCATAAACATGTATATTTCAAGCAAATTTATTTTTTAACTTGTACTGAGCTTAGTAAAAATATTATTGGGTCAGCAGATATGAGTAGTTAAAGAAAATGGGTTTAAGAAATCCTCTCCCCAATTGTGTGTTGAATCTGGCAAATACTGACTTGAAAGAGCTAATTATTAAATTTTCAGGAATTTTATGAGCTAAACACAGTCATTGTTAAAAATTAAATTACATAAACTTACAATTAAACAAATTGTATTAAAAACAAAGGTAATAAGCAAACGCCCCAATACATAATTACTTTACTATATTTTACTATAATCTAGGCCAGTGGTTGGCAAACATTTTCAGTAAAGAGCCAGATAGTAAATATTTTAGGCTTTTTGGGCTACACAATCTCTGTCACAACTACACAATTCTGTCTTTGTAACAAGACAGCTATCACAGTGACAATACATGAATGAAAGAGTGTGGCAGTGTTCAATAAAACTTTATTTTCTAAAATAAATAACCCTGGTTTGGCCCATAGCCCATCATTTACTGATGCCTCATCTAGATTCGTGAGGTTTCTTGAATCTCTCCTGTGAAGACGTTCTCCATGTGGCGGAGATGTTCTCAAATGGTATGCTACCGTATGTCTCTTTCCAAATCCGTGTTCTAGGACTTCATGTTGGTAGCTGGAAAGCAGCCATGGCTGTAGCATGTGCAAATACTTTTGAAACTGAGATTAGTATTGGTAGTAATCAGGTCTTTCATTCTCCCTCAGAGGGCTGGATGTTAAATATTTGCCATCATATCATGCTCCCCTCCTAACATAGATTTTGGCAGTATTAATTGGCATAAAATACCACACTCCTAACAAGTCTGTTTCTCAGGGCACCTGTAGTGCTGTCAATAGCAGGGTTGACAGGAACAGACAGGGAAGACTTCACTTATCTCAGGTTCCAACACAGCTGCATGTTTGAAGAGTTTTAAAAATATATCAAAATAGCATGTTATATAAACGGTTAAAGCAGGATTAGGATTTCAACTTAACGCAATATTTGGCAATGTATATTTAATGTTAATGTTGAAAAATATTTATGGAGTACGACTTACATACCAGGCACTAGGTATATATATCTGCATAGAGGCTACATTGGTAAACAAAATAGTGTTAAGAGGAAAAATAAAGCAGGCAAGGGGGATAAGAAGTGGTGACAGATGGTTTGAGGTGGATTACAAATTTAAAGAGAATGCCCAGAAAATTTCTCACTTAAGAGTAACTTTTGAACAACGACTTGAAAGAGCTGAGGGAAGGATCTGTTGGTATGAGGGAGAGAGGTGGAAGAGGAGAGAAGGTTTCAGCAAGAGTGTGCAACAAGTGCCAACATCTAAGATGGAAGCAGGCCAAGATGTTCTAGCAACAAGGGGGCCAGTGGCTGGAGCAGAGTGAAGAAGAGAGTTGTGAGACGGTGGAGGTGCCAGTGATGGAAGATTGTATGAGGAATGTGGGTCATTGAAAGGATTAGGGCTTCTCCTCCTTTCTCTGAGTTTGGAAACATTTGGAAAGTTGTAAGCAGAAAAGTAACTTAGTCTGGCTTCAAGTTTAAAAGAATTACTGGGAAATGGAGAAGGATGGGATAGATAAAATAAGATTGGCACACTGTTGATGACTGTTGAAGGCTGGTGATGGATACATGGCAATTTATTATATTCTTCTCTGTATTTTGTGCATGTTTGAAAATTAAAAATAAAACCAGAAAAGCGTTGTATGTTTAAAACAGACTCTAGAAAATGATGCTTGCAAGGAGATCAGTGAGAGGCTATTGAAATTTTCCTGGTGAGAAATGGCCATGTCTTGGATCAAATCAGAGGAAGTAATGAGAATTCAAACAGAGCCAGATTTGGAGCACATTCTAAAGATAAAACCAATCGTGCTAACTGAAAAAAAATAAATGTGTTTAAAATCTGTTTTTATTTTTTCCCAACTTCATTGCATTGTTGATTATTTATTTCTGTATCTTTTACCCCCAGCTTTTCACACTATTGAGAAAAAACATGGTGGTAATTAAATAGGTTTTAAAAAACAAAATATTTGTCTTGGTGCTTTTATTTTTACTTACATGGGGCTTATTTAACCTTTAGCAATGTGACTGTAATTAAAGGTGTTTTATGCACTTGGCAGGAGATGAGTCTCTCTCCTGTCCAGGTTTATGAATTCCAATCACCGGGGTCTCATTTAAACCAAGAATCTCAGGCTGTCGTTATTCTTGAGAGAGAATCAGTGTCTCACTCAGCATTTCTCTGTGTTAAAATAATGCCATCTGTTGTTAGCCAAGTTGTAACTAGAGTCTCACCTGCACAGAGGGATGTTTGTTGGGTTTTGCCATAAATTATGCCCACTCCAGCTTGTGTTTCAGCTTTCTAAAGGAGGACAGGCTGTTTTCAGATGTTGACTGAGCTGAATTAGGTCTATGGAAAAAACTAAAATGCATTTTCCTGTATCAAAAAATAGCCAATTCATTAGACAGTTTTCTTTCCCTAAAATATTATTTGCCTGGGTAAACTTTGAAGGGGCAAGTTTCAAGATATTCACACTAGAAGCAGAACATAGATGTTATGTCCTGTATATTCTCAGGATGAAAAGTAGCATGATGGAAAACTAAGGTCATATGGAACGTGTTGGAGAAATCCATAATAAAAATGCTTAAATGTTAGAAAGAAAGGTAAAATCTTAAGAAAGAAAGAGAAATTATGGGCAAAACAAAGACAACAATAACTGAAGAAGTGACTGCAAGTCACACGTGTTAAGTATAGAAATTAATTTCTTTGACTGCCCTGGAAAATTGAGTGGAGGGAATTATTTGTCTTAGTAACCTAAGGGCTTTGGTCTTAATGACAAGTATGGGGTAGACAGTTGGAACTGAGATGTCTGAACAAAGCTGGATTGTTCCCAGAGAGAAGCGGGGAAATAGAAATTTATTCTCCATCACAAAGTGATGACAAGGGTGCTTGTCTGTCTCTGTTTGAACTCTCGCTAGAAAAAGAAAGTTTGCCCTAAAATATAGAATTCCACAGCTTGTGGATCCACCAGGTTTAGGAATGATTTTACAACACCCACGTAGATCCAGAATCCTGAAGATGAGAAATTAACACAATGATCAGTTATAGGGAGGTGATACTACCAGAATGCTTTTTAGGAAGCAAACATATAACCCATAAAGAGAGGGGCTTCAGGAACTCAGTCCGGGGGGATATTCATCTCCTTTCACTCACCAGAACATGAGTTCACAGTACAAAATCACAAAGGATATGCACAATAGTTTGCTATGATTGAGAGTCAGGCATAAGAGACTTCAGAGCTCTGAGATCTTCAGATAACAAAGCAGCAATCATAAAGAGCATAAGATATCAATGCGAAAACTTATCAAAGAACTTTAAAAGGTAATTGATACCCTTAAACAAAGAACTAGATACTGAGAAAAAATAAAACAATGGAAAGATTTGAAAAAGAAACAGATAACACTTTTAGAAAAGAAAAATATAGTCACTGGAAAAGAAAAACAAATGGAAATGTACTATAGAAAGTGAGGACAAGTTATGAGACACGGAGTATACAATCAGCATTAGAATGAGAAGGAATGGGATAGGTAACATTGAAAGACACACTTGCTGAGAATGTTCCAGAGTTGATTACAAACATAAATTTTCAAATTCTGTATGCTCAATTTTCTGAGCAACATAAATGGCTCTAATATATGTGAGATATTACAGAATGAATATCTAGAATCCCAATGAGAATGAAAAATTCTAGCAATGACAAAAAGATCAGGAAATTTTATCTAAAAACGAATGCTAAACTTACCACAGTCTTCTAACAACAATAGAGACCAGAATATAGTGGAATAAGATCATCAAAATGCTTATGGAAAAATAATCAACTTCAAAATCATTACCTATGTAAACTACATATAAATTGTATTTACAAATTATATATATATATATATTTATTTATTTATAAGAATAATGGTGAATCCAAGATGAAACAGTGGAGTGTAAGAAGCAAGGTGGGCTTTCATTATATTATTTCCTGTTTGTTTGAAATATTCAATATCAAATTAAATTTAAATTTTAACAAAGTGAAAAATTTTCTCTGATTACTTTAAACCAGAGAAGAAAGGGGAGGTCAATTTACTGGAAGATATTTGGGTATTTCATCGGACAGTTCAATAAAACAGGGGAAGGGAAGGAAACTGGACATTTCCAGAGACTGCAGCAGCAGGAGTCAAGATTTCTCTGTCCACGTGTGACTCAGCTCCACAATTCTTCTTCCCTTTTTCCATTTGCTCAAATTTTTCAGGTGACTCTGTATCAATTGTTAATGATTGGGGACTCATGTGAATTGAGTCTCATTTCCATAAAAGAGAAAAGCATTGTGAACCAATCCTTCACTCCATGAATTTTCTATTAAATTCTACCTTTTATTTCTTCTCCTTCATTTAAAGATGCCCTTACTTAATGAGATCCACTCCCATATACTGCTGCAAAGACTCGTTCTACTTCTATAATGGGAAAGAATCCTGTATGATAACTGGATGCCAAATTCAGATTTGATACCAGGGGATCACTGTTGTCCACATACGGGCTCTGTGGACAATAAGGATTCCTACAGTACTCTGGTCTTGATCAGATTCTGACATGATATTTACCGCTTATTTCACAGAGGGTCATTGATACAACATTCAGTTTGTTTACATTAAGCCCTTTTCATGTGTCAGGCATTGTAATCAATATTTAATGTAGATTAATGGACAAAACATTATGTTTTTGTGGAAGGGAAAAGCAATAAACAATTTTTAATAAATTATCATAGGTAAAATACATTAGAATTCAGTAATACTTGGAAAAATAGAATAGGATAATGGGTCTTAGAAATGCATGGAGAGAGAGGGGCAGCTTCCATTTTATTTCAGGTCATCAAGGCAGGTTCATTGCCAAAGTGACATTTATGCAAAAATATGAGGGCAGCAAGGATATTTGATACATGCCATCTGAGTGAAGACTGTTGCAAGCACAGGGACAGCCAGTGCAACCATCCTAAGGTGAGAGGGTGGCTAGAGCAAAGTGACTAAATTGGAGAGTAAGGTTAGAGAGGCTATGGGGATTCGGGTCAAAGTGTCACACGCAAGCCATTTTAAGGATGTTGGCTTTTACTCTGTGTGAGAGGACGAACCTTGGTAGGTGTTATAAGTTGAATTGTGTCTCCTCAAAATTCCTATCTTGAAGTACTAACCTTTAATACCTCAGAATGTGACCTTATTTGGAAAAAAGGTCATTGAAGATGTAATTAGTTAAGTTAGGATAAGATCATTAGGGTGGGCACTAATCCAATATGACCAATGTCCTTATAAAAAGGGGAAACTGAGAGACAGAAACACATACAAGGAGAACTCCATGTGAAGATGAAGGCAGAGGTTGGGGTGATGTTTCTCAAGCAAATGAACGTCAAATATTGCCAGAAAACCACCAGAAGCTAGGAGAAAAGCATGGAACAGATCCTCTCTCAGAGCCTGCAGAAGGAACCAACTCTGCTGACATTTTGATTTTGGATGTCTAGCTGCCAGAACCACAGGACACAAACATATGTTGTTTAAGCCACCCAGTTAGTGGAATTCTGTTATAGCAGCCCTAGAAAACTAATATGGTAAACAGTGAGCAAAGGAGTGAAATGTACCCACTTAAGTTTTAAAAAGGTCACTGACTATTATGTTGGGTAGGAGAGGCAAGGATGGAAGCAAGGCAACCAGTTAGCAAGCTCTTGCGTTAATATCAACAAGAAATCTTAGGAACTCAGAGTAAGGTTGAAATGTTCAAGAGTGTTCAGATTCTGGATCTATTTTGAAAGTATAGCCGAAAGGATTTCTTGGTGGGTTGGATGCGGGTTGTGAAGAGAGAAAGAAGTCAAGGATAACTCTGAGGTTTGTGGCCTGCACAACTGGAGGGAGAGAGGTGCCATGTACTGAGATGTAGTGGCAGAGCTAAGACTGAAATCAGTTTCTCAGTTTCTCCTGACTCCCGGAATAATACCCTTGCCCTTGGAACTACTACTGGGAAGATATGTCAATGTTTATATCATTCTCTTAATATTTAATCATATATTACTGTTCTCTTCCATTTGTCAGCATCCTTGGGAAAACCCATGCTTCTGAATGTTCTTCACATTTTCTTGATTATAACTATTCTGTGCTGGATAACTTTTTTTTGGCAGCTCTCTATTCTGGACAAGTATCAGGAATATAATCTACAAAAGAATAATAAATGACTCTGTGAAATAGCTGAAATTCCATGACTTGTGTGGAGAGGTACCCAGAGAAGAGTTTGCACCTTCCATGACACGTTGTGGTAGACTCACCTCTTGCTATTGCCACTATCGATCCTTAACAAAGAAATCACCTTTACTTTGAAGTCCTGAAAGAATGACCATAATTGCTCCATTATCCCTTGAAAAAACATAGAAAGACTCTTCATGAAGCAGCACATAGGGGAAATTATTTCACAGAAGTTATACAAAAGTTAACTTTCTCTAGGTGGGTTCCAATAACACTATATAAAAGCTTCAATCTCAGTGTCTTCAGCAGAGGGATCTTCCACAAGGGACTATGAGATGGCCATCAAAATAAAATGGTGAAGGGCTGGCCCAGTGGTGTAGTGGTTAAGTTTGAGTGTTTTGCTTTGGTGGCCTGGGGGTTGTGGGCCTGGATCCAGGGCATTGGTCTACACACCATTCATCAAACCATGCTGTGGTGGCATCCCACAAAATCACCTTCTACAAAATAGAAGAAGACTGATAGGGATATCAGCTCAGTGACAATCTTCCTTAAGCATAAAGAGGAAGATTGGCAACAGATGTTAGCTCAGGGCCAATCTTCCTCACCAAAAAAAAAAAAAAGAAGAAGAAGAAGAAGAAGAGGAAGAAAGAAAAAAACCAAAGTGGTGAAATAGGTGAAGGGAGACAAAATGTACAAACTTCCAGTTATAAAATAAATAAGTCATAGGATGTAATGTACAGCGTGGTGACTATAGTTAAAAATACTGTATTGTATATTTGAAAGTTGCTAAGAGAGTAGATCTTAAAAGTTCTCATCACAAGAAAAAAAATTCTGTAACTCTCTATGGTGACAATGTTAACTAGTCATATTGTGGTGCTCGTTCCATAATATATGGAAAAATCAAATTATTGTGTTGTATATCTGAAACTAATATAATATATGTCAATTATACCTCAATTAAAAAATTGTGACCAGAAAATTTATAAATGATACTGACTTTTTGGCAGTGGTGTTGATGTCATACTTGAATTCACTGGGAGTACTTTGAAGTTATTGAGGAATCCTTGAAACTAAGACACCAGGTTGCACGTACAGGACTTGCTGAATAAGAAGAATTGGTGCTCAGAGTCACTCTCAACATCCTTTTAGAGCAGTATCTTCCTGTATTGCAGTCTTGAAAGCTAAAATGAATGTTTCCCAGACTCCCTTAGACCTGCAGCTCTGAATGGGAATTTGTTTCTACAAATGAGATGAACTCACATGAAATCAGAAATGGAAGAGAAACCATCCTGTGGCTGCTTTGGCTACTGCTGTTGAAAGCCGGGTTCTGCAAGACTGGGTGTTTCTTCAGCAGCGTTCTGGTTACTAACTTTGTGGGCATAGAAGGATGATTTTTAGCAGCATTGGCGGTGGCAGTGAGAGCAACAACAACAATGGCTATGACAGTGTGTTTTAGAAGTCAGTAGTCCTAGTCGCTCTCTGCTGTCCCCCTTCTAGATCCCTTAGTAAGCCAGTTTGTTGATAGGGTTTTGGCAGCGCAGTCTAGATCTTACCCCTCTACTCATGTCTTGGAATTTGTAAACATTTATTTCCATGTAAATCTCTTCCTACTTTAAAATATCAAGAAGCTTGAGTCATGAAAGTTTTGAAAAAACGCAGGGACCATACCTGTCGCCTTCCAACTTGGACACACAGAAGACATTCAACTGATACCTGGGCTCCAGAGAGTGAGTGGACCCGAGCTCTGGAGTGCTGGAATTAACCAGTGTCTTGCATCCTGACTGTACACACCCCAAGGCTTTTGTGTCGGGGAAAGGCTTGCACATTTCAATTATATATTGTTTACTCAAAACCTGGAGTGATTCCTGACCTCAGAAGCTAAATAAATAAAATAAAAATACTCTCCCTCAGTGCTAAAAGTAGGCAAAAGACAGGAATTATTTCAACAAGAGACCTCACTCTATATTCCTCCTTCTCACCTCGAATAGAGCTATAAATTTGCCTTATTATTCAGACCTTCTTTTTTTCCTAATAAGTTGTCACCTTCATTCCTACAGAAAAGATGAAGAATGGGAAAAAGAGCCCAGCTGTGTGCTTGTTTTTCAGAGGTAATCAATGTGTCAAATGAATAAACAAAAATAAGAAACTATGGGCTCCAGATATGTCACATTGATTAAAAATGGCAGTCTCTCAAAAAACACTGTAAAGTTAAATTTCCATCTAATTATTTCCACTAGTAAGACTTGTGATACTCTAAAGAATATAATTCTGCTTAGTAATTTTTATCTTATATTTTAACGCGTATTTATCAATTAACACATTTCCCTGAGGCAGTTTAAAGAAAGATGCAGTTGACAACACTCACTTCATTTTATATCAAGCTCAAATAAAAATACAACAAAGTTTGGATGCCTGTGCCATATTCTTTCCAAACACTAGCAATTTACACTTTTCCCATAAATAATCACTTCTTGTTTGTAAAATCAATAATAAAAATGTGTATTCTTTGGGGCTGGCCCCGTGGCCGAGTGGTTAAGTTCGCGCTCTCCACTGCAGGCGGCCCAGTGTTTCTTGGTTCGAATCCTGGGCGCGGACATGGCACTGCTCATCAGACCATGCTGAGTCAGCGTCCCACATGCCACAACTAGAAGGACCCACAACAAAGCATATACAACTATATACCGGGGGGCTTTGGGGAGAAAAAGGAAAAAATAAAATCTAAAAAAAAAAAAATGTGTGTTCTTTCAAATATGAGTTTTGAGATTAAATATTCAGACTACAATAAGATTAAGTCATTGAATTAAATCTGTAAACAGAAAATCTTTAATGAGAAAGTGAAGGAAAGGAGATGTTTTCAATAATCTGGAAGTTATTTTACTGAAACAGATTTTTTTTCCAAAATAACAATATATAAATGTCTCAATCAATCACTATGTCTGATTATTCCATAGGAGAGATATTAATATGAGGAAGATATTGAATAGTACTGATTGAAATAGTATTAATACTAAGTACTCATTCTCTTAAGACTGGCAGTAGTACCTGAAGTTTGTATATAAAAAGAGAAAGCAGTATGATGAGGTAGGAAAGAAGTGCTGGGAATCAGCAGGTTGACATTTGTGTAGATTTCCATGTGCATTGTTTCAACTGATCCACACCACAATCTTTTGTAGTCCATATATTTTTTATTCTTCTTATTTTGAATTCCTAAAGCTGAGCTATGGAGAGGACTACCAGATCATTCATGCTCCAGATCAAAAAATAGTCAAGCAAGAATGTAAGCACAAGTTTCATATTTCCAAAGCAATGCTCTTTCCCGTGCATTATAATGGGTTTTATTCTCAGCTTTATCGCTAACTAGCTGTTTAATTTGGGTCCCAGTGTTTAATTTCTCGAAGACCGAGGTTCTTCATGCATGAGATTGGTGGTGAGAGTCCATGAGGAAAGAGATTGATATGTTTTTATGATTTTGGATTGCAAACAAAATTTAAAGATCAGGAAAACTTCCTTGTCCATAATACAGCCTGAGAAACAGCCAATTCCACGTAACTTGCTTGTCTAGACTCTGACAGAGTGGAGCAGAGAAAGGTAAACAAGATGGCACCTCAACAAAGCAGAATGGGATGAATACTTGCCAGGGGCAACCAGGAATGGACTAGATGCAGGGGCACAGCAAACCATTGTAACCTCAAGTCATTAATCTGATCAGAAACTGGATCAAAGAAGTTGTCCATCCCTGGCCTTTTTTATAAATGGTTATGTCTGTGGGAAAATAAAGACTAAAAAAATGGAAGGAAATATCATTATTTTGAGTATTCAATGTATTTCTCGCAAAACAACACACTGTAGAATCCAAAAGAAAATGTTAGGAAAGAGTTTGTCATACTCTAAAGAATGCAGAAATGTTTGCTTTCTCTGAAAGAGAAAGAGCAGCTCTAAGGGATTCACTCAAAAATTATATGCAATGTTAAATAATTGAGATAAGTTGGAAAATTGCAAAATACATATGCAAATTCAATAGCTTTCTAATTGAGAAATGTTTTAAAGCAAGGAGGAAAGTATCTTTGTTACAGGATTAATAAAATTTTAAAGCTCTAAAAATTAATGTTTCAATACACTCCTTTTATTTTTTACAGCACAAAGACTCTAAAATAATGGAGAATGCACATATTAGATACATATATATGTACATATAAAATCAGTGCTAAGATTTAAGGTTAGATACAATTCTTATGCCATTACATTGATAATTTCACTCAGATATTGCGAGATTGATTGCCTACTGTAAAATGGCAGGTTAGCCTTAAATTTAGAGTTTAAGGGGAATAGATCATCAAAGCAGTAAGAAAAAGCAAAACAGCAAAAAACTCTCGATGTTCGGAACTACGTCAAGGAATAAGCAGCAACAGGAAATTTTCCTCTAAAACCAGTCATGTTATGATTCCTTGCCATGCTTTAGGCAGTGTGGTAAGTACCCTATGGGGCTTATCTCATTTAATTTTCAGAACCTGAAGTTAGTACATTTATTTTCTTCGATTCACAGATGAAGAAACTGAGGATGAGTGATATGTGAAGCTAAATCCACACAATCTGACAGATAAAATATCAAGTTGTAACGGGGAGACATAAACAAATTTATCAGTTAGTGTTCCAGCCATAGGGTAATTGCAGAGCAATTGATGAAATCTTTTTTTTTTTAATTACAATAATATGAGCAGATAGAAAGCAACCAACCCAGGATAATGAAGCACCTTGGCAGCTAGCACCACAAAAGGTCTTTTCACTCATCAGCCTAAGAGAGTGGGAGAAGAAAGCATTTACCAGTCCCCTGAGAAAGCAGCTGCAGAAGTGTCCTACAGGAGTGATTCCATTGGAAAATGTATACAGTCACCTCTTGGACACCTGTAAGGGAGGGAGCCAGCAGAAAAATTACCCCGTCCTTACTCTCCTTCCACTCTCTGTATTGTTGCTGATGGCTTTCTTTGCACAAATCTCAGAGGAAAACAAAAAGTAAACAAATATTTTGATTCAGATCATAAAGATTAGCCTCATGGAGCATAGAAAAGAGTGGAGAAGGGTGTAGAATGAATACAGAGAGGAAAATGGAAACTATCCATCTCAACAACTTTTTGTATAACATAAAACAAGAAAAAAAATCTCCAGAGAGATGAGAAGATTCAGCAAATCAAAATAAAGATTAAGAGCAAATGCTCTTAAAAAGTGAAGTAAAGCATGGAAACTACAGGAGAAAACTCTGGGAAAGGACATAGAATTTGAGTATGCGTAAATAGGGACTTGTAATCATTAATCTATGTATTTGTATTTTTCAATATTATACTATGAGTGTGTGTTTATATTTTACCTTTGCATTTAAAACTGAAGCTAACAACCACAAAGCTTCATTAATGCATGTTGCTCTCACAATTACAGGGCAGAGTTCAGTTCCTCAGACCTGAGCCCTCACTTAGGATATTGTAACACTCTGGGCAGCAGGATGAGCATACCAGATACACTGCAGGAAGCCAAAGATCAAGAGTGAATCAGAATGACAGACTACCAAGCACAGTAGGAAGTAAATGCAGTAGGAACCAAATATGTAGGAGTACCAATCAAGATATGGACATGGCAAATTATTAGTAGGATAACAATAAAGAATGAGAGAAATTCCAAATAAAATGGAGGGAGGAGGTCCCTAAGTAATTGCCTTGGTTTAAGCTTAGTATAAGCTACTTACGTTTTTTTTTTAATTAAGGTAACATTGGTTTATAATATTAAAGAAATTTCAGGTGTATGTCATCATAATTCGATTTCTGTGTAGGTTACATTATGTTCACCACTCAAAGACTAATTACCATCCATCACCATGAACATGTGCCTAATTACCCCTTTCACCCTCCTCCCTGCCCCTCCTCCCTCTGGTAGCCACCAATCCAGTCTCAGTCTCCATGTGTTTGTTTGTCGTTTTTATCTTCTATTTATGAGTGGAATCATACAGTATTTGACTTTCCCCCTCTGACTTATTTTTCTTGGCGTAATACTCTAAAGGTCTGACCATATTGTCTCAACTGACAAGGTTTCATTCTTTTTTATGACTGAATAATATTCCATCATGTATATATAGCACATCTTTATCCATTCATCCTTTGATGGGTACCTAGGTTGCCTCCAAGTCTTGGCTATTGTGAATAATGCTGCAATGAACATAGGGGTGCATGTATCTTTATGCTAATATTAGTATTTTCATCTTCTTTGGATAAATACCCAGCAGTAGAATAGCTGGATCATATGGTGGTTCTATTGTTAATTTTTTGAGGAATCTCCATACTGTTTTCCATAGTGGCTGCACCAGTTTGCACTCCCATCAGTGGTATATGAGAGCTCCCTTTTCCCCACATCCTCTCCAACACATGTTATTTCTTGTCTTGTTAATCATAGGCATTCTGAGGGGCGTGAGATGATATCTCATTGTAGTTCTGATTTTCATTTCCTTAATTAGTGATGCTTAATATCTTTTCATGTGCTTATTGGCCATCTGTATATCTTCTTTAGAAAAATGTCTGGTCTGAGATTTGCCCATTTTTTAATTGGGTTCTTAGGGTTTTTTTGTTGAGATGTATGAGTTCTTTATATATTTTGGATATTAAGCCCTTATCAGATATGTGGTTTGCAAATATCTTCTCCTAATTGTTAAGTTGTCTTTTCATTTTGTTGATGGTTTCATTTGCTGTGTAGAAGCTTTTTAGTTTGGTGTAGTCCCATCAACACAGTCCTGCCCCATACCCATGTTCCAACCCACGAAGTGGATCTACTCACTCTGCTGCAGAGGTCCCACACATGCAGCCTATCCAGGCCTACAAGTTGCCTGAGGGCTTGCTGCTGGGTGGGGCCATTCCCTAGGGTGGGCTGCCTACCCTGGCTGAGCTGGATTAAATGAGTGTTCTAGTGGGTTGGGCAGACCCTGGTGCTAACAGGTCAGGGAATGTACTCCAATGGCATCTCCCAGTGTCTGTGTCAGCATGCCTGTAATAGGTCACAGTAATGGCTTCCACCAATGTCTCAGTCCCTGGGGAGGTGGCCCCAGCCTGGGGAGATCTCACCTCTCACCAAAACGTACCCAGAGCATATCAAGTGAGTATCTTTTCACCAAAGGACTATGCACCTTTCTTTCTGGTGATGAATTTGTATGTGGCCACTTAAGAGCAGGCTTTTCTTCCTCTTATGTTTGATAGCTTTTCTAGGGATAGTCCCTTCTGTCCTTAATAGCCAGCAAAGACAGATATTTTGACCCTTGTCTCAGTTTCACTGAGTACAAAAGCTGCTTGTTGTGCCAAAGCTCTCCTACTCAGATCCCCTGCTCCTCCAGGGAATGCTTCACACCTTAAGGTTATTCCAAGCCATGAAGCCCTGCAGCTAGAATGTGGCTTTTTCCTCTCCAGAAAGCAATTTCAGCCTTCTCCACCCGAGTCAGAACTGTCCCTTGTTGTGGGGGTTCTTTTTACCCAGATTTCACATCTCTCTGAGGAGTAATTTTTCCAAGTGTAGTTGTAAGTTTGTTGTGTCTGTGGAAGAAGGTGAATTCAGAGTCCTCTTACACTGTCATCTTGACACCAGATAGTTTCTCACTTATTATAAGCTACTCATCTTTATGGACAAGCAGTTCATTATTAAAATTTTCAGGATTACATGGACAGCTTCCATGTTAGTTATACAAAGGCCACTACATTGCTTTCTTTACATTTTGACTGTTATCTATTCAGAAGATTCAAATGGGTAAGAGTGAGGCAATGTTTTATAAGAAACACATAATCCAAATCAATCTGTGACCACATTTTTCTGAAACGAATTCTAATTTGATGCTCATTCTGCCCAGAACAGTGCTTGACACATAAGCAAGCATTTAATAAATATTTTTGAATTAGTCATAAAATATACAAATGGCCCCCAGGTTAGGAGAAGAGTACTGAAGTGACTTGAATTAAATACAGTACAATCTCAAGAATTTGGTTATTCCTAAAATGAGTCCTGGCCATAGATCTGAAGAGGAGACAACATATTTGAAACTCTCATTGTGACATTCTGATTATCCAATTAATCTGAAGACTGATTTATCAGATTTTTTAATAAGAAAGTTCCTAAGGAAATTAACTATATTGTTGTTTCTTTTGCTCCTTATCCTCTTTAATAAAGAGCTATAAATGTTACAGAATAAAGAGTTAGTAGTCCACAGGTAATAGTAAACCCCGTTCCTCCTGACTCTCATAATTAGATCCCGGTGAATGCCAAATCCCTTCCATGCCTGAGGCCCTTAAGTTTCATGCTCCGTTGAGCTCCTTGAGACTGCACATTATTAAACTTCATCTTTGCCAGTCACCTGCAACAGTAACTTGTAGGCAATCCACGGATGAGTTGTGAGAGCCCATCTCTCTACCCAGATAATAATGCTTATTGCCGTTCCCCGTGAACATAAAGGAGATGTCTCTGTTGTGGTATCTTAATAGATCCTGTGGTTCCCAGACATTTTGGTAACTGTTTGATATAATTATTGTGTCTCATAAAAAATAAATTTTATACAGTAACACTCCAGCCTGCTGTGCTGCTTCTCTTCAGAATAACTTATGGCTACTAGATTCCCCTGTACAATATTGGTCCACAGCAGTAATAAAGTTGTCATCAAGAGGTGATGATAGACCACTTTGCATTGTGATAACTGCCTTTTTGTGTTATAACTGGTTGCAACTTTATGAGGTCTTCATAAATGTGATCAATTGCAATAATAAAGTTGTGAGGCATTTGTGGCAGCTTATTTTTCTCTGCCTCCAAACAGGAGCTGCCTTGCTTGTTGGTCTAATGTCTGTGATTGTATCATTGACTGCCATAGAGCTCTGGGCTATGAAAGAAACAACCTAATTAGCTTCCAGGGCTGCTTCCTGGCTTCCAGGCACTTCTAGTAATTTATTCCTGTAACTGTAAACCTATCAAGTTCAAGCAATAGAGGGATAACTTTTATGTCGTACATAAACAAAGAGAGGCAAGTCAAACATTCCATACAGGGTCATTTTTCATTTTTCTTTCCAATATTAGGAAGCTATGGGTCACATTTTGTTACTCTAGTGATTGACTTAAAATTATTATCTGCTTTTCATTGTATGAATAACAAACAATAATATGTCCATTTACTTAAAAATACTAGAAAAATATATAGTCCTAAAAATGGTAAAGACGACAATAAAGATAGCTCCATGAAAAGGTATGGATCTACAACAATTACCTGAAGAAATGTAGTCTAATTATTATTTAAACAGCTAATTCTCATGTTATTTGAAGTGCTGCGTATGACAAATAAGGTGGAAATATCCCTACCATATTTTCACAGTTGCCTGTACCCTAGTCCCCAAGCGTGAAACCCATAGTACAATAAAAGACTCAAAGACCAATACCACTTTTTGGACTATTTGAGTTAATTCTTTAAAATGTATTTTTCTTTCCTAAAAATTATATAGATGGTTTCTTTCTTCTCTTCCCCTGAAATCCTTTAGCATAAACCCAGTTCATACACTGATAAAGTAGAAAAGTGAGTTACATTTAAGCCAGATTATTTACACTGACTCATTTAGAAATAAATTAATTGATAAATATTTTTTAAAATAACTGAACACACTCATTTGAATAGTATCTGAAATTAAATTTTTAATCAATATTTAAATACAAAAGTTAACATATTTTATACAGTCATGTAGTTCAAGTTTTTATACAAAATGTTACATACAGTGTAATTAATTAATTTTGTTAATTATTGCATGTAGTAAGCTGCAGTTTAATTAAACAATTAGATTCTAAATTAGGGAAGGGTCAATATACATGCATTTTGGATAGGTTTTCATTGATCAAGAGAAATATTAGTAATCCACAAAATATCTATATTGATAAAATACTTTGTTCTTATAGTATATAATGTAGAAATAAATTTAAGCAAACTAAATATTATGCTTTCAAACATACACATATTTTATGCCTTCTGACTTACTGAATGATTTTGACAGGAAGTCACAAAATTAATAAACAATTTAACCCCTCAAAAAACCAACAAAATTTTGATTTATTTTGTTTTCATTAAGCATCCAATTGATTAAGATAAGGACAGTAAAAAAAAAAAAAGCTCCTCTTTTTAATTAGATATATTCAATATGTCAGTTGTCTCCAGATTACTATCCTATGACCTCCCAAGTAGTTCTCTGACCTTTTGTGGAAAGACTGATACTACATGGCTGCAAGATTAGGCCAGAAATCCTGAAATTTCTTAATATTTATATAAAGTATACAAACTCTACCTGAAATTATATGAACTATTTAATTTCCGGCATGTCTATTGTGGAATGTAAAAATGATGTCTAAGAACCTGTGCTGTTTTCATACCATACAGCAATCTTCAGTGGTTAAAAAAAAAAAAAAGGAACAGTGTAAACTAGTTTCTAAAGTAAACAAAGGCCTGGGTTCAAATCCTATCTCAGCTCCTTACTCCCTGGGTGCAGGTTGCAAGAAGAAAGATTGGGGCATGAATTAAGGAACAACTTTCTGATAGTTCCAATTAATTAAAAAGAGAATGGAGTGCTTTGGGAAGCAATAAGTTTTCCATCACCAAAGGTGCGTAATGAATGTCTGAATAATCACACATAAAAGCTGTTGAAGCAAGAATAAAAGCATCAACACGTGGCTGGAAGTGATTCCCTCTGTCTCATGGAGATTCTCTGATGCTTAGAGACAAAGATTTCCCCCCACCTACCCTTTAATCATTTCTCTTTCCTCACATTTCCATCTCATGCACTCTACATCCTGACCTCTTGCTATTCCAAATTATCAAATTGTTTTATATAGATCATAACTCTAGAGGTGGAGGGCAAGTGTGGGATAGTGAAAAATTACTGCTTTTTACATCATTTTTATGAAATATGGACTTTCACAATCACTGTCAAAAGAGAACTTAGCAATACTTAATTCTTGCTTTAATTATCTCTATAGATTATGCTCCTTCACAAGCTCTACAAGTTCAAGGATGCAGATAATTTGGAGACTATCCAGGAAGAAGCAGTGAAAATGATTAAGATGCTGGGGAGTTGGCTCTGTTATTAAGAGAAAAAATCAGATAGACTGAGTGATGGCAGTATGTGTTTTTAAGTAAAACTTAAATGCATGCATAAGGTATATAGTTACTTTTTTCTTAATATCCCATGAAGACAAAGAAAGATGGGATTAAATTGATTCAAAATTGTGAGTATATACTCATTTTAAAAATCTGACATAAAAGTTAGACATTAGAAAAAACAAACTAGAAAAGTACTTTCCTTCATTTAAAAAGAAAGGATTTCTTTCAACAGCATATGTATCTTTAACTGCTTGACAAAGATATTGGAGGCAGTGAAAATTAACATTTTAGGAGCTTCTTCCAAGTGAAAAGCAATTAAAAGCAAAGAATAAAAAATCTCCTTTGAAATTTTCATTTAAACCTATGAACATATTACTCAATAACTTAACATGACCGTGTAGAATGGTGTGTTCTGTGTTTTGAACCTGTGTTCATCCAAACGGACATTGAATGTGCTCATGGGCTTGTGAGTAAACACAGATAAATGGGAACAGATGGCAAAAGTGACACCCATGATCACATTCCAGTCTAAGGATATGTTTTCTTCCTTCCACAAATTGCTGACCCACACATGACTTTACATTTAAATTGTGTTAAAATTTAGAAATTTGAAAATTTCACATTAAAGAATAGGATTCTGTCTTCTCTGGGGAAAAAAACACCTATAAGATAAGAAGACTGTGAGTCTGTATCCTCACATGGAAAGGAGTAGATGGAGTTGTATGATAGTATTTACCCTTTGAGATGTCACATGTGTTTTTGTTCATCACAATTTATCCTTTCCCTATTGTTGAATAGATTTCTATTGTATATCAAAGTCCATGTGAGTCATCATTCATCATCTTAGGGGAGTTCTATTTTGCTAATTTGTCTATGTGTCCTCTGAATTCATTTACTGAAATTCCTGACATAGCACATTTTGTCCTTTCACATAGCCCATAAGGGAATTCAGCAACAATTCCATCTGTCCTGGGCATAAGTGGGGAAGTTCTTGTCATTAGATATTTACTTGTGAATGAAAAAAAAAATCCAAAATGTCAGTTGAAATATATTGGCATTTGAAGTTGGAGAAGATTAAGATATTACTATATGGCTAGAACCTGAGAAATCATTATGGATTAATTATCACATTGGCTTTTTGTCATTGGTCATTCAAAGGTCATACAGCAACTAGGACAAACCATGTTGCGTGTCTTCCCTCTTATGTTTCTATTATTGCTTTCCTCTGATTTCAATTTACTGAATAAATAACATTAGAAAATTCAGACAGAATAAGAATATAAAAAGAAAGAAAACTGCCAAACATCTTGTTTTTCTTTCCTGTATTCTTCAATAGTGTTCATATTTTAATACTTGTAATGTAGGCATAATTTTCATTTGCATTATCCATATTTTTAAAACCTACCATTCTTTCAACTCTTAATTAACAAATTTCTAATGGGCAATTACTATGTCACATCATCTTCTAGGTACTGAGCATAAAAGCATGAATAAATCACTCTGTCCTCATCCAATTTGCATTCTACCAGGCAAGACACACAATGAGCAAGACAGATAAGTCAATTACATCATACATTAGATAGTTTTAAGTGAGGAGAGAAAAAAATTAAAGGATTATATAAAAAATAAGAACAAGAATTTAAATTTTACAAAAGCTAGGCAGGAAATAAGCCAACTTTTAATGTGCAACTAACTGTTGAATCAAGATATTACAACTCACGTTTGGGGATGCTCATGTAAACAAACTTACTGGGCTGCCAGTTGAATGAAAGTGTATCATATACAATTGTGTATAGTACATCATATTTGATGATAATAATAAAGGACTAGATCATGGTTTAGGTATTTACTATACTATACTTTTCATCATTATTTTAGAGTGTACTCTTTCTACTTGAAAAAAAATAGTTTACTGTAAAGTGGTGTGCTGTGTCATGCTGGTAGCATGCTCATACATCTCATGTTTCCCACATCTCTTGATTGCACCATTTTATCTTATGCTTGATGGAATCTCATGTTGTTTTATTCATCATGGCCCCTAAACATGCAAAATATACTGGTAACATTGCCAGTAAGAGGCCACATCAAGTGATTGACTTGAAAACAAAATTAAAAGTGATTAAGGGGGCTGGCCCAGTGGCGTAGCAGTGAAGTTTGTGCACTCTACTTTGACGGTCCAGGGTTCTCCAGTTCGGATTCCAGGCACAGACCTATACACTGCTTATCAAGCCATGCTGTGGCAGACATCCCACATATAAAGTAGAGGAAAATGGGCACAGATGTTAGCTCAGGGCCAATCTTCCTCGACAAAAAGAGGAGGATTGGTGGCAGATGTTAGCTCAGAACTAACATCCTCAAAAAAAGAAAGTGATTAAGGACTACAGAGGTGGAAAATTAGTGACAGTTATTGCTCACCAGTCAGGCATGTCCTATCCCATCATAGCTATGATTTTGAAGGACAAGAACAGAGTGGCAGAAGTTCTTAAAGGATCTGCTTCACTGAAGGCAATGAGACTAACAAAAATTTGAGAAGGGCCTATATCGGGCATGAAGAAACTTCTAATGACCTGGATTGAAGACCAGATACAGAAGTGTATCCTTTTCAGCACAGTGATGGTCATGGCCAAAGCAAAAAGTTTGCGATGTTGAAAGAAAAGTTTAGACCTGACTACAATGTTGAATTTACTACTAATTCTGAGTGGTTTAAATGATTCAAGAATCATTATTTATTATACAGTGTGGAAGTGAGCAGGGAGTCTGTGAGTGCTGAGGTGAAGACAGCTTAAGAATTTTAGGAAACTAGATAAACTGATTGTGGAGGAGAATTATTTGCCAGAGCGAATATTCAACATGAATGAAACCTCACTATTCTGGAAAGGATGTCTGAAAGGACTTTCATCCATAAGGAGGCCAAGTCAATGCCAAGTTTCAGAGCTTTTAAAGACAGGATAACAGTCTTGCTTGGAGGCAATGCTTCAGGTGACAAATTGAAACCCTTTGTGATCTGGCACAGTGAGAACCCTGGGGCCATCAAGCATATCACTAAGGACACACAGCCAGTTTCTACAGGAGCAATAAGAAGTCACGGATGACCCAGTTCCCCTTCCAAGATGGCCTTCTGACCAGCTATGTCAGTGAAATGGAGAAGTATTATTTGGAGAATAACATACCTTTCAAGATTTTGCTTATTGTTGATAATATTCCCAGATATCCACCTTTTACTGGTGACCCACATCCCAATATCAAAGCATTATTTCTTCCTCCAAATGCCACCTCTTTTATCCAACCAATGAATAAAGGCGTTATAGAAGCTTTTAAGACCTACTACCTAAGAAGAACCTTTGCCTAGTCTATTGCTGCAACTGAGGAAGACACTGAGAACACATTGATGTAATTCTGGAAGAGCTACAATATCTATGACTGCATCAAGAACCTTTCTCGGGCTTAGAGTGATGTCACTAAGATGTGTATGAATGTCGTCTGGAAGAAGACTTTCAAGAGGTTATCCATGACTTCAAAGGATTTGCCAAAGATGAGAAGGTTGCAAAAATCAACAAGGCTGTGGTTGAGCTGGGAAACAATTTACCCTGGGTGTGGTTGAGGATGACATTGAGGAGCTCCTAGAGGTGGTTCCAGAGGAAACGACTAATGAAGAGTTGCTGGAACTGGAACAGGAATGCATAACTGAAGATGAGGCGAGAGAAACAGAAATTGCGGGAAAAGAAAAAGAAGAACCCCCAAGAAACTTCACAGTGAAAGTTTTAGCAGACCTCAGCAGGCTCCTTAAAACATTTGAAAACATGCGTTCCAGCACCAAAATGCTCTCATTAATAGAGAGGAATGTTCATGGTGTGTTATATGCTTACAAGCAAATCTATGATGAACAAAAGAAACAAACCAAGTAAACCACCACAGACATATTTCTGAAAAGAGTGACACTTCCTCAAGAAGAGCCTCAGGCAGATCTCTCAGGAGGCATTCCAGAAGAAGGAATTGTTATCACAGGAGATGACAGTTCCATGTGCGTTATTTCCCCTAAAAACCTTCCCGTGGGTCAAGCTGTAGAAGTGGACAACAGTAACATAGATGATCCTGACCCTGTGTAGGCTTAGGCTAATGTGTGTTTGTGTTTTAGTTTTTAACAAAAAATTTTAAAAAGTAAAAAAAGAAAACTTTTTTAATAGAAAAAAGCTTATGGAATAAGGATATAAATAAATAAAATATTTTTATACAGCTGTACAATGTGTTCATGCTTTAAGCTGTGTCATTACAAGATTCAAAAAGTTTAAAAGATTGGGGCCAGCGGAGGATTGGTGGCAGATGTTAGCTCAGGGCTAATCTTCCTCCAGAAAAAAAAAAGTTTAAACATTAAAATCTTATAAGGTAGAAAAGTTATAGTAAGCTAAGTTTAATTTATTATTGAAAAAACAAAAACATTTTTTTATAAATTTAGTGTAGCCTAAGTGTGCAGTGTTTACAGAGTCTACAGTACTGTACAGTAATGTCCTAGGCCTTCACTTTCTCTCACTGCTCACTCACTGACTCACCCAGGGCAACTTCCAGTCCTGCCAGCTCCATTCATGGTAAGTGCCCTATAGAGGTGTATCATTTTTTGTCTTTTATGCCATATTTTTACTATACCTTTTCTGTGTTTAGATATATTTTGATACACAAATACTTACCATTGTGATATAATTGCCTACAGAACTCAGTAGAGTAACGTGCTGTACAGGTTTGTAGCCTAGGAGCAATATGCTGTACCGCATAGCCTGGGTGTGTAGTAGACGATGCTATCTAGGTTTGTGTAGGTACGCTCTACAATGTTCACACAAGGATGAAATTGCCTATCGATGCGTTTCTCAGAACGCATCCTTGTTGTTAAGTGACACATGACTGTAATCGTGAAAAGAGTGACATTGTTTTACATTTTGTAAATTTCTTTGATGTCTGGTTTCTTGATTCTCGTATCCGCTTCTGCAATCACTGTATTTCGATATCTCACACTGTGCAGCCTCTGGATAACTCCCTGTGCGCTCATGAAAGGAGGGAAAAAGATAGGTTAGTATTCTTGGGAAAGTAGTTTTGACCTCACAGGCCCCTGAAATGAGCACCGCACTGGAAGAATTGCTGTCCTAAGGAAAACAGTCTGAGGCACTGTGATGAAGGAGAAAAGAAAGGAGGAGAATAATAAACATGGCAAGGGAGTCCAAAAGGACGTATTTGCTGTTTAGAGGGGAAAAGGCTAGTAGAGTCAAGCAAAATGTGGTGTCTCAGTCATTAGGGGAAATCTGTTAGTAATCACCTTAGGTGTGTCACATAAACACTCCAGAGACTTTTAATTTAAAATAGGAGATTTAAATTATATCCTCAAGCTCCCTCTGCAATGCGAAGATTCTACCATTTTGCAAAATCAAGATATTCTTGAGGTTTCTTCCCACTGCCGTCCTGAAGGTTTTACATAGCAGTTGAAGGAGAACTATAGGAGCAGGAATGTGTTTCGGAGCGTAATCGTCCTGCTCGCACCTAAAATATTGGCCTCACCTGAGAAAGCCTCTGCTCCTCGAAGAACAGCGATCTTTAAGAAAAGAGGAGTGAAGGAATTTAGGATTAGCCTCTGGTCCCCAGGGCAGTAGAATTTAACCCCTTTAACAACCGGGAGTGATTGTTAAGCCCTTTAACCTGAAAGGATGTCTACATGGCAGAGAATTCACTGGCAGGTCAAATAGACAAATGGTGCCTGGGATCAACCCGAGTATAATATGAGAGCTCTGTGGTCACGTTCTCCTTTGATACATGTCTAAACACCGCTTGCACTCAGTTACTATGCTATACGATTACCAGTTTGCCTGAAATTCTTATCCCTTTCAGATACATTTTTGTACCCATTCAGGTGTTCTATCCCCCCAACCCCTAATTTTGGGCTCTACTCAAACAATTCAACTAGATGCATTTCCAAATTATAAGAGTAATTGTGAGTGTATTTCTAACATATATTAATAAAATAGGCAGCATTTTCTGAGCAATAGGTGTGCTTTTTGTGTTTTATTCATGTGGGTGTCCTTTTCTAATTTGTCTGATTTATCAAACATCAAGGACGTTTTAGCCAGTTTGTCAAATCACTGTTTTTTCCAAAAGAAAAATCTCTCCAACAATTTGGTCATGACACCATGCATCAATATGTATGATACAATCGAGTATAACCGTGTATCTTAGGTGTCTTGAAAAATATAATTCAATGAAACTAATAGCCGTCTGAATCATCTTTCAATTGTTCTTGCTATAAAAATGATAAAACTTTACTAAAAAAACACAATTGAATATATACTAATTCTGTTAATAAACCTGAAAACTACACAATAGGAAACAATAGAAAAACAGAAAACGAAAGGAGCAAGAAGATAAATACAAAGTAAATTGTGCTAAATGTGTAGACTAATTTCAGTAGTGTCAACACCTTTGCATGGCTGGTTCTCCACGTTTTCAGCTTTCTTTTATGGCCCTGGCTGAGTCAAGTTTTCTTCTGTTTTTCCAAAATTTCCACTATTTCTTGTTAAGTGTATCCATAATTGCCCCCCTCAATTTTTTTGGCTATTGTGAATGAGAATTTTCCTTCCTAATCTGTAACTGATTATCATTGCCAAATAGAAAAGATAATTATTTAGAGAAAAGTATCTTTAATTAGTTATGCTAGTGAATTATAAATTCGAATTTTTCAACTCTTGTTTCTTTTGGTTCAAGATAAGCAATGATACAACCAGCAAATGAGGAATATTTGCCTAAATGTTGCTGCTTTTGTTGCTTTGAACAGCTTATTTCACTATCTAGCACTTCCAAAACTATGTTAAATAAGAAGGGATTTATAGCAAATATTTTGTTAGAGCCTAATTTTATTTGTTTCTCTCAAGTTTATTTTCTCAAACTTAAGGGAATGCGGGCACTCAGTTACAAATATCAAAATGTACAGAAGATAATAAATGAATTAAATTCTCAGTTCTCCCTTTCTCCGATCATAGACCTCTCTTCATAAGTAGTCACCATTGACCATTTTTTTGTCTTCATGATACTGTCATCAGTTGTCGTTTTTTTTACTTCCTCAAATAAGGAAAAATCTGTCCAAATTTAGTTTAGTTTACTCTGATTTCTTTCTCTCTCTCCATGAATGTTTCAGAGGAAGCCTAGTCTAATGTTTCCAGCAGGGGCTCTGGATCAAGGCCACAGATTTGGGCCCTTTTCTCAAAACCCTATCCTGTGGTTTCTTCATTTATGGCATCTCTCCCCACCGGCCCTAGTTGTGTAGAGAGTTAAATGAATTAAATATGAGGATTAACTGAATCAATATGTATAATGCACTTGGAAGAGTGCCTGGCACAGAGTAAGTCACTCTAGGAACTAGCTATGTTTAGCAATGCTCACAAATATTGCTGAAGTTCCATTCAATGAGTCAGGATCTCCATCCAATTCTCAGTTACTTCTAGACATATTTAAATGTCCTTTTTCTACTGCCATATAGGTAAAATCATAGACTACCTCCCTTCCTGAATTACTCATACTCTAACCCATTTTTGAATATTTCTGCATACTCAAAAGAAGAGGTATTCAAGATAATCCACTGGAGTTTCTAAAGACAATGTTAGAATTTATATATACTTTATGTTTAAAAAGTAAGAAAGAAATTAGCATTTATTAATATTTAATGCGGGATATGTCATTGCTGCTCACACTTTCTCTGAGCATCAGGAGGACCCCAATCAGGTATGAGTTACAAAGACAAATGTTCTGAATGGAATTTTGATGATCATCATATCTCCCCTGCCAGGTAAGTATCAAAAAAACTGAGTGAAGATGATATTAACAATACAAGCAGGAGAGAATAAGGGGGAAATGATCGAGCTGACACATCTATTCCCCATGTGAGTTCTACCACAGCTTCATTATTAGGAAACAATAATGACAATATAATTATTCTGAAAAGAAGATGACCAAATCTCTGAGGTTATTAATACTATTAGTAGGGTTGACTCTTGCCCTGAGCAAGTAACATGGCCAGAGATCAATGCTCACAGCTTGTGAAGCAGTTGGAGTGGTTGGGATCTACTGATGATCCATTCAGCTCACCAAGACCGAGCTCTGCAATTCAATCACCAATTCCTAACTCATATGATACTCAACTTGATAAAAAAGGATGAAGCTTCTCTTGCAATTTCTTACATAATAGCAAAAGGCAAAAAAGCTTATGTATTTGGGCAAACTTTTGATCTTTCTGCCATTGTGATAGTAGCTGAAATAATACACAGAAAACAATATGGTGACAAATGATGATGTATTATTTTTGGCAAATATTGTCAGAAGATTCACAGAAAACACAACTAAAGACTAGAAGAAACAAGAGTTAGCAACAACGGTGAATTGTAGGAGGTTTGCTCTATAGTTGAATAAAAGTACACATGTTTACAATATGGTTCTGCTTAAGGTATTCAGTTGATTAAATTTCAATAAAAACTTCACAAAGAACTATATTTTGTAATCACTAATGGGAAGATTAACAGTGGAAATATGTTCTCAACAGTAAATTATATCATTAATGATAAAAAACCTTTTACAATGGAAACTGAGTGCTTGTAACTATAAATAGAGTGCATCGAAGTGCAAAACTGTTTTGGGCTAACAATGCAAAGATTGTAACACATGTGAAATGCATTAGTAGGCATCATTACAGGAAATTACATTAGAAAGCCATTACAGGAATAAAGACGAAGCCAGAAGGGTACAAAGTGTTAGAGATTATGATGGAAAATGATAGTTTATAAAAATGAAACTTTTAAAATATGGCAATCTTTATAGTACTAGGAAATGAGGTAAGGATGACCGCAAAAATCTTTCGTACAGCACAAAGTTTACTGGTGTCTCATGGTAAAGTTCATAAAGCATTGTTAAACTTAAGATGAGTTGTTTTCTTTTTTCTTTAACAAAGACCCATGCTCCAAATTCGATGTCCTTTCTGTGTTGATAAGAATCTACTTACATTCTACCTAGAGGATTTTTTAAAATATTTATTTGGAAATAATTTTAAACTCACATAAAAGTTGACAACACAGTAAAGTTCACGTATACACTTCACTCAGCTTCCCCTGATGTTAACATTTTACATAACCATAGTATAATTATCAAAACAATTGAATAAACATTAGTACAATAATATTAAGTAAACTACAGACGTTATTTGAATTTCACCATTTTTCCCCTAATATGCTTCCCCTGTTCCAGCTTCCAGTCCAGGATCCCACGTTGCATTTAGTTTTCATATCTCTTTAGTCTCCTTCAATCTGTGACCGTTCCTCAGTCTTTCCTTGCTTTTTGTGACTTTGATGTTTTTGATAAATGTTAGTCAATTTGGGTTAGACTGATTTTTTATGTGTGATTACAATGATATGAATTTTTATCAAGAGTACAACAGAAGTGAGGTTGTGTCCTTCTCCGCACAGTATATCAGGGGTACCTAATGTCAATGTGTCTTACTACTGGTGAGGTTTGGTTTGACCACCTAGTTAAGCTGGTATCTGCCAACTTTTTCCACTATTTTAAAAAATTTTTTCTCTTTGTAATGGATAAATATTACTTTATTTATTTACTTTGAGACTGTGCAGATATCCTTTTTCCCTCCGATTCTTTTTTTCTGTGAGGAAGATTGGCCCTGAGCTGGCATCTGTGCCAGTCTTCTTCTATTTTGTGTGTGGGATGCCTCTATGGGGTGGTTTGATGAGCGGTGTCAGGTCCATGCCCAGGATCCCAACCTATGAACCCCGAGCCACTGAAGTAGACATGTGAATTTAACCTCTATGCCACCAGGCTGGCCACTTTCCCCCCCATTTTTGCCTGCTGATTTTGGTGGATTGATTAGTAGATCTTGTTTGCAACAATTATGACTGTCTTGTACCCATAATGATGATTTCAGATTTCCCTCATCCCGTTCATATTATTAATTGGAATTCTTCTGTAATGAACATCTGTCTCTTCTCTCTCAATTATTTATTTATTTATTCAATTATTTATTTATATTAGCATGCACTCATAGGTATTTATTTATTCTAAGAGCTATAATGCGATACTATCAGTACTTATTTTGTCACTCCAATTGTTCCAGCTTTCAAACGTTCAGCTCATTCAACTCACTCAGGTTGGCTTTTGTGTCCTTTTGACATACTATCATTCTTTTCTGGCATTTCTTTAATTCCTGGAAGCTATATTTGCAAATAAAAACACTCATCTAATCTGCTCTTTTAAGTTAAAAGTAACATTTTACCACAAATGAGATAGTACCGGTTTTTTAAAGGAAACTCATTCTATGGAGAATTTACAAATGCTTGATAATCTTTCCATCTTGAATTATTTTATTGCCAAAATCTAAGCAACTGTATCATCTATAAAAAGTCACATCTGCACACTTAAGAAACAAAAGATTCTAATCTATCCAAAATCATCCAGTGAAGGTCCTTCTAGTGAGGATTTGCCGTGGAAAACTTACTTCTTAAAAACCCAAAAATGCAATATGTTTCACTTACTTTGTAAGGAAGGCTTCTTGACATCATTACAAAAGTTTTCCAAACAGATTTTTACATAAAACTTTGCATAATAGGTAGGGATAAAAAATAAATAACCTAATTTATTAAGCAGCAATACGGAAGCATTATTCTCACTTAGATCTATGTCCCTTTGTGGACTATCGTTTTCAGTTATGACAGATAATAAAACCATGCAGAGAGATTAAGTTAACTTAGAACAAGACACTGGAGCCATTGTACCACAAAGCATCCAATCAATATTTGCAAATTACCAAAGAAATTTAATCAAACTTCTCTCACTAAAATTATTGAAGGGTTTTATGTCATTAGACAATATAACTGATTTTTAAAACTTTAGATATTGGACTCACATTTTGCACATGCTTTATAATGTCAATAATATATTACAATAAAATCATACCTGTAAGACTCATAAATAAATATGCATATGATAAAGATGTGTATTCACTTTTTAATAATGAGATCATCAAAAAGTTTGAAAAGAGTAGTTTAAACATATTTGTACTACCTGGAAAACCACAGTTCTGCTCATAAAATGATACGAAATCTTGTTCTCTCATGCCTGTAGTATCGCTTATTTGTAGGAGATACAAGTCAAAAGGAAAACTTTAAATCCAGTCCCTACTTGGTTCCTGTGGCCTACCAAATTCTTTTCTTTTTCTTTTTTTGTTTTTTGAGGAATATTAGCCCTGAGCTAACATCTGCCACCAATCCTCCTCTTTTTGCTGAAGAGGACTGGCCCTGAGCTAATATCCATGCCCATCTTCCTCTACTTTATATGTGGATGCCTACCATAGCATGGCGTGCCAAGTAGTACTTAGGTCCGCACCGGGGATCTGAACGAGCAAACCCCAAGCCGCTGAAGCGGAACGTGGGAAGTTAACTGCTGCACCACCAGGTTGGCCTCCCAAGTTATTTTCTGATAATTGAGTATCTATGAATAGATGGCAGCAGGAGGAAAGAGGGCACACCAGCCCTTGACCTGGTTCACAAATGGAGAGCTGTTCCATTTTCTAGAGCTGCAGAACCCAAGTTTCTGAGTCTGCAAATGGAAAATGTCTCTTAGAATTTCATTTCAGGATGGTGATAGTTTCAAGAGGAAATTTCTGGGCGGCTTCTGAGATAAACCACAAATTTGTTTTTTCTTTTTTTAAACCAGGTGACTTTATTAGAGCATCATTCCAATTTCTCAAACTGTTGATTATCAGTTTTATAGTTTAGTGTTGTGAGCCTTTGTGTCTTCATTGTGGTTATTGTCAGATCTTGAAAAGACTTTTAGCACTGAAAAGAGAGAGTGAGCAATTGTAGGGAGATGAAGGAATGGAGCACTGGAAATGAATATTAATGATTTATTGTTTTCTGTAAACATTTTCAGTTTGTTTCTTCAAAGTTAACTGTTCAAAGACTCTTACAAAAGCTTTCCAATCTGAGATAATCCTAACTACATTAAACTAATTAAAAAGGTTTCCCAAACTAATTCATCTCAATTAAGATTCAGAACATAAATGACAAATTTTCCAGGATAGGCCTTTTTTTTAAAACTTCAGAAGTCACCAACTGTAGGGAAAATATTCACATCAGAAATACCAAGATTTTACATAACCCAATTCACCTTTTTTTAAAATTCATCTTACCTGCTTTAAGAATTAATAAAGATGAAATATTTATATTTCAATGAGCATTGCTCCCTTCATCCCCTTTCATCTTTAATTTGGTCCTGCAGGGTGAAAAATGCTTTGAGCTATGGTACAGATCTCTGAACTTCATAGAAGACTGATATTACACCATCCTAGGGAAGAATCCACTCCAAACATCAAAAAAGCATAGACATATACCCCAGGAGAAAACTCCAAATATCAGACTCAAGTTGAACTGAAGAGTAATTCAATTAAAATTTGAGTTTTGTAGACATATGTAACAGAATGGCCCAGACTATTTAACCATCATTTGCAGGTTCACCCTTAAGCTAAAAATGAAGTTAGAAGTTTGTGTTAGGCAGCTTCTGATTTTCTCCTTTAGTGTTTATTTTTTCCGTCTAAATGTCCAGTCCTCTGCAGACCCCATTCCAATATGGCTTTTTTCCAAGGAGACACTAATGAGAACCTAGTTTCTCATACCCCATTGAGTTAGAATTGAATTGGCATTTATTTGGAACTTAATGTCACATGTATTATTTCATCACATACCTACAAAAACCCTCCTTGAACATTTTACTGTCAAATTTTAAAAGAAAATGGGATAAAAGTCAAAAAGATTAAAGAACATCTTTAAAGCTGCAGTTATAAAAATTGCTAGATCCAGAGGTACAGCCTCAAATCATCCTTCTCAAATTCTAGACTACGTTGTTGCATCATTTTCCTCACTAAGGTGTTGGGGGACTGTTTCAGAGGTGCAAGCTTTATTTGGTTTGCCTTCAAATCATGTACATGGCAGTTGATAAAATGTGAACACTCTGAAGTCTGACTACTCATGTTTAAGTCTCAGCCCTGACATTTGCTAGCTATGTGAATTTGGGCAAATGTTACTCAAATTCTCTGCAACTCAATATCCTGAACAAGAAAACATGCAAAGAAACATAATATCCACTCAGAGATTTACTAAAAGTATTTTAAAGTGGTTTATGTAAAACATTTAGCACAATGCCTGGCACCAAAAAAATCACCCCAAAATCATGAGCTTGGATGATTTATTAGATGTAAACTCCACTAGAGCTAGAAAATGTTTTCTAACTGCTCCAGCCCCAGACCTTCATCCAGACCTGTCGCTAGCACAAAGGAGAAACTCAATAGCTATTCACGAAATGAATGAACGCATCAAGGAATCAGTGAATTAATGAATGCAGTGTCTTGTCCACACGGGCTGCTTGTTGAAACTAGCTATTAGATTACATGGGATTTTGAATGATTCCTTGTCATGAATCTGTTCCAGATGCTTGAAATACATGGCTGTCTAATAAATATAATTTAAAATGCTGAAGCCTATGTTTTTCATGGAGTCAGCAAGATTTCAGCATGGGTATGCCATTACTAAACCCTGCTACTTCCTACTTCACCTACTAAAGACATATGTCAAGTATAAGATGTTTGAAAATTTTATTGAATTTTACCCATTACAACTGCGTGAGATAGAACTCATTCTATCTGAAATCTATGAACCATTTTTATGGTGCTGGTCAACGGTGCTTTTATAAGAAACCGCACTTTAACATCACCTGAGTGTCAATGTCTATAGGTATAGTATCCTGACGAATCAGATAATAATGTTAAGTGGTGTGAAAGATTATGTATTTTGGAAACCCCTTGTGCTTAATTTTTACTGTGATTACCCAAAATTCATTGTGGATGAACTTGATGCATGTCAGCCTATTACTAAGAATAGACAAGTTTTCTCCAAGCTCATGATATAATTTTATTGCTACATACTAGAATGACTTCATTGGGCAAATAGCTAACTGTCTAAGGATCCTCAAATTGATGACAATAACAACATCAACATTTTTGATAACTATTACCTTAAAACTTATTGACTTAAATGATGCAATTGTATAAAACAGCTTAAATGATAGACTTATTTAGATGAGCATTTTCTAGGAAATTTATCTGCTCACCTTTGGTAGGAAATTGCATGATTTGGGTATATTTGGTGAGCAATTGAAAACATCCACTATGAAAAACTGTAGACTACAATTAGTATGGGTAAATTCTATGACATAGACTGTTGGGATCTAAATCATCCACAATTATGTCTGAAGACTCCTCTGTCCACAGATGCTTTTGAGATGCAAGTCTGTGCTGGGTCAGAGTGTTCAGTCATTTACATCTGGTTAGGCTGCTGAATTTCTATAGGACTATACCTGCCTCTCCTTTTCTGTTTACCACTGATTTCTATGAGTCTACTCCTAACCAGAAACCTTGCATAACTGCTGTCCAGATTCTTGCCAAAGAACGTAATCTGCAGTCTCAGCTGCCCACCTCTTGTGCAGGTCTCAGGAGAGACAAAAGATGTCAAAGAAGATTGCTCAAAAGATAGGACGTGAATTCATTTATCTGCATATTTCAAATTTTACCTTTAGGGAAAATCAGGCTTAGAATGATGCAAATTTGCACTAAAGTATCTGGCCTTTTGTTATAAAATTGCTCTTTCAGCTTGCATTTAACAATGAGGAATATTATAAGGAAAAGGAATATTTTTGTTGTATTCATTGTGCTGTAACACATCAAGTCTCTGGACCAAAAATAAATTAATCAAATAAAATAAATAAGACAAAATAAATAATTTTATTATACATATTATATATAAAATATAAATATATATTTTAAATGATATGTATTATTTATATTTCTATATATTATTTATGTATATACATTTATCCTGAGACACTTTTATGTTTTTAACTCATGGAATCATTATATCTTATACCTTATATTTTAGGAGTTTTTTGGTTTGGGGGAATTATTTTTTTAGTTTTTGACAGCTCAGAACCAAATTTGTAGTCCATGTCACCAAAAAAATTCACCAATTTAGTGCACTGTTTATCCCAGTTCTATTGTATTTTTTAACATTTATTTTGATTTTTACTAATTTTTCACCAATTTTAATGGATAAATTTCTCATATATTTAATTATATTCAGATCAAAGTAATATATATATAACACATACACAAGCACATACCAGGTTACAGGAGGCTTTGCCATAACTATACTGCCCACGGTCCAGGCATGGTCACAAGAAAGCCCTTTTAGATTATCTAATACACATGTCCTCAATTTCGGAGTTACTTGATCTCTTAGTAACATTTATTTGTTACCTTATCGCCCAATCTTTTGGAAAGTCACTTCCTTTGGCTTTCACGCACCGTACTTTTCAAGATTTTCTCACTTTTCACGCTTTTCCTCATATCTCTTCAAGCCTCCACAATCTCATTTGCGAGCTCTTTACTTTCTTATCTAGCAAATGTGGACATCCTTTCCCTTCTTCCTTTGCCATGGAAAATATTCAAATGGAGCAATCATGTTTACTTATGCACTTCCAATTATCATCTGCTGATTATTTAACCATCCAGATATCCAGACCAGCATCTCCTCTGTCTTTCACACACAACTGATTATTGTCACAAAAATCTTAAAATAATCATGTCTAAAATTAATTCTGATCTTTCCTCTCCAAATCTGTTTATCCTCCCACATTCCCTATCTAGGTAAAAGGTCCCAAGCCCCAAACCAGAAAATCACTCAAATCAGCACTCACTTCACTACCCATATTCAACCAACTACAAGTTCTACACATCTCTATATGCTAAATGTTTCCCAAATCCTCCATCTTTCCATTCCCCTCAACTGCTGCAGTTCAGGCCAATATCTCTTTCCAACTTTATGACAACGTCTCTAACCAGTCTCCTGGTCTTTACTGAAGCTTCTTCTCAATTCATTCTACAGTCTGCAAACAGACGTGGTTCCCCTATGCAGAATGGATGACGGCCTTGTAATAGATGGAAACATGAAAGGGCCAAGGATCTGAGAGAAGCCACTGGTGGAATGCACTGAGAGGTGTAGAGTGATAAAAGAGATTGCTGAAGAGTTTGAACCACGTCAAATAATGCAGGGCTTTGTAGGGACTCAAGTCTTTATTCTAAGAGCAGTAGAATAGTATTGAAAGATTTCAACTTAGTGAACAATATGATTATTTTTAAAGTACCCTGCTAACAGCAGAGGCTTCTTTGTAGCAGTGGTCTACAAAGTAAGGTAAGCAAGCTGATATTAGAAAGAAAAAAAATAGAGCTTCTATTTGGGTAGTCTCATTCTTCTAAATTTCTGTTTTGTATACTTTTTAAATAATGAATCAAAAGACACGTATTGAGGTGTTACTCAGAAATAATTTTCTATTAGAATTAATGATCCAAAAGCTTGTAGATATTTGTGCAAATGGAAGGAAACCATTTAGGCAGCTATTTCATCAGATGAATGGAGAGTTTATGATATTTCATATTATGTTGGTGACTGCTAAGATAGAGTCAAATGGACTAATAAAAGAGAGATATAAAAAGAAGAGTCCCTTCCTCATTATGGTCTAAATTAAAATGGACTACAGTTGCACCAACACATTTTTTAGTGACATCACCTTGACGCCCAAATTTCAGGAGAGTTCAGATTTAATGATTTCATGCCTTTTGCATCATGCTTATTACACTGCTTTGAGAGTGAGAGAAGACAGAAGAAATTGAGAATAAAACTTCAAAAGTTTGTGGATAAGGACAGCATCCGCAGTGGTGGGCCAGTTGTGGTGCTGGTGCAGCTAGAGCGAGAGGAGAAAGTCACAGGCCCCGTGGTTGCACCTCTCTTTCCACAGAAACGTGAAGAGGACTGGTGGGTGGTGATTGGAGATGCCAAGTCCAATAGCCTCATCTCCATCAAGAGGCTGACCCTGCAGCAGAAGGCCAAGGTGAAGCTTGACTTTGTGGCCCCAGCCACTGGCGCCCACAACCACACTCTGTACTTCATGAGTGCTGCTTACGTGGGATGTGACCAGGAATACAAATTCAGCGTGGATGTGAAAGAAGCTGAGACAGACCGTGACTCGGACTGAGTCCAGAGGATTTACTCTCTCGTAGAGGAGTTGAACCTGCATTAGGAAGATATACAGGTCTGCGGGATCTCAGTTGTGAAAGACCAGGTCTGTTGGTGTGAGGTCTGGCTGGTCAGTGCAGGTGCTGTCCCACCCCACCTCCACTGCTTTTCCCTCTTGTTACCTTGCCATCCAAACTTTGGATCTTGTGTCTGCAGGTGTCATGTAGTTGTCAAGCATAAACTGTGCATAGCGTCTTTATGCATGTCTTTTGTAGTTCCTTTTGTCAGACATTCTAATAAAATAACTTGGAGAAAAAAAAACTTGAAAATTTGTAAAGTTAATAATACCCTCTTAAAAGAATTGGGAAAGTCACCTGATTCCTGAGGCTTCTGGCAACAAAGAATAAAGATGGCAAAGTACCAATCTGGCTAAGCTCTAAGTAATGACTTAGAGTTTGACAGTAATAAGCAGCCTTGTTTACTCCCTCCACAATCCAGTTTTGGACTTATTTTTCTTGATGATTACCTTGGATAGCTACCAGCCATTTGTATTTACAAATGTTCTAATATGTCAAATTGTATAGGAACTTCAAAATATTCATGATCTCTTTCTTTAGAATTCTTATAAAATTATCTCCCATTTGATACAACACAGTTATGTTTCTAAAAATTCCACAGTAAACTGATTTGTTTTGGTTTGTGACACGTAAGAATTTTGACTTCTTCCCAATCTACTTTAAATCATTTATGTTGATTTACAATGTATTATGTTCTAGCAGATGCATAATAGATTATTGGAACCCAGAATGAGAGGTTAGATCTATTGATATCTTGAGCTATATAAAAAATTTTATTATAGTTAATTTCTTTTTTTATAAAATTATGCTGTATCATGGGCAGAAAGAATCCTAGACAATACAGGTTCTTCACTCCTTAGAGTGTGCATTGGGGAAAGGAAAGCCACAGGCACAAAAACCATGTTATTTTGAAAGTCTTTTGTGTTCATAGTCATAAATTGACCAATATATGATTCATTAATCTGCTGAACAAAACACGTAAGATAAAGAAAGAATTGCTTTTTATATAATTATAATATTTTTGAAGTACATCTAAAACAACAACTCTAGAACTTTTCCCCTTGTCTATCAGTTTGATGGCCTGAAAACTGCCTTTTAGGTAAGTTAAAGGCTGAAACTTTATTTCATATCATTTTGTATCCATTCTTCTCACGTAAAATTGCAACACACCAAAAAATCAATTTTAAGAAATAGTTCTCCTGAATTATTTTCAACATCCTTGTTAAAATTCATGGTAATAATACATTTTCAGAATGTGTCAATTAATATTCAAAAAGTTTTTTAGTAACATATTTACAGTTCTTAAAGAAGTACAAAATCCAAGTGTTAAGTATATTTCAAACTTCAGCTCTCTTTATGAAAATCAGTGTGAATGCAGAGATAAACTACATTTCAGTAACAGGCTAGAGGTTTGTCAGTGAATCTTTTCAAACTATTCACATTATTTCCTGATGGCAAAGACATCTCAAAAGATGCATGATATGGTCTATGAATACCATCAAACCTCCTTGCTGTCTTACATTCAGCAATAGATGGTAGATTTGCTTTTTATGACAAGATGAATATATTCCAAATGCAGCTGTTATAAAAGTAGCTGACATTATGAATAAGAAATGAGAAGAAGGGCATTTCTGTTGGAACTAATTTTAGGAAACTAGACAGACATCGGTTATTACTCAGAATAGTCAAGAATTATCTGAAAATGCTAATACAAATCATGTTAGCACTACCAGTATCCCTTTATCAGCTATGGCTTCCCAGGGATGCTGGATTAATTAAAGGAAGATGGAAAATAATTTACTCGCAGAATCTTGGAACATTTCTTGAGCCCATGATGCCTGTCAGCAGCATAAGAGCAGGTAAAACAATGCCTCAAGCTCAAGTAAGTGTGTAAAATTTCAAAATAATACACATACATAATGTCTATTTATTCACAACATATCATTTTCTAGACCCCCTTCATACATCATTCATCATCATTGAACGTAAACTTACAGCAATCAAAAAACATGCTGTTAGGAGAGAGTGCAAGAAAGAGCTCATTATCGCCACAAATTCCAGATCAAAGAAGCTTGCCCACAAGGTGGTATGGCCATAAAGATTCTCACCCTGTATACTCTAAGGTCCTTGCCCTGATCTGTCCAATCGTTACTTGAAAGACCCTATGTGAAGAGTGTCTTTGTGTTCTTGAGTGAGAAAGATGCTGCTCACATTTATGAACCACATATCTTAATGTAGCATTAATAGACAAGGCCTTCCAAAAAGCACAAAACACCAGGTTTATGACAAATTTGAGTCTGAAAAGCTAATTATAAGAAAATCCTAAAATTATCTAAGATAAAAGAGAGTGCAGGATGGTAAAGGGAGGCAGATTAAACCATAACATCTTTATCCAAAGAAAGACACAAACAGAGATATTCATGCCAGTGCTTCAGTCAAGTACAGGCTACAGCCTCTTAAGCCGAGAAATCAAGTTTACTCAGCAAATATCCTGTTGAATTCTCTTCATTTTAACCCCAATATTATCAAGTTCTTTGTTTTTATGTTATAAGCTACTCTTTTTTCCCCACATACTACAAAATACTCTTAATCTTATAGCTCATAAGATCATCTAACATCACTGGTCTCACAAGGCCAATTGGTAGCTTGAATAAAAATAAAGTGATTCACCACTGGAAAAAATTTCAGAAGTATTCCATGTGATGTAATGAAATTGTGTAGGCATTATAGTGATTATGTACTGGAGCTTTGGGGAGAAAAGAAAAGAGAGAGGAAGATTGGCAACAGATGTTAGCTCAGGGTTAAGATATATGTACCTGCGTTCATGACAGATATTCAGGTTCATGTTCTGTGTTCGTGACAGATATTGGTCTATTTTTATTTTCTTGTAATGTATTTGTGTGGTTCTGTTATCAGGGAAATTCTGGTTTAGTAAAAATAAACTGGAAATTGTCCCCTCCTCCTTTGCTTTCTGAGTTTTTGTAGAATTGATATCATTTCTTCTTTAGATTTTTTGTAGGATTACGTAGAATTTTCATTCAAAATCTGGAATTTTATTTGTTGACATGAATTTAAGTATAAACTCAATTTCTTCAAAACACACTATTTGAGTATTTTAAATGTGAAAATTTGGCACTCTGTCTTTTGAGAATTGTCAAACATAGAATTGTCAAACATCAAACATAGAGTTGTTTGTAGTATTCTTTACTTCTCTTTTTACTTTCTATATGGTAACGATAGGCTCAATTTAATTTCGAGCATGTGTCATTGTGCTTTCTCTTTTTTTTCTCTTTTTTTTTGGTCAGTATAGTGAGAGGTTTACCAATTTCTTAATTTTTTTCAAAGAGTCAGGTTTGGTAAATTAATGTTTTTTATCATTTTCTGCTCTCAATTTCATTAGTTTCTGCTGTTATTTTTTCAAATTCCTTCCTTATTCTTGCCCTGAGTTTAATTTGCATCTCTTTCTCTAGTTTCTTAATGTGGAAGCTTAGATCTGTGAATTGAGACCTGCGTTCCTTTCTAATATAAACCTCTAATGTTATAACTTCACAAAGTAAACACATGTTGTGTCTTCATTTTCATCCAACTCGAAGTATTTTCTAATTTCTCTTGTGATTTCCTCTCTGAACCATGAGGTAGTTAGAAACGTGTTGTTTCATTTCAAATATTTGGCATTTTCAAGATTTTTTTATTATTGATTTTCAATTTAATCTGTTTTAATTTGAAAAAAGACGCTTTGCATAATTTAATTTTTTAATTTCTTAAGTTTTGCTTTATGTCACAGAAAGTGGTCTGTTGGTGTATGTTCCGGGTGAACTTGTTAAAAGATATGCGTTTAGCTGTTGTGGGTGGAGTCCTCTTACTTGTTGATAGGGTTGTTCAGAGTTTCTATTGTTGTACTGGTTTTTTACGCACGAGTTCTGTTAGTGGACTGAAAGCTAAGTACAAACACAATTATGAAATTGTCTGTTTCTCTTTGCAGTTTATCAGTTTTGCATTACATATTTTGAAATTCTATTGTTAGTTGCTTTCACTCTCACAATTATTACTTCTTCAGGGGAAATTGATTCCTTTATCATTGTGTAATGATCTTCTTCGGCCCTAGTAATAATTTTTATTCTGAAGTCTAGCTCTTCTAGACTAGCATCTAGTATTAATATAAATATTTTTTAAAATTAATGTTAGGGGCTGGCCCGGTGGCACAGTAGTTAAGTTCACACATTCGACTTCAGTGGCCCGGGCTTTGCCAGTTCGGATCCCAGGTGGGGACCTAGCACTTCTTGTCAAACCATGCTGTGGCAGGCGTCTCACATATAAAATAGAGGAAGATGGGCATGGATGTTAGCTCAGGGCCAGTCTTCCCCAGAAAAAAAAAAAAAAAAAAAAGAGGATTGGTGGCAGGTGTTAGCTCAGAGCTAATCATCCACAAAAAAAAAAAAAAGAAATTAGTGTTAGAGTTTGGTGATATATTTTTTCCATCATTTTGCTTTAATCTATCTATATCTTTACATGTAAGTGGATCTTTTGTAAATAGCATATAGTTGGATCTTTCTTTTTTCCAATTGGAAAATCTCTATCTTTTATTGGTCTGTTTAGATTGTGTACTTTAGTGGAGTCACTGATGTACTTGATTGAAATTTACCTAATTGCTAGATTTTTTAATTAATTCCATTAGTTTTGTTTGTTTTCTGTCTTCTTTTGGGTTGATTATTGTTTCTTCTTTTCTTCCTCCACACTAGCTTAATTTTTTTAGCTTTCTAAAATTGTCTTTAGTGGTTACCCTAGGCTTTACAGCATACTGATTTCACTATTCCTCGTCCATCCTCACATTATAGTGTACCACTTCACATGAATTATAAGGGCATACCATTCTTTCTTATGCTATGTCAAAAATTACCACAAATTTAACAACTTACAACAACACTCATGGGGCCGGCCCATGGCCAAGTGGTTAAGTTCCTGTGCTCTGCTTCAGCCACCCAGGATTTCGTTGTCTCAGATCCTGGGCATGGACATGGCACCTGTCATCAAGACGTGCTGGGGCAGCATCCCACATAGCACAACTGGAAGGACCCACAAGTAGAATATACAACTATTTACTAGGGGGCTTTGGGGAGAAGAAGAAGAAAAAAAGAAAGAAGATTGGCAACAGATGTTAGCTCAGGCGCCAATCTTTAAAAAAAAGCAAACACAAAAGACAACGAAATTTTTACAACTTTTCATTTTCCAAAAATAAACGGTTATATATATATACTCACATATACATATATATATGAGGACTAAGTTTCTCAGACAAATAGACTGTGTAAGTATTGATTCAACAAACATTAGTGGATTCACAGCAATATTCCTGCTTCCCAGGAAATAATATTCTTTAATGATAAGTTTTGACCACTACTTAGAAAGGGAAAATCTTTCACTCATATCGCTGCAGTTTTAAACTTTTGAAAAATTCAGTCTAATTTACTTCCAGCTTTGAGTCTTCTTCCTGGAATGTTTTTTAGCTCTCAGGCTCATAATGCTACAAAGGTCCTGTTGTTACTTTCCCCTGTGAGAAGATGTTTCTTCAAAGCATTTATAACTAGTTTTCTGATGTAAGAGAGTAAAAAGGAAATGAGACATCATTAAGAGAAAAATGTTCAATTTCCTTTTCATCATTTTACTCCCAGAAATATAATAGTCTCATTCCATTCTGGCTAGATGACATCACTCAGAGACAACTTTGAGTTGAAGTTGAGCCCCTTGTTTCTCATTATAGATGCTCCATGTTCAAAGAGTATGAAAGATAGTTGATAGAGAGAAGGAAGAAAGAGAGAGGAAGGCAGAGAGGAAAATCTGAATCCCAGCTTTCCCAGCAAATACAATCAGGATGTGCCACTCCTTTCTCTGCTCATTTTCCCTGAGATCACCTCCTTAGTCCCATTTTCTCAGTAGAAGCCCTATTCTCAATTAAAAATTACATTATACGGTCCTTAAGTCTAGATGAGCAAAATAGTTTAAACAAAAATCCCTGAATCAACTTGTGAGCCTTAACAATCCAATTTATCATGCAGCCATTATCAAATTTACTGGAGAGCTATCAAAGCTGCATTTTATTTCCTGTGTACGCACCACCTTTTTGGGTCTCATCATCTGAGAGGTGCATAAGATGTCCATGCACTCCCTCCTCTTTGATGGTGTGAGGCAGGGTTCTTTTCTGACATAATGAAGAGATCAAAATCAGAGGGATACTGCTACTCCAGAAGAAAAGCAAGACTCTTGTCATTTTTCCTTTTTTTCTGAGAATAATTTCTGTCAAGGATCGGAGAGCTTCTCCAGTTTGTGTAGAAATGCAGACTGCAATATAGCTTTTAAAAGGAGTCTCATATCAGCAAGACTCAAGAATTAATTAACTGAATTGGGTAATTTACTCTTCTTGACAGAACATCTGACAATCCAATCCGTATTTTTCCAGTCCTAACTGATTTCCCTAACAATCTGCTTAATAATTACTCTAAATTTAATCTGGTATTTTCTATTGAACGTCTTCTGCCCATATTCCTGTGCTTGATTCCGACTTAAATGTGCCATTGTGTTCCAGCATCCAAACTTACTGTGATTGTTGAAGAATATTCGTCTAGTATGTGATTTTATTTTAGATATATCTAGCTTCAGGGAACAAAAAACGTCTTCTAGATGTCATTTCTTTGTCTGCTAAATCATAGCCATTTATGTTGCTGTCTATTGGTCCCCTGATTTTTTCACTGTTCGTAACTGGAGTAAAGAAAATTAATTCACTCACATACAGATATGTCATAGATACACATCCATGGCCTTAACAAATGGCCAATATTAATTGAGCCACTATTATATGTCCAATATAGCACTTAGTATGAGCAACACAAAATGCTTTAAAGAATGTAAAGCCTGAATACTCAGAATAAAAACGTGAAACAACAGCAAAACTAAAGAGCACATATTTAAATGCTAAATGATGTGGTCACAGCATTACGTTTTATCTCTATGTTGGATATTGACAGCCATTGTTCCTCTGCCATTGCCTGATAACTCCATTGGGAATGAACTCCTCTACAAAGTCATGTTAACCTTGAAGTAGAGTGTCTGCTCTTTGGGAAACAAGTTGTCACCTTCTGAAATTATTATTTTTGAAAGTATATGCTAGGCGATCATATAAATTGTTCTAGGAAATCTTTGCCTAATGTAGTTCTCTTTATGATCTTATGCCTCCAATTTTTGATAGGTCACACAATCAAAATTTTTATTAAAATCCCAGAAATATTTTGGGAGCAAAATGCTCTGATATGAACATGAATTTTATCATGGAAACAATGTCATATGGTTTTCTAAATACAATGAACTACATTAAAATAACAACGATGATGATGATAAAAGATGATGATTTTATTTTGTGCTTTTTTTTTTTTATTCAAAGTCAGGCCACCTCTGTGGGCTTTTCTTAGAGTTCTTTTCTTTGGTTGGTTGTTTGGTTTTGATTTCTAAATGGGTTTGATAGCTTATAGTAATGATTTGCCCAATTTTCCAGACAATATGCTTGTAACAATCAATGTTGGGGATTTAACAGCATATAGAGTCCTGTTGGAGCCAATTCAAATGTTTTCCAATAGTACATTTGGCCTTGACTGCAAAAGCTATCTGTTAGAGTTTTAAGTGTTTACTTGACTGGGCCATTGCGTGCCCAGATATTTGGTCAAACGTTTTTCTGGATATTTCTGTGAGGCTGTTTTTAGAGGAAATTAACATTTAAATCAGTGGACTGAGTAAATCAGATTGCTGTACCTAATTTAGATGGTCCTCATCCAATCAGTTGAAGGCTTAAATAGAATAAAAATGTGGACCCTCCCCTGAGTAAAAGAGATTTCCTTCCTGACTACCTTCAAACTGGGACATTGGTCTCTTCCTGTTTTCTGATTCATATTAAAACATTGGCTTTTCTTGGATCTCAAGACTGCAGCCTTCAGACAGAAATAACACCATTAGCTTTCCTGGGTCTCCAGCTTGCCTAATTACCCTGCAAATTGTGGGATTTGTCAGACTCCATAATCACATGAGGCCATTCCTCATAATAAATCAATCTCTTTCCTGTCTCTTTCTCTCTATAAATACATATTATATATGTGTGTATGTGCGTATATATATATAATCTATTGGTGCTGTTTCTCTGGAAAACTGACTAATACATGACTTCTTGGTTCAATTCTGAGAGACATTATGGAAAGTTTTTTTCTAAGCACATTCTGACAAGAAACAAATAAAGATAATATTTTTTCTCAATTGTCAATTAAAGCATATGAGTCTATGTTTAACTGACAATGAATAATTGTTTTATAATTGATACTAGAAGTCAAATTCTTATTCAGATTCTTTGCATAAATAAGATATATAATTATACAGAATGCATTGTTTCCTCATGCTTTCCCTAGTTATAGGACAGTGAGGGCTTCCAAATGTGCTCAACTCCAGAAAAAGGTAAATTTATCTTAAAGTTTTTTTTTCCCTGCTTTTTCTCCCCAGATCCCCTCAGTATATAGTTGTATATTTTAGTTGTGGGTCCTTCTTGTTGTGGCATGTGAGGTGCTGCCTCACTGTGGCTTGATGAGCGGTGCCATGTCCACGCCCAGGATTCCAACCAGCGAAACCCTGGGCTGCCGAAGCAGGGTGCGCTAACTTAACCACTGGGCCACGGGGCCGGCCCCCTTAAAGTTCTTTATAAAATATCAGGATTGTTTTAAAAATAGTCATTTGTTTCTCTCAGTTTCTATGTTATAAGAGTATACTTAATTAAAAATGTATTTTTCCAAGAAGTAAAATATTTATTTTTAGAATACCTATAAATTAAGAAAAATATTTTCATATTCCTCAAATAAGAATGCATAAGCATATGCCATAAGATCATAGTACAACTTTCATCAGCAATCACATCTCTCAGTCTCTAAATGTCAAATTATAATTGGCATTTAAGAAAATTGCTTCAGGATATATATCACATATCTTTTTAAACACCGGTAGGTATTTTTAGCCATTATTTCATTACTACCAAATTGAGTACTAGTGTCCAATTAGACATTAATTACCAGTCTAAATATGGCTAATGTTCTAACCAGGATGTCACCAGTCATTTTAATTTTACTAAATTAAATGCAATGAAATTTGACTTCGCAGATTTCCACAATTCAAACACTCCTTTAATTATAAAGGTTTATTTCAATGAAATAGAACAAATGCTCTCTAACCTTAAAACTCTGGTGAAATTAAACATGATATTTAATGGAATCAGCACAGGAGCTGGGAGGGGAAAGGTCCATTAGAGATTCTGCAAGAAATCTCCCGCTCAACACCATAAAACCTCTCCGTGGTCAATCCAGCCCCTGCTTCTGCAACTCCACCCACAAAGGGTTCTAAGTGTTGTGAATGTCTTCCTTTTATTAAATAAAATCTTCTCACTGTAATTTCAGTCTTTCACTTTACTTCTGCCATTTGGAGCACAGTAGAATAAATTTATTATCCCTTTCAAATATTTGATGACAACGTCTCTGTTATTCCCCTGTCTTGCTTTCTCTAGGGTAGCTGGATATATTGCAGTACACGTTCACCATTTTTGTTGCTCTCTCCCTAGCAATCAACATCCTTCTTAAAATGGGGACCTCTGATATGGGAATGACACGATTCCAAAGCCTTCTCATTCACACCCTTCCTTTAAACATAATAAACCATACTCTCTAAAGAACTCTAAGAAACACCTATAAAGGCAAAAAGTGGCTTTGCCATTTTTTTTAATGTCAGAATACCATTTCTTTTCTTTTACTTAATTCTAATTGTTTTAGGGCCTTTTAACTTGTAGGTGACACATAAGAGACTGCAAATTGATCCTTATCTCAAATCCCTGCTTATATATATTAAAACAATAAAATGAGCACTAAAGTAAAAACAAATAGAAAGTTGGCAAATAACAAGGCAATAACTTTCACGTCCTCTTCAGTCTATAGACAAATTGTCCAGGAAACACATATTTTGTCATCTCTTATTTAACCTTATATTCTTTGACTCAAACATATCTTTATCTTAACAAAAACAATTTAACATAAAGATATATATTTTGTCTTTTAAAGTTTTTATTCTTGAATTCTTACTAATAGTTTTTCTCACATCTAACATACACTAGATAGTTTTTTCTAGAAGTCGACATAGTATATTTGCAGAGACTCTGTGTATGTGAAACTTAATTACTTTTAAATCTTAAATAGAGTCTTACTGAAAGCAGTAGTCATTGGACACAGACAATTTGGATGAAAAAAGAGAAAAAAAAATACCAGATTCATAAAAATACTAACTAGTTCCAAAGAAGAGGAACAATTGAGGGCATCAGATCCAGATCCCCTGCTGTGAAAGGAACTTACAAAGAGAAATGAGAAAATTTAAGTCATCCCTTTATTTTAAAGAATGTTTCTCAGCAAGGTCACAAGGTTATTACAGCTACAAAATCAGGAGAGATTTCCCTGATTAAAACGTAAATACAACATTTAAAATAATACTCAGATAATACATAGCATGTAGTTTACTATAGAAAACAAAATTAAACTCAGAGAGTAAAGAGATGCGTATGAAGTATAAAATAGACATAGAGTAAAGAGTCAAGAAGTTCAATATATGGATACAGTCACATGTTGCTTAAAGACGGGGATACGTTCTGAGAAATGCATCTTGTGTGAACATCATAGAGTGCACTTACACAAACCTAGACGGTATAGCCTACTATACACATAAAGATGGTACCAATCTTATGAGACCACCATCATATATGTGGTCCGTCATTGACTGAAGCATGGTTATGTGGCATGTGACTGTATTACAAATTTGAGAAAAAGAGAAAAGAACAGACAAGAAGACACAATATTTAAAGCAATAATTAGAGAACCATTTCCTTAACTGAAGAAAATAGGTCATTTCTACAAACCAAACTTAATAATAGAGGCTCCTATGAAACATTTCTTACTGAATTATTTTAATTTCCAGGTTAAAGAAAGAAATCATACAAGTGCCAAGAATAAACAAAAAAAAGGAAAACAAAGGAACAACTGAACAAATGGTTAATGACAAAGACAAGGCAAAAGAATCAGTCTGGGGCACACCTAGAAGATTCTGAGAGGAAAAAAGAAAAGTCTTGAACTAAAATATCTCCATTCAACCATGTCATTATTCACACATAAAAACTGCAGGAAGACAGTATAATCCTTGTTTATCCTCCCTTCCAAATTTTCAGAGATACTTTTCAGGGCTGACTGCCCAAACCTTTATTCTGTGACTGGCTGATGAGATCTAAGAGCTCTGTTTGAAGTGGGAATCCCTCTCTTCACTCTCCTCGCTCCTCATAAAAACTCTCCTTGAAGCATCCATTATAATGTGTCCACCCTCTCCTGCTCTAAGAAGTTGAACTCTAACCCAAGGAAAATGTCTTCTTTCTAATTCTAGAAATTATTAGATGTTGTATTTCTCAAAAAGTTCTTCCCTGGATGATACATGTGAATTTCCTGTTTTCCACGTCTTCTTACGAAACTTTTACCAAAGTTAAAGGCCATTGGGAAGCTTCTGCAATGCTAAGGAACGGTTTTTGCCTCTTTAATCTCTCCCACCCCTACCAAACTCACCACAAATAGACATAAAAATTTCTTTTGTTTTGTCTTATTAAGCAATCACAACTACAAGAGAAATTATCTATCTATCCACCTGTATCAACACTCATCTGTGTTCCTCAGGCTTCTCTCTTTAGACATTTTAGAGTTGCCACTGTTGACAGGGTAACAAATTCTACACTTTCCAGGATGACAGATGCAAGCAAGCCAGAGCTCAATTTTGCTTCTGACAATTGGAGAAATGACTATAGCACCCACACAGCAAATGGAGGCAGGAGACCAACTTCTGCAAAAAGTATAAAGTTGAGGCATAAAATTAAACCATTGGACTCACCAGGGTCAAGTCAAAGATCCATAAGCCAGCTTGCCAGGTTAATGCCAGCTTCTGCTCCCTCCCCCAGTAAGTCGGAGGAGTTTGGCTGCTGCAGTAGTAGGAGGAAAGAGGGTACTTCGAGGGGCTTGGCCAGCCCGATAGAGAGAGGTTGGGAGCTCATGAGCTGGAGCTAACGATATATCACATCATGTTCATTTGTGCTACGTCAGCGCTGAGTAAATTCACATCCAAAAAATAATATTTCATTTGAATTTTAGCAAAAGGATATTTACAATATGTGTATTTTAGTACATCTACTTTTAACATAAATCAGGCACTTCAGAGCATCTAGAAATGTTAGATATATATTTTTCAATACTTACAATTGTCAATTTTATATACAGTAGAGAGGAAAAGTGTACACACATAATAATAACTACAACATGAAATGTCTTTTAAATGTGAGCAGTCTACCATAGAACCCTGCTTCTCTTCCTCTTTACCACCTTCTGCTCCAGCTCCTCTAATATCTGTGCTCTGGCTCCTGGTGTCACTTTTAGAAGTCATGTAACAATTCCATTTCCAAGAGTTATTTCCAGAGGCATTTCTTCTCTATGTTTTTTTTTAACGAAAGAGTATTTACAACATCCATAATTTCTAATTCTACTTTATCATGTGTCCCTAATCATTTATCATTTTACATACAGAAGGCCTATGTGTGGCAAAGTAAGTTTCTTCTTCTTTTTTTATTTGAGGAAGATTGGCTCTGAGCTAACATCTGTTGCCAATCTTACTCTTTTTTTTTTTTCTCCCCAAAGCCCCAGTACATAGTTATATATGCTAGTTGTAAGTCTTTCTAGTTCTTCTACGTGGGACGCCTCCACAGCATGGCTTGATGAGCAGTGTAGGTCCGCATCCAGGATCCAAACCAGTGAACCCTGGGCTGTCAAAGTGGAGCACACTAATTTAACCACTTGGCCACAGCACCAGCCCTGCAAAGTAAATTTCTTTTAAAAAGGTGAGAAGGAAATTAGAGAGAAGTTTTTCTTTTTCATGTTATATACACGAGCCTCCTATAAATGCCCAGTTAATCTCCCTAAAATGTGATGAGCACTGCCTGGTGTTCTCTCCTTTTTCCATTCCAAAATTAAGGTCTAGTGGAATGAGGACCATGGCCACTGCCCTGGGATCACAGAGAGGAGTCATGTTGCCTCAGAGTCTCCTTGTCACCAGGTGCCCCAGGAAGGGACACAGTCATCCTGGGACCCCAGATTTAGTGCCAGCCCAGGCTGTGGGAGGGCCTCAGGAGTGTGGGCCTTGCTGTACTTCTCACCTGGTCCCTGCTGGAAGTCCAAATTATTTTTTTAGGTTTCCCAAACACCTCTTAGCTAAATTCAGAAATAAAATTACAATAACTGATCATTTAGGATTTAATATTAATGAGAATGTCAAATATAACAATATGTGGAATATCAAGGTGAGATATGAATATCAAGATAAGATCTCACAACTCTCAGCTTGGGAGAAATTGAAACTCTGATAACACCAATTATTGACAAGGATGAGAGAGAGCCATAATGCTCTAAAGTAAGGAGTGCAAATGGCTACAACCTCTTTGTGAAGTAATTTTAAACCTCCACTAAAGTTAAAAACGTGTATACTTTATGACGAGAAATTCTACTTGGATATATATTTGTTATATGAATCTTTTGCATATTTGAATAAAAAGCCATATACAATGTTCATTTCAGTAATTTCTGCTAAACCAGTAAACTGGAAATAATCTCAATGCCTACCAATATTTGAATGCATAAATAAATTGTAGTATATTCACACAATGAAATGCTATACAGAAATACAAATATTTAATTAGATCTATGAGTATAAATATGGATAAGTCTCAAAAACATAATGTTAGGTGGTTGCAAAATTATCTTTTTAATGTAAATTTTAATAACATACAAATCAGTATCAATTTGTATTTTAGCTTATTGTGGCTAAATTGTAGTGAAATTACGGACAACAGATGGATAGTAAATATATTGAAATGTCAAAACAACAATGACTTCACTGGAGGAAAGGAGGAATCAGAAAGAATTCAAAGGAGCATAAGTCTATTTGTAGTGTTTATTTCTTTAAAAATACCTATAGTGACTATGGAAAAAATAGTTTCTATTTTTTTAAATCTGAGTGATACTTTGCTGTGTGTATATTATTCTATAGCATAATTTTTTTTGCATCCTTGAAATATCCCATTAACATGAAAGGACTTACTTGTTTACTATGGATAATCAACTGAATTCCTCTGGTAGAGTGTGACTTGTGGGCTTCCTTCAAACATGTTCCACGAGCCCTTCCTCTGTCCTATGTGCTAAATTGGAGATGACTTTTCTTCCTGGATTCATCATCCCCATTAGGAGTCCTAGACATTTTGCAAGAGATTCTTTAGTTTTTTAAGTGATCAATGGTCCTATTTTAGCCTTAGGGTACATAGTGTCTCCCTAAAGCCAGACATTTGAAGTCCTAATATGAAACTAACTTGGAAATCAATGAGAAATGTCCAATATCAAGGCAGGTGCTGGCTCATGTTCAATACTTTTTGGGTTTTTTTTGGTGAGGAATATTGGCCCTGAGCTAATATCTGTTGCCAATCTTCCCCTTCTTACTTGAGGAATATTGTTGCTGAGCTGACATCTTGCCAGTCTTCCTCTATTTTGTATGTGGGATGCCACCACAGCATGGCTTGATGAGGAGTGTTTAGGTCTGTGCCCAAGATTCAAACCCATGAATGCTGGGCTGCCAAAGCGAAGTGTGTGAACTTAACCACTAGGCAACCAGGCTGGCCCCTCAATACTTATTTTTATCCATACCTCATTTCAGGTTGCTTTAGGCTAGGGTTTCATAGAATTCTATTTATGGGGGAGTTTGATATGCTCTTAGAAATGTTTTATTCCCTTAAGGCCAAGATTTTTAATTAATGAAAATATAGTGTAACATAACAGCAAAATCCATACCCCTATAGAGTCTAAGAAAAAAATCCATAAAAATTCAATGTCCTTGAAAAAAAAGAACCTAAGATGTAAGATTGAAATTTTAGATATTGTTAAAGACTGATGACTCAGTGTTTTGTTCGCCAAATTTTCACCCATACCATGTTGGCTATCGTTTCTTCCTCCAAATACAGTTCTACCTAAAATAAATATATATATGTATATATATTCAGAAGTGTTCCTAAACTATGACAAGTCAAGGCTTTACATTGAAGAAAATGATTAACCATAAATATTACATTTTGTAAATGTAAAATCCAATAATCTATGGTACAGATGAGGACATTGCATTTCAGAGAAGTCAAGTCTATTCTCAGGATGGCCCAAGCAGACAGGTGTGGAACTGAGATCAGGACCTGGGTCACCTGATTGCCAGAATGCAAAAGAGAAAATGGGCCAAAGCACTTTGTTGTTTGAACATATAGATTGACCTTTAGCTTCAATTGTCTGTAATCTCTAATCCACTGGTAACTACAAGTAGAATTGCCAAGGACACGAAGTTCAGGGAAGCAAAGTTAGACACTGATCTCATTCCATATGTACCACAGACAGAAACCTGTCATCACTAATAGCAAGTGATAGAGATTCCAGAAATTGAGAGTGCAGGAAGCGTTTTATGTTTAGAACACAAACTACTCAAGAATTGGCCGCATCCCATCCCAAAGTGGATTGACATTGTAGCTCCTCATTAATTGATTTTCCAGAATATTGTAGGAGATGTGTTACTATCCTCTATAAATGCCCCTAATGTTTTCCATGTATGTCAGTTAGAAACGAAAAGGTAGTGCTTCAGGTCGTTTAAAATACTCCAGGGGCGCATAACTACTCTGACTGAAAAAATTATGGTCAGCATAAGTGTATGAACAGCTTTGGAAACCAGTGCAACAAAAAAGAACTGTTATAAAATCGACAAGTGCAACTTAGGCCACCATCTGCATTATCTTCAGAGCCCCAGGCTGTAGTATGAATTATGGAAAGCTGTACTATGTAATTTTCGTAGTAAGCCAAATATGACTGGGGCCCTTCTTTTGACATTGAGACTTTTATTGTCTCGTTGTTACTATTTTTACTTTATTTTTCATTTGTACAAAACCTAGGGAAACACATGCGACTCACAAATATCGAGGGGATGGTTACGTGTAAGACTGCTGTGTAACAAAGCATGGTTTTCAAAATCCATGACTCCCATTGGGGCTCAGCCCAACTTCCCCATCCAGGTTCAGCTCAAGTGGCATCTCAAATATTTCTCAGCCACTACACATACTGATATCTCCCCTCTCAGAATGTCTGACATGCAGAGGAAGTATCATAAATTGTTATTTAATCAACGCCTTCTTTTGTTTATTTCTTTTTTCAGTTGTATGAACCCTTGCTTCTCTTGGAGAAGAGTATGAGAGATAATGTGATACTTAAGAACATGGGTTGTGACATTCAAATGCTTGGATTTAGTTCCTAGGTGTCCGAATCTTAGGCAACAAACTGAAACTTTCTTTATCTCCGTTTCATCAAGTTAAATGGACAGAATGATAATAGGTACTTCATAAAGTTGTTTTAGGGCTTAAATCAGTGGAATTCAAGTGGGAGCAAATTTTGTTCCTCAGGGGACTTTTGGCACTGTCTGGAGATATTTTTGTTTGTTACCTTTGGGGATGGTTGCTACTGGCATCTAGTAGGTGGAGTCAGAGGATAAGGCTGAACTTCCTACAATACACAGGAGAAAATTAAGAATTATCTGGCGCATAATGTCAATAGCTCAGAGATTGAGAGATCCTGGTTTAAATAAATTAATTCACATAAAACAATTAGAGCAGTGACTGGCACAGATTAAGGGCTCAATGAAGAATGAACAGGTATTATTATGATTATTCTGTTGCTCAGAGCACTAAAAGATTGACTAAGCTGCACATCTCTTACCTCGACTTCCCCTTTCCCTGGCACTTTCTAACGATGTATGCGTCTCATTCCATTTTCTATCACGGGAAGTCCCTCTTATGTGTAAACACTTGGTTTTCATTTTATCCTTCTTTAGAATGAACTATCTTCTTCTTAGTAAACATGCAGAAAAAAAATCTCTGTGAAACATTCTCAATTTTAAAAGGGGCCAGACTAAAGAAAGCATTAGAGACTGGTGAAAGATATCACAAAGCCTCTTTTAAAGAAAAAACTGTCATACCCATTATTGAGCCAGAGGATTAAGGCCTGATATGCCACAGCTTTAAAATCTGGGGACTCAATGTTTTCATAAGGTATACGAGAGGAATATTGAGAGAGCTTCCAAACTCGTACTGAAATGTCTCTCCATGCATTGAATCAACAATTTTGAACGTAGGCTATAAGCCTTTATAAATCTGAGGTATTTCTGTGATTATGGACACCTATGAAAGAATAAATACAGAGTACTAAATCCTTTGTGTGTATTTCACTTCATTAATTTCCATAAAAATATTCAAAATATCAACTTGTCATAGGAATAATACGTCAGCAAATAGAATACTACAGTAAAGTAATGATTACAGTCAGTTGGCTGTGAAGCTGCACAAATGGTAATATGCTTTTCCTCAGGAAACACATTGTGGAATATTCTAGGAATTATCCTAACATTGATATAACTTCAATCAATTCTACAAACATTCTCCATATAACAACTATGTGCCTGCTTGTATCACTTATCAGCTTAAAAAAGAAAAAAGTAAAGCATCCTTATCCGCTTCCAAGGGAGCACTGAACTACTTTCCATCACCAGATAGGAAAGAAGAAAAGGAAGTGAGAATTCGATTTGCGTTCTCGGAGAATTAGGAACTGACTTCCTGAATATAATTGATGAAACCCACTTAAGTCATTAATTACATCATCACCCATTGGCAAAACAATCACCTTAATGACTTAATGAGTGATTAAAATTTTGAAATAATCAACGTGGGACCAGAGCCTAGAGTCAATCCATTTAATAATGGATCTTAGTTTATTTCAAAAGTAAAACACAAACAAGTACTTACGCACATTTGTCATCAAGTCAGAAACAAGAAATCAGTGAAAGTTCATAGGCTGATGGTAATATATAGACATTAGTTTTCTACTAAACTGGAGGTTAAAAGTAGCAGTACAAATACAGCAAACCTCTCAAAATTGTTTCCATAGCCAACATTATTGATCCAGCTTTAAAGACTTTCCACGTCATAAGTGCGGGTGACCTCTTTCCTTCTCTCCTCCTCCTTTGTCCTTCTCTCATTTATCTCCCATCTCTTCCTCTGCCTCCTTTCCCAATCATTCCTCAATTTGAAGGTTCTCCCTGGAGATTATATTTATACTTGTACACATGTGTATATACATACCTGCATATATATACATACATATAAAATAGTGTACATATTTTACATACACATATATACACACACACGTATATCATTATTATATAACTTGTCTTCTCCCATATCAAGCAATCTTTTTTGAGAGTTTGCCTGTGTGAGAGATCAGTCATACCAACTTTGGGAAGCATTCCTTCAGAGAGAAGTAGCTTTTATTTCTGTCAGTGTTCCCCAATCCATGCCAGTTCTCCTCCCTACTGGCTTTGGCTTGGTGTACAAGTCCTGAACTCTTCTTTTCCACAACATCATTACCCCAAGGTTGCTATCTCCATCTTACTGGAGCCTGTGGTGTACGCCGGCTCCTTCTGATCTGAATCCTTGTGGCTGCTCTCACCTCCATACTTATCTTACATCCCCAGTGACCAGCCTGGCTCCTTGTTGCTCCTACCTGGTACCTAGGCCCTCCTGTACCACTTCCTGACCATCTAAATCTCATCTCCTGGCTCTCTGACTCACTCCTGGAAACTCCAGGCCAGGGGACTTTTCTTATTTATTTGTCCATTTGTATGGTTGTGGGGAGCAGGGGGAGTGTTCCCTGAGAACTCTCCTTCTTTTTGAGATACCAATTATACTAGCATCCCTTAAAACTGGTCATGAATACCAGAATTGGAATTGCTACTTCCCAGTTTTTCCACCATCAATTGTAGTCTCAGAAGCTTTATCAATCTCTATTTCTTTGCTTCCCAATGTGTCTTGAATTGTCTCCATGCAGTCTTCTCTTCCTACCATTTCACTGCTCACGTTAAGGTCATAAAGATCTCCATTTTTGCCAAATATAATGCTCAGTTCTCAGTTTTCAACTTAAAATCTCCTCTATACTTGGCACATTCCCTCCTTTACTGAAGTAATTCTGAAATTGGACAATATTCTCTTGGCCTTTTTCTATCCCATCGGCTTCTCTTCCTAGGTTTCTCTTGTTCCCCTTCTACCCACTAGGTGCCCAGCTCTGGCCCTCGGCCCTCTTCCCTTCTCCATCTACATTCTCTCCCTTGGTAATATTGTCAGGCCCTGTGGCTTTAAATTGCATCCGCACCCTATGAAGTCCCAAACTTATATCACCAGTCTTGACCTCTCCCTTGACTCCCATAGACATCTATCTATCCAATTGCCTATTTGGTATCTGCACTTAGCATATATGCTGTGCATCTCCAACATACAGAACTTAAAAAACCAGAAATCTTCACTATGCCCAAATACGTGTTTCTCTTCTGCCGTTCCCTGTTTCAAAAAATGGCATCACCTTTGCATCAGTTGCTCTGACTAAAATCCTTAATTCCTCTATTGCTCTGAAACTATATATGCAGTGAATCCACAAGAGCTATCAACTTTATCTTGAAAATATATCCAAAATGTAGTTACCCTTCACCCACCTAAGGCTACTACTTATTCCAAGCAAATATCATCTCCCACCTCAACCACAACAGCTTTCAAACTGTTCTTCTAACTTCTGTTATTAACACAGTGATTTATTAAAAACATTAGTCTAGTAATATTACTCTCTGATTTTGTCTCCTACTATTGTAACATTGTTTTGGTTACACCAACCTTGCTATTCTGCCTACACTGCAAACTCATTCTCTCCTATGGACTCTTATACCTGCTGCTCCCTTTGTCTGGAATTCTCAAGCCCTAGATTTTCCCAGGATTGACTTCTTTCCTTCATTCAGGACTCCACTTAAACATCACCTGTTCAGAGAAGACTTCCTTCAAGTCTATTATACTCTATTCCTTTACCTTATCTCATGTTTTCCAAGTATTTATGTACTGACATGTGCCACTGACATTTCAAAAATAAGTAACTATCTCTATAATATTTGCATATATATACATGCCAATGCGTGTTAAAACAAATATGTATAGACACACGCACACAAACATGCTATATATATAAAATACACACAGATATATCTGCATATACGTATATATATATGCACACACACACATATATATATATACAAAATGAATGTATGTTTGTTTCTATTTTCCTGAGTAGATAGTGTGTTTTATAAGGGCAGAAACATTGCCCTGGCCAACGCTTTATCTCCACAGTCTACTACAGTCCTGGTTCATAGTTGATAGTCAATATGCATTAGTAGAGTACTGAATGAATAAATATATAATAACAACAAGACGTGATACACCAGATAACAGAAAAAATTAAAACTATAATAAAGGAAGTAATAACAGCAAAAATTTTCATGGGTAATTGTAACACGCCCATATATATACACACAGAATTTTAAATGCAGCATAGTTCTTTTATATAACAGGAGTATACATGAAATCTTTTCATTTGTATTTTTTTATTGTTGTAAAATACACTTAACATAGAATTTACCATTAGTGACATATTTTTAATCTTTAAAATTGATTACAATAACTGATATCATACGAATTTAAATGGCATCTTAGTAAAGCACTGGGAAATATTTGAATATTTATTATGTGCTAGGTGCTAATACATTCAATTATACTCTGCCAAAAATACATTTTGTTTTTTAATGTGTTTGAAATTTTATAAATTTTTTCCATGAACCAGAGAATAAGTTAAACATCATTAAGTTTTAAAAATCTGATATATGTTGTATTCTGTGACCAGAATAAGACTAATTAACAATGAATAATAAAATTCCAACTACAACCCACAAAACTCACAGCAAAATCATTCAAAAGTTAAATAAAAACATCCTTCCAAATACATAGCTGATATTATCAGAACTACTTTCAGTTACAGACTACTTAGGAAATAACAAAAAAGGAAAGAAAATTTATTAAAATATATGCAATGCAAAATTCAAGTATTTTAATTATGAAATGAATGAATTTCAGTACATGGAATCAAGTTTTCAAGCAATTAAAAACAGAATAAATGAACATAACAAAAGTGGGAAATAGCAAAAGCAAACAAAAAATAATTAATTATAAAGTAAAAATAAAGTGAAATTGGCAAATAATTTCAAGAGCTATTTATTTTAAAAGTTAATCTAATGGAAAAGAGAGACACATCTCCAAAGGCCAGCCACATATCTTCACTTCCAGACTTGATGCTTCCAGATATTCTAGGCTACAATTCTAGGCTCCAATATATTGGAGTGTTTAATAAGTTGATTTGGAAAAAAGCCCAGTGGAAGAGCAATGTGTTTTGTCTCCCAGCCCACTCCATCGCTTTTGGAATGCTCTTCCTTCGTGGAGAAATGAAGTCTCTGCATGCTTCCAACTACCTGCAAGACACTCTGCCCTTGACAACGGTGATCCAAGAAAAGCGAGAGAGATTTCCAGGTCCTCTGTTGCCATACGACAAAATCTGAGCATTTATTTTGGAGCTATAGTGTGAAATGGACTAATTGAATTTAGCACCACAGCTTTCTTTTGAGTCACATTAGCATACTTTATCCTTTTCCATTATTTTATTTTGAATCTCCTTGTGTCATTATATTTAAAGGAAATTTCTTCCAGACAGAAAAAGTTGGCTATTGCCGTTTACCTAATCATACAATCTCTGCTTTTTAATTGGGATGTTTTAAACTGGGAGTCAGAAACCTATGGCCAGTGGGGCACACCTGATCTGTGGGCCAAGTCCAGGCAGCATGCACACAGTTACATGTCATCCATGGCTGTTTTTATGTTGCAACAGGAGAGTTGAGCTGTTGATATACGGCTTGCGAAGACTAAAATATTTTCTGTCTCTTCCTTTACCAAAAAGTTTGCTGACCCTTGGTTTACATTTAGTATAATTCTTAAGTTGATTGAATTTAAGCCTATAATCTCACTATTAGTTTTCTATTTGGCCCGCCGCCCTTTCTTGGATTAATTGACTATTTTTATTATTCCAAATTATCTCCTTTCTTGACCTGTTAGCAATAACTCTTCGATTTGTTATTTTAGTAGTGTTTCCAGTTTATTGAGTATATATTTAACTTATCACAGTTTACATTCAAGAGATATTACACAACTTCATTTATAGTGTAAGACTCTCACAATAGTCTACTTTCATTTGTCATCTCCTGCAAGCCCACAGATAACATCATAATCAATGGAGAAAGGTTGAAAGCTTTTCCTCTAAGATCAGGAACAAGACAAAGGTGTACACTCTCACCACTCCTATTCAACATAGTACTAGAAGTTCTAGCCATAGCAGTTAAGCAAGAAAAGGAAATAAAGGGCATACAAAATGGAAAGGAAGAAGTAAAATTGCCTCCGTTTGAGTGTGACATGATCTAATATATAGAAAATCCTAAAGGTTCCATCAAAAATCTGTTGGAACTGATAAATGAATCAAAATCAGGATACAAAATGAGCGTACAAAAATCAGCGCTGTTTCTATACACTAACAATAAAATATCTGAAAAAAATATTTTTAAATCTCATTTACACAGCATCAAAAATAAGAAAATACTTGGAAATAAATTTAACCAAAAAAGTGAAAGATCTGTACACAGAAAATTACAAGACATTGAAGAAAGAAATTGAGAAAGGTAAAAACAAATGGAAAGGTATCCTGTGTTCATGAATTGGGAGAATTGATATTGTTAAAATGTCCGTACTACCCAAAACTATTTATAGATTCAATGCAATCCCTATCAGAATTCCAAAGGCATTTTTCACAGAAATAGAAAAAACAGCTCTAAAATTTGTGGGGAACCAGAAAAATCCCCAAATAGCCAAAACAAGCCTGAGAAAGAAGAACAAAGCTGGAGGCATCATGCTTTCTGGTTTCAAATTTTATTACAAAGCCATAGTAATCAAAACAGCATGGTATTGGCAAGCCAGCTCTGATAATCTAGTGGTTAAGATTTGCTGCTCTCACCACTGTGGTTCAGGTTCATTCCTGGTCGAGGAACCACACCACCTGTCTGTTGGTTGTCATAGTGTAGTGGCTGCATGTTGCTGTGATGCCAAAAGCTGTGCCATAAGTATTTCAAACACCAGCAGCATCACCTATGGTGGACAGGGTTCAGTGAAGCTTCCAGACTAAGACAGACTAGGAAGAAGAAATTGGCCATCAACTTTGAAAACATTGGCCATGAATACCCTATGAATAGCAGCAGAACATTGCCCAATATAGCACCAGAAAGTGAGAGGATGGTACAAAAAGACCAGGCAGAGTTCATCTCTGCTGTACATAAGGTGGCTAGGAATCAGAATCAACTGAATGGTACTAACAACAACAAACAGTATTGGCATAAGAATAGACACATAGACCAGAGGAACAGAAAAGAGAGCCCAGAAGTAAACCCTCACTAATCATCATGTTTCTGATTGCTTTGCATTTATGTCTGCACATTTGGGTGAGCATCACCTCTTCCTGTCTCTTCAGATTGGCTTTGGTGGTGAAAGATTTTCACCTGAAGGTGGCTGTGAGGGTGCCGGTTGGGTGGGGTAAAGTGTCTCTGATTTCTGGAAGGGAACAGCAGCATAGTCTCTGCGCAGCTCTATCTGAGGTCAATGTCAGCAAAGACTGTGAGCATCTTCTGTGGCCAAGACTGTGAAGGTTTTGTGCATGGCAGCGGTGGCTAGGGCTATTGGGGTCCTCAGTGGTGAAGGCTGCTGGGGTCCTCCCCTTCTCCCTTACTGGCCCATGGGAGGAAGTTGTAACTGAGGGGATCCCTCTTGGCATCTGATCTGGCACACTGGCAGCCAGAGCAGCAGTGGAGCCAGGGTCCTGGGATCAGTCACATGTGGAACTACCACAATGCCTGAGTCCTGAGGCACAAGTACACTTGCTGTGGGAGTGGCACTGGTGCCTGAGATGCAGCAGAGTACAGATCTCCTGTGGAACCAGCATATGAGTCTCTCTAGCTCACCACAGTTACACAGGGTGGGAGGATGCAGCAGAGGCACAGGGATGTGCTTAAGATGACAGGATGCAGTGGCGGCTTGAGCCCAGGGCAAGATCCAGTAACAGCATGGGCGAAGGATGGTGAGTCAAAGTCCCAACTTTGGCCCCAGGGTGCAGTTGCAGAACAGCCACAGCACATCCCCAGGGATGGCCAGTTAACACTGTCTGTTAATACCCAGGGGGCAGGGTACGGAGCAAGGGCAGCTCAGACCAGGTCATGTCAGGTCAAAGTCATGACCTGGGACCCAGGGCCTGGGCTCAGAGCAGCAGAAGCTCCAGCCTCATAGATGGCAAGGCTGTGTTATGTCGTGATCCGGAGAGCAGAGCACGTGGCAGGCCTCACAGCAGCAACAGCTCTAGCCCTTGAGAAGAAAGACAGAGGCAGGGATACCACCAGCGGGGTGCAGTGTTGGTGGAGACTGGGAGTCCTCATTAGCAGAGGCTGCAGTGTCCACAGCAATGAGGCTTTCTGGAGCTCTCCTCATCTCCTTTGTCCTGTAGGTGAAATCCCACTGAGGGCATCCCTCCTGATGCTGAGCCGCTCTGGACTGGAGGATGGGTTGACACAGGTCAAAGTCTTCCAGTGCTTTTTGATGCAGCCATCCTCTGTTTTGTCGTTTTGCAGTGTTTCTGGTGCTCCTTTATTGCAGTCCAGAGCTTTCCCAGAACTATATTTGTTGGTTTGTAGTTGTTTATTTATTGTTTTTGTGGGAGAAACAAGTGTTGGGACCTCGCAGCCCTCCATCTTGCTGACACCATCTCCCTCTTTTAGGATTTCTTATAGTTCAGGTCTCCAGCAATCCATTCTCTTGGTATTCTTACAGCTGAAAATTTCTTTATTTTGCCTTCATTCTTGAAATATGTTTCACTGGATATAGGATTCTGGAATGACAGGTTCCTTTTTTTCTTTTAACGCTTTAAAGATATTGTTGCACCGTCTTCTGTCATCCATAGTATCTGATAAGTAAGCAATTGTTCAATGAATCTCACTGTTCCCTGTATTTAAAACATACTTTTTCTCTTGCTGCTTTTACCATTTACTCTTTTTTTTAGCTTTTAACAATTTTCCTATAAAGTGCCTTGACATGTTTCCTTATATTGTTTGGTTTTCATTAATCACATTGCATCTCTGTTTTTATTTTTAAAACTATGGGAGTTTTTGGCCATTATTTTTTTGAAACATGCTTTTTTCTGCCCCAAGCTCTTTCATCTCATGCGACTCCCATCATAACTATGTTAGACTGTGCGGTACTATCTAACAGGGACTTCGTTATGGACTGAATGTTTGTGTTGCCCCCAAATTCATATATTGAAGCTCAAATTCCCAATGTGACTGTATTTGGAAATAGGGCCAGCAAGGATGTGGTAAAGGTTAAATGAAGTCATAAAGACGGTGCTCTAGTCTGATGGGGCTGTTGCCCTTATAAGAAGAGAACAAAATACCGTTTTTCTCTCTGCTGTGTGAGGACACAGTGAGAAGGCAGCTGCCAGCAAGCCGGGAAGAGAGCACTTACCAGAAACTCACCGTGACAGACCTCGATCTGGGACTCCTAGTCTCTAGAACTGTGGGAAATTAAATATCTGTTACTTAAGCCACCTAGTCTATGGTATTTTTTATGGCAGCCCAAGCTGACTAATACAGACCTGTTTTTATTCAACTTTTTTTTGTTCTCTCTGTTCTTAACATTAGATGATTTCTATTGATCTATCCTCAAGTTCATTAACTCTTTCCTTTATGACTTCCATTAAAGTGTTAAATACATCCAGTGAATTTATTTCTGATACTGTATTTTTCACATCTGGAACTTCTATATGGCTTTTTAAAAATTGTTATTTTCCTGCTGAGAATTCTTATCTTTTTTTTTTTTTTGAGGAAGATTAGCCCTGAGCTGACATCTGCTGCCAATACTCTTCTTTTTGCTGAGGAAGACCAGCCCTGAGCTAACATCTGTGCTCATCTTCCTCTACTTTATATGTGGGATGACTGCCACAGCATGGCTTGCCAGCGGTGCCATGTCCACACCCGGGATCTGAACCAGTGAACCCCAGGCTGCCAAAGCAGAAGGTGGGAACTTAACCACTGCACCCTGGGGCCAGCTCCTGAGAATTCTTATCTTTCCATTTGTTTACGTCATCTCAGTGCTAGTCTTAGCTGATTACCTCTTCTCTTGAGAATGTATTCCACTGTCCTTCATCCGTCAGATAATTTTGGGTTTTATCCCGAGGTTGTGCTATTTTTCTCTGAAGAGATTGTTTCTTTTAGTAGTCAATCACTTTGCCTGGATTTGAGTTGCAAATTCAACTTTCTTGGGTGGTTCAGATCTCCTGTCTTTAGCTGAGGTATTCTTTGGGTCTTTTCCTCGCATGTATGATTCTGAGGACAATCAGGAATGTGGATAGACAGAAATTGGGTATCCCCCTCTTTTATTTATTTTCTGAGATGTGCCTGTTATCTCCAGTGTTCACAGTTTCCTAGATTCAGTTTTCTAGTTCCCCAGGACAGAAATATTGTAGGGTTTTTTTTTCATCAGCACCCACACTAACTGTGTTCCATTCCAAAAGCATCTGATCTCAGAGTTAAACCACAAGAACTAGAACTCACTCTATTCACCCCTCTCCTCCAGTGCGTGCTCTCCATCCGGGTCTGTCTGCCTCCTTTCATTCTTTGGTGCCTGTAGCTAGTGACTTTTGTACTAAGTCCAGACATTGAAGCTTTCGTCTTAGAGTTGAACCATAGGTACTTACTCTGTCATTATTAGCAGCAGAATTTTTCTTTTAAATGGCATTTTATTTCCTAATTTTATTTTCCAAAACTTTTTGTTATATAGAAATGCAGTTTATTGTTTAAATCATATGTGTGTACTTGATCTCCATAGTTAATCATTGTTTTGAGTTGTTTTGTTTTTAATTTTTTATTTTACCAAAAATTTACTTAGGAGAATGTGTTGCACTTGGTATTAGACATTTTCTTTGTTTGTGTGATTGTTTAAATTTGTGTGATTGGTTTTAGCTCTATGGCACTGTATAATCATAGATTATAGTCTATAAAAATGTATAAAATTCTTCATTTGGAATTTATTTTATTTTAATTTGTGGAATAAAACAAATGAATACTTTGCAGATGTTCCATAGCTATCTGAAAATAGTGTTTATTCTCTATTATTGAAGTTCAATATTATTAGTAGATTAATATTAATTAAATTAAAATTAATAAAATTTTCCAATTTTGTTTGCTATATTAACAGCCATGTCAAATCTGTTAAAGACTTGGACTATTTTAATGTTTCTATTTGATTATCTATATCTTCCCAAAATTTTCATCTGCATTATAGCATAAATTTATTTGTTCAACAAATATTTAATGATTGGCCATAAAATAAGAAAGTACTGTTGGCCAGAAAAATAATGATCCTATAAGTTTCACCCTTTGTCAACATGTATTTTCCAGTATTCTTCTGTTTCTTATTTTTTCCTTGAATTTTGCCTTGTTCTGGTATTATTCTAAATTTTATTTTCTGTTATCTGAGTATCTCAAGTTATCTCTTTATTTTTGCTTTTTAATATTCCTATTTATATTCCTCTTTTTTTTCTTTTTTGCCATGTAAAACATACTTAGACTTTTGTTTAAATCCTATCATATTGATTTTGCTTTATAATATCCAAGTGATAACTGTTCAGATGAATCCTATTCTATTTAAATTCTCTGAGTTTAATTTCCTATTCTCTTTTACAAATTGCCCTTCATGGATTACTTATTATTAATTTGAATGATTATAAAAGAAAATTAATTTATTTTTCGTAAAATTTTTAATTTTTTTCTTGCTCACAGAATGTTAATCTTTTAACTGCGTGAGAAGAATGACTGAGTCTCTTTAAAGTAAGTCACCCATAATCTATTGTTAAGATGGGTTATGATTACAACAGTCTATTTTTATTTTTATTTCTGAATAATACTTGGCAGCTCTTAACTAGATTAAAAAAGATAATTCAATTATAATAAAATTTCAGTTTCTGATTATCAAAACCACACAAAATCATGGATACTTGTAGATCAGAATAATTTAATAAAATATCTGACAGCAACATTACGTATTAGACAAAGAATTAATTTTAATTCGAGATTTGAACTTTTATGTTATTGCTTTGCTTTGTTTCTTACTGAATTATTTCACTGCACTGTTAAATGAATAAAATTAGTATAGTTTTATAAATAGATCATTAAACACATTGAGTGAATATAATGGAAATAAAGATCATTCAAAATTAAATAATAAGTGATCTGACTTAATAATCCTTATTCATTATTTCCACAAAACACCTACAAGAAGCTGCAGAAGCCAACCCCTTAAAATTTGCATGATAAAACATACCAGCTCTATTTGCTAAAATGTAGTTTCTAACTATGATGCTAAAGTTGATACTAAATAATCCAAAATAATAAATCCATTCACATACTCTACTATCTAGAAATATGTTCAGTTATATATGCACATACATAGGCTCTCCCCTGAGGTTTTTACAGAATCATTTCTAATGTCTTTCTCCATGTCCATATAGCCAAATCATACGTATTCTTTAAGCCCTGCTTAAACTCAGTTGTCTTTTGCTTACTGAATCCTCCTTGAATCTTCTAAACAGCAGTCAAAAAAACAAAAATACTAACTACCTCAGTATCACCATTACAAGATATGTTCAGACCTATATGATAAAAAATATTCAGGCGCATGAGAAAAAGATTGAATAAATTGAGACTTACAATGCTACTGACAGTGAAGCCTTAATGTTGAAGAGATATTGTCTTCTGAATTAAATAATATAAAGGTATATTTAACATTTTAGGTATATTTTTACCATTTGTCCAAGTGCATTTAAATTTGAAAAAATGATCAGGAATTTCTTCTGGAATATTTAATGTGGAAAAACACTCACTAAAAAGTTGAAATGAAAAGTAAGTATAATTAGTAATATTGAGGTTATATCGCATAGCTATACTGCAATGATTAAGAAAAAATGGTAATCTCACTAGAAATATACAGCCAATTTAACATGAGCTGGTGGATATACAAGAAAAGATCCCCCTTCCTCAAGTTTTTATGTGGGCTACAATTTAATAAGAAAATGATATTTTATCCTTATAATTAGTACATCAACTATATTACATCTTTGAAAATAATAAAATACATCTCTACCTCATGGCACATATCAAAATAAACTTGAAACACATTGAATATTGAAATGCAAAAATGTGACCCTAAATAAGGTTCTGAAATAAATATAAGTATATAATAAATATACTAACTTGTGATGGACCAGACATGACACTAATATGTGCACATATGCATGTTTATATATATATACACATACATACAAGTACATGTATATGTCATAAGTTAATATAATTCCTATGAAGTGAAATATCTCATGAAACAAGAAGAAAAAGAAAAGAGAGGTAAATGCCTAGAAAAATTGTTAAAAGAGATAAATAGAAAGTTTATAGTACATGTAGTCAAAATATATAAAAACTATGCTATGTAAGAATATATTATTAAAAAGTGTATGTATATAATGGTATGAAAATATGATCAGTGCTCAAAAACATAAAAATTAAATCAGCAATGGGATTTTTTTACCTGTCAAATTTGCAAAGATTAAAACATAAGAACTTGTACATGAATGTTCATAGTAGCATTGTTTGTAACAGCCAAAATGTGGAAACATCTCAAATGTCCACCAGTGGATAAATGGATAAGCAAAATGAGATATAGCCATACAGTAGAATATTATTTAACCATAAATAGAAAGGCAGTACTGATACATCCTCCAACACGAATGAAGCTTGAAAATATTATCCTTAGTAAAAGAAGCTAGATACAAAATGCCACACGTTGTATGGTTCCCTTTATAGGATATGACCAGAATAGAAAGATCCATAGAGATAGAAAATAGACTAGTGGTTGCCAGGGGCGTGGAGGAGGAAGGAGTGGAGGGGACCACTAATGGAAATGGAGTTTTCTTTTTGGGGTGATGAAAAGGTTATGGAACCCACAAGAGGTCATGGGTGTACAACCTTGTGAATATACTAAAGTAAACAAGTAAATAAAATCAATAACTGAATTGCACTTTAAAAAGGTGAACTTTGTGGTATGTCAATTGTATCTCAATGAATCTGTTATTAAAAAGACAGAGAGAGAGACAAGAAACAATGTAGATCAAAATGTCAAAATTCTTATAATTGCATCCAAAGAGTATAAACTTTCTTGAGGCAATTTGAAAATACCCATCAAAAATTATTTTACGTGTGTGTGGCAGGCAGTATAATAGGACTCCCAAGGCTGTCCACGTGCTAATCTCTGGAACCTATGAATATGTTGTCATACAATAAGTGTGAATTAAGTTTGCAGGTGGTATTAATTTTGTTAATCTGCTGACTTTATAATAGAGATTATTCTGGATTATCCAGGCAGGCCCAATGTAATCACAGGGGTTCTTAAAAGGGAAGAGAAACACACACGAGTCAGAACCAGAGAGATGGTGTTGTGACTGGCCATTACTGGCTTTGAAGATGGAAGGGGGTCACAAGCCAAGAAATGTGGGCGTTCCGTAGAGGCTAGAAAAGGCAATCAAAGGGAATCTCCCCAGAATCTCCAGAAAGTAATGCAGCCCTGCTGGCATTTTGTTTTGGTCCAGTGAGAACTGTTTCACTTCTGATCCCCTAAAGGATAAGATAGTGAATTTGTGCTTTTTTAAGTGACTGAAGTTTATAATGATTTATTACAGTATCAATAGGAAGCTATGTGCATGCCATATGCGAACAATTCTGATTTCAATAATTTATCACACAGAACTAATATAAATATTCATAAAAATTTAACTAAAATTTAAGGGTAATCATTGCAGTGGTAATCACAATAGTGAAAAGAATGAGAGTAATTTCAAAAACCTATATTCAAATATTGGTTAAATACATTAGGCTATGTTAATACAATAAGCTAATATGTAGCCATTAAAATATATCACAGAAGGAAATTTAATGACATATACAAAAATTCTCTATATGTGATAATATTAAAATGACAAGTTGCAAATGGCAGTGTAATTGCTATTGGTAGTGGTTATGATAGGACATGCATGAAAATAGTAATTACTTCTGGATGGTTTGAATTAGATGCAATAAATTTTAATTTAATATTTCTAAACTTTCCTGTACTCCTAAAAGTTTGTAAAATGGATACATTTTTGTCTAATTAGAAGCTTCCACCCTTTAATACATTCAATGTTAAAATGGTACCATAACTCAGCTTTAAATAGCATCATTCATTGTATTCTCTATATTTATTCCTTATTAGGCACGCGAGTTCTTTTAGTTTTTAAATTGTATTACCCGTCTGTTGAAAAATACCTAATGATTATTTTACTAAAGAGTCAGGTTATAGCCAATAATCAAGACAGATTCTTCAAATATTACTGTAAGAAAGGAAAACTATAGAAAGCAATGCATTAAATAATTACACCTTTAACAGTAGAAGTTTAATTTTTTGAACATATTTTGCACTGATGGATCTTAGTTTATCATATTCTATTGAAAGTATCAGTGCAATATATCCTTTATTGGTTAATCTATGCTGCAATGAGCATGGGAGTGCAAATATCTCTTGAAGATACTGATTTCATTTGCTTTGGATATATACACAGAACAAAGATAGCTGAATTAAATTAAAAATGAATTAATTAAATTAATTAATTTAAATTAGTTTAATTTAATTAAAATTGAATTAAATTAAAAAATTAAAAGTTCTACTTTTAATTTTTTGAGGAACTTACATACTGTTTTCCATATTGGCTGTACCAATTTACATTCCCATCAACAGTGCACAAGGGTTCTCTTTTGTCCACACCCTTGCCAACACTTGTTACTTCTTGCTTTTTTGAAAATAGCCATCCTAAAAGGTATGAGGTGATATCTCACTGTGGTTTTGATTTGCATTTCCCAAATGATTACTGATGGTGGGCATCTTTGTAGGTACCTATTGGCCATTGTATATCACCTTTGGAAAAATGTCTGTTCATGTCTTTTGCCCATTTTTTAATTGAATTATTTGTTTCTTTTGTTATTGAGTTGTATATACTCCTTTTATATTTTGGATGTTTATTCCTTATCAGATGTATGGTTTGCAAATATTTTCTCCCATTCCATAGCTTGCCTTTGCATTTTGTGATTTCCTTTGCTGTATAGAAGATTTTTATTTCATTGTAATCCCACTTGTTTAGTTTTGCCTTTGTTGCCTGTGCTTTTGGTATCGTATTCAAAATATCATTTCCAAGACCAATGTTGTGGAGCTTTTTCCTTATGTTTTCTTTTAGGAATTTTATAGTTTCAGATCTAATGTTTAAATAACTAATTCATTTTGAGTTAATTTGGGTTCAATGAGATAAGGGCCCAATTTCATTGTTTTGTATGTGGATGTCCAGTTTTCCCAACACCGTTTATAGAACAGATTATACTTTTCTTATTATGGAAAGGATATATTTGATGCCCTTGTCAAAGATTAATTGACTTTATATGTGTGGGTTTATTTCTGAGCTCTCTGTTCTGCTCCATTGGTCTATGTGTCTGTTTTTGTGCCAGTTCAATACTGTTTTGATAATATAGTTTTGTAATATCATGATATTATATCCTTTAACATCATGATAATATAACTTTGAACTTAGGAAGTATGATGTCTCCAGCTTTGTTCTTTCTCAAGATTGTTTTAGCTGTTTGGCATCTTTGGTCACTTTTTTCTATTTCTGTGAAAAATGCAACTGGGGTTTTGATAAGAATACATTGAATCTGTAGATCATTTTAAGTATGCACATTTTAATAGTATTAATTATTCTGATCCATGAACAGAAGATATCTTTCTATTTATTTGTCTTCAACTTTTTTCATCGTCTTATAGTTTTCAATGTACAGATCTTTCATCCCCTTGGTTAAATTTATTCCCAATTGCTTTATTATTTTTGAAGCTATTGTAAATGGGATTGTTTTCTTAATTTCTTTTTTGGACAGTTCATTGTTAGTGTATGGAAACACAACTAATTTTTATGTGTTGATTTTGTATCTGGCAGTTTATTCAATTTCTTTATTACTTCTAACAGTTTTTTTGGTGGTGTCTTTAGGATTTTCTAGATATAAGATTATGTCATCTGCAGAGATAATTTAATTTCTTGTTTTCTGATTTGGATACCTTTTATTTCTTTTTCTTGCCTAATTACTTTGGCTAGGATTTCCAGTAGTACAGTGAATAGAAGTGGTGAGAGTGAATACCCTTATCTTGTTCCTGATCTTAGAGGAAAACCTCTCAGCTTTTCACCACTGAGTGTGGTGTTAGCTGTAGGGTTGTCATGTGTTGCCTATATTATGTTGAGTTACATTAGTCTATAATTTGTTGAGAGTTTTTATCTTGAAAGGATGTTGAATTGTCAAACGCTTTTTCTGCATCTATTAAGATGATCATTTGATTGTTATCCTTCATTCTGTTAATGTGGCATATGATATTAATTGTTTTTCATATGTTGAACCATCCTTGCATCCCAGGGATAAACTCCACTTGAACACAGCATATAATCCTTTTAATGTGCTATGGAATTTGGTTTGCTAGTATTTTTTTGAGGGTTTTTGCATCCATGTTCTTCATGCTTATTGGCCTATAATTTTCCTTTCTTGTAGTGTCCTTATTTGGCTTTGGTGATGCTGGCCTGGTAAAATGATTTTGGAAGTGTTTCCTCTTCTTCAATCTTAGGAAGAGTTTGAGAAGGATTGGCATTGATTCTTCTTTAAACATTTTTTTAGAATTGACTCATGAAGCCGTCTTGTCCTGGGAGTTTCTTTGTTGGAAGGTTTTAGATTATTGATTCAGTTTCCTTGCTCATTATTCGTTCATTCAGATTTTCTATTTCTTCATGACTTAGACTTTGTAGATTGTTCTTTACTATATTACTTTACTAATATAATTCACCTTCAATATCTATTTAATGTTCATTCCAAAGCACTGAATTCTCTCCCTTAAAAATTTTGAAACACGCCAACATTCTATTGGTCTCAATCCATGCGTCCAATCTCTTATCCAGCTATTCTCCCCACACTGCTTGCTTTCTCTGCTTTCTACCAACTCTGAACTGTCCTCCTGAATTTCTCCTTTCTATTCAACCCACTGAAATTCTAGTTATCTACTAAGTTCAGAAACAAATGTTACCCTGTCCTCCTCACGATTTAATGTCTTCTTATCTGTATCCCAATAAGCCATTTGCAGTGCTTATCTCATTGAATTGTACCTAAATGCTAAGTGTCTATGGTGGTTAATTTTGTCTGTCAACTTGACTGTCCATGGCATGCCCAAATTCAACATTGTTTCTGAGTGTGTCTTTGATGACATTTTAGGTTGACATTAATATTTGACTCTACAGATTTAGTAAAGTAGATTCCCCTTCTCATTGTGAGTGAACATCATCATCCAATCCATCTAGGGACTGAGTAGAAGAAAAGGTGGAGGAAAGAACAATTCACCCCTTTCTCTTCCTGCCTGCCTGTTTGAGTTGGGGCATTTCACCTCATCTTCTGTAGTCCTTGGACTGGGATTTACATGATTAGCTCTCCGGGTTCTCAGGCCACCAGACTCAGACAGAATTATACCATCAACTTTCCAGGGTATCCAGCCCGTAGACAGCAGAGCATGGGATTTCTCAGCCTCCATAATAGTATGAGGCAATTCCTCATAATCTCTTTCTCTCTACATATATATCTTACTGGTTCTGTTTCTCTGGAGAACTCTAACAGTGTCTATTGGCAGTTGAGCTGTTCAAAAATATGAACACACTTTATTTATTTTGTGTCCCCATTATCCAGCAAGATGCAGCCTAAAGACAGTGTATAATAAATAATTACAAGATTCTTTATTAAATTGAATGAGATTGTTTATATGTAAGAGACCCTTCACTGATCACTGTTGGTTTGAACATTCATGTTGGACATGTTACTATTGAGCCAACTTCTTCAGTATTTCTATCATCACCCTTTTAGTACTTACTACAGATAGAGTTCAGATAGCCTTTATTGTTTTCTCATTATGGACTATGAGTAAGAACTGTAGAATAATACTTCCCCCACCTAGATCTGAATTCTTGGGTAAAACTTCATGTGACAACAACCAAGAAAAACTAAGCTAAAAAAAAAAACATTAAAAACTATCAGAATGAGACATAATAGTTTATATTTTAAAGAAAATGGTCTTTATTATGGAAGAGTCTTTGTGAAACTCACTCTAAGAAAGATAAATTTAATATCTAATCCCTCAGCATATTAGAATCAGGAAAATAGTAGGAAGAGATTGGTATCTGGAGACACAGAGAGTACTGAGAAGTGACAGCCTAGAAGCAAAGAAAAGCACACTGCTCGGGGACAATTTATAGGAAGATAAAATAGTCCCATAAACCTCACTAGCTCCTGGGACTGTCACTGTATAACGTGGCACAGACCAATAATAGATGTTTGTGTTTGATGACGAGACATCAAAACAAGATAAATTATACTGCTAGGAAAAATGACAACTTGAAGGCAAGTGTTTAAATCCTCTCTTCCCAAATGCTGACTGATGGAGACAAAGGAATTTGTTAAAATGAATAAACTCTGAGTAGTTTTTAAAAACTAAAGCACAATTCCACATGTGGAACCTGCCTTAAGCAGTTTCTTCCAGACTTAGATATAATGACTCCCAGGCTCAAACTGTGACATGGTGTTTCTGTGTGGTACGGAATCAGTAGAGGAGACTATGGTAGGACTCCATTAGAATCATTAATTTCACAGGTCAGGGTAAGCCAGTGGACAAATGGAGATCTCTCATTTTGGATCTCTTTCTCTGCTCAAAAATCAACAGCAATGGAAAGCCTAAGGACATATCTTGCAATATCAAATAGAACGAGGCTGATTTCTCTGTCACTATAAGTTTAATAATTAAAAAAAAAGTCCCATGGTAAACAGGGTATAAAATCCAGATCAAACAAATAAAGAAGAAGAAGGAAAAAGGATATGGAAATCTGATTTAGTGACTTCAAGGAACAAAGGAAAACACAGAAAACGGTCCCTGCTGGGTACGCTTGAGGGACTAACTCATAGCCCTCACTTGACTCAATATGAATAGAGATTTTAAGATCAAATACCAGGATATGGAACAAATATCAGACACAGAGAGACTATAAAGGGCTTATTCCTTTTATGGTCAGTCCATCAACAAATAATCTTCAGATTTAAGGAAAGCTTAATACCACATTCCCTAAATATCTACTGTAGGAAAATACATGTGATAACTAACATATATATACATATATAATCTATATAAACTAGATAAAAATTCTTTGAAAGACTGACATAGAGGAATAGCAAAGATCTACATTTCATAAACAAAGTGTTTATGATGATGACTGTTACTATATACTGTTTTATATTGATGATATTATAAATTAGGACTTTTCATTCAAATGCTAGGCTATGACATCTAATTTGACACAGGAATAAGGAAAAAATAAATATTAATTAGTATCATCTCTGAAGGAAGGTATTATATCTGGAATAAAAAGTCACAGTATAAACTTAGTAATAAACACATCTCAATAATCATTAAATTTATTTTAAAATAATTGTTTCCCATGTGAAACAGTGAAGGATGAGAATACTAATGTGACAAAAATGTCCATAAGTATAACGAAGTTATGACTTAACTTGAATTAGTTGGGTAAGAACACAGGGTGAAATATCCTAATTTTAGAAAATTAAAATCTCTCTTCAATAAGAGCATTCTCTCATTTCTTAAAGAGGAGGTCTTCTGAGTTTAAGGTAAACTGAAGAAATACAAATAAAATAGTTGGTATTTTTAGTTTCCTAAATTATTTTTAGCCTTCCATAAAGTTACTTGCATATATCTAAACGCCTCTCTAATTTCCCTCAAAAAAGGAGGGGAACACATCTACTTTTCATCCTAGACAAGTTGGAACACAAGTGCATTTTCTTAATTAGAGAAAGGGATTTTTACTAAAACTAGAATTCAAAACATTCTACGTGGTCATGTCCTACTGACTAGAACAAAATTATCTGTGGTTCACTTGACATTCTTCACTAAAAGCTTTGGAATTACTTTTATTTCTTTCAAAAGAATTAGAAAAATATTTTTAGACAAAAAAGATGCACAAATGTGGTTTTTTTCCTCCTCCTCTGAGGACAGATAATCATAGACATAGCTTTCAAGAAAACTGCTGAAGTCAGAACAAGATGAGCAGGTTGAAAAAGTCATTGCAGAGTACACGGGAGAACTTTCTCCATGATTAGGAAGGAGGATATATTGATAAAACAAGAGCTGGTTTCATTAAAGTAGAAACAAGAGAACAATGAAGAGATAAGCATAGAGAATACTAAGCAAAGACGACATGGCAACAATTTTTAAAAATCACATTTTAATGATTTAACACTGAGTCCAGGATACTAGACTCAGGCAAATGCCCTACCATAGGAGCCAATCTTATTCATATAACACACTTTTGCATTGCTGTGTGCTTAGTGTGGCAATCTTTTGATATTTTAATGGAAATCAACTAATCAATTTATATCATTTCTTATCTGGACTTCTTTAAACGTGATTTTCTTATGTTAGACTGTTGCCAAAATAATCCTTCCTCCTAATTTATTAGTTATTATTCTAAAGCATTTATAAGAGCTCACCTCTTTCTTTCTTAAAAATTCCAAGGTAAAAGTGGATACTTCTGAAAACATAATAAGTTAATTAGAAAAAAACTTGATGCTTTCTACCAGAACTTAGTTCAACAATAAAAAGAAGTAGAAATAATGATTAAAATATATAGAAATTAATCCAGAAGATCAAAAATTGATTATTATGATTTCTAGAAGACATACAGAAAATTAAGATATAATAGAAGGAATTTTTTTTTTCCCTGACCTGAAATAACATTAAATTTCTTGTTGTAGGGATTTACCAGTATCAGGATAGGAATATTGAACAAAGATACACAAATAGACATAGGTTATTGAAACTCCTGAATCTGAATTTTAAAGAGGGGCAATAGACTCCATTTGATAGACTAAACAGATTACATTCCCTGGTCTACCAGTCACTAGTAATGGGATTTGGGGCAAGTTATTATATCTCTATAAGCCTGTTTGCTTATTTGCATAAAATGGGTATTAATAGTATCTATGGCATAATTTTGTTGTGAGAAATAAATGCAGGATGAATGTGAAAAAGATCCTGTAGCACCTGAAATAGTTCAAAAGGCTGGTAATTCAAGTTTTAAGTATTCAGGAGTCTCTCTTTCTCATCTCTTTCTTTGTATGTCTTTCTGTGTCTATCTCTTTTTATACACACACACACACAGTCAAGAGAATTGTTTTTTAAATATTTTTAACTTAATAATAATGAAAATACAACATATTGAAATTTGTGAGACGGAGACAATAGTCCTTAGAGAAAACATTGGTGCATTAAAGCTTATATAAGACAACAAGAAAGAGAAAAAGGGGGGCTGGTCTGATTGCCTAATGGTTAAGTTTGGCACACTCCACATTGGCACTCCATGATTTGGTTCCCTGGCATGGATCTATACCACTCATCAGTGGCCATACTGTGGTGGTGACTCACATACAAAACGGAGGAAGATTGGCAACAGATGTGAGCTCAGGGTGAATCTTCCTCAGCCAAAAAAAAAAAAAAGAGAGAGAGAGAGAAAAAGAAAATAATCTAAAATTCCACCTCAGGAAACTAGCAAAGAAGACAAATCAAACCCAATTTAGGTGGAAGAATGTAAATAATAAAGATAAAAGCAAAAATCACTAAGATCATAAGAAGAAAAAACAGTAGAAAAATCAATGAAACTGAGAACTACTTCTTTGAGCAGTAATAAATATAATAACTTAATTGCCAACATCAGTAATGAGAGAGATGAAATTTCTATAGGTCTTAAAGACATTAAAAGTCTACTATTGGGATATTCGTAATGTATTTATGCCAATAAATTTGGTATCTTAGAGAGAAATGGATCAATTCCTTAAAAGACATAAACTACCATAGCTTACTTACTGAGGATTAGAATCAGTACTGAGGATTAGAATAAGTATTCCCTTAACATAAATACATTCAAAAATTTTAGAAGAGAATCTAAAAACTTCTAGAAACCAATACCTTTGAGAAATATCGTCTCAGAAATCCTTAATGAAATATTAGTAAATCAAATCTTGTGATATATAAAGAATGTCATACATGACGATCAAATGGAATTTGTCCCAGGAACACAAGGTTGGCTCCATATCTTAAAATCAATAAGTGCAAAGCATCGTATCAACACACTTAAGAAAAAAACCATATAACTCTCCCAATAGATGCTGTAAAAGCATTTGGCAAAAATCCCCCATCCGGGAGCAGGCTCCATGGCCAAGTGGTTAAGTTTGAGTGCTCCGCTTCAGTGGCCCAGGTTTTCACTGGTTCAGATCCTGGGCACTGATATGGTGTCCCTTATGCCACAAGGAGAAGGACCCACAACTAAAATATACAACTATGTACTGGGGGGATTTGGGTAAAAAAAGGCAAAAAAAAAAAAAAAGAAAAAGAAGATTGGCAACAGTTGCTAGCTCAGGTGCCAATCTTAATTAAAAAAAAAATCATTAAAAAGAAAAAAACCCATCCATTCACGATTAAAATTCTCACCAACATAGGAATGAAAGAGAATATCCATACTGGACCAAAGACTCTAAGAACAATCTACAGTTAACAACACGCTTAATGGCCAAGGACTGAATGACTTCCTCCTATGATTAGGTACACATACGCGCTCATGATTTCTATTCACTATTGTGCTGGTGTAACTACCAGGCAGTAAGGAAAGACTGAAAAAACAAATAAAAGACGTACAGATTGGAAAGGAAGAAATAAATCTGTCTATTTGCAGATGACCTTATTCTCTAACAAAATAAGTTCCAAAGACATCTTCTAAAATTAATTAGTGAATTTTCCAGGGTCATTATATGGTCAACATGCAAAAGCCAATTGTATTTTCTATAAACTAGCAGTAAAAAATTAGAAAAATTAGAAAATAAAAATGTAAAAGATAGTATTTATTAAAGCACTAAAAACATGAAAACTTTTGTCCAAATTGACCTATAGATTGAATGCAATTAATATGGAAGAGTAAAGAAACTTGGATGGCAAAATCTATTTTTCAGAAGAATAAGTTGGAGAACATACATTACCTGACTTACTGTAATACTACAGTAAATAAAACAGTGTGAAACTGGCATAAAGATAGACATATGGATCAGTGGAACGCAACAATATATACAATATAAGGAGGTGATGATTTATTTGGAACAATGTTTTGCCCTCACTAACAAACATAATTCTGTTCTGACTTGTAGTAGTTTTATAATTCTTTTACTTGGATATTCTGGGTATACCTACATATTAACTATAATTAGTAATATTTTTATATCCTCATATTTTTTTACTCCATATTTTTTAATTTCTCAATTTTGTTGAGTATTTTATCCAATACAATAGTTAATAATTGTATTTGTGTGCATCTTTCCATATTTTACTTTAGTAAAATATTTCATTTTTCATATTTTACTTTAGTAGATGTATTAGAATACTTCTAATATTTTTCCATTTGTAAACCTTTTTAATAAAACTATTACCAGTTTTAGAAATTATGCAGACATATATATGTATATATGTATGTATATTAGGAAAAATCCATCTATCCCTCTTTTATGGACTCTTATCAAGAGTAATTGTTACAATTTATCAGAAATTTTTCAGATTGCAAAAATGTAATCATTTTTTAATAATTTACTGGTAGAGTGAATTGGATTTCCTAAACTTAAAACATTTTTGGGTTGTTGATTAAAAAAATAAATTTGGTCTTAGTGTATTTTTCCTTTAGTGTGCCCCCCAAATTTAATTGCTAGAATTTTACATCGGTATTCTTTACAGATTGGTCTGTAGTTTTCCTTTTTTGTTTTTCGTGGTTTTTTTGAGGAAGATTGGCCTTGAGCTAATATCTGCCACCAATCCTCCTCAGGGGACGCCAAAGCAGAATGTGCAAACTTAAGCACTGCGCCACGGGACCGGCCCCTGTAGTTTTTGTTTTACAACCGATGTCAAGTTTGGACATCAATACAATACGTGCTTCATAATTTCCCCCTTCCTTTTCTGTGCTTTAGGCTAGTGTAAAAAGCACAAGAATTATCTATTATCCGTTAAATCATCTAAAATTGGTTGATTGACTGATTTTTATATGAATGAGAGAAGTAGCTCTTTGACAGCCTTATTTCTTCTACAAAAATACACCTGGTTAGATTTTCTATCTCTCTGGGGATTTTTTTAAATGATCCATTTTATCCACATTTGCAAATTTTTTTGCATGTAGTTGAGCAAAATGCATTCCTTTGTGGTTTTTATTTCTTCTTACTGTAGTTATTTTCTGTTTATAAATCTTATTTTTTATTTTACATATTTCTACCCACCTATTTTTCACGATTAGGTTACCTGTAGGTTTATTAATCTATCGATTATTTCATAGCGTGGCTTTTCTTTTATTAAAGGCTATTTTTTGGAGCAGATTAAATTCACAGCAAAAGTGAGAGGAAGGTGCAAGGTGCAGAGATTTCCCACATACCCTCTGCCGCCACCATGCATAGTTTCTTCCATTATCAATTTCACCTGCCATAGGCCGGCTTTTTTAATGGCTTTAGTTCTTTATTTTTCTCTTCTGTAATTGACTTATTTCTGCTTTTATATTTTTAATATTTTTACCTTCAGTATATGCTGCTCTTCTCTAAATGTTTAGTCAAATGCTTACTCCACTTGTCTTCATTCTTTACTTTTTATTGAGATGATAATTCCGACTTTGAATTTCTTTTAATCACAACTGAAGCCATGTCCTATAGTTTTAAATATGTAGTGTTTTCATTCCGGTTTGTTTTACTTTTCTGACTGAACATTGTTTTAGAGGGAAGTTTTCTAAATATTTTTAAGTGTCCAGGTAGAATGATCATTTTACTGTTGATTTTGTTCTAAATTTATTGCAGTTTTCTGAGAATGCCTCTGTAATATTTCTATTTTTAAATTTATTGAAGTTGACTTTGATGGTAAATATACAACTATAATATATTATAATTGTATAATAATTATTACCTTATAATTGGTGGGTGTGTATCAATCATTAAAGGTGTCCTACAATTGTAATTGGCAGTATGACTTCTGTTTTAGTGGTTCATAAAATAATGGTACTTCTTCCAACTGATGAAATTTCAGATTCAGGGAAATACAATAGTTACAACGTATAAGCATTCCCCAGACCCTAGCAAAACAGTGTATTCTCTATTTTCATTATATAGCGTATTAATTTTCTATGGCTGATGTAACTAATTACCACAAACTTTGTGACATAAGACAACGAAAAATTATTCTCTCACGTTATAGAGGCCAGAAGTCCAAAGTCAAAGTATTGGCCAGGCTGCACTCCCTTTTTTTCCCTTGCTTCTTCTAGTTGCTGGTAACTGCCAGCATTCCTTGGAGTTCTTTTATTTATTTATTTTTATCATAGTAAGAACATTGAATATGAGATCTACAGTCTTAACACTTTTGTGTGTACAACACAGTATTGTTAACTACAGGCACAATGTTGTGCAGCAGGTCTGTAGAATTTATTGATCTTGCATGATTGAAACTTTGTACCTGAATAGCAACTCTCCATTTCACCTTCGCCCCAGCCTCTGTCAACCATAATCCTGCTCTTTGCTTTGAGGAGTTTGATTATTTTAGATACCACAAATAAATGGAATCATGCAGTATCTGTCATTCTCTGACTGGCTTATTCCACTTAGCTAATGTCCTTATGGTTCATCCATGTGTTGCATATGGCCGTATTTCCTTCTTTTTTATGGCTGAATATTATTCCGTTGTATGTATATACCATGTTTTCTTTATCCGTTCATCTGTCAATGAACGTTTAAATTGTTTCCACATCTCGGCTACTGTAAATAGTCCTGCAATGAGTGTGTGAGTGCGAATATCTGTCCGAGATCCTGATTTCAATTCTTCTGGATAAATACCCAAGAGTGTGATTACAGTATCATATGGTAGCTCTATTTTTAATTTTTTGAGGAATCTCCATACAGTTTTCCATGGCAGCTGCACCATTTTGCATTCCTATCAAGTCTTCCAATTTCTCCCTATCCTTGCCAACACTTGTCATCTTTTGGTTTTTATACAATGGGATAATGGTCATCCTAACAAGTGTAAGGTGACATCTCATTGTGGTTCTAATTTGCATTTCCCTCATGATTAGTGATGTTGACCATCTTTCCATATATGTGTTGGCCAACAGTTAAGTCGTTTTTAGAAAAAGTCTATTCAAGTCCTTTGTCATTTGTTTTTTTGTTACTGGATTGTAGGAGTTTCTTATGTGTTTTCGATCTTAACCCCTTATCAGATACATGGCTTGCAAATACTTTTTCCCATTTTGTAGATTGCCTCTTCATTCTATTAATTATGTCTTTTGTTGTGCAGAAGCTTTTCAGTTTGATATAATCCTACTTATCTATTTTTACTTTTTTGTTCATATTTTTGATGTAGTATCTGAATAAACATTGCCAAGAACAATGTCATGAAGCTTTTCTGCTGTTCTCTTCTATGAGTTTTATAGATTCAGATCTTATGTTTACGTCTTTCATTCATTTGAATTGACTTCTGTGTATGATATAAGAAAAGGTTCCAATTTCATTCTTTTGCATGTGGATATCCAGTTTTCCCAGTTTTTATTGGAGAGGCTATCCTTTCCCCATAGTATGTTCTTGGCATCCTTGTCAAAGATCCATTGACCGTAAATGCATGGGTTTATATCTGGCCTCCCTACTCTGTTGTATTGATCTATATGTCTGTCTTTATGCCAGGGGCATGCAGTTTTAATTATTATAGCTTTGGAACATATTTTAAGATCAGGAAGCATGATTCCTCAAGCTTTATTTTTCTTTCTCAAGATTGTTTGACTATTCAGAGTCCTTTGTAACTCCATATGAATTTTAGGGATTTTTTTTCTGTTTCTATAAAAAATGCCATTGGAATTTTGGTAAGGATTGCATTGAATGTGTATATTACTTTGGGTAGTGTGAACATTTAAAAAATATAGTCTTCTTCAAGTTTTCAATTTGATGTTTTTCTTGAATAAAAGATTTATATTCTTTTGCTATAAGTGTACTTCTTTCTTCTTCTTTTGTTTTCACCAGTCTTATTTTATGAATGTCCTTATCTTAAAACACAGTGAACAAAAAATCATCATTACCATAGTTGTTTTGAATAATACTCTTCAGCATTAGAAAATATTCCTTATTTAAAACTTTGACCTGAATTCTTTTTTTTAATATTTTTATTTAATATTAAGATCTGACCACCTTGGGGTTTTTTGTGTACACATCGGTATATCCTTGCTTATCCTTTCATTTTCAGTGTTTATGCTATATTTTAGATATATTTGTTTTGTAGCGTAGAGTTAAAGTGTAATATGAAAATCTACTTTTTTATATAGAGAAAAATGTTAGCGATATGATAGATATATTTGGTATTAATTTTATTGTATTTTTTATAATTCTTTTTTTATAGGTTAAGTTCTATTCTATCAACTGTTTACTTTGTTACTTGCATATAATCCTTCTAATATTTAAGAAAGTTTATATTTTATACCCCATTGGTTATATTCATAATTACAACTTTGTGTAAAACCCTTATTTTTCTAATTATTCCAACAATGTCTATTCTTCCGTAAAACTAAAATGGTAAAATTGGAGTATTTCCTCTTCTATTTCTTTTCTTACTGTTCAATTTTATATTATTAACTGTGATCCTACCTCATTTATTTGATCTGATTTTTAGTTATACAGATGAGGCAATCAGCAAATGTCTCTGTCCACTGAGAATGTGAAAAATGGCCTTGCTGACAGTCAAACCATAGTGTTCCCAAAAATGCTCAGACAAAACCACACTGTGACCATGTTTGGGACACGAAAAAAATAAGGCCACTCTATAAAGACAAAAAACCTTGATCAAACATTTCTCTCATGACTGATGTGAGTGATTGCTACGTCATTACCAATGTGAAGTCTAGTGGGGCATGAATCCTTCCACCTCCTAGTTTAAGTGTATTAATGTACCTTTATTGTATATCTAATGGCCCCATTTCTTGAAAGCATCCAAATAGATCAGACCACATATCCTTAAGTCATGTTCAGAATCATCTACCACAACCCATCTCCTATCTGAAGCTCCTCTTTTCTGCCTGTATTTAGGTTGTCTTAGTTACCCTGGTTTGAGTTCTCCCCCATGGCACCAAGCTCATTAAACTTTATATGTGAAAGTAATTAATGAAATAAGCAATTAATGAAAATAATTAATTAATCAAAGCAATTAATGAAATAAGCATATACACATTTTATATATGAAGGATGAACAAAGAGCATTCATAAAAAGGAAGTCTCATATGGATCTGCTGAAACTGCAAATAGATGTAAACTTTCCTTAGGAAAATTTACCAATGTAAAACAAAAGCCAAAACAAAGTATCCAAAACTTTTTTTTTTTTTCCTGCTTGTCATTTTTTTTTTTAGTTTTTTTTTTTTATTAATGTTATGATAGATTACAACCTTGTGAGATTTCAGTTGTACACTATTGTTAGTCATGTTGTGGGTACACCACTTCCTCCTTTGTGCCCTCCCCCCACCCCCCCTTTTCCCTGGTAACCACCGATCAGATCTCCTTGTCAATATATTAACTTCCACCTATGAGTGGAGTCATATAGAGTTTGTCTATCTCTGACTGGCTTATTTCGCTTAACATAATACCCTCGACGTCCATCCAAGTTGCTGCGAATGGGCCAATTTTGTCTTTTTTTATGGCTGAGTAGTATTCCATTGTGTATATATACCATATCTTCTTTATCCAATCATCAGTTTCTGGGCATGTAGGTTGGTTCCATGTCTTATCCAAAACATTTTGATCCCAAGTCGACTCACACAAAATTTTTCAAAAGAAATCATTTTTTCAAAAGAAATAAATAATGTCAAAAATGGATGTTCATTAAAGCAAGTTTTATTTTAAAATGTGGAAAATTTCCAACAAGAGAAAAAATAATGGATTATGGTGTATATGTCTATGGGAAAACCAATCAATAATTTAAGACTATGTAAAAGGCTATTGATAACATGGAAATTTCTTCACTTTAAAGTTTATACTAAGCAGGTCACAAAATAATTTGTTTAATAGCATCCAATTTCTGTAAGTAACATACTCAAAAATGTATGTGTATGTTGGCACATGAAAATCTGGAAAAATACACACCAAACTATTAAAATTAGCGTAGTTAGAGGTAAAATCATTATGATTGATCAGTTTTATTTTTCCTGGGTGCTTTCCTGTGTCTTCTTTCTTTTTTTTCTTAATTTAAGAACCAGGATTTGTACTTTAATATGAAAAAAATAAAGAAATGCAATGTAAAAAAGATATTTCATCATGTTCAGCATATTGTTGATTACCACGTCCTAAAACCTGTGCCAAACTCTCAGTATTATCCCATTGGCTGATGATGGCTTGTGACAATTACCTAACCTATTTGAAATTCTTTGCCAATACACAAAGTAAAATGCTTATCAACTTAGAGGCTAAGTCAATCTTTTTCTGCATTTCCCCAATTTCAGCATTGGAGTGGAGGATAATTATTGCTGAATTATATCAAATGAGTGTGTGTTTACCCACTTTCAGAGTCTCCGTTATGTTTGTTTCTCATTAAAGCATCAGAGTAGCATTGATATTTTTATACATTATATACATAATATGTTGAATATTCCTGGAAGAAAAAAATCATATATTGAAAAATATATACCCCCATCAATTTGATATGTTCCTGAGTTGACATGAAAGATAAAATTGGCATCTCACTGGTGTTTGAAACAGTCACAGATGGCTTCTAAAACAGCACTGTATGTTTTCATTCGGGGATTCCATTGTTTAGATAACTTTTATGAATAATTTAAAATGAATCTGTGATGCCAGTAATTATAATAACCCATACCTGACTTTGCAACAAAAAAAGTGACTGTCACTCCCTAAAAGGAAATAAACTTAAAACGTGTGATAAATGGAAGCCACAGGAAATCCCCCAGCCTTTCCCCTAAATGCTAAAGAGAGCAGCAATTTTGTATAATGCATCTAATGAATTGTTTTGCATAATTCATTCACGTCAGATGTTCTAATTTATATTCATTTTCACAGCTTCTGAAATTTACGTATGTGATGAAGAATTATTTGGGAAAATGTAAGAATCTTTCAACAATCATGTTAAGAAACTTACCTTGAATTATCAGGAAACAAAAAAGCTATTTGCAATTGTGAAAAAAATACAGAATTAAATATTTGCAAGGTCTCAATCTGCAACAATGTAGCTGTGTCCATAGAAAGGCCTCTTTGTGAGTATTTCTCTAAATTCTTGTTTAGGTTTAGGTGGCAAGGTGGAACAATGTGCTTCAAGTCAAACACACCTTCCACTCAAGAAACTGAATTAGATCTTATTCTCCATTACGCAGACTGGCTTTACAGTCTGAAATAAAACTTATCATGAATCACAAATAGGATTTTTAAATGAAACTTGTAATAGCCATAAAGAATAAATCATTGAATAAAGCAAGGCATTTCACTAGCCTTTTCTTGTGAACATGTAAAAAATAGTGAAGAGAAAACCACCAATGAAAATGATATGGTACAAATTAGAATGGAAAAAATTCTCTGATAATTAACATATGTAAAACTATTGTACACCATAGTATTTTTTAGTGATTTCTGTTTCAAAAAGGGGTATCAGAAGGAAAACTCCATTACTAATCAGCAGGCCTGTCTTTATGTCCAAACTCAATCCCTAATGACTCTATAATCTTAGATAATCAATACATCCAAGCCTGTTTTCCCATTTGTAAAATTAAAGTCTTGCACTAGATCACCTCTAATATCTCTTCCTGTACTGTGTTTGTGATTTGAAGTCTGATCTCTCCAATGAGTTACTCAATTCCTTACAAAAACCTCATTTTATAGCCCTTTTACATACCAAAAAACCATTTGTCCTTCACTGTGGATGTGCTCTCTGCTCTCTGTAATTGCCTGCTAATGTAAACTCTTGTATTCAAAGATTAAGCAACTGAAAACAGCAAATAACCCATCATGCTAGAAGGTAAGAATAAAATAGCATAATGAAATCAATAGTGGCTGCTCGATGTATTCATGACATATTTATTTTTAAGGCATTAACTTCATAGCCAGAGAAGCTATGAAACTAGTGTGAGAATTACAATCATAATTGTTTCAGTAAATGCAGCATTTCAATAAGCATTTCACATTTGTAATCTTTTCTGTTCCATGGCCCACGTAGTAAACAGAGAGGAAGATGAACTGTGGAAGTTAGTAAATAAATGCATGCTTGAATCCTGGGTCCATTATTTTCGGTATGTGACCTTCATGTGTGCTTTAACCTCTTTTTTTCAACAGTTTCTTGGATAAAGTGGATATGACGATCATATGATAGGTGGGAAGTTTAAAAAGGAAAACTTTAAATTCCTGTCACGGTTCATAGTACACACTAGGCCCTCAACAAATTCTAGCTACTTTTTCACTATGATCCTGCCTTTTGTGAGAGATTTAGTTCCTTCTATCATTTAACACACTTAATTTTACAGAATATTCATTGGAAGTGAAGTTTATTCCATTTCAACCCTCTGCTCACCTATTAAGCACTAACTAAGAAATTAGTGAAAATAAATTTCTGAAAATTGTATTCTTATATATCATTCTTAGTGCCGGACAGAATACATCAATGATAAATATGTCAATTATACCTCATAAAGCTGGGAAAAATTAATTAGAAATTTTAAAAATGTTAAACCAAAAGTGGAAAAAAAGTAATTGGTTTCTCCCTTTAAGACTATGTATTTGAATAAAGCGTTATTCACTATGCAAATAGTTAATTAAATGTGCTAATGCCACTAGTCATATTAGCACACAATTTTCATGGTAGAACAATTCAGGAAAAAAAATAGCTTTGGTTGCTGAGTTTCACACTAACTAGCTACATGACCTAGAGGCCACCTCAATTCAGTCATCTGTAAACTGGGCACAGTGATATTTCTCTAGAGATACGCTTTGAGGGTTAAATGAGCTAAGAATATTATGAAATACCAGACACACGACTGAGATTTCAACTCATTCTTCCACAGCAACGCTAGGGGCTGACATGTTTGGCCCTCGACCCTACTCATAAAATTTACCAAACTCTCATGCACACGTACACACACACGCTATTTTAAAGCCAGTTCTTGAGGAGGATTCTTATTTGTACTTCCACGGGAAAAGTAAGAAACATCTCACCAGCAAGGTGCAATGACAGGATTTCTCACACATGTAGAAAGCCAAGAAGTAGCATGATCAGTAATAACAATAGCTAGAGTTTATAAATTGTTCACTCCATGCCGGGAACTATTCTAAGCACTTCACATATAATAGCTCATTTAATCTTCACAATAGTTCCCTGAGGTACTTTTTAATATTCCTATTTCAATAGATAAGGAAAACGAGGCAGTGGTTCAGTGATGAAGGCTGGATTCACACTCAGATATTCTAAGTCCGTGCTCAGAACCTCTATGCTATGTTGTCTAACTAACCGGAAGAAACTAAGTACATCAGGGAGAAACAAGGGCTTCAAGCTTACATGCAGAGATAATTTTCAACCTGAAAAATAGGGAGGTAGAAGTGTTTGTGAAAATCATAAACCCTAGTGAGAAATGAAAACCAGAAACCATCATGGATGAGTTTCTACTGGAATCTACACAATTCTTGGTGTTTTGGGCCAAGAAGAGTTTCATAGGTCTAAGTAAAAATGTCTCTATTTGGATAATGTATCCTCAGTCCTGGGGGTAAAACACCAACAAAGAACACGTTACTTGATAATGATGAAAATTTCTTGTGGAATTCTTTATTAGAAACTGTTCTTTATATTCTTTGCAACTAAATTATGTAACAGTAAGGATTAAGTGGGCAAATAAGCAGTGTTAATAAGCTGTTAATATGTAGTTTTAAAGAGACTAGATCAATATATGATTTGCTGCTACTAATTCTAGTATTTTTTTTTATTATTTGTGACATATAGATGTTATCTCAAATGCACTTCAATGACATTCATCATTGTTATAGACGGAGTGTCTGGTATACAAAAGACACTCAAGTAGAAGAAAGTAGGTGCCTGATGGGTCTGTGACAGACAGAGAGAACTGAATAGCCAAGCTGCCTACCACTGACAGGTGTGTAAAGGGAATCCAGTCTTCATTCATTACCACAACCATATTCCAAAGGTTTTGCTTGGGACTGAATTGTTGAAGCCTTAACCTCCAATGTGTATTTAGAGATGGGGCCTTAAAGAGGTAATTAGGGTTAGATGAGGTCATAAAGGTAGGGTCCTCATGATGAGGTTAATGTCTTTATAAGAAGAGAAAGAGAGATTATCTCTTTCCATGAGGTGAGGATACAGCAAGAAGGTGGCCGTGTGCAAGCCTAGAAGAGAACCTTCGCCAGGAACCAAATCAGCTGGCACCTTGGTCCTGGACTTTCCAGCTTCCAGAACTGTGAGAAACAAACGTCTATTGTTTGAGCCCCCCAGTCTATGGTATTTTGTTTTAGCAGCTCATGCAGGCTAATACAGGTTTAAGTCTATAGCAGGGGGAAATCAACAGAAGTGCAGAGTCAAGAAGGCTGGGATAAGGTCGTTCTTGATGAATAGCCCACTGAGAACAGAAGCTAGGCTTAGAAGATGGGAGGGCCAGACCAAGGTTGAACAATATTAGGGTCTCTGTCAAATGTACCAGGGTTCTAGGACAGCATTCAGGTCACTTATATAATGTTCCCAAAGGGCAGGAGCTGAATAAAATCTGCTGTAACACAAACTCAAATGATACCCAATATCAGACTCTAGCTGCAAGAGTGATCGAGGTTCCCTTTTCTGCTCTCAGTTAATGACCCAGCTCTCCACAGTTCTAAGTTTCTGCTACTGATGGAGGCGGGAGAAAGCAGGGATTCCCTGAGATTCTCCCTGAGCCAGAAATTTTTCTTTAGTTATCTCAGATGCAACTTTTCCAAAGTAAACATTTTAATTAATCATGTATTTTTAGTGTAACAATCTCCCTTAGGCAACACACATATGAGAATCTCAGTCACCACTGAAAAGAGTTTTGAAAAAGTATCATAAGGTAAGTCTTTTTATAGGTCACAGCCTCATAAAGATGCTTACTTTACATGCTACAAATTGTCAATACTTTCAAAATGATTGCAATTAGGGCCAAAGAGACAAATAACATAGTGGTTGCCCCACGTATGCAAAATATTTCATTACTGTAGCAAAATGCATTTGAGCCCTGCTGCCAAACTTGAAAAAGATTCATTTAAGAATATTAACAGACAGATCTTTAGAATTGAGTCACTGAAAATTAACCTAAGAAGTTAAAGGATGGCCTCAAGTTTTAAATGCAAGTGACCTGACAACAAAACCTACACCCTTATTTTTATTTAGTATGTTATCTTGAAGCAAAATGAAACACTTAGAATTTTTCTAATATATATGTTTTGTGTATTTTATCATAAATCCCAAGAAATGTATTAGCATAAATATGCCATAGAGATAAATGTCTTACCAGAGTGGTTACATTTAAAGTTGTAAAGTAGGAATGCATTATTCCTTAGAGTTACTTAGTAAAATAGTGACTTCTCTTACCCACGCTGTTTGATTTGTAGTGTGAGTTATAAAGCAGGCAAAGCTTCATTGGTATAATAATCAATATTGTTAAGATGTTGTGTTCTCAATTTCCCCTAGAGAGTTCATGCATTAGCTTAAGCTACTATCCAAGAGTTGCAACTTGTCCTTCCTGACGGCCAGCCCTACAGATTTTGAACTTGTCTTACCAGCCCCTACAACAGTATAAGCCAAATCCTTGAAATAAATCTCTTTGTATAAATATATATATAAAATTGCTTTATATCTATCTATCTATCTATATAGATAGATAGATAGATAGATACGTATGTACATATCTCCCTAATGGCTCTTTTTCTCTGGCTGAACCTGAACTGGTATATTCCTCCATTTTCTAAATATAAGAATTTTTGCTTAAATCAGTAGTATTTACATTAAGTAATATGCACTTCTGTACAAAGTAGTAGATCATGATTATGGTGTTTTCTATATTTTTAAAATTGATTTTTGAAGTTTATTAGTTCCACTTTTTAGAATGAAATTTGCTTAGCTTTTTATGTATCTACTTTTGATTATATCCAAAGATTTCAACCACTCTAACAAAATCTTGGAGATATTTTTTGCTAAATATTAAGCATGTAATATACAAATTCCTTTTTTGAATTTGCATACAAATCCACCTCTCACAGCTGTCTGTTCACCTCCTCTGATCTGGACTGGCTGCTCTGTAGGACTGGTGGATGGTGATGGTCCCTGGAATCGTCAGCATTTCTTTGTGTTGGATAATGTGTTCCTTGGATCCAGTATCTTCTTTTGTCTTGATTCAATCTTTGATCCTGTTGAAACACATTCCCCAGCAGGATTCTAAGACGCAGTATGTGGTAGGTACAGTATTTTAGTCCTTGCATGTCTGCAAATTTCTTTATTCTAACCTCATATTTGATAGCTTTGATGAGAGAAAAATTCTTGATTAAAAATTATTTCTCGTATTAGTTTTGAAGCATTCCTCCACAGTCTCTGCATCCTGAATTGATGTCGAGGAGTTTGTGTTATTTTGAGTCTAGTTTCCTTTATGTAATGTGTGTGGTTTTTTTGTCTTCTCTGAACATGTTTAAGCCTTATTTTTAATCATTAGTCTGACATTTCACAATGTTGTGCTTTGTTGTAGAAATTTTTGTCTATCTTCCGTGGAAAAAAATCCTTACATGTGAAAAGCAAAACTTTGAAAACTTTTGAAGTCAATATAGATGAATATTTTTTCCTTTAGGTAAGGTAGGATTTTCAAAGTCAGCAAAACAAAAATCATTAGGAAAAAGACTGATACGTTTGTTTAAAAAAAAAAGAAGAACTTCTGGTCATAAAATGTATAAGTGGAGAATTATCACTCTGGTAAAAGACATTTATTATAAATAAAATGGACAAAGAATCAGTATCTTAAATATACATTACTCCTACAAATCAATAAAATAAAAAAAGATAAATAACACAGTAGAAAATTGAGCAAACATATTGAAGATGAAATCCAGTTAATCATGCAATGAATTTAAATTATGAGGTAAACAGCTGAGAAGACACAGAATTAGTCACGTTCTGCTGTGGGTGATGCATTGCAGGGCTATTTTATACTCTAGGGGTATTTGATTTCACCTTCTCAGGGAAATATACTTTAATCCTTCACATTATGTTAGAAGGCGATGGAGGAGAGGAAGCTTCCTGGCAGTTGGTACTCCAAGAACAGGACACAGGAAATGGGTACAAACTTCCATATGTTGTGTTCTAAAATTTAATGTCCTCTCATTTTTCTTGCTTTGTCTTTTGAGAAATTTCTATAATTCTATTATTAATAAGAAAACCAGATCTCATATTTACTTTTCTACATTTTTCTTTATAACTAATTAATCCATTTTTATTGCTTTTTTTATCTTAGTTGTATTGCATCACTTGATTCTTTATTTTACTATGCTCTTGGGGGAAATATTAATAGATCTTATTTTCATAAATAAGATGAAGATAAGATGTGCCTACTACTTTAACTATAGCCCATCCCATAATCTTAAATATATAGTATTATCTCATTCGTAACTTCAATTCTGTATATGTAGATTTTATTTCTGTGTTAGACACACAATTTGGGAGAGTGTTTTTACTTATAATATGGACCAATGCATTTTTTTCAAGGGGTTCAGGAATTGAACATTTTTTTTTAGTCTACTATCGTGAACCTAAAGTAAAGATAGTTGAAATTCATATTCTTTAAGAAAATCCCAGGACTATATAATTATATGATTATCACACTATATCATTCTTTAGGAAAATATATTTTGAAGTCTTATTTATCCTTTTCTCTATCAATTTTCCATATTTTTTGATGAGCTAAATTTTTCAATACAGATGGTTAATTATGACATTATACATTTTTCTTCCTGAGAAAAAGCTTGATGTTTGCATTCTTTTCCTAACCATGTTGACACAAGTTATTTTCTGTTTTTGATTTTGCTGCTCATCACTCATTTTGTACCATATCGTACTCATAATCCCATTCTTTTTTCTGATATCAAGAATCACTTGAAGATAAGTGGTGTGCTTCCAAGTCAGAAATTCGTGTTCTTTAGTCTTTACAAAAATTATGAACTGGCTTTATATTTTTTAATCAATTCATGAACTTGTTTCCTTAAAACTCTGCAATTTTTTTCATTATTTTATGATAGAATGTTGTAGAAAAATTCAAACATTAACTTAATTTTGTTTACTCCTCTAAGTAACTTGATCTTTTCTGATTGCAGATTTTTTTCTGCTCTATTTTCTGTAAACCTGAAAAATTTGATTATGACATCTAGTTGTGGGATTCTTCTAATCAACTTTGTTTTGAATGAAATAATATATTTTTGCTTGTTTTTAGCAGTGACATTATTTAACTAGATAATATTTACTTTGATTTCTCAGAGTAATCTTTTCTATTTGATATCTATATGTTTAGACAGCAAGTCCTTATTTTGTTTTGCTATTTACACATTTTTAAAGAAATATGATATCTTTGTCTAAGATTTGGATTTGAGATTGTTTTACTTTATAGATATTACAGGCCCATGTTTAAAACATTTAGTCTCAGACAAAGACAAGAAGAAAAAGTTGATATTTTTTGTGATTTAATTTCTCTAAATCATGAATTAGTAAAGCATGGCTTGTGGGCAGGCCAAAATTGCCTATCACTTGTTTTTGCAAATAAAGTTTTATTGGAACACAGGCATCCCCGTTTATTTGCATGTTGTCTATGGCTACTTTTGCACTATGACAGCAGAGTTGAGTAGTTGCAATAGAGGGTGGGCTGTATGACCCACAAAGTTGAAAATAGTTATGATTTGGGTCTTTACAGGAAAAGTTTGCCAACTCCTGCTCTAGAATATAAGTCCATTTGTCTATACTTTGGAATGGGATTTTTGAAAGAATAAGTGGTGCAGTAGGAACTTTATCACTCTACAAAACATTTTTTTTCCCCAACTTGGTGGTGAAAGTCCAAATTTCACCGGAACACAAACACCCTTCTCTGAACGGTATGATATCTCCCGTTGGAAGCCAGTCACAGCAGTGCCTTCAACTTTACTTAACGCTGCAGCTGCAGCAAGTTGGTACTTTGAAAATACCTGGCGTCCAAGTGTAGCCTGCCCAGTCATCTAAATCTCTGCCACGCAGAGTTTGAAGCTGCTGTTTGGATTTCCGGTAAAGTATCCCTCTATTTTCGTAATATACATTGGCTCATGGACTGCTCAGGTTTCCTTCAACTAGTTCCACCTTCATTATCTCTTAATGATTATTTTTTTATCAATTTTTTTGGCCCTAATAAGGTACATTTATCTATTTTCTAGCCCAGACACAGATATTCCTTATTTTATGCATAGGAAATTACTCCTGTACACTACTGTTGAAACTAAATAATTTTACACAGCTTGTAAACATTTTATTATGAAGATTACTGTAACAATATTCTTATGACGTTGTTATAACAGTAAAAATTTTAAGAGTCACTACATTTGGGGAATAATTAACAATAACTTTTACATACTGTGGAAAACAACAAAAAAATAAAAGGAGTGGCCTTTTCCTTTTAAAAAATTCTCTGGAAATACAATGAATGTACAAGAAGTGATCAACCTGGTAATTAAAAGGGCCTCTAGATTTAGACATCAAGTAGAAAGAACTGGGGTGAAGAGTGGAGATACCACTGACTGTGTGGTCAACACCACAACATTGACTCCACAAATTCTTCATTTTTATTTAACCTGCATGCGCTTCAGAATGGACACTTTAACAAATCTAAATCCATCGAGTGAGCATCACTATTTGCTAAAAGACGAGATTTCAGTCCTTCTTTGTTTTATACTTCCGCGAATCGTCTTAAGAGTCTTAAACCTCCTATAAGCCACACCACTGCCTGCTCTTGTAGTCTAACTTTCCTCAAGACCTCAATTTGATTATATAGTTGTTTTTGTCTAAATCTTAATTACAAAAGTTATCAGAGCACTCTCCTTCTTCTCCCACTTCCCACATCCCGAGCTCCTGGGTCACCTACTTAGGGGATGTGCTTAGTCCACTATTTTGCCCAAAGGACACTTGAAAGCCCAGGAAAATATTTAGAAGTTGGTATGTTCCAATTACTTCAAATATCTGGAGAGGCATGAATGTCCGTGCTTAGATATGTTTCCACACAAAATATATAATTAACCATTGAAAATAAAAATCCAGTTACAGTGATTAAAGAATGAATGAGATTTACTGAACTCAAAGCACTAGTATATCCCAAATAGGAACATTTCCATATATAAAATAGACCTCATAGCTACTTCATATGGTTATTATGTGGATTAAAATTATTCAACAAATTTGAATACGTCTCATGCTCTAGACACCATGCTAGGTGTTGGGAATGCAAATAAGATATAATTCCTGTTTTAAATAGCTTCCGGTTACTGCATAATAAACAATTACTATGTACTACACATAATACTAAGAGTTATAATAGAGTGATATATGATAGAAGAACATAGAGAATGGACACATGATTTAGGTGGAAGCCAGCAGAGCAATGTTTTATAGTGCAAATAAAATTTAAACTGTGTCCTGAGATAAATTGGAAGTAAGAACAAGGAAGATATTTCATACCATTGGAGCAGCATGTATGACATCATTGAGAAAAGTGAAAAATGTTGTTTTCTGGTATGGCTGAGAAAAATATAGGGTTGAAGTGCAAGAGTGGAGTAGACAGAACGTTAGGAGCCTTCAGCCATCACCCTCTCAGAGGACATCAATTTTGACTATCACCCATGGGCCAGAGTAGCTTTGTAGGAATCCAGGAGTCCAGCACAGAAGTTTCAGTATAGCACTGGTGCAGAAATCCAAGAATAGACGCATTGAAGTTAAGAGGAGCAGTTTTACTTTCCTCGTGTCACCCCTCCACTACATCAGCATAGCTCAGTGCCAAGAAAAATCCTCTTGGTCTGTGATTTCACCCACAAGAGAAAATGAGAACATAGTAAGTAAGTGAGCACCTGGCACTCCCCACCATGCAGAATGCAGCCTAAGAGGCCACTTCTTTCTTGTCTCATCCAGAATACCATGGGGACCAGCAAGCTGTGTGGTTGGGAGAGACTGAGATCAAGGAGGAGAGGCGTTATAGCAATCAGAGCTCGAAATTCAACAAAGGATGACGGATCTGCTAATGGCTTCATGGACCTGATCAGGACTCTCACCCACAAGCTGTGTGGTACACCTCACCTGCAGAACCCCCCAAATGGCCTATGGGTGCCCCCAAACATTCCACACATATCACCCCTTACCCCTTCCCATGGCCAGTTCCTTGCATGTGTCCCTATGGAGTGGTATTAAGCTAGAAATCAATAATAGGAGAAAAACTGGAAAATGCAACATATATGTGGAAATTAAATAACACAATATTGAGCAAACTAAGCCCATACTTAGCAGAAGGAAGAAAATAAATATCACAGCAAAAATAATGTTGAGACCAGAAAACAATAAAAAAAGTTTTAAGTTGTTTTTTTAAAATATAAACAAAATTGACAAACCTTTAGCTAGAATAACTAAGAAAAAAAGAAACTCATAAATAAAATCAGAAATGAAAAAGGAGACATTACAAATGCTACCACAGAAATACAAGGGGTCATAAGAGAATAGTATGAGCTATTATACACCCAAAATTTGGATAATTTGAAAGAAAAGTTAAATTCCTAGAAATATACAACCTACTAAGAGTGAACTGTGAAGAAATAGAAAATCTGAACAGACCAAGAACAAGTAAGAAGATCAAATCACTAATCAAACATCTACCAAGAAAGAAAAGTCCACAACCAAATGGCTTCACTGATGAATTCTACCAAACATTTGAAAATGAATTGAAACCAGTAGTTCTGAAACACTTTCAAACATTAGAAAGAGAAGGGAACACTTCTAAATTCATTTTCATAGTACAGTATTACCCTGATACCAAAGTCAAACAAGGACGTTACAAGGATAATCTCCCTGATGAACATAGGTAGAAAAATCCTCAACAAAATACTAGCAAGCCAAATTCAACAGCACATTAAAAGGATCACACACCATGATCACGTGAGATTTATCCCTGGGGTGGAATGATATTTCAGCATATGCATGTCAATAAATGTGGTATACTACATTAACCAAGTGCAGGATAAATTATATAATTATCTGAATAGAGGTATCTTTCATGATAAAAACTCTCGACAAATTAGGTAGAGAAGGAATGTACCTTGTAATAATGAAGGTCATATATGACAAGCCCCCAGCTAACATCATACTCAACTGTGAAGAGCTGAAAAGTTTTCCTCTAAGAGCAAGAACAAGACAAGGGTATCCACTCTCACCACTTTTATTCACCGTAATACTGGAGGTTCTAGTCAGAGCAACTAGGCAAGAAAAAAGAAAGAAAAGCCATCCTAATCACAAAGGAAGAAGTAAAATTTTCTCTGTTTGGAGATGACATGATCTTGTACAGAGAAAATGCTAAAGACTCCACTAAAAAACTCTTAGAAGTAATAAACAACTTCAGCAAAGTTGCAAACTACAAAATCAACATACAACAATCAGTTGCATTACTGACAATGAAGCATCTGAAAAAGAAATTAAGAAAACAATCTCATTTACAATAGCATCTGAAAGAATAAAATGTTTAGGAATAAATTTAACCAAGGAGGTAAAAGATCTGTACCTGAAAACTACAAAATACTGATTAAAGAAATTGAAGAAGAAATACATAAATGGAGATATATATCATGTTCACAGATAGAAAGATTTAATATTTTTTAAATGTCCATACTATCCAAGGACATACAGAGATTCAATGAAATCTCTATCAAAACCCCGGTGGCATTGTTTTACAGAAATTGAAAAAAATAATTATAAAATTTGTATGGAACCTTAAAAAACCTTGAACAGCTAAAGCAATTTTTAGCAAAAACAATGCTGGAGTTATAACACTTCCTAATTTCAAATTATATTACAAGCCTATAGTAATCAACACACTATGATACTGGCATAAAAACAGGCACACAGACCAGTGGAACAGAATAGAGAAACCAGAAATAAACCCATGTGTATACGGTCAATTAATCTTTGACAAATTCACCAAGAATACACAATGGTGAAAGGATAGTCTGTTCAATAAATGATACTAGGAAAACTGGATATTCACACACAAAAAGCTGAAATTGGACCATTATCTTATGCCATACACAAAAATCAACTCAAAATGGATTAAACCGAAACTTAAGACCTGAAACTATGAAAGCCCAAGAAGAAAACATAGGAGAAAAGCTCCTTGACCTTGGCCTTAGTAACGACTTTTTGAATATGACACCAAAGCAGAGACAACAAAAGCAAAAATAAACAAGTAGGACTATACCCAACTAAAAGTTTGTGCACAGCAAATGAGATAATCACAAGATCAAAAAGCAAAGTATAAAATAGGAGAAAATATTTCCAAACCATATATATTATAAGGGGTTAATATCCAAATACATAAACAACTCCTACAACCAAATAGAGCAAAAAATAAATAACTTGTTTTAAAAATGGGCAACAAAACCCGAATAGACATTTTTCCAGAAAAGACATACAAATGGGCAAGAGGTATATGAAAAGATGCTTAACATTAGTGATCATCAGGGAAATACAAATAAAAACCACAATGAGATATCACCTCACCTCTGCTAGGGTGGCTATTATAAAAAATAGAGAGCATAACAAATGTTGGTGAGGGTATGGAGAAAAGGAAACAACACTATTCATGAGAATGTAAATTGGTACAGCCTTTATGGAAAACAGCTTGGTACCTCCTCAAGTAATTAAAAATAGAACTACCCTTGATCCAGCAATCCAACTTCTGGGTACATAACCAAAGGAAATGAAATCAGTACTTTGAAAAGAAAGCTGTACTCCATATTTATTGTAGCATTATTTATGATAGCCAAGATATGGAAACAACTTAAGTGTCCATTGACAGATGAATGAATAAAAAATTCAGTATATGTATTCAGTGGAATATTGTTCAGCCATAAAAAGAAGGAAATTCTGCCATTTGCCACAACATGAATGAACTTATAGGACATTACACTAGTAAAATTAGCCAGACACAGAAAGAAAAATACTGCATGGTCTCACTTACATATGGAATCTAAAAATGTTGAACTCATAAAAGCAAAGAGTAGAATGGTGGTTACCAGGGAATGGGGGTGGAGGAATTGGGGAAATTTTGAACAAATTGCACAAACTTTCAGTTACAAGATTAATAAGTCTGGACCTCATATACAGAATGGTAACTATAGCTAATAATAATGTGTTATACACTTGAAATTTGCTAAGAGAGTAGATTTTGTTTTCCTGTCACACAGGCAAATAAAGTAACTATGTGAGATGATGATACATTAATTAGCTTGATTGTGGTAATCATTTCACAATATATATGTATGTCAAAACATCATTTTATATACCTTAACTATATACTATTTTTGTTTGTCAATCAGAACTTAATAAAGCTGGAAAAAATAAAATAAAAGATAATTAAGAAGGAAAAAAGGAAAGTGTTAAGGAGGAAAAGCCATGATATGATTGGTAAATTAGAACAAATCATAAAAGGGATGGTATGGCATCTTTGGGAGTTTGAAGTGAATTGTTCAAGCTAGAGTTGTGCACACTGAAATGTCTTCAGAGACCAGAGTGGAAATCTGATTCTGTGAAGTCGGCAGTAGAAATCAGTATTGCGTAGTGGGAACTGTGAACTACTGGAGACCTAGCTCATTTCTTGTTAAAAATTCTCCAAGTTCAAATGAGTTTAAAACACTATACTAGCCAACAAATTCTCCATGGACTAGATTTGCTCAAAGGCCACTAGATTGTATTCCCTCATGGGGTTCTGGATAGCCATTAAAGAACTTTAACAATGTCATCATGTTAGCATGATGATACGAATAGGTATGAATTTCCATCATCATTGCTTTGTCATTTTAGCAGATACTCAGGGAAGGTGAGGGAATGAAACAATGTATTTTGAATGCCTTGCATTGTTCCAGGCACAGAGGAACACCCAGCAAATAGTAATTTCCTTTCTTGCCCTTTCTGTCTATCAGTCACTCCATAGACAAGAGAAATCAACATAGGAAGATATTCACGTTGATGGTAAGAGTAGTAATAGTTTCCCATGATTGTTGTAACAAATCACCACAAACTTTGTGGCTTAAAACAACAGAAATGTATTTTCTCATGGTTCTGGAAGCCAGAAATCTGAAATCAGTTTCACTAAGAAGAAATCAAGGTAATGGCAGAGGTGTGCTCCCTCAGGGAGCTCTAAGGGAGAATCTGTTCCTTGGATCTTCCAGTATCCAGTGATTGTCAGCATTTCTTAACTTGTACTCATATCACTCAAATCTCTGTCTCTCTGGTCACATTCCCTCTCCTCTTCGCGTCTAATCTCCCTCTGCCTCCCTTTTATAAGGACATACGTGATTGCATTTAGGGCCCACTCAGATAATCGAGGATAATCTCCCCACCCCAAGAACCTTGACTTAATCACATTTTATGTGATATATGGTAAGATTCATAGGTTCCAGGGGTTAAGACATGGTTATCTTCTGGGATGCTAGTATTTAGCCCACCAAAGGCAAGAAGTCATTTTTTGGGGGCAAATTGTTTATGATGTCTAATTTAGTCATGGTTCTCCAGAAAAACAGAACCAATATATACAGAATATATTTTATTATAAAGCTCACACAGTTATGGAGGCTGCGAAGTCCCGAGATCTGCATTCAGCAAGCTGGAGATCCTGGAGAGCTATGCTGTAGTTCCAGTCCGTGTCCAAAGCCTGAGAAGCAGGAGAAGGAGAGCCAGTGATGTAAGCTCCAATCTGAGTCTGAGTCTAAAGGATAAGACAGGTGTCCTAGCTAGAAGACAGTCAGACAAAGAGCAATTCTCCTTCACTCGGTCTTTTTGTTTTATTCAGGCCTTCAACAGATTGCATAAGGCCCATCCACATTGGGGAGGACAGCGTGCTTCATTCTCAGTCTACTGACTCAAATGTTAATCTCATCCAGAAACACCCTCATAGACACACCCAGTATAATATTTAACCAACTATCTGGGCACCTTATGATGGACTCAGGTGATACATAATATTAACAATTGCAGGAGTGTAAATTGTTGTTTTAGAGGCTGGCAAAACCACTTATAAACTGAATTATTGTTAGGTTGCTATGTATCATCTTATCATTTGATATCAATAACTACCTTAAATGCTTATGAAGATTAAAGGAGGTGAGAAGAGGGGTACACCTCCTCTAACGTACCAAAGCAGGCACTATACATTATTTATCTTTGGCCACCCCCAAGACCAGTGATCATGAGATCAGCTAGAAATACAGTTTGGAAATAAAATATTCAGAGCAGAATGCAATCATCGAATCTTTTCCTATCCTATTCTTGTAATCAAGTCTCTTATTCTTGTTACTGCCCCAGTGGGCTTCCCTGCTCACTGTAAGATATACCAGTAGTCAGGAGGCAAGGTGGTAGGAGAGAAAGGATTTCGTTACAGCTTGCTAGCACGAGGGAAGATGGCTGACTCATGTCCAAAAGAACCATCTCACAGAACAAAGACTACAGGCCAGGTATATATGGGGCCAGCCTCCAGGTGGGAGAGGTGGCTGGTCTCTGGGTGGGGCAGACATCTGGTTCCAGTTTCTTATAGTCCTTTGTTTTACTGGCCATGCATCAGAGAATGGAGCAGCTGCCCTATACCCTGGTCTTTCAGTCCTCACTGATGATAGCTATCAGCATGGGCTCTCTGCCTGGGGGTCATCACATTCCTAAGGAACTCAAAATAACAAAAGTTATCATCTTAAAGCAGTTGGAAGGGGCCAAAAATCTATAGAGCATCTCTGGGCTGGTTAGTCAGAGATCATTTAAAGCTACAATATAGTTTCTTTTCTACCATATGGCTTCCCTTATGTCAACCTTGTGTTGAGCAGGTATCATTCTTATCTGACTACAGACCACTGCTCTCTAGTCTACCGCTATAGCATCCTATCCTTCCAGTAGAAAATGACTGGACTTAGAAAACTAAACCTTTTCTTCCACTTCTCAGCTTTATTATAAGATGCAGACATCTTTGAAGTCAGAAGTTTATAGTAACCCAACTTAACTATATATTTTAAAGTGTCAACTTAAATATTATTTTATGACCAAATAAATACTACAGTTGCCTATAAACATTCCCATATAATAAAACGCTCAAGGTTATCTGCAACAAGGGTAATTTACCTCACCTTGGTTGTGATGTTTCTGAGGCCTGGTTGACAATTCTAACACATGGAGCTTTAACTAAATGGACCATCTGCTTGTTTTTCCCTCACACAGTGGTGGCAGGGGGCCCCACTCTGCATGACAACGTAACAGAGCTTCCTTAGGGCCACCTGGTCATTGGAAGCACTGAGAACCCAGAATGTTTGGTATTCATACGTGGGATTGTTTCTGCTCTTCACCACGTTTGAGAAACAGTGTAGTTGGCAGTTTGACTAAACAATGGTGAAAAAATAACAAGTGCTAAAGATTTGCAGAACCCATATGATTTATAGAGGGATTTCTAGAGAGCCATAAGGTGAAATTATAGGTAAAATAAAGGAAGTGTTTTGAAGCAATCTTTCCCCTAACAGTTTATGGAAAGTTTAGTATTGCAGCTGTCCAGGAAGCCTAATTATTCCAGTCTCTGTGGATTTATAAAACACACACATAATACAGAAAGAAAGCAAGTGGAAAGACAGTAAAAGACAAACATTCTTCTTCATCTTTATTCCAGATATATATTAAAAACTTTGCATTGTGAAGAATTACACAAATTCAATAAAGCATTGAAAACAGAAAACTCTACTTTCACTATCACATAAACCATTTTACTAAACAAAATGGAAATATATATAATTAAATATTTTACTACTATCATAGTAATGGGAGAAAGATGCAGAATAAAAAATATGAAAGTGAGAGGAATTTAAAGTTGCACAACATCAAGATGATTTAGAAATCATCAGTTACCATATTTACATATTAAAAGCTGGTGACATATATTTTATTACAACAGATGGACTGTAGGATCTTTCTTATAAATTATTCTAAAATATTTTTTGAATCTCAGGTATAGTGATGTCAAAATACTAAAGGAGAATACACAATTATATAACAAATATGACTTTATTAAGTAGGATATTTTTATAATATTTTAAACTATTTGCTTCAGATTTAAATGTAGTCTTGTCACTGTCCTTAGGTTTAGTAATTTTACGATAAGGAAGATTTCTGAAAATATTTAACAGGTAGTGAAATGCCAATAAAATGAAGTAAATATTATTCATCTTGGATATATCTTTGTCATGTACATGATTAAAATTTCTTTGTACCATTAGAGAAAATAACCTTTCATTGCTTTTTAATCATCTCCTTGTAAATCTGCCAGTACTGCTCCTACAGCATGATGTACTCAAATAAAAAAGTAAACATTTTTTAAAAATGTGGGTGCTGTAAAAATATCATCCCAATGAAAAAGGATATTAACAATACAAACGAAGGAGGTTCCACCCTTGGTTAGGATGTAAAAGGACACGAAACACTGTCACTCCCTCTGAAACAATAAGCCAAGAGATAAACCGGTTAAGTTCACACATTCTGCGTAGGTGGCCTGGGGTCCGCCAGTTTGGGTCCTGGGTATGGACATGGCACCACTTGACAAGCCATGCTGTGGTAGGCGTCCCACATATACAGTAGAGGAATATGGGAGCAGATGTTAGCTCAGGGCTGATCTTCCTCAAAAAAAAAAAACAGTGACAAGCTTTGACTCAAAGAAAACTAAAAGAACTAAACTCTAGAAGTATGAGTCCTTCCTCTGGAGCTAACAACTGGGGACACTTTCATATGTGCAGATAGTTGCTGAGGTTGGGGGGCAAATGTAGAAAGAAATAAGGCCTTTAGAGAAGGACAACATCTCAGAAGAACAAAGCCACATGCTTGACAAACCTGTGGGCTGGCCTGTCAGGTCTAAAACTACAGGGAATAAAAGGCAAAGATAACCTCTGCCAAGCAACTATTTTTCAGGGGAATTTTGTAGAGTAAACAGAGGCCGAAAGCAAGACTGAAAAGTAGAGAGAGGACTTCCAGTTTTGGAGCGTCTGCAAATGTGACAGACAATATGAGGCCTAGCATACTTCATTTTTTGTGGTTTGAGGACCCAGCAACCTTGAGGTATTTGGTCTCAAGGCTCATCTGGAGGGAGAGAAACCCTGAATCCACCTTCAAAGCATTCGAAAGCAAAAGTAAATTGAATCATGGAAGCTATAACCAAATCTCCAGCTAATTCAATAAAACCAACAATACCAACACTTAGGTTGAGTGAAAATTTAGGATCTGAGCTGAAAAACAGATCTTAGAATTTTAGAGTTGGAATGCCAAAGACCTTCTGGAAGAAAGGTTGCCCCTTTGACTGAATAGTGAAAATTCCTTGAAAAACACAATTTACCTGACTAAAACAATGAAAAATAGAAAACTTGAATAGCCCTATAACTCTTAAAGAAATTGAATTCATAACAGTAATAATTTTAAGAAGTTCCCCAGAAAGAAATTTCCAAGCTCAGATGACTTTTTTGGTGAAGTCTATTAAATTTTTAAGTATAAATTACACCAATCTTATACAAACTCTTTCAGAAAATAGAGAAAACTCAACTGAACTCATTTTGTGATGCCAGAATAATCGTGATACCAAAATTAGACAAAGTCATCAAAAAATAAGAAATTCCAGAATTTAGTTTAATGCTGTTGCTGCCCTGAAATACTTAATAATTCTTGAACCTAGAGCCCCATACTTTTACTTTGTATTGGGCCACACTTAATCATAAAAGACTGAATGCTTTCTTCCTAAGATTGGGGAAAAGCCCAGCAAATCCACTCTTCCACACTTTCATTTCAAAATTGTACTAGAGGCCCTAGCTGATGTGATAATTTGAAGAAGAAATGAAAAGCTTAAATTTTGTAGAGAAAAGCAGAAAACTGTCTCCACATGCAGGTGGGAAGATTGTTTTGGTAGAAAAGCCTAAAAGACTATTTTAAACATTACAAAAATTATTAAGTGAATTTATCAATCTGGTAGATAAAAGGTCAATATACAAAATCAATTGCATTTCTATATGCTAGCAATAAACAATTTGAAAAAGAAAATTTTATTTAAGTTGGTATCAAGCCCATAAAATATTTAATAATTAATTTAATTAAAGATGTGTGCAATCTATACACAGAAAAATACAAAACACTACAGAGGGAAATTAGGAAATTCTAAGTGAATGAAGACAAATACTATGTCTATGAATCAGAATAATCAATCTTGTTATAATAGCAATTCCCCTTAAATTGATTTATTGGTTAAATACAATTCCAATCAAAACCCCTAGATATTTTTTCTCTTTTAGAAATTGAGAGACTGATTCTAAAATTTATAGAGAAAAGAAGCAGCTAGAAAGGCCAAAACGATTTTTAAAACAACAAAATTGAGGTATTTGTACTACTTGATTTCAAGACTTACTATGAAGCTGAAGACAATGTAGCATTGGACTAAGGAATAATAAATACATCAAGTATATAGAATAAACAAACAGAAAGAATCAACGTTTACAGTCAATTGATTTTTTAAAAAAGTGCCAAAACTATTCAATGAGGAAAGGATAATCTTTTCAACAAATGGTGATATAACGACTGGATATCTGTTTGGGATGGTAAGGAGGAATCCTTGACCCCTACCTCACATCCTCAAGAATAGCAAAGGAGGATGTATCATAAACATAAAAGCTAAAATTATAAAGATTGCAGAACAAAACATGGAAAACATGTTTGCCATCATGAGGTAGGAAAAGATTTCTTAGAACACAAATAACACTAAGTACAAAAGAAAATGTGATAAATGGGACCTTATCAAAATTAAAATCACCTACTGTTCAAAAGACAGTATTAAGGAACCCTGTAGTATAGTGGTTAAGCCTCATGTGCTCTGCTCCAGTGGCCAGGGTTTGCAGGTTCAGATACTGGGCACAGACCTACACCACTCATCAGCCATGCTGTGGAAGCATCCCACATACAAAATAGAGGAAGATTGGCACAGATGTTAGCTCAGGGTGAATCTTCCTCAGGGGGAAAAAAAAAAGACAGTATTAAATAAATTAAAAAGCAAAACAAAGCAAACCACAGAATAGAGGAAATATTCAGAATAAATATATGTAACAAAGGACTTATGCTCAGAATGTATTAAGAACCTCTACAACCCAATAACAAAAAGAAAAAAATAATTTTAAATTAAATGAGTGAAACAAGCATATATTTCATAGAAACATTCTATATCTCAATTATCTAGTGATTTCATGGAGGTACACATTTGCTAAAACTCATTGAATTGTTTACTTAAAATCTGTGCATTTTATTATATTTAATTATACTTCAGTAAAATTGATTAAAAACAAAAGAAAGGGGAAAGTGATTCCGCAACTGTTAAAAATTATTTACATTTCTCAGTAATTTCTCCCACACCTCATCTACGTATGCACCTTGTTTGCCTGTCTATAAACTTAGTTCCTAATATTACTATAGATGCATTTTTACATTATGTTGTTGTCATTTTCCATTAGTTGAGGAAAAAAAGCATTTTTTATAGTTTTGTCTGTATTTTTGGTAATGATGTTTTGTTAGTATTTTCACTGCTTATGATCATAGCCACCATTTATGGAAGATCTTTTATTTTCCTGGCAATGTGTAAAATAATTTGCATGCATTATTGCATTTTAATCTTCAACTCATCCCCCAGGAAAAAATTCCTCCAAACAAGTAAGAGGTATATTAATTTTCATTCTTTTCCTTTTAAGAGTTAAAGCATTTGAAATTATGCATTTGCCTCTGAAGAAGAAATATGCTCACTTTCTAATAAATTAGGATAGATTGTATGTTCATGTTCCTTATTTCCTTCATATTTAGCGCCATTTTTTTCTCTCTTTTTTCTTGCTAGAAACTGTAGGAACAATTATTTTTAAGTGTATCAAATTCCAAGTGCAGGTGTATTGGCGAGAATTTTTAGTTGCAAAGAATGGAATGAACTTTGGCTACTTTTAGGAGAAAGGGATATACGAATAAAGAGATCGCATTATTGGAGGAGTTGAAGAAATAAAGTCTAAACTGAAGTTCTGAAGAAATGATTCTTAAAAGTTGATCATAAAACTCATCTGCTGAGGAACACTGTCTTTCCTATAATTAGGAAGGCATTGGTTCCAGATGTTGCTACCTCTGTGTCAGGCTCCAGAGACACTGCCTCTGTCTCAAAGCAGAAACTGCCATTGCTGCCACTGATTGCAGAAAATACTCATAAAAAAAGACACTTTGTTCCTTGCCTAATTTTCCTCACCTGACGTTTTTCCACATCAAAGTGAGTCCCATGGGTACACCTGATTGGCATAGCCTAAATCACAGGTATGTATTCTGATGGTAAATGAAACTGGAAATGCGGGAGTCTGTGTTTCATTCATTCATTCATTTATTCCTCCTACACGCAGTTAATCATATGTTACAGTGAGAACTCAGGATACAGTAAGGGTAACCCTCAAAATGTGGTGGGAAAGTTCAAAAAATTTTAGGAAGCTGCGAATGACAAATTTACAAATTCAGTAGAGGTGGGTCTTTGTATTTTGACTTATATCCTTACTTTTTATTTTAATGGCTTTTTCCAGAGACTCTGTACTATTCAATTCTTTAATTTCATAATTTATTTAGGTTTTCTTTATGATTCATGCATGAATGATTTTGTTAATACTTCATAAGTGCTGAAAATATGGCATGTGATTTTTGTCACGTACAAAGTTTGTCAGGCACACTGACAGTTTATCCTTCTACCAAATCTATCAACTATTTTGCATGAAGCCATATTCAAAACTTACTTGATCTCACCAATGCCTTCTAATCACTGGTCCCACTATGTTATGCATTGTTCATCAGCTGCCTGATAATTCACTTCCCTCTTTACTTAGATTCTGTGGCTCATCTCTATAATTTTCTCCTTACATACTCCGTCAACTTCCATGCACACATTTCCATCCATTGTATTCACACGGTAAAACCCAAACCAGGGTTGAACCCATCTCTCTACTAATTCTGTGATTATACACAAGCAGTTAAATCTATAGAACAATACTAAAACCAAGACGATAGATCTCACTTTAGATGTTCATTCATAAACATCAAGGAAAGCCTTGGTATTTTCAGTGATTCTGTTACACATTCCTTATCAATTCATTTTCCCAGTCTCTCAGATTGCAATTTCATAACATTTTTTTTTGTGAGCAAGATTTTCCCTGAGCTAACATCTGCACCAATCTTCCTCTACTTTTTGTATGTGAGATAGCTTCATGGCATGGTTGATGAGTGGAGTAGGTCCCCACCTGGGATCTGAACTCGCAAACCTAAGCTGCCAAAGCAGAGTGCGTGGAACTTTAACCCGTTGGCCATGGGGCTGGCCCCTGGGAATTTCATAAATTTCTATCCTCGAAACTCTCAGAGGATAATCTCAAATATGAATATTTGACTGAGAAAATGGAATCATTTAAAAGAAAACTTCCTCATCTTACAACGGGCAAGTCCAACAACCTCCTGACTCTGTGCCCACATACTCTGCCTTCTCGCATATGGCAATTAAGGTGTATCCCTGCTCCTTTTAAAGACAGTCTGTTTCCTTGCTCTATTTAAAGGGTTGGTACCTGTAGCATCTCTTTTTCTACCACATCATCCATTTCTTCTTCTCTACTGGATCAATTCCAGAGGCATAAAAACAATTATATCTCCAATCTTGTTTAAAAAAAAAACAAACAAAAAAATTACTCATGTACCCATCTAGTTAGCCACCAACCCATTTCTTTGTTCCTTTTGAATGAAGTCCTTGAATAAAGTGTCTAAGTTTACTGTCTTCATTTCTTCTCCTATATTCTCTTCCCAGCCTAATCAGGCTTTTGTCCCCACTGCATTACAAAAACCATTCTCAACAGAGATAGATATGCCATAAAACTAAAAAATTATAAGTGTCGGGGCCCCATGTTTTCATCAGCCTCTGTCGAGGTCCTGGGAGGGCCCTAGCAATGTTTTCGCATGGTCATAATTTTTTTTTTTATTTACACAAGAAAGATAAGGTAACAGAAATTGAGAGGGACAGCTGTCTCCTTGCATTCATTGAATTAGGACTACCTAGCCCAGGCCACCATTACTTCTTCCCTAGACCATTAAGGTAGATTCCTAATTGATCTCCCTCTTCAAGACATGCTGCTGTCTCCCCTAATCAATTATCCACAGAGAAAGCAAGATAGTTTTGAAATATAATTAAATAAATAATTAATGTCTCTGCTGTGAAAGATTAAAGGTTTTCCATGGTGGCCCTTACTGCACCTTAGCCCCCAAACTCTTCCTCTCCATCCTTCTGATAAACCCAAATTCTCCAACCAATGGCTTCTAAACCTGACCCCTAGTCCCACTGCCCCTACATCCTATCCCATGACTAACAACATAAATTTTCCCATACCTTCTGAGAATTTGAACTGTAACAAAATTCTCAAAGTAACTAAACTTTGACTGTTCCCAATCTATTCTATAATATCTTTAAAGCTCCATGCCAACCCAGAACATTCATCTTAGAGTGGCTCTTACATTGTAATATTTTATAAAACTTTATGCTTTGATTTTCTCCTTTCACTCTCTTATACTCAATGACCTCTTGTGACTTCTCAACACACTCAGAAAAAGAAAAGATTAATGCTTTACAAGGTTGCTCCTGATCGTCCCTTCTCTGCATTCCTTGCTCCTTGTGTTAGCTACTCAGGTCTATCTGTTCTTCAGATAAACCAGGATTGTTCTCCATCAGGGACATTGTCCTTGCTGTTCCCTATGTCTGGAAACTGCTTGCCTCATATCACTAAAATATTTACATGGCCTGCTCTCTCCATACGTTTTAGGCCTTTTATCAAATGTCACCTCCAGGGCAAAACCGTATCTTAGCAATCTATCTATAGTAGCCATTCTACCAACTGTGCCCTGCCCTTTCCTGTCACTCTTTTTCTGTTACCCTGTGTATTGCTGCCATACTGTCTGATATTATATTATTATATTATTACATATATCCTTATTTTTAGTATTTGACTTTTTATTTCTATTTCCATTAACAGAGGAGAACCATGAATTGAGATATTTTGTACTCTCCCTCAATCGCTTTTTGTATTTCCATCATTTTCTTTTCATAAATAAATAAATGAAAAGTTAACATCATTTGACATTAAAAGATTTATAACAATTATTTGTGGACTTGAACCTTTTACCTAGAGTGGCTGCAAACTCTCAAGGATGAGATTATGGGGACATAAACACAACCGACTTTCACTGTCCACATGGAACAACATCGAAAACATGTGCTGAGAATGAGAAGAGCATTCAGATAGCTTCTATTTACCCCACAGTGATATGCTGAAAAATGGCCGACTAAAAATATCTACAGGTTAACCCTCAGGAACCTGTGACTATGTTACCTTATAAGGCAAAAGAGATTAAACAGAAGTGACTAAACTTAAAGATGTTGAGATGAGGATATTAACCCAGATTTTTCAGGTGAGCCCAATCTAGCCACATGAGTTCTTATAAAAGGGAGGCAGGAGTATCAAGGCAGAAGGAGATGGAACAACAGACAAAGGTCAGAGAAGGAGATTGGAAGATGTTACCCTGCTAGGTTTGAGGACAGGAGGAGCCACACGCAAGGAACGCAGGAAGCTTCTAAAGGCTTGAAAACACAAGGAAACAGATTCTCCTCTAGAACTTCCAGAAGGAACACAGACACGCCAGCATGGATTTCAGCCCTACAAGACCAGCTTTCAGACTTCTGACCTCCATAAATGTGAGATAATAAATTGGCCAGTTTTAAGCTACTAAGTTTGTGATAATTTCTTACAGCAGTAACAGAAGACTAATACAGATGTACAGCAATTCTCATGTATAAAATGGCTCTTTCATTTTGATGTATGCTATCTAGAATTCTACTCTCCTCTGGTGATATGGTGACAACAATGTCCTCTATTTCCCTACAGTTTTCTTGGCTTATCTTTGCTCATCCATTCATTTTGGAGTTTCCTCACCATAGGTGAGAGCTGTATCTGTTAAAGCACATCCATTTTGCTTTACAAAAGTATACTTTAGGGGCCAGCCCGGTGGCACAGCGGTTAAGTTTGCAGGTTCCACTTTGGCAGCCCAGGGTTCACCAGCCCGGATCCCAGGTGCGGACATGGCACCGCTTGTCAAGCCATGCTGTGGTGGGAGTCCCACATATAAAGTAGAGGAAGACGGGCACGGATGTTAGCTCAGGGCCAGTCTTTCTCAGCAAAAAGAGGAGGATTGGCAGCAGATGTTCACTCAGGGCTAAGCTTCCTCAAAAAAAAAAAAAAAAGGCATACTTTAAATAGTTAGAGTTAGTCCATCTACAATTGTACCTTGATTATATTCATTTGGTCTAAATTCAATCAGTTTATCATCTTTGTATTCATGTATCAATTTTTTTATCTTCTTTATCCTCTGTATCTGTATTTCTTTTTGTTCTAACTTTCCTTTAGCCTTCTTTCACTCTATATGTCATACTAGTCTCTGCTCTTTTAAATTGAGAAATGATCTGGAAACTTTTAGTCTCTCCTGAAGCAGACAGAGAATCTCTCGTTTATCCGTGGAGTAATTATTTAAAAATCAGACATTTGCATTTTTCCGAGAACTTTTACATATATCACTTATTTGATTCTCACAAAAACCCTGCAATGCAGGTAGGAAAGGTCTCATTATCCCCATTCTATAGACTCCCAGAAGTCTTAAGCTTCATTAAGCTCATTTCTTTATCATCACTGCCTTCACTCTCAACCAATTATCTCAGATAACAATGCTGGCTCATGATACAATGCTGTTCATGGAAAAGCCTTCATTACTCTTTAATACATTTATATCTGTATTATAATTTTTTACTTTAAAATAAGTCAGCTCTTGGTGGTGGTGCTGATTCTAACGTGACTTCAGTTTGAGAACTGATAGAGGAAATTACATAATCACAGCGAAAAGGTATCAGAAATTAAATTATTATGGAGTGGCCAGGATAAGCAGAAATAGGACCCATTCTAAAGTCGATAATGGATAATTTTGTCATTAAGTCATTTTGCTACTTACTCTGACACATTCTTTGACACATAATGCAAATTGGACTTCTGTTCCACATATTTAACCAGAAAAGAGTATCAAAGGGTATTTGAAGGCAAAGGCACATATCCTTAGAGAAGATATGTTTTAACAAAATTTTTAGATAACTCTGATATCTCAGTTTCAGATATTGATACAATTATAGTTGGGCCAGGGTTGTAATAACTGAGGTCTGATCAACAATATAACCTTTTTATTCTTCTTTCACTAAGGTAAAAAGAAAATAAAGCAGCATTTATTGAGTGCCTGCCTGCAAATGCTAGGTATTATACTGAGTACACTTATAAGTGTTCTCATTTAGTCTTGTCCCAATACATCAGTATTTTTATTATACTCAATGTACTGTTGAGAAAACTGTGATGAAAACACATTTAAAAATGACTAAAAACAGAAGACACAGCAAGCATAGTGTTTCAAATCACCTACAGTTTGCAGAATCAGATTGATCTAGAAAACAGAAAACTGAGACTACATCTGTCTTATTACAATATAAAATTCAATTCTGACAAATATAAACTTCCCCTGATGTAATGGTTCTCGAAGTGTCGTCTGGATCAGCGGAATCAGCACCACGAGGGAACTTAATAGAAATGCATGTGATTGGGTCCCACCCTAGACCTACTGAATCTGGCCATCTGTTTTTTGCAAGTTCTCTGGAGATTTGGGCTGACCTCTCAAGTTCAAGAACCACAGCCCTAGTGTTTGCCTCTCTGCTTCACTCCTTCTCTTTCACCCTAGAAATCTCTCTGTAAAATCTTTTATAGGGCAAAATCCTCACTAGGTAGAATTTTTATCTTGATTCTTGGGTTATATTTTCTTCTAGAGTGGATCCTTGATTTTGCTAGAGCTTCTTTTGTCCTCGATATAGAGAGTGTGAGTCTCATTACCTCCATTTCACCTTACTGAGTACCATGTTTCCTTTCTCCTAAGAGTCCAAGTTTATGAGCTAAGTATTGTTTACTATATTTATCTTTTCAGTGTCTGAAAGAGAGAGAGGAGAGTGGACATTTAAGGGAAAGCTCAACTGGACCTTTGCTCAGTCATAATTGCTTGTTATGACCTTTGTAATTCTTTAAACATCTCATCCCAGGGATAAAAACATAGAGTATCTTCTCTTACAGGGAACAAGGATGTTGGGTTTGGACTGAGTATTATTTACTCAATTTCATGTGGGGTCCTGGAATATTTTTCAACAAAAGTAATTGTGGCAGACATATCTTAAGGTGACTCCCAATGATTTCCACATCCTGGTGTCATATCTTTGTGAAATTCCCATCCCTTGAGTTTGGATGGGACATGTGACTAGCCTATAATCAATGGAATGTGGCAAAGGTGATAGGATGTCACTCCCATGAGTGGGTTTGTTATATAAGATTTTTGTCTTAGTCCACTGGAGCTGGGAACGCTCCTTGCAGGCTCGATGAAGTAAATGGACATTTGGGAGAGTCCACATGGCAAGGAGCTGTGGGCAGCCTAAAGGCAAACTCCAGCCAATGGCTAGCAAAAAGCTAGAGACCTCAGTCATATAGTGTGGCAAGGAAATCAATTCTGCCAACAAGCTGAATAACCTCAGAAGTAGATTTCCCTTATTTGAGCCTCCAGATGAGAATGCAGCCAGACAATATCAGCCTTGCAGATGGTGAGAACAACCCTGACCAGTGGACCCATCCAAGCCACACCCAGACTTCTGATTTACCCAAGCTTTGAGATAAATATATCCAAATGATCTTAAGCTGATACATTTGTGGCAATTTTATTACACGGCAATACAAAATTGCTACGCTATTCTTCCCTGATTTTCAGCCTTGGTTTCACTTCTTCACTTTTCCCTGGCAGCAGCCTAAGAAGGGAAAAGACCTTGAAAACTTGGGTCACACTGTTACCAGTCAGCTCCCCATCTCCTCTTACCTCCAAGGAGCGATTCCTTCATAGGTCACATCTTGCTTCTTTTCTTTTTTTATGTTCAGTCCTGTTTTGGGCAGAAATAATTATCTCTGGAAAATCACAATTACACTGATTGTTCTTTCTCCCATTTTCCTCCCAGAATGGGACAAACAAATAACAAACCTTGGAAATGTCCCTGCCTGATGAACTCCGCAGTGATTGAGAAGGACTTCTTTTCTTCAGAGATTTTTCAGTTCTTTTCTACTGGCTGCCTAATCGTCTCCTCAGTGTGCTTTGCTCCAAATGTAAAGCATTTGTGGGCTTGTGTCTCATTAGCTTCTCTGCATAGCTTCTGGGAAGGCTGAGGTAGAAACTAAGACTTTATTATTCCTCTATTTTCTCTCTCTCACCCTGGTCACCACCTTTTTAAAAATTATCGCATAAAACTATGACCCTTACTTAGTTTCAGTAATATAGAAATTGTTTGCTTGTTTCCATCTTATTTTTTGTTCATTTTTTAGAAAGGATAATATTTTTTGGAATATTTTATGCCCTGAAAATCCTCTTACCCTCTGGCTTCCCTCCTTCCGAACCAATGAGTTTCAATGCTGCAAGGGAAGGATAAATTACCAGCTAGAGAAACAAAATCATTTCTCAACTTTGACTGTTATTTATTCTTTACTCCTTGTAAGGCAGTAGTTTTGAAAGACAGGTTTTGTTTAAAAAAAGAAAAGGGCTTTAAAAATTCCTTGAGCTACCACTAACCTATCAAGAGCAATGTTTATGTACTGCATGATTCCACTTATATGAGGAATCTAAAATAGTTAAACTCAGTGAATAGAATGGTGGTTGCCAGCAGAAGGAGAAATAGAGAGTTGTTCAATGGGTGTAAAGCTTCAGTTCTGAAAGATGAATAAAGTCGAGAGATCTACCGTACAACATAATGCATGTAGTTAGCAATACTGTCTTGTGCACTTAAAAACTTCTTAACAGGGTAAAGTTCATGTTAAGCGTTTTTACCATGAGAAACAGAAACAAAAGCAAGGAGGCACAAGGGAACTTATGGAGATGATGGATATGTCTATTACCTTGATTTAGCGATAGCTTCCTGGGTGCATGCATATGTTTGAACTCACAAATTGTATATACTAAATATATGCAATGTTTTGCATATCAGTACCATTCTGGTCACCAATTCCAACATGTGGATATTTTCCCCTACACGACCAAGCAATTCTGTGACATCGGCTGGGTGTCCTACAATTCAACTCAATTCTGACACTATCTACCCAGAGACAGCATCAGCTTCCAAAGGTTAAGGGATCAGTGCTACAAGACTGCCCCCGACTTCAGATGCCAATCATAAGTCCAGTTTGTTACCTTGCTTCTGACCAACTGGCTATAAGTCAGAGGTTCCCACAACCCCTCATTGGGTTTGATTAGTTTCTAAGAATGGCTCATAAAACTCAGGAAACCAGTTTACTCATTATATTATCAGTTTATCACAAAGGATATTAAAGGATACCAATCAACAGCCAAATGAAGAGTTATATAGGGTGAGGCATGTGGGATGGGGTGTGGAGCTTCCATGCTCTCTCTGAGGGTGCCACTCTCTCTGCATCTCCATGTGTTCATCAACCCAGAAGCTCTCTGCTTCCTGTCTTTTTGTGTTTTTATGGAGGCTTCATTAAAATAAGCATGATTGATTAAATCATTAATTCAAACTCCATCTCTTTTCCCCTCTCAGAAAGTCAGGAGGACAGGATTGAAGGTTCTAACCCTCTAATCACATGGCTGTTTCTCCTGGCAATGAGCCCCCATCATTAGGTGCATTCCACAAGTCACCTCATTAACATAACAAAAGACACATTTATTGTTCTCATCTTTTAGGACATTCCAAGAGTTTTAAGAGCTTTGTGCCAGGAACAGTGAGGGAAGATCAATTATATGTTTCTAAATATAAATCACACTATCATAATCAATTATACCTCAAAAACTTGTTTTCAAAAAAAAGAGCAATGCTTATAAACTTGAATGTCATCTTTTCTACAAGTGTGCTCTCTGGACCAGTCCCATGAGCATCATTCTGGAGCTTTTTAGAAATGCAAGTTCTTGGGCTCCTTCCCAGAACTATTCAGTAAGAAACTCTTGGAGTGAGGCTTAGCTATCTGTGTTTCAGCAAGGTGATTCCATTGCACGATAAAGATTGAGAACAGCTGCTATCAAGATAGATGATTATAAGTGAAGATAACAGGAGTTAAGTTATGATATGACCTAAAGGAAATTGCTGAAAAATGCAAAGGCAAAAATTCCTCGTCTCCAGCCTCAGAGACAGTGGGAAGGAGAAGTGAGGAATTATAACTAGTGGAGACATGCAGACATATGTGGAGACTGAAAATATTGGAGCCAGTGGCCTACTATCTTGTGCATTACCCAGGGTTTCCATGGGATACAAATCTTCGGAGAAGTTCCATATTTACATAGTGCTATGTTTAAAATGGCACCAGAGCAATAGGGTATAGTTGGTAGTAGGGGACTGGCAAGACAGTTCACATGGGAGGATGCTGCTGTTTCTCTATGGCTTGTGCACGGTATGTGGGACACTAAAATTTTATTTATATTTATTACTGAAATGTTACATTATTACTGAAATTTTATTAATATTTCTTCCTAGATAAGAGCACAGAAATATGGAAAAGACTGTCAGGGGCCTGTGGATGGAAAGAGGAGGCTGCTATGTGTGGAAAATTCCATGACAAATGATGAAAAAACATATGGTCAATTGTCTGCAGCAATGGGCACCAGCACTTATGTGCTAAAATTATATACTCAGTTAATCTGATTATGTTTATCAAATTACTTTAAAAAACATCACTGAAGAGAAAGAATAATTTTTACTAAATCACATGTTGAGCTGCATATATTTCCTCAGGATTTCTTATTTAATTTTGTTTTTAGGTTATTTGTCTTGAATATACAATGTACATATTATCATGGTATCTAACTATAGATTCTTTGATGGAACATTGATTATTATAAAGATATTTGCATAACAGTGATGAAATAAATTATTCCACCTCCATCTGTAACACCAGAAAGTGCTTTCCAGGGCTGGCATGGAGATTACGTAGTTAAGCTTAGGGTCTTGACTAACTGTCTGCTTTTCCTGTGTGTAGATGTATGAAGAATGTGTGGTTTGAGGAGAGCCATTCTACACGTGATTATTGGGAATGTGATAAGAAAAGAATGCTGATTTTTGATGCTTGCTTCATTCAATAGAATATATACGTTGGGGCCAGCCCAATGGTATGGTAGTTAAGTTCACATGCTCTGTTTTGGCGGCCTGGGGTTCACAGGTTCAGATCCCAGGTGTAGACCTACACACTGCTCATCAAGCCATGCTGTGGTGGCGTCCCACATACAAAGTAGAGGAAGATTGGCATGGATGTTAGCTCAAGGACCATCTTCCTCAAGCAAAGAGAGGAAGATTGGCAACAGATATTAGCTCAGGACCAATCTTCCTCACACACACACACACACACACACACGGAAAATATTCTTCAAATGATTACTTCTATTCTAATCCTAGGGACCTCAAGATGGAGTGTGGGGGGAGATGGTAGCTACTCTCAAGTAACTTGCTCAAAATACAGTTCAAAGACAAAATGTAAACAATAAAAGAATAAATGATAATTTCTAAAAATGGAAATGTATTCAAAGTATAGTGTGTCATAAGGGAAAGACACATTAAATCAGCCTGTAAGTAGTTATGGGAGCTTCACAAAGGTGCTAACATCTGAGCTACAGTTTGAAAAAGGAAAATTCTAAAGGGACAAGCCGGAGAAACACATTTCGGGAGAAAGTTTCAGTTCTACTCCAGATGTACTTCTGAGAAAGACTGGAAATTCAGAGTAAAATACTCGCTGGCAAGCTGCAGTGATGAAACTGTAAGACCCACGATTGTTAAATCTGGAAGACAAAAGCTGAAGGATGCTGACTGGTTGTTCTCCATCACTGGAATAAAGCCAATGATGTTTTGATTAGGCTTAATTAAAAGGAGAATCTCGTCAGATACAGTTGGTAAATCCTGGAATGGATCGTGGAGGCAGTTTAAGCTCCTTCCTAAAGACAGACAAAGCTGCCTTTGCTACTGCTTTGTTAGAAAGAAAAGGAAACATGAACTTCAACGTTTTTCACAGAGTCAGAATTTGTATTCTTGTGCTGCCCTTCAACTCAGAAGATGAGCTGCCTCCTTCTGATTATCAAGCAACAAAATAATCCCCCCAACTAACAAAGAGCATAAGGTGCATCTCATAATTTCAGCACCAGTTGAAACCACAAAAATGTCAACTTGAGGAAATGAAGACTTCCTCTCTTCTTAATAAGTCAGAATTTGAAAGAGCTGCTCTATGACCTGTGCTATTAACACCTGGTTGACCAAATTTTAAACTGTATGGTCCTTCTTTGAGAAGCAAGGACAAAAATATTCTGTGTGGTACACACTAGAAAATGGCAGCGTTGACCTCACTGACAGAAGTTCGAAGATCCTTGATTGTACTTTACCTGTGTCACCCTCTGCTAGCTTCCATCACGCTCTCTCTGGTTCCCTGCTCTTTTCGATTTATCTTAGAAACAATCACTGAAGCTCTTGCCTAGTGGCCTGGCTCTGAGTAAAACCAGCTCTGCTTCCCACATAGAGCAAAATGCCACTAAGACTGTCCAAGCTAAATACTGTTAAATAAGAATTCTAGAATTGATTAGCAGACAGAGCACTATCTTGTTTGTTGAACTCTTTGTTCTTTTCTCATAAAAATGTTAGTTTCGATGGCAAGTTTGTGAGAAGAAATTGTTAGTGGAACTTACGTGAGTTCAGTGCAACTGAAGAGCATATTTTGATCGATAATAACAATCTTTTAAATTCTATCTCGTAGATAGAGCTTTATTTTGGGTATTAAAACTCCTCACTTAGCATATAGACAACTTATTTCTTCTGCTAGCTCTACATGCAGTGACTGTACTCACATTCAATTGAGATATAGCTACCTGTATTCCCTCTCTATGTGTATTTTCTTTCCCTTTAAATAAGAATAACAGTTTTGTTCACTTACACAAAATGAACTCACTCTTAATAGTATGCTGGGTGACCAAGCTGGGTGACTGATAGCATCAGAACAGTTATAAATATGTAGCAGTTGAAGATTGTTTTTTATCATTGTAAATGGAACAAAATATAGAAACTCTTGTAAAATATGGCCTGTGATGTGTGTCCTATTTACACTGTATGAAATAATATAAAGAAAGAATTTGAATTGTCATGACCTGGAGTGAGTTGTTTTGTTTGCTTGTTTTCCAGAGTCCCTGTGGGCTGGCCTGGCCACTTAATCCGCCCCTATGACACTCAGAGCTAGACATAGGCACTCAGGGAGGTGACAGGGTGACAGAAATAGCTGGACATGGAGCTTCTAAGGGGGTACAGACACTTCCTGGACTAGGACAGGCCACAACTTCCTTCCAGGTTGCTTTAGGACCACCCTTAGCCAGCAGAGGATGAAAGTGAGGCCTGCTTACCCAGCCCTGGAGAAGGTAGTTCTCTCACCACTGCTCCCAGCAGACACAGGAATGAAGATATTATTAGGTGAGCTGGCTCTGTTACAGACACCAAAGTGGGTTCCCTCTTGATGAGTTAAATCAGAGTCTCCACCAGAAATAGTTGTCTGATAAAGTAAAGTACATTTGCAGCAAATAGGAGACCATGCGGAATCATTTCCAAAGTCATGGCTCCCGGAACAAATGGCAGCAGGGACCTTGTGTTTCAGATTCAGAATGAATATTCAAAAGGGAGAGTTGGGTATCTGCTTGCGCAGGCTCATTTGGAAAACATGCTTCCACATACACTGCAGGTTACTGTAGTAAGGTCTAAGTTCCTCCTGGAGAGAATTTAGCATTAAAAATAAAGCAAAGGTCATAGGCGTAGCTCTTGCAGTGAGTTTTGGTCTGGTTCAGGATGGTTGGTGATTGCATCTCCTTAACGTAACAAAAGGAAAAAAAAATTTGGAAAAAGAGTTAAATGTTTCCAAATCCACTCTTGAATTCCTTGAGGCAATCAGTGGTGACAGCTCCACTGTCCTTGCTTAAACAAGTAATCACATCATGTTATCCCGTTATCTAAAAATGGATTGATGAAAGTCTTTGACTCCCAAAATACACACGTCTTATTTATGCCAATATTTATTATAAAAGTTGTATATAGACCACAACTCTTAGAATACTCTCAACAAAGGAGATCATTTCCATATATTTAAAATAAAAATAATTAACTCATCTGTGCATGCGCATCATGTACAGTACATGCTGATATCCATTACATTTCTGAGACCTTCTTCTTAGCCTCCTATACAGCTGATTTCTATGAATGATCGTATGATTCAAAGATAATACGTCTCTACATTTCATGGAAGATCCATCTATCTATCTATCAATTTATCTATCACCACTAAGATCTTATTGTTTATACACATACCATACACACACGCACACACAAAACACACACAAAAATCTTTCTATTTTTTTCTGCTTGATCTTTTTTCTGAATGTTGATTTATCTGTTTCTTTCCGTATCTTTGATAGTTATTGTTTCCCATATTTTGAAGGAGGCCTGTTAGATGCGTATATGTGGATTATTGCAACACTGTCTTCATCATTTTTATTTTATCAGAACATAACATTATTTTTTATCTCTTACAATGCTTTTCATCTTAAATTCTATTTTGCTCTGAAATTAAATTTGTTATCCAACTTTCTTCCCATTGCCTATAATAGGTTTCTAATTTTTTACTTTAATTTTTCAGAATCATTTTCATTTACGGTCTGTTTGTTTAAACTACAAGGTATTGGGCTAGCCTGTTGGGGCAGGGGTTAAGTTTGCACATTCCGCTTCAGCAGCCCGGGGTTTGCCGGTCTCAGTCCCGGACATGGATTTATGCACCACATGTCAAGCCATGCTGTGGCAGGTGTCCCACATATGAAGTAGAGGAAGATAGACATGGTTGTTAGGTCAGGGCCAGTCTTCCTCAGCAAAAAGAGGAGGATTGGCAGCAGTTGCTAGCTCAGGGCTAATCTTCCTCAAAAAAAAATTAATAATAAACTGCAAAGTGTTGAATCTCATGTGATTGTTATGTCTGAGAGTATCCCACTTTAAGTTTAATCCATTTAATCACTAGTGATTATTGCGATATTAGAATATATCTGCCTTTTTAGTTTATGCTTCATATTTTGCAAATTTTAATTTATTCCTTCTTTTTCCCCCCTCTTTTTACTGATTTCAATTAGATAGAATGAATTGCAATTGCTGGACTGAAAATAATTTATTTCATCTCTGTTTGTCTAATATTTCTCCTAACAATCATAGTTATATTTATTTTTCCTCTATCCATTTTTAAATATCTATATTTCCCTAAATAATAAATGTCCTTTAGTGTACTCTCATCTCCTTGCTTCCGGGATTGGTTCCAGGACATCCGCCCACCCCCACACCCCTCTCATACCAAAATCCTAAGATACTCAAGTCCCTTATAAAAATGACATAGTATTTGCATATAACGTATGCACAACCTCCTGTATACTTCAAATCATCTCTAGATCACTTATAATACCTAATACAAGGTAAATGCTACATAAATAGCTGTTGTACTATATTGTTTAGGGAATAATGACAGGGAAAAAATGTCTGTACCTGTTCAGCACAGATGCAACTTTGGATGGTGATTAGTTAAACTTGCAGATATGGTACCCGTGGATATGGAGAGCCCATTCTATTTCCATTTTTCATTTTGAAGGAAGTGAACCACATATAAAATTATATGATACTCTTTACTTCCTTTGATACTTTGAAAATCTAACACTATTTTCTTCTTGTGACTTGGGCTATTATTAAATCTGATGTTATTCTAATTTCTGTTTTTGTTGTTGTTGTCCACTTTCCTTTTACAAAATTGTAGCAATTTCTTTTTTGATTTTGATGTTCTTACATCGCACTGTAATGTGTAAACGTGAATTTTTTTTCTCTGAGATATTTGGCAATCTGTAAACATTTCTACCCGATTTCTTTCATATTTCTTTACTTATGGAAAATTCATGGTCATCATTTTTTCAAATCTATCTTCCCTTTCATTTAATTTTTCTTATTATTGGATGTATAATTATAATTCTTCCTTCCATATATCTTAACTTTTTAGTTTTCATTTATTTATTTATTTTGGTGAGGAAGATTCACCCTGAGCTAACATCTATTGCCAATCTTCCTCTTCTTTTGCGTTTTTTTTTTTTTCCTGCTTGAGGAAGACTGGCCCTGAGCTAACATCCATGCCAATCTTCCTCTATTTTGTATGTGGATTGCCTCCATGGCCAATGAGTGGAGTAGCACCTGGGATCCAAACCCACAAACCCAGGTCACCAAAGCAGAGCACATGGAACTTCAACCACTTGGCCACAGGGCTTGCCCCAATTTTTACTTTTTAAATTAAGATTTTTCTAATGTTTTTGTACTATAGTTCCTCATTTCGGCAGTACAGCATACCAATTCAATCTTTGGCTATGTCCACTCTTTTATCTATCCATATTTGAGCTCTTTTTAACTATTTTAATATTTTCATATTATATGTTTCCAATTAGTTTTTATTTATAATTACTCGATTATTATATTTTTCAAAAATTCTCATTTACTAATTCATGTTCATTAATTCTACTTCATCTAGTGTGAATTATGCTCTTCAGACTCCACAGATTTTTTTTTTTCCAGGCAAAACCCATATTTCCCTGGGTCTATCTTGACCAATCATATTCATCCAGGCAAAGGGAGTAAAATCTCAAGCTTAGCTCATAGGCTGCGAGTTCATATTTAGCTTTATAAGAAATTGCCTGTGTCTTCCAAAATGGTTGTAAAACATGACATTCCCACCAAAAATCCGTGAGACTTCCAGTTCTCCTTCGTACATGCCTGTATTTGGCGTGCACAGTTTTTTGTTTTCTTTTGCGTATATTTTTTTATTTCTTTGATTTTTCATTTGTTTTGTTTTGGTTTTTATTTACCCATTCTAAGACGTATGCCATAATATCTCATTGTGGTTTTAATTTGCCTCTGTTTAATGACTAGTGACAATGAGCTTTTCTTTTTTATTTTCTTTAAAGATTTTATTTTTTCCCCTTTTTCTCCCCAAAGACCCCCGGTACATAGTTGTATATTCTTTGTTGTGGGTCCTTTTAGTTGTGGCATGTGGGACACTGCCTCAGCATGGTCTGATGAGCAGTGCCGTGTCCACGCCCAGGATTCGAACCAATGAAACACTGGGCCGCCTGCAGCGGAGCGGGTGAACTTAACCACTCGGCCACCGGGCCAGCCCAGACAATGAGCTTTTCATGTGCTTATTTGCCCTCTGACTATCTTCTTTGCTGAAGTGTTCAAATATTGGCCAATTTTTATTGATTTGATTATTTTCTTATTGAGTTTTGACACTTCTTTATATTTTCTTGCTACAAATCCTGTTTTGCATATAAATATTGAAAATATTTCCTCCCGGTTCACATATTGTCTCTTCATTCTCTTAACATTATCTTTTGAAGTGTAGCAGTTTATAACTTTGATAAAATTCAATTCTTTATTTTTTTCTCTGTTATGGGTGTACTTTTGTTGTTATATACAAGAAATATTTAACTAATTCAAGGTTATAAAGAGTTTTCCCTATGTTTCTCCTAGCAGTTTTATAGTTTTAGGGTTTTTTTAAGTCTATGATCCATTTTTAGTTTATTTTTGTATAAGGTAAGCTATTAAAGTTTTTGTTTTTGTTTTCATATAGATATCCAATTATTCTATCACTATTTGTTGGAAAGACTATTTTTTTCTCCAGTGGATTTCCTTTGTACTTATATAGAAAATCAATTGAATACTTATGTGTGGGTATGTTCATTAATTTATGCATCTCTCTTTTAGTCAATACCATAGGGTCTTGATTATTACAGTTGAGAGTCGGGTAGTGTGAGTCTTCCAACTTTGCAACTATTTTTCAAAATCATTTAGACTGGGGCCATCCCTATGGTATAGTGGTTAAGTTCAGCATGCTCCACTTCAAAGGCCCAGGTTCGTGGGTTCACATTGGGCACAGACCTACACCACTTGTCAGCCATGCTGAGGGTGCATTCCTCATATATGGTGGAGAAAATTGCCACAGATGCTAGCTCAGGGCTAATCTTCCTCAGGAAAAAATAAAAAGAAATTTAAAAAATCATTTAGACTATTCTCATTCCTTAATCTGTCCACATAAATTTTACAATTGGCTTGCTGATTTCCATGAAAAATCATTCTGGGATTTTGACTGGAATTGTGATAAATCTATGGATCAATGTGGGGAGAATTGACATCTTAACAATGTTGATTTTTCCAAAAATACACATGCTATATCTCTCCATTTATTGAGGCAATCTTCGATTTCGTTCATAAGTACTTTGTAAGTTTCAGCATACAGGTCCAGTATATATTGTGTCAGATTTAATACCTAAGTATATTTTTATGTGCTATTTCGAATGACACTAATTTTTAATTTCAATTTCTAATTGTTCAATATTAGTCATATGGGAAGGCACTTGGTTTTGCATATGAACCTTACATTCTACAATTTTGCTAACACTAATATTAGTTCTAATGGCTTTCTTGTAGATGCTCTGGGATTTTTCTATATAAGTATGATATTGTAATTTATAATACGGAATATATATTTGGTCTTTGTCTCTAGTTCCTGGCACAGAGAGCCTGAAATCCTTGTGATTCCCTAAGTAATAAAAGCACTAAGAGTATCCTTTATTCTATTGAGATGACTGAGTGTGTTACCACCCAAGGGAGGTCATCTGCCCACCACAAGACATGCCAATAGTCAACAGGCAAGGTGGTAGGAGACAAAGGGTTTTTTTATTACAGCTTGCTAGCAAGGGACAAGATGGCTGACTAATGTTCAAAAGAACCATCTTAAGCAGGACACAGAATCTTGAAGCCATTATATAGGCCAGTGGGTTATAGGGGCTTAGGGATGTTGAACCCCCATGTTGCAGACTAGGAGTTGCCACCTCAGATTTTTCATTTGCCACAGGTATCAGCATGGAACCTCTGTCCAGAGGCCCTCACATTCCTTGAGAACTCAAAAGAGCAACGTACACATCTTTTCACAGCTGGGAAGGGCCATAAAATCTACAGAGCCTGCAAATTCCCCGGAGATAGGCCCTTACTTATCTAGGCAAACTAAAGCAAAGATTGAAGGGGCTAGTGAGTCAAGGTTATTCATAGTTCTGACATGACTTTCTCCTACAAGATGGCTTGCTTTATGCTAACTTTTGCCTGTGCCTGTATCAGTTAACTCAGCAGCGCTAACAGGTGGGCTCCTGGATGGGGACTGGTCACCAGAAAGACCAAGCCATAACTAGAAACTTGGGATTTTCAGCCCCAACATCCATCCTCCAAAGAAGGGAGAGGGGCTGGAAATGGAGTTAATAATTGATCACATCTATGTGAGGAAGCCTCCATAAAAACCCAATAGTAGGAGGTTCTGAGAGCTTTTAGTTGGTGAGCACATCCACACTGGGAGGTGACACATCCCATCTCCACTGCGACAGAAGCTGCTGCAGTTGGATCCCTCTCAGACCTCGCCCTATGTATTTCTTTGTCTGGCTGTTCACCTGCATCCTTTATCATATCCTTTAATAAACTGGTTAATGTAAGTCAGTGTTTCCCTGAGTTCTGTGAGCTGCTATAGCAAATTAATGGAATCGGAGGAGGCTATTATGGGAATACCTGATTTATAACCAAATTGGGCAGAAGTTGTGGATAACTACTTACGATTGGCATCTGAAGTGGAGTGGGAGCGGTCTTTTGGTAGTGAGCCTTTAACTGTGAGATCTAATGCTGTCTCCAGGTAAATAGTGTTAGAATAGAGTTGAATTTTCTGGATACCCAGCTGGTGTCAGAGAATTGTTCGTTGTTGTGGGGAAAAATCTCCACACATTTGGTGACCAGAAGTGTGACAAGTGAAGTGTTTCATGTGAGTAGTAAAGGAGACACACAGGGAAGAAACACACAGTAGGGAAGAACTGGGTTTTTCCCTACACAGGTGGAAAACTGAGTTTTTCCTTTTTAATAGGGAATCGTGGATTTTGAATAGTTTCATGTCTTCTTTTCTAAACTATATGCATTTTATAGCGTTTACTTGCCTTATTATACTATGAATTCAGTATCTTGCTAAATAAGAGGTGGTAAGAGGCATATTCCTAATCTTAGGGAGAAAATATTCAGTTTCTAACCATTAAATATGATATAAATGATATGATTTTTGCAGATGCCCTTTATCAGATGGAGACATTTTATTCCTGTTCCTAGTTTTCTGAGAGTTTTTCTAGTTCTCCTTGAAGAACTTGGCTTCATCTGAGAGTCTCAGTTCCCTGTTGATTAATGTCTCAGCTCCCGATCACAGAGCCTTTATGTGGCACCCAGTTGGCCACAGAGCGGAAAGAGCATCCCACTGTGGCTCTGAGATCTTCCTTCATTGCAATCCTAAAAATCAGCACCCCACACACACTATGTATATTTTTTTGTTGTTGATGTTGTTGATCTCTGCTGTATATGTTTTAAATTGTTGCTTTTTTTAGTGTTCCGTGGATGTAGTGCATCAGTTTAGTTTTCCATGTTTCTGAAGGCAGAAATTATTATCCCCATTTTACAAGTTGAGAATCAAAAGTTTAGTATCTCATTTTTAAAGGAAGGGAAACTGAGTCCCCAAGAACTGAAAAAATGTATAAAATTCCCATCTACCTGATCTTAAAATTTTTCTCTTCCTGGTAGTCTGTGAAAACATTATATACATCAAAATGAACATGAGGTCAATGGAAAAGTTATGGTTTAGGCAATGTACCTAATTTAATCTGGGTTTTCTAAAATATTTTAGATTTATTAAAAGGATGAAAAGCAAATTTTTGTTTTTTTAAAACATTTCCTTAATTTTATAACAATTATTTTTAACTGTTTCAATCATACTTGAATTAATTTCATGTAATAGTAACATCAAAAATATACAAAAGACAAAAGGAATAAAAGAGAGCAGAATCTAATGAAACAATGGAGACGTCTAATTAAATAATGAGAAATTCAAATATACATGCTGATGTGGAAAGTAATCTTTCTAATGACCATCTTTTCTGACATTTAATATCATATTACATACCACCATATATGCCAGATGATCTTTGCTTTAACAAGTACTATGAAAGAATTTATGTTTAAAAGAACCAGAGCTTAAGATAAATAATAGAGAAGGAAGAAATAAATGAGTTTTCTGTTTTATTTTGCATGAAAGCCAATTTTATCTGTTTAGATAAAATGTCTGCTGGTAAATATAAATCACTGACATTTTAAAAGTCTATGTTATTTGTGGCCTTTTGATCATATTCAGTGACATTCTGTTTTGTAATGTGGCATGTGTTGTTTAAGGCAACATAAAATTCAAACTGCCCTTCTGAAGACTATACTTTCAAATATTTTAACACCTTAATGACTTTGTACTGAACCATAAAAATATTTATACATTCATCTTTCAAAGCATTTAGGCTAAGGGAAGCTCATAATAAAATGTAAAAAACAAATTGTGATTACTAGAGAATAATTTTTGTATGTCTGTGTATAAATAATGAAAGGAAGGAAAATGCTTTACCAAAGTTAATCCTTATGGATAATCATAAAATAGGAGGAAGAAAAATAATTAATAAGCTTATCCCACTCTTATTTATACAAACCTCTTGACAGGATGAAGAAAGAACTACCAAGCCTCAATTTGTGCTAAGTGTTTTCATATGGTAATGGATGAAATAACTCTGAATTTAACAAATTTTCAGACCTGCTACTTTTTATGTCTCCAATATTTTCCAATTGCTCTATCAGCCATCAATTTATCTTTAATCACCTGAGTGATTAAAGATGGGCATTATAGTTAATCATGCTTACCTCTTAGACTATTCAAATTGTCATAATAAACATCAAAAAATGGCCTCATGGTGGGTCATAAATAGAACCAAATGAGGATTTGGAAAACTTCCTCTGTTATATAAATGCCAAGCAAGGTGGTCTTACATGTACATGGATGAAGCGGTCATCTAAATAGGTTTGTTTGAGAGACATTCAGGAAAGAACTCTGCTAGCTGGGATTGTGTTCACTCTTTGACACAGTTCCTGAAATTGCACATTTGGGATTCGTTCCTTTAGCTTAAGACATTGGACTTTCTAAAGCTCCCATTTTTAAAAAGCAAACAGCTCTGAAAACTAGAGTAATAGAGCCCAATCTTGCCACTTATTCATTGTTGCTTACAGATCAACTGACTTGACTATCAATGATCAAACCTCAGCACTTAATAGCCATTTTCAGTTTGAATGCTGGGGCCCCCTGCTTTTTGACTCTCAGCGCTCTCCTTGTTCTTTGAGCTCATCCTCCGAAACAACAGACACATTCATCCATGTGATAACTGGTGCTATCAGTCCGGATGTAAGAATTATAAGTACCATGTGACATATTGAAAATAGCCTGTTGCCTCCTCATCCCCAACCATATTCATTCCATTTAGGGCACTTGGTTTTGTTCACATACATTTCTTCATCCAAGTTGCAAAAGTATAAACAGTCAATGGAGACATTTGAACATTTAGTGAAAATCCTGGGGGCTGAGTTCACAAAAACCTAAAAACAAAACTCAATCTGGATCCATTTCGTCTAAATCCAGGTTATCATTCACCTTATGTGGTATGTGTGTGTTCAGAGGAGGGTAGCCATTATTAGACGTGGCTACTAGAAGTTGTTACATTGAAAAAACTGGCTGGGAATGCCTCACCATTTGTATTCTGGAACAATTTATATTAAATGGAAACTTTAAGTAAATTTTGAAGTAAATTCACCTTAAAACTATCTGGAACTAGTGCCATTTTAAAGGGAATTCTTTTAGTATTCTTTTCAGTCTTTTCTATGATTTTTCATCAGATCAGCTAGTATACTAGTCTTCTGTTACTTAGAAAGACTTATTTTTTTATTTTTGCAAGGAAGATTAGCCCTGAGCTAACATCCACCACCAATTCTTCTCTCTCTCTCTCTCTCTCTTTTTTTTTTTTTTTGCTGGGGAAGATTGGCCCTGTGCTAACATCTCTGCCCATCTTCCTCTACTTTATATGTAGGATGTGTGCCACAGCATGGCTTGATAAGTGGTGCATAGGTCTGCATCAGGAATCCAAACCAGTAAACCCCAGTCTGCCAAAGCAGAGGGCCTGAACTTAACCACTACACCACTGGGCTGGCCACAGAAAGACTTATTTTTTATTATGAAAATTTAATTTGCCAAGTTAGCATGTACTATTCTTTTATATATTTTAATATCTTCCATAACTATTGTTATATGAACTTCCTTGTTCCATAATTTGTCCTTTTGATTTTTCTCTTTTCTCTTCTTAATCTTGATTAGACTAGAAAAATCCAATCAATATTATTGTATTTTTTCTCAAACAAAAATATACTGAGAAGAAATGTTATTTTAAAATAATTAATAACATATTTTTGTAAACATCACATACTAGTGACAAATTAAGAATAGATTTATTTAGTAGTTTTAGGAAAAGAGCCGCTTAAATATATTCATTATTTGTGAAAATGTAAGCTTGATTCCACAAATTCTTAAAGCCAGAATTTACATTCTTTTTCCATTGTTGATAGAGCTACAGTACATTTCTCAGAATAAAGACAATATTACTCTGACCCATAGAAATTTGAAGTAAATATGAATGAAAATTCAATTTAAATTCAATTTGAATTTGCTTTTTCATGTTTCCAGACCTAAGTATAAACAGATATTTACAGCAAATTTTTAGCATTGCTTCTTGAAGAATTAGTAATAGTCTTTGCTGAATAACAGTAACTGCTAATACTTATGTGGGGAATTGAAGCCAGGTACCTGAGGGTTACTGTAGATATTAAACCAATTTGCTGTTTTCCTGTTTTACTTGAGGGGTGACTCTCAGGGGTCTCAAGATGTTATGATCTTGTTTTCCGGAGGGTTTGTGAACTTTTTTTGCAGAAGAAAGAGAATGCCTTTGGGGAGGTTGCAATCACCCTATGGCCAATGGCCACCTCTGCAGTCATGGAAGCCCAGAAGTCAGATTGCCCAGGGGCTAGCAGGAGTAGCCCCTTTGTTTTCCTGAAGCTCCTCCTTCCAAGACACTTAGCACCATAAACCCCCTCTGCTTTCTGTTTTTGGGAAGGTGGATTTGAGCAAACCCAGCTCCCACCTACTCCATTTGACCAATTCAAATAAATCTTTCTCCTTCTCCAAGCACCGATGTCTCAGTGTTTGGCTTACTGTGCACGGGGCATAGGAATTTGAGATTAAGACGTTTAGTATCAGAATCACCAAGTGCCATGCCTGGCTGGAGCATCTCATTAATAATCTTTTAATTTCAGCTATGAGATCATTACTTGGGTTATCCCCCATTTTGCAGCTGAGACAAGTTAAATAAATTTCCTAAAGTCATATGACAAGAGAAAGTAAATTTCTGTTTTGAAATAGCTCTTTTTTGAGGACCTCTCTCTCTCTCTCTTCCTCTCCTCTCCCCTCTTTTCTCTCTTTCTCTTTCTCAAAGCTTTCAGATTTTCTTTTAAAATGCATAATATTCCAGCGTCATCTATATTCTTAAGCCTTTAGACATATTTGAATATAATCTGCAAATTCAAAATTTACACCCAACAGATTGATCATTGCTGCACAAACATATGATACAAAAAACATTTAAGAAATGAGGGAAAAGGACACTCACTTGACATCCCTGCCCAGGATATTCTTTGACAATAGAGAATAGGAGCAGGGTGTGAAATTGAGGATGCCCACTCTTATCATCTAAGTTCCCAGGCAGTGCAATAATGAAAAAAGAAACTGCAACATCCGGATTCGTTCTGAAGAAGTAAAATTTTCTTTATCCATAGTTATGATTCCATATGTAGAAAATTCCAAGAAATCAAAAGAAAATACTATTAGTTTCAAATAAACAGGTTTATTAAGGTTGCAGGATTTGAGATCAATTTACAAAAATTAATTGCATTTCAAAATACCACAATACAAAATTTGAAAAGATATTAAGAAAAAATCTCCATTTAAAATAGTATCAAAAAATAAAATATTTTGTAATAAATTTAACAAATGAAGTACAGAACTCAAAACACTGAAAACTACAAGACGTTCCTGAGCAAACTTGAAGAAGATCTAACCGAACGGAGAGACATTCTGTGTTCATTGGTTGGAAGAATCAGTATGGTTAAGATGATAATTCTCCCCAAATTGATCTATAATTCAGTGCAATCCCTGTCAAAACTTACAGGTTTACTCTAATATTCATCTGGAAATACAAACAAACTACATTAGTCAAAACAATTTTGGAAAAAAAAGACAAATCAGAGTACTTATATGACCCTAATCCAAAACTTACTATGAAGTCACAGTAATCCAGACAGTGTGGTGTTGGTCCAAGAATAAGCATATTGATCAATGGAGAAGTGGAGAGGGAAACACCACAAGGATACAGAAAAAAGCACCCCTTTGATTACTGTATGCATTAGACTTCACATTTCCGTTCCATGGTGAGCCTCAGCTTCTGTCAACCCCAGAACTACAAAATCTTCCCCTTGTCCAACAAAACTATTGATCAGTAACTTTTCTCATGGCCTACAAAATGAAGAACCAGAGTCTTGGGGCTGGCCCAGTGGCTAGCAGTTAAGTTCGCATGTTCCGCTTTGGCGGCCAGGGGTTTGCCGGTTCGGATCCTGGGTGCGGACATGGCACCGCTTGGCACGCCATGCTGTGGCAGGCGTCCCACACATAAAGTAGAAGAGGATGGCCACAGATGTTAGCTCAGGGCTAGTCTTCCTCAGCAAAAAGAGGAGGATTGGCAGCAGTTAGCACGGGGCTAATCTTCCTCAAAAAAGAAAAAAAAAGAACCAGACCTTTAAATGACATTTCCCATGTTAAATAGCTCATTCATTTCAGGATCAATATGATAACTCTTGTTTCATGACCAGTTTTCATGTAAAACTATGCTGAAGGGAATTATGCATTATTAATTTTTTAATTTATTAGAGTTTGTGTGTGTGTGTGTGTGTGTATGTTTTACCTACTGTTAATTCTGAGTCATACACTGGTAACAGAAAATGCACTATTTTTTTTTCTTTGAGGTTAAATCACTTAGTCATTTCTTCCTCTCCATATTAGCAACTCCATTAGCTGAACGGATCTGGGCATGCAAAGGTAGTAGGAAAAAGAAAAGAGAGAAAAATGCGGATAGGAAAAGGTTAGGCTGTGGATCCTTTCCAGTTTAATTTTTCGTTGTGCCACCGTCAAACAGAAAACTCTGAGCACTAGCAGTCTCGCAGAACTGGGCCAAAATTGGTGCTTGATGAACAGCATATTGAAATGGCCGATACTGTAGAAGAAGAACTTGCAAATGTGATGGGGACAAACATTTTTGAAAATGCCAAATATTTCAAAGAGGCTTCCTTTGAAAAATTATTTTTCAGAATGTACAGCATTGAAGTAGCGATCATTTTGAGAAGGGGAAAAGGAGCAATGCCATGGCTGCATTTGCTCTTACCGCTCTTGCCTTCTCTACAAGCAGTGTGATTGTACAGAGCAAGGTAATAGAAGATTTGGCCTTTATGCTAGCTTTACAGGTTCATTTTCTCAGGGGAAAAAGGAAACAAGGTGCGCTTTGGGAAGTTATTTTAATAGAATTGAGGAAATCCTAAAAGGATATAAATTCTAAAGAGTAGTTTTAAATAATTATTATATCCTTTTATTTGGCAAGATTTATCGTCATTCAAAAAGCGTTATTTAAAATTATAAAAAATAACTTTAAAATAGTTACTTTCTATTTAAGTCCTACTATGTGTTCAGAACAGTTCTGGGTCATCCAACTCCTTTACTCTTGACAACATTTTAATGATGTTGATATACTCTCACCATTTAAAGATAAATATTTTTCTTTTATTCAAAAAGCATTTATGGCTCCCCAAGAGGCATATGACTTTCCTAACACCACTCTGCAAGCCAAGAATTTGAGCTGAAATTTTAAACCTATTGTGATTTTAAAGCACACACACTTTCATGCCACTTCTATCTCGCAAAGATACAGAAAATATATGTGGGGCCAGCCCCATGGTCTAGTGGTTAAGTTCAGCATGCTCAGCTTCGCTGGCCTGGGTTCAGTTCCTGGGTGTGAGCGTGTACCATTCACTGGTGGCCATGCTGTGCCAGCAACCCACATACAAAATAGAGGAAGATTGGCACAGATGTTAGGTCAGGGACAATATACTCAGGCAAAAAGAGGAAGATTGGCAGCAGATGTTAGCTCAGGGCCAATTTTCCTCAGCAAAAAAGAAAAAATATATGCAACTCACATATTCTTGTGCATTCTAATTAGTTCTCTCTCTCCTTTTTACATTAAGATCATCATTACTTTTGTCATTTATATGTTAATTGTAGAACATTTAGAAAATTACAGAAAACTAAAGTGAAAAAGTAATGTTAAATATAATCTTAACACCGAGGGCAATTTCATTTATATCCTTCCAGTTCTTGGTCTGTGAATTTACATAGGGAACACTATGTTGCAGTGCCACTTTGGGCCAGAGTCTGTTGTATTTATTTACATGTCAGGACTACTTTACTCAATTAATTTTCATGACTCCAAGAGAAAGGTATTGCTGTTATCTTCATTTATAGATGAGGGAACTGATAACACTTTCCAGTCTTATCCTTACATTTACTGCCCCGAGGCTTGGATTCCACAATTTCTCCCAAGTGGCCTGTTTCTTTTTAGTGGGAAATGGTATTTGGAGACTTCAGTCTGGACATTAGAGGTGCCATGGATTCTAGACCTTTTCATTAGATGAGGTTGGTAAGTAACTTTTTACAGACAAAATACATCATGAGCTCATATTGATAATCCCAATTCAAATGTATCCCACATAACATTTGTGCAACAAAATCAACAAAATACCAAAACCAACAAAACAGGATACAAGATTTGGTTTCATTTTCCCAGTTCTTTTTATCCTTAGACTATTCCACAAAAATATATAGTCAAAATGATTATTTAAAAAGTGGCTTGCAATAGTTTATCTCTGCTCATTTCACCAACCAGCTACATACTTATTTTCTCTGCCTTATTTTGTTTTATCTTGACTTTGGTATTTAGACAATTTTTATCCTCAGTATGATTTTGTTTTATAATTACATAAACTATCTACTTTCTATTCCTCTCTGTTCCACTCTCTTTCTTCCTTCCCTCTATAGATTTTTTCTTTTTTTTGAGGGAAGTCGGCCCTGAGCTATGATCTGCTTCCAATCCTTCTCTTCTTTCTGAGGAAGATTGGTCCTGAGCTAACATCTGTGCCCATCTTCCTCTACTTTATATGTGTGATGCCTGCCTGAGCAAAGCTTGATAAGCAGTACATAAGTTCATGCCCAGAATCCAAACCAGCAGACCTCTGGTCGCTGAAGCGTAGCATGCAAACTTAACCTCTACGCCACCAAGCTGGCCCCTATGGGTAAATTTTTTTAAAATGCTTTGTGTGTGTGTGAGTGTGTGAGGAAGACTGACCCTGAGCTAACATCTGTTGCCAGTCTTCCTTATTTTGCTTGAGGGATATTGTCGTTGAACTAAATTCTGTGCCAATTTTCCTCTCCTTGTATGTGGAATGCCACCACAGCGTGGCTTGCTGAGTGACGCCTAGGTCTGCGCCTAGCATTGGAACCCATGCACCCTGGGCCACCTAAGTGGAGCAGACAAGCTTAACCAAGGCCACCAGGCTGGCCCCCATAGGTAGATATTTTAACAATTACATAAGTTATCTCTTCATTTAAAATATATAATCGAATACATAAATATACTCAGATTTCTCTATTCTTAAGAAGCAATAGCATATCATGACATTTTTCTTTGCTTTTTAAAAAAAATTATTTAAAATATGTTAGCAATAATTCCACCAAAATATATAGCTAGACACCTTGTTCTTTTTATAGCTGCATAGTATATCATTTAGTTTCTGTCTTATTCTTTATTTGATCAGCCTTTTATTGATGGGCATTTGAGTCATGTTCAGTTTTTTACTATAAGAAATGGGACATCTGTCTTTATTATTTTTTAACTAGTGTGTCATTGGAATGGACTTCTGGAAATAAAATTGCTAATCAAAGTGTAATTGTATATGTAATTTTGCTAGACATTGCCAAGTTCCCCTCCTAGAGGTTGTACCAGTTTGTATTTCTGCCAGCAATTATGAGAGTATCTGTTTCCCCAAAAGAATTCTGTTGTCAAATTTTTGCCCATTTAATAGGTGAAAAATTTTATTCCCCTGCAATTTTACTCTGCATTTCTCTCGTTATGTGTCAGGGTGATCCCTTTATCACGTGGTTAATAGCTATTTACATTTTGTTTTCTATGATCTATCTGTTCATATTTCTAACTTATTTCTTCCAAAAGGTTGTTGGTTTCTTCTTCTTTTCTTATAGGAGTTATTTGTGTATTAGGAATATCAAACTTTGCATCTAATACAAATTGAAATGTTTTTCTCAGTACATAACTTTTAAAATTCTGGTTATATATAATATATGATTATGAATATATAATATGTAATATATAGATTCTATGTATAGATAGATACCATGTCAAATTTTCTTTTTGAATTTCTGTAGTCCTATTTGTCTAAATTCCCCCCACCCCCAGCTCCATATTTAGAAAAATGGTTAGGAAAAGTTTTGCCCCTCCAGCTTATAGAGAAATTCTCCCATTTTTCTCATAATACTTGTATGGTATCATTTGTCACATTTAAATATCTAATCCATGTGGAATCTTTAGTGATATATTGTGTTGAGACTAAATCCAATTTTATCTTTTTTATTCATGTGCCTATTTAGTGAAAAGTTTCTTGGGTCCAGCCCCGTGGCCGAGTTGTTAAGTTCACGTGCTCCGGGGCCGCAGCCCAGTGTTTCACTGGTTCGGATCCTGGGCAGCGACATGGCACCACTCGTCAAGTCACGTTGAGGCAGAGTTCCATATGCCACAACTAGAAGGACCTGCAACTAAGATATACAACTATGTACCAGGGGAGATTTGGGGAGATAAAGCAGAAAAAAAAAAAAAATGATTGGCCACAGTTGTTACCTCAGGTGCCAATCTTTCAACAAAAAAAAAAAAGAAAATTTTCTTGCCCTCACTAATTTGGGATGACATCTTTATCGTTTAGTAAATTTTCTGCATGATAAGATCTTTCCAGATATTCTATTCTCTTCCAATGTTTTTTCTGAGTATATTATATTATAAGCTTCACAGCATGATGTAATGTGTCATAAGGCTAGACACCTCTTCCTTCTTGCTTTGTTCTCAGGGTTTTCCTGCTCATTCTTTTTTCTTTGTTCTTCTCAACAAATTTTATCCTTAACTTACCTAGTTCCTGAAGAAAGAAAAACTGACAATATTTTTAATTGGGATTGTGTGAAATTTTTAAATGTTATAGTTCCTAACAATAAATTTAAAATGATTGATGGCAATTTAAAAAATCACCACTTGTCAAACTCCATATTAGTAACTGTCTCAATCTAGAATTACCAGTGATTGTTAAGTTTAGCAGACAAAAATATCATGAGAAACAGAATTTTTACATAGTCTCAAAGAAATTATTTCAACATTTAAAAAAATAAAGTCTTTTTAAACAAATTGGAAAATCTTGTTAATATTTTTATCCCCAAATTTTGTTTGGGGGAAACTATCCATATTTTATTCCACATGGATTTATCAACGTAGAAGTTTATATTAATTTTGTTTAAAATTGATAAAATTCCAAATTCTTTTTTTTTTTTTTTGGGAAGATTGGCCCTAAGCTAACATCTGTGCCAATCTTCCTCTATTTTATATGTGGGCCACTGCCACAGTGTGGCTTGAGGAGTGGTGTAGATCTGCACCCAGGATCTGAATCAGTGAACCTGGGCCACCCAAGGGGAGCAGGTGGAACTTGAACTACTCAGCCACAAGGCCGGCCCCAATTCCCAATTTGTAAACACTCAACAGCATAAGCTTTCCTGGGTAAATCATTATCTAGCCATATCATAAGGTAGTATGCAATTATTTTTAAAATGCTGTTAATATTCTTGCTATTGATATTTTTGCCTTAGATTATGACAGTATGTTGTCAACCAAAATGTTTAGCTTAACAATAATGCATAGAGCGTGTTAAAGAAAAAAAATGACACCTGCAAGATAAGCAAACAGAAGTTAATTTTATTCTGAAACTATTGCTGCAACAGGAAAGAAAGCAGAGACCACGTCTGGATACCTAACTCTGCTGAGACAAAATGTGGGAGAGGTTTTAAGAGTTAGAATAGGGGATCTTAGGCCACGCGTTTAAAGTTTAGTTAACCTGAGGGGAACAGTAAGGCTGGTGTTGCTCAAATAGATTGTAACACACACATACACACACACACACACATACTGTCAGACTGACTGACTATTAAGGATTGAATCCTGGCTCCTCTAATTATTAGCCAGGTGACATTAGCATTTTACTAAATCCTTCTAAACTCTAGTTTCCTCTGGTGACTGGTGAGAAAGAGGACTAAGGGGACAACTATTTGTGTGAGTTAATCAGTTGCTGTAGGCCATGTAAGGCTCTCAGCACAGTGACTGGCACATAGCACGAATTTAATAATAAACTTTTATTTAAAAAAATACAAATATATTAACCTTCATGAAAAGGTATTTTGCAAGTTTTTCATGAACTTTTTCATATATTTAAAATTAGCTTAACTCACAGAAGTTTAAAAAATTTTATGGATACAAATATATAGTTAGTTTTTATACGTGGAGTCATGCTTAGAAAGAGCTGGACCACTTAAAGAATAAACAGATAATCACACTGGAATCTATTTTGTACTGTCTTTTTTTTCTTTTACTTAGAAATATTAAAGGATAAAGCAGGAGTCAAGCTTTTTTCCCTCAAATGATGTCTTTTGGTTCAATACTCTTTACTACATAAAATAATATTTTCACGTCATTTTAAAATATCAAGATTATTTTATCCTAAATTTTTAAAAATACTCGAAACTCCCTCTAGATTTTCTGTTATGATCTACTAATCTGTCTGTTTATTCTAGCTAAAGACTATAACTTTAACTTTATCATATACTTTTCTACTGGGTGTTATATACATAAGATAGGCTAGGTTTTTCTTTAGTCACAAATACCCCCAACACCTTAGTATTTTAAAACTACAAACACCAAGTTCTTGGAGATTGGCTAGGCCTCTGCTCCACATTGTCCTCTCCCAGAGAAATAAAACTTTATTACCCAACTTATTCATGCTGTGTTATTATTTTACTATTTTATTCAATGTAATTTATCATTATTTAAGATAGGACTGCAAAATGAAAATCACTATTCAGAACTCCTCATTGTATCATCTTGGTCAAATTTTATACTCAGTTTTATAAATTGCACTGTGAGAATTTCTGTATTTATGCAGCTCACAAAGCATGCAGACAAACAATATCGCCTTCCTCGAAGTTTTGATAAAGTTTTCTCGTAAAACCACCTAGTTCAATGATAGTTCTTAAAAATCGTAGCATGTCCATGAAACAGAAATCTACTTGAGAGCTCTATTGCTTCTTTAGACAAATTTGGTAATACTTATATAGATCTATTACACCTAAATTTTCCAGACTATTAGCAAGAGCAGGATTATGGCTGAGCTTCTCTAAATCAGATTTTAAGTTTATTTTTAATTGCTAAGGTCATATATACATTTCATTTTCTCTATGTTTACCTTGATAATACTTGAATAAAATTGATCTTTCATAAATCTTTTCATGGTAAAACTTGAATTAAATTTGCCTAATTTCTAAATAGTTTGCTTTAATCTAATCTATTCCTCTGCTTTCTTTAGGTGTTTTAACTAATCTCTTCCTAAATTCTTGTATTTGTAGGGGACTAGAATTTTCTACCTCAAAATGTATCTTTTTGGCTTATTGTTAAGAACAAAAAACTCAGGAAGAAACTTTGATCTTCCCCTTACTGCCTGAAAGAATTTAAGACAGAAGGCCTGTTCAGGAAGCAGTGATCATCATAGATAACTCAAGTATAATCTGAATTAGGTGTGGTAGACAGGGAGGAACCTAGCAAGGCCCATTTGATCAAAGTCCTCTCCCTGTCTCATTGTCTCTGCCTGTCATGGCAAATATTTGTTCACCAAACATTTGCATTTCATCCCCATGTGAATTTCCTTCCTCCCTTTTGAAGTCTGAAACCCCTGCCCCCAACACCCCCTTTCTCTTTAGCTGAAGATGGTATTTAAGGTGGTAGCTTCAGCCATTTTCGTGATTTGCTCAGTTTTCCTGGGTTCTATCATGTACATATGGTATTAAACTTTTATTTCCCCCTATTATTTTGTCTCATGTCAATTTAATTCTTAGAGCAGCCAGAAGAACCTAGAAGGGTGGAGGAAAATTTCTTCCTCCCCTACACATTCATTATTTTTTATACTCTCACACAATGACAATAATATTTATGAGTGTATATACTGCTGTAAGGACGGATTTGGTGCTTATGCTGTGATGTTCTTCTTGCTGTTAACCTACAAATTTTTAGCTTTTGCAGTTCTGAGTTCTTTTTTGGAAAAAGTTACTTAAAAAGAACTGTCTTCCTCCCCACTTCCCATTAAGCAAATATTTTATCTTTTCTTTTTCATCCTGGAACTTTTACATCTATGTAACATTGGTCAGCATATAAGTTGCTTCTATTCTCTAATTGCATAATGAACAAGTTTCCTTCTAAAGTCGACCTTGACAGTGGTCTCCTAGGAAGAGCTGTGAGTTCAGCCTATTTTGGGGAGGTTTTCATCAAATCTCCTTGGTTTTTCTGAGGATAACTTCTGGTTCTCTGGGACTTTGCAATGCAGTGAAATAATCTGTGGTATATAGCCAGCAATGTCTTCAGCCTTCTTCCAGTCTATTTCACCCATAGCTAGTTATTCCAGGTAGAGCTTTCCAGGATACCAAGACTTGCTAATCTTCAACCAGTTATTGCCTGCAATTTGGAGTCTCTGTGCAAATGTATGTATTTGTGAGGGTGAAATGACGGCGGAGGCAGCAACACTCTCCCCATTGTCCTAGTTTATAGAAGAGCACCCAAATGGCAGATGGAGATAGGGCTCCAAACTTCTGATGTTTTCCCAGGCAATCTCTCTTTCAAGTAATAAAGGTAATAATAAAAGTAGAAGCAGAGGAATGAATGGGCTCTATTCTCAATTCTACTCCGTAATTAGCAGCTATTACTTTGTGAGTGTTCTCCTTCAAAACTCTTATGTCTTTTCTTCTTTTAGTGTCATCTAGATGATCCAGGGTGATTTTGAATGAACTGTCCCTGGAGACCACTGGGCAGATACTAATTGAGTGCAGAAATCAGCAATTATCTTTTAAGTACAGAAAGCAATAGCTGTATTATTCTAAGAAGTCTTCATTCAAATTAAGCAAATTATCTGAATAGTTCATAGCCAACATGACCTTAATTAAACTATCTACCAGTAATTCTCCCTATGAACTAAACACAGTTGATTCATCGGTTTTTTAAAAATCACAGAGTAAAACTTCTACATTTGAAGTTTTGATTTGATGTCAGTGGTTAAATTTTCTTCACCCTGAAAATGATTACAGCAATCTTCAGTGTTTATGAGTGTAAATTTCACTTATTTGTGGCTCAGTAACTCTGGTTTCAGTTTCCTATCCAGAGCTACAAAATCACTTTGAAGAGTGCCATATAAGTAAATTAAACCATCAAGTTATCAAGCTGGGAATGTCACACCCAGAAGGGTACTTCAATGCTTATAGCAGCTACTTTGGGCTCCAAAAGGAATTTCCCAAAGCTGAAAGCATTCTCAGGTTCAGAGACTTCATGGAACATAAACCTTTACTTCAAATATAAACTTTGTATTTTGAAAACAAATCATTTATTGTTTGTATAAAGTCCCTGACTCCAGTTTATTAAAATACTGTAGCACGATGATTACAATTGTAACCTTTACTTTAAAAGAGCAGAAGAAATTTGGCCTTTTGGTTTTAACATTGTGTTGCTTGGCTGGTTGCACAGAGCACCAGTTGGGCACAAATTCATTTCTGGAATTCCAATTTTTTATTTTGTATTTTTTCATGAATTTTTATTTCCTAGAGAATAGCTCTTCCTCTCACAAATGCAGGCAGACTTACAGAATCTTTGCACACATACATGAACTATTGTGATCTTTGAAACAAGGGTCACTTTGGTTATAGCTGTTTTAGAATAAACTTGTAAATAGTATCTAAAAGCATCTTATTACATACGGGACTGCCATATTTCACAATGTACATGGTGTATTCAATATTAAATAGAAAATAAATTTCTTATGACCTTTAACAGTAAGAAGCAATTTGCCTTTAATTAAAGGTTACAAATGGTTTCTACTAATTCTGGTATAATTTCTACAACTTAAGCTATTACATTCTAAAATTTAACATCTTTGAAAGCTGCACAGGGCCTACATGAAGACTTTGCATATGTCCTTCTCCAATCACCAAAATAGTGGAGTACACTGCTGTCGAAGCTAATAATCCATAACCAATCTATAAATCAAAATTGGGGTGAGTTTATTGTAAGCTAGGTGTGAGGACCATATAGCCTGGGAGGGGCCTTTCACAAAGGAATGGAGCGCTCCAAAGAAGTAAGAGTGTACAGAGTGGTTACACACCGTCAAAGAGCGTGAATCACATATGATTGGAATGTCCTTTTACAACCGTCATGAGATTGCTTTGCCAGCACAGCAATTTGATGAACACAGCAGGTCTGTGGTCTTGAGGTGGGTGGTCACAAGATGAGTGCAGCAGGTCAGCAATCAATCCTCAGTTTAGGCAGAGATGCTCATCCTTAAGGAAATACCAATGTGGGGGAATTTACATCCTTATCTTTAAGGGCATTGTTCTTGTCTTTGGGACATAGTAAATGCTTAAAGCAGATATACAAAGCATTCTCAATGGCCACATCAGTTCCTTTTGGAAAAACAAGTTAAGGCTGAATTAGTTTTACACCAAATGGCTTCCTCAATGCTTCAATATATCCTTTTGCTTGTCATTTATTTATCACTGCATATATACTAATGTTCTGAGTTAATGCTAACTTTGAGTAATGTTTCCCTCAATAAGGTTTGAAAGCACATTTAAATAATGTTTCCAGGCACTCCTAGCTTTACTTTCCAAAGTATTAACACAGAAGTAATATATAAATTGTTGAGAACAGATAAGAAAAAAAATAAAAATAAATAAATTTTCACACTTGAAATAGAAATGTTGATCCTGGCTCACTCTATTTACTGAATAATCACTGTTGGACATTGACTTTTTGAGAAACTTTATAACATAAAGCTGTTCTTAACTCCATAAACTGTACTGTAAACTACAGATTATACTATATTCATAGTTCCTTTTTAATGAAGGTATTCAATATGATCATTTCCTAGCAATGGAGCAGGAAAAGGTGGAAGATGGAATAATTGGGGGTGGGATGTTGATCCTGGGATATTTTCTTTCTGAGGGAGCTCTTTGCTCTAACCTTGAGAAATGCAAGATATTAAAGTAAACATTGCACTGGACAAAGTCGAATAGGCAAGGAAGTCTTCTAACAATTTTTTCCCAGTATAAACCATAATTGATGAATGAAACTGCATATACTTAAAATGTACAATGTGACAATTTGATATACATATACAGTAGAAAATTATTATGACAATCAAGTTAATTAACTTATCAACCACGTTACATAGTCACCTTTTTTTGGTGACAATCCTTAAAATCTACTCTCTTAGCAGATTTTATGTATACAATACAGTATTATTAATTATAGTCACCATGTTGTATATTTGGTTCTCAGAGCTTATTTACTTTATTACTGAAAGTTTGTACCTTTTGACTGACATCTCCCCATTTCTCCCACACCCCAGCCTCTTGATAGCCATCATTGTACTCTCTGGTTTTATGAGTTTGAGTTTTGCATGCGTGTGTGAGGAAGATTGGTGCTGAGCTAATGTCTGTTGCCAATCTTCCTCTTTTTGTTTGAGGAAGATTGTCCCTGAGCTAAGATCTGGGCCAATCTTCCTCTATTTTGTATGTGGGATGCTGCCACAGCATGGCTTGATGAGTAGTACGTAGGTCTGTACCCGGGATCCAAACTCGCGAACCCTGGGCTACCGAAGCAGAGCATACAAACTTAACCACTGCACCACCAGGCTGACCTCCTAATTTTTTTTTCAGATTTCACATACAAGTGATACAGTACATTTGTCTTTCTCTATCTGGCTTATTTCACTGAGCATAATGCCCTCTAATTTCATCCATATTGTCACAAATGGCAGGATTTTCTTTTCATGGCTGAATAATATTCTGTTGTATATTTATATGCTACATTTTCTTTATCCATTCACCTATCAACAGACACTTATGTTGTTTCTATATCTTAGTTATTATAAATAATGCTGCAATGAACATGGGAGTACAGATATCTCTTCAAAATACTGATTTTGTTTACTTTGGATAAATACCCAGAAGTGAGATTTCTGGATCACAAGGTAGGTCTATTTTTAACTTTTTGAGGAACTTCCATACTGTCTTCCATAATGACTATACTAACTTACAATCCTACTAACAGTGCACAAGGGTTCCCTTTTCTCCACAACCGTGCCAACATTTGTTATCTCTTGTCTTTTTGGTGGTAGCCGTCCTAACACCTAATAAGGTGATATCTAATTGTGGTTTTGGATTGCATAATTTGAAAGAAGTCTTTAATCAAGTCTATTGCAATAGGGAGAGAGGTCAAAGCTAATGTGTGAACTCATTGCCACGGAAAGAAAGAGCCGGAGTGTTTTTAGGAGATGGAGTCAGGGGGTCATAGACTACCTGTGTTTATTAGTTGACTTTACCCCAAAAAAGAGTAACATTTCTCCTGTCTTCATGACATGAGGTAGGGTTTTTTTAAAAACTATTTTATTAAGGTCACATTGGCTTATAACATTGTATAAATTTCAGATATACATCATTATATTTCAGTTTCTGTATAGACTGTATCATGTTCACCACTAATAGTCTAGGGTTTTTTTTGAGTTCATAATAGTTCACATTAATGTGAGATTTCAATTGTACATTATTTCTTGACTGTCACCACATAAGTGCTCCCCTTTACCCCCTGTGACCCCACCATCCCCCTTCTGCTGGTAACCACTGGACTCTTTTCTTTGTCCCAGTACTTGTTTATATTCCACATGTGAGTGAAATCATCTGGTGTTTATCTTTCTCAGACTGGCTTATTTCGCTTAGCATAATTCCCTCTGGATCCTTCCATGTTATTACAAATGGAATGAATTTGTCTTTTTTTCTGGCTGAGTAGTATTCCATTGTATGTATATACCACATCTTCTTTATTCAGTCATTGGTTGATGGGCACTTGGGTTACTTCCATGTCTTGGCTATTGTGAATAATGCTGCAATGAACATAGGGGTTCATATGTCACCTTGGATTGTTGATTTCAAATTGTTGGGTAGCTATCCAGTAGTGGGATAGCTGGATCATATGGTAGTTCTATTTTTAGTTTTTTGAGGAATCTCCATACTGTTTTCCATAGTGGTTGCACCAGTTTGCATTCCCACCAGCAGTGTGTGAAGGTTCCCTTCTCTCCACACCCTTTCCAACATTTGTTATTTTTAGTCTTAGTGATTATAGCCATTTTAACAGGCATAAGGTGGTATCTTAGTGTAGTTTTAATTTGCATTTCCCTGAGGATTTGTGATGTTGAACATCTTTTCATGTGTTTATTGGCCATCTGTATATCTTCTTTGGAAAAATATCTGTTCATTTCCTCTGCCCACTTTTTGATCAAGTTGTTTGCTTTCTTATTGTTCAGTTGCGTGAGTTCCTTATATATTAGGGAGATTAACCCCTTGTCAGATATATGAGTTGCAAATATTTTCTCCCAATTGGTGGGTTGTCTCTTTGTTTTGATCTTAGTTTCTTTTGCCTTGCAGAAGCTCTTTAGTCTGATGAATTCCCACTTGTTTATTTTTTCTTTTGTTTTGCTTGTCTGAGAAGACATGGTATTTGAAAAGATCCTTTTTTGTTCGATGTCAAAGAGGGTACTACCAATATTATCTTCCAGGAGTTTTATAGTTTCAGGTTGTATCTTCAGGTCTTTGATTCATTTTGAGATTATTTTTGTATATGGTGTGAAATAGCGGTCTACCTTTATTCTTTCACATGTGGCTGTCCATTTTTCCCAACATCATTTATTGAAGAGACTATCTTTTCTCTGTTGTATTTCTTGGTACCTTTGTTGAACATTAGCTGTCTGCAGATGTGTGGTTTTATTTCTGGGCTTTCAGTTATATTCCATTGATCTATGTGCCTGTTTATGTACCAATACCATGCCGTTTTTGTCACTATGGCTTTGTAGTGCATTTTGAGTCAGAGATTGTGATACCTCCACGTTTGTTCTTTTTTCTCAGGATTGCCTGAGCAATTCAGGGTCTTTGATTGCCCCATATGAATTTTAGTATTCTTTGCTCTATTTCCATGAAGAATATCATTGGGATTCTGATAGGGATTGCATTGAATCTGTAGATTGCTTTGGGTAGTATGGACATTTTAACTATGATTATTCTTCAAATCCATGAGCAAGGAATCTCTTCCCATCTCTTTAAGTCATTATCAGTTTCGCTCAGTAAGGTCTTATATATAGTTTTAATTGTATAAGTCCTTCACCTCCTTGGTTAAATTTATTCCTAGGTACATTATTTTTTTATTTGCGATTGCAGATGGAATTATATTCTTGAGTTCTCTTTCTGCAAGTTCATTATTGGAGTATAGAAAAGCAATTGATTTTTGTAAGTTGTCTCTGTACCCTGCAACTTTACTGTAGTTGTTAATTATTTCTATTAGTTTTCCACTGGACTTTGGGGGCTTTTCTATATGTAAGATCATGTCGTCTGAAAACAGCAAGAGTTTCACTTCTTCACTCCTTATTTGGATGCCTTTTATTCCTTTCTCTTGCCTAAATGCTCTGGCCAATACCTCCCGTACTATGTTGAATAAGAGTGGTGATAGTGGGTATCCTTATCTTATTCCTGTTCTCAGGAGGATGACACTCAGTTTTTGCCCATTGAATATGATGTTGGCTGTGGGTTCATCATATATGGCCTTTATTACATTGAGGTAATTTCTTTCTATCTCCATTTTGTTCAGAGTTTTTGTCATAAATGGCTGTTGGATCTTGTCAAATGCTTTCTCTGCATCTATTGAGATGATCATGTGGTTTTTATTCCTCAATTTGTTGATGTGGTGTATCACATTGATTGATTTGCAGATGTTGAACCATCCCTGTGTCCCTGGTTTGAATCCCACTTGTTCAAGATATTTGATCCTTTGGATGTATTGCTTAATTCGGGTTGCCAAAATTTTGTTGAGGATTTTTGCATCTATATTCAGCAACGATATTGGCCTGTAGTTCTCCTTTTTTGTGCTGTCCTTGTCAGGCTTTGGTATCAGAGTGATGTTGACCTAGTAGAATGTGTTAGGAAATGTTTCATCCTCCCTAATTTTTTGGAATAGCTTGAAAAGTATAGGCATTAAATTCTCTCTGAAAGTTTGGTAGAATTCCCCAAGAAAGCCACCTTATCCTGGGGTTTTATTCTTTGGGATACTTTTGATTGCTGTTTCAATCTCTTTCCTTGTGATTGGTCTATTCAGATTGTCTATTCCTTCTTGACTCAGGTTTGGGAGGTTGTAAGAGTCTAAGAATTTATCCATTTCCTCTAGGTTATCCATTTTGTTGGCATATAGTTTTTCATAGTATTGTCTTATAATACATTGTATTTCTGCAGAGTCTGTTGTTATTTCTCCTCTTTCATTTCTGAATTTGTGTATTTGAGCTTTCTCTCTTTTTTTCTTTGTAAGTCTGGCTAGGGGTTTGTCAAGTTTGTTTATCTTCTCAAAGAATCAGCTCTTTGTTTCATTGATCCTTTCTCCTGTCTTTTTTGTTTCAATAGCATTTATTTCTGCTCTGATTTTTATTATTTTTCTCCTTCTGCTGACTTTGGGCTTTGTTCTTCTTTCTCGAATTCAGTTATGTGTCGTTTGAGTTTGCTTATTTGGGATTTTTCTTGTTTGTTAAGGTGTGCCTGTATTACAATGAATTTCCCTTTTAATACAGTTTTTGCTGCATCCCATATGAGTTGGTATGCCATGTTATCATTTTCATTTGTCTCCAGATATTTTTTATTTCTACTTTAATTTCTTCAATTATCCATTGCTTGTTCAGTAGCATATTGTTTAGTCTCCACATCTTTGTCTCTTTCTCGGCTTTTTTCTTGTAATTAATTTCTAGCTTTATAGCCTTATGATCAGAGAAGATGCTTGTTATTATTCCAATTTTTTTAAATGTATAGAGGCTTCCCTTGTTTCCCAGCATATGGTCTATCCTTGAGAATGTTCTGTGTGCACTTGAGAAGAATGTGTATTCTGCTGTTTTTGGATGGAGTGTTCTATATATGTCTATTAAGTCCAACGGGTTTAGCTTTTTGTTTAATTCTACTGTTTCCTTGTTGATTTTCTGTCTGGATGATCTGTCCAGTGATGTGAGTGGGGTGTGAGGTCCCCAACTATTATTGTGTTACTCTTAATATCTTCTTTTAGGTTTGTTAATAGTTGCTTTATGGACTTTGGTGTTCCTGTGTTGGGTGCGTACATATTTATAAGCATTATTTCTTCTTGATGGAGTGTCCCTTTGATCATTATATACTGTCCCTCTTTGTCTCTCTTTACCTGCCTTATCTTGAAGCCTACTTTGTCTGATATAATTATTGTGACACCTGCTTTCTTTTGTTTGCTGTTAGCTTGGAGTATCATCTTCCACCCCTTCACTCTGAGCCTGTATTTGTCATTGGAGCTGAGATGTGTTTCCCGGAAGCAACAAATTGTTGGATCTTGTTATTTAATCCATCTTGCCACTTTGTGTCTTTTTATTGGAGAGTTCAATCCATTTACATTGGGGGTGATTATTGATGTATAATGGCTTTAAGCTGTTTTCCACTTTTCCTGTATTTCCTTTGTTTCTTGTGCTGTGTGTTTTGATCTACCCATTGAATTATGCAGTTTTTTATGATGTGTTTCTTTGATTTTTCCTTATTTATTTTTTGTGTCTCTGTTCTGCTTTTTAGTTTAGTGGCTACCCTGAAGTTTGTATTCAGAATCTTATGTATAACATATTCCATTTTCTGATGGCTTCTTATTTCCTTAAGCTAAACTGATTCAGTCCCTTTCCTCGCCTCCTCCCAAATTATTGTTCTTGCATCTTATTCCAACTTGTGTTGTGAGTTTGTGGTTAAAGTGACAAGATTGTCTTTGTTTTTGGTGTTTTTCTTCCCTTTAGCCTAATGCTATAGTTGAATATTTGCTATCCTATTCTGATTCTGTCTATTCGTCCCCTTACTCTGTGTTTTGTGAACCCTTTCTCCCTTTTTTTCTTTTTTCAGGTATGAGGGCCTTCTTGAGCATTTCTTGTGTGTGTGGAGGGGGCTCTCGTGGCTACGACGTCCCTTAGCTTTTGTTTGTCTGGGAAAGATTTAATTTCTCCTTCATATCTGAAGGATATTTTTGCTGGATAGAGTATTCCTGCTAAAAATTTTTATCTTTTAAAGTTTTGTATATGTCATTCCATTCTCTCTAAGCTTGTAAAGTTTCTGCACAGAAATCTGCTGAAAGTCTGATAGAGGTTCCTTTGTAAGTTATTTTCTTCTGGTTTGCTGCCCTGAGTATTCTTTCTTTGTCATTCATTTTTGCCAGTTTTACTACTATATGCCTTGCAGTAGGTCTTTTTACATTGACAAGTCTAGGAGATCTGGAAGCTTCCTCCACGCACATTTCCCTCTCATTCCCTAGATTTGCAAAGTTCTCTGCTATTATTTATTTGAATACACTTTCTGCTACATTCTCCTCTTCACCTTCTTGAATACCTATTATTCTTATGTTGCTTTTCCTCATTGAGTTGGATATTTCTCAAAGAGCTTTTCATTTCTTTTTAGTCTTAGTTCTCTCTCTTCCTCCGTCTGCAGCATTTCAATATATCTATCTCTGATTATGCAGATTCACTCCTCTATGGTGCCCACAGGAGCATTCATGGAATCCATATTTTGTTTTATCTCTTCCATTGTGTCTTTTGTCTCTCTTATTTCTGATTGATTCTTCTTTATAGTTTCAATTTCTTTTGTGAAGTATCTCCTGAACTCATTAAATTGTTTCCCTATATTATCTTTTACCTCAGTGAGTTTTTTGATGATAGCTACTTTGAATTCGTTGTCATTTAGTTTACAAATTTCTGTGTCCTCAGGACTGAATTCTTGATGCTTGTCATTTCGTCTCTGGTCTGGAGACTTGACGAAGTGCCTGATGTTGGAAGGATGTGACTTTCCTATTGTGATACTATTTGATTAAAGTTACAGCCTATCACCAGTGGGTGGGGGTCAAGAGCTGCTTATTCTGAGGCCTCTGCCTTCAGCCAAGATGGCACGGCATATGTCAGGTTGGGGAGGGGTGCTTCCTCCTGTGAGCAGTCCCTGGTTTCCTGATCAGCTTTCGCTATCTGGTATCCTGGGGTCTTGACTTGATGAGGTCACCCTGCATGAAAGCTTTTGCACCTTTAGAGGGCTTCTCTCTAGGCTGCAAGGGCCCAGGGAGTCCTGGGTGATCCCGAGGTCATGCAACCCCTACCCTACTCCTTCCCCTATGGAGACTTCTGGGGCAGCAATTGCAGTCTTTAAGGGGAGGGAGCGAAGATTTCTCTTACCTGGTTCCAGCTCCTCTAAAGGTGGCTCCAGCCTCTCTTCCCTCTGTTGTGTGGCCACCATGACTCTCCAAGGATTTTTGTGCTATTAGGGTATCATCCATTGGAATATGCTTGCTCCTTTTTCTTGTATGTTGGAGGGGAGAGAGTCCTGGGCAAGTTCACTCTGCCATGACACTGATGTCACTCCCCAGTAGTCTAGTTTTTATCCTTCACCATATATTGTGCCCTTTTATCCCTTTCCTTCTGCTCCCATCCCCTTCCCCTCTGGTAAACACCAATCTGTTCCCCTTATCTATGTGTTTGTTAGTTTAGCAAGTTTTACTGCTTGGAATATAGTGCCCACCAAAGTTAGACTCATACTCTTCCAGAGATGGGGAGAAGGGAGCTATCCTCCCTGATGATTACATTACAAAGAGATGGCTCTCAAGTCCTTCAGAAGGGCATTCCTGGGTTATACAGCTGGCAAACCGTTTAAAAAGATTTACATCTCCAAGGGGCAGAGAAAGGATTTGCAGTTATAAGTTTTTTAAATGTAAGTGCTCCAAGACAAGGGGAGCCAGGAGTTTTAGAGTCAGAAAGATGCCTGTCTAATGATTATTCAAGATGAAGAAAACATTAAGGCCATTTCAGACAGTGAATTCTCTCTTTTGAGTTGATGGAAAATTACTAATCAGAAACTAAGTCATGTTTCAAATATACCTCAGGAACTATGTAAATACAGGAGAATGTGGCAGGTACTTCTAAAGATTGTAGAATTATTTTAATTCTACCTAAAGATTTTTTATTGATGTATTATTTATAACATTAAAAAAATTGAAAGTGAGGCTGGCCTGGTGGTGTAGTGGTTAAGTTTGTGTGCTCCACTTCAGCAGCCCAGCATTTACCAGTTCACAATCCCAAGTGCAGACCTACACACCACTCATCAAGCCATGCTGTAGTGGCATCCCACATACAAAATAGAGGACGATTGTCACAGATATTAGCTTAGCACCAATCTACAACAACAACAAAAATGAAAGCAACCTAATGTCCATTGGTACTGCCTAAAGAAACTGTGATGTACCATGCTATGGTACATTAAACAGCTACTGAAATGAGTATAATAGATTCATATCTACTTTCCTTAAGCAAATATCCACAATGTATTATTTCAGTTGCTCAGGCCAAAATTCTTCAACTCCTTGTTAACCTCTCTCACATCCCACTTCCAGTCTTTCAGCAAAGTCTGTTGGCTCCAACTTCACAGTATGTCCACAATGTGAGTGCTGCTCATCACCTCTATTGCTACCATCTGCCCCAGCCATCATCTCTAGCTTGGACTACTACAATAGCCTACTTGTTGATCTCCCTGTTTCTAGAATGCCCCCTTCTCCAAAAATATATTCTCACACTGCAAAGTCATCTTTTAAAAATGAGTCAGGGGCTAGCCCAGTGGTTTGGTGGCCAAGTTTGCATGCTCCACTTCAGCAGCCCAGGGTTCACAGGTTCCAATCCTGGATGCGGACATGCATACTGCTCATCAAGCCATGCTGTGGTGGTGTCCCACATGCAAAATAGAGGAAGATTGGCACAGATGTTAGCTCAATGACAATCTTTCTCAAGTAAAAAGAAGATTGTCAACAGATGTTAGCTCAGGACCAATCTTCCCCCCCCAAAACAACCCACAAAAAACAGCAAAAAAAAAAAAACAAAAAAACTTGAGTCAGATCAGGTCTGCCGCTCCAAACACTAGTTAATGATGTGTGTGTGGCCCATTTCCTTCTGTCTTTATCTTTTCTGCTCCTTCACTCAGATCTTGCCACACTGGCTCCCAAACTAGTCTTCAAACGTCCTCATGCCCCAGTGCTTTTGCACAGGCTGTTTCTTCTCTCTGAGTTGCTCTTATCCCAAATATCCACCAGGTCTAGCCCTCCACGCCTTAAATTCTGCTAAAATCTCACCTTCTCATTGGGGTCAACTCTTACCATTCCAGTTTGAAGAGCAAACTGCTTATTCTCTCAATGCACTTTCAATGCCCTACCCTGATGACTTTTACGGTTTCCTAGCAAACTTGTTACTTACTTATTTGTATGTGTATATTTTATTTTCTGTTTCTCTCCACTAAAATAAAATTTTCACAAGAGTAAAAATCTTTAGCTTGTTTATTCATAGTATTACATAGATCAGAGCCTGGTGCAGAGGCCACCTATTAAATGTTTGTTGAACACATGAACAAATGAGAAGGAAAAGTTTTTGTCACCAGAATAAGGGGGAAAACCCATGTGAAGTATCAAATCACACTTTAAAATCTTACTTATTCCTGAATATGCTTTTAATTTAGTGCTAAAAATCTAATGGGTGTTGTAAATACACACTAACCAAAACTTTTAAAACTACAATTCTAATATTATAGAAGTAGTTTAAATTACCTAAAATATGTGTTAAAATTTAGACATAAGTCCACAGATGTGATTATTTGTAGTGCAATTTCCATTATGAAAAATAATTACAAAATGGGGACAGATACAGGTCAAAAGGGAGAACACAAACATGAAACAAAACGTATCTTTGACCCTTAATACTTATTGAGATGAAACTATGATGCAATAATTTGTTTTTTAATGGAGTATCTATTCAGATCAGACAAAATTAATATTTTTATTGGTTATTTATTTGTGTAGTCAAGACAGGAGTATTAATTTAGGCAGAAGAGTGTTTGTTACTCTAGCAAAAAAAATAGAATGTTCCAGTGCACTGTACTGACTCATAATATATTTAAATTATTGAGTAATCTCAATCTGAATCTAAATCTACATATAAATAAAGTGAGGTAAAGTCACCACAGGAAACAAGTTTCTAGAAAAACTTCCTGGACTTTTACATTTTCTACTCTAAGTGACTGTTAGAATGCTTTCTTGGATGTGTGATAATTTATGCTTTGTTTGGTTTAAGAATATCCTACCACTACAAACACGTGCTATGATATATTTTTATTAAGGTAAAAGGCAAAATGTATTTTGCCTTTCTCATCTTTCTGTTTTGTTTTATTTTTAAGGTATTCATGTAAGAACATGAACATGAGAGCATAAGATGAGTAAGCATATTAGGAGAAAAATGATTTTGAGTTACATGAATAATCTTCTCTTTAAATAAAAATAAATAAATAAATAAAAAGTTCTATAAACCAATATTATCCACGGCTTATTTTAAAATAGCTTATTTGTTCTTGAACTGTTTTGTCTGAGTTGAGCTAACAACAATTTTGGATTGAGCCCTCAACAGCTTCCAAGAAATAAGATATGAATAAACATAATACGTGGAAATATGATGTACTAGAAATGCAGGTATGAAAATAAGAAATCTTTCATTTGTCATTGAAATAACAATAAAGAAAGCCAATACTGCACAGCATCTGAGCCCTGAATACCAAGCAGTGAGACAAACAGGTCGTAAGGCCATATTATAAGCCAGTGGTTATTGGCTAAGTAAGGACTATATGCTTTCTAATAATCATAGTTTTCAGTTGCAAATAACAGAAATTTACTCTGGCTACTCTAATCAGAAAAGATGTTTCCAGGAAGAGTAATGGGTAGCTCTGCAGAGTGGAAGAACAGAACCAGCATCAAATTGCAGGAAGAGGTAGCCCACTGGGGGATCCTAGAAGCCAATTCTAGCACTGCCAAGAGTGGAAGGGTTCCAACAGTCCCTGTTTCTTTGAGCCATTCTCTCTACATGCAGCATCCAGGCCTGCAGCATGGATCAGTGACCTCTCATGGCCATGCCCTACAGAGAGTCAGGGCCTGACTTCCTTAGCTATGTTAGTGGGATATGACATTGTTTGCCACCAAAACGCCTAAACCCTGGGTTCTACGAGTAGAGGAAGAGGTCTTAGATGATGTAAGTCTTAAAAAAAAAAAAAAGGCTCCAAATACCTTTATTACAAGAAGACCTCATTAGCGTGATTAGCCAATAAAAGACTGCAATGAAGAAAATAATTCTAATGGGTTGATCATCTCTCCTACAGTAAGCACAGAAATAGAAAATATTTGCTTTTTAACTAATCAGCTTAGTTGGTAACAGTTGTTGATTTGTGGTTTTATTTTGTATTACCTCCTCATCAGGACCTAAAACTTTAACTTGAGATGTTACAAAAAAGAAATTGTGCACAGGAGTAGTTTTTGTATTATAAATGAAGCTCTCTTATTAAGAGATAATGTGGAACATAGCAGGTAAGATTAGGATTGCTTGGAACCAGATTAACTGAGTTTGAATCCTGGCTCTACTCCTTGCCTATGTGTGAACTTGAACATGTGATTACCGTCTCTGCACCTTAGTTTGCTCTTTTGTAAAATTGGAAGATATAGTATAGTCATGCACCATATAGTGATGTTTAGGTCAATGATGGACTATATATACAATGGTAGTCTCATAAGATTAGTACCATATAGCCTAAGTGTGCAGTGAGTTATACCATCTAGGTCTGTGTAAGTACACTCTATGATGTTCATATGATGAAATCACCTAATGACACATTTCTCAAAATGCATTTTCATCATTAAGCAACATATGACTGTATTTATTTCAGGAGGCTGTGGAGACTGAGTTTACGTGAGTACAACAGTGCCAGCAGGGGGTGAGCACCACACATTCACGAGTCACTGCTATCACTGTTTGCCTCCACCAAATGGCCACAATCCACTTCATATATGGGAAGTATGGGGTGACATTGGCATAATTACACGAATCACTTTTTTTCTTTTTAACGTTTCAAGATTTGTTAATCTAGATATCATTTTGATAAGTGCTACAAAAGTAGAGTTATTTTATTTTTGGTGATTTTAGCTGTGGCCATCCAGCATGTTGGAGTTTATCCTCAACTAGAAGTAGGGGCCCTGGGTTCTGGTTCCAGCTTCGCTATACTGGTTACAACTCTGGGCAAGCTACCCACCTCAGTTATTTCATTTAAAAAAGGAAAAGTCTAAAAACTCAATCTTGAATGTCGCTTAGGCCTCGTTCAATGACAGCTCTGGAAAAAAAGTCAAAATCCTCCTTGAAAACTGAGACTAGAACAAAATTCTGGAATCTGGATTGACCAGTCACTAACACCGGATGGAGACAGATGAGGAATTTAAAACGCTTTTAAGCAGTCACCTGCTGGGTGACTGAACTTATTCAAATATATCAGTGAATCGAAAACCTGGAGGTGGGGGCGGGGGTGAGGAGACAAAAGCCATCTGAAGAAAAAAAATGAGTCCTGTTAAAGAGAACATGTAGGGGAACCATTTTTAGTCAACAAGGGAAGCGCCCTCAGCCGCCTCTGGGTAGGCAGTACCCCTGCGCCTCCGCATGTGCAGTTCACTCCCTCATTCTGGCTGCGCGCTGTCCTCCTTGGTCTTTTGGACCACAGCTCTGTCCTCCCGACCTAGCGGCCCCTCTGGGAAGTGCCACTGCACTGTGACTGAGTGGGAAAGATGAGGCATAGAGGAAGATTGGAGTTTGCTTGATAGGAGGCATGAGCCAGACTCTTTAAGGTACCATCTGAGACGAGGGTCCTCTGGCATCCAAGGCCCTGAGGTGTCTGTCATCCCAGGACGTCCCTGAGACCCCCGTAGAATTCCCAAGGAAAAAGAAAGTAAGTGGAAAATGTATACATAAAAATTGTAGTGATGGGGCCAGCCTGGTGGCACAGCGGTTAAGTGCACACGCTCCGCTTCTTGGCTGCCCCAGGTTCGCTGGTTCGGATCCTGGGTGCGGACATGGCACCGCTTGGCACGCTATTCTGTGGTAGGCATCCCACATATAAAGTAGAGGAAGATGGGCATGGATGTTAGCTCAGGGCTAATCTTCCGCAAAAAGAAAAAGAAAATTGTAGCGATGAATTTTTGACCTTTAACACATAAAGGAAAACAAAAACTTTGGGGAAATAAGCCTTTAAGAAAAAGGGGTAAAATTAAATTAATTCCGTCAGAGGTCTGGTAAACCTGAACTTGACTTCTAATGAGGTAGTAATCTCATCTGCTTTCATGGTTCAAGTTATTTCATGCCTGTAACAGAATAACATTTTGGTGCATAAAGCAATGTGTTTTTTTCTTTTTTCTTTTTCTCCTCATGCCCTTCCAGGAAGAGAGTAGCTCAGAGTGTGCTTCCTCGAGGGAGAGATGTGTTAGGCAGACAGCAGAAATGTCTGCAAGTCTGGTTTTTCTGTTTCAAGAGCTTTGGGGAATCTTAGTATTTTTAATATATACAGAACTGTCTGGTAGAACAAGTGGGAAGACATGCTGCTTCTATCTAACGAGAAAAAAAAGGTCTCCTCAGCTAGAGAGAGGAAAGGAACGATAACGAGAGGTTTATTGCTGGGGTGCCCAAAGCAAAAGGGCAGAAGGACCCTACATGAGACCAAAGGGAGTGGCATGATCCAGAAAGAGAAGATGTCTGCTTGATGTCTCCGGTCAGATGGTTCATGGACAGTCCTGCAAAGATTTCTGTGTGCCCGAATGTTGCACTCAGTGCACTCAGACAAGTGTACCCCAGGCCACCCCAAAATAACACTAGAGTAGCGGAGGGAGCTTCCGAATCTAAAATGACCATGTGAATAGAAGGGGACATGTGAACATGGATTCCACAAGGACAAGAACTCTATCTTGTCCTTCTCTGTTTCCCCAGCTCCTAGAGCATGTGAAGCACATGGTTAGATGCTCAGCTAGTATTTGCTGCATAATAAATGAAAGAGTAAATGTAGGAGAGAACTAGATAGATCTCATGGGAACCCAGCAGAACAAACACCAGCCTGGAAGACAGACCTGGCAGTGTATTCCCTCAGGCACATATTCTCAAGGACTAGCTGTTCCCATCATCTTGTACCCACCTCTGCTTTAATATTCTAACTCTACATACTCACCGAGGAGTTCAGATATAACTTCAAAGAAATTAGAGGGAGGTGATGGAGATTAAGCTTTCACCATTCTTTTAGAATGGGATTTCATACTGGAAAGTAGTTCATTTATTTGTCAACAGTTATTTCTTGAGCCCCTATTATCTGCCAGACACTGCTCTAGGCACTGGGAATATATCAAACCAGAGGAGAGTGGCAGAAACAGAAAGTTACATTTCTTGTACATTAATGTTTTTAATCCTTATGATACATCAGGTACTATTCAATGTATTCTGAATAATAGCTCAAGAGAACTCTCAAGTAGATACAATATGTGGTTTATAGATGAGGAAACTGAAGCACAGAAAAGTTAAGTATTATGCACATTGTCCCCAAAATAGAAAAGGTGGACTCATGATTTGAACCTAAGCCACTCAGGTCCAACTCTCATGCTAAGAACTATGAATTCATGAACTGACATTTATATTTTCTCCATCCTGATTGTTTAAAACTTCAACTATAGCCAGAACCTCTCTCTTGGGCTCCACATCCTTATATCCAAATGCTTACTGGATATCTTCAATTGGATGTTCCACAGATAACTCAAACTCAATATACATGATCAAAACAGAACTCAACACCTATCTTCCCAATTTTGCCCAGTTTTCCTACCTCAGGGAAAGGTATCCCTCTCAATCTTGTTGGCCACACTAAAATTTTGCTTTTTTTACTTTCTTTTTTCCCATTCCTTTATCCACAGTAGAGCCCTCATCTAATCCAACACCAGATCCTGTTGCTTCTCTCTTCCTAATATCTACTAAAGCTCTTGCTCTCAGGCCACTATCATCTCTTGTTTGTGTTATTTTAATGACCTTCAGGCTTGTTACTCCAACCTAAACTTCTGCATTGTAATTGTCACAATCCAGCCAGACTGACTTTTATGAAACAAAACTCTGACTATTTCACATCCACGTCACCCTGGCTTAAGGATGAAGCCCAAATTCCTTGAAATACGGTATAAAACCAGGCATGATATGGGTCCAATTTACTGTCCAAGCTTCACCTCTCACCCTTTTCCCCTTTAGTCCTATTGAACTAATTGAAATCCAGCAGATATGTCCTTTGTACCTTTGCAAAGAATTTATCTTATTTAAAAAAATCCTTTATTGTTTATTCTTCATCAGGATAAAGACTCTTCATTGTTATGGTCTCAGTGTAGATGTAATTTCCTCTGCGAAATTTTGACTTCCCCAAACTAGATTAGGTGCCCATTTTGTGCTTATTACTGTTTACCCCTCTTTCTTCTCCTTAAGGCCACACTTCCCTTGGAGGCTGGACCTGTATCTTGGTAACTGCGCATCCTTACGTCCCAGCACAATGCCTGCTACATAGGAGAAGCACAATTTAAAAAAAGAAACCTATTGAGTGAATGAAAAATAATTACATTAGTTCATTCCTGCTGGGGAGTGAGTAAGCAATGAACCAATCTGAATATGGGAGAGAAAACATTTTTAAAGCAAAATTTGGCATAAAAGAACTGAAATTAAGACAAGGAAGGGATCATAAATCTTACTCTAACTGGATCAAATCAACAGCATCACTTTCCATCAGCCAAAATGCAAAGCAGCAGCCACAGCTGCCTTTTCCTTGAAATCCAAAAATAAAAACAGTTTTTACTGCATTGGTACATCCTACTAACAATTATTAATAATCGGGAATATCAGCTTCTAAAAGAGCAAACTAGGTTGATCAGATTAAAACATTTATGTATAAGACTTGAAATAAGAGAACAGTCAAATGCAAAATATTCCTTAGAGTGATTCTGGTCAGCCAGGGACTCAGATCTCTAGCTAAGGTGATTAGATCTGAGCAGTTTATGTTGAGGGGGAAGTGCTGTATAAGAAACTAGAACAAGACTTAATCTCCTATCAGGATAATAGGGATCTTACCATGCTTTCGAAACTCTCTAGTTACATGAACTTAGATAAGTCACTTTATCTTCCTCATCTTTAAATTGGGAATAACAACATCTCTTGTGTCAATTGCCTAGAATGTTGTGAGGATCAAATGAGAACAAGTTAGAGAGTTCTTAATAAATTCCAAGATGTGCCAATGTATATGATAACATGGTTTCTCTTATTTAAAGACCCGTGAAGTGAAGGTTAAAGCCCTATTTGATGACATTAAATCTTTCCTAGGACAATTCAAAACATTGGGAAGAGAAGATTCACACTGACATTAATGAAATATGTCTTAAATGTTTCTTCTATATAATATACGGGAAAAAAAAATCCAGACAAAGAAAGAGTTAAATAAGATTAACAATGCACTAAAAGACAAAAAAAAAAAAAGTTTATATTATATTGGTTAGAGACAAGCTTTCTGCTTCTGATCCAGATGAAAGAGCACACATCTTCACCAGGAGATAATCACAGCCTAGTGGAAGAGTCATGTGCTTACATAGAACATTGCATTACTTTGTTATGTAGGACATACCGGAGCCATACATAAAAACAGGTGTCAAACTACACCTAGGGAAGTTAGAGAGGATGTGAAATATCAACTGGGTTTTAAAAGTGGTTTGGTATAGGAGTTTTCTGGAGAGAGAAAGGTAAGAGGATGTCCTCAGCATAGCAAACAGTGTATGAAAATACTTGAAATCATGGCAAAGGTAACATAGATTTAAAAATTTCAGTTGATAGTTCATTCTGATCAATATAACAAATAATAACAGCAATCACTGCCAACACCTGTCGAATGCTTACCAAGTTCTCTACAGGCTGTATACCGGGGATTAAAGGCAAACAACATACCTCACAGAAAGAGAGGATGAAAGAGAAATGGACTTTATTGAAGAAAGTCAAAAGCAGAGGGTGAGCAAGGTGGAACAGAGTCCTCTGAGATGGCATCATCTGCCAGAGACCCGAGGCCAGCATATGCTGGATGCACCCTGGGTTGTACTTCAGGAGGGGCTCCCTACAGTCTTGTTTCTTGATCTCTTTAGAGCATGAGCATACAAGAAGCCTCATGTGTCTGAGATGAGGTGGGTACAACCGACCTGTGCTGATGCGGCCCCTGGCGACCCTGCGAAAGAGAAGATTATGAGCTGCCCCACCTGCTTGGGAAAGAATGAGTCATACGTCCCAGCCAGCTTAGTACCAGGTAATCATGAGAGAGCTGCTGACACCAAACATCCATTATTTCATCTAATGATTACAGTAACCAATTCATAAATAAGAAAAAGTTTCAAGTTCCAGCTCTGCCATTTGTCCCCTTGAACAATTTATTAAATCTGTCTCAGTTTACTTATCTATGAAATAAGAATATTACTACACACATCACAGCATTAGTTTGATTATATTGGATTAGTATTAAATCGATTCATGTTGAAATAAGCATGAAATTAATAAAACAATTTGAGGAATTTGTTACTTATGTTTCCCTCTTTCTCACAGGAATATAGTATAGCTGTGCTTTTATCTTTTAATAGTGGGGGTTGCCAGGTAAGCTTTATGATGAAGTGTGGCAAAGGGAATTTAATCATAATACAGAAATTTTGGGAGTACAAGGAAGAGAAAATTTCTGCGTTTTGTTTTGTCTTCAAAGAAGAACTAAGGAAAGAATTTAAAAAGGATGCAATGGCATGGAACTGTGAATATTTTCCTAACCTCCAAGGTGTGCAAAGCAAGCTGATCTCTGTAGAACAGTGGTGGACTTTGAACTACTAAGGCCGCAGCACAGGAGAGATCATCAAGCTGTGGTTTTAGAGGGACTGTAATGCTCAACAGAAAACCTGGCAGATGCTGAAGAGTATGATGCACAGATCTCCTAAAGCTGGTGGCGGAAAATAGAGCAATAGTCTTAGAGGCGGAGATGAAAACCGGTGCCTGTGCAATGGTGATAAGCAATGTGGCTGCATATTTTCAAGGATTTGGACTCTTTGGGGTTTTCATTGCAAACCAGAGACTTAGTTTTTCTTAGAATTTTTTGTTTGTCTGTTTTTGTTTTTCTAGTTAAACCTTTCTCTAAACTTAGGTAGGGTGATTCCAAGTAGTCAAATTTGGGCTAGAAAATATTTTCCTTCCAATAATGAGAAAAGGTTCATGACACAGGATGCAAAACAGCTTGAAACGTTACCAAGGTTTCCTGTTGGAGTTTAATTACTTGTCTAAGTTCATCTTATATGACATCTCACCACAAAGTGGGAAAGGAGAGGTTCTCTGGAAATCCTGTTAAAGTCTTCCGGGCAGGCTTGAGCTATCCTTAGATAAAACTGGCCAAAGTTCACAAAAGACAGAAATAAGGCTCAGCTTCAGGAGTTCACTTTATTATACCCAAAAGAACTGCATGCATTTTACATTGCTTTTAATTTATTTTGCACATAGGGAAGTGTAGCAGCATTATGGTGTTGAAAAATACAGCCTCGGAAACTGCGCTGTGAATGTGATTAAGGTTTAAGCTATTCGTGGCTGAAAGCATAAAGAAAACTTCTTGAGGTCAAGCCGGTTTATATGGAATTGCTTTTTCGTCTCCATTGTCATAAAACACAAACTCCATAATTCTGCGGTAGTGTGTATGAGGCATTTCTAATGTGGTCACTCTCTCTGCCTTTGCTACCTCTTCCCGCATTTTGCCTCTTCTCTCGGAACCTAATCATGTTAGGTATCATCTGAGCAAAGAACCCACTGAGAATAAATGCAACCTGCCCTCTTAGTCCAGCAGCCAACAGGAATTCTCAAATAAAATTGCTGCAATATTCATTTATGGTGATAATGGAAATAAAAACATGCATACATTAAATTAACTAGAGAACATAGTTACAAAAAAGAATATAAACTCAGGCATATAATACACATATTTTAATTTTGCTTACATTAAAATTTGAGTGATAAGTTTTAGTTGTTTTACAAATATTTTGAAGACTTTGAGCATTTTTTCAGGGCACTTTTCAAAATAATAAAATTTTCATTAATTTGTTTAGAAAAGCAATGTATCTTAAAGGACAACACAAGCAAACTAATATTGTAAATTAAAAGCCCACACAGCACCTCAAACCCATCATGCAGACATGAAAATGGGTACATGTCTAGTTTGTATATCTTTAGTCATTTATATGCATAGCTATGTAGATGTATGGATATATAGATATGCACACATTTTATATTTCAAAAATGAGATCATACAGTATTATCATTAAACAACGTATTAAGGCCAATATCTTATGATTTAAAACTTTCCTTCTAACTTGATTTTAAATGACATCTCTGAATATCACATATAGTTCATTAAACTAAACATCTATTGTTAGACATTTTCTATTTCTTTTTACTTTAAATGAAACAGTAACTAATATCCATATACGCATGTATGTACATGTGTGTTTGTCGACATCGCTGATTATTTTGCAATACATTTCTAAAGTAATTACTGAAATCAATACTGTAGGCTTTATTACCATACTTTTATAAAATTGTGAGATCTGAGAAGGCAAGTGTCCTTAACTCCATTTTCTCTCCAGGGATATCATGGCAGTTCTGTCCCTTGGCACTTTTCAAAGCTCATAGAATTAGCTAATCAACTTGTCTAAAACTTCTGATGGGTTGTGATTGAAATCACATTAAACTTGGAGAGAATAAGTATCTTTATTATATTGAGTCTTCCTAAACATTAGCATAGTGCATGTCTCCATTAGTTTTGAAAATCTTTCAATAAAGTTTAATAACTTTTGCATGTAAATCTTGCACGTATTTTATCATATTTATTCTAAGATCCTCTATAAACTTTATAACTATTAAAATTTTTTATATATTGATAAACAGCAAATTTGCTGAATTTTATTATTCCAAAAGTTTATATGCATACTTTCAAGCTCTTTGTGCAGCAAATCATATCATTTGCTATTAAATTAATTTTATTCTTCCTTTTTAATTCTTCTATCTTTTCTTTGTGCTTTCTTTTCTTCTCTTTTCTTTTCTTTTTTTTGCTTTTTGGTGAGGAAGATGGGCCTGACCCAACGTCTATTGTCAATCCTCCTCTTTTAGCTTGAGGACGATTGTCCATGAGCTAATATCTGTGCCAATATTCCTCTATTTTGCATGTGGGACACTGCCAGGGCATGGCTTGATAAGCGGTGTGTAGACTGTGCCTGGGATCCAAACCTGCGAACCCCAGGCTCCCAAGGTGGAGCACACAAACTTAACCTCTATGCCTCTGCACCAAACCCTTTATTTATTTTTTTGGTGAGGAACATTGGCCCTAAGCTAACCTCTGTTGCCAATCTTCCTCTTTTTACTTGAGGAAGATTGTTGCTGAGCTAACATCTGTGCCAATCTTCTATTTTGTACGTGGGATGCCACCACAGCATGGCTTGATGAGCGGTATGTAGGTCCAGGCCTGGGATTGGAAGCTGAGATCCCCAGGCCTCCAAAGCAGAGCATGCAAACTTAAGCACTATACCACTGGGCCTATTTTCTTTTTTAAGACTCTCAATTCTGTAGTATGTTGTTGAATAAAATCAGTTTTAGCAGACAGCCTGTCACATTCCTGATTTTAGTTGAAGTACTTGAACATTTCACTCATAAGTATGGTGCTTTCTGGAGAATTTGAAATTTACACTTCCCTTCTCCAGTGAATTGTAGTGTCAGCCCTGTCATATATCATTTCCATAAATATGTGGATCTGTTTCTTGTTTCACAGTTGTATTCCATTGATCTATTTGTCTATCACTGTGACAATATCAAACTTTGTAATTATAAGTCTATTGTTAGTCTGGCTACTGATAAGGTACACATTCTGAATGCATTCTTCAAAATTTTCTCAGCTCATCTGGGAACTCTCCTCTTTCATATGAATTTTAGGATCACTTTGCAATTATCTTGAAATTACTTGTTTTATTTTGATAATTTTTCTTTTTTTAAAAAAAGATTGGCCCTGAGCTAACATCTGTTACCAATCTTTTTGTTTGTTTTCTTCTTCTCCCCAAAGCCTCCCAGTACATAGTGGTATATTCTCATTGTAGGTCCTTCCAGTCCTGCTATGTGGGACACTGCCTCAGCATGGCTTGATGAACAGTGCCAGGTCTGTGTCCAGGATCCAAACTGGCAAAACCCTGGGCTGCTGGAGCAGAGTACACAAACTTAACCACTTGGTCACCAGGCTGGCCCTGATAGTTTTTTAAATTACAGTGAATTTGTAGAAAAAAGTAAGAATAACTGAAATCATCAGAATAGTAATATTTCCTATCTATGATTGTAGTACAACATTCTATTTATTAGAGTATATTTTGTGGGCTTCAGTAGTGTTTTGAAAATTGTACTTCTTATAGCTCTCACTTCTCTTTAGTTGCATTACTAAAACTCTGTTCAGTAATTGAGTTGAGAACAGACATCAAATCTTGTTGCTGATTCTCTATGCTAAAGTCTACATTCTAAGCACAATATTTGCTATTAGGTTGATGCTAGATACAATTTACTGTATTAAGAAATTTCTTGTTGCCAACTCAATGCAATTTAGAGACTAAAAGAAAGGAGATCTACCCAAATAATGCATTTTATCAATTCTAAGTGTACATTTCTTATATTTTCACATTTTACCACTTTTAAATTTGGGATGCAGTGTATAGTAGTTGTGATAAGACAGCACCGTGTCCTCCTTTAACAAGCAGGTATATTTTTTTCAATCATGAATTAGTTACATTTTATTGAATATGTTAATTGAATCAATTTAAATATCCATGTGTTCTGATAATCTTTTAATAGCAAGGAGTTATATTGATAAATTTTATTATTTGGCTTATCCTTGTATTTCCAGAATAAATTTTATTAGTCAAGATATGCACATATATAACATCCACACACACATTTATGAATATGTGTGTATGTGAACTATATATATTATACATTATGTACTTCTTTAATTGAATTGTAATATTATATTTGCTATTTTGCACCTCCATTCGTACCGTGAAAGTTAGTATTTTCTTGTACTAACCTTATCCAGTTTGCGTGTAGTGGTAGACAAAATAATTGCTCCCCAAAGATGCCCTTGTTTTAATCCCTGGCACATGTACATATATTATGTTATGTGGCAAGGGAGAATTAAGGTTGCAGATGGAATTAAGGTTGCTAATCAGCTTACCTTAAGATAGAGAAATTATCCTCTATTATGCAGATGAGCCCAATGTAATCACAGGATATTTAAAATATGGAAGAAGGAGGCAGAAGTGTCCGTGTTAGAGGGAGAGACTCAACCAGACGCTGCAGGCTTTGAAGATGGAAGGAGGCCAGGAGCCAAGGAATGTGGCAGCCTCTGGAAGCTGGAAGAGGCAAGAAAACAAATCCTCCCCTGGAGCCACTAATAAAGGAACATAGCCCTCCTAACATCTTGATTTTAGTCCAGTGAGACTCAGTCCAGAATTCTGACTTCCAGAACTGTAAGATACTAAATTCGTGTTGCTTGAAACCACTAAGTTTGTGGTAATTTGAAACTCATAGGAATAGGAATAGTATTAGTATAGTATTTCCATCCATGTCATCATTTGTCACATTGCGCCTTGCCCAAACCTTAGCCAAATTTGGCAAACATCTAGAACAATGTTTAATCTAGCTAATTCAATGTCTTCATTTTGATTGGTTGTATTTAGCTACCACTTTTTCTGCAAGGGAGGAACTACAATGTTTCTGAGCACTAACAAAGGCAAAGTTAAAGTTTAAACTCATGACTCCAAGGTGAAATGGTCAGAAAGTTCACGGCCATGAGGGCTGCTGCTTGGCCTTGAAATGAGAAGTTGAGCTTGCGCTAGATTGTCAAGACAGGCATTGTGAAAATCTATTACCTCGTGCATTCTGAGTACCTGGGAGGGCAGAACTGAAATAAGAGACCAAGAGATTGCTGGGATGTAAGGATTTTTGGTTATACTATAACTGATAGCTTTAGAGAATAAAGAGTTCAATGTGGTTAAAACTAATTTCAGTAAATGTTAGGGGTGAGAGAAAGGAAATAAGGCTGTTACATAAAAAATCATCATGCTGAGTAGATCCAAGTTTTGCTGAGGTGAAGCAGAAATGACAGGGAGATGAGACAGGACAATGAGGTCAAGATGTTACTGAATTTTCAACCTGGATAATGTTGAGGTCAAGATGTGAGTGAGTTCCTAATGTGTTGCTGAGGAAATTATGAATAGAGTGGAGAGGAAAATAGGAAGATCATTGTGACTACTGACTAAATTGCTGAGGTCACTAGTTAAAATAATTAAAAGTTGATCTGGGTTTGAAAAGAGGAAAGAATATTGAACAATAATCTTAGGTTAGTGTTCTGAATTGACACTTCACATGAAAAGCAAGCTTTGTCTTCATCCTAGGGCAGGAAATAAAAGAATGATCTCTATCTATCAGATATTTCCAAGAAAAAATGTTATGAATTTTAGGATGTTTGGGTTCAGTTAATGTAGAAAGCTATCTCCCATAGATTTTAAAACAGTTTTTGCATATAAGAGTTTCTCAATAATCTTTGTTAAATTAATGAATGTTTTATATAGTCCATAAGTTAGACATTCTTCTTATCAAATGTATCTAATTTTAGTTTCCCTCTTCAATTCATACATATGCTCAGTAACAGGAAACACTGAGTAATATAGAAGTTAGAATTTAGCCTTTATAAATTTTAGAATCACCTGCACTGATTTTCACAATTTCACTGGTAAGTGAGTGTATCCCACACAGATCCTAATGGTACTGGAATCCATCATTCATAAACATTAGCAGGTACCATTTTTCTCATGAGGCTGAAAAGCTCATAAGATTTTGCTACCCTGTCTGTGGTCTAATAAGTGTTATTGTTCTTAATGATGAGACAAGGTCATTATTACCTTTCTCTTTAACCTAGAGAATAACTGATTCGCAACCATTTGATAAAATAAATTTTGTGTATTCCATTATTTATAAAATAATAATTAGAAAACATCAACAATTCCATAATTCTTTATTTTAGGCCCTTTAGACTAAGTTACTTGGAATGAATCACTTGAATATTTGAATTATCCATAAACTGATCTTAAGAAATAGCATTAACTTTTAAGATTGCTTAATGAAATTAAGCTATTGTTAAAAAATTATGCCTAAAGAAGACCAGAAATGCTCAGGGTCCAGACAAATGATTTAAAATCTTATGAGAAAATAATTTTGAAATTTTAAAATGATTTTTAAAACAGACATTGGCCAAATGAAAATTGTAGGGATGAAGAGCAGGTGAAAAGAATTGGGCATTCTTTCATCAGCCTCTATAAAATATATTGTATGGTAATTTTTGAGTCAAACCAAAGGATATGGCTACTCACATTTCTCATTTGCTAGCACTAATCTTATTTTTTTTAAATTTTCTTGATGCATAATGAGTTTCAACTTTTCAAAGAATGTTTATAAGTACATCGAAACAAAGAGATTTGAAAAGTATAAAACTGGAAAAATGGTTAGTAAAATTAGTTATCAAAAGAGGCATTATAATTTAGATAGTACAACACAGCAGTGAACTTGGAGTGAGAATATGAGTATAAATAGTGATTCATGCCTTCCTTGAGTCAGTAACAATGGATGAATCACATAACCTCAATTCTTCAGTTTCCTTTCAGGCAAGATGGGAATAAAAACATCAGCCTCACAGTAGGAAGATTCAATTAGAAAATGTATGTACAATCACACACTGCTTCTCCAAACCAATGGCTCAGTTATTATTAGGTGAATCTGAATGTGAACCTGAAGAGGATAGACACTGTGTGACCATAAGAAAATGGCATTTATATAGTTGATATTCTTCTATAGGAAATAGCACAGATAGAGTCTTCATAGAAATCTTTATAACAAAGACACATCTTTATGTGCAGTTGAAAAAAATCATAATATATAGCACACTTGAAATAGGGAAAAATATAATTTGCTTTTAAAAGAGTTTGCGTAGTTTTGGCACTGTTTGTATGCTGTTAGTTTGAATATTGCTATAAATGAAATGTGGTCAAGAAAGTATATGGGACCTTCTAGTTATCTCACTTGATGGTTATAAAAATAGTAAAGAGATGACCATTATCAATCGTTAAGGTTGCAGTATAAACAGGAATTTTGTGAATGCACTAACACTCCTGGGACTTTATCTATACTTACTTCAGGATTCACGCATATTTTTTCTTGAGAAAATGTGTTTCTGCCTGTATAATTTGGACTGCATTATTCAGTTATTTATTCACGGTTAAAGAAGGCCACATTCATTCTTCACTTCATTGCTGTTTATTTTTAGTGGAAATTTCCACTAGAATTAATGCTTTAGGTTTATTTAGGTCAGAAGATAGTCTCTCAGTCTTAGCATCCATTATGCATACTTCAGAAACTGCTGGGACCTGGAGAAGTATGGTCTCTTTCAATCCATTAATGCATGATTCTTAGACAGCTTAATGCATATGTCTTCTTAGTTGAAATCTTAAGATCTCAGGATAGTTGAATAGAAGAATGTCCTTAGTATTTGGAGTGACAAAACTGTATAAGAAAAAATGGTAAGTTATTTCATTGTGCATTTATTAGCAGATATATTTTTATATATTATATAATGTGTTATGTTTTAAGTTATAAATTTGTTTTATACACAACATGCTCTAGTACATAGAGTAAACTGAACAACAGAGGCTCTTTCAGCTTGAGAAATTCTTGAAATGTCTTAATTTCTGCAACTTAAAAATGAAAATTAAAATAAAAGAATCAGATCAATGATCTTTTCTCTTGAAACTCTAAAGATTTAAGAAAATACACTCTACCATCATCATAACATTATCGTAGGTAGCATCATCATCTAACATTCCTTGAGCATTGTTTAGCAGGCTTGTGTTGGATTTGTATGAACGAAACAGCCTGAGCAGACAGAACGTAAATGGAAATGCCAGGGCTTCTCTTTGCAAGTGCCCAGTGGGAAGCACAGAGAGTTGGAGCTGCAGATCAGGAGCAAGAGGGACAACCCAGACTCATTTTGTGAAAGCTCAAAGTCCCGCCGTTCATTAGCCAGGGTCAGAAAACAACTAAAATGACTTTCAACAAGCAGAATGGAAATACTAAGTCTGTTTCCCCTCTTAGACTCCTTGACTTCATACATAAATTTATAAGTCTGAGTTAGATTTCATGAACACAATATATGTTTATAAAAATCACCTTCCTGTCTTCATTATTCTGTGCAATTATTTTTTAGTGAAATAGTGTCCATGGCAGGTCCCCCAAATTGTGAGACATTCATAAGTTTAATCGGCATAATTTAGGATCCTCATTCTCTTTCCCAGACCTTGAAGTCTCCTGAACATACTGACACTTGATGGTCATTGCTTTCTCTCTGAAAACTTTATTTAATGTGGGAAGTAACTTGGACCAAGTGACCCAGGAAGTCTTTCCACGATTTAATTGTTTTTATTGGCCTAATTAATTTAAAAAGCTTAATTATGAAACCACAGGAGTGTTATGCAACGTCTGCAAAGTACCATTCAATGACAGCCAGATGAAAAATGCATCGGTAGCTTTTTTACCTAATTAACAAAATAAACCAGAGAGATTTATAGTATAAAGTGTGGACCCTAACTAAAATAAGTCCAGTCCTCCTAAATTTCCATGAAAATGGTAACAAGAGTTTTATTTTATTTTTAATAACTTGTATCCCTACATGAACATGGAAGTTACCACATGTTCCACTTATCTCTTGCTTCCTAAAAAAGTAACCCCAGGCTTAGTGGTTTGAATCAATATCAATCATTTTATTTTTCTCTCTCATAGTTCTGGGCTGAGAAGACTCAAGCAGCTGGTTAAACTGGAAAAACTGGGACCCCTCAGAACCCCCTGTCTACTTGGGTGTTCTTTCCACATGGTCTCTCCAGGACAGCAGCTCTGGGGTAGCTGGACTTTTATATGGTGGCTCAAGGCTTCAAAGGTTACTATCCCAATAGAGAGAGAGCCTGGCAGAAACTGTAGCACATTTTATGACCAATCCTCCAGTGTCACACTGTCACTTCTGCTGCATTTTATTCATAGAAGAATCACAAAAACCTACCCAGATTCGCTGGTAGGGAAATCAACTCCTCCTCTTTAGGGGGATCACCAAGATTCTGGAAGTGAATGTGAACCGGAAAAAAATGTGTGGCAGGGAGGAGGAAAAGAAAGAGGAGAAGAAATACTTGAGAAGGAAACATGAGGAGGAAGAGACAAGGGAAACAAAACATATTTTAAAAAAGAAGCGGAAAATTTAGTGGCCTACCAAAGGTCACAAGTCAGGATGCAGCCGGACTTCTCTGCAAAATGGTGAAAAATCTTACTAATTTTTAAAAAACAAAAATTGTCATCAAAGAGATCCAAGTATGGATCTGGGCTCTGCAGGTTTCTATCTGCATGAGAATGAGGATGTCACTAAACTTCTCTAAGCTTTTCTCCTGACCTGTAACTTGTAAGTAATATTCATACTTAAACCTTATGGTCGTGTGGAGATTGAATGAGACGATGCATAGTACCAGACACTGAACCTGAGGACTCAAATAATACTCACTATTCCAGAAATAGATCTCTTACATCAAAAATCCATTTTATCTTCACGGACTCAACATGCTAATTTCAACATATATTAAATTTGTATATTCCTTGGGTTTGTTTCTTGGCTATTCATTATATTTTCTTAACTTTCTATCTATGTACCAGTGTTGAGCATACTGTTTAAGGATGATAAACATTATACAATATTTGTATACTTGTTAGTACAAGAGCTTCCTCGTTTGTTTTCAAAAAAGTTTTAATTTATTCTTAGATCACCAATTGTCCAGAATGTTGAAGGGTCGATTTACTATTGAATAAGTAATTGAAGTACAACGAACTTTTAGCTTGTGTTCTCCCCTGGTGTTTTATGATTCTAGGAAGAAGTAAGATACTTCGATGTAATTCTTCTCTGGATAGTGAAAGGCAATATGATAAAATTTAAACTTCACAAGCTTAGAGACAGACAGATTATACATGAAATGCACAAAGTGTTTGTAAAACGCAGTTTTAAAGTTAGTAAAATGGAAAAGCAATACTCGTATCACCATATGATTTTTATGAATCAAATGAAATGTCTGCAAAATTCCCAAGATGAAGTCACAGATTGACAGATAGATAGATAGATAGATAGATAGACAGATATAGATGTACACCTTCAATGGTAGGTAAGGATTAACATCATTATCAGTATTATTGCTACTAATTTCTCTGGCAGTTCATGAAATTAGCTGGCTGATGGACTTATGTGGATTTTTATTTATAAATAAATGATATCCATTAGCCCTGAAAGTCTATGAAGACAAGGTTCAAATGTACTTAAATTGTGTCACATAGTACTTTTTTAATATGCTACTGTCTCCATAGGCAGCTGTAAGATCTTGAAGAGTGGCAAAGATTGAACCAAAACCAAGAGATGGGACAGGAAAGCGGATGATATTTGAGGAGAATCTTTTATATGCCAGACAACTATTATAACATTCCTGCAGGTAAAGTGTTGTTATTCTCATTTTACAGATGAGAGAAATTTAGCTCAGAGAGGGAATACTGTATGACAGGAATACGCACACACACACACACACACGTGTACATGAACACACACACCTCCTATGTGGAGAAGGTTGGCCTTGATTCAGATTTTTCAGCCTAATCTCCATCCTCTCTACTGTATTGCCCCTCATGCTCAAGGGGTGTCATCACACACACGTCTAATTTCAAATGGGAAACTCCCAGTTGTATTTAGAATATTTCTTCTGTCTTTGTGTTTTCTTCTTTCTAACACCAGAGTAGTATATGGTATAAATTAAACAGGGCAGCTCATAAAAAGACAATTATAATACTAAGTTCAGTATTATCTGTGTACCATCCTGTGACAGATTATGTAATTAACTCTAGCCACGAGTAGCCACTAGCCACATGTGGCTAATGAGCATTTCAAATGTGGTGGCTCTGAATTGTGATGTGCTGTAATGTAAAATGTACATCAGATTTCAAAGGCCTAGCGCCATAAAAAGAAATATATCATCAATATTTTTGTATTGATTATATGCTGAAATGATAGCATTGAATTAAATATCTCATAAAAATTAATTTCATCTATTTCTTTTTACTTTTTTAATGTAGCTACTAGAAAATTTAAAATCACATGCATGGCTCACGTTATATTTCTACTGGACAGCACCAAGCTAGAAGCGTGTGAAAGGTTGGATGTACTTCTCATGTACTATTTATACCAAAAACTGAAGTATAGATGTGTTAAATTACTTGTACACTCTAATTTAAAGCTGGGGGGATGGAAATTAGCCATTTCACTTCTAATAATCTAGATATTACCATTGAAACATAATCTTTGAAGCAGAGGTGACCTTAAATACAGCTACTCCGATTCCTGTATTTCAGCACTTACGGAAATTTAGACTGGAGAGTTTACAAGATCTTCTTAGTGGTAGAACCAGAATTGGAATTCTCAGCCAAAGGCTCTTTCTACTCCATGATTCTACCATTAAATGCCACAATTCCTTTATCTTTCCTCTTTAATTCCAATAAATATAAGGTGCATGTGGACTGCATAGTGAATGATAAATAAAGTTGGGTTCAGCTTATCCGTCCCAGGTAGAACCACTTCTTAAGTTACTGAACTCATGTCAACTTGTTACTAACACGGCATTGTAGTTTGGATACTTCAGCAATTTTATTCCCAAATATTATCATTGTCTTTTCCAGCTATACTACAAAAGCTATCTGAAGCCTAAAGAACAAACTAGCAAAACACTAAAAGAGAACATTTTGACTTTTTGCTAGAAAGCTGAGATTTCTTAAGGCCAACTCACTTGGCATATTGAAAAATAAAATACATAGACCACAATTTGAGATTTTATTTTCCTTTCTAACCTTTACTTATATAGCAATGATTCTTCCCAAAGAAGAGACCTAAATCCTTTGCTTTCTTCTAGAATTTTTAGTATAGAGGGTCACTGTGGAGGCCATTAAATACTGCTGAATATGACCTCAGGATAACGAAAATGTGAAAAGTAGTGTCTTATCACTTTAGAAAACCCAGTTCTGTGAGGATATGCCGGGAGCAACACTGCATAGTAATAGGAATTCAGGTTTGGAGCCTGAATGCTAGGTTCAAGTCCCTCTAGTCTTTGTTGGATGAGCTTTCTGTACTCAATTTCTTCTTTAGAAAACTCAAGATGAAATGTTATCCCCTTCTCTGGTATTTCTGGGGAATAAAATAAGACAATGTGTGAACTTATGTAACATAATATCAGACACAACATAGATACTCAAAAATATTTATTGAATATGAATGTTTTGCATGTATACTCACCAGCTGTGTGTCCTTGGGCAAATTACTGAAATGTGATGTTTAACTAAAAAGGAGGATAGTGATAGTACTGTCACCACAGGGTTATTGTGAGGATTAAATGATTTAATATGTATCATATACATAGAACAACATTTAACAATAGTATGTGCTTAATAAACGCTAACTTCTTATCATTATTATCCTAATATCACTAGTATGTTTTATGCATTAATTAGGGGCCTATTTAAAGAAATTACACCATTTCCAGATGGAAATGCAATATACATTATAACATACTCACATCCATAAGAGTTTATATGTATGTATCACAAAGCTGGATGAATTGATAAATTGTCTTTACCTTTATTAGTGAAACAAAAGCCAGAAGAGAAAACAAATGTAAGTTTAAATTTAAACTTTAAAAATGTAATTTTTTTTTCCAAATTTAAGAAGAAAACTATTTTGCCTTCTAAAAAAGCAAGCAACGGAGTCAAGGAGGTCTTAAATTCAGCTCATGATGTGGTTTACTATATGGTCCTGGGAGACCCAGTGATTTTTTCCTCCTGATTTACCTGTTCTTGCAGTTTCTTCTTATACTGTTTGGGGCTCCTGTTGTTCTGGATAGTCCTAATATTTGAACAGGTAAATTATTTTCTGGATCTTTAATTTATTCTTGTCAAAAAATTGTCATCGCTTTTCAATCCCCCTTCTAAGAGAACATTGCTGACTTCATTATGATAAGCCTTTCCAAGGCCATTTTTAAAACCAAGAAAAGGACTGATTCATTATCTAATGGCATTTCTTGAAACTGGAGTTGTTAATAGTCTCTATCATTAACCGAAGCAACATCAATTTAGAAGACACATTATTTATGCCAAACCAATCTATTTGGAGAAGGTGAAACCAATGTTAACAATTTGGCCAAATTAAAATAAAAAAATGGCTTTTAACTGAAAATGAGTAAAACGAGAGAGAGTAGATGTCTTCTCGGCTTAATATGTAAATGTTATATACCTACTAACACAGAATCATCTCCAGATGAAATCTTAGAAAGTTTAGTGTTGGGTAGAGGAAAAAAACCTAGATTTTTTTTTTAAATAAAATTGGATTGCAAATAACTCAATTATAAGTAAATTAGGAAAAGTAATGAAATTGCCTTAAGGATTTTAAGTAATTAAGCCAACTGGCTCATGTATTTTCATCTGCTTAAAACAAAATAAATGTTGGGGCCAGCCCCATGGCTGAGTGGTTAAGTTTGCGAACTCCACTTCCATAGCCCAGGGTTTTGCCGATTTGGATGCTCAGCACGGCCACGGCACCAATCATCAGGCTGTGCTGAAGCAGCGTCCCACATAGCACAACCAGAAGGACCTACAACTAGAATATACAACTGTGTACTCGGGGGCTTTGGGGAGAAGAAGAAGAAAAAAAGAAAGATTGGCAACAGATGTTAGCTCAGGTGCCAATCTTCAAAAAAAAAAAAATCATTAAAAGAACCTGAAATAACTGTTTAGCCATTGAAATAGCATATCTTTCAGTTTTCCACATCCATAATACCCTCCTTTTTTCTTTTTACTACAGAAAATTGACTTTTTCTACTGCCTAAAGTCTATACAGAAAATTAATTAATCTAGAGCTCCTTATTTTGTTGAAATAACAGTAAAATGCGGTGACAACTAACACTAGAATAGCACTTTAATAATTGGAATTTACCACAATGGAAAAGCTAGACCTTTGCTTGGGAGAAGAGTCGAGGGCAGGTTCCAGAAGGTGGAGAGATACTGCTGATATACTTGGTTCCTAAAAGTGAGAAAGTGATGGCTCTCTCTCAAATCACTGGATTTTTATTTCTTCATTCTACAGGTTCTACAAATATTGCATGCCTGTCTTCCAGAGGCTATCCTTTGTACTGAGAACATATCCAGGAAGTCAACATTGTTCCTGCTCTTATGAAGCTAAGTTGAGAAACAGACACTACACAAATATTTTTACATTACATTTAACTAGAACTGTGATAACTTATCAAAGTCACAGAGTCTCCTATGGAGGAGTATAATGAGAAAGTCTCAGCTAGTCAGGATGGTCACAAAAATGCTCCCTGAAGATGTGATGCTTAAGTTAAGATTTGACAAATGCATTGACTTTAACTTGCAGAATGGGAGTGACAAAGGGTTTGATTTTGGTGTGTTTTAGTTCCCTTTTTTTTCTTTTTTTAAGGATTGGCACCTGGGCTAACAACTGTTGCCAATCTTTTTTTTTTTTTTTCTGCTTTATCTCCCCAACCCTCCCCGTACACAGTTGTATGTCTTAGTTGCAGGTCCTTCTAGTTGTGGGATGTGGGACGCCACCTCAATGTGGCCTGATGAGTGGTGCCACGTCTGCGCCCAGGATCCGAACCCTGGGCCGCCGCAGCGGAACACGCGAACTTAACCACTGGCCATGGAGCCGGCCCCTTGGTGTGTTTTAAGTGTGGATGGTTTAAGAAAACTGTAAGCAAAAAGAAGCGTCTATGCAAAGATCTCAAGACAGGAAAGATGAGTGTAATAGATGACTGTTGTAACAGATGAAAAGTGACTAGAAAAGACAACAAGGAAAAAACCACCATGAGATTCAGGAGGCAAACCAATGGTAGTCAGTTCAGCCAATATCTTGTGGGCATGTTAAGGGCTTATGTCTTTACCTAAAGGCAAAAGGAAAACCCAAACATTACATGATACAGTTTCTGTTTTGGGAGCATCTCTCTAGCTGCAGTAAAGAGAATGAACTTTACAGAGGCATTGTGTCTGAAAGGAAGGAAATTAGAAGGCTATTACAGTATTCCAGGTGAAAGCTTATGTGGACTTAAACCAGAGTTTTGATAGTATATATGCAGAGATATATACGAAGACTTATCCCAGAGGTAGAATCAAGGGGACTTTGCTATCTATTGGATAGGCAGAGGATGGCCAGTACTGCATTTAATAGAAGAAACTGATTGGATGATGAAAACATTAGTGACTAATGTGACTAAAGAAAAATGTGGTTTTGAGAGGAAGATTATTAAATTAGTTTTAGTTATGTAGCACTTGCGATATCTGTTCTCACAAAACTAAAGACATCAGTAAATAGTAGATATTGGATCTTCAAGTTAGGAAGGGATGAATGGGCTTAATACACATTTTAGAGGTCTAAGTATGCCCAAAATAATTACCAACATTGTGATTAATGCAAGATCTAGGGAAAATGTGTGAAGTTAGAAGAGAAGAAGACCTAAGACAAAGTGATGAAGTTACTGCACAAAATTGGGGTTCTCCTACCCAACACACATAAACAAGCCAATTAATCATAGGACCAGCTTTTGGGAGAGAAATCAGCTTTATTCTGTGAGATCGATCTGCAGGGAGACAGGGAGTGTGCCCTCATATCTGTCTCCCTAATTCAGGAGTTGAGGCTAAACTTAAAACGTTAGGGAAAACAGGCTGGCATGCAGAAATGCTGGCAGGACAGGTTTTGATTGATAGGTTTTAAGCATTTACAGTAAGGTTCTAAACATTTGTGTTGAGGCAGGGAAGGAATTTTCACACCAGATCTTCCTGAATGACAGAACCCCCTCACTTCCTGTAAGAGACTGACTTTTAAGTTCTGGTCATCTCCCAGTCCTTTGGTTCCATGGGGAGGAGAATCTTGGTTCCACAGTCATTTCAATCTTGAAGAAATTACAAGATTTCTTCTTCTGCACATGCTCTGGCTATGTGACTTTGCAAATTTTCTGGAAGACAATTTCTTAACCACTCTGTTGATAAGATGGTGTCAGTTGAGCTGGTCCTGGAGGGCCTGCAGTTACAACAATGAACTCTAACATGTAAGGACTACATGGAGGATGTAAAAAAATGAGAACTTAGAAGAAGTAGAACTAAACAGGTAGGAAGGAAACAAGGAATGTGATATCACAGAAGTAAAACAAAAGAAATACTTTAAGAGGGGGATAATGGGCAACTGTTTAAAATATTGCTGTTGAATTTTGAAACATGGAAGTTGCTGATGACACGGACCATGGCAGTTACAAGCGGATCCATGAAGACAGAAGCCAGATTAGTGTCATTTGATAATGAATAGAAAATAGGAAACACATGCAATGCGTGTAGACATTTCTTTCAAGAAATTTGACCTTAGAAGAAGTAGATGAGACTGAAACTAGAAGGGATGTCAGGGTTGAATGATAATTAAAGGGAAGAATGTGATGTGATAAATACTTCTGTTTTATGTTAAAGGTGGAAAACAATAGAACATGCTACAAAGATGATGCAAAAGATTTAGAATAGAAAATGTAGTTTACAAATAGGTAAGAACAAGGATACATAAGGACAATACTTGAGATTATAGGGAGGTATAATAGTGAGAGAGTGGAGGAGCTTAGAAGGCTCCCCTCTTCCGTTCTAATAGAAATACTAGTAAGTTTGCTTCCCCATGGAAAGAAGAGATAGTGCCCATCTCCTAAATTCTACATAATAGCTGGAGTGGGAGACCAAGGAAGCTTTTTAAAAAAAATATATATATTTTTTATTTGTTTATTTGCAAAAACTATTTATATTTAAAGTGTACAACATGATGTTTTGATATACATATAGATAGTGAAATGATTACTATAGTCAAGCTAATTAACATATCCATCTCCTCACATAGTTACCTTTTCTTTTTTTATGGTAAGATCACCTGAAATCTACTCTCTTAATAAATTTCTAGTTAAACAATACAGTATCATTAACATGGCGATTATGCTGTACATTAGATCTCTCTAACTTATTCATACTACATAACTACCACTTTGTACCCTTTGACCAACATCTTCCCATTCCCCACTCCCCACCTCTAGTAACCTGTTGTACTCTCTGCTTCTATGATTCAACTTTTTTAGATTCCACATATAAGTGAAATAATACAGTATTTTCCTTTGTGTCTGGCTTATTTCACTTGGCGTAATATCTTCCAGGTTCATTCACATTATCCATGTTGTCACAAATGTCAGGATCTCCTTTTTTAAGGCTGAATAATATTCTGCTATCTATCTATCTATATATGTATATATCACAATTTCTTCATCCATTCGTCTGTCAGACAACACTTACGTTTTTTCCACGTCTTGGCTATAATGAATAATGCTATGAATATGGGCATGCACATGTCTCTTCAAGGTACTGATTTCATTTCCTGTGAGACTAAGGAAACTTTTCTTGGAAAGGAAGGAGAAGGGAATAATAGGCAGTATAAAGACAATAGAGAAGTTTTAAAACTTTGAAAGTTACTAAAGGCCAAATAGAAGAGAGAGATGACCATGTATGGGATTGGGGGTGGGAGATGAAAAAACAAGGAGATCCAAGATCTAGTACTTTGATTGAGCCAATAAAACAGAAAGACTGTTAGCACATGTTTTATGAAGAAAAGAAACACAGAAATTTAAGACTAGGAAACTAAACCAAAAAAGACAATTAAGAAAATGAAGAAAAGAGGGAAGGAAGCAGCAAAAGAAGTGATAAATAGTGCATTTACAACATATTTTAAACCAAAGGAAAGAAGAGAGATCCCTGCAAGTGTTTCATTCTTTTGAAGAAATTCATGGAAACCTGAGAAAATTTTTAGAAAAAAATTAAAAGTGAGGGGTCAGCCTGGTGGCACAGTGGTTAAGTTCACAGGTTCCACTTCAGTGTCCCGCGGTTCACGGGTTCGGATCCCGGGTGCGCACATGGTTCGGATCCCGCTTGGCAAGCCATGCTGTGGTGGGCGTCCCACGTATAAAGTAGAAGAAGATGGGGGCACAGATGTCAGCTCAGGGCCAGTCTTCCTCAGCAAAAAGAGGAGGAATGACAGCAGATGTTAGCTCAGGGCTAATCTTCCTCAAAAAAAAAAAAATTAAAAGTGAGATCATAAAGTATCAGTAAGAGTTGAAAAGGGAGCTTAGAAAAACACAGAATTAAATTGAATAACACAGTAACACCATCTCAGAAAAAGTAAATGCATTATCCCCAGAGAACACATCTGACATGGCTTCAGACTGAATATTGAATTATTCACATAGAAAGAATGCCTGTCATAACCACAGTGAGATTATGATAATAGACATGAAATTACAATAAAAGACATGAGGGATTACATTAATATACCTGATCCAGCAAAAGAACAGTAGATGTATCTAAATTAATAACCTAAAAAGTAGCACATAAAAAGTATTAATGGGGCGGGACTGGTGGCGCAGTGGTTAAGTTCACACTTTCTGATTCAGCAGCCTGGGGTTCGCCGGTTCGGATCCCAAGTGTGGACCTATGCACTGCTTGTCAAGTCATGCTGTGGCAGCTGTCCCACATAAAATAGAGGAAGATGGGCACAGATGTTAGCTCAGGGCCTGTCTTCCTGAGCAAAAGGAGGAGGATTGGCAACAGATGTTAGCTCAGGGCTAATCTCCGCCCCCCCAAAAAAGTATTAATATACATAGTAGCAAAAAAAATTCCTTGAAATTAAAAACAAAAATCTATATTCAAATCAACAGGGCACTTCAAATTTCAGGAAACTTGATACAGATCAATTTGCACTGATAAATACCTGGTGAAATTATTAAAATCCAAAGGGTAAAAAAAGAAGAAAATAGAGCATCTGGGCAGAGACTCAAGTCAGGAAGAAAATCACAGAGGGAGAATACTTAGGACACAGACATCTCCAGAGCCACTCCTAAGCCAGATGAAAACGGAGTAGTGTACAAAGTGCTGATGGAAAGAAGATGTGATCAAGAATATTATACTAGCCAGGTTGTTTTTAAGTTAAATAAAAACAGAAGCAAATTAAAAGAATTCAGGGAATAAAGCATTTATCTTAATAAAACCACTCATCAACCAAACCCAGCAAGGGGATATGAGCTGAGAAGCCCAAGTCAAAGATCAACGACAGAAGACAGCAGAACCTGTCTGTAATGTTCAAATAAAGAAAATGTAAGAGGTTTTCCATTATATGTAAAGGCATCAGATGTAATATATGAAAGAATATGGCTGTTGTAAACTCCTCTTGAGAATACTAACAATGAAATACAAATAATGAATCAAAACTTGGGATAATAAAGTTGAAAATAGAGGAGCTGGCTAAAAGGACTGGGTATAATTGAATTAATTAGGTTTAATTGAATATAGAATTGACTTATATCTCTGGTAAGTATGGTTACAGAGTGGAATGCAAAAAGGTATAAACCTTAACAAACAAAAATAATGATGTGAAAGTCTATTGCAAATATTGCAACTGTGAACATTCTTATACATGTATTTTTACACATTTGCTGCAGTTCTGATGGGTATTTACATAAGAGTGAAATTACGTGGACACAAGACATCCATATGTCGAACTCTAGGAGGTAATGCCGATTCCTTTTCCTGATGACTGTGCAAAATTTCACTTCTACCGACAGTGTATGAGAGCTCCAATTGCTCCACATCCTCACTCAAAGTTGGTACTATCAGTCTTCTTAATTTTAGCCATTTTGGAGGGTGTTCAGGGGTATGTCATTGTGGTACTAATTGGCATTTCCCTGGAGACCAAGCTTCTTTTCTTCTGTTTGTTGGCTGTTTGGATATGTACTTTTGTAAGGTGCTTGGTCTTTTTTCTAACTTATTTGTAGGAGTTCTTAATGTATTCTCGGCACAAGCTCTTGTCAATTATATATGTTGAAAATACCTTCTCCGTCTCTGTGGCTTGTCTTTTCATTCTCCTGTTATGTCTTTTGATGAATAAAAGTTCTTAATTTTAATGTAATCTAATGTATCAATGTGTTCATTAATGGTTGGTAGTTTCTGTATCTTATTTAAAAATCATTTCCATCTCAAGTCATGAAAGTAGTCTCCAAAGTTATCTTCTAGAAGCTTTATCATTTCCCCATGTCTTTTTTTCTTTTTAAATTTCTATGTGTTTATTCTTATTTTTTAACTAACTTTTTCTTAGTGGTGTTACTCTGCAGTCAGAGAATATAGAAAAGCAGTTTTCCACAGAGGAGAATTTACTGATATTTTCTGTGGAATTTGAAAGGTATCCGAGTGTAATCATGTTATTGAAATCCTTCCTAGTCACTGCTTCATTGAGAAAATTCCAAGAAAGCTTTGTTAAAGCTTCATATTACGATGTGTTGGGAAATGTGAACTGTGTAATTCCTGCTTTTCAGAATTGAATGAGGCTTTCCTTGCAGCGTTAATTCAATCAATTTTCAAAATATTACAAGATCACTGGGGAAACAAAAGAATATTTTCTTTAAGTAAAGTTTGAATTGAACTATTTCTTGATGTGAGTAATTACATTAGTTATATCCTCTGTAGCCTCATTTTTATTTTTCCTTTATTCATCCAAGTATTTATAGAGTAACTAGTAAGTACCAGCACTGTTCTAGGCTCTAGAGACTAAACTATGTCCAATATATATGGTCCCTACCTACAATTCGATGAGAAGGAGGTTGTGAAAGTAATGAATCTTATAAAGGTAAAGAAAGTAACGATACCTATAAAGGCATCCTAAGTACAAGGTGATACGGAGCACATAAGAGAGGGATGGGACCTGGTCTCATCTAGGGGTGAGAGAAGTCTTCATTTTGGAAGTGATAGCTGGTTTATTTTTGAATGACAAGTAGGGTTTACCTAAACAGGTCCAGCTAGGATAGTGGGGAGGGCAGTAGGATAAGGCATGGTTTTAAGCAGAGTGAACAGCATGATCACAGGTTATATGATAGAACGGAGCAAGATACTTGTGAGGATCTGAAAGAAGGCAAGGACAGCTCCAAAGTGGGGTAAGATGATGCTGAGGAATTGCCATGGGGCAGATCATACAGAACTTGCACACCTAAAAATGTTAACTCTTCTCAGAAAAATTGGTGTATCTGATAGTATGTTTCACATAAAAAGTCAAACTGCCTTAAACCATAAAAATCGATTTACTGGCTATGATTTGTCTTTCAGGCTCATGGGATAGGGTCTGTTCCTTAATTTCTTTGAAATCTCCCATTCTCCCCTCCCACTCCCATACCACCCTTTTAGCCCTTTCAGTGCTGTGATCAGGTTGGCTGCCATCACGGGGATAAGATGTTTGCTGATGGCACGAAGGTCAGCATTGTTTCCAATCCTTTCTCAGGGAGAGAAAAAAAATATTTACCCCTAACTAAGTCACTAAAGTCACTCAATTGCTTCTTGTATTTCTATCATTTTCTCCTCCATTAGTTTTTACTTTGTATATTCTGACAGTTTTATATGGTAGATAGAGATTATGAGGGAAAATAACATTTCCACAAGGATGGTTCTTTCATGGAACATGAGTTTTCATTAAAATAATCCATCTTTTCCAAGTATTCCTATCAACTTATATCAAATTTTACTCTTTGTACTTATATCAAATTTTGTTTAATATATTCAAATGATATTTGAATATCAAATAATTGATATTCAATTTTATCATATCAATTGATACTGATAATTGAATATCAAATAATATATCCAAATATATTCAAAATTCGTTATGGTTTGTACTTAATGTCAATAAATTGTATTACTTTATTCTCTTTCCATGTTTGCCATTAATTCTACTTTTTATATTCTATTTTTTATTCAGGTTTTCAAAAAATAATCTACATCTTTTATCAAATTCAAGCAGAAAATTAAAAGCTTTATTAATTTCTTTATATATAGTTTGAGGAAAATAATATTTTTTTTCTTTCACTCAAAGCTTTTCCAATTTGTCCTTTTTTAAAGTTCATCTCTTAAGACTTGGCCTTTTAGAACATGACTTTCCTATTTGTGTTTTCTTTATTTTTATTGGTCTCTCAGTTAGCTGGAGTACTTATAAGGGTGTTCTGCTTTTTAGAGGATAGGCCAGTTATTTACGTTTTGAGGCTTGAACATCTGAAAATGTCATTCGGTTGTCTTCACACATAAATGAAACTTGACTAGATTTGGAATTCAGGGAACACAAATTTTTTTTCAAAGGTTTGCTGATGGTCCGTTACTTTTTAGTCTCTAATGTTTCAAAAGAGAAATATGGTTTCAGTTCTTGCTTTTAGCCTTACATCCCATACAACTCTTGGGATTATACTGGGTGAAGCTGGGGTCAAGATCAGGTCACATGGTCAAGATTTCTTCTATTTACTTTGTTTGAAGCTACATTTCTTAAGAAGATTAATTACATTTCAGCCATGGCAGACCTTATATAATCTGTTTCTGTCAACAATAAAAAAATTTCTGAAAGTAACAGCCATTCACAAGGCTCTCTCCTCTGGCTTTTGCCACAGATGAATTTTTTCTTATTTCTTCATATTTCTTAAGTAGGAACTGGAACTGAGGTGACAGGAAGTGTGTATCATAAAACCCTGTTTTACTAGGAAGTTTCAAGAATATTTTTACATTAAATGCAGTAATAAATACCTACAATTATTTCTTAAAGAAATATTGAAAAAAAGACAAGGGCCTGCAGTTTTAAACCTAATTCAGTACAAATGATTCTGCAATGGACAAATACATATGATCTTTATAGACAATCTTCTGCTGATAAAAACATAAATGTTTTATAGACAATTATAAGTTCGTTACGACTTTCTTCATAGATTCTTTCAAAAATTTTCAATCTAGCCTTTTAATAGAAAAGTATTCAATGTCATTTTCTCTGACAAAAGCCACTAAGTGAGAGATCAGTATGGCTAATTTAAAGTAAATCCAAGGAGGCAATATAAGCAGCTATCTGGAATGAAATCTTTTTTTAAATTTATAGATTGAGAACCTCAGCCAGAATTCACACCCGGTTGGAGTGGCACCCCAGTGCAGCATTGAGGATGATACTGTTTCAGGCAATTTTCTTTGTTTTGTCTTCTTGCCCCTTTTTGCTTTACTATAGTCTCACATCTCCTATCTTTCATCTGCCTCTTTCAACTCAATGGCTAAAATCATTTCCCAGTGATTGTACTTTTGACCCTTTTTTCCAGCTTTACTGAGGTATTATTGACAAATAAAATTGTATAAACTTAAGGCATACAATGTGATGACTTGATATATGTATATATTGTGAAATTATTATCACAATAAAGCTGGTTAACACACCCATAACATCACATAGTTACCTTTTTTGTGTATCGTGAAAACATTTAAGATCTACTTTCTTAGCAGATTTCAAGCATATGATATAATACATTAAAAACTATAAACATTGATGAAACAAACTGAAGAAGACACAAACAAATGGAAAGATGTGCTATGTTCATGGATCAGAAGAATTAATATTGCTAAAATGTTTATACTATTCAAGGCGGTTTATAGGTTCAATGCAATATCTATTAAAATTACAATAGCGTCTTTCACAGAAATAGAAAAAAAGAATCCTAAAATTTGTATGGAACCACAAAAGACCCAAACAGCTAAAACAATCTTGAAAAAGAACAAAGCTGGAGGCATTGCGGATCTTGACTTCAAACTATATTACAAAGTTACTGTAATCAAAACAGTGTGGTACTGGCTTAAAAATAGACACATAAATCAATGGAACACAATCAAGAGCCGAGAAATAAATTCATTCATAGAAGATCACATAACATTTGACAAGATACCGAGAATACACAATGGGGGAAAGAATAGTCCCTTCAATAAATGATATTGGGAAAACTGGATATTCACATGTAAAAGAATGAAATTGGAACCCTGTCTTACACCATTCACAAAAATTAACTCAAAATGAATTAAAGGCTGAAATGTAAGACCTGAAACCATAAAACTCCTAGAAGAAAATCTAGGGAAAAAGCTCCTTGACGTTCATCTTGGTGATGACTTTTTGGATGTGAGACTAAAAGGACAGGTAACAAAATCAAAAATAAACAAGTGGGACTAAATCAACTAAACAGCCATGGGCAGCAAAAGAAACCATCAACAAAATGAAAAGGCAATCAGTGGAATGGGAGAAAATGCTTGCAACCACATATGTGATAAGGGGTTCATAACAAAAATTTATAAGGAACTCATACAACTCAATAGCAAGAAAAAAATCCCCACAAATAATCCAAAGAAATAGTGGACAAAGGATCTGAATAGACATTTTTCAAAGAAGATGTACTGATGACACTGCTACGTGAAAAGATGCTCAAGGTAACTAATCTCCAGGGAAATGGAAATCAAAACCATAATGAGATATCACCTGACACCTGTTAGGGTGGCTATTATCAAAAAGACAAGAGATAACAAGTACTGGCAAGGATGTGGGGAAAAGGGAACCCCTGTGCACTGTTGGTAGGAATGTAAATTGGTGGGGCCACTATCTAAAACAGTAAGGAGGTTCCTCAAAAAATTAAAAATAGAACTACCATCTGATCCAGCAATCCCACTTCTGGGTATATGTCCTAGGGAAATGAAGCTGAAGTGATAACTACACTCCCATGTTCACTGCAACATTATTCACAATAGCCAATATGTAGAAACAACCTAAGTGTCTGTCAATGGATAAATGGATAAAGAAAAGGGGATATATGGAATATTAATATGGATATTAATGCATAATAATGAATACTAGTGGATAATAATGGAATATTATTCAGCCACAAAAAAGAAGGAAATCCAGCCACTTGGGACAACATGGATGAAACTTGAGGCCATTATACTAAATGAAATACGTCAGAGAAAGCAAATACTGTATGGGATCACTTATATGTGGAACCTGAAAAAAAAAGTAGAATACATATAAACAGTAGAATTGTGGTTGCCAGTGGTCGAAGGTTGGGAGAAATGAGGAGATGTTGGTCAAAGGGTACAGACTTTCAGTTTTAAGATGAATAAATTCTGGGGATCTAATGTACAGCATGTTGAGTACAGATATCAATACGTATTGTACATATTTGACTCTTTATAACAGGCTTCCAAGGTGACTGACCCCTCACTCTCCTTCTTCTCCAAGCTACCTTTGGTGGCAGTTCAAACCTCATTAAAGACCTCTAGAACTCAATCCTTGGTGCTAACCATTATATCCACAACCCACCTAGTCAGCCTTGGCAACTACAGATTCTAACCAACACTGAGGACATCAATTTATGGAAACAAGTTGGAAAATAACAAAATGATCACAATTTATGAATAGGAGCTCCAGGAATCATTGAGAGAGAAAGATACAATGAAAGAGAAAGAGAAGGGTTGGGAGGCCTTCTTTCAACATTTAATGGATTCTCAGAGCTAAAATTCATTGAGATGATTAGCTTTAATTATCCTTACTACTGATGATATTAAGAGAAAAATATTTGTACACATCTGTGAAGGCAGTGATTTGCCATACTTCAGATGAGGAAAATGAGTTTCAGGAACATTTAAGAATTAAGTTTTCTGACTCTTGAATATAAAGCTTGTTTTTCTTCAGTACATGTCATAGGTGCCTTCTAGCTTTAAATTTTTGTATTATTTTATAACAAATAATATAATTAAGGAAGAAAAATCCATATTCCTGTTTAATTTGGTAATACTGACGATTGCATTAGGCTAGTTGGAGAGAAAGGTGAATGAGATGTTGACTTGCAGACTCTGTGAAGAGGGAAGGACAACAGTTAACCAACCTCCTCACGTCTACGCCTTGCAACTGGGTCACATGCAAAATATTATTTCAATGAGTAAACAACCTTCTTGAAGACTCTAAAACAAATCTACTTCATGCTATTTTCTGTCATATAACAAAATTGTTGATTCCACATGAAGAATTATTGTTAGAAAGCAGAAACGAGACTAGAAAAAAAATCTGTTTCTCTTGCACTTAGCAAGACACTTCCCACCAGCATTTAAAATCCACTGTATTTCTTGTGGTGAGTTCTTAACGACATTTTGAAGTTGGTTAATTCTATTTTGGAAAATAATCATTCCATTCACTTATTCTCCTTTTTCTCATCCCTCCCAACCCCCTGAACATTTCCATTCCTTCCACATTTTTCTCGTGTTGGTACCTCCACATCACATTTATGCCACTTACTGATTTTCCATGATTATACACATTTCATGACGAATGAAAATGTTAGTAATATGTAAAAAAAAAATTCTATGGGCAGAATTGTTGATGCGTGGGGGAGGTCCTAATGGGGTAGACAACTATGCTTGGAACTGAATATCACAATGGGAATTTGTGATGAGAATTCAACAAGCTTCCAGCACTTTCATTTACTCCTGGCCCCTACAACTGGAATTGTTAATGCCTCAGACAGGCCCCTGATAAATTTTTGGACTTAATACATTAGTGGTAGCCCAAGAGAAATTCTTGGAACTAGCATAAAAGTAATTGGAAGTGAATGTTGAACACTAACTTTTATGTTTAAAAGAGAAAATGAAAATGCGGTTGTAGAACTCCTTTTAGAGTATATTTCATAGATGTTTTCAAACATCTGTGAAGATATCAATGCCTTTTTGGATGAACAGTGGGAATCTATATATTTCTTATTACATAATATTTCCAGATGGGCTCATTTCTTCACTTTATCCTTCTCTCAGTTCAAATATTATCTCATCTGAAAGCCATTTCTTGACCAATTTATCAGATGGACCTTTCTTGACCATTATAGTAAGTCAAATGTTGGCCCCTCCAAAATATATATCAATGTTCTAATCCCTTGAAACTGTGGATGTAACCTTGTTTGGAAAGAGTCTTTGAAAATAATGTAATTAAGTGAAAAGTTTTGAGATAAGAGCATCCTGGATTACGTGGGTGAGCCCAATGACATATGAAGATGGAGGCAGAGATTGGAGTAATGCAATGACGAACATGGGACATATGGAGCCACCAGAAACTGGAAGAGGCAAGGAAAAATTCTCCCCTAGAGCCATTAGAGGGACCACAGTCCTGCTGACACTTTGATTTAGTATTTCTGGCCTCCAGAACAGTGGAAGAATAATTTTATGTTGTTTTAAGCCTCCGAGTTTGTCATAATTTGTGACAGCCGCCTTAGGAAACCAACACAACCACCTTATCTAAAATAACACTTTCTAGTTTCTCATCTCTTTTATTTTTCTCCTTAGTGCATATCACTACCATATATTATATTTTATATTTATTTGTTTATTTGTTACCTGCTTTATTTCCTGTCACTAGCTCCAAGTGGGCAGGCACTTTATTTCATTCATTTCTGTATCCCTAGTTTTTCAACAGTGTCTAATACATAGCAGGGATTCATAACTCGAATGTAGAAAGAACAAAGGAAGGAAGGAAGAAAAAAGAGAAGAAAGAAGGAAGAAAAGGAAAGAGAGAGAAGAAAGGAACAAAGGAGAGAAGGAAGGAAAGAAGCAAGGGAGGGAGAAGAAAGGAAGGAAAAAAAGAAGGAAAGAAGGAAGGCATGTGATTAAAAGATTCTTGAGCCAGCCCTGGTGGCCTAGTGGTTAAGTTTGGTATGCTCTGCTTTGGTGGCCCAGGTTTGGTTCCTAGGCGTGGGCCAACACCACTCGTCTGTCAGTGGCCATGCTGTTGTGGCAGCTCACATACAAAGAAAAAGAGGAAGATTGGCAACAGATGTTAGCACAGGGCAAATCTTCCTCAGCAAAAAGAGGAATATTGGCAATAGACCTTAGTTCAGGATGAATCTTCCTCAGCAAAAGCAAAAGAAAAAATCTTCTTATACAGTCTTTACAACTCTACATTGGGAGTTCTGTAAGAAACAGGAAACAGAATTCCAGAAGGTAGCCCACTGTAGCCCTTAAAGCAGAACTGACTGCACAGCAGGGCTGCTTGAGCTTATTCTGTCACAATTACTGCAGCAAGGAGAGGCATCAGCCAATGATTCTTAGGCACAATCAGCAAGATGAAGCCCAGCTGCTCAGCGGACACGTCTATTCAGTAGTTTCCCTCCCTGCTTCCAAGTCACGCAGCAAGGACAGTGTAACAACATCTGCTTTCTCAGTGTCTCTCTATTATCCCTGTCATTCGCACAGTCGTGGTGACAGAGTCACTACTCAGGAGCAGGTCTCAGGTGGGCTCTTCAGTTTAACGGAGCAGGTGCAAAACAATCCATGCCAGTGACATAGTTTTTCAAACCAAGGTCTCTACTCTGCAGGGTGAAGGAGGACAAGGAGCGCAGTAGTTCTGATGGCCATGTGGAGTGGCCATATTTAGCAAACGGTCCTGACAGTCAACCTCCCTCACTCCAAATTTTGTGTTCCAGACCGTGTCCTGGCTCAGTTATGGACTACAGGCTTTTAATTGTCTTAAGACCAAAATAATTTCTTCCTCTCTGAATCGAAAAGGTTTATTTATAAAAAACTCTGATAGGAAAATTGGCAATTATTTAAAACTTAGAGGTCATAAAACCAAAGATGCACCCCTGATATCCCTACTGACTTCTTTCAATTTCTAAGATCCAAAATTTAATCACTATAGGTTAAGAGATGTTTACATTCACCATACGTGCTGACTTTGTAAGCTTGGTGATTTTATTTTCATTGGCTTGTCTTTTATTTATTAGCACTAATTTAAAAGTACCTTTATAACATGTATTATATTTGAAATTAAGAAAATTGGTTTTCTGGGGCTGGCCCAGTGGTGTAGTGGTTAAGTTCACACTCTCTGCTTTGGTGGCCTGGGGTTCATGGGTTCAGATCTTGGGCATGGACCTACACACTGCTCATCAAGCCATGCTGTGGCGGCGTCCCACATTTAACATAGAGGAAAATTGGCACAGATGTTAGTTCAGGGACCATCTTCCTCAAGTAAAAACAGGAAGATTGGCAAAAGATATAAACTCAGGGCCAATCTTCTCACCAAAAAAAGAAAAAATAATAATAATATGCTTTTCTTTTTTAAGGCTGAATAATAGTGCATTGTATGTATTTACCATTTGCAACAAAATGGATGAAACTGGAAAACATTATGCTAAGTGAAATAAGCCAGACAGAAAGAAAAAACTTCATGATCTCACTTATACATAGAATCTAAAAAAGTTGAATACACAGAAGCAAAGAATAGAATGGTGGTTACCAGGAGTCAGGGAAGTGGGGAAAATAGGAAATGTTAGTCAAAGGGCAGAAAGTTGAAGTTATATAGGACAAATAGGTCAAGGCATATAATGCACAATATGATGACTACAGCTAATAATACTGCTTTGGATATGGAAATTTGCTAAGAAAGATTTCATGTGGTCTCATTGAAAATAAAGGTAACTAAGCAGATGATTATGTTAATTAGCTTGATGGTAGTAATTATTTCACTGTGTGTTTATATATATCAAATCATCACACTATACAACTTAAATATTTACAATTTTTATTAAAAATAAAATTAAAATTCATTTTCAAGATATTTGGTATATTTTCCATTAAAGACTTGCACAGGTCTAAGTGGCTCAGATTTCCTGTACAATCCATTATATTTTGATGTGGAGAGGAATCAAGCTGGAAAATTATTTTTTGTTGTGTATAGGCCAGTAGCTAACATGCCTAGCAAGTGCATACTGGCTGACTGACACCTTATGTCAATGTTTTTTCCTTCCTGTTAATATGGGAAAAAGAATAAGATCTATCAAAACTGTTCAAAACTTGTCAATAGCGTTTAAAACATCCATTTGCACATGATTTATAGGTGAAATTGATGCTAATAGAGTATATTGGTATATATAACATGTATAGGACTAAACTATACCTCCTCTGGAATCATATTCCATGCTTGTTCTACTAAAATAATGTTCCAGTCATAACTCTATACAATCATATACCCACAAAATACAACCACATTATGTTGGTTTGAAATTTTTCAAAGGTTTTGTTGTGTATGTGTGTGTTTATTTTCTTAAACTCTTTATTGATTAACTATACTACAGCCTCATTTCCCCCATCTCAAATAATATATGCAAGAGAAGTGCCAAATCATGGCACCTGGAGTTTTATTGATTGCTTATATTCACATTGGCTCAATCAAGGGAATGTAGAGGGTGAAAAATGACAAAAAGAGTGATAAACAATCAAACAGCCAGAAACCATCATTAGCCCAATCTCTTCCTGTTGACTAAAGATCTTATTTTAGTTAACAAGGATACAGATTAATGATATACAAACAGCTCATCCTTTGTCATTTTTCCAACTAAGCTTGGAGGGAAAAAAGCCAACCTAATTATAAAAACTGATGGAAATACATAAGTATTTGGCCAATTATTCTAAGCATCTTTAAAAAAACCCTCAGTTGTCCGAAGCCCAGATGAAATGGGAGTGGGGGCAAAATAGCTATCTCAAAGCACACTAAACCACCTCCATTTTAATGAGGACCTGAAACATCTGGGCATGTCTGATCAGCCGGATATGCAATGTGAGGAACTGAAAGCCAACATCTGCCTTTTTGTTTTTTCCCCCGGAGGAAGATTAGCCCTGAGCTAACTACTGCCAGTCCTCCTCTTTTTGCTGAGGAAGCTTGGCCCTGAGCTAACATCGTGCCCATCTTCCTCTACTTTATATGTGGGACGCCTACCACAGCATGGCGTGCCAAGCGGTGCCATGTCCACACCCGGGATCCGGGCCGGCGAACCCCAGGCAGCCGAGAAGCGGAACGTGTGAACTTAACCGCTGCACCACCGGGCCGGCCCCATATCTGCCTTGATATCGCACTTACTAATCGCTGTGAGTTCTCTAGGCACCCCAGGCTCAAGAGAGCTGCAACTCTTTGAATTTTTTGTATGATTCTGAATTTGCTTGTCCTGGTCAGTTATGTTTTTTCCTATTAAAAATATTTTCTTAGTGGTTATAGTAGTTGCTTCTATGAAATAACATTGAAAGTCTTCTTAAAACACATTCTTCTAAGGCCATTTTAACTTCCGAAAAATCTTGCAAATAAGAAAGCAAAATGCACACAGACACACGCATACACATGCATACACATACACACATGCAGTCTTTTGCAGAAATTCCTTATATAATGAGTGGAAAAGTTAAAGGAAGAAACCACGTTTTCTTTACTCTGTCAGTATCTTCTCACCTCTGTTAAGTGAAGTGAGATGAGAGCCCCGAGCCCTTCTTAACATGGCTTCAGCTGCCTGTGTCCAACCAGCAGCATCCTCTCCGTGCCTCCCACCCTGCTGCCATGCAACAGATTCACCATTCTTGCCCTTTTTTTCCTTCCCCGTTTGCTAAGAGGCTGATTTCTATAGAGCACACCATCATTCCTTCTGTTTTCTAGTTGGATACAGCCAATGAGAGGGAGCAACACAAAACCAAATGCAGGAAGTATGAAAGGTCAGGTTGTTTACTCTGCACAACACCCTCCCCCCACCCTTGCCCCGCCCCCCCCCCCCCCCCCCGGACCACATTTTGGACAGTGCTGCTGTCCTCTTCCTCTTCTACCCAAGGCCTCAGGTGTTGTGGACAGTCCCTTTCCTATGTCTGCGGTGTTTGTGAGTTCCAGGAATGTTTTCTTCCTGCCTCTTTGGGCCCTACGGCTTCCACTGTTGCTAGTCCCTGCATGCCTCATCATTCTATTCTCTTTCGCCAAATCCAGCCCACGTCTTTCTAGTCACTTGACTAAGTTCTTTTCAGTTAATTCTTTGAGTGTGCCTTGTTTCCTCCTAGCAATTTGGCCCATAGATTGCTTTTAGAAGTTTACTGCATCTGTCCTCTAACAACATTTTGTTCATCCTCTTATGATACTTTCTAGAACCTACTTTAATCATCTGTTCACACATTTTTCTTCCACGTTAGACCCTGAATTCCTTGGTGACAAAGACGGTGCTCTTATCATCAATGGACCCTTAGGAATTTGCATAATGCCTGCTAAATGAATGTGTGGTGAATGAATGAATGAATGCACAAATTGTAACTCCATTTCATGGTGGTCCATTTCAGAAACGTGGCCCTTTCTTTGTCTGAGACTGTTGCTTGGTGTAAAATAACAGGACCATCACTGTGGAATACAAGTGACAATAAGTCCAGAGGAAAGCAGCTTGATACCTATACCTGCTAACATTAAAACAGGAATCTGTGCCCCAGGCATCCAGGCCAGTATCTGGGAAAGTCACAGAAGAAGAGATTAGTGCCAGCATGTAATATACTCCACAGGCTGCAGTTGGGGTTTATCCTGAGCTCCATTCCAGTAAACACCAAAATAATTAACATGTATCTTCTACTTGTCATCTTCATGGTAAAGCAATTTAGAGGACATCTTTTGCATGATTTATGGGTTCCTGAGGGGTGGGGGACTTTCTCACACATAAATAAGGGCACAGCAAAAGATTTGGAACAGCTGCAAGATAGATGCTGCTACTGGGTGTTCCATGAGAGAGATGCGCAAAAGGACTGGTCAGTTCACGTGCCACCAAGCGATCCAGTTTGTTCAAAGGGTACAATGTTTATCTCATTTACCAACAGTCAAGGAATTCTATGCAGATATTTTTTCTCATACTGAAAAGATTTCAAATTGATTCAAAGAGCTTGGAATTAAAACAAAAAACCTACTTTATCGTATAAGGTCCATTCTCTTATAACCCACTCTATAACTTAATGCCTTCTTCTGGGTTTCACACACAGTGAAAGGGAACCAACTTGGATGTACCCAAAGTTGAGTGTCTTGCTCTATAGGGAAGTAAATACGGCAAACGTGACCCAGTACTAGTAATTGATTCAAACATTCTCATTTTCATAAAAGTGGAGTCTTTTGTCTACTTTTTGTTAAAATCACACTCCCTCATTTAGCTGGCATTCAACTTAAAATGAACTGTAAAATAAGCTGTGTTCCTTTCCATGAAAGCCTATTGATCAGGAAAGAAGTTAAATACATAAGGAGGTGTGAAGGAAGACTTGAGAAGAGAGGGAAATGCCATTGCAACAATTATGCAAATGTATTTCTGTAAAATAATACTGTTAAGGTCATTTTGTTAAGACCCTGAATATTGTTAATTTTAAGTACATATTACATTTTAATCAAACTACCTACTTCCCACTCTTTCCTGAGAAATTTACATTCAGACTACATTTCCAGGGCAGTTAGGATCCAGCTAAGCTCTCAAATATAATAAGTATCAGGAAATTGTCCTGAATTATTCATGTTAATTATGCTGAACAAAACACTGTAGATAGGGAAATGTATTTCCCACTGAAATATGTTTGCCTTAGAGAGATTTCTAAATTGATCATAGTCTCTTTTTCTTATGATTAGACCTAAGGGTCCCTAGGATGGTCAGAAACTCATGTAATGAATTGAATTCCAACCACCATCAGGTTTTTTCAGCACAATCAGCATCTTCTGAATGAATTCTGCATTTTTCCCTCAGTTGCATAAATCATCATAACCAAATCCCAGTTCAAACCAATTATCAATCATTGTAGCACACACCTATTTGGATTATATAGGGAAAAGTTGTTCTTTGGTTGCATTCTATTTTTGTACATATTTTCCATACATTACAATAAACTTCATAGCACATAAAACACATATTAGTCTTCATTTTTTTATTTGTTCATTCACAAATTCATTTATTCATTCAGTCTTTCAAGAAGAAATTACTGAGCAACAACTATGCATCAAGTACTGTGTTGGGCATTTTTCTCTTGCTTCTGATGAGCTTTTGTGGTTTGCTTTTTATTGTTGTTTGTCTAAAGGATTCCAGGGACTGAGAATTATACTAATCATCATCCTCATTCAATGACACACTATCATCATTTTATCAGTTTTTCTCATCTATCTTGCACTACAATCCCGTTTCTAACCTCACCAATTTCCTAATACAGACCCACTCTGTTTATACACATGTATTTTTAATCCATGGAAATGTTGTATTTAGTAGTATTTTAGGTACACGTATGCTTTAATGTAGTAATAGGTATTGGGCTGTCTCATTCTGCTTCCTACTCTACATAATGCTTAATGTAATATTCAAGGATAGGCACAGTCCACTGTTTTTTAAATTGAGGTATGATTGACTTAGAAAATGCTGTACTTTTTTAATGATCCCATATTCATGGCAGCATTATTTACAGTAATAAAAACATGGAAACAACTTAAATATCCACCAAGAGATGAATGGATAAAGAAAATGTGATATATATGTATGATGGAATATTACTCAGCATTAAAAAAGAAGGAATCCTGTCCTTTCCTACAATAGGGATGAACTTGGAGGGCATTATGCTAAATGAAGTAAGCCAGACAAATAAGAACACATAATCCTACTTTTTATCAGAAACCTAAATTAGTCAAGACGCACATTCCACTTTTTATGTGATGGATGCCAAGGCTGACTTCAACTCTGTTTAGAACAAGCAAATCCAAGATGAACACCCTGTGAATGCCTCTGTGTGTCAATGTGAGAGTCTCTTTGGGTTTCACAGATAAGACAAAATATAAAATACTGTATTTCATTGTCTAGGAAGGCCCAGATTCCTTTACAAATTGACCATACTCATTAAAAATTCCACCAGAATTGTAAGAGAATTTCCATTTTTCTACTACTGTCTCAGAAGTTGACCATCCATTTTTCCTCCAATGTGAAATTGAAATGGTATTTCAGTGTTGGTTTAATTTGTATTTATCTGTTAACCAATCAAGTAGAATGTCTCTCTCTCTTTTTTTGATGAGGAAGATTGGCCCTGAGCTAACATCTGTTGAAATATTCCTCTTTTATGGGCTTGAGGAAGATTGTTACTGAGCTAGCATCTGTGCTAATTTTCCTCTATTTTGTATGTGAGATGCCACCACAGCTTGGCTTGAGGAGCAGTGTGTAGGGTCTGCGCCTGGGACCCAAAACCATAAACCCCAGGCCGCTAAAGCGGAGCACATGAACTTAACCACTGTACCCCCCAGGGCCCACCCCTAAAATGTCTCTTTAATTAATTTTAGTCATTCTTGCATTTTCTTTATAGCAAATTATTCACTCATTTTGTTTGCAATTTCAATTCTTTCAGATCTTTTGTATTTTTATTGTTGGTTTCCCCAAGTTTCTTGGTTATTTGTAGGCAATGCAAATAGCTATCCCAATCTGTCACCCAGTTTGTTTTATTCATTTTGGAGAATAAAGGACTGAGAGGGAATGTTCTGGCGGTGTGGAGTTCAGGAGAGCACATGGGATCTGACTGTTTTTTTAACAAACTTTGAACTAATCCTCTGTTGTTTTTTCTTTTTGCTGAGGAAGATTTTCACTGAACTAACATCTGTGCCAATCTTCCTCTGTTTTTTAGTTTGTGGGCCGCCAGCACAGGATGGCTGCTAACAGAGCAGTGTAGGTTCATGCCCAGGACCCAAACCCAGGCCACCAAAGTGGAACATGGCCATGAGCCCATGTTAACCACTAGGCCACTGGGCCTGGCCCCCAACCTTCCTATTTTTAACCCCATTTCTATCACCACTTCCAAAAGTAGCTCATCCTTCCAAATTATGATACTTTGGGGGGTTAATTTCACTATAGACATTATATTGATTAATAGATTTTCCTACTTCAAGTTTAGGATTCGTTTTTCTCAGGTGTACTAAGTCATTGCCATGATGCATCTGTTTTCTAGCTTCTGACATTTTGTTGATAGATTGTCTTCACTAGCTTTTTTTTTAGTCCTTGAAAATAAATGTCTTTTTAAAAATCTATTGTCATTTAGTGGGTGTTAGAGGGAAAAAACATTAAACATAATTGTGCAACCTGCCATCTTTATCTAGAACTCCCATTCTATTTCAACAGTTTTTTAAAATTGTGGCTTCTGAACTCTGTTTCTAGTTTATTATCTTTTGATAGGTTTGCTCTCACCTTTATATTCTGCAGAAACAAGCTCCTTAACAAAGTCTTTCCTTTAAAAATATAAGGCATTGTGTATTAATCTTTGCTCCATCAAATTCTGAGATTTCACTGCGTAGCAGAGTCTTCCTAAGTATGATGATGGGTGAAAATAATAGGATTAAGAAAATTCTTTTATATAACTCTATAATGATAAATAAAATACAGACAAATAACTATAATACAAAGTAAAATATTGCACAAATTCTGAGAGATTTGGTAAATTATTCAGTCCCCTCTCTACCTTTCACCTAAAGTTACTGGTTGGGGGGGTGTGTGGAGAGAAAAAAGATTATTTTCATAATCCCAGGACCCTTTATTGTATCAGATAGATAGTAAACTCAATAAATGTCTTTTTATTGAACACGTTGGTAGAAAAATATACACAGAAATAAAAACACTAAAAATTATATGCAATTCTTTAAAGATCCAGCTCATTCTACTTTTTCCTGATTGACTCTGAACTTTGACAATACTAGTGTATTTGACAAAACTTCTGATTTTTCTTCACTGAAGTTCTAAAACTCAACAAAAATAATCTCTCCCAACACAATTCCAGCATTCACAAAAAAGAAGAAATATGTCCTGCTGCTCAAGATTCACTGATGTATCCTTTCTAAGTTCACTCATCCCTAGGACGTCAATCCAATTAAGGGTTCCCCTAAATAACGTAATCATTAGAAGCCAATGCTCCTTCAAGACATTGCCAAAAAGATAGTAAAGGAATAAGCCTGGCAGGGTAACACACATCCCATTCGAAAAGCTCAGATGTGCCCTCCTTCTTTCCAACCTATCAACATTTGATCAAATAAGAATGATAGTTCAACATAGAAAATACCAGCTAATTCATGTCCCATTTTGCTATACAGAATCCCAGCAGCTCACTAGAACTCCATTATGACCATATCCTTGAGATTGTCTGACATAAAAGCAAATTACTACCACTGTAGGAAAGAACCTGAGCATAACTACTCCCAGATTTATAGTTCTGCTGCAAACCCTGTCATTTTCATCTGGTTGAATTTTCGGTTGCCAAAACAGACTGATATTTTGAAAACCTTAACCCAATGAACATGAGGAATACCAATTAAAATGTCAAGTTCTTATTTCTAATCTCAAAAGGTATAGTGTCACCATGTGATCTGATAAATATTTTAAATAAATCAACTCCCTTGTATTCCCACCTCCCCAAATTAATTTTTTTGATATTATGGGAATCCAGGCTTCTAAAAGAGACCTAAAGTCTCAAAAACATTCTTTGTAGATAAGTATTTAAAAATATGTCTGAGCAACTGATACCTCAGTAAAATAAAATTAAGAAACAGTTTCAATATAAAAAGAGAAGACCCCAACATTTGAGCTCAGAACAAGACCAGAAGGGAGAGAGGTATTGCTGAGATATTTGAATAAGGAAGATGTGATCTCCTGGTCTTCTGTATTCGCATATAAGTAAGCGTTTCTCTCCATTGCTCTCACTGCCGATCTCTCTTCTTTGTTTCTGAAATGAAAAATGTTTAATTTGACAAACTCCTCTGAGCTGGTAAGCCAAACAATGAAGTGTAGATCTTTCTCAAATGATAGATACATTATACAACTGACCTTTTAGAGAAATTTCCTGAACTTATCACTTAGATATGGGAATGGAAAGATGCTGTGATGATAGGATTTCAGGCAGGATTCTTGGGCTGGTGTAGGTGAGAAACTGTCATGGAGTACCAGGCCTGGCAGTGAATTCAGTCAGGGTAGATGGAATCCCTTAGGAGCCTACAAATCACACTGTGATAGATGCTGCCAAATTATTTTAACCACAGAGCCAGTTCTGATGACCAATGCCACTGGCCATAGCAACTCAATATAACAACCTACCTGAGACTTCATTCCTGCTGTCCCATCCCTGAAGGGCAATGGAGGTGAACAGAGGTGGACTCATTGGGTGGAAGGATGGGTTTCTGAACAAAGCTTGGTTACTGGAGAGCTTCAGACCAGCTAGCCTGAGGTTCATTGGTTAATACATTATCATTATTATCCACATGGAAAATGGTGACATGATTCTAAGTTGATGAGCCAGAGGACCAGAATAATGTTCTCAAAGGGACAGTCTGAAGCCTGGGGCAGGTGATTTGAAGTAGGAGAATAGTATGTTGCCATGCAGCCAGACTTTACCCATTTGTCATCACAGAGGGGAAGAGCTTCTACAAGAGCATGCTGGGCACCCTCAAGCATCCGCTTCTTTCTCTTATGTTGAAGCTGAGAGATGATACAAAATGATAGTTGTCCTAGCATGTTATTAATGAATCAATTCACTCATTCAATGGCCGTAACAAACATGTTTTAAACAACTGCAATTCATCAAGCACTGAGCTGAATACTAGATATAAAAATAAGACTAAAATGAATTCCCTGACCTGAAATAACACGATTTTTCTGGGGATATTGATATGTTATACAAAACAATATTTTCCCATACAATGTATGAAACAATTAAGATATATCAACATTAATAGAAATCTTGGGTTTATTAACACCAAATATAAAATTTAGAGAGAAATCCCTATATGAATAATATAAAATCAAATGTTAGGAAAGATGTTTAATGCATCTGGTGGTGCTAGCTGGATTATAAATTAATCCAACATGGAACACATGAGGTCAATGCTTCATGAAAATCCAGTACATTGTTGAGCCTGTTTCTTCCTTTATTTTTAAGGAGTTCAATGTTTACATATACACTTTAGCCCATGTAAATATTTTGTGTGAATAGTAATAAGAGCAACACAGTTCTATACATTTTATTATATTGTGCTCACTCCGTTCTTTTATTTTCTGCTCCATCTTATTCTGTTTCATTTTGTTCAATTCTGGTCATAGCACACTACGTGGATTTAATGAGCCAATAACATATCTCAACCTGCATTGCTCTAGAACCGATTATCTGCATCTTCTATTTGATAACACGTCATTCTCCTCTCACATCCTGTCTCATCTCTAGTCCTGTTCCTAATCTCAGAAAAGGGATCTACCACCTACTCGGTTGTACGAACCAGAAAACCTGGGAATTACCCTTGTCACTTCCCTTTCTCTCATCTTTCTTACCTAATTCACCACTAAGTTCTCTGACTTAACCTCCATAATATCACTCAAAGTCATCCACGTCTCTCCATCTCCACCAACATCACTCTAGCCCAAGTTAGTGCTATTTCTTACCTGGACTGCTTCTTTAAACATCTGTCTTGTCCATTTGCCTCTGCTTCAGCTCTCTTCTGATCTTTTCCTCACTCCATAGCCAGTGTTATTATCGAAACACACACACCTGACCGTGATTACCCCATGCTTAAAACCTTTTCCATTCTTCTTAGGATAAAAGCAATAAGTGTTTAATATCTCCTATGTGGTGATTTTTTTTTTTTTAAGATTTTATTTTTTCCTTTTTCTCCCCAAAGCCCCCCCGGTACATAGTTGTATATTCTTCGTTGTGGGTCCTTCTAGTTGTGGTATGTGGGACGCCGCCTCAGCGTGGTTTGATGAGCAGTGTCATGTACGCACCCAGGATTCGAACCAACGAAACAGTGGGCCGCCTGCAGCGGAGCGCGCGAACTTAACCACTCGGCCACGGGGCCAGCCCCTCCTATGTGGTGATTTTTAAACATGGCCACAAATTCTTTTACTGTCCTCCCATCAAGAGCTGGAGTCTATATTCCCTTCACTTGAGTGTGGATAAGCTTGTGACTGCTTCACCCAAAGAACATATTAGAAATGACACTGTAACTTCCAAGACTAGATCATACAAGGTCACATAGCTTTCTTGTTGGTAGTATACTTGCTTCTTGAGTACTCCAGCTGACAGGTAAGAAGTTGTTCAACCCTAAGAATTACATACTGGAGAGGCCACATGTAGACATCATTTGACAGCCCAAGCTGAGCCATTCTTCAGCCGTCCAACTTCAGTTGCTAAATATAAGAATGAAGAAACTCTCTTGGAAGTGGATCTTCCAGACCCTACCATTCCAGGCTCCATTTATTCAGGTAATCCCAGACATCATGAGGCACAGGAGGGCCATTCTTACTATGCCCTTTCTGAATTACTGATACATGATATCTTTGAGCATAATAAAATGGTTATTGATTTATGCCGCTAAGTTATGGGATGATTTGTTACTGAAACAACCTGAAAGTATGAGGTATGGCACTTATCAAGCAATTTTGTCTCATCTAGCATCATGTTCCTCTTCATTCTCTCCTCTCTAGACATACAGGCAATCTTTCTCACTCTTGAACTTGGAATGCTTCCTTGAACGTTGGGGCCATTGAATATGCTATTGACTCTGCTTTTTCCTTTTTCCATTCCTCTCAGTAAACCTTCACAACATTCAATCTCAGGACAAAAATCATATCATCATAAAAACTTTTCCTTACCTTTCTCACTAGATCATATTCCAAAATTGGTCTTTATTAGGCCATGAGCTTCCTTTTAGCACTTGTCAAAATTACCATTTTATATTTATGTGTATGATTTCTGGATTAATGTCTATTTCCCCATTCAACACTTCGATTTAAGAGAGAACAAATTATTCTATTTGCACCAGCATTTGATACTCATTGTTCAAATTCATATCCCCTGCAACTATTACACAGTTAGGTATTGAGTTAGGCACATGTTAGGGATTCAGTAAAGATTTCATTCCTGGCACCGAAAGTGTTAAGCAGTTTTCAGAGGAAAGTATAAATTTGCCAGTTCTAGGAGGAAAATCTGGAAAGGAAAAGAGAATAATACATGTGTGAGTGCTTGCTCTTATTTATCAAATTTATTCTGCCAGCCTCTTTGGAAAGCATACGTCCTAAGGTTGGAGAATACAGGAACACTAATGATTATTTTTTTCCAATTCTAATCACTTTCACATTTCAAGACAGTGAAATGTTTTGGATGTTCAGAGAATCAAAAAATGAAAGTCGTATTCATTGGATCCTTACTTGGTGCCATCTCAAGCAATCTTTTCATCAGCCCCACAAAGGAATTATATTTATTTTACAGATGAGTAAACAGTCTCAAAAGTAGATGGCCTGCCCCTTGAAGGTTGACTAAGAGGCAGAGCTAAAATTTTTCCACCTGCCAGTTTCTTTCTGCTATACGCTATATTAGCTCTGAATCAAGAGGCTGGCAAAGAAGAGAGAAAGAGTGGTTTCATGCAGTTGGGAGGAACAGGTACAGGACTTTTGTCCCAGAACTAATGCACCATTCTCTTTTTCTGCAGCTCTGTAACAAAGTCAGAAAAGGATTTTGAGTAACAATGAAGCTAATAATGGTATTCACTAAATATAAAATAAAGAAAATACCGATGTCTGGTATTTCCACACCATCAAATACTTCCTTAAGTAAATCTAAGGACATCACCATCTGATGAATAACTGTAGTAGAGAAAAAGTGACCTTAAATTTGAGTACTGTTTAACGAAAAATGGTACCACCAATACGTGTGCATCAGATAAGAAATTATTTGCAAATTAAATAAAACAATTCTAACTGAAATAGAGTTGCAAATAGTCAAAACAAAAAAAAATCCAATGAATAAAGTCAATTAATTGCAGAAAATTTTGGTTTAAAATGGCTTGTAGATACCAGTGCAGAATCTCTCAACATGCAACTAACATGCTTAAAAAACAAAAACAAAGAAGGTATACTTTTAAGATGAATACTAGAAATAATGAGCCTGTTAGGAGAGTCCAAGAAGAACGTCATTAACCTGAAGGCAAAAGGAACTGATTTGACAACGCAGTCTGTGGCCACTGAGAGAGAAAGCAAAGACAGCAGTAAGAAGGTACATAGCAAGAATTTTGATGATTCCCCATATGTGTGAACTCTGATTCAAAAACCCCACATAACCAACAATGATATAACTACTGCACTGTCCTACCGAATTGCTGTTGATCATTGAGGCAACAGTGATGTCCTTAACTCCATCAATGTCTCTTTTTGTAGACAAGTGGACAGAAAATAAAGGAGAAGACTGACAATGGTAGCGTCCCCACAATTAAAGATCTTCAGGCAGTAGAGATAAGAAAAAAGTGTCCTGGCAATACTGCATGAGTGAAACTAAGTTGTTTTTGGGGGGAGGTAGGGGGTGGGTATTTGCTTTTGTTGATATCCTTTAACTACTAAGAGTGCCAGATGACAAGAGAATGAGGAAGAAAAGATTCCATCGTGGGTCACTGAGACTACACTAGGTGAAAGTCTGACAGACTCTCTGCTTTTTCCTGGAAACTGGAAATTGACTGAGAGATATGCCTACATCTAGCTGTTTTCTGGCTGTAATTCTGAGAAGAGGATTAGAATAGCACCAAATGTACCGAGAGAGAAGCCAGGGGCAAGTCACACAATTTCTTTTGGCTACTATAGGGTCTGGACAGATTTCTCTCTCTTTCTCTCTGCTGGAAGATGAGTAAACAGGAAAAGCCAGAAGGCAGAAAGACTACATACAAGGGAAAGGGAAATAATTCTGAAAATTAAGAGAAGGAGTAGTTTTAAGTGTGATTAAAAAGAATTTTAGAGAATGGTTTAATATTTTCAACAGAATGCAGGAACACACGGTCTCAATGATATAGGAGCAAAGAGTAAATAAAAAGAAAAAAAATAGGATTAAAACAAAAACAGGTAAAAAACCCAAGAAAGCTGGGTAAAGATTTCTCATGTATTTATTTGACCATGTGTGTTCCTCTTATGGTGAATTATCAAACCAATACACCTTTCTATTTTCTTCAATAGAAGTATTTTAATGTTTTTCTCTTTTGCGTAATAATTCATATATTTATTTTTTGTTAAACCATTTTTGTATTATACTAATATAAATTACAAAAATGAAATAGTAATCTATTATAAACCTATTAAATAAAGAAAGCCACTGCTAATTTTGTGAGTGTACGCTTTAGGACCAGGATAACGATAAAGTTTAGGGGAACACTGGTGAGGCAGATTTTAACTGTGTCCTTTGACAAGTTACTGAACTGTGAGGCATTGATTTCATTACTTGCAAAACAAGGAAAACAGTATTATCCAATTCAAAATATGTTGCAAGTATTAAATGAAATAATGCATTTAAGTTTCTCTGGAAGATAGCAAGATTCAAACACAGTAACTATTGCATTAATCAAAATGTTTCTTACATAAATGCTTATACTTTTTCCAGCTTTATTGAGACACAATAGATACAACATTACATTAAGTTTCAGGTATACAACATGATGATTTGATACATGTATCTATGGCAAATGATTACAATAAGGTTAGTTAACACTTTCATCATCTCACATAATTACAACTTTTTTGTGATGAGAACATTTAAGATCTATGTATTCTCTTAGCGATTTTCAAATACTCAGAATTGAATTGTAGTCAATGTTGAAATAAATATTTCAATATTTCAAGTATTGAAGCAAGTTTTAAGTACAGTATGGTTCACTATAGTCACCATGCTGTACATTAGATCCCCAGAACTTATTCATCTTATAGCTGGAAGTTTGCACTCTTTGGACAACATCTTCCTACTTCTCCCACCCACAGTCCGTTCCATCCACTATTCTACTCCCTGTTTCTATGAGTTTGGCTTTTTTTTCATTCTTTTTTTTTTTTAGATTTCACATATAAGTAAGATCATACAGTATTTGTTTTTCTCTGTCTGACTTAATTCACTTAGATTAATATCTTCAAGGTCCATCTGTATTGTCATAAATGGTAGGATTTTCTCCTTTTTATGGCTGAATAGTATTCCTTTTGTTTACATGTATCACATCTTCTTTATCCATTCATCTGTCAATGGACACTTGGGTTGTTTCCATATCTTGGCTATTGTGAATAATACTGCAATGAACCTGGGGATACAGGTATCTCTTAAAGATAGTGATTTATTTCCTTTGAATGTATACCCAGAAGTGGAATTGCTGGATCATATAGTAGTTCTATTTTTAATTTTTTGAGAAACCTCCATATTGTTTTCCACAGTGGCTATACCAATATATACTTTCACCAACAGTGCACTGAAATTCCCTTTTCCTCGCATCCTTTTCAGCACTTATCTTTGTCTTTTATACAATAGCCATTCTAATAGGTGAGAAGTGATGTCTCATTGTGGTTTTGATTTACATTTCCATGATGATTAGTGATGTTGAGCATCTTTTCATGTATCTGTTGGCCATTTGTATGTCTTCTTTGGAAAAATGTCTATTCAGATCCTCTGCCCATTTTTAATTGGATTATTTGAGTTTTTTTGCTACGATTTTTATGAGTTCCTTATATACTTTGGATATTAACCCTTTACCTGTTAAATGGTTTACAAGTATTTTCTTCTATTCTTTAGGTTGCCTCTTCATTCTGTTGATTGTTTCTTTTCCTTTGCAGAAGGTTTTAGTTTTAAGTAACCTGACTTTATTTTTGCTTTTGTTGCTGTTGGTGTGATTTCCAAAAATTTTTTGTCAGGACCAAAGTCAAGATACTTTTTCCCTGTTTTCTTCTAGGAGGTTTATGGTTTCAGCTCTTACGTTTAAGTTCTTATTCCATTTCAGATTAATTTTTGTGAGAGGCGTATGACAGTGGCCCAGTTTCATTCTTTTGCATGTGCAAATCCATGTTTCCCAACACAATTTATAGGAAAGACTGTCTTTTCCCCATTTAGTACTCTTGGCTCCCTTGTCAAATACTAGTCAACCACTTAAGCATGAGTTTATTTCTGGGCTCTCTATCCTATTCCATCAGTCTATATGTCTGTTTTTATGTCAATACCATACTGTTCTGATTACTATAGGTTTGTAGTATACTTTGAAATCAAGAAGTGTGATGCCTCCAGCTTTGTTGTTCTTTCTCAAGATTGCTGTGATTATTTGGAGTTTTCTTGCTGTTCCATACAAATTGTAGAATTGTTTTTCTATTTTTGTGAAAAATACCATTGGAATTTTCATAGAGATTTCATTGAATCTATAGACAGTCTTGGGTAGTATGGACATTTTAACAATATTAATTTTTCCGCTCCACAAATATAGGATATCTTTCCATTTATTTGTGTCTTCAATTTCTTTCAACGTCTTCTAGTTTTAAATGTATAGCTCTTTTACTTCCTTGGTTAAATTTATTCTAAATATTTTATTGCTGTTGATGCTATTGTAAGTGGGATTGTTTTCCATATTTCTTCAGATATTTCATTCTTAGTGTGTAGAAATGCTACTGATTTTTGTATTGTGACTTTATATCTTGAAAATTTACTGAATCGTTTATTTGTCTAACAGTTTTGTGGTGGTGTCTTTAGGGTTTTCTACATACAAGATCATGCCATCTGCAGAGATAATTTTAGTTCCTCTTTTCCAACTTGGATGCATTTTATTTCTTTTTCTTGCCTAGTTGCTATAGCTGGGACTTCCAGTATTATGTACAATAGCAGTGGTGAGAGTAGACACCCTTGTCTCACTCCTGATCTTCGAGGGAAAACTTTCAGCTTTTCATCATTGAGTATCACGTCAGCTGTGGTCTTGTCATATAGCCTTTATTATGTTGAGTTACGTTCCTTCTATACAGGCATGCCTCATTTTATTTCACTTCACTTTATTGTGCTTCACAGATATTGCATTTTTTGCAAAACCGTACACTAGCAAAAAGATTACAACTCACTGAAGGCTCAGATGATGGTTAACATTTTTTAGCAGTAAAGTATTTTTTAATTAAGGTTTTTACCTTGTGTTTTTAGACATAATACTACTGCACACTTAATAGGCTACAGTGTAATGTAAACATAACTTTTATATATACTGGGAAACCAAAAAGTTTCTGTAACTCACTTTATTGCAACATCCACTTTATTGCTGTGGTCTGGAACCAAATCTGCAATATCTTCAAGATATGCCTGTACTTAATTTGTTGAGAGTTTTTATCATGAATGGATGTCAAATTTTGTCAAATGCTTTTCTGCAACTGTTGAGAGGATCGTATGATATTTATCTTTCATTCTATTAAAGTAGTGCATCATGTTTATTGATTTACATATTTTGAAACATCCTTGCATCCCAGGAATAAAGCCCACTTGATCATGGTGTATGATCCTTGTAATGTTCTGTTGAATTCAGTTTGCTAGAATTTTGTGGAGAAATTTTGCAACTATGTTATGAGGGATATTGGCCTGTCATTTTATTTTTTTTAAAGTCCTTATCTGCCTTTGGTATCAAGGTATTGTTGGCTTCATAAAAAAGAATTTGGGAGTGGTCCTTCCCCTTCAATTTTCTGGAAGAGTTTGAGAAAGATTGGTATTAATTCTTCTTTAAATGTTTGATGGAATTCACCAGTGTAGCCATCTTGTCCTGGGCTTTTCTTTTTTGGGAGATTTTGATTACTCCTTAATTCTCTTTAGTTGTTATTGATCTCTTCAGACGTTTTATTTCTTCGTGATTCAGTCTTGGTAAATTGCACTTTACTAGGAATGTATCCATTTCTTCTAGTGTATTCAATTTGTTGATGTGTAAATGTTCATAGTAGCCTGCTATGATCCATCATATTCCTGTTGTCATTTGTAATGTCCTTTCTTTCATTCATAATTTTATTTATTTGTGTCCTCTCTTTTTCTTTTTTCTTAGTCAGTCTAGCTAAAAGTTTGTAAATTGTTTATCTTTTCAAAAAAACTCTCTCTTAGTTTCACTGATTTTTTTCTACTTTCTTTTATTTCTCTTTCATTTATTTCTGCTCTAAACTTTATTATTTCTTTCCTTCTAATAATTTTTGACTTATTTTGTTTGGGTTTTTCCCCTAATTTCTTGAGGTGTAACGTTATGTTGTTTATTTGAGATATTTCTTGTTTCTTGATGTAGGCATTTATTGGTATGTCTCTCCTAGACCTGCTTTTGCTGCATCCCACAAGTTTTCGTATGAGTTGTTTTCGTTTTAATTTGTCTCAAGATATTTTTTGATTTCTCTTTTGATTTTGTCTTTGATTCATTGGTTATTCAGGAATATGTTGTTTAATTTCCAAGTATTCATGGAATTTTCAGTTTTTATCCTATTTGTTTCTATTTTCATACCAGTGTGGTCAGAAAAGATACTTGATACGATTTCAATCTTCTCAAATTTGTTAAGGCTTGTTTCGTGGCACAATATATGATCTACGCTGGAGAATGCTCCATGTGCACCTGACAAGAGTGTGTATTCTAGTGCTGTTGGATAGAATATTCTGTATATGTCTGTTAGGTTCATCTGGTCTGTAGTGTTAAGGTCAGCTGCTTTCTTTTTAATTTTCTGTTTAGATGAACTATTCAGTGAGGTATCGAAATCCTCTACTATTATTGTACTGCTATTTCTTTCTTTATTTCTGTTAATATTGGCTTTTAATATTTAGGTGCTTCAATGTTGGGTGCATATATATTTACAATTGTTGCATCTTCTTGAGGAATTGACCCTTGTATCACTATATAGTGACCATCTTTGTCTCTTGTGATTGAGTTTGAGTGAATATCTATTTTATCTGATCTAAGTATAGCCACCTCTGCTCTCTTTTGGTTGCTATTTGCATGGAATATCTTTTTCTTCCCCTTCACTTTCAACTCATGTGTATCCTTAAAGCTAAAGTGAGTCTTCTATAGGCAGCATATTGTTGGATCTTGTTTTTTATAAATATATTCAGTCATTTTGTATTTTTTGATTGGAGAATGTAGTCCATTTTTGTATAATATAATTATTGATAGGCAAAGACTTACTAGGGCCATTTTATTGCTTTCTGACTTTTTTTAGTTTCTTTATTCCTTTCTTCCTCTCTAACTGTCTTCCTCTGTGATTTATTTTTTGTAGTAGTATGTTTTAATTCCTTTCTTTATTTTTGGTCTAACTTCAATAGGTTTGTGTGTGTGTGTGTGGTCACCACGAGGCTTATATAAAGCATCTTTTAGATGGAATAGTCTGTTTTAAGCTGATAACAACTTACCTTCAATCACATAAAAACTCTACACCTTTACTTCTCCTTCTCTACATTTTAAGCTATTGGTTTCATAATTTACATCTCTTTATTTTGGACTTCCATTAATAATTTATTGTAGCTGTAGCTTTTTTTTTTTTTTTGAGTAAGATCAGCCCTGAGCTAACATCTGCTGCCAATCCTCCTCTGTTTTGCTGAGGAAGACTGGCCCTGAACCAACATCCATGCCCATCTTCCTCTACTTTATATGTGGGACACCTGCCACAGCATGGCTTGACAAGCAGTGCTTAAGTCCGTGCCAGGCATTCAAACTGGCAAACCCTGGGCCACTAAAGCGAAATGTGCACACTTAACTGCTGTGCCACCATGCTGGCCCTGTAGTTATTTTTAATGTTATTGTTTTTTAACTTTTATACTAGAGACGAAATGATTCACATACCATTTCATAGCAGGATATTCTGAAGTTGACTGTATGGTTTCCTTTACTAGTGAGTTTTATATTTTTATTTATTTTTATGTTGTTGCATAGCATCCTTTCATTTCACCTTGAAGAACTCCCTTTAGAATTTCTTGTAAGGCAGGTCTAGTGGTGATGAACTCCTTTTTGTTTGTCTGGAAATGTCTTGATCTCTCCTTTATTTTTGAAGAACAGTTTTCCTGGTATAGTATTCTTAGTTGTCAACTTTTTTTTCTTTCAGCACTTTGAATATATCATCCCACTCTCTCCTGGCCTACAAAGTTTTGTAGAGAAATCTGCTGATAGCCTTATGGGAGTTCTCTTGTATGTGATGAGTCATTTTACTTTTGCTGCTTTCAAAATTCTCTCCTTGTCCTTCACCTTTAACATTTTGGTTATAACATGTCTCAGTGTAATCTTCTTTGGTTTGATATTGCTTGGAATCTTTTGGGTTTCCCCATATCTGGTTGCCCATATCTCTTTCTAGATTTGGGAAGTTTTCAGATATTGTATCTTCAAATAATCTTTCTGTGCTTTCTCTCTCTTTACTGTTTCTGGGACGCCCACAGTGTGAATGTTTGCTTGATGGCATCCCACAATTCATATAGATTTTCTTCACTCTTTTTTATTATCTTTTCTTTTTCTCCCTCCAATTGGCTCATTTCAAATAATCTATCTTCAAGTTCACTGATCTGTTCTTTTGCATGATCAAGTAGCTCTCTATTGAATTTTTCAGTTCTATTATTGTATTCTTCAGCTCAGAATTTCTATTTGGTTATTTTTTGTTTTCTGTTTCTTTATTAAACTTCTCATTTTGTATCTGTATTGTTCTCCTGATTTCATTTCATTGCCTGTGTTCTCTTGCATTTCATTGAGCTTCTTTAAGATAATTATTTTGAATTCTTTGTCAGGAAATTTGTAGATCTCCAATTCTTTGAGGTCAGTTACTGGAGCTTTATTACTTTCCTTTGGTGGGGTCATGTTTACCTGTTTTTTCATGGTCCATGTAGTTTTGCATTGGCGTCTGTGCATTTGAAGAAGCAAATACTTCTTCCAATCTTTTCAGACTGGTTTCTTCAGGTAAAGACCTTATCCTGTGTTCCTCAGGCTGTTTGGATTCCATCTGGAATTGTAGTTGTTCTAGGTTGAAACTAGTTATGAGTCTGTCACTGGGTCTGCAGTGGGGTCCACAGTTGGCAGGCTTGTTACCAGGGGCTTGGGCAAGCATGGATTCTGTCAGATCCCTGAGTGGATGGGACTTTTTCTAGTACCTTGTTCCATAGGGTGGCACTGGGAAAAGGGTCTACTTCAGAGTCCACAGTTGGATCCTCAGACAGCAGGCCTATTACCAGTTGTGTGACAGGTGTGGCTCCTGCCAGATCCCTGAAGGCTGCATCCTCATCACTGGATGGGTCCCTTGGTGGGCAGGACTGGCACTGGACTGTGACTGAGAGAGAGTGGAACTGAGCCCCAGGGCCATTTTAGGTTCCAAAGTCAAGATTGATATCTGTAAACCTGGCTCTGGAGGCACAAATGGGCATGTCTCCAGCCAGGTCCCTGGGCAGGCTAGACTGGCCCCTGACTATGACTAAAGGTGCTGGAGCCAGATATAGGGCATTTTAAGGATCTCCTGAGGTACAGATAGGAGTGTATCTTATTAGTTCCATGGTCTAGCAATACTGTGTGTAGACTGTGGCTAGGGGGAGCTGGAGCCAAATATAGGGTCCTTTCAGGATCTCCAGGAACACAGATGGGAGTGCCTCCTACTAGATCCCTGAGCTGGCAGGTCTATTGGAAGAATGCAGCTGTGACATATTTGGAGCTAAGTACAGGGCCCTTCAGGATTTCTTGGGATACAGCTGGGCATATATCTTCTATTGGGTCCATGTGCCAGCAGGACTGTTCACAGACTTCAGTGGGGAGAGAATGGAGACTTCGTATAAGGTCCTTTCAGAATCTCTGGGGTTGCAGATGGGAATGTCTGCCACTGGGACCCTGGACCCTCAAGATTCCTGATAGACTTTGTCTGGGAGAGGGCTGGACACGACCATAGGGTCCTTTCAAAATCTCCAGGGACATAGTTAGAAGTGTCTCCCACAGGGACACTGGACCCTCAGGACTGCAGGAAGACTGGCAGGTTGTGGGTGTGAGGAAGCTAGAGCTATGTATGGGGCCATTTCAGGATCTCTAGGCATGCAGATGGGAATGTCTCCTACTGGGTCCCTGTAGCAGCAGGACTGACCACAGACTGTGGCTGGGATGGGCTGGAGCCCAGTTATAGGTCCCTATCAGAATCTATAGTCTGACTGAGTTTGATGGGCTTACTGCTAGGAGATCTTGGACCATAGCCAAGAGGGGCTGGAGCTCATTTACGAGCCACTTCAGGGTCCACACACAGGATGGATGTCTACATGTCTGCTACACAATGCACAAGTGGACAAATCTTTACCTCGGTCCTTTAGGATATAGCCAGGACCATAGTTGGCAAGTCAGCCAGCTGGGTGTGAGCCTGCCTTCTCAAAGTGGCTTTCCTTGGTCTCAGACTGCAGTGGACTTTCACAATCTCCTACTTGGATCCCTAAACTTCCATGAAGTCACTTTTGTCCATAGATGGATTTCAAATTATTGTTGCTGAGGAGGGGGATACACACAAGGACATCTTATTTAGCCATTTTTCATATATATATTTTTTTGTCAAACTAATCTTACTTAAATTTTCTCATGTTTTTAAATTATCACTGTGATTATTTTACATCATTAAATATTCTTCAGTAACATTATTTCACATAATTGTTTCATTTTTCATTGAACAGATGTTCATTATTATGTATTCAATTCATTCAAGCATTATTTATTGAGTGACTCCTATGATTCAGATACTTTTCTAGATATGTAATATAGCAGGGAGCCAGGAATTTTTTAAAAAAACAAAACTGTCTTCATAGAGCATACATAAAAACCTATAAAAAAGTAAATTCATTGTAAGTCAAAAAGTGATGCGTTATGGAGAAAAGTAAACCAGAATAATGAAAATGAGTAGTAAGAGAAAGTGATGGGGAGTTGATATGTTATAGGAAAGACCTCACTGAGAAGATGACACTTATGATAAGATCTAGAGAAAGTGATGGAGTGAGCCAGGTGGATATCTTGGATGATACAATTTCAGGCAAATAGAGATTCTTGAGCTGGAAATGTCCTCAGCAAATTGGCCAAAATCTGTGGCGACACATGAATAAGGGGTAAAGTGATGGAAAATGAGTTCACAGAGGTAGAAGTAGGGTATATTATGTAGGCTCTTGTTAGCATGTTGTTTTTTACTCAGTAGTAAGGTGGATTCCATTGAAGGCAATTAAGCATGGGGGGGGTGACATGGTTTGACCCATTTCAAGAGAACACTCCAGCTGCTAGGTTGAAGGTAAATCTGAGGAAGACAGCATAAAAAGGAGGCCAGTTAGGATAGTACTACAATAACGCAGGTAGGAGATGGTGATAATTTATACAATGGAAGTAGGTAAGGAATAGTCAGATTTTGTACCTATTTTGAAAGTAGACCCAATAAAATATGATGAAGGCTTGAAGAAGGGGTGAAGCATGAGGAAAAATGAAGCAGGACTAGGTCTGGGGAGTGAATGAGTTGGAGTACAGACTATAGCTCTAGAATAACGACACCAAAGAAATAGTAGCTTAACTAATAGGGGGCTTATTTCTATCTCACAAAACATTCCGGGGGAAAGCCGTCCAGGGCTGGCAAGATGGTTCTGCTGCAGGAGTCATGTTGGGACTCAGACTACTTCCAATCTCATTGCTGCACAGTTTTCCAGGGAGTTGTCTTGTTGCTCATGAGTAGAGCTGCCTCACTTCCATATCCCGATTCTAGCCCACAGTAAAGGAAAAAGGAAATTCCAGGACAAACAGCTTTATCTTTGAGGAGATGACCTGGAGGTTGAACACACCACTTCCACTGACACCCATTGGCCCTAATTTTGTCTTATAACAACAGTTAGCCGAAAGCAAAGGTGAGAATATAAATATAGTCCCTAATTGCATGATCAAGTGCTCAGTGAAAAGTCAGAAGTTTCTGTTACAAGAAGGAAGACAGAGAAAATGAACATCAGTAGACAAGTAGTAATGTCTGCCACAGAAGTGAGTATCAGAAGTGATTTGGGACATCTTAAGTTTGGGATGCCTGTTAGCTACCTGGTGGATATATCATATAGACAAGTGAGAGAGAGCTAGGCTGAAGATGTAAAATTGGGAGAAATAAGCTTATAGATGATATTCAAAGTTAGAACACTGAAATTATCTAAAAATAAGTACAGAGAAAAAAGAACTCTGAAGTCTAAGTACCAGGGTACTCCAGTATTCACAGATCAGAAAGATGAGAAGATAAAGAAGACAGAAAGTAAGAAGCCAGTGAAGAAGAAAGAGAATAGAAACATACTCAACAGAAATGCCTTCACTTTTGTCTAGTTGTGTTCAAATCCCCCACTGTCTAAATTGTGGTAGCTTTCTAGTATGTTTTGCCATTCGGTAGAACAAGCTCTCTGATCATGTTTGTATTGCTCAAGAGTGCCTTAGCTGTTCTTGGTCTTTGCATTTCTATATGCAGGAAATTTCTTCAGAATTTGAGAGTTAGCTGAACCTATGTTTTAAGTGGTAAAACTAAGCATGTTCTTTTTACCACATCACAAATGTCACTACCTCCATCCAGTCTTGTTTGCAGCATCCCTGAACAAAATCATTTGTTTCTATAGCACTGCATTACTCTCTTCCAAGGATATTGGTTTCCTCTTCCTTTCCACCCTGGTCTGAATGTCAGCCAGCACAATTATTCCTTTAGAGGATCAAAGATACCAATTATCAGATCAACTAAAGATGTCATATTTCTTCATAACTACTTTAATAACCTTATATCTGCTAAATAAAAAGGAAGGTCAGCCAAAACATTTAAATATAACACTGTTGCCCATAGTAAAGAACTGGAACTGAACAGAGATTATTAATAATAAGCCTCTAAAGACATAATTAATTGCTTAATTTAATGCCCCCATTAATTATCAGACCATAAGCATAGCTGAAATTATAACCTGAGTTTGAATCTCAATGGACAACTTTGCCTTCATCTTATTTCAAGACTCTTAAATTACTGACTTGAGCCTTTCTTGATTGGAACATGGGCAAAATCAAAAGTCAGTTTCTACATGTAGTTTGGTAACAATTTCAAGGGACTATGTAAAACAGCATTTTTGTATTCTTTATTTTGAGATATTTTTTATTCACATGCGGTTGAAAAAATACTACAGAGAGGTCCTGGGCCCTCCCCAGTTTCCTCCAGTGGTAACACCTTGAAAAACTCTAGTACAAAGTCACAACCAGGATAGTGACATTAATATGGTCAAGACTCTATCACCATTATGATCTCTGATATTGTCTTTTTATAGTCACACCTGTCTGCTTCCCACACCCACCTGCCCTGGTCTGAACCCCTGGCAATCACTAATATGTTTTTCATTTCTATATTTTTCTCATTAGGTGAAATTATATAGTATGTAACTATATATGTATATAATACATACATTTTATAACCTTCAGGATTGGCTTTTCTTCACTCAGCATAATTACCTCCAGATTCATCCAAGCTGTTGCATGTAAGGATGGGTCATTACATTTTATTGCTACCAGAGTGGCTGTACCATTTTATATTCTCACCAGCAATGTGTGAGTGATCCAGTTTCTCTCCATATTTGATATTGTCACTATTTTTTTTATTTCAGCCATTTGGGTAGTATGTAGATATATCATTGTGGTTTTAATTTACATTTCCCTAATGATTAATGATGCTAAACATCTTTTCATGTGCTTATTTGTCATCTGTTTATCCCTTTTAGTGAAATGTTTGTTCTTGTCTTTTGCTCATTTACTAATTGGATTGTTTTTATTTGTTTGTTTGCTTTACTGTTGAGTTTTGAGAGTTTTTTACATGTTTTAGATAAAACTGTGTTGAACATATGGTTTGCAAACATTGTCATCTAATCTGTAGCTTGTCATTTCATCCTCTTCAAGGGATCTTTCACAGAGCCAACATATTTATTTTTGATGAGGTCTGTAATGTCTTTTTAAATGAAGAACATGACAAGCTTCTATGCCTTGGAGATTTCCTGCAGTATTCGTGTTTATCAGGTTCTTTGAGGTTCAGAAGTATTTTTATGTTGGTATCATTTTGGTTCCTGTGGTTTATCCTTAAGAAAAGTCTCCTGCAACTGTTGGATATAAACTTGAGTATACTGAATTAATCCTTTACAATGTTTGACCATATAAGCCGATAAAAGAGCCAGATCATGGATAGGAGATAAGATTCCCACATGGATGGGGCATCTGCTGATCAGCTTTTCCATTTTCCATTGTGCACTGTCATGGCCTACGTAATGCACTTGAGTCTGACAAAATTGGAGTTGACTTCTAAGGTTTGGCAGAAACGTAAGAGGGCACATCTCTAAACCCTTAAGAAATTACTCTCCACAAATACTGTTGATTTCCCACTTGTTTATAAACAGATAGTATGAGTCTAGGTGTATGGATATGCTAAAGAATGCTGACCAGAGGGGCTGGCCCCGTGGCTGAGTGGTTAAGTTTGCGCGCTCCGCTGCAGGCGGCCCAGTGTTTCGTTGGTTCGAATCCTGGGTGTGGACACGGCACTGCTCATCGGGCCACACTGAGGCAGCGTCCCGCATGCCACAACTAGAAGGACCCACAACAAAGAATATGCAACTATGTACCGGGGGTCTTTGGGGAGAAAAAGGAAAAAAAAAAATCTTAAAAAAAAAAAAAAAGAATGCTGACCAGAATTGGCAACTTAATTTGTGGGTCCAGTGCAAATGAAAATGTGGGGTTCCTTGTTCAAAAATTATTAAGAAATTCAAGATGGTGACAGCAGCTGGAAATCAAGCAGCAAGGCCATTCTCAGCGTGAGGACTTGAGTCAATATACGGATCGCCTTCTCATGAAGCTGGCCCTAATGCTAAGCACAGATCCGATACTGCAAAATAAGCATCTCTCGTGGAGATTGATGATAGGATGATACGAAGGTTGGCAGAACAGGAAAGCAAAGTACAAACCTATCACTGTCTCTTAAGTCTTGTACAGAGCAGTATCCTAATCCATTTGCCTATCTGACAGGCAGAAAGGAGCAGTGCTGGGGATAACAAATCCTTTCTGAGGTGTAAAGATATGATGGCCACAGTTTTTTCAGTGAGTGTGGGGCTAGTTTTCATAAAGACCTAGACCATTCAATTGATATTTTTAAGGGTTTGTGTGTGCCTCCTGTATCTGGGCCGTCTTTGTCTTAGAGACTATGTGGGATGTACTTAAGGTCTAACATACCAGTAGGGGAAGTATCAGAAAGTAGGTAATCGATCTGTGCCATCAAATGGCTCGGGATTTTTCTCCTTCTGAGATTTCCAGAAAGAAACCATCCTGTTCACATTTAAAGGCAACCCGTATACATAACAAATCTCATCCCCCTAGATTAATGGGACAAGAAAGGCATTCTGACTACTTGAGTGGCTTAAGAAAACCAAAAAAGGATGTGATAAAAGTGAAGTTTGATGAGTGATTGAAATTGCTCCCATTGAGACAGTATGATTACCCCAAGGAAGAGGTGACAGAATGGTGGTATGATTAGTCATCAAATTATTGCTCATTTATCCACTAGGAAAGGGATCCTTTGTCCCTATAATTGCACACATTTTATTTTCCCTTTAGAAGATAGTGGTAATTGTGAACACAAAAGATATGCTACTTATTTGGACAACCCTCATTTAGGAAAAGGGCATCAGCCCATTTTCTTTTTCCATGTTATTAAGCCAATGCTGGGGTAATTAATTTTCCACTGGTCCTTTTCCTTACAATATTGTCAGGTGCCCTTAACTATTTTTCACTTAGATATGGGATGACTTTCATTTTCATGAACTATCTACTTGTTTAATTTGGAGGACCATTTGTTTTGCCTGGACTTTTCCCTTTCTTTGATCAAGTTTATCCTCAAATGTTCCACTAACTCCTGCAACTTACTCAAGGAAGCGGAAGGCTAGGAGATGTTCTGGTTTTTAACTATACCATTTATCAAAAGTTCTTGAACATCTGTGCAGAAATTGGAGAAGGCAGTGGGAATGTCCTTTCCCTCTTCTAGTCCTGAATATTATTTGCAAGTTTGAGACAGACCAGATTGCCCCAAAATCAAGAACCAATTCTGGGTTTTTTTGTTTATAAGATTAGATTTTCTACCAATCAATATTAGCAGTTATGACTTTGGGGATCACAGCAAGGATATATGTTTCAATTCCCTTATGTATACATATATACTTTTCAGGTAATGCAAGGTCAAGTTGGATTAAATCTTCTTTAGGTATGTCTAATTAGCTTTGGCTATCCAAGTATTAGCCCCATGGGCTGATTTCAATTGGTTCCACCTGGTGCCTTTGAGACCAGAGTAGTTATAACGGAAATCAGCAATAGCAGCCATCTTGGAAATGTACAGCCTTAAGCTTGCAAATCTTGCAAGTCCTGCTGGGAATGCAGCAGTTGGATCTCAATAGACAAATATGAGATAGGAGATCCGGGGCAGCCCTTGCAAATAACATATGACTGGATTCTTTTAAATTTTAACTTGAAAATCTCTAATTTAGTTTAAGTAGATAGCAAATTAAAACCAGTAAGTTAAAGTTAAATTTGATATTGAATTTGATGATTGTGATGTTACCTTCAATGGTATAAAATCTATGTTTTACTAACATCATTTCCCGCATATGCTTTTCAAAATTAATGTGGTAATAGTGGCAGTCATGATGATAATTTGTAGAATAAAATAAGCATTTCAGAGTCTTTCAGATAGATATCATTCTAGGATTAGTTGACAAACATGGATCCATTAGATAGTTGACAATGTTAACAAATGAATAGTATAAAATCATCATAACAAAATCTCATGGAAATCAAATTTGAAGTCATATTTGTAAATAGCAAAAGCATATTTGTTTGCCTGAGATAAAAATTAGACAAATGCTTTATGGAAAAAATAATAAAACTTTATTAATAAATTGAATAAAACTAACTAGGTGGTGATCTATAGAAAGACATGCTATGTTATACATGAAAATTATCTCCATAGAGTTCTGTGTCTTCAGCAGAACTATATGAAAAAAAAAACCCATGAAATGATTTTCATTCAACTTAATCATATTATTTGTAAGTGAATATGTAAATTCAAAGGGCCAAAAATATGCTACCCTAGACAAGAACAATGACTAGGACTTGCCTTGCCAAACATGATGACATATTCTAATGTTATAATAAACTATAATAATCAAGGCAGTAGAAGAGATAAATAGACCAATGTACCAGAATATAGTGCCAAAGCACACATCATAAGTGAGAAGGGTGTTACTTACAGATCATATCATGGTTCCAGGACAACTGATTATCCATGAAAGAAAAAATCAGTTCCAGTTCCATGTTTGTTTTAAATATATAAAGCAAAACTTTTAAATTTTTATCTGGGAATATAGGAAACATTATAGAAGAATATTATGACTGGAATAATGATGAAAAGTGATTCTACCTATCCAATAAAGGTAGATGGTAGATACTCTGACTCAAATATAGGACATCGCAGATTTTGCTTTAAATACTCATCCCCAAAATTTTACAAATGCTATAAAAGAAGAGCATGGGCTTTGCAAACACACACTTGCTTCTGAAATTTGCAATAAGAGACACAAAGATCTTATATATTCCTAATGCCCCTGATCCCAAGTATGTCTTGATTTTGAAAACTCCACCAAGTCCCTTTTTTACTAGGCAGATGAGGATGGAGGAGATTACCTGATGGAGGAATATTTAAGCATTCTAATCCTGACCAACAGACTTTCCTAAGCAATTTCTACATAAGAATAGTGGCTAAAAATGTCTCTAAACCTGGTATATGTGAAGGCTCAGGGATGTCACAGAGGAAAACAACAGTAAACTCATCACTGGTTTGGTGGTACTTTGAATCCTGGTCTTTTCCCCTCATTGGCCTGATCCTATTCACTTTTCAGAGTCCCTGAACAGCTGCTCCCTGCATTCTGTCCAGATTTTATAGCTGCTTTTAGTGAAAGAGAGAGGATGGAGTGCACTTACTCTGTCTTACCTGGAATGAGAGCTCCCTTTATATTTTTTATGGCTTTGATAATTGGAATTTTGTTTCAATGTTTTCTGAAGCATAGGAAAGCAATTAGTTTTTTGTGTATTGAACATATTTCCAGCAACTTGCTAAACTGCCTTATTCATTCTAATATTTGTAAAACATTTGGCGTTTTCTGTGTATATAATCATACTTCCTAGAACAATGGCAGTTTGGTTTCATCCTTTCTAATCTTTATATCTCATTTTCTTTTACTTGTTTTATTGTAATATCAAGGTCTACAGAACAAGGTTGAAACAGCGATGGTAGGCATTGCTGTCTTATACCTGATTTGAAAATGAATGCCTATAATATTTCACCTTTAAGGGTAATATTTGCTGTACTCTCTCCTATTTCTGGTTTGCTGAAAGGTTTTGTGTGTGTGTGTCCTGAATGGGCTTTGAATTTAACCAAATGAGTTTTCTGCATCAGTGGAGACCATGACTTGTTTTTTTCCAGATTCAATCAATTAACATGGTAATGTGGTAAATTCAATATTAGCTTTCTAATATTCAAACCAACCTAGAATTCCTGGAATATAAACGTTTTGACATGACTTACTATATTTTCATATGTATTACTTGGATTCAGGCAATATTTTGTTTAGGATTTTTCATCTGGGTTCATGGGTAGATTGGCCCATAGTTTAATTTTATTTTATAGTCCCTGTCTAATTTTTGTATCACAATTATCTTAGTACCATAAGATGAACTGAGGAATGTTCTCTCATTTTCTATTGTTTAGACACTTTTGTTTGAGACTGAAATAATCTCTTCATTTAATGTATGGTACTTACTGTCAAAACCACTTGAATCTAGGTTTACTTTGTGGGAAAGATTGATAACTAATGATTCATTTTTAAATGTGCTGGTATTATTCAGGCTTTCTATTTATCCTTGAACCAATTTGTAAGGCTATTTTCCAGATGTTTCTAAGAAGTTTCCAATTGTAAGAGCATAAAGTCACCTATCTATTCTAGTCTTTTAGTTGTTATTTGTGAAATTTTACCATGCATACTTAAATTTATAAATTTCCAATTAAATTAATGCTTTATATCTTTCTCTTAGAAAATAAAAGGAGCTTAGCGTATTTCAATTCAGATCTGCCCAGTCCTAGGAGGTTGTCTAGAGACAGCAGTAGACTTTTCCGTATGTTCACCAGTTTCCTTACTCACTCTTGCACCCCAAAGCATCCTGTCAGTTAGGAATTGCTTTTGGCTACTAGCAACAGTGACCCAACTACAGTGACTTAAACAAATCAGGAGTTTATTTTATCCTGTCAAAGAAATTGGAGGTAGGTAGTCCAGAGACGTGCCTGTGGTTCCACAAAGTCATTAGAGATTGTTAAGGAAAAATCGCACTGGACAAGATGAGAAGACAGAACTTGATTTATTCCCATACTCTTGCCAGCAATAGAGGAAAGAACACAGACAAGGTCTGGATTCCTAGCTCGGCTGAAACAAAGGGCAGGAGAGTGTTTTAACAGCTGGAGTCGGGGGTTCATAGGCCATCTGTGTTTGCTAATTAGCTTTACCCAAAGGAAAAGTAACTTTTGTCTCTCCTGCTGGCTGGAGGTGGTTTTACAACTTGGAGCAAAGTGTCCACTGAAGTTAGGCTCCTGCCCTTCAACAGAGACTGGGAGATAAGGCTCTATCTTCCTTTGATGATTACATTTCAAAGAGATGCTTCCCAGGTCTTTGAGAAAGAGGTCTCCTCCTTCTTAAGACTGCAAAGAGGCTTTTAAGGCAATTCATATACATTTCAAAGGGGTAGAGAAAGAATTTGCAATTATAAGTTTTTTAAAGTAAATGCACTAAGAAAAAGGGAGGTCAGAGATTTATGGTCAGGAAGAAAACTGTCTAAAGTTTAGTCATTCTGAGGGGAACATTAAGGCCATTTTGGTCAGGATCCAGAACTTTCTATCTTTTTGTCAACTTACCTTTAGTGCATTGCTTCTAATTTCAAAGGCACAATGCGGCTGCAGGAGTCCAGCCACAACACTTGTATTCAGGTTGGAAAGAAAGGGGTGAAAGGCAAAATGATAGTCTTCATGTTTGAGTCAGCCATTAAAGAGAATTACTAAAAGCCCTACCCAGCAATTTCTGTTTATATTTCCTTGTCCATTTTCACCTGCAAAGGGGGCTGGAAAATGTATAATTTTAATTATGAATAAAATCAACTCAGAGTAAAATAAGAATTCTGTTTTAAGGAAAGAGGTGAAATGGGATATTTTATAGCCAAACAGTCTCTGTGACAGCCCCTATTTAACTACCCACGTCTTACGCGTCCTTCCATTCATAAATGTACTTATTTCCCTGCCAAAATATAACAATCTGGTTTCTGCATCTGGTAACTGCATCTAGCTCAGTGCCCAGGTAATGTGCAGCCCTCTCCATCAGGTCCACATACAACTTCTATGGTCTGGTTAATTATAAATTAAAGATAATATAAAAGGGAAACAGCTAACTTAAGAGGGAAAAAGTATAAGAAGAAAGTAAGTAGTTGCAATAAAACTTCCCATTTGAAAAGAGAAGAAATGGGAACCATACAACCATCACTGAGCCAGAACAATTAACCTATCCTGTTTGGAAGGAATAGTGAGAATTCCTTTTCCTGGCAATAGAGTGCATTCTATGATTCACTCATCTGGTGACCCCCTGGTTCTGCCTTCCATTTCCTTCCTTCCACGGCCTCTGGCTCTTCAGTCTGAGAGGTACATCTGTCCATTGTCTCTTATGGTCACAAGGAGGGCATTGGCGAGCTTGTCCTTCCCGGAGGCCCTGCAGCTTCAGCATCTTCATTCCTATTGGTGGAGATTTTGAGGTCGGACATTGCTGTGGTAATTTGACTGTTAGAGGCTATTATAAGCCTGGCTTAGAGGTTCTTTAGAAATATTATTTTCTGAAAACTAGGTAGGTTCTCAGTGTATTTGCTTCTGGTCAGGCCCATTCCCGTGTAAATATAGCCAGTTGCCTTGACTAAACATTGTTTTTAAAGCTAAGAACTCATCTTGAACTTTCTGGCCTCTAGGCTTTGCCCATTGCCCTAGCTCCTAAATTAATGGTGGCTATTTTGAGACTGCTTGAAATAAAAGTCGACGTAGGAAAGCAATACTGTTAATTATTGCCCCTATGAGGTATGTGGTTATGCTCTCAGAAATTTCACCTTTATTTCAGTAGACTCTGAAGTATTTATATTTTTAAATTATTCCTATTAAATTGTCAACGTCTTTGAGAAATGTTACGGATCCCAAGGTACTTCGTTTGTGAAATGCAAATAATGCCAAAATGTAGCCTAGCATGGCTGTATTTTGTATGCTTTGAGATGACACACAAACAAAAGACATTATTTGTTCTAAGATACTGGACGGCTGAGAGAGCAATGATGAGAGAAAGAAGAACTACAAACAATTTCGATTTCTAAAAACAATAAAAGTCTCTTTTAGAAATTTCTCTTTTATCTGTAGTCTTCTAGGTAATAAGTAAAAAGCATAAACTTGAGTTTAGATGGCTTATAAAAGTTATTTCTAATATAATCGTGATGATGACAATGATGAATAGCCAAGTCTCATGGCTGGGCACTATGCTAAAATCCTTACATAGAATCTGTCACTTAATTCTCATGACAGTAGCTGTCTCATGTTTTGGAAGGTACCTACTAGGACCTCTGATGTGGTTCAGGAAAGAAACAGTTTTTTCTTTTTTGTTGAGGAAGATTGTCACTGAGCTAATATCCGTTGCCAATCGTCGTCATCTTTTTTTTTTTTTTTAAAGATTGGCACCTGTTGCCAATCTTCTTTTTTTTTTCCTACGTTTTTCTCCCCCAATCCCTGCAGTACATAGTTGTATATTTTAGTTGTGGGTCCTTCCAGTTGTGGCACGTGGGACTCTGCCCCAACATGGCCCAACGAGGGGTGCCATGTCCTTGTCCAGGATCCGAACCAGCAAAACCCTGGGCTGCCGAAGTGCAGGGTGCGAACTTAACTACTCAGCCACGGGGCTGGCCCCATCAATCTTCTTCCTTTTGCCCAAGGAAGACTGTCACTGAGCTAACATCTGTGCCAGTCTTCCTCCATTTTTTGTACGTGGGACCCCCACCACAGCATGGCTTGATAAGCGTTATGTAGGTCCATGCCTGGGATCTGAACCTTGAACCCCAGGCTGCCAAAGTGAAGGAGTGTGCGAATTTAACTACTACGTCACTGGTCTGGCCACAAAACACTTGCAAATTCTTTAATTTCAGTACAATTCCTATGCATTTACATGAAAGCCAAATATATAGTAAAGAAATACAAGGCATGAAATTATACAGTTGACACATCCTGAAATATTTATTATCCATGTCAATTCTTTGTTGTTATTTTAATTTTAGGCATCTATGCAGCACTTTGAGACCTCATGATTCTCTAAGGGCTTTTTATTAAAATCCGTCTACTGTTGATCCTTTTATAATGGACAACACTGCCTGCTCCAGCTGTCACTGTAGCAACAAGATGTGTATTAACCATGACTTTCAAGCCAGAAAATTTCACATTTGTTTTGACAGCCTACAGTGAATTCTCTACCAAAAGCAATTTCTTGTGAGAATATTATGAACAAGTCCTTGCAAAGTGGAAAGCTTTGGGACATTTTGATGTGAGAGCTTGCCTTCACTGTATGGAATAGCATTGCATTATTGGCCAAGGCTGTTGTCTAGCAGATAACCCATTTTATAAATCCAGTTAGTTTTCAGGATGGTAGGTTTCACTTTAAAAATATCTTTTTGAGGTTGAGACAGTAAAAATGTTGCAGAAAAGACAAACAGAATTTTGTCACTTGTAAAGCATAACCGGTGTCAATGATTTCCTTGTCACAGGATTTTTTGTCACAGCAAGTAAAGACTGGTGAAAGAGGCATACATTACCCTCTTTATATAGAGAAGTACAGCATGATGATGCCAAAAGTAGAAAGCACATAAAAGAAAAAGTGAAAATACTTGACTACATAAAAAGTAAGAGTCCTGTGAGTATGTGTGGGTGTGGGTGCATGTGTGTATATGTGTGAGAGAGAAATGGAGAGAAATACAAACAAACAGGAGAAAATACTTGCAACATTTTGCATAAATGAAATGTCTCATATCCCTTAATATCAGGTAATTTATATTGTGTGCCAAATATTTGGCTAAATACTCTTTCTACATTATTTTATTGAATCTTCACAACAGCTCTGTGAAGCAGGTGTTACAAGTTGCATTGTGTCTACCCAAACTCCTGACCCCTGGTATGTCAGAATGTGAACTTATTTAGAAATAGGGTTATTGCAGATGTCATTAGTTAAGAGTTAAGATTAGCTAAGATGAGGGGCTGGCCCCGTGGCCGAGTGGTTAAGTTCGCGCGCTCCACTGCAGGCGGCCCAGTGTTTCGTTGGTTCGAATCCTGGGCGCGGACATGGCACTGCTCATCAGACCACGCTGAGGCAGCGTCCCACATGCCACAACTAGAAGAACCCACAACGAAGAATACACAACTATGTACCGGGGGGGCTTTGGGGAGAAAAAGGAAAAAATAAGATTAGCTAAGATGAGATCATACTGGAGTAGGGTGGGCTCCTAATCCAATATGACTATGTCCTTATAAAAAGGGGAAACTTGGATACAGAGATAGAGAGCCAGGGAGAATGCCACATGAAAATTGGAGTTATGTTGCCACAGGCCAAGGAACGCCAAAGATTGCCGGAAAACCACCTGAAGCTAGGCTAGAAATATGGAACAGATTCTTCCTCACAGCCTTCAGAAGGAATCAAGCCTGCTGACATCTTGATTTTGGACTTCTAGCCTCAGAACTGGGAGATAATATGTTTCTGTTGTTTAAGGCACCCACTTTGCAATACTTTGTTACAGCAGCCCTAGTGGACTAACAGAGGAGGTGTTATTGTTATTTTCATTTTGTAGATGTGAAGACACACGCTCAGAATGCTTAAATGATTGTTTTATGGTCCTACAATTAGTATGTGATTAAGTGGGTATTAGAACTAGGCCCTTCTAATGCTAATCCAGCTGTTTTATACAATTTTAGAATAAGGAAAAGAATATTCCAGGAAAAATTAGTGAAAAATATGGAGACAAGGAAAGCAAGGCATTTTGTGGAACTGGAGGATAATTCCATTGATAGACAGATTAATGTCAAGGGGTTTGGGAAGTGAGTGGAGAAGGGGAGAGAGCAATGGGTCTGCCTGAGATGACTGTTTTATGCAATGTTCACGGTTGGATTAGCCACCATTTTTTGCATGGCTGGCAATGATTTTCTTGATATTGCTTTATGTTCTGAGGAGGACTTCCAAAGGGATTTTCTTGCTGCCACATTTAACAAGTGATCTAGGTGCTGTAAGGGCCTTGTTCAGACAGCTCCTTGGCCAGTGACCTCTTGTTTATGCAGCAGGTAATCTCGTTGTTCCACGGTGCAGATATCAAATGGAGAATGAGCCCAAATATTCGTTCACAATTCCTAGCCTTTGGACTCTTTATAGAAACTCTCTTGTCATTTCTTTTTCTGCTTTCCGTATGATGTTCCTGATTTCTAGGCATAGACATCACTCTGGCTTTCAAACTTCAGTACCTGCCTAATTAATCCACCATTAATAAATTTCCACTATTTTTTTTCCCGTGTGGCCTTTATACACTCAGTCTATAAGACACAGCATATCAGTATTTGCCTTAGGATTTTTTCAGCCTGTCTCAAACACAAATTTTTATGATTTTACATGCCTTAAAGTCAATTACCCAAGTAGATTTTCTCTTTGAACACCATGCTAAATGTAGCACAATGTTCCATTTCTGATGTAAGCATCTCCTTGTATATTTCTCCATTTTTTATAAATCACAATGTGTATTTTATGTGTACACTATGTACCTAATAGAGTGGAGTGACAACAAGAAGAACCTAAAATCATTCTTTATACATAAGCAAAAACAAATATTAGGTTGTAGCTAAATTATTTATGGAAAAAAGCATTAAAAGGTAACCAAAGGAAGTCACTAATCTTTCAAGTAAAAAATACCTGGGAGATAATCATTGGTTTTAGAAATTTACTTAATTGCCAAAACATTTAAAATATCTAAATGACTGTTTCGACACAATTTGTGGTCGTGGAATCTTTGTTCCGACAAACTTTAAGTTATTCAGAAGGTAGTTTATTTAAGGTGCATGTCAACTTACTGCAAGCAATATTTATTCACTCAATTCAGCAAATAAAAGCTAGTCCTACTGTGCTAAGCTCAAGGATATAGCAAGAAAAACAAATCTAACCTATACAGATTTTACCGTTTACTCAGGGAGCAGCTAACAAAGAAGCTAATAAATAAGATTATTACAGATTGACAAATTGTGATAAGTACTCTGCTGAAAATGAATAGAATGATAAAATAGCATACAACTGGTGGATGTCTCTTTAGTTGCATGATCAGGGACTTGAAGGATAAAACTGGCCCAGCAATTCAAAGAGTTAGAAGAAAAGAATATGTACTAGTTTTCTTTGCTGCTTAACACACTAGCACAAACTTTGTGGCTCAAGAAAACACCAGTGTATTAGCTCACAGTTCTGTTGGTGAATGTCCAGCAGACTCAACCGGGTTCTCAGCTTAGGTATCACAAGTTCCAAATTAAGGAGTTGGCCGACTGGGCTTTTATCTGGAGACATGCAGGAAGAATTTGCTTCAAGTTCATTCAGGTTGCTGACAGAATACAGTTCATTCTGACTCTAGGTTTGAGGTCCCTGGTTCCTTGCTGGAACAGCCCTCAGTTATACATAGCTTCCAGAAGCCCCCGCATTCCCTGTGATGTGGCCATTTCCATCTCAATCCATCAACGGTGCATTGAATCCTACTAAGGATTATCTTACTTCTTCTGGCTTTCTTTCCCACCACTATTCAGAGAAAGTTCTCTGCTTTTACAAGCTCATGTGAGTAGAATAGACACATCTGGATAATCTCTCTTTTTTAAGGTCAACTGTGCCATATAGCATAACACAATCCTGGGAGTGATACCACATTCATTGGTTCTGTGAATTTGGAGGCTTGAAATCTTTGTGGGCATTTTTTGAATTACACCTACTATGGAATTCTAATGGACACACCTAAAAACCTAGTTTGGTTTGTTGTTATCTTTGCTTACTTTTATCCTTTGCAATTCTGGACAAAGAGAAGTGCTGTATGTTTCTGAAGCCATGATGTCAAAAAAGAAGGAATGGGGAAAATTATTAGGAGAGAAAGCAGCTGTCAATAGTGACATCTAAGAATGTGTGGTGCAAGCTGATCAGAGTCCTAAACACTACGTCCACGAATGGGTTAATAGTTGGCATTTCTAAGATCATATCTATGCTGTCACAAAGTTCTGATCTGGTTTCATTTTATTCCAACCTGCTCAAATCCATTGGCAAAACTACTAAGCTCTCCTCCAAGAAAAGCAAAAGAGAATTTGGCACTGTAGATATTACAGAGAATGAAACTACTGTTAGGTGTTACACAATGTGTAAAACTGAAGAAAACTCGCTAGTTATAGAAGAAGAAATTTAGACCTCCTGGGTGGCTGAGTTGAATTTTCTTTGTACATCACATGAAAATCAAAATTTTCAACACATTCTACTTTGGATGTCTTGTTTGGTTGCCTACTTTCCTATCTGTAGAAGAGAATTATGCCTATGTCATAGGACTCTAATCCCTAACCCATAAGACAGGGGTTAATATATGTGCATACACCTTGCATAATGCCTGATATGTAGATTGTAATCCAAACGCAAATCCAAAAAATCCTTTCTTCTTTCCCTTTCCATGAACTCAAATCCTTTTTAACTATAGCAGAGTAGAAAAAACCTACTATTCCTTGTCCCTCTTTGTAAGACATTGTGTAAAACTGCGTGACTTTACCGTCAAAATTTATTTAAAGGTAGGACTTGACATTTACAGGTTGTGTTATAGCTTGCTGTGCTGTGCTTTCTAATGAAAGCATTCCAGATTACAGTCTATAATGTATTTAAACCTCCAATACCAAAAAAAAAAAAAAAAAGAAATACAGTGGAGAAAACTCATCATAAAACCAATTCTCTCAATGCTGAGCGGCAGCTAGAGTGACAATTTATGTAGTGTACAGTGGAAAATGGGAAAAGCTAGTTTGTACATTCGTTGTCTGGGCCTAATGCTCAAATATTGGCCATGAAATAGTTAAAAGGCACCTAAAAGCCAGGAGACATGTTTAATTGTTCCACAGGAAGTGTCAATGTGTATAGTTTCTACCTTGAATTTAAGGAGGAAGTGGCTCTTCTCAGAAGCACATAGATAATGCCACTTTCTGATCACTGCAATTCAGCTGGGAACCTTAACAGCTGGCTTCAGAAAACAAACCTCAGAGCAGGAACTCCAACCTCAGCGTCTTCCTCAGCATATTATAAAGCATTCCAGAATGCTGCTCTTAACATATAGCCATCGTTCCTGCCATGAAACAGATGCTATATGAAGTGAAAGCTAATGTAAAACATGGAAATAATTATGTCTATTTTAATTTTCATCAAATGTTTTTATTTACTCCTAAAACTCTCCCACTTTTTCTCTCAAATGGGGACAGCCCATGTCACAGCCTATAAAATTTGGAAATTGCCTGGTTAGAGAATGGAGACAAGAAACAGAAAATTTTGGAATTGATAGATCTATTATTTTAATATGCTAAAGCAAAATTGCAATTATTCTCAGATTTCCCTAACTGAGATCACCCTAACTATCCCTGGATTCTGAAGAAATAGGAAGGAGTGGAACAAGATTTGGCTCATAACACAGATAAGAAAATACTATGATGAGTCTATTTTAAAAAAGACTTAATCCCAGGTAATGCATATTTTTGAAAGCCACAATTGAAGGTAAAGTTCCTCAAAAATGATGAGGACACTATTAAAATGCAAACTGGAAGCAATTCCAGAGATGATTAAATCTGTACATTAGTCATAATATCCCTAACACCCAGAAGCAAATTAGCATGAGTAAGCACGAAATGCAAATAGCCTAAGAAACAGAACAGCCTAAGCAGAAACTGAAACAATTGAAACCCCATCTCACCAAAGCAGAGACAGTTCTCCAGTTACATTTGACCTTGGATCCTGAATGAAGAATTGTTGGAGTGCCTACAAGTTAAAATATAGCCAAAGTCCCTACAATTGCCTAACAATTGCTACTTGATAGCTCACCTCCCCCTCACCTCCTCCCACACTGACCTTTCTATTTTTATCTTCTACACTTTTCTCTCATACACTCTTGCCTGAGGAGTTCTCACCCTCAGATGTTGCCTCCTTTGTTTTTCTCCATAGCACTGTTTACAATCTGATAGAGTATCTATTTAATTCTGCATTTGTTGACTATTCATCCAACAGAATATTAATTCCATGAGAGCTTGGGTTTGTTTTGTTTATGTTTGCTTATTTGTTTGTTTGTGAGGAAGATTGGCCCTGAGCTAATATAAGTGCCAACCTTCATCTATGTTATGTGGGAAGCCGCCACAACATGGCTTGATGAGTGCTGCTGGGTCTGCACGGGGATCCAAACCTGTGAACCCCAGGTCACCAAAGCAGAGTGCACGAATTTAGCTACTTTGCCCCAAGACCAGCCCCAAAAGAGCTGGGGTTTTTAATCCTAGTCTGCAGCACCTAGAACAGCACCTCACAAATAGTGGGACTTCAATAATTATTTATTGCTTGAATTAATCTTAAAGTTGGTGACCATCCAATCATTCTAAATTAACCCTTCTTTCTCTCCTGATGCAGTAAACAGCAGCCCCAGAAATTCTTCTAGAAAGAAAGCTAAACTGTCTGACTCTCAACTAACTATAGAATCAAGATTGTGTTTTCCTCCACAAGCAAACCACTTCCTTACATGACACTCTCTTAGCCAGCACTGTTGCTCCCTGAGTGTCTTTCTGTTACCAGCACATTGGGTTCTTGTTGTCACCCAGGCAGGAAATCAAGAGAGACAACAAATGGGAGTAGAAAATAAAAAGTTTATTAGCTTGTGCACAGGAGAGGCACAAGGGAGCCAGTGAGGAAAGGAAAGGGGCAGGTGACCGGCTCGTTGGGAATAGGATTGTGGGGCTTTTATTAGGCAAAGGTTGTGAAGGAGTGACTTGTCATGGCAAGTAGAGGTGTGTTGTGCTTATACCTGCTTCACATAGCATGCTACTACATGCAATGCATGTATCATGCTGGCTCTCCACTCCTGGGTGTGATTTGTACTATGCTAATGGGGCTAGGGTCACATTCAATAGACTCCTGGGTGCTCGGACTCATGCCTGGGAAAGTACGCAAGCCTGGGAAAGTACCAAGGCTACAGAATGTGGATCTTGGTGGTCTCTCTGTGATTCTCCTGGTTTGCAGATTGGTTAGGGGCCTTATCTTATTGGGCCGGGGCCTTGCAGATGGCCTTGTCTCATTAGACAGGTCCCTGTCTCATTTCCAGGTAAATTCCTATCCCATAGCCATATTCTAATAGATTTTTAAATAAAAACTCTATATTTACATATTTACTTCTGAAATAGAACAGCATTGTTGTATTACCTTTGGGTTATCTTTCTTAACAACATTATTCTTGTTTTTGTTTTTAATTTTTAAGAGTTATATATAGAAATTATCATACATAGTTTTTATATTTATAAATTTCTGGTTGTAAATAAGCCTCTGTGGAAACATCATGGAATTTGTATGTGCGTGTGTATATGACCAAGTGATAAAAAAGAATGAAATTTATTTTTCTTTCCGTAGCTTTAAACTAATCGTTTGTTTGTTTCAGTCTTCTCTTGCAATCTTGCAATACATCAGCCTGGCTGACTACGGGTCACTCACAGGTCCTATGCCACATTTGCCTTAAAGTTGGTTATTGTGAAGGTGGCTCAGGATACCAGGTTTTATCTGCAAATTCTAAAGCGTTCGGTGCTTTATTGAGCCCTTTAGGGTTATGGGAAATAGGAAATCCCAGGTTACGTGATGAAAGAAGTAGAGAATATGGATGGAATTGGATGTTACATCATAGCTCCACAACTGCTCTGACTCTGAAATTCTGAAATATAATTAATGGAACAATAATTTAGTATTATTTGAGACTTAACTTAGTTTCAAAGACTAGATTTGCTTCCTGGTTGTTTTTCCTATGGAAAGAATCTGAGACAGAGCACTCAAAGTTGAGCAGTGTTTCATGCCACACCTATTCAGGATGCTTAGGCTCCCTCATCAGAGGTAGATCGTTGCATTTACCTCAGATTCACATCATTAGTTCAGTGACCCAAGGCCAGAGTAGCTATACTGATTTCTTCAAGTATCCATGGCTGAACTATTGCAATATAATACAAAAATTACTGCTTATGGTCCCTTTTCTCAGAAGTAGCTTACAGGCACTTCCTGATCTCTCCTTCAGTCCAAGACAATCTTCAGTAACTTTTGGATGAGTAAGTGCAGGAACAGAAGTAGAGTAAATGTGACTGTCAGGCACTTGTGAATGAGCGACGTGAGGAAAGAGGACCCACCATGAAGGTGCTAAATTGCCAAGGCAGCATTCTGTAGAAAGTTCTCAGCTGATTTGTTTGCAGAGAGAACCACGGTAATGGTCCTATAGTTAGTAGAGGGTCTATTTGGGCTATCTTTTCATCTAGAACATTATGGGGGCTATTGTTGGCCTCATGGTACTATCAAGAATGAAAAAAAGGGAGAGAGGGATTGATTTAGAATGATTGATCCCATACTTGGCTGTGATTCATTCATACAATAAATATCTATTGAGGGCCTAGTATTTGCTTAGGTGGGGACAAATGTTTCCAGTAATCACATTTGATAATGGAAAATTACTTCCTGGCCTAGAGCTGTGATTTTTCAACATTTGTGGCTCCTAAATCTGGGGAAAGGTGGGGGAAATCTCCCTTTCTGAAAAAATGGCTTATCACGAAATTTTTCTGTATGAAAAACGGGCATATTAACAAAAAGCATCCCTCCTAAGACCTGAGAGAAGAGAAATAGTCATGTCCCTAATTCCTGGAAGAAACATATCACTATTGATACAAACCTATACACCTTTCTTTCTTCAAGGCCAGTATAGTGCAGCTGAGGATCCCTTGCCAGGTTCTGGGGTAAATGGAAATATACCCAACAGTATGCATATAGATGTTGCTATGAATCTGCTGAATTGTAGCCTATAATTCAGCATTTTATGTATAGCAATCAATAATGGGAAAGTCTAGACCAGCCTTTGAACTACCCTTAAGAGAAGAAGACACTTGCCATTATCCCTTCCATGGTTGAGTTATTGAAATAGGAAAAGTGGCCACTCCTACTTCTATGCCAAATTAGATAAAATTGATCAAGTTTGCCTATGCCACAGTTATGCTGGAGTTACACAGCTAATCATAAATAAACTCATATGAAACACAGCCAATAAAATAAGCACTAGCCAAAGGTTTAAAAACCCATAAGAAAATAGGTTTAAATTTGGCAAGCGGCTAGGAGCCCCCAAAATCATCCTCTCCCAATGTCTCACAAAAATCATCAAAAAGCACATAATAAAAGAGAAAATACAAAACACCAATAGATGAAAGGATACCAGAGCTAGCATGGTAGAATCTTGGAGTAATTGCAGGAAATATATAAGATAGAATTGGAATGTGAAAAACCGGTACAATCTTCAGTCTAGCTCTGGCTAAACTACATGAAACACAAACCACTTTGAAAAAGCAAGCCTTTTATTCAGGCCTGAATTTACTATGGATCCTTCTTGGATTATTCGTTATTGGTACATATGCCTCCTCACGGTAAATACCACTTTATTTGAACTAGCTTGAGTGAATCTCTATACCTTACAACTCAAATTCCTAGCTAAAGCAGGTTCTTGCTCTCTTTTTCTTTTTCTGTTTTTAATAGCTTTCACTTAATGGTGTGAAAAAAATCTGGTTTCCTAACTTCAAGTATGTTATGTGCACACAATTACACACAGCATTCACATCAGCAGAGCTCCAGGAACAGTTCTAAAGGCCTGCCCTAGTGACTCACCCAGGGTTTCAACAGTTCCAAGATAAGAAATTGTGAAAATCCTACAAATAGAAGTTGTAGGTGTAAGGGAGCAGAAGTTGCCACCGCACAACGTGTCACTTTGGCTTCATTACTTTTAAAAACAAAAGACTCAGGAAGAAACTTTGACCTTCCCACTAACTGCCTAAAAGAATTTAAGATAGAATACCTGTTCTGGGAAGGAGCTGTCACCATAGATAGTTATTTTATAATCTGAACTATGTGTAGTAGACAGGGAGGAACTGGGCAAGGCCCAATTGATCGAAGTCCCCTCCATGTCCCATTGTGTCTGCCAGGCATGGCACACATTTGTTTACCAGACATTTGCTTTTCCATCTCCATGTGAATTGCCTTCCTCCCCTTTGATGTCCCAAACCACCTCCCCAACATCCTCTTTTGTCTTTAGCTGAAGATGGTATTTAAGGTGGTGGCTTTGACCATTGGGCAAGTTACTCAATTTTCATGAGTTTCTCTCATATATACATGTTATTAAACTTTGTTTGATTTTCTCCTGTTAATCTGTCTCATGTAAATTTAATTCTTAGATCACCTAGAAGAACCTAAGAGGATAAAGGAAAATTTCTTCCTCCTCTGCACATGGGAGAAGTGAATTCACTAGAATGCCCTGTCCCCCCATCTTTTTCACTTATCAGATAGCTTTTCATTCTTCATGACTCCCCCCCGGTTTCATATTTTCTGGGAAGACCACTTTGACAGCTTTCTAGCCACCCTACAAATATGTCACACACTGAATTAGTTGCCCTGTGTTTGCACCATGAAAATAACAATGGCGGTATCAAGACCAATAGCTAAGAATTTTGAGTGCTTAACACGTGCCGAGCAATGTACTAAGTGCTCTACACACATTGCCTCACTAGGTCTTCACCCAAACTTCATGAAATGAGATTATTTTACAGGTGAGAATGCTATTATTTACACATGAGGAAATTCAGGTTTCAAGCATTGTACTCAGCACTTTACACTTATGGCTTCATTTTTATCATCACAGCAATTGTTTGGAGCTATTGCAATCCCTGCTTGAAAGATGAGAAAATTAATGCTCTAGCATTTAATTGTCTAATCCCTTGCTTTTATCTCTATTATATCTATTATAGAGTTCATTCAAATGGAAATGATCTGTTTATGTGTCCATCTCCCCTGTGACACAGTAAGTTCAAGTATAAGGGCTGTACTTTATTCATTTTTGAATTCCAAATCATGTGATCGCTAAATATACACTTGTCAATGCAGACTCTTCCGTGATGTTAGTCTTAAGATCTTTACATTTTAAATGTGTTTCAGTAAACAAATAAACACAACTGTCCTTCCTCTGAAAAGAGATCGAACGTTTTATTTTGCTACCATATTGCTGTCCCGCCTGCAAATGGTCCCCAAAGGATCACCCTTCTTGTGGATTCAGCAAAAGCCACAGTTGTCTTCTGCTGATGCCCCTGTAGTCCTTAGCGCAAGAGCTCTGCTCTGCTGAAGCCCAAACATTAGTCCTTATTGCTCTTAAGCCCACTAACAGACTCTAAAACCATGGCCATTAAGGCTGGTTGTCCCCCACAGTTCATGCACAGTTCTGCACTACTGCAGGTAAGCTGAAATACTGGGGAAGTAGCAAAAAGCTCATGCTACTGACCATTCTAAACCCGTCTCTGAGAGGCTAGGGAAAGCTCACTCCATGCACTGGACCTCTTCAGGCTTTTGCAACCTGGACCTTGAGCTTCCTTCTCCAAGAACACAGAGAGCCAAGGAACTCCAAAGGCATGCCTCATCAGTGCCCTCAGATTGGTTCCTTCATAGCATGGTGAAGAGCAGGACCATCATTTCTCTTCAGGCAAAAGGGTGTGTTAATTGCTAATGACCCCTAAACGGTAATCATAAAATATTAATACAGGGGCTAGCCTCATGGCACAGTGGTCAAATCCACACATTCCACTTTGGCGGCCTGGGGTTTCATTTGTTCGCATCCCAGGTGCAGACCTATGCACTGCTTATCAAGCCACGCTGTGGCATGCATCCCACGTATAAAATAACAGACGATGGGCATGGATGTTAGCTCAGGGCCAATCTTCCTCAGCAAAAAGAGAGGAGGATTGGCAGCAGATGTTAGCTCAGGGTTAATCTTCCTCAAAAGAAAAAATATATATATAAACACAATCTCAGATTTTTCCATTATATTCAATCACCTTGTCACAGTCATGTAACAGCACGGTAGGTAAAGGTAAAATGGCCATATGTAAAAGCATATAATGAAAGTTAATATGAAGAACATGTCAACAGACTACTAACTACACAGCTGTAATGAAGAAAAGCCCTTTTCCTGTAAAGCACAAATGTGGGTGATAAACCACTGAGGCACTCCTGTACTGTGAGAGATTAAATTTTGCCACTGGTGCCAAGCGACATTAATCCTACTGCTCCAATGGCAGAAAACACGTCATCAAACTGTCGGAACGTAACTGAATTTTCCCGAAGTGCTTTTCCCCTCATCTCGACTGAACATCTAAATCTTTTCTCTACGTGATAAACAAAAATGAATGGATGAAAAATGGCTTTAAATCTCTTTCCAGTAACCACGAGCATTATGATCTTATGAATGAAGCTGGGCCTCCTGTGCTCTCCAAGTCTATGGGGATTGATTTATAAATTAACAGGTAATGCATTGATCTTTGCTCATTACTTTTTCAATAAATCTCTTTCAGTGAGTTATCTACACACTAATCTCAGAAAGGCACCTTTCCAGTCTGGAGTCTGGCTCTCTCCATGGTGTGGCAGTCAACATCCCTGTATAATAGATTACTATAGACCTTTCTGTCCTTCAGATAAATAACCCTAAAGTCCCTTCACACATTTGTCTCATTATTTCTAAGTCACCAGTAGATAATTTAGGCGGCATCAGAATTCTAAGATGTGATATATATTTTATATATTTAGTCAAATATATTTTACATTAGATTTGGGATTTAAAGAATTGATATGCATTCAACAATTTGTATTTTTATCTTCTCAGCCATATTATTTCATTTCTGAAGTAAATTGTGTAGGGATTTGTCAAACGGATTTAAAATTAAAAGCACTACAGCTTCACAATTATGCAAATGAAAGATTCAAGGAGATAAATGTTCACACTGAGGCTGAACACATTCTTTGAGGAGGTATATTTACATTTTATGGCGCCACCAGGAAACCCTTCTGGGAATGAACACTTTCTTCTTTCTTCTAGGGTTTGGGGAGGGAGAGGGAAGCTTAAACGTTTTCTTTTTGTTGCTTTCTTTCTTTTCTTTTTCTTTTTTTGTAGCTTTGCATTAGGATGCTCTGATCTGACATCTGACATGAACACAAAGGTCTAGATGCTCATGTTAACTTCCAGCAAATGAGATGGGGGAATATTGCAGTTCTTGGTATAGGCCTTTATCAGAATGGTTTGGGGTTTTTTCCCCAGTGTATGCCTTTTTGCCCAGTGGTCTTATCCCTTGCTGTAGACGGATTCTTTTGCATTCATGCAGAGTATGTTACAAATCTGTTTTATCTAGTGAACTGAAAATTATCACTTAATCAAAAGAAAAAAAGTTTTGAAAGAAGAGCCCTAGTGCTACAGGTTGCTTGCCATTGTTGTGTTGTTTTTTAATCCAAAGATTCTAACAGAGCCAGCCTCACCACCAGGCCCAGCCTGGTTCACGGGGCTGCCTGTCCATCATTTAGGCATACAGATAATGGGAGCATCAAGTTAACATCAGCATAGAATACACTCAGCAAGACCTCCAAGAAAAGGTGGCAGCTTGAAGAATGCATTTGTTCCCTCCCCTCCTTTACTTCTTTCCATCTCTCATCTTCCAGATATAGTAAGCATTGCCTAAGAAATGAAAAAGTGATGAAAAAATATATAGGGATGAAATTAAAAAGAAAAACAATCACAAAATTTAAAATAGGAAGTAAATATTCCTATTAAAAACTGGAGCCAGCTCAGGGTGACATAAAATTATAATGAGAGAAACCAAGAACTTGGAATTTTTATCTTACTTCGTTGGATATGCATTTACTCAATATCATCTCTCATCAAAGTGAAAAGCCAGAGGCGTGATTTAGTACATTTTCCAGGGTTGGGGGAAAGAAAGAAATGGGGCAAGAAGAGTCATTTAGTTGCACATAATATATTAGAGATAGGCACTGGATTTGGGGGCAATAATTCTACTTAACAATGTAATATTAATTTGTTCCTTTCTCCCATTTATTTGTCTTCCTTGTGAAACTTACTAGGAAAAAGATGACCATAGTCTGAAACAATAACAAGGATATTGGCTCCCAGTGATTAAGGATGAGATGTACTAGGCCATACTTCCAGGCACAGGAAAAGACAAATGGACCAATTCTCTCCATTTATTTGGTCCACAGTGATTTGTTCGGGCCCACTCTGTCTCAGAGACTGATTTAGATAGTGGAGACACATGAAGAACCAAAAGGAGACATCAGCTCTGCTCTCATGTGCTGCTCTGCGCTGACCTTTTCCTCTGTGAAAAGCTCCAATCACTTTTCCCAAACTATACCAAAACTATCATTATTTCCCACCCTTAGACAGGTGCCAAGGTTGGAATAAGAAATGAAGAAGAAATCCAAAGTATTTCTTCAGCACCCACTAGAGCCCAACACTTCCAAATGATTAGGGGAAAAAGAGCCAAGAAGGAAAGCAAGATGCTGCAAGGAGCAAAGCATGGCATTAAAGACAACAAATGCAAACAGGCTAAACTCCTTTTCTAACTGTCAGTAACTACAAAGTAGACAAAAATATGGAGTTAAACCATATGCTGTCTAGTTAATGTAATAAAAAGTAAGAGATCATGATTGGCAGAGAAATCTTACATGAAAGCAAAGGTAGAAATATTAATTTCAAACAAAGTTGAATTCAAATAGAATGCATAATTGAGAAAGTGAGGATCATCAATAGATTAAAAGGAACAGCAGAAAATTAATTCATGCATGGAATTGCATATTTTTGAGATAAATAAAAGTAAGATTGATGGAAATGCCAATGGGAACTGACAACCATACTATTTTAAAAAGTGCTTTCATCATTCATTGCCCAGTCATTGTTAGATCATCTATCTAGTCACTCAGCAAATATCTCATGGAAACACTCTATTCAGGTATTGTGTTAGGCTCGGAGATACAGTGATGATGGACCCCTGCCCCATGGAGTTTAGGGCTTAATGGTTAAGACATATACTGATTAAGCAATTAAGAAAAAGTGAAAAATTGGGTTAAGTAAAAAAATGAGCAGGGATAGGATATGAGAGAGAGCATGAGACAGGCAGATGGAACCAGTCTCTCTGGGAAATAAGATTTGAGTGGGCGATTATGAATCACACAGGCAAAGAGCCAAGGGACAATCTTTCCAGGAATAGAAACAGCATGAGCAAAGGCTAAAAAAGGCCATGTGGCTGGAGCGTAATAGAGAGTGGAAAAGGGAGAATGAAGAGTTAAACGGGAATCAGATCATGAATGCCGTACTAGGGCTTGGGAAGAAGTTAAAATTTTAATCCTAGTGCAACAGGAAGCCATTAGAAGTTTGAGCAGATGGTTGAGTTTATACACTATATATTTTAGTATCACACTGGGTACGGCATGAGGAACAGACAGAAGTGGAGCAAGAGTGGAGGTAAGGGTAGTAGATGAGGCCTTTTTAATAGTGTAGGTGAGAGGCACAGTTTATAATTCGATGTGAAATTTACACAATCTAGTGTTATTTCAGATGTACTGAGTGAGGGTAAAAGATACATCACATCTTCTTTTTGAGTAGTGAAGGGGTTGGTGATGCCACAAATGAGATGGGAATTACTGGAATAGAAACATGTTGGAGTTAGAGAATCAAGGATTCAGTTTTGAACATATTAATTTTGCAATGCCTAGCAAATAGAGAACTGAAATATAGAACTCAAACACAACAGAGAGGTATGGAGTAGATGTAAATAGGATATATTTAGTATTTGAAGCCATGGAAACTAACTATTAAGGAAAGAACGAAAATAATATAAGAAGATAATCCAGAGGGCAGACTGAAAAGCCCCGACATTTAGAATTTAAGTAAAGGTGGAGACTGCAAGGGAGATTAAAAATGATGATCAAGAAGATGAAAGAAAAGCTGAGAGGCAAGAGTATTCTGAGGAGGAATGTTGGTCCGCTGTTGTAGAATGCTTGTGGGAAGTCAAATGAATTCATAATAGAGAAGTACTCACTTGCCATATGGACGACTTGAAAAGAGATGTTAGCTGCGGATAAATGCTGGGGATGAGGATGCCTCAGATGGGACAAAACTTATGATGAATCCCTTAAAGAGAGAAGGCATATGGGGTTAAATTGAAAGAAGAAAAGCTATAGTCCATAATTTGCAAGGTGAGGGACAACTGAAAACAGTGGGAGAGTCCTCTAGAATTCTCCAAGCTCAGAGGTAATGGAAAGCAGGAGTGAGGCTTAGAGCAGTCTAAAATCGAACTCTATGTTTGGTTATTGTATTAATACAATTGGATGAGGATCCAATTTCCAGGAGGCAGAAGCCGCTGCCTCAGGTAGCAATAAAGAGTGTGGGTACTTGGGGTGGAAAGTAGGGCTGCATTCTTGTTGCTAGAAATTCTAAAAGTGGCCACCCAAAGTTCCAGGCCCTAATCACCAGAACCTGTGATTATGATGAGATATCACACCTGTGATGGTGTTATGTTACATAGAAAAATTGACCTGAAAATAGGGAGATTATCCTCGATTTTCCAGAAGGGGGCCCAGTGTTATCACACGAGCGCCTAAGAAGCTGAGACCATTCCCCGGGTTGGCAGGGTAAGGGCAAGCTAGAGAGATACTAAGAGTAAGAAAGACTGCACACATCCTTCCTGGTTTGAAGATGGAAGAGGACACATCAGAAGGAACGCAAGCAGCCTCTAGGCTCTAGATTGACAGGCAGCAAGGAAACAGAAACCTCAGGCCTATAGCCACAAAGAAGTGGATTCTGCAACAACCTGAATGAGCCTGAAGCAGATTCTTCCCCTGAGCCTACAGATAAGATCCCAGCCCGGAGACACTTTGATTTCAGCCTTGTGAGACCCTGAGCAGACACCCAGTCAAGCCCACCTGGATTTCTGACCCACAGAACTATAAGATAATAAAGGGGTATTGTTTTAGGTCACTTACTTGGTGGTAATTTGTTGCATAGCAATAGGAAAGTAGTGCAACTGGGAAGGCCCCAACCACACCCACGAGCGCACATCCTTTCCCTCCTTACTGGAGGCAGACTGCTGTAAACAAATAACAGAAGTCACAGATAGGCTCACTGGGGATCCTAAATATAAGATGAACACACCCTCAAGAAATACCAGATGTCTTAGACAAGTCATCAAGAAAGAATGGCACAGTTTGAAAATCAATAACAATAATGGCAGCTAAGAAAACAACCGAGTTAAGAGATCAAGCGGAGACTTAAAAATAAGTATAATTTTTTCAAAATAAATGCTTGGAAGTACAAGAGAGGAGGGCATATCCACAACACAAGGAGAAATTGTTTTAGAAAGTACAAATTAGATATCTTGGCAATGAAAATGTATGATAAGTAAAGTATTATTGAAATAAACTCAAAAGTTGGATTAAATGTTGAATGTGTACATCTGAGAAAAAATTAGTGAACTGGAAGATAAGGCCAAGGAATTCTCCCAGAATGCTGTGAAATATAAAAGTTAAGAAGAATTGAGGATAGCTTCAGAAGTTCCAACAGAGGAAATAAAGAATGAGGCAAGGAAATTCAGAAAGAGATTATGAAAGAAAATGTCTCAGAGGTAAAGAAAGGCAAGATATTTCCTCTGGAAACAACCACTTAGCATCTTAAAAAAAAAAAATATATATATATATATATATATATATACACACACACACACATTTACCTAGAAACAGTGTGGCAAAATTTCAAAATAATAAGATAATGAAAAAATGCTAAAAAGCTTTCACAGCCCACAAAATCTGACCAGAATCAGCCTTCACAGCCACAATATTGGTTGCAAGAAAATATTGAATGAAGAAATATCTTTAATAATACACATGAAAGTGACTTTGAAACTAGAATTATTCTATACATATTTAAGCAATTGTTCAAGTCATGAGTCTAAATAAAGATGTGTTTGGACCTGCAGTCACTCAGACATTCTACTGCAGGACGTTTGGTGCGAGACTCAGACCGAAACTGTTCACAGGAAGCTCCTGGTTACACGTTCTGTAAGACGCTTAGGCCCTGCAGTGCAAATGCAGGCAAGGGGACATTGCCTCCAGCAGGGCCAGGGAAGGAAAAGTCCTAAGGCCTAGAAAAAGCAGACATTCATTCTGGGTAATGTGATTATTATGTGAGTTGTGAGATTGCTGTGTTAGTGGCTGTCTCAGTTAGAAGTTGTGTACTATTGCTAGTAACAGATGTCTCAAAATAGGGTCTTAAACAAATTAATCTCTCTCTTTCTCTCTCTCCCTGTCTCTCCTCTTTCCTTCTCTCCCTCTCTTCTTTACTCTTCCCTCTCCTTTCCTCTCTTTTTCCTCCCCCTTACCACCCGGCTCTCAAAGCATCTTCTCTTACACAAAAGAAATCTGGAAATCCTTCTAGATTCCCAAACTGCTATCCTTAGGTTTTGATCCCTGTCCTTCTTATGCTTTCAAGATGCCTGACAGAAGTCCAGCACAAAGGTACACAACACCTAAATCAAACCTTTATAAGAGTTTTCTCAAAGCCCTCCCAGTGACCTGTTTTTTGCGTCTTTTCTGATTGGTTGAGGCTGTGCCCCTCAAACATTGATGGAAACTGAGAGGCACACATGTTTAACTTGGAACGTTGTCAATCCAAATGCAATTGGGATTCTCTTAGTGAGGAATATGAGAAGATGGATATTGGGTGCCTCAAAATAGTAGTAAAGTTGTTTGGGAGCTGATGATTTTCAAGATTAAAAAAAGCAAGGAACTCCCAGGTTTATGCTTTTTCTACCAGGAGCACATTTCACTCCACATGGGTTGTCAAGACCACCGAATTTGGGGAAGACCTGTCTGAGATACAAAGAGGAAACGGGGTGCTGCATCCATCGGCTTAGATTCTGACCTGTTTTGTATTCTTCGCATTGCCTGTTTGCTGCTTCAAGTAACACAAAGTGAAAACAACCCTGAACTCTACAAGTCATCCTTCTCTTTCAATCTTGAGCCTAAACTCCATTTCCAAACATAACTCTTCCTCTCTAAAGGAATTACCTAGAGACAAACTCCAACTTAATGAAAAATAAGGGTACGGGATATAAGAAGCATTAGTACATTAAAAACAAAAAAGTGAAACAGACTTATGTCTAAATATATATTCATCACTTAAAATCTAACATGGAAAAAATCTTGGAAAACACCTGGAACTAAAAGCATGGACTGGAATGATATACAACAAATTTATGATATATGATTACTTCTGGATATGAAAGGAGAGAAAGGGGATTTAGGAGGAAAACAAGGGGAAATTCAATACGTAAGATTTTATTTCATACACACACAGATATAACTCTATAACTATAATCAAAATAAATTAACATTGGTATATTCTCATCTCACGAATACTGTCATAATGATCTCTATGCATTTTGAATTTTTAAAATATTTCCATAACAAAGATAAAATGTAGAGCCTCATAAGTAATTTAAAATGCAAACTAAACATATGGTTCCTTTTTTGTCCTACCATGTCCACAAAAGATGTGAGTAGGTGTTCAGAATTTTAGGTCATGGAGAGGAAGAGATCATCTCTGGTACATTTGATACAGCCTTTTAGATGTTAATAAAGAAATGTTTATCCAAAGACTTAGTAATGTATAAACATTTTAATCTAGAAAATCCACTTCTGGGAATTTATCCCAAGCAAATAATGAGAAAGGTGCGCAGATTGACAAGTATAAAAGTGTTTATCAAAATGCTGTGAGTACTAGCAAAAAAGTGGAAACCTCCTAAATGTCCAAAAAGTGGAAAACATTTAACCATGACTTACTGATTCAGTATAATATGATCTTTAACAATGAAGTGGTGGAAATTTATGTTCTCACTGAAACCCTTATCCAAAAAAGATACTCAAAATGTTAATGGACATTATCTCCAGATGGTGAAATCACAAGAGCATTTATTTATCATTTTAGGAGTTTTTTGTGTTTTCTAAATCTCCCACAATAATTATGCACTACTTTAGTAGGACAAAAAATAACTTTTTTAGCAAAAATTAACTATTCAGAATTAAACACAGTTTGGAATAATGCAGTTATTTCAATAAATTTTCCTTGTGCAAAAATCCACTGCCTACAAAAGCCTATTTAAATGGAAAGACTTTATTTAGATAACTCCCTTTATTTAAACAATTGCATTGTTTAATTTGCTGACCATTTATTTAAATTTTGATTATTATATATTTTTAGTCTGTCATCATGAAAATAGCCCTGATCCAATGACACTTTATTAGCTCTGTTATATTGTCAGAAAGAAAGTATAACTTTATCCCATTTTTTAAGCAGAAATATCATCCATCACATTCAAGGCCTGTCCACTTCATTATTAAGGCTCATGAGGCCCAAATTAAGCAAAGCTCACATATATCAGTTATTCATTCTTTTTCTAGCATATAACTGGGAAGTATTTGCCAGCAGGTATTAAATTCTACCTCTTAAGGATTCCAGAGAGCTCCATAAATGTGTGCAAATTCCCTATATGTATATTTTACATGCAAATTTCTGTGACAATTTTATGAACAGCTGTAGAGTTCAAAAAAAGTGCATTTCCTAATTCATACTATCTATATGCAAAGTCACGGAAAATATCAGATGTGATATGCTATAGCTTGTTTCAGTAGAATATAACCATTTATATTTATAGTGTATAGCACCCCTTTTTCCCAAGCACTTCCTAAACCCAAAGAGAAAGTTAGTTAGCCTGCCATTACAAAAGAACCATCTTCAGGATGAAATAGTGGTTTCCTCTCAAATATGAAGCAATAAGCTGCTTCAAATGGAAGAAAAGAAATTATGGCTGATCAACGGCAAGAATTTTTAAAAGGCTGAAATGAGCTGAAATTTTGCTGAGAAACCAAAGGCAGTGTAATTGAATGAGTACCAGACTGGAAATGAGAACTATGTATATGTCCCAGCTCTAAAAGTGAGAATCCAAGTAGCCATGAGCAAACACGGCAACTTTGTGAGGTCTCTCCAAAAAACTGAGAGGAGGGACCTAATTAGTCTCTAAGCTGACCTTAGCCATAGGCATGGACAAATCTTGATATCAAGGGAACAATTCAAAGGGGAGGACTATGTTGGAGGGGGAACAGTGTCCCTTTACTCTTTCAAATCAGTGGAGTGACAGGGAACATGACAGGAGTGAGATGTTTCCAGGATTTTTTCTAGAAACATGAAATACCCATTATTGTAAAGAAAAATGTACTGACTACATATATCCTAGATATTCTTTTTTCTAGATACCTTGCATTTAATTTAAAAATCATTTAACATCTTGGTGTCAAGATGGTGGCATAAAGAGAACTCTGAACTCACCCCTCCCATGGACACAACAAATTTACAACTAGTCTTGAAAAAGTACCACTGAGAGAGAACTGAAAACTGGATGGAAAGAACCCCCACAACAAGGGACAGTGCTGACTGAGGTGGAAGAGGCAGAAATTCCTTTCTAGAGAGGAAAAAGCCACCTTTTAGCTGCAGTGCCACATGGCTGGCAGGGAGCAATCTTAAGGTGTGAAGCTTTTCTTGGAGGAGTTGGGGATCTGAGCAGGAGAGCTTTACCACAACAAGCAGCTTTTAGACTGAGCACAAACGAGACATATGTCATAATATCTGGCTTTGCTGGCTATTAACAACAATAGGGAATACCCCCAGAAAAGCTATCAAACATAACGAGAAATAAAGCCTGCTCTTAAAAGGTCCAAGGACAAATTCACTCATTTTGGAAAGTAACCTAAAATCATCAGAAAGAAACGTGCACAGTCCTATGGTGAAAAGTGACTCCATTGACAGGCTCTGGGTGCATCTCAGTGAGAGGTGAGACCACCCCCCCGAGGCTGGGACCATCTCCCCAGGGACTAAGACATTGGCAGTAACCATTACTGTGACCTGGCACAGGCATGCTGATCCAGAGGCTGGCAGAGGCCATTGGAGTTCTTCCCGTGGCCTGCTGGCACAGGGGTCTGTCCCACCTACTGGAGTGCCAATTTAATCCAGCTCAGCCAAGGCAGGTGTAGGGGAGGAAGACATTTCCTCTACCCTCTCTGGGTTCGTCTGGCTGGAGAATGAATTAAATTCACATGAGACAGAATAGCTGGAGAAAATTAAACAAAGCTTTATAACAGGTATACATGGGAGAGGCTCAGGCAAGCTGAGCAACTTGCTAAAATGGCTGAAGCCCCCACCTTAAATATCATATTCAGCTAAAGACAAAGGAGGATGTTGGGGGTGGGGGGAGTCAGTTGTAGGAGGTTACCAGACAAGCACAATAAACAAATGCAGATTTAAGTCCTTGCCTTCCCCATTGATTAAGAGTTTCTAGAGATAAAGTCATCCCTGATTCTTCCTATGCAGAGAGGAAGACACCTTTACAGATGGAGATTTCCTTTACAATGTAAATGTCTCCTAACAAAGGGCAAGCAAGTTCCACTCCTCAGAGCCTCCTTCCCTGTCCCAGTTTATTAAAAGTAACCAGCCCCAAATAATCCTCATGCCAGAGACATATCTTGGGGTGGCCAATGCCAGTCCCCCACACAGGCAACCCACCCTAGGGACTGCCTCACCCAAAAGCAAGCCCTTTGACAACTTAGAGGCCCACAGGCCCACATAGGCAGGGCTTGTGGGACCTCTGCATCAGGGTGTGTGAGTTTGCCTCTGTAGGGAAGAGCATGCAGAAGGGGCAGGCCTCCACTGGTGGAGTGTGTGGGGCCTCTGCATTGGGGTGAGTTAGTCTGCTTCAGTGGGTTGGGGAGTGTGCATGGGGCAGGACTGTGTTGACAGGGTATGTCTGCCTGTAGGCAGTGGGACTTCTTAGGGGCAGCAGGCTTGTGCTTCTCAAATAACCACATAGGGGACCAGCCCCACCTTCTAAAGCCTGAAACAATTGAGTGCTCCCATGCCCAGGGCTGGCTACACCCAGCTACACTACTGAGAGAGCTGATAAAAGCCTTGTAGGCCTGAGGCCTACAACAATTGTAAGCCCCTGAGCCTAGCAACAAGCCACACTGGAGGCCTACTGACTTAATAGTAAAACTGAAAAAGGAATGTGCTATTATACCTTGAGCCAAACGTGCTGGGGCTCCTCATGCCCAACAAAGTGACACAAGGGACTATAGCAGCCACATGCAACTAAGCATTACAACTAGCTGGCTAGGGGGACAGCCTAGCCTCCCCAGGCACCTACAGCAATAGCAACCATGCAACAACAGAACACATGTAGCCCACACAGAGGACACTCCTCGAAGATTTGGAACTGGTGATGAGAGGGAAGCACACTGCTGGACCTCATAAGGCATCTCTTACAAAAGGCCACCTCTCTAAGATCATGAAATCTAGCTGACCTACCTAATACATAGATATAAGCACAGAGAAAGAGGCAAAATGAGGAGACAAAGGAATATGTTCCAAATAAGGGAACAGGACAAATCCTCAGAAAAAGAACTAAACAAAACAGAGATAATCTACCTAATAAAGTGCACAAACTAATAGTCATAAGGATGCTCACTGATCTTGGGAGAAGAATGGATGAACTGACTGAGAACTTCAACAAAGAATTGGAAAATATAAAAAAGAACCAATCAGAAATGAAGAATACAGTAATGGAAATGAAAAATTCACTAGAGGGACTAAATAGCATAGCAGAGTAGATGACACAGAAAAATGGATCAACAAGCTGGATGAAAAACTAGAGGAAATCACCCAAGCTTAACAGATATAAGAAAAAATAATTAAAAAGAATGTAGAATGTCCAAGGGACCTCTTGGACAACATCAAGTGCAGTAGCGTCCATATTATAGGTGTCCAAGAAGGAGAAGAGAGAGAAAAAGAGGCAGCAAATCTATTTGGATAAATAATAGCTGAAAACTTTCCTAACCCAAGGAATGAAACAGACATCCAGGTACAGGAAGCACAAAGAGCACCAAAGAAAATAAACCCAAAGCCAACACCAAGATACATTATAATTAAAATGCCAAAAAATTAAAGATAAAGAGGGACTGGCCTGGTGGTGTAGCAGTTAAGTTCACATGCTCTGCTTCAGCTGCCCAGGGTTCACCAATATGGATCCTGGGTATATGGATCCTGGGTGTAGGCCCATGCACCACTTATCAAGCCATGCTGTGGGAGATGTCCCACATATAAAATAGAGGAAAATAGGTGCAGATGTTAGCTCAGGGCCAATCTTCCTCAGCAAAAAGAGGAGGTTTGGTGGCAAATGTTAGCTCAGTGCTGATCTTCCTCCAAACAAAACAAGGCAAACAAAGAAACAAAAATTAAAGATAAAGACAGAATCCTAAAAGCTGCAAAAGGAAGGCAACAAGTTACATCCAAAGGAAAAACCACAAAGATATCAGCTGACTTCTCAGCAGAAACCTTACAGGCTAGATGGGAGTGTCACAATATATTAAAAGAGCTTAAAGGAAAAAACCTACAACCAAGAATAATCTGCCTGGCAAGGCTATCGTTCAGAACAGAAGGGGAGAGATAAACAGTTTCCCAGACAAGCAAAAACTAAAGGAATTTATCGTCAAGAAACAAGCCTTACAAATAATGCTAAAGGGGCTTATTTAAGTGGAAAAGAGAAGACAACAAATAGGAATAAAAAATTATTAAAAAAAATAAAATCACTGGTACTGGCCAATATACACTAAGGGTGGCAGATCAACCACCTGTGAAACTAATATGAAGATCAGAAGACAAAAGTACTGAAATTATCAGTTTCCATCATAAGAGGGTAATGGATGCACATGCACAAAAAAAGAGGTTAGAGATGATATCAAAAACATAAAATGGGGGAGGAGAGGAGTAAAAGAGTAGAGCTTTTAGAAAGAGATCAAACTCAAGAGACCATCAACTTAATATAGATTGCTTTATACATAGGTTATTATATATGAACCTCATGGTAATCACTAACCAGAAACCTATAATAAATACACAAAAAATTAAGAGAGAGGAACTCAAACATAATACTAAAGAAGCCATCAAACTACAAGGGAAGAGAGCAAGAGAAGAAGAAAGGAATAGAGAAGAACTACTAAAACACCCAGAAAAAAAGTAACAAAATGGCATGAGGACATTCTTATCAATAGCTACTTGAAATATCAGCGGACTAAATGTTCCAGTCAAAAGATACAGGGTGCTTATTGGGTAAAAAACAAGACCCATATATATGCTGCATACAAGAGACACATTTCAGACCTAAAGACACTCACAAACTGAGAGTGAAGGGATGGAAAAAGATACACCACGCAAATGGCAACAACAGAAAAGCTGGAGTAGTAATACTTACATCAGACAAAATAGATTTTAAAACAAAAACAATAACAGACAAAGAAGGGCACTCCATAATGAAAAAGAGAACAATCCAACAAGAGGATATGACATCTGTAAATATCTATGCACCCAACATAGGAACATCTAAATATATAAAGCAATTATTAACAGACATAAAAGGAGAAATAGACAGCAACACAATATTAGTAGGGGACTTTAACATTGCACTTACATCAAAGGATAGATCATGCAAACAGAATATCAATAAGGAAACATTGGCCTTAAATGACACATTAGACCAGATGGACTTGATGTATATATACATATATACACACACACAGAACATTCCATCTAAAATCCACAGAATAAAGCTTCTTTTCAAATGCATGTGAAACATTCTCAAGGATAGGTCACATATTAGGCCACAAAACAAGTCTTGACAAATTTAAGAAGGTTGAAATAATACCAAGCATCTTTTCTGACCACACAGTATGAAATTAGAAATCAACTACATGAAGAAAATCAGAAAAGCCACAAATTTATGGAGATTAAACAAAATGTCATTGAACAGCGATTGGGTCAATGAAGAAATTAAAGGAGAAATCAAAAAATACATAGGGACAAATGAAAATGAAAATATGCTATGCCAAAATGTATGAGATGCAGCAAAAGTGGTTCTAAGAAGGAGGTTTGTAGCAATACAGCCCAACCTCATAAAAGAAAAATCCCAAATAAACAATCTAACACTGAACCTAAAGGAACTGGACAAAGAAGAACAAACAAAGCCCAAATTCAGTAGAAGGAAGGAAATAATAAAAATCAGAGCAGAAATAAATGAAATAGAGGCTAAAAAAATCAATGAAACAGAGAAATGATTCTTTGAAGAGATAAATAAAATTGATGAACCTTTAGCTAGACTCACCAAGAAAAGGAGAGAAGGCTTAGATTAAAAAAATCATGAATGAAAGAGGAGAAATTACAACAGACACCTCAGAAATACAAAAGATTATAAGAGACTACTATGAAAAGCTATATGCCAACAATAGGATAATCTAGAAGAAATGGATAAATTCTTAGAATCATATAACCTTCCAAAACTGAATCAAGACCAAATAGAGAATTTGAACAGACCAATCACCAGTGAGGAGATCAAAACAGTAATCAAAAAGCTCCCAAAAAATAAAAGTCCTGGAATCGACAGCTTCCCTGGTGAATTCTACCAAACATTCAAAGAAGACTTAAAACCTATCCTTCTTAAACTCTCCCAAAAAATTGAAGAGTAGGGGAAGCTTCCTAACTCACTCTAAAAGGCCAGCATTACCCTGATACCAAAACCAGACCAGGATAACACAAAAAAAGAAAATTACAGGCCAATATCACTGATGAACATCGATGAAAAAAAATCCTCAACAAAATACTAGTAACTCAAATACAATAATACATCAAAAAGATAATACACCAGGATCAATTGGGATTTATTCCAGGGATGCAGGTTTCATTCAATATCTACAAATCAATCAACATGACACACGACATTAACAAAATGAAGAATAAAAATCCTTTGATCATCTCAATAGATGCAGAGAAAGCATTTGAAAAGATAGAGCATCCATTTATGATAAAAACTGAATAAAATGGGTATATAAGGAAAGTACCTCAACATAACAAAGGCCATATATGACACACTCACAACTAATATCACACTCAATGGAGAAAAACTGAAAGCTATCCCTCTAAGAACAAGAACCAAGCAAGGATGTCCACTTTCACCATTCTTATTTAACATAGTATTGGAAGTCCTAGCCAGAGCAATGAGGCATGAAAAATAAATAAAAGGGATCCATATTGTAAAAGAAGAAGTGAAACTGTCACTGTTTATAAATGACATGATTTTACTTATAGACAACCCTAAAGAGTCCACCAAAAGAACTTTTAGAACTTATAAATGAATATGGTAAAGTTGGAGAATAGAAAATCAACATACTAACATCATTGCATTTCCATACATTAACGACGAAGTAACAGAAAGAGAAATTAAGAATACAAATCCGAGGCCCGCCTGGTGGCATAGTGGTTAAGTTCACTTGCTCCTCTTTGGTGGCCTGGTGTTCATGGGTTTGGATCCCAGGTGCAGGTCTACACACCACTCATTGAGTCATGCTATGGTGGCATCCCACACATAAAATATAGGAATACTGACACAGATGTTAGCTCAGCAACAGTCTTCCTCGAACAAAAAGAGGAAGATTGGCAATACATGTTAGCTCAGAGCCAATCTTCCTCTCCAAAAAAGAAAGAAAGAAAAAACCTGTAAGCAAAAATAAATTCTAACATTAAAAAAAATAATACTATCCCATTTACAGTTGTAACAAAAAGAATAAAATGCTTAGTAATAAATTTATCCAAAGAGGTGAAAGACTTGTACAATGAAAACTGTAAAATTTTGTTGAAAGAAATTGAAGAAGACACAAAGAAATGGAAAGATATTCCATGCTCTTGGATGGGAAGAATTAACATAGTTAAAATGTCCATACTTCCTAAAGTAATCTATGGACTCAGTGCAATACCTGTCAAAGTTCCAACAAGATCTTTCACAGAAGTAGAACAAAGTGTCCTAAAATTTATATGGAACAAGAAAATGACCCCAAATAGCAAAAGGAATCTTGAGAAAAAAGAACAAGCCTGGATGTTTCACATTCCCTGATCTCAAAATATACTACAAAGCTATAGTAATAAAAACAGTATGGTGCTGGCACAAAAACGGATGAACGGATCAATGGAACAGAATTGAGAGCCCAGAAATAAACCCACACATCTGTGACAGCTAATTCTTGACAAGGGAGCCAAGAGCATGCAATGGAGAAAGGGAAATGTCTTCAATAAACAATGTTGGGTAAACTGGACAGCTACATGCAAAAGAATGAGAGTAAATCATTATTTTACACCATACACAAAAATTAACTTAAAATGGATTAAAGACTTGAATGTAAACCATGAAACTTCTAGAAGAAAACATAGACAGTATGCTCTTCGACATTGGTCTTAGCAGTATATTTTCAAATCATGTGTCTGACCAGGCAAGGGAAACAATAGAAAAAGTAAACAAATGGTATTGCATCAAACTAAAATGCTTCTGCACAACAAAAGAAGCCATTGACAAAACGAAGAGACAACCTAAGAATTGGGAGAAGATATTTGCAAAGCATATATCTGATAAGGGATTAATATCCAAAATATATAAAGAACTCATACATCTCAACAACAAAAAGATACCAACCAAATTAAAAAATGGGCAAAGGATTTGAACAGATGTTTTTCCAAAGAAGATATACAGATGACCAACAGGCACATGAAAAGATCTTCAACATCATTAATTACTATGAAAATGCAAATCAAAACAACAATGAGACATCACCTCATGCCCATCAGAATGGCTATAATTAACAAGACAAGAAATAAGTATTGGAGAGGATGTGGAGAAAAGGGAAATCTCATACACTGCTGGTAGGAGTGCAAACTGATGCAGCAATTTTGGAAAACAGTATGCAGATTCTTCAAAAAATTAAGAATAGAACTACCATATGATCCAGCTATTGCATTGCTGAGTATCTATCCAAAGAACATGAAAACCACGAATGCATAAAGATATATACACCCTATGTTCATTGCAGCAATATTCACAATAGCCAAGACTTGGAAGCAACCTAGGTTCCCATCAGGGGATGAATGGATAAAGAAAATGTGGTTTATATACAGAATGGAAGACTACTCAGCCATAAAAAAGGATGAAATCTTGCCATTTGTGACAACATGAATAGACCCTGAGAATATTATGCTAAGTGAAATAAGCCAGAGAGAGAAAGTGAAATACCATATGATTTCATTCATAAAGAGATGGTAAAACAACAACAAACAAACACATAGAGACAGCCATTGGATTGATGGTTATCAGAAGGGGAAGTGGGGAAGGAGGAGGGTGAAAGAGGTGATTAGACGTATGTGTGTGGTGATGGATTGTAATTAGTCTTTGGGTGGTGAACACGATGTAATCTCTACAGAAACCAAATTATAATGACGTACACCTGAAATTTATATAGTGTTATAAACCAATGTTACCTCATAAAAAAAGAATTTAAAAAATAAATAAATAAAATCATTTAACAAATAATATCTGCCAAAGAGTAGTGATTGAATGTATGCTGTGCTGGGAGCCAGAGCTCACGGGTAGGTGTCTTCTGAAATAGGATCTGCTGCTGGGAATAGTGTTATCAGGGGCAGCTGGACAGTGTGGACTCTAAATGATACTACCAAGTAGATGATGCTCCAGAGACTTCCCCTTGCACAGAGTTGGCCTCCTAGAACTCTGGGAAAGAGACTGAAGCTAGACAAGTTCATACAAAACAAAAGTGTAAATGAGGTTGATAGTATGATGTACATATTCCTAGTCTTCGTTGTTTCACAGTGCGCTTAGCGCCTCAGCAATTGCCTTCTGGAAACCTTAAGACAAACATATACCTAAAAGTTCTATGTATTAAGAAATCAGGTCCAGACAACTTAATAAGTATTCACGTCTTAACCTAATAGCTGTTTGAAAAAATACAACACACAAGTTGAAAGAAAAACTAATACACATAAATTGAAAGAAAGATAGTGTTATTTCATTCTTATATAACCAAAGTTACTTAATGACAGGAAGTTTGTACCTACTGGGTACTGCACAACTTCTCAAATCTGGGAACCAGAGTGGACACTACCACCCTCATTTCCCATTCCATATTAATTTTCACAGAGGGCTTGCTTTTTATTGCTGCATCCACAAAAACAGACAAAAAACAGATTCACAAAGATGTGATCCCATTGAAAGGAATGTAGCACAATCCAATATTGATAACTACTTCAATCTAGTAGTTCCTTGTGCTGTTTGTCATATGGCAAGTATTGTTGTATTTCACTTGAAATTTTACAATGCTCTGTATTGCCCCTGGAATTTTCTGTGGGATCTGGGGTGCCTTGGTGCACATTTTGGGAAGTGCTAGTTTAGTGGTGTTTTACTACTAAATGCGTTTAGTATGGAATCCTCCTTGCCCCTCTGGGGTTATCAAATTCTGCCTTGTACCCCAATGGCCTTCTCTGCCCCAGCCCACAATGACAGACAGAACTCACCTGTCTCATAAGTGTCAACAAAGACTTAAAGAAAGAAGCCACTGGCCAGAGTGTTACAAATTCTCAGATGGGGGCTGCAGAAGCTTTTCAATGATCAGGAACTGATCAATATTCAGACCAGAGAAGAAGAGAAAGCAAGTAAAGAGACCATGCAGACAGAAGAGGAAGAGGTAGGGAAACCTTGGTTCTTGGCGAAGGGAATGAACTGAGTCTTCTAGCCCCTAGCATCATCTTCCTCATCCTGAAGGAAGCATGCCCACACCAGCCAGCAGTCCACTCAGGGACTGGATGGTAGGATGAAAGAAAAAGCTTCACCACCAGACGAAGTTGGGACCGCACAGAATTACCAGAGATGGCTGTCTGAGAGAGAACAGTGAATGTCACTCCTTGATTACATTAATTCCTTAATTTTGGGGGGTGGGGTGTGTGTGTGGTTGATTTGTCCTGGAGAACAGAATGCTTATATCCTCTTTCTGAAATATAATTTCTCCAAGTAACTTGGTATCTGAGAAGCTAAAATTAGTCATCACACTCTTACTTGTGGAGTTAAGGGGGAAAAAAGGGGGGCAAGAAGCGGATCTAGGCATAAAAGATGCATATATCCTGGGCCATAGAAATTTTTATTGATCCATTGCAAATTTTACCTCCATGGAAAGTTGGCAAATGCGTACTTTGTATGCTACCCTCCCTCTATACCCTGGCAGTATCACTAATCAATCAGCGCGTACTTTCTCAGTGAGCCTGGAAGGAGCCTGACAACCATTCCCAATACACTATGCCAGAAACTGCCCTTACAGTTTACTTAGAGGTGAAGTCTGTTTTTCAACACAGGCCTATAGTGATGGGGTTTCTTATTTCCGTGAAATTCAGCATCTCTCCCTCAGTATAATTCTGGGTACAAAGTAGTATATGTTTTATTTTCCAAACCCCATTTTTCTATTTCCTATGCCTATCTCTTTTTGTAGCTATAATCTTTATTTATATGAATTAAAATCACTCATTATGTTAAAAACAAGTTGGCATGGTAGTGGTTTCTAATGGGTGCTGGAAACTTCCACCCATTAGGCATTGAACTAATGAATTTAATTCTGATAAGGTGGATTTAACTCTACTTCTGGAATGGCAGCACATTGTCCCACTCTGCTGTGACTGCATCTTAAGGGTCGAGGAGACTTAAGGTTGCAGTTAATTCTAAATCCAGGAATTGATCCTCCCCTCCTCAATTCTGGAAACTCAGTACTCTGAGAAAAATGGATTCTTTTTGTCAAAACTCAGATGTGTCAAAACTACATTGTTCATGATAAAAAATATAATAACCATGTGAAATGTTAGGCTGTCAGACCATCTTCTTCCCACTGGAGAGCCTCCCTCAGGAATTTAAGGAAAGATTGGAAGAGCACATGGAAAGGATTTGGAACAAGAGCAATCAGTGTCACTAACGTGCATAATCTAGCCCAAATCAACCAGATGCTATCTTTGGCTGGTCTCTGTTTTCTCTTGCCAGGCAGTGCTAGAATATACAACTTCTCAAGTTGCCATCTCAAATCTTTTGGTTTCTGGGCAGGATCCTAATCTCTTTAAAAAGAGAGTTTCTATAGATAGTAATCGCAAACACGTCTTGACTTCAAAGGCAGATGCCTACCACAAGCACTAGAACAATTCAAGTAGGACAACCTGAAAACAATATTTTAAATAGACCTGAGAGGCCATATCTTCTTCTCCTCAAAGACTCAACATCCTCATGAACTCTTTGCAAATATCATTTGCATTAAATACATGCAGTTGGAACTACAATGTTTTTGTAGTTGTTGTTGCTGATTACATGACACATTTTAGCAGTACAGCTCCAAGATATACATACATTAGTATATGCACAAAACCAAGTAAGAATTTTTTCAGTTTTATGACGATTAAATTCTAGCAAAGTCTTTCCCGTTTTAGTATATGGAACTTAACTGGTTAATTGTCTCCATTTAAAAAAATACCCATGAAAATCATCCACGTATGTAATTGTCATACACATAAGCAAAAAGAAAAATATGTTAATCATTTGAAATCCCATCACCATAAATTGTGACAGCATTTTAGTTTATTCTAGAGATTGACAAACATTTTCTGCAAAGTGTAAGATAGTAGATATTTTAGGCTTTGCAGGCCATATAATCTCTGTCTCAACAACTTAACTCTGTCATTGTAGCACAAAAGCAACCAAAGGTAATACATAAACAAATGGACGTGGATGTGTTTCAAGAAAATTTTATTTGCAAAACAGTTGGGGGCTGGATTTGGACTAAAGGATATAGTTTGCCAACCCTTGGTATATACTTTCACAGAATTGTTCTCTATGTAAATACACACATGTCCACACCCCTACATGTCCACATATATGAGTATATATATATATATGTATACATATTTATTTTTATGTTTACAAATATAGATGTTTGGTACATGTGTGTATATCTATACGTATATGCATGTGTGTGTGTATTCACCAAAAAATTTTAGGGAAATGTACTATCCGTAGGGTTTTGTAAGATCAGATTTTCCTTTGAAAATACAAGTTATTTATGAACAGAAGTATAACATTTAAAAGCTGCAGAACATTTGCTGAATAACTGTATGACAACTTATTTTCCCAATTCTACGTTATGTTTTTATTCAGATTATTGTTTTACTTTTTAAATGATGCTTTGGTGAATATCATTGCTTAACATCATAGCCCCTTCTGAGAATTATGGTCTACATTATTTTGCAATTTGATACTAAAAAAGCAAGTCATTTAGATTTTTCATTTCTTTGGTTATCATGAATCTATATATTGTCCTTCCTTTGCTGTGTATCTGCAGTTAGGGTGAGGGGAAAGTTCATGTTTTTAAATTGATTTGTAAATTTGCCAGCCATTCTCCATTGCAAGAAATAGAAACTTACTCAGTTTAGTTCAAAGAGTTGTTTCGTGAATGGTGGACAAAGGGGGAGGAGTTATTATTATAGGGAAAATTTAACATAAAATCGTATTGCCTTGCAGTTCACACAGCAGAACTAACAAGACTTCAAGAAGTCTCTCTCTTTCTCTCATGTCATGAGTCCCTTACTCTGTATGCCTTCTCAGTTTTTCTCTCTGCAGATCAGTTTTCTTTGCAGGTTTTTGTTCCTCAACCTACAATGGTAATAACAGCAAAACAATAGTAGAAACACTTATATAATGGTTATAAATGTTGCTGGGCATAGTTTTAAGTGTTTTTCATAAAACAATTTATTTAATCCTCACAACTATTCAATGAGGTTAGGAACTATTATGATCCCCATTTCAAAGATGCAGAAACCAAGGCATGGAGAAGTCAAGCAACTTATTCAAGGTTACACATATTATAAGTAGCAGAGATTAGATTCAAAACTAGGCAGTCTAGTTCTAGAGGATGGTGCCTTCCCACCAAACTACACTAACTCTTCAGCTCAGCTATGATTGGAATTGCCAAGACCTTAATTTTGGTTCCAATTCTTCATGGTCATATAGTTTGTGAGCCCTTGAAAACTCCTGCTTGATTTAAAAATCTAATTCTCAATTTCAAATTTCCAAAAGAGACTACCATTGGCTCATCTTAATTCAGAAGTTGGCACAGGCTTCATCATCTCAGGTCAAAGGAACAACATCGTTTTTTTTTAAGTAAAAATTGCATATATTTAAGGTGCAACATGATGATTTGGTATACGTATACATAGTGAAATGATTACTACAAACTAACAAATCATCTCCTCATATAGCATTTTTTTTGTGATGAGCGCACCTGAAATCTATTCTCTTAGCATATTTCTGGTATTCAATACATTATTGTTAACTACATCCATCATGCTATACATGAGATCTCTAGACTTATTAATCCTGCATAACTAAAACTTTGTACTCTTTGACCGTCTCCCCATTTCCCTCCTCTTAGCCCCAGGCAACCGTCCTTCTCTCTGCTTCTATGAGCGCGACATTTTTTAGATCCCACTTATAAGGGAGATCATGCAGTGTTTGTCTTTCTCTGTCATGGCTGAATAATATTCATATATATATACATGTCACATTATCTTTTTCTGTTTTTCCATAGATGGACCCTTAAGTTGATTCCATACCTTGGCTATAGTGAATAATGCTGAAATGAACATGGGAGTGTTGATATCTCTTCAAGAGATTGATTTTGTTTCTTTGGATGTTATGAAGATTTTTGAGGAACCTCCATATTGTTTTCCACAATGGCTGTAGCAACTTGCATTCCCACCAAGAGTGTAACAGGGTTCCCTTTCCTCCACATCCTCACCAACACTTATCTGTTGTCTGTTTGATAAAATATTCTAACAGGTGTGAGGTGGCAGCTCATTGTGGCTTTGATGTTCATTTGTCTTATGATTAGTGATGTTGGGCAGGTTTTTATTTACCTATTGGCCATTTGTATGTCTTCTTTTAAGAAATGTCTATTCAGGTGCTTTGACCATTTTTTAATTGGGTCATTTTCTTGCTTTTGAGTTGTTTGAGTTCCTTCTAAATTTTGTATATTAAAATCTTATCAGATGCATAGTTTATAAATATTTTCTTTTATTACATAGGTTGTCTCCTCATGCTGTTGATTCTTTCCTTTGCCATGTGGAAGCTTTTTAGTCTGATGCAGTCCTGCTTGTTATTTTTGCTATCGTTACCTTTGCTTTTGGTGTCATATCCAAAAAATCATTGACAAATATCAAGATGACTTTCCTATGTTTTCTTCTAGGAGTTTTATAGTTTCAAGTCTTACATTTAAGTCTTTAATCCATTTTGAGTTGATATTTGTATATGGAGTGAGATGAGGTCCAATTTCATTCTTCTACACATGGATAACAGTTTTCCCAGCATCATGTCTTAAAGAGACTTTTTTCCCCTATTGTGTGTCCTTGGCAACTTTGCTAATAACCAATTCACCATGTGGGGACCTGGAATTGGCCACCCTAAGATATGTCTCTTTGGCATCAGGATTATTTGAGGCTGATTGCTTTTGATAAACTGGGACAGGGAAGGAGGCTCTGAGGAATGGAATTTGCCCTTTGTGGGACACCTTTGCATTTGTAAGGTAAATCTCTATCTGTAAAGGTGCCTCCCTCTCTGTACCAGGAAGAAGAAAGGAGATGACCTTCTCTCTAAAAACTCTTCATCAATACCAAAGGCAAGGACTTAAATCTGCATTTTATTGTGCTAGTCTGGTAACCTCCTGTAACTGACTTCCCTCCCCCTCCCAACCTTGGCATTTCTTAAGGATTAAGCATCTTTCCTTAGGCTAGGAACTGATTACTGGGCTCACCTGTGACCGCCCAGCTCCAGACAATCGACTTGCCTCCTGCTACGCCCACCGAGATAGCAGACCACTACCTGCTGTGTCCATCAAGTGCTGTGCCGACAGGGCAATCTTGTGACTATTGTGGGAGGGACATTTCAATCACATGTGAAACACCCTGTTTGGGGGTATATAACCACTATGTGCACCCCACTTCTTCGGTGCCCTTTCTTCCTCTGGGAAGAAAGGCCCAGGGCCATGGTTCCTCATAAAGCTTTGTTTAATTTTCTCTTGCTATTCTGTCTCATGTGAATTTAATTCGTTCTCCGGCCAAACGAACCCCCATTTGGGAAGAGGAAATGTCTTCCTCCCCTACAACCGTAAATGTGTGGATTTATTTCTGGTCTCTATTCTGTTCCAATGGTATATATGTCTGTTTTTATGTCAGTACTGCACTGTTTTGATTATCACATTGTAGTATATTTTGAAATCAGGTAGCGTTATGCCTCCAGCTTTCTTCTTTTTGCTCAAGATTGCTTTGGCTATTCACAGTCTTTATTGGTTCCATTTTAATTTTAGGATTTTTTTCCTATTTCTGTGAAAAATGCCGTTGGAATTTGGATAGGTAGGGATTGCACTGAATCTGTAGATCATTTTGGGTATCATGGACATTTTAACAACATTAATTCTTCCAATCCCTGAACACTGGATATCTTTCCATTTATTTGTGTCTTCTTCAATTTGAGAGTTTCTTAGAGCTATATATCCCAGGCTCTGAGGAAAGAATTTTCTCAAATCCAACAGTTTTACCTTTTTGTTCACATTGTACCACACAAAGAAATCACAATACTCATGGCACACTTGGGTAAAATATTAGACTCCTTGCAATCAGCTGCTCCATACCCTACCCAATGCCCAAAGTGATGATCAATATCTCGGACCACCAGTAAATTCATCATGACACACCCAAACCTTCACATTGTACTGGTCAGGGAATTCTGCTCCAAGTATGTGGAGGCATTAGAAGAGAAATTATTACAACTATTAGAATAGAATATGAATTCTCTGATTGTCAAATATGTAGCAAATATTTTCTCCAGGGTTGTGGTATGTCTTATTTTTAGTTTGTACATTATATTCATTCCCCATGTGGAAATTTTGACTTTAACATTGCAAACCTTTAATCTTTCCTTCTATAATTAGAAACTAAGAATCTTTATTCATCTAAATATTTTCTAATACGTTTAAGTTTTTATTCTCCTTTGAAATCTATATTAAATTTCAAACATATTTACAGGTAATGTAAAGAAGGGGGATCTAGTTGTGTTTTCCCCCAAAAATACCAAGTCAACAATCTTGTCAGCAATTGTTAAAGAATTCCTTCTTTAACTACTAATTTTAAATGTCAGCTACTTTATATAGTAAAGTTTACACAAATATAAATTTATTTTTTCTGTATTTTTATTTTCATTTCGGAGTCACTGATCCACTTATTTACTTTGGCACCAATGGCATACCTGTACATTTATTGTGCTTTTATAACATATTTTGATATCTTGTAAAGTTGGTCTCTACCTATTATAATTCTCTTTTTTTCAAGTATTTTCTCACAATGCTCATGCATTTGTCATTGCAAATATTTTTATAGGGATTTGGTGTAAATTATCTGAAATTACTTTTTATAATAAAATATAAGTTCACTTAAGAAAGTCTAACATCTTTTCTATAGTGAGCATTCTCATAGGAATATACTATTTCTCTTTTCATTACAGAATTCTTATTTTTACATCTCTTAATGAAATGTTGTGGTTTTGGTGAAGTATTTTGGCTGAGTTCATCAAATAAGTTTACTGCTAACTATTCTGTTTGACAGATTATCCAGCTTTAGGCACAGATGATATTAATGCACCCTGCTGTCTCCTGTAAAAGCATATGGACAAGTTCTTTCTCTCCATATATTTTGCTTATCTTAAATGAAACATGAATTACTCTCCCCATGAAACTATGTTGGCCTGACCTTGGGGAGTAGGAGACTAGTTATTTGGCAACTCACTTAATTATTTTCATAATCATTGGCTGCTTCAGGGTTTTTATTAAAAAATTACTTCTATAGTGCTAGGAAATATTCATGTCATTCAGATTTTGAACCTGTTAGCCCAGTTATAAAATACAAGTCTCTACAGTGATTCAAGTCATCGATGTTTGTTTGTATAACTCCTTCCTCGCTTCCGGTTTTATGGTTTTCAGATTTTGTGTATTTTCACTCCACGATTCACTTTTTTTTTTTTTCTTTCTGGTTAGACTATTAGGAGGCATATGTGCTTCATTTGTCAGTTCAAAAATTTTACTTCAGGATTCAGTTTTTTATTTATTAATTTGAAGTACTAATTTTTATTTCTCTTTTGTTTTCTTCCTCTTGTTTTAGACAGTTTCATTTTGTCTTTTAATACAATCTCTTGTATCAATATTATAATTCATTTACATTCATTGTCTTTTATTAGGAAAACTTTTATACTTAGACATTTTCTTCTGCATATAGCTTGGCTGCAGTCTTTAAGTTTTGATAAGTATTGTGAACATTACCATCATTTTCTAAATATTCTGAAATCACTGAGATAATTTAAGATTTGATTCAAGAATTATTTGGGAAGATTTTTATTTAGTTGAAGTTTTTGTCCTCACTTTTAGAATATGATTGAATTTGGGTCAGAGAGCAGGGCATACACAATTTCTCCTTTTTAGAATTGACAATTTCTTTGTGAATTAATACTTATTAAATTTTTATAAATATCCCATGGAAGCTGAAAAAATAAGTTTATTTTCTATTGTAAAGTACAAAGTGCCCTGATTCTTGTGAGGTCAGAATATATTTCGTACAAATTGAGGGCCTGTTTTTCCTTCCCACAACACACACTAGCAAGTTGGGCCTGCCTACTGCAAAGTGATGATGAAAAGGAAAAGATTCAAATATGAAAAATTAAAACCAAAAAGAGCTCAGAAAAGTACTCGAAACATTCTGACACATGGCTGCAGTTTGTTTCTCAGCTCCAGAGACTAGTTAAGAGCAGATCTATTTTGTATACTCAATTAATTTGTTTCAAAATGAAACCTGTCAGTTTGTAAAATCCTCTCCTTAAACTGCTAATTAGGCAGTGTTTGTCACCTTAAAAAGAGAATTCTAATGAAAACAGCCACCATTGCACTTTCCAGTCTTGGATGCTGGAGGGGCATTCAGATCTCCGGTTTTTAATTTTTTAATTTTTTTTTCTTGAGGAAGATTGGCTCTGAGCTAACATCTGTTGCCAATCTTCCTCTTTTTGCTTGAGGAAGATTGTCCGGGAGCTAACATTCATGCCAATCTTCCTCTATTTTGTATGTGTGATGCCACCACAGCATGGCTTGATTAGTGGTGTGTAGGTCCATGACTGGGATCAAACCTGTGAACCCAGGGCCACTGAAGCAGAGCACGTGAATTTAACGACTAGGTCAGCTGGCTGGCCCCTCAGATCTCTGTTTTTATTTTATAATCCCCAGTCGATGGGGTTATCATAGCTGAAAATGAGCTGGTACCATTATGCTTCATTCGGATTAGGCTGATAAACTCCGCTGACCCATGAACAAATTTTCTTTTAGAATTTCTTTTTTTTCCCTTAGTACTCAGTATTTATTTTAAATTAATCCAAGTTCTCAAGATCTCTTTTATAGGTTATCGCAATCCAGCAGGTTCTCCTGCTTCTACCCTTGCCTTCTCACAGTCTCTTCTTAACACAACAACTAGAATGATCCTTTCAACCAGAGGATTTGCATTTTTTAAATTTTCACACCTGCCTTTCAGTCTTTGCTTATTTACTGCCTCTGCCTAAAATATCTTCCCTTCATGACCACGAGGCTAACTTACTCACTTTCCTCTTGTCTTTGCCCAATTTCCCATTTTCAATGAGGTCTACTCCGACCTTTTTAGTACTACATTCTGCTCTCTGATCTCAGCATTTCCAATCTCCCTACTTTTGCTCTACTTTTGCACTTTTCAATAGCATGCATTACCTTCTGACCTAGTATATGTGTTTGTGATTTATTGATTCACTTTCATTGCTTAAAGGTAAGCAGCAGGTCAGGGATCTTCATCTGTTTTGTTCACCCAGGTATCCCAAACACTAGGACCAGTTCCTTCCACATAGTATGCACTCAATAAATATTTATTGAACAATCGAATAATAGTGTGATTTTGAACTCACTTGGAAAAATGCATTCTTAAAATACAACATTGCAAAAAGAAGCAATCAAAACTTACTATCATAATTTGAAAGTCCAAGCACAAATATTTAAACATGCAAAAAAAGCATTAGACAAACTCTAGTCCTATGATGGCATGATAAAACATGTCACAATTTATATACATGGAAGGGAGAGTAGGAGCAGCAAGAATGCTCTTGAGCCCTAGCTGGGATTGTGCTGAGCACGGAGAAGCCCTAGGACAGTGCTATTTGCAACTGTACAATTGTACATGAATAGGCATTCATGAGCCTGCTTTTAAAATAAACAAACATATCAAAACACAGTAGAGCCACAAATTTCCTAATAATGGTACATTTTCGTCAATGCAGATTTATACATGGAGACTGCAAGAAAACTTTTGTTCTGAGGTTTTCATAAGACCAAGTTCACCCAGCCACACTAGTAAACAGATTGATTAACCCCAGTGTGTCAAAATATGGCAACTGATGCATTTGAGTGTTTATTTTAAAATTACAGACTGTGAAAAGTATTAAGAAAGAAATGTGAATCAAATAATTACAAAAGAATTTTTTTCTAATTGCCTGAAAAAACAGACATAATGATGCCTGCTGGCACTACAATTGGATGGGATTTTTAAGAATTCCTTCCACATCCATATCCTCAAAAGCTGATTTGAAATCCCAGTCGGTACATGTTTAACTGTGTAACTGGTGTTTGTGTGCTTGCGGCACATCGGAAGTAGCAGACACTGGCAGTACCCCACCCATTTCCTTCAGACTTTTGTGCTCTGGCCAACTTCCAATGGCCAGGGTCTACATCTTGCTGCCTGGAGAATTTTTTTTTTTCCTGCATCTTATAAAGACCCCTTTGCCTTCAGGGGCAGATCACAACAATGGCTCTCCAGGAGCTATGGATCTTATCTCCCTCATCCTTGGAATGATTCTAACGCATATATTTTATGCATTTCCCAGAGTTTCCCCACAGGATTAAGCTCCTTTGTGGTTTAAAATAGCACACCCTTTATTGTCTGCCTTACCTTGTAAATATCACTTGCTCATTCCCCCATAAGTGTTTCCTGAGCATCTCCCAACATTGCTTTCACTCAAATCCTCAAATTACCAGGTAATTAAGTTACAGGCGGCATAAAATGTCACCGACAATCAATTATGACACGTTGAAAATTTCCCAAACCATTTTTTTGTATAAATATGACACATTATAATGATGTTGTATACATTTTATTAATGTAAATAAGCTCGATATTTTCATTTTTCCCCTGTAGATATATTTCCACCTTTTACATCTGTTCTGTCCTACTCCCAGGATAGGTCTACATGGACTGCATCAAAGGGGTCCCTTGACCTCTGGTTTTTGATCAGTTAACCAATGGGAGGAACCTGCAAGATAGCCAAGGGAAAGGAGAACGGAGTGGGGGTATTTATTCCTCTGGTGTTTTTCCTCTCTTCCACATCACCATGGATTGACTACACTTCTCTCCCAAAGGATACCCTCCTGTCAGGCTGCTCTGTCCATACAGCTAATCTTCCCAGTTCTGGTGACCACTGCCTCTTATTCTGCTTTAGATTTAAGAGGTATAATGGCTCTCTATGTTACTAAGCCAGGGGACAACACTTCTACTGTTGGTAGAAGTGGAAGAATCAAAATTATTATAAATAGTCCCTTTATTAAAAGCTTCATAGATTACTCAGTTTGAGTATTTCTTCACTTCATGACAGGACTCTGACTTTTACAGTAAGAAATACATGCACATAATAAAAACATTATTATAACACCAAATCAAACAGAAAGGTACAAAATTTTTCTGTTCCTCTCTCCAATTTCCATTCCCAGGAGGTTAACATCTTCAACCATATTGTTAGTCAATGGCTAATAATATCTATTGACTCCTTGCTTTGAAATACAAAAACCCAGCTCATCCACATTATTCATACCTCTCCTCCCTGTGCTCCACCAGTCTTAGCAAGTTATTTTATTCTTTTTAGATCTCCTTCTAGCTTTAGGGTATTAAGCAATATAATCCAACTTCTCTCTAATGAGCCATCGACTTTAGAAAGTATGTCTTTTCTCCCTACCATAAAAGATGAGAAAATTGGTGGCTCCACATTTCTCCAGCTCTTTTCACTTTTCCCTCCACTTCCCAATTTATGTTAGCTCCACTATGAGTTTATACTGATAGGTTTATAAAATTTACAGCTTTTTCAGCATTTGGACTTCAATTACTCAGCTTTTGGGTTTTCCTGGATTTGGAATGCCTTGTTTATTTCTTCCTACTAAAAAAAAAAAATACCATGCCTTTACCTTGTCACTAAGGTCAGTCAGCTTTTAGCCATATAATTTGTTAAAGTGAATACAATTTCACTTTGTATTTTTACTAATTGCTATCTAAGCCTACTGCACAGCTTATCTTCTAAGCTTTCTTTTCATTTCCTCCTCTCGTACTTATATATCATCCTCTTCCTTCTTGGATTCCATTTTAATATTGCTGGAGTAAATCCTCAGGTTTTTTTTTTTTTTTTCAGTAAAAAGGTGCACAGAAAATAAACTCTCTGAGATCATTTATGCAGAAAATGTCCTTGTTTTGTCTTCATAGTTAATTGCTACTTAGCCAGGATATATAATGCTAGTACAAAATAATTTTCTCGAAAGACTCTGAAAGCATTGCATTCTACTGTTATGATCGCCATGTTGATGAAGTGATATGTTGCCTTTTTTTACTTCTTGGCAGATTTTTGAATTTTATTGAATTTGTTTAATGTTCTGTTGAGTTTTCTTCCTTTGATAATCACATATTTTTAATTTCTAAGAATTTTCTCCTGTTCTCACATTATGCCTTTTTCTCCTGCAGTCCATATTTCTTCAAAAATGCACTATTTTCTTGTGTAGCTCTGAAGATACTAAGTAGATTATCTTTTTAAAGATTTTATCTTTTTCCTTTTTCTCCCCAAAGTCCCCCAGTACATAGTTGTATATTCTTCATTGTGGGTCCTTCTAGTTGTGGCATGTGGGACGCTGCCTCAGGGTGGTTTGATGAGCAGTGCCATGTCTGTGCCCAGGATTCGAACCAACAAAACCCTGGGCTGCCTGCAGTGGAGCGCGCTAACTTAACCACTCAGCCACGGAGCCAGGCCCACTAAGTAGATTTTTTAAGAGATGTCTTCCAATGCGTGACTTACCCATTTGTCCAGGGTCTGTATTGTGCTTGGTTATGCTGGGCTTTTTCTGTTCTACTATTTCTTTTCCTTGAGTAGTTACTGCTCATTGGATATTTGTGAATGGAAGACTAGACTGATTAAATTTTAACAAAATTTCTCTTTTCCTATGTAAGAGTGCTTTCCAACAGTCTTTTTAGGAAAATGCAAGGATTGATCTCAATTTCCACGTCCATTGGTTGGGCATGTCACATGGAGGGTTCTATGTACACTTGTTAGGTATGTCATATGGAGTTTTCTACGTACTTTAGTTGAGTATGTCATGCAGTAGGGTTCTCTGCACACTGCTTGGGCTTGTTGTATGATAAGCTTCTGTGTACACTCGTTGAGCATGTCATATGGTACATAGCTTGGATTATAGTATGTAGATATGGTCCCTGTTTGGGAATGTCATATGTAAACTTCTGTGTATTCTTGTTGTGCATGTTATATCGAGGTTTCCAAATACACTGGTTGGGCATGTAATATGTAGTTTACTTACAGGTTACAATTGAGAAGAAATAAGTAGGCTGACCAAAAATGAGGAGAGGTTTGTTCTGTTGTATTGATGCTCAAATCAGAAGTCCTAGCCCTTCATAGACAGATCATTAAATTTCTTAAAAGTAACAGTGCCTGGTTTTAACCTGGGATTAAATATTGATTCTGGCAGTCATTCGTTCTATGAAAATGATTGAGGGGAATAGGATAGGGCCTCACTGATACAAGTGAATGCAAATCTTTCAAATACCTATCAATGTGGAGCTAGGACCCTCTTGGAGACACTGCTTCCATCTTGGCCACTGTTGTCTCCTGTATATCTTCTAAGCCACTGTTTCCTTCATTTCGTTTTCTCCGACACTAAAATTATATTCACTTTTTGTCTTCTTATCAAAATGTCTGGTCTACCAATGGTCCCCCATTTAATTTTAAGCTTCATTATGGGTTCATTTCCTTTTCTTGGAGAGACACTGTGGCATGGTGGTTAAGAATGTGGGTTTAAATCTAAACTCAGACTCTGCCATTTACTCTTGTGTGACCTCAGGAAAGTTCGTTGACTTTGATATACTACAGTTCTATCATTCGTACATGATAAAAAAAATTATCAAAATAAGGAGAGTAGTAATATATATTTTGTAGGCATAAGAGGCATACTTATCTCAGTGATTTAATACTCATTAAATACTTTAAATATTCCAGAGCACATAGTAGACAATAGATAAATATTAGCTATTGCTATTCTGCATTATTTAATTTACGTGATTTCAATGGGATTTTGAAAAGAAGAAGAAAGCTTGGTGGCCATACCACTAGCTTGAACCACAAGACAGTAAGGTAAACATCAATTTCAAAAATATTCTTTCATATAAATATTGGGGGAAAAAAACATAATTTGAACTTGAACATAAAACATGAGTACTTATTGGTGCCAGTCTGTGAGTCTTTATTTCTCACTAAAGACAACTGAATATTGAGCTGCTTCCTAGAGCTACCCACCTTCTTGTGCCATGGCTGATGCAATGAAATTTCAAGATTTTGCAATAAAATTTCAAGAGGGTTATTTAACAAGCTTCTCATTCTTATGAGATCAAAAGTTTGCTAACTTCTCAGTTCTGACAATGACTCTTAAAGATGAGATTCAGGGTAGCTCTGAACAAAGAGCTCTGACTTTGCCTCTTTCCTATTTATATCAAATTGGTTAAAATTTTGCACTTGATGATAAATTCTAAGCTCCTTTTATTTATCACTCAACTTGCAGCATACAGTAAGATTTTGTTACTGCAAACCCTATAGCCTTGCCACGTTACATTGGCATAAGTGTTTCTTTTCTGAAATATTCATAAAGGTATCAACTTTTATTTTTCCTATTGAACATGTTTAAATATAATTAGAACAGACAAAAATTAACTTTAGCATATCTTCTTATTGAATTTTTTTTAAAAATGCATATTTAAATATTTTCTCATTCCACAACACTCAAAATGTTGTCATTCTAGAAGGATGTCAGTTTTCAAGTGACATAAATTTATAATTACATTATTTTAAATAAAAGGGATAATTTCTCTAATCTAACTGATGTTTTAATTCAACAAACCTATAGTAACCATTGTCCTTCTTCAAATAACATCCTCGCTAACAAGAAACATTTTGTCCTAAAGAGTAAGAAAACAACACAGAGAAAATGTCATAAGCTTTCTCATGAGAAGCTGATATTTCAGGCAAAAGTTGTTCTACTTGTTGTTTATATCATTTAGTTTAAACTAAAGATTTTGACACTACAATAAAAATTACCATAATATTCAGAAAGGCAAGAGCATCTACTTTGGAATAAAATCAAAGAAAAGAGAGGAATGAAAGAAATGAGCAAAACACAGTCATATCCCTAGCCCGGGTTTTTAAAGAACGGTCTCATAGCATTGGTCCCTTCCTCTCTAAACAGCAGCAACAGCAAGGCAGCCATTCAACTAAGCATGAAATGAGCATGATTTCCAGGTGACCTTCATCAATGGAATAGCATTCAATGACAACTTAAACTTGCCAAGAAGTGAAACATTTCTCAAATAAGAAGTCTATACAATTGAAATTCTGCCAAGGAACTAAGAAGGGAAGATTTGAAGCTGATATCTACCTTGTACCACTATCATCAAGCATTCCAACATTTTTTAAATGAGCAAACATAATGATAATGAAACTAATTTTACCACATCATCCTGGGCGAGAAAGACTTTCCATAAACTTTTGCTATTAACAGGTAGGATATTCTGAAACTATTTAACATTAAGAGATAAGCACAATGAGAAAAGGTTTAATATACAGCACAGAATGTGTAAATAAAACCACTGATATAACAGAATCCCAGTATAATAGTGTTTCCAACACTCAACTTTATAGTTAAGGTTACAACTCAATTTCATATCCCTGTTTCACTTGCTCATAAAAACTTGGTAGAAAGTTCTTCAACATTAAAACTTTTCATACTTGGTCTCCAAGTAAATGTGAATGATAAACATGAATGCTTTTCAATTTTAATAGGGATTTTTTTTCTTTCTGTTTCTCCAAGGACAATTCCCCAACCCAGGCACTCAGACAAATAGAGGGAACAGTGAGGAATTTAAAATGCATGAATCTCCTAACTAAACTTCAAACATTTATTATAGATCTTTTTCTTTTAAACAGCACCTGAAGTTCAGGGAGTTTAAAATTTTTCTGGCAAAACACTGGGGCTATCTAGGTTCCAGAAACCACTGTAATTACCTGAAACTTATTCATATCTCAACTAGATAGGAGCTGAATGTGATTATGGGAAGTTTAACAGACTCAGATCGTTTCCATACATTCCCAAAATCACACAAAGGCCTATTTTTGCTAACTGACCTGTTCTAGACATTCCCCCTTCTCCCAGATATCACCCAGTGCTTTCTTGGCAGGGAGACACTGTTGAGTCTTACCAATAAATCAGACCCTTGATATTAAACAATACTACTTTCTTTTTATCCCCTTCCATTAGATAACCTCCTTCAAAATTTGTCTGATATTCCAGGAAATATCTAGCTCTGCTTCTATCAATGATATGACTGATTCCTACAAACTGCTGTCGCTCCTTGAGACCTTGCCCTAACTTTAAGGATGGCTTAATTTATCCAGTAGAACTAACCAGAAACCAGAGCCCACCCACCTAGGAAGGCTTTTGGAAATGTACAGAGATAGTAACTTGGGGAGTGAGGTGGAGAGGGCATCACTTGCTTTTAGTAAGTGGGAGTCAAGAATGTTAATTATCTTGCAACACTCTGCAGTCACACAAAATGAATTGTAGTGTTCAACATGTCAATAACACCTCCTTGAGAAATAATGATCTCCATTTTCTCTCACATCAAGAAAATGGTCATCTAGGATGTTATTCATGTTAGACCTGCCCAGTCATAGATGTCTTAGCAAACCACAACTGTGGAAACATATTGCACAACCTGCAACTGAAAATGGCTATCTTGCTCTGGATTTGAATAAATCTCAAGCAAATGCACATACACTGAATATGGGAAGCTAGAAATTGTTATTTGAGATTTAGATATTCTACTTCTAAAGGACTTTGGATATTCATAGGTAACATGAGGTGAGGAATGTAAATACCCTCATTCCAGTTCTCCACTAATATGACCAACAGAGCAAAAAAGGTGGTGGAGAAGAGAAGGAAGGGGGTGCAACCACTGCAGAGGTCTGGAGAAAGGAAAACAATGCTATCCACATAACAAAAACTATAGGAGTGGCAAAGAGAACATTCTTATGAGCATAGACTTTGTTGTCTGACACCCCCAGGTCCAAGTTCCCTGTTCTGTTGCTTAATACTGTAGGGGAGCAGCATTGCCACCCCAAAATGTGTGTCTCTGGCTTGAGGATTATTTTGGACTGATTATTTTTAAGAAACAAAAGACTCAGGAAGAAACTTTGACCTTCTGCCTAACTGCGTAAAAGAATTTAAGACAGAAGGCCTATTCTAGGAAGGAGTTATCACCATAGATAACTGTACTATAATATGAAGTATGTGGAGTAGACAGGGCAGAACTTAGCAAGGCCCATTTGATAAAAGTCCTCTCCATGGCCCATTATCTCTGCAAGGCATGGCAAACATTTGTTTACCAAACATTTGCTCTTCCACCTCCATGTGAATTGCCTTCCTCCCCTTTGAAGTCCCAAAGCACTATCCCCAACATCCTCCTTTGTCTTTAGCTGAGGATGGTACTTAAGGTGATAGCTGCAGCCATTTTGGTGAGTTACTCAGTTTTGCTGGGTTTCTACTGTGTATACACTTATTAAACTTTTTTTGATTTTCTCTTGTTAGCCTGTCTTGTGTCCTTTTAATTATTAGACCAGCCATAAGAAACGAGAGAGGAAGGGGGAATTCCCCCCTCCCCCAGAATATAAATGACATTAGGCAACTTCTTCTGGAAGACTGTACTTGTAATAGATATAGTACAAGTGAAAACATGAAAAGAAAAAACCAAAGACCAGTTTGGAATCCCTCATCCTGAGAAAAGTAGCAGCATTAGGATGTAATAATAGGTAACATTTATTGAATGCTTACTCTGTGCAAAGTGCTAATACAGTCATTATTTAATTCAATCCTTCGAACTCTAAGAGGTTTTGTGAGCCATTTTAGACACAGGGATCACGAAGGTTAGAGAGATCAAATAACTTGACCTAGGTCACAGTAGCTGGTACATGGCAGAGTCAAGATTTGGATCTATGTCTTCTTTACTTGATATTAAAAGCTCTTAGCCACTACTTTAACCTTCCTTCTCAGAGAAAATCATGATAGACTGTCACTGAAGGATGGAGTCTTATGGTATTGAGGAGACAAAGCAGCACCAAGTCATAGTGAGAGCCCTCCTTGGGCCTCCATTTTGCTGGGGAAAATAAGCAGCATTTGAAAGGAGCAGTATTGCCTATGTTCATCTGACAACTATACTAGCAGAAAGCCAGCAAGAAGGTGACATCTTGTCACTCTCACAGCACAAAGAAGGAGCTTGGACAAGGGTTCTTTGGCAGCCATGGAAATTTGCTGCTTAATACTCCTGTGTGGGAGCATAATTGACTGAAGGCCCCAGTAGCTGTTTTTCTGAATCCAACATTGCATTCACAGTCATGAACTTCTCCCAGCCAATGACTAATTGCTGCAGATATACCACTGCAAGTCCATTTTTGTGAGATGAGGACTCCTCCACTGGCCAACAACTTAGGCTTGAGGACTCCAGATTGGCCTGGCCAAAACTTTCTTTGAACTAGGCTGTAGTTTGAGACTCTTCCTGCCCAAGCCTTCTTCCTTCTTTCTCTCCTTCAGTGAGGACAGATCTGCATTGAGATTGTGGCTTGAAAGTTTTCTTTAACTTCTCCAGCATCATTCCATTTCTTCTTCACAGATGTTTTCCCTAATAAATATCTTACATATCTAATCTTATCCTGGGGTCTGCCTCCCAGAGGATGTGAACTAACAGTCACAGGTTATCCGTGACCTCTAGTTAGATGGCTTCTCCAATCTCAGAGAAGAAACAGTGAAGACATGATTTCCTTTACTGGGATGATCAATGGCTATGCGTCTCCCAACCTTACTTCCCTTGGGCATCTGGGGTGCTAATGCAATAGGGCAGCTATGAAAGGGAAATAACAGTTAGGACTGAAATATGCTTGGGAGCACTTGCATCAATTTCAAATTTCAGTTATGAAGAGTTGATGGTGAGATAGAAGAAGGGGCCCTATTGTGAATGGAAATGTACTACTGTCCCAAGAGGGGTCTCTTTGGTTTCATTTGTTTGCTTATTTGTTTCATTCTCCTTTCTTTGCTATTTAGGCAATCTAAAGTTATCTGCACCAGTTCTCTACCTAGCATGCCTGCTAATTTAAAAATCCCGCTGCCACAGGAATTCCACCTTCAATAGCATGCCTTTCCTTTGAAGTATACAGTGGAGGACTGCTTTGTTCAGCCACCCATTGTATGGGATTTAATGAGACTTGAAAGGCGTTACTTTGGGAGTGTAACAGGCAGGAATCTTAGTTTCAAGCTAATAAACAGAAACTGACTGATTAAGCAGAAAAGGAGTTGAGATGTTTGAGAGGTTGACATAATTTTTGGAAGAGCTAGAGAACTAAGCTTAAGATTAGGCTTCCTGTTGTCAACTATCACCTCCCCAAAAGACCACCAGAAAAACATGGTAGTTGTGAAAAGCAAGATTCATTAGACCTACAGCAGTAGGAGAAGATAACCTTGAAAAATTCTTAATAGTATCTTAGAAGGGGTAAGTCAGGGGCAGCTATTCATAGGGGATTTAGGGTCTGGGCTGAATGATTTTAATGTGAGTGTTTCAGTGAGTGGAATTGCCTAGGACCAGGCATGGCTTATGACACAACAGTTTTGGATTGGGAGTTGCAGTAAAGCAAGAAGAGTCTTGAAGAGAACATAGAGGAGTAATCTGTTAGTCTGACTGAGTACTCTGGTTTAGTTGGTTTTAGCGAATCTCTCAGCAACTATTTCTTGGAGCAAGTAGCTGGTTATTTTTGCTAGTTGTCAGAACTGATTAACACAGGACAGGAAGGAATGCCTAGTCGCATATTGTTCAACACAGAGGCAGGGAAGTATGGCTGGCCGCAGTACTGCCTAACCAGGGACAGAAATTTATGTTGGTTTCCATTCTCATAGTATTGATGCCCTCAAAATCATGCTTCCAAATTGCCCTGATAGAAATATATGACTCTTCTGTTGTTCCACCAAGCATTAGAATAAACCCCAGGCAGCTGCCCCACTGAAACCACTTCTGCACTAGGAACTCTGGAATGTGGGAAATCACTGCAACTACTAAAAGTCAAATACATCTGCCTCTCACACAGACACACAAAAATCCTCCTCAGAGTCGCTCACTTCTAAATTGTAGTCTTGCACAAGTATATCTGATTGACAGAAGCAGAGGTTAGCTCTCAAGTTTGTATCTGAAAGAGGCAAAGATTTTGGGTTTTCTGAATTTTATTATAAGGATTTGAACACAAAAGATTATACATTTCCTAAATATAGCAATGACGTTTAAAATATTTAATAGCCAGAAAGTATGCCTAAAATTCCATTAGGATTCATCCCTGGATGCCCAACAACAACCTACACCCTTCATCCATGCTTTAAAACATTGCTAATAGCATCTACCACAAAACCACAAACTAATCATTTCCAATGTAATTCAGCTATCTGTTATAAAAATGGAATGGGAGTACCTGTCTTTGTAAAAGGAGAAAAACTGAAATCTCATTAGCTATTGTATCCAAACCCAAGTCTGAATCTCTGGATGATGTTATCTCTTTCTGCCCTCCTCTCTCATTTTCACTTTCTGTCCCACTTTGTAAACTTTAAAGTTAATGACACAAGCACATGCTATATGAAATAGTTGGGGAAATGAAAAGGAAGCAAGATTATTAGCTAAAATCTATAAATATGTACATGATACAGAACAGATGAAAATATGGATATTTCTTTCTGTAAGAAAGTTGTTGTCATTATGACTTGCTTCTTCCACTAACTTTCCACATTCCCTCTGCTCTAATCTTTCCGGATTTTTTTGCCTAAAGAGTTGCATTACTAAGGGTAAGGTTGGGCTTCTGTAGCAAAAAGATCCAACAATAAGTCCGTGGCTTAAAGATATTAAAAATCTCTCTCTCTCTTTTATAAACAGTATAGAGTGTTCATTGAAGGTGAGCATCTGGCAACATGTGGCTTCCAGATGCCCCAGCCACTGCTATTTCTGGCTGACAGGAAATAAAATGGGGGAAATTCAGGGCACAAGATTTCCTTTTAAGCAAATAATGTAGGAGTGAATAACGCACTTTCACTCACATTACATTGGTAATAATGGAGGCTGGGAAATAATGTCTCTAGCTGCACAATGATGCATCCAGGATGAAGGAGAAAAGGCTTTGGAGAGGTAACTAATTGCTTCCACTACATGAAATGACTCAAAACTTCATTCCCGAGGGGTCTGTGCCCTTTGTGATTCTGTCTGAGTTTTTAGTAACTTTCCCCTCCCATTGATCACTGGACAAAATTAAACTAGAAAGTTTCCATAGGAGAACCCCAGCCTCAAGATATACTATTTCCTGACTTCATCACGTGGCATCATTTCTTTTTGTTCATTGACAATCAGGCTCATTGAAATATGCCAGTCATCATTCTCAACTATTTTTTTTTCTTGTTCATTAGGTAGAATAAGAAACTCAAAGAACTCGGGTAGCAATCTCCATCTTCCAATTAAACTGAATCATTGCTGTGTCCTGTAATGAAAATTTTCCTTTCGTAGGAAGCCAGACAATTAAGCCATCAGAGCCCAAAGATGAAGGAATTAGAAACTAAAATTTTGTGAGTTACCTAATATAATAATGCAAGCAAACACTCCAACTTTTGTTTCATGTTACAATGGAATGCCTCTTCCATACTCTTTATTTCTACAGGAAAATATTTTTTTAAAAACTCAAAACACATACCTAGCCTCTAGCTTCACTTGATAAATTCTTCTACTGAGCATAGTGAATGGGTTTGTGATCCAGTCCTTTCTCCTTCCTCCTCTCCCTGAGCCTGAGAGGTAGTGACCCAGGTAACTGATTTTCTACCAACATTGAGACTTTCCTCTGAGAGGCTGTCCCACGTCTTAGATGAGTCTAGGGAATTAGTGTATATTAATTTTATATACTACAATTATAGGGAATTATAATTGTATAGGGGAGTTAGTATGCCTATATGTTTGGCTCTCACTACTCGATGTGTTTGCCAGTCTATATTTATCAACCATAAAGATGATATTTTCTGTTCCATCTACAATTAGCATCTCCATTCTTCCTCTTACTCACTCAGTAGACTCTACTTTGGATTATACCAATCCAGTCAAAGCCACCATCACTTCTTGTCCAGACTATCAGAAGGACCTCCTCTCACCAACCACCCCCCCATCCAGTACTTGCCCCCTGAATCCATTGTTCACATGCAGACAGAGTGATCCTTTTAAACACAAGTTAGGTCATACATTGCTGTGTTCAAAACTTCCCAGTGACTTCAGAGCACAATCTAAAGGTGTGACATTGCCACTAAATCTCTTGATGTTATGTCCTACCACGCATTTCTTGTTCTCTCTGCCCCAGGCCCACTGTCCTCCTTGTTGCTTTTGGAATAGACTAAACACATTTTTCCTTATGGCTCTTTCCATTTGCTATTCCTTATTTCTGGAGCATATCAATCACAGATAACCTGATGAATATTTCCCCTGCTTCCTTCAAGTCTTTCCTTGAATATTACCTTAACAATGGGTCCTACTCTGACTTAATTATATAATCTAACACCTTCTCTATCTCATCTAAGTATTTTTCAGCTTTTGAAATAATCATTTGAAAAAGTTGCCATGTTGAAATTGAAAAATCATAAGGTTCCAAGAGAAAAAGTTAAGCAGAATACTGGTAAGGTAATTTTCATGTAGAAACTCTATGAAGATTTGCTTTCTTCTATTTGATTTTTGAAATGGCTTGTATTATTTTATTTCATTTATTTATTTATTTATTTATTTTTTTTTTTTTTGGTGAGGAAGATTGTCGCTGAGCTAACATCTGTGCCAATCTTCCTCTATTTTCTATGTGGGACACTGCCACAGCGTGGCTCCATGAGTGGTGTATATGTCCACACCTGGGATCCAAACCCATGAACCCCAGGCCACCAAAGCAGAGCACACGAACTTAACCACTACGCCACCGGGCTGGCCCCTCTAATTTTTTTGATGACAGTCATGGTAATTTTTTTGACTATTCTATATATTACTTTATATATACACTGCAGACTCATCTTATGTCAGTAATTACTTTCAAATAAATAGGGCTTGTGTTTGTGTTTGCATCTCGCTATGCATATACCTCCTCCTAGGAGAACAATTTTAATTTACAAAGAATGTGTCTTAGCTGAGGGTTAGATGACATCTCCCTGCCAAAGTTAGTGGTATAATTAAAATGTGTATGAGGCAGATAGATGGCAATTGACTCCCTGTGGTTCCCTCTAATATAGATCCTCTAAATCACAGACCTTTCTTATGACTACAGCAGTGCATAGCTTTCTCCCTAACTGCCTTCTTCACAGTTGCATGCACCATGCAGGAGATGGATTTTGCCTCACTAGCTGCTGGAATACGAGATGCAGCACAAGGCCTGAGTGCCATTTTGCACATCTTCTTTAACTGAGGCTAAATAATAAAATGAAAATTTCAAATTCACAGAAGAGGAGGATCATTCTTCATTTCCTATGAAATAAGCTTTAGAAAGTAAAATGACAGTCTTCTAAAATAGCTAAAAATACTCATTTAGCAAGACAAATTGCTTTGGATACCACAGTTTAAGAGAATATTACCCCACTGAGCTGTGTCACTGAGAGCTGTCAATTCTTAGTAGGAGAAGACAGAAGTGAATGCTAGTAATTGAACAGGAGAGCTATAAAGCCAAAATCACAAAGGCAGAAAACCAAAGCTTAGGTCTTTAGAGAGAAGACAACTTTGGGTAAGTGATAAAGAAAAAAGTGTGTCAGTATTTACTACAGTTGTACAAACACATGACCTAAAACTGAGAATATCCACTCCCAAATATATATGAACAATAGATATGCTGTTCAGAGCAGCGCTACTCATAATAGCCAAAATACTGAAAACAGTTTAAATAAGCGTCCACAGACAAATGAGAAATAATGGCATATTCATGCAATAGAATTATACATAGTAATTAAAATTCATGATTTAGAGCTACGTACAGCAATATGAATGAATCTCACAAACATACTGGTGAGGGAAAGAAATCAGACACAAAAGAATCCCTACTGTATGGTTCTGTTGATGGAAGTTGCAAAACAGGCAAGCTTGTAGTTTTGGAAGTTTGAACAATGGCTGTCTTCAGGGTAGATGTAGTGTGGTGTGGGTGAGAAAGGCTGTGGGTAAGGCTCTGGGGATGATGCCAGTGTCTATTTCGTGATTTGAGTGATGTTTGTAAGGGTGTTCACTTCAGTATAATTCAATGAACTATACATTTTTTGTTTTGTTTACTATTCTTTATGTGAATAAAAAAAGTTTTAAAAGTAGAATTCATAGGGGGCCAACTCCATGGCAGAGTGGTTAAGTTAGGTGTGTTCCATTTTGGTGGCCCAGGTTTGTGAGTTCAGATCTCTGAAGCAGACTTACATCACTCATTAACCATGCTGTGGCAGCAACCCACATATAAAGTGGAGGAAGGTTGGCATAGATGCTAGCTCAGGGCTAATCTTCCTCAGCCAAAAAAAAAAAAAAAAAAGGATACGTAAATATATTTGAAAGAACAAGTTAGTAAAGTGCTAACTAACAGAAATTGTATGGTAACCCTGTTTTACTTTGTTTCTAAACACAAGCTACAGCAATAAATAAATAAATAAATAAAGTACTCTTCTAAAGCTACCTTAATATAAAATCACTGAGAAGGGGAAATTAGTTTGTGACTGTAGTTACTTTAGCCTGCTAGGAAAATGGAAAATGTTTTCTAGAAGAATTATCTCTTAGTTGAGAAAAAATTGGCTGTTTTAGATACAGAAAATAAGACCAGCTCTGGGCATAGTGTGGAAGGAGATAGCAAGAGTGAGCTGAATTGCTCTGCCTAGAAAAATATCAGGGATGGGATTGGGGGAGTTTAAAAGCTGTCAGGTGGGAAAGGGAGGTAGAGTGAGAGATGCACCCAGGGTCCCTGCCTCTTCGGTAAAGTTTAATACACACCGTTCGGGCTGTGTTTCCTTCTAGTTTTACATGGAGCAAAGAAAAGGGAACAGCAACTAGAGGTATGAGACGGTCAATACTAAAACAATAAAATATCACAAGCAGGAAATAACAGAGTGCAAAAAAGTAACCACAAGCAACATAAGCCTTATCAAAACAATAGCAATAGCAAATAACCCCAACAAAACTAAGAAGCCAGTGGCTCTTCTTATATGAGATAGGATTTGGGCCATTTTATTTAAATTTTACAAGACAGAGTGATTGCAGCCAGCTGGATGATCTAGAGACATCTGGGTTACATAAATATTTGCATAGTACCACTGTTAACACGGCACTTTCACATTTCATCCTCATCAAGATTCTATAAGGTAATATTATAAACCTCGCTTTACACCTAAGGATATTGAGACTTAGGCCACGAAGAAAGTCACCCTTGTGCATACTGCTGGTATGTGGTGGAGCCAGAGATCAAAATAACTATATTCTTCCCACTGCCTTCCGTTACCTCAAGAAAATCAATAGTTTCCAAAGACTAATTTCACGTGAATTAAATTTAGTTATCTTTAATCTATGAATACCTTACCTTATTCTTTAATTGGATCCAGGTGTGCTACAAATTCTGTTTCATTCTAGTTTTTTGAGAATATCTTAAATTTGATGTTTGGAAAACTCAGAAAATACTTTTAAAAATGAAAATTTATTCATTATTCTCATAACTCAGGCATATTTTATAAATTGCAGAGAGATAGACTAGGTCTCAGCTTCCATAGTATAGTTCAAAGAGAGCAAGGAAGAAACCTATTTCACAAGGTACTATTGTTAAAATATCTATTGGTGAGACCATCACTCCTTTACTTTAAATGTTAAATCCTTTAAGCATTCAAATCCCCTTGGAAGTGGTGACAGATTCAGTAAGCAGTCATCTTAGTAATGAGAAACTCAAGCATTTTTTAGGAACGTAGAACAAGGTCCAAGCTTTGGAGTGAAACAGACTTGGGTTAGAAGTAAAAGTGGAACAAAATATGCTACCCCAAAATATGCCACTTTGGCATATTGATTATTTTGAATTAAAAGTTACTTAAGAAACTTCTGGTACAAGAAGGACACTGAACTTTGTCCCCATGAAAACAGGAAATAAATCTCCCATGTGAAGATACCCTCCCTATATCAGAGGGTAGAAGGCATCCTTATCACCAGAGATAGGGAATTCAAGTCTGAGAAGGCTGTGTAAACAAACTTTGCTACTTCTTTACTAATTTACTACCCCTGGCCCAAACTTCTTTGTCTTGTCAATTCTTCACAAATTTATTGTTTCTTTGTCTGAAAGGTACACAAGCTGGCTGCTTTGGTTATTTCTTAGAGTATCATATTTTTATGAGCTCCTGTATGTACAAAATTAAATGTGTTTTTCTCTTGCTAATCTGTCTTATGTTAATTTAATTGTTATACCAGCCAAAGAACCTAGAAGTGAGAACGGAAAAGTTTTTTTTCTCCCCTGTGGAAGGCTGGTTAGAAGGGCAGTTCTGCCACTTACTGTGTAGCTTAGGTTTCAGTGTTTGAATTTTCTTAACTACAAAAGGGGAATGATAATACCTACTTAACAGAGTCGTCATGAAGATTCAAGTTTATAAGATAGTAAAGCACCCTAAAACAATATTGGTATATGAAAAGTGCACAATAAATAGCACCTATAATTGAACAAAATCATGATGGTGCTAGCATTCTCTTGACTGGTAAACTACAGCTTGCAGAAGAAATCTGGCCACCACCTGCTTTAGCAAATAAAGTTTTATTAGAATACAACCAAGTCCATTTTTTATGTAGTGTCTGGGGCTGCTTTCAAACTCCAAAAGCAAAGTTGAATAGTTGTGACAGAGACCATATGGGTGACAAAGCTGGAAATATTTACCGTATGGCTTCTTCTAGAGAAAGTTTATTTCTAGGGTATAAGGAAAGAACCTTGGCACATGGAACCTGAAAATATCAGCCTTTGTTAGAATTTTGCTTATAGAAGATAAGTTGCCACATAAAGGATCAACTTATATTGCCCAATTTGAAAAAGTTATTAAAGATATAAATAATAATAATTACTCTATCTGGCCAGAGTTCTTATATATTTTGGCCACTGGCATTAGAATAGGCAGACAATAGTCTGAATAATCAAGCAAAGTCATTATTATTACTGAAAAAACCCAAACCTACTGAACATGTAAAGTAATAATATGATTATCTTTCTATAAAAACCAGGAGCTTTGTAATTAGACAGTCTGATCATTATTAGCAAAAGATGCATCACGAACATAAAGATTATCTACCATCTTTTGTTCACATAACATTTAAAAATATAAAAATTTTCAGGAATCAACTTTTATCATTACTATTTAATAGCAATAATAGTATTAACAACAGAAATTCATTAAGTGCTTACTATTTACCAGTCTCAGAGTTATGTAGTAATCTCTAATTCACCAGATTATTATTCTGTCTTAGAGGTGGAATACTATCTGATATTTATTTTCTTCATATATTTTTATATTTTCTGAAATTTTCACAGTAGTGATCTGTGCTTTATATTTAAAAATAAACTAAAGCACTTTTACAAGTGGAAAGGAAGGTAAATCTAGCTACCTAAACTCATTTAACTTACCTCTGCCACAATCCTGGTCATTGAGAAGTTTGGGGGGAAATGCTAAAGACAGTCAAAGATAAAAATAAAGGAGAAAGGAGGCCAACAGTGGAGTTACCAGTGATGAAAGAGCAAGAGATAAGAAAAAAATAAATAGCCTAAGGAAACAGAAAATAGTAAGTTAAATAATAATAATGATAATCAGCAACTTAAGAGGACCCCAGAAAGGGCTAGAAGTGACCACTATCTTAAGGGCAACAACCAAGTAGAAAAGGGAAGGAAATGAAAACAGAATTCATACAAATCACAGTGAGTCTGAAGAAGAGAGCCGTGAAAATATATTTGGCTTCATCAGCAGGAGCAGCAAGAAGCTAAATGAAGGTAGAAGAAACGATTGTCAGAAATCATTTTAGTAAGAACGTGATTGATACAACTGGTTTGAAGTTGAAAGGGAAATATATTATTTTCTGTGTTTATATTCCAAAGAGAACTTCCATTATGACCAGAAGGATGAAATATGAGATGTGTAAAATATAATTGAGACTACCTCTTATATGCTGCACGTGTAAGAGAGGAATGAAAGGAAGGTGGACAAGTTCCATAAAGCATCATCAAATGCTTTCCCATTCTAAAGAATCTCATGTGGTTTCTTAGAGGTTGGCAAGGAGGAGAACAGATTTCCTCTAGACAATAATTAAAGGAAAAATATAATCAAATGCACACTAATGAACCAAGGAAAGTGAGGTAAAACTAATGTGGGAGACCTTCATAGCTTTAGCACTGAGAATCCCACTAAACCTCTCAGTCCTGGGCAAACCCTTGGTAGTCAGGCCCTACCAGAGGAACAGAGACGGGACAGTAACTCCTAATACCCATATTCAGTCTTAGTGAGATTCACCCGGCAAATCTTGTGCTCATTAACAGAGAGCTCTTAAGCCACAATGCCCCTTATCTTACCACTCGAACGTACAGATCAAAAACCCTGTCTTCTGCACAAAGGCAAGAGGGCTAAAGATCCCACAGGCATCTCCTTCTGTCTACAGTAATCTGAAGGAGAAAGAAAGGGAGACTGACACAGAGAACCAGTGATTAAAACAGAGAAGATCTTCAACAAGGCCTTTTCAGGCACCATTGAGAACATTTCTGCTTCTTCCTTCCAGCCTTGGAGAGGAAAATATACGCTTGCGCATGCGCGCACCCACACACACACACACACACACACACACACACACACACACACTTTTTTTTTTTAACTGAAGATGCATGGTGAAATGATTGACCCAGGAACCACATAGCCAAAGAAACTAAATGCTTTTTTTTTTTTTTTGGTGAGGAAGATTCGCCCTGAGGTAACATCTGTGCTAATCTTTCTCTGTTTTGTATGTAAGCTGCCACCATAGCATGGCTGCCAATGAGTGGTGTAGGTTCATGCCTGGGAACTGAACCTGGGCCACCAAAATGGAGTGTGCTGAACTTAACCACTAGGCAATAGGGTCAGCCCCCTAGATGCTTTTATCTGAGATTCTTCTCAGTAATCTTAAATATTTTTGGAAGACACCAGGATACTTTCTGTGACTTCCAGCTCACTTCAGTTTTTAGCTCTTGTAAGATCATGAACTGAAATTGTATCGTATTTTCATCTTTCTTTACCCAGAAAGTAAGGTTCTGAACTCAATCCATGCCTCCCTGTGATCAGGCACAAGTAGTAATAATTACCAGGGCTGTGCTGTAGATAGTGCTTTCACTATTTCATTAATATAAACACACATATATATAAGAAAATGCTTTTGTATGGGAGGAAGAACTATTACTCTTCTCTCTAGGTCCTCCTGGTTGGTCTAAGAATTAAACTGACATGAGAGAATAACAGGAGAAAGTCAAACAAAGTTTAATAACGTGTATACATGGGAGAAACCCAGGAAAACTGAGTAACTCACCAAAATGGAGGAAGCTACCACTTTAAATACCATTTTCAGCTAAGGACAAAGGAGGATGTTGGAGGTAGTGGTTTGGGACTTCAAAGGGATGGAAGGTAATTCACATAAAGATGGTGAAGTAAATTTTTGGTAAACAAATGTTTTCTGGGCCATCTATAGACAAAGTGACCCAAGAGACAACTTTGATAAAAATAGTCCTATCAAGGATCCTCCCAGCCTACCATACCCAGAGTTATCTATGGTGGTGGTCTGTCCTGGATCAGGACTTCTATCTTAAATTCTTTTAGGCAGTTAGGGGAAAGGTCAAAGTTTCTTTTAGAGTCTTTTTTTTTTTTTTTAAATAATCAAGCCAAAGAAACACATTTTGGGGTGGCAAATTCTGATGCCCCACACTTTTATTATGATTATTTGCAATTGACGAGGAAAGAGACTGAGACTTAGATTAAGTAATTGACCCCCACTTCACAGCTAATAGAATCAGAATCAGAATTTGAATCAGGTCTGCCTGGCTTCAAATGTACTTCTCCTTAGTTACTCTACTATACTGTCAACAGAAACAACAGAAAAGATACTCTTGTATTGAAAACAGGGATTCTTGGACACTTGACTGAGTTTTAAGAAAAAAAAAATTTAGAACTTCACTCCATGGAGCCTTGGACTTCTTTATAAAGTATTAGAGTTAATGGTACTTTGTCATTTATTTTCTAAAGGCTAAAATAAGGAGAATTTTAATGCTTTTAATTTGTGAGAGGTAGAACTCATTACTTGTCAGAGAATATGAAAACCATCATTGTTCAAAAACATTAAAGACATGCAGGAAAGTAATGAATTCTAATTTAATAGGATATGCCAGACATATACTAATAAGACTCATTTTATTTCCTTCACTCAGGAACGTTGGAATATCTGACCAATGTTATACAAAAGGTTTGTTTATGTTTTCAGTGAAGCACTTTTTAACCTACAACCTTCCATGCCACATTTACCACAGTAGGTAGATGAAAATATGACATTTGTTTTTGCCTGGAAAAAGCTCGTAACCTTGTCAGGAATAAAACATACTTGAGGAAAATCTAAAGAACACTTTTAAACCAACAACATATACAAAATAAGACAATCAGAAGGCATGATATAGTGAATGTACTAATTTTAAAAATTACCTTTCAAAATAATCATAGCATAATTACGAGTGTAATGTGAAATACTGCAAATATTATATTCTACTGGTAACTAAGTCAATGACATGCCACAAAATGAATGGAGAAAAAAATGAACAGTTTATGTTTTGGTACAAATCCTGGAACTCAACAGATATGATAAGGAAAATCAGCAATTTAAGTCCTAAAGAGCAAATCAATTTTATTCTTCATGTTAAAACTTAGTTGCTTGCTTCCCCATTCCCCTGTACTGCACTCACCTTATTTAACCTCCAACTCTTGTGATAATCACACTATATTTGTGCATCATTTACTTGCACATTTCCATAAATGGTTAAATTATTTCCCTGAGAAAGCTTGACTCTCTCATGCTTATTAAAGCTCGTTCTAACTTTTTCATTACTAGAACTTTGAGAGGTGTAACGGTGACTCTGAGTAAAATCAATTGTGTGCTGGGTGTGCAGTTATTGGGCTCTTTAGCATACATGCAATAAGTAAATAAGCACTGAAAAGTCTTGCTGTGAAGGGATTCATCATAAAATAAATGATGGGACTACAATTGAGGAAATAGATTATTTTTCACCAGGTGTTGTGGGAATATGGAACCACGCTGTAGCTTTTTTTTTTTTACTGCTTACTCTCTGAAAGAATTGGAAAATGCCCCAGGAATGACATTAAGACAAATAATTTATGCCACACAAATCATTAAACCATAAGCAACTTCATTAAGCAGCTTCCCATTGGTAGCCTAAACTGAAACAGCTGGCCTGACAGTTGGATATTGAAGAAAAAATAAAATTCTTTTTTCAGTCTAAACCTTTTCTCTCAGATTTATAAGGAGTTCCTTTGTTTAAAGTGACCAGAGGAAAACAAACCAGCCTAATTAATGCTGATAATCGGGGCTGAGAAAATTCCCATCAGATGGATGCTTTGAAAAGGCCATGCATGCTTTATAGTAATAACAATAATAATAATAGCTGATGTTTACTCAGTGCTAAGTGCCAAACAATATTCTCAACGTTTTATTTCTATTAACCCATTTAATCTTCACAAAAACTCTGTAAATATTAGCAGGACTGGCTATATAATTTGAGGGACCCAGTGCAAAATGGAAATGCAAAGCTCTTTGTTGAAGAAGCATGAAAAAAAACATTTTTTTCCTTTCTTCAGCTGTCTCTCTTTTGCCCTGTCAAGGAGTTTTTATTTGCTATTTCATGTTGGGCTCCCTGGTACATAGGGAGCCAACCCTGAATATTATCCTCCTCTTAAAGATGAGGCGACTCAGGGCAAAGATTGTAAAATACTCATCAGAACACAATGGCTGGTTCAGAGAGGGGCACCAGATGCAATCAGAGCCAATGAACCACCAAGAGACTTCGCTGGGAATCCTGCGAAGAAGACTCGTTTTTCTCATTGGACTTGAAGATGGGAGGAAACTGGCCTTATCTGTGAGATATTTCGGGTTCCTGGTCAATATACACCTTTTTTTGGATTTCTCAGTTATATTAGCCCATAAATTCCATCTTTGGTTGATTCTAGCTTCGGTTGGGCCTTAGGTCTGTCATAGGCAGAAAAATGCTCCCTTTCCTCATAAAAGATGTTCAGGTCCTAACGCCCAGAACCTGTGGATATGTTATCTTACGTGGCAAAAGGGACTTTGCAGATATGATTAAGATAAGGATCTCAAAATCAGGAGATATCCTAGATTATCTGGGTGGGCCCATTGCAATCACAAGGGTCCTTATGAGAGGGTAGGAAGAGGGTCAGAATCAAAGAAGGAGATGTAATGACTGCAACAGAAGTTGGAGCGACAGGGGCCGGACTCAGTGGCGCAGTAGTTAAGTGTACACATTCCACTTTGGCGGCCCGGGGTTTGCTGATTCGGATCCCGGGTGTGGACATGGCACCACTTGGCATGCCATGCTGTGGCAGGCTTCCCACATATAAAGTAGAGGAAGATGGGCACGGATGTTAGCTCAGGGCCAGTCTTCCTCAGCAGAAAGAGGAGGATTGGTAGCAGATGTTAGCTCAGGGCTAGTCTTCCTCAAAAGAAAAAAAAAATAAAAGAAAGAGTGATGTGGGGCTACAAGCCAAAGAAATCTGGCAGCCTCCAGAAGCTGGAAAAGGCAAGGAAATGGATTTTCCCCTAGAGCTTCCGAAAGAAACCCCGCTGATCCATTTCAGACTTCTGACCTCCAGAACTCTATCATAATAAATTTGTGTTGTTTTAAGCCACTAAGTTTGTGGCCATTTGTTATAGCAGCAATAGGAAACTCATACAGCATCTCTTGTAGAAAGAGTCATGACACATACCAAGATAAAGGGTACAAGATTATAATTTATTTAAACAAAGAAAGGAACTGTAGAACTCTCAGCAACACAGACATAAATTTGTTTTCCATCTCCTATGTCTTTCTATCAAAATAAACTTCCAGGAAGGTGGTTATCATTTATTGCCATTTGATAATAATTTTGCTCAATAGTCAAGCTTTTGTCTGATCTGAAGAATTTATTGTCTGTACCACACTTAGAAGAAGCAGTGATATGTAGGAATGAAGTCACTATGAGAGATCCTAAAGTTTCAGAAACAGACTCGTTAGAACAAGTATTCTCAACATTTCTTTTGCTCCCTAAACCCCTGAGGAATACTGCACACACCAGAAACAGTAAATTTCAAACACATGGCCCTGCTCCCTTCCTGCTACCACTGTGAATCTCATCATTAGCAATAACTGCTTTATTGTGGTCTTTCATTGACATGAGAGCAGAAAGGTATAGAGCCCTACCTCTGTTCACCTTGTTACAGAGAAAACCTCAGGGTATGTGCATACCTGGAATTTTATCTTGAGTGTTAACCAAGTTACAGAGAAAACCTCAGGGTATGTGCATACCTGGAATTTTATCTTGAGTGTTAACCAAGTTTCCTGTTGGTAATATCTGAAGGATTGTTGCTGGAATCTTTGCTAGGAATATATTTGCATGAAGGGTGCAGAAGACTCGTAATAAAAAAATTCATCCTCAGGGAAGAGCTCCCTATGAGTTGCTTGAGAAGAAAAGCAGTTCTGATGATAGCATGAAGTATGTCACTTGCATTTGTGCTCTAGTCCAGCCCCATAGGCTAGGATCTCGTTCTGTAGAGGAAGAAGCTACAACTCCAAAAAAAATGAAATGGCATGGGATGTCTCCAGAGGAAATAAACATGATGAAGTGCTAATACAAACTGGAGCATTGACACTGGCACTGAGGGTTCAGTCTTCAACAGAGAGCCCTGTGATACTTAGCTTTGACATGTTGATGGAAGAAGTACCTCAGCTCCAGCCCGGATCGAACCCAGCTTCCAGAAGGATAGGGGGTGGAGATCACACTGGATGCTGTTGGGGACAGAGAAACTCCCCCCTCTATGCCTCTTGAGTTCTTATGGCTGAACTAATAATAAAATTAACACAAGACAAGATTAATGGGAGAAAAACCAAGTTAATACATGTGCCTGAGTGATCATAAAAAATGATACTCAGAGAGTAAATGAAGCAGGCAGTTTATATATCTTTTTACACAACGAAAAAATAAATTTGTGAGGATTTGACAGGAGAAAGAAACTTAGGTTTGGGTGCTTAATTAGTAAGGAACTTAAGCAGAGTTTGAGTTTGGGGTAGTAAAATAGTAAAGAAGTAACAAGGTTTGTTTATAAAGGTCTCTTGGCCCTGAATTCCCTCCCTCTGGATGTAGGGAGAGTACCCTTCACATGAGAGATTTATTTCCTGCTTTCAGGGAGAACAGAGAGGGGAGGGTCAAAATGCTCTTTTGCATCAGCTGCTTCTCAAGAAATGTTAATTCAAAATAGTCAGTATGTCATTGTGGCATATGTTGGAGTGGCCTGCCCTAGGTCCCAACAGTTCCCTCTTCTGAAACTTCCCTGGAAACTTTACATTTCAAAATTTGAGCTAGTAGATTTTTCCATTACTTCATTGAATTAATCTTTTAGTCTTGAAATAAGTCAGCTCAGTGAAACAGTTGTGTTTCATTTTAGGAGACAGTGATGCTGGTGGGCTCCCTAAGTTAGGTGTATAGTGCAAGCAATCAGGTATTTAATAAGAGGCATTTCTATGGAAACAAAGGAAAACAATGGTTAATGATTAGAACAGACTGTAATGCCAGTTACTGAGTTTTGAAGGGCAGCCAGTTGAGAGAAGAGAAGATTTCTAGATGTAGGAGTTGAAACATTTTTTGTAGCTTGAATGTCTCTGATGATATCATCAGATGTTCAGGTAAGCATTTTTTACAGGAGGAAAATAGAATAATTTAGGATCCAGTGTAGTTTTTAGGTAAATAACAAAACTCAAAGGAAAATTAACAGAGCTAGAATCTAATATCCACAAGTGTATATTGTATTTTTTACAGAAATATAATTTCTTTCTCTAAAACCACCCTCATTTTTACCCAAGATTGTCAAAGTAAGACTAATTTATTTGCAAAATAAGTTTAGTTTCAATAAACTTGGCTTAGTTATTTACATATGTATAGCAAGAATAACGACTGATCATGTAGGCTCCTTTAAATTTGTTTTGCTGAAATTTTTCATCAGGAATCTGCAGACTGAACTTTTAATAGCCTCTCAAGGCTAATAAATCAAGCCAAATACTTGCCATCAGGCTTTGCCTGCATAGGGGAGGAAGGCAATTCCTCTACCCTCTTAGATCCTTCTTGCTATTCTAAGAACTAAATTGACATGAGACTGAATAACAGGAGAAAATAAAACAAAGTTTAATAACATGTATACATGGGAGAAGCCTAGAAAAACTGAGTAACTCAGCCAGAACGGCCAAAGCTGCCACCTTAAATACCATTCTCAGCTAAAGACAAAGAAGGATGTTGAGGGTAATGCTTTGGGATTTCAAAGGGGAGGAAGGTAATTCACATGAAGATGAAAATGTAAATGTTTGTTAAACAAGTGTTTGTATGGCTCTCCATAGACAATGTGACCTGAGAGACACATTTTAAATTATAGTACAGTTACTTTATGGTATTAGCTCCTTCCAGGAACAGGCCTTCCATCTTAGATTCTTTGAGGCAGTTAGGGGAAAGATCAAAGTTTCTTTCAGAGTGTTTTATTCATAAAAATAATCAAACCAAAGAGACACATTTTGGGGTAGCCAATTCTGTTCCCCTACACCAGCAATTTCTATAGATTTGGGTGAAACCCTCTTCTTGAGGTTCCCAACATATCATGAGGCTCCTGCACCTGCCAGGAAGTGACCTGCATTACTCACCTGATTAGGCAGTTAGGAACTCCATAAGTAAGGTACCATGCTGTTTTCCAAGGGACTTTATTGCTTTCATAGAGTCAACCTTAGTTTCCTAAAGCTGTTTGGGTCATATCTGAGTTTATGCACATCTCTCTCAAACATGACATCCCAATCAAAGCCTTGGTCATACAACCAATGTTTTCAATTGTGTTCTATTACAAGGGGAACAGATTCTTATTGAACTTATACAGATAATTAGATTGTCATGAAAAAAAGAATACTCACTGAGAGTTTCTGAATTCTGGAGGGATCAGGTGGGAGACAAAGTAAATGTTTTGTCTTTGTTCAGAAAGGTATATCTTACCAAATTGTTAATAAGAGAAAAAAATTCTTTAAATCTGGAAAAATATTAAAGACCAAAAAAAATTTTAAACATAAAGTCATCCTCATTAGTTCATTCAGTTCCATGTTATTAATTCTTCTTCTTGAATCCAGATTTTCCACTAGTTCTCTTGACCTTGCCTGATGGTTGATGGTGATAGGGATAGTGATAATTCCAAGAAGCTTGTAAGGTTTTTGTTAAAGTTTGTATGGTTTTCCTAGTGAAGTGGGTGCCTTGATCACTGGAGATGTGGAAGGTATATTTCAAGTGGGAAACACATTTTCTAACAGTTTCTTTGCCACTGTGAGGGCATCCACTTTGTGGCAAGGCATGGCTTTAACCGATCAAGAAAACATACATACAACAACAACAAGATATTGATAAGCCACATTAAGTGGAGGTTGAATGAAGTCCAGCTGCAGATGTTTAAAAGACCAAGAGGCAGGAGTTCTGAGGCCTCTGGGGAAAAGATTAGTTTTCCCTATGGTGAGTGATAAATGCAAAAACCGAAAAAATGGGGCTTGTCAGAGAACCATAAAGAACTAATCAGATATCAAGGGTTTCCAATAGCCCTGATTATTAATTTAATGTATAGCCATTGTTTACTATCTTAATTTCTCTGATTCAGGAGCAGACTGCTGCCATGTTACAAGAACATCAGAATGGCAAAAGTCTGTCAATGAGGAGTCACGTTTTTGTAGAAGCAAAATGGACTTCAACCACATGTGCCACAAACTATAGATCCTGTTGCTGCCTTTGCATGAAAGTCAGCCAGGGCATTTTCCTGATACTCAAATTCAGTCCTGTTAGTGTGAGCCTCAATTTTTATGACAGACATTTTATATCAGGACATATTAGACTTCCGGGAATTTCACATAATTTCTGGAACTCTTATATTCAGAAACAAAATAAAGAAGGCTTAATGTTATTTCTTATTGACAGTGTTTCCCTGTAATTTGACATGTCCAATAAGCCTAATTATTTTAATATCTCCTTTCTTATAAGGAGAGAGAATAGCTCATTTGAGATGCTCCAGGGACCCCCCAGAAAAATCCCAAAGTTAGTTCAGGTGAAAAACACTCCATTTAGAATTTGATTTTTGGAAATTTTGTCAAAAATATCAGAGGTTTTAAAACACTTGATCAAATAGGATCATAGGTCACTGTGAAACAATATTTATTTAAGCAGAGTAATAAAAGATCTTAAAGGCAAATACAGAAGATTACACAGTTGTTAGCAAAATTTAACTTTTATTATTGAGAAGATTGCTTTCTTAAGTCACCAAAGTCCTAATAAAGCACAGTAAATTATTTTGATAGGACACAAAATCTTGCTTTCTTTTATAATCTGTTATCAGGAGCAGACCAATATGCCAAGAAAACTTTGTTCTTTTAAGAGATAAAAAGAAAATTAAGTTCAGTTTTATATAAATAAACTATTGATATTAAAGCTTATTTTTAATACTCTTATAATAACAATTTAATTTTAGCTAACTTGACCACACCAGCTAAGATTTTTCTCTCTCACTTTTCTTTCTCCCCCACTTCTATTTAATTTTTCTTTTTCACAGAGAAAACCAAATTTTAATTTTATACCAGTTTACTTTTGATATGAAAATTCATTCACTTCATTAAATTCATACCAATCCTAGCCAGCTCTGACCATGCATAAAATCCTTTTTCAAAGATTTCTTTTCCATAAACTTTCTATAAGTTTCCATGTCCATTTTAGTTTGTTCCTTGTTCTCTTTTTCATTTAGAAATAACCAACTTTATTTCAGTGCAAAATTATTTTTTTCTCAATAAAAATGTATCTCCACTTCTCATATATTTTTTTTTACCAAAAACATACATCTTATTTTCTTTGCATACAGAGATTTTTCCTTTACTTTTAGTAGCTTTAATTACATGTATTATTTAGAATTATTAATCCTTAGAAACCTTAATTTCTAATGAAAACTAAGAAGCAAGCAATTGTGAACCGTATGTTATACCCATTGACAAATAAAAACAGCAAGTAATAGGCTATATTGGAGTATATGAAGAAGCAATTTTGCGTAAACCTAATTCGGCCTGACCTTGTCTTTCCAAAAGTGCCTGACCGAGGCTGTTGAGCATGCATTGTATATCCGCTTTAGAGATTCCCTATGGCAAGAGCAAAGGCCCTTGAGATAAAAGTGCAACTTCTCTCCCCCTCCCAACGTTGGCATCTCCTTAAAGATTAAGCATCTTTCTTTAGGCTGGGAACTGATTGCAGCGCTCATCTCTGACCACCCAGCCCGAGGCAACACACCTGCCACCCCGCGGCTTTCACTGAGACAGCAGACCTATCTGACGTTTCCATCAATCGCTGTGCTGACAGAGCAGCCTCAGGACTATTGTAAAAGGGACATTTCAATCATATATGAAACATCCTCTTTGAGGGTATATAACCACCCTGTATGCCTCCGCTTCTTTGGAGTGCACTGTTCCTTTGTGGAAAGACTCACCTGGGTTATAATCCTCAGATTTAAGCTCAGAATGAACTCACCCAAATTTTCATTTATAGATTGGTTATGGATTATTTTCATCAACACCATATTCTTTAGATTAACAAATTTATTAGTGCAATTGTGTAATTTCTGGAAACATGTGTGTCTTTGTAATACAAGCTTTCAATGTAGCACAGCACGTTTGATTACAGACCCAAATTTATCTTTAGTTTTTCTGCAATAGAAAGCCAAAAGTAGATAAACTTCTGTTCAGCAATTAATATTTCATTATTTTGTCTTATCTGGAAATGATCTAGATATTTAATGAATTTCTCATCATTTAATTTAACTTAACAAAACTTTGAAGTTTCAAGTTACCAAAAAGATTTGGGGAAGCTATTATTAAGTACACATACCATAAGACATAATTATTGCACCTAAAAATTCTTATTTCACTTATGTCTATGTAAATCATTTGTTCTTAACAATCATACTTAGATGATTCATGAAAATTTCATCAGACATTAAAGCATTTAGCCATCACATTAAGCTATTTTCTTTTCTTGCTGACAAATTGTAACATAGATAACATGAGCTTATTTGATTAATAACCCAGGTAGAATAAAAGTAGCATGTCTGCATTGTAACCAATGCTGATAACTCTGAAGACATGCCTATTTTAATTAAACCAATAAAATTAAACAAGCTTTTACTTACCAAAGATTATTTTATATCAAATCAACTAGACAAACATTTGGGTTTTCACTATATTTTTGATAGTTTACTCAATTTATATAGCTCCTGTTTGTTTTTAAGCCTATTAAATACAGCTGTTTTATGAATTAATTTTGATAATACCCTCTGGGGGTAGAAAAATGCCATATCTATAACATACATACATAAACATACATACATACAGATAGACATGGACAGAGATTTTATAGTTTTCATTTAAAATTATTGGCCATGAATCAGGTATAACAATGTAAAATTCACTAGTTTATAGTTAACAGTTGGGATAAGCTAAGCTTATCTATTCAGATGGCTAAAGCTTTCTACTATTCATGGAGAAGACTTAAGATTTATGTTTGTCCTAGACAAGTAATCTAAAGGAGGCTGTGAACCAGATTTCAGGCAAGAGAGCCTTTCTAGCAGCTTGCAATTTAAAAGGGTAAATTTTCCCTCCTTTTCCTTTAGCCCGAGTCTACTGACTGAGCTGGCTGGGCTCAGTCTCAGGCAATTATGGGCTATTATCTCCTGAGGTATCTACATTCCAAAGACATGATAAAATTTGTAACTTCAAAGGACAGAAAGAAAACAATGCAAATTTTTTTCTAGGAGTTTTGGGGCAATTGCTATTTAAATTTTTCCTTCTTTTCTTAAGTGTAGGACAATTGTATTTCCAATGTCCTGATTTCTTTTTAAAATATACCCAATCTAAAGGATTCATCATCTGACCACTGCTGAGGGATCTTAAATTAATCTCAATAGCAATTCAAACCAATAAGCCTTTTTATGGCTTAACCAAAGACCAAAGAGGCACCCCTAAGGGTGAGTGCAAAGGATGCAACCCTCACTAGATCCAGAAAGTTTACTCCCAAAGGATAGTCATAGGGGAGAATGATAATACCTCTACCCATTCTAGGTCCTTCTTGCTGGTCTATGAATTAAATTGACATGAGACAGAATAGCAGGAGAAAATCAGACAGAGCTTTATAACACGTATACCTGGGAGAAACCCAGAAAAACTGGGTAACTCACTGAAATGTCCGAGGCTGCCAGCTTAAATACCATCTTCAGCTGAAGACAATGGAAGATGGTGGGGTTAATGGTTTAGGGGCTTCAAAGGGGAGGAAGGCCATTTGTATGGAAATGGAAAAGCAAGTGTTTGGTGTATAAAAACGGGCTTAGCAAGGACCCTCACAGTCTACCGATACCCAAAGTTATCTATGGTGACGGCCTGTCCTGGGGACAGGCCTTTTATCTTAAATTATTTTAGGCAGTTAGGAGGAAGATCAAAGTTTCTTTCATAGTCTTTTGTTCTTGAAAATAATCAAGCCAAAGAGATATATTTTGGGATGGCTAATTCTGATCCCCCACATAGTCTAAAACAGCAAAAGCCTTCATTGTGTAAGTGGTAAGGATGGTGTATTACTTCAGTCACCCAAGAGAATGTGGAATGCTTCCAGTCACAAGCCCACTAATTTGTGATGCCAGGCAGGCACTACTGGAATGGGACTTCTCTAGCACTAAGAAGAAATGAAGGTTAAAATGACAAAAGTCCTTTAAAGACCAGGACCACTTATGACAAACTCCCCTGAGAGTTGGCACAGCTGAATAAATAGATTACTGCTTGTGACTGTGAGTTTTGGAACCCCAGTTTATTCTAAATGGCCACCAGGTACACCCCAGTAAATGTACCTTCTGGATGGCAGAGACCGGATAAATATGTTCACTGGCCACAAAGCTAAGCTCTCAGGACATAGAACAAGATGGAAGGTTTTTATATAAGGGACTCATAGCAAAGTTTGTCTGAACACTTGCTGGTCTGATGAGAACTGTTAACTCATCAGTTTGTGAGGCTGGCTTGAACAGCAGGTTTATAAAGGGCTTATACCTGCTGTCCTGCCCTATGGTTCTTCTTCCTTACGACAAATGAGACAACAGACAGAGACCAAAGAAAACAATGGCCATCTCTGGGAGGAAAGGATCAATAAAAGTCAAGAGTACTCATTCAAATTTAGCAGAGTCACTAGGCCCTAAGGAACTGGTTCCACAGATATTTTCTCCTGCCAATCTAAATTTAAAAAGAGAGAGAAAAAAAGATTATCACCACCTTTTTTTTTTTTAAAAGACTGGCACTTGAGCTAACAACTGTTGCCAATCTTCCTTTCCTTTTTGTTTTTGATTCTTCTCCCCAAAGCCCCCCAGTACGTAGTTGTATATTCTAGTTGTGGGTGCCTCTGGTTTATGCTATATGGGATGCCACCTCAGCATGGCCTGATGACAGTGCCATGTCCATGTCCAGGATCCGAACCGTAGAAACCCTGGGCCACCGAAGTGGAGCACACGACTTAACCACTTGGCCACGGGGTCAGTCCCAGATTCTCATCACTTTTATTTTCACTGGATACCGCAGATGGAGCTCTGGGAGGCTGACGTGGTAAGAAAGCTTACTTTTTGCCAGCTGTTGTCACATATCCCAGCACGTCTCAGTTGCATCAATCTCAGAGAGAAAGCAGTCTTCCAGCTGGTGAGGTCTCCTGGCTGGCTTGCGAGACCTGTCAGGGAGGGGGAAAATCCTCCCTCTACCCCTCCTGAGTTCTTATGACTGCACTAATAATAAAACTGAAACAAGACCAGATGAACAGGAGAAAAACTAAGTTAATAGGTGCATATAGGATATCATTAAAAAAGTGATGCTCAGAGACTGAATGAAGCAGGAAGTTTATATCTTTTTATATGAAGAAACACATTTGTGAGGATTTGACAGGACAAAGAAACTTAGGTTTGGGTGCTTAATTAGTAAGGAATTCAAGCAGAGTTTGAGTTTGGGGTAGTAAATTAGTAAAGAAGTAACAAGATTTGTTTATAAAGTCTTCTTGGCATGAATTCCCTCACTTTGGTGATAAGGACATAAGGAGAGCACCTCTCACATGGGAGATTTATTTCCTGCTTCCAAGGAGAAGAGAGAGAGGAGGGTCAAAATGCCCTTTTTGCATCAGCTGCTTCTCAAGAAACTTTAATTTAAAATAATCAATGTACCATTGTGGCATATTGTAGGGCAGCCTGCCCTGGGCTCCAACAATGTCCAGTGCACACAGCTCCAGCAACAGAGGAAGCCAAGATAAGACAGTGAAGGCAAAGCAGCCAAGTTCTCTCTTAGAGAAGACTGGGGGAAACTGAAGTTTCCAGCACTATTCGGTGGGGAAAAGAGCCAGGAAAATATACCTTGCTACTGTGATTTGACTTTTTACTCCTAGGGACCAAATAAAACCGTTACTGACATGTGTTTTTGCCCTTTCTTCTAATTTACCTCTCCATATGCCTGCAAGCAGCCCAAGTACCATCACCCCCTCTCCCCTTAACCTCTCTGGAACACGTGCACAGACACACTTTTATTAGAGTTCTTGAATTTTCACCATTCATATTTGCTTATTCTTTCAAGGAACACTGATTACAAATAGCAGCAGCAGCATAAGAATAAACTGTGATTACCAAGGAAGAGAACTGCTGTGTCTGCTCCAAGGATAGGAACAGATAAAGATTGTTGACACCGAGACAGGAGAAGTTGCCCAAATTCAGTCACAGACACTTTACACATTTCAAGGCAGAGGGAGAAAGTGGCAATGAGTAGATGTGTGTTGCTGAAGGCTGCTTGGTGGTAGTGAGAAAAGAAGGGCAGAAAGAGATTACCAATATTTTTGCATGTGTAAAATAAATTTATTACCGTTAGTTAACACCCTTGCTCAGTCACAGGTTCCACAGAAGCACAACGTGTGGCCTGTAAGACCATGTCTCCTAGAAGCAGAGAGATCTCTTAACAGGCAATGAAGGAGAACAGAAATCCAAGATCCAACACTGTCTGAGGACCCAACATAGTGCTCATTCCTCTCTGGTTTATTAGGAAATTTGTTCTTTCCTAAACCAGAGGTACTTAAAGGTAGTTTTCCAATGAAAAAGAGGTAGGAAGGAAGCAAAGGAGGGAGGGAGGAAGGAAGGAAGGAAAAGAGGAAGAAAGGAAGGAAGGAAGAAAGGAAGGGAGGGAGGGCGGAAGGGAAGAAGGAAGAGAGACAGGGAACATGCAGAACCAAAAACTGTCTCTTGAGCAGCAGACAGTGCAGCAGCAGGATGCAGCTGTCACCCAGCATCTGGGATTAACTGTCAGCCCCAGACACACAAGTTCCAAGAACTCCACACTCCACGAGCATCCCGATCCGCTTGCCTAAACATCTCCCTCCTCTGGCCTCTCCAGTCAGTGATCTGATTGCGAGCTTGGCGCCTGGCCTGCAGGAGACAGCCCTCAGGCCCGGAGGAGACTGATCACTCCCCAGCTGTCAACCCAACTCCCCACTTCAAACTGACCGGTCCCCAGCTGCCCACTTCAACTATTACAAATCAGCACCCCACACCCCAGCTTGGGGCTGGTCGGTCAGTTTTCACCCCATCAGCCCGACCTGCTTTCCTTCTTCAGTTTCTTTCTAATTAGCCTGGATCGTCCAAAAAACTTGCATACTGTCTCCTGAACCCCTCTTGAATTCTTTTTTGCACGAGGTCAAGAACTCACACTAAGGGCCGGGTCTCACCTGGGACCCGGTCTCACCCCCTCTGGTATCAGAGGAAAGAAGTTAGGAAAGAAGGAAGGAAGGACAGGAGGAAGGAAGGAAGAAAACCAAGATGGTCTTAAAGTTCCCCTCAGCTGCACTAAACTTTAGACAACTTTTTTTCCTGGCAATAGGTCCCTGACCTCCCTTTTCTTAGAGCATTTACTTTAGAAAACTTGTAATTCTTTCTCTTGCCCCTTTGAGATACATATCTTCTACAACCCAGGAAATGTCTTTCTCAAGGTCCTGGTAGCCATCTTTTGAAACGTTACCATTGAAAAGGATAGGATCCCTACCTCCCAGTTTCTGAGAGAAGATGGGAGCCGAAGTTTGATGAGGAACAATTCACAAAAACAGATGGCCTAATCACATTGACCAACCTCCCCAGTGACATTCACCAGTACTTGTCCATTAGCTTGCCCCTTCATTTAAAAATCCCCGCACCCTTTGTTTCAGCAGAGTTGAGTTAAATCTTCGTCCCCTGCTGAAATAGTCTTGACCTGTATTCATCTTGAATAGTCTTCCTTGCTTTTTAACTGATCTGGTGCAATTTTTCTTTTACAAAGGAAGTATTCTCATTCATAATATGCAGGTCTGGGGTCATGTTTTTCTTAACTTTGGCTCTGTCCTTAGCTCCTGAATTCAGTCCGTCCTTATTTAATTGAAGTTTTGACTGTGTATAGTCTGATTTGTTTCTCTTCGATGCTGAGGGCTGCGTTTTTAGAGAGATTATAAGAAATAGAATTAGACCCAGGCAACCTTTGAGCTGGTCAGAGCCCTCAGGCCTCTCTTTTGTTTTGCCTTTTCCCAGGCTGTCTGCCTAATGGCTAACCCCCTTATGCTCATTTCTTCAGCAAGTATTTATTGAGCACTTGCTGTATGCCATGTGCTATGAGAAGCCTCAAGTATTGTATACCAAACACTAAATAAATTCAGAATATGGTACACACTTTCCAGGATTAGGATATTCCAGAACCTCTCATAGAGATGTGTGTTTTTTATAAAGATAATAAATTCTTTTTACAAAAACTGTTTTATTGAAATATGATTGACATGCAAAAGGTTGTACATATTTAATGTATACAACTCAATAAGTTTGGGAATATGTATATACCCATGAAATCATAACCACCATCAAGGCCATAAACATATCCATTACCTGCAAAAGTTTTCTCCCACCCTCTTAATTACAATTATCATTTATCTGTGTGTATGTGGTTAGAACGCTTAACATAAAATCTACCTTCTTAACAAATTTTGTCTACCACACAGTATTCTTAGCTATAGGCTCAGAATTCATTTATCCTGCATAACTGAAACTTTATACATTTTGACCATTACTTCTCCACTTTAATATTCCCCCAGACCCTGGCAGCCACCATTGTACTCTCTGCTTCTGAGTTTTGACTATTTTAGATTCCACATATAAAGGAGATCATACAGTATTTGTCTTTCTGTGTCAGGCTTATTTCATTTAGAATAATGTCCTCCAGATCTATCCAGATTGTTGCAAATGGCAAGATTTCCTTTTTTAGATTAAATAATATTCCACTGTATGTATCTCCCAAATTGACGCCAATATTTTCTTATCCATTCATCACTCAATTGGATGGGCATTTAGGTTGTTTACATATCTTGCCTGTTGTGAATAATGCTGCAACGAACATGAACATGCGAGTGCAGGAATCTCTTTGAGATCCTGATCTAAATTTCTAAAAGTAATAAATTCTTAATCTAGAGGACTGACAATCCAACCGGGTAAAAAAGTCTAGGGGTGGGAGAATATTTGAGAAGCAGGTTGCATAAAATACCTACCTAGAAAACATTGTGTACACAGCCATGTGCTCAATCCACCCCACCAATGGGAGATACTATGATATTTTATTAAGGATGTCTACATTACTGACAAAGGGTCTGGAAGCATTATCTTATAATGCCCCACTCTTTTGAATTTATTCCTCTTATTTTCTATGACAAGGAAATGAGAGTGGTTATCAGCTTGGCATTTTGTTGATTAAATCAAGTTTCCACAGCAAGGCAAGTCAAAAATATTTTTCCCCAAAGAAAACCTTTAATAGCCTATCATTTATGTTTAAGGAGAGAAATAAAGAAGAGAAAAAATAAAACTACATTTTGTAAGAGGAAGATAAAATTCCATTGTGTTCCAGTATTTCAAGCATAAACCCTTCCACAATCCGCTGTCATCTAATCACTCTGCTCTATGGGAGCAAACTGTTCCCTGTTTGAAAAGCAATTAACTCTTTCAGACCTCAAAGGAGAGGACAATCTTGTTTATCACTCATCTTTTGGATTAGGCTTGAGGTGTTTTGGGCTATAATACAGCCAATTATCCCTCTTTGGGGTTGTTTTCTATCTTTAGTAGGGCATTTTGATGTTTTATGACAACATTTTATCCAAGGAAAAGAAGACAATATATTGTAAATACTTGGGTGTTTCACACTGATAGTATCTCTGTGGTTTCAGCAAATGGCTTTGGCAAGCTTCCTTACATAATGACTGTACTCTCACACAAATACTGAACCCACAATACCAAGGGCAGTGAAGCAAGAACTTTCTAGCTGTATAATGAACCCCATCTATTGCTGAAACTCTTTTAGAGACTATACAAAACAATCTTTTTAGCTTTTTTATGTCTTGTTATTACAAGTCATTGCAGCATCAATAAATAGGTGAGAAAGCAGTTTAATACAATAATTAAGACCCTGGAATTTGGAGTCATAGGCATAGGTACCTGAGAACTCATCCCAGCTTCATCATTTAATCCTTGCGTGACCTTGGATAGGTTGCTCTCTAAGGCTGTTTTATCACCCATAAAAGATAGCTATTAAAATCTACCTCAAGTTATTATACAGGCAATGGGGAATGTCTAGCACAGTGTCTGGTACATTGTAAGTATTACATAATTATATAATTGGCAGCTTTGATTATTATGTTGATCAGCTAAAGTTGATCTGAGGTTGTTATCCTATCATAAGAGAAACTATGGGATTGGAAAATAAGGCAGGCCATTACCTTATTAGTGAAAATACTGAACTTCACAGGAAAGCTATTTTGAGCTTTGCTTCTGTTAAATGAAGTAGAATGGGCTCAAGAGTTCAGTTCCTCCTGATATCAGCCATGACATTGAGGGAATTAGGGAGTCAACCAGTCTAATATGACAATAATGAAAATATATGACTGATCTTGAAAAAATATACTCACTTCAAGGTAATGTGAAGCCTCATCACTTAGGACTGTTGGCAAAGACAACCAGAACAAACATATGAGTTACGAGAGAAAAGAATTATCTTGAATTGATAATATTCAAGTTTATAATGTTTTGTCTAGCCTAGTAACATGAGTATAATGAGATGCCGGAGGGTAGATTGAAAATACAATGGATGGCTCCACAGAATAGCATAGCTGGACTTTGTGGGTAACAGACACGGTGACTGTGAAAGTTAGGTCTGCTGTGGTATCAAAGAAAGTTTCTATGGCCACATTTCCACTCAAAGGACAGGATCCCTTTAGGACCAAAAAGTCTAAAGTGACATTTTTATCAAAACGTGTTAGTGGAACTTGTCTCAGAAGAAGGCTTATCAGAGTCTAGGTTAGCAGTTAAGAAGACAGGTCCTGATAACTAAACTTGCTTATGTCCAGCTGTCACTTTGCCACTTACTGGCTACATGACTTTGAACAGTTTCATATTCTCTCTGACTCAGGTTCCTCATTTTTAAAAATGAAGAATATAAGAGGATAAACACCAATCCCAAGTGACTGTTTTGTGTACTGGATGAGTTACCATAAGGAGAGCTCTCAGAACAACAGTACCTGAAAGGTAGCAAAGGCTTATTTAATTTAGCTATTATCACCTTTTGTGTTTTCTTTCTTATCTTGGCCCCTTATCTCAAGATCTATATGGCTTCTTGCTACCAAGCAATAACAACTACCTGGTCATTCAACTTCCATTTCCTTTTGACCTGTGACAGTGAACAATTCAGATCTTCCTCCAAAGCCTTCAATAATTCTCAAATAATAAGTTCTTGACTTCATCCATGACCCTATTCCTCTTTGGCCCATGCTCCACCCATGCCTAGGTTTATCTTCAAGTTCCCAGGATTGGAATTAGCCTATCAACTCAAGGAATCCCATCTGTGAACTTGGATGACCCAGTCTTCACCATGAGCCTATTTCACCAAACTGTAGTCAGCCTCGGCCCAATATGATCCACACATATTAACTCATTCGATAAGCATTTATTGAACCAGGAAACAGACTAGATGCTGAGAAGTCAGAGGAGAATGAGCCTCCAGGTGCTGGCTAAGAAAGTAGGCAGCTGATATTATATGTCTGCTGTATATACAGACAGGTATTTGAATGCAGAGCCCAATCTCAGGACACTTCCAGAGCTGCATCTCTCTGTAAAGTGAAACTGCCTGGTTCACAACTCCTGCTTCTTAGGAGGCCATGCTTTGCATAGCATGACTTTGGATCCTTGAACACAAGTGACTGCCCAGAGACTGGATCTGGCGCAAGCCTAGTCAATCCACAGTCTAATTGGGAAAAAAAAAAAAAATGATAATCTCTTTCATGAAATAAAAAAGGAATGATTTGGGCCTATCAGGTTCCTTTGTAAATCTGAACCAAGAATACTTGGGTCCATTAGTGATAGGAGGTAAAGTGGAAGATGCTGTGAAAAAGTGTTTTGTGCCATGGCAAGCTGTGTTAATTGCACATTAATCTTCTTAAGTGTTTGATTGCTGAAAGGATTCACAGGACTCAAAGGGTTTATACTCACACAACAGCTTTATTACAGGAAAAAAGTATAGGTCAGCAACAGCAAGAGAAGAATACACATTGAGAGGGGCTGCAGGTCTCAGACACAGGCTTCTTTGCTCTCCCTTGTTTGGATTGGCTCACATAGAACCTACTTATCTTCAAGTCCCACATCATCACAGGTGTGCATGCAAGCACCTCAGCACCAAGAAGCCCAAAGTCAACTCATGGATGAGAACTCTTAGAATGAGCTATCTGACCAGCCTTAACCATTGAAGTGCCCCAACCCAAATCATAAATCCAATTATTATAACTAGAAATGCTGACAGACTGGCACATCCTTCTTATAGAAGCATGATCACAGAACATCATATATTTTTAGTTAAAATATTCTACAGTGTTGGCCAAGGGTCAGTAGCTCTGGAGATAAGCATTTGATCAATCAGACTAGCTGAGATTAACCCTTGCTATGCATAAATTTAAACTACAATTGAGTAGAAACTATGAGTAAACATAGGAAGCTGTTCAATGGAAAGGGGAACATAGAGGAAATAGAAACTAAAAGTGAACAAGAGTGAGCAAGAGGTGGGGAGTTGGGGAGACACTGGTTTTTAGGGCTTTCTCCATCTTTAATGACTTTCCAGATCTCATTCCATTCTCTCAGTAAGTACCTGTTCTTTATAAAACACGGACAAAAACAGTACCCTAGATAGATCTTCCTAGATGTGGCAACTATATACCTCTGGTCTGGGTTTCTGAGAAAATGTTAGGTTAATGGAGGCCAAATAAGTCACACTGCTTCCACTATGGTTCTTAACTAATTGAGAAATTCATAAGACTGAAAGGATAGGCATCAAAATATTAGTTTACTATAAGGAATTGGGGGAAGGGATTAGTTACTTGCTCAAGGCAACAGTTCCAAAAAGAAAAATCCAGAAATATTTGAGTTAAGCCTGCTGGTTCCCTTTGTCAGTCTCAGCAATCAAATAAATCAATCCTCCTTCCTTGGGAAACCATGAGTTAGAAATAAAGAAAAAGACTCAAAGTGTTGTTGTAATTGAACTCCTCTCACAGATGCATGAAAACAGGCCATTGAGGTTTCCATAATAAAGGAATATAATTGACATAATAGAAAATATTAGTGATAGTTAAAATATCACACACTGGACCTTTAGCTTTAATTCAAGTTCTCTTTGATTTTCTCTTCCCTGAGAACTGGCCCGCCTGGAGTTTCCTCAAATTCATCTACATATAATAATCTGCCCTAATAGAAGGGCAAAGAGCACCCCAACCTACTCAGAGTGATTTACCTTACGTAGCAAAACGTTGAATGTGGAATTCTGAATAATGAGGGTGGCACCATATCCCATAAGACAATTAAAGCTCTTTGAGTTGAGATAGAGGCAAGGATTTGCTTGTGGAAATCAGCCTGCCACTTTGTACTTTTGTAGCAAATAAAAAACTAGTTCCAAACTCAATTCACTGAACGTTCAAGAATTAATCAGCTTCCTTTCACATTAGTCTCCCATTTATCTCTGCGCTTCCAAGATTCTTTCTGACACCACAATTAGGGAAGTTGAAATACTGAAACAAAGGCATCTAGGATAGTCACTTCTCTGCATTTAGGAACACAAATTATTAGGGGAAATCTAGGAGACTGCCTGCAGATACATGTCTTCCAGTTCTTTGTTACAAACTCTTTTCACAGAATATCCTGAGGGGTACTAATTGGCTCTCCTGGTGTGTCCAGCCCTTCACCACACCAGAATTCTTCTGGTTGACATCCATGTTAAGAAAAATAAATAAAGTTTTGGTTTCAAAAGTGAACGCAAATGTTAAAGAATATCCTCAAAAGAAAACTCATGTAATGTAAAAACTAATCATTTAAGAACACTGATCTAATACTAAATTCCCAGCTTAATAAATATCTGGATCAGAATAGGTGGTTAAAGAAATAAGATAGTGCGAAAGTATTCATTGTAAATAGATGGAATTCAAAAGATACCATTGCATTCATTCTTAGATTAGATAAGGTTAGAAAAATAGCCTAAATATTTTTTTATTTAAATACAACCATAATTTAAATTTGAAATAAACTATACAACTTTCCAAAATTTATGAAAGCGAACAAAATATATGTGATTCAGCAAATTAAAGGAAACATCAAATCTGATCTTACTGACCCACCTCTTCGTGGTGGTGGCTGGAGTTTGAGTGACATTCAGGGATGGAAGTCCTCCATTTTCACATCAGTACACTCTCCATACCCATGAAGAAGCCAGCCTGGCAAGGGGGCCCTTCCGTGCACATAACTCCACGTGGATAATAAGGACACTTACAGGTCTGAACTTCCCATATCTTACTGCTATAATCTTTCAATTTTCCTTCCTCATCTATAACAACCACTTATTTCATTTTCTGTCTTGGTGTAGAAATACTTAATTGTGCTAGGTACTGTGCTGTTTACTATAGCTCAATTCTTCTGGAAGCCTGTAGTCAAGGGCATCTAGTGGTTTTATCAGTTTTTTCTTTAACCCAGTTGTAACCTATCTCATTAGCCTGAATTCACATGATTCCCATAATGACCTGTTTTACTCTGTGTTAGGCCGACCCACTAACTACATTCATTTACCTTTTCTCCAGGAAATTTGAAAATTTTAACATATTGCACTAAATGAGCACGTTTTTTTTCTTGTGTCGTTAATTCTACTAAATTATGACATCTATGATGTTGAGTTTTTCTCCTCTACTTTTCTGTTCCCATTCTTTCAGATATACCATGGTTATTGATGTTATATATGATATAATAATTTCTATGACAAGTATAAATCTCCTCTCAACTTTTCCAGTACTTCTCAAACCCTATCTACATACATCCCAACACTAGCCCCATAAGTTACACCACATTTTTTGACCCAAAGTTTGACTACCTATCCACATCTTTTTGTTCCGTCCATCTATCTTATAGTGGCTTAGATATGTACAGTAGAACATATGCTTGAATAAAACTAGATACAAGCAGGATGCAAAACTCAATAAACATTGTGCTGAGTTTTGAGTTAAAAATGACTAGAACATACATAGATAAGAGTAGAAAAGAACTGAAAATAACACATTAAACATTATCTGTGTTGCTACCTTGGTGGCAAGATAACCAACCAATTTTTTGAAACTTTTTCTTTGCATTTTAATAGTTCCATATTTTCTATGACTGTGTATTATTTTTACAATATAAAGTAATGGATAATATATGTAGATATATAAATAGGTACAATATTTAAATAAATACAATATGTAAATAGACACACATTTCTCAATAAGTCCTGAAATAGGTCAATGTAAAAACATGCTATAAAATTTATGTCATTATATCAGAAGTGAAGTGAATACATTGTCTAGAATGAACCAGACATAGAGCTTTATAACTTACAACAAAGTCACTCCTATGATTTCTCTATGAACGTTTCTTTTTCCTTCCCATCAACATTCACAGAAAAATAAATAAACTCACACTTGTTTTTTCTTTGCCAGAACGTTAGGCATATAAAAATCCTACCTTTTATGCATATCATGAAGCATGCCAAAATAGATACATTCCAATCAGTGTCACGTTTCAGGCTTTTAAACCAGAAGATAAGTGCACCCTAATTGAACAATCTTAACTGAAAAGACTTTTGAGATGTAGCGATGTTATTAACTGATGTACCACCACAAAATTCTGAGTTATCGACTACCCTCAAGTCTAAAGCAAGGCATCCCATATTGTGATTTATAATTTTAAGTGGTCTGAGCAATCATCCCTCCCAGGAGAGTTGAAATCAAAGACATCACAGACAATTAAGGTAACCAATCAATGCTTTTAAGAAAAATACAATTCTCAAAAGTAGGTCAGAGCAGTGTAAAGACACAAAGCCAAATGAATTATGTTCATACCTTCTTCTCACTTTGTGGAAACACAAATTTGAATTATCATTGTCACAAAATATTTTATCATCTAAATGCAAAAGAAAAGCAATCTGTAAAAAGCAATGCAAGAGAAGTCTACAGTTGCATTTTATAAAAAGCATTAAAATTAACATCTGGGATGCAAATGTCAGTCTTTTTTGATGTCAGAAATAAATTACTATTCCAAAGGAATAATAGCTCTAACTTCCATTACTAATGAAGACAAAAAACAAAGGGGAAAAATCAGTTATTAGAGGCATTATTTATAAACATGGGAGTAATGTTCAAGTTGAGATTTCATGGCATTTCTCAAGGGGCTAAGAACAAGTTGCATGAAGTTAAGAGAAATAGTCAAACAGAAATACTTTCTAGACTCAGGCCCCTTCCTGCCACCAGCCCAGACCTCTTGCTGAACTCAAGGCTCACCTCTGCTCCCAAAACTTGGTCCACATTCCTCTCATTCACCCTGCTTCATATATTCAAATCTTAGACATCTTTCAAGACAAAGGTTAGCACTCATCACTTTGGTGAAGCCATTCCCCACCGCAACAACCCACAGAGATCTCTACCCTTTCTAACCCCTTATACACCTCTCATTGGAACACAGCAGTCTGTGCAGACAGAGACCTTTGGTTCTTGTGTGTATATCTTGCTTTATAAGCTTTGTAAATTGCTTAAAGGCAAATACTCTCTGCATTTCTCTGAATCCCCTCATTGCCTAATAGACTGTTTCTGACCACATGATAGCCTGTAGCTATAGCTATATCTCCTTCCCTATTTATCTGTTCTCATTCAAGCTTTCAATTATCATCAACTTGCCACCATGTGTTAGTGTTCTAGGCACCAGGAAACATCAGGGAACAAGGGAACTGAGGTCACAGTTCAACAAGGCAACTGGGGTCTCATAGTCTCATACGAAAGACTCTCCTCCATATTAGGAGGAATAGGATTGGGGAATACATTTCTGGCACATCTAATTTAGCACTTGGAAAGAAGGAAGGCTTTTAGTGGAAATTTTAGATTTTTCCCAGCAAACGGGAAGAAGATGGGGGGAAGGGTGTTCAAAGGAGATGTCAACAGATGCAAAGTACTGATAAGCAAATGTGTTCAGGGAACCGAAAGAAGTTCACCATTGTTGGAGTATGAAGTGCAAGAGGGAAGTGGCAAGGGACAAGGCTTGCACAGGTCCTTAGTGCCAGGACATGAAAGACATTATGTGCTCTTAAGAATTTTGAACCTTGTCCTAAGGGAAATGTAAAACCACTGTTCTAGTCACATTGTGGAAAATTCATTAAAGGGAAGCAAGGAACAACTTGTAGAAGGTTAAGAGAAATAACTCAAGAAGAATATACAGATTGTAGAACCATCAAGAATAATACCAATAATTAAAGACTGGAGGAGGAAAATGGGGATCCAAAAGAGATTTAGAAAGGAGCAGTCAGAGAGGGAGGAGAAAAGTAGGAAAGTATACTGCTACAGAAACTAAGAGAACTGTGTTTTATGAAACTGCACAGAGCAGCCTATAGCCCAGATCTTGGTTTCCAATAAAAAGAATCAGGCTTCTTGGAGAAATGGTTAACTGGAGGGTAGGGGAAGGAAACATACAAGACGATCCTAGAGAATTTTATAGTGCCAGGAGTGCAAGTTAGAAAGTGATTTCTTTAAAAATCACATTGCTGAGAGCATGTCAAAGGGATACAGGTGTCAACTGAAAGATCTCCCAGTGGCCAAAACTGAAAAGTTTTGAGCAAGAAAATAAACTCGTTTTGAATTATAACCCAAAGTATAAAACAAACCCCATGAGTCGATGTGGAGCTAAATAAATGTTTTAATAATTAAATAAAATGGCAGAAAATAGAAAAATGTGCTGTGCAGAATTCCGAATGATTTATGTAGATACTCCACCCTCAAGGAGGGAAAGTGTAACTCCCCACTCTTTGGGTGTGGGCTATATGTAGTGACTTGCTTCCAGAGAGTACAATATGAGAAAAGAAGAAATAAGGACTTCATTTACAGAGGAGGAACCTTACACGCAGTACCCTAGCAAGGTGATCAAACTCAACACAAACAGTGACAAGACATTCTCATCGTACATACTTTCATGTGATGTGATGACATGGCACTTTATCTCTGTCATCTTCCTTCCAAAGACCCATAACCCCACTCTACTCATGAGAAATCCCAGCTGACAGACGTTCCACAAAATACCTGACCTGTAGTCCTCAAAACTGCCAAAGTCCTCAAAAACAAGGACAGTCTGAGAAACTGTCCATGCCAAAGGAATCTAAGGAGACATCAATACTAAATAAAATGTGGTATCCTGGATGGGATCCTAGAACAGAAAAAGACATTCTGGAACAACTGAAAAAATCTGAATAAAGGATGGACTTTAGTTAATAATAATGTATTCATTATTAGGCTATTAATTATAACAAACATGCCATACTAATGTAAGATGTTAACAACAGGGGAAATTGGGTGTGAAGTCTGTGGAAACTCTATACTATCTTCACAAGAATTCTGTGAATCTAAACAAAAGCTGTGTTCTAAACAAAATCTTATTTTAAAAAATAGGGATTGTTCAGCCATGTCAAATGCAGCCAAAATAAAAGGAAGATACAGACTGATAAACATCCTCTGGCTTTCCAGGCCTTGCTGATCTTGCAAAGAGGTTGTTCCAAAATAGTGCAGGAGCAAAAGCAAGATTAGTACAAAATAAGGAGGAAGACTAGAAGCACATAAAAAATCCTTCAAGACGCCTAACTCTGAAAGAATGAGAGAAAAGGGTAGAAAGAGAAGAAAGAAGTGAGACCAAGAAAAAATAACTTCAAAAAAAACAGTAGAGAAATAAGCTTTTAAAATGCTGAAGTGGAAAAAAAGCGTATGAAAGCAGAGAAGAAGTAGCTTCTCAAAAGGCTTTTGGGGTTGGGACTGTTGTACCCCTCAACTGAGATCAGCCGTGATTCTGTTTTATGTATTTCTTACTTGGACTGCGGGTTATTCCCCAGGCAAAAGACTCTGAGCCTGAGATTAGTGTGCAGGAAGTTTGAACTCAGGATCCTTACATGTAGGGAAGGCAGAGAGAGAAGTCAGGTTATGATGAAGAGACAACAAGGACTCAGTCAACCCTTCAGGGAGCTCTGAAATTCAGATGGAGAATCAAAGACGTCCCACATTGCAATATGGGAGCCAGGCCTTTATACTTCCTCATCTACCAGACACTGGACACCAGCTGCTCCAGGAAGAGGCATGACCTTGGGTGAGGTAATCAACTCTGTTCAGGAGCTGACTATGGAGAAGTGATGGCTGAGGGCAATCTCCCAGAATTTGGGGCAAAGGCCCTTCAGTCCTGAAAGGGGATGTCTAGAGCACATCACAGCATCTCCTATACTTGGCATTCTTGCTACCTCATTGGATCTTTTCTGTATTTGTCTGAACTTCCTTATATATTGATGTCTCTGGTTACAGATGCCATGTAGTTTGTTTGTTTCAACTTAAATTTTCATTTCTGCCTCCCACTCTCCTTTTTGCTTTGAGGTGATTTTTGAGAGGAAAAGTAACCAGAGCTTTGTGAGGAGGGAGCTACAGTGTTGCAAATGTGTGGCCTACCTTAGGACCTCATAGAAGCGATCTAACCCCACATTATTTTGAAAAGATTCCACTCAAAAGAACTTTTACTCAGAAATCAGAAAAGAATTGGGGATACATCTTCAAATATCAAACTGAGTGATGCCGGGGAGTGCAGGGAGAAGTTGGAGGGGGAGCTAGGAATTGATCAGCCAAGAGGATTTGATACTTATGCCAGAGAACGGCAGGCAGAAGTCCCTAGCCACCTTACTGTGAAAAATCATCCAGCTTTAATAATCACAGAAACATTAGAAGTTATTACCACCATCCCCTACACAGGCCAAATTCCTCCAGAAAACATTCTTCCATATAAACTATTAAAACCCTGTGTCCATTAGGACACAATGTGCCAAGTGAAGGCACTTAAAACAATGGTTTTGGGTCCACTCATGGGTACCATGGGCTCCATTAGTTTGACTGAAATAGTAATTTTCTAAAAGGTACCACAGAGGCTTTTAGAAGTCTATTGACCTTCAAAAACTGAGCTTTCTCCCTCCATTCACTTGCAGATCATAATAATATAATGTATTTTGGCTCATGTTTCAAGAATAACAGCGGATCTACACTTAAGAAGTAGCTTAAATGAGTAAACAGATGTTGGAAAAAATCCAAAATTTAAAGCAACAGTAAAAGTGGATGCTACATACTAGATAATACACCTTGGAAAAAAATATATTTTTTATCTTAGCAAAATTAATGCTTAAGTCAATACTTCTGCTCAAGTGAATAAAGGACTCAAGGCTAAACTAGTAGTACAGGTAATGGGCTCAGGTTAATGACAGGCCAGTAGTCACATGGACCAGGAAATGCATGAAGCTTAAGCTTCAGGGCTCCTCATTGCCACCCCACCCCAAGTCCATCCCAAGACCCTGTAATTATTGTCAACATTTTGTATTCTTTTCATGATGAGGACTCCCAAAGTTGTATTATCCTGACCTACAAACCTGAATACCATCCCTGCTAAAGGCACATAGACATACAAAAACCTAATATTATGTAAAAAGTAAGGGATATTTGTGACTCCTGGTGAATGCCATCTCCCAATCTGCAATAGCTACACTTCCAATGTTCTGAAATAAAATGTCACAAAATACTCACCTGGCTTATGGAATACCTAGCTGGACACTGTGAAATGTCATCATAGCAGGCATGTTTGACATGCAGATTAAAAACTGAATACATGTGATGATAGTTTAAGAAAAGAAAAAGTAATTATTTTTTAGTAATTGTTTTTTTTGAGGAAGATTAGCCCTGAGCTAACTTACTGCCAATCCTCCTCTTTTTGCTGAGGAAGACTGGTCCTGATCTAATATCCATGTCCATCTTCCTATACTTTATATGTGGGACGTCTGCCACAGTATGGCGTGCCAAGCAGTGCCATGTCTGCACCCGGGATTGAACCGGCAAACCCCAGGCCGCCAAAGTGGAATGTGTGAACTTAACCGCTGCGTCATCGGGCTGGCCCCAAGAAAAAGTAATTTTTAAACTATTATGTTTTGCTTAACTGATATTTAATTGAGCCCATACTATGGGCTAGGCACAGTACTGGGTCTTCAGCACATAAATTTCGAATGATCAACAGAGCTCAAATGAAAAGAAGCATTTTATGTTTGAAATAAAAATAGCCAATGTGCAAAAGTACATCTTCAACAGTTGAGCCTATAGTCTTTGTGAATTTGAAGGGAATAAAGATAAAAAGATTTCTAAAGAACCATCTATATGTCATCAGATTTGTTCACTACGTAATCTGAGAAGTTTAGGGCTCCATAAGAGCAGTTCTTCTACCTTCTATCTTACATGTTCTAGCTGTTTGGCCTTACATATATACTAAGGTTGCACTCTCCGTTGAGAGTTAATTACTTTCAAGGTGCTCTGCTGCATGGATAAACTAAATAACAAGTAAAACACTCATTCATTCAACAAATATGTTGAACCCAGCATCCACAATATTCTAGGTGCTTGTCTTAGTCTGTTCGGGCTGCTATAACAAATATCACAGACTAGGTAGCTTAAAACAACAGAATTTTATTTCTGGAGGCTGGAAGTCCAAGATCAGAGTGCCACTACGGCCGTGTTCTGGTGAAGGCCCTCTTCTGGATTGCAAACTACTGACTTCTTGTTGTATCCTCACATGATGAAAGCAACCAGGAATATCTCTAAAGCCTCTTTTATAAGGCACTAATCTCATTCATGAGGGCTCCACACTTATGGTTTAAGCACCTCCCAAAGGCCTACCTCCTGATACCATCACCTATGGGGGTTAGTATTTCAGTATATGAATTTGGGGGGGGCACAAACATTTAGACTTGTTGATTTAGACTGGCCATACACCAGTGAGCAAGACATAGGCCCTGCTCTACAGTCTTGTCTGAGAGCCAGATAATAAAGAACAATTGCAATACATGGGAGTAATTATAAAGGGAGATGTGTAGGATGTTCTGAAAGCATGTGGGAGGTATATGGAACCCAGAGTTAATGGAGTATAAATTCAGGGAAGACTTTCTAATGAAAATGATATCTAATTGGGATCTGAATAGGGTCAAAGAGACCTAAAGTGTTCCAGGAATTGAAAAATAGTCAAAATATTCAGAACATAGAATGGGGTGGGAGTGGGTAGAGGGAAGAATAAAAATACAAGCCAGATCATCACAGCCTTTCCTTTTCATTTTAAGGAGTTTGAAATTGACCTAGGAGAATAAGAAGGAAGATACCATTGTATTTGGAATCAGCCCTGACTTCACATCCTAGCTCTAATAAAAATTAGATGATGAGAGCTGAGGCATATTATTTAACTTGTCAGAGCCTCAGTTTTTTCATCTGTAATAGATGCATAACAACTTATTAAACAATGTTGTGTGAAGCAAATAAGATAATAGATGGGAAAGCACTGTGGAAAAAACGTATAGACATGTTCTACAACTATAAGGTGCCATTATTGCATGAGTGATTGCCAAATGCGCGTAGGAAATGACACCAAAATTGAAGACAAAGTGCAGCGATATGCAAAGGCTACTCGACCAAGAGGATCTATGCTTTCTTCGGTGTGGTTGATGTATGGTGGAGAATGAAGTCTGACAGCACAGCCAGTGCAGTCAGCACATTCCACTGCATAACAGCACTCGGCGTGGCGATGCCACTGGGGCTCTTTCCAGTTCCAAAAAGACCCAAGGATATTCAGAAGGACTCTGATTGCTGAACTCACATATTTTGCCATGCACATTGGGAAGGTTCTACGTGTAATTCTATGAAGGTTACTTTTCTGGATCAAAAGGATAACCCTGATGACCATGTCCGAAAATGATAAGCAAACGCATAATAGCAGATTGAGGACTCCTCATTCTATATGTTAGGAACTTTGGTGAATGTTACGTACTGTATCTGTATTTATATCTAGATCCTATAAGTTTGAAATGACTTAGCTCCATTTGAGGAACCTGAGGCTTAAATGAGACAAGTAGCTTGCCCAATATCATACCACCAATAAATATTAGATTTGGTATTTGAATCCATTATTCATCTGACTCCTGTATTATGCAGAAGCTTACATAGTAAGATATCACACCATGAAAAATATAGAGACTTGTACTTCTGGGGAAAAAATATGTCACCAATGTAGCCAGTCCAAAATTATCACTGTAATGTCAATGAAGATGAGGTAGAAAGACAAAACCTGTCAATACTACTAAAAATCAAGATGCACAGATATTGTAGAGCTAGAATCTAGGAAGAATACCCATTTAATATAATATTCTATGGATCTTGATTTAGAAAAATTGACCCAAGCAATGCCTGATGGCATTTAAATGACTTAGACTCACAAAATTGTGTTGAATCAACCCAAGTTCAGCTAGGCCTTACTGCCATGGGCCTCTTCTGAAGTCTTAAAAATGCATCTCTATGTACCCCAAAGTTGTATTTCATTTTTAAAGATAATGGGATTGATAGACAATTCTGTAAATGTAGAACACTTGGATTTTAGCCAGATATTAGACAAGGCCTTTTATTTCAGCCTTGTGGATAAGCTAAAGAGACACGAGCTAGTATCTATAGTTTAAAGTATAAATAATTCAACCAGACATTCAGTGGGAAATGTTCAATGGATTGATAGCCACCTATACAGCTCGTCTAAATTATAGCAGCTGGGCTGCATTAATATCCCGGAAGAGAAAATGTTTGTCAAATCATAAAATGGCATCCAGTGAGAAATAAGAACTCACTGATTTGATTGCAAAATCAGTGGCTTCCAAGGTCGAGATAATATGAAATATTAATAGGCACAAATAAGAGTTTCTGCTCTGAGATCTAAAAACTAAGCGCAACAGTACTGGAGCGAGAATCACTGACAGTCACTTATCCATATCAAGGGCTTCACTTCAGAGAACACAGTTGACAGGAAGCCAATAAAACTCTGCAGGCCACGGAGTGGAGATATCAAAGCAGGCAATGACAATTCAGTTGCCTCAATACAATGGCAATGTCTAAGACTTTTGTGGCAGGGATCTCTCTCTCACCTGCAAGAGTGTGCCTTGATCATTGGTTCACCTCTAATGACACCATTGTAAAATGAGCCATGAGAGAACAGGTTGATCAAGGACTGAAGACCAAGTACATAATTAGAATGTCAAGAAATTCTAGTTTTCTAATTCTAGTTCCTAATTCTAGGGAAGATCTTTAAAACTGAAAATACCAGGAGACTCCTGGTTCTTTCTATAATAAATACACCTTCTTAGTATGGGGGAAGAGTTGTTTGGCAATGTTGGGGCGGTAGCAGAAACTGGGAGGAGTTGGAGAAGGCCCCATGATAAGATGTGAACACCTCTATAAAATCTCTGAAATTCCTTCTCTGAACAAGGCATGGGGCATCACATTGTGTGCTTTCATGAGGCTCACAGGCAGCAAGAGCTCAATAAATTCTTCTAAGTTGCACAAATGTCTTTTCTACATTACTCCGAAACCCTAAGAAATCTTGCATAGAAGAGAAAAGCTTCTCATACTGGTAACAAAAGGCATTCAATAAATATCTGATGAATAAATCAATGGAAGTAATTAGTTCTACAAGGGAAGAGGGACCGAATCATTTTTATAAGGCTATCTTAAATTTAAATGGAGACTTTAAGATTGTAACTAAATACTTGTTTAATATGTTATAGAATAAGGGTTAAACTAGAATAACTTTCTATCCTGAGATTCTTGGACATCACAAATATTTCTAATGACCATGGGAGGAGTTCTGAGGAAGCACACCACACACAAACACGCCACCTAAGCCAGTTAATACTCTAGAGAGGCTTCAGAATGGCCCTGTACCTGCCATAAAAGCTCCTCCCTACACAAAATCTCAGCCCAGGTCTCTAGACTTCCCCTCATGATTTTCTCATCTTTCCCTAATTAAAATTTTAAACCTGGTTGTGTCACATAGTAAGATTCCCTTCAGTGCAGAGACTTCCCTTTGAAAATGTGTTAAAAGATTGAATGTCTTAGGGGATGTATTACTCAGAGTTCTCCAGAGAAACAAAACTAATAAGATTGTGTGGGTGTGTGTGCGTGTGTGTGTAGAAAAAGAAAAAAGAGAGATTTATTATAAGGGATTGGCTCATGTGATTATGGAGACTGATGAGTAAAAAGCTCCAAGATCTGTAGTCAGTTGGCAAGTTGGAGAGCCAAGAGAGCTGATGGTGTAGTTCTAGTCCAAATCTCAGGGCCTGAGAACCAGGAGAGCTGATGATTTAAGCTCCAATCCTAAGGCCAGTGGCTTAAGACCCAGGAAGAGCTGATGTTTCAGCCAGAGTCCAAAGGCAGGAAAAAACTGATGTCCCAGTTCAAAGGCAGTCAGGTAGGAGGAGTTCCCTCTTATTTGAGAGAGGGTCAGCCTATTGTTCTTTTCAGGCCATCAACTGATTGGATGAGGCCCACCCAGATTAGAGAGGGCAATCTACTTTATTCAGTTTATTGATTTAAATGTTAAACTCATCCCAAACAGTCTCATAGACATACCCAGCATAATGTCTGAACACCACCTTGGCACACTGTGATCCAGTCAAGTCGGCACATAAAAATAACCATTACAGGGGACATAAAGAGAATTCGGGTAGTTGCCAGTTTATATGTGAGGTTTATATATGAAGAAGCTGGAGCACTGAATTGGGGTGAAGGGGCGCTCTCTTCCATGATGTTGCCCTTCTTCCTTGAAAAGTACGCTATTCTCCTGCTGAAAATATACTCTCAGGAAAGAAAATGCATTGTTATTGACAACTCATTTTGATTTACAGCCTTTGATTGTCATCCATCTTAGGCAGAAAAAAACTAATGTCCTACTTTCCATGTGAAAAGGAAAGGCGGGGGAGGGGAGCGTTGTCTGTGAAGGCATTTCAAATGTTAGTTGATTGGAGTGGAATGTGTTTTGTGAGGGGAAGGTTCTTTTTCTTCATCCTCTCAGCAAGGTCTAATACCCACAGTACCTGTTGGAGCCGGTCTGTGGATAATTTAGTAGCTTCAAATTGCATACAACATCAAAACTCCCATTAATCTCTTACATTCCATGGCTACCACTATTTTATTATTTTCCTTTGTGTCATAAATCTCTCAGCTTATACTTGGCAGCGGTATGGAAACCAAAACTGACATTTGATACCAAACGCATTGGCTAAACCTCTCCCCCAGGTTACCAGATCAGAAGAAAGTCAGGCTCAAAAAAAATTCAAAGCCATTTTTGTGAAAGCTTCTCAACCTTGAGGTTTTCCTTTCAACCTACTTCCAGATGGATTTATGCCTGCAAGTTTTATCTTCCTGAATAAAAATAACTGCAAAGTAAGCAGTATCTAAACAGGGTATACAGAATTGAAAGAAAAACAAACAGAAATTAGGAGAACTAAGAAATGAGATGTGCATGGGAAAAGCTTAGCTCATACGGATTTCAAAGGAAAAAGGCAGTTGGTCTGCCTCAGAAAAGCCTCTGCAGGAATACGAAAGAAATACCCAGAGCTGTATACCATATCAAGAGGAATAAAATACTGCTCCTTATATGTCCCTGTTCCTTATTAAAGTAAATATTATCTCTTTTGTTAAATTTTAAGAGGAAAATTTGTTTAATTTTAGTTTTTTAAGAATTCAATTTAATGATGTGCCGCCTTTAAATTTACTTAATGTGAAATGCTGTTGTGATGGGGTATTTGGCTTATTATCAATAATGTTCCCCAACATCATTTATTACTTTAAAGGTGGATTTTCGAAGCAATTAGGCATGGGAGCATTCTAATTTGAAATTAAATCAGTGTTCAAATAAGCATGATCGAATAATCACTATAATCCTCCAAAACACATTAACAGCTAGAAGAGTATCTGGTTTTATCACATTTAAAAAACTCTCATCATCTCTACAGTAAAACCACTCTGAAAATACACTCAGAAATCACCTTTATTGGGAAGCTGTCAGAGTGATACTTCGAATTAAAGTGGCTGCAGGAGTGCCTTTGTTTTCTTCTTAATGAAAGGTAGAGATGACCACAGCGAGAAACATGCAGAAATGACTAGAGTGATGAATCCAGCACGCTCATGGAGGGACTCCAGGGGGTGCATGTGGCATTGGGGTAGGGCTGGAGTAGAGGGTTTCAAAAGTCCCTTGAAGTCTTGAAGCACAGTGGTTTAAGAGATCCCAAAGCGTTCTTTTTTTAAAGATTTTATTTTTTTCCTTTTTCTCCCCAAAGCCCCCGGTACATAGTTGTATATTCTTCGTTGTGGGTCCTTCTAGTTGTGGCATGTGGGACGCCGCCTCAGTGTGGTTCGATGAGCAGTGCCATGTCCGCACCCAAGATTCGAACCAACGAAACACTGGGCCGCCTGCAGTGGAGCACACGAACTTAACCACTCAGCCACGGGGCCAGCCCCCCAAAGCGTTCTTAACATGCATGATCAGAATTACCAAGGCAAAGGTATTTTAGGTGAAAGAGGGTAGAACAATCATTGAGGGCATAGAAGACTTTGGAATCAGGCTACCTGGGTTCAAGTTCTACCATTTATTAGCTGCATGACCTTAGATAAATTACATATTCTTTCTGTAAATCAGTTACCTTACGGGTAAAATGGGAATACTAATGCCAATCCTTCAAGGTTTACTGTAGGAATTAGAGAAGCCAATATGTGTAAAGTCCTAGGATGGTATCTGACACACAGTAAGTGCTCAACAGCTCTAAGCCGTTATTTAGATGGGAAGCTGGCATGCAGCAGACAACTGAGTAGCATCAAAGCGACAATCCTGGGCCTGCTGCTTAATCCTCCGTGACTTTAGGAGTGTTATTTAACCTCTCTGAGCCCCTATCCTTTCATCTTCAAATAAGAGTAACTCCAGTTTTTACGTCACAGGTTGCTAAGAAGATTAAATGAGATAATGAGGGCTGAGCTCATAACTAGGGGGTCAGGTTAAGTGTGAGCTCCCCTTGGAAGGGACAGACACACCGTAACTGTGACACAAGCCCTTGGTACCCTCTGCTCTGCGTTCAACAAAGAGCTTTAATCGTGTACTGCCTTTTTACCCCTAAGTTTATTGGAAATAGTCAAGGAAATTTTATTCCTCTTTTGAGTGAAGTTAAAAGCAACAGGCAGTGCTCCCAAAGACTTCCCAGTAACAGGAGCCAGTTTGTCCAGTGCTTCAGCTGTCGTCATACTCAGGCACCAGAGTAAACAGGCCACAGGTGTTCATCTCACTTTCCTGGAGGGCGAATTTAGAGTTTATAAAATGTAATCAAAGACAAGTGAATTAATTGCCTGTGCCTCATGGCAAAAGAAACGGAAAGGATTTTGCACCTCTGCTTACTCGCATTTGGAGCTAGACTCACCTTCTACCAGCTACAGAATGTAGCAACAACTGAAATGGCCTTTTATGAGAGTTCTAAAAACCAGTGTGTCTCAAGCTAGACTGATCCAGAAAACTCTAGGGAGAGGTGCTCGACCTGGGCACACGGCGAGGCTTTGATTTGTCTGATCTGACTGCTAATGAGTGTACTGCAGTTCTGAGTCATCGCTCTCATTGGGACACTCTCTTTGCAGAAGAAACACAGCCAGGTCTTTCCTCACAGGCCAGACATCGGGCAGGGGAAAGGATCTCAACTGGCACCAACTGGAAAAGATTCCAAACAGAATCAAAGCAAACCCACTGTGGGACTTGGAGGAGACCCCCAATCTCCGCAGTCCCCCTCAAGGCCTCCCCAGTCGTTATCTCCCTTTGATGTTTTCAGGTACATTAAGCAGGTGAAGGGAAGGGATACTTTTAGCCAGAGGATTTAGGTGTTAGCCAGTCATGGCAGAGAGCAAGGTGGCAGATAAATGGATGCCAAGTCAGAGATTTGGCCAATTCTGCTTCCCTCATTTGCAAATGAGAGGGCAGTGCCTCATGCTGCTGCCTCTGTCTGAATCGCTTACTCTTCACCAGGATAAAGTCTACCATTTTCCTTTAAGAAGACCTCTATGCACACCTGCCCCCGAGTCTAAGTTAGACCTTACATCCACCTACTGCCTGTGGTAGGCAGAATTCTAAGATGTCCCTTAAGATTCCCACTCTAATGTACATGTCATTTACAATCCCTGGGACCATTGAATATGATGCGGTAGTCTCTTCTGTAATGAGCTTCTCTTCTATGGCACAGTTAACTTTAAGAAAGGGAGATTCTCTTGAGTGGACCTGACCTTAAAAGGGACTGGGTTCTTCTTTGAAGAAAGAGATTCAAAGCATGGGAGACATTCAACATGAGAGATTATCCACTGCTGGCTTTGAAGAAGGGAGAGCCCATGTGCCATGGAATGTGGGCTGAGAGTGGCCCCAGTTTATAGCCAGGGAGGAAATGAGGACCTCATTCCTCCAGCTGTAAGGCACAGAATCCTGCTACACCCACATGAGCTTGGAAAAGGATTCTGACTCCAGAGGAGAACGCAGCCCAGAGATGCCCTGGTTTAGCTTTCTGAAACCCTGAGCAGAGAACCTGGTCACACCGTGTCCGGTTTCTGACCTAATAAATAGTTGTAGTTTTAAGCCCTGAATTTGTGGTAATTATGCAGGAATACAGAATTGATGCACTCCCCTAGGACCTCATACTTGCCTTTCAGAAACTTATCTAAGCTCCATGAAGGCAGGGACTGTATCTTTTATTCACTCTTCTGTCTGCAGCACCCAGCCTAGCATGCAGAATATAGAAAATGTTCAATAAATATTTGTTAATGAATAAATGCGTACATTAATTCCTCCATTTAAATCATATCATTTTCAATTAGATAAATCAAAGTAGTTCTATCATGAAGTTAGAGAGGGATGCTGCCTTCTTTTACATTAAATTACATTATTTACATCCCTTTCTCTTGATCTGATGTGTTTCATTGATTGCTTTCATTAATTTAAACAAGACTGAGACGGCTCACGTGCAGAGTCAAGAGGCATGGCCATCATCTGTGGAGTGCACCCTGCCTGCTCCTTGTTTTCTCTCCAGCCCCGAGCTCTGCACTCAGGTTTTGAGCAGCATACTACATGGGTGCATGCAAAATGAGTTTACATGGGTGCTCCAGGCCACTTGAAGCAAAATGATACATGATGTTTCTCTTGGAGATGGCTTCTTCTTTTTCCCTCCCTTCCCCTCCTAGCATTCCTTTCTCATTGACTCTCTGATTATCAACTCAACCCTGCCAAGATGTATCTTGCTGAATACCTCACCCCTGCCATTGCCTAAGCCTACCCCACATTGTCTCTACTCATGGGATTCTTTTCTGTCTGTAGTGACCTTTAACATCTTCACGGCATAAAAAATGTCAGCTCATCCATCAAGGCCCATATTGAATGACAACTCTACTTTAATACTCTCCTAGGTCTTCCTCCTTCATTATTTTATATATAGAACTTTTGTTTCATGGATGCCCGTTCTAAGAGGTTGCTATCTGTTTACTCACATATGAAATCCCCTCTGGACCATGAGTCCTTCAGGGTGGGGAATAAGCCCCACACCTTGCAGAGCGCAAGTTCCAATTAAGAGTTTATATATTCACCTATCATTTTATCTTTGCTTATAGTCAAAAATGATTTAAGGCTAGACCTTCAAAGAGCACTGACGTGTTAAATAGGAAACCTTGAGAGCAGTAAGCCTTACTCTCTGATTTAAGGGGAAATCTGCTTGGTGACACTGAGTTTCTTGCTAACCCACTTTTAGAGGAGGCAAACGAAGGGACGTTACAGAGTCTTGTCTGACTTCATTCATGCGACTTGGGGCCCTCAGAACTTCCAACAAAAGTTCATCAGCCCCAGAAATATATTTTTAAAAGTCAAAAGAAATCCTCCTCAAGAGAGTATAGCAACATTGCGATATTTCTATATTATATACCTTGTGGGATGAGGCAGTGAAATATAGAGACGAGGTAAATAAGTATGATTTGATACAGGCTGATGTTAATATAGTTAAGCACACAATGTGGAACAAAGGTCTAATTTTATGTTTTTCTAAACAGACCAAAGCAATTTTATTGAATTCAAAAACCGTAACTTTTATTAAGAACTTCCTATATGTCAAAAAGCTTTACAGGCTTTATTTAATTTAATCCTCAAGATACTTCCGAGGTAAGTAAATATTATTTTTCCATGTTATAGGTTAGGCCAGTGGGGCTTGGAAAGTTATCATTAGTCCAACGTCACATGGATGCTCACTGGCAGAGGCGACACTCAAATCCAGGTCTGACTATGCTATCTGTTCAAGGGAGGTGAAAAAGGCTTGACTCTACACTGACACAGTGGGGCTTCCCTGGATGCCCAGAATACCTGGGAAAGACAAGGGGCAACAGAACTCAGACTGACGTGCCACTTATGGAATCAGAAGCTTGTTGAACTGTACTCATCCACTAAAGAGAAGTAGATTAGCCTCTCTGGGCTAAAAACTGTGAGAGAATAAATAGTCCATCTTCCTTCCATTATCCTCGTACAAAGTTTCTCAACTTTGGTGTGATTTACATTTTGTTCTGGAAACTGTCTTGTGCATTGTGCTAAAGAGATATTTAGCAGCATCTATTGCCTCTACCCGCTAGATGCCAGTCACACCTGCCAACCAGTTGTGACAACCAAAATGTCTCCAGATAATTCCAAATATCCCATGCAGGGTAGGATAGGGGTGGCAAAATTAACCTAGGTTGAGGACCACTGTCCTAGTAGAACAAGAACAGGAATCAAAAGATCTGGGTTGAAGTCCTCCTGAAAATCCGCACTATCTTTCCAACCCTTAGTCTCCTTGTCTGAAAAAATATTGGTTTATGTTCTATCTAGATCCTTGGACTCTTACGAGAGCAAAAATACAAAATTAAAATGAGATGATGTCTATTGCACGAGTGGCAGTAGAAATAGTGGTATTTTAGCTCCCTCCATGAATGATGCAGAGTTTAGGTAAAGTTGCAATATTAGAAAAGCACTGGATATTGAAGGAGCTGAGTCCTTTTCCTGGCTCTGCCTCTGGCTACCTGTGTTTCTTTGGGCAGGTCACTTCAGGTCGCCCTCCAGAGACTGTAGTGAAGATTTGTATTATTATTATTATCATTATTGTTATTATTAATTTGCCTTGAAGCTTTCCTTCTTCACAGGCATAGGCTCATTTCTTTTGGAGAATTATCTTTCCCTCACTAAGGGTAGTCACAGTGGGATGGGAAACCCACATGTCACCTCCTACCATGGAAGGCCAACAGGGTTATCCCTCTTCTTATCACCTCTGCAGAGCCATGGGGCCAGCATGTGACCCAAACTCAGCCTATGTGCTGCTCTTGCCCAGAGCTCTGACTCCTGATCAAGGGAGACATGAATGGAAATATTGCTTGAATCTCATTGCACCCTTGCTAAGAGATCATCCCACAGCTTTACATCTAGCCTTCCAGAGTTGCCTTTTTCCATGCCTAGTTCTCCAATTTTCCTCTCAATTTTGTGAACTCCTCATAACCTTCTGTCTCAGAGCCTGCTGATTATCCCCGATTATGTGTTCTCCCCTTCTTCTGTAGTGAGAGTCCCCAGTTTTTAGTTTGGCAAATTGCCATCCAGAATAAAACTTATGTTTCTCAGGTTCATTAGGCAGCCAGATTGGGCTGTATGATTAACTTCTGGTCAATGGGGTATAAGCAGAAGTGATGTGTGTGAATTCCAATGTGTCTTCAAGAAGGAAGGCCATGCCTTCTTTTTCTCCTGTTGATTGGAAGGTAAACATAATGGCTGGTGTTCCAACAAGAGTCTTGGACCATAAAATAATCTTGATAATGTGGAAGTTTTACATGGTAGAGGAGTCTTGGCTTCCTGATCAAAGCACTATGCTGGACTTGCATTGATTATTTCTAAAGTTCTTGAACTTGAGAAGAAGAAGAAATTTCTGTGTTGATTGCTAGGGCTGGTATTTCTGTTCCTTGCACTGGTCATAGCTAATTCACCCTTTTGCTTCAGTTAGCCCTGGTTACTGTCTAATGCTTATTCCTCTTTCAGGTGAAGGTGGTAGAAAATTCAATTCAAACTGGCTTATAAAACTGCAAAGTCCTGGGGTAGTCCAGGCTCCAGGCAAAATTCAATCAACATTTCAAACAATGTCACTGGAGATCTAGTTTCTCTCCCATCCTGCCTTGCACGATTTTAAACTTCACTTTTAATTCCCATGTATTGGTTCTCTTGCAGCTCCAGCAACTCTTTATGACCTGGTGAGAAAGGCTGAAGCAGTTTAAGACCTCCCATTTCATTTTCATACCTCCTCAGTGGGGAAAGAGAAAGGGTCTCCTGCAGTAGCCCCCAAGTAAAAAGGATGCTTGTTTTACTTTCTTCCTTTCCTCATCTCTCCCTCCCTTTCTCTCTCTCTGTCTCTTTCTTTCTCTCTGTCTCTTTCTTTCTCTCTCTCTTTCTGCTTCTCCCTTTCTATCTTTCTCAAAAAAAAAAAAAAAATAATAATAAACCTCAGGAAATAGATCTCCACATTTCCTTGGCTCCCATTAGCTTATAAGCCTGTCCCTGAGCCAATCAGTGTGGACAAGAGATTAGAGATATTTATTGGCTTCTATTAATTAGACCCCACTCCTGAGACTGGAAAATGGGTCATTCCCACACAAGCCATATAGCTTAGAATAGGTGAAGTGGTTCCCCAAAGCAAAAAGTAAATGTATTTATCTATAAAACAGGAATAGCAATATTTATCCTGCCTACCTGGAAAGGTTGTTATGGTGATTAAATCCAATAATTCAGGGGAAGGTGTTTTGAAAATTATGAATTACTACATAAATATGAGATACTATTATTGGTATTAGAGTGCATTTTTCCTTTTGTTTTTTTCCCATTAAACTTTCTCAGAGTTCGTGGCAATATTTTAAGAGTAATAGCAACCTACAATTTTATAGATTTCCCCACTTTTTCAAGGCAAATATTTATGATATTATAAGGTAATGCTTTCAACTACAACCGAAAATATTTCCTCTATTTTCTCTTATTGTAGTTTTGTAACTATAGCAATGGCATGGTCTTTAACTCCTTTTAAAGTTTTGGATGGACCTCAATAATTCAAACTTTTTGAGATAAGAATATGACCAGATCATGAGTGAGAAGGTGGTACCACCCTCTACTCTGTTCCTCTTTTTCAGCCTGGACTAGTAATTGAAGATACAATTATAACCGTATTACACATGGAATGAAAATTCTTCCATGACTTCCCAACACTTTGGGGTAAATCCAAGCATGACTTCTGTGGCCCTGTGTCACAGGACCCTGGCTACCCCTCTGCATCCATCTCCCACATCTCTCCCCTCTCCCTCTCCTCTGAGGTCATATTGAGCTCCCCTGGGCTCCTCTCCTGTGCCCCAGTCTCTCTGTGGGCCAGAGCTTTGTTGCCTTAACGTTTGCCAACCCTAGAGCACCTGCCAGCACCACCAACAGTTTCACCAATTTATCTCTCCCCCATACTTCCAGACTCAACTCAGATATCTCAGGGCAGCCTGCCCCCATGAGCCAGACACCTGGGCGGGTCCCCTGTCATCTGGCTCCCTAGCACATTATGCTTCTACTTTCACAATCCTGGTAGTCATTTCTTTAATGCCTATGTCTTCTATATTTCCCAAAAACCCTCAGTTCAGGGAGTATGTCTTTTTCAGCACTGTATCCTCAAAGCTTAGCACAATGTCTGAAGCTTAATGGTACTAAATAAATATGTACTGAATCAATCAGTTAATCAATGAATAAACAAAGACCCACAGAGCTTATTCCTAGAAATGAAAATTGTAGAATACCATATAAAAAAAATGTAACGTCATAAATGGCCACCTACTAACAGTTAGAAAAATGAATAGACATTTTGATAAAGTTTCAGAGTATAAGGAATATTTGAGCATTAAGTTATAGTTCTGGCATCTTCAGTTTGATGTGCTGTGTTTACATCTGTGACCTTCACCTTTAGAATTTAAACATGTTACAGTTTGTTTGATTTCATGATGGTCTCATCTTTAAAAATGATTTTTTTTCCTAATACAACGGATTAAGGACTATTTCTTCTTTTGATAACATTTATCAGCATTCCTTGAGATAACTGATAACTCCCTGGGCTCAAAAGCTCTGTTCTGATATTCACTCAGTGAAATCTTAAGATATCTATAATCCAGCAAACTAAATCCAGCCCTGAGAGGTGTGGATCCATGTCTTGGTTCTTCCGTCTTAGGCCTCCATGGGAGAGCACCGCAAGGAGATAAAGGTGGGAGAGTAGGGACAAGCAGCACAGAAAAGATAATAAAAGAAGTCTGGGATGTTAACAGATCTTGAAGCTGTCATCAATTTCAATTCAAAATAAGATACTATTTTTTTGGTAAAAGTTATACCTCTAAAACGGGGCATAAGAGGTTTCTAACCCTAGGGTAGGAATTCAACCGTGATAGATGAATGTTCCTAAAAACCATAAAAAGACAATCAGAATAGTAAAGTTGACTCTGAGGCTGATCTTCAGGAGTCTCTCGTGACCCTTTAAATCTACTGTATAAGGAGAGCATTTTAAGTTGATTTAGTGAGATGACTAAAACTTAATTAGTTATCAAATAATTACCTAATGGACACTTTTTGAGATATAAGTTTGAGCCACAGCTCTAGCTGCAATGCAATTAATTTTAAATTTTATAAGCCATAAAAGGTAATCACAGCCCTACGAATCAACGAAGGTAGGAAGATAATATTTAGATGCTGCACTAACATCAAGACACCTAAAGCAGGTTAATTGGGTGGCAATTAGTAAGAAGAGTGTTAATTACCATACTAGTCTTATATTATGCAAATGAAATTACATTTCAATTAACAGTTAAGAAACTAAACAATTCAAAATGTATGGGTAATAATAGCAACTGGCATGTTTCACAGGAGCCAAAGAAATACTTTCATAAATGGGAGATTTTGATCTTTCTCAGTTCAGTAAGGTTGGGGTCACTTCCTCATTTCTGTGCATGAATTCAGAAGTGCAACCCAATATTTTAGAATTTACATTTGCCATACCAAAGGTAATTTATAATAGTATATGCTAGGATTATGTGTGAAAGAAGAAACTCGTGATTCATTTAGTTCAATTTTCTTCTTTATTAACAAGAAGAAACTAGGACTGAGAAAGCACAAACAACTTGGCTAAGTGCTAATGGATAATCAGGGGCAAATCTGGATCAGTTTCTACAATATGATTGCCAACAGTAAAACATTACTTACCATCAAGAAAAGAGTGGAAGTTAAAGAATCTGGCATTTGGAATCATATCCATCTGGATCTTTCACTTACTGTGTCACTTTGGCAAGTTACTTAACTTCTCCAAGCTTAAATTTCCTAACCTGTGAAATGAGAAGTGTGCCTACCTCATCATTTTATTGGAGGTATTTATTGAAATAAGCTATGCAGAGTTTGGTTCAATGACTAGTATATAGTGAGCACCCTCAAATCACTAGATATTGTTATTAGCACTGGTTTTATAAGAAAATAAGTTGGTGCAACTTGAGGGGCTCAGAAAAGTAATCCCTTTCCCATCCAGAAAATCATATTAATTAAAATCCTTTCATTAAAGATCCTTTAATTTTTATTGTTGGTTAAATGCAAATGCCACTGAAAGCAATAACTCTTTACCTTATTTTCAGCTAACACCGTGGCAGAAATCAAAGTTCTAATGGTAACCGAAGACAGAGGGTCCAGTGACTTCAGACTTCTGGGATAGAATGCACGACTGACTCACAGGTAAAGAAAAATGGGATGCAAGGATGTTGAAATAGGAAATAGAAGCACACAAAGTAAATGTTACTGTCATTATCATTTTGCCAAGGATGATGTCTCACTGGGAAAATCTAGGTTGAAAACTTGCCTCTAGGGTTATAACCATCGAAACAGGAATTATGAGGATTGGTGATTTTGTTTTCAAGCTGTGTAAATATACGCAAAGATAAATAGTGATTTTGGTTATTTTGACCAACGTAAATTACTTGGCTAAAACCATCCACAATTGAGGCAAAGGGAATTGGGTTGGTCATGCTTCTGTTTTTGCCTGAATTATCAGTATAAACACAGTTTCCACTGCTGGCAGGGGTCTGATGCATTATAAAGAACTCTGCCCGTGAGTGAAAGTGACAGAGGGGAAATGTGCAACTGGGGCTTTGCAGTGTTTTCTTTGCACATGTAAGAAACCAACCATTCGAAAATCTTGTAATAACCATGACTTACATGATTGTAACAATGGATCAAGTTCAAGAAGGGAAAGAGGGATGTTGGCACAAGAACTCCTTAAAGAGAGCAGCCCATTTTGAATGATGTGTCTATAACTGCATTTTCACTTGACATTTACATTGCTTAAGGCCAATCAAACTAGAGGCTTTTAATGTGGTGCTAATGGGAATCCTTGGTGGTTGCTTCCTTTACTTAATTTCACTTTCCAATTTCTTCAAATCCTACCTCTCAACCTTAATTATTCTGCATATTCTTCAAATGTGTTTCATGACAACTTCCTTTCTAGGAGTACACTGCATCAGATACTTTGAACAACTTTCCTGATTGAAACAATTAAAAAGTGGTGGTAACAAACAGACTCTAAGGTGGCCCCTATGATCCCTGCTTCTTGACTTTGTACCCTTATGTAATTCCCTCACCTTTACTGTAGGCAGGATCTGTGATTTGCTTCTAACCAGTAGAATATGGCAAAAGCCACATTTGTGATTATGTTACATAAGATTGTAACATTCATTTTGGTAGGAGATTGTTTCCCTTGCTGGCTTTGATGAAGTGGCCATGTTGTGGGGAGATCCAGGAGGCAAAGAACCCAGGGCAGTCTCCAGGCAACAACTAGCTAGGAAGTGACAGCAGCCTCAATTGAGAACAGCGAGAAACTGAAGCTCTCAGTTAGATACCACTTAAGGACCTGAACCCTGCTAATGACTACAGGAGCTTAGAAGTGGATCTTTTCCCAGTTGAGCCTTCAGATGAGAACTAGCCCTGGTTGACCTCTTGATTGTAGCCTTGTAGAGGATCTAACTAAGCTAAATTTCTCATAACCTATGGAAACATAATAAATGTATGTTGTTTTAATACACTAAATTTGTGATAATATTGTTGTGCAGCCATAGATAAGTAATATGGTGATATTGAGTAAATTATTATAAAAGTTATATTTTTAATGCTTTGCTTAGCTGCCACAAAAGTGTAGAATCCACAGACCTAAAAAAGCAAAGTGCAAATAAGAACCTTAGGAGACAAACTGGGCTTAAAGCCAGATTTCACCCTGAGGACTTATTTTATGCCCAGGAAATGTTGAGTTTTGCTTTGACTGGTGCATAGGCCACTGAGAAAAAAAGTCTAGGGCTTTGCCATATGGGGAAACAGAATAGGTCACCCATGAAAAAAGCTAGCTGCATTTTCTATGTAAGGAAGAATAAGAAACAAAAAGCGAAGAATAGAAGAGTGCAATAAGGAAAATTGTTTTTCTCAAACTTGGCACTTAGAGGAATAAAAACAAATCATCTCTCCTGAGAATTCATAAATACAAGTCAGTTTCATGTGAGTTTTTGGTCCAAATTTATCTTACTTATATAGTCTGAAAAATCTCAAGTGGGTGATTAAAGTAATCAACATAGGTAACGCACCAGGAGATTGTCAGGAATAAACACTCATCCTATTAAGTGAAACAGAATTTGAACCTAGGCATTAAGGAATTCCAATAGATAAAATTCCAAGGAAAATGGGCAGTTCACAGTAAAAAAACCTACAAAAACACACAAAGAAATAAAGTATAATTAGGGAGAACCAGCAGAAACCATATCAATGCAAATAGAAACAGAAAAACTTCATATATAAGAATTTTCAGTTATAGAATATTAAGTAATGATGCTTAATCTATCTTTTAAAAGATAATATAAAAACTTGAGGTGCCGGCCCAGTGGCATCATGGTTAAGTTTGTGTGCTCTGCTTTGGCAGCCTGGGGTTCACCAGTTTGTATCCTAGTGTGGACCTATGCACCACTTCTCAAGCCATGCTGTGGCGGCATCCCACATAGAAGAACTAGAAGAACTTACAACTGGGATATACGACTATGTACTGGGGCTTTGGGGAGGAAAAAAAATGATGAAGATTGGCAACAGATGTCAGCTTGGGCCAATCTTCCTCATCAAAGTTTGAAAATACAAGCAGAGAAAAAAACTCAAAAGTAACAAGCAGATCTGAGAAAGAACAAAACAGATTTTCTAGAAATGAAGTACATTAAACACATTAGATAAAGAGAGAATTTGTGAACTAGAAAATAGGTCTGAAGAAATATTCACAGTGCAACCCAGCAAAGAGAAGAAAATATGAGCGGTTAGTGAGATAGGGAACAGAGTGAGTAGGTCTAACATATTACTGTGTTATAAGAAAAATAGTGGTAGGCGATTAAAATGACACTTTAGAATAATATATGGCCTTAAAACTTTCAATCATTGAAAAAGTTCAAAATTTATGAACTAAGCATCCAATATATTAAACTATAAAATAAGTTCAAAGTAAATCCAAAGAAAGTAGAAGGAAAGTAACAAAAGTCAGAGTCAAAATTAATAAAATAAAAAACAAAAGTATGATAGAAAGGATCAATAAATCCAAAAGTAGGTTCTTTGAAAGAGATAAGAAGCTTGATAAAAATCCCTGTTAAAATTGATCAAGGAAATAGGACAATAGCAAGAATAAGACAGGACACATAACTATAGATGTTGCCAGTGCTAACCAATTAATTAATGGGATATGATGAATAACTTTATATGGCAAGTAATCTGAAAAATTAAATGAACTGAATAAATTACCAGAAAAATAAAACATCAAAAACTGACTTTAGAAAAATTGGAAAATGAAATAGGCCTTTCACCATTAGAGAATTTATATCATTATTTAAAATATTCCCTCAAAAAGAGTCCAGGCCTACATGTCTTTAAAGATAAACCCTACCAAACATTTAAAGAACACATAACTCTCACATTTTTCCAGGGGATAGAAGTAGAGGAAATTCTCCTCTATTCACTGTATGAGACTAGAATAATTTTCATACCAAAACCAAACTAGTGAAGAACAAAGAAAATTACGAGCCAGTCTCACGCATGAACATAGTTGCAAAATTCCTATGGAAAATGTTGAAACATTGCAGATAAGAGGTATTACCAAGTTGGGTTAATTTCAGGAATTCAGGCATGATTTAATATTAGAAAACTGAAGAAGCTAGTTCAACATATTAAAGGAGAATAAGTATGCAATACCTCAGATTGTAGGAAAAAAGGAAACTATATAAAATTTAACATCGACTCATGACAAAATTCTTGAAGATTAGATGGAAGGCATTTCCTTAAAGAAATGAAGAGCATTTATAAAAACAAGCACACAAACAGCTACAGAAAACAGTGTGAGAAATGCCCTCTGTACCTTTTCTAATCAACGTTATACTGATGTCCTACCAATGCAGTAAGGAAAAAGAAAAACAAGAAAGAAAAGATGCTGGAAAGGAAAAACAAAGCAGTTTCTATTTGAAAGTGATTTGATTATCTGCATAGAAAATTTAAAACAATCGAGATAAAAATTATGAACATTTATAAACGAATTTTGTGAAATTGCTACCTTCATGATTAGTAGATCAAAAATGTATTGCTTTCTATGTACCAGCAGCAGTCAGTTATATTACATATATGTGTGTGGGGGGGGGTGTACGAATATGTATGTGATATATATTTATGATATATATGATATATATATCTCATAGGTATAAATCAAAAAAACATATTCCATTCTTTTATGGAAAAATATGAAACAAATTAAAACATTAAAGAAGACAAGTGCATACATATAAATCAACGTCCATGTACAGGAATTATAAATAACATAATGATGTCAATTTAACTCAATAAGAATAGAGGGCAAAGGCATTTCACAGAAAAGGAAATACATATGGTTCATGAATATATGAAAAATTTCAACTTCATTAAAAAAAAAGGATAGTCATTCATAGCAAATGCACCACAATGAGATTCGCTTTAAACCCACCAGACTGGCAAAAATTACCAAATCAACAATCCAAGTTTGGCAAAGATGTGGAGAAATGAGAAAACACACACTACTGACAAATGTACAAATTACTACAACCATTCTAGAAAACATTTTGACATTACCCACGGAAGTTGAATATGTTCATGCCATAAAAGGCAGTAATTCCACTCAGATATAGTCCTTAGAAAAAATACTGCGTCTCATATTTATATACCTTAGGAGAAAATATTGCATATATGTATCTGGTGATATGTACAAAAACATCCATAGCAGCAGTATCCATGAAAACGAAAAACTTAAAATAATTAAAGTGACCACCCATGGTAGAATGAATAAATAGCTTGAGCACTCAATGGAAAAAATGAATGACTGCTAGCACATGCATCAACTTGGCTTAACCTTAAAAAGATGTTCATATATAAATTTTAAACAATGTTGAACAAAAGAAACACATCTTAGAATAATACAAATAATAAGGGATTTTATAACAAGTAAAACATACAGGAAAATCAAACAATCTCTTGTTTTAGGAATGCATATATGTTAAAACCTTAAAAAAGAGCATGAAAATGGTTAACACAAAATTCATGACTATGGTCAATGCTGGGTGATGGGGTGGAAAAGATACCCAGGAAACTGTAAGATATGAATAATGTTCTATTTCTTAATCTGGATAATCAAAACCAGATGGTCATTTTATAATTAGTTTTAAAATAATAAAGACATATTTAAATTTCTTTTGTAAGTTCAATGTATTTCAAAATTTTAGAAAGTTGTTTTAAAGTTGTATCTACCACCACTTGGACAGGTTATACTCTTCTTTTCCTGATCATTCCTCCTGGGTTACATTTGTTTCTAAGTGCTCACTTCTCTGAGAACGTAACTGGAGTGAAGCCTTGACACGATTCCAGATACTGCAATGAGCTGCCTGTCTCTGGACATTGCCGTCATTTCGCAGGCACTGTTGATGTCTGAGGTGGATGAGCACCAAAATGGCCTGGTGGAACCTGGAGTCTTCCTCACCCCACAGCAATGATGTGCTCTGAACAAAATTCAGAGAAGGTCTTTCTCCCCTGTTTGCCTACATCCTGCCCCTCTGGATATCCAACAGTGCTGCTTTGCCCAAGGTCTCAATGAATTTTAGTGAAAGTAACCCCTGCATTTCACGCCAACATCCCCTGACGAAAGTTCAACCCAAAATCCATTGGGTGCATCAGGGGAAATGTTTGAATCCGAAGAACTGAATTTTCTCTGACTCCCCTTGACATTTATCCAACACATTTGTCCTTAACTAGACCAAGCCAATCCGCTTCACTCCCTTTTTCCTTGTAGTACATTTTCTTCTAGGGGATTTCAGTCCCTTTTGACAAGTACTCTCTCCTTCCATCAAAAATGAGAGCTTTCTAAATGTTGGAGGCAAACAAGTCTTTTGTTAAAGATAGGAACTCGAAATATATACCAAACAACCTCGATCCGTTATTTTCAGTCATGGAACATCAAAAACGTTCCAAATTTCAAAGAATAGGAAATTAGTGAAACTAATTATGGTATATGCACATAATAGAATTTTTTTCCACAATAATATTAGGAGAATTTAAATAAATTAAAAGATGTCAATCCCACAAATTTAAGTGTAAATGCAGGTTATATAGTATGGAATCCTGTTTGCAAGGTTGTGTGGGCATATGTATACACCTACCTCTGTGTGCATGTTTAGAAGAACGTACACAAATATGTGTACAAATAACCAATGGTTATTTCTGGGTAGTGAGATTACAGGTGATATTTACTTTCTATTAAAGAATAATATATAATTAGTAATTTGATTTTTAATTTCCCTTATGACAATAAGATTTCTTAAAAATATTAAATGTTGAGTTGCAGTTCCTACAATCTGATTTATTTAGTTGGCTTTAATAAATAGGTACAAATTAATCCTGGTTTATTTAAATATTGTTTCCATATCTGACCATTTTTATTAAATGGATGAAAATAATTGAAAGAAAAATTGATAACATAAAATCCTAAACTGCCAATCATATTCACCCACAGGCAAAAAACAATATCTAATTTTACTGTTTCTCTACATAAAAAAAAATTCAGTGTTTAATTAAAAGACAATCTCAGTGAAAACAATGAGATTAGAATGACAGCATCATTTTTACTTTTTCCTATTTAAAAAGAACAATTATTCAGAGCACAAAGGTATTTTATTGATTGTGTTAACATTGATAATCAGGTGTTTTTGTCATTATTAAATATACAAAAAAAAGAACAGTAAATTGGAATTAAGCAAATCTCCTGTATATTAGTCTTGCCTAAGCAAGACAATTTATTTTACTAATATTGCTGTTTATGTTTTCTGTTTTTTCTATTTTTTTGTTTTATTCTAGCAAGATCTTAATCAAGTCAAATATAGGAAACAAACATTCTAAAGCAAAGAACACAATTGCAAACTCACAGCCTATTACATCATTCTCAGCTTGAGTGGATCCAGGGAGAACCGAAAAATTTGCGGCTTTGTATGGACACACTTTTGCCATTGTGCAAGAACAGAATGTGCCAAGTTAAAATAGAAAGATAGAGGGGAGAAAAGGAGTTCCAGAGCTTCGCTCATTGATGTGCATTCAAGTAAATTTTGTAGTAGTATATCAGATGTTTGAGTCAAGCAGGTGACATGTGTCCCATGATCCAGGGCAAGCCCTGGCAGAATTTCCTATTAAACTGTCAGTCACCGTGATCTAGGTGTCAACAAGGACAAAGTTTCAGATTTTGTTTCCTAATTTGTTATTCCCCCAACTCACAGCACACAATGTACCCCCAAACATGTGTCTAGTAATCATAATAAAAAATGACCTAATTTGTCAATATATCAGCAAACATATCAGACATACAAGTAGGGAAATAAAACTTTTGTTCTACTGATCATAAATACATAAGCATTAACATATAAATTTATAAAAATAAAGAATACTCTTCTCAGTGTCTCCTGACAGCTACAAATCACCAACTGAAATTAATTTAGATAAAGGATAGGCACTCCTTTTAGTTTTAATTACTTGTTTTTAGAAAAGATGTTTTAAAAGAAGAGGAACCTGCAAGATTTTCAATTTGGATCATAGTCACCACTTGTACAGAGAATTCATTCTATATTTACTAAGTCACTCAACAAAGTCTTCTCATCTTCAGGCACTGTGCTATCTACTAGCTATACAATTACGAGAAAAATAAAGAGGGTCCTTAACCTCTCATGTAGTGGGGAAGGCAGACTCATTTCAAATAAACAGATTAAAGTCTGTAGTAAGTTTATAGCAGGATGAAATCTTTCTTTCTCGCTTGACCCTTTCTTTCACATTCTCATTTCCACTGCTTTCCCACTCAGTCATTTTTTTGTTTGTGAGAGACTTTATTTGATAAGATAGAAAAAGAATATAGAGACAAAGTTATGGCATGAATAGTGGCCAACATTAGAGAGAGAAACATTGTTTCTCTTGCAAATGATTCCCTCCGAAAAATCTGGAAGTATCAGCAACTTCTCTTGCAACAAAACCAAGGAGCTGTCTTATCTCCCTGGGCACAGGGACACAGAGCAAGGCAGGAATGCACAAAAGATGGTGTTTTGATGGGATGGAAACAAAGAAAAGGAGACCTTAGAATGGGGCTCGGAGAAACCCAGCTAAAGTGTGGGCAACACAGGGAACAATCTCTTTGTATATCCTCTGGTTTCCGTGCAATGATATAGTACAATATTTTTTCCCAGTTTTGGATCAAACATTGCAGGCATACCGAAAGGCATCAAATGCCTAATCAGAAAGTAAATAGCCAAGACTGAAATTAATGGGGAATATCCAGAGAAGTCAAGGAGGTCCCTTGAGAAAGTGGTGTTTCGGCTGAGACTTGAAAAATGAGAAGATTTTATTAGACAAATAGCACAGACTGTTCTTTTGCAAAAGTTAGAAGTTAGAAAAACACAAGTTCAGGAACTAAAAAATGCTGGGAGATAGGGAGACAGGCAGAAGATGAGGTTACTGAGTCAGACAGGGGCAAGACCAGACAGCGCCTTGAGGACTACATTAAGGACTTTATTCTTTACTCTGAGCACAAGGAGAATCCTTTGAAGACTGGAAGAAGGGATGTGACAAGATCATTGAGACGATGTGTCAATATGCTCATTCCACTACAGGTGAAGAGCACTATAGAGGTAGCCACGAGTAGAGGCAGGTAGGCAGAGTGGAAGGCTATAACACTGTCCAAAGGAGTTAATGGCCATTTACAACAAACATGTTAGCAGTAGAGATGAAGAAAAATAGACTGAAGAGGTGTTTGGATGTTAATCTGACCCAAATGGGTAATGAATCAGGCATATGGAGTATAAGAGAAAGGGAAGACATGAAAATGATTCACCACTCCTGGCATGTGAATTTGGATGAATGCTGCTGCCAGTGGGTAAGATGAGGAAAATGAAGCCAGAGTAGGTTTGACAGGGAGATTTTCGGGACAAACTTGAATATACTGAGTTGAGATGCATCCGACATAAGATATCCACATAGAAATGTTGACTCCACAGCAGATTATTCAGCCAAAATTGGGGGGGAGGCGGTACAAGTCAAGAGTTGAAGCAGGTAAACTAGGAGAAAGCTGAGATCTGGGACATGGCTGCTGTTCAGGCAGCACCTGCACAGCCTAATGCTCAGACACCAAGTAAAGGCCAATGGGAGAATAATCCAAGAGCTTCAGCACAGGTTCTGCTCCCTCTCTTTATCCCTCCTGCCTCCCTGCAACTTCCATAAAATCTTGCCCAATCATAAAACCTATTTACAGAGGGTTGTCTTAGACTTCCAAAGCTCTATTAAAACAAGTAATTCATCAGTTAATTCACCTAAAGTTAGAGGCAGAACACATTTGCTAAATTAAAAAATTGGACCAAACATGTGCAAGAAACTCAGTTAAGGACTATGGCTAGATAAAAAGCTGTAATAATAACAAACATTTGGTGAGTTCTTCCTCTGTGAGAACCACTATTTTGAGTCTCTTATACATATCAATTCATTTAATCCTTGAAGCAATTCCATGAGGTAAGTAAAATTGTTCTCTCCATTTTACAGATGAGAAAATGGAGGAATAGGGTGACTCTGTAACTTGCCCAACTACTGAGTAGCAGATCTGCTATGTGAAACCAGACAGGTTGGCTTTGGAACCCATACTTTTGATTGCTGCACTATCGTGTAAAATAAGCCTTGACAGGTCTTATGATCTAGCTAACAACATAATACATAGAAAGCGTAAAGGGTACAGTAAAATTGCAAAGCATCGTGTTATTTAGATTTAGGAAACCCAGGAGATTCGTCACATGTACTGAAGTTTAAATTCTCAAGTGACTGAAGATACTTCAGTCAGGATAGGCTAGGATAAGCTTCAGTAACAATCAACTCCAAAATATCAGCCACTTAACAGAGCAAATGTTTGTTTATTATTAATACTACATCTCCAACATGAGTATGCAGAGGAGCTCTGCCTATTGTTATTACTCAGGGACCCAGGTGAGCAGAGGCTATATCATAATGTGGGCTTCCACAATCTCTCAGAAGGGTAATAAAAAGTGGAAAATCATGCACAGGCTTTTAAAACATCCACCTAGAACAGACAAACACCAGTATAAATTCTGATCACATTTCATTGGCCAAAGTCAGTGATATGGCCATATCTAACTTTAAGGAGATGGGAAAGGAGGAGAAATGTGTCAATATCCCTATAGACTACCTCACTGGACTCACTATAAACTCTCATGATAGTGTCTCCCATTACTAGACCACCCACAGCTGAAGGAGAAAATGGGGATTCACATGCAGAGTATTTCCTTCTCTTGTTTCCTTCTGTTGAATTGAATTCCAGCCGCAACTCCTGAACAGAGGATCTCAGAGAAACATCATCTGGTTGAGTTTAAAATACTTCATGGAACAACCACAGGATACATATTCTTCTCAAACTCACATGAAACATTCACCAAGATAGACCACATCCTGGGCCATAAAATACACCATAAGAAATTTAAAAGGTAGAAATCATACAATGCCTACTCTCAGACCATAATGAAATTAAAGTAGAAATTAATAACAGAAAGATAACTACAAAAATCCCAAAATACATGGGGATTGAACAATACACTTTTAAATAATACATAGGTCGAAGAAAAAATCTCAAGAGAAACCAAATGAAATGAAATTAAGTAAACTAAATTAAAATGAAAACACATATTATCAATATTTGTGAGATCCAGTGAAAGAAGTACTTAGAGGGAAATTTATAGCATTGAATGCATATATTAAAAAAAAGAAGAATCTAAAATCAATCATCTACTTTCTCATCTTAGGAAACTAGAAAAAGAAGAGCAAATTAATTTCAAAGTAAGCAAAAGAAAAGAAATAAAAATTAGAGCAGAAATCAATGAAATTGAAACAGAAAACCAATAGTGAAAGTCAATGAAAGCAAAAACTGTTTATTTAAAAAATAAACAAAATTGATACAAAAATTGAAACCAAAATTTGATTTGATACCAAATTCAACTTGAAACCAAAAACTGTTTATTGAAAACATAAACAAAATTTATAAGCTTCTAGCCAGGCTAACTAAGAAAAAAGAGAGGAAATAAATTACTAATACCAGAAATAAAAGAGGGAACATCACTACAGATCCCATGGACCTTAAAAGGATGATAAAGGAATACTATGAACACTGTATGCCCACAAATTTGATGATATGGATCAATTCCTCAGGAGACACAATTTGCCAAAACTCAAGAAGAAATGGACAACCTGAATGGGCCTATATCTGTTAGGGAAATTAGATCAATAATTAATAACATTGCAAAACAGAAAGCAGCAAGCCAGGTGGGTTAACTGGTGAGTTCTACCAGACATTTAAGAAATTATACCAATTTTATACAATCACTTTCAGAAGACAGAAGCAGAGAGAATACTTTTACACTCATTTTATGAGGCCAGCATCATCCTAATACCAAAACCAGACAAAAACATTTTAAGAAAAGACAACTACAGACTAATATCTTTCATGAACATTTATGCAAAAATCATCCACAAAATATTATCAAATCGAATCCAATAATGTATGAAAAGAGTTATACAACATGTCAACATAACCACATATAAAAATCTTTATCCTAAGTATGCAAGGGTGGTTCAACATTTGAAAATCAATTAATGTAAACCATCACATCAACAGGCTTAAAAAGAAAAATCGCAGGATCATATCAATAGATACAGAGAAAGCAGTTGACAAAATCTAACACCCATTTATGATAAAAACTCTCAGTAAACTAGGAATAGAAGAGAACTTCCAGAACTTGATGAAAAATATCTAAGAAAGAACGATAGCTAACATCAAACTAGTGAGGAACTAAAAGCTTTCCAAATAAGATCAGGGACAAGGCAATAATGTCCCCTCTCATCACTCCTTTCTACACTGGATTGGCATCTCTAGCTATTGCAATAAGAAAAGAAAGGGAAATAAAAGATGCACAGATTGGGAAAGAAGAAATAAATTTGTCTTTTTTCACAGATGACATGATGAACTATGTAGAAAATCCAAAAGAATTGACAAAAAAACTGGAACTAATAAGCAATTATACCAAAGAATACCTTGAAGAATACAAGGTTAATATACAAAAGTCAGTCATTTTCCAAATAAAAGCAATGGACAAGTGGAGTTTGAAGTTAAAATATAATACTATTTACATTACAATGCCCCAAAATGAAATCCTTAGGTATAAATTTAAGAAATATATACAAGATCTATTTGAGGAAAATTACAAAACATTGCCAAAAGAAATCAAAGAAGATACAAATAAATGGAAAGACATCCCATACTTGTGGACAGGGAGACATAATATTGTTAAAATGTCCATACTACCCAAAGTGATCTACAGATTCAATGTAATTCCTTTCAAAATCCCAATGGCATTTTTTGCAAAAATATAATAAACATTCTGAAATTCATATGGACCTCAAGGGAACTCAGATAGCCAAAACAATCTTAAAAAAGAAGAAAGTTGGAGGTGTCACACTTCCTGACTTCAAAACATAATACAAAGCAACAGTAAGATGATGTGGTACTGTTATAAAGATATATATAGAGACCAATGAAATAGAATAGAAAGCCCCAAAATAAACACTCCTTTACATGATAAAATGATCTTCAACGAAGGTATCAAGACTACACGATGAGGAAAGGATAGTCTCTTCAACAAAATGGTGTTGGGAAAATTTGATATCCACATACAAAAGAAAGAAGTTGGACCCTCACATTACACTATATACAAAAATTAACTTAAAATGAGTTAAAGACCTAAAAGTAAGACTTAAAACTATAAAACTTGTAGTAGAAAACATGGGAAAAGCCTTAGGATATTGAATTTGGCAATGATTTCTAAGATATGACACCAAAAGCACAGGTAACAAGATCAAAAATAGATAAATGAGACTACATCAAACTTAATAACTTCTTCACACCAAAATAAGCAAGGAAGAGAGTGAAATGAAGCATACAGAATGGGAGAAGATAATTTCAAATCTTATATATGATAAGGGGTTAACATCCATCCTATATAAGGAACTTCTACAACTCAACAACAACAACAAAAATAACCTGAAAATGGACAAAGGTCTTGAAAAGACATTTTTCCAAAGAAGACATTCCAATGGTCAACAAACACATGAAAAGATGTCAACATCGCTAATTATTAGGGGAATGCAATTCAAAACCTCAATGAGATGTTGTCTGTCATCATTCAGGATGGCCACTATCAAAAGAATTGAAAATAACACATGTTGTCAAGAATGTGGAGAAGTTGGAATCCTTGTGCACTGTTGATGGGAATGTAAAATAGTTCAGTCATTATGGAAAACCATATGGAGATTCCTCAAAAACAACAAAACAGGGCCGGCCCAGTGGCACAATGGTTAAATTCACATGTTCTGCTCTGGCGGCCCAGGGTTCTCCAGTTCGGATCCTGGGCATGGACTTATGCACCACTCATCAACCCATCTACAGCAGGTGTCCCACATATAAAGCAGAGGAAGATGGGCACAGATGTTAGCTCAGGGCTAATCTTCCTCAGCAAAAAAAAGGGGAAGATTGGCAGTGGATGTTAGCTCAGGGCTAATCTTCCTCAAAATAAATAAGTAAATAAATAAAACCAAAAACAGAACTGCCACATGATCCAGCAGTCTCATTTGGGGCTATTTACCCAAAATAATTCAAAGCAGGATCTTGAAGAGATCTTTATACACCCATGTTCATCACATTATTCACAATAATAAAGAGGTGGAAGTGACCCAAATGTCCACTGACAGAGGAATAGATATCGAAAATGTGGCGTATACATACAATGGAATATTATGCAGCCTTAAAATCAAGTAAATTCTGATACATACTACAACATGGATGAACTTCAAGGACATTATACTAAGTGAAATAAGCCGGTTACAAAAGGACAAATACTGTATGATTCCACTCATATGAAGTATTTAAAGTAATCAAAATCGTAAAAACAGTAAGTAGAAAGGTGGTTCCCCAGAGCTGGGGGGAGGGGAAATTCAGTGGGTGTAGAGTTTCAGTGCTGCAACATGAAAAAGTTCTAGAGATCTGTGGACAACAATGTGAGTGCACTTAACACTGCTGAACCGATGCTTAAAAATGGTTGAGAGTAAACTTAATATTATGTATTTTTTACCACAATCAAAAAGATGACAGAAGACAGATGAAAACACAATAAGCATATACTATGAGCAATTCAACAAAAATAAATTTGAAAAATATGATGAAAATATTATATTTCTATGTATGGGCACATTGAAATATATACACACACTATAGACGTCCATACACATATATACATATATAAAGTATTTTAAAAGACTCAGGAGAGGTAGATATTCTAAATGAACCAGCTACCTGGAAAGACATTGAAAAAGACATTTTAAAAATATGTAAGAAAATTCACTCCTAGAAAGGACGGAAAGAACAGATGATTTAATGAGCAATTGCTTTTAAATGGTCATGGACAAAAGAATTTTCATCACACATAAATTTATCGAAAGCACAAAAAGAAATAAAGCTTTTCAATTCATTTACTCAAGCTAGCTTAATAAACCTGTTGCAAAGCACAATAAAAGAAAACTGTATACCAATCGCACATCTCAATGTAGAACTTCTATTTAATACATGGGTAAAACGAATCTAGAAGAATATTAGCAGAAAAATATACATTATGAAGCAGAATTTGTTTAAAAGTAATATTTTAGCTTGAGAAAATATGTTGATATAATTCACACAGTCAGTGTGATTTCGCATCTCCAGTTCTAGACTTAGACAGATGCAGCTTACGGTGCCAGTTCCCCCAATTACCGACTTTGTGACCTTGGGCAAATTACCTAATCATTCTGTTCCTCTGTTTTCTCACAGACAAAATATTATCTGCCTCATAGGTTTGTTGTGAGGATTAAATGAGACAATGCATGTAAAGTACCTAACAGAATGCCTGAAAACTCCTCAATAATTAGCTATGACTTTTGGAGAAGTAGAAAATAATGAAAAACCATGTGATAAAATTTAACATCCATTCCCTGATTTTTTAAATTAATTAACTAGTAATAAAAGAATAGTTTCAGAACACGATAAAGACTATGTTTATCTCAAGCCCTAAGAATTACGCTTAGCAATAACACACTAAAGAATTTCCTAATATACTCAAGAATAAAACAAAGGTGACTCTATTACCCAGAGTTAGCCAAATGTCAAGGTTAAGGGCATAATCCTACTGACTGCTGAGTCTGCCCAAGCCTTCAGATACCAAGTGCAAGGAGTTTGGGTCCAAATGCAAAGTTTTCAGGAAGGGTCTGCATATGATCACACTCACTTCTGACACTAACTGCAAGTTCAGCAGGTTCCAAAAACAACCTCAGTTTCTATAATTTACTAGAAGGACTCGCAGAACTTACTGAAAACTGTTATACACTTGGTTATGTTTAATTACAGAGAGAATAAACAAATTAAAATCAGCCAAAGAGAACCAGAGGGCAAGGTCTGGGAGACTTCTAAATTGGAAGCTTCTGTTTTCTCAAAATGTGTTACCTTCTCCTCACTGATGTGTGATAATACACATGGAATTTTGCCAACCTGGGAAGCTCATCCAAGCTTTGGTGCCCAGAATTTTTATTGGGGTTCCATTACCTAGGCATGATTGACTGATTTACCATTTTGTTGAACTAAGTTTTACCTCCCCTCATCCTGAAGGTCAGGCTGATAAAATATGAATCAAGTGACATATCATGAGTCACCTGATTAACATAAACCATCAAGTGTGTTCAAGGGGCTCACCATGAACAGCAGATACCCCTGTCACCCAGGAAATTCCAAGGATTTAGAAGTTAACTCTCAGGAGCCAGGGCAAAAAGCCAGACCTTTCATTGGGCAAAGCCACATTCTTTACTACACATTTATTTTTGCATTTTTGTTCTGGACATTCCAATTAATAGAATTACTGAACAATAGTCTAAAAATATCCTTTATTGGAAAAAATACATAGACTTAATATTCATATGTGACATCATTTTCCACCTTGAAGCTCTAATAGATTTTAAAATTTTATCTACTTTTTCAGATTTAGGTACAACGGAACGTTATGATAAGTTAACTGGCTCAAGGCAAACAAACAAAAAACTCCTTAGGGTTATTAGAGCATTCTCATTAAACATATATATTAAGGGAGAGCTGACATCTTCATATTCATGCTCTATGTCACTTTACTTCATTAGTTATCACGAACTTGGTAGTTTTTATCATACTCAAGGACTATTTCTCTCTTAATTTAAAAGAGAGAACAGAGATTCTGGGCAATATTATAAGAAATAGATGCTGAGTTTTTAACAATACATTTTTGGTGCCTATTAATATGGTTATTTTTACTTATGATGAATTTTGTTAAATTTTCTACATATACTGTCATGCATCACTTAATGATGGGGATACATTCTGAGAAATGCATTGTTGGGCGATTTCATTGTGCAAACATCACAATATACTTACAGAAACCTAGCGGGCATAGCCTACGACACACCCAGGCTATATGGTATAGCCTATTTCCCCTAGGAGACAAACCTGTACAGCATGTTACTCTACCGAATGCTCTCAACAATTGTAACATAATAGTAAGTATATGTGAATCTAAACATAGAAAAGGTATAGTGAAAATACGATTTAAAGGTAAAAAAAATGGTACACCTGTAAAGGGCACTTTCCGTGAAGGGAGCTCGCAGGACTGGAAGTTGCTCTGGGTGAATCAATGAGTGAGTGGTGAGTGAGCGTGAAGACCTAGGACATTAGCGTACTCTACTGTAGACGTTATAAACACTGAGCACTTAGGCTACACTAAATCTATTTAAATAATAGATTTAGTAATAATTCTTCAATAATAAATTAACCTTAGCTTACAGTAACTTTTTTCCTTTATATATGTTTTAATGTTTTTAACTTTTTGACTCTTTTGCAATAACATTTCACTTGAAACACAAATTGTACAGCCATACAAAAATTTGTCTTTCTTTATATCTTTGTTCTATAAGGTTTTTTCCATTTTTTATGATTTTTATTTTTTTCACTTTTTAAACTTTTTCATTAAAAACTAAGACTCAGACACACACATTAGCCAAAGCCTACACAGGGTCAGGATCATCAATATCACTGTCTTCCACCTCCACGTCTTGACCCATTGGAAGGTCTTCGAGGGCAATAACACACAGGGAGCTGTCATCACCTATGATGACAACGCCTTCTTCTGGAATGCCTCCTGAGGGATCTGCCTGAGGCTCTTGTTGAGGAGGTCTCACTCTTTTCAGAAATGTGTCCGTGGTGGTTTGCTTCATTTGTTTCTTCTTTTCATCATAGATTTGCTTGTAAGCAGATAATGCACCATGAACAGTCCTCTCCATTAATGAAAACATTTTGGTGTTTGGGTCCATATTTTCAAACTTTTTAAAAAGCTTGTTGAGCTCTGCAAACGCTTCTGTTAAACACTTCACTGTGAATTTTCTTGGAGGTTTTCTTCTTTTTCTTCTCCTGAAGTTTTCTTTTCTCTTGTCTCATCTTCAGCTATGCATTCCTGTTTCAGTTCCAACAACTCTTCCTCAGGAATCATCTCTAGGAGCTCCCCAATGTCATCCTGATCCACACCCAGGTTAAAGTTGTGTGATGTCTTAATGAGTCTTTGTTGATTTTTGCAACCTCTTCATCCTTGGCAAAGCCTTTGAAGTCATGGATGAATCTCTTTGAGTGCCTTCTTCCAGACACCATTCATGCACTCCTTGGTGACATCACCCCAAGATCAAGCAAGGTTCTTGATGTTGTAATCCTGATAGAATTGTGTCAGTGTCTTCTTAGTGTCTTCCTCAGTTGTGGCAATAGCCTAGGCAAATGTCCTCCTCAGGTAGGAGGCCTTAAAAGCTGCTATACTCCTTGATCCATTGCTTGGATGAAAGAGATGGTGTTTGGAGGAAGAAACAACACTATGTTATTCTCCAAACAATACTTCTCTATTTCACTGGCATAGCAATTCAAGAGGGCATCTTGGAAGAGGAGCTGGGTGGGTCCTCTATGACTTCTTATTGCTTCTGTAGTACACTGGCAGTGGGTGCTTATTGATATGCTTGAAGGCCCTGGTGTTCTCACTCTACTGGATCACAAAGGGTTTCAATTTGTAGCCTGCAACATTGCCCCCAAGCAAGACTGTTACCCTGTCCTTAAAAGCCTTGAAACCTGGCATTGACTTGGCCTTCCTATGGATGAAAGTCCTTTCAGGCATTCATTTCCGGAATAGGGAAGTTTCATTCATATTGAATATTTGCTCTGGCAAGTAATTTTCCTCCATAATCAGCTTATCTAGAGTTTCCAAAATTTCTTCAGCTGCCTCCACATCAGAACTCATATACTTACCACTCATTTTCACGTTGTGTAATGAATAATGAATCTTGAATCATTTAGACCACACAGGGCTAGCAGTAAATTCAACACTGTAGTCATGCCCAACCTTTGCTTTTAAGATTGCAAACAAACTTTTCATTTTGTCGGTGACCATCATGGTGTTGAGAGGGATACACTTCTGCATCTGGTCTTCAATCCAGATCATTAGAAGTTTCTTCATGTCTGAAACAGGCCCTTCTCAAATTTTTGCTAGTCCCATTGCCTTCAATGCAACAGCTCCTTTAACAGCTTCCATCTCTTTGTTCTTGTTCTTCAAGATTGTAGCTATGGTGGAATGGGACATGCCTGACTGGCAAACAATAGCCATCACTGATTTTCCACCTTAATAGTCCTTAATCACTTTTAATTTTGTTTACATGTCAATCACTAGATGTGGTCTCTTACTTGCAACACTAGCAGTAGATTTTATATGCTTAGGAGCCATGACAAAGAAAATAACAAGAGATGAAATCAAGTATTAGAGAAAATGATGCAATCAAGAGATGCAATAAACAGGAGATGTATGAGGCTACTGCCAGCATAACAACACAGTTTTACAGTGAACTTTTTTTTTTTTTAATTTTTTTTTTTTTTATTAATGTTATGATGGATTACAAGCTTGTGAAATTTCAGTTGTACATTTTTGTTAGTCATGTTGTGGGTACACCACTTCCCCCTCCGTGCCCTCCCCCCACCCCCCCTTTTCCCTGGTAACCACCGATCAGATCTCCTTCTCAATATACTAATTTCCACCTATGAGTGGAGTCATATAGAGTTCGTCTTTCTCTGACTGACTTATTTCGCTTAACATAATGCCCTCGAGGTCCATCCACATTGTTGTGAATGGGCCAATTTCGTCTTTTTTTATGGCTGAGTAGTATTCCATTGTGTATATATACCACATCTTCTTTATCCAATCATCAGTTTCTGGGCATGTAGGCTGGTTCCACGTCTTGGCTATTGTACATAATGCTGCGATGAACATAGGGGTGCAACGGACTCTTGAGATATCTGATATCAGGTTCTTAGGATAGATACCCAGTAATGGGATGGCTGGGTCATAGGGTATTTCTATTTTTAACTTTTTGAGAAATCTCCATACTGTTTTCCATAGTGGCTGTACCAGTTTGCATTCCCACCAACAGTGTATGAGGGTTCCTCTTTCTCCACAACCTCTCCAACATTTGTCGTTCTTGGTTTTGGATGTTTTTGCCAATCTAACGGGGGTAAGGTGATATCTTAGTGTAGTTTTGATTTGCATTTCCCTGATGATTAGCGATGATGAACATCTTTTCATGTGTCTATTGGCCATATTCATATCTTCTTTTGAGAAATGTCTGTTCATGTCCTCTGCCCATTTTTTGATCGGGTTGTTTGTTTTTTTGTTGTTAAGCAGTGTGAGTTCTTTGTATATTATGGAGATTAACCCTTTGTCGGATAAGTGGCTTGTAAATATTTTTTCCCAATTAGTGAGCTGTTTTTTTGTTTCAATTCTGTTTTCCCTTGCCTTGAAGAAGCTCTTTAGTCTGATGAAGTCCCATTTGTTTATTCTTTCTATTGTTTCCCTCAACTGAGGAGTTACAGTGTCCGAAAAGATTCTTTTGAAACTGATGTCAAAGAGTGTACTGCCTATATTCTCTTCCAAAAGACTTATTGTCTCAGGCCTAATCTTTAGGTCTTTGATCCATTTTGAGTTTATTTTGGTGTGTGGTGAAAAAGAATGGTCGATTTTCAATCTTTTGCATGTGGCTGTCCAGTTTTCCCAGCACCATTTGTTGAAGAGACTTTCTTTTCTCCATTGTAGGCCCTCTGCTCCTTTGTCGAAGATTAGCTGTCCATAGATGTTACAGTGAACTTTTATAAGTTGAAAGAGTACACTCTAAAATAATGATAAAAATTATAGCATAGTAAATACATAAGCCAGTAACACAGTCATTTATTATCATTATCAAGTATTATGCACTGTATATAATGGTATGTACTATACTTTTATATGACTGGAAGCACAGTAGGTTTGTTTACACATCATCCCCACAAACACGTGAGCAATGCATTGCACCTATGATGTTATGACAGCTACGACCTCACTAGGTGATAGGAATTTTTCAGCTCCCTTAAGATCTTACGGGACCATCATCATATATGTGGTTCAACATTGACTGTGTGAGGGACTGGAATTGGCCACCCCAAGATATGTCTCCTTGGCATGAGGATTGTTTTGGACTGGTTACTTTTAAAAACTGCAGACAGGAAAGAAACTCTGAAAAGCAGAGTTTACTTACCCTTTGTTAAGAAACATTTACTTTGTAAAGGAAATCTCCATGTGCAAAGGTGTCTCCCTCTCTGTACCAGGAAGAAGGAGGGATGACCTTATCTCTAGAAACTCTTATCAATGCAGAAGGCAAGGACTTAAATCTACATAATAACCTGGCCCTTGCTTACTGTACTTGTAGGGTAATCTCCCATAACTGACTCCTCCACCCCCAACATCCTCCTTTGTCTTTAGCTGAAGATATTTAAGGTGGTGGCTTCAGCCATTTTTGGCAAGTTGCTCAGGTTGCCTGAGCCTCTCCCATGTATATGTGTTATAAAGTTTTGTTTAATTTTCTCCTGCTTTTCTGTCTCATGTGAATTTAATTTGTTCTCTGGCCAGAAGAACCCAGCGCGAGTAGAGGAAATGTCTTCCTCCCCTACAACTGAAACATCAATATGTGGTGCATGACTGTGTAATTTATCATTAGATTCCTTGGGAGGAGAGAAACAGATAGATGTCACGTGTACTCAACTGTTTCTTCTGCCTAATTTTACAATTTTTCTCTTTAGCCCTCATTTTAAGCAATTTGCTTATGATGTGACTTGGTTTAGCTTTGTTCATGGTTCTTATACCTGGGGTTCATTGAGTTCCTTGGGTCTGTAGGTTTCTAGTTGTTTTCTGTCAAATTTGAAAAGTTTTCAACCATTGCTTTTTCATATACTTCTATCCCCTCTTCCTTCCTTCAGGGACTTTAATTGCACTTACATTAGGCTATCTGAAGTTGTCCTATAGCTAACTGATGCTCTGTTAATTTTTCTTCAGTATTTTTACTGAAGTGTGTTTCATTTTGAATAGTTTGTATTGCATGTCTTCAAGTTCACTAATCAATTTTTCTGAAGTGTATAATCTGCTGTCAATCCTAGACATATAATTTTCATCTATAGAAGTTCAATTTTGGCCTCCTTTATATCTTTTGTATTGCTACAAAATATGCTCAGTCTTTCCTCTATCTGTCTGAATATATTTTCATGTATTTTTTACACTTTTCTGTTTGTGTCAGACAAGAGGGAAAATGCAGCCATCATTACTCCATCTTTGTAAGGAGCATAAGTCCCCTATACTCAATTTTTGTTTTTCTGTATAGAATCTCAGATCTTCATTTAGAAGTGTAATTGAGTTAGACCATGTTGTTATTCACATTCAAATTAATATTATGAAGTCATTTTGAAATATTTACATTTTTTAAATGTTCTGAACAGTGAGGATCAATATTAGTGAGACACAAGTTCTCCTTAAATCAAAATACCACTAAGTTATAGAGTGGTGCTGGAGCAATATTTAACAAAATTATCCTAAAATATGTTTGGAAAAAATAAATAGTATACAAAGAAAGACTAAAAAGAAAAATAGAAGAAATAAGTGAATTTACCCTAAACATATTAAAATCTGACATAAGAATAGAAAGATCAATGAAGTAGAACAGAAAGCCCAAAAACAGTCCCTAGCAAGGCAATAACTTAATACAGGACAAGAATAATATGCCATAAATGGGTAAAAGAAGGATTATTCAATCAACAGCACTAAAACAAATGGTTAAAAATAATAAAATTATTATTGCTGTACCTCATGCCTCTCATCAAAATAAATTCCAGAATGAATTATGTAGTTAAGTTAAAAAGCAAAATATAAAGACACTGGTAGAAAATTCAGGTGAATGTCAGTTATTGTAGTGGTAACTGTAAACTCAAAGCATGAAAATCATAAAAGAAAATATTAATAATTTTAAAACATTAAATAATATTTTCTCCACTTGTAAGAATACTTAACAGTTTTAAAAATCACAATATATATGGGGCCGGCCCAGGGGCACAGCAGTTAAGTTCACATGTCCCACTTCAGTGGCCCAGGGTTCCTGGCCCAGATCCTGGGTGGACCTACACACCACTTGTCAAGCCACGCTGTGGCAGGCGTCCCACATATAAAATAAAGGAAGATGGGCACAGATGTTAGCCCAGAGCCAGTCTTCCTCAGCCAAAAGAGGATAATTGGCAGCAGACATTAGCTCAGGGCTAATCTTCCTCAAACAAAAAAAAAAAGAAAGAAAAAATGACAGCATATGAAAGAAAAAAAGACAATTCCTATAATCAAAGAGAGCACTTATAAATCAATAATAAAATTATCAAAAACTCAATATTAAAAAGTGGCTGATGCATGCTTCAACAACACATAGAAGAACCAAAAAATAACTAATAAACATATGGAAGATATTTATCTTACCAGTAATAAGAAAAATCAAAATTATAATTCAAAAAGCACATTATCACCTCAAAAATTGTAAAGCTTAAAAAAAATTCCCAGTGTGGTGAAGTTAGCGGAAAAAGGCATATCTATGATGCTGATGGAGGTAGTATTTTAAAATTTTGAGGGAGTAACCTGGTAATATGCACATTAAGAAACTTAGCAATGTTGTATCATTTAGTAAATCCATATCACATTCTTAGAGCCCATTGAAGGAAACAGAATATGCATAGTTTAAATAAAAAGAAAATACAAAATGCACATACTATCTAATATACCAATTTAATGAGGAAATATACCAAAGTATAGACAGTGGCTATCCCACATTATGGAAGTGTGGCTGACTTTTATGAAACGATATGACATTTATCATCATAAAATGATTCAACACTTGTTACTCTTTAATACGTTATTTAGTCTCACAACAAAGCAAGGACTCCACCGAGGTGGTAATGGGGGCTCTTTTCTCTAAGAGTCTGTGGAATAAAACAGCCACTCCCTAAAATGCTAGCACCTATTCTAGAATGGCAAAAACTCTTTAAAGAATTCTGAGGCCAAAAGAACTTCTCTTTCTCTCTTTCTGTATGTCTGTCACTGTGAAGTTTAATCCTTCTGCAGATAGTCAGGCAATTTCAGCAGTAAAGCTAGACAGAGGTGGGAGATAGAAAGCTTTTCTCTGGACGTAGGTTCCTCATTATGTCAGTCCCTTTAAAACTACTGCTTCAGGGTGACCTTGAAAGGAAACACCCTGCAGAGCCAGAAGTTGAGTAGCGTTCACTAGAGAACAGTGTTGCAGTGTTCAAGAAGTAAGAAGAAGTCACTTTATTTCTCAGAGGTGGTACAGCACCATCTCTGTGCCTATAAAATGAGTAGAGATGCTTGGCTGTACATAAACCTTCAGAAGAAGTCCCATCGCTGCGGAAAAGTATATCAACTTCATGTGATTCTTCAAAGTACATACATCAAGTAGACAATAAATAACTGAAAAATACTCAACAAATAGCTGGTAAGTTAATAAATGGAAAATGAATGAAGTACCGCAAACTCCTTTGCCTGGGGTCTATTTCAGAGCTTTTTATCCTCATTTCCTTGAGCATCACTTGAGGAGATTTTTTTTCCAGCGTTATTGAGATCTAATTGGCATATAACATAGTATAAGTCTAGGGTGTACAATGCACAACACATCATTCTTAATGTTTTGTCCATACAACAAATAATTCTTCCTCCTTAGTAACAGAGAGGGTAAGGCAGGGGAGAAAACTATGAATATTTATAAGTTAAGTTTCTTTTGGAGGGTCGGGGGACCCAAATCACAAATTTTGGTGCAAACACATCAAAATATTGCCACATTTAACTACGCTGCTTCACTGGGAAAACACTGAAATGGTCTAAAAGAAGAATGATGACAGATCTCAGCAAGTATGTAAACAGTGCAATGGCAAGAAAGAAGAAATTCAGTAGAATGTGTAATTAACTGGCTCTGGAGAAAAGAGGAGGAATCACAGAGGGATATGATTTTGAGCCTTAGAAACTAGGAGAAACATGGTATCTCTAATAGAATTTGAGCTTCAAAAGGGGAGGAAATGTGATGGCACAGGAGGAATGTACCACACACAGATGTATAGCTATAGAACTCAGGAGGAAAGTGCTGGAATAAAGATAAGGACTCATTTTAGAGATTACTGAAGACATGAGAATGTATCAGATTAAAGGAAAGAGAGAATAAACCAGAGTGCAAAGGACATGGCCTTGTGGGACATCTGTAATTACAAAACAGGAGGTCAGATAAAAGCAGCTGAAAAAAACAAAGGAATAGTCAGAAGAAGTAGAAAACCAGCACAGCAGAGCATCACATTAGCCAAAGGGAATGGGGGAGATTTAAAAAAAAAAACAGTTTCCCGGTTTCCATCCTCAGACATACAACTACATCTGGTCTAGATAGGGACCTGACAGGGCCTCCCCAGACAGTTGTCTAAGCTGTTCACTGTACAAGACTACTCAGGCACAGAGGCAAGTGGAGTCTCAAGCCCAGCCTGGGATTTTGGAATAGGCTAAGACTTCCCAGAGGAGGGGATGCTTTTTTTCTAATTCACACAAAGGTGTGTCTGCTGGCCAAGCCATCAGGGCCCAGGGATGGGTCTTCTCAAAGATACTACCTTTTTCTTTTCATACAAAGATGCCTCATAGACTACCTAGAGCCCTGGGTCCAGGCATCAGGATTTTGTGTCAAGTACCCCAGGTAAAGCCAACAAACAGTTATGGTTGAAAACCACAGGGTAACATCAACTGTTGCCAGTGCTGAGCTCAAATTCTTTCCAAAGAATCTGGTTCCCATTTTTTCCCTGCTTACAATTCTTCCCCTCTGTAATCTCTGAGCATCCCCTCCACCTGAGGTCCTCCCCCCACTCTCACATACATCCTACCCCCTCTTCTCACATTCTTTCTATGGACTATATAGTTCTATAGTTTCTATATAGTAACGAAGTTCAGAGTTTTGAATCACATGTTATGTACTACAGTTTACAGGAAACTGGACCACCGAGTTGCAGAAAACATGCAAGTTGAGATCAAGACGGCTGTGCCTTCCTTCCAGCCCCACACCTGTCACAGTGGGAATGCTAACAATCTGGGGAAGGTAATGGACAAAGAATCTGCTGCCACATGGCTTTTGAAAGATATTTTATTGTCCATAAAATTTAGATAACGTTCAGTTCAGTCAAACCCAATATAACATATATTTTTGATGGTTTTCTAAGTGTTAGGAAATCTGAGTAACTAAATTTGAGTAAGACAGAGCCCTTACCACTGAGATCCATACCATCTAAAGAAGCCAAAGACTCCCATTTAGCTCCCCTTAGTTTCTCATCACCATACCTAGGAAGGTTCAGAAAAAAAAAGAAAGACGATATCAAAAGCTGGGAGAAATATGCACCAAATGTAAGATATATGGAAGAGCAAATCCAGAAGAGGGAGGAAAGGTAGTGCAGAAAATTGTCATCTGAGTAATGTCTCAACAGGTGAAGCACTGTAGGAAAGATCAGAAACAGGATGCATCATGGTGGTTGTTTGTACCACCATACACTGGGCACTGTAGGTTTCCAAAACTCATTTTAATAAGAATGAAGTAAAGAGAGAAACATAAAGAAAGTATTCTTCCATCAGGCATGAGCATCCCAAATGTGTTTCTTCCAAACAGTAGGATTTGAGTTAAAGCTTGCACATGTCTATCTCAGGATATAGATCTCTAAAGGGAATTCTACATGCCTCCATGCGTACCCTTGAAGATGTCTTGTGTTTACTTGGATAACTCAGCAATTTGGCTTTCTGTCCAAGGAAAAGGACGTGATCTAGAGGGACTTGTTTGTAAAATATTCTTACTTTCTGGAATTTTGTTTGAAATAATGTGAAAAAACCCTCCCAAGTGGACAGTAAGAAAAAATAAGAACTGAATAGATTATTTCTGAATTCAAGTTGAGCATATGGAAAGTTTAAAAATATATCAAAACAATAAAAAAAAACTACAAGTGCATAATTAGAAAACAATATGAATCAGAGAAATGATGCATTATCCTGTAGTCAAAAGGGAAAATAATACCTCTGAATAAGTTTCCTATAAGAAACAGAAGAAAAACACTACAAGGTATATTAAACACTCATCATAATGGCTAAAATTGAAAAGACTGACAATACCAAGTGTTGATAAGAATGTGATACAACAAGAACTCTCATACATTGTTAAGGGAAGTATAAAATGGTACAGCCACTTTGACAAAAGATCTGGCAGTTTCTTGTAATTTTAAACATATAATTGCCATTTGACTCAGCAATTCCACTCCTACATCTTTAATCCAGAGACATAACAATATATTTCTGGGGGCTGGCCTGGTGGCACAGTAGTTAAGTTCGCACATTCTGCTTCTTGGCGGTCTGGGGTTCACCAGTTCGGATACCGGGTGCAGACATGGCACCACTTGGCAAAAGCCATGCTGTGGCAGGCGTCCTACATATAAAGTAGAGGAAGATGGGCATGGATGTTAGCTCAGGGCCAGTCTTCCTCAGCAAAAAGAGGAGGATTGGCAGTAGTTAGTTCAGGGCTAATCTTCCTCAAAAGAAAAAAACAAAAACAAAAGAATATATTTCTGCAAAAAATCTTGCACAAGATTGTTTATGATGGTTTTCTTTATAATGGCCCCAAACTGGAAACAGTTCAAATATCTATCAAAAGGTTAATAGATTTAAAAAAATTGTTGTGTAGTCACACAGTGGGAAACTACTCAGCAATGAGAAGGAACAAAATGCTAATAAACATAACTGGTGGATGAATCTCACAAACACTACACTGAATAAAAGAAGCCTTACAAACACAGTACATGCTGTGCGATTCAATTGTATTAGTTGCTCAAACAGGCAAAACTAACCTGTGATGAAAAAATCAGAGTAAAGGTTGTCTCTGGAATGGGGCAGAAATTGACTAGGAAGAGTTATGAGGTAACTTTTTAGGTTGATGACAGATAGAAATTTGGACTAATCAGTGTATGTATTAGTCAAAACTCAAAGAATGGCATATTTAAGATTTGTACATTTCATTGTAAGTTTAGCCTCAAAAAAACAAGAAACAAATATTGAATTCTACTTAATTTTCTATTTAGATCTATGGACGCTGAAGTGTTTAAGGATGAAGTGCTATATTAGATATCTATTGCTCTGTAGCAAATTGCCCCAAAATGTGGTGCCTTAATACAACAAATATTTAAATTACAGTTCTTATAGGTGAAGAATTTGGGAGCAGCTTAGTCGGGTGGTTCTAGTTCAGGTTCTCTCAGGAAGACGCAGTCAAGGTAATAGGAGAAGCTGTATCATCTGAAGGCTTGACTGATATTGGAGAATTCTCTTCCAAGCTTACTCATGGTTGTTAGCAGGAGTCCTCAGTTCCTCATCATGTGGATCTCTGTATAGGGCTATTCATGACAGATAGCTGGTTTCCCCTAGAGTGAACAACCCAAGAAAGATTGCAAAGTGGAAGACTGGGTGCCTTTTATGATCCAGCCTTAGCAGTCACATGCCATCACTTCTGCTATATTCTTTTCTATCAGTCACATAGACCAACTCCGATACAACATAGGAAGAGACTACACAAAGGTGGGAATATCAGGAGGTTTGGACCATCTCAGAGGCTAGCTACCACAAAGGTAGTGATGTCTGCAACTCACTTCAAATCTTTAAATGCGTGGATTGATAGATGGGTAGATGAATAAATACATTGATAGACATGAGATAAATATATATATATATAGCAATATATTAACAATTGTGGAATCCATGCACTAGGTATATGCGTGTTTACAACTCTTTCAACTTGTCTATGTGTTTGAAAATTTTCATAATAAAGTAAAATTTGGGGAAATTCACTCAATCCTAATGAAATATGAGAATATGTGGCCTACTTTAAATAGGAAAGGTAATCCATAAGAAGAGCTCAGTCTAATTTGAAGGCAAAGATATTGAAAGACGGAGGGTGAAATAAGACATGGATGCTTTTCCGGTGGGGGATTGGAGGAAATATTTGCATTGGGTGACCAGCAGACAAGCCTAAGAAAGCAGAGTGGACACCTCCATCTGCTTCCAAAATGTCATGGCAAACAGCAGCATACTTTCATGTGTGTAGGTGGACACAAATTGTGGCAGAATGGAAGCTGCTTTAGGGTTGGGATTCAAGAGAAAACAACAAACAACAATGGCCTGTGTCACTGAAAACTGACATCTGAAGACTGGAAGGGAACAAGGACATTTCAGTGGATGCTGGTGCAGATAAATGGCAAACACCTAAATTAGATGCAAACCCACACTCACTCCTGGATCCAAGCACGATCCCAAGGCAAAAAGGGTTTGAAGTGATATTGGGGAAGGGGGTGAGAAAGAACGGCTGAAAACACAGGAACTCATAATTAATGGTTAGCACTTTTCCCTGGGAATTGGTGTCTTAAATAATTTTATGTATCTTTCAAACTTCCAAAAGGGATAGAAATTATTTTTGTATAATTGGCCTCGATAATTTCATTACTTTTAAGGATATGATAGAAAAAATCATACAGATAGGGAAATATCTTCACTTGGAAGTTACTATCAGTGTTGTTACAATCATAGTTCTGTTTTTTAAAGGTAATATGACTTTTCCTCAAAGGATATATTTTGAGGGATTTTCTTGGGAACAAAACTGTTCATACATAAAACACAACAAACAGTGAAGGGCAACTCCAAAGTCTATATTTGACTCTGAGTGTCTATTATAAAAATAAAATAGTAACCACTCCATATGATTAACCATATATTAAGACACAAACAAAAGCTCAGAGTACACTATTTAAGATTCTCAGAGCCAGCCTTGAGGACTGAGTGGTTGAAGCTAGGCAGGCTCTGCTTTGGTGGCCAAGATTTAGTTCCAGGGCACGGAACTACACCACTCACCTGCCAGTAGGCATGCTGTGGTGGTGGCTCACATAGAAGAACTAGAAGGACTTAACACTAAAATCTACAACTGTGTACTGGAGCTTTGGGGAGAAAAAAACAAAAGGGAAGATTGGCAACAGATGTTAGTTCAGAGCAAATCTTTCCCAGCAAAAAAAAAGAATCTAAATTTTTTTTTATTAAAAAGTAGATTCTTTTTGTAACGTAACAGATAATTTGCACATTCTGGCTTTCATATGTTAGGATTTCTTAAAACAGAGCCTGCCTGTGTTTAATGATGCCAGTTGCTACAGGCAAATCCCACCTTCTCACACCACGACAAGAACAAGATCTCCCAAGGAGCATCCCAGCTCCAAACTCCAGTGTCTAAGGACATATTTAGGCAGCTGTCTGTTCAGAAGACAAGCAATAAAATATTCTATAAAGACACCTGGTTAAATTTCCAATTAAAATGATTCAGTGCCTTCATTTTTTAAGTTTTCCCAAGGTTTGGTGATGACTAAAATTATGTAATGAAGCTTTCAAGGTTTTAAATCTGCTAATTAATCTCTGCACCTTTACAATAACCCAGAGCAATAAAAGGCACAATGAAAAGGAGCAGATTAATGTCTGAGTGGATTAACTCTTGGGAGGCTGGTCTATTCCAGCCTTGCCAGCTGGTGGTTTAAAGTGGGTCAGAGGATCCTTTGGCTCTGCAGGGAGGGAGCAGCACCATGAGCAGTCTCTCTATGGCAGCTGTGTCAGAACTGATTCTGCTTCTACTGCTGTCCCTAAAGTGACAACTGCTGCGGGCCAAAGCTCTGTGACTCAGAGGACCAGGCAAGTGGAGGTGCAAGGGAGACAAAGGCACCATGGAGTCCTGAAGGGAAGAACTTTCAGAAACAGAGCTCAGTGAAGGATTTAAATGATTCAGAAAAAGCTAAAGGGGCAAAACTCTCTAAGCTGGATCCAGCAAACCCCAGTCGTGTGATGAACTCATGCAGATGTGAAGTGGAGAGCCACTGTTAACTGGCCAAATTGGGTCTGAGGAGTGGAGACAGATACTTTTGGGCAAAAGAATATTCCATGTTTGCGACACAAAGCTGAGTTGTATCCAAAGGGAATGTTTGTTATCCCAAAATGGAGTTAACAAAGGGCTCAGATGTATTTGCTCATTGTTTACCTATTGTCTCTCAGCTTCAAGACCACCTTCTATGATGCTCTGGGATGCTGGGGCTGGAGCCTGAAATCTGTATTTCTCAAATTCCCTTGCTGGAAACTACTGGCTTCTGTTTAGGTTCCACTAATGGAAGGTACTAAAGAAAGACTGAAATGGGGAAGTAGAGGAGGAGGAGTTCCTTTGCATTTTCCAGTCCCCATCAGCATCATTCAAGCAGCAGATGCAAGCTACTTGTATATTACTCCTGATAAGAGACAGAGCTGGGGTTGAGGTTTAGTTCTGCTTGACTACAAATATTACATGCTTTCTTCAGCCCTCACTGGCTCTCTGGTGGGAAAATTAGGAGAGAGCAACATCAGGAAACTCTAAGAAGGATCAGAAGAGTGGTTAGCAGTACTCCATGCCACACAGAGAGTAAGAACTGAGAAGAGGCAGCTGGACTTGGCTATTAGGAGGGTGGCAATGGCCCCATGATGATAGCTTAGGTAGAGTGACAGAGTCTGTGGTGGGCAGAATCGTATGATTGCCCCCATGATCTTCCCTCCTAATATTATCCCCTCAGTTGCTGGTTAGAACTTGTAATTTGCTTCCAGTCAATAGAATGTGGCAAAGGGGAAGGGACTTTACAAATGTAATTAAGGCCTTATTCAGTTGAATTTAAGTTAATCAAGAAGGAGGTTATCCTGGGTGGGCCTGACCTAGTTAGGTGAGGCCTTTAAAAGTGAGTGAAACATCAGAGATATTTTCCTTTTGGCCTGGAGGGAGAAAGACAACTGCCATATTGTGAAGTGCCTATGGAGAGGCACGACCTCTAGGAGCTCAATCCTATAACCCAAGGAACTGAATTCTGCCAACAGCCATGTGAGTCTGCAATAAATAAAAACCTCAGATGAGATGACAGCTCTGGATGACATCTTGATTTCAGCCTGATGAGACCCTCAGCAGGGGACCCACCTAACTTGTGCCCAAACTCCTGACCCCTGGAAACTGAGAGATATTATAAATTTATGTTATTTTCAGTCCCCAAGTTTGTGGTAATTTGTTCTGCAGTGATAGAAGACTAACACAAGGGCAGAGCTAGATGTCAGGCAAACATTCCTTACCCCCCACACATATCCACTGTTCCCCCAGCCACTGGCCGAACAGAATCCTGATACCAAACGGACCCACCATGTGGAATCATGCTGTCACTGCTCATCTGCCTAAAATAACCAGCAGGCTGCATCCCACTAGACAGCAGTCTCATCTTAGAGCATGACTGGGTTCACATGCCCTTTTGGAAATTTGTGTTGAATTTCTGACTATACCCTCTATGCTCCAGTCCCATGTTCTAACCATTACAACATCTTAAGAAAAAAAATTAGGCAGTGTGTCTGAGTATTTTTAATGCTGTTATTTGTTATTTTACTGAAGATGAAAGAAAGACTAAAGGAGTCTTTAACATTTTTTTTAATTCAATTACGGTATAAAACTTTCACTAAACAATAACAAAATAAAACCTGTGAAAAGAGAGTCAGTAATAGCAATAAGGAAACAAAAGGTCACCGTTATAATTTTGAGGTTTCAGCAATTGAAATGGAAATTAAAGTGTTCAGGAAGCTTTCCTAGGTGACCTGTTAGTTTGCTTTCTCTACCAGACAGTACTTCCCCATGCTAGAGGTGATGGCAAAAGCATTCAGGACAAATTCACAAAGGGGTACACAGCTACGTCTATAATAAACTAGCCTAAGCAGAAACGGGTGGCATCATCACATACAGCTGAGCTGCAACTCCTTAAGAAAGCAATCTGAATAACCTTGTCACATCCATTTTCCACACCTTTCCTTTGGCAAGCGCTCTATGTCTCTGTGAAGCCTCATTTCCCCATCTATTGCCAAAGGCTACCATTTCGTATCACACATCAAAGCGTGAGAAATGTCAAGGTAATGAAAACTGACACCGTGGCAAAGAGAAGGTGAGCCACAGTCATTGTGGGCAAAGCAGGGTCAAGGTCCTTCTCAGCAGAGCAGTGCGTCATCCTGGCTTTCCTGCAGCTGTGTCTGCCCAAGAGCTGGACTCTACAACACAAATGTGCCTTTTGAAGAGTAGCCACCGAACACAACTTGGAATTCAAACTAAATTCAGTGGCAAGATAGGCAAAACAGCTTCTATATTCAAAACCAAAATCACTCTTGACCTTGAAAGGTTTATTATGCATCCAAAATATCCCTGGCTTAACCTAAGAAACTGACTGTTGAGATTTTATCCGTGCTCTGGCCAAACGTATTTGAATTTTTCTCAAAACTGTACATTAAATCATGAATTTGGCTTACTAGCCACCTCTTGTAGAAACAGAGCCATATAACCAAAGGCTCTGGGAGTCTGAAGGCTTTGGTTTGTATACAGATCAAGCACTGTGTCTTTGGCCAAGTCACGGAATTTCTTTCTTCAGTTTTCAATTTCAAAGAGTGAACTATATTTCAGACCTTGAACTTATTTCTAACCCTACTGCCAGGGATTCTCTTTTGCAAAGAGAAATGTTGGCACCGAGTCCAAAAAGGACACCAGCACTAGTGAGGTAGTTGAGGTAATCAGAGACGGTCATTTGGAGTTTACTGATTTCAACAGTGAATTCACACACTGTTTCAAAGCCACCAATGCTGCACAGGCTCTCAAAGCCACGGATTAGATACTCATGTTTGCTCAGAAGCAAAGTAACTCTGAAGGAAGGATAATTTTAGGGCTAAAAAGGTTAGTATTCTTATCTAGAGTGAGGAATGCCTCCTGATTGAAGATCTGGAGGTTGTATCTGGATAAAACAGTATGCAGTAACAGGAATGAAGATAGAAAATTAACCTGCCAAGGAATATGCGCTTTTTAAAAGAGGGTCTCATGTCATCCTTTTCATTAGTCTTCTCTTGCAACATTGCTATTTGGTACTTTATTGAGATTGTAAATAGTACCAAACTTCCCGTCCTGATGCATTTCCTTGTCCTGTCCCAGGTTAAGTTGAAATCCCCATCCCTACATCCTTGGTACTGGATGTAGAACAAGGCACTGGAAAGTACTCCATCCCATGTCATCTATCCCAATTCACCATTCCTCGGTTCCCCACCCATGCATGGTCTATGATGTCAGCAGTGCCATGAAGACAAATTTGACACATCCCTTCCCATTCTGAGTTAATCCTTCTCACCAAATACCCAGTTCTCTTTTTTTTTAATTAAGATTATTCTTTTAGAGTAGTTTTAGGTTCAAAACAAAATTGAAGGGAAGGTACAGAGACTTTCTATATACTCTCTGCCCCAACATGTGTATAGGCTCTCCCATTATCAACATCCCCCACCAGAGTGATATATTTGTTACAACTGATGAACCTACGTTGACTCAACACAATCACTCAAAGGCCGTAGTTTACCTTAGAGCTCACCCTTGGTTTTGTACATTCTATGGGTTTGGACAAATGTATGACATCTGTTCATCAATAAAGTATCATATGGAGTATTTTCACTGTCCTAAAAATCCTCTGTGCTGCCTATTTATTTGCCTGACAACTTCAGGGAACACCCATCTTTTACAGGTTGCACAGTTTTGCCTTTTCCAGAATGTCATATAGTTGGACTCATAATACAGTATGCAGTCTTTGCAGATTGGCTTCTTTCACTTAGCAATATGCGTTTAAGGTTCTTCCATGTCTTTTCTCAGTTTGGTAACTCATTTCTTTTTAGTGATGAATAATAGTCCATTGTCTGGATGTATCACAGTTTATTTATCCATTCGTCTACAGAAGGATATCTTGGTTGCTTCCAAGTTTATTCAATTATGAATAAAGCTTCTATAAACAGCCACATGCAGGGTTTTGTGTGGACATAAATTTTCTAGTCCTTTGGGTAGATACCAAGGAGCACAATTGCTGATCATATGGTAAGCGTTTGTTTAGTTTTGTAAGAAACCACCAACTTGTCTTCCAAAGTGGCTGTGCCCTTTTGCATTCTTATCAGCAATGAATGAGAGTTCCTGTCGCTCCACATCCTTGCCAGCATTAGGTGTAGTCAGCGTTCTGGATTTTGAGCATTCTAATAGATGTGTAGTGGTATCTCATTGTTGTTTTAATTTGCATTTCTCTAATGTCATATGATGTCAAGCATCTCTACATGTGTTTATTTGCCACATCTTCTTTGGTGGGGTCCTTGGCTCATTTTTCAATCAGGTTGTTGGTTTTATTGTTGAGTTTTAAGTGTTCTTTGTATATTTTGGATAACAATCCTTTACTAGATGTGTGTTTTGCAAATTTTTCTCCCAGACTGTAGCTTGTCTTTTCACTCTCATGAGATTTTTATTCATGAAACAAATGTTTTTAATTTTAATGAAGTCCAGCTTATCAAATATTTCTTTCATGGATCATGCCTTTGGTGTCATATCTAAAAAGTCATCACCAAACCCAAGATCATCTAGATTCTCTCCAATGTTATCTTCTAGGATCTTTATAGTTTTGCGTTTTACATTCAGGTCTATGAACAATTTTGAGTTAATTTTTGTGAAATGTATACAATCTGTGTTCCTTTGTCAAGATAAGTTGACTATATTTATGTGGGTCTATTTCTGGGTTCTCTATTCTGTTCCATTGATCTCCATTTTTTATTAATATCACACTGTAAATTACTGTAGCTTTATAGTACATCTTGAAGTTGGGTAGTGTCGGTCCTCCAACTTTGTTCTTCTTCAATATTGTGTTGGCTATTGTGGGTCTCTTGCTTCTCCATCTAAACTTTAAAATCAATTTGTCAATTGGGATTATGCTGAATCTATAAGTCAAGTTTTTAAGAACTGATACCTTAACAATATTGAGTCTTCCTTTCCATGAACATAGAATATCTCTCCATTTATGCAGTTCTTATTTGAATTTTTTTCGCCAGAGTTTTGTGGTTTTCCTCAAACAGATCTTGTACATATGTTGTTATATTTATACCTATGTATTTCATTTTTTAGTTCCTATTGTGTGTTTAATTTCAAATTCCAATTGTTCATTACTGTTATTTGGAAAGTGATTGGGTTTGTATATTAACCTTGTGTCCAGTACTTTGCTATAATCAATCATTAGTTCCAGGAGATATTTTCTTCAGTTTTTTGGGATTTTTTACATAGACCATCATGTTACCTGTGGACAAAGAGTTTTATTTTTTCCTTTCCAATGAATATACCTTTTATTTCCTTTTCTTTTCTTTTTGCGTTAGCTAGTACTTCCAGGACAAATGGTGAAGTGGTGGCAAGACAGGACACCAAGAATTCTTTTTTTTTTTTGAGGAAAATTAGCCCTGAGCTAACTACAGCCAATCCTCCTCTTTTTGCTGAGGAAGACTGGCCCTGAGCTAACATTCATGCCCGTCTTCCTCTACTTTATACATGGGACGCCTACCACAGCGTGGCTATTGCCAAGCGGTGCCACGTCCACACCCGGGATCCAAGCTGGCTAACCCTGGGCTGCCAAGAAGTAGAACATGCGAACTTAACTGCTGCGCCACCAGGCTGGCTCCAACACTAAGAATTCTCGATCAAATAATCATGTGTTCCACCATAACCTACGGAAATTGCTACTCTGATCCATCTGGCCTATGAAAGTGCTCACTTCTTTGGTTTGCAAGTATTCCACTTGCATTTGCCATTGTTTCTCCAGGGCCGTGACACTATGACACTACTGAATACCCCTCTCTCCCTACCACCCACTGCAATTTCCTGGCTTCCAAAACCACTATACCTTTTACTACATCAGTCTACTCTTTGCTATCTTACCTCTTGGCTCACTGAACTTCCTATGTCTCACTTACATGACAATATGGGATTTCTGATGCTGTTTATTTAGCATTGGACAGAAAAAAATGATCATCCTAAACATTTTTTCTTCAAATGAGGCCCAAATAAGCAGTCTCAGGTCGGTGCTCACCTAAATGGTGGAGAAGCAAGTTGAAGACGAAATGGAGAAATCAAGAATAGTATTAGGGACAAGTGTTTTCATAAGATATATAAGAATGACCACTAACCACGTAACCTTTGTAAAGAGTGGAGGTCACATAGTTAGAAGGAAATGAGAGTGAAGCCTGGAGACCAAAGCAAGCCAGAGTTTGCATAAGCCAACAATGACTACCTTGGTACTAAAGTTCTATACTAGAGAGTGTTTTATCCTAACACAAGGTGATTATACCATGAACCTCGAGTTGGTAACTACTGAATTACCCAAACTGTTGAAAATTCTCCTCAAGAGGAATTAAGTGTTGTGTAGAAAATGACAGAAGAAACTAGCTGAAGATGGGGTACAGGAAACAGCTCTTCATAGCAGACTCCTTTTTTGTTCTCCCCATTATTTCACAAATTCTACTAAAATGAAACTTCAAAGTCAAGTGAGATGGAACTCTAGGTATTTGGCCTCTACAAATATTTGAGATCATCCTTCTTTTTGTAAAATGTGCAAATGAGTCCAAAAATCACTAAATATTTCAATTCTTATGTGTGCATTTGTCAAGCAAAGTAGCAAAAATATACTTCTCAGCTGAGAGGAATATGACCATTGACATAATAAAAATTGTGGTGATCCCAAACATGAACATACTCTCTAATCATGAACGATGTGAGGGGTACACTTAGAACAAGTGGGTAAATCATGGTGAGTGACTGTAATGATTAGATGAGGGCATTTGTTTTTGTTTTTTCTTGGTATTAGCCAAAAAGAAGCTTCTAACTTATGACCTTGTTTGAGAAAAGCTGAGCTTATATAACAGAATAAACTATGTACCAATAATTAACTTAAGGATACATGTTTTAAGAATGGGATGAAGCTATTTTTGAGTCTTTACTTATGCAGTAGGTATTTGGAGTCAGTCCTTCAGTAATTAATAACTATTCCTCATTGTTCTCCCAGATTCCTGCCATTCTCTATCAAATCATAATCTTAAAACTCTTTTTATTTACTCATACATAGGACATGTAAAATGGCAATGTTCTAATCCAGAGGTTGGTAAACTATAGCTGGCAGGCCAAATTTGGGCCACAGTGTTTTTGTAAATAAAGTTTTAATGGGACACAGCCACACTCTTTCATTCATGGATTGATTTTAGCTACTTTCAAACTACAAGGGTAGAGTTGAGCAGTTGCAACAGAGACTAGATGGCCTAAAAAGCCTAAAATATTTACTACCTGTCCCTTTACAGAAAAAAATCACCAACCACTGTTCTACACTATTCATTCTATACATGCAAATATCACTACTAACAGAAATTAATCATTAAAGCCCAGATTCTTCCATGCACATTAGAATGTCAAGAGAAGGTAAATCATAGATTTTCTTCACAGTCAAAAATCAGTAGGAAGATGAGGGATTGTTTTTGTACAAAATGTCCTGTTCTGAGATAACTTAGACCCTTACACTGAGACCTTTACCCTGTGTATTAATTTGCCTACCCAGACAGCAAAATATTGATAAAAATTATCTAAGTTGCAGAACAATGTGAATGCATTTAATGCCACTGAACTATACATTTAAAAATGGTTAAAACTGTAAATTTCATGTTATGTGTATTTCATCACAATTAAAGGTAGACATATGAAACTGGGGCTGAGCCACTCTTTGCCATCTTTGAAATTATCACAGGTTTCTAAGGTCATGTTTACCAAAAATGAGGATTCTGGTTCCAGCAATGAAGTGACTATAGAGATTAACAAATTAATGTAATAATCTATGAATACAACTGTAGAGGAGGAAGAAGTATTCCCCTACCCTCTATGTTCTTCTGACTCATGTAAGAATTAAAAGGACATGAGATAGAATAACAGGAGAAAATCAAAGTTTAATAACATGCATACATGGGAAAATCCCAGGAAAACTGAGAAAATCACCAAAATGGCTGAAGCCGCCACCTTAAATATGATCTTCAACTAAAGACAAAACAGGATGTTGGGGGTTGTGATTTTGGAATTCAAAGGGGAAGAAGGCAATTGACAGGGAGATGGAAAGCAAGAGTTAGGTAAACAAATGTTTGCCACACCTTGCAAACACAATGTGACATAGGGAGGATTTTTATCAAACGGGCCTTGTTGGGTCCCTCCCTGTCTACCACATCTAGTTCATTTTATACTATAGTTATCTATGGTCATAGCTCCTTCCTGGAACAGGCCTTCTATCTTAAAGTCATTTAGGCAGTTAGGGGAAAGGCAAAGTTTCATTCTGAGTCTTTCGTTCTTAAAAGTAATCAAGCCAAAGAGGCACATTTTGCAGTGGAAAATTCTGATACTCCAAACAATTTCTAATTTGTATATCTAATTCTTCCAGGAAAACCATCTTCCAGGATTTTAACAGCCAGTAAATGGAACAAGTTAGATAAACAATATCATGATAGACACAAATTACCAAATCTGACCAAAAAAATGACAAATCTGAATAGCTATGTATCTATTAAAGAAACAATTTGTAACTAAAAAACTAAAATTGTTTTCTCAAAGAAGAATATTTTGCCCATATGACTTTTCCTATGAATTCTGTATACATGTAAGAAAGAAATAATACCAATATTATATAAACTCTACTGGAAAATAGGCTAAGAAGGAACACTTTACAACTCATTTAGTAAAGTCAACATTACCTTGATACCCAAATCAGAAAGAAATAAATAAAAATAAAATTATAGTGGACTATCTCTCATGAATATATACATGTACACAGAAATTCTTATCAAAAGCACATTAAAAAGTAAAAAGGATAAAAATCCAGACCAAGTGGGGCTTAGATCTGGTATCCAAGGCTAGTTTAATATTTGAAAATTATCAATTTAATTCACTATATTAAAATAATAAATAGAAAGATCATGTAATTCTCTTAATTGATTGAAAAAAAGGATCTAACAAAATGTAACATATATTCATAATAAAAACTCTCAGCAAAGTAGAGAAAGAATAGTACTTCAATCGTAAAGGAGATCTACCCATCATAAAGGGGATCTAATAGAATACTTATAGTGGAAGACCAAAAACAAAATAAAAAGGAGGCAAGGACATCTACCCTCACTATTCTGTTCCGCATGGCACTAAAAACTACAAACTATTACTGAGAGAAATTAAAGATCTAACTAAACATAAAGACACACCATGATCATGAACTGGCAGATTCATTATTGTTAAGATTTCAGTTCTCCCCTAGATGAGCCATACAGTCAACAACATCCCAATCAAAATCTCGGCAGGCTTTTGTCGAAATTGATGAGATAAAATTTATATGAAAATGAAAATAACCTAAAATAGGCAAAGCAATTTTGAAAAAGACAAAATTGGAAGATTTACAATACCTAATTTTAAAACTTACTATAAAACTACAGTAATCAAGACAGTCTGATATAGGTATAAGTCTAGAAATAAAAGCACATATATATAATCAACTGCATTTCAACAAAAGTATTAAAACAGTACAATTGATAAATGATAATCTTATCAAATGGTGTACATAAATTGGGGTAAAAATGTTCTGATCCTTACCATACACCATACACAAAATTTACCTCACAGTGGATCATAGGCCTCTGTATGAACTAAAACAATAAAAGATCCAGAAGAATACATCGAAGAAAATCATCGTAAACTTAGGGTAAGAAAATACTTCTTCAACCTCATTCAAAAAGCATGAACCATTTAAAAAACACCTTGAAAATTCCAATTATATAAAAATTAAAAAGTTTTGCTCTTCAAAAAATACCATTAAGAGTAGTTAAGCCAGAGACTGGGAGAAAATATTGGCTATACGTTTATCTGGCAAAGCACCTACAGGTTCTTTGAGAATATGCAAGAGAACATACAAAGAGCTGTGTCAGTTCTATAACATGTAACTCAGATTTAAAAATTGGTCAAACATTTCAACAGAGATTTCACGAAAAAAGATAAACAAATGGGCATTAAGCACAGGAAAGATGTGCAACATCTTTAATTACTATGGAAATGCAAATTAAAATCATAATGAGAGACCGCTACAAACTCACTACAATGGATTAATTTTTGAAACATTATTCATATCAAGTATTGGCAAAGATGTAGTCTAATTGGAACTCTCACACAATGCACTATCTCATACATGATGGGCATGTAAAGCAGTACAAACATTTCAAAATATAGTTGAGCAGTTTCTTATCAAGTTAAACGTACACTTAACATATGAGTCAGCAATCCACTTTCAAAGTGTTTACCCAAGAGAAATGAAAACATAGATCAACACAAATACTTGAGCGCTTTATTCGTAACAGTCAAAAATGGGAAACAATGCAAAAGTTTATCAACAGGTGAATGTATATATAAATGTTGATATATTTGTATATTGGAACACTATTCAGTAATATAAAAGGAACAAACTACTAACAAACACATACAGAAACATAAATGAAAGCCAAAAACATTATGTCAAGTGAAAGAAGATACAACTGAACACATATGCTTCAATTGTCACAAATTATTCTTTTTCGTGTTGTGAGTTTGTGAACAAATTGATGTGGTCAGTTATTTTTGATGTCTTCTTTTCCTTTATCCTTTATGTTATAATTAAGTGTTTACTTACCCATTCTAATATAGAGCTGCAATTTTCTAATTCCGTCTATCTCCTTGCTCAAAGCTTTGTACCTTTGCATTTTTGTTTCAGGTAGGAGGGCTCTTTTCAACATTTCTTTTAAGGCAGGTCTAATGGCAACAAACTCCTTAAGCTTTCATTTGTCTGGGAAAGTTTTTATTTCTCCTTCATATCTGAAGGATAATTTTGCTGGATAGACTATTCTGGGGTGATAGTTTTTGTCTTTGAGTATTCTGACTATATCATTCCACTCTCTCCTAGCTTGCACGATTTCTGCTAAGAAATCCACTGAAAGCCTGATGGAGGTTCTTTATAGGTGATTTTCTTCTTTCTGGCTTCCCTTAATATTCTTTCTTTGTCATTGACTTTTGGTAATTTTAATATAGGCTTGGAGAAGATCTTTTTGCACTGAGGTAATTAGGAGTTCTATTAGCTTCATGTACTTGCATGTACAGTTCCTTTCCAGGTTTGGGAAGTTCTCAGATATTATTTATTTAAATAAGCTCTCTGCTCCTTTCTCCCTTTCTTCTCCTTCTGAGATACCTATTGTCCATATGTTACTTTTCCTAATTGAGTCAGATATTTCTCATAGAATTTCTTCATTTATTTAAAAATCTTAGTTCTATCTCTTCCTCCACCCAAATCATTTCTAGATTTCTATCTTTGAGCTCACTCATTCTCTCTTCCATAGGGTCTGCTCTATTTTTTTATGCTTTCTCCTTTATTTTTCATCTCATTAATTGTGTTATTCATTGCCAATATTTCTGTTTGGTGTTTTTTAGAATTTCAATCTCTTTGGTGAAGTACTCCTTCTGTTCATTAATTTTATTCCTGAGCTTATTAAACTGCCTGAGTTTTCTTCTAACTCATTGAGTTTCTTCATGACAGCCATTTTGAATTCTCTGTCAGTTAGACTGCAATCTTCTGTGACTTCAAGTTTGATTTATGGAGAGTTGTCACTCTCTGTTCTGCCGTCTTACTGTATAGTTCTTCATGTTGTTCGATGAATTGATCCTCTGCCAGCACATTTGTGATAATAACCATGTATCTTATTTGGTTACAACTTTGGTTACTTTGATTCTGAGCTGCTTCTGGTCATATTTGAAATCCTTCACTTTCCACCTTCAATTGCTTACACTAGAAGCATCACCAGCACCCTCCTTGTGCTGCTTGTGACTCTGAGGTTGCTGGTGCCTTGCTGCTTACAATGTCACTGCAGTCACAGGTGTCACCTCTGGAGTCACCAGGCTGCAAGCACTTCTGCTGCTTCTGGGGTCATGTGGCTCTCATGTTCACCCAATGGCTCTCTGCAGGCTTTCCACAGGGTCAGGTGCTGCTGCCCCATGCACCACCTCCACTGCTGCTCCTGGATTATATGGGGATGCTGGCAGCATCACTGCCAGGAGTGCTGGGTTCAGGGATGTTGCTGTTGCTGCTGCGGGCCTGGGCTCTTGTATGCAGCCCCTACTGCTGGTGGAACAGGTGTCAGGGGTGGTGCCATTGGGGGCCGGGTCCCAGGTTCTGCTGTGGTTCCTGAAGCCTCAAGTCACAGGTTCCATCTGCTGGGAGAGGGGCAGGGACCAAGCCACAAGTGCCATTGCTGTTTTTGCAGCCTCTGGTCACTGGTGTGCACTGACGTGCTTTTTCAGACCTCATTCAGGTCAGTGCATCCTGTGCCTGCTGGGGAAATCCACATTTTGGTTACTGTCCCCACTGCTGGAAAGACTGGTGCCACCGCCAGGGGAGGAGGAGGGGACTGGTTCACCAGCACCACTCTGTGTCCTGCAGCCTCAGGATGTGTGCACCATCCACTACCTCTAGGGGGTGAGGGGTTAAGCTGAGAGTGGATGTCATTCCTGCTCATACAGCCTCTGGTCATTGACATGTACAGGTGTACTGCAAAACCTCAGGTCAGAGCACCCTACCTTCAATGGGGAAATTCAACTTTTCGATGCTGTCCCTACTGCTGGAAAGACTGGCGCCACTGCTGGGGAAGGTGGAGGGGACTGGGTTGCTGGCTCTATTCTGTGTCCTGAATCCTCAGGGTGTGTGTGCCACTAGCCACCATTGGGAGGGAGTAGGGGACAAGTCATGAGTGTGTATTGCCACTGTGCGTGCAACCTATGATAACTGGTGCATGCTGGTAGGCTTTAAATCCTTCAGTTAGGGGACCTTGCCCCCACCAGGGAAATTCACTCCTTGGATGCTGTCCTCACTGCTGGAAAGGTGGTACCACTGCTGGGGAGAGGGAGGCTCAGCCTCTGCTTTCTGTCCTGAAGCCACAGGACATGTGGGCCAAGCACTATGACTGGGAAGAGCAAGGGCTGCAGCCTCTGGTTGCCAGTGTTGGTGCATGCTGGTGTGCTCTGAAATCTCAAGTCAGTGTACTCCACCCCCACCAGGAATATTCATGTTTTGCATGTTGTCCCAATTGCTGGAAAGACTGATCCCACTGATGGGAGGGGGGTGCTGGGTCACTGGCTCTGCTCTGTATTCTGAATCCTCAGGATGTGTTCACCACCCACCACCATTGGGGAAGGGGCGGGGCCCTAGCTGTGAGTGCCTTGTTTGCCCTTGTAGCCTGTGGTCGCTGGCATGTGCCAGTGTGAGAAACCGTGTTTTGGATCACCACTACCAGTGAAGCAGGCGGAGGCTGCTCCCATACTTCCACTGCCTCCCAGAGGTCTGATCCACACACCTTCAGATGTATAGATGCATGGATTGCTCAGGAGTTCTGGTAGGCTGTGCAAGGAGTCCTTTGTTGGTCAATGGATGTCTAACTGGTTGTAACTTAGAGAAACAAAGGGAACAACTCATTCTGCCACGATGCTGACATCACTCTGACTTTGTCCATTTTTTAATTGGGTCATGTTTGTTTTTGAGTTGGAAGAGTTCATTTTGTAGTCTAGATATCAATCCTTTGTCAGATATATGATTTGAAAATATTCTCTCCTATTCCATGGGTTGCCTTTTCACTCTGCTGATTGTGTTCTTTGGTACGCAAAAATTTTTAATTTTGATGAAGTCCAACTTACCTATGTTTTTTTCTTTTGTTGCCTGTGCTTTTGATATTATATCCAAGAAATCATTGTTAAATCCAGTGTCATGACGTTTTTCTCTTGTGTTTTCTTCTAAGAGTTTTCTAGTTTTAGGTCTTATATTTAAGCCTTTGATCTATTTTGACTTAATTTTTGTGTATGGTGTAAGGTAAGGATTCAACTTAATTTTTCTGCATGTGGGTATACAATTCCCCTAATATCATTTGTGGAAACGATTGTTACTTCTCTGTGAATAGCCTTGGCACTCTCATTGAAAATCATTTGACCATATATGTAAAGGTTTATTTCTGGGTTCTCTATTCTCTTCCATTGGTCTATATGTAGGTCCTATAGGTACTATCTTTATGCCAGTACCATACTGTTTTGATTATCATAGCCTTGTAGTAAGTTTTGAAATCAGGAGCTGTAAGATCTCCAACTTCTTTCTTTTTCAAGATTGTTTTGGTTAATTCGAGTCCCTTGAGGTTATACATGAATTTTAGGATGGATTTTTCTATTTCTGCAAAAACCATCATTGGGACTTTGATAGGGATTGCATTAATCTGTAGATAATTTTGGGTAGTACTGACATCCTAGTAATATTTAATCTTCCAATCCATGAACATATAATGTCTTTCCACTTATTGATATCTTCGTTAATTGCTTTCAGTAAGGTTTTCTAGTTTTAATGTATAAGTCTTTTGACTCCTTGGTAAGGTTTATTCCTAAGTATTTTTTTTTATTTTATTCTTTTTCATACTATTATAAGTGGAATTGTTTTCTTAATGTCCTTAATTGTTTTCTTAATTTGGATTGTTCATTGTTAATGTAAAGAAATAACTGATTTTTTTCATTGATTTTGCACCCTGTAGCTTTTCTGAATTCATTTATTAGTTTTAACAGCTTTTATTTGAAATATTTAGGTTTTCCTACATATGAGAACATGTCACCTGTGAATAGAGATAATTTTTATTCCTTTCTTTTGCCTAATTGCTCTGGCAAGGACCACTAGTACTACATTTAATAGAGATATCAAAAGCTGGCATCATTATGTTGTTTCTTATCTTAGAGGAAAAGCTTTTTATTTTTCATCATTGATCATGATGCTAACTACTAATTTTCTGTATCTAGTTTTCTTATATTATGTTGAGATATTTTCAATCTATTCCTAGTTTGTTAGGAGTTTTTATCTTGAAAGGGTGTTGAATTTTGTCAAATATTTTTTCTTCATTGATTGAGATCATCATATGGGGTGTTTCACCCTTCCTTTTTGTTAGCATGGTATATTACATTGATTTTTGTCTGTTGAGCTATCTTTGCATTCCAGGAATAAATCCTACTTGGTCATGGTGTATAATCCTTTTAATGCGCTATTAAACTCTCTTTGCTAGTATTTTGTTGGAGATGTTTGCATCCATTCTCATACGCATTATTGGTTTGTAGTTTTCTTTTCTTGTAGTGTCATAATCTGGCTTTGGTATCAGGGAACCAATAGCCTCATAGGATAAGTCAGGAAGTGTTCTCTCTTTTTCAATTTTGTGGAGAAGTTTGAAAAGGATTGATGTTAATTTTTCCTTGATGTTAATTTTTCCTGGGCTTTTCTTTGTTAGGAGGGTTTTGATTACTGATTTCCCCTCCTTACAAGTTATAGGCCCATTCAGATTTTCCGTTTCTTCATATTCAGTCTCAGCAGGTTGTATCTTTCTAAGAATTTGTCCATTTCATCTAGGTTATCCAATTTGTTAGCGTACAATTGTTCATAGTACTCTTATAATGCTTTTTATTTCTGTAAAAAAGTCTTTTCCCTCTCTTTTCTCAATGGCAAAAGCATTTTCAAGTGGCTATTGCCCCCTTGGTTGACATAACTGTTATTGTTTATACTAAGTAGCTATTAAATAGTACGCTATTCTAGATGCATGTACTATTCTAAACATTTCCTCATTCAATCCTCCTTGAAGCTGGTGTTAGTATCATCACTTTGCTCACAGGGAAACGAGATCTAAGATGATACATGAGTTCAAATAGCTAATGAACAATAGGGGCAAATATCAAACTCACTTCTGTCTGATTCCAAATCTATGCCTTTCCATTTTACCTTTTCTGGTTTTGTTGTTTCAGAACATAAAATATCCAGGTTTGTGACTCAGTCTGGGAGTTTTGAGAGAGGGGGAGAGAGATCACCATTGGTGATGCAGGTTTATATACGACACCTGGAAATGAGGTATAGCACACAAATGTGATCTCAGCAGCAGCAAGGATACCTTGGTTCCACTATCAACCCAGGTTGGGAACTGGAGAACATTTCAGTGTCACTCAGTTCAACAAACCGAGCCCAAATAGCTTATTTTCTCTTTGTTTACCTAGCAAACATCCTCAAAAGAGAAAACAAACGCTTCCACTGGGCATGCCGATGGCTGTTACTCAACACGGAATTCCTTTTGGGAGACGTTAACTCCAAGCCGCCCCATAGGTGACTGAACTCTCTTATCCCAGACCACATATGGCTGCCTCCACAACCTAAGTTACTCTGGACTTAATATCCCAAAGTTCACTTTATGCACAAGGTACATTGCATGAATTATACCAACTAGAGCCTTAGAAAACTGATAGTTGTTTCATTCCTTTAAATGGCCCACATGCCCCCAGCTGTCAAAGCTAGCCTGCCTAGTATACCAGGTCACTAGTTCAATGTTTCCAGAGAGCTGGCAGCAATAATCCCTGTTTTTAGAGATTCTGAACTCATAGAACTAGAAAACATTGAAACTAAGAGAGTAGTATTAATGTTCCCTTGAGGGACGTGTCCTATTTTTGTAAATTCCAACTAACTATTTAAATATTTAATTCATTAGTCATCAAAATATTTAGTGAACACCTATTATCAAACTGGAAGAAAATATTTTTTATGCGTGAAGAGATAACTATTTCTTAAAAGCAATAAATGACGTGTGCCTGATGAGGGACACCAATCATAACTAACATGTTTGTCTCGAGGATTAAGCACTTTGAGTTGGAGTGTTCAGAGAAAGTTTTGTGGGAGGATTCAAGCATAGAAACAGGACTGGGGAAAGCATTCAAGGAAAGGCAGAGGTATTTGCAAAGAGGAAGGATGAGTCAATTTGGCGATGGATCCGCTAGCAATCCTTCCCTAGCTTTCCTCCCTGCTCAGTGTTTAACAGCTTCTGAAAACCAGCTCTTGCTTCTGTTTGTAGGTATGAGACACAAATATTGACCACCGCTTACTAGCTGCATGACCATGGGCAAGTCATTTCACCCCTCTGAGCTCCAGGTGATGAATTTATAAATTGAGGGTAACATCAGCCAGCAGTTTGTTCTGGGGATTAACAGACTCCATGTGTACAAAAGAAACAAGCACAGTGCCTGGAACACAGAAGCCAGTCAAAAAACATGATTTCCTTTTGCTTGTTCAGAACTTTTCTTTACCTAATGTCAAGGCATTGTATATGAAAGGGGAAAAAGACTAACTGAGTGGGAGGAAGGCCTGAGTTCTAGTCTTGACTCTACCACATTTCCCAGCTGTGTGGTCTAAGGTGAGTAATTTTGGTTTGCCTCCATTGCTTTCTTTGTGAAACAAGGACATTGGCCGTGAACTCTAAGCTTCCTTCCAGCTCAGTGATTCATGACTTGGTATTGCTCAGCAAAACCAGGGGATGTTTTACCATCAAAAGCAATGAAGAAATATGAGTAGCACTGACAGAGGCCTTGCATTCCCCTATCACCCTTTTCATCACCCAGAGAGTGTTTGGAAGATACTGTTTTTCTGCTGGGTACTCACTTCAGACTGGCATAGCTCTGACTCAGGCGTCAGACCAGTGTTGTCAGCGGGCTGTCCAAAATCTGCCCCGTGAGATGGCAAGGGCACCATGTGTTCCCTGAGGACATGCGCGCTGGCAGGACCGCCCCACCCCAAAAGCCAGGAACTCTGGGAGTAGGTACTTCATCAGTCCTCTGCAGCTGTGTGGAGAAGGAACATTGTTGATGGATTTCCACCTTTCATAGAGCAAAGAAACATTTTCCTGTTGCTTGTTTTCAGCATGAGTGGGGGCTTTTTCCCGAATAGCGAGCTCTCCTCTCACAGGTGGGGACACACTGCCACCTGCTGGCCCTCTGCTTTTTTACACCAAGGAATGCTTTCAAGGCCAAAGCAATGAAGATTTCCCTAGACAGTCTATTTAGATAAATTAGAAAATATCAATAGTTTCTAATCTATTAATTATGAATGTATGATCAAATCATGAGAGCCTTATGGAGTAAAAAGTTCAAAATAATTCCTCTGTGGATATTCAAGGTCAGAAACCTAAAAGAGACATTGACTAAAATTAGTAGCTAAGGATATTTGAGGATTCCTTCAACAACAATTTCAGTAACTCATTTATGTGCGCTAGGCTTTTTTTAACATACAGGAGTATTTTCAATAATGATGTCATGTGATGTTGCTGAAAGAGCTTGATTTTACTTGGAATTTACTATTTACATATACATCAAGAGACGATAAACCTGTGTTCTCGTTAAACACTTCTGGCATTTGGTACTATCAGTAATTCAAATTTGCCCTCATTAATTTACACTATTAGGCTCTGTGATTAATCTTCTACTATTGGAATGGTGTGGAGGTTAAAAGTTAATACAGAAATAAATGGAACAACCTCTGTAATTTTGTCAGGAAAGTGGTTTGAGGCTAAGAGTTCAGGATCATTTTATTTGAAATGGCTTTTGTGTTTCTCCATCACTGACAGTGTTCTTTGGGTCTGAACCTCTAATTGTTTTTACCCCCTCCCCCAAGTTGCTCAGTGTGTGTGATCAGTATGTGTGTCTGCACTAGTGCAATAGTATTTAGTAATGAAGTGGCCATCCTCCCTTTTCACCTTGAAATTTGGTCCATAATAGAAACAATGTTTAGATTTTTATGCAGTCAAATCATTTAGTTCCACATTGTCTTGACTTTCTTCCTTTTGAGGCTAGATTTTGGCTTTGCATTTTCATAACCAAAAGGTCCAATAAAACATTATATTTGGCTCTGGGTTTTGCTCCATCCCTAGAGTAACAAGAAGAAAAAAATCTTCTTGGCGTTTCTAGCCAACAAGGCTTTTAAAAATATTGATGTCCAGTCTCAGATCTCACCATTTCATAAGCCTAATGGGGCAAGAAATGAACTTACCCACCTCCAACTTACCCTCCCCTTGACGTGTCCTTTCTCTCTCTTTCAAGAGACGGTATTATCCAAACTTACTGAAACATACAAAAAGGCAGACTGACGATGCGCCTGACCTGAATGCAGAGGAGACCAGCAGTGCTGAGATCCCACTTCCTCCACAGCAGAGCCTCCTCTGAATGTCCCAGGAAAAGGAGAACCCTCTGAGTGATGGTCTGCTGCTCACTGGACTCATTCCATATGCACTTCCTTATACCCACATTTACCGCCTAATGTGTACCAAACTAGGTGGCTTAAAGCAAAGGAAATTTACATTTGACTGTTCTGAAGGCTTGGAGTCTAAAACCAAGGCGTGGACAGAGCCATGCTCTCTCTGAAACTTGGTGGTTCGTGGGCCGTCTTTGGCATTCCTTGGCCTGTAGTTGCACCGCTCCAGTCCTCCGTCTTCACATCGCATTGTCCCTGTGTCTGTCTTCACATGGACGGTCTTCTTATAAGGACACCATTCATATTGATGAGGGGCCCATCCTCCTCCAGGATGACCTCATCCTAAGTAATTACATCTGCAATGATTCTATTTCTAAATAAGTTTACATTCTGGTGTACTGGGCTTAGGACTTTAACTTATCTGTTTAGAAGGATACAATTCAACCCGTAACAAGAGCCATCTCTGCTTAGCCACACCTGGATGATCTTAACGGAACAACTGAGCTCTGAGAACCCAGAATCAGAGAGCCCTGGGTTCAAATTAGGCATGCGCCCTTGGGAAAGTTACTTAAACGACTAAGGCCTAGTTTTCTTATCTGGCAAGTGAGGATATTTACAGCACCCACCACAGAGAGTTGCTGTGATCTTTAAGTGAGATAAGATACATGGAACACTGAGCACTGAGCCTGGCACATGGCATTCTTTCAATCTCACTAGGAGTAGGGGCTGCACTCCGCCCGGGGTCTCCACTGAGAAGCGCCACCACTGAAGTGGCTCCGATCCCTGTGCAGACTGATACCCCCAGCCTTCAGTTAGGCAATCATATTCCCAGCTCTTCCTCCAGCCACCTCTGCTCTCTTTTGATAAACAGCGAACGACACCTGCCTCCCAATAACACAGAGCCAGAATAATCACTCTGATTTAAAAGTTAGAAGTTTCACTAGCTTGGCATTATCCTTGAAGATTTAGCAGCCCAGACTAAGTCGACGTTGCCTCTCGTCATTGTCAAACCTGGCTTCTGAGTGCCCCAGTGGGTGACACAGGAACTGGCTGCAGCATGGGGGTATCATTGAAACAGTTGTAAAGCAAGAGAAATAAAGAAACAGTGGCTTCAGAGATGCCTGCCGCAGAAGCCAGCCGAAGAAAATTAACCCACCTCTCTAATCACAATTTTGCATCCCAGAATCTTCAGCTGACAGAAATGATAATCATTTGGTTCATTGATTCTGGGATTAATCACTGAAGTTAATCTTGGCATGTATTGATTCCATTTCTGCTGGCTGTAACTAAAGTGTTCAAATTACTTATTCCAGGTCTGACAGCAATGAGTTCCCAAAACAAAGGAAGTCAAGGATGAGCTATTACACCTGACAGCTCTGCACAGCACCTAGTGACGGCATTGACTACCCCATCCCTCGGCAAGAGGAGCCCCTAACAGGGAGGGATCCAGCACCTGTTTTTGCTATTATACACGGGCGTTTTATAAAGTTGATCCATCAGTGTCTAGAAGAATTGGAGGCAGTTTTATCTCAAAGAATCTGAACTCAAAATTTGGCTGAAAAGGCAAACAAATCACGTAGACAACGCAGTAAAACAGGTCCATTTCACCAACCTGGCTTCTCTCCGAAAACGCCACCATCTATTACCCGGAAGTCCTCCAGAGGTTCATGGTGCTGACCATTAGCCAAGAGAAGCTTCATTGCAAAAGTACACTTTGCAAAATGACAGCACAGTGTCCTCACCCCTTCCTTAAGCCGTCATGTGTTAAGGACTATCTTTTATTAAACATTCTTTTGTACGGCCTTCTAAATGAGATAAAAAGTGACCTCCGCCCTGGTAATATGGCTGACTAGGGGAACTAAATAACCTTCTTACTACAGCACAACTAAAACCCAGAAGGATTACAGTGTTTGTGGTATGGCTGGTTTCACAAAATGTAGGGGAATCTCAGAACAGAGTAGGAGTCAACAGGGCCAGAATGATAAGAATGATGGGAGTGGGAGCGGACAATTCTCTGTTGTGAGGGGCTCTCCTGCGCGTTGCAGGACTTTTAGCAGTGTTGCTCTCCTCTATCCAGTCAATGTAACTATCACCTCCCCACCATTTTAACATAGAAAAATGTTTCCTGACATTGCCACATATCCCCTGAGGGGCAAGATCACCTCCAGTTGAGAACCACTAACTTAACTTTACACTTTTTAAAGCTAAACATACATGGTAAAACTTCAAGGATAACTAAAACAGAAATACCCTAAATAAATTCCAAATGAATTGCAAGAAAACAATCAAGAAATGATTTTTTTGTCTCAAATAAGGCAAAACACATACAAAAATGGGACAAATATACATCATAAAAAATGATGACAGAAAATGAGTCCAAATACGTCCATCATAGTATAGAGTTCCACTTCCACAAAGGTGACATGAGGAGCTCTTGTCTCCAGTGAAACAACCATAACTGGTGAAACTTAGTAAAACACACACACACACACACACAAACACATACACACAACTTAAAGTCTCTTAAAAGTGTCCTAAATGCATACAGAAAGTAAGAAATATTTATTTAATAAAATCTACTAAATCTCAGTGAAAACAGTGAGAGTCTGTGGCACTTGCGCCATCATATGCTCCCTCCCTTCCCCTCACCTCCCCACTCAGCCTGGTGGATCATAGGGAATTGGAGAGCGTGTTAAATAACACCTTGGAGATGCAATCAACCAAATCCAGAATGTTAGAAATTTCTAAGACAAATGGCATTATTTCTCAATATATAAATGGCGAAATAGAAAAGAGGAAGGCAACAGCTTGAATTCCCTGCCCTATCCATGTTGTTTCAAGGAATTTGATTGTTCCCATTCTCAACTGCTAGGATAGAGTCCTCAACTTTGGCTAAGCCAATTGCCCCAATCGTTTCCTCTGGTTCCTGTGAGTGGTTCACAGGTGGTCGTGTGATTCAAGGATCCTAAACAAACAGAACCAAATAAATTTTGAGACTTTTGCTGGGAAATATAAGTCAAAGGTGCATTGTATTCAATTGGATATTTCAGTACGCACATGTAAGATGTGGAACTGCTGCAAAAATTTGAACCATAACAGAAACAAATCTGAGGAATAAACTAATAAGCATAGAGAAATGACAGAGCTCAGAGTATCACAGAAGAAAGGAGATTGGACTTGAAGAAATTGTCCTGGAGTCCTACAAAATAACTCTTCTCAGTTCTGCTAGCGAAGGCATTGCCTTACCTTGCAGAAATCCTGCCACTGAGATTTGAACATTAGATAGTCTCTGAAGGCAGAGAGACTATGCTCTAAACCGCTAGGCAATACCACCTTTCCAAGGAAGAGGTCAAGAATGAAGAGTCAAGTAGGCCATTTACCAGACATCACTTCTCCTAACCGATTCAGTCACTCATCCATTTTAAGGAGGAAGAGAAAAACAGGCATTCAAAGGCATGAAAAACATGGCTAAGTAATCAGACATTACACTCACAGTTTTGCTTTTAGTTAATACACGTGTTTGATAACTTCAGTCTTTGGTGCTCCTTATGCAAAGTTATTGTATCCATTTTTCTGGTGGTTTTTCATTCCTGTTTTCAGATGAATTGAACAGTTCAGGTCAGTAAATGTGCATTGCTTTCCTCCTGTCAGGAGCTGACAATGTTCAAAGTGCTGTTGGCTCAAAGACAAACAGGACTGGGCTCTTCGCTAAAGGAACTCATGGCCTAAAAAAGAACACAGACACCATATCAAAAGAAATCCTCACGCTGTATCCTAACTTTCATGAAAGAGTTCCACTCAGAGGAGAGGAGGTGGGGATCCTGACAAGTGTGCACCACTCAAGCCTCATAGTTTATGCCATTATTTTCCCACAAATTGGCCCATCAGCTCATCCCAACAAAAAGCACTAGGATAACAATATGACACATATTATAGGTCTTTTTTTCATCTGGACAAGAGCAGCCTGCACTCCTCATATTAGATACTGTCTAATTAGGCAAAATAAACTTTGACCTTAAAAGAGGGTAGAAAAAAAGAGAGACAACAATATAAACATTTACCTCAATTTCTGAGTATCTTCTGTTATCAACAGTCTCTTTGACTATTTGGACCAAATTGTTATGCTATGCCCTAAACTCTGCTGTATTTTCAGTTCCTGAGTCTTGGTTTTGGCTTCTGGCCCCCTGAGGTCAGAGGACATGCAGTTCTTATACTTTCATTCAATTAGCGGTAACACTCAACTTCACCCCACCTTCCAAAAGAGAAGGGCCAACATGGATATCTAGCCCAATTCCTCTAAAACTTCTGCTGCTGTTTGTCTACTCTTAAAACTTCTCAATCACCACAGAGTCTATTCTGCAGAGATTGATCAATTTCATCATTGGTAATATTTTCTAATAATTCAATTTTATGTGAACTTTATAATTTCCTATTATTTCTAAATGCCCTCTCCCTAAAATATTCTAAATTATTATTTTTCAAACATTTGAAAGCTACAATAGATTACTAATTTTACACCACAACCTTACATCAACACAAACACACACACATACACACAAAACAAAAGTATCATAGAACATTTGCTCTTACTATTCTGATATTTGCTGTCTTATTCAATGTTTTTAAATTCTGGTTGCAAACCACGAAACTGATCTCTCCACCTATAATCTTTTGACAACACAGCTCTAAAGAATCTAACAAATTACATAACTGTAGAAATCTCTTCCAAGATTTTAGTTTCCAATTTTGACTTGGTTGTTACCCTTCTCTAATTCCTTCTATTATCGACAATGGGTAGATGGGGAATTCCTCAGAAAAAATCTAAAATGCCCATCAAATAAAGAGAAGGATTTGCAGTACTGAGTCCTTCCTACTGTGAAATATTTGGATATACTCTCTGTATGTAACAAAATTTAGTTCATTCTATTAATTTTCTGCAAATGTTTCTGCTGATTTCCAGTGACTGTTGACTCCCAGTTGCTCATAATATTCATTCACTGTCCCTTGCTATTTAATCATTTTAACGTTGCTAGTTTTCTACTTGCTTTTCCTCAATGCCCACATATCACTAGTGACATGGACGTGGAATCCAGAGGGTGATTTTCATTTTCATAACCATTGCCTACAGTTGCAAAACATTGCTGTCATAAATTTAATTTACAAATATTTCAGAAATTCTCCAAGCCACAAAGAAGCTGTCCTTTTCTTTTTAATTTCATCTAACTAGATGTATAAGCAGTCCATAAATCTGACAAAGTGCACAAAATAAAATATTCATTAGAAACCCTAGCTGTCTGCCAAACTTTGGTGTTTAGCCATATGGTCCAAGATCTCTAACTTCTTTAACACTCTAATCTTCATGTAAATTCTAATATTCTATCCAAAGAAATATACTAATCTATTTCTAAATTAAATTTTAAAATAAATAAAAACTGTCAACTGCATTCTTGGCTCTTACGCCTGCAGAGTAAATAATAGTCAAGCAGATTTGCAGTTGATTGGCTAACCAATGGTTCAAAGGGCTCTTAGAACCACCAAGAGTCTAACAGATCGAAGACCCTAGTCCCTTGAGGAGGCCAGGGAGTACGTAGTGTCCGAGAGCAGTTTCAGATGGGTCTCAGCTCCATCTGACAATCCTTCAGTTATCCATGAAGGACTTGTTCTTCTGTTCTCAATAGCATCTTTCCAAAATTTGATTTTTTCCTCCCCACCCCAATTTGCTTCTTTCAATAACTCTCAGCAGATGATCTGGTCTTAGATTTTTAGTACCAATGCTTTTAATGGCAGCTAACACGTATTGAAGGCTTACTACAGCAAGGCTCAATTTGAATTAATTAACTTACGTGCATTAATTCACTTAACATACCTAACTACCCCAGGAGGTAAAAACTGTTACTACCTCCCTTTTAAAGATGAGGAAACTGAGGCACCTTAAGGTTAAGCTAACTACTGAAGATCACACAGCCATTACCTGGAAGAACCAAGATGTAAATCAGAAAATGTGATTCCAAAGGTAGCATTCTTGACAATGACATTAAAATAAATGCTCCAGTCAAGAGCTTCTCAATCTTTATCCTCCACATCTATGTATATCTAAACTGTACCAATGATTATACCCCACCTATACTTGACTAAGGTCATCCTTCATCTTCTGTTCTAGAATTGGCCCCATCCTATAGCCATTTGTCTTCTTTTTCAAACCCTTCCCAGTTCTTTCTTAATAGACTATCGATTTAAAAGTTAAACCTATCATTTTGTCAATGTGATGTATCACATTGATTTATTTGGGTATGTTGAACCATTCTCGCACTCCAGGGATAAATTCCACTTGGTCATGGTGTATAATCTTTTTAATGCACTGTAGAATTTGGTTTGCTAGTATTTTATGGACTATTTTTGCATCTATGTCCATTGAGGCTATTGGCCTGTAGTTTTCTTTCCTTGTGGAATCTTTCTCTGACTTTAGCATCAATGTGACCACATTAGAAAGAAAACAGTACATGATCATCTGAAGAAACATGGAAAAAGCTTTTGACAAAGTTCAACATCGATTCATATTAAAACTCTCAACAAATTAAGTATAGAAGGAACTTACCTCAACAAAATAAAAGCCATATATGAAAAGCCCACAGCTAACATCATAATCAATGGGAAAAAGTTGAAAGCTTCCCTTCTGAGATATAGTACAATACAAGGATGCCCAATGTTACCACTTCTATTCAACATAGTACTGGAAGTTCTAGCCAGAGCAATTAGATAAGAAAAAGAAATAAAAGGAATCCAAATTGAAAAGAAAGAAGTAAAATTGTGTCTATTTGAAGATGATATAATCATATATTTAGAAAACTCAATACTTAAGAAAAAAAACTGTTAGAACTAATAAATGAATTCAGTAAGGTTGTAGGATGCAAAACCAATGAACAAAACCCAATTTCATTTCTATGCAAAAATAATGAACAATCTGAAAAGGAAATTAAGAAAACAATCCTATTCACGATAGCAACTAAAAGAATAAAATACTTAGGAATAAACTTAACCAAAGAGATGAAAGACTTGTACACTAAAAATTATAAAACATTGATAAAAGAATTAAAGAAGAGATAGATAGGGGCTGGCCCCGTGGCCGAGTGGTTAAGTTAGTGTGCTCTGCTGCAGGCGGCCCAGTGTTTCATCGGTTCGGATCCTGGGTGCGGACATGGTGCCGCTCATCCAGCCACACTGAGGTGGCATCCCACATGCCACAACTGGAAGGACTCACAACTAAGAATATACAACTATGTACCAGGGGACTTTGGGGAGAAAAAGGAAAAAATAAAATCTTTCAAAAAAAAAAAAAAAAAGAAGAGATAGATAAATGGAAAGACATCCTGTTCACAGAATGGAAGACTTAGTATTGTTAAAATGCCAATACTACCCAAAGACACCTACATATTCAATGCAATCTCTACCAAAATTCCAATGGCATTCTTTACAGAAACAGAAAAACAAATCCTAAAATTCATATGGAATTCATAAAGACTCCAAATAGCCAAAGCAACCATGAGGAAGAACAGAGGTGGAGGCATCACATTTATTTATTTCAAACATATTACAAAGCAACCGTAATAAAAACAGTATGGTACTGGCATAAAATCAAACATATAGATCAATGGAACAGAATAGAGAGCTCAGAAATAAATCCACACATTTATGGTCAACCAATCTTCAATTAGAGCACCAAGAACACATAATGGGGAAAGGCCAGTCTCTTCAGTAAACGGTATTGGGAAAACTAGAAATCCACATGCAGAAGAATGAAATTAGACCTTTATCTCACTCCATGTACAAAAAGTTAACTCAAAATGGATTAAGAGCTTAAACATAATACCTTAAAGTATAAAACCACTAGAAGAAAACATAGGGAAAAATCTTTTTGACATTGGTCTGGGCAATGATTTCTTGAATATGACCCCAAAAGCACAGGTCAAAAAAGCAAAAATAGACAAGTGGGATTGCATCAAACTGAAAAACTTCTGCACAGCAAAGAAAATAATCAACAGAGTGAAAAGGAAACCTACAGAATGGGAGAAAATATTTGCAAACTGTATATCTGATAAGGGGTTAAAACATATAAGGGACTCAAACAACTAACAGCAAAAATATAAATAACCTGATTAAAAATGGTCAAAGGACCTGAATAGATATTTCTCAGAAGAAGACATACAAATGGCCGATAAGTATGTGAAAAGATGCTCAACATCACTAATCATCGGGGAAGCATAAATCCAAACCACAATGATATATCAATTCATACATATTAGAATGGCCACTATCAAAAAGACAAGAGATAACAAGTGTTGGCGAGGATGTGGAGAAAAGGGAAAGCTTGTACGCTATTGGTGGGAATGTAAATAGGTATAGCCATTATGGAAAACAGTATGAAGTTTCCTCAAAAAATTAAAAATGGAACTACCATTTAATTAATCAATCCTACTTCTGAGTATATATCCAAAGGAAATGAAATCTGTATCTCTAAGAGATATCTGCATCTCCAAGTTCTTTGCAGCATTATTTATAATGGCCAAGACATGGAAACAGCCTAAGTGTATGTGGATGGATGAATGGATAAAGAAAATTTCACAAACACACACAAACTCAAACTGGAATATTATTTAGCCTTAAAACAGAAGGAAACTCTGCCATTTGCAACAAGGATGGACCTTGAGGATATTAGGCTAAGTGAAATAAGTCAGACACAGGAAGACAAATATTGCACAATCCCACCTATATGTGGGCTCTAAAGAAGTCAAATTCACAAAAACAGAATAGAATAGTGGTTGCCAGAGGCTAGGGGATGGGGAAAATGGGGAGATGTTGGTCATTAGGTATAAAGGTTGAGTTATGCAGGATGAAAAAGTTCTGGAGATCTAATGTACAGGATGGTGACTATAGTTAATAATACTGTATTGTATACTGGAAATTTGATAGCAGAGTTGATCTTAAGTGTTCTCACCACAGAAAAAAATCCTTTAACTATGTGAGGTGATGGTTATGTCAATTAGTTTGATTGTGGTAATCATTTCACAATGTCTACATACATCAAAACATCACATTGTACATCTTAAATATACACAATTTTTATTTGTCAAGTACTCCTCAAAAATACGGAGGAAAAAAGGTAAACTTAAAAAAACAAAACTTACCTTCAACTCTACCTAATCTTGAACTTAGAGATGCATCCTTTTTCCCTTCTCAACTGAGCTTCTTGAGAAAGCAGTCTATTCACAATCTTCAATGCTTACATTTATTTGCCTCAAATCTACTCCTAAATTTACTGAAAACAATCTTGAAAGGGCCCTAAGGATCTCTTCCTATTGAACCCAGTGTCCACTGTCCTGTACAGTGAGCAGAATCAGGCAGAGTTGAATGGTCCTTCCTAAGAGTAGCTCCTTGCATTCCCATGATCCTCTCCAGTTATTCTCTTCCTGTTTCCCACAAGTTCATTATGACAGTTTCCTCTTGTCCATTTTACTCTACTCATTCCTTAATTACACTGGTGGTCCCAATGTCCTATCCTCAGCTTCTAGTCTTCTTGATATGGATACTACCCCATAGTCTCAATTACACTTCTCAGGCTGCTAACTCCAAAAATACATTTTCACAGCCCTGATCATCTGCCTCTGAAATAAAACCATGTGGATCCTTTTAGGTAACTAAATCTTGAAGCTAAAGTCAAACTATCTTCCCTACCCTCTACATGGCTCTTGCTCATGATTTCTCCATCTAGTCAATAAGAACACCATAAAATCCATCCATCTTAAGCCAGTAACCTCAGAGTTCTCCCACTTCCTTTCTCTTTCTGACTCTCTCTTGCCCTTTTTCTAGATGGGCTTCAGCTGACATGTCTCTTGAACCAGCCTCCTCATCACCAGGAAACCAGTAAGTGAACCAAGTGATGGTGCCAGGAACAGACACTAAGTTCCCAACTCTGACTCTTGATGCCCTTTTCACAACTACACCCTAGCAGTCGAGGTTTTTACCACATGCTCAGCACTATGCTGACCACTTTATACACTTCATCTAGTTGAATCCTCCAAACCATTATTATAGAACAGAAAACCCAGGGTGAAAGAAGTGAAATAACTTGCTCCAAATCATACAGAACTAGAAGAATTCCAAGCTGGGCTTTCTCTGATACCAAAACCATTCTCTTAGTCAGTGAATGATACTGCCTCCCACAATCCTAGCTAAAGCTTTGAGTCACTCTATCTAAACTTGAAACAAAACCCCAATTGGTCTCCCAACTGCCAGCCCCTGCTCCACCTCATCCCTAAATCCATTCTTCATGACACCCTAAGATTTCATAGAAGAAATAAATGATAAAGCATCACAAATTATGTTCTCCTAAAAAACTATTGGTTCCCCTGCCTTACAGAGCAAAATCAGAACTCTTTGGCCTGAAATACAAAGCCACAGGTGTCTTTTCAGCATCTTCTCACCTTTTGTTCCTGCCTTCTCTCCCACACTCTACATTCTGGCTCTCATGAAATACATCCCACCATTTGTACCACTATTTTTTGCTCTTCTCTGCTGTTCCTTTTCCTGGGAGATGCTCGGCATCAAACCTTTACTCTCACTCTATTTGTTGCATTCTCCCTTCAAAATCCAATTAAAACTGTCAATACTGCATCTCTAGGGTCAAGTCATACCTCCAAGACAAATGAAGCTGTCCCCTCCCGGACCCCTGGCTTTCTTTGTACATCCCTGTGCTGACTCATGTATCACGCTTACCACAATTAGTTTATCCATCCATCTCCCTCACTAGTGTTCTGACCCCTCATTCATGAAAAACAAAGAGTCTCCATGTTTTAAAATCTGAGGATAAATAAAAGAATTCACCCCAGTTGAAGGAATTAAAATGACAAGGGCCAGGATATTAAGCTGACATTAACAGCATGCAAGAAAGATTACCACTTACTCGAAATTTACAGAAACAGTGAGGGAGAGAGAAGGAGATGTCTCAGGTGGCCCAGCATGACACTGCCTCAATTCTGCAGAGTGAATCTTTATACTTCCAGATTCTGCAGGGAGAGCAGTAAAAAGAGCAATGGACTAAAATTAAGGTGAATTAGGGATCTAGTCCACAGAGCATCACTGATAATTTTTATCTTCTTAAAAAAGTCATTTAATCTGCGATCCTCAGTTTTCTTTTTTGTGACATCGAGCTTTAGGCCTACCTCATGTTCCTGAAGGGCCCAGGGGAAAATAGTAGGGGTGGGCAATGATGCTAGGGCCTAACGTCATTTTCACATGAGCCTCAGATGGCTAAGGTGAGGAACAGCCTAGAGCTCCTCTCGGTTGAGATACCAAGTGAGCAGAGAAAGCTAAATGACTACTGCATCAACACCAGAAAGGAGGAAGCTGACTCACCTGGGTCCTCCTCCCAGGGCTGAGGCCCTTTCAGGGCTTGCTTCCCCTCTCAGGGCTGCCTTCTCTTCTCAGCGCTGCATTCTTTTTGCAAACTGTGGCCCAGGGAGCAACTTCTTTCCCAAATCGTGCTAGAGAGAGGATGCACATTTCACCTCTAGCCTGAGCCCTAGACCAAAAACCGTCGCTCATAAACTACGTGTTAATTCACCAAAAATTATTTGAATGAAAGAAAGACAGTTGATTAACATTCGCAATTTAGTTAAAATGGCACGTTGATCAGGAATTAAAGTCCCCACTGGCTTGTTTTACTGATACTACACTTTGGATGTCCACTGGGGTCTTGCGAACCGGGTGGGTTTTGCCACTCTTTCTAAGCTTTCGGCTATTTTTCAGAATGAGTAGGTCTACTTATTTTGTTTTCTTTCTTAAATTTCGAATTTATTGTCAGCCAGTATTCTGTTCTGTGTCGTATGTAACAGGTACAACTGGGAACAACGTATGACACAGGTCCCTGCAGTCCTGGAGCGCGGCGGGGCCATGGGAGGCTGGCTGACGTTCAACCTCTGATTCACCAGCGCCCCCGCCTGTCAGCCTCGGAGGAAAGCCAGCTGGTCCCCTCTGGATCCGCTTCATAATAGCTTCCTCCTGCTAGTTATCTCTCTCCTTTACCTCCCAGAGTTCCTTTCCTCCTTCTCCTTCCTTAGTCTCCATCTCTCCCATCCTGTCCCACTCTTCTCTTTGCTCTGTCCGTCCTTCAATGTCTTTCTCTTTTTATGAGTTTGCTTTTCCTATGTGAATATTGGAAACGTTTCTGCGCTCTTCGGAACAGCCACCAGAGGGGGCCCTATAATCCGGCCGTCCAGTCTCTGTGGCTCTACACGCCCTAAAACGTCTCTGCTTTCTAAGGCTCTAAGCACTCCACCGATCCTAAATTCCCATCTCTCCCCGCCCCAAGGGGCTACCCTGCTGCTTCTCTAAGCCTCACCCCCTCTTTTGCTCCCCAGCCTCCCACCAAGGACCCTTTGTTTTCGGCTTCGTAGAACACCCATCTCACAGGACCCAAGTCCCTGCCCGATGGTGTTCTCCCTCTCTCTGTTTCAGCCTGGGATCCTAGAGTCCCTGTTTCTGCCACTACGTGCCCCAACTCACCAAGAAAATGCCCTTGATGGCTGTCAAAACCCCAATCCGTGGGCTCTTCTCTTGGCGCTGGGTCCCCGCTCCACATCCTTCCCCTTTTGGTCGCTTGACCTGAACGCCTGCCCCTCCCCTCCCAGGGGAGATGGCTTGGGACCCCCCCCTAGGACTCACCTTGAACAGCTCTCCCTCCCTGCTCAGAACGCCCTCCCGCCAGATGTCACTCAAGACACCGAGCCCCAGCCCCCACTGCTACTCATCGCCGAGACGCTGCCCTGCCCCAGGTCACGCGGGGCTCATGGGAGGGCGGCTCTACACCTCCGCGCCGGCGCCATGGTTCGAGACCCTGCCACGCTCCTCTCCGCGCCTCTGGGCTCCGGAAGATCCCCATCTCGTGGGCTCCAGTCAGCTCTCAGGGTTTGCCCGACACCCCCTCGGATTCCGCCCCGAGATTTCTAAGCCGGCCAAGCTTTCCCAGCGGACTGCCCATTCGCATCGTGGTACTGGTCTCCCGCCCCGCGCAGCCACCAGCCAGCCGAAGACTGTGCCAGAGGCGTCCTTTTCTGGGCTGATGGCACGCGGTGGAAGAGACCCGAGGGGGAAGGGTTCGAGGTTCCAAGCTCTCGCTCTCCTCTCTCTCTTACCTCCCTCCCTCCCCCGACTCTCACCCCGCGCTCAGATTTCGGACGCCGCTTGACATTGCCCCCAGTTCCGGCCTCGTCTGCGTTGCTCCAAGGACCTCGTTTTCCCCTGCTTCTCGCTCTGCTCTTTCTACTCAAAACTCGTCAAGGACGCTCTATCCCGCTCTTCCCTGGAGTCCCAGCCCCGTCGTCGGGGTCCGAGGGTCCTCGCTCTCTTCCCCTAGAGGGATAGGGTTGTGGTTTGCATCCTTCGTCATTGATACACCGAGTGGGCACTCCTAAGTAGCCCCCCACGCCCAGCTAACAGCTTCTGGGGACCCCCAGGGCTCCCCCTTTCTGTCGCTTCTCAGGCGCTCTCATCGGCACCCAGAGAGCCTCGGTGCGTTAAGCCCGGTCCCCTGCAGCGTCCTCATTGGGCTCTTCTGGCTCCCTGGCCCTGGACATCACTGTCTGTCCCCAAACCTCGCTCGCTGACCCCATTGGAGAGGCGCCATTCTAAACTACTTTTACAATACCCCTTCCCCTAAGATGTCATTCTACTGCGCTGCACTTCCACCCAGTCCCATCCCAGGAGATCAATTTTCTCACCTGTAAAATAGTCTGCTAAAAACTCCTTCCTCAGAGGGAAGATTAAATGCAAGTAATTTGCATAGCGTTTACCACAGTGTCTGGTACCTGCTAAGTGTGAACTTCTCCCTCCAACACCAGGGGGCGCCCCCGGGCCCTCTGCCAGTTCTCTCCTAAGACAGCACCTCTTTTGGTCAATGCCTCCCTTAGCCTACGAAGTCCTAAATGCCCACGTGTAAGAACTCTTAATCCTCAGAGCCCACTCCAGGAAATATTTTTGTGCATCAATGAAAACAGGAGCACACCCCTCTGGTTCTCATTCTGAATCTGCTTCTGATTCTAAGAGGGTCTTGCCTCTTATTGTCTTTGGAGCTATTTTACAGCTGTCTAAAGTTTTAGATAACTGATCATAACGTAAATAATTCTTGTCTATTGACATGCCACAAAATTCTGTTGAGACAAACTTCTCCCCTAAATCATTTGCAAATACGTCAGTTTTTCAACCATTTGCAAATTCATTTCAGGATTCTTAATCTATAAACAGCTCTCCTTTTTGACTTCTTTACACCTCTTATAATATCTTCCTGGTTCCCTCAATGATGAGTTAAATAAAATAGTTGACATGTTTGCTTTGTCTGTAGTCATTATTTTACCTGTTTTAAATATACTCTTTAATAAAACCTGTGAGCCCATTACTATTAATTTTCTCTTTTTATGGAACATAAAACAGAGACTGTGATTCGATCTGAGAGGAAACCCTACTTGAGTGACCTTAAGGGAGACTCTCTCTAGGTGCTTTTTCACGTCCAAGCCTTCCTCTTAGCACGGCTGCCTCTAAAGGACCCCGCAATGATGCCGTGTGGGGCTGCTGCCCCGGCCACCGTGGGAAGGTGAGTGCCACCACAGGTGCTCTGTGTCCACCCAATCCCACAGAGCCTTCCCCATAACTTGCACCCCAAACTAACCTACTCCAAGGCGGCCCTGCATCCTGGATACTAGAAGAATCCTGCCTTTGTTCAACCTCAACCCCAGCAAACCCACTTCCAGCCCTCAAAAGACTGTATGGATCTGGGCGTCCAGAAGAGGGTGCCCTAGACTACTGTGAGCGGCCACCCGCCTGTTCCAAGGGCTCCTCTGTGTAGAAAGGGCCGTCTCCGTAGTTCTGGGTCCCCCTCCTCTCTCAGCTCCTGGGGACCAACTTCACCTCCTGCTGTCTTCTCTGTTCCAGCCCAGCGCTCCTTCCCTGATATCATCACATCCCTTCCTGTCTCCTTAAACCCCACCCCTTTTTCTTCTTGCTCCACTCCCAACTCCCGCTTTGAAACCAGGTCTGTTTGGCTCCTGATTCTTTGCTCTTTTCTAAAGAAGTCCAGGGGCCAGCCAGGTGGCATAGTGGTTAAGCTCATCTGCTCCACTTTGGTGGCCCCAGTCCACAGGCCGGATTCCAGGTGCAGACCTACACACAGCTCATCAAGCCATGCTGTGACAGTGTCCCACATACAGAATAGAGGAAGATTGGCACAGGTGTTAGCTCAGGAACAATCTTCCTCACCAAAAAAAAGTCTAGACCTGAGAGTGAGTTGAATTTATTTTGCCATGAAACAGAAGAATCACAACACCTTAAATTTGGGAGGATCTGTGCAAGAGCCCCATCTCAGAATCTCCTTTGGCGGTCATCCAAACTCTGAAGGCACAGGGTCAGTGAGGTCCCTCTCTCACACTCCCACGGCCTCAGGAAGAATGTGAGTAGTTAAGCTGATAATCATGTTAGAGGCTCTGCCTCACCCTGAGCCAAATGTGGACTCTAATTCTCACTGAACTGTCTCTGGTAAATCAATAAAACCACTAGTAAATGTAGAACAAAGATTTTCATCAGGTTAAAAAAACATGTATGTGTGAGGGGAAGTGAAACGCCCAAGGAGACAAGTCGATAAAACCATCTCCTTCATTCCTGGCCGGGTCGCTCCTTTGGATAACAATGATGCCGTTACCTTCAGCTCTGTGTCCCCATCATTGCCGGAATCCCATTTCAAGTGGAGTGAACAAATGTCACTGTCATTAATCTGAAGTGCGGGCCTTCAGCCTGCTGCTCCTTTCTCGGGTAATTAAAGAAACAGAAGATGAGGTGTGTGAGCCCAGACTGGCATCGTAGTAAATCCGAGTTACAGGAATCTCCTTGGGAGCAGTGTGCAAAGTACCTTTCTTTTCTCCTCACTACACCTTCCATTTCATTCCACCTCCAGCTCCTTCCCTTGAACAAGGCAGTTCCACATGGCCTAGTTTAAGGAGAATTCACCCCTTATCCTCCAGCATTGAGCTACTTGAGGATAATGCCTGCCAGATAGGGCCACCTTTGTGATAAGAGGAGGAACACTGGATGTGCTGTAGGACGGGCGTCTGCAGAGGGATCACACACGCATGCGCACACACACCCTCCTCGCTCATTTGTCGAAGCCCCAAATGCCTTAGGAGTGGGACACAACTCCCTCTCTTGCAGAATTATGAGACTTAGCATGCAAACACATTTGGGAGAGAAAATATACTCAGCAGGCAAGAGTGAGGCAGGGGAGACAAGCACACGGTACTAGCTGGGTGACTTTTAATATAGTCTCACCTCTGTTTAATTCTGGCTTGGCCTTAACCTCTCAGCGAATTAGTTTTATCATCCTGAAATGGAGGGGTCAGACTGTAGCAGGGATTGGCACATTTTAAGATTTTAGACTCTGCGGGCAGTACAGTCCTGTTGCAACGACTAGTCTCCACCTCGGGAGCACAAACAGCAGCCACAGACAGTATACAACCGACTGAGGGAGGCCGCGTTTGCAGGCTGTAGTCTGCCAGGCCCTGGACTAGACACTCTCTTAGCTCAGATTAACATTTATATCCTGGGGTTCAGATTAATTGAGGCCCAACAGACCTTGGTGCTTTCAGTTCTGAGAGCTCGGTCTTGCTCCTCCACTTCCTGCTCTGACCACCTCCGCACCCAGAGTCCCGCCACAGCTGGATCTTGCAATTCTTCTGCTAGGCTCTCCTGCCTCTTCCAACAGGAGGCAGGGGCACTGTTACTGATGCCACCACATGCTTACGTGATGCTATCAGCGAATGGAATTGGAAGCGACACACTGTATTCACCCTGGAATCAGCCCCACCCTGAACCCAGCCCTACCTTGCTCCTAACCTTGTCCAGGGCTGCTGGGACCATTTGCTACTGTGCCTTGGCCCCTCCATGTGGAAAGAGGGTCTGCCCTATAGTCCACAGCCTGAGCTCCGATTGCCAAAACCAGACCATCCCTCAGTACTGTGGCTGTTTATCTCCCATCCCTGAGCTGCCCCAGACAGGGCTTGGTTCTAGATCTTGCAGCCTTCTTCTCCTTCTCCTGTCCTGTGTAGATCACCAGACGTTGCTCAGCCAAATCTTAAGATGTATTAGTTATCAGGACAGAGATTCAGATACACGAGCAAAGACAGGGATTAATGTTAGAAAACTGGCGAGAAAGAACAGGTCTTCAGACCAGGTAAAAGCCCACGTATCAGAGTTATTGCACGAGGTCAGAATTGGATTGTCAAGTTGCATACCCCTGATAAGCTGCCCCATGTTAACTCCTATGGAGAGCATCAGTGAAGCACAGTGACACAGAAATGTAAGGGTTAAAACCAGGAAGGAATTCTCAAGCTTGACTCTTTCACATGGGCTTATGGCGCCCTCTTGTGCTTAATTCTGAGAAATGCAGGCTTCCTATTTTCAGAGATGTTTTGCATTCCCATTTTTTAAAAATCATTTGGTGTGATTCATTCCCCATAAAAATTGTGAAGGCAGAAAAAATGGACAATAGCACATCTCAGTCCCAGAACAGTCTCAAATATACACATCATTTCATTTTATTTTCAAAATGTCCATTTGAAGAAGGAGGCTACACAAGTATTGACCCCATTGGAAATAGAGGATGCAAATGGCCTTGTCTGAGATCGGTCGCAAAGCTAACGGGTGACAGAGTAACCAATGACGTCCTCCAGGCTCCTGGCTGCACTGGGCCTCATACGCTTCTCTGATTATTTCACAGGAGTTTTCAAGTTGAGCACAAACATCCACAGTTTCCTTCTCTCCCATGGTCAGGGCATCATTGAAGCAGGCCGGGGTCAGTGTCTCCTGGAGCGTGTGTGGGGTACAAAGTGAGAAGCTTGTGTCAGAAGCAAGGCTGAGCCAGAAAGATGTAGCCAAGTGGATTTCTGCATCCTTGTGCCCTTACCTTTCCCACGTGTGCTGGGGAGCTGGGCAGCAGTGTTCTCCATGGGCAGAGCAGGACGGGGCCAGCATTTCTGTTCTGTGCAACTGAAGGGCCAGGAATCTGGAGCAGGGACACTACCACTGAAAGTTGAGTAGCCTGCAACCCATGGGACCTTCTCCCCAGGCCTTGTCCCCATGCTCCCTATGTTCCAGCCTCACTGCTTCTCCACCACAACCGCATGTGTGTGTCCATACTTCTGCAGCTTTTCTCACACTGTTTATGCTGCCTGTTAGTTTCCCCTGCTCCAGCCTTCAAAATCCTACTCATCCTTCAAGGCCAAGTTCAAATGTCATATCTTCCTTCTGGCTTTCTGTGATCTCCTCTTCCTCACCCATTGCCCCCTTCCCTTCATACACACACCTCTCCTCTCTGCACTCAAAGCTGTTTGTGCACCTGCTTACAAAACGTGCATTATTCCATAATTATTTGTCTCTCCCATAGTCTGTGAGCATTTTGAGGGCAGAGACCAATCACTCATTCTATTTAGAGTTGATAGAAACTCACAAGGAACCGTAGTAGAAAAATGCACGAGCTTTGGGCTAGACAGATCTTGCCCGACCCCCTGGGCTAGTCATTTACACTTTGTATGATCAAGTCTCATGACTGCAAAATGTGGCAACAACACCTTTAGGGAAGTGTTAGGAAAATTAAGTGAAATAATATACACAAAGCCCTTGTACACAGAAAGCAATAGCTTTAATACCATCCAGTTCAATCTCTGTTATAACAATAAGGAAATAACTCTAGAGAGGGAAGGGACTTGCCCAAAGTCACATAGAACTCTAGGACCTGAATGCAGAGCAGCTGATTCCCAGGGCTGAATTTTTCAACCAACTCAAGTCCTGTTCATGCTATTCCGATCCCCAAAACAAATAAAATTGGTACCAACACACCCTGCATATGGTTACACCTTGCCTTAATCTGTTCAGGCTGCTGTGAGAAAGTGCCACAGACTGAGTAGCTTAAGGACAACAAAAATTTATGTCTCATAGTTCTGGAGACTGGAAGTCCAACATCAAAGCATCAGCATGGTCTCTTTCTGGTGAAGTCTCTCTTCCTGGTTGGTAGCCGGCACTGCTTGCTATGTCCTCACATGGTGCAAGAGGCAAGGGGTCTCTCTTGAGTCTCTCTCGCTCTTTTTTTTTAGTAGGAATATTGGCCCTGAGCTAACATCTGTTGCCTATCTTCGTCTACTTTATTTGGGATGCTGCCACAGTGCGGCTTGACAAGCGGTGCTAGGTCTGCACCCGGGATCCGAAGCGGCAAACCCCAGGTCACACAAGCAGAGCACGCGAACTTAACCACTACGCCACTGGGCCTGTCCCTGGAGGCTCTTTTCTAAGGCACTAATACCATTCATGATGTTCCACCCTCATGAAATAAGCATCTCCTGAAGGCCTTACCTACCAATATCATCACAGCCCGTATTAGGAATTCAGTCTTCAAATTTAGGGGGAACGCAAATATTCAGACTATAGCATCTAGAGTGTATCTCTGCCTATTGTCACTTCCCTCTTTCAAGTAAACTCAAGTTCTCCAAAAACAGAGACAGGCTGTTTCCTTCCCTCCCCTGTCCATGGCAAGGCCTAACACAAGAAGGGGCACGTGGTAGGAATTGAAACATACTTGCAAAACCTCAAGTGATCCCAAGCTTCCTCAGTCTTCCTCAGCTTCAGTATCCATGTCAGCATCCTGTCCTGGACCAATCCTAAATTCCACATGCTGCTCAAATCCCCCACCTCCTCCTCATTCCTACTGGCACTGAGTTCATGCTTGTTCACTTTCCTCCTGTACCCATCTGGTCCCCTGAGGGTGACAATGGGGCAGTACAGACACATGGGGTGGATTCCAAGGACAGGGCAGGACTGGGGAGCTACAATCCTAAGTGGCCGGCTGTTGGAAGCCACTTTCTAACGCCAGGTCTGAGGGAGAAGAACATGGGTGAAAAAGAAATGCGAAGTCGATTGGGTTAGAGACCAACTTGACACAGAAGAAAGAAGAAAGTGAGCGGCAGAAAATTCTAAAACTGAGTCTGGGGAGACAGAGGCACATTTATTTATATATTTTGGGGGAAGTCCTCATAACAAATGAGTGGCGGCCTGAGGGGAGCATAGAAACGTTTCGTTTCTGTCCTAAACCTTGCCAGCAGCCTCCAAGCATGACCCAGTCCCTAGGAACGCTGTCCAAATGAAAGACCTCCCCCTTCCCTTGATATCAGATCAGAAATGACTCCAGGTCCACCCTCCTTCCTATCACTTCAAGTCATTTCTGAGTAACGGCTCAGGGGCTGCCCCTTGCTGGCTGTGCGGCTACATGGTCTCCTTCCAAGCCATCTTCTCAGTGTTTCTGGCTTCTGAGCTAGGACTTTTCCCAGAGAAAGCTGCCCCTCAGCCACCTCTTTGGACACTGAGCTCAACTGCATAGAAGCAACAAAGTTGTTCCCTAAACCCAGGCCTGACCCTGCAGCCAGGATTCCATCCATGGTCCAGGCTCAGAGCATGGGCCTCTGCATGCCTAAGACTAAACCCCTGTGTATTGCAATTTCTAGGACTTTCCACTGTTCTAGTCCCCAAAGCAAAGGCAGGAAAGTGGTGACCTGGGGCAGCATTCCCAGCTAGGTACGGCCTCCCTGCTCAGAAGCTCAGTGCACATCTCCCAGAAGTAGATGTGGCAGGGCCTCACCGCCTCACCCAGCAGCCAGACAAGTGAGATCTCCTCACTGCTGTGAGTGCCTGATCTGCTGTTGCTCAGTCTCTCTGGGCCTGGCTTCCTCTGACCCAAGATGACTAAGACTGTGAGCTAACTAAAACTGAGGTCCAGCCAACCTTTCCTTCAGCTCTTTACGCTTCTTTGTATTTTCCGATTATTTTTAATGCATACTACTTATTGCTTCTGTAATCAAGGAAAAAGCAATCAGAGTCAATAGGAAGAGCAAGATTCTTTTCAAAGACCACCAAAAAAAAATCAGAAAAAGTTCCTGATTTTCTCAGAACATATGCCCAGAATATTTTGTAGGGTTTGTTCTCAGAGTAGTTCAAAGGTAATAGGGATTCAGAACTTAAATGACAGCGCTCTGGTGTGGCAGCCCCTGAAATCCACTGAGGAGGGCACAGGAGGTCACCAGACAGCAAAGGACTGGAGCTGGAGGCCAGTCATCACACTAGCATCTTGTCCGATTTGAGAGGTCATAACTAAAACAGCAGAAATATTGCTCACCTAGATGCCTTGTTTGAAGCCTGACCTTTGAAGAATGCCGAGGAGATGAAGACATATTTTGCAACAGTAACAACAGCAAGCATGTATTGAAGGCTTATTGTGAACCAGGCACTCTGTTAAAATATTATCTTATTGAAGATAACGTTGAGCCTTTGAGGTAGGTATAATTTCCTTTAGCTACTAAAAGACAGAGCCACTATGCAAACATCAGTCTGACAGATTGCAAAGCTCATGCTTTTAAACTATATGCTATATTGTCTCTCATATAAGCAGCAGGTAAATAAGAAAGGGCTAAGCCATCACGAAACCCAAATACATGCACGCACATAGACTCACATACTCACTAGATCACTAGATGAATCCATGATAGATAGATGAGAGTTAGATAGATAGATACATACATACATACATAGATGATCGTTACCTATGCTTTAGGTCTCGCCAAATCCTCACCTACTATTAAAATAACCATTCTAGTGGGGCTTCAATTTTAGCAATTCATGTTAAGATATTAATTACAAAGATAGTCCCCTTCAAGAAGAACTTTCAATTTGACATCTGATGAAACCACACTGGCAGGATGGCAGGGCTACTGGTCTGCTGTCAGGTAGGGCTGGGGGACGCACACTTTTCTGGACTTCAGTGTTCCTAGAGACAGGGACAGGCAAAAGTTTCAGGATCCTAAAATAAATCTCCAAATTGCAGATCCTTCCTCCACACCGTACTTTGAACCCCTTTATCATCAAAGTTTTCCAATACAGAAGACTCCTCTTTCTAGAGTTGAGTTTCACAGGAAACCCTATTCGTGGAGAACTCTCTATTTTTCATTTTGAAATACTGTTATCCATTGGACTGAGGCAATAATTTTCCTGTCCTCAAATTTAAAAAACCAACTGCCCATTTGATTACAAGTAAGTATTTATCTCTTTACAAATACCAATGAAGCCATGAAGATGAGCTTTGCCTTTTTGTCTCTCATTTTTGCTTTGTCTTCACTAAAGGAAACACATTATGAAAACATATAATTTTCCCACTTTGCTCCTCATGCTTAATTGATTTCCAGCATGAAAAGAATATTAGCCAAGAAAAGGAAACCTCGAACCTCATGAGTATCCTCTTAATAACCACTTAATCTTCAGTTGTGTTCACATATGCTAATTATAAACATCTTTAATTGTGCATGTTGCCCACCGCAGTTGAGTGCAATTCAATTTCTTGGACTTTGACATGATGTTCTCCTCCTGCATCACCAGCCAACGAGCTGTCAGCAGTTGAGCCTTTTTACTTTCTGCTCAGACCAGCAGTTCGAGCCTAGTAAATGAGTATCCTTCAAAGAGGAGTGTGTCCTGGATGGAGGAGCCCCTGCCAGAACACGGGATAGGAACACTTGCAGCAATAGCTTGACATTAATTAATAAATCACTGGACTTAATTAATTCAATTGCCATGTGCAAGGAACTGGGTGTAGTTCTGGAGACTCAAAGGTACATTAAAGTACAGTTCCTGCCCTTAGAGACAATTTCCATTAGAAAAAGAGACACTTTCTAAGTTATTAAGGTAAACTTTGTGAAGAGCTGTGATGCTGGCTCAAGTGAGTGATGGTGGAGAGCAGAGAATGCTTCAGTCATAACAGGGGAAAGGGGAGAGGGAGCTCTAAGACAAAGGAATGGTCTGATCAGAATCTCAGAAGTGTAAACTTGTTTGGGGGTATTTGGGAGGCGTCCGCATCCCTGTGGGGCTGTTGAGAGGGCTATGCCAGGGAGAGTCACCCCAAAGGGAGGGTGAGATCAGAGTACAGAGGACCAACCGGGTTTTCATAAGGCCTCTGGATTTCAACAGTTAGGCAGTTACTGAAGATGAGAAGTGATCTTAGCTGCAATTGAATGAGATCACACTCCTATTCACAGATGCTTTGGACTGGCCAGAGGCTCAGTTGTGTAAGTAATGTTTTTCACTGAAGTCTCAAGGCTCTTATTCATCCATTTCATGCCACTTCTCAGACCCGGCACACTGCCTCCTTGCAGGAATCCAGCTGGAGCTCCTTTCAGAATAGGTAGGCTCTCAGCAGATCTTGGCTCATCACTTCCAAAACACGAACAGAAAACAGCTCATGGCCTCCTTACCTTCTCCTTTTATGGCATGCTTTCATTTCTGAAAATGAAATGGAAGTAAGCAAAGTGTGTGCAGCAGCTTCCTGTATGTGTGAAATTAGAGAGCCTCAGGCCACCCTCCTTTCCAGGGGAAAGTCGGGGCGAAGCTAGAACTGCTGCTGTCCTGGAGCTGGGACTGGCCATCACTGCCACAGTGGAGGAAGGGGACAGATGCAATAGACAGAGTGCAAAAGGAGGCCCAAGTGAGGAGAGACAAGGGACCTCAGAGAAGGAAAGGGGGCAGAAAAGAAGGCCTTGGAACACAATAATCAATTTATGAACACCGTTCTGCTTTGCAACCTATTCCAGTGCCATTCCGTGAACTACAGCTCAGAAGTAGGAAATCAGATAGCTTTCTTTGTCAACCTTCTCATCTTACTCTTGATCCTTCATTGCCAATGATGGCAAAAAGAAAAAATAAAAGGGAAGCTTAAACTTCTGAAAGATATTACATTTATTTCTAGCTTAAAAGTTATTTAATAGGTAAATAGCTAATCAAGTTGTAATGGTGTAAAAATGCATTTGGTCTTAAAGAACATTCATTTCTATTATTGAATTTTTGTAAGATAGTCTTCTTTTATAATAGAAATATTTTAAGTAAGTTAAGTATAGATAAGTGGTTGGTAAGTGGAAAATGTATGTGCTAAACATAGATGGGAAGAGATCAAAGGAGCAAAAGATACCTAATAGTCATGAGGCACCTGGGTACTAAAGGATTGTTGTATATTGAATATGCATGAGATTTATGAGGTACTAAATATACAAAGGCACTAAATATGTATTAGCACTTAATATACATGAGGTTTTAATTCAGCTGCCCATTGGAGACTCCTATCCTGGCTCTATGTGTCCTCTGCCCAAGAAACATAAATAAAACAAATTAGCCAACTGTTCATCTGGCTAATTGGCAAGCTGCAGCTGTTAACCAGGTGTACTTACCCCTGAGTCTTTTGGGTAGAGCAAGTCTGTGTCATTGGCCCAGGGCAATTTTGGTCTGCGGGCCTCTTGCTTGAATGTCAGCTCTGGTCCTTGTAACCACATCGTCAGTGGGAGAAGCTGAAGTTGTAGAAAGAGACAGGACATGTAGACATGGTGAATCTCAGGATTCAGGTAGCATGGTCCTTCCATTCCACCTGCAGCCTCTCCAAAGTGTATTAACTTACCCCCTTCTTTCTCCTTGCTTGTTCCTCATTGTGAGTTTCAATTGGCTTAATGAAGAATATGATTCAAGAATTTAAATTTGGTCTGTGAGTCTTTCTGTTCCATGGCCTCTGAGATAGCCTAGCAGTGTGTCTGAGGCTACTGCAACATCAAGCTAACTTCCCACTCAGTACAAGTCAAAGTTTAAACTAACTATGCTTTTTCTACTGTCTCAAGAAGTCACTTTTTATCTTCCTCCTCAGGATAATCTCTAGGTTCAGGCAAAGATTCAGCAGCTCCATGGCCGCAGAGGCAGAGCTGCTTGTCCACACGCTGCCTTTAGATCTGCTCTGCCCACCTTCTCTGGACATTGAATGTCCTCCTGGTGACTGAAGAGGTGTGGCTGCACAGCTTACCTTCTTTGGAGTTAACTTGGTTCCTCCTGATGGTGACCATGTTCTGGATTGGCCACTTGCCTCTAGTTGTCAGGTTGTCACATGCTGCAGCGTCCTCATCCTGACCCCAGGCCTCCTCCAGTCCATCTGGGCCTCTCACACATCCTGCTCCTCTACAGACACACGGAGAAGCACCCAGTGGGATCCCTGTATGCCAACACAGGCTCAGGACATCAGGAGGACCACACGAGCTTCATCCAGCTGGACACCTCCCTCTTAGCGGGATGCGGAACTGCTCCTGTACCATGCAGAGCATGGTAGGAGAGACAGCACCAGGCTGAATATTTTTATATTACTTCTCATCTCCCTGGGTTTTCCATCTGAGATTTTATCATCTGATCCTTAGAAACAGCCCAGGCCGAGGCCTCGGAGAATGGGCTGCTGCATTCATTCTCAAGGCTCAGACATCATAGTAACTTAGTCTCCACCTGAAGATTCGGTCCCCTTTTCAATTTTGGAGACTCTGCCATTGATGTTGTCTCCCTATACTATTAGAATAAAACTCATCACTAAGACTTCCAAGCTTTACTCTTAAAATTTTAAATTTAGAAAATTCTTTTCTCTTTCAATTAATCTTGAACTTTAAAACTATTGAACTGTCGGGGCTGGCCCCGTGGCCGAGTGGTTAAGTTCGCGCGCTCCGCTGCAGGCGGCCCAGTGTTTCGTCGGTTCGAATCCTGGGCGCGGACATGGCACTGCTCGTCAGACCACGCTGAGGCAGCGTCCCACATGCCACAACTAGAGGAACCCACAACGAAGAATACACAACTATGTACCAGGGGGCTTTGGGGAGAAAAAGGAAAAAATAAAAAAAAAATCTTTAAAAAAAAAAAAAACAAAAAAAAAACTATTGAACTGTCATGGAGGTTGAGCCTCAATATGGAGCACCGATCCCTTTAGTTCTATGCTGGATCCGTCTTCCCCATTGACCAGGGTATGCTACTAATAACCCGACTAGACACCTAAACAGAATAAAGGATGATCAGGAATGAAAACACATTGTTTTAAAATCCCAGTAATATTAGCCGTGTTTTAAAGGCATGCGTTATGTTAGCATTTCAAACGCAACACAACTTAGGTCAATTCATCTAACAAATATTCCTGGAGGACTGACTATGTTCCAGGAAATGTGCTAAATACGCAGTAATGAATCAGATGGTCATGGTTCCGACCCTCATGGAGCTTCCATTCTAGTAGGAGAGATTGAGCACAACTAAGTAAACATATAACTAAGGATTGTGAGAGAGAAGCAAAACTGTTTAATCAATAACCTCCGAGGTTCATTCCTGATACCCTGGCAAGGAATTAACTGAGGGAAAGGTCTCTTCCAAGCAATAAGAGGGACTGCTCTCAAATTCCTCTGATAACTCCCCAGGCAGGGACCCCTGGGCAGCTGGGGTTTCCTAGCATCTACCTAAGAACTCACATCTCAGCTCAGACTGCCTAGTGCCAGCTCCACATTGTAAAGTCACCCTCACGTCCAGAAAATAAAAAGGGGAAATAAGAGGAGGGGGCTTCCACGGGGGCTGAGAGAACAAAGGACCCTGAACCTGCTGGCCACCTACCTTTGAACGCCAGCCTGCACCAAGTGATGTCACTTGTATCAGTGGAGCCTTTTACACAACCGCTTTGAGACAAAGAAATAAGGAAATGTGATAGAGAGAGAGTGACTAGGGGCAGAGACTATGTGTGCAATAGAAGAGAAGTCCAAGTGGGCTTCTTGGGGTAAGCCACATTTAAGTGGAGATGTAAAGGGCTAGCAGGAGCAAGGTGTGCAATGAGCAAGGGGAGAGCATGCCAGCCCAAGGGAAGAGCAAGTGGCAAAGCCCAGAGGTGGGAACAAACTTGGCCTTCTTAGGATCCAGGGCTGGGAGATGATCAGGAGCCAGCCCTGGCGGTCCAGCAGTTAAGATTTGGTGCTCTCATCTCCACAGCCAGGGCTTCATTTCCTAGTCAAGGAACCACACCACCCACCTGTGAGTTGTCATACTGTGGCAGTTGCTGTGATGCTGAAAGTTATCCCACTGGTATCTCAAATGAGGTTTCCGCAGAGCTTCCAGACTCAAACAGACTAGGAGGAAGGAGCTGGCACCCACTTCAGGAAAAACTGGCCGTGAAAACCCCATGAATAGTAGCGGAGCATTGTCTGATATAGAGCTGGAAGATGAGAGGATGGCACCAAAAGACCAGGCAGGGTTCTGCTCTGCTGGACATAGGGTGGCTAGGAGTCACCAAAAGATGATCAGGGGTAAGTTGATATAAGGTGAGGTTGGAAGCTCACGTTAGGAGCAAACTAAATCAGGCAGGTAGTTTTTTTCTTTTTTCTTTTTCTTTGTCTTTTCTTCCCCAACTGAAACCAGAAGCCGTAGAAACGAGGTAGGCAAAGTGGGCTGATCTGATTTAATTCTTTCAGAGGTCATCTAAGCTTCTGTGTAAAGAATGGAGGGAGTATGAGTAGAAGCCAAAATACCTAATTGGTGGTTGCAGTCTAGGTTTGAGGGGAGGTTGGCCTGGCCAGGATAATAGCATTGGAGATGGGAGAATAATACGCTGCTGCGTCTACATCCTTGTGGGAGGTGAAGCTGACATGGGTGGAAATTAGGGGCATCAAGGAGCCCTCTCAGGTCTTTGCTTGGGCAACTAGGTGAATGACGATGTCACTGAGGGAGATGAGGGAGATGGTGGGAGAGACAAATTTGAAAGCACTGGGGTAATGGGGGATCAAGACATTTTGGGGATGACCTTTGGATATCCGTGTGCCAGAGAGACATTGTGTGAGGGAGTCTTTCCCAGCTGGGTCCCCTATGGGCCCCCGCAAGTGGGCAACAGCCCACTCTCTCTGGGCATTGAGGGCCTCTTCCTACCACTCTGCTCCTTACGTCCTCTGAGGGTATGTCAGTTGGCAAATTGCACAGATGGCATCTCCTCCCATGACTTCCCCTGAGTGTGGCTACCACTTCCTGATTATCTCAGACATTTTTTCTTTGTCTGCCTAAGAGTGTTCCATCATCCGGCTGCCAGCCTGGCAGGTAGGGAGGCACTGTGTCTTCAGGCCTTCACCCAAAAGCAAAGGCAAATGGCAGCAATCCAAACTGAAAACCATTCCTCACCATCTGGAAGCTGGTCTCCTGCCATCCAGGGGTCAGGGGACTGGAGACTGGGGGCTGCTGGCCCACTGCCCTGCCTTTCCTGGCACTGCCCAGGGCAAACTGCCAGCAGAGGATTGAGTGTACATTTCAAATCTAGGGCGGTATTCCTTGTTTCCTTCCCAGATCTGGGAAAGGGGGCGATTCTGTGATGGAAAGTGATAAAGAATTGCTACACACCCTGTATTTATTAGGTTCCTCCTGCTCAGTTCCCTCAGAAGGCTCTCCCCTCCCTTCACGTTACCGCTTTTTACACTTACGATCTCAGTGACCCAAGGGGGCCACTCATCTGTATCAGGAAATGTTTTGCTAGTTACTCTTTGATTATTTCCGAGGTGAATGCTTTCAGTTATTTAAGTATATTTACTGAGTGTCAGTGGGTTCAAGGCAAACTGTCCATGCTAATGACATGGCACTAAACTGGACAGGCCAGGCCCTGCTCTCTTGAGGTCACTCTCTTGTATGGGTCAGGCAATAGGGAAACCAGCAAGCAACCAGAAAACAAAGGTAATCCCAGATAATGAGGAGTGCTATTAAGAAAATAAGGCAACAAAATGTAGTAGATGGGGTGGGGTAGGGGGCAAATTATTTAGGGGGGAGGGGGCTGAGGAGGTAAGATTTGCAGTGAGAAGGAATTAACAAGCACAACTCTGAGCAAAGGGTGTTCCAAGTGATGGATCAGCAAGGACAAAACTCCTCAGATGAGGTTAAATTTGGCACAATGCTTAACGTGGCGGCACCCTGCTCAGACGTGGAGACTGCAGCCTGAGGTCTTGACTGTGCCTGAGGTCTTGACTGTGCCTGGCCTGAGCACACCCTAAAGCAGAAATCACATCTCATGTATTTGCCATTTTCCCCGCAGGACTTACCATGAGATTAGGCCAACAGGAAGCATAAAAGACACAGCTGGGATGGAATTGGAGACGACTGAGTTGGGGCCAAATAGCAAGTTACACAAGTTTCCCTTTCTTGCCTCACAGATTGTATTTCAGATTCACCAGACAGCTTGCTGCCCCCTGTACACACCTGCTGTGCTTTTGGTGTCCCTGCTCGGAAAATCTCCCCTCCCCCCTCTTCTTTGGATGGCTAGCTCCTCCTCAACCTTTAAGGCTTTGCTCAAAGTCATCGCCTCCAGAAGGTGCCAGTAGCACTTTTCCTTGATCGTGACAACCAAAAATGTTTCCAGACATTGCCAAATGTCTGCAAGGAGGCGTGGGGTTCACCATCAGTTTATAATCCCTGCTCTATTCCTCTCCGTACCCCCGATCTATCTTCCTCTCCCATTAGGGAGAGAGGGAAGACAAGAAGAAGCCAAATGCGAGGAAACACGGGAGCCCACATCAAGACTTGTTGCATTATTACAAAGTAGTTCTGGGCTAAACCCACCTTAAGTTAACACAGCCTGAAACATTTCAGGTGCACAAAAGGCATAATTAATAAAAAGTCAGAGAAAGAGGGAGACCCGGAGACCCATTTAGGGACTAAGTCTCTATCTTTGTCCCATCACTCCAGCAACACTGTTACACTCCAGGTTGGTGAGGTCAGGACTACACTGAAAAAATATTATTCCTTTTTAATTACTATTGATTACTATCTACTATTGTTTGCATGTCAGTTGGTTGGTGCAATGTCCTTAAAAATAATTAGACTTTGCCGCCTGGGCCTGATAACATTTTTGTCTTTATAGCTTCTCACCAAACCATGTTCTGGCAGATGTTTTTTACCCACACCCAGAGAATTGGGGCCATCACGCCCAGAAGCAGCCGTAAATGTGTATCTAGAGGAAACAGAGGTTGAGAGGCTGGGATCAGGACCTCAGGTGCAGATAAGGGCCCCAGGGCTTTGTCCCTGACGGTTGGTTTGGGTAAGGAAGGACATTTAATCTGAGCCTGGCAGCTATCACAGGAATAAAGGATGTGTTAATAGGCTGAGCTGTTCAATTCCTCCTCCAGATTCCCTGGAGAATAAGTGGGTGTTCAGCCAAAGGTCCCTGGGTCTTCAGAAGAGTGCCCTCTCCAGGCCTCTTGACAAAACATCACAGACCTGTCAACACCGGGATGCTAGCAGGCTTTTCTCTGGGTCCCCAGTCTGGTTTTCGCCTGCTCATTCCACATCTAGGCCTCCCACTCCTCCTTAAAAGACTTTAAGTTTATTCACCCTTTCCCTTACCTTTCTGGCCCTCAAAACTCACTTGCAAGAAGAGTTCGGAGATGCTCATTCTTAAGGAATTCAGAGCTGCTAATGGCTTAATATACCGTCCTTCTCAAATGAGCTCACAAATTACTCTCCCACGGTAGAACTTATCAACTGGGGAGAGGAAGACAAATTTTCTTTTCTTGTCATTTTATTTTCAAAGATTGGCCCTGAACTAGCATCTGTTGCCAATCTTCCTCTTTTTTTTTTCCTTCTCCCCAAAGCCCCCCAGTACATAGTTGTATATTCTAGTCATAGGTCCTTCTAGTTATGCTATGTGGGATGCCACCTCAGCATGGCTTGATGAGCGGTGCTAGGTCCGCGCCCAGGATCCAAACACGTGAAACCCTGGGCTTCTGAAGCACAAACTTAACCACTCGGCCAGAGGACTGGCCCGAGTTTTCTTTTCATTTTTTTGAACATCTACGCGATATTGACAGTGTTTCATCTCTTTGAAAGGCCCTGCTATTCCATGATTAGAGCTGGGCCATTCCATACTGTAGCCACTAGTGACAGGTGCCTGTTGAGTAACTGCAAGGTAGCTAGTCTGAATTGAGATGTGCATACAAACTGAGTTTTAAAAACTTAGTGTGAAAAGTTATAAAATATCTCAATAATTTTTATATTGACTACATGTTGGAACGATATTTTGGATCTATTAGGTTAAATAAATTATATTATAAAAATTTCACCTGTCTCCTTTTACTTTTTTATGTCATTACTAGAAAATTTAAAGTTACATATGGGGTTTGCATTTTATTTCTATTGGACAGTGCTGATATAGAGATCTCTGCCTTGTCAAAGTACTTTTATAGTCATTTAACCTGTAAGGAATTGATTATTATTCCATTTTATAAAAAAATTGTTACTTAGGTTAGCAATTTGCTCTTGATCTCACAGCTAGCAGCAAAAATAGATCCTGGATCTGTAAACTACAAAACTTACCCTCTCCGTAAAACTCTAAGGACAATATCATCTCTTTTGATAAAACACTGGACTTAGATTGCAGACAGGCAAAATTCGACACAAAGCTCTTTATTCTAAAACTTTATATTCCCCTTAGGCAATTTTTCACTCTTTAAGTTGGAACAGCAAAGACAGATGGAAGAATAAGGAAATCTCATAGCTCTGGGAGCCCAGAGGTGTTCTTCATGTCTGGTAAATGGTACTGTGGGACAATAAAAAACAAAAAGCATTGGTAAAGAACACTCTGTGGTAAAAAATAAAAAGAAAGAGAAAGAAAATTTAAGTCTCTTTTTCAGGGAAAATAAATTAACTGAACTGACCACCTGGTTATATTGCCTCAAACTCTCCCCTTCCCAGCTTGGCAAGATTAATTACTCACATCTTGCATTTGGCTATTACAGGCTCTGAGCAGAGACGTGCTTTGCCTCCCTTCCCCAGAACACCTGCCACAACCTCCTTGCATCAACAGTGATGAAGAGAAGTTTAGGCTGTTTCCATCCCATCCCAAAAGTCATCCTCAGGTGTCCTGCATCCCTGGCCGGAACCCATGATGTCCTGTCCTATTGTACTGGGTGAGCCCACAGGGTGGGACAGCAAAAGGCTAGGGCTGGGATCAAAACACTTAGCTCAAAAGAGTGAGTTCCTCATCACTGGAGGTACTTAGACTTTAGATAGAATTGATTTGGATGAAACTCAGGATATCTTACAACTCTATCAGTAATTCTATGGCAAAGAAATTCCACAGAGAAAGAAACAGTTTAGAACTTCTAGTTGGTGCCCCACCAATTCCACACTCCCTCTGCCTTACTGTTGAGATGACCACCTTGACTGCTGTTAAGGTGTCTCTTCCTGGTTCCAAGATAATTAAGTCTCAAAGGCTAAAGATAAATGAAGCGACTCAGGCTGATAAACAAGCGGCCCTGATAATGGAGCTCAATGGAGAGAGCTGTGCCAGGAAATATCTAGGTGCTGAATGCAATTTCAGAGGTCAATAAATATGCCGAGTGAATGCAGCCTGAAGCTGAACACACACTGATAGCAGGGTGAGAAACCTGATTGTTTTCCCACCTCCCTTGCTAAAAGAGTTTAACAGTCTATCTTGAAGTTACCACTGTATTTCTACATTTCCACTGGGGGCTAACATCTTTTTCTTTTCCTTATGTTTCTTTCTTTCATGTTTTTTAATAACTGAAGGTTTTCTTTGCAGTGTGACAGGAGCAATAAATCATACAACCTTCATGTTTACTTACATTATTTTACTTGTCACAGACAGTTGAGTGGCAAGAATTTCCAGGGACCAAGGAGTTATCTGGATGTCAGTGTCTCCCTCTCTTTGCCATCCTCTGTGCCCAGGCCTGTGTTTGGCACTGTGGCACATTAAAAAGGCAAAGACACAATCCCTTGCTTGGAAGAGTCTTGACGTAGTTGGAGAGACATGGACAGGTGGATTTATGAACAGCATGGCATAAATGTGGGAAAGGAGGGCTGTAAACACAGCTTCCCGCTGCTGCTGCCTCCCATGCCTTCTCTCTAACCCTCAGGCTCTGGCCATTTCACTGCTGTAGTCTGGCTCTCTCCTCCAGTCCCCACGCCAACCGATTCGGGGATCATCTTAAACAAATGACTCCACTGTGAAACTCTCAACCTGACTTTGTTCCTAACTTTGGGTCTCACATTTCCTCTCGGAATTCCTGCCAAAAACTTAAACTAACATATAAAATCAAAATCATCTCCACTTCCCATAATCAAAATTGTCCTCCAGGTGTGTATATTACTGTTAGCTAGACTCTCACAGGCTTCATATCTCACCAGATATATGCACTCAGAGGTCATGTATCCCCTCTGAGACTCAGTTTCCTCACATGTAAATTTGAATTACTAATATCCTCTGACCCTATCTCTCCTTTGATCCATATACTACCGAACCTATGGAAAAATAGCAAAATGATGAAATCAAGTGCAAATATCAAGCATCACCAATATTATTGTGATGGTAGTTTGGGCACACAGTTTCTCTTGTGCATATAGCATTTTCACCCCCTAACTGGTCTCCCCATCTTTAACAACGCTGTCACATTTTAACTCCTATTCATATCACTCCTCTACCAAGGTAAGCACAGAAAATCTATTCAGGATTCTTGGTTTCAGCTTTACCCCTCAAATATCAGACTGAGCCTATGCTGTGCCTGAATCCTAGGTTCTGATTCTGATGTGTTCCAACATCTATCTGGAAATTCTCCTGCCAACCAGAATCTTATTTGTTTGTAGGCAGCTGAGGAGTCTTTAAGGAGAGAACTTACCAAGAAAAGAGGATCAGGTAGGCAAATCTGACTGTCTCAACCCCTGAGTCTTGAGAGAAGTGATTCTGAATGCAGTGTCATGACCATCACACAAAACTGCCCCAGGCCCATCACCCAGATCTAAGTCTGCTGCTCAGGAGAGAGAGATGGCTGTCTAGCCAGAAACAGCTGCTCCAGTAAAAATGCACTGGAACAGCGGGGCTCAGGCGTGAGAGATCCCAAAGCAGTAGGGGCCTTGGCACTGCTTTGGAAATCCTCCAGAAATTGGGAAGATCCATCTCCCCCTTCTCTACCCCAAACACCCTTTTTCGTAGACCACAGTCGGAAACCAGAGGGCTCTCATGTAAGCATTGGTGACATTACCCATCTGCAAACTACATACCAGTGGTGGTGTGTGGTGGGAACCTTCAGTGGAGACCCTACTGGGAATTGGAATTGCAATTCAGAAGACCTGCCTACAAGCACCTTTGTGGTAACACCATGAACTTGAGGAAACTCTTGAAATGGCACTAAAGGGTAGAGATTTTACAGAAGGTCCTGCATCAGCAAGAGTGGTCAAAAGTCAGTGAGATTCAAATTTTCATTCCTGATAGGACCCCATTCAAATCCACAGTTAGAGAATTTAGATTACAGTTATATGTCCTCCAAACACACGCAGAGATCCCCACATGTAGACACACATAATTTGACTGTGATGACCTACCCATACATTAGCCAGATAGATGTTGGATGAGCTCCAGATCTCTGGTGTCACATCACTATTTCATATGGCTCATTTCGAATGTCTGTGGAAAACCATCCCCTTCATAAATACCTAAATAAATAAATATACGCACACAAAGAAAAATTTCCCCAGGTAGCTTGCCATGGTACATAAGGTGAACACACTTGAGACTATTCTTCTTGCTTAAGGAATGATGTTTTCGTAAAGATCTTTTTATTTTTCTAGTCTTACAACAACTCATTAATAGTTAGTTTGAAAGATTCCCTAATTTTTATCTCAGAGAAACGAAAAAGGAGTCTATGATTCTGGGGCAAAGAATAAACAAATTACTGTCCTAGGAATAAATTTCAGCTGGAGAAGATTGGACTAGATGGTGGAATGTGACAGATGACTATGGACCGCAGTGAGGCAGTACAAGCACCTTATACTTATGTGCAAAAAGGGGTGTAAGAAGGAAGAACGGGGGTAGAAAGTTGGAAGACAGGTCAAGATTCAGAAGCTGTTTGCTAGTAGTAAATTATTTGCTCATCCTAAAAAACACCCTGGATGGTAGTTGTTATTATCACCATTTTATAGAAGAAAAAGAAATTTTAAACTAAGGTTGAGATGACATGAGCAACATTCAGACACATAGTCACTAGGGGAGTGAACTAGAATGCTAACTTTGGGATGATTTTATCTAAAGGGCTGTGCCGGTCTCATTACTCTCATGCTGTGCCAGGAAAGTCAATGTTTCTCTTTGATTCTCAGAAGAATTGAGGTATTGTCTCCATTGTGTCACTGATAAAACAGATGCAGAGAAGTTAAGTGACTTGACTTATATTACATAACCAGAAAGTATCAAAGCTCATGTTTAAACCTATTTCTGACCTGAAAAACTCAGTTCTTTACTCTTCTTCAAAACGTTGCTGGAGGTGGAACCTGATGTGGATCAGGCTGCTCCCCAGAAAATAGCATCACAGCCACGGTAACCACTTGCTGTCAGGAAATGCTTAGTGAGTCTGCTGCTGAATCACAGCCCCATGGCTGCTTTGCTTGCTGCATGCCTGATTTTACGAAGTGAAAGAAAGAACGTGAACACTTTATTTAAAGCGTATATAAAGTATATAACCAGAGGGACAAAACTACTTAGTTTACCACAAACCATCCCCCATGAGGGGATCAAAACACATTTTAGACTATCACGGAAACCTTACTTATGGTCAGGAGAGGGGTGATTAATGGTTAGAATCACTGGTTTGAGGCTCTCTGCTTTTGCCTTGAGCTTAAGCCAAGAACACCAAGGTAAGGATGCTCTGCTAAATAATTCAAACACTTGGAGCTTTGCCTGCGGCCTCCTCCATTTGAAGGCAATGTCCCTGACCACTCTTTAGTCCCCATTAGTAGTGTTGAACTGTGAGTCATACCCTCAGCAGAGGAAAAAGTTTTATTGAGTCGTGCTTGTTCCCTGAAAATTGAGTACCTGCAGTTATGAGCAGCTGGTGGGGTTCAAGGTCAAACTTTTGACTTTCCTCAAACCACATATGCTAAGCCATAAGAGGCTAGAGAATGAACATTCAAGGACTCAAGTTCCTACTGGTTTTTCCCTTAATAAAATAGAGGAAGTAGAGCTGTCCACCTCTTTCACTTAGTAGAAAAATATAAATGTTCACCACAAAGAGCTCCACTAAAGTTTTATGTGGGAAAAATTGTTCTGAAGGAATTAGAAGCCAACTTCAGTTCTGCTGCTGACCTTGAGTGAATCATGAGTTGTTTGGACATTTTTTGGACTGGGATTTTATATGTGTATAAAATATATATTTTTGGACATATATACACACACAAAGATAAAATCCCACTCCAAATGATCTCATAAAATGCAGTTGAAACTTGAGATGTAAAGCACTTTGAAAAGAATAATATTAATGTCATCCATATGCTTGTCTGTGATTACATCATGGACTTCTCAAGGCATCTTCCATCATTGGTTTCACTAGATTCTCATATCACACCTGTAAACTAGAAAGGCTCATGGGAGCACCATCTCTCAAGAATGGACAATTGACACCAGAGAGGTTAAGTTTAAGTTCATTGATTGTCCAAGCAAGCCAAATGGTGTTCTGGATTTAGAACACTAGTATTCTACTGCAGAATTCTTTCTCCTATCTAGAAAGAGACCTCACTGGATTAGAAGTGAGGAAACCTGGGTTCTGACTTCAGCTTCAACAACTATAGTCACATGGCCTTGGGAAAAATCTCTTCTTATGAGTCTCTGTTGGTTCAGACTCAGGCCAGACGCGATGATATACAGATATAGCACTAAATAAGAAAATCATAGTCTCTTCCTTCACTGAGCCCATAGCCTACAGGTGAAAATAGATGTAGAGTAAATAGTTGCGATAAACTGCAGAGTCAATATCCTATGGAAACACATAACAGAAGAATTCTATCTAAATAGGACTTCAGGAAAGGTCTTCTTGAAGAAGTGATGTTTAAGCTGGGACCTAAGTGATAACTAGAAATAAGCTGGGGAAAGTATGAAAGTAGGAGCAAATGAGTGTTCCATAAGGAAGGAAGAACCTGAGTCAGTTGCTTACAGCTGGAGAGAACATGGTGGATTCAAAGTGTCATTTTCTCTACACTGGTTCCATCCATCTCAGACATACAGCCAATTCTAACAAAAGTAGCCTGTGTTTTAGTATATCTACCCAGTATTTTATGGAATCTGAACTTACTCTTCCAACTTCCAGCCTAGAAGCTGCTAAACTTGGAGTAAATACTCAGGGTGCCCTTCAGACAAAATACTCTTACTCAGACCTCATACCGTTAGCCAGTTTAGTTTGCCTGTTTCTGCCTTCGTTTCATGATTTGCACCTGAGTTCATAGAAGGCCCATAATCCAGTTTTGAAAATCTACCCTTTATGAATGATGACACCTTTCCCCAAGACTGCTGATATTTCCTTATATTTTCTCAGGTCTCCAAATTCAATACAAATTCCCGAAGCCTAAAATTACTGCAGCTCCCAGGGCTTGACATTTATCCTCAGTCCATCCCTTTGGATAGAGAAAGCTGAATCTAATGGACTTCTGCTTGAACCCATCCCTTGGATTTGTCCTGGTTTTGGAAGGTTCTCCTCTTAATGAGTTTTTTCTGTCCTCCTTAGGCATGCTGATTATTAAACATCCCACTCCAGAGTGATTTCCCAGAATATACTGCGATCAAACTCTCTTATCACCTACAGCTGGAACAATTGTGGAAAAAAGTACCACTTGAAAAAATCCTGAAACACATCTTAATATTTGCAAAACAAAACCACCATTCTGAACCTACGTTTGCATACATGTGCACCTAAATTCACACCTGTGGGCACCACACTTACCCAAGAAATCCCAATGACATTATTAAGGCACATGGCGCAACTACAGACAAGAATGACTTAGAGCAATTGCTAGTTGCACTCAAAAATTAATTAGAACACTATTCCATGCAGTAAATATCTTTGTATAGAATGACATTTAAACTCTGCATGAGACTTAGCAAAGGTAACTACCCAATCACCTGCTGAAAATTCCATTAGCAGAAAGCAAATAAGATGTTCTAAAATTAATGAATCCATCAACTGAAGTGAAACCTTTCAAAAACTTATCATGACAGAGAGCAATTAACTGGATCTTCTCAGAATTTAACTCATTGCTGCTAAATGCCTAAAGAATTTTAATTCAAATGAAATAGTGTGGGGTCTAGTATCAAGAAGGAAGAACCCAGGGGAAGAATTCAGTTCTCATCCTGAATTGGTCACTAACACGTGGTGTGACATAAACTAAGTCAGTCTCCCTCTCTGTTCCTGAATTTCTTCATTGTAAGATGGAATTAATTAATGCCCCCCCTGCCTAACATGCAGGGTAGTGTTGAGGATAAAAGGAAATAATGGATGGTACTGGCATTTTAGACAATTGTCTAAATCAAAAGGAAGTCTGAAGCCACAGCATCTGAGCGACTTACAATAGGGAAAACAGGAGCAATATCAGTCCTTTTCTAGAAACAAGGATTTGATGGTACTGTATTTAAGTAAAGAGAATCTAATAACTCCACTGAACACATTCTTTTTCTTAGTATCCATTAGGTTAATGTAGCTTAGCGAATAAACACACTTGGCTGTTGGTCACAGAATTTCCCTCGTGTTTTTAATCCCCTCCATGTGTATCAGAAATCTGATTTTCTGGTCTTAGGTCTTCTAAATGTCAGATCCATTCCAATGGTAAATTAAATATCTTAGAAAAAATATTTTCTCTCTCGTGGTGCAGAAGTTAATGGCCTTGCAGCAAAGGCCAATACTTTATTTGTTTTTTATAGGAAAAAAAACCCTCTTCCCTCCAGAAGCAGGTAACAGTGATTAACAGCATGGCTTTGGTGTTTGGATTTTAGCTCTCATTCTGTTACTTTTGTGGAACCATCACCAAGTTATTCAACCTTTCAAAAGTTTCATTTCCTTGTTTGAAAAATGAGGATAAGCATAGCTGTCTCATTATGATGATCTTAATGCTAAATATGATAATTTATGTAGAGCTCTTAGCACAGTGCCAGGCACAAAATTAGTGCTGAATAAATGGTATTATAATTAGATGAGCTCCTGCACAAATTAGTCTGGTAATTCTCTGATAACACGGAATTTATGAGTCAAGTGCTTTCTTAAATTAGGAAAATCTGAATGTCTTAAAAATAGATACTGTTTTGTTGCATTTAAAGATGTATAGAGAATCAAAAAGACTGGACATATGTTGCTCACTTGATGTCCTTGAGGGAAACTTGTTAAAGGTTAAAGAATAGATCAAAAGGATTGCAACCAACAGGTAAGTACCGAAATGATTCAGAGGAGTCACGTCTCCATAATCTCCATCTGCAGACCACATTTATGTTTTTCCACTGAAAATTATTGAGTATCTATTATGACACTACCAGGCACAATAATATTATGATTAGCTGTCATTTATTATGTGATTATATGTGCCAGGCAGCACCATGCTTAAAGATATCCATGTATTATTTTATGCAACTTCCACTGAAACCCCCTGAGATGGGTCTGTCTGAGAGGTCAAACCCTTAATGACGTTTGGGGCTGGCATGGGGACAAATGTGCATGGGGGTGGGTATCTGGAGGCCCAGGGGAACGTCATGAGTAGGATGGAGAGCACCCCAACATTAAAGCATCCATACTCTCTCAGATAATTTCCAGCCTAGAAATTCTACTGGGAGTCCCAACTGCATGTTTCCCCTACTCAACACACCCAGGTTTCTGACTTTGGTTGAGTCACCTAATTCCAAATACTGCCTCAGGGCTGGAGCTGGCACTTCTCACCATATTGTGGAAGCAAATGGGAATTTATCTATGTCTCTATTCTCCCCTACGCAGCTGAAGTTGATCTATTAAACATAAAGAGAAGAAGAAGGAGGAAGTGTGGAAAGAGAAAAGCCTTGGATGTTACGCACTCTACTTTGAATGATATTTTCTACGAAATTCCTTTCTTCCCTATTGTTCCTATTTCAAATCATGAAATGTGAGGCCCACTTGAATTTGTCCTAGGAGTGTTCTGCCCCTTGATGAAACACACTGCTTTCCCTTGACGTTCCCCAATAGTCTTGGATAAATCCCAGCTTTGAGACGTGCCCTTCGGTTACTGCCTACAATTTAGTTTGGGGTGTCTGGCTATTTTACCTTCCTAATGCTCTGTCTCTATCTAATCCTCAGATTGGTGTCTCCATTTTGCTTTTACCCTAAGTCTTGGTCATCATTTCAATTACAATGGGAATTTATCCACGTCTCCATTCTCCCCTAGGCATTTGAAGTTGATCTATTAAACATAAAGAGAAGAAGAAGGAGGAAGAGTGAAAAAAGAAAAGTCTTGGATGTTACACACTCTACTTTGAGTAGTATTTTCTATGAAATTCCTTTCCTCCCTATTGTTCCTATTTCAGATCATGAAATGTGAGGCCCAAGAAGCAAAAATTTCCTTTGCTCTAAATTCCTGATCCAGCTAACCCGCGAGATCAGTTATCTTGAAGGATTTCAGATTATCTGATCTGTTTTCCTCCTGTTCTTGATCCTTCTTTTTTAATTTTCTTTTAGTAAACTGTTCTCTAATAATTGATCTTCAGTGCACTCTCCTCCATAGAGCATATTTCTGCATTCAACTGTGGTCCTCATTCTGCTCTTTGCTTAAGCCCAAATCCCAGTGTCTTAATGTACATAATTGGTCTCTCTACTGGACTCAAATTAACCACTAGAACAAGGAGGAATTAGAAACAAACAGTATTTATCAAGCTCCACTAATTTTTCAGTGATTTTCTGAAAGAATGTGTCCTTTTGGTAACCAAACTCTTCCCTGATAATTTTTGATATATATGCCATTGCCACGTTTAGTACATTAAATAAAGTGCTCTTTCTTCTAAAGCCGAATAGGGACTGATCTTACAGGGGTCAATCAATTATTATGCTTTGCATAAAGTTATTTAATCTAAAATACTATGTGATAATTCTTTAAGTATATTCTATGTATGCAAATACGCAAGGAGAACCTGGTGGGAATATGTTTCCATTTTAGAAATAAATTGTTTCTAACAGCCAATACTAAATAATAGAGTGAAAATTCTCTGTAATGGCTCCATTTCTAGACTGGCTTCATGACAGGGTAGTTGTCCCAAAGCTTGCTCACAAATGATCCCTTTGATGCAATAAGATAAGAACATGGCGTTCCCAAAGATTATGTGAGATTTTAATATCGGAGCAGTAACTATTTTCCAGAGAGTCTCTTGACACATGTTCATGATATTCCAACATTCTAGCCAACAATAAGAGGATTATAGAATGTACCTTAGAGACCTCTTTGTCCGACATCCTCATTGGAAAATTAAGAAACAGGTCCAAGAGGGAGAGGATAAAGTATTCAAAATAACATATCAAATGGAAGAAATAAAATTAAAATCTGTCTTCTAAACCTGTAAAATATTATGAAGTGAAGTGCAGCTGCCATAATTATTGATTCATTGTGAAAAAATATATTAATGTATTCCATAAACATTATTGAGTTCTTAATGTTCTAGGCGCTAGGGATACAAACTCATGCTTGAGCAGTAGAGTATGGTGGACATGGCATGATGCCATTTCTCAACCTATTCTAAGAGGACTGGAAGCTTCTGCTTTGCCTTCTGGGAGCCCTGACCAACAATGAAAAAAGTCCTACCGTCCCAACGCCCCCACACTATAAGAAGTCCAAGTACATAGAAAGGTCATGTGCTGACAGCTGAGCTCTCAGCCAATACTCAGCATCAAGCCCATGTGTGTGATCCTCTTTGAGGTTCAGTTCAGTTTATCCTTCATATGACACCAGCTCCAGCCATAATCTGTGAGAGAAAATCCAAGGAAGAACCTTGCAAGTAATCCCAGTCTATTCACAGAACCGAAAGAAAGAATAATAAATCATAGCTTTAAGACACTAATTTTAGGACAGTTTGTTGTGCAGCAACAGGTAATCACAAGAGCAGGTAATGAGGAAATCATTGAAATATTTTAAACAGGAGAGTGATGATAAATTCAGTTTATAACTGAACGTTTTGAATAGGTAGGGCCCTAGGGAATCAGGGTTTGTTTTTGGGGTTTTTTTTGGTGAGGAAGTTTGGCCCTGAGCTAACATCTGTTGCCAACCTTCCTCTTTATTTTTTTTTTTCTCTCCAAAGCCCCAGTACATATTTGTATAGCCTAGTTGTAAGTCCTTCTAGTTCTTGTCTGTGGGACGCCACCACAGCATGGCTTGAAGAGTAGTACATAAGTCTGCCCCCAGAATCTGAAGCAGTGAACTCCAAACTGCCAAGGTGGAGCACAAGAACTTAACCACTTGGCCACGGGGCCAGCCCCCAGGATCAGGTTCCTTAAACAGTAGAAGATAAACACCCTGTCCTCTATTCTCACCACACATCCAAGTTTATTTGAAGCTTGAGGGCTGCTGGATGGAATTGAGTGAAGTTCCTCCTCCCATGTACAAATACATTCAGAAGAGTCTCCTTGGAGGAAAAAAGGATCAAGTCTCTTACACAGGACTTCTGACTCATGTCTGTTAAAGCTTCGGGTTCCAAATCTGGAAGCAAGCTAATATTAAAATAGCAACCAGTTATCCCAGCCTCCTGGTATTCACACCCTTGTGTAATTCCATTCCATATCAGACTTTCTGACCCATGTAACCAAAAAGATATTGCAGAAATGACTATGTGCAATGTCTGAAGTTATATTTTAAAGGACATTGTAGCTTTTGCCTTGCTCTCTCTTGGGTCCCTCACACTGGAGGAAACCAAAGATTATGTTATAAGATACTCATGAAGCCCTGTGGAAAGGTCCATGTGGTAAGGAACTGAAGCCTCCTGCCAATGGCCAGGACAAATTTAGCATGTTAGCAAGTCATCTTGGAAGTGAATATTCCAACCCCAGTCAAGCCTTCAGATGACTATAGCCTAGCCAATATCTTGATGAAACCTTTATCTGAAGCTCAACAATTGTTTTAGGTTAATTTCTATGAGCTAACTCCAATAATTTAAAGATCATTTAAAATTACTTGTAGTCTTTCTACATTACTTAATTCAATTGAAATTAAGTAATTTTTCTTTAATATCATATTTTATATGTAGAAGCCAATATATGTAACGTGTATATGATTAAAAGAATATTTTTTAGAAGTTCAAGTATATACGACTGAAAAAAATATATATCTATTAATATATCTGAATCTTCCTGTGTCCATATTCCAGTAATTTTCTTCTCCATTCAGAGGTAACAAGTTGGAACTTTGAGTTTATCATTCCCTTCCTTTTAATATAATTTTATTAGGTGTATACATATCCCTAAAAAATATAGTGTTCACTTATTTTTTTGACATTTTAAAAAATGAAATTACACAGTATATAATCTTCCATATTTTGATCTTTCCCCGCAACATCTTATCTTTGAGGTTAAACCATACTGATGCCTGTAACTGTGACTCACTTATTTTCGCTGCTGTAATGTATTTCCTTGATTATTTAAACCATAAAATATTTATCCAGTTTCCTGTTAATGGATATTTGGATTGTTTTTAGCTTTTTGCCGTTATAAATTATAATGCTATAAACATTCCCGTATATGCCACTTGGCATACATATGCAAGCTGTTTGCTCCTAGGAGTGGAATGATTGATGTCAGGATATAAGAAAATGCCAGGTTCCCCAAGAGATTTTATCAATTTGCACCACCACCAGCAGAAATATAGAGGACTCATTGCTCCCATTCCTCACCAAAATTTTGGAAAATCAAGCTTTCATTTCGTCAATCTGGCAAATGCACTACTATGCTCCATTTTGATTTTAATTTGAATTTCATTGATTGCTAATGAGGTTGCATATTGTCACATATATATTGATTATTTTGCTTCCTCTTTAGTGAAAGACATGCTCATGTTTTTTCACTCTTCTAATGAACGTATTATTGTATTTCTGTTTTTGTTGATTTGTAGTGTTACTAACATTCTAGATATCACTGTCAGTTATTTGTATCTAAAGTATTTTCATTCATTTGTGCCTTACACATTTACTTTTATTTTTTATTTTAATTTCAATGTGATTACATTTAGCAATATTTTATAATCTGTGCTTTTTCTCTTTAAGAAATAGATTCCTACCCAAAGTCAAAACCATATTTTTTAATATTCTCTTCTAAAATTTTAAAGTTTTGGTTTTTACATTTAAGTCATCAATTCTAATGGATTTATTGGAGGGGTGTTGTTTTGTTTTGTGGTGGAGCAGAATTTGCCACCCTAAAATGTGTCTTTTTGGCTTGATTATTTTTAAGAACAAAAGACTCAGGAAGAAACTTTGAACTTCCCCCTAACTGCCTAAAAAAATTTAAGATACAAGGCCTAGTCCAGGAAGGAGCTAATACCACAGATAATCATAGTATAATATGAACTAGGTGTGGTAGACAGGGAGGAACCTCACAAGGCCCATTGGATCAAAGTCTTCTCCATGCTCCGTTGTCTCTCTGTGACATGGCAAACAATTGTTTGCCGAACATTTGCTTTTCCATCTCCATTTGCCTTCTTCTCCTTTGAAGTCCCAAACGACTACTTCCAACATCCTCCTTTGTCTTTAACTGAAGGTGGCATTTAAGGTGGTGGCTTCAGACATTTTGGCAAGCTACTTGGTTTTCCTGGGTTTCTCACATGTATACATGTTATTAAACTATATTTGATTTTCTCCTGTTATTCTCTCTCATGTCAGTTTAATTCTGAGGCCAGCCAGAAGAATCTAGAAACATAGAGTAAAATTTCTCTCTGCCCTAAGATGTTCATGTTTTAAGGAGTAGGGCCCAATTTATTTTCTGTTCATATGGATAACCATTGAACTCAAATTATTTAACCCATTCTTTCTAACCGATCAGCAAAGACCCTCTGTATTTATAGTTTCCACATATCATAATTATGTTTCTGGGCTCTCTCTTCTGTTACACTGGTCAAATTTGCTATCCTCATATTCACACTACTTTATAGTAAAAAGTCTTGATATAAGATCACACAAAAGTCTTTACCTTGTTGTTTTTCTTAGGAAACCTATTGACTATTCTTGGTTTTTTATTTTTCCCTATGAATTTTTAAATTAGTTTATCAAATTCTCAGGACAATCCTGTCAGCATTCGAATTACACTTCCACTGATCAATATAGCAAGAAGGAACAACTTTAGGGTATTGAGTCTTTCTCTCTATAAACATGATAGATACCTTCATATATTTAGACCTTCTTTATAGTTTAAAATTTTTGGTGGGATCTTGACTATTGTTTGTTAGATATATTCCTAGGTACTTCATATTTTTCTTCCTATTAAAACAAATCAGGGGCCAGCCTGGTGGCATAGTGGTTAAGTTCGTGTGCTCCACTTCAGTGTTCCAGGGTTTGTGAGTTTGGATCCCAGGCACCAATGTAGCACTGCTCATCAAGCGACACTGTGGCAGCATCCCACATGAAATAGAGGAAGTTTGGCATAGATGTTAGCTTGGTGACAATCTTCCTCAAGCGAAAAGAGGAAGATTGGCAACAGATGTTAGCTCAGGGCCGATCTTCTTCACACACACACACACACACAAATTGGTATCTTTCTTAAAAATATCTTTTCTAACTCTGTTATTGGAATACAAAATTTAAATGGAATTTATATGTTGTTATTGTATTCTCCTTGCTTGCTGCATTCTCCTATTGTTTCTAACACTAAATTTGAAGATTCTTTTAAGTTTTATACGAAGAAAACATATCATTTGCAAATAGTGATAATTTCATTTACTCTCTTTCCATGTTTTAATTTTCCTTTTCTTCTTTAAGCATACTTTCTATAATATAATGTTGTTGAATAGAATCAGTGAGGGTGGGAGACTTTTATCTTCCTGACTTCTAATGAAATGTTTTCAGTGTTTTACTTTTGAATCTCTGTAGGTTTCTTTATTGTGTTAAGGAATTCCTATCTTCCCCTTCCATGTTAAGAATTTTGATCACTCAATAATAAGTATAGAATTTCACTGAATGATTTTTTTCCTTTAAGACGATCATATATTTTTCTCTAATTTCTTAATGTGAAGATAACATTAATGCTTTCTCATAATAAAATATCTCTACATTCTGAGATCAACTCTTCTTTTTCTTCATTTATTACATACATTGGAGAATTTGATTTGCTTAGTATTTTGGTGAAGAATTTTATATCTATGTCCTTGAGTCAGATTGGCCTAAAGATTTCTTTCTCAATTTTTGCTCCTCAATTCTTTTCCCCCAAGTTTTTCCCCAACATCTTATGATAAACAGTTTAAAAAACCCAAAGAGAATAGCACAATGAAGCTCTGTGTAGCCATCATAGAGGACCTATCCTTTCTTAACCTCTACCACATTGGATTATTTTGAAGGAAATCCTGAACAACATATTTCATATCTAAGCACTTTATTATGTATTTCTAAATGATAAGAACACTTTAAATAATATAGTTACAATACCATAATCACACCTAAAAGTAATACAATCCCTTCATATTTTCAAATGCTCACTTTTAGTCAATTGTCTCATAATTATTTTTTCCCATTTGTTTAAATCAGGATCTAAATATGATCTATACATTGTATTCGATTGATACATCTCTCAGATGTTAAGAGAATAATATTGCTTTATTTTCTTAAATTAATTTGTTAGTGAAATGGAGTGATTTATCCTAAAGTTACCTATATGCTTCTATATGTAGCTGGCTGTATCCTTGTAGTCAAACATAAAATCTGTCTCCATCCCCAATATTTCCTGGAAATTGATAGTTCAGGGTTAATCAGAAGTTCTTAAACTGTTTTGATCTCAGGACACTTTTAGACTCCTAAAACTTATTAAGGACTGCTCACACACCTGTCAGAATGGCTATTATCAAAAAAAGAAAAGAAATAAGTATTGGTGATAGGGTGGAAAAAAGCAAACACCTGTTCACAGTGGGTGGGAATGCATATGGGTGCAACCACCAGGGGAAACAGTATAGATGTTCCTCAAAAAATTAAAGAGAGAATTTCTAAATGATCCAGCCATTCTACTTTTGGATATTTATCTGGAGAAAATGAAAACACGAATTCAAAAAGACATATGCATTTCTTTGTCCATTGCCATATTATTTACCATAGCCAAGACATGGAAACACAACTTAAATGTCCATTCATTGATGAATGGATAAAGAAGATGTGGTATCTATATACGATGAGATACTACTTAGCCATAAAAAGAATGAAATCTTGATATTTGGGATAACATGCATGGACCTTGAGGTTATTATGCTAAGTGAAATAAGTCAGACAGAGAAGGACAAACGCCGCATGACTTTCTTTACATGATTTACCTCATTTATCTTATATGAATCTAAAAGACAAAACAAACAGGCAGAATAAAACAAAACTCGTACATAGAGAGAAGAGATTGGTGGTTGCCAGAGAAGAAAATATTTGAGAGGGGGGAAATCAGTGAAGGGAATCAGGAGGTACAAACTTCTAGTTATAAAATAAATGTCATGGGGATGCAACGTACAGCATGGTGACTACAGTCAAGAATATTGTATTGCATATTGGAAAGTTGCTAAGAAAGCAGGTCTTGATATTTATACTACTAGATATTAAAACAGGGTTTTTAAAAATAGTTATTTACTAACATATTGTTTTTAAGAAAATGTCAATAAAATTCCCATATGGGAGTAATAAGTTTGTCAGTTAGTCCATTTTTCATGTAAGAAATATGTTCCATGAAAACTCTGTTACAAATATTTTTCCTCAAGACAACCATTATACTTTACTATGCAAACTACACATTGAATCATAGAAAATATTAAAATAAATGTAGTCAAGGGTAAAGATTTATAAAAGTTAACTATATTACTCTTACATCAAGTTCATCAAGGACATTTGTAAATGAAAATGTCGGTTTTATTTCCTGCAAGTATATGGATCTGAAGAATACAGGTGGATGCCACTGCCTCAACTAATGTGAAGGCACCAGAACTTTTAAACACCTTTGCTTTTGCCCCATCAGCACAAGCGTCAACAAGGTGAAAAACACAAGCAACATATTAGTATAATTATGAAAATTAAAACTGAACGGTCCCCCTACAAGGGTCTTGAAGACCACCATGGCCTGCAGAACACAATCGGAGAATGCCACTCTGAAGAAGCAAATTGCCAGCTCAGACTTGACCTGAGCTGAGGAACTATTCTGTCTTCCCAAAGAGGTGGCTGGAACACAAGCCTATTTATCTGCTGTGCCTTCCCATCCCGCCTTGCCTATGGACTTACGAGATTATTCCATGTGTCCTTCGCACCTTGCTGCAATCTTGAAGCAGCAGCTCTGAACCACTTCTCCTTACTTTGTTTTCCACTGTTTGTTTTTCCTCAAGCAAAGCTTTGTCCTCACCACTATTCCGTTTCCTATTCCCACTCAATTTTTATTTCTTCATATGTTTTTATTTAGTCTTAAAACACAAGGTTCAAAGAAATGTATGAATATATGCCTACAGGAGTGAGTTCTTGGTAGATGGCTCAAAAATTACACTGAATCCTTTCCCTTCCTTTCCAGTGCCACATTACTTAACGAACTATGAAACATCAGAATTTGTGCCACAGGGCTGCCTTCATTCCAGTACGTTTTTCAGAACAAGTTACCTGGGCAAGGCTGGGTAAAGGAAAAGTTCACCTGTTCCTGAGAAAGTGCTGGCCCGCTAATCAGCAGGAAGCAGTCCCAGGGCAATTCCCAGCCTTTGCCAGGAAGAGTCTATCCCAGTGCTGGGAATCTCCTGGAACCAACGCCAAGCCCATCCCTATGCCCCCTGATCTGGCTCCACACCCCTGTAATTCATTTCAGTGCCCGCCCCCCCGATCCCTTATAAAAGCCCAGTGTTTTCTGACTTGACCAACCTTCACTGACCCCTGCAACACAGGTAAGTGGCAGCAAGAGTAGGAGAGACTCGTGGCAGGGGTTTTACCTCACACATTTGGGGGAAGGTCTTAGGAGGATGCCAGTGCTCAGACAACACTGCAACTCTGAGACTCAGCAAGGGCTGTCCTGGGAAATCTCAGAGGGAGTAGGCTGCACACATTCTAACACTTTTCCAGAACTTTAAAAGGGGAGGATGTCACCAACATCAATATTCCTAGGGGATTAGACACAACAAAAGACAAGAGGCAGAACAAAGGGCTCTCTGTGTGCTCTCTCTCTGACCATACTTCCTTAAGTGATCTCTGATTGCTTCCTGAAGTTACACACAAGATGGCTCCTCCCATGGCCCTCTGCAGCGTATCCTGGGTGCTGCTCTCCTGCCTGATGCTCCTATCTCAGGTCCAAGGTGAGATTATTCTGCTTCTTGCACTGGGTTTCCTGTGAGTGCTCAGGGCAAAGAGGAGGAAGGCTCCTGTGTGACAAACGTGGTCACAGTGAGGTATATCCCCACAAAATGAACCGCCTAGAGTTTCTCCATCCTCACTCCTTCCTTCGGGGTAACTAGCGGCAGAGGCACTCCAGTGGTCCATTTACACTGGAGTGAGATGATTTCCCATTTTCTCAATGGACTCTTATTTATGTTGGTAGGTTGAACAGGGAAAGCATGAGGGGTCAGTAATGAGATATGGGGAGGTAGAATGAATGGAGAGCTAACTGTAGGCACAGTCAGCCCAGAGCTGGGGAAGAGGTGGAATTTTGAATATGGGAGAAGGAGAAAAGAAAAGAGATGATTCCTCATTTAATGGGGCTGGTTCAAGATACAGGATACTGAAAGTGGTAGCGGCAGTGAGTGGTAGTCAGGAGTATGGTGTCACTTCCCCAAGTATTGGCCTCGTAGATATTCCCCAGAGTCGCCTCCTAAAACTAATCCCCACTCTCCATTTCTCTGCATCCCTCGCCTTTATTTCCTTCCATCCCAGGTGAAGACTCCCCGCAGGACGCGCTCGCTTCAGGGATCAACTGTCCCAAAGGCTCCAAAGCCTATGGCTCCTACTGCTATGCCTTTTTTCTGACAGCAAAATCTTGGATGGATGCAGATGTGAGTAGCTGAATTTGCGGGTAGCAGTTATAGGGGGAAGTGCACTAGAGACCAGGGTTCCGGTGTGGTTTCCATTCTGCAGAGTTTCCTGAAAGAGAGAATGAGCACCCTCATCTTTTGCAAACACAATGCTTCTCACCTATCTCTGCCGGCCCCTTCCCCAGTGACATCTCAAGCTGCTCCTCAGTGTCTCTCTTCCTCACACAGATGGCCTGCCAGAAGCGGCCCTCGGGACACCTTGTGTCCATCCTCAGTGCAGTTGAAGCATCCTTCGTGGCCTCACTGGTCAAGAACTCTGCCCACTCCTACTCATATGTCTGGATTGGGCTCAATGACCCCACACAGGTGCGATTACTTTTTCTCCTCTTGTTCCCTCTCACACTGCTGTGGCCATCCAGGTCTGCTCCTTGGCCCGTATACCTGCCCAGGAAATACCCTAGAGAGCCTGGGAGCTTAGATATCCAGTGGTCTTTTCAGGGGAAAGGGAGAACCTCGAAGAAAGCTGAGTAGCTGAGTTCTGTGGATGGCCCCAGTCTCCAGCTGCAGTTAATCTGCCTTTGGGCAGGTTTTGTACACAATTCGTGCATGAGGTCTTGTCATTCATTCTCTGAGTCTCCCTGAATATTACATATACTGTGCTTAGGGAATCCTAAGTGAAGATACAAGGCATTTTGCTCCTAAAGAACAGACATTGTCGTTGAGTATCAGAGGGCAAACACAAATGTACCCCCAATTGTTGTTCCACCAGTAGCATGTTACTCTGAGTGTTTCCATCCGTCTGTGTGATTTTGGCTTTGGGAATTCCCAGTAGGAGGAGGGATTAGTGGGAGCTTCCCAGAGGAAACTCTGGGGCAGCACCTGGAGGCACAGACCAACTGTCACAATTTGGGGGAAGGGATCAAGTGTTCCAGTTGAGGGGATGATGCAATGAGAACTCAAATGACCATTCACCCTCCCCTGTTGCCACCCTCTACTCCATAGGGCTATCAGCCTGATGCAGGTGGATGGGAGTGGAGTAGTACTGATCTTATGCATTACCGTGCTTGGGAGAAAAGTCCCGCCACTGTCTCAAACCCTGGCTACTGTGGGAGCGTGTCACGAAGCACAGGTAAGAGACAGAGGAGCTACCTCGTGCCCGGTCTTTTCCATCCTCTCATCCCCCATTTCTAAGCTTGAATTTCAGGGAATGCTCCTCAGCTAGGATATGCAATGTTGGCTTGCCTTTCCCCATCTTTGTCTTCTCTCATCTCAACTCTCTTTGAATCTCCTTTCCCTGGAGTGGGATTCTGGCCAAGAGGAGATAGAGGCTCTGGATCCTAGGCCAGAGTCTGAGAGAACCCCCCTTGGCTTCACCAGCTCCACCAGTCCCATTCACTTTAGTTCTCTTGTCTTTCCAGGATATCTGAAATGGAAAGATTATAACTGTGATTCGTACTTGCCCTATGTCTGCAAGTTCAGGGCCTAGGAGAGCTGAGAGTCAGCTCCCTGAGTCTGGTATGCAGCTATCATGGATATTGGACGAGTGTGAAGACCCACCCAGGATAGAGTATTTTCTCCACTCAGCCAACATTCTGAACTTCCCTCATTCTGAACTTCCCTCCTCCTCAGCCTCATGTCAGGCTTTTTTGTGTGGTCCATGGCCTAGGTTTTCAGAGGGCAATAAAAAAAATTTTTTTGCATACTTGTGTGCTTTTGTACTGCAGTCTCATAGCAAGACTCTGAGGAAGAAGTGGGTGTGCGAGAAAATCTAGGTCTTGCCTTGGTTCAGTTTCATGCAGACCCTTGGGAAAATGACCAGGTGTCTATTCCCACCAGGGCATTTGTGATGAACATACAGGCCCTGTTCCCATAGGAGTTACACTGCATACGGAGAAGACATTGGGCTCTCACCCACTCTCCTACACATTCCCCCTGATAGTGTGACCCAAGCAGCCTTATTGCAGTCTAACGTTATTTAGAACAACACTTCTGAAATCATTTGCTGTGAAGGAGTTTTCTTTCCCTCAGTTTGCAATCTACCATGGAATGTTACTTCTATAAAATATAGTAAGAAAAGAATGACTTGCACTCCCAGTTACAGTGGTTACATGTAGAGCACTGGAAGCTGTCACTCTCTTTCTTAAAACAAGAGAAAAACTCAACAATTGGAGAATCAACAAATTTCCTTGGGGTAATCAGCCTGATGTCTACCATGGTACCTAAATATGTAGAGCCCTTCTCATTTCTGCTTACCTGGATCAGGAGCTGCTAGAATCATAAATTGTTAGAAATATCAAATGCTAATTTAAACAAGTGCCTCTACTCTGAGCATGGATTGGTTTTCAGAGTGAGAAACTCCTGGAGGCTGCCATCTTAGGGAAGTCTTCATGCTTTCAGGGGTTTTACCTTCTGGAACTCCACCAGATTCTTGTGCTGAAGAGAACATAACCATTTTGATTTCTATCCAAGTAAAGACACCATAAGAAGAGAAAAACTATAGTCAATATCCTTAATGTACACAAATGCAAAGATCCTCAACGGAAGACTAGCAAACTGAAGTCAGCAGAACATTAAATGCATCGTACTCCATAGCCAGTGGGATTTATCCCTGGGGTACAAGGATGTTTCAACACATACAAATCAATCAAGGTGATCACCGCATTAATGGAATAAAGGAAAGAAGTGCATCATCATCTCAACAGATGAAGAAAAGTCTTCCGGAATCTGTGGTACAACATAATATCTATAGTTAACAATACGTATGGTATTGTGCACTTAAATATTTGTTAAGAAGGTATATCTCATGTTATGTGCCGTTATCGCACACACACGCACAGACAAACCCTAACAAAAAAAGAGGCATGAGAAAACTTTCAGTAGTAATGTTTATATTTATTACCTTGGTTGTGGTGATTGTAACACAAGTGTATGCAGTGCACAAACTCACTAAATTGTATACATTAATTATGTGCAGTTTTTTGTACAGAAATTGTCCTTCACTAAAGCTGGGAAAAAAATGGAACAGAATATCCAATATTTGTGGGTTTATCTCTGATGCCAGATCTTGGTTTTCATTAAATCCTGCAATGAAAGAAACAAGAGCTTCTTAAAGAAATGGTTGAATATAAGAATGGGCGGTAAACATATCAAATAAGCCTGAAGCACCTGATAGTGCCAGAAGGTAAAGAAGTGAATATAAAAAGAAAAACATACTGTTGGGGTTGTGTCAATTTGACATGGGAGCCCATGGAAAGAGCTCCCAGTGGTCAGAGTTGGAAGTATTTGTGCAATTCAATAAAGTAGTATTGGATTATCACCCAGAGTTTAATGCAAACAGTCATGAGTCAATATTGATCCAATTAATTAATATATATTTGTGTGCATTAATTAATATTTATGTTTAATTAATAAGAAAAGACCAATCTCCTGTGCAGAAAAATCCCAAATAACTTACGGATCTCTTCCATTTTCATGGAGGGGGAGCATAATTGCTTACACTCTAAGTGTGAACCATCTATAGTGACTCTTCCCAAGAGTAAAGTGTGGAAGGGGGAGAGAAACGATTAACTTGATAGTGGAGAAAGCTGACAATCACTACATTAGCCAGGTATCCAGGCTAACAGCAACCGTGATGAGTCTTTTTGATGGGAGGTACCTTTGAAGCAGTATGAGAAGGGCACTTTACCTCTGTGATCTTCCTCCCCAAAATATATAACCCCAGTCTCATTGTGAGAATAAAATATCAGACAAATTCCAATAAAAGTGTATTATACAAAATACCTACCAGTTTTCTTCAAAGATGTCAACGTCATCAAAGAACAAGGAAAGCCTAAAGGACATGAGGTAAAAACCAAGGCAATTTGAACTGAATATGACTTTTAACTAATACTAATGTATCAACATGTCTCACTAATTGTCACAAGTACTATACTAATGTCAGATGTTAATAATAAGGAAACTGGGTGTGGGTTGTATGGTAAGGCCCTGTATTACCATTGCAGTAATTCTGTACGTCTAAGACTATTCTGGAAATTAAAGTCGTTTTTTAAAAAAGAGTTACTGTAAGTGAAATACAAAACCAAAATATATGTATTATAAGACCATTTTTAAAATATTGAATTCCCAAAACCAAGCAAATCTGTCCAATAGCTACAAAATTTTCTAAAATCTTCCTCTCGATTTCTCGCCCTACCTCACCATAGACTAGGCAACAATCAGTTTGAGAAACAGCACTATTTCTTGGGTCACACGTTAGGGCAGGCCCTGTCTTTAGAGGAGTGGAATGGAATCACTTTGCTGAGTATTTGCAAGAAAGGGCCCCAATGGGTTTTCTCTCCTGTGTTCTGGAAACGTATTCTGGCCTCAATCTTGACTGGAGTTGGGCAGACTTAACATCTGGCCAGATTTCTATTAGTATGTCTTGAATGACTGAAAAATTGAATAAATGATGATTTCTTTGAAAAGCACCACTGACATGAGTGATGAAGGGCACCATTTTCAATGCATCTAAATATTTTAGACCATCATATGACTCACCACCTCACTGCCATCACCCTCCCAACCTCACATCTGTTGTGAGAATAGAGCACTTGGTCTATTCCCTCATCTAGAGGATGAGACTTCAGCCAAAATCTTTTCTATGGGCCTAGAGCAACTCAGCATTGCTCCAATGGTAGGGTTGCCAGGTAAAATACAGGACTCCTAGCTAAATTTGAATTCCAGATAAACAGCAAAAACTTTCTTAGTATAAGTATATGCCAAATAATACATCTTTGCTCAAGTAGACAGATATTGCACATATGCCAAATTTGGTGATACTACACGTGGGCCTCTACATTCTGAAATGAATATCGGGGATGAATAGACAATGCCTTCTTTCTTAAATGATGTTTGGCAAGGCTTCTGTAACCTTTCCAAGATAGGCTGCTTATCTTCAGAGGTGGGGATCACCAATTGCATCTGAAACTTAACTATAAGCACATCAGTTCTTTCGATACAGAATGTTTTTGTATTATTATCTGTCAGAGTTAGGGAGCATTTGCTCTTTATTCTCTAAAAAAGTTTGTATAAGATTGGAAATCTATGTTTCTTGGTAGTGGGGTAGAACTCTTGCAAAAAATCTGTTAACATAAAGTCTTCTTTGTGAGAAGATTTTAAATATAGATTAAATTTCTTTAACAGTTATAGTAAGATTTTCAAGATTTTCTTAATATCACCACGATGAGCTAGCATCTCACACCTGTCAGAATGGTTACTATTAAAGAGACAAAAAATAGCAAGTGTTGGTGAGGATGTGGAGAAAAATGAACCTCTTCAGTGTACTGCTGGTGGAAACGTCGATTGGTGCAGACACTATGGAGAACAATATGGAGGTTCCTTGAAAAATTAAAAAGAGAATGACTATATGGTTGAGCGATACCGCTGGGTAGTTCTCTGAAGACAACAAAAACACTAATTTGAAAAGCCATATGCACCACTACGTTCACTGAAGCATTATTTGCATTAACCAAGACATGGAAACCACCTAAATGTCCATAAACGGATGACCGGATTAAAAATAATTGGCATATATTTATGCGCAACGAAATGCTATTCAGCCATAAAAAAGAATGAAATCTTGCCATTTGTGACAACATGGATGGGCCTTGAGTATATTATGCTAAGTGGAATAAGTCAGAGAAGACAAATACCATATGACTTCACTTGTATGTGGAATCTAAAAAACAAAACAAACCAACAAGTAAAACAAATCCAAACTCATAGATACAGAGAAAAGATTGGTGGTTGCCATGGGAGACTGGGCTTGGGTGAGTGTTGAAATGGGTAAAGGACATCAAGAGGTACAAAATTCCAGAGATGTGAGACGCTAGCAACAGTCGTTATTTTGTCCTAATTCAGTCATGTTAACAAAGATGCTGGCAGCCGCCATTGGATTCTGTCTTCTACCCATGTTAGTCCTGGGGTTTGCGCTGCCCCTAGAACACCAATTTAGTTGAGCCCAGTCAGGGCAGGCAGTCCACCCCAGGAACTGGCCCTGCCCACTATCAAGCCTATGGTACACTTGTGGGCCCAGATAGTCATAGTCTGAGGGACCTCTGCATTGAGGGAGTGAGTCTGCCTTGAATCCAGGTGGCATGCATGCATACGTGCCTGTATTACTGGGGTGGGTGGGCCTGTGGGTAGTGGGGCATGTTGGCCGCAGCTGACTTGTCCTGTTGGCCTCTCAAACAGCCACATAGGGATCGGTCCTGCCTTTCAACACCTGAAATCATTGTGCACTTCAACAGCTGGGGCCAGCTCCACCTATCCGTACTCCTGAGAGAGCCTACAACTGCCATGTGCTACAGAGAGCCAACCAAGCAAAAACTACAAGAGTTTATCACCACTAAACCGGCCTGACAATAAATGTTAAAGGGACTTGTTTAAGTAGAAAAAAAAATCACAAATAGGAATCAGAAAATTATCAAAGAAAAATAATCACTGCTACAGGCAAATACGCGGTAAATGTCACCTCCTAAAGCTAGTAGGAAGGTCAAAAGACAAAAGTACTAAAAATATCTATCTCCATGATAAGAGGTTAAGGGATACACACACACACACAAAGAGGTTAAATATGAAATCAAAAACTTAAAATTTGGGAGAAAGGCAGTAAAAGCGCAGGACTTTTAGAAAGAGGTCAAACTTAAGAGACCATCAAATTAATATAGATTGCTATAGAAATAGGTTATTATATATGAACCTCATGGTAATCACAAACCAGAAACCTAAAATAAATACACAAAAAATAAAGAGAAAGGAACCCAAACATAATACTAAAGAAAGCCATAAAATTGCAAGGGAAGAGAGCAAGAGAAGAAAAAAAGAGCGGAAAAGAACTGCTAAAACACCCAGAAAAAAAAGTAACAAAATGGCAGTAAGTACATGCCATCAGTAGCTACTTTCAATGTCGATGAACTAAAGGCTCCCGTCAGAAGACAGAAGATGCCTGAATGGATTTTAAAAAAAGATCCATGTATATGCTACATATATGAGACACGCTTAAGACCTAAAGACACTCACAAACTGAAAGTGAAGGGATGGAAAAAGATACTCCATGCAAATGGCAACAATAGAAAAGCTGGTGTAGCAACACTTATATCAGAAAAAAATAGACTTTAAAACAAAAACTGTAACGGGAGACAAAGAAGGTAACTCCATAATGATAAAGGGAACAATCCAACAAGAGGCTATAACACCTGTAAATATCTACTCACCCAACATAGGACACCTAAATATATAAAGCACTTATTAACAGACATAAAAGGAGAAATAGACTGCAACCCAATATAGCAGGGGACTTTAACACACCACTTACATCAATAGATAGATCATCCAAACAGAAGGTCAATATGGAAACATTGGCCTTAAATGAGACATCAGACCAGATGGACTTAGTAGACATACACAGAACATTCCAACCAAACACTATGGAATACACATTCTTTTTGAATGCACAAGGAACATTCTCCAGGATAGAGCTCATATTAGGCGACAAGACAAGTCTCAATAAATTTAAGAAGATTGAAATAATACTAAGCATCTTTTCTGAGCACAACAGTATGAAACCAGAAATCAACTACATGAAGAAAGTCAGATAAGCCACAGATATGTGAGATTAAACAAAATGCTACTGAACAATGATTCATCGGTGAAGAAATCGAAGGAGAAATCAAAAAATACCTGAAGACAAATGAAAATATGACATAGAATTTATGGGATAGAGAAAATGCAGTAATAAGATGGAAGTGTTTTATAACACAGGCCTACCTCAAGAAACAAGAAAAATCTCAAATAAACAATCTAACAATGCGCTTAAAGGAACTAAAAAAAGATGAACAAACAAAGCCCAAAATCAGTAGAAGAAAGAAAGTCAGAGCAGAAACAAACAAGATGGAGACCTAAAAAACAATTGAAAAAAATTAATGAAACTAAGAACTGATTCTTTGAAAAGATAAACAGAACTGACAAAACTCTGTCTAGACTCACCAAAAAAAAAAAACAAAGAGAGAGAGAAGGCTCAAATAAACAAAAACAAAAGAGGATAAATTACAATGGACACCTCAGAAATGCAAAGATTATAAGAGAATATTGCTAAAAGCTATACGGCAACAAATTGGATAATCTAGAAGAAATGGATGCATTCTTAGAATCATACCACCTTCCAAAACTGAATCAAGAAAAAATAAAGAATCTGAATAGATTGATCACTAGTAAGGAGATTGAAATGGTAATCAAAAACCTCCCAAAAAACTAAAGTCCAGGAACAGATGGCTTCCCCAGTGAATTCTACCAAGCATTTAAACAAAACTTAATACCTGTCATTCTCAAAATCTTCCAAAAAATTGAAGAGGAGAGAAAGCTTCCTAACTCATTCTATGAGGCCAACATTACCCTGATACCAAAACCAGAAAGGGACAACACAAAGAAGGAAAACTACAGGCCAATATCACTGATGAACATCGATGCAAAAATGCTCAACAAAATACTAGAACATCAAATACAACAGTACATTAAAAAGATCATACACCATGATGAAGTGGGATTCATTCCAGGGATGCAGGGATGGTTAAACATCCACAAATCAATTAATGTTATATACCACATTAACAAAATGAGGGATAAAAATCACATGATAATCTCAGTACATGCAGAGAAAACATTCAACAAGACAACATCTATTTCTGATTTTACAAAACTACGAATAAAATGGATATAGAGGGAAAGTACCTTCATTATAACATTATTACTAATGTTATATTACTAACATCATTATTACTAAGGTCACTATTACTAACATCATTACTAACATTGTAAAAGGTATATATGAAAAATCCATAGCTAATATCACACTCAGTGGTGAAAAACTGAAAGCTTGTCCTTCAAGAACAGGAATAAGACAAGCTTGCCCACTTTTACCATTCTTGTTTAACTGGATGCCCTAGCCAGAGCAATTAGACAAGCAAAAGGAATAAAAGGGATTCAAATTGGAAAGGAAGAAATAAAACTGTCACTACTTGTGGATGACATAATTTTACATATAGAAGACCCTAAAGAATCCATCAAAAAACTACTAGAAATAATAAGCGAATATAGTAAAGTTGCAGGATACAAAGTCAACATACAAAAATCAGTTGCATTTCTATACACTAGCAAAGAAATGACAGAAAGACAAATCAAGAATGCAATCCTATTTACAATCACAACAAAAAGAATAAAATATCTAAGAATAGGTTTAACCAAAGAGGTGATAGAACTGCACATTGAACACTATAAAAAACTGTTGAAAGAAATAGAAGAAGACACAAAGACATGTAAAAATATTCCTTGCTCACGGATTGGAAGAATTAACATAGTTAAAACGTCTATACTTCCTACAGTAATGTACAGACTTGATGCAATCCCTATCAACGTCAAAATGAAATTTTTCACGGAAATAGAAAAAAGAATCATAAAATTTGTATGGAACAGCAAAAGACCCCAAACAGCCAAAGAAATGCTGAGACAAAAGAACAAAGCTGGAGGCATCACAATCTGTGACTTTAAAATTACTACAAAGCCATAGTAATCAAAGCAGCATGGTACTGGCACAAAAACAGACCCACAGATCAATGGAACAGAATCAAGAGCCCAGAAATAAATCCTCACATCTATGGACAGCTAATTTTTGACAAGGGAGCCAAAAACACTCATTGTAGAAAGGAAAGTCTCTGTTATAAATGTTGCTGGGAAAACTGGACAGAGACATGAAAAGAATTAAAATAGATCATTGTGTTATACCATACACAAAAATTAACTCAAAATGGATTAAAGACTTGAATGTAAGACCTGAAACCATAGAACTTCTACAAGAAAATATAGTCAGTGCACTCTTTGACTTCAGTCTTAGTAGTATGTTTTTGAATACCACATCTCACCAGGCAAGGGGGAAAAATAAACAAATTAGGACTACATCAAACTAAAAAGCATCTACATAGCAAAGGGAGCCATCAACAAAATTAAAAGACAACATGACAATTGGAAAAAGATATTTGCAGACCATGTATCTGATAAGGCATAAATATCCAAATATACAAAAAAACCCATACAATTCAACAACAAGAAAGCAAACAACCCAATTAAGAAATGGACAAAGGATCTGAACAGACATTTTTCCAAAAAAGATATAGAGATAGTCAACAGGCATGTGAAAAGATGTTCAACATCACTAATCATTAGAGAAATATAAATCAACATTACAATGTGATATCACTTCATGCCCATCAAAATGGCTATAATTGAGAAGACAAGAAATAACAAGTGTTGGACAGGATGTGGAGAAAAGGGAACCATCCTACACTGCGAGTGGGAATGTAAACTGGTGCCGCCACCATGGAAAACAGTATAGAGATTCCTCAAAAATTAAGAACTACCATATGATCCAGCTATTTCCTCTCTGAGTATTTATCCAAAGAACATGAAAACATAAATGCAAAAGATATTTTCACCCCTGTGCTCACTGCAGAATTAATCACAATAGCCAAGACTTGGAAACAACCTAAGTGCCCATGAATGAATGAATGGATAAAGAAGATGTGGTATATATATCCAAAATGGAATACTATTCAGCCATAAAAATATGAAATTTGCAAGAACACAGATAGACGTTGAGGGTATTATGCTAAGCAAAATAAGTCAGAGGGAGAAAGTCAAATACCATATGATTCACTCATAAATGGAAGATATACGCAACAACAACAATGCACAAACACAGAGATACAAAGATTAGATTGGTAGTTACCAGAAGGGAAACGGGGAAGGAGGAGGGCAAAAGCAGTAATAGGGCACCGGCGTGCTGTGATGGATGGTAATTAGTCTTTGAGTGGTGAACATAATCTAGTCTACACAGAAATCAAGATATAATGATGTACACCTGAAATTTACAAACTATCATAAATCAATGTTTCCTTAATACAAAAAAATAAAAACCTTCCAGTTACAAAATAAATGTGTCACGGTGATGTAATGCACAACATGTTGACTATGGTCAAGAATATTGCATTGCACATTTGAAAGTTGCTAACAGGGTAGATATTGAAAGTCTCATCACAAGAGAAAACTTTTTAACTTTGTATGGAGACGATGGTAACTAGAAGTGCAGTAGTGATCACTTCGTGATGTATATAAATGTCAAATCATTATGTTGTACATCGGAAATTAATATAATATGTCAAAAATACTCAATTAAAAAATTACAGAGAACAACAAAGAATTTTTGTTCATATGGGTTATTCATATTTCCAATAGTAGATATTAAAACAGTAGATTTTAAATATTTATTTACTAAATTACTTTGATCATTGTTGAAAAAATGTCAACAATAAACCCTGATGTGAATAATAGGTTTGTCTGTCAGTCCATTTTTCACATAAGAAGTGTGTTCAATGAAAACTGTAGCTTAAACTCTGTTACAGAATCTTTTCCTTAAGACAACCATTATACTTTAGCGTGTAGACTTCCCATTGTCATGGTGAATATTAAAACAAATGTATTGCAGGGTTGAGATTAATGAGAATTAATTATCTTTACTGTTTCACCAAGTCTATCAAGCACATTTTTAAGTGAAAATTTCTGTTTTGTTTGCTGCAAGTATATGCATCTGAAGAATACAGGTGGATGTCACTGCCTCAACTAATGTGAAGGCACCAGAACTCTTAACCACCTTTGCTTTAGCCCCATCAGCACAAGCGTCAACAAGGTGAAAAACACAAGCAACATATTAATATAATTATGAAAATTAAAACTGAACAGTCCCCCTACAAGGGTCTTGAAGACCACCATGGCCTGCAGAACACAATCGGAGAATGCCACTCTGAAGAAGCAAATTGCCAGCTCAGACTTGACCTGAGCTGAGGAACTATTCTGTCTTCCCAAAGAGGTGGCTGGAACACAAGCCTATTTATCTGCTGTGCCTTCCCATCCCGCCTTGCCTATGGATTTACGAGATTATTCCATGTGTCCTTCGCACCTTGCTGCAATCTTGAAGCAGCAGCTCTGAACCACTTCTCCTTACTTTGTTTTCCACTGTTTGTTTTTCCTCAAACAAAGCTTTGTCCTCACCACTATTCCGTTTCCTATTCCCACTCAATTTTTATTTCTTCATATGTTTTTATTTAGTCTTAAAACACAAGGTTCAAAGAAATGTATGAATATATGCCTACAGGAGTGAGTTCTTGGTAGATGGCTCAAAAATTACACTTTGAATCCTTTCCCTTTCTTTCCAGTTCCACATTACTTAATGAACTATGAACCATCAGAATTTGTGCCACAGGGCTGCCTTCATTCCAGTACGTTTTTCAGAACAAGTTACCTGGGCAAGGCTGGGTAAAGGAAAAGTTCACCTGTTCCTGAGAAAGTGCTGGCCTGTTAACCAGCAGGAAGCAGTCCCAGGGCAATTCCCAGCCTTTGCCAGGAAGAGTCTATCCCAGTGCTGGGAATCTCCTGGAACCAACGCCAAGCCCATCCCCATGCCCCCGATCTGGCTCCACACCCCTGTAATTCATTTCAGTGCCCCCCCCCCGATCCCTTATAAAAGCCCAGTGTTTTCTGACTTGACCAACCTTCACTGACCCCTGCAACACAGGTAAGTGGCAGCAAGAGTAGGAGAGACTCGTGGCAGGGGTTTTACCTCACACATTTGGGGGAAGGTCTTAGGAGGATGCCAGTGCTCAGACAACACTGCAACTCTGAGACTCAGCAAGGGCTGTCCTGGGAAATCTCAGAGGGAGTAGGCTGTACACATTCTAACACTTTTCTAGAACTTTAGAAGGGGACAGATGTCACCAACATCAATATTCCTAGGGGATTAGACACAACAAAAGACAAGAGGCAGAACAAAGGGCTCTCTGTGTGCTCTCTCTCTGACCATACTTCCTTAAGTGATCTCTGATTGCCTCCTCAGTTACACACAAGATGGCTCCTCCCATGGCCCTCTGCAGCGTATCCTGGGTGCTGCTCTCCTGCCTGATGCTCCTATCTCAGGTCCAAGGTGAGATTATTCTGCTTCTTGCACTGGGTTTCCTGTGAGTGCTCAGGGCAAAGAGGAGGAAGGCTCCTGTGTGACAAACGTGGTCACAGTGAGGTATATCCCCACAAAATGAACCGCCTAGAGTTTCTCCATCCTCACTCCTTCCTTCGGGGTAACTAGCGGCAGAGGCACTCCAGTGGTCCATTTACACTGGAGTGAGATGATTTCCCATTTTCTCAATGGACTCTTATTTATGTTGGTAGGTTGAACAGGGAAAGCATGAGGGGTCAGTAATGAGATATGGGGAGGTAGAATGAATGGAGAGCTAACTGTAGGCACAGTCAGCCCAGAGCTGGGGAAGAGGTGGAATTTTGAATATGGGAGAAGGAGAAAAGAAAAGAGATGATTCCTCATTTAATGGGGCTGGTTCAAGATACAGGATACTGAAAGTGGTAGCGGCAGTGAGTGGTAGTCAGGAGTATGGTGTCACTTCCCCAAGTATTGGCCTCGTAGATATTCCCCAGAGTCGCCTCCTAAAACTAATCCCCACTCTCCATTTCTCTGCATCCCTCGCCTTTATTTCCTTCCATCCCAGGTGAAGACTCCCCGCAGGACGCGCTCGCTTCAGGGATCAACTGTCCCAAAGGCTCCAAAGCCTATGGCTCCTACTGCTATGCCTTTTTTCTGACAGCAAAATCTTGGATGGATGCAGATGTGAGTAGCTGAATTTGCGGGTAGCAGTTATAGGGGGAAGTGCACTAGAGACCAGGGTTCCGGTGTGGTTTCCATTCTGCAGAGTTTCCTGAAAGAGAGAATGAGCACCCTCATCTTTTGCAAACACAATGCTTCTCACCTATCTCTGCCGGCCCCTTCCCCAGTGACATCTCAAGCTGCTCCTCAGTGTCTCTCTTCCTCACACAGATGGCCTGCCAGAAGCGGCCCTCGGGACACCTTGTGTCCATCCTCAGTGCAGTTGAAGCATCCTTCGTGGCCTCACTGGTCAAGAACTCTGCCCACTCCTACTCATATGTCTGGATTGGGCTCAATGACCCCACACAGGTGCGATTACTTTTTCTCCTCTTGTTCCCTCTCACACTGCTGTGGCCATCCAGGTCTGCTCCTTGGCCCGTATACCTGCCCAGGAAATACCCTAGAGAGCCTGGGAGCTCAGAGATCCAGCGGGCTTTTCAGGGGAAAGGGAGGACCTCGAGGAAAGCTGAGTAGCTGAGTTCTGTGGATGGTCCCAGTCTCCAGCTGCAGTTAATCTGCCTTTGGGCACGTTTTGTGCACAATTCATGCATGAGGTCTTGTCATTCATTCTCTGAGTCTCCCTGAATATTACACATACTGTGCTTAGGGAACCTAAGTGAAGATACAAGGCATTTTGCTCCTAAAGAACAGACATTGTCGTTGAGTATCAGAGGGTAATTACAAATGCACCACCAATTGTTTCGCCAGTAATGTGCTACTCTGAGTGTTTCCATTGTTCTGTGTGATTTTGGCTTTGGGAATTCCCAGTAGGAGGAGGGATTAGTGGGAGCTTCCCAGAGGAAAACTCTGAGCAGCACCTGGAGGCACAGACCAACTGTCACGATTTTGGGGAAGGGATCAAGTGTTCCAGCTGAGGAGATGATGCACTGAGAACTCGAATGACCATTCAACCTCCCCTGTTGTCATCCTCTACTCCATAGGGCTATCAGCCTGATGCAGGTGGATGGGAGTGGAGTAGTACTGATCTTACGCATTACCGTGCTTGGGAGAAAATTCCCCCCACCACCCCAAACCCTGGCTACTGTGGGAGCGTGTCACGAAGCACAGGTAAGAGACAGAGGAGCTACCTCGTGCCCGGTCTTTTCCATCCTCTCATCCCCCATTTCTAAGCTTGAATTTCAGGGAATGCTCCTCAGCTAGGATATGCAATGTTGGCTTGCCTTTCCCCATCTTTGTCTTCTCTCATCTCAACTCTCTTTGAATCTCCTTTCCCTGGAGTGGGATTCTGGCCAAGAGGAGATAGAGGCTCTGGATCCTAGGCCAGAGTCTGAGAGAACCCCCCTTGGCTTCACCAGCTCCACCAGTCCCATTCACTTTAGTTCTCTTGTCTTTCCAGGATATCTGAAATGGAAAGATTATAACTGTGATTCGTACTTGCCCTATGTCTGCAAGTTCAGGGCCTAGGAGAGCTGAGAGTCAGCTCCCTGAGTCTGGTATGCAGCTCATCATGGACTTGGGACCAGTGTGAAGACCCACCCAGGACAGGAGTATTTTCTCCACTCAGCCAACCTCACCACCTCATTCTGAACTTCCCTCCTCCTCAGCCTCATGTCAGGCTTTTTTGCATGTTCCATGGCCTAAGGTTTCAGAGAGCAATAAAAATTATTTTTTTGCATACTTGTGTGCTTTTGTGCTCCAGTCTCATAACAAGATTCTGAGGAAGAATTGGGTGTGGGAGGAAATCTAGGTCTTGCCTCTGTCCAGTTTCATACAGACCGCTGAGAATATGACCAAGTGTATATTCCCAACAGTGCATTTGTGATGAGCACATAGGCCCTGTTCACAAAGGAGTTATACTGTATGGAAGGAAGACATTGATGTCCCATACAGTGTACTGCACATTCCTCCTGATGGTGTGACCCATGCAGCCTTAGTGGGGTCTGATGTTATTTAGAACAGTGTTTCTTAAAGCATTTGCTGTGAACAGTCCTTTCATTTTCTTTAATTTGCAACCCACCTTCTACCATAACTTTTGTAAAATATAGTAAAAAAAAGAATTACTTGGACTTACATTTATAGTAGTGACATGTAGAGCACTGGAAGCTCTCTTCCTTAGAACAAGAAAAAAATCCCAACATTTGGAGAACCAACAACCCTCCTTGGGCTAATCAGCCTGACATCTCCAGAGGAGTGGCACAGACAATATCAGGCAAGATTTCTATTAATATTTCTTGAATTACTGGAAAATTGAATAAATGATGACATCTTTGAAAAGCACCGCTGACATGAGTGAAGAAGGGTGAGATTTTTAATGAATCTAAATATTTTCAGACCATCGTATGACTCAATACCTCACTGCCACCACCTTCCCAGACTCACATGTTGTGTGAAAATGAAGCACTTCGTCAGTTCCCTCACCTGAAGGGGGGATGGGATCTTGGCCAAAATCTTTTCCATGGGGGCCAGCCTGGTGGCGCAGTGTTTAATTTCACACATTCCGCTTAGGCGGCCCGGGGTCTGCCAGTTCAGATCCCAGGTACAGACCTACAAACTTCTTGTCAAGCCATACTGTGGCAGGTGTCCCACATATAAAGTATAGGAAGATGGGCACAGATGTTAGCTCAGGGTCAGTCTTCCTCAGCAAAAAGAGGAGGATTGGTGGCAGATGTTAGCTCAAGGCTAATCTTCCTCAAAAAAAAAAAATCTTTTCTATGAACGGAGAGCAACTTAGCATTGCCACACGGGTAGGGTTGCCAGGCAAAATACAGACCTCCTAACTAAATTTGAATTTCACATCAACAACAAATACTTTTTTAGTATAAGTATATATGAAATATTTTATCTTTGCTCAACTTCTCAGATATTTCATATTTGCCAAATTTGGGAATACTACATTCTCAAATGTATGGAAGAGATGAAAGGACAGTGTCTACGTTCTTAACTGATGTTTGGCAAGTGACTGTACCCTTTCTAAGATAGGCTTACAAAGAGGGAGGACCACCAATTACATCTGAAACTTAACTGCAAGCACATTCAGTCCTTTGAGAATGTTTTTCTATTATTAACTGTCAGAGTTAGGGATTATCTTCTCTTTATTCCCTAGAATAGTTTGTATAAGATTGGAAATACATCTTTATTGGTAGTTTGGTATGACTTTTCCAAAAATCTCTTCACTGAAAGTTTTCTTTGTAAGAATATTGTTAAATAAATATTTAGTTTCTTTAACACTTATAGTAGGACTTTCTTAATTTCTCTTGGGAGAATTAAGAATTTTTCAACCTTGGGCATTTAGAAAGAGAGTGAAGCCAATTTAGGCATTGCATGATCAAAATGATGACAATGGTCTCTGACACCCTCCAAGTCCTTCTCTCGCTTTAAAGTGGGTGACTGAAAGCCCAACGCTCCTTTTGCCCTATGTGTGGGTCTGTCTTACAAAGACAGCATGTTGGTAGCTCTTGCAAGCATCTAGGCTATGTGAGTGACCATGCTCTCCAATCCTGGAAGAACCAAATGAGTGAAGATAGATCTATGGTGTATTATCCTAATGAGATGAATGAATGCCACATCCTTGCAGCCCAGGCTATTTCCATAGCTCAGTAAGTATACAATATTTCTTTCTTCTTCTGTTCATCAGAGCAAAATCAGGTGTTCATTAGTCCTTGTCTTTAAAGTCTCTTACATTGGTGGGGAGGGCTGGATTCAAGTATTTAGAAAGAATGAGAAGAGAGCATGTCTCCTATTGACATATTTTTCCTAAATACCAGAGAAGGGGGAAATTATTGAAGCGCTCAGTTCAACTACTATTTATTGAATTAAAAGTGATAACCTTCTCTAGGAGAGGGTCATACCCATGGGGAAGCCAGTAGACAACAAAGGGAAGTTTCAGCATTATAGGTAAACTTTGTCCCCTCTCTAGAGGGTGTCCTTGCTGTCATTTCACTATCATCAAATCAGAAATGGAGAAAAAAAGACAAGCAGAATACAGAGTCAGTGACTTAATAAGAAATAGCATTCCTCCAAGAAAATGAGGTCTATTTGTATTTTTAGAGTGATCACTCTCCATACTGTTTTGCCAGGAGGGCTGAGTACCTTGAGCGTGGGTCGAAACCCATGGCTTTTAGCTTCAAGGTGATTTAAGAGAAGTCGAACAGATGGAATTTTGAGCACTTAATGAAGGTTAACATGGGAGTACCATATAGTACCATGAGACTATAGCACAAAATAACCATAGCAGCTTATGCACTGTCTGACAATTTCCAATGTGGTAATGAAGGGAAGAGGAGAAAAAAAGACTTCCTTCTCATATACTCTTTCTTACCATGGAGAAACAGTTTTCTCACAAACCCCTGGTAGACATAATCTTACATCTCATTGGCCAAAGTTTGGTTGTGGTTCTATTCTGAAATCAATCACCAGAAAAGGGATTGAGAGTGCTATTATTTACTTTGACCAATCAGGATTCGTCTCCTGGGACTGGACTTACTGTCTTCCATATGAAATCAGGGGTCTTCCCAGGGCTGGTTCTGATTCTAGAACTCACCTATTTATCACCATTATTATCCTTTGCTACAGTTTTAACTCAACAATGGGTAAAGTGGAAAAGAAATTGGACTGGAAGTTAGTAAACTAGATTTCGGTTTCCACTATACCTTTTCTTAGCTATGCATCTATACTGTCCCTCATTCCTTAAAAGAGATAAACTTTCAGTGCCCCTTCCTGCCCAGGTATGAGATTTGCAAGCACCAGAGGTATTGAAGCAATTTCCCCAAACCTCTCCCTCCAATTCAGGTTTTTCTCATTCTAGCTTTGTTAATGGTTTTTTCCTATTTTCCACTATTCCCAAGATCTTTGCCCTGAACTAAAATCTCGAACTCTATGCCTTGAATTTCCAGAATTAGTGTATTTGCTTTCCCAGTTGGATTAAATGATCTAGAATGACACTCTTAGCTTTAACACTCTGTAATACATGACATAAAACAAAAATTGCTTGGCAAATCATTAAACATTAACATTCTGAGCTACAGACCCAGGAAGTATTCAGTTGGGTGGTGATTTGTCTAGTACCATGAGACTATAGCACAGACCACCCTACACTCATTTGTTCACTTCAACAGATTTAAAGGTGCACCAGAAGTTTATATGCTGGATTCAAATCACCATACTTTTCAAATGAGTAGAAACCCAACGATGTATACTCAAAAACAGCACATCACCCCCACCACCCCCATCCAGCGCTATGCTAACCACACAAACTCAAGTGTAAACATTTTCTAGTCCCCTTGACTCGCCTAGACAAACAGTGTTGGTTCTGATCATAAATTTTGATATGGAGTTATCTTAAATCCCAGCCAGCATCTTCTGGTATTTTACTGAATATGTGATTTTGGTCTTGTTAGGGCTATCTTTCCCTCCACTGGATTTTTTCTCTGCTTCCCTTTCCTACTGTATCAATTATGATACTTTTGTCTGTAACAGAGTAGCCAACCCTAAGTAGCTTAACTAACACAGAGATTTATTGATTCACTTGAGAATTCAGGGAACAGTCTTTTTCAATCTTTTTCACCAGAAGCTCAGGGATATCAGGGATCTAGGTTGAAATCTCCGTGATTATCTTGGCTTGTCCCTCATTGACACAAAATAACCATAGCAGCTTATGCACTGTCTGACAATTTCCAATGTGGTAATGAAGGGAAGAGGAGAAAAAAAGACGTCCTTCTCATATACTCTTTCTTACCATGGAGAAACAGTTTTCTCACAAACCCCTGGTAGACATAATCTTACATCTCATTGGCCAAAGTTTGGTTGTGGTTCTATTCTGAAATCAATCACCAGAAAAGGGATTGAGAGTGCTATTATTTACTTTGACCAATCAGGATTCGTCTCCTGGGACTGGACTTACTGTCTTCCATATGAAATCAGGGTTTTGTTAGCAGAATGCAAAACGAACCGTTTTGTCAAGTCAATGGATATTGTCTACTACACCTAGAGCCACGCTTAAGTTCCTGAGATACTGATCATAGAAAATATTTTGCTAAATTCATAGCCTTTATTCATGACCAGTTTGTGTCCTGAATCATTTTAGAAATTTTCCTCCCCTGGTGAACTCTCATAAATAGTTCTATCAAGAAGTCTAGAACAGAGGTAGGCAGGCAGTTTCTTTCTCTCCTCCCCCTGTGTCCATTCTGTCCCATTGAACCCTCCATAATTTAACATCTTCCAGGCAGTCCTTGGCTTTACTTCTCCTGATACAGTTGATAAAATTGCCCCTCTCTCCTAATATTTGTAGTATCTTATTTTTCTCACTAAAAACTACTTCCCTTCAATTTGGGGGAAAGAAGGTGCAAGTGCTCCAATTTGTGCATGAGCCGCCGATGCCTAAAATTTGTGTGGGAAAATTTGTGTTTTATTCAATTTCTGAATTCCCCATAATTTTCTCTTCCAGAGTCCATATTTCTATTGAGTTGCTAACAGCTAAAGGTGTCTTTCCTGAGATGGGAAACAGGCTTTTTTAAGCTGGCCTGATTTAGACTATTTGGATATAAGATGCTGACAAGCATTCTAACTCGTAAGCAAGAGGGGACGTTTTGGAAAGGACATGGGTTTATCTCAACGCACCCAAGTTTAGGACGCATAGCTGAGTCTCACGAAGGACCAGTGAAAGAAAGAACAAAGTCAGAAAGGGAAGTTACTCTCTTCCTTTTCTCTCTTTCACTGAGTTTTGTTCACAGTCTTTCAGCCAACCAGTTTACTTGCCCTTGGAATACAGACAGTGTGATCAAATATGGCTAACTGATTAGAATTCTGCCAAACTTTTCACTCCAGGGGTTCAAAACTTCATATTTTTGGTGAACAAATTCATTTTCAGGAGAATATCTGACTATTCTAGCTAGGACTGGGTGCTTACCCCAGTCCAATCAGCCGGGGCAAAGAATTTGAGTCACATGGTATTATTATGGGAGCTACACTCGCCTCTTAAGTAGGACCTGTGGATGAGACCCAGTTCTTAGAGAAAGGGGTCAGGGAGGCATTCCAACAGAATTTTACTGCAGCGAACAAGACTTAACTGTCTCAGCCTCTCATTCTTACCTTAGCTTATTTTCTGACCTAGATTTCCTTTTTTGGATACTGACCAGTTGCCCCAGGTACCATACCTCCTTCTGACATTAAAGCATCCTCCAGACTTCCAGGAGGGGTCAGTTGTCTATTGGGCTCATTATTCTCATTGTATTCATCCAATCCTTGTTTGTTCCAAGAACTACGTATTTAACCTATCATGATTGGGATTTCTGCCAGTCATCGTGAGCCAATGAACTGAACAAAACATTTTCCTCAGTTGAATCAGCATCCCCACAGGCTGCTGGGCCTCTGGTGGTGCCTCTGTCATTGACTTTACTCTCCATCTAGACTTTGGGAGACAAAACCATCTGATAGCAATAGCAAGTGCAAAGAACATCTGGGTAATAGTTGGGGATACCGAGGGACCCTATTTCCTGATACCCCTGAATGTAACTCACCCCTTTTAGCTTTAGCAGAGTTCTTCCCTCTCCACCTCCAAACCTCCTACCATCAAACCACATTCGTCCATCCTTCCTAAGTAGTTTTTAAAGTGAACCTCTGGGAGGTCATTGCACACCAACTGCATAGATCTCTGCTACAATTTATATGTATATTTGGCACTTGAATTTATTTATGGATTTCTTACTCATGTCTAAATCAGAATCTCCCCAAATCTCACTCTTTGGAATGCTCATTTCATGAGTTACTCAAAGATTTGTTTAACTGTATTGCATGTATGCATTTTGGAAATACTCCTTCCATGGCTAGTTCGGGAAACACTAAGTTATGCAGAGTTGAGCAGATTTCTTTACTCTAGGGCTTTTCCAAGTCTTTGTGTGAAAACGTATGGAAATAAAAGAAAGTAATAGGGTTTGCAGCTCATCAGGCATTTGGCCACAGGTGTTTATGTGCATGTTTGTGTATCCTATTTGGGAGAAATATCTGTTAATAGATCACTAGTTTAATTCAGATCTAATAATAGTCTAAAACACTGTTTTTCAAAGCATGGGTTACAACTTACTGGTATTTGAAATCATTAAATCAATTTAGTGGGTAATAATATATTTTTCTTAAATGAAAGGAGACTTGAGAAAATTCCACAGTATATTGCACAAAGAAGGTAAATACAGTTTTGTGGGAAATTTTCATTTTAGTTATATATTTATATGTGAATGCTGCTGAGATACAAAATATATTTCTTATTGTAAATAGCAGTCAGAATTTTGAATGCCACTAGTCTAAAGCACAGGCTTTTAGGTAACTGTGAGAAGATTAAACAAACTACCACTAGAGGGAGAGTTGGCCCAGCACAGAGTGCGTTACTGAAGAAATTAGGTGCATGAGCTGGCTGCTTCTAAAAACAGAGATGGTCAGACAAAAAAGTTAGAGAAAAAAAAAAGTTTAATCTATTCCTACATCTTCTAAGATTAAATGTCTGCTACAGTGGCACATCTCAGGGAACAGAATGAGCAAATCTTGCAAATGAAAATGCACGGTATATACATAACAAACGGGTCGGAACTGGGTGCTTCAGTTGTGTCCCTAACTAACTAGAAAGCCAGGAGTATGAGGTGAAGAATGCTGCACAGAGGAGTAAGTCAGAGAGACCTAGGACTCGAGAGTTCCTTATGCCTTCAGAAACTACGAGTGACTAGACAGTTGTTTGTGGGTCTTTCTTTCTCTAGGCTACTCAGAATGAGAATGCTTCCTATGTGTCGAGGGCGCCCCTCTTGGTGTGGCTCGTGGTAAGACACAGGGTTACAACTCCCACGACAGGAGCAAAGCTGGCAGATATCCTCCATCTGCCAGTTCTCTGGATGGCCCAGCCAGGTAGAGGAAGAAAGAGAAAGAAGCAATTAGAGATCATTTACAGTGGCAATGAGGCTGGGGGTCCCGCTGCGGTGGCAGTCAATGTTCAATGGTTGTGGCTCCCATAGATCTTGATAATCAAATCACTCTACCTACATGATATTGCCTATATTTTTAGCTGCCAAACTTTCCTTGTTCCTTCCTGCTGTCCAGACCTGGCGCTCCAGCCTCCCAATGAATCTTTGAGCTAACGAAGAACCTCTGTATTTTGTTTAGATTTTACAACTTAGTCAAGGTATATTTGAAGTGCAATAAACTGTACCTATTTAAAGTATACAAATTGATGTCTTGACATATAGTCCATGAAATCATCCAAATAATTGCTGTAATAAACATATACATCACCACTAGATGTTTCCTCCCACCCTCAACTTCTCCAATCTCCCCAACCCAAGGCAATCTTGATCTATTTTCTGACACTCTAGATAAGTTTAATTTGCATTTTCCAGAACTTTATATAAGTGGAATCATACATTGTATATTTTTCTCTCTGGTTTCTTGTACTCAACACAATTACTTTGAGGTTCATCCACATTGTTGCAAGTATCAATCCTTCACTTATTTTCATTGTTGAGTAATAGTCTATCATGTAGATGTAACAGAATTTGTCTATTACCCTATTGATAGACATTTGGGTGGTTTTTAGTTTTTGTCTATTATAAATAAAGCTGCTATGAATATTAGTGTACAAGTTTACATAGAGACAAATGCTTTCACTTGTCCTGGGTCAATATCTAGGCGTTGAATATCTGCATTGCACATTAGGTATATATTTAACTTTTAAAAAACTGCCAGAAGTTTTTTTTTTTTTGAGGAAGATTAGCCCTGAGCTAACTACTGCCATTCCTCCTCTTTTTGCTGAGGAAGACTGGCCCTGAGCTGACATCCATGCCCATCTTCCTCTACTTTATACATGGGACACCTACCACAGCATGGTTTTTGCCAAGTGGTGCCATGTCCAAACTGGCGAACCCCAGGCCACCAACAAGCAGAACGTGTGCACTTAACCGATGGGCCACTGGCCGGCCCCCAAACCACAAGCTTTTTAAAGTGATTATATCATTTATATCAACACCAGCAGGGCATGAGAGTTCCAGTTGTTTTACATCCTCATTATTGTTAGTCTTTCTAATTTTAGTCACTCTAATGGGTGTGTCATGACATCTCATGCTTTTAATCTGTTTCTCTCTAATAATGAATGATGTTGAGAAATTTTTCGTGTGCTAATTTGCCATCTATATATCTTTTTTGATGAAATATATGCTTAAATCTTTTGCCCATTTTGTATTGGTTTGTTTGTTAGTATTATCAAGTTGTAAGAGTTCTTTACAAATTATAGATAAAATTTCTTTGTTGGATAGATGTTTGGAAATATTTTCTGTTTATGACTTGCCTTTTCATATTCTTAACAGTGTCTCTGAAGAATGAAAGCTTTTCATTTTGATCATGTCCAATTTATTTATTTCTTTTCTTGTGTAGTTTGTAAATATTTTTAAGAAAATTTTTGCTTAACTCAAGGTCACAATATTATCACCTATATTTTCTTTTTCAATTATTATAATTTTACATTTTATATTTAGATCTATAGTCCATTTTGAGTTAATTTTTGAATAAGGTGTGAGTATAGGTCAAGGTTAATTTATTTTGCATATGGGCATCAAATTGTTTCAGCACCATTTCTTAAAATAGCCTTTCTTGAATAGCCTTATGTTAGCTGTTTTTTCCCTAGTTTTATTGAGATATAATTGACAAATAAAAATTATATGTATTGAAGATGTATAATGTCATGCTTTGATAAAATTAGAAGGAATCTGAGACAATGCAGATGAAACCAAATGAATCTAACTCTTCTATAATAAATCACATAAACACTGAAGAGGGTAAGGAAAATGAGCTGATTTAAGTAACTTTGGAAAACAATATTTTGATTAGATACTTATAAAGGCTAAAGACAAAAAAAGAATTCTACATACTGTGCACTAGTAGGTAAGTTTGTTTCTCACAAGGATTTAGGATAGCAATCTGAAACTACACTATATGTGTACTAGAGTTGGATAAATAAGTAAATGTGTTGTAGATAATGAGAGTCCGCTTATTCTCTGCGGGAAAAAGTAGTTACATATAAGAAAAGAAGGAATTCTAGAAAGAACCTTGTGGCTCTGGATTGTAGTTTGTGTCCTCATTTAAAAAAAATTATATATATATAATATATATATGATCATATATTTTTCTTTTGTATTGTATTAATATGGTGAATTATATTGATGTTTTTGAGTGGTAAAACAATCCGTATGTCTGAGCTAAACACTTCTTGGTCGTGATGTTTTATTCTTTAATATATTACCTTATTCAATTTGCTAAAATGTTGCTAAGAAATTTTGTATCTTTTTTCATGATGAGTATTGTTTGGTTTTCTTTTTTAGAATGTATTTTTTCTGGTTTTCACATCAGGATGATACTGACCTTATAAAATGGGTCAGGAAATGTGCTTTCCTCTTCTATTTTCTGGAAGAATTTACGTAGAATTAATATTGATTCTTCCTTGATTATTTGGTGGAATTCACCAGTGAAGTAATTTGGACCTGAAATTTTCTTTGTGGGAAGGCTTGAGTAGCTTTTTCTCTATTATTTTTGTTTTCAGCTACAGTGAGAAAACATACTTTGTATGACTCAAACACTCTTAAATTTATTGAAATTTGTTTTACGGTTCAGAATATGGTTGACATTAGTACCTGTCTATGTGCACTGGAATGCACATTCTTCTTTTGATGAGTGGAGTATTTTATAAAGGTCTTTGAAGACACGCTTCTTTCAGAATGTTGATTATTGATTTTTGCCCTTATCTGGATTATTCCCTTTCTTCTCCTTATATTGGATTTAGTTTAGTTTCCCAGGTAACAGATTAGATCACTGATTTGAAATCTCTTTTATTCTCTAATATGGGTGTTTAATGCTATAAATTGCTCTCTGAGCACTGCTAAACATATACCCCAGAAAAATAAAAACTTATTTTCACATAGAAATTGTTTTTTTATTTATAATAAAACAAAACTGGAAAGTACCCAAATGTCCTTCAATAGGTGAATGGTTAAACAAACTGTGGTACATCCAGGCCATGGAATACTGCTCAGCAATGAAAAAGAGCAAACTCTTGATAAACACAATAATTTGAAAAACGCCTAGGAAATTACGCAAGTGAAAAATCTCATGTCAAAAGGATACATATTACTCAACTCCACTTATAAAACATGCATGAAATAACCTAATTATAAAGATATAGAACAGATTAGTGACAGCAACGTTTAGGGATGGGGGAGAAGGGGTAGGTAAGACCATACTGGGATCACAAGGGAGAGTCTTGTGATTGTGATATAGTTAAATATCTTGATTGTAATCAAGGTTAAAAAGATGAGCTTCCACTTCATCATTTACATTCCTCCCCTTGAGAGAGCTGCAGTAGCAACTTAGGTTTAATTTTTCAGAAAAGGAAAACCTAAGAACACCCTTACTTATAGCCCTGACTCCAGCAAAGCTTTGAGCTGGATGGGAAATTCCCAAAGACTCAGGTGACCCCACCTGGGGAACATGCAGGCATCCCCTAAGAATTCAAAGGATGACAAAAGGAGGGGAAACTATAAAAACTTGGGTTTCAAAGAGTCGAACGGGATGATAGCTTGAGTCTCAGTGAACGGGGCAATGCCACCTATATGGTAGTCAGATATTGGTGAGCTCCTGACAGGCTAGGATCATAGACAAGGAGCCCCTACCTCAGAAACTTTTCGATTCAGCATCAGGCTCTATTCTTGCTAGTGGCCCCCTTGGTCTGTTCTCTGTCTCTGTTGGATTTGACCCCCCGACTTCTCTGAGTGTTTGCTGCCTACTCCACTGTGAGCGTCTGGTTTCCACTGCCTTTCCTTCCAGAATTTAACATGGCATGTCCCTCATTCTGGAAAGTGTTGGATTCTTTTGGTCCCAGAGCCTTCTTTGGCTCATTTCCCTACTCCATTCCCATAGGAACTCAAAGCAGAATCTGCATCTCCCTTTCCTTTGTATCTTTCCACAATGCCTATTGGCGGGACAGCAAGGGCAGGGCGGTGGAAGGAGGAAGTGACAGGCATGTGCAGGAAAGTCTGGCCATGACATACGGTGCTGAGTTGCTGCTTATAAGCAAAATTCGCTGAGAGAAGACATAAGATTTCACTGAAGAACATAATAGCTTACCATTAAAACAACAAGAAGTGACAAAGCATATGCTTGTGAGTTACAAAAACTGCTAATTAAACAAAATATGCGCATGCTGGCAGCTTACTAAATGTGGTATGTCACGGCTTAGCTTCCTGGCACCCTCAACACCCCTCCACCCCCATCTGCCAACATTATCTGAGCTCTGCAGATCATATATTCCATCTGTTTTTCTATTCCAGTAGTGCCAGCCCTCCCTTGAGAAAAACTCAGGAATTCTCACCAAGAAAGAGAAGTGAGAGATCTTTTCAGGAGATCCTAGTCATTCTCTGGATCTTGTTATGAAGTGAGAACAGCTGGTATCCAGTTCTTGCCAGCTTCAAGCTGACAGCTCCCAACACCATTGGGCTCCAAATAAGCTGTCCTCTGACAGAGAAGAAGCAACAATTGGAAACGTTTCAAATGCAACACAGGCTGTTTATTCTCTCCCCCATCTAAATTCAACCACATCCAACTGCCGAGTTTCTAAGATGTATGGAAACCTACAGATTCTCTCAGGTAGAAAACTAGTTCCCCTACTGAACAAAAGGCATCAGGTGCTTTGCTCCTTCACATTTTTATAAACTTTTCAGTTTTCCATGACACTCTTCTCTTCTCTTTCCCACACTCTTCTCTCCCCACTACCAAAACCTTCCGTTGAAACTTCCTCTCTTGGAATAAGAATAGAAAACATCTTATCTCTGGCAAAAGGAGTCCAGGCATGAGGGAGCCAGCGTGGAAGGAACTGAGGAGTGGGTCAGGGTTAGCGAAAGCTTCCTAAAGAAAATTTCAGTATCCAGAGAATTCAAAGGACTGAGACTCAAAGGTAGCACCATACCCCATGTTTTCAGAAAACAGCGACACCCAAAGGTAAACTTTTCCTCTGGTTACTGAGTGGAGCTCCAGCCGATCCTTCCCTTCAGATGTTCTTTCAGAAACTATTTTCAATTCACTCTCAGGGGGAAGAATCTGGGATCTTGAAACTCTTTCTTCCAGAAGACCTCATAATTTTGCATGAGCATTGCCCCTGCTCCTCCCCGAAACTCTGCCTTTCAGGACCGGAGTGTGTTAAATCACAAGAGAACTGAAGCCTTATAATGTGTGTATTTTGTTTCCTTCCCTCCCCCCCATCCCTTTCCCTCCTCCCCAGTGTGTGAATACATTTCTTGAATTAACATTACTAAAGGAAGCCACTCAAGTAATTATTCACAGAAAAGTATCTGAAGCCTCTCCTATAGATAGAGAACAACTGGTATAATTCTTCAGTTCTGCCTCAATAGATATGATATCATAAAGGATGCGCTCATCCTTGAAACTGATTGCCTCACAGACTGCTTAGGCTTTAAACACACAGGACCCATAATTTATGAAAAGGGATCCATTTGTTACTTCAGAACTGACCCTGCTCTTACCCAAATAATAATAACCAACATTTATTAAATATTGCCCAGGTGCCAGACATTTTATACAGCTTCTACATGTATTAACTTATTTAATTGTCAAACCAACCCTACGAAGCAAGTACTGTTATGATCTCAATATTATACATAACATGCAAGAAGGGGCTCCACCAGAGCATCTGGAGGGATCATGGCCCTGCCAAGACTGATTTTGTCCCGTTGATACTAATGTCAGAGTTCTGGCCTCCAGAGCTGTAAGAGAATAAATTTCTGTTGTTTAAAGCCACCACGTTTTGGAAATTTGTTACAGCTGCTGTAGGATACTAATATAGTATATGACAAGCTGAATAGAATCACCGAAGATCCTCAGTGTGTGTCAGTTCTTTCCAGGGTGTTGGAGAGGGTACAAGAGATTAAGAAAACCCAAGGCCTCCAGATATGAAATTCACCATCTGCTTAATTTACCACTTCAGGCTTCTCTCTGCTGGAACTGCACACATTTTGCATCCAAAATGCTTGAGGCATGGACATATGGAATTTCTTCACTAATGAACTTACCCCTTCATCTACGAAGAGCATTTCACAGATGGGAAGAGACTACTGTGGAGGAATCACAGATATCATTCTGGAAGATGGCTATGATGTATATCAAGGCTGCCCCAGGGAGAGAAGCCCAAGGCCTTTCTGGCCTAAATGCCCATCTATATGACCCTCCAGGAAGTATAGGATGTCCTGACTTGATTCATATCTAAAGTGATATGATTATATGACCACATGATAACCGAATTCCACCTGCACTGATAAACCTTTTCTTTTTAAAGATTGGCACCTGAGCTAACATGTGTTACCAATCTTCTTCTTTTTTTTTCTCTCTTTCTTCTCCCCAAAGCCCCCTGGTACATAGTTGTATATTCTAGTTGTAGGTCCTTCTGGTTGTGCTATGTGGGATGCCACCTCAGCATGGCCTGATGAGTAGTGCCATGTCCACGCCCGGGATCCGAACTGGGGAAACCCAGGCTGCCAAAGTGGAGTGTGCAAACTTAAGCACTCGGCCACAGGGTTGGCCCCTGCACCGATACTATTTTAATGACTTTTTTACATGATCTTTCCTTTGTCTTGTGAAAAATAACTCACATACCTATGCCTTATCAATTTAGCCCTACCCTTAACACATTGCAGCTCTTCACTGCCCATGGGTCCTGTCCCCATGCTATTCTCTGAATAAAGGAGCACTACTACCAGACCTTGAGAGTCCAAGAAATCTTTCTTTCAACTCCTTGGCTCACCAAGCCTGCATCATCGGCACATGTTTGAAAAGCATGAGAAAAAATGGCTTTCAAGCTGGTGGCTGACTTTGCAGGGGGATCTTTATAAACCTTTGCCACCAACAGCATTCCTCAGCAAAAACTACACCCAACTGGGGTTGTTTCTGCAAAAAGAAAGCGGCTGAATCTTGGTAAAATGAGTCTACTGAGGATTTGTTGCTTATGATTTCGTACTTTGCTTATGCCACAGTAGGTAGCTCCCTAGACCCAGACAATGCTAACATTTCTTTCAAAGGCATCTTTCTCCTTAATCTCCCCGACTTCTTCCAAAAGTAAATTGGTAGATTTTCTTCTACTCCCTCTAAATATAGAGTCCTTTCTTCAGTGTCGAGCATGGGTAGGGGGAGAGAGTTTGGCTAAATCCAATTACTAAGCACAATTTCTGATGGCTGTAGTTTCCTCCATTCCCTTCCAGGCTCGTAACCTCTCAAGACCCATTTCAGGAGGCAAGAGTTAGTAGTAAATTTAAACATGTCCACTAAGTTTGAGTATAAGGAGCTAGCATGATATAGATGTTCTCAAAGTATCAAGCAGGTAGAAACTGTAGGCAGCTGATGCCTAGGGAAGCTCAAAGTGGCTGGAAATGAGCCTGAGGTTCCTAGGTTCATTGAAGCTGAAACTATTGGTGTGAAGTTAACTGCCTCTGAGATGGTGTTGTGAAATTGAAGAATTACAAGAACCATCCCAGAATATCCCTTTGGAATCTAGAAAACACAAACCAATACAGACTGAAAATTTAGAAAGAAAAAACCAAATTAAATGTCCGTAGAGAAGAGGTTGGGTATATCAAGACAAATGGAGAAGTAAAATGTAATGGGATACTAAACAAAATTCAATCAAATAAGTTAAATCTTAACATAATATGGCACACGAAAAAAGCCAGTTTCAGCAAGTTACGAACTATTTGGTAAAATTTATATATGCTTTTAAAGGACATAGGTTAATACTGTATATTAGTTATTGATTAATTCACATGTAGTTTAATGAATGAAAACCCAAAATGGAAGAATATGCACAAAAATGTAGTATTTGCCTAAGAATTTACAATGAATTTTTTCTTTTTATAAAGACTAAAGATTTTAAACAAAGAAGACAAATGTTGACATTTTTATTCTGACTGGAAGGTTCATATGTGTTTGTTTAATTTGTCCAATTTATTTCTGCATTTACTAAAAATAGTTATACTTTTTAAGAGCTTATGACCAGGGAAAGATAGATCTTTTTTAAAAAATAAATAAGAGATTCAGTTATATTCCTCAGAATTACAAAGGACGCAGATGAGAGGTGTCCGGTATACTTGGTTCCATGATAGATTTCTCGTGCTGAACTGAACAGGAAATTAATTTTTAAAAAATTAAAACAAAAGTAATTGCGCCTTTTGTTTTTCAATATGAGAGTTTTCATTACTTCAAGAAGACTTCAAGCAAGCAATGACTTTCCAGGTATAAAATATCTGATACTTTAAAATGTGTAATAAAATATATTGTAGCTCGCATGATAAAGGAAACTGCTGCAAGATAAAGAAGGGGGACTTAAAACAAATAACAACTGACATAGTTCTCTCATCAAAATCTTTATTGCCCCCGATACCTGCATTCTTACTGAGATAGCTATCCTTATTGCTTATTATATATCACTGGCCAAATTCCACATGCAAGGTAATAAAATCGAGGACTTTTCTGTGTCCAGAGTGATGCCTTTTTCAGGGAAGCCTTAATTCCCGCTCTTTCAATATTTATTTCCTTGTCCTCGGGAGCCTCAAATTTCTGTCCTCTGATCTCGTTTTACAAGTCTCACACTACCTTCTAAGCATCTCCCTGATGGGACCCTACTGGCCCCCCCTCAGATCCTTCCATCTGGTAGAATTTCCTATCGCTTCTTTTCAACATTGGTATTTTCCCCATTTTTCTAATTAAAGAATACAAAAGGGTCAGACCAGAGAATTCTCTTTCATAATATTTTCCTTAAGCTGGGCCTGACACAATCTTTGAACATATAGAAAATAGGTTAAGATCTGTTCATTAAGAGTTTAGAAGCATAGGGTCCTTGATTCTCGGAGAAGGGAATTATGACACACAGGGATTCCAACCTAAACTTCAAATTTTCATCCAATGGAGACTCAGCATACTAGTTTATTTTTACTGTCTAACAAACTCCCACTCTCATTCAGGTTATTGGTAAAATTCAGCTCCTTGCTGTGTAGGACTGAGGTCCCCATTTCCTCGCTGGCTATCAGCTTAGGTGCCACTCTCAGTTGCATTCCTTGGCATGAGGCCACCTCCATCTTCTAAGCCAGCAATGGCACACTGATTCTTTTTGGAGCTTTGAGATTCTTGACTTCCTCTTATCCTGCCAGTTAGAGAAAATTCTGCATTTAAATAGCTCACATGATTAGATTGGGCCAGAAATCTCCCATTTTATTGACTCAGAGTAAACTGATTAGTGACCTTACTTGCATCTTTAAGAATTGCTTTTCCCATATGACACAACATATGTTAGGGGTTCATATCTCATCAAATTTACAGGCTCTACCCACACTCACTGGGGAATTATTATATAAGACCATTGGGGTCATTAGAATTCTGCATAACATAGAATTTTCTGCCATTCATGCTTCCCTGAGCTGGACCTCATTCAAACTCGTATAATGGGAACAATTCTTGTGTGTCTTATATGAAAGCACCTGAAGGACTTGAGACCTGAGAGATTTCCTCTGTGATTTTGCATGTGCTTGCCCCCATGGCTCTTCTCCCCCCTCCTCCAACTGGTACCCACCTGTACAGGACTTCAGCCCCTGTTTCCCTCCACCCCTTTAGAGAAAATTTATGACTGCAATTCTTAAGAACAGTTCATTTATTCTTGACAGTGGCTGACCCTCAACCCACCTTTCCATGATGAAGCCCTATAAAACATTCCACCTTTCTGTCCCTTGTCAGAATGGTCCTTGGGAGGCTTTTCAGGCCACGCATTTTCAAATAAAGCCTAAAGGTGCTCGGCTTGATTTTCTTTCAGTTTTTGATGCGCTGACTTGGATAGGCGTGGACCCTCTACCTCAGCTCAGCCACTTCCAGAAACTCCTTGAAGTGCTCACCTTAGAGTCTCAGCGACTGGCTGGCTGAGTAAGACCCCTCCTGAGCAGCACTCCACTCAGCATTAAAGCTTTCTCTAAGCCTTTATTCTCTCTCTTTGTCGTTGGTCTAAGCCTCTTGATTTGATTTGTTTCACTACCCAGGGTTGTCAGAACAAGGTGGCATCCTAGTGCTGAGGAGATCTGGTTTTTTGTTTCTTGTATGTTCTTATCATTTGAATATGAGTAACCACCAGTCATTCAATGAATTTGGAATCATCATCTGCATTTTAACATGACCAAGATTATGGTGCCAATAGCACTAAACATTTGAAGCTCTGGTAGTATTTTATCAAGGACAATTTATAACTTCAGTGGCCATACAGCGGAATTTGAGATATGAATAAGACAAGCTGTTTATCTGGTGCCTTACAATTAAAAGTTTCAAAGATTCCAAATATTTAACGGTCAGTGTTTTTTAAATTGTTGTGAAGATGGCTTTAGAAATATAGAAAAACTCTAAAAAACAGGAAAATTCTAAAATTCCTGCCTTAAATATTCCTGAGGGGAGGCTAATAAAAACAGACAATCTAACCTCCAAACTTACATGACTTTTTGGTTAATTTTCTTCCACACTCGTTTTCTTACAAGACTTCCTAATCTATGACCCTCTTGAAGTCCACAATATTTGATATTAGCAGATATTTTAGAAGAGTATTTGTCTAAGATTCAGTTTTCCTTTGAAGAGAGGTTCTTGGAAAACTTAGCCGTCCCTCAGAGAAAAATGGCTGGACTATCTTTGGCGGCATACAGGACTAGATACCATGTCAGGGTGGGGTCAGTAGCTATGAATGGGAAGGAAAGAGAGAGAGCTAAGTCATTGAGGGATCACTGGGAGGGGAGGACTGCCATTGGAACAGGCCGGGACAGCAAGGCTGACAGGTGTAGGTGAAAAAACCCAAAAAATCTGCATTATTTTTCCTGAAAGGAAAGGACAATGGAAACAATAATAGAAATTAAGAGGCGAGATTCAAGACCCTTCAGTTAAGGTTCTTTTCTTTCAGTGTGTTGCAAGAGAAAAGTGACTCAAGTTCATGTCAAGAACTATGACGTTTCAAAAGGTTTGCCCTACTTGCAAGCTAAATTGGCCTTCCACAGTTTCATTTATGTTGGCAGAAGGCAAAGGACTTTATTACTTGCAGCAGCATGAGCTTCAGTATGCTTATTATAGTTCCCTTTACCCCCAAGTACAATGGTTGGGGATTTAGATGGGCCCCCACAGACGCCTTCACATGTGGTGGGTTACATGGAGGAGAGGAATATCCCCTATAATTATGTTATAGGAGCTTAGGGAATCTGAATCTTTACAATGGCTGGTAAGACAGCCTACCTTTTACTTCAGAGGGAGACATCTATATTGAATTGGAGAGTAGGTGTGCCTGTCCTGATTCTGGATGGAAACATCATCTTTGCCATCCGAACCTGTAAGCCAGCCTGTCATTTGCTTTGGAGGCAGACACCACCTCTGTTTTCAAAGGCTCTTCACTACACAAACATCCCGGAAAAGATGGTCCAGAACAAAGAGTGGTCAGTGCCTCTGCCTGAAGAAGTGCAGAAACACGAGGGCCACATGGCTAATTGTCTCTCAACTCTTCTCTGAATATTCTTTTCTTCCTCAATACAATGAGAGGACTTTTTCAACTTGTGATAGTCTATGATTTTTAGAAAAAGATGTGTTTGAGTCTGGGGAAGGGTCTCTGGGAAACTGACAGCATAGAGATGCTGAGCATTTGACAATATTTTAAATAAAGATGGAATTGAATAATGACTGTGCATAAAGCATTATCCAACTAGAAAACTTTTATCATCTCTATGATAAATTCTGAGTAACACCTATGATATTACAGGCAATCCTGCAGACAGCATCTCTGGTTAATGCTTTCTTGATAGAACACTTCTTGTTTTTGTTTTTTGGGTTTTTTTGAGGAAGATTAGCCCTGAGCTAACTGCTGCCAATCCTCCTGTTTTTGCTGAGGGAGACCGGCCCTGAGCTAACATCAGTGCCCATCTTCCTCTAGTTTATATGTGGGACACTTACCACAGCATGGCAGGCCGAGCGGTGCTGTGTCCACACCCGGGATCCAAACCGGTGAACGTGTGCACTTAATCGCTGAGCCACTGGGCCAGCCCCCACCTCTTGGTTTTTTTTTTTAGATTTTATTTTTTCCTTTTTCTCCCCAAAGCCCCCCGGTACACAGTTGTATATTCTTTGTTGTGGGTCTTTCTAGTTGTGGCATGTGGGACGCCGCCTCAGCGTGGTTTGATGAGCAGTGTCATGTCCGCGCCCAGGATTCGAACCAACGAAACACTGGGCCGCCTGCAGCGGAGCGCGCGAACTTAACCGCTCGGCCACGGGGCCAGCCCCACCCACCTCTTGGTTTTTAACTAACCAAATTTCGCACAATGTGTTTATCCCTCAGTGCAATATTTTTCAGCCGCAAGTTATGTAGGAAAATTTTGTATGCACATTCCCAAATCTTAATATAAATCCTTTAATAAAATTACAAGTGGGCTAAGTCTCAAGTTACATTCCAAACACAATTGATAAAAGATCATAATCACACAAAGGGGACATGGGTTTAGATGTTGCTGGTGCAAAGAAAAGCATCTTTGGGTCATGGCACCTCACACAAACAAAAAAAAGGCTTTAACAAACACATTAATTGCCAACCAAGAAGTCAAGATTTAAAGAATTTTCCATTTTAACAAGACAGTTTTCTACTTGTATATGCATGTTTATGTGTTTTAGAGAATTGGTTGGAAGATTGGGATGGAAACTTATTGTATCATATTTTTTAAAATTTAAAGTAATAAGATATAAGCTCACAGGTGAAATTTTTACACTGAAGTCAGATTTTCAGGAAATGCACATATTGGATTCATTCGGAAGAATTATCTTTTTTTTTTTTTTTTAATCATCCTCATCTGCCACCATCATAGGCAAGTACAGGTCATTTTCCCGAGTTTGATAGAAAGGGCCAAATCAGCAGATAACATGGGCTGTGGGTAGGAGGAATGGTCTGTCCACCCATCTCTGTTTCTCTCGTCCATGACTCTCTCCCCAGATATCTCCATCGGGCACCGGCCTGAGGTCCCACATGCCCTCGTGGGCCACTTCATCACTTTCATTTTGTAGTCTCTCCTGGAAGATATTTTCTTGCTCCCTCTGCCTCTCAGTGACATGGGAACTGGGCACCTGGGAGCACCCAGAGAATGATAAAACTCCACCTTTGCCCGAAGGAAACCCAGTACTCATTGTGGGAAAGATACCTTATGTTGGGCAGTCCCAGCCCATGCCGGGAAAAGCCTCTCCCCATGCTGGGAATCTCTCTGAGCCCACATTACCTGTGTCCCTTCTCAGGGTCCTGGGTTTGCTCTGCTCACCTGCTAGGCTTAGAATTTGCTCTGCTTCTCCCTTAGGTGCTGTTAGGACAAATCTTCAACATCTACTCTGGCAAAATCGCTCAAGATATTTTTTTTTCATTTTAGGAAAGTAGAAAGTACTTCTTTCTGGGAAAATGGCTGGCAGCAAAGAACTGGTTATGAATTTTCTGCACTGTTAAGGAATCGCTAAGCAGCCACATGGTTTATAGATCCAGAATATGGATACTAAGCGGCTTTGTTGGAGTTTCAGGTAAATTAAATATCATAATGTTTAACACATCCTTCGGAGAACAGTGACGTCCAGCATAAATCTGATTTAGAGAGAAAAGTTTTCAAAAGATTTAATGTCACAATATCACAATTTTTTCTGTGTCCTCCTAATTTTCTATCCTTTCATTGCTCTGAAGACAGAGCAGTATTTTGATTTTATCTTCACCGGATGACTTATTCACTTTTCTAAGATATATAGCATCACCAGCCTACGTTTGAAAAGTCTTGTCATCTAAACATTAAGTATCAGGAGGACTGGTTACTTTCAAAGGGAGGCTGAGAGTAACCATGCATATTTACATAATTATTTGGACAAAGGGAAACTATCAAGGAGCATTCACAATGTAAATTGGCAAAGAGAATTAGAAAAGTACAAGCAAAAGCATAAGAAATGTTGGAAGAGTGATGTTTTTATGATGCCAGTCGTCAACAGCAAACTGACAATAAGAAAATAGCTGATCTTTGACTTAGACTCTGCTGAATTTGGGATGCCTTCTGTCTCTGGATATGTCTGCATTTTGATTCTTTTGATGGTAGGAATATGGTAATTGTCGATTACTAAGCAAAAAAAAGAACGCGTATATATTGGGGCTGGCCTGGTGTACAGCGGTTAAGTTCGCACGTTCTGCTTCGGTGGCCCTGGGGTTCACTGGTTTGGATCCCGGGTGCGGACATGGCACCACTTGGCAAGCCATGCTGTGGCAGGCATCCCACATATAAACTAGAGGAAGGTGGGCACAGATGTTAGCTAAGGGCCAGTCTTCCTCAGCAAAAAGAGGAGGATTGGCAGCAGATGTTAGCTCAGGGCTAATCTTCGTCAAAAAAAAAAAAAAAGAAGGCTTATATCATCTTTCACAACCTTTAATCACAATTGGTTATGACGTTAAGTCTAACCTCCTTCCAATTCTCTGTCTGAATGTGTGTGCGGCGATATTCCCTGGGTACCTACCCAGTTTCATTACTCTCTTTCCCCCTTTCTCTACCAGCACCCAGGTGTTCCACTAAGAAAATTCACTCCCTCCACACTTCTGAGAGTAAACCTTCTTGGGTTTGCTTGATAAGAATCACACTCCAAGATCCTGGACACTTTATAACTCACGTAATTTAACCGGGATAATATGTCCTCTTTGCTCTAATAATGCTTCAAAGAAGATGAGCAGTAATTCAGGCTTCAGCCACCAGCCCATGATACTCCCCTGGCTGCCGTAATTTGCTCAGTTTTATCTAAAAAGAGTGAAGCTCAGGATTTTTCTCTTATAAATTTAGGAAGCAGTATTTGTTCTCTCTTCTGATATTGATGAAGAACCAGTAGCCCCAGTTGCTGCTGGCAAACGGGCTCATCAAAGGAAGCCAGTAGAGGGCTAAAGCATACAGATGAAAGAGAACGCAGACAAGAAAGCCCCAGAGAAATGTCTCTTGAGCCTAATTGAACTGACTCAAAATCTACTTTACTGCTCGATTTTTCAGTTATGTGATCCTATAAACATCTTTACTTTTTTTGAGCCAAGTTATGTAGGATCTTTCTTATTTGCAACTATAAATGTCCTATCTTATATAATGGGGTTCTCCAATTGACAGAACAGGATCTGGTTCCCACAACTGAGGTGGCTCCCCTGCCATTAAAGGGAGAACTAAATTAAGAATTGGAACAAGCACAATCACTGTGAACTTTTCTTTCTTTTTTTTTTTAAGATTTTTATTTTTTACTTTTTCTCCCAAAGCCCCCCAGTACATAGCTGTGTATTTTTAGTTGTGAGTCCTTCTAGTTGTGGCATGTGGGATGCCGTCTCAGCATGGCTTAATGAGAGGTGCTGTGTCCGTGCCCAGGATTCGAACTGGCGAAACCCTGGGCCACGGAAGCAGAGTGGGCGAACTTAACCACTCGGCCACAGGGCCAGCTCCCACTGTGAACTTTTCTAACTCATTTTATTTCTTTCACCAGGACAGAAAATCAAGACCTGTGGCATTGTAGAATCATAAATTCGTTTAAACTGTTGGAAAAGTGTGTCCACCGAAAATACTAAATAGTTTTTTATTCAAGGCAATCTACCTTGAGAAAAGTAAAAGAAATGTAAACACTAATAAAAAAAATGACACTATCCACCCATCTCCTTTGTTTATTGAGGAACAATACTCTTACATGGCAATGTTGTAGTGTTCCTGGCCCGCATGAATAATTTTTTTAATGGTCTCTTATGACAATGTCTTTTCCAGATTAAGGAACAGGCCAAGTACATTTTTTGCACAATAGAAACCTGTGACTAGGGAGGGGTGGTGATAAGGTGGAAAGCAGAATAGTGGTCTTGAAACATACAGATACATGAAAAGTTGCTGTCACGTATCTGTGTATTTTAAAACCACTATTCTTCAAAAAACCATTTATTTTATTTGTTTAAATTATTTTGTTGAGGTTATGTTGGCTTACAACATTGTGTAAATTTCAGGTGTAATATTATTATATTTCAGTTTCTGTATAGACTGCATCATATTCACCACCAACAGTCTAGTTTTATTGATAGAAATTCTGCCAGATATTGAAGTCATTCCAACTTCAACCCGACTGAGGCCACAGTGTTTTAAGGTCCAAGGACAGAGGACCTCCTGGGGTCCATTCTCACAAGGTGCCCTCTGTGGAGGAGGCAATATATAGTTCGAGGGACGAGTGGTCATATTGAGTTTGCCAGCTGACTGTGGCATAGTAAGTACAGAAATTGAAAAATATTCAAAAATTTTACAGTTATTTGATAGATTACTTTTATATCTGTCAAAACGAACAAAAAATTTAGGTGTGCATTTTGATTATCTGTTTTATCCATTTAATTATTTTATTTATTCATTTGTATTATAATTTACAGATAGTACTCTCTGATAGATTGGAAATTTTTAAAAATTAAAAATGAAAAAAAAAAACAGTCCCTTTACCCCAATAAGTTTAGGAACCACTGTTCTAAACATCATTAGAGCCCCTAAGGCTGGATGTGTCTTAGCCCCTGGCCTTTGGGAATGTGTGGGCAGTAAACTGGTAGGAAAGCAATGTCTTCATATGTAACCCAAATCCTACATGAGCAGGGCCAATAGCCCTCATCGCAAAAATACTGGGAGGACGTAGATTTAGTTGTTTTCTCAGGGACTGGGGGAAATCGGGCAGAGAGAAGACCCATCAAGCCTCCTCCCCCAACTACTTCCTCCTCCTCAGGGCCTGTCTATGAGACTGAAGCACACAAGATAGGCAATTGCAGACTAAAAGTTTTTTTATTGCTCTTTGTAAACTCAGGTTATGGAACTCACAGAAGCACCTGAAATGAAGAAGGGGAGGAGGGAAGGTCAGAATAAGGTGGTCAGGTTTGGGGATGTAGAGAAAATATTCTTCTCTTCCTGGGTGAATCTTCACACTTGGTCCACGTCCATGATGAGCTGCATACCAAACTCAGGCTGCTCACCCCCACCTGACCTAGGCATCGAACTTACAGATGTAGGGTAACTTCACATCACAGTTATAATCTTTCCATTTCAGATATCCTGGAGATACAGAAAAGCTAAAGTGAATGGGGTTGGTGCAGTGGAGCTTGAGAACCCACTGGAGAGGCCGCCAGATTCTGGCCTAGGATTCAAAGCCTCTCCCTCTGCTTCACCAGCATCCCACTCCAGAGGAAGGAGACTCAGAGATGAGAGGTGAGAGGGGATGGGAGAAGACAGACCAACATTGCATTTCCTAGCTTAGGAGGATTCCCTGAAGATCAGGCCCAGAAACTGAGGATGAGAGGACAGAAAAGACTGGGCAGAAGCTAGCTCCTCTGTCTCTTACCTGTGCTTTGTGACAGACTTGCACAGTAGCCAGGGTTTGAGACAGTGGCAGGATCTCTCTCCCAAGAAAAGTAATTCAGAACATCAGTGCTACTCCATTCCCATCCATCTGCATAGGGTTCATAGCCCTGTGGGGTAGAAGATGCAGCCAGATGAGGTTGAATGGCCGTTAGAGTTCTTGCACGATTCCATCAGCTAGATATCTGATCCCCTCCTCAGCATCAAGGAATTTGGACTGCACATAGGTTCCGCCACAGAGTTTTCCTCTGGGAAACTCTCCCCAACTCCTTGCTCCTATTGGCAAATCCCAAAGCCAATAATCACAAAGACCAATGGAACCACTCAAAGTAATATGTTACTGTCCAAACAACAATTGGTGGTGCATTAGTGACTAGCCTCTAAAACTCAAAGAAAATCACTGTTCTATAGGGGCAAAAATGGATCCTATCTTCATTTAGGATTTCCTCAGCACAGTATGCACAAACTCAGTAAAGCTCAGAGAGCTGAATTACAAGACCTCATGTGTGAATTGTGTAAACAGTTTGACAAGAGGCAGAATAACGGGCCGGCCCAGTGGTGCAGTGGTTAAGTTTGCACGTTCCGCTTCTCGGCAGCCCGGGGTTCAGATCCCGGGTGCGGACATGGCACCACTTGGCACGCCATGCTGTGGTAGGCATCCCACATATAAAGTAGAGGAAGATGGGCACGACGTTAGCTCAGGGCCAGGCTTCCTCAGCAAAAAGAGGAGGAGTGGCAGCAGATGTTAACTCAGGGCTAATCTTCCTCAAAAAAAAAAAAAAATGAGGCAGATTAACTTCAGTTGTAGATTAAGATCCTCTGCAAAACACAGCTCTTTAGCTCGCCCCGAGGCCTTCTTTTTCTTCTAATTATCCCCCAGGATCTCTGAACTCCTGGATTCTATAGCATATTTCCTGCATAAGCAGAGGGGACAGGGACTGGGCCCGGATGGCCACACAGCTTGAGAGGGAACAGAGAGGAGAAAAAGTAATCGCACCTGTGTGGGGTCATGGAGCCCAATCCAGATATATGAGTAGGTATTCACAGTATTCTTAACCAGGGAGCCCACAAAAGATGCCTCAGCCCCACTGAGGATAGACACAAGGTGTCCTGAGGGCCGCTTCTGGCAGGCAATCTGTGTGGGGAAGAGAGACACTGAGGAGGAGCTCTAGATGTCGCTGGGGGAAGGGCATGGCAGAGATAGGTGAGAAGGGTTGTGTTTGCAAAAGATGAGCATGCTCATTCTCACCCTCAAGAAACTCTGGAGAATGGAAACCACCCTCCACTTTAATGCACTTTCACTTCTCACCCCTAACTGCAAGTCTAACTACTCACATCCGCATCCATCCAGGATTTTGGTGTCATAAACAAGGCATAGCAGTGGGAGCCATAGGCATTGGAGCCTTTGGGACAGCTGAGTCGTGGAGAGGGAAGGTTCTTCTGGGAGTCTTCACCTGGGATGGAAGGAAATAAAGGAGGGTGGAGGGAAATGAAGAGTAGGGTTTGGGGTGGGCAGGTGATCCTGAGGAATATTTATGAGGCTAGTACTTGGGGAAGTAACACCAAGCTCCTGGGTACCTCTCACCGTTGTCAACACTTTCAGGATCCTTGACCTTGAACCAGCTCTGATTAAATGAGGGACCGTCTCTTTTCTTTTACCCTTCCTTTTATTCAAAAGTCCAAACTTTCTCCCACTTGGGCTGACTCTTTCTACACTGGATCCTCCATTCATTCTTCTTCCCCATATCTCGCTAATGACCCCTCACACCTCCCTCTTCAACCTATCAGCATAACTTAGAGGCCACTGAGAAAAGGGGAAATTATCTCATTTCAGTGGGAATGGACCACGGAGGTGCCTCCCACCACTAGCAACCCTGAAGGAGGGGGTGACGATGGAGGAACTGTAGGCAGTTCATTGTGTGGGGATGTAGCTCACCAAGACCACATGTGTCACATAGGAGCCTTCCTTCTTTTCTTGGCCCTGAGAATTCAGAGGGAACCCAGTGCTGGAGGCAGAGAAATCTCACCTTGGACCTGAGATAGGAGCATCAGGCAGGAGAGCAGCATCCAGGACATGCTGGGGAGGGCGTTGGTGGACAGCATCATGTCTGAGATTTGAGGAGCAATCAGAGATCACTAAAGGAAGTGTGTTCAGAGAGAGGGCACACACAGGGCCCTCTGTTCTGCTTCTTGTCTTTTCTCTGTCTAATCCCTAGGAATAATTGGATTTTGATGACATCCATCCCTTTCTGTAGTTCTGGAAAGAACTGGAGAATCTGTATAGCCTACTCCCCCTGAGATTTCCCAGGACAGCCCTTGCTGAGTCTCAGAGCTCCTATGTGCTCTGAAGACTGTAATCCTCCTATAACGTCCCCCCAAATGTGTGAGGTAAACCCCCTGCCATGGGTTTCATCTCTCAGCTCTCACTTACCTCTCTTGCAGGGATCAGTGATGGTTGCTCAAGTCAGAAAAGACTGGGCTTTTATAAGAGGATCTGAGGGAGGGGTGCTGAAATGAAGAACAGCAATGTGAAGCCCAGACAGGACTCATGGGGGAGGGCTTGGTATTGGTTTAGGGAGATTTCCGCCATGGGGAGGGGTCTCTTCCCAGCAGAGGCTGGGAACTGCCGCAGATGTTGCCTCGTTCCCATTAGCAGGGCAGCACTTTCCTCAGGAACAGGTGAAATTTGTACTTTCCCCTCCTTCTTTCTTGTTAGGGGCCTGTGGCACAAAATACGGTATAAAAATTTTAAGGGACATCTACTGGAGGAGTTCTTTTGGTGGATATCTCAAGAACTCACTTCTGCAGGCATACATGTGTATTTATTTCTATTTTGTGTGGTAAAATTAAATAAATGTTGAATTATAAGTGGAGGTGAGTATGGGAATTATAAGTATTACAGATAGGTAAGAGCATAGAAGGAAACAAAGCTAACAGTAGGAGTGATGGTTCAAGGTCGCCTCTTAAACATGGTAGCTAGTTTTAAAGAAAATGCAGAACCACCTGACAAGTCATATGATGGGCCAAGATCTTAAGGAAAATAAGATGAATAAACTTGCCTTACCAGTCTTCTGAGAGATGGAGCTTCCCTGAGGGATAATGATAACTTCACAGAATGAGAGACAATGGAGGAGTTTAAAACCCAAGGAGGACTACAGTCAATGATGCAGAGCCAAAGGAAGAATGAATGAGGTTGAAGAAGGGTCAGAGCAAGAACTGGATGAAATTGTAGACATGATCGTATATACTATATTGCATGTAAGTTAGGCCTCTACTGCAGCAAGATGCTCACTACCTTACGCTGCTAACAAGTCCCTTGCAAGACTGTTATTCGGCTGTAGATGAAAAGTCCTCTCTATCACCTTCTTACCGAGAGGGTGGCCAGCTTCATGTGGGGGTGCTGAGAAAAGTTCCTTAGTCATGCCTACTTCTGAGTTGGCAATTTTGGCAACTATGAGAAGCATACTATGCATTTCAGGTCCAGTTTAGCCAGTCTGGGAAAAAGTTAGGCTTGGATTTTCTACAGACCCTGACTCTCATACTATTAGTATAGGCCAGCCTGTGCGCAGGCGTCCACTGCAGGGATTTGAGAGGGGGCCATGCAATTAAGCTCATAACTGATTCATGTCCTCAGAATCCAAAAGTCAATAGAACCCACAAATAACCTAATAAGTATAACCAACACATTCTTTTGTTATGAAGGAAAAAAGGAACTACTTCACAAAATATATACAAAAATATATAAATGCAAAGCCAGAACTATAGCAAGAGCTCAGCGGAAATTAAAATTTAAAAAATAATATATCACGCAAATGTGATAGTTAAGAAAATTTGGGAAGTAGCTTTGCTACGTGAAAACTATTTGAGAAGAAGTGAATAATAGCAATCACAAATCCAGAATGACGTATGTTCTGGAATTCTTGAAAAACTTAGTGTCATGGAACAAAGAAAGCATTTTAGATTAAAAGAACCTAACGAGATATAGCAACCTAATCTAGTGAGGAAATTTTAATTGAGTCTTGATTAATAAAGTAAATCATTTGAGTGACAATTGGGAAATATAAATGTAGACTGATATTTGATAATGTCAGAATTTTAAATTTTCTTTCTCATAATAATGATATAGTTAGAGAATTTCCTTATACTTTTGTGTGTGTCTTTGAGAAAGATTGGCCCTGAGCTAACATCTGTTGCCAATCTTTCTCTTTCTTTTGCTTGAAGAAGATTGTCACTGAGCCAATGTCTCTGCCAATCTTCCTCTATTTTATGTGGGATGCCCCCACAGCATGGCTTGATGAGTGGTGCTAGGTCTGCACCTGGGATCTGAACCTATGAGGCAGAGCACTCAAACTCAACCACTACACCACCGGGCCAACCCCAAGAGTTTCCTTATACTTTTGATATTTATGGTGAGATATTTAGAGGTGAAGTGTCATAATGTCTGTAACTTACTTTCAAATTATTTGGGAAAAAGTGTGTGTGTGTGTGTGTGTTTAAAGAAAGAGAGATGGGTCAAGGAGAGAGAAACAAAGCAATTATTATAAAATGAAAAAAAATTCTGAATTTAAGTGGAAGATATAAGGGCATTACTCATACCATCATTTCAACTTTTCTGTATGTTTAACATTTTGCAAATAGAAGGTTATAGTTTAACTTTCATGTTCCCTATCAATAATAACACATATGTATTTTTCCCATCATTACCATAAACCACAGATAACATAACAGAGTAATATTTGTGTAGAATCATGTAGACATATACACATCACAAATAAATTTCATAATTTCAAATAAAATATTAAAGTATCATAATTAAATAAAATATCTGAAATGTTTCATGGTTGGGTTCTTTGATATATGGCTATATAAACAAATAAACAGGGAAAAGCAAAGGGGTCAACAATATTGTGTTCAACTAGAAAAAAAAAATCATGCCTTCAGAGTTAAAAAGAGTGATCATCAGAATCCACCTTTCAAAGCAGAGCTTAAACAGTTTTGAGGATGGAAAACCTCTGAGTCCTTCGTTTCTCTGTAAGAGGCAGAATTGTAGGTGTCTCTCCACAGTCGCTCTTCTGCTTTTCATGCTGTACTTGGTTTACTATCCTCCCAAATCTTCCCCGTTACCAGGTAGAAGTCAGTTAAATTCAGATTCCCCCATGAGAAGTTATTAAAATTTGGTTTTGTTTTGTTTTTACTTGAAATAATGTGATATTTATAATAACCTGTAGGGTTATAATATCCCTAACTGCAATGTAGGACTTTTGCTTCATATGACAACTCGCTAAACTCACTAAAATTTAGTTGTTTTTGTTTTATTTGTAGTTGTTCTTCCTAACAATCCTTATTAACCAGGCATTGAGAAGTGTGTTCGAATGCTGTATTTGAAAAGCTGGTTTTGAGTTATTTACAATCCATTTCTTGGTGGTGAGAGAGGAATCCTGACTCATGGAATATCGAAGGCTGAACTTTAAGAAGTTTTCTTTGCCAAAAGATAAGATTTCCAACTTGTACTTTTTATCCACGTTATCTTCCAAGTCCAACAATATTAATATTTGCAGATAGGCCTCTAGGTTATTTCTAGAATTAAGACAATCAGTAAATGATTACTTTGCGGGAATCCAGTATATTTCTTCCAAGGAAGGGAAAATGTGAAGGGTTCCTGGAAGACGGCTTAGCAAAGCCCACGTCAAAAATAGCCTTGAAACATGTTTTATTGGAGACTTATCACTAAGCACACCCCTTTGGGATATATTAACCAAATATGCAGGATGCTACTTTGGTCCTTTAGACTTATCGTAAGACTATCAGAAGCAATGGGAAAGGGATAAAATGAGCTCTCTATACTTTGTGAAACATGGCAGACTGGCCAAACCTGAGTCTCTGAGGCCAATGAATTATCAAAGCATTCAAAGATATCAAAGCATTGGAAAGCCGATGCCACAGCTGCTGGAATTTGGTTAGCCATATGTAAGTAATAAACAGTAACTATCTTATGACCTGTGTAGTTATTGGGTCAATAAAGTTTTTATCAGGAAACTGTGTCAATTTTTCTTTGATTCAATGTCTCACATTGATCTTTGAGATAAGTTCCCTGTTGTATATCATGTTAGTTCTTCCACTATATCTATTGTGTATTTTATACAGGCTATTGGTTGTCATTTATTTTTCTTTCAGGATAAGCTAGTCATAACACAAAGTGTTCTTCATTTTAGAAAAAATTAGGATTACTTTTCCAACTGATTACCATCAATTATATTTAGTTTGTTAGTGGTAACTCTGTAGATCTGAACTGCATTTCCAGTGTTCACATTTCTTTCGGCTGCAAATAAAAATAAAAATAAGATGGGGCCGGTTGTGTGGCCGAGTGGTTAAGTTCAAGCGCTCTGCTTCAGTGGCCTGGAGTTTGTCGGTTCAGATCCTGGGTGCGGACCTAGCACTGCTCATCAGGCCATGCTGTGGTGGCATCCCACATAGAAGAACTAGAATGGTTTACAACTAGGATATACAACTACATACTAGGGCTTTGGGGAGAAAATAAAAAGAGGAGGATTGGCAATAGACGTCAGCTCAGGGCCAATCTTAAGGTGATGGTTTAAAATAAATAAATAAATAAAAATGAAAATAAGAAATACTTCCATAGCCATGTTGCTTTTCTTTTTATTATGAATTATTTTTCTGATATGGAAAACATTTAACAAACATACAAACATATATGTACTCACCATCTAGAATGAATAGTGATCATATCTTGCCATCTTTCTTCATATCTTTATTTTTTAAGAAATAAAGTAACAAAAAAGATACAATAGTACTCTATTTGTATTGTTCCTCAGTCCCATTTCTCTTACTTTTCCATTATTAATTTTCTAATCCTTCTTCTAATTTAGGATTTTAATCATTTACTACATATAGATATATCAAGCAACCATATGTAGCATTATTTCCTTTTTCTAGATTTACATTCATGTATCATATTTAATGTAATATCCTGGAAATTTTTTGTTCATTTGACCTTAGGTTTTAAAAGATCTATCTACTTTGAGATAAATAATTCTTATTCACTGATTTTAACTGCAGTGTAGTATTTATTCATATAAGTATTTCAAAACCATGTATCCATTCTTCTACTGGTGGAAATTTCCAATATTTTGTTGATTTTAAGATGTGTGATTTGACACATTTTAAAATCTCTGAAATCTGAATACAGTGCTAATAATGACAAACGTGGTCTTCATCTTTGCTCTCTAGGACAAAGGTCAGCAACTTCTGTAAAGGGTCAGTAGCAAATAGTTTGGGCTCTGTAGACCATACCATCTTTGTCATAGCTACTCAGCTCTGCCATTGTAGCATAAAAGTAGCCAAAGACAATGCATAAATGAATGAACATGCCTGTATTTTAGTCAAACATTAATTTTGGATGCTGAAATTTGAATTTTATATCATTTTATGTGTCACAAAATATTCTTCTTTTGATTGTTTTATAACTATTTCAAAATGTAAAAAATTATTCTTAGCTCACAGGCCATATAAAAATGAGCGATGGGCCAGATTTGACCCACTGACTGTAGTTTGCTGACACCTGACATACAGAAAATGAGAAAGAAATTAATCAAACAATAGCACAATTAGTTATTTAGTATAATATGGTAAGAGCTCTGAAGGACAAGTGTAAGGATTTTGAGAGCATAAAACAGAAGGGGCCTGACCCTCTGAAAGGGGAAAGCTCATAAATATGACCTGTTCTTAGCAGACAGGTGACAAGTTGATCCAGGTCCAAAGGGCACTGATTTTGAAAATTTTTGTCCCATTTGGAATTGAGAAATAGTGTTTAGTGAATGAACTCAAGCTAATCAAAAGAACTCAGAAAAATACATTCATCTCAAATGTGCCTTCTTGCAAATAGTCAGACCAAGTTAAAATGAGCCTAAGCAGCATTTATGAAAAGAAGCAGTATAAGAACAAAGAAGGTCAGTTTCAGACACTCTTATCCAAAATAACTTCTTACTGCCTGTTCAAACAAAATCCGAATTCCAACTGAAGCTTGTACTCAAGGAACTAGAAAATGCAGATCCAAGTTCCAGGTCCAAAGTTCACATCCAGATCAGAGATTCATAGCTGGCATCTCTGACCAAGGCAAGATCTAGATCCAGGTCCAAGGGCTAGTCCCAAGTCCGTATCTAAGGATAAAGGCCATGTCCAAGGTCATGGTCCAAGGTATATTTCCACTATCCAAGGTCTTATCCAGATTGGAGATCCAGGTCTAATATCAAGTCCAAGATCTAGGTCAAATACGTTTCCGAGTTCCAGAGTCAATGTCCAGAACAGAGTAAAGGGTCAAGATCAAAGTGAAGTTATAAGGTCCAGGTTCATATCTATGTATAAGATTGGAGTCCATGTCCAAGGTCATGTCCAGGTCCAGATCTAAGGTCCACATCTAAGATTAGATGTCTAGGTCAATGTCAAGGACTAAAGTCCAGGTCCATGACCGTTGAGCATGATTAAGACCAGATTCAAACTTCTGGGCAAATCCAGCTGCAAGTTTTAGGTCTTATGTCTCTTTCCAATGTCCAAGTCCAGATGATAGAATCAGGTTAAGGTCCAAGATCAAAGTCTGAGATCCAGGTCTTGGTCCGAAGTCCAAGTTTGAAATCATGGTTCCAAGTATAAGTAAAAGATTCAAGATCCAATTCCAGTGTCTACATTCAGTACAGGTTCATAATCCATGTCCATAATTAAGAGCCAATGTACATATCTTAAGTCAGTTCCATGTTTATAACTGGGGTCCTGGTCCAAGGTCCAGGTCTGGTTCCATGTCTAATGTCAATCTCAAGTTCCACATCATTCCACGGTGCAAGATTTTCCTCCCTTTTCTCCCCCATGACATCTCCTTTATAATATCTGTCAAGTCCTCTAGATTTTATCCCCCCTTATCCTTCCACTCAAATCTGACATACACTGATTCCCCAGGATTTTTTCTCCTTCTCTTCTATTGTCTCCTATTCCCCTTTTCTGACACCTGCTGATTCTCCCCCAATATTTCTCCCCATTGTTTCCCTTCTCCTGTTATATGACACACACTGATTCTCCAATATTTTCATAAGCTTTATAAGAACAAGAGAGCTCATAAATATGTTCTCAGCTTCACTTTCCTGGTATGGATGTTTTTGTCTCTCTATGCTGATTTCTTAGGCCAAGACTGAAAACTGAACCTGGAACAAAGGATCTCATCTGAGTGAGGTCCCTGTATGCAGATAAAGACCCACCCTTCAAGTGAAGAAGAGCACAGTGACAGGTGCCTCCCTATAATGTGAACAAATACCGTCTAGGTTCAGGATTTTAATACCTAATGAAACCTTATATGTTGGTCCTACATATATTAGTGAACATGCTTTGCCTACTGTGCTCATCTCTCTGGATGTAGGATTTACGAATATGCAAATTAGACAACCTTAATGTGTTAACTCATATAGGCTACAGAGGCCTTCACTGGGATGTGGCTAGCCCTTGTATGTTGTTACTGATGAGGTGATACAGTCAGAATTAGAACTTGGATTCATAGTTATACACATAAATAATGTGCAGAGGGCATTTGTTAGTAGGTCTAAAAATCCATAAACTATAAAAGGATAAATTAATTATATATTTTGCATAAAAATAAAGTACTTCTGTATGCAAAATATTTTATAAAAGAAGCAAAAACAAAAGAAAAATCTGGGAACAACCATTTTTAACTTATACCAAATACATAACAATTTCCTATAAATCAATTTTAAAAGACCAACAACTCAATAGAAAAAAAATTGTAGAGAAGATGAATAAATAGGCTCACAGTAAAGGAAATGAAATTTTATTTTAAACACACAAAATATGATCAATTATAAATATGCTCACGTATAATAATTGCAAATTAAAACTACGCTAAATCATATGGAAACGCTGTACTTTTTGCTCAATTCTTCTGTAAACCTAAAATTTCTCAAAAAATAAAGTCTATTAAAGTAAAACTATACTGAATCTATCAAAGTGGCAAAGATCTAGAAGTTTGATTATAAACAGTGTGAGCAGGACTGGGAGGAAGCAGAATCTTCATATATGAGGTGAGGGAATACAAATTAGTGCGATGTCTCCCCCTTCATGCTGAAATTTGGCGATATCTATCAAAATCCTTTGATCCTAGAGTTTTTCTTCTTAGTATTTATTATATAAATATAATTACATACATGCAAAATTAAGTATGCTCATTATGAGACTATTAGTAACCAGAGAAGAATGTATTAAAAGGTAATATGATAACTGTATTTACATGACATTTCCAGAAAGGACTAGGATAGCAACTCTTTATCAACCACATTAACATTCTGCAGCAATATTCTTGAAAAATCGCATTAGGTGGGATACATAAAGAGTGTAATATCTAAGTATCTTCACTTCAGGTCTGGTCAGGTCATTTCAGATAGCGTGAGACTGCACTGCTGAACTAGGCAGAATAATGGTCCCTCAAAGATGTCCATGCCTTATTCCCTGGAACCTATGAGTTCCACAGCTACGTGACATGTTAGGTTTCATCCATGGGGTTATAAGACAAAAGGAACTTTACAGATTTAATTAACATTATGGACACTGAAACTTGCAGATTGTCATGTATTTTCTGGGTGAACCCAGTATAAGTACATGAGCCATTAAAAATAGAGAGCCGTCTCCTGCTGGAAGAAGAAGGCAGAAGAGAAGAGGAAGACAAATGTGGCAGAAAGCAGAGGCACAAAGAAGGACTCTAGGAACCATTGTTTGTTTAAAGATGGACGGACACAAAAGAATATAGATGTCCTTAGGGACTAAGAGAGGCTGACAGCCAACAAGGAAATGGAGACCTCAATTCTGTAAATGCAAGGAATTGAATTCTGCTAGCAAACTGAGTTTGAAAGCAGATTCTCCCACAGAGCCTCCAGAAAGGAAGATACTTTGATTTCGGCCTTGTGAGACCTGGGGTAGAGAACCAGCATCCATGGTGCACCTAGATTACTAAACTGTGGAACTGTGAGACAATAAACTTGTGCTGTTTCAGGAGTCTAAAATTGTGGTAATCTGCTCGAGTAGTCATAGAAAACTAATACAATCACAAAAAGAGTAACAAAAATACTTTGTTTTCGATTTTTTTTCTTTTCTTTTTTTTTAGGATCTCACCTCCCTTTATTATTTTTTTTTTACTGAGGTGACACTGGTTTAGAATATTATATAAATTTCAGGTATACATCGTTATATTTCGATTTCTGTGTAGATTGCATGATGTTCACCACCCAAAGACCAATTACCATCCATCACCACACATGTGTGCCTAATCACCCCTTTCACCCTCCACCCTCCCCGCTTCCCCTCTGGTAACCACCAATCCAATCTCTTTATCTTTGTGTTCATTTTTGGTTGTTGTTGTTTTTATCTTCTACTTACAAGTGAGATCATATGGCATTTGACTTTCTCTCTCTGGTTTATTTCGCTTAAAATAATACCCTCAAGATCCATCCATGTTGTTACAAGTGGAAAGATTTCATCTTTTTTATGCCTGAGTAATATTCCATTGTGTGTGTGTGTGTGTGTGTGTGTGTGTTTGTGTGTGTATCTTCTGTATATATATCTTCTGTATCCATTTGTCCCTTGATGTGCACTTAGGTTGTTTCCAAGTCTTGATTATTTTGAATACTGTTACAATGAACACAGGGGTGCATATATCTTTACCCACTTGTGTTTCCATGTTTTTGAGTGAATACCCAGCAGTGGAAAAGCTGGATCATATCATACTTCTAGTCTTGATTTTTTGAGGAATCTGCATACTGTTTTCCATAGTGGATGAACCAGTTTGCATTCCCACCAGCAGTGTATGAGAGTTTCCTTTTCTCCACATCCTCTCCAACACTTGTTATTTCTTGTTTTGTTGATTATAGCCATTCTGACAGGTGGCAGGTGATAGCTCATTGTAGTTTTGATTTGCTTTTCCCTGTAATTAGTGATGTTGGACATCTTGTCATGTGCCTGTTGGCCATCTGTATATCTTCTTTGGAAAAATGCCTGTTCAGATCTTTTGCCCATTTTTTACTTGGGTTGTTGGGTTTTTTGTTTTTGAGCTGTAGGAGTTCTTTGTATATTTTGGATATTAACCCCTTATCTGATTTATGGTTTGTAAATATCTTATCCTGATTGTTAGGTTATCTTTTTGTTTTATTATGGTTTCCTTTGCTGCACAGAAGCTTTTTAGTTTGATACAGTCCCATTTGTTTATTTTTTTGGTTGTTTCCCTTGCCTGGTCAGACATGGTATTTAAAAATATGCTGCTAAGAACTGACATCAAAGGGCATACTACCTACGTTTTCTTCTAGAAGTTTTATGATTTCAGGTCTTATATTCTTTAATCCATTTTGAGTTAATTTTTGTGTATGCTTTAAGATAATGGGCTACTTTCATTCTTTTGCATGTAGCTGTCCAGTTTTCCCAACATTTATTGAAGACACTTTCCTTTTTCTATTCTATGTTCTTGGCTCCCTTGTCGAAGATGAGATGTCCACTATGAGTGGATTTATTTCTGGCCTTTGATTCTGTTCTGTTGATCCGTGTATCTGTTTTTGTGCCAGTACCATGCCGCTTTGGTTACTATAGCTTTGTAGTATATTTTGAAATCAGGCAGTGTGATACCTCCAGCTTTGCTCTTTTTTCTCAGGATTCCTTTGGCTGTTTGGGGTCTTTTGTTGTTCCATATAAATTTTAGGATTCTTTGTTATATTTCTGTGAAAAATATTGTTGTAGCTTTGATAGGAATTTCACTGAATCTGTAGAAAGCCTCAGGTAATATGGGCATTTTTAACTGTGTTAATTCTTCCAATCCAAGAGCACAGAATATCTTTCCATTTCTTTGTGGCTTCTTCAATTCCTTTGAACAATGTCTTATAGTTTTCAGTGTACAGGTCTTTTACCTCTTTGGTTAAATTTAGTCCTAGGTATTTTATTCTTTCTGTTGCAATTGTAAATGGGATTGTATTCTTAATTTCTCTTTCTGCTACTTTGATATTTGTGTATAGAAATGCAACTGATTTTTTGTATGCTGATTTTGTATCCTGCAATTTATGGTATTAATTTATTATTTCTAAAAATTTTTTGGTGGATTCTTCAGGATCTTCTGTATATAAAATCATGTAATCTACAAATGGTGACAGTTTCACTTTTTCCTTTCCAATTTGGATCTGTTTTATTTCATTTTCTTACCTCATTGCTCTTCCTAGGATTTCCAAACCTATGTTAAATAAGAGTGGTGAAAGTGGGCATCCTTGTCTGGTTCCTGTATTTAGAGGGATAACTTTCACTTTGTCTCTGTTGAGTATGATATTGGCTGTGGGTTTGTCATATATGGCCTTTATTATGTTGAGATACTTTCCTGCTATACCCCTTTTATTCGGAGTTTTTATCATAAATGGATACTGTATCTTGTTAAATGCTTTCTCTGCATCTATGGAGATGGTGTGATTTTTATTCTTCATTTTATTAATGTGGTGTATCACATTGGTTGATTTGCAAATGTTGAACCATCCTTGCATCCTGGAATAAATCCCACTTGATCATGGTGTATGATCTTTTTAATATATTTTTGTATTCGATTTGCTAGTATTGTGTTGAGGATTTTTGCATTAAAGCTCATCAGTGATTTTGGCCTGTAATTTTCTTTTTTTGTGTTGTTTGGTTCTGGTATCAGTGTGATATTGGCCTCATAGAGTCAGGAAGCTTCCCCTCCTCTTCAGTTTTTTGGAAGAGTTCGAGAAGCAAAGGTTTTAAGTTTTGTTTGAATGCTTGGTAGAATTAACTGGGGAAGCTGTCTGGTCCTGTATTTTTATTTTATGGAAGAATTTTGATTACTGATTTGTCTTCCTTACTGGCTACTGGTCTATTCAAATTCTCTGTTTCTTCTTGATTCAATTTTGGAAGGTTGTCTGATTCTAAGAATTTATCCATTTATGCTACATTATCCTATTTGTTGGTATATAGCATTTCATAGTATTCTCTTATGATCTTTTGTATTTCTGAGGTGTCTGTTGTAATTTCTCCTCTTTTATTTCTGAAAATTTATTTGAGCCTTCTCTTTCTTTTTTATCTTTTTTTTTTTTTTTTTGGTGAGTCAAGCTGAAGGTTTGTCAATTTTCTTTATCTCTCCAAAGAATCACCTCTTAGTTTCACTGACTTTTTTCTATAGCTTTTTTAGTGGCTATTTCATTTATGTCTGCTCTGACTTTTATTATTTCCTTCCTTCTACTGATTTGGGGCTTTGTTTGTTCTTTTTCCACTTCCTTTAGGTGCACTGTTAGATTGTTTGAGATTTGTCTTGTTTCTTGACGTAGGCCTGTATTGCTATAAACTTCCCTCTTAGAACAGCTTTTGTTGTATCCCATAAATTTTGTCATGTCATATTTTCATTTTCATTTGTCTTCAGGTATTTTTTGATTTCACCTTTAATTTCCTCACTGACCCAAACATTGTTCAGTAGCATTTTGTTAATCTCGACATATTTTTGGCTTTTCTGCATTTCTTCCTGCGGTTGATTTCTAGTTTCATACAGTTGTGGTCAGAAAAGATGCCTGGTATTATTTCAATCTTAAATATATTGAGACTTGTTTTGTAACCTAATATGTGGTCTATGCTGGAGAATGGTCCATGTGCATTTGGAAAGAATGTGTATTCTACTGTTTTTAGGTGGAATATTCTTTATAGATCTTCTAAATCCATCTAGACTAATGTGTCATTTAAGGTCAATCTTTTCCTATTGATCTTCTGTTTTCTATTCACTCTTGTAAGTGGTGTGTTAAAGTCCCCTACTATTACTGGGTTGCTGTCTATTTCTCCTTTTATGTCTGTTAATAATTGCTTTATATATTCAGGTGCTCCTGTGCTGGCTGCATAGATATTTACAAGTGTTATATCTTCTTCTTGGATTGTTCCCTTTATCATTATGTAGTGCCCTTCTTTGGCTCTTGTTACAGATTTTGTTTTAAAGTCTATTTTTTCTGATATAAGTATTGCTACCCAGCTTCCTTTTCATTGTCACTTGCATGGAGTATCTTTTTCCATCGCTTCACTTTCAGCTTGTGAGTGTCTTTAGGTCTAAGTGTATCTCTTTTATGCAGTGTATATATGGGTCTTGTATTTTTATCCAATCAACTACTGCTTTTGGTTGGAGCATTTAGTCCATCGACATTTAAACTATCTGTTGACAAGTATGTACTTATTTCCACTTGGTTACTTTTTTTCTGGTTGTTTTTGTAGTTTTCTGTTTCTTTCTTCTTCTCTAGCTCTCTTCCCTTGTGATTTGATGGCTTTCTTTAGTATTATGTTTGGGTTCCTTTCTCTTAAATTTTGTGTATTTATTATAGGTTTCTGGTTTGTGATTACCATGAGGTTCATAAGTAATAACCTACATATATAGCACTCTATATTAAGTCAATGGACTCTTAACTTTGACCTCTTCCTAAATGTTCTACTCTTTTACTCCTCTCATCCCACATTTTATTTTCCTGATATCGTATTTAACCTCTTTTTTGTGCATGTGCATCCATTACCCTCTTATCATGGAGATATACAATTTTAGTATTTTTGTCTTTTGACCTTCATATTAGCTTTGTGGTGGCTGATCTGCTACCTTTACTATATATTTACCTTTACCAGTGAATATTTTTCTCTGATAATTTTCTTATTCCTATTTGTGGTATTTTCTTTTTCACTTAAGTTACTTTAGCATTTCTTATAAGGCTGCTTTATTGGTGATTAACTACTTTAGTGTTTGCTTGTCTGGGAAAGTCTTTATCTCCCCTTCCATTCTGAATGATAGCCTTGCCAGAGAGAGTATGCTTGGCTGTAAGTTTTTTTCTTTCAGCACTTTAAATATGTCATGCCACTCCCTTCTAGCCTGTAAAGTTTCTGCTGAGAGGTCAGCTGATAGCCTCATGGGGTTTCCTTTGTATGTAACTTATTGCCTTTTTCTTGCAGCTTGCAGGATTCTCTCTTTCTCTTTAGTTCTTGACATTTTAATTACCATGTGTCTTGGTGTGGGCCTCTTTGGGTATATCTTGTTTGGTGCTCTCTGTGCTTCCTGTACCTGGATGTCTGTTTCTTTCCTTAGGTTAGGAAAGTTTTCAGCTATTATTTCTTCAAATAGATTCTCTGTCTCTTTGCCTCTCTCTTCTCCTTCTGAACCTATAACACAGATGTTAGTGTGCTTGATGTTGTGCCAGAAGTCCCTTAGACTGTCCTAGTTCTTTCTAGTTCTTTTTTCTTTTATCTGTTCAGCTGGAGTGATTTCCTCTAGTCTTTCATCCAGTTTACTGATCCATTCTCTGCATCATCTACTCTGTTATTGATTTCCTCTCGTGAATTTTTCATTTCCAGTATTGTCTTCTTCATTTTTGATTGGTTCTTTCTTATATTTTCCAGTTCTTTGTTGAAGTTTTCACCGAATTCATCCATTCTTTTCCCAAGGTCAGTGAGCATCCTCATGACCATTAGTTTGCACTCTTTATCAAGTAGATTGTTTATCTCTCTTTCATTTCGTTTTTTTCCTGAGGATTTGACTTGTTCCCTTATTTGGAACATATTCCTTTGTCTCCTCATTTTGTCTCTTTCTCTGTGCTTATATCTATGTATTAGGTAGATCAGCTATGTCTCCCAATCTTGGAGAGATGGATTATGTAAGAGATGCCTTATGAGTCCCAGCAGTGCACTTCCCTCTTGTCATCAATTCCAAATGTTCCAGGAGCGTCCACTGTGTGAACTATGTGCGTCCTTCTGTTGTGGCAGGGTTGCTTTTGTTGCAGGTGTGCAGGGAGGCTACACTGGCCTGTGGGCCAGCTGGTTATAATGTTCAGCTGTGTGTGGCTGATATGGTTCCTTTTGTCCCTTTATTGGGCATGAGGAGCCCCAGCACAGTTGGTTGCAAGGTCTAACAGCACTTTCTGATGCAGTTTTTTTGTTAAGTGAGTAGGACCCCAGTGTGGCTGGTTGCTAGCCTCAGGGGCTTACAATTGCTATAGTCTTCTGGCCTGAAAGGTTACTGTTAGCTCTCTTAGGATTATATCTGGCTGGGGCCAACCCCAGGTGTGGGAGCACATGATGGTTTCTGGCATTGGAAGGTGGGGTTGACCCCCATGTGGCTGTTTGAGATACACAAGTCTGCTTTGGCTGACAAGCTTCACCACCCACAGGCCCACATGCCCCTTCAACACAGTGCTGCCTCATGTGCACATCCCAACCCACTGAAGTGGCCCCACTTACCACACTGCCAAGGCCCCACATACCCTACCAACACAGTCCCACCCCTCATGCACACCCTGCCCCGCAGAAGCAGACCCACTCACCAGTTGCAGAAGCCCCACACATTCCACATATGCAGGCCCCCAAGCTGCATTATAGCTTGCAGTTGGGTGGCACCAGTCCCTAGGGTGGGCTTCCTGCCTTTACCAGCCTGATTAAATCAGTCCTGTAGTGGGTAAGTCAGACCCCTGCACTAACAGGCCAGGGGGAGAATTCCAATGGTGTCTGCCAGGGTCTGTGTCAGCATGCCTGCAATAGGTCAGCTGCTGCCAATGTCTCAGTCCCTGGGGAGTTGGTCCCAGCCTAGGGAGGTCTTGCATCTCACAGAGATGCACTCAGAGCCTATCAAGTGAGTCTCTTTTCACCAAAGGACTGTGCACCTTTCTTTCTGGTCATTTTAGGTTGCCTTCCAAAATGGATGATTTTATACATAGGCCCTTTAAGAGAGGGATTTTTCTTTTCCTTGTGTTTGATAGCTTTTCTAGGGGTATTTCCTCTTGTCATTAATAGACAGCAAAGTCAGATATTATGACACTCATCTTGTTTGTGCTAAGTTCAAAAGCTGCTTATTGCAGCAATCCTCTAATGCTCAGATCCCCTACTTCTGCAGGGGATGATTTGTACCTTAAGTTTGCTCCCAGCCATGAAGCACTGTGGTTAGAAAGTGGCTTTTTGCTCTCAAGAAGGGAATTTCTGTCACTTCCACTTCAGTTAGCACAGTCCCTTATTTTGGGGTTTCTTTTTAACCAGTCTTCAGTCTTCTCCCAGGGTTAATTGTTCCAAGGGTGGTTGTTGCATCCATGGGAAGAGGTGAGTTCAGGGTTCTCCTATACCACCACCTTCCCAGCAATCTCTCTCTTTTTCACTTTTTATTAAAGTGTAACATATATGCAGAAAAGTCCACAAAGTGTAATGTACATTTTAGTGAATTTCCAATAACTGACTACACCAGTGCATCCAGAGCCCAGATCAGGAAATAATACATTATCAGCATCCCAGAAGACTCACCTTTACTTTCTTCCACAGAGGCCTGGCTTCAAATACTTTATTGAGTTTGGCTTCTTTCCATACTTGGCATAAATGGAATCACAAAACACGTGCTGTCTTGTATCTGGCTTCTTTCAATCAACTTTGTGTTTATAAGGTACATTTAAATTATGTTGTCTAATTATAGATTGTTCATTTTAACTGCTGTGTGGTGTTTCATTATATGGGTATACTGCAATTTTTTAAATCTTTTCTTCTGTTGATGGACAGGACATTTGGGCAATTTTCAGTGTTTGGCTTTATGAATGGTGTTGCTAGGAACCTTCTAATACATGTGTTATAGTGTGCATGTGTATTCTTGGATATATATCTAAGAGTGAAATACAGAGCAATTTAAAGTTTTGTTTTGTTTTTCTGAAAAGCAGATAAAGAATTGAGTATCCATACTATGTAACTACCGAAAAGAACGTAAAAGTTATTTGTGTACTGATGAGAAAAAATTCTAAGATGTGATTATAACTGAAGAAAAAGGTACAAAATAGAGTGTATTGTATTTTGCATAAAAGGAAGATAATAAAATATGTTAATATTTGCTTTTATATGCATGAAGAAACTCTTTAAGGAAAAAGAAGACACTAATAAAGATGGATACCATCAAATATGGGGTGGGGGAAGTCCTACAAGATGAGGCCAGAGGTAAGAGAGAAACTTCCCCTGTACACATGTACACACACATATATGTATATAAATGTACATAGTTTTTTCAACTGTGAGAATGTACTACCTACTCAAAAATAAATAAAACATAACTTTCCTAAGGGGTCAAACCTTTGCAGAGGAGATATTCCCTTTTCAAGGTGTAGTTACATTTGGCAGTAGAGATTCTCTCGCTTTCTAGTCAGTTTCCTAGACAGTAGTTGCCCCAGCTTTTAGCAACATAGTCCTTCCTCCAAGGCAATTGCTGCCTTCTCTGGGGAATGCTCTAATTCTTTCCCTATATTAAAGGTGGCTAGAGGCATTACCTTGTTTTATAATTAAAACAAACAAGTGAACCAAAACAATTCTTAAAACCACAATTATGTTTAGAAATAAAATATCTTCAGTTTGTTTAAGGCTCTAAAGGGAAAATCCTGCATCCAATTTTCCCTGATTTAAAACTTTGGCACATATTTCCAAGGTAAAATTTCATGAAAGAGAAGTTAGCAAGCTATCCTTCCACCCTAATGAAGACCTGGGGTATGTTGTACAAATAGGAAACAATATGCATCTGAGAAACCAAGAAGTATTTTTCCAATGGCCAATATGATAACCATTTTTGTTTCCTCTATCCATAATGTATATTCCCGTGGCAGCCTCATGGCCAGGCTTGGCTGGCTGGGCCTGCTGGCCCTCCCAACCTCCTCACCTTCTCACCTCCTTTGACTTTGTCCAGCAGGAAAGCCCAGGGAGGCACAGAGTCATCTACTATGCCCACACATAAAAGCAAAAGACATTATGAATGTAAAAGTGACTCACCAATTTCTGGTCCCAATTCAAAGCTCCATAAAGGCTTATACCACTCCTTCTCCAATCATAGTCATAAATCCAGCTTCTGCCTAAGAAGCCATAATAATTGATGGCTACATTTCAAAGACAAAACAGGCAGTATACAGGGCAAATCTCCCTATCCATTTTTTTTTAAATCATACATACAATTTATGACCCTTCTAACTGATCATCACTCCAAGAATATATTGATTTTTTTAAAACCACATAGTTGACATCTGTGATTGCCGGCTCCAAATGGAATTGATATTTAAACAGCAAAATCATTTTAGCCTTTACTTTTTTAAGAGGTCAGCCTTTCCAATTATTTCACCCAACTTTCTACAAGCTTCCAGCCCTGAGAGCATCTGTGATTTACGGCCTGCGTATTGAAGGAACAAATTAGCATTTCTTCAGTGCAGGAACTTTGTTGAACATTGTGATTGACAAAATTCTAAAGGTATCTCCCCAAGATTTCTGCCCCCCTGATAATTCAGTCACATGATAAACTAGGTACTGCTATAACTTTGCAGATGTAATTAAGGCTACTCAGTAGCTGAACTTAAAATAGGGAGATTTTAAGTTCATTGATTACATGCACAGGTACAATCTAATCACATGAGCCCTTAAAAGAAGAGGAAGACAGAAAAGTCTGCCACAGAGATGTGGCAGAAGAAGTCAGGAGAAATGAGGCAGAAGGAGAAGACAAAGAGATCTTAAGCGTAAAAAGGACTTGACTCATCATTGTTGGCTTTGAAAACGGAGGAAGAGGGGCATGAACTAAGGAATGTGGTTATCCTCTAGACGCTGAGAACAAACTCAGCTGACAGCTAGCAAGGCAACGGGGACCTCAGTCCTACAACCACAAGGAACTAAATATGGCCAACAACCTGAATGATCTGGGAAGCAGGTTCATCCTCAGAGTCTTGAGAAAGGAATACAGCCCTACTGCTATATTGGTTTCAGCTTTTTGAGACCTGGAGCAGAGAAAGAGCTGAGCCATGCTGTGCCTGGATTTTTTACCTACAGAACTGTGAGATAACAAAAGTGCATTGTTTGAAGTCACTAAATTTGTAGTTATTTGTTATGGAAGCTATACAAAATGAATACAAACATTTATTAGTTTTTATATAAAAAGTAAAATTTTCCTATAAAACATGTCATGGTGTAGGCCTCACACAAACCTTAGTATCTATCCCGGCCAGTATAGTCACCAACATCCTTCCTTTCGTCTGCCTCATTCTATCATCTTTACCACTATATTCTCCTCATAATGAGCTATCATGATGCTACCCATAATGAATAAATGCGTTTCAAGGGGTTTTTTTGGCAGAACTGAGTCTTCCTCATCTTTTTAGTTTTTGTAGCACGTACTGCAGAGCCTGGCACATAGAAAGTCTTCAATAACCCTTGTTGATTGGAATTGATGATTTATTTCCCCCTATGAATACCATCTAAACATTTTATTTTCTGAGATGTTCTTTCCCACCTTTCTACCAATTGATGGCAAAAAGTCAGATGGGTCACTGAGTTGTAGCTCCACAGTAATGGGACTAAGTAACACTAATACAACCAAACCCTTCCCCAGCCCCCTGGTCCCACTGGCATATATTTATGAGGCAGGTTATGATGGTAAGTTTCAGTGTGCAACTATGGCTAGAGGTTAGAGGGAACACAAAATTATAGGTCAGTCTAGTTATGTCTAGGAGTCAGTTCAAAAAGAAGGGCCAAGTGCTGGTCTATCGATCTAGAAACATGCCTGGGGATCAACTTGTGGTCAGCACTGATGTCAAATTCTGCTTATGTTTTAGGCAGAGTTCTACATTAACTTTGTAAATTCTCCAAAATCTTCAGATTAGCTCTAAGATTTCTCCAGCATTTACTCTGTCTAAAAATGTTAAATCCCTCCCAACTAACCAGCTATGCAGCATCAGGAAAACTGCTGATACTCCTTAGCCCCCAAAATGGGAAGGAAGACTTTGCGTGTCGTGGTAGCCATCATTGATAATGATGTTATCACCTTGGGAGATTGCCGTGAGGAAATGGTAGCCTCTATGTTCACTACCCAAAGGGGATGGAACAGAAAGACTCACAAATGATATAAGGTCCTCAAAAGATGTAGTTTATTGAATCAATTCAAAACATAAGGTGAAAATGCAAGGGGAAGAGATAAGGTAAATTAACACTTAGGAAAGGGTGCAAGCAGAGTGGAAGGACCACTTAGTCTGGGACTACACAATTGCAATAGTTACCTATAGGTGTGTAACAAATTGCCCCCAAAGCTAGCAGCTTAAATACTTACTATATCACAGTTTTGAGAGTTGGGAATGCAGAAGAATCCAGGAACAAAATAAAGTCATTAGGAAAATACTGAGGAAATCTGAGGAAAATATGAACTTTAATTAATTAAAGAAAAAACAAACTGCTGTATTTATTTGTTTTTTAGAAAGAGTTTGTGAGTGCTACAACTACTATCTTTACTTTATGTTATTTTAATCCAAAAATGATATCCTGGCTGGTTACAAAACTCTTTGAGAGGGCTGGCCCGGTGGCGCACTGGTGAAGTTCGCACATTCTGCTTCGGCAGCCTGGAGTTCGCCATTTCAGATCCCGGGTGCAGACATGGCAGTGCTTATCAAGCCATGCTGTGGTACGCATTCCACATATAAAATAGAGGAAGATGGGGATGGATGTTAAGTCAGACGCTGTCTTCCTTGACAAAAAGAGGAGGATTGGCAGCAGATGTTAGCTCAGGACTAATCTTCCTCAAAAAAAAAAAAAAAAAAAAAAACTTTGTGGGAATAGACTTTCCCTTCCAGTTTTCTATGTGAGTGGTCTATTGAGTTCTGGAATCTAATGTTTCTTGGAGAAGAGTGAGAATAACTTAACTTTCACCTCCCATGTAGAACATATGATCCTTCTAACTAGGTTCAGATAGACTTTTATTTATTGTTTTACTACATTATTTACTTTTTAAGTTCTTTTCCATTGCATTTGACCATTTCTCAAGCCTGTCTTCAAAGTTACTAATTTTGCTTCTTTTTCATCTCAGATTTATTCTTTAGTACTTCTTTAGCTTCAGCTCTATGATAAATTTTGTTTTTCTTCTATATCTTAGTAAGAAGAACATGTATGTGGAAAGAGACTACAGTGACCAAAAGATATAATTTGTACAATTGAAGAAGGAAACAGAATAAAAGAAGAGAAAAATTAGTCAAGGAAATAATAAAAATTAAACTTTAAAATAAAGAACTATCTGAATCCAAAACTTTCTGGATTCCAGAAAAAAGAGAGGGAGAGAAAGATCATACACTTACTGTCAAGGTGACTTAAAGCTAAATGAAGGAACTTCAAGAATGAGAAACCACCATCATCACTCTTTCCCCATGTTATTTTATCTTCTACCTTGACTACTTTTTTCTTTTCATTAATGGCTTCTTGCTCTTTTGAGAATACAATGAAACTTGCAAACGTTTTCTTCTTTCTTGAATCCTAACATGCATTCTTCATTTGAACTTCACTTCTAATATCTATGTCCTTCTTTTTGTTTGACACAATAAATGTACAGAGATCCAAGGCTGGATCATTGTTTCTTTGTTTGTTTGTTTGTTTGAGGAAGATTAGCCCTGAACTAACGTCTGCTGCCAATCCTCCTCTGTTTGCTGAGGAAGACTGGCCCTGAGCTAACATCCATGCCCATCTTCCTCTACTTTATATGTGGGACGCCTACAAAAGCATGGTTTGCCAAGCAGTGCCACGGCCACACCCAGGATCCGAACCAGTGAACCCCAGGTCACCAAGGCGGAACGTGCACACTTAACCACTCCACCACTGGGTCAGCCCCTCCATCATCTTTTTATTCATCTTTCAATAGAAGTTTTATCTGTATTGTTATTTTGCCCCACAAAAAAAGTATTGGAAGATTCCACTCAACTCCTCTCTTTGTTTCCCTGGATACTTTTCATTTTTCACTTAGTGCCTGAGTTGGAAGGCTATGTATTGCTGGTTTGTAATCTCTGTTAGATCTTGTATTGCTTGAGCGTGGGAGGAGGCAACAGTATCTGGAGTGAACTGGCAAAACGAGCAGTTGGCAGCTGGTAATTCTAATTCGGGTAAGATCTCTCTTAGAACTTGCCAAATTGGAAACACCATCTGCCCAAGGGCTGTATGTGTTCCCTTGATTAGAAGCATGATGCTACTCAGAATTCATCCTTTTCCTTGCTTTGAGGAGAACAAGTCATATTTTGGGAAATGAGTGACTGAAATCCCCTTGGCTCGCAAACTTTTTGTTTCATGGTTATTAACTTATCTCATTTGGCTTTCATCTGAAACTGCAAATCTGAATATCAGCTTGTGATAACTCAATATTCTCTGCCCTGCTTCATCTCGTATCTCTTTATGAGTGAAGAAACCCAAGTGGCTTTAGCAGTACGACTTTTGTTTTGTTGTTTGTTTAAATAAAAATGTAGAAGCTGGGCTAATTTTGTGGAGGGACTGATCCACCACCAAGGACTGAGGTATCTCTAAATCTTCTCTGCCTGCTCCATTTATAGTTGAATATTGTTATAGCTGGGTTATGGACATATGCAGTTTATTATATTATTTTCTCTGCTTTTGTATAGACTTGAAATTTTTAATGTTAAAAAGTAAAATGAAATTATCCAAATGGGGAACTCCTCACATACCTCTCCATACCTTCTTTATTTAAATCAAAGATTTTTTCAGACCCTTTTCCCACTTTTCATCTTATATCTTATCTCTCCACTGTGATGGAGTTGTAAAGTGTCCTCTGCACCTGTCTTTCCTTTATTAGATCCAAATTTCATGTACTTGGTAAGCTTATCATACAGACTTGTGGCAGGTTGACTAAAGATGGATTTTACTATACTATTTTGGACTTTTGTCCATTCAGATAGGTTGCCTTTGGAAAAGGGAGTTAAATAAGTAAGAAATTTTTTTTGCCAAGAGAGTCTCTTAAGAAGGGCGTATTAATATAATATTTCTCTAAAAACACAGCATAAAACACAAAACTGTACTGACATAAATAATCCCAAAAATATCACTACCAGATATAATACTTTCTTCCAGGAAGGAGGGTTCAAAGAAATCTTTACCCAGTTTTCAAATTTCCTCTCTTCACGTGGCCATAATTCCTTTGTGGTTGAAGTTACAATTCTCTTTTGAGGCTGTTGGACTTAGTCCTGGAAACAAACCCATCTCGGTCCAAGGGACTATTAGAGCCTTCTTCCAATCTATAAATAAAGTTTTAAAATATGATTTCCTCAATCCCATGCTGTCGTCATTATAAAAAGCAATTGATGATACATTTCATTGAATTAATAATGATCTTTCCATAAAAGAGTAAATGTTGATTGGAAGATCTTTGCTGATTTCAGAAATGTGAGTATGACAAAATACGTCTGCTAGAATTGCAGAAATCTGCAAGTCTCCTGTTTTCTTAGGCCCAAGCAATATGAAGCTTCTTGGAACCCAGGTGCCAGCTGTCAAACCAGTTTACAGCTCATCCCAGCTTAGCTGCAGCCCTGCTGCGGGGAGCAGTTTTTCTGAGTCTGGTTCTCATCTCTGTGAGTTCCTTGTTGCCCCACATGTCTGGTTTGCCAGGATACCAAGCTTTCTACAGATGCTGGCTGTTGGACCATCTCTATCACCTCTTATCTATCCACTCTTTTTCAGCAAGATCTTAAGTGTTGAACTTTCCTAACCTAACCTTAGAGTAAATTTACTAGCTCCAACTCAATTCTGTATCCTTTTCCATCATTTTCTCATGTTAGAAATTATAAAAGTGTCCACTCCTCTTGATAGATTCAGGGAAAGTAACCCCTGGAGAGTGAGGGATAACACGTTGAACTGCCTTGAGTTGTCTATCATACCCTTGTTCAGTCATGGGAACCACCCCACAAAGAAATTGTCTACACTACTGTAGACAATTATCATATCCTACTGATTTCTTGCCCACTTTTAAGCATAGTATGTTTATATCAACTGCTGGGAGTCAGTGATGACAATTGTGTTAAAACCAAGAATTGGCGACCTAAATACAGTGGTCCTTGGGATAGCGTTTAATTCAATGGCTGCCTTACAGCTAAACATAGTGGGAAACAGACACAAAGAAGATTTGTGAGAGAGTCCCCAGGGAACATAATGAGCATCTGTTTTATCTGGAACATGTAGATCCTCCTTCCCCAAAGAACACACACAGCCTGCAGGTGCCACTGCCACGTCTTCATTATGAGCAATTTTTTCAGAGTAAGAGAAATCCAACCTAACAGCTGTCATATCATATCTCTTAACATCCTAGCTTCTTATGATGAAGAAAGCCACAATCAGCCAAGTTAGGAAGAAGTGACTACTGATGTTCTGATTTAAATCAATGAAGGTCTTCTTTCCACCTCTGCAAATCTTGACTTTTAAATAACAGCAGCTCTGAAATGCTGGCAGTATGTACTTTGTTCTATCCCATAGCAAATCTTTACTGGGCTATATCAAGAAGAGAAAAATAAAGAAATTGATGGAATAATATAAAGTTAAATTTGCTCAATTAAAAATTTCACCTGTGATTATGGTTTATATATATTTGGGGGTTTTAGAATATCCTCTATTCATAAATAATGATGAAGATAGACAGTAAATTTTGTTTTATTTTGCTTTACTTTGTTTTGTTTTTAGTAAAATACAGAATCAGCAATCCTATTACAGCCTCCCATATCTAATCTGTGAAATTCATAACATTGATAGGTACTTCTATAATTCATGGGTGCTACAAATACTCGATATTGTCTGTATAGGCACAATGTCTGACACAGAAGGTATTTAATAAATATTGTCATTGCTATTCCCATCAAGCAAACTGGTCATTTGAGAATCTTAGATTGTTCTTTTCTCCCATTTGTAAACTGGGGAATGGAGAGTGAAACTGGCAATGACTTTAGCGAAGGAAAAGGAAAGATTTGTGTCCTTCGTGCAAGTGTGCTTGTAAATTAACAAGCGATTGTCACATATTTTGTATAAGACAGCACATAAGCAGCCGCATCTGTGTGATACATCAGAAAATCTAAAAGTGTCTGCTAGTAATACAGACACCTTCTGAGCAAAGCTGCTACAGGTGGGTTCTTACTTGAGATTACCATACTTTGTACCATGATATCTTACCACTCTGGCAATAGCTGATTAGACTAGAGTGAGGTGCCTGGAGTTTTAGTGGTGATAAGATGGCCTAGTTCCTGCCTAAAACTGAGACTCTAAATTTGATAGTGTCTAACCAAGGCAAAGACATTTTTCTTTTTGTAAATTTTAATACAAAACCTACTGAGAAGAAGTTGCAAGTGAAAGAAAAAGTGTAGATATGAATTTATCCATCCATTCACTCATTCCACAATGATTATAGAAGCCATGTCAAAGGAGGGAGGAAGTGACAAGAATAGGAAATAAGAGACACCTGCTTCATAAGAGATGAGCACTCTACATTAGAATTTCAGAAGTTCTGTTGCATCCCAAACTAAAAAACAACTTCACCTTTATGTGATCGTTTCTGAGTTCTCTTTTATTACTGTAACAAATCCAGCTCAAGCTACCTTAAACTAAAAAATGATTTTACCATAAAGACAAGAGCTTATCTCACATAACCAATAATAGGAAAAGTATTGGGTGCTGGGAAGACCCTGGATGCAGAGACTCCACCATCAGATTCCTCCTGTCTCCTATCTCTGCAAATCTACTTCAGTCATCTTTCAGAGCACTACTTTTTAGAGAAATTGGTGTACCAATTTCTTCTATTTCTCCCATCACTGTAGCCTAAAATACAGTGGCTTTCAGTCTCCATGTCACAGTCCAGCCACCAGAGAGACCCTGACCTCTGCCAGTGTCCATTCCCAACTCAAGTTCCCAAGGAGAAGTTTTATCTGTCTCAGTGTGGATCAGAGCACATAAAACAATGGTTCACAGTTTCATTACGTAGCTGAAGAAGGAAGGTATTTTACAGAAAAAAGGTTCTATGTTGAAAATCCAATTAAATTTCTGCCACAGATTTCCTGCATTTCCATCTACTTTTTGAAACACAACCTCCTATTTCTTAAAACTCAAAAAATCTTAGAAATGTAAGACATGGTAAGTATAAAGTCTTTCCTCTGAAAAAAACTCATAGTTGGGTATTGAAAATAATGGTGGGATGGTGTATTTATACATGTTATTATGGTCACAGGATCCAGAAATGTCTGAATCCACTTCTGAAATGGACCAGTCCTTAAACTCTACAATAGAAGGGTCAACAACAAAGAATATCTTAACACCATAATTCTCCCCTTTTTATTTCATTTCTTAAAGGTTATTTTATTTTGATAAAAACACAATGTGACGTCTACCCAAATTTTCAAATACTTTTTATTCTAAGTCATTTATTTTTGCTTCTGAATTTAAGTTGTATTATATAACAAAAGAATTAAGTTGTATTATATAACTAATAACAAACGAAAACAAGTTATGACCTAATAATTGTTGGCTCTGCATGTATAAACTTAAGCATATATATAAGTTTTCTATTTGATCCCATTGAATCATATGCATTTGTAGCACATTTTTAACTTGTTATATATCTTTAATTGTCACTTAAAATATGTTCAGAAGATTAGATTAGCATCATTGTAGTAAAATTTTATGTTTTTATAGAAAAGGCTACCTGTTAATAATTAAAGGCAGTACAAATGGCTAACTATCTTGGATTACATCATAGAATTCTGAAGAATTTCAACTAGGAGATGTTGTTGTAACTGTTTAATGGTTCACAAAAGTCTATCACTCAGGCATAGACTCTTTAGTTATCAAAATCTTTGGCAATATATGATGTATGACTTATTAGATACAAACAATCAAAACAAGTTTAACCAACTACTAAATGCAGATAAGAACCTAGAATTCTTTCCTAGCTTCAGACTTAGAACGTTGTAGGTCAAGATCATAAACAGTTTATAAAAAGCCGTAGATCATTGCAATGATATCGTAATTGCTAATTCCAAAAGATGCTTAAATACAAAGCTGGTTACTGACGAAAAAAATGATATGTAATTTTATGGATATATGTGTATTATTGTCTATTAAGATTTTTAATATGTGCATTAAGGAATGTTTATTTTTTCCAAAAGTATATCAGTGGTGTATCTTATAATGCATGACATTCTAGAATAGATAAAATAGAGTATTATATATAGCTTCTGCCCATCACCCCAGTGAGGGAGCTCTAGTGTCCTAGGCTGGACCATATGGCGATCTCTTCTTTTCTAAACTATTTGGGCTGATGTTCTTGCTCTGCTTCAATTTCCAATCACCAAAACTTTCTTTGATTCTGATCATCCTCTGTCTTCACGATAGGAAGAGGCAGACGCAGCACCTAGAGCACTTTACCTTTATAGTGGCTGCCCCATTGGCAGAGTGGCTCCATCATTTGCTAGAATATAATAAATCATAAAAATAGCATCTCCCCTGGAGAAGAATCAGAGGAGATTGGATGGGAGAGGCAATATAGGTGTGCAGGCAAATGTGAGATAGAGACAATAGACAAAAGAAAATAAGCATATTCTTAGAGATGGGAGAATTCACTGGAGTGGGGGGAATAAGGGAATAACACTTGAACTGGATCTTAGAGGAAAGTTTGGATTCACAGAGGTGGAAAGCAGATGGAGGGTATTTTAAACGTAAGGAGTAAGCAGTGGAAGCAAAAGCATCAATATGGAAATGAGAAAAGTTGCTTTGTGGGGTCAGACTGGAAGGTTAGTTATTGGAAAGACAATCCGTGTACACTCAGAGAGAGAACTTTGTTAATTTAAGCTCTCAGTCAGTCAGAATTACCTTCTACTCCATTGAGGGAAAAGCACACTGTTATTTATTTGATAAAATGAAAGGAAGTAAAAATCACTAGTTCAGAGCTAAAATGTGAACTAAATGGGATCAGGCATCATCTGTATTATTAAACGTGGTACAACCACATCCGATTAACACAGTGTCTGACACATGGTGTTTGCTCAACAAAATTTGTTGAATCAATTTCAGTGAGGGTCTGGGTGTTCTGAGGAGCTCCAACATCAAGATGTTTGTTAGGCCCAAATTGTGAACACAGGACAATACTCAACAAGAGAGTAATGTTTAAAATCAACTCATCCCCGTTCATGGCACTGCAAATAACACTTAATATTGAATAACAGGTAAAATTTTTAAAAAGGATCTTTGATTTTTAATAACAAATAGATACAATAATATGTCTTTTCTTTCATACTTGATATTGATCATTTGTGTTTTTCCTTTTTTTTCTGAATCATTTTTACTGGAAGTTTGTCTACTTTACTGATATTTTCGAAGAACCAACTTTTAGTTTTATGATTTTCTCTACTCTGATTTTTTTTCTATTTCATGGATGTCTGATTTTACCATACCATTTTCATCCTTCTACTCTCTTAGGATCTAATTTGCTACTTTTTCCTCTTTTCTTTTAAAATGGAAATAAATTAAAAATCACACTGGAAAAGATGAGCAAACAGAAATTGCCAGATGCTCAGCTCCACTGAAACAAAAGACGAGAGATTTTAAGAGCTGTGGTGGGAAGAGGAGAGACACTGAGTTTGCGAATTAGCTTTACCCTGAGGAAAAGTAAACTTACTCCTCTCTTTACAACAGTAGCTTTACAACTTGGAGCAAGGTGCCCACAGAATTAGGCTCCTATCCTTCCAGAAAGACTGGGAGATAAACCTTCTTTGATGATGACATTTCAAAGAGATGGATCAGAGGTCCTTGAGAAAGAGTCTGGGGCTGTGAAACTGGTAGGAGGCTTTTTAAAAGATTTCCCTCTCAAAGAGGCAGAGACAGATTTTCAATTACAGCTTTTCTAAAGTAAATGCTCTAAGAAGAGGAAAGTCAGGGGCCACGAGTCAGGAAGAAGAAGCCTATCTAAAGTTTAGTCAAGCCCAGGGGAACATTAAAGCCTCTGGCTCAAAACTTAGACTATCTTCTTTCCTACTATTTGTTTTTAAAACTATGGTTTCCCCTCTAACACTACTTTAGCTGCAGACCACAATATTTTAGTAGGTCACCTTTTTTTAGTTCAAAACTTTTCTAATTTCTATTGCAATTCCTTCTTTGACCTCTGAGTTATTTAAAAGTATATTGCTTTATTTCTAAACATTTCAGGATTTTCTAGTTATCTTTGTTATTTTTTAAATAAATTGCATTTATCGTGATCAGAAAATATACTCTGATTTCCAGCCTTTGAAACAACACGTGGACTATTATCTTGAAAGTTTCCTGTACATTTAAATGAACTAGTTAGTGTTCTCCAACTGTTGGTTGTGGTGCTCTAAATATGTCAGTTAGGCCAAGTTGGTAAGACATTGTTTAATCTTCTGTTCTGCTATCTTCTGTTTGTTCTAAGGTCATCAATCGCTCTTTCAATTTATAAGTTGGCAAATGCCTTGAGGAGAGACTGCAGGCAGATTTTGAGCCTCATGGTAGTTTCCTCCTCGCTGAGATTTTGCTCCTCAAATTCCAGATGCTTGGACAACTCGAATTTCAAGTTCTGTCTAATCCTTAGTCCTATGCAATGACCACTTTCTACTTGAACTTCATTCTTCTGTGCTCTGAGCTATGTTCATAGTCATCATACTTGGACATGATAGTTGGCCAGTAAATGTTATCTTTCCTTTTTAATAATTGTCACTAGCTTGGACTTTCTGGGCCCAGAAAGTAGACTCATAAAATTTAGAAAGACATTCAAATAACAGTTAAATGTCTGAGTTTACTTTTTGGCTTAGCAGCTCTGACTAAAGGGGAAGAGAGCATTCACTGGCCACCAGTTGTGGACCAAGGTGGGAAAATTACTGCTTGATGGCATACTGTGGGCTCACTGTGAACACAGTGAAACATAGATGGATATCTACACTGGAAAATGGTAAGTCCCCTTTATTTGCTGCATGGACACCAATTGTCTTTAATAAGGAGTTTTTGTTACAAAGAAGAGCAAGGAACTTTTTAATAAGTGAGGGATGGTTAATGGTAATTATTGATTCCAAAACTGGAAAGTCATCATGGCCCCATGTGGTCCCTGTCTCTTCCTCTCACCTTCTCATTCTCCTCATAGTCATAAATCTCTCCTTCTTTGCCAATTCAGCTTTCTCACTCTCTGCAGACTGGCTTTTCCTGCTTTTCCATACACAAGGCCAAACACAGTCACATTCAAGAGCCTGCCAAGACAACTGCTTGGTAAATTCTGGTCTGATTACAAGAAGTACAAATATGGCTGCGAATGAACTGCAAATGCTGTTGCACACTCACAGTTAGGATAAGCACTTTAAGTATTCAGAACAGAGTTAGTCTCCAACTCTCTTCAGAGAAGCATCCCAATGATGTCAGCTAAATTTCATGTTGAACACATAATTTATGTGCCATGTGTCTCAATATGCCCAATGCAATGGAGTATAATCTGTCTCAGTCTGGCAGTTCTTCAAGGGGTAATAAGAACAAGACAGTCAACTATCATTTGGACTTTGTAGGACTCTGCTCCTTAGTCTCAACCTCGATGCTAATCTTATTTCATAATACCGCAGTCTTGTTAAGAGTTTCACCCTATACTTTGGTTGCAAACCCATCCCATAACACTGACCACAAGCAGGTGTCCTAAACTTGCCACAGACTGAATGAGAGATGGAGATGCTCTGTGTTGCATGTCACACTCTTATGGATTAAACTCACCTTGAATGTTAAACACAGAGTAGCCCTGAAATACTGCCTTCTTAACCACAGAGCATTACTTTCTCAACCCTGGATGTCTCTCACTTAAATTAATGAGACTCTTTCATTTGAAAGCAAATAAACCACATCAGACCATGATAATCTGAGTACACATAAGCTAACATAGAAAATTCAGCTAATTTTTCACTTACAGTTGAAACTCTGAAGTGTAAAACTAAGCACTATCTATATTTCCAGATGATACTGTTCTTAATTTAACTTGAATATTTTTGAAATGGTAAGTTGATAATAACAGGAGTTATTGAATTTCAGCCTCTATTAACCTTGTGAATTTTACTCTTAAAATTATGTACTGGAGAAAATATTTTTCTTTCAATGGACAACTATGCATCATCTGCAGCAGACCCTCTGGATTATCAGGTTCTAGTGCTGTTCATCGTCATTGTCTTTGAGTTATTTTGCAATTCTTTGTAAGTTGTAGGTAGTATATATACTGTATATATAGTATATATACATACACATATATGTACTATATATACAACTTTATATACAGTCTAGTAGCGATTTGACTTCCTCCCCATCCCACCCTCACCCTGCCCGTGGAAAAAACCATTCCATTTGCAATTCATTTTGTCCCATTTGCAATTCATCTCAACACATTTTACCCATATAAATAAATTCGTGTTGTTTTGACTCTTCCTTTGAACTGGTTATAACTTCCTCCTGGTTTCCTCATAGCATATGAGTAAAATAAAATTTTTAACATGTGTTCAATCAGTATGAGTTTGATTTAGCCTTTTTCTGAAAATTATCTTTGAAGATATCTACTTCACAGGTTTGCCTGTGAGCGCCTCATACTTAATAATCATTTTGCTTTGGTTTATGAGTAAAGAACTGAATAATATTAGGAGCTTTTTTGAGGTTTCTCTGAAACTTTTCAAAATGTTTACTTTATGTACCAACTTATTTCATTTCTCTGCAAAGCAAATTCATTACACTGGAGGAAAGTGGACATTCTGCCATCTCAGTGAAGGCTGCAGTGCGGTTTACTTGTAGAAATGGCTTAGGGTCAAGTGTCTGTGTGATAAGCTATTTTCGTGGTGGTTGTCACAGGATTTGTGTTTAGGGATGCATACTTCTTTATCTCTTCTCAGAAACTCTATGGTTCTGATTTACATTTTTAGAACAAGAGAGTGAGACGGTTCAATTTACTTTGGTGCCATCAGCATCCCTCTTTTCCAGATTCTTTCTCGTATCATTACAAGGTCTGCTTCCTTTCTCTAGACCTGTTTCCTCATCCACTTGTGAATACTAGCCACCAGGAAAAATTTTTGTTGTTGTTTCTTCATACCTTGAAACATGCAAAGTACTAGAAACTACTTTATCTCCCTTTCCTGTGTTCCTCCATCCAGAGACATGCATTGCATGGAAATAAACACAGAGCACCAAATTAGAACCAATATATACTACTTAGTCAGAGCTCGCTATAGCAAGGGAGTGAAGTGCCATCAATTACATTTAGCAGAGACTCAAAAGCAGTTAGGGGAGTAGAAAAGCTTTGCAGTGAAAAATAGGGATGCCTTGATTGGAAGTTGCTTGGATGAGGAAGCTGGAGAAGAACTAACAAGAAATGATGCATCTTAGTGATTGGTTGGAGAACACAGTTGGCTTTCTCTGGTTGGTCCTCAGTTGGAAGCCAAGGCGAAAAATAGGGGAGCTGGCAGTCATTGACCAAGTCCTAAATGTTCAGGGCTGATTGCTGTGGAGGCTGTGGTTTGGTTTCCCAGGCTGGTTGCTGCACAAGTTGTGGGTCAGAGTTATATTGTACATATGGTCTAGCCAGTGTTCATTTGCATATTCAATCTCTCACTGCCTAACTTCCTTTCATAATGTAAAATGATAACCATAAACCTAACAAGATCCAAAAGAAAAAGACTATCACCAAGAATTTGGGGTCTCATCCCATTTTTTGGTGCTGAAGATTAATTTTTGTTGACAGTCCATGGAAAACTAGATACTGTGTTGTGTGTTTTATTTACATGATGTCATGTGATCCTTACATCAGCTTTGCCTGGTAGGGCTTTATCTTCCTTTTGCAGACAAGGAGTCTGAGACTCAGATGTGGTAATAAACCTTATGAAGACAACACAGCTAGAAAATAACAGTGCAAACAAAAATTTTTAACCCAAATTCTAAATCCATTATCTATAAAAAGGCATGGAAGGATGCAGACCAAAGTATTAAACTTGGTAAGCTGAGTGTGTGAAACTTGGGCAAAGGTGGTAGTAAATTTTCCTGTATAAATTTTTGAATATTTGGTTAAAATAAGCATGAATTGCTTTTATGATAAAAAGAAAATTGATCATCTAAATGAGCAACAATAACCCTTACTCAATGTACGCACCATATTAACTTATGTCTGGGACTCTAACTCATAAGCTATTACATAAACTTAAATCACACACAAATACTTTATCACAGATAATAAACCCATATTGGTTATTTGAAGAATTTTTTTTCTGAGGAGATTTACACAGTAGGATATTATTTGCAGATTAACAAATCAAAAGGAGCAAAGAAACTTCATATTCTTAAGACATTCCTATCAAGTATAGTAGTTTAATGAATAATTATTCTATAATAGTACTCTGTTGCTTTTATTTATTTATGTATTTTATTGAGGAAACATTGGATAATGTTATATAAATTTCAGGTGTGCATCATTTTATTTCAATTTCTGTATAGACTACATCATGCTCACTACCAAAAGTCTAGTTGCCATCTCTCACCATACAAATGTCCCCCTTTACCCATTTTGCCCTCCCCCCATCATTCTTCCTCTCTCTTAAACGCCAATTTATTCTCCATATCTGTGTGTTTGTTTCTTTATCTTCCACATATGAGTAAAATCATGTAATATTCGTCTTTCTCCATATGCCTTATCTTGCTTAGCATAATATCCTCAAGGTCCATCCATGTTGTCACAAATGGCAAGATTTCATCTTTTTATGGCTGAGTAGTGTTCCATTTTATATATATATATATACCACATCTTCTCTATCCATTCATCCAGTGGTGGACACTTAGGTTGTTTCCAAGTCTTGGTTATGGTGAATAATGCTGCAATGAACATAAGGGTGTATATCTTCTCAAATTAGTGTTTTTGTGCTCTTTGGATAAATACCCAGAAGTGGAACAGCTGGATCACATAGTAGTTCTATTTTTAATTTTTTGCAGAGTCTCCAAACAATTTTCCATAGTGGCTGCACCAATTCACATTTCCACCAGTAGTATATGAGGGTTACCTTTTCTCCACATCCTCTCCAACACTTGTTATTTCTTGTTTTAATAATAACCACTCTGACAGGCATGAGATGATATCTCTTTGTAGTTTTGATTTGCGCTTCCCTAATAATTAGTGATATTGAACATCTTTTCATGTTGACCATCTGTATATCTTCTTTGTAAAAATGTGTGTTCAGATCCTTTGCCAATTTTTTAATTGGGTTGTTTGTTTTTTATTGTTGAGTCATATGAGTTCTTTATATATTTTGGCTATTAGCTCCTTACAGGATATAAGAGTTGCAAATATATTCTCCTAGTTGTTAAGTTGTCTTTTTTGTTTGGTTGAGGACTTCCTTTGCTGTGCAGAAGATTATTAGTCTGGTGTAGTCTGATTTGTTTATGTTTCCTTTTGTTTCCCTTGCCTGAGTAGACATGGTATTCAAAAAGATACTGCTAAGACAGATGTCAGAGAGGATACTGCTTATGTTTTCTTCTAGGAGTTTTATGGTTTCAGGTCATACATTTAAGTTTTCAATCCATTTTGAGTTAAATTTTGTGTATGGTGTAAGATAATGGTCTGCTTTCATTCTTTTGCATGTGGCTGTCCAGTTTTTCCATCAACATTTATTGAAGAGAATTTCCTTTCCCCGTTGTATGTTCTTGACTCTTTTGTGAAAAATTAGCTGTCCATAAATGTGTGGGTTTATTTCTGGGCTCTCAATGCTGGTCTATTCATCTGTGCGTCTGCTTTTCTGCCACTACCATGCTGTTTTGATGTCATAGCTTTGTAGTATAACTTTGCAATGTGGAAAGATGGTACTTCCAGTTTTGTTCTTTTTTCTCAAGTTTTCTGTGCCTATTTCAGTCTTTTATTGTTCCATATACATTTTATAATTCTTTTTTCTGTTTCCATGAAAAACATCATTGGGATTTTGATAGAGATCACATTGAATCTGTAGATTGCTTTAGGTAATATGAACATTTGAACTATGTTAGTTCTTCCACTCTATGAGCACAGAGTATCTTTCCGTCTCTGTGTCTTTGATTTTTTTCAATGTCTTAGAGTTTTCAAAGTACAAGTCTTACAACTCCCTGGTTAAGTTTATTCCTAGGTATTTTATTGTTTTGTTGTGATTATAAATGGAATTATATTCTTAATTTCTCTTTCTGCTAGTTTGTTGTTAGTTTTTAGAAACAGAACTGATTTTTGTATCTTGATTTTGTACCCTGCAACTTATTTATTATTTCTACTAGGATTTTTTTTTTTTGGTGAATTCTTTAGGATTTTCTATATATAAAATCACATCATCAACAAATAATGTTCTTCCTTTCCAATTTGGATACATTTTATTTCTTTTTCTTGCCTAATTGTTTTGGCTAGGACTTCCAATGCTTTGTGAATAAGAGTGGTGAAAGTGAGCATCCTTGGCTTGTTCCTGTTCTTAGAGGTATAGTTTTCAGTTTTTCTCTGTTGAATATGATATTAACTGTGGATTTGTCATATATGGCCTTTGTTATGTTGAGATATTTTCCTTCTATACCCATTTCATTGAGTTTTTGTCATATAATGGATGCTGAATTTTGCAAATTCTTTCTTTGCATCTATTGAGAAGATCATGTGATTTTTATTCTTCATTTTGTTAATGTCGTGTATCACATTGATTGATTTGCAAATGTTGAACCATCCTTGCATCCATGAAATAAATTCCAATTGATTATGTTGTACTATCCTTTTAATGTAATGTTGTATTTGATTTGCTAGTATATTGTTGAAGATTTTTTGCATCCATGTTCATCAGCGATATTCCACCAGTAATTTGTTTTTTTTGTGTTGCCCTTGTCTTGGTATCAGATTTTGGTATCAGAGTAATGTTGGCCTCAAAAAAGAAGTTAGGAAGCATCTCCCCCTCTTCAGTTTTTGGGAAGAGTTTCAGAAGGATGAGTATTAAGTCTTCTTTGAATGTTTGATAGAATTCACCAAAGATGCTGTCTGGTCCTGGACTTTTGTTTTGGGGGCAGGTTTTTGATTAGTCTTTTAATCTTCTGACTAACGATTGGTCTATTCATATTCTCTAATTCTTATTGATTCAGTTTTGGGAGGTTGTATGATTCTAAGAATTTATCCATTTCTTCTAGGTTATCCAATTTATTGGCATATAGCTTTTTATAATATTTTCTTATAATCATACATGTTTCTGTGGTATCCATTTTAAATTCTCCTCTTTCATTTTTGATTTTATTCATCCAAGCTTCTCTTTCGTCAGTGAGTCTAATTAAGTAATGTCAATTTTGTTTATCTTTTCAAAGAACTAGTTCTTAGTTTCATCGATCTTTTCTATTATCTTTTTAGTCTCTATTTTCACTTTTATTTTTATTATTTTCTTCCTTCTACTGACTTTGGGCTTTGTTTGTTGTTATTTTACAGTTCCTTCAGGTGTAATATTATAGTGCTTATTTGATATTTTTCTTTTCTCTTGAGGTAGGCCTGTGTTGCTATACATTTCCCTCTTACTACCACTTTTGCTGAGTCCCATAGGTTTTGGTGTGTGTGTTTTCCTTTTCATTTTTCTGTAGGTATTTTTGTTATTTCTCCTTTGATTTTTCATTGGTTCAATAGTTGTTCTATAGCATGTTGCTTAGTCTCCACATATTTGTGACTTTTCCAACTTTCTTCTTATAGTTGACTTCTAATTTCATACTATTGTGGCTGGAAAAGATACTTGATATGATTTCAATCTTCTTAAATTTACTGAGACTTGTTTTATTTCCCAACTATGCTCTATCTTTAAGAATGTTTCATGTGCACTTGCGAATAATGTGTATTCTGCTACTTTTGGATGAAATGTTTTATATTTTTCATTTGGTTTAAAGTTTCACTTAATACCAATGTTCCCTTGTTTACTTTCTGTCTGGATGATCTATCTATTGATATAAGTGGGGTATTAAAGTCCCCTAATATTATTGTCTTGCTGTCAATTTCTCCATTTAGGTCTGTTAATAATTGCTTTATAAACTTTGGTGATCCTATTATAGGTGCATATATATTCAAAAATGTTATGTCTTCTCTATGGATTGTCCCCTTTATCATGATATAATGTTCATCTTTGTATTATCTTATGTTTTTTGTCTTGAAGTCTATTCTGCCTGATATAAATATGACTACATACACTTTCTTTTGGTTGCCATATGCTTGGAGTATCATCTTCCTTCCCTTCACTTTAGGTCTATGTTTGTCTTTAGAGCTGAGATGGATCTCGTGGAGGCAGCATAGTGTTGGGACTTGTTTTTTAGTCCATCCAGCAACTCTGTGTCTTTTGACTGGTGAATTCAATCCATTTACCTTTCAGGTGATTATTGATACATAAGGACTTAATACTGCCATTTTATCCTTCGTTTTCTTGTTGCTCTATATTTCCATTCTTTCTTTTCCCTGCCTTTCTGTTGGCCATTTGAGTTTAGTGGTTTTTTGTTGTTGTTATGTTTCTCAGTTTTCTCTTTTTTTAATGTTTCATGGCTCTGCTCTGAATTTTTATTTTACAGTTACCATTAGGTTTGTATAAAAGGTCTCATAGATGAGGTAGTCCTTTTCTGCTGATATCTTCTTATTTTTATTAGCCTATGCAGGTTCTGTGCTTTTTCTCTCTCCCTTTCATGTTTTTGTTGTCCCAGATTATCTCTTTTCGTATTGTGAGTTCATTACCAAATTGAAGTGGTTATAGATATTTTTAATGCTTCCTTTCCCTTTAACCTTTGTGATATAATTGTTTAGTAACTTATTCTGGAATAGAGTTACAATTTTCTGATTCTCTCTATTTATCAATTTGCTTAAAGCTTTGTTTACTTCTCCCTTTCTATTTCAGGTAAGAGAGCTCTTTCCAACATTGCTTGTAAGGGTGGTCTAGTGGGGATGAACTCCCTCAGCTTTTGTTTGTCTGGGAAAGCCTTTATTTCTCCTTCATATTATATTCATATAATTTTGCTGGATAGAATATTCTTGGTTGGCAGTTTTTATCTTTCAATAATTTGAATATATCATTCTGCTGTCTCCTGGCTTGTAGAGTTTCTGCTGACAAATCTTCTGATAGCCTAACGTGGGTTCCCCTGTAGGTTATTCTTTCTTTTTCCCTGGCTGCTTTTAATATTCTTTCTTTGTTATTGACTTTTGACAGCTTTAATATTGTGTCTTGGCAAAGGTCATTTTGCATTGAGATAATTAGGTGTTTTATTAGCTTCATGTATTTATATATCTGCTCTCTGCCCCAGGTTTTGGAAGTTGTCAGCTGTTATTTTTTTTAAATGAGCTCTCTGCACCCTTCTGCCTCTCTTCTCCTTCTGGGGTACCTATTTTCCTTATATTGCTTTTTATAATGGAGTCAAATATTTCTTGTAAAATGTCTTCATTTTTTAAAAATCTTATTTGTCTCTTCTCTTCCAAATGAATCATTTCTAGATTTCTATCTCTGAGCTTTCTAACTCTGTCTTTCATATGGTCTCTGTATTTCCCATGCTTTCTACTGTATTCTTCATCTTATTTACAGAGTTCTTCAACTCCAAAATTTCTGTTTAGTTCTTTTTCAGAGTTTCAATCTCTTTGGTGAAGTACTTCTTCTGTTCATTAATTTTATTCCTGAGTTCATTAAACTGTCTTTCTGAGTTTCCTTGTAGCTCATTGAGTTTCTTCATGACAGCTATTTTGAATTCTCTATCAGTTAGAGTGCAGTCTTCTCTGACTTCAAGTTTGGTTTCTGGAAAATAGGCATTTTCTTTTTGTGATATTGTGTTACCATAATTTTTTATTGTGCTTGATGTATTGTTCTTCTGCCAGCATATTTGTAATAGCAAACACCTTTCTTATTTAGGTAAGGCTTTGTTTACTTTAATTCTGAGCTGCTTTTGGTTGTGTTTGAGAGCCAGCACTTTCCACCCTCCACTGCCTCTGCCAGAGGTGTTGTCAGTGCCCTTGTTGTGTTGCTTATGTCTCTGAGTTGCTTATGTCTTGCTGCTACCAGTGTCCCTGAGATTGTGGGCATCACCACCAAGGTCACTGGGCTGGTGAGCACCTGTGCTACTTCTGAGGTCATCTGGGTCACAAGTTCCCCCACTGCAGTAGGAGCCAGTGTCATGAGCACCTCTGCCACATCCAAGGTTGTTGAGTTCACTGGCACCCTATGGGGGGAGAGGTACCCGTATCATGGACATCATTGCCATTCTTGGAGCTTTCAGTCTTGGGCACTGCCATGGTTTTTGGAGCTCCAGGTCATGGGCACCACTGCCACTGCTGGGGAAGGGGGTGGAGCTGGGTCATGAGTGCTGCCATGGTTCCTGGAGCCTATGGTCTCAGGCACTTCTATGGTACTGGAACCTCAGGTCAAGGATACCACTATTGGGTCTTGGGTGCAGCCCCCACTGCCAAGAGGGCTGTGATGACAGGCACTGCCACTGCTGCCTGGGGAGTGGGAGGGATCAGGTTTGTGCACTGCTGCAGTTCCTGGAGCCTCTGGTTATGTGTGACTCCTTGGTTCCTGAAGTCTTTGTTTGTGGGCATTGCCACAGTTCCTGGAGCCTCCAGTCTCAGGAAACACTGTTGCCCTCCCTTGCTTCTGCTGCCTCCACGAGGTCTAGTCTACCCACCTTCAGGTGTCTAAATGTATGGGCCTCTCAGGTGTTGTGGTGTGCTGTGTACAGAATCTTTTGCTAGTCTATGGATGCCCTACCAGTTATAACTTAGGGAGGAGAGACAAAGGCAGGAACTCACACTGCCATGGTCCTGATGCCACTCTGGTGCTTTTAGATAACTGGTACTACCCATTCATCTATCCATTCATCTATCCATCCATCCATCCCTCCACCAAATAATTTTAGAGATTATAATATGTTTTAGACATGGTGTTGGTGACTGAGATTAAAAGCAAACAAACAAACAACATATGGCATTTAAGAGATTTGGATTTTTCTGGTTGTTAAAATATAATTTTCAAGAAAAAGGTAAAATCATGAGTCATACAGATATGAAAAGATTGCAGTGTTAAAGATTTTATTTAACTCATTAATGAGGAAATTGGTAAGATATTAAAAGCAATTCAAAGGTGACTCTAAAGAACAGACAAATTTGTGTTTCAGGAATATTGAAATGAGTATGCAAATGGGAAACAGAACTGGTTTTCCCTGAGAGAAAATCTGCCAATGTACAGAACTCATTTGCATGTCTACAGACAAGAATTATTTTGCATTGTTTTACAATTTACTGAGTTGTAAAATAACTCCTGTACAATTGGAATCAGAAAGCCAAGAATGGAATGCTCTAGATGGTGCACAGTTTTCCCTTGAAGCATAATTTGTTGCTAAAGAGCAAAAACAAACATATAGCATGTATGGCAGACATTGCTATCTGCCCCTTCAGTGTTCTCTTCTACCACCCCTCTCTGCTAACAGAACCTTGACCTCTTTAGGGAAATGCAGAGTTCTCTACTCCTGCCCCCAAAAATGAATTAATGATACCTCATCATTCATCTTGGCCAGTGATTAGTCTAGGGTTGGCCTCAGTGTTGCACAACAAGATGTAATGGAAAGTTTTCTTTGTGAGATTTCTAAGAATGTTTTTGCTTTCCTGATAAAAAGATTCAGTGGCAACTGACATAGCCCTTTCTCTTTTCCCTCTCCCCTTTTGATAGCTGGAATGCAAATGTAATTACTGGAGTTCAACAGCGATCTTGTGGCCATAGAGTGACCAGCATAAAAAATAACATATTAATAGGTGTATTCGAATGCTCGGGAGGCTATAACAAAATACCATAGATTGAGTGGCTTAAACAACAGGCATTTATTTCTGACAGTTTTGGAGGCTGGAAGTCCAAGATTAAGGTGCTAGCTGATTTGGTTTCTGGTGAGAGCTCAATTCCTGGCTTGCAGATAGTTACCTTCTCACTGTGTTCTCATATGGTAGAGAAAGAAAGCAAGCTCTCCCCTTCTACGGACGCTAATCTCATCAGGAAGGCCCTACCCTCTTGACCTCATTTAAACTTAATAACCTTCCATGGGCTCCACCTCCAAATGCCATCACATTGTCGGGTAGGGCTTCAATATGTGAAATTGTGGAGAAAACAACTCAGCCCATAACAACACCTAGTACTTATGTAGCATTTACTATGTGCCAAGTATTATTCTAAGTTCTTTTCATATATTTACCCTTTTAATTATTGCAACTATCCTGAGGATAGGTGGGATTTTCACTATTTTACAAACGAAAAGATGGCATGGCTGGATATGGCTTGTCCAAGGTCATGTGACTAAAAACTAGTAGAGTCAGGACTTGAACAAAGGCTGTCTGGTGCAGAAGCTGTGCTCCTAACCATTATGTGATCCTACCCTCCTACGAGAATCACAGAGTCACTGGCCCTAACCTCTTTGAACCACTGAATGAATGCCAGCAGCCACCTACTTCCAGACTTCTTATCATGTAAGCCAAATAAACCTCTATCAATTTAAGCTGCAAATAATTAAATTCATAACTGGTACAATCTTTCACCATTTATTGCAAATTTTCTGTAGTTTTTGTTGTTGTTTAGATTTATCAGACTAAGAGAGTCTCCTTCTTTTGCTAGCTTGCTAAAAAACTGCATCATAAATTTAGGATGATTATTTTCTTCCAGGGAAGATTTCATTTGTTTCTGCCAGATGCCTAGGGCACCAACAATACGATCACCCTAATCCAACTTCAAATATTGAACTTTTCTGGGCTTCCCGTGACTAGAAATTTGGCTGCAATGTGAGGGCTGGCTAACTTCTACTTTACTCTGAGTCCTGGGGTGTGACCCTTTGAGGTCCAAACTAAAGCACAAGGTTGCTTTTACTCCACTTTTTGACACCGCAGCCCTGGGAGCTACCACATGTACTGTTCTCATCTCTTTTCTGGAATTATCTTGTGCCCACAGGGCTAAAGAGTTCGACAGCTACCTCTCTGTATTTCAACATCTCCTGGATCTTGGCTCAGTCATTCTTCATAAGTCTTTTAGCTTTCGAGTACCCTCAAGTAGATTTGTTTTTACAGTTGCCACATTTTGTACTTGTCCTTAGAGGAAAGGTTGTCTGAAGTACCACTGTTGGAAACATCTTCTCTTCCCATTTTCCTGTAACCTCACTTTCAGCTCCCTTGATGCCAACATATATTCCATACATCTGAGGTTGCCATCTTCTTTTACGTTGCAGTAACATTGCTAAAAGCACATCCCTTGTACTAGGTAAAGCTCTCCTCAATATTTCTATATGGCTTTTTTTTTGGTGGGGGGATTCTTCTGGTTTTCTGGGGTTTTTTTGCTACAGCCTACAACCCTGCTATCACACAGCCTAGCAACTGGTCTCACATTGCTCCTGACATGGAATACAACATCTCCATACATCATGCCCCAATGTTCCACAAATGGAAAGCTTTGGGTGCAGTCATTTATTACCAAAGCTTTGAGATAACAGAAAAGGCTCCACTGAAGCATGGCAAACACAGATCAACATAATTTAACAGTAGACTTGAAAATCTTTAAAGCTCTTTAATTCCCTCTCCCATGTAGAATTCTCACTTGTCTTTCTCCTCAGTCATCTTTCCCCCACCCTTTCTGTTCCCTCCACTTCCCATGCACTCTCCAGCCCCTGCAGGTTGCCACATTGGTTGGGCTCTCCCGCTCCTTCCCACAGCTCTGCAGTTGCTTATTTTCTCCTTTTCTTAACCTGTCAACCTCCAAAGTTGTACTTATTTCTAGTGGATAGATGTTTAAATCTCTCTCCAATCACTATTTTAAACTAAGCGCATGTCCAACATTATGCTAAAAGATAATCTTCAGAAAATAGCAAAATCAAGATTCTCCTATAGATATAAAAATGACAGTTTTAAAGACTTTAGTTAATTCATATAATATAAGGGAACATAATTTAAGGAAACAAATATAATTCAAGGGAAATGTCAAAAAGCACAAACATATAGAGTAAAGGAATCAGATTGCAAATAGAGGCAAAACGACATTTCCACTGTAGAGAGAGAAGTCAATGGAGACTCTACTCAGCAAGACAGAGTATGCATATTCATCGATTACCTGCAATTTAAAAAGAGGCACAAGGGGTTGGCCCAGTGGTGTAGTGGTTAAGTTTGCGCACTCAGCTTCAGCAGCCTGAGGTTCGCTATTTCAGGTCCTTGGAGGAATTACACATGCTTATCAAGCCATGCTGTGGTGGTGTCCCACATATAAAATAGAGGAGGATGGGCATGGATGTTGGCTCAGGGCCAATCTTCCTCAAAAACTAAAAGATAAAAAGAGGCACAAAGTAGCTTAAACAGAATGAAAAGTCTTGGAAACAGACTGCCCAGAAGGATGTGCTATAGACAATGCATGGTTTTTCAATGAAGTACAAAATTTTTTTCTATATTTAGCATATTCAAAAACTTATAACTATTTCCTTTACGATGATCAAAATGGGAGGCGGTATCTGAGCCTCAAAGAAAGTAATATGATGCTTTTGACTACTTTTCTCCAGTGAAGTCCCACAAAGGTAATTTCTTCTTTTCTGTCTCATCTGAATTGTATAAAATATGCCAACTCTCTCTTCCCATTGTCACCTGAGTGAGATGTCTGCTGACAATCCTGGCTGTGGTGTCTTTTACCATCAATGAGTCATCTCAACCCATTAAACGTTGGCGCAGATGATATTAATAGCCAAAGGTCAAGACTTTTAATTTCTTGTCTCTTACGGAAATGGTTCAGTGTTTAAAACAATAATAATGGGATTACAAAATGTCAGCACCAGAAGGAGACTTAGAAGTTATCTAATTCAATATTGTATTTTACAAATTATGACAAAAGGGCCACAGAGGGGAAGTGACCTCCCAACTAAGGTCACACTGAGGGCTAGTGGCACGATAGGAGCTGGAACCAAGGAATGCCAGGCTGACTTTCAGTTTATTTGCCTTTTGGCAGCTATATCTGAGTCAGCTTAGTTCCTTTGGTATCCTCCTATAAGTCCTCTGTCTCCCTCTCCACAGGGACTTTTTTTCCAGCTCCTAATGTTCCTTGTGCTTAATTCTCGTGGATTTGTATGCTAATTCCTAGTTCAATAAGGAACTGATCACAGATGAAGCTCTTTCTACTTTCAGTAATTATTTTGCCTTAGATATGAGACTTTTAAAAAGCCCATCAGAATTAAAAGAATGAATTTCTCATGATGAAATGACAGTCTTTATGGAGAATTTAAAACATGTCCACAAATCTTTGATATTCCAGTCATCGAGTTTAATTTCTCTCTCTTGAATATGGCTTCAATGACTCAATTCTTCTAAAGATTAGAGTGCACTGGAAGTAACACTGCTGACGTCCACTGCTGAGTCCTAGAAAACCATAAGTCTTCTGCATGCCTGTCTCTCATGACATGGTTTTGCAGGCCAGAGCTTCCATGGAAACAGTCAGCTACCCTGAAGCTGCCATGCTAGAAAGCCCACACAGACCACAGAGAGAGAGATTTCTGAGGCACCCCAGCTCTTCTTGTCTCTAGATATTTGAATCTTCCCAGGATATGAGTGAAAAAGGTTTCAAAATGACTCAGATGCCTAACTAAGCCTGGTCAACACCCAGAACTGTGAAAGAGAAGAGTAATAAAAACACTGTAGTTTAAATTTGCCATGGTTTGGTACATAACATTAGATAACCAGAACAGCCCTTTTTAGATTCAGTAGACTATCTGGGCCCTGAAAACCTCAATCATAAACAAAATTGTTAAGGTATAGAGAAGTCTCTAGCTAACCAGCGTGCTGTTCCCATTTCTTCAGCTTGACTGCATTTATAAGAACTCAATACAGTAATTCATTTTTCAACCGGAAAGACTAAACTGATGATAAAACCCAGAAGCTCACTACCATAGGTCACTATTACCCATGGCAACCTTCACTGATGGTGAAGCCATTTTCTCCATTGCTTGGTAGAGCTTCATACAAGAGCGATTCAGTGAAACAGGGCATACTTGCCCGTGAAACCTCTGCCCAATGCAACTTCATGCACCTTGAAAAGCTGAAGATGATCTCATTTTCACATAAAAGCACATCAGTCGTTTTGCGGCGGGAACTGGTTCAGGGAGATGAAGTGATTTGCTTGAGGTCTCCTGATATTTCCACTGCACGTAGTTTTGAATGCCCAGCCCTTTCTTGTTTTTCTCGCATTGGATTTCAAAAGTCGAATTTCCTGCCTTTTAGGGATCCCAAGAAGCTAAAAGCCAGCAGCAAGCTTTAAATCTCTTTTTAAAAACAAACTTTGCATTGTGAAAACAGCAACCAGAGTGGAGAGCCTCCTCTATCAACGTGTCCTTGCTTCTTTGTTCATCTGTTGATCAAATGTTTGTTTATTTTATAGACACTTCGAGAGTCAAGCGCTTCAGTACTGGATCTCCCTCCTAGAAAGTGCCTGGCCCTGCCCTGGGACCTGAAGAGCACCCAAGGCTGCATGGGAATTCAGCAATTAAGGAAAAAATTTCTTAATAATAATGTTCTAGTAAGAAAAAAAACTGACAAGCACATTTAAATATAGTAAAAAGCAGGGATCTCTGATTTAGAGCTACAAGGTCAATATATTTCATTGCTACTACTTTTCCATATCCAGATGAAGATAAATAGTACCAGTCTTCATCAAAATTGTAAGTTCCGTCTTTGTCAGTCTTAATGTCCTCTTTACACATTTTTTTGACCCTTCAGCTCTCTTGTTTCACACTTCAAGCCTCCAAAGCTTTGCTATGCTTCTCTCCTTCCTTCTCTGCTATTTTGATTGTCTCTTGAATATCCCTTTCTTTCTCTTCTTTGGGCAGCAACTTTATTATAAGAGTGGCAATAATACATTCCCAGCTTCAGGAGGACGCTATTTGCTGCAGCTAAACCTAATCAACTTCAGGAGGACCCTAGCTAGCTATAGTCGTTGATTCTTCTAGATACAGTGATAAGTTCAGTGTTTGATGGAAGAAGCCCTCCCTTCCTCATAACTATGAGCAAGGAGGAGGTAGAACCAGTTACTTTTAGCAGTTATCTTATAAATCCAAATGGAGGATGAGGCCACCATACTCAAAAAAACAGTCAAAAAATTATAGAGAAACCAAGATAGAGCACTGATCAAACTATTCCTGAAGGCCACTTCAATCCCTGGGTTTTTCAGTTATGTGATTAGTTATTGTGTAAGTTAGTATGAGTTGCGTTTTCTTTCTAAAGTATCCTGGAAATCAGTGACAGTACCACATCTCTTGCTTTACATGGTCCGGTGAAGTTTCCGTGTCTGCTAATATGGCAGAGTACATTATTTGGACCAACTGTCTGAGGAAAACAACTAAAAATACCAAATAACCTTTTACAAACATCTTCTTAAAAACATCAAACAGATGACAAAATGGTAAGAAACTATTAGGACAATATCTAAGTGAAATCTGGAACCTGATCATTTAAGCTACTTTTGTCCTGACGGCATTTGCAAAAAAAGCCAAAACTGAGCATACATTTTGAACACTTTTTTTGGCATGACTATAGAATTCATGGAGGTTGAATATGTACTTCAAAGACCAGGCCCCGCTTAAGGTGGATGTCCAATAGGAGACTCTACCTTTTTATTTTATTTTATTTATTTATTTTTGAGGAAGATTAGCCCTGAGCTAACATTTGCTGCCAATCCTCCTCTTTTTGCTGAGGAAGACTGGCCGTGAGCTAACATCCATGCCCATCTTCCTCTCCTTTATATGTGGGATGCCTACCACAGCATGGCTTGCTAGGTGGTGCCATGTCTGTACCCGGGATCCAAAGCAGAACGTGCGAACTTAACCACTGCACAACTGGGCCAGCCCCAAGACTCTACCATTTTAAACAGGGAATCTCATAAACTTACTGCTTAAAGTAAGGAAGAGCCAGAAGTAAACACCCATCAACTCTCTCCCTTGAGAAAACTGCAAGAAAAATTTGCATTGGCACTGAACAGAATGAGAATATGATAGTCACTGAGAAGTGGGGACTGTAGCTGGCCCTCATTTGGATCTGTAGCCCAAATTATCATCACTTGGGTTATCCCCTCCCAAAAAAACAAAAAGAAATTTCCACAGATTTCTAGAATAGAATGAAACAATAAGGCAGACAGCATGAACATTTGTGAAAAATGTGGTTTCTGATCTGGGCATGAAGAACAAATTGTGGTGGTCGCGGACTTCCAAGAGAAGTGGCTCCACGCAGACCTGGTATGGTCAATCACGAGATGCATCGTCTGTGATGGAAAACTTCTCAGTTGTCAAATGTGCTGGTCCTTGCCCATTTCTGATGACTCAGTGAGGATGAATGAGACCATCAGAAGGAGTTGGGGAAGGCATATGAGGACCTTGACATTTCCAGAAGCACAAGAAAGAACTGCAGTATTTGGGGAGTTTTTTCTTTTGGAATGTGGGATAGAGAAAAATATTTGAGTGGTGATGATATTGAATTTTACCTAAGACTTGTATACACACCAGCAGTGACAGTTAAGAAATTCTCCTACCCTTTTCTGTTCTGGGAAATGGCTAACCAAAAAGGACAATTGGCCTTTACATATTCCAAGATAAAGCCAGTCTCCATTCTCCTTCCTGACTCCTACAGACTTATGTATGACATGGATAACTCCCTTACCTACAAGCCTCTAAATCTTCAGGACCCCTTGCTTTTATTTAAAATCTTCATCTTTAATGAACATTCTCCATACTGCAATAGCCTGAATAAAATCATCTCTTTAATTATCCAGTGAATTCTTGTCTTTCGCAAGTGGTAAATAGACTGGCTGTACAACTGACACAAATGAATGATATCTGGATTTTTGAAACATATTTCAAGATTCTCAAAGAATGGGCTTACAGCTGGGAATGTAGTACAACTCACCTAGATAGGAAAAGGTATGTTTACTCGAGGTAGGCTGAGCTAATTAGGAGGACAAACTTTTTAGCTAAATCTATATTCCAGTTATTATGGAGAATACCAGGTTTGAAAGGACAGAGGAAAAAGAACTTAAAAGAGAAATTGGCAAGTACGCGTACTTAGAATGAGGCTGACATTTGAATACCAGCCTCTGTGGCTAACTAGCTGTGTGATTTGGGATGAGCTTGGTGTAATTGCTATTCCCAGTGGATACCTGTTTTACTCTTCCAGATGAAATTTGGCTGTCAGTCAAACCACACATCTTCCTCTTTCAGGCTTTTTCTGTGTTACTGGGTGTATCTGGCTCGAGTCCAGGGCCCTCTCCCTTTCGCCTTCTCAGTATGGCTGTGAGTAAGCTGTCACGATTTGCCACTGAAACCTGTGCTGTGGCAATAAATTATTTAAAGTTTAATTTGTGAATGCAGAGAAAGGAAATACAGGCTCATCAGGAATGAGTGACCTTGTATTAATCTTGTTTCCTTCTCTGACAGAGAGACAGATGGGTAGAACAGATACATAGTAAAAACAGGGCTCCACCCTCATCAAGGTGTTTGACATTAATACTCATGTGGATGTGATAGAGATGCAAGGGATGGATGATAATACTTAGGTAGACGTGAACTAATAATAAATATCCTGAAAGGACACTAATGTAGAAAAAATTTGCTATTGATGTATGGCAAAACCCTTCTGGGATATCATCTTCTAGTCTTTTATTTTCCTTAAGCTATTTTATGATTCTTTGTGAGTTGATAGACGTGCAATTTCTGTCTTGTCCAATACAACTTTGATTGACTTTTCCTCCTCTGGCAGAAAAAAACCAGTTTTGCCTCCACTTATCATTCAATTCCTTTATTCCATATATATTTGTCCTTTTTAGCTTTTCCTTTGAACCGATTATAACATTTGCTTACTTCTCTCATTAAATGAGTAAAATACAAGCTTGTAATATATATTCATTTTTACATCAGTTTGAGAGTCAGGATTTTACCTTTTTCCTGAAAATTATCTTTTAACACTAATGAGAACTAAAGTCAATGATACTGTAGTAAACAACATTGGGACCAGAAAAACTTTCCTGTGTCTGTAGTCAACTAGTTATGCCAAAAAATGTCTGCTCCTAGAAGACAATTAAAATTGCTTATTTTATCAAGGCTAACAGATTGCTTTTCAAAGCTCCCTTGAAGACCATGCACCCACTAGCCCACCAATCCAAAGCTAATAACGTCACAAACTGCTCAACTGCATGAGTTCCCTGCTATACTGGACTTGACTTTAAATGATCCAGCCCGGGCCCTAAACCCCCATAAGCACCCTTCCCTACATTTTTCGTTTTGAGAAATCACTAGTTCTGTTAAAGAGATGCTCTCCTTTGCCACAGTAAGTTTAAAATCTCTCTTTTGCTAATCAACAGATTTCCTTGGCAGTCTGCTTGTGTCTCTATGCGTGTGTGTGGCAGAGTGAAGGAGATTGACAACAGCAATTACGACTATCAGCTGCATCTATGAGGTGACATATACTAGGTGCCCAATTTGGGATGATGGAGTCAAGTTGTATTTTTGTTTTTGTTTTTGTTTTGTAGCAGAAGTCACGTCAGGTATGCACTCCATGCTAGGGATCCAGATCAAGATTTGTCAATATGTAGCAAAGTATTTGCAAATGGTAAGAGAGCATTTTTTCCTAAAAAGCCAGTAATTTGAGAAAAAAGTTTAAAAAAATCAGATACAGTTACAGATTTGTATGAATGAAAGATAGGTGTGTATTAGAGTTGAAAATGTACTTATTATGTTTAAATGTGCAGAGGAAATATAGTTCACTTATTTCTTTCTAACTGAAATGATCTGATCTTTCTGTTGAGTGCCCCTGCCACAGGGTGTAGGCGAGAGGGAGGAGAAATATTGAGCCCAATCTGTTCAGCCTCATAAATTGAATCTTGTCTTTAAATGGACCCTGTCCCTTTTGGATTGGTGTTGTGTGGCGTGGGAGGAGAGGATATTTTGTTTTTGCGGCCATAGGGAGGGGGTCGTTGTATCACCTCTTGTCTCTCTTGCAGAGTGGCTAGCCTGGTTCAGTGCCTGGAGCCCTGTACCAAGTTTTTCCCTCCAGCTCCCATCACCTGGAGCAAGTGACAGTATGCAACATTGGACACTACCAGCCTCCCCACGGTATTCCCAGGGGAGTGGCCACTTGCCCCCAATTACTCTCCCTTCCAATACTACTCCCAGCATTTTTATGTCCTCCCTCTCCCCTCTGAGGGTCCTGGGTTCAGATGGAAAATGAGGCATCTGTAGCTTTATCTCCTCAGTCTCTTCATTTTCTCACCATGGTTACCAGAGCTCAGAAGACTTTGCTTCCATTTCCTACCCACCCAGGACTTCCCTATTGTAAAAGATAAGAACAGATTGAAAACTGAGGGCATACAAAGACCTTTCAGGAGTGTGTACATGTATAGGAAGTATTCAAGAGAATAAATTTCCAGGTCCTCCATTTCTGTTAGGTACTCTTTGCAAATTTGATCTGCCTGAGGAGGCATCCATGAGTTTTTTTTTTTCCATCTTACCTTTCACAGTCTCCCCTCTCATTTTGGTAAGGAAAACCATTCATTTTCCCACCAGTAATCTTGCCATCACCCCTGGACATGAAGCGCTCCAGCATGGTGAATTAAGGGTGGATTACAACCAATTGAGCTGCAAGACCCAGACGCTATTTAAGAAGGAGTTTTTAGGGTTATCCAAAGGCAACAGAGGAAACAAAAACAAAGGCTTTAGAGGAAATCAGAGACTCTGCCACCCTCAGCTACACAAATATTAAACATAGCCTAACTCCTAACCAGGTAACGTAAATCTCCCATATCCTCAAAATATTTGATGAAAGAAGAAAGAAAAAAGATTATTTGTTGATTAAATGAACATCTGCATAACAACAACTAACAAACCTAACTTTCTTCCATGATTCAGGCACTTTACATAAATTGTTGTAATCCCACAACAGTGCCCCCTGTATCCTGCATTTTAGAAATCAGAAAACCAAAGACAGAGAAGTTAAGGCACAAGGCCAGAAGTTGGTAGAGCTCTGAATGAACCCAGCCAAGCCAATCAGCTCCACCAGCGCAAGCTGCCTTCGGTGTCTAGGGCTTTCCTTGCCCTTCCTGAAGGTGAGAGGTGGAAGGACAGAAGCAAACAAGTCCAGGAAAGTCTGAGCTTCCTTTCAAAAGCCAAATACTGGAGTCTTCATGAATTTTAATCAATTTCTGAAAAAGCAAGTGATAAAAGAATGTTTATAGGTAAGGAGTAGCATTAGGGACACAAAGGAGACTCTCATTCAGAACATTTCTGACCATGCAAAATGTTTTACTGATTTGCTCCTAGTGAGTGAATGAACGTTCCCGTGGGCTCAGCTGTCAAATAGTACAGCAGTGCAGGAGCATCCAGAGACCACTCAGCGCCCTCATAGGTCTGAGCAGCAGGGTGCAAATTACAGATCTTGAAAATTGCCTTGGTAACAAGAACTATGCAAATGGTTTATGCATATGAGTGTTGATATGCATATATAATACTTTATAGGAGTAAAAATTTTTTACGAAGCGAACTACCAGAACCTTGGAAATTCATTTATTTTGTGCTCAAGATCTAAAAGTTCTACATTATTTTTATGATTTCTTCTTCTAGTGATATTTTTTCCTGATCTTGGAAAAAGATTGAAAATAAAGGAAAATTCAAAGAAGAAAATAAAATCCTCCATAATTTCACTATGCACAGTTAAAGGCTAATAAGAATAAGATCTCATTCTTTCTTTCCAAGTAGTATGTATATGTGTATATATAGTATAAAATTGCCAAATTTGGAATTATATTAAATACTCATATATGTATACACGTGTTCATAACTATATATATATACATATATATACACACACACTGTTTCTTCCCTTTTTTGTCCTTAAAATTATACCATAAGCATTCCCCACATTCTAAGAAAATACCAGTTTTAGTGGCTATGTAATATTCCAACATACATTATGTCACAATTCAGATGACCAAAATTCTATTGCAGGACATTTGAAATTTTTCCACTTACTCAGTGTTATAAATAATGAGACTAATCAGTGCTCTCTAAAGCCTTCTCCACTTTTTAATTTAAAAAAACTAATTTAAAAATCAGTAGAAAATGTTGTGCTAATGGAAATGTTTTATTCTGCACTGTCCAGTAGAGTAGCCACTAGCCACATGTGGCTATTGAGTTCTTGACATGTGGTTAGTGCAACTGAATTTTTCATTTTACTTAATTTTAATAAATTTAAATTTAAGTACCCACGTGACCTCATTGGTTAAAGCAGAAATTGAGGAGTTCAGTGCTCTGCTATATTTGCTTATATGCAAGAATATCCCCATCTTGTGGCCTTTTAGAATACTACCTCTAAAATAGTTTGAAACCAAGGTATGTTTGCAACTATAAGCACAGTTTGTACTTGTAACTACATGATGTTCATGGATCATGAGAGTCCACCTGGCAGTTTATGCAAAGCATCTGCAGCTTTAAGGATTGGCATTGCTAAAACACAGTCAGCGCTCAGGGCACATGAATTCACTTGGGGACAGTCAATGCCTGGACAAACACTAAGAATCAGTAAGCTTACTTTGCCATTTGGGATAGTCACCCTTTTGGTTGATCCTTTAATGAACAGCTGAAATCTCTAGGAGTTATTGACACCTAAAATTAGGCCCTTCATTTGTTTTGCTATTCAAAAGTCCTCTTTGTTTTAGAATATTATTTAAAACTTTTATCCTCCTAGGAGCTTTTCCTATTTGTCTTCAGATCCGTCTGCTGATATTGCCTGTTCTACAGATCTGCTCAAGATTTTCGTTATAGAGTCCATATTATAAATTCTGATATATTTGTCCTATATCCCCCACTGATTCAACTCTTAATCAATCTTCCCCAAAATCTAGGGCACAATTCTTAAAATTGGCTTGATGTGTGTTTGTGTGTATATATCTTTTGAATATATGAATTATTAGTGATTTAAAGGGGAACAAAATTAAGATTCTCCTCTTGCCCCAACTAAGTTTGTAACTAATTAAGAGATAAACAATAGTGGAAAGCAGGTGAAGACAAAAACATCAGCTTTATTGCTGATAGAACTGTTTAAAAAAATGTGTCTTTGTGGTACAGCAATAACGGAAATTCTAATATTGAACTCTGGAATTAGAGTTTCTGCCAACTCACAAAGAGCTCTGGAAAACCATGGGCTTCCCCATAAGGTCAGGTCCCTGTAAAAATTACAGGACATAGAGGCAGAGCTGAGAGGTACTACTATGGGCAGCTGACCCTGGAGAGAAGAGACAGGTGGACGATGGAGGATGGAGGGAGGGTGGGAAGGAGAGAGTCCAGCATAAGCAGGATGGGTATCCCACATTCTCTAAGATATCATTTGTTCTACTTTGGTAGAAAGAATTAAATTTTGGGCAGACTGTTTAGGGAAACTATCTCCTCACAGAAACTGGAAGACTGAGAAAAAATATTCACATTAATGGAAATGAACAAATGATATTCTAGCATGATGTTAGTGAAAATTTTAGCTATTTGTCAAAGTAATTTCAGCTTCACCTAAGAGCTATTGGGGAGAAGAACAAATATTTATTCATCTTTGCACAATTTTGCACATCATTGTTTATCTTTTTCAACCTGAAGGGTCATAAATTAGGTGAATGTAATAAATGACTCTCAAATGAAAATGAATACTGACATCAAATTCATTCCTCTCAAAACACTGCTTCAGATTGTCTGGGAGACTTTGAAAACCAGTGGAGACTTCTAGCTCAAAAAGAAAAGTTATCTCCAAAACCATTATAAAATTGTTTAAAAGGCATCCACTTACAGTATAAGGGGAAAAATCAATAACAGCATAACAGTATTATAGCAATAATAATAAGCTACCAACATATAATAAAAATATTTCATTCACAACAGCAACAAAAATATAAAATTCTAATTGTAGGAATTCACCCTAAGGATATATTTGCAGTTGTATATAACAGTGTATTATGGGGAAATTCATCCTGGAAATGTTTACAATCATTCTCATAAAATGATGGTGATAGCAGATGCGTTTAAATGTGTGAATTTGGCAGAACTTTAAAACTATCTGACAACTCTGTATTGCCCCCAACACCAAAAACTCACAAGCTTTTGAAACAATAAATCTGAGAACAATTTTATTTGATCTACTAATATGTCACTTTAGGAATTTAGGAATTGGTATTAGAGGTAATAGTTTACATATATATGGATTGTAGACGACCGAGCCAGACATAATCTTCCCTGGTGAAAAGAGATGCCAGGAAATCCACTTTGATTTGAGTCATTAAAGGTGAACACTCCATTTGCCACGACCAGCTATCCCTGAGGATATGTGTGGTTACAGAGGGTAACTGCTCTTAGAAGTGTAGGAGGCACCAGCTATTGTTCAAAAAAGGATTTAATCAGATCTTTTCTGTGTCAAGAGATTAAATGAAAAGCTGCCCCGCCCCCTCGCATGGATCTCTGAGGAGAGGAGATGCTGCCTTATTCCAGGAAAGAGTTCTGAGAACTGGCTGTGCATCACCCAAAAATGCCAAGTTCAGAGACCTGTAATATAAGAGTCAAGGCACAGTGCTTCTTTGATTAAATCTAGCACCAGGGTCAGGATTGCAAGCACAAATGCCAGCGGACAGGCAATATAAAAGTTTGTACGAGGCTGCGTGCAAAGCAGAGAGACCAAAATGTTTTCCATGAAATATGTGTTGCTGATTAAACCACTTCTGAGAGTCGGATTTGGCCCACAGGCAGCCAGTTGTGAAGCCTTGACTGAGTAGTGCGTTAATCCTCCTTCAAAGAATCACAGTTGACTGTGTAGGAATCTGGTCCAGACAGCCATTCTCTATGCTGGGCGTTCAGGTTCTGTTGTATGGGGCAGGACCCGTGTCAACAGTGATGCCGTGTGGCAGTGAAGAGCAGTGGCAGTGTGACCTCGTCTAACTTTGATATTGGATATTCTGTTAATAAAACAGGTGAGGACCTGAGAATTAACCAGGAAAATCCTAGGTGGAACAATCCATGTATCGCATAGTTTGGGAGCATTCATATCCGTTTCAGAGGTTCCTTCCACCCTCCTTTCCCTCTCTTCCTTCCTCTTCCTTTTCCTTCCTTCCTTCCCTCACTCTTTCCTTCCTTTCTTCTTTCTCTCTCTCTCTTTTTCTCAATCTGTCCTTTTTCTCATCAGTTTGTGAAGTTTCTCAGGGTATATTATGAAATCTCCCCTGTCAGACTGGAGACTTAGCAGAGTGGAAATTCTGTCTTCCCAATTACATGAGTTGTGCAAATCTCATCTCTCTCAAAGGTCTAAACTACTTCCCATAGGCAGATGCTATCAGTATATCCATTGAAACAAAAGCACTCCAAGGATAGAACACTTTCTGCTAATTGCCATGTATCCACCACTTTCTCTCCTTTCTATTCCTATACCCCGTTTTTCCACACCCAGAGATGTGAGCGCAATATTATTGACTGGTAAATGAGCTAAATTGACAGTTGGTGGCACTGCTTCTCAACCAAATTCCTAATGCCTAAGCATAAGAAATTTTATCTCTTTATTTACCACAAGAGGCGATCTAAGCTCTAAGGACTTAAGAATTGCTAGGGAACAGATTTATGAACCCAACCACTTAGAGACAAAGAGTAGATTTTGAAATCCACAGATTTAATTAGTGTTCCAAATGATTCCAATTCAGGTGGTACATAAATCACATTTTCTGAAGCGAAGATGTGAGATGACAAGGCTCTGAGCTCAAGAATAGGATGGGATAAAAGTTTCCTTCAGAAATATCTTTCTGATCTTAGAGGTTTGCCAAAGTCTTCAATGAGATTGTGTTTCTATCAATTTCTCATATATGAGAACATATATAGATATGTCGGTGAATACAGGGTTATGTCTATTGATCGTCAGGCAATTTCAATTGTCTTAATGATTCCTTTCCATTCATGATCAAGATCAGAATGTATCTGTTAATTCCACCAAACCAATGAGTGGCTGAGATTTTTGTATATGTGTTTATTGATTCTATTTCTGACATTTAATTACGAGCATTTTAAATCACACCCAAAACTAAGAGAATTTTACCATGAACACCCAATATCTACCAACTAGACTCTACAATTAATATTTTACTATCCTTGTTTCACTAATTATCTATACATCTGTGATTTCCTCTATTATCCATCAATTCATCTTATGTTTTGATACATCTTATTTCAGTGTAGGTCAGAGACATCAGTACAAATACTTCCCTATGCATTTTATTAACTAGAGTTCAAGATTTATGATTTTTATGATTTTTAATGTAAAACTTACATACAATGAAATGCATGCCTTTTGTGTATCATTCAACGAGTTTAGACAACCATATTCACCTGTGCGACCCAAATCCTTGTCAAGATACAAAACACTACTATCATCCCAGGAAGTTTCCGCATGTGCTTTCCCAGCAAATCCCCACCCCCACCTCCCAGAGGCAACCAGTGTTCTAATTATTTTTCCACTATAAACTAGGTTTGCCTGTTCTAAGATTTCACATAACTGGAATCATATATCAAGCATTTTTTTATGTGTGGAAGGCTTTTTTTACTTAGCATTTTTTTGAGATCCATTCATGTTGTGTATATCAATTTTTTTTCCTTTTTTATTGTTGGATAATACTTCAACCTACAAATATACTACACTTTGCTTATCCATTATATTTGATGGACAATTGGGCTGTTTTTACTTTTTGGCTGTTAGGAATAATCCTTCTGTGCACATTTAGGTACAAGCTTTTTGTGGAAATTTATTTTTATATTTCTTGGATAAGTACCTAGTAGTAGAATTGCTAGGTCACAAAGGAGGTATATGTTTAGTTTTATAAAAAATTGCTAGAATTTTTTATAAGGCAATTCTACCATTGTAAGCATTTTGCACTCTCACCAACAATATATGAGAGTTCCTATTGCTCCATGTCCTCAATAGTGTTTAGCATTGTCAGTCTTTTTAATTTTAGCCATTTTGATATATAAGTAATGGTATCTTGTATATCAGTATTTCATAAGTAACACCTAGTGTCAGCTTTTTTTTTAATGAATCAAGTGGCTTGTTTTTATATTCAGAACCATTCATAAATAACTTCTAAAAAATGTGTTTGAGTGTCAACTCTTTCCTTATAGAGCTTACATTCTTAACATCTACAACATAAGACAATGAAATAAAAGGCCTGTGTAACTAAATCTGACCCAAATGTTGGAAGATTTGAATAACGATGATCATTGCAAGAGTCAACTACCAGAGAAGCCTTTAAGTTGGAGACTGAAAAATGAACGCTATTTGGGTGATAGAATAAAGTGACTAATGAGGTCGATGTTCCACTGGGAAAATAACCAGAATGAGGCCCTAAGCTCAGAACAAGCAAGGAGTATGAAAAAGAGATGGAAATACCCCTGCAACTCCATGTGCAGACTTTGCAACGTTCCATAGGCTTTCAGGAATACACCGCCACCGTTAAATCCCAGGGCAAGATTCCGTTGTCTGGCCATTTTTATTGCTACATCTTTACAATTAAAGTATTTCTAATTTTTAATTTTATACCACAAAATTCAAACCAATATCTCTGTGTACTAGTGAGATACAGACGACTTGCCCTACATGAGAAATCAAATGAATGCCAAAGTCTTACATATGTTTTTATTATTTTGGACTTGGAAGCACCATGGATAGCTCTTCACACATATGGAGGCAGCATTCTGTGAAGAGTGCAATTTCATCTCTGTCCTTTTTAAACTGGGCCTGAGACTTTTTTCCATCAGCTTTCATGCTATTTTTCCCCCGGAGCATGTATGATACAGTACATGAGGAAATAAACTTCACAGTCAATCAGATACACCTGAGATTATGGTCTATCTCTTGAGCAAGTTAATTAGACTCCATAAAGCTTGACTTTCTTATCTCTAAAACTGTGATAATGATAGAACCTACCTCATAGAGTTGTTGAGAGGATTACACAAGATAATACATGTGAAGTGCTTAGCTCAGTCCCTGGCTCAATAACTGTCAGTTATTTTTATTACTCTCTTTGATCACACTTGTCAGTTTCACCTGATCCCTTACTCTATTGTTCCTACATCACAAGTATTAAATATGAAAGCACAACCAGGGAGCATCACAGGCGTTGTATTCAGGGGCCTGAATTTGCTGATACATTTTTATATCTTCCTATATGGCTCAATTAATATATGTTTCTCTTGATTTCCCTTCTTCAAAAGAATAGTCCATTCATAATTTGGAATCTTTTAATATGAAATAAATGCACAAATCTAACTTTCCTTATTATAAAGCTAAACTACATTCACATTTCATGCCTGCAAAAAACATTGAGTGTGGAAATACTGGATGAGGGATTCTCAGATCATATGATTATGGTGGCATGGCTCATGGGGACTTTTTTGAGATAATTTCATTCCTAGCAGTATGCTCTGGTACATCATGGATTTGTATTTCAAGGTATTGCCATGGCCTTTGTTTTATTAGTTGCAAAAGCAACCAGCTGCTCAGATGGAGCTATCTGAAGAACTCTGGGACAAACTATCTACTAAAAAAAATCAAGATTTCACCACCTGGCTGGCACACTGCCTGAAACGGTTGAGGAACTCTATTAAAATAAAAATATGGGGGCCGGTCCCGTGGCTGAGTGGTTATGTTCACGCGCTCCGCTGCAGGCAGCCCGGAGTTTCGGCCGTTCGAATCCCGGGCGTGGATATGGCACCGCTGGTCAAGCCACGCTGAGGCAGCATCCCACATGCCACAACTAGAAGGTCCCACAACTAAGAATACACAACTATGCACCTGGGGGCTTTGGGGAGAAAAAGAAAAAAAAAATGAAAATGTACTTGAGAGTGTTAATACATTCAACAGTCTCTTGAGCCCTTCAGACCTTAGAGTAAACTTGTTAATCAGATGGATTTTCCACTGACCTTAAGTGCAAGATTTTGGTGGAGGTTGAAGGGAAACTCCTCTGTGTTTGGGCCTGTTCCCCAGACAGGGCAAACAGGAGTCTTCATTTGGGCACAGCAAGCATCATGTTACAGTGTGTACGAGTGGGCTGGAGACAAGACTAGAAGGAAGAGGACATAGAATTAAATTTTATTCTATAATTTGATGTGTATGTGGATTTTGTCAGCCTTCAAATTCTTGAAACATCTATTTCTTTACACAACAGAAGAATGCATTTCTATTCTAACTAACATTCAGGATATTAATGAAAATTAAGTGGGATAATATGCATGAAAGTCCTCTGGATACAAATAAGCATCAGCTATAATATACAATGTTATTCTTTTTGTAATTATTGCTAATGTAGAATCTTGGGGAGGAATTCTTATTGAAGAACTGAAATAGCTAAGCATAACAAAGAATGTCTATGAAGTAATTGGTTTACCATTAGTTTAGTGTTTTAAGATTATGTTGTTCCATCACTATGATTATCCTATTTTGTCTTTACAAAAACACTGTGACTTAGGCAGGGCAGGTGTTTCTATCCTTGTTTTACAGATGAGGATGTCAAAATCAACACATGTATGGTATCTTTTTTCTCTGTACCCCACTTTTGGCAGAATAACATGAACAATGTCAAGAAGTTAAAGCTCACAGAAAAATACCAGAAAAAATTACTTTTAAATATTTGGAGCAAAAGGAAGAAAGAAGATTTGTTTGTTAATTGGGACAGCTAGAGTAGTGTTGACACAATACAGTTAGAAAGCTAAATTCTCTAACTCATTGTGCTTTTGTTCCCTCCATTAGGGAGAATTATGTTGAACTAAGGAAAGTATGATATTTGACAGACAGGCTCAGTGAAGAGACTGAAAAGGAGACCCTAGACTCTCCAAAAGGCTTTGTGACCCCTGGCCCAGACAGAATACCAAATAGAAATGGTGAGAGAAGCAAGGAATTATTATAAGACCAATCAGGTTCATGAAGTGCAACTGCTACCAGGCTAAACCAATTTTCTGAGTTCTTATTGTTAGTCTACTGTCAATTGGTTGGTTGATCTAAGGAATTACCATATTTCTACAGACATATGATAAAATCTCTTAATTTATCTTTGTGGTCAAGATGGAGACGTGAAGTATAGACAATAAATAAATAGGATAGCTTGATAATTGGCTGAAAGATGATACCGAAAGTGTGGCAGTTAATGAGTTGAGGTCCACAGATGATGAAGTTTCTGGTGGATTGCCACAGAGTTCTGTCTAAAACAGTCCTGAGTCTTGGGAAGCTTAAAACAACCCAGAATGCACTTAGCCCTACCTGAGGATGGCACTGTAGGTCTTAAGATTTTTGAATCCCTCATACTTTATTCGTGCCTTGTCATCCATTCTCTTTAGGAACCCTATCTCTGCTATCTACCTACTTCTGCTTTGACCCTCAATCCTGGTGCTCTGTCAACTTCCCTGTTCTTTAATTTGCTGGGCATTAGCCAGCTTATTCCCTTTAGTAAGGCATTTTGCAGATGGAGAAGTTAATAATATACCTACTCCTCATTTTCAATAAGATTTTAGAATTTCCACACACTGTGAACTAATCTCATAGGAAATTCAGGTCGATCAATACTTTCAATCAGTTTTAATAATAGTTACCATTATTGAGCACTTACAAAACACCAGGCACTATGCTCACATTTTTACAAAAATATTGCATTTATTTCTCACAATAACCCTGAGGTAAATACTAATAGGTCCCAAATGTCTATTGAGGAAACCAAACTAGTAATGACAATGAGATCAGAGGCAATATGAGAATGATGTCACGCTAAGGGGTTGTGATTAAGCTTGAAAACAGAGTGAAGATCAAAAAGTTACTACAGTTAAACTTAGTTAGGAAGAATGCTGTCGATCTGGAATGAGTTCTAGAGAGGATGAAGCAAATTGGTAAAAAGGATCTGAAAATCAGTTTATGTGAGGAATAGTGAAAGAATTGAGAATAACTAACCTGGAAGATTTGGGAGAAGACAGGTGGTGTCTGTTTTCAAGTAATTAAAGCGTTATCATGGAGAAAAGGATTCCATTGATTCACGGTGTTCTATAATGTGGAACAAGAACTGGAAGTTATAGGGATGTGGATTTCAATCCAATGAAATAAGAAAGTTTCTAATCAATTCTAATTCAATCTAATGATGGAATATTCTACTTCATCAATTCATGTTCTCTGTTACTAAAGATATTCAAGAAGTGACTAGATGACCACTTACCCAGAAATTGTACAGCAAATCCTTGTATAGGATGGAAAGTTGGATTAGTTCAGTGATTCACAAAGTATGAGGTTAGGGCCATTAATACCCATCCAAAATAGCATTGAATCATTTCATAAGATTTCCTTTTTCATTTTCTTCCAATCCTTTTTATTCTTGTAAAGAAGAAAAATATCTGATTGGTACTAGTATATCTCAAATACACCTATCATATGTATTCCAGATCATTCCATTATTTTTTATTTCTCAAAATACTCTTTTTTCCATTAGTTGCATCTATTGACTCTTCTTCCTGAAATTTATTTCCTCATTTAGTTTGTAGGTTTTGTTATAGGAGATCAGCGTTAGGGAGATATTGTCTCCCTGAGATGTCATCATGTCTCTACAAGAATATTTTGAGAAATTCTGCTAGGTTAGCTAGGGATTTCTCTGGTTCAGGTTTGAGAGATTTTTTTTTAGCTTTTTCTTTGTTTGTAGTGTTTTTGGTAAATTTATTTGTGTGTGCTTCATGCCCCATGGAGTAATATAAATTCAGACTGCACCCATAGATGGGATGTGAAGGAGTGGGATTTTGATTTTTTGCTGGAATCATTTTTCCTCATGTGAAAGCAAGTTTCCTTGCCGCTGGACCATGCCAAGGGTTGGAATTTTTCTAGTCCGTTAGAATAAGAAACTGTTTGAAATTCAAAACTTTAAGCTGGTAGATTGACTTCTAGGTTTCCATTTTCTTCAGATAACAGCCAGGTTCCCCAGTGGTATAGTTTGCAAAGGCTCAATGCCAGTTTCTCTTACATCTCTGGCTTTGATTTTTCTTTTTGACTCCCATACGTAGAAATTTCCTTTTCTTTTCTTGAGCTGGCCATGTAATAAATTTTTGCAAGTACCTTTTATCCAGCATTCCTATGCATTTTTGATGGGAAAGAGTAAAATGCTTACTGGTATGTCATTAATACATCTCTTTCTCTGGCTACATCTCCATTTTCTAAGAGAGAGAGTAGACCTTAGCATCATGCACTTTGGCGCGGAGTGTTATCTAGATAAAATTTAATAACTTTGTTTTCATATTCATTTATCTTTACAGTACTTTTGATTTGTGGAATGTGTTAGTTTTGGGTTTTTTGTAACAGCTTTATTGAGATATAATTCACATATCATACAATCCATTTAAAATATACAATTCAATGTTGTTTTAGTATATTCACCGATGTATGCAACTACCATTACAGTCAATTTGAGAACATTTCATCAACCCCCAAAAAAGCCCTGTACACATTAGCTATCACTTTCCTCTCTTTCCAACTCCCTGCCCAGGCTTAAGCAGCCACAAGTCTGCTTTCTGCCGCTATGAATTTGCCTACTCTGTTCATTTCATATAAATGAAATCATATAATCTGCGTTTTTATTGGACAGGCTTCTTTCACTTAGCATAATGTTTTGAAGATTTATCTGTGTTATAGTATATATCAATACTTCATTAGTTTTCATGGTGAGATAATATTCCATTATATGAATATACCACAGTTTTTATCCATTCATCAGCTGATGGACACTTGGGATTGGTTCCATCTTTTGCTTTTATTAATAATGCTGCTATGAACATTCATCTACAAATTTTTGTGTAGACATATGTTTTTCCTTCTCTTAGATATATACCTAGCAGCAGAATTGTCAGATTAAAGGGTAACTCTATGTTCAATCATTTGAGGAACTGCCAGACTGTTTTCCAAAGTAGCTGCACTATTTGAAATTTTCACCAGTAATATACAGTTTCCAATTTCTCCACATCTTTGTCAACACTTGTTATTATCTCTCATGTTGATGATAGCCATCCTAGTGGGCATGAAGTGGTATCTCATTGTAGTTTTGGTTTGTGTTTTCCTAATGGTTAATGAAATTGAACATTTTTTACAATCTTATTGATCATTTATATTTTCTTTGAAGAACTGTCTATTCAAGTTCTTTGTCCATTTTTTAATTGGGCTATTTGTCCTTTTGTTATTGAGTTGTATGTGTTTTTTATATAATCTAGATAAAATCCTTATCAGATATAGGATTTGCAAATATCTTCTCCCATTCTGTGGGTGAATTGTCTTTTCTTTCTTGATAATGTCCTTTGATGCACAAAAGTTTTTAATTCTGATAAAGTCCGATTTGTCTATGTTTTGTTTTCTTCTAAGAGTTGTGTAGTTTTAGCTCCTGAATTTATATCTATGGTCCATTTTGAGTTAATTTTTTACATGGTGTGAGGTAGGGGTGAGTTTGTGTTTTTAAATAATAATAGGATTAGAAATAATGTTTTTAAAATTATGTAAGTAAAAATGTGGGTAAATGTAAAGAAAAATATGAAGTAAATAATAGCACATGCATATGTGAAGATGGAAAAAATCATGCAGTGATATGTGTATAATTGAACTAACGATCTTTTAGATCCCTTTCCACATTGATTAATAGTAAACTATACTCTGAATGGGACCAGAGTAATCAGGAAATTATTTTTCCATAAATTTTTGTTTGAAAAATTTCAAATGTACAGGAAAATTCTAAGAATAATACAATGAATACTCAAATTCTTTCACCTAAATTCACCAATGATTAATTCTTTGCAATATTTCCTTTATCTCTCTGTGTAGTAAGGTATTTGACCTCACCTAAAGAAAGGTCTGGTCCTTGTCCTGACTCATTGGAGATAACCTTAAAACCCTTGGAATTCCCTGAGGGATAGAAATGTCTTTATTATTCCTGGTGGGCCCCTGGGACCACAGTTGTTAATTTATGTTAACAAGTTGACTCAGTATGGAGGCTGGCCACACCAGAAAGGCTGGCCAAGTGAATAGAGGGTCAGGGCTTTGAGCCAATGATATCGACCCTACTTCAGGAGGAGGGGAGGTGCTAGAGATTGAGTTCAACTGCATGAGCAAGGAATCATCAATCTTTTCTGTGTAATGAAGTCTCAATAAAAATTCTTTAACACTGAAGCTTGGGTGAGCTACCCTGGTTGGCAATACTCTGTACATATTGTGATATGTTAATGCCAGGAGAGTGATACATCCTAAGGATGCTTTCCTTTGATGGAAGTTTCACTTTTGGAACCTTCCCAGACCATACCCTACGAGTCTCTTTCTTTGGCTGGTTCTGATGTGTATCATTTTACAATAATAAAACCGTCATCATAAGTATAAGGCTTTCCTAAGTTCTGTGAGTCTTTCTAGTGAATTGTGAAACTTGAGGGTGACTTGGGGAAACCTTCTAAACTTCTGTTGGTGTCTGAAGTGAGGGCATTCTTGTAGGGGCTGTTCCTTCTGACTGCAGTTTACCTAACCCTGGTACTCTCTGAAAATAAAGTGGCAACATCCTGACACTTTTCCTCTCAATATTTCAGCACTCATCTCCTGCAAACAAGACTCTCTCCTCCATAATCACCATATTAAAATAAAATCACCTAACATACAGTCCATATTCAAATTTCCCCATTTGTACCACAAAGATATTTTAGAAGTATTCTAATTGTTTTTCAAGATGTTAATATTCATGATAAAGGTGATACTAAAAAATAACATTATGCCTTCTCTTTCATTCTCTATCTTACCTGAACAAAAAACTCCCAGAGAAGAGATACATGGAGACCAGAGACCTCAAAGTATTGATTTGGAGCATAGTTATGAAGAGGAAAACATTTTAAGGCTAAATCCAGTCAGGGAAATTGACCATAGATGGGTTGTGAGTAAAAGAGGATCAGCTGCTCTTTAAGGCAGAGGAAATCACAATTAAGAGAAATCGTTGAATCATGGCTTAAGCTTTTAAATAATTGTCTCAACTTGTAACACAATATTTTTTTCTAAACAGCATGTTTTACTGTGGAGCAAATAATGTGGGATAATAAAAGTCAAAGGAAAACTAAGAATTTGCTGTCCTTATATTACAGAAAGATACTAGCATTCTCTAAAGGAGGAATTGCAGGATCTGAGTGTTCTCCCTTTCCTCCAGCTTTATCTCAAACTCCATTTTAAGCAACAAAGTTTATTGAGCCCATCCCACAGACCGGGCATTTCGCAGGCCTTGGGGTCACAGTGGTAAAAACACAGACAAGGTTCTTCCTGAAAATCACATTCAAACAAGGAAAAAGAGACCAAATCGGTAATTATCACTATGATTAGTTGTTTGAAGGAGAAATAAGGAATATTATAGCTGCTTTCAACCAGGACTTTAATGAGATTCAGGGAAAGCCTTCCCAAGGAAGAAACCTTTAAACTGAAACCCCAAAATTAAGATTAACCTGAGGAAGGAAGGAAGGGTAAGGAACAGGAACAGATGAGAAAAACAAATGAGACAGGAAAGAACCTTCCATACCGGAGGGCAAATGTTTGAAATGGTAAATTTGTTCTTTGCCCCTTAAATTTCTGTGTGCACCCTTTCCTAATTTGCTACATCTTATTGTCTCCCTTATTTTTTTCTTCCATATTAACTGTTTTGTTTCTAAGCTCTTAGGCAGTGGATAAGATCAGAAGGCAGAGTCCAATAGTGCCAGGAAAGGCTTAGGTTTTCCCTGGCACCTCTGGGAATACCTTAGTAACAGACCTTACGCCAACTCTTAGCTCGGCTGCTTCTGTCCTTGCCCTTCTTCACTTTGGAGAGTTACTCATTGATTCTGGGTCTTACCTTCTGGGTGGACTTTGGAGACTGTGTGTTGCTTTCATATTGTCTGTGGGTGGTTTGTTTCAATGCCAGTTACATGCTTTCCCATTTAATCTCTTCCTGAGAAGGTCCATCCAGAACTCCATCTTCAATTTAACACCATCTCTCCTGGGCTTCATCAATCTCATTTCTATTGTGTGTGGGGAAGATTTTATTATGCGCATACCATAAAGAATTTTTTGGTGCAGCACTTGACCCAACACTGTGAGCACCTCCCTTGGATGCTGATCATATACATACAGATACAAGTAATTGACTTGGCTTTTATTTTGTTTTTGTTTTTACTATGTTATTTGGCTTTTGTTATGTTTGGCTGGTTTGATTCAGGCACAGGCCCCAGTTTGTGTAAATTCATTTTGAGGATGTTTGTACAGCTACCCATCCTGGGGAGGAAAGGAAGTCCTAGCATAGTAAATATATGGAAAGACAATTATGTGCATTCACAGGGCTCATGCAAAGTGGAACACTTTTCAATCCTAACAACAGACTGGAGACTTTTAAAATGCAAGCTCCACGATAGCAGGGATTTCTTTGATTTTTGTTCACTGCTATCTCTTGCAAATATAACAGTGCCCATCATGTTGTAGCACTTTAAGAAATAGTTGTTGAATAAATAATTAACTAGCAATAATAGAATTTAGAGGCAATAATCTACAAAGACATCACTATACAAATTGCATAGGGTTTCTCTCCCTAAAGAGATGTATTAGATACTAGCACATGTCATTATCTATTTACAATGAGTCTGTGAGCTCTGTACCTTCCCAAGGATGGGCCTGGGCCCAGACCCTCCTAGGAAGGTTTACTCTGAGGATCATTCAAGGACCAGCTTTAGCTTTGGAGTGGTATGTTTGGCACCAGATTGCAACATTCCATCACTGGAAACACAATTTCAGCTGACTTATCCTTTCAGTTCCCTTGAAAATGTGATGAAAATGACCAATAATTAGACCGAATTGCTGAGTGACTTTTTGATTTTGGGTAGACACTACTGGGTTGGTTGGTCCCAACCTCAAGTGTCTGTTCTAAGGTGCTGGGTTTCTCCAAATATGAACCCTGGTTTGATGCTCTGTCCCTTCTCTCCATACTTAGGGTAGCAGGGACCTCACCCTAGAACTCAGGGACTCAGTCAAGGCAAACTTCATGGCATTTCAGAGCTTAGGCAGGCCCCCAACCTTAGCCTGTTTCTTAGTACCTGGTGCCCATTCTCTAATCTAGGCTGTCTCCTAGCGCCCATCGTTCTGCTGAACATTTCAATTATTGCTATATGGAGACAATATGATTTTCACCAAACTTTGATTTCTCTGAAGGAGGATTCTACTATTATGGAAAGAGCCCAGGATTGAGAAATATGAGTCCAGGATTCCACTCGCAGTGTTGTACCACCTTGGATAAGTCTTTTATCATTGCTGGGCCTCATTTTCCCTACTTGTTTGAGGATATGGACAAGATGGTTTCTTCTGGCTGTTACATCCCATGGTTCTATTCTGGACCTTAGGAAGATCCAGATCAGGATATACTGGTCTATTTTGTATTTCTAGGAAAAATGGCTCTTGTATCTCATTGATGTTGTAATTTACCTTCTGTTCTGACTTTCTATAATTTACAGCTGAGTCTCTATACCAGGTATTATCTGTATATGATATGTTGGGTTTTTTAGACACCACCTGTCAAACTGTCATACAAATCCTCAGGAATTAGCCATCAGTATCTTCCTTCCCTTTATTAACACTTCTGGTACTAGCAGTGGGATCTAGAGCCCTTTTTGTTCAAGAATTGAGGTGAAAAACAACAAAAAGGATGAGGCAGAGGGAAAATACAATAAGCATCAAAGTTTTGGTTTTAGGAGGTAATTGTGTTACAAGCAGTTTACATATCAACACTCTGTTCATTTGATTTCATAAAGCTAAGTAGCCATATTTAGTGTAATTCGAAAGTAGTGATTCTCTTCCTTCAGTAGAGAGAGAAGAAATCACAATTGACCTCAAAAGCTAAGGGAGAAGGAAGTGTTTATGATTTCTTCGACACCATACTAGCTAATTTCTAATTACTCAAGGTCCAGCTGAGACAGAATCAGAGGATGCACAATATCTAGATATTTCAAAGGAGAAAGGGAAGATTCCATGGTTGAGGGTTTGGAACTACATCATCCTGGGAGCCCGTTATCCTTGGACACTTCTGCAGAAACATACATCAAGTGTAGCATAGGTGTAACACATCTGCTTTTCCGACTGAGGTTCTGGGGCTATTGATGGTGGGGTTATTCCATCTTATTCAATGTTCAGTGCCTTGTATGGGGCCCAGAAAGCTTTCAGGAAGCACTTGTTGAACTAGAAGGAAAGTATCATCTTTAAGTTGCTATTGAGTTGGCTCTTGTCCAACTATGACTGTGTGAATACCTTCATCAAGGTACTTACTTGAGAGCACTATAATTACTTATTTATATGTTTTCTCCCCTAATAGAAAATCAGGACTGTGTCTTATTTACTTCCTTATTTCTATTGCCTTCTAGCACAGTGTCTGTCAAATAACGGTTATCTTGGAAAAGATGAATAGAAAGAAAAGCTCATTAGAGTGCAGCATGACCCCACAGAGCACTCTAAAAATACAACCCAAGACTGCCCAATAACATTGGTTACTATCAGTAGCACCACCATTGAATATTAACTTTTTGTGGCAAAAGGGCTTTACAGATGTGATCAAATTAAGACTCTTGAAATGAAAAGATTACCCTGGGTTATCCAGCTGGACCCAAAATATTATCACAAGTGCCCTTATAAGAGGAAAGCAGGGGGAGATGTGAACTCAGAAGAAGACAATTTGAAAGAAGCAGAGATAATTTGAAGATGCTATGGGGCTGGCTTTGAAGATGAAGGAAGGGATCACGAGACAAGGGATGCAAAGAATGCAGCTCTAGAAGTTGGAAAAGTCAAGGGAAGGAATTCTCCTTTACAGTCTCTAAAGAGAGCACGGCCCTGTCGGCACCTTGACTTTAAGGCAGTGAAATGGATTTCGGACTTCTGGCCTCCAGAACTATAACAGAGTAAGTTTTCATCGTGTTGAGCCACTAAATTTGCGGTAATTTCTTACAGCAGAAATAGGAAACTAATACAGGGCAGCCTCCGGGTGTGAGTCAGAAGCCTGTATTTATTACTAACCTGTTGGACCTTGGAATATTACTTAATATCTCTGAGCCTTGTGTTCCTCACTTGTAAATTCTAATTATGAATTTGCTCATAGGGTTTTCAAGGTTCCTGAAACATTACAAGATAATATCTTGTTCAGTGTTGTCCATTAGTAATATAATGCAAGCCACATATGTGACCCACATATGTAATTTTAAATCTTCTAATAGCCACATTAAAAAAAGTAAAAAGAAACAGGTAAAATTATTATTGATAATGTATTTTATATAACCTAATATATTCAAAATATTATTGTTTTGGATATATCTAAAATATTAAGTAATCAATATAAAGATTATTAATGAGGGCTTTTACATTCTCTTTTTCTCATAAGTCTTAGAAATCTTGTGTCTTTTACACTTACAGCACATTTTAATTTGGATTAGCCAGCTTTCACATGCTCAATAAGTTGCATATGGCTAGGTCTAGAAGGTGCTGTGTAGTGATTCTGACCCATGGTCAGTGCTTAATAAGTAGATATTGATTGTTATCTACAAATTTGGTATAACTGCACTGACTTCACAGGCTTGTTGTGAGCACTAAATGAGATAACGCATGAAAAAGACTTGACAAAATGAGTTCTAGTACGTGCTCAGCAAATAGCAGCCACGGTAATTATAGAAAGTGTGAATTTCTACCCTAGTGTCTGAAACATAAAGGGCTCAAAACTCTAACCTCACCTTCTTTTAGTCAGACCTCGACCCGATGCCTGTTGCCAGCATTGATGTTATTATCCTTCCTCATCAATTACTGGACATCTCCCATATCATCTGGATCTTCTGACTGGCCTTTTTAGTCTCCAACCTCTTGACTTCACTAGCCTGGAGCATTGCAGTCTCATCTGATTCCAGATGTAAATCAAGCCTGGGCTTCTTTTTATCCCCCATGAGCCCTGGCAGTGATAGATAATGATGTATTGCTTCAAGAAGCTGGGTTCCAATGACTGCTTTGTAGGAATACAGCAAGAATGTGTTTATATAAAGAAGGGGACTCTTAATCCCGGGGCTTTTCCTTTCCTTCCTCTCTTAAATTTTTTCCAATGGCTTCAGCACCTTGCTGCCTACAGTTTCTAAACCAGTTCTCCAACAGAGAGTGACCTTGACATGCCTGAGGCTGGAACGTCACACAGGAACAGTGTATACAACACAGGGAACCAATTAGGCCTCTGCTCCAATGTGAGTGTTAATTTCATAGACTTTGGAGTCAGACAGACCTCATTTGAAATCCTCTCTCTTCTACTAACTAGCTATGAGTCGTTGGAAAATTTACTTAATCGTTCCAAGATTCAGTTTCCATGTCTGTAAAAGGGCAATAATAATACAGTTGGGGGATTAAATAGAAATAATGAATGCAAAATGCCTGCCACATATTCAGTTTGTGCCTAATAAATATTAGCTATCATTGTGAGTTTATTTTTAAAAAGTCAACAAATCTGATTTTTGATTCCTGTATTCTTAAGGTTAGTGTTCAGTTTCTACCACCTCTACCATTTTCCCCACATACTAAGAATCCAACAGCGTTTGGGATTTTTGTCCCTGGGGCTAGTATTCTTTCTTGGTCTATAACTTTAAAGTTTTCATTGAAGCCAAGGAAGTTCTCCTCTGACCTCAGAATGTATCACATCACCTGGACGTTAAGCAAATTATTTAATTTCATGACTAAATATTGTAACTCAAATCTTCAGAAAGTTATCAACTTTCCGTGGGCATTCCTTTGCAACTTTCAAAATGGAATGGGAACTCCTGACTGAGACTTCTTCCTCAGTTTCATCCTCAGCCTTCCCTCACCCTTAACACCTTTCCCAGGCCCTTCCTCCAGGCACCCTGATGCTTTGCCCTTGCACGCAACTAACTAAATCCTACTTGAGGAATGAAGTTGGAGCATAAGCTTGAAGAAGACCTTGGAGTTACAAAGTGTTTGTATTCACGTTGCACAGGACTTCATCCACCATACAGCGAATTAGATCTTTCTCTCCCATAGTTTCTGACTGCTTTTCATATAAATCTTTAGTCCCTCTCACTAGGACAAGGAGCTCACCTTCACCTTAATGCCTATTGGTCTGTGTCCCTGATACCCCACTGACTTCCATCCCTTCTCTTTTAGGGTTGGTGCTTTGTCCCCATCCCTGTCTTTTGGCTGAAAGCCCACATGTATGTATATATATGTATCAACAGGAAGTACAGCTGCCACGCACCTAAGTATTTCATATCAGCTAAATTTGCCACCGCTGTGCTCCACTTCAGCACTGTCAACAAAAATTTCTGGAATACGAGAATTTAGTTAGGAAAGCTTTATTGCTCATACAGTTTACAAACTGGGGAGACACAGCCTTCAACAGCAAATGAAGTAGTCTCTATAAAACAAAGGAAAGGGGATATTTTTGACAGGTTCCCACTCATCTCAGCTTATGCAAATGAGGGATGCAAGACTGCTTAGTCCTGATTGGTTGGCACAGATCACAGTTTTATTGGTTAGGTCCAGGTGGCTGTTAGGGACTTTTGCAAAATCAGGAACTTTGGCAAAGTCAAAAGCTTAAGTGTGCATTCTCTGGTTTTTCCAAGAGCAGAGTATGTGACTGCATTTAGGTGCTACCATGGCAACTTGACTCCATTTTGTCGTTAGGTCCCAGTTAGCTACACACAGTCCATCTTGTTCTCAGGGGCCCTTTGATTTCATTTTATTCCATACCAGGTAATGACTAAATTCCTCCCAAGCAGGCTACATCCCATTGACGCACTGGTCTCAGCTTTTGTGGCTAGAAAAGCTGCCTAGCACTGCCAAAAACTAACCATCTTGGTCTCTTTTATTCTCTATATCGGCACTTTGTGATGAAGATAAAGTGTGTCTCAGCCCTGAGCCTCTAAGCCACTTTGGCAGGGAATCATGTGCTGTCGATAGGCTATTTAGGCTCTCCTCTTGTTCAAGTGGACTTTAAGGGGTCTAAAGAAACTCTCAAAAAGCAAGCACCTTCCTAGGATCTACTTCCATGTTGAGCTCCAGCACATTCTGCGTTGTGAAGACCTAGTCTGCCTATTGGTCTGGGTCCCTGATACCTCTGATAATCTGATACACACACCTGGGAAACCATCTGGACCTGTGTAGACCCACAAACATCCTACCCCTAGCCTGTTATTACTTAGATTTCCTTGCAGAGGGCTTTATCAGCAGAGGTACCAGGGTCAGAAATCATAGGGATATTTTAAGCTTCATTTATGCAAAGAGACTTGGACTCAGAGTTAGGAGGCTTGAGTTCTAGCCACACCTCTATACCCTTGAGCAAGGCATGCATCTTCTCTAAATCTGACTTAGGCTGTCCCTGTCAGAAAGCCCTGTTGAGAGGTCACTAGGATATCTGCTTGATATCTGGCTTATGAATTCTACTCTACCTCCAAGCCTGCAGACTCACATTTTTATCATCTTCAGACAGAATTCACTTCACAGTCATATTTTATTTGGCATGCACAGTGTTTTGTTTTAAATTGAATTCAGACGTCTAATGTGTGTTTTTCAACACCACCAACCAAGTCTGTGACACCAGCTGGGTGTCCTAGCATTTAACCCATTTCTGACACTATTTACCTGGAGATAGGGTCAGATTTCACGGGTTATGTGTTCAGTCCCACAATACTGGCTCCCCGCCCCCGTCTTCAAAGACCAATCACAAGTGCAGATTGTTATCTGTGCTTCTGATTGATTGACTATAAATTGGAGGGTCCCATGACCCCCTCCTCATGTTCAATTAATTTGTTAGAGCAGCTCACAAAACTCAGAAAACCATTTACTTACTAGATTACCAGTTTATGGGAAAAGGATATAACTCAGAACAGCCAGATGGATAAGATGCATAGGAGGGTGTGGAGCTCTCATGCCTTCTCCAAGAATGCCAGTCTCTCATCATGACACATTTACCAACTTATAAGCCCTTGGAATCCTGTCCTTTTGGGGCTTTATGGAAGATTCAGTACATGGACGTGACTGATTGAATCATTGGCCTTTGGTGATTCAATACAATCTCTAGTCCCTCTCCTCTCCCCAAAGTCAGGGGGTGGGGCTGAACGTTCTAATCTTGTAATCATCTGGTTGGTTTCCCAAGCAACCAGCCCCATCTTTAGGGGTTTTTCAAAAGCCACCTCCTTAAGATAAACTCAGATGTGGTTGAAAGGGGCTTGTTGTGAATAACAAAAGACACCCCCTTCACTTACATCCATCATATCACTTAGGAAATTCTAGGGTTTGGGACATCTCCCAGAAACTGAAAGGAAGATCAAATTTATATTTTTTATTATGCATCACAGGATGCCTTAACCAAGCCTGCCTCTCCCATCCCCACAGTCCCTACCATGCTTGTGTGTCTTCCAGTTGGCCCAATTCACATATACGTGGCCCTGGAGGCATTTGAATTTTTGGTTTCAGGTCCGAGGTGTGAAGATATTGCCCCTCAGTGTTTATGAAAGTGAAAACACCCATCCTAGGCTCATTTTCCAAATGAAAATGGGTTTATTAGGAGAAAACATAATGTACTCTGGAATCGAAGTACTATGTTTATGCAGCAATGGTTAAAATCAGACAATTTGTATAGCCTCTGTTCATTGCCATCTGTTTTATTACAACAAACCAACAGCTCAGCTCAGCTCCTCTGCAAAGCCACCCAGGCCCCAGATGCCAATTTCTGGGATGTGGTCAGCAAGAGAAGTGTTGAGATTTTCCATAATTGCATTGTACCTTCAGCTCTGGGGCTGGCTACAGCCCATTCCAGTTTATTCTCCATTACCAATCTATGATTCAAAAAGCCTGCTGTTTCTGCTACAGGGCCTCTCTACCTGCCTGGGAACAGGTGAGTACACCATGGACCAGACAGAGCATGGGAGGATGTTCAGAAGGCAGTGGTTATATGATAGGCAGACCCTAAAAGCATCCCACAGATCCCCCCTTCTGATATTGACACCCATGATCACCCACCATCTGGTCCCTACCCTTTAAGTATGGGCTGGATTTAGTAACTCCTAACAAATAGCATATGGCAGGAGTGATGGAATCTCACTTCAGAGATTAGGTTATAAAGAAAACTTGAGGCTCTCTCTCTCTTAAATTCCTTGCTCTGGGAGAAGCCAGCTGCCATATTGTGATCAACTTTATGCAGAAGCCCACATGGCAAAGACATAATGAAGATTTGAGGCCTGCAACAGTCCTGCCAATAGCCATGAAAGTCCACTTGGAATTGGATGCTTTCCCACTTGGGCCTTGAACCATGGCCCCAGCAGATGCCCTGAGCACCAATGAGAGACCCTGGGTCAGTGGAACCACCTAAGCCATGCCCTGCTTCTCATCTGCAGAAACTATGAGATAATGAATTTTTGTTGTTTTAAGCTGCTAAATTTGAGGATAATTTATTAAGCAGCAATATATACTGTCAAAATGATCTTATATTAACCTTTCCTAGGTAGGCTGGGTGCAACTGATCCTGGAAAACCACATCAGCAAAATGAAACTTAACTTTTAGGTTTCACGTTTTTATGGATGTTCCATCTGCCCAGAAGTCAGACCATCTAGGCAACCAATCTATGATCAACTAGAAACAAAGGTGATTGCCCCACGCCCTGTTTCTCTGTAACCCCAGCCAATCAGATATTTTTTTTCCTTCTCTTTCCTGTTTCTTATTCTTTCTCCTATAAAAGCTTCCTGCCTTCTGCCCCACTCTGCGGTTCTTCTGACTCTTGAGAGTGGAGACTACCCACTTCATAAAGTGTTGAATAAAGTTTCTTTGTGTCACCTAAACTGTCTTCTCTAATCATTTTAACAGTGCTAAATCAGCCATTGATTGTTGTAAGACCAGGCCATACATCAGAAGTGTGGAAAATATAATGGAAATGGTCAGGGGTAGGAATAATGCATAGTCTCATTTCTCAATTGGCCAGGTGTCAGAGGCCAGAGAAGAGATGTCAGGAATTCTACACAGATCCAGCTTGCCTGAAAGGGGCTCTACACAGATGGAGATCAGATCTCTTCAATTCTCTCTGCCCAGCTTGACTTTTCACATCTTATCTTATGTCTGGAGCACATTCAACTTGTCAGCTCTCCCAGAACATAGAGCTGAGGAAGTGAATAGCTTGAGAGATAAAGAGGGGAAAAAAGGACTGCTTTACTCCTCATCAAGTTTGAAACTATCCCCCAAGTGAGACAGCTTGGTTGAAACAGATTTTTTTTCAATATAGTAGTTACAGTTTCTCTGTAATAAAATCTCTCATTTATTTTAATTTGTCTAATAATTTTATACTTGGAATATTTTCTCCAATCAGAAATTGGTTAAACATTTACCTACAATTTTTGTGGTTATCTATATGGCTTCAGTTTTTTATATTGAAATCACTAACATAACTAGAATTTTTTTTTAATGTACAATATGATGTAAGACTATAACTTGATTTTTATCCCCACTTAAATGATTTTCCAGCACCATTTCCTGTGTAATCCAAGCTTCTTCATTGGTCTGGAAGGTTTTCTTTATCATACTTAAAGTCTTATAGTTCTAGATTCTTCTAAAGTCTCTTGTACACTTTTTTTGTGTTGCATGAAAACTGGCTCTAGATTCCTGAGGCAACACCCTTCTGCTTCTATCATTGCAGTATTATGATCTATGTTTGTAATAATTTTCTTATATGTACTGGTGCCTGCTATTACTCCCATTTTAGGAAAATTTCTTGGTTATTATCAGTTTTTAATTGTTTTAACGGAACTTTAATTTGATCAAGAGCTGGCAGTGAAATCTAAGTCTACATGACTGAAAACCTCATGTTTTTAATCACTATATCATATTAATATTAACTCCCATTTCTCTTTTCTCAGCATTTGACAAACAGAAAGTAAGAGATGGAGCATGCCAACTTTAGGATACTACATAATATAATGCCTTTCCTTAATGCCATTGTCACAGGAAGACATTCTTATTTGGTAATTCTGGAGGCACAGATTCTCGGACTGTGACTTGGGGCAATTTACTTAACTTATCCCTCTGAATTTCTCAATCTGTAACTAAGCTGCGTGGTCAGATGATTTGTAAGGGTCTTCATGTGTCTGATATATTCTCTGAGTCAACATATGGAGAAGTAGAAGGCAGAGAGACGATGTGCTCCTGGGTTTGGCCTGGTCAAATGTGGAGAGTCAATCTGTGTCATTGTGGTAATATTTACTGATGTTAATGAAAAATGAGCTCTGAATGCACTGAGGAACGCAATGAGAACATTTATGCATTTATGAAAATTCTACTAATTAGCATGGCCAAATAAGACATAGATGTCCAGGGAAAGGCTGATGTTTGTTCTCTCTCACTGATGCACGTTAATGATCAAAATAAGATTTGCAAACCAGCCTGTATCTATCTTCCAAGGTTAATATTATAATTTGCTGAGCTTTCAAACAGCTTGACTTGTATTACTGTGCTGGTAGGCTGCCAGGAAATCCAAATCACTTTGCCAATGTCTAGTAATTTCATACCTGCTGGTGGACATTGGTTACCCAAGGAGCCATTCTGATGGAGGAGAAGAGAGGGACATCAGGGGAGGAGACACTATTTTCCCTTTATGTCTCAGATTTTAAATTTGTTGACATTCATTTGTCCAAACACTCTTAAGGCAAAGATGATATCTACCTTGATTGATAACTTCCACATACAGAGGTAACATCTCTGATCATTTTGCTACTTGTTTTTCTTGGAAGAAAAGGAGACCGTGTGTGTTTATCATAGAGTTCATGACTGGGGTTGACAAAGAATTTGTTAGCTGTCATCAGTGTCTGATTGGCTGTCCTGTGGAAGAAAGAGCACATTTGTAGTTTGTGGCTCCTTTGGGGGACTGATGGGAACTGAGATATGGAACTTTCAGAGAGGAGATCTTAGCTTAACTCAAAGAGGAATTTTCTATATTAGAACTGATTGAGAGTTGGCCTCCTTTGGAAGAGGCTACTCCAGATTTCAGTAAAGAAGATCAAGCAGTTGCTGGAGGACTACTTGTAAATGCCAAAGAGAAACATCTCAAGGTTAATTTGGGGACCACAAAAGCAACTTCCAAACCAGAGACTGTGTAACCCTATTACTCTCTGTGGGGCAGAAAGTGAACTGCACTCATACTAATTCTATTCCACGTACATCAGTGCCCCAGAGCAAGGAAGAATGTCTGCAGTAGAAACATCTGCAGCAAAAAGACCAGTGAGCAAATCCATGTGTTAGCTTGATAAATTTGTATAGCTCTAATGTCAAAGTTATTTATCTGGATTAAGTAAGATATCCTATTTTTATTGAAGTGACCACTGCCCGTAAGTCAGGAGGAAATTCTTTGAAGTTTCACAATTACTAGAAAGAGTTCCCAGTCTTGATGGGAGACATATGTAGAGTGGGCTCAAGGAAGATACATTAGACTAGTAATTCCAAAAGAGAAGTCTATGGTTTGGCTGAAGCAGAATCATCCTGGCATATTCTAAGGCCTTACAAAGACCCAAGAAAAGGGCATTGGAATTTACACGATAAATAAACTTTCCAAGTGATTTCATGTATAACTGGTTTCAGGAACCTCTGTGTTTGACGGCCTCAAAATTTCTTAAAACTCTTAAAATCCCGGATAACTTTAAGTAGAAAAGAACATTTGGGGGCCGGCCCGGTGGCGCAGCAGTTAAGTGCACACATTCTGCTTCTTGGAGCCCCGGGGTTCGCCGGTTCAGATCCCCGGTGTGGACATGGCACCACTTGGCATGCCACGCTGTGGTAGGAGTCCCACATATAAAGTAGAGGAAGATGGGGACGGATGTTAGCTCAGGGCCAGGATTCCTCAGCAAAAAAGAGGAGGATTGGCAGCAGACGTTAGCTCAGGGCTAATCTTCCTCAAAAAAAAAAAAAAGAAAAGAAAAGAACATTTATATTTCATATATGTTGCATTTCACTACAGGATCCTAGTTTAATGTGCAATTTCCTGTAATGAATGCATAAGATTCGGCTAAGCATCATCATTCATAATAAAGATGACTCTTGTGCAGGGCTTTGCTAATTATTCTTTCCATCCACATATGCTTGCAATACCTCAGAATTTAGTGAATATTTAGATTCCAACTCAGAGCTCCCAGCTCTAAATTTACCAAGTAGAAGGTAAATTATAGATGACACATTATTGGTACATCTGGGATGACGAAAATAAGGCATTGGCTCTCTCTTTTTCTCTGAAACAGTGAGCAAAAGTGAAATAAAAAAAGGGAAATACATACAAAAAGCATGGCAGAGCTGTAATTGAGGTGTGTATATAATGGGCCATGGCACAAAGATAAGGCGGGATCATAACTGAGGTGGCAGTCAAGGAAGAAACAGGAAAACTAAGTATTGAAAGAGTAGAAATATAGCAAAATAAGAAAGGTTGGAATAATCCTGGAAGATGAAGTTTCCAGGAAGGCAATGGTACAGCTTGGCACAATCTGGAATCTGTACAGTAGCCTAACTATTGGAAAACCTTTACACGAGTGTATTTAAATTCTCCTCTGTTGCTTAAAATCAGACATACATAAATATCATGGGATTTGACAGTTGATAATGTCCACATAATTGAATGAGGAGAGTTACTTGGCTTTCATTCCACACTCCACTAAAAGTTTGGGATCTAACACTGCTCAAAGTCAAGAGCAAATTAATTTTCCAGACAAGTCTGTTGTACTGGCTGAGAAGGAAGGCTCCAGAGACAAAGCACTGAGCCCCAAATTCTGTTACCTTAAAGTCTCTCTACTTGAGTATCATAACTTGTAAACCAGAGATAATACTTACAGTTATCTTATGGGGTTATTATGAAGATTAAATAAGTAAATACATGGCAAGTGCCTAGACAAGCTACTGCCACATTAGCACTTCAGACTATTAGTTGGTGTTGGAAGGGAAAACAAGTAAGGTGAATGATGGAGGTGAGGGGCTGTGACTCTGTATATCTAGTAGTTCCAGGATACCGGGAGAGGAAGATGCATATCATCAATTATGCAAGGCTCTTTCCAACCACTTCATCTTCCCACCATAACTAATAAATGTGGACATTTCTCTGCCCTCAATGACAAGCCATTGAAAAGTTTTAAGTACATGTATAACTCAGCCTCTCCTCCAACTCAAGGGCTGTCCTTTATGTTTGTATCCCCAGCACCAGATAGTCATAGAAAACAGTCACTAATGACTATAAAATGAATACAACATAGTGAAACTCTCTGATTAAACCAGATTATTATACTAGGATCAGAGAAGAAAAATAGTGAATCACTATTTAGTTCTTTACTAGTGCTCTGTTTTGATGTACACGTTCTAACAGATTAGATCTGAAAATAATATTGAAACAAGGTGTTATAGATCCCATCAGCATTTGCTCAGGAGAACATCAGATTTGCCTTTGGGAGTAGCCAAGCTGACATTGCTATGTGGTATCCTAGAAGGAGCATTGTGCCCAGAGTTGGCAACCTGGAATCTGGAAACGCTTCTGTCACTGTTCAGCTCTTCAACTTTGAACAAGCAGTCAAACTCCCGAAGCCTCAGTTTCCTCATTTCTAAAATATGGATGACAATAACAATATTTAATTTGAGAAAAAGTTGGAGGATGAAATGCAATATAACGCTTAGCACATAGTGCTTGGCACAAAGTATGTATTTAGAAAACAGTAATTGATATAGTAGTACTTTTTCTAATTATTACCATTATTTTTAATATATCACTTTATGGAAAGCATGGAATCTATAAAAAATTAAAAAGGAAGCACTTATAAATTGGGTAACATTTTAAATTATCTGGATAGTTGATGAAATAAGGAATTATTGTTCATTTTTTAGATGTGGTGATAATACTGTATTTATTTCTCCATGGAAAAGCCCTCATTTACTAGAGATACAAACTGACATATTTCTTGATGGACTAATTGGATCTACTTCAAAACAATCTGGGCTGGTGGGGACAGGAGCCGAAGATGACACAGGATGTGCCATAAATTAAAGATTGATTGTTTCATCAACACATCCGTGGCTATTCCTTCTACTACTCTCTTTGCTTTTGTATATGTTTGAAAATTTCCATTCTAAAAGCTTAAAAATAATCAGTGACACACACACATATAAAAAACAAAAATAGCATGCTGAAGTATCCGGCTCCTAATCAATCCAATTCAACTAGAGTTTACTTTGTTCTGCCTATTCCATGCTAGGCACTCTTCTCAAAGCCAGAAGATATAGAGCTCCAACAGAAAATGCTCAAGGATAAACCAGGTTTTGTTTGTTTGTTTGTCTATTGGGGTTTTTTTTTTTTTTTGAGAAAGCAAGGGCACACAAATAATGCTTGAATACAATTCCTATCACAATTGTCGTAAGTGCCTTGGTAGTGGTACAAATGACGGGGAGAGGTGGTCAGAGAAACCTTTGTGGGGAAGGCTGCTTTTAAATAAGGTATTGAAAAATTGGTAGATTTCAAAAGAAGGCATGGGGGTGGGGAAGGAAAGAAGAACCACACCACTCCAAGAATGCATCAAAAAGAGCCAGGATCAAAAGGTAAAAAGAAATTTAAGAAAATTAAAAGGACAAGTAACTAAAAAGAAGAGGAATATAAAGTGATTCCAACTGTTCTGAACTGCGTAGGAAGGATCTCATAGGATGCCTGTATCAGTACCCTAGGACTGCTGTAACAAAGTACCACAAACTGGTTGGCTTAGAACAACAGAAATGTTTTTTTTCTCACAGGTCTGGAGGCTAGATGTCTGAAATCAAGGTGTTGGCAGAGCCCTGCTCCCTCTGAAACCTGTAGTAGCATCATTCTTTGCCTTTTCCTGGCTTCTGGTGGTTTGCTAGCAATCTGGCATTCTTTGGCTGGCAGCTGCATGACTCCAACTTTAGCCTTCACCATCACATGGCTTTCTCCAAATGTGTCCCTGTCTTCACAGGGTCATCTTGCTATAAGGATACCAGCCATTTTGGATTAGAGGCCCGCCCTACTCCAGTATAGCCTCATCAAAACTTAACTAATTACATCTACAATGACCCTATTTTCAAATAAGATCATATTCTGAGATACTGGGGTTAGGACTTCAATACACCCTTTTGGGGGAGAATAATTCAACCCATAATAAAGCCAAAGTAAAAATCTTTTCAAGAGGAAGAGAGTGTATTACAGAATGGTCTCTTGAAGCAATTGGAGTATTTGAGCTCCGTTCTTGGTTTGTCCATTTCTTATCCATGTGATCTTGAGTAATTCCCCTCAAGTTCTCCGAACCTATGAAACATAACTACCTATTTTATGCAATTGACAGAATTCTTGGAGCGTGAAATAAAATGATAGTGTGAAAGCACTTTGAAAATCTCAGAGCCCTGGTTCTGAACTCTGTAAAGTGCTGTTATTATTGATTCTTCCATCTGCTGTCATTCCCTGGCCCTAGACAGACCAGACTGGAAGTCCCAATGATTGGGACCATTTTCTATACGTGACAGCTTTGTCTCTAGAATATCCTTGATAAAATATAAAAATGCCATGTCAAAGAGAGAGAATAGATCACTCAGTAGAGAATGTCAAGCAGTGGCAGTCCAGGAGGCTTGAAGAAAAAAGTAGGACTAAGCACAGTGCTGTAGAGAAAAGGCCAATATTTCCCCTCCAAGTCCTCCAGTTTCTTTAGAGGAGGGACTTGTACACCTCTGTCCACAAGGAGGAAGGCTCAGAGGGTTCCTTTCATGCCCAGCCCAACTCTTTCACACAAAAAGACTAATTAATCTGATTGGTTAGAATTTCAGATGGTTGGTGAGTTTCAGTTTTCCTAGGCAATGAAAAGATAACTTGGGCCTATACTTTGATCTTTTATTCCTTCTATCATCCTACTTAGAGGTGTAAAAAGGTAGTCCTATGGCCTAACAGCTTGCTGGGCAACTCAGAGTTCCCCAGACAACCCAGCTATCTAAACAGATAAGTCTTAAGTTTGAGAGATGGGGATGATCAGATCCCTACTTCTAGAAAGTCAGCTACACCAGGCAGCCTTGTATTTTGTTAGTTATTGGTATTTTCCTGGCCAGTAAGTAAAACTAATGCATTGATCTCCATTGGCCATATGCTTTTTGTGCTTTTTCTCTCTATTGTTTAGATTCCTGTGGAGGGGGAGTGAATATTTCTGCTTTACTTCCCGAACTCCTCCAAAAAAAAAAACACACCCACCTCCTCAACTTCCAAATAATAAAGACTAAGCAGAGCTATATAAGGAAAGCTCGAGATTACAGCATCCAAGGCAACTAGAAACAGATCCGACCTCAAGCATGAGTCAATAGAAAAAACAAGTTCTGAGGTGAACTGGAAAAATGTCTGAGGTGAATCAGCTCTGATGTGCCAGGATCATGTTTACCTTAAAGAAGCAAAACTCCCTCCAACCAGTAACTTCCAAGGCACATGCAGCTGGAGATGTTTTTTTTGCCAAAATGCCCAGGAGCCTGAAGGACATGGGGTAAGGGACAAGAATGAGTTGGGGCAGGGTCTTGAGGTAAACGGTGCAGAGCATGGGGGCAGGGTTGTGAGGGGGCTGTGCAGGTTGTCTACCTACAGCATCTCCCACTCTTTTGATTGTCAGGGTGACATAATGAGGACAGATGCAGTCAGGGCTGTGGTGAGGGACTGGGAAGGAACATGGGGAATGCATGAAAGCACAAAAATACTCTGGGAACAGACTGGGCCTTTTTAACAAGGGATGGTCTGGGTCCTAGCCTATGCAAGTAGGCAACAGATAGAGCTGTGATTACAGACCCTTATTTGGTCAGTTTTGGGGCAAGAAACAATACAGTTAGGATTAGATCTATTTTACAAAATGAGAAAGTAAAGCTAGAGAGGCAATGACAGCTAGGATTTTCTCCATTTGCCAATATTCCTGGTATATTTTCCTAATTAGTCATTGCTCTTTATTAATTTAAAGTTCACCAGAAGAAACCAGAAAACAAGGCAAGCCATTCACCAGAGCTTCTCTTCCACTTGAAGCTGGCCTGTGGGCTGTGGGGGTGTTGCACGGAAGGTCTTCTGAGTGCAACTGTTGCTGGATCTGGCAGCCAAGGAAAGCGTCACCCACCTTCTTTCCTTCCTTTTCACTCAAGGAAATGTTCTTCCATGGTGTCCCTCCCATTCAGAGGCCCCTTTTACTTCCTCCCTCTACAATATGAAGCAAATCTCTCAGTTGTCTGGGCAGGGCCACAACACATGAGCCATTTGTAAAAGGAGTGGGCACTGTCTTCCAGCAAAGTAAATTCTTCTGTCTCTGCTGGTATCTGTCTAAAATTACCTCAGAAATGTCTGAGGAAACCTGGGTTTTCTGTCTGTGTTGATTCCTTTTTTTTCCTTATTCACTTGGGCCTGTTGAGCTGAAAGAAGTTGCTAAAGAAAAATAAGGACTAGAACTGTGATTAGATTTTTTAAAAATTATCTAAGATGATCCCAGAGTCACAGGATTGTGAAGAAATTTTGAAACTGTTTTCTTTTATTGACTGAATATTGCATTCACTGCCTCTATACAAGCCCGGAAAGCTTATCTCCAGGATGTCATATTCCAGAATCTAATCTGAAGGAATTTCTGGTGCCCTGAGTGTTTAGAGTTGAAGATAATGAGCTCGGTTTCATCAGGGACAACACTGATAAGCCATACCAGCCAGAAACTGAGTCTAAACCCAATCATAGGCTGAACTCAAGCCCAAACTCTACTGTGGTCATAACTCAGTCTTAGTGACTACTCAAGATTGAACCTTAAGCCAAGTCCCAGAGAGAGGGGACATTCAAATTATGATGGTGGTTACTTTATGGATGCCTTATTTATTTTCTCCCACATTTCCCTGTAATGCCTATGAAAACATGGCAAAGGAGTAGTGGTAGCACTGATAATGGCAACCTGTGGAAAAAATTGGCCCTAACTACATGTTGACAGTAGAACTGAAAAAAGTGAGCAGTCAGTTAAATATCCAGACCTGTTAATGTAGACAGGAAAGAGTCAGGAAAGGACCTTGAACCAACCTGATATATATCCTGACATCAGAGGCTCAGGAAGATGCTACTGTGGGGGACTGGAATGGGCCACCCCAAGATATGTCTGCTTAGCATAAGAATTATTTTAGGCTGGTTAATTTGGAAAACTGCAGACATAAGAGGAACTCTGAAAAAGTAGAAGATACCCTTTGTAAGAGACATTTACATTTGTAAGGAAAATCTCCATCTGTAAAGGTGTCTCCCTCTCTGTATCAGGAAGGAGGGATGACCTTATCTAGAGAAACTCTTATCAATTCAGAAGGCAAGGACTTAAATCTGCATAATAACCTTACTCTTGTTTACTGTGCTTTTCTGGTAGTCTCCCATAACTGACTCCTTCCACCCCCAACATCCTCCTTTGTCTTTAGCTGAGGATGGTATTTAAGGTGAGTGCTTCTGCCATTTTGGGGAGTTGCTCAGTTCCCCTGACTCTCTCTCATGTATACATGTGATAAAGCTTTGTTTAATTTTCTCCTGTTATTCTGTCTCATGTGAATTTAATTCATAGTCCAACCAGAAGGACCTAGAGTAGGTAGAGGAAATGTCTTCCTCCCCTACACTACCCAACAGGAAGTTCTCTGCCACCCACCTCCACTGAACAGCAGTTGCACTTCAGGGCATTTAGGGCTGTCTACTCTCACCTGTACTTCTAATCCCACTAACACTTCTTATTTATCATCCACCTGGGAAACAAACTGACAGAAACATAATGAAGAGGAAGGTAACAGGATGATATGCATTGCACAATAAGACGTAAGGTTAGGTAAAATGAAGATCCTGGGACATGCATCATACATTAAGAGGCAAGGTTAGTGATAGAATGACAATCATGGAGCATGTACCACATATTAAGATTTAAAGTTAGTGTAATAGTCTGCTCAGCTGCCATAACAGGATACACAGACTGGATGGCATAAACAGCAGACATTTATTTTCCCAGAGTTCTGGAAGCTGGAAGTCCAAGATCACCATGTCAGCAGGGTTGGTTTCAGGTGAGACCTGTCTCCTCAGCTTGTGGATGATGTCTTCTCATTGTGGCTTCACATGGTCTTTTCTCTGTGCACATACTTGGAGAGAAAGAGAGATCTCTTCCTCTTCTTGTGAGGACTCCAGTACTATTGGATTGGGGCCTCATCCTTTTGACCTCATTTAATTTTAATTACCTCCTTAAAGGCCCTGTCTTCAAATACAGCCATATTGGAGCTTATGGCTTCAATCTATGAATTTTGGGGGAGCACAACTCAGTGCATAATATTCTGCCCTCTGGCCTTAAAAACTTCATGTCCTTCTTACATGCAAAATACATTCACTCATTCCCAGTAGCTCCAAGTCTTAAGTCATTTTAGCATCAATCCCAAGTCCAAAGACTCATCTAAATATAATCTAAATCAGGTGTGGGTGAGACTAAGGTATGATTCATCCAGAGGCAAAAATCCTCTTCAGCTGTGAACCTGTGAAAAGAAACAGGTTATATGCTTCCAAAATACAATGGTAGGACAGACAATGGATAAACATTTCCATTCCAAAAGGGAGAAATTATAAAGAAGAGAGGTCCCAAGCAAGTCCAAAACCCAGCAAGGCAAATTCTACTCCATTTTAAGGCTTGAGAATAATCCTCTTTGGCTCAATGCTCAGCCCTCTGAGCTCACTGAGGTGGCAGCATCACCCTCACCTAGGTAGAAGTTGGCCCCAGGTGGAAGTCCAGCCTCCTTGACTATGTGCAGATGCCCCACCCCTGAGGCTCTGCATGAACACCTGGTCCCTGAGGCACTGGGCAGCAGCTGACAGCTGGGACAGGCAGCATTGCACAGAGATGGCTTTAAGGACTTACAGGGTGTGATGAGATAGAGCAAGAGCCAGTTGTGTCTAAAGGGCCAAGGGCAGAGTAAGCAAAACTAAATAGTCTATGTCTTTCATATAACTCGGGGTACAGATGATGATTTAAAAGGTAAATGTAAAGTGTTTTTAAAATATACATCTACTTTAATGGAAATTGTAATTAGCTTAGCCAGCCTATGGTTTTATGGGTATTATTTATAACAAGACTAAAGTTTTGTAAAAGTTAATTTAAAAAATTATTTGAGCAAATAGTGGTATATGTCCTATATCTCCTCCTGAATACAAGAGCTAATCAGATATGAAAGTGATGCATTCAAGAAAGGACTGAAGTTTAGATGATATTTTGGTAGTTGAGGTGAAATCACCAGATTGAATAGAATTCATCCATTATTCACCACTCAGCTCTTTAAAGCCACAGAACAAAATCTACCATTATAATCCCCTCAGGGGTCAGAATGGTGACTTTTTTTAGAAGCCATTTGGACTGAAGGAACCCTGGACCTCATACTTCCTATTTTACTGCAATCTATTTTTGTTTTGAAATTAACAATATGCTGTGTTTTATGATCATTTGCATAATAACACAGTTGTGAAGAGAAGGTAGTTATCAAGAACCAGCTTGAAGCTATTCTATCAACTCAAGTTCAAGGCCATTAAACCATGGAAAGGAAGTCTTAATAGCTTTACATCAGATACTGTCTCACCTTATGAAAGATCCTCTTTTGTGCACAATGCAGCTGCTCTGTTCCTGGTCCTCTGGCCCATCTGATCTGCTATTACACAGCCCCCACACTGCATTTTTCATTAGCTTTTTAAAGGATCTATAATAATAGGATAAGGAAGACTTGGCTTCCCATCCATGTTAAAATGCTTCAAGCATAAAATTCTTGAACTTTGGGGAAGTTCTAAAGAAGAATCACAATTGCAATTTTGTTCACAACTACTTAAATCTTCTCTGCCCCAAATTGCCAGTTGGAGGCAAACTCACCAGTCACCACAAATATTAGCAACAGATAACACACAACATATGGACAAAAGCCAGAATATTTCACAAATTTGAGTGAGGCAGCTCCAATGATTAGTGAAGCATAAAATACTTTTGCCCTAGAGCTGAACAGTAATGAGACACTCAAGGAGGGAACTAGAAAGCAGTTCCATGGGTGCCAAGACATCCTGTCGAGACTGTTGCAGGGATGGAAATTCTCCACCAAGTACCATCCAGAAGTCATTGATTCAGAGAATGTCACAACTATAAAGGAATTTAGATTCATCTTGAAAATGAGGACACTATGATAAATGCCTTATTATGGTTAAGACAACGTCTTGTTAAGGTTGAGGTGATTGTAACACCACACACCCAAGCACACATGCTTTGGACACACAGCGTGCAGCAGAAGCCAATAGTAAACTACTGCTGTATTTTCCTTTTTTTTTTCCTCTCTTTCTTTTAGAGTTTTTTTTTTTTACCTTGAAAACCCTATGATGAGACAGTTCAAAGTGAAATATGAGATAGTGCTGGAAGATGAGATCTTCAGGTCGGAAGGCACTCAAATAGTTATTGGGAAAGAACAAAGAAGAAGAACGAATAGCACTGATGTTAACAACGCAACTAGACTAAAGCCAGAAGGACATTTCGCAGCTGAAGTGCACAAAGGTGAAAGGAAAGTCTGATGTCATACAACACACATGATGGGAACGTGGAATTCAAAAAGCATAAACCAAGGTAAATTGGAAATTGTAAAGCAAGAAGTGGAACATTTAACTATTGTAGTACGTGGCGTTAGCAAACTAAAACAGACTGGAATGTGATGCTTCAGTCACACAGCTACTGGGAAATGACAAACCCAGAAGAAATGGCTCTAAAAGTGAGACAAGATATAGCACAGGAAGTTAGGGGCTCTAATGCAAGGTCTGACCAAAGAATATCAATCAGACTTCTGGGATAATATATTAACACAACCATTATCCAAGTCTACACTCCAACTACAGATGCTGAAAAAGATGAACTTGAACTTTTTTTTAAATTTTTTAATTTCAGTAACATTAGATTATAACATTATATAGCTTTCAGATGTACATCATAATATATTCCGAATTCTGTGTAGATTACATCATGTTCACCACCCAAAAACTAATTATAGTCCATCCCCTAACTTGAAGGTCTTTGTGGAAGTGTCCAAGAAGAAATTGACCATACATCAAAACAAGACATGGTGATATTTATAGGGGACTGGACCACAAGCATAGGAAATAAAACAGAATCAAACGTCGCTGGAAAATTTGAACTAGGGTCAGAAACAAAGCAAGAGACTGACTCAGGGGTTTCTGAAAAGCCAACTATTCTGTCCATCACAAATACATGCTTCAAGCAACTGAACAGACAATTGTCTACATGGACATCACCAGATGTCAAAACAGAAATCAAATAGACTATGTAATTGGAAGCAGGAGATGGAGAAGCTGTATTCTCTTTGCCAAAACTAGACTAGGAGCAGATTGCAGTACTGACCATGAACTGTTATCAAATATCATAGCAAAGCTGAGGAAGAGCATTAAAAAAAATTGCAGTGCCAAAATATAATGTAAACAACATTCTCGATGAATTTAAAATTTGCTTAAAAAGAGATTGGCTTTGTTAAACTTAATTCAACTTAATTGACTGAGAACCAGAAGAACTATGGACTGAAACCAGAAATACTGTTAAGGAAGATTGTAAAAAGAAGATGCCTGAAGTAAAAAGAACAATCGAGATGGATGGCAGAAAAAACACTAAAAATTGTTAAGTACAGAGGAGAAGTACAAGTAAAACGTAGCAAAAGTAGAGTTAGAATCCTGATTGCAGTTTTTCAGCAGCTGTCAGAGCTAAAGAGAACTACTATAATGGCCAATGCAAAGAGATAGAAGAAAATGACAAAAAGGAAGAACAAGAGGTCTCTTCCAGAAAATTCAAGAAATTGAAGAGAAATTTAAACTTAGACTAGGAATGCTAAAGGACCAACAGGGAAGCACACTATCTGATCAGGAGAAAATAAAGGGAGGGTGAGAATAGTACATTGAATATCTATACAGAAGAGGCAAAAGGATGACAGAGTCCTTTGAAGAAGATTCCTATAAGGAATAACTCATAATTCTAGAAGTGAAAGCTGCCCTGAAAGTACTAGGAAGAAAAAAGTCACCAGTGGTAGATAGAATTGTTTCAACTCACAGAGACTGAAGCTGTAAAAATCCAACAAGAATATGCCAACAAATACGGAAAACAAAACAATGGCATACAGACTGGAAATGCTCAATATATATCCCAAACCCCCCAGAAAGGAAATGCCAAGGAGTGCTGTAACTATAGGACCATTGACCTAATTTCCCATGTAAGTAAAGATGCTCAAGGTGTTTCAACAAAGTCTTTTACCGTATATGGAGCAAGAAATGACTGATGTCCAAGTCAAATTTTGAAAAGAGAAAAGCACATGAGATCTCATTGCAATTATTTGTTAGCTACTGGAGTGCTCCAGAGAATTTCAGAAGAAGGTCAGTCTATGTTTTATAGACTATAGCAAAGCCTTTGATTGCATGGATCACGGAAAGCTATGGGCTGCTCTGAAAGAAATGGGTGTTCCTCAGCACTTGATCGTCCTGATGCATAAACTATGCTGTGGACAAAAGCCACTGTCAGAACAGAATATGGAGAGACAGAATGGTTACTTATAGGCAAAGTTGTCAGACAAGTGTCTATTTTATCTCCCAATCTGCTTAATCTGTATGTAGAACATATAACACGAAAAGCATGACTAGACTCAGATGAAGGAGGAGTGAAAATTGGTGGAAGACATATCAACAATCTAAAATCTAAGATGACATCATCTTTTCAACAGAAAGCAGCAATGACTTGAAATGTCCTCCAATGAAAGTGAAAGAAGAAAAAGCAGGGCTGCATTTGAACATTAAGAAGGCAAAAATCATGACTACAGGATAACTACACAACATTTACTTAGGCAATGAAGACATTGAAACTGTTAAAGATTTTGTTTACCTTGGTTTCGTCATCAATTTAAATAGAGATTGCAGCCAAGAAATCAAGAGAAGCTTGAGATGTGGAAGGGCATAAATGGAAGAATTAGGAAAGATCATAAAGAGTAAGGAAGTGTCATTACAAACAAAGGCCTCATAGTCCCAATTACTACATACGGGCGTGAAAGCTGGACAGTGAAGAAGGTGGCAAGAAAACAAATTCATTTGAAATATGGTGTTGGAGGAAAGCCCTACAGATACCCAGGACTGCCAGAAAGACAAACAAGTGGGTCCTAGAGCAAATCAAGCCTGGACTATCGCTGGAGGCAAAAATGACAAAATTGAGATTGTCATACTTTGGGCACATAATAAGAAGGCAGGATTCTTTGGAAAAGACAATAATACTGGGAAAAGTAGAAGGAAGCAGGAAAAGAGGAAGACCAAATATGAGATGGATTGATTCCATAAAGGAAGCCATCGGCATGAGTCTGCAGGAGCTGAGTAGGGCTGTTGAGAACAGGACATTGTGCGTATCACTCATTCATAGGGTCTCCAGGAGTCGGAGCCGGTTGATGGCATGTTTCACACACACAAAGTTAGACTAGCCCAGATCCCAGGAAATTTTCTTTTCTATCTTTTACTAAAGGCTGCAGCCCATTTGGAGAAAAATGGCATGAATACAAAAGTCAAAGAGCCTTGAAGCAGACAGGTTTTTTTCCAAAGCTGAGGGTTTGTCTAACCATATGTGATTATAGACATTTAAATGTTCAAATTGAGTGTGCCCACATAGAGGTAATGAGGGGAAATTATTTCTGAAGTCATGATGAATTCAATTTTTGGGTTTTGCACAATTGCTAGAATTGTAAATCAGGGAGATATTTAAGATAGTCTGGACTTTAGCAGTCTCTTAGGAATTCTTGCAGAATAAAAGAATAAAAGTAGAATGGGTTGGAGGTGCAGTTAGAGGCAGCAGGTGTTACATAAGCAACCATAGAGAAAGAATATTGTTTAGTAGCTTGGTAGGCTAGAGACCAAGAGTGGTTTGTCACAAATTTTGAAACTAGCTTATCTCATCTTTGCCGCTTTGGTGCATGTCAGCCTGACTTCCAAATGCTAGCATCTCCATTTATTTGCTTCCCTAGCTCCTGAGGCCTGCTTCGACCACTTCCATAGCAGGGCTGAAGTGCTGGAGAATTAACACCCGTTAAGCATATCTCTCAAGCAATGACTTTCTGGATTTGGAGAACAAATACTAGAATTCCTTATTGAGTGGGGATAACTCTGAGATGCATTTCTACGTTGTTCTCATTGGGCTCCAGCTTCAATTACCCACAGTAGCAATTGTTTGACAACAAATCCTTCCTGATTTTCTTCTCTTCCCCATCTCACTTCCTCGTTTTCCTACTGGTATTTCATGAGATCATATCCTAAGTAAAAAAACTGACCCCAATATTTCTCTCAGAATTCACTTCTGGGAGTATTCAAACTAAGGAAGTTTGTACTGAATGTGGCTCCAAGAAGACATTTTCAGAATATAATCTCAAAAATGAATCACTTTCAGGACAATAGGCAGCAATAATCTCATTTCTGGTAGTAAGTGAAGGTAGCGATAACTGTTGACATGCAATCACATCAAAATTACTAAGAATCGAACCTGTGATGGATTGGGTGGTAGGGGTGCACGAGATTTACCTAGTATTTCCAGCATTTGAGAGATATGAAGAGAAACTTCTTGACTGATGTTGAGTGTCATTAGTGCTACAGAGGAAAAAGAACCCAGGCTTAGATCAGACAACTCAGGGCATTGCATGAAAACAATAGGGCTTCATGATAGCATTTAAAGAGGTCCTCATCTCCTATAAACCAGGGACAGACTGTACTGAATATCAACCCTAATATCTGGTTTTGAGAGTAGCTTGGTTACAAAGAAAGCAAATTCATAGTCCCAGCAAGTCTCCAATGCTAAAGTCAAGACCCTGATGGAAAGGGGTGAGACCCGAGGTCTGGGTTGAGGATATCTGAATAAATGTCTTTGAGAACCTTGAACTCTCAGATTCTTTTGCAGCAGAAGTGTTCTATTCCACCTTGATAGAACATAGCAGGCTTCCTTGTCTGGAAACTATGAAAATATCTCATTGAATTAGATACTTTAAAACATAATGCTTGAGTGTTGGCCCAGTGACATAGTGGTTAAGTTCGCACACTCTGCTTCAGCAGCCGGGGGTTTGCTGGTTCAGATCCCAGCTGCAGACCTACACACTGCTCATCAAGCCATGCTGTGGCAGCATCCCACATACAAAATAGAGGAATATTGGCACAGATGTTATCTCAGCAACAATCTTCCTCAAGCAAAAAGAGGAAGATTGGCAGCAGATGTTAGCTCAAGGCTGATGTTCCTCACACACACACACAAAAGAGATAATGCTTTCCCTCCTAAAGATAGATCTTCTCACTTATAGACCAATAACTAGAGTCAAGTTTAGCTTGGCCTGCCTGGGAAATACTCGATCACTCACCAAAGAACTTTAGCAGAACCTAGAGAAAATACCTAGGGGTGAATCTTGAGGATGCCAGACTAGTGGTAGGGACAGGATATAAAGCTGAATAAAAGAGAGTTTATTGATAGGGAGCTATCCTCATGTGACTCATATTTAATGTCCAGTAAGCCCCTGGAGATAATTCTAGCATGCTTTTGGGATGGCTTCTTGGAGCTTGGAAAGAAAAGATGGCCTATAGTATATGAGATGGAGATACCAGGACTTCTTTTACAGAGTATGAGGAAAGGGTGAAAGGACTCCAAGAGATGAGAAAGCTAGAATGCATTTATTATGTAAGACCAGAGAAGCAACCAACTGAGTTCCTCAGGAATCCAGGAGAAGCCTTCCTTCTCAAAAGCAGTAAGGAATGCATTAGTGAGGGGAGAGATGCCAGCAATATTGAGAACTTCAGTAGTGGCTGTCCTCTGTAAGCCTGGGCAGACAGTAGGGAATTCTGCTATGATCTGGCCCATCTAGTTTCAATGTATATGATAAGATTCCAGATTGGGATAGACCAGGTGGCTGCTCTTAACCGTCAGAGGCAAAGGGGATATAATTACATAACAGGCAGCAAGGTCAGAATGGCAGACAGGAGTCTCTAATCCACAGGGATCTATGACAACAGTGATTAGACCTTGGTGTTCCTAGTGATGACAGAGATAGGCAGCCAGCAAGACTACTGGTTGACCTATTTAACCAATACAAGATCAATAGCTGGTGAGTAGAAAGTTAACGTTGGCTGCCCTGGTGGACAAATCACAATTTCTCACCTAATTTCCAGACATCAGCCAGTTCTCAAACTCAGAACCTATCAGTTGAAGAGATTTCCGGGTCTCCTTCAAAACTAACCCTATAATGGTGCAGAAATAATAGTGATTCCTCCAATACTGTCCCAAAGGTACTCCCAAGCATTCAGCAGTGTAACTGTGTGCTGGGAAAAGGGGAATATTTGGATCTTTCAAAAGCTGTTGGATATATGATCTAAGATGACATTTACATTAGGGGATGGATATGAAAAAAGGTAGTAAATGGAGTCCCATTAAAAGGTTATCTTATAGTAGGTCAATGGCAGACAACTGTATCAATATCAAGTAGCCCAAAATGTCGTCATGTCCTTCACAGCCCAATGAGGTGAGGATGAATTGAAATAAGAAAATAATGGGGATGGAAGAGCATGTCTGGAACACATGGAATTTATTGGGACACTTCTTGGTGTTTCCTTATTTAATGATAACCGTGAATGGGGAATTGGAATAATCATAGCTTAACAGCGCCTCAGAGCTCTCAGGGATAAGGGTCTGGGTTATCCTGGACAAGAAACCAAAACTAGTTGAAGTACTGGCTGAGAAGAAGGGGGAAAAAGGAATTCGAGAATTGGTTGTAGAAGAGGATAATGATAAATGTTAATTGCGACCTTGGCACCAGCTACTGGAGCAGCAGTAGAAATTTAGCTTGTCCCATTAATCCTCTCTCTCTTTTTCCCTCTTACACACATATATGGATATTTATGGATAGAAATCATATAATAATAACCAAAAACTACATTGAAGAGTTGAAGAGTCAGAGACAAGACAGAGTAAGGGTATTGAAGAACATGAATGAACAAGGCAAGGTCTGTGCTTCAACCTTCTCAATAGTCTATTCACTCTCATCTTTGCTAATCCCTAATCTTGGCCTCATTTGGCATGTAAACCTCATTTTTTTTCCTGCTGAAGAGATCATTTTCACATTATGGAAATAGATTTCAAGTTAGCAAGCCACAGAAAAGAAAGAGAAAGAAATTGTACTTCTTATTTCTGGTGTCCCTCTAGATACACAGCTAAAAATTCAAAAGCCCTAATGGGCCAACTACATGGGCCAATGATTTTTTCCAGGCACATGGAATACAGTTACTCACGCCAGAAATGCTGTTCAACATAGCCAGATAAGTTTAAACCCCATTGTGTTTCTTACTTTCTTGTGTGAAGAATGGGAGCATTTCAAGATGCCTCAGAGAGACCACACCATGACCATGGCTCCATCCATGTGGTATGTTAGAAATGGCTGCTGGACTGCTCAGGACAAAAGACAATACTCCTGAGGTTTGTTCAGCTCTTATGTGGCATAAAGGGGATCCATAGCTTCCTGGATACTCCCAGGGGGGACCAGATGAGAACCTCAGCACCTGAGAAGTATACAGTGATCCCACAGCAAAGGCTATATAACATTGACGGCCTAAGCCAGGAGCTAAATGGAAGTTATGACTGAGAGGGATGTCTGGGGTGCCAGGCAGAAGTGGGCTGGAACTGGTAAGGAGGGGTTGCTGAACCTAACCAAATTGAAGGAAGCAGCACCACATTGATCAGCTACATTCCCCAGCCTTAGCTGTCAGCAAGGCTCACAGTGACCAATTGAGAAGGGACATTTCCCAGAGACCTGCAGGATGTTTACCTTCTAGGAAAATTCTACTGTGAGTCTATGCTCTACCATTTTATCCTCTTGTGCCTCATTTGTGCTTTGCTCTACTCAAAGGTTTTCCAGGGGTGGTCCTCAGACCACCCACAGCAGTGTCACCTGTGATAACTGGTAAAATGCAGACCCTCAGGCCTCCTCCATGTACCTACAGAATCAGAATTTCTGAAGGGGTAGCCTTGGAATCTGTACTTTCAAAAACAAAATGGTCGGCATCTGTGAATGATAAGTTTATTTTCCTTTTGGCTATTCTAGTAAAAGATAAATTGCTCCTTCAGTTATTTTGGCTACTGAACTTTTTTTTTTTATTACAACATCATGATAATGGAGCCATGAGATGGATGGCTTCTATATGAGATATGAGAGCATATCTACATCCTGAAACCTCTGTTCCCAGGAGGTGGCTTACTTCTGCTATGAACACAGGGGTCCTGAATCCTAGAAAAAGAGCTTTCATGACATAACAGATAAGGAAAACAGGGAATTCCTAGAGACACTGATAGAGAGCCATTTACTGGCCATAGCATAGGGCGAGAAGAGGGGAAACTCAAAGGGGAAAGGAAATAACAATTTATTCCGTAAGAAGTGGCTAATATGATTAGCTTTTTGGTATGTATGTGTGGAGAGGCGAGCAGCTGGAGACAGCTTTTGATCTCAGGCAGACTGACTAGAGAATCGCAACAGTGGGTGGAGGCAGCTCTCAGATCTCCTGCTCAGGGCACAGAGCCTGGCTCTTTGAAGTGCTCCCCTGTCTGCCTTTTCTGCTAACAGACAGTGAAGAAGGAGGCCATGTCCTCAGGGCAGGTCCAGCAGGGCTTGAAGTTTCCCAGTCTCAGGAAGTTAACAGAGATGACCATGGCAAAGTTGTAAAGTAGTTCAGACTGTATTTCAATGTCTTTCCATCACTGCTTGGCTCTGTCTCCATCCCAGGGGAATAGCAGGGGTATTTTTCTGCTCTTTCTAATTACAGAAGGCTCTTCTGTGGAGTTCTCATCAGCTCAGATTATATTCTACACCATGGCTTTCCTCCTCTTCCATCAAAACTGGCCTGAACACATTCTGTCAGGGCTTTGGTGTTAAATAAATTCATACTGGGATCCCACAGCTTACAAAAAGCTTACAATAATAATACTTAACACTATTGAGGGCAATTATGCACTAGGTCTTATTTTAAGAACTTTGCCACTATTAGCTTTTCTGATACTCACAATAAGCCTTGGCAGTCTTACTTGCTCAAATCATTTAATGGAGACAACTTATTACTCTGTTAAGGATAGGGCTCATCTGGAGGCCAAGAGGGAATTATGTTGATAATTCTCTGAAAACATCAGCCTTGCTTTCCACAAGATCTCAGATCTCTTCTTGAAACTTCACAAAGGTATTCTGTTTATGTATCCATTCAGATGTAAAAAGAGTGGAGTAAAATAATTTTTATATTAGCTCCCTATTTAAAACTTTGAAGAATCAAAAAACAAAATATAATAAGAAATAAAAACAAAGAACAAAAAAAAAGTAGGTAATGCAAAATCAATTTTACATAGCACATAATACAATGCTCCTAGTTCAGGTTGGCCTCTTTCATCCACAGATTTTTCAGAACGAGAAGAGACATACCATCAATAATATTTATTGTCATTGTGTCAGACACAGAATTGAGCTGCAATATACAATGAATAATCAAGACAGACACAGTCCCTGCCCTCAAGAAACTTACAATTTAGATTTAAAAAGCCTAGAGGGCACTTGATACAGTCCCTTAGTATTTTATGTAGCTGTACTTAAATAGTTGTATTTAAGGTGTATTTTTTATTTTCTTTTATTAAATAATATTCATTAAATGACAATGTATACGTTCTTTTACATCCATTTTTTCCCATCACGTCAGAGTAATTTTGTTTTCTGTCTTTTCCATTCAGCAGATGGTTGAATTGTTTTTACCAAATTTTTAATAGTCAAATTTAACCCATTTACATTTATTGAGTTATTGATATGTTTGCACTTATTCTTATAAATCTATCTCAGGCATCCTCTTTGTTTACAATTAAGATACATTTTGCTACAAGGAGCAGACAATTGGACAAATATTTGTTTGGATCAGGATGGCAGTTATTATCTTAAGAAAAAAAATTGAAGATAGGTGATTCCAGTGTTAGTTCAGCAGCAATGTGATATCAAGATATTGGCTTTTCCTTTCTGAAGTTTTTTTTTTTTTGTGGTTACATGTTAGCTGCTCAGCATAAAGTATCAGTGTCACACAACCACATTTAAAATCAGCTAGTACTGACAACTAATACTCATATAGCACTTATGTTGTATCGAGTGTTCCAGAAACTTTATAGATATTGACTCATTTCATCCTCATGACAACCTACGAGATAGGCATCATTATCAACTCTAGTTTACAAATGAAGACTGAAGCATAGAAAACAGCTCATTAAAATATTATAATTAAGGGAGAAAGGGTTGACCACATAGTTTCACAATTAAGATGTTGTCAGCCCCCTCAGGCACTGATTCCACTCTCTTCGGTCTGAGATTTGAGCAGCTCAGAAGCAATCTCCGTCTGCTGCTTTATTCTCAGTGCATTTTGGATTCTAATTTTCCTTGGTTTTATTTCTCTGCATAAATGTTTTCATCTTCTTTCTGTTTCTGAACATTGTTAGTATTTCTAAAGTATTTTGTTTATAAGTGTTGTTATGGATTTCTTTGATTCGAGCCTGTATTTTTTCTGATATTTTATGAAATTTTGGATGAGTAAGAGGGATGATCTATGATCTTAATGAGCTTTCTTGAAAGAAGTCAGTCCTGTCAATTTAAATATGAGGAAACAGACCCAGAGAGACTCTCTTAAGTGATTAGCTCAACTAATGTCACAGACTGAATTGTCCATGGTCACTCACTGAGTTAGATGCAAGTGAAGACTTCCAGTCTGGGTCTCTACCTGCTATATCACATTTTGTCTACAAAAATTAAATTTTGATACAAAATAAAACAATTTTTTTTGTTTAGCTGAAACATCTTTAGCTTATTTATCCCATAGGAAACTTCTATTATAAAAATTGCCTAAATTATAGATTAGCAAAATAACATAAATAATCTCTAACTTTGCCACTAAGAGATAACCTCTGTAACATTTTAATATATATCATTCATATCTTTTTTATACATTGGTATGCATAATTATCTCAGACAAAATTTGAACCAGTAAACACATTGCATTTTAACCTGATTTTTAAAAATATTCAACAAGATATTGTGAAGTTTGTCCATACCAGTATTTGAATCTTTTTTAAAAACACCATTTTTCATGACTCAGTGGTTTTCTATGGATTTAATAAAACGTTAACCAATGCATTATTGTTTCCAGTGTACGAGAATATTAAAATGGCAGTCTGAACCAACATAAAAAGTTTCAGGCACCAAGAGGAATTGTGTAGTAGACCATCTTTTAAGAGTTTCAAAGGAGAGAATCAAAAGTAGTCAAACCCTCTTGAAACTCTCACCCACATCAAGGATAAATAGAGTTGAGAGAGAGGAAATAGAAGAGATATATAGGATGATTTCTTTCTTACTTTTTTAAAAGGATTTTATTTTTTTAGAGCAAGTTCTTCACATCCTTGTCAACATTTATCTTTTGCTTTTTTTCACAGCAGCCATTCTAACTGTCCTGAGGTAAAATCTTATTGTGGTTTTGATTTGCATTTCTCTCATAGTTAGTGATGTTAGGACATTTTTATGTACCTGGCAGCCATTTGTTTGTATTCTTTGGAAAAACATTTATTCAGTGCCTCTACCCAATTTTTATTCAATTTTTTTTTGGAGCTTTTTTGCTATTGAGTTGTATGTGTTCTTTATATATTTTGGATATTAATCCCTTATCAGATATATTATTGGCACACATCTTCACCCATTCTGTAGGTTGCCTTTTCTTTTTGTAGATTGTTTACTTTGCTGTGCAGAAGCTTTTTAGTTTGATGTAGTCTTACTTGTTTATTTTTGCTTTTATTGCCTTTGTTTTTAGTGTCACATCTAAAGAATAATTACCAGGATTGATTTCAAAGAGATTACTGCCTGTCTTCCAGCAGTTTCATGCTTTCAGGTTTTAAATTTAAGTCTTTAATCCATTTTGAATTGATTTTTGTGCATGGTGTAAGATAGGGGTCCAGTTTCATTCTTTTGCATGTGGCTATCCAGTTTTCCCAGCATCATTTATTGAAGAAACTATCCTTTCCCTATTGTGTATTTTTGGCTCTTTTGTCATAAATTGACTGCCTATGCATGGGTTTATTTATGGGTTCTCTATTCTATTCCATTGAACATGTTCTATTTTTATGCCAATATCTTGCAGTTTTCATTATTATGGCTTTGTAAAATCATTTGAAGTCAGAAAGTGTGATGCCTCCAGATTTGTTCTTCTTTCTCAAGGTTACTTTGGCTTTTGGGAGTCTTTTGTGATCCCACACAAATTTTAGGATTTTTTTTTCTATTTCTGTGAAAAATGTCACTGGATTATTTTTATTGTGGTAACATTGGTTTATAATGTTACATAAATGTCAGGTGTACATCATTATATTTCAATTATTGTGTAGATTTCATCATGTTCATCACCCAAAGACTAATTAAAATCATCAACATACACATGTGCCTAATCTCCCCTTTCACCCTCCTCCCTCCCCACTTGCCCTCTGGTAACCACCAATCCATCTCTGTCTCTATGTGCTTGTGGTTGTTTTTATAATTTATGAGTGAGATCGTACAGCATTTGACTTTCTCCCTATAACTTATTTTGCTTAGTATAATACACTCAAGGTCCATCCATGTTGTCAAAAATGGCAAAATTTCGTTCTTTTTTATGGCTGAGTAGTACTCCATTAGTATATATACTAACTCTTCTTTATCCATTCACCCCTTGATGGATACTTAGGTTGCTTCCAAATCTTGGCTATTGTGAATAATGCTGTAATGAACATGGGGGTGCATACATCTTTACACATTTGCATTTTCATATTCTTTTGATAAACACCCCAAAGTGGAATACCTGGATCATATGATAGTTGTATTTGTAATTTTTGAGGAATCTCCATACACTTTTTCATAGTGGCTGCACAAGTTTGCACTCCCACCAGCAGTGTGTGAGAGTTCTCATTTTTCCACATCCTCTCCAACACTTGTTTTTTCTTATCTTGTTAATTATAGCCATTCTGACAGGCATGAGGTGATATCTCATTGTAGTTTCATTTGCATTTCCTTAATAATTAGTGATGTTGAATATCTTTTCTTATGTCTAGTGGCCATCTGTATATCTTCTTTGGAAAAATGTCCATTCAGATCTTTTGACCATTTTTTAATTGGGTTGTTAGTTTTTTGCATTTGAGATGTATGAGTTCTTTATATATTTTGCTTATTAACACCTTATCAGATATATAGTTTGCAAATATCTTCTCCTAATTGTTAGGTTGTCTTCTCATTTTGTTGATGATTTCCTTTGCTATGCAGAAGCTTTTTAGTTTGATGTAGTCCCATTTGTTTATTTTTTTTTATTGTTTCCCTTGCTCGCCAGACATGGTACTTGAAAGTATGCTGCTAAGACCAATGTTGAAGAGCATACTGCCTGTGTTTTCTTCTAGAAGTCTCATGCTTTCAGGTCTTACATCCAAGTTTTTAAACCATTTTGAGCTAATTTTTGTGTATGGTATAAGATAATGTTCTAGTTTCATTCTTTTGCATGTGATCCAGTATTCCCAACACTGCTTCCTGAAGAGACTTTCCTTTCTTAGCTCCCTCATTGAAGAGTAGCTATCCATAGATTTGCGGGTTTATTTATGGCTCTTGATTCTGTTCCATTGATCTGTGTGTTTGTTTTTGTGCCACTACCATGCTGTTTTGATTACTATAGTTTTGTAGTGTATGTTGAAATCAGGGAGTGAGACCGTTCCAGCTTTGTTCTTTTTTCTCAGGATTCCTTTGGCTATTCTGGGTCTTTTCTTCTTCCATATAAGTTTTATGATTCTTTGTTCTATTTCTGTGAAAAATGTCATTGAAACTTTGAGAGAGATTGCATTGAATCTATTGCTTTAGGAAGTGTGGACATTTTAACTATGTTAATTCTTCCGATCCAAGAGCACGGAATGTCTTTCAATTTCTTTGTGTCATCTTCAATTTCTTTCAACAATATTCTATGGTTTTCAGTGTAAAAGTCTTTCTCCTCTTTGGTTAAGTTTATTCCTAGGTATTTTATTATTTTTGTTGCAACTGAAAATGGGATTGTATTCTTAATTTCTCTTTCTGCTACTTCATTGTTAGTGTATGGAAATGCAACTGATTGTGGTATGTTGATTTTGTATCCTGCAACTTAACTGTATTCATTTACTATTTCTGAAAGTTTTTTGGAGGACTCTTTAGGGCTTTCTATATATAAAATCATGTCATCTGCAAAGAGTGACAGTTTCACTTCTTCGTTTCCAATTTGGATCCCTTTTGTTTCTTTTTCTTGCCTGATTGCTCTGGCTAGGTCTTTCAATAGTATGTTAAATAAGAGTGCTGAAAGTTTGTATCCTTGTCTGGTTCCTGTTCTTAGAAGGATAGATTTCAGTTTTTCCCCTTTGAGAATGATATTCGCTGTGGTTTTGTCATATATGGCCAAATTATGTTGAGGAACTTTCCTTCCATACACATTTATTCAGAGTTTTCATCATAAATGGGTGCTGTATCTTGTCAAATGCTGTCTCTGTATCTGTTGAGATGATGATGTGATTTTTATTCTTTGTTATGTTAATGTGATGTATCTGTGGATGTTGAACCATCCCTACATCCCTGGAATAAATCCCACTTGATCATGGTGTATGATCTTTTTCATATATTGTTGTATTTGATTTGATAGTGTTTTGTTAAAGAATTTTGCATCAATGTTCATCAGTGATATTGGCCTGTAATTTTCTTTTATTGTGTTGTCCTTGTCTGGATTTGGTCTCAGGGTAATGTTGGTTTAATAGAATGAGTTAGGGAGCTTCCCCTCTTCTTCAATTTTGTGGAAGAGTTTGAGAAGGACAGGTATTAAGTCTTCTTTGAATGTTTGGTAGAATTCACCAGGGAAGCCATCTGGTCCTGGACTTTTATTTTTGGGGAGGCTTTTGATTATTGTTTTGATCTCTTTACTGGTGATTGGTCTATTCAAATTCTCTATTTCTTCTGGATTCAGTTTTGGAAGACAATATGATTCTACGAATTTATTCATTTCTTCTAGATTATTCAATTTTTTGATGTATAGCTTTTCATAGTATTCTTTGATAATCTTTTGTATTTATGAGGTGTCTGTTGCAACTTCAAAAGACATGGATTGGCTAATTGGATAAAAAAAAGACCCATATATATGATTCATACAATAGACACCCTTCAGACCAAAAGACACTCACAAGCTGAAATTGAAGGGATGAAAAAAGATACTACATGCAAATGGCAAGGAAAAGAAAGCTGTGGTAGCAATATTTTTATCAGACAAAATAGACTTTAAAACAAAAACTATAAGAAGAGTCAAAGAAGGACACTACATAATGATAAAGAGAAAATCCAACAGGAGGATATAACACTTGCAACTGTCTATGCATCCAACATAGGAGTACCTAAATATATAAAGCAATTCTTAACATACATAAAAGGAGAAATAGACAGAAACACAGTAATGGTAGAGGACTTTAACACTCCACTAATGCCCACGGATAGATCATCCAAACAGAAGATGAATAAGCAAACATTGACCCTAAATGACACATCAGACCAGATGGACTTAGTAGATATACACAGAAAATTTTATCCAAAAAACACAGAATACACATTCTTTTTATATGCCCATGGAACATTCTCCAGGATTGATCACATATTAAGACAAAAATGTCTTAATAAATTTAAGAAGATTGAAATAATGCCAAGCATCTTTTCTGACAACCTGGTATGAAACTAGAAATCAACTACAGGAAGAAAATCAGAAAAGCCACAAATATGTGGAGATTAAACAAAATGCTACTAAATGATGATTGGGTCAGTGAAGAAATGAAGAAATCAAAAAATACCTGGAGTCAAATGAAAATGAAAATACGACATGCCAAAATCTTAGGAAACAGCAAAAGTGATTCTAAGAGCGAAGTTCATAGCACTATAGGCCTACCTCAACAAACAAGAAAAATCCCAAATAAACAATCTAACAGTGCACCTAAAGGAACTGGAAAAAGAAGAACAAACAAAGCCAAAAATCAGTAGAAGGAAAGAAATACCAAAGATCAGAGCAGAAATAAATGAAATAGAGACTAAAAAAACAATAGGGAAAATCAATGAAACCAAGAGCTGTTCCTTTGAAAAGATGAAAAAAATTGACAAACCTTTAGCTAGCTCACCAAGAAAAAAAGAGAGAAGGCTCAAATAGATAAAATCATAAGTGAAAGAGGAGAAATTAGAAAAGACACCTCAGAAATGCAAAAGTTTGTAAGCTTTATTTTGTGCATGTATTTCCATTACCCTCCTATCGTGGAAATAGATAATGTTAGTACTTTAATCTTTTGACCTTCATATTAGCTCCATAGGTGGTTGATCTGCTACCTTTATTGTATATTTGCCTTTAATAGTGATTTTACTGTGGTTTTTATGATAATTTTCTTTTTCCTATTTGTAGTATTCTCTTTTCCACTTAAGTAAGTTCCTTTACCATTTCTTGTAAGGCTGGGTTCTTGGTGATAAAATTCTTTATTTTTCAAATGTCTGGGAAACTTTTTGTCTCTCCTTCCATTCTTTATGATAACCTTACCAGGTAGAGTATTCTTGGCTGTAGGGTTTTTTCTTTCAGCACTTTAAATATAATTGTGCTACTCCCTTCTAGCCTGTAAAGTTTCTGCTGAGAAGTCAGCTAATAGCTTTATGGGATTTCCTTTGTTTGTAACTTGTTGCATTTCTCTTGCAGCTTTTAGGATTCTTTCTTTATCTTTAATTCTTGACATTTTAATTATGTGTCTTGGTGTGGGTCTCTTTGGGTTTCCCTTGATTAGTGCTCCCTGTGCTTCCTGTCTCTGGATGTCTTCCTTCCTTTGGTTAGGAAAGTTTTTAGCTATTCTTTCTTCAAATAGATTCTCTGACCTTTTTTCTCTCTCTTCTTCTCTGGGATACCTATAATATGGATGTTAGTGTGTGGAGATGTCCTCCCAGAAGTCCCTTAGATTGTCTTCCTTCTTTTTAAGTCTGTTTTCTTTTATCTGTTCAGCTTGGGTGATTTCCTCTAGTCTTTCATCCAGCTCACTGATCCATTCTTCTGTATCATCTATTCTGCTATTGAGTCCCTTTAGTGAATTTTTCATTTCCAGTGTTGTATTCTTTATTTCTGATTGGTTCACTTTTATATTTCCCAGTTCTTTGTTGAAGTTCTCACTGTGTTCAACCATTCTTCTCCCAAGATGAGTGAGCATCTTTGTAACTATTAGTTTGTACTCTTTGTCAGATGAATTATCTCTGTTTCTTTTAGTTCTCTTTATGAGGATTTGTCCTATTCCCTTTTTCTCCTCATTTGAAATGTATTCCTTTGTCTCCTCATTTTGCTTATTTTTCTATGCTTATATTTGGAATGTAGTCCTTTGTCTCCTCATTTTTCCTATTTTTCTATGCTTATATCTATGTATTAGGTAGGTTAGCTATGTTTCCCAATCTTGGAGAAGTAGCCTTATGTAAGAGATGCCTTCTGAGGCCCAGCAGTGTGTTTCCCTCTCATCACCAGTTCCAAATATCCCAGGAGTGTCCCTGTGGATGCTACATGTGTTGTTCTGTTGTGGCAGGATTCCTCTTGCTGCAGGTTCTGGGGGATGCTAGGCTGTCCCCTTTGCTGACTAGTTGTAATGCTCAGCTTCATGTGGATGTGATGTTCCTTTCAGTCATCATGCTTGGGGAACCCCAGCACAGTTGGCTTCAAGGTCTAATAGCACATTTCAGTTGTAGTTTTTCTGTCAAGTGAGTAGGACCCCAGTGTGGCTGGTTACTATGGTTAGGGGCTTAGAGTTGCTGTAAGCCTCTGGCTTGCAAGGCTGTTGTCAGCTCTCTCAGGTGTGCAGCTGAATGGGGCCAGCCCCAGTCATGGGAGCATCCAAATGTTTCAGGCTTTGGAAGGTGGGGCCAATCCACTATGTGACTGTTTGTGAAGCACAAGCCTGCTTCACTTGACAAGCCCCACTGCTCACGGGGCCACACACCCTGTCAAAAAAATCCTCTCCCGTGAGCATGCCCTGGCCCACTGAAGTTGACCCCCTCACCCTGCTGCAGAGGCCCCACACACTCCACCAATGCAGGCCAGCCCCTCATGTGCATCCTGCCCTGCAAAGGCAGACCAACTTGACCAGCTGCAGAGGTTCCAGGCAACCTGCCTATGCAGGCCCACAAGTTGCCCAAGGGCTTGCTGTTGGGTGGGGCCTGTCCCTAGCGTGGGCTGCCTGCTCTGGCTGAACTGGATTAAATCAGTGCTCTAGTGGCTGATGCAGATTCCTGAACTAATGGGCCAGGGGAAGAACTCCAATGGCATTTGCCGGCATCTGTGTCAGCATGCCTGTACTAGGTCACAATAATGACTGCCACCAATATCTCAGTCCCTGAGGAGGTGGTCCCAGGCTGGGGAGGTCTCACCTCTCTCTGAGGTGCACCCAGAGCCTATCAAGTCAGTGTCTTTTCACCAAAGAACTGCACTCCTTTCTTTCTGGTGATTTTAGGTTGTTTTCTGAAATGGATGAATTCATGTATGGGCCCTTTAAGAGAAGGCTTTTTTTCCCCCTTATGTCCAATAGCTTTTCTGGGGGTATTTCCCATTGTCATTAATAGCCAGCAAAGCCAGACATTATGACAGTCATCTTGGTTTTGCTGAGTCAAAAATCTGCTTATTGTGGTAAAGCTCCCCCACTCAGATCCCCTGCTCCTCCAGGGAAGGCTTTGTACCTTAGGATTGCTCCTGGCTGGCCATGAATTACTTCTAGAATGTGGATTTTTTTCTCTCCAGAAAGGAATTCCTGCCTCTTACACCTCAGTCAGCACTGTCCTTTGTTGTGAGGTTTCTTTTTACCTAGTGTTCAGTTCTCTCTCAGAGTTAATTGTTCTGAGAGTATTTGTAAATTTTTTGTGTCCATGGCAAGAAGTGAGCTCAGAGTCCACCTATACCACTATCTTGACGCTAGAATCCTCATTGGAAATTTGATAGGGATTTTATTGAATCTGTAGACTGCTTTGGGTAATGTGGACATTTTAACAATATTAATTCTTCCAATTCATGAGCACAGAGTGTCTTTCTCTTGATTTTTGTCTTCTTTAAGTTTCAGTCTGTTCAGCTTTTTACTTATTATTAGGATGGAATGGCAGCTTCTAAACTCCTTACATATAGAATCAGCAATCTGGATCTTTTCCTGGAAAGAACTGTGCTCTGCACAGGCACTCTAAAAGGGACAGACAGGAGTGCCTCTCCCTTTACTTCATGTGAAGAGAGAAGTGCTCCAGTGTAATGACCTGGAGGGCCGAGTTGTTTTCCAGAACAGGAGGACAGAATAAACTAGGGCTGACACCAAAGACATGAGCACAGGAGAGATGGCTTATTTCAAGGGTAGTATTCCTGGGCTGTGTCAGGACAAAGAATGAGTATATAGGCTCTACCCTAGAGAACTGACTGGAGTCTACATCTTTTCCAAGAGGACCAACTGGAGGGGCACTAAGACTCCAGAAAAGAGACTTTAGCTTATGTAGGCTGACATGGGAATGACGAGATATACCAACCAAAAATATTCCAACACATCATAAAACATACAGGTAAATATTCTCACTGGGGGCCCCTAGGAACTCATAAAGGTGCTGATGAGAAAACGTGAACTTAAACATCTTCCAGGCCCAGATGGTATCAAGCAAACTTACAGTAGTATGAATCAATTGCGAATTTTCCTGCCCTTTATTTTCTTCCCCATATCCACTTTAACTCCATAGGGTCAGAAGTCATAGTGACCAGAAGGAAGGGAGAAAGGACCATCCTGTCCTTCCTCAATCTTCCAACTTTAGGAGGCCCCAACTAAGGGAGTGGAGAATTTAATTTCAAAGTAAATTAAATTTTGGGTTATAACATAGGACAGAATATTCTTATTGCTGTATTAAAATTTTCTTGTGAGTTAAAGTGAACACAGAACTTTTTATTTTCAGCATGAGCCAGAATCTCACAGGACTTTCCAATGTTTCATTCAAAGCAAGGAATGAAACAGACACACTTTAAAACCAGAGACAGACAAAGATTCAGGTATTTTCTGGCTATTTGTGATGAATGATGAAAATTCAGTGTATCAGCTATGCAGTTACACAGGTTTTTCCCTATTGAAAAAATTATTTGTGGAATTGTTTGTGTATAACCAGAATATGTTCCTTAGGGTGAATTCCTTGAAGTATATTTTCTGGGTCAAAAGGTAAGCTAAATATAAAAGTTTTTAATAAGTATTGCCAAATTATCTTAAAAATATGCAATGCCAACTCGTATTTCAACCAGAAATATATGGGAGTGCATGTTTTTATCAGCACGTTCGCCAAATTGCTATTTTTTCAAGATGCTATTTTTGTACTTTTAAAATTATAGAATACTTGTTTTAATTCCAATTCATTTGTTTGCTATCAAGACTTTATAAGTTTATTAGACATTGCTAAGCTTCTCTTTTGAATTGCCTAACTTCTGCCCATTTCCCATTAGATGTTCATTTTATTCTTAATGATTTTTAACAGCTTTTTATATGCTAAAAACACTGACATCAGTCTGTCAAGTATATTGCAATATTTTTCATAATTGCATTTTCAATAATCTTTTAATATCTTATTGTTGATTTTTTTGGTCACATGAAATTTTTTGTATTTAGTCAAGTCTACTGATTCTATTTTTAATGCCTTCTAAATAGAAAGTCCTTCTTTCCACATCTAAAAATATATGATATTTTTGTCTATGTTAAGTGTCTCATTTTAATATTTTTGCATGTAAGTATTTCATTTATCTTGACTTGATTATAACTTAGGGAATTTTTACCCCCAAAAAATGAGATCAAGGTTCAAAAACAACATCTTGAGCAGTTGTTTGTTTAGGCACTGATTAGAAAAGTCACAAGATTCTTATGTAGACTTGCAGAGAGTTTAGCTAAGCTACACTATAGTACACTATAGTAACAATTCACCCTTTATACTTGCTTCTGCTTTCTTATATCATTTTCCACTCCACATTGTGTGGCCAAATGGGCTGCAGGAGCCTTGCACTGACAGTAACACTCTCATGTATGTTCTAAATAACAGCCAGCAGAGTCACAAGCAAATGTAAGTTCCTGATATGACTTCCCAACAGTCCTTTTGATCAACAGTCTCCCTGCCTCCAAAGGCCTTCCCCTCCTATGCTCCTTAGATGAGACTTCCATGTAGCTTACCAAAACCTGTCTCTTTGTTGGTTTGAATTGACCAATGTAGCCTTAGCCCAGGAATCCCAAAGCAGTCCACTTGCAGACCAAAAGCATATGCCCCAGGTCCTATTGCTCTCTCTCTGCCTGAACCCTGCCTTGACCTCCCACAGTGGCCCCTTGAAGTGTGCTGTGGACTTCCTCCAGAGCCCAGGAGTGATAAACTCTATTTCAATTCCTCTTGTAGTCTTTTGTTGAACCATGGGCTCACCATCTGGCACCCTGTGCCCCATTTAACAAATATTAATTTAACAAAATCATAACAAGAGTTGATTCTCTTTCTGAACTCTACTCCTGCTTGTCATGAATTATTGAGGGTGGCGTTTCTGAATGCTTTCACAGTTCCCATTTTGGAAGGTAAAACCAGGATAGTGTTTGATTCTATAACATAAATTGGCAAGGCCTTACCATTTTCTCTCAGACTCTATCATTTTAATGGGCTTTCAATTGCCAGTATCTGCATCTGTAGAACTATCTGCAATAGTCCAGAAGTGCTAGACAAATTAACATCCTTGGGAGCAGCCCTCTACCAATGACTGATGGGAGCATGTATATAACTATCCCAGCTCCCTTACTTCTCTGGTGGGATAAGGTTTTCTAGAGTTTCCTTTGCAACAGTCCACTCTGATGACAGAACCTTACAGCCAGGTTAACAATTCACCCTTTATACTTGCTTCTGCTTTCTTATATCATTTTCCACTCCACTTCTGGTACCTCCTGAACCATCTAAATAAATTCCTTCTCTTAGGGTCTGTTTCTGGGAGAACCCAAAGTAATGTAGGTTCCATATGAATTTATAGAAAGAAGACTTTCTAAAGGAATAGAGTTTTTGTAGGCAAAAATTTCTAAAGTTATGATTTTGTTTGATATTATTATTATTCTAATCTTATTATGTTGTTATTTAAAAGGCAGCTATATAATTTATCATATTTCAGCTATGTCAAGGTGCTATTTGTTGCCTAGTATGTGTTCATCCATCAATCTGAAGACATATAAAAGTCAAATTTTGTTTACTCAGCAAATATTTATTGAGTTCGTGCTATGTGTCAGGCATTGTTCTAGGGGGTCCAGCAGTGAACAAATTATATAAAAGTCCCTGCTGTCAGAGAATTTAAATTTGGAAGTTGGGGATAGACAATAACAAAAAGATAACAAAAAAAAACGCATAGTATGTTAGATGGTGAACAATGCTAAGGAATAAAGAAGCAGAAAAGTGGGGTAGGAGCATCAGAGCAGGAGGTAGGTCACAGTTTAGAAAGGGAAAAGTGGGAGATCAGGTAAGACAAAGATCTAAAGGAGGTCAGTGGATGAACTATTTAGAAATCTGGGAAGTGTTCTAGGAACAGGGAACAGAATGCGTAAAAACGCTGATGTGAGAACGTGTAAGCTTGCAAATACAAAGAGATGGGTCAGAGAAATAAATGCAGAGCAGATCAAGGAGCACATTCCAAGTCATTCTAAGGACTTCCATTTCAAATTATTTATTTTGTTAATTACTTTATTCAAGTAAGTCCTCTGCATCCTTGTCTATGTGTTTACTTGTTTGTAGGTTTACTTCATCTCCTTGTCTCGCTTGAGCAATCCACGTTTGAAAGAATTGAGCTAAAATATCCTCCTAATGTTGTGGTTTTGTTGAATTTTCCTTATCTTTCTAACAGCGTTGCCTTTTATGTTTCAATGCCATTGTATTGGGCACATAAATGTAAAATGAGTATTATATATTTATTATAAATTATACTGTTCACTAATAAAAGGTTAATTTTTTTGTCCAGTGTAATATTTTTTACCTGAATTCTATTTTGTCTCATATTCATATTGCTACCTTTGCTTTTTTTTTGCATCTGATTTACCTGTACATCTACACTCATTTTTAATCTTTTATTTACGTTTTACTTGTTTAGTCTATTATTGTGTATTGATAACTTCTGCTAATTTTTTTCTTTTCTCATCTTTTGATGGTTTTCTGAAGTCTTTTTGTTCTATTTTTCCCTTAGTGCTTGAAATCTATGCACCTTCTCCTCTGGTGCTAATGATTACCTAATTAAAATAAAAAATATTGTGGTCTACTTGTATTTCTCTATCAAGAGCAGGGAATACCATTTATGTAGGATGAGAATTTTTGCCTGTTTTTAGTTTTTCACTGTGGTCATCACAAGCCACATTCATATACTTACCATCTGAACCTGCACATTCACACACACACACGTGCCAGCACACACACACACACACACACTTTGTGTTTGCTATTTTACACAGCTAGAGTTGCACCCATCCACCCAATTCTTTACTTCGGTGACAATGAGTCCTCGGATCTCAGACCAGATAATCATGGAGGAGCTGTCTGCTCAAAAGACAGAGTAGGGTCATTTTGTTCTCCTAAATACTCTGTTCTTTCAATGACACTTTAAGCTAAATTCACTCTTCCCACCTCTGCTTGCAACAGCAGTAGCCTGGAGAGATGTCAGGCAGTTTAAAGGAAATTATATGCAGTGGAATATTCCTTTTTTTATTAAAAGCTCTTTATCATTCTTATCTTGTTGAGTGTGTGGCCTGCTTCTGGCTTGCCTCTTTGAATTACACAGTTGATTAGATCTCTGTCTCATTGTGCTTGCTTATTAAAAGCCCACCCGCTATATCAGCCACAGGTCAGACTGCATCAGGGGTCAGAGACCTGTGTGGTAATTATGTGAGGAGGTCAGGACACGGCCTCGGGGCAGGACAGCAATGCAGCCTAAGGTTCTGGGTGCCTGGGAATCCCCTCACTAGTTTCTTTCTCAAGGAGACAAGAAGTTCCTACCTTTCTCTTCACTAAGCTCTGTACCTATTTATACTATTTAATCTTTACAAAAGCCCAATGACACAGACGTTATCATTCTCATTTTACGCATAAGACATTGAGTCTCAAAGATGCTCATTTAAGTCAGTTATATGCAGATCCAGGATTTGAACCTATGTATGCCTGGCCCCAAAACTTGTACTCTTCTCTAATGATGCTTTTAAGAACAGGAGACAAAAAATAGTGGATTGAGACCATCACCATTAAGTAGCTACAGCCATTCTGTTTTTGAGTTTTCATGGACTCAATTTACTTTATTTATCCCATCACTGTCCTGCATCCACACTTGAGTAAAGTGTCTGAATTTGAAATTGGAAGACACAGCTCTTGTGATTTACAAGCTCTGTGGTTTTGAGCAAGTTACCAAGACTGGCCTTTTCTTTGTCTGTGAAATGAGTAGTTTGGCCTAATCAGTGATTTTCAAACTGTGCTCTGAAACCCTCTGGAAGTTGGAGATGTGGGTGAGGGACAGCTAAGATGCCTTGCTCTGGAGTCTTGCTGCTATTTGATTTGTTAAAGCCTCTGTACATAAAATTTCATCTGAAAATGCAGGTTTCCATTTCACAGAGTGCTTGGTGGGGGGGGCGGGGTGAGTGGGTAAGGAACTCTACAAGAGAAGACTAGGGTATTCAGGCTATTGTAGAACCAAAACAGCACCAGCTCTAGCTTCTACTCTGCTGCCCAGCCCTGGTGCAGGGCAGTGGACAAGGAGGGGGAAATGATCCAAATAGAGGGCATGGAAATTAATAAACAGAAACCTCATTAAAATGAAGTTGGGGGGCCAAACAGGGAGCTCTCATGCCCTACATAGATAGCAGAAACCAACAGGAAGAAGAAAGTCTGACCCGCAAGAACCTCTGCTGATGAGAGACTGTCACAAATCAGCCAATAAAAAGCCACTACACTTTGAATTCTAAGTTCCCCCAATGGAGTCTTTGATTACAATAGGACTTCCAACTTCCTCTTCCCCTCCACAAGGGAGTTTCTCCTCCCTTTCCTACTGGGGACTTGCACATGACTTGCCATGGTTGCAGACCCTGAATTGCAGTTCTTTGCTGAATTCAAATAAACCCATTTTTGCTGGAGAAATAACTGGTTGTCTATTTGTTTCAGGTCAACAAGGGAAAGTTAATAGGAACTGGCAAGAATGAGGGATGGAATTGGTCCTAAGCAGTAACCCTAAGGACAGCGCCGACAGTCACCAATCAAGTGCAAACTGAGGAAGGTAAATCTAACTTGGTTCTTCTCTGTATTAATGGAGAGAGACTAGGAAGAAGCAATGGGCAAGGGCACTATTTTAGAAGTAGGAAGGGTAATAAGGACAACAAAAGCATAGCTTCAGGCCAGCAATAGAGAGAGGGCCTGTGTGTGCCTCACAATCCAAAAATAATGTTCCCAAGCCCAAGATGGAAAAAAAGGGGGAGTTGTCATAACTTTTGAAAATTAATTTCATTAGCTATGAAATTGAATAACATAAGTCTTTGGTATACCCGTTTGGTGACATTGTTAAATTATAATTTTCTCCTTAGATAGCAAATAAACATAAAGAAAAAGTACAGCTCCTTCTAGTAAGAGACTCCCCTTACCTCCAGGGTAGTTATCTGCACTAAACTTACATTTCCCCATCTGATGTCTATGAGGAAGAGCATCAGGGACTGGCTGGATTGTCCAAGTTGAATCCATCAGACAATAAGCCAGAGCATAGCAAGAATAAGGCATGTCGGGGCCCAGTGGTGCAGCAGTTAAGTGCACATGTTCTGCTTCAGCAGCCCAGAGTTCGCCAGTTCGGATCCCGGGTGTGGACACGGCACTGCTAGGCAAGCCATGCTGTGACAGATGTCCCACGTATAAAGCAGAGGAAGATGGGTGTGGATGTTAGCCCAGGGCCAGTCTTCCTCAGCAAAAAAAAAAAAAAAAAGGAAGATTGGCAGCAGATGTTAGCTCAGGGCCAGTCTTCCTAAAAAGAAAAAAAAAGAAACAACAACAACAAAAAGAATAAGGAATGTCTTTTGCAGTTGCTGTAGTAGAGGACAGACCACCTAGGATAGGGTAGAAAATGTACCCAAGAGGAGAAAACAGAGAAACCCAGGTACCTGCAAGATCTGGACAGGAGTCTTCCCACAGCAGCGTTTGCAGACAATGTCAGCTGATCAGCCTCTCATTGGAAGAGCTTAGGCAATATAAAGGTGGGGTGATTGTGGGGGACAAGCTGCAGATGACTTGGTGTGGAGAGATGGGATAGGGATAAGGCCAGGACAAGGATTCACAAGCACTTGTTTTGGACCTTAATCTCAGTAATTTTAGCATTACCATTTTGAATAGTGTAATTTTGAGTTCCTTCTCTCAGCTTCTGTGTTTAAGTAGACAAAGTTCTTTAAAAACCCTGCCCTCTTTCTAGGTATCTAGAAGATCCAATTCAATACTAATTACGCAACCTTCTGGAAAAAGACTTAAGTAACAGGGGTTGTCTGCTCCAGTACAGATAAAGCAGAGTTTAGAAGGCAGGTGTGGATGTTATAATAATTTGTTGCCCAGTTGCATTGGGGGTGGTTGAGAGAAGGAAAGCCATCAGACATACCTCAGGATAATTCTCACTGTCCACATGCTCTTCCTCCCCAGCAAAATCTCCCCAGTTTGTTCTGATCCATACCCCTAAGGACAGGATGTGACACATGTGAGCTGTCACCTCCCTGAGCACAACATAAAAGGGAATGGATTTGTAGTGTGGAATGTTGGAGGTTAACATTAAGAAAAAGTTCTTGACCATAGTGATTTTGTATAAATAAAAAGAACTTAAAGGAAAATTTAGACAGGATACATTGAGTCTGTCCAAGCAAAATGATTGCTTTAAGGTTGTTCCAGTCCCTTGATTCTCCGATATTCTCACTGACAGTAACTACCTCTTTAAAGATGATGAAGCTGATGATCACCCATTTAAAGGACTTGCACTGAGCACGGGCTAAGGTCCGCTGCACTAGGATCTGGTAGCGTGAAAGTGATAACATACATTGTGAGATTCCAGCATCTGCTCAAGGTTTCTTCTTCAGAGCAGCCTTCCAGGACTACCCAAAATTTAGTAGTTACTCATGCCCCTTCTTCGCACCCATCCGTTTACCCTCTTTTATATTGTTTATCACAGTTATTACTCTCTGAAATGAACTTGTTCAATTCTCTTCTCAATAGAATATAAACAGCAAGAGACAAGGCTCTATTTGTCTTGAACTCCAGCACATCAAACCAGTCGTGTTACATAGTAGCTCACAGCATTAGTCTGCTAGGGCTGCCGTGACAAACTACCACAGACTGCTGTCCTAAACAACAGAAATTTATTTACTCACAGTTCTGAAGGCTGGGAAGTCCAAGATCAAGGTGTCAACAAAGTTGGTTCCTTCTGAGGCCTCTCTCCTTGGCTTTTTGATGGCAGTCTTCTCTCTCCATCTTCACGCAGGCTACCTTCCATACATGTCTGTCCAAATTTCCTCTTCTTATAAAGACACCAGTCATATTGGATTAGGACCCATTCTAACGATCTCATTTTAAGTTAATTACCTCCATATAGACCCTATATCCAAATATAGTTACATTCTGAGGCACTGGGAGTCAGGACTTCAACATATGAATTTGGGGGTGGAGGGGACAGGACACAGCCCATTAAAATCCTCAATAAATATTTGTTAAATAAATTAATAAATGAATATATGAATGAATGGATGGATGGGTAAATGTCTTGATTGGACTTCCAGAAGAATATGCTAATGCCTTCTCTAAATTTCCTTTAAAATGATCAAAGAGGATGATAATAGAGGGAAATGGGTATCCATGCTAGTTAAGGTCACTCAACACTAATTTATCATGACTCTTAGGCCAGCACTGCAAAGGGCACAAAAGGAATCTAACTGGTTCATATGAAGTCTAGCCCAGCTTGGCATGGAAAGAGATTACACATTGGATCAGGATCAAACTGAAAGCTCTTTATTCAGTTGTCACCTTGGTGTATCACCGTTTCCTCTCTATCGCTCAAGATTGTTTTTTAAGAAGAGTTTCATTAACAAAAGTTGAACTACCAGGGAGAAGAGATGGCCAGGTAAAGGTGGACAGAGACCTGGTCATTTGGCCACTTGTCAGAGCTCGACTGAAGACAAAAAAAGGAAAGCACAAACTTCCAGTTAGAAGGCAACCTATTTCCCTGTATTTGAGAAGTTTTTTTCTGCAATTCTCACTAAAATGACAAAAGAAATATAAAAATAGGAGAAAAGCAAGAAATGGTGTTTTCACATGCAAGAAACTTCAACACATGCAAGAAACACATGCAAGAAACTTCAACAGATTTTTTATAAGACTAATAGCAAGAGAGATGAGCCTGAGAGAATAACTGTCCAACTTTGGATTTACCAGCATGGTGGAAGAGACCACTTGGAGAGTAATGGTCAGAGATCCTAGGGGATCCCCTTTATAAATGCTGGCTTGGAATCCCAGGGTTAGAGACAAGAATGACGCATAGGGCAATTGATAAAGGACAAATTCAAGTCGCACAATTACAACAAGGAAATGGAGGGAAGTTTTATTTCCTGCCCCTCACAGTTTAGATTTATTTATGTTTCTCTAATGTGGACCAAGTCTGTCCTTGTCTGACCCTTAACTTCACTCCTATGCATGCAACAGAGGAGCTTCTTCAGCTGTCCACGGAGGCTGAGTCATGATTCTCTCTCCTTCTAGTATATAGAGTTTATGGGCATGGGACAAGTGCAGTCCCATATAGCCCCATGCTCAGAAGGGCCCCACACTTGGGAGTCAATGCTCTGTGTTCACTATATTGAAATTCTTAATAATTTGATTTTTTTTCTTTTTTATATGCAGGGAAAAATCTGCCCTGAGCTAACCTCTATTGCCAAGCTTCCTCTTTTTTTTTCCCTCCCCAAAGACCCAGTACATGGTTGTATATCCTAGTTGTAAGTTGTTCTAGTTCTTGTATGTGAGCTACCACCAAAGCATGGCAACTGACATGGTGTGGTTCTGTAACTGGGAAGTGAATCCGAGCCACCAAAGCAGTGAGTGCCAAACTTTAACCACTGGGCCATCGGGGTTAGCTCAATAATTTGATTTTTAAATTGAGATTTGTAAGTAAATCTGATGGGACAACGGAGCCCCTTCTGGCAACTCGGAGCAATGGCTCATGCACAGCCCCTCTTTTAGCCACCTCCCCACCTGCCCAGGGCAGGATCTCAGTTGGCTGCTCTTCTGCCCCTGGTGCCCTGCCTGGCCTCCTTCTCCATAACCCCACCCATCAACCATTGCTGACCTCTGTCTCTGATGGGAAAATAGGATGTAGATACAGAGAGGATTAGAGCTGCTAATGCATGCCCAACAGCATACCCAGGTGGGAAATTACAATGACTGTCCTACCCTGGGCTGGCAGTTCCATGCTCCCGTAGGCAGATTTGGCAAAAAAGAGTTTTCATTCCCCCCTGATGCACATATCAGCACTTCCTGAGGCTGAGGTTGGATTTCCTCCAGGGTTGCCCCTCTGCTGTGGTGCCCCAGCTGGAGCATAATACCTCATTGGGCAGCTGGCTGGCAGGAGAGGAAGCTGCTGAGTCATGGGGTGCAACCTCACAGTCTTGTGTGCCTGTGAAGGTCTGCACCCATCTAGCTAGCACTCCCATGACCTAGGAAGTGTGACCTCACGTAGCAAATAAAAACCATACAACTGGTTGAGCCAAAGACCTCAGAACAGGGGCAAAAGGTTATGTTTTAGTACATTTAACAGCACTTTTTCCTGGTTCTTTAACAATGGGCCCTACATTTTCATTTGTACTGGGCTTGGGGAATTATGTAGCCAGCTCTGCCTGCAAATGTGTGGAATTTATGGGAAGAATAAAATATGATACTTCCTTTTGTTTGGGGAATCCTGTTTCCTTTCATTCCCTAAGCACACTCCTCTGAGCCCACTTTTCTGGAATGTTTTCTTGAATGACAGTGAAGTTTTATGCTCACCTTGTTAGGCCCTGAAACTCTCAAAGTTAACTCTCCCCTTTTGCTCTTCTCCATCCCTAAAATGTATTTAACCTTGCTAAGAACATGGTGTTAAAATTTTGCATATCATTTGCATGTATTTGTTTTCCACACTAAAATGACCATTTGAAATTGTGGTCTGTGCAACACTGAAGGTCATCTCTTCCAAAAGTTTTCTTTCTTTCTGTCATCAATTTGCTAAAGGATAAAAATTTCCCCTTCAGAAATGATGGCCAAAAGGCACAAACTTCCAGTTATAAAATAAGTAAGTCCTGGAGATGCAATTACAGCGTGGTGACTATAGCTAATAATACTGTATTATATTTTTGAAAGTTACTGAGAAAAGATTTTAAAAATTCTCATCACAAGAAAAAGTAATTTGTAGCTATATGTAGTAATGGATGTTAACCAGACTTACTGTGATGATGATTTCACAATATAGCGAATCATTATGTCGTACACCTGAAACTATTATAATATTATTTCTTAATTATATCTCAATTAAAAAAAGAAAAAAATCACCACTACTTGTTTCAAAATGGGTGAAAGAAAAGCTCCTCTTTCCCTTCTCATATATCCATAATTATCTGCCTCTCCTGGTAAGGTCTGTGCCCCACCCTAATAAACGGCTTCTTAAATCCTACCTGAAACTCTGTTTCCACCCTTGCAGTGTGGAAGCCAAAGAGTCTGCGTGGTGGGTGGAAGGTTGGGGAGCTCTTTAGGAGAATCTGTTAACTGGAACATATGTTAGAACACAGTAGTGTCTATACTACAGCACAGCCTTGACTGTCCTCTGCCAAAACAGCTGGACATTTCTGCAAACAAAAAGCAAATTAAGCCTACAATGTGGCCAAGCCGGTTGTTTTAGGATATGATGAAAAAAATCATTGGACAAGCAGGTCCTGGTCCCACCACTAGACCAGTGACAAGATGCTTAACCACCTGGGCCTTAAAAACTAGGTTAATAAAGATTATAATCTGATAAAGTGGTTTGAATATTACAGTGGGCATTTTACTGTTTTTGCTTGCACAGCATCCATCCCCTGTGCTTCAATTGTCCTTTGAAGAAATGCAGCTCCCAGAACTCCTCGGACCACATTTTACTCTTTTTTTATGCTCTACCACATGCCCCCTTGTGCAGCTCTTTCTAGAGAACTGTCTTTGGTCTATTTGATCTACTAGCACACTGTGCCGTGCGGGCCCAAAGAGAAGAAAATGCCTGGGGATTTACAATCCTCCCTCTCCAGAGAAAGCCCATCGACAATGACAGTGAAAACAGCACAATGAAGGCCTGTTGGGATCACGTTGGGACCCCACTTACACCCTGGAGCTCCCCTGCAGGATCAGGCTGAAGCTACCCTGGACATAATTTTCCTGGGATCCCACTCTTGGTAGACTTCCTCCTCCTTGCTGTCCTCCTCCCCACATCCCTATAGGTTTCCCCCAGGAGCACCTAAAGCATCATTTATACACAAGTCCTCATCTCAAGGTGTCTGGGGAATCTAAACTAAGAGAACCACCACACCATGGCTGTAGAAGTCTTGGTCAAACTGTCAATCAGGTGTCCTGTACCCCACAGACCAAGGGTGGCTTGTGAACCAAAGCACCAAGCAGACTCTCTCACTTGGGAATGTATATCTCAACCAGATGACTCAGGACAAGAAGCTGGTTGCGAAGCTGGTGACATTAAGACACTAGCCACTCATTTCTACTTCCAGATCCTCAGATAACACTGATTCTTATCCTTTCACAGGCTCTGTTTTCCCAACTTTCTCTATTTCCGTGAGTTGGCCTACATACTTAGAATAGACTATTTTTTGTATTGCATTATCGAGAGTTGCTTGTGATTAAATAACCCTGACAGACACAAAAATCAAATAAAATAACAAAGAACTGCTTTGTCAACTATGAATGTTCCTTTGAAGTCATCTATTATTATTGCATAAGGAGTCCCACTTCGTGCTATTTTACTGTTGACTGTATTGCTTATTTGACATTACCAAAAAAACACCTGTATTTGACTTCTCTCTGATTTTACTTGTGCATGGCACAGTTTCACTATCTGACAACAGAGCTTTCTGAAACTACCAAAGACAACAGCACACATTTGGTCAGCATTTTTACTTATTGATGTCAGTATCAGCATCTTCTAGAAACAGAATAAGGTGATTTCGGACATCTGTGCTTTATATTTGTGAATTTATCAATTTTTGGCATAGTTTTCAGGAGCACAAAGGCTCTTAGAGAAGAGATGACTGGTATAATTCCATAGCTATATATCCAGGAAATCACAACTAGCTAGTTTCTAAATGTTTCCATTAATATTTCCAATAATCCAGCCCAACTTCTGGCTTTGTGAACAACTGTCAGTACCAACTGACAGTAGGTATCTGTCAATGAAAATACAAATAATAATAAGTTCTATCTTTTATAAGGGCTTTTTAATTTATCAACTAATTTTAAGGCTGTTCCACAAGACCTTTTTGTGAGATTACTTTCAGTTGAGATAAGAAAATTAGAGCTTTTCATATGTGAAAAATGGGTTCCAAAACCTTAAATCACTTTTAAATGCTCTACAATTATTAAATGATGTTATGTTTTCACCTTTTCAGTCGTTTCTGAATTTTCCCCCTGTTTATCTATTTCTACATAACAGACAATGCTAAACTTAGTGCTTAAAACTAAAATTTGTTAGCACCTCTTATGGTTCCGTTGGCTCACTAGATTCATCTGGTATTCTTGACTTGGGACCTTTCACATAGTTATAGTCAGATGGTGAGGTTTTTTCCTTTTTTTTTTTTTAAGCTTTTTCTCTTTTCTTTTAGGATGATTGGCCTGGGATAACATCTGTGGCCAACCTTTCTCTTTTTTATTTTCCCTTCCCAAAGCCCCAGTACATAGTTGTATATCCTACTTGTAGGTCATTCTAGTTCTTCTATGTGGGATGCCGCCACAGCATGGCTTGGAGAACAGTACATCAGACCCCAGATGGTAGTTTTAAGGTTCTATTTTAGTCAGTTCTGGCAGCTATAACAAAATACCATAGAGTGGATGGTTTAAACAAAGACCTTTATTTCTTACAGTTCTGGAGGCTGAGATGTCCAAGACCAAGGTGCTGGCAGATTTGGATCCTGCTGAGGGCCCTCTTCCTGGCTTGTAAATAATTGCCTTCTGGCTATGTGCTCATGTAGCTTATCCTGGCTGTGTGCACATGGAGAGAGATCTCTTTCTCTTCTTCTTCTAAGGGCTCTAATCCCATCTTGAGGATCACACTCAATCTAATTAATCCAATCAATCTAATCTTGATTTTTTCCAAAAGGTCCCACCTCCAAATATCATCACATAGGGAATTAGGGCTCTGAAGCAGGAATTGGGGGGGTGGGGGCAGGGGGCAACAAACATTCAGCCTCTAACAGGTTCCAAGTGCTAACATTCCAAGGAAGAGGAAGTAAAGTTTCTTATCTCTTAGAACAGAGCCTGGAAATTGGCCCAGTGATACTTCCCCTGTATTCTGTTTGTCAAAACTGTCACAGGGGCCAGCCTGGTGGCATAATGGTTAAGTGTGTGTGCTCTGCTTCAGCACTTTGGGGTTCACAGCTTCAGATCCCAGGCCGAGACCTACACACTGCTCATCAAGCCATGATGCGATAGGATGCCACATACAAAGTAGAGGAAGATTGGCAGAGGTGTTAGCTCAGCGACAATCTTCCTCACCAAAAAAAACAAAAAATGGTCACAGGGTCTGCCCAGATTCAAGGGGTAAAGACATAGATCCCACATCTTGATGGGGGAAGTGTCAAACACTTCATGGCCTTCTTTAATCAGCCACCTCATCCTAAACTCTATCACTGGAATTTAGTCAACACTTTCACACGAATATATAAAAGCTAAACATGAATTGGTAAATTTCCCAAAATTGAAACAGAAAAGGAACCAATTCATTTATTTAGAAATCACTTTTCCTGCTTTAAGCACTGTGTCTTTTGTCTTGACACATGAAGATACCAGTTGAAGGCTTTTTTTTTTTTTTAATAATATTATTTTTGGATGTGGTCTAAAAACTACATGGCTTACCCTGTCTTTCTGTGTCAGAAATAAGGGCCAAATCACATTTTCTTAGGATGACATCTAACACTCGAAAATTCGAGAGGATTTATTTTCCTCCAAATCAGGCCTCTGGCTCTCAATGTTTTGTCATTGTTGTCTATGTGACTCAAGAGGGTGGACAATAGATTCCACCTCCTCAGTCTCACAGAGCTGAGCTGGAGAGGATGATTTCTGGCAGAGCTAGGAAAAGCAAGGACTTCATTTTCTCTCCTGTTCTTCTTTGGGGGTTGTTTTATTTTGTTTTGTTTCTTTGAGCAGCTAGCATAATTTGCATAAAGTAAATATAGATTTAAAGATGAAGATGACAAAATATGTGGGTGTTTTTAAATAAGAACAGAAATTACATTCTCTCTCTAGTTTCCTGCAGGTAAATGTGACAAATGGTGGGCTTGTGAGTTGGGTTGGTTAGAATTCGGCACTACTGCAACTAAAGTTATCTTCTTAAATCCTTAGTGTTCCTATTTGCTTGGGGAGACACTATAGTGTTAAATATAATGCATCAGTTAAGAGGGAGAGATCTACAGCTACAGTGCCTAAATTCTGATTGGAACTGCTTACTAGTTGTGTGACTTTGGGCAAGTTATCCAGCCTCTCTGTGCCTCTATTTCCTCTTCTGTGAAATGAGGATATACAATATCTATGTCAGAGGGTTATAAGAATTAAATAAGATGCTACATCTAAGATGATCAGAGAAGTGCAGTGACCTCCTAGGCATTCAGTAAACATTAGCAAGTATTGAAGTTGGCTCCTTTTTTGTCCCACAATTTCAGGCTTCCCCTAAGTCCTTCCATAAGTTGGTGACTAACTTCCATCAGAGGCTGAACTCTGACTGATGAGATGCTGACCCCTTATGGGGTCCTGACCACTACTGGAAGACAGCATTGTAATCACAGGGAAACTAGATGAGAGCATAAGGATAGGTCAGGGAGTTCATTTTCATGGAGGAGGCACAGCTCAGTGGAATAGTCCTAAGACTTACAGGAGAGTAGAGGTGAGCCTTCAATACTTAAGACCTACTTAGTCACTGACTTGGCTTTGGGAAGACCCAACACCCTGTGGCCATAAGTAAAATAGAATCTACCAAAAATTCTATTCTCCACTAAGTGGAATTGTTTTTGAGATCAGAGAGGGTCTAGTGTCTATCACAGATTCAGAACCTGAAAAAGAATTACTGATCCCTCCGTGTCAGCCAGCCACCTTTCTTTAGTTTTAATTTTCTCCTGATTCTTCTTTTGTTGTGAACTATCAATATGAACAATATATTTCATCAGTTAAACTCCCCAATTTTAATTCCGGGTCGGGGGCATGATAGAGATGAAGTGAACCCCACATGCAATGAGCTGGTGGTGATTTTGATTCATTTACTATCTACCCGAAGGATGGCAGCAAATGCTGTTGGGTAGGACTGAAGTTATTTTAATCAGGCACAACTTTTAGGTTCTTTTTGGTAAACAGCAGTAGACACCAAAAGAGTTAGAAGTAGGTAAAGACTAGCTACTTCTTAGCTCCTTGCTAGCTTGTACTGGCAAGTTCCACAACCTTTCAATCTGATTATTAAAAAATGATGTCTCAGGACAAAACTTGCCAGTGTACAGACATGCATGCATGCAGGCACAAAGCAGTTTCTGTAAACTGTACCCTAAGCTTGATGAGGTTCCAATGCTACGTCCTTTCAAATGCTCTCACCACATGTTACGTGAAAGAGTCAATTTTGGCAGACACATCAGCTTTCCAGAGACAGGATTTGGTGCCTTAGAGTCGGCATCAAATAATCAGAAAGACTCATAAACAAATGGCTGACCCAGGTGGGGGCAAGGGTGAGGAAAGCAAGAAGTGTTGAGGGAGTCACTCACTCTCAGGTGCCCATCTTGCACAACCCTGAATGTGAGCATCTCCTTAAATTTTGCAGCCCAGGCTCCTATTTTGCCTCACTCTAATCCAGGCCGTTGGCTGGACAGGGAGTCATTTAAAAATCAAGCCAAAGAGAGCCATTTTTACTATTTATCAGACTGGTCAACACCTATCATTATTCACTGTTAAAACCCCTGCCATTTGGCATGTGGATTAGTAGAGCATTGGTGACTAATCAAGTACAGAGAGCAGAGGCACTAGAGCCACTGCCCCTGGAGTGTGGTCCTTTTTTACATGATACCAGCCAACCACCCTTGGGCAGTGAATCCTTGATGGAGCAACAGCTGGCCAGATGGTTAAATCTTAAACTAGCTTATGCATTATGTTGCCTATGCTGAAGTATTTTAAGACAAAGACCAGGCATTGTAACAACTGTGGCTGTCCCAGGAGGCTGTCAGGTATATGTTGGTCTCAAAGAGATCTCCAGGAAAAACATGTAGAGATGATGTAGGCATGCAGGATACTCTACATCTTCTTACTAATATAAAGTACTTTGTTTCCTCTTGCCTCATACCTGGCTCTGTCTTGCTGAGATGTAACTGGAAATGCTTTATTTATTCAGTATTTGAATTCCAAAATTGCCAGGCACCCACCTTCTCCTATTCTCCCTTTCTGATATTTTTCTTTTGCACCATAGGTTTAGGAAAGCATTTCCCATTACAGAGTGTGGACAATTGGACCCTAAGATTTGATAAATTCACATGTACTCAGAGGTGTGTCTACCAGCCTCCTCTTTTGCCCTTAATTCCAACCTTTCTCCCAAGGAAGTGAATACACGTAAAGACTGTCTAATTTGTCAAGTGGTCTGACTATATCATTTGTGAATAATTTCCTCCAAGGACAGTGACTTAGACACTACAGAGGATCTGGACCATGTGTCATCTGTATTTGTTTTTATTTCCTTACATAGTTATTCAGAGAGAAAACTACTTACCTGTACATTGCCATGGTTCCTATTTCCATGGCAGCAACGATCTTGTATTGCAAAGATGAGAGAGAGAGGGAGAAGGGAGAGAAGAGAGAGAGAGTTGATTCGCAACAGGATGGAGTGAGGAGGACATTCACAGGCCCCTGGAGCAACACTTTAGACAACGAGGGTTTTTGGTAGGTAGAGCTCACCTCTGGGGGTAGTTGATTGGTTCAGTCTCTCTGCTCATCTTGAAGAAAAACAGGAGATAAGATAAACTTTTGGAAAGGTAATTAGTGTTCTACAGGAATTCAGCTCTCATCTTCCTTGGTTGGTGCCCTTTAAAAAAATGATGGTCCTTTACTTGCTTAATTAGAGTTTGGAATGGCTATTCGCCTCCATAAATCATTTCTGTTGCCTAAGGAAGCAACGGTGGTGATGGCAGTGAGGGGTAACTAAGGCTACAGTGAATTCTCTGGGGCTGAAACGAAAGGACATTTACCGGAGCACTGGAAGGACAGTTTCAATGCTGAGAGCTGTATTTCACTCTGCAGTCATTGAAAGCTGAGCGTTCCGGCCCATGCTTTAACTGGCTGGTTTTCTTTCAAAGGCTAGCTGGAAGAGAAGTGCATGCAGAACAGCAAGGATTGAATGGCTTGAATCATCACCTAGGTGATCAGTCATAACGCCAGATTGTCTCTGAGGGACTAAAAGATGAAGCTTTCTTTGAAATTTCCCAATTAATTTTTCCAGTGTGTCCTTAGAAGCAGGGGTGTGGTAAGTGCAAGTACCCCATTTCCCAGGGAAGGTCACTGAGGCCCAGCTAGAAAGGGATGTTTTCAGAATCACACAGCAAATGAATGATGGAAATGAAAAGAAAAAATAGTGTCCTGAATTTTGGATGAATTGAGGATCAGTGTTAACAAACTAGGCTTTTATTCCCTGAGCAACTCTGGCTTCGGTGCAAGAATTTAACAAAAACATATTGGCTCCCGTAATCCTTTCCTTTGTTCTGTTGGAACATTTCTGAGTGGGGACAATGCCCTCGGTCTGGTCAGTGTCACACTGGTTGAGCGCTGGCTTCGTGGTGGAATTCTCTAGTATAACAACCTTTGTTCTCTCTCACAAAGCTAGTGGAATATGAAGGTCCACAACATTGCCTGCTTTCTGCAACAACCCAAATGTCACCACTTACCTGCCTGAGTTATTTATCACCTTTCCTTCCCTCTCCACTTCAACTTTCCTTTGATTTATCCCCCAGAGCTTTCTTCCAGGCTATTTGGCAGCATTCCCTCACTCATCGAAATCTAGTAAGCCTTTCTTGAGTGAGTGCTCAGAGCTGACCTCCTTTTTGAGACATCTATTTGCATGCATGAGGCCACTGATGACATCAATGGTTTTGCAGTGTTGAGCCACATTTTGGGTTTTACCTAGAAGATGTGCAGAATGCAAATGTTTTCATGAGGTGTGTGGGCCAATTTCTGATTCAGGAGGAGAAATGTTGCAGATGAAAAAATTTAGAAACATAAATTGGCTGCTTAGTTTCCGTGGGCATTTTCATTCATTTCTTTAATATGAATGCATTAAGCAATATGTGAAAGACAGTTTTGGTGCTGAGCAAATAATCCTACAGCCCCTCTCCTCTAGGAGCTTACACTCTGGCTAGGAGGGAAAGCAATATCAGGCAAATAATTTATGAATCAAATAACTAATATAGACAATAAAGATTCTGTAGAGTTCAAAGGCCCAAAGGATGGAAAAGTTGGAAAAGACCTTGTAGAAGAAATTGTCATCAGCTGAAGTTAAATTAAAATAAAATAGAATTAGCATAAGACTAGTTATGTAAATTAAAAGTACACATACAAAAGAACACTATTTTTCAAGGACACATGGTTTTAATCAATCACAACAAGCACATTAGTGTGGGTGCCTTTGTGCAGGGAATAAAGGGATGGGGATGAGAGGTAAATAGAAAACAAAATAAGAGGAAAACTGTGCTTAAATCAGGGATTATAATGTGCTATGAAATGCAAATAACTGTTTCCTGCTTCAATTTCTGTTTCAATAGGAATAACAAAGGGAAGATAGAAAAAGAACAAAGCCAGCAAATCTCAAACAAAAACAGAGTATTCAAAGAGTGAACAGTGCTTTGTATAAATACAATCCAGGGAACTGAAATGCCAGTAGTCCTAGGCTGTTCTAGGACAAAATTGTCTACATAAAGGAGCTCATCATTTCACTGGGCGGAGCCAGCTGCATACAGAGTGTCTACTTAGTTCTGGGGCTGAATTAAGGGGAACATCAACAATCTTGACTAGGTTCTGATGACTAAATTTCTTAAAAATTATGCAGGATAAACCATGAAAGGAACAGGGAATCTTTGTCCTACAGACGTGAAAAGGAAAATGTCTGGCTTGTACAGAGGTGCTTTCTAACCGCTGTGGGTCTGTCTGATGGGGAAAGAGCTGCCTTCTGAAGGTTGCTGCCCTGTCTGTGTCTTCAGAGACCCCAGGAGTCTCATTTTGACCAGGACAGTCAAAACTGTCTTACAGAAGCAGTCTATTTGGAAGGTGAGGTACATATCTGCTTTCATGAGGCAAAGAAATATTGAGAAGGCATCTCCCCACTGGCTTAGTGATGTCTTATATACCATAATGAGATGGGTATTGAAAGCAAATCCCCCTGGTTGAGAAACAGATGACTAATTTATAAATAGATAGACTAGACTATTTTCAGAGCCCTTCCTAAAGGTAACTTTTCATTAAAGCAGAGAAAAGTCTTCCGAGAAAAAGAAACACACAACCAATAGAATGTGTGTATATGTGTGTGCGTATGTATTTATTATAAGGAATTGGCTCGCTCAATTATGAAGGCTAACTAATCCCAAGATCTTCAGTTGGAAAGTTGGAAGCCCAGGAGAGCTGATGGTATAGTTCTAGTCCAAGTCTTAAGGCCTAAGATCCAAGAAAGCCAATCGAGTTCAAATGCCAGCAGCCTTGAGATTCAGGAAAAGCCAATGTTTCAATTCAAGCCTGAAGACAGGCAAAAGCCAATGTTCCAGCTCAGGGTGGTCAGGCAGAAGGAGCTCCCTCTTACTCCTAGGAGGGTCAGCCTTTTTGTTCTATTCAAGCCTTCAGCTGATTGGATGAAGTCCATCCACACGAGAGAGGGCAATCTGATTTACTCGGTGTAGATTCAAATGTTAATCTCATCCAGAAACACCCCCACAGACACACCCAGAATAATGTTTGACCAAATGTCTGGGCATCCCACCGCCCAGTCAAGTTGACACATAAAATGAATCATCACAAGTCCATTCCCTGTCAGCTTGGGCCCCATATGCATCTCCTTAAACCATATGCTTAATGAGGCCTCCTCTCCATATGCTTAATCTCCAAATAGAGACAATAGCAAGCTCATCAAAAAAAGGGAGAAATGGGTATAAGGAAAAGGGAAACAAAAAAATGAAGAAAATACATAGGAAAATGTATCTAAAGGAAAACAAAAGGTAGTGAAGCACCAGAAATAACACATTAACTATTCTGCTGAGGACAGGCAAATTTGTTGGAGACCAATAGTACCCAAAGAAGGAACATCTCTGAGAACCCCTGACTTTTACTGTGAGTCATCTTGGAAAGAGCTTGATTTTAGAAACTAGCAGACCTGGGTTTTAATCTCACCTTTGACCTCATCAGCGGTGTGACCTTGGATAACTCTGTAAGTCATTGTTTTGGTACAGCAGAATGATCTCATCTGTAAAATGATGATGTTAATATACTCCTTTCAGTGTTGTTTAAGGAACTGAATGAAATAAGGTGTGAAAACTACCGTCTTATTCAGCTCAGGCTGCCCTAAAAGAATACCATACAGTGGGAGGCTGGAAGGACAGAAATTTATTTCTCACAGCTCTGGAGGCTGGGAAGTCCAAGATCAAGATGCTGGCTCTTCATGACTTGCAGATGACTACATTTTCATTGTGTGTTCACGGGACAAAGAGAGAGAGAAAGGGGAGAGGGGGAAGGAGGGAGAGAGAGAGACAGAAAGAGAACAAGCTGCCAACTCTTTGGTGTCTCTTGGTATAAGGATACCAATACACTTGTCAGGGCCCCACCCTTATGACCTCATTCAACCTTAATTATCTCTTTGTAGGCCCTATGTCTAAATACAGTCACATTAGGGGTTAGGGCTTCAAAATATGAATTTAAGAGGGAGCACAATTCAGTCCATAGCAAGTTTCTATCACAGTTCTTAAAAGAGAACAAGTATTCAAAATTACTTCTCTCTTCCTCAAATCATCAACTCTCTACCCAGGCCTTTTTTTTCTCTGTAGCACTAAAGCAGGAACAGGATATCAAATAGAGACGTTGGATTAAAAAGATAATTGACAACACTTATTTTATAGATTATTGAAGGGGTTAAACTCAGTAATGTATTTGAATTTTGCAAAAATTTTACTTAATCTTTACATGTTGTTTTTCAACTTGCATTTTTTACTCACCAACACATCATGAATAATTTTCTATTTCACTAAATGTCAGACCACTTGGTGCATGTTATTCTATTTCTATTTCATGATCATTCTGTAATTTATTTAACTACTCTCCTCTTCAAGGACATGCTGCCTCTCTATTTGCCAGTATATACAACGCCATGATGGACATCTTTGTACATGCGTCTTCACACTTGTATATATATCTTTGTTCATGTTCATCTTCAGGTTTGATGAAAATTAATAAAAGGCCATCCAGGAAATTCACTGGGCTCCATATTTTGATCATTCTCAATATATTTTGCTTCACATACTTTGGTGTTCAGTTATTCTCCTGTCGTAGACCTTTGCTTCCTTCTCCAGACATAGCACACATTATTCTCTTCCCCAGCACTTACTTCTGCAGATAACCTTGACACTTATCTTGCTGAGAAGAAACCCTGTCGTATTCTGCAAAGCCACTTATTCAACTTGCAAACTTTCTTTTAATTAAACACCCTGAATTGGGAGAATCAGGTTGCTGCATTAGATTTCAAGTGCTAATAAAATTCAAATTAAATGCCAAGCTCTAGGCCAGAAGTAAAAGGCCATGAACGTAAGAAATGGTGCCAATTCTTCCTTCCAATCAATGGAAAAGGTGTTTTTCTTCACTTGGCTGCCTGTCTCGTTTTTTGGTTCCAACCTCCACATACACACATGTTTTTTTCCCTAACTGTGCCTATTTTTCTACCCCTGCGTATGTGTCACACAAAATAACATAAAAAGCTCTTTAACCAGCAAATGCAGATGTATGTAGCTGGTTAATAGCTGAAGAATGGAATGAAACTACAAATTATGGGCTTTGAGAATATTAAGGGGAAATTGTCCTCCATCCTCACCCTTCTGTACATACAGTTCTTTATGATCCTCTCAAAGATCTCTTTCCTCCTCCATTGGATTCCCAAAGTACCACCTGGATTAATTGAGTATTTAATTATACACTCTTTGCCAAATGTTTCTAGGATGTGAATCTTGTTTCCCCCAACAAAATTCTAAGTTTCCAAAGGCAGGAATTTTGACTTCTCTTTTTTTCTGCCTTGCCTCCTACTCTTTTTAAAAAAAGTAAGCAGTAGAACTTCTATAAACACTTATTAATAGTTTGCTGGAATAGTGGAGAGGTAAAGAGGAAGAAGTTGACCTAAATTCTATCCTCAGATTAATTAAAATCTAACAGGGGATTCAAGATATAAACATATACAAGTTTAAAGACCATTCCCCACAGCAGAGACAAGTAATCATATCATCTAAATCTAGTTATAGAATGAAGAAGGCTGAATTATCTGACTTCCTGAATCACAGTACTCTTTCCTCTGATCTCTTTTAATTTATATAGTGTATGTTCCTTTTCAAACTTTCAAAGCTTTCCATCAGCACACATTATGGGTCAGGAAAGAATTAAAGACTTCAAAAGTCATGAACAAGCTTTTCTGCTGGGATAGTTGAAGTTCAATATGCGCTGTGACTTTTGCTTTTTAGGCGTGCCTATTTTTTCTCATTTACAGCTCTCATTTGTCCATTCATTTATTCAATGCAGTTACTGTCCACCTGAGAACCTGCTATGCTCCAGGCACTGTGCTAAGCACTGAGGATACCGCAATAAGTAAGGCAGACAAAGACCCTTTTTTCACGGAGCTTACTGCATCTGAATGGTGAATGATAAATAGGAAACACAAACATAGAAAAAAGGATCTTCCTCTCCACCCTTCACCTTCACCAAGGAAAGTAATGCTCTCTCAGCAGTACTTTGTTCAGAGAATCTTTCCAAAATCTTAGCGCCAAACAACTCTGTGTTGCTGGAAGATTGCAAGAGCATTAACCCCTTACGTCCTAAACTGGTACTAATAGTGTCCCCCTACCGCCACCCCCAAGACTGTACCTTCTGTTTTGCCTTCTCAATTGGTTCTGCTTGCTCTTCTTCCTCCCACAGACCTCAAGGGAAAGAGTAGGGCCTTTACCTTCTTCTCACTCAGCATTGCTGCTTCCAAACCAATTTTTATTAATCTCCCTTAGAATGTTTCCTTTGCTGCATACCGTTCAACCAGCTCCTTCTCCTCCCTCCTTCCTCATTGAATTAGCCTCTGCCCTCCCTCCACCCTCACTGAGGATTTGGGCATCTAGTGCTTGGAAACCCCTCTAGTCCTGGTCTTGCCTTGGTCCTGAGTGCTTTTGGTGTTTTGACAAAAACGTGTCTTCAACTCCAGCTTAAAAATGCTTTGAGGGGCTTTTGCCACCTGTCTGCTGCAGCCACCCACATCTGCTAACATTTTGGATCTGGTCATCACCTAGAAATGTTCCACTTCTGAAATCTCAGCTTTAATGTCTTACCTTCTGACAACAACCCCCTTCCCTTTCTGCCCATTCTTTTATGTTTGAACAAGAACTTTGACCGAAAGTACTGAAAGGCCAATTCTGTGACCCAATCAAGACCTTCAGTCGCCAAATTACTTCAGTTCCTCACTTGGTTTTACTTTCTGCTATCCCCAGCAAGACTTCATGGCTCATTTCATTATTTCCTCTCCTTTGCCCTTAAAGCTCCCTGTCACCTATTCTGAGACGAAGTCTTGGCTTATACAATCAGTTAGTTTCTCTACTTATCCCCAAACTGCTGAGGAAAATCATACAACCACACAGATTGGAGACAGTACAAATTCATCCTCTCCCCAAATCCATCACCTATCTATCTATCTATCTATCATTTATCTTTTATCTACTCATTGCTTTACACTAACCCCTTTCTCTGAAATCCACTCTTTCCTTTTTTCTTAAAGTCAAATTTCGAGACAAATTGTCCACACTTACTGGAAACAAATAAGTGGAAATAGTTACTCTATCTTCCATTTGATCTCCACATCTCTAGTCTATTTTCAGCTCCTATCACTTCATGCATCTGCTTCTCCAAAGGTCATTCATGATCCCATTATTCCAAAACCAATCTGTCATCATCTTTCTTGATACTGCTGTAACATTTGAACACTCCACTCCCCCCCAAAAATCTGGCTTACTTGATGTCACTCATCCATTCCTTCTCCCATCTCTGACTGCTCCATCTCAACTTCTCCTTAGGGGTCTTCTTCCTGCTCTTCCTTTGGTTATTCTCCCAACATAGGTATTTCCCAAGTTCTCTCTTCAGTCTGCTGCTCTACTCTCTTTATACAGAATCCCTCCTTAAAATGCAAAGGCCCAACTCCTCTTTACATGATCATGTTACCAAGTCTTATCTCCAACTAAAAACTCTCCAGTGCTTCAGTCCCATCTGCCTGCCTGGCATCTCCACTGAGAAATATTATAGACATCTCAAGCTCCATCCAAAACTGAATCTACTTTATTTTCCTTTAAATATGCTCTCTACAAATCTCTGCCTGATGCACGTTAGTGGTTAAAATAAGTTTTGAATGAGTAGAGAGGACAATGAACTGGGAATCACTGAGCAATTTACCCAATGTTACAGTTCCTGATTTTATACCGATCTCTCAACAGAGATCTTCATTTGATGAGCTTAGAATAATTTATAGTCATTCATTATCCTTCTTTAATAGCTTTTTCAACAGCTTTGTTGAGAATATTGCCTCTGACATAGTCTTTATGAGACTGGAGCCCAAGACTGTGAAGTTTTCCACAAGTGGGTACAGTAAGTCAGGAGTGAAGCAGGCAACATAGCAGTTCTGTGGATTCCTGTGTCAGGCAGGGCATGATGGATTGTTCTCACAGCCTGCCAGCACTCAGAACCTTGCTTCTGGAACTCACCTGTAAGATTTATTTGGATGATCTTTAGCAAGTGATGGAATCCTTGGATGTACCCCATTAGTTTGTTTAGTCTGTCAGCATTATTCTGATTGTTATTGCCATCATCACAGGCTACAAGATGCAAAATAGGTGAAGCAGCTAATAAGTCAAGAAAACTCTGATTAAGTTTCATGAGAACTCAATGAGCATTGTACAGGTTAATTGAATTTTTATAGATTAATTCTCCTTTCTGGATTCTAAGAGGTTGTTCTGTTTCTGAGCCCACTGCCAAACCAGTGATGGGAGAAATTAGAAATCCCAAACTAAATAAATTGTCCCTGCTTTTCATCTTGAGGATCGTAATGTACAAGGCAGCAAATACAAGATGAGTAAGGAAGAAATAATAAGTGAATTCTAGGGTTATGTAGACATATCAATAGCAAAACAAGGTAAACTTCTGACCTAATAATAATCAAACAAATCAAGGACTTATTAGTTCTAAAACTTGAGAAAGTTTTCCAAAATTAAAGCAAAATTCCAAGCGGTTTGTATTTTCCACATCCCCAATATGTACCTTCCAGGGCAGCCCTAGAGAACTAAGTCACACCGGGGTAGAGCTGAGGCTACTCTGCTCTAATGACCTCCCACAAATTCGGAAGCAGATGTGGGGTAAAATATACATTTTTTTAAGTTAATAAACTTTTGTTTTAAGGGAAGGTTTAGGCTTACAGAAAAGTTGAGCAGGAAGTATGGAGAGGTTCAATACACCTCGTCACTCCCTGCACCTCCATACATCACACACACATAGTTTTCACTACTGTTAACACCTTGCATTAGTGTGGCACATTTATTAAATTTATAAGCCAATATTGATAGGCTATTATTAACTAAATCCAATAGTTTATATTAGGGTTCATTCCATGTTGTATGTTCTATGGATTTTGACAAATGTATAATCACATGTATCTACCATTACAGTATCATACAGAATAGTCTCACTGTCCTAGAATCCCCCTGTGTTCCACCTATTCACTACTTCCTGTCTCTCCCCCAACCCCTGGAAACCACTGATATTTTTACTGTATCCATGGTTTTGCCTTTTCCAGAATGTGATAGAGTTGAAATCATATAGTATGTAGCCTTTGCAGATTGGCTTCTTTCACTCAACTTAAGGTTCCTCCAAGAGTTTTCATGGCTTTATAGCACATTTCTTTTTGTTGCTGAACAATATTCCATTGTAAGGATGTAGAAATACATAGTTTTAACAATAGACCATAGAACCCTGCAGGAGCTAGGGAACTCCATCCAGAAAGTTGCATCCCTTTCTTCTTTCTCCAATGGGAAATGACCACGTAGAATTGGTTCATTGTAGGAAGACTGGTTTGCGTATGGCAACTGCATCTGGATATGATTGGGGAATTCTTTCTGTAATCTCTATCTTAGTTGACATGCCATCACAAACTCCTTCCAACCAATCATCCCAAACCTGAAGATTTTACTTCCTAAATTTTAAAAGTTTTATTAAATCCATGCCTTTTTTAAAATTCTCCTACATATAGCTAATTCAGTCCCTTATTATTTCTCCATAAATTATTCTTCTGTCTGGTCTCTCTGTTTTCAGCCACATTTTCCTCCAATCTATATTTTTCATTGTTTCTAGAGAGATTTTTCTGCTATAGAAATCTTATGTCACTCCTCTGCTAAAATCATTTGATGACTCCTCACTCCCTTTGCATGAAGTCCAAGTCTTTCATCATCTGGCTCTTCTTGCCTCTCTAGATTCGTCGTTAGCTGCCTCCTGCCTCACACTTTGCCCTTTGACAACACCACTTCTTGTGCAACATTTTTCCTGGCCTCTATGACTGCTTTATGCTTCCTTCTTTCTAAAATGTCATTCTGTGGCCCCTGATTGACTTCACTTGACTTCAGTCTGAGCTGAAACATTACATGTTACAAGATGCCTTCCCTAAAATTACTTTCTTTTCTTCCTTTTCTGACTCAACTGTGTTGAGTTCCCAGTTCTGGATTGCAATAAACCTTGTGTATATCTCTAGTTTTGTACCTACCTTATTTTGGTTATAAGATTGCCTATTTCCATATCTGCCTTCTACACTAGATTGTAAGATTCATGAGGAAAGAGATTCATTCACCATTAAATCCACCACCACTGGCATAGAGATCGGTACATAATTCAGTTTCTAGATGATATTTAAATGAATGAAAGAGTACATGTCCGAGGTCAAGCTGACTCCTGACTGTTCACTGAGTAGAGCTCTTCTGCTTGAAGTCTCTGCCTTTCTCAGTGGGGACAGCATGCTGGAAAATGATTACAGTTGGACCAAGCCACAGTCCTTGGCAGGAGGATCTGTAATGGACTACAGAACCCCTGATAAGGATTGGATGCTATGTGTTCCTATTTTCCCTCCTAATGTCTCCATTGCAACATGTAGAGATTATTTTTTATCTGTTCTTAGCTTAGCATAGACAACGTTTTCCCACTGCTCACTTCTCATCTCCCCAGTTCCCACTTGAGTACATTCGGAATATAATGCCTGTGAAGCTGTCCCAACAGGAGACAACTTGAATCTTCCCTCAATTGGCTCCTTTGGGAGGCAGAGAAGTGAGATCTGGACTTTCTTATTAAATAAGAAGCTTTGCCTTGAACAGGGAATTTATTTGAAGACTCAGTGAGAGCAAACTCTAACCCACATCTGAGAGAGTTATCATGACAATACCTACCTCTCATATTTCCCATTCCTCTCTGCTCTCCATCTCTGGCTCAGGTTCCTCCTATTCATTTTCTCACGGGCAATGCTGGGCAACAGCATCTCCCTTTTCTCTGGGAGAGGTTGTTTACTCTTCTCAGTGTTTAAGGTCAAACCAGACTGGCTCTGTTCACTCATGAAACAAAACATTAGACTCCTCTTTCCCCTCTGTCACTTGACTGAAGAGTATCTGCAAGGAATGTGGGAGAGGCAAAGGACAGTTCTGATGTGTTTACCTCATTTCTTTAGGGCTTTCTTTAGAGAGTTTGGGCCATCTTTTTCTTGTCAGGAAATATTATCTGTCTTCTCAAAGAAGGTTGAGGTATCTTGATGAGAGGGCTGTCTAAAAAACCTTCTAACAAATGTGCCTGTGTAATTCCTGAAGACAAGAGGACTGTTTTGTTTTGGTTTTTTGAGATAGCACCCTTTCAAGACATATGCAAATTAGATCCACATTTTCTGGTTGCTGAGAAAAGAAGGGAACTAATATTAATTGAGTATCTATTCATTACCAGGCATAAAGCTCAGTGATTTGCATAAATAGCTACCATTTCAATTTTCACAACAACCATAATAATAATTTTGCCCGCATTTATTGAGCTGTAATTATGTGTCAGGTCCTCTGTTAACAGGTTTACTTAAGCTATCTAGTTTCAGCCTCCCAACCACATATAATATAGGTACTTTTAAATTATTCTTACTTTGCAGAGAAGAATAGAATATAAAGAGAAGTTAATCAACTTGTCCAGGAAAACATAATTGGTAAAGCAGGTCTGAGAATGGACTTCAGGACCAAATGAATCTGTGCCCAAAATCATAGATGCTATGCTCTACTCTTTTTGACCATTCAAGATAGGAAGTACTAATACTGTTATTCCCATTTTATAGCCCCATGACACAGTTTTAAAATAAAGGGAAAACCAGATTCGAAAATCATCCTCAACTCAAGCTCTTCGACCCACATCATGATGTCATAGAGACTAGAGGTCCTAATCCAGGATTGGGTCTTGATGGCATAGAACTTTGTGGATGAGACATAGAGTAGGTAACCATCCACGATGTTGTCACATGGACATCCTGAAACAATCTCTTCAGTTTCTCCCACTCCGCAGGTTGCTTCATTTATCACAGTAGATGGTAGTCCAGAGAAGGAATGGGAAAATTGGCAAAGCTATCCCAGAACAGTATCTGGATCCTCTAAATTTGGTTGAATCACAGGGGGAAAAGAGTGAATTTCAATGCAATTTCCACTGTGATGTTTTCACTTACTTTAAGGGATTAAATTTCCAAGATTTGCCTGGGTGAGACAGGGTACTGCTTCCTGGGGAAATCGTCTGGAATACAAGTAGGCTATCCTAGCTGGCTGAATATGCCTTGATTGTAGACTCATAAACTGAAGGATTAAACACATCCTATAGAGAAAAGTAGAAGATCTTCTCTCAAAATAGTTGCTTTTCAATAGATAGCACTATTATAAGAACTAAAAAAATATCCGTTTTAAGAAGTTAATAAATTTCTGTTGTGGTTTTAAACATCAACGATTGAGCAAAACCAAATTACAAACCAACTGTAAGTTAACCAGAGTCAGAAGTTGTCAGAGTTTTAGGTCACAGGGAAGGTATGTAAACAAGACAGATACAGACTCTTTTTAAGGTGGCACCTAAGCTCATAAGTGGTCTGGGCAGTAAGGCACTCAAAAATGAGTTGCGGACTGAGTGATGGGTTTTGTTGAACACTAACTTGTCTTATCTGATATCTATATGAATCAACTGTTGAGTAAAACCCTCAATGAGACCTCCAGCTTGGCAGAGAAGTCCAAAACATCTTGAGTATGACAGACCATGCTGACAAGGAAAGACCACAGAAGGGTTTTGTACTAAATCTGTGAGAGTTGGGCACACTGGTAACCAGGGGGCCTCCGTGTGGGCAAGTACAAAACAGCTCACTTAAGGTTACTTTTCAGAAGGATTACGGGAAGAAAATGTGAAACCATTTTAGAACAAAAACTGAAGTGCATTTAACTGAAAAAATTAACACATTCTTACGTGACACAAAAAATATATCTACACATGTATGTATGCATATATGTAAATTCAGGTGCACCGATGTGAATTTCCCCCAATCCTAAATTTTTATAACTCCGTCTTAATTGCTCTGTACATATTCTCTCTTCTATGTGGTTTTTTTTTTTTTTTTGGAGGAAGATTAGCCCTGAGCTAACATCTGCTGCCAATCCTCTTCTTTTTTCTGAGAAAGACTGGCCCTGAGCTGATATCCATGCCCATCATCCTCTACTTCATATGTGGGACGCCTGCCACAGCATGGCTTGACAAGCAGGGCAAAAGTCCGCACCCAAGATCCGAACCAGATCCAAACCGGTGAACCCCGGGCCACCAAAGCAGAACATGTGCACTTAACCACTGCACCACCGGCCGGCCCCTCTTCTATGTTTTATTATATTCTTCCTTTTTCGTTTCCTCAATCTTATCCTCATAGGTACTCATTGTTAAGTAAGTAATTTGTATTATTGGTATTGTTCAATACAATTAATTGCACTTCTAAGCTTCCAACATGACACTTTTTCTGAGATGTATCCATGTTGATATCTATCTATCAAGCTATCTATATAGACCAATCTATAGCTAGCCAGAAATCTAGAGCATTTCTTTTGGCTTATGGATAACACTTCATACTTCCCAGATAACACATTTTTGATGGACACTTAGATTGTCTCAAATTATTAGCTATTGCAAGCAAGGCTGTGACGAATATTCTTGCCCATTCAATCATATTTCTGTGTATCTGTGTGAGAAAGTATTTAGGTTCCATATCAGGTATCAAATATGTACATATTTAATTTTATTGAATACTTTCAAATCACTTCAGAATAGCTGTACTAGTTTACAATTCCTGTTTTCACCCTGTCACCAGAACATGGTTTTATCTGACTTTAATTTTTGCCAATCAGATAGTGTGTAAGGTGGTGTATCATTGTTGTTTCAATTTACATTTCTCTGGTAGCTAATGATTCTGGGCATCCCTTTACATGCATATTAGCAGTTTTTGGTTTTGCCTTTTGTATATGCATATTTTGCCAGTTTTCTATTGAGATTGCTATCTTTCTTTAGCTCATTTGCAGATATCCTATATATTAATGCTCTGTCAGCTATATATATTAATTAATATTAATCTTTTATTAGTTATATATATATACAAACATTTATTCTCCCACAATATAATTATTTGCAACCTAATTTTGACATAGTCAAATCTATAAAATGTTTCCTTTTATAGTTTTTGCTTTTGGTGTCTTATTTAAGAAAACTTTCCCTTTATCATTCTATATTTTCTTCAAATGGCTTACTAGTTTTACTCTTAATGTTTTCATTTGTAATCTGTCTAGAAATAATTTTTGTTTGCTGTTTGGAGAATAATCCAGTTTTACTTTTCTCCATATTGTAAACAAACTTCCCAACACAATTTATCAAACAATCCTCTCCCTACTACTTCATGTTGTCTGCTTTGTCAGATGGAAAGTTTCATGTATATGTGTATACTTCTGGACTTTCCATACTATTCTCTTGGTCTGTTTGTCTTTCTCTAACCCATTTCTACACTGTTTTAATTGCCTTGTCTTTGTAATATGTTGTACTATATCATGGGGTTGATTCCTTCTGAGAATTTTTCTTTATTCTTCTTCAACTTTTACTTTTTTCATGTGCATTTTATAAACAGATTGTCAAATTTCACCTCCCCACACCCTCAGATTTCAGCTGGAGTTGCATTATGTTTTGGGATTCATTTAGGGTAAATTGACATCTTCACAGTATCAAATCTTCATTTCCACAGATCTAGTGTAACTCTCCATTATTTCAGCTTTTTCTATGTCCTTTAATGACATTTTATAATTTTATCCATAAAATTTGCAGATTTTTATTGGTTGATTCCTGTATGCTCTACAATTTTAATTGTTGAAAATGCTATCTTCTTTATCAATTTCATTTTCTAATCAGTAACTGTCAGTATAAAAAATATTATTGATTTGTGTATGTTGGTCTTTCATCTAACAAATATAATAGTTTGTTGATTCTCTTGAGATTTCTATATGAAGGATTATAATATACATAAATCAGAACAGTTTTCTCTCTTCCTTTCAAATACTACTTGTCACTTTTTGGGGACCACACCGTATTGGTCAGAACTTTCAATGTTATGCTAAAAAGCAATGGTGATAAAATAACTGCCTTCTTTCTAGCCTTAAGGAAAAGCCTCTAAGATTGCTTAGTGATGTTGCTATAGGTTTTTGAAAATAGCCTTTATTAGTTAGAAAGTTCACTTCTAAGTTTTTCAAGGAGATTTTATTTTTAAGTGACAAATAAGTGCTGAATTGTATCATATGCTTTTTCTACACGTTTTTAAACCATCCTTGCACTTCTGCCATAAATGCTACTATGTATTCACAGGCTGCTAAGGAAATATTGCCCTTGCCCATGCAGTTAGTGGATTTTGTTGTCCATGTGAGAAATAAGAGGAAGAGAATAATTTAAAGAAGTTTGGATAATGTAATTGATTTTTATAAGAGAATGAACTTCTTTTTTCCTCTAAAGACATAAATCAATACAGAAAGTGAGGAATTGAGATAGTCAAAGCCAGCGTAGCTTGGGTTCAAAGGAGAGCCTGAAGGAGATTAGAGAAAGAGGAAGAGAGACTGGGGCAGCTATACTATGATGAAAGAGACTTCGAGAAGAATATTTTTAAGAAGATTGGTTGACTGTTACAGATGTCTTTTTCTGAATACTGCAAAATATTAGTTGTTCATCATTTCCTTCTGGTTCTTAGACTTGTGTATTTCTTTAGAGGGCCATCTATGCTGAGACTGGGCCACAAGGTGGCTCAGCTTTAGGTAACTCACTTTTCAGCTTGGAAATTCTCAGTTTTCATACCTGTGAAATTTAGGGAAAAAGCAGGCAGAGGAATTATAGCTTGGATATGTAGATTAACTGAAAAATACCATAACGGGGGGTTGTAGTCATCAACTGCTTATGTATGACTTAGTCCAAGTTACTTAATTGTGGCTGTAAAATGAAGTGGTTCATTTAGACGACTTGTAAGGACTCTTTTGGTGCTGATGTTCCATAATCATTTCTCACTAGTAGTCAGAAGGTGAAATAGTGATGCCAGATGCAGACTTGTTGCGCTCTAAAGACAGAGTCCATCCCAGCTGGCTCTTGGTAGGTAAGAGGTCAGTACCCTCCTCCCACATTCCTAATCTCCATTTCAGAGTCAATCCCTGTTCCTGTCTTCTAGATCTCGGTGCTCTCATGCTATCCTACAACAGCTACAAACTCCCACTCAGTCCCCAACCCAAGTCTGCCCACCTAGACTCTCAGTGTAGTCATCACATCACCCATCCTTCTGCAAACCTGGTCTATTAGCTGTCTCATTTGCAGAAGCAAACTTCAGCCCCTCAGCATGTGGAATGAATCTGCTAAGTCTTTTCTCAAGGAAGTATTTACACTTGTAATATGTTCATGCATTATCTCCCAAGGGCAGTGTTATTTTAACCAGACCTAAGGTTTTAACTAAAATGTAAAACTTCAGTCAACAGAAAGAGATACTAGTAGCAATATGTACTTGGCCAGCCACCTTTCTGGAGAATTTCCAAATGATATCACAGAGTCAATTCTTTTTTTACTTACTTATGAAGTGAACTGTGTAGACTTTCATTCTTATAGGAAATCTGCCTTCTGATCCTTCATAGAATATATGCTTTATTTTCTCCAACAGTAGGCAAGTGTAGACCGAGACAGCCACATTCGATTAAGTCTCATTCATTCATTCATTCATTCCTCGTTCATTTACCAAGGATTTATTGAGTTCTTTGTGCATCAGAAATTATGCTGGGTATCTATTAGGAGTTAGACTGTGTTTAAATTACAAATCAAGCAACAGTTAAGGTAGGGAAATTATTCCTTAACCAAGTTTGAAAGGTCCAGATTTGATCAGTCCAGGGTGAAAGCTGAAATCCAAAGATTGTAGATAAAGCTTTGGGCAAAGCAGATATTCCACACCCAGCTTAAATCTCACTCTTGATCTTCACTCACAATGCAGAATGTTTGGCTGGATGTTTGTCACAATTCTAACATCCCTGCAAAGATGAGATGCATGAATCATGTAGCAATATCATCAAAGAGGTAAGAAAACAAAGGTATGTTTTCTCCTGGTGATTTCTCCTGATTTCCTAGGTTAAATCGAATCACTCTCATTTCTTCATCCTCCTTTGCAAGAATTGAGTTCTTTCTTTCTTTTCTTTTCAAAACCTAGCTCTCTACTTATCACCTCATGTACAACTAGCATTAAACGTTTTCTCTTTGTAATTAGTGTTTGTGCACAGAGCAATTAATTAGCTTACAGCATTAGCCGTATTTTTACCTCACTCAAGAAACTAAAAGACCAAAATGCTGGTGTCTAGAGAAAAAACTACTTCAACAACTTAGATTAATTTTTTATAAAACATCCTCAAACACTTCAACAGACACAATACTTTCTGCTCTCACCTTCTTTATATGTTATGTAGTTGGGGGCAGGGACTGGACAGTCTCCATATGTATGTGTAATTGCTTCTGAGCAAATTGGGATAATAATTTGGACTGACCTCTCCAGTCTATGGTTTCATAACTTTCTATAAACCCATGAATCTAGTCATATATCACCATTAGAGTATGATGTGTATACAAAATATGGAGCATTTGCTAGCAGATGCAACATTAATAGCTGACTAATGGAATATTTACGATGTGTCAAGAAACTATGCTAAACACTTTACATGTATTATTTTACTGTATCCCCATAATAGTCCTATAAGGCAGGTACTAGTAGGACCCCTTTTAGGTAGTTGTGAAAATGAGGAGCTGAGAGGCAAGTAATTTAACTAGTAAGACCCTTAACTAGAAGTGACAGAGCTGAAATTCAAAATCAGGAATCTGACTCCAAAGTTTATGCTCTTAACAAACTCTCCTCACTAACTCCCAACACATTGCCACACAGGCCTGCAATACCACATTAGCCAACGTGGTAACAAGAGCTCGGCTCAAGGAAGCAGAGAACAAGGTCAATGGAATCTAACAGAGACATGCGGGTCAATTTTCATGGGTCAAGAGGAAAAGGGACAGCATTGCTTTGAGGCCTATCTCTAAGGCCCAGCATGGGTGGGTCCCTGAGCTGAGCAGTACAAAACTTGCCCGGGAGAAATGAGAGAAAGTACATGAAGAGTAATTGGACAAGTCCTGGAGAGGAACTCTCCTCGCATGACCACTTGGAGACGGGAAAGACCCTGTGTGAGACCCAAATGTAGCACTTGCCCAGTGCCTTTCTCAGATGATAATTGATAGGTCCTGGTAGTGTGTGACAACCAGGAGTTCTTCAGTGACCTCTTTTTGCCGAGGAATGGGGCATCATTCTGTTCTGTTAGCGAGGTGCAGCCATCATTCTCCCTATCCTAAGGTCTTCCTTTCTTCTTCAAGTCTTTCCTGGATTCTGTCACTCCTGTCTCATACTCAGTATGACCAGATTGCCTCAAACTTTAACCACCAGTCTTTCATACCTAAAGAGTCTCAGATTTGCCACTTTCTTCACTACTCTAACAACACTCGAGAAGTGAGAACCAGAACACCTGTAGATGTCTCATAGAAATGATACCTAGGAACTTTAGCCACATAAACAGTGCTCTTGACATAGAAGTTCTATAGAACTCATCCTAGAAGATGTTGGACCCAGAGATAATTTAGGTCAGTGGTATCTGGAGGCTATCCTAAACAACCTCTTAAGCAGAATATGCATGGGCTTGGTTGTACACAATTTTGAGTGGCAACTAAAAGAATTCTCTGGTGTGAAGGGTGTGATGCAATGCAGAACTGTATCAAAGATTCAGTAGTAACAAGACCCAGAGAAGTGAGAACCAGTGGATAGCTCCAGGTGAAGGATAATTTTAGTGGCCCTTTCTCTCAGGTACATGGTCCAAAATCCTACTTTGGTCTACATCTTCTACTGTTCCAGAGATAGCAATTTCTCCCAAGGGCTCCATTTTAATTCAGCATTAGCAATTCATCTTGCATGTTTCTTTACTGGGGGATGGATGCTTATACCACGTCCTATGAATGGAATCCAAATCCTCTCTTGAGAAAGGATCTACTATGTATCCCCCAGACACTTCAGTTACTTGCTAGTACCCAAGAACATGAACACAAATAGGATGGATCACTTCACTCAGTTACTGTTCTCAGAACCCTCTCCCTCAAGTATTCTCTCTCCCTCTTGCTCTCTCTCTTCCTCTCCCTCTCTTTTTCTTCCAAACTTCTAGGGAAATTATGATTTTCATAAGGTAAATTGGCCCTACTATTCTTATAATCTCCTATTTATTTCTTGACTCATTTGACTTTTTAAAAGGTTTAATAGCTTTATTGAGAGATAATTCACACACCATACAATTCACCCATTTAAAGTCTATAATTCAATGGTTTTAGTATAGTCATAGAGTTATGTAACCATCAGCACTATCAATATTAGAACATTTTCATCACTCTAAAATGGAAGCCTGTGCCTATTAGCAGTCGCTCCCTATTTCCCCTCAACCTAACCAGTTGTAAACAACCATTAGTCTACTTTGTGTCTCTATGCATTTGCCTATTTTTGACATTTTATATGAGTGGAATCTTACAATATTTGGTCTTTTGAAACTGACTTTTTTCACTTAGCATAATGTTTCCAAGATTCATCCATGTTATAACCTGTATCATTCATCCATTTCTGTGGCCTAATAATATTCCATTGTATGGATATACCACATTTTGTTTATTCATCATTTGATGAATGTTTGGGTTCTTTCCACTTTTTGACTATTATGAAGAATGCTGCTAGGAATATTCATGTACAAGTGTTTGTATGGACATATGTTTGTATCTTTCTTGAGCATACACCTGGGAGTAGAATTTCTGGGTCATATGGTAATTCCGTGTTTAACTTTTTGAAGAACTGCCAAACTGTTTTCTAAAGTGGCTTCACCATTTTACATTCCCACCGGCAATTAATGAGGATTCCAATTTCTCCACATCTTCACCAATGCATGTCATTATTTATCTTTTTGACTATAGCATATCTTTTCCATTTCTTGATATTCTTTCAAACACAAAAGATTTTAATTTTAATGAAGTTCAATTTACCTTTGTTTTGTTTTGTCACATGAGCTTTTGAAGTTGTATCTAAGAAAATTACGCCTAATCCAAAGTCACAAAAATTTACACTCAAGTTTTCTTTTAAGATATTTATGATTTTAACATTGACATATAGGTCTATCTATGATCTGTTTCAAGTTAACTTAGTGTTTGGTGTAAGGAAAGGGTATAATTCATTCCCTTTTATTTGGATATCCAGTATCTCAGCAACATTTATTGAAAAGACAATTCTTCTTCCAGTGAATTGTTTTGGCACTCTTGCCAAAAATAAATTGACCATAAATGTAATAGTTTATTTCTTAGGTCCCATTTCTATTCCAATGATCTATATGTCTAGCCTTATGCCAGTGCCACACAAACTTTGCAGTAAATTTTGAAACCAGGAAGGGCAAGTGCTTTAGCTTTGTTCTTTTTCAAGACTTTTAGCTATCTGATACCTTGCATTTCCATATGAATTTAAGCGTCCGCTTGTTGATTTCTGCTCAAATGGAAGCTGGGGTTATGTTAAATCTGTAAATCAGTTTGAATAGAATTGCCATCTTAGCAATATTAAGACTCTGACCATGAAGAGTCTGCCAATCCACAATCCAGGTGATCTGTCCATTTATTTAGGTCTTTAATTTCTTTCAACAATGTTTTATAGTTTCCAAAGTACAAGTTTTGCACTTCTTTTGTTAAATTTATTCCAAGACATTTTATTATTTTTAATGCTATTGTAAGTGGAATTGCTTTCTTAATTTCATTTTGGATTGTTCATTGCTAGTGTATAGAAATATGACTGATGATTATATACTGAGCTTGTAGCTTACAAATTTGCTGAATTTGTTTATTAACTCTAATAGTTTTCTTGTACATTTCTTAGGATTTTCTATGGACATGTCATCTTCATGACGTCATTTTCTATAGATCATGTCATGTTCAAATAGAGAGAGTTTGACATTTTTTTCACATCCAAATGCCTTTGTTTCTTTTCTTTTTCTTTTTTTTCCTAATTACTTCAGCTAGAACCTCCAGTACAATGTTGAATACAAATAGCAGGAACAGGTATTTGTGTCTTGCTTCTGATCTTCAGGGGAGAATATCCAGTCTTTGACCCTAAAGTATTATGTTAAATATCGGGTTTCCATAGATGCCCTTTATCAAGTTGAGGAAATTCTATTACTTGTTTATTGACTGTTTTTGTCATGAAAGGGTATTGGATCTGTCAAATGCTTTTCTGAAAATATTTAAGTGATAATGTAGTTATTGTCCTTTATTCAATTAACGTTTGATTAATATGGTATAATACATTAAGTGGTTTTTCTCAGGTTGAAACAATCTTGCATTCCTGGGATAAATCTCACTTGGTCACAGTGTATAACTCTTTTTATATGCTGCTGGATTCAGTTTGCTAGTAATTTTTTGAGGATCTTTGCATCTGCATTCAGAAGACATATTGGTCTGTAGTTTTGCAGACCAATTGTCTTGTAATTTCTTCATTTGGTGTTGGTACAAGGGTAATACTGCCCTCATGGATTGATTTAGGTTATTTGACTTTTTTGCATAGACTCTTCATCTAAGAATGTAAGAACTTATGGTCAGAGTCTACCCCAAACCCTTCGAAACCATTAATTCAATAAAGCCGTGATGAACTGAATTGATTTGGCCCTTTCCTTTATAGGTTTCTACAAAATCCTGAGAAAATGGCTTATTTTCCCACTCTCAAATTCTACTTGGCTTCTCATACTAAAGTTTATGAAACTCTGAATCTCTCTGATTTCATAAGTTTGGCTGGAAATAAAGCAAGTTGATCATTTGTTTTACCTTGATTCAAATTCTAACCTTCCTGGAAACTAAGCAAGATTTGTGAAAAGCCTTAAAATTTGCCATATATTTTGAGCTTTTTTTTGTGATTTTATCATAATGTACTAATGCCATAGGTATTCAAAAATGAATGAAAAAACTTTAGAATAAACAAATGTTAATCAATATAAATTTGTTAATATTTTTAAACATCCACATAATGAATGGAAAATGACAGTGTTATAAAGGATATTATAGTAAAATATATATATTTATTTACTCAAAAATATTTATTGAACACCTATTCAACTTATTCCAAAGACAAATAAAAGATAAATGTTAGGTTAAGCCTATTTGTCCATATTAGTAACATGAGATAATTTTTATGATTGGTTCTTGTAAAAAAAAGTCTACCAAACATATGTAGTCTAATCTCGTTGATTTTAAAATGTACGTATAGAAAGGATATACACACACACATGCACATACATTTATATAATGTATATACAACACATGCACATATATTACAATATCCAGATGCTGGATTTAGAGGTGATTGTTTATTTTCTTCAGCATTGTTCTTCCTGGAGCTATCATTCAAATGCAATCCAGTCAATCAGATGGAAACAGTAGAATTATGGATAGGGGAAAGAAAGAAGAAAGATTTTTTAAGAATTCGTCTCTTTTTTGTTATTCAGGTAAGATTGGTTTATAACCTCATATAAATTTCAGCTGTACATCACTATATTTTTATTTCTGTGTAGACTACACCATGTTCATGACCCAAAGACTAATTACCATCTACCACCCTACATATGTGCCCTGCCACCTCTTTCACCCCTCCCTGCTCCTTTTTCCCCTCTGGTAACCACCAATCTAATCTCTGTATCTACATGTTTGTTTGTTGTTACTGTTACCCTCTACTTAAGAGTGAGATCATACAGTATTTTTACTTTCTCTCTCTGACTTATTTCACTTAGCATAATACCCTCAAAGTCCATCCATGTTGTCACAAATGGCAAGATTTCATCTTTTTTCATAGTCGAGTAGTATTCCATTGTGTATAGATACCACATCTGTATCCATGCATCCTTTCATGGGCACTTAGATTGTTTCCAAGTCTTTATTATTGTGAGTAATGCTGCAATGAAGATAGGGGTGCATATTTCTTAACCCATTTGTGTTTTCATGTTCTTTGGATAAATTCCCTTCAGTGGGATAACTGGATCATATGGTAGTTCTATTCTCAATTTTTTGAGGAATCTCCATACTGTTTTCCATAGTGGTTGCACCAGTTAACATTCTAACCAGCAGTGTATGAGAGTTCTGTTTTCTCCACACCCTCTCCAACACTTGCTATTGCTTGTCTTGTTAGTTATAGCCATTCTGACAGGTAGGGGGGTGATATGTCTTTGTGGTTTTGATTTGCATTTCCCTAATAATTAGTGATGTTGAAGATCTTTTCACGTGCTTGTTGGCTTCTGTATGTCTTCTTTGGAAAAAAGTCTGTTCAGATCTTTTGCCCATTTTTTAATTGGATTGTTTGGGATTATTTTTGTTTTTGACATGCATGAGTTCTTCATATATTTGCATAATAACTCCTTATCACATGTATGGTTTGCAAATATCTTCTCCTGATTGTTAGGTTATCTTTTCATTTTGTTTATGATTTCTTATGCTGTACAGAAGCCTTTTAGTTTGATGTAGTCTCATTTGTTTATTTTTTCTTTTGTGTACCTAACCTAGTCAAGCATGGTATTTGAAAATATACTGCTAAGACTGATGTCAAAGAGCATACAGTCTATGCTTTTTTGAGAAGTTTTATGGTTTCAGGTCTCACATTCAAGTTTTTAATCCATTTTCAGTTAATTTTTGTATATAGTGTAAGATAATCGTCTACTTTCATTATTTTGCATGTGGCTGTCCAGTGTTCCAAACACCACTTATTGAAGAAACTTTCCATTTTCCACTGTATTTTCTTGGGTCTCTTGCTGAAAATTAGCTGTCCGTAGACATGTGGGTTTATTTCTGAGCTCTTGATCCTGTTCCATTGATCTGTGTGTTCGTTTTTGTGTCAGTACCATCCCGTTTTGATTACTGTAGCTTTGTAGTATATTTTGTAATCAAGGAGTATGATATCTCCAGCTTTGTTCTTTTTTCTCAGGATTCCTTTGGCTATTCAGGCCCTTTTGTTGTTCCACATAAATTTGAGAATTCTTTGTTCTTTTTCTATGAAAAATGTCATTGGAACTTTGATAAGGATTCTACTGAATCTGTAGATTGCTTTAGGTAGTATGGACTTTTTAACTGTGTTAGTTCTTTCAGTCCAAGAGCATGGAATGTCTTTCCATTTCTTTGCATTGTCTTCAATTTCTTTCAACAATGTTTTGTAGTTTTCAGTGTACAGGTCTTTCACCTCTTTGGTTAAATTTATTCCTAGGCATTTTATTCTTTTTGTTACAATTGTAAATGGGATTGTATTCTTAATTTCTCTTTCTGCTACTTCATTGTTAGTGTATAGAAACAGAACAGATTTTGTATGTTGATTTTGTATCCTGCAACTTTACCATATTCATTTATTATTTCTAATAGTTATTTTGGTGGATTCTTTAGGGTTTGCTATATATAAAATCACGTCATCTACAATAGTGAGAGTTTTACTTCTTGACTTCCAATTTGGATCCCTTTTATTTCTTTTTCTTGCCTGATTGCTCTGGCTAGGACTTCTAATACCACGTTAAAGAAGAGCGGCAAAAGTGGGCATCCTTGTCTTGTTCCTGTGCTGAAAGAGATAGCTTTCAGTTTTTCTCCATTGAGCGTGATATTAGCTGTGGGTTTGTCATATATGGCCTTTGAGTTACTTTCCTTCTATACCTATTTTATTCATAGTTTTTGTCATAAATGGATTCTATATCTTGTCAAATGCTTTTCTGCATCTATTGAGATGATCGTGTGATTTTTCTTCTTTCTTTTGTTAATATAGTGCATCATGTTGATTGATTTGCAGATGTTGAACCATCCCTGCATCCCCAGAATGAAACCCACTTGATAATAGTGTTTGATAATTTTAATGTATTGTCATATTTGATCAGCTAGTATTTTGTTGAGGATTTTTGCATCAATGTTCATCAGTGATATTGGCCTGTAATTTTCCTTTTTTGTGTTGTCCTTGTCAGGTTTTGGTATCAGGCTCATGTTGGCCTCATAGAATGAGTTAGGAAGCCTCCCCTCCTCTTCAACTTTTTTGGAAGAGTTTGAGAAGGATAGGTATTCAGTCTTCTTTTACGTTTGGTAGAAGTCACCAGGGAAGCCATCTGGTCCTGGAATTTTATTTTATGGAAAGTTTTTAATTACTGTTTTGATTTCCTCACTGGTGATTAATCTATTCAAATTCTTTATTTGTTCTTGATTCAGTTTTGGAAGATTGTATGATTCTAAGAATTTATCCACTTCTAGATTATCCAATTTTTTAGCATATAGCTTTTCATAGTATTCTCTTATAATCTTTTCATTTCTGAGGTGTCCACTGTGATTTCTCCTCTTTCATTTCTGATTTTATTTATATGAGCCTTCTCTCTTTTTTTCTTGATGAGTCTAGATAATGGTTTGTCAATTCTGCTATCTTTTCAAAAAGCCAGCTATTAGTTTCATTGATTTTTCCTACTTTTTCTTTTTTAGTCTCTATTTTATTTATTTCTGCTCTGGTTTTTATTATTTCCTTCCTTCTACTGATTTGGGGCTCTGTTTGTTCTTTTTTTTTTCTCTTTCCTTTGGGTACACTGTTAGATTCTTTATTTGAAATTTTTCTTGTTTTTTGAGGTAGGCCTGTATCGCTATAAACTTCCTTCTTAGTACTACTGTTGCTTATAAGCAATATTGTTTAGTATTGCTATTGCTTAGTGTTCTTATTGCTTTTGCTGTAAAATAAAAATTTTAGTATGTTGTATTTTCATTTTATCTGTCTCAAGGCATTTTTTTAGTTCTCCTTTTATTTCTTTTTTGACCTGATAGTTGTTCCATAGCATTCTGATTAGTCTCCACATATTTTTGTCTTTTCCAGTTTTCTTCTTGTAGTTGATTTCTAGTTTGATACCATTGTGGTCAGAAAAGATGCTTGGTATTATTTCAACCTTCTTAAATTTATTGAGACTTGTTTTGGGGCCTAATATGTGATCTATCTTTGGGAATGTACCATGTGCATTCAAAAAGAATGTGTATTCTGTGCTTTTTGTATGGAATGTTCTGTATATATCTACTAAGTCCATTTTGTCTAATGTATCATTTAAGGCCAATGTTTCCTTACTGATCTTCTGTTTGGATGATCTATCCATTGATGTAAGTGGAGTATTAAAGTCCCCTACTATTATTGTGTTACATCTATTTCTCCTTTTATGTCTGTTAATAATTGCTTTATATAATAAGTGCTCCTATGTTGGATACATTGATATTTACAAGTGTTATATCCTCTTGTTGCATTGTTCCCTTTATCGTTATGTAGTGCCCTTCTTTGTCTCTTGTTACAGTTTTTGTTTTAAAATCTATTTTGCCTGCTATAAATCTTGCTACTCAAGCTTTCCTTTCATTGCCATTTGCATGGAGTATCATTTCCATCCCTTCACTTTCAGTTGGTGAATTTCTTTAAGTCTGAAATGTGTCTTCACTACTCAGCACATATATGGGTCTTGGTTTTTTTTAATCCAATAAGCCACCCTCTGTCTTTTGATTGGAGCATTTAATCCATTGACATTTAAAGTAATTATTGGTAAGTATGTACTTATTGCCATTTTGTTACTTTATTTGTGGGTGTTTTAGTAGTTCTTCTCTGTTCCTTTCTTCATCTCTTGCTGTCTTCCCTTGTGGTCTGATAGCTTTCTTTGGTCTTATGTTTAAGTTCCTTTCTCTTACTTTTTTGTTTATTTATTATAGGTTTCTGGCTTGTGATTACCATAAGGTTCATATATACTAACCTATGTAAATAACAATCTATATTAAGGCAGTGGTCTCTTGAGTTTGACCTCCTGCTAAAAGCTTAAAGTTCATCTTGAATATGAATTAACTTTTTCAGGGTGGCTATTACTCCCCCTTTTCAAAGTTTACCAGATTCCAGTTCAAGTTGAATTAAGAAGCATTGGTTGATCCTGTTGATCTCGAGACACTGGTCTCTGCTCGCTCATGAGGAAATATTGTGCCTTTATTATGAGCATTAAGGTTCTCACTATTGAGTAGAAGATATGTGCCATATAGAAGAGTATGAAGGCCTAAGGAATTCTCAAGAATAGGGTTCATCAAATTGAAGTCTGCAGGCCAAATCTGGCCTGCTGTTTTTGTAATTAAAAATTTATCTTATGGGCTGGCCCCGTGGCCGAGTGGTTAAGTTCACGCGCTCCGCTGCAGGCAGCCCAGTGTTTCATTGGTTCAAATCCTGGGTGCAGACATGGCACTGCTCATCAAGCCATGCTGAGGCAGCATCCCACATGCCACAATTATAAGGACCCACAACGAAGAATATACAACTATGTACCGGGGGACTTTGGGGAGAAAAAGGAAAAAAAAAATTTTTTTATTAAATTTATTGGAACAAAGGCAAGCTCATTCATTTTATTGTCTATACCTGATTTCCTGCTACAACAGAGTAGAATAGTCATGATAGAAACTATATGGCCTGCAAAGCCTAAAATATTTACCATTTAACACTTTACAGAACAATTTACCAATTCCTGGTCAAAGAACTCGACTACTTCTTTATATTCATCTGAAGGAATAAAGAAATTACTGGCTCCTCCATTTGGATTTCAAGCTTGATCCAGCAAGAGTACTAACAAGTACAAGTGATGGAATATGAGAACAATGCTAACATAAACTGAGCTAATGAAGTACAGAGTTACAGCCGTTTAGATATTAGGAAAGGTTTTTCTGGAGAAGGCAATTTCTGAGGCCAATACTGAAGACAAGGAAATGACATTGTTTAGTAAAGACAGGAATCCTTTTCCAACTAGAGAGAAAGACCTAAATAAAATTGTAGAAGTAGATTTTAACCAGCATACTACTCATTTCTTCTCTGGATCAAGAGAAAATTAAAGTGGAAAGTATTCACAGTCCATTGTGCATTTGCAGGGGAGTTCTGTTCCATGCAATCCTTCACAAATCTCCACTCCTTCCACCTGTTGCTCTCTTTCCTCCAGGACCTCAGTATCCTACTCATTCAGCTGGCAGAAGGGGAAAGAATACAATTACACACCTAACAATTGTGCATACTATGTCTACTCACATTCCACTGGCCACAACTCAAGGCTAAGGCCGCACCTGATTGCAAGGGAGCTAGAAAGTAAAGCCTGGTACTTTGCCATATCATCATTTCTCTTTACTTCTCTTTTCAATCTCATCCTGAAGGCATTAGGACTCAGGTTAAAGCCACATTTTTATCCTCTTTAAAATTTGATCTGATTATCCTTATCCACAGTGACTTCCTCTCCTCTTGTTTACTGTAAACGATGTTAGTATCTTATAAAAAACAATGACCGAAGCTTCCTTTAATTAATGGGATAAATCGCAGAAAAATGAGAATTATTTTTCATGTTTTAGACAAGCCCTTTGATATTTCTCTTAAGATAATAAACATAACACAATCCATTGAATTTTTCCCAAGAATTTTTGGGAAGGATGGAACACAAGAACCCCAAAACGGCTCTGCCTACAAAAGTAACATGGATTTGAAAGTTGTTCACTATATCTCATAAGACACAGGAGAAGAGAACCCTGGAAAAAGCAAGGGGAAGCAGACATGAGCTGAAGGAGAACAAGACAGGCCCACCCACCTGGGTAGGCCACGGGGCCATGAACAGCTTCAACTGGTGGGAATTCCATTTGTCAGAGAGTTTCTAGTATCCTCATTTTTTTCAGTAAATATTTACCACATAAACATTTTTATGAGTGGTATTTTTGGGAAATGAAGGAAGAAAAAGTTGCCTAGTATGGCACAAGTTAAGTCAGCCTCCGGAGCTGAGTTTCCAATCATGAGATGGCAAAAACTGGGAGGCAGACAGCTTCAGAAAACCCTGACACAAGAAAATGTAATCCTTCCTTCTGCCCCTCTCAGGAACCTTTGGAGAAGACATAGAAGAATTCTCCTAGTACTTACTTTTAGGCTTCAAGTGGTTTTACCTGAATCTTGAAAAAAAGGGCAGTCTCAGAAACTGGAGGACTTGGAACAAATGTTTCTCACTGTGATATGTGTTACTTTTTCTTGTAACACAACCTATGTACCAAATGATCTCTGGGCTTGTGAGGGATGTGTGTGGAGACTTGAAGTTTATTGCACCTCTAACTAAGTCATAGACACAAGGAATAGTACAGTTTCTTCCCAGTACTTGATGATGTTGCTGTTGAGCCAGTCCTGATGGTATCATGGTTAAAGTTAGGTGCTCTCACCACTTTTGCGGCCCCATCATGGAACCACACCACCCATCTGTCAGTTGACATGCTGTGGCAGAGAGGCTCACATAGAAGAACCAGAAGGACTTATAACTATGATATAAAACCATGTACTGGGGCTTTGAGGAGAAAAAAGAAGAGAAATATCGTCAACAGATGTCAGCTCAGGTCAAATCGTTCCCTGCAAAAAATATATATATATCTATAGTTTACCGTGATGTAAACCCCAGGATCGAGAGGAGACAGTACCTTGCAGACAGAAAGTAAGGTTGTGCCTCTTTGGCTCTGCTGAACTTTTGCACCCAAAGCAGGAGGCAGCCTTGTAGATGCTGGGATCCACTGTCTAGACCTATAGACCAAGTCACAAATGAGATGGTAACAGGCTTTGCAGAGAGGCGCTATGACCACTGATCAGAATTTAGTGCAGAAAAGGAGGTCAGTCTTTTGCTTGCCTTTTTCAAATAAAGAGAGGAGTATCCTGACCAGTCTAAAAAAATGAAAACATCATGGAGGAGCTCACAATCAAAATATCCCATTTTCTTCTCTGGGAATAATAAAGACAACTGGAAGTATCAAAAGTCTAGGCAAGTTATAACAGTAAAAAAGTCAAACTCACATGAGCACACACGTACATAGACACACAGCCTCAGACTAGTAGCTGCACAGAAAGTTCCAGATTCCAGTCCTAGACTCCGACTGGCCACAGGGCTTTGGAAGACATAGATAACATCCCAGCAGATGTATCATCCTTAATTATGTCACTACTGAGCATTTGAGTCCATGTCTTTAGACTTTCAATTTATAAAAATTACAGTGATAGTATCATTTGGAGATGAAAGGGCAAATGTGATCACAGAAACTAATTAGGGAGAAATTAATAATTCAAAACTGCAATAAAGCTATTTTATAGGCAGGAGATCTCCTGGAAATGATCTCTGAGCCTGAGACTACTCTCCTAAAGGAGAAGTCTTCAAAGGAACAAAGATAATAGTCATAAACAAGGGCCTGGAAGACTCTGCTTGAGAGGTTTCTAAGCACTAAATGAATGTTCTCTTAGGTGTTGATGGACTGTGAAATGCAACCATGTTAATTTCACTGCCTCGCCATTATTTCACTGAGGCCCTGACAGACTTTGTGTTATCTTTTTATCTTTAATAGTGGTGCTCCATCTTCATACATCTGAAAGTATCTGCTATTAGGAAAGAAATCATTTGGCAGGGAATTTACCTAAACGTCTTTTCACATCAGTTACTCATTGGAGAGTGGACTGGATTTTGCAGTGTCAGTTTTCCAAAGCTCTAACATTAGAAAATACCCTCAGCCCAGATATTTTTTCCAGATGGTATATTTGCTGGTTGATCTGACTAATAAAGAAGGTGTGGGACTTGGAGTTTCGTTATAGAGACAGGTGTATTCTCATCCACATCTATGAAGAACAGTGTTTTTCAACACACTTTCATTTCCATTGATTTATTCCATTCTCATGGTCCCCTTGAAAGGTTGGGAGGACAGACACATTTTCTGTCACATGACAAATAGGAAGACTGGAGGTAAAATAGCTCAGAATTTATTGAGGGTAAAATTGAGAAGAAACAGTGAAGATAGACCTGACAGAAATTTGGTCTCTGTCTTCTGGTCAAGTGTTCTTTCCACCTCATCAATCTCTACCCACCCATTTCCCTGTAGCTTTCTTTCACTAGCAAGCCAATACTCTTGTGTTCTGGGAGAGAAGTTTCCAAGTTTTCAAGACTGGCTATTTCCCTGTAAATACCTTCTCTTTGCCTTAACATCTTTCTTCATAGACATTAGGATATTTTACATGCTAGGAAAAAGAGTAGTATAGAGGGTAGATAGATTTTACTTGTGTCTCCACCCTCAAGTTTCAGATCCCCAGTGTGCTTAAGCTATTCTCTATCTTCCCTTTATCCTACCAATCCTAACTACAGGACAGCACCAAATATCAGGTAACCCTCAGTGGGATAATAAGTTACTCCCCTTTTCAGAAGTTTTTGCATTCTAAAGCCAACTCCTCATTTAGGAAGAAAAGCCTTTGTTTAAAGATCAAGGAAATATCAACCATCAGTCATATTATGTTTTGTCCCATATGAAGAGTTTGCATGGAGATTTTTTTCCCTAACATTACGCCATAGATGAAGAAATTCAAATTCAGAGTCTAAGGAAATTGCCCAAGGTTATAAAGCTGGTAATTGTAAAAGTGAGTTTAGAGGATGAAGGTAAATAAAGGTGTACACTTAGGAGCAGCAAACATTACTAGTTCTCTACCTACCATCCATTTCCACTTTCTTTTCTAAAAAAGCAAAACAAAACAGATCCATAATTTGTTTTTCAGGATGTAACCTTCTACATGTTGCCATGAATTTCAAGGGAGACTGGCTCTCTCCTGGATCCTGTTTAATCTAATCTAATGGTGGTCCTTGTTTTAGTAATTGGTTTAGGATTGGGCATAGAGTATCTTTTTATATGATGATATTTTGAGGTAAGTCTCCTGGAAGCAGAAAGGTGGGAGTTTCTCAGAGTTTTTCTTCACTTCTTTGAAGATAGAAATTGGCACTGAGAAGTGGAGGTCCTGCTATAACAAATATCTAAAAATGCGGAAGCAGCTATGGAACTGGATAGTGGGTAGAGGCTGGAAGAGCCTTGAGATGCATGCTAGAAAAAGCCTAAATTGCTTTGAATGGACTCTTAAGGGCAATTCTGGTAAGGGCCCAGAAGGAAAAGAGAAGAGGTGTAGAGAAAGCCTCAGTCTTCTTAGAGAATACATAAGTAACCTTGAACAGAATGCTGGTAAAAATACGGATGATAAAGGCCATTCTGGTGAGGTCCCAGATGGAAATGAGGAACATATTATTGGACAATGGAAGAAAGTCCATTCTTGTTATAAAACAGCAAAGAACTTGGCTGAATAGTGTTGGTGTTCTAGTGTTTTGTGGAAGGAAAAACTTTCAAGTGATGAAGTTGGATGTTTACCTAAAGCGATTTGTAAGCAAAGAGTTGAATGAATGGCTTGGCTTCTCCTGATTGCTTATAGTAAAATGCAAGAAGAGAGAAATGACTTAAAGATGGTATTGTTAATCAGAATGGAAGCAGATTTGGAAGTAAAGATTTGGAAAATTCTCAGCTTATCCATATTGTAAAAGCTGAGAAAGTGCAATCAGAAGAGGACACCAAGGATTTGGCCAAAGGACTGCTTGGTAAGGAGATTAATCAACCATTTCAACAGAAGCCAAGAGCTATTGTTCAAGACAATGGAAGAGGAGTGACATCAACAATATGGCATAATATGACACCCCTCGTTTTTGTCCTCATCTTCAACAACAATAATTTGGAATCCATCCCTGGATAAAGGTGCCTTTGTAGGAGCTGTGAGATCCAGCATGATATGCCTAGTGACTCAGGAGGAGTCATATCATCTGCAAATAATGACAATTTTACTTGTTTCTTTCCCATTTAGATGCCTTTTATTTCTTTGTCTTGGCTAATTGCTCTAGCTAGGATTTCCAGTACTATGTTGAATAGAGTGGTGAGAGTGGACACCCTTGTCTTGTTTCTGTTCTCAGAGGGATAGCTTTCAGTTTTTCACTGTTGAGTATAATGTTAGCAATCGGTTTGTCACAAATGGCCTTTAATATGTTGAGATATAGCCCATTTATACTCAATTTGTTGAAGATTTTAATTATAAAAAGATGTATTTTGTCAAATGTTTTTTCTTTGTCTCTTGTTACTATTTTTTGCTTAAGATCTATTTTATCTGATTTGTTAGTAGTGTCCAAAGCCATCTACAGATTCAATGCAATCTGTATCAAAATTCCAACGGCATTTCCCACAGAAATAGAAAAAATCAAGCTTTATATGGAGCCAAAAAAGTCTCAAATAGTCAAAGCAATCCTGAGAAAGACAGACAAAGCTAGAGACATCACTTCCTCATTTCAAACCATACTACAAAGCTATAGTAATTAAAACAATATGGCACTGGCTTAAAAATAGACACACCTATTAGAATGGCTATCATCAAGAAGACAAGAAATAACAAGTGTTGGTGAGGATGTGAAGAAAAATGAACCCTTGTGTGCTGTTGATGGGAATGTAAATTGGTGCAGCCACTATGGAAAACAGTACGGAGGATCCTGAAAAAATTAAAAATAGAACTACCACATGATCCAGCAATTTCACTTCTGGGTATTTATCCAAAGAAAAGGAAAACGTTAACTCAAAAAGATATATGCACTTTCATGTTTATTGAAGCATTATTTATGATAACCAAGATGTGGAAACAACCTAAGTGTCCATCAATGGATGAATGGATAAAGAATATGTAGTATATGTATTCAACAGAATAAACCATAAAAAAGAAAAAAACCTTGTCATTTGTGACAATATGGGTGGATCTTGAGGACATTAGGCTCAGTAAACTAAGTCAGATAGAGAAAGATAAAAATCTTATGATCTCTCTTATATGTGGAATCTGAACAAACAGAGAAACAAAAATGAGCTCATAAATACAGAGAAAAGATTGGTGGTTTCCAGAGGCAGGGGGCTGGAGGTAGAGTGAAATGAATGAAGGGGGTCAAAATGTGCAAACTTGCAGTTATAAAATAAGTAAGTCACAGGAAAGTAATTTACGAGATGATGACTATAGTTAACAATAGTGTATTGCATATTTGAAAGTTTCTGAGAGAGTAAATCTTAAAAGTTCTCATCATAAGAAAAAATATCTGGTGCCTATGGTGATGGATGACATACTATGGTGATCATTTCACAATATATACAAATGTTGAATCATTATGTTGTATACTTGAATCTAATATAATGTTATACGTCAATTACATCTCAATAAAAATTTTTTTTTTTAAAAAAGGGAGAGAAGAGGTTTCAAAACCACATAGAAGAGGAGCCCAAGCCTTCACCAGTGTGTACCTGAAGCTGACGTCATTTTGGATTTCTTGTTATGTGAGTCAGAAGATTTTTTTTATTGTTTAAGCCAATTGAGCTCATGTTTTCAATTCCTAACAGTGAGGGCATCTTACACAGTACCCTGCTGTTTTATAAGATTTAAAGATTCTTTTAATGGTAGGACCCAGCAAATTGGCACTTGAATAGATGGAAGGAAGAACTTTTTGTTACTTACAGCTCTGAATGAGAGAAGGCTGCCAGGCAGGGCCCCATAGGGGTTGCACTCCAGGGATAGGGTAGTAGCAAGCTGGAGTTGTGGGGTGAAACTTATGTAGGACAAGCAGGGTAGGGTTAGCTAGGTTTCTGGCTCCATATGGATTGGCTAATAGTAATTTCTCTGGCACCAGGTGTGGGGGCGGTCCCTAGTTGTGTGGTTCCTGGCCCCAGAACGATTAGTCATTAAGCGGATAGAGGCCCTGGAGTGTGAGAACCTGCTACAGGAAGAGGTTTGGATGTGGACTTAGCTGCTTAAATAAGGGAACTGACCAACTTCTAGCCAATGCCTCAAAACTGGATCAAGACAACAAAATTAAAAAAATAAAAATATAAACAAAACTATGCTATACCTGGTCAACAAAAAGGAACAGCAGCTGCCACCTTTTGCCATTTGCCTTTGGACAAACTTCCCAAGGTAACTCTGGGCATTTCCTTTTCTACTTCCAGGAGTCATGGGCACCTCAGGAAACACCTGACCATCATGGACCCAGAGTATACATACACACATACACACACACTCACTATACACATATGGCAGTCAATTTTCAGGGAAGAATCTCGAACAGCAGTTATCCAGAGGTTACCCCTCCTGCCCACTCCAGAGCATGATGCAAGGCAGTATAAAAAGAAGCCATACCTAACGCGGCCAATAATGAAGATAAAACCTGAGACTGAGGTGTTTACAGCCAAAGAAGCAGACCCAGGCTCAGCATGGCCTGGCATTGCTGGTAAAATGGAGCTATATAAATCCACCACCCTTCAATAAGTCTAAAATCCCCGGCTTTCTGAAGCTGATTTTCAAAGCTATCTTCTGAAACACAAAAGAAGTTCTCATTTTTATTGGAAGATTAAGATAAGACATAAGTTCAAAACCTCCTAAATTCTCCCTGAGGTGCAGACACCTAAGAGAGAGATTACATCAAAAAAGAAAGGCACTGAACTATGAGAAATAAGAATAGGTGTATCAATGGGAAAAAAATCAAGGATGAGTTCTCCCAAAGCTTCCTAAAGCTTAGATTTTATAGACTATGGGATTACCTTTTCAAACCATTTTAAAGATGTGTTCTTTCAGAATAATCATTCAGATTCAGGCTGCTGGAAAGCATAGAAAGAAGCTGCAAACTCTACCTACAGAGATACAGAGAATCCATGTAAGATTAGAGTGTCATTAGTTCCATTTCTTCAAACAGCATTTCAGAGCTCGTGTGTGCTGCTGGGGTGGGCCCTATACACTAAAACAGACCACAATGAAGCTCCTTCTCCAAGTGCCTTATAATATGCAGTAGACACTGTTCCAGGTAAAATTGATCAAGAAAAATTTATTGAATACAATGTTCCCAGCACATGGTGAAATGATATCAATGGCACCACTGCTGTCCAGCATGTTCTGTGGCCAGGTTATGAGTGGATCTGTAGTTTAGCAGCGTCATGTTGCCCAGGCAGGCACCCTCCCCTGAGTGCTATTTTGCCCCCAGGTTCTCCCATTGCACCAGTATTTCTCTCATCACAACACTTGCATTGTGATCATTGCCTCTTGGGTTGTCTGTGGGCGCTCAGTACAGTGTTCTGAACTGGCAGCACGTTTAGGAGACGTGTCTCTCTTCTGCTACCTTTTGACCACTATATAAATTTGCTCAAGTTTGAAAGGGAGCCCAGTATCTGGCTTTGTTTAGGAGTCAGTCTAAGAGGCTTTATTTACAGTCAGAATATGACTAGAGCGAGGCATGTGTAACTAAGAAATAGAATAAAGCTGTTGGGTTTTTGTAGGGACCAAACACAGGAACTTGGCTGCATCAGCATTTATTCATTTTTCTCAGTCATTCATTGGTTCACCATTTATTGAGCATGTATTGAGCATGATGCTGCTTTTATGCACTGCAAAATCCAGCAATGTCTGCCTTAATGTTGACCAATTAATAATAAAGGCGATGTGTGATATGAAAAGGAAAGAACAACGAAAATGCTAAGCAAACCTCATATTCATGAAACAGAATATCATATTGAAGAAACAAGCAAAAAATGTACCAGATATCTGGAAACAAGAGAAGAGGATTTGAAGAACAGATTTAAAAATTAATAACAGATTCCAAACATTTTGGGAGGTTGTAGAGACAATTATGTGAGTTGTGAGTGTTTCATATATGGCCATTATTATGTTAAGATAATTTCCTTCTATTCCTAGTTTGTTATGAGTTTTTATCATGAAAGTGTGTTATGATACTATTTAAATTTTTTGAAATTGGCAGAGCATAAGTGCAAAGAAGATGAGGAATTTCCAGAAGCCACTTTTCAGACAAACTTAGATTATTTTCTACATTTGCTTCCCCTTTGTAATTTAGGAGATGTTACAGAGGGATATTCCAGGAATCCTTTGAATATTTGTCTTCCTTGGGCCATAGGAGGGAGCTCGTCATCCTGTTCAGATGCTGCATTAATCATGGAGGGGGAACTGCTCTACTCAAGAGGAAGAGAATTGGGTTCAGGTGACACAGACTCCCATCTGCCTCTGAAATATGTTGACTGTGTGATTTCAAACCTTCTCTTCTTGGATCTTGGTTTTCTTAACTATGAAATGGATAGGTTGATACCTGGTCCTGAATACTTATGCAGGAAATTCCACGTCTCCTATACTTGGGTCAGGCTATCAATTCAAGGAAGAAATCTAACTTGCCCATCCTCTGTAATCTGTCTCTGATTCTGTCATTTTCAGAGACATACTCTAATGTTTAACACATTAAGAAAACCTTAAAAAATTATCCTGAAGCCAGGGATTGTTATAATTGGTATCTCTCTGAGAATGCCCTTCAAAGGACAAGAGTAATTCTAAATCTTGCTTGAGTGTGGTTTTGACTGAACTGTAAACTTCAAAATTCAATCATTTACCATAATTCTTAGACCCAAGAGATGTAAGGACTGATTTGCTGGGAATTGGAGGCAGGCTGACATTCAATATTAGCCCAAGAATACAAGTTTGAGCAAAGCACCCTGTCTCAAGGTTGGCCTTTACCTTCCTCCCCACCTGCAAGCCTAATACTTTTGAAAAATCAAAGGATTTCATTTCATTAGATATCCAACATACTTAAGACCAGCTGACTTCAATGTTGTGGCTGTAACAAAGGGTTCTGCTATTTCTTTGGGGCTGCTGCCCGTTTGTCAAAGACAATAGGTCTCAACAGTAACCAGGAGCTAATGCTAAAAATGTCCATAGGTGGCACGATATGGGAATACCAGCAAAAGATCTCTTGTCACTCCATACCAAGAATCTCTCCTCCTACAAATCTGTAGGTGGCCTCAAATTTTTGTTGAAGCATTTTCTCCTGCTAATATCCACACATGTTACCTGGAATGCAGAAGTGAAGGATGGCAAGTTGCCTCTCTTCCATTAGCAATAGCACAATTCTGATTGGCATGATGCCTAGACATCTTCTTGGAAAGCACTCTACACAGTCTGAAGACTAGTAGGACAGGGATAAAGGAAGGATTATCAAAGGAGGAGAGGGATGTGGGGAGGCAGACCTGAGGAAACCACCTACGGGGGTTCTAACCAGCAGTATGAGGAATCTGCAGTGAAGGGGAGAAGGAAAGGCAGCAATGTAAAAATGCTCCATCTTCAGAATATTATGGAGGCTGCTAGGCCCAATAAACTGCATAATTTTAATATCATTTAATTTAATAAAGGTGTTATACATATCACCTTAAATTAGATCTAGACCCTACCTTCAGAGATCTCTTATAGTTAGGAAGAGAACACCATATGCAAACATCTCATAAAAAGTAAAGGTGGAAGACAGTGATGTGGAGGAAAAAATGTAAGCCTGTAGGAGCATGGAGGAGGGGAGGAAGCATGTTTTCAAGGTAAGAGTGAAAAAAATAGAGTGCCTGAGAAGACTTTGTAGAGGAGCATATATCTTAAAGCACGAGAAGGATTTTGTGAGCAGAAGGTTGAAAGGAGTAAGATTGAGAAGTGGTTAATAGAGTTGAACACAGATTGCCAAGTATGAAAACTAGCTCTTCTCCCTGCTAGCTGTGTGAATCTGGGGGTTAGTAAAACTCTCTGTGCTTCTGTTTCCTCTTTTGTGAGATGAGTGTTAACAGTTCCTATCCCTGAGGTGATTTTAACTACTAAATCGCAATGACCTAGCATGTATTAAGTGCTTAATATGTGTTAGCTCTTGTGATGTTGATCATTATGATAATGATGATGGCAATGATGACAATAATTATAAATAGAGTTCAATCAGGCACCCACAGAGACAGAGTGTGCTGGAGTGTGGTATGTTTGGGAGCTAGTGCAGGGAGAAGTTGGAAAGGTGGTCAGATTACAAAGGGTCTGTATTAGCTTCTTGGGACTGCTGAAACAAATTACACAAACTGGGTGGCTTAAATTAAATGAAATTCATTCTCTCACAGTTATGGAGGCTATAAGTCTGAAATCAAAGCGTAGACAGGACCATGCTCCTCTGAAGGCTTTAGGGAAGTATCTGTCCCTTGCCTTTTCCTAGTTTCTAGTGGTTGCCAACAATTTCTGGTTTTCTTGTGGCAGTACAACTCCAATCTCTGCCTCCATCTTCACATGGCATTCTTCCCTCTGTGTGTTTGTGTGTGTGCCCAAATTTCTTCTTATAAAGACACCAGTCATACTGGATTTAGGGCCCACTCTAATTCAGTATGACCTCATCTTAAATTGACTGCATCTGCAAAGACCCTATTTCCAAACAAGGTCACACTCACAAGTTCTGGGTGGACTTGTATTTTGTGGAGACACTGCTCAACCTAATACAGAGCCTGAATGTCCAGTTCAGAAATTGGGACTTCAAACAGCTGGCACATACCTTACTGCCTTGCATTCTCCACTTAAGTACCACAGATCCACTCCAGGAAATGGCAATATAGATGAACATCATGCTTACCTATCTCAAGCCTAGGAATAAGCATTTAAATATTTATCTACCAATTGCAAATAACTTGTGTGGGAGGGGATGATGCAGAATACAAATTGCTTTTGTAAAATGTGAGTAGGTGGCAGAGAAGAAAAAGATGTGGCTAGGGTGGGGGTAGTCCTGGGAAATAAAAACTCAGGCCATGTTTGCCTGTGGCATCCCCCACACCAACGCTCAGTGCGTTTCTCTGCTGTTCTGGCGGGATGCTCAGCATCCATCCTGATTGCTGTTCCCCCAGTGTCTGGATTTCAGTTCATCCCTGCTAGTTGTACCATTTTTTATTAATAGTAGCTTAAGGCATCTCCCACCATGGTGTCTCTATGTTCTAATAAGAGACACTTAGAGATTGCAAACTCTTAATGAACCAAAGGAAGTAATATCTTAGTGGCAAAGTAGGACTTTGGGAAAGTGTTTTATCCATGTTCCCTTCCAAATTATCACCAAATTAGTTTACCATATGGCTACTTGCTTTTCCTATTTGTAAGAGTGGCTTTGCCACAGACGTCACTCTTTTCTTAGTTATTCCATTCTAGAAAGGTGAGTTACCCCTGCAGAATAGTGCAGGATACTTCAGAGGCCAAAGAATATGACACGTTCCAAGAGTGGAAAACGCAAACCAGAGGCTTCTGTATATGAAACAGTTTCTTGCATACAGACTCCTCTATACACAGTAATTAAGGAATTGGTGATATTGGTGGTGTCATTGTTCAATGCCTTGTGAATTTTCATATCTATCTGGATGACTTCTCTTGGCAATAATCCCAACCTCAGGGATGAGGGAACAAATAAAGGCCCTACCAGCTGTTCACACAGAGATATGAGAAATGAAAAATAAGAACAGGCTTAGGTCAAATGGAGAACTGGGAAGACGAAGGAATTTAAAATACAGAGGGGAATCAGGGCCACATACAATGTCAGCAGAGCTAGAGCCTTGGAATATGAGCAAAGTAAGCTCAAGAATCAGAGCCTGTGGGCAAAACTGAATGAAGAGTCTGCAGTGGTTTGTAGAAAGGCAAGATGGAAGGAGGACAGTGTGAACTGGCAGTCCTGGAGAGAACTCACAGGACTCAGCACCACAGGGTCTCTGGGCAGTTTCCAGGCCCTGATCCTCTCTCCTCAAGCTTTGAAGTTGTACATCTGACTGCCCAGATAGGCAGCAAGAAGGAGCCACTCTGGACAAGGACTGAACAGGTGTGGAGCCATGAGCTGAGTCATCTGGAGGAGGACTTAGGGGTCTTTGTAAAGACCTTATCCCAAATTAAAAAGAAATTAGATAGCCAGCCCTGATGGCCTAGCAGTTGAAGTCCAGCCCTTACTGCTTTGGCAGCCCAGATTCGTTTCCCCATTGCGGAACCACACCACCTGTCTCTCAGTTATGCTGCAGCAGCAGCTCACATAGAAGAACTAGAAGGACTTACAACTAGGATATACAACCATGTGCTGGGGCTTCGGGGAGAAAAAATAACAGGAAGATTGACAACAGATGTTAGCTCAGGGTGAATCCTTCCCTGCAAAAAAAAGATAAAATGATTCCTACACAAACCCAAAAGAAAAGTCAACAAAATAATTTACTTAGAGAAAAGAAAAGAAAGAAAGAAACTCACATTGGCGGCAGTTCCTGCTCACTAACAATAAGCGTTAGAATTAAATTGAAGAAGATGTAGAAACTGTGAAGGACATAATTTATAAATCAAGAAGTCTGTATCCAGCTTTTTATTTCTGTGGGCATAACATAGAAAGAAATTATGAGATAGTCAAAAGATCAGTATATTTCACCCCCTACTCTTCCTGAATAACAACTGAAATATCTGCTCCAGAATTCACAGAAGAATTAAAATAAAGAACTCAAGAATGGGGTTGCGAGATCCAGCACAATGGCAGAATAAGAAGCCCTGGATGTTCCTTTCTCCAAAAGACACAATGATTTGACAACAAAAGACAGAAAAATTCACTTTGTGAGAAATCCAGAAACTATCTGAGAGGCTCCTGCATTCCAGGAAGTGCAAACCTAGCTGTATGAAAGCCAGTAGGAATATTTGAGACAACATCTCACCGTAAGTCCTACCCATTTCCCAGTGCCAGACAATCAGGAGGAAACAGCAGATCCCAGCTTCTCCCTGGGAAGGGAAGGAAAGGACTAGACCATATGTCCAACATTCTGACTTTTCTGGGGACAGCCTGAGGTACTGGCTTCTGTTCTGCCTGTCTGGGAGGGTTGATAGGACTGGCATACTCTAATCACCAGCAGACCACTGAGAACAAAAATGATGGTTTGAAATAGCAAGGTAGAACACGCTACAGCGCCACCCCCAAGCTCAGCATAAAGTGATCGGATGGGAAAAACAAACAAACAGCGAACTCCCAGCTTCTCCCTGAAGAGGAAAGAAAACGGCAGGACCATGCATCCTACATTCCAATTTTTCTGAAGGGCCCAAGGCACTGGCTTCTGTCCTGCCTATCTTGAAGTACTGATTCTTTGGTTAGGCTGATTGATCAGGGTCTTCTCCTGTATGAATCCAGTCTGTGAAGACTGAGAGGGGTGCTTATATTATCTAATGAACAGACACTAATGCAAAGAGTCAAGGAAAAAGAAGAAACAAGGAAATATGTTCCAGGAAAAGGAAAAAGATAAATCTCCAAAAGCTGACAATAAGGGATATGATTTACCAATATGATATATAATTTACCAGATGGAGAATTTGAAATAATCACCATAAAGATGGCCAATGAGGACGGGAGAACAATACATTAAAAAAGTGAGAATTTGAAAAAAGAGATAGAAAGTATTTAAAAATATCAAACAGAAATCATAGATTTGGAGAATACCATAACTGAACTGAAAAATTCACTAGGGAGGTTCAACATCATACTGATCAAGCAGAAGAGAGGATCAACAAATTTGAAAACATGTAATTGGAAATCATCTGGTCAGTGGAGAAAAAAGGAGAAAAACTTAAAAGAGTAAAGAAACCTTAAAGGACATATGGAATACCATCAAGAAGACCAATATACACATTACAGGAGTTCCAAAAGGAGAAGAGAGTCAGAAAGGGAGAGAAATCTCATTCAAATAAATAATGGCTGAAAACTTTCCAAATCTGGAGAAAGAAATGGACATCTAGATCCAGAAAGCCCAACAGATGTCAAATAAGATGAACACAAAAAATCCACTCTGATACACATTATAGTCAAATTGTCAAAAGTAAAGACAAAGAAATTTGAAGACAGCAAGAGAAAAACAACTTGTCACAAAAAAGAGGACACCCCCCCCCCCCGCCCCCGCTTCCTAGGACTATGAGCTGATTTCTCTGCAGAAACATTGTAAGCTATGGGATGTACAATGTGGGAACATTGTAGAAAGGTTTGGGATGATATATCCAAATTACTGAAAGCAAAAACTACCAACCAAAAAATACTTCATCTGGAAAAAATGTCCATTGAAAATTAAGGAAATATAAGACTTTGTTATACAAACAAAGGCTGAGGGAGTTCATTGTCAGTAAACCTGCTTTACAGAAATGTAAAAGGAAGTTCTCCAAGTTGAAACAAAAGGACATGAAACAGCAATAGAAAAACACATAAATGAGTAAAACTTGCTGATAAACATAAATACATTGACAAATACAGAATACTGTAATACCATAACTGCAGTGGGTAAATCACTTTTAATTCTGGTATAAAGTTTAAAAGACAAAATTATTAAAGATAACTATAACAAGTGCTAATGGATACACAATATAGAAACATAAAAAATGTGACATCAATATATAAAGTATAGGAGGGGATGAAATAGAGAAAGGAATCAAAGTATATCAATACAAAAAAAAATGATGAAATGCAAAGGAAAGCATCAAGAAAGGAAAAGAGGGACAAATGGACTAAAAGACAGACAGAAAACAATTAACAAAATGGAAATAATAACTCCTAATCTATCAATAATTTTTTAAATGTAAATGAATTAAATTCCCCAATTGAAAGACATAGGAGGGCTTAATGGGTAAAACAACAGGATCCTATATGCTGTCTACAATAGGCTCACTTTAGCTTGAAAGACACACATAAGCTGAAAGTGAAGGGATCAAAAAATATATTCCAAATGAATATCCAGTGGTAAGCAAAAGAAAGCACAGGTGGCTATACTTATATCAGACAAAATAGACCTTAAGTCAAAATTGCCACAAGAGGTAAATAAAGTCCTTGTATAATGACAAAGACGTCAATTCATCAAAAGGATATAACAATTGTAAATGTATATGCATCCAACATGAAAGCACATAAATATATAAAGCAAATGTTAACAGAACTAGAGGGAGAAATGGCCAAGAGTACAATAATAGCGGAAGACTTCAATAATGGATAGAACAACCAGATGAAAAATAAATAAGGAAACAGACTTGAACACCACAATATACCAAACGGACATAATGGATAAATACAGAAGATTTCACACCACAGCTGCAGAATATACATTCTTCTCAAGCACACATAAAACCTTCTTCAGGATAAACTATATATTAGATCACAAAATGTCTTAACAAATTCAAGGAAATTGAAATTATACCAAGTATCTTTTCTGACTACAATGGAATGAAATTAGAAATTAATAGCAGAAGAAAAATTGGATTAAACAACACATTCTTGAATAATCAATGTCAAAGAAATCAAAGGGGAAATTAGAAAATATCTTGAGACAAAGAAAAACAAAAATGAAAGATCTCCAAATTAATGGAGTGCAGAAAAGCAGTACTAAGAGGGAACTTTATAGCAATAAACACCTACATTAAAAAAGAAGAAGGACTCAAATAAACAACCTAACTTTACTTAAGCTTAGCTTTACTTAGGCTCAAAGTTAGCAGAAGGAAAGGAATAATAAAGACTAGAATAGAAATAAACAAAATAGAGAATAGAAAAAAGCAGCAAAACTAGGAGTTGGTTTTTTGTAAAGATAAATAAAATCGGACAATCATTAGCTTAAAAAACTCAGAAAAATAGAGAGAAGACAAATAAAATCAGAAATGAAATAAGAGACATTACAACTAATGCCACAGAAATAAAGAGGATCTTGGAGCCTAGTATGAATATGACATGCCAACAGTTTGGAAAACTAGAAGAAATGGATAAGTTCCTAGAAACAGGCAACCTACCAAGACTGAATCATGAGCAAATAGAAAATTTAACAGACCTATGACTAGAAAGGACATTCATTCAGTAATCAAGAACTTCGCAACAAAGAAAAGCAAAAGCATTGGAAGAAATGGCTTCACAGGTGAATTCTACTAAACATATAAAAAAGAAGTAACAGCAATTTTTCTAAATGTTTTCAAAGAAATTGAAGAGGGTGGAATACTTCAAAATTTATTTATTTGTTTATTTTATAAGGCCAGCATTATTTTGAACCCAAAGCCAAACAATGACGCCACAAGAAAATAAAACTACAGGCCAATATCCCTATGTCGAACATAGATGACAAAAATCCTCAATAAAATCCTAGCCAACGGAATTCAATGGCACATTAAAAGGATCATACACAATGACCAAGTAGGATTTATCCCTGGAAATCAAGCATGGCTTAACACAGAAAATCAATTACAGGCATACTTCATTTTATTGTGGTTCACAGATACCACGTTTTTTACAAGACTATCTTTCCGCAAAAGATTATAACTCACTGTAGGCTCAGATGGTGGTTATCATTTTTGAGCAAGAAAGCATTTTTTAATGAAGATTTGCACTTTTTTTAGACACAATGCTTTTGCTCACAGTAAGCTATAGTATAGTGTAAACATCACTTTTATATGTACTTAGAAACCAAAAACATTGTGTGACTTGCTTTATTGAGATATTAGCTTTATTGCAGTGGTCTGGAACTGAACCCACAATATCTCTCAGGTATGCCTATGATTTGATACAATGTGTTAACAGAATAAAGAATAAAACTACATGATCTTTTCAAGAAAGGCAGAAAAAATATTTGACAAAATTCAACGCACTTTCATGATAAAAACTCACAACAAACTAGGAATAGAAGGAAATTGTCTTAACATAATAATGGCCATATATGAAACACTCACAACTAACGTAATACTCAATGGTAAAAAACTGAAATACTTTGTTCTAATATCAGAAAAAAAGGCGAGGATGCCTACTCTCACAGCTCCTGTTCAACACAGCACTGGAAGCCCTAGTCAGAACAACAAGGCACGAAAAAAACCCAAAAAGTATACAAATCGGAAAGGAAGATGTAAAATTGTCTCTGTTTGCAGATGACATGGTCTTATATATAGAAAACCCTGAAGACTCCACCAAAGAACTCTTAGAAGTCGTAAGCAAATTCAGTAAAGTTGCAGAATATAAAATTAACATAGAAAAATCAGCTGTGTTTCTGTACAATAGCAAGATACTAACAAAAAGCAAAATTAAGAAATAAATCCCATTTGCAGTAGCGTCAAAAAATAATAAAATACTTAGGAATAAACATAACTAAGGAGGTGAAAACTCGTACAGTGGAAACTACAAAATATTGATGAATGAGTCAAAGAAATCACAAATAAGTGGAAAGACAACCTGTGTTCATGGATCGGAAGTCTTGGTAACGTTAAAATGTCCATACTTCTCGGGCCAGCCTGGTGGCGCAGCGGTTAAGTTCACACGCTCCACTTCTCAGCAGCCCGGGGTTCAGCGGCCTGGATCCCGGGTGTGGACATGGCACCGCTTGGCATGCCATGCTGTGGTAGGCATCCCACATATAAAGTAGAGGAAGATGGGCATGGATGTCAGCTCAGGGCCAGGCTTCCTCAGCAAAAAGAGGAAGTAGTTAGCTCAGGGCTAATCTTCTTCTTCAAAAAAGAAAAAAAAGTCCATACTTCCGAAAGTGATTTACAGATTCAGTGCAATTCCTATGAAAATCCTAATGACGTTTTTCACAAAAATGGAAAAAACAGTCTTAATATTTTTAAGGAAATACAGGGAACTCTGAATAACCAAAATAATCTTGAGAAAGAAGAACAAAGCTGAAGGTATCACATTTTCTGGTTTCAAAATATATTACAAATCTACAGTAATTAAAACAGCATGGTTCTAGCATAAAAACAGACATACGGACCAATGGAACAGAATTGAGGACCCAGAAATAAATCCATGCATATGTGGTCAACTGGTCTTCAATAAGGGTAACAAGAATTCACAATGGGGAAAGGATAGTCTCCCCAACAAAGGGTTATGGGAAAATTCAATATCCACATGAAAAAGAATGACTTTGGACCCTGACCTTACACTACATATAAAAATCACTCAAAATGGATTAAAGACTTACATGTAAGGCCTGAAACTATAAAATTCCTAGAAAAAAAATGTTGGAGGAAAGTTTCATGAGATTGGTTTTTGACAATTACTTCTTGGATATGACTCCAAAAGCACAGGCAACAAAAGTTAAAATAAATAAGTGGGTTGTATCAAGCTAAAAACACGTCTTCACAGCAAAAGAAACAAGAATTTAAAGACAATCTACAGAATTGGAGCAAATATTTGAAATCATATATATGATAAAGGATTAATAAACTAAATACATGAGGGACTCCCACAACTGAACGGCAAAAAATCAAATAACCCAATCAAAAACTGGGCAAAGGACTTAAATAGACATTTCTTCATAGAAGACATATACGTAACCAACAGGAATATTAAAAAATGCTCAACATCAGTCATCAGCAGGAAAGTGCAAACCAAAATCACAGTGAGAGATCATATCACAACTGTTAGGGTGGTTATTATCAAAAAAACAAAAGACAATGTGTTAGTGAGGACGTGGAGAAATTGGAACCTTTGTACATTGTCAGTGGTAACATAAAATAGTACAACCTTTTTACGAACAGTATAGAGTTTCCTCACAAAATTGAAAATAGAATTATCATATGGTCTAGCAATCCCACTTCTGGGTATCTATCCAAAATAATGGAAATCAGCATCTCAAAGAGCTATCTGCACTCGTATGTACATCACGGCATTATTCAGAATATCTAATATGTGGAAACAACCCAAATTTCCATTGATGCATGAATGAATAAGGAAAATGTGTTATACACATACAATGTAATGTTATTCAACCTTAAAAAAGAAAGAAATCCTGCCATATGTGACAACATGGATGCACCTTAAGAACATTGTGATAAATGAAATAAGCCAGTCACAGAAGGACAAATACTGCATGGTACCATTTATATGATGTATATAAAATAGTCAAACACAAAAAGGAAGAGAGTATAATGGTGGTTTCCAGGGGCTGGGGGCAATGGGAAAGAAGGAGCTGCTATTCAATGAGCATAAAATTTCAGTTACGCAACATGATCGAGTTTTAGAGATCTGTCGTATAACTTGCACCTGTTGTTAACATTACCGTATTGTACACTTAAAAGTCGCTAACAGTAGATCTGATGTTGTGTTCTTTACCATAATAAAATGAATTTAAAAAATTAAAAATGAATAGAGAAAGAAAGAATAGAACTTCCAAGACAGGAAAGGACTATCAGTCAGTATTAAAAATAGTCTGGCTACTAAAATTAAAACAAAAACTATCTCCTATGGTTATATAAACATTGTTAAAAATGAATCATGGGATCAAATAAACCTGAGACCCTGCACTTTTATTCTTTTGAGGAGATAAAGAAACAGGAGCTAATAAAGCTGAAATTATTTGCTTAAGGTCATAAAATTAGTTGACCTCGTGTTGACCATAAAACTCATTGATTACAGAAATGAAGTAACTAGTTCAAGGTCATAAAACTAACTTGACAAAGCCAGAATTTGAGCCCATGGGGTCTGACTCCAAACATCATGGTGTCCCTCTATACTATGCAGGAAAATGTGCAAGTTTCTTAAACAATGAATAGAAGTTGGAAAGGGAATCATAACCGTGGTGGAGTCTGAAGACAGGTGACAATGAATACCCCACTACTAGTCAGGATCCTTCCATTTTCATCATTTAGAGTAGGAGCATCCTGAAGGCAGAGCACATAAGGGAAATGAGGTTTATACAGAATTATAAGGGAAGGTATGAAGGGAGGAAGGAATGGAAGAGAGAGGGAAAGAAAGGAAAGAAGGGAGGAAAGGAAGATCAGTATGGTGAGACTTAATTGGGAAGGTGATTCTTTGGCATGGTTTAAAATGATGGCACTTTAGTTTGGCAAGGAGAGAAGAGAGAGGTTGATGAAAATCATTGCCTTCCTCTGTCTTTCAGGTTTTTGAGGTCATTTAAGAAATGGAAGGCTCTTTCTACCTGTCTTTAGAAGCAGCTGGAAAAAGTAATAGCTCCCTTGGCCACAGCATTCAATACAGACCAAGCCAACAAGAAGTACCTGACAGAGTCTGCAGAGGTTGATTAAATGACACATTGAAGGGCCAATTTAGAATTCCTTCACAGAGGAAGTTTGTGGTGGCATGGCAGTATCATCCAGTCATAGCAGTGTCCAGTAGAGGCTCTGGCAGTAGTGACACCAGTGGTTTTCCTGAGATATGACCAAACTCTCCCTGGGATGTGACCTAACTATTTCCCAGCTCCCCTCAGATCCAAGCCTGCTTCTCCAGCTTTCCCATTAGTTCTATGAGCTCTTTGATACCTTTCTAGTGACTGCCTTTTCTGCCTTGGTTAGTCAGAATTCACTTATCTTACTTATACCAAGAGCCCTGACAGACCCTAAAAAGGGACATGGGTTTCTGACCAAAGCTTTGCTTCTTTGAAATTTCCCTCAAAGAAAGATTTCTCTACAGGAAGTCATTGAGGCAAACTATCCTGGCTGTAGTATGTATACAACTGTGACTGACGTAATACCGGGAGTCAAACATACACCAGTATCTCAACACCTTATCTGCTACCATGGATGCACTGTGGTAGTTTGAAAAGAGCTTTGGAGCTGACGTATTTCCTTGTAACATTTGACCAGCTATGTGATGCTAGAGAAGTTACCAAGAATCTCTTAATCTATATTTCTCCATTGGAAAAATGGATTTTAGTCATTCATTCAGCTAATGTGTGTCTATTAAGTACCTATTGCCTGTCCTACAATTAGGAAATCATAATAAATCAACATAGACAGGATATTTACCTATGTGGAACTTACGGTTTTGGTGGGAGACAAACGATCATGTTATTTTTTATACTTACAAGTTGTGATAAATGCTATTAAGAAAAGAAAAAAACCTCATGAAGTTCTCATTTATTCAGGGAAGTAAGAGAAAGTTTTTCCAGAATAGAAATATTTGTGCTGAGAACTAAAAGATTCGTAGTTGGACAGCTGGGTGGCAAGAATGATGTGTGTGTGAGTGTGTGCATGCAGGGGAAGGGAACATGAGACAGAGAAAAAAACATGCACAGTGCATCCAGTGGTGTGAGGGAGTATAGTAAATGAGGAAACTGAAGAAAAGGCAGGGAGCTTCTAGTGCAAAGAATGAAAAAGAGAATAATGTGGAATGGGACTGGAGGGGTAATTGAGGTCAGAACAGAGAGAGTGTGGAGGCCTTGTCAGGGACATCAAATGGTTTTAATCAGTGAGTATAATAATTCATTTTCTTCCTTCTTTTTTTCCTTCTTTTCCTCCTCCGCTTCCTCCTCCTCCTTCTTCTTCTCCTTCTTCCCTTTTTAAAATGTTCCTCTGGTTGCTTTGCATGAAAGGGAGGTAAGATGCAGTGGTGGAGAAACTATAGGAAGCCACTTCAATATCTAGGCAAGAGATAGTCACAGCTTGGCCTAGATTAATGACCACAATGATTAAAATCTTTGAGAGAAGTAAAATCAACAGGACTTAGTGATGAATGAAATAGGATTGGGAGGAAAGTATGAAAGGTGATTCCATAATTTCTGTCTGTATACCTGGATGGCTAGAGCTAACATTCTCTGAGATAAGGACACTGAAAGAGGGCCTGCTTTGAGAGGCAGGTCATCAGTTAGGCTTGGACATGTTGATTTTGGAATGCCATTGAGATACCCAAGAATAGAGGTTGAAACAGTTGCATATATTGTTCTGAAACTCAGATGGATATAGGTAGGACATATTTGAATATCATTCACAAATAGAAGTTATTTGAAAGCATAGCTATTGGTGAGATTATATAGAGAGAGCAGAAAGAGTGAGAAGAGAGAAGACAGGGAGTGATGTCAGCAAAATGGCAGTGTAGGAGTGCTCATCCACCTTGCCCACCAAGAAACATCAATTTGAACAACCATCTGCACAAGAAAATACCATCACAAGAACCAAAGATTCCAGGTCAAGGTGCAGCACCCATTTCACCTGGGTGAAGCACAAAAATTCTTTAAAAATACACATGGAGGAGGGTAAGAAAGATAGATTCACTTTACCCCATCACCCATCACCCTAAGCCCAGGCAATCCAGTGCAAAGGTCCCCTCCCCATGAGGGAAGGAGAGTGAAGTGATACCTAACTTCAGCATGGATCCAAAAGCCAGCCACCCCAGCACCAGGTCAACTGCCATGGCCCTAGGTGACTCCCTACAGGCTCCCACATATCCAGGCCCCTGGCTCACCCTGATGCCTGCTGGTTCCAGTGGTGCCATGTAGCTCCCATAGCTCCAAGTGTCTTCCATGGCACCAGATTCCCAGTGGGCTCCTGTGAATCCAGGCCCTTGACTCACCCCAGTGCCCATTGGTGCCAACACCCCAGGTAACTCTCGTAGCTCCAGAGGGTTTCTTGGCTCCAGGCTCCTGGAGGGCACCCATGAACTCAGGCCCCTGGTCCATCCTAGCACCTGCCAGCTCCTGAAGCCTGAGGCAGCTCCTGAGCCCCAAGGATCCCATAGAGCCCCTGTGAACCCAGGTTCCTCGCCAGGTCCAGCACCAGGACAACTACTGTAGGACCAGGACACTGACCCATCCCAGCACTAGACTAACCCTCACAGATCTAGACTCCAGACAGACTCACACAAATCCAGGTTCCTGACCTGCCTCAGCATCGGGCCAGCCTCCACAGCCCTAGCTTTGAGGCTGGCTCCCAAAACCCATCTCCTGGCCCTCCCCTACAGACCCAACCAGTCCTTGCAGACCCACCCTCTAGGCCAGCCCCTGAGTTCCCTGGTTACAAGCAGACTCCTGTGGCCCCAAGATCCTGGCTTGTCCTAGAACCAGGCCAGCTCCCACGGCCTGAGCCTCTAGACCAGCTTCGATAAAACCAAACTCCTGACCCATCCCAGTATGAGACCAGCTCCCATGGACCCAGATGTCAGACTCACCTCAGTAGTCCTCAGCATCTGGTTGTCACTTGTGGACCCAGGATCCAGGCCCACCCATGGGTCTTAGGTCTATTACCACAAAATCAAGCTCCAAGCCCACTCCAGTAACTCCAGCAGCCAGCACATTCATGAACACCACCAGATGACCCACTCAGAATCCCAGGACAGGCTAACTGGTGAAAGGCTTTGCCTGTGAAACCAGTCTGTAAAGACTGGAAGGAGTGCCTATTATTTCCTTCAAACACAGCCACCAATACAAGGCCACAATGATCATGAGTAATTGAGGAAACATCACACTCCTAATGGAAACTAATAAAATCCCAGTGACTACCCTTAAAAAAATGTAGATCTATGAATTATCTCACAAACAATTCAGACTAACCTTCTAAAAGAAATTCTGTGAACTACAAGAAAATACAATTAAATGAAATTAGAAAAACAATGCATGAAGAAAATGAGAAGCTTGATAAAGAAACAGAAACCATTAAAATAAATAAATCCTGGAGTTGAAAAACATGATGAGTGAAGAATTTAATAAAGAGCTTTGATACCAGACTTGACCAAGCAGAGGAAAGAATTAGTGAACTAGAAGACAGGTCACTTAAAATCATCCAAGCAGAGGAACAAAAAGAAAAAAGAGTGAAGAAAGCCTACATGAACTATGGGACACCATTAAATGAAACAATCTATGTATTATTGTAGTCCCAGAAGGAGAAGAGAAGGAGAAAGGAGCAGAAAGTTTGTTAAAGAAATAATGACTGAAAATTTCCCAAATCTAGGGAAAGATTTGGACATCTAAATTCATGAAGCTAATAGATCACCTCAAAATTTCAACCCAAAATGGTCTTCTCCAGGGCACATTATAATAAAACTGTCTAAAATCAAAGACAGAACTTTAACAGAAACAAAAGAAATTTATTTTTTAACTTATAAAGGAACCTCCATAAGATTATCTAATGGATTTCTCAGCAGAAACTTTGCAGGCCAGAAGAGTGAAATGATATATCCAAATGCTAGCAGAAAAGAACTGCCAACTTAGAATATTTTACCTGGCAAATTTGTCTTTCAGGAATGAAGGTGAGATTAAAAACTTTCCCAAACAAACAGAGTTAAGGGAGCTCATCACCCCTAGACCTGCCTCACAAGAAATGCTGAAAGGAATTCTTCCAGCTGAAATGAAAGGATGCTAATTAACTTGAAAACACATAAAATTATAAAACATGCTGGTAAAAGTAAGTATATAGTCAGATTCAGAATACTCTAATACTGTAACGTGGGGGTGTGTTAATCACTTAATTTTAGTATAAAGGTTTAAACATCAAAAGCATTGAAAATAACTATAGCTACAATAATTTGTTAATGGATATACAATATAGAAAGAGAAAATTATGACACCAAAAACATAAAACATGGGGGAGGGAGTGTAAAAGGGTAAACATTTTTTATATGTGATCAAAGTTAAGTTGTTATGAGCAAAACATACACTGTTCTATCTATAAGATATTTTAAGTAAGCCTCAAGGTAACCCGAAAGCAAAAACATGTAGTAGATACATACGAGTTGAAGAGAAGGAAAAAGGAGAAATGTTGGTCAAAGGGTACAAACTTCCAGTTGTAAGATGAATAAGTTCTGGCAATCTAAGGCACTGCATGGTTACTGTAGTTAAAAATACTGTGTTATATACCTGAAAGTTGCTAAAAATGGTGATTGTGTGAGAGGATGAAGGTGTTAACTAACCCTACTTTGAAAATCATTTTGCAACATATATGTGCACCAAACAAAAAAAAGAGTGAAAAGAGAAGATGATCTAGGAATGAGCCCTGAGAAGCTACAAACATCTAAACATTGATAGAAAAATCTGGCAAAGAATGCTAAGGAGGACTTACCAGGGAGTCGGGAGGAAACCAGAGATGGGTATCACAGAATCCAAGAGAAAACTGCTTCAAAGAGAGTGAATAGGAGTGTTGAATCCCGCCAAGAGGTCAAGAGAGATGAGAACTGAAAAATTCCCATTAAAAGTAGATGCCATAGCAAGAACCACCCTCATAGGGGTGATCATCAAATTACAGGGTATTGTTACCATGGAGTGTCTGATGTACGTATTCAGTGAAGACGAGTGATAGTACCAAAGCCATATCTAGCCAAGAGTCAAATTGAGGGGAATTTTTTAAATGATGATTTTTTTATTATATGGTTCTTTGCAGTTTTCATATGTTTTTATGTTGTATATTGTCATATTTGATACTCACAATAAGCCCCCGAATGCTCACACATATGATTTCTACTTTACAGATGATGAAACTGTGGCTGAGAAAGGTTAAGTAATGTGCCTAATGTCACATAGCTCATAGATCTAGGGACAAGGTTTAAATTCAGACATTCTGATTCTAACTTTAATTGAGAAGGAGGAGAGTCCTTCCCCAGGCCACCTGATTAACAGCATGAAGAGAAATCTTTGAAAAGAAAAATAAAACAATGCCACTCAATCTTCTACCTGTTGTTTTCTGGCTTGAACGATTGAGACCAAACACATGCAAGGTGATTTTACGGGTTCTAGACAGGTCTTCTGCTGCAAATAAGATGTTTTCTGTCAACTCATTGTCATTTGGCATTCCTTTACCAAGGACCATCAGGGTCTTCAGATAGTCTTGCTTTGTTCTGTTCAGCCAGATCTCTTCTAAAGATTAGTGCTCAATTCTGAGCATTACATTTGAATGGCAATGTGAATAAATTGGCAGGGCCTTTCACATGGGGCTGAGAGGCTGGAACCTGATCCTGGAGCAGGGTGAGCTCCAGGATCCTTCTGGAATCTGGACACAGTGAAAGGTATGAGGAGAATGTCATTTATACAGGAAGAGAAAAAAAAAAACAGAGGTACCGTAATTGCTATTTTCAATATCTGAAGGATATAACAGAGGATGCTCTGTTTATCATGAGTAGATGCTGACAAAGATAGATAGATGATAGATAGACATATCGCAAAGACATATATCAAAAATAGATCCAAAGATAAATAGATCAAAGATAGAGAGAGTGATCAAAGAACAAAACTTTCTAGCCATGAGACTTACGCTGGATGACTTTGGAGGTCATAATATGCTCTTCATTAGTAGATGTGAGGGTCAAGGAGGAGCTAAATGCACATCTTTATTGCCAACTCTGACCAGGGATAACGGAGGCTATTTGTTCCAAGCAGTTGACCAAAGTAGTAAACTAAGATTAGGTGAAACAGGAATATGAAGAAATGACTGTCCTGAAATCTGAAACAAAATTATCAGTCCAAACATGAAGAAAGTACTAGCTAGAGAACAGAGTAGGGTAAAAGGAAAAGGAACACACAAGAACAAAACCTAGGGATCTGGTAAACAAAAGATTCTAGATGGTAAAAAACACAATTCTTTTAACGTTCAACAAGTATATATTGAGTGATTACTATTATAAAAATGGCTACCGTATACAGTATACTTAAGTGCTATATGTGTAATCTCAATTATTCTTCATAACAACCCTAGAAAAGCAGCTATTATGAATTCCCTTTTACAGATGAGGAAACTGAGGCTGATATTTATCACACAACTGCTGTGTGGCTGCGTCAGATTCAAACTCAAGTATTCCTGACTTCAAAGACCGGTGCTTTTGTCCTCTACTGAGAAAGCAAGTGGGATTATAATAGTCAACAGGATTCAATCCTTAGAGTGCCTACATTCTAGAAAGAATAGAAAAATAAATGTGCAAGTAAGTGCAGTGTGACCAGAATAATTAATTAGTGGCTGAGGAACATTTTTCAGGGCTGTGAGATTTCCTAACTTCCTGTTTCTGATAGGACCAATCTCTGAACTTTACCAGTCTGAAGGAAAGGCAAATGGGCAGAGAAACATGAAATGTATTGATTAAGAATGTCAGTTATCGGGTTATACAGACCTGAATTAAAATTCTGACTCCTCCACTCAGTGTTACAGGACAATTCTCCATGGACCCATGTTTCTGCCCATCTTGGAAGTAACTGCCTTTGTTACAGACTCTTTTTTCAAGGACTGTTGTATAGCAAATAGACAGAATATAGAGATAGTATCACCCTTTGGAGAAAAGGTCTTTCATGCTTACTGTCTAGTATAATATAGATAATGTCTCCTTTTAGAGCAAAAAGAAGATATACTTACTGCCCATTCTAGAATATTTGTGTTCTCTAAGCTCAAGTTTTCTCTCCTATAACCTAACCCAATGAGTGTGGAGGGATCACCTTGCCCTATTTGGATAGGTTGATGGGAATCAGGGCTTGGGAACAGACACAAATGCTGATATTATGGCAACTGATATTACTGTGAATAATAAACTGTCTTTCAACTCTGATTCAGGAATCTCATGTCTTCTACCCATGTCCAACTGTGGCATGTTAACTTGTAGACAGAGTAAAATCTCAGATCCTTCACCTTGGTTGATACTCACTTGCCAGGGAATTGGGGAAAAGTTATTTAACTTCTCTGAGCTTCAGTCTTTTTAGCCACAAAATGGGAGATAATGAGTATCATAAATATCCCAATATCATAAAGATTAAGTGGAGCAACCTATGTATAGCTCATTACCCAATGCATGGCATATTACATCAATATCAGCTAATACCTACCTGGAGGCACTAGACTTGGATGGAAAATGCTAGGATAATTTAGGTAAACTTAGACTTTTGTTGATTCTGTGGTTGGGATTTCCTTGATATCAGAGATTAAAATAGATTTTAATTAAAGTTTCAGCTTCAATTGACAAGTATTGTCTGCCTGGATTGCTGTGATGAGAAAGATTCTAAAGCTGCATGTGGGCTGAGTAGAAACATTGTCTAGCAGACTAGTGCTTTCTGCTATAGGTTTTGACTAGAAGAGAGTTAGTACACATTCTGCATATTTTCCCCCTGGGACAAGATGTTATTTTATGTCTCTTCCATTTCTGTATTTGATTCTGTATCTCGAGCTTTCATCTGTGAAGAAAGTAATTGAATGTAAATAATCCTGGAAGAAGAAACACAATGATTTAGTCACCTTATTTAATTACCAAGGGGTACATTTGCAATTAGTAATCTTGAAGATTTTACCAGGATGACATACTACTTACAAGTAGATGTGCTGTGAATACATTATTAAGATTGGTTTATAGCTGTTCTGATGCTAACAATTGGAAATACATCTCTAGTCACATTGTATCTCCTGTTGGATATTCCTGGAACACAAATTAACTTGGAAATCTGCATCCACTCTACCTTGGGAGCTGAGTATTTGTCCTGTGCCTAGGAATAAGTCTGTTATAACCAGACCAAGTATCTCCACTGTGCCAAGCCAGACAAGGGTCCATAAATAATCTCCAAGGTGCTAGCTCTGTGCCTCTGCCTTCATTTTAAGCACACCTGTAGGGTCTTCTCCTTCTGTGGATGTAAATACGTCCACAGGAGGGAAATTGGTCAATATGTATCCTAACAGTGTTCACCATTTAAACTTGATAATTCTAGAAATTTATCCTAGAAAAATAATCACAGATGTGCACATAGATTTATGTATTAGGTTATTCACTATAGTTTGTTTAAATTCTTTAAACACTTAAATTTCTTGCAAAAGAAGATAGAATAATGTTACAATAACTCATCGTGACATAACAATCATTAAAATTATGATTTAAATAAATTTAATGACAGGAATTTCTTCTAATGCAATATTAATGGAGAAAAGTTAGGTATATATAATCATAATTATTAAAAAGAAGTAAACTTTTAAATATAGAAATATAAAATACCCATAAATATGATGGATGTAGGGGAAGATAGTTAACTGCTTTTTCTTTTCAGGTGTGGAAAGTGTCCAGTCTTCAGAGAAACACTGTGGCCTGGACTCTGCTCTAGAAAAACTAACTACCACCCTCAGGAATAAAGATGTACAATCCCTAGTGGATTGTTTCATACATCTTGCATTCTTATAACTTCTTCTAGAAATAGCATATTGATTTTCCTATCCCAAATACAACTTCCCCACTATGGGAAGTTTTGATAGCTATTGATCCAAGTCTTCTCTTCTTCCTGGCCAATGAGGCAGGCACATGGCCCAGTGTCAAGGCCAACTGGACACTCTCTCAGGGATTTCAAATATGGAAACAGGAATGAAGAGTATTAATATTGATCTAAGCCCTATAGCCGTGGCCTGAAGAGATAGACTAACTCCTTGGTGCTCTGTCCTCATTTTTCGGAACATAATTCCTCAGTCGTTCTCTTAATTCTTGACCTACCATTTAATCTTCAGATAAGTGTGTTTTTGTTAAAGTTAATCAGAGTTGGCTTCTATGTCTTATAACAACAGAGGCATAAATTAATACAATAAAAAAACCATGTGCTGTTATGTGGTTGGGACCTTAGATCCAAGACCAGTGAGGTTCCTGAGCACTCCCCAGTCTGTGACCTCCCTTGCCTCAAGGTCTATGAGCACTATCTTCATTTCTTGTTTCAAGTTGCGAATCCTAGGGTGCCACTTGCAAAGCTCAGTTGCCTTCCACTTGTTTTTCAGTAGGGACATTGTCTGGCAAGGTAGTTCTTGCCCAGTGAATTGCCAGAGGAACCCAATCTGCACAGCTCTTTGTCTAGCGGCCTCCCTGATGTCCATGCACTGATTACCTGCAGTGGGTGGCATTACCATCAGAATCAGAAAGCGAGGGAATGATGTTTCTGGAATTCATTTTTTATTTCAGTGCAAGAATCATTTGATGCTCATGTAAGATAAATGGATTTTTTTTTTTCCTAGTGGCAATTATTGTTCCAACGGTTGGCATTTTCTATTCACATTTCTTAAATTCAGTGATATTACAATCTCTAAATAACTGTGAAGAGTCTTGGCTTGACTTTTATGATTTTTTTCCCCCTTTGGAAAAGTTTGGCACAATAAGTCTTAAATTATACAAGAGCACATTGAAGCAATAATGAAACACAATAGGATCCTACCAAATGAGGTTGTTATGAGTTATCTCTAAATACTCCCCAAATGTTTCTGCCAGGAATGCTTTCCCTGTTATTCTTCCCATCTACTCCTGCCTTAAAGCCTAGCTCAAAATTCAACCCTTCTAGATTAAGTCCGGCTGAGCATAATGTAAAAGAAAAAAGAATCAATTTTGTATCTGATACTTAAAACCAGGCTAGATGTTTGCTCAATCTCTTGCAAACTGAATAATATCAGTCATATAACCTTTCTAAAAGTCAGTTTCTCAGCTGCCTACCATTTATCTATCTATCTATAGATATATATAGCTCTATCTATATCACTAGATACAGCTACATATATAGCTATGTACATTTTTTGTGTGTGAGGTTTAAACAAGGTTATTGTGTAAAGTGTCTGGTATATGGGAAGGTGTGCAAGTATCTTGTCCATAATGACAAGCACCTGTCTGATGGGGTCATCGCTGTAGACAGGACACTTGCCACAGCCCATTTAAGCTGGGATCCAGACGTGGAACAGTGGTTACTGGAAGAACTTGTGTGTCTAGAGCAGGGAATCAAGGTAAGGAGAAAGGCCCAGGCTTAGGACACAGCCAAGGTACATTCAGGAGGGATAAAATGTCACAGGTAACCTGGTATGAACCCCCTTAGCAGAACCAATGAAGAAAAATGCAAAACTGCTCACTTTGGACTCCTATAAAAATAGATACTCTATTAATGAGTACTTCATTTATTTTAGGCATTATGTTTATTGTTTTACTTGCATCATCTCATTTATACTTCACAGTAATCCTGTATGGTAGATACTGATCCATTTTTCAAATGAGAGAACTGAAGCTTAGCATGGTTGAATAATCTGGCCAAGGACTCAGCATCTGGAAGTGGCTGAGGTGTTATGAGAAAACAGTCCCCTGATTGTGGCACCTGGCTCTAAAATACACAGAGAGCAAAATCTGAGGTTACAATCTATTACAGAACTCCCCGAAATCTAACCTTTCAGAGAAGGAAGAGTTATCTACTAGAGCCAGATAGATTCGGGGGGCTATCGAGATGTGAAGACAACAGCACAGGAGACCTTGAGGCATGTAATTCTCTCACCAATTCTCTCAGCATTTCAGATATCATGGCCTGAACTAAAACTTATGCCTATGAGTCTATGTTTCCACCTAACAGTTACTATGGCGTAAAGTTAATTACTTGGGTCACAGAGGCTCCCATAATACTTTCATTTAAATATTGAGATAATTGAGACAAAAATACTTGAGCATGAGTTATTATGATAGTGATTTCTGTTTGCTTCTATCCTCTCCAGATACAGGATCTTTACTAGATCTTCTTTTAGGAGAATCTCTACACTGCCTGATATCTCATTTGCCTCTCACTCCTCTGCACACTCTCCTTACCTTGGTCATGGCTAAATACAAGGCAGTATTCAAATTCCTACTGCTCATACCCCTGCCACTACCCATGAGTACAGCAAATTAGCTTTTTCATAGGCTAACAAAAATAACTGCAATTGGCAGAGTCAAAATACTTGTCAGAGATCACTGAATATCAATTCGATATTAAGATAAAAGTCATAATATGCAAAATGAAAGTTCCTCTTAGCAATATTAACTGGCTCACTTTGCCCATAATTTGACATATCATACATATTGACGGTGTAGCCTTCTCTGCATATTCTGATTGCACAGTGGGTGGAATGCAGGCAAAGGTGAAACATAAGCAATGCATAGAGCATTGCATCATCAATGGGGAATGAGATTTAGAAGAACATTTCAAAGGAGTTTGTTCAATTATGTGTGTAGCCACTATTCTCTCAACAAATATTTATTAGGCATCTCTTGTATTAAGAGTATTGAGCAATGTTTCTTGAAGTTCTGTGGCTCAAGGATTTCAGTCTTCTGTGGTATTTGTTAAATCCACTTTCCTTGGTTACAACCTAAAATTTTTATTCAGAATCTCTGTGGTTAGGGCCAGTGAATTGCCCCAGTTGATTCTGATTCACTCTAAACAGTGAAAGCATTGTGCTATGTACTGGAAGTAAGAAACACAAACTATTCTGACTGTAAGGGAGAATAGAAACTGGTTAAAGACACAAGCTACAAACTAGATCAGAGATAATTAGAATTCTATAGATTTGAGTATACTTGTCAATAATAGCTCTTGGAAGACATAGGCAGGGCATTAGCAAAAGTTTGAATGAATCAGAAAAGTACTAAATCTGGATAAAATATGACAAAAAAGCATATGTTTGATGGTGTTAGAGTTCTGATGAAGGAGCCAAGAATTGAGGAACCAAGACAGGAGCAAAAAAGGAAGCCCACTTAGGTGTGCCCAACAGACTGCATGTTGCTTTTGCCACCGGAATACTTGCTTAATCTTTTTTTTAATTGAGGTAAAATTCATATAATATAAAATTAATCAACCATTTAAAGTGTACCATTCAGTGTGATTTGGTACGTTTACAATATTATGCAACTGTCACTTCCATCGAATTCCAAATCATTTTCATCACCACTAAATAGACCCTATACAAACTAAACGGTCCCTCCCCACCCCTAGCCCCTAGCCTTAGGCAACCAATAATCTGCTTTCTGTCTATACGGATTTACCTATTACAGATATTCTGATTTAATGGAATCATACAATACATGTCCTTTTGTGTTGGATTCTTTCACTTAGCATAAAGGCTATCTATGTTGTAGCATGTATCAGTACTTCAGTCCTTTTTATGACAATATTTCATTGTATAGATATAGCACATTTTGTTCATTCATCAGTTGATGGATATTTGGCTTGTTTCCACCTTTTGATTATTGTCAGTAATGCTCCTATGAACATGTGTGTACAAATATTTGTTTGAATACCTGTTTTTAATTCCTTGGAGTATATACTCAGGAGAGAAATTGCTGGGCCATATAGTATTTCTATATTTTACTTTTTAACTATCAAACTGTTTTTCAAAGTGGCTGCACCATTTTATATCCCCGTCAGCAATGCGCAAGTGTTCCAATTTCTCCACATCTTTGCCAACACTTGTCATTTGTCTTTTTTTTAAATTAATAGTCATCCTAGTGGGTATGAAGTGGTATTTCATTGTGGTTTTGATTTGCATTATCCAAATGACTAATGATGTTGAGCATCTTTTCATGTGCTTATTGGCCGTTTATATATCTTCTTTGGAGAAATATCTGTTCAAGTCCTCTGCCCAGTTTTAGTTGGGTTCTTCATCTTTTTATTATTAAGTTATAATAATTATTTATATTTTCTGGATCCTAGACCCTTATCAGATGTTTGAGTTGCAAATATTTTCTCCTGTTTCGTAGTTGCATTTTCACTTTCTTGATAGTATCCTTTGATGCACAAAAGTTTTTAATTTTGATGATGTCCAATTTTTTCTTTTGTTGACTGGTTTTCTGGTGTTTATATTTATTTATTCTTAACATGAGGCAAGGGCCTGGGATGCAAAGAAAAAACAGCTTAAAAATAAAAGTGAGTTTTTTGCATTCTTGCTGCTCTAGAGAGACAAGAACTGGAAGTAGAACTCCCAAGAAGGTGACTGTTAATTTGTGGCAAACAACAGTTAGATCAAGCTAGACAAAGAATACAACCCACCCTCTAGTCAGCTTGGTTCCTGATGGGCTAGGGTAAAGAGATGCTACTCTAGCTGCCCGACAGAGGAAAAGTTGTTCTCTTTTACAAGAAGAGGGCACCATCCAGAGCACTATTTCCTACATAGGACCAGCAGACAATCAAAACTTACCACGAATACCAAGAAACATGACCAGAAGTTGAAAACCAACAATAAAACTGACACATGGGTATTCTACATAAAAATATTAGACAGAGATTTGACCATAACTGTGATTAAATATTCAACAAATTGAGTGGCAAGCTGGAGAATTTCACTAGAGAACTAGAATCTATTTTAAAAGATTCAAATGGAAATTCTAGAACTGAAGAATACAATAACTGAACTAAGATCTCTGTAGATCAATGTAAAAACAGATTGAACACAGCTGAAAATACAATTAGTGAACTGGTAGATAGGTCAGTAGAAAATTCTCAGACTTAATCAGAGAGAAAAATATGGAAAATTCAGAAAAGGGTATAAAAGACACATAGAACAAAGTAAAACAATCTCAGGTAAATGTGATTAGAGTCCCAGAAAAGACAGAGAGAATGGGTGGCAGCAATGGTTGAGGAGACAATGACCAAGAATTTCCTCCAAATTGAAAAACCTTAAACCGTAGATTCAACAATGACTACAAAGAGTAAGCAGGGTAAAAATCAAGAAAATCATACCTAGATACATCATAGCAAAGCAACTGAAAATCAAAGATAAAAGAACAATCAATCTTAAAAGCATTCAGATAAAGAAGAGATATCTGCACTCCCATATTCATTGCAGCATTATTTACAATAGGCAAGATATGTAAACAACCTAAGTGTCCATTAATGGATGAATGAATATATATATGTATAAAGATATACATATATAATGGCATATTATTCAGCTATAAGAAAGAAGGAAATTCTGCCACGTGTGACAGCATGGATGGAACTTGAAGGCATTATGCTAAGTGAGATACACCAAACAAAACCAAATATTGCATGGTATCATTTATACATGGAATCTTAATAAAAAAAAGTTAAATTCATAGAAACTGGGTAGAAAAGTGGTTGTCAGGGACTAGGGGAGGTTGGTAAAAGGGTACAAACTTTCAGCTATAGGATAAATAAGGTCTGAGGATCTAATGCATGAAGTGATGACCATAGTTGATAATGCTGCATTGTACAAGTGAAATTTGCTAAGGGAGTAAAACCTAAATGTTCTCACAAAAAAAGGGTTAAATATGTGAGGTGATAGATGTGATAATTAACTAGATGGAAGGAATCCTTTCACAATGTATACTTGTATCAAATCATCATTAAAATATCTTAGAATTTTGTTTGTCCTCATACCTCAAAAGAGCTGAAAAACAACCAACCAGAGAGAAAAATAATATCTTCAAATGAGGAAAAATAAGACTGACAACTAATTTCTGAATAATAGAAGCCAGGAGAAAAATAAGAAACACCATTATAAAATTAGAATTTTATAATCCAGCAAAAATGTCCTTAAAAGAGGAGATATGAGACCTTTTGGAATTGCCTGCAAAGATATGATTTCTCTTTTGCCGCAATCCCGAATCCTGGCCTTTCTCTTGATGCCAGATCAAGACTCTCCTTTGATTTATTCTTCCACTGGGTCTCATTCTCCTGGAGTCATAACACTCTAAACGAGCTAAGACAGAACTAAATTTGATGAGGACAGAACACACTTTTCTTCTTGAGGGACAACCTTTGAGATTGTCCATCCTGTTTTAAATACTCCACGCTACAGCATGATCTTATTCCAAACAGGTGCTTCTTTGTTTCCGGAAAGAACCAAGAACCCAAGAACTTTGTTGAAAATTTTCTCAAAAAAAAAAAAGGAGAAAAACAAGTAAAAGGAGGACATGGCACATAATTGGTAGAGCAGCTAAATAGAAAGCGTTGAAGGCCAAGGACCAAAGCATTTATTTCGTGAAATCAAATCAGCAGCAAAGTTGTCTAAATATTTTACATGTATAACTATAAATAACTTCATTTTACAGATGAGTAAACAGAAACTCAGAGAGTTTTAACAATTTGTTCAAGGTCATTCAGCTATTTAGTGGCAGAGTCAGGAACTGAACCCAAGTTTTCCATACACTTTCTATTCCATCGCTCAGACTCCTAGGCAGTGTGATCATATTGCTCAAAGCCCATGACTCCAGCCATCTTCCCCACAGAACTCGCAGTGTGACACAGACCCCTGTGAGTACATTTTCGAAATAACTACAGGCTGTCTACTGAAGGCCAAAGTTGTGCCTACAAGATATAAAATGTGAAGTTATTATATCCCAGTAACACCTGACCACTTATTTTCCTGAATTAGTTAACTTTCAGCTTTAGGGTATAGTCTGAGGAGATGAGACATAAGACAGATAATTTTGACGCAGAGAAAGTGGAGTGATGAAGAGAGCGAACTGTGCAAACCTGCTCTGGGATGAGACAGGGGTTTGCACAAGAAGGCCAAGGACGAAGTTGCCAGGAGAGGGGAGTTATGACATCTGTGGGGAAATCAAAGGACCTAGAACTTAATTCTAGAGAACTTTCGTGTACTTTATAAAGTTTTTCAAGTTTCAGTACTCCCCTGATAGCTTCATATGTCACATGACCTAATCCCATTAGAATTCACCAGAGCTCCCTAATGTCACACCTCTGGTGAGAGAAGCTTTGTTTCAAAATGATGTCTAGGATTATTTCTGCTGCCTGCTTTCCCAGCATCCACATATTACCATGCCATAAACGTACCGCATGATTTTATAGGCAATATAGCCAACCAGGTCAATGGTCAGCAAGAAGGTTAATGCTGAGTTGAAGCAGAATTTCTTCATGGGAAGTCACTTGAGAGCATCATGGTATCCATCTTGACAGGATTAGGAGCAGGTGCTTAGAGCCAGCAGTCTCCATGATCACTTCACCTCTATTCTCTCCGCTTTCAAAAGAAAGCTGAAGCCCAGATAAATGTTAAACTATGTTTTTGTCAGAGAGAGTGCCTGAACCCAGAGCTTTTAACTCAGTCCAGGGTTCTTGCTGTAGCAGTATTTAGTGCCTCCCAAATCTGGCATGGGGACCCCTGAGAATCCCGTAAACTCTTTCATGGAGTCTGTAACGTCAAAATATTTTCATAATAATAACAAGGAATCATTTACCTTTTACAGTCTCCTTTTCTCCCAAGCATATAATGAAGCTTTCCAGTGGCTACATGGCATATGATGACATCATCACTCATACAGGTAATGGGTGTGTGCTTGAGTATTCTTGTGACTTAAAAATTTTCCAGTTTAATTTCTAATATATCCAATATCAACAGATACAATCTAAGAAAAAGCTCTTTGGGCTCCTCAATAATTTTTAAGAGTGTCAAAGATCCTGGAACAAACATGTTTGAGAACCACTGCTGTAGCTGAAAAAATAGTATTAAGCTGTCCTTTAAGAAATCCTTCCCTCTAATTTTACTTTGTTTAACTGGGTGTTTTTAATAGATGATAAATATACATGTCAAAGATTTAGACAAACAAACAAAAAAGATGTAGTTAAAAGTATTCTTAATTTAAGCATACATCTAATTGGGTAGAAAAGTTAAGCTTTATCAGAATGAAGTCCAATAGGAAGTTTCCTGTTGGGCAGAAGAAAAGGTGACAATATCAGAGGAGAAATGGCAAATGGAAACATGGACTACGGTTCTTTGATCACTTCCATCATCTTTTCACAGGACGACTATGTCCTGCATTTGTCTTTGAGAGATCATGTTACATGCAATTAGAAAAGAAGTTAGCTGATCATACTCAAGGTGTTCCCTGAGCAACCAAAAGAATCTTAAAGAGTCAACAAATTGCCTGTAGAATCGCAACACGGTGGTCAGCAAATGTCCCATTTCAAGCTTGCTCAAGCCTCTCAAAGGAAGCAACAACTATCCCAAGCCGGCTGTGGTCCAACCACGTCCAGCAGTCTCTTCCTTGCCAGAACCTATGATCTTGTCCTGGCAAACACTTCACTCATCCAACATCTCTTCCCAAATGTACCCACAAATATTGCAAATCATAGTCACAGCTTTTGAACATCCTGGTATCACCTAACTGATAAATTTTCCATGGTCGTATATTACTAAAAGTGGACTAAGGAGCTGCAGCAGATGAATTCACTTTTGGCATTCTAGACCTACTTAGAATCTCAGTGGGGTTTTCAAGCCCCTGAAGAGGTGTAGTAATCACCAGTGCTGTTTACTGGATATTCCCAATCCTTTTTCCATATGCGTGGTAAGATTGCACTTCCCACGTCCTTAGGCATGGTCATGAAATGTGAGCAAAAGAAACATGGATCAATTCTGGGCAGAAGCTGTAATCATGAGTGTGTGATTAGCATAGCTCTTTTTCCCTCTGCTATGGCGATCACAACGTTCCAGGTGGTGGCTGCTCCATCAGCCTGGATCCCTAACTAAAGATAACACAGACCATAACCTCCAGCTGATTTAGAGTGGACATTAGGTTGGGGAAAAATAAACTTACTTGTTTCAAGTCACTGAAATTTCAGGGCTAGTTGTTACCACAGCATAACCTAGCCTATCCTTTCAGATTGACAGGGGCAGAGGTGAAACAGAGACAGGAGACAAAGGCAATGCCATGGAAAAGCAGAGGAAGGTTAAGGTGAAGTGAGAAAATTTTATATCAGGCAGATTTAAGTTTTAGCCTCTCTACCACTTCCCAGCTATGCGATCTTGGGAATGCTACTTAATCCCTCTGAGCCTCTGAGCCTCAATTTTCTCATCAGTTTTTTTCAGAAATAAATTAACATATGCAAAATGCTTGCCCCAGTATCTATTACATAGTAGGTATTCATTTCATTTCATTTCATTCTCTATCCCTGCTGATGTACCCAAGATCACATCGCATAGAAAACTGAACCCTCTTATATTGTTTATAACCAGCCATCACTGAGACTTCCCTTCTGACCGTAGGTTAGAAACCATCTCTGAAGCAAAGATTCTCCTTTGCTGCTATTAATGCCGTAGGCCAATGTCCCTGGATAGATATTCAGTTGTGTACACTACATAAGCCAAGTCATTACAGGCCCTAGGAGCAGATGAATTATACAGTACGGTGTTACCACTGAATCAACACTTTGCAAGAAGCAATCCAGAACAGGCAATCACTCTCCTTGGGCCAGGGTAGAATGCAAATGAAAGACAGCGAGGCAGGTCAAAGAGGACTGACTGTTACTGAGAAAGTCATTGAAAAGAGCTGACTCCTGACTGGTAAAGCTCTCGGATCAGAGTTTCAATTCCTAATGTGACTTTGAGCTGGAGAGGAAGCATTTAATTTAAAAATATCTCCAACATGCGTGGGGCACCACCCCACCACAGCTAATCATGGATATTAAACTCTGTCACAGCATAAGGTCTTGGGGGAAAAAAAAAGAAAAGAAACCACCAGCAAGCAGTTGTTAAGGTAGGCAGATGAGCTGAGTCGATTGGTAATAAAGGAGAACAAATGGGAATGCCCCAACTCTTCCCTGGCAAGGACATCAGATCATCGCCAAGACAACTATTTTTGAAAGTTCATAACTGTGTGTTCCCTTAGGTTATATAATGACTTGTGAGATGCTTTTTTTTTCTTCCCCAACATATATTCAATGAGTGGTAACTTGTAATATGTTTGTTTTAAGTTCCTACAAGTCTGTTGTCACTACTAGAGTCAGTCTTGTATGTTGAGATCTACAGACATGTAATTTGTAGAGTTCCAGGAAAACTCATTAGTTCAAAATATGCAATTTATTTTTGCTAACTAGACTGATGTTAGTTTATGAAATTCTTTGGGTGAAATAATGTTCTCTGCCACCCTTTGCAGGAGTAATACATTAAGCAAAGTCAGCACCTTGGGGGATTTTGGGGCTGTGTTTTGGAGAGAAGCTGGAGAATCCCAGCTGCTTTAAGTTGAACAAAGTCTAGAGGTAAAAATCGCAAAGACACTTCAGTTCACTGGGGCCCAGCTGAGACTCTGAGATGATACAGCCTCATTCTCCCTCAGCCTCAGTTTTATGTCAAAAGTGGATTCACATCTAAACTAACAAGTGAATTTTTTGAAAAAGGAGGTGAGCGGTAATAGCTTAGGTATAAGAGGAAAAGGCGAAAAATATTCCTTAACTTTCATTTAACATTTTTATTTTGTTTTGTTTCTTTGCTTGCAAACTACGTGATTTTAGATGTTCTTCAAAATCATCGCAGCATCTTAAATCTTATGTCAGAGTTATATTGCAACATTCCTTGGTATGTGTAAAATATTGGAATAAATGTGTGCAACCTGCAAATGAGAACTCAGAAAGTGAGAAGATGATTCTGGTTCTTTGTGCGACTGGAGACCAGAAGGAAAATAAGATGCTTCCTTTGCGGTTCTTTCAGCCATAGCTGTGTTGTGCTTTGTACCCTCTGTCCCCTATCAAGAGAGCCCAGGGAAGGTAATATTTCCTGAGTCTTATAAAATGTTTCAGTAATGGCCACTGTAATTCACACCTTGATTTTTCCCAGGTCACTGCAAGTATGATGGATTGTGATTGCTGCATGTTCCAAAGGTTTCCCCAAGGTTACCCTCTGAGGGTTAATGTTCAGTTCATCCTCAACACTTGTGAGGTGGAGAAGGAAGCTTCTATTAGAAATTATGCAGTTTTAACCAAAATGTAGAAGATAGCCTGTGCTCTCATTAGAAGGCTTATAATCTGCCAGAAGGGAAGAGCTGTGTTTGGCTTATACATAGTAGGAAGTCACGAGTATGTGCCACATAAAAGGCTAAATGAGGGGATTCTTCAAACACAACATCAAACAGACATTTGGCTTACCAGGAGCTATGCAGAGTGGGCACAGGATACGCCGTCTGCAAAAAAGAAAAAAGGGGCAGATTTCCAAAAGGTACACATCTTCCCACAATATTCAGAATTAAATTAATTCAATTAATTATGATGTTTTCACACAAGTAGAACATAGCCTAGCTAGAATCAGGGAACTTCTCCCTTGTATTAGGAACAATGACCTAGTTTTCTGTGTTTGTGGGGCCTGTTTGATGTGGGTTGTCTTTGCCTAATTATGTTCTTCTGTTGGACTTTTCTCTGCCAGGGCCCAGTGAATGCCAAAAGGATGAAGGAGAAAGAGAGCTGTTTCTCAAAGGGAGCAGAATGTATAACCCTTGTTCCTTTGGCCACAGGCTGGTTAATTCTGGCTTTTCTAATTTATAGAGAGTTTCAGAAGGAAAAGTGTAAGTAATATACTGTCCTTCAGTACAGGGACAAGATTCTGGTTTCATAGGAGCATCATTAGAGATTGAAGCAGATTAAAGAGTTCATTTGTTCAACATTCAACACAAAACGGAAGCACCTGATATAACATCCATTCCAGGAAGGGGAGATAAACAGCAGATGTCTTTATACATATTAAAATATTTAGTATGCCAGATATAGTTGCTACGAGAAGAAGGATGAGGAGTGTTGAGCAAGCGGGAAGTGCCTTTAAAATAGGATGGTCTAGGAAGCTGTCTCTCAGACATCCAAGCAAAAGGTCCTAAAGGAAGTGAGAGAAAAGAACAAGCAAATAAGGAGAAAGTGCTCCTGGCAGAGGAAATAGCAAGTTCAAATGCCCTAAGATGACAGTGGGTCCATTTTCAAGGGGCTACCAGGGAGGTCTGTGTGGCTGGAGCCAAATAAACAAGGGGTAGAGAGTAGATGATGACTTTGAAGGCTAATTGGGGAGGAGATTATGTGAGCCTTTCTAGACCACCGCAGATTGCTGGTCAGAAGAGTGCCAGGATCTGACTTTCCTAACTGTTCAGTTAAGAATCTCCTGGAGGGGCCGGCCCGGTGGCGCAGCAGTTAAGTGCCCACCTTCCGCTTTGATGGCCCAGGGTTCACCAGTTCAGATCCCAGGTGCAGACATGGCACCGTTTGGCAAACCATGCTGTGGTAGGCGTCCCACATATAAAGCAGAGGAAGATGGGGACAGATGTCAGCTCAGGGCCAGACTTCCTCAGCAAAAAGAGGAGGATTGGCAGCAGATGTTAGCTCAGGGCTAATCTTCCTCAAAAACAAAAAAAAAGAGAAAGAAAAGAACCTACTGGAAAGGACAAAGGGTAGCAGAGCAATCTCTTAGAATATTGTTCCCATAATCCAGACCAGAGATAGGTGGGTTATAGAGATAGAGATACTAGGCTAGCATTTGCTCTGGCAAGTGGAAGTTATGGGCTATTGGGCAACAGTAAAAAGAAGATAATCCATTTACATGAATTATCTCAATTATACTATTGTTACAATTTGTAGTCTACAGATAAGAATGTTTTACATCTTGGTTTCTTTAACTAGGTACTGGGGGAAATAATACTATTTACTTTATAGAGTTGTGGTGAAGACAAAACGCAATAATCCTGACACAGAGTATCTGCTCAATAAGGGATGACAATGGTTATTATTACAGAATTTGATGAGGACAGCCAAATTTTGTCTACACACTCTACCTACCCGCGAATGTAGATTGATGAAGTTGGTACTCTCCATCATCCACTTAATTTGGTTCTATTCAAAAGAAAGAATTAACACAAATCTGAGAAGCAGACTCTCTACATTTAATAAAAGACTCCTTTTGACAAATCTTTCTCTAGCCTTTTCCTAGAGCAAGTAGCACCTCCATTTATTTGTCCTGGCATTTTTCTCCTATTCTTATGTCTTGCTCAGAGCTGTTTCTTTCAAATCCTCGAAATTTATTTCTTCTCACTCTTCTGGGTAAATTTTATGATCTTCCCACACCCTTCAGAATTCCCTTCTGCAATAAAGTCTTCTCTTAGTTTCACCTCATCATGTCCAGGGCATCATCCCAGCATCCCTTGACTACTCTATAACTGGACACTGTCAAGATTTCCTCTCCTTTTCATATTTACTAAATTATTTCCTTTGGAATGGGCTCCATATTCTTCTAGACAAGATTGACTCTTCCTCCATATCATGATGGGCTCTTCAAACTTTGAAATGAGAAGACATCTTAGACGTTTCCTCCATTAGACACACTACAGGCTTATTAGACAGGGAGACAGCTAACATACAAAGTTGCCAGGAATGAAACTCGATACCCTTCCCTCCACCCTGAAATGGAGCGTGATTTTGCAGGGCCACTTAGGGTAGAGTAGTCAACTTAGAAAAAATGCACCATCAAGCACTTCATTTAACAGTAACAACAGCAACAACAATAAAGGTTTTATAGGCAGTCACTTGTGCCACAGGGTATAAGCAAGTTAGAAGCTTTGTGTACATAGATCCTAACAATCTAACAGCAAAATGTTTTGTATTTGTTTCTGTTTTTGATTTTTCCCTAAAAGGGCTGGATAGCATTGCACTTGAAGGAGAACATCTTTTTCCTGACACACTCTTCCCTAACCTTAGGTGGAGGATGAGTTCTCACACTACTATTAAAGTTTAAGCATAGAGACCAGCCGGCCACTAATACACCCAGACACCCTCTAACAGCCACAGAATTCTTCCCTAACTACTGGGCACCTCAGTTATGTGCCGTTGGGAATAAGGGAGTTCGGAAGGAAGAATGTGAATGGCTCTGGGCGGCCATTCCTCTGGTTAGTGGCATCAGCCCTATAAATGGATAAAAGACAGGGACCACTGGGACTTTTGAATTCGGAATTTCCCTGGAGACAACAAGATTCCAACTTCAAACTTCAGATATCACAGAGAACATTGCGGTCCCTTTAAGGTTCCTCAACAACGCGCACTCTGAGCTTTCCCACAATCCTCAAGCACTGCCAGCTGCTGCTGCTGCAGATTCCAGAGTGTGTTGTCTTCTTTCCTCTGTTTCTAATATTGTCTTGGCTGTCATCAGGGCATACTCACGTGACTGCAGCAGCACCCCAGTATCCAGTCCACTGTGTACACTAATGCTCCCCAGTGCCACTCTCATCAATGGCCACTGGCTCCACATTTTAAAGCAGTAACTTCAAGTAAGTGTAAATGCCCCAAACTTACTTCCTCTCAGGACTTCAATGCTCACCAAACTCAAACACTCTCATGTTTCCCCAAAAACAACCTTTGCTTCTGTGAGATGGGCCAATCTGCTTTTCTCCTAACACTCTGTGTATCCCCACCTCCATCCTTTGCTCATATTGCTCCCATCCTCTTCTACTGGGAGTACCTTCCCTGTGCCACTTATGTAAATTCTGCCCAACATTCAAGATACAATTTAAATCCCACCTCCCCGGTGAAACCTCTGGGATCACTTCAGTCTTTAGGGTTGTTACAATTATAATTGCTACCTTGAAGTTTAGCAATTAATTGCCTTTTCCCTATTTAATATGTCTGAATCTTATCTACAAGGTTGTAAAATAATTGAGAAAAAGATCCAGGTACTTCACTACTGCTGAGCCCAATTCTGGGCACAGAGGAGATACTTGCCTTTGTGGAAATGCAATTGGACCGATACCTTACATAACATGAAATAAACAGCATGATTTTAACTTCAGTATTAGGGGATACAAAGATATTTTGTGCTCCTTCTCGCAATCCCTATGAAAGCCCAAATTCTCCACACAAATATGAAAGAATTAGGCCCTCTGGGTTTGTTGACTAACACTGTAGAATAATTCTAACTCTGCTCTGTATGAGGACAGACTACTTGACTTTCAGAACTGAACCATAGTTCAGAGACTATGTAATTCAAACCAAGAGGAGGAATCCGAAGCCCAGAGAAGTGACATTTCTTGCCTGAGTCACAGAGGAGATGAGTGATAAGACTAGGAGCCTATCCCAAGCCTTTTGAATCCCAGCTAGGACTCCTGAGTGACTCTCCACATATGGGCCCTGTGCATTTTCTGCTTTTGGAGTCTGGATAGTAGTGACAGAAAATCGTCCAACAAGTACTTTGTGAGAATCTTATATGCCCCAGGCTCTGTATCCTGGCTTGTGAGGCCAAGGAGAAAAGGAAATCAAAATAACGTGAACTTCACTTTACTCTCAGGACTCCAGAACTCTCTGTATTCTTTTCAAAAGTAATGTTCTTAACCTTGTTTCTTTTTTTTGAGTCCTAGAACCCACTGAGAATATAATTAAAATTATAGATTTAGAGAAATACATGTACGTACAAACCAACAAAATGCTGTGCATAATTTCAGGGTTTTGAAGCACTCTCAAACCTCTTGGTTACAGCCCCTTTTCTGAAACCTTGGAAAGCTTCCTCTCAGCACCTTCGACAATAGATCTATGGTTTCATAATTTACAGAGTCCAGATGCTAACCCTCGCCGTTTCCTCCTCCCTTTTGAGTAACTGGAGGGAAGTCTGCAATCACAGCTTAATCTCCTTCCTAAATAAATAAGCACTTCCCTGAGTGCCTCCACTCCACTGCTCCAGATGTCACACTGGATGAATGGCTCATTCAGGGCTCAGCAGGGCCCAGGTCATGCTCCAAGCTGATCAGCTTTTCTGTGCCCTGCCTTGCCACTCAGAGAAGCTTCCCTGACACTCTGCCTATTTGCAAAATCCACACTCCCAATAGGGGGCTGAGAGCAGAATAAGTTCTTGCATCATTTTGGCAGGGCTGGAGAGGAGAAGAGGGGGCTGGACCTCAGATGATACCGGTGAAAGGCCCATAGGGTGTTTTAACTGGTGGCTCTTGGAAGAAAGATGAGATGCAAGGAGCACTTCTCTCAGAAGCCACATATCATGAAACTTCTCCAGGCAGGAGAAAGTGAGAAACAGATGGTGATGAACAGGCAAATGCACCACAGGGACAAAGCTTGATTACAAGAGTATGAGGAAGCCCTTGGCAGCAACTGACAAAGGGAAGAGGCCCACACTGTGGAACCTACATACAGAAAGTCAGGGCGGGAGACAGAAGACAGGACCAAATGGTAAGAGACAAGTTCTCAAAAAATGTGGAGCCAAGGATAGGGCCTGGCTCTTTCCCTGGCAGACAAGAGAACTTCCCACCCAATATCACTGCCGGAGACTCATTCCTGCACCTGAGAAGATGGATTGCTTTAAAGAAGGTGAAGGTGGTAGTTTTCAACCATACTTTGAATAGCAATCATGTGAGGAACATGATTAACAGCCCTGGATCTTTCTAGAGTGGCCCAATGCCTCAGTTTGCCCAGGACTTTCCTGATTTTAACACTGAAATTCTTACAATAATTGCTTCTCAGTCCCGGACAAATGGGGCAACTGGTCACCCTGTGACACCTCTAATTATTCTTATTTTTTGGTCAGAGATGAGGCCAAGAAAACCACATCTCTAACCGGGACTTCCAGGTGATTCTGATGCTGGGGCATGAGGAGGTTGGGCCAGAGGACACTTACAAGCATTGTATCTTTAATCCCTGGCATAACCTGATAAGTAGATCTAGAAGACAGAAAAATTAAAAGGAGGAAGGAAAGCAGAAAGAGTTGATGGTTTCTGAAAATTCTAAACCAGATGTTCTCAATCCTTTAAATCCATGGAAAGCTTTTAAAACCACTGATGCCTGGCCCAAGTCTGGATGACTACATCAGGTTCTGTGGGAGTGGGATCTGGACACTGGCAGGAGCAAAAACTACTGCATGGAGTGGCCTTTTAATTTTCTGATGGTTGGCATGGCAGCTAGAAGCTGGTGCTTGGAATCTAGAAGCAAAGAAGAACCACTGACTGTCCACAGCTGGATAAAATAGCACAGCACCCCAGCTAATGGGAGCCAGGAGGTCCCTCTAAGTGTTATTTCTACTCCCTGGTGTCACTGCGCAGTAAAGAAGCAGTTAATTGATGGAAATTGTCCAGGATAATGTTAAAGAGACCTACACATGTGCATTGAACCTTATCCTCCAAGAATTATAAAAATGAGGCCCCTTTGAATGGTCTGCAGGGAATGCGTCCAGGTCCTCTCCGTGCCTGCGGTAAACACAGCCATGAGGATAACATAACCAAGCCTCCATCATTGAGAAAAACTTGGAAGATCAGGCATCCACTTCTTTTTCTGTGGCTAATAAGGGGAAAAATAGAGTTTCTGAAAAGAAAGGAAAGAAGAAATAAAAGATTCTGAAGCAAGGAAAGGGAATCGAAATGAATGATAGAAAATGACAAGGAAGAGAAGGAAAAGGGAGGCGGCAAAGAGGCAACAGGAGGGGCTTCATTTTAGGTTCAAGCCTATCAGTCCAGACCAGCTTAGAACATAAAGAGGTTCAAAAGCGAAAGACCAGGGAATGATAAAACAGTGATTTTGCCCAAATTAAAGGGATACGTTGTGTGGTGTTGATTATAGCCAAAGTCTGTAAGGCAGTTGAATGTTAAAGTGGTAGAGGCCAATAGAAGATGTGCCATCTTCTTGAAGGACGTATAAGGAGAAAGGAGATGTGGCTAAAACTTACACGTGCACTTCCTTCCCACTTCCATGGATTCTTCAGAAGACAAATGACTCCTCAGTTTATACAACTGGAAAATGTAGTTCCTTGCAAATGGACAACAGCATAGCACAAGAACCTAATGAAATGTAACCAAATGAATAAAAAGGATAGTGTAATCCTTGGCAAAATATATAGCAATACGAAAATGTTTTGTAATAAATTGCTATAATGGTTAGCACTCTGAATTAGAATTAACAAATACTTTGTTATAGAATACTTACATTTTATTTTTTATCTATCACATATCAAAACCAAATACAGGCTTGAGAGTTTTATCGTACCTTCTGGCTAAAGATTACACCTTCATCATTGGAGAAATTTTATCAGATTTATTTATTAAGCCTGTATCTGCACAATGCACAGACTTAAATAACTAAATAAAATGTCGAAAGCTGTCCTGCCCTCAAAGACCTTACACATCATGGTAAATATTCCTACTGACACGTGCGGAATGCTATTAAAGTTAGTGATTCACACCTGAAGAAGAAAAATATGCCCTTGTCTCCAACAGGAGAATGCCTAAATAATTATAGAACTGAAATTGATTACCATCATCACCAATTTGCATTTTTCAAGCATTCAGTAAGTACAGGGCAGTGGACTGCAGAAGGGGATACAAACAGGTGTAAAAATTGTGCTCTGCCCTAAATGAGCCCACAGTCTGATTGGAGGGAGAGGAAGTAAACAAACACAAACAGGTAGATAATTCTTAGGTTGCATTTTTTAAGTGGTCCGTGAGTGAGCCAGGCCCTAAATGTTATAGTAGTTTGGAGGAGGGTACAATCACCAAAGCAGAGCTGTTCTGCAAAGTAAACTGTGTACTCTAAAAGAATAGAAGATGCATAATAATAACAAGCTCTTACATTTGCTTTATAGTGTCCAATCGCACCCATTATCATGTTTAATTCCCATAATAACCTGTTGAAATGATTGTAATAATCTTCATCTTATAGATGAGGAAACTGAGACTCAGAGAAGTTAAGCAGCTTCCGTGAGGCCACACAGATTTAAGCCTCAGAGCTACGACTCAGGATCAGTGCCAGTGGAAGCAGGCCCTTGAAGTCCAGAATGAACATCTTCAGAAGCAGCCCAGCCACAGCAGGATGCTGTGAATATTTTCTAGCTGAACCTTAAGGCAAGCCTTTTTAGTTTATCCTATTCAACCTTGTTCTTCATCCTGGCTTACTAACTCCAATTGGGAAGATCTAAAGCTTGTAATAGGATTTGCCACTTTCCTCTCTTGCCGAGTCCCTGATTATTCATCATCATCACCAGCAGCAGCAGCAGCAACAACAGAAATAGTGAGAAGACTACTTGTTCAAATAAAATCTTGTATGGAAGCCCAATGAGTAATATCGAATGCCTGTTCCTGTCTCTGGACTTCTTGTTTTCTGGAATTAACATTTCTGAAAGAATAGAGAAAGAGGTGTAACGAGGCATCAGTTCATTTTTTTGGCTACTACAAAATACACACACAATAAAGAGGTGACTGCGTACTTACTTTAGTTGTTATAAACTCTAACGCTGACTCACAGAGTGATACTGCAGGAAGGAATAAAATATTTTCACATCTCTTTCCAGGGGGAGAGGTTTGCTCAGTTTCCTGGGAGTGAGGATTGTTAGATTAACAATATATTTTTTTCTACCATGCTTTTTTGGCCTTACTTAGTCAACACTCTCTGACTCTGGCAATAGGCTCTTTTTAAGTTTGAGTTTCTGGAGATGATGTCTATTTTTGTCTTTTGTGTGTCTTCATTGATACCTCAGTAGAAATTTGGGAGATGTTGCATCAGCGGCAACTAGCCAACTGCCATTTTAAACTGAAATCCAATGGAAATTTAATTTGATTGCACTGGAAATGTTAACTTCACGAGACTTTTCCTCCCGTCGAGTGTGTCTCTCCTTCCCGTTAGGCACATTTGGGTAGTACTAAAGGGTGACTTGACTAGAAACAGAAAGAGATTCATTCCATTCCAATTTTGAATATGACAGTTGTGAAGTCAGACTCATGACCTGTGTGCCAATTTGCAATCCAATAAAAATTTAAATGCTTAAATTATTAACAGAGAGCAAGGATGGAGATTAGAATGGAGACATTTTTAATGGGGTGACGATTCCCAGCATAATAGAGTTACTCATTTTTGGACCCTCCTATGTGCATATTCCCTGCAGTTTTCATAGCTTGTAAATTGTTTGGTGCTGGAACTCATTTTAAATTCTCTTTACTATTTCATTCTCATCTGCATCAGCAGTCAAGGCTCTGTGGATAGGAACACAGTATAATAAAAAGAAAATACTCCAGTAAAGCTCAAGCTTTAGAGTCAGACATAGCCCGATTCAAATTCCGATACTGACTCTTGCGTTGTGAGAGCTGATGAAGTCTCTCTGCCCACAGCAATAGAACTGCTTAGCTTCACCAGTTACCACATCTCTCAACTTCCCAGCATCTGGCTCGCTTGTTTTCCTATGCTGTTGTCTCATTTATAAGCATCCTTTTCTTTGTTTTTAAGTACAGAGGTAACACAGATTAATTTTACATATATTTAAGAACAGATAACCAAAAAGGGAGAAGTTAGTGCCAGAGATGGTTGCAGTTAACCTGAGAATTTTTCTATACATATTTAACTGTATAAGAATATGTTCTATATTGTACAGAAATGGATCCCACTGCACATATCTTGTGTTGGCCTGATTTTTTTTTCACTTAATATATCATAAGTACTGTTCCATGAGAATAAATAAATAGCTGCATGCATGATGGATGCATAATATCCCATTACGTGAATATACAGTCATTTATTTGTTATCTGAATTGAAACATATCTGGAAATCTCCAGGAAGTCTAAAGGTTCTGGACCCAATTCCCGCTTGTGCATGTCTATGGGGAGGGTTCCCCGTACCAAAAGATCTCCAACACCAGCTGGGTGTCATATAATTCAGCTCAATTCTGACACTATTTATCTAGAGATAGCATCAGATCCTACAGGTTAAGGGTTCAGGCTCATAAGGCGGCCCTCACTCCCCCACTTCAGAGGCCAGTTACAAGTTCAGGTTGTCACCTGTGCTTCTGACCTTGGCTGTAGATTGGAGGTTCCAATGACCCCCTCCTCTGGTTTTAGTAATTTGCTAGAGCGGCTCACAGAACGAAGAGAAACACTTTACTTACTAGATCACCAGTTTATTATAAAAGGATTGTCAAAAAAACATGACAATAGACTCAAAATGAGTCTCTTATACTAAGCCCCATGTCAACAAATGGAGATTTAACTTAATTACAGTTTTGGCTTTCCCCAAAATGGAATCCTAAAGCAGTCAATCAGGAATCTCCTGATCAGCACTAGTTAGGTAATCTACCTGACAGACTCCGGTCATCGCCTAAAGGGAAGTAACTTTGCAGCAATCAACCTGCTTTTTTGCCTAGTATGACTTCCTCGATTCTGCCACTCCCTTCTGCCAATAAAAGAATTTCATTTTGTGGAGCTCCTTGGAGCTTCTTTTTATCTGCTGGACTGGAGACTGCCTGATTCAAATCAACTTTTGTTCAAATAAACTCTTAAAATTTTTAATATGCTTTAGTTTATGCTTTAAAAGGATATAACTCAGGAACAGCCAGATGGAAGAGATGCACAGGGCAAGGTTTATGGGAAGGGATGTGGTGCTTCCGTGCTCTCTCTGGGCGTGCCACTCTCCCAGCATCTCTATGTGCTCATCAATCCAGAAGTGCACCAAACACGGTCCTTTTGGGTTTTTGTGGAGGCTTCATTACACAGGCAAGATTGATTAAATCATCAGCCATTGGTGATTGATTGAACCTCCAGTCTCTCATGCCTCCCACAGAGGCCAGGGGCATGGGACTGAAAGTTCCAACCTTCTAATCAGAGGGCTGGCTCCTCTGGCACAGCCAGCCCCCATCCTTAGGGGCTTTCCAAAAGTTGCCATATTAACATAACAAAAGACACCTTTATCACTCTCATCATTTAGGAAATGCTAAGGGATTTAGAAGCTCTAAGCCAGAAAAGAGGACTAAGACCAAACATTGATTTCTTATTATAACCACAATTATCGCAAAGCCTTTACTGTAGTTCAGCCCTTGGTCTTTGTTAGGTGACCATCCTCCCAGCCCCCACAGCACTTAAAGGGCCTTTATCACAGCATCTGGCATCTTATGTAACTACCTAATCCTTGCTTCTATACACCTATGCCTACTTAGCTTACTTAAAAAAAATTTTTTTTCAATACCTAACCAGTTACTGACTCATAGTGGGTTTTCCAGCATATTTGTTGAACTGAATTGACTAATATCATTGTGGTTAAGATCCTTCTACAAACATCTTTTCCTGCTTGTCAAATAATTTCCTTGAACTGACACCTTGACGTGGAATGGTTGAGTCACACATACACAAATACTAAAGGTTTGGATGGACAGAAAGTATTTCATGTCGCTATTTCTGAGCAAGATGAACCATCCCAGATTTCTATTCAATTTTTCTTTTCTTTTTTTTTTTTTTTCTGCCTTTTGTCATTGTTATCTTTCTGGAAATGAGAAAAGAAAGGGGGAAAAGAAAAAAGATGGTTCCGAGGAAAAAAATAGATAGCTTCCTGCAATCCCATTCTGAGCTCAATATCCAAAGTAAACATAAACTCAGTCCTACAGTTTATATACACTAGTCCTAAAAATATCCAGTTTTACAGATTTCCCAGCACCCCCAGAGTGCCTTAATTTCCACAATTGGGACATTTGTGTTACTGTTGTTTATAAACATGTGCTGCTGCAAATTTATTGCATCACTTTGTTCTGTCCATAGGGAAATTACCAGACAACTTCTCATAATCTCAAAACTGGACAGAAATTTTGTTGCAAAATGATACAGAGAGAAAGAACTTTACAGTACCTCCCAGGCGCTTGTGCCTGAGTCTTATTTTGAGAAACGGGTATTGCAGGAAATAACATTGCAATAGGGCTGAGAAATTTCTGTTATTTTCTATTTTTCATGACTAAGAATGAGCAAGTTGTCCCAGGTTGTTCAGGGACAAGAGGTTTCACCATTATAACCCTGAAGGCAAGAGCATTACTTTGTGTTTTATGCCTGTGCCTCATCCACTTTATGAAAATGGAAAATTTTGTGGCTTTGGCACACATTCACTTGTCATACCAACTTGGCCCTGAAGAGATACAATCATATGTGGCTGCTCCTTCCAATCCAGAATCATACAGCACAGAACACGTGATGAACCAGTAATTACTTTGTGAATTCAGTTACTCCTAGCAGTCTAAAATGCGTATTTCAGGATCATTCCATCAGGGTTTTTATTTTTCTTCTCCTTCAATTAAGCTAGCAACTACATAGAAAAAGCAGTTTTAAAGACTTATAAAACCTAGATAATCCAATTAGACATGGCTTTGGAGATAGGGAGTTGTTTCTCCACAGCGAGAATTACCTACTATATAAAACAGATAAATTAGAAGGTGGTCTTTAACATGATGAAAGAATTCATTATTTTGTGAAAATTTCATTGTTAAATGATGGTACAGAAGAAGAAACACTGAACTGGAACTCAATATACCTGAAGCCTAAGATAAGAGAGTTGCGATGTCTAAGGCCCCTTCTACTTCACGTTATATGTGAAATACACTATATAGAGACCGGCACAGGAATCAGGCCAAATTTGGGGGAAATTACTAGAATTTAGAAAAAACAAGTAAACATTGAAGATAATTGATTACCATAAGATGATTTTATTTAGTTTTCATGGAATTTTTCAGAAATAGATTGATAATATCAATTAAAGCAACAACTGACATTTTGCTCTATTTTTTCAGCAAGATGTTGAAGAACTTTTCCAATAAACCAAAGTGAGTACATAGGAGAATTCAAAAGGGTGCTTAACAGCAGGAAAAGTTAGAGCTTCCATCAGCCTTGGTGGTCACCCACTCCAGCTTCCTCAATTTATAGTCGAAAAAACTGAGACCCATGTACCCCGTAACTCCTGTAAGTTAATGCACAAAACCAAGCCTAGAGACCAAATCTTGCAGACGTCAGGCCAATTCTCTTTCGATATGCCCTTGGTCTATGAAAACAAGTTTAATCTCTTATATGATTCATATTGTAATTTTCACAGTCTTCACTGATGTATTTGCATCTTCATAGGTTTGAGCAAATGGTTCAAAAACTATCAACTCTAAATTCACTTTGGCTGCATCTAATCATTTAATCCCATGGCTTCATTGCAGTACCTGCTTGTTAAGTCAAAGCTGTTGCTGCTCATGCACGAGTAAAGATTTCGAAGTTAAGCAGACAAGACTACATTGGAGACATTTTATAAAAGAAATTCATACCTGAGTTGATAAATACTAAAGTTTCTTCTTGTTGCAGGTTCCTTTCTGCTCTGAGGCTCCGGCAGTATATGACTCCTCTTTGTCTATAAGCAGGTGGGCATCCAGTGTTCTCAGCTCTCTGGGGCACGATAGGCTGCTTAACAAACATCTTCTGGTTTAAGCTGAAGTTTCTGTTTGTTGGAGGTGATGAATTGGAGTTGTCTGGTTGCAAAGATAATTACTTCTTCCGTTGTGAGTATGCTGCATTGTGATTAAACCTTTAGCAACGCATGCTTGTTTGCCTTCAACTGTGTGAAAGAGTGTTACCAATGAAGGATTCAACTTATGTAATTTCTGAAGCAGAATTAGGCAAATGAATGGAAGTTACTGAAGAGTACCTTAGGCCATAATTAGAAGGAATTTTATAGCATTTAAAGCTTCCTAAAAATGAAATGAATTGTCTTGAAGTTTAATAAACTTCTTTTCATTGGAAACGTTCAAGCAGAGCCTGGAGGACTACCTGTTCAAGATGTTGTAGAGATAAAAAGAGAACACATTAATTGAGACGTTGCTCTCAACTTCTTAACTTTAATATGATAGTATTTTATGAGTTTTCTCTATTTTAAAAAGTTGTATGCCAAAATATCAACAAGTATTTGTGAATCTCCTTAGGTGAGTCTAGCTATGAGAGTAAAAGCAGAAGATAGAGTCCTTTCGGGAACACAGAGTTCATTAATGCTTAGGAGACAAGGATAATTCATGTAAAATTCTTAGATAATGACATAACTAACATATAAGCACGTGTCGAATTAGATGATATTATCTATAAATTATCTAAGACCTGGGAAAGTAAGAAACCTAATTGAATAGAGAGGTTGGATTTTAGGATGGACCTTAAAGAATGGATAGGATTTAAATTTAGAGAGAATTATTGTGGAGATAAAAGATAAGAAGGAGTGAGCATGAAGTCCTGTGTAGAAACTAGAATGTGTATGCTATAAGAAGGGTTTTGGTGTAAGAGACACAAGGCAGTAAGAAGATGTTTGGGGAAGTACATTTTTACTTTCTAATTTTCCATCACATGACATGGTACATAAGCAAATGGATGTAAAAGAACCCTTTCCTGAGTTAGTTTGACCCCTGCTATCTTTTTTTTAACTTTGTTGAGGAATAATTGACAAATTTAATTATATGTAATTAAAGTGTACAACGTGATGATTTCATACACATATACACTGTAGAATGATTACCGAGATTAAGATGATTGACACATCCATCCCCCTGCTATCTAGATACCAGGCCCCAAGTGCTGCCTTAGGCTTTAACATGTGGTGCAAATAACTGGATTTCAGCAGCCATAACAGCATCATACCCACTTTAATGCTGGAAACCACCTCCTGAATTCTGCATGATTTGAAAAGCAGCTTCTTGTCAATCAAACACCAACAGTCCTCTGCTGAAATTGGGTGTGTGGAGGCTGTCTACCTTTCTGATGCAATAAATGGCACATAGAAAAGCTTTCTTTTGTTTGCATGGCATCCCTATTTACGACAGTAACAAGTAACTGTTATCTTTGAAAGTAGGACAGTGAGGGAGAGAAGAGAGTAGGCACTATTATCCAGGCTCATTCATAATCATTGAGGTCCAAAGAGTAGAAGGGACAGAGAAATTGGGCAATTGTTACAGGCGATGCTTGATAATGATGGGAAACATTCGGCCACCAAGATCAGCACAGGGAATGGAGCACTTGGCTGCACAAACTCCCCAGGATTCACTGAAGTTAAGAAGGAGTGTGTGATGAAAACAATCAGAGTAAATTGCAGAGCCATCTTTCGTGCTGCTTTAATTAAAAAGCCTTTCATCATTTCCAGCTTAAACGTCTCTTTTCTCAGTCTTAAAAGTAACTACTGAATCTTCCAGTGCTTTCACATTTGTAGTCAGGAAAATTTGGTTTCCATTTCTAGGCTGTACAAGGAAAGGATTTCATGTACTTTCTCTGGTAATTCGAACGAATATTTCTTCTCTCTCTTTCACCGCATTTTAGAGTAATGCATGTTATTTCAGGTATTCAAAGCCAACTGGGATGTCAAACACTTTGAAATAAAGGTCATAAGGAATGTGGATGTCAGAGGAGCTCTGGTATACACTAAGGGGAATAAATATAAACAAGGGATGCATTAGGAGGCACTTAGGATGTTAGGTACTCAAGACAAGTTGAAGGAAATTACTTTGATGTCTTTAAAAGGCAGAGAAAATGTGACTGCAAGGCCGTTTACAGTTTCTTTACTTGCTCTGCATCCTCTTGGTGCATTTGTGTGAACTAAGCCCATAGCTAGGAATTCTTTCCTCCATATGTTTCCTTGTCAAAATCCTACCCAACTCAAATCCAGCCACCTGGTCTCCATGTTCTCTAATCTCACTGCTTATTAAAGAGAAGACCAGACTAGCTGACAGGAATATAGGTTTGTCATAAATCGAGTACAGCGTCACATAAAAGTCACATGAAAAAGGCTTTGCTATTAAAAGAATGATGGTGCTAGGACTACGAAGATGATCACATTTCTTTCTTTTTCCTTTTTTTTTTTTTGTGAGGAAGATTGGCCCTGAGCTATCATCTGTGCCCATCTTCCTCTATTTTACACGTGGGATGCCTGCTTATCAAGCATGACTTGATAAGCAGTGTGTAGGTCCACGCCCAGGATCTGAACCTGTGAACCCCAGGCCACCAAAGCAAAGTGCATGAACTTAACCACTACACCACAGGGCCTACCCCAAAGATGATCACTTTTCTTGAGTCTTAGGTTGATACATTTAAAGTTAGATGTCTATCACATAAGGCTATGGAATTTAGTATAAAATAGCATTTATTTGCAGATCCATGGAATTTCTATTAGCTATTTCCATTATGCCTTTTTACTATGATTTTCTCATTTCCCTTTCTGAAACACATCATGTTTCCGTCTTCCTGATCACAGTCTTCAAGAGATGAGAGTGTTCAGAAAAGTTGAGGATCTAGCATGTTGGGTCTTGGGAGTATTGTCTTCATGTAGGTCTGTGCCACTGTTCCATGAACATTAAGCAGGTACTGTTAAGAGAGCCCAGAGGCATCCTCTCTGTTAGCTACTTCATCACTCATGAGGTTGCCCTCTCACTTTGGAGTAACACTTACGTGCACTTCACCTTTCTCCTAATGCCCCCTCTTCTAACTATGCTTCAGCCACTATGTTACATGGGTAAAACACCAAATATCAGAAAATACAGCTCCAGAGGAGCTTATAGTGTGATATACTGGTCCCTAAAGCTGGCTGTCTATCAGAGTCTCAACATGAGTTTGGTTGCCTCCTTTCTAAACATTGCTACTATGATTAGAAGATTTCCCACAGACGAGCTTTGCCAGGACGCTGCTTGCCAACATGGGAGCAGTCAATGCCGGGCACTCATTTCCCCAGCCTCCCTTGCAGCCAGTGCAGAGGCACACCACCCAGGTGCTGTCAACCACCACACCTGTGCTAGACTCTGAATTGGAGTTTTGGAGAGACAAGTAAGAGATGGATGTTTGAGAAGGTGTCAGTGAGAAGCACGGTGCTCGTGCTGCTTTGGCATCTAGGACAAGGTGGAAGTGGCAGCAGTTCTGTGCTACGGTTTGGGGTGTTTTTGCAGGCACCCTCTGAGCTGCAATGCTGTGAGTATACTGTGCAGGTTTTTAAACAGTTTTTTGAGGTGTAACTTACATACCATAACATTCACCCTTTTCAGTATACAATTCAATGGTTTTTCTGTGAGTTTACACAGATGTGCATCAGTCACCACAACCCAGTTTTAGAATGTTTCCATCAACCGAAGAAAATCCCTTATGTCTGTTTGTGGTTATCCTGGTTCTAACCCCAGCCTTGGCAACCATTAATTTCCTTTCTTTATAGATTATAGTATTACCTTTTCTGGATATTTCACAGAAATGCAGTCATGTAATAGGTGGTCTTTTGAGTTTGACTTTTTTTCACTAAGCATAACCTTTTGAAGTTTATTCACATTGTAGCATGTATTGGCACTTTGGTTCTTTTTATTGCTGAGTGATAGTCCATTGTATGGTTTTCTGCTTATTTATATAATGGTTGTCTGTCTTTTGGGTTGTTTTCACTTTTTTGTTGCTACAAATAATGCTGCCTTTACACAGGTTTTTCAAATGAATTTCTTCTTAACACCTCTGGAGTAGATTCTGCTTCTTGCAACAAAGATTCCTGAAGGATATGAGGAGCCTTTCAAAATTATAATTCCCTGGTATCCACTTCAACCGCCAAGCCAAAATCCACAGGTCTGGGACCCAGGAATCATGTAATAAGCTACCTGTCGGCAGTAAGCAAGACGTAACTCTGTGAAAATAGCATTTAGGAGCCACTGCTTGGGAGATGACACGTGGGTAGCTTTCTCTCACCTCTGTGCCCTTAGTTATACTCTTTTTCCCTCTTAGAATCTCTCTCCTTTCCCACAATATCCCCCTCTAAAAATCTCACCCACTTAAATCTCCTTTTTAATAGCAATTTAACATATTCCCTTAATTTAAAATGAATATTCCTTCCTCTGTGTTTCCATAACACACTGTCTTATTTATCAAAGCTTGCCCTATTTAACTATTTTTTCCTCACATTTGACCTTTCCCTTGCATGTTGAAAGCATCAAGATAAGGAATGTTCCCAGAAATTATTTTCTCCTTTAAATGTATTGTAAACTCACTTCCCACCTATGTGCCTGCTAACCTCAACTTATTTAATAATTTGGGGTACTACTTCTGTCTGCCCTATTTAGTTTTAGGCTCTTTGACCAAGGAAGCCATATCTTTCTTAGTGGGCAGCAGAGTCTTCTCATATTCATCTGAATTATCTGGGTATTACTACTCAGGAGGTCCATTTATTCATATTGTCAGCCCCTCTCCCCTAGCGATACTGAGGCAACTGACATATGGCCATCACTCTGAGAAACATTGGTCTAAAGAGAGTGCTGGAATCAAAAATGCCATTGCTTCACTATTACATGCTCCCTTTCAGGCCATCTCTGTTTTAGTCTTCCTTTCAAAATAATTCACTCTGCTTTTATCTTGAGCACCTCTCTGTCTAAGCTCCCTGGGGATCTGAAGAACTGAGGTCTTTTCTAAGTTCCTGGCCCATTGTTCCAAAATACTTTACATTAAGTGCAGCCACCTGTGTTGAATTCCCTTGCTGGGCTATGGGCATGGGCTTTGGCCAGCCCACCTCTTGATTCTGAGCATTCAGAACCCGAGGTTCTTTCGCTTTTTCTCTCTCCTGATCTTCTGATTAATGCTCTCTTCTTGGGCTGTTTAATAAGCTCTTTACCTCCAGTTTCGCTCATCAGGAATTCTCTTCTCCATTCTCAACTCATTTCTGAGTCATCATGGGTCGCATATTACCATATGGAGCCAGCATGAAAGAAGAAAGCCAGGATCTAGCCCAGAGCTGAGCACAATGGTGATGTCAACATTTGGAAATGGATCTCGCTTCAGTGCTTGGCTCTAGAGGCACAGCTACACGGACCAAGCGCCAAGTTCAAGGGCGCACTGTATTCACAGTCCCTGTTTCAGCACCGGTTGGCATCAATGCTTTCAATGAGGCATATCATTTGGCCAAGAATCAGACTGGCTGCTAGTGGTAAGTTTGGAAATTTGGAAACTCTATCCAAAGAAAGCAGAACTTCAAAAACTTGGGCTGACAGAGGCGTAGAGCTAGACTGACCATGGCGAAGGCAGGAGTCGGACTCACCGACATCAAAGTAGACTTTCCAGGAAGGCTCTGGTCCTAGAAAAGAGCTAGACTGCAGAAAAACCATTGAGAACTAAAGATGATGCCAAACCTGTAGAAGTAGCCAAAACCAGGTATGAGGGGGAGGGGAGAGAACATAAGGACCGGATATAATCAGAGAGCCGTATGGAATGGATGTTTTAGGTGATAGTAATAAGCCATCAGATTCTGCATCTTAAAGCAGGACCTCGTATTTTACTCTCTTGGAAGGAAGAATGAAGCTGTTAAAATAATGTTCTAACTCAGTCAGATTTGGCCTAGGAACTGGAAAATCTAAAAACATAATTGGGGAGTATATCTCCATTGGATAACCTAGGTCATGTTTCTAGGAACCAACCCCAAGATCCTAGTAGCTTACAATAGCAAAGATTTATTTGTAATTCGTACCACCTATTCATTGAATGTTGGAGAGGAGCTGTTGACGTTGCTCTCTCAGGAACCCAGGGTAATAGAAAAGGTCACTGTTCCAGAGGCTTCTGGAAGGTCTGGAATCAGCAATTAATGGCCCAGCCTAGAATATACACATGACTCTTCTGTTTATGACTCACTGGCCAGAACTAGCTACATGGCCTCATCCAACTACAAGGAATCCAAAACTTGCTCAGAAGGTACAGGACCAGAAATACTTGGTAATCAGCTTTATTGACTGCCTGTGTCCCTCATTTTTTGATATTACTTATATATAAAACATAATAATGAATTTAAAATTAGTTTTCAAATACAAACACAGGGGTAGAGTTTTATGATGCATTTCCTCTTTCAGCCATGTCAGTGTAACTGTGTGTAACCCCATGGCACAATGGTGTCCAAGTCTACATCCGAGGTTCGTCTAGCCCTGTCCTGCTCCCACTCCACATTGTTGGGCTCTGGTCTGTCTGCAAAGATCCAATGAGGGCAGAGGCACTTACTGACAGCTGCTTCATTTCCTGATCTCATCAACTCACATTCAGGTTCTAAAACACAGCCACTCTTCTTTCACTCCCCTCTTTCCTTTGTTGCCCCCTCCCTACCTCTAACCACTGTCATATAAACACCTCAGCAAGTATCCAGTTTTTTTCTGGCCTTCACCTCAGGAATATTTTTTCTTGCAAAATACAAATTCACCTGCATTTAATCATCATTAATCTACCATGGCTCCAGCCAGGCTGGACACTACCAAATTTAATCTTGTTTATAGTTTGGGGTTGTGCAATGCACAGATACAGAGAAAGCCCAGAATTAAAAGAAGAACCTTACTTGGAAATGCTCCAGAATATCACATAGATAGAAATATCTTAAAACTGCTCTTCTTAAAGGAAAATTTTGGAGAACATATTAACACCAAAATAATATAAACAAAAATGTGTATTTTGTTGTAAAAAAGCACCATAATGGTCTACATTATTTATCTTTGGTACAAATCTGACTTGCTATAAAGCTTTCCAATTGGATACAGAATTTGAGTCCATCATATAACAAAAAAATAGGAAAATAACCAAAAGTTTGATAGATCCAGGGGCTATTTGCAGCCGGAATGTCAAATAAAATAGAGTATCACTCATTTAGGTCCTATAACCTTAAATTTTCATGAGACTAGAAATGTGAAAATGAGCCACTGCACTTTCCAGATAAAAAACCTGGGGGAAAATCAGCAGCACTAAGCAATGTTCAGAGACAAACAAGACAAAAGAGAAACTTTTGCACAGTTCCCAAATTAAAAACATATTCATGCCTAGTAAGTACACGTTTTATTAAAGATGAATTCTTGTCATCTTCAGTTTCATAAAGAAGCAAGGGTAAATTCATTCAGTAGAAGTCTTGTTTCCTCCAACACATACGTGTGTCACGCACAGAAAATAAGGAAGTTGATCTCGGTCTGCCGTCATAACTTACACAATGTGAATGCACTGGCTTGGAATTTTTAAACATCAAAGAAAAAGTAGCCTGGATTAAAATCTTTCTAACATTATATCATGGTTCAGCTATGTGTTTTATGTTTTCTTCTGCTTTGAATGAGGCTAAGTTAGAGGAAAATGTGTTTTTTCATCCACAGGGTAACAATCCATAGTATGCTTTCTATTACTACACAATTATATCATCAACTGATAATAATTATGTAAAGTAGCTAATTATTTTCATGATTGATTCAGAATAAGCATTCTAGGAAACTGCACACATTTCCTTAAAATACATAAAATCTAATTTTCTAAATCATCAGCAAAACCATTTTTTTTCCTCTCAACTCTGGGAAGTACACCTGTTTGTCCTTGCCCTCTGAGTATCTGCCTTAACTTGGTCATTCCTTATTCTTCACATTGACAGCGACCAGAGAGAAAGCCAGCTGGAGGCCTGAATAAGAGGTATGTACCTGGAAACTAATTAAGTTTGATTTATTTCTTTTGGGAGCACTTTGCATTGCTCTTTCCATGTTTTATTTAAAACTTGATTGCTTAAATAGCAATAAACAAGCAACTAAGAAAAGCCCCGGCTGATAATTATATTGAATTTCATCTATTTATCAGCACTTGGATACATGATCTCTGGCACATTGAACCCTCACCTGTCTATTCTTGATGTGTCATTTAGATTTACTTCAGGCCCAGATTTAGGGGATTTCTGTTTTTCAGACCAGAGAAACAAAGTCAGAGTTTTCTTCTCTTCCTTCAAATTATAATTTCAATCCCACTTCTCCCATTAAGCCTTCCATGATTACTTCATGCAGATGAGATTTTTTTTTTCTTTACTTTAAACCCCAATACTGAATTTGCAGCTTTCTTATAGCACTTGTGACACATAGCTTGATACGGCTGCTACTTGAATAATATTTGCACATTGTTCAGTGAAGCCAGAGTAAGTCCCCACCAAGCAATCCCTGTTATTATTTATGTGGTAACTTGCTTTGGTTCTCTTACATGGAAATAGGAATGAGACCTGTTTGGTCTATCTTCCAGGATGGTTGTGCCATCCAAACTTGACAATGTATATAACCAATCTTCCTAAACCACGGATGTTAGTGCAGAAATGGTATTTCTGTCTTTAGAAGTGAAACTGTCATCCTGCTATCCCTGTGTCCTCCCAGAAGACTGATGCTCAACAACTTTATTTAATGAATAAACAAAAGAACCTATGATTGAATTAATTAATTGATTAATTCATCGATGAAAGAAATAGAGGTTCTTAAGCAGAAGTACAGAGAGGGAGCTAGTGACTTAAAGAGTAGAAGAAGGAGAGGGAAGTAGAAAAGCAAAGACCAGGAACGAGGAGGGTCCTGGTCCCTGGTTAAGTATACCCCATTGCCCACTTTTCCCATTCTCTCCCTTCCCTTCAGGCCTACCTGCCTTTCTCCGGATGCTGTAGGAATCTCTCCCCAGAATCACGATTGTCACTTCTGCTAAAGTTTGCTGAGTCCTTACAATGGGTTATTTCACTCAACTCTCTCAATATATACAATAAACCAATGAAGTGGATACTATTGCTATCTCAGTTTTACAGATGAGGAAACTGAGTCTTAGACAGACTAATAACTTGCTGAAGGTTGTAGAGTGGTTGAGCCAGGATTTCAATCCCCAACAATCTGATTCCAGCACCTGCACATTGGAGCACTATGCTCTACCATCTCCCCATAAACCACCAAGCCAAATGTTGATTTTATCGCTCAATTTTATAAACCTCTCCACACTGTATTGCGATATTTTTATCCGCTTTTGAAGACATAATTACCTGATCGAGATTTATAAGCTCCTAATGAGTCACTGGCTCAAGACTGGCATTTTTTGTTACTCTGCCTCGTGACCGGAAGGCCCAGAAGGGCTCTAAGGAGAGCTGATGGGAGAGGTTATGTCTCTACTTTACACAAGGCCATGGGGCATGAGACCATGCCTCTAGGCTTCCTTAGTACATGTTAACACTCCTTGTGGGAATAGTTCTCAGACTTCAGTGCGGCTGAGAGTCACTGAAATGTCCATTAACATCACAGATGTTCAAGTTCTCATACCCAGAAATTCTAACTCAGTTGCTTTAGAGTGAGGCTGAAGGCTGTGTAATTTTTAACAAGCACCCCCAAGGCAGAGAACCTTCCAAAAAGCTCAAAAATACACTAAAGTGGAGGATGGGTAAAACCTGAGAATAAGATCAACATCTTGTCTGAAATCCAAGCTTATGTCACTGTTTCAGTTTACTTGAGTGACCTGAAAGCATGATCCCATTTTGTGATCTGTCATCATTCTATGAAATGTCAGGCCTTTTTGTTTGTTAATTTTCTTGGACCAGATGTAAACAAAAACCTCTTTTTTGTCTCTATTTTTCACAAGTATCAGTTCCTCTTTCCATAGTTTTCCTCTTTGGAAAGAAATCTGCTTTCCCAGTTTACTTACTGGGGTCAAACCAACTTTTCTTGAACACAACAGAAATCTCAGGTGATGTCATCATTTCCCTCAACTTTTCTCACATTTCAAGTCCATTCTTTCCTTATTATCCTTAATGACATTCCATGCAGCAGGACCTTATTTCCATAACTTTCTGAAAGATTAAATCATCAGTAATATAAATCAATTTTTCTCTTCAAATAAACGGCTTTTAGTTTAATGGCATTTTGAGGAATTTTCAGATGGCTGAAGCCAACTATGAATGTATTTCATCTCTTTATGAGTCCTGTGAAAGCAACCAGGAAAATCTCACATACTTCTTCCAGGACACATAATGACAATCCTGACCTTACCTTTGGACTACAGTGGGAACAGTAGGATATGAATATGATTAAAGCTTGGGGAAACCTTGTCCTGAGTCAAAAGCTCACTGAGGAAAATTCCTCTTTAAGGCTAGGACTAGTAGGAAGGCAAAATTGGTCATAAGTTTACTTGAAGTGTCCCCAGTCTCCAGTAGGTGAGTCACAGGAGGCCACTTATGAGACTGGAGTACCAGGTAGCACCATCAAATCACAAAGCTCCATGGATTTTGTATTAGTCTTCTATTATTATCAGTAGGAAAAAGCTTAAAAAGCAAAACCAGTTTCCAGAGCAGACATTGGCAAACTATGGCCTATGGGTCAAATTCGAACTATTGCCTGTTTTTTTAAAAAAATATAATTCGAACACAGACACACTCATTTGTTTATGGTTTGCCTATGTCTTTTGTCTCATGCTATGCTGGCAGAACTGAATAGTAATGGCAGAGACTATAGAATCACAAAACCTAAAGTATTTACTATCTGGCTGCTTACAGAAAAAGTTTGACGGCCCCTCATCTAGAGTAAGTTTCTCCAGCCATATGAAATATGCACATCAGTACTGTAAGATGAAAGAAGGTGCTCACAGCTGCCAGCCTCGTGGTGTAGTAGTTAAGTTCTTGTGCTCCGCTTTGGAAGCCCAGGGTTCGCAGGTTTGGATCCCAGGTATGGACATCCACACCACTCATCAAGCCATGCTGTGGTGGCATCCCACATACAAAATAGAGGAAGATTGGCACAGATGTTATCTCAGGGCCAATCTTCCTCAACAAAAACTAAAAAAAGAAGGTGCTCACTGAAAAAGAGAAAGTTGCTCTTCAAGCTCTGAATTTCCAATAATCAGCTGGAGGTGATGACCAGGAGCATGGACATACCTTGTGGCTTCCCTTTGCTAATAGAACTCAGCCTATACCCATTCTCCCTCCCAGTCCCCAACCATGGGATTTCTTTTTTTACAGCAGAAATAAGTTCAAATGACCATAAAACCCTGCTCCCTGCAGGATCATCTCCCATGTCATGCTTTCCCCTTTATTCCCTGATTTCTAGCCAACCCCGCAGGACTGCCTAGACTCCCAGGCACCGCCTCCCCAGCTCAGGGTCATTCAGCTCCTCTTGGCCCCAGTTCTAACAAAGGGGATCCGCTGACCTGTGTCATTTAGTTCCATTGCTGACAGAAATCCTCCTATCCTAGTGCCACTTTCCATTGTGATTTCTAGATGCAGGCACACAGCTTTACACTCATGATTAACATGGGGGTTGATCAACCATGTTCACTCACCAAAGGAGAGTTCAGGTGGAGAGATAAACCTTCACATGCGTGATAACCAGCACTTAAGGCCAGACTCTGGACACATTTTTGGTTTTGGTTTTGTATTTTTCATCTCTGTCTGACAATCACTGTGTATTTTCTGAGTTCATTCACTGTGACCGGAAGTGGAATCTTCGGCTTGGGAGCCCCACTTGGCAGCACAGCTGGTTACCCTGCATTTTGCATCAGAAATGAACTTTTCTGGTGGAAACTGATGAGAGACCTTTCTAAGAGTAAACTCTTAAAGCCTCTTTCACTAATAAACTAGCTAATGTTTACTGATTGAGTAGTGACTAACTGACATAAACTTAACAATCAAAAATATATCACAGAAAAGAATGAAAAAGAAATGAACCCTTTGAAAAGTGTCTTGAGATTGCATCGGTTTAGGAAAAGAAACCTGGAGATAGAGTTAATGCATGCCACCGAGATCAAATATGGCCTCTGCCTAAAGGCACAGATTGGTAAATCAGATCCCTTACCCCGCTCTTACTAATACCCTTCTGGTCCTGTAGGACATCAATCTCTAAAGCACAGAGACACCCAATAGCATGCATATCCTGCCTCCTTTGTCAAAGATTGACCATTTACACAGTTTATCAAATGTCTGGGTTAGCACAGAGGCCAAACAAGACCCTTAGGCCTTGTTTACAGGTCCTTAGTTTCCAAACAGACACTACCACTTATTTCAGTAAAGTCCAACTGGCCACTGTGAGTGGGTGAGGGCCACAGTGGGCCTGTGTGAAGGCTGTATGTGTTTGTGCATAAAAGCCCATGATTAACATGACAATGACAACAACGGTGACAATGATGATAAATAACGTTTATTGCCCATGGCCTCTGTGATAGACACAGTGCTCAGGGCATTACCTGCACTGCCTAGTGTAGTACTCATAACCTCCCTTTAAGGGAAGTACTATTAGTAACTCCTGAACTACAGAGTGGTGGCCGAGGCTACCAGAATGTTATAGCCCTGTGCATTTTTCTTTACGTCTTCTTTTCCAAGGCCTTCCTTTGTAGATACAATATTGGCTTTTTCACGTAAAATGCCAAAGGTAACATGCAGAAGAGATTTTCCAATGATGCCTTAACATCTTACAAAAATTTGAATTTGTGCTTCTTCACATCTCTATCTATATTCCAAAAGTACCCCAAGAATAAGACTCTTGGTGCATCCAGAGAGGAGTCCATCGTTTACCTCCAATTACACAATTAATACTAATAAAGAAGTATCAAGAGGGAAAATTGCATCAGCTCCGCAAAGGTTAAAGCACAGCTATCTGAGTGACTTAGAAATGTGTTTTCACAGGAGCTCTGAGAAGACAGAGTAAGGGCTTTGCTCTGTTTCAATGTGCAGACTTCCTATCACGCATCCATTCCAAAGATAAAAATATTAGAAACTGCAAGTTCTGGGTTCTGAGGGCTCCAGATCTTTGGCATATACTCTAACAGTAAGTTACATACACTTTGATTTAAGGCGTGAGTAGGTGGAGTCCTGACTCTATATTACCTACTACCTTAGTGGCCTTGGGTAAGCCCTCCCTGACTCTCAGGTTTCCCATCTCTAAAATGGATAACAACTACCTGACATGTTTCCACGTGGTAAAATAAGTAACAGTCTTAACACAAGATCCAGCATATGGTAGGCACTCCCTTAACCATAGGCATTAACTTAACCAGACTTATTATGCCTCATATTTACAATATACCCTAAGACTATTTATGTGTTTTCTGCTTTCTAAAATGTAGTGTATGGATGCATGAATTTCTGGTTTAACCAGATAACAGTTTGTTGTGTTTTGTTTTGTTTCGCTTTTTAACATCAATCTAAAATATCTCAAGTGCTTTTCTGCCTTAGTGGGTTCAGTACATAATTGAATCTTTCTTTTATCATTGAGTTTCTCACAGGACTCTAGGGACATTCATATGAGTTTTATTTCTCATAGTTGCCCACTAGAGAAGAAGATCATGGATAGAGAAGATTGGGTTTGAATATCTTCCAGTCTAATACAAAATTATTGTGTTTTGCTTTTCTAGTTAAAACCTGAAAATGGATTTATTCTCATTTGAACTAATTCAGCAGGTATTTAAGGAGTTCTTCATACGTCTTAAGGCTACCCTGGTGAGATGATTGAGAAGAAGAATAATAAATATTATACCCACTTTCTGCCTGGAAGAACTCTGACTTTAGGTTGATACTTTTCCCCTCAGTTAATAAGGAGAGTGAGCATTCAGAAAAAAACTCTGAATTGGGAGAGAAAAAACTCATCTCATTCTTAATAAGCATGTTACTCTCCACAAGGACATAAGAACCCCCATGGATTACCTCTGTAGGCCAAGGGCTATAACTTGTTGTAGCAGTGGTTCTCAAGCTTGAGTGTGCATCAGAATCACCGAGAGGTCTTGTTAAAAAACATATTTCTGGGCCTCGCCCCCAGGTTTCTCCTTTAGTAGGCTAGGATGAGGCTTTGAAACTCTAACAAGTTCCCAGATACACTGAAACTGCTGGTCCAGTGACCACATTTTGAGAATATGAACATTTTCATCTGAAGAGATGAAATGTTCTCAGCTCTGTGGATTATACTGTTCATAACTATACCTTTAACAACCAAGCCGGGTTTGGTGTTTAACAATAGCTTTTTCTTGTCCCCCTAAATCTGAGCATTCCACAAGACTCATTCTTTAAATCTTCATTTTGCTGCTCTCTTGCAGAGCAGTCTCCAGTCTTCCTTGTTCATCTGTATACAATTGGTCCTCAAGTGCCTATTTCTAATTACTTCATGTCCCTTGAGATCTAGGTCTGGAATCCCACACGTTCTTATTCAACAAGAAGTTATGGACCAAATGAGTAAATAAATGGGTGGATGTGTGGATGCACAGTGCCTCACGAGATAACTAAAGATCCAGAAGGCTTCCACTTGAAGTTCTCTTGGCTCTAAATCTCCATCGCTAATCCAAATTAACTGTAGAAAGATGTACTTTATAATTCTCTATGATATTTAATACATAAGGATAACAGAAAAGAGGTGAGAGAAGAGTGAATCTGAGCTGCAATTGCTATAATCGTATAGATTTGAGAAATGAGCAGACCTGTGACATTGAAAACTTGCCACAATGGGATATGGGTGAGCTGTAGGAAACTCTGGCTTGTTTCTTTGCCTTCTCCTAACAATTACCTTGACTCCCAATAGCAGCTGCAGTTTATATAAACCACTCATCTTAACACATGCTTTTTCTAATTTCTGTTATTTCCTGGAGGAATTACAGAGGTTAGTGTCATTGTTTAAAATGTAGAAAACGTTGGTCTGATAGTTCATATCATATGCCTATTAAATTTGCCTCCTTAAATCTCTCCTTTGTGCCTCAGAGTTATATTAACTTATCTGGCCTCAGTCACAATATAGTTCTTAGGGACCTTGATTGCTTTGACATTCTAAAGAGCATTACCAGGTCTACCATATTGAAGATGCCATGCAACTATGAACCAGATGAGTAGGAATTGATATGTGTGTTATTTTTCCTACTGGACACATGTGTCTCAGATAGCGGAAGAAGAATAGCCAAAGGTACTCAGAGTACTGCCTTATCAGGGAAATTTTTAGAGTTTCAGTGGTCTTATATCATCTTATGCTATCCCTTTCTAAGGTAAAGGTGGGGACATTCTTCCACTTTCAGAAATGGATAAAATACCATACTCTAGGGTAGGAGATCTACCTTCCTAAGCAGCCACCAAGACCCAGATGGCACGATAAAGAAGTGTGGGGGCATTAGAACCCCATGGGGTGAAACTTAACCAAAAAGAAATGGGGAATCAGAAGGGACTGAGCAGATAAATCCTTTCTCTTTTCTCTCTACTGTTACCTCTCAGAGATGGGATTTCTCTTTGCAGTGCTTCCAGAGAAGATATACATGCTAAATTAGTTAAAAAGCCAACTGAGAATCCTGCTGATCCTTCTTATGCAGAGCTCGTTGTGGAGCAGCAGCCAGTGCTATAATGCATCACACTGTGATGCCCTGCATCTCCCCCGACCTCAATTTCCTTTTCACTAACCCCCTAAATCCTGAACTGGCATCTTCTAAATAAACTGCTAGCTCTTTAATCCCTGCCTTGGTTCTTCCTTCTAGAAGACCCAGCTATCCATACCAATCATGTAGTGTTTATTCCAGAAATGTAAGGATGGTTTGACATCAGTACATTTATCGAACTTACCAAATTAATGCATAAGAGAGAAAAATCACATGATTATCTCAAGAGAACAAGTTTATAAAGTTCAATACCAATTTATGTTTTGTTAATTGCAAGATTGTTAGGAGTAGATAATAATTCCTTAACTTGATATGAAATCATGTACAAAATCTAGAGCAAACATTACATTTAAAGGAGAAACTTTGAATGCACATCCTTTAAAATCAGGAAAAAGACAATGATGCCTACTACTTATGTGCACTGTCATTGATAGCATTTAAAACATTACAAGAGGTTGGGACAATGTTATAAAACAAAACTAAAATAGTAGTAAAACAAAGACAAAGAAGGAAAGCTAAAGAGAGAGAGAGAGAAAGAGACAGAGACAGCAAGAGAAACAAAAGGATAGGAAAGAAAGAGATAAATTATAATTATTTGTTAATAATATAATCATTTCCAGAGAAGAATTATTAGACTCACCATTAGAACTAACATAAGTGTTCTCCAAGTTTGCCCATACAAACTTAACTTACAAAAATAGAGTTTTCTACTCCAATAACCAACTATAATAGCAAAAAATCATTAAGTGTATAGTAATTGACTTAATACATGAGATCTTTACAGCAAAAAAAAAAATGAATGATAATAAATATGAAAGGAAGACGTGAATAAAAGGAGGGTTATACCATGTTCGTGGACAAGATGACAACCTTTTAAAATTGTCAGTTTACCTCAATCAAACTATTACTCAAATGCAATAATAATTACTATTCTTGCTGAATATTTTGAGGAATTTGACATTTTCATTCTAAAAATTTATATGGAAAAGTGTGAGCTCCACAAATAGCAAAGAAATAAAACTAATACTGCTGGATATTAAGACATATTATAAAGTCATAAGAGCAGAAACCAAGTGTTACTTATCCAAGAACAGGCAAACAGAAGAATGGAAGAGGATCAAGAACTCAGAAATTGACCAGTATGTGTTTAAAATGGGATATTTTATACAGTTGGCATCATACATCCATGGGAAAAAGGTGGATTATTTAGTAGATGAGTCTTGGAAAATTGCCTCATACAACAAAGTATATATAAAATACCTAAATGTAAAAGTAAAATTATGAAATTAATAGAAAAAATTTGCAACATCATTGGGTCTAGGGGTGAGAAATGTCTTAATAACAAGAACAAAACTAGAAGGTAAATTATTATGTTTCTGTTAATATCTTACAAACATAAACAAAATTAATAGAAATATGCAGACTGGAAGAAGATATTTGCAATCTCTAAAGCTGATAAAAGAGTATAATCTGGAACTACACTGTCTAATACATAGTTACTAGCCATGTATGACTATTTAAATTTGGATTTAAATCAATTAAATAAAATCACATTTCTTCAGTTGCACTAACCACATTTTAAGTGCTCCCTAGCCACGTGAGGTTGGTGGTTACCATATTTCAACAGTGCTGATATTCCATCATCGGAGTAAGTTCTATTGAACAGGAGGATGTAGAAGGTACCAAAAATTCATGCAAATCAATAAGAAAAGGCTGGAAACTCAAATTAAACAAGCAATTCATAGATGGAGAAATCTAAATGGCTAGCAAGATTTAAAGATATACTCAATCTCATTGGAAATCAGAGAGAAGAAAATTAAAACAACAGATGCCAATTTAGACCCAGTAGAGTGATAAAAATTTGAAAGTGAGATAAAAGCAAATTTTGGTGAAAATTTGAAAAAATAACACTTCAACACTTCATGCAATGTTGGTCAAAGTGTAACCTAGCAGAAGCTTTGTGAAAGGCAGTTACCAACACTAAGTAAAATTAAGAATATCTATGTCCCAGCACTCACAAATCTGGTTGTATATACTAGAGAAATTCTCACGCAGGCTGATGAGATACAAACAGTTACGGTCCTAGACGCTCCATCTCTTGCTTTGAGCTGGTTCAGTAGGTCTGAGTGATACAGAAGAAGACTGTGATTCAGCTGGTTGGCTCTAGAAGTTCTGTCAACTAGACACTACTCTTAGGTCTTCCTTGCCCTCAACTCTATAAATATGTAGACCATTACATAGGTCGGCCTTTCTCTGGAACACTCTCAGTGTTGCATATAGACTGCTTGTGCGAGAACTAAACTGTGGGGCAGTGAGAGTCCAGGGGATTGTGTACTCTCTACTTCTACACTTGTAAGGGTTTCACAGATAAACTGCGTATTGTATCTGCACTGCGTGGTGCTGTATGTGTATGACTCCTTTTAATGAACTAGGTCTATATGGAGATCTGTAGGAAGATATGTGGTTGTCTTTTCAGGGTGGGAAGCAACATCAGTGCCTATTACGAGGAAAATGATTAAGAAAAATGAGGTAGATCCATCATATGTCATCTTTGCTGCAGGCGGAAGCAAGAAACTGTCTTTACTGTTCATCCACAGGTGTTAAAAATAATATTGAACCAAAAAAGTAAGAAGCAAAACAAGTTCTATAGCTCACAGCATTTATGTACATTAAATCCATATACATAGTTCTGCATGTTTTATAAGGATACACGCATATTAATAAACATATATCAGGGGCTGGCCAGGTGGCATAGCAGTTAAGTTTCTGTACTCCACTTCGGCAGTCCAGGGTTCGCTGGTTTGGATCCCGGCACAGACATACACACCACTTATCAAGCCATGCTATGGCAGGCATCTCACATATAAAGTAGAGGAAAATGGGCACAGATGTTAGCTCAGGGCCAATATTCCTCAAAAACAAACAAACAAAAATAAACCTATATCAGGGGCGAGCCCGGTGGCACAGTGGTTAAATGCGCACGTTCCGCATTGGCGGCCCAGGGTTTGCTGGTTTGGATCCCAGGTGCAGACATGGCACCACTTGGCAAGCCATGCTGTGGTAGGCATCCCACATATAAAGTAGAGGAAGATGGGCATGGATGTTAGCTCAGGGCCAGTCTTCCTCAGCAAAAAGAGGAGGATGGGCAGCAGATGTTAGCTCAGGGCTAATCTTCCTCAAAAAAAAATAAATAGATAAAATAAACATATATCAAACCATTTAGAGTAAATAGAGTAGTAAAAACAGAGTATAGTCTAGAGATGAAAAGAAAAATAAATTAAATTTTAAAAAAGAGGCATTACATGGACCTATGAGTCTAACGACATGATAATATGGGGAGTATGAAAGACTTGTGTTTGCTCATGAAGTATCCAAAAAACATGGGTATAAGAAATAATGATTTTCATAGTGACAATAATAATTAGTAAAGCAATCACGTGAGTGATATAGGGGTTAACCAAAGAAGATTCTGAGGTTCCAGTCCTATGAATTTGAAAGTAACTGGGAAAAGAGTAGCACTGTTTACAGTGACAGAGAAATTGGTGAATGGACAGGATTTGAGTAAAAAAAGTCAATTCTGTTTTATACATACTGTATTTGAGGTACTGGTACAACACCCTGGGGAAATGACAGCAATATTTTCATTAAAAAAGAAAATTATACTTTTGAAACCATGCAGAGAATTTCATAAACTCCAGATTGTTGAATTTGTTGTTCTATCGATAAAAATGACTATAAAAAGGAATGAGCTAAGGTAAAATGACTGCTAGATGAGAAACAAAGGCAGGAGTCCAGAAGAAAAAGAAGCTGCACGAGATACTCAAGGGTTAAAGGATGTTACAACAGGAGTACGAAGCTATACAGCCTCCAAAGTAAGTCATATATATGTCATGTCATATATATGTGTGTTACTTATATACATACACCATGTCTTCTCACTTATGTATGAGGAAACCAAACAGCCTTCTGAATATTATAGTTCCTATGGAGCAACATTTTCCAGGGTATGTTCTTTCTCTACGTCTTAAGGATGACAGATTTAAAAGATCCTTGTGATGCAATATTTTTAGACATACACTGTTAGGGTTGTCCCTTTGTCCCTCAAATTTGAAGAGAGATAGAATCCTAAATTTTGGCTAGGTACAGCCTCTTCCCAGATCTACAGCACTAAGGCAGGGTTATAGGCATTATTTGAAGCCCATTTCCCAAGGTCTGTCATGCATTTATCTAGCCAGATTAGGTGGGGTCTTCTACTGCATGCCTGAAGCCACCATCCCCAATCTGCACTGGTACTAGAATTCTTACTCTCTCCTCCTCTTTCCGAAGAGGAAAATTATGCACAATTGCTTTCAAGATGTAATATGACATCAAGAGTCTTGCCCTGTTAGTTTCTGAACAAGTATCGAAAAAGAGCGCCAACATGTACTGGCAACGTCAAAAGCAAAGCTCAAGTGTTAAAGACAGTCACCAAGTTCTTTGACTGTCATAAGCTTTGGGTCTATAGTCAGGATATGGATGTGGGGATGATCAAATATATTTTACCTTTTTCCAGGACAGTGGATGTACTGTTTTTCTGGCCTCTCAAAATCAAGTGAGCTTTGGTATTTATACTCACCAAGCCAACTCTGGTAAACTTGTACCTACAGGGAATTCTCCCTGAATTCTTCCATTACTGTTATTTTAAGGCTTAGGATATGTTATTGCGAACTTTCTAAAAAAAATTTATGTACTTTATGCATATGCACTTGTATGGAAAGTTGAGATGCTGTAATAAGAGCTGCCAACCAGGTACTATTTTAAACCAGAATTTAGTGTTAGGAAATGTGGTCCTTGCACTCAGTGGAGATGCCAATTTCAGCATCATCGGCACAGAGGTCTACTTTTAGTATTGCGGTAGATAGAATTCTAAGATAAGCCCTATGATTATCCTATGTGGGATAAATAGTTTTGACTTAAAAAGGGGAGCCTTTGAAAAACAAAAGTCTGGAGAGGTCTCAGTGCAGCAGAGACTCTTTCTCCTGCCGGGTCTGAAGGGCCACAAATCCTATGGCCACAAGAAAATGAATTCTGTCAACAATCTGAGCAGCTTGGAGGAGAAGGCCAGGAGTCAGATGAGACCACAGCCCTGGCTGACAATTTGATCTCAGTCCTGTGAGACCCTGAGCAGAGGACCCAGCTATGCTGTGCCCAGACTCCTGATCCACAGAAACTGATAATAATGGGTGTTGTTCTAAGCTGTTAAGTTTGTGGCAATTTGTTACACAGCAATAGAAAACTACTACAGGCAATGTAGCTGGGTTACCTGTCTGAGGGAGACAGTAGTTAGGAAGACAGGATGAGAAGACTGCACCTCAGAAGAATATTCACAGTAAAGAAAGGAGACATACTCAACAGAGTTGGTGTTATCTTTATAAAAGAAGATCAAAAACAAAGTCACAAAATTTAAGGAGGAAAGAGACCCAAGGATGAAGGGTGGTAAAATTCAAAATGCTGCAGAGATATCAAGATAAATGCAAGCTAGAGCTGACTAGGGCATTAGAAGAAAGGTCATTGATACTGCACAGAGTCCAAAGCCTGTAATTACCAATTTCCAGTCAAAAAGAATTATGCCATCTTTAATTCTCAGCTTGAACAGCAGCAGAGGCCTGGAGTAGAGTAACGACCAAATTCAGAAGACAAAAAAGGCTACACCCAGAACCAACTCTGCTTAGCTTTAAGAAAGGATGCATGTCAGACCATCACACACAAAGTGAGGGAAACTCAGCATGACTCAAAAGTGCAGTTTCCAACATCCAAAAATCTATAAACACTCAGCACCCACATGATCATGAGAGAAAAGACTGAGTGACTGTGGACTGCCTTACTCTGAGAGGATGTAAATTCTGGGGTCTCTGCCACTTTTCTACCCTCCTAATTGTATACATCCCTCAAGGGCATCCTACTGGTACATAGTTTCTAGGGAAGCTGAATATCATCAATACCCGTTACTCATTACTCAAACCATGTTGACAATGAGGTAGAAGTGTTTGGCCATTGCCTAGGAACGATGAAGTTCTCATTCATTTTAAATCCTGTATACTCCTATTAAAATATTTGAGTTAATGTTGCAAGAAAGAGTTGAGTGAGGGAAAATTCTCAGGCTAGAGGAAATGTCACATTTGACGAATGCCAACTTTTCCTTCTGTCATTGCAAACAGAGGAGACACAGTCCCAGTGCAGTGCCTGGGTGCTTTCTCTAGAATCTGCACTCCACCTACACTCCAGTAGCTTTTTCCATTGCTGCTTATTCTCTATCAGCATCATATTCCATCTCTCTGACTTGCCCTTACCTCCATGATTTCAGCTGAGTAACTACTCTTGACTTACAAAGCCCATCTTCAATGCTACGACCTTTTCTGATATTATACCATCTCACACAGTCTGAACTCGTAGTAGCCAATATCTTCCATTCAATCCTGGTGTAATTTTTTTTTTCAATTCCCATTTAAAGCCCAGCTCTCCAGCTTCTAGAGGATAGTCAAGATGGTAAAACTAGTAGGAACCCTGCTGCATAACCCTGTTGCAAATGTTGTCTAATGCAAGAAAACGATATTACTATGGATAGAAATATCAACTTTGGAAAACAAGTCACCCAGTACTGGAAGTGCTTGGACCTTTCATGCAAAAGGTACATGATTATTTAACTTCATTCCCACTTTGTAGTCAGGGGCTATAAGTGACATACACTGTGGGAGATGGTTCTGGTAAGTGGCAAGGTGAAATTACCTTCTAGTTATATTCTGGAGGGCAGGTTGTTGGTTAATCCCAAGAACTAAGATAAGAAATCATAGAGGATCTTCTTCCTCTGTTTCTTTTTCTCTCACTATGCACAACTCCACACACATATATGTACATGCTGTATACATATTTGCACACACTCCAACACATACACACACAATATTTCACTTGTCTCTCCTACAAGTAAGCTGTCATGATCTCACCCTCCTTATGGTGCCTTCCTCCTGAACAATCACAAGGGCAGAACAGACCTTCCTTAACTTATACCATCATGAGATGGGAAGATGCTTGCTCTAAGGCATACACCAAGGAGTCAAAGATCTCTCCTAAACTGAGAGACACCTCTCCACCAAGATAAACGGAAAGCTATAGTGCTACCTCAACCAGCAGAAAAGTAAAACAAAGAGTTGTGCTCATCTAAGTTTTTCTGCCTTAAGAAAATGCTCCTAGTCTAACAGGAATTTACCAAACCATGAGTGTGAAGAGCTTTGTTTACAAAACACAGTGTTCAGAACATTGTTTGTCACGAATCTATTTTCATCCACCAGCACTCTGCGCATCTTTGTTCTTTCTGCACTAACTCTTGGCTTCATGTTTTGGACTCTGAGTTTTGATCTTGACCTTACAGGCTGTCATCACAAGTGGTTGGCTTCTCTGACCCAGGACTAATCAATTCCATCTGCAGTGAGTGGATTGCTTCTACTCTCTAACCTAGCATCTCTGCCTCGATCTGAATCCTTCTGATCTTCTCCCATTAAGGTTACTCAATGTATGGCTTGAAATTCTGATCTTTATACTTCTTCCTCCATACCCCAAGTTCAGTTTAAGAACCTCAGGGCCAGCCCCTTGGCCGAGTGGTTAAGTTCATGCACTTTGCTTCGGAGGCCCAGGGTTTTGCCAGTTCAGATCCTGGGTGCAGACATGGCACTGCTCATCAGGCCGTGCTGAGGCGGCATCCACATAGCACAACCAGAGGCACTCACAGCTAGAATATACAACTTTGTACTGGGGGGTTTGGGGGAGAAGAAGAAGGAAAAAAAAAAAGATTGGCTACAGATGTTAGCTTAGGTGCCAATCTTTAAAAAAAATTAAAAATAAAAACAATAAAATAAAACAAGAGCCTGGACCTTTGACATGTGGTGAACTTTAAGGAAGCGTTTTTCCGAAAGAGGTTGAGAACACAAAGAATAAGTTGTAGAGGGGAAGTAGGAAAGTGAAGGGATCAGAGGAAGTGGGTATGGGAACACACAAAAAGGAAGGAAAGAATTAGGGTCAAACCTATAGGGCCAAATGAGCATTAGTAGTTACAGTAGTAGCTTCCATTTATGGGTGGTTACTTTAGAACAACCACTCTTGGAGCACATTTCACTGAATTCCAAATAACACTTTGGAATAGATTTTACATTTTTCAAATGAGCAAACTAAGACTGAAAACAGCTAATCTGTCAGCTAACAAGTGTCAGAGCCAAGATTTGAACTCAGGCCTGTGTCTTTTCAGAGTTCATAAAATTGACAACCAATACAAGTAAATTTTCATAAATATAGAATTTAGGAAAACAGCCAATACGGTTAACTAAAATTTGCTGCATATGGAGATATTATTGAAAAATTATCCCCTCTCTCATCTCTCCATTTGCATACAATAAAACTGAAGCCCACTCACTAGGTTTCTTCCATCCATGAGTTATAGTTTAAGGCTAGTCTCATGACTGCTAATGAGCCCTAGCTTCTAGGGAGTTGTAGGGGAGTTGGAAATGAACCTCAGAAGTTTCTTAAAATTAGAGATTATGAAAAGTGGGCCTGAGGATCAAAGAGGAAGACTAATGGACCAAAATAGGGTTTCCCTAAGTGTATTGCTGTGGACACGATGTCAATAAGTTATCATATGCACACACACATACTCACAAGCAATATATACTATATTCCCCATGGATATGATAATTATTTAGTAATTATGTAAAATCCTGTAGTATAGAAAATTGTTTTAAATATGTAGTGGTCTAAAAATGGTCACAAATTCTCTATAGATGCCCCCATCAAGAGTCGGATCTTAGCAGGACTTAAAACTTGCTTTGCCCAATAAGATGTAGTGGAAATGATTTTATGCAACATCTGAGCCAGAAACCACAAGGCCTTTAGCTTCCCCTCTCATTTATCAGACCCTTCTGACACCATGTGAAGAAGTTGGGCCAGTCTCCTTGAGGATGAGAGACCACGTAGAAAGAGAGAGGACCAGCTGCTAGCCAACACCAACCACCAGAGTGAGACCATCATAGACCATCCAGCCCCAGTCAAGTCACCAGATGATTGTACTACATGATTGACCATAGATAAGACCCACAAAAAACTGCTCAGTTGGTCTAGCCCAAATTACTGACCCATAGTATCATGACCAAATACAAAGTTTGTTGTTTTATACAACTAAGTTTTGGGGGCAGTTTGTAACACAGCAATAGACAACAGATGCAACTTAGTCTCAACCATTATTTCAAAAACTGATTTGACCTTGAAATATTTATTTCATTAAACACGTAATTAACATCTCCAGGAATATACTTTCAGGAATGGGGAAGTAGAGGTTTTCATCCTTATGTCACATAAATTTAATTAGCATCCTTAAAGAATACTATTTGGGAAAGTAAAAGATAGTTGGCTCTTTATTGAAGAAAGTACTCAGGAGACTGTTGCTCTGTTATGTCTGAACATGAGCCTAGTATATGGAAGAAGAACTATGCTTCAGTTTCTCCTTCCAATGGAGAAGCAAATGTGGTCCTCACCACCAATAACTTCATAAGTCTTTCTCTTCTTACCTTTTGTAGGTAAAATCTTTAGAAATCCAAGTAAGTATGAGTTATCAGTCTCACAGTTGAGGAAGCTATATTTATCATTCCTTGGAAATGAATTTTGAGATATGAATTTTTTGCTTGCCTTTTGTAAGTGTTCTCAAACCTCAACCCTATTTTATCAGCAAGAATTATGATAACTATCTCACCATTGATATTAGATAAAGACTGCAAGTAAATCACTAAAAGCTATAGGCAGCTATTAGTAAGATACTTGAATAAGCAACTCTCAAATTATTTTCGCATTCTGCCCAGGACTATTTTGTATTTCATTAAGACACTTTCTTCTACACACTGACATTCTCTGTGCTCCAGTGTCCTACTCATTTTCCTTTACATCAAGAACAGGGATGTGTACCTCCTGATCTTCCTCTTTTTTTCTTTCTCTGTTTTTTTCTTTTTTGGACCAATAGGAGAGAATGTGTCCAATTTAAGAACATTTCGATTTCTAAACAGAAATTTTGCATCCTGTTCCAAATCCAAATTGTAAGCTTATTTCAGCCTTGCTCTAAAGTTTTACTTTAATCTTTTCCAAACACAAGCTGGTGTTTACAAAGACTTTAACACGTTAACATCTCTGCAGCATGATTGGCTGTAGATATCACAGGTATGTGCCATCTAAATAATTTAATTCGATGGCGCACTAGACAAAATCCTAGACACCAAAATGTCAGCCCTATCATATGTAATTGCAATCATTGTATACTCATTCATTTGGATTTAAGACATAGTGTTCTTTAAGCTTAATATAAAAATTCACTTAGTTCTAGATGGGATTACTCCTTGTCAGTAACCACCTGCATTAACAAATGAGAATATATTTGACAGACCTGTAAGAGTAGAGGTTTACAGAAATGAGATACAGATAGGAGAAGAATACTGAATAGAGAAAACCTCATACATCACACCCGGGCGAAATATTTTAGGCAGCTCTATTCTTCTTCACCTCACCTCAGCCCTTTTATTCACAAATCACTTAAAAAACTGAGACAGTTTCCCCCTATAACATGAATTCTTACAGGATTTTCCCCCATAACTCTAAGACAACACATCCAATGATCTCACGAGCCAATAAATTAGTTCTGATATGAGACTTCAATGATGCCACAGGTGTGGAACTCTGTGGTCCAAATCACATTTCTCTACACATATTCTCTTTCTATCACCAGAAAGCTTATGCTGTAAATATACTCTAGGATCTTCATACTCGACATAATAAAATATTTTCAGTGTTTTGGATGCCATGAAAAACTGGAAGAGAACTTGAGGGATATTAACTTGTAGTTTTAAAAATATTTTCAACTGCAGTTGGTGTTTGGAGAGGATTAGAGTGAAGCTTGGTACAAAATTTCTAAATAGGCTTAGGATTTGGATTTCTTGCTAGAGACAGAAGTTCTCATCTCAGTCCAGGAGACTGAGAATAAAGTCATTACCACAGTTGGAAGCAAATCCTTTTTTAAGATTATAAATATGGATGTAAAAGGCAAATACAGTTTCTTCCTCAAAAGGTTGGAGCTTTATGTTGTTGATTAAAGTAATTAGAACAATGTGAGAGATGTTGTAAAATGTCCTAGGACAAGTGCTAAGTGTTCACTAGTGACTGAATTAGCAAGTGGCTCAAGGAGTTTATTGGGCCACTTCTAAGGATTAACTGAAAGCTTGTTTCCCAGAACTCTCTATTCCCTTTCCACTCTCTATCCAAATGCTGTCTGCCTTCCAAAGTTCAGTTCAAGCTCTATCTTCAGAATGAAGACTTCTCTGAACACTGCAGGCCACCCTGATGTCCTTCTCCCTTCAAGTCGCACACTGCACTTGACACCATTTTAGTGAATTCCACTATGAATTATTTCATAGGTATGGATCTTATCTTTAAGGATAAAAGCCCCTTTGAGTTAGGAACTGGATATTGTATGTAGGTATGCATGTTGTATTCCACCCACCAGGTACATTGTACCATAAAGTGTACACTGACCCAGGCATCAAATAGGTCAAAATTAGGTAAACAAACAAACATATCATTGCCAGGTCAAACAAATGTTTAACGTTGGACCAGCCACTTAGACTGTCAGCTTCAGTTCCTTCCTCCATAATTAAGGACAGAAGATCTGCTCTCTGCCTTCATCAACATGTTGTAAAGATTAAATAAGACATGTTGCCTTTGATTTTGGTGTCAAATTCATGAATGAAATTTCTTAATGAGCTATAAATAATTTTCATGGTGTGAAGATTTGCTACAATGTTTGGTACCCAGAACTTACTGACTGATGTAGCAATGGATGAATCTTATTGCTCCTTCGACTTATAGAGTATGTATCAAGTATGCATTCATATTGAACAGACCATATTGAACAATTAAGATTATTACCATACACAGGTTATTAATGAGACACTTTATTAACCCACAAGTCATTAATGGCACAATTAGCTAAATTAGGCATACCACCCTAGGCAAGAGAGTTGCACACCGTTTTCTAAATCAGCCCCAACTCTCACTCCTTTAAGATGCAGGAAGGCACATGAAGGCAGACTGGAATTTATGCTTAAAGAGCTCCATGCCATGAGAGAAACACATTCTATTAATTCATCTCTAGACCCAGACTCACCTCATGCTTTCTGCTCCTTGATTTCTGCCTACTTGTGTTACCTATTAGCTGTGTGACCTAGGGTAATTTATTTTACCTATCAAAAACTCAGTTTCCTGTTTCAAAGAATAACATTTAAAAAGTATATCATACTGGGGCTGGCCCCATGGCTGAGTGGTTAAGTTCCCGCACTTCGCTGCAGGCGGCCCAGTGTTTCATAGGTTCGAATCCTGGGTGCGGACATGGCACTGCTCATCAAACCACACTGAGGCAGCGTCCCACATGCCACAACTAGAAGGACCCACAACGAAGAATATACAACTATGTACCGGGGGGCTTTGGGGAGAAAAAGGAAAAAAATAAAATAGTTAAAAAAAAAAGTATATCATACAAATATAAAAATTATTTAACTCATATATGAGTGTATCAGTAAAATGGCAATACTAGTTCAAAAAGTATTTAAAGATTGGTTACACATAGTCATTAAAAATAATGATTAGGGGCTGGCCTGGTTGCATAGTGGTTAAGTTTGCATGCTCTGTGTCAGTAGCCCAGGGTTCACAGGTTCAGATCCTGGGCACATACACACTACTAATCAAGCCATACTGTGGCAGAATCCCACATACAAAATAGAGGAAGATTGGCACAGATGTCAGCTCAGTGATATTCTTTCTCAAGCAAACAGAAGAAGAGTGGCAATGGAAATTACCCTAGGGCCAATCTTCCTCACAAAAAAATAAATAAATAATGAGATTAGTTGATACTAAGATATCAACTCAGCAATTGTAAAAAATGTACTACATTTTTTGCAATGTAGTATGTAAATGTAGGATGTTAATAACATGGGAAGCTGGGGTGGTGGAAGGCAGAAAATAAAGTTTAAGTAAGATTGTGAAATTAGTTTTAAAACTTTTTAATATTCTACAGGGCAATCAATCCATTTTCTTGGGATTGTCTTTTCCAGCAAAAAAAAAAAAATCATTTGCATCTCTAGGAGACAAAAATCAGCAAATTAACATATAACTTTCCATGGTGAGGACTATAATCAAAGCCAAATACAATTATATTGTCTTAGAAATAAACAATCTTGCATGGCCTATTAAATAATGCCCCCGTATGATACTGGGAGGACATGCCCATGCCCTTTGCTTTATTTTTAAGTTTTGAATAAGTTTTCCTTGACACTTGTATTATGATGGTGATGATGATGATCATGATCTTCCCTCTTGGCCTTCGTATCTGCAGCATGTTGTGGCTTCAGCCATGAACTCTGACTTGGCTTGTCAGCTTTCTTCATATTCATGGATGCTCCCCAGACTGGTGCTGAAATGGCCCTCACCTTGGTTTGTATTCTTGGCATTGATATCCCAGGAATGCTCCTCAGCTTCTGATTACTTGCTGGCTTAGTTCCCAGCCTGAAATGTGACTCAGGGTCCTGGGAATCTGCTAAGTCAATGCCTCAGAGTAGGACAAGAGACCGCAAGAGCCAAGAATTCAAAGAAATGTAAGGGGCACGATTCTACTAAATTTACTCCTGCCCTGCTTCTGTAGTCATCAGCATTTCTCCTTTCTCAAGGAAACTATCATGACCAGGGACTTAGAGTATGAACCAAATGTGGCTGTAACTTAAATCAGTTAGTCAACCAACTTACTCAATGCTAACTGTGTAAAATTCTTAGGAAGAGTCTGTGGGAAAGACCAAAATAACACCGGACATTTAATAAAAGATGAAACAACTGTGACAGAAATAAACTAAAAGCATCCTGAACAGCCTGAACAAAAAGAGAGAAAATAACTTGTTCTAGACTCTATTGCACAGTTGACAGGTTAAAGGTATAGCTTTGAGGTCAAACAGAAGTGTGTCCTGATTTTACCACTTATTAGATACTGAGCTTGGGCAAGTTGCTTAACCTCTCTAAGTCTGTTTTCTCCTAAGTAAAATGGGGACAATAACAGTACCTAGGATTAAATGTGCTAATGAGGCAAAGCCCTTGGTACATAATGAACACTCAAATCATGTCAACCTAGTTGTAGTTTGATCCTAAATTTTTATGTATAACGTTTTATCTTGAAAGTTTTTTTACCTTCTCTGAGCCTCAGACCTTTCATCTCTATCACAAAGATAATAATACTCTCTTGACTGCCGCTTAAGGTTCATATGAGGGTCAAATGTGATATGTTCCTCATAAGATGTCAGTCTTAAATAAAGATTTGGGGATGGTAGTGGTGTCATTATGTAACTGAACTTAGAGTAGCATTTTATATTACATAAACATGAATATCTTTGGGAAGAGATGCATGCAAATATTACAGTAGTCTTAAAACTAAATGAGACCTCAATTGAATTTTTAACATGCAGTGTCCCTTAAGCCTATGTCAGCTCTCACCTGCTCGCTCAATTACCCTAAAGAGAATAGAATTGCTCTCTTTTGCTTTTGAAAATACTTATGGAGAAGAATTTGAAAGGCAATAATTTATTAAAAGCAACTGAGTACTTGGCAAATATGAAGTGTTCCTAGATGCAGAATCAGAAAGCAAAGAATGAGGTATGACTAAATATCATGAGCAAAAATAAGGCAATTTTTTTTCCATAACTGATGGGAGCTGTCGAATCCTAGCAACCTTGGAGGAAACTGGAGGCCAAATTGCTTATGGAAGAGCTGAGATTTGAGCAAATGTCAAGATAGGCTATCAGAAAAAAAAAATTCATCCTAAAAGGATAAGAGATAAAACAAACAAGCAAACAAACACCTTTGATATTCTCCTATAATAATCACTTGAGCCACATGTGTGATAGGGCTAGTGAATTCTTTGGACAAATAAACCCATGGGACTTTTTTATTTCTTTCCTTTTTTTTTCCCTCCGATGGAAAAAAATATGACTAATACCTTGGTAGTACAGTGTACTATAAATATTGTTCTCAAGCCATACACTGCAAGGTCAAACTTGGTATAGTATGTGGCTTGTTTTGGTGTCTCCACCAGAACCTAACGTTTGTCTTGGGTGAAATCATCAGTATATTCCCTTCGCAATCAGCTCATACTCCACTGATCTAACTTCTCTTCCACTGTTAAATTTCCTGCTGTGACATCTAAACTAATTGTTCAACAATAATCACCATGCTATTACCCTAAATGGAGCAGGGTGCTTCCAGGACAGAAATTCTCAAAGTTTCAGAAAATATGCAGGAGTATTGAACAGCAAAACTCCGGTCCACACTGAAAACAGTTTAGGAGGCTTAAGGATGCTGCATTTGACTGTATACATACTCTGTATATTGTATATTCCAGATGCAATACCAAGTAAAATAAGACATTTAAGGAGAATAGGAGAAGATCAAGTTGACTGATTTGAAAGCAAAGCATTTTTTTTAACTCCCTGAATGGTCCCAGGTACTTTAGTCCATTACTCTTGTGACATTATTTCCAGATCTCTCACAGTCCAGGTCATGCTCTTGTGGACAAACTCCAGGTTGTCAAAATTCTCCTTAGAGAAGAGATACTTTGACTTTCATGACACTTTAAATAATGTAATATGAACTTTATTGTATTAATCATCCAGGAAAATGTGAGTCAATATCAAATATAGCTAGAAAATTTAAGTTGTTATGAGATCAACTCCACCCATCTTTCACCTTATAATTATCCAATAAACCAAAGCCGTACCTTCCATTGTTGCAACTTCTGAGAAGAAAAAAATAGAAATTGATGTCAGAGGAAGGTTTAAAGTTTAAAGATCAGAAGCTACAGATTTGAGAACAAGATGAGCCATAACTGGGAGAATTTATCTTAAGTACTTTTTCCTTTTTCCTACCTATTGCGTAGGCTCTCTTTTCCCCTTATAGAAATTGATGTTCATGAAAGTTTAAAGTATTATTGGTAATATGTATTTCATCTTCATTCCTGAAAGATATTTTCTCTGGATATATAATTCTGGATTGGCAGTTCTTTTCTGTCAGCACACTAAAAGGATGCTTCACTCTCTTCTGACCTCTGTGTTTTGTGATAGGAAACTTCCAGTAAATGGAATTGTTGTTCCCCTATAGATATGTGTCACTTTTCTCTACCTGCTATCAAGGGTTTTTTAAAATTTACTTTTGGTTTTTAAGCACTATAATATTTCTGGACTTTTAAAAAACAATTGATCTATTTGGAGTTCACTGAGCTTCCTTAAACTGTAAATTTGTGTCTTTCATCAAATCTGAGAAGTTTTCAGCTATCATTTCATCAAAAATTTTTCTGCACCAGTCTCTCTCTCCTCTCCTCCTGAGACTCCAATGACTAGATTATTAGACCTTTTGGTATTGTTCCAAAAGTCTCTGAGTCTGCTCATTTTTAACCAATCTTTTTTTCTGTTTTTCAGACTGGATAATTTATTGATCTATCTTCAAGTTAACTGATTTTTTTCTTCACTTTTCTATTGATCTCATCAGGTGAATTTTTTAATATATATTATTGTGTTTTTCAGTTTTAAAATTTCCAATGAGTTCTTTTTTGTAGTTCCAATTTATCTTCTAAAAACTTCTCTCTTTCCATTTATTTCAAGTGTATTTACCTTATTAAGCATATTTCTGTACTGCTTTTGGTCTGTCTTATACATGTGTGGTTCAGGAGTGAGACCAGGACCTGTTCAGGTTCATGTAGAGCATTAATTTATCTCCTTGTTCAACTTTCTCCTTACCAGAATTTTCCCAGTATCTCTAGACTGCAGAAACCCTTTTTCCCAGTTCTTTTCACTAGACAGATGGAGTTTCGCTCAGAGCTTTAGCTTCCCAGTTCTGTGCACTTTTGCTACTGGGTCCTATCTTCTGCGGAAAGCTGCGAGTAAAAGAAGGAGAAAATAATTTTAACACACATCTTATTTTCAACTCTTGGGACCACAGCAGTCCCTTTTCCCAGGTCATCTGAACAGAAAGATGGGATTTCTATCACAGTTTTTCTTCCATACAGTTCCATGACTGGGTCTTTCCCTTAGGTTCAAGCCAGAAGAGAGAATAAAATGGTAACTCACTCAAAATAGGTCACTTCTCCAAGTTTTGACTCCTCTATACAACCCATCTACTTCTATCTCTTTTTTAGCATAATCAGGTAATTCCTTTTCTATTTTATAGAGAGTTTTTAGTTGTAATCAGCAAAGGAAATAGGCTTTATGAGCAAACTCCAGCTTGGTTAGAACAGGAGAGGAGCTGTATTTAAATAAAAAATTTTGTGGTAAGATTCTAATAAAGCATTCATCTGTTTGCCTGTGAATTTTTGAGAATTAAATGGAGATGTTTATCCAAAAGCCTTTTTGGTTGGTCAGTGGAGATTGGAGAGGGAGAGGAGAAAATTCATTTGATTCATGGAATTCCAGCCATCTGTGTTCATTTATGTCTAATTAAAGATTAGTATCTTCCAGTTCACAAATGGGAATTTTATGGAAGTTTCTACAGGATGGCCATCTTTGAAGTGGGGAGAAATATGATATAGAGTAGCTACGAATGAGAGATTATATATATCTTATTGTGGGGTCATGGGCCAGGGAAAGGACTCTGGGAATCAGGTTGGGCACAGAGCAGTGACATAGACCCTACAGAACTCTGGTTTTGACATGTTAAACAGTGAAGCTTCTGTTTTCCTGTGTCAGAGGTTTACATGAATTCAGTATTTCCACTCAGTGGTAGAATTAGTTTTTTCAATTTGAATTCTAATCAAGGAGTTACTATCTCTGCCAAAGCAGTAGTTCTAAACCAGGGAAAATTTTGCTGGGCACATTTGGCAATGTCAGGACACAACTGGCACAATGGGAGAGGGTAGCGCTACTCTCATCTAGGATGTGGAGGCTAAGGATGCTACTCAACATCTTACAATGCACAGGACAGAGCTCCAGAAAATCTTATCTGTCCCCAAATGTCAATAATGTCAACACTGAGAAACATTTCACTAGAGTGAGCAGCATTCAATGCCTCTTATCTCCACAGACATAGCTGGCAGAGAATCATCAAAATAAAACAGGATATGAAATTCTAGAAAAGGCAAACTATGAAGACAATAAAAAGGTCAGCGGTTGCTAAGGGGTGAGGAGAAAGAGAGATGAATAGGAGGAGCACAGAGAAATTTTACGGCAGTGAGAAGACTCTGTATGATATTACAATGATGGATATCTGTCATCACACGTTTGTCCAAACTCATAGAATATACAACACCAAGAGTGAATCCTAAGGCAAACTATGGATTTGGGATGATTATGATGTGTCAATGTAAGCTCATTCTTGGCAAACAATGTACCATTTTGGTGATTGGAGTTGGTAATGGGAGAGGCTATGTGTGCGTGGGGGCAGTAGATATATGGGAAATCTCTGTACCTCCCTCTCAAATATGTTTTGAACCTAAAACTGTTCTGAAAATAAAGTCTGAAAACAAAAACAAAGTAGGTAGCACATAACTTAGAGTAAAGAGCTCAAATAAAAAGGGATAAGGGCACCATTCCCAGCAATGTGAAGCTGGAAGCCAGCATTTCACAGAATATATTGGAACAAAACGAAATTTCTGCAGAACTATAGTAATAAAGGCAGTAAATAAAGTGAATGTTGAACATATGTAAAGGATAATTATAATTTTCTGCAAAGAATAAAGACATTGTAATACAAAAGTGACATCTCATAACACACAGGTGTGAAACAAGTACCATATAAGGCAAAAGAATTTGCAGAATTTAACAATGCAAGAAGAGGACACAAGACCAGCCAGATCAACAGTAATTCTTCATCATGAGGGAACTGAGAATTCACTGCAGCTTATTGTGAATATTTATGTGTACATTCCCATAGACTTCCACAGTTAGTATTGTGGAAGATTAAAGATAGTCACAAATTCTTTGACTTTCCTCCCCTTAAGAGGTGGGTTCCATGTCACCTCTACCGGAAATTGGGAGGCCTTCATGATTGCTTGACCAATGGAATACAGTTTCTGGGATCAGGCCCAAGACTGATAGCTTCTACTTTCTGTATCTTATAACACTCTTTTTGAGAGCTCAGGACAGCCATGAACAGATTCTAACTCACCCTGAGATAGCCATGCTGAAAAAGACACGTGGGTATCCTGGTCAATAGCCCCAAATAAGCCCAGTCTTCTGTCCACACCTAGCAAGGTGAATGGATGTGAATGAAGTCATCTTGGACCTTCCAGATCAACTCCTCTGTCAGTTGATACCATAAAGTGACATTTGTAGACACCACAAGAAAAGAATTGCCCAGCTGATTCCTGCCTAAATTCCCGATCTACAAAATTTCGAGATACAATAAAATATTTGTTGTTTTAGCCATTAGGCTTTGAGGTGTTTGTTATGTAGCAATAGATAAACAGAAATCATTTCATTAAAAAAATAATTTGTAAAATAGCATATTAAAGAACTCTCTAGGTATTGATATAGATAGATATGAAAACTGAATGGACTCTACCTGACCATGAAAAAAATCCTTGAGCCAAGAAAGAAAACAGCGGGTAAACATTTCCCCTTGTAGATTTATTTTTTATTGATATATCATTGACATAGAACATTATATTAGTTTCAAGTTTACAACATAATGATTCAATGTTTTTACGTATAACAAAATGATCACCACAATAAGTCTAGTAAACATCCATCACGACACATAGTTACAATTTTTCTTCTTGTAATGAGAACTTTTAAGATCTACTATCTTGGCAATTTTCAAATATACAATACAGTATTATTAACGACAGTCACCACTCTGTACTATACACGTCCTGTATATTCCCAAGACTTATTTATTTTATAATTGGAAGTTTGTACCTTTTGACTGCCTTCTACTTTATACATTGTTTATTTTAGTTGAGGTGAGATATAGATTACAGAATTATAGCATGGCTGGTGGCAAAGGGGATAGCTTTAACCTAGAAAAAAGACTAAAAAACAGAATTAAGTCCCCACAGGTAAGGGAGGACTGCTAGCTTAAATTAACTTTGGGTTAGAATTCTTTGCCTCTTATGGAGACTGATCGGGAAACTTGTTAATTGCAAAAATATTCTTTACTATTGTTCTTTGTAACTCTGCCCCTTCCACCTGTAAACTTTGCCAGATCTTGATTTGCATATCTTCGAATCTTGACCAAAAAAAAAAAAAGACAAAACAGACAAACAAAAAGCTATCTTTTTATACGTTTTATACAAAACACTGGTTTGTGATTTGTTCAAAAAGAAGAAATTGTTTCCCTAGCTTGTTTGTACTGATGAGGAAATTGATTGTACTCCAGGAGATCCAGAGAGAGAGCCAAGGCCAGAGCATGGGAGGTGAGGGAGGGCGGCAGCCAGAGAGGAATAGCTGTAAAGCCACGGGAATAATAGCTCTTTCCTGCTCTGGCCTGTCCCTTGCAATAACCTCATGCCTGTAATATATCCTAATTTTATCCATTGGAGATGTACAGAGTAAGATTATTCTCTCTTCCTCCTGTGAGATATTCAGAATCATATTCTCCCTGAGTTTTCTCTTTATAGGCAAAACATTCTCAGGTCCTTGTATTATTTCTTATGTCCCTTAAGATTCCATTATCACTTTACTTTTCAAAGGTGAGGCTCTGAACTGAAGTAGCTAGTACAGAACAGAGCAACGTTATCACTTTCCATTTTCTTGGCCACATTTCATCTTTTAATGCAGTGTAAGATTGGACTTTATATTTAATAAGCACACTGTTAGCCAAAAATAAATGAAAGTTACCTTATACCTTTATACTCTTTGCTATATTTTTTCCCCATCAGATACGTAGGAGTCTGAAAAGATATCTGAATAAGTGAGGGCTTTGTTCTGAAGAATGTTTTTGGAGGCCGATACGGGGGAAAAGGTGCAATAAGACCAAATTCAATCCTAGGCACTCAGTTCTGAGGAAAGAGCCAACTACTTCATTCAGGAGGGTAGTTTTCTCAGCTTCTGCTCTGTGATTTTCACATGAGCCAAAAGATGTGAAGGAACAATTTGAAAGAAAAACAGAATTAGCATTCATGGCTGTCTTAAGAAGTCATGTCTAGTGGCAAATTTTTGTTTAATTAATGCAGTTTAATTTTGTAAAACAAAAAAAGAAATGAAGAAATGACTAGGTCGGCTTTAGTGGAATGTGTCCTTTATAAACTCAAGCAGGTCAGCACCAAGACAGAATAGGAACCTCTTGCCTTAAAAGAGTGGGCAGCTGAAAGTGAAATGAAATTTTGTTTCTCCTACCAACTTTAGATCTGTTGAACACAGGGGAAAAAAGAAAAACATGTTTATTATATATATATTTATATGTAATAAATGCATATATAAATATATATAACAAATATTATGTATGAATAATATGTGTATATAATTTATATAAATATACATATTTATATGAATATATTTAATATTTTATATATTTATTTGTATATATATCAAGGCAGTAAGAAATTCTATTGCTCTACTTTCATTCCTTGGAAGAAAATGAAAGAAAAATTTTTCAATGAAGCTTCAAGCTAATCTGGCTAACAGTGGACGATTAGCAATTATTTAAAAGGCCCCAAAAGCTCTTTAAGCAGCAGGAAGGCACAAAGGATCAGTTCCTGTGTAGATGTGTGTGCCCGCGTGCACAAGCACGTTAACTCTTGGTGTCTACCAGCAATAAAAGCATCCACGGAGTCTACCATCGTGAATGAATATGCTCTTATGCTAAGAAATTTGCTTGCATAAATGTCTTCTTTACGAAATCTTACTTCATCTACAGAGTTTCGTATTCTAAAAATCTAACACTCTAATATTGCTAAAGAAACAAAGAATAAAGATGTTTTCCTTTCTCAGTAGGCTTCATTATAACGTTTATAGCTCCTCACGGAAACTGTAGGTCTCTAGTGAATGAACAGCACATCAGTGGGTGGATAGGCATATTAGCATAGACAAAACCTGTGAATAGGCTCATTGATCATAAGGAATGGTTATAACCTATATGTAGGAAAGTTTTAAGATTGGTCACTTAAACATATTAAAACTAAAAACTTTAAGTGGATATTAAGCCTTTCAAGGTAATCAAGTGTATATAGTGAGAACGCTATCTCCTGAAACATTTGTGAAATAGACTCATAAAACATTGTAGACTCTTCTGAACAACTTCAAGATAGAACAATTTTTCGGAAGTGGCCGAAAGTCTTTGGAGCTTACTTTGAGTAAATATGATGACTATCAGCTTGATTTATGATACTTGGGGTAAAAACCTAGGGTGCAGGTACTGAAGAGGATTTTTCTTTGTGACTCCTTAACTGATTGTAAATGCAGTTCAAAGAAAGACATTCAAAATACTTGAACAGTGGTAACATCATTTGAATGTGGCCTGCTTTGATGGGCTAACAGTTTATATGGCTACATTCTGAAATTCTCTAAAACTCTAATTATTTTTGAGCATTTTCTTAACATGCTCCAGATTCATAATTGCCAAAGCCCAATCGATACATTTCTAGTTTAAAAAAAAAAAGTTGTAGTGCCAGATGGCACAGATGATTAGAAACAGACAGTGCATTGGCCATCCATTAAAGAAAATACTCTGTATGCTCAATGAATAAGCCATTGCATTATCAGCCTTGGTGCCAGGTTATAGATATCTGTATTATATTCTTGTGTGGTGCAATTATTTTCACTTTCTCTTACCTGTAACGTTGCTTTGTCTCTTTTGTTACATTCGGTAACAAATGTCTTAAGGTCTATATCTTCTGTAACTTTTAACTTCGTTCTTTCAAGTCAGTGAATTTTTGTAGAGCATGTGCTATATACCAGGCACTGTTCTTGTCTTCAGCGATGTAGAAGTGAACTATTTAAATGACATCTTGCCCTCAAGGAGATTAAATATTTAGTAGTGGGATTCAGACAATAGTCAAATGAACACAACAAACTCATATCATGAAAAGTACAGAAGAAAGAAAAGTTATGTCATTAAAGAGAAACATTGTGGGTGCTAACCATTCACAGCTCTGTGTGTAATTGTATGTGAACGTAGAGTTCCTACATCTTGTTCTGGGCATATCTTCCTATTGGAAATTTGTTCTCAGCAATAGTATAGATGGGAGGTTGTGGGGGGTTTTTGTAAATCTGTCTTCAAAGGCTGGAATATATCACTAAAACTTCATTAATTTCCTTTAATACATTTTAATAACTTTTAGTAACCTTTACTAACTTCTGATTGATATTCTTTAAATGAATCTCCTCTGTCCATGTATTTATCTAGACTCTATCTGAATCCATTTTTCTTTCCGTTTCCTATCAAATTCCATGATCTATGCAACCAAGTGACCTCAAGTCCTCCAGCCTTCTGAGAACATGATTTCCTTTAATATTTAAAGAAAATAAGTGGACTCAATCCCCCAATAACAGACCCAATTGGGAACTCAAGTCTCCTCCCAGATTTTCTCATAATTCCTGAAGGATCTTATGCATTATGGTTGTCATTTGTCCACTCATACTGAGCTTTAGCAGCTGCTGTCTTCTCTACCTCCTAGTGTCTTTTCATCCATTTCTTTACATCTTTTCACCATGTCTCCAAAGGTTTTCTAGGATTTATTGCTCTGTTTCCTCCAAGATAGAGTTCTTTTTCTATTCCTAAAGGAAGTACTAACCCAAAGCTGATACTGTTTATGTTTAATAATCTATTGGAAACTTGAGAGGAAAATACAGGGAGATTACCAAATAGGATAGCTGCATATCTGACATTATTAGTTCTAAATTCCATCAGCCTCACTTTTCTAAGACTCTGCCCTTCTGGGGCTCCCTTCCTCAAAACTTATGAAAACTCCGTAATATCTTTGCCTTTTATGAGACTTAAGTTCCCCTTAAGGCAAATCTTTCTGGTCTGTCCTGAAAAAACCAAGGATCATTTCATATTAGGTCAACTTCTTTATTTTATTATGCAGAGCAGTTAGCTCCCTTTATGTTCCTTGATCAAAAAGTTTAATAAATACTTTCCTCAATAAAAGAATAATTCTCTTCTTGATGTGAATTCTGTAGCTTCCTTAGAACATGAAAATGGCAGAAGTTAATTGTTTTCATTGTTTTAAATAGTACTTTTTTGGGGCTGGCCCAGTGGCACAGCGGTTAAGTGCACACGTTCCACTTCTCGGCGGCCCAGGGTTCACCAGTTTGGATCCCAGTTGTGAACATGGCACCACTTGGCAAGCCATGCTGTGGCAGGCGTCCCACATATAAAGAAGAGGAAGATGGGCACGGATGTTACCTCAGGGCCAGCCTTCCTCAGTAAAAAGAGGAGGATTGTTGGCGGTTAGCTCAGGGCTAATCTTCCTCAAAAAAAAAAAAAAAATAGTACTTTTTCCTTTCTGCTACATGCCCAGTAATGTTCCCTTGCTTTACCCCCATCTGTGATCTTTCTTCTAGTGCTTCACACCGGGAAGAAAGGTGAGAAAGCAGGGAATGGGCAGAAAGTAAACTGGAACATTTGACAATCACTAGGGACACACCCTGGACACTGGACTTCCCAGGGTGAGAGGGACAATCACAGATCAAGGTCAGATAAAGGAAGCTCTGCCCTGGGGCCACAGATTGGTAAGTGTAGGTAGAGATGATAGATAATTTAAAAAAAAAAAACTAAGATGAGACAGCAACATGCAGAAAAAAGGCAAGCCTTGGCAAATGAGATTTAAAGGAACTATGGAAAGCAGACATTACATGATATACAGCTGGTGCTCCCCTAGACATCACAGCCATGAGAAATGTTGACACAAACCATACCCCATAGACCTGTTCATAAGTGGGCTAGTAGATAACCATACCTCTACAGGGACTGTCAGCACATCCAGGAATACCCAATAAACGTAACATGAACCCCTGAGCATGCTGGGAACAAAGACAATCTCCAAGCCTGCCGGTATTGGGGTGTGAGTAAACAAGAGGGCTAGCCTCTCATGGATACCAGGGAGAAGAGGGGCTGGTTGCAGAAGGCAAGTGCTCCCGTGAAACAGTTGGGGAGGGGCGAGGACTGGGGCAAGAACTCACTTTGGTAAACAGGATCCCCATGACCTTCTTTCCAGCCTGGAGGGCCTAAATTTTTCAGGCTGTTTTCATTCAATTTATCTCCATGTCTCCTTGTTTATTATTCATATCCACAATAGACTATCGAGATAGATCAACTAGCCCATTTCTCAAACTGACCCTGTTAAGTCTTCAAAGAATGTTTCATTGTCGATACAATTAAAGGAAAGTTAGAAAAAAATGGATGTTTGGTTTTGAACATTTTAAGCAAAAAACAGTGTAGGCTTGTGGACATTTTTAATCTATTAATTTGATGGAGAGCCTGATTTCTCCACTTCTTAGATCTGTGACTATTCCAAGTAGTGCTCTAAACCTCAGTTTCCTCATCTGTAAAATTGGGATAGCAACAGTATCTGACTTAGAAGGCTCTTGTTGAAAATAAGCAAGATAACATGTTTAAACTTACAGCCAGCTCAGTGCTGATATGTAGTTTGTAGTCAATAAATATTAGCTATCATCATCATCATCATCATCATCATCACTAAATCATATCACTTTTACAGTGTTGATTTAATTTAACTAGACATCCTTGGTCTTTCCCAGTGAACTCCTAGAAATCACAATTCATTCTGCAATGACACAAGGACTCCAAATTAAACAGAATAATACAATATTCACTGCGGATGAAACCATCCTTGTAAAACTCAAGGATGTTAGGAAACTATGAAGATGGATTTTGTGCAGTAGGTAATATGCAGATTTAAACTGAAGGAGAGTTTTCAAGTAAAACTCAAGGATGAATGTACTTTTATTCCTGAGGAGGACCTAAAAGAGATAATTAAATGATAATCCAATAATAAAGCTGGACTGGTAAAAAGAAAATTGAGGATTTGAAGTTCAACAAAGATAGCATTAAAATAAACATCTTACAACCATGTCTGTGTGCCTTCAGATTATTCCTAACATTCATTTTGAAAGCCAAGTCATCTTTATTTCTAAAAGGTATTATTTCATATATTTACGAATGTTATTATTTGCTAAAGATTTTATAAAATTTTCCACATTTTTCTCAAACAACAAATATAAGAGGAGGAACATATGATTTTTCAGGAAAGGAAATATAAGTAGAGGGAGATCAAGTGACATACACAGGGTCACAGAGCTTGAGAAAGGCAAAAATCTCAAGTTCTAAGACTGGGACGTTATCAGCCCATGTCTTAATCCTCTAAGTCATGGTCTCTGCCTCTCTGAGTGATGACGATTTAAACTGCACCAAAAGGGCTATAATTCAGGGAGGTTGTCCAAATGCTCTAGCTTCAAAGGCCCTGGGGACAAAGGGAAAATAATTTTTCTGAAATTGAAATATATCACACATCAGAGCTTCATATCATTGTCCAATCATTTACAAGCCCTCATTTTTCTAAAGTTGGTAATTTTAGCTGGAGAAATCCAGGACAATCTGTCATAAGAGAAAATTTGTTACATACCTAAAGGGCTGGCCTTAAAAGCAGGGAAAAATTGGTAACGGTTTGAGTTTAAGATAGCACCTTCAAAAAGCAAACAAAAACTATGCAACAACCAATCAAAACAACAACAATGCCTACCATTTAAGCATTAGAAATTCCATTATTTGGCTTCAAATATTTGTGGTTGTATTGAGTGCCAACTACATGCCAGTACTCTCCTAGCCCTTTTGCATATATTATTTCACTTAACCATCACATTTCTCCATTTTCTATGGAGAAAATGAGGCACAGAGAGGTTATTTGGTTTGCCCAAGGCCACGAAAATCCCCTAAAATTGAATTGCTTATGGAAGCTATTATTCTTTCTCAGCTAATTTCTTAATTATGTCCACATTACTTCCCAAGGTTCAAAGAAAGACAGGCATATTTCAGGCAGGAAATGCTATAAGGAAGTTATTATGTATACACTCCAGTATACTGTATATGATATATGTGACTTTGGTGTATTACAATTGTCATGCTTCATTATTATATTTTCATCGTTTGTGTGAGAGTTTCTGTGTTTATACTCCTGTGGAAAGGAAGCCAACATTGATACAAGCCTTAGATTGTTCCTAGCACTAACAACCAAGGACACAACATGTCCTCAGATAGGAAGCTAGAAATATAAGGAAAGCCTTATGCAGGCAGGAAGACTGAGCTTCTTGTGGGCTGGGCTTTGAGGAGTTCACATGACTAGGTGTCTACTTCCTCACGGTGAGCTAAAACTTATAAATCGTGTTATCCTAACATGATTTACTGAACCCACATCGTACGTCAGACACTATTCTAGAAACTGGTAAATGTCATCTTATTTGGTTCTTATAACAACCTCAACCACTGTTTCAGTCAGCCTAATCTAGGTAACACTGACATAGGAAAAGACCCAAAACTTAGCAACATACAACAACAACGCTTTATTTTTTTGTTCATGCTGTAGATCTAATGCAGATCAGCTGTGGCTCTGCTCCGCATTTTCTTCGTTCTGCAATTTAAACCGGAAAATTGCACAGGAGAAAGAGCCATGGCTCTTAAACTCCTGCTCAGACATGACACACAATACTTCTGCCCGTGTTTTATTGGACAAATAAGTCAGATAGTCACTCCTAAGTTCTATTGAGTGAGGAAGCATAACCCTCCTGCAGGGAAGGACAGAGAAGGACAATGGAATACAAGGTCAACAGAAATACAATCTACCGTGCACTATTTGGCTATTAAACGTTCAGATCCCCTCCCACATACACATCTCTCCCTAAGGAGATAACCTGAAAGTCCCATTCACTACTGCTAACTTAAAGTACAAGAGGTCTAGGTGACACACAATTTTCTCACCAGAGGCCTAGGTGGTGCTCCTCTTGCGAACAAAAAGATATTATCTTTTCTTACATACCCAATAAGTAATTGCGGAACAGAAAGAGAATAGCTGCAATAACACTGCCCAAATGAGAAGTGAAAAATATAAGGCACATAGAAGTAACAGGTCCATAACAATCCTGAAATAGCACTGGGAAGAAATTATGAGAGAACCTTAACATGGAGACAAGGAAAGTTCTTGATTAGGACCTGACTAGATTTCATATTTACTTTAGTTAACAGAGGCCCCCAACTTCTTGTACAAATTTCATGATCAGGGCCAACGACGTGGATCAATTCTGCCCCAGGGAGAGAAGCCCAAGTCATCCTGGCCTACATGCTGATCTATATGACCAGATTCATTTCTAGAGTTATACGACCACACAATAACCAGACTCCACCTGCACTGATATCATTTAATGACTTTTTACATGATCTTTCCTTTGTCTGGTAAAAGTAAGTCACGTACGCAGGCGTTATAAATTTAGCCCTAACCCTCAATATATTGCAGCTCTTCACTGCCCATGGGTCCTGTCCCCTTGCTGTTCTCTGAATAAAAGAGCACTACTACCAGACCTTGAGAGTCCAAGAAATTTTCTTTCGACAACTCAGCTCACCAAGCCCACACCACAGGCTACTTTTTGTTCTGGTAATAAATAGTTTCGAAATCTCCAAAAATGGCTTGTAACACTAGATATGGAATGGGATGCCAAGTGGCATGTTTGGTAAGTAGCACTGTGATCGATCACATCTAAAATACAGTACACATTGTTATCATGACAATTTAATGGCTGAGAACACAGTAGCTCCAAGACATTAACTATCTCATTCAAGGTAAGATAGCCAGAACCAGAATTCCAGCTCAAATCTGTCTGACTCCAAAATTTATGTCCATTCCACTACATAATGCTTCAACTACATGGAGAAATAGTAGTAATTAAAAAGGAAGACGTTCCTTAGAGTCCTCTGGAGTGAACTACAAGGTGGTTATGGGTACTTTCACAATGTTAGTTGGAATTATCTAGATTTATGTTATTACTCCTTTTTTTTGCTTCTAGTTTTTGGTGATGTGTTGTTTGAGTGCTTTGGCCTTGTCTGAGCTGTACCTTCACGGGGCTTTCATTTTCTTCACTTACCTATTTTTGGGCCAGAGCATTAAAGAAAGGACTGTATCCTCCCCAGTGGGAGGAGATTGGAAGCATGATTCCATGAGAGTTCACAAGGGTAAGGCTGGGAAAGTTTCAAACTCAAAGATCAACTACCCCCTCCCCATCAGTAGTTTCCCATTTTTGTGCCAACTTTGCAGATCTGCGGGTTTATTTTCATTCAGGAAGGCTGTGGTGTTGCCAGGAAGACATCAAAGAGAAACTTACCCTCTGTCACAGTTTTATCAGGGGCCAGCTCTGGTACTCACTCAAAGGCTTTCTACACTTTCATCTACTCCCCCATTAACAGAGGCTCTCTTTTAACCAATTTAATCTTCAACAGAAAATTATATCACTATTTAAGTGGGCCTCTAGCCAAGCCTAATTGGTCTATGGGAAACAACAGTAAAGTTGGATAAAGGCAACCTGGACTGTTCCTGTTTGTCAGCAAGGTTGTTTTCAAATAGTAACTGGAGTAAATGCTTCAGCTGCAGTTTACACAGAGGCTGATGCCAGCATGTGGCTTGAGGGAAACAGAGCCAGCATTCACTAGATTGTTCCAATGGCTGGATTCCATCCTCCAGTTCACAGCTCACTCTCTTCAGCTCCAGCCTGATGTTTCCACAGGACTTTACACTTGCTTCTCACTTTGGTAGTATTTTCAAATCTAGAAACACTTTCAAATCATTGTTTCAGTTTGAAAAATGAATGTGTCTTTAGTAGACCTAAATTCTTTTATTTATATTCAAAAGAACAGGGGCAAATCAGGAATGAACTACTCCTGAGCCCCATATGGAAGGTTCTCTCATAAGAGTAGGATCAAGATTTTAGCCACAGCAGGCCAGATCTCAGATAATGTGCAGGACTCCCTCCAAGGTTACCCCTGCTAGCCATCCTTATACCTAACAGAGAAAGTTAGTTGGATGCTGTTGTTTGCTGCTTTGCTTGTTTTGACATTATTTGTAGACCTTTAAGCCTAGGGTAAGAAGTCTCTCCTATGATGTTTGAGCCCAATGAAGCAAGCTGTGTGTTTTTGTGACTTGTTTCCCCCCTCAGTACTGGAACATTATCTGCCAGAGATGAGTTCATTCTATGCCTTAGAAGAAAAAAATCTCTTGCCCTAAGAAGAGAACGTAAATTGACTCCAGGAACCCCCAAAACTGGCAATATTATTAAGGAAACCATTAAAAAAGAATCAAAACTACAAGAGGCAACAGAATGCCAATGTTTTAACCCTGTGAACCTGAATTCCATTGGTAACTACAAATTCAGCAGGGTTCTGGGGTGTCGGGTAGCAAATCTGCTGGAGAGGCTGGGCAGCAGTGAAGAAAGTGGGGACAGAACTCAGGCCTTGGCTTCTGGCTGGGTGGCACAGACAACTCAGCTCTCTCTTCTCCTGAGTGAGCTGAGAACACACTCACTATGTGCATTCTTGATTTATGTGCTTAAGCAAGGCATTTCCTAGATACTAAGTCTGTTACAAATTGAACTAAGCCTGCGGAGGGGTGAAGGGATACCAGACGGTCTGGGTCAGTAGTGCCCTAACTCTCACGTGCATCAGAACCAATTGCTTTGAACTCTGAGCCACACCTTCTGCCATCCTTCTCTATGATGATCTACTCTGGCTTCCCAACTTTGTCTTCAAGTTCCACCCTCTGGTGTCAATGAGGGTGGAAAGTAACATCACCTTGAATATCCATGATCCGTGGTAATCAATCTGGAGGCTAGACCCCTTACTTCAGAATCATTTGTAATGCTTGTTAAAAATGCAGAATCCTGGTGCCTCCCCTGAGTGACTGAACCAGAAATTTTAGGATGTGTTCCACAATCTTCATTGTTTCACAAACAATCTCCAGATTGATCACCACAGATCATGGATATTAAAGGTGATGCTACTTTCTGCCCACATTGAAACCAAGAGGGTGGAACTTGAAGACAAGGTTGGGAAGCCAGAGAAGATCATCATACAGAAGGATGGCAGAAGGTATGACTCAGAGTTCAAAGCAGGGGATTGGAAATTTGGAGGCAACCACAAGACAATAGGTGGAAGCAGATGAGCAGGCCTTCCTGATAGAGCACCTGAGGCCAAGGCTGGTGTTACTAGTGTCTCCCAGGTTAAATGTGTTGGGAAGGCTTATTGTATTCAAAATGTGGGGTCAAAATGTGGCCATACTGAAATCACTTTAGGATGTTAAAAACGCTGTGTCCAGGGGCCAGCCTAGTGGCCAAGTAGTTGAAGCTCCATGTGCTCCACTTTGGCAGCCTGAGTTCACAGTGTCAGATCCCTGGTGCAGACCTACTCCACTCTTTATCCATGCTGTGGAGGCATCCCACATGCAAAATAGAGGAAGATTGGCACAGGTGTTAGCTCAGGGGAAATCTTCCTCACCAAGAAAAAAAAAAAAAAACACTGAGTCCGGCCTGCAGAGGTTCTGATTTAGTTAGCCTGAGGTAGGTCCTGGGCAGGGGGATTGTCAAATGATTCTAATGTATAGTTGAGTTCTGGTTTAGAGGGTAGCAAGAGCATGAGTACTTTGATTAAATAATCCTCACCAGCACTTCTCAAACTTTAATGTGCACACAGTTCCACTGGGGACATTGTCAAAATGCAGACTCTGATTCAGCTGGCTTGCGTGGGGCCTGAGAGTCTTCATTTCTCACAGCTCCCAGGTGATGATGATGCTACTGGCCCATGCCCAACACATTGAGTAGCAAGGATCGGGAAGGACATGATCTCTCACTCTACTCCATGAGTGGGAACTGGTTAGAAATGCAGTTGTCAGCTTTCACCCTAGACCTACCAAATCATAAGCTTTGGGAGTGACACTGAGTTTGAAGAAGTCTTGCAGGTGGTTTTGAAACACGCTCTGAACACTTCATTCTCCAAATGTGACCAAACCTTCCCCAGTGGGGCATCTACGGTTTAAAAGGAAAGGCTTTGGTTCTCTTTCTCCATCCTGACAATTAAAAGGGCATTATTCTCACATGAGCCCCAAATGGTAATGAATCCAACACAGTGCTCTTTGTTCAAGCACTGAGCCTCATAGATCCATAAAATGAGGGGGCTGAACATGCTCTCCAGGGTCATTTTTGCCTCTGAAGCCTGTGATCCCATCACTCTCCAGCTAGAGAGGTTATGATGGTTATTGTGCCTTCATCCCTGGACTCCACTCAGCCCACCCCAAGCTGGATTGTTCTATTGTTATATTCCTTTTTAAAGAAAGAATGAGAGAAGCAAAAACATCAGCAAGCCTCAAATGCTGGGCAGGAGTCATACAGTTCTCGCAAAGTCAGTAACCGCTAGCAGCTGGGCCCAGCTCACAGTCCGTGGGGATGCAGAGGCAGAAGGCTGCTGGGAAGCCCAGATTCCGTGCAGGGCCCTGGCTGGCAGGAAGCACCCTGAAACTTACAGGGTTGAGTGTGGGTGAGTCCCTGAGAAGTTGCCTTTCTGGCTCCTCAGCCTTTATTTCACACTGGTGGCTCCCTTTCATCGAATAGTGTTAAAATCTGAGAGCTTAGGATGCACACAGCCCTGCGAGGTAGGATGGGCAACCATCCTGGTTGGCCAGGGATGGTCCCATTTCTAGCACTGAAAGTCCCACATTCTAGCAAACACCTCAGTCTCTGGCCAAAAAGGGTAGTTGGCTACCCTAGATTGGGTTTTTTTAATGTCGGCACTATTGACATTTTGGTCTAGATAATTCTTTGTTGTGAGGGTCTGTCCTGTGCATTGTAGGATGTTTAGTAGCATCTCTGACCTCTATCTACTAGTTACCAGTAGGACTCCTCCAGTTGTCAAAACCAAAAATGTCTCTCGACATTGCCAAATGTCCCCGGGGGCGGAAGGATGACCAAAATCGACCCTAGTTGAGAGCCACTGTCCTAGATATAAGTGGCTGTGTAATCTGAAACCTGCCAGGGCAAGTGCTTCTCAGATGTTAATGTGTATAAGAATCACTCTGCATCTGGATGAACATTTCTCCAAAGAATACACACAAATGGCCAGAAAACACATAAAAAGATGCTTGACATCATCAATTGTTGGGGAAATGCATGTTAAAACCAAAATGAGATATCACTTCACATGCACCAGGATAGCTAAAATAAAAAAGACAATTATAAGTATTGGCAAGGATGTAGAGAAATTGGAACCCTTGTACATTGCTGATGGAATTGTTAACTAGTGCAGGCACTTTGATAAACAGTTTGGGAGATCTTCAAAATGTTAAACATAGAGGTATCATATGACCCAGCAATGCCTTGCCTAGGTGAATACCCAAGAGAACTGAAAACATACGCCCAGACAAAAACCTGTGGACAAATTTACATAGCAGCATTATTCACAACAGCCAATATTGGCTATACATAGTTTCTAAGTATGTTCCCTAACTAGCAGCATCGGATTACATGAATTTGTTAGAATGCAAATTCTCACACTTCACCCCAAACCTACTAAATCAGGAACTCTAGGACAGGGCCCTGCAATCTGTTTTAACAGGCTCTCTAACACATTTTGATGAGTGCCAATGTTTCAGAACCACTGTCAGACCATCCCCACCCTGATTAGCTCTCTTCACCTTGCATGCAAATGTTCTTTGGGGTAAATATTTCATTTTTCCTGAGGAAAAAAGTATTATTTAACTAAATCATAAAGTTTAGTATAAGTCTTATTTCTTTAAAGAAATAAGTCTCATGGGGGCTGACCCCGTGGCCGAGTGGTTAAGTTCGCACGCTCCGCTTTGGCGGCCCAGGGTTTCACTGGTTCAAATCCTGGGCGCGGACCTGGCACCGCTCATCAGGCCATGATGAGGTGGCGTCCCATGTACCACAACTAAAATATATGCAACTATATACTCGGGGGCTTTGGGGAGAAAAAGGAAAAATGAAATCTTTAAAAATAAATAAATAAGCCTCATAGCTAAAGCAACGTCCATATAAAGGTATTTTATCCTTGCATTTTGGGGACCCCAACTTGGCCCCATAATATTTTGTTTATATACTTTAAGATTCCATTAAAAGCTAAAATCACCTTGCTCCAAAAGTGCTAAGTGAGAAAGTACATATGGCCTCCTCTTTGCGTAGTGCTATGTGTATTCTACATCGTACCTATGATATCCACAAACAACATGCTGCTTGGCATGAAGAAGGAAAAGAAAACGCAGAGAGAAGGAATGCAAAAAGGATGAGAAAGGTGGAGTTTGGGAGAGAAATGAGAGACCAGGATGCAGTTTCTCTCTGGGACACATTCCGAGCTCTGGAATCAATGGACTGGAGAGTCTTATCTTTCAGCCGTATCATCTTTTCTGTGTGTGGTGGCTCAGTGTTTGACTATTCCTTTCGTAGAAGAAAAAGAGAATGCCTATTTTTAATGCTACTGTTTTTAATATTAACTGTTATTTTCATTACAAAAAAATTATTGTGTTTTGTTTGTTTGTTTTCTATCTGTCTTCCTAGGGAAGATTGGGACCGTAATACAAAGAACTAGTCCTTGGGGATTCAATTCTGCGGAGCCACATACATCTGGAAGCTCAACAGCAGTCATCCACGCACCTAAGTGCCCTCGCAGTCTAAGTGGGATGCACACTTCATTAAGCCATCCTGAGTTCTTTATTCGCTAAAGAGGTTTCCCCTGGTCTGAAGAGTGAATGTACTCTCCTGAATCTCTAATTTATTCCAGAGAAGGGCTTGAGCCTCAGGAAGACTCAAGTCCTTCTCCTGATCATTGACTCACAGCTCCACAAATGGGATAGAACTCTATAACACACAACTGATTGTCCCTGACATCTGGCTTCATGCCTTGTCTGCCCCTACTAGTCTCCTGCCTTTCTATAGAGCACCACAATGGGATTCATATTTTCACTTCATCAGAACACCAATTCCATCATTTAATTCATGCAGATAAACTCTTTGTACAAGTTATGGTAAGGAGTAGTTTAGTTCCAAGCAATGTTCTCCTTAGAACCATCTCTGAGAGAAGATTCCATCCAGGGCCTGATTGTTGTAGAAGTGTTCACACACCTAAGAATGGACCAGCTCACTTCCTGAGCAAATTCTTTCTTGTCCAATGAGCTGTCCTAATTTAAATACAAGCTTTAGATTGTCTCATACAAGGAATGTCACTCTTCCTGTTGTCCATGAGGCATCCATCTCCTCCTTTAGACTGTGGTTAATTACCACCTCCTTCAGATACTGCACCAAATTCAACTTTGCCAATTATCTAATGTGTTTCACCTCTATAACTGAAAACGTTTATGTGATTTTTGTGCTTTTATAGTTTTATGCAGTGTGTAATGTTTATACCGTAATAACATCAACACAATATATTTCAACTCCTAACATGCCTGTACCATATACATACCTCCATCACAATGAATGATGCCATCATACACCCAGGTACTAAAGCATAAAGCCTGGGGACCATTTTTTTGGCTTTTCCCCTTATATCACTCAAAACATCAGCAAGTCCTATTACTTCTACTTCTAAATATATTTTGGATTTGTCCCTTCTCTTATTTCCATAGTCACTACTACTACCTAGTCTAAATCACTACTGTCTTTTGCCTGGACACCTTCTATGGCCTACTACATGATCTTGCCTCTTTTTCCCCCCATTAATTCCGTCTCTAAAAAGAAAATAGAGTGATCTTCTTAAAATATATATCAGATATCCCTCCCCAATTAAAAATCCTTACGTGGTTCCCCATTATACTTGGAGCAAAATTCAAAATCTTTGCTATGACTAGCAAGACACCATAAGAGCTGTTTCTAACCACTAGTTTCCTGTTAATTATGGATCCAAAGGTCACATTGACCTTCTTTTCTGTTCCTAAAACACTCACTTGTTGCCCATGCAAAGTCTTTACCTTCACTGTCCCATCTTCATAAAATACCATTTGCATACTTCTCACATGGCTTCTCACCTTTCAGGGCTCAGCCTAAAAGTCTCCTCTTCTGACAGATCTTGCATGACCAACCAGCAATTGGTTCTTATTGTTCTTTATCACACTGCACTGTTCATTTTTCTTCATTGTACTTTACTGCAATCTGCAACTGTTTTAACTATGTATTTGTTTACTTGTTTATGTCTATTTTCCTGACATTAACATGTGCTCCACAAGGGAAGAAACTTGTCAGTATATTTTACTCTTTTATCCTCAATGATTAATACAAATAGTTATCATAAAATAAACTCTCAATAAATACGTATTTAATAAATGAATCAACATATATTTTTGTTCCCATAAGCTCCTCAAGAATAAAACCTGGTCTATTTATTGTTTAGCACTCCAAGGTTAAGTGTAGTGGCACTCATATAAAAACACATGCTAATTAATGAACTGACATAAGGATCTCTCATTGAAGTTGTCTAGGCAATAAGATTAAGCCTAAATCTCAAAGCTCAGTTTCTTTGCTCTGTTTTGCCTCTTTTTTGAAAATTGGTATAGATATATGTTTTATGCTATTACAAAATGGCTTACAATGTAGTTTGAAAAATTAAGAACTAGCTTATCTAAATCCTTCTTAATCTATGTGGCTAAAATGAAATAAGTATTATTAATATTGTACAATATGAAGAGGGATCAGGCACCTGTTTATTGGATGTAGTAGGCAAAAATGTAATCAAATCATTGATTTCTTTTTTCTTCCAGCTGTGATCATAAGGGAGGAGGCTCGAAAGAGATTCTTTCTCAGGTTGAACATGGTCAACTTTATGTGCAATGACAATAAACACTCTTGAACCCTATTTGATTGCTTTACATGTTTATATGAGGCATATTATGAGAGGGTGAATTTGGTTTCAAAGTAGAGTGGGCCTAACTACTGACAGGACTTGGCCCTCCTGCAGTAGTCGCCCATCATCCCCCACAGAACTCTCACCTCCGCCCCACACTCATTTATATTCCTGATCATCAAAACATGGAACAACTCTTCACTGATCCTTCCTCATCTGAGAAGAGGGCTAATCTCTTCTTGACATATTTCACCCTAAGATCCTGTCAGAGGAGTCAGGGAAAGGGTATATTTCCTACCAGTTCATCTGTCTTTACTTAGTAAGAGAGAATTTGAATAAATGTAGAATTCAAAATCTTCTCTGACACAATTGAGTTCTCTCAGATTTATTATACATTTTAAGCAAAACCGTACTTGCTATCTAAAACCCAAAGTTACTGTGGTAGGCAGCTTCTGACCTGGCTCCAATGATTCCCCACCTCCTGGCATTCAAACATTTGTGTAATCCCTTCCCTTGAATGTGAACTGGACCCAGTGGCTTTCTTTTTTTAAGAAATAGAGTACTGAAAGGTTATGGGATATCACTTGCATGGTCAGACTACAAAAGATGGTGGACATTCGTCTTGTCTTCTTTCTCTCTGGTTCTTCTCACATGCTTGCTCTGATGAGGCAAGCTAGAGAGGCTCACATGGCAAGGCACTTAGGGTTAAAACAACCAGCGAGGACTGAGGCTCTCAGTCCACCAGCTCTCAAGGAACCAAGTGGATGGGCTTGGAAGCTGATCTTTCTCCAGTTGAGTCTTCAGATGACACCATAGCCCCAGCTGACATCTTGATTGCAGCCTGTGAGAGACCCTAAAGCACAGGACCTTGCTAAGCTACGCTCGAATTCCTGCCCCACAAAATGTTAAGTAAATGTGCGCTATTTTAAGCTGATAAATTTAGGAGTAAGTTGCTCCACAGCAATAGATAACTAATATATGTAAACAGTATGATGTTCGACTTTTTTTCAAGGGAAGAAAAATGTAACAATATTTCATAGGAAAATTTCTAATGTGGTTACACAGTCATAAAGAGGAATTTAAGAAATATTTTATAATAACATGTACAATTCAAGGAAGCAGGTATAATTGTAGAGAAAGGATGGACTGGAGCATAACGGGCAGCATGAACAGGAACAGAAATAGTTATAAAGATTTCTTTTCCCACAGGTGTTCACTAGGTACCAATTGATACTCTATAAATGCTATTTTTCTTTCTGCTTCTGCCTGCTCTGCTGCCCTGCCTCTCCACTCCATTCTCTATCTTACGAACCCCCTGGTGGTTTCCAAGTAGTCTTTTCTGCTCTAATTAGCCCTAGTGATCTTTTGTTTCCCAGGCACTCTAAATGTGAAAATAGGTCAAATGATGGGGTTGTACACGCATTATCTTCAATTTGGTCCAAATGAGGTTGAGAGGAGCATGGATATTTTTCCAAGGAGAAAAATGGGGAATTAGGTCACCTCTTAGATGTCCATGAATAAAATTCTGTTAGTTTTCTTAGTCACTTTTGCTTACTCCTGCCTCGTAGTTGCTATGTTAGAAAAATGCGAGAAATTACTCCTTCTCTGAAAAGTTAATTTGCTGATTTCTCTTCCCTGAAAGAAGGGACTGAGAAAGAGAGTTTGAATCTAACTAGGTTCTTCTCAAAGGTGAACTAGAAGTACACTCGTAATTTAACACTGATCATACTTTGCCAAGTAAAGCAGTAACTTGATTTTGAAGATGCTACACAGGCATGGCTATAGATAAATCAGGTGTGTGGTGCTTTGCATCACTTCAATTTTCACCACGCTCCTTTGATACTTTTTTCCCTGTGTGCCTTTTGGAGAGTAGGGAGTTTCCAAAGAGCCTGAAATACAAGTCAGAAAGTTTTGACTTATAAAGGACACAGGGACTTTACCAAGGAGCCTGGCTTTTCAAAGACTCTGTCAATTTGCAAGATGCATTGTTCTCAAAGCAGAAAAGTCAAAAGGACCCAAGTTGGCAGAGTTCTGATCTCTACTCTGATATTGATTTTTTGCATGGCCTGGGGCCAGATGTTGAGCCTCCCATGGTTTCTTCTCCTACTTATCTGTGAAATGGAGATGAAAATTCTGAGCCTCAAAGTGATTTGATGGGAATTAAATAATAGCTTAAAGCCCTTTGAAAGGGTGAAGTGATAAGTGTTTCCTTTTACCTTCTATCAGATGTTATACCATTTTCCATTTAGGTGAAAATTAACTTCAAACATATCAAAGTTCAGTTTTGACCTAATCACTTGGTGATTAGTGGGTCTAAAAAATCAATTGTGGGATGTCTGAAATAGCCAATATTAGTGGCCACGCTGAAAGCTCTATCCAGAGTAGCTTAGTATCAAACCGTGTCCTCCCCCATAGTCCCTTTCACAACTCCTGTCCCCACAAGCAGATGGTGTGTGGAGTTTGACTGAAATTCAAAATATTGTCCTCTTTGTGATTTAATTGCTTCTAGGCAAACATGGAATATTTATTTTGAAATTTCCATTAACATAAAATAAAACAAGAGCAGTTAGTTCTTCTATTAGCATTTTTCTTCAAATAATTGTTTTATTTACAGTGTTGAATAATTCCTGCCCAGCAGGCCAAGTAAATTCTTTAGATGCCAGAAAGCAGCCCACAGGCAAATTCACAAAGGAGCTAGAAAGACCTAGAGAGCAAGGTGAAGTTCTGACCTGTCACTTAAAGGCAATATAGCCCAGTACTTAAGCATTTGAGCACTGGAATCAGACTCAGCCTGAGCTCAAATCTCAGATCAGTCAGTTACAAGAGTCTGCACTTGGACAAAGCAAACTCATGTTTTTATTTTTTTCTTTTCTGTAGAGAGTTTCCTGAAGTCAATGAACATACCGTATTTGCTGTCATACCTAAAGCACCTAACATATAGTCTGGGCTTGAAAAATATTTTCAGAATAGATTAGATTAATAAATTAAGGACTTCACAATATTCTTAGGAAAAAAGTGGACTATTTGAACCCCTAAAAGGGTACCCTAGAGTGACCCCCACAGTGAAGATTGAAAAAGGCAAAGATGGCTCTCCCAGGATTTTCCCCAAATCCTGCAGCAGTTTTCTAAATATTTGCTTCACCAGGATTTAGAAGAAGCTTTTATTCAGAAAGCACAGTAACAGATGCAGAATTGCTGCCGAAGAAATTATGTGCCTATTAGAGGACACCACAGTGGTTCTTTTCAAGCCAATTTGCTTAGCGAAGTACAAATCTCTTCTTGCATAGGAGCAGAATTACATTATCCTCGGCCTCGCATAAAGCTTAAGTATTTGCCAAGGCTGCCCAAAGCCCTCTGCTAGCCAATTCTTTTCAATGGTGGAGAACGGGTTCAACGTTGCCTACAGTGCTGATGTAATGTAACGTGCAATTGACTTTCATGTTCAAAAGGACGCCAGCTTTCAGCCTAAGCTCTGAGAACGAACTAAGTTGGAAAGGACAGTGTCACCTGGAGAATAAACCCAAAGGGATTATGCTGTGGCTGATAGAAAAAGTGAACTTAGAATTTTGACTAATTAATGCTGAAGCTTATGGCAAAATCTCTAATACCAAGTAAGTCCTCTACCAAGAATTGGACAATGCAGGTTGATTTCCTTTAATCTACTGTATAAGCCACTGCTTAATTTTTCCTCTAAATGTGCTTAAAAAAGAAAAAAACCTGTCCAGTGATTTGTTTTCAAATCTGTGTTTTGGCTCTGTAGTGGCTTTCAGAAATAATTGCCAGAAAATTTAGATGCAGTTTTAAATAGGAGAGCCAACATGCTCCTAGGGACTCACTTATACAAAGAGCAGTGTAGGGTCATAAACTTAAGAACGGGCCATCAAGAGACCCAGGTTTGAGTCCTTGTGCTGTCATTATCTAGCTTGAGGCCTTTAGGGAGTTCATTCCCCTTCTTTGGGCTTTGGTTTTCTCATGGGAAAAATGAAAAGTCTGTGCTACCTGATCTCTAAACTAACCAGATTATCGCTACTGTTTCCTCCAATGCATTCTTATAAACCCCTACTCACTGAGGGGGCATTTGCTTTATGCTATACGAGTGACTTTCCAGAGATGTCTACACTTCACTTTCATGCTCATTCCTGAAGAGAAGCAACTTTAGGAACGGTATTCCTGTTGTCTTCCCAAAGAACCAGGTAGTAAGACAGAAAGTACCTGAAGAAAGAAGTCTGAAAACATATGAAGAAGGTAATCAGGAAAGAAACTGCCTAATGTACTGGGGCTATCAACTGATCTTTTAAGGTGAAGTTTAGTGCCTCCTAATTAGCTCCTCATGCAGTTTGTCCCCTGCTGTCCAGGGTCTTCCCCCTGAATAAGAGCTGCATAGAATGTCAAGGACACTGGGCTTCAAACCCCAGATCTGCCACTCATTGGCTTGTGACGATCTGAAAAGAGAGCATGAGACCTAACTTACTGGGTTCCTGTGAGGGTTGGAAACTACTTTTGTGTGTGTGTGTGTGAGAAAGATTGGCCTTGAGCTAACATCCGTTGCCAATCCTCCTCTTTTTGCTTGAGGAAGATTGTCACTGAGCTAACATCTGCACCAATCTTGCTCTATTTTATGCGGGATGCCACCACAACATGGCTTAACAAGTGGTGCTGGGTCCGTGCACAGGATCCAAACCTGTGAACCCCGGGCAGCCAAAGTGGAGCATGCAAACTTAACCACTATGCCACCAGGCCAGCCCCTGGAAACCATATTTTATAGTGATTTTACACAGTACTCAGCTCACAATAGATGACCAGTACTTTTGAATCTAAATTGAGTGAAATCTGTTCCTGTTACCACACATAAACCACAACTTGTACTGTCAGAGTTTCTGGCAGCATTTATCCAATTGGAGAAGAAGGGGAAAAGTTAAATCTCTGTCCCACAGCCCCTTGGTAAATAACACCAAATAATTTTTGGTCCTAGCAGGTATTGGGCAATTCTGTAGTGGGCATGAGACTGGGAGGGGGGAATAATTCTGAAACCAAATGTCCCGAAGTTAAATTTCCAGACATGGTACGCTAGGAGAGTTTCACTAGATTTTCTTACAGACAGTATAAATGATGTTCCTAGCTGTACAGAACGTAAATCTAATATTTATGGCAATAAAAATAATTTTTAAAATTCTCATAACAGTTTTGATGAGACCCTGGTGAATCTCAAATGAACCGTTCTGAACCCTGTCACGTACTACTGTGGACTTGCACTGGAATAAAGAAAACTTTCTCCATATTTTCAGATCTGGATTTCTTCTTAGACCAGTTATTATACAATATCTGTAATTTTGATGAACTCTTTCTTCAAATTCTGGTAGGCTTTTCTTATTATATCTTCAGATAACTTCAAAATAAGTCATATTTTATATATAAACAATGTTTTGATGTATTTGTACATTTATTTTCTAGCAACAAATATTGACAATTATTAATCTAATCATCAAAAGCTTTCATGTTCTTTCATTTTTGTTTAAAGGATTGTTCGATTTTTCTTATTGATCCAGGTGAGTACAAAGTAGCATGCTTACTGAATTAACGGTGACACAGAACCGAAGGCCCTAAACCTCCAATATGCCTGTCAAAATAAAGTAGCCACAGATGAGACCAATGGATAACAAGTGGTAGTTACAGCAGCAGTAAGTGTCTATGAGTTCCAAAATGGGTTTAGAATAGGTTGACAGAATATAGAGTCTAAGAATACAGAAATAAATAATATTCAGTAATGGAGATGGGCAATAGGTGATTGATAGCTTTGGTTCATGTGACACCTATTCTGGCTGCTCAAAGACACGTATGGCTAACTTCTTCCATCAGGAAGAGTTGAAATCCAAATGATTCAATGGATATCATGAATCGAGAGCTCAAATTCTGCAGTCTCTGTGGATTCAGACTTGTCTGAGCAAGCTTTAAAAAAGTGTTGAAGTGGGGCCACCAGAGGTCTATGTGCATAAACAATCAAGAGGCCTTATGGGAAGTAAGTTATCCTAAGGGAGAAGAGTCGAAAACACATTTGACTCACTGTCAGTAGATTCTGATTGAAACAAAGTGTCAGTTTTGAAACTGAATGATGCATTCTACTCAAGTTGACCCCGAAGTTAGTCCCTGTGACTAATTCCCTAGTGTCTTTAGAAAAGACTGGCACAAAAAGTTAAAAAATTTTAAAAAAAAGGAAAAGAAAATAATTCTGGAGTGATAAGTCTAGCACACAGAAATCTCTACAGGTAGTTGGGAGTGCTAGGCAGCAGGACTTTGCGAGCTTGTTAATCAAGTGAAAAACGAGACTATTTTTCCCACTTCAGTAAGAGAGAATAGAAGCAATAAGAAATTGAAAAGTACATCATTCTTTGGAATAGAAAACAGGCAGAAGATTTTGTATTTATGGGCAGAAACGTTCCCTAGGAAGCTTGGAGGAAATGAGCCACATGCCAAGACCAGAAGCAAAATGGCGGTACTGGGGACACCACCAGTGGGCTGGGATGGCCTTATCCTCTAGCATATGAGAATCTGGGTTGGTCAATCGAGTCTTTTGCCATTACAACTGGCAGACACCCATTCAGACAAGCACAAGGAAGAGGAAGAATGCTTTGGCAGGTACAAGGATAACTCATGACATTTAAAGGAAGAAAGTGCCACTGACATTCATTGGATGGAGGAAATAAAAGATGTCAGAAAACAGCTTTCCTCTGTTTTTACATTTCTTTTTCTCACTATACTTTGCTTTCATTCTGTCTGCAAACTGGCCATTTCTGTTTCACCAAGAGCGTTGTGGAAAATGAGCACCACCTTGCTCTTTCACATCAATTTCTATTCCCAGAGCCCTTACTGCACCAGCATCCCAGGGACCCAAATAAAAATTCCTATGAGGGAAAATCTAACTGTAAGTGCAGATACTCCAACAAGTATCCACCACACAGATATTTCCTGTACTGGTTTCTTCCGGTACCAGATCAGAGGAAATTACACAGAAGAAGAGGGATTAGAGGTTTTGTAATTCTTTGGGAGATATCTAAGACTAAACACTAATTAACGTGATGCTGTTACATATTCTAGAATGATGATGCCTCAGAAATACATGCTACAGAGCTGAGGCCCAGAGGAAGTAGAAAGATCATTAAAAATTTTTCTTTTTTATTATCATGAGTCAAAGAAGAAATCTGATACCAGCCTTGAAAAAGTCTAATTGTTACTTAGATATGAAATGGTTAAAGAAGGGGATAAATATCAGACTCAATATTAAAAAGTCATGTCATGGTCCACTTATGTGCACATGACACAAAATCAAAAGCTGCTCTATGTCCACTTGACCAGCTCTCCCATACTTTAGATACTAGCTTCACTGTCTTTTTTATGTCAAACACTATAAATGTAATAGACTAAGGGATTGCCTAACATGGCTATTCCAGTAGTGGCAAGAAAAGATTCATATTTTAAATCTCAGAGAATATGTATTACAAAACTATTCCATAAAATAGAGCTCATTTTACCAGATATACTTTTCGTTTGAATCAAGCCTTAGTAGACATGATGAAATTATCCTGAAATTACAGAATACTATGTTGGAAGTGACTTAAAAGATAATCTCTTCAAGTGATTGCCAAACTCGTTCAAATATGAGGACCCTTTTCTAAGATCAAAACAGAAAAACTTACAGATATGCAGATGCTGATAGTTTCAATTGATTGAGAAATTACATTATGACAAATAGCTATTATAAATTGAGAAACACTTTTTGAGAAAAATTTTATTATATTAAATACACATCAATGTGTTATGCTTAGGTGAGTAAATCATTAGACCATTCATAAATAAAACTTAGAATTCCTACTCAGAATTGAGACCTTTTAAAAATAATTCTGCAACCCTCAGGAACCCATGACCCACAGGTTAGTAATCAATGTTTCTTCACACAATCTCATTTTACAGATGGAGGGACTGGAGTAAAGAAAATTGAATGATTTTCCTAAGGTCAAAAATTTAGATCATGGGTGGAAGAACGAGGACTGGAATTCAATTCAACGTGCAAGGATATCAGTTCAAGACTCTGCTATCTGAATCAAAGAATAAATTACTTCATTCTTTTCATCTTTAAATGTCATTATTTGGCTTGAATTTTATCTATATAAAATATGTATTTCAAATACATATATTTCAAAAGTATATATCTCTCAAATATATATATGTTTGATTATGGAATATATTATCTATTTATATATATAAAGATAAGTATTTTATATTATATTTATATATAATGTATATAAATTTTACATATTCAGAAAACTTTCAGAGCTTACTCCAGAGAGGCAGCCTAACATTGTCACAGTGTTTCAACTTATTTCTTCTTAATTTCTTTTTCTGGCTAGTTGATAACATTAAAAACATTTTATAACAAATATAAGAAAGCAATAAAAAATAATATGTACTGAGACCAGCCCCGTGGCCTAGTGGTTAAGTTCAGCATGCTCTGCTTTTGTGGCCTGGGGTTCAGTTCCGAAGTGTGGAACCTACACCACTTGTCAGTGGCCATGCTGTGGCAGTGACCCACATACAAATAGAGGAAGATTGGCACAGATGTTAGCTCAGGGCAAATCTTCCTCAGCAAAAATAACAGTAACAATAATATTAATAATGATAATAATAATATGTACCCTTATCACTCCTCCAAAGAGGTGCATGGGTAACTGAGATGGCCCAAGTACCTTGAATCGAGACCTAAGTTACATGTCAGTCTCTGAAAGGGAGATCAACAACCATGCTTTGGGCAAACATACTTTGAGCACTCCTCCAAACCTCAACCACTAAACATATCCTCAAATGAAACTTAACCATCATATCTCCAGGCTCTGCTTGGAAAAAAGAAATGCCTCAGCCCAAAGTAATGTTTTTCCAAGTATTTACTGCCAAAGCACATATATGCAGGTAAAATAGAACTATAATACGTAGTTTCCTTCTGTCATAGAAATAATTGCCCAAATTTGGCAGTTAGAAGGAATTTTTTTCCTCCTTTCAAAATGAAAATTAGCATCTTGCCCCAATAATTTTAGCTCCACTTTACTGTTTGGAACCAGCCTTGCAAAAGTGCACATCATGATAGTCATTTGCTTCTGCCATTTGGTGAGCTGCATTAATCTCTGCAGCTTCTTTAAAAGATAAGCCGCTTTAATGGCCATGCTAAACATTATAGAGCCTTCAAACATCTGAAGGGCAGCATGGTGAGACTCCGCTAGACTGAACGGGGCTTTCACGTCGCATTTATAAAGATTCCTAACGCATTCTTCATTATCATTCCAGTCACTCACTGAGTTCCATTATAACTTATATTGATTCTATTTTCAGAAGGAGTCTGGAGATGAGACAAAGAAGTAATTACGTAATTTTTCAAAGGATAACCACTGTCACTTAAAATCATTAGAGAAGAATAAAATTCCTACCATCCTCTACCGTATCAAAACTAATTCGTAACTAGTTAAAGAGTCATCTTCCTGAAACATTAAAATTTGGAGAATTTGGAGAGTTTGGAAATATACAACTAATGGAAACTGACTGTTTTTAGGAATGCCTGTATACGGTCGTGATTTGATATGAATTCACATCTGTCTTGGATATCAGTTACGTTCCAGGAATAGCTATAGATCTGTGTCACATCCTGGAAAATGTGTATTTTAAAAATTTATGTCCTATGTAAACACAATATGTACTTTGGGCATATTCCTATGTTAAGGCATTGCTTTGTGGAAAACTGATGTTAGGTTCAAAGCATTCAAATGAGGTTGGCTCAGGGGACCAAAAAAAAAAAAAAGAAATTAGCTGTGCCTAAAAGAAATGGTGAGGTGGGCAGTATCTCTTTTAAATAGAAAATTTAAATATGACCCGTCGCTCTGGTACTTTAATTCAAGTAATTGACATGCTCTATTATGACAATGAAATGTGTAAACAGGAGCAGTAAAAATTTACAAGCTGTTAAAAATGTGTGCAGACAGATAAGTTAAAAATTATCCATTCTCTGTAGTACTGCAAGAGAAGCTACCTGATCCAGAAGCAAACCCTGCTCAGAGCAAGTCATATGTGACTCTGGAACAAATTCAATGTGGTTGGCTCTCTCTTAAGCGGTTGATTCAGATATTTCCTTTCCTCAGGTGTAGGCAGTAGTCTACAGGTCTGACAACATACATTTAGCTTACAAAAGAGGAGGGTGGGTCTTTTCATCTAATCAGGACTAGAGGCAAGTTTCACATTCAGTCAAGCTATTCCAGCTTTAATCCCAAGAATGATATAACTGGAAAAAATCTCTTAGATCATTGGTTCAGGGATTTTCAAACTGTATTCTTTGGAGTGTGTCAGAGGTCACGGGGGCAGGGACGGAAAAGTGGAGGTAGTTAGAAGAGAGAAGTTCCCTGCGCCATCATTCAAACAAGAGCAGTCACCCTGAGAGTGGGCTTCTATAGAAAAAAATAGAAAAAGAATGCTAATGGCAAGAGCAAGTTTGAAAATCCGTTTTTATTATCTTATAGATGAAACCTATCATTCTGGAGGAAAGAAGTTGCACAACGTCTGCGAAGTTATTAAAATAGGATCAGGAACAGAACCTAATCCTAGGCCAAGTAGAAGACAAGATGGTTAAGAGATGTTTGCTACCTTTGTAATCTTGACAGTCTTCATTTGCAGGATTGCTTTTTTAACTCCTAGGATATAGTGATTTCCACTTAAATTCTCCCATTGCTCACAGTTTTCGTTTTATTTTAAATTTTGTTCTGTGGATAATTTTAATCTCACGTTGCTACAAAACACTGTATTCTGATTTATCATTCACAACTTACGTAATTAATTTCATAAAATTTGGTGATTCTATCATGTTTCCATTACTTACAACCTCTCTCTCTCTTCCTCCTCTCTCTCTCTCTCTTTCTTTCACATGTGCACACATTTTATAATTTCATGACTCTCCCATGCCTCTTTCATGTTATGCTGATAATATAATAATCTAAATAAGAAATTAATATACTGCAATGTTGCAGAGTTTGAACACTTACTTGGAAAACGTTTACACACTTTATCCTAAGAGGGCTCTAAAATGTCTTAGGGAAATCACCCTGCTCCGGGATCCTACCCTAGTCTCAAAGTCTCAAAATATCATCACATTGACTTTAGATCTATCTGTTCAGTATAGACTCACATTAACCAAACTCAAAAATAATTTTATGGAGTTTAAATAATTGAATCTAAATGGCCAGCCTATATTCCTTGCATGCAGACTAATAAGAAGCCTAATCATAATCAGTTTGCCATTTTATTAATTTAAATAAGGAGAAACAAAATGCCTTGAAGGTAGACTCAAATCTTTTTGTATTCTATCCAATGTGGCTGCAAAGTAGACACTCTACGGATGCAGGCTTATGAATCTTTGTTCATATCTTTCTCGTTAGCTTCTAATATTGGGGAATTGCATCTTCATATTCATCTTGTCTGCCAGACAGTGCAGTGTCAGAGATGGGCCGTGTCATCTCCTCACCCACAGACCTAACACAGTACCTCGATCATAGAGTGTGCTCAGAACCTGTCACTGAACGAAGTAATGGTAGAAAAGTTGGTTTGGAAGCTAGAATGGTTAAAATAAAGGTGATGCCAGATTGAGTAAGAGTGGAAGAGTGAGAAATTTAAAAATTATTATGCTTATCATGCATTACAGGGCATAACTAAAATTTCCTGAATCTAGGGCAAAAAATTGTTTGTCAATCATATTTATTCCATATCCAGAGTCAAAATCTAGACCACAGGAATAGTGGCATTATTGGATTGAGATATGTGTGGAGTATCTTCTTTGTGCACCTACTTATCTCTTCTCCACTAAACTGCACCAGAGCTTTGGGTTGGGTTCAGCCAATAGAGAGCACAAGCAGATGATTAGAGGAAGAGAGAAGAGTGGGGTCATTGTATTTATTCCTGATTCCAGAGTTCACTGGAGGTGAGGGTGCCATGGGCTGGCTAAGCCTCATGGCCAAAAGTTATCTGAGTTTCTCTCAGGCTGCTCTCTCTCTACATACATCTCTCTGTTTCCAGGTTCTGGCAAATATACGGCTTGTTCCTATTTAGGGATAATGTAAACCTTCCCTTACCAGCTCCAGGGTACTTCGCTAGCCCCTGTTGTTCTCTGTCACCTGCACGCATCTTTTCAAATAAATCGTTTTAAGATATTCTTCAAAGAACTCAATTTGTATATGCCATCAGCTTCCTGCTGGGACGCTACCCACTGAAGGATCAAGGAAATAATTACACAAAAAGTCTTGCATTCAGGTAATGGTCATCATAACTTCGGCCATTTCCTTGGTGTGGCCGGTAAGATACTCAAGGTTTGGGGGACCACTTTGCCATGTATACTATTGTATACTCTTAGATCCTGTTACCTGTGTTCTCACTATTGAGCTTTGAAATTTGGAGAAGTGGGACACACAAAGTATGAAGTATAGATTTGTTAGGGATAATATTCAAGGCGTTACTTTACAATATAACAACTCAGGCCTGAAAATATCTGACAAAGGTTGAGGATATCTTGGTAGGGGATGACCATTAAAACAGTAACTTTATTCCTTCCAGATGAGTGGGTCACAAAATCACTAAATCAATCAGCCCACAATATCCTTTAAAACTAAAATTGTCTTTTGCTCATTAATGACCCCTTACAATGGTTAAGGGGAAGTTAAGATTCTATATCTATCATAAAAGCTGTCCTTTTATTTTTCACTACTGACTACAATTAAACTTTTGTATATTCAGAAGTTAATGCAATCCTTAAGGATGTTTTGTTTATATTTTTGCAATAATTAAATATATAAACACTAAATACAACCACAAATCAGAGTTATTTTTATGTGGTTATTTTTCGTTTTAAAAGTGACATCTCATCTGATGCTTTATTAAAATAGAGGGAAATTGAGTATTGTTTCTTTTGAGAAAGCTTTGACTTTCTCCAGTCTCACCAAGGCAAATTGCCATTAACTTGCAGATTCTGTTGTGTTTTACATCAGGGGCCCACTATTGTCCCAAATTCTAGCGAGTGTTTTGGAGAAGATTTTGTTGCCACGCTTGCAACAATTGCAATCTAGAGAGTAAAACAACACTTGCTTAGAATGCTGAAATTGCTAATCCTGTGATCTCAGCGCCAGAGTTTTATCTACAATAGAGCAATCTCATGTTTATTTATTTCTTCCCCTACTCTAGAAAGATGGAAAAGAAAAACCTAAATGTATGGTATGCAGATGGAGTAAAAGCAGATGGAAAGTTTCAAAGGGTTAAACAATTAGAATCCAAAGTGTACACTTAAATTATTTTGGGGCTGGCCAGGTGGCACAGTGGTTAAGTTGGCACATTCCACTTCAGCAGCCCAGGGTTCGCCAGTTGGGATCCTGGGTGTGGACCTATGCACTGCTTGTCAAGCCATGCTGTGGCAGGTGTCCCACATACAAAGTAGAGGAAAATGGGCACAGATATTAGCTCAGGGCCAATCTTCCTCAGCAAAAAAGAGGAAGATTGGCAGCAGATATCAGCTCAGGGCTAATCTTCCTCAAAAAAAACAAAAAGCAAATTATTTTGAAAGAACAGGAACATTGCATTCAATGAGAAATGAAAGAGATACCACAAAATTTTGTCCTTCCCGAAAGCTATAGCAAACACACATGCATAAGATATGTACTTCAATTCTTACGTTTCTATCTGATATATTTTTCTAACTGAAAAAAAGTGAGATCTTGATTTTCAAACATGAAAAGAGAATGACTGTAAATACTAGTAACTAAAGCCATGTATGGAAAAAAACCTTTAATGCATTTCATTCTGTTATATATAAGTGCAACTTTATCAACTCTTGAATCACATGTCCAATGAAACCAAAGACAAGCCCAATTATAAGCTTCATTTTTTTAAGTTTATTTATTTTTTATTGAGGTAACATTGGTTTATAACATTATATAAATTTCACTTGTACATCATTACATTTCAATTTCTGTGTAGACTACATCATATTCACCACCAAAAGACTAATTACTATCCCTCACCATAGACATGCGCCCTTTTACACTTTTCACCCTTCCCCCACCTCCCTTCCCTTCTGGCAACCACCAATCTAATCTCTACATCTACGTGTTTGTTTGTCGTTGTTTCTCTTCCACATATGAGTGAAATCATACATCATTTCACTTTCTCTGACTGACATTTCACTTAGCATGATACCCATAAGATTCTTATGAAAAAAATGTACGTTGAAGATTACTCTCTCAAGAAATCTCAAAGCTTTTCTCCTACCTAAACTCTACTGAATCTCTCAGTTTCTCTAAGCAGGGGGAAGAAACAAAGGAAGAAAGAGAAAGTGCAATAGGTTGATCAGGTTTAAGAACCACGTTATATTGTCCATTGGGTTAACAGAGAGAATTGATGATGTGAAAGCAAAAAACTGTAAGCCCACTTGTGTGCTCTCCTTCTGTCTCTCTCTGACTCCACTCTTCTATGCTTCTCAACTGGCCTGTGATCCCAGGAGCTATTACCCTGACCTAAAAGGGCCTAAAGCGTGGGACCCAGACTAGCTCCCACTATCCACTGCTGGCAAACAGGCTGTTTCTGGCACCAGTGCCCTTTCCTCATACTGGGAAGAAACCATCTAAAATTCAATTATAGGTTTTGTGCTGGAAATTTCCAGAGCAAATCTTAAGCTCAGGTAACCCCCACCACTTAGCCATCATAGGGAAGCTCTCCATGGAGTTTGAGCATCTCAATAGGAACCGATTTTGATGATTAGGGCCAAAGCCTCAGCAGAAAATACAATGTTACTTTGTCCCATTATAGAAAGTTCTTCATAGATCCTCAGGGCTTTTGGCTGTGGTAGTTTTTCATGTCTTCACATAATTTGAATATTCCTGTGTCCTCTGGCAAAGTACTAAAACAATATCATTTTATTTCTTATGAGTCAAGAAGACTTCTCTTTCAAAAACTGAGTGAGTTTTAAAGAAAGGAAAAATAATTCTCTAATATAGCTTAACAACAAGCATGACTAGAGTGAGTAAGTGTGAATGACCTGTGCCCTTAATAGGTTTGCTAGATAGCAGTTATCTGTGTAAATTAATGGGATTTTTTTTTTATTAGAAAGACTTTGAGGTGATATGAAGTTCTTCCACTCATTTACTTTTTCATCACAATAGGATTAATAACAATGTGGGCATTCTCTAGTTCAACCTGGCACAAACTCATCAAAAGGTCATTCTTCTCCTTGTACTTCACAAGGTGAAGAGTTAGCGTCCTCTCAAGTCCAATAAGAAAAAAGAGTAAAGTTTATTATATACTTTCCACTGCTTTATAGTCAAAACTTTCCAGAGAAAATGAATTTTGACTGTAAATTTATCTATTTTATTTTCCATCTCACACCATGCAACAAATATAAAAATGCTTAGGCTCTCCTCCTGCTGAACTAATTTCTTTATCTAGTACACTTTTGCTCAGAAAAAGATTAATAATCATATTTTCGAAGTGATGCTGCCCACTGTGAAATTTGTTCCCCTGCCATTTCTAAAAAATGCATGCCACAGAAAACCTTCTGGCTGCCTTATAGCTAATTCAGAAAATAACTGTCCTGACACTATAATTCTTGCCTGTGAAAAAGAAATAGATGCAAAGGATTGGGTTTTAATGCACACTTAAATGCATTAACAGCACTAGTAAAATCCGACAGAATTTGAAATCTAATTACATCTGAAGTGCATTCAAGATGAAAACTTCTCACACTGATTCTATTCTAAGCAACATAGAAAAGCAACTGAATAATGAATAATGAATTTGAGGCGCAAAATCATATATCTCAAAGAATCTTCAAGGTATCATGTTCAACATCTAAGAGAGCCAATTGTGTTATAAATAAAAATATTTGGTACTGTGAGCTTCTACTCATAGTTCTAGGATCAGGGAATAATCTAGTTGACTTTTAAGAAATCATTGCAAGTATGCAGACAAATATTATTTTCCAGAAAAGAAAATAGTTACAAAGAATCCTTAACTTTGTGACTGAAAATGTTTTTCTTTATTCAAAAAGATCTATATCAGAATATATCCATTTTCTTCAACATGGCTTGAGGGAGCAAAGCTTTCTGTGCCTGAGAAATGAGATATCTATAATTAACTTGGACAAAGAATATATGATTTTTAATGCTTTTAGAATGACTCAGTTTTACTCATGGGAACATTTGGGGAATGAAAGATCAGAAATATGGTGAGATTTGTTTTAAAATCAGCAATCAGAATGGCAAAGCCAGCATCCCATATGCTCACTCTGGCAGCTCTGATCGCAAAGGCAGTGCCACAGACCCTTGTACAGAATCAAAGAGAAAATTTACCGATTGTTCATTACCTTTAGCATTGGTCCTTTGGAACATTCCTCCTTGACACTCTGATGCCTTTGGCTCTTGAATTTCCTTCAAGTGCTTGCATCTACTCCTCCTTCCTGATTCCTTGAAGTAATATTTTTCTATTCATTCAACTCTTAAATTTTAGCATCCTCTAGGAGTCTATTCTTTCCTTTTTTTGTAAGAGTCAGAAATTACATAATTTATGCATTAGTCTATTTGATCATTGCTATTTGATATGCAAGCTTCACCAAGGTAGGAACCTGGTCTTTCTTTCCACTATTATATGCCTTGTACCTATGACTGTGACTGGCATCTTCTATTGGCTCTGTTCCAGGCATTAATATGCTGCTGACCTCATAATCCTCTTCTTTTTAATCTTCTCTCTAAAACTCTAGACCCATATATCTAACATCCAGTTGAAAATCTCACCTGGAACTCTTCTATTTTTTTTAAATGTGCTATATCCAAAGAGAAGATATTATATTAAGATATTATATTCCACATTCAGCCCCTCTTTCAACCTATTGCCTCAAAAGCTTCCCTTTTTCCTATATCCCTTTTGATTTCAAAATCTGCTTTATCACTTAGGCCAGAAACTGGAAGTTTTTGTAAAATCATTTCATGTGTTTCTCCTAAAATCAGTTGGTTGCTCAATTATTTTCATTCCGTTATCTAAATATCTTCTCCATCTACACTGCCGCTACAATAGGTCAATCTCTCACCTGAATTATGATTTCCTAAAGAAGGTTTCTGCCTCCATTCTTCCTTTGTTCTATCTGTTGTCCACATCTTGCTTGAGTGATTTTTCCCATTCTCTACCCTCCTTATACCTGGCCTGGCCAGTTTGGTGTCAGATCTTAGACGGAAAAGAATTCAGGTTCCTGTCTATCCCATCCACCTGATCATTCCATGGTCTCTCCCACACTATATACACCAGAAACATCCAGCTACACTGTTTATATTTTTCCCCACATGCCCTACTTTGTCCTAAGGGCCAGTACTTTTAATCTGGAACGGCAGAGGGAGCAAAAATAACTATGAAATATATTCTGAATCATCTTCAAAATTACCCTATGAAATTTGTCTGCGTCACTTAAGCAAGAAGTGTGCTTATTCTAAGATCTGGTTAAAAAATAAATAAAAGGACAACACTTCTTAATGATGGTTATGAATTTTAAATTCTCTCCTGTTCTTCACTTGGGCCTGTCAGGGAAAGAGAGTTTCCATAACACCATGTGAATGCCTATGCTATGACACTGCAGAATCTCATCTTTGACTTGGCTGATATCAAACATTTGAGTGCATGGCATGAGGACTTTGCTAGAGTTTCCATTGATACCATGTCTGGGAGTCCTTGAAGAAGCAGTGGGAACCAGTGGGTTTCTGTCCCCATATTGTATAAATGTATCTGAAATCAACACCAGTGCATACGCATTACTCATTTAATCAAGACCTGGGTGGGTAACCCTGCCATAGCTGAATGGTTTAGTTGGGACGATCACACCTATCTGAGACAGAGTGTAAGTTAACATACCAAGTTTAACTGCCTGCCAATAGTCATGAGTTAACATGTGACCACACAGAGACCAAAAACACAGAGAGGAAATTAAAATCTACCCTGAAAAGAGCATAAAATCAAATCAGTAATATAAAGGATAAATTTAATGGAAGAAAAGAATAAAAATATTAAAGTAATGAGAAAGAATAAATAAAACCATTTTAGATGATAATTTATAGAAATCTAGCCTAAGAGGAAACAATAGCAGATGGAGCAAAGGCAGTATTCAATGGACAATAGCAAAAAAAATTTTAACTAAAAACAAAAGTTTGAGTTCATTGGAAGGAAAGACTCACCATGAAAATTGTAAAATGTGTGCATTGTGTGTGAGCGTTGCCAAATTTTTGAATTTCAATGATAAAGAGTGAAATTCATGAAAAGCATAAACTTATAAAAGAACAAAAAATTAGATTGTTTTCAAACTATTCAGTCATAATAATAAATATCAGAAAACTGTGGAGAAAAACCTACAGAGACATAAGAGACAATAGTTATGATTGAAGAATTCTACATCCTGTCAGGTGGTCATTTTTATGTAAACACAACAGAGGAATATCAGATATGTAAGGGCTCAAAAAGCCTACCACTCTCAAACATTTCTTGGAAAAAAATAAATAACTTGAGGGCATGTCCGTCATCAAGATCATCTACCTAGAGATTCAAAGAAAGAATGTTCTAGGTGCTGCCATCCCAGTTGGAACTGTGAAATGACAGCCTCCAAGAACAACTGATCTACCTTGACTCACTTGGTCAGTCATTTTTGAAGAAGTAAGTTGCAAATGATCAAAGTTCCTCATGACTTTGATTCTTCAAAAGTCTCTCTGGTTGCACAATATTTTTCCTTCAAGATATGAAGAAGCAGCCAACGTGGATCACATAGAAAAATAGCTTATAAGTTAAATGAAGGCAGGAAAACATATCTGTTTTGTTCATTGCAACACTGCTTGTACCTAGCACATGGCTGATGCAGATAGCTACTCATTAACTAGTTTTGGTTGAATGATTTAAAGGCAAGGGGTGAGGGAAAGAGATGTGTACCTTCTAATAGCAAGTGCTCTTTAGAAAACCTCAACAAACACATATTGGGTGCCTACCCCATGCTAGGCACTGAGGATGTTAAAAAGGCAATGAATAAAGATACAGATACAGATAGAGTCCATGCTGCCCTTGTGCTGTTAATTTGTCTTTGGTTAGAAAGTTTACTGCATTGGTAACATTTTGAGTGGAAGCTGGGGTGTGTCTCTTCTTTTCCAGGCTCCCTAATTGGGAAGGACCAGTCTAGGTGTCTCATCACTTTAAAGTGATGGAGAGATTGGCTAGAATATCCATGCTTACCAATCTTTCCTGGATGGGAAGATTTCTCCAGTCTCTCTAGGACCAGGACATATAGAGTTAGATTTGGAGCCAAGAGGAAGATTGTGCTGGCACAATGGTGTAATAAATTCTGGTCTTGATGTAACTGTAAATGTTATGGTTAGGTATTTGACACTTTTGTGAATCAATATATCTTGTTGTGGCTTCCTTATAATATGCGTATATTATGTTTAGCTCCTGCTGAGAGGGCAGCTGCTTAGAACATCCTTTTTGTGGATATGATCTTACATGAGTAGGACCATTCACCTTCATTCTTGGCTCAACAAAGTACTCAAATAGGGATGTGAAAACCGCTTGATATATTGAAGGCAAAGATCTCTGTAGTATTTACAGAAAGTGATTATTTGGGAAAGGAAGACTGGAGTTCTCATCAGGCCATTCTAAAGTCTTGAGAATGAAAGGGGTGTTGTTGCCAGAATGGTCAACATTAGTGTGACTTGTGCCCATAGAGCCATATAGTCCTAAGAGTAAAGCACCATAGTACCTCTTCTCAAGAGGCCATTATTTTGCCTTCCAAATAAATTCACCACAGAATTGTAGAAATGGAAACCTTCCTCAATGTCTTATGTAATGAAATTATAAGCTTGGAAAAATAATGTAATCGTAGTACAGTGTGGAAGGGATTAAACAGAGTTCAAGAAATGGCTATATCAGTACCAGAAAATGTGAATGGATATCAGGTGATTTGGGAGGCAGGTGATATCAAGCAGCAGTAATTTATAAGGCAACATCAAAAGATCTTCCAGATAGAGTTGTAAGTCCAAAGTCCAGAAATAATGGCAAGCTGAGAATCAAAGAAAGCTGTGAGATGTTAGAAAAGGCAAAGGATTCAATAGTAGAATAGCCCATATTAATTTTGCAGTTGCTTTCTTTAAGATAGAGAGTTCTGCACTTACTGTGAAAGCCTTTATCTGAGGATATGTCCATCTTGAACCAGAATTCTGATTCTCAACTGGTAATAGTTATCGGAATATGGGAGAATTTTCCCTAAAATTGACATACCGGTTATTTTGCCTTCCCAAGAACACATTAGAGTATCAGCGATGGGTAAGAGAGAAGCCTGGGTATTTTTATTTTTATTAAGATGATAGTTAACAACCTTGTGAAATTACAGTTGTACATCATTATTAGTCATGTTGAAGGTACACCACTTCACCCCTAGTGCCCTCCTCCCACCCCCCCTTTCCTCTGGTAACCACCGATTGGTTCTCTTTGTCTATATGTTAACTACCACCTATGAGTGGAGTCATACAGAGTTTGTCTTTCTCTGTCTGAAGCCTGGGTATTTTGAATCACTTCTCTGAATGTTTCTCATGCATCCATTGTCCCCACTTCTAAAACTACATAGCAAGTGAAAATATCTTTCAGATACGAAGGTAAAATAAAGACATATTTAGGAAATGTTTTCCAGGATGGAATACTTTACCAAATTTATTTAGTACGAGAAGAAAATGAAGAACAAGAGAGGGTAAGTGGGGAAAATTAAATGATATTGAGAGTTTAAAACAATAAATAACATCTTTTGGATTTTATAATATATGAGATTTAAAATATCTGACAGCAATAGCACAAAAGGTAAAAAGATAATAAATGGAGTTACTCTGTTGTGAGTTACTTGGATAGTCCAGGAAGTGGTAAAATGGCAAATTAATATTGATTTTGAACAAGTTGAAGGTTGCTGTTGTAATCTCTAGAATAACCACTATAACAAAAATGTGTAATTAACTTTAAGGGAAGAAAGAAGTAAAATAAAAATAAATAACAAGAAAAGAGAAAAGGATCAAAGCATAGATTAGAAAATAGGAAACAAATAGTCTCATGGTGTATTTAAACCTAGAAATATCAGTAATTCTGTGAACTTTAAATGCACTAACTATTCCCACCCAAACCACATATTCTCAGATTGTAATAACAGAAATAAAATTTACCTATATGCTAATTACAAGACACATGCGTTAAATATAATGTGACAGAAAGTTTGAAAGTAAAAGTGGGGGGGGGAATCATGTTCTGCCTCAACAGTAGTCAGGAAAATCAAATAAAACCAAAATAAATTATTTCATAGCTCATATTGGCCAAGATTTAAAAAAGGAGAATATTTGGAGCTGCTGAAAATATAGAATAACGGGACCTTTTATGTTTCATGCTTACAACAAAAGGAAAACCGGCTAATTTGCAAAATCACAACTTTTCCTTTTTATATCAGGGAGCTGAAGTTGCAGGGCAACCAGCCTATTCAAAATATAACAAAAGATAGACACCTCCAAGAGAGACAGGCCACAAGCACTTGTTACTTGCAGCAGACAGCAAGAACATACAAGCTGGGGAAAATATTCAGGTAAAATTTTAAACAATGGTTAAAGGCCTGTCATGGGCTAGTGTGACAGTATAGACCTCCTAGGAGCCACAGACACAAGAGGAATTTGTATCCATTCTCAGGCTCACAAGAAAGATTGGAGGTAGGGTGAACATTCTACCTTCATGGTTCAGACCTGGAGGAGAGACCAGCAGTCATCATAGACAAAGCATAATACCTTTTTTGCAATGTCCCCTATAAAACAAATATCTTAGGGTGCTTAGGGAAAGGCAGAAAACCTTGTTGCCTTCAGAGTACAGGGGAAGATCCATTGCAGCTGGGAGAGGAGAATAAAACCCAGTACTCCCGCAAGAGAGGTAGAAATATGTTCTACCTCTCCAAATCATTAAATATCGCCTACTTCTGGGGAGAGGCAGGACCACTGGGAAAGACCTACCTCCAAAACAAAGGGCTCCAATGCTCCCCTAAGACTTATGCTGAACCAGAACAACAGAGAAGCCTCTCCCGTTATTTGCTCTCCATCGCAGGCTAGCAAACACTGAGTAACAAGGAACAACAATCCACTCCTGGGAGAAGATCAAGAGCATGAAAGGAAACCTTCTGTAGGACAGGCACAAAGGGAAAACCCAAAGTCGAAAGTGCAGCAGAACTTGAGATAAACCCTCTTGCAAACCCGGCCCCTATCCTACAGACAAAGAAATACCAGAAGAATTTGAAGACTGTGGTGGCCTAAGGGTAACCATAGCAACAAAAAAAAAGCAAATCCAATCAAGCTTCTGACTAGGTGGACTCAATCTCCCTCACTAAAGCCTAAAAAATGACCAAGTAAGTCTATTCTCAGGTATAAATTTTAATTATCTCAACTTCTACCGTCCTACAAAATATTTCTGGCTTTCCACAAAAATTATGAGGCACACGAAAAACGCGAGGGAAAAAAGTAACATTGTCAAGATACAAATCAATTTTCAAACATTTTATATATATATATATATATGGACTATCAAATGGGATAACTATACTTACTATGCGAAAGGCCCTAGTGAACAAGAATTATCAGATGGGGAACTCATTCTCTCACCTGAGTTATGAGTCTGTCAATGGAATATCATGATAGATTTCTCCCTGATATTTAGGTGAAATGAGGTAAAAAAAAAAAAAAAAACTTTTATCCTGTATTCTCATGTGGGATATTTTGAAGGCAGCAGACCAGCAGAAGACTTCATGGCTGAGGTCATAGGAAGGTTAGTAAAGACATCTTGGGATTTCTAGGCATGAGAGAGGCTTGAGATCTCTCACCTGTCTCCTGGGACCCTGAGTTTTGTGACGTACAGATAAGAGTACTGATGTGACCTGAATGGGTTGTGACGGTAACTGAAAGAGACTGCCAGTGGCTAGAAAAATTTCTCAGAGGGCAAGACAAAGAGACCCTGGCAGCTTCCAACTTCTCTTCTCACCTCCCAGATCTCTGGCAGAGGGTGTATGTGTGTAAAGTATGAAAGAATAAGAATGTCTTAAAAACACGTTCTGCCTGATTGCATTCCCCAGGCACTTTTTGCTGTTTCACAGCTGGATGGTGCCTTTGGTGGCCCAGAAGTCAAGAATCTGTCATCTTTGATCATTGGCCTGTGAGTTTACAACTCCCTCTGGAGTTAATTGAAGTCCTGGGCTTCCAGAAATGAATGGGTGTAGGCACAGTGGAGAGGAACAAAATATGCCACTGACTGTTTCAAGTGAATGAACAAGAATTTATGTAACTGGTATGCTAAACTAGCCCAACCGGTGGGATGCAATCACAAAATGATTTAATTTTGCTTCCTCACTCTTCTTTAACTTTGCTCAGTGGGACTAGTTTTGCCCCAGCATTGAAAAGTCTGGCATTTCCATATCTTTTATAGTTGCTTTTAAGAAATGTAAAACTCTGAAATTATTTCAAGACACAAATCATAATCTCAAATTGCTCCTTAAAATGCCCAATCCTTTATATGCAAGGCTTCCAAATTCATTTAAAGTTGCAGTTACTCCCCCGCCTTCAACTCAGGACTGCTGCAAGTGAAAAAAATGAGGGACGGATAGGTTTCTGCTCTATTTCCAAATTCCTCCTCTTCCAGTTTCCAACCTTTTGGGGGTAGAGCTTGGAAGTAGGTTGGAAGAGACCAGCCAGATGCTCATCAAACCCATTTCCTTTCCCTGGGCATCCCACTTCCTTTCATCTAGATTTGGCCATATGACTAGTTTTCCCTGATGGAATGTAAGTAGAAGTGATAGATCACTAGCAGTCTGAGGTAGTTAAGATAGGAGTGTGCTGGGTATAGCTTCTCTATGCTTTCCTTCATGATCTCCTGGCCAGTTGTAGAAAACTCAGTGGGGCACTCCAAAGCAGAGTCAATAAATGAAAGGAGGCTGATTTTCTCCATCACCTGATGGAAGGCTGACTACCTAACACTCAATTAAACTATGATGGGAATAAGAAGCAAGCCATTATTGTATTAAACCATTGGATTGGGGCCATTTGTAAGGGTAGCTAGGGTAACTTGCCCTAATTAACACTGAGAAGGAGGAAAGATAAAAAAGGAAGGAATATTTATACTTGGCTAGAGCAAACGTGGTAGTTCAGCATACTCCTTTGAGACTGCTTTATTCCTCTCACTAGCAGTTCTCTTGACTCAGATGATATATTCTCTTCTTACTGATAACTTACTTATTCTACATCTTTTGGGAATTCACAGTTACATTTAGCTTCTCTCTTCTGATCCTAGACTTGCATCTAAGATTACACCCGTCTGACTGTGTCTCATGCATGGCCTTCATCTTATCCACCAGAAACAGTCACACATTCTTGGCTCCAAAAAGTCTAAGAATACAGGTCATCAAACACCATCATCTCACCTTCATTCCCTTCATCCGCACGTTCAGAGCATCTTTCCAGCCTGCTTTTTCCTTTTAGATTTTCTAGGTAAGAGTCAGACACTAGCTTAATGTGTCCACTTTACTGAAGGGGACACATATTTATTCTGTAGTTGTATGTGTGTGTGTGTGCATTTGCTTTATTTTGATAATTTTTTTTTGTAATGAGAACTCATGGTCTTTAATTTCTCCTTTAGCATGAGTGTCTGGTCGTATTTCATTGATGCTATCTTCCTGAAGCTCATTGAAAAAATGCTTTTCAAATTATTAAAAGTACATTGTTTTCTGCATTAACTCCTATTGACCCTTCTCACTAGACTTGAGCTGAGGCACAGAATCCCACACCCCAGTCTCTGATGAGTGGGATTCACAGCATACCAGCACAGCTCCTTCCAAAATGTCCTCTTCCATTCACCATCGCACCCTTGACGCTCTTTGACTCAATGTGAGGTGTTCAAGGAATTGTGGAAATATTTTTCTAGCTAAATGATTTGAAAATTACCATTTCATCTGGTACCTCTCTTTGGAGTGTTATAGCTATTGTATTTTACTTCCTTAGGTGAAATTTCAGATGCAGACCATTACACTTACCTGGGTGTAGAAGCTCCCAGTGAGTTCCCCTCAGAGCTTTCAGACATTGATGGATTACTTACTAGCATTTCATGTTGCAAATATAAAACCAAGCTCCTTACCAAGTTTCTCTCTCTCTGTTTCTCTTTCTCTTTTTTTCACTGTGTGCATTTACAAAATTTATTTTCTTTCCACAGGAACTCATAAATTTAACCAGAACTTTTCAGTCTGAAGACTCAGATCTTTCTTGAATTAAGGGAAATTATCTTCTATTATTCCTTAAATTGCTGATTCTATTATATTCACATTGTGCTGTCTTTCTGGAAATGCTAGTATATAGATATTAAGACTCTAAGACTTTCAGATATATCTTCTGTATTTCTTATATTTTTTCTCATTTCATTTTATTGTCCTTTGTTTTCTTAGGTAATTCCTCAAGTTAATTTACTAATCTCTTTGTTAGCAGCACCCATCTGTTCATTGTGTGTGTTTCTGGTTAATGTCAGCAGTAATCTTTCACACTAAACACTCTGGTACTTTATTTCCTCCTTTTTTCGTGGCAACACAGTCTTTTCTAAAGCAACACTCTCAAATTTCATCAAGAATATCATTTTCAATTTTCTTAAAGTTTACCCTGGTTTACTGTATGAATCCTGTCTTTTTGAGGGTCATTTGAATTCATTGTTATATTGCTCTCCTCTTTTCATCTGACGATTCTTTTCAAAGTCCAATGATAAATATTTTATTGTCTGATTACACACCTACCTCCAAATTAATGTCCTTAATGCAGTTTTTTAAAAAATGGGCCCAAGGCGAGTGGGTCTTATCTTTTATTTCAATGGGAATATTATAACTAATTCCCAGAACTGCAAAAATCACACTAATTTTTCACATGAATAAAAAGTCTTTTAAAAACCTAACTATGAATAAAGTGAATATTAATGAGCACTTTCACCAGTCCCTGCTTAAAATGCAATTATAATTCTTTAATTTAAAAATATTAGGTAGGCCACACAAAATCATTTTGGGTAAAGTGCTTCTGATTTTCCCTCTAGCAAAGTGCATCCTAAAAGTATGTTTTCTCTAACTACATGTTAATGAAAAGAAAACAAAAAGATACTCTGCTTCTCCTTCTCATGGTCCTGTCCCTCTCCCTCTTGCTTTCTCATTTTTAAATGGTAATTATCTGAAGCAGACAACTTTCACGTAATCATGAACAGGACAGATCTCGGGGGGGGTGAGGTAGTGAGCAGAGACAGTGGGAAAAGTCCCTTTTCCTGAGATAATACAGAAGGCGAAAAAGTAGTTAACAATGCTGTACTGTGCACTTAAGAATTTTGTTAAGAGGGTAGATCTCATGTTAAGTGTTCTTACCACAGACACACATGCACACACAGACAAAAGGGCATGAGGAAACTTTTGGGGGTGATGGACATGTTTGTTGCCTTGATTGTGGTGATGGTTTCATCGGTGTTTGCATCCATCTGAACTCATCAAATTATATACGTTAAATATGTATTTTTTTTGCATGTCAATTATACCTAAAGTTGTTGTAGATAGATAGATAGATAGATAGATAGATAGATAGACTTTGCGAAACTTAAAAAAGAATCAAAAGAAGGCCAGATGGAAGAGATGAGTCCTGAAGCCCCTCAATGCTACTGACTGTCCTCTGAACACTCCATGGCAAAATATGTTTGATTTGATAGAAAGTTTAGAGGAGGCGGAGGAGAAGCAACTGAAGAGTAGGCTTGGTGTTTATCACATGGAAGAGGCCCAATATATGTCACCTAGCAAAGAGAAATCTTGAACCTACACTAAATTAAACCCAAAGTGAAAATGATGCTTCCAGCCATCTGAGCTGAGTGGATTGTGTGTGGCATAGATTCAGAGTAAGATTTTTATTCTTCTTCACAATTGAAAAACATTGCCTATTAATTAGGACAATAATAACTTATATAATGGATGCTATAATAGATTTAATTTCATGTTAATTTCAATTGAAGTTTCAAAACAATAAAGACTATGTCCTAAATGAAAGGTCATCATGGATTTTTAAATGAAGTGAACAAAACTAGCTTTGTGATTTTAATCTCTAGCTGACAGCAAAAGTCTAAAATGATTAGAAGTTGGAGATTAAAGAAGAAGTACATTTCCTTGGCAAGATGCCCTCACCACTCTCCTACACACACAGAGGCCTGGAGGGTGCTTTCTCCTGATCTCAAATCTAGGGGGAAGGACTACAACTACAGTACTGAGAGTTTGAGCTGGGTACCCAAGAGTTAGAAACAGTGAGCTCGTCCCTGGCTCCAGCCTGCGAAATGTAAAGGGTCAGGAATTCTGCTATTCTAGTGAAGGCACACTGGGGTCATCCTGAAGTTCGAAATTTCACTCAGGCAAAAGTGTGTTCTGTGAACCAGATGTGGGTCCCATTCCAAAGGATGCTAGGATCAGACTATTCTAGTTCCTGTCTCAGAAATCTACTCAGAGAGGTAGGAAGGCCATGACAGAAAGGGGCTAAAGGAGTCATGGGCAACCAGACAGAACAAATGAGTTCGTTTATGCCAAGAGAACTACAGACAGTGGGAATGAGGGAAAACTGACCTCATCAGTCAGGAGAGACTAGAACAATGGTTCTCACCCAGGGGCAATTTCATCCCCCAGAGGATATTTGGCAATGTCTGGAGACAGTTTTGGTCATCAGAATTTAGGGAGATAAGGAAGTGCCTGGGTAGCGCTACTGGTATCTACCGGCAAAAGGCCAGGTATGCTGCTGAACATCATACAACGTATAAGACAATCCTTTACAACAGAGAATTATCCAGCAAAATATCAGCAGTGCCAAGATTGGGAAACCGTGGGCTAAAATATGCTGATTTAACAGACAATCCCCAAATCTTAGTGGTTTATAACACAAAGATTTATTTCTCATTTGTGCTGTGTGTCCACTGTAGATTGGCTGTGGCTCTGCTCCATGTGTCTTCATGGCAGAATCCAGCTTCCACCTGGAACATCACCAGTCAACACGGCAAAGCAAAAAGGAACATATTGGACAATATAGTAACTTTTAAAGTTTCTGGTAGAAATAACAAACATCTCCTCTGTGTTTCATTGGCCAAAGCAAGTCCCCTTGTCTATTGGTTATCTATTACCATGTAACAAATTACCCCAAAATTTAATGACTTGAAACAATACACGATTATCATGAACTAGTTTTTTTGGGTCAGTAATCAGACACAACATAGCTAATTCCTCTTCAGTATCTCTTAAGAGTTGCAATCAAGGTGTCAGTCAGGGCTACAATCATCTCAAGTGCCAAATGGGATAGGATCTGCTTTTGAACTCACTCACTCAGTGGTTATTGGCAGGATTAAGTTCTTCATGGGCTGTTGGACTGAAGGCCTCTGTTCTTTGCTGACTAAGGTTGCCCTTAGTTCCTTGCCAGGTGCCTCTCTCCACCAGAACAAGCACACAAGAAGAGCCAAAGCAAGAATTCTAGCAAGATAGAAGTCATAGTCTTTTATAACCTTATAATGAAAGTGACATATCACTTTTCTGTTCATTTCAAGCAAGTCACAAGATGCAGCCCACAGGCAAGGGGAGGGAATTACACGAGGGAGTGAATACTACTTCGATGTAGCAGGGTGGGATGTTTAATACTTTCACAGGAAGGGGTACTACATAGAGCAAACCTAAAATATTGAGTGAAGAGTAATACAATCTGCCTCTCCAAACATTTCCCTTTTTCCTAATTCATCAGGCTCACACTGGGGGAGGGGTGAAGCTTTACCTTTAAATCATGGTTTTGAGTTTTTGATTACTTCATTGAACTGGGTATATGAATTTCTGAACTAAGAGATAAAACTATACTTTATGACTCAGAGTAACCAGGGGATCTTATATCACCTAAGAGCAATCAGAAGGGTTATAGGGCCTCCCACAAATTTCACTCAGGGGAATGATATAAACCAGCTCCACAGAATAAATTTAAAGAGACAGTGAAAGGCAAGCATAAAGTTCCTTCAGATCCCATGAGTGCACTGGTTCATTCCTTTACAACTGTATGTTAATTACCTATTGTATGCCAGGCTTATCCTAGGCATGAGGATACAGAAATAAATTAAACAGACAAAAATTTCTGTCTTCATAGAGTTTATGTTCAAATGAGATTGGAGAAGATTATAGACCCCCAAAAGAAATATTTAGGTATATAGTATTTCAGATGGTGATAGGTTCCGTAGACGTACATAAAAAAGGGAAAGAGATAGAGAAAACGGAGATTTTCAGAGTCAAAGAAGGTCCCCCCTAAAGAAGATGAAACTACGAGCCATGTGAATATCTGAAAGAATACATCCAATGTAATATTTATATAGTCTTCAAAGGAGCTATTTTAAACATCAACAGAACACACCATAATGATAAATCCAGCAAGCAAGAGCCTTCTGCATTTAAAAACACATATGTGGTTTGCTAGGAAACGGTGGCTGATATGGTTTTCATGAGCAGTTATGTAGATAGCTGATTCCTTTCTTCAGACCTTGGCTTGACCTCAGAGCATGGTGAATTGGGGTCAGTGGTCTGATTCCTACCCCTGAACCACAATCACATAGACGAATGGAAGCTAAACATGATTCCCTCCTATGTAAACTGGGAGCAATGAAGTAAAAAAAAAAAGTATGTTTCTTTTTTCTCCTTCAGTATGGTTGATCTTCCTCTCAGGGTAACAGCTGGAAATAGGTAACCCAGCTGGGCTTCCTCTGAAAGAGTCACTTGCCTAATACAGAATATGAACAGGCTTCTCCCCAGGACAGGAATTTTTACAGGCGAGCTCTCCCTGAGCTCAGCTGCTGTCTGTGGGCTCTCCTAAGCAGAGTAGTCCAGGGGAAGCTTTTCCAGGAGCTTGGCAGGCAATGGTGGGACTGTGGCACATTGCTTTCCCCCTCCTCACCCCTCTTACCTCACTCTTGCTTGAAAACCATTTAGGATTTCTACTAGTTGAGTGATCTCCTCTATGGTTCCTCCTAATGAGAACAGAAATTTCCTGTCTACATTACCTATGCTGTTTTGACAGGAATTTGAGGAAGGGGGAGATTCTAACTCCTATTATGGGCTATACTCTTTTTCCAGAACATGTTATGTTGCTATATAAAAAGAGTTGGAAATGAAACAGATATGCCATATATCTCCATCTCCTTTTCCATCTCTGTCTGTATCTATATGAAGATTATAAATGGATATTTATAGAAATAGACCAAATGGTTAACAGTTGTTACTTTGTATAGTGGGATAATATGCTGCTTTTTTTTTTTTAACAATTTGTACATTTAAATTTTCCTACTATAGTCAAGCAATACTTTTATACTAAGAAATAACAATAAAATTTTTCTTTTAATTTAAACAAATGATAGATTCACAGCATGCAGTTTATCTGAGGACTGTGCATCTAATAGAGGAGTTATTTTAAACTAAAGGGATACCAAGAAATCAGTAGCTTCTCAAAATTCACTTTGAAGTGTTGCCACTCATGCTTAACAAAAATGTTTCCACCTAGCAAATTAACATACTATGCATTATGCACAATACAAATTTATTTTGGGGCAGTCATAAGAAACTACATTTTTATAGTGCTTTTAAGTTTGCAAATTGCTTTGACATTTCATTTCATTTGATCATCCTCATGACCGTATTAAAACAAAGTCAAGCTTCTCTAACCCCTTTTGGATGAGGGAAAAGAAGCCCAGAGCATTACATGCTGTGCATTGACAACAGCAAACACTGACTGCCAAGCTGTTGCTTTCTCTATCTGATGACCTTGACTTTTATGCTTGGGTAAGCTGGATGGTGGCATTGAAAGAGCCAAAATTCCCAGTAACTCAAGTAGTAACTCTTGTTCCTCAGTACAGGCAACATCTTACACTTATTTCCATCCCGTGAATCTCTTTTCAGGTTTTCAATGTGATTTTCATGAGAGAAGTCTCATACACAGTCTTTTTTCCTGTTTTCATCCTGTGTATACCTCATAAACTATTTCCTAGAGGAAACAAAATATTGAACTTAAAGAACCTCATTAATTTTTTTGGCAACCATGTTACAAGTAGAAAGTGGAATAATTCTTGACCGTAGAAAGCTAAGGAATTAATTTAGAATCCTTAACACTCAAATTAAAAATAAAAAAAAAGCATGATTTAAAGTAATTTGATTGTATCCATAGTCTGAAAATTCAGTCAAGTCTAACATTAGTATTGCTCATATAATTTAAACAGACAGCAATGTTTTAACACTGTTTTGTAGCAACAATATTGAGGAAAAGTATTTTAGAAAATTACACTATCTCTTGGTAGCATGATATACGAAAGGAGTAGGTATATATTTACTTCACAGGGCTTCCACTTAATTATTTAGGTTAAGAAGAGGAAAAATATTATGAGTAAATAAATATAGTACTATTTTTTTTCATCGTAGCCAGTAATTCCAAAAGAGTTTAAGAGATGCACTACCATGTAACTATCTCAATTATTTGGGGATTAGACAGTTTCTGTTTTCATGATCTTGTAACAGTAGTTTTGATAATGAATGTGAAATCAGCAAGAGGCTGATAGCAAGTCTAGAGGAAAGAAAGATTGGGAATATACCTTGCAATATAATATACATTATAATACACACATACAATATGCAATATAACATACATTGCAAAATAACTATCTTTAGTTTTAATGTTAAGTGGGGGTGGTAGAAGATCTCCTAAAATGGACTCCATCAACTCCTTCCTTCCCATAAACATGCTGCTTCTCACATAAGAAGTAGAGGCTCGTACTAATAGCCTTAAATCAGGGATGTCCTGAGTGGCTTACTTGAAAATAGAATGTAACAGGCATTCTGGGACCCCAGAGCCTGGCTCATAAAAGTCTTGCAACTTCCTCTGGGGCCTCCTGGAGCACTCATTTGGATTGCTCCATCTGGGAAACCAGACGGCATGCTGGGAGATACCCAAACCACCCAGAGGGACCATGTGCAAGTGTGCTAGTGGTCAGCCCCAGGTGGGTGCTCAGACTCCAGCCAAGCTCTCAGCCTCCAGCCAGCATCACTTGAATTGGCCACCTTGGCATTCAGATGACTCCAGCCCCAGCCACTATCCCATCACAACTGCATGGACAAACCTTGAGGGAAAACCACCTGGCTGAGCTCAGCCAACCTGGAAAACCATGAGGGAGAATAATAAATGATTGCTTTAAATCACAATGTTTTAGGGGGTGATTTGTTTTAAGCAATAGATAACTGAAAAAGGTTAGTATGAATATTAAGTAAATAATAAGTTAAAAACCAAAGCAAAATTCTGCATCACAAAGCAAAAATTGTATCTAGGTTTGGGTTCTGACAATAAGTATTTAATGATTTGGGGATCAGTAACATACACTATAGTCCTATTTCTTCATCTTTAAAGTGAAGTAATGAGATATTAAAAGGAAAGGCAGTTCAAGACATGTGTGGCCCTCCGATAGAATTCTATTTATTCTGCAGTGAAGGTCAACAAATGTCTCACTGACCCTGGACAAAAAGTGTAGAAGATCATCAAATAGCTCGTTTTTGAGGATAGAAATGATTACTGGGAGCCAATATATGTTGGCAATGACATTGACCTGCCCAAACCAATTTATCTAACTGAGTATCTAACAAGATTTTTAAACTTGTAAGTGAGCGCATGTGTAGACATTGTTCATCTGATAACACTTGGCTCCTTCAGAATCTTGCTGGATTCCACTACAGTTTTTGCATAATTACTTATGATATTTCTACTGGGTCCTTCTTAATCAACAATTCCTTGAAAGTATTTCTAATCCTGTGATGTTCTTCCTTTGATTCTACTCCAGTATTATCGGTTTCATCACTTTCTTGTCCCTCTTCAATAAACCTCTCCCCTCACTTCTCCCACCAGTTTTTGGTCTCCATTTCATTGTTTAAATTCTAGTTCTTACCAATTGTTTGTGTTTCTATCATTCTACTGAAATCGCATGTCCAAAGTTATCCATAATATTTTAGTTGCTAATCTAATTAGGCTTTCCTCTGTCCTCACTCTCCACGTTATCTCTGTAGCATGTAACCAGATTGACAGCTCCTTTGTTCTTCATTCTCTCCTTTATTGACTTTCCTGGCGCCTTTGGGTCTCTCTGTATTGCTCTGACTGCTTCTGTTCAATTATCTCCTCTGTCTCCTATTGCTCCCTTAAATGTAAGCATGTTTCCATGGTCCCCTTCATTCTCTTATCCTCAATATGATCTCTGTCCTGTTATTCATTTTCATGATTTCCTTTATAAGGATAATATGCTATTTGATATCAACTCCTATCTTCTTTCTTGATCTTTAGGCAGCAAATATATCCTGAAACAACGTTTTAATCACTAAAGATTGGAGCTGTATTAGATGATATTAATACGATACAGTCAGAGGACCCAGGGACACCTGAATCATTTTTTTATCCCGATAAACCTCCCTCTCCGTGATTTCATGGAGGAAAGATATATTTAAACAAGAATAATGGTAAATGAGAAACAACACATCAGTAAATTATTATGATCTAGGCTTGTACCCATAGTCAATGCAGGCTTTCTGATAAACAGGGCTTAGGGCTAAAGTCTAACAAAACACTAAATATTAATATCAATCAGTACCGCCCTTAAGCAATGTGTTCTCTTTATTATAGAGGAGAAACAATAAGATAACTATCTCTACTCCAAGCAGGTAGACTCTGACTCAGTTTGCCTCTTCTGTTTCTTGAGTGAAAAGGAATGCCAAAGAATAAGAGAAAGAAAGAAAAACAGAGGGAGGCATATCTATGTTAATGGGCTTTTGATGCAATGTGACCCAATTTATAACAGTGGCAAAATCATTATTCTGCCATCTGACATAATTAGATCAGTATTCCGTTTACCCAGAAGTGGGGATATATGGAACAAGAGCATGGGCAAGAATGCAAGATTTTCTCCTGCCTCCTGGTGCTGGTTCCCTCTGCAGGAAATACCCATGCCTACTCATCTCATCATGATTGTAAGTTTCAGTTTATGCATTGATCTCTGCTCTGTACTCTGCTGTTTGCTTACTTAATATTCTAGGACTGAAGCCCAGCTCACTTGTCTGGCGGCCTGGTTCTTGCCAGTTTCATCAATAAAATATACTACATCTTGTCTTCAGTATTTCCAACCACTCTGTGGAGATATGCCTTGATATTCTCAGATCTCAATACTGCTGTAGCTGACTGTATATAGTAAATATGCTTCCTACAACTTCCTGTTTCTTATCCCTCTAATAGAATCAGAATTCAAGCTTGCATAAAAATGCAAAAGTTTGGCATACTCTTTGATCTTGCGCCTTGAAACCCTTGTCTGTCCTTGCTGTGGATAATTCTGCATCGGGGCCAGGTTTTTGATTTGCTCTGGGGAGTGGAGCTCTGCTGCTCACAGGTAGCCACCCGTCACGGGATGTGTTACATCCAACCCTAGTCTTTGATGATAAAGTCAATTGGAGTCAACAGGGCTATTAAGACTCACAGAAAAGAGCTTCCACTTTAAACTGCATCAATATGTTATGTATTTAGTATCTTGAGCTTTTAGTTGATATTGCCCTCCCACTCCCAGCAATTTCTGCTGAAATGGTCATCATCCAGCATTCAAACAGCTAAGCAATGAAAAATCTATTGTCACATGGAAGTACTATTGCAATAGAATACAGGAGGAGAAAAAGAGTAAGATCACTGGTTATTGAAAATTTTGAGATGTAACAAGTTAAACTTTTGGAAATTCTTACACTTACGCTTTAAGCTTTAAAGTTCATGTCAGAAATAATAATAAAGAAGACATATTTATTCAAAGGCTTTTATTTTTCTGCTTGTCTTCAGAAATTTTACAACCTCTTAGAGGAGAAAAAGATAGGAAAACCAGGTGGCTATTCCTCTTACAGGGAATCTTATAAGAGCAGGTATTTGGGATACACTTCCCAGCAGAGTGGAGGAGAATATGACTTCTGTGCTCCCCAAAGCCCCAGGATCTCATGAAGAGAGTAGCAGTAGAAATGGTTGTATGAATTGTCATGGCACTACAATTTCTCTAAAACTGTATAGAATTGTTATGTCAGAGAAAGCTTCCCACCAAAGCAGAGAAATGGGTGAAAAAATCTCAAAAATGATAAGGGAAGTAGAAGAGATGTGAAAATAAGAAATATGAGCTCATCTTTCGATAATATTTGTTACGTGCTTACTCTGTGCACAGGTTGGACCTTTGTTTCTTATAAGTTCATTATTTTATTATCTTATTCTAATTAGTATGCATTTTATTTGTAGTTCAATTTGCATATCGTTTTGAAGGTCATGACAAGATAACTATACAAAGGGAGTCAGTGTGACAGTCTGGACACTAGAAGAATCGCTCTGGTGTCTGCCACTCCAGGTCTCATATGTGGCTGGAATCTTTGATTACTATTAATCTTTGGTAATCAGAAGAGTATGTGCCATTTTTATTGGGCAAACATCTTCAAACACCAAGATTTAGACTTAAGTAGCCATAGTTAACAGAATTCAAGGACAGAAAATAAAAACTATTCTAGCTATATTAAGTATAAAGGGATTTATTACTGGAAATTGAGTCCTTATACAATCCCTGGGAGAGTTGGAGGGCTTGGTTCTAGACTGAGCCTTGGGGAAAGTTTGCCAGGATAGCAACACTGAGTTGGGCCTCCAGGGGAGTTATAACCTCTGCTTCCATCAGAAAAAAGAATCTGGACCTACCACTAGAACTCTTGCTCTTGAGATCTCATCATTATAGAAGAGAACCAGGGATGGGGAAGCTGCTACTGCTGCCAAAATTGCCTCTCCAAACCCACAGAAATAGTGCCTGGATACTGGATGGCTGAAGAGGTAATTCTTCCAACCATACTTTTAAGTAGCAATAGGAAAATCAGTAAGAAGATGGCTTTGCTCTTATTTCAGATTTCTAAAACTGATTCAAGTACATCTACATGATGAAACAAATTTTGCACAAAGAACTCTAGTTGCAAGGATGTTGTAGAAATGTAGATTTTAGCTTTGCAGCCACTGCAGCATGGGAAGAACACTAGAAAGAGACAGAAACATGCATATCTAGCTTCCACAGGTGTTATATTTTTTCTGTAGTAGGTATGCATCTTACAAGCATAGCAGTTACTATTTTGACAGAATCAAAATCATAATTAATATTTTTGTAGTTAGTATCTGTGAATACTTGCTGTTTTATATATTTATACTTTTAAAGATTACATATTTGTAAAATTTATATATTTATAATGTCTCCTATAAGAATAATAATATTTAATTATGTTTGAATTGTGCCATTAAGTTATTTAGACATGAAATTTTGTTGAAATGTTACTAAATTTACTTAGAGTATTGGACCAACTAAAAGAAATTTCCATTCACTGTATTTGTAAATTTATTTATTAGATTTATAAGAATTATTTGTTTGTGTAGGTTTTATACCTTAAGCAAAGAATGAAAGTTTTCATGAAGAAAATGAAATATATAAAATATACATTTTGAAATGTTGAAAGTATTTAACTATTTTAAGCAAGACGAAACACTACTCAAAGTATGTGCACTCGTGATTGCTATTCTTGAAAATATAAGATTTGTAATCTGAACGAAAAAAGCTTAAGAAAGAACTCGGTTTACAAATGCAAACTTCATAATTTGAAGGCTAAATCTTAAAAAATGAAAAAGAACCACTACCAATATATAAAGAAGAATGAATACCAATTCCTCACAAACTCTTCCAAAAATTAGAGAAGGGAACACTTCCTAACGAATTTTGGAAGCCATGATTGCCCTAATAGCAAAACCGTACAAAGATATGCAATAAAATAAAACTACAGACCAAAATGTCTATGAATATAGATTGTAAAAGTCCTCAACAAATGCTAAAAAAGTGAAGCCAGAAACATATACAAAGAGTTATACATTATCACCCAGTGACATTTATCCTAGAAATGCAAGGTCGGTTTAATATCTAAAATCAGTCAATGTGATATATCATATCATTAGAAAAAAGACAAAAGATCATCACAATAGAAAGAGAAAGAAATATTTTTGACCAAATCAAACACCCTTTCATTATGAAAACACTAACAAACTAAAAATGGAAAGAACTTTCTAAACCTCATAAAGGGCATATATGAAAAACCCTCAGCGACTTCCCTAAAAGCACAAACAAGATAAGGTTATCTGTTCTTCCCACTGCTATTTAACAGTGTACTGGAAATTCTAACCACTCTAATTAGGTAAGAAAAATAAATAAAATGAATCTAGATTGGGAAGGGAGCAGTAAATTTATCTCAGTTCACCAGTGACATGATCTGGCATATAGAAAAATCATAAGAAATTCATGCCAAAAAAATCTAGAAATAATAAATGAGTTCAATATTGTTGCATAATAGAAGATCAATATTCAAAAATCAATTGTATTTCTATATAGTATCAACGAAAAACTGAAAATAACAAAAAATCCAATTTGCAATATAATTAAAAAGAAAGAAAACTTAGAAACTAATTTAACAAAACAAGTGTAATATTTGCATTTTGAAAACTACAGACTACATTGTTGAAATAAATTAAAGAAGACCTAAATAAATGTACATATATCTTGCATTCATGTTTCAGAATACTTAATAATAAGATGGTATTACTTCCCAAATTGATCTGCAGATTCAGTACAATTCCTTTCAAAGTTCCAGGTATCTTTTTTCTTGCTGAAATTGACAAGCTGATCTGAAAATTCCTATGGAAAGGGATCCAGAATAGCCAAAACAATCTTGAGAAGGAACGAAAGTATAAGACTCATACTTCCCAATTTTATTTTATTTTATTTTTTTTTTTTAAAGATTTTATTTTTTCCTTTTTCTCCCCAAAGCCCCCCGGTACATAGTTGTGTATTCTTCGTTGTGGGTTCCTCTAGTTGTGGCATGTGGGACGCTGCCTCAGCGTGGTCTGACGAGCAGTGCCATGTCCGCGCCCAGGATTCGAACCCACGAAACACTGGGCCGCCTGCAGCGGAGCGCGCGAACTTAACTACTCGGCTTGGGGCCAGCCCCACATACTTCCCAATTTTAAAAGTTACTACAAAGCTACAGTAATCAAAACAAAGTGGTACTGGCATAAGGATAGATATACAGGTCAATGGATTAGTATTGAGACTGCAGAAATAAGAAGGTTTTTTTTTAATACTTTTGCATTTTTTTTTAGATTGGCCCTGAGCTAACATCTGTTGCCAATCTTTCTCTTTTTTTTTTTCCTCCCCAAAGCCCCAGTACACAGTTGTATATACTAGTTGTAAGGTCTTCTAGTTCTTCCATGTGGGATGCCTCCACAGCATGGCCTGATGAGTGGTGTCTAGGTCCGAGCCCAGGATCTGAACTGGCAAACCCCAGGCCATGAAAGCGGAGTGCACAAACTTAACCACTACACCACCACCCGGCCCCCCACCAATAAAAAAATGTAATGGCCAATTCGTTTTCTACAAAGGTGTCAACACAAGTCAATAAGGAAAGGATCATTCTTTTAAAAATGGTGATGTGACCACCACACATCCACATGGAAAAGAAAGAATGTGGATTCCTTGTTTACACTGTACAAAAATTAACTCAAAATGGATCATATACATTTAATAGCTAAAACTATGAAATTCTTAGAAGAAAACATGGTCCTAAATCTTTATGACCTTGGATTGTGCAATGGTTTCTTAGATATGATACCAAAAAGTTAAGCGACAAAGAAAACATAATTTGAATTTTATCGAAATTAAAAACTTTGTGTGACAAATGATATCAGCAAGAAAGTGAAAATCTCACAGAATGGGAGAATACAATTACAAATCTTATATCTCATGAGGGCCTTATAGCCAAAATATATAAAGAACTTTTACAACTGATTAGTAAAAAGACAAATAATGGATTTTTTTTAATGGACAAAGGATTTGAATAGACATTTCTCCAAAGAAGATATACAAATTGCCAACAAGCATATGAAAAGATGCTTAACGTTATCATCCATCGGGTTAATGCCAATCAAAATCACAATGATATACTAATTGACATTCATTAGGATGGCTATAATCAAGAAGAAAAATAATAACGTGTTAACAAGGATGTGGAGAAATTAGAACCCTCATACACTGCTCATGGGAACGTGAAATTGTAGTTATTTTGGAAAACAGTTTGGCAGTTCCTTTGAATGTTAAACGTGTATTACCATGTAACTCAGCAATCTAACCTAGAGGAATTTAAACATATCCAGACAAAAACCTGTACACAAGTGTTCATAACAGCACTATTCATAATTGTCAAAAGGTGAAGAACCCAAATATCTACAATTCATAAATGGATAAACAAAACACGGTATATCCATAAAAAGGAATATATTTAGTAATGAAAAAGAATGACGTTCTGTTACTTGCTATAACATGGATGGAATTTGAAAACATTCTAAGTGAAAGAAGGCAATTACAAAAGACTACATATTTTATGATTGCATTTATATGGCATGTCTAGAATAGGCAACTCTACAGAGATAGAAACTAGATTAGTGGTTGCTTAGGCCTGGGGTGGGGGATGGGTGTGAGAATGACTTCTAATGGGTACATGTCTTTCGGGGGTAATGAAAATGTGCTAAAATTAGATGGTAGTGATGGTTGCACAACTCTGTGAATACACTGAAAATTATTCAATTGTCTACTTTAAAAGGCAAAGCAAACAATTCAAACAAATAATCTTCTGAAAAGTATTTTCTGTTAACCAAAGGTAGAAGACAGAGGATACCAAAAAATAACCAATTTTAGCACTTCTTCTTCATATTTATAAGCTTCAGAATTTTTTTATGTTTGAATTAATGTATCTTTCTTAATATAGAAACTTTTAAATTTTTTTCAAATTAATTATTATATATTAGTGTAAAAAAGTCTGAAAATATTCTAAATGTTTTTTAAAATATAGCCTTTTATTTAACAATGGATCGTCAAAGAATGGATACTTTAAAGGTATAATTGTTTTCTTGAAAGAAAGATGAAAACCAGAAAGTGTAAAACTCATTACAGGAAATACATTTTTAAAGTTGTATTCATTGACAAATTTTTCATTCATTGGTATATGACTATTTTCTCCTTCTGTTTTTTTGTTGAACCCATATTAATGTTATATAAATATTCTTATAAATCAGTTTGTTTATCTACTTTTCCATCTACCTAGATATGGAAGGAAATATAATTTTATAATAATATTTCATATTCCATATGATTTCTTTTTGAGGAAGATTAGCCCTGAGCTAACATCCATGCCCATCTTCCTCTAGTTTATACGTGGGACACCTGCCACAGCATGACTTTTGCCAAGCAGTGCCATGTCCACACCCAGGATCCGAACTGGTGGACCCTGGGCCACCAAGAAGTGGAATGTGGGAACTTTACCGCTGCAGCACCGGGGCCGACCCCTCCATACGACATTTTTAAGGAAAATTATTAAACTTAAATCTTCTGAAGTCTACCAGCAACAAAAGAAGAAATAAATGAAACTGTAGGAACTGCTGAACTTCAGAAAATGGTCTCTTTATCATGAAAAATATTACTTCCTAAAAAATTCCCTTAAGGTATATGTGGAAAAATCACGGCCGTAGGACCCAATCCAGGCTTCAGACATGTTGGGTTTGTGGTTGTTGTTTTTTTTTCCTTTTTGGCCTGCCTGGTGTAGGTCTACATAGTGTTTTCAATTTGAATCAGTTGTCAGAATTTTAAAATAAGGAGGTTTCTCATAAAAATCTGGAGTTCCAGAGTGTACCATAAATGGGAAGCTCTGGCAATTTCAGCCCACAGTGCTGTAGGAGCCTGAAGGAGCTGAGGAGCAGCAGTTTCAGTAAACGGGACATGTGTCCCCCTTTCAGCAGCCCCCAACATCTTTTTGTTTCCCCAACCCCATGGCTGGGTGTCAGTTGCTAGTTGTCATTTATCTTCTTACACATTTCTGGCTTTATGGATTCAGTTATCCCTAGGCTTTTGATTTTGTGTCCTCAGCCCTGGGATTATCATATGGCTCTATTAGCTGTCATGTTGATATTGCCCAACTGTTCTTAGCATTTGCTCTTACTGCTGCCATCTTCTGTATTACCTGTCATCAAGAGTCACCAAATGCGTATTAGTTCTCTGCCCCTCCAGTTCTCTGCTCTGTACACTACGATATTATATCAGATGATGCCAACCAAACTTTATATGACTTTAAATTTCTCAATGTCTTATAAACTCACTCCCTTCAACGTCCCAATGTCCTGAAGCTAACCTAGATACATCATTGGCCACTGATTCCTCTCTTACTGAAGTGGAGTTAAGCTACGTCGCACTAGGAGACCCCACACTAAATAAGGGTACTAAGGTGTTACAAATGCCATTTAGTCTGCCTACAGCTCCTCTCCTTTGTCTTTTGCAAAATACTACTTTCTTTTTGGTTTCGTCTCAGGCAACATCTCTTCCAGGAATTGCATTCATAATCTGCATTTGCATGTCATGTGATTCTTTACCTTGAATGTCACTGTCAGGGTGATTTTGGTTACAAGTATCAGAAAATCCACTCCAAACTTGCTTAAAAAATAAAGAATTTTACTGGCTTATATTAAAGTGAAGGGTGGGGCAGGTTCATTCAGTGTTCCCAGTTCTGTTTTTGTTGTTGTTGTTTTTAGTTCCTTAAACTATGCCTCCCTTTTTACTTTGAATTTGTCCTAAGGATATACACCTCACAATGGGACAATAGCTGTGGGAGTTCCTGGTTTCACCTCCACCTACCATGATATACATTAGAAGAAAACCAGCATTCAAAAGTTGGAAAAATTTTTCCCCAAAATATCCTTAAACCTTCACTTGTCCTCATAGCCTAAATTGAGATACTTGACCATTTCTTTAAAAAAAGATTGAGGCTAGAGGAATGTCATATCTTTGATATTATGTCTAGGTACTTAAATCAATCACTGTGGGAAGAGAGTAGAAATTACTCCTCTGTTGGTGATAACCACTTGGAGTTTGGATGGAGAATTTCCCCTGATCACACGGATTATATGGGGAGGGATGGACACCTGAATGAAAATGGTCATGCTGTTAGGAAGAGAGAAGGGGAGACTGACAAATAGTAAGCACTCAGAAATATTAACCACAATCAAATATGTTAGCCACCAAATGTTCACACATCCCCTTCCTCCTACATATACACTAGCAAGAATATCCATGGTCAAAGGACACAGCCTGAAGATTCATTCATTCTCTTCCCTTAGGTCCAGATGTAGCTCTTCATGATTTGCTGATAGTATCCACCCCAGCATATTGCAGTGGAAGGGAACTGGATGCCATTAGTAAGACAAACAACAACAAATTGAATAAAATAAAATAAACCTCTATTGAGAAAGTGGATGAGTAGGATAAGAAATACTGGTGTTACAGGGTGGTAGTAGATATCATGTCCCCTTGGACAGGAATATCAAGTACCTCATGACCTGCAAGAAAAGTGAGATCCTTGGTCAGCCAAATTGACGGTACCCATTTCCATTTTTAGGATGGGTCTCCTCTGTCTATTTTCTTCCCTAGCCATACTTAAAATGAACACTGAAGACTATGTCTTTTCTAGTGATGGTGTGGCATTTGCAAGCCAGTCCCAGCTGATACAAATTTGAGCACCTGAGATTGTTCTGGGTTTGAGAAATCAAAGATTATTTGGGGCAAGGTTGGGAATATTTTTGGCAGCACATCTCCCTTAAAAAGTTAGTGGTTTCTGGGGCCAGCCTGGTGGCATAGCAGTTGGGTTCCTGTGCTCCACTTCAGCAGCTAGGGGGTCGTGGGTTCAGATCCTGGGTGCAGACCTGTGCACCGCTCAGTGGACTGTGCTGTGGCAGTGTCTCACGTCAAAAAGCAAACGAAGATTGGCATGGATCTTAGTTCAGGGACAGTCTTCCTCACCCCCTAAAAAATTTAGTAGTTTTTGATCTTTTGCTTCCTAAAATTTGCAAGCATGGCAACAACACACAGTAGTTTATCTGGTCAAAGTCTTATTCTGATTATTTCATTCTTTTAGCAACAAGCTTCTGAGCACTGCTCATCCCCTTGGAAATGGAATGACACCTTCATATTGACCCTTGTCTCAGAGCAATTAAAAAAATAAAGCTTAGGTGAAACGGCACCAAAACTTTCATAATTACCCCAGATCAAATCCCATCTGCACCCTCTCAATGACATGATTAACCATTTCATCAGCTGAAAATGCTTAGCATAATTTTCTTGACAAGGTGTGAGGAGGTAGATTCATCTTGCCCCAATCTTGTCATCTTCTAGGTTTCCCACCACCCTGCTCTGTTAGAAAAGCCTTAGCTTGGGGCTGGAGAATTGGCATTCTCAACCCTATCAAACTCCATATTAAGCGAGTTTGAAATCATTTGGATTTCAGTTAATGCGTAGAAAAGAATGGCATTTTCTTTCATTCTTCCTCTTCCCTGTTTTCAGAAAGTTCAATTTAAAGTAAGCCAGCATCTATCTTGTAGACCTCACTAATGGATGGAAGACTAATCCAACCTAGTTTGACATCCTGATCTTTTCTTAATCACCCAATATTTCACCTTCTGTGAGTACACGATCTTTTCCTATGGTAGGAGAGTTGTCATTTTAGTCAACTTTGCTATAACTACATAACAAAGATCATGAATTTCCTGGTCCAGGAGGGAAGGAGTCTTTTCAATGACCTCCTACTTGGATTCAGCACCACACGCTTAGTACCAAATTTTGCATTGGCTAGGATCACTATAGCTGCAAATAATAGAAAAATCAGGTCAAACTATCTTAAACAACAAGAAAAAAAATCAGATCACATAACTCAAATCAGATCCAGAGGTAGGATGGGCTTCACAAAGCCAACATATCATGCTAGACTGACACAATACCCTGCTCCCTTGTGTCTGTGCTTCCGAGTGGGTTCCCAAGTCAATTCTCCATAGAGTTGTGTGATTTGTTGAAGATGAAAATCAGATTATGTCACTCACCTGACCAAAACACTTCAATGGCTTCTCATCAGAAGGAGAATAAAATTCATTGTCCTTCCCACAGCCTCAGAATCTCTGTATAGTATGACCTCTTTAGCTTTTTCTGGCCCTATCTCCTGTTGCTCTTCTCTAACTCACTCCATTCGTGCCATACTATGCTATTTTGATGTTTCTTCAGTGTTACAAGCTTGTTCCTGCCTCAGGACCTTGACATTTGCTGCTTCTTGTGCCTAGAATTTGCCTTGTGAGTATTGCTCACTGTATTAATGAGGGTCCTCTAGAGAAACAGAACACATAAAGGACATATGTAGATAGGGAGGCAGGCAAGTCCAAAATCTGTAGTGTGGGCTGGCAGTCATGAGACCCAGGAGAGCTGAAGAGACAGATGACGGCTGAAGGCAGTCTGCTGGAGAATTCCTTCCTTCTCTGGGAAGTTGGTCTTTTTGTTCTCTTCAACCCTTTAATTGATTGGATAAGGCCCACCCACATTATGAAGGGCAATCTTTTCACCTCAAAGCTCACTGATTTAAATGTTAATCTCATCCAAAACACCCTCTATGTTGACCATAATTACTCATCACATTCACATACTTTTTCACATCTGTGTTCATCCATCACCTTCTCAGACAGATATTCCCCAATCCCTCTATTAAAAGGTTCTACCAATTCCTTGTCTCTCTCTATTACACATTTATTTGTTGTGTGCTTTTCCTCTGTCTCCATTTCTGGAGTATCAATATTACTCCTATTTGCCACAGTTTCTATGGAATACAAACAATATTTCTTACATAGTAGGCACTTAACAAACTTGAGTCAGATTTTTATTCACCTGAGAGGACAAACACAAAGTCTTTCTTACCCAGAGGAAATGACTTATACACAGAAATAATTGCAAGACTCTTCTAAATTATATTGGCTGCACTGTATATTTGTCTATTGTTTCTCACCCCATACCTTCTCTGCTCTGAAATGCTGGGGACAGGAATCTACAAAGTACATTCCTTAGCCTTCCTTCCTAGCTGACCCTACTTAGATTCTTCCAACAGAAGACACTAGTGAGCACCAGATAGTTGAAGGAATGGAGAAGCTCTTGTTCTTCTTTTCCCTTTCTCTTCTTCTGGAACTATTTTTGAGCAGCTGCATCCTTTCCATCCATCAGCAATCCAACTTCAACTTCAATGGCCCTGCTACTATGGTTCCAGCACAAGCTGCAGGCCCCTTTTCCATTATTTCAGTGCTGTCTAGACATCACCTCAGCAGGGAAGCAGTGAGCGTTCTTCTGGGCTCTGATTATACCATCGTATTCCTTTTGTTCTCCAAGAACTAGATGAAGTAGTCATTTTTATCAATCACGAATCTCTGGTGTACCTCATCAACATCCCTTTTTTAAAAATTTCTTTCAGACTTTCTAATAAATATGTAATAATATTCCTGAATTAGATCACCAAACTAAAGTTCATTGTTTGAAATCTTGGAGTGCTTTCTGGGTTTTTTTGGTTCCAGGAAAAAGACTTCAAAGATGGGAGTCTTGGGTTTGGTACGTTATAGAGCTTGACTATAATGACAAAATTACTACCAGCAGAAAATGGGTTATTGCTAATCTGTGACATGCAGAGGCATCATGTTTAACAAATTGTTATCTGTTATTGCTTTAGATGAAAGGTCTACTTACTGAAGGCAAAGCTCTGGGAAACCAAGCAGTTAATGCATTCAGCTGCTATAGTAGTAAGCATGACTCCAAAGGCTGTGGGGCAAGATTTTTTTTGAGACTGCACTCGATTGCTTATAGAAAGAAATTGACAAGCCCAGGGCTTTAATCTCTTCATTCAAGGCAGGTCAGAGACTCATAGAGGTTTTATTGTGCTCCTAAAATAAGCTCTCATTTATTGTAGCTGCAGGGAAGATCCAGATCCTACCTCAAATCTAAAAGGGAAAATTCCAGAATTACAATGTAAGTTGAATTCATTGCCTCACTAAGTATCTTATGTGAAATTTAGAGCATTTATTGGGAAAGAATGGGACTCTGGGGCTTGACCTATGGACATTTGGGTAGACATGAATGAATGACTCTAAGGATCTTGAAACCACAAATCTCCTTGAACTTCCATTGCCAGCAGAAATAATTTCTCATATTGATGGCTATTAGTCTTTTTCTGTTTGGAGTCCTTGTAATAACCTCCTGCAAGTAAGTTGTTCTGCAAATAGATGCTTATTCCTAAGACTGATCTCCACCACTCCTCGTTGCCTTCAGATCTATAACCTGAGTCAGATTTTGGCCTACATCATGGGACTAGTGCAAAATCTTATCTGTGGGGATATAATTTATATACATAAAATAATTGGAAGATTATTTTTTTACTCATATTAGCTTAAACTTGAGGAACATACATGGGACTGGATTCTAAGGATTTTGGAAGAAAGGGCAATTTACAGAGATTCTGTTTTCAATGTGCTATTTTAAGCAGTTAAGAGTGGCTCAGCTGTGGACATATCAGACTCTAATGTGGCCTACATTCAATGATGTTGAGAGTGCACAACTGCCCTGACATAATGAAGAAATATTCCAAAGCTTAGGGAGACAGAAAGAACAGCATATTTATTATTTGTTACTTAGTTATCCCTCAGTATGTTTCCCAGATAAGCCCAGAGAATACTCCTTTCAGACATGAGAATACATTACTGAGGGAAGTACCAGAATGCTCAAAAACTCTGTCATTCAGGGGGTGGATATGAGTATAGATAGAACAAGATTGATCATGAACTGATAATTATTGAAGCTGAGTGTTGGATAATAGTGGATTAATTATACTATTCCTCTTCTTTTATATGTGTATATATTCTTGAATTATACATAACAACATTAAAGAAAATGAGTTTTGTGGTGGCTATCTTTTGCTGGCTGGGAATGGAATTAGATGAGGCCAACTTTGAAATAGGCTTCTCGATTTCAATGGAAATGGTGAGATTCCTGAATGGCAAAAGCCAAGTGTCAGTGCTTAACTCCTAGACAAAAGGTATATGCAATGGCCTGGTCTGTGGCATCATCCAGACAGCAGCTTCCTAGCCTCTCCAGTGCTTGATTAATGGGCTCATGTGCAAAGTAGCACAGAGATTCTGCAAGGACCTCAACAATACTGACTTTCTTTTACCAAAGCTATTAGACTACCATCCTTGCTGAGTGCACAAGAGCCAACAGCAGAGGTCAAAGTTGGACTTTAATATAGCGCCATTCCTTGGGGAGACCAGCCAACCACCTAGTATCAGATTGATTGCTTTGGACTTCTTCCAGCTTTAAATGGTAAAAGATTTTATCCTAGCTGGAACAGAAACTTATTCTGGATCTTGGTTCTGTTTTTCCTGTTTCCAATGCCTCTTCCAGCACAAACATCAGGAGGCTTTTGGAGTGCCTTATTCACCATCAAGATATTCCTTACAATATTGCTTCTGACCAAAGAACTTATTACAAAGCAAAAGAAGGGCAGTGATGGGGTCACACAATTCACTGATCTTACCATATACTTCTTGGCTCAGAAGCAGCTGCCTTGACAGAAACATAGAATGTCTTCCTGAAGTATTATTACAGTGCCAGCCCAGAGAAAATAATTTTAAAATTGGGGTGTTTTCTTACGCCACATAGTATCAGCCTTTACTAGATATCATATATGATATTGTTTTACCCTTAATCCATTAATTAAGAAGAGAAATGAACCACTCACTAATCTTTTTTCCATGCACATAACTTTGGGCTCTGTTGGTTGAGAGGTCTTGTTTCCATAATGAAAACTGTTTTAGCCAAGAGACATAATTCTTTCAGTGAAATGGAAGTTAAGTCTACCACCTGATCTTTTGGTGCTCTTCATTTCATGAAACAATAGAAATATATGGGGTTACTGTGATTTCTGGAGTGGTTGATCCTGATTACCAAGAAGTTAGGTTGTTTCTCTATGGTGGAGGCAGGCAGAATTATGTCTGGAGCTAAGGAGCTTTCCTGGAATGCATCTTAGTATATAATGTTCAATAGGAAAATAGATGGAAATCTATACAACCAAAAGATGCAGCTCTACCAAGGACTCATCCCCTCAAGAATGAAGATTTGGGTCACCTTCAGCAGGTGAAGGATCATATTAGCTGAGATCTTGATTGGAGGCAAAGTAAACATGGAATGAGTAGTAGATAAAGGAAGTTATTCATATGTGAGTTGTAGAGCATAGCATATATGTATAGACTTTTAAATGTTAACTAATTTCCTTCTTTTCTTTTTTTTAATATACAGAGTAATGATAGTGGCTACATTTACAGTTTAATCTTTAGGGGACAAAATATCCAAGTGGACTTGTGACTGAATGAAAACTCACAAATGCTTATGTAAGTGATAGGATTTTGTGTTTTCCATTTTGGGGGAAAAGGTAAGAGTACTTTTCATTAGGAAAATAGTTGCATTTTGATGAGAAGAAGCATCACATCACTGCCATTTGTGTTAGTTTTGATAAAACAAACTCCTCCCTTGTGGTCCCTATCCCAGCACTAGGAGATGCTTTCTGAAGTTGCTAATCTTTGGTTTACTTCATTTTCTCTTTTTCATTCTCTCAATCTTTCCAACACTTGTTTAGTCAATTTCCTGTATTAAATGCTTTTTGTTGGAACTATCTGCAGTAGTTAATTTTTTCCTACCTAGATCTAAAAAGACTATGTCATTTCCTTACTTTATACCCACATGCTATTTAAAATCTAAAGAAAAGTAGACATTTCTTCTAATAGCTCTCTTGAAAAGAAAGTTATTTCTCAGAAGCCACCAAAAAGTTCTTTTTTTGTGTCCTATATGTGCAAATTCCATCATATGTCAATCCCTAAACCAAACTCTATGCCCAGGGAGTGAAATGGGACAATGAGCTTAGTCCTGAACTTCTGAACCAATGCCTGTGACAAGGTCGATGGAATTCCCTTTAGACCAGGCCTGGACTTGGAGCCAGAGGTGAGGTTAACCACAGCCTAAAGCACCTGAATTGCATGGTGGAGAGGTAAACATCTCTTAGAATGGGAATAGAGAGAGGTACATACTAGACAGCAATAAATAATGTGCTTTGTAAACTCTCATTATATTATAGTGCACTCATCATTTTACTTGTCAGGTTGCTTCATTAAACTATGAGATCATTGATGGTGCAAACCGAATCTTTTATCTAAGCAATCAACATTGAGAATTGTCACTGTCACCTAACAGGCAAGTGTAACAAGTTTCTTGAATGGAGGAGTGAATCAATGTGCCAAACTCTTCGAATATTTCTTCTTAACGAGGATGAACAGGAGCCTTTAGTAAGAATATCATAATAATACACAATGCAAAGAGGCACTTGGAACAATAGTATTTGTAGAGTTCAAGCTCTGTTGGTTATATTTTTTAATCAACGAGAGCATTTTTTTAAGCAAAATATTGTAGAAAAGGAATACGTGCATGCATGAGTGTATTTGTATGTAATATAAGGACTGTAGACATTTCTCAGGTAGTTTAAATCTTCTTTGTTTCTTGGAGAACTTGTTATTTTATTTTTTAAACTCATAAGGGATTTTGGGGCATGCATTCCAAGTTAAAAAAGAAATGAATCTGCCTCAGCCACCGCAGAGCTGAACTAGGAGCTTAGTATTTTGACTCGTAGGAAGGAGTTATTTTTCTTCCATCAGTGGGGAAGTGATAGAGACCTGCAGAGAGCAGTGTGGACCCTGGAGCCAGACTGCGTGGATTAAACACTCACCTCTACCACCTACCAACTCTATGACCTGGCGCAAGAATTATACCCTGAGCCTTAAACATAAGAGGTGCCTTTCATGTTATATTCAGAGGGCACCCCTTATTAAAACACCCTGTGTTTCAGATTCCTCATCTTAAAAATGTGGATAATATTAGTAATCTTCTCAGAAATTAATATGCAGAAAGCTCTTAATACAGTCCTTAACACTACCAAATATTCTGTAAGTGATGTCTATTATTATCATGCATCATCAAATCACATTTAGAAATCAAAAGTGGTAAAGAGAAGCCAGTCAGAAAATCCTTTCCCAATATTTTTTCATATGGTAATCAGGGCTGCTTACTAAATATCTCAGGTTCCTCATCTTCCAGGCACGTGGTGGTTTTGCACTTCAAAGCCCTTTGTGGTTACATGGGTTATGTGAGTAGTTTGTATCTAATACACAAGTTATTCCAGGGCTGGACCAATTAATTGCTTTCTTTCCATCTATAATGAAGATGAAATAGATTCCAGGTAGTGATTGTGCAGTTAGCTTGAGTCTCAGGAAGAAAATTATGTAAAACGGAGCAACCACATGACCCTCTGAGATCTGGGGGTAGTTTGTTGCCTCAGCATAACCTCGTCCAGGTGATACATGCAGCAATGGAGTATGATTACGGGAGAAAAAGCACACTGAATCTCCGTTTCTCCATCTGCAAAATAAGGAGGTTGGATGGGAAAGATTATCACTAAAGTCTCTTTGAGTTCTAAAATTATATGTTCTTTGATAAGAATAATAATGGCCATGAGGATCAAACATTTTTTGAATCAAGAAGAAACAGAAATAAGCTTATTAAGAAGCTGTGAGAGTCACAGAACAGCAGAGTAAGGTGAAAACTGAGGTCATCTTTGTCCCAAAACATGTTCCTCAGAGCTCTAATCATCAGAGACGCCATGTGACAGAGGGTTCCCTGATCAAATAAATTTGGGAAACACTATCTACAATATCCTTCTCTTCAATAACCTTCATGCACATTATCCTTTTCTAAGTACTCATGAAGGAAACCTTTAAAATGAATTTCCCCCAGCACTTACCAACAAAATTTAATTGTGGAAATCACCTTTAAAATAATTTCACAGTGATGGCCTGGGAAGTTGTAATTTTGGTTTGTGCAGTATACTTTCCTATGCCTTTCCTCAAAATCTTTTTGGTAATTGCTCTTCCTTCTTCAGGTGGCCACAGGAGTGGGCATATGAACCAGAGTATCCTATTCCTCTGGTCCCAGTAATTAGCTCATATATGAACACAAGGCCCCAGCAAGGCCAATCAGAGCCTTCATCATGATTAACAATTTTGATGACCCCCTGGATATAGCTGAGCCTCATTGAAACACATCTTAGACTTCCCAGATATGTGAGCCAAAACTTCCCTTCTACTCAAACTAATTTAAGTTGGAATTTAAATTTAATTTAAATTGCTTGCTATTGAAAGCATTTGGACTGGAACTATGCCTCCTTAGAGCAGAGTTTGGAAAACACTGTTCCAGGGTAACAGCTGAGAGTAAAATTATATTTAAAATTTATTAAACAGTAGCTGCAGTTTCCTCTAAGAGAAAGTGGGTTTATTAGGAAACCTGAAGATGAGAGCGACATATTTAGTATGAGAAAACATATTACAGGCTATTTTTTCTTTTTTAAAAGATCATTTGGAAACAAAATATGATGGAAACAGATCCGAAGTAGTCAGAATATACCAAGGAATAATCTTATTTTAGTGTCTATTCATTTACTCACTCATATTAGAAAAGTTAAAGAAGAATACGACATTTGTTTATGGGCAATAGTGTGCTGGAAACTTGACAAATATTTCGTTTATTTCTCACGACAAAGTCAGGAATATAGATAAAAATGGCCACCATTTTACAGACTGTGAAACTATGTCTCACAGACATTAAGTAACTTGCCCAATTTCACAAACTAGAATACAGTAACACTGGGATTTGAAGACACTCCTAAGTGCCATCCAGTGAAGTTGCTGCTTTTTCTTCTTTGCAGATAAGGTCATTGATATAGAATCTCTAGGTCTTAGCTTTCTACCACTGCCTTAAAAAATTCCCTCAAACTTAGGGCCTTAAAACAAAAATACATTACCTCACAGTTCTGTATTTCAGAAAGCCTAGTGGGCTAGACTCGTTTCTCTGCTCAGAGTCTCACAAGGCCAATATCAACGTGTTGGCAGGTCTGCGTTCGTTTCCGCAGGCTCTAGTAAACAATTCATTTCTAGGATTCTTCAAGTTGTTGGCAGAATTCATTTACATGTGGTTGTCGGACTGAGGTCTCTATTGCCTTGCTGGCTGTTGGCCAGTGGTTGTTCTCAGCTTCTAGAGCCTGCCCTCATTCTCTGGTATACAGCCCGCTTCAAAGACAGCAAAGTCACTCTCAGGTTGAGAATCTCTCTGACTCTTCTCCTTTTGCCTCGTTTCTCTGATGCATCTCCTGACTCTAGCCAAGGAAAGATTCTCCACTTTTAAGAGCACATGTGATTATATTGAGCGCATCTGGATAATCCAGGATAGTCTTCCTTTCTCAAATTCTGTAACCTCAATCACATCTGCAAAATTCCTTTTATCATGTAACCTAACATATTCACAGATTGGAGGGAGAGGGGCATGGATATCTTCAGGAGTCCATTATTCTGCTTACCACATTCCATACATAGAATGTTGCAGTTGAAACGTTTCAAAATGCAAAAGGAGGAAATTTTATACACGTGGCTCCTAAAACACTCATTATATTTACTTGCAAACATAAAAATAGTGTATACATATATATACTATTACACTATACACATTCAATTACCTAGGGATACAAATGATAAATATACCCGAAAAAAGGAAAGTTAGAGTTGATAGAGTAGGTAGAAAACAAGAATTCTAAAACAGGTTATTTATTGTTTTTTTTAATAATGAAAGGAGTACATAAAAACAAAAATTGGAGCTTCAGTGGCTGATATTTTTTAGACAAACAAAGAAATCTGTTACATTTGTGAGAACAAGTTCAATCATGTAAGAAGAAATCCTGGAATACTATTCATATGTAACAAATATCATAATGAGGTCTGACACATTTAGGAGGTTCTTAAAAAGTAAAATTTCCATATTGTCTTTGTTCATAATTGCCAGAAGTTGGAAGCAACCAAGATGTCTTTTAGTAGATGAATGGATAAACAAACTGTGGTATAAGCAGACAATGGAATATTATTCAGCACTAAGAGGAAATGAGCTACGAAGCCATGAAAAGACATGGAGGGAACTTAGATGCATATCGCCAAGTGAAAGAAGCTCATCTGAAAAGGCTACATACTGTATGATTCCCACTATATGACGTTCTGGAAAAGGTAAAACTATGGATACAGTAAAAAGATCAGTGGTTGTCAGTGTTTAGGGGCAAGGGTAGGTGAATAAGCAGAGCACTGAGGATTTTTAGGGCAGTAAAACTATTCTGGTTGAATAGTGAAAACTATTCTGTATGACACTACAGTGGTGGACACCGTCATTAAAACATTTGTCAAAATCCATAGAATGTACAACAAGAGTGAACCTTAGTGTAAACTATGGACTTTGAGCAATAACGATGAGTCATACTTGTAGGTTCATTGGTTTTAGCAAGTGCTACGCTGTGGTGCCAGATGTCAATAGTGGGGGAGGTTTTGTCTGGGTGGCGGCAGGAGGTATATGGAAATTCTCTGCCTTCTGCTCAATTTTGCTGTGAACCTAAAACTGCTGTAAAATATAAAGTCTATTTAAAAAATGAATTGCTCAGGAGGACTTGATGGAGAAATTTCAGGAGCTGACAGTCTGAATGAGGGTCCCACCTGACATTTAAATGTATAAGCATGAGGGATAATTTTACTTAGGATTGCCAATATTGGTTTAGAATCTTCTCTAAAAAGTCTACACGTCATATTATTGCAGGTTAAATTGTCTTTTAATTACATACAGTATTTTTTCTATTTGCACACAATAATGTACTTTTAACAATACTCTTTTTGTTTGTTATTTATGTTGGCATAAATCTTTAATATAAATGGAGGAAGGGAAAACTGCTCGTTTTTCTGAGGACTGTATATGTTTATGTCATTGAAATGAAGGACGACACTTAAATCAAGAAAGTCAAAAACAGTCAGAATCACAAGCAGTTCCAAAACTAAAGAAATAAAGGTAAAAATTTATCCCCTTGGTTTAGGATGGGGGCAAACAAAATGATAGCTTTTCAGTATCCAATGATAGCCATTATTTATACAAAGATGTTTAGACTGTTATCAGAGAGAAATAAATACAGCTAAAATAACACTCAATTTTAATGCTTCCATAGGGTAGATAGGGGTGGAGGTTCCCTTTCGTTCAAAACATAAAAGAGTTAGTAAATTCTTTGGAGGCAGAGAACAAAATCTCAGCTGTCATTTGCCTGCTGGTGACTTAAATGCATTGCCTGAGTAATTTCTTATCACCGTCTGATTGACAGACAACAGCTTGGTGCATTTTGAAGGAAAAGTGAGGGGTGCCAAGGGTCTGAGAAATAAGGGATGGCTTTGATGCTATTAGTTTTTATTAACTCTTAAGCAATTGCATGGGCAAAAACCTTACAAATATTTTACTAGTGGCTTTGAAAGGTCTTTCAGTTATATCTAATAGTTTTAAAAGTCACTACAAAAAAAGAAACAGAGGAAATCTCATTTTGACCAGACAGTACTTGGTCTACATTAGTTTTTTTTCTGTCTGCTGCCAATTAAAACGTAGAATTATAAATTTAAGCCTAACTTAAAACAATGCACAAAGCTATAAATGAATCTTCTGAATGTTAAAGAGATTAACTTGTCTGATAACTCTTTGGCCTGTATTTTTTAGTTTAGCCCCCTCCAGCCTAACTAGAGAATGAAAAATCACAGTAATAAAAAAAGCCAACCCTTGAGAGAGCATTCTACCTCAACCAAGTGGGACTCCTTTACCCTTTCCACATTCTTGGACGATCTAAAATCAGAAGTATCCTCTGCTTCCAGGAAGACACTGTGTAGCAGTATCACGAAGTATCCGTTTTTTTTATTCAGGCACTTCTCTGGCTAAACTGTCCCCCTCTTAACACTTTAGGGCCCTGTCATGCCTCCCTAAATCTTACTCATTCTTTCTTCAAAGTAGCTAAAGGGCCTACTTAGTTCTTACTTACTCCAGTCCACGGTATGCTCTTTTCTTTTCCCACTCGCTTCATATCTTTTGAAACAAATCATTTGGCGCTCAGCGTTTACTTCTTGAAGCACGACCTGTACCTTCCTTAGCGTCTCTCTCCCGTTCCTATAGGCTGAGCTTAAGGAAAAGGCTTGGTGGGAGGAGCATGCTGTGCCACTGTCCGTGGTCCTGAAATATCGTTGTCGGAGAAGAAAATTTTTCTTAAATCCACATCTGGTGACTCCTGTCCACTTTCTCCTACGAATTTTTAAATTGGTAAAGTGGTGATGACAAGAAAAAGTAAGGCAAGAAGATATTGAGAAAGAAAGATAGAGGAATGGACAGAGGTAGAGCCCTCAAGTCATTGTCTGGAGAGAATAAGACGCTTGGGTTTGACGTTATTTTCAAACAATTGCAGATGCCAGTTTGGGAATGAGAGGGGAATGAACATCACTGACATTGTCAGTGAAGAGGAGTGCAAAAAATACATGCGCCGAGTGATATAAAGCCGTACAAGTGTCGGCATGAACAAACACATTGATGCCGGTGGCCGAGGAGACCAAGGAGTCCAGACAGGTAGCATGCAGCATCACTTGTGTCATACCAAACTGCCATAGGTTTTCTTTGTCTTTATTTTTCTCTCTTGATCAAAAAAAAAAAAAAAGTCATTTGGCACTGAAGCAGAACAAAGATAACTGTAACATGTTTCACATTTGATGTAGCTGTGCACTTTCTTCGGTTCTAGCGCATCTGTAACAGTTACGTTTCAGCCCTAGGGGGTGGTGACGGGTAGAGCATATACTCCCCGCAATCTCTATGTAAGCTCTCCAACTAAGGTATAACCTCCCCGAGGACAAACACCGGATTTTAAACATTTTCGAATATTTCAAAATGCCTAAGTAGAGTGCCTGGTACAAATTAGGGGTTCAGTTATATTCTTTGAATCAATAAAAGAATCACAATGTCTTCCACAGAGGCAGCAGTCAACAAAGGCTTGTTAAATGAGCAAATGCTCCATTTGTTTTAATACTTCTATCCTTTTCTAGGTCCTTTTAAAGTCTGATTCTCCTCCCTTTGGGACTCTAGGTCTCAACAAACGTCCCTCCCGCGTCAGTCTATCTCCCCGCACAGGGGCTCTGCTCTTCTCCTGCCATGTGTCCGCGCCCTCTCGGGCTCACCCTTTCTTCCTACTCGGCAACCCCCGTCACCTTCTCCCCACCAAGACCTCTCCCGCCCCGGGTCTCTGTCCCGGGTCCTCGCGGCTCCCAGAGGCTGAGCTCTGGTCCCCGCCCGCAAAGTAACGCGGTTGTCATGGACACGGCACCTGCGCCCTTCGGTGGTGCCCCTTCGCCGCCGTCCCCTCCCCCCACCTGCGGCGCAGAGCCTGTCTCGCTTCCCCAGCTCCGCCCTCGCCCCGCCCGCTCCGCGCTCCCCAGGCCGCGCGCGCCCGCGTCCCCCCTACCCCGTGCCTCCCCCAGCCCCGCGGAGCCACGGAGGCCGCGGGGGCGCGCGAGCGAGCAAGCGGCCGCGCCTGCGCACTGGCCGCCTCCCCTAGCGGCGATCCGGGCCGCTGCCGCTCGAGCTTGGGCAGGACGCGGGGCGGGCGGGGGGAGGGGGGAGCGGCTTCGCTTCCAGCCCCGAGTGAGGCGGAGACCCAGGCTGGCGGGCGGAGCAGGAGGCACCGCACCTCGGCCAGAGGCGGCTGCAGCAGCTGCTGCCCTCGTCCCCGCCGCCGCCTCTCCAGTTCCTTCTGTGATTACCGCTCCAGCTGCTGGGAACCGGCGAGAAAGAGGAGGAGGCGAGAAACTCCCACCGACCCACAGAGGTGAGTCCCAGACAGAGCATCCTCCATCCTTGCCTGCCTCCTTCCCTGCCTCCCTCCCATCCTCTCTATCCTCCCCTCCCTCCCGGCTCCCCAACCCTCCCGCCCTCATCCTTCCCAACATCCCTCTCTCCTCTCCCCTCCTTTCTCTCTTCTAGCCTTTCTTTCATCCCTTTCTTCCTCTCTCCCAGCCCCACTTCCTTCCCACCCTTTCTTTCTTCCTTGTCTTCCTTTCAGCCACTCGTCCTAGAGCGCAGCTCTGCATCCCTTTCCTCTTGTCTCCATCTCTTTATTTTCCCCCTCCTTCACCCCTTCCCCGGTGGGAGATCCTTTGCCTGCTACAACTGTCCGGATTCAGGGGCTTCCAGAAAATTGGGTACATATATTGAAAGACACACTTTTGCACAGCTGTTGCCCTGCAGGTCCCTAAATTATTTGGATTAAGGGTCAAGTTGAATAGAGTACTGGGAACTGGAAGGCGAAGAGGGTCGAGGAAGAATCTATGGATTTGTGCTGTATTAGGGTGGGGGTGGGGAGAGTTGTCACTTAGATATGTTGCCAACACCCCTTACACCCCTCTTTAGCAGTTTCTTTTTTCCTCCTGAGAATTGCATATTCCCAGTGCGTGTCTCACTAATTTAAAATCCAGCTTTCCCTGCTTTGATTGTCTCTCTGAGAAGCCACAAGGAAAGAAGAGAAGAGAGGAAGAGGGGAGGGGAGAGGAAGGGTGGTGGCAGTGGACGCTGGTATCCTTTTCCCCTAGGCCTCTTTGGGTTGATATTTTCAAACGACCCGCCTAATATTTGGCTTGGAATTGAACCCATGTGCCCTTAGTCCTGTCACTATCTACTTCAAAGGCAGAAACTCTCTAAACTTTAATGCGTGTGCACCACAGCGTTATTTATGGAATGTTTTGGTCAATATACAAAACACTAAGGTAGACTGATTTGGCAAAATAGGGAGCAAAAGGGTGGAAGAGATGCACTTTTGTTCATTATGGGTTAACTTCTAAAGGAGGACAATGGAGAGACAGTTTTTGGAGTAATGAGGTTATATTCCACAGGCTTATAAATATACCATTTTGATAGTGTTAGCTGTCTTGCAGCCTTTCACAGGTACCCTTACCCTTCTCATCCACCTTACGGGGATTGTGAAGGTGTTTGAAGAGAAACATGCTGTGTGGTTCTGTTTGTGGTTTATACCAATGGAAAAATTGAATTAGCTCCGGGACCATTATTAATAATTTAAAATTTCAGATTTTGCACCAGTTATTTCCACCAAATGATATATTTTACCTTGCATTCTTTAACTTACACTCTAAGCCCTTTTATTATATATATTAACAGTAATTTGGCAGTTTTCCTTTTTGCAAGCATTGCTGCTGAAAAGTTTATTTATACATGGCGGGACAGCCATGCCTCAGAATGTTTAGTGTATTCATCATTTCAGAAAGGTCCAACAAACAGTATAAGTATAAATCAGAAATGGAGTATTTAGAAGCCTGTATTTTATCTTATCTGTATTCTCCTTTTAAAAAACCAAAAACCTTAATATCTGTAGAATAGCTGTGTTTTATGTTTAATGAATGTGTGGGGAGGAACTGAAATTAATGGCAGATTCAATGAAGCTGCCAATAAGAAACTATACTGTGGAGCAAATTATTGATTTTTTTCTTTTCATTTAAATTATGATATGCCAGGAGTGCAATATGTGCTTTTGCATTTTATGAGGATGTAAAGTAGGAGTTTGGATGAAGAGAATTACCTTCCAGAGTGATTGAGTGCTGATTTGATGAAGAGCTGATACAGTTAATCATCTGAATCAGCTTTTGGGAAGTGTGTGATATTAGAAATGATGGACCCACCCCTTGCCCCAACTCCCTTTGGTAGGAGTGCAATTCCATTAATGGCTTGGCTGACTCTTAAGCCATGTGGCAGAAGCTTGGTTGAATTATCAGTGTTACCAACATCCTGATGCACAATTGCAATCGACCCTGTCTGTAGTTGAGCGGTTACATTAATAGTGAACACAGTTGTAGCAGGGGTGTTTATTGTTGTTGTTGTTCCTTTTCCTGGAATGCCTGATGCTAGTGAAAGCCTTTGGTAGTAATTATATATGACTATAAGTAAGTTTTATCCTAATTTACTTTCAAATGACTTTTTCCCTTCCAACATCTCTACTGCTCTTTCTTTGTGGGGCTACATAGTTGTAAGTATGGGGAAGAAGCAGCCCCCTCAGTCAACCCTGCTCTTTATTTATTGCAGTTTTGCTGCACAGAGTAATGTAGGTGTATGCCTCAGTTTTTAATACTGCACTTACTATGGAAAGAAAGGTACCTTTTATTTGTCTCTTTTGTAAATATCCATCCACTTAGTGAAAACAAAATATACAAGGTGATTAAAGAATAGAAAATAAAATAACATTTGTTTACAGCAAGATTTTGAGAGATGAGTAAAATTAACAAGATGGGAAATAAAAGAGGAATTAGTGTCTTTAAAAAAGCAGCCTGCTACTCTGACCGTAATCCAGTTTACAGATAAAGCCCAACTTCCTCTGAAGAATTTGATTTCTTGATGCCTCTGTCTTTAGTTGACTGGACCTTTAAGAATATGGTACAGATAAAGACCCAACAGAACATGTCATGGACCCAAGGAAATATCTTGGATACGTTTTCTGTGCCTCCCTTCCTCAGAACTCTTAAAACCTGCCCAACACCGTGTTAAGTGGTATGAGGTATTAGAAAGAAGTAAAAGACACTCTCTGACCTTAGCTGACAGTGTAGTTGAGGAGAACAGGCATTTGCGTGAGGTCATATTTCACCATGGCAAAGAACAAGATCTTTGCAGAACTTTAGGCTTGAGTGCATACTCTACTTAAGTAGTAGAGTGTTGTGCCCTTGCTTGCTATCGAAGTCTCTTTCCTCGTTTACAAAATGGGAATTATGGTAGCCTCTGATTGCTTTAAGGGTTAAATGTGTGAAGCACATTACTTGGTACAAACAAAGCATGTTTTGGGTACTGTTATTATAATTAGGAGAAATGGTTTAAAAACAATCCAAGATAATATATGATTATGTACTGGAAAGAAATGAAGAGCAAGTTAAGTGTTAGAGGAATTCCGAAGAGGACAGAGATTGATGTGGCCAGGGAAAGATGATCTTCAGGAGTAGCACTGGAGCTGGGGCAGAGACTTCTCGGAAGCATTTCATGCGGGGTGGGTACCGCAGCTGGAACAAAAGCAGAAAGAGAAGAGGAAGCACAGTGTGTTTGGAAAGACTAGTGGCATATTTGTTATACTGGTGAGTGTATGAAAAAGAGTTAAACATATAAAATCAAGAGTAATTACATTATCACTTGGGATAAGACACCTTGTTGTAGTGTGGGATCCCTTTCCTCACAGAGTGTTCAGCTACCCAGGGAAGCTTGTTTGCCTTCTTTCTCACCCAGAGCCCCATCCCAAGACACAGAATCCAAGGTCTCCATCACAGTGAGGACCCAGAGTATTCTTTTTATTTCTTTTCTTTAAACTTTGATGCAGAGAGAAAACTTGACCTTTCTAAACAACAAAAATTTAGTATTATGGTTATCACAACTCTCTCTTGTTTTGCCTCAAGCCATGAATATTCAGGAACCATATCTTGGAGAATAATAAGCAGGATTATTTTATTTTGACATATATGAAGCCAGTAATTGTTAGGGTAATTGTATTTCCAGCAACTTTATTTTTATTTCATTGTTGACTTTTCCTAATTACTACGGTTCGTTTTTTTGTGTGTGTGTGGTGTTCAAGATTGTTAATTATTCCAAATGGATAATGATCTTTTAAGTGTTTTACTGGGAGACTAAGGTATGATGATGACACAGAATCTGTCTGGGAACGTGCACTGAGCAAGTTAAATATCTGCTCAATGTGGGGTGACAACAGCTCACTGGCTATGTCTGTTGGTACACCTTTATTTTTGGTTGGTATTCATTAACTGTTTTGATATATATATCCATTAAATGTTTATTCGCCAGCATGAGTGATATGAATTATTTTACCAAAAAAAAGGATTTCTAGAAAATTTTACCTGCAAGTTACAAGTGTCAGTATTTATAGGGCTCATATTTAACCCATTTTAATAGATAGACACACTTTCATGGCTTTCTCAAAAATAGTGAAATGCTCTTCTTATTATTTTGTAGTTATAATAATACACAAAATCGGTCTCATGAATATTATCTTATATAGTTATAAAGAGGAATGTATTTCTAAAAGTTAGCAGTTTAATAGGCTTTAGACTATAGCATTTTTATTTTCTATTTTGAGATTTTTCTCAATATTCTGATGTTTTAAAGATTCAGCGGATCTAAATAAAACATTTTTAAATGGCTCACTTTTAGTCAGTTTCATATTAAAACACCAGTCATTTTGGACAAACTTTACTTTTAGACATTTGTATTTTCTTTTTAAGTGAATTTTTACTTTGGAGATGAATTCAAACTCAACCACAAATATGCATTCTACAACTCTTTGACATTATTACTTGTAACACATAAAAAACACAAAGTGATAGTCTGACTTTATAAAGCTTAATTTTATAGGGCTTTTATTCCATTTTATGTAAAGGCTGTATCTGTTTATACAACTCTTAGCTATTATTTTTCAGATGTGAAGACAATGTGCATTAACAGGAGTGAAAAAAGCAGTTGCATTCCCCATAAGTTAAGGTGGTGACCAAATGGAGAGACAAATGAATTAATTTTCTCCCATATCTTGAGCTGAAAAATTTATAGCTGTCTGTTCCATTAGGGGTTTTCTATATTTTTGCTGTCATGCTGATACAATCCATGTTTTAGTTGTTTTAAACCATACACACACACACACACACACACACGTATGTATATTTCAGTTAACAGTCTTTAAAACTGGATTGTGGATGAAAAAAATATATATGTAAAATCAGATATTGGTTTTTCAGTATCTTGCTATTTTGTTTGCTCGGCTTTTTAGGGGAAGCCAAGCAATACAGCGCTCGTGGGAGTTGCCTGATGGCATAGAGATCCAAACCAAGTAACATCCTAACTTGCTCCAATGTTCCCACATGAAATGAATGGACATGCCACTGGGGTTGGGGTAAAGTGAATAATCTAAATTTACCAGATCCCAAGGGTTCTAGGACCACAAAAGAAAATTAATAGGACACTTTTGGTATGTTCATGTTCTATAAATTTGGCTTATGTTGTTCATTACATATCTGCAGTAATCCAAGATCTTTTTTTATGGTGCCTTGATGTTTCACAACTAAAGCCATGAACTCTTGATGGAGATATGCCAATTTTCTCACAACCTACCTAGAAACCACAATGTTTCCATAAATGACCAAAGGATCTGATGTTCCCATCTGATTGTAATTGTGCTCAGGCAGGGTTTGGTGAGAATCCAGTCTTCCAACTTTATCTTAAATTCGTAGGTCCTGAAGCAGTTGTTAATGCATCTTTCAGTAATGAGGCAGACATGTCCACTAACTATCTCAGAAAGAGCTAATTGTTCTCAACCTTTTCTAGGAAAGGATATCTCACAATTTTTGAGGGTTTGCTACTTGTTTTCATTTTTTTTTCTTCAGGCATTGATACCTGCCAGAATAAGTTCACAAAATATGCTTTGTTTTCCCCTCTAAGATGCAGAAATGGCATAAAGAAGTATATAAAGAAATCATTAGGAAAAAATGTCTGCATGTAAATTTATCCTTCTATTAACTTATGCTTTCTATGTATTTTTTTTATCAAAACGTATTTTTTAAATACCTGCTCTGTGCAGAGCATCGGGCTAGAGATTATAATTTTATAAAAGCGCTCAATCAGAAATCAGGACCCTGGGCTGTTCCTCTAGGTTTTCAACCAACTAACTAGTTAGTTAAATGACTCAACAAGCCTCAAACTCTCCAAGGCTTATTTATTTAATCTGTATTTTAGGTGACTTGGATTAGATGATCTATAGAGTGTCTTCTAACTATAAAATTCTAGAATTCTACATGTGACTTTGCCTTAAAATTTCAAGGCATAATCACTTACTTCTCACTGTGTTCTGTTTGTTTTTTCCTTTGGAAACATAAACTGCTGCTGCACGAGAGGAAGCTTCACCTTCAGTGGTATAGGCTTTTTCTTTCCCAAGAAAATTCCAAATTTAGCTTCACAGAATCTCTGGGCCAAGGGAGAACTAAGGAACATTTCCCTTTCTTACCTCTCTATCCTTCCTTCTGTCTTCTTTTTTAAAATCCTTTCTGGGATGGAAGCACAAGTCAGTGGCTACCTCCATTAAGGGACTAGCCCTGTGCGTAATTGGCTTGTTTGAGACTGTATGGTATTTATGAATTTAGAATAGGTAATATTTATTTAAGAAGTTATATATGCTCTAAGGTTCTTAGTTTTGCCTCAAGTACAGCAAAGTCTTGTTTATCCCCTAAATCCTACCCCATAGGACTCTGTGACCGCCAGTCTTTCTACTTATCCACCTCCAAACTTCCATTAAAATTTTTTGTAATCAAATTTGTTGAGGTATGTTTTATATATAATCAACTGCATCCATTTTAAGTACTGTTGTGTTTTGACAAATATACCTGTGTAACCACCACTGCAATCAAGATGCAGAATATTTCCACTGCCGTAGAAAGTTTCCTTTTGCTTGATCTGCTTTCCATCTCTATAGATTAGTTTTTCCTGTTCTAGAAATGGATATAGATTGAATCATGAAATATGTACACATTTTTATCTCCTTCTTTCATTGAACATAATGTTTTTGAGATTTGTCTATGATTTTGAGTATATAAACTTCTGGAAGAAAATCTGGAGAAAATCTTTATGATTTTGGGTTCAGCAAAGATATCTTAGATAGAACCCAAAAAGCACTAATTATAAAATTCAGAGGATAAAACACTAGATTTTACCAAAGTTATAAAAAGAAAACTTTGGCTCTTCAAAAGGCACAAGATTTGCTAGATCTCTGTTTCTCTATTTCTATCTCTATAGATCTGACAAAGGACTAATTGTTCTAATTGTATATAAAAGTCTTGCATCTCAATAAGACCACAGACCATCCAACTAAAAAATTAACAAGATTTTGGAAGAGATATTTCACAAAAGGATTTATACAAATGGCCACTGAGCACATGAAAAGGTATTTAACTCCATTATTCACCAAAATAATGAAATTTTAAAACCACAATATGATACCACTGTACAAACACTAGAATGGCTAAATTTGAAAAGACTGACAATACCAAGTTTTGAAGAGGACATGAAGCAACTGAAACACTCATATGTCATTGCTGGGAGTGTAACACTTTGGGAAACAGTTTGGCAGTTTCTCTTAATGTTAAAAATACTCTTGCCATACAGCTCCGAAATTCTACTCCCAGGTGAAATGAAAACATATGTATAAAGACTTTTACATGAAAATTAATAGCAGCTTTTTTTCATAATAGCTTCAAACTAAAAACAATCCAAATATCTGTTCAATTCCCATGTTAAAGTTACTCTTTTGAAATAGAAAACAAAGCTGCTGCTATATTTTTTAGAGATGTGCTGTTTACTATATAGAGATGGCCAGCCAAGGAAAGGGAATACATTCAAAATGATTTGTAAAAGGGTTAAGAAATCCAGAGGATGGGCAGCTCCAGGTGCCAGATGGAGTCTTAGCTTTGCCTCAATGCCCTTCTCTCCACTTTGCCCCTCTGTGTCTAAACCTCATCCTCGGCCGGTGGTGTGATGGCTTCTGCAGTTCTAAGCACACCATCATGCAGCAGCAGTGTCTCTTCCAGAAAAAATAGGAAACCTTTTCCAAAAGTCCTCCCTTACCTCTTATCTCACTGGCCAGCACTGGATCCCATGGCCATCCCCAATCCAGTCAATGTTACATAAGTGGAAAGAGAATACCATGCATGATAGAGTAATCAGGACCCACTTGCTGGGGCTGGGGCTGAGGTCAGCTTTCCCTGAAGCCCATGGCTATGTGGAGGAAGTGAAGGGGATAGATGAGCTGACTGGCAGTTCCATTAAGAAAAGTCAAGGGGGAAATGAATGCCGCATAAGCAAGCAGCAGTGTTTGTTACAATTTGATTTAGAGGCCTGCCTTGATGTTCTCAGTCTTGTGGGAAGGAGACTGAAGCAGAAAGCTAGGATTGTAGTCTTAGCTTGTTGTTGTGGGAATGTGTGCAAAAACAGGGGAGAGAGGGTACCCTAGGAAAAGAGGAAGGAAGAAATTTAGATCTTAGCCCAAAGCATGAACTGGATGGGGAGGGATTCTAGACCCAGGGGAATAATTGAAAGTGGGCAAGCATACAAATAGTGCCAACAGAGCCAGGCCTGCCGCGGCCCATGGGGTTGGGACAGGAGGCAAAAGTCAGTGCTGGCAGTAGTCTGGAATCCAGGCAGGCAAACTCGATTGCAGTTTGCCCATCTGTGAAATCAGGACCTCAGGCAAGAAGATTTTCATGTTTTGCTTGTTAAGGCAGAAGCTAAAACAGTAATTATTCTCCTTTTTTTTTTAGGTATTCTCAACCACTTTAGATTCTGTGTCAAGGCTAGGAGCCATACCTTCGTTTTTTCTAATATTCCCCTGTTACATTACTGGGCCCGCATTAGTTCCTTAATAAATCCTAACTGATTGAATTAAGTCTGAACTCATTCTATCTTTGAACAAATCCTACAGATTTCTGGTTAAGCAAATGTAGCGTTCGTTCATCAAATGCTTTCTTACAAGTTTTTAAAGCCACTGTTTTGGGGGACACAGTCCTGGACCCAGATATGAGTAAGATGCAGTACTTGACTTCATGAGTTGACAATCTAGTAGACAGCTTAATACCAAAAAGAATATGATAGAGTGCGTGGTACAGTGTGGTACTGACTCCACCGTGTCATAGGTCAAAAGTTCAGGTGGACACAGAATCAGAAACATTTCTCCAGCAATGGATGGGAGAGAAATGCAGGGATGACCTTGTACTGTATTAGTACTTTTTAATTCAGTCCTGCCTTGGTCTGGGAACTGGAACAGGGCTGAGCCTGCAGGAAGATAGGATCAATGAGCACAGCAGTGGGAGAGGTGAAGTCACATCCAGGAGAACTGAAGCTGGGTTCCTGATCTCTGCTCAGTAGGCAGCTGAAAAGCGGGATGGGAGTGAAGGGGAGAGGCTGGGAGTAGAGAGATACTCTGGCATTATCTGTACGGAGGTATCTCAAGAATGCAATAACAGAAGATACATTGTTTCAAAAAGAACGTTTTGTTTTTTACACTTGCAGCAATAGGTGCTCGTTGTAGAACATCTAGAAAATAACCAGAAAAAGAAAGTTGAAAATAAAAATTACTGTGGTCCAACTATCCAGTGAACATTTGGTGAATTTCTAGGATTTTTTTTCCCCTAGGAGTATATCTCGGTTTATCAAGTAGAGGTCTTTTTAAAGTGTAGCTGAGATCATAGTATATGTAATTTTGTGTCCTGTTCTTTTAACTAAGCATAGCTAAGCATTTCCTGGGATAATAACTCTTTTTCCTCCACATTAATTTCTATGTGACATTACATTGATTGGAATTTAAATTTCCAGCTTTTAACTATCTACAGATATAAAATGTTTGCACTGATCTTCTTTCAAGTTTGAGCTGTGTCCTGGGCAGAAGATTAACTGTGGGGGCGCCAGGAGAGTGCTTCAAAGAGGTAGATGGTTAATGTCTATGTAGCGAGATACAGGTTTTTACATTTACTTAAATGGTAACATGGTGTTCTGTACCTCATTTTAACTTCACACATAGCTTAGCTGGTAGCATGAGTGTATACACTGTTGTCTTTTAACTGCTGCCTGTTATTTTATGGTGTGGTTGTACTGTGGTTTATTTAATCCTCGTGTTTTCATAGACATTGAGTTTGTTCTTGCTAATTTGCTGCTTCACACCTGCTGTGGTGAACATCCTTATATAGGTGTCTTATCCACATGTACTAGTGTATTTTTTAAAAGAGTAGACTGATAATTGTAATTTTGGGGTCACGGAGTATGTACATTTTAGATTTTAATGGTTGATGCCTAATGGCCCTTCAAAATGGTAGTACCAGTTTACATTCCACCAGCAGATGTGAAAGTACATATTTCCTTACCCTTTTGCCGATATGTGATAATTTCAAACTTGTAAAAGTTTACTATGAATAGGTAAGAATGGTATTTCTTTGCTTTATGAATTTGTTTCTCTGATTTCTAGAGAGGCTGAATATCTTTTCATTTGTGTTTTGGCCTGATGTTTTGCTTCTGCTGTGATGAGTAAGTTTGTATCTTTACCCATGTGCTTCTTGTGGATTATTTATCTTACTTTAACTTATAGGACTTATTTATATTCTATGTGTATGAAGAAATTTGTTGTTGTTTCTGAACCAATGATGTACTGTTATGACTGTTATAGCTTGTAATGTGATGTGATACCCAGTAAGTGAGGATTTTTCCCTTTCTGAAGTTCCTTATCTGTTTTTGTACCCGTTCTTCAGAGGGATGTGATAACCAGGTTATCAAATTTCATAAATGACACCCTTGGTATTTTGACTGGTATTGTATTTAATTTAAGATAATTTGATGGAGAAGTAAAGACTTTCTAATTCATAATCTTTCCATTTGCGCGTCTCTTCATTTATTGTCTTTTTTATGTCCCTTGGTATCAAAAACTGTTTTCTTCATAGATGAAAGTCTTCTCGTTTCATGTTGAGTTTATTACCATCTTGTTTATAGTTTCTATGGCTTTTGGGAAAGGGAGTGTTTTTCTTTTACGTTTTCTAAAAGGTTATTGCCGACGTAGAAATTATTCCTTTTGATTTTTGTCTTTGGTCTTATAGCTGGTCACCTTGTTGAAGTACTTTATTAGTTAAAAATTTTGTTCTTTTCCTTCTGTTTTTCTTACCAATTTGTACCACCTCTTTATGTGTTAAGATAACAGTTTATGTTTCAAGTATATGTATATACATGAAAATGATAAAATATAATACTCATATTTTTTCTTTTAGTTTTTTTCTAATTTTAAATTAAAAATGTTTTTCTAACTTAGATTTAGTGTGAAGAGTCATTCTTCATATATGAAATACACGATGCTGTGGTCTAAACACACCTTTCATTTTTAAAATTATTCTCAGTATCTAAATTTCCATAGTAACCCAAATGCATTATTATATTTATACCAATTTCAGTTTATTTGTAAACCGTTCTCTATGGAGTAAGTGCAGTAAATACATGGGTTTCATATACTCACTTCCAAATATTTACTTGGCACTTTTCTAGGCCTTCATGAATATTTCATAGTGATGAATTGTTTTTTGTATGTGACTCTTTAAAGGCGCGGGCTGTGTCTTTTCTAGATCTTGGACTGAGTTGAGTGAGCAGTGTTCAGATGATGGTGATAACATGCTTATGATAAAGCTTATGATATTAAACTTTTAAAAATTTATCTAAATGACTTTGTTCTTTGGCTATCTGATACTTTCAATATTATTTGTCGTCATTTTCATATCGAAGCTGTTACGCTACATACCATCTCCATCCTATGTGCAGCAGTGTTTGTTAGAAATGGATAAGTACTAAGACAGCAGTCAGTTCAGCACCGCTAAGAAGCTTTGAAAGTCTCCAGTTCTTGCCCAGAATTTAATTTTTTTTGGCACTAGATCTTTTTCAAACTTCAGGGGAAGCTTAACTTTGGTATTATTTTCATGATCTTCTATTATTATGAAAAATGCTTATTTTGGAGGGAAACCTTTCACTGATTCTGCAAATTGAAAAAATGGGTAGATTGCCTTGAACTGTAATTATTCCTCTTGTCTAGGCTTTATGCGTACATATCAGTATTGATTTATCATTAGTGAACCCATCACCTTAAAATCCTGTGATCTACACTAAGATGTTATAAGTAGATGATATAATTTATTATTGAAAACAGGTATTTTTCTATGTGGAATATTAATTGAGTATGGATGTGAAATTAGTATCAAGTGGAAAGTCGTGATGTATAAAATTGTAAGTTACTTTTATTAATGCTGTCACCAAATCTAGTTTTTAAAAATGTGGTTAACTTTGTAATAGTTCTGTCTTTTCCTAAAGAATTACACCCATAAGTAAGAGTTACAATAATACTAATATCATAAGTTTGAATAAAGATATCAATGAGCAGCATATAGCTGTTTTTTGTGCTGACTTGCTTGAATAATATGAAATAAGTTTGTTTAGCTGATGAAATTTCCTTGATGCCTGGCTGCCTTTGGAAAGAATTTGTTTGCTGTTGCTGTTAGGAATAGCTGACCTCTTAAATACAGGTGTGTTACATTTTGTTGTTGCTCGTCTTAACTTATATTACACAATTGTTCTTAACTGAAACAAGTTAATGTATATAAAATTCTCCTGTTTGAGTATTTATTTAAAATATTTTATGTCAAAATTATAAATGTGTGACATTGCAAAAAGTTTTATCAGGTAGAATGTTAACTTTGAACAGATTTTATTTCTGTTCTTATTATAATTATAAAACAACTTATACTGTTACTATTTTGCCTTTCATGTAAGAAAGTGCAAATATTTAGTAATGTAAAAATATCGGAGACTTGTATACTGAAAATTCCAAAACATCGTTGAAAGAAATTGAAGACCTAAATACATGGAAAGACATTCATGTTTACAGATGGGAAGACAATATTGTTAAGATGGTCGTATTCCCCAAATTAATCTACAAATTCAGTGCTATACTATCAAAATCCCAGCTGCCTTTTTTGCTGAAATTGACAAACTGATCCTAAAATTGATATGGAAAGCAAGATTAGCAAAAAGCAGTTTAAAAAAAGAACAAAATTGGAGGATTCACACTTCTCAATTTCAAAGCTTACTACAAAACTACAGTAATCAAGACTGTGTGGTACTGGCATAAGCAGAGATATGTAGATCCAAGGAACAGAATTGAGTATCTGTAAATAAGCCCATACATTTATGCTCAGTTTATTTTTCAACGAGGGTAATAAGATAGTTCAACTCGGGGGAAAGTAATCTTTTCAACAAATAGTACTGTGCCTACTGAATGTTTACATGCAGAAGAATGAATTTGGACCCCTGTCTCACACCATATAAAAAAATTACTCAAAATGCACCATAGATCTAAGTGTAAGAACTAACTGTGAAACTCTTAAAAGAAAAATTGGTGTAAATCTGACCTTGGATCAAGCAATTTTATCTTAGATATGAATCCAAAAGCAAAAGCAACAAATGATAAAATAGATAAATTGGACTTCATCAAAATTAAAAACTTTTGTGCATGAAAAGACACCATCAAGAAAGTGAGAAGACAACTTGCTGAATAGGAGAAAATATTTATAGTTAAGAGTCTAGTATCCAGAATATATAAAGAATTATTATAACTTAATAATGAAAAGAAAAATACCTAAATAAAAAATGGGCAAAAAACTTGAATCGATATTTCTCCAAAGAATAATTACAAGTGGCAAATAAGCACATGAAAAGATGCTCAGCATCATTAATCATTAGGAAAATGCAAATCTAAACCACAGTGAGATACTTATTCATACTCACTAGGCTGGCTCTAAGAAAAAAGAGGGACACTATCAAATGTTGGTGCAGATATGGAGAAATTGCAATCCTCATAGATTGCTGGTGGAACTGTAAAATGGTGCAGCCACTTTGGGAAACAGTTTGGTACTTCCTCAAGAAGTTGAATACAGAGTTACCTGTGACCCAACAATCCCACTCCTAGGTGTATACCAAGAGAAATGAAAACATCTATCCATACAAAACTCTGTACACTTATATTCATAGCAGCATTATTCATTATAGGCAAAAAGTGGAACAAACTGATGACTCTACTGAAGCATGGATAAACAAAATGTGATATGTCCATACATTGGGATAATGTTCTGTCATAAATGGGAATAAATACTGATACGTGTGAAAACTTGGATAACCTTGGAAACATTTTATGCAGAAGAAGCCAGGCGCAAAACATCATGTGTTATATGATTCCATTTATATGAAATGTCTGGAATAGGCAAAGCTATATAGACAGAAAATAGAGTAGTAGTTACCAGAGTTGGGGGAAGGGAGTGGTGAGTGAATGCTAATGGGTCTGAGTTTTCTTTTTGGGTGGTGAAAGTTCTGGAATTTGATAGTGGTGATGGTTGCACATACTGGTTGTGCATATACTAAAAAAAAAATCACTGAATTATAAATATTAGGGCATGTGAACTGTATCTCAATAAAAAATGTAAGCAAGTAAATCAGATAATTATTTGTGGTTTTATTTGTTTTTCCATTTAGACAGTAGAAATTACTCCTTGTCATAATTTTAAATCATATGTTTTCCATAAGAGATGAACTGAAAGCTAATATGCATTGTAGAGTAGAATTGTACTGTGGTCATGTAATTGTGAAAACAAATACTTTAAAAAATGATATTTAATCTGCTGTGCTCAGATGTAGCCATATATATAGTGGAAAGACATTTTTTAATTGCCTTTTTTAGGTAAGGTGCTCTATTTAGGATACCAAGATAAGTGAGACATGGTTTCTACCCTTAGGATGTCTAAAGATGCAGTAGGAAAGGCAGACCATAAACAAATAATTAAAGAATATGGCAGGGAGTAGAGGTACAGGCAGAGTTCTAGATAGCAATAATGAAGGGATATTTAAGGTCCAACAAAATTAGAAAAAGGTCCAGAAGATTCACATTTGAATGGGAACTTGAAGAACATGTGGAAGTTTCTCATAAACAAAAATTAGGAAATAGCATTCCACGATAAGGAGAAAGCATGATGATAGGAATGTCACTGTGAATTTCAGGACCAACAAATAACACCATTGCCAGATTGCTTAGGGGAGGAATGATGCCTGAGAAGGTGGAAAGGATGGCGAAAACAGCACTGATTGTGTGGGAGTTAGGGGACTTAGGAACCATCTGGATGTGAGAGACTGAGGATAAAGGCAAGGACAAGGGTAACTCTGGTTTTTATCACTTGTCCTCCTGGTGTGAAACATAGTTTTGGAGTAAGCTGCTGTTTGGTTTTGGTGATGTTAAATTTGAAGAGCTTACAGGAATTCTAGATGCAGGTCATCAGTGGACATTTATGAATAATGTGTGGACTTTGAGTTGTTTGTATTCAAATTAGAAGTTTTGGAGGAAAGACAGAGGTGACAATTAAAATCGTGGAAGTAGACGAAGTGTCCCAGAGGTTGCATAAAGTGCTATAAGATGTATATGGGCTCTGCATCTTCAAGAATACCAACACTTAAGGGACAAACAAAGAATGAAAAACATTTGATGGGAAAGAAAATGAGGAGTCATATGAGGTAGTTACCACTGTAGTCAAGGAAATCAGCAAAGTGAAAAAGAAAAAAGAAAACATGGCAGAGAGAGAAATGTTATTCTCACTTCAGACCCTTGGTTCAGATTTTTACCCAGAACATACAGAGGCAAAGAAGGGCAGATGGTAAAATCAAATCTTGCATCTGTTCATTGCTTCCACCTGTGAGGTGTTTTGGATCTGACAGCCAACCAGAGGAAGGAGGGTAAGAGATGGCATAACCAGAGGATGAAGGCTGAAGCCAGGAGGCTCTTCTGTGGCCATCATTCTAGGATTGTGGCAGTAATGCTGTCTAATCTCTGGAGCCCCCGGGGCACAGCTGGTGATGAGATGAGACAGCAGGAAGTGGCCAGATCAGTAGCCAAACAATGACCCCATGACCAATGCATGATTTGCCTAGAAGGCTGGCTGTGGGGGGAGGTTAGATTTGGTTTCTCTTCATCCTGATCTCTAATATTTAAGGCAGCAGAATTTTCCTTCTAGTTACATTTTTCATCTTACAGTAATCAATTATTGGCGTGATTAGTATTTTAAAAATGAATCTTGCCAAACTAACTCTTGTGAGCTTAGTGGTTTGTGCAAAATATGCTTCCAATAAAAGAGGAAGAAGCCATGTCTCTTGTTAGGAGTATGTCTCACGTCTCCATCAAAAACAAAGATATTGCACTAACAGTGTCCATACAACTAGCAGAAGCAGTTTATCAGTAAAGAGGAAACACGTCTCAATATAGCTGGCCCCTGCCAGTGTGTTTTCGACCATTGTTCTGTGCACGTGCAGAGCATTCATGATTTTCTTGTGAGGACTGGAGATAGCAGAGGTGAGTACTCCATTAGATGATTTTCCTCAGCTTTTTCTAAGGTGAGAAGAAAGAGTTTGCCAAGTTTCTGGAGGGGCAAGGTGATCACCAGATACTGTTCAGTGATCAGAGAGGGTAAAGACTAGAGAGAGACCACTGTCTTTGTTAAATAAGTGGATCCTATGTTTATCTTTGCTAAAGTAGCTTCAGACAAGTAGTCAGCTCAGTAATCTGAAATAGTATTGAATCAAGGAGTGATGAGAAAGAGAGAAATCAGAAGCTGTGTGTTTCCAAATACGTTTGGCAGAGTTGGATGCTGAAGGCAAGGAAGTGGGGAGTAGAAAGGGAGGGTTTAGTTTAGTTTGCTTTGTTCTATATGGGAAAACATCCTGAGTACGGAGTTCATTGGCGAATCAGTGTCCCAGAGTAGGTGGAAAGCAGTGGGTTTTATAATTTTACCACTTTTTAAAATTTTGTGCTTCCTCTGCATAACTTCTATTATTTCTACCTTATTGCAAAACCCCAATTAGACAAAACTTGGTGGAAGCGAGGAAAGATGTCAGTTATGCCTTGCTTCATATAACAGATGGATTGCTAAAGTCCGATTTTGTAATTATAATCACCTTTTGTAAATCATAGCCATTAGAGGAAGTTATGATTTAAAGAAATGTTTTGCAAAGTTAATGTCATGACTTGATTTTATTTGTTCGTAAATAGATATTTTCATATATCTTGCTTAAGGAGAAGAATAAATGACTTATGTATGTTCCTTGTTCCATTCTTTCATTTCTCATGTGTACAAGTCAATTTATAAGCGTTAAAATGCAAGCAGGTTAAGTTTTTAATTTTTACTTTCAACAAAACTGTTGAAAACATAAGGGTTTGTCCTCAGATGTGAACAATAGACTTGGTTGCCAAACTTGTGAAATAATCAAATGTTATGGTTTTGCATTTATATACCTACTAATTAGGAAATCAAATGATATTTTCATAGCAACAGAAACAGTCTCCTTGCACACTTGTTTTATGCCTGCAATAATACGCAACAGGGTGTCCAGGAGCAATAGCCTAAAGTCCGAGACAGGCAGGGCGTGTTAAGTATTGACACATAAATATGCACACAGGGGTGTTACTGAACATGTTACTAAACATGATATTTAAGTCCTCAAATCATATTAGTAAATATTTTAGATATTAGCCCTCCGAATGAGTAATAGTTTTGAAAATGCCTAAAGGATTTTCCTGAAATCTGTCACATACACTGGATTTGGTAAATGACTTCTCCAGTCTCAAGAATTTACTGCCGTGTCATGGTGTGCTTGAAGATACTGAGCTAACCAATTTCTCTTCCACTTCTTTTGAAATGGACAGAATTAATGGATAAACTAATGTTGTTCTCTCAACCTACTTCGTCTCAGGAAACAAAATTATAGAGGTGGACTCAAATCCCCAGGGAGTAATTCTGCCTTAGGGATTAAGAGAGTGACTTCCTAAGATGCTTGAATAAGCTTTTTGGAGATTTCTGACCCCAGTGAGTTTGGCAGGGTGAGAGACAATGTCCTCTTGCCTTATGTCCTTCTAGCTTTTGTGCCAAATGTATATTATGATTGTGTTATTTTGCAATAATACTACTGTGATAGAATTAAAATTTAAAGATGAGTCTAGATGTATTCATTGAATGTACTTCAATACTTTTAAAATTTCCTTCCTGACTACATTCCTCTGGTTAAGTAATTGATTTTTGTTTTTACCATCATTGACTATTCTTGACATTTGGACTTTCTAAACTCCTCTTGCTGGTTTCTGATGACAGATTTTTGAACCATCCAGAAACCTCTAGGCTGCTGTTTAATTCTGTACTGTCCTCCTGTCACATAATCTCTTCTCTCTCTCTGTTCCTGAGTGTCATTTTTCTAATGTTACATCCCCTAATCTTGACACACACCTGCACCAGATTAGTTTTTCAGAGTTCTAATTTTCCTTGCTGAAAAACATTTGATGTGCTTCTGTGGCTACCAAACTAAATCTGATTGCCTTAGCCTGCCCCTCAGAGCTCCCACGTTCCAAACTCAAGCTCATATTCCAAAAAGATATTCTCATACTCTCCTAAGTGAGCCCTCTGCCCGGCAAGTACAAGACATTGCTCTTCAAATATACCCGTTTTCTCCTTCACAGGCACCTGGGACTCATTTTCTCCTGTCTGCCTGGTATGCATCCTCCGTTCTTGATGAACCTGTGTCTGAGTCCTTAAAATGATTCCATCGCATTCTCCTGCTAACTTCTATTTCCTTTTCTTTGTATCCCACTTACGTTTTACCTCGTCTTAGAGTTATTGGTGTGTTTGTTGCCGTGGCTCCATCTTCCACCACACAGCCTACACACTTGATTGTGAATGTCTTTAAAGTCGGGGTAAGCCTTATTCATCTAAGTATCCCTTTCAATATATGTCACATAATTTAGTGTATGTTTAGTGAATATGGGAGTAATTCAGTAAACTTATTCAATTTAACTATATTAACCCTCTTCAGACATGAAGTGAACAGAAAGTTATATAAATTTCGGTGTATTTGGAAATGTCAATTTTACAGTATATAAAAGTATAAGACAATTATTTTTTGAGAATTAGAAAAACCTCAGTGAGTTCCCATGAGTTATTGTATTGCATAGTCTATATAATTTTACCAAGTTCATAACTTTTGCATTTTTCCAACCAGAGTATCTTAAAGAATGCACAATTTGGTAATTATGACATAGATGACGAGTGACAAAAATGGCTCCTAAACTGATTAAGACCTTAATGATGCCATATGTCTGTAATTGCTTCAGAGTGTCTAGAGGAGGATGATGAAGGTGTCTTCTGTAGGATACTAGTCCTGACCAGTACTTCATATAAAGCGAGTTCTGTTGACAGGTAAACAGGAAATGATAGTTTTTTGTTGTTGCTTTTTAATGGTGTTTGATAGTTTCTGCCATTAAACAGGCAAACAACCAGCCCAAAAAGCAAACAATGAAATACAGTTGAATTGCATTTAAATATCATACATCCGGATATCCTATATTCATTTGGCCAAAAACCCTCTACTAGCTTGCCCTCCCATGCCCAAATTACTGGAATAACAGCTGGCATCCTGCAGAGTACACAAGAGGAAATACTGATCTGAAGCATTTATAAGGCTTTCTATTAATTATTTCTGTTGCAAAAATAATCTCATAGTCAAAGAAATTTTTCTAAAGAGATAAATTTTAACCCTTATGTCACCGTTGTGGCATATGTTGGTGGCCTTTCTGTGTTGCTTTTCAGACTTGCTCGTGTATTTTCAGCATGATTGTAACCATAGCATGCATATGGTTTTGTGTTACTTCTAAAACTTACAATAGTTTCCAATTGCTATATGTATATTTTATCATTGTGTCGCTACATATTTCATTGCATTTTAAAACATTTAGGTTATTGCTGATTCTCATTTGTGAACAATTTAGAAAGGAACACCTTTGGGTGCATATCTTTCTATTAAAAAATGAGCATAAGAATCCTGAGTACAGATACTGAGTTGAAGGCTCTGGTGATTATGGCCATATTGTTCACCGTAACTCTTGGATGAGTTTATATAGCTTCCCGCAGTGCTTGTTTATACCCAGTCTCTCCACTGTCATGCTAACCACAGATATTCTATTCAATTTAATTGACATGGAATAGAAACTTGTGAACAGGCATTTTTCTTCTATAAGCTGATACAGATGAAAATTAGTTTATTATAAAAAATGATTTACAATAACTTTTGCTACTCTTAACCCATGACCATCTAGCCACAGATGCATTTGTTCTAGTATTGATAGTTTTTTCATTCTGAGCCTTTTTCGTTTTTGATATTTTGCTTGTTTTCTTGATTTCTCAAATATAAACATTGTTCATGACTTTATGATAACTTCTCAATTATGTTTTGAGTGACTTTTCATTTGTGTCATTACTGGCTCTTTTTCAAAAATATCAGGTTTTGGAGAAATTTTTTTTTTTGTTTCTGAATTTTTCTATGTTATCTCATTATAGCCAATAAATTGGTAAAAATTAATAGAGAAACTAGTTTGTGAAAAGCTCCTCCAAAAACAACCTAGAAGGAAATATACATGACTATTTAATTTTATATTGAGTAGGGAGGGCCTTTGTAAGCATAAAAAAGAAAGAAATTTAAACACCTGATAGATTAACTATGGCATACTTTTTTTTTTTTTTTTTTTTTTGCTAAGGAAGATTAGCCCTGAGCTAACGTCCTTTGCCAATCCTCTTTTTTTGCTTGAGGAAGATTAGCACTGAGCTAACATCTGTGCCAGTCCTCCTTCTCTTTATATGTGAGTCACCACCACAACATGGCTGACAAGTGGTGTAAGTCCACACTGGTGATCCTAACCTGTCAACCTGGGCCACGTAGCGGAATGCACTGAACTTAACTACTATGCCACAGGGCTGGCCCTGATGGCATAGTTTTTTAAATAGTGAAAAAAAAATAGACAAAGTGGTAAACTATACATGCAAGCAGTTTGAAATATCTGATGGACAAAGTCTTAATCTATTTCATAGTTAGTGTACTCTTACAAATCAGTAAAGAAAAAGCCTCAAATACTACTTTCAGAAAAAATAAAAAACTTTCTTTCAATGAGCATATTTGCTTTTATAATCAGGAAAAAGGAACATTTATAACCAGGAAAAGGTTGTGACAAAGAGAACATAAAACTGGACATTTTGCAGTTGTGCATCTTTCTGAGTCATTTATTCTTAGATTTTTTCCTTATTGTCCAATGACATAATCTTATAGATATTTATTTTTTGAATAAACAGTGTTTATTATTAGTTATAAATGCTAGCAGAATTTGAATTTCAAGAGAGATCAAATGTGAAGAGAGAGAAAAACAAGGCACTCAGAAGGTATTTCCAGAAAGAATTAAAGATAGTGACAGTGTGTTGGTGAAGATGTTTGTTTTCTGTTTCTTCCAGGCTCCTGTATGCCTGCATGTTGTCAGCTCTGTTGAAGAGTTGAGAAAACGTCCACCCAATTATCATGATTAGACCTTCCTTGCCATCAGATATCACTAATGTTGTTGAAATGTCTCGAAGGACTCATAAATAAACAGCTCTCAAGTTCTCTCTTGATTTAGGCATTTACCATGTTAACTAGATGGTACCCAGGCTTCTTGAGGGGACACAATGAGGATAGATAATTCTCAGAGAAGCCACACCTGGGATGATGAGTCCAAGGTGATAGGGCACTGAGCAGTGTCTACTGAAAGGGGAAGAGAAGTTGCCAAAAAGTCAGAGAGCTAGAAAAGAATACCATCCCTGAAGTCATATCACTAGCCTCACTTTCCTGAGCAGCTAGGTTTTTTGTAGTTTAACTTGTCAAGAGCTGAGTGGTGGAATTAATCAGGTGAGAGCATGATCAGTGTTCTGTTGCTTTTAATTAAATGTTCATCGCTATTAAGATGCAAACTCTGTGGTTTGTCACTATCCAGATTGGTAGGGAAAATGGGGGCAGATTCAATCAACCTAATTCCCCAGTAGGCCATCCTAGCTGATATACAGCCCCATAGTGAAATGGTAAGATCCAAAAAGATTCAGTTATTCCTGATACCATAGTACCATTTTACAATTCCAGAATTGTGACTTAAATGTTTTTGACTAATAATATTGTTCAATATAGATAAAAATTGTAGCAGGTTTTCTAAGTGATTAAATTAGCATAAGCACCTAAGTATCTCCAAGGAAGATGTGTGCATGTGTGTGGAGGGAGGGTTGTGTGTGCACACACACATTTACTTTCAGCTCATCTCGTCCTCCTCACATTGGCCCCATGGATTTTATTGGTAGACATCTGTGTCTCTTGGTCTTCCTATTTGCCTTTTGTTCTTCCCCTGGGGTTCTCATATTGCTCACCTCACTTTGTCCTTGTTGGCTGAATTGGCCATTCCTTCCAGGAGTGTCTCTCCCCTTTTTAGGTGCATGTAGAGGGCTCAAAAAAACCCCACTGAGGGGCCAGCCCAGTGGCATAGTGGTGAAGTTTGTGCACTTTGCTTCCGTGGCCTGGGGTTCGGATCCTGGGTGCAGACCTATACACTGCTCATCAAGCTATGCTGTGGTGGCATCCCACATACAAAAAATGGAAGAAGACCAGAACAGATGTTAGCTCAAGGACCATCTTCCTCAAGGAAAAAAAAAAAGCCCCCCCAAAAACACAAACAAAAAAGCCCACTGAAAATAGATCTGTTGGTGAATTGAGAAAATGACTTCTTAACTGAGTGATTTGACCTACTTTATTCACCAATCTGCCTTGCTATCAAATGACCACCATTTCTAGAAATTAGCATTCCCTTGAACCAAAATACTTATAAGCCTACTTTCTTTCTCAGTGCTTTCTCCCAGATTTCTGCTTTTCTGGATTTTGCCATCTCTTCTTTCAGAACGGTCTGCTCCATGCTCTGTTGCTGCCTTCCTGTCACATCATGCTCTTTCTCATGTCCTTGCATCACATTTAATCCTTGTATCCTTTTGTTCTTATGGTGCCAGTGTCTATGTTTGGGATTTTTTTCCCACATTTTCTAGTGGTGGTAAGAGGAATCACTTATCTGACCTTAGGAAAATCCAACTTGAGTAGAAGATAACTGGCTTCCTGGTGGGGCAAATAAGGTGTTTTTCCCTTAGGAACCAAGTCAATTTTAGTAATCAGGCATCATTGTTGCTCAAATTCAAGGGTTCCCCCAGCAGCAAAGACTATTTGTTACACACATCGTGTGAAAATAAAACTTGGGAACCATCAGAACCACTTTTGCTCTTATACCATAAATACCATGTTAGTTACATTTATATCCTAGAAGAATATAATAATGTATTCAACACAAATTTATTGAGTTACCCACTATATCTTTCTTTTCCTGTCAAGAGGAAGTTATGCATACAACTTACCTCGATACCAGTAAGGTTTTAGATAATAGGGTTTTATAATTTTATACTCCAAATTTGAAATCTAGGATCATTGTACATGTGTGGTTTAGTTCAGCCCTCTTCAATAAGAGAATATAACAATTATTGATTCAATTTTTGGTAGAAAAAATGGGTGACCATGTTCATGCCACAAGAGAGAATTGCTATTTAAGGTCCATTTACTCAATATACAGCTATAAGACCAGCCAGGATCACAAAAATGTGCTTTAAAATACCAAGATAATTTGTAAAAAAACAAGTAAGGGAGAACACAAATTAAAAAACAAATTTTTTAACTCTATAAACTAAAAATTGTGGATGTATCAGCTTCTGGAAAGATGATGCTAGAGCAGTAGTTATGTAGCAATTAAAGAAGATTATTTGGAAAAAGAGAAAAAAAGCTTGTCTGAGTCTACTTTTAACCACGATGTATCAGGAAGAGGTATTTTTGAGAACTGTATACTTACTGTACCTTGATAGTCTAAAACTATTATATTTTTTCCTAATCTCCTATTTTTTTTTGAGAACTTGAGCAGGCCAGTGTTGGTTACTCCTGCCATGGTATTTAGTTATCCTTAGAATAGCTGACAAACTACAGGATTAGAATAATGATACAAAATATTCTGGAAGCACAGAGGATAGGAAGACATGCTGATTGGGGTGAATGGGAGAAATATGGAATGTGACCTTAATATTGAGAAGATTTTGAGAGCGGAAGTAGGGGTAGGGCTGGGAATGGTGGCATTCTTAGAGGAATGGAGAGCGTGAGCAAACCAAGGGAGCCCAGAGAATGTTGTCAAGAGGTGAGGAGTCTCGTGTGGCTTATACTTTAGACATTTTGGGTCAGAGTTTGGTGAGAAAAAGGTTGGGAGCAGATTATAGAGGTTTTTGAATGCTGTTCTAAGGGATTTGGGCTTCATTTCTATGCAAGGGGAAGCTGTCTAATTAATGTGTTCTAATGTCTGAAGCGTGACATGATGACAGTGCTGAGAGCATCATAATTGGGAAAGGTGGTGGCAGAGAAATCAATTAGGGGGCTCTTGCAGTAAGTCACGTGAGGGCTTATGAGGGCCTGGACGAGGACAGCATGCTTAAGAATGGAATAACCTGGAGAAGTGATTTGCTAAAATCAAAATCAAGATCAATAAGGATAAATCCAGATTCCTCTTAGACATGAAGCCATCCAAATAATCACACAGATAATGGTTAAGAAAAGACTAACGAGGCAGGCACAAGTACAGCAGACAGAGACCTGGGAGTCCAAGGGGACCATATGGTGATTGTGAGTCAGCAGTGTTGTGCCGTTATTAAAAAACAGAACCAACACTATGGGGAAATATATTAATAGGAGTGAGGCATGCAAAAGGCAGGAAGTAGCCTTTCTGCTCTATTCGTAGTTGTTCAAACTTTTACTTTTCTTGTGGACTCTCTTGGCCTTCACATTTCAAAAGAGTGTTCAGAAAGTGCAAAGAGGCCTAGAGAAGGCTACTTCAAATCCTAGAGGTAACAGAAGGTGATCTTTGTGGTCCTGAGTCCTTGGGATAAAGTTGTCAAGGCTAATTCACAGAAGGCTTTTTTTTGACCTTATGAGGCCCATTGGTGCCATGGAAGTAGCTAATGTTAATTCTGACAACTGAAACAATTAAGCTTTCACTAAAGTCCCTCTTCAGGATCCAGCATTATTCATAATTCCTTCCTATTTTTTTTTTTTTTTTAGATTTTATTTTTTTCCTTTTTCTCCCCAAAGCCCCCTGGTACATAGTTGTATATTCTTCGTTGTGGGTCCTTCTAGTTGTGGCATGTGGGACGCTGCCTCAGCGTGGTTTGATGAGCAGTGCCATGTCCGTGCTCAGGATTCGAACCAACGAAACCCTGGGCCGCCTGCAGCGGAGCACACGAACTTAACCACTCGGCCACGGGGCCAGCCCCTGTTCCTTCCTATTTTTATCCTTATCATAATAAGTAATAGGGGACTTTCTTAGGAGAGACAGAAACAAGGAGATATGGAAATGCTACCTTGGCCACCCAGTTGGACTATGTTTGCCTTCAGTTGTCTAATCTTGTGATCCCAGCATACTTGTTTTTGTGAGGAAGAGTGGCCCTGAGCTAACATCTGTTGCCCATTTTCCTCTTTTTGCTTGAGGAAGATTGTCACTGAGCTAACATCTGTGCCAAGCTTCCTCTATTTTATGTGGGATGCTGCCAGAGTGTGGCCTGACCAGCAGTGCTGGGTCTACACCCGGGATCTGAACCTGCAAACCACGGGCTGCTGAAGTGGAGCACATGAACTTAACTGCTATGCCACCGGGCCAGCCCCTCTCATCATACTTTTATGGACCCCTCAAACCAGGCAGTATTTGAAAGTCCCTGAGATGTGGATTAGAGCTCTTTGTCCTCTCAGTCCCACATCAATAAACGAGGCTGGCCACAAGTGCATGGAAGTTAGGGGGAATGTAAATTTCCAGTTCTTCCACTTCTCATCTGGTTAATGACAGCGTGTTTAGAGCTCCTGCTTAGATTCACCTTTCAAGGAAAACTTCCCCGACTGCACAGGCCGGGTCAGGTTCCTTCTCACATGCTTTGAGAGAAACTGTCATTTTCTCATAGCACTTAATCATAATTAGCAATTATACACACACATGTGTAATTATTCTGTAATGCCTCTCCTTCCCGCCAGACTGCAACCTCCATGAGAACCGGAGCTATGTCTGCTTTTGCTTACTGTTGTTTCCCAAGAGCCTATATAAATATTTGTTGCATGAAATAATAATTATAACTGCATCACAAAAGGAAATGAGCGAGATCAAGAGAGAATGCAGAAATAGCAGTCAAATCTTTGGGGCAGCTTTGGACCATTCAAAGGGAGACAGCGCATCTTAGCGGTTAAGGGTGTGGACTCTATGGCTCTGCCACTTATTAGCCTGGGCAAGTTACTGAACCTCTCTGTGCCTCAACTCTCTCAGCTATGAGGATCCAAAGCTTGTTATTTGTAAAGTGCCTAAAACAGTGCCTGCCGCAGAGTAAGTACAATATATGCCCTTAAAATCAACAGAACAGAAGCAAAGCTTCGTACTTGAGCTGGCTTCGTCTCTGTTTGGACTGTCCTCCCTGTAAATCTCCCCAGCCAAAAGTATCCTCATCTTCACTGCATTCTTTTGGGATCTTTTCTGTGGAGTCTCCTAAAGTATAGCATGAGAACTGCTTGCTTTACACAAGGCGGCTTTCCATTATTTTAGCTGATTCACAGTATAAATGAATTTTTAAATGATGGTTATATATTCATAACTAGTACATTAATAGTGGATTTCGTTACAATGAAGCTAAAGTAAATATTTTTGTGGTAAATATATAAGTGAATCATATGTGATGCAATTTTCTTAAATATTAACGAACTCACTTATAAATTTAAAAAAAGATTGTTGAGTTTTCTTTGTGTAGTTTCTGGACACCCTTTATCTCATCAAGGACTTATTTATTTTTTTTCTGAATACTTTTTAGTATTGATGGCTTTTCCTGCTTAGCACAGGTTTGACCAAAGAAGCTGCTTCAAGCATCTTATTTTTTTAAACTGATATCCCAGAACACTTTTTCCATAAAGATTTTTTTTTTTAAAGGTATGCTTTTTGGTGAGGAAGGTTGGCCCTGAGCTAACATCTGTTACCAATCTTCCTCCCCCCGCTCTCACCCCCGCAAAGCCCCAGTACATAGTTATATATTCTAGTTGTACATCCTTCTAGTTCTTCTATGTGGGACGCTGTCTCAGCACGACTTGATTAGCGGTGTGTAGGTCTGTGCCCAGGATCTGAACCTGCGAACCCTAGGCGGATGAAGGAGCATGCGAGCTTAACCACTGCACCACCGGCCAGTCCCTTCAAGCCTCTTAATGATGTCTGGAGAGTAGGAAATGAGTAGCTTTCATCGAATAGTTTTCTGATTGGCGTGATTAAATGTGTAATTTTAATGTATTGATCAAAGAGTTTTGATTTTTTTGCATGCGATTTGACATTTTGTACCATGTAAAATGTCCATGAGACATGGCTTAAGGGAATATTTCTTTAAGTTTTAAGTGTAAAATCGTAACTGTGCTTATCTATGCATGTTTTGTCAACATTTTCAACCTTATAAGTTTATGATGAGGATAAACGTATATACTAGAGGATATGTTTAGTAACAGAGTGAACATATTCACTATCTAGCCCAAATTCTTGTGGCTTAGACGTGGATTAAATAGGTAATAGAGTGCCTAGTGCCTCAGCTTACTAGAATGGTACCTTTGAGAACATCTAAAATTTGCATTTTCCCAATCTTGATAATTTTTGTGGAATACTTCACCTGGTACTTGTGGTGATAATTTTTCATATGCTAGAAAACTAATAATGCTATTCAACTGAAAGCTTTCTGTCATTCTAATTTTTTTCTTTAGCTTTAAAAAAACTTTATATGTCTAGAGAGTGAAATACGCCGGGCCTTTTAGACTGAAAGTACTGTATATTGCATGAACATTCTCAGTGCTGTTAGACCTGCCATGATGACCTGAAGGGTTTTGTCTGCCTGCTGCAATTTCTGAGTGCTGGTATTAGCCCCCATTTTTCATCCCCCTCTATGGGCTATTGTTGTCAGCCTTTCAATGTTGAAAGAAAGAAATTTTATATTACAAAATGTACTGTTAGGTTATCCGATGTTAAAAGGGAAAGATTCATCCTAAAATAACTATTCTACCTAGGATTCTTTATGATAAGAGTTTTGCAAACTTAAGCAGCAAAACTTACTTTTCCTTTCTGTGTTTATTATTTGACTTTTTTGGTTCTTGTGAATTCAAAGTATGGAAATTAAGTTGCAAACTTTGAAACAGAATCTCTCTCTCTCTCTTTTCTTTTCTTTTCTTTTTTTTTTTTTTTTTGCTGAGGAAGATTCAACCTGAGCTAACATCCGTGCCAATTTTCCTCTGTTTTGTAGTATGTGGGCCACCAACACAGCATGGCCACTAATGAAGCAGTTTAGGTCCACTCCTGGGAGCTGAACCAGGCCACCAAAGCAGAACGTGCTGAACTTAACCACTAGGCAACTGGGGCTGGCCCCAGAGTATCTCTATTTTTTGTATGCCTTGAGCTTTGGGGTGAAAATTACCAGATTCGAATCTTAGCTCCATTGCTCACTAGCACTGGGCTGATTTAATAAGCTTTTCTGAGCCTAATTGACTTATCTGTAAAATGAGGTAATAGCAACCTGCAGAGTTGTCTTGAGGATTAGAGATAATGCATATAAAATTCATAGCATAGTACTTGAAACACTATCAGTGAATTATTATCTTACAAATGTTCAAATAGAAGCTAGCTGTTTTAATTTTGGAAATCTTACACACATTTATTTATTCTAATAAGACAATTTCACTGTCTCCTAGTAAGTTGGTCAAAACTGTCAAAAATGAGCATTTCTTTTATATTTAACTGTCGGTTTTTTCATCATGATCCAATTCTGTCCTTAATGTGCCACTAAGAATTTTTATCAAATAATCTAAATATGGAGGAGTTTAGTAAATTTAATTAATAGTAAAATCATTTTTGTGTATACTTCACCATTTAAAAAATAGAATTCCTGGGGCTAGCCCCGTGGCCGAGTGGTTAAGTTCGCGCGCTCCGCTGCAGGCGGCCCAGTGTTTCGTTGGTTCGAATCCTGGGTGCGGACGTGGCACTGCTCATCAGACCACGCTGAGGCAGCGTCCCACATGCCACAACTAGAAGGACCCACAAGGAAGAATATACAACTATGTACCGGGGGGCTTTGGGAGAAAAAGGAAAAAAATAATAAAATCTTTAAAAAAAAAAAAAATAGAATTCCTATGTTTTTAAAAATTTCTAATTCCCTTTCAACCATTTATAATTGCTCTGTGTATCTTTTTGGGCAATGTTTTCACATACTTTAGCTTACAGTGCTAAATTAATAGTCTGAAACAGACCTGGCTGTTTTATGAACAATTAAAAAAGTTGTATTCACCTTTTAAATTGATTTTATATTTAAAAAATAATGTATCTCTAATACGTACTTTTGCTACTTAGTCACATTCATATTTTTCCACTAAAACAGATTTGTGAAGTTTTGTCAAAATATTTGTAAAACTTCATTCAAAAAACCAAAAAACAAAAACCATGATATCCAGAAAGGACAAAGAAGAGGTCATTATGGGTTGAATATCCTCTAAAAGATCATTAAGATTCTTTTTTACTTTGAAACATGAAGTCAAATTGTCATTGCAATAAGAAGCATTGTTGTACCTTTCTTCCTAAGAAGGCTGATGTGCAAATTTTAATATTTTCTTCATTTGAATATTTATTGTTTATAAAGATAAAGTAGGCATCTATAGCTGGCTAGTTATAAAATCAGCAATGGGAAATAAATATTTTTTGACTCATTTGTTATTTTGACTACCTTGTTTTGACCATTTTCAATGTGCCAACTTGTTTTCAATAACTCAACTGCTTCCATCCACCTGTTGGATCTTTTTTAATGTGTTAATTTTATACTTGACTAGCAAATGAACAGATCACTTTATTGATGACCATATATGAAAATGCAATTTTGTAATGGAAATGATTTTATAAGCTACACAATATTGTAGAACTATCTGAAAATAACATGATATGCCTATCTGTTTTGCCAGGTTGACCCTATACCTTTATCATGACACCAAAATTTCATTAGCATCAATTTGGAAATATCAAGGAATAAAAAAAAAGCCCTCAACTTAAATTCCTTGTTATAAAAACATTAAAGTAGAAAAAAGCAACTGTTGTTTTTGGACCGGGGCAGAGTTAACAAATGAGTCAGAAAGATGCAGGCCTGGGAATTTTTCTATGGATGGCGTAGTAGTTGCAATACATCAGTTAAGTTATAGGCCAAGTCCAGAAAAGTCAGTCTATAACCTCTTGAGATTAAGAGATATAGCACACGATGACTTTCTTGGCATGAGAACCTATAAATATGGCACTCCTCTTGTAAGTGAAGCAGTTGAAACAAATTGTTTTGGATAAAGGGAATGGGCCAAAGTTGAATTTAGTCATTCCCTCAAGTGGGAAGGTTCCTGAGATTAGAAGGTAACTCTCCTGGTTCCTAGATTGGATGCCACTACAAAGAAGTCTTCCATGGCATAGAAGATATAGAGAAGTTCACGTGGCTTTGTTGATAAGCAGTTTTGATAGTTCAGGGACACAGCTAGACTAAATTTCAGTGACTTAGTAGGAATGTATATAGCTTCAGAGCTATTTGATGGTGACACTAAGACAATGCATTTTTCATGGGGCCAAGAATGGTTGCTTTAGTTACAATATGTCACTTAATCCCCTCAATAATGTTAGGAGGCTAGTAATTTCATCCTGTGCCTTGATGAATATTATTATGTCATATATTGCAACACTGTAGCTAAGTTTCCACTGTGAATTCTTGTTTAAACTGTGTAACATCAATATGAATCTTTTAGACCATGGAGACTCAGGTTTTTCCCTAATTCCAAATATCTACGTAATATTTAAACTGAGCTTCACAAACTAGCACTGTTGGGGAGACAGCATGTTAGCCCCAATACCCATTCTCACATCCTTTCTTTTTTTTTTTTTTTTTAAAGATTTTATTTTTTTCCTTTTTTTTTTCTCCCCAAAGCCCCTCTGGTACATAGTTGTATATTCTTCGTTGTGGGTCCTTCTAGTTGTGGTATGTGGGACGCTGCCTCAGCGTGGTTTGATGAGCAGTGCCATGTCCGCGCCCAGGATTCGAACCAACGAAACACTGGGCCGCCTGCAGCGGAGCACGCGAACTTAACCACTCGGCCACGGGGCCAGCGCCTCACATCCTTTCTTTAGTTATAGAATCCCTGAATTGGGCAAGCACAATACGTGTCCCAGCCTCCCTTGCAGCTAGAGGTGATCACTGACTAAGTTATGTCCAACATAATGTGAACTGAGTGCTGTGTGCTGCTTCCAAGCCCTGTGTTTAGAGACACAGGGCTTGCCTCCATTTCCCCTTTCCTGCTGCACACAGGCTGGGTTGAGTTATGGTGATGTTACTGGTGCACTGGGTTCTTACTGTCTCCCAGGGTAGAAATCAAGAGAGACAACAAACAGGAGTGGAACAGTAAAAGTTTATTAGCTTGTGCACGAGGGAGGCAGAAGGGAGCCAGTGAGAAAGAAAAGGGGCAGGTTGGACAGGTGACCAGCTTGTTAGGGAGTGGGATTGTGGGGCTTTTATTAGGCAAAGGTTGGGGAGTACCTTGTCGTCGCAGGTAGAGGCAGGATTTTTCTTGCACCTGCACTGTTGTTGGACATGCCACCACATGCAATGCATGTATCATTGTTGTGCTAGCTCTCCACTCCTGGGTGTGAGTTTTACTATGGTAATGGGGCTAGGGTCATCTTCAGTGGACTCCTGGGTGCTAGGATGCATGTATAAGCCTAGAAAAGTCCCAAGGCTGCAGAATGTAGTTCTTGGTGGTCTCTGTCTGATTCTCCTAGCTTGCTGATTGGTTAGGGACCTTATCTTGTTAGGCCAGGAGGCTTGTGGACAATCGTGTCTCGTTAGACTGGTTCCTGTCTCATTAAGAGGGTTTTGAGCACAAGATGGAAGCTGCCAACTGAGGATGCCGGAGCAATAAGATGGAAGGAGCCTGGGTCCATGACATGCAGTAACCGTATCAAGTGTGAACTGCTTATACTCCAACTGTTACATGAGAGAGAAAAAACTTCTTTAATCCCTTGTTCTGTTGGCTTTTGTCATAGCAGCTGACCTGGTATCCAAACTACATCAAACACCTTAAATATCTACACTAAAATGATGAAATGAAGAAAACAACACTTTTCTGTAGTTGGGGAATGTCTCTTCTTTTTTCTTTTTAAAAATAATATTAAAAGTGGTTTATTGATCCTTAGAAGTGAATTCACACACCCCCTAGAATCAGGGATCTCCCAAGTTACTAACTCCTCACTTAGGCAGAGAGAGAAAACGTGTGACTGGAAGTGAAGTAAAAGTTCACTGAGATCATGTAAGTACTCAGGCAGGTTTAAATTGGGCTAGGGCAATAATAATAATATTAATAAACACAGCTAGTAATTATAAAGCACTTAATGTGTCTCAGGCACTATTGTAAGCTGTTTATCCATGTACTCATTTAGTACAATAATCCTGGGGATAAGTACTGTTAGTATCCCTATTTAAGAAAGGAGGATGTGTGTAATTCAGGTAGAGAAACTAAGTAACAAGGCCAAGATCACCCACCTAGTTAGGGGAAGAGGGGGAGTTTCAACCTGGGCGGTTAAGCTCAGGTCTCTCCTCTTAACTGTGTTTTCCTTTTGAAGACAAACGACTAAGTGAAGAAGGGAGGGCAGCTTACACCGCTGGGTTGTATCTATCACGTGAGCACAGTTACTATAAATATTGTCCTGGTACATGTTCCCATGAAAATGGGCCCTCTCCCTGAGCTGTCCAATATTTTCTCTAGGTCCCAAATTACAGAGAATTACTGTGTTCTTAAATTCTCAGGAGGTTTTAAAACCATGTCGCAGAGAGTAGCATTCTAACTAAGGCCTAAAACAACTTAGAAGTCACAGGAAGATTTCCTAGAAAGTTGTATCCAAGCTTCCTTGACCTTGGAGTAGACAAGCTAAATATTGTTTTTTAAATATTTAAAATTTTATTCAAGGTATTATTATAGTAGTTCCAAGTAAACTATAAAATGAAACTTTCTTATAATCCCTTTATTGACTAAATTTCTTCTGTTCATTTATCTATAGATGTTTTCTCAATTCTTGTCCATATGCAGATATCTTTAAAATGTATAATAAGAGTAGTGTAAATGTATTTCACTTTGATTGCTTTAATTTCCCTGCTGCTAGCCAAAATGTGGCTTTAGAGAAGACACATATAACAGATTGAAACCTATTAAGTATCCCAAGGGGGAGCAGTCAAGTAAACAATTGCATATTAAATTACTGGAATATTATTTCCCAACTTTTTGTTGCAAGAACCATATACAATTTTTAGTCTTCTCAGCAGCAACGCTCCCTACAGTAACATTTTTATTTATTTATCTTTCTGAAGAAGATAATGAAGATGGGTCATTTCTCAGCAACAACTTGCCTCCTTAATGGTTCCTTCTCAGATCTGAGCCTTAAGGCTTGGTCAAGAATGCTCCCAGGCCAAATACTTTTGTAGGAGTTTATTGAATATTTGAAAAGAAGAAATCTGATGTATTGGTGTACTAAAATGTAGTGTGTGTGTGTGTGTGTGTGTGTGTGTGTTTCTCTCCAGGACCAGTTCTCTACTGCACATTAGGGGTAATAACATGATTTAAAATATTTCTACTTTGATGAAATTTATGAAGCTTCTCTCCAGAATGATTTCTTGTTGCAAAATAAAGTTATTGCTCTCGGTGACTAATTTTCCATATTAATATATTAAACATGTTTTCTCCAGTGTGACTTTTCTGATACCTAATAAGGTTAAAGCCATTACAAGAGTAAAATAAGTAGAGAATTCTGGCTGAAGAGAATTCTATATTGATTATATTTATAGGCCTCTTTCAATATATATTTTTGATGCTTAGTAAGGTTATTTTTCTGGATGAAGTCTTTCCAACATTGCTAACATTTATGTAGTTGCTCTCCATATGGATTTTTGATGCAAAATAAGGGCAGAACTCTGGTTGAAGAATTTTCCACAATCATGACATTCATATGATTTCTCTCCAGCATGGATTCTCTGATGTGAAAAAAGGTAAGGGTTTCAACTAAAGTATTTCCCACAATTTTTACACTTATATGATTTCATCCAATTGTGAATTCTATGATGCAAGTGAGATGAGGTCTCTGGCTTTAAGACTTCCCCCATTTATTGCATTCATAGGGGCCCCCTCTTATTTGAGTTCTCTGATACATGATGAGGTGGGTGTTCTGTCTGAAAGATTTTCCACATTCAGGATTTTCATAAAATTTATCTCTGGTATGAGCCCATGGCCATAAAATATGATTTTCCACACTGATTACATATGTACAATTTATCTCCAGTATGAGTTCTCCAGGGTGCCAAAAAAGTGATGGAAGCAGCTAAAGGCTTTTCCACATACTTTCACGTTCTTTACATTCGTGGGTCCTTCACCTGTATGATTTCTGTGATATTAATGTAGGGAGAACTCCAGCTGTATATTCTTTACCTTAATTTGGCTTCTCTTTTTATTTATGCTCTCATATGTATCGAGGGATGTACTATAAGCGAAAGTGTTATTACTATCATTTGTAGAGTTTATCTCCTGCTGGAGTTCTTGCAAATTGCATAAGGTGAGTGTTCTAACAAAAGATTTGACTATGTTTATTACTCTTACTTACATAGGTTTCCTGATGTTCACTAAACTAAATTGTGTTTCAGACTTTTAACACATGAGTCATATTTACAGAGCTACCACCTAAGCACTAGCTGAGCAGGAAGCATGTGATCTCCTCAATATTTACCATTTTCACAGACTCTTTCCTAAGAAGTACTATTTTTTGGGTGAATGCAATTTGCCTCAAATGTCTCTCCTCATTTCCCTGATAATTGTCCAACTTGTCTTTACATTTCCAGATTTTACTAACAGTTACCAGAAATCATTCCTTACCATTTCTTCCATTTTAATCTCAGAGAGTTATCTTCAGAAATGCTACTATTGAAAAGTGATGATTTAATTTCAAGTCAGCCTCTGAATTTGGCCAGGGCTCTTGGTGAATTCCTTTCTCTCCCAACCCTGGTTATTCAGCCTTTTCCAACTAGAGGATTTACATCTGTTTGGGAAGCTGATGCCCCAAGGAAGTCAAGTTCTTGTATTTCTCAAGCATCCCATTTTTGTACACGATCTGCTGACAGTGTACAGCAGCTGTTATTTCTCCTTGGTGTAGTTCACAACCACATCCTTGAAGGTCACCCATATCTGGAACTAGACAGTCAATAACTCAGCTTCTATTTCCTCCTCTTTCTTGATAGTGATTTCCTGAGTAAGGGGAGAGACCTGAGTATGCAACACTCACTTCCTCTTGAGCCAGGATCATTTTAGTTTGGGCTGCCCCATAGTGCCTTCACCTCTTGATTCACATGTGCCATGGGCCAACTGCTGCAGCCTTCTCCATGTCACCCCTGACCCCCACTCTCTGAGCCACGCCCAGTGCTGCCAACCTGCATAGGAATGTCTTTTAAAGAAAAGGCTGTTCCTTCTGATGAAGATATGTTGTAATATAAAGACTCTGCATCCATAGGTCATGCAAAATATACTAATGTTTCAGAACTCACACCTACTTCTGATTACCCATCCCAAAATTAGGTAAGACTAAATTTTGTCCTAATAATTTTAAATTCTCCTTTATATATCTCAGTTTACTCATTAAAAAAAGGATATTATAACATAGGCATTAGAAACCTGATTTGGCCAGCAGAGTGTTTTTCAAAATAATAGAACTTAAATGTGTTTTGGTGGAGCTTTATTATCCAGTTCCTATGGTTCTCTTAACTACCATGCCACTTGGCATGTAGGGCAGGGCAGTATTTATAAGCGCAGATTATGCTTCCTTTAGAACCCAAAGCATTTTGTTCTTTTCTTGCTCATCTGGTCTGATTAATTTCATTTCATTTGACATAGTGGACAAATGTCATGTTCAGAACATCTAGGATGGATAAGATCCCTTCAGACTTTAATGTGACAGAAGACAAGAGAGTTAACATAACCCTAGTGCAGGACTAGAAGCGTATGCTGTTTTCCTTCCCATGTAAATATGAATGGCTTCTGAACGTAGTTAGTAAAGAGTCTATTCACTAGCTCAATGCCTGTGCACCCGAGGCTCTGTTAATCTGTTCTAATAAAAACACCACATCTCACACTGCCGCTGCAGTTGCGGTTACATCTTGGTCAAGTGCGTGGCAGTTTACTGTCATCTTCCAGGAGCCTTATGGTTGTTGTAGAGGCCAGACTGGAGAATTAAATGCGAATATGATGGGGATCACCGCCCCTGGATCCTTTCGATCTTTGAGGTCTTTAAGGCTCACAGTAATTTCTGCTATTCCCACTATTAGCAGATATTGTTTTTGATATACTACCTTGAAAGATCAAGGAGGAGGGCAATATCCAAGACTTCTGCTTGACCTTTGCTTCTCTGATAGTTTTACCTTAAAGGACACTGAGTCAAACTGGGAGTTCTACTGTCTACAAGTTTGTTCATTTCAATTACACTTTCAAGGATCAGTAAAATGACCTCTAGCTGGATCCATAGACCTAGCGAACCCACTATGAGCTAGACTTGGGCTGGAACTCCATTTATTACCTTATTCCTTTATATCCCCACTCTAATAGGGGGAGGGCATAATGATGTTTTCAGTCTCTAGATACCAGTGTCAATTTGTACTTAGTATGTAATAGTTCTCAAAATGTCTAGATTGCCCCTTTCTACACTGTATGGTTGCTTTCTAAATGACTGGTCCTCAGCTGATCCCATTGGGAGCTCTAAAGTTGGAATGGTCCCTCAGAGTTGTTCTATTTGAGCTAAAAGGATGAGATCTTTGAATGCCTAGATAGACCAGTCACTGGATGCACTCTTCTTCTGGGGAGAAAGCATAAGCTTGGCAAGGCATCTCTTTTCAGTCAAAGACAATTTCCAGAGAGGAACTCAGATGTAGACTACCAATAGACATCTCTCCTGCAATCTGGAGAAATGAGTATTTTGGTCTTAAAAAGGAGATCTAGGCAGCAAACCACAGCATCCACTCCAAAAACCATAGCCAAATTGTGATAACAGGATGTTATGAAATATAAGTTAAGAAATAACATGGATGAGAAGGTCAAATATCAAAATGTTCAAATGTTGTCTCTGTAGTATCACCATAACATCATTGAGCACAATATTCATTCATTAATTCATTCATTCAGTAGCTCTTTATACCAAATACCACACATTGTGAGCAAGATTATGGATCCTAGCGTTGTTTGGATTCTGACTGTGTTCCTTTAGTCCTTATAGCATAAATAAAATGAGGCATATTCAGGTAAACTAATTTACTCACAGTCACTAGCCTGTAAATGGGAGATTGACAATTGGAACCTGGCTCTTCCTCCAAGGACTGCTGTGTGCTTCCTACTAAACCTAATGGCCTTTATAGAGAACATTAACTATAGGTTCATTGCCTCAAAAGTAAAGGAATGGAGTCCATTGGATCTCTGATAATGAGATCATTCAAATCAATGAGCGACATTTAAATGAATAGAAATTAGTATTACTTTAGGAAATGGGAGAAATTTGCAACTTGCTCTTACAGCTATGTCTGTTTTAATATTTCATACTATTTGTTAGTGTATACCTGCAAATAGATTTTGATTGCTGAATGACTGTACTTGATCTGCTGTCTGATTCTTCAGTATGTCACTGTTAACATAAATCTTTGCTACATTCAGCAAAAGCGAATGGAGAATTGCTTGTCACTTATTTGCTGGCCCAAATAAGTGCCTGATGTTACATGATGAAACTTGTTTGAGTGGCTGAGAATATATATTAGAAACAATATTAATAGCCTCCTATATATTGAAGTGAAATGACACTGCAGCATCATTTGAGGAAAATCATTCAACATTAGTTTGCATTAATTGATGGAAATATCTCCTCTAAGATAGTTTAAAGGAAAAAAGTATGTGTGGAGATTCTTAGCATTAGAGGACATATGCTACATAATGTTAAAATATAATTTTTGTACACTGTACTGCAGAGAACACTGACATCAGCCCGGGGCTAATTCCAAATGTTACTTTCTAGTGGGACTGATGTATTTAATTATTAAGGTGGTTTTGACATACCCACTGCCAGAATCAAATAGCCTGGTGATTATGGATACAACTTCTGTTTAATTGTCCAGGTTCCTATACAAATGCTACTTAAAAAGCAAAAAACAGGTCATTAAGGAAAGGAGGCTCAGGTCACCTGATAAAAAGCGTCAGTTTACGCTAGACGCCCTATTTATCTAAATTAATCCTCTTCTCAAAACAGCCCCACAAAAATGGGGTTATTGTTCTTATTTCATAACTGAAGAATGTGGTGATACTTCAATGGTCTTGATTTTCTTTTTCTTTTTGTTGTTTTTATCTGTGGCCTTGCCCTAACTTGTCCAAAAGAGGCCCGAAACGGGAAATCCGAAGAGCAAAATGGATACTAAACCTATTGATATTTAACAGCAGAATGTTTTAAAGACCATTTAGAAATCGTATAATTGCATTTCCTCATTTTAGAGGTGAAAACTAAGAGCCTGGAGAGGCTGAGATCCAGTGTCACCCAGCTGGTGAATAGTTTAGTAGAGGTTGGAGCACATCTCAGACTCATAGTGTAGTGTTCTTTTTCACCTTAGTGTCCATTCCTTTGTGAGTCCTATTTTTGTATGCAAACTGGAGTGCAAGTAACACAGTTCTTTAAGCTGTGGAAGTGACAAAAACAAAAATCTCCTTCCTGTCTCTTTTCTTCTTTTTTAGCAAATTTTCTTTTGCCTTCTCAAAAGCAAAAAGTGTTGTATAAAGGCTTGCATTGGAGTATAGAGTAGCTGAGAAAACACCCTGAGCTGGCACTCTGGACCTTTCTCTCAAGTGTCCCTCTGAATGGAGAGGTGTGGAGTGCTGGGAGGGAGAGATGAGAGGGAAATTGACATCACACTAAGCACTCAAGAGAGTTTTACTTCAAAAGCTCCCGTTCATGTTGTAATTTTCAATAATTAATATGGGTTTATTACTAATTTAGAAGAAGCAATCAACCATCTCATTTAAGGAATTTCTTGTTTTAACATTGCAACTGCTCTATTTTATTTGAATTGTGTCTGAATGTACAATTTTATTCTTAGATACTATTAAAAATGTTTCTTTTCATGTAAGAAACAGATTTATATTAAACCATATTCTGTATTATGACAGAATTCTGACTAGAGCATTGAGTTTCTTAGTTATGTGTCATTTCCACTTGGCAACAGTATTTCACATTAGGTTTTGCCAAGGTCAACTAATATAATAATAGTCTGAAGATAAGGGAAATGCGCTTACTTCAAACACAACTCACTGTGTTAACCACTGACCTTGACTAAAGAAAGAGTTCATGCAGCTTCTTTCAAAGACAGAGCTCAGTTAGTAAACCAATGTGAAAAATGTAAATCTTTTTGTTGGCAGTTTTGAGAGTTTAATTTTTCATTGAAGTTTAAGCAATTCACTTGCTCTGACACCTTCTTGCTTCTATAAATTGGTCCATTACAATTGTTGCAAAGGTCTCTTTTTTTGAATCCAATTATTGTCAAAACACATTAACTTCAAGTTTCAAAGAGAATAAGACTGTCATCCTTGCTTAATATTACCTTATTTTTCTGATTAAGCAGTACTTTATCCTTTCTATAAATGGAAAATTCTACTGACTCATCATTAATAGAACAGGTTCTAGGAGTTATTTTTCTAGTAATACTGATAGATGCTATGGTCTGAATGTTTGCATCTCCCCCAAATTTACATGTTGTCATCCTATGCCCAGTGTGATGGTATTAGGAGGTGAAGCCTTTGGGAGGTGATTAGATCATGAGTGCAGAGCCCTGATGATTGGGATTGATGCCCTTATAACAGAGGCCCTGGAGAGCTAGCTCGCACCTTCCATCATGCGAGGACAGAGGGAGAATTGGCAGTCTGCCAACTGGAAGAGGGCCTTTATCAGAACCTGACCATGCTGGTACCCTGATCATGGACTTCCAGCCTCCAGACCCGTGAGAAATAAAACTCTGTTGTTTATAAGCTACCCAGTCTGTGGTATTTTGTTACAGCAGTCTGCAGGGACTAAGACAATAGGTTTATAACGATCCCTCCTATCTCTCTCATTTAACCTGCCATCATTGACAAGGTTTATGCATTTGCTGGGGAACTGGGCAGGGGTGCAGATGAGCCCATGGCTGAGGATCAGAGATTTTCCTTCATGTGATTCTGTCTGGTTCACAGAAGATTTGTAGTGGCGACCTTGACCTCCATGGCAAAATGCAACATTGTGTGTACTGACCCCAACTAGCACTTTACTTACGATATTCGAAAGGTAGAACGTATGACTGCCTTTTTGGTCTAAGGTATCCTCGAACATACATGATGATGATGGCTTCTTCTTGTGGTTGTATTGAAACTAGTCTCCTGACAAATTTGTAGCTACATTGCTGTGCATAAACTGGGCACTGAAATGATGTATGATGAGTATATGTTCAGAAGGTCTGAAACAGCCTCTGATACCCTGCAGCCTCTGATATCCTAGCTATCTGTCAATGTAAAGGAAGCCAAGTGTTAACAGTCCTTGTTGTCTTATGTGTGAAGGAGTGCAATGAAATGGGATTTGAAGCCAAGCAAACCTAGCTTTAACTGCTGACTCCCCTAATCATGTTAATTATGTAGCCTCTCTTTGAGTTTCAGTTTCTAAATCTGGAAACTAGAGATTGTACATATCTCATAGACTAATTTTAAGGATTAAATGATACAGCAGTGTTTGGAAATGTTCATTTTTATTAGGGGCAGTCCATAAAAGTTTTCTTGTCTTACCTAGTTTTCAAGTATGTAAAATAAAATCAGAAGCACCTCTGAGAGTGGCTGAATTTACCTCTCTCTGTCTTCTGGGTTAAGTCACCCTACAGGAGTGCAGTCTATCTGATTCGTTTTTTTTTTTTTTTCCAAAGATTGGCACCTGGGCTAACAGCTGTTGCCAATCTTTTTTTTTTTTTTCCCTTCTTTTATCTTCCCAAATCCCCCTGTACACAGTTGCATATCTTAGTTGCAGGTCCTTCTAGTTGTAGGATGTGGGATGCCGCCTCAACGTGGCCTGACGAGCGGTGCCATGTCCGCGCCCAGGATCCGAACCCTGGGCCGCCGCAGTGGAGCTCGTGAACTTAACCACTCGGCCACGGAGCCGGCCCCCTATCTGATTCTTAAAACTCTTCAGAGAAGGAAACTCTACAGCCTTTTTGGCAGACAACTCTAGAACCTAACAGCACTCCTAGTTTGGGAACTCTTTCTCATATCTAACCTAAATCTTTGCTGCTGCTGCTGCAATTTAAGCTCATTTTTCCCTGTACTCTCCTGGATGGAAATAGAGAATAGGTCACTTTTATGTTTATTATGCTCATAGGAGACTTTGATACATAAATTTAAGTAATGACTGAATTTTCTCTTCTTATTAACCTAAAACCTTTGCCGGTGAGGAGAGTTCAGGACCTCCGGTATCCCTCTTAATTTTGATGTATGTGTTTATTTTCTTGATCTGTATTGTCCTTGGTAATCAGTGAGAAGCACTTTGTATCAGAAACTGGGAAGGGAATGTGGTGGGTGAGCTCTGTTGTTGGAATTTAAGCCAATATCCGTGAGAGACATCTTGGAGGAGCTAGGAATGATGCACATTTGAAGATTAAATGTAATTCACTTTTTAGGTTTCTTTAGTTTAAAAAAGTGACCTTTGTTTATAATTTGCCTGTTTAGTTTTAAATTCATTGGCTTTCTAATGCTCTCGTTTGAACTCTTTTACCTGAAATGTAAATCACTTATTTCCTGGGTATGGAAGACTGTTATGGAAGATATTAAACTCTTGGAAAATTATGTTCAATTCTTTAGTTCTGACTGTCTTTTTGCTTTCAAAATGATGGCTTTCCTTATGGTGCCATATTCCGTATAAACTAGTGTGACTGTAGAATCTGTCATATAATTTATTTCTTCTCACCGTAGGTTCATATGTATAGATTAAGTGTTTGCTCTGCAGCTGTGTCTACGTGGTTTGGCTTCTTCAAATGGCATTCACACCTATTTTTTGTGAGTGTCTTCTTGTGATACTAAACCTAATTAAGTGAAAACTTTGGTTCAGTTGAATTACCTGTTTAGCTGTGCTTAGGATTTTCCTGGTGAGGCTTTGGCTTGATTTTGTTTTTAAATTTAATGCTCGCTTCACAGCATTGTGCAAAATCTCCAGTGTTTACGTCTATGTGGATAAGCACATATGTAAACATTCACACAGAGACACTCCTCCGTTTCAGACCAGAATATAGTTGTTAGCATGTTCTAGTTCTGTACAGATTTTTCTCAAGAAATTTAGATAATATTTTTGGTAGCTTAGGTAGTTTCCTAGACTAGTAAAAGCTTAATTCATAACTGAACATGCCCATAAGTGTTGCTAATACCACTATCCATGGCACTGCCGTGCAGACTGATTCAGCCATTGAATGATGAGAAAATGATTCTATGTCCCATTATTAACTATAATCAGCTGTCACTTTATATTGATATCATCTTAGTGAACTTTTTTTCGTTTGTTAAATCTCCTAAGAGATACCAGGATTCAGATTTTATGAAAGTATTATTTGTCTATATTCATTAATTAAGCATGTATTTATGGTATACAGTAGGTGCTGTGAAGAGTCAATGAAAGATTCATTATGAATCCTACTCTAAAGGAGCCTGTGATGTAATAGAAAGATAACAAGTATAAAATATCTATTATATATATTAGGGGCACTCAGTTCCACATAGAGCTGTGGAAACTCCGTTAACAGAAAGAACTACTGTACTGTTTGGACAACTGGGCTACTCAGGACACGAAAGATGACGAGGATTTGGGCACAAGGAATTGGGATAGTGTGGGGAGATATTCTAGGCAGAGAGCAAACTCTAAGCCAAAACTTATATGCAGAAAGACTCAGAGTTTTTGTGGAAACTGTGGGAACTATTCATTTTGATTGCAACTTGGGTAAATAAGGATGAAGCCTGACAGTGGAGGCCTTGAATGCCGAGCTAAGGAGAAAATTAGTTACGTTTGTAGATCCTTTGTTTGGCATGTTAGAGGTATTGAATGGATGCCTATATTCATTCTTTCTGTCTCCTCCCACCCGGTCCCTATCCCTCTCTCTTGCCATCTTTAGTTGTTTGCTCCTCAAAGATTTAATCCTTGGTTTTCATATATTCAGTACCTATTATTATAGATGCTGAAACAGATGGTGATGAATGAGTGTTGATGGACTTTACCGTGTAGGTAGTGGTGAGGTAGAGCATATTTTAGGGTAGGACTTGGGAGGCTGAAATTTGGGAAAATGTACCTGGCATTATTGGGGAAGAAGAAACATTGGAAAGAGCTGATATTGGAGTTAGGCCGTCTCAGCTTGTTTCCCTAATAGATGCCATTGATTTCTACATCTGGCAGGTTATGCTAATCACTTGGAAACTTTTCACTCTGATTGATTTCTAGGCCTTACTCTTTGGAGATTATGATTTGTAAGTGTGAGGTGGTGCCAAGGATCTGGATCTTGATGGTGATATTCTGCCAGGTCTGGGAACCACTAATGTAAGTGAGATATAACAAGGGCCTGGCCTTAGTTCCCTGTGGACACTGAGGACCGGGGATGCACTCAGGAAATGCTACAGAGATATAGTTGAGTAAACTGGGGAACAAATTCCTTCCTAATAGTAGGGAAGAATCGAAGCTGACTTCAGGTCTTCAAACCTGGGGCTGAGAGGGTGGTGATGTCATCACTGAAGTAGTGGTGTTTAATGATGGTTGACAGAGATGATTAATTGTGCGTTGGATAGACTGAGCTAGTGGCTGCAAGCAGGAGGACATCCAGTATCTCAGTCCAGCAGAGAATTCCAAGCTTCCTTGGAAGAGAGGACAGGACAGAACTGGGGATAGAGTTTAAAGCTGATTATTGTAAAAGAGAATATAATAGTGATGAAAAAATAAATAACTCTAATCATTATAAAAACTATCATTTATGTGGCAAGCCACTGGTAAGAAATTTACATACAATATCTCATATCATTCTTTTAAAAACCCTTACAGATCCCCAATTTACAGAAAAAAAAATAGGTGTCTGAGAAGTTAGTTTAGTGATGAAACAACTAATGAATGTGTGGTCTGTTTGTTTTGATGACTCTAGCACCTGGCTCACTACTCCAAGAAAACTTTTGTGCCTTAGGGACAAAATAGTGGATAAAGATCCAGTACAGACTTTTTTTACTTAGTTGAAAGAGAAAATGACAATTTGAAGAAAGTGGTGTTGTTGTTTTTTTTTAATAGCATCAAATGTTTCAAGAAGTAGGTTTGTATCAGAACTTGGGGAAATCTACTGGCTTCGGCAATTTGGAGGTCATTAGCAACCTTTGAGGTTAGAAATGGAAATGGATGAAGATAAATTACAAGATATTAGAAGTTTGTCTTCAGAGACCGTGAGGTTGAATGTAGCAGCTCTATCAGAAGGTTGGTAGTTAGGGAAAAAAGTAGTAGAGGGGCCTGTGAATGTTCAGGGTGAAAATGTCCACATACTTTAAAATAGAGAAATAGACTTGGAAGAATCTGGTTATTTTATAACAGTAAAAGTGTCCTTAAAATTGGCTTTAATTCAAGTTGCTGGCTTCTAAGGGTAGGAAAAACAATTGGAGAATGTGGCAAGTGTGGATGGTTGGATGGATAATGCTGTGACTTTGTTTTATGCTCTTGCTATTAGGAAGAGTATATTAGGAAGAAAAAGTGGTTGGCTATTGGAAAGGCAAAGGAAGGCAGATCTCTTAAGCCCCTCAATTCCAGAGAATAGAATGTGAATATGGTAGAAAAACAATAGTGAATACAAAGTGATCTAAAGAGTCATGGACAGAAGCTGAGTTGTGACTATATCCTCAAAGTGTCTTAACTAGAAGGAAATGCTCACAGTGAGCTATTTACTCAGCCTCAGGGCTGGATATTCATAGAGAAGCATCCCAGATTTCACCTCCTTGTATCTTATTCCAAATTTTATAATTTTAATACTACTTTTTAATTTTTTTATTGAAATATAATTAACAGACCATCAAATTCACTCTTTTAAAATGTACAATACAGTAGTTTTTATAATATTTGTAAAGTTGTGGAATCATCACCACTATCTAATTCCAGAACAACTTCCTAACCGCAAAGGAGACTCCATACTCCTTAACAACCACTCTCCATTCCCCCTTCCCCCCAGCCCCACCATCTACATAGTGTTTCTACAGATTTGTCTATTCTAGACATTTTATGTAAATGGAATCATACAGTATGTGACCTTTTGTGTCTGATTTCTTTTCCTTACCATACTGGTTTCAAGGCTCATCCATTTGTAACATTTATCAGCACTTCATTTCTTTTTGTGGCTGATTAATATTCCATTATATGGCTATGCCATGCTTTATCCATTTTTCAGTTGATGAACATTTTGTTTCTACCTTTTGGTTATTATGAATAATGCTGCTATGAACATTAGTGTTTAGGTCTTTTGTGAATATATGTTTTCATTTCTCTTGGGTGTATACCTAGGAGTGGAATTTTGGTCATATGGTAATTCTATGTTTAACTTTTTGAACAACTTCCAAATGATTTTCTAAAGCATACACCAGTTTACATTCCCTCCACCAGTTTATGAAGGTTCCAATTTCTCCACATCCCTGCATACACCTATTTTCCATCTTTGTGCCTATAGTCATGTTAGTGGGTGTAAAAAGGTATCTCATTGTGGTTTTTATTTGCATTGCCCTACTGACTAAGGATACTGGGCATCTTTTCATGTACATATTAACTATTGTATGTTTTCTTTGATAAATGCCTATTTAAATCCTTTACCCATTTTTAATTGAGCTATTTGTATTTTTGTTATTGATGTGTAATAGATCTTTATAAATTCTCAGTGGTAACCCTTATGAGATATATGATTTGCAAATTTTTCCTTCTATTCTGTGAATTGTCTCTTCACTTTTGATCATGTCCTTTGAAGGACAAAAGTTTTTAATTTTTGTGTGTGTGTGTGAGGAAGATTGGCCCTGAGCTAACATATGTTGCCAATCCTCCTCTTTTTGCTTGAGGAAGATTGTCCCTGAGCTAACATCTGTGCCAATATTCCTCTATTATTTTTATATGTGAGATGCCACGACAGCATGGCTTGATGAGTGGTATGCAGGTCCATGCCGGGGATCCAAACCCACAAACCCTGGGCTGCCAAAGCGGAGCATACAAACTTAACCATTACGCCACTGAGCTGGCCCAAAAAGTTTTTAATTCTGATGAAGTCAGATTTATCTGTTTTTTCTTTGGTTGCTTGCCCTTTTTGTGTTATATCTAAGAAACAGTTGCCTAACCCAAATCACAAAGATTTATACCTATGTTTACTTCCAAGAGTTCCATAGTTTTAATTTTTCTGTGTAGGTCTTTGATCCATTTTTAGTTAATTTTTGTATGTGGTATGAGATAGGGATCCAACTGCATTCTTTTGCATGTGGATATCAGTTGTTTCAGTACCATTTGTCTTCAAAAGTGAGTTGACCATAAATTTAAGGGTTATTGCTGGGCTCTCCATTCTATTTCACTAATCTACGTATCTATCCTTGTGCCAGTACCACACTGTTTTGATTACAGTAGCTTTACAGTGAGTTTTCAAATAATGTTACCTTTTAATATTAACTACCCTAACATTTATGATTGCCAATTTAAAGTTTGTGTTTTTGAATAATATAATTAGGTAGAATCATTTGTTAGTTTATGTTCTTAGTCATCCAGCCTGAAAAGTTGATTTTTTAGTCTCCATGGCTGAAAACGTGATAGGGCTTTGCCCCCACTAATTCCTCTGCATGGAGATAGAGGAAAAGTGCCTAGATGGAGACTACCAGTCTGAACAGAAATTGATTGGTATGGTCATAGAGATTCTAGAAAAAGTTAAACAGCCAGCATTTCAGGTCTACAATTTCAATATGATTTGTTACTAATTGCATTATAAAAGTTACTTTAACTTTAACATTTAAGGGTTTCCTTTTGGAAAAACATGGATAGAATGAAAACAAAAGCTTTGGATATCTATATATCTCTCTATATATCTCCAAATTATATATAATAAAAAATATATATATATATATATATTTAGCCACACTCTTTCAGTTATGCATATGTGAAACTTGCTGTTGAGCAGCATGATATCACTTCCCTTTTTATTAGTTTGAAAGACTACATTTAGCTAAATTGGAGTTAAGTGTTAAAAAAGCTGGAATCCTTGTTTGATGCTAAAATTGTATTGCGTCTGTGTGTGTGACAGAGAGAGAGGATGAGAATACTAATGAACTTATTTTCTAAAGCATTGCTTTTTTATAAGATATGAATGTGAGTAACAAAAATATGCAAACAACATATGCACTCACGTACCAAGAATGTGTTTCTTCATGATATAGTACATTGAGTGTGATAGGTGAGGTGAAAATCCAGCTGACACGATCAGGTATGTGATTCGTCATGTTATACAGACGTCGTTTTGTTATGCATCTGGAGAAAAATCTCACAGTAGGGATTTGTTTAGTCTTTCCTTTTCTCAATGTTTTTTTCTCTTCTAAGTGTGTATCACACATTTATCCATACACATACTTGTGTGAAAAATATATTCATTATTCTTGTGTAATTTATGATGAGATTCAGAGTTATTTGGCCTGGATAGACACCCACCAAGCTCTAGGTAATAACATGCCGCTTGTCTCCTTGGGGCAAAAATTGATTTTTTAAAACAAAAGTTGTATTGTACATGTAACTGTCAAGACCATACACTACAGTTAATTGGTTCTGTTTCAAATTTATTGTGTAGGGAAAGGTGTAGTTACACTGCTCAGATTACATCACTTTCTCTCAGCATCCCTTCTGGTCTCTGATGGGTTCTGGTCTATAAATCCAGGAGTAAGTGGTGGGACAGGGTTCATATTTGGTCAAAACAACCTTATTTTACTCTATGAGGAAAATAGGCATGTAAAATTTGGCACTAATTATGCAAATGTTATTTCCACATATAATTTATGAGGTTATTTTTGAAAATCCTGTGCAAAATGCGGAAAGCCTTTGAATCACATATTGTTTTTTACACCAACTTATAATTATGCTACCTGGAACTCTCCAAGTACACTGGTGCAACATGTACTTAGGTTTCATTAATTTGGAAACAGCATGATTTGCTAAATTATACATTGGTAATTCGAAGTCATTATATCAGATGCAATCAGACGCTAGATTGAATGGTATGTTTCTGCCCCCACATTACAGTGTTTGTTGACATAGGGCATGATCAGTGCTCTTTTCCATCATCAAAGTGGAGGCCATCTGCAGGAGGCATTCCTGGAGCCCAGTCTGACCAGAGTACACCTGTGGGGATGCTGCTGGATGCCTTCCTTTCCCGCCACTGCAGTTTGGCTCTGCCACATGTAGATTCATGTATAACATCACCTACTTTCACGATCCCCAAAATAGGAATGCAGCTACCCTTGTTATAGGGAGGTGATAAAAAACGCATGCTGAGCCAGTGTTGTAAAAAATATCCTATTAAATGTCTTTTATTGTTTTTGTTGTGCAATTTTAAAGCTGCAGCTGTTTTTTAAGAAGTAAAATGCCAATGAGAAACTCAGGTCCTGACTCTGTGCTACTTAATATTCCATTATATAACGTATGTATTAGTGGAAGACAGTCTCTAAAAGGTGATCTAACATTAGTCACTGCTCACGGACACATTTTGATAGAGGTTCCTTAGGAGACAGACAGAATATTTTAAGCTGGGAGAGGAGAAGATGATTGAATTTGCTTTTTAAATGGAGGCGCTTACACATTCTTAGCTTATTTTAGCCATCCTCCTCTGTGGACCGTGCATATTTGCATTGATTTTTGTGGGACAAAAGTGAAACTGATTCACAACTCACCACAGTAGTCTAGTTTCCAACACCTTTCTATTGCACATTAAAGTTTTTTAAAACGGTGAGCACACACATTTTTTTCTCAAGTGTTCCTAAATTTGGCATAATATGTGGGGCGAAGAGTAGAAAGAACACCCTGTCGTGCTTCTCCGTTCTGTAGAACGGATCAAATTGTTTTTTTCTCTTTTGCTCTGGAGTTCAGGCATCATGCTGGTGATATTAACAGCCAGTAGGTTTTAGACCCTTCCATCTCTTCAAGTATGTATTTCAGTTGATCTATTTTAATTAAGCACTATTTTATGTACTTGTTTTTGTTTATTTTCTGCCTTTCCGACTAAAATTGTGAACTCCATAAGGGCAAGGACTTATAGTAATCATAAAGGACCTGGCAGACCATACTAAAATGTGAACCTTTATCTTGTGGGTGGTGGGGGAGAGCAAGGATTTAAGTGGGGGAATGACCCAATCAGATTCACCTTTTAGTTTAAATGTAGCTAGAGTTGGGAGGAGGATCTTGGTGGTCTTGTGGTGGGGGCATATCTAGAGGCAGGGAGAGGACTTATAAAGCTGATATAATGAGAGATGATGATGGCCTGATTTAAGATATTGGTGGTAGGTTGGAAAGTCATGGAAGAATTTAAGTAATATTAAGGAGATAGAGTCCATGGATTTTGGGGCTTGACTGATAGAAGTGGTGAGTGAAAGGAGTCAAGAATCATTCTCAGGTTTCTTTATATGTAGCTGGTGGAGTCATGCATGAGGAGAAGCAAATATTTTTTATAAACACAATTACTTCAATCAGGGGTTTATTTCAGGTGACGTGTCTGAAGGCTGTCAAGCAGAAATATCCAATAGATTGTTAGAAATATGAACCTAGAATTCAGGGGAGAGATCTGTGCTGGGGATAATAGAGTTTAAGTTTATTAAAGCATAAATAACTATTGAAGCCATAGTTAAGGAGGTTTTCCAGGAAAAATATAAACAGAAGAATAGATGACTTAGGGTAGAGCCTTGAGGATTGTTGACATTTATGGAGTAAGCAGATGAAATGAAACCCAAGAAACAAAATGAGGAGAGCCAGAGGGAGGCAGAGAACCGGATGAGTGGGGTGCCAGGAGAAGAACATTTCAGGAAGTTTGTGGCCAACAGCTTAAGCTGATGCAGAGGAAGCAAGGAGGAGGAGAAATCTATTAGACAGTTATTGAAACAGCATTTATCAGGGGTCTCTTGCCTGAGTTGATCTTCAAACAGTCACAGTTAATGCTAGTCACTAGTTTTCCAAGTATTCCATGAGAAAACATCTCCACAGTTAATTCCTGATAACCTAATACAGGTTGTGCCTTCTGAGCATTCACACTTTATAAAATTTGCAGCTGCAAAGAAAGACCTTTCCCATGTTTCAGGAAAAAAAAAAGATAAATGAAGGACTGTGTTTTCTTTATTCAGGTCCAAATACATAATTCACAGGAAAACGTATTCTTTCCTATGAAGAATAATTTCATTAAGAGAAAAATGGAAATTTTCATATTACCAACCAAAGTGGTCTCCACTTTGGTTTTCAGGGAAGCCACGTCTGCTGCATATTGAAATTGTATCTTGATATGCAGAGACCCAAATTATGAAATGCTGACACACTTAAATGATTTCCTTCATTTTACTTTCTTGATGTTGGCTGTGTACATAAACAGGCAGACAGTCATATGAAATAGTTATGATTATTTGAATGAAAGAAAATATAATATTTTGCATAAAATGAGAAAATGTAACTGGAAAAATGGTAGGAAAAATGGAAATCCATTTCTAGTATTATTTTCTTCTCTTTAGTTTGATACTCGGTGTACAATTCAAACCTATCCATTGTGATGAAATGAAATACGTTTAAGTTACATTGGGTTTGGAAATTGAACCCTGCTTTAACTTCTTGCTGTTAGAATTCCTTCTGTACTTAAAGTTCTTATGAAAATGATAAGTTAAAAACACAAAGGGCATAGTTTTTGATTTGCTCTACTCAATGAAACTCATGATAAAATGTCAAACACTCAAAATTGACAAGAATTTAAATGAAAAGAAGATACTAGACCCAACAAATACGCATTTGGATAAACATATAGAAAAGGCATAACAAATTCAATAAAGAAGGTACCTTTCAAACTGCAATTGAGGAGGAAAATTATTCTTTTTGTAGATGAGCAAACTAAGCTGGAAATTTATTTGACTTAAATACCTTGACAGGTAACTCAGATAGCTTTGAGATTGCATAAAGCCAGTTTCATGAAGTCCCGCTGTTTTTTTTTTCTTTTTAAGTTGTTTATCATTTGTAACCTATTTTCTTTGCCAAATAGATTGTGTCTCTCTTTTCTCTAAAAGAGGAATTTCCCTGTATTTTCTTATAAACCTTAATATGGCACTTCTAAGTATTTTACAACGTATGTAATCTGCTTCCACACTAAGTGGATGTATGGTTGAGTGTGACTGAAGCAAGCTAGTCTCCTTGACTTTACCGAAGAGGCCTTTCAATTTCACCTTTTATGCCATTGCTCAGGCAGGAAGGTCTCTCTGCCTCGACTTCCTTCCCCTTATTTCTGCCGGCTCTGAAAGGTAAGGAACAACTCAAATGTTGTTGCCCCTGTGTGGCCTTCACCTTTCATCTCAGTCAGAATGAGGTAAGTTTTCCTCTTTATTCTGGCTTCATCGTTTCCCCTTCCCAGTCAAGCAGAGGCAGAGATGTTGGATGAATTCTTTGGAATTGCAGCCTGAGGCTGAGTGGTCATTGCTTTTGGGAAGGCCACAGAAGGTGGAGCCAAGGGCTGTGTTCTCCAATACAGCATCCTGGGAAGAAGCCCAAATCATGCAATGACTCATCAGCCCTGAATGGTTAGGCTTTGAGGGACAGTGCAAACTGGAGGCTCCAATCGGAATAGAACAAATGGTTTGAAACTGAGGAGAGAGATGGCATCTGAAAAAAAATCACTGAGGCAGAGAAGACTGGACATTCTTAGAAGATGCCTGTGGACATGGTGGGGCAGAAGGTAGGCATTAAAGACCTTGACCTGAGAGAGGACACCAGATCTTCCTTTTTTCAGACATCACAAAGCACTTACTATAATATTCCATTTACATATGGTAGGTTGGTAAATTCTTATCTCATCTGATAAATTGTAAATGTCTTCATAGTCATGTTTTTGTTTTAGTCTTCTTTGTATCTATTCCTCCCTTAGTATCATGTCTGGCACATCCTAAGTGCTAAATAAATATTTATTTCATTTATTAAGTAAATATTGAACCCATTTGTATGTAAGTATGGTATATCGACATTTCTAATATTATACTAAAAAATGCATTTATTTAGTCATTCATATATTTAAAAAAATAACTACTTATATGTGTCTTGGGAATTCTATGGCAAAATTATTGCTTAGTTCACATCTAGAGAAGAAAGCAAACAATAAATGTTAGTATTAGGTGTAACAGTTGTGTTAGGTGTAGTGAGAGGTTGATGCACAGTGCATTATGGGAGCCCTTATGGGAGTAGCTATAGTCTCAGGAAGAGGTTAAGGAGACCATTTTAGCTGAGTGGAAGAATGCGCAGGGGTCTGCCAGGAGTGTCCTGGGGATTGAGAAAAGCTAGGCGAGAACAAATCTAGATAGGAGTCAGATCATAAAAGCATGCCATACCTAAGAATTTGAATTTTATTCTTTGCCTTGAGAAGCACTGAAGGATTTAGGGAGTCCAAGTGCATTTCTTTTGTTTTTCACTGCTTTATCCTCTGCCTAATTTTTAATGTGCCATCTCACATATGTGCTTCTAGGAATCTATTAGGTTTTACATTAAACCATCCAGGAATTAATGGAGGCCTTGATACCACTGCCACAAATATAATTACCAAAGTCACTTAATGGTTGCGTCTGCACTGGATACACTATTTCCCTATTTAATAACTCCTTTAGCAAATTTAAATTCAGTATCAGTTAGGCTTAAACAACATATGTAGGCTGAGACTGGTTTTTTTTAACCTATTAAGATAAAAATAAAACATTATAATTACTTCTCATGCCAAAGCTCTTTCGGAATTGAATGTATTCATATTTATTGTGGGGCTACCTGGGCTATAAATTCTAAAAACACAGTTTATTGCTTTCTAAATTAAAACAGCAGAACTAAAATGTGACTGTGTTTTATAATGACTGGTTAAATTGCAATAATGTCCTCTTGAACACAGTAAATTGAAATCGTTATGTGCAGTCCTCATGTGATAAAGCATTGTCTTATAATGCTTAGAGAATTTATTCTATATCTTGACTCCTAAATGTGTTAAACTGGGACTTTCATGTGATAGATAAATTTATATGGACATCCATCAATGATATTGCTATTTAAGATTAAGGGCAGAACTTCATGGTTTTCGCAGTTATCATTTGCTCCTGAAATCTAAAGAAAGTTAGATTTACTTGAATGTTCATTGGTATTCTGCAGATTTTATTCTTCAGAAATTTTTAATGAGCTAGAATTATATAAGAAACCTCGATATTTTTGTTTTAAATTACTGCAGATGCATGTCTAAATAGCCCAGACCAGATAGTTGACTATCCTAATCGATTATTTCTTGAAAGGTCTTCAGGAACATAACTATCACTCTCTTCAGTGGATCAATTCAGTATTTTATTCTCTAGCGGTCAGTGTTCCTTCTGAGGAGATAACTAGTATGTCTTAAGTATTGCTTGTGTAAGGACTCAATATCACAATCCTAGTATCCAGGTACCCAGAAATAATTTTTCCTTCACACACTTCTGGGACATATGATGAGCTACTCTTGTTGGAGACTTTGTAAACATGAAAAAGAATTCCTTACAAATAATTGCTGTTTAAAAATTGTATCATCCAATTTGGATAACAGAATTAAGGACCTGGGTGAAATTTACTGATGGTAACCTCTTGGCTTAGAAGAGTATGACAGTACTTGTCGATCACACTGGGGAGACTCGAGGCTAGATGTAGGATTCAAACCACTTTTATAAATAGAAAAAGAGATGAGAAATTTTCACAGTAAATTTCGTTGGGAGCATGTTCAGGGAAGTACACTTCAGAATGATAATTAGCTATAAATTTATAAAATGAGAATGACTCACTATATAGTTAATAAGTGAAAAAAGATCTAGAGATAATAGTGGACTAAAATTGAATATTAATTAGTCAACTCTTTTCTTTTGCATAAAATGTGTAGATTAAGTGCTATTCAGAATTGTATAGAAAATGAAACAACATAATGCTGCCCTCAGGAGACCAATGAACTAATGAAAAAATAAGTAAAAATAAAAGATCCAAACTTCCAAGTATGTGTGTTCTTATTCATACTCAGAGGTAATTTTCCTGCTGTTGAGTGTCTGTGTGACTAGGTTGAAAGGACCAAATATTAAATGATTTTGCACTATTTTATATTGGCACTGATAATAACCCTGTTTGCTTTCTTCTGAGCTATCTCCTTGATGTATAGCCTGGGAAAATGTGGATCATTAAATCATTAGAAGCACTTGACTTGAAAGGATTATGCACCTTAATATGCTACTTGATTTTTTTTTTTTTGGCTTAAATTATTTCAACATTTTAAGAGGAATTGGGCCTGCTTTTTATTTCTTCTTTGGAATAGTCAATAATGCATCTCTCACCTTGGAAATTATATCCATCATTCTTCTAGTCACCCAAGTTTAAACTTTTGGTTTGTGCTTGGCTCCCTCTACCCCCTCACTGTTATCAACATATTCAGTCAGTTCCATAGAATTTTAATTTCAGAACTGCAAAGAAACCTTAGAGGTCGTATGGTTCAGTTATCATCTGAGATATCAATCCCCTTTACAGGATCTCTGATAAATATCCAGACTGTGTTTCCAATACTTGGAATGACAAGTCACTTGCTAAATCCTTTCAAATCTTCCTTCCTGATATTTTTATCTGTCCCTTTTTTCTCGTCCTTTCAGCTTTTAACCTGGTTTTGATCACTATCATGCCTGGATGTCTGCAAATAGCCTCCTAACTGATCTTTCTCCTCCAATTTTTCTTTCCTAGAATATCTTTACACCACTGTCAGAATAAAATTCCTAAAACACTTTGATCATATTGCTACCTGACTCAGAAACCTGCAGTAATTCCCTGTAGCCTGTGGGATAAAATCGGAACTCGTTAACTTGAAATAATCTGGCCCCGGCATATATTTCTGGGTTTAACTTCAGTTTTTCCAGCTTCCCTGGCCGACCCTTTGAGCTTAGTTGGTCTACTCACTTGTATTAAAATTATACTGTTCTTTCTTGTTCCAGTGCTGTTGCTGATGCTATTTCCCTTACCTCTTCCTCTTTCACGCCTACTCTCTTATTTCAGTAGCTACTACCCATATTTTATGACCAAAGTCGGCCCTTCTCTTTGGTAACTCACTCCAGACCACTGGTAGTACACTGATGTTTCCTTTTCTGAACTCCTAGGGTGCCCATTTTCAGCTTCATTCATTTGGTGCTTAATCATGAGCTAACTAGTGACAGTTCTCATATTGTTATGTTGAACTGTAATCTGTCTTTTGCATTGATGTTTAATTTTTCACATTTTTAAGCTTGGCTTTCTTCCAGATTTATTTTATGAGATGACATGGTGCAGAGCAGATGATTTTCAAACTATTCCCTCAAATCTTAGGGATTCCTGAAAATATGACTGGGGGAGGGGGAGCGAGTACACTGGGACTTGGGGTAGCCAACAGCTTCAACCTGCACATCTCTGCTTTGATCTGTTTTTTATACTGAGCTTATCGTTTGATTACTTTTGAGAAAGCATTGAGACTAAAGATATTTGAAAACTGTGGATGTGGAAGCGAGGATCCTAGACTTGGAATAGACACTGGCTTTTGTGTCTAGTTTTACTCCTTCCTGCCCTGGCTTTAGTTTCCTCATTTTGAAAATTATAAGATCTATATGTTACTTCATAGCCCTTCAACTGTAAAAGTCTCTGACACTAAGAAAATTAGCTTTATTAAAGTAGATGTTTAATTTTTTAAATTTAAAGAAGTTTTTCTGGAAAACATATGTTGATTTAGAAAGTTCCATTACCAAGTTGCTGGCAGTTTTTAGTGCTGTTGTGGCCAGAATGTTTCACATATGGCACATTAATTACAGGATAATTAAATATGAAAAATGCAAATTATATTTCACTCTTTCCTTTTGATCAGAACATTATATATAGCATTTCTCTGCCTTTTGCTCCTCTATACTTCTTGTAAATGCTTCATTAACATCAACTGGAAATCCTATGTAAACTTTAAAATACTAGGAACATTATCTTCAGAAACCACAAAATTTAAAAGCAAAACAACTGTTGGGTGTGCAAGCCACGTGAAAAACGTGAAGACTAAATCTATGTAGACATATGGAATGCTATTCCTTAGATCCAGCTTTTTTTTGATATCCCTTTCAGAGCAGGAGGCCACAGAAAGATAGGTAACGTGTTTGTTACTGCTATGTGTAAGGCGCACAGGAGATATCTTGCTTGCTTTACTTGTCCTTAACCTCATTCCTACAAGTATTTAAGGATACCAGTAGTTGGCACTACAGAAGTATTCAGTTTGAAAAGTGGAAGAACTTAAAGCCTGAAATATACCTAGTCTGAGGTCTGAGGGAAATTACAACTTGACTCAAATCGAAGCTGTAGTTAAACAGATCAAAACCTGTGCTTCAGCAGATATTGGCAGTGGGTAATTCAGCAGGTGTCAGCCACAAACCAAAATCTGCAGTCGGGGGACTAAGATTTCGAAGAAGTTAAACGTCGAATCAAGATTTTTCTAATTCCTGTTTTAAACATCTGTTTTACAAAATGAAACAAAATGAAAACCATTAAAGGAAAGGTATTAGAATAGCAAGTCTTTTGTGCATCACTGAAACATTAGCTGCTTGAAGTTGTTAGGAAGAATAGTATCTTTCAAATCACGGAAAGCCAGGCAGGTGTTTTCCGTGTTGATAGTACTGTGAAGTGGTGGTATAATGGCTTCTGCCACTGGTCCTGTCCTTTGTAACAGCAACATTCCATCAGGAATTTTTGGATGTCTCTTAAGCAGTGTGGATCCCCTTCAAATTCTAACAAATAATCTTTAATGCTCACCATTTGCACTTTCTCCTCAAGCAAGTCTCTTTTATTTAAGAAGAGAATTATGGAGACCTTGCTGGAAACCTGGTTATTGACAATCATTTAAAAAATGCTCAGGGGGCCTGTAATGCGATAGGTCAGTCAATCTTCCATGTGCGCTTTGTCAAATTCACTTGAGGAAACAAGGAAACATCGATGTTAGATTCTGGAAGGAAGCATTCAAACCAACATTTCCTTTTTGGTGTTTGACCAACTACATCAGATATTTTGAAAGGAATATGTTAAATTTCAAAGTTGTATTTATGAATGCTTTTGGTTGGTCTTCTGGGAAGCAGAAGGCCTTCTTGTGATGAAATGTAATCTGGCTCCCCAAACTTGACTGTTCTCAAGGAATTTTCTTTTTAAAAGATTGGCGCCTGAGCTAACATCTGTTGCCAATCTTCTTCGTTTTTGTCTTCTTCTCCCCAAAGCCCCCCAGTACATAGTTGTATGTTCTAGTCGTAAGTCATTTTGGCTCTGCTATGTGGGACACCACCTCAGCACGGCTTGATGAGCTGTGCTAGGTCCACACCAGGATCCGAACCAGTGAAACCCTGGGCCAACGAAGCGGAGCACGTGAACTTAACCACTCGGTCGTGGGGCTGACCCATCTCAAGGAAATATTTTTACATATTCCCCTAGTTGAAATTATCTGCCTTGGTCATAGGGATTCTGTATGCCTATATCTGCACATAATGCTGTTATAGCAGAAGGATATTGAAAAACAAAAACCTGATGTTTTCACCATTTCCTGGGCCGTGATGGGTGACCAGATGTCAAATACAATCATCTTGTCTCTATTGCATTGGTTTTAGTTACCTCTTGAAGGAATATGTAGCTTCTCTTGAAATCTACCAGCACCTTTATACCTTTGATCACATTGCTGTAGATAGTTGGGCAGAACACCTCATGCATGCTCCTCAGAGTCCTGCCCATGGATGATCCACTTTGGCTTCAAGAAGGTGGACTTGAGGCTCTTGTCCATGTCCAGCAGTAGAATTTTCACAAACTGCTTCAAATAGGTACAACTTTTCCTGGGACAGACGTTTGTCCGTCTCCTTGGACTTCTGCTGCTGCTTTGCCTTGCCTCTCATCACCACACAGCCGAGTAAGTGTACCGACAGTGTGGACAGAGAGACACTAGGTCCTGATACTTTATTTTTTACTCCAAACCATATTAGCTGCCGTATAGAGTCTGCTTGGAGCGTAGTACAAGAGCGTCTGTTTCAGAGTAAAAGATCTGGAATTGAATCCTGTGTCTACAAATGAGGAATCCTGGCCAAATTACTTAATTTTATTGAATCTCAATTCCTCATTTACAAAATAAAGATAACCATAGCTATCTCCCAGGGTTTCTGTGAACACCAGATGAGAACATTAATCTAAAGTGGTTAGCCCACTGCTTAGCACTTAGATATCTGGACTATGTCACCTCCCTTTTCTTCTCTCTAATTACCTGTTTTTAGACTTATTTATGAATGACTTTGGACTTTTTTTTCCTCAATAATGAACCACTTAAAAGATGAAAGTTTGTCACCATTCAGACTCTGAAAACATTCCCGAACAAGATTCACAATCTGTCAGTAGTGGCAATTTCAATGCTATAAATTACCAGTGAAAAGATATTTAGATGTCTAGTCCCATTTGCTTTGTTAAAAAAATATCAAACATTTTACCTGGGGGAAAGGAGAGGAATTTATTACAAAGGGGTAAAGGTGACTTTATGAGGGATGGACATTTTTTCTATTTTTTAAATTTTTCTTGGGGTGGTGGTTCTATCAGTGTATACAGTTTTTAAAACTTAATAAACTAAATATCTGTGCTTTTTATTTATGTTGCTTATACCTCAATTTAGAAAAGAACCCACATTACTTTGTATATTGTTCACAAAGGTTATACTGTCTAACTTTAGTTTGACTCTATGTATGTAAAGAGTCCGGAACAAGAGTCTCATCACTTTGCTAGTCAAGCCTCATATGTTTATGGGTTGTTCATAAGACCAGATATTAGTATATCTCAAATTAAATGTATAGGATGTGCCTGCTTATTAATAGATGACATAATTCATTTTTAGTGTTTGCTTTTCTCTTATGCTTGAACCTACAACTTCTGTGGACATTGAGCTTGTTGTAAAATATGTAGATCAATTATTTATAGAGTTTAAATAAAAAGCTTTATGCTTTTAAGTTTGCTATTAAAATAAATTATAGTATTTCATTCATAAATGAAGAAGATCAGAAATTTCCTTGTTCTCTGAAATGCAGTTACTTTATTGTGTATCATTTAGGAAAGAAATGTCTACTAAAAACTATTAAAGTAGGACTGGCCCCGTGGCCAAGGGGTTAAGTCCGTGCACTCAGCTTAGGAGGCCGAGGGTTTCACTGGTTTGGATCCTGGGCGCAGCCTGGAACCGCTCATCAAGCCATGCTGAGGTGGCGTCCCACAGAGCAGAACTAGAATAGACCCACAACTAGAATATACAACTATGTACTGAGGGCTTTGGGGAGAAGAAGAAAAAGAAAAGATTGGCAACAAATGTTAGCTCAGGCGCAGATCTGTAAAAAACAACTATTAAAGCATAACCGCTGCTTTAACTTAAACTCATTTTACTTAAGTTAGTGAAAATGTGAGTGTACAAGTTTGCAACCATGCTCTTTATGTAGGTTTTCTTGGTTTTTTTCCTTTTAATAAGCTTTTATTTGTTTTTATTTTATTTATTTTTTTAGATAAAAGGGGAACTTTATTGACTAATAGATCCATACCACAGAAATGCAAGATTTGTAGCTGTGGAAATGGGGATTCTTCTTTCCTTGTGATAATAGTTCCTAGTGATTGTCACAACACCTGGCACAGAGAAGACAGGCAATTCATATTTGTGGATTGAATGCACAAATTAAGAAGCCTGGGATTCAGTGTCAAGAATTGGAGTGGAGTATGCACTGGCGGATGAAGTATAAACTTGATTCTCAGTCTCAATCTTGAGGCTAGAAGTAAGATCATGTCCCCAAATTTTAAAGTCTCAGAGGAAACACAAAACTGGGACCAGAAGAGAAGAAAATATCAGCTAAGCCCTGGGTCACGTTTGGGACATACAACTTGGGAGTTGGGGATGGGTGGGAGAAACAAATCTTAAGATGCTCAGGTTGAAAATTAATCCATGAAGTGGCAGGAACAAAGAACAATTTGGAGAGAGAATCACAGCTCTAAAAGCACATCAAAACTACTTACAAAAGTAACTTTTATAAAGTCAAGTGCATGCTACCAAGAGAAGAAATACTTCATGTTTTTAATAGGGGAAAATTTTTAAAAGAATTAGTGTTTATTAAGTGGCATGCTCCAGAGAATTTGCTAAGAAACTTATCAGTCAGCAACAACTCAATCAGATTGGCAATGTTATCATCCCCATTTTATGTGTGAGAAACTGAAATTCAGAGAGGTAAGCAAGATGTCCGAGGTCACATAGCAAGTGGTAGAGCTGAGATGCGAGCCCCAGCTCTTTGACTGCAGAGCCCACACACATAAACTCTACACTAAACTGAATGTGTATAAATATGTTTGAAATAAGAACTAAATTCATTAGAAAAACAAATTTATTTTAAACTTATAGGTTACTTGTATATGTATTTGTATGTTACCTCACACCGCAACAGTAGGGTTTATAAACCTTCATATTCTATTATTGTTTTAAATCAAATTTAGTCTACTTTGTGCTTCTACCCATCTGGCTGGTAAGAAATTCAATCTCAGTGCTTTTGGGGTCTCCTCACCACAGTAGCCCCATGAGATCATACAAAATTCCCAAGCTTCTGTTGTGAGGGAAAGCCAGGAAAATTGCCCAGTCCGTACTCCATGATTGTTACCATCTTTACTATTGCTCTTTTGGCTACAGTGATGCTAGTTTAGAATTCTGAAAACTATCATCTCTCTGGTGGGCCCTGAGGCTTCAGACGTAGAATTGGCTTTTACACTCCTCTCCACTCATCTCAGGCTCATCCCTAGAAGCTTTTTCTACCCTCTTAAGGTTCTAGCATTTGCAACTGCAAGAGCAGTCTACATGAAATGCCCAACTTCTCTATCAGCAAAGCAAAGTAAATGCCTCTTATGTTTCCTTGAAAACTTAGACCACTATTTCTGAAATGTTCTTCTCTGTAGCTGAGCAGTAGCTCTTACAGTCTTGGCTCAGGCTCAGGCTACTCTTCAGAGTCTTCAATGGTAACCAGATACTAAAGTATTGGGATCTCAAGGGACCTGTGGAAGCATACCCACAGGTGTCTCAATGGAAGACAAAGTAAAATTGAGTCTGTTGGTATATTAAGTCCCAGTGTGTGTGTCCTAGGTGGCAGAGTATGAAGTTGGGTTACTTCTACTAAAATCACCTTTCATGCCTGACTCCCCTCTCTCCTGGAGTGAACCACCACTTTCCCCTCCTTCCCTTCTCTAAAGAAATTTTAAAGTTGAAAACAGTTGGAGGGAGGGCTTCAGTTTCCACTGGGTGGAGCTCACAGTGGACAGTTTACCTAGAGCAGCCTCTCCCTGTGTCTGTTCATGCTGGACTTGAGCCACATTCCCTGGGTCTGTGCCTCCTCTGTCCAAGGCCAAGTCTCCAGTCTAGCCTTGGAATCAACGTAGAAACCTTTAAACAGCTCTGTCGTTGGTATGTAAAATGTTGACCTGATCAGAAGCTTGTTCTAAATTACTCAGACATTCAGCCACAGCGCTGAACATGTTTGAGAATCAAGTAGCCTCAAACTCAGACTCTAATCCCTTTTTATCATGGTTAGTGTTTCAGGACCTAAGATAATTTCCATTCTTCTAGCAGTGAATTCTTTCCAAACGTTTTCTTAGGGCAGTAACATTGGATTATAGCATTATGTAACTTTCAGATGTACATCGTAATATATTTCGAATTCTGTGTAGATTACATCACGCTCACCACCCAAAGACTAATTACAATCTGTCGCCGCACATGTGCCTAATCACGCCTTTCCCCCTTCCTCTTTCCCCCTCCCCCTCTGGTAACCATCAATGCAATCTCTGTTGCTATGTGTTTGTTTGTCTTGCATGTAGGTTTTCCATTTTAAGCTTTCTTTAAGCTTGTACGAGTTCATTATTTTCCTCTGATCTTCGCGCAGCTCAGTTTAAAATGTTCATGTGAGAACCATAGTTCACTTGCTTAAGGGCTGTGTTTAGATAGTGTTAAGATAGTGTGTTCATCTGGAAGTTCTTATAATTGAACTTCATTGTAGGATTGTTGCTTACCACCCACAAGATTCAAAATGTGTAATGCTTTTTTTCATTCTTTGGAGCAATGATGTATTTTTTGTTTTAGTTTTATTTTTTATTTAGATAAAATTTTCCAATATTACGTTAAAAGATATTTAATTACATCAAAAGATATTTGGGAATTTTAATAAATACATGTTGATTTTAGCCAACTTTCATAAAAATATAGACTCATGTCAAAGACCTAGTTTTCGTTTAGAAATGTTATTTGAGGTCATTTTGCAATGATATGACAAATTACTGGAAAATAAGTGACATTTGCCCTTTCAAGCTGGAGGATGACTATTACAACATTTCAGCCTTGAAGAAGTTACAGAAATTAAGTGAATTATGTAATATTTTGATAAATTGGAGAATTACCTTTATCCATTGTAAATAATTTATTGTAGATAGACTAAAAATTATTTTAAAACATTAGTTTGGTGCTTTAAAATAACATTGACTTTTTCCCATGATTTTGAAATCCGATTAGGTCAGACATATAAAAGTAAGTGGTATTTTAAGGTGTTACCAATTCAATAGTGCTGGCACTGTGCATGTATTTATGATAGTATTGCTTATTGTAATCACTCTGAGCTGAATATATTTGCTGTTCTGAAAATGGGAGAACCTAAGTTTAGTGCACCCCCTACGTTTTATCCTTTTTATCTGATACTTTAAATAATAACCTTTTATAAATTCATTTGATAAATGAAAATGAAAAATGTTTGAACAGTTTATTTAAACAAAGCTCAGACATCCTAACATTGTCACTGCCTTCAATAAGAAGCATAGTCGTTGAGGTGTGAATAGCTACTATGTGGAAATCCTTAGATGGAACAGTGGGCACAGACAGCCCAACATCTGAATGGAAATTGTAAATGATATCTCAACACTTAGGAGCAATATCTCAGTAGCTCCATAACTAGAAGTGCATATTTCATTACTCATTTTGCTTTATAAATTTCTTGTTTCAATATTTTGCCCTTTTTTCTTTCTTTCTTTCTTTTCCTTTATTTCTTTCTCTTTTTTTTTTGGTGAGGAAGATTGGCCCTGAGCTAACATCTGTGCTGTCTTCTTGTATTTTGTATGTGGGACACCACCACAGCATAGCTTGACGAGCAGTGTGTAGGTCCATGCCTGGGATCCGACCTGCAAACCCTGGGCTGCTGAAGTGGAGTGCGCAAACTTAACCACTGTGCCACCAGTGGGCTGGCCTCCATTCTGGTCTTTTTTCTATTAGGCTATTTGTCTTTTTCTTTCTGTTTTTTTTCTTTCTACTTTTTCTCCCTAAATCCCCCCAGTACATAGTTATATATTTTAGTTGTGGGTCCTTCTAGTTGTGGCTTTTTCTTATTAATGTGTGTATCTCATTATATTTTCAAGATAATATTTCTTTGTTGTAAAATGTTCAAATGTTTTCTCTCAGTGCATAGCCTGCCAACTTATTATTTAATGGGGTCTTTTGACACTTTTAAGATAGTTAATTTATCACTGTTTTAACTTACATTTTATTGGTTTCTTTTTTAGGTGAGGGCATCTTGTTTAGGAATGCTTTTCTAGTCTTAAAGACAGAAAACTATTCTCCTATATTTTCTTCTTAAAGTCTAAAAATTTTCATTCTGTAATCAAATCTATCATTCATCTAGAATATATGTTTTATGTAGGAGTCAGGTAGGAAACTATTTTTTTCATTGTATGGATAACCAATTGCCCCAGTAGCATTTGTAGTCTGTCTTCTCCCAGCTCATCTGCCATCCACCCTCTGCCTGACATTGGCTTTCCATATAGTACATGTCTGTTCCTGGGCTCTCTGTTCTTTCTTGGTCTGTTTGACAGTCTCTGAGTCAGTACCTTTTGTCTTAATTGCCAATTTATATTAAGCCTTAATATCTAGCTGGGTAGATATTGTATCTAGTCTTCCCACCTGGTGCATATTTTCCTTCCTTTCAGTCTTTTTGTGTTGTAAATGTGCCCTGCTTTTTACCTTGCTCTTAGAATTCTGTTCCTTTTGTAATCGGGTACCAGGTCAGGATCTAAGCCATATGTAGTAATGCTGGTATGTCCTCAGGTGCTGGGTCTCCCTCATGGTCACAGAGGTTCACTACTCTCTCAAGGTCTCATCAAAGATTTAATCCTGTGTTTAAAGGTGCTTACAGGGCCCATTAGACATCTGAACTCCTCCACCAGTGGAACGGTATAATATAATCTTTCCTCACTTCTCCCTTTGTCATTCAAATTAAATATTTCTAATGCCTGGACTTTTAAAATAGAAACCTATTTGTGTTGGGTGAAGTGAGGACAATATGGTTTAAGTTCCAAATCTTGGGCTGTTCACAGCACAAAGGAAGGATATTTCTTTCGAACAAAGTTGCCACAAGCTTCTGAGCCATGTGACGCTGAAAACAGAAAATGTAATAGCAAATGCTCTGCTCAGAACTTACCACTATTTCAGGAAAGGCAAGCAGTCTGAACTGGGCCTTTGGTCAAAAGATGCCCGTCAGAGCAACCCCGTCTCCTGATCAGATTTTGGAAACCCAGGTTTTTTAGGATCTGCTTCTTGATGTTAAAGATGGAGTAATTTCAGAACTCCACCAGTTCCTCTGTCACCTTTTTCTAGATACTCATGAAATATCTTTATTTTATCTTTGAGTTTATCAAATCCCATTATCCAGAGCTCTGCCTGGTTCCCAGGAGTCATTAAATAAAGGTATGTTGAAAAAGTCAAAGGGACGTGGGATGGAGGACATCTAAGTGACAAAAATTAGGCAGAACTGAAAATAGTTTCACCCTCCTACCTCTAGAGGGAGAAAAATACCACCATGAAAATGGAGTTTTATACATAACCACTTTGGCAATTTCCCAGTAATGTTACTTTTAGGATGCACATCTGATTTAATTGTTAGCCACTGTTACTCTCATAGAAGGGGTGCACTTAGAAACTGGTGTTTGGATTTGCAAGGATGCCAGAGGGATTGAACACTGGCAGCTGTGAAATATCTTCCATACTAGTTCAATAGAATCTTAACGGGCAGTGAATTTAGCAATAATTTCAATGTTTCAAGGAAGCTTGTGGCAGCTGTAGTTTTACATAGCATACACTTATTAGGATCAACTAAAGGAATAGTCTTCTTCCTGTTTGTCTGAAATTTTGTAAGTGCAGCATGGTGATACTTAGGATATTATGGTGATCACAAGTTTAGAATTGACCACAAACACCTATGCCTTTGAATACTTTCTAAAGAGAATTAATTTGTTTAGTAATGCAGGTTGGTTAATGGCTTCTTTATAGTCCTTGTTGGTGAAGACTCTGGAAAAAATTCACTGGTTGAAATTGGCTCCATTATCCACTGCCTCATTACCTGCTCTTAGTATTATCGCTTGCTTAATGAATGGAATCAAGGCAAGGTTGTCTGGAAATTCATATTGAGGAAGCAGAAATTTAATTCAAATTCTGATGTGTGTCTGTACTATCAAAGAATTTGTTAGGTAGAATAATGGTCCCTCAAAGTTGTCTATAATCTGATCCCCAAAATCTGTGAATATGTTCTCTTACATGGCATAGGAGACTTTGCAGATGTGAATAAGGTTAGGGACCATGAATTGAGGAGATAATCCTGAATTATATGGGTGGGTCCAATCTAATTATGTGAGTCCTTAAAAGTAGAGAACTTTTCCTGATTGTCCTCAGAGAGAGATGTAATGATAGAAGAAGGGTGAAAGAGATGCAATGTGAAAAAGACTCCACCTGTCAGTTCTGGCTTTGAAAATGGAGGAAAGGCCATGAGCCAAGGAATGCTGTGGCTTCTAAAAGCTGGGAACAGCCTCAGCTGAAAGCCAGCAAGAAAATGCAGACAGGTCGACAACTTCTAGGAAGTGAATTAGGGCAGCAACCCAAATGAGCAAGGAGACGGCTTCCCCCTAGAGCCTCTGGAAAGGATGCAACTCTGCTGACACCTTGATTTTTGTCTGTTGAGACTCATGTTGGACTTCTGACCTACAGCACTTTAAGGTTATAGATTTGTGTTGCTTAACCCACTGAATTTGTGAGAATCTGTTGTAGCCGTGATAGAAAACTAAGATACAGGATAACTGATTTTTTTCCGTTCAAATGGTCATGGATACAACGGAGAAATACAATAAAATTTATGAAGACAACTGGTTCTTAAGTAAGAGATTTTTCATATTTGAAAAAAACCAAATGTTGGCTGACCTATGTAATCTGAACTAGATAATCTTTTTCCTGGAGTGTATTTCCTGATGAATGGGTTATACTGAAAATTGCTACCTTGTATATAAGTATGAGGAAAAAAACCAGAATCCTTGATTCAAATCAAAATTCATGTAAAGCTTTGAGTTTTGGTGTGGAGTGGCTTGATTTTACCACAAGGTTTTCTTTTCTGTCAAAAAAGAGCTGTTTTTAACTTACTTCTCAAAAATGTTAGTTGGTTGACTTCTTGATAGCCACTCTAAAAAGCAAACTGCTGTTAGGATCGCCTCACATTATGCCCTAGATGAATGTCTCTTGGCTGAACTTTCATGCGCAAATTAACTCGCTCCATAATCTTCTTGTTAAATACTCCTCTTGGAGGTGTACTTCAGAGAAGGATCACACATCCAGCCCTGTGGTTATTTCTAACTTGCTGTTGCTGAAGACAAATCCAAAAAAAGGAATGTTAGTCTCTGCCGTGACTTTGATTTTGCTAGATTTTGGAGTTTATGATTTTTCTCAAAGATAAAAAAGACAGGGAGTGAAAGTCCATGGGTTGACAAGTTCTTTGCCCTCTCCCATTAAACCTGATAGTGACTAGCCATTTCTGTACAAAAACTTCTTACTAAATGTTCAGGAGCCTGTTCAGGTTACTGTTGTGTAGTATACCTCTTCATTATCAGTAATTGGAAGAGAAGGCAGATGGAGAAATGGAATAGAAGGCATGCCTATGAAACCGAAAAGGAACCAGTGGAGTGATCACTTTTATCATTTACTAAATTATTCTCCTAGCAAAAAGCACATGGTAGTTCAAATGGATTTATTATCTTATTCTAAATTTTATACTAAATTAACTTTCATGTTTTGTTTCTTTCATAATCTAAGCCGTTGTTATTTAGAGAATTGCAGACAGTATGGTGTCTCTACTTTGGTGTGAAATTACAGAATTAAAAAATTTATGAGAATGAAGATATATAGTTGAATGTGTCAACATGATAACCAAATTAAGGGAAATAACATAGACTATAAGCAAACCTTGTCGCCTACATTACAACCTAGGAGTGGTTAAGAATGTAGGCTGACCCTGCTTGCCTCTTACTGGCTACTTAGTATTGGGAAATTTTTTAAGCTTTAGAGCACGTCAGTTTTCTCATGTGTAAAATGGAGATTATAATTGTACTTACTTAGCTTTGTCATGAGCATTGAATGTGATAATGTGTAAAGTAATTAAAACATTGCCAGGCACAGGATAAATGCTCAACAAATGTTTGCTATTATTATTTTAATTTTTAATTATAAACATTTTCAAACATACACAAAATAGTGTGGTTTTATGACTAGCTGGTTCTTTTTCTATAACTAACTACCATACATCCTTCACCCAGCTGATAGAATTATACACACTTTGCCAGTTTTTAAATGTCTCCGTTTTTTGGTCTCTTACTTTTTTTCTGAATAGTTTAAAGCATATCATTTCACCTCTACATGGTACTGTGTGCATCTCTTAAAAATATCGAATATGGGCTTTAAAAGAAAAAACTTATTATTTCACTTAACAAAATTAAAAATAGCGTCTTGGTTGTGTCTAATACTCAAACCACAATTAGATTTTCCAATTTGCTTTACAAAATGTTTTTTTGTGTTTGTTTATTTGAATCAGAATCCAAACAATTTCCACATACAGTCGTTGTTATGTCCCTAGGCCTTTCTTCCTTTCTTTCTGTCTCTTTTTAAGGTCAGGTCTTTTGAGGTATAATTTCTGTTTAATAAATTTTACTTCTTTTAGATGTGCAGTCTTAGAGATTTTGACAGGTGTGTACAGGTGTATGACCACCACTATGATCAAGAAGTTCTCTCATCCTCTTTTTAGTCTATTCCCACCCCATTACTGTAGCTCCTTGCAGCAAGTGATCTTTTTTGCTTGTCCCTATAGTTTTTTGTTTTCTATAATATCATATAAGTGAAATCATGCAGTATGTATAGCCTTTGAGTCTAGCTTCTTCCACTTAGCATGGTTATTTTAAAATTCTCCACGTTGTTGCCCTTATCAGTAGTTTGTTCCTTTTTCACTGCTGACCATCATTCCATCATATGGTTGTTGCCACAATTTGTATATCTAGTCACAATTTGGTGGATATTTGGGATGTTTTGTCATTTGGAGTTTTTTGGGTAATTATGAATAAATCTGCTATAAACATTCACGTGTAGGTTTTTGTGTGAAATGACATTTCTTTTGGGTAAACATCTATGAGTATTTATCTAGGTTTGCTGAGTCATGTGGTAAGTGTATGTTTAGCTTTATACAAAACCATGAACTGTTTTCCAAAGTGGCTATACCATTTTGCATTTCCCAAAGCAATATACAAGAATTCCAGCTGCTCCACACCTTTGTCAGCACTTGTTATTTTCAGTACTTTTTAAAATTACTTAACCCTTCAAAAAGGTATAGAGAGTCATCTCACTGTAGTTTTAATTTGAATTTCCTAATTTCTAATGACCTTGAGAATCTTTAAATGTATAGTTTTTCTTTTTTAGTCATAACCAGCCTCTCTCCCACACATTTTTTCCTATTGCATTGACGGATTGAGGAAACGAAAAATGTCTTGTTTTTTTTTCTTCATTTTGTTGTTTAACTTGATCCCCAGTCCTTCATCATTCCTATAAGCTGGAAATCAGCTTGTAAAACTTGATTTGATTTCAAGTTTATTCTTTTGATGAAATGCTTCTTAGGCTATCTCTTTCACATTGCATCACTTCAGGGGGCACATAACTTTTGATTGACGTTGGGTTCAGATGTTGGCAGTGTTATCCCTCCATTGTAAAATTGCCCATCATCTTTTCATCTAATGGTTTCATCCATTTATCTTTTCCTGAATTAGTTATTTAACTAGATGTTACAAAATAGTTATATATTCTAATTTTCCACTTCCTCTGGATTTATCAGTTGAATTTCTTCTGTAAAGGAAGACTTTTCCTCATTTATAGGGGCTACCTGGTAACCCTAAAGTAGGGTTTATATACAAAAGTTGGAAGTGCTAACTTTTAGAGGAGGGAGCTAGTTTCCTTGAAATTTCCAGTGATAATGGGTGATGGGAGTGAGAGTGAATTTTTTCTTTCTTATTGTCGTCTTTCTCTGTGTCACTATGAATTCATGGGTTTTATACATTCAGTATGTTTCAGTTGATTTCAGTGATTCCTGTTTAGTTCAAATTCAGTCTATATTAATGTGATAAAAAGGAAAAGCAAAGTGTGGAAGTAAGTAGATTTTCATATGTACTTGAATGTGGTTTCTGAACATTGTTTTCTGGTTCTTTGGTGTGTCTGTGTATGCACCAATCTCACATTCGTAAAATTGTGTGGCTCCAGAAAAAGAAAGATAACCTGGTGGTATTTCATGGGAGTTGATATAAATTAATAAATTAGGAAGTATTGATATTATTATGATAATGTGTTTCTTTCCAAGAACATGTCATTTCTTTCGATTCTTTCGAATCTATTTTTGGATCTTTCAGTTATATTTAAATATTTTCTCATTTAACTTTTCACATTACTGTGTAGTTTATCATTTTGTTGCTATTGTAAGTCATGCCTTTTGTTCCATTAGATTCTAAAATGTATATATTTTTTATTTTTTTATTTTTTGTGGAAGATTAGCCCTGAGCTAGCATCCGCCGCCAATCCTCCCCCTCCTGCTGAGGAACGCCAGCCCTCAGCCAACATCCGTGCCCATCCCCCTCCACCCCATATGTGGGACGCCTGCTGCAGCATGGCCCGCCAGGTGGTGCCATGTCCGCACCTGGGATCGAACCAGGAGACCCCAGCCCACCAAAGCAGAACGTGCAATCTAACTGTTGTGCCACCGGGCCGGCCCCTAAAATCTATATTTTTGAGTGTAGTTTGTATGTATGAAGGCTATTATTTTCTGCACGTTAATTTATTAATTTGCTGTTTTACTTTTATCTCTTGTTTCAGTAGTTTTCCAGCTAATTTTCTTGGTTTTCAAGATATTTATTTGCATTGAGAGATAATCCTGCATCTTCTTTTCTAATTCTCATGTCTCCAATAGCTTTGTCTTAAATCTGTTGTGTAACACTTCCAAGACAATGTGAAATAAATAGTGGTGGCAATAGTGGGCATGCTTTTCATATTCCTGAGTTTACTGTCAATACTTCTGAACTTTTCTGTTAAGTAAGACTTGGCTTTTATTGTTACATTACTCTTAATATATAAAGAATGGTAGCATGGGATTGGTTTAACAGATGGTTCTCTGTCTCAGAGCTGGCCAGCAACTGCTCATGACATTTTAGTGAGAAAACTCATCAGGGATGTGATTTCTTCCTTTCCAGTTCGTGGGCCAGCAGAGTGTACCTGCACAGTGGGAGATATCTACCTCCTCTGGCTTTCACCCTGTTCTGGTTGTGTCTGTATCTCACCCCACCCTCTACTCTGCCAAGCAACATGGCCAAACGGACATTAGGAGTCAGTCCTCACTTTCCCCTCCTGGTTCTCAGCCTGGATTCTGGTTCTCTTTCCCTAAAAGAGACTCAGAAGATAGTGTATTTAAGTACATTTGTGACCTAAAACTCATTGAAAACCAAAAACATTAGTTTTAGAGTGAAAGGAACCCCTGGAGAGAAATGGAACTCCTGAGGTGACTGTCGCCCTTCAGCATCCTGTGCACGCACTTTATCACTGGCTGTCTGCATAGGGTGCTGAGGACCCTGTGGCCCTCCTCACGTCACTGCCTCCTCCGCTTCTCTGCTGTGTAGCAAACCTTCAGATATTATCAAACTGTCAAGAGTGTAGCATCTTTTGATTATTTTCTGTCAAAAACGTCACCTCTAACCCAGGCCTCCCTTCTTATTTATTATTGTCCGTGCTGTCAGCTTTGTGGTCAGATGTGTTTTGGAGTCCAGTTCACTACTTCTTATTCCCCTATTTGGCCGCTGGCAAGTTCCCTACTTTTTAACGGCATAACAGCATTTTATCCCTTATGTTCATTGTTTATAGTTTTTCTTTTCCACAAAGCCTTCCTCTTTGTAGTTGTTTAAGGTTGTTTTTTCTTTTTAGCACTTTTCTTTTTTGTTTTTCATTTGTGTTTAACTTCACTTGAACAAGCCTTCATTATCTTTTCCTCATCTTTTATAATTCACTTCATACCACTAAATTCTTTAAGAGCAGATCTTTAGCTTTGGGTTGAGCTTCCTATTTTTAGCTGAAGATGTATTTGTATTTATTTTAGCATTTTTATGTTTAATTGTACATAAAATATGTCTTGAGTTCCTGTTTTTCTCAAGTGTCTTACAACTAAATGAAATCTTTGAAGTTGATAGTCCTTCCCAGAACCTGATAAAAGCATAGCCTCTTATAGAATAGAAAAAACTGTTTTCTGATAGGTATATGGATTGTATGTAATAAGTAATTGTACAGAAAATGAATTGAGAAAAATGTTGGATAACTACCATGAGAGGAAAAGAGATGAGAAGCACCATCTGTTCAACAAATATTTAGAGTTTCCTGTACATAAGGAACACTCTGAATGTACAAGACTTAAAGACTCTTGGAGCAGTAGTAGAGTTAAGATTGACACACAAAATAGTGGAAACAGTGTTGGTACTTATCTAGTACTATACTTAGATACATATCTAATTACCATATGGAAGGTACAGAGAATAATCTGTATGGTCAGGTGGATATAAGATCTTTCAGCCATTGATGATTCAGGTAAATTAATGAAGGGGTGACAAATTGAGAGAAGTAATAGTACTTTCCTCATAGTGTATTGGAGGGCTAAATGAGCAATGAGTGAAAGGGATCAGCCAAGTGCTAGCACTTAGTAAATGCTCCATGAATGTTAGCCATTGGTGTTAGCAGTGAGCAATGGGTTTGAAGTATTCCTAGTTTTATAACTTTAACTGTACACTTTAAACTGTTGGCTGAGGGGGATGACGTTCTGTCCTGAAGATTAAGGAATCTGAGCCGGACACGTGGCCGAGCCTCCAGCAAGCCTAGGCTTTTCTCTGGAAGTAGTTTTGGGGTCTGTGCCACTGCTTGGAAAGATGATTAGAGAGTGAGAGTTCTGCATAATAAAATAGATGTTCTAATAATTTTAGCCTGCAAAAAATTATTTATCTTTTTTATTTTAAAGGAAATAATTGCTAAGTTTTCCTCATAACAATACTCATTGGCTTATAAATTAAAAGTGTGTGTTTTGTTTCCTAAATCTTTGTATATTCCGTAAAATGGTCTGAATTGTTTCCACTGACTGTCCATTTTTTTCCATACTGAAGTTCATTGACCTCCATCGCTATTTAGAAGATAGGAGACACATTGCTGTGAAGAACTGTTTCTTAAAGACTTTCCCTAGACAAGGCTTACTCAAGAAAATGAAAAGTTGGGGACTAGACTCAATATTATGAAGCAGGAAATGAAATATGTGCTACATAGCACTCTTGTTGATCAAGGAAGGAATGATCGTCCTGAGTCTTGGTTGTTTTCCTGGGGCAATTTCCAGATTTTTTCTTCCCTGAGACACTAGTTTACTCCTAGAGTGTCAGGAAGGAGTGGAAACTGAGCAATGCCTATTGAAGGCTGAAATCAAATTGACAAAGTTCACGGTCTCATGGAGCTGCAGGTGTATTCTAACTCCTCTCTAGGAATTTGAGGACTGATCTTGGCAAGAACAAAAAATGTGTTCAGTCTTCCAGTTTAATTAGAGAGCAAAGCTTAGAACTCCCTCTTGTAGATATACACGAAGTAAGTATTTTCACTATAGATGATGCTTTGCGTTCTATAATTGTTTCTAGGATGTCTGACTGCTTAACTCTTTAGACTGCACCCCGCCACCAATGGTTATTGTTTATTACCAGATGGCGCATTCCAGCATTCCAGTATTTCTTTTAAGTTTGACTGCAAGGGAATAAAAAGGGAAAGGTTTCTTTAAATCCTAGTCAAAACAGGTTTAATTTGTTACACCTGCTGTAAGTGCTCCTTTGAGGAGGCTTGTGAGCTTTTCTCCCATAGACTTTGTTAAAACATATGTTTAATCACACTACGCTGGTCCATATTTTGCACACATACACATATATAAATGTGTATATGAAAGGACTTCTTTTTTTGTTCCCACGTTTTTTGTAGTACTTCTCAGGGAGTGAAAAGATTTTTATATTTTCAAACAGTTCTTCAGCCTGTGTTCTTATTTCTTTAAATATGGTGAAAGCCTTTTGCAGTTTAGCTTATTGAATGTCTTCAGATATTCAGGAGCCATTTGATATTTCCTAACTGATGGGGTGATGTTTAAAATAAATATTGATAGGGAGAACTCTGCATGCCAAACGAATGACTGGGTAGCAAAGTAGACTTCCTTTTATTTTTTTTTTTTTAAAGATTTTATTTTTTCCTTTTTCTCCCCAAAGCCCCCTGGTACATAGTTGTATATTCTTCGTTGTGGGTCCTTCTAGTTGTGGCATGTGGGACGCTGCCTCAGCGTGGTCTGATGAGCAGTGCCATGTCCGCGCCCAGGATTCGAACCAATGAAACACTGGGCCGCCTGCAGCGGAGTGCGCAAACTTAACCACTCGGCCACGGGGCCAGCCCCCAAAGTAGCCTTCCTTTATTCTTTTCTATGATTTTCTCAATTTGAGCTATTTCCATAAATACATTACACTTATATTTTAAAACTTATGCTTTTGTCCTTTTAAAAAAACCCAATGTTATATTTGCTTTTTCAGGACCTTTCCTATGACTGATAGAGACCTGTTCCTCTGAAATATGTGACCCTTTTACTTTTTTCTCCATATAAGATAACTAGAGCTGCAGTAAACGTTATTGTCTTGCAATATTGGTAATTTACTTTTTTAAACTTTATCAGATGAGGGAGAAAGCTGCACTCTATCTGAAACATACATGGAAAATGAGATATTATCTAAACCTTTTAACATACAAAAATAGCTTGCCTTAATTTTTGGTCATTTCCGATGAAAGTGACTCTTCCTCAATAATCAGTTTTACCATTTTGTCTTGCTCTAAGCACAAGGACTGAATGTAATGTGCTGTTTTCTCTCCTGTTCCTCCTCTGTTCTCTTATAGTACATTTATATTGCTTTAGGAGACATGGGACATGTATTTATGTTGGTGTATAAATTCAAAAGTTCAGCATAAAAATTGAATGTAAGTTAATAACCAAGGTTATTATTATTTATAAAAAAGCAAACTATTAAAAATTCTACCGTCAATAAATATGATAATTTGAATTTTTCCTGTGAAATTTTGATTTGAATTACCTGGTATTGGATCATTTAATGTAGTTTTCTGGTTTGTAGTAGAACACTTTTGGGGAATGACTGGATCAAATGAGACAATTTATATGAAAGTGGATTGTCAATAGAATGTACTTATAAATGTGATTTTGTGTTATTTTTAACCTTGACTTAGAAAAACAGATTGAAACAAGTGGTGTGATGGAATGTTTCTACTTTAATGCGTTATCACCCCTAATGACATGGTTGACTATATATTAGACATGTTCACGGAGAAAGACTCATCCTGCGGGGGGCAAAACAGCAGAGTGTGTCATAATACTCATCTTTAATTATCTAAACTTCACATTGTTGTGTTGCTTTGTATACAAAAATATTCCAGTGACATTTTTTATAATGAGTCCCTTCCCATCAAATTCATAGAAAAAACTGCTACTGACTGGTTGTCTGGGGATCAGGTTTCTATTTTATTTTAGCTTTGCCAATCTTTCTGAGCCTAAAAACCAACGGTTCTGAGGGGATATCGGTCCCCTATAAAGTCTTATATTTTGAGAGAGAGAGAAACAGAAAGAGAGAGAGGGAGAGAAAGTACTGGTGTTGCTTTATGAAAACCAATCTGCATTTTGTCTATGAGGGGCCTGGTCTTACAGTATGTTCTTAAAGAAGGTGCTTTGCTTTATTGGTTGTTTCTTTTGATATTGACCAACTTACTTTGTTTTCTTTTACTTCCTTTTTATTTTTTTTCTTCAAGGGTGGTCATTAGATCTGGTTTTAATCTACTTTTTCTCTGAATTAGAAAGTTAAATCTTCTCACTTTCTTCCTCAACTCACTTGCTCTCACTCTCTTTTCTGCTCTCCCTCTGAAGGGTGTCAATGAATGAGATGCTTTTTGCAGTGGTACCAGATGAACAGCTGGTCATGTGCATGGGAAAATTCCTGTTTTTGTTGGTTTTTAGCGAGACTGTTTTGAGATTGGAGTTTTGTTTTTGTTTTGTTTTTTCACTTTGTTTAATTTGTCCTAATCTTGTTCCAAGTTCAAAATAATAACACCCCACAGACACACACACACCACAGATTCTTGCCTTTAAAAGTCAAAATTCTTGGGCCAGCCCCAGTGGCCTAGTGGTTGAGTTTGGCATGCTCCATTTTGGTGGCCAAGGTTTGGTTCCTGGGTGCAGACCTACACTACTTGTCTGTCAGTGGCCATGCTGTGGTGGTGGCTCACATACAAAAAGAGGAAGATTGGCAGTGGATGTTAGCTTAGGGCAAATGTTCCTCAGTTTAAAAAAAAAAAAGAGGCTCAAAAATCTTATGCAATGCTGTGTTAACTTTTGTATGAATCCAAAGAAAAGTTTTTAGCTCTTGCAACAAAAAAGAAAATAATCAGTGATTGTTTCCTGACACTCAGATTATCTGATTCTGCGTCTAACTCATTTTTCTACCTGAGCCAAGTCCTTTCTGAGCCTCCTTTTTGATTTTCAAGTAGAATTGATGCCTAAAGGATCTTTTTCTAAGGGAGCTCTCAGAGGTAAATTCCGAGATGTGTTCAGCCCAGCAAGTATTTATTTAGAATTTACATAGTATCCTCAGAATTATATTAGGATTTTGGGAAGCCAAACTGCATAGTTTCTGTCTTTAAAGGAGATTATGGCCCATCTGAGCAAAGGAAGTAAACACAGGAATAGTTTGACAAGATGGAATTATATTTTTTCACCTTTGTGTCAAATCCTCAACAAGACAGTCTAATTCCAGTTTAATTTCAGTCTGTGAGAGCTCTCCCAAATTCATTTTCTCCTGTGCCTTGCCTGGACATCATGGTTGAATGTCTCTGGTGAACACTCACCAGCACTTCCATTCCGCTGTCACCTTTTTCAGGATGCTTCACTTGGATGTTCCTCAACCCTGCGACAAAACAGCCTTTCACTTGACCTTCTCCTGAACCGGGGATAAATGGCTACAGTTAAAGAACGTGGTGGGCACAGCTGGGACACTGTTGTAGAACATAAGGAGCGGTCTTCAGTTAACACCGAACTATCAGTGCTAGACTTTGCTCACTTTCAGAATTCTCAAGTACAGCATTGCACTCTGATCAAAGCCTTCTTTATTTGCAGCAGTTGCAGTGTGTCTTCACTCTCATTGCCCAGGCTTTTCTCCCTCAATCACATCTCTAGGCTGATCGTTTTCTCACCCTATCTTCCTGCTCTTGGTTTCTCTTCCTTCTCTAGCCCCTATTGACCCTCTCTGGTGTTTTCGTGGAATTGCTGACTCACCATCTTCCCCACGTCATTACCTCCCTTTACAGCACAGTTCCAGCACCTCTCAGTACTTCTGCCTTCTTGTTTCTAGTACCCATGTGATGAACACTTCTGAGGAAATATCACAAAGCGATGCAGGTTGACTTCACCATGGATCCGTGCTCATCAACCGCAGCTGAGCCTCCACGCTGCCTTTTTTTCTCTTTTTAATTCTGAGACCTATTTCCATATTTTTATTTTTTTAAATTTTATTTTATTGTGATAAGAACACAAAAGGAGATGTGCCTTTTAAACTTTAAGAAGTACAATATGTTATTCTTGACTCTGGGTGGAATGTTATACAGCAGATCTCTAGAGCTTACTCATCTTGCTTTACTGAAACTTCATTCCATGGATTAGTAAGTCCCCGTTTCCCCCTCCTCCCCAGCTCCAGACAGCCACCATTCCGCTCTTTGATTCTATGAATTTGATTATTTTAGACATCTTATATAAGTGGAATCATGCAGTATTTGTCTTTCTGTGACTGGCTTATTTCTTTTAACATAATGTCCTTGAGGTTCTACCATGTTGTCACATATTTCAGAATTTCCTTCTTTTTACAGGATGAATAGTATTCCACTGTATGTATGTATGTATGTATGTGTGTCTATATGGATGCACACACACCTCCTTTTCTTTATCCACTCATTTTCCATTGAACATTTAGGTTGTTTCCAAATCTTAGCTGTTGTGAGTAGTGCTGCGGTGAACACAGATTAGGAGTGCTAATCTATGAGATTAATTGATATTCTGGTTTAATTCTTTTGAATAAATGCCTGAAGATGATATTGCGGGGTCATATGGTAGTTCAATTTTAAATTTTTTCTGGAACCTCCATACCATTTTTCATAGTGGCTGTACCATTTTGTAATCCCACTGACAGTGTACAAGGGTTCCAATTTCTCCACATCCTCGACAACACTTGTTGTCTTTTTTTTTTTTTTTTTGATAATAGTCATTCTGACAGGTGTGTTGTGATATCTCCTTATGGTTTTGATTTGTATTTCCCTGATGATTAGTGATGTTGAATACATTTTCATGTGCCTGTTGGCCATTTATGAGTCTTCTTAGGAGAAATGTCTATTCAAGTCTTTTGCTCAAATTTCAGTCAGGTAATGGTATGCCAAGACCAGTGTCATGAAGCTTTTCCTCTATATTTTCTTCTAGGAGTTTTACAGTTTCAGGTCTTCTGTTTAAGTCTTTAATCCATTTTGCTCTTGTTTCTTTTATTTGTTCTTTATTCTTCTGTGCCAAATCATTTCCCATGACATTTTTCTTTTCCAAATGCCTCTACTGTCCCCACCTCTTACTACTTGATGCCTTCTTGTTTAGAACAGCAGTATAGCATAGTACTCACCATCTAGACTTGGTTCAAGCCCTTGCTTTGCAAATTATTTTGTGATCCTGGGTAAGTAATTTAACTTCTCTTTGCCTCTGTTTCTTGATCTGTAAAATGGGAAAATAATGTTATCTATCTGATAGAAATGTTGTAAGGATTAAATATGTTACTGTTGGTAAAAAGCACTTTTGCTGGCACCTGACACATAAAAGGAACTATGTTAAGTGTTAGTTATTATTGCATTTTTTAATCACTGATAATATGGAGGCTGTTAGACCTTATACCCTGTTTCCATCCTCCATAGCTGTGATTGTGTCAACAGCTCATCCACTCTTAGAGCATTTTCTTCGTTCTCAGAAATGGTGCATTAAAAGATTATTCTTCATGTTTCTTCCCGCCTCTGGCCTAGTTTCAATTTATCTCTTCTTTCTTCCACGTCTTCAATCTATTCCTTGATGAGGAATCCATACTCTGAGTCTATAAGCATATTAAACTTTCTCCCATTCTAAAAACAATGACAATATCATCATCATTGTCTTCATCACCATCCTCATCAGAAACAACAAAAAAAAAATAAAGAAGAGTCTTCCCCTGATAATTCCTCATTTATTTTCCCGCTTACTTTCTTCTTTTCTTTCCTATAGATTTTTTGAGAAAGATTTATCTTCTCTCATTTATGCACTGCCTTCTGGCTCTAGCTGCCATTTGCTCATACGAACTAGGAAAGCAACGATTAGCTCTTTGTCACATTCAAAGATTTACTCCTTATCCTTAGTCCACTCTGATCCTCTTCTGAGTTTCACACTCTTAGCCAGTTTTGACTTTCATGACATAAGTTCTCTGGCTCAACCATCCCACTCTCATCTGGTTCCACTCCAGGCTCTGACTCTCTCCTTGTCTCCCTTCTCAAGTCTTCCTCCCATTTCCTAAATATATACTTTGCCCACGTCCCATTTTTCTCCCTGATCCTTATTCTATATATGTTCCCTGAGTAATTTAATCTATTCCCTTGATTTATATACTGTTTACCGGATGTTCCAGTGACTCACAAATCTCTATTTCTATCCCCAAACTCACTCCTGAGCTTTCAGACCTCTTTCCAACTATTTCCTAGATGTGAACACCCATAGGCATCTCAAATTCAGTACATCTAAAATTAAACTCATTATATTCCAAATTGTCACATTGCTTCTATATTTCCATCTCAGTGGATGCCTTCGCCATCAACCTAAAGAGCCCAGGCCAGAAACCAGATGTTCCTCTTAGAGTCCTTCCTCTCCTTATATTCAACATCCAAGCCTCTATTTATATTACGATGCTTAAAACTGTATCTCACATCTCTTTCTTTCTCTTGGTCTGAACTTCTCATTGCTTTACTTCAGGGCTTCATTTTTCTTTACCTGAGCTGTTACAAGAACCTTTGAATGGCTTTTTCTCTCAATGTCACCTGCTGTCCAATCTGTCTTATGTCCAGTTGGCTGTTATTCTTCCAGAATATTAACCTGATCATGTACTGTTTTGCTTAAACTTCTTAGGTGGTTCCCCATTGCCTCCATTTTATGATCTAACTCTTGTGATATGCAGTATTCTTCACCATCCAGCCCCAACCATTTTTCCCAGGCTCGGTTCTGATCAGAACCTTTAATGAACAAATGGCACAGATTAATTCCTCCATGTCACGCTCTTCTCTTTAATGACTACCTACCTCATCTTTGCATGTGCTAGTCCTACCTATTCCTAGTCTCTGGAAAACTTTTATTTGTTCTTCCAGGCAGGGCTAGCCCAATTTCTCTCTTTGGGAAGTGTTTACAAATCGTTCATAAACTGTAAATATTCATTTACTCTCTGTGACTTTTCATACTGTTTTGTAGATGGTAGTTATCACACTGGCTTGGAACTATTTGAATTCCCACAGGGCTCTGTGCATTCCTGTATTCCTAATACCAAGGGCACTTCCTGGAACTGAGTAGGTGCTAGTGAATATCCTAGTGAATTTTAGAACTACGTATTTAAAAAAACTGGAGGAGATAGTTTGTCTCAGTGTAGCTCAGATTAAAGATAAGACAAATGGTGGAGAAAGAAGGCTATCAAAGGAAGAAGGAAAACTGTCAGTAGAACAAATGATATCTTTATAAGGTTCAAATGGAGAAGAAAAGAAAGCATGAAGAAATAGGTCCTTTGGTATAGGATAATGTCGAGAAATGGCACTAGAAAAGGAAGAAGGAGGATATCATTGAACCTCTACTGACTAGTACGCCTGAAGAATGACAGAGAGGGGATGACAGCAGAAGGAAAGGGACAACCTTGTGAGAGAGAAAACCTTGAGTAGCAGAAGTTGTCAGAGAGCATCTGCAGAAGAAAGGGGGCCCTTTCCTTGCAGCTGCTTTCATGTTTCTGCTAACTAATGATACTAAAAAGCCATTTCCTTCCTTATTTTTCACTAAAACATATGCTCAAAGAGACCTGTGCCTAAACTGCATTGTCTGTAACCTCCTCTTCATGGTATAGAAAATATCCTTGACCTACAGCCAGTCTACAATGCAACAGACTTCTGATGCTCTGCTATTCTCCAGGGCTTTTTTTGCGGAAAACAAACACACACGCAAACACCAAAGTGGTATTCTATGGAATTGTTGAGCATTATCCTTGTTTCTGAAGGGTACTAGGGAATGTAAATCTTGGAGGGTCCTAAGAATCACTCTGTTCAGTGTTTGTAGAGAGTAGTTGAGCCCCCCTGCCTTGCCAAGAACGGCGGAAGACTTCCACTATTTATGCTAATGGAGCCTCTAATGTGCGGGTCAGTTAGAAACAATATTAAATATTCATAAAATGAACTGCATGTATGTGAAGAACTGAAATACCCTACATTTTGTTTTCTCCTTAGAAATATTAGATGCCCATTAGAGAGGTTCACAGACAGAAGATATGCAAGAGTGGGACCTGAGCCCATATTAGATCTGAAAACAGGACACTTGGGGCCTTAGGTCAACTTTTTATTCTTTCATTGCAAGGTCCTCTTTTATTTTTAATAAATAGACTTTATTTTTTTACATCAGTTTTAGGTTCACAGCAAAATTAGGCAAAAGATATAGAGATTTTGCATATATCCCCTACCCCACCACATGCGTAGCCTCCCCCTGTGTCAACATCCTCCACCAGAGTGGTACTTTTGTTACAACTGATGAACCTGCATTGACACATTCAAAGTCCACTCAAAGTCCATAGTTTAGACTAGGGTTCAGTCTTGGTGTTGTACATTCATGTTGATGTTACACATGGGTTTGTACAAATGTATAATGACATGTATCCACCATTGTAGTATCATACAAAATAGTCTCCCTGGCCTAAAATTTATTTGTGCTCCGCCTGTTCATTCCCCCTACCCACAACCCTTGGCAACCACTGATCTTTTTATTGTCTCCATAGTTTTGCCTTTTCCAATGTCATATAGTTGGAATCATATAACATGTAGTCTTTTCAGATGGGCTTCTTTCATTTAGTAATATATATTTAAGGTTCCTCCACGTCTTTCATAGCTTGATAGCTCATTTCTTTTTAGCTTTCAATAATATTTCATTGTCTGGATATATTACAGTTTGTTTATCCGTTCACCAACTGAAGGACACCTTGGTCACGTCCAAGTTTTTGCAATTATGAATAAAGCTGCCATAAACATCTTTGCGCAGGTTTTTGTGTAGATATAAATTTTCAACTCCTTTTAGTAAATACCCAGGAGTGCCATGGCTAGATCATATAGTAAGAGTATGTTTAGTTTTGTGAGAAACTGCCAAACTGTTTTCCAAAGAGTTTGTACCATTTTGCACTCCCACCAGCAATGATTAAGAGTTCCTGTCACTCCACATCCTCACCAGCATTTGGTGCCAGTCTTCCAGATTTTGGCCATTGTGATTGATGTTTACTGGTATCACTTTGTTTTAGTTTGCATTTCCATGATGATGTATGATGTGGAACATCTTTTCATTGTTTATTTACCATCTTTATACCTTCTTTAGTGAGGTATCTGGTAAGGTATTTGGCCTACTTTTTAATCTGGTTGTTAGTTTTCTTATTATTGAGTTTCAAGAGTTTTTAAAGTATATTTTGGATAATAGTCTTTTATTCGGCGTGTCTTTTGCAAATATTTACTCCCAATTTGTGGCTAGTCTTCTCATTCTGTTGACATTGTCTTTTACAGAGCAGAAGTTTTTAATTTTAATGAAGTTCAGCTCATCAGTTCTTTCATGGATTATGCCTTTGATGTTGTATCTAAAAAGACATCACCATACCCAAGGTCATCTAGGTTTTCTCCATGTTATCTTCTGGGAGTTTTATACTTTTTATATTTTATATTTATGTTTGTGATCGATTTGGAGTTAATTTTTGTGAAGGGTATAAAGGTTGTGTCTAGATGTATTTATTTATTTATTTTTTGCACATGGCTGTCCAGTTGTTTCAGCAGCAGTTGTTGAAGAGACCATTTTTGCTCCATTGCATTGCTTTGCTCCTTTATCAAAGATCAGTTCACTCTACTTATGAGAGCCCATCTCTAGGGTCTCTATTCTGTTCTGTGGATCTACTTGTCTATCCTTTCACCAATACCATGTCATCTTGATTATTGTAGCTTTATAGTAAGTCTTGAAGTTGGGTAGTGTTAGTCCTCCGACTTTGTTCTTCTTCAAAACTGAGTTGCTATTCTGGGTCCAAAACATTTTTTAAAAGTGTATTATGATCATAAGCAAAAAAAAACACTGTAAATATTAACGACATAAACAGAAATATGAATAGATATTTATCTGTTGTTATATGTATATTATACCATTGAAAAAATAAATCTACCCATGGCTAATATTTTTATGAATAAATAATGCACAGAACTAAATTTCATTTTATTATTGGTTACCCAAAGATTCTCTGTGACCTATTAATGTTATGATATTTAATATGATATTATATGCAATAAAGCTGTTTTAGATGTCATTGTTAAATGGAATTATATATTTGAACTGAATGTCCTTCTCTAGCATTCTTAAATAAAATTGGAAGAATATATTAATTGTCAGAAATAGTGGGAATGCAAACTGTATCTGGATTTATAAGACACAGAAAATTAATCTAGAAATATATGAGAATTTGTGTGTGTGTGTGTGAGAGAGGAAGATTTGCCCTGAGCTAAGATCCATGGCCAGTCCTCCTCTTTTTTTTTTTTTCTTGCTTGAGGAAGATTGGCCCTGAACTAACATCTGTGCCAGTCTTCCTCTACTTTGTCTGTGGAGTTCCTCTGCAGCATGGCTGATGAGTGGACTAGGTCTGCACCTGGCATCCAAACCTGTGAACCAGGGCCACTGAAGCAGAGCTTGCAGAACTTTAACCAGTCAACCATGGGACTGGGCCCCAAAAGTGTGGGAATTTTTAAATGAGGTATTTCAAAGAAATATAAATTTCCAAGGAAAATTTATTTAGGCACTGGTTTTTCCTGATACCAGAGGAAAACGTCCTTTGCCATTTTTATTTTGACTTCTTGAAACAGCATTATCTTTCAAACCCAACTGACTAGATCTTGAAGAGATGTTAATTAAACTCCTAATGATGTCTTGTGAGGAACAGTTGAAGGATTTAGGAAAGTTTTAGCCTGGAGGTAAGAAGAATTGAGGGGGTGGAACAGGGAGATTGAGGAAAGTGCTCCAAGTTTCTCTTCATATCTGAAGCGTCATCGTGTGGAAGACAAATAAGACTAATTTTGTGTCGCTTTCAAAATACGAATTAAGAGCTAATTATCTATAATTCTCCATTTATAGGAAGGGAATGATAATAGTAAGATTTGCACATGCACACTGTATTGAACTACTCCAAAAGGTAGTGAGCTCCTCACCACTTGGTTATCAACAGTAGGTGTGTGACTAGTTGTGTGGAATGGATTCACGTAATAGGTGAAAGTTTTACTATACATGGAAGTAATAACGTACAAATTATGTTCAACCTCACTAGAGATCAAATAAAGAACTATAAATAACAATGAAACTATTTTCATTTTTCAGTTAGGAAACATTAAAATGTGCGTGTGTATGCATACATAGATATGCACACATGTCTCTAATGTTACTGAGGATGAGGAGAAAGAATAACTCATATTGCTGATAGAAATATGAATCTGTCAACTTTTATGGAAGGAAATTTGTCAAAAGCCTTAAAATGTACTTTTCCAAGAAGGTACTTATAATTTATAAGAATGTTCTTTGAGGTTAGGTTCCCAGAAGCAGACTCTGAGATTAGGACTTCCTGTGCATGTGATTTATTAAGGAATTGTTCCTTAGGTGACTGATAGGGGAATAGGAGAAATAGGATAGTTGAGGTGACATGACCACAGTCCAAGTCCTGCAAGAAGGTGGCTTAGGAACTCTGGAATATGAGCCCGATTGTCCTGATCTGAGGCTGGAGAGCTGGGCTTTCATACTCTGCAACTGTCAGTCATTGGTTAAGAAGTGGGGTCACATGGGGTCCTAGGAGTTCCATAGCCTGAGAAAGAATCCACCAAAGAGTTAGAGGTGGCAGCTGTTAGAAGCAAAAGCTCCAGAAAGCCACAAAATTGGAAAAAGTGGCTCAAGAATATCTGGGTGAAACATTGGCCTTGACTAGTACAGATATTCACCACATGATAAATATCACATTATTTAAGAAAGCAAAAATGTTTAAAAATGAGTATTGAAAAACACGATACTGGTAAAATATAAACATTTCATCTATGTGGTGGTGTGCCACAGAAGACTTTTCCATGCCGTGGAAGCTCTTAGATAGTAAATACTGTGCACAGTATGATTCCAATTAAAAATATACTACAAGGGGCCTGCCCGCTGGCACAGTGGTTAAGTTGGCACATTCTGCTTTGGCGGCCCGGGGTTCACTGGTTTGGATCCTGGATGTGGACATGGCACTGCTTATCAAGCCATGCTGTGGTAGGCATCCCACATATAAAGTAGAGGAAGATGGGCATGGATCTTAGCTCAGGGCCAGTCTTCCTCAGCAAAAAGAGGCGGATTGGTGGCAGATGTTAGCTCACGGCGAATCTTCCTCAAAAAAATAATACTACATAGATAGGTAGACCTAGTTACATGTAAGGAAGTTTGAAAGATATAAGACTATACAGGGTTTATCTCAGGAATGCAAGATTCGTTTGATATTATAAATGGCGTTAACATAATTCATCACAATAAAATATTGGTTGAAATGACAATGTATGATCATCCTAACTATAAAAAGCACCTGGTGAAATTTAAGACCCATTCATGATTAAAAAAGACCAAGAAACACTAGCTATGTAAAAAAGGGACTCCATGAAACATCTATAGCAAATAACACAACTGTAAGGGCAAGAATGCTTTTCTTTTGAAATTGGGAGAAAGTCATGCCCACTATCACTCATTTTACTCACCACTGTACTCAAGATTCTGGTCATGGTATTGAGACATGAAAAGTAGAAAGCTATAAGAATTAGAAGCAAAGAATCAAAATTGTTCATTATTAGGTGATTTTTTTTTAATTAACAAAAAATACAGACAAGCTATTTGAACTAATAAGAGAAAAAGGTAAGATTGCCAGATATTAGAACAATGTATAAAAAACAACAGTACTCCTCTACACCTGAGACAAAGAATTAAAGACTATAAAGCTGTGAATAAATCTAGCAAAAGTTTTGTAAGACTTACATGAAAAAAAGTTGTAAAGCTTTATTGAAAGATATAAAAGAAGAGCTAAAGAAACAAGAAATTTATACCATGTTTGTGAATGGGAGAAATCAGTCTAGTAAACATGTCAGTTCTCCAAGGATTAATCCATAAATTAAAGGTTGTTTCAATACAAATTCAAACAAATTGTTCATTGGAATGTTGTAAGATGATTTTGAAATTCACATAGAAGTCAGAATTCCCAAGAGTAGTCAAGATTGGCTTTTCCAGTACTGGGACTTTATTTTTAAAGCTATGGTAGTTAAAACAATGGGCTATTAGTGCAAGAATAGTCAAAAAGACCACTTCAACAAAAAAGGCAAGGAATAGACCCACACATAAATGAGTGACATTACATGGCAATGGAAAAGATAATGGAAAAGTGCTTAAGTAAATGAAGCTGAGACTTTTGGCTGTCCATATGGAAGAAAAAATCAGATCCCACCATATTTCAAAAATTATTTGTAGGTGGATTAGATACGTAATGTTGAAAGTAGACATTTTAGAGAAAACTTAGAAGATGGCCTTTAAGATCCTGAATTAGAAAAGGATTTCCTATACAAGATACACAAATACAGGCTATAAAGGGGAAAATGATGTATTCAACTCTTTTAAAATTTAAAACTTGTGAATAGCAAAAACTACAGCCCAAAAACTAAGTGAAAAGAAAAGCCTCAAGTAATGGAAAAGATATTTGAAAAACATATAGCTAACAATGGATTATCACTCATCGTATATGAAGGGTTCCAAAGTAATCATGGAAGCAATCCAATAAAAAAAATGGGCTAAGCTTTTGAACTAGCAACTTTCAGAGAAAGAAATTCTGGTTTCTGGTAGTGGTTAAGTTCACGTGCTCTGTTTCAACAGCCTGGGGTTCGCAGGTTTGGATCCCAGGCTCAGACCTAGCACTACTCGTCAAGCCATACTGTGGCAGCATCCCACGTAAAAAAGAGGAAGATTGGTACAGATGTTAGCTCAGCAACAATCTTCCTCAAGCAAAAAGAGAGAGATTGGCAGTAGGTATTAGCTTGGAGCCAATCTTCCTGACAAAAAGAAAAAAAAAAGAAATGCAAATATGTATTAAACTAACTGATAGTCAGGGCAATGCAAATTGCTGATTAGAATAAAGTAATAAGACTGAAAACTCTAAGTGTTGATTAAGATGTGGGGTAACACGAATTTCCTTAAATTATTAGTCATGATATAGATTGTTACAGCTGACTTGAAGAATAATTTTTCAGTAGACCGAAGATGTATGAACCTTGTTATGCTAAAATTCAATTCCTAGTCATATACCCTAGAGACAGATGCCAGAGAGATACATATAGGCGTGTTGATCGCAGCACCATTTGTAATAATGAGAATAAACCATGTTCTCATGTGGGAGGATGGGAGGGTTACCCAGTGGGGATTACCACTTCTGTTCAAGATGGAGTGACAGAGACCAGATTTAGCTCCTACCTTAAAATATATGAAACAATGGTTTTCAAGGCAGTGGCTATTAGGCATCAGTGTACAGTCATCTTTGAGAGATGGACAATAAAAGGGATGAGCCAGAATATTGCCCATCTTACTATGCTGGCAGAGTTTTCAGGGCACAGTAGAGAAAGAGGGATCCAGTCAGACCCTGGTGGACCCCCTGAGTTGAGGAAACCAAGGTGAGATGATGGAGGGACTGAGGTACCTGGAGGCAGCAGAATAGAATACTGGAGAGGAGAGAACTGCACCCAGAGAGAACTCTGGAGATCTTCAGAAAGTCCTCCTCTTGTGATCAGCTGAATACTGATCAGTGTATACATGTGAGGAAAAGAGCTGAGGCTGGAGAAAGAACTACTCAAGAGGATTGAAAGAAATGTATTTGGTACTCATGCATATTCAGGATTAACACCTGTTTACACCAGCCGGACTGGAAAATCTCATGAATTATGAGGCATTGGTTATAGGACTCAAGAGGAACTATCTCAGTACTGGGGAATAGTTAACCCTAGATTTATCAGCAATTTGGTCCTGCTTAATAAATCTTAAAATCAAGGCCCAAAAGGCTGAAACTATTTCAAGTCACTTAACTGTGTCCCAGAAAAGAGCTCAAGAATGTGTATAGAAATACAAAAATAACCAAAACCAAACAAGGTAGAATTCACAGTGTCTCATTCAATCACAAATTACAAGGTGAGTAAAGAAGCAGGAAAATATTGTCCATAATGGGGACAAAAATCAGTCAATCAAAACTGATTCAGAATGACATAAATGTTAGAATTATCAGACAAGGACTTTATAACAGCTATAACTGTATTTCAGATGTTCAGATAGTTAGGTAGAGACATAGAAGAAATTAAAAAGACCCAAACTAACTTTTGGGGATGAAACTACGCTGTTTGAGATGAAAAATACACTGGATGTGGTTAATGGTAGCTTAGACATGACAGGAAAAAAAGATTAGTGAGCTTCAAGACATAGGAATAGAAACTTTTCATATTGGAACAGAAAAAAAAGCAGCCAGAAGAAAAAAAATGACATATACAGTGTAACAAAGATGAGGATGACAGCATATTTCTCATTTGAAACAATATGAGAAAGAAGAGAGTAGAATAATATGTTTACAGTGCTGAAAGAAAAAAAAGAAATTCAACCTAGACTTTTATACCCAGGGAAAATACATTTTTTAAAGGAAGGCAAAATAAAGCCTTTTTTTCATATGTACAGAAGCTGGAAGAAATCAACAACAGTTGGCCAATGACGAAAAATCATGTCAAATATGTACTTCAGGAAGAAAGAAAATTACACCATAAAAAAAATATACAACAACATAAATGAAAAGCAAGGAAAATGATAGCTCTAGGGATAAATATATCATATTTTTCTTCTTATTAAATCTCTTCAAAGTATCAGAGTGTTTAAACAAAAATAATAACAGTGTAGTATAATTATTAAATATATAAAAGTAAAATGTGTGCCAATAGCATAAAGTCCATGAGAAAGAAATTTAAGTATACTATTGTAGGATTATTATACTATATGCAGAATAATATAGTATCACTTGAATGATACTATATTATTCAACTTTTTAACAGCCACAGGGCTATTCAGGTTATCTATTTTTTTAAGCGAACTTTGGTAGCTTGTCCTTCATGGAATTTATCCATTTCATCTAAGTTGTCCACCTTATTGGCATGGAACTGTACAAAATATTTCCTTATTATCCTTTTATACCTGTAGGCTTGTTAGTGATTAATCCACTCTTATACCTGCAAACCAGTTTATATCTTCTGTTTGTTTTAACTTTGGCTAGAGACTTGCCAAATTTATCAAATTTTTCAAAGAACCTACTTTGATTTCCATTGATTTTGCTTTACTATTTTTGTTTTCTATTTCACTGATTTTCACCCTGATTTTTATTATTTCATTACTTTTGCTTACATTGGGTTTAAATTGCTCTTTTGTTCTACTTTCTTAAAGTGAAAACTGAGGCAATTAGTTTATTTCTCTTTTCTTAAATACATGGGGTGCTGTTAACTTCCCATCTAAATATTATGAATTTAGAGGCATCGAAAAATTTTCCTTATGCTTGAATAAAGCTGTTAAAAATAAAATAACATGAAAAATAGTGAATACAGTATGACTGAAAAACCAGTAACTCCTGCACACAAAACAATGAACTGGATCTGTATGTATCCAAGATAGATAAATCTCAAAAATATACTAATAACTGCAGATGAATACATATAGTATACCATTTATGTAAAAGTTTCAATTAAAACACTCGTATGCATGCCTAATGAATACATAAGTGTCTATTGAGTTCTGGAAATCATTTACTATAAAACATGGGGTTGATACACACCCACTGAAGAGAGTGAGGGGGAAGAGATGGGCTGAAACTTGAGTTGTTTTGAAATATTTATTTTTTAAAAACATATTTAAAAATTTGACCCACTCTTTCTATTTGTTTTGAGGGTAGGAACATAGATTCACCTCTATGATGTTAATTTTGATACTTTCTGTATTCTTGACTTGTTTCACGTTTAGCAGTCATCCAACAACTTATGTGAACTGAGTACCTGTACAAAGAAGGCCCTTTGCTCCAAGCATTTGTACAAGAGAAGAAGGGAGACATGGCCGTCAAAGGAAGTGAAAGACATTAAGTACATAAGTAAACAGACAACTATTCTGTTAAATTTGTGAAAAGTTCTATAAAAGAGAAGTACAGGTGTTGTGAGAACATATATTGGGGGTACTTAATGTCCGGGGGTCAAGAAAAACTTCTGTGAATAGGAAGAACGTCTACAGTGAGATATGGGAGATATGGTGGAATAGTCTTAGGTGGTGGGGCTACAATGAGATGGGCGGGTGGAAGTTCTGAACAGAGAGTTTTTGAAGAGGGAATCACCATGTGTTTTCGTTTACATAACAGTTTCCCAGTTAGTCTTTTTAAAAAATCATTTAATTTATTGTAGTAGGAGAGGCATAAACCTTGATATTATGAAGAATGTATTTTCCATTTTTGCATTGAATTATACAAGTCAATGGTATAAATAACTATTCATGCTTTTAAATTAATTCAGGCTTTTTTCGTTAGAGGTTGAATGAGTGGCTTAAAAATCAGTATATTGACATAGGAAAACTTGTTTTAAGTGTCACTTCTCTGTTACCTCTCTTCCATCTAGTAAACCTCTTGTAGATGCCACAATTTAACTCAGTTGCTTGAATCCTACAGAATCTGCAAAATGTTAACCTACAGTGTGGTAAATGCTATTCTGGAATGCTTTACAGTCAGCACGTCTTCCTCTGTGCCAATGTGGTGATCTTAACAACTGTCTGACTATTTCAAAAACCATATTTATGAAGATGCCTATGTTCACAGGTAGAACAAGTGAATCCTGCGTGTAATACTCCATATGTCAGAGGCTGGCCAAAATGGTTGTTTTGCCCCGGGATACCTTTTGAATACTCCAAATCAGACCACGATATACAAGGTAGCACACATGTCATCCTTGCCTTGCTGGCAGCTCAGGGAAGGCTGTTTGAATTTTAATAAACGCTGACCTCAAATACCTGTGAACAACAGCTTCTAAATCAGAATCCTGGCTTTGTTTGTGTGGGCAGTATGAATGCTTTATTGTTAGGTAGACTATTTTAATAAGAAACCAACTTATGAGCACCTGCTGTATCATTCTTGCCTTGTTAATATAGAGCTGACCCACATTTTGTAGCTTCATTCACATTTTGTAGATACACTGTTAGAATACAACACAGCACACTCTTTAAAAAAAAAAAGTTTCTTTTGCATGAATGAGGATTGCACATTGAATGTTAACTTACGCTTGTTTTGGGGAAATAAATTCAGATTACTCTTGAACAAGTTCTGTTGCTTAAGTTAGTGGGGATGAGAGCATGGGAGAAAGAAGGCATTTATAGGACATGATTTTAAAAAATAATTTAGGCCTAATATTAAAAAGAGGAATAACCAAGAAATTTAAAGAATAAAGTTGGAAATTGTTAAGAAAAGCTGATATGGATTACCCATTTTAATTGTTACCATAGAAAACTATGATTTAAGTTCTCATATATTACTTTCATTGTGAAGCATTTAAATTGAAGAAATCATAGATTAGGATTCTTAAAGATGAAAATTTAAATCCCTGGATCAGAGAATTTAATCTTCATATTCTTTTAAAGGTTGGCATATTTCTATTTATATGATTTGTGCATTATTGTTTTCATAAATTTGTAAGCATGGCAAAAAAGGTTAACATACAGCATCCACACTTATGAAACCTGCTTTTGTAAAAATTAATAAATTTCATTGGAATAAAATGGCATTAGTAATTCAAGTTAATTTTGCATGATTTTGTGTATTTAAAGTGTCATGATATGATATTCTTTTTGCTTGGGAGTTGACATCAATAGATTTCTTCACAAATAATTTCTGAAAGCAATTTTGGTAATGCTTGCCTTAGCCATCCAATTTTGCTAAGATGAAAACCACCATTATATTAACACTGTCTAATGGTCAGAGCAAAAAATCCTTGTTTACATACGTGCTGAGTCATCTCTCCTTGTAAAAATTAAAACACATAGTCATGTTTCAACCTAAGGAAGTGTATCACCCTCACGGATTTTTCTGGAATTAGTTATCACTATGCTGTTTTCAGTTAGACGATTTCCAAAGTTTCAGAACGTGGACATATTCTTTGTTTGGGGTGTCACAGTCTTTTTTTCTTTTCTTAATATGAAGAGACAGCTGCAAGTTTTAGGAGTTCTGCTATCCATATTCAAGAATCTGTAATTTATGTAAAATAATAATAAGAATAAAATAATAATGGTGGAATCAGATCTACTGTATTCAAAACAAACTTCCTGTGCTTGCTTTTCTGTATTTCATGTAATGGATCCTGTGGTTGGCTTTTTGCTTTAAATACTTTAGATAACAAAGACCAAACCATAGAGGGGGATTATGACTGATAGTAATAACAGCTAACATGTATTGAGGGTTTACTATATACCATATTCTTTTTTAAGCAATATGAGTGCAATATCTAATTTGATCTCCACAACAATCTCATGATGTTGCCCTGTTATTGCCACCCTCATTTTATCCTTTGGAAATGAAATATAGTCAAGTTAAATAACTTGCTCTAGGTCAGTGATCTACCATGTGCAGGATCTGGACTCAGACAAGAGCAGGCCGTCCGATTCCTCAGTCTGCCTTCTTACCATTAGGCTATACTGCTGCTAAGCAGTAACTTGGTTTCATAGAGCTTTAGCATTCAGCAAATTGAGATTTTCTCTTAAAAATATACTGAGCTTTCTCAAATATACTTTATTGTAAAAGAGATGAGTTGGTAGGTAGATGTACTCTAAATCCCGCTTTTCGCATGTTCATATTTTTGCATTTTTAATAGGAAGTACAAGATAGAGAACCCCATTTACTCTAAACTTTATGAAAATAGAATGAGCAAATGAGAGAGATCTAAATTTAATTCAGCAAGCAGTCTGCTCTTGAAAATCTTGTATCGGGAGATCTGGGGGATTCTTCCAAAAGATCTGGCCAAAGAGATAATGCACAGAGATTGAAAATGAAATATATAATTGTGTAATTGTGAGACTTGTGGAAGTGTGTCATTAAAAAGTAAGCTAAACATTAGAAACAATGTCTTCTCTGCTCCTCTTTGATGTATATTGCTTAGACACAATATATGGATAACTGGTTTTGAAAAACAGGAAAATCACAATAAATTTCATAGGTATTTCTGCGTGTTTATTAATTGGACTGACTAAAGAGCACTTTGGATTGTTACACATATTTGTTATTCTGCACATATTCATTGTTCTGCATTGTGGTCCAAAGTCCTTGGTCTAAAGACATAAAAATCTCGTTTCGATACTTGCAAGCATGTTTCCTAGGAGGTAAGGGGTTATAACCAGAGAAAGATCCAGGTTTTATGGGGCCTGGAAAATAGTCAATTTGGGCCTCTTGGTGTCGGTGTCGCAATTCAATGTACACGTCAGGATAGATGCGGAGAGGGCTGATGGCCACTCTGAGTTTATTATAACCAGTGTTTCAATATATACATAGCTTACATCTGTTAAACATACACAGGTGTTCTGGATGAAGTAATTAGCAAATGCCAAGAATTCTTAGTGATTTCTCAAGGAGCCCTCCCTTGGCCTCTGTTTTGATGTTATCATGTTATTGCTGTGGTCCTATATTTTTATCTCGGAGCAGGCAAGGTCTCTTAGGCAACGGTCCCTCTTGCTCCTGATATCTATATCATTTCTCCATCTGTGCCCCAGGGTGGCCGCCGCCTGGCTTAGGTTGCCCCCCCAGGGGGTCTTACCCTTCATTGGCTAGCCGGCCTTCTCACCTCCGGGTCACAGTTTGTTGGCAAGCTTTTTCCAGTGATTATTAACCCTTCCTGTGTCAGGGGCGGCTACACTTGGTCAGAAAATTAAAAAGAATTAGGAATGGGAAAATATGTAGAAATGTGAATATTTATTTAGAATGAGAAAACATCACAACAAAAACAAATTTTAGAAGACTGATAAAAGCAAAATGTCACAAAATTCAGAAAACTAAGTAATATTTTTATTAACTACCTAACATCACTATTAACTTTTTTCCTGTACTTTTTGGCTGCATACCCTTTGATCACCTCTTCATATGCAAAATTGTATGGTATTTTCTTTAGAAAAAATAGAATGATAATTCAGTCTTTCCTCTATCATGGTTGATTGAAGTGTGTGTGTGTGTTTAATTATTACCAGTTTAGAAAAGTATCTTTTCACTTTACAACTCCTTATTGATAATGTTGTGTAAATTTATGAGATTGTTTTCAAATCTGGGCAAACCTCTATCAAATTTCTTTCATGTGTGAGCTCTTGGATTGCAGGGAATTTGAAGGTCTCCTGAGCAGTGACTAATCCTGAATATTCTCAATTTGTGACCCTCAGCCAATTTGTGGTTGAAGAGAAAGCATCTTTAGTATTTTTTGTTACATTTGTTGATGTCAATATTTGTGTAAAATTATCAATAAATTTAATGTTTTTCCTGCATGTCCATATAATTCATTCTTCTTCTTTAATTGGATTATCAAATAATCAAGGTACTTGTTAATTACTTTTATTTGAAAAATATTTTCTTCTCTTAATAAATTCAGCTTTTGGTATAATCTTACCCAAAGTTTGGTATAATTTATTTCTAAATATCAGAACAATTTCTTTTGACTTGATTTCATTGCTTATGTTTATCACATTTGTCTCATAGTCATTAAATTTTCTTCTGAATTTTCTCTGTTTTTCAAAAAGTACATTTAAAGATGACTTAAAAAGTTAACCTTCTATACAAACAAGTTGAGTCCATATCACTGTCTTGCTTTACTGAAATATTCCAAAATTTCATTTACAATGGAATGCTTGAGCTTTATAAGTATTTTATTTCTGTCAAAAAAGTAATAAAAAAATAATGTCTTTAATTATACATGCTGTTTTATAAAGTATATTCTTGATGAGAGAGAACTGTTTCGAGGAGGTGGAAATGAAAACTTATCCTCTGTCTATGATTTTTCCCATCTTGTGTTTGGAGGAATTTTCCCCAGACTGAGTTCTGGCTTTATACTTTTTAAACTTATGTTTTTCCTCCACTAGACAGGATATATACTCTACATTGTACACATATACACTTCTGAACACTGTGCATATGCTTCTCTAAGGCACATTCATATCACTGTAAGACTTCTGGCCATGCACCTTCCTGTCACAGTGCCAATTGAGTTCACCAAGTAGGTAGAAGGAAAATTCTTCATTTCTACACCATGAAGGGGTGGGAGCATGGTGTCCAACTTAGTAACTCAGTGACACACACAGGTGACTGTGTACTATGTAAATAATCCTATGATACCCAATCTAAAAGTGTCTCCAACACAACTCCCTCCTCTCCACATGCCAAAAACACCTCAGCCTTGCCTTGCCCTTGCTAGGAAGGGAAGCGTGACAGAGGGAGGGGAGAATTGAGTGGAAAGAGACATTGACTGTGGCTGCATTCTTTCGACAGAACCACAGTTCAGGAGTTGCAACAGGGATCTTACGTCTCACAAAGTCAAAAATATTTGCTATCTGAACCTTGACAGAAAAAGTTGGGTGACCCTGCTCTAAACTTTGCACTCATTAAAAATAATAGAATGTATTATGGATTTGTAAATGTGTATTTGACATATTGTTAGATTAAGAAAAGCAAATAGCTGAACAATATGCATAATAGGAATATTTGGGAACACCTCCTTCATTTGAAAATCATTGTGTATTTTTTATTATATAAGGAGACCTCAGTCTGGAAGGGTATACAACAGAATGTTGATAGTGATGATTTGTGGGCATGAAATTTAAAGAATGGTAGTCACTTTTTATTAACTCTTTAGTTTTTGAATGCAAGGTTCATTGTTTTCAATGTTCAGTTTTTGTCAAAAAGAACATGCATACAAAGTTTTAAAATGACTTAGAATAGGTTATAAAATAAAAACAAGTAATATAGAGAGGATAAAGCTTACCATTGTTAAAAACAACAACAAAAATGTTGCCGTCCTTTTCTACCGTCTTTCTACTCATCACCTACTTATTCACCGTCTATATCTGCCCACATTTCATAGTTTCTTGCATCCCAGACGTTTCTTTCGGTTCTCTTTTCTTCTTACCTAACAGGTATATCAGTGAGTCTTTAAATTCCCAAAAAGGCCATATGTTTGCCCTCACTCTTGAATGAGAATTTAACTGATTATTAGCATTCTAGATTTATGGTTGTATCCCAGTGCAATTTATAATTGTTGTTCTGTTGTCTTGTGGAGTCTGTCATTTCCTCTTGCTCCCTTCTCCAATTGCATCTAATATTTTTCTTTTTCCTCTATATTCTGAAGTTCCTACATCCTCTGTCTAGGAATGAAAATATTTTTATTCTCATAGATTATAGTAAATCAGTGAAGTTCTCTGCCATCGTCTCTTCAGGAAGCACCTCACCAATATTTCTTTCTTTCTTGGTTTTTGAAATTCCTGTTAGGCTTATGTTGGAGATAATTTATTGTCTTTTAACTTCTTTTTCTTATTTTTCATGGATTGATCTTTCTATGCTATTTCCTAGATTATTTTCATTCATCTTCTATTTATTTTGGTATTTATCTGGTCTACTTCTTTAATGGTTCATTTTTTATTTTCAGATTTCTGTTTGGTTATGTTTAATATACAACTGTATCTAATTTGTCTTCAGCATTTTGTTACATAATTCATTGTTTTTGCTTTATGAATATTATTCCTTCCTTTGTATTTCTCAGGGCTTTAAACATACCGTGTAAGTTTGAATGCACTTACAAATAACAGAGAACTTGACCAATAGTGATAAACTCATAAAACTGTATTGTTTATGAATGAGAATTTGGAGGAAAGTAGGCCAGGTGTGGTTAGGGGCTCCATGAGACCATCAGGGCCCAGCTTCTTCTTCTCCTTCTCTTATCATTCAGAGTGTTGATTCCTCTCATGGATCAAAAAATACCTGTCTCAGCTCCTCTCCTGTTCTCATATGAGAGTTGGTTTCAAAGCAGTAAGTAAGGAGGATGATGTCAAAAAGGAGCTCTTGTCTCCAATAAGAGGAAAATCTCTCCAGTTAGGCCCGGGAAATCCTCTCTTGTATCCCTTTGATGTGGGCCATGCACACATTGTAAACACACACACACACACACACACACAAATATACTCTTTGACCAATGATTTGCAAACAAGAATGGGTTAGGGAAGCCTTAAGCCTTGAGGGATATGCTGAGACTGGACACCTAGTGTCCGGGGCGTGGAGGATTGGAATTCCTTCCTCAGGCCATAGCCAACTACATCTGCCACATGCTTGCTGTGAAACTTTTGTTCAGAAGTTCCCATTTTGTTTGAGTTTCCTCAGAAGCAAGTTTTCCAATGTATATTAAATTTTTTGTTTATAATTTTGTCGTATTTCCTTTTTCTTCAAGCATTTTTCTTTCTATGATAGTGATACAGTTGCTTCCGTCTGGCCCAATGTTCAGAACCAGTTCTTAGGTTGATGGTTTGGCATTCCTTCTGAGATATTAGAATTTAATTCCTATGCCAGTGGGAGGTTTAGTTTGCTGATGATAAAAAAGAAAAAATGCCTGAGATAAGGCTCTTAAACCCTGAAGATAGTGTATGCTGTTAAGTGTTCTTTAGTGTAAGTTCTATAACTTAGGTACCCCGCCTGGGTCCCTCATCTTCCATTCTTGTTTTTTTCCCAAAGTCCCTAGGACATTGAACTATATTCCCTCCTTATTTCTGACATCCAAAACTGCCATTCAGCAAATTAAACTTTGAAGTAAATTGGAACAAGAGAGCATACAAGGCCTCACCCTGTGTTAAACACTAGGAAAGTTTCCAGTTGTCTCAGTCTTGAGCTAGGCTTCCAGAAGCCCAGTTTGCATTTGGAGAGCAGGGATGTGCACACAAACATACGTAGAGGAGCATCAAATTAAGAGTGCTGACCACTGTACTCTGTTGGCTTTGAAGAGAATGAGCATATTCTCTCCTTACCTGGTGATGAAAATTAAAAAAGAAGAAGGGCCGGACAGTGCCCGATCCTATACCAAGAGTAGTAAGTGGGTATTAGCTTCACCTGTCCAAGGTTGTGCCCAAAATAGCAATGCTAGCATGACATCAGATCACACTGCTTTAATAATTCCTGGAGAACAGATTGTTTAACCTTGGCTGTAGTGGGCCCTGCTGACATTATTTATTGCAGTTTTCTAATTTTATTACTTTTCTATTTTCCAAATGGTGATTTTCACTTTACGCTTTGAGTTGTTTTGACACAAGATCGGAATCTCAAGATTTTCAAACAGCTTATTTGAAGCTCTTTAATAGTGTGGGTGAATGGTTGTCATTAAGAAAGTGTTTGAATATAGCATCATATTTCAATAGGTGTGTCATGAAAAATACCCCTGCTGCCGTTGCCACTCCACTCATATTAAATGGCTCAGACAGATTCTGCATCTCATAATCTCACTGACTTAAAAGCAGATGCATCTCATGTGAAAGTCAGAAAATTTGCACAGTGATACAGCACTTAAAACCAGACTTTGACATTTTCTTCGTTGCAGATAAGAGCTCTAGTTATAAAGAAAGGAACGTATAATTCTTTTTTTACTGACTCACTTGATTTTCAGATTTTTTGAAGCTTTTTTTGCAATTTAAATGGTAATCTACAATAAGTAATATGAGTAAGATGCAATGCTATGTAATTTCTTGGTAAGCAAAAAATATTTTCAGTGTGATGGGTTCTAAGTTGTCTTTGTTGTGTCTATGAGGCTATAGCCACAGCAGCAAAATGTTTGTAGCTAGAATTTGCAGAAAATCTATTTATGTCACTGTGTGGCTTAATATTTCAAAAGCTTCCATCACCCGTTGATAATTTCCAAACTCTTGATCACAGACTATGGAGTGCATTCATTCTAGCCCCATCCAACTCTCTAACTTCCCCTCCCTCTACTTTACCATGCGGGCCTCATTTGTGAACTCATCCAGTCCTTAAATACAGTGTGCTTACTGCTGCTTCTGTACCTTTGGAGTGTTCTTTGCTCTCTGAAACGTCCTTGTCCTGCGCACTTTTCACCTGGAGAATTCCTACATGCCTATGAATACAATGGATCCCACAACTAGAAGGACCTGCAACTAAGATATACAACTGTGTACAGGGGGGTTTGGGGAGATGAAGCAGAAAAAAAAAAAAATACAGATTGGCAACAGTTGTTAGCCTAAGTGCCAATCTTAAAAAAAAAAAAAGACAATGGAAATGTCTCTTATATGTGAAACCTACACCCCACCCTCTCCTCTCATGCATTTTTGTGTCTGACACCCCCAGTGGAATGTTGCTTACTTAGGATTAAGGACCTAGGTCTTATTCATTTCAGTGCCCAGTGTCCCCCTAACAGACAGATATACCCATAAATATCAAATGGGGGCAGAAATAGGCTGATTGCTAAGAACTCTGAGCCAAGACTATTGCTGTAGCAAAGGACCAGACTGAAATAGATACTGTTTACCCTCAACGGAGGGTCCAGTGGCAAAATCAATTTGAAGCAAACTGGATGTTAGAGTCTACAGTTTTGGTGCCCATGGGTAGCCATGGACACTGTAGTGGGGGAAGGCACTCACATAGGGACAAGTTGAGAGCATCAGTTTGGAGCCAGACTTGGACAATATAAAAATCTGGGTTATAAAAAGTGAGTAGAGTGTTAAAGATTATCTTTTGTGCACATGACATGGTACAACCAGCAGGTCAGTTGATCAGAGTGGATGGCAAATAACTAGTATACAGGCTTTGCAGGAATGGATCTAGAGAGCCCCTCCCCATAACCTCCTTTTCTTAAAATAATGAAGATAGTATTGGTCACTGTGATGACACTCAATGAGTGCCTTAAGTTTTCTACATTTGTGAGTAAAAGTGACTATTGTGAAGTTTCCCTGTAAGATGGTGAATGTGTTTAAGAAAAGAATAGGCTCATCCCATTTTTATAAAAATTTTATGCTCCACTTTCCAACCCTGTTTGGAGAGCATAAAGTCAGAAATTTTTAAAAGGAAGAGAGTGAAGAGCAAGGAGAAGGAGTTGGAGTTCAGGGAACAGTGAAAGGAAGGCCTGTCAGAGGCTGCTGAGTGACAGACAGAATCGCCTTAGTTGAATGGAGGTAATGGCTATGTCTTTGTCCCTGCTGCCAGCCCTCCTTGGAGGCTATGACCACAGAGACCACATGAGGCTGCTGAAGTCCAGCACTGTTGGCAGAGCCTACCAAAAACATATTGGAGCATGGAATATTTGCTTCACTTGATTTTTTTTCTCATGATTAGACTGGAGCTATGAGTTTTGGTGAGGAAGACCACAGACGGTAAGAGTCAGTGTAAAACCATGTTTCCTTAATGTAAATACAGGCAGTTACATATAGAAATATTTATAGATATGTGTATATAAGTGGGTTAGTATACACACATAGTTTTCCATGCTCTGTTAGCTGAGAGGGCTTAGGAGCAATAAGCACATCTAGCACCCAGAACTTGATTTATAATACCATTCTCCAATAAAAGGAACCAGGGCTCCTTGGAGAAATGGCTGATTCTAGGTTTGAACCAGAAATATACAACATGAGCCTAGAGCTTCCTGTAGCACCAGAACGTAAGGAAATAATCAAACAAAAACACAACAATTGGGACATTTATGAAAAGGACACAGGAGTCAGTTGAAAGAGCTCCCTGTGGCCAAAGCTGGGACAATTTGAGCTACAAAATTTGGCTTATAACATGAAATATAAAATAAATATCCACAAGTCCATACTGATGTAAGTACATGATTGAATAAATAAATAAATGGAGAATAGAAAATTTCCTATGCAGAAGAATTTCCAATAATTTGCATAGCATAACTTTCTACTCCTTAAGCATGGGCTGCACCTAGCGAGTTCTTTCTACAAACCACAGTATGGAAGGGGAGACTGACTTTACAGCGGAGAAACTTGCCAAACACTACCTCAGCCAGGTGATCGAATGTAGCATCAATAGTGATGTCAGGTTGATAACTTATGTCATGAGAATGGTGCTCTGTATCTGTGGTCTTCTTCTCAAAAACTCATAATTCCAGTCTAATCATGAGAAAATATCAGACGAATCAAATCTTCAATCAGACAAGTCTACAAAATATCAGACCAGTACTCTTCAAAACTGTCAAGGTCATCAAAAACAAGTAACATCTGAGAAGCTGTCATGGGCCAGAGAAGCCTAAGGAGATATGACAACTAAATGTAATGTGTTATCCTGGATGGGATCCTGAAACTGAAAAGGGACAAGGTAAAAACTGAGGCAATCTGAATAAACTATGTACTTTAGTTAAAACCAACAGAAAAATTTTAAAAAGGCTCCTTAAGAATGGCAAAGTCTTTTTTAATTCTCTCCAATCTTCACCAATGTTCAGTATGAATTTGAAGAATAAGCCTATCCCAGTGTTTAAAAAATGATCAATGATGTGATGGCTAGAATTAATTTTCTTTTCTTGAATGTCCTGTTTTGTTTATGAAATTTTCCTGCATATTCCTCTTTTTTATTTACTGAAACTTTCAATTTTTCGAACCTGGATGCATTAGATTCTGAAAAGACTGTGCAGAAGGAAGATAAAAGCTCTTAAAAGAAGGAGAAAGAATTCATTTCATGAACATTTAAACTGTGATGAGAATATGGATGTTTGATAAATGACATTTTTAACATTCCTCCTAAAAAAAAATTCATCCGAATAACAATGAGAAGAAAACATTATTTTTCAACTGGTGTATTAGTCAGGGAAAGCTGAATGCTTAATAAACACTCTCCCACTCTTCATTTCAGTATATTTCAGTGCAGGCAGAGTTCAACACAGGCATTTCTATTTGGGTGGTTGTTTATCAGGGTGACTCACTTTCTATTTCATGGTTCAGCCATCCCCTAGGGCCTTGGAATCCTTCCTTTCCAGGCTCTCTCAGAGAGAGAGAGGGAGAGAGAAAGAGAGAAAGGACCATGATGGAGATTTTTGGTAACTGAGTCTGTAAAGGGTACCTCACTCCCACTCAGGTATAAACTAAAAGACAGTTCCTTGAATAGTACAGGAAACTGGTTTTCAATGAGACATTATCCTTATAATAGCATCTCTTTTTATCTGCCCACTAATTCTGTAACTCACTGATGATTGACTAAGAGCTAGGACTAACACTAGAGTTCAATGAATATTGTTGCAAAACAATCTTAGTAGGTTTTTATTGTTTGGAAATAAATAAAGCTTGTAGGGGTGATTGTAGGAGGTAGATGTTCATGAATCATAGTCTATCAACATCTTATTGTTGTTAGAAGAAAAGCCTTTGGTTGTCCTGGAGCTAATAATGGTGTGTTAGCTGTTGTACACAAAGAGGATGTTCTAAACATTGTGTCTGTTCTTGACATGCTTCTGATTATGGTGAGAAATTTGTCCTCATCCATTTCCTGTGTCATTGTGATTATCGCATTTCCTGACAGGCTTGTCAACATTATCCATACAGACTAGAGCATAGAGCATATACACCTACAAAGGCAAGTAGCCCATGAAGAGTTTAACCAGTGATTTAGGAAAGAAAACAATGAGCCAGACTAATCAGCCTTCTGTGCTTCCAGGCTCTTGTAAGAGTGCTATCTCAAGCCATCCATTCCAAGAAAATGCTGATGAGAATGTCATTCTGAAATACCATAAGCCTGAAATTTGCCTGAATCTGGACATAAAAACTCTTGTAATCATTACAGACTTAAGTTCTGTCTTTTGTATGTGCTTCTTAGGTTCACTATTAAGGATAGGGAAAATTATTAGAATGTAGACCTTAATCTTAAGTAACTCCTTTTCGTTATTGTGGAAAAGTATGCAAAAAAAAAAAATCAGATGTGTGTTTACATTCTATAAATAAACATTGTTTTTATGCAAGAAGTTGAATTTTTTGTGATTGATGATAAATGGAAGGAAAGGAAAATCAATTTAGGTTGAAAAGTATATGAAAGGGCTGGAAGATTAATTTCACCATGTTTTTACTTTGTTTCAAATTTTGCAATAAAGGTTATTAGAGCTTTGACAAAAACTGGACCAATCCGTCGTCTCAGGCACATTCTTAGTGATAGCTCCATAATTTGACTTTCATCAGTTGTGAAAGAATTCTAGAGCCATGTGGAAGAGAGTTTGCATTCTCTTTCTCTCTCTCCTTGTCTCTCTTTTCTTCTCCCCTCACCTGCCCACCTCCTGTTTTCCTTACTTTTCATCTACTGCTTTTCAAGGGAACTCCCAAAAAATGTTTTAATTTTTCTCCCGTAGCAAATTTGAGGGAAGCTCTAGGCAAGTCTAGTTTAAAAAAAGAAAAGATTATTCCCTGATTTCTGGGGGAGGATAGACGGTTTTAAAAAGAAACAAGAAATAGATTCGGGATTCAGCTGGATATGAAAGTAGCTATATTCATTAAGTAGAGCTATGCAAACAGCTGTAAATTTGGATAATAAGCAAGGAAAGATATTTGAATTTCATTAGGCATTTTTTCCTCTGCAGTTAGCAAATATCTCACCTTCTAAAATTACTTCAATTGTGATTCACCACAATAAGCATGTAATTAAAATTGAAGAATGTTTACCAGGTGAGGGAAGTTGATGAAAGGAGCCAGGAAAAGGGTATGGAAAATGTGAAAAGAAGAGCAACTCAGGGAACACACTACACTTTGAAGATATTTTAGGAAAGGTAATGTGAGGGAGGATTTCAATCAAGTAGATGCTGCTGTTTCAAGACTAGCATGTAGAAGCTAAGTCACCAGGTGGTGAGCATTAATTAATTAATTCAGTCAATATTGACTGAAAACCTATTGTGCTTTGACTTCAGCACGAGATCCTGGGAGAATAATTGCTGGGAACATAGTTTCTGTACTCATAGAGTTTATACTCCAGAAGGAAGGATAGAAGTAAAACATAATTAACTATCATTATGGTGAGAAGTATGGAGTACTGTGGAGCGTTACTGTGTGGATATGTGTGTAGGGGGTGGGGGAAGGGATTTCTGACCTAAGCTGCACATGGGGTCAGCTCTATAGCCTTTGTTTTTGCTTTATGAGCCAAGTATGCAAGCAATTACAGTGGAGCATAATTATTGTTCTTATGGCAATGTGCCAGCTGTCCTGAGAGTATAGTAGGATGTGTTCTACACATTCTAGATGGATATGTCAGGGAAGGCACACAGAAGAAGTAGAAACCAAGTCCAGAAGGGTTAGCAAAAGTCTGCAAGTTGACATATTTGGGAGAAAATCCCCACTTCCTTTGAATAGAGTATCAAAACGTAGGAGAGAACTTTAAATAAATTCAGCATTGCTAGAGTTTAACCGTTGGTGGAGTGATGTTATAAAATGAGATACACAGAAAGAGAGAGGCTGATCAGCAAATGGACCCTTTGGATCATATAATAAAGGTTTAATTAATATCATTTGATGAATGAGTAATGAATTGTGATATTATAATTACTACTATACCTGAGAATTGGAAGAGTATGGCTCTTAATATATGTAAATAAGATATACTTACACCTCTTTAAAAAAAAAAAGCATCAATGTTTTTCTAACTGAGGGAGTAGATCCATATTAGTGGGCAGTGAAATGAATATACTGAGGTCTGATGAATGATTAAGAAATAGAATAAAAAAGAAAAGATCATCAGAAAAAGTAGGAACTGTGAAACTTTTATTTCCATTATATAGATAAGTGTCTGTGTGCCCTGGGGGAAATGGGACATAGGAAGTGTACTTCTGACTATGGGTTCATGTCAGAGAGTCCTGAATGTCACTGTGATGGAGGGAGCCAGTTTCCTGCGCATGTTTACATGCTGAAAAGAAACTAGAGAAGCATGATGAGTCCAGGACCTAGAAACGCTTGGCTCCTTTGCTCCTGAGCCTGAAGAAAGAATCGTCAGCATCGGGACCAAACAGATGACTCTAATGGCAATCCTGACAGCTCGCCTTCAGTCCTAAGGTGACAACAATCTCAAATCCTCCAGGTACTTCCTGAGTGTTGTGATATTGATAAATTGAGAGTAATGGTTAGTTCAGAATAAGTATTTGCCCTTTGCAAATGACTAATTAATGAGCTAAATTCTCCAATTATGAAACCTTCAGAGATTCTTGTTGGCTCTCTGGTAAGTTTGGAGATTTCTGGGCTTCTTGGACAAGATTATACCCTTTCTGGGACAGTTTGGGGGAATTAGAGAATGGATGGTGGTATGTGTGTGTTAGGAGGAACATTTGACTAGTTCTCTGCTTCCTCTGCTTTGATTATGAAATGGTGAGAAAACAAATCTCCTATGAGAGCTGCATCCTCTTTTATGTCTGTTAGCCAGAAGGTTAATCTCAGCAATCAATTCTTCAAGCAACATTTTGTACAAGACACCAAGTGGCCCTGCTGAGGTGGCCTTCATGTCTTCATTGTAATAGAATGTGCTTTGTGCTTAGATATGGGAAGCACATAGGGGAAGCCGCAGTCTCAGAACAGGGACTTCTGGTGAGGCTTTTCAGGATAAGAGATGTGTAAACTTGACGTTAAACCATAATTAGAAGTTAGTTCAGGGAGTGGGATAAGTAAAAATCACATATTTTTGAGAAAAGAACTACATTTGCACAGGACTGGTAAAATTTGTACATGGGTAGTTCATGAGGTTGAGAATGGCTTTACTATTACAGAGAAGATATCTGACTGATGATATAAGTGAGGTATCTGGCTGACGGTATAGATGAGGGGCCAGTCACGACAGATATATGAGCAATGGTAAGGAGTTTTGACTTTATCCTAAGAACAATGAGAAGCCATTAAAATGTTTTAAGAAGCAAAATGAGATAATCCTATTTGAACTTTACAAAGCTCACTCTAGCTGTACCATCAAGAATACATTATAGGTTGTGGATTGGAAAAAGGAGACCTCTTAGAGGATTTTAGAGGAAATCAGGACACAGGAGAATAGACGAGTAGACCAGTAATATTAACAGGAATAATATTTTTAAATGAAAATTGTCTTTATTTTCACATTTTTTGATGTGGCAGTCTCTCTTTTGGAAGTGTATCCCATAGAAATAAGCAAAGATCTTCAATAATGCTTTTTACAGCATTGTTTGTGATAGCAAAACCTGGAAACTAGAATGTACGTCAGCAGAATGTTTGGATACACTGTGGCACATCCAAACTGTAGAATATTATGTAATGTATTAGATTTTTATTGCTGTGTAACAATATTGCCACAAATATAGTGGTTCAAAACCATGAACGTTTATTATCTCACAGTTTCTGTGGATCAGGAGTCCAGTCATGGCTTAGCTGGATGCTCTGTTTCAGAGTCTCACAAGCTCCAATCAAGGTGTCAACTGGAGCTCTTTCTCATCAGATGAGGAAGGATTCCCTTCCAAGCTCACTCTTGTTGGCAGCATATGTTTCCCTGCAGGCCGCCAGACAGAGGGCCTCCTTTTTTTGCAGGCTATCAGTCAAGAATGGCTCTCAGCTCCTTGCCGCTTGGCCCTCTCTATAACACAGCTCACAACATGGCAGCTTGCTTCTTCAAAGCTAGCAAAAGAGACTGTTTCTCAAAACAAGACAGGTGTTACAATCTTATATGCATACTCCTGTGCACATAATCACATACACCCCATCATCTTTGTTGTATTGTGTTGCCTAGAAGCAAGTCACGTCCTGTTTACATTCAAGTGAAGTGATTGCATAATATGCTGTATGAATGCCAGTAGGCAGGAGTCTGTCCACCACATAGAATTATAAAAAAATATTATCTAAGTCTATATTGACCCGTAAAGGGTTGGGGGGCATTATGTATTTTTAAATTACAGAGTATTTACTCTGTATCTCATTTTTATCAAAAAAGCAAAAAATTTATATCAATAAATACATGTTGTTTATGTTTGTATATGCTAGGAAAGACAATGGAAGAGGGTAATTGAGATAGTTTCTGTGTGTTTTCTAAGTGAGACAATGGTAGAATGAACATGGGCTAGAATTATTCACTTTTTCGTTGTACACTTCTGCGGGTTTTCACCAGTTACAACAACCATGGATTAATTTTTTAATTTTAAAAATGGTTAAAAAATTAAAGTACAATTGCAAACTCCAGGGCAAGTACTAAAAAACGTAATCTAATACGCTAAGAAAAGAGAGAAACTAGAATCATAGAAAATGCTCAATTAAAACCATAAGACGGGCCGGGCCGGTGGCTCAGCGGTTAAGTTCGCATGTTCTGCTTCGGCGGCCCGGGGTTTGCCGGTTCAGATCCTGGGTGCGGACATGGCACTGCTTGGCATGCCATGCTGTGGTAGGCTTCCCACATATAAAGTAGAGGAAGATGGGCAGGGATGTTAGCTCAGGGCCAGTCTTCCTCAGCAAAAAGAGGATTGGCAGCAGTTAGCTCAGGGCTAATCTTCCTCAAAAAAAAATAAATAAACCACAAGAAGCAGAAAAGGGTGGAACACAAAAATAGGAACAAAGAACAAGGGCAACAAATAGAAAACATGATTGAACATGGTAGATATTCATCCAACTATATCAACAATAACTTTTAACGTCATTGGTCTAAATGCACCATTTAAAAGATAGAGACTGTTAGAATGGACCAAAAAACACGACCCAACTGTATGTTGTCTGTAAGACACCAATTTTAAATATAAAGACACATATAGATTAAAAGTAAATGGATGGAGAAAAATATACCATGCTAGCACTAACAAAAAGAAAGCAGGAGTAGCTATATTAATTTCAGATAGAGTAGACTTCAAAATAAGAAAAGTAGTCAGGGTTAAAGAAAGGCATTATATAATGATAAGGGGGTCTGTTCTCTAAGAAGACATAATAATTCTTAACATGTATTTGCCTAACAACAGAGCATCAAAGTATGTGAGGCAAAAACTGATAGAACTGAAGGGAGAAATAGATGAATTCACTATCATAGTTGGAGACTTCAACACGCCTCTCTCAGAAATGGACAGCTCCAGCAGGTGGAAAATCAGTAAGAAAATATTGAACTCAACAACACTGTCAATTAACTGGATATAATTGATATCTATAGACTACTTCATCAAAAAACAGCAGGATACACATGTTCCTAAGCTTACATGGGACATTCACCAAGCTAGACCACATTCTGGGCCATAAAACACACCTTAACAAATTTAAAAGAAGAGAAATCATACAGCGTCTGCTCTCAGACCACAATGGAGTTAAATAAGAAATCAATAATGGAAAGATAACTGCACAATCCCAAAATATGCAGAAATTAAACAGTACACTTCTGGATGACACGTGGATCAAAGATGAAATTTCAAGAGAAATTTTAAAATATTTTGAATTAAATGAAAATGAAAATACCACATCAAAATTTGTGGGATGAAGTGAAAGCAGTGCTTTGAGGGAAATTTATAGCATTGAGTGCATATATTAGAAAAAAATAAAGATCTAAAATAAAGAACTTAGATTTCCACCTTGGGAAAATAGAAGAGCAAATTAAATTCAAAGTAAGCAGAAGAAAAAAAAAACATAGTAAGTATTAGAGCAGAAATGAATGAATTGAAAACAGAAATTTGATAAAGAAAATCAATGAAACCAAAAGCTGGTTCTTTCAAAAGATTAATAAAATTGATAAGCCCCTAGCCAGGATAACTAGGAAAAACAGAGAAGACACAAATTACTAATAACAGAAATGAAGGAGGGAACATGACTACAGATTCCCTGGGAAGTAGAAGGATAATAAAGGAATATTATGAACAGTTGTGACCATAAATGTGATAACTTTGATGAAATGGACAAATTCCTGAGAAGACACAATCTGCCAAAAATCACACGAGAGGAAATAGATGATCTGAATAGGCTTATATCTAATTAAAAATTTGAATCAATAATTAATAATGTTCCAAAACAGACAGCACTAGCCCTACTTGGATTCACTGGTGAATTCTACAAAACATTTAAGGAAGAAATTGTACCAAATTCTCTATAATTTCTTTCAGAGGATAAAAGCAGAGGAAATACTTCCTAATTAATTCTGTGAGGCCAGCGTTGTTCTAACACCAAAACCAGACAAAGATACTACCAGAAAACCATGGACAATTATCTCTCTTGAACATAGATGCAAAAATTCTCAACAAACTATTAGCAAATGGAATCCAAAAAAATATAAAAAGAATTATATGTCATCACCAAATGGGATTTATCTCAGGTATGCAGGGCTGGTTCAGCATTTGAAACTCAAATAATGCAATCCATCACATCAACAGACTAAAAAAGAAAAATCACATGATCATATCAATAGATGCAGAAAAGCATTTGACAAAATCTGATACCTATTCATGATAAAACTCTCTATAAACTAGTAGTAGAGGGGAACTTCCTCAACTTGATGAAGAGTATCTACAAAAATTCTACAATTTACATCACACCTAATAGGGAGAAAATCAAAGCTTTCCAACTAAGATCACGTAGAAGGCAAGGATGTACCCTCTTACCACTCCTTTTCAGAGTCATGGTGGAAGATTATACTAATGCAATAAGGCAAGCAAAGGAAATAAAAGGTATACAGATTGGAAAGGAAGACATAAAACTCTTTGTTTGCAAATGACTATCATCTATATAGAAAACTTCAAAATAATCAACAGAAAAACTCCTGGAACTAATAAATGATTATAGCAAGGTTGCAGAATATGAAGTTAACATACAAAAGTCATTTGCTTTCCTACATACTAACAATGAACATGTGGAATCTAAAATTAAAAACACAGTATCATTTACATCTGTACCCAAGAAAATTAAATACTTAGATATAAATCTAACAAAATATTTTTAAATTTGTGTGAGGAAAAACATAAAACTCTGGTGAACAAAATCAAAGAGCTACATAACCGGAGAGACGTGACAACTTCATGGATAAGTTGTCCATGGAAGACTCAATATTGTCAACATATCACTTCTTGCCAACTTGATCTACAGACTTAATGCAATCCCAATCAAAATCTCAGCAAATTACTTTATGGATATTGGCAGACTGATTTTAAAGTTTATATGAAGAGGCAAAAGGCCCAGAATAGCCAACACTTCTATTAGAAGATAAGCCACAGAGTGGGAGAAAATACTTGCAGAAGACACATCGGATAAAGGACTCATAAAAAATGTACAGTAAGAACCCTTAAAACTCAGTGATAAGAAAACAAACAACCTGGGCCAGCTCCGGTGTCCTGGTGATTAAGTTTGGCATGCTCCAGTTTGGCTGTTAGCTCAGGGTGAATATTCCTCAGCAAAAAAAAAAAAAAAGAAAGAAAACAAACAACTCAATTAAAAAGTGAGCCAAAGACCTTAAGAAACATCTCACCAAAGAAGATATACATATGGTAAATAATCAGGGAAATGCAAATTAAAAAAACAATGAGATACCCTTACACACTGATTAGAATGGCCAAAATCTGAAAGAATGAAAACACCAAATGCTGGTGAGGATGTGGAGTAACAGGAACTCTCATTCATTGCTGGTGGGAATGCAAAATGGTACAGCCACTTTGACAAAGTTTGGAAGTTTCTTAAAAAACTAAACATACTCTTACCATATGATCCAGCCATCCCACTCCTTGGTATTTACCCAAAGGAGTTAAAAACTTATATCTACACAAAACCTACACAAGAATGTTTATAGCAGCTTCATTCATAACTGCCAAATTTCAGAAGCAACCAAGGTGCCCTTCAATGGTTGAATGGACAAATAAACTGGGGTACATCCAGACAATGGAATATCATTCAGGGCTAAAAAGAAATCAGCTATTAAGCCATGGAAAGACATGGAGGAACCGTAAATGCATATTACTAAGTGAAAGAAGACTGTCTGAAAAGGCTACATATTGTGTGATTACAACTATATGACATTCTGGAAAAGGCAAAACTATGGAGACAATAAAAAGGTCAGTGGTTGCCAGAGGGAGTTGGAAAAGGGTAAAGAGATGAATAGGCAGAGCACAGAGAGTTTTTAGGGCAATGAAGATACTCTGTACGATATTATAATGATGGATGTATGTCATTATACATTATCTAAACCAATAGAATGTAGAACACCAAGAGAGAACCCTAAGGTAAACTGTGAACTTTAGGTTATTATGATGCAGTTTAATCCTTGGTAAAAAAAAATGTACCATTCTGGAGAGTAATGTTGATAAAGTGGGGGGGGGGGGGGGGGGGTGGCGCTGTGCATATGTGGGGACTGGGGGATATAGGAAATATCTGTACCTCTCAATTTTGTTGTACACCTAAAACATCTCTAAAAAATAAAGTCTAAATAAAAAATTAAAAATACTGATTAAAAACTAAAAGCTAAACAAAGAAAAATTAAACCTTTGCTTAAAACTCTAAGGTTGTCAATATTGTCCCAATATTGTTATGCAACCACTAATGCAAGATGAATGCACTCTTCTCCTTTCCTTTTTCTCTTTTAAGTATCTGTAAGATGTAAATGTCCAGGGCATAAATATTATTTCTTATTTGCTGTACAGTGGGGAATTCTGTCATCTTCCAATGAAATAGACGTTTTTAATTTGCATGATTTCCTAATTTGTAAGCACATATAAATGCAGAATAAATAGAAATGAATTTTTCAAGTTCATAAAAACATTTATGTACTGAATTATTGATTTAATTGATACATTGATTTAAAGGTCTCCTTATAACAGGCACCGTACTTGGTTCTGAGAGTGTGAAAATGAAAGAGACTCTGCCTATTTGAGGGAAGAACATATAAACATCATTAAAATAAGAGTAAGTTGTTATGCCAAGTCTTCACATTTCTGCCTAGAGTGGTGCATGAATCAAGAAACACAGAAGACATCATGCTTTTGTTGAGACGTGAAAGATCAGTGGGAATTTGTTTGCTAGGCAAGAGAGAAGCACACAAAGGGAGCAGTTTTGCATAGTCCTGTATGAGTAGGTGGGCATGTGTCCTAGGAATACCAAGTTGATTTGTATGTGTGTGTGTGTGTCTATTTGGAGTCCTGAGAAAATGGGAAAGGTGTGGAAAATGAAAGTAAATCTGGAAAGTATGATGAGGAGGCATGAGGGACATTGTGGACAGCTAAGTAGGGCTAGATGGTAAACCACCATGTGTGGTAGGAGATGATGGCAAATCATGGAAGGATTTTAGGTAGAAAGACAACATTGGATTGTAGTTTAGAACAGTTCCTCTGGGGCTAGTGTGGTGAGTTATTTGGAAAGGTCTGAGATGGGGGTAGGGACATGGAGACTATAATAGTAAGGAAATTTTCCAGAACATTTATAAAAATCTTATATAAATAAAGTTTTAAAATATTTAGTAATTTCTGCTTAGGTCCTGAACGTTGATTCTAAGTTTGGTAAAGATGTGTAGTTAGATACAGGTTTTCCAAGGTCTCCTGTCCCTGGGTCTTACCTTCTGTGTAACTGCTTCTCTTCAAGACTGCTTCTCTGGCAGGAGTTTTGGGGGCTGCAGCTCTGGGAATGTGTTTTGGCTTTATCATCTTATGAGATCACAACTCACACATGAAGGGAAGAGTTACAGACTTGTTTCTAAAGATATGGATGGCTTTGCCATCAAACAAAGAATGTGTTGTTTAAAAAAACCGGGTGTCTTCCAGCTCTGAAAGCCTGTGGTTCTTAGTTATTTCAGCAATGGCTTTCTATTGTCCTATAAACCATGAAAACAAGTTAGCATATGAATCTAAGAAGTGAGGAAACTCCCAGAGTTGCTTGAAATGTGCAAGGAGGGTTTGAATCAGTATAGGTTACACATCCACATTCTCAGAGCTACTTTCAGGGAAGTTTGTGGGAAGATTGTCATCCTGTAAATCTGTGCAGCACTGCCTGCCGCCTCCTTCCATCAGCAGGTTTCCCATGGGTGTGTGGCGAATCTGGTAGAACAGATAAAATGCAGTTTCTTTATTCGGGGCTCGTTATATCTTAACTGCGATTACATCAAAGGTTAAATTCTGTCTCCATAAACACATGATTGACTTTTCTTGTTGTATCATGATGCTTCTCTGTTAGATCTTACTTTCTGTTGTTTGTGTCAAAATGCAATTCCACTGTAGTGTATTTTGACAGTTAATCTTTTGTGCTTCAGATGGTTTAGAAATTTTTCACATAAGTAACTCCTGGATCAAACATATTCAATTGATGATTTGCTTTTGAAATCTATTGTTAATGTATTTAATGTTTAACTACACATCATGAAAGTGTTAACATTCTTGTTCAAGGTTTTTGTACTTGATGTTTTTAAAACTTGCTGTTTAATACAGACATTCTACTAAATGAGTGGAAGCATACTGTTTCTTGAATAACCTTGACACAGTGCCAAATCATAAGGATGTTATAACATGGAATGATGATTTCTTTGCTTAATAGATTGAATATATATATGTTGTTATAGAATAGATTTATTAAAAATAGGATATTTGTGATTTTAAGTCGTTCTTGAGAAGGTCCTTGTGAAAGTTAGTTGATTATTTTGACCTAAGTTTTTCCTATTTTAAAGACACATTAAAAGTTAATTATCTAAAATTGGTAAAGTTGCTTGAAGTTTGTGAAGTTGTCAATTGTGGAACAACTGAATTTTTTCTTTATAAAAGTTTTATTGAAAAACTAAGTATTTATGCTCTTAAAGAATTAATAATATTTCTCTTAAGAGTGTAGGTCCAGACGGAATTATTTTTTGTCCCATGGAAGCAATTCAGATTATTCCTGCTGATTTCTCATTTCAGCCATCAGTATCACCTAATTTGTTATTAAGATGTTTTCCCTGATGAAATTTTTCTCCTGTAGCGTTTAGATAACCTCTGGCTTACTTTTTCCCACCTTCACCAACTTCTTTCTTCATTTCATTTTCTTCAACTTCACCATGTTGTCCTTATCTTTTTAGATTTTTTTTCCATGAGTTTTTACTCTCTTGTCTCATAGGCAGCAGCTTCATCCTCTTTGCCACTCTTTCAGAGCTGTGCCCTTCAGATGTATTTTTCTGAAACATAACTGCTCTGCCTTTGGAGTAGTTGTGTGCATGGTGAAAGATATAATAAAAATTGATGTAAGCTGATTACTCTACTGCTGAAAACCCCACATTTGTTCCCTTTTGCACTGAGAATAAAGTCCAGGTTTTTGTCCTTGTCCTGTGAGCCCTCATGTGACCTGTCCCCTTCCCTGTCCTCAAGTTCCATCTTTCCCTTTAGTTTTCCTCTATACTCCAGCCACATTGGCCTTTGCACAGTTGCCCAAATATTATGAGAACATAAACATAACGAGAATCATATTTTATAAGTTTTATCAGTGAGATAAACTACTGGAAGTTGAATTTCAGAGGTAAAATATACGAAAATTAAAATTTTTAATTCAAAAAGTAGAGTACTAACTTATCTTCAAAACACTGTCTATGCAGAAGAGTAAAGAGTCCTTGTTTCTCAAACTTGTACTGATGCTCTTTCAGATATTTTGATCTTGGGAACATTTTGGTAATCTTTTTTAACATTAGAAAAACCTAGCTTGAAGCTGATTAATTATTTTTAAGTTGGCATTAGAGCTCCCAGCACTGCATTTGGAGGTGGTGATGGTTCTGGTGATTACTAGGCCAAGAAGGTGGTTATGGAAATGGGTGGCTGAGACGGAAAGAAGGAAAAGTCAGAGACATGACAGATTGGGATGTAAGGTGGTTTAGACGCAAGGACTTCGAGGTCATCCAGGATAAGAGCTGAGATTGGGGTAAAGAATGGGAGCCAGGTGCTGACCGATCTAGGTACAGGGAACCCCAGTGTCTTGATAGATGATAGAAAGATGAGAGGCTGCTGAAGGGAAGCTCTCCGGGCATGTGTTTGTACCATTGTATTAATCATATTTTTTATTTTCTGTATTTTATGTTGTTTTGACATCTTGGTGCCTTGCTAGTTCTGGAGAGACTGCCCCTTGCACATCTAGCTAATTCCTAAAGATAGAAAACAACTTACCTGGGAGTGTGCCTTTTATATGTAAACCAACCAATCCAAAGCTCTTATCTGCAACCACCTCCTTTATCTAACTCTCACACACCCAGCCAACATTTCTCCTGCCCTAAATCACCCCAGGGCCAGGTACTAGACAACTAGGGACTATCCCTGTAGTTCATTCAGAGCCCACTAAAATTATTCAAACTAGTCAATCCTAAACTTACTCAAATTTACCTATCCTGCCTCACCCATTCCTTCCACTGGAAACCACAATAAAAACTCTTGGCCGTGGTCTCTGCTCATCCTCCTTTCCTGGCTAAACTTGCTGCTTCCCCATGTGTCCCTACAATATGTGACATGCGTCTTTCTCTTGGAAGCTGAGTGTTAAGCTTCTTTGAATGGCATTGACCTCTCTATGTCATAACTCAGTCACCTCTATGGGTTAAATCCCAGGGGCATTTACAACAATGAGGAGATGCTGTATCTTTCTAACCACAAGGAATTGGTCAGGAAAATTAAATAAAATGACCTACGAGATAGATTTGTTTTCTATCCCTTGAATTGTTTTTTATGAACACAATTCACATATTTCTAACCCCTATAATTTTCATATTTTGGCTGACTATATAGTTAATGGTATATATTTCTTAATTGTGAAACAGTTGCAATGGTTTTAGATGCATATTTTCTTTCAAATTCCGATCTCTATAGTGAGGCTCATTTAGTTCCTTCCAATAAAATATTTTAAGGTCTTCTTATTAAAGCTGGAATTAGAATAATTATCATTATTTATAAAACACTTCTTAATATAAAAGGAACTCCAAAGAATTTATAATCACTCTGTAAAATTGAAAGTAGAAAGCACTTAAAAATTCATGAGTATAAAATAAAATATGCTTCAATAAAATTTGCATGCAGAGCTAGCTTATATTTTAGAACACAACTTAGAAAGTTGTGTTTACATTGGGGAGCAATCCCCCCAAACAGAAAATGCTAATTAGAAAAAAATGCCCCAAATAATGATAAATATATTTCCTCTAATTAATCAATGAATATCTAATGAGGACCAATTGTTCAGTACTCTACTTCTAGTTTGCTGTTTCCCCATGCTGGTAAATCCACCAAGCTTGTGGTGGTAGCTGAAATGTAAAAAACAATTCATGTGGCCCAAGACATGGCACACAATTAAGGTAAGGGTTATTATAGTGAGCATGAGTAGTATTCTCAACAGGATCACTACTGGCGTTTTGGGTGGTGGTGTCCTTTGTAGTGTGAAACTTTACACAATATCAAACAACCCTGGCCCTATAGAACTTCTCAATGATTGGGACATCCCACATGGCCCCTGGAAATATTGTCTGAGTGATATAGCCCCCGAGTTGAGATCTACTGGTATAGAATAGGGGCTGGAAAACTTGTTCTGTAAAGAGCCAGATACTAAATATTTTCCAGCGTGGGCCATACAGTCTCTGCCACAACTACTCAAATCTGCTGTTGTAACCAGCAAGCAACCATAGACAAAATGAAAAAGAGTGGCCATGTTCCAATAATAACTTTATTTACAAAAGCAGGAGGTGAGCAGATTTGGCCTGCGGACTGCAGTTTACTCACCTCTTCCTGTGTACCACAAGTCTACCAGTTTCAACACAAGGAATACTATTTGAAACAATCAGTAGCAGTATGTCAGTTATGGGCTTTGGGGCTACAAATAATATGAAGTCATATCCATTGTTTCTAAAGGTAAGATAGTTTCAGTCTTGGCTAATTGAATGTATTATTGTCATAAAAGACCAAAGTGTGTTCCTTCCTTCTACTCTTCTATCCTCAGCTGTTGTCATTTTCTTCCCTCATTGTCACAAATGGATGCAATGTGTCACATGTAGTTACAGTAGTGCACAGGGGAGAAACACATGTCTGTCTGATCTCCAGGAAAACCTTTCCCAGAAGTCCGTAGCTGACTTGCTGTCAGATATCATTTGGGGACAAACCCAAACTGGAACTAAGAATGGCAAAGAAGAAATTCCAATTATGTGGAACTCCACATAATTGCCATAGAATAATTATGATCTTCTTCCTTGGGCTGGAGAAGGATCCAGCCCTAACCCAGACCTATGGATACACGATATTTGAATGAGTTGAGATTGTGTTTAAGAAAATGAACATCAGGCTTTGAGGAGTTAGTAGAGGAAGATGTCTGTGCGATGCAGTATTTTCCATATTAGTTATATTATACTTTAAATATAATTCTGTCTTAAATACTATTTGAGGCCATTTGTTTTCCTCTGTTTCCATTCTAGTCAAAGGGAGCGTTTAATACATACCTTTGTTTGGTCAGAGGAGAGATAGAAGCGTGGACCAAGGTTCTACCCATTGACTATAGGTAATCTCTCTTTAGTGTTGAAGGGCCAATGGAGAGCCATGTCTTCCTGTATGAAGTCAGTAATATCACTGTGTGAAAGACAGTATTTAAATTTGGTTAACAAAGATTACTTAGTAGTCTTTAAGGAATCTCTTAAATAAACCCCTAGATAATCATATGTAGTTAGTGTATCATCTGGTTTGTATTATAAGAACTGAAAATAACTTGTGAGAAGCTTTCTTACTGAAATGTTATAATTATTTATTTTAGTGCTGAGTGGAATACAGAAGACCATCTGGTTCTTTCAGGCTCATAAAGGTGCTGCCCTACAGTTTCAGATAAAGCAGGAGATTTGCTGAGAGAATCATCTGGGTGGCTGGGAAGTGAAGATATAACTAGAAACTCATTTTCCTACTTCAGGTGCTGTGTTTCCTGCATTACATCATGGCGTTCCTGCAGCAAAGTGCCTGCTCAGAAGACTTTATGTTTGTCAGGAGGGATGGCTCTAGTTCAAGTTCTGAATTTTTTCCTGGAGCTCTTCCTGAATTTTGAGTTCTTTAAGCTGTCAGTATTGGGGTTGAACAAATACCTTAGATGAAACTATGTTTACTTTAGTGGCTTTTGAAGAATGAAGAATAATATTTTGTGGGTAAATTTGTTCAAGAAACCTTGTTTTGTATCTCCCTCATATCACATCACCTGGGAAGTGGCTGCCTCTTTTATGCCAATCATTTACTTATGTGTTTATTCAAAATATGTTAAATTCACAGTCTTGTCTTCAAGGTTCTCAACATTCTAGTGTGAAAGGGACAAATAAAAGAACAGTTCAAATACAGTGTGATGTATAGCACAGTAGAGGGAAGCACAATGTGCTCTCAGAGCAAGAGTGGGTCTGAGCAGATCAAGAAATGATGCCTGAGTTGAGTCTCAAAGGATAACTGAGAGTAAGTCAAGTGAAGAAAACAGGGAAAGAGCATCCCTATAGTTGGAGTGACATGGGCAAAGGCTTAGAGGCATCACAAAATATTGAATGTTTGCAGAACAGCTAGTAATTCAGTAAGTCTAGAGTTTTACAAAGACTTAACATGCAAGGTGGATGAATGCTGAGTAATAAGTCTATACTGGAGGACAGTAAGTATAATTGGAACTTGATCCTGAGGCAATGAAAGTCATCAGAGGCTTTTCAACAGAGAGTGACATGATGTAATTTACATTTTGGAAAAACCACTAAGACTGCAGAATAGAGGAGGGATCAGAGGAGGCTAAGATTGAAGGCAACATGACAGTCAAGGGGCTGCTTCAATAATCTAAGGAAGAAATGATGAGAGCCTTAATTAAGGCAGTGGTGATAGAGAAAAAAAAGTGATGTTTGGGAAATATTGAAGATAGAATTTTTAGAGTTGATGTAGGAGGTAAGAGAAAGGAAAGGAGTCAAAAATGACTCCTACATTTCTGGCAGGGCTTGATAGTGGTTCTGTTTATTGACATGTGAATTCAGGAGTTGGACCAATTTGAGGTGAAAGATGTTGAGTTGACCTTTAAGCATTTTGGTTTTGAACTGTTTGAAACCTCCTAAATAGTTGCATATAGGAGACTGGAACCCAGGCAGGAGCCCTGAGCTAGAGAAATAGATTTGGGAGCTTTCAGCATAATGTAAGCCACAGACATGAATGAGACTGCCAAGAGACTGTGTGTCAAGCAGGGAGAGACAAGGGACAATGATGGAATTCAAGGTACTAACATAAAGGGCATGGGTATAGAAGAGCAAGCCACCAAGAAGACTAAGAACAAGATGACAAGAGGGTGGAGGAAGACCAGGAGAAAGTAATGTCTTTGAAGCCAAGGAAAGAGAACAATACTGTCAAATACTGCTGACAGATCAAATAAGATAAGAACTGAAAAGGAGCCACTGGATATTTTGAGGTTATATATTTATTTATTTTTATTTAGATAAGAAATATGTGATCATTGTGTAAGTTGAATATGTATATGTGTATATTTATATATATGTATATATACACACACATATATAAATATATGAGGTGAAAAAATATATGTAATTATGTATAACTTAAGAATTGCCCCAAATCTCATCACCCAGCATAGCTACTGTTAAAATTTTGAGGTATATCTTTCCAGACTTTTTCTCTATGCAAATATATTCTCTATATCTAGATATATGTCTATATATAACAAAATGAATTCCTATAAAAATATGAGACTCTGCATGAATTTGCTTGTCATTCTTGCCCAGAGACCATGATAATCTTCTCCACATCTTTCTAATTTTAATATATGAGCTGGCAAAGCACATGGTGTCCATTGAATTAAGCGACCAGGAGACGATGTGTAACTTTGCAAGGCTAATTTCAGTGGAATGTTGAGTGCAGTAGCCAGATTGTTGTGGGATGGGTAGGTAGTCAGGAAATTGAATGAACATTATAGAACACCCTTTCAAGAAGCCAGGATCTGAAAAGGAAAGGAAGTATAGTATGTCAAGAGAGGAGTAGGATGGAGAGGGTTGTGGGGTTTTTTTGTATTTTCCTGTTTTTGTTGGGCAAGACTTTCCACTGACTAGAAGGAGCCAGAAAAGTAGAATAAATTGAGGATACAAAGAGGCCCTGATTGATGGAGTGAGACCTTAGGAAGCAGGAAACGATGGGCTCTAGGAAAGAGGGAACAAGTCCCGTCTTCCAATAAGGTAATTGGGAAGGAGGTGACAGTGGACAAAGATGCTGATGTGTTTGTGGATGGTCACCTGAGGTGATTCTGGTCACCTCAGAATGAAGATGGTTGCTACTCACATGTATTCACTTATTTGACGAAGGCTTTTTGAACTTGCTTGAAAAGAGAACCGCCATATTGGATCAGATCTATTATCTGTTCACTTGCATCTTGAGAGTGGTGCCAAGAGATGCATGTTAGAAAGGTATAGTCTTCTCTGATAAACTGAAAGGTCAGGAACAGTCCCCAAATGCTTTACTTACCTGAAATAATCCATTAGGGATTTATTATCCACATACTTCTATGAAGCTACTTGAAGCTGTGTATTTTCTTAACTTGTCTGTCCCCTGAGACTTACTACCTGAGAAAGAAAGTATTTAAACTAGGGAAGTTGCATTGTATGTTGGGGAAAAACACAGATTTGGAATAAATCTTGATTGAATTCCATTAACCTTGGGAAAGTGACTTAATGTCCCTATGCTTTAGTTCCCTTATCTGTAAAATTGAGGCATTATCATATTGACCTCACAGCTATGAGAAGATAGCATAAAGTGATGTATGTAAAGTGCCTAAGCAGCAACTGCTCAGAACGAGTGCTCAGCATGCACTGCTGTGTTGGTGAATTGCTTTTTGCTTGTCACTCTCTGTGGTCAAGGGCTCCCATTCACTCTAGCACATCAAGATTTGATGATAGGAACATAAAACTGTTAATAATGATGATAAACTTTGACCAGTGGCTAGGAGTGTTCAGTGAAATCTTTGCTGTTGTAAAATGTAAATATAATAAACTTAATGGAAAGGACTACTCCCTTGAAATGTACAGATTTAACAGAGCTCTGTTTGCATTTCCTAAATGCCACGGTACATTTTATTTTTGTATTTAAAAAAGCATATCACCTGAGGTATTTTTTGGCTCATAAGCACAAAATTAAATGCCACAGATGGCCAGAAGGAAACCTGGGTTATTGTTTCTGTTTTTCATGTATGATTTTCTCTATCAACAAGCTTAATAAGGTGATTTACCAGGAGGCATAGATGCTGAGTACTGCTGATGCTAAAATATCAATCCTCACTATAAAAGACTTCTAAGCAAATGTAATTGCTGTAATGTGTTATGACCTTTCACGGCTGGTAATTCAGTTGAAAGGGGCAGGGATAACTCTGCAGGCGAACTATCTCCCATTCACTGTAGCTGCCATCGGATGCACAGCATTACCTGGCTTTGTTAGACCTGGTGAATAAGCCACTTTAACATGGGAAACTGAAAGAGGCAGGGGAATTAGGCTGAGATCATTTCTCTATGAGTTTCTGCAACTTGATGCCTTATTAACTCACTAGCACGTGTGGATTTAACTTTGACTTTTAAAATAAAATATAATAACCCACTGGAGCTTGCTTAAAAAATACAAGTCCTTAAGTACTAATTAAGTATTCTTATAATCACTTAACAATTTAAAATAGCTCTTGCCTAAATATCCACATTTATTTCTTTACATCCTATCTTAATATTATGATTACTTTGTCTTCTTGACTCTCCATCCTGGGCTTACTTGAATGCTTTTTCATAATCTTGCTCATTTTTGTTTTCAGCATTTTTCTGGCAGCAATTCAAAAGGGCATGGAGTATTTCCCCGTAGTTCTGTTGCACAAACTACTCCATATTACTTCATCAATACATGCAAAATTTGGAAGTGCTCTTGGTTATCTCTTTATCACCTGATCTACATGCCCTGTTGAAATGGTTGGATAATCGCCCTACAGAAGCCCATCCCCAACTGAGCTTACTCTCTGGCACTCCTTTCTTGGTGTGTGGTTCCTCCTTTTACAATCTGATGAGTCAGAGCAAGTCTCATCTCACCAATCAGCATTAAGCAAATCTGATACACCTTGATTTTTCCCACAGCACCTTGTACACATTGAGTGGTTAGTACATATGCATTGAGTGAATGAATGGATGGATAAAAGAGAGAAGGAAGGAAGAATGGGAGCCTGACTACTTTGCTAAAATATTGAAGGCATTCTGAGGGAGGAAAATAACTTTTTGTTTTGTTTGTCATATAAGTGGCATCTAAAGTGGTACAATCTGAGCTGAAAACTTTTCTGCATAAGAGTATTAGTGTTGTATTTTAACTATAGTCATTGTGTGTGTGATTGTGAGACTTGAACTTAGCAAAGAATCAAGTCCACGAGTACTCATAACATTTTTTACTAAATGCCCAGCACTATGCTAATCACTGTGAAGGAGGTGGAGTACCTCTCCCTGGGTGCATTAGAGAGGACAAAACTTATATAAAGCAAATAGAGAACAACACAAGGCAATTTGTATTTAAATTAAATATTACCTAGTAGTCATTCTAATTATCTGGAATACTGATGGACTTCAGAGAAAGGAAAAGTCACTGGGCCTTGGGGACAAAAGGCCATTTGAGTCAATGAGGGGAAGGAAGACGTCTCGTGGACCAACTTGCACAACTGGTACAATCCTTTTCTCAAAGTTCCTCGTGTGGAACTTTGCAGTGAATTAAATATCAAAGCAGACATCACTAGTTTGGTGAAGGAAGCCCTGAGATTACTTTTTCCTGAACGAAAATGACACCTGGTTTTAAAACATAATAACTGAAAACTAGTGGTCCAGTTAAAATAAGAACTGAAGCTATATGTTTTAAAAAATATGTAGGGGCCAGCCCAGTGGCGCAGGGGTTAAGTTCCCACGTTCTGCTTCTCGGCGGCCCAGGGTTCACTGGTTCGGATCCTGGGTGCAGACATGGCACTGCTTGGCACGCCACACTGTGGTACGTGTCGCACGTATAAAGTAGAGGAAGATGGGCACGGATGTTAGCTCAGGGCCAGGCTTCCTCAGCAAAAAGAGAAGGACTGGCCATAGCTCAGGGCTAATCTTCCTCAAAAAAAAAAAAATTAATTAATTAAATAAATAAATAAATAAAATAAAACATCATTAAAAAATATATGTAAATAAAAAGAAACCTGAATATAAATTATGTTCTCTGAATAATACCAAAATATCATTTGTTTTGGGTCTTTAGTAAGTATTGAACAAAGAATATGTCAAAAAATAAGTCTGAAAGATATTTGAAAAACTGTTACTCTCTAGGAAATGGAATCCACTATTAAAAATATTAAAAATCGATACTTGAAAAAAATAGATAAATATTTGGATTTTATAGGAGCATATTTAATCAAACCTTTGCAAAGGACCTAGATCTAACACCCTATTATATTCTACGGATCATAGAAATGGAGTCAAAAACTTGATTTTTGCCCTAATGGGTTTATAATCAATTGGTTTATGTAAAAATAATGTCAATTTCTTAATAATGAGCCAGTTAAGAAAAGGAAGATTCACTGTTACTGACTATAAATCCAGTAACAATTTAGGGGTTATGAGAAGATGCAGTGTGAGTATGTCAATATTTAGGTGTTGGAGGATGAGAAGGAAGGTGTTCCAGTGGGGGCTTTGGGAAGTGGTATGAAACATGCGTTATAATGTTGTCCAAACCTGAATGCAGCAGAAGACTTATGTTAAAGAAATAAGATCCAATAGACCCTGGTCAGAAAGTTGAGTGCCAGCCTTGTTACAATGAGGACTTGGGACTTGGAGAAGAGAGTTAAGTAGTCATTTTGGTCCCCTAGGAAAGGAATGTTTCAGATAATTATTTTGGAATGAATTGTACAGCAAGACTGAAGATAAGGAGAGCAGTTTGATGGTTATTTTGCTGCAATCTGAATATGAAATGTTGAGATTCTGGTGAAGATTAGAGTTACATAATCATTGCATATGGAATTCTAATTTTCAAGAGGTTAGAAGGACACGGAGTAAATTAATTGCAAAAGAAGCTATGTTCCTTTTAAATAATTTGAAGTTACTTTTGGACTAGAAAGATAATTCATCAAAATATGTTATCTGAAACATTAACAGTTCTTATTTTTAATTTTTGAAATCTACTGCCCAAATCTGAATTCAAGTGTTGCTTAAGGAGAAAAAACAGGTACAACAACGTTAACTCTTAGTCAAATATATTTTGTTTAGAAAAACTGAGTTTTTGTTGGAACTTTGGAAACCTGATGTAGCATATAGAGTAAGCACTGCCTACCTGGATGTCACATGTGTTCACATCCAAATGGAAAACAAGCCATAATTTAGGAGTAGATTGAGTCTGTATATGCTCCAAAATGAATTTAAATGATGAGACTATGAATGTAGTGAAAAGCCAGGAAATTAATTTGACAGATACTAGCTTTCATTTTGAATTTCAAATTACTGGCTTTCTATTAGCATACTTCAGGAGTAGTGAATTTCTATTAAGTTGGCACATAGTTTTAAATTTTATGAGTATGCTATTGTAAGTATAAAAAACCATTTCAGTGAGATATGGACATGGTTATTTCTTTTTTAATCAGCAAGCTCTAGGCTATATATTATTAGTCTAAACTTGTCATCCTGAAAGTCTTGAGGCTGTGGATCTTGCTTCATATATTCCTTTTTTTTGGTGAAGTTTTGTTTATTTGGATAGAAAAAGTAAGAAGCTCTGAAGAAGATATAATAGCTTCATATCTATTTGTTTTAAAAAAATATTAAAGTCTTCTTTAGTAGACTTTTATGTGTAGACATGAAATGTTATTAAAGCCTTTTGAAATTATTAGAATATTTTTGTTCAATAGTGTTTCTTTGGGTGTTTTGTTACAAGGGATGTGTTTATCATAAATAGAGGTCTTACAGATATTGTAATACTTGAGGGTAGTGTTAAATGTTGCTTTACCAGTAGAAGAGATAACTTCCCCACGCTCTTCCTCTGCAAATAGCAAAGGACAGTTAGAAATTATATATCATTTCAATTTTGAATAAAATGGTGGTGGGGGCCGGCCCAGTGGCGCAGTGGTTAAGTGCACACGTTCCGCTTCTCAGCGGCCTGGGGTTCGCCAGCTCAAATCCCGGGTGCAGACATGGCACCACTTGGAACGCCATGCTGTGGTAGGCATCCCACATATAAAGTAGAGGAAGATGGGCACGGATGTTAGCTCAGGGCCAGGCTTCCTCAGCAAAAAGAGGAGGACTGGCAGTAGTTAGCTCAAGGCTAATCTTCCTTGGGAAAAAAAAAAAAATGATGGTTCCTATAATCACAGCAGTGACTTTCATCTAGGTTCACTGAGCCCGGGCTTTGACTGGTTATTAGGTAGAGGACGGTGATGGGTGATATGCTGCCCCTTTCTAGTCAAAGGAAGAGGAAATGAGCTTAAATTGAGCAAAGTTAATGGAGGAAAATAAGAAACAAGACTTTTTCATATTTAGGCCGGTAGGCCAGGCCATTTCCACACCCAGGGTACCACCCGGAAGAGTGCTGAATATCCTCTCCCCTGCTTCCATTTAGACCTGCTTCTGTTGCAGCAGAGTGTATTCTGGTGGGAATCAGGGTGTCTTTTACTCTCTAAGGATATTTGAAGGATAATCAAATGCCTCCTTCTTTGCTTTTGTTTCTCAACTTCTGCTCCTGCCTGTGATGCATACATGCACACATAATCTCCTCACCTCCAGACAGAAGGCCCTCTTACAATAGGGCGCCTGGGTATTAGAGGTGCCTTCCTTTGTCAACAGCAGAAAATGTAGAACTACTACTGTATTTCAGATAATTATTTGGAAGACTTATTTTTATAGCCCTCAAATAACTTCAAATTATTTTAGGAACACAGTTTCTTTGGAAACATTTGTTCTCTATTAAACAATTATTTCTTGACTTTCATTTCTGCTTCCAGTAGACCGAGGGCTGTGACTCTCTCCCTCTGTTATTTTACATTCTTCACAGCGATCACTAACACAGCAGTGATTCTGACCCGAAAAGGGTCTCCCGGGGGGCTACTGGAACTTCGGGGGTGATTGGGGGTTGGTGTTGATGTGGTTTGAAAAACGTGTGATTCTGATATGGCATTCCACTTCCCCACTGAGCATCACTTCAAGGCACTGGATCCCCTAAAAAGTGTAAATAGCTTTCAGAAAGTATAACAACCATTATTACAGTGATAATTGTAATAACACTACCAGTGTTATTATTACTGGTCTCAAGGTCTCTGCCGAGACGTCCCATATCTTCCTGATCACGTCTTCCCTGCTGCCATGCATGGCCATGGTCTGATTACAACAGTAGTTCTCAAAGTATGGTTCCTGGACCATGAGCATTGTCTGGGAACTTGTTATAAATACAAAAAAAAAAAAAAAAAAAAAGCGTATTCTCAGATCCACCCCAGATCTAATGATTCAGAAACTCTCTGGGTGGGTCCTAGCAGTTTGTATATGAACACACTGTCCAGGTGATTGTAATGCACACAAAATTTGTGAGGCACTCTCAAATTTGTGTGTGCCACCTGTATTATTTTCCTGTTGCTGCCATAAAAATTCACCACAAACTGAGCAGCTGAAAACAACACAAATTTCTTATCTCATAGTCTCAGAAGATCAGAAACCCCTGGATGGACTTGGCTGGGTCCTCTGCTTAGCATCTTACAAGGCTAAAACCAAGATGTTGATTGAGCTGTGTTCCTTACCAGAGGCTCTGGGGAAGAATTCACATCCAACCTCCTTCAGGGGTTTGGCTGAATTCAGCACCTGGTAGTTGTAGAACTGAGGTCCCTGTTTCCTTGCTGGCTGTGTCCTCCAAGGCCTTCTCTTAGCTCCTAGAATCTACCCACATTCCTCTTCATGCTTTACATGTGGCCACCTCTAGAAATAGTAGCTCAAGTCCTTCTCACACTTTGAGTCCCTGTGTCTTCCTCTTCTGCCCCACCTGACATCCTTGTCTGCTGCTTCTCTGTGACTGCCTCTTCTACCCATAGCCAGGAAAAAGATGTTTTTAAGGACCTACCTTTACATTGGGCCCACCTGGATAGTCCAGGATTATCTCCCTATTTTAAGGTCCAGTGATTAGTAACTTTAATTACATCTGCAAAGCCCCCTTTACCCTGTAATGTAACGTATTCACCAGTGTAACACAAGGGGGCTGAGGTCATGGGGGCCCAAATTCTGTTTATTTGGCATAACTCATCCTATGGTCTTTGTCTTGGCTTTGCCAGGGTGCTGTGTCACTAGCTGGCCCTGACTCACCAGCAGCATCCCATTCTCACCACATGGGACCAAAGGTGGCTGCAGGAAACTGAACGCAGGACCTGCCCTGTCTTACCAGGGAGTGAAACCACATTTTCCATAGGCTCCACATGTGAATCAGGGCACCTGCCATTTGTGTCTCCCGTATCTTATCTAACATTCCTTTGTGTCCTTCCGCTTCCCCTCCTTCTCTCATTCTCCAGAAGGGGCTGGCTTCTGGGTTTTCCATTCCTGCCATATCTCTATCTTCCTCACCTTGTTCAGAAGCCCCACGGTGATCCTGGCATAAACCTAACCCTAGGAACTCCTTTTTAGAAGCAGGAAAGCATAGTCATTATGAGCACAGACTCTTAAGGCCAGGCAGTTCAGGCACAAATTTTGTGACCTTGGGCAGCTTTCTTAACTGTTTCATACCTCAGTCTCCCTGTCTATAAATGGGAGAGAATAATAACGCCAGGTCTTTAGCCAGTATTATTATTATTCATGGAAGAAACAGTATGATTCAGTGTTTCCAGGCTTGATTCGGAAATGCTGAAGAAATTTAGAAAATTCTCTCTCTTTTTCATTTCTCACTCCCTCAGCAAAGCTTTGTTTTCAAGCATCTTGCCTTACAGGATCTCCATTCACCCCTACCCTAGTGGATCTCTTGAACTGGCTCAGTTGATAATCCTGCAGACAACATTACAAAGAAGTAAAACCATCACTTTTTGGATATGCACCTATTTCATTGATTTTTAGAATAAATCGATGTTATATAAGGTATTACCATCCTCTTTTTTTTTTTTTTTTTTTTTTACAAATGCTGAAACTGAAGCTTAAGTAACTGACTCAACATCTTATGTGTGGAGATAGGTGAATACATCTACTGTTAGTCATTAATTTCTGAATTTGCTTGTCAACAAAAGCAAGCCGTCATCTAATAAAGACTCACAGAGTTTGTTTCCAGAACTGCTCAGTATTGGTGAAGAGAAAAATTTGTGAAGGGAATCTGAAGCTAGAGCCCTGTGGAGGGAGGGAGGTTTGGGTGGCCTCCTGGGCAACTAGAAAGCTTCCTGGACCATCACTTTGCAAAAGAGCAGAGGACTGGTAAGAATTCAGAAAGCTCAAAATAAATTTTCCAGGGATGTCTGGAAAGGGAAATTTCTGCAGTGAATTATGCACTGCATTAACATATTTGTCATTTGAAGGCATTGCTTGGGATAGCCAACCTCGAGAGATTTTCTGTTTATCAGGCACTTGACCCTCTGGCTTGTCTTTTTGTCAGGTTTTGCTTTTTGTATTGTGAGTGACAAATCGCCACTAGAATCCTGACCCACGCCTCTTCCTTACCCCCTTGGAGAATCTGAAATTATCTAAAATGTTACCATGTAGTCTGTGTTAGCACCTTTCATGGGTACGCAATTTGATACTTTTCAAGAAGAAAGTCTTCTCAGAGATTAAGTAAATTGTTAAGAGCTTGTTCCTGGGCTTGTGAAATTGTAATGTATAGAAGACAACCTTGTTGTCTTTTAGTATGTACAACTCTTGATTTTCACTCTTCCACTGTGTCCAGTCGGTATTCTATCTCCCTACCGAAAGCAAGGAAAATGAGTGTCTTTTTCCTTTGAATTTAAATCATTGAAAAAAAATGTGTTTGTTTTACATAGAGCCACTTTTGTTGGCAAAACAGAGTGCATTAATTGTACAGATGTGTAGTGTGGATTTGAGTCAGTGTGTCATTCCATCCTCAGAAAATTGAAAGGCTGATGTGACTACACATTTGATTTGTTCTCTTCTCATTTGAGTCAATTTGGTTGTTCCACACAGAGGAGTGTCAATCTGGATCTCTCTTTTTAATGGGTGCTTTCTTATTCCCCCCAGAGGTAAAGAATTTCAAAAAAAAGATACCTAAATTTTGGAAGCCATAATAAGTAATATTTCTAGAAATGTTTTCTTTCCACTAAGTTATTTAATCCTCACAATAACCCTGTAAAATACTTATCTTGATTTTTTTCATGAGGAAACGGAGGCTCAGAAAGGCTAGGTAATTTGGACAACATGCCAGAGTTCATCCATTATAAGGCTGCAATTCAAACTAAAGTCTATTTGCCACCATTCTGCTAGTTATTGCTGAAAAACACTTAGTGACAAATTCTCAGTGACGTACAATAGCAAGCAGTTATTTTTTGGTCCTTTGTCTGTGATTTGATTGGGAGTTGGATGACGAGACTTGGCTTAGCTGGGCTTGGCTCCAGCTTCAGCTTGGATTCAGGTTTGCTCCATATGTCTTTCTTCCTTTTTGGACCAGTGGGCTATACGTGACTATCATGGCAGAGGGTAGAGGCACAAGAGAGCAAGACCAAGCAAGCACATTTCGAAGGTCTGCTCACATCATATTTCCTAATGTTCCGTTGGCCAAAGCCCAATATTAATTTCTCGTGGAGGGGAGGGACAGAGGAAGGAGTGACTATTTACTGAATAATCATCCAATGTACCTTAAAAGCCTGTGTGTTTTCTGTCTTTCTTCAGAATTTACAAATATTGAAAGTATAAGTAGGATGACAATCTCGATTGAGAGTCAACCATCTTGTGTTTTCTTGTCATGGGGGGCACATACAAAACTGTCATTCCTACTTGCTGACTACAGTTGCCCCATTTCTTTGCTCTAGAGGATGTTTGACTGTTTTTCTCTTCTCTGCTGTCATTTGTCCTTACTGGCACTGAAGATGAAGATCATCAATAGGTGAATCTGGAAGACTATAGTTATGGTCATTAACCTGGAGTGGAATAATTTTTTTCTGTTTTTATGCAATTTCAATTGTCTGGGGGTTTTGATGGAGAAATTTTTCTACTACAAGGTCTAGTACATACAGCAGAAAGCAATCAAGTGTGCCCAGAGTAGGAGGACACAAACACTTCTTCCAGAAACAACAGATTATAAAGATTACACCAGCTCAAATACTGTAGTCAAAGGAGCTTCTTACCGTCCTCTACCTCATGCTCTGCAGACTTGAAGCTAAGGTGCTCCTCAGAGGCAATTCAATGGGAATCATAGAGGTCAACATCCTGGGTTTAGAGGTAGAGATTTTGCAGTCCCCCTCTGTGACCTTTGATTCTTGCTAATTTGGATATTAAACCAAATTGTCCAAATAAATGGGGTAAAGACAGAATTCCTAGTTTTAATCCAAATCATGTCAAAAGCTGCATGGCTGAGAAAAGGGCATTTAAAGTTTCTGTGACTAGGTTTTCCCCTTCAACAAATTAATAACATATAACCTTCCTTGCCTTTTGCTATTAAATTTTACCTGTGTCACAAGAAGTGGTGGAAAAGATTGATTCCCAAAGGAATAAATTAAGTTAAGTGATGTGCCTGGTAACTCTTGTCCTTTCATTTTTAGATTTATAAGGCCTCTGTGACCTTCAGGACTAGAGACTGTCTAACTCTGCTTCTTGGCTCACTGTTGGCTTAAGATCTTTGTTCGACATCTCCCACTTCTTCTTGATGCATGCTAAATTAGTGTCTCTGATGGGATTGCCCCAGCAGTTTGGTTTCTCACCTCTGCATTTTTTGAGTATCATTTCTTTATAGTTATACATTGGAACATCCATAAAAGATTTTCTGTACCTTCCTTGGTCCACCAGCTTATATGCACAAGCATGACCAATAATGGCAACTCTCTGCACACCCAGGTCTCACCCAGTGCCTTTCATTATCGTGTTAAAATGACTTCACTACTAGCTATCCAGCTTCCCTACAGGACTTCCTTGTGACTCATTATTACATCACTTATTATTCCATCAGAGCTTGAAAAAGATTTTCAGGGAACTTCTCCAGAAGCTTAACAATAACTCTGTCATAAATGCTGGCCCAAGATGGCTTAGGTAGATCCGGCTTCAGTAGGGATGAAGGTATCCTGTGTATGTAGAAAGCATCTGGCATCTTCATCCTTCCACAGCACAAGAAGATGTGCTGCCCAGCAGCAGAATTGCATGCGTCTCAGCTGCTCTGTGGCAGTTGGTAGTGTGACTGGGAAATGTGTAAAGTGTTTTTAGATTTTTGGAGGACAGACAACATATCAGTGCCAACTATTGTTGTTGTGAAGGAAACCAAATCTAAATCAGTCTATATGGTTCAATTGCCATGCTTAGTTTATTTAAAACATGGCATTTGGAGAGAGGTAAAATACCAGCACACTGTGTCTTTGCCTCTTTTTTTTTTTCCTGAAGCAAATTTGTTGGATCTATTTTGCAAAAGGATTAGCTGTAAGAAAGCAGTAAAGAGGCATGTGCCTATTGTGTAGGCCTTCTTTGTGGTGTTAATTCTAATGGAAATAATCATCTACATTGATTTATAAGGATGGAATCGAGTGAGGACATTGATTCACAAGAAGAGAAGAGCTATGAACAGTTTGATTTATGGTGGTATTAAAGCAAATGATTCAGATTCAGTTTGTACAATCTAAGGTTGCTTGTCCAGTGGTTTGTTGTCGAAATATATTCAGCAAAGAGCAGTCAATTTCTTAGTGAGAAACACACCTCCGATAGAATGCATAATTTATTTTATTGAGGCCAGGACCATATTGTGTGCTTGATCTGTGGGAGGCTGCTACCTGCACATCAGTGATTCTTAGGGAGGAGAGGATTGCTTTAGAATGAAATAAATAACCTTTTCAGACACGGATTTTATGGGACAAGAATGTAAATGCAGTGAGAAATCAGAGAACATGTAAATAGCAGCAAGCTAATTTTCAGAACGATTGCCCTCACTTTGTAAGATATATTTCCTGTTTAAGAGAGTGAAACTCAGCTGCCACAGGGAGTATAATATCCTCAGTGGTCAGTTATGATGTGAAGAAAACAAAGTAGCTTTTTGTTATGACTTGGGGTTTCTCATCTGGTGATCATGATGGATTTACTGCACTTCGTGAAAGTCTTTGTTGATCTCCCCAGACTGACTTTGGTGTCCTTTCCTCAGTTCTCTCATAGCCCCTTCTGTGTTCCTTGATTACAACACCAGTCACACTGAGGTGTAGTCATTGCCTACCTTGGCTTTCTCTACCTTGAAACTATCAGCATAATCAAGGGCAAGGTCCAAGTCTTTCCCAGAATGTAGCAGATGGATATGTGCCCTAAATATTGAGTGAGTGAAATATTTCCATGTCAGCTGGGTCCCAAGAGTTTGTCAAATGTATACAGTTATCCTCAGGAGCCCTCAGTTTGTGATGTGATTCCAACATCACCAATTCACACAGTTATGGTTCTGACTTCCCTGTTCCTAACTTGATGAGGTTGAGCCAGACAGATGATCTTCAAGTATGTTCACAATTTTGGTGAATTATTCATTTGCAACCCCCAAGGTAGTGGATTATTTCAGCGATCGTTATTTCTAACTGATGATGTGTGTTTCTGTAGGGAGCATGACTTCGGCAACTTCACCTATCATTTTAAAATGGGACCCCAAAAGTTTGGAAATCCGGACACTAACAGTGGAGAGACTTTTGGAGCCACTTGTTACACAGGTAAGGGATGCCTCGAAGCACTTTGTTATATGTGTATATTCCTATTGTGATATGTCATGACTCTCCAGAGAACATAGAAATCCTTAAGAGTGAAGGAATCGTGCCATAATGCTGATTACTGAATATATATTACTGCCTGAACTATGGACAATTTTATTGCCCAATAAGATTTGAAGTGCCTTTTCAAGAACTCTTCATATGATTTTTGAAATTAAGTTGATGAGATAATTAAAGAGGGAGCCTTGGTGAAGGGGGCACTCATTTGCAGTAATGGATTCAAAATCTAAATAAACCATTCTTAGCTTACTTTTAGATGCTAGTGCACAGTTAGGAAGAACTATATTGACTATTTAAGAGCAAAGTAGATTTATTGAACCATTTTTTTTCTTCAGCTTACAAGGGAGAATTCATCGTGTTGAAATGATGAAATGTTCCATTTTTGTGTTGTCACACTTGTCACATTTCTGCAAGATGACTGTCAACAGAAAAACATATCCTCAGAATTTTTAAGTTTTAAAGTTAATTTTTAGTGTCTTGTGAAGCATATTCTTTGATGTATTGACTAAGAATTTCATGGAATCTGAAAATTCAAGATTTTTTTGGTATATTTGTACAGAAATATTATACCATAATAGAGGCCTTTCATATTGGTTTCCTATAGATGCAGTAGCAAATTACCATAAATTTAGTGGCTTATAGCATCACAAATTTATTATCTTATGGTTCTGGAGATCAGAAGTCCTGAAGTCAACCTTTTGGCAGAGCTGCATTCCTTCTGGAGGCTCTAGCAGAAAATCTATGTTCTTGCCTTTTCCATCTTCTGGAGGCCACTTCCCTTCTTTGGCTTCTTCCTCCATATTCAAAGCCAGCAATGTAGCATCTTCAAATCTCTGTCTGACTCTGACTTCTGCTCCTATCCTCATATCTCTTCCTGCCTCCCTCTTATAAGTACTCTTAGGATTACATTGGGCCCACTCAGATAACTCCAGAATAGTTGACTCATCTCGAGATCTTTAACTAAGTCACATCTGAAAAGTCTCTTTTGCCGTTTAAGGTAATATATTCAGAGTTTCCAGGGCTTAGGATATGGACATCTTTGGAAGTCATTATTTAGATCACTGTAGTCTGCTCTCTCACCATGCTTCCCCCCAAATTCACATCCTTCCCACATGCAAAATACATTCACCACATTCCCAGATCTCCAAAAGTCTCAACCCCTTATAGTATCATCTCAAGTCCGAAACCTCATCTAAAATTCATCAGCTTAAAAATTCCAGATCTTATCATCTAAATTAGGTATGGGTAAGATTCTGGTTATAACCCACCCTTGAGCAAAATTCCTCTCCATCAGTGTACCTGTGAAACTAGAAAACAAATTATATGCTCCCAGAATGCATCGGTGGGACAGGCATAAGATAACAGTTATAGACATTTCTATTTAAAAAGTGAGAAAATGGAAGAAAAAAGGGATTCCAGTCTCAAGCAATTTAGAAATCTGACTAGCCAAGCTCTGTTAGATTTCAAAGCCTGGGCATAATCCTTTGTGGCGCGAGGCTCTGCCCTCTGTGGCTGGTTCTCCACCCTAAGAATCGTTATTCCTTTTTCATGAAAGGTAGCGTATATTTTCAGCTAAGTATTTTTATCATCCCATTTCCTAACTATAGAATTTTGAAAGTCCAACAGCCTTTTTGAATTTCATCCTTTCAGTCCAAACTGATAGTGTTTCTACTGATGCAATGTTCTAAAGAAACTTGTGGTTCTCCTTCATGTCTCTGGGAGTCTCTTTATTAGAAAACTGCCTGCTTCATAGATCTTTCCTGGACAATTCCTTTTCCATTTTTGGCCTCTGCTCAAATGGCTGAGGGATCCATGAGACACATGCCTAATTTCTTCGAGAGCTCTCTGTATAACTGAATATTCTGAGTTTTTAATCCTTCCAAGACACAAGCCAAAAGTGATCCAGGCACACAATTGGCTTTCTCTCCAGAGGTGCTTTCCTGAAAGTGAGTCTTTTCATTTTAATGCCTTTTGCAGTCTGAATTGGCTGAGAATTTTTCAAATCATCAAGTCCTGGGTCCTTTTACCTTAACAGTTCTTCCCTCAACTTATTTCTTTCCTCTCACATTTTACTATAAGCAGGAAGAAGAAATTAGGCTACTCCTTCAACATTTTGTATGGAAATCTCCTCAGCTAAATATTTGAGTTCGTCACTTAAAATTCTGATTTCTACCTAATTGTGGGAAACAATTCAGCTAAGCTTTCTGCCACTTTATTACAAAGATTCCCTTTCTTCCAATTTTCGATAACATGTTCCTCATTTCCTTCTGCACCCTCAAAAGCATCTCCTTTAATATCCATATTTCTGCTAACAGTCCCTTGATAATGATTTACATATTCTCTAAGATGATATAGGTTTTCTCTACCATACTCCTCACTTAGGAGTCCTCATTAGCAGGGCCTTTAACATCCATATTTTTGCTAACGGTCTATTCAAGGCAATCTGGGACTTTTCTACCATACTTCTCAAAATTTTTCCAGCCTCTGCCCATTATCAATTCCAAAGCCACTTCCATACTTTTAGCTGTTTTTCATAATAGCACCTTGCTTCCCAGAACTTAACTCTGTATGTTTCCAATTACTACTATAATAAATTACCACAATCTTAGTAGCTTAAAGCAGCACAAGTTGATTATCATACAGTTCTGGGGATCAGAAGTCCTAAAATCAAGTTGTTAATAGGGCTGTGGTACTTAAGGACTTGCATTTTTTAGCATCTGCAATGCACCTGCATTTCTTGCTCGTGGTACTTTCCTCCGCCTTTAAAGCCAGCAGCATAGCACCTTCAAATCTTTCTCTTGGGACTTCAGCTTCTACCATCACATCTCCTCCTCTGACTCTAACCCTCCTGCCTCTCTCTTATGAGGAGCCTAGTGATTACATTGGGACCACCCACATATTCCAAGATAATCTCTCCATCTTGAGATCTTTAACCTAATCACAGCTGCAAAGTGCCTTTTGCTATTTAAGGTAACACATTCACGGTTCTAGGGATCAGGAAGTAGAGATCTTTGTATGTGGTTGAAACATTTCATTAGATTTATGCACATTTTCCATATGGCCATGATTCTTGTAAGCTCTATAAAAATTTCTTTGAGAAACACCTAATACTGGTAGGCTCTTAGATTTGGGAGTATGTTGGCCACTCAGATTGTGGTGTGTGGGCTAAGGCTGAACCACGAATTGTTAGTTGTTGGTCTGCAATAAGCACCAAAATTGAGAGTAAGTATTTTGGAAATTTTATGGCAATTTTATAGAGTGATTTTATGTCTGTTGAATCTAATAATAAAATTTGGGCTTGTATTTTTTATCTTTTAAAAATTTATTCTTTTTGTTGTGTTTTACAAAGCTTTAGTTTGTGAGCTATTAGAATAACAAAAATATGGCCTTTTATCGTAGATGGCTTGAGAAAAACTGGTTTAGGAGATATTTTGGAGCCAGAACAATGTGGTCTGAAATGTAGTTCTGTCAGCTCAGTTAAAAGCAGACTGCCTTTTCCTAGCCTTGGAATTTTCACTACAGTTTACATATCAATATATTTAATCCTTATCATACAAGTTAAGTGAAACACAATAATTAGAACTAGTGCCTGGTAGAAAGTAAATGTTGATTAAATGTAGTTCCCATTTTTCTTTTTTTTTTTTTTTTTTAAAGATTTTATTTTTTCCTTTTTCTCCCCAAAGCCCCCCGGTACATAGTTGTGTATTCTTCGTTGTGGGTTCTTCTAGTTGTGGCATGTGGGATGCTGCCTCAGCGTGGTCTGACGAGCAGTGCCATGTCCGCGCCCAGGATTCGAACCAACGAAACACTGGGCTGCCTGCAGCAGAGCACGCGAACTTAACCACTCGGCCACGGGGCCAGCCCCTCCATTTTTCTTTTTTTGACGGCTATATGTTCAGGCTCATACTAGGCATAAACCAATATGGTATGAGTCAGTGAGAAGGATATGAGTGAGTCTGTGATGGGCAAGCACAATATTACCTATAAACTTTCTTTTATTTCTTAAAATTTTCGTATATTTATGTTTTGCTCTTGCACTGTACTTATCTAAAGAATGGCATTTCTAAGATTACAGTTAAAAATTGTCTTTTCTATATATCTTTCAGTCAATTATCTAAAATTCTTCTGTCAGATAAAGGCAGTGCATTAAAAATATTTATTAAAAATAAGAACACTTAACTGTCTAGTTCATATTTGTTCACTTAATACATTAGAATGTTTAAAACTCTAGTTGAATTTCACCCAGTGACTTAGCATTGTAACCGGTCTTCATATCCCTCCAATATCTCCTAATATCTAATGGTTTATCTTTCTTCTTCGTGTTCCTACCTTGATTAAAGAAAACAAAAAAGATTCTCTCAAAAATCTGACTTTTAAGATAGGCTTCTTTACATATTATTTCCTCAAAATATTATGGCTGTGTTATCAAGACCAACCATTCCCTCCCGTGGAATGAAATCTTAATAATAGAACTGATGTGACTGTTGACCCTTGAAGGATTTATGAATAAGTAAGGAGAGATAAGAAAATATTAGATATAAACTTCATGCTCAACATTGAAAGCAAAAGGTGAAACTGAGAGAGAAGATTAAACCAAGGCCCCATTTGTATCAAACACACAACTTTATGAATTGAATAAAGTTCATAGCAATATTCAGTGACACAGTATGCCCATAGCTGCCGTACAGTTTCTGATAAGGATGTCTAAGGGATGAAATAAACACCAGATGTTAAAGCATTCTCAGTAAAATTCATTCACTATCATAAGAAAAATGACATTAAGAATTTACTGTTGAGGGGGCTGGCCCATGGCCAAGTGGTTAAGTTTGCACACTCCACTTTGATAGCCCAGGGTTTAGCAGTTCGCATCCTGGGTGCAGACCTATGCATCTCTCATTAAGTCAGGCTGTGGCAACATCCTACAGAGAGGAACTAGAATGACCTACAACTAGGGTGTACAACTATGTACTGGGGCTTTGGGAAGAAAAAAAATAGGGAAAGATTGGCAACAGATTTTCGCTCAGGGCCAATCTTCCTCAAAAGAAAAAAAGAATTTTCTGTTGATAAGTATTTAAAATATTCAACAAAACTTTGCCTCATTTCAATCATAATGTATATGAGGTTGTATATTTATCTTACAATGTTGAAACGGCAAGATTCCTTTTGGATAATTTTTACATTATAGAAATCATGCAACTTCAAATGATAAAGAATTCATTAGGAAATTTAGTGCTTGAAAAAGATTCTTAAACTTTTTATAAATTAAAAAGAGTAAAGATTTTTAATAGGTCACATTCTGTGAGACTAAGCTTTACTAGGATACAAAAGCACTTTATTAGGCAACTTTTTTAGAAAAATTGAAAAAATTAGGAAATTGAGAAACACTCTTAGGTAACTCTTAGAGCCAAAGGGAAATTATAAACTATATATGAATTCATGAAAAATGTGATCTGTTCCTAATGAAATATACACATCCAGTAAAAGCTCTGCTCAGTACAGAATTTTAGCTTTAAATGCCTTTTTTATTAAACAAAAAGATAAAAATAAGTACTCAAAATATTATATTATTATTTATGTTATATATTATTTATATTATATATTATATTATAATTTATATTACTGAAAGTAGTGTTTCAACCAGAGAAAAAGATAAACAGCCCTTCATTAATTTTTGAAGAATCAAAATTTTGGTATTAAAAATTCAAGATATTTTAAAGTAACTTTTTTAAAACAAAAGAATAATGTTAGTTTTATTTCATTTCTGAATTTAAATGCAAAAAATACCCCTACATAAGATATAGTAACCACCATCCAGCAGTATATCAAAAGATAAGCACATATATAACAAAATAGGAATATAACAATAACCTATTATCAGGAAACAAAAATATTTCAGTAGCTTAATAGATTATACAGTTAGATACTAAAAAGACACTTGATAGCATTTTGCAGTAGTTTCAAATACAAACTCTAAACAGGAATAGTATCATACTTTTAAAATAAAGGAATGTGGCATGTAAACATAGGAATAAGAGAGATAAAACCCTCTTTTTATAATATGCTTGAATACCATTAGAATAATAGAATCAGGTTAGGTGGCTAGATATAGAATAAATATATAAAAATAGTTTTCATCTATTCAAAACAGGAATATATTCTCTTTGTAATTAAAAAAATATATGAAGCTGATCATTTTTCCCATGTAAAGTGCACATTAATTTTGTGGGTTTTTTTAATGTGCAATTTTGTTAATTCTTTCCACACCATTGAAGTAGAGATTGTGTACCCACAGGCTTTGGATTCAGGGAGGGTTGATTATGAGTCCAATATTCACTGGGATACCTTGAATAGGTCCGTTACTCTCTCCTCAAATATAAATTGTAGGTAATGATAATTCGTACCTCATAGGATTATTGAAGGGATACATGAGATGGTGCATTAAAATGATTAGTAAAGTGTCTGCACTATTCTTATAGTAATACAGATTTGCTCTTAATGCTGTGTTCTTCCCTGCTTGATAGTAATGGCTTTCCAGTTATTAGAAAATGGGTGTCATGTAGAAAATAGGGATTCATTGGATATTTTCTTTAGAAAAAAAATTTTTAATACACATGTAGAAAAAGAATGATTTATATATTGCATTTAATCTATGATAACTAAAGTGGAAACCTCTGAAGTTATTGGAAATTCAATCTTCATCATTTCAGTAAGATAAGGAAGCTCAGGCCATCACAACAGAACAGAATGAAATTTGCTGGAATTTTCTTCCTTATTTCCTTATAGAAAGATGAATATACAACTTAAAAAATAACACTAAGCATCTGATAAAAGAATACCATTGATGTTTAATGAGCTGTTTTAAATTGGCCCGGTGGGGAAAGAACCTCCTAAGAAGAGGAGCGTTCTTTAATCATTTCCGATATTTTGAATAGTGTCCATGGGGCCCTATTAGTTTAGGCTCTGGTTAAATTCTGTAGTTAGGGTCTTTCTGTATTTTACTAAAAAAGTTAATATTCATCTCAAAAGCTATATAATTAAAACATCATGTACATCAAAAATATTGTTTTAAAATTTAAAAATTCAATTTTACACTTTAAAAAATACTTGATTTTCTCCCCTTTTTGTTATTAAGTCCTTATAAAAGGAGTCACTTTTGTGTGACTCAGAACAGTAATTAAATCTCTGGGTGCATTTAGAATCAGGGAATCAGAAGATTTAGATTCTAAATCAGGGGATTTAAAGCTGAAAATGGTTCCAGAAATAAACTCACACTCAGAAATGAAGTAACTTCTGAGAATTAAGCCAATGTGTGCCGTTTTATGCAATATCATGTATTCTCTTACACAGTTTACAAAATAGAGTATTTTATGTGTGAATTTACCAAAAGTATCAAAGTATAAAATGAGGTCTCATTGTAACCTTTTTCCATCCATTCAGAGAATATCATTTTTGAGAACTACCTTAACTCATGATTTATTCATGAGATTCAAAGATTAATACATTTGGATGGTTTCCATGGTGACACTACAGTGTTACAATAAGTTGTTCATGCAGCTTTGTCAAAGATTGAAATTGTATGAAAAGTAAAGGATACGCTAAAAGCAAATGATGTGAACTCCAATAAGCGTGTTTATTTCTTTGATCAATTTTATGTATAGCATGGTTAACCTGTTTCCAAGTATTTTTCCCATTTTTAGGGTTTAATTATTTTTGTCCTAATTCCCATTGTAATTTTTGGATGATATTTTTCTTGCCTCGAAAAATGTTTCAGTTTATCTGTCTTTAATAGAAGTTTTTTTATGTGAATGAACTACCTAAAATATCATAACTATTTAAAACCTCTGCATCTTTCCTCATTAGAGAAAAACTTATTAAAAATAAGATTTGAACACAAGTAATGAGGTTATGATTTATGAATTTACCTTTATCACATATATTAATACATATATTTTTCTAAAGATTTTATTTTTTTTCCTTTTTCTCCCCAAAGCACCCGGTACATGGTTGTATATTCTTCATTGTGGGTCCTTCTAGTTGTGGCATGTGGGACGCTGCCTCAGCGTGGCTTGATGAGCAGTGCCATGTCCGCGCCCAGGATTCGAACTGACGAAACACTGGGCCGCCTACAGCAGAGCGCGCAAACTTAACCACTCGGCCACGGGGCCAGCCCCTCATATATATTAATATTTAATTGAAAAACCATAAAGTATTTTTATTGTTTTACAAGTACTGTTTCATCCCCTAATATTAACGTTTCTTAAATTGCTTTTTTTTTTTTTTTTTTTGCAGTGGATACATATACCTAAAGTAGTTAATTATGTTGCAAGCACTTCTTTGAATTGAGGTCATATGGTCGATTGCTTGGCAGTTGTGTTGCCACTTCTGAAATAGGAGTTTAATTGACGTATATAGTCTGGAGTTAGATTAATTTCTGTTTTGGGATTATGTTCAAAGTTTTGATGTCTGCCACCAGATGGGAGTGCTGTTCTTTTTGTTATAAGGCCAGCTGTGTTGGCCGTGTTTTGAAACTTGAGTAATATATGGAGCCCTTTTGAACAAAAAGCCAAAACCAAAACCAAAAAATCCTCCCAGATCTTAGAGTGGAGTTAAAATAGTATGAACATGGAATTATGTATTCGCAATATGTTTATTCATAAAGAAATTTACAAAGTAAATACCAGAAGCAAAATTGAAATTAACATTAATTTGATGGATGATATTGTTTTGCTGCAATTAAGTCATTGCCTATGATGTAAATATGGTGGTGACTACTCTAGCGCTGGGTCTTTTGTGTTTGGCAAACACTCTCCACCATGTGACATGTGATAAGTCAATTCTCCCCCCACCTTTAGCTCCAACTACTGCAAATCACAACTATTGAGTTCACCATGACATCATTTCACCTTTGTTTAGCATAAATATACTCGCAGTTAACAGGCAGCATCTGCCTCTGTTCCCTTCTCATTAGCCTAGGACAATGAAAGTTAAGTGGTAAGACATTGGTGTGGTTTTAGAATACATTGGGGAGGGAGGAAATTCCCCCCTCTAGCCTTTTTAAGTTCTTATGGCTGGACTAATAATGGAATTGACCCAAGACCAGATTAACAGGAGGAAAAAACCCAATTTAGCACTTACGTATGGGAGATCATCATAAAATATGATGCTCAGAAAGTGAACAAAGCAGGCATGATATATATCTTTTTATACAAAGAAACAATAAATTTGGGAGGATTTCTTTTACATGTAATTCTTTGGGGCTCACCCAAAGGGGTAGTCCAAGCTGCTGAACTCAGTTTGCTAAGTTTCTTTCCTTAGAATCTTATCTTTGCTTTGAACAGTCCATACTGCTCTGGTCTCAGTTGGAGCTCTTGTCCCTAAGTACGGAACTGACCACAGGTACTATAGAGTATCTTAATGGAAAAATAGGAAAGGCCTAGTGTTTCTTGAATAGTTTCTCTGTGCCTGATACCTCCTAGGTGTTTCTAGGAGTTTTCCTTACTCCTTACATCAACTTGGTAGTCATATTGTTTTCTTCATTTTACAGATGAAAAAGGAATGATTTAGATCATATGATGAAAGGCCTAATGTAAGTTAGACTGAGTAGGTCTGCAGGAAAGGGAAACGTGGGCTGGAAATACTGAAGTGTTAGTTGCCAATACATCAACCACAGAGAATGTGTAGAATGAAAAGGGAAAAGAGTAAAGGAATAAATGGCAGGTGTGGGAAGGGGAGAACTCCCAACATTAAACAGAAGAGAAGGAGCAAGCAGAAGAGAACTGAACATATTCTTACAATCGGATTATTAGATCCTTTTCTTCTTTGCATCACCTATTTCTTCCCCAAACCAGCTGTTTGCTGACATGCAAACATGACCTAAACAAATTCCTTAACAGTGAAATGAATAAGTTAAACTAAAAACACATTTTCCCTCTTTTCTTTCTTTCTTTTATTTTTGGTGAGGAAGATTGGCCCTGGGCTAACATCTGTTGCCAATCTTCCTCTTTTTGCTTGAAGAAGATTGTCAGTGAGCTAACATCTGTGCCAGTGTTCCTCTATTTTGTATGTGGGATGCTGCTATAGCATAGCTTGATGAACAGTGTAGGTCTGCACCTGGGATCCAAACCTGTGAACCCTGGGCCGCAGAATCGGAGTGTGCAAACTTAACGACCACGCCACTGGGTCAACCCCTCATTTTCCCTTGTAAATGATTAGTGCATGTGAATACCCAAACTTAGCAATAACTCTTTCTTTTATTCTTTTGGCAATAACTTCAAACCTTAAAAGTACTTTTTCTCTTGTATTTTCCATTTCAGTGAATACTAAAAACTATTTTTTTTAAAGATTTTACTTTTTCCTTTTTCTCCCCAAAGCCCCCCAGTACATAGTTGTATATTCTTTTGTGGGTGCTTCTAGTTGTGGCATGTGGGACGCTGCCTCAACGTGGTTTGATGAGCAGTGCCATGTCCGCGCCCAGGATTCGAACCAACGAAACACTGGGCCGCCTGCAGCGGATTGCGCAAACTTAACCATTCAGCCACGGGGCCAGCCCCCTAAAAACTATTTTAAGTGAGAAAAATGGAATTTAAAACAATTTAAAAATTAATGTCAGAGAAGCATAATACTTTTTTGTATGCTTGAAATAGGACAATTAATGAAATCTTATGCATACTAATTCAAAAATTTTAAGGGATAAATTGTGGGGGGTTAGCTAACAAAATTGTTCGTAACTATTTTGGACAATATAGAAACATTATATGAGCTGAAGACCAAAAATCCATTACGCCAAGTGTGAGAATGCCTATGAAGGGACAGAATTGCATTTCCTCAGGAAGCTCTTGAGTAGCAAACTAATTAAAACTTGTCAGAGATCTGAGATAAAGGATTGGGGCATGTCAACACACCTGCTTTTCGTGTCTTGTCATCCTGTTGGAAAGTACAAAAAGTACGCTTTGTTTTCACACAATTAAGAAGGAAGGAAGGCTGGGAAAAGTAATGGAAAATCTAACCAGCTATTTTTCTTTCGTTTTAACTTAACTCTCAGTCCTTCTCGTAACACTGACATTTGAGCTCCAGTGTCTGTGCCGTCTCAGTCTTTGCTTTATTTTGTTTCCCACCTCGACTTCAAATGTGCCTGTTTTCCAGGACTTACACTTGGGATTCTTCTTTTCTTTCTTCTGTATTTTCTCCCTGGGTGATTCTGCCCATTCCCGTGGCCATACGTATTATCAGTTCTCTGATCAAACACTCAAATTCGCATCTTCAGTCCACACCTTTTCACCAAACCCTATTCTCATACCCAAGAATTCTCCTTGGTTTGTCTTTCCTCACATCTGCTCACCTCTCTCCAACTCTGTTGCTCAAGTCCTGGTTCCAAACCCGAGTCCTTTTTCACCATGACCAATGGAGTCGCTTCCTAAGTAATCCACCGACTCCACCTTTGCTCGCTTCCTTTGCGTTCTCTACACGGCAATCAGAGTGATCATTGAAGACAGTGTACAATTTCATCATACCATTCTTCTGCTTAAGACCATGCAATTGTTTTCATTGCATTTTAGGATAAAATTAAATCTCCTAACAATAACCTGATTTGTCTCCTGTTGAAAACTAGTGCTATAAACTACTATATCTAGTGCTGGTGGCTCTTTAATCACCATGCTCAAGCCACAGAGCACTTCTTTCAGTATCTTGAGTGAACTGAGTTCTTTTTTGCCTCAGGGCATTTGCATATGCTGTTCCCTTTGCATAGGATGATGCCAGGCTTCTACTGCTGTAACTGGCTCCTTTGCATCTTTCAGCTCCTATCTTATCATTTCCCTGATGTCACAGAGGACTTTCCTGACGACTCGTTTTGTAAACATACATGCCTCTTGCCCCACCCCCTTCTCCATACTTTATCTGTTTCTTTCTTTCAGGCCACTTATCACCATTTATAATTATCTTATGTGCTTATTTTTGTGTATTTTGTTGAACTCCTCCACTTGATGGAAAACTCCATGAGGATAGAGATGATGTCAGTTTTGTTCACACATGGAATCCCAGTACCTTGGACATAGAAATTGTTTGATAAATACTTGTTGAATGATTAAATAAACACTCCTTAAAAAATTGTAGTTTGTAGTTTTTTCTTTTTGCCTCCCTCATTCTTCCAAAATTAGTTAGTAGTGAAACTTAATTATATGTTGCAGTAGTTGTTTTATGAAGATGTCGACAATTATAATAATTGTTTGTTGTTATGGGATTTCAAGGGATGAAAATATTCATTAACTTTTTAAGAGTGTACAGCAGTGTTTTGATACTAGTGACCAAACTAAGAAATAATGTTTTGTTTTCATATACTGAAATCTGTAATATTTTATCTTCATAATAACATAGTATAGATATATGTAACATATATGTTTCATATGTACATTTGTACGTGTAGATGTGGAGAAAATTAATATCTTTTCACTTTTCCTATAAATAATCTTTATGTTTTCTTTAGAAAAATAATTTTACTTGACCTGTATTCAATTTGACCCTCCCCCTCAATTATCATTGTTCAAATGTATGGACTTTAAATATAAAGTTGGACAAAATAATCTTCATTAAAGTTTCTCAAAACATTCCGAGCTTCCTATTATCCAAACTGGCATTGGAATATAGGTACCGTATACAGCCCTTATCACTCTTATGCCACTTAGTTGACTATTCAAATAAGTCCTCCCTGACTGCCTGTTGCCCATGGTTGCCTGATGTAATAAATAAAAGTCCAGGACACTCAGGTACATTTGAATTTCACGTAAACAACAGATCGTTGTATAGTATAAGTATATCCTATGCCATATTTAAGACATACTTATACTGAAAATATTTGTTGTTATTATTGTTTCAGCTCTGAAACAAGAATTGATTTCATTGTTAATTTACAAATTCTAGATAATGTCAAATTTAGCATCTCAAGTGATTCTGTTAGCAGTGTAGGAAAGAATAAGCAGAGATTGACAATACTGTTTTTCTAGATAAATTTTTGACCACTGCACTTTCAATTAGGTACAAATTCTTCTACAAGAACTTGCCTCATTTGTCTTTCTTTTTGCTCCCTTTCTTGTCACTCCTGCATCGATTTCTACCCTCAATCCAGAAAGAACATCTTTTCATCTCTAGAACTGTATGGTGTCTCATTTCACATGTGCTTGGAAATTCTCTTCTCTTTCTCTTCCTTTAGAGTGTCCAGCACCCATGCATCCTTCACTTCTTATCTTAGATGTTGCCTTCTGCTGATTTTTTGACACCCACAAAACTGGGCCTGGTCTCCACTGTATTCCCAGGGCATCTTGTACTTCTCCTGTCATGTGTCATGCTGCAGTGTTATAATTCCTCGTTTTAAATGTGTGTGTGTGTGTATTTTAGTATGCACGCATGTTTGTATGTGTTTATTACCCACAAGGCCATAAATTACATTCTCTGTATATCCTTTCTTGACCTGGCATGGAATAGTGATTTGGTAAATTGTTACTGAATTACTCTAAGAATGATGATCTCTTTACTGACATAGTAAGTACCCTCCTTATAATAAGAATCTTTCTTTCTCCTTCTTTCTTTCTTTCTTTCTTTTTCTCGCTCTCTCATTCTTTACTAAGGAAGACTCCAAGCTAAGCAGAGCTAAGATACAGTTTTCTGGAGCAACTCAATTGTAATCGTTTATTAAGCTACGCTTTCTTGAAAAAGCATATTTAAAAAATATCAATGGGCTTAGGAGAATGTCATTTCTACTGGTCAGTCTTCTTACTAGTAATTTTGTGCTTTATCATCATAAGAGTATTGATAATTGTTGCCATATTATTATCTGGGCTTTGAAAAATAGAAGGGAGAGTAGGAAATATTCTTGATTTTTTTTTTTTTAAGATCTCCTACAGCATGTTAGTTAAATTTAAAGATGAAAAGAGTGTATAAATTACTTGACTATGATGTTGTTACAAAATACAGCTATTATTGTAAATGAACTATGTAGCCCTGTGGTAATGGTTGAGATGGTAATTTCATTCTAAACGGCAGTTTTCAGCGGCTTATTTAACACGAACTCCCAATTTACTCTGTTGACTGAAACTTTTCAAGCTTATTTTCATCCCCAGGGGGAATTTTTTAAAGAAATGAGACAAAAATCCCTTCATCTGACTTATTCAAGCATGGTGATAATGATTTTCACCCAACTATTACAATTTTCAGAATATTTTGGTGGCTTGTATATCTTTAAATGGTTTCCAAATTTTATCTTTGACATAAGCATGTTTCTCCAGAAATGACAGGCACAGGTATTCAACAGGTAGTTTAATAAAGTATTCAAAAATTTAAAATAGCTAAGCATTATGGAAAATTGAAATTAAATTGTGCAAAATATTTTCTTATTCAGTGTGGCTGATATCAGACTAATTTGGTAGACAGATACTGAAAGGATGCCAAATTTAGTTTATTTCCTTTTGCAGACTACTCTATATCAATAGGTCTTGAGTTTGCTAACAGCAGAACCAGTAACTAATTTTGATTTCATAGAACTGTTTTTAGTATTCTCAATTGTAGTTTTTGTCTTCATTTTATTCGTTATCAGCTTTTCCCTACTCATGAGCATCTGGTTATTGTACTTTGTGTATGCTTCCTGGAATTGTCATTACTATTCAGAAAGTCATAGGTGATTAACCACATACATATGGATGATACTCGAGAACTGTTGCTATAGGAGATTTTCAGATGTTGCTTGAGAAAATTCTTTACATCAAGACTGAGCTGGGTAGCAAGATGGCTAATTACTGTATATTACCAGATATGGCTGAAGAGGAAGTAACTTCAAAAGTAAGAAATACTAGATAATAGAATAAGAAAAGATTTACTTTGTGAAGAGTCTCTAAAATTGCTCTAGGATGATTCGAATGCCATGACTGATTACCAGGGAGCTGTTTACACACCTGTTTCTTCTTCTCTCTCTGCTCAACACTTGACTATACTTCCCAGCCTCACTTGGAGGTAGGTGTAGATATGGAATGTGAGTGAAAGAGATGCACACCACTTCCACTCCTGGCCCAGTAGAAACGCCCATGTATCTTGTGCTTTTTTCCCTTTCCAAAACTTGATGCAGATGACAGACTGTAGAAACTGATGCGGGGTCAGTGAGCCGAGGAGTCGAAAGAAAGATTTCTTGGACTCTCAAGATCTGGCAGTAGTGCTCTTTTATTTAGAGAATAGAATAGCATGGGGACAGGACCCATGGGCAGTCAAAGCTTCTGCTGCCGCTTCTGCTGCCCCTGCTGGCATGGGGACAGGACCCATGGGCAGGCAGAGCTGGTGCGTGGGGACAGGACCCATGGGCAGTCAGAGCTCCTGCTGCTGCCCCGAGTTGAGGGTTAGGGCTAATTTTATAAGGCATGGGTATGTGGGTCATTTCTTTACAAGACAAAGGAAAGAATGTGAAAAAAAGTTAAAATGGTATCAGTGAAGGTGGGGTCTGGTCATTGGGTGATCCCATGACTTTTAGACAAGAATCAAATCGGATTAAGCAGAGGTCAGAAGCCACCACCCTAAATCAGTTACATGAGATTGCCAGACAGCAACCAACTTAAGTTCTTGCCTTCCCCATTAAGAGTTTCTAGGGATAAGGTCATCTCTCTTCTTCTTCCTGGTAGAGAGGGAGGCACCCTCTACAGATAGAGATTCACCTTAAAAAGGTAAATGTGTCCCAACAAGGGCAAGTTCCATTCCTCAGAGCCTCCTTCCCTGTCCCAGTTTATCAAAAGCAATCAGCCCCAAAACAATCCCGATGCCAAAGAGACATATCTTGGGGTGGCCAATTTCAGGTCCCTGCAAGGTCATCCCCCTTCCTTCACAAATGCAAATGTCTCTCAAAAGGGCAAGCAAAATTCCAGTCCTCGGAGCCTGCTTCTCATCTGCAGTTTTAAAAGTAAGCAGCCTAAAATCCTCGTCAGAAACCACATGTGGAAGCTGGTGGAGCCAGGAAAAGGAGGGATCCTGGAACTCTAAATCACTTCTTGGAGTACCCACTCCAAACAGTGGGTCTGCATGTAGAACAGGAAGGGAGATTGTTTTGGACTTTATGTCCAAAATTTTATTGTGTTAAGCCACCAAAATTTTGGGTATATTTGTTATAGCAGCTAGCATTACCTACTCTAACTTCTTCAGTGCTATGATATACACCGGAATAATAGTCTCTTATTTACGGTAGAAATTTTTTTCTTACTTATGTCAAAGTCCAAAGTGGACCACCCAGGGGGCAAGTTATCCTGATCCATAAGATAGTGCAGTGACTCAGGCATTTACCATGTTGCTCAGACATCTTGCCATCTGCCATTCCCTATGGTTTGTTCTTTGTGATTCAAGTTCACTCATCACCATCATATTCATGTCTCATCTACTAAAAGGGAAATAAAAAAGAAATATAGAGTAAGCCTCTTTCTTTTAAGGGTAAGATCTGGATATCGTACATCCCCTCCAGTCACATCTAATTGGCAAGAACATAGTCACATAGCCCTACCTCCCTGCAGGAAAGGCATGAACAGATTGCTCCATTGCTACAAGGAGGAAGGGCAGAATGGATATTGTGGGGCTATTAGCAGTCCCTGTTGCTTACATTCTTGAAATTAACTTTTGGTGAATATTGTAGGACTGAGGGAATCAAGCTTTTCTTGGGCCACTCAAGCACAAGGCACATTCCAGCAAAGCAGTACCTCATTACCCACCTTCATTTCATGACAGTTCAGTTTAGATTTTACTCCCATGTTGAGATTATCAGTGATCCAGCTGTGCATATGCATAGAAAGCAAATACCTCCACAAAATTTAAAATCCTTCCTTAAAGCACATATGGGGAGAATTATTTGCCCCAGACCAGCAGCTTACTTACAACCTGTAAATAGATTTTTTTGTGGTCACCTTCTGCAAGGTCACCTGTCTCCTGAAACCAGCAGAAGCAACTTTGAGAGGGTCTGAGGGTGAGAATTGTTTTTTTTTGGGGTGTGACATTGTTAGGTTAAGCTTATTTTTTTCTATTAAGGATATTTATTAATTTCGTATAATTTGTAACACTCAAAGAAGAAGAGAATGAAAAATTGCTCTCTCTCAAGAGTAAACTTCTTTTCATATGTTGGCCACTTAGATTTAGGCTTCCTAAATTTGAATGAAAAAGGAGGATTCATTTAATTATTTTATTTTATAGATATTTCTAAAGGATCTGAAGGTGATAAAGTGATGGGTAGCTTAGGACTGGTAGAAAGAAAATGCCCTGGGAACACAGAGGAGGGAGGTGGACGTACGTTCTAGGCCTGGATTTAGAGCAAGAGAGCTTTCAGGGACATCTTTTCTCTGTTGTTCTCTGACACTTCGATGGGCCTTATCTCCTGGAGCAGAAATGTTATTTTATCACAACTTAGGACTGATAGTTTAGATATTTTATTCTTAAATCCAGTACTGTGAATTGGAATTATAACAACATGTTTTGAAAAGCACCGGTATGAAAGTCTGTGTGGTCTGTCCATTTCTGCTCTTTGTTCATGTCTGGCCGGGTTTGCTTCACTCCATTTAACCTGCTTTTCCTTTCCATGGGCATGTCTTATAACTCGGCATATTTTAGAACCCCATCTGTGGGTATGGATTTTAACTGTAATCCAGATCCTCAGGACCAGTGCTGTTCCAATTTTCCCAAAGCACAATCCTCCCTTCCCGTTATAATCCCATTCAATGTTCTGTAACCAGCTATAGGGAGTTACTAGAATTCAATGAGTCTGTTCATGGTAAATAATTTTTTTCTGAAACATAGTTGTGTAGATAAGATGATGAACTGGGTACAAAACATGGCTTGTGAATTGGAGGCATCACGAGCCAGGTCACAGGAAGTTCTGGAGAGGTGCTCCACAGGAAGTATATACATCAGAAGGTCTTTGTTTTCACTCTCTGCTAATAACTTGTGACTTTTGGGGAAATACTCAGGTTTTTTAAATACAAAATGAGAATACACTCATGTACCGTATAATAATGTTTCAGTCAATGATGGACTGCATATATGACGGTGGTCCCATAAGATGAGTACCATACATCCTAGGTGTGTAGTAGGCAAAACCATCTAGGTTTAAGGAGTACACTCAGTGACAAAATCACCTAACAACACATTTCTCAGAACGTATCCCCATTGTGAAGTGACACATGACTGTATGATATATTTCCTATATTTTATCCTGCAGGTCCTTCCTATTTTAGTCCAACCCAAATGATTCCTTTAAAATACCGTAGACCTAAGAGACCATAAATGTGGGTAGCTTAAAAAGCTGCATGAACTATGTCATAGGTATTTTCTAGAATATGTGGACTGGGCAGCCTCATAGTTATACTCCTGATTCTGTTCCTAAAGTTTCCCATTTCCAGAGTTATTCTCTGTCTCTGGATTTTTGTTGAGGAAACTCAATTATACAGACTCTCGTTGTCTGCTGCCAGCACAAGCTACACATACCTGACCCCCCTGTCTCCTGGGTGCTATGGATACTCCCCTGAGACAGATAGGTTGTGTCTTTGTCCAGCCTGGGTTGCATTAGAGACTTCCAGATCTTTAGTTCTGTGATTCTGGCATGTAATTAGAATGTCACAAAATGCAGTAATTCTGGAGATTTCTAGGGAGGAAAAGTCAACTAAGAACCACCTGGCATCCAGTAGTCAGAAACAGGAGGGCTCATTTTGCACCAGGGCATCAGGTAGCCAAACAGAGAAGAAGCCACCAACACTAGCATTTGTAACAAGCTTCCAGGAAATTGCTGGTTTGGCAGTTTGTAGAGTAAAAAGGATACAAGATGACTCTGTGTTTTCAATCACTCTCAGATTTGTGGAAAAGCATCCTCAAGATCATCATGTTTGATGATGAGGAAACAATAGAAAACGAAAAGAAATTTGGTAGCAATTTCAAATGATAGTCATTTGAGAAGAAGAAATAAAGATTAATGTAGGAAAAGGAAGTGGAATGATTGAGATTTAAGCTTTGTTAGGGGACATCAGTATATATGAGGAAACAATTAAAAAATTAGTTACTAGTAAAGAGTAATTGAAAGAAGTGACAAAAAGGTTGGGAAATCTGTGAGGAATTATTATACATGGGAAAGAAGCATGCAGGGGGTAAATTCGTAAATGAGAGTAGTTCATGGTTCTTGTTCTGTGAAACTTGGAAGATGATGACAGCCCAAATTAAAAACTGGTCATTAAAACAGAAAAAATAGGAGCCGGCCTGGTGGCGTAGTAGCTGGGTTCTCATAGTCCCCTTCAGCACGCTGGGGTTCACAGGTTTGGATCCTGGACACGAACCTAGAGCTGCTCATCAAGCCACGCTGTGGCAGCATCCCACATCAAATGGAAGAAGATTGGCACAAATGTTAGCTCAGGGCCAATCTTCCTCATAACAAAAAAGCAGAAAGAAAAGGCAATTGAGTCTTAGCTGGAAAGACATGTCTTTTACCTGCCTGTGTTATGTGAAGCATGGTTACTTGGAATGAATTCTCTGATGTATGCTCTTGAATGATGCCTTCCTTACCACGAGGAGACTTTTGTGAGGACAATTATTTTATTTGATTTTTTTTAAAGTGTACAGAAGACTAGGGAATGAGAATACAGTATTTCTGATATTAGAAAATTTGTGTTGAGAAGGCTTTCTACTAAAGCCATGTTACCAAAGGAACTTTTATTTCTCTCTTTTTTCCCCTAACTTCTAGTCATCTCCAAAGTGTTACCAATGCAGTTTGCTTATGTAAACCCTACAAATTCAGTTCTTGTTTGTGTGGTTCTTTCACCCTAATGGATAAGCAGGATCCCCAGGGCTGAAGAGTCCTAAACAGTTTCCATTTTTATATTAGTGAAGAGCTTTGGCTGAGAGTAACAGAATACCCACATGAAAGTGGCTTATGCAAGAAGGGTTTGTTTTGTGTACATGAACATAGGTTGGTTTAGCAGCTGAGCAAGGTCGGGGCTCAGGGTCATATCTCCCATTTGCCTCACCTAATCCTCATGGTCACAGAATTGCTGCCTCTTAAGAATGATGTTCTCCCACAGGAACTTCCAGAGATGGAGGACCTCAGCTTGTAAGTCTCTTCTTAATCAGGAAAGAATCTCAAGGAGGATCCTGGGGCAAGATGCAAAGACTCCTAAGACTAACAAAGTCACTCTTCCGCTCCTTTGTCATGCAAACCCTAAAGGAGAGTTCTTCAAATATAAATTAAATCACTTAGAAGACACTAAAACCAACTTTGCCTAGATTTAATATCTCAATTTCTCTTAAAGATAAGGTAACTATCTCTGGTAACTCTGATGATTTACACAAGAATAGCTCAAAAGGGACTAGCGTTGGTGGCAGCTTTCATGCTTTAGAGTAGTTCCTCTTGGGCGTTTAGAAATGTTTTGGCTTTTTGTGTGCTTGTGGGAAATCATTAAGGCAGGAACATTTGACATTTTCTTTTTCTTTTTTCCTTGATTTTTTTTCCTGGTGTATCGTGTACTCATGATCAGAGAATTAGAGACTTTATATTTCAAATGAATTTCCAATAGTTTGCCTTTTCCTAGGGGGCTTTTTTTTCTTTCTTTTTTTTTTTTGTCATTTAGCATTTATTTGGAGCTCTTTTGAGTAAATAATCATCCAATTTATACATTGGGAGCTTGTTGAATTGTTTGTTTTCAAGTAAGTGAGAATCTGTAGTATTATACCTAATGCAATCTGGCAGGAATGGGTTAAATCCTAAACCTTCATGATGAGAAGGCATGCAAAAGGTAAATTCTGAAAATAGATTTACAGTTTACCATTCATGCCGTATTATTCTAGAACATGAAAATGAATTGCACTTTTGTATGCTAATAACAAGTTCTTTTGTTACTAGCTATTCATGTCGAAGCATAAACCATCTTAGCATACTGAGTGGTTACTGGATATTGAGTTATTTCCAGTAGATGTATATTAATGTATTCAGGTTTGCATAGCAAATTAAGTACCTCCATGAAAACTATAGAAAGGAGTGCTTAAACTTTAATGCATGACTTGTAGTATTTTAATTAACCATACATTATTCTGAAATCCTTCACCAACAAAAATTCATAATAGTAAAAACTTGAACATCTTTCTCTTTTCTGTCGTTTTGGAAAATCATGCAATTTCTTTCCCTCATTTGTTTCTAGTGAGGCGGACTTTTAATAGTTTAGTGATTTAAGACATTTCAAATGAGTGTGTTTGTTAATTCATTTCCCTCATGTGTTTTTAAACTCTGTTAATTTTTTGAACTCTTCCTAACTTTTCTATTTGTACATCTGTGGGGGAGCAGAATTTGCTACCCCAAAATGTGTCTCTTTGGCTTCATTATTTTTAAGAACAGAAGACTCAGGAAGAAACTTTGACCTTTCCCCTAACTGCCTAAAAGAATTTAAGAATTAATAGGTGCCTTCCTGCCTGTTCCAGGAAGGAGCTATCACCATAGATAACTATAGTATAATATGAACTGGATGTGGTAGACAGGGAGGAACCTGGCAAGGCCCCTTTGATCAAAGTCCTCTCCATCTCTCGTTGTCTTTGCAAGGTGTGGGCAATGTTTACCAAACGCTTACTTTTCTATCTCCATGTAAATTGCCTTCCTTTCCTTTGAAGTCCCAAACCACTGCCCCCAACATCCTCCTTTGCCCATAGCTGAAGAAGGTAGTGGCTTCCACCACTGTGGCAAGTTACTCAGACTTTCTGGGTTTCTCCCATGTATACATGTTATTAAAGTTTGTTTGATTTTCTCCTGTTATTCTGTTTCATGTTGATGTAATTCTTAGACCAGCCAGAAGAACCTAGAGGGTAGAGGAATTATCGTCCTCCTCTACACATCTGTATCAGTGAATAATGGTATCAAGTTTCTCATTAACATTCAGTGTGGCTTTGAATCCAGGCCTTAGAATGAGAACCAGTTCCTTGAATATTCCTTTCCTTTCTCAAGAAAGTGTCCCACTCACTTTTCTCATGAAGGACGTGGAACTTTTGGAACTAGTGAGCCTTCCCATTATTACCATATTATCCTTCCCATGATTTCACCTTCTTGTAAAATAAATAAATAAAACTTTTTCCATTGAAAGTGAACAACACAATGTTACCAAGTTCAGTGACAGAGACATTGATGAAAAATACCTGCCATTTCAGAATATAGATACAGCCACAATCTGTAGCTTGTGGATTTGTTTTTGGAGCGTAAGACATAGCAGCTTGATATCATCACTTGCTGTGCTGTTCTAGATTTGCAAATAGTCAGTATTGTATGATCATTTAGGCCAAAAGTCCCCAGTGAAGTGGAGGAAGGAATGCAGAAGTTCTAACTAGGAAGGTTAGATCATCATGTACAGATTGGGAAAGGGGGATGTAGCTGTTTGCAACCCCCGCCTTCACCCCCTATCTTGTAATCACAGCACACCAGATGAGGTATGTAGGTGGGATCTGACATGGAGATCTTGCAGGTAAGACCTTGAGATCTACTGATAGATTCTGATTCCAAATGGAAGTATTAAGTTTTGAAATATTTAATAATTTCATCTTATCTTAGATACAGCCCCACTTTGTAAATATTGTTAAGCATGACATAATCAGACCAGTAGAGCAGTAACTCCTAAGCTTGTTGTTTGAAGAATAACAGCAGACTTGATGCTGACACAAGATTAGTCAAATATCTGGTAGTCAAAAGCACCAAATGCAAACGTTTTCAGTTTTCCTCCATTGCCACCTTCCCCCCTAAAATAGCATGTTTAAAGAAAACGAAATTTCATCTTTGGAGTTAATTATCTGTTAATGACCTGAATAAATGTATAAATAAATGTAGCCCCTTTATAGTAATTATGGCTTACTGATTATGATGCCTTACTTTTCCCAATTCTGAATTCCTTAGTGGTTTTTTTAAAAAAAAATTCTCTGTGTCTATATAATCTTAAATTTTAAAATAGTAATATCTATTTCTTTTTCAGTAAAAATGATGCTTGGACACAATGGTTTTTGACAATTTGAGATTGGTTAATTGAAGCCAAGTTTTGTGGTTAATGCTTTTGGCTTTGGATCATGTATTTATTTTTGTCTCCATCATGTTCTGTTTGCTTACATTTTGGAGGTTAATTTTGATTTCAAGATGTTTCATTTTTACTTCCTGCCTTACTTTGTCATTCGTAGTTCCTTTTCTACCCTCAACATCAAGACCATAAACAAGTTTTCTCACATTTTTTGGCCAACATTTTACAAGACATATCAATAGATAAAGCTGAAAATTGGAACATGTATAAGGGAAGTCTGCTCCTCCTGGCTCACACCCCTAAGAAGCAAGAATGTCCCTGCTAACTGCTCACAACACAGACTGAGACGGTGGATGCACAGGGCGCTCGTGAGCATGTGCATGAGATGGTGCCTCAAGAGACGCTGCCCTTTGAGGTCTATGCTTTGGGAGTGGATGTGCTTGCCTGGCTGATAACCTCTTCTTTACATTTACTGTGTTAAAATGCTACAAGGAACAGGAAGCAGAATGGAGTGAAGTCTCCCTTGTAGGCCAAGGTGGCGTTACATGAAGAGCAGTTTGGCTAGCTTCAACTCAGCATAGCTCAGATAAGTGATGGCAGGAAAGCATTCTGTGCTTTCACACTAGTCCCGTATTCAAGTTACTGAGTACTTTCTCCCCCATACACTCTGCCTGTGGAGATTGTCTGTTCCCTTCTTTCCATCCGTTTGTCTATCTTGAAAAAGTTCGAAGAAGAAGATGAGAAGCTCTGTCAATAAATCATACAGTTTTGAGCTAAATATTTTCATGGAGAAAAAAGAGAAGAGAAAATTCTGAAGAAAGCAGGAAATCAAGGTTAAATTTTAAAATTTATCTTTAAAAAAAGAATGTATTTTTAAGTGCCAGAAGAAGCAGTGAGAAACAAATGAGATAATGCCTTGAACTTCTTAGTGCTTGGCACATAGTAAATGCTGAATATATTTTTGCTGCTATTAGGAGAAGAAATGCCACGTGATTTCCAGGATAATGAGGTCAAAAGGCAACGTAAGAGTCACCAAGTTTTCACAAGTCTAATTCATGGATTACTGTCCTTTTAGCCACTGAGAGATGGAACTTCACATTGTGTGTGGATCATGCCTGTCATAGGTGATTCTATGGTGCAAAGATAAAATGCTTTCTTTTTTGTAGGCAAACTAGCCGGACATGCATGTGTAGGGGAAGATAAATGAGTGCAAGGGGGCGAGTTAATTTATGGTGAGTTAATTTAGAGCTCAAAAGAGCAAATTCAGTTTTCCCTACATACGGGTTTTATGACCTAAACAAACACTTATTTTCTATAAAAGGAGGTTCTTTAAAAAAATGTTTTATAAGTTGATGGACATCTAAAGCCTCTGGCCAAGATTATATTCTTTGAAGGTTAATAAAATCCCTGACCCCTAGTTGGATTCTTGAAATAAGCAGTTATTCAGCTATCATTTTAGTACATCCTTTAGACTTGGCACCATGAAAAGTTAATAGGAAATATATTTCTCTAGGAAAAAAACCAAGATTTTAGAAATCACTCACTCATGATCATTAATGATAGTCACCACAATTAAGTCAAATTTAATCAAGTTAAATAGAATAGAACAGAATGTGAATTGAAAGTCTAATTATTCTATTTTAATTAGTTCTAAGAAAACTGCCATTTTTATAGAAATATGAAAAAGAAAAAATCTCACAATGGAAAATGAACTTTTAAAAAATTATAAACAGAATAGTATCATCCTGTATTTTTATATATTTGTTTTTGTCATCACATACATAATTGTACATTTTAGAAAAGTTGAAAATCCAAAAAAATTCATTGAGATAATAGAAAATTTAAAAAGATACTTGAAATGTTGATTTGTCCTGATATTTTCCTATATAAAATTCTCAACATGATTGAGGTAAAAAGAATTAATTTGGGGGCTGGCCCCATGGCTGAGTGGTTAAAGTTCTGTGCGCTCCACATTGGTGGCCCAAGTTCTTGGGTTTGGATCCTGCATGCAGACCTACTCCACTCATCAGTCATGCTGTGGAGGCATCCCACATACAAAGTGGAGGAAGATTGGCACAGATGTTAGCTCAGGGCAAATCTTCCTCAGAAAAAAAGAAATTAATTTGCTTTATATAATAAATACTTACCCATGCTATTAAATATTCTCCTATGTGACGTTTCATGGCTGCATGTTATTATATTAGATTGATCATTGAAGATTTTGCTTAACCAGTTTTTTTGGTTTGGATATTTCAGTTTTTCTCTACTTCAATTTATTAAGCTGTTTTAACAACATATTGTTTTGTGTCATGGTAGGTTGACTTTATAGCACAGTAATACACCTTATGATTCTTTGTTTGTATCCCTAAAAATTATTAGTTTCTTTTTAAGTATGAAAATACTGATATTTTAAAAATAACTTTTAAAGAGTTACCTTTAATTTGTTCTGTTTTTTCTTGGTAAAAAACTAGATTTCCATGTATTTGTATGGTTTAAAGTACAAAAATAAATTACAACTCTTTAGAGGGATCAAGTTAAATGTACTGTATGAATAATATAAAGGATGTCAGAAAAATGCAAATCAAAACCACTATGAGATATCACTTCACACATGTTAGGATGGCTATTATCAAACAGATAAGAGGTCAGTGTTGGCTAGGATATGGAGAAAAGGAATCCCTTGTACACTGTTGGTGGGAATATAAATTGGCACAGCCACTATGGAGGACAATATGGAGGTTCCTCCCCAAATTAAAAATAGAACTACTGTATGATCTGGCGATCCCTCTTCTGGGTATATATCCAAAGGAAATGAAGTCAGTACCTCAAAGGCATATCTGCACTCTCATGTTCTTTGCAGCATTATTCACAATAGCTGAGGTTTGGAACCAACCTAAGTGTCTGTCAGTGGGTGAATGGATAAAGTACACATTGTATATATATATGCAATGGAATATTATTCAGCTCTAAAAAAGAAGGAGATCATGCCATTTGTGACAATCTGTATAAACCTGAAGGACATTATGCTAAGTGAAATTAGCCAGACACAGAAAGGAAAATGCTACACGAATCCACTTGTATGTGGAATCTAAAACAGTTGAATGCATAGAAGCAGAGAAAGGAATGCTGGTTACCAAGGACAGGGAAATGGGGGAAATGGGGAGGTGTTGGTCAAAGAGTACAAAGTTGGAGTTATGTTGGATGAATAATTTCTAGGGATCTAATGTACAGCATGATGATTGTATTTAATAATGATGTATTTTATACTGGAAATTTGCTAAGAGAATAGATTTCATCTGCTCTCAACACACACACACACAAACTAACTGTATGAGGAGATAGATATGTTAATTTAATTAGCTTGACTGTAGTAATCATTTCATTATGTATATGTGCATCCAAATATCATGTCATACATCTTAAATATATATAATTTTTACTAGAAGAAAAATAAAATAAAGGATGTCAGGAAAAATATTACAGTGATTTTTTTTCTTTAAAAAATTGAACTTGGGGTCAGCCCTCATGGCCTAGTGGTTCAGTTTGTTGTGCTCTGCTTCGGTGGCCTGCGTTCGGTTCTCAGGTGTGGACCTATACCACTTATCTGTCAGTGACCATGCTGTGGTGGCATCTCATGCACAAAAAGAGGAAGATTGACAACAGATGTTAACTCAGGGCAAATCTTCCTCAGTAAAAAAAAAAAAAAACACAGCTGAACTCGGGTAGAAAGAACTGTTTTGTTTGTGTTCCCCTGTGAATACAAAATAAGGAAATGTTCTTTCAATCACCTTTTTCAACATTTTAGGCAGAGTAGTAGACTTTGTGAATTTGTAAATAAGGGAATGGCTGTTTCAGATTTGGTAGGTCTGGGATGATACTTGGAATTTGTGTTTTTAAAAACTACCCTGTGTGATCTGATGCATATGGTTCCTGAATCACATTTTGACAAATGGTATATTCCAATGATTATGACACCTAGATTTCCATGTAGTTGTTAGAATGTCAGTGGCCTGTTTTCAAGAGAGCTTCTTGAAGCAAGTAATTATTGAGCAGGGCCTTGAGGGTAGAATTTGATTTGTTTGAGAGAAGACAACAGTTAATTTCAAGGAAAAACACATACTGTGTTCCAGACCCCTCTCATCTTCCATCTTCACTGCTTGATGCCCCCTCTGCAACTTCAGTTTATGTACATGATATTGGCTGCCTTTGTCTGCTGTTGTCTAGTCCATGAACATACCACTTTTCAAAGAACTCAAGGACAGATAAGAATGGATAAAAAATTGGAAAGTTGCGTGGCCTCAGAGTAAATCCTCATAAAAAAATGAGAACACCATAAATAGGGAACATTTGTTTAAAAGGTTCTCTAGGCTCCCTAGCTTGTGGTTGTACCCATTTATGATCTTATCATGATCTCCTATTTAATTTTAATAAGACAGATGAAAGATATATAGGGAAATAGCTAATGAGAGAAAACTTGAAGGTGGTTAATGCCACCAAAATACCTGTTGAGTAGACCAAGCTGTTTTCACTTGACCTTTTTTGTTATTGGCAACCTCAAGGGACATTGAAGAAACAATCCCCAGTCTCTAAAAGCGCTTGGTTCTAAAAGCTCTTTTTCAGAGTTTTTATATTTTGTTGCCAGTTGAATTTAAGTTCCATCTAGAATTACCACAGGAAATTTTTTTCAGGTGCCTTTTGCTAATGCTACTTTGGATAGTTCTAGTTGTTGACAGAATATATTGACATTAGCTTTCTTATTTTAAAGGATCTTGTATGGGACAGTAGTTGTATGTTTAAAAAATTACAAGCTAGGATATTATTAGTGATTGTTTTTAGTTGTATATCTTTTGGATTAGCTGAAATAATGAGCAACTATTCTCTGATGTAAAACGTAGGAATGTAATAAATGTCATGAATTTAAGCATCCAAACTGAATTGATTTCTTCATAATTTACTTTTAGCTGAAGAAAAATGGGAGAAATAGTTACCTAATGCTTAAATAGAAGCCATTGTAATAATAAAGAGAACTGGAGGTGTATAATTGATATTTATTCCAGCTGTAAGAAACCAATATCACCTAATTCTATGGCTGTGGATAATGCGTATTTCTTCTTAGAATATTAAAGGGCTTAGGAGCTTAGGATACGGGTCAAGAGGGTGGAGAAAGCATCCAGGTTAAGCTGAAGTGAGGCATTTAGTCTTCTGTTAAGGAGAGACATTCTGTTCGTGACTTACAAATGCTGTTTGGGGCTTAGGAATTATATCATTGCTTTGAAGCCTATAAAAAACAAATATGTGGCTTTATCTGATTGCTGAAAAATATACACAGAGTTCAAGTTTAACTAGCTAAAATTTTACGTTCAACTTTTAAACGTTGGGTATTTCTTTTTCTTTATAAAAATATTCAATTACATTATGAAAGACAAGATACTTCTTGGGGCTCTGTTAATAAAGAAACTGAACAGAAGTCAGGAGACTTGGATGTCTGTTTCATCCTCCTATCTTTAGGGCTTGGAACAGTGTTTGGCCCTAAAACAATAGTTACTCAATAAAATGTTTCTGACTCTGTTACCTTTACAAGGATAGAAAAGCTGGAACCTCATTTTTCTATAACTAAATTTAACTTTTATTTTAAGCTCTTATTCTGTTGGGGAGGAAAAAACATTCTCAGTCAATTTCTAATTTCCTCCTATGTTCCACTGGGGTTATATCCAATTTCTGGGGAATTAGGTAATGCTAGGATATTGGGTCAGCTGTCGTACTCTCAGGGTCCTCTGTACTGGAGGACCCCTGAGAGATGCCCATTGACCCAGCTCGTCTCCAGCTCTCAGGGCATGCAGGTCCCTGCTGAGTTAGCCCTTTGGCTTTTTTCACAGTGGCAGATTAAGCACATGCTTCAGCCTCCCTCTCCTGTATCAGGATCCTGGAAATGATAGAAAAGATGCTTTCAATAAACGAATAACAGAGATTATCAAATAGCTGAGCTCAAAAATATGTTGGAAAACTTTTGTTGGACCAAGAATTATGAAGAATCCACAAAGGATATGACTGATTAAGGGAGGAAACTACAGCTTAGGGGTTCTTTGGGTCCTGCTGCTGGAGAAATGGAAGTGACACTAAATTCACATCTAGAAGTTTGTGAAACTGAGAGCAGGGTGGTAGGCCTAGACCAGGGGTGATAAGGGGCTGATTCATGGGAACAGGAAGCCAGTTAACACTCCAGACTGCACACTCCTCACTGGACCTGGCATACTAACTGTGGTTTCTATGTCTAGTTGAGAGCAACAGGTGTGGGAGCTTGGTTTCAGGGAGCAAGGTGGATATCCAGGGTGGCTGGACACAGGCTGGAGGAATATGGTACATCCAGGCCCAGGTGAAAAGCTTTAGGAGTGTCTGCCAGCAGCACTGCTCCATCACTGTCACAGAATGCCCTGTCCAGACACCAGCTAAAGTCTCTGCCCCAGGAACAGATTCAGCACACAGTGCAAAAGGGGATTTGAACTATAAATGTGAACATACGATCAAGACGCAGCACACATTTGAGGAAAGCCTACAATCTGTATCAATACAGAAAAATTATAAAGTACAAAATAACAAACTCAGAGTCACTGAGGAGTGGAAAGGATTCATTCTGAAATGTGAGAAACTGAAAAACTTATATACATCAGCTACCTAGATTCATTGCTTCTTAAGGATTTTGCTTTTTCCCTAGGACTTTGCCCAGAAGAGAGCACAGGTTCCTTCTGCCTTTTGTAGGAGGTTCTATCACCCTCTTATCCCCAAAGCTTGGGTGACCCTCCATCAGGTTTGCCAAGTACAGTCTGAATTTACACTTGTTTTTCAGGTGTAATTGTTCATAGTGTCCCTTGGATAATAAATGATATGATTTTTCACTCTACTCAAGGATTATCTGAGGAACAGGAGACAGGATCCAGAGTCTCTTTCCTCAGGGGCCTGTGACTACCCACATACCCACTGCTTCCTCTTCAAATTCTCTGCCATCCTCCAGGCTCTAGAATCCTCTGTGGGGGATGGTTAGACTAGCAATGGGTAGCTTAGTTTTTCTTCATCAGGTAATCTGGCAAGTCTGTTTCTTGAGTCTTTTTCTGGGACTCTTTTTCCCCCTCTGTTTTATGCTAAAACTCCCCTGATCTTAAGCACTAAATCTGAATGGCCTAGGTATTCCAAATGGGAAAAGCAAATAAGTAAAAGGAAGAGTGGTAATAATCCACACACACATACACACACACATACTTTCACACACACTTTCACGTGCACACACACACTTACACACATAGGTGAATATTCTAAACACTATCCCATGACATCACAAAGTAGCCTTGTGGCCTTTGGGAAAATTCATGTAACTACTCTGAGCCTTTGTGTCCTAATCTGAGAAGTACCAGAACTCTAAGATTTTTCCCAGCTCTTACGATAAAATCATCAAGCTTAGGATATGAAGGAACTTTGGGGATCAATTAGCTCAACCTTCTACCACGTATAGACCTTCTTTCCAGATATCATTGCCATGTGCTTATCCAGCCACTGTAAAAATATTTTAAGGAATGGAATAAATGGAGGAGATTAGAATAACAATAATTTCTGAAAATTATATTTAAAAAGTATGTTTGACAGAAAAGGAATGCAAAGGAATTCAGAAGCCACTGAATGCTGTGGAAAATGACAGAGTGCCACTAAATAACCACATCTTTGGGACGTGTATAACGTGACCTCCTGTCCTTAGGAAAGACATATAAGATTTGTTGCAGCTCTTTGAAGAATAGCTACAATTAAAAAAAAGTCAAAACAAAAACTTGGCTTGATGCTTGACTCATAGTAAGTTCACAGTAAGTGACTGTTTTTATTTGTGACTGTGGTGGTGATGGTGGTGATGGTTGCCATGGTTCTTGAGGATCAGGGAAGGAAACTGTCTACAAAAAGCAGATTATGTAGAGAAGGCAGCAAGTTATTTCTGGAATCTCTATGTTGTGCCCAAAACTCTCCCTGGGTCACCTGGCTATGAGACAACACTTCCTAGCTCATCAACTCCCAATTTTAATGCTCCGTATCAAGCATCATCTTTAAGGTAGCAAGCCTCTATCCCCGTAGTTCTTTACTCCGAAGGCCCCAGTGATCCCTGTGTCCACCCCTGCCTGAGTCCCCAGACCCTTCTGTTCCTGTTTCCATCTTGCTCCAGGTGCAAATTCCTCCTTGTCTGACTGTGACCCACTTAAGGAGTCATAGACATCTACTTCCTGGGTTCTTTGCCTCTTTCAAGGCAAATTTGCAGCCTCAATTGTCTTGGGGTCCTGTTGGATTGCATTTTTCAAATTTTCCAAACTTCATATTTTTCTTCAACCTTGGGTCTTCATGAAAATACCTCCTTGCTCCCTCCTCCACTATAAATGCAGAAGCTTCTCGCTTAAAGTTAACATATAAATCACAAGATACATCTACAGATATTCCCCCATACTTTCTGCTTCTATAGAGAGTGGCTTCTGCCACCACTGCCTTCATAACTCTCCCTCTACTGTTTAGGGGATTTTTTGTTTTTTGTTCACTTGTATTTGTGTGTGTGTGTGTGTGTGTATAAATAACTTATACCTGAGTGTCCTACTTTGCAGAAAATTAAGACACACAATTACATACTTACAAAACAGATAATTTGGGAAGTGATTACCAGCATTATATAAGAGTGTTTTTTGCTTCCCAGCACGTTTGTTGTAATTTACTTTTAATATGTGTTTCCCTGGCGTATTTAAAATATCGTTTAATTTTCTTTAAATGATTGGTTTTATACTTAGAAAATAATATATTGAATGGGTGAAGGTAATGAATTTTTTTCAGAAGGGTACATATTCCCTAGGCCATAACCTCCTGAGAGATAAGACTAAAGGTGAGTATTAATAATAAAGCCCCCACTGGTGGGTAAGTTGGTATCCCTCCTTGCTCGTCACTCCATCACCTCTCCCTACCACATCCCCAAGCGCTATCCTTGGCAGATGGAGGTGACTCACACATTTGGAGTGAGTCATTAAAGACATCCAGGTCTGGGGCCTCCGCCCCTGATCCCATTCTTTTTGCCTTTCCATGGGTAGCTATAAACCTCACTATGCTAGAACCCTTTCCCATCTCTGTGGTCCTTGGCAAGCGTCCCCTGTACTTTACCTCCTAGTGGGTGTTGTTTCTGCTCTGTGGCAGCTGACAGTGCCCTGGCCAGTCAGGATGAGTATTTGTTTCATTACCGTCTTCTGATTTTCTTAGAGCTTTAACTCTTTCAGTGTCCTACAGCCTCTCCCTCTTACTTCATGGTAGATCCACAAAACCCTCCCTTTGAGGGGTGTGGAGGGAAGATGGAGGGGACCATGGGAGTTTAACCTCTTCTCCTGCTGAGTGGGCTCCCAGTCAGGTGATCCGGTGGGAACGGAGGTTCTCTTCCATCTTCTCTCCCCTCTGCCTTTCAGAACACAGAGATCATCTCGTGGCAGCACTCCTGGGCCCACTTTGCAGCTTTTGCGTTCAGATTAGGCTGTTTCTACACCCACTGTTAAAACTGGGAGATTCCTCCAGGTATCACCTCAGGAACTGGGAATGTTTTATAACAAATTGGGGAAAGGGGTGAGCAGCAAGAGGAGAAAAGAAAGCAATGCTAAAACATCCCTACTTTGGAAAGTTTGATTTTATTCTTATTTTTGGGCTGACCCTTACTTCCACTTGGCAGCTACTTTTACCATGAAAGGTCTTGGTTTTGGTGTTGTTTTAAACTAGGCAGCAAAGGAAGGAAACAGAAAGTCTCAGGGATTAAGAGATTTACGTTCTCTTATGATCTCTGTCTTTTCATGAATATTTACGCTACGGGTCCAGCTCATTCCTTTATACTGAAGGGATAGGTTATTTGAATGTTATTTTTAGTTTAAGGCCAATCAACAAAGGACGCTTCCTACTATAGATGCTCCTGCTCTGCCAGTGACTTCACAGGACAGGAGGGGGCAGTCTTACAGATGAACTTGCATTTCTTATCTTATTTCCCACATTGCTAAGAATTCACGGAAGTACGAAAAATCTATTTTGTAAAAGACCAAAAGAAAAGGACTGTATACATAAGATGAAGACTTGCCCTTGAATGTAGCACACTGAGGTTCTAAGTTACTGGGAGCAGGACCTTGTCTCTGGAACCTTTTCAATTCTTGTAGCACCAGGAAGACTATCAGACATCGGGGAGGCACCTATATAGAATTTCATCAAATGTGTATTATTGATTCAGAGTTCCAGGAAAACTAATATTGGGAGAGTCTCAATGTAAGTATTTCCTCTAAAGGTGTTTTCAATAATCTGAAAAGTCAACATGAATGTGAAGTGTTATTACTGCTGCTGCTATCGCCAGGGGATCATTGTTAAACTCTGAAAGGAGGGAAACTGGCTTTTGATCCGGGCAAAGCTTTACACGTGTAATCACACTCACGTTCTGTTCTGAATGGCTGCTGCAGGGCAGAGCTGGGACCTCAGGCACCGTGGAACTTCAGGACAGCAATAGGAGATGGAAGGAGCTAGAGAAGTTAAAAATCAAAACCAAGCATGATTTTCATATCGTCCCATCTAACACTTCTCTGTCCATTTTTTATGTGGTGTCATTTTCTCCTGCCTTTTGCCATAGTGCACAGTCCTTGGTGGCATTTCTTCTGAAGATTTCCTCACTTTTGTAAAGATTTCCTTTCTGTAATTAGAGGGACCTCTGACTAGAACACATCAGCATAACTAAATGTATATCTTTTGGGGTCACACTGACATGTGTTCAAACCCAAGCGCTGCCACTTCCAAGCCCTGGATTTCTGCCCCAGTGACTTCATCTTTCTAAGGCTCGCTCTCCTGTCATATGGGGGTGATGGTGGTAATGGTATTATAAACATCACTGGGTTTTAGGGGAGTTAAATGAGATAAGCACAATGAACAGGGCCTATCCATGAATGTCCCCAAGTGGTGTTAGTATATTATTGGCAAAGTGAAACATTGAACTGACCTATTCAGACAAGTCAGCTTTGATACACATGTATCGAAATCCTTTGCTTCAAATTTCATGTTATTTCTGATGAAAGCATCTCAAAGGACATAATTACACGGTTCTGAACCTTTGTTTCTTACTTGTCATTAATATAGATACAGTTTGCATGCAAATCAGTAGGCCCAATATGTACAGGTAACGTGAAATGTAGTATGGAAAAATTAACTACTTCTGAGGGAAAAAGAAGATTTTGTTGGGAATCATACCCTGCTTGACCAGGTAATCAGGGGGTAATTGTCTATCTATTTATTTGGACCGTTTGTCCTAAATGTCCAAAATTGTATTGACTGTGGCAGTCCTGAGAGAAAAATTATTAAAATGCCCCTCAGGGGATTCCAAAAGATATCTTTGAGGTATAACAGGAGATCTTTGTTAGTAAGGAATTACACTTTAAATTTTATTTTTCTTCCTAGGAAGTGGCATTGGCCCTCTATTTTCAAAGATTCAGTTAATAAATTCAGATAAGCAAAAATATTTGGGACTAGATTTCTCTGGATTGACATCTGCTTTCTGTTTGTCAAGTGAAATAATTTGTCTTTAAACTTTTTAGGCTAAATGTTTGTAGCTAAAATTTTGCGTAAAAAATCCCAACCTAAACTGGTTTGGTTTGAAGTCATGTTGTTCCATTCTTTTGGCAAGACTTAGATTTAAAGCCTGAACAAAAGGCACTGCTGTTTTTACAATGTAAAAAATGCTCATAAAACCCACAGCATAAATAAAACATTTAAAAATGTTCCAACAATCTAGAATTATAAATGAGTCGTGACATATAAGAGGGAGAATTCATAGAGATTCAGACTTGAACCTTCTTAAGGTTTATCAGAGATGAGTTAAACAATTTAAAACAGAGCTTATAAAGTTTGCACTTCTGTGTTTTTTCTTTGTATTTAGTGTAGGAAAAAACAGATATGCGTATGCATTTTATGATTTTTGATTGTTCTTTTACATCTCTGAAATTGTCATAAACTGTCTGGATATGTGCCAAGCCTTATATTAAAGAATAAACAAGCTTTGGATTTACTAGTAAGAGAAATACTGCTTTTCTTGCTTGTGAAAATATAAATATTCTATTATTTGTTTATAACTATCCATATGGTGTCAGAAGAAGTTGTAGAAATGATAAATAGTGAAATAGTGTAAGTGTTATTCATTAACATAGAAGTATTAGAGTAAAGTCTATACGTGCAGGTTGGTGATTTTTGGAATGACTTGGTTGGCTCTTCACAATTCAGTGATTCCGTCATTACTTAACCACATTTTCCTGGAAAATGCAGTGCTGAAACTAAACATGGTCTGTGGGAGTCAGACCTTGTGGGCACACAGCCCACCTGCCTAGAACTGGGCACATCACCCACACCCCAGGTAACTCTGGTCTGGTTCTCAGGGCCCTTCTTTGAGGAACTCTAGTTCAGAGATTAGATCCACTAATATCCTTACGTTCTTTTCGGTTCTCCCTCTTCTGGGAATAGGTTATTTAGAATTATAGTTATATAACTTAAATATACAGAAATGGTAACAATAGATTTTGTCCTGCTTCAGTTTCCCTAAAGCGATCAGTCTTCAGGAGCCAAAGATAAAATAATTTGCAATACTGGGTTGGTGTATGCATCAAAACATCTGCTGACCCCTTTTGCTTAGAAGGCATGATTATATCAAATATGACTGTTCTTCAGCCATCATTCTGGGGGGATTATTCTCTGAGTCCTCCTCTTTATAATGCTAAGTAGATCATTGGCACATATTAGTCCTAGAAGACTGCCTCCAAATTGCCAAGTGTCTCCACCCACCAGAGGCCCTTACTTTGACATGTCAGTTTCTGTCATTCACCTGTGTCACTCCCTATCTAACTTTTGGAGTTGGAGTTTACACACCTAGAGAGATTTCCCACTGGTTGCAGGTGCTGGGGGAAATGCATCTACAACCCAGACACATCTAGTCAAGGTGGCCTGGTGGGTGGGGGAACCAGAATCAGGGTTAAAAAGCACTTTGAGTTTTGTATTCCAAGACACACAACTTGAATCCCTATTTCTATATCAGGGGGGTGGGGGGGCTGCGAGGCAGTAGGTGGCCCCAGAAAAGTGGAACTTGCTGTTACTTAAGGAGAGTCTCCCTTGTAGCACTCTACCCCAAAGCCAATCTCCTACTCCAAACCACTCAAGGACGGGGACAATCTGAATACAGTGTGTAACAATCCAGGATAATGAGCAAGGAAGAGCACACTGAAACTGTGAGGTCATTGGGCCTCTGGCTGTACACCTAGGAGTAGAGGTACTATAGAATGATGTATTTCCAACTTTTTGTGGAGCAATCTACGCATTCATATATGTAACCAAAATAAAAGTTTCCATGTAACATTATGCATACTCTATGCACCTGCTTTCTGCTATTTTCTTCTGCCCTGCACTATTGTAGTATAATTTAGTCTATATAACTTTTAAAAAAAATGTCTGACCTCACATCATTAAATTGATTTTGCAACCCTCTAATGGGTCATGACATAGTTTAAAAAACTGTAATTTAATTTTAACATATTTATATAATAGTTAAAAATAAGGTAAATCAGCACTGGTGATAGGGGTCAACCAAATTGTTTTTTAACAAATTTCAGAGATGATATATGTAAATGCTTAGCAAATACTCTGACATACAGTACAAAGTCATTTACTATTGGCTTTTATTTTTGTATGTAAGCTGAGATAGTTATTTGCATGAAGATTTCTGAGACTTCATTGAATTATTTGAAAACAGCAATAGCAGTACCTGCATCAAGTATAATAATTGTTTTGGATAAACTGCATGCAGGAATTTGATCCATGGTCCATTGACTAGTACATGCTGCTTTTTTTTTGCCATAAAATGATGATGCACATTTTTTCTTTCCTTTTTCTCAATAGATGAGACTGAAGGTTTGCCAAAGTTCCCTTTACATGTTTTGTTTTCTTTCTCCCTCCTGAGCTGAACTCTTTCCTAGCCTTTCTTCTGGGCTCTGTGAGCTTGACCCTCCTGTCCAGTTCCTGGTGAGCTGGAGGATGTTGACATTAATGCTGATGGAGGGGAGAGTGTATCACTTCATGAGAGAAGATACTTTCTCTCTTTTGCTCTAAGTTTTCAGTCTCACGTTGATTATATTTTCCTTACACTTTGATTAATAGAATAATATTACAGACATACTGATAATAAATATTCTTACACTCTGTAATTAAATATATTTATTCCTACTGACTTATCCTTAAAAATACTACTTGATTCATTATGCTACCATTTCATTTGGAATTTTTGAAATTATATTCATAAATTGTTAGTATATAATTTTAGATTCCTGGAGTCATTCATTCCTTTATTAATTCATGTGTCATTAAATAAGTATGAATTGCATGTCTGGCCTTATGGAATTTATAGTCCGGTAATAGATACATGCAAGTATCCTTGAAGAAATGACATCTAAATTGACCTCTTTATTAGTGAGGTTAGGCCTCTGTAACACAAAGATCCACTTGTCTTAAGTGACTCAAATGAGAGATATAGTTTTATTTGTGTCCCACACAGCAGTCTGGAGTGAGGAGTTTAGGCCTGGTGGGGTGTTTATATCAACTTCAACGTGTGGTTTCCAAGTTTAGCTACAGTCATCCCCTTTCCTACCCATCTGGAAGATGTATACAGAATCTGGGACAAGTGTTCTTATGGAGGTGACCCAGAAGTTGCATACAAGCTTTTGGCTCACATCCCATGGTCACACTTGCAAGAGAGGCTGGGAAATATACTTGGCATAGGACAAACAGGTACCCAGCTAAACTGTGGGTGCTACAAGGAAGAAAGGGAGAATGGATAAAGGAAAGAAGTTAACATGCTCTGCCAAAATGTCTAAAAGAACAAATAGTAATTAGTCAGGTGAAGGATTCAGGGAGTAGGAAATTAGTATTCTAATTAATTTGCAGTCCATAAAAGGTTATGGAGAAGCAAACAGGTAATTTTGTAATGAAATATTCAAAATTCAATGAGAGGACATGCACAGAACACTGACCACTGAAGTATTACATGTGAGGAGCATCTAACCCAAGCTTAGAAGGCAGAATGGCAGAAAGGCTTTCTTATCTAGGTGAAGGTCTGGAGATTGAAGTTAACTACCAGATGGTAGTTGGAGGGGACCTTCAGGGCAGAGGAAGCATGAAATTCGGAGGACATGAGAATGACCATGGAATAATTAAGAAACTGAAAGAACTTCAATCAGGTAGGCAGGCACATTGCAGGGCAACGTGTGACAAGAAGTGAGTCTCTGAGAGGTGAGCTGGAGCTAGATCATGCTTTACTCCATGCTAATGAGATTGAACTTTGTTCTCAAGGCAAGAGGAAACTATTGAAGACTTTGGGTAAGGAGATGGATGAATGCCATTCATTATTCCAAACCCAGCCTGAATCATAGCTGCCCCGCTCATTCCTGAAACCAAAGGAGCAAGGTGAAAATATGAAATCTTCCTGCACAATCATTGAGAATATAAAGCTAATATAAATGTTTACAATATGGCTTAGTGTGGCTTTCGTATAGACTACTTAGCTGCAAAATACTTTATTTAGGTAATGCTAATTGAGTTTCTACTGTACTTCTGTACCCTGAGAAACAACCAAAAAGCATCATTCTACGACTACAAAATAGAATTCCTCAGCATTATGAACAGATTGATCAGCAGAATGAGAAGGAGAAGTAAGAACAAGAAAAGGAAATATAGTAGTCATTAAAGAAACCAGCCAAACAAACAATAGAAGGCATGAAAGTGGAAGTGGTATTTGATGGTAACATCCAAGAATTGGATCACCAGCTTTACCACTGTAGGATCCCTGGGGGTCTGGAGATTAAGCCTCATGTGGTTGATAGCATGTGGCACATTTCTTAGAAATCTAAATTTTAGTTTTAAGGTGAATATAAATTTTGTAGGATGTATTTATGCTTCTTTTAATTAAAAAAATTGTGTCTTTTTCTCTGTTGTTTCTGTTAAATATTGTTCCAGTAAGATGTCCTCTGTTATTCTTAAGGCTTTTCACATACTCTGGTACTCTACTCTGTTACTGTATCCCAATTTGAAAAATACTGATCTGGTCAATGCCTGGAGTGAGAGAGGTTTCACATTCATGGATGAGCTAGGGAGACACCTAAAATGACACTCCATTAGTTTAAAGTGAGAAAAAAATGGTTACACTGAGCAGAAATGTTCCTGTCAGCATAATCAGCTTATGTCGCTCTTTAGTTAAGCTATAAGGGAAGCCAAATCATAGTCAGACATCACTTTATTGATTTACCGAGAGAAATCACTGTAACCCAGACCAGAAATAGTCCCGTCAGTATGATCAACATATTCTCTGCTCACAGACAGGCTTATGTGGGAATCAGGAGGTTGCTTAGTGAGCGTGGAATCAAGAGTATTAGGTGAATAAAATATAAAGCCACCCTGTTGGGAGAATGTGATGTCCCTGGCTCACTTCAGGTCCCAGTGAAGGTTTTCTGGGTTAAATTTTAGTTTAACTTTCAAAAAGTCATCTTGTATCCCTTATTTGCAAATTCTTAGGAGCACGGTAGCCCTCACATGCTTATAAATGTGCAAAAGAGAATTTGAATTAAGGACGAAAATATTCTAGATATTAGATATTGCAGTATTAAGCAGCAAGAAGAAGTCATAGCAGATACTTTTGGCCCAGTTATTTGCACTTTCAGATCATTTTTCTGCACTGGCCAGTGGGCAGAGACTATCATCCCTCAGGGTGAAACCACCTTGTTTTGTTTGCTTTGCAATGCATTTTTTAACTGGGTATATCACATGAAAATCTGGACTTCTGGCTGACATCTTGAAAGAGTGTATAGGGTATAGGGTAGGCTGGGTAATTGAGTGACTCTTAATAAAAATTACTAAAAAGCTAGATAAAATATAAAAGCATTCTTAGAAAGTAGTATGACCTGGGAGAACAATAACAAATCTCAAAATGCTAAAAAGAAGAGGAGAAAATGCCACACTTGAAAGATAAGTGCCCAAACTGGATTTTACCCTTAGATTATCTGCAAGGCCTGATTCTGTTTTCTGTTAAAGGATGCATAGTCCAGGGTAGACAGGATATAAAGTCTAGGTTGTGCTGGAGATAGGGATGTGAATAGGAGACTGCCCTCACGGAGTAGGAATACCAAGGGACAACAGCAAACTATTAATAAACTCAATCCGCAAAGAGTGAAACCATCTTCTCTTTGTTAACTTGGGCATGAGTGGAAGAAAAAAAGTTTCCCTTGAAAATTTCGGTTGGCCTTCAACAGGTTTTGCAGCCAAAATTAATGCTATTTGTGTGGTCAAACTCCAAATGAAGAATTTAATGTAAGGTGATCCCAGGATGATAGTGAACTAAGCAATTGACAGAAACAGATTTTCTGGAAAATATGAAGCTTCATATAAAATATAAATAATTTCCAAGAAATAATGTGTTTAAGGCAAAAAAATATGAATGTATACCATAAGTGAGAGCCAGTAGAACAAACGGAAAAACACAGGAGAATCACATTCATAAAAGCTACAGACATAATTAAAAGAAATAAATGTAAAAAATAATTTTGTGTAATATATTTTAATAATTAAGAGAGGCTTTAAAATGTTAGCAATGAAAAAGATATTAAAAACAAAACAATTAAAAATGACCCAAATAGGACTTTTGGGAATTAATATATGTGAGTGTGTGTATGTAATGATTTAAATTAAGAATTCAATGCGGTGAGTTGACATATGTTCCAAAAAGGGAGAATTAGGTGAACCCTCCCAACCAAAAATAACTAAAGTATTAAAAGTGTTAGAAAAGTACTAAGTGAGCAAGCTCTTGAGGGGGGTCAAGATTTTGGAAAGAGAAGAAATCCAGAAGTATGAATATCAGCCAATTACAAAGCAATGAATAACATGATGAGAACCTGAGAAGAGCTTTTGGCAGTTTCACTGCTCTGGGGGCACAGAAATTGAAGTTCAGGAACAAAAGGTCTAGAAAGCATCTGTTCCAGTTACTATTGCTGCATACAAATCACCCCAAATGTAGTGTTGTGAAACAACTATTTTATCATGTTCAGGAATTTTGTAGTTCATGAATTTAGTGAGGTTATAGCAGAGTGCCTTGTCTCTGTTCCACAGTGTTTGAAGCATCAACTGGAAAGATTCAAAGACTAGGAGTAACATGATATCTGGGGACCGGAATCATCTGGAGGAGTCTTCACACATGTATGTAGGACTTAATGCTGGCTGTCAGCTGGAATCTCAGCTAAGGATGTCATCCCAAACATAAGATGTGGCTAGTTCATTTAGTATCTCCAAACTGTCTAGTTTGGACTTCCTCACAGCATTGTGGCTGTGTTTCAAGAATGAGAATCTCAAGGAAAAAGAGGCAGAAGTACAAGGCACTTTTGTGGTCCTTACTCAAAAATCATATGCTAGGATTTCTGTCCTACTGTATTGCTAAGGTTGTCACAGAGACATGCCCAGGATCAGGAGAAATGGACATAGATTGTTAAAATCATCTTTGGAAGGTATATTCTGCCACAACACCCCATGTGTTTATCTAGGACTCCAGAATGGGTGAATTATGGGGATCAGACCTTAAAAAGACTAAAACCCAGTTAAAATCATCTCAGTCTCTTACTAGATTAGGATGATCTGTCTCTGTCATAATATTCTTCTTGCAACCAAACTAATTTCTCTCTGGAAGAAGATATCATCATCTACAATTTCTTATATACTCTACAGTTAATACAGTTAGGTTAGTGTACATTAAAGATTGTGATGCTAAATAAAAAATAGCAAGACATGAAAAAAACCCCAATATTGGCTGAAACAAAGAGTAAAACATAAAAATGTAATCCTTGGGGCCAGCCCGGTGGCGTAGTGGTTGTGTTCATGCGCTCCTCTTCAGTGGCCTGGGGTTCACAGGTTTGGATCCTTGGCGCAGACCTAGCGGTCCTTGTCAAGCCGTGCTGTGGTGGCATCCTACATAAAATAGAGGAAGATTGGCATGGATGTCAGCTCAGGGCCAATCTCACTCACACACACAGACAAAAAGTACTTCACAAAAGCTGTAAATATTGGAATTATAATACAAGGATATTAAAATACTGTAGGTCAATGTGTTTAGGAAATGAAATGACAAGATGGAGAATTATAGCAGAGGCAGGGAGCTATAAAAAAGAGTAAGATAGAAATTCTAGAATGGAAAGTTACAATAATTGAAATGAATTTAATAAATGGCTTAAATAGCTGATTAGACAAACCTGAATAAAGAATTTCTGAGCTGAAAGATGTCAGAATTAATATCCAGAATAAAACATACAAAGACAAAGGAATGAAAAACACAGGAAAAAAGTATGAGAGATGGGGCGTAGTAAAAAACATATACATATCTAGGTTCCCAGAAGTAGGAAAGATAAAGAAAAAGACAAAGTCAATATATAATTGTTAAGAATTTTCCAAGATGGATGAAAGACATTGACCCTCAAATTCAAGAAGTGTTACACATCTCAAGAAAACTGCATATAGTTATTTCATAATAAAACGTCAAAAATCAAATGAAAAGAGGAAATTATCAGAGCACTCAGAGGAAAAAGACATGTTACCTTTAAGGCTTTAAAATAAGAGAGACAACTGACTTTTCAGTAGTAACAATGAAAGCCAAATATCAGTGAAATGAACTAATTAAAATACTGAAAGAAACTGCTATCCTATAATTTTCAGACCAGCAAGATGTTATTCAAATATAAAGTTGAAATAAAGACATTTTAATGTGAAGAAAAACTGAGAATTTATCACTAGCAGATCCACACTAAGGGAAATACTTGAATGTTCTTCACACATAGGGAAAATGATCCTGGTTGGAAACACAGCGATAAAGAAAAGAATGCAGAGCAAGGAGTAAGTATGTGGGTGAATCCAAATGAATGTTGACTCCGTTAAACTATAGTGATAATGTCTTTTGACGTGAAATATGTAAGAATTAAAATGTATAAAAATAATAGTGTGCACACACACAAACACGCACACACACACAAATGAGGGTGGAATCAGTGATAAATGGAGTTAACTAACCTACGATCTTTGCCTGTCCAGACTGTGGTAAAAGTAGTAATTTGTTCTATGTTCCTTTTCCTTTTTTATCCCTTGCTTTCTTTTGTATTATTTTATTAATTTTAATCAGTTGTGCCTATGTTAGCTGGTTAATTATACATTATTTCACTACTCTTTTAATGTTTACCTCAGAGATTATCACATGCAGCCTACTACATAGAGTGAATACTGAGAGATATGTTAGTAATGGTAGTAATTTAATGTAAGCAGACTAAATACTCCAATTAAAAGACAGAGATTTTCAGATTGGATTAAAAAAAGCCATACATGCCATTTATGAGACATGACAATTAAAGATACAGAATGTTTGAACATAACAAAATGGCAAAAGACATCCCATGTTATCCCCTGATAGAAACTTTTTACAATGAAGAAGGGGAGTTATGTGTAGCCAATGCTTTGTAGGAGGAGGGGAAACAAAGAAATTGGTGGTACTAGAAGTGGATGAGGTATGTCTTTTTTAAGCTGGGAGAAATTAAACTCTAATTTTTTAATATTTTTATAGAAATTTTCCAGCTATACAGAAAAGTTGAAAGAATGTAGCAGCTGAATGTCCATTGCCCTAGCACCTAGATTCAATGCATTTTGCTGCATTTGCTTTGTTGCATATCGATTCATTTACCCAGTCATCATTTCACTTAATTTTTTTATTAATTTAAAATTAAGCTGCCAACATCAGTGAATACAGTATGTTTTTATACCAACAAGATTGATTTAGTAGAGATTAAACATTTTGATGAATCCAGGAGAGAGTGCGATAATTGCTGGGACAATGTCCTCAAATAGTCAAGATGGGTTGGGATCCACTGAGAAGAGAAAGCTGTTTATTAGCCTTAGGTGGAAACATGGGAACTTTATCAAGAAGGCAATTCCACAGGAGGAAAGTCAGAGCACAAATTACAGGGGCAAATGGTGGGTAGAGGTGAGAGTAGGGTATGTATGAGTTCTTTTGTCATGAATTGTGTTTTTTCCGGAAATATTAAACAGATACAAGGAGGTTATCAGCTGAGAATGAAGTTGGAGAGGACATAATTCGATTGAGGATTGAGGAAAAGCTATGAAGTAATCATTGAGATGAATGAGAGTAGGATTTTAGGACATCCCTAAGGGTCTACATGAGGTTTATGGTTATGAATATTTTCTGGTTATGAATATCAATGTAGAGGGGTAGGCAGAATTGAGGGCAATGTTTTTTCCAGATATTATCATATTATTCACATAGAAGTTTCACGTACCAGTATGAATAGCCTAATAGTGATAAGTTTTAGTGAACATTATTCAAAGACATGGACAAGGAGCCTCTTCTCCACACTCAGACAACCTCACAGCAACCACAAACTTAATGTTTTTTTATAGTGCTGTCAGACTTCCTAGCTTAACTTAGAAATGTTACACATAAAACTTCAATTTTAAAGATTCAATTTTAAGGGAGACATTAAGTGGCTGTGAGTCAGGAAAACTATTCGTAACGTTTTTTATGCTAAGTAAAGTTTAGAAAGAAAAAAGTGTTTAGACTGTCCAACAAAGAAAAAAGGTACCATGAAAGAAAATATTCAGCCATTTAATTTTCTGTCCAAATTAATGTCTGGACAGCACTGTCACTGCAACAAAATTCCAGCTTTATGTTTTAGGAGAATTTATTTTTAACTGAGATAGGGTGAGAAGTGTATTGCACTTTTTGGAGGGTCAACCCTTAGAATAGCTCTGTATATTCTGTAAAACCTAGTATTTAAGTCTCATTTCTGTTCTTTACATTGGGTAATGATTCCACATGTGAATCGAGGATATTGGAGAAGTAACAAGTTCAGAGCACCTCATCTACTCCCTGGCTGGGTACGTGGCTGCTGGGTCCGACCCCAGCCGGGAACCCCCGTTTTCAGCATGCGTGGGCCCTCCATGGTCGCCAGCCTGTGCTGGGGCTGCTCGGCAACCTCGTTGCATAAACCTCAAAGCATAACTAGTGGTTCTCTGGGGGCTGGATGTTAGTGAGGACTTTTTGAGAAGACTCTCTGTTTTTCTACTGTGTCAGTTTGAATCAGTCATTGTTCTGAATTCTATCATGTTCCGACAGAAAGTGCTAAAAGGAATTTTAATAGAAAGTACTGTTCACAACAAATGGCTTTCTTAAAACTCATTCTACCTTTGAGAACTAGTGAATTAACAATGGCAGGGAGTCGAGAAAGGAACACATTTTCATTTACTTTGTTGTGAATTCTATAGTGATTCATGGCAAACTCAAGAAATAAAACACAAGGCATCTGTTGTTGTTAAAGGAAAATTATCCATTTTATACCAGCCCAAAGCAGCATCATTTAGTAGGATCTCCAGGGCAATATTAAACCATGTTTTACTTCTTTGGTAATTTAGCAAAAAAAAAAAAAATCTGCTTTTTCTATGTTGTCTTTTTTTAGGAATATTGCCTTTGGAAAGTACTAAGTACATTTAGAATTTTAACAACTGCTAAACTGAATTCTGTTATGTTTTGAAGGTCATGGATTCATTCCCATTTATTTACAGATACTTGGGGTTAGGGCAGAGTTGTCATCTTGACCACACTTTAGTATGTTTATAACTGACCTGTATAATGTAAAATCATCCTAGAACCAAAGTTAAATCCTTAGAATCACCTTTTATAGGAAGACTAATCTTCTATAACTTAATTTTGGCAAGTCAGTATGGTCTTTGAACTAAGAAAACAGGGTTTCAACGGGGCTCAGATCTTTCTGCAGTAAGCTAAGCACTAAAGAGCTGTTGATGGCTCTTTCTTCTAAGCCATTTTGTATATAAGATCATAGATCTAAAAATTATAGAGTTGGAGGGTCAGAGATGGTCCAGTCTAAACTCTCATTTTACAAATAAGGAAATTTTGGGGCCAGAGAGAATTGGTTTGCCCCAGGTCACATCGCCGATTAGTGAATTCTTGGTCCTTTGTAGAGCAGAGGGATATATTACTATGAGTCTTAACAGTTTAAATAGAACTTAGTGAGTTTCATCTGAAACCTAATTTAAAAAAATCTAGACTCACTAAGATGTTAGTTTAATTGGAGTATGAGAATAGCTTCCCTACAGTTATGCAATGTCATTCCCGATAAACTTTGTAGAGCGACAGTCTGAAGTCAGTCACTGCTACTTTAAACTTCCATACATAAAAAAACAGAATCAGTGATGCAGCTCCATTTCTGGTATATTATACTCCCACATTTTCTTCGGGAAACTGTCTCCAGTTCTGACACTGTCGACACAACCAGTCAATTTCACTTCCTTGTAGTTTCCTGGATATCAAGCACATGTAACTAGAAATTACATCTCTGAGATGCCTTTTAAAATGTGTTATGAAGAGAATACTAGGGTAATCTTCAGGTATGTGATTTGAGTGTTTGATCTTGTTACAGACCTCCTTGCCTGGCCTTAGGGATGGCAATCTTTTTTGGCACAAAGCCAAGAGGGCCAGGCGTGACCTCATACTCAATCACATCTCCTCCTCCTTGGAGGCATCTGCAACTTTGTCAATAAGGAACCATTCCTTTGGTTCTAAAGTAGGCCCTTTCAATCTTCCAGAGTATGCTGTTAAAATAAATTAGTGCTTCACATTATTGTACTAATTTACAAGTTATGCAGCATTTTCACATGGTATTTCAGTTGAAACTCACTGAACAGATTTTCTTTAGAATCAGTGGTGAACCAAGATGAGGGTTGTTAGAGTAGTCTATCCCAGTGGTAAGGGGGTACAATCTAGAGAATTTTAAAACAGTGATAAAACCATACAAAGTTGATCTGCTTTTCATTATTACTATGTTATATCAATTGTAAACAGTCTTAGTGATAAGATACTCCTCTCAAGAAACCTTTTTATTTTTTTGGTGGAGATTCTCAAAAGATGTTATGGTTACTGTTGAGTTACAATAATACACATGTAAAATTAAAATGAGTATATTTCATATTTTACACATCATATGGAAGTTAATTCAGATAATTCCCAATTATCCAGTTGATTCCTAGACTTCGTCTTCATTTCCAGAGTAAGGTTAAATTATTAACATTTTGGGATTGTTCAAATTCTCTTAGGATATAGTTCATGTCTCAGAACCTGTGATACTAAATATTCTTACATTCAAACAGTAAATTGAAAGTACAGGATTGTAAAGATGAAGAAATAGAACTTTAGTCAATTCAATTATTTCGTTATATGTTTTCCTTTGGAGTTTTATTTGTGTTTAAAATTTTAAATAGCAACACAGAGTGTGGACTGCAAGAGGTAATATTTTAATCTGGTAGGAGTGAGTTTTTAAATGGTCATACATGAAGTATAGGTGTTTGGTACTGAGGAGGTACCTGTTGCATAGGTCAAACTAAGTTTACCCCTTTTTGGAGGAATAATATTTGAGAGTAATTCTCTCCCAATATATAGGTAGGGATTATCTGATAGTTCACTAAGGAGATGGTTCTTTGGGAATGAGGTCAGAAACAAGAAGCCATGAGGAAGGTGCTAAAAGGGCTTGTGTGCATTATTGCGTGCAAGTGTGTGCATATGTGAGTGTAGATGCGTGTGTGAATGTGCATGCCTGGTGTGTATGTGGTCTTGAGATAAATGTAGCTTATTTTGCACTTTGCTCCTGGTAAACATAATCCCCATTTTGGGGAAAGGAAGCTAAGAACAGACAGGCTGAAAAGACTTCCCTGAGGATATCTATCTCAGCAATGCAGTGGTCAAGGGCAATTTTCTACTCGTCTGTTACATTTGCTGAGTGCACATTTGCGAAAGTTTGTCAAAAATGAGTAGAAAACATCTAATTCTATTTGATGCTCTTATGTGAATAAATTGAGTAGGGAACAGAATTTCACATTTTCTGCACTTATTTCCAAGACTGTGATTTGGCTCAGTACTTTAAATAAAATTTGTGCTGAAAAATATGCTACTAACAAAAAGCTTTGAAAAGTCACCTTTCCAATATGCCTATAGAACATAGTGACAAGTCTGGCATATCTGTAAGTTTTCCTGATTAAAATCATAATAAAAAATGAATGAAATTAGTAAAATAGGAAACTGTATAGACTCATGAACATTAATGAGATGTGTCATTTACCTGCTCCATGACCTTGGGTAAGTCACATCATTTCCTGTCTCCTCATCTTACAGATGAGGATAATAAAGACACAGACCTCATTGTCTTTGTTCTAATGAATAAATTATGGATAGATAGGTAGATGGATAGAGGGTGGCATACAATAGGGGCTCAATAAATGTTCGCTTATAAATGTAAACAATGTTATGTTGAAGTCTGTTTTGAAATTCAAGACTAAAGGTCTATATACAAAAATCTATACAAAGATCCACATTCATAGTGTACTAGTATTTCTGACTTTAAAGGGGTGAGGCAGTGAGGTATTTCCATAGTGAGCCAACTTTGCAAAGTTCTTCTTCTTCTCCTTCTTTTTTTTTTTTTTTTGCTGAGGAAGATTCGCCCTGAGCTAACATCTGTTCCTGGTCTTTCTCTATTTTGTATGTGGGTTGCTGCCACAGCATGGCCACTGACAAGTGGTGTAGGTCTGTGCCCAGGAACCAAACCTGGGCCACCAAAGTGGAGTGCACCGAACTTAACCGCTAGGCCATGGGGCTGGCCCCGCAAAGTTCTTTTTTATTCAAATGTAGTCAGTAACCAATTTATGTCTATTTGCAGTGGTAACAATTAACTAATCTGGCTAGTAAGAATTTCAGTGTACCTGGTAATGTGTGTAAAATATCTGTGCAGTAATTATTCATCGTAGTATTGTAGATGTAGGTAGTATTACACTCATCATAAAATCTATTTTGGAATGTTAACAATAAGAATTGCATTTTTCACTCCCCTGGCCCATGGGAGTAATAAGGTTTAACCTCATAGCACTTCTGATGGTGATACCTTTCTGTTCCACCACAATCACAGCCCCAGAGGGAGAGAGGGATGGGGCATGTGAGACAATGGGGCTGCCATTAGAGTCAAGTGTCAATAGTCAGTCACCATATAGAACTGGCCATCTCCAGTCTCTTTTTGCCCAATATCAGCAATGGGAGCTTCACCCTTCTAGGAGCAAGTGGCCTGTGCACATCCTTGCTATATGCCCTCCCTAGAATGGAAAATAAAGGTAATGAGATTGGGATACCACAAAAGTGAGTAAAAGGTGGCAAGAGCTATACAACACCATGATAAAATATTAACGACACCTTCAATTTAAAGCACCCATCTTTCTCACAGCTCTTGTCTGTTGCCACCTCTCAGGGAACTGAAGTAACAGATGTGGTGGAGGAAGGTTTAAGCTGTGATACAGAGAAGGCAACCCTCTTTCTTGTCTCTCTTTGGTAAGGCTGGCTGTCTGAATCATCAGTCCTGAACCTTCACTCACCCACTTAGAATAATTTGGTATCATGTGGGGAATCTGACTCTCTCTCTCATGTATGTGTGTATATAATTCTAGATGTTTGTGTATATGTAGACTATCTCTGAGGGTAAATTTGTTTTCTATTCTTGGTTCCAATTTTCCTAATCAGATTGGCTATGCTTGGCACAAAGGTTTTATTTAGTGAGTCAGTGAATTTATTGATGCAAAAAGAATATGGGTTCTCACATTTAGTCTTTAGAGTCTGTAAGGATAGATTCCTTTCTGGCTGATATGTGTACTAATAATAGCTGTGTTTTATTGATAGCTTATTGAGTATCAAGCCTCTGTTCCACTAGTGTGAACACATGTAGTTCTTATGAAATAGGGCCATTTGCATCCCTTAGATGACAAAATTGTGGTATAGGACATTTCAGCCATGTGCCCAGAGTCATACATATAGTGATGGTGGATCCAGGGCTCAGGCAGGTTCTGTGTCGGGACCTTCTCTCCTCATCACTGTGCCATACTGCTGCATCTGAAAGCTGTTCATTCATCCAAACTTGCCTTTGCAGAAAACCCTCCAACACCTCAGTGGCTAGTCTAACCTAGGTTAACTTGTCATCCTAACGTTCTTCAGATCCTACCTTCAGCCATTTGTTCAATCCATATTTACTGAGCACCAACTTAGTGCCTAGACAGAGGAGATATACAATTCAGCAATCCAGATCAGCCTGTGCTGGGTCTAGGACTAGGCACAATGTTACTAGTCTTTTGATATAAAAATCTTGTGTGTCGTGGGACATAGAGAAGGGGCATCAAGCCCAGACATGAGGAACTCAGGAAGGCATCTCGGAGAAATTGAAAGGTGGAAGGTGGGCAGACATTAGTTTGTCAAAGAGGGATGCGGAGAGAGTATTGCAGGAGAAGAAACAAGTACAAGGCCTTTGGTGACAAAAAGAGCATAGCACGTGTGGAGTACTTAAAGTATTTTCTTCTGTGGAATCATAGACAGTGACTGAGTGAATTGGAGGCTGTAGAGGTGTCTAGATGGACAAACTATAGCTTGTGGACCAAATCCAGAACGCCAACTGTTTTTGTATGGGCCCCCGTCTTTACATTTTTAAACGTCTAAAAAAAATCAAAAGATGAACTATATTCTGTGACATGTGAAAATTATATGAAATTCAAATTTCAGTGCGCGTAAATAAAGTTTTATTGTACTATTGTTTTTAATGTATTTTCTATGAATGGTTTCACACTACAACAGCAGAACTGAGTAGTTGCATATGAAAGGCCATATGGTCTACAGAGCCTAAAATATTTACTATCTGGTCTTTTCCAGAAAAGGATGGCTGATCCCTAGAGGGTGAGAGGTGAGATGAGTGAGGAGAGATACCGAGGGAGTCAGGTCATGAAGATTCCTATAGTTCACAGTAAGGGATTTCAATTTTTATTCTGAAAGGCAATGGGGAGCAACTAAAGGATTTTAAGGATCTCAAAATTTCTTAACTTGCATCTTAGTTAATTTGCTTCCTTTCATGTTTTCTTGTCTTAGCTTTCTGGGGAAGCATTTTTACTATGATAGTTTTGTTATTTCTTAGACTGTTTCTGGAGTCTTTAAAGTTAGTAGTCTAATCATAGCATTTCTAGGTTCCCCCTTTCGTAATGTAGAACTTGTCTAAAATGAGTGATTTCCCATTTGCAAGTGGGGCTAGGAATCGGCATTAACCATTTTATACCCTTACTTTACCTCCACTTCTGAGTATAAACTGTGCTCAATTGTGATGTGAACGGATAAGTCCCAGGAAATGGGGTCCTCTTTCTTCTCCTCAACCCTGTGCACACATACACAGTGGAGGTCAGTGGCTATCACTGGTCAAATGGTTACCTTTAGAGAAAAACACTCCATTCACAGGAAGCATTGGTGAAATAAAAGCAGAGACACAGACTGAGAACAGCTGTATCCAGACATCAGATTCTAAACATTGAAGAGGAATCTGGAGGGCTTGTCATAGCTCTATGTGGACAGTTCGTCTTTCTCCAACTTCGCACAGAGTCTATTTTCTGCTGTGTTTGACAGATGGGTGAGTTCTAATCTGCATGTCTATTTTGAAACATTGCTTATCCAAGGGTTAAACATCTGGCTGAAAACAAGACAGCCAGTGGTTCAAAAACCTATCACTCGGTATCAGTAGCTTAAAAGAGTATAACTGATCATTTGTTGTTTTCACACTTGGAATAAGGTGATTGTAATCAGTTAAAGAGATGGTGTTTCGATTTCCTCTTGTGTGTTAACAGTTCTGAATTGTTTCTTATCGCTTACCTTTGGAAAGTGAAATCCTTCCCCCTAATATCCATTCATACACTCTGGGTCTCCATATAGTAGAGAGAAACTTAATGTGGGTGCAAGTGTTGGTATTTGCTTTGCTTTTTACTGTTAGAATTTTAAATTGAATTCTCTTCTCTGGATTTTTTTATCTATTGCCTACAAGTTAGCTACATTTGCCACTCCTGCTGTTATGTTACATTTTAGTTCTTGTTCTTCAGAATTATTAAACATGGGGTCATTTTAAACTGAATGTTTGTATTGATTTGAATGTAGGCTAAGTTTTAAATTTGGAGCCTACTTTTAAGTCCAGTGAAAACTTTTAAGGAGCTTGCCTTAAAATCTCTTATATTCTGGTGACACAAAGAATCAATGATTAAAGCTTTTAACATTTTAAAATAAGATATTCTAAATTCTAATGAATGAATGAATATCTATGTTTACCTAGTAATAATTCTGTTACACATTTACATACATATATAATTTTGTTTTAAATTCATAAGTGATAAATTTCGATCATATTTGTAATTAAGTTTATACTTAATAGAAAGTTGATATACAGTTGGTAAAGAAATTATATATGACATATATGTGCATACAGATATATACATAGGAATATACATGCACACACATATACATATGTATGTATATATTCATTGTTGTGTCCTAGCATCGAGCAACTGTTATGTAAGGGGCATTAATTCAATATTTGTTGCAGGAATAAAGAACAGTTCTTAAATACAATAAATTTTGGAGACGTGAAATCCTTACTTGGGTCTGTCTTTAAGAAGTTCATTGCCTGATGGATCTTATAGGCGTGAATTAATAACATTTTCTTAATGCCAGAGACATTTGCCTGCTTTTCTTGCTGTATCGTGACTGTAGCAGAGGATTCTCCTCTGTGGATAAAAGAAAAAATATTTTGACTTCACCGTTTACCATTGTGTGACTGGTATTTAACTTTGGTGTATATATTCAACTTGATCTTTCCAAATCTCAATGTTGATTGGTAAATATCTTGGAGAAACTGGAAAGCAGTTATCTGGCATATGGTTTGGGTATATTCACTTGTGCTTCGCTAACATCAGAGAATCAGAGAAATTAGAGAGTTTTCAAATGATAGATGAGAAAGAAATTCTTTCTGTATCCTGCCCAAGTGAAGCAGGAAGGAAAGGGATGCAAATCTGAGGCTAGTAAGGAAGATATAATGACTGAATGCATTTTAGCCATCTCCCTTTATTTGTAAATATTGGTAAACTTTGATTTTTAGTTCTTGGTATAGATTTTTACTTGTTTAGAATTAAAATTAGAATTCTGTAGCTTAATTCTTTGAAATTCTGTTGTTTTGCTGTACTTTCTTTTCTTCCCCTAGTTTTATTGAGATATATTGACATACATCACTGTGTAAGTTTGAATACAGCATAATCGTTGACTTACATATATTGTGAAATGATTATTGCAATAAGTTTAGTTAACCTCTGTCATCTCATATAGATACAGTAAAAAGAAAGGGAAAAAAAGTTTTCTCCTTGTGATGAGAACTCTTAGGATTTACTATCTTAACTTTCTTGTATATCACATAGCAGTGTTAATTATAGTCATCATGTTCTACATTACATCCCTTGTGCTTATTTGTCTTATAACTGAAAGTTTGTACCTTTTGACCACCTTCCTCCAATTCCCTTTTCCCCATCTCCCCACCTCTGGTAACCACAAACCTGACCTTTTTTTTCTCTGAGTTTGGTTTGTCTGTTTGTTCGTTTTTTAGATTCCACATATAAGTAAGATCATACAGTATTTGTCTTTCTCTGTCTGACTTGTTTTTCTTAGCATAATGCCCTCAAGCTCCCTCCATTTTATTTGTTTATGCAATGGATGATATTTCTTTAGGAAAAAGGATTCTCATGATCAAAAGTATGTAAAACTTCTAGTCTAGACCAGTGGTTCTCAACCTGGGGCAATCTTAATAATCTTAATGCCCCCTGCTCTCCTTGGACATCTATCAATGTCTAGAGACTTTGTGTGTGTGTGTGTGTGTGTGTGTGTGTGTGTGAGGAAGATTGGCCCTGAGCTAAAATCTATTGCCAGTCTTCCTCTTTTTGCTTGAGGAAGATGGTCCCTGAGCTAACATCCATGCCAGTCTTCCTCTACTTTGTATATGGGATGCTGCTACAGCATCACTTCATGAGTGGTGTGTAGGTCTGCGCCTGGGATCTGAACCTGCGAACCCTGGGCCACTGAAGTGGAGCTTGCAGGCTTAACTACTATGCCACAAGGCCAGCCTCTAGAGACGTTTTTGACTGTCATGTCTGGGTGAGTGCTACTAGCATTTAGTGGGTCCAGGCAGGGGATGTTCTAAACATCCTATAAGACACTGAACTCTCCCTCTCACTCCTCCTTGCAAACAAGATTATCTGGCCCACAATGTCGATAGTGCCAAAGTTGAGAAACCCTGTTCTAGACCAATTCCTGATTTTACTGATAAGGAAACTGTAAAGTGAGGTGGGGAGATTTGTTCAGAGTCATTTCATGCTTGAGTCCAAGTCTTGATTTTCTTTGCTTTGTTTTCTGTCTTTACCTGAGGATCCATGCGAAATGTTAATAGGGGAAGAAAAATACACCAAAATATAAACATAAAAGAATAATATTTTCATAGTACATCACATATGCTTCATTGCAGTAAATATTTCTCTATTATCCAGCACACTATCTGTAACAAAGATTAAAAGATACCATCCCTGTTTGCAAAGAGCTACGCAGCTGGGAAGATTGACAGAGAGATAAATAATTATGAAGCATTAAGTAGTATACTTAAATCTCTGTAAAGTGTTTCGTGAGGACCAAGGAGGGAGGAGGTGATCTGGGGAGAAGCAGGATAAGCTACAAAGAGGTGACATGGAAGCAGGGTCCTGAAGAACAGACAGGACTTTGACAGGTGGGAAAGAGAAGGGAGAGAAGGCCATTCTGGGTAGAAATAGCAGTATGCCAGAAAGCATGGTGGGGTCAAAGTGCCTTACTGTATTCTGATAAAAAATTAGCATGAGCAAATTAGCAATTTGTCTACTTGGAGTTATTTGAGGGCAAAAGGTGAGTCAGGGGGAGAACAAGTCTTTCACCCAGAAAGACCCCCACTCATGTGACATAGTGCTTGAAGTTTCATGGTAAGAAGTTCTTTCTGTTTGGTTTAAAAATTGCCATTTCCCTACCATCATCTTTAAAGAGGAAATACCTCTCCAAAGGACCTTCAGGGGACAAAGTATATCCAAGTGCTTTTCTTTATGAAAATCAAACTGACTCTGTTGGTAATAGGGGTCCCAGATGGTTGAGGAGGTAGGAGTGGCACCAGCAGGAACTTGACAGAATAAGATTATTTGGGGTGGTGAGCAGGCACCCAGGTCATAGCATGCCTAATTCCTTGTTTCACACAGACTCTGTGTTGGCACTCTTGTGATATTTTCATGACCAAACTTTTTGTAATTTTGGAGTTATGTATTCTAAATTTATTATTATTATTATTATCATTATTTTCTTTCAAGTTAATTGCCTAGACAGGCATAAGCGCCTTTTACAGTATGGTAAGGGGTGCTTCTTACCTGATCTGGGCCCTCAGCCACAGGATCCTGGCTGTACAGAGCCTGTCAGTCAATGGCAACTGGGTTCAAATATACATTTAACATATGACCCTGGAGGCATTCCTTAATTTGAACCTTACAAAATGCAGAAAGGCTCAGAGCCACCGTTAGCACATCTGGGGCATTTTTATGACTCACACCAAGGGCCCCTCTGAAAGACCCTTTAGAAAGGCACTCCTTTCTCCTTGCTCTGGTAACCCATGCCAGGACACCTGGCCATGACTACTGGCTTGGTGAAAGGAAGGCAAGTTGGATTTCAGACCCACTTGCACCCCTTCTACCACATGCCTTTGTGCAAACCATAAACCATAAAGTATTATTGTACTCAGGGACTCTGAAAAGGATGAACTGAGGCATAATCCATATTGTAGATTAGTAATGTACACTCAGTGCAGTTACACACACTGAAAGATTATACTGTGGGTATGTTTGTGTGTGTCCATGTGTGTCTACAGAGCTCCGTCTGCTACCAACCTCTCACTCCACCTCATTAAGAAGATGGAAAACACCTCAATAGATATAGTTCTGGTAAATTCCTCTGTTCTGGTCTGTATCCCGCCTACATTGGCATGCTTTGTTGCTTTAAGGGGAACCTTAATTGCCACCCAGAGGAATTCCTCTGATTCTGCCGTCACATTCTATGTAGAGTGTCTTTGTCAATTCCAAATCCAAGCTTAACCATAGCACTTAAGTTGGTGCTTCTCCTTCAGCACTCTCATTAGGAAGAACGTACTTTGTCCACGCGTTCACCTTTTAAGTCTGCATGGTGTTTCAACACTGTCCTCCTTCTCACCAAACCCATCCCAGTATCATTCATTGAGGTCCTAGGAATAGGTGTATTGCATCCAACTACTTTTGACTGGTAATGAGAGGAGGCCAGTTCCTCTCATTGTTCCAATGGCATTGAACTCTGTAGACCCTGCTCTTGAGTATCTTCTCTAAACACATGGTTCTTTCTCATGTACTTGGGAGTTTACTGTGTTAATTAACATTTATCAAGTATTTGAAAGCTCACTATATGCTGGGTCCTGAGCTGGTGTCCCTAATGTCTAACTTTTGCCTGTGTATCTTGTGTGGCTCCTTGGAACAGACAAATAGAGTGAAGGTAAGACTTTACGTTAAAACTCAAGAAATTCTATCACTGAGTCTGCCTTGATCTCCAAGTTAACAAGTAAATTATGGATCTTTCTTTTTTGTGCAATTTTGCAATAATATAACATGAAAAAATCAAAATACCCAGGTATTGCAGTAATGCTCACCGATTGTTGTCAGATAAAGTGGCTGTTCGGGGAGTCACATGGTGCCATTCTAATTCTTACTATGTGCTTATATAACGTTATTCTGTTCATTTCAGTGTTTCACACTTGTTCCAGTAGCTTGCCTTCCTCTCCTGAAAGCTGTCATAAATAGTTCCTATGCTGGGATTTACCTACTTGATTACAGCATACTGATTAGTCACCCCCAATAGGTAGGGAGGAACTTCTGTGCCACATATAAAGTAGAGGAAGATGGGCATAGATGTTAGCTCAGGACCAGTCTTCCTTAGCAAAACGAGGAGGATTGGCAGCAAATGTTAGCTCAGGGCTAATCTTCCTCAAAAAAAAAAAAAAAAATCTAAAACCTAATAATATAAAATGCTTTAAGAAGTAAACAAGTTCATAAAATTTCATATACCTTTATATACTATATTAAATTCAAAATGCATGATTTAAATGTAATTTTACACATTGTAGATATCATAAGGATAATAAGCATAATTTTGGAAAGAATAAGAAAATAGATCTTCAGAAAATCATTGCTTTTCTAAACAGTTATTGTCTACTTGTCGTTTCAGTGACAATTTTGTAAATTAATATTTATGAAATTCATCTTGATCAAAATGTTGTTACATATAAAGACTGTTGTTTGAGATGAGTTTTCCTTCTCCATAAGAGATGGCAGGAGAGATTTAGAAATTAGTGCAGTCTTCCTGGCCAGAGGTAATAAAATAGTACTTAATGTTGTACAAAATGATCTTTTCCATTTTCAAATTGAGTGAAGATTGGGAGAGAGTCCTTGATATTCTTGACCTACTAGAGTTGTAAATGTTTAGTCCGAAGATTTCCATTTCAATCAGCAGCTTGAGTGGAATAAAATTGAAAATGAATTCTATTTTATTCACTGGTTCTTATGCATTAGAGCAGGGGCTTTTAATTACCATATAGGCCAGGGAAGTGCCATATATACCTTGAATTAAGAGGGTTTTGAACCGGAGGAAGGTGGCACCTCTTACATTTGAACCTGACACAGGATGAATTCTAATAGTTAATCAAAAACCATTTTATCTGAGGATGAAGAATTTAACAAAAAAACAAGTTATAATCTGCTTTAAGGTTTTTATCAAAAGAGACAGAGGAGAAGAAGGGGAAACAAACTCATTTAATAACTATATAAAGAATATTGAGTATATAAAAGATATTTTGACATGGACTAAAGGCAGTGGGAAAGTCACAGCACTTTTCTGAGCTTCATTCTTCCTGTCAATAGAATATGAATAAGATGCATGTCTTATAGAGTAATTATAGGGATTAAGGGTACTATATTAAACGTACTTGGCACTCAAAAAAAGGTGCCTGTGGCTGTTATTACTATCAATAATAATGAATATAGGCTAAAGAGTTAGTACCTTTTCTATAGGCAGCAGGGATCCATTGAAGGTTTTTGAGCAGGAGTAACTACTGTACCATGCCAAAGCTCCACAGCCACAGGAGAAATTTACAGAGGGCAGGAGCAAGGTGGGAAGACAAGTTAGAAGATGGTTGCAATGATTGCACTGTTCCTGGTCACAAGTGATAATAGAGACTTGACTAGGATGTGGAGGGAAGAGTTGTGGAGTTGAACTAAAGAAAGGAAGGATGGAAAAGATATTAATGTCATGGAATCTAAAGTATTATGGCTGCTTTTGCAGGGCCAAGTGGGTGACAGGGAGGATGGCAAAGATATTACAAGGATAGAAAACACCAGCTCAGGAGTGGGCATTCAGGTCAATGGAGAAAGCAGAATGACTTCTGATTTGGACGTATGAGGCTTGAATGCTCAATGATGGCACCTGCTGACTGCTAACAGCCATTTTTTCCCCAGGGTAGAGCTTTATCAGGAAAGAATTCCTTTATTAGTCTCACATGAATTCAGAAACCCTGTACATACACATCCAAAGAGACGATATTTTTTGAGTCACTCTGCAGAGTTGGTGGGAAGATAGTAGGAACTCTGTCTTTGAGCCTGGCCACTTCTGCCTGACTTCTTCTGAGAAGTTATATTTCTTCTAAAGTGTCACCTCAGAACACTGGATGAGACCTCACAGTTGTCTTATCCACGAAGAAACAAAAAACAACCTTCCTTGATGGTGCTATTGCTTTTATCCATATTATTACAGTTATTGATTATCTCATTTTTTAAAATACTCTATTTCTAATGTGCTTACACTGAGTTACTGGCTCAAACTATTTTGAGAAAATGCTCAATATCTACTTTGAGCACCTATCTAGGGACATGTATGAAGGACAGATCTGTATTGTAGGAAACAACATTGTATTTGTTAGTCGTGAGACAGAATGTGAATGGATGTGTTTGTCAGTGGAACATGATTTGGGTGGTGGGAGACACATTAAACTTAGTGAGAACATTTAGTTTAAACATTCTGTTATTACTATCTCAATTCCTCTTAGTAAGAGATGCCTCAGAAATGTTTACATTGCATGTAAATTTATTTCAGACACAAGCAAATCACCTTTCAAATATGACAACCCTGTCAAAGAGAAGACAGTATTTGTGAGTGTGTGTATTTGTGTTGTGTGTCTGTGTGTTGTGTGTGTATGTAAGTCTGTCTATGAGTATACACATATTCTCACTTAGTAATGTCCACGTTCTCTATTTTCAGAGAAAAGTCTAGGGAGATGTAAAATCCCACAGCAATAGTTCCATTATTCTTTGTTCTCTTTTTCAACTCAAGCTATCATTTATCCATAGTCTTTATGGGCTGAATATACCTTGAGGCATTTTTTAGCAAAGGAATACCTTTTGCATCAAACCCACCGTTTACTCTGCTTCTAGCTTGAACAGGAGGAAAAAAAGATATTGGATTATTCATAAAATGCTCTCATTTTCTCTTTTTTATTTTAAAGGCAAGATACGATTTCCAGAACCGTAGTAGGAAAAATTAAACTCTCAAGATACTTACTTTGGACTGTGTATAGCTGTAAAATGGAATAACTCTAGCATAATTTTACCTTTGTTTGAAATGAGAAAACCCGTGGCAGTCTCTCAACTGATATTATTCGATTTGTTCTTTGTTTCTTCGTCTAGTGGGCAATGAAAATAACCAGAAGATAAAGTGGTTCAAAGACTGCTGTTGATCCTGCGTTCAGCTGGCGGTGTTGCCTCCTCATTCTTCTGCTATTACTTTTGTTGGATTCCAGATATGCTACAGGAGGAAAGTGTATCAGGCCCCTATACTATCATCTGATTACAGCACTCAAACTTTAACTGGCCTAATTTCTTTCTCTCTTTCTTGCCCTCCCTGCCACCTCTGCCTTCCTCTCTGAGGCTAAAAGAAAGAAGAGTGGAGATAAAAACAAAAGATAAGCATTATCACAAGCCTATTATTTTCCTAATAATAGCAAATATTTTAGTCTTTCCTATGTCATCCATTCTCCTTATTTTCTTACAAATAGGAGGTAAAATGAGTATATACAAATAAGGCAGAAAGGAAAAGAGACCCTGATTCATGGACAGCTCATCAGAAACCTTTAGCTTGATGGTTAAGAACAGGGGTTGGGAAACTTTCTGTGAAGAGCCAGAGAGTAAAAATTTTAGGCCTTGTGGACCATATGGTCTCTGTTGCAGCTGTTCAGCTATGCCATTAGGGTGAGAAAGCAGCCATCGACAACAGGTAAACAAAGGGAGGTGCGTCTGTGTTCCCATAAAATTTATTAATGGAAAATTAGATTTCAACTTTATATATTTGAATGTATCATGAATCATTATTCTCTAGATTTTTTTAACCATTTAAAAATTTAAATCTTATTTTTAGCTTGCAGGTCGTAAGAAACAAGTGGTGGGCCAGATTTAGCTCATGAGCCATAGAGTCTGCCAACGCCAGGATAGAAAGAACATGTGCTCTTCATGAGGCGCTGATAACAATGACAATAGCCACCATTTATTGAGTGTTTTCTATATACAAAACCGTGTGCCAACTACTTTATATGTCTTCTCATTTAATCTGTAAGGCAATTCTGTATTAGACATTATTAGCTCAATCCTTAGAGAAGTAAATCAGGCTCAGAGAACTTAGGAAACTTTCCTAATATCAAAATTGGAAAGTCTTGTATTAAGCTCTTACCAGGCAGTGCAACCCTGGGAAAGAATCTTTGCTTCTTTGAATTTCCATCTCCTCATGTGTAAAATCTATCATTCTTACACTCATCGCCAGGCAGTGGTGAGGCTCATGTAATACTGAGAGCTCTGAAGAGCTGTGCCACTTTAGAAAATTATTATTAAGACTGTTGGACTAAAGTATTTATTGTTATAAAGATTATACTTCTAGAATCTTACACCATTGGCAGTATTATATAATTTGGAGGAAAAAATAGTCCCTAAAACTCATGGGCTAGTTTTAAGTAGTTTTAAGGCAATCTGCCATCAAATGAAGGAGTGTAGTTTAAATTGATTATACAAATATCCAATTGGTAAAGGAAGGTGCAATAAAGGAGAGACAGTAGAGAATGGTACAAATCAGGAAAGAATTTCCGAGTCAGGGGAGATATGAGTTAGTGTTTAAAGAATAACTTGGAGTGGACTTGCCCAAGGGTTGTTAATATATATTCAAGAATTACAAACATTTGTTAATGCAAATTTCCATCAATGATATGTGTAATTGTCATTAATTCAGCATACTTTTTTAGAAATTTTAAAGCATTGGTGAAAGAAATATCGAAGATAATGTTTAAGAAATCATAGGTAAATTATGCATAGAGAAAAAACTCCAGTGTTGCCATAAGTTACACAAAAGAGGAATATGCTGATTCGAGAAACTCAGATTGATAAGCTCATTAAGATGTCTAGCAATATTCAACAGATTTTTAAGCAGCAGGTATGTGAGTCCTTAGAAAACACTGGTATCCTGCCAAGGTTTTCTTAATAAAAAGACAAAGGCAGAACAGCAATCAATTCAGGTCAAAATTATTTCTCTTTTTAAATTGGACTTTTAAAACATTGAATTCCCCAAGTTATCACATCTCCTTGAATTATTCATTCATTCTACAAATATTTGTTAAGGACCTCCTTAGTCCTGGGAACCGTTCTAATTGCTTGGAATATATTGATAAATGAAACTGATCAATCCCTGCCTTCATGGGGCTTATGTCACTCCAGTACTAGATCCCTTGGCTCCCATCTTTGCCAGGGGCTCCCGCTGTTTTTGTTGCTAGTCACTGCCAGGGATGCAGTGTCCTTGATAGGAGATTGCACATGGCACCAATACAATGGTGAATGGGGAGGCAGATAACATTCATTTCCATTTCTGGCCCTGTTCATTTAGATTTTTTGCCATCACCATGGACAGGCTTATCAGGCTTCACAGAAGTTCTGGTTTAACTGAAGAAAATTAGTGTGTAGGATAGGAAAAACTTTAAAACTGTATACTAAAGATGGCTGCTGTCTAAGCCAAAATGAAAAGCAGCCAAGGAAAAGAGCCTTCATTGATTTCCCCTTAGCCTTGTTCCCTGTCCCGACCCTCCAGGAGGAACACTGCTTACTCATATTGCATATGCATGAACAGAAAAACCTGCCCCTTCCTCTGGTTGGTACTTGAAGTGGGGCTTAGAGAGCAGAATGAGGACTGGCTTTGATCCTGCTTACACCTTCATCAGGCGCCTTTGTGTAGGGCACAACCTACTCCACCCTTGATTACAGACTTGCCTTTCTTCCAAAGATGGATGTTTCCGAATATGAGTTATACAATATGAAATAGTGCTCCATGATTCCAGCAAGATAGTCCATAATAAGGTTTGGCCAGACAGATTTAAAGCTATCTGGAGCAGTTCTAGAAATTTCTTGCAGAAAAATGTGCATCTAGTTAACACTATTGTATTGTATATTGAAAATGGTTAAGATTGTAAATTTTATATTATTTTTTTTTTCATTACAATTAAAGGCTCCTGTCCAGGGCAAGTGTGGTCCGTCCTCACTGGAGGATTGTAGACTTTCTGTTTATTCTCTCAGTTGTCTTACTGATATCAATTATATTAGATGTGCTGACTTCTCAATGACAAAATATGATTACCATAGATATTGCTGGCTCAACCCATAAGGAGAAAAAAGAAATCACTTCTTAGCTGCCCCCTTCCTCATCAATGTGCAGACAAGTGTGCTTTCCATGTATCTCTCAACACCTACTCTTTCACCCAGCTGAATTTTAAAACCACCACCTTTAGGGGTCTAATTACATTGATTAGACGTTGATTATCATCTTCCAAGATATCTGTGCAGGGGAGTAGGATAAAGCAGAGAGAAAACTTTCATTATTCCAATCATGGAAGCATGATGTGTCATTCATGACAATTAATAAGCTCATTGAATTCCCTGCTAGTTAGTCCACTTCTGGAACCTTACTTACAGTTATTTTTTATATAAATTAAAAAGGATGTTGATCAACAAGCATACATCCTTAGGAGGACAAGTGTTTAGAGAAAGATGTTAAAAACCACTGGGGAGGAGTTGAGGAATGGAGATATTTAGCTTGAGGAAAGAAGATGAATGAGAGCCTTGCTAGCATCTGGAAATATTTATAGGACTATCGTGGGAAAGCAGTGCAGAATTGTCCTGTTTTCCTTTAGACAGTAGGTCTAGGACCAATGAATAGAAATATACACATGAGATGGCAATATAGTTGGGAATACCAGAAGAAACACTTTTTAAGATATGAAAGTCATTTCCATTTGTGTATGAGCACTGCAGAGTGGAAGGGGGAGTCACACAAAAGACTGCTGTTTTTTGAGATAAGTCTTTTGGCACTATTTAACTTTTTAACTATGTAAATATCTTATTTTGATAATGATAAACATTAATTAGGGGAGGAGAAAACCTACAGGCTGCCTTGGGAATAAGTGAGCTTCCTGATGTAGAAATATTCAAGTGGAGGTTTCCTTCCAACTCTTTTGCTCAGTTCTGTTATGCTTCCTTTAACTTTTGTCAGCGTGAAGAGATGAGGAAAGATGTGGCACTTCGCTTGGTACTGTTTTCTCCAGCCAACTCATGGCACCATGGCCTCTGCATAGGGGTTCCTAAGAGAAAAGTGGTTCAGGCTACGTGATGAAGGCATGGCTGCACCATACCAAGGAGGAGTCAAGAGAAGCTACTTAAGGGTTTTCCAGGTGGCTGGCAGCTTGACCAGATCATTGCTCACATTCCATGGCTCTGGGATATATAAACAGCAATGTCTCTTATTCTATAGTGTGTATTTATAGATATGACTGGTTCCAGGGCTCAACTGACCACTGTTGGTCACATGGTAGGAGAAAATTAGGAGTAAATGTAATCAAGGTGACCACAAGGTCAAGGTAAAAGTGAGAGTTGATGAGGCTGTTGCAGAGTCAAAATTCATGGCAAGGCAGGAATCTAGGAAGTCAGGTCCAGGAGGTGGGCCCAACTTCAGAGATTGTATGAGATATAGAAGTGGCAAAGCCTAGAGAGTAAATATTGCTTTATGGACCTAAACTACAACCTACCTTCCATTCTAGAATACATGCGCTGGTGGACCTGAGTCAGAAGAAGTTCATTATCTGGCCTGAGACCAAAGTCCTCAAGGTTGGAATGGGATTTTGGTATATGCATGAAGTCCAGGCTAGATATGTGTATCCCTATTAGGTACTTTAGCTCTCCCAGGACTGAGGTCATCTGGAATCTCCCGAGGGTCATTTGGCTTTGGAGCTTCTTGATAATCTCTTGGGTCAGGTTTCATGCTCGGGGAATAATTTTGTCCACATAAAAGGAAAAAAAACAAAAGAGGTAACACCTTCTTGTAGTAATAGTATCTACCTTGCAGATAAATACACGCTCTGGTTTATTCTGTAAGACAATCTTTATTGCTTCTAAGATGATGTTAACAGGGGCATTTATTGAGCTATCTGACCCAGCTTTATGATAGAAGTATTATCTCCTTTCTTAATAATAAAACCCAATAGAGATAAGAGGAATCATATTCAGTATACTGTAGGTATATGAGAGACTTAACATATACCTACCATAAAATTTGACACTCTTAATAAATTAATTATCAGTGAAATTCATTCATTAATTCTGAAAATTTCAACTTTCTTCTGAGTTAGGTAGTTAAAAGAGATAAAAAGTGATCTGTCCCCGCTTTCTCCTACTTTAGAATTCTTCCTGCCTTTATCCATTAGCTTGATGTGAAAAGAGAAAGCATGTAATTCAGGCTGTGACTTAGAGATGAAGCCTCTGGAAATACTTTGCACCTAAAAATTAGACTTCACTTCTACAGAAGACATATCTCATTCCCCTTGGAAATTACTTTTGTTGCCTTCTCTGTTTGTTTATAAAAAACAGATGAGGTAATGCACGCACATCTAAAGAGTAGTTATGATTATTATACTTTCAGTGATTATACCAATGTATCAGAAAGGTTTTTGTCTGAAATATCTGATGCTTTCAATGGAAAAGCAGGTAAATGGGCAAGTAATTTTTAGGGCAAATTTCTCCTACTTAAAAAAATATTTTATTGAGGTCATAATGGTTTATAACATTGTGTAACTTCAGGTGCACATTATTATTTATCAGTTTCTGTTTAGACTGCTTCATGCTCACCACGGATAGTCCAATTTTCTTGTGTTTCCATACATAAGTGCCCCTTTACCCCTTTCACCCATCCCCAACCCCTTTCTCCTCTAGTAACCACTAATCTGTTTTCAATATCCATGTGTTTATTTATCTTCCACGTATGAGTGAAATCTTGCAGTGTTTGACTTTCTCTATCTGACTTATTTTGCTTAACATTGTACCTTCAAGGTCTATCCATGTTTCTCCAAATGGCACAATTTTGTCTTTTTATGGCTGAGTAGTATTCCACTGTATATATATATATACCACATCTTCTTTATCCATTCATCAGTTGATGGGCACTTGGATTGCTTCCACATCTTATCTATTGTGGATAATGCTACAATGAACATAGGGGTGCATAAGTCTGTTTGATTTGTTGATTTCAAGTTCTTTGGATAAATATCCAGCAGTGGGATAGCTGGATCATGTGGTATTTCTATTTTTAATTTTTTAAGAAATCTCCATACTGTTTTCCATAGTTGGCCCACCAGTTTGCATTCCCACCAACAGTGTATGAGGGTTCCCTTTTCTCCACATCCTCTCCAACACTTGTTAGTTTTTGTCTTGGTAACTATAGCCATTCTGACTGATGTAAGGTGGTATCTCATTGTAGTTTTCATTTACATTTCCCTAATAATTAGTCATGGTGAACATCTTTTCATATGCCTATTGGACATCTATATATATTCTTTGGAAAAATGTGAATATCTGCTGCCCATTTTTGATCAGGTTATTTGTTTTGTTGTTGTGTAGTTTGAGTATTTTGGAAGTGAACCCCTTGTTGGATATATGATTTGCAAATATTTTCTCCCAATTGGTGGGTTGTCTTTTCATTTTGTTGATGGTTTCCTTTGCAGTGCAAATCTTTTTTGTCTGATGTAGTCTCATTCGTTTATTTTTTCTCTTGTTTCCCTTGCCTGAGTAGACATGGTATTCAAAAAGATGCTGCTAAGACTGATGTCAAAGAGTGTACTGGCTGTATTTTCTTCTAGGACTTTTATGGTTTCAGGTCTTACCTTCAAGTCCTTAATACATTTTGAGTTAATTTTTGTGTATGGTGTAAGATAATGCTCTACTTTCATTCTTTTACATGTGTCCATCCAGTTTTCCCAGCACCATTTATTGAAGAGACTTTCTTTTCTCTATTTTATGTTCTTGGTTCCTTTGTTGAAGATTAACTGTCCATAGATGTGTGGTTTTGTTTCTTGGCTTTCAACTCTGTTCCATTGATCTGTGTGACTATTTTTGTGCCAGCACCGTGCTATTTTGATTACTATAGCTTTGTAGTATATTTTGAAGTCAGGCATTGTGATGCCTCCAGCTTTGTTTTCTTTTTTTCTCAAATTCGCTATTTTTCTCAAAATAGCTTTGGCTATTCAGGGTCTTTTGTTGTTCTGTATAACATTTAGGATTCTTTGTTCTGTTTCCATGAAGAATGTCTTTGGGATCCTGATTGGAATTGTATTGAATCTGTAGATTGCTTTAGGTAGTATGGACATTTTAACTATGTTTATTCTTCCTATTGTTGAGCATGGAATATCTTTCCATTTCCTTCTCTCTTCTTCAATTTCTTTCAATAATGTCTTATAGTTTCCAGTGTATACGTCTTTCACTTCTTTGGTTAAATTTATTCCTAGATATTTTGTTATTGTTTTTATGGTTGTAAATGAGATTGTATTCTTCATTTCTCTTTTCACTAGTTTATTATTAGTGTATAGAAATGCAACTGATTTTTGTAAGTTGATTTTGTAGCCTGCAACTTTGCTGTCATTGTTGATTAGTTCTAATAGTTCTCTCATGAATTCTTTAGGGTTTTCTTTACATAAAATCATGTGGTCCACAAAGAGAGACAGTTCTACTTCTTCCTTTCCAATTTGGATACCTTTTCTTTCTTTTTCCTTCTTAATTGCTCTGGCCAAAACCTCCAATACTATGTTGCATAGGAATTGTGAGAGTGGGCACCTTGTCTTGTTCCTGTTCTCAGAGGGATGGTTTTCAGTTTTTCACTGTTAAATATGATATTGGCTGTGTGTTTACCATATAAAGCCTTTATTATGTTGAAGTACTTTCATTCTATAGCCATTTTATTGACAGTTTTTATCATAAATGGATGTTAGATTTTGTCAAATGCTTTCTCTGCATCTGTTGAGTTGATCATGTGGTTTTTATTCCTCATTTGGTTAATGTGGTCTATCACATTGATTTGCGGATGTTGAGCCATCCCTGCATCCCTGATATAAATCCCACTGATCATGGTGTATGATGCTTTTAATGTATTGCTGATTTTGGTTTGCCAATATTTTGTTGAGTATTTTGCATCTGTGTTCATTAGCGATATTTGCCTGTAATTTTTCTTCTTTGTGTTGTCCTTGTCTGGTTTTGGTATCAAGGTAATTTTAGCTTCATAGAATGAGTTAGGAAGCATTCGGTCTTCTTCAATGTTTTGGAAGAGCTTCAGAAAGATAGGTATTAAATCTTTAAATCTTTGGTAGAAATCACCAGAGAAGCCATCTGGTCCTGGAATTTTGTTTTTTGGGAGATTTTTGATTACTTGTGATTGTTTTCGATCTCTTTACTTGTGATTGGTCTCTGCAGATTCTCTATTTCTTCTTGATTCAGTTTTGGGATGTTGTATGAGTCTAAGAATTTATCTGTTTCTTCTAGGTTATCAATTTGTTGGCATATCATTTTTCATGGTAGTCTCTTGTAATCCTATTTCTGTCTGTGGTATCCATTTTAATTTCTTCTCTTTCATTTCCGGTTCTGTTTATTTGAGCCTGCTCTCCTTTTTCTTAGTGAGTCTGGCTAAGGGTTTGTCAATTTGGTTTGTCTTTTCCAAGAACCAGCTCTTAGTTTCATTGATCCTTTTTACTGTTTTTTCAGTCTCTATTTTGTTTATTTCTGCTATAATTTTTTTTTTAAAGATTTTATTTTTTTCCTTTTTCTCCCCAAAGCCCCCCAGTACATAGTTCTATATTCTTCATTGTGGGTCCTTCTAGTTGTGGCATGTGGGACGCTGCCTCAGCGTGGTTTGATGAGCAGTGCCATGTCCACGCCCAGGATTTGAACCAACGAAACACTGGGCCGCCTGCAGCGGAGCGCACGAACTTAACCACTCAGCCACGGGGCCAGCCCCTATAATTTTTATTATTTCCTTCCTTCTGCTGACTTTGTGCTTTGTTTGTTCTTCCTTTTTTAATTTTGTTAAGAGTGATTTAAAAGTACTTATTTGAAATTTTTGTTGTTTGTCAAGGTGGGCCTTTATTGCTATGAATTGCCCTCTTATAACTGCTTTTGCTGCTTCCCACAAGAGTTGATATGTTGTATTTTCACTTATCTTCAGATATTTTTCAATTTCTCCTTTGATTTCTTCATTGATCCAATGGTTGTTCAGTAGCATGTTGTTTAGTCTCCACATATTTGTGACTTTCCTAGCTTTTTTCTTGTAGCTGATTTCTAGTTTTATAGCATTGTGGTTGGAAAAGATGCTTGATATGATTTCAATCTTCTTAAATTTATTGAGGCTTTTCTTGTTTTCCAACATATGGTCTGTCTTTGAGAATGTTCCATGTGTACTTGAGAAGAATGTGTATTCTGCTTTTGGATGGGATGATCTATTTATATCTATTAATTCCTTCTGATGAAATGTTTCAATTAAATCCACTGTTTCGTTTTGAGTTTCTGTCTGGATGATCTCTCCATTCATGTAAGTGGGGTGTTGAAGTCCCCTAATAGTATTATGTTGCTGTTAATTTCATCCTTTAGGTCTGTTAATAGTTTGTTTATATACTTTGATGCTCCTGTGTTAGGTCTATATGCATATTCATAACTGTTATGTCCTCTTGATGGAAAGTCACTTTTATCATTACATCCTGCCCCTCTTTGTCTTTCACTGTCATTTTTATCTTGAAGTCTGTTTTGTCTTATATAAGTATGCCATTTGCTTGCATCACTTCACTCTGAGCCTATGTTTGTCTTTAGAGCTGAGATGTGTTTTCTGGATCCATCATATTATTGGGTCTTGTTTTTTAATCCATCCAGCCATTCGGTTTCTTTTGATTGGAGAACTCATTTCATTTACATTTAGACTGAATGTTGATACATGAAGGCTTAATACTGCCATTTTATATCTTGTTTTCCCATTGTTTTATATTTCCATTATTTCTCTTCCCTGGTATTTCTGACTGCCATTTCAGTTTGGTGGTTTTCTGTGGTGGCTTTCTCAGGTTTCTCTTTATTTATGAAGTATGACTATGCTCTGATTTTTTTTCTTTAGTGTTTTTTCTTTAGTGCTTACTATGAGATTTGTATAAAAGATCTTACAGATAAGATGGTCCATTTTCTGATAGCCTCTTATCTCCATTAGCCTAAGCAGATTCCATCCTTTTCCTCTTCCCCTTCTGAGTTATTGTTGTTAGATATTATTTTGTTTTATGTTATCAGCTTGTGACTAAATTGAAGTGTTTATATTTATTTTTCATGCTTTCTCTCCCTTTATCTTTTATGTTATAATTAAGTGTTTGCTAACCTATTCTGTTAGCTTCAGTTTTCTTATTTTGTCTGTCTACTTATCTCCTTGCTCAATGCTTTGTAGACCTTTGACTTTTTTGTTACAGGTGTGAGGGCTTCCTTTTTCATTTCTTCTAAGGGAGATATAGTGGCTATGAACTTCCACAGCTTTTGTTTATCTGGGAGAGTTTGTATTTCTCCATTGCATCTGAAGCATAGTTTCACTGTATAAAGTATTCTTGGCTGAAAGTATTTTTCTTTCAGTATTTTGAATATATCCTTCCATTCTCTCCTAGCCTTTATGGTTTCTGCTGAGAAGTCCATTGAAAGCCTAAAATAGGTGTTCCTTTGTAGATTATTTTCTTCTGCCTTGCTGACCTTACTATTTTTTTCTTTTTGATGACTTTTGCCAGTTTTTCTATTATATGCCTTGGAGAAGATCTTTTTGCATTGATGTAATTAGGAGTACTATTGGTTTCATGATTTGTAAGTCCATCTTCTTTCCTAGGTTTGGGAAGTTCTCATTTATTATTTCTTTGAACAAACTCTACTACTTTCTCCCTCTGGAATACCTGTAATCCTTATGTTAGTTTTCCTAATTGAGTCAGATATTTCTCAAAGAATTCCTTCATTTTTAAAAATCTTACTTCTCTCTCTTCCTCCTCCTGAATCATTGCTATATTTCTATCATCTAAATCACTGATTCTGTCCTCAATAAGATCAGCTCTATTTTTAAGAGTTCTACATTATTTTTTATCTCATTAATTATGTTCTTCCTATCCAGAATTTCTGTGGTTTTTCTTTTTGTAGTTTCAATCTGTTCGGTGAAATTTTCCATCTGCTCATTAATTTTGTTCCTGAGTTCATTGAACTGTTTTTCTGAGTTTTCTCATAACTCATTGAGTTTCTTTACGAAAGCCATTTTGAATTCTCTGTTATTTTATTGTAAATTTCTGTGACTTCAGGGTTGTTTTCTTCAGGCTTTTCATTTTCCTTCTGCTCTGAATTGTTCTGTGGTCTCTTATCATGTTTGATCAACTAATCCTTTGTCGGTGCATTTGTGGTAGTATCAGATTCCACCTGCTACTACTAGGGGGATACAGGAGCTATGTTTCTGATCTCACTTTGTCTGTTGGAAGTTGTGTGGGTACATCAGTACTCCTGCATGCTGGGAAGTCATTTGTGTGCACGTACAGGTCTGCTGCTGCCTCTTGTTACAATCACCCTGAGGTGTTTTCTCTCTGGCAGGTTCGCTGCATCACAGTGGGTACTCCCACAGGCTGGGAAAGTTTTCACATGCACACGCAGGGCTGCTGCTGCCTCTTATGGTCATGCTGAGGTGCATTCCCTCTGGCCATGCCGTGGCAGCACTGTGGGCACTCCCACAGGCTGGGAAGTTGTTTGCGGGTGCCCACAGGGCTGCCACTGCCTCTTCTTACAGTTGTGCCATGGTGCAGTCACTCTGGTGGTGCCACAGTGGCTCGGTGGCCTCTCCCACATTCTTGCAAAGTGTTTGCACATGCATACAGGGCTGCTGATGCCTCTTCTTACAGTCATGCCAAGGCACATTCCATCTGACGGGGCCTGGCATGGCACGTGCTCCTGTCATCCAGGATAGCATTTGTTTGCACTCTGGGCTAACCCCATCTTGGCTTAGGGTAGCATCAGCTGCTGTGAGAGGTCCTTTGACCAGGCTCACTGCTCCTGGGGAGGGGTAGGGGATTTCTCACCTATCTCCACGGTTTCCCAGGGACCTAGTCCATCCACCTTCAGATGTATAGCTACATAGGTCTCTCAGGAATGCTATTGTGCTGTGTGGGTATCTTCCATCAGCCAATGAATGTCTGTTTAGTTGTACTTCAAAGGGGAAGAGATAAAGGGAACAGCTCACTCTGCCATGTTGCTGATGTCACTCTGTCCCCCCTACTTTTGTTAACACAGTACAACACCTAGGGAAGGAAAGGCCAAGTGGAATAGCATACCCACATGTGTTTTATAATGAGCAAATCCTCTATAAACTAATATGGGATTTAAGGGACAAAATATATAATTTACCATCTCATTGGTCCTGAAAAGTATGATTTATACTACATCATGCTTCTAGTTGGGCCAAGATCTCAATCATTAAACTCAGTTCGTGTATTTTGCAGTCTGGTACTTCCCTTACTTTACGTCTGGAGACTTCTACTCTACGTGAGAGCTTCAGATCACATGTGGTGCCTGCTTTGCCTTATTGCTTAATAAATTGCTTGTGGGCAGGAATGGTATTATCTAAACACAAACACATGTGTTTACTGAATGTTATCTGGTAAAAGAGCTTTCTTTGCTATAATAGGAACTAAATAATTAGTACTAACTAATTAGTACCTATTATTTGACTGCTAACAGAAAATGTCAAAACCTTTTAATATAGTAGCTGTTCTGTTGAATATATTCAAATTTGGTACTCAAATCACAGAAAATTCTCATTTTACAAAAATATGCTGTCGCCATTGTATGTTCTAGTTTTCGAATAATATATTTGGATGAGGATGTGAAGCAATAACAGCTTTGTTGCACAGGTATTATGTAATATAATGGAAATGTTTTGTTTTTACAATAACACTATAAATTCACTGAAGATGGGCCCAAATTTAACTCAATAAGAAAAAAATGGAAATAGAGTTTTTCATAACATTTTTTCATATTTCATCACTTTTCAAATAACTTTCTGCAGCATTTTTTTACGTTTGAGTTTGATGCAGTATTATAAAAAGTAAATTACATAAACATTTAGTAGGAGCACATGTAGTTATTTATTCATTCATTCAACTTACATTTTTTGAACACCCAGCATGAGCTATGCTCTCTGTGAGGCCTTGGGCATGTAATGACGAGCAGCATAGGCATGGGCTCATCACCAATAAGAAGGCAGAATATATTTAATACATCTAATAAGTCAATTACTAAAGTGGGCCAGCCAAATATGTGGGTGGGCTGAGCTGAATTTTATTGTCTAAGATGGAGCCTTGGTTAGATTTGATTCTTTAGAGGGTGGAGTATGAGATAGGGATCATCATGCTCTCAGAAGTGTACATGGAATTAACATGAACAGATGATTAGCTCAAGTGTTGACTGAGCATCTACAGTGGTTAATAATTAGAGTATAGATGTTTTCTACAATTATTCTGACTAGCTATATCAGCATGGTATAGTACTTACAGATCTTGGGGATCATCTAACCTAACTCACGCGGTCTTTCCTGATCATCCATCTAAATGAGCCAGCCTCTCTTCTGTTCTGTCTCAGAGCATGCTGTCTCTTTCCTTTATCTCACTGGTTGAGATTTGTATTACATATTTATTACATTTGCTTCTTTAATGTTTTTCTCTCCCAGTACTAGATTCTAATGCCATGAGAACAGGGACAACGTCTGTGTTGTTCTCCTGGGTATATCATTGCCCGGTATCCTGAGTGGCCCATAGTCTTAGTACATGCTTAATAAATATTTGTTGATGGATGAAAAATGAGTTGCTAAATTTAAGCCTCCAGTTTGTGGCTGATCATGATTATGTAGTTGAGAGTAATGTTATTTTGAATTGTGAGGCTGTTTTTTCCTCTATGAACTTTAACATTTCTACAAAATTGGAACTGCCTTTTATTTTTATTTTGAGGAAGGATGTTATATCTTAGTATAAAGGGAAATGAAGGTAAGTAAATATAACGAAGTAAGAAAGCCAAAGAATAAAATAGACAAATGGAATATAGTAACATTTATAAAGGTCCTTTTTGAAAAAACAAAATTTGCTTTGGTATTTCCATAAGAGAAGTTTTCTGCCAAAAAGACAAACAGAGTTAGATGAGTGTCTTACTCCCTCAAGACTCACACAGTTCTTCATCTCACTTGCTCTTTCACAAGTCCCATTGGTCTTGCAAAGATTGGATGGCTTGTTTTTTTTAACCAGGTTTAGAGTATGGTTCTCTTGAAACCCTACTGCTTTCCTTGGCAACACTTTCACCTCTCTTGTGAAGAGAAGCTTTTTAGTTGTATCATTTATCAAAAGGCATTTCTAAACATAGATTGATTTTCCCTCACTGGCATCAGTGTAGCTACTGAATAGAGTTAAAACAGGGGTGATATATTGTATGAAGAGAAAATGAACTGGGGAGGAGATCAAGTATTGATGTTTTATATTGCTGGTTAGAATTTTAATATCTTACTCATTGTTTGAATGACTTTATGATCTAAATATATGTAAATGTTGCCTACTAAGTGAACTTCCAGCATCAACTAAGTAGATGGTGTAAATTGTTCCCAGAACACTACTGTGTCACTCAGTAAAAAGCGACTTATTTGTGAGCTACACCTGGAGATACTCTGGTTCTATGCAGAAGTCTGGGTCCATTTATAATAGGAAGATACTTGGACTAGTTAATAGGGGAATGCATGTGAGAACTGCAGGCTTCTCCAGTTTCTAGGTCAGTCATAATAGGAGCAGGAAGCATTCCTGAAGCATAATCCCTACCTTATGGGTTGTGGAACTGAGGGTAACTGCTAAGATGTATGGCACTTTGTGTCCAGGAGATGAATAGCATTTCCCATTCCCTGTTACATTTCTTCAATTTTTAGAACTGATCTTTTGATTCCTTTTCCCTGCCTCTTTTCTATTGGGGCTATTTTCTGTACTAAAGCAAAGGGGCGTGGGGCCTTAATCCGTGCTAAGCTCCTGCCTCTGTTATCTCCTGGCTGGGTTCAAAAGCCTGAATCCTGCCTCCAGATCCCTCAGCTACTGCCTACATCCTGCCTTGAATGGACAGATTGCTCTGACCCATCATGACGTCAGCATCGACTGCCTGGTTTAGAGCATCAGCAACAGCCTGGAATTCAACTACCATCCCAGCGCTGGACTGCCCTGCTGGATGTTACCTATGTTGATACTTGTGAAACTTCTGTCATCAGCCTAACATCAAGCCTCATAGCACCTAATGGCATCTGTAGGCCTCAGCCTCTTTCTCCAATTGGTTTCTCCAGTCTCCTGCACATTCTCTTCTCAGTTAACTCTGGGTTCTGTCTAGCATGCCTGATAATATTGTGACAAGTGACACCTCTTAGGGGCAAAAGGCACCAGAAGGGCCGGCTAGGGACCCTAACTTTTGTGTTAGTGTTTGGTGCTCTATGAGTCCCAGGAGATGTGCCCCTTAGCTTTCCTATTTTAGTTGGTGACTCCTCTAGAGGCTTTTGTGAGAACGTGAGGACTGTTTGCTTTTCTTAGCTGTTAAGGAGATGAAGTAGACTCGGTGTTTACTGAAGATATTCATGTTCAATGCCAGCACCACTTTAAAGAAATAACAAGTCAGTCATGAGTAAAGTAGCTTGTCTGTGCATCACACCTGCCTGCACTACCCACTGTCTGGTCAGGGCGCTGCTCTGAGCCTCTGGCTTTCTCCGGCTATATGGCACAGATTTATAGCACATCTCAGCTAGAAGGAACTGCAGAAGAGCCTTAGTCCAACATTCTCCTTGCATACATTTTATATTTTACTAAATTTAGATCCAGAGAGTGAGCTGCATGAGGTTTCATGGTAATTGGAAGCTGTGATTGCACTTCCATGATGTCTTTCATATTTGGCATGTCATAATACTCACTTTATATGAATTTTATCTGCGTTTATATCATAAAACAAAGCATCTCCTGAATTGTCAAAATCCATCTTGCCATTGAAATGTAAAATAAAGAATGATCAGGCTAGAGTCAGGTCTGACTACAAACCCTGGCTGTGCTACTGACTTCTGTGTGACTTTAAGCAATAATCCATCTGATGTTACTTCTCTTTTGCATGAGATTGATATCGTTATTCAATGGAGTTGTACAGATTAACTGAGAGAAAGCATTGTGAGTACTCAGCAAAAAGCTTTTACAGAGCAAGTGCTCCAAGAATGTACTTTCCTTTCCTTACTGGCAGAAGAGCTAGTTGGTGAATATTCATTTATATTTTTCAAATATCCTAATATTAATAATAAAGAGATAGCATAAAACTTGGCATCAGGTAAGGTCTGAGAGCTTTTCCTAGGATCTCATAACTATACTTATTCAAGTGTCTAAGACAATCTAATTATCTAGTTACTATAAAAAGACTATCTCCTGTCCTCTTTTTCTCATCCTCCTTCCCTTTTTTTTCCTTTTTAAATTCTCAATGCAGTGTATTAAGAAATACCTTCTTCCCTTAATGCCTTGAGGATTCTCTCCTGTTCTTTTCTACAAAATCTCTATGACCTGTAGATTTACCTTACATCATTGATGGCCCTTCTTTCTCCTGTGTTGTCTGGGAGATGCTCTAACAGTCCAGGAAGAAGGAGTTAAAACACAGTGAGTGAATGATGAGAGGCCACTGATGTTGCTAGGAAAGTGCTTGTGAATTCAGCTGCCTAAGCATTTCTCTATGTGCCAGGTGACCTCTGGGTCTGCAGGGCTCCAAGTACAGGGGTGTGAGATTATGCTTATTTGGGCTTATGTACGTAGACCATATAAAATTTAGCCAGCAGTCTACAGTTAGAAAAATATATACGTATATAACTATATGTGTATATATATATTTATGTGTGTGTGTGTGTGTGTGTATTCCCTAATTTATACATACTCTACTCAAGATCATATAAACAGTACTTTGAGGTATCCATAATTTATACATACGCTACTCAAGATCATATAAACAGTACTTTGAGGTATCCAAAATGGATTTGAATTTGTTGTGCAGTCTGGTGATTTAAAATTGAACTTTTGGGACGACCTTAACGTCTACAGGTAGGGGAAGAAAGATGAGAAATGGAAGAGAGTGTTTTGCCCTGCTGCATCTGGAGTTTGATAACCACAAGAGGTTTATAGCCAGTTGATTTAAGTGGTTGTAGTGCTAATGAGGCCAGTCTTTTCAGATTTGATCCCTACGCCAACTAAATGTATTGATTTTTCTAAAGAGTGGGTCCAGTGAGAGAAGATACGTTTTATCCTTGCTAAGAAAAACTATGAGAGCAGTAAATTGTGCAGTATTTTATGTCCTTTATATACGGAGTACATTTTATTACCCTTATCCCCTTTGCTAATATTGTTAAAGTAATCTGAAAAAAAGTTAAATTACAAAAATGGTGGTTGGAACAAGAAGAAAAATAGGTAAGACTTTAGACCACATATTATGTTTTGAGTTTGTGATTGTGGCTTAAAAAAAAATTCCTTGGCTATAAAAAGTGAGACAGTTTTAAGTAGTCTAATTAGGCAATCAGTTGTGTTGCTTGTCTGCATTCACAAAGAGCAAATGGAAAACTGGAAGTAACTACATGTTGCTTAATTAGTCCAATTAAGCACCTGCCTAAGACTTCCTGGCTCAGCAAAGCCCTTGCTTCTCAAAATCACTAGCACATTGCTAAAAATATGATTTTTGAAATGTAAATATTTAATTTTAAAAATCATTGAACTATTCTCTACACTCTGTATGACAAAAGTAAAGAAAATACATATGAATTATGTGTTGCTTATAACAAAAAAATTAAACTTTGCCATTAAGCTCATTTAATGGTACTATCCAGGTATATTCAGTTTAGAAGTTTGTGAAAACATATTATGAAAAAAATAAGGTGTATATCTAAAGAAAATTATGGGGAGTTTTTTAGAATACTTGGGTGAAAGACTGAGGTCGTCCCATGGAGATGAACAGGGCTGCCCTTGAGCCCCACAACAGCTTCGAGTAAGCCACTCAAATTACTTTGAAAGATCCCTGAAAGGAGATTTGTGGTATTCCCTTGTTAACTTCTCTAAATTTTGACATCAGAAAATTCATTGTTAAATTAATATTCTCCCATTTATTTAGTCTCCCTCAGTGAATACAGAGAATAGATTTCAGATATTTATATATAAAACCTATTGTCATGAACCACCAGTCAAGAACTTAATTTTATTAGCATATGGAATGTATGACTTTGAAATAACTTAGGGATAATTTTTAATTTAGAGCTAAAAAAAACAAGACCCAAAGAGATTAATTGACCTTGGTATTATACAGCTAGTAAGTGCCTGGTCTGGGGCTCAAGTTCACGTATTCTGACCTCATGTCCAGGACTCTTTCTTTTCACAATTGTGTGTTCACTATTATGTTTTGGAGTATATCCTTTGTGACAGAGCTAAGTTCCTTAAATAAGCTGTCATATTTAAACTTCACAGCATCCCTTGAGGTGTATGTTATTACCTTCATTTTTCAGAATAGGAAACTGAGTCCTAGATTAGTGATTTCTCACTCAGAGAAGAAATGACAGGCTCCAAAGCCTGTATTCTTTCCATTACCCCATGCCACTGCCTTTTACTCACATTTCACTCTGCATTATTGCTTCAGTAATGCTCATGTAGATCCCATTCTGCAATTTCAAAAATGCTAATACAGTTTTTAAAGAGAAATGATATCCTGAGCTAGAAAATGAGCTGCTTTCTTTTTTTTCAAATTGTCCAAATAAAGGTTCACAAAAAGAATCTTGACAAGATAATTACAACCTGCTCATTTACCCCTTTCATCAGCAATTCCCTAAACCTTGCAGCCTTTGAAAATTGATGCTTAAGGAATGCAGCTACACAATATGGCAGTGCATTCAAGAGGAAGGCTGGCATTCTACCCATAAAGAGATGACCCCACAGGAAAATGTCACTGTGGTCTTTTTTCAAAGTCATTGGCATTTTACCAGCAATTTGTAGTTTTAATGGAAGAATAGTAATGTCCACTTAAAAAATCAGAAAATGTCAGTAGATGATATAATTATTTCTTTGAAACACAAGGGGATGCTTTAAAAAGGAGTATGTCATGCATACTGTAATGATACTGTGTAGCCATATCAGTTTTCTTGCTATAGAATACAGTTGGTTTTGGTTTTAGAAATTTGTATTGTATACAAAATGAGGCAAATACGTGTCGAGCACCATCTTAGGGGAATAAACTGCACTTGTCAGACAAATTAAAACCTGAGTTATTCTTCTTCAATGGGCTTTATTATCTCTGGTAGGTAAATTTCTCCATGCTTCTATGTCCTTATCAGAGCAATAGGGATCATACTTTCATCCCCTCATTCTCACATACGTGTGCTGTGTGTGTGTAACAGGCTAGGCATATCTAGAGAGCATTTATTATTTGGGGTTCTATTACGGAAAGAGTAAGGTGGCATTATAATCATGATTTGTTTTGATTCTAGCATAGAAATTAATCAACAAGAGAAAGGATGGGATTTTGGTGGGATTATTTGGGTTTTTGTTTTTTGGAGAAGCTGTTTTTAAATATGCTAGTGGAGAAACATAGTTTTTTCCTAGAACTCAGTAGGTTTGGGGTGAAATGTATCCCCCTATTGCCCGCAAGTATCACTCCTTTTATTTGAAACTAGTGATATTGATTCTTTTCCAAGAAATGCTAATAGGCTTATATATTTTTTTCATTTTAGTATTAATTCCAACTATTGTATTTTTGAGTTTACCAAGAATCTAAAGCTCCTTATCAGTACTTCCAAAAGGTGGCTTGAAATTTACATTTTAAATATATCAAAGTTACCAGGAGCTGGAATTTGGCACAGTATTTAAAAAATATGTCTTATCACAAAACCATAAAAGTCAGGTAGCCTCTATTTTCTTTTCTCTGTGTGTGCGCGCGTGTATGGGTGTCTGTGTACACCCGTACACGCACACACGGGAAGAGAGAAAGAGAGGAAGAGAAAGGATAAATTTAATGGCTACTACAAAAAGTTTGAGAAAATGAAACAGACCATTTTTATTTCGTAAGATGAGGTTTATATCCCTACCTTTCTGTTGGAGAAATTTCTTTAAATATATTTAAGATATTAGAAATTGTTGCCATGTATTATTGCTTCTGAATAGCCTGATTGTTTGATTCTCCTCTGTTTTATTGTTAAGATCAGCATGATTTACACTTAAATCTCCAAGTCCACATTAGGATTTGGGTTTTTTACTTTTTTTAGGGTGCTGCAGGATTTCTTAGTTTTGGCATTTGTTACTTTTGAAAGTTGCCTGTACCCAATATACGTAATACGAACAAATTGTTCACTTTAGCAAATGAAATAAGAATAGGCAGAGCATGGACATAAAGTAAATAGAATCACCTGTGTTCTAATTATGATTTCATTCATGCTTTTAGACTTATTAGAAGTATTGTCTCTGGGAGCCCTGTTATCTCTCTTGTCATCTCCATTGTTTGCTGAACATGGTTGATCTGTTTCTGAATAACTTTGTCTGATTCCTCAAACTGATTGATGTGTTTTGCTCTACCCAGTAGTCTAGTTGATTGATACTCCCCAAAACACCCCTTACACAAGTTTCTGTGCCAATGGGAGGTGTAGTAGCTTGTGTCTGACCACCAGACCTGTCTGTGCTGGAGTGTTGTGTGTTCAGTTAGACTTTGCATTTTGCTTATCATTTTGGTCCAAAGGAAGGGGATAATTTAAGTTGCTTCTGGGTGGACAGAAATAGAACATGCACGGTTGGCAGGAGCTTGGTAAGGATTTTAATAGGTGGAAAATCTGGTTGGTACTCACTGAGGTGCATTGGGGTGGGAAGTATTGAGGGAAATACCCTGAGATTTGGGATGTCTTCAAGCATTTGACAATAATTGCTTAAAATAATTCCTTTTCAAATTGAAAAGGAAGAGGAAAGATATTTATCCTATAACTTTACTGCAATTATTCACCACCAAATGCAGTTCATCTCTTTAAGAGCTAAAAGAAAGATTCACATGAAGTTGTTCCAGATAGTAGATATCATATCTGTCTCCTCCTGAAAGGAGATCAGAGTAAAAGGTCTTAAAGTCCACAAGGATCATTTAACAAGAGTCTTTGTAAACATGTCAGGCTACATAGCTAATGATTATATGTACGTGTATCTATAGACTTATTTAACAATATGTATACTAGTTTCACAATTTACTAACGGCATTAACTGGCTCCTTGAAATTCGTATTTAGTAATTCGTAGATTCAGTAGTAGAATCTTAACCTGAAGAAAAAATTGTAATCTGACCTGAAAAACAAATTGAATGTGATCTTAATCTCCATGTTGTTTCTTTTCTGCTGAGTCGCAGTCAGGTTTTTCCAGGGTCATTGAAATGGTTTGAAGAGAATGACTTCCAAACACTGTAAGAACAAGGGTTTGGTATGGAAAATGGAAACTTGTATCCAGCAATTCATAGAAAGAAGTATATAAAAAGCTGCCTAACAAGTGAGAGACTGGCACCCAAAGCTTTATCTACCAAATGTTATAATAGAAATCGTAGAATAGTAACCAAATGCAGTTAAAAAAAAAATTTTGTGTGTATGTGTGTGTGTTTATATATTTTATATAGTAAATGTAAATATATAAAAAAATATATGTATGATGTCTTATTTATTTTTCTAAATAACCATGCATTCCCAAACTAACATATTACATACATTATAAAATCTACATATTTTGTGAAGAAATGGCAACTCATGCATTGTTTGTAGGAATGTAAATTGGTGTAGTATGGAGTTTCCTCAAAAAATTAAAAATAGAAATGATCCAGCAATTCCACTTTTGGGTATTTATCCAAAGGAAATGTGAACACTAATTTAAAAAGATGTCTGCATCCCCATGTTCATTGCAATATTATTTACAATAGACAAAACATGGAAACAACCTAAGTGTCCATGCATGGATGAATGGATGAAGAAAATGTGGTATAACAAACTATTCAGCCATGATGAAAGAATGAAATCTTGCTATTTGTAACAACATGGATGGAACTTGAGGGCGTTAAGCTAAGTGAAATAAGTCAGACAGAGAAAGACAAATACCATATGATCTCACTAATATGTGGAATTTAAAAAACAAAATAAAGCAAGCACGTCATAGATTCAGAGAACAGATTGGTGGTTGCCAGACGTGGTGGGTAGGAGATGAGCAAAATGGGTGAAGGTGGTCAAAAGGTACAAACTTCTAGTTATAAAATAAATAAGTCCTGGGATGTAATGTACAACATGATGACTATAGTTAATAATAGTATATTGTATATTTGAAAGTCTCTAACAGAAGAAATCTTAAAAGTGCTTATCACAAGAAAAAGAATTTGTAACTATGTATGGTGATGGATATTAACTAGACTTATTGTGATGAGCGTTTTGCAATATATACATACATAAAATAATTATGTTGTACAAGTGAAACTAATATGATGATGTCAGTTATACCTCAATTAAAAATGCATAAATATAGACATTTAAAAAATGATATAAACTTTTAAAAACATTTATTAACTTCAAATAATACAGTGATATAGTTAATAATAGCTGCTGTCACAGATAAACCTCAAAATCTCAGAGGCTTAACATTATAGAAGTTTCCTTCTCATTACATAATATCCATGTGATATTCATGGGTCACTCTTCTCCAAGGGAAAATTTAGAGACTTCAGCTCCTTCCAACTTATGGTTTCAACACCTGGCTTCTAAATTTGTCAGCTTGGGCTAAAAAACATGGAGGAAGATTTTAATGGTTGAGAAGAGCACACATCACAGATGCTCACAGTCTATTGCCTAGAATTCAGTCAATTGACCACATCAACTCCAAGGGTGGCTGAAAATGCAGTCTTGTCTTGTGACTAGAGGAAAAAGAAGTGGGTTTGGGGGCCGGCTCCGTGGCTGAGTGGTTAAGTTCGCGTGCTCCACTGCGGCGGCCCAGGGTTCGGATCCTGGGCGCGGACATGGCACCGCTTGTCAGGCCACGTTGAGGCGGCTTTCCATATCCCACAACTAGAAGGACCTGCAACTAAAATATACAACTGTGTACAGGGGTGGTTTGGGGAGATAAACAGAGAAAAAAAAAAAAAGATTGGCAACAGTTGTTAGCCCAGGTGCCAATCCTTAAAAAAAAAAAAAACAAAAGAAGTGGGTTTGATAGCACCAAGCTGTCTTCTCCATTAACAATAATAAAAATAATAATTAAACTTCCTTTTCACTAAAAATAAGTAAATATATAATGCATCACTAAAATGGCTAAATTTTCTGTATGCCTAACTTTTTTTTTTTTTTTTGGTGAGGAAGATTGTCCCTGAGCTATCATCTGTGCTAATCTTCCTCTGTTTGTATGTGGGACGCTGCCACAGCATGGCTTGATGAGCTATGTTTAGGTCCTAGGTCAGTGCCTGGGATCCACACCTGTGAACCCCAGGCCACCAAAGCAGAGCACATGAACTTAACCACTACACCACTGGGCTGGCCCTTGCTTAACCTTTCCAAAGTTTTGCAAATCATAATTACTTTAGGCCATCATTAACTAATGTCTCAAGGAGACTGGGATGAGATTTGTTATTAGTAATAATGGATGTAAATACATATTTCAGTATCTCAGCTCTGATTAGATTGTCTGTTTTTCAGCCTCATAACGTAGCTGACAAAGAACTTGTATTAAGTGTGTTAAGTGGAGGGAGAGGGTCAGCTCTGTACTTTCTTACACTTCACTTGTGCTTGCATCTTTAGCACTGTCTTCAAACTCCAGTTTCTCTTCAGGAGTCTTTGTAAGTTTTCAGTCTATTTTGTGAGGGGGTGTGTGTGTTGTGTTTGCACATGTGTGTGAGTGTTTGAGAAATCAGTTAATATAATCCTCAGATCTACTTAACCAGGTAAACATTAAAGTGTAAGGCCACTACTGCCAATTCCTTAAGTTGGTGGGCTCTCACCCTTCCCTTAAGATACCCCGTTTATCATATGTGGCTCCAGACCATCTGATGTAGGGATGCGGTGGTGGTGCCAGTGTAAGTCCTTGAATGAAACATTAGTCTGGCTTAATTTCTTTTTTATATTTTTAGACAGAAAACAATATAGAGTTCTGATATTTTCCTGCATCTCACAGATTGCTATTACTCCTCTAGAGTGTGTGCACCCTGTATTGGAGTCCGCTAACTTTTAAGAAGGAAAATCTTGAACCAAGTGGCTTGTCAAAGACTGCAGTAAAAAGGCTTGATGAATTCGGGTAAATGGAAGTTTTGGTCAGCTGAATCTTGTAGCTAACATAGTGTTGATTGGAAAAAAATTTTTGCTTATTGTGGTTTCAGATTTATTTCTACTTTTTCTTGGAACAGTCTAGTTTTATTTTGTTTCATTTTATTTTAACTTTAATAAATGCAAAACAGTGAATCGTAAACATAGTTTACTCATTCTTTAATTTTTAGGGACATTCAAAACAGCATGAGTTTTCCTCATATGGGCACTGATGGTTAAAACATTTGGGATTTCTAAAAACAGAAAGTCCTTCTTACTCACTTAAAATCCCTGATTCTAAGGAATTGCTCCTTCAGTGAATGTCTGGTATTACTTTAGTGTCTTAATTTTGAGCATAATTTTTTATTGCTGTAAGTGTAGACATTAAAAGTTGTGCAGATTCTAGGAAAACCTAGGTTGTCAGTAGATCGTTTAAACATATTTGTTTCTTATGGTTGTTTGATTTACCATTTTTATCGAATCTAAGATACCATCAATTATAAGATACATATTTTAAGCCGCTTTAAGAAAAAAATAAAGTACTATCAAATATAGCTTTTAAATGACATAGCTTTAGAATTCATGCTTATTTCAGATATGTAAAAGTATGGAGAAAAGGAGTATCTTAGAATTGACATAATACAATATATCCTACTATCTTCCAGCCAAGATTTGAGGAGGCAGCTAAAGGATGTATAAAGTACTGGAAGGTTAACACACCTTTTGGGAAAGTTGTTTAAAAAAAGCAAGATGGATATAAGTACATATAAGGAGCAAAAGATTGAGCCTAATACAGTAATAATAATCATTGAATCATATGCCTTCTAGCAAGGACCACAAATTTGGGTTAAACTTTTTGAAGTCTGTGCAAAAAGGAAACATTAATTTATTAGACAATTTAATGTCTGTAAGATAAAATCAAATCAGTTTCTAAGGAAAATCTCCAATATTCTTGGTACTAAAATCAGATAGAAATTTCTCTGTATAATGTGAAGAATGATGTCTTAGCCATACCTTAGAGTATACACAGTGAGCTTCCTAAAACTCTTTGTGGTATTATCCCACCGTTGAGGTAAAGTGGTATCACACTAGGCAGGAAAAACTAGGCATGATATGACCAGTGTAATATCATTTCTCTCTTTGCTTATCTGCTTTAACTTAGAGTGGTTGAGATTTTATAACAGGTGGAGAGAGAGATGGACTGAACAACCTTCAAACACACTAAATGCTGTTTCTCTCAGAGAAGCTTTTGGATGGCAGGGAATCTAGACCTACGAGGAATGGAGCTCCTCTATGCTGCTACTTGACTGTGAAACGGCATGCCTTTATAGAGAGTGGAGATAACGTTAGTTTAACATCCTCTAAGGAAAATGGAGTTTCTTCTGAAGAACATGCACCTAAAGAGAAGGCCACTTACTTCATTCTGGCTTACAGACACTACTGAGATAACTTCCTAGGAATTAAGTGTAAAGGCTTCTCACCTACAAGATTAATGGAGGATCCAGGGCCCAATTGTTCTACTCTATAAATTGCAGCCACAGAAACTTTGGATTAGAAAAGGTTTTAATATAAGTGTAACAGACTATTCATCTTGTCCATAAAAATACCCCCACACCCAATTCTAGAATGTCTGTTTTGGCGTTAATTTCTGAATTCTACTTTTTGCTAATATGTTCTTCAAGATTAAATTATTTGGGAAATGTATACCAAGGAACTGAGTGAGAAGGCTTGCTTTGTGGCCTGGTTTTAACAGGGTGAGTCTACAAAAGATAATAACTTAAATGGAACACATTATACGTAAGCTTTCTTTATAGCAATAAATAACTAGGAGCAGTTCAGGTCTGTGTTAGATTAAATAATAAAACCTTATCTTCAAAGGTTAAGAATGCTTGCTTCCAGATCTCAGTATTAGTAGACACGCATCTGAATTCTATGTGGTAATATCAGATAATGAGAAGGAAATTTCAAAGATAAAGAACAGAATAATTCTCTATGTTCATTCTTCTATACATGACTAATACATCATTAAAAGGTCGTCATTTCTGATTCTGACTTTTGCAGCTGTAGAAGCATCAATAACTGTGGTTTATATGACTTACTTCTTTTTGTCTAAAATGGGGTCTAGAGTTGTGTTTGGGAAGAAAGATCATTTCAACAATAAATTCCAGTATGATAGTTTCAACAAGAAATTCTAGGGCAATAGTTTCTATGACATGGAAGTCTTACTTTAGTTATGAATGAGGCTACAGTAAGTCTGTATTACCACTCCTTTTTCTCCAGAACTAGTCTAACCTTGCTGGTCTCCTTTCTCTCCAATGTGCATGACATAAATAAATGTCATGGGGATTCTGTGCTAGGAACTAACTTCTGATACAATATACCACAAGGTGAGCATATATATATATATATATATTATCTTTTTTAGATTTTATTTTTTTTTTGGTTTCTTTTATTTTTATTTATTTATTTTTTGGTGAGGAAGATTGGTCCTGAGCTAACATCTGTTGCCAATCTTTCTCTTTTTGCTAGAGGAGGATTGGCCCTGAGCTAACATCTGTGCCCATGTTCTTCTATTTTGTATGTGGGACACCACCACAGCATGGCTTGATGAGTGGTGTATAGGTCTGTCCCTGGGATCTGAACCCATGAACCCTGGGTGCCTGAAGCAGAGTGCACTAACTTAACCACTACACCAGCAGGCCAGCCACTTAATATATTTTATAAAGAAAAGCACAAGCCATATTTGTGCTTACTGTGTAATTGCTAAATGAATAAATCAGATTATTAAGGAATAATTCAAGGAAAATATCATTTACTCCCTACTTGGCAGTTGTTTCTTAACTTGGCAGTTTTTAAAAATTGACTTAAAACTTCCGTAGAGGGTTCATGTTATCAAATATATTACCACTTCAGCAGTTTAACTCTGTCCTGTGTTGTTAGATCAGTTTTCCTGTCTTAGGAATTTTTCATTTATCTTCAGTTATTCCTGGAATAAATAACTTGTTTTTGATAATTTCGTTTTCAAATATTCATCACACAAAGCTCTTGCTTCTTTGTGAGCCAGAGCAGCAATCAAAACCCTCTCTTATGTGAGCTGAGTAATTATAATGAATGAAATACTTCAGAGCAACACAATGGTAAAATTCACAAAGACTTACTACTCACATCTGCAACTTTGTGTGAAACCAGCAAAACTGTGCCCGTTATCTCTTTTATTTTCAGCTCTTAGTTCTGTGTTTTATTGGTTTTCTGGAGAGCTCAAATAATTGCTTGATGCATAGCATTCATATCCGTTTACTCTTACTTTTCCAAGTTCCTTGTGATTGCCTAATTGAGGAGATTGCCTTCCAACCAAGAGTCACTTGATCAATTCGTCAACAAGTTGTTTTTGAGGACTCATGATATGTCATGGCACCTAAAATAAGAGGAAGAATTTACCTGTTAGGAGTCATTGCTTTATCTCTCTCTCATTTTCTTTTGCTTCAACTAGACTGCTGTTTCTGAAAATAAAGTTCATAATAGACATATATCATAATTTTATGGGATGAACGCAAAATGCCGTAGCTCAGACCTACCTCTGCAGAAGCACTAAGATATCTAGAAATTTGCCTTTTAACAGGCAGCTAGGTGATTCTTAGGTGTGATAAAAATGTGAGAATCACTGTCCTAGAATTAAATGCTTCTCAGAACTTAATTTGCATGTGAATTACCTAGGGATCTTCTTAAAATTTAGATTCTCTTTTTGTAGGTCTGGAGTGGGGCCTGAGATGCTACACTTCTAACAAACCCCAGGTGACATGATGTCTCAGAGCTCACTTTCAATTGACTGCCCTATAGGCAAGGCTTAGACAAACTATCCTGTTTCTGGTTCTGGGCAGATGTGACAGAGTTGCCAAAACAAAGTGCCTTAATGCCCTCAGTAGTGCTTATTGTTTTGGAAAAAGAAGTATTCCATGTCTGTTGAGCTTTTAGATCCTGGAAGCAAATAACTGATCAAGTAGAAAAGACATAGTCAGATAAAGAAATTGTCTTACAATAAAACACACTGCAAGAAAAAGAAAAGAATGAAATGGTATTAGCCATTGCATTACTGCCATTGTGCAGGAATGGAGGGTCTACTTTTGGGACCTTAGAGGATGAGCAGTCTATACCAGCCTGGATGTCACAGTTTTATACTCAGATCACACCGTCAACATATCTAAAGACAATGGTGCCCATCCTTTTGCTATTGCTGAGGTTTTCCATTGGCCAGAGTCCATTGGGACCATCATTATGTCAAGGTCCTTGGACCCTTGACCACTTATACTCTTATCTATGAGCTGTAGGATTTCTTCTCTTCTTTGATGAGAGGCAGGGGCATTGAAGAAACATTTGAGGTAGAACTAGAGAAATATTGAATATCCTTCTAGGCTGAGGTTGAGGAGCCTACAGGGAGGAGCATGTTGAAGATATAGAAGAAGTTGGCATAGCTAATGAAACAGGGTTCTAGAGGATATGATCAGATGATCAGTTAAAGAGAGAGTGGTAGCAGCTTGCCTTTCTTGGCATAAGAAGGAGGCAGTTAAAGATGGGCACAGAGAGGAGTAAGTTTGATGACAGATAATGTCCGTTGTCAACCTACAGAAATTTGGAGAAGATTATTGCTAAGAGAATTAGCCAGGAGATATTTTGAGGAGGAAAGTGAATTGAGTCAATACCATTTAATGTGGCCGAGTGGTATAAGAAGAAGAAAAAAATTAATTTTGGCAACTTATGAATTACCTTAGCAAGAGATCAATTTAAGAGGAGCCTGCTATAGGAGATATGGGGATAAAAGCAAACTTTAGTGGACTGAGAAATGAATGGCCTACCCCAGATCTAGTGTCAGCCTGTATATCAAATCTGAGGCACAGATAGGTCACTGCTATGTCTCTCTGTTATTTACATCATCTTTTATGTTCTTCATTAAAATTTTTATCATTTTCTGTATGTTGCATTCTATATTTTGTGTTACGTGTTATGGTTATCTCTGACAATATCAATGTATGGTTATTGTGAATGGGATATTTAAAATTAGATCTTCTCATTGACTACTGCTGTTCTATCAGATTTTCGTGGTTTATCTAGTATTTACCCACCTTGCTCTTTGCACTTACAGTAGTTCTAGTATTTTGTCTTTTAATTTTTTTGTGTTTTCTTGATACAGTCATGTTCTCTATAAGTAATGACATAATTTAGTGTCTGTCTTTCTATTATTATGTCTCTTCTTTCTTTTTCTTTTCTAATTTGTTGACTTTGTCCTCCAGTAAAGCACTGAACGGCAATGAGGAGAGTTGATAAGTTTTTCTTTATTCTAAACTGACTAAGACACGAGCGTTGATGGAGCCCTGTCATTTTCCTTCTCTCTTTCATCCCTTCGTGGTCTTCCACCTATGAGTAAATGAGAGCTTTCACTGAAAGAGGGCTGAATTGATTTGCTTCATTTGAAAGTAATCACATTTTTCTTAAGGAACTTTCCGGTAATGTTCCATGTTTATTTTTTTCCACATAACTGACACTTTATACTGACTTGTTATTATGAGCATTACCTAAACTGTGCCTAATACAGTAATACACCATGAGATAACTAAAGAATTGGAATTTGTTTGCCTTTACAGAAAATGAACTCACGATATAGTCATTTAGCTATTTTGGTACTTACTATCAACTTCCCCTCCCCAAAACTGACAATATGCCTAAAGTTAAAAACTCCATCTCCACTCTATTTTTTATACTTTAAGAAGACCGAACAACTAGATCACAAAACTCCTCAGATTTATGTATAAAATGAGAATAAGAATATTCTCTCAGTGAGAATAGGAATATTTTCCTTTGATAAAGATCCTTACCTAAATCAAGATTTTTGAGATGTTTGCTATGGACTTAAGGGGCTTCTGTGCTTGTTTCCAGGTATTGGCTGTTTGGGGGGAGTGCAGGTTCCTGGAAGAGCACTGTGTTAATTAATGTGTGAGGGTAAATCCTCATTAAGCAGAGCACTCTTGTAACTCAGGAAAGCAATCTTTGTGACAGGCTCTTTCTTCTGATGTTTGCCTTAATGTGGGTGGAACTGAAAGAACTCTAATGTGTTACTGACTGCATACACTTTTTTATAGTTAACTACCATTACCTGACAGTCCTATTCTTAATGATCTTAGCTTTCTTTTTTTGTCTAGTGTTTGTATTTAAATGTCCTTTGAGAGTCCTTTTTTAATTCACCGTATCTAATTATTTAGCAATCAAAAGACAGTTGAATATGATGGCTCCCAACACTGCATTAACCACTTTTTAACTCTTGGTTCTACCTGTGTTCGTCATCTTAGTTCACATTTATTCAGTACTTGTTTCTTCTGGTGTTATCTCCTGCCCCACAAACTGACTGGACATTAATCATAACTTTGACTAATCACTTGTCTTGCTCTCCGATTTGGAGTAAACTTAAAACTACACAATTTGGGAATTTTCTGTGCACTAACTTTCTTGATAACTCCCAATAAAATCTTTAGTCTGTTAACGAGGACAAGTGTCAATGAAAATAAACCACAGCACCCACATTCTTCGGAAGCTGATAAAAAATGCAGAGGTAAAGATGACTAGCAACTTCTGTTGAACACAATATGGAATAGTTACATTCGTTTCCCTCCCAAACTTCTCACTGGTGGAAAATAAAGGTTCAGAGGTCTATAAGAGACAACAAGTTGTTTAAAAGATATTAAAAGCTTTGTTAGCAGATTAAATAGCTCTACATATAGTGTTCAAAGAAGTTTGGCAGCTGAGATATGCATCCAAAATATGATACTTAGAAAAAAGTGATAATGCACATTTAATTTCAATTCTGGAAATTTTAGCAGGTTAACCAAATGTTGAGACTGAATCATTCAGTTCCTTCAGATCAAATTTACATTTTGTTTTTATAAGATGAAATCACAAGTGGCAAAATTCTTCAGGAGTCCTTGGTAAGTGACGCTTCTGTGATGAGTGTTGATGGCCCACTGTTAAGTTCTCATTCACCTTGGTGCAGACTTTTGGCCTAAGGACTGGGTATTACTTCTCCTAACTCAGTGCTCAATGGCAATTCCACGTTTTATTTTATTTTCTTTCCTCCCTGAAGCTGGTTACTCCAGCTAGCACTGGACTTGTCAATCTGTGAAAGCACAACCTCTGGTGAACTGGAAACTCAGCTTCTGGCAAGTCTGCTCTTCTTACTTAATTCACATGCTTTTTCTTTTCAACATGAAATAAATGCCTGTTAGTTTATATGCTAATCCACATAATTCTACTTTTTCTTTAAGATGAGTCTATATGATGTGCATTCCTGCTTTAATAAACAAGGAGTACTTAAAAATTATGAGATGATACTATGTTATTACTAGGCAGTTGTGTAGAGTAATTTTACACTTGTTCTTTTATATTTAAGGTGACGACCCTTGTCAACACAAGCAATAAAGGCCCCTCTGGTAAAAAGAAAGGGAGGTCAAAGAAAGCCCATGTACTGGCTGCGTCTGTAGAGCAAGCCACTCAGAACTTCCTGGAGAAGGGTGAACAGATCGCTAAGGAGAGTCAAGACCTCAAAGAAGAATTGGTTGCTGCTGTGGAGGATGTGCGTAAACAAGGTAGGCAGAAGCATAGTGTTCAAGGGGAATGTATAGTCATGTGCAAATAATGATATTTTTCTCTAGAATGAATGCATATTTGCTCAAAGGAGTGGTCTATTCTTTTTCCCTTTCTATCTATACTTTTCATTTTTAATGTGCGCTGGCATTAAGTGCATAGGCAAATAGAGATGTTTTTATGGTGGCAGTATAGCCCAGATACAAACACTCCATGTCCTCTGTTAACTCCAGATCTTCAAGTTGTTTTCTCTTGATGGATAAAAACAGACTCTTGTGCCAAACTCAAGCTTTTAGGGAGGATAGGATGAGAATGCCCTGTACTTATAGAGTCGTTGAAAACCCAGGATTTTAAGGATGAAGGGAGGAGAAGAATGTAAAGCAATGTAATAAAATTATTGTTACTGTGTATGATCCCCAAATTTATATATTTGGTTTACAGCTTTCCTCAAAAATCTAGTTAGCTAGCTAGTTGTCAATCGATCAACCAGTTATATAGCTGGCTAGTCAGCTATAAGGCTTTTTATTCAGCATATTTAAAATTTTTTAATTTTGGTAAAATACACCTAACATAAAATATATCATCTTAACCTTTTTTTTTTTTTGAGGAAGATTAGCCCTGAGCTAACATCTGCTGCCGATCCTCCTCTTTTTGCTCAGGAAGGCTGGCCCTGAGCTAACATCCATGCCCATCTTCCTCTACTTTATATGTGGGACACCTGCCACAGCATGGCTTGTCGAGCGGTGCCATGTCCACACCTGGGATCCGAAATGGCGAACCCTGGGCTGCCAAAGCGGAACATGCGCACTTAACTGCTGCACCACCGGGCCAGCCCCATCTTAACCATTTTTAAGTAAACGGTTCAGTAAGATAAAACATATTCACATTATTGAGTAGCCAATCTCTAGAACTCTGTCTTGCAAAACTGACACTCTATACCTGTTAAACAACAACTACCTATTTACACCTCCCCCAGCTCCTGACAACCACCATTCTACTTTCTTTTTCTATGTTTTACTACTCTAGATACCTCATATAAGTGGAATTATACAGGGTTTGTCTTTTTGTGACTGGATTATTTCACTGGGCGTAATGTCCTCAAGGTTCATCCATGTTGTAGCATGTGTCAAAATGTCCTTTATTTTTAGGGCTGAATAATCTTCTATTGTGTATATATACCACATTTTCTTTATCCATTCATCCATTGATGGACATTTGTATTCCTTCTACCTTTTAGCTTGTCAGTAATTCTGCTATGAACATGAGTGTACAAATATCTCTTCATGACCGGGCTTTCAATTCTTTTGGATATACACCCAGAGGTAGTGTAGCTGGATCATAAGATGATTCTGTTTTTAATTTTTTGAGGAACCTCCATATTGTTTCCCATAGCAGCTGCACCGTTTTACACTTCCACTAACAGTGCTCAAAGTTTCCAGTTTCTTCACATCCTTGCCAATACTTGTTATTTTCTGTTGGATTTTTTTCTTTTTTTATAATAGTCATCATAGTGGGTGTGAGGTGATATCTCATTGTGGTTTTGATTTGCATTTCTCTAATGAGTAGTTATACTGAGCATCTTTTCATATGCTTTTGGCCATATTTATGTGTTCTTTGGAGAAATGTCTGTTCAACTCCTTTGCTTATTTTTAAATCAGGTTATTTGTTTATTGTTGTTATTGAATTGTAAGAGTTCTTTATATATTCTGGATGTTAACCCCTTACCAGATACTGTTTTTGAAATATTTACTCCCATTCTTTATGTTACCTTTTGACTCTGTTGATTGTATCTTTTGTTTGTTTGTTTGTTTGTTTTTGGTGAAGAAGATTGGCCCCAAGCTAACATCTATTGCCAATCTTCTTTCCTCAAGCAAAAAGAAGAAGATTTGCTTGGGTAAGATTGTCCCTGAGCTAACATCTGTGCCAGTCTTCTTCTATTTCGTGTGTGGGACTCCACCACAGTATGGCTTGATGAGCAGTGTGTAGGTCCACCCTGGGTATCTGAACCCGGGAACCCCAGGCTGCTGAATTGGAGTACCTGAACTTAACCACTCTGCCACCAGGCTGACCCCAATTGTATCTTTTGATACACAGAAGTTTTTCATTTTGATGTAGTCTTGTTCAGCAACTTTATTTGAAAATTCTAAGGCACCATGAAATCAGGACAGAAACCTAGCCCCCAGCGTGGCCTCCATCCTGCTTTTCCTATCTCAGTGAATGCCACAGGTATGTATCCAGTTACACTAGCAGAAATCTTGGTATCATGTTTGTTATTTCCCTGTCCTTCCAAATACAATCTATTACAAAATCTCATAGATTTTAACTCCTAAATATCTAAGTGAGCCAATTCCTGTCTCAGTTATTCAAAAGCACTATGTTTTACCTGCCCCAGGACCTTTATAGATGCTGTCTCCTTTCACACAATTAAGGATGACTCATTCTGCATATATCAGCTCAAAGAACACCTTCCCAGGAAACCTTCCCTGACACTCCTGTCATACTTGTCATGAATCTTTTCCTTGGCACTTTCCACAGGATAATTTAATATTTGTGAGGTGACTTGACGGATAGCTTTCTTCTCTGCCAGACTATAAATGAATGAAGGTAGAGACCACACCATGTCTCTTTTGCTGATCATTGATTTGCAATGCCTAGCACTCACAAGACTTCAGTAAATATTTGTTGGATGAATGAATAATTAGATGAATAAACATTCTATCCCCATTTTTCTTGCAAACCTACCACTTTTTAAATTCACAGATGGATATTTAGTCCCTGGAAATGCCAGCCGTCTTCACACGCCAGTAGCCACCATTCTTCATACTGCCATCTTCTTTCCCACCTGCTTCTTCCCCCATGGTTAATTTCATTTACATTATACTAATATAAATCATTTCTTCAATTTGACATATTAAACTTTACATATTTCATCTAATGTGGACAGAGTATATTTGTGTATGTGTTTTAGCAATGTAGAATCTTCCAAGTATTTAAGTGCTATTGAAAACTGGTGTTCCTTCTGAATTGAAGATGGACACTTTTTTGTTTTTATGCTCCTTTAGCCTAGATAGTTTTTTTTTTCTTTTTCTTTTTTTTAGGTTGACTGACATATAATAAATTGCACACATTTAAAATGTGCAATTTGGTTTCTGACAAATGTATACCCTGTGAAACCATCACTGCACTCAAGATAGTGAACCTATCCCAGGTGGAGAGAGTTTTGATTGATTGGTCCCTCGGCCACTTTCTCCAAGCATTTGTCTTTAGTGGTGATACTTTTTCCCGTTTAGTTTCCTCTGTAACCTCTTGGCTTATTTTTTCCTTGCAAGTTAGTTTCCACACCTTCTATAGACATTATTTCACTTTTCTTGAAGCTTATATGAAATGGTGTTTTTTGGATGTAATAGAAAAACCAACACAATTTTTGGCCAGACTGTCTTAGGAGTATCAGAGTGATAAATTTTAAAGACGTTAATTTAAGACAGCTTACGGTGGTTGCTCTTATAGAACATATTTTAAACTTCCTCCATATTATCCAATTCTTGTTACAGAAAAATGATGCCTCTATTACCTGTATAAAGCTCAACTGCCACATGTCCCTTTTTCTGACCAGGTCAAATTCAAGGAAATATTGCTATAGTATGCAAAATAACAAAAATTTTACTAGCAAAAGCACCTAAATTCTCTTTTCTGTTTCTCTCATTCTCAAATATCTCCCACTCTCAAATACACTTCAGATGCCTGTCTTGTGTGAGAGGTGCCCCTGCTCCCTAACAACAGACTCCTCGGGCCCGCCTTCCAGTTCTGGGCCCGCAGGCTCTCTTACCTGCTTTCTCCTCCTGCTCCAGCTCAGTTCTTGATTGTGTCATCTCCTTAGCCTGTCTGGCTTTGCCCAAGTTTCCTGTTTGCCCGTTAGCCAAATTTTATTTACAAATGAGAGCCTGAGTTGATTTTCAGGGAGATGGGGAGAAAGGAGCTTGAGGGGAATGCATGAAGTATAGGGCAGGTGTATTTAGTTATTGGAAACTTTAAAACATAGTATCTTTCCTTCCATCATAGAGATCTATGTTCTAATGTGTAAGATGGTATTCAGCAGTTACGGAGACTCACACTTAGAAAGAATTTCCTCCTTTAAAGTGGCTCCAGTATCCACATGTGCTTACTTATTAAATGATATGTGGTTTAGGAATTAAATCTATTAGGGATGATCTTTTCCTATTGAGTTGTTTTTGCTTTCTTAAATCAAATGATCAAAAATATTGTCACTTTTTGAAAAACATTTTCAGCATGAGTAAATGCCAGAAGTTTTAATATTATAGATGTCCATTTTCAGATTTTTAATATAGAACCATTTATTTTTGTTCTTTTGAAGTTTTGCAACATTCATGATTATAATTATTGTAATCTGACAAGATTATATATGAAATTATCTATTTAACCATGTCATTACTGTATCTTGTATGGTTAAACTTAGTGTTGTTTGAGTTTATCAATTAAAAAATATATTTTCTCTTTTAATCCTAGGCAGCATGCCAGATTTTTTAAAGTGCTCAGTATGAGTGGTGACAATATTTTTACCCTAGAATATTTCAGTAGAAGATTTTTCTCTACTTTTAGGTTATAACCTGCATAAAAATTATTTGAGTAGGTTTATGATAGCATTTATGTTAGAAACAAGAAACAAAAATAAATTATCAAAATATATATAAAGAAGAAAAATCATTATACTCTAAACTTAGAACTCTGATATTTTAGACGTAGGTAAAGATGGAATATTTGGTCAAAAGTGTGTATGTGTATCTGTTTTATCATAGCTACATTAATTACATACATATATTGTCTTCCTAATTTAAGTTGAAACTTCATCAGGATAGGAGCGATGATGTGTATGTATTTCTTTCTACTCCTAAATCACCTAGCATGGTGCTCTAGCACATGGCAGGTGATATTCAGGAACGAGGCTTACATGTGAAGTCAGCATAGCATTGCATGTTTGATTAAGATATCTGACTTCTAATGTTACTTTGGCCAATAACTATCTGATTTAAGCTAAATCACTTAACCACTTTCAGCTTCTCTACTTTTCAAATACAGACAATAGTTGTGTTCGCTTCATTGGGTTGTTTTACATAATGAAGTCACAAGGGACTAAAAAAAAATCTTAATTGTTATTTAGGTGTCAGAATAGATTTATTACTTACAGTTTATTAAATCAATCTGTACTCCATATGGCAATAGCTCTCCTTCCTATTAGTGAGCAATCCTGGGCCCTTCCAAGCAGGATGCTGGAGAGCTGGATCAGCATCTAGTGGTCTCCCAGAAGGGGATTGAGTAGCTCAGTATAGCTTAGTGTTGATGGTAGTTGTAAGTGGTCCCAACAAACTATGATTGGATAGTTGTGCAACCAGTGAACCACACACAGAAAAGCTCCTAATGAGGAATGCAAAGGGAGTTATTCAATCAGGTCTTTATATTGAGGCCCTGAGCCAAGGAAAGCTTAGGACAAAGAATGCCAAAACATTTCTAATGTTTACCACTGAGATCTTCCCAGGTTGAAAACTCTTTATCTGAACTGTGGACTAATCTAGGGGTTCTCAAACTTTAGTGAATATTAAAATCACCTGGGAAGCTTCTGAAACTCTTCCTATCCAGGCCTCAGTCCTTATCATTTAAGTCAGAAGCTCTGGGGTGGGACCCAGGCAGCAAGGTTTTTAAAGGTCCCCAGGTGGTTCCATTGTGCAGCCAATTTGAGAAGAAACAGACTAATCCACTTCTTGCCCATCAGACACACTTGGATGACTCATCAATCCACATTAATTAACTAGTGTTTCGAATTAGGCAGCTGATGGCAGCCAGTCGTTGTGCAAGGTTTTTGAGCGTATAGTTTACTTAAAAGTAAATAGGTAAGTCTTACATAGGAGAAACAACTTGATATTCTATATTAAAATGTTCTCGATAAAAATATCCTATGTTAAATGATGTCTTAGGTTGCCTGACATTCTGTTAGCACTCAGGGTATGTATTAAGTATGTACTAGGGAGCCAAATCTATACGGCAGTGAAATATTTAAGTTATTAGAAAAGCAAGGCAGGTAGCTGGAATTAGCAAGAAGGAAGTGATATTTAAGTTGAGTATTGATTAAACATTTGTGAAAGATAGTGAGGTATGCATTTCAGTTTTAAGCAATTAATTTTCAAGTCAAAGACATAAAAATGTCATTGGTGATTGGAGGATGGATTGAGAAGCCCTGATTTGATGAGCAGGTTCATATTTAGGCAGAAAGTGTGATAAAATGATGGGAAGGAACCAGACTGAAAAGTTCAGAAACTAGGCTGTGCATAGACAACATGATGAAAGAAAGACAGGAAGGAAGGAAGTGAGGAAGAAAGTAAGCTGGTTGATTTCTACCCATTTAAGTGATATTTTAGAAAGATTAATTTGGCAACTTCATGAAAAGTTGACTAAATCAGAGAATGACTGGACTCAGATTGCTTAGGTGTTGTTATAATATTGCAGAGAAAACAAAACAAAACAAAATACTTTGAGTGTCTAGGGATTGGGCTGGTGGCAATAGGAACAAAAGTAAGAAACTAGATGTTACAGGCACTGCAAAAAAGAATAAAAGATTTGCCACTTATTGAAGGGAAGAGACAAGAGTCAACATTTATTCTAAGTTTTTGACCCTCGACAACTTAATTGGGGCATCTTAAGAGGTGACAGGAGTGGGGAGAGAGGACTGATTTGATTTCAAATATTGATGAGTGAGGAGAACTGCATAGCAGGTTAATGCTATGGGAATGGAACTTTGGGGAAACAGAGAAACTTGGATGTCTTTGGAGTTGGTAAATGAAGCTTTCAGACACAGAGCTTTCTTTGAGTACTTGCTAATAGAGAAGAGTAGAAGGATGTAGGTTTGGTTTTGGAACAAAGGCTGAATGAGGATTAGAAGATGGAATAGAAATAAATTACATAGGGAAGACATGCCCTCAAATGTGACCAGAGAGCAAAGAGTACAGAATCCTGAAATCCTGATTTTGCAAAGGAGACAGTGATCAATCTAGACTCTAGAAAGCTGTTGCAATCATGTCAAATTCTTCTGAGATCACGGGGAATGAATAATGAGAAAATGCCTCAGATTTTGTTGGAAAAGTGTCACTAATTATACTTAAAAGTGCATTTTCAGTAAGCTGCAAGGACAATAACTAAATAAAAAGAAAGAGTAGATGCTAAAAGAATGGAGTATATGGTGAAGTAAAGGATGTAGGCAGGAAAGCTAACCATACCCTTCTGTGGTCATCCTTGCACTATATGCTGCACATATTTCTTCCTGCCCCTGCAGATAGTCTGAGATTCAACTGAGGGACCATGCGTTAACATTATTTTGCATATCTCTGGAGCCTGGCACAGTGCCTGGAACATAGTGAGGACTTAATGCATGATTCAGAATATTGTCACAGAATGGAAGGGGAGAAGTAGAAGAGGAAGTGGAGAAAACTTCAAGCAAAGAATATGATGGTTTGTCTGCTTGCTTGTTTATTTTGTTTAGCTCAAATCAGAAGTATCATTGCATATATCAAGAGAGGGAGCCACTGGTGAGAGCAATTGCAGACACAAAGGGAAGAAGCTCAGATTGGTTGGATGAGGTGGTGCAGATGACACTTTTCTTTATCTAGAAAACTGGAAAGGAGAAAAGATGTACACAACAATGAGTTTTATAGGAAACGTGAGAACTAAAACAGATTGGATGAAATGATCTCAATTATTTTGAACAAAAGAGGATGTCGTTTTAATGAACCGTGGATATCTGATATTTGACCACTGTTGTAGATGTTTTTACATTTTTTGTCTGTTGCTGGAATCTGCATAGGTTTCTCATACGTTTCAAGGGATTTATTGAGTACAACTGACTATTACTCCTTTGTTGGATGTAGCTAAAAAGGCCAATTTATAAGACTTAATTGTCTAAGAATTTTTTATTTAATTTGTTTATTTGGTGTGTAACAGCATCTGCTAGCAATGGGATGCTCACATATTTTCTTTGTCAATTTTCTTAGATTTGAAGTAGATCCAAAAGCTGTCCTTTGAAAGATAGGCACTGTTCTTCATGTTTGCTCAGTAAGCAGATCCATTTCCTAGTGTAACACAGCAGTTGGTTCTATGACATTCCATTGTTATGTTTCCACACCCTCTTAAGCCATGGAACAGTTGCTTGGGTTTCCTATCTTCCGTCAACAGCCTTCTCTAATTGCCTACTCTCTGGGCAATGATGAGTCAAAACAGTTAAGACATGGCCCAGCCAACACGATATGACAGGCTAGGGTGTAGACAGAGATGTACATGACCCTAAATCTATTTTAACAGGAATCTCATGGAGCAAAGTGACAATAAGATACAGGTAAAAGAGGTGGCCTCTTCATGGAACCATTTCCTATATCAAAGAGATAGTCAAACCATCCATTGCTTGTTTGGGCTTTTCTTTGTTTGGACACAACCTCAAATGTGGAGTGATATGGTGATATCAACTAATTCCATATTATTATTATTTTGCCCAATCATTGTTTTTTGAGTAACTGATGACCAATGGGCAGAGACAGAACAAGACCAAGAAAAAGTAGTAGAGGGAGACAGAAAGGTGTCCTCACATCTCTGAGGAGAGATAAACCTTTGCTGATGACCTGATGACACAGTAGCTTTCTTTTTCCTCACCCCCTTTGGTGTTGGGGTGTGTTGTTGGTGGAGTGAGCTGGTCCAATAGAAACCCCGGTTAATATCAACTGTTGAACTCCCCAATGGAGATTTGGTCAGAGGCAAAAGGAGAGCTGATGGTACTGCAAGGATTCTGATGTTCCTCTGCTCGTTCTGTTTCTCAAGTACCCCTTGCTTTATGCTTCTAACTCTTCATATCTTGAATGCTTGAGTCTCCTAGAAATATTGAGCTTCCTTTTCTGTGCTGTGCTGCTGCCTGAGTACCCTTGTATGGATGATATGTTACTCTGTTCTGATGTGGGGTCCTATTGGTCATAGGGTGAGGTTTCACACCTGTATGGTTAGAGGGCTAGAGGAGCAGGACTCCAATGAAAGAGGGAAGGAAACTTCAGAAAAGAAGAGAATTCTAGGACAGAAAATGGGGCCTTGAGAGGCAAATCCTAGTTAAGCGAGAGAACGAGAACTTATTTCTCTCTTCAGGTCTTACTTCTTTGAGCCTGGACTATGCTGAGGGTAGATCCATTACTTTTAAAAATAATATCATTCAAGTAATATAATAAAGTGTCCATTTATTAGAGCAATCAAGGGCAGACCTTGTAGTTGGAATAGCAAGTGTCCCTTCAGTCTCAGAATGCAGCAGAGTCAGAGATCTGATGATGCTCTGCTGTGTCCATCCACTGAGGCTCACTGTCCCTCCCATGGCACCCCCTTCTCTTCTTTATAGAGGCTTCTTTCACACGTGTTTCTCAGAGTGAAGTTTACAGACAACCTGGTTCAGAATCACCTGGGTGAGAATGGGAGGTGTCCATAAAAATGGAAATTCCTGGGGCCTAGCCACTAATCTAGATTCAGTATGGCTGGGGTACCACTGGGAATCTTTATTTCCAGAAAATACCCCAGTGAGTCTTATGCTTCCAAAGTCAGAGAATCCCTAATAGCCTAAGCTTATTACATTTTTATCCACCTTATCTTTAATTAGTTTAAGTATTTTTTCCCATTGAAAAGAATTCTATCCAGGAGTGAAATTAATTTTCAAAAGCTTTGATAGCAGAAGTTAAGAAAAATACAAAAAAACCTGGAGATACATACAGTAACAAAAAAGATTAAAAAAGGTTTGATGTAAAAATATCATGAAGAAAATAATACGTAAATGTGAAAATGCCATACACCTTAGGATTCATCTTAACGCAGATTTTAACATTTACAGTAGTTTTAACTGTTGAATAGTTTATTAAATAAAATACATTTATATGCCAAAGTTTGTACTAGCTGAGGGCCTAGGAATATACGAAGTCAACCTGTATCCCTGTGTATGGCCCTTGTTGCCACATATTGGGAGATAAGAGCAGATTGTTCTTTCATCTGACCCCCTCTTTCTGGAGCCCTTAGCTTTTGAAAATCTGTAATCTTTCAGCAAGAATATTAAAAACAATAGCTTCTGTTTAGTGGTTTCCACTTCATTTGTGAGACACTTTGCATATATTTTCTCACTGTCATTCTCTTAGTCATTTGAAGTATTGTTATTCATATTTTATATAAGATAAAATTGATGCTGAAAGATCTCTGTGTATATTAATTGACTAATTAATTCAACAAATATTTATTAAGTATCTACTATGCACATGTACTATTTTTGGGGCTGGGAATAAAGAATATAGAAGAAAGAAAACAGACATCCCCTGCCTATAGGACTATTACATTCTGGTATGAAACAGACAATTAATAAGTTAAAAATTAAGCAGGAAGATGATTTCAGGCTATAGAAGTGTGATTTAAAAATGGAACCACCGAAAGCATCACGCATGAGAGATAAAACTGGTAAGTTGAACTTCAAATTAAAACCTTTTTCTCTGTGAAAGACAATTCTAAGAGAATGAAGACAAGCCATAGACTGAGAGAATATATTTTTAAGTCACATATCTGATAAGGACCTGTATTCAAAATATATAAAGGACTCTTAGAATTCAACAGTAAGAAAAGGAACCACTAGATTCAAAAATTGGCAAAAGACCTGAATAGACACCTCATCGAAAAAGATATACAGATGGCAAACAAGCATATGAAAAAATATCCAACCTGTTTTGTCATTAGGCAGCTGGAAACAAAGAGACTTCATTATATGCCTACCAGAATCAATAAAAATCCCTGAAATTGACAACACCAAATGCTGGCAAAGATGTGGAACAGCAAGAACTTTTATTCATTCAGATGCAAAATGATATAGCCGCTTTTGGGGAAAACAGTTCTGCAGTTTTTTAATAAAACTAAACATAGAATTACCATACTGGAGCCGGTCCCATGGCCAAGTAGTTACGTTTGCATGCTCTGCTTGGGCAGCCCAGGGTTATGCTCATTCAGATCCTGGCAGCAGACATGGCACCGTTCATCAAGCCAGGCAGAGGCAGCGTCCCACATAGCAGAACTAGAAGGACCTACAGCTAGAATATACAAGTATGTACTGGGGGGCTTTGGGGAGAAGAAGAAAAAAAAACACAAAAGAAGATTGACAACAGATGTTTGCTCAAGGCCAATTAAAAAAAAAAAGAATTATCATACAACCCATCCATCTTAGTCCTAGGTATTTACCCCACTGATTTTAAAACTCACGTCTATAAAAGTCACCTAAGCATGTCTGTTTTTTAAATAAACTTTTTATTTTAGAATAATTTTAGATTTATAGAAAATTTGTAAAGATAGTACAGAAAATTCCCATATACCCTACATTCAGTTTCCCTTTTTATTAACATCTAACGTTATTATGGTACATTTGTCACGATTAATTAATCGACATTCATACGTTACTAATTGAGCTGAACACAATAGTAAAAAAACATAATAACAAGCCCTTCTGTTGATGTGCTTGGCAAAAATGGCAAGAAGAAACATAATGTGAATGCTGAAATATTCTTATTCTTAAACTGACTTGCTAAGAGTAGTAAACTATATATATCCATATGAATAAAATGAAAAACCTAGTTTAGAGGATTGCCAATTCAGGACTGTTTCCTTTAATACCCTTTATTGAGGTCCAAACTTGTCAGCCTAAGTAAAACCATTCATGCCTTTCACAGAAAAGATTTAAAGAGGCTTACAAGGATATACAAAACACAGTAAGGAGGAAAATAGAAATCCTTGGAAAAGAAGAAAGAAGACAAGGTCAGAGACTGGAGAAAAGCCAGGAAAGTGGCTAAGGTGCATATGCATTAGTGCCCAGGCAAGCCTGTGTCCTTGTCCATCCCAGGGTGGGCAAAGTGTCAGGAGGAGCGTGATGGGGGAGGGCAGCTTTGCAGTGGACCCAGGTTTAAATTCCAACTCTGCGATTTTCAGGCTGCATGTGCTGTGTGACTTAGGCAAGGTACTTATCCTCTCTGCACCAGGGTCTACATGCGTTAAGTGCAGCTAATCATACATACACTTTTGGGGCTACTGTGGAGCACAGATTTAAAGTGCTTAGCACAGGACCTAGCACACTGCGGCTCTAAAACCCTGGTGGCCACTGACTTTATCATTATCATCATTGTTACTGTACTCGCCACAACTGGGTAACAAATTGAGCTCTTATACTTTCTAGCAGACCAGTTGTAAATATAAAGTTTAGGACTATGATTTTTTTAATTACGAAATAAAATTTTTCAGGTAGATCACTAAATCATTTTCATTTTATTTGAAATTCACCTGTTTTAAAGGAAATTTCTTAAACCAAACATCTCTTCCCAGCCATGCGTGAAAGGAAATATTCTACAGTACCACATAAAGATAAAGAAACCTGGTTATCAAGAATTTCCTCTCTAATAGCTAAGTCTGTAATTCAATCAAAAAATGCATTTGACAAAAACATCTTGAATAACAACGGGATAAGATTGTCCAAGATGAAGCTGATTCGCTGATGCACCTCTAATTATGATATATGCCAGCAACTTGACGCAGCCCAGGCCATCTTCATTATCAGTGGACCCCTCTGAAACTGAGACTGAGTAAGCATGCTTTTAGATGGTGTTCTACTTTTGAAAATAAAATAAATGACGCAAGGCAAAATGCTTCTAAAAATCATGCTGGATCTTGTTAAGTGCATGCTAATATAAGGTCCCAGAGGACCGGCCCTCTGGACTGATACAGGCAATATGGAAAAATCAGACCTTACAGTAAATTATGGAGATGCCACCCCAGCATTGCAATGCTAAGCAGACATCTTACTCCTTAGAAGATGATCATAAACTTCTGGTTAAAAAGGAGAGAAAAGGGCAGATAGAAAAGGCACGGGGTGAATGACCTCTTTTTAAACCAAGAGTCCATGCCTGCTAACCTAGTCTTGCATTCCCATGGGTCAAAAAAGAATGAAGAGCTACTTCTTCTCCCAAAAGCTGGTCCCTCTACTGGAACTCTTGGTCCCTTTCCCTGTCACCTTTTGGAGGACTACACTGGGTGATCATCCCACTCTGGAATTATCAGCTTCTTCCTTTCTACTGGAACAGTCCAAACAGCATGCAAATATGTGATATGGTAAAACAAACAGAGAACCCTGTCTAATTGCAAATCCCCTCCAACAACTGCCTTGTTTTTCTGCTGCTTTTAAACAAAAGTTTTCAAAGAATAATCCACACTTACTTGTTCAATTTCCTTACCCCACAGTCCCTTTATCTTCTTCTTATTGGGCAATATAAAGTATACAGAATAACATGAGGAAAACAAGAATACCAGTATGTAGACCCCTCTGCATAAGAAATAAAACGTTGCCAGTGCAGTGGAAGCTGCCTGCTTACTCCTCAATGGCTGAATTTCTTTCTCTCCCAGCTCCTACTGTCCAGCCTTGACCAGGGAACCACAGTCCTGAATTTTGTGTTCATATTTCCCACGCATTTCCCCCATCATTTTATTATGAAAATTTTTGGATGTACAGCAAACTTGACACAATTTTACTGGGAATTCCTGTACCTGCAAAACCACCACCGAAATCTGTCAACATTTTGCTATATTTGCTCTATCACAAATCTATTTCCCATGAGTTTTTAAAATAAATTTGCTACATATGAATGGTCCTTTTCTCAACCATACCATTCTGGCTTTCAGGCCAACCACTCCGTGGAAGCTGCTCTGGTCTGAGTCATTGGGTTCAGCTGTTGGTCATATCTGGCCATTTCTTTCTCTGCCTCTTTGCTCAACCCCTCAGTAGTGTCACATGGAGTTGAGAACCACCCCTCGCGCCTAGGCCCCTCCTTTTTCTCACTGCTCTTGGCTTCTATGATACCGCCTTTTCCTCCTTCCTCTTGCTGGTCTCATGTCTTCTTAGAATTCTAAATATTGGAATGTCACAGAGCCTGAACTTTCTTTTGTTCTCTATCAGTCATCTCCAAAATTTTTACCCCTGGGCTTTAGCTGTGGAGAAATCTATGTGATGTTGCTGCCACTCAAACTCAAATATGCCCTCCTTCATTTTCTCCCCCATTTAGGAATGGGACTGACAACCTAGTTGCTTAAGTCAATAGCATGCGTTATACATTATTCCTTTTATTCCCCTCATTTCTCACACCTAAAGCTATAATTTAATTTTGTTAGCCTAACTGTAAAATATATCTGAAATCCATCCATTTTAAGGCAGTATGGCATAGTCATTAAGAGCACTCATTATGGAACTAGACAGCCTGCATTCAAAATCTGACTGCAATATTTACTAACTGTGTGATGTTAAACAAATCACATAGTCTCCCATAGACTTCAGTCTCATCATCTGTAAAGTGGCAATAATAATAGTACCTATCTTCTGGGGTAGTTGTTAATATAGGCAAGGTACTTAAGTCAGTGACTGACCTCAGTAAGCATTATATAAGTGCTAATTTAAAACACTTGTGCAGAAAGGCCTTTCCTAACCCCTCCATGAAGAACAAAGTAGGAACTATAATCTTTTCTCTTTTTTTGGATCTATAAGCCAACTGAAAGAAAAGATAGGTGTATGAGTCAGAGTTCTCCAGAGAAACAGAACCAATGGGATATATCTGTACGTACATGAAGAGATTTATTTTAAGGAATTGGTTCATGTGATGGTGGGAGCTAGCAACTAGGGCAGGCTAGCAGACTGAAAACTCAGGCAGGAGTCCGTCCTGCGGGCTCGAGGCAGAATTTCTTCTCCTTTGGCAATTCTTGGCATTTGCTTTTAAGGCCTTCCAACTGATTGGATGAGGCCTGCACACTTATCAAGGGTAATCTCCTTTACTTAAAGTAAACTGATTATAGATTTCAACCACATCTACAAAATACCTTGACAGCAGCACTTATATTAGTGCTTCATTAAGTGACTGTGTACTCTAGGCCGGCCAAGTTGATATGTTAAACTAACCATCACAATGGGTCATGGTTGATCAATGATTCTTTGTGAATTTGAAACAGTTATGTACAGATGAGAGTGCATATATTTTTTCCTAAACCTCTATGTTATGCAGTGTATATGAACTTGCTTTTGGAAATAGATTGCCACTTGGTGCTGAATTTCTCTCAAAAAACCTTTAACCTACTAAGTGTAAGCTGTGGTGTTGTAGATGCCAAAGAGGGAAGTCGCCTGTGGTTTTCCACAGGTGCTTCTGGGGGATAGTGGAGATTCAGTTCTGCCACTTGTATGACATGGTGCAAATCAGCCATTTTGTATCAGAATTCTTGTTTGTCAAATAATAATGCCAGTGCTATGTAATCCATAAAACTATAAGATTTAGATAAATGCGAGAATGAAAGAATTTGAGAAAACATGGAGCATTTTTCAAACTGAATATGTGAATATTCAGTTGCTTTTAAAGGTGTGATTTTTCCTTTATGAAACTAGAAGATAGGCTGAAAAGCTGTACATTTTTAGCAAATATTTAGATAATTGTTCCATTTTCAGTTAAGTCATGTTTTAGGTTCATATTTCTTATCGTTTCAATATGAATGATCATAAGGATTTAATAAACTGTTGGCGTGACTTATACTTTTCAAAAATACTTTTAACAACCAAAGAATAACTCAAATTTGTTAATGCTATTAAATCAATCTGAGTTTCTATCTTGAATTTCTAAAAGTAATTAATGCTATGTAAGTTAACACATATTGTTGAACTACTGTATTTTCGCTATTTATGCTATTTCTCTTTGTACTCTGTCCTCTCATGGATGGAATGAAATTTTTGAGCTCAAGTATGATCGTCTTTGTAGAACATAAAGGTATTTAATAACATTGCCTTTTTAAAAGCTATTAAAATGGTAGTGTATTTGAATGGGCTGCAGTTTGTTGCTTCTTGTAATAATTACATTATGAGATTCATATGAGAGTATTTAAAGGATGAAAGACCAAAAGTATTAAATATTTATATTCATTAGAATATGATCTTTTAGTGTAGGCAGAAAAGAAAAACTGATTGGTTTACATCCAATTGTGGGTTTTATAAACTTAGTGCTTTGGTAATTTCTGAAATGTCACAACCAAAAATATTGACCTATTTCTCTATGGGCATCCATTCAAAGAGTAGCAGTCATCTGTAATATTACCTAATAAATTTAAAATATGATGTTTGAAATATAAATGTGACTATTATAATTAATATGTCTGCTTTCCATGCCAGAAGCTCTAAATAACAAGTGGTTGCTCTTCTTGGTATAATAATCCCCTGAGAGCTCCAATGTATTTTGTTCGTTTTCCTCAAGAGAAGGGAAGCAAGATAGCTTCGTTATTAATTACCCTGTGTTTCTCTGAGCAAGCCTACTTTTATCTCTGGTCTTAATTTCTCATCTAAGAAACAAAATCTTCAAATGAGATGTTTTCTAATATCTCTTTAAAGTATATATTTTTGTCTAGTTTTTTAAAAAGGGAAGAAGAAGTGTTAAGACTGAATATATGCTCAGCTAGGTTAGGTTAGGTTTTTTAGAAATATTTTTTCCAGTTTTATTGAGATATAATTGACATATAATATTGTATAAGTTTAAGGTACAATATAAAGATTTGATATAGATATATATTGCAAAATGTTTGCCACAATATTGTTAGTTAACACATCCTTCACCTCACATAATTACAATTTGTTGTTGTTGTTGTTATTTTTATGGTGAGAACATTTAAGATCTATTCTCTTAGCAACTTTCAAATATACAATACAGTATTGTTTGTTTGTTTGTTTTTGAGGAAGATTAGCCCTGAGCTAACATCCACTGCAAATCCTCCTCTTTTTTTGCTGAGGAAGATTGGCCCTGAGCTAACATCTGTGCCCATCTTCCTCTACTTTATATGTAGAATGCCTGCCACAGCATAGCTTGATAAGCAGTGCAGAGGTCTGCACCCAGGATCTGAACTGCCGAGCCATGGGCAACCAAAGTGGAGCATGCGAACTTAACTGCTGCGCTACCAGGCCGGCCTCTACAGTATTGTTAACTATAGTCACCATGCTGTACATTATATCCCCAGAACTTATTTCTCTTATAAGTAGAAGTTGTCCCCTTTAACCCACATCTCCTCATTTCCTCCACCCCTTAGCCCCTGGCAACCACTAATCTACTCTGTTTCTATGAGTTTGGCACTTTTAGATTCTGCATGTAAGTGAGATCATACAGTATTTACCTTTCTGTGTCTAACTCATTCCCCTTAGCATAATGCCCTTAGGATTCATCCATGTTGTCCCAAATGTTAGGATTTCCTTTTTTACATACATACCACATTTTATTTATCTATTCATCTGTCCATGGAATTTAGGTTGTTTTCTTGCCATAGTCTGTTTCCCAATGCTGAAATAAAAGAGTGAGGAAGGACCTCTGCAAGGGGACTGTATTTTTCTTGAAAATACTTAAATCTTCGCCTTTTTTTTTTTTTTTTAGTGTCTTCCCTGGCACTTTTTTTGCCTTCACAGTTACAATGAAAGCTCCTCAGGATTCTAATCATGTCTGGGATGATTAATCAAAATCCAACATAGGCAATCCACAAAATGAAAAGGCATCCTACAAAATGGGAGATAATATTAGCAAATCATATATCTGATAAGGGGTTAATATCCAAAGTATACAAGGAATTCATACAACTCAATGGCAAAAAAACCAAAATGGACATAGGGTGTCCATAGACATTTTTCCAAAGAAGACATACAGATAACCAATTAGGTAGGTGAAAAGGTGCATAACATCGCTCATCATCAGGAAAATGCAAATCAAAACCACAATGAGATATCACATCACACCTGTTAAAAAGATAGGAGATAACAAAAGCTGGCAAGGATGGGAAGAAAAAGGAATCCTGGTGCACTATTGGTGGGAATGTGCATTGGTACAACCACTATGGAAAACAGTATGGAGGTTCCTAAAAAGATTAAAAATAGAACTGCCATATGATCCAGCAATCCCTCTTCCAGGTACTTATCCAAAGGGAATGTAATCATTATTTCAAAGAAATAGCTGCACCCCCATGTTTGTTGTAGCACTATTCACAATATAAATCATTACATTGTTTAGTGGTCATGATCTGAGGGCGATAACTAGATTTCATGATTTTCTTTTAGTTTTGTTTTCAATTCTGGATAAGATGTGTTCTGCATAGAGTGTTCTGGAGCTTAACAATGAAGATAAAGGAAGTATTAGAAATAGTTTGAAGACAATTGACCTACTTTTTGCGTCTTTCAGGCAATTGACCTACTTTTTCCATCTTTCAGGCAGGACTTGGTTAAAAATCAACTTCCTTCAATTCACATTTATACTTCATTTATAATGTTATCTCAGTTAAAATGAATATAATCATTAAAATAATTGGAAATCTTTCTATTCTGCTCTTTCTAATCCATGTCCAGCTTTCAAGAAAAAGATAAATTCTGAAACATACAGTTATATGAGCTTAATAGTAATGATCTTAAATCTAGTTCTAATGAAGTTTAGTTATCCATAACTCATACATGTACACAATTTTATGTGGCTTATTTTTATTCTAAATGAATAGCTCCTACTCCAAACATGCCAGGGTGTTTTAGAACTACTTTCAAGGATTGGAACAAACTTTTTTCAGGATTAGCCATTAGTTTACTAGAACTTTAACCTAAATGCTCCTGTCCCAGTAATTTGGAGTCTTATTCTGGTAAGTTTTTATGTATTTCAAATGTTTGGAAACAGTCCTGTAATTTGATAGTTTTGTGATTGACAATTTAGATAATAATTTGGTCCCCCACTTTTCTTTTTCCTTCTTAATCAAATCTATAGCACTAACATTTTGTATCTATTTTCTCCATAATCTTCAATTTGCATTGGGCATAAAGTTATAAGCCCAAGCCAATTCTTACAAGTGTAGAATAAGATTGATATTGCTATGTTTCCTTCTCGTTTTGTTGAATAATTCAACTTTATATTCATCTTACACAGACTCAGATATTTTTATTTCACACAGCAGAAATTGGTTTGAATTTATTGCACACTTTGATCCCCAGTTTCTTTCTGTGTAGCTTTTCCTCCATTGCCTTTTTCATCCAGAAAATAACTATTTTGGTATTTATGACTTGTATGTTTTTTTCACCTTGACTATCAATATTGTCTGTTTATATGCTATCTTTCTCTTTTATTTCAAAGGGCGTTGCAAGGTAAGAAGTAGAGTATGCATGAGAAATACTAAACCGCTTATTATTTCTTACATAGTTTTCTAACATCTCTGCATAGCAGGATCATTTTTCCATTTCTATGCTGGTTATCATCAAACTTCATATGATCTAATAATACCATCTGTTTTATAATAAAGCCACAGTCAAAGAGTCATATAATTTTTGATCTGAAAAGGAACTTGAAGGTTGTATTTTTTCCTGATATTCTAAAGATGGGGAATCTGACTTCTAGAAATTGTCCATTGGATGCATGAGATTCTATTGCTCATTCGATATGGATCAGAGCTAGAACATGGGTTTTCAGGAGTGATATTCTTTTTTCTATACTGTTTAATATAAAGTAACCAAATCAATATAAGTTGTGTTTAAAAGCTTTTCTTGGCTGTGTGGTACTTGGAATGCATTAGGGCTCGAATCAAGACAACATCCTGCTCCATCCACTCCCTTGTTCCCTTGAAGAGTAGGAATGGTGAAATTGGTCGAGGACGAGATGGGCAATGGCATCCTTGGGGATACAGTTACACGATAGGATGACTGTTCTAGTGGGCCCACTTTGCAGGGAGAAAGGACCCTTTAACTTACACTACCAATTCCTACTCTCCACTGGGCAAAGAAAAATTCAGTCTTATAAAAAATTGGAGAGGAACTAATTGAGCAATTTGTAATAAATTTTAGTTTGCAACAGTTATAAATCACCTTATATTTAATAAGCAACATTTTGTATCAAAAATATCTTCTAAATTTAAAGATAACTTAGTAATTTGATTTTACTTATTTTACCCTTATGTTTCCAGTTATTTCAATAGCCCAGACTTACAGGTAGCATATCACTAATGAAGTATCATTCAACCAATAAAAATGTTTTCTGCGTTTACATTAACAAGTATATGCAGAGTCATATTTGAATTGCAGCTTATACATATACATACATTGAAGTCTAGTAATTGAAAATTTTAAGCCAAAAATACTGTTGAAAAATTATGCATCGTTAACATTATTCAGACAACCCACAACAGACTAAATTGATAATGAATCAGTTGAAGAAACAGTGATTTATAATTAAAATGCGTAATGCAGCTATCAACACTGATGGCATACAGATGCAGACTCTGCTCACCAAACTGTTTCATTTTGCATTGGCATAAAATTAAGCTACACTTGCCACCCTCCTCTGCCATTAGCTGTGGCCATGTGACTGGGCTCTAGCCAGTAGCATATTAACGGATATTATGTATAACATTTCCAATCTCAGCCCCTAAACACCCATGCCATCCTCTACCTTTTATCTTTCCTGTTAAATGGTGAAGAGAATCCAGTGCAGACTCTGAGGCTCTAGGATGTAGGAATCTAGGTCCTTAAATGACCAAGTCTCCACATCCCCACAGTTGTTCCTCATTGGACTGTGGCAAGAGAGAGAAATAAACTTTTATTGTGTTAAATCACTGAGGTTTTGAATAGTTTCTTACAGCCCTTAGCGCTGATGAATTGACCATGAAAATGAAAGTTCATGAAACTGCATCTGTAAAGAGCAAAATTAATTCATCTATAAGAAACAAAGACAGAATTTGCATTCTTTGGTAAGTTTGAGGGCCCATCAGAAAATGCCTTCTTGGTTCTCTGGAGGCTACAGAATAGGCTTTGAAATCAAAGAGTGGTCCAGGAAAAGGAGAAAGGAGTGAGTGGTTTAGACAACTCCTTCCTAGAACTTTAGGACTAGGATCTTACTGGTGCATTCCTAAAAACTTCCTTTTCCGTTCAATAGACTAAAACCAGAAGGTGGTCCCACGAGGTAAGGGCGTGAGCTGACCACAGAATCTGTTTAAGCTGAAGGGATAGTAGTGAGGCTTATGTATGATCCACCAAGCTAGGAAGCGATGTGTACCAAAACTCCAGGTGGTGACAGGGTAGTTTTACTTGGAGGACCTCTTGTGATACAGGATACTGTGTATACTACTGTATACAGAAAATGTATTTATTAGAAACAGGAGGAATAATTAGACATCGCAATAGAGATTAGGCCAAAGAATTGAAAATTAAGAATCAGAGCTATTTGTTTCATCATCCTTCAGCAAGATGACTTAACAGGTTTTCAGTTTATCCTCAAAAATATATTCCTATAAAAATAAGATAAAATGAGGTAATACATGTGAAAATACCTAGTTCACCGTTTATCTCAATAAACATTTGTTGAATGATGTTTATTTTCTTAAAAAATTACAGGAGAAGAAAAAGAGTATCTCCTCTATTTGTTAGACATTTTCAGACACATCAGTCACTCATACTTTTTTCTAAAACCATCCAAATGAGCTGCATTCCCTGACTTTATATTTTCAAATATTCTTTTACTTAAGTGATTTTAAAACTGCAGTATGCATTAAAATTGCCTGGGGAGCTTGTTAAAATATAAATTCCATATGCACATTGAGTAAGATTATTTTGTTTAAAAGAGAGAGTGAGATGCTTAAAGCTGTTACTTAACTCCCAGGCTGCCTGTCCAGTCAGATCGAGCCCTGCATCCCAGTGTGTACCATGCACTTCAGAACATCCGCCCATCTCCTCTGCGTTCAAGGTTGGCTTTAGCTGGGAATAGCATTTCTTCCCACAGGAATATGGCAAAATCCTACCTAATCCTTAACATGTAGTTTAAAGGCCACCTCCAGAAAGACTTCTGAATCTCCACAGTGAGATGCCATCTTTCTCTTTTTGTACAGTCTTAACACTTTGTGACTCTAACAGTGTATATTCTATCCTGTTTGGTATTATATTACTTACATACTTTCTCATTTTTGCCCTTCTGTCATTCTGTCAGATTATAATAACTCTGAGAGTGTTCTTATTTGTGTATATTTTTAATGCCCAGTATATGTGTTGCATTTAGTAGGAACTTATTTTTTTAATGAATTCATTACCTTACTCAGCCTTATTTTCTTTTTTCTTTTTTTTTTTTTTAAAGATTTTATTTTTTCCTTTTTCTCCCTAAAGCCACCCGGTGCATAGTTGCATATTCTTCGTTGTGGGTCCTTCTAGTTGTGGCATGAGGGACGCTGCCTCAGCGTGGTTTGATGAGCAGTGCCATGTCTGCGCCCAGGATTCGAACCAACGAAACACTGGGCCGCCTGCAGCGCAGCGCGCGAACTTAACCACTCGGCCACGGGGCCAGCCCCCAGCCTTATTTTCTTAAAGCAAGACTTAGTAGATATTCAATAACTACTTTCTGAATTAATTTCTTTCAATTTCCACAATAGCATCATATGCCTAGAATTGTCAAATATAAAAGGAAGTATTGTTTCTTCAGTTTGGGGATTAAAGTTTGAAAGAGAATATTGGTGGTGTTTTCAGGAGATGTATTAAATATGAAGCTTTATGCACACAAAAGCACAGCATCCAACATACACACACACACACACACATCCCATAGCCAGTAGGAGCCCGACTCAGGCTTTTGTGAAGCTGGAGGCAGGTTGTGTGAATGTTCTTATAGGATCCTTCTTTTTTTCCCTTAGTAAAAATCCAAAAATCTTGACTTAGGTTTGTCCTGGTCCTGTTGATTGTTAACTGTGGTCTCATGTTGGTATTTCACCAGGTTGAGGGCATATTTCATCTTGAAACAGGGAGTGTCCTTTAATCAGTAAATTTCCCTTGGGTCAGCTGGCTAAGATGCTCAGAGGACTACTGTGCTCAAAGCTAGGTGGTTCTGCAGGCCACAGCTCTCCATAAGGTCAATTGATATTTTCATTTTGTGTTTTTTTTAACAACAGGGTCTTCAGTCAGATCAAGTCTCTGGACACTTCAGGATTATATACCTGTTTAAGATTCTTTTCACACTCCTTCCTATTAGTAGAGATTAACCAACACCCCAGCTCTGTCGTTGTGCCTATCCAATAATTACTTGTTTTGCAATTATCCTTAAGCATTAGTTACATTTTGAACTCCTAGGAATAAGCTCCTTAGAAATTCTTTTTAATGGGTAAGTCAAGGAAGCCTTTACAGAAGGAATTAAATTTGAACTGATCTTCTGGTTAATTAGGAGTCCCACAGTGGAGGATATTCTGGAATGCTGCCATTATTATTATTTTCTTTGTTATTATTACGTTTCTGTCATATCTTTTGATTTTAAGCAGTTGAGTCCAATAGAACTTTCTGCAGTGATGGAAATGTTCTATATCTGTGCTAATACAGTAACCACTTAGCCACATGTGGCCACTGAACACTTAAAATGTGACTGCTGTGACTAAGGAACTAAACTTTTAATTTCACTTAATTTTAAATAGTCACCTAATTGGACAGCCCAGGTCTAAGATAGTGAACGATATCCGGAGACATTTTTGGTTGTCACAATTGTTGGTGGGGAGGGGCTATGCTACTAGCATCCAGTGGGTGGAGATCAGGGATGCCACTAAACATCCTATAATGCATAGGACAGCCCCTTACAAAAAAGAGTGATCTGGCTCAAAATGTCCATAGTGCTGAGGTTGGGCAACCTTGTCTAGAGTCTAAGATTTTTTTAGAGGGGGATGGTGCCTAATGCTGTTCCATTTATGTGTTATTTGCATAATGGCCTCTAAACTGCAGGAAAAGAACTGGAGCAAAGAAGTCAGCACCAAAAGCATTGGAAGTGGATCATTTTTAAACAAAAATAAATATAGACAATCGAGTACTTAGGAGACACGTGCAATGAAAGTAATAGTCTTCGTAAGCTCGCTAAAGCAGTAAACTATAGTAAGGAAAGGGGAGCGCCAAAGATGGACAGGCATACCCCCAAATACTGTGTGTGGACAGTGAGGCATACTCAGTGTACATAAAATTGTTTCATATTATTAAGACAAATATAAATATTAAGAATTTTCTAAATAAGAGCAGTCTACTTTTAAATCACTCTAGAGAACAAGAAATATAAAACATTACTTATTCCATTCCTGATTACCAAGAGAGAGATATTTGCTCTTTTCAACACTTGGTTAGCTGTTTTCCTCAATTTTATTGTTGAGAGTGGCAAGCCTCAGAGAGCCAAAGTGACCAGCCTGAGTTATGACAGCTGGTCAGCAGCTTTTGGTTTCAAACCCAGTTCTAACTCCAAAGTAAGTGAAATACGTCCCTAACTAGTATACAATCTACCTTCTTAGGTTTTTAGATGAAGAAAGCATTACAGTGACTTTTAAGAGAATTGCTAAGTAACATATTAGTTGGTGGCAAAGCAGGAATTAGAATCCAGATTGAGCTGAATGGCTTCTAACCCCATCACAACCTACTTTTTGTCATTAAAAGACAAGACTCTTTTCATTTTGTTTTTCCAAATCAAACTATCTATTATGTGGTGAATCATGGTGGGAAAATTGTGGTTTGTACTTATTTTTTTTATGAGACTATATTTTTAGAGCAGTTTAGGTTTACAAAAAAATTGAGGAGAAGGTACAGAGATTTCCCATATACTTCTTACCTCCATACATGTGTATCCTCTTCCATAATAAACATCCCCCACCAGAATGCTACGTTTCTTACCAAGGATGAACCTATATTGACACGTCATAATCATCCAAAGTCTCTAGATAACATTAGGTTGCACTCTTGGTGTTGTACATTCTATGAGTTTAGACAAATATGTAATGATGTATATCCATCATTATAATAGCATATAGAGTGTTTTACTGCCCTAAAAATTCTCTGTACTCCACCTATTCATCTCTCCTCCTCTCCACTCCACAGAACCACTGATATTTTTACTGTCTCCATAGTTGTGCCTTTTCCACAATGTCGTATAGTTGGAATCATACATTAGTAGCCTTTGCAGGTTGGCTTCTATCACTTAGCTTAAGGTTCATCCATGTCTTTTCTTGGGTTGACAGCTCCTTTCTTTTTAGCGCTTAACAATATTCCATTGTCTGGATGTACCACAGTTTATTTATCCACTCATCTACTGAAGGCCATCTTAGTTGCTTCCAAGTTTTGCCAATTATGAATAAATTTGCTGTAAACATTCTTGTGCAATTTTGTGTGGACATAACTTTTCAGTTCCTTTGGGTAAGTACCAAGGAGCATGACTGTACTTATTTTTAAGATTTATCCTTTTATGTAAACGTATTCCTTGTAGAAGGCATCAAAATTAGAACTATATACTAAAAAGACAGAATTCATTAAGCTGATAGTAGAACCATAGAGCATAAAAGTAGTATGTGTTCTGGAAGTCATTATCTTGCTTGTTGATATACAATGCTCTTCTAAACAGAAGTGTCTTTGAGCCTTTTTTCACGTACACTAATTGTACATAATAAGAGTTTTATGAATATGATCACATCCTTTTAAAATCCTTTATTAGAAGTTGTAACAATTTCATGTGTTTTGTGTTATAATGAGCCTTTGTCTGAGTTAATAATTACATTTTTTTTTTTGGTGGTGGGGGTGGGGGTGGAGGCAGAGAAGACCAGCTATAGTATAAAATCCTGGAATTTATTTCTGTCTGTTCTTCTTTCCTTCTGTCCATCCTCCTTCCTTCTCTCTCTTCCTTCCTTCTTTCTTTTCACTAATATTTATTAATTAGCTACAAGATTTCAGATGCTGAGCTAAGCCCTGGGGATACAAGCAGAAAAGGTAGGGACCTTAATCAATTTGATACTAAAGAAACTACTTTCACCAGGTCCCCTCATGCCTCAAATCCCTTCCCTGAAGAATCAATCCCTCAAATGTCTGCGTTCCCACAGCTAGTTGTTCATTCATATCAAAGCAGTTAATATATATGTTAGGCTTCTGTTGCAAAAAGATGCAAAAATACGGTACCCTAAACAAGACACCAAATAGCTTCTTTCTCTCAGGTAACAGTACAGAGGTGAATGAGTGGTTGAGGTCTGGTGGCCAACTCTGCCATCCTTATCCTGTGGCTTATACTTTTTGGGCCAAGGTGGCTGCTCCACTTTTTACCATCTCTCAGCCATTTGAGAGAGGTACAGTGGCCAGGGGAACAAAGACTTGATAGTCTTAAGGGCATACATCACTGCTGTTGACATTCCGTTGTTCAGAACCTAATCATGGGATTACACTAATGGCAAAGGAGGATGGGAAATGAAGTCTTTGACTGATTGGCCATGTGTCCAGGTAGTACTCCCAAAAGAAGGAGGAAGTAGAGAATGGATCTCATGGGTTAGCTACCAACCTGCACATACCTGTTTTGGCAAATAATTTTTTGGTGCTTATACCTGAATATCTCCCTGCCTTGACTGTAAGCATCACGAGGACAGGGAATGTTTGTCTATTTTTATGTAGCCAATGAATAACACCATGCTTGACTATATTAGGCCATCAGTGATATTAGAATGAATTAAAAAAAAAAGTTCAAGAACCTAAATGTAATATTTTTAGTTGGTCTATCAAACATAAAGCACTATTTTAGAAACTTCATCTCACTGTGGGTTTAGGTGGATTTAGAGCTTGCTTACTTATAATTTTCTTTCCCGTAAGCTTCCAAGTCCATTTACTTCCAGAAAATAAATTGGAACAATGTTTTAAAAGGCATCCAGTAATGTGAAAACAGCCATGAATATTAGAAAAATTGAGTGAACAGCATGAAACCATAAACTGAAAACCACATGAATATAATGATCATATATATAGAGGGGTGTGTGTATGTGTGTGTGTGTGTATGAGTTAGGACTTTTTTTTAGATATAAGTGACAGAAATCCAACCCAAATTAGCTTAAGCAAGAGGGGAAGATGTCCTTCGGATAAGGAATATCTTAAGACACCTACTGAGAAGTCTTGGGGAAAGCTGGAAACAAGGACTGAAATGCCGTGAGTCTCTCTCTGTGTCTCAGCTCTGTCCCTTTCTGATATATGCCAAACATTTTTCATGCTGAAAGTATGTTTTGTTTTTCTGTCCATAAAGCGCTAGATGGATACCAACAAAATCTGAGTTTGAACCGTAGAGAGCCAGAATTAATTCACTACGTTGTATGAGTTAGGGTAGAATCTGAGCTGCTGAAATAAGGAGCATCTTGGCTAAGGTGCCAGCCCCTTGTGGTAAATTGCCTTCAAAGATGGCTACCACAAGTCCTCTGAGGCTCCTTTGCAGTGTGGCCCCACTGTTTTTCCACCACTTGAGTCTGGGCTTACTTTATGACTTGCTTTGACTAACAGATTGTTTCAGAAGTGACAGTGAGTGAATTTTGCACTCAGGTCTCAAGAGGCTTTGTAGCTTTTGATTCTACTCTGTTGAAATACTGACCTGAGAGAACCAAGGCATGGAGACCCCAAGGTGAAAGACTAAATAGAAAGAGAAGTGTATCCATCCCAGTTGGTCCTAACCTCTAGCCAACAGCCAGTGTCAATTGCTAAATGTGAGTGAGGCCATTTTCAGCTTTCTAACCCAGGTGACCCTCTAGTTGAATGTGCCTGTCTGAGTAAGTTCAGAGGACCCCCCTGAGTCATGGGAAATAATAAATGGTTGTTGTTTTAAGCCACTGGGTTTTGGACTGTGTTTTGTGTTTTTGTTTGTTTGTCGTTTTTAATGCAGCAATAGGTAAGGGTGACACTCTTCTTTTCTTTTAGTCATTGTGTTCCAAGGATGGAGTCACAGAGAAATGTGGCAGCTCCCTGGGTAATCACGTGTGAATAGTGTTCATTGAAGGGACCATTTGTAGGAGAGCTTTGGGAAATGGCTTGAAGAAGGCCTGGTTATGAACAAACAGGACCATTAGATTATTTTTTTGAAATGCATCCAACAAAACAACACACAATTTGTGTGAAGTCTCTGGCCCAATATCAGGTATTCTGAGTCTTATTCTCTTTCACTTTCACTCTTCTTACTGGCAAAGGGATAGATTCCTAAGCTTTAGTGGCATTTCCTCTTACCTTGAACACTTGTAACATTAAAATAGGAATTATTCCTATAATTCAGTTTGGATCAGTATCATTAGGGATGATGTCTATCACTAATGAATATTTTAAAGTCATCCATTTGTGATTAGAATATCTATCGATCAATCTATCTATCTATCTAGATATAAAGATATATATATGATATAAAGATATATATCTATATATATCTGTATATAGATATATATTTAATACAACTAAGTTCATTTAGTTGGATCATTGCTTGGGAAAAGGACCATGCTCATAAGAAAGACTTAACTATGGCAGCAGCTGCTGACAGATGGACAATGTTGGGTTTCCATCATTTTGTATGGTTGACAAGGCATGAATGACAGTTTAGAAAGCAGTTCTGATGGAAGCAACTAAAGCCCTGGATCTGTTTGTGTTCTGTTTTAAAAATTCTGCATTTTTATGGTATTGTGGTTATAGAGGATGCAAACCGTTATGTCTATTTAAATTTTTTATTTGCTCTTTATTTTTTTTTCCTTTATCTATGCTGCCATACTATGATGATATCTTTAAAATATTTTGGCATACATTAGTATTAGCAGTTCTCAAGGTGCAACTGAGACTGGATAAATACAAAGGATCAAAGAGTATTCGAATTTAAGGAGAACAATAAGTTCTAGCATTTTTTAAAAATGAAAACTGAGGCCCATTAAGATACAATAGTGAGGTAGAAGGCATGTGGAATATAGAAATTTAAGGACATTTTTCGTGCTTTGAAAACAAACAGAAATGCCATTTCTGTTGTTATTTTCTTTATCTTTACCCTTGAGTTTCTTGCTTGGTGTTATATACAGCATGGTTTCCATCACCGCCACCTCCACAACCAGCCAAATGCCACTCTAGAATGGCAATGAGACCTTTATTTCTTGTTGCACTTTCTCAATTTGCTAGATAAGTCCCATAAACTCTCCTCCTAACTGTAAAGCTTAGGAAGTACTTGAACTCTTAACTCAAAATTCTCTCAAGCATTGGTAAGGGTCTGAGTAAGAAAAAAGTCATCAAAATGTATACCTTGAGAGTTGCTCATTAATTATAAATAGGCAAGTGTCATATGATTGTGTTCCTGTCCTATGAGCTACAGATTTGGAAAATTAAAGTTCAAAATGTTTGCTTGAGCAGAAAGAGAAGTGTACAGGCATAGACTGATGAAGACCGGTAAACTTTCATGTAACTAGAATTTTAAAATGTGGAATCCTCAAGCAATTAAAATTTGTTTGGTCACCTGCCACCACTGGATTACTTTTGCCTTCTCCACTCATCATGACACTGACTTCATAGGACAGTCCTTGCTATTCACTAGGTTCCTTAAGGGTAAGGACAAGTTTTTTGTTTTATTTCGCTTTGTTTCTATATGTCTGAATTGAGTGCCTAACAAATTCTGCCAACTTGTTAGGCTTTTGGTAATTTTTAAAAGATAAAGAATAACTGGCCAGGATATAAAAGTAGAAAAGTACTATGTGATTCTTCTTGGCATGATGATGTCTGGGCACCACCGAAGCAATTACCATGGTAACAGTTCTCTTCATGATAATCAAGGGCTTCCCAAACTTATATTCTTTTAAAAGCTACAGTGAAGTACTAAGACATGTCAAGTACATAATAGGGGAGAAAAAACACTATATAACTGAAAAGCAATCACTCAGACAATTGAGAGATTGCAGAAGCCATCATCAGCTCAATTGGGATAGACTCATTGCCAAATATATCTGCACATCCACGAATTCAAATCCACATATCATAAAATAATCCTAAAATTCCAACTGAATATCTCATCTTTCATCAGTTTATTGCTCATATTTCAAAAACAATGAACCAATGACATCATATTTTTGTAATGATATCATATAGTTTTTAATTGAGGACAGATGGCTATTCTTATATTCCACAGATAGCATGTTTCCTGATTAGTAGCCTAGGAGATAAGAGAATTAGTTTAATCTCTAATTCTTTGGGTTATGTGAGTCAAAGCCACATGGAATTTGTTAAAGAGCCCAGTCACATTGGTACAATTTCTAATTATTTCTTTATGAAGGGCTAAGAGTGCATTCTGTGAATAGCCCTTTACAGATTCTGAAAACGCTCTCTTGGAATTAGCTCACAACTTGATTGATGTAGGTTGGCCTACATATATGGAACCTGCTTGGGCACCAGCTGGGGTAGAATATGTCAGTTCAGCCAGTGGCCCAGCTCTGCAACCAGAGCTTTGTTGCAGAGACTCAAGCCATACAGAAATCAGCTGAAGAGGAGGAAATTTGCCTTAATTCTAGAGTGGAGTTCTTGGGAATCTAAGAACAAGAACTACTTACTGTACAGCTGGGCCTCATGGGGCCCCTACCTAGAAAATGGTCTAAAATAAAAGTAATCTGTTGACAACTGAATGATTTCACTCCTAGAAGAATAGCCAGTATTTACTGAGTTCTTATTCTACACCAGCTACTTTTGAAGTGTGGGTATACGTATATTCGTGCACACACACATACACAAACGTATGTATGCATATATGTTCATTTGTATTCCCTACCACATTATGAGTAAGGCACTATCATTGGGCCGGATTAGTAAATGAGAAAATTGGTACTTAGAGGAGCAGAGTGACTTATCAAGGTCACAGTTTAATAATTACTAGAACAAGGATGCAGAGGCAGGCAGTGTGCTTCCAGGGCCCACTCACTCAGCCACTGCACTATGCTGTGTGCAGCTGAGAGGCTGCCTCATTTTCTGTGAAGAACAATTAACGGGTGATCGTAAGATGTGGAATTAAGAGTCACCTTCCCCGAAAGAAGTGTGTGTGACAGGGGGACATAGGGAAAGGTTGGTAGAAGGGTATAAACTTTCAGCTATGAGATGGATAAGGTCTGAGGATCTAAAACATAGATGTAAAACATAGAACTATGGTTGATAACACTATATTATATAATTGAAATTCACTAGATATTCTCACACACAAAAAAAGATAAGTATGTAAAGTGATGAATGTTTTAACTAGGTGGTGGGAATCCTTTCACGATGTATACATATATCAAATTACCATGATGTGCACTTGAAATAGCTTAAAATTTTATTTGTCAATTATACTCAATAAAGCTGAAAAAAAAAGAAGTGTAGGAATCAGAACTGATTTTATTTAGTGAATCTTCTGATGCCAAACTGGTTTCTACCATAAGAGGGAACAATAAAATTTACATCTTCATTTATAACCCGTAATAGTTCTCCAAATGAATTAGTGTCAAGATAACAAAGGCAGAGTGGATAGATATTTGCAAAGAGAAAATATCCTGGTAGTTAAAGTCCACCCATCATAGATTAATTTGTTTCTGTGCTTGTTTTGCCAGAGTCAAGAATAAAAGGAGGTGATTTTTTTAAAATGCAGGTAAAGCAAATGATATGTGATCAGCAGATCTTCCTGAATTAAAGTATTATGTCTCATTGTTCACATTACGGCCTTATTCATCCGTTTTGTATTCATTATATCATTAGGTGCTTTTTCTGCATGCTTCTAGTTTTTCTCATTTAATCTTTAAGTATGGTAATTACATTCCTAAATGTCCTGATGTTGAATCATTTTTGAATTCCTGGGGGAGAAAACCTACCTGGTTTTGATGAATAAATAGATTTAATACTTTGAGATATTTTACTTGTTAATATTTTATTTAAGATGTTTGTATCCATACTCATATGTGAGATTAGAATAACTTCATTTTCTTGCACTTCTCTTTCTTTTTCTCTCTCTTTTATTGTGACATGTATCTCTCAGACTAGGTCTAGGCAAACTTGGTTTTCTATAAAGAGCCAGAAATAATTTAAAGTTTGTGAGCAGCCAAAAGGGAAAATCAAGATTATTACGTAGCTACTTACACCACAACCATTTAAAAACATTAAAACCATCCTTACCTTGCGGGCATTATAAAAACAAGTGGCAGGCAGGATTTGGCCCATGGGGCGTAGTTTGCCAACTCCTGTTTTAGGGGGTTGGCCCTAAGACATGGGGCCATTCCTTTGGTTAGAAAAATCAATTACTTCCAGCCCAGGGCAGGCAGATGTGCCAAGCTAGGCATTTAGATTGGCAAGTGATCCAATTTGTGTGTATGTTTCTGTGTGCTGAGTGTTTTGAAATGGGTCTAGTGGTTGCCATTGAATGATCCTTGCCCGTGTAAAGACCCCCACAGACCAAGGGGAAAAGCATTCCCTTTAAGCAGAAGATAACCTCACTTTACTCACTTACCATGTTTTGAAAAGTAAGAAAAGGTGATAGTTATATCTGAAAATGTCTTTATCCATTTGTTTGACAAGTAATTTGAAAGATATTTTCAATGGGAAAAATAATCTTGAGGTTGGAACTTTTAGGAAGAAAACTTCTCAAATGATTTTGACACCCATGCAGTAGACTGAAGCTTGCTGGAGTATTCAAGGGTGACTGGCCATGGGAGTTCTTGCATGGGCTCATCTCCCTTAGAACTTTCTGCCTGTCAGGGAGGAGGGGTGGGCAGGACTGAACAAAGACACCTGGTACACAGGTCTCCAGTGAGAAAGTGTGGATGGACGAAGACAAATCTCCTATCTGTCTAGAGTATAAAAGGAGCAGATGGACAAATGGACATGTTTCCTTTTTTTATTCCTCCCTTTCTTACCCTCATTTTCTTCTTCCCTCCCTGTTATTTGCCTACTGTGAAGCAAGTTGAAAAGACCAAAATTTAGATGGAGTTGTTTTGTGGTAGACAATCTTAATATGCTGGACTTCTCTGAAGTCTTAATGCTAACCATGATCACGGTGAAGGTATTTGTCAAGGGTAGGAAATTACTAGATGACAGTCACTCAGAGAGGAGCAGTTGAATGATGAACTTCAAAGTTCACATTTATTTGATGATCAGTTTGACTCCTAGACATCTGATAAAATTGGGAGATTTCAAAAATCTGAGAGATCTTTTGGCTCAGACATTTTTGTTTCTTTTTTGTTGAGTTCATAATAGTTTGCGTCATTGTGAAATTTCAGTTGCACAATATTTCTTGTCCATCACCATATAAGTGCTCCCCTTTCAGCCCCTGTCCCTACCCCCCACCTCCCTTCCCCTGGTAACCACAGACGTCATTTTCTTTGTCCATATCTTTGTTTATGGTCCACATATGAGTGAAACCATATGGTGTTTGTCTCTCTCAGTCAGGCTTATTTCACTTAGCGTAATACCCTCCAGGTCCATCCCTGTTGTTGCAAATGGGACAATTTTGTCTTTTTTTGTGGCTCAGTAGTATTCCATTGTGTATATATATATATATATATATATATATATATATATATATATACCACATCTTCTGTATCCAATCATTGGTCGGTGGGCACTTGGATTACGTCCATGTCTTGGCTGTTGTGAATAGTGCTGCAGTGAACATAGGGGTACATATGTCACTTTGGATTCTTGATTTCAAGTTGTTTGGGTAGATACCCAGTAGTGGGATAGCTGGGTCTTATGGTATTTCTATCTTTAGTTTTAAGAGGAATCTCCTTACTGTTTTCCATAGTGGCTGCACCAGTTGGCATTCCCACCAGCAGTGATGAGGGTTCCCTTTTCTCCACACCCTTTCCAACATTTGGTATTTTTAGTCTTGGTAATTATAGCCATTTTGACAGGTGTAAGGTGGTATCTTAGTGTAGTTTTGATTTGCATTTCCCTGATGATTAGTGACGTTGAACATCTTTTCATGTGCTCATTGGCCATCTATATATCTTTTTTGGAAAAATGTCTACTCATATCCTCTGCCCACTTTTTGATTGGGCTGTTTGTCTTTTTCTTGTTCTGTTGTGTGAGTTCCTTATACATTATGGAGATTAACCTCATGTCAGATATATGATTTGCAAATATTTTCTCGCAATTATTGGGTTGTCTTTTTGTTTTGAAATCAGTTTCTTTTGCCTTGCAGAAGCTCTTTATTCTAGTGAAATCCCACTTGTTCATTTTTTCTTTTGTTTCCCTTGTCTGAGATGACATGGTATTTGAAAAGATCCTTTTAAGTTCAGTGTCAAAGAGTGCACTACCTATATTATCTTCCAGGAGTTTTATGGTTTCAGGACTTATCTTCAAGTCTTTGATCCATTTTGAGTTTATTTTTGTGTATGGCATGAGATAATGGTCTACTTTTATTCTTTTGCAAGTGGTTGTCCAGATTTCCCAATACCATTTATTGAAGAGATTATCTTTTCTCCATTGTATGTTCTTGGCACCTTTGTCATAGATTAGCTGTCCATAGATGTGCAGTTTTATGTCTTGGCTTTTAGTTCTGTTCCATTGATCTGTGTGCCTGTTTTTGTACCAGTACTGTGCTGTTTTGATTACTATGGCTTTGTAGTACATTTTGAAGTCAGGGATTGTGATGGTTCCAGCTTTGTTCTTTATTCTCAAGATTGCTGTTACAATTCACGGCCATTGGTTGCCCCATATGAATTTTGGGATTCTTTGTTCTATTTCCGTGAAGAATGTCATTGGCATTCTGATGGGGATTGCATTGAATCTGTAGATTGCTTTGGGTAGTATGGACATTTTAACTATGTTTATTCTTCTGATCCATGTGCATGGAATCTCTTTCCATTTCTTTATGTCATCATCTACTTCTTTCAATAATGTATTATGGTTTTCATTGTGTAAGTCCTTGGTTAATTTTATTCCTAGGTTAAATTTATTCCTAGATATTTTATTCTTTTTGATGCTGTTGTAAATGAAATTGTATTCTTGAGTCCTCTTTCTGTAAGTTCGTTATTAGAGTGTAGAAATGCAACTGATTTGTTTAAGTTGATTTTGTACCCTGCAACTTTACTGTAGTTGTTAATTATTTCTAATAGTTTTCCAGTGGATTCCTTGGGGTTTTCTATATATAAGATCATGTCATCTGCAAACAGCCAGAGTTTCACTTCTTCACTCCCTATTTGGATTCCTTTTATTTCTTTTTCTTGCCTAATTGCTGTGGCCAAAACCTCTAGTACTGTGTTGAATGAGAGTGGTGATAATGGGCATCCTTGTCTTGTACCTGTTCTCAGAGGGATGACATTCAGTTTTTCCCCATTGAGTGTGATCTTTGCTGTGGGTTTCTCATATATGTCCTTTATTAAGTTAGTGTAATTTCCTTCTATCCCCATTTTGTTAAGGCTTTTTATCATAAATGACTGTTGGATCTTGTCAAATGTAATTTCCTTCTATCCCCTTTTTATTAAGGGTTTTTTTTAATCATAAATGGCCATTGGATCTTGTCTCCTCATCTTTTGAAATGATTGTGTGGTTTTTATTCCTCATTTTGTTAATGTAGTGTATCACATTGGTTTATTTATGGATGTTAAACCATCCCTGTGTCCCTGGTATAAATCCCACTTGATCTTGATGTATGATGTTTTTGATGTATTGCTATAATCAGGTTGTCAATATTTTGTTGAGAATTTTTGGATCTGCATTCATCAACGATATTGGCCTGTAGTTTTTCCTTTTTTGTGTTGTCCTTGTCAGGCTTTGGTATCAGAGTGATATTGGTCTTGTAGAATGTATTAGGGAGCATTCCATCTTTCTTAAATTTTGGAATAGCTTGAGAAGGATAGGTATTAAATCCTTCTGAAAGCTTGGTAGACTTCTCCAGGCAAGCCATCTGGTCCTGGGCTTTTATTTTTGGGGATGCTTTTGATTACCATTTCAATCTGTTTACTTGTGATTAGTCTATTCAGATTATCTATTTCTTCTTGATTCAGCTTTGGGAGGTTGTAAGTCTCTAAGATTTTATCCATTTCTTCTAGATTGTCCATTTTGTTGGCATATAGCTTTCCATAGTATTCTCTTATGATTGTTTCCATTTCTGTGGTATCCATTGTTATTTCTCCTCTTTCATTTCTAATTTTATTTATCTGAGCTTTCTCTCTTTTCTTCTTTGTAAGTCTGGCTAAGGATTTGTCAGTTGTTTTTTTTGTGTCTTCTCAAAGAACCAGCTCTTTGTTTCTTTGATCCTTTCTACTGCCTTTTTTGTTTCACTTGCATTGATTTCTGCTCTTTTTGTTTTTTTACATTTTCTCTCCTGCTGACTTTGGCCTTTGCTTGTTCTTCTCTTTCTAATTCACTTAGGTATAATTTGAGATTGCGTATTTGGGATTTTTCTTGTTTGTTAAGGTGAGCTGGTATTGCTATGAATTTCCCTCTTAGTACTGCTTTTGCTGCATCCCATGAGTTGGTATGGTACATGTACCTTTTAATTTGTCTCCAGATATTTTCTGATTTCTCCTTTAATTTCTTCAATGATCCATTGGTTGTTCAATATTATGTCGTTTAGTCTCCACATCTTTGTCCCTTTTGCAGCTTTTTTCTTGTAATTAATTTGTAGCTTCATAGCATTGTGATTGAAAAGTTCCTTGTTATTATTTCAATCTTCTTAAATTCATTGTCTTGTCTTATTTCCCAACATGTTCTCAGCTTTTTTCTTGTAATTAATTTGTAGCTTCATAGCATTGTGATTGAAAAGTTGCTTATTATTATTTCAATCTTCTTAAATATATTGAGTCTTGCCTTATTTCCCAACATATGGTCTATCCTTGAGGATGTTCCATGCAAGCTTGAGAAGAATGTGTATTTTGCTGTTTTTGGATGAAGTGTCCTGTATATGTTCACTAGGTCCAACTGGTCTAGCTTTGCATTTAATTCCACTCTTTCCTTGTTAACTTTCTACAGGGATGATCTATCCATTGATGTGAGTGGAGTGTTGAGGTCCCCTATTATTATTGTGTTATTATTGTTAATATCTCCTTTTAAGTTTGTTCATAATTGCTTTATGTACTTTGGTGCTCCTGTGTTGGGTGCATAGATATGTATAAGTGTTATGTCTTCTTGCTGGAGTGTCCCTTTGATCATTGTATACTGCCCATCTTTGTCTCTCTTTACTTGTCTATCTTGAAGTCTATTTTGCCTGATACAAGTATTGCGACACCTGCTTTCTTTTGTTTGCCGTTAGCTTGAAGTATTGTCTTCCAGTCCTTCACTCTGAGCCTGTGTTTGTCATTGAAGCTGAGATGTGTTTCCTGGAGGCAGTATAATCTTGCAGCTTGTTCTTTAATCCATCTCACCACTCTGTGTATTTTTATTGGAGAATTCAATACATTTACATTTACAGTAATTATTGATACATGAAGGCTTAATGCTGCCATTTTATCACTCGTTTCCAGTTCTCTATTTCCTTTCTTTCTCATCCTGTGTGTTTTGGTCTACCAATTGCCTCATGTAGCTTTTTATGTTGGGTTTCTTTGTTTTCTCCTTATTTATTTTTTTTGTCTCTGTTCTGCTTTTTTGTTTAGTGGTTACCATGGGCTTTGTTTGCAAAATGTCGTAGATAGGATAGTCCATTTTCTGATGGCCTCTTATTTCCTTAGAGTAAACCAATTTAATCCCCTTCCTCTTCCCCTCCTATTTTGTTTTTGTGACATTTTATTCCATCTTGTGTTATGAGTTCCTGATTAAAATAACAAGATTATCTTTGTTTTTGGTGTTTTCCTTCCCTTTATCTTTAATGGTATACTTGAGTATTGGTTAACCTGTTCTGATGTATACCTACAATTTTCTGATTTTGTCTACCTATTTATCTCCTTACTCTTTGCTTTGTAACCCCTTTCTCCCCTTTCGTTTTCAGGTATGAGGGCCTTTTTGAGGAATTCTTGTAGGAGGAGTCTTATGGCTACAAACTCCCTTAGCTTTTGTTTATCTTGGAAAGTTTTTATTTCCCCATCATATCTCAAGGATATTTTTGCTGGCTAGAGTATTCTTGGCTGAAAGTTTTTGTCCTTCAAAGATTTGAACATGTCATTCCAGTATCTCCTAGCCTGTAAGGTTTCTGCAGAGAAATCCACTGAAAGCCTGATATGGGTTCCTTTGTAGGTTATTTTCTTCTGCCTTGCTGCCCTTAGTAATTTTTCTTTGTCATTTGCTTTAGCCAGTTTCATTACTATATACCTTGCATTAGGTCTTTTTACATTGACATGTTTAGGACTTCTGAGATCCTATTTCATGTGGAATTCCGTCTACATCCCCAGATTTGGGAAGTTCTCCACTATTATTTCTTTGAACAAGCTTTCTGCTCCATTCTCCTTCTGCTTTGCCTCTGGAATACCTATTATTCTTGTGTTGCATTTCCTAATTGAGTCAGATATTTCTCAGTTTCTTAATTTCTTTTTAGTCTTAGTTCTGTTTCCTCTTGTATCTGGAGCATTTCAATATGTTTATCCTCAATTATGCTGATTCTCTCCTATATGATATCTGCTCAAGCATTCAGGGAATCCATATTTTGTTTTATCTCATCCATTGTGTCTTTCATCTCCAATATTTCTTCTTGGTTCTTTTTTGTAATTTCAATCTCTTGTCAAGTAGCTCCTGAACTGGTTGAATTGTTTCTCAACATTCTCTTTTAACTCGTTGATTTTTTTGATGATACCTATTTTGAATTCTCTGTCATTTAGATTACATATTTCTGTGTCTTCAGGACTGATTTCTGAGTACTTGTCATTTTCCATCTGGTCTGGAGATTTAATATAATTTTTGATACTGCTAGAAGGTATGGCTCTGTTTTTCTGCATCCTGATATTATTGATCACTGTTACTACCTATCACCACTCATTGGGGCTCAAGAGCTGCATATTCTGAACCCTTTGCATTCCACTGGTATCCTAGGTGCTAGAGCCAGCACTGGACAGGTGGGGGGGGAGGGGCACTTTCTTCTGTGTCCTCTCATGGGCTGACTCACTCTGCCTTCACTATCTGCTCTCCTGGAATGTTGGCTTGATGAAGTCACCCACAAATAGTTTTCATCTTGGTAGGGGGCTTTCCACTAGGCTGCTAGGGACTTCAGTGATCTTTCATGTTCCCACTGACATGCATTCCCGCCCCCCTTACTTCCCTCTTGGAGGTCAAATGCAGTCCTAGATTGCAGTCTTTTGGGGAGGGAGTGAAGTTTTCTCTTACCTCACCTACCTCCTCCTCCAAGGGAGGCTCCAGCCTCTCCATCCTCTGATGTATGGCTGTGTGGGTCTCTCAGACATCTTTTGTGTTGTGTGGAAGTCCTCTCTTGGAATATGAATGTCTTTTTCATTGTATCATGGAGGGGAGAGATCACTGGTAGAACTCACTCTGCCATGATGCTTTCTCAGACATTTTTAGCTCCTATATAGGGAATATAAATCCCTCTGAGGTGATGATAAAAACTAAGGACTCTCTTCTCCACACAAACACACAAACTTACAGAATAATAATACCCATTCAAACACGTTACTACAATTTCAGGGTTTCATGGACTCCTGGTGAACTCTCATTCTTAGAACCCAAGTTAGAATGCCTGATCTAGTCTAGTCTCCTAAATGGCCTACAGGGATTATGACACAAGCCTAAGCAATCCCTTCTTTTACTTCAGACAGAAAAATAGTGCTGTCTATTATAAATTATTGTAAATTTTTGCATTTAGTATTAACTCAAGAAATGTCCTTTCTTTCACTTCATGAAATTCCTGCAACTTATACTTGCCCACAAGCAACTCAAAATTTTATTCATACATATAGCTATAATAAAGCATCCAACGTACAGTTTCCAGCATCTCGAGCAAGAGGATTTAAAACACTGACTTATAAATATGATTTTTAAAAAGAGAAAAATGATGGGGATGTCCTAGAAGCTTTAATATTGTCAGGGAGGAAGACAATTCCTCTCCTCTCTAAGTCCTTCTGACTGGTCTAAGAATTAAATTGACACGAGAAAGAATAACAGGAGAAAATCAAACAAAATTTAATATATGTATACATGGGAGAAACTCAGGAAGACTGAATAACTCACCAGAACGGTTGAATCCACCAGTTTAAATACCATTTTCAGCTAAGGACAAAGGAGGATGTTGGGGGTAGTCTTTGGGGACTTCAAAGAAGAGGAAGGTGATTTACATGGAAATGGAAAAGCAAATGTTTGGTAAATAAATGTTTGCTGGGCCATCTATAGACAATATGACCTTTGATAAAAATGGGCTTAGCAAGGATCCTCCCAGTGTGTTATATGCAGAGTTATTTATGGTGGTGGCCTGTCCTGGGGACAAGGCTTCTATCTTAAATTTTTTAGGCCTTTAGGGGGAAGGTCAAAGTTTCTTTCAGTCTTTTGTCTTTACAATTAATCAAGCCAAAGAGACACATTTTGGGACGCCAATTCTGATCCCCCACAGTATACATCACATTTGCCAAAAGCAGTAAAAGACATGCTAATTAATGGTTTTTTAAATACAATATAATTGATTTTTATATTTCAACTTTTGGAAGATCAAAAAGTGTCTGATAGCTGCTTTGTGTAAAAGCATCTGAATTGTAGGTAAACAAGGAAAGAATAAAAGAAGGCAGCTTTCCAAAGAATCCAAATTTAAGGAAACTTGGACAAATATATGCATAACTGATCCTAATTTTTAAAAATGTGTGTGTTTGTATGCGTCTGTGTGCACTTGCACACATAATCAATAACAGTTCTGAAATGGCTACATTTCAAGGCAAAAGGGACACTATTTAGTTTGAAATCATGCATTCCCAGACTTACGATATCCAGCAGAGCCAGAAGACCCAATTTAAACAATTTAAACTGTACAATAAGAACTGTAGAATACTTCTTTTTCTTTACTGTTTACTCTGTAATATTTTAAAGAGAATATAAAAACCGTCTGAGCTATGTCACCAAATTCTTTTCCTTTTATAGCTCCTCTATTTAATTTAAAAGGAAAAGACTTTTTGGGGGGATTTCTCATTTTTATGTGGATTTATAGTACTTGAGGTGAAATAAATTATTTTCTAGTTTAGTGGCATTGTAGCTGTGGGCCCTCCAGGACCAGGTCAACTGACCCCATCTTTTCAACAGAGTAATTAAGAGTTGTCTTTCAGGAACTGAGACCCCTTGTCCAGGTCAGGCTGGTTGAGACCACCAACCATCAATCGAGCCTGTACAAATACTTGATAAATGATCTTTTTGACGTCAAGGAGCTAAAAACTCTAGTCTCAGATCATGATAACACTGTCATTTTGTGAACATCAGTCCTATGAAGAGGTGTGAAGCTTGACTACACTTGTGCAGATCATCAATTACCTCACTTCTCCTTACCTCCAATCATCTATCTCCACACTTTAGACCACCCTGCCCTTCATCCCATAAATTGTGCCCTAATGCTTATATTGGGTAGACAGATCTGTGGGCATATGCCGCCTGTCTCCTTGTAGATCAGTCTCACAAAATAAAGCTACATTTCTTTTCCAAAAGCAGATGCCATAATAATTGACTTTTTTAATGCTAATCAGGCAAAAGAACCCCAATTTTGTGCAGTAACAGTATCAAGTTAGTATTTAGCATTAGTTGCTTGCCAAATTTCTAAATTTTATTAGGATATTTTTAACGTAATTCTCTAGACTTAATTTATATGTAAAATGAAAATTAACAAGCAACCTTTCGAAGAGGTTAGCTAACAGCCACTGTTATCTGCCTTCCTTTAAATATGCACTCAGCTCCAAGATTTTCTTTTTTCGTTTGATTTTGCAGAAGAGAAAATTTCTTCTCTTCCTCCACAAATGCTCTGTGGTGATACTGGCTGTCTTCCTTTGCAGGCAGGATGCCTAAGTACTTAATTGTTCAATCTCTACATAAGAATCACTTTGCCCAACAATGAAATGTAACTGCCTCTAGGGTAAAATGCAGCAGCTGTTGAGTGGCAGAAGCTCAACTAGGCACCAGTTTGGGATCTGGCAGGAAAAAGAATGCAAATCCATGTGCAAGGAAGGGAAGGAATTGGTGGTCTACAGGCAGTGGGTTTTAGTTTTTGCAACCCTGGCTTTGTCCTCACTGCCATTCTTACACAGTGCACTTCACCTCCTTCATAACTCGGGCTTGTTTCTTCCTCCCCTGATCTTCACGTGGTGAGTCTTTTTTCTCTTCTGCCAATTTCCCTCCCTCTTTTCCAGTTAATTCTCCTAATTGTCTGCTATTGTGCTCAGTAATTTTCGATTTCAAGTCAGCTGTCAACCAGAGTTTTCTCTTGAATCTTTAGAATTAATCTTGACATTTTAGGTCCCTCTGTGCATCCTGATGGCTGTTCTTTACTAGCTGTGGGGAGAGAGAGGAGCTGGGGGAAACTGCTGGGCTGCCGGGGGCTCGAAACTCTGTGCCAACCAGAGACCAGGGACAGAATCTGAGGCTCACAGAGCTTTCTAGTTAATTAGACTTAGTCATACAACCTTTGTGACTCAGCCAATTGCAGGAAATAATTAGCCACGCATTCCTAGACTGGAGGCCTTTTGCTGGTATGTCCAGTTAACACAAATTAAATCTCTACTAGGGGTACCTTTGCAAGGCCTGTCCTAAATTCACCTTGTCCAGAAACCCCTCTTAAGCTTCCCCAATGTACATTTTTTTCTCTCTTCTCAACACTGCTGTGGAGTTTATTCTTTATACTTGGCAATTCATCACACACAATCTTGTAATCTGTGGCAGTCCTTCTACTAAACCCTGCAGGAGAGTCCTGAGTGTGAAGAGTGCCCTACCCGCTTATCTCCTAAGTTTTGATTATGTCTTGTGTTTTTTAAATTTAATGATTATTGTCCCTACATGCTTGTCTCCATGACTTCATTCCCTTCACTCCCACTGCACTCTCCCTCCATTTCTTCTGCAGCCAACCAGGGAAACACTTTTTTTTTTCAAATGTGGAGTGAATTAAGCACTAAGCAAGAACAATAAGTACAAGGACTGTTTCCAAAATTTGAGATGTTCACAGAGTGATCTAAAAAAACACTTTAACTTTCCAGTCATCTTACCCAAGTCCTTGCAAGTCCCTGTACACAGAGATAGACAGCAGCCTGGAACTCAGGCACCCCTTACAGATAATGAACTGTCCTGTGGTCAACACAGGAGAGTGTGATTTCTACCCTCACCCTTCTAGGGTTTACCATGTTACTTAGGATTTTATGATTTCAGTCCCAAGAGAGAGATCACATATATCTCCTTGCCCCCACCTATCACACCACACAGATCGAGAAGCTTATCTCGATGCATTTAATGGAATTTGTTCATCCTCCCATCTAGAGTCTAAGGATGGTTTCTTAACTTTCACAGATCTATCACAGTGAAATTCGTACAGTAGTCACTAAATACTCTTGAATTGTACAGTCGTGTACCACATAATGACGTTTCGGTCAACGACAGACCATATATACAACGGTGGTCCCCTGAGATTATAATGGAGCTGCTGGAAAATTCTTATCACGTAGTGATGTCGTAGCCATCATAACATCATAGCTCAATGCATTACTCACATGTTTGTGGTGATGCTGGTGTAAACAAACCTACTGTGCTGCCAGGCATGTTAAAGTATAGCACATACAATTATATACAATACATAATACTTGATAATGATAATAAATGACTGTGTTACTGGTTTATGTATTTACTATACCATACTTTTTTTGTTATTTTAGAGTATACTCTTTCTACTTATAAAAAAATGTTTACTGTAAAACAGTATGCTGTGTTAATCCAGCAACATACACCGAGTGTTTCCAGCATCTCTTGATTGCATGATTTTCTCTTGTGCTTGATTTCATCTCATGTTGTTTTGTTCACCATGGCCCCAAAGCATGCAAAATCCACTGCTAATGTTACCAGTAAGAGGCCATGTCAAATGGTTGACCTGGAAGTGAAACTGAAGTGATTAAGAACTACGGAGGTGGAAAATCAGTGATGCTTATTGCTCACCAGTCAGGCATGTCCCATTCCACCATAGCTACAATCCTGAAGAACAAGAACAAAGTGACGGAAGCTGGGCAAGGATCTGCTATGCTGAAGGCAATGAGATTAGCAAAAATTCGAGAAGGGCCTATATCAGACATGGAAAAACTTGTAATGACCTGGATTGAAGACCAGACACAGAAGTATTTCCCTCAGTACCATGACAATCACTGCTAAAGAGAAAAGTTTGTTTGTGATGTTGAAAGAAAAAGCTGAACTCAACTATGATGTTGAATTTACTGCTAGTTTTGGGTGGTTTAAATGATTCAAGAATTGTTATGCTTTACATTATGTGAAAATGAGTAGTAAGTCTGCGAACGCTGATGTGAAGTAAGCTGAAGAATTTTTGGAAACTCTAGATAAACTGATTTGGAGGAAAATTACTTGCCAGAGCAATTATTCAATATGGATGAAGCCTCCCTATTCTGGAAACAGATGCCTGAAAGGACTTTCATCCATAAGGAGGCCAAGTCAATGCCAGGTTTCAAGGTTTTTAAGGACAGGGTAACAGTCTTGCTTGGGGTCAATGTTGCAGGCTACAAATTAAGACCCTTTGTAATCTGTCACAGTGAAAACCCCAGGGCCTTCTAATCCATCAATAGGTACATACTGCCAGTGTACTACAGGAGCATTAAGAAGTTATTGATAACCCAGCTTCTCTTCCAAGATGCCCTCCTGAATTGCTATGCCAGGAAAATGGAGAAGTACTTTTTGGAGAATAACATTCCTTTCAAGATTTTGCTTATTGTTGATAATGCTCCTGGACATCCTCCTTTTATTGGTGATCTTCATCCAAATAGCAAAGTGGTGTTTTTCCCTCCAACGCTACCTATTTGATCCAACCAATGGATCTAGTTATAACAGCTTTTAAGGCCTACTACCTGGGAAGGACCTTTGCCCAGGCTGTTGTTGCAAATGAGGAACACACTGAGAAGACAATGATGCAATTCTGGAAGGATTATAACATCTATGATTGCTTCAAGAATCTTGCTTGATGATGTCACCAGGAGTGTATGAATGGTATCTGGAAGAAGGAACTCAAGAGATTTGTTGATGACTTCAAAGGATTTGCCAAGGATGCAAGGTTGCAAAAATCAACAATGCTGTGACTGAGATGGAAAACAACTTTAACCTGGGTGTAGATGAGGATGGCATTGAGAAGCTTCTAGAGGTGGTTCAGAGGAAATGACTAATGAGGAGTTGTTGGAACTGGAACAGGAATGCATAGCAGAAGAAGAAGCAAGAGAAAAGGAAACTAGGAGAAGAAAAAGAAGAAGAATCTCCAAGAAAATGCACAGTTTAGGATTTAGCATTAGCTTTTGCAGACCTCAAAAAGCTCCTTAAAAAATTTGAAAACATAGACCCCAACACCAAAAGGTTTTCATTAATAGAGAGGAATGTTCATGGCACATTATCTGCTTGCAGGGAAATCCATCATGAAAAAGACAGACAAACCAAGCAAACCACCATGGACATATTTATGAAAAGAATGACACCTCCTCAAGAAGAGCCTTACGCAGGTCCTTCAGGAGGTATTCCAGAAGAAGGCATTGGTATCATAGGAGATGACAGCTCCATGTGTGTTATTGCCCCTGAAGACCTTCCAGTGGGTCAAGACGTGGAGGTGGCAGACAGTGATATTGATGATGCTGACCCTGTGTAGGCCTAGGCTAATATGTGTTTTTATCTTCATTTTTAACAAAAAAGTTTAAAAAGTGAATAAAAAGAAAAGTAAAGTAAAAACAGGAAAAAGCTTGTAGGATAAGAATATAAAGAAAGAAAATATTTTTGTACAACTCTACAATGTATTTCTGTTTTAAGCTAAGTTTTATTACAAAAGAGTCAGAAAGTTTTAAGAAATTAAAAAGTTTATAAGGTAGATAAGGTTAATTTCTTATTGAAGACATAAATATATATTTTTTATAAATTTAGTGTAGCCTAAGTGTACAGTGTTTATAGAGTCTACAATAGTGTACAGTAATGTCCTAGGCCTTCGCTTTCTCTCACTGCTCACTCACTGACTCACCCAGAGCAACTTCCAGTCCTGCCAGCTCTATTCATGGTAAGTGCCCTATACAGGTGTACCATTTTTTATCTTTTATACCATACTTTTACTGTACCATTTCTATGTTTAGATACACAATACTTACCATTGTGTTACAGTTGTCTACAGTGTTCAGTACAGTAACATGCTATACAGATTTGTAGCCTAGGAGCAAGAGGCTATACCGTATAGCCTATGTGTGTGGTAGGCTATACCATCTGGGTTTATGTCAGTACACTCTTTGATGTTCTCACAACAAGGAAATCACCTAAAGATGCATTTCTCAGAACATATCCCCATAGCAACACATGCCTGTACATGAAATTATACATTCAAAATTTGTTGAGCCTTATTTTGTGCATTTAATGGCAGCTATTGTAAAAAAAAAAGTATATATTTTAAAGTTCTAATGATGTTAAGCAACTGTGTTTTAGCTTTATGATTAAATTAAAGTAGAGATTCCATTTTTATTCTGCATATTGAAATAAGTGAATGGAATAGATCAGGGATTATGTGGACAGGAATGTCACTGAGCAAACAGTGTACCTGCTGATTGACAGTAAAACTTACATCTCCTTGTCCCCTCCTCTCTTCTGTAAACTTAACCAGTACAGGGGCTGGCTTTATGCTGCTAAATGTTTGTATTCCACAGGCTTGTTCATAAATGAAGACCTATACATTCAAATGCCTCTAACTTAAAGTTGATTTGTCCTCTCAACCCTAGGGGCTATCTTGCTCCAGGTCACAGTCATAACCACACAAGCTTCTCTAATTAAACTCATTACCCAGGTAATTGATCTGATCACAATGGCTTTCTGAACCAGCTCTACTCAGGCAACTCTGGTGTATATATATATGTATATATATATATATCTCCTTAGAACTGCAGACTTATATATCCAAATGTTTACTAGACAACTCTGTTAGCATGTCTAATAGACATCTCAAATTTAATATATTCAAAAGCCAAATTTCTGACTCCCCCCCCTCCCCAAACCTGCTCTTCTCCCAGTTTTCTATATCACAGGGTCCAATTTCTCAGACCATATTTGGAGTTATATTCCACTCTTCTCTCTAGTACCCCACATCCCTCTGTCTTCAAACTCTGTTGGTTCTACTTTCAAAATACAGCCAGAATTTGTATATAAAATAACAATGTATTCACATTTGGCATTTTTGCAGCCAAGAGAATGAGCTAAAAGATCTACAGTAACACTATGAATGAATCTCGCAAAGTATAATGTTGAAAGAAGCCACACACTTAAGAAGATGATCTATGATTTTATTTATGTACTTTATAGTACAAAAACAGGCAAAACTAAACTATGCTGTTAGAAATGAGGTTGCCCTTGAAGGTTAGGGACTGAAAGGGGTGTGAGGGAGCTTCTGGGATGTTTAGTTTTGAAAATGTATCAAGCTATATATTTGTGATATGTGTACTTTTCTATATGAGTCATCTATAAAATTAATATGGGTAGGCGCTACTACATCTCTGGTGCAAAGACCACCATCTCTTGGCAAAATCCTGGCAGTGGCCTCCTACTTGGCTCCCTTGTTTCCACCCATGCTCTCCTACAGTGTGTAGCCAGATTGAACTTTTTAGTATGTAACTCAGTTTATGTCACTTTTGTTCAGAAGCCTTTCAGTGGCTCCCTGTCTTTCACAGAGTAAAAACCAAGGGCCTTAAAAGGCCCCGCCTGATCTGTACACTGCCCTCAACTCTATTGGATACACTTTCTCTTATTCATTCCTTTTCTCAATGGGCTCCAGCCATACTGGCGCCAGCATTCCTTGAGGCTGACCGCCACTCTGCTTCAGGACATTTCTGCTGTCCTGTTATTCTCCCTTAAGTGTTCCATCCCTATACACATTTGGAGTTTGCTCCCTCACCTCTTCTGATCTCTGCTCCAGCATCTCCTCAACAGGCAGGCTGTCCATGACCATCCTGTATACAATAGCACCCCTGCCACTCCCTGGCTACCTTAATCCACTTTATTTTTTTCACAGGGACATTATCACATGACAAACTATGTTTCTAATTTGTTTATTTTGTTTCTATCTTTTCTAAAATGTTTAATCCATGAGGGCAGGAAATTTTGGAGTTTGTTCGTCCAACGGGATCCTTACTGGAGCTTTAGTGTCTAGATCAGCTCTGTTGTGTGGTTGGACCTCAGTGAGCAATTGTTGAATAAATGAAAGCAGCTGTGAAATAGCTTTCTGATGTGGCCGGAGCTACAATACCTTCTAGATCCTGTTACCTGCAAATATATCCCAAAGGAAAAAAAATAAAAATAGCTACTTTTGTAGTATTGTTTATATGCACTTTTCAATTGTATTATACAGATGCTTAACAAAAAGGAGAACTCAGATAAATGATCTAAATGGAGTGGAGGAGAGAAGCTCCCCAACACCTACTGGGGGTGTTTCCTTGCACATTCTGTAGGGAAACACATTGCAACTGACTGAAAAGTATCTTATCTCACCATGCCAAAATATGCAAATGCTTGAAAACACTAACAAGTGTTTCTGTATGACTTACCACATATGAAAACCAGATGACCATGTTAACATGAAATGATATTTAAATAGAAAGTAGGAGAGAGAATAAGTAGATGTGGATTGTAATCTTCTAATATCATTCATTGAAATTAACAAAGGTAGAAAGAGTAGTTTAATTAGGATGTAAGTTTTATTTTTTTGCCCTAAGTACAGAGCCTCAGTTGGCATATTTTCATCTGGAGAGAGAACTTTTTTTCAATTTTACACATATAATATAAAATTTAAGGTCACTGATTAGACATACTCTACTTTAGGATTCACTGTTGAAACATCCAGCTTATTTTCACCTTGAAGAGCTAATGAATTAAGAAATTTTATTTTTCTTTTTTGGAGTCACTGGAGGTCTGGCATTTGTTCTAGAAGAATGGGCAGAGGTGAAGTGAGGGCCACACTTTAATAATAGTAGGCTCTCCTCAACTACCTTAGAATATACTAAGGAGCCAGCTAAGACTTACCTGTCTTACTCAATACTAGAGAAATTCCTAGAGAGATAACATCATATAGATGTTTAATTGTGATGCTTATTAACATATGTCATTAAGCAACAGTTTCTTAAAAGAACTCTCCAACTAGCCCCTTTTTGCTCACCTCCCATTACCTATTAAATTTAATTTGTCACTATTCTTCAACCCCACAACATATTGTCACCGAATAAATTTGATCATTCCTGTTTCTGAACTCTTTATCCATCATGGAATTTTGCTTTGCTCCTTTCCCACCATCAAGTGCCCATCTTTTTCTTCAAGACACTGAATTATCTATTATCAAACCCATTCCGCCAGTATGCTTTGACATTGTCTTCTATGTAAACTTGCTCATTCCTGCCTCTATATGCTCCACCCTTATTAAAATCTCATTTTGATTTCTTCATAAAATATTGTGTCCACAAAACAGTAGTAAATTAGATGACCTCCTTGAAACATGCCTGAAATCATCCTGGCTTCAAAATAATCAGTGCTTACCTTCTATTGCCTTGATTTTTTAAAATAAATTCTATTATTGTATATTGTCCTGCCTCCTTTGCTTTTTTCTTGTATGTTCATAATTTTTTTCCCAACTCACTGTTTTAGCATCTTCTTAAGAAAATGAGACCATATTCTCTGATTCATGTAGCACAAAATGCAATACGCTTAAGTGGATCCCAGTGAATTAGTCAAGAGGTTTTGTGTATAATGCAGGAGACATGGGGAGGAATGGTAAAAGATGAGTTTTGTTAGGTTGCTACTCAAAAAAGACAAAGTAACAACTTGGTTAATTTTTTAAAAATTAGAATAATTATCCCTATATTAGTTTCTGATTACTGCTGCAATATATTACCATAAATATTATGGCTTAAAGTGGCATAAGTTTATTGTCTTACAGTTCTGGAGGTGAGTAGTCCAAAATTAGTCTCTTGTGCTAAAGTCTAATGTCAGCAGGCTGGTTCCTTCTGAAGACTTGAGAGGAGATCTATTTCCTTCCCTTTTCTGGCTTCAAGAGGCCACCTGCATTCCTTGATTCATGGCCTTTTTCCTTTTGCAATGGCATCGCTTCCACCTCTACTTTCATCATCACATCTTCTTCTCACTCTAACCCTCCTGCCTTCCTTTTTTAAAGACCCAGTGATTCCATTGGGCCCACCTGAATAATCCAGAATAATCTTCCCCACTCAAGAGCCATAGTTAAACCACACCTGCAAGGTCCCTTTTCTATATAAGGTAATATAATCGTAGGTCCCAAGGATTAGGACCTGGACATTTTTGGAAGGCCATTATTTTCACTACCATAATTTCTCCTAGTACCAATCTTACTTGCTTAGGTGAATTTGAAAGGAGTTACCCTGAGTACAATAAAGAGTGTGTGTCAGACCTGTGGATTTCATTTCTCATTCATATCTCTACAGACAAATAGTTTGAGAACTTTTGTGTCAAGGAGTTTGGAGACTTTATCTGTTAGGTAATGGTGAACTATCAACTTTTTTTAAGCAGATAAAGGATCTGATCAGGGGGCCGGCCCAGTGGCACAGCATTTAAGTTCGCACGTTCCGCTTTGGCCGCCCAGGGTCTGCCAGTTCAGATCCTGGGTGTGGACATGGCACTGCTCATCAAGCCATGCTGTGGCAGGTGTCCCACATATACAGTAGAGGAAGATGGGCATGGATGTTAGCTCAGGGCCAGTCTTCCTCAGCAAAAAGAGAAAGATTGGCAGCAGATGTCAGCTCAGGGCTGAACGTCCTCAAAAAAAAAAAAGGATCTGATCGCTTCTATATTTAAAAAAAATACTGGTGGAAGAATGAAAACTGTATTTGTTAGAGGGCAGACTCAAGGTAGTGAAAAGCCTAAACTCAGAAAGAGAGTGGCAATGGAAGTAGAGTTTAGTCAGATGTTTAAAAGAAACATTCTTGAGATGATCCTGTGTTGATTTGGGAGTGTTTGGGGGAAGTAAGAATGTTGAAAATAGCCTTCAAGTTTTCAGCTTAGATGGCAGTATAAGAAATGACAACAACAATCAACGATTCAAAAAAAATCATGCATCCCTATGTTCATCACAGCACTGTTCACAATAGTCAAGATGTGGAAGCAACCCAAGTGCCCATCAGCAGACGAATGGATAAAGAAGATGTGGTATATATACACAATGGGATACTACTCACCTATAAAAAGGACAAAATTTTGCCATTCGTGACAACGTGGATGGACCTTGAGGGTATTATGATAAGCGAAATGTGAGACAGAGAAAGACAACTACCATATGATTTTACTCATATGTGGAAGACAAATGAAACACATAGATAAGGAGAACAGATTAGTGGTTACTAGAGCAAAAAGGGTGGGGGGAGGGCGAAAGGGGTAAAGAGGCACATGTGCATGATGATGGATAAAAACTAGGTTATTGGTGGTGAACGCGATGCAATCTATACAGAAACTGAAATCTAATAATGTACACCTGAAATTTACACGTTACAAACCAAGATGACCTCAATTAAAAAGAAAAGAAATGAGAACATTAATGAATTTGAATATATTCACTTATAGATGCCTGTGAGACCATGCCTGTACCAGACTCAGAACCACAGGCTGGCAGTAAGGTTGCAGAAAACACACTGTACTCAGGTTTGCAAATATGTGTTTTGGACGTAATAGGAAGGGTTGCAGGTTGCTTACTTAATGAGTGGACTCCGAAGAGTGGTTGAGTGGTTGCATACACGCAACATACATATGCACTAGACCTGCATATATGAGCATATATGTACACACTTTATTGACCTTAGTGACTGGAGCCGAACAGCATAAATGGTCAAAATTTACAGATATCAATGCTCTTTTGAATACAAACGTTACTTGCATCTCAGTTTGTGCAGACTCAAAACTCGCTTTATAATCTTGGTTTGCACACATTCCATACGTGATCTTATCTAGATGTAAAAGAAACACAAAGCGATTAGAAAAAAAATGAAATCTTCCACATTACAAAATTGAGAAGATGTGCTTCTTGCTTTCAAATTAGTATCTAATAGAGAGACAAACACAAGCAAGAATGATACACGATGTTACTTGTTAAAAATAAAAATAGCTAACATTTATTGAGTTTTAATCTTATGAGCTCAGCACTATTCAGCCTTTTAAATGTGTTTATTGAGTAAATCTCACGATCATCATAAGAGGTAGGCATTTTGTGTAAAATGCATAGCAGAGAAAAGGTCGCCGGCACATTTCTAGTCGCGAGTAGAATCTGAGTGAGGCAGGAGAATGTACCTACAGGAGCTAACCCTTGAAATGAGACTTCATGGATGAAGTATTGCAGGTCTATAAATGTGAGAGGCATTCAAGAAGAGAACAACATTTGAAAAAACTGAGAAATTTGAGAAGGCACAAAGTGTCGGGGAATGACGAGCATGCCAGATTTTAAAGTGCCGGAGGGAGAATGGCAACAGATGAGACTTGTCAGGAACATGAAGGTCAAATCACAAAGGATGTTGTAGCTGTAGTGTAAGGAGTTTACTTTGTATCATGTGGCCTATGGGAAGACTTAAATAATTTTGAGCAGGATAGTGAGCTGATTGATTTGATGTTAGCAGAATCTTTGCTGCTACAGAATAAAGAATGCATGTCTAGGGAGTTTGAGGGGAAGTGGGGAAGACAGGAGGCATGGCAGACATTTAGGGGTCTATTTCAGTAGTCTAGGCAAAAAATGATGAGAATTGTGTTTATGTGGTAGTACTGTGAGGAAGTGAGGAAGAAAAGGACAAATGTGGCACATTTTTCTGGTTGAACTGAGAGCACGTAGTGAATGGAAACGAAGAGTGAGGGAAATTGGGAAGCAGAGGTTTTTGTCCTGGGTAACCTTGTGGATTCTGGGGCCAGTTATGAAGATTGTGATTGTGAGAGGACTTCTGGGAAGACGACATATTAATGTTTCAACGTGTTGCATTTGACATGTTTCCAAGACATCCAGGTGGAGATGCCCCAATAGATGTTTGGAGATATAGTCCTGAAGCTCAAAAGAGATTTGGGCTAGACATGCAGATTTGGCAATCTGCGATGAAAAGGTAAAGATTAAACTCCTGGAAAGAAGTGAGCCAGTTAGGGAGAGTAGATCATGTGAGAAGAGAAAAGGACCAAAAAACAGAATATCTACATTTGGAAAATGTACCTCAGAGAATATCTACATTTGGAAAAATGTACTTCTGGGGCACAGAGTACAAATGAGAATCATTGATAGTGATTTGGTAGTCATCAGTATGTTAGTGGTAGCCGAAATCATAATAATGGATGCGATATCTTAGTTAGAATTTGTAGAAGGAGAATAATAAATGGAGTCCTGGGGAAGAGGAAGGGAAGAATCTCAGCTGAGGGCTGCATAAGTGCTGTCAGGAAAATACCAAGCAGAATGGTGTCAGAGATGACAATGAAGGGGAAAGAGCCAAGAGAGAAGGAGTAGTTAGCAATGTCAAAGGACACAGAAAGGGTGAGTGAGATAGCGACTGAGAATTGCTCTTTAGCCATTAAGAACGTAATTGTAGATTTTGTGACAGGGATTTGAATATGGTGGGGAATGTAGAACACCAGAAAGAGTGGGTCTAAATGCAGATGGGACTTGAAGACTGTAGACTACTGAACTGAGGCGTAGTGATTGTTGATTAAATAAATGACCTTCACACATATTTTGAAACTAACTTCAAAGTAATGTCAGAAACACGGTGGGATTGGGACTTTTAAATGAAGTTATTTAGGAATCAGATTTTAAGGCCAGATAATTATTATTGGAACCAGGTAAACTGTAAGTAGAACTGTCTGTGGGCTACCAATTGCACCTATCATCAGGTCTTGTGTTATTTCTTCAACTTCCAGTTTTTATTGAGATAATAGTCCTTTGCTCCAATCATCGTTATGATGGCTTTTAATGACCCTAGTACTGATCATTACTTAGACCTATAACATGCATAATAAGACGTATTAACCAGTTTAGACAAGCCATAAATATTAGGGCCAAAGAATTATTTTCATCTGGCTTATTTCTAAGAAGTAGAAATTGTGAAATATTCTATAGATCATTTAAGACTTAGAGAATGGGGGCTGGCCCTGTGGCCGAATGGTTAAGTTTGCATGTTCTTCTTTGGCAGCCCGTGGTTCACAGGTTTGGATCCTGGGTGTGGACCTACACACCATTCATCAGGCCATGCTGTGGTAGCATCCCACATAGAAGAACTAGAATGACTTATAACTAGGATATAAAACTATGTACTGGGGCTTTGGGGAGGGAAAAAAAAAAAAGGAAGATTGGCAACAAATGTTAGCTCAGGGCCAATCTTCCTCACCAAAAAAAAGCATACCTTCAAAAAAAAAGGAAGTCTCAAAAAAAAAAAAAACCTTTAGAGAATGGATATGGACTGGAGCTGATTGATTAAGCCTTTTCTGTTTTTATTTTCTAAGCATTAAATGAATCTTTTATTTTGAATTAATACAAACCTGCATGTATCATACTTTGATTCATGATTTATGAAATATGATTCGTTAGGCAGAAACATAAAATTAACCAAGTATAATCGTTGGTGGAATTGAAAAACTATTTAATATTTTCAGCCTCCAAGCTAATCATCAGGCATGGAAGAGGCCATCAGAGATCTGTTAATTGGTTTTCACTGGATATTAACAGTGCATGAGGTCATGGTTTGAGTTGTAGAGCAAAGAATCTCATGAGGTCCCTGAGGCCCCAGAGTAAAATACAGGTTCTTTTTCCCATTCCTCTCCCAGGCATTCAACTGGTCCTTTTTACCTCTCCTTTCATCCTCCCAATTCCCGAAGGTTTGTGAAATAAAGAAATGGTACATACCTGTAGAGCTGTGTCAGTAATAATAATGAGTCAGGATAATGTTTTGAGATAGTAATATTTGTTTCATTCTGCCTGCATCTTCTACTCTCAAGAAAGTAATTAGGACTCTGCATGTGGTTGCTTCAGGGGTAGTGTGATCACTGAGTTATGCCGATTTTTTGTCTTATGAAAATATATACGCCTTGAAGAAATCATGCTAGCAGGAAGAAGAAAAAGGGAAGAGTTGTGCTTTTGAGAAGAGGAAGTAGAAAGAAGTGGGACTCTTCTTCGAGACGGAGAAGCAGATGGAGGACTGTGCTCCCTACAGAGACCAAACTCAGGGCCATACCCTCACGGGACCACAAAGGGAGGTGGTCTCCAGGTGCTCCTCTGGGCTTCAGATTCCCAGCCCTTGGAAAGATTCAAGCCCCTGTGTAGCCGGGAATCATGTGTAATTGGAACAATGAGCTGGGGTAATTCTTGACCCTACGTCAGAAGCCCTTTCTCAGATGTGGTAAAGACACCTGTATTATTTGTATGTAAAGAGGGAGGAGCAGTGGTCTCCTGAATTCGCATGTAAATTTCTTAGGAGTCAAGTTTAAATACCGTTAAATAATGTGACACTTCTATACAATGCAGTTGTGGATGGAAATTTATACGCACTGTTATAATTCTTTCATTTAACAAAATATTTTTTGTTCTAATCAGGTCTATTGTTTCTCAGCTCTGGGAATATAGCCTTGTAGGTGACTGGCATATTCTCTTCTCTCATAGACCTTGTGTTGAGAGACAGCTCTCCATGGCTTTCTCATATTTCTGCGGATCTGTGAGCAGATGCACTGAGTGCCCTTCATACCAAACTATCTGTTCAAGGATGTTTGTAGAGTAAATGGCCTTGGAAATAGTCTCTCCCTCTGTAACAAAGGGTGGGTTTACTTGCATCCTTAGAAGGTGGAGATAGTGTCTCCCTTCAGAGCTTAGGGCAAGCATGCTGACTCGCCGGTGTAATAAAAAAAAATTGAAAATGTCTCCCCTGGAGCAGAGGACAGGCAGGATTGCTATCCATAAAAGATAGAGGTTCCTTAGGCTCTGAGTTCCTCTCCTCAACACAAATCACTGTGGGTGCAAGCATCCGTTTTGCCAAGCCCCATGAGACTGTGGCCCCATGAAGTTATGAGAGGCTCTCTTTTTAGCCTACAACTCAGATCTTTTAGTATTCTTGATATCTTAAATTTTGCTAGGAAAGAAGGAACAAGTAAATGCACAAGTATGAGGCAATATAATAATAATTATAATAATAGCTAACATTTATTGAGCACTTTCTATGGATCAACCAGTGTACTAAAATTTGCATTTAGTCTGTCAGATCATCATTATAATAACCAGTGTGGTAGGTTCTCTCATCACCCCTTAGTAACTTGCATGAGGTCACATGGAAAACCTTAGGGCTACAGTTCAAGTCCACACTTGACTCAAGAACTTGTGCTTTTAACCAGTAGGCTGTGGACGTAAAATACCTGAAATAAAGCAATTCTCATAAATTGATTCAAATTTATAGTGTTCATTTTTCAAAATAAAATGTGGCAGCTCCTGATGGAATAGAGTTTAAGATGAGGCCAGGTAGAGGAGGCAGCCATCCTGAGTGTGATGTGAGAGATGGAAAAAAGGCCTTGTGCTCGGATGTGTTCTTACCTGTTCTTACTTTACCTGCCATGCTACCTGGCACTGATTCATTCCATCGAGTTGCCACTCCATTTTTTTTCTTGTAAAGTTTTCTCTGATTTTATAAGGCACACGGTTTTTGTTTTTGTTTTTGTTTTGCTCGAGGAAGATTTGCCCTGAATAACATCTGTGCCAGTCTTCATCTATTTTGTATGTGGGTTGCCACAGCATGGCCACTGACAAGTGGTTTAGGTCTGCGCCCAGGAACTGAACCCAGGCTTCTGAAGCAGAGCATGGTGACCGTGATGACTAGGCCATGTGGCCAGCCCTGCGTTTTTCTTTTTTTAAATTAAACTTTTGAAGTTTGAAAATAATGAAAAGATTCCAGGCTTTAGGGTCACAATTCTTGTCCAAGATTGAGCACTTCATAGTTTTGTAATGTTAGAAAAATTATTTAGTCATTCTGCTCCTCAGTTTCCTAATCAGTAAAACAGATGTAATGATACGACACTGTCAATTGTGGGTATTCAACAAAATAATGTATTTCTGAAATCCAAATAACTTTATCAATGATAAAAGTGTACGTAAATATATTTATTTTTATAATACCTATGCTGAACAATGCCACATGATTTCATTAGTCATTTATCACATAATGTGAATTAGTTGATGACATTTCCCATCCTCTACTGCATTCATTTTTTTTTTGCTTAACAGAAATCAGTGGAATATCTTCTATGTGCTAAGCTGGATAAATATTTTGTGCAGCATAGAGAGATACTTTGAGGTGGTGTTTGTGTTTAGTAGGGTGACAATCTGGAGAAAATGGGCCTGACTGGAATATCTCTGGTGAGCAGCAAGATGATACTGAAATGGGAAGTGATGAGGGAAAACATGGGCCCTGTGTTGAGTACCATGAAGCATGTACAACATTGCACTACTGGTAAGCTGACAAGTTAGCTTCCCACAGTTTCAGAGATGCTGGTAGAAGAAACAAGACGTAGATGAGAGACAAAGGCCGTTATTACTCACAGCACAGCAAGCAACATGAGCATCATATTTACATAGATTCCCCTTGCCCCTGCATCCCATGGGTGAGACAGAGGGGCTCATGTTGGGCTGTGCATGCAGTGGGTGTGCATCCCTGCTAAGGATCCCTGAGCTAAAGGAACTTGTATCTTTTATATTAGACAGCGAGCATGCCTCTCCTTTTCTCCCGAGGGAGACATTATTTTTATTGTATTGAATAATAAGCAAACTGCCCTCTGCCCTCTCTATCTTCCAAGGCTTTCCACTATACAAACATCTTTAACAATATAGTTTAAAACAAAGGGACAGTTAATGCCTCTGCTCACAAGCTGTGCAGAAAGGTGAGAGACCCACGTGGAGAATTGTCTCCCACATCATGATGAAGCGGAAACATCTTAAAGTAAATCTTAGCCTCCACCATTTGACTAATCTGAACTATAGTGCAGAAATTAAAATATATAATCAGGTTTTATCACTGCATAAAAATTCCCTATTCTTCATTTTTATTTTCACCTCTTTTTCCAACTCCTAATACCATGCACGCACACGCACGCACACGCACACACACATACACACACACACATCACACACACATGCAAGAAGGAGATAAAACCTGTAAGAAAGAAGGGAACAAATAAGAGGAGGTTTGGAGGGCAAAGGAAATTACCTTCGGCGAAAGGTAAGTGGGAAAGCAGACCCAGGATTTAGAGTATTTCACCGTAGCCTTACATCTAAAAGATTAGAATGCTTGATACTAACCTCTAAGTGAGCATATAAATAAGAATATATCTCATGAATAAGAGTATGTATATTGGGCCAAGTCGTAATGGGTAAGGTAAGTCTACCTCGCGTAAAACCTAAGTCTAGTATGTCTTCCAACACAATCATTGGCTTCACCATATCTCTTCAGACTCCCTCTTCAGTTGATCATTATGAATGTGTGAACATGGATCCTGTGTGGATGATTTGACTTCCTATAATGGAAAAGGATAGGCATGACCTTAGCATTTGTAGGGCCCAGAGCAAGAGAACAACTGGATGCCTGCCTACCATATATCTAAATATTAGAAGTTATGAATAAGGCTAACAAATTATCAAAATATGTTCTGGCTTCCTGTCTTGACAGACATACTGCATAGTGACAATAGTGAAAACTCTGTGCAATGCTATACTATTTTTATGACAATCAGCAAAATTTTAAGGTCAACTAACAGTAAATATCACTGTTCAGTTTGACGTTCAGATTGATGGGCTGCATAAGTAATAAAATAAGGTCATATATACAAACTATGATATGTTTTTACATTGGATTTATTTTTCTTGCCTTCATTTCAGCAATATACAAATTATGTTGTAAAAACATTTTCACATAATTTGTGTTCTATGGGGAATAATGAGGTAAAGGATTGAAAAATGCAATAGTAATCAAAGTACACAAAATTTAAATGTATATTTCAAAAATTACAATGAAACTAATTGTAAATAATATAAAATATTTTACATATATGATTTAAAAAGTTATTTTTTCTCTAGCGTATTCAAAATTAGCTTCTAAAAGGGCACAATACATACACAATTAATGACTTAAAATTTTAAATCACTTGGATGTAAGTAAAACTGAAATTTTTATTTAATTTTTCAAATTAAATTAAATCCCATTAAATTTGTTTATGAAAATAAATATTAGCAATTGTACTATTCAATGGCTTTATAGTAGCCCAAATAAAGAGCCTTCATCATAATTTATGAATGCTACATCAGGACTTAAATATATATGTATTTTAAAGTAATATGAATTGTTTAGTATTATATTTCTCTGTCCCATGTGCAACCAATGTGAATACTATGATATTTTGTGTGTGACTCAGAAGCACAATTTGAAACAGGAAGAAAAGCTATAAATAGTTACTTAACACTTCTATGAAAAAGGCGTCTCTGTGCAAAAATCTATTGTATTTATGTTATCTTAGGGGAAGGATACTTTAATTAATTGGTCATTTTAGTGAAATAAATCCTTATTCACTTCAAACCTCCTGCCCTACAGAGAAATATCTGTTTTCTAACAACACGTATGAGAGTTCGTAGCATTTGTGTTCAGTTGTCTGTTGTTCTGAGGACATTGGGCAATAGAAATGGAAAAGGATTTCTCTGGACCCTAAAAAGTCTTAGTTGTGAGAATGGATATTTCGGGATACAGATCTCATTGTAACAGAGCTGGACACCAGATCCCGATGGACAGGGACGCCCATCTGTTGTTTAATACTTTTATATGTTGCATGTTTGTGATATTTGAGGCTGTCTAAAGGGACCCTTGACATGGGCTCCTTTCACCTCTCTAAGGACAGAGACCTTGTAAAATAGGAGGAAAATTAGGTATGGGATCTTTCTGGAATTTAAGAGAGATTTTGACATAATCTCTTCAACAGCTCTTAAAAATGATTTCCACTATGCCCAGGTTGGTGATAAACTTATAAATGAATACCTCCCCTATCCTGGCAAAAATCAGAAACAAAAACAAAAAAGAAAACCAACACACACATGCACCGATAACTATCTCCTGACTTCAAGTGTGTTAGATTGACATAAAGAGACACAGGGGACAGCTGTGTCCAACAGGGCAGAGGCGGAGCCCACGGGGAAGCAGCAGATGGACCTGCTAGGTGTCTGGTGGTCAGAGCTCTGTGGCCTTTGGCAGGTCCACTGTTTTAAGCGAGGTAAAGGAATCAGGCTGGAAGAAAAATGCATATAGCAGCATCAGTTAGGTAATGAGAAATGGCTACATGTGATCAAAGTGTTTTACTAGGAATGCAAATACGAAATTCTTGCCTCTATGTGCTAAACATGTGCAATCCACCTAGCCTTTATTAAGCATCCCCACCATAGCCTGCAGTGCTGTGTTAGCTCTCCTGAAGAAATAACAGTGGAGAATGAGATGAGATGGCAGTGTCTCGTGAGGCTCATGATCTGGTTAAGCTTGTTAAATTGATCACTTTCAATGTGATTTGCAGAGCCTCAGAAGAAGGGCCTTCTTCATCTTCCACTTCCAAGTGTGCTGCCAAAGTTCTCATTAAGCTTATTACATTATGTCTTTAAAAGGTATCTTTCAAAATATAAACAACGTGTCAAAAGTGTAAAACATTATCAATACAAACTGTTGATGCCAGAGTGGGATGAAAGGGGCTTTATGTTTTTGTTTTTGTTCCGCAAAATATTTGAGAGACTAGAATGAGGAAGTAGCTAGGTAGTCATCTAGCATAAACTCAGGTTGAGGATGGATAGGATATGATGCAAAGTGTCAGCAAAAGCCTGAGCATGCCAAGCCCAGGTGGTCATCTAAAAGGAGGTGGTGGTATTGGTCTTGCTTCTCTTGATTAAATGAGATTTAACCTTTAATGCCTTTGGTAGAATTAAAAGATTTAAGAATATAGAACATTAATAAAAGAAGCATATGGTCTTCAGAGATTACATGTGAACATATGAAGGTCCTTAAAAATGTTTTTTTATATTTGCCAAAATAAAACAATGATAACATTTTCTTTTTCTTTTTTCTTCCTTTTGAGGAAGATTAGCCCTGAGCTAACTACTGTCAGTCTCTCTCTTTTTGCTGAGGAAGACTGGCCCTGAGCTAACATCCGTGCCCATCTTCCTCTATTTTATACGTGGGACACTTACCACAGCGTGGCTTGCCAAGCAGTGCCATGTCCGCACGCGGGATCCGAACTGGTGAACCCTGGGCTGCCGAGAAGCAGAACATGCGCACTCAACCGCTGTGCCACCTGGCTGTCCCCAAGACTTAACCTTTCTTAGAAGAAAGAGTGGCCTAATCTAACAGAAAAATTACCTCTGTTTTTCTTGTGTTTGTATATTTAAATTTCTTGATTTACAGAAAGAATTTGTGATGAGGATTTAAACATTTTAAAAGTTTAAGTATGTTCCACCTTCCTTATTTGTAAAAATTAATGATTTTGTTATTAGATGCTTTAGGGTTGCATTGTTCTCTGGTGTGGACTTCGTTAAATGAAACGTCCTCAGTCATTTATTTATTCTTTATATTGATTCTAGTTTTTATATGAAGTATTTCTGCATCCCTTTTTACTGATACTCATATACCCTGTTTCTGATATACATATATTCCCTGAGGGAAAGGAGATCTTTGTCAATAACTAGTCTGGTGGATCTCAAAGTGTCTTCTCAAAACCTGCAGCATCAGCATTACCTGGGAACTTGTTAGGAATGCATCTTCTCCACCCTATCCCAGAGCTGCTGAGTCAGACACTTGGGGGTAGGGCCCAGCAATCTGAGTTTTAGCTAGACTTGCAAGGAATTCTGAACCATTAGTCTGGTCCAGCTCTTATGGGTGCAGATTGGGAAACAGGTTCAAAGCAGATGATACCTACCCCCTGGTCTTCCAACACCTACTTTAGTGACCTTCATGTCAAGAACACATTGTTGGGGCTGGCCTGGTGGCAGAGGTTAAGTTCGCACGTTCTGCTTCTCAGTGGCCTGGGGTTCGCCAGTTCGGATCCCGGGTGCAGACATGGCACCACTTGGCAAAAGCCATGCTGTGGTAGGCATCCCGCATATAAAGTAGAGGAAGATGGGCATGGATGTTAGCTCAGGGCCAGTCTTCCTCAGCAAAAGGAGGAGAATTGACAGAAGTTAGCTCAGGGCTAATCTTCCTCAAAATAGAAAAGAACATATTGTTAGTGTCCTGGTGGGTTTCAAGGCTTTCCAGTCCTCTTAGATAGTCCACATCTATCAAAACCTTCTAATAGGATAACAAGATATTCTTTTTTCCTTTTTAATCAGTTAGTTTTTAAACTTTTATTTGAAAATTTAACATCTTTTTAACACAAAATGCAGAATAAGAGACAAAGCACTGGGGTGAAACAGGTTCTGGTAAAAATCAACTAATTTATATAATAAGGTAAACTTTTTTATGAAAATAAAATTGTGCTTGAAAGAAAAGCAAATTAGGGGCTGGCCCCGTGGCCGAGTGGTTAAGTTCGCGCGCTCCGCTGCAGGCGGCCCAGTGTTTCGTTGGTTCGAATCCTGGGCGCGGACATGGCACTGCTCACCAAACCACGCTGAGGCAGCGTCCCACATACCACAACTAGAAGGACCCACAACAAAGAATATACAACTATGTACCAGGGGGCTTTGGGGAGAAAAAAGGAAAAAAATAAAATCTTTAAAAAAAAAAAAAAAAAAGAAAAGCAAATTAATGTGGAGGCATCTAGGAATTATGATGTGACCAAACTGAGACTTCAAAGGTGACTAAAGGAACTCTGCATCACTAATTGAAGAGAGGAGACAGACACTTGAATCTCTAAAACTGAAGGCAAATTTGAAAGCGCTGAGGCGAGTTCCTGGAAGGTAAGGATTTTGAATAAGACTTTGAGAATGTCTTCATAAAGCAAAGAGTTTTATAAAGCAGCTTCTTTTCAGGACAATGATGTCATTCATTTTCACTCTCAGAAAATATGAAAAGCCGTAGACTGGAGTCCTCAAGGAATCTCTGACTTTTCCAGGGTGATGAGGGGAAAGTTAAAATGACAGCATTAAATACAGGTAATCTAATTCATTCTTTTTTTTTTTTTTTTTTTTTTAAGATTGGCACCTGGGCTAACAACTGTTGCCAATCTTTTTTTTTTTTCTCTGCTTTATCTCCCCAAAGCCCCCACCCCATACACAGTTGTATATCTTAGCTGCACATCATTCTAGTTGTGGAATGTGGGACGTCGGCCTCAACGTGGCCTGACAAGTGGTGTCATGTCCGCGCCCAGGATCTGAACCCTGGGCCGCCGCAGTGGAGCACGCGAACTTAACCACTCGGCCACGGAGCCGGCCCCTCTATTCATTCTTAAAGAAAAGTGGATGACTTTCAGGTACAGCCCATTTTTATTCTCTTTTCTTGTCCTCTTTGGTGAGTCACAGCCCATATTTGCAATCTAGCCATTTGAGATTAGAAGGAGCAAGGAATACTTTTCTAGGCAGCTCCTGCCTGTGGTTCTGGCAAAGTCAAGCCATTGTTTGGGTCTCAGTTTTCAGTTAAAATTCCGATGTACTCTCAGACCTTATTTTTAATCTTGCTAACCCTCATTTCCCCTTTTCTGCTATATGTTCATTTATATCTAAATACTATACACATATGTATCTAAATAGGTGTCTAGGTGCCTTAATCTCATCTCCTCTCAGGCCCTTCTTAATCCCATAACCAGCCCCCTTCCTGTCATGTTGACCCTCGGCCTCCACAAAGGCAGACTGAAAAGGGACCTTCGTGGTACAGTTTGAGGGTTTTTGCTTCAAAAACTTTCCTTGCCTTCTTGTCCAGAAAGGCATATAAAAATAAGCCGTGTGAAAGATATTGTGGAATAATCTCATTTTGTACAACCTATAAAGGATACTGCAGAAATTTAAAGTCCTCATCGTTTTACTGTACGTAACAAGGATTTGAAAGTATTAGTTGGGCTGATACATTTTTGGAACAAGGAATGAAGCTTAGAAAAGGAGAGAGCAAGAGAACTATTACTGTAGCTTTTAAATTTTTTCTTAGGAGCCGGCTCTGTGGCCGAGTGGCCAAATTCATGTGCTCCGCCTCGGCAGCCCAGTGTTTCGCTGGTTCAGATCCTGGGTGCAGACATGGCACTGCTCATCAGGCCATGCTGAGGTGGTGTCCCACACAGCACAACCAGAGGCACTCACAGCTGGAATATACAACTATGTAATGGGGGGCTTTCGGGGGAAAGAAAAAGGGAAAAAAAAAAGGAAGATTGGCAACAGTTGTTAGCTCAGGTGCCAACTTTAAAAAAAAAAGCATAATTTTTTTCTTAAAGTTGTTTAGTATCATTGAACTGAAAAGAGCCTCTAATTCACAGTCTTAATGCCACATTAGCATATCCTTTTCATTTTATAAACTATATTTAATTCATTTTCCACAGCGTTATGGTAGTGATCATTATGAAAAATATATATCTTTTTCATCTGTCATAAAGCAAGCAACATCTTAGACACAGATGCAGGTCAGTAGTCATGGTAATAACCTACTCTATGGAATGATATAATAATACCAGTTTTTCTTAGAAGGGGAAAGTTCAGGGATGTGGAACTGAGTAGTAAAGGAGAAATAATCACATGATCTGAAAGGCCAAATGACTGATGTAGTTTTTCAGATGTTACACGGGATTGTCCTATGGAATTCATGTGCATACATGGATTAAACTCTGGCTTATGTCAACACTTCAGATGTTGTTGAATGCCGTTACTTGGGCAAATAAAATGCAAGAGAGAACTTGTGCAATGATGGGAATACAAATTTGGAAAGAAAATGTATTTGTCTAACAAGGCATTTTAAAGTTGTTTGGAAAGCACACTTTAACAATTTCCAGGAAACTTGAGTTTTATGTTATGAAAGATAAGAAGGCTGTGCTTTTGGTGCTTACCATGTGCCATACTTATGCTAAACACTAAGGATTAAATGGCCCCTTCTCTTTGGGAGCTTGTATTGCATCAACCAAAGCCTTTTCCACTGAATACTCTGAATCATAAAACTCCAGCTCTCACCTCTTTTCTAAACTCCAGGCACATGTCCACTGCATTTAGATATGTGCATTCTCCCCTCAAATTCAATTCCAGTTCCCTCTCTGAGTGAAAATTGACTCCCTCTTTGATTCTCATTTGCTGTTAGTTTCACCTCTACTTGTTGGAATCTCCACAATATGTCTCCAATGTTGAAATAAAAGAAATGCCACAACAGTCAGCTCGAGTAGTCTTGACAGCAGCATCTCTCTTGTGGAAGGCTGCCTGATGTCTTGGGGAGTTTAGAGGAGCCAGCCAGCAGATGCCAAAGACAGGTCACTTCCACCTGCAGAAAGGGCAACAGCCAAGAAGCAGGACAAGGAGAGAGGGGCTTTTTAGTTCTAGGAAGGCGTGTTGATGGGAGTCCACCAAGTACACGCTAAGTGTAGACAGAAGAGGGCGTGTTGAGTAATCTCTACATTTTCTGATCACTTGCCTGCTGAAATCAAGTTGCAATCTGATGCATGCTTGTTTGGGAGATTTAGCAGATGATAGTTAATTATTGTTTGGTTACAATGTGATGCTGACTGTTGATTGTCTGCCTCTGGTCAGAAGGGCTGAGATCATTCGGAAATGGTATAAAGGATTATGGAGATGGTCTTAAAAGAACTGGTCCATGGAAGCTTGAAAAATAATCAATTGTTGCTTCTCAATTAATATATCAGGGAAGCTATGAAGATGTTTTAATGTAGCAACGCCTGATAGCCAGATTTGTGCTTTTAGTCATTCAGGCAAAGGTAATAGTGGGCAGTTTATTTGCTAACTGAAAGCTCTTTAAAGAAGCTGGAAAGGGTTTGAAAATGTTTTCTTTACATTTTAACTTAATATAGTAGGTGAATTGTTTTCGAACAGGATGGGAGAATGTACTGGATATCTCTTATGCCCCACCTCATATTCTTCAGCCATTGTGGTGACCGGCTTCCCACAGATGTAATCTTACAGCGTCTGGCTCAGCTGCGTTTACTTCCTCTTACTTTCTGCCACAGGAGACATTTCTGTCACAAAGTTTCAGAAGTCTTGTGGAAAACCATCTACACATTCTGAGTCATGTATAAACCTTGAGTTCCAGGTCATTGATGCAAATGGATAAGTGCTCCTTCTTCCCTGCCCTGGGCAGACAGTGATGAGGTGCATTCAACACGTCTCTGCAAAGGTTCCCAGCAGTAGGGGCTGGCCCCGTGGCCGAGTGGTTAAGTTCGCGCGCTCTGCTGCAGGCGGCCCAGTGTTTCGTTGGTTCGAATCCTGGGCGCGGACATGGCACTGCTCATCAAACCACGCTGAGGCGGCGTCCCACATGCCACAACTAGAAGGACCCACAACGAAGAATATACAACTATGTACCAGGGAGCTTTGGGGAGAAAAAGGAAAAAAATAAAATCTTTAAAAAAAAAAAAAAAAAAAAGGTTCCCAGCAGTAGCAAGTCCCAAATCCCCACAGTGGGGATCAGCTTGAAAATACACTGTTGGGATGGTTTTCCCTTCCACTCTGTTTCTCTTTCTCTAATTTTTCACTTTCTCTAGTTCTTCTGGGGCTTGCTTCCCAAAATAGATTACCAACATGCAAGTCCTTTCTTAGAGTCTGCTCTTTGCAGAAACTCAGACTAAGATGGTTGGTACTAGAAGTAGCCTTGAAAAGCAAATCCTCAGGATGAGATTCTGAAATGATATGAAACAGATGACTCCACTTGTGTGTTAAGTAAGGGAATGATAATTCTAGGCATTCAGATGCATCATATTTACTTTTATTGTCTCACAGTTTGTCCAGGGGTTCACAGACTATGCTAATTTCCTTGGTTCTTGAGTAAAAAATTTAGATGGATACTCTGAGTAGTGGGTGGAACCCTCAGATTGATTTTCTGACCTCTAGAAGTGAAAGCCCTTATGATAGGAAAGAACAAGTAGAAGCCTCTGACCCCTCCTCCCAGGTCAAGATAAATCAGAACCAGTACTGCATCCCGAGAGGAATTGCATAGATAATGCCACTGGCAAAGACCTAAGGCATGTAGGACTTGTGATTCCCATTTATTTCATCTTTATCACCCATGAAACAACCGGAGGCATCATGGCAAATCTATCGCTTAGGCCATGTAACTCACCAGATCCAACAATGCAATGAAATGTGTGATGGTTAAGGATGCTGTGTGGGCTTATTGACTAGCTCCAAGAGGAGAACTGCAGTGCAGACCCCTGTGTTTTTGGTATACTCTAGTGCCTTCCACAGCAGAGAATTTACCAGGGTCAAGACAGGCAGATAGTCATGGAAGGGCAAGAACAGAGAGAAAGGAAAATGAAATTCAGTAGTAAGGGCCGAAGTGTTGAAGGCATGCTGTTAGAGACACCTCCACTCCCCATGACAAAGAAGAAAATTAATTCCAAATCATTGAAGGCTAATGATTTACTTAAATTTCTATCTCTGTGTTGTCATATCTATTAATAGATTATAATGAGATACTTTATGTAAAGGGCTAGAATTATGCCTGACACCTGAACGGTGCTCCACAAATATTAGTTTTTATTATTCTTATCACTGATGGCTAATTAGATTGGGTGTCTTTCATAGTACATGGTAATAAATATTGCAGCAAGTTCTTTTCTAAATGATCACATTCAGCAGCAGGGATTATAGTAAATAGCTGGGAAATATGTCACATATTTCCTTCAGGACCTTTCTTTCCCGGTACAGAGGGATAATGTCTTAAACGCAAATTGTAAAACTAGTCATATTCTCACATAGAGTATTTCTCCCTCTATTCACAAAGTAGAGTTATAGGAATTAATTACTTCAGGAAAATAGTGATATTGCCAAATGGATAATGTTGTCGGACAACTGAGTGATTTTAGTCTGTTATGCCAAATTCTACCTTTGCTTGCTTTGTGATCCTCCCTGGAGCCCTGTGGACTCATATGCTTGGGCTGAGTAATGTTGTGGGTCATAGAGTAACTGAGCTGCTTCTGTCCCACACTGTTCTGGCTATGCAGCTGGAGTATGAGTCTTTTATTATCCTAGGAAGGTCTCTGAAGAAAATGATAATGGCGACTGTCATTGAGCAGTAGTTAGGGATACAGGGTGAAGTAAGGAGATTCAAACGGTGGCAGAAAGACAGACTTAGAATATTACTTGTTTGGTAAAATGTCTTGGTTGCATGCCTTTGCATGTGTTACTGTTTATGACTTGTCAGTTCTGGTGACGGAAAATGCCTTTTTAAGTTGCTTTTAGGTGTAGTGTTATCTTTTCCTTCCTCTTTCCGCTCTTAGGGTGTGAGACCAAGAAAAGTAGAATTATATTTTAATACCAATGAAATGAAATGAAATGGTATAATGGCTTTGAAACATTTTGAAAAGGTAAAAGCTATACAAAAGTAATTTCTGGGTAAGTTTAATGTTGCATAAATGTAATGATAAAATGCGTGCTTTATTGTAATAGTGTTATTAGATTGGTATTTATTTACACTATTTTTTTCACAGAAATTTGTGCATTATATATCATTGACATCATTTTCAAAGATTTTTATCTCCCTTGAATTGTCTCCCTCACACACAATTGATTTTATGTTCTTCATTTTTACTCCTTTTTTGCAATTCTAAAAAGAGTGCTGGATAAATGCTTTAAACTATGACATAGTCCCTTAGAATTCAGTTGGTCTGGCTAGAGGAAACATCAACTTGGTTATGAGTATGTGTCTAAGTTTTATTAGTTTGCATGCAAGAGAAAACAGTCTAGTAGGTAATTAAAAGAACAATTATTAGTAAGGATATTTTATAAGTTAAGATAAAGATTAGATAATAATTGCTAGATAGAAAAATAAGAAAGTCTGGATAAAGATACTAGACTCATGACTAAAGGGCAACTGATCATATGGTAGTTGGGTCACTGGTTTCCCAAACCAAGTCTTAAATCCATTAGAATTCACCAGAAAGATGTTTAAAAAAATTATCATAAACGGTTATTTCTTCCCAAATGGAGGTTAAAAATTGCAATCTTACTAATGTTTCCAGATACAGGAAATTTTATTTTACGTACTTGATTTTGTCAGTGCATTTCTTCTTTTTATCATATAGTGACTATTCAGTACTCACAATAACTATATTCTTAAATTGTCAGATTTTTTTAAAAATCTGAAAATTTAAAAAAATCTGTATTTTTTTAACATGTAGTCAACTGCTAGAAATAAACTGTTCTGGATGAAGAAAAACGCTAGCTGATTTTGTTCTGTTCTGACCAGAGTCACAGTTACACGGTCACCCTTTATTATGTTGTACTGCTGGGGCTCAGGGCAGGCTAACTCGAAATATGCCAAAGTGGAATATTGATTATTTTGAATTAAAGTTACTTGAAAAACAGCTGGTGCAAGAAGGACCCTCTGACCCTCTCTGTCTCCCTGAAAACAGGAAATAAATCTCTCATGTGAAAGGTAGACTTCCTGTACCAGGAGGTAAGAGACATTCTTGTCACCAGAAATGGGGAACTCAAGGAGAGAAGGCTGTGTAAACAAACTCTACTCAGTGTCTTCACTAATTAAGTACCCAAACCTGTTTCTTTGTCTTGTCAGTTCTTTACAAAATGTATTATTTCTTTGTCTCAAAAAAAGCATAAAAGCTGCCTGCTTTGGTCACTTCTTTGACCCTCTCATGTCTGTGTGAGGCTCCCATATGTATGAAATTAAATTGGTTTTTCTCCTATGACTCTGTCTCATTTCAATTTAATTTTTAGACCAGCCGGAAGAACTTTGAAGGATAAAGGTAAATGTTTTTCCTACCTTTCAGTGCTCTGGTTGTTTGTTTGAGCAAAACAAAAATCATTAAAGCAATAGAAACATAATAAAAGAAAATATATAGTTCTTATTTGGAGTAGATAAGTTGTCTCTGCAGTGGTGACCGACTTCTTTCTGGTGTTTCAAGGTTAAAGCAAATTTTGAGGTTAAGAGCTGGAGTTGGACAAAATCCTTGGAATTTATAGTTTGACTTTATTTATTTATTTTTTTTTTTGAGGAAGATTAGCCCTGAGCTAACTTCTGCCAATCCTCCTCTTTTTGCTGAGGAAGACTGGCCCTGAGCTAACATCCATGCCCATCTTCCTCTACTTTATACATGGGACGCCTACCACAGCATGGCTTGCCAAGCTGTGCCATGTCTGCACCCGGGATCCTAACTGACGAACCCCAGGCCACCAAGAAGTGGAACGTGCGCACTTAGCTGCTGTGCCACCAGTCTGGCCCTGTATAGTTTGACTTTAATTCATGTCATGAAACACGAGAATAGATTATTTTAAGAAGAATTGTGCCCAACTATTTTTCTATATATTTAAAGAATAAAATAGGAAAAAATATGCATAAGTTAAGGTGGATATTTTTTAAAAAATCGTCTGTAAAAAAATTATACACTGGATTAGAGACTGAAAAATATCTTCTCTGAGGATGCTAAAAAGTTAAAATGCAAATTATAGCACTTTTTGGATGGTGGGAAGAGGATCATTTTTAAAGCTGATTTACGAAAATACCAAGAATGCCTCAGAAATCTCACTTCTAAGCAGCAGAAGTTTTAGGGAAACTATTTAAGGAGAGGTGACCCCTGTGAAAAGTCTTTTTTTTTTTTTTTCTTGGCACCTGAGCTAACAACTGTGGCCCATCTTTTTTTTTTAATGCTTTATCTCCCCAAATGTCCCCTGGTACATAGTTGTATACCTTAGTTGCAGGTCCTTCTAGTTGCGGCATGTGGGACGCCGCCTCAGCGTGGCCTGATGAGAGGTACCATGTCCGTGCCCAGGATCCAAACCAGTGAAACCCTGGGCCACCTCAGCGGAGCACACGAACTTAACCACTTGGCCACAGGGCTGGACCCTGTGAAGAGTCTTGAAGCATCAGTAAGAATGAATTGAGCAATTTGGGAAGGAGAGAGTAAGATCAGCATGACCAAGGAGCCGGGTAGTATAATGTTTCATGAGAAGTTCACTATTAATTGAGCATAAAGTACATTTTATGGTATGGCATAGAAGAAGCTGGCAGGATAAGTTGTAGCTAGCAAAAGGCCTTTTCTGTTGAATCGTTGTTTGATAAGCCCAAGAATGAGATCTTCTCCCCCACCAAGTAGCATGCTTGAGTTAACAATATCATGTTAGTGAGCTCCTTTGTTAGAAGATTAATTTTGGCTAAGATTTCTGTTTTGCTGAGTGCTATATATATTTTTTTTAACAACAAAGAGTATTCAGAAGTGATAAGGTGATAAAAAGTGCATTAGCCCATGATTTTTCAGAGAACAGTAGGTTAAAAATTATCATTTAGGCATGTCTTTTCCTTATCAATTTTCCATGTGGTGTCAATATAAATTCTCTTTTCTGCTCCTCTCAAAACCTTTATTTAGTTATACGTTACTCACAACTACTACACATAGATTCAAGTGACATGTTGCAGTAGTTAATTCTGATTCTTTATGGGCAGCAAGTGGGGACTAAGGCCACTTATTAGGGCCATGTGCTCATTGGAGATTAATTTATTTAATAATATTGACCTCTTAAAGTTATTGGGGGCTTTTAAATGAGGGTATGAGGGGAGTAGATTTGCATTTCAGATAGATTACTTTGGAAGCAATGTAGATGTTTTGGAAGGTATGGAAGTGGTGTAAGTTTTAGAGGGCTGTGCAGGCATCTAAATAAGGGAAGAAATGATTGCTATGATGTTATTAATAAAGTGTGATGAAGTTATCCACCAAAAGGGAGGCAATGGGGAGGGAGGTGATAGCTTTGAGTAGTTACTGGGAAGAGTGAGATAGGAAGGTGACTGGAACCCCTCCAGTCCCTGCCCTACCCTACTCCTGTCCCTTCACTGTCCACAGATGACTTTGATTTCCCTGCCATCGTGCAAAAACTATGGGAGGATGAGCACACTTCCTCATACCACATCCTCTGTGTCTCAGGAGCCCAATGACTGCCCCAGACTCCCACATTTGCCTTCAACCCAGGCTGAGCCATTAGCTGGTGGTGACTCTTCTCTAAAACCCACCCTTCCTCTCACTTGAAAGTTACAGCATCTCTAGGATAGATTAGACCATCGTTTCATTTATTATCCCCCGTGTACACCACATAACAGATACACATTAATGTCTGAATCAAGCTAACTGCCAAGCATCCTTCTCATCTGTGTCTTTGCTTCTGGTAACTGACATGCTCAAGCATTTCTTATGCTAAAACAAAACTCCTTTCCTGAGTCCTACCTAGTCCTTCCAACTCTCTATGCTTCTCGTCACCAACATGTGACCTCTAGAAGCAGTCTACATTTGTGTTCTCCCCACAGTCACCTTCACTCCCAACCTTCTGGGCCAGCTTCCTTTACCCTCATTCTAATGAAATTGCTCTCACTTTGATCACCAAAGAACACATTTTTATACAAATATTTATTGGTTTGCTCATCCATTCTTCTAGACTCGGAATTCTTTTCCTCCTGCATGTCTTCATTTTCCTCTTTTCTGCAGATGCCTGGTTTTTATTCTTCAATGTTCTTACCATCCCTTTTCTAAAGAGACAACTCACTGACCCCTCTTTCTTTATTCTCTGTCTTTTACCCCTATAATATTCAAAAGTGATGTTTACCGAAGGTTAAAATAAAGTTTATGGTTTCTTTGGATTATTCCTAAGTTAGTCTTTTGTCACAATCTGCATTTTTCATATTAAAAACCATTTTCTCATCTTAATTTTAAGCATTTTTTCTGTTTAGAAATAATTTAAGTTGTTCCTGGTAACTGAAAACATACTCTTAAATTTTACTTGACTTAATGCAATGTTAATTCTTCCAGACTTACTGCATTTATTATATTTTATTCAGTGCTCAAACAATATATTAGTTCCTTGAAAGTTGTTAAAGTTTCTTTTCAAAAGATGAATTAAAGTGCTTACATTGAATGAACATCAGTGACATTACACATTCAAGGAAGGAAAGTGCTGATGTATTTAAAATCTTTTATTGAAGTTATACTGCCCCTCTTGGCTTTAACAGGCACAGTGCTATTATGTGAATTGAAAATACAAAGATATTGTTCTGGGAAGAGGAAAGCTAAGAATATTAGTAGGAAATTGTACTTTTCTAGTATGATAACTGGATTTCCTGTTTTTTTGCATTGATGAAAGTTCTTACTTTGATATCAAGAGATAAGTGAATAACCCAAACTTGCAAAATAGCATCACTTTTCAGATTTTTGAAATAGCTGATTACTACTATCGTCTTCCTTTAAAATGAACTGTGATCTATGATATCAAATCTTCCTTTACAAAAATTACTTTTTAGGTCGATCTTAACTTATAAAACATACTGTCTATAATTGGAATGCTGATGGGTGTAATTTAAAGTATTTCAGAACACTTTCTCTTTTAAGGGATAAGTCTCCAAATTCTTGCCGTGGCTTAGAATGCTCTATAAGATTGGGGCCTTACTGTGCCAGTTTGGGTCCTCTGGAGTTAGAAATGCAAAAAAGACTTACTAGGGGTTGCATGTATGAAAGATAAATGGGAGTATGAGCTGGAGGAAAGGAGGAGGATTGGGTAGGAAGAGCCTCAGACTGTGGTGCAGCTCTGAAAACATCTTGACCTGGCCAATGGGGAAGGCCAATGCCAAAATTGCCTTTTAGAGGAGTTATTCATTGAGCAGAAATGGTCAGGCCCCAGTCATTGGTGAAACGGCTTGGGGAAATCATGTCTTTGACCGGAAAGCGGTGGTGGATCCCAAAGCCTCTGAAGCTGGAAGATATCACCTATTTCTGCCTCCTCTCTTGATTTTCTTTACAGTGTCTTTCAGAGGGAAGACATTTTTATTTTTATGAAGTCCAGTCTATTTATTTTAAGCTTTTTGTGCATGAGTTTGGTTTTGTATTTAAGAAATCTTTGCTTAACCCAAGATCACATTGATTTTTCTTTTTTTTTTAAGATTTTACTTTTTTCCTTTTACTTCCCAAAGCCCCCCGGTACATAGTTGTATATTCTTAATTGTGGGTCCTTCTAGCTGTGGCATATGGGACACAGCATCAGCATAGCCTGATGAGCAGTGCCATGTCTGCGCCCAGGACTCCAACTGGCAAAACCCTGGGCTGCCACAGCAGAGCACATGAACTTAACCACTCGGCCACGGGGCTGGTCCCAACATTGATTTTATTGTATGTTTTTTCTTGAAGTTTTATAGTTTTAAGTTTCTTATTTGTATCTTTGATTGATTTTGAGCTAATTTTTGCATATGGATAAGGTAAGGATTAAGGTTATTATTTTTTCTATATATGGATGCCATTTGTACCAGCATTGTTTCTTAAAAAGACTATCATTTCAACATTGAATTGCTTTTCAACCTTTGACAGAAATAAATTGATCATACACATGAGGGTCTACTTATGGAATCTGTTCTCTTCTATTGATTTATGTGTTTTCACTTTTATCAATATATGCTATATTGATTATTGTATCTGTGTAATAAATCTTGAAATCAGGTAGTGTGAATCTCCCAACTTTATTTTGTTTCAAAATTATTTTGGATATTCAAATTCCTTTGCTTTCTATGTAACTTTTTGAATCAGCTTTTTTATTTAAAAATAAAAAGACTTTTACTAGAATTCAGATTGGGATTGTATTGAAACTATGGATTTATTTGGAGAGTACTGGCATCTTAACGTTGCTGAGATTCCCAGTTCATGAACACAGTATATCTCTCAATTTATTTAGATCTTTTTAGATTTCTTGTCAATTTCCAACAGAAAACTAATACACGTATTATACATATTTTGAAAACAAGATACAGATCTTGTGTGTCTTTTATTAGATTTATACCTAAGTATTTTTCAGTGATATTTTAAATGGTACTTTAAAAAAATTCAGTTTCCAATTGTACATTGCTATTGTATAGAAATACAATAGTTTTTTTGTCTCTCTGATTTGATCTTGTATCCTGTGACATACCAATCTTATTTATTCTAATAGACAACTGTGTTTTATTCAAAGAGAGAGACTTTTTGTTTTCCTTTCAATTCTATTTTCTTTTCTTTTACTTACCTTCTTGCACTGACTGGGACTTCTGTTGTGATGGTGAATAACAGTAATGAGTGCAGTCATCTTTGCTTTGTACCTGATGTTAGGAGAAAAGCATTCAGTCTATTGTCTTTAGGTAATATGTTAAGCTGTATGTTAACATAGATGCCTTTATTGGGTTTAGGAAGTTCCCTTGTGTTACTAGTTTGCTGAGTCACTAGCATGAAAGGATGTTAGAATTTTTCATATGCATTTTATTTTTTGAAGAAAATTAGCCCTGAGCTAACATCTGCTGCCAATCCTCCTTTCTTTGCTGAGGAATACTATCCCTGAGCTAACATCTGTGCCCATCTTCCTCTACTTTATATGTGGGGTGCCGCCACAGCATGAATGACAAGCAGTGCATAGGTCTGTGCCCAGGATCCAAATCAGTGAACCCCTGGCTGCCGAAGTGGAACATGCAAACTTAACCGCTGCGCCACTGGGCTGGCCCCTTTCCATGCATTTTGTTGCATTTATTTTGATAATCACAATGGTTATAGCAAAAGGAAAAGGAAAAAAATGGTTTAATAAAGATTTCTAGGTCAAGCTTACTTTCTTTACCTTAATATATTAGAAATCTCATGATCTGATTTGGACTGTGTCCCTCTAACTTCATCTCTTGTAATTTCCCACGTGCCCCTTCAGTTGTTCTAGAAAAATAAATTGTTTGCATTTCTCTGAATATATCATGCTCATATTTAGCAATGATGTTTGTAGTGAACACTATGCTAAGCCACCTAGATTTCCTGTGAGGACCAAAGAACCCATTCCCCGACCTGTGAGTGCTGCTAGATGGCAGACCTCATCTGTCAGCCCTCACAGGAATTACCATCTAATGCAGAGAGCCACCTAATACAAAGCCATGCCACCTTCCCCAGAACATCTTGTGTCTAAAGCAGGGGTATTGAGACAACCCCTTCATCCCAAAGAGGGGCAATAACACTGCAGGCCCAATTGTGAAGAACTGTCCCAACTTCACAGGTCCCCGTGGGATCAGTTGAGACCTTGTTTTGACTACATCACAGCTGGGGTGACCAACAGCTGGAATAGATTGACAGTTTTCCCACACCTGAGGGATTTCCCAATACTCAAAACTTTCAGTGCTAAAAGAAGGAAAAAAGTCCTGGGCAAAATAGGATGACTCAGTCACCCTAAGCTTCACAGCCCAACTCCTCTCTCTCCAAAATCTTGTTTCACTCTGATCCCCCACAGGTGCTGATTCTGAGAACACTCCACGCTTAACTTCCTTCATGCTAATCTCTGTCCTGGCACCTCACTGCAACAATGAATGAGAAGAGGACCATAGAGGAAGCAGGGAGGCCAGCTAGGGAGGCAGTTGTGTTACTCCATGTGAGATATGCAAATGGCAGGTGTAGGTTGGTGGGAGTAAAGAGGGAAGATAAGTAGACAGATTCATGATTTATTTGAGAAGTCAGCTAACAAGTCTTATTGATGGATTCGATTATGGCTCATGAGGGCCTGCTCAGTGTTGGAGCTGAATAGCTGGTGAATTGTGGCATCATTTACTGAAATGGGGAAGGTCATGATAATTCAGTGTGTCCTCCATTCAGTATGGGATGTGTGAGTGGAGATTTCAACTAGACAAAGTTCTAGAACTCTGGAGAGGTCTGGATTGGTGGTACAGGTTTGGGAGACAGTGACATCCAGGTTCAAGTTAAAGTCACAGGAGTAAATGGGATCACCAGAGTAGAGTGCAAGGAACACTTGCCCTGCAGCTTTCTTGGGTTTCAAGTCCTTTTGAGAATGTGATGAAAGCTAGGAACCCTTTTTTTAGAAAAAAGCACATTCTTATATATTTCTATATTGGTTTCCTAGGACTGCTGTAGCAACATGCCGCAAATTTGATGGCTTAAAATAACAGAAACTTATTGTCTCATGGTCCTGAAGGCTAGAAGTCTGAAATCAAGGTGTGGTAGGGCCATGCTCCGTCTGAAATCTGTAGGGGAAGATCCTTCCTTGTCTCTTCCTTGCTTCTTGGGGTTGGTTTTCAGTCCTTGGCATCTTTTGGCTTGCAGCTGTATCACTTCAATTTCTGCCTCAGTTGTCACATGATGTTCCGCTCTCTGTCTCTTTCTTCTAAGGAACATCAGTCATATTGGGCTAAGGGCCCACCCTACTCTGGTATGACTGCATCATAATTAATTACATCTTTGGTAATCTTGTATTTTAATAAGGTCAGGGTTAGGACTTCAACGTACCTTTTTGAGGTACACAACCCATAACAATTTCATACCATTTTAAGGATTCAAAAACTCCTTGAAGCTCAGTCTTCAAAGATATAATGCAGAACTCTCTGACATTTGAAGGATGGGTGTACCAAGAGACAGTGACAAAGAGAATGAGGAGAATCAGCAAGAGCAGGAGCTTGTGTTCCATTTCAAGAAGGCCAAGGGAAATGGTATCAAGGCAAAGGGCACACAAGGAAAGCTCGGGGAAAAGTCCCCTGAAACCAAACAAGTTTGTGTTGTGTCCCATGGGCAGCTCCACACAATGCTGCTACTGATACCAGCAATAAGTTTTAACATTTTTGGCTTCTGTGGATGTCAGACACTATTCTAAGCATGTATTATATTATTTAATCCCCCCAAAAACGAGGTTATTATCCCAATTTTATAAATGAGGGAACTAGAGAGTTAAAATAGCTTCTTTATAGTGACATACCAGCAGGTAAAAGACACCTCAAACCTTAACAAGTTTAAATTATAACGTTTGCCTCTCCCTGTCCGTACCTCCCCATTCTTCCCCATTTCATTCTTAAGTGAATTCCTAGATCATTGACTTCTTGTTTTTTTAACCAAATCAACTCACCTCTTCATCTCATTTCATGGATTAAGTAGATTCATACTCCTGATCACCCAAGCCAGAAAGTGTAGAATGAACTATTTCTCTTTCACCCTATTCTGCCCTTTTCCAAGTTAGATCAGTGACCATATGTTGTCAGCCTTCTGCTTATCATCTGTCACTGGTTCTGCATTGCCCATAGGATAAGACAGCTGTGATCAGAATCTTGTCTATATTTCTAGCCTCGTCTCTCAAAGTGTTCCCTGCTGCACACCCCTCCTCCAGCAGTACTCTCACTGCACCGAACTACGTCCTGTACCTCACCCTTTCTCTTTGCTCTGTTTGTGGTGGGTTTTCCTCTTGGCAAGTGGTGATCGCTTTTCATATTTCAGCACCCAAATCACAGTTACCTTCTCTTGTGAGATCTCGATCTATGAGGTCTTGTTTGGATCACCAAAGGCAAAACTGAAATGAGGAAGACATGAGCTTTGCCTTCAACATGCATTTGATTTTATCAAGGCCTGAAGAAGTGACAAACAAGTAACTTGAATAAAGGACACAATGATAATGACAGAATGGTGCTGACAACAGATTATTATAGCATTTTAAAGAGGGGAGATAAACCATCAAACTGGAGGGCCATGAGCTCACAATCATATTACACCATTGATGTAAATCACCCCCCTCCTAAAAGGAGAACTTTTGGAGATATGTGATAAAGAATTTTTGCTATTCTGATAAAATCACATTTATCCTCTTGCATATTTGGTTTCAATTTTTAATTTGCTCTCTTCAGTAAACCTCATTAGCCTCAAGGTTAATGACACAGTTTTTAACTGCTCCTAGGTATTTACTTTTCTGAGTGCTCTTCAACTTAAAAATAATGCCCACAATTATATAACCAAAGCAGATGACAACAGGTTTCATTCAGAAGTTCACTTTCTATACACTTTCATATTATTTATTTTTCATAATTTAGTATTACTTAGGATAGAATCTGAATGTCAAAATTAGCATATTTGGTATTTTTCTGGAACGGATAGTGTGAATTCTTTCTAGAAGACTGTTAATGAGGTGATTTTAGTTAGGACTAAGAACGCTTGAAGCCTAGAATCTTGAAATTTTAGTCTTTATTGCCCGAGTTCTCCTTTAGGCAAGTTTTATAAAGAGGTTTTATGTTTGTATTTTAGGTATTAACAGCTTGGCTGCAAATTTTTATCATATACTTGAGGATTTGAAATGCAATGACAGAGATAGATAGATAGATAATCATTACATTTCAAACAAATTCAAAAAACAAAGCACTAATTGCAAAAAAACAATCAGGTATTGTGTTGGCTCTGTCTACCATTTGTCCTCCATCTTCAGCATTGCACACAACTGCCTTGTCTGTGTTCCATGGCTCCCTGTGTGTACCATTGTTGTGCCCATATGTACGCTTTCTTGTAATTATTTACTTAGTTGTTTCCTTCTCTGTCTTCTCTATTCTTGGATAAACTCCTAGAGTATAGGAAACCACTTGCATTTTTGGATGTCCTTAGCACAGTGCTCAGGAATGATAGACACTTAATGAGTGAATTAATGAATGCCTGGAGGTCACTCTGTGCTGTGAGTGTCTTAAGGACTTGAGTATCTATATATGGGTTAAGAACATAAGAAAAAAAATTACAGATTCCATTGATGTTTTAAGATAACTTCAAGTGAGAGATAAAATATTTCCAAAATGAAAATGGAAGTCAGTTGGAAAATGATTAAAGCACCACACAAGTTTTAAGGGTCATTTATTGTTTACAACAATGAAGGGTATGTTGTGAGTCTGTGATTGTTGTATTACATTCTTTCTTGCATATGTAATGTCTGTGTTAGTGCATCTTCTCTGAACTCTCTGGGAAATTTGATTCATATCTTATTGTGTACATTTTCCTTTTTCTCAGCACATTTGGAATTTTCATCCCAATTTACTTATAGCCCTCAAAACAAGGTGTATTTTCAAAAGTGGAAGTTCAATTACCAGGAATACTATGACAATAGCAAATATGAAACCCGTAAATGACAGATGGAAGCTGCAGATTTCACACTTGGCTGAAGTCCTCATTTTTGGAATGTCTTCAAGACCGATTCACTCACAACAGTTGTAAAAATGATCTTTTAGTCCTAGCTTCCCTGGAGTCAAAGTGATGTGTTTACTTCTAACTTTGCATATATCTGTATATACACTCAAATCACAGCCATTATTTACATAATTTTATTATACAGGAAGGAGGTAGAAAGAAAGGAAATGTTTGAAATTTACCATATTTATTGTGAAACATGTCTGAAAAGTCTATTCACTCTTCTTTTAACTCCGATAAATCTCAAGCTCTTAAAATGAAGTACGTCTTGCTGGGAAATATTGCTGCTTAGCTACAGAGGTAAAAGTTGAACATAGAACCCCTACTCTCCCATTCACTATTTATTCATCTTTATTATTCCAGTATTAATTGAAATATTACATAAGACTGGATTTTTCCAAATGGAAATTCTATAGAAAATTGTTAATGGCATTGTTGTCTTATGTATTTCCTGGGATGGTTGGTTTCATTTCAATTAATATGTTTATCTCTCTGTGGAGTTTTCATAATATTAATGTAACATGAGCAAAATACAGCTCATAGTAATAGCACAAAAACTGATAACTAAACATTTTAAACTTTTCTTTAGCTTGTCTCAACTAAGAAGACAAACAAAACAAACCAAGACAATGTAGTGTGAACTATTAACTTCTCTGCAAGATAAAGAGAATTCATTTCTTCATTCATTCATTAACCTATTATGCTTTAATTAAATGTTTTTAGATGCTGGACACTTTACCAAATATTGAAGGAAAAACAAAACTATCTTCAGTGTATAAAACTCATTGAACATGCTATGTAAAAAGTTAAAGAATAAAAACAAATATAAGATACAATGTATACTGTATACCAAGTTTTGAGGAATACAGCAATATATCTTCCTGGAAAAACTGAATTATGAATTTAGATTTTGAAATAAAAAAATATATGGTGGACATGTAGGAAATCACAGGGTTTGTCCCATAGAGAGATTGTAGAATAAGAGCCTGGTTTGGGTGTTTCTTAATTGCTGTTGATTCTGCACCTACTGCATTGGAGAGTAACTTGAATTGGTGTTTGCTAGACTCTGAAGCTTAGAGCTGCATTTCAGTCTTGTATGTATTTTATAAACTGAGACTTAAGGAAAGTATAGCAAGGGTTATCTAAATCCTTGGAATAGAATGTCTTTAACATTTCCCATTAATCATTTCAGTTATAATTTATTCTACATAAAATAATATGATGCTTTTGCTATTATAACCGCTCAAATGTTACACTTCAAAACACATTATCTGCCTATCCTTTTGTCGACGAAAATAATCCATAGCCAATCCGTAAATAAAATTTGGGAGAGTTTATTCTGAGCTCAAATGTGAGGACCGTGGCCCAGGGCCTTTCTTCCTGAAAGAAGACAGTGCACCGAAGAAGTGGGGTGCACAGAGTGGTTATGTACCCCCAAATAGGATGTTTCACGTATGATTGAAATGTCCCTTTTACAGTAGTCGCCGAGACTGCTCTGTTGGCACAGTGATTGATGGAAACAGCATGTAGGTCTGCTGTCTAAGTGAACACAGCAGGGTGGCAGGTCTGCTGTCTCGAGCTGGGTGGTCACAGGTGAGCTGGGTGGTCAAAGGTGAGCACAGCAATCAGTTCCTAGCCTAAGGAAAGATGCTTATCCTTAAGGAAATGCCAGTGTGGGGGGAAGTTGCACCTTTATCTTAAGGACATTTGTTCTTGCCATAGTAAATGTTTTAAAGCAGATATACGATGCGTGCTCAACAGCCACAGTCAGGCCCTTTTGGAAAAAACAAAGTCAGGCCGAATTAGGTTTATACCAAATGGTTTCCTCATATACTCCAGTGTATCCTATTGCTTGCCATTTCAATTTGTCACTTTGGTAGCTTTATTTCCGAAAGTTACAGTTACACTAATGAGAATTCTGTTGTCAGTTACTTGGGTGTGGATATTTAATTCCAATGTTTGTTCTTTTTGATCAGTGATTAATTAAAAGAAAATTCATGTTTAAGAAACTAATATATTATTTCCTTACAAATAATAGAAACTCAGTGCTTTTTATTCCTCACAAAGTTATTGTGAATGAGCTCACTGTATTTTGTGCTGCTAATTTAAGTTTAGTAGACAATTTTTATTAATTTAAAACCCTTCTTTATTTAAGGGAAATAAATTTAAGCCTAAGGAAGTACTTCATTCCAATGTGCAAATATAAACATTTGTATTTAGTATAAAAAATCTTATAGTATACAACTGTGCGATCCTATTATTTCCTTAACCACCTTTATCTATTATTGAAGTGGAATTCACGTTAAATGATATGAAGGTTATAACAATACAGGAGTCATTCTCCACACCTTCCTCTCCCTCTAGACTGATTTCCAGTTTACCCCCATTTTTGGTTCATTTTGCCTCCTAAATATCCCTCAAATCATTCTGCTTTTATCCACCTTTATCACCTCCTAGTCCAAATCATTGTTTGCTCTCTGACCATTGCAGTGGCCTCCTCATAGAGCTACTCACGTCTCCTCAGGCCTCTATGGTCTTTTCTTTACACTGTAGAGGGCCCACTCCAGGGCGCATACCTCATTACCTGGCCTCCTGATTTAAAACATATCAGGAGTCTCTCTGTACTCTTAGGGTAAAGACAAAACTCCTAAGGGTGACCTGTTAAGGCCATGTGTGATCTCTTTCCTCCTTGTCTCTTAGGTCACATTTCATACACACCCCCTCCCCACCTTGCCCACCACCATCTGTACTCAGATCATAATCATGCATGTCTTCAATCCTTTGACTTTGACAGGTTCTCTCCTGTCATATGCTGGTCTTTTGCCTGATCCAATTTTCTTCTCCTCGTCTTTTAGATGTCAGTAAAATGTCATTTCCTCAGAGAAGGCTTCCTACAATTGTACATGGGTCAGGTCCTCCCATTATAGCATCTAAGGAATGTAGTTCTTGTCCTTGTTGCACCTTTTCGTTAGTCAGAGCCTCAGCCATGTCTGCCTTTACTCACTCTTTTATTGCTGGGTATAAGACATAATCGGAAGAATAATAGACAATCAATAAACATCTAGTAAGTCTCTGAATAATAAAAAGGCTTTAGATTTTACAATCATATGCATATGACCTATTTAAGAGACAGAACCAACCCATCTCATGGAGCATATTTAGAATATAGCTCTTAAACAGTCAGAGAAACAGGGATAGAAGTTTGAAAGTTCATAGATTATGTGGCCAAACTCCTGTTCAATGGTAACCCTAAAGAACTTCATCATTTAACAATTAACAAATTAATGATGTTTTCATTGTTATGATAATATTGAGATGCATTGTATATGATGTCAGTTAATAGAAAATGACATAGAAAAATAAAATTGCTTATAATTTTCAAATCCCCTTCCCCATCCCACCTCCCAAATGCCCCCAATTGCTCTGGCTAGATAGCAACCCTACCACCTGGTTTTATATTTAGTCTTACTTAGAGAGATTGAAGAAATTTGTTAACCCCTGAAGATTAAATATAAAGACCTTCTGAGAAGCCAAAATAGTGCTAAATCCAGGGAGTTGTGTCTATTTAGCAAAGAAGAAAGAAATCACGCTTAAAAGAGGGGGAAGAAATAAGATAAAATCATGAAAAGCATGTAAGGAGAAATGAAAACAGGCAGAGCCCAGTCTTTATCTTTTCAAGCAATCTGCTGAGCTGCTACTTTTGAACATCTGAGGGCCCCTATAACGGCCTCTATCTCAGATCTCCCCTGGAGTTTGGTTTTGATGCTGATAAATGTTGTTTTCACAACTTGCTGTTGCCAGATATGGTTTCTCTGAATTATCCAGAGGCCAAACACCATCCTCCTTTCTTCCTTTTTTCCAATTTATTTTGCAGTTATCTTGCCTCAAGCATGGCTTACTGTGGTTGGGAATAACTTTTAGTAGCTGCGTGAGCCAATAAATGAGTGCATCCATGGGCTGCTTTGGGGTTGTATGGTGATGTTCAAGAGCATCATAGTCAATCTTAGGATGCGACATCAGTTTGAGAACAATGAAAACCATGTCTTGTATTTCCAGATTTCCTTTCAAGGAATAGGCCCACTGTCCCAATGCTTATGAGTCTGAAAACCATCCAGTATTATTGATACCCCTATTTTCTCAAAATCTAGCCTAGTTTGGTCAAACAGTTGACATTGTCTTTTGAACTTACGTAAAAGTGAAAATCAATCTGAGTGATCTTTTACAAGATATTTTTAAAATATAGGATATTCCATAGTGTCAAGTGAGATTGGACTCATAGTCTACATTCTGTAGTTACTGTGGATGTCCAATAATCATTATGATGTGCTGAGGTGCTTTATAACCCGATATACCTTCTAAGTTATCAAAAAAATTCACCTTGTTTTGGTACAGTTTTTATAATAAATATATTTTGTCTTCAAATTCCTTGGCCTTTGTTAATCCTTGTGTTTTGTTTTTATAGTTTTTATTAAATATATTTTATTGTCCTTGGATTCCTTGATCTTTGTCCAGCCTTATGTTTTAACAGGTACCTGGGCAGGATGGTTATGAGCTTGGGTGGTGGGGCCAGAAGACAAAGATTTGAATCCCTGCTCTGCTACTTGTTAGCTTTACGACTTGGCCAGTTAGTTAAACTCTCTGTGCTTAAAAGAAGGATGTTAGTAGTACTTGTCTCTTCTAATGAGTTAATACACACAAATCACTTAGAACAGTGTCTGTATCTTAATGAGAGCTAATATACTGATACTGTTATAATTATCATCATCATCATACTCATTACTGTACAACATTTTTATTAACTGCCTACTATATACTGAGCATTTTGCTGGCAATGGATGATATTGATGAACCTAAGAGAAATAGCTCCTACCTTCCAAGAGCTTTAAGCCTGGTGAGCAGAGACAGATTTTGAACAAGTAAACAAAAAGTAAGGTGATATCTAAGGTAAATGAAATAAATGAGATACTCTGGTTGTGAATAACTGGAGAGAACTACTTCAGAGGGAATGGACAAGGACAACAAGTCTGAGGTGTGTTTTCATATGTTACCTCAAGATTGAAAGAGAGCTGATTATAACAAGAACAGGGACAGAGTTGCTTTTCAGGCAGAGAAAATAGCCTGAGCAATAAGTGCCTTGAGGAGGAAAGCATTTGCTGAGCTCTACTGAATGAAATAGGGCTGTTGTTGCTGCAGTTAGAGAGAACAAGATAGAGAGAAACAAAGTAAGGTGAAAGGAGGCAGCAGGTGCTGAACCATGCATTCAGCATGACCAGGGGTTCGGTCTAAGTTCAATGGAAGACATTACAGGATTTTAAAATTCTCAAATATTATTCTGCCTGCCATGTTGGAAAATGGATTGGAAGAGAAATGGTGAAGCACCCGTTTGGATTTTTTTAATAGTTTAGGTGAGAGGTGAAATGATGCCAATGGTGGCAGTGTGATTAAGCAAAGTGTGGTACTATGGAATATGGAAGTTGAGAGGGGAAAGAAAAATAAAAGATGATTCCCAATTTCTGGCTCGAGCAAGTGAAGGAGATGGTGGCGCCATTACTAAAAAGAGCAAGACAAGGTGTGGATTAAGTTTGAGAGGTAGGCAAGAGATTGGAATGGAGAATTCAGTTTGGGATTAAGATTGATATGACTCTATGACACAAAAATATTGGTATAAAAACATAATTGGAAATATGAATTTGGAATTCATAGACAAGATAAGGATTGGAAGTATAAATTTAGGAGATATTATGTAGATGATATTTAGAGTCATAGGGATGGCTGAGTTGATTTAGGAAAAAAATGTAGAGAGAGAAATGAAGAAGCTTGGACCAGGCCCTAAGGATCTCCAACATTTGAAGGAAGACATAAATATCCATTTCTCATTATTTTGGTTAAATGAGTGATTGCTTTATCGTAATTTAATTGTGTAAATATCAATACATCATTATACAATATAGTAATGCTATATATTATGTGATATTATATCATGCTGAGATGGAAGAACTATAAAAGCTATTCCCTCTCTTTACCATTATTTTGTTTGGGTTTCTGAAACTCACTTTCCCAAAATATAATAATAAGCAAGTTATTAAGGAAAAAAAAGGTAATTAGTTGAGTTGTCCAGGTTCTATAGGTGACAACTTCCATGTTGTGTTTTTTCTTGTATAAGTAGTATTTTGAGAAAAAAAGAGTGTTAAAAACTAAGGGACGTTCATACCCATAGGGAAGTTTGGTAATGGTCCAATAAAATTATCTGGATGTAAAAAGAGAAAGGATGTACTGGATCAGAGACAAGTGTCTGGGCATGGTCCGAGACAATGTGACTAGAAGGTAAGTGTTTGTCATTCCTTATGACTTAGCTTTCCCCACAGTTCCACAGTCCTAGTAATTGGAGTAGAGGCCAGTTATAGGGATCCAACACAATGGAGATATGGCCTTAACGAAACAGTACTCAAGGCCAGGTCCTGGAGCATCATCTTCGTACCCAGCTATCTTCTGGGAGTGTCCCTTGCTGTCGCAAATCATAATGCCAAGGACCAGGAAAATATGTCTGTGCATGTGCTTATATGAGAGATTTATTAGACAAGTGTCAGCTTTTTCCATTGGCTTCAAGCTTATTCTTTCTTTTCAATGAGGGCTCTGTGTACAGGCTCCTTTCTAAGTTCACAAGTGTAATCACCTCTAAACGTAATCGTCAAGGAAAGAGAATAGAGGCTTATTGGGGCAAGCTTTCATTTGGGCTTAAAGAGTGGCATAATTCAATGAAAGGAGATAATCAGATCACATCCAGACTCAGGAAGACAATGAGGAGTCATTAAATTGGCTTCAGACACTCTATGCACTTTATTAAAGACATCCAAGCTTATGGCATAAAGCCACAAGACATTTTTCGAGGAAATTATCTATTTTTTGAGCATGGAAGAATGCCTGAAGTTCAGACCGCTCTGGTAGCTTTAAGATATTTAGTCAAAACAAAATTACCCACATAACAATTAGATTGTAATGGTTTAAAAAGGCAATAATCAATCAGGACATTTGGTTGAACACAGCTGAAAGTTGGGCAAAGTGTAATTGGCTTGCAGATGGAAACTCAGCAAGGAGTCATCCCGGATATTAGCAGACTTAGCAGAGTAGGCAGCTATTTCTTCGATACCAAAATATAAACTGACAAACCTTCTGTCCAAGGAACTGTGAGCCTGAATATGGATGTTGACCAGGAGTGTGAAATTCTGTATCATGTACTTGAAGGGGCAGCTAGAATTAGAAATGGAGTTTACAACCAGCAAACACACAGACACTTGTATAGATAGAAGCAACTCTGTTGATACCCCTGAATGGAATATGTATTGTTCCTTACCCTTGGGCATAAATATACAACTTTTTTTGAGTCTTATGCTTCCACAAGAGAAGCAATACTTTCTAGAAGCAAAGAAATAAGAAAAAACAAGGGTCTGGAATGAGTGGCAATGATTATCACACCGTGACACAGTCATGCCAGATACATTACATGGTAAATACCAAAACCCTATGTAAGCTATCCATAATTAGAGTTGTGTCAAAACAGATTCATATGTCCATTGTTTTATTTTCTGAAAACTAAATTATATTTTTATAATTTTTATCTGGTCCACCTAAAACATTATTATGTTCTTGGATTTAAAATAAAAAAGCCTTTTATGCATCTTTTTCTTTGTTGATGTCTTCCTAAAAAATCTCTTTTAGTTATGTTATACATATTGAGTTAGATTACAGAATATAAGCAGTAACTTACGTATGACGTTAAAAGGAAGCTATGAGAAGGTAATAACCTTTTGCATCAGCTCTTTTTATTAAAGATCTTGTGTGTTTGACAATTTTTCCCTTCAAGTTGTTATATTAAAATAACTTGAAGGTCTTTTATGTTTTGTATCTCATTTCTGTATAGAAGACAACACTTTAAACATATTGCCAAATACTATCTTTGCCAACTAAATCTATGATGCAACATGTTTGAGATATAACCATTATGATTACTATGATATTTTATTTTTGCCCATTTATAAGCTAGAGTAGTATGAAATAGTGCAAATACAACTTAGTGTGGGGACCATATCTGTCATATTCACTGCCTGGCAGAAAATTACTTTCATTGTTGAGTGAATGTAGAGAATTTACTTTTACTGCACTGAGTGGTGGCTTAAGGAAGAAGGTGACTTCAGCGGCAGGAAGAATACTGGAAAAACTGTATTAAAAGGTCAGTTGTAAAGTAATGGCATTGCCTTTCTGGCAGCCAGTAAAGCAAAAGGGAGGAAAGTCCTAGGGAAAAAGTGTCTGCTGTTAGGTTGTGTTGACTGAAGAAAATGCAGAAGAGTCTGCTGGATTTAAAGATATAATGTTTGGAAAGCTTTATAAGAATTGTCTACAGTTGTGATTTTCAGTGTGCAGTTCCTCAGCTAACAATTGCATCACCTGAGATCTTGTTAGAAATGCAAATTCTTTTCCCCACCCAAGACCTATTCAATCAGAAATTCTGTAGCTTCACAAGCCCTCCAGGTGATTCTGATGCACACTTAAGATTGAGGACCGCTGGTCTGAACTGGGATAGTTGTCTGAATTGCCCAGATGAACTGCCCACATTAATTAGATTGGCTGAAGAACTGTCAGAAAGCTTCAATGAGAGTTGAATCTTTCCTTGATGGACATATTGATGTGCTTTGGTGAAACATATAGGAAAACCCCATGCCCCCACCTCTGTGAGTTCTTTGAGAGACCCCAGTTTCTCTTTGAAGATGAAGACAGTTGAGATCTGACCACTTCAAAAGTAAGACATATCCTTAGTTCAAGTAATTGAATCTTTCATTTGATGATGATCAGAGATGGCTCTGTAGGAAGAACACAGTGGGAAACTGCTTATTCCTTATGTAAAGATCTGCTCCTATGAAATGCCTCACCTGCTTACTCATGTCTGTTTTCAAAAAGGGCAGTTTGTATTTCCTTAAGTAGATGTCTTAAGATACAAATTATCCAAAAATAGGTAAAACACGTTGATCTAAATGCATGGTGATGTATAAATGACCTTATTACATTATTTAATGACACCAGATTTTGACTGGAGTATACCTGTTTCAGTGCCCCCATAAGCTGACTTTGAGTAAAGGATTCCAGTACAAGTAATTTATTTTGGAAATGATCCCAGGAAACATCAATAGGGAACTGGAGACAGAAACATACCAGGGCAAGAAGCCAGCAACAGCTTCTGTTGTAACTGAGAACCTCTGGGATGCTGTAGAAAACCCATCTGAGAGTTATCCTACTGGAAAGTCTAAGGGAAATGGAGTATTTATCCAGGATATTATCAGCTCCTATCTGTCATTGGGTACAGGCTGGTAGAGGATGTAGAGTTGACATTGTTCCTCTGCCTCTTCCACTCTGGAGTCCAGAGAAAGCCCCAGGCAAAGAGTCCTGGTGCTGACTTGGGAGTGGGCATACAGGGAAAGGGGAAGTTCTGAGGGGATATGGGCCAAGCACAGCAGCATCTGCTGCATGGTAGAGGGGGTAAGAGAGTAGGTAGGTGGCAGATTGTTGTAGGTCAGTGGACACTGAAGGGAGAAGTGGAGTGGGCTCAAAAAAAGCCAAAATAAGAATCCTGGAACTCTCAAAGGGAAACTTTGTCTACTGCTTCATAGTGTTGTCCAGGCCGGATCCTGGCTCTCATCATCCAGGAGCTTTTATTTAATGTTCACCTGCTCTTGACATTGTGGTCCACCCCAGGAAGATAATGAAAGCAATATGGCTCCTCGCCTGAGGTGTTTGACAAGCTGGTCTAGAAGCAGGAAGCAGAAAACTAGAGCTCCAGGCTTCTGTTCAAAATGACAAACGCAGGCTGTAAAACGAATGGCCCTGGTGTTTATGGAGGCTACAAATTAAATGCAACCTGCCCAGATTTGATCCGTTGCCCATTCCTATTTCCGTGGACTGATGCTTCCCAGAAAGTTACCCTGTGAGTCTCCAAAGGTATTTTATTATTCTGCCATGCCAGAATACCATGCTTGGTATAAAGTAGGATGTGCATGTTATGAAATAGTAGACTTATTAATTCATGACAATCGAAAAAGGGGGTAGTGGCAACTAGCTTGTCTTTGAATGCTTTTAATTACAAATGTGACATATTGCCACTCCTCATCCCCACCCTCTTTTTTCTCTTTCAAATGCACAATTTCGAAAACAATAAATCACTGTCCTTTTGATCAATATGAACCTAACAAGCCAAATTACTGTGCTTTCTTTAATCATTTTAGAAAACAAGTTAATGCTATTCTCTCCTTATAAACAAATTTATAAGATTCTCACAGTAAATTAGATTTTTAGAGGTGCTATTAAACTGTAGTTTTAGTCCTTAAACTAAAAAATATTTAAATAAATTTGGAAACAAGAAAAACATTTATTTTTCCCCTGTAAGTATATCATAGTTACTTTTAAATTGTTTTTCATTTTTTCTTCCCTTGAGCCAGCTTTGCTATAATCTATTTACAATATTTTCCTTTTAAGGCCTTCCATCATTCAGCTCCTTAATGCTAAAAGCCTAGAATTCCTTTTCAAACCTCTTTTTTTTTTTTTTTTTACTGTTTTTAGATAAACAAGGTAGTTTTCTATCTGTGTTGCTTTTCATAGCTTAAGAAGCATTATATCCTTCCCACATCTTTCTCTAAATACGATTGGACTCCAAAATCATTGGGAAATACGATAACTCATTTGGGTAGTACTCCAGCTTTTCCTCCGTAAACGTTATTGCAAGGTAATTGGTAATTCGCTATTTCCTCATGCCTCGTTTCCAATTCCTACTGTCATTTTACTAGAGGGATTCTTTTGTTCTCAGTGTTTATTCACTGCGAGGACACATTTTTTTTTTTTTAATCATCACCAGAGCCATTTCAATCTTCTACTCTTCAATTAGGAAAGAAGAAGTTTGCATTCCGATATTTCTTTTCATTCTCTACTTACTTATCCTGACCTCTAATTCATTACCAATATGCCAGTAAATTTCATAAAGATGATTAACAATTTCTGCAATTTGTTTGGCCTTGTTGTCTTTTGGATACATGACATTTCCAGGTTTCTTCAGTAATCTCAGGCATATGAAATCAAATTGTAGTTCACTCATTTTTTAAAGCATTTGGCTTTTCCTCAAGTTGGAGCTCTAAAATAAAGTGCCTACAGTCATTTTTCCTGTTAAGCTTTTCTGTTTGGTCATATTCTCGTGCTCTGTGATACACCCCCAACTTCAATCTCAGGTATCACACTTGGCGCATTTCTAAAATGGACGGGCTGCGTTGCCTTTGGCCATGTTCGATATGCAACAAACTGTGAAAGGAAGCACTCCCGCACTACCTAGAGGAACTTGAGAGTGTTCCATAGCGATTATCTGAAACAATACGTGATTAATCCCCTGTGCTGAATGTTGTGACTAGGGTCCAGGCCTCCCTGATTCCTGTAAAGCCTTTACTAATCCAGTGCTCTTGATTGCCTGACAAATTTGTCACATTAACAAAGGGTAGCCTATGCTTTTTCCTTAACTTCCACCTAAGAAAGTGATTTCTATGGCAGCCAAATGACGAATCTACTTTCTGTTATAAATATGCACCATTGACATTGACACGGCCTGGTTTTTTTCTTTCCTTACCTTCCGTGACCTTGGCAGTTTTCTGGGGTGCAGTTTCTGGCCATTGTCTTTCTATAGATAGTTCAGTGGTTGGTTGTATCAGGCTTTGTTTTGCTGGAAGAGATCTTGAGAGAGACTGAGCACTGGCCCTTTGTCTTCATATGCGTCCAAACAAAAGCAGGCCTGTTTGTGATTTCATTTCAGCATTCAGTCACAGTGCATGCATTCCTGAATCAATGAATGTTAAGCGGGATGAGCGTTTACTGAAGTCTTCTTGTGTGCCTGCACAAGGCTTCAGGGTGGTTATTCAACAGTGCCAGTACCAGATGTGACACTGTCAGCAGTATATCCAGCCGTTTCTCCACCAACCATGGTGTTTTTACTATTCTTGTAAATTTAAATCTTATTTTGTCTTCTATTACTACTGATTATAGTTAGCCCTTTTTACTTCTTCAGTTCTCAAGAAATGAAACTAATTTAAATGTTAGCCAACATTAAACCTATAGGAAAGGTAAATTTGTAAACATATTAGTGTATGCATCCATTAGAAAGCTCACTGAATTCAAACAGAAAGGATCTAGGGCATGCGATTACCTGGACTCTTTTCTGGCATTAGATTTTGAGTAAATTCTCAAAATAGGTAGAACTCAGTTCCATGGATCTCAGGAGAGTATACTGTGGCTGGAAGCAAAGTCACACTAGAAAGATACACTGGCCCTAGGCAAAATAATGAAGCAAAAAGTTTATCTTCCAGTGTCATTGCCCTCAGCTCCACTCCTGCCCTCTGTTCCCTTTGGGAATTAGCCCAGGAACTCAATGCCCTTTTTCTTTCCCTTAACTATACAGGAATGCCTACCTCTGTCACACTCCTTGCCTGATCAAAAGCAGTGCTCTCAGCACTCTTCTCTCTTTTCAGAGAGAGTAAATGTTCGTGAAAATTGTCAGTTAAGAACTCATTCCAATAATTGTTACATCTTTCAGACAATACATCCTTCAGCCAAAACAGAGTGACTGCAGCCATCCCAGAGGGCTGGTGGGGGAAATCTTTCCATTTAATAAGTCTTGATTTCTTGCTCTTCATTGCATGTCACCCAGGAAAGCTAGTGTACTCAAATTGTTATGACCTACATTATCCTTTTATGGCCAAGTATGAACCAATAAAACAGAACAAACAGATATGCTTAGAAGAGATCTATTTCCCTTTCTTATCCCCTACCATAGAGCAGTCTTGCCATGAAGAATCTTCTGATTTCCTCTTGCAATATATGTATCCATTCCTAAATAATGTATATTATGTGAAATTTCTTTAATATTTATATTAGTAGTACTATACTAGAAATATCGTTTACCAAGTTTCATTTTTCTAACAACTAAATGAACCCAGTTCATTTTTTGTAATTACCTTATATTATTCTATTGGATGCACCAATTAACTATTTTCCTGCTGTTGGGCATTTGGAGCACTTCCAATGTCTGCTTGTCACACACCGAGCTGCGGTAAACACATCTTTCTGTGTATCTTTTTGTGAACAAATACAAGAGTGTCCTGTGGGAATATACCTCAAAGTAGACTTTTAAATAATGCAGCCCATAAATAGGTGTAAGTTGAAACAGTTGTCCTGGAACTTACTTTTCTGGGACAATAACTGATGGTGATTTATGCTTAGATCTGTCTTTTTTCTCTCGTAGGCTGACTGAAAATAGAATTGCTGTGTCCTAGGGTGTCTACCATTCATCTTTATTAGATATTGTGAGAATATTCTCCAAAGTAGTTGTAACAATTTACTTTCCTCACAGTAGTATATGAGATTTCCTATTTCTAACATCCTTGCTAAATTTTATCGAGTGTTTAGTGTTTTTTTCCCCATCTTATGGGTGTAATTGTATCTTACTGTTATTTTAATTTCTGTTTCTTCCATTGCCACGCTTTTCATCTATTTACCAGTCATTTGGGCCTGCTAGTCCTTCATTTTTTTTGCCTACTTTTCCACTGAGTTATTTGTTCCTCTTCACCTAAAATAGCTATACTTACATTTTATATACTCAAACTTTGTATTTTATGTACTTTTTGCAAATATGCATTCTTGGTCTATGCCTAATATTTTCATTTTGTTTATACTTATTTTTTATATAAAGATTTTAAAAAATAATATAATTAATTGTATTGATCTTTTATTTGTTGAATGTTTTGTGTGTCCTGTTTAAGAAATTCTTTCTTATCCCAATCTTATAAATATATGTTCCTAAGTATTTTTCCAAAGTTTTAAAAGTTTTGCTTTTACATTTGTCTTTATCTTTGATGTTTATTTTGTGACTTAAGGTCTGGTTTTGTTGTTTCCCTATTCATAGTCAATACTTAGCACCATTATTGAACAATCCGTCTCTCTCCCATTTGTCGTGTCATATTTGCATATATAACTCAGGCTGTTGCCAGGCACTCTATTCTATTCCATTGGGTAATTTCTGCATACATACTGCTTTGACTTAATTACCAGAGCTTATTAATAAATATTGATATCTAGCAAGACAAGACCTCATCCCTTTTTGTTGTTCTTCAGAATCATCTTGGCTGTTTATTGGCCCTTTGTTCCTCCATCTGAATTTTAGTATCATTCTATTGATTTCTCTACAAGAGAACTCTATTGGGATTTTTATTATAGTTGCATTGAATTATAGATCAATTTGGAAAGAATTCCCATCTTTAAATATTGAGTCTTAATTATCATTAAAGTATATCTCTCTATTTCATCATGTTTCGTTTTATGTATTTCACTAATTTTATAATTTCCTCCATAAAGGTCTTTATCCTTTTTCTTAGTTTTATTCCTAGGGACTTATAGTTTTTGTCTGTTTTGTTTTTAAGGTATTATTATTATGATTTAAAAAGCTTTAATGTTTATCTGTATTTTAAACATTTTCTTAATGCCTCAGGGACATGAGCTATCATGATGCACTTGGATTTGGGTTGCATATCTAAAAAATTCCTAATCTCCAGTTCTAGTGGTTGCCCTAGAATTTGCTTACCTGGGACAATGACTGACAGGAATTAGCTTTTAGATTATTATCTTTTTTTTTTTCATATAAATGGGTAGCACGTAAAATGCATTGTGTGTATTTCTTAGACAGTGACTCAAATACTAAAGAAACCCTCCTTTCTAAGTGATATTTCCTATCTTTGGAAAATCATTACTTGCTAATATTTACAATTATCTGCCTTTGACTTAACATCTTCTCAATATTATTTGTCGTTTCAGTTTTACCAGTGGACCCAGGATCAACTTTGGTTAAGTAGTTATCACACCTTACGGTATTTGGAGATAGACATACTTTAAGTAGTATTGACACTATCATTATCACCCAGCGTAGTGCCTGACATATAATTGATAGTCAGTGAGAATATCATTCAACAGAGGCTGGCCTCATGGTGTAGTAGTTAAGTTTGCGTGCTTCGCTTCAGTGACCTATGGTTTCCGGGTTTGGATCCCAGGCTCGGACCTACACACTGCTCATCAAGCTGTGCTGTAGTGGCATCCCACATACAAAATAGAGGAAGATTGGCACAGATGTTAGCTCAGCAGCAGTCTTCCTCAAGCCAAAAGAGGAAGATTGGTAACAGATGTTAGCTCAGGACCAATCTTCCTCACCAAAAAAAAGAATATCATTCAACAAATGTCAGTTATATCAGTGATGTTAGCACTGGAATATTAAAGATAAGTTATAAACATTACACCAGGCCATGTTCTGTTTATAAAGAACTTTTTAGTGTTTGACGTTTACTGGAATTCCAGGCAAAATAATCTTAAAAATTCCATCTTTAAGCTCTTTGTTTAAAAGTCTCATGTACTGAATCCATGATGGATCTGTTTTTTTTTTAATTATTAGACTGATTTCTAATTCGACTTTATATTTGGAATATCAATGAAATTTGTAGACAGAATCAACCAGCTAACATAGGCAGGAAAACTACCAAACATTTCAGTCATTATTAATTCTTCTTCAGGCTGACTCAGAGTTACCACATCCAGAGAGCCACTGGATGTTTGATACTCTTTTAGCTTGGCTTGTTCACATGGGCAACTGAGACCTTACTAGCTGTCAGGTGTTGTGTCCCTGCATATTTGCCTACATATGCTGTAGAGCTGACCTATGTCTTCTGTGTTTCGGAGGCGGAGTAAGGCTATGAGGTGAGACCTAAAGGATGCTTTATACTCCTGTGCTGTGGAACTACATCTCTTCATCTATGACTCTCTTCTCTCATCACTGACTCACACAGTACAGTTTCTGTTGCTCACTGTCCCAGCGTCATTTCTAATTATCGCCATTGTGGATCTCCAGTTTTCCTGTTTCTTCTGCCGCCTGCCACTTGTGGCTCACTTCCCAGCCTTGCATGGAAGGGATGACTTTTCACAGACAATTCCTGTCAATCAGAGCATGGCAGCCATTCAAAGTCCATTGGGTTTAATCTTTGGAGCATCAGATCCTCTTGGCAATGTCTCTCTTCCTCAACACTCAGGGAGCCTGCTTTTTAGTGCTTAAATTGGTTATGTTGTAACCCTGCCTACTTTGGGGTAAGCAGTCGTTAGAAAAGCTTGAGATTCTGGAAGGCTGAACCCTGGATGACTAAAATTTTGCTGTGAGTGTTAATTTTAATGGCTTCTGCTCAAACTCTTAGGGGCGTCTTGGTGGTTGAATAATTTTTGAGTGATCTAACAACCAAACCTGAGATTCATAATACATCAAAAAATATTTTTTTAAAATGCCGTATTTCTCACAAAGATGGTACATAGATCTCCTTTTGTATCACTTTCCTAGGGCTGCTGTAATAAACTATAATATAATAAGGTACCACAAACCAGGTAGCTTCAAACAACAGAAATTTATTTTCTCACAGTTCTGGAAGCTAGAAATCCAAAACGAAGGTCTTGGTAAGACCATGCTCTCCCCAAAACCTGAAGAGGAGAACCGTTCCTTGCCCTTTCCTAGCTTCTGGTAGTTTGTTGGCAATTTTTGGTGTTCCTTGACTTGAAGCTTCAGTACTTCCATCTCTGTCTCTGTTGTCATATGGTGTTCTCCCCTTGTGTGTCTGTATCTGATTTCTTCTCTTCTTATAAGAACACCAGTCATTGGATCAGGGCACACCCTAATTCAATATGACCTCATCCTAACTTGGTTACATCTGCAAAGAGTCTGTGTTTCCAAATAAAGTCACAGTCATAGGTACTGGAGGTCAAGATTTTGACACATCTCTTGTGGGGGACACAATTCAACCCATGACACTATTTACCAATAGACTCTCAAGTGAGTGTGATGGCATAGGGATGTAGGTTGGAGATGCATTCTGTGATTTTTTTCTTTAGGTGTATGTGGAGGGATGTCAAGGGAAAACTTTCTTTTTCCCCTCCTAGCCTGTTCATTATTTTCTTAATCTCCATTTCCTAAAATGCACTCTCACTTCGTAATTTATTGTTAGAAAAGTGGGAAGAAGTGTTTAAAAAAATCAGTATTTGCAAATGCAGTTTATAAATAGTTTTAGTCTATGGAGAAATAACCTGGCGTTTCCAAAAGATCTGTGTTCTTATGTTCAGATCTTTGTAATTTCCATAGGTGGTTGAATTTATTTTTAGAAAATTGTCAGTTTAAACAAAAAAGAATAATGTTATGCAAGGTGTTAGCATAAGATGTTTGTGATTAAGGCTGATTGTGAATATTTAATGTGATAATACTGGACCAAGTCCTCTATATTGATTGGTCCATTCTCTGCTATTAAGAATGGTGAAAAAATGAGATTTCATTTAATAGAGTTCACTATATTCAATATATAGATTACTACTTTTAAAAGATTAGAAAGTAAGAAAATGCATTTGAGGAGCTGACCCGATGGCGTAGTGGTTAAGTTCACATGCTCCAATTTGGGAGCCCAGGGTTTGCTGGTTTGGATCCTGGGTGTAGACCTACACACCACTCATCAAGCTATGGCGGCATCCCACATACAAAATAAAGGAAGATTGGCACAGGTGTTAGCTCAGGGACAGTCTTCCTCAAGCAAAAAAAAAAAAAAAAAAAAAAAACAAAAAAACAAAAAGAAAGAAAGAAAAAGAAAATACATTTGATATTAAAATTATACTCTTTGATCTCAGTTTAATGTTTCATTGAGTATTTAAAAGACTGAATATTATTTGCAATGACTAGAAGTCTATAGGCCAGCTTTCCACAGCTATGGGAAATGCAAAAGCAATTTAGATCAGTGGAACGTATACTGACCTGGAAGAAAGAATGTAAGGGGTAGATGGGAAGAGAAAACAAAGCAGGAGTTTGGAGGCAGAAAGGAGTGTATCATGCTTTAGTAAAAGCTAGAAGGTTTTCCATGCCAGAGTGTAGTATAAGCTAAAGCACTAAGAAGGTATGTCTGAATAATAGGTAAAGGAGGGATAATTTGTAGAATTCCTTAAAACATATATATTAGAGTTCTTGATTTAATGTAATAGCGTACTCTGATTAATGATAATTATAAATCTTGATTCTCATGATTTGGCTAACTTGACAGTTTTTGCTGTGAGCATGGGGTAAATAGAAAGAGGATCAGCCTAGAAAGTAGGGGACTGACTGGGCACTCTTGTAGGGTCTTGGGTGGCACGCTAAGAGTTTTGGTTAGGATAGTAGTGGCTTTGGAAATGGCGAGGGCTGTGTAATTATTTAAAATACTGATGAGATAGTAGAACTTTGACATGAATCTCATTTAGATGAAAACAGAGGGTGAGATCTTGAAATCAGATGTATGTTGGTAGGAGAAGTTATCACTGAGATTGTGTATAAGATTTACGTAGAGACTATAAGCCATTAAAACACTATTAGATATCTTTATTAGAAAGTATACTATTATGACTGTTACTACTTCTGCTGTGTCACTACCACTGTTAAGATTACTACTTGATATCATTTTTTATTGTTTACTATGGGCTGGCTACAAACTGGGCTAAGTTATTTATGCATATTATTTCATTAACCCTTTAAATTAATTCTATTCTGAATCCCAGTCCTTCTTCATGATATATAAATTTTAATGATTATTTTAGTAAAGGTGCTTGGCAGTAAGCTGTCTCATAGTTTTCTGGAACTGTCTTTATTTTCATCTCATTTTAAAATAATATTTTAGTTAGGCATAAAATTCTAGTTTCCCTGTTATTTTTTCTCAGTGTGTTGAAGATATTATGCCACTGCCACTTACCATTGAGAAGGATGCTGTCAATATAACTTGTCATTTTGGTGTACTTGGCCTGTCTTTTCTTTCCAGATAAACTTAGATCTCTTTGACTTTTGTTTTCTTCAGTTTTACTATGAAGTGACCAAGTGCAGACTTCTTTTTATTTATCTTGGTTGGTATATGTTGAGTTTCCTGAATCAGAGTATTCATGTACTTATTAAAACCTGGAAAATTCTCAGCCATTATCTTCCAAATACTGGCTTTTTTTCATTTTATTTATTCTCTGCTTTGCAATTCTGATTAGACTTATGTTAGAAAATTTCTCTATATTCTCTATGTATGTCTTTTTCTTATTTTCCATTTTTTTGACTCTGTGATCTTTTTTGGTTAATTTCTTCAATCTGTCTTCCATCACTGATTTTCTTCTTAGTTGTATCTAATCTATTATTTATTACTTTTTTGAAATTTAATGTCTGTTATTTTTAAAAATTCTATTTTTTTCAGAATATCATGTCCTTACCTCATGCTTTCCAATTCCTGTTCTAGTTTTATAAATATTTAAAAATATTCTTTGTATATGTTTTACCCTCCATTATCTGAACTTCTTTAATTGCTAATTTCTTTAGTTGAATTATCAGTTCTTTATGATCATTAATGCTGCCATTCAGCACATCTATACTGTTCTATAGTTTTGAACTGTTACTATTCATTTTTTATGAGACCATATTTGAAAGCATCCTATCCTTCGTTTCAAAGAGCATTTAATTTTGCTTCTGACCGGGACCCCAAAATACCACTAACCTGAAACTATTTTTTTAACATAATTTCTCTGCTCTAGATTTCCCAGTCTATGCATGTAGTATAAATGAGTTTCCTATAAAAACGTGAGGATAGCACTCTGGTTGGAAACTATCATTATCAGTTATAAATGAAACCATCTGATTTTTTTCCCTTGGTCTGGGACAGACTTTCTTTACCAATTCTCTTTGGTAAGGACAAATTTTTTTCTAGTTAAAATTTTCACTGATGTAGGACTTTAAGAATGTAAATTGTAATTTGCATGGACAACATTTTTACTTTTATTTTTAGTTTCCATATGTAAAAGTTAGTAAGCCTAAGATTCAGAGGAACTCCAAGTTCTAACTGAAAAGAGATAGTAAATGATATCTAATTAATAGGGAGAAAGGCTAAATCTGAATTTTTAAGGTGGTAAGAATTCAAAACAGTTAACCAAATCTGTCATGTGATGAAGTATGAGTTCTTTTTGTTGCTTGTTTTAGTCTATTGTTATTGGGCATACATGTGCATAATGGGTGTAAAGCAGACTAATCTCTATAGATGATTGCTGATTTCTCAATCCACTATAAGATGTGCTTGCTTTTGAAAAACAATAGGTGCCTTTTGCATGCAGAATTAGCAGTCCTTTAAATATGTCTCCAGTCTTAATGAAGAAATGTTGACTGGGGCATCACAATGCAAAGCTTTATACTTTACAGTCTAAGGGAAAAGTCAGATGTTCTTGCTTACTCTTGCACTTTGGCTATTTTCTGGTTAAGGAAGGTTCTAAAGTTGTCTCTAATTAGGAACAAAAGGAGGTGGGATTGATCACAACATGCTCACCACAGTATTGTCAGTTGGACATCTGTGAATCAGACAAGTGCTTAGGTATCTGATTTTACAGCAAGAGACAGGGACTTTCTTTCCTGTATTTACTACTTTATATATCCCCTCAAATTTTTGTTTAAATATTGTCCTAGTTCTTAAAATTGTAGCACATGAGGACATCATTTTTATGTGTAGATTTTATTTAAAAGATCGGTTTCAAAAATATTGCCACAGAATATAGATAGATGTATACATTTACCATTGGTGTTATTGGTGTTATAACATATTTTTGTTATTGGTGTTTGTTGTTTTGTGTGACATATAACCACGTGCATTGTCTTAGAAGTGGTTAAATCCTAAACTGTCTCCAGACTTTCTAGGTTAAAATCTTCATTCTATTATCTCGAGTTTTTTTGTCTTTGGAAAATTAATCTTTCTGTGACTCAGTTTCCTCATCTATAAAACTGTAGTAGTACCTACCTGGTAGGGTTCTTATGAGAATTAAATGAGTTAATGCAGTACTTGGAGCAGAATCTGGCACAGAATAAGCCCAGTGTCAGGATTAGCTCTAATTATTACTATAGTCATGCACCGTATAACGATGTTTTGGTCAATGATGGACTGCATATGTGACAGTGGTTCCATAAGATTGCTGCCATATAGCTTAAGTGTGTAATAGGCTATACCATCTAGGTTTGTGTAAGTACATTCTGTGATGTTCACACCACGACAAAATCACCTAATGACATGTTTCTTAGAAAATATCCTTATTGTTAAGAAATACGTGACTGTATTACTATCATCATCATCTTCATCATCCTCCTCATCATTATATTGTGTTTTGGATTTTTCTACCAATAGACTCTTGGCTTCAAGCTTCAAGGTTACTGAGATCACAGACTTTTAACTCTAGGAGACTTAGATTCACCTTGTAGGGCTGAAGCTGACTAGCTGTGTGACCTTGGACAAATTAATAAACCTTTCTAAGCTAAGACATTTCCAAGCTAAGTTTCTTTTATCTTTGAAATGGAGCTAATGTTGTCCACCTCATTGTGAAATCGTATGTGTAAAGTGCTTAGCATTGTGCCTGGTACATAGTAAGTGTTTTATGAATAAGAGCTGCTATTTTTTTTTTTTTTTTGTATCATGGTATCCAGAATTGGAAAAGGTTCTTGAGATCATTTAGTCATCTATTCTTAGTCTCTGGGGAAGAGGGGAATGAGTTAAAAGTCATTAAGAGTGAGGAAGTAACATTGATTAACATTGAAGAGATCCACACAGAGTAGGGTAAAATAGATCTGTATAATGCTGCCATTTTTGGAAATGATCTCTAACTGCATCTGTTGATTATTGAAAATATTAGCTTTGGGGATTCTCAAATGTAGTTATAATGTGTAGCACATGAAGCAAAGAAGCCTTAAGGCTAAATTCTAGAAATGGTTCCATTTACTGGCTTTGCCAGCTCTCTGTGCCAAAGCCTTGACTAGGTATTTAAGTAGGGCACACTTGGTGGGAGTTTATGTGACATGTGTGTGCATGCTTATGCATTTGTACCTGAAAAGAGTCTTTAACTTGGAATCGTGTGAAGATTACAAATGGATCTATTAAAAATGGCTGAACCCACACTCTGATGTGAGAATTAAACATAGTTGACTACCCATTGTTTACATAGAGCATCTTGTAAAGGATGTATGGTGGATTCATACAGGCTTCTTTTTCCACCTGAGTGACAGCCTTGGACCAGTGTGAACACATGGTGACCTCTGTGCAGGCTGAGATGAAATCAGCCTGAGCTACCATTGTCGCTTGTCCAATGTGTCAGGCTGCCTACTTTTTACTTCATGTCCCTGAATACTATCTGGAAGTGGCTTAGAATTTGGCTTGTTAAGCCCAGGTATTGCTCAGTAAGGCTTCAGTTCCCTGTCTCTAAAATAAGTTCTCCACCTCTGTAGGTTCTTTGACATCTGCATTTTCTTCCCCAGCCTTTCCTTTAAACTCCTTTTAGTGAGAAGAACCACTTGTGTTGAGAGTAGGAGTTGAAAATCACTCCTCTTCATTGTTCAAAACCAGTTCCCGTACTTACCCCAATCAGACACCTCCTGGCGTAGCCCCAAGGCAATTGCTGTTCAGTCACTGCAACTCCATAATATGTAAGTGATGGAAGAATTAAACAACCATGTGTGTATTTGCTTAAAAAATCCATGTTAGTTTATTAATCCTTATTATACTGTCATACTGAGTGGAATGCTAACATCAGCATGACCAGACTATTCTCTCCCTATGAGCAGATCTACATGTGAGGTTAAATTATACTCCCAATGTGAGTTTATTAATTTGTAGTGAGAAATATGCTTACCAAGGGACTGGGCACCTGCATTCACCGGCAAGTGCATGCAGTGAAATTTTCAAATCATTTATCACTATTTTTCCACTTTTACATCAAAGGAAATCAACATAAAGAAGCACAGAATGGGGCCTACTTTGCTTGGGAGCAGGCTGCAAGAGGCAGAAAGACTCAGAGACTGGCAAGAGAATCTGAGGATGGGTACAATTGTTAATATACAAAAGAGGGTCCAAAAAGTCTGGGAATACAAGGAAAAGGGTATATTTATCCTACTTTTTTCAGTTTAACCATTGGATCTTTGCTTTAATATGGGGCTAGGGAACTAATTAATGAGGAAGAGTTTGTCTGGGATGTTCTCACCCATAATTTTTTTGCTGAGGAAAATTGGCCCTGAGCTATCATCTGTTGCCAATCCTCCTCTTTTTGCTTGAGGAAGATTGTCACTGAGCTGACATCTGTGGCAATCTTCCTCCATTTTCTATGTGGGACACTGCCACAGCGTGGCTTGATGAGTGGTGCATAGGTCCACACCAGGGATCCGAACCTGCAAATCATGGGCTGCTGAAGTGCAGCATGTGAACTCAACCACTACACCACTGGGACAGCCCCTATAATTTTTGTTTTTTAGCAATCTAGCAAGGATTTGGGGGAGAGGGAGTTAACAGTGTGTAACTGGTCTCTGCCGTCTCTCAGAGTCGTGGCTAACAGCTGCCCATTGGAGGAATAAAGAAAGAAAAAATCTCTCTCTCATTCTCTGTCTCTGTAGAGATGTACAGATAGATATATAGATAGGTATAGATATAGGTGTAAGTATAGGTATAGATATAGATTCTCACACATAAACACTTTTTGGCCCCTCTTACTTATTATTATAACTGACTAAGCATCCCCCACTGACTCATGATTCCCAGCTGCCTAAAAGGCAGCTTCCTCTTTCTTGAGTTTCCAAATGCCTATTCAGTGGATGTTTCTCTACAGGTGTTCCACAGATGATCCGTGTTTAGTGAGCCTTTCAGAAAGATCAGGTTGAAAGTAAACAGAGGGTAGAAATCATGACTTCATCTTAAATATCTAGAACCTAGGAAGTGTCTACCACACAGCAAGTGCTTGGTAAATGAGTGAAATGAAATATAGTATCTCCTTATACACTTTGCACACAAACACACATTTATAGATGTGATCATACAATCAACCCTACAACTAAGGCGGTGTAGACAGAACTGTCCTAACCCCCCACATTTCCCTCACTGTTGAGGCTGTATGTCACCCTGTTGGGACATTTTTCCCTTTCAAGGTTGATGTTTGTTATAAACTTATTTCACTTATTTTATAAAATGTATGTTTGGATTCGAAGGAGAGAAGACTGTCTGAGATCCATCATGACCCTAGTGACAAGCTATTGATCACAGACAGGAAGAAAGCTATGATTAGCACATTTTGCCAGTTTGTCCTTTTGGATTTAGGGTTTTGAGTTACCTTAAATCAATTTTCTTCATTACCTATTGCCAGATCCCCCCACTGAGCAAATACATTTTTGTTAGCAGTGTTTTATTACAATTGATATGCTAATGTTGATTTAGATCTGATCCCTTTTGGAGCCCTCTTAATATTGGAATCAGAATGATGGTGACCTGGGTGCCTACTGTCAGTCAGTGAAGTACACTCACATTTAAGAAACTGCCATTTCTCTGTGATGACTGGAAAATCGATGGCAGTTTAGAAATTAAAGCACAGACCATGGCATTTAAATCCTAGAATCTGATCATTCTAGTTTTTTCACCAAGAAATCAGTGAGGGAAATCAGTTTTCTCTGTGTTCTATCTTAAAACATAACTTAATTGAGCTGTAATTTTATGGCTTGGTTTACCAGGTTCATGATACCAATTACTTGGAACATTTTTTGTTTTGTTTCTAATTTTAAGATGTGTGGTAGAATTTTCTATCCTTGATCAACTTTCCTCGTTATGAGAATTATTCCTGTGTTTTCATTTAGCCAAAGACTACTTTAGAAAAAGTTCACTTGTTATTTTACAGTATAGCAATTTCGAGCCTAGTTTGTCTGCAGCATATCAGCCTATAAATTTTATAATGTACCTTTTTTTATTCTTCCTAGTTGCTTTTCTTTGCATTTATATTTTAGCTGATATGAAATCAGTGATGCAAGTATTATTTAGTTGTACTAATGACAATTTTGAGATACCATAGGAACTTACAAATATATTCACACATAAACATAATATCAAGACATCCAAACTAGTGTAAAAAAGCTTAAATTATATGTATTAACTTTTGGGGACAGTCAGTTGTAAATTTGTGAAATCATGTCAAAAACAGGAGGTTTCTAAAGAAATTAACTATGGTAGTAAATTACAGCAAATCCAAACTCAAGGACAAGAGACCCAGCTATGGTCTGGACTCTGGCCCTAATTGGCTGTGTGACCCTGAGCAAGTCATATAAGGTTCTTGCTACTTGTCTTCTACACTCTGAAATTGAGGAATTCAACTCCACAATGAGCTCATATTTAACATCTTTCTAATATAAGTAGTAATTTAGATCCTGAAATAGATCAGACTTGTTATCAGTTATCTATCTTATCAATTGTTATCTCTTATTGTTTCACAACATGCCAGAAACCAGACTAGTTCCCTCCAAAGAAGATTGGCAACACCTGTCATGCTGACACTATTAATTTGATTAAAAGGTCCTGTAAAAGGAAACAAATCATCTTGGTTTGAATAGTTAGTAAGTATTTAACATTTCAAAACCTGGGGGGAGCTGTTCGTTAATTTCTTTATGTTAGTTGTCCTTTTCATAATCTGGAGGCGGTATTAGTTCTTGGGCAATGGCTGAAGAATGTTTGTTTTGATTTTTTATTTATCCTTAAGGACATTTAAAAGATTCTCTCAAGAGCTATGCTGTTGAAAAGGGGATTAGATTTTTGTGTATGATTCAGAAGAGTACATCAAAGACCAAATAGTTGCGGAAAAATATTTTATCTATTAGAGGATCTCAAATTGGACTGGTTTCCTAGGGAGGGAGGGGGTTTCTGTCTTAGAGGTCGCACCTGGATTTTACATCTGCTGAGATGTAGGCTGCCTGATGCCCTCCAAAGTATTCTTAAATTCTGGGATTTGGACATTAAATCTGACCACCACCTCCCTACTCTGTATTTTCTTACACGGTATCTTAATTAGCAAAAGGAAACCAAGGCGTCCTCTACATTTGCTTGTTGGGATGTTGAGCCTTCCTCTTTCCTTCAAGACTAGTTGCTAGCATTGTTGGTGATCATACTATCTCTGCTGTCCAGTCTAGATGCCAGTTGTGGCATTGTTTCTTTCTTTCCTCATCACATTAAAAGGTTTTTGAAATCACATTTCAACTACTAAGTACTCTATCAGTCTGCTGACATTTCAGGGGGTTTGATTTGTGGTCATGGTTGTAGGAGAATAAACATACTGATCAATAGAAACGTTTATTGACAGGAATATAAATAAATCAGCAGTATGCTTTTTATAGAGAGATGTGCCCTACATATACAGGGTTATTGAAATTTTGGATATACAAAAGCTAGTTTATTGGGTGCTTATTTGTTTTACGCTCTAACAATAGGCTTTCTTTAAGTATTTATTTGATATATATAAGAACGCTTTTATTGCACGATGAAATTTACATGATTATCAATTTCTTTTCTCTTTATTTTATAAAAATATCAAGTGACTTTGAGTTCACTATGGATCTTCTGTACTCCATTTTTCTCCTAAGCTTAGCACATCACTGTTTAATGTTTCCAAGTTTATGGGCTTCCACTGCATCCAAGCCCAAGACAATAATCACCTTTTTATGGAATGTGGCTCTTGCTACATTTAACAGGTCCTTGCAAAGGTCTCATTTGTGAAGTGTGCCATATTGCAGCTTGCTAATCTTTCTGGCTACAACAACACAAAATTACCCTGCACCCTCTCCTCCCAACCCAGGAAAAGGCTACAGCTGAAATAATTAAAATCCGTACGCTTAATGATCTGTGCCTTCTGCAAGGAGGTGCATTGCTGTCTCTAACGATGTTTAATAGCTCATAACACTCAATACACTAAATCATCAGTTACTGACATTTGTAGTACTTTTACATGCTGAACATATCTTGATAGGAGGGAAAATTGCATTAGAACAGACTCAGTTACCCACCTTGATAAAGAACGCTGGGTCTGACCAAATGATGACATACATTTTTCTGCTCAAGCCACTAAAGCAGGGCGGTAACAAGGCCATGTGGTTATTTTGGGATTTTGTTAGGTGAGGGGAAAGTTATGATTTGCTGGTGTCACGTTGTGCTTTGTTGGTCTCCCAGCCACTCTGGGGCTGTGGCCAGAGCCCCTGATTGGGATGTCAAGAGCTTGGGATGCTGGCCTTACCTAGTTTCCTGATCTCCGGCAGGTCACTCTCCACTTGGCTTCTGTGTCTTTAGATGTAAGATGAGACTGAGATGTTGAAGGAGCCTGAAGAGGTCCTACCCAGGTCAGAAATTCTCCAGTCTCACAATCACTTCAGGGTCAGTGGACCTATCAGCCTTCTGTTATTTTGCATGTAATTTCCTGTTTGCTCAGAAAGCTCTTTGGAAAATCAAAGAATGGTTAAGAATGCATGGAGCCCATTACCTTTGGTAGAATGACAAAGAAAGCAGCATTCTCATTTTATAATATGTACATGGTTTTGATGTGTACTTGCTTTTTAAAAATTATATGTATGTATATGTATATATATAAAAGCATATAAAGCTTTCTCCTGAATATCACATATTTAGGCCAAAGATTATCTTGCCTTTTGGTGACAAAAGCTGAACTATGCCAAGCACTGGTGTAGATGTTCAGTGCTAGAGTTGAGAGGGTCCAGAAAGTAGCTCTTTTAATGCAGATTTTGCTTGAGAAAATACATGATTTCATCATCCCTGAGCCTCAGAAAAAATTTTGATTGTCAACCTTTTCCCCTAATCATGAGTTTGAGTCATAGCCACCCTGGGGTGAAATGCATACATTGCTCTCTCAAGTTCTTACTTCTAAAAAAGTTTTAAGATGTTTTCATTCTGCATAACAAATGCCTATGTGGGCAAAACAAAGGAAACGTAAAGGAATTGCTACTTCCACCAGCACTTGCCTTTCTTGAATGTTGGAGTTTCCCCACTGCTTGCTGAAACACAAGTCCAAGTTAAAAAAAAAAAAAAAGGGAAAAAATATTAAACTTATCATTTCATTGTGAAGTTCATAGCATTCAGGATTTCTTTTGTCCTTTCTCCTTGCTTCACCACCAATTTGATATGTTTCAAAATGTAAGGTGCCAGGCAGACCTTCCTTTGCTCCTCCAAACATTTATTGAGTGAATGCACCTTGTCAAAGGCATGTTAGGTCCTAGGAATAAAGAAATCAATATGCTGCCATTATGGTCCCTACTCTGACTAAGCTTACAGTCTTGGGAAAGTGGTGAAGACTCAAATGTATATAGGCACAGGCATTGATAAATCAGCCCTGATATGAGACGATAGGGAGTGGTAGAGCCTGAGAATAATTGGAGAAATGTCTTTCTTCTTTCCACCTTTCCTCCCTCCTTCCATCCTTCCTTCATTCCTCATAATACTCTGCTAACTAAATAAAATAGTATATTAGTCTTAAACTCATGATGTAGGTCCAAATGGAAATATGTAAACAAATAATTTTAATACAGAAAGCAGAATTTAAAGACATTTCTAAAGCACTGTTATTAAGAGCATTGACTCTAAAGCCAGATTGGCTTTGAATTCTGGCTCCACCACTTACCAGCTGTTTAAGCAAGTAATCTTCCTTTACTCTTTTCTTTTTCCTCAGGTATAAATGGTAGCAATGCAAGTATTTACATCATCAGGTTCTCTTCATCACTAATTGAGTTAATCATGTAAAGCTCTTTGAACAGACCCTGGCAGACCATGAGCTCTAAATAAAAGAGAACTGTTCTTATTAGGAAGGAGATGAGAGAGCACATGTTAAAATATTAAGTCCAAATGGACACAACCTAATAGAATCTTAAAATGGAAAGAATTTTGAATCACCTTGTGGGCACCATCCCCTTGCTGCTGAAACCAGCCCAAAAGAGGATATTCCTCAGTGTTTGCTAACACAGTTAGTTCAGAGGTCCTTAGCTAAATCAACACCTGTTCAACTCATCCTTTCCTATACATCAACTAATTCTGGATGATTCTTATCAAAGGAGTACTCACCTGTGTCTTCTAAAAAGGAACGAAGAATGTTGTAATGTGTCAAGATCGCCTCTGATAACATTGTAACTTCCTTGGTGTCCTCCACATTGACCATTCATTTCATGTTTCAGTTTGCTTTATCTCAAATGAAGATAAATATTTTCCCACCATGTTTTAAAAATTAACTAAGCAAAGCAGTAATGGCTTTCAAGCATTACAGTGCCTTATAGACTCTACAACGTAATCAAAATGATAAGGAATTCAAAGGATGTACGCTATCCACTCAATTACCCTTTTAAAATTTGGCTGTGTGTATTCCTGCACTGGCTCTGTGAGTGTGTGGCCCAGTGAGTACGCACAGGTCAGGGAGCACAGCTAGCCAAGGCTTTGCAAAGCTGTGGTCAAGTATTATACCTCACTCATCTTGCTTTCTTCTCTGAAAACATATGTTTTTTCTGCATTGCTGTAGAGGATTCGTTTCTCAGAGTCCTTTAAGATTTGTACCTTGAGGAAAATATGTGTGAAAAAGATTCTGAGGCAGGTATAGGTTACTGTGAAAGGGCATAAACCATAGCTAAGAGGATTGGGACGTTTTGCTTTTTTCCCCCTTGTCTTCTGTAGGAATTCTTTAATGGAGGGAAATATCAAGAACATTAACTGTCAACATATACTAGAAATTTATGTAATTAGGCAAAGGAAAATCTGTGTGATTAAACAAAAGAGAATTTATATAATTAGACAAAGGATAATATGCAGTTATAGATATTATATATGATAACTAGTAGTTAAAAATATAGGCATAGAGAACTTTCTAGAAGACAGCTCATAAATGTTCCCTGGTGGTTGTCTCTGGTTATTGGAACTGTGAATGCTATTTTGATTCCTTTTAATTAACTGTGTTTTCAATTCTCTTACGGAGCAATCTTTAATTTATAATAAAAATGTTGACAATGTAAATGACCACACAATATATGGTAGGTACGTGGAAATCTCCCTACTTGACTTTGTATGTCTTAATCTGTTCTTATTCTGGGTATTTCATTAGATTTGCTCTGTGGCTTGCATTTTTCTTCATTTTCATTCTCAATTTAGTTCTAGTCTCCATCATTTGATTCCAGGGGACCAGCTCAGTGCCTGCCATTTCTGAAAGAGTGCAAAGAAAAGATAAGTGAAATCCTCATCAGCATCTAGGATCATCCACATTTCTGAGTTTTCCATTCCTTCACCCTGCACTCTCTGAACATAGCTTTTCACCATCCCTTTTCCCTTGCTTGTCGAAGTTTTCCAGTAGTTTCTTTGTCAAGTATTTGAGAGTGTTTACCTTGCATGCAGGCTCACCCTTCAAAAGGTGAGCCACATGATATTCATGCCATTAGTTCACCGTCTGCCTCCTAAATGACTTTTTATACTCCTGAGACTCTGCCCTCTGCATGGGATCACTCTCTTCTATTTATTAATACTGTACTGTATCATTCCACATTTGAGTGATGTTACCTCAAGCTTGTACACAATTATCCACCCATCCCAGTGCCTCCAGGATAGCATAAGAACCAGAATAATCACTGATTTGAAAACCAAGCATTAGCATCACTTTTTTGGGGTAGGGGTATTTTCTGCCTTAAAACAATCAGTATTTTTATAGGACACATGTTTTCTGGCTTCTAAATTATTGTGTTCACAAGGAATGGAAACAACCAAAAAATACACTTCCACACCTTTAACCAGGAGTTCACCACCAATTCCTGTTGTGTTGGAGAGGATCACAGTGACAGTGGTAGCAGTGGTACTAATGATCATAATGAGGAAGCCCTCCCTCATTGCAGGAAAGGCCTTGTGCTGGGTGCTTTGAATGCATCATCTCTAATCCTTAACCCTAATGGCACTCCACAAGGCGGCTATCATTGTTTTCATCCTTGTTTGACATTGGGGAGACTGAAACACAAAGGTTGAATAATTGCCAATCTTGCATATTTAGTAATGGTTGGAGAGGAGTTGGAATGTGACCCTAAGTCTTTGTGGCTTTAAAGATGTATTCTTTTTCAATCCATGAGTAAATATATATATATATATATAAAGTTTTTAGAAAAATACTTAGATAAAAACTTTTATATAGAACCACTATGTACATATTAATTGTTATTTCCCCTCAGTCACTTATTTGGAGATGTTAATTTTCCTTCTTTCCAGCCAGTGGTAGAGGCTTGGGGAGATCAAAGGCTTGACCATAGAAACCCTGCTCTGAGCTTGGGTCTTTAATCAAGTAAATGAGATTGAGTGAAAATAAAAGAAACAGGCCGATCTCTTAGCCTCTCTTTGCAGCTTCCTTCCTCTCCTACACATGCATGCCATTTCTTAGCTAAATATTTTAGTCTTATGGAAAAAGCAGTTCCTTGGGAAAATAGCTGATTTTATCCTGATAAACTGACTTATCACTTTGTAATATAGATTTTAATTTTAATTCAGTAATCCTAAAACTACAGGGATATAAAACACATTACAGTTATTGCTGACTTCAGATTGCCTTTTCTTTGAAATCTTTAACAACATGAGATCATTTGTATTTGCTTAAAATAAGCTTTTTGTTTTAATGTAAATTGAATTAAATCATCTTCTGTTTATCTTAGAATGATCTCAGAATTTAGTGTGAAATTTCCATTTGCAGAGTCACATTTACTAATGTGAGTCTCTCTCCTTCTCTCACTCAGTCACTCACTCTCTCTCTCTCTCACACACACACACACACACACACACACACACTAAGCTCCTTTCAGTGGTGCCTGCTGTGGCCCTCAGATTGATCAGCTCCACCTGAGGACCCTGTGTTGCTATGTGTCACCCACTAGCTTTGAAACAGTAGGGCTGACCAAATGGTCAGCATCTGGATGAAGTGCCCTTACACTGACCCTCTATATAAAACCTGTACTTGAACTTGGTTTGATTAGGCACAGTTCCTCTACATGCTGGGAGAGGGTTCGACTGGACTGTTTTGAGAGTGGCCTTCCTGGGTGGTCTGCTCTTACCCAAGCTATGGCTTGTACCAATTTAACCTGCAGAATTTGGGATCAACCACATAGCTCCCTAAATTCATAGGCAGAATAAATCTCCCCTTCCCTTGAGTAAGTGGATCCATTTCAACAGCAGCTGACTAACCCATTAATACCATATACAAATTTGCCCACATTTGCCTCTGGTGACCCTCTCAGTATTTCATTAGATTTGTCTTGGTGTATAATATTCTTTCTAGCTGCACTGTACAGAGTGGCAATAAAGTAGCCTTCTCCCCACTGCACAGCTATCTCTCAATTAGTCTTTTGTTTTGGGTAGAGGGGGACTAGGAGGAGATTTATGTAATCTCCCTGTGGCAAGGGTGGGACACTGGGACGTTTGGCTTGATTATGTGTCTCCTAAGTGCCAGCCTGTACCTTAAAGTTTATTTCGCTCTCTAGGGCTATACTTCTTGAAAATTCACCATTGTGCCAGTATGGTAATGAATTTTTAAGTCTTTCCCTTGCTGTTGTTATATATCAAGCTATTTGTTTGTGCCTAAGCATCCAGACAAAGCTGGTCAGCAATATAATACACTTATTGTAGATGGTAGCCTCTTTTAAAAATCCAACAGCACAATATATTTCCTTAGGCACCCACTTTTCCCAAATATAAAAAGGATCACTGTCAGGGTTTAATTAACTGTAACACTAACTAAACAAATTACATTATATTCTGATCTGCCTGTACAATGGTAATGGTGTTTTTTATTTTCCCTTATATCTTAGGATAAATTACAGGATGCACAGACTTTCAATGATATAATTGACTTTATTTAAATGAGCTCGGTTTTGATTAATAGATGAGAAGTAATTATTTCTATAAATAAAATATTGAATGAATTGTTTTATCCTTAATTAAATAATCGGTCATATTAACTCTAGTCTTCAAGTTTATTGAAGCTTTTATGCCCCTGTGTACACTGCTATGTGAAGTTTCCTTATGCTCTCTCCCAGTCCTCTCTATCCTGGGTGGATATCCACACCACTGATATGGGACCAGGCTCATTCTAGTTAATGAGCTCCCTATGTTTCCCACTCCTGGGGTCCCTTTGTGCAGATATGCACCTGTGGATGGTATTGTGTTGATATTCACCATCACCTCCACCCTCTCTCTCGTTTCTACATCTAATCAATCCCCAAATCCGTTGTTTGTCTGGTGCAGATCTCATTAATACTCCCTTCCTCTCTATATCAAGTTCCTACTTGCCTGGTGCAGGCTCTCATTACTGCTTTCAGACTATAACTGCATCTGCCGTATTACGTGGTTTCTCTGCCCTAGTCTTATCCCCTCCAGTTTATGTAATGTAGCCAAAATGAAAAATCTGTTAATGTCGCTTCCCTCACTGCTGAGGACAATGCAAATCTCTTCCACAGTGATCCAGGCACTGGCACCTCTCTTCCCCATACCCTTTCCTTACTGTGACCTTCCACATGGCTGCAGTTCCCTAGGCTCAGTGCCTCGCTCCAGGTTTCAGAGCCTCACACAATGTTCATGCTTCCTAGGGTGCCCCTCCAACCTTTGTCTCCCTGGGGAATACTTCTTAGTTCTTCCAAGCCCATCAAAGTTACAGCTTCCCCTGCCCCGCCACACACGAAATGAGGAAATCACCCTCTCCTCTCCTTTGCCTGCATACTTCATCGTATGTCTGTTATGGCATATAATCACTGTATTGTGACTATGAATTTACAATATGTTTCTTTATTAGATGGTGAATTCCCTGAGACCAGGGTGTTCTCGGTCACCTTTGTAATTCCAGAGCCTACTAGAGAATCTGACACAAGTATGTAGTTAATGAACATTTGTTGAATTGGTTCAATTGTCTTATAAATGTTCTATGTTAGAGAATAGGTTCCTAGCAGAGTATTAAAAGACTGGATATGGGGTATCTCTATAGTCTGTTCTTGTCTGATTAGCTCAATTAAGAGTACAGTGTTAATGAGGCCAAGGTCTTAAGTTCCATTCCTCTCTGGAGCCATTAGCATTGTACTTCAACTGTCAGTAACCTCAACTAGCTTTCTGGTAAATACCATTGGTTCCAAGGGAAATGAAGAGTGAAAATGATTAAGGTCAGGACAAATTCATCTCAACTATTAGACAAATCAAATTAAATGTGTTCTTGATTGATATTAAAAGCATAATTTCATACTTCAGTGTGAAATGAGCACCTTGTTTTGTTCACAGCCCCTGTCCATGTGCACTGATGCATTTGCCTTGAAAAATTCTGCTGCATTGGAGGTGGCAGAAGTCCCACCCCGTCATGGTAGTTTTGCAATAAGAGCAGTTAACAGTCCATCCACAGATCTTTAGCAGTGTCAGCCTCTGAGCCTCTCGTCTACACACATCCCTCTCCGTGTTTGTCTTCCAGGTGAGACGATGCGCATCGCCTCTTCAGAGTTTGCTGATGACCCATGCTCATCCGTGAAGCGTGGCACCATGGTGCGGGCGGCAAGGGCTTTGCTATCAGCTGTAACGCGCTTACTCATCCTTGCGGACATGGCGGATGTCATGAGACTTTTATCTCATCTGAAAATTGTACGTATGTAGAACTTACCAACACTTACTTTATGCGGGTGGCAATATTGGCCATGTATATTACAGCAATGAGCTCTAAAAAGATGTTTTACTGCTCCCCAGATCACTTGGGTACTCACCCATGTGGTATGCTCCCCAATTTTTCTAATTCTAAAATTATATTCAATAACATATTCAAAAAGTTATAGAAGATACACTTGAATTGTTTTTCTTCTCTCAAAACACAGAGTTTGGATTCCCCCCTTCCTCTCAGGAGTACAAAATAGTGCATTCTTTTACGTTGCAGAGTCTGAGCATGGTGCACCTGCCTTGGCCCTGTCTTGAGATTCAGAGCAGGGCTGGTCCATGTGGTGATTCACGCTAGGCCAGCTCTTCTGGGTAATTGGCCAAAGGACCACCTATGTGCACCTTAGTATAGATTGCGTGTTGAATATATTTTGTTACTGCTCCACATTTGCTCTTCTGTAGATACACAGACTTTGAGCCTACCTTAGTCTGGCAATAAAAACATGTCCTATACGTACCTCCCATGGTTAGAGTTACCTTGTTGCACCAAGCCTAACATCTCACATTCCTGGACTGGGTCTCTGGGCACATATGTGCTCCACCCGCCCATAGAACTCCATTATGTACGCCTTGCTTGTCAGGGTTCCTTGGTTCCTATTAACTCTTTTGTCCTAATAGAAGTGGAGCCCTGCCCTGGCCACAAATTTTACTGGAACAGGCGCCAAGGCAACCTTCCTAGTCCCCCACAGCTAGGTCTTTCTCTGTTTTTCTAGTTGCTGACTGGTATCTAGTTGCAACCAGGATGATTCAGCGCTTTAACTAAGATGCCATAACTCAATTGCTGAGGAACATGCCTTCTGCCCAGTGAGTCTCTATTCCATGCCCTCAGTGGATTTCATTCCTGGGCTTATGTCAGGGTCCTTAGGTGATGGGATGTGAAGCAGGCACTTTCGTTTTTAGAGGCTTAGTTGCCTTTTTGCTGGCTTGTTTCCTCTAGCTCTGGCCCTTTCCCCTTTAGCCAACCCTCAAAGTCTTATTTTTCTTTGTCAGTGAAATAAACAATGAAGGGCAGGTGAGATAGGAAATTAATAATGAGAGCCTGCCCTCACTTCCTCTTCCATCTCAAATGTGTTCCAGGGGTGGGGTGAGGGGTCCCTTTAAGAAATTTATAGGGTCCGGCCCAGTGGCGCAGCAGTTAAGTTCGCACGTTCTGGTTCTCGGCGGCCCGGGGTTTGCCGGTCCCGATCCCGGGTGCTGACATGGCACCGCTTGGCAAGCCATGCTGTGGTAGATGTCCCACGTATAAAGTAGAGGAAGATGGGCACGGATGTTAGCTCAGGGGTAGTCTTCCTCAGCAAAAAGAGGAGAACTGGCAGTAGTTAGCTCAGGGTTAATCTTCCTAAAAAAAAAAAAAAAAAGAAATTTATAAAACCACAAGTGTTCTCTGTCAAAAAATCGTGGACAGGATCGTTTATCTGAGTTGGCCCCAATTAAAGGGCCAAGATTTTGAAGTTACGTATAAACTCTGCAATATATAAAAATCCTAAAATTCCACCATCTCCAGCATGAGTTCCATGGTCATAAACCACAAAGTGAGGTATAGCTCCTCATGGTTTCTATACAGGGACTGGAGGAGCCAAGGGACACAAAGCAGAACCTGCTTGGGATTTTTTTTCTCAGAGAACAGACCCTTAAAACCCAGGAAAGGGTCTTGCCAATAGGACAAAAGCAGTACGAGGGGAGACTTTGCCATTTCAGAGGCTGTTGAGGGGCAGTGTAACGTTATGATTAACCATTTGGCCACTGGAGTAACACTAACTAGGTTTAACCTTGGCTTGATGTCCTCTTGCCAGCCGTGTTGTAACCCACTCATAACCTCCATATGTCTCAGACACCTCATCTGTTAATACAGAGCTAGTGACCGTACAGCCCTTGAGTCATGGTGAGGTGTAAATGGGGGAAATTACTATGAAGCATTTATTGCCGAGTCTGGTGTAAAGTAAGAGTTCCATACATGGTGGCCACGTAGTCACTGTAAGATCCCTGGAACCCTTGCAGACTGCAGTGCTGGTCGTCCTTCCTCCAGCCCCACCTGTGTTATGTGCATCTTTTCAGCAATCACTTACTTCCTTCTCAAGTGTGTTGGAGAAAAAGCTTTGTAATCTTTCCCTGACAGCCAACTGAGTCTTCAAAGACAACATTTTGAGAAGGATGTTTACCCCAGATAGACAATCTTCCTTTACCGGGGGGAAAATAAGACTGAACCTGAAGGTGAACGTTACATCCCATGTGGTGGTGTTCTCTGTGCTGTGGAAGACCCTGTCCAGCACTCCTGCGAGTGACGACAAGCTAAATATTCTCCCTGAACTGCCCACACTCGGAAAGCACTCATGAAATCTGGGCCTGTAATGTGACACATGGCCCCACTTGCTGCCTGTAATCCTGCCTCTCTCCCCATCTGTTTTGACCAGTGCTTTCCGCTTAATAGTATCAACGCAGCCTGTCGTAAGGTGGAGTCAATTGTATTCTCTTCCCGACACAGCAGATTAAGGGAGTTAAAAAAAAAGGATTTAGCACAAAATCATGGAAAGGTCAATCCAGCAATATTAAGAAGTCCTGTCAGACTGTCAGTAGTAAAATTAAAAATGACTGTAGACTAAATAACACACTTGTTCTACTTGGAGCGCAGCCTCTGCAGCGAGCGCACAGCAGTGGTGGAATGTTGCTATCTTGTGGAGCAAGAGAGGAACTGCAGTTTTCGGTGCTATCAGTGAATTACGCGGGTCATGGCCTGTGGCCCTCTTTGGCTTCAGATCCGTCAGGGGATCGTATCGTGGGGCTCTTGACCTCCCTGGACCCCAGAAAGGACAGCGTGTCAACAATTCATTACAAATGAACACATACGCAATTCTATTTAGTAGCATTTTTATTCTTTTCCATGGAAACACATCCTTTCATAAACATGTATTGTCTACCAATATCTATTTGTTTGTTTTTAACTCAGGATGAAGAAAATATCTTTACGCATTCTCATGGAGCGGGTTAGAAATGATCATCTACTCCTTCATCAAGGCTTTTTCTAAATAAAAAAGGAGTTTCTTTACCATGTGAATGATAAAACATAGACGAGAAAAAGAGTGGCAGGTGCTGTCAATAATAGTAAGGTAGTGAGTCAGTTTTCTGTTGGTTCAGAAGATTGAATAATAGGCTATAGTGAGCCCCGGAGCTTCCTGCCACGTTAACCGCTACATAACTATTTTACTTTAAGCATTACACATAATATTTTATTTTTTATCTTTTAGGCCATATGCCAAATTTTTATTGCTGTTCTTTCCAGATATTGATTTTTCTCATTTCTGAGTAACTTACGGGAACGTAGAGGGAATTGCCTTCTTATCAGAAACTTACATTCATGTTTTTCCATCAATAATTCACTCCGTAGATGAAGGATAGTCAATTTATTCTCCTAAGCTACCCTCCCTTATTCTCTGCCCGGCACCCCCATAGGTAGTTGTTGCAAATTGAGTAATTGTAAGCAAATATTGTTCACCCTCTAAAAATAAGTAAAGAATTGGAAGCCCTGCAGAAACTGTATGATTTTCTAGGATATATGTCTTTGCATTCTACTACCTTAAAATTATATTTGGAAATTCAACTTTATATGACTGCTGAAGAGTCCATCTTTTCATATAACATGTAGGTATTCTGGTTGCCTATATTAAGCTATGTATTCCATCACACAAGTGTTTGCATATGCTTTAATGTTGAGCTTTGTTTTTTGAGTATATTATATTAAGGATTCACATGACTGCAAAAGGTTTTTGTTACTATAGTTGTTTCAATTCAAGAGAATAGTGATGGAATAGTGGGTGATACATAATTCAAAGTCGAGTTATGACCGAAGTGGGAATTTGCTGTTCCTGAGCAAAGCTAAAGTAATCGTTTGCACATCAAGCATCATTAAAAATACTGAATTATAATCACTTTCATTGTTGAAGTTGCCGGTGAGTGATTCCCTAGCCAGACACCTGGTGTATTTTGCAATCAGTTGACATTGTCAGTGTGTTAGGTTGACATGTGGCACTTCAGACTTTTGAAGGAATCCTGCATTTCAATTAGTGATCATGAAGAGCGATATATATTTTCCTTAGGCTCTGAATTAATGTAATCAGATTATATTGTCAATTCTTAGCATTAGTGATAGCGTTACACACATAGACTCATCTAGACGTGTGTATTGGAGAAAACAATGACCTTTTTTCTGTCTTCAGGCTAGGTCCTGGAATAATGATGTTCTTGATTATCTCTCTAGAAATTTCTCTCTAGAAGGTGGAGTAGCAAAATAGAAAACAACAACCCCTTAGTCAACTTCTCAGGAAAGTCAGATTATCTTAGTGGCTGATCAGCTGGGGTGTTTGTCATTCAGATGAGGAGTGTGTGTGACTGTTGTGGGGTCTGAGGAGAGGAACGAAGGAAGACTGAGAACGCTTCTGATAACCTGTGTATTGCCTGCGCTACTTTAAGGATACCTTTGTACAATCTCTGCAGGGGAATCCGAAAAGAAGGCAGCTGGGCACAGATGAAGTACACCCAGTGAGAAGCCTATTTTTCGAAGGAATAGAGTAGGGAGTAGTCATGCCCATTTGGACATCCATGAGGTTTTGACCATCACAGCAGGCTTTTTTATTGGAATTGACAAACTGATTCTAAAATTTATATCGAAAATCAAAGGATATAGAATAGCCATAGCAATTTAAAAAAGAAAGACAATGTTGGAAGAATTAATTCTCAGGCTACAGTGATCAAGACACTTTGTTATTGGTGAAAAGATAGTCATATAGCTCAATAGAACAGAATAGAGAGTCCTGAAATAGACCCACATGTACAGGGTGAATTGATTTGAGTCAAAGTTGCCAAAACAATTCAATGGGCAAAGGGAAAATCTTTTAAACTAATGGTGTCATAGGCAGAAAAATAATTCTCAACTCTTACAGGACACTATATATGGGAAAAGAAATTCATAATAGGGTATAAACCCAAAAGGAAGAAAACCATAGGAATTCTTGAAGAAAACACAGGAGAAAATTTTAGTGTCCTGGGTTAAGAAAAGATTTCTTAAGTAGGACAATAAGAAGGCACAAATCATAAAAGAAAAAAGTGATAAAATGGACTTCATCAAAATTAAAAACTTTTAATCTTTGAAAAATTCATACAAAATAAAAAGACAAGCCACAGACTGGGAGAAAATATTCTCAAAACATGTATCAGATAGGGAGTGGGCGGAGCAAAATGGCGGGGTGAGCTGACCTGGGATTCTCTCCCCTCCAAAATACAACAAAAGATTGGAAGAACTGAATTTCAGAGAATAAACATAATGCCAGCTCATTAGAGACCTACAATACCAAGAAGGCGGAGATCATAAACCTTGCTTACACCCTCGGAGGCGCTGGAAGGGTAGGAGAGAACATCGCTCCCTCCCCTTAGAGTCTGCAATCGCTGCGGTGCGGGTCGGGAAGGAGTGGGGGAGGGGCCGCGCGACCCGGGGATCATCCAGGACTCCTGCCGCTGATTCAGTGGAGACCCGCTGACGGGGGGAAAGCTTCCGTCCGTGGGGACCCTATAAATCAAGGGCCTTGGGAGACCAGAGAACAGAACTGATCTGAACCCAGACCAGCGCGTGTGAGTAACACCCCCTCCCCCCCCAGCAAAGCCAGTGGGCACAGCCATCTTGCCCCAAGGTCGAGAGCTAATGCCACTCTCGACCCCCATCTAGTGGCGACAGGCTGAAACTGCAACTGAATTCTACCACCATGAGAAAAAACCGCTCCTCTACCATCCAGCAATTTATAAAAGCCCCAGACCAGAAGGAAAATAATAACACAGAATTAAGTCCTGAGGACTTGGAATTAGGTAAACTAAGTGATAATGAATTCAGAGCAGCTATCATCAAAAAACTCAATGAGGTAGCGAGAAAGATAGAGAAACAAGCCGAGTTCTGGAGTTACTTCACAAAAGAGATTGAAATCATAAAGAAGAATCAAACAGAATTACTTGAGATGAAAAACACAATGGACCAGATAAAACAGAATACGGATTCCCTGAATGCCCATGTAGACAACCTAGAGGAGCAAATCAGCATAATTGAGGACAGACAGGCTGAATGGCGCCAGACAGAGGAAGAAAGAGAACTAAGAATTTAAAAAAATGAGGAAAATCTCCGAGAGATAATGGATTCACTGAGGAGTAAGAACATAAGGATCATAGGAATTTCCGAGAATATGGAAAAGGAAAATGGAGCAGAAGGTGTGCTTTACGAAATTATTGAAGAGAACTTCCCAAATCTAGGGATCAAGGGAGAAATGTGTGTAGAGGAGGGTTTTAGATCTCCTAGATTTGTCAATGTAAAAAGACCCACCGCAAGGCACATAATAGTAAAGTTGGCAAATAGGAATGATAAGGAAAGAATACTCAGGGAAGTAAGGAAAAAAAGAGAATAACCTATAAAGGAGCCCCTATCAGACTGTCAGCCAATTTCTCTACAGAAACCCTACAAGCTAGGAGAGAATGGAGTGATATATTCAAAGCTTTAAAGGATAAAAACCTTCAGCCAAGAATACTCTATCCAACAAGAATTTCCTTCAGATATGAGGGAGAAATTAAATCTTTTCCAGACAAACAAAAGTTAAGGGAATTTGTAACTAAAAGCCCTCCATTACAAGAAATCCTCAAGAAGGCTCTCATACTTGAAAAAAGAAAAAAGGGAGAAAGGGGACACAATCCACAGACTAGGGAGACCAGTGGATAGAACCAGAACAGGATAGCAAATATTCAACTATAGCATTAGGGTAAAAATAAGGAAACTACCAAAACAAGGACGATCTTAGCACTCTAATTACAAATTAATAAGACAAGTTGGAATAAAAAATGAAAATAATTATTTAGGAGGGGAAGAGCAAAGGGTCTAAATCAGTATTGGTCAAGTAAGTAAGAGACCACCAGAGAATAGACTATATTATACACGAGATTCTAAATACAAACTTCAAGGTAGACACTAAAATAAAGTACAGAACAGAGTCACAAATCATAGATAAGGAAAAATCTAAGAAACCCAGCATAAGAAATTGCAGTATTAAATGGATAGTCTAAAGCACACAGGAAAAGAAACACAGGAAAACAAGATAATGAGCGATAGATTGACAGCATTAAGTCCACATGCATCAATACTCACTCTCAATGTGAATGGATTGAACTCTCCAATAAAAAGACACAGAGTGGCAAAATGGGTTAAAGAACAAGATCCAACAATTTGTTGCCTCCAGGAAACACACCTCAGCCCCAAGGACAAACACAGACTCAGGGTGAAGGGGTGGAGGACAATACTTCAAGCAAATAGCAAGGAAAAAAAGGTAGGTGTTGCAATTCTCATATCAGACCAAGTGGATTTCAAAATAAGACAGGTAAAGAGAGACACAGAGGGACAATATATAATGATCAAAGGGACACTTCATCAAGAAGAAATAACGCTTATAAATATCTATGCACCCAACACAGGAGCACCAAGATTCATAAAGCAACTATTAACAGACCTAAAGGAAGATGTTAAAAACAAGACAATAATAGTAGGGGACCTCAACACCCCACTCACATCAATGGACAGATCATCCAGACAGAAAATCAACAAGGAAATAGTGGAGCTGAATGAAAAACTAAAACAATTGGACTTAATAGACATATATAGATCACTCCACCCTGAAGGAGCTGAATACACATTCTTCTCAAGTGCACATGGAACATTCTCTAGGATACACCGTATGTTGGGAAACAAGACAAGCCTCTACAAATTTAAAAAAATTGAAATAATAACAAGCATCTTCTCAGATCATAGTGCTATAAGGCTAGAAATTAATTACAAGAAAAAAGCTGAGAAAGGCACAAAGATGTGGAGACTAAACACACTACTGAAAAAGCAATGGATCATTGAAGAAATTAAAGAAGAAAGAAAAAAATACCTGGAAACAAATGAAAATGATAGCATGCCATACCAACTCATATGGGATACAGCAAAAGCTGTATTAAGAGGAAAATTCATCACAATACAGGCACATCTTAACCAACAAGAAAAATCCCAAATAAGCAACCTTAAAGCACACCTAACTGAACTAGAGAAAAAAGAACAAATGAAGCCCAAAGTCAGCAGAAGGAGAGAAATAATAAAAATCAGAGCAGAAATAAATACTATTGAAACGAAAAAGGCAGTAGAAAGGATCAATGAGACAAAGAGCTGGTTTTTTGAGAAGATAAATAAAATTGACAAACCACTAGCCAGACTTACAAAGAAAAAAAGGGAGAAAGCTCAAATAAACAAAATCAGAAATGAGCAAGGAGAAATAACAACAGACTCTGCAGAAATACAACAGATTATAAGAGAATACTACAAAAAACTATATGCCAACAGAATGGATAACCTAGAGGAAATGGATAAATTCTTGGACTCCTACAGTCTCCCAAAGCTCACTCAAGAAGAGGCAGACAATTTGAACAGACCAATCACAAGGAAAGAGATTGAAACAGCAATCAAAAACATCCCAAAGAATAAAACCCCAGGACCAGATGGCTTTCCTGGGGAATTCTACCAAACTTTCAGAGAGGATTTAATACCCATCCTTTTCAAGCTATTCCAAAAAATTAGGGAAGATGGAACACTTCCTAACACATTCTATGAGGCCAACATCACGCTGATACCAAAACCTGACAAGGACACCACGAAAAAAGAGAACTACAGGCCAATATCACTGATGAACATAGATGCAAAAATTCTAAACAAAATTTTGGCAACCAGAATTCAGCAATTCATCAAAAGAATCATACATCAGGATCAGGTGGGATTCATACCAGGGACACAGGGATGGTTCAACATCCACAAATCAATCAACGTGATACACCACATCAACAAACTGAGGAATAAAAACCACATGATCATCTCAATAGATGCAGAGAAGGCATTTGACAAGATCCAACAGCCATTTATGATAAAAACTCTGAACAAAATGGGCATAGAAGGAAACTACCTCAACATAATAAAGGCCATATACGACAAACCCATAGCGAACATCATACTCAATGGGCAAAAACTGAACGCCATCCCCCTGAAAACAGGAACGAGACAAGGATGCCCTCTATCACCACTCTTATTTAACATAGTACTGGACGTCCTGGCCAGAGCAATCAGGCAAGAAAAAGGAATAAAAGGAATCCAAATAGGGAGGGAAGAAGTGAAACTCTCGCTGTTTGCAGACAACATGATCTTATATATAGAAAACCCCAAAGAATCCATTGGAAAACTGTTAGAAGTAATCAACAACTACAGCAAAGTTGCAGGGTATAAAATCAATTTGCATAAATGAGTAACATTTCTATACTCCAGTAATGAACCAACAGAAAAAGAACTCAAGAATACAATACCATTCACAATCGCAACAAAAAGAATAAAATACCTTGGGGTAAATTTAACTAAGGAAGTGAAGGACCTATATAATGTAAATTACAAGGCCTTTCTGAGAGAATTGGATGACGACATAAGGAGATGGAAAGACATTCCATGTACGTGGATTGGAAGAATAAACATAGTTAAAATGTCCATTCTACCTAAAGCAATCTACAGATTCAATGCCATCCCAATCAGAATCCCAATGACATTCTTTACAGAATTAGAACAAAGAATCCTAAAATTCATATGGGGCAACAAAAGACCCCAAATTTCTAAAGCAATCCTGAGAAAAAAGAACAAAACGGGAGGCGTCACAATCCCTGACTTCAAAACATACTACAAAGCTACAGTAATCAAAACAGCATGGTACTGGTACAAAAACAGGTCCACAGATCAATGGAACAGAATTGAAAGCCCAGAAATAAAACCACACATCTATGGACAGCTTATCTTTGACAAAGGAGCTGAGGGCATACAATGGAGAAAAGAAAGTCTTTTTAACAAATGGTGCTGGGAAAACTGGAAAGCCACATGTAAAAGAATGAAAATTGACCATCATTTTTCACCATTCACCAAAATAAACTCAAAATGGATCAAAGACCTAAAGGTGAGACCTGAAACCATAAGGCTTCTGGAAGAAAACGTAGGCAGTACACTCTTTGACATCAGTATTAAAAGGATCTTTTCAGACACCATGCCTTCTCAGAGAAGGGAAACAATAGAAAGAATAAACAAATGGGACTTCATCAGATTAAAGAGCTTCTTCAAGGCAAATGAAAACAGGATTGAAACAAAAAAACAACCCACTAACTGGGAAAAAATATTTGCAAGTCATATATCTTAATATCCTTAATATATAAAGAACTATCGCAACTCAACCACAAAACATCAAACAACCCAATCAAAAAATGGGCTGGAGACATGAACAGACATTTCTCCAAAGAAGATATACTGATGGCTAATAGGCACATGAAAAGATGCTCATCATCGCTGATCATCAGGGAAATGCAAATCAAAACTACACTAAGATATCACCTTACACCTGTTAGATTAGCAAAAACATCTAAAACTAATAGCAACAAATGTTGGAGAGGTTGCGGAGAAAAAGGAACCCTCCTACACTGCTGGTGGGAAGGCAAACTGGTGCAGCCACTATGGAAAACAGTATGGAGATTCCTCAAAAAACTAAAAATAGAGCTACCATACGATCCAGCCATCCCACTACTGGGTATTTATCCAAAGAGCCTGAAGTCAGCAATCCCAAAAGTCCTGTGCACCCCAATGTTTATTGCAGCACTGTTTACAATAGCCAAGACGTGGAAGCAACCTAAGTGCCCATCAACAGACGAATGGATAAAGAAGATGTGGTACATATATACAATGGAATACTACTCAGCTGCAAAACAGAACAAAATCATTCCATTTGCAATAACATGGATGGACCTTGAGAGAATTATGTTAAGTGAAATAAGCCAGCAAGAGAAAGATAATCTGTGTATGACTTCACTCATATGAGGAATTTAAAACTGTGGACCGAGAACAGTTTAGTGGATACCAGGGGAAAGGTGGGGTGGGGGGTGGGCACAAGGGGTGAAGTGGTGCACCTACAACATGACTGACAAACATTAATGTACAATTGAAATTTCACAAGATTGTAACCTATCAATAACTCAATAAAAAAAAATGGAAAAAATAAAAAGTGCCATGGATGGTGCACAGATTCAGGGAATCAGGTGAGACTAGAAATAGGTTACTGGAGGAAGGTTTATGTACAAAAGGATTATATACAAAAGTGTAGGTGTAGGAGAACTTGAAGGCAGGATGCATGGTGACGGAGAGAGAATAATGGTCCCAATGATGTCCACCTTCCAATCCCCAGAACCTATGAGCGTGTTACCTTCCCACGGCAAAGGGGACTTTGCAGGGGTGATTAAGGCAAGGGTCTTGGGATGTGGAGAGTTCCCTGGGTGATCCATGTGGCACCAGTGGCATCACGAGGGGCCTAATAAGTGAAAGAGGCTGGTGGTAGGGTCATAGAGGGAGATGTGGTGATGGATAGAAACAGATATCACAGATGAGAGAAGGTGCTGGGTGCCTGGACATGAAGATGCAGGAAGGGGCCACAAGTCAAGGATTGTAGGTGGCATCCAGATGCTGGGAAGTCAAAAGGAGACTCCAGAAGGCACTAGCCATACAGACATCTTAAATTTAGCTCAGTGAGACTGATTTGGGACGTTTGTCCTCCAGAATTGCAAAATAATAAATTTGTGTTGTTTCAAGCCACCAGCTCTGTGGAAATTTCTTACAGCGGCAATAAAAACCAATAGGTAGTAACAAGGGGTCCTTACAGCCCAGTTGTCACCACCTACAGGCCTCAAGGAATCAAGAGAAGAGAGCCCAAGGAAGAGAACCATGCTGAGTCAGCCCTTGAGAGGAGCTGGGCCTCTAGCCACAGACGGAGCCAGCGCAAGGCCGTCTTTTCAGGAAGTAGCCAGGAGGTTCAATGCTTGGGCTCACACTCCTGCCTCCCTCCAGTCTGTTCTTGGGCTTCCCCATTGGTGACTCCAAAGGGAGCCGGAAGGATATGAATCTGCTTGTGGCCAACACCCTACAGGTCGGCAGCAGACAGCAGGTGGAGAAGGACAGAGAGTGGATATGAAAGGACATACTGATGACATCTTAGAACAGGAGGTCATGAGCTGTCGGAAGCGAGGGACCCAAGTGCTGGATCAAAGGAAGGCACAGGCCCTTTCAACATAGGCCTAGAGTTGATGGCTTACGACAATGTAGTTCATCTTTGCCATGCATCAGAACCCTGAGAGAGACTTGGAAAAAATACAAATTTTGGGGTCCCACCCAAGAGCCAGTGAATCAGAGCCTGGCAAGGAGGGGCCCCAAAGGAGAAGGTCACTACCTCCCTATCTTCCTCCTTGTGCAGTCTTTCTAGGAGCCCTGTTTTGGGCATAGAACTTCATGACTGTCCAGGGTTGCATTTGGATTTAGGTTGAAATCATGCTGTCTATTTTCTCATGAGCTTGTTTTTTTTTTTTAAATGTTGCACTACTGTTTGGAAAAGTTTGAACTCATGCAAGGTATTAGTTTGGTGGCCATCAAATTTCTTGTCAGAACTGGAGCCATTTTATGAGTGAAAAGGGGAGCTATCCATAACATGCCAGGCACCCACCAAGCACCGCCTGAGCTGTCCAGGCTGCACTGGGATGTGTGTTCACCCTTGCCGTCCATGACCCAGAGGCAGGAGACAGGGGGCTGAGGGCAGGGGTCAGCCGCACCTTCATCACACGCATGTCCAAGCCTGGCTTTATTCTGGCCCTGCCTGGGTCATGGGTTAAAGAGTCTGCTGTGTCTGCCGAGAGGAGGTCAATGGGAGGATACATGGTGACCTGGGCCCCATAGGCAGGACAGTCAGCAGAGCGACAGTGACCCAGGCAGGAGACAGAGTGGTGGTCTGTACAGGAGGGTGTTGGCAGAGATGGAGAGAACAGAGGGAGTTTGAAGGAATAATCTGTGGACTGCCCGATGCATTGCATGGAGAGGGTGAGGAAGAGGAACAGGTCAGGAGGGGTTCCCAGGTGCCTGGGCTGTGCGAACCGGGAAGGTGGAGCTATCGACTGACTAGGGCATTCTGGAGGTAAAGCAGGTCCTCCATGGCTGGCTTCCCCAAGAGTGACCCCAAGTGTTTGGTTCCTCATGCTCCTCTGAAACAGGACATGAACTTGGGACAGGACCCATCCATGGGAGATAGGAGTGTTTCAGAGGGTAATTAGGGGCAGGTCACTTGCAGAAGTTCTACCTCTGCTCTCCCAGGCTGTTTGGAGCTTCGCATCTGTGCCTGGGCTGAAATGTGGCCAGAAATGGTGCTTCCCCCTTTATCTTTCCCACACTTTTCCCCACAATCATCTCAAGATCCTTGCTATTCTATGTCCAGTCCAAGCATGGATATCACTGGGGAGCAGGGCAGTCTCAGACCCACTCAGGACCTGATGAACTGGGATCTGCCCTGTAACCAGATCTCCAAGTGATTCCTGTGCCCCGGAAAGTGTGTAAAGCACTGTGGATAACTCCTTTTCCCTCAGCATTCAGCTCAGGGCCACCTCCTCCAGAGACCCCTCCCTGACCTCCCACCCACCGCCCAGCCTGCTGCAGGGACAGTTAGAGAGCTGGGCACAGCGCCTGCAGTGGGTGCACACGCCACCTCCACGAGCACTTCTAGTCAGTGAGTCTTCCTCTTCCACTGGCTCTGCGCTCTGCTGGGGTCCACTGAGTGTTCATCTTGGCATCTCCACGAGCAGCATCGTATCGGCTCCACTCAGGGAGCGGATGCATCACCCTTGGGAATCCTCACCGTGCCCTCGAGCCCCTTCCGGAGCAGCCCTTGGAGCCCCTGTTGTGGGAGTGCCTGAGGGGTGAGACCCTCTGATGCCCAGGGCCTTCAGGGATGGTCGAAACCTCATGGATGTCCAAATGGGCATGACTACTGCTTACTCTATTCCTTCGAAAAATAGGCTTCTCACTGGGTGTACTTCATCTGTGCCCAGCTGCCTTCTTTTCGGATTCCCCTGCAGAGATTGTACAAAGGTGTCCTTAAAGTAGCGCAGGCAATACACAAGTTATCAGAAGCGTTCTCAGTCTTCCTTCGTTCCTCTCCTCAGACCCCACAACAGTCACACACACTCCTCATCTGAATGACAAACACCCAAGGCTCCCTGCAGACTGCTGTGAGACCCCTCACCAAAACGCTGCGCCTCTCCCCCGACCCACATTCCACTGTCTCCACAGCCACAGACATCTGTGTAGAAAGCACATCACACTATGTCCCCAGCCACCCTGTCTCCCCTCCAGGTCTACACCCTTCCCTGGTGTCACTCCCCTGCACTACAGAGACATCTCTGCTGTGGGCCCTGCTCCCTGCCCACCGCCCCTCCCCCTCATCTTAGTCCCATTTCCGCTGCCCCAGAAGCCACCTCTCAGGCCTCTGTACTTCCTGTTCTGTCTGCCTGGAACATTCTGCCCATGATCTCCCAGACTAACTCCTCTTACCTTTCATCTCAGCATAAATGTCACCCACTGAGTGTTAGCCTGTCACTGCCCTTGCCATCCCCCTATAGGAATCGTCTGTAGAGCACGTATTTCCCTCCTTCATCTCTTTTTCTTTATTATGTGACCTTGTCCCTTGCTAGAATGTAAGCTGCGGGTCCCCAGGCCTCATTAGACCGTTTTGTTCATCACTGCATCTTAAACACCTGGAACAGCGCAGAAGACATCACAGAAGCTCCACATGTAACAAAAGAATGTATGGGAAAGCAGGCAATGAAACCCTCGCACTTCAGATTCAGCAGAGTCAAGTGTGCTGGTCGCTCTCCAGATTCCTTCGGAGCCCCTCTCTGGCCGGCTCTGTGCCCAGGCTGACTCCTCTGCCTGCGCTGCCTGGGCCTCTGGGGGGCTCCCAGGCTCCAGCAGGAGGTGGGAGGACAGGAGGGCAGAGGGTGGGGGCAGTCTTCCCTGTTCCCCTGACAACCCCTCATGGGCCCAGAGGACACCATTTCCCCTCCTCCCTCCAGCCCAGGGCTGGGAACAGCTTCCCTCTCGCTGGCCCCTGGGAGCCCTGCATCCCTGGCCCTTCCCTCCTCCCTGTCTCAGCTCCGGAAACGGCTGCATCTCAGTCTCTTCATCTGCACCATTGGGGTGAAGTGTTTGTAGTGGGAATTTTGTCGGGTACATCAGGCACCTCTCCTTTTCTGTGTACAGGACTTAGGAGTCTTGTGTGTACATTGCGGTGGATTGCATGATCTTTTTCTTTTATTTATTTTAAATAATTTTTCAAAATTGAATCTCTTAATTTTACATTTTCCTTAGGTACTGAAATAACAAAGTATTCTACATCTGTACTGTAGTTTGTGCATGTCTCTCTGTGTGTGGGGGGGTGCATATGTGATTGCCACCAAGGACAAAATGCATAAAATGGACTGCAAAACATTGAGAAATGTTTTGGCAAGAAACACTATCTTAAACAATACAACAAAGATTTAAAAAATTACAGAACAAAAAACAGAGTGCAAATTATCTAAAATTACCCTCTAAATTAATCTATAAATTTAGGAATAAATCAAAACATTATGAAATGTGAACGGGAGTATGTTGAAGTCTTTTTTTTTTCCTGCTTTTCCATTGGTTTTTACTATCAATCTAATTCATTCAGGCAAATATTGTCACTTCGCAGATTCCTAATAAGGGCTCAGAGCACACAGAAACAGTCTTTATTGTTTTCTACATCTCTATGTCTTACTCTAATGATGGCTTAATGAATAGTGACCTTTCATTTAAATCTAAACTCAATCCTTATACTGTCTTATTCTAGAGGGTCCAAGGACAGAGAATGCAATTGATAAGCAATGTATTAAATGAAACTTTATTTGAAAAAATATCTTACATATTAGAATGCTTTATCTACTTGAATAAGAATAATTAAGTAAGTAATAGGAGGTAAACTAAAAACAGAAAAAATCAAAATTCCTTTGAAAAGAACACCCGTGCAGATGTCCTGCTGTGGCTGGGGTGCTGAAGGCCCAGCTGCTGTGGATGCTGAGTCAAATCTGCAGGTGACCCCAGGCCCCTGAGGCCTCATGGCAGGGCCATCCTCCTTCCTGGGGGGGTCCTACCAGCCCAGGGGATCCCCCACACTTCTGGGCCTCTGGGGACCGTGGGAGGAGCAGCTGGAGGAAAATTGCCTCTTGGCAAAGGCTGGAACGAGGCCTCCAACATGGCCAGCCTTTGCTTGTTGTGCTCATTTTCTCTTCTTAGCTCCTCGAGCTTTCTCTCTGCCAACACGGCTGCCCTCTTGCATTCTTCGGCTCTTTGCATCTGGAAGAGGTTCTCCTTGTGATAATAGGAAGTGCACGTCTTCACTTCTTGGGCCAGGTCTTCAGCCATCTTCTTGTAGAGGTTGCGAAGCTGGTACGTGGAGTTCATCTCCCAGCACACGTTGAGGAGCTTCTTGTTCAACTCGGAGCAGACCCTTTCCTCCTCAAAGAATTTTCTGTAAAGTGGCCCACCTTCTTCATCATGTAGCTCATGCAGAATTTGAAGTTTGAGCTTCAGCTGCTGAATCTCACCTTCAAGCTTGGTGTTTTCTTGCTGCAAAGTTGCTTCCTCGGTTTGGAGGGAGAGGATTTCTCCTGGAAGCTCTTCCTCAATTTGCTTTTGTTGCTGCAACCATCTGGCTCTTTCCTGATGTTCCTCTTCATCAGTTTCTTTGGAGACTTTAACAGGCAGGCTCTTCAAAGCCTTTTCCAGAAGGTCGACAGTGTCCTGAAGTGCTGATGTGCTCAGGATTGTATTCATCACTGCCAAGCACAAGGTTCGTAACGGGAGAGGACTGGCCTCCACCCGAGGGCACTGAAGGGCTTCCTCGGCTCGGTTCTCAGGTCCGGTATTCTCCCCACATTCTCCACTGACTTCAGCGCGGGCAGAACACCTTTCGCCTGGAGACTTACCTCTCGTGAAAGTGTGTCCTGTCTTGACTATCAAAGCCACCACCACAGTACATACCAGGACCTCCCAGGGGAACGCAGGGAGACCTGGCCCCTGGCTCAAGCTTTCTGAAATCACCAGCAAAGCACCCCACAGGTGCCCCAGGATCAGCTGGAAAGCGGACGCGATGGCAGGCAGCAGGCCCTCCATGGCTGGGGAGAGCTCCACAGCTGTGCCTCTGAGTGCCAGTGTCCTGTGGGCCACAACTGACCGCTCGGAACCCTGAGGAGTGTTCCATCTCCAAAGTAAACAGGTGGCTGGAAGCAGGGTGTGTCAGTTGGTTGGGGGAGGGGAGGCCAGCCAGGGTCTAGGAAACAGACTCCTGAGTGAGCTCTGAAAGTAGAAGGGGTCTCACTTCTCCAGTCACTGGGGGAGGTGGACAGGGCTGATGGCAGCCTGGCTCTGCCAGTTGAGGCCCACCTGGCCCTACCACACCCCTCAGGGGGCAAAGCAGGGCCAGGCCATGTCCCTTTCTTGCACGAGAGCAAGTCCGGGCAGAGTGGTGGGGGCCGTCCCGGAGCTTGAACCGGTCTCCTGTGTTAAAGCTCCTTTCTGCACAGGCACACCTGGAACTGCCCGCAAACCTCCCAGGATCTTCCTAGTCTCAGGCTCCCTTTCTACTCGTGCTTGGTCACTGGGGCCCACGACTGAAGGGTGTCCCCAAGGGTATGAACTAAGAGACTAGGATTCCACTCCAAACAACTCAAGAGTCATTAATGGGAAGTGGCAGTCTTAACATTTTATGGATTTTGGTTCAGTCCAAGTGTTCCTGGGTATGAGTGACTCTCTTGGGGTGACACAGTGATTAGGGCTCCTTTTCTCATGTGACCTTGCCATTTTCACCACAAGCCTCCCAAGGTGGCCCTGAGGAGGGTCCCGTCTGCCACATGGTCTTCAGAAGTGGGCCTCTGGGGAGGGCCTGGGTCCTCTTCTGGCTCTCTTGCCATCTTTTATTTCATCACACCGCCTCACCGGGCTGGGCTCAGACCCTCTAGTCCATCCCTGGGATTCTGCCGTGAGGGGCTGGTCTGTACTCTCATTAGTCAAAGGGAAGTGAGAGAATTGTCATCTGAGTCCTATTTAAAGGTGTTGAGGGTATCAGGGCTCAAGAGCTCCATGGGACACAGAGTGGGCTTGGGGACAGTGGCCCTTCCCAGGGGATGTCAGACTCCTTTCAGGGCAACAGGAGCCAACTCTGCTACTGCAAGTGGTTGGTCTTTATAAAGGATCAAAAATGGGTCAAAGAAATGATAATATTCTCCCAAAGGCTGTGCCAGTCCCAAAGAGAGTGAAATGGACTTAAAACAATTCTTATAAAGAGGTCCAGGATATGTTATGACGTCAAACAGGAAGATGCAAAATAACATGTAGACATAGGATTGCAGAAAAAATTCTGGAGGCATAGCCCATCCACAATCCCCTATACTGGGAACATGGAAAAAGGGATGTTTATGTTTTTAGGGGGTGACAAGGTGGCACTTTGGAGGAATATCAGAAAGCTGCATTCTTTTCCTATCCCTGCTGTAGCAAATTACACTCACGCATAGCTTAATGGCAGGGGTACGTACATCATTAGGGGATTTCATTTTTGTGCAAAAATCACAGAGTGCACTTACACAAACCTGGATGGTATCGCCCACTGCACCTAAGCTCTATGGTACAGCCTATCGCTCCTGGGCTCAAACTTGCACAGCATGTTACTGGACTGAATACTGGAAGGAATCGTAACATAATCATTAAGTATTTGCACATCTAAACATATAAAAGATAAAAAATGGTGCACCTGTGTAGGGCACTGACCATGGATGGAGCTCACAGGACCGGAAGTTGCTCTGGGTGAGTCAGTGAGTGAGTGGCTAGTGGCTGTGAAGGCTAGGACATTACTGGACACCACTGTAGACCTTATGAACTTTGTACACTTAGGCTACACTAAATTTATAAAAAATTTTTCTTTCTTCAATAATAAATTAACCTTAGCGTACCATAACTTTTTTACTTTATAAACTTAAATTTCTTTAACTTTTTGCCTCTTTTGTAATAACCCTTAAAACACAAATACATTGGAGGGGTGTAAAAAATATTTTCTTTCTTTAGATCCTTATTTTTAAAGATTTTATTTTTTTCCTTTTTCTCCCCAAAGCCCCCCATTACATAGTTGTATATTCTTCGTTGTGGGTCCACCTAGTTGTGGCATGTGGGATGCTGCCTCAGCATGGTTTGATGAGCAGTGCCATGGATTCGAACCAACGAAACACTGGGCCACCTGCAGCGGAGCGCGCAAACGTAACCACTCGGTCACGGGGCCAGCCCCTTTAGATCCTTATTTTATAAGGTTTCTTTTACTTAAAAAAATTTTTATTACAAGGTTTAAAAAACTTTTTTATTAAAACTTAAGAAACAGGGGCCGGGGCTGGTGACGCAGCAGTTAAGTTCTCACATTCCACTTCAGGGGCCTGGGGTTCCCCAGTTCGGATCCCGGGTGCAGACATACACACTGCTTGTCAGGCTGTGCTGTGGCAGGTGTCCCACAAATACAGTAAAGGAAGACGTACAAAGATGTTAGCTCAGGGCTAATCTTCCTCAAAAAAACAAAAATTAAGACACAAACACACTCATTAGCATAGGCCCACACAGGGTCAGGAGCATCAATATCACTGTCGTCCATCTCCACATCTTGTCCCACTGGAAGGTCTTCAGGGGCAATAACACGCATGGAGCTGTCATCTCCTGTGATAATAAGGCCTTCTTCTGGAACACCTCCTGAATGATCTGTCTGAGGCTCTTCTTGAGAAGGTGTCACCCTTTTCGGAAATATGTCCATGATGCTTTGCTTGATTTGTTTTTTTTTTCACATCGTAGAATTGCGTGTAAGCAGATACTCCACCATAAACATTCCTCTCTATTAATAAAAACCTTTCAGTGTTGGGGCCCATGTTATCAAATTTTTAAGGAGCCTATTGAGGTCTGCAAAAGTGTCTGCGAAACCCTACCCTGCAAATTTTCTTAGAGGTTCTTCTTTTTCTTCTCTGGTAGTGTAGAGAAAAGGTTCTCTTGCTTCTTCTTCAGCCATGCATTCCTGTTTCAGGTCCAATAACTCCTCATTCATCAATCCCTCAGGAACCACCTCTAAGAGCTCCTCAATGTCATCCTCATCCACACCCAGGTTAAAGTTGTTTGCCATCTCCACCTCAACCTCATTGATTTTTGCAACCTCCTAATACTTGGCAATCCCTTGAAATTACGACTGAATGTCTTCAGCATCTTCTTTCAGATGCCAATCATACACTCCTTGGTGACATTACTCCAAGCCCAAACAAGGTTCCTGATGCAGCCATAGAATTACATAGTGGTAATTCTCCCAGAATTGCATCAGTGTCTTCACAGCATCTTCCTTAGTTGCAGTAATAGCCTGGGCAAAGGTCTTTGTCAGATTGTAGGCCTTATAACTCCCCGATCCATTGTTTGAGTCAAAGAGGTGGTGTTTGGAGGGAGAAACACTGCTTTAATATCAGGATAAAGATCACCAAGAAAAGGAGGATGTCCAGGAACATTATCAGCAATAAGCAAAATCTTGAAAGGGATGTTATTCTCCAAATGGTACTTCTCCATTTTACTCTCATAGTAATTGAAGAGGGCCTCTTAGAAGAGCAGCTGGGTCATCCATGACTTCTCATTGCTCCTGTAGTACACTGGCAATGTGTCCTTATTGATATGCTAGAAGGCCCTGGGGTTCTCACTGTGCCAGATCACAAAGGGTTTCAATTTGTAGCCTGCAAAAAGCAAGACTGTTATCCTGTCCTTAAAAGCTTTGAAACCTGGCAAACTTGGCCTCCTTATGGATGAAAGTCCTTTCAGGCATTTGTTTCCAGAATAGGGCGTTTTCATCCATATTGAATATCTGCTCTGACAAGTAATTTTCCTCCTCAATCAGCTCATCTAGAGTTTCCAAAAATTCCTCAGCTGCCTTCACATCAGCGCTCACAGACTCACCGCTCACTTTCACATTATGTGATGAATAAGGATTCTTGAATTGTTTAAGCCGCTCAGAGCTGGCAGTAAATTCAACATTGTAGTCAGGTCCAGTCTTTTCTTTCTACATCAAAAACAAAGTTTTTGCTTTGGCTATGATGGTCATGGTGCTGACAGAGACTTGCTTCTCTGTCTGGTCTTTGATCCAGGGCATCAGAAGTTTCTCCGTGTCTGATGTGGGCCCTTCTCAAAGTTGTTTTAGTCTCTTTGCCTTCATAATGCAGACACTTTAACAGCTTCTCTCACTTTGTTCTTGTTCTTCACATAGCTATGGAGGAAAGGGACATGCCTGACTGGTGAGCAGCAACCTTGACTGATTTTCAGTCTTTGCAGTACTTAGTCACTGAATTTTGTTTCCAGGCTAGTCACTCAATGTGGCTTCTTACTCGCAACATTAGCAGTGGATTTTGTATGCTTAGGGGCCATGATGAACAAAACAACACTAGATTAAAGTATAGTATAGTAAATATGTAAACCAGTAACATAGTCATTTATTATCATTATGAAATATTGTGTATTGTACATAACTCTATGTGCTATACTCTTAGACAATTGGCAGTGCAGTAGGTTTGGTTACAGCAGCATCACAACAAACATGTGAGTAATGCAATACACAATGATGTCACAATAATGTCACAATGGCTGCGACATCACTAAGTGATAGGAGTTTTTGAACTCCATTATCATCTTATGGGACCACCTTCTTTATTTACTTTTTTTTATTGCAGTAACATTGGTTAATAACATTATATAAATTTCAGGGGTATATCATTATATTTCGATTTTTGTGTAGTTTACATCATGTTCACCACCCAAAGATCGATTACAATCCATCACCACACACATGTGCCTAGTCACCCCTTTTGCCCTCCTGCCTCCTCCCATTCCCTCTAGTAACCACCAATCCAATCTGTTTCTGTGCTTTTGTTTGTCGTTGTTTTTATCCTCTACTTATGAATGAGATCATATGGTATTTGACCTTCTCCCTCTGACTTATTTCACTTAGCATAATACCCTCAAGGTCCATCCATGCTGTCACAAATGGCTGGATTTCCTCATTTCTTATGGCTGAGTAATATTCCATTGTGTATATATACCACATCTTCTTTATCCATTCGTCCCTTGATGGGCACCTAGGTTGCTTCCAAGTCTTGGCTATTGTAAATAATGCTGTAATGAACATAGGGGTGCACACATCTTTATAAATTCATGTTTTCATCTTCTTTGGATAAATACCCAGCAGTGGACTAGCTGGATCTTAGGTAGTTCTATTCTTAATTTTTTGAGGAGTCTCCATACTGTTTTCCATAGTGGCTGCACCGATTTGCACTCCCACCAGCAGTGTATGAGAATTCCCTTCTCCACATCATCTCCAACACTTGTTTCCTGTCCTGTTAATTATAGACGTCCTGACATTGTAGTTTTGATTTGCATTTCCCTGGTAGTTAATTATGTGTAACATCTTTTCATATGCCTGTTGGCCATCTATATATCTTCTTTGGAGAAATGTCTGTTGAGATCTTTTGCTCATTTTTTAATTGGGTTGGTAGGTTTTTTTGTTCTTGAAATGTGTGAGTTCTTTGTATATTTTAGATATTAACCCCTTATCAGATATATGATTTGCAAACATCTTCTCCCAATTGTTAGGTTGTCTTTTCATTTTGTTGATGGTTTCCTTTGCTGTGTAGAACCTCTTTAGTTTGATGTAGTCCCAGTTGTTTATTTTTTCCATTGTTTCCCTTGCCTAGTCAGACATGAGGACCACCTTCTTACATGCAATTCATTGTTGACTGAAACGTCATTATGTGGCACGTGACTGTAATTGAATTCACAAGAAACTTCTGGGCCCCTTAGATGTGTGCTAGGGTGCTGAAAGTGTTAAGAGGGTTGGCAGGTAGGGAAAATAAAGATGAGAAGAGAAGCTACTAAAGTCATATTTTCTATTATTTTACCCTCTGACAAGAGTTAACCCAAAGATGAAATAGACAATCTCTACCTCATGTCTCATCATTTTTGCCTAAAGGTTTTGAAGTAGCCCCTAGTCTTTTCCATTTCTGGTTTATCTTCTATTTTGTTGTCTGAAATTATTCTAATTTATAAATAGGAGTAGTGTCTGGTAATAATAAACACTGAAATATTTGTTGAATAAATAGAGTTTCCTCTCATGATTAAAATCCTCCCATGGCTTGCACTCGCCTATAATGAGTCCAAATTCCTTAACATGATGTCTAAGACTTTAAGATATGCATCCTCTTCCTTTCTCGGTTCTTATCACATGTACCTCTTCATGATTTCCTGACTTTGAGATGTTCTCATCTGTTTCAAATGATTTACATGTGCTATTTCCTCTTGCTCTCCTGCCCTCTTTCCTATTCTGTCTTGAATGTTTCTATTCCTCCTCAGGCCTGTTCAATGAAATCTTCCCTGGGTCCTCAAGACAAAGTAAGTTGGTCCTATTAAAAAGTTCCATGACACAAACTTGCAGTTAGAAGATGAGTAGGTCCTGGAGATCTGTCACAACATAGTGATTATAGTCAACGATACCGTATTATGTACTTCAAAGTTGCTAAGAGACTAGATCTTACATGTTCTCACCGCAAAAAAGAAATGATAAGTATGTGGTGTGATAGAAGTGTTACCTAATGCTACAATGCTAATCATGTTGCAATACATAAACGTGTCAACTTAACACATTGTACACTTTAAACTTTACAGTGTTATATGTCAATTATATTTCAATAAAAAATAATAAAACAAAATTTTTAAAAGTTTCTTTGAAACTAATAAAACCCTGCTTTTAAAGAGTGTTATAAATGGCTGTTTACATATTAGTCTTTCCCTTTAGATAGCATCTTTTTAGGGCAAAAATCTCAGCTTAATTGTCTACGTCAAGGCATGGAACATAGTGCAACAAATAAAAGTGATATTAGGCAAACCTAGATTAGACTTCTGGCTTCCCCTGTCTAGTTGTGTGACCTCAGTAAAATTAAATAATTTCTCAGAAGTTCAGTTTTCTTCTTTACAAATACAAAAGAGAGTTAACTTGGTTGGGTCAGCTCCTGGCAGGTAAAATTTCTGTTTCTGAATAAAATGTTGTGAGAGAGAAGCAGTGTGTGTGTGTGTCTTCTGTGTGTGTGTCAGATTTCCAAAGGATTATTTTAGTATGTAATGATTTTTAGATTTTATTGTCAAGTCTCTTAGTCCCACTCAAAACTTGAAACAAATACTGCATTGACAAAATCTATTGAAATTATAGATATTTGAAGTACCTGAAATTCTTTGTGAAAATGAAAAACTGAGGCTCATGAAATATGCTTTTATTCCTTCAAAATAGCATTTCTGAAATGTTTTCCTTCTATCGTTTGACTTACCAGGTTCTTAACTTGAATTTTAGAATCAGGAGTTCTTATTCAGATAACCCAATAGCACATTATAACATCAAAATAAGTGAACACACTGAGATAGTAACATAGGTGTGAATTAACCAATCTAAGTCAAAATATGGAAGTACATTCAGTTCAGAAGTTCAAACTGCGGATGTTATATGTGAACCAACCTTGGGCCTGGTCTAGATGGAAAAATGGATAAAGTTTGTTTAGTTCCCAGGATTTCTTATTTATTCCAAGCCATGCTGGTATATTCATGTTCGCTTTTTTGATTCTAAGTGTGGAAGTGAGACTAATTGCAAGGAAACTAGAATGAGTGAGCTATTGTGATCAAAGATTTCAAACCAAGAATTGCATGAAAATCCACGGAACTCCAAAGCCATTCTCAAAGAGGAAATGTGTTGCCAGGCCCATGAAAAAGGATGCATCAGCTTGAATTCAATATGTGGTATCTCTTTGTTATAAAGTAATGCAAATCAATGCACTTTGAGCGTTAAGTTTTCAAAATTTACCCTCATTTAATTCTTTACCTTTAAGGATTTGAATTTCCTTTTATTCTATGCATACAGAAAAAAAAGAAAAAAGAATAAAACCAAAGCTCCCATTTTAAAAAAACGCCTCCACAATTTTGAGTTTGGTTGTTCTCAAAGGGTAAAATTTCTGCCAAATGGCTGACAAGCTGTTGTCAAGGCATAATAGGGAGTTTCTGTGGGAGTATGCAAGGGATTAATGCACAGAAGTAACATCACATTTTGAGCTCTCATCCTCTTTGAGACAAAAAGAATCCAAATTTCAAAGATTTTACTAATATTTCTTAATAATTGTAGCATTTATTAGTAGATGTCCAATATAAGCTTGTAGCATTAACCCTAGAAATAAAAACTAATAATTTTTAAAAGAAATATTAAAATTATTTTCAATGCCTTTTTACCTTATTATTTTTTTGGAAATCTAAAATAACTCAATACGTCAAGGAAATAAGAAATATTTATCCTACAGATGAATAAAATACGAGTTTCCAAATATTAAGATAATAGGAAGAATAGGAACCAAGACTTACTGAGAATATTGTGACCAATGACAAAGATTCTTCACTTAACCAAACTTTAGTCAGGCTCTCGAACCTTCTCCTAGGTGCCTCGGTGCACTTCCTTGTAAAATCTTATTTTAGCAAGAACCCTGCTAGATCAGTTTAGCAAAAGTCCTCCATCCTCCATATCTGTTCCCCATCTATATCTCATCGGATTTCTCATCCTCCACCATCCCCAGGCGATGTCTTGATCACCCTGGCCTGTCTTCAGCAAAGACGCTGTCAGCTCAAGTTAGCTTCCATTTCCCTTACCCCTGACATTTCCTTTTAGTAATTTTCCACCCACTTACCCCTACCCTGCTCCTTGGCTATGAATTCTCACTTGTCCATGCAGTATTCTGAATTGATCCCAGGTCTATAGTGGGGTCTCTTTTCCCCTATTGCAATAGTTCTGTTTTTACCATTACCAAAATCTTAACTACTATCTTAACTATATTTTAACTACTATTCAGCTTTGTTTTTTTCTTTGACACCAAGGATGGTCAGCTCCTTTTGCATACTTTCATTATTGAATCTTTACAGCGACCACTAAGTATGTTTTATTATTCTCATTTCAAGTTTAGAAACTGAAAAGTAGAGAGATTATGATTTATTGAAGATCAAGTAACTACTTAGTGGTGGAGACAGAACTCAAGCCCAGATTTTTTGTGGATTTTTTAACATCCTGTTTTATTCCAAAAGTTGTGTCATTTCTAATTTTTACCTAGTGTTTCAAAATTTTTCCCAAATATAGAAAACATAAGAGCAGTTAAGTTAAACAGGCAGTTTTTACAATATGGGAAATGTAAATAGGTCCTTGTTCTAAGATACAGTAAATTTATCTTAACATCAACACATTTTGGAAAGAAGCCATCATCATTATATACAAGGGAGTTCCCAGAACTGAGCCAAAACAGAACTCTTGAAAATAGAATCACATGAACCTTTCATTTCATATTCTCTAGGGAAGTAAATGATGAATCTTCATCCCACATTAATGCTCCCTGCTGACTATCCCATCTTTGGGAAGAGTTGTGCTGCATTCCTGGAATGTTTGAGGTCATTATGAGAGATTGGCTACATTCTCATCCACACCCATCATTAAGGAAAATAGTGTCCAGATTCAGCTAGATGGTGATTACAAACTAACCGTTTATGACACAGAGCTGCCATCCTTTCTTGAACTTACAAAATAGCCTTCAAAGTAACTTCAGAGCAATACCTACCACCGATTTCTAAGAAAGTTTATCTTATTTTGCTGTTAATAATAATGATTTATTGTCTGTTAACTTCACACTAGCCAGGGAAAATAATTTAAGAAATTATTTGACTCCCAGGCATAAGAGTGAGGCATTTTACCTGCAATCTATGAAGGAAGGGATGCTTCAGATATGGAAGCATAGCAGTGCAAAGAACGCATACTTTCAAAACTTAGCTTGGCTCATAGATGTCTTTCTGGTCTGTTGGGATTCCTTTTTGAGAAGTCAAGAGAGCTCATTCCATGTATTTCATTAATTAGAGATAGATAGTAAGCAAAATATCACATTCAAGTTGTTTATCTCCTTAAACATATCTTTCCTATCTCTAATTCAAATGGACATGATAAGGGACTTGAACCACGGCCAGAAAAGGGAAAGAAAAAGAATCTTCCTCTGTCCTCTTAGGTTCTGTGGCTGAGCCTGAAAATTAAGTGGACATTAGACAGATTAACAGAAAAGAAGCATACAAATTTTATTTAATATTTTTGTGTGCATATAGGAGCCTTAATAGGAAAAATGAAGACTTACAAGAGAATTAATACTGAGAGCATATATACTTTTTTGAACCAAGAATGTTAAATTTCTGGAGAAATGGCAAGACAAAGGAAACTGGCTTAAGCTTTTAGGAGAGACAAATTTAGGGAAAGTGACTAGGAAATATAGGGGTAAACTAATGGAAGATTAGGGTTATTTTAGTAGATTTGTTTGTACAGATCCATTGTGGCATTGACTCCCAGTCTTCAGTGATAAGAATGTTCTCTTCCTGGTGCAGGGACAGCGTCTTTTTCATGGGAACTATTATGACCTGCTTTTAGGTAGAAAGGGGGAGGTCAGAGAGCCCTTCCTGCGTCTACTGTTTCTCAAGTGACTTCAGCTTAAAATAATCAACATGCTAAGGGGCTTACTTTGGGGTAACATGTTCTGAACACCTTCAACATCATTAGCAGTACAGGAAATGTGTTCTTTTAGCTATTGGAATCTCAGGAAATATAACACTTAAAGGAATTCTGTTAAGATTCCATTTAACCCATGCTCACCATCAAGTAACATAAAAGTCACTAGAAGAAAAGATGGGGAGAGGCATTAACCTCCAATTTAACAGTAGTTTTGCTCTAATCATTGACCGCGTTAATTCGAGTCCAAGAGTTCAAAAAAGTGAACTACAGTGCACGCAACTGACAAAGGAAAACTTTCCAGAGAGGACACACGTCCAAAATCAAAAAGAAGAAAAAGAGTTTGTTTTCACAACGTGATTCCCAACACTCATATTAACCATTTTACACCACAGCTCTCAGTTTGCTGAATAAACTAGGCAATTGCTATATTCTGGAACCATTTGCTGGTTGACTTCAGAGCATGTGAGTAAACCCTACCAAGGAAGGAATAAACTGATGTGAAAAGCTTGGCTCGCTCACACCTACCTTAGGACCACCTGTACAGAGCACTATTGAGCATCTATTTGATCAAATGGCCAGTGAGAAAATGCAAAGATGACACAGCTCCTCTGGAGAACTATATTTCTTATGTGAAAATGAGAACAATTAGAAGAATGAGTATGGTAAATGCAACAATGAGTACAGTTGGGGTTTTATATTGATTCTAAAAAGCAGGGTTGGGAAGACATGTGGAGGCAGACCAGTATACCCTGAAGTCTTCTTGAATCCCAGTTCCAAACTGAGACCACAAATGTGAACCTTCAGTGGTTGCTAATACATCATCTGTTAGGTGGTCAAAGCACATAATTTGCTTCATGGTAAATGCAAAGTTCTTTTTGCCCCTGGCAGTATTTAATTTTAGAAATGCCAGGAATCCATTTTAAGGAAATGGGCAGATAAGGCATTTGAATACTTAATGAATACTCTAAAGAAAACATTATTAAGTGAGTTCTTCAGAAAATATGCTATACAACGATGAAAAAATACAGCCGAGAAAATGGCCAGAGTCAGAGGCTGCTTGCCTGACACTTGACTCAAATACAGATGTTTTATAATCAACCAATTCAATCGTGAAGGAAGCCTGAAGCTCAGAATTAAGATAATTGTCTTGTCTGACAATTGACTCATATAAACATTACTGGGACCTATCTTCCTGATCATCTTTTAAGGAAGCGCTAGACCAACAGGAGTTTCCTGAGTTAAAGGATGTCAGAAAATTGTTTTCACATCACAGTGCCTTTAGGAAAACAGAGGTATTTTCCCCCTCTCCCTTTATACCTCAATTTTCTCCATTTTAATAGAGATTTATCAAATAAAAATTATGAATAAACTTTTAGCATGCTGTTCTTCTGAGCCTCTAAGCCTTCAGTTGACCCCATCAGGGTTGGTGTGAAGAAGCACCTGTACGACCATCCAAAGTCAGGCCACGGCCCACCATCTGTCCAGGAGAAATGGACTAGGAGGTTGTCTATCATCCATCAGGCCTGTCTTGGCACTCAGAGTAGAAATCAATCATCTTCTGAATCAACGCAGGAAGTCATTTTCACATTAACGTACAATAGATCATCTACAGGGGCCATTTTGGATAGAAATTGCCCTTTCGTGACCGTGTAATGCTTATTGCAGACACTGCAGGGTGATTATCATTAAATCAGTATGTGTTTGACTTTGTCTTAGGGCCTTGAAGCGCCTTTCTCTCTTTTGCTGCTGAGAGGTCCTGGAGCCTTTCTGCTTTGTATGAGAGAGAGAGCTTTATATAAATAAACCAGATTCAAAGAAGGCTGGTGTGTATTCTAGATGGAAAAGCAGTGAACTTGACTTTAATAAGGGCTACACACCAGCACTTCAGACAGAAAATCTCCCAAACACAGATACATACATATTTACACAGTCTGTTAGCTTTCTCAGAAATCTCATTTTCTACAAGAATCGCGGCATTTCTCTTTATTACAATATGCACTTTGTATTTTAAGTTTTAACTCTCCCTTGAGGACCGTATTTCAACACATCAACAATATTCGGCCCTCCTTGAAAGTTCCCACAAGCAGAAAATAAGAAAGAAAGAGAAAAGGTAGAGTTGGGAGTGCGAGGTGTTGACCTGGAATCACTCAAGGGAAAGGACTGTCTCGACTCACCTTGTGTGATCAAGTTCATGCCTCAGCCCAACTAAAGATGACTGTATTTACATACGTGTAGAATATTCAAAATCATCCTAACTGCTGAGACTCTGCTTGACATTCATCCCCATTGGAAAACAGAGAAGATATTCTTGTCTCCTTACGTGCTGGTCTGAGATCAATATGAAGCATTATCAAAGAGTGTCTTCTGTGCTGTTTGAATCCTACTTGTTCCATGCAACCTGTCTCTTATCCCTGGCTCACATGATCACCTTGGTTCTACATCCCTATACTGATGTTCTCAAACTTACTATCTTGGTTTTGGCTATCTCTACCAAAGTAGGCCAACAGTGGTTGTTGCTACTGGGGTTTTTTTAACACATTGTGTCTCCCAACATGAATGTCTACCCACCTGTATTTCATGCTTGCCACTGTTGTCTGTGGCCCCCCAAGATGACAAAGGATTGATTTAATAAGTCCAAGAGAATATGGACTAGAGTTTATGAGGCCTTCATTGATCATATTTCCTGTGTGCCGCTGATACTTAAACACCTTTGGCCTCACTTAGCACAGTCATGGAACAGACGAAAATATCATCCTAGACAATTTCAACCCAAAGTCCATCAGCTTTGTAAACCCATCCTTTCTGGGAGAGTAAGGCAGCAGAGCCCAGAAGTTAAATGTATGAGCTTCGGGGCAAACTACCAGGTTCAAACCCAGGCTCCTGCACTCACTTGCTGTGAGACCTCCCAGTGATGTTGGGTAACTCCTCTGACCTTGGTCTCTCCCTGTGTTAAAGTAGAAATAAGAAAACCATCAACTTCACAGAGCTATTTGGGGGACTAAATTAGATATATAGAAACCATTGAAAACAACATCTGGTACATCATAAGTACTCAGTGACACTGGCTAGTGTCATTTTTCTTGCACAAACAGAAAAAAACCTTTGGAAATAAATCACAAGTTATTTGTGCCTTGTAAAACATAGCACTTCAAGAATAAATGAATAAACTGAAAATAACTTTGGAAATATGTTGTGAGCTATATTATTTGTGCCTTATAAAACATGCCACTTTAAGAATAAATGACAGTAGCATTTAATCTCTCTTGCTTTCCAATGAAATAATTTTATTCACTTGTTAACAAGGGAACATAACATTTAATGAAGAAGTCCTGCTTATCTTTAAGAGGCAGAAAGATACAGCATGATAATGCTGAGATACCAATGGTCAACCAGGGTATATGACTAAACAAAAGTAGTTAGATGTAGAATCTTATATTCATTCATTCATTCACTTGGCCACCTCCTATTTCCAAGATAATATTTTTAATTTAGCGGTAAAACCAGATCCTACAGAGAGTTATGTATGACTTGTTAAATAGTTTCATCAATGTCACTTAACATCCAGTCAATGGGGTATCAATAGTGGGACCTAGAATGAGGTCAGACTGTCCAAACGGCAATAATGATTATAATAACAAGGATTTATAGTGCTTGTTTGGGCAGTAAATGTTGTTGGGGGAACCAGGCCACTTACACAGTGCAAGAGGGGAGGGATCAGACTCCTCAGTTCAGCACTATCCCTATCGCCAGACACCTGTCCAGCTCCTAGTAGGTTCTTAATAAAAATTTAATGAAGAAAATGAATTCTCAGACTATATTTTTTATATGGAAGTAAAAAAGTGCATTTTCAACTAGGACAATTAGAAACTGATTTAAAGACCCTGTCTGGGACAATTTGCCACGTCTGTAGACCCATAGTTGCAGGCAGGCTTGCTTTAGGAGTCAAGGAGGGGCGATTTTGAACAAACTCTATGAGAAGACCAAGATGTTAAGAGTTTTAAGTGACAAGCTCTGAAAATAATATCTAAATCTACCAATAGGGAGGAAATTTTAATATCTTTTCTGGAACTTTCAGTTTTTTCAGCTGTACCTTTGCACAGGCTACCAATATTCAAGACAGGAATACCTGGCTGAACAGAGCTCTTGCTATGCAGTTCGTGAGCCCAGCCTGGCTGTGGGAGAAGAACAGCTGCCTGCAGTGCCCGAGATCCTGCGGGCATTGATAATGGGAAGGCGAGGACAGCTGCCTCTAAGGGCTCCCTTCCTCAGCTTATTGGAAGCAATTTCCCAGTGCAGGGCCTACAGTCTCCCAAACCACCCCCTTATTGGAGGGCCCTACTGCTCTCCTTCTCAGAGCCATTGCCAGCAGCCTGCTGCCTGTGTCCTCTCCGCAGCATTCCTTTAGCCCTCCCCTATCCTGTCATCTGCAGACATTCCAAGATTTAAGATGAAGCCTTTCCTCTTCAAAATTATTTAGGAAAAATTCTTCCCCTTCAGAAGATATTAAGCAGCAGGTCAGTATGTCTGTTTAAGGAGTTGCTAATTCTTGCCAGGCCCTATGCTAAGTCTTTAATATTTTACATTTCTTATTGCCTTTAATTTTTACAAAAACTTTGTATGGTGGCAAACGCCATCACCTTTATTTTATCAGTGAAGACAGTGAGGATAAGAAAGGTTAAGTGTCTTGCCCTGGGTCACAGAGTTAACAAATGACGGAGCTGGGGTTGAAACACAGACCAATTTGACCCCATAGTCCTTCTCACACTTTCTGACTTATATCCATCACTGTGGGGCCTGGGTAGGGTAAAAAGTGTCCCAGGCTCTTCTTCTGCATAAGAACTGCCTTTTAAGGCATTTGTTTGGCTTTAGGAGTCAATTTCCTTTTCTCAGACACCCAGAAAGAGCAAAAGAACATTGGCTCTGTTCAAAAATAAAAACTTAATTTCTATATTAGGTTTGACTTCTTAAAAGTGCCTGGTCACTGCCCTTCTCCTTTTTTTCTCTTCCTTCTCCATGTCCTTTCAACATTCTATTGTCTCTCTGTCTTCCTCTCTCCCTCTCTCTCCCTTGCATCATCTGTCTATCTAATAACAGTATAGTACCCATAATCCAGACTTTGGTCCCTTTTCCTCCATTTCTGCAGGGCCTTGGACAAATTCTGACCCATGTTTCTGTATGAGAACTTTTCACTAGGTGACCTCTCAGATCCTTCTAGATTAAACTCTGAGTATGACTAAGTCTACCTTTACACAAACAGGCCCCATCATTGGTGTTTCTTTTCAAAAGAACTTCATTGAAATAGAAACATAAATTCAAACTGGCATCTAGATTCTTCAGAGAAAACCAATGAGAAAATAAGTTATCTATCACGCAACAAAATAAATACTCCAAATTGGTCTGATTAACAACCAGGAAGAGGTCTGTCTTATATATATATATTAGAAAACAAATCCAACATTTAGCTCCCTCTGAGATAATTGTTTTGCTCTTCCCTGGAACCAGTTTTTATATCCTGAGAAAAGAGTTATAACTCAAATAAATAGCAGGAGCAAATTAACTGCCAAGAGCTGTCTTCTCAGTGATGCTGTTGATAGCCATGGTAAGATGATCATAAATCTATTAGAAGTGAGACATCACTGATTTGTTGTTTTAAAGATTTGAGGTATGAGATTCTCATTAAACTAAGAAAATGCTTTAAATGGGCCATTCCACCATAAAATGTAATTTGATTTGAAGCCCTAAAAAGTATCCTAATGCACAACAGTCCCTTTTTCAACTGTAATTCTTTCTTTTCCTCGTGTATTATCAGAGCCTGGATAGGAACTGGAAAAGATTAACATTGAGAAGCTGAATCATCATTTTATATTTTTACAATTAGGAAGAAAAAAAGATGCAGAATTTCCATAGTAGATGGGCAGGGAAATAATTTTTTTTTTTTTTTTTTTGCTGAGGAAGTTTAGCCCTGAGCTAACATCTGTTGTCAATACTCCCCATTTGTCCCTTCAGGAAGATTAACCCTGAGCTAACATCTGTGCCAGTCTTCCTCTATTTTATATGTGGGTTGCCTCTCAGTATGGCTGATGAATCGCGTAGGATCGCACCCAGGATCTGAACCTGTGAACCTAGGCTGCCAAAGTGGAGTGCATGAATTTAACCACTAAGCCACAGGGCTGGCCCCTGGAAACTTAATTTTATTTGGAGTCTAGATTACCACCATTCTAAATAAGTTCCCTTGCTTGTTACAACTTTTTCCTTAATAAAAATGAGTTAGCCTATTTAGTAAATTGAATGATATTATCATTTCTATGGAGTAAAAGGTTTATGATATCCGTTATCACTGGTTTATATACATGATTCTCTTCCTCTGCTCAGTGAAACTTGATAAGGAAGTTGAATTAGCCACCTTCGTGATTGTGTCAAGCTTAAACAAAGGTGTTTCTCTGTAACTCAGAGCTATGTTAGTCAGTGGCTTTTCTCAGTGGTCATTTGTTCTTCCATATTGTCACAGTGAACTGTCTATACATTGCCCTTTGATTTGCTCCAAACTGCAAGAGCCGATGAGAATTCTGCAGTAGGCCCATGAGTTCTCTGCATTTCTCATTACTCTTTCCTAATTCTTTGTTCTTTTCTCTCTTTTTCTATTGCCTCTCTCAGAAGCCTGTGTTAGTTGAGACCTCTTTACGAGGCTCCCTTCATATTAAGGAGCCTTTGATTTTGCAAGCACACATCTGTCTTGTGCCGTATTCACTCAAGACTGTGTTCTTGGTTATGTCTGCTGATAAAATTATTTCTACAAAAATGCTACCTGACTCAGTCACTTAGTGGACTACTTCACCATAATATCTTAATTTTAATTGAGTCCACAGGTGTTATAACCTTAAAAGTGTTACCACTTGTGGAAATCTCATACCATATTAAAGTTAAAATCATTCTGGAGGGGAGGAGACTGGAGTACCTCTCAAATCCTGAAATTGTTTATGAAGGAATTCTTAGTGAAATTCATAACTCAAGTCCAAGGCCACTCTGGAGACGTTCATTGAGACAGTTTGCAGGAATTTGGAAGAACTGTGCTTGCTTAGGGTGGCGTGCTTGCTGTTATCCTGTCCACCCCCACTCCACCCCAGTGATGGGGCAGTACAACTTCGAATTCACTTGCTTCTCAAGGCTCAATATCTCTTCTTTCTATTGGATGCCAAGGTGTAAAGTCAGCCTAAATTTACAGTCCCTTTAGTCCCAGATTTAGAGATGTTGCCATGAAGATTGGTTGCAGGTTCAGGCTGTATCAAACTTGCAGCAGCCCAAGAGTTCCTCCAGTATTTCTTTGTAAACTACTTCCCCCTCTGGAGATTTCCAGAATTTGCTTTTAAATTCTATATTTTCTTCTTAAATATATTTTCCTTTACATTTCTACTTGAAATTAGAAGTCTGTATTCCTTGTCAAAATCATAACTATCAATAAAATACAATCAATATGGTATTATATTCTACAAGTGTTCAGCAATTATTATCTTTTATATGCAAAATATTCTGTAAATCTTAAACAAATATTTATTCTGATTATAAATGTTTCTTGGGGTACTTTTTTCCTACTATTTTATTTACATGTTAATACATGTTAGCGTTGATTTCATTTTACAAACTACCATTTCTAACATGTTTAATAATATTTAAAAACTATCCACTTATAAATGTACTCTTTTTTAAATCATTTCAGGTGGAGGAGGCCCTGGAAGCTGTCAAAAATGCTACAAATGAACAAGACCTTGCAAATCGCTTTAAAGAATTTGGGAAAGAAATGGTGAAACTTAATTATGTAGCTGCAAGAAGACAACAGGTGGGAAAGTTTTGGGAAATGCTAGGGGGGAGGATGAATGAGTTTAAGTAACCTGGTAGCTTTGTTGGCTTGAACAATGGGTCAGCTGCCTCTGCTGGCTGTCAACTTATCAAATAGCCTAAGAACCTGTGATCACAAAGGCTGCTTCCTATTTGAGCCAGGTCTGATACCACTGGGGGCCATGGGGTACTCTCTGGCCCCTGCATACTTAAACAGGTCACAGGCCCCCTGCTTCACTGGTGGGAACCACCCTGCCAGTCCCACCACACTAACGTTTTCTCCACTGTGGGAAAAGCTCCTGAGTCAAGTGAAAAATACCAAACTGTGGGCCATCCTCCGTGTCCCAGCAGTTAAGTTCAGTGCTGTCTGCTTTGGCGGCCCAGGTTCGGTTCCCAGGAGAAGACCTACACCGCTCATCTGTGGCCATACTGTGGCAGCAGCTCACATACAAAAATAAAGGAAGATTGGCAACAGCTACTAGCTCAGGGCAAACCTTTAGTAAAAAAGAAAAAAATTAAACTGTAGTCTGGTGCTGTGATCAGTCTCTGGGCACCAGCCTTTGCCCTTGCTTTTTATGTCCTAGGCCCGTGGACATCACCATGCATATGCACACCCAAGATGAGCAGCATGTAGAGTGAAATGTTTGTGAAAAAGAGAAAGACAATTCAAAGAAAATTAGAAGAAGGGCAGAAAGAGAGAGAAATGAAGGTGGGGAGGGAGAGCACAGGTGAGTGTGGGGCACTTTCATGAAGGTGGCTGACCTGGAATCTTCCTGCCTTCCTTTGTTTGGAGACAGCACCCTCCATGTTAGCCAGCTCTGTTTATTTGTTAGGTACCATAAGAATTTTGTTCTCAAAGAGTGTGTGTGTGTGTGTGTGTGTTTTCTTGGTGAGGAAGATTGGCCCTGAGCCAACACCTGTTGCCAATCTTCCACTTTTTGCTTGAGAAAGATTGTCCCTGAGCTAACATCTGTGCCTATAGAATATTCCTCTATTTTTTATGTGGGACACCACCTCAGCATGGCTTGATAAGAAGTGCATAGGTCTGTACCTGGGATCCAAACCCACTAACCCCAGGCTGCCGAAGCAGAGAACGCAAAGTTAACCACTACACCACCGGGTTGACCCCCCAAAGAGTGTGTTCTTATTCATTTTCCCAAGAAAAAGCTTCTCCAAATGTGGAGGAGTCAGTTAAAATCCTTTCACCTGTCCTCTGGACTGTTCCCAGAATTCTTCAACATTTGAAGCAATTCTTAGTGACTTTTTCTTTGGTTCGCTATGACTGACAGGAAGGTTCCAGTCAACAAACATTTGTTGAGTATTCATCTGTGCTAGGCTGAAGTGATGCTGATATTATAAAGTTAACCAATATCTAGCTCCTTCCCCTAAAGAGCTTCCAATATCCTTTGTGTGACAGGTACACACGCATGATTTTAGTTTATCTGATGATTTTTAAGTATTTCGTCATCAGCAGACCGAAGATACTCTGAAGCACAGCTGGGAGACCCAAGGCCACTTAGCTTGTTTAAACAACTGGGGAAAAAACCCGAAACAGTGAATTTCCATCTCAGTGAACCATCGGGGAGGTTGGGAAGAAAGGCAGGGCCAGGACATTCACAGTCTTGCAGTGTCTGCATTTTATTGAAAGTCAATAGATAGTATTTGAACAGTCCAAAGTTTGATATCAATGTCTCTGATTTACATTTTAATATTATTCTATTTATGTTGCAAAAAAGGGAGTAGAGTGGAGGAGGAGAGACTGTAGTTGTAGTTGGGAGGGACCTGAAGTAATCTAGATGAGAGATAGTGGTGGTCCCCATTAGTGTGGTAGCAGTGGAAATGGATAAAAGTATAAGGAGTCAAAGTTTGTTTTGAAAAGAGAACACTCAGGACCTGCCAGTGAATTGGATGTGTGAAGTTATGGAATGACAGCAACCAGTTTACTTCTGAGGTTTTGGTGTGAGCAAATGGGTAGATGGTGGTGAACTTAGATGCGGAATACTGGAAAGAGGCCAGCTGGGGTTAGAAATCAAGATTTCATATTTAGAGACATTGATTTTGAGATGCTTACAAGATATCCATGTAGAATATCCAGTAGAAGAGAGTTGTGGGTTGGAGATCAAAACACGAGTGATTGGCATGTAGCTGGTATTGAGATCCATGGGAATACATGAGATATTTATATGAGAAGACCCATAAATATAATTTATTTTTATTTCATGAATATTTTGTTTATAATTAATTGCTGGTTCAGACTCTTTCAAGAAAATTTAGAAAAAGAAGCAGAATTTACAGAAAAAAAAATGCCGCGTAACACCCTACTACCCACAAAACAATGGTGCTGATATTTTGTTATTTTGGCTTTCGGTATGTATCTTCATACATTAAGATATTTACAATTATACTATGCATAAAAGTGTTCATATTGTCTACCCTCTTATTTATTTTATAAATATTAGCTGTGTTATTACTTTGCTGGAAATGAGTTTTGATATTCACATAGTCCATTAAGTAAATGCTTCAGTAGTTTACTTAACCAGTTCTTCATAATTCAACATTTAGATTGTTTGGAATTTTTTTTCTAGCGATTGAAGAATATTTCCTCACATATCTTTATGGAGAGACTTTCCCACCCCTGCCCCCCAGCTCCCCAAATCTCCTACTTACATATTTAGATGATTTTTTTTTAAGTCTAGATACCCCAGAATAGAATATGGAGTTTTTGGTCCACGTATTCTGGAGGTTAATAAGGCCCTTCGTGACTAGTGGGGAGAAATTTTCTAACTGCACTGCCTGGATTATCAGCCAGCATAAAGAATACACTCACGTGTTTGTTACCTATTTATCTGTGTTCATCCTTAGGGCTAAAAATAAATAATACCAATTTAGAAATTGTGTTGGCTGGCATAAATCTGTTAGTACTTAAGCAAAGGAGTATAAATGGTTCATTTGTTTATTACTTATTGTCCATTTGTCCTGATAATCTTAGATAGCACATGTAATGTGCTAGTCTCAGAATTATTTTGACACAAAAGAGAAGAAGTAATTCACTGTTTCCAGGTCATCTATGTTTCATGTACCAAATGAGCAAATAGGAATAGAACCCCAGTAGTTCAAATATCTTTTAATGATCTTTTGAGCTGGAAAAATATTCTCCCGGAGATTCTCAGCTGGCAATCCTACATGGCTCTTAGAGAGCAGCACTGCCTTTAACATTTCCAAAAATGATATGAACATTTTCTTAACAGTACTCTTAAAGCTGAAAATAGAGACTCCCCAGTGGCGATTTTTGACATCCAAAACTAGGAAACCAAGTCATCTTTGACATATTATTTTTTATTCCCTAAACTCAATGATTGAGCTGGCATTAAAGGTACTTTTTAGAAAAATGAACCCTATTCTGAAAATGATGATGAAGTGGCAATAAGGGACTAATCAAAAATCAACAGAAATTGTTTCCTGTGTTTGTAATTATAATTGAAAATGGAGACAAGCAGAGTATCAGAAGGCTGAAGTTTGGGTTTGCTGTCTGCTGATAGCTATCTCTGATCCATGCCAGCCACTTACCTTGTGGTGCCTTGGTTTTTGCATTCTTTCCGCAATATTACTGAATGCCTTTTATGGGCCAGAGATGGTGCTAATTATCAAAGAGCCACTGAACAAGGTTGACAGGGCTCCCTGCTCTCATTGGACATACAGTATAGGAGGGAAACTTACGCTTAGATAAGGAAATACAATAAAGTATGATGAAGGTTAATGATAGGAGGGAATGGGGTCTGTAGGAGTGGAGAGAAAGAGACATAGCTTGAAGAGTTGGTTGGAAAGTGGGTTCTCAGAGGATCAAGTCATGCCACGTGAAAGGATAGGGTGAAGGAGAGATGTTCAGATATTTCACACAGAAGGAACAGTATATGCAAAGTCCTGGCAGCTAGAGAGAGCACAAGGGAGAGTAGATAGTTTCTAAAATTCAATGTGATTGTAAGAGTCTGTGACTCTAAGTTCTGTTACAAACGCTTCCATGGCAAACATCATGGATGTGACAGGTTTCATGGTTTGCACACACAGGAGCTGAAGGACCCTCACTGTCGGGATGAGATGGCAGCCGCCCGAGGGGCTCTGAAGAAGAATGCCACAATGCTGTACACGGCCTCCCAAGCATTTCTCCGCCACCCCGATGTTGCCGCCACAAGAGCCAACCGAGACTATGTGTTCAAACAAGTCCAGGAGGCCATTGCTGGCATCTCCAATGCTGCTCAAGCTACCTCGCCCACTGACGAAGCCAAAGGCCACACGGGCATCGGCGAGCTGGCTGCGGCTCTGAATGAATTTGATGTAAGCATCCAGGTGATGTACACAGAGGGCTATATGCTTTCATTGAAAAAAATGTATTGGGGATGGAGGGCCATCAAGATAGTATACAATGATTTACCCCTCTTGGAGCCTTTTGATAGTAGGATAAACTGCATAATGTATTTCTTTTATTAGGAATCCAACATTTTGGCAGAGCCTAATTTACTTATCTTTAAAGGAACTAACAACTATGTTTAAGGGGGCCAGGTCCTACGCAAGTAGAAGCCCTGTACACTGTTAACTTCCTACCCCACAGGCTATTTTAGGGAAAGTTCATCATTTGGATGATCATCTTTATTATGAAAGGGACAAATGTCATGGGCAGCTTAGGTGTAGACTGCATCTATATCGTGCCTGGGTAAAGAACTGCCCTTAGTTTCTTCATTTTAAATCAGTGGTAAACAGACTCGGCTTTCTGGTACCATGTGATATCTTTTTTTTTTTTTTATTAAGATTATGATAGATTACAACCTTGTGAGATTTCAGTTGTACATTATTGTTAGTCATGTTGTGGGTACACCACTTCACCCTTTGTGCCCTCCCCCCACACCCCCTTTTCCCTGGTAACCACCGATCAGTTCTCCTTGTCTATATGTTAACTTCCACCTATAAGTGGAGTCATATAGAGTTCGTCTTTCTCTGTCTGGCTTATTTCGCTTAACATGATACCCTCAAGGTCCATCCATGTTGATGCGAATGGAACAATTTGGTCCTTTTTTATGGCTGAGTAGTATTCCGTTGTGTATATATACCATATCTTCTTTATCCAGTCATCAGTTTCTGGGCATTTAGGTTGGTTCCACGTCTTGGCTATTGTAAATAATGCTGTGGTGAACATAGGGGTGCATGGGACTCTTGGGATTGCTGATTTCAGGTTCTTAGGATAGAAACCCAGTAGTGGAATGGCTGGGTCATAAGGTATTTTTATTTTTAACTTTTTGAGGAATCTCCATACTGTTTTCCATAGTGGCTGCACTAGTTTCCATTCCCACCAACAGTGTATGAGGGTTCCTTTTTCTCCACAACCTCTCCAACATTTGTCACTCTTGGTTTTGGATGTTTTTGCTAATCTAACAGGTGTAAGGTGATATCTTAGTGTAGTTTTGATTTGCATTTCCCTGATGATTAGTGATGATGAACATCTTTTTATGTGTCTATTGGCCATACTTATATCTTCTTTGGAGAAGTGTCTGTTCATGTCCTCTGCCCATATTTTGATCGAGTTGTTTGTTTTTTTGTTGTTAAGCTGTGTGAGTTCTTTGTATATTATGGAGATTAATCCTTTGTCGGAAAAGTAGCTTGTAAATATTTCTTCCCAATTAGTGGGCATTTTTTTGTTTCAATCCTGTTTTCCCTTGCCTTGAAGAAACTCTTTAGTCTGATGAAGTACCATTTGTTTATTCTTTCTATTGTTTCCCTCATCTGAGGAGTTATAGTGTCCGAAAAGATTCTTTTGAAACTGATGTCAAAGAGTGTACTGCCTATATTCTCTTCTAGAAGACTTATTGTTTTAGGCCTAATCTTTAGGTCTTTGATCCATTTTGAGTTTATTTTTGTGAATGGTGAAAAAGAATGGTCAATTTTCATTATTTTACATGTGGCTGTCCAGTTTTCCCAGCAGCATTTGTTGAAGAGACTTTCTTTTCTCCACTGTAGGCCTTCAGCTCCTTTGTCAAAGATTAGCTGTCCATAGATGTGTGGTTTTATCTCTGGGCTTTCAATTCTGTTCCATTGATCTGTGGACCTGTTTTTGTACCAGTACCATGCTGTTTTGATCACTGTAGCTTTGTAGTATGTTTTGAAATCGGGGATTGTGATGCCACCGGCTTTGTTTTTCTTACTCAGAATTACTTTAGCAATTCACGGTCTTTTGTTGCCCCGTATGAATTTTAGGATTCTTTGTTCAATTTCTGTAAAGAATGTCCTTGGGATTCTGATTGGGATAGCGTTGAACCTGTAGATTGCTTTAGGTAGTATGGACATTTTAACTATGTTTATTCTTCCAATCCATGTGCATGGAATGTCTTTCCATCTCTTTATGTCGTCGTCAATTTCTTTCAAGAAAGTCTTGTAATTTTCATTGTATAGATCTTTCACTTCCTTGGTTAAATTTATCCCAAGGTATTTTATTCTTTTTGTTGCAATTGTGAATGGGATTGAGTTCTTGAGTTCTTTTTCTGTTAGTTCATTGATAGTGTATAGAAATGCTACTGTTTTATGCATGTTGATTTTATACCCTGCAACTTTGCTGTAGCTGTTGATTATTTCTAATAGTTTTCCTAAGGATTCTTTGGGGTTTTCTATATATAAGATCATGTCGTCTGCAAACAGTGAGAGTTTTACTTCTTCATTGCCTATTTGGATTCCTTTTAATTCTTTTTCCTGCTGAATTGCTCTGGCCAACCCCCCCAATACTATGTTGAATAGGAGTGGTGAACGTGGGCACCCTTGTCTTGTTCCTGTCCTCAGAGGGATGGCTTTCAGTTTTTGTCCGTGGAGTATGATGTTGGCTGTGGGTTTGTCATATATGGCTTTATTATGTTGAGGTACTTTCCTTCTATACCCATTTTATTGAGAGTTTTTATGATAAATGGGTGTTGGATCTTGTCGAATGCTTTCTCTGCATCTATTGAGATGATCGTGTGGTTTTTTCCTTCTCATTTTGTTAATGTAGTGTATCATGTTGATTGACTTGTGGATGTTGAACCATCCCTGTGTCCCTGGTATAAATCCCACTTGATCATGGTGTATAATCTTTTTGATGTATTGCTGTATTCGGTTTGCCAGAATTTTGTTGAGGATTTTTGCATCTATGTTCATCAGTGATATCAGCCTGTAGTTCTCCTTCTTTGTGTTGTCCTTGTCAGGTTTGGGGATCAGAGTGATGTTGGCTTCATAGAATGTGTTAGGGAGTTCTCCATCTTTCTCAATTTTCTGGAACAGTTTGAGAAGAATAGGTATTAAGTCTTCTTTGAATGTTTGGTAGAATTCTCCAGAGAAGCCGTCTGGTCCTGGACTCTTATTTTGGGGGAGGTTTTTGATTACTGTTTCTATTTCTTCACTTGTGATTGGCCTATTCAGATTCTCCATTTCTTCCTGGTTCAGTTTGGGAAGGTTGTAACAGTCTAGGAATTTGTCCATTTCTTCTAGGTTGTTCAATTTGTTGGCATATAGTTTTTCATAGTATTCTCTTATGATCCCTTGTATTTCTTTGGTATCTGTTGTGATTTCTCCTCTCTCATTCCTAATTTTATTTATTTGAGATTTCTCTCTTCTTTTCTTGGTGAGTCTGGCTAAGGGTTTGTCGATTTTGTTAATTCTTTCCAAGAACCAACTCTTTGTTTCATTGATCCTTTCTACTGTCTTTTTTGTTTCAATATCATTTATTTCTGCTCTTATTTTTATTATTTCCCTCCTTCTACTGACTCTGGGCTTTGTTTGATCTTCTTTTTCTAATTCTGTTAGGTGTCATTTGAGTTTGCTTATGTGAGCTTTTTCTTGTTTAGTGAGGTGAGCCTGTATTGCAATGAATTTCCCTCTTAGGACTGCCTTTGCTGCATCCCAAATGATTTGGTATGATGTGTTCTCATTTTCATTTGTCTCCAGATAATATCTGATTTCTTCTTTAATTTCTTCAATAATCCATTATTTGTTCAGTAGCGTGTTGTTTAGTCTCCACATTTTTGCACCTTTCTCTGCTTTATTCTTGTAGTTGATTTCTAGTTTCATAGCATTATGATCAGAAAAGATGCTTGATATTATTTCAACTCTCTTGTATTTATTGATGCTTGCTTTGTTTCCCAAAATATGGTCAATCCTTGAGAATGTTCCATGCACGCTTGAGAAGAATGTGTAACCTGCTGCTTTTGGATGAAGTGTTCTATATATATCTATTAAGTCCATCTGGTCTAACTTTTCATTTAATTCTATAATTTCCTTGTTGATTTTCTGTCTGGATGTTCTATCCATTGGTGTTAATGGGGTGTTGAGGTCCCCTACTATTATTGTATTGTTGTTGATGTCTTCTTTTAGTTCTGTGAAGAGTTGCTTTACAAATTTTGGTGCTCCTGTGTTGGGGGCGTATATATTTATAAGTGTTATGTCTTCTTGGTGGAGAGTCCCTTTTATCATTATATACTGTCCCTCTTTGTCTTTCTTTATCTGTTTTGCTTTGAAGTCTATTTTGTCTGATATTATAATAGCAACATCTGCTTTCTTTTGTTCATTATTAGCTTGGAGTATTGTCTTCCATCCATTCACTCTGAGTCTGTGTTTGTCTTTGGGGCTGTGGTGTGTTTCCTGGAGGCAGCATATTGTTGGGTCTTGTTCTTTGATCCACCCTGCCACTCTGTGTCTTTTGATTGGAGAGTTCAATCCATTTACATTTAGAGTGATTATTGAAATGTGGGGGCCTACCACTGCCATTTTATATCTTGTTTTCCGGTTGTCTCCAATTTCCTTTGTTTCTCATCCCATGGTTTAGTCTGTTCTGATGGAGAGCTGCTACTCTCTGTTGTTGTCCTTCTACTTATCTCCTTTGCTCTTGGTTTTGTAGCCCCTTTCCTTGTTTTTATTTTTCAGGAATGAGGGTTTTCCTGAGCATTTCTTGAAGAGGAGGTTTTGTGGCAATGAATTCCCTTAATTTTTGTTTATCTGGGAAAGTTTTTATTTCTCCATCATATTTGAAGGATATTTTTGCTGGGTAGAGAATTCTCGGCTGCAGGTTTTTGTCCTTCAGATTTTTGAATATATCATTACACTCTCTTCTAGCTCGTAAAGTTTCTGCTGAGAAATCTGCTGATAGCCTGATGGGGGTTCCTTTGTAGGTTAATTTCTTCTGCCTGGCTGCCCTTAGTATTCTCTCCTTCTCATTGACTTTTGCTAGTGTCACTACTATATGCCTCGGCATTGGTCTTCTTGCATTAATAAAGTTTGGAGATCTATTGGCTTCTGTCACATGAAGTTCCATCTCTCTCCCCAGGTTTGGGAAGTTCTCAGCCATTATTTCTTTGAATAGGCTTTCTGCCCCCTTCTCCCTCTCTTCTCCCTCAGGTATACCTATAATCCTTACGTTGCATCTCCTAATTGCATCGGATAATTCTCAGAGAGTTTCTTCATTTCTTTTTAGTCTTAGTTCTCTCTCCTCCTCTGCCTGCAGCATTTCTATATTCCTATCTTCCAAATTGCTAATTCTTTCCTCCATATTATCAGCCCTACTGTTCAGTGCATCTAGATTCTTCTTAATCTCCTCTATTGTGTTCTTCATTTCCAGTATTTCTGTTTCGTTCTTCTTTATAGTATCGAACTCTTTTGTGACATAGCTCCTGAACTCGTTGAGTTGTCTATCTGAATTCTCTTTTAACTCATTGAGTTTTTTAATGATGGCTGTTTTGAAGTGATCATCATTTAGGTTATATATTTCATTGTCTTTTGGATTTCTGTGTATTTGTCATTTTCCTTCTGTTCTGGAGATTAAATATATTTTTTCATATTGCTTGATGGTATAGATTTGTGCCTCCGCATAGAGATAGAGTTTAGTTACTGCTTCCACTTGTTTCTACTGGTGTGGTGGGGGGACAGCTGTTTATACTGCACCAACCAGGAACCCTATCAGCTGTTGCTAATTGGGCCTGGGCCCATCCTCATAGTCACAGTGGTCCTGTGGGTTCCCTCTTCAGCTGTGGGGGCCGTCACAAGGGGGCTTCAGGCTGCTGGTGCCTACTGTTGCAGACCACCTAGACGTGCTCCCTCCTTAGGGTCTGCAGCGGTGTTATGGGCTTTCCCAGCAGCCAGGGGCAGGATCACTTATATTTGCAGCTCTGTCACTGTCGGTGCCCAGAAAATCTCACTTGTCCACTATGGGTCACAGCAGAGCTGTGGGCATCTTCTGCAGTCTGTGGTTAGCTCACCTAGCTATGCTACTTTTGTCCCAGGGTCTTCCAGCCTTGTGGTTGCTGGGTGGGTACTCTCTACTAGTGCTGTGCAGAGGCTATTGCTGAGGCTGCTGTGAGACTGTAGAGTTTACCCCTGGGCCATGGAGCCAGGTCACTGGAACTCCACCCAGCCCCAGTCCTCTCCCCTAGGATCTCGGGGAGCCCCTTGCCCTGTCTGGGGGATAACCAGAGACCTTGAGTTCAGTGGCAGCTGGCCGGCTGCTGCTCTGCCTGGGATTCTCCTCTTCGGGACCCTCCCAGCATTGAGGATGCTGGGCGGGGCCTCTCTGCTAATGGCAGGTAGAGACTTTGCCTGCTGCCCAGAGGCAACTCCAGAGTTTCTGCCCCAGGCCTTGGAGCCTGCTGCTGGAGCTCCACCCAGCCCCAGTCCTCTCCCAGGAGATCTCCGGTAGCCCCAAGCCCCGCCGAGGCGAAAGCCCAGTCAGTGGGGTTGGCGGCAGCAGCTGGCGGCCCGCCGCCCCATTTGGGATTCTCTCCAGAAGCTTCCCGGCATTGTGGATGCTGGGTGGGGCCTCTCTGCTAATGGCAGGTAGAGACTTTGCCTGCTGCCCAGGCGGAACTCTGGAGTTTCCCCCCTGGGCCGCGGAGCCAGCCGCTGGCGCTCCACCCAGCCCCAGTCCTCTCCCAGGAGATCTCCAGTAGTCCCGAGCCCCTCCTGGGCAATAGCCCGGTCAGTGGGGCCAGCAGTAGCAGCTGGCGGGCCGCCACCCCGTTTGGAATTCTCTCCAGGAGCCTCTCGGCGTTGTGGATGCTGGGCGGGGCCTCTCCGCTAATGGCGGGTAGGGGTTTTCCCCGCCGCCTCCAGTGTGTAACTCTGGAGCTTCCTTCTGGGCTTAGGTGTAATTGCGGGGGGCTTAGGTAGGGCTCTGGTCACCTGTTTCCACCATTGCTCCTCTGGTGTGCGCTCCCTCCTACCCTTGGTGTGTGGTGATGTTCTGGGGGTGTCCGCTGGGAGAAAGCCGCTTGTAGGTACTAGGCTGTTCGGGGGTTGGGGTCGGAGAGTTTTCACCTGTCTCCACCTCCTCCCGGAGGGAAGTCCGTCCGCCTTCCAATGTATAGCAGCGTGGGTCTCTCGGGTGTCCTGAGATGCTATATGGATATCCTTTGTTAAGCGGTGAATGTCCAATTAGTTGTAGATTCGAAGGCGGAGACACAAAGAAGACTACTCACGCCGCCATCTTGGACCTTCTCCTGCCATGTGATATCTTGGTCTTCCTTGCATGGTCCTTCTGGGTAGTGCCTCTGCTAGTCCCGTGAATGTCGCACATTCTGCACCTGCTGTTTCTGGGATGTGTCCCAGTGAGGGAAGCAGGAAGAGGATGGCTCACTGCACCTGGGCATATTCAAGGCATCCAATTGAGTGAGAGGGACACGTCATCAGTACCCCAGGATGACAACCCTCATGCCCCCTGGGTCAGTATATGGGCCCAGCTGTGAGAAGCTGGAATTCAGTTGAGTTCATCTTATGTTCACTGAGAGCCTATATGTGTTGTGAGAGCTACAAAGGTTTATAAATCATTAGTATCGGTTTCAAGGATATTTTCCTATAGAGGAGATTAAGAAGTAGAATGTACTAAACACCCTTTAAGTGATAAAGCACAATGTTACAGGAATTCATAGGAGAAAAATGGTTACTTAATAGCTGTGGAGAAAGATGATGAGCTTGCTTTTGGATATGTTGACATGACTTTTTGGCAGGAGATGACTGGCTGGCTGCTAGAAAAGAGGATCAAGAGAAATGCTTGTTAAAGGCATGGAGATGGATGATACAGTGGAGAAATAATTATAATAACACTTTCCATTCCCGTAACTCTTTGCACTTTACATAGGAGTCTCTCCTCTTTCCCTTATTTCTTTGGTTAATCAAGAAATACGTCTATTGAACTTAGACTATATACTATTGCTTAAGGTTTTTTGTAAGGATTAGATATGATTAGAAATTTAAAGCATGTACCACAGTAATTGAGCCTTAATATGTTATTGTATTCACAAAGTTTCAGGAGACAACTGAAAAGCCATTGGAACTAATAAGAGAGTTCAGTAAGGTTATCAATTTTAAAATAAATATACAGAAGTGACCAGATTTCCATACTGAAAAAAATAATAATAATGTTCCAGACTATTCTCATTAAAAGGAGCTTTTACCCGAAGTGAAGTTAACAATTGAGGCATCCCTAGAGTATTAGAAATGGCTTTGGATTTATAAAATGATACTTACGGCCATGTGGGGAAAATCTATTAGCAAAGTATTTCGACATATGTTAAATTGTCAGCTGTTTTCTTTTACTCTAGTGCTATCTTCTCATGCTGGACACAAAGGCTTTGGTGGTTAACACATGAATATAACTAGCAAAGATTTTTTTTTATGAAACATAGTATATTGATTAACGTACTAATTATATTTTATTAACTTCGTATATTATATATGTTAACTGAGTAATATTTATTTATATTAACTAAGTATATTGTATGTTGGCTAATTATATATTAGCTAAGTATATTAACCAAGTAATATTTTATTATTAAACGTATACTGATTCTCAAGCTATGTAAATGGCGTGTAAAGCATTATCTAATGTTAAAATTTTATTTCTCAATGGTTGACAAAAATCAACATGTGGAGCTATCTAAATTGGCAATCTAGGGATAGTAATTCCACTTCGTGTGGCCCCTAAAAATTCTTATTTAGTAAATGCAGTTAATTTCAACACTTTCTCAAAGGTAGTAATACTAGTAAAATATCATTGAATATTACAACATGTAAGGTAATTAACCAGTTGTAGATTTCCTGTTATTTCTGACACCAGCAAACCTAGACAATTCTTAATGATACTTGAAATTCTCTCACTAAAAAAGAATATTCCCTTTCTTTTTCCTTTGTAACAGAATTAAACATTTCTGTTCTACAGTTGCATCATGAATATTTTGGTATTTTTTATTTCCCAAGCATATTGACTTGAAATTGATTTAGAATTCACAGACATTTGTCCTGAATCCTAAATGCTATTCTCAGATTTTAAACATTACGTTGAGTGGGAAACTCACCCGAACTTCCTGTAGTTTGCTTTTTGGGCAATATCCTTCCTGATGCTTGGTTTAAATTAGGCTTGCTATTGTAATGGAGATTTAAAGTGTCTTTGAGATCCCACAATGGAAGGAACTGTAGAAATACTAAATATATGTTCATGATCAGCATAGCTGGCATGCCCTGATGTTGAATTTGAAGCACACTTCATATTAATAGTCATCAGTATGCCAAACCCAGTTTTACATACAGACGTGTCTTAGAGTATCATAGTTGATTAAGAAGGAAGTAAAAATTAGTATTTTTACATTCTTTTGTCTAAAATTGTAGGATTGATTTCTAACTGGTAGTTATAGTTGTGGCTGAATCTCTGTGTCCTATTTTCTGGCACTATTATTCTGCCTACATGAATGGTTGGTGTAGTGATTTTTGAAGCAAAAGAATGAAGGAAAAAAAACAGTATTTTAACAACTTGAAACTGTCAAGAGAGTCTCTAATCATATAACAGCAAAAAGTAAAATGATTGCTAATCAAGGGAAAAATCAGCCTATGTTTAAAATGTGGTAACTTGAGGTGGTTACTTTTATCTAGTGAAACTATCTACTAAGGAATACTGAAAAGAATTTTAAAAAATGTAATGACTACTTGGAAGTAAATAATATTATCGTGTCAGTTATGACTGCCAGAAAACTTTCAAGAATGGGAGAGAGGAAAATTAAATGGTATTCCTATTGAATTTATTTTATTAAAGAGAAGAGAGTCTACTATGTCTTGCTTTTTGAAACTTCTTTTGTAGCTGAAGATACTTGGGAAAAATTGAAATTAACACCATTCATGACCCTGTCTTTATCATAGACAGCTATTTCCATTTAAAATTTATTTTCCTGGGGCTGGCCCCATGGCTAGTGTTTAAGTTTAGTCTACTCCTCTTCAGTGACCTGGGTTCGGTTCCCCGGCACAGACTTACATCACTTGGCGGCCATGCTATGGCAGCAACCCACATACAAAATAGAGGGAGATTGTCATGGATATTAGCTCAGGGTGAATCTTCCTCAAGCAAAAAGAGGAAGATTGGCAACATGTGTTAGCTCAGGGCAAATCTTACTCAGAAAAAAAGAAAAAAAAACTTCTTTCTTTTAAATCAGATAATAAACATTATCTCAAATTCTTCTATCTTTATTCTACTTGTGACTTTCCTTGCTTCTTTTCCCACTTGCCCTGGGAATTTGCTTGATTAGCAATTATCTCTTTCTTGAACATTCAGTTTCTCCTTCTCCACTTGTTCCATCCCCTCAGGCTGTAGAAAAACATATTTCTGTTCTGCAACCTGAAAGCATTCAGCTGTCACATTTACCATATTCTCGTATTTCACTCTTTTCTTTTCCTTACAGAGTCCTTTAAGAAATAGATTCTAGTCCTTGCTTCCATTTCTTGGCTCCCAACTAGCTCTTATGCCTTCCAGCCTCCTCATCTGACGTCTATTCCTGCTCCTCCTCTGTGACACTATGTCTGAGAGTCCCTAGGGTCTCCTCACTCAGGAAATCTATGTGCTTTTATTTTCTAGTTCCCAACTGCTTCAACTTTGGAAGAAGGGACAATTAGTAATATTAACCATGCTTTCTCTCTCTTGTGTGACTCCTAACTTGCAAGGTTTAAATATCTGTGCTTGAGGAGTAGGACAGTCTGGTCTCAACCACACTGAGCTGAAAGGTCACCATGACATACCAAGTCTACAAAAGCTTCTCTTCCTATTTCTGCCTAATTTTTCATATCCCCTCCCTCTACTTAGGGTTTATTCCTTTTTTCTTCTTCTTTTCTATAAATATATTTTATTTTCTTGATCCAATTGTAATTCTCTTACTGATCTGGTATTCAGTGGATGGAAATGTTGGAATGTGAGCATAAGGATGATGGCATATCTGTATCACAGGCCAGTGGGGACAGACGCTTTATGTGACAAAGTTAGGAGACCCAGGCTAACTGCAATGATGAGAGAATTGTCCCCTGGGGAGCATCTCCATGTTCCAGCAGTCATTGCCCTAAGGCTGTTCCAACTGTGTGCTCTTCTCAGGTGTACACAAATGTTCCAGGGGCTCTAGTGCAAAGAATGAGGCTGAGCAGCGGGAGTTCAGGTGAAAGCAGTCATCTCACAGCAGGACCTCAGCCCATTTCTGAGACATAGAGGAGAGGCTTCTAGACACCTGAGAGTACTAAACAGTCGTTGACTAAGGTTTGAGACCCAGGGTTGGAATATATAGCTCCAGTGGAGAGCGGGAGTGCTATAGGTAACTTAGGTCAGAGGCCCAAATACATGCCTTTAGAGATCTGCACGAAAGGAGTCTGAAGAAGTACAGGTTTCCCGTTGACCTCCTACTCCAAATATCACTCTTATGCTTTTTGAAAAGTGGGATTATTTCTTATTGTTAGTAGGCCAAGATAGAGGCTTCTGTGGGAGCTCTGGTCCCTGAAGTAACCATGAACCAGAGTCCCGGCTGCCTCAGGGATTCTTGGAGAGTTTCATTGACTCATGTTCTCTGCAACATCAGGCAAGAAGGAGTGCCTCCTTGGAAAAGAAAATTTTCGCAGATCATCTTGTTTAGTCCCTTCCCAGTTCTTGTGCTCCCTTTTGCTGTGGAAATCAACATAGTCATTTACCAGAGAGACTTACCTGAGGCCTCATCTCCTTCTTTGACATTCTGTAAAGTCATTCTTACTGCAGACTTCTGGGAACACACATATTAGGTTATGAAGATCATGAGTTTTTATATATTACATTAGAATGAGGGTGGACGGAGGAAAGGAAAGGGCCCTATAAAATACTGTAAACACACTGATGAGGACAATGCAAGATATAGCTAGTGTTCTAAAGCAATTAGCAAGGTGGAGGCCACATCCGTAAAAGTGAAAGCCAGTAAGCAGAACCATTTAGCTTTTGGAAAGCAATCTTAGATTCCTAATTCAGGTTCTAAAAAGGTGGAGCAGACAAATTCAATAATTTTCTGCCTGAGTTCATGGCAATATTTTTGAAGGCTTAACATCTGTACAGTTACTAGATCTGTTTTTCTTTAATACTTTTATTAGTACCTCTATTTAATAATGATCTCTTCTATATTCCTATGAAGTGGTTCCTACTTAAAGGCCATTGGAAGTAGCCCAGGCCATTGAGAAGAGCCCAGGACTTGGATTCAGGTATCTGGACCCTACTCCCTGCTCTACAAATAACTAAGTATGTGTGACCTTGGGTTACTGAGATAAGATCTCTAGGCCTTGGAATAACCACAGGATGGCAAAGATCATTCATGGAGAGTTTAGAGGGTGCTAAGTGAGATTTAAGAATGAAGGAGTGTAAGATGTAATGGAGAAGTAGTGAACAGCTTGGGTAAATGCTGTGGCATGCACTTACATATGCACCTAACCTACTGTGTGTTGCGGGGGAAGGTGAGATTAGGGAGGGAGAAATCATGGGATTCCTGGAGGAGGTGGTACATGGGTAGGAATTAACATGGTGAAGTGTGAATGAGGCAGAAAGAACAGTGCACACAGAGGCCGGGTGGGTAGAGAGTGCATAGGTTATTCTCTTCTGGAGCCTGGGGATGAGGAGAAATCAGGCTAAGTGAGTAAACTGGAGGCAGACCCTGAAGAGCCTTGTAGGCCTTGCATGGGGCTGGGTGTTAGCCTGAAGGCATTAGGTGCTGGTGATCTAAGCAGGGAATGAATGATCCAATTTCTGTTTTTAAAGACCCCTTTGGCTGCAGGGTGGAGAATAGATTTGAAAGGGGAAGCTGCAGGGCAGCCAGAGTGATTATGGTGAGAGATTTTGACTGTCTCATGTGCAGGGTTGGAGCAGCAATGAAAAGAAATGGATGGATCTGAACCATGTTGAGGGAGTAGAATCAACAGGCCTTGAGAACTTCACTTTTTATTTTTATATATCAAAAGAGTTGATGTTTTGTACTGTAAGCTTTAGTTAATTAATCAGACCAACATTTTTATAATTCAGTTATGAAATCCTGAACACTTTGAGTCCTGTTCAGGAAATTTGATTTTCTACGTGATGTGACTTTCTTCCTTTGATTTTTTTTTCTAGCTCTTAATTCACTTACATACCCATCAATATGATTATTAAATGCCTAGTAATTTATGCAGATATATATTTTGAACATTCTTAATCCAAATTCTACAACATCTAGGATTTTTTCTAATTAGTTTAAGCTATTTATATTTAATTGAGCTCCTATTAGTGTGTGTTTATTATGCTCATTTTACTTAACTTCTTATAAACAACAACAGACTTTTAGATGCACTTTTTAAAAAAGTGGAGACGGGTTTTCCCATCTGGTAGGATGTAGTATCAAAGACTGTGGGTTAGTGGGGCGTAGCCCTTCTCAGCTCTTCTCCATTTCTTCTCCCAATGGACTGCGTTTTGAATTTATTTGCTCTTTTCCCCTCTGGCAAATTCAACTCATCACAATTGCCTTTTAATCCTTTCGAGCTAGAAACAAGCACTGGTGTTATAGCATTCTTTATCATACACTGACATCTGGTGGCCAAATGGAACATTAAGAAACACTGCAGTGGGTGCCTGCATATCTGTGAACATCGCACAACTTAAGTACGTACTTACTATGTGTCCACCCAGATGATGCAAATATGGAAAGGGTGTAGTCTGCCTTCAGAGAACATTTAGGCTGCTTATGGCACCCTTTTATACACTGATGTTATGCAATGGAAGTTGTTTAATCCTTTTTGGAAAAGTTTATAGCCCTGAGAAGGTGGTAAAGATGGATACAGATACAGATTAATTTATAGGAAGAGAAGTACAAGGCAGGGTGGAGAGTTGAGGGTGGTTCTGCTGGCTGACCATGGGACCAAGTCAGCCAGCATCTGGGACAACATATTCTTCTCTGTGTCCTGAGCTGTACCACATCCCTTTTAGGACCCATTTATCCAATATCATCATTTATTGTCTATAAATCTTATTCTGGGATATTGACACCGTCCATATCTTCTTGCTTCCAAGCAGCTTTAGCTTGCTATAAACCTAGGAGTATTTTCTCATGGTATCATTTGCTTTTCTATAATGTGTTTATAATTCCTGCAAGGAAATATCTGAAGACAATTTGATTTTCTCTTCTTCGTTTCAATCAATAAATATGGAGCCTCCAAAATCATTGAGCAAATACAGAATGAGATTTGAAATGTTATTTTTGAAAATTGCAGTTCAATTTCTTGTTTGTTTGACCCCTATCATCTTTAATCAAAATTATTATGTTTTCGGTTTTATTTCTCTCCACAAGGGAAAATGTAAGAATCTTTATTTTTCCAAATGAGAATAATTTTCTCTTTTAAGAATATTGACAGATTCTGTGGATATGAGTTCACCTTTATTTCAAATAGTACTAAATATAACAGTGAATACTGATGTAATTGATTATCATGTTCTAAATTGTCTAAATGTATGATGGTAAATATTTTGATTATCATTTATTAGTCATACTTTAAAATTTGGGAACCAAGTGAGTTCTTTTATCTAGTGAGCTATTTACTGGTGAAAAGTGTGGTTTATTTAAAATGTTTACCTGCTTGGTCTTACTTTCTTTCGTGATTTCTTATGTTAGAAATGCTTGTCTTAGCTCTCCAGGATAACACCCTCCCCTTCTCATGTGCTGTCCATGGTACGGTACTGGGGATAGACTCGGTGCTCATTTATAAGATTGTTTGATTCTGTGGTGAAATAAACACACATGAGCAACTCCTGCCTTCCTTCTAAAAACACTCATTTGGATTTCTCATTGACCAAACTCCTTAACATATTTCCCAAACTTCTCCAGCAGCAGATTCTGGAAACTTTACTATAACCTATTGAGCTCCGTTGTTCATTTCCCCAAATGTTCTCTGGTACCCTGTTTTGTTCTGCCTATGTAAGTTTGTTGAGCTAAACCCATAGGGAAAAGTTACCCAGAGATGCCCATGTGGCAGTAAAATTGGCAGGCAGCTGACGTAACTGAGGGCTTAACTGAGTCCCGTGCTGGTCCTCCTGGTTATACTGGTCATGCTCGTGGACGATGGGACAGCACAGTATAGGGCAAGCAAAACAAACTTGTGTTTGAATCTGACCACACAACTCTTCCCTCTATGCCTCTGTTTCCTCATCTGTAAAATGGGATAATAATGTTGACTCCTCAAGATTGTGATCACGATTTATGGGATGAACATTTATAGGAGCCTAATCCTGGGTAGACACTACATGCTGGTTGTCTTTTTCTCCCACTCCTCTTAACAAAAGTGCCAGCCAGACATCTTCCATCCAAGACAGTGTTGAAGCTACTTCCTGGAAAAGTCTTGGGAAACAGTTCCTGTTGAAAAGTTGTTAATGGCACTTGACAACAGCTATAGATACAATAATACCATTTACTCTCCCTTGGCCATATCCATACCCTAACGCACAATATTCTCCAAAAAAGATCTGGCCAAAGAATAAGCAGTCTTGAGAGGTAGGCAAGTCCATGTCACAGGGGAAAACCCCAAGCAGAGATTAAATTCCCACTTGGCCTAAAGATGATTCTTAACGAGAGAACTTAGGTCCAGTGCTAACGCTAAATGTGTGAGCATCTCCATTGTGTTTATTTGGGAGTTCTCATTGCTTTACCCGCAGTGTGATCTGGTGAAAGCCACCTTTAGCTTCACATTAAATATCAGATCTCTTTGGGTTTGGTGGTCTCTGAGATTGCTCATAGTACACCTGTAAGGAAGAGGAATGACTAACAGAGGGGGTAAGGTTGAAAGATGATGGCATAGGTTGGTGTTCCTGCCCCATCCAGGAACCACAATGTAAAGGAATTTATCATTATTTTTTTAACAACATGTTATGTTTTCAGCACAGTAAATTAGCAAGACTTGACACTTGTTTTAAAGAGTCCAATGTAAAAAAATAAGGAAAAATAAAACAGGGTGAAAGGACATTGTTAAAATCCTACATTTGATTGATGCTCAGCTTTTCTATCACTAATATTCTCTTGCAAACTTCTAGGAGTAAGTGAAAGCACTCAGCTGTGATGAGGGGCAAGACTTCCTTATATTCTAGACTGAGGATGGATCCATATTTCCTAGACTAAACTTACACTTATAAGTCAAAGGGAATTTTCTGAATCATCCAGATTCAGAATCTGATCCAGATTTCTGAATCATTCAGAAAATCAAAGATTCCCAGCACTGCAAGTCCCCTTGTTACTTTCTAGTCCCTCTAACCCAATTTATAAAGGCAAAACATGATTTCCAGAGAGACCAAACATTTTGCTCAAAGTCACACAGATAATTATTCTCATAGCCAAGGTAAGAATACAAGTCTTTCAATTTCAGTGCTATTGGCAAAGAATTCTGTAGGAGGTGTTATCCTTTCAGTCTCTATCACCTCTCTGAAGATACCCCAAATAATCATGCAATCTAAGGAAAAGCATATTCTTGCTATGCAAATGCAGCTCCAAGACAGGTCCTGTCTTACTTGCAACCAGTTTCTCTTTTCTAGAACTGTGCTGTGAAGAAATTCCAGAGCTGGCACTGCTTGTTTCCCAGCTCTGCTTTAGTCGCAAGGACCAGAAAACTATATGTGCACCTGTCTGTTTGAAAATGTCTTACTGTCATCTTCTATAACCATAATCATGCTCCTTAAGCTTATTCTGATCACTGAAGGCTATGCTGGTGATCATCTTGGTATTCTTTTCTTTTCTTCTCTCAGTGTTGGCATCTGTTTAAAAATTTTAAATTATTCTATTTTTATATTAATGAGAATATCACGTATATAATACATGTACATAATTTTTTCTATATTAAAAAATCTTAGATCTTTTCTTCTACTAATTGCTTTTATTTTCTCCTAAATACATTTTACAGCTTCATTTCTTCCAAGAGATGCTTATGCATATTACCTAAGGGTCCAAATGAATTCATAGTTGGGAGGTTTAAGCTGACTGTGGTAATCCCTAAGATAGTTTCCAAGCCCAGCAGAGCTGACCAGATTTTCACAGAAGCTGAGAATCTTTACCTGAAAACAACTATTACTGTGAAGAATATTTGTACTAAGTGGTTTGAATGGATGATCCAAAGATTTTTTAAATCCTACGTTTTCACAAAATAGTCTTGCGTTTGGCACAGTATTTAAGCACAGAAATATCACCAACCAGAAAAAAGGTTTCCACACAACTTTTTTTTTTTTACAAAGACCCGTCACAGATTTGAAGGAAGGTGGCATTTGGGGAGATCTGAAGGAGAAGATCTCTTAGGGTGGGAAAGATAATGCACTTGATGTGTCACCAATCCCCAGAGTGTGGCAGCCCTTTGGCCTGTGACTGTGTGCTGTTTTTATTTCCAGGTTCTCTCATACCTACATACTAGAATCACTTTTAAATATGGAGCAGCAAAATACACCTAAAGTGACACAAGGCAAAGGCAGACTTAATAGTAACATTCTGGCTACCTAAGAAATTACTTATCCTATAGTAAGTAAGTATGAAAAAACTGGGTGCAGACATATAGCACTGGTTGGGGGCTGTGCTGTGGTGGGGACCCACATATGAAATAGAGGAAGATTGGCACAGATGTTAGCTCAGGGCGAATCTTCCTCAGCAAAAACAAACAAACAAAACCTAACAAAATAGAGATTTGTTTCTTGTGGATCATGTTATAATATTGAATACTTTCTTTTAAGCATTTTATAAGGTTTGATTTAAGAAACATTATTTAAAATTTAAAAAAATTCCTAGATCAGTGTAAACAAAGAAAACTCATGACATTTTAATGGTAGGGCGCTCTGTCACTATCCTTGGTGAAGAGAGGGAGACAGAGACAGAGGCAGAGAGACAGAGATCTGCATAATCCATTCATTTCGGAAACTAATTTATTACTAAGATGTTTTTTTCCTCATAGCTCCATAAAACTTCAAAGCTGGTAAAGATATTTGAGGCCATCCAGTTCATTGACCATAAGATCAAAAGTGCCCATTGCAGCATCCCAGCAGGTAGACCTCCTGCCTTTACAGGATATTATTGGGGGAAAATTATGGGGGAAATTTCTTATTTTGTTTTTGGAAGGCTCTAATTGTTTATTATTATTATTATTTTTTTTTTTTTGAGGAAAATTAGCCCTGAGCTAACTGCTGCCCATCCTCCTCTTTTCGCTGAGGAAGACTGGCCCTGAGCTAACATCCGTGCCCATCTTCCTCTACTTTACATGTGGGATGCCTACCACAGCATGGCTTGCCTAGCAGTGCCATGTCTGCACCTGGGATCCGAACTGGCGAACCCCAGGCCGCTGAAGCAGAACTTGCGCACTTAACCGCTACGCCCCCAGGCCGGCCCCTGGAAGGCTCTAACTGTTAACAACAAAACAAAACAAAGCAAAAAACGAGTTCCTTCTTGCACCAGAATTTGCAAAGTAAATTTCCAAAGCACTTTACCTGTCCTCAATTGTTAGGGTCTACCATGTTTTATGATGGTCATAAATACAAGTCTTATTTTTATGATATGGCTGGGAAGTTGTTGATGAGAAAATTCCATTGCAGTCTCCCCTCTTTGATCAGTTTTCATATAGGACTGGTAGTTAATAAATATTTTGGAGTACTTGATTCTGCCAGATTTTGGTGTCTCATCTTGGCAATGGCTTATTAAGTGGTTCCCTTTCCATCCTTCCACCCTTCTTCAGCCCATTTTCTCACATTGCCACTAACGCTGTCTTTCTAAAAAATGGAAATGTCCATGCCTCTCTTCTCTGCTTACACAAGAAAGTTCACACTTCCTTCCAGTGTCCTCACTCACTGTGAGTAGATCAGCTGTTGTCTACAGGCCTTGAAGCAGAGGAGGCCCTTCGTCCTTGTATGGGCTTTCCAGTGGGACTGTCTTCGTTACCTCTCTGCCTTCCTGGTGTTTGAGCAAGGCTGCAAACCTTTATTCTCACAGAGGTAACATGGCCATATAGATTTGTTGTGAGAATTAATGAAATCTTATACAAATACACTTTGTAGAGCTGCTGACATAAACACTAAATAAACCTTAACCACGGTGCTGGTGAGAAATGCATGCTTTTCTATTATTATCTTTTTGTGCTAAAAGAAAAAAAAATTTTCACTTTGATTTCTTTCCTTTCGGAAAGTGGTCTAAATTTAGCTCTTTGGTTAAAAGTTAAAGGTATTAAGTTTCAAAACTTGTTGCTTTAACAAAATTTATATTGTAAATTTAGTTAATATTGACCAACCCCTCAAAATGAACTCTTACAATTTAGATATTTACAATCAAAGATAAGTAATGCATTGTGTTCAGATTGCCACACACTTGAAAAAGTAAATAAAAGGGTCATTATTGGTGAATACTATGCTAGGAAATAAGGTATAAACCTTTGTGTATTAGCCTTTGGCTGAAAACCTTCAAACAAATTGTTTCCAAAATCATTGCAGGTAACTTTGATTTACCATCTATTTCTTTTGCTGATGTCAATAATCCCCATTCTGCAGTTTGTTCTTTGTTGTCATTTTAAGTCCATTATTTATTTTTTTCTGAGGGAGATTTGCCCTGAGCTAACATCTGTTGCCAGTCTTTCTCCATTTGTTTGGTTTTTTTTTTTTGCTTGAGGAAGATCAGCCCTAAGCAAATGGCAGTGCCAGTCCTCCTCCACTTTGTACATGGGTCGCCACCACAGCATAGCTGACAAGTGGTGTAGGTCCATGCCCAGGATCTGAACCCATGAACCCCAGGCTGCCAAAGTGCAGCATGCAAACTTAACCACTACCCCACCAGGCTGGCTCCATTATTATACATTTATAATCATGCAAATACCAGTTGTAGTACATAGATTAATTTTGTCTAAGAATAATTAGTGTATATTATGAAATAGTCATACCTTAGTGACCACTGTTTACATTCCTGTGTATGGAGTAATTAATTTAAAATCAGCACTCAGAGGGCCCTGTCTATGTGCAGGGATAAGCTGGGGGAAAAGTGGAGAGATCCTTTGTAATTCCTTAGCTGCTTCCCATCTCTGTGCCCTACTTAATTAAGCTTTGCACAACCTTGTAAATTATAGTCAGGAAAGGTTAATTTTCTCATCACTTAACAGCTACCAGACTGGAGTAGAGCACTCCAGGAGATCAATAGCTATGACAAAATCACACACATTGTTACTGGTTTAAACTCATATGGTTCAGACCTGCAGCCATGTAATGAGGCCTTACACAGGCTGCCACGTGCAGAATGGAGATAAGTGGTGGGAGAGTTGAGCCAGTAATTCTATTGAGTGGGATGTTGGAGACAGCAGAGGGTGGGAGGTATAAGGTAGAGCAAGAAGGAGTCTCAGTGGCAAAAAGAACATAGCAATATAGATAAAATGAAAGAGCCTAAAGGAACAGGGACCAAGAGGAACATATCAACAATTAGTCCTGCAAACTTAGATCTGTAGCACGCACTTAGGCAAGAGAGGTAACCAAGCTGCACTCTCTTAGATGGCAGATTGCTCAAAAGTAACAAGACTTTTCCTGTCTTTCAAGCAACCCTGATCCGTGACTTTCCTTGTGGAGTTTTCATGAACAGTAAAAATAAGTAGCAGATGCCCATGTTTTTCATGTGTTTTAATTCGTATCCTTTTGAAACATGCTCCGTTTAACAAATATATGTTTTGTGGTAGCAGTTTTACTTCTGGTGCCTAACACTGCCTGGTACATGGTCAGCTCTCAATGAACATTTGTTGAATGAAAGAAAGAATGAATGAGTGACAGTACCTGCTGGACAGCAGATGAAGCAAAATGAGTCAGCCAGTTTAGCCCAAGGGTTATAATTGCTGTCAAAACTTGTTTACATTTAAGAAAGGAGACAAGGCATTGATAGGGCAAAACTGTTGACAATAATGATAATAATTACAATAATAAAATGGCCTTATGCTTTAATCTTTAGGTTTAATTCAATATATCTTTTATCTGGGACTTGGAGAACTTAAATAAAAGTCTTCAAGCCGTCTGCCTGAGAAAGCTGCCGCTTGTGTAGCTTTCACTTCTCAGGTAACTGTTGTGAAGGCTAAGGCATCTCCTTTCTTAAACAACTTCTTCCTTCAAGGTCACATTCCCGTTGACTTTCCTGAATAATTCTATTTCGCTTTATTTTTTTTCTTGCCTCCTTGACCGTTACATCTCCATCTCCTTGGCTTTCTCTTCTTTCCTGCCACCAAAATATGGCTTTTCCTTAGAGTTCAAGCCTTTAGCCTATTCGATTCTCAAGAAAGGGCCTCATGTGTTGGGTCCCATGAACTCCACATCTGTTGCTCTCATCCCACCCTCTGTCACCGAGCTCTAGTCCTGTCTCCAACTGTGTATGTGACATATTAATATGGATGACTTCTGACATCAAAACATTCTCAGACTAAATCTAGTGTTTGTCCTCTGTCAAGCCTAACCTTTCTTGTTCTTGTATTTCTTGTTTAGCTAAAGGAACTACCTTTTTGAATGTGGCTATTCAATCCATAAAACTGAGTCCTATCCACTTTTCTCTGCAGTTAATCTGGAAATTCTATGAATACAGTTCCCTTTATAACTCTTGACTCTTCATTTTTATGACCACTGGTTTATTCGGGACAATATTATTTACCTGGATCATTGCAATAACTTCCTAATTGGCTGCCCTGCCCTCCTCCCCACTTCTTCCCCATATATTCCAACATCCCTGCCAGTCTTGCTTTTCCAAAATGCAAATCAGGTATTATGCATTATTTACCAATGAAAGCCCACCTTCAGGATAAACTTTAAAGTTCTTAGCATGGCATCAAATCATTTCAGTAGGCCCTAACTCTCTCATTTCATATCCTCTCTTTTGCTGCCTTCCATTCTATGTTCTACCGTAATTAACTATTTTTTATTGTTCAGATGTACAATTACTGTTTCATTTACATGCTGCCTCTCATGGTATTTCCTCTGTCTGAACTTCCTTTCCTTTCTTATTTTATTTTTTCTGAGAGGAAGATTGGTCCTAAGCTAACATCTGTTGCCAATCTTCCTCTATTTTATGTGGGATGCTGCCACAGCATGGCTTGATAAGCAGTGTTAGGCCTGCTCCCAGGACTTGAACCTATAAACCCCAGGCCACTGAAGCAGAGCGTGCTAACTTAACGACTACGCCACTGGGCCAGCCCCTCCTTTCCTTTTTTTCACCTAATAAATTTATATTCATCCTTACTCAGGTAGTTTATTTTTTGAAACCTTCACTAATTCTTCCAGTAACTAAACCACTAGTCCTTCTATGTTACTATTATACTTTGTGCATATTAATGTTAAACATATTATTCTGTTTCCAGTTTCTGTCTCTCCAAATATGAGCAACAGGAGGACATAGACCAGGTCTCACTCATACTCTTATCTGCACGGTTAGCAGATAGACATTGAATAAATGTTTGTCGAATGGATACATAAATGAATATGCTCACTGTTTTGATCTTAGTGGCTATCTAGTTTATCCACTCATAATTTCTTCTCAGTCTTCTGGACTGTTGCCATATGCCACATCAACATCTCCACAATAGGCAATCCATGTCTTCGTGAACATTCTTTTGTGTTCCAATGGGCATTCATTGTCTTCTTCCTGGGGTTAACCCTTTTTAGGTGACTGTTTTCCAAAGAATCTAATTTAAATCATCAACAGATGTACATCAAAATCCAGAGTTCAAAAAAGGACGTGACATCCTTATTAAGCACAAAGAATATTTTTCAAGCTATGCTATGTTTCTTGAAAAGCAATTAACATGTTGCACATTATTCCTTTGAGACACAAACTCTTTCCCATCTTAATTTGCCTGCTTAAAAATAGACAGAAAAAGATAGATGAGTTTACCTCAAGGTGTATTGCATTTCCCTTGCGTCCAATGAACCAATTTCCTTTTCATATTTGCAGAATATTGATACAATTATTCTTTCATCAGACATGAAATTTGAGTGTTTAACCAGTTTGTGGAAATCACCTAGTAATTTATTAGGTTGATAACAGCAATTAAATCATAATTGCTTCTGAGAAATATAAATTGACTTTTCATTTTAAATGGATAATTTAACATTTGAAACCACAGACACAGATTGTAACTAATATTTGGAATAAGAAGTTTGTTTCTCCTACTATTAAACTTTAAAAAAATGTCAACCATTGATAATCCAGTTACTAATTATTCAGTTGCTGGATTATTTGGTTCATGTCATATCTTTATTTTTTCCCCTGGCTGTTTACTTTTTTACTGTTTAAGGATGTAATGAGGGAGAGACATGTGCCATGTTGGTAGGCTCATGGTTTTTTCAACTATTTAAAAATGTAAAAGTCATTCTTATCTTATAAACCACACAAAAATGGTTAGCAGGCCTAATGTGGCCCATGAGCCATTGTTTACTGATGCTGGTTTACTCAAACCTTCATATGAGACTTTCAAATGTCTGTGGAATTTTTATTTCTATGACACTGCTGCTTTCAATAACACCCCCTCTTCACAGATACACATGCTATACTTATATGCACACATTAAGAATGCCCATTGGTTTAGCTTACACTGCATGAAAATGGAAAACTTTCCTTTTTTATTTTTATTTTTTTAATTTATTTTGGCAAGGAAGATTGGCCCTGAGCTAACATCTTTGCCAGTCTTTCTTCTATTTCGTATGTGGGTCATCACGATAGCATGGCTTGATGAACGGTGTGTAGGTCTGCGCCTGGGATCTGAACCCGTGAACCCTGGGCCACTGAAGTGGAGCATGCAAACTTAACCACTCCACCTCCCAGCCAGCCCAAGTAGTTTCTTTTTTAGATAAGTCAGGATCAAGGATTTTGCAGTGGCAGTTCACCAACCAGAGGATTTGGCTGCCTCAGATAGTCTGCCTCACACTGACAGCAGAACTAACATTTGTCATCATGATAGGTAATGTGCCCCCACCCCTATAATTCTGAATCTCAAGCTCAGTGAGCCACATCAAATACCAGTGTAGACCAAAATGTGCGTACCTAACTGAAGGGCCACCCACACATATTCATCTGCAAATACTAGGTTCACTGTGGTGCCCTATTGTGCTCTAGAAGCCTTTTGATGAAAGTTGGAAAAAGAACATTTTTGTTCATGAACCCTAAATCTGCTAGTCAGCAAATATTTATCAACTACTTATGTGTGAAAGACTCAGCTGGGTGCAGTAGATGATACCAAAGTGTAAGGAAGGCATACTAATTGGTGATCTCTCTTTCTCTCTCTCTCTTTCCCTCTCTCCCTCTTTCTCTCTCTCTCTCGCATGTGCACACACACACACACACGCCACTCACAATGCATGGTACTCTTGGACAAGGGCCAAATGGATAAGCCAGGTGATAAGTGACGAGGAGTTCAGTAACTGGACTTACAGGAGAGAGCCTTGCAGAGAGTTGAAGATAGTCTTTCCTGAGTAGGGTCAACATGGGCTTCAGAGAAGCATGAGGTAGGAAAGGAATGAAATATTCAATAGAGAAGAAGTAATATCACAGTATGACAAGAAGCATACTGGGGTGGGGTGAGGCAGTCAGAGACCACTTTGGCTGGAACCAGAGGTTCATGAGGAGAGAATGAAGAGGTTCATCCTGGGAGATGAAGTTTGAGAGGCAGAGATGAGTGTGAGATTGCTGAGAATCTTGAAGGCCAAGGATTTTAAATATGAAGTGAATAGATATAAGCTTATATTTCTTTAGGATATACTTGCAGAAAATGACATCCCAGATCTGAGGGTTGGATGAAAAATGCAACCCGTTGCATAGGTCCATTGAGAATTTTGACATATCTTACAAAAGGAATGATGGAAATAGAATTGGAGAACCACCAGTAAGATTGCAGCATCTATAAATTTTCAGTTGGTTGATGATTGTAGGTAAGTGGGGAGTTGTTGAAGATTTTGGGCCAGTGGGGTAATATGATTAAGCAGAATTTTAAGAATGGTCTGTTAGGGAAAAATAAATTATACAAGAAAGGAGGTCAATTTAGAATCTTGATAATGGAGTAGGTGGAGATGATAATGGCCTGAATAAAGGGCAGAGTATGGAGTAACAGTGGAAATATAAAGTATTACATAACAAGTAGCTAGTTCAAATGACTTGATTGTTAATATTTATTACTCCTTTTTGTTTTTTAGGAAATTGGCTCTGAACTAACATCTGTTGGAAATCTTCCTTTTTTTTTTGTTCCTCTCCAATGCCCCAGTACATAGTTGTATATCTCAGTTGTAGGTCATTCTAGTTCCTCTATGTGGTATGCCACTGCACCATGGCCCGATGAGCAGTGTGTAGGTCCATGCCCAGGATCTGAACTGGCAAACTCCAGGCTGCTGAAGCAGAGTGGGAGAACTTAACCACTTGGCCACTGGACTGGCCTCAAATATTTATTACTTATATGTGTCATATACTATTCTAAGCTCTTTATATATATTATTTAATTTTCTCAGCGACTCTGTAGTATAGATACTGCTATTATTCCTGTTTTACAAATGAAGAAACTGAGAAAGTGATCATTTAAGCAATGTGCTCACCAGGAGATACAGCTTCTACCTATAGGAAGAAGTTGAGGGAGTTGGAGCCAGGATTCTAATCCAAGCTGTACCATTTTAGATCTGGTCACAGATTACATTGATGCTTGACCTTTGAACAAAAGTGCCTAAGAGAACAAGGCTGCGAGCACATGGACTTTGGAATCAGAAAGATTCCTCCAGTGTTTCAGTGTGTGGGCTTCAGCAAGCCAATCACTCTGTGTGAGCAACACTCCCTTCCATTGTAAAGTGAGGATTTCTCATTGGTTCTACTTTCTCATTAGCGCAGTAGGACAATGAAGTGAGACTATGGGTTCCCATCCCCTCCTGCTTCTGTGTTTCCTTGATAGAAATGAGAGTGTTAGGCTCTGGAGGAAGATGAAGAGTTCATTCTTACACGTTATAATTGATGTGATGATAGTCCAGCTGGCAATGTCCAGTGTGCCTCTGTAGATAAGGGCCTGGGCCTCAAGAGGGTCAGGACCGGACATGGAACTTGAGTTCTCGCTTACAAGCAGGAGATGGCCAAGGCACAGTAGTTCAGCAATCCGAGAAAGAGCGTATTGAGAGAACTTCTGAGAACAAGGAGCAGGACCTTGGAATATAATAGATACTGGGGTAAATCAAGGAAGAAGAACAGGGGAAGAGATGAGAGAAGGAGCAATCAGAGGAGTATGAGGAGAACCACAGTAAAGCTGGGTCTCGTTAAGCATAGGTGAGGCTTAATTTAAGGAGTGAATGGCAAGTTGTGTTAAATACCTCACAGAGATCAAAGAGGATGAAGACTGAGTAAAAAAAAGATGGCCAACAATGTAGAGAGTGCAAGGAGAATTAAGAGATCATATGCCTACTTTTTCAGCAATAGGGTAAAACCAGTTTTCTTTGTTTAACCATCTAAAGATTTGATTTGATCAAATGCATTTTGGACACTTGCTTTCCAATCAATCCATAATACAAAGCTAAGGATGATTACCTTTGCCCTGCTTTACTGTGATTAGTTGTTAACTAGTATCCTTGTCAGAGCCTAATACTTTGCTCATGAAATGTCCCGAAGCAGCTCAGCAATAGATGATGCAATTAGGGAAAATAAAACCAGCTTCCACTAGATGACACCATCCAGTAGAAGCAGCCCAGAGCTGGACTTCCTCACCCAGTTTTTTTATCCATTACATTTGGTAAATAACTCTGTCTTCCTAAATATAAGTTTTTCCTCTCAAATGAAATTAATATGGCTTAGATAGATTTCTCTTTTTAAAAAACCATTAAATATCTAAGAATAAAAAGTGCTGTATAATTCTCAAGTCGTTATCTTTGTCATTTATTTCTGATTGAACTGGTTAATTACAAATAATATCTTAAGTAGAAAAATGGCATAATTAGGTTATTTTTAAGAATATGCCTGAGAAGAAAGAGTAAGAAATCAATAAGATACTATGCAATTTTAAAATTAAGGCAAGTCTGAAATGCAGGTTAGAGTTTTTCTGTAGCTTAATAAAAAATAGATGATTAAAACTCAATATCCTTGGTATTTTCCATTCCAAATGTTACCCCAATTAGGCCAAGAGAAACTCTTCATGTAAAGATAGAAAGATTCTCACTGGGAGAGCTTGGCACAGAATGAAAAAGATGAAAATGTATCTGTGTTAATTATTGATACACTACAGGGAGAATAAGTGTTTAAAACTGAACAAATAACATGCTTTTGATTTAGACACCTCAGTTAATTTATTAAAATGGTCTTGATTTATGCTTTTATCCCAGAGTTCAGTCTTTAAAAGAAGTATTTAAAGCATTCAGAGCCAGAATTATGCTCGTGCCTTGTTTTCAGTAGATGTCCTTCATTCTCAGTTTTCAGTGTTGTAAAATTCCATTTCTTTTTCTCCTTCTATAGGCATTTCAATGGGAGACTGGGAGAGACTGCCTCAGGGGTTACTAGTTAAATATTTTTAACTGGATAACAGGCATTTCCTAAAGAACACTGTAGTGAATAGTTAATAGGTATTACAGGGACTTGTTCCTTTGTTTTGGATTCTATCAGTGCAGCAAAATACTACAATAAATAAAATTAAATGCCGTTAACAATTCTTGATCTCATGAGGACTCTCTGTGACCTTCTGTGACCAAGACCATTTCTAAAATGCCAAGATGGCATGAAGCTCTAAGCTAAACTGTATCTTGGATTTCTCTAGGCATGCTCAGTCATCCTCAGATTTCACCGAGGCTAAGGTACCACTACCTCCAGACCACATGGCTTTGTACTCCTTCTTCATGTTGCAAGAAACAGAAGGACTCTTGAATTTTATACTTGGGAGAAAGAGGGAGGGAGGAAGCGCTGTGATATCAATGAAACATAAAACCTACTAGTGATACCCCAGGACAGGGCAGACTGCACAATTTAAATGTGCAGAGGTAAATAGGACCATGGGTGATGATAAAGGTGCAAGGCAAAGGAAGTGAAGACATGTGCACATTGTTGCCTAGTCCTGGGAAAAGCACAGAATAATTAAAGGAGAAACATTCCCTCACCTAAACATGCATAGTCATTTAGGTCTTCTGTTTTTCCTTGCTTTAATTACTCCATATCAGAATGATATATTCCTTTAGAAGAATGAGTTTGACTACTGTTCCCTTCCTCTATGAGATTTTTTTAAAGATCTTTAAAAAATGAAAGTGAATGGCTACGTAAGGGCATGTTGACATTTATTTTACTTCTGCTTGTTTGATTGGAAATAGTTACGTTGGACAGCAGGTGGTGAGGGTCTGCTGTGTGTGAGTAGTGCAGCACAATTTATTGTTTTCCTTAGTCGCTACCTTGAGCCTTGAAGGTAGTAAAATCCAGGACACATTCATCTTCCAGGGTTGTCACAAACAACAAAGAAAACTGCAAGACTTTCTCATACCACTAGCATTTGCTTTTTCCATGTTTATAAGGTTAGACTTTGGAGAACAAATTATTAAATCAGTCCATTCTTTATATTATAAAATTGTTTTCTTCACTGTCTTTTTTTTGGCATTTTGAAAGTTCTTTATACATTTGAGATGACTAAGTAGTTTTCTAGAGGGTCTCACTAACATTGAACACCAGAAAACTAAAGATAAATAAGATTTTTCCCCCAGTCTTTAACAAGCAGTTTCTTGGCTATTAAGGAAAAAAAAAAACTTCACCTTCCTCATCTGTGTGTTAAGAATCTTGGGTACTTAATCTGTGAGTATAAAACCACTCCAGTAGTGTTATGTGTATGCCTTTATAGCATACAACAAGTTAAACACATTACTTTTATGCTTTAGATCTTACCAGGTATGCCAGTCTTGCTCAATTACTGCTTTGAGTGCAATTAGATACAAATTCAGCTGGATGGATGGATAATTCCTAGCCAAAGAAAGAATAAAATATATTTGTCTTTTCCTTCTTGGTAGAAAAAGTGTATTATACTACCTGCTGACCAGTTTGAAACCAGTGAGAAATTAAAATTAGGATAAAGTAGCGTTTTAGAGCTTGGTCTTTGTAGAGCTAGCTTTGCTTGGTCATTGTTCAGTGTTTTTCATATCTTCTTAACGCGTGAAAGAATCAGTACTACTGCTACTTTTGTGTCTGAGATGGGAAAATGGTTGTTCCATTAATTTCCTCATGGTGATTGACATCACGTGTGCAGGAAGATACAAAAGGGAAACAATGTATTATAGCGGCTAGATCATAGACTCTGGAGCTAGAGGGCCCGCATCCTGATTCCATCTCTGCCCTTTGCCTTGTATGTGCCTGGACAATTATTCATCTCTCTGAGCACATTCCCTGCTATATCTAGTTGACATCTAGCCGTGTTTTTTTTGTGTGTGTTTTGTTCTGTTTTATGATTCTTGTTATTGTAAATCTGGTCTTCCAATTGGATATTCCTTGAATATATCAAGGGAATCGACTGCATATTAATACAAGTGACTTCATGAAAAAGATTTTTTAATTTGCAGTAATTTTTTTGGCTGATTCTCATTTTTTCCAAGTAGACAGCTATAACATCTGAAATCAGAAATAGTTTTCAACTTCTCCTTTCTAATTCCAGTGCCATTTACTTCTTCCTTTTTTCTAGTTGTATTTTCTAGAACCTTCAGAAAACATTAAATAATTTGTTATGAACTTGAAAATATTTTTGTTTTGTCTCAATATTACCAGTTTGCTTCTTTTACTTTCCATTGAGCCTGATGTGGCTTTTGGATTAAGATATTTCTAAATAAATAAGTACAGTAGGGGCTGGCCACGTGGCCGAGTGGTTAAGTTCGCGTGGGCCGCTTTGGAGGCCCAGGATTTCGTTTGGATCCTGGGGGCGGACATGGCACCACTCATCAGGCCATGCTGAGATGGTGTCCCACATAGAACAACTAAAAGGCCCCACAACTAAAATATACAACTATGTACTGGGGGGATTTGCGGAGAAAAAGCAGAAAAAAAGAAGATTGGCAACAGTTGTTAGCTCAGGTGCCAATCTTTAAAAAAATAAAAATAATTACAGTACACACACAGATATACACACATAAGCACACAGTTTATCATTAGTAACTTCCTAACTTCTAAATTCAATGGACAATTTTAGTCTTGATCTTATTTGCCCTCTTTGTAGAATTCCCTGTTGTTCTCCCTTGTGAACTATGGCCATACAATCTCCTGGATCTAGTCAAATCTCTCTGACCCTTCTTTTCTGTGTCATTTGTGGGCTCTTTCTCTGTTACACATTGAGGGTTCCCCGTGTTGTGTCTTGGGCTCACTACTCTTCTCCTTTTGTTAATTCTCCTTGGGATATCACATCCATTCTCATGGCTTCAACTCCTGCTTTTATTCTGATAATCCTAAATCTTTACAGCTGGCCCATTTTCATACACTTGTAATCAATTTCCACCACGCTTTTCCACTTAAATGAATCAAAGGCACCTAAAGCCTGCTCTTCTTCACCTGTTATCTATCTCAATTGTTCAAGGTAAGCAAATACTTTCTTAAACGGCCAATAGTAAATATTGCAAGCTTTGTGGGCCATACAGTCTATGTCTTAACTTTTCAACCCTGCCATTGCAGTGTGAAAATAGCCATGGACAGCGTGTAAATGAATAGGCCTTACTGTGTTCTAATAATTTACAAAATAGGAGGCTGACACCCAGGATATGCATGCTGAGGCCTGCATTGTTGATGTTGCCCATGCTGTAAATTTGGGTTTCTGTCTTTGACTCCTTCTTCATTGTCATAGTCTGTATATCAACAAATTTTGCAGATTGACATTCTAAATGTGTCCCAATATGTGCCTTTCTCTTTATCTGTACAAACACAATCTTGTACTCTCCGCATCATTCTTTGGGGCTCTGAAGGCTTGGTAATTGCTCCCCCGTCTTTTACTTCTAGTCCTGCCAAAGCTAACTTCCCTAACTACCAGAGAAAACTTTCTAAAACCAGACAGAATTATGCCACTCTTATGTTTTAAACTCTTGATGACTCTTCATCGTTTAAAGGGGTTCACAAAGTGAAAGCTGCTCAACATGGCATAGAAGTCTCTTCTGGACATGGCTGTTTCTCTCCTCAGCAATGATGTCTCCTATTTTTTTTTTTTTTTTTTTTTTGTCTGTGTAGGTCCTTGGAGAAACAAATGTCAAGATAGATGGGATTAGATGTGTAAGGAAGAATTGCCTGTGAAGCATAAAGTGGGAGAGAAGCAGCAGAAATATGTTGAAAGAGATTTTTGACTGCAATGTTGGTCATACACCTGTGAAAGGAGAGCAAGGAAGAAAGAGGCCCTGGGTAGGAAGAGCCTCAGCACAGTTCTGAGAAGGTCTGGGTCAGGCCGGTGGGGAGTCCAGAGCAGGAGCAGAAGTTGCCTGTCAGAGAAGTGAAGTCCTCATTAGGCAGGAATGGCCTGACTATGCTCAGTGATTGACAGGGCTTGCCTGGGGTCAAGTGTGGCTCCTTGTTAAATTGTGGTGGATCTATAGGTGCAGTAGATAGAGACAGTCAGTTGACTATGCTCGCACAGAAGTTTCTCTTAAAGGAGAGTTGCTTGGGGCACCTCCACGGCACCATACCTGTGACTTCACACTTTACACTTCAGCTTCAATAAACCTTTTAGAATACTTTTCATACGCTGTGATATCTTTCACTTCCATGCATTTGTTCTCACTTCCTGTTCTGTCTGCATCGCCTCTTCTTGCCCCTGACTTTTCTTGGCCAACTGCTTTTCACTCTTGAAGTCTTAGCTGAGGAATAATCTCTTCCTGAAAGATTTCTTTGGTGATCTCCTACTTCCCAACTGTGTGGATTGCCATCACTCAGTCATTCCTTAACATCACTGGTGTATTTCCCAGATTACAATTGGTTGCACGATTTTGTTTTTATTTTTGATTAGACAGGGGACCTCTGGAAATAAGGGATTGTTCTGTCCATGCCCTCAGACACGCACAGTAACTGGCACCCACTTGTTGAATAGATGGCTATACTCTCGATTATCCCTTAGAAAGGCAAAGTGACCCAGATGTGAAATAAAAGACAGTATGACAGATAATACTTATGCCATTATTTTTGGTTTAGGAGAGTTTCATAGTTTTTTTAAGTAAGAAATATATGTGTATATTTTTAAAGATTGGAACCTGAGCTATCATCTGTTGCCAATCCTCTCTTTTTTTTCCTTCTTCTCCCCAAAGGCCCCCAGTACATAGCTGTATATTCTAGTTGTAGGTCCTTCTGGCTGTGCTATGTGGGATGCCACCTCAGCATGGCTTAATGAGCAGTGCTAGGTCTGTGCCCAGGATCCAAACCTGCAAAACCTTGGGCCGCTGAATTGGCATGTGTGAACTTAAACTACTGAGCCATGGGGCCAGCCCTGAAATATATTTTTATAATTATGATTTATTAGGCTCATTTCAACTGAAATCTGATTCAGTGGAAGGAACACTGGGCTTAAAGTCAAAAGAGCTCTGTTCAAATCCTGGTGTCCTCATTTCCTAGCTAAATGACCATGGGGCAATGTCTCGGGCATCATTTTCCTCTTCAGTAAGATGGAGACAGTAATTTCAAGGATGCAAACTTGTTGACCTCTCAAATTATTTGCAATGCATTCAACTTCTTGCTTTAACAGAGGACTGTCTGCTGCTTCCTATTGTATCAGAGCTTCCATCAAGCTTAACTCAATGTCCCGCGATTGTACTGAAGTTTTAGATCACATACTCCTTGTAGAGAGGATAGATGATAGGTGCGATTTAAAAGCAGTATTCTTCTAACAATTGTCTGTGTGGTGAGTACAGTTAAATGTATTATTCTGGGAAGTAGTTTTGAACTGTACGGTCTCCTGAATTATTTCAAGTTAAAATTTTTATAGAGTTCAACATTGGAAAAAATGGGAGATCAATTATGTGGGACTAGAGAGACTGTTACAGCACTGACTCGATGGCCAAATAGGATCCTAGCCTCCTGTACTTGGCAGTGAATTATTGTAGCCGCTATCTTTATGGCCATGCTTTCCAATGGCCACTCCATAAACTGTAAGATTGAAAACAATAATTTTTTAAAGTAAAGATGTTAATAAAAAATAAGAGAAGTAAAAGTCACAAAACACAAAATATTATGCAAATCAAATAAGCAGAATGAAAATAGACAAAATAAAAAGAAATTAAAGTAAGTCTTATTTAAGAAAAGAAGACAAAGATAAAGAAATGTAGGCCCACAATTTTAAAATAAACTAAAATGACAGTATATGATGGAACTAAAAGATCAAAAGGATAAAGAGATTAAATGAGCTTTAAGAATGCAAGCAAGAGACTTAGATATTTAAAATGTAAAATCTCAGTGGATTAAAATAAGTCAGTACAGTTGGAAGCTGCCTAAAATTATCTCGCAGGAGCATATCTTTGTCATAAAGGGAGAGACAGGAAGACTTGGCCTTGCTCTCTCTGGCACTGGCATGTTACCCATTTGAAATATTCCGTCAGTGACCAGGGAGGGGAGTTTTGATCCTGGACGCTGCTGCTTGTGTTCCTCTTCCGACCACCAGAGGGAAGCCGCACAGAGAAGTGGGGCCAGGCTGAGCTGATTCAGGCAAATGAGGCGATCTGTTTGCTCCGCTGAAATGACCCTGAAGAGAACCTGCCTAGGTGTGTGTTTTTAAGTCAGTCCCAAAGAATGCAGAAGCAGATACTCCTCCCGTACTCCACTTTGCTTTTCATTCTCTGTATTTCTTGCTCAGGATTCAGCTCCAGGAGTTTGTTTTTTTCCTATTACTTTAGCAACTGTAGAATAGAAACTGTGGAAACTGTCTTTTCCTCAGGCCCTTTGGCCCCTGGCTTCATTTTTTTTCTCATTCTTTTCTCATTTCCTAAAGCTGGTTTGAGATCTGGTCAGTTCTCAGAACACCCCCCCACACACACACCCACACCCCATGCCCACTCCCATCCTCACACACACATCCCCATTCACCCATTAAACACAACCGAAACCCACCCTCTTATAGATAAACGAACACAGGCAATCCGTACCCCCATATACACACAAGTGCACAGATACCCGTGGGCACGTGGACACTGCCCTTCACCTTTATGCATCTTCTCTCCCCTGAGTGGCTTCTCCTCACCAGCCTTCCACATCCATCATTGAAGGGCTTCCCATCTCCACCACAGATATAGGTTGAAATATTGTAAATTTATTGTTTCTTTTCCAGGGAGATTTTTTTAAAGTTTTTCCCCTGTGATCTATAAATAATGAATAATTCCATTAGAAAAGTGATGAATAGTGTAACTTTTATGCAGAGTTTTTCAAGCTCAATGTTTCAGTGCATTTACTTCTCAACAGCCCCGGGCCATGTCATGTTGGATGCTCGTGCGACTGACACTGCAAATTCTCTCTTCCCACATTTCCCAAAGTGTGTTCCTTGGGTTCTCATAGATAAAGTGTGCATTTTAAAGGAGACCCTCTCTGTGCTCAAATGGGTTTGAGGAATGCTACAGTAAACTGACTCCTTTAATGCAGAACTCCCCACAGCATTTCATGTGATAATTTGCTCTGGGCCATGCAGTGTTTCCAAAACATATTTGGCCAGGGAAACTTATGTTTTCATCAAAACATTACATCTTTAAGCTCAGTGTTCCATGGAAAATAATTTAGGAAGTAATGTTCTAATGACAGTAGTACATTTTGCTCTGTGCTGCAGAGAAACTAGTTTACAACTACCCTCATTGAAGAGTTCAAATTTACCTCAGTATATTTCCATCAAATTGGCACTGCTTTATATTTTTAGTCCCAAAGAATAATAAAAATCTATCCTGGAGCCAATATATAATTCTGAAGGGTCTCCTGAAACCTCAAAGCAGAACAAATAATTTTTATTATGTTTTATGTTAATATGATTTTCTGTACAAGAGTTCTTTGAAAGTCGATAATCTTTATAAAGGAAAAAAGCCTAATTATATTTTGACCAGGTGTTTCTTTAATTAGAATATCAGTACTTAATGCATGCTACATCGTAAGTAAAATTACCATAAATGCATCAACTGAAAGGCAGTAGAAAGAAAGACGCAGCTAGAACAAGAGAGAATTCAAATGGATCCCGCTGAGAAGAGTCATTGCCGATCAGCTCTTGTGCAGATGACACGTGTAGCAGGAACACCTATGCTCCCCTCTCAGCTTTCCTTTGATAATCTCACCTATAATGATGGACTCTGCAAAGCCATCCTCTGCACTGAGGCCTCCACAGGATTTTTGGACACTGTTTGGAGGATTACTATGGCACAAGGGAGAGGGTCTGAGGGACATTATTCTGAGTTAAGTAAAAATCATCCTCTTTCTAAGATCTAAGAGAGTGCAAGTGTGAAGGTGATCTTCATGCCAAAACCTGGCACAGAATAGCTTATCTCCTATTTGCACGACTTCATGCATTTGCCCTCTAAACAAGAAGAAATTTTGATCAATGAGTAATTTCCTTGGAAACCTAAGATTCCAGGGGACTTCAGTCCTGTCTGTGTTTAGTGTGTGCTTCTTTCTTTCTAAGTCGCCCTCTGCTTGCACTCATTCCTCAGGACTGCATTGTCCTTGTTTTGGAAGGATCTGTCTGCTATGGAGACTTGCATTTGAGAAGGAATCCGAGAATCAGAGCCACTGATGCTGGGAGCACAACCGTCAACAAATACTTAGGAACTTTGGAGAGTTGGGGAAAACCTTCCTAGAGCACATACTCGGACCTATTTTTTAATCACTAAGAAGTTATTTTATATTTCACTAGACAAAAATCACATAAGTGTCTTTTATGCTCTCCCCTCTCCTTTTAGCACTAAGCACTCCAGCAGGCACAGAGTATGTACTCAGCAGTTGGCAGATTGTCAATAGCATAGCTCCGGCTCTCATTTGATTTTCTTATTATATTTGTAGATATGGTAAATTGTGTTTTCTAACCTTATGCGTACATATATATTTCTTAATTTGATGAACATTTAAGAGCAGATGAACATCAAAGAAAATGGTAATAGAATGGCAATTCACCATAAGATCCTAGAGTCGGAAGATCGTTTACTCCATCACCACTACTCTGGTCCTTGCATCTCTGTGTGCACCTTCAGTGAAGATGAGCATACTATTTCCTGCAGCAGGTCATTCCACTTGGTTAACCTTGTTAGGATGATCTTCCTTGTTTTGAGCAGAAAAAGCCATTGGGCAAAGTCAGCTTTGCCTCTCTATTTCATGCAGTTAGTTATCTAACCAACACACTTCATCAGTCTTGCCACTCCCTTGACTTACTGGGAATATTCTCCAGGTTCTGCTCCTATCCCTCTTACTACCTTTTCTATCTTCTTTTCTCATTCTCATCTTTCTACATAGTCTTGGAAATTGATATTAACTGGGTCTTCTTTGGTCTACTCTTCTTGTTCTATTTACTTTACTAGTATGCCATTCACTACCTTGTGTCCAAATACCTGCTCCTTCTACAGGCTGCTATATCTTCTGGATTCTGGATGCATATTTCTGTCTAACCCTGGTCATCTGCCCCTACATGTTTCCAGGCTCCACAGACTTAGCAGGGGCCACACTAAGCTTAAATTCTCTGTGACACCTTCCTTTTAGGAAACATCACTAATTTTCCTCTTATCTAGGCTCCTTCAGAACATTGCATACCACTATCAGGATACTGTCAGTTAATTGTGACAACCCACACACACAGAGACGCACAGACATTATGAATCCTTTCCTAGAGCACTAGTTTTCATACAAATATTAGTTCCTAGTAGGAAGTGACCTGTACTGTCTATGCCTGTTGGATGCTATTTGCCCAAGTTTCAAAAGGCATCCTGCCATGAGACTGTCTGCTTTTCATGAGGTGGATGTGATGTGTACATCGGTCACCACTAACGCATCCTGAAGTTGTTGGTTACACATTATGTTCTAGCTCTGGGGCTCTCAAATCTTCCCATGATCCCTGAAAGTGCTGCACTGAAATGTGCTTTCCTCGAAGACAGCAAACTTAAAAAAAGCCAAGCGAGTGTCACAATTTCATTTGAAAACTCTTCAATGAGATAGCCTTTGCCAAGAACACATTCTTAAAACAAGATGTGCTATTTTGTCCCTGAAGATGAGATTTAGGGCAGAATATCTTACAGAACATTGCTACTGTGTCAAGGCCCCTTTAGAATTTGTCTAAGTAACCAGTTTCTTCTCCACAGAGAAGTCCCCGCCTCCCATATTTCTGGTTTAGAAAACAGGGTGCAAAGTCAATCTTCTCTTCTCTGCTGATTTTTTCATTGTTCGGCTTTCAGAATAAGATAATCCTGGACCCCATGACGTTCAGCGAGGCCAGGTTCCGGCCGTCCCTCGAGGAGAGGCTGGAGAGCATCATCAGCGGCGCGGCGCTCATGGCCGACTCGTCCTGCACCCGCGACGACCGGCGCGAGAGGATCGTGGCCGAGTGCAACGCCGTGCGGCAGGCGCTCCAGGACCTGCTCAGCGAGTACATGAATAACGTAAGTCCTGGGCTCCCCTGCTCGCGGCTTGGGGAATGCTGGAGCACGATCTTGTGGCTCTCAGGAAAGCATGCATAGTCTGAAAAGAGGATAGGCGTTCCCCAGAGAGAGTCAGCCAGGTGAAACCGAAGGATCACTTTGGGAGAATCGGCGTCCTGATTTGGTCTCGGAATGAATTTTTAGTGTGGAAGAGATTTTTTTAGGAAAAGTTTGGCTTTTCACTTGAGTGATTTCTTGGTCATTTTAGTGTATGGCCTTTGATTTAGGTAAGATTTCAATTGGTCAAAGTTGGTGGTTGATGGAAATAACTGAGGATCACTGAAGTCCTCTTTTACAGTGAGCATTTTCAAAGCTAAGGATAGCTATAAATGCTAGTCTTCATCCCTAAGAGGCGTTAATAAGCATAGCAAGTTTTTAAATGTTTGTACATGGTTGGTTAAGGCGGAAACGTTCTAACTGCAGTGAAATTTGGAGGAACTTTATTGATCCATTGTGCAATTACAAACTCTTATAAGAGTGAGTCTTCAAGTTTTCAAATGGGTGTTGGTGGCATCTAGTGGTACTGCAGCACAGACAATAGGTGGCCACTCCCACAGTTGTAAAATGTGATGTTGCTTGTGTACCTGAAAACTCTATGAAGGAGATGAAATCCATGTTCTTTGTTTTGAAAGGTACTAAATTATGTTTTATTGATTTGCTACATTTGTTCAGCTGAGGTGGTGTTGTTGATGCCCAATGCTTGCAACCGTGAATGAGGTGGAGTTCCTCTTGTCCCGGACTCCTGGGTTTGAGAGAATTCAGCAGAAAGCGAAAAAATGTAGGTTAAGTGAGGTCTTGACATTACATGTTGAAGGAATGCCCTGGGTAGTGGTCAGGCAGGGAACAGGACACTACAGATCTGCTCACAGCTTTGGAAGCCCATGCCAGTTCCTATTAGAATACCCTGAGACAATGCTGAGGCAAAGCAGTCAACCTATGTTCTTCCCTCCAGCTGATTCTTCTTACCATTCCCATCCCTAACTGATGTGCCGCCCATGGGTCCAGCCAGGTGTCAGCATTGACAGGAACAGTGCTGCTCCTGCCAGACTCTCCAGAGAACTTTGATCTAGAAAAGAAAAAGATGTAGAATGCCCTACAAACTAAAAACCAAAATCTCTTCCCTTTCTATGACCCTTCAGATTCTTTGATTTTGGAAGACTCGCCCATTTTCAGCACACAAAGAATAAGGTGTGGCTGCCTCACATGGTACCCCGCTGCTTAGGAGGACTTCTGCTTAGGACACTGGATGGCCAACACTGTGATTTTGTCCTATGGGTGCTGTGCAAGGGAAAGCTAGAAATGTTAATTGCCGGTATCTCTCACCCTGAGTGAATCTTCTGAATAGCAGATGTGACAGAAAAGAATGCTTATAAAATCTGGGATTCTGTTTGTTTGTTTTTTTAACAGAATGGCAACAGGTTAATTAGTGGTATGCAGAATTTGGTTTTATATTAAGGCATGCTAATATTCCTGTCAATGAAGAGTTATTGACAAAGACAGAAGTAGAAACTACAGAGATCACAGTGGTGGTGAAGATCTCAATATAAATAAATCAGAAAAAAGAAGTATGTTCTTGTGACTAGAAATCACAGAATGTGATTAAAGAAGAGTTGATCAAGATGTGACATGCAATTTTCAATTTGGTGTCTAGAATCCTGTCAAGAAGTTTTTTCTTTCAGTGTAAACTCATACTGATCAGCAGAGCTGATGGATTTTTGTGTTTTATTGACTCCAGGTGCTTGTTTTTCTGTTCTCAACCTTGTGATGCAGGAATGTTTTGTATTTTTATTGAAAACTTGGTGTCTACTTTGATATGGTTATAGATAACACATAGGTGGGTATAGTGCTTAAATTTCAAAGTGTGCAAATTCTATTCACTTTGAACCATCAGGATCAAAGGCTGAAATAAAACGTCTCCTGTTGACTTTTATATAAACTGTATAAAATTTACTTGGACTTCACACTTCCTTGGTGATTTCAAGAATTAGATGCAGCTAGACCAGCTCCATAATCCCCGTCCAGTGCACTCATTTCTACTGCCATAATATCAATTTATTTTTACTTTGATATAACATGTATTAGTATAAAAAACATACACATCTATGCCTTGACTGAAAAGTCTATTGTAATTAATGGCAAACAATAACTTAGCCAATTGTGACTAGACTGTTATAAGTATTTTTAAATTTTATAAACTTTGGGAATAAAAGTAATATCAAATTATCACTCTGCCGATTTTCATCATACTGTGCTGTGCAATATCATTAGGATAAATAAGTCATTAGATTGAGGAGAAAATATTTAAATCTTGGCATAACTGACACATCTGGATTCTCAAAGTCTCCTGTTTTGTCCCTGATGAAGATTCAAATTATGATGCTCACTTGTAGGCAAAGCTGTTCTAAAATCATAGACTTGCCAAGCAGTATGGAATGGAGGGAAGTGGAGATTGGAGAGAAGAGCTGTATACTAAATGATCCGGGAAAAGCAGTCTGCGTGGGGCATGGGCCATGATTTAGCCACATGGCTTACACTGAGCTCAATAGGATGTCAGTTGTGTATCAGATATTTCCACAAAGGTATATGCAAATTAATGAATGTGTGTGTGTGATTTGAAGATGTAACAAAAATTGTATACTTGAAAGAAACTGTGGTATGGGAAGAAAGGGTTGAGTAAACAGATGCATGTGGCAAAAATGATGATCACAGAGTGTGCTAGAAAAGACTATTGAAATAGTTTTAGGAAAGACCTAGGGTGGCCTTAATTTATTTTATCAAGTTTATGATATAACCCAAAGTGAGAATATTTCCTTTAAATAGAACATCATTGTCGTACATATGTGGAGATTAATGGGTAGAGAGAGACTCTGTTTCAAAAGGATGCATGGCCTTTGGATCAGTGCCATCCGCATGGTTGTTGGAGTATTATGCTGAGGACTATAAATAGTTCCAAATTATAATGAAGACATAAACGTTTCTCTGGAACTTATAATTTTATACAACTCTTTTCTGTGGCATTAAAACTCTTTTTTCATAAAAAAAAAATCTTAAAAATGACCCCATGATAGAAAACATTTAAACATGGTATTTTATTGATAAGAATTTTGTGATGAATCCAAATATAGAATACTGTATTAATTCAACAAATATGTATTGTGTGTCTGGCTACTTTGTGCCAGGCACTGTTCTAGGCATCTGAGGATACAGAAGGGAGCAAAATAGACAAAATTCTCTGCTTTCATGGAGTTTACACTGTAGTTGGTGGAGACAGACAATAAATAAATAATTTAAGCAAGAGTTATCTCAGATACTGATAAGTGAAACGGGGAGATATAAAACCTGGCAGACAGGACACATGGAGTGGAGCTGTTAGTAAGGATGATGTGGAAGGGGTTCATTGAGAAGATAACATTTGGTTAAACCATTGCTTCTTAAAGACGTTTTGGAAATGAGGAAGTAAAGACCACTTGAGGTGGAAGGAGCAGCAAGGTCAAGTGCCTTGGTGTGAGAGGGTACTGGGGTGCCTGAGGATCATGTGGAGGCTCCCGTGACTGTTACAGTTCAGTGGGGAGTAGCAGGAGTTGGGGTCTGCAAGGTGACAAGGTGTCAGGTTAGTCAGGGCCTTGTGCACCATTATTTGGAATTTGACTTTTACTTTTAAGGGAATGGAAAAGGCCAATGGAGAGTGTTGGGCAGAAAACGCCTTGACTTGGGCATTGAGGACAGGCCATAGGGAGTGCAAGGGGTGAACGAGCAGGAGGACAGATGAGGAGACCCTGGAATAATTCACGAGAGGATGGTGGCTTGGGCCAAATGGTAGAAGTAAAATGCTCAAATTCTGACATACTTTTAACAAAGTTGCTTACACAGTAACCAGTGAGAAGAATGTGTCTGTTTTGTGAAGATAAAATGGACAATGGGCAGTGTGAATGACAGTTGCAGCCTTGTCACCCTAATGTGATATCTTCATTGATGTCTTCATTTGGTTTTGGTTGCACAGAAATTCTCATTTGCTCAGATGTGCTAACAATTTGTAAATAGCTCATGTTGCAATGCCCAGATACTCTGCTAGAGAGATTGCGTTTGAAAAGGGAATTAAGTCGAAAAATTTTATTTCAAAGTTGTATCACCAAAAATTACCAAGTATGATATACATTCTAATAAACATAAAAGACTAGAAAAATATAATACTTATTCTAAGTACTAAAACTAACAGCAGAACAATAAGGAGATGCGTTAAACCATTACTTCTTTGTGCACAATTCACTGTTAGGCCTTGGAGGGAAATGTGGTGGGCAGACATGTCTGGACCTTGTGTGTCGTGGTGCTGTAAGCCTGGTTCCATTTTCTGTACATAGATCCTCTGTGTTGCTCTATATTGCTTTTTTAAAGACTAATGCAGAACTACAATTTTCTTAAACAATCATACAATTAAAGTTTAGCTGTTTGCACAATAATGACAGAGAATCGGGTGGCATGAAGTAATGACTTGCAGGTCTCTGCTATGTTAAAATATGTCAGGTTATTTTTCAACTGCATTTTATAAATAATTAGAATTATATATTTTTACAAAATGCTTGAATCCAACTTTTTCAAACCTCTCGAAGCACCTAAGTGGATCCTTGGGGATAATTTGTAAACCACTAATGTAATGCATATGTTAAAAACACATGAGGACAAATTGATGTGGGGACATGGACACATATGACAAGTGCCTAAAGGGTCATTGTCATAGCCTTTGCTATAGAATAGAATTTAATGTAAAAGGGGGTTCCTGATGGATCCTAACTGTGAGGGGTGGAATTCTGAAGTGAAATCTAAAAGGATCATTTATCATTTACTGTCCAGTTCTGGGGCCCATTACACATCAAGGCTCCAACATAGTGGTCTACAACACTATATCAGTAATATATGAAGTGATTTCCAGAGCCGGGCAAGGCTCTTAGAAGAGCGGGCTTTTACATTGTTTTTTTTTAAATGGGGCAAAAGAAATATATGTTCATTGCAAAGGATAAAAAAGAAGAAAAAACTCATTCATAATCTCATCCCCTAAAGATAATCATTGTTAGTAATTTTGTATATGTCTTTCCAATGTTTTTAAACGTGTATGAATGATATATTTATACACACCCAGACACACACATGTATGTTATGCCTTAAGTTTTAAAAACTGGACTCATTGTAAATGGTGTTTTGTAATCCATTTTCCTTACTTAATATATTGTGAATATGTTGCCATATCAATAAACATTCTCTAACCTTATGTTTACTGGCTGCATAGCATTTTATTTATATAAATGTGTAATAATTCATTTAGAAGCAATTCATTTTGAGGGTCTTTTTAGAGAAGAGTGTTAGAAGAGATAAGTAGGGAAGACGTCCCGTGCTGGCAGTAGAGTATTGATTTAGACCCAAAGCATGTCTGGGGAACGGAGTGAGAAGACAGTGAGGACACAGCTTTACAGCTGATATGCTTTAAGGGAATTCCTGAAAATTTTATGAAATGAAAGTCTTGTAAGTAAAGAAATTTCAGGTGCCTCTGAGGTTCTATTTAAAATTGTTTTAGGTGTGTTTATTCTGTATTTTATCAATTTTCTATATAAATTTGATTTCCATTTATCAGAATTTCTCTAAGTTGGCAATATGTAGTACTGTTGAGGGGGGTCCAGAACAACTAGGGGTCAAGTTCAATAGTTAGATTGGACCTGGGGTCACAGAGAAGTCTTGAAAGCATCTGAAAGGAGTGTTATCTGAAAGATAGCTTTGCCATAGAATTGTTATACTGCCAGATTCTCCCAGATGGGAAGATAGTAGAAAGACCATATAGTTATTATCACTTAAGAATAAGGCTAATTGTTGATTAAACATAAAATTTATTTCCACTATTATCTAGGCCTTCTCGTTTCTCTCCTTTGTATTACTATGTAGAAGAGTGAGTAAAATTCACCAAAACCAGTTTGGCTAATTGTAAGTTTCTCTACTAAAACGTTTGGCTTAAAATAGGATAGAAAGTAATGTTTAAAAATGCTTGTGGGCCGTATATGGCCTGATGTTGCCTACACCTCCCCATATGGCCCTCCATTTTAAGGGGAAATGAAGAGTTGTCATAGTGGGAATGGCAGCTGCATTCAAGAGAAAGGGTATCCTAAAGTCCCAAATTTGTTTCCTGTAGTGAGAAGGTTTTCCTTACCTTTTTCTCATTTGGAACTTTTCTTCTCCGCCTTTCTACTCTCTGTCTTCAAATATGTTCAGTTCCCTCATCTCTGTTAATTTTGAGCTTTAAATTAGTCTGTGCAATTATGTTTCTCATATAAAACCTTTGCTTCCATGAAGAAACAGTTTTTAAATTCCTTTTTAGTCGATATTTCTTGCTCAGATATTTAAAGAGTGTACAATTAATTTACCAACCCTTTCTCAGAGATCTAAAACTGTTCTTTGAATCTACTCTTCCAACAAAATATAATTGGGGTGAGAAGTCTTTTGAATGGTGCATAAGACTTCTGTCCTTGAATTAATGTATTTGCAATCCTGTTTTCCTGCATTTCCGGGCAGTTTTCAGCGTGACTCCTAGAAGTACCCCAGGACTAGTACAGGGTGATGCAAAATTCTATCTTTTTCTTTCCTTCCTTCTTCTTATATTATTATCATATTCCTTTTCTATCAGTGTCCATCTGTGTTTGCTGTAATGGAATCTCAGAAAGCCAAAGAAGTATTGTTGAGGGGTGTGCTGGGCGGCATGACGCAGGGATAGGTGGTGGGAGAATGTCTAGCCTTTCAGGTGGGACATATTCCCTGTGAGGAATAATGAAGATGAGAGTGTGCCAGAATCAACCATCCCACAGAGCACGAGAGTGTTCTGGGAGGTGCCAGGAGGACATCCACACTGGCAGGTGGTTGGTTGGCATTAGGGTGATCTGGACACAGTATGTGCTGTAGCTATGGAGTACAGGTGTAGGTGACATCCAGTCCCTGTGGGAACATGACATGTCTCCTTGGTCTTAAAGGACCCAAGATGTAGGACAGTTATCCTGGTATCAGGGACTTAGGCCCTTTGAAAAGTACAGCATGCCGTACATATGGCTACTATTACTTATTATCAGTTCATGACATACAATTAAATGACTTACTCACAGGATCCCAGGACAGATGGTTCTAACTGGATTTGTTTGTCTTGGATCATCAAAGTCAATTCTCACTGCAGTCTCACACACCATCTCCTTGGCCAGGAAAGGTCCTTCCTACATGAAACCTTCCCCTGTTCCCCACCATGGACAATTTAGCAGAGTTTACGAGCCTATGCTTTGTAGTCATCTATACCCACGTGCAAATCCCAGTTTTATCACTTGTAAATGACATGACCTTAGGCATGTGGAGAGACTCTCTGAGCCTCAACAATCTCAGCTGTAAGAGGATCGTAGAAGTTACTTTATAGGAGTATTCAGAGATCAAAGGAGACAGTGGCGGCCAGAAAGCTCAGTGTCAAAGAACAGTCATGTTTGTTTCCTTGTTCTTCCTAACACTCTCATTTCCCTCTTCTATTTTATTAATCTTAAATAAAATCCCTATGATGTCAAATTCCTTGAGGTCTTTTTGGAGATAAGGAGTATAGGTAGATAAATAAAGGAAAACATCATTGGGCGTGTCCGAATTTGGGCTGGTACTCCTCTGTTGGTCCCTGATTGGTCAGAGATGTGTCTGGCTATGTGGCCCTACCTAGAGGAATAGTGTCAACACCACCATTGCCAAGGCCAAGAAACAAATAAATGAGAACCTTTATAAAGTGAACTGATATTTGGAAAACTTGGGGAAAATGACAGAGACTGGCAGTCCTAGGAAACCAGAAGGGTGACAATAGGAGGACCACGCCTCTAAGCTGTTAGAGTTTGGATGCCCTGAAGCTTGTCTGAGTTAGTAGATGAGGTGCCTTCCTTCTCCTGGTCCATTAGGTTTCTGAGAGAGAAAGGCCAGGGTTTCCCTTTGAACATAGAGATAGCTCCAGTTCCTGTGGATCAGGGAGATGGAGTAAAATTCTAAGAGTGTAAGCATGGGAAAAATTATTAATACATTGTGCTAATGTGGCCCTTTTCTATAGCTCCAAAATGTGATTCTGTAAGTCTTGGGTCTTAGGGTTAGAATTTGAGTTAGTGGTTAGAGGTCAGAAGCTGTTGTGTGTTTTTATGGAACTCAGATTTTCTTGGAAAGGTTTGGAGTAGTCACCCAGGGCATGGACTTTAGAAGCTTGGCCAATACCCTGGCAGGCTGAGAGATCTGCTTAGGGCATTTCCTTCCATTGGGATCTCCTAAAAGTTGGTTAGGATACAGCACTAATCTTATTACCTATTGTTGGGATATACCCAATCAGCAATGATGAGACCCACCAGCTGGCAATCTCTTGAGCAGGAAGATTTTGGGAAAACAGCTTTGTCATCAAAATAAGGCTCCTAGTCTTAGCTCTGCAATGAATTAAATCTGAGCAATGAAGGTCACAATAACTCCAGAGCTCATGGGTGACTCCTCTATGGAGGCAAAATGGTACTGAGCAATTGATACCTTCCCCCCACCCTTCCCGGCCCCCATTCCCCTTCCCTCTCTGCCTTCTTCCCTCCTTCTTCCTTCTAATAACTGTATGCCTGGGACGATTTTTAAAAATTCTTTTCAATGCATAGATGAATTCACAGGAATGTAAGGGAGTTGCTCAGAGACAAGAAATGACAAGAAACCAGTAAACTAGAGACAGGTCAGGTCTGCAGATTCCTCCTGGCCTAGACTTGGGTTTTAAATGGGACAATGTGTAAGGAACAGGAGGCAAAGTCTATGACCCAGCAGGATGGCCAGTCAGATTAGAAACCTCAGAATAAAGCCTGGATTCTCAGACGATAACACTATTAGGGCATAGTCTAAAAACATAAAACTTCCCTACAGAGAGAAACTATGGGAATGCGTGCTGTTGTGGCCTTTAAAGAGCAGTAAAGAAAAGAATCCCTCCCATGCCACCAAGAATTTATAACCACAATCTCGTAATCACTCAGTTTTGGGGTCAGAATCTATATTTTAGAGTAACATAAAATTTAACCAAAATTTCATTTAAAGGCATTCTGAGTGCGGGTTGTAAGGTACCTGGCAGAAGCTAATACCAACCCTCTCTAGAGGAAGACACTTTAAACCCAGGCCTTAAAGAATTTCTACAGATAGTTACAAGGAACAGAAGTTGGCATTCCAGAATCACTAAAAACAAAATGAAATGAGCCACCATGAATGAAAGGTGGCCAAAGTAACCAATTAGAGATCAAATCTACAAAGACTGAAGGTTTGAAATTACTTGATACAGATTATAAATTATCTTTAAAGAAATTGAAAGGAGCATTGGAAATGTGATGAAGGAACAAGAGACTGTCAGAATTGACTGGGCAGTCTTAGAAGGCAGGACTGGGAGTTGTGAGCTGGAGGAATATGGGCTTAATTAAAGGAGTGGGACAGGAGGTTCCTGGTTGCAACAAGCCTGGGATAATGGGAAGAAAGAGACATGGTATTTGAGGCTGTTCAGAGTGGTACTGCTGCTAACTTCTTGAGCAGGAGCTTGTTATCTTCTGGAGCAGCTCCTTGGTTGGATATTAGTCACCTTATCCAAGGTGAACTTCTATAAGGAACTCTTCCTGGTGATAGATAGAAAAAAAACTCTATCAAATGAAACAACAAATGAAAATAAAAATTTGCTTTTATAGCAAAATTAAGTCCCATGCTTAGAATTCTAGCAAGCCTCTTTCCTTATCAAACATACCTCTTTCCTGTGTCCTTGAAAGTTGGTTCCGAATCATACAAGGTCAATCAATATGATGAGGAAGAGCAAGTAACATTATGAGACAGGAAGGGGCTGTCTTTGACTTAGTCACGAGCAGAGATTGTTGACAGAGTTGACTGCCGAGTCATCAGATGTGGCTGTCCTAGTTAAGACAGCCTGGACAGCACAATCCATCAATTGATCTTCTTGGGAGAACCTTTCTGGTATTTCAAGGAAGATCTCACAAAGCTGTCAGCAAGAGCAGCAGACAGTACTCTACCACCAAACCCATGAGCCTGGATAAACTTTTCCTTTGTGTTTCCAAAGGATGTGGGAAGCCCAGAACTCTGGAGTTCTTGTTCCTGAATAGGTTGTTCCAAAGATAAGCTCAAAAGGGCCTCCTTGCTTGGGTCTTATACTGCCTTGAGCCCATCTTGAAAAGTTTCTCTCAATTCATTTAGGACATTGTTACACTCTAAGAACTAAATGTTTCACTGGTGGCATCACCTCCCTATGCTTCAGACACACCAGGATTTTGCTGCTTCAGTGACTTTGTACTTACCATCCTTCTGACAGGAATGTTCTTTCTCAAACTTTGCTTGGATGGCTCCTTCTCTCTCAAGTTACAGCTTGAATATATTACTCTTAATCATATCATTATATTACTTTCTGTTACTGCACCTGCCAATCTCCAAAATTGTATCATCTCTTTGTGTTGTTACTGTCTGCTCCCTGCCTGGAATTTCAGCTCTCATGAGAGGGGTGTTGTCTTGTTCACAATCCCTAGGCTCTAGAGTACCTAGCCTGGGACGGTAAATAAATACTTTTGGAATGAATAAATGAGTTCCCTTTCATCATTCTCTTCTCCTAATAATAATAATAATAATAAGAAGAAGAAGAAGAAGAAGAAGAAGAAGAAAGAGGAAGAAACATAACCCGTATGTTTTGAGTCTCTTGAGTCCCATGTTTTGGAATAAAATGATTCATCTTTTTCTTTGCTCTACTACCTAGGTAAAACTGTAAGTAAATTAGCTAAGGTGAACTATGCTTGGCTCACTTTGAAGTGCCCAGATATTTCCCTATATTTAAAGCTATATTTAAGGCCCTGGCAGAGGCTCTCATGAATGCTTTCTAGAAAAGCCTAAAATGATCCTTGTAACTATTAGTAGAAAGAGATATGATACGAAGCATGTCAGTTGCTTGCTTTTCTGTTCAAAGGGCTCCACCAAGCAGCACACTCTTAATGCTGCCATTTTAAGGTTTCCTCCAAGGTGACCTGTTTGGGCATGAGTTATTAGGGCTGTATGTAAGGGGCTGGGAGGAGCTGGGCCATTTTCAGTTCTGTAGAATTCTTCAGGTTGGACTAGTAACTTTGGAAATTACTTAACTCGTCAATCCCTAAAAGGCACAAAAGAGTTTGTCTATGTACCTAAGAGAAATCAACAAAAGAAAAGAGTCACAAGTCAGCAGTTGAAAATTAGACACTCTGTCTCAAGAAGCCGAGCCCAAACTAGAGTCACAGTTTCTACCTGATTGAGGGAGCTGATAATCTCTAGGTTTAGCAACTACCCCCAGTGACTTCTGTGAGCAGGCAGGTTAGGGAACCCCTGATATAAGAAGTCAGTGGATCAATTCAAGAGTTGATTTAATACAGCATTAGTTTAAAATGGGTTTTCTTCTTGTGAGTGAGGATAAATACTTTTGTAAGAAAGCATCAAGTGAAATATCTCCTGGGAAGTCTTATTGAGCTGTATATTACTCAGCCTGAACATTCGGGATTTCAGAAGAGACCTGTGAAGCTGGATGGCTAATCTCTTCTTTGAATTCTTTAGAAATAGACAAGCAAGTCTAAACCAGTGTCCCACCCTGTGAGCTGTTAATTGAAGGGTAGCTGTTTTTTTTCAAAACTATCTATTCCCCTATTTGTAAAAAGACAATTTATCATCCTTGGAAGGACTCTGCTCTCCGTAAGTGCCAGACTAAAATATCCATTCTCACAGATTATTCAAAATCCTCTTTCTTAACAGCTTAATTGCTGACTTCAGTTTCTACTAACTCTGCAGGTTGGGCTGCAGCTGACAGATTCACAGCATCAACCCAGAGCTGTGCTTTTGCCAGTTCACACCTTGAATTGAGCTTTTGTTCTGGGTTCTTTCGGTGACTCTTCTAGATTACTGTTTCCAAGAGGAAGCAACATTTTGCCTGACTGCCCTTGGCATTCTTAAAAGTATCTATTTATCAGAACCACATAGGAGATTTTGAAAAACTCATATTCCAGGGCCCTACCAGTTCTAAAACAGCAGACTCTCCAGGGATGGAGCTTCAGAATCTGTAGATTAGTGAGTTTACCGGGGAATTCTCATGCCTGCAGGCCTGTACCAGCCTTGGACTAGGCCTGCGTTGGGCAATCACCCAGTTTAATCAACATCATTAGATTCAGAGACAGCTAGCATAATTTTCCTTTTCCTCAGTTTTCTCAATAACATTTTCAAAGTGTTATTTATTATTATTTATCTTCACCCTCCAAACCATCCTCTCCCAGCCCCTGCCATGGAGCCAGTGGACACCTTTGCATATCCTTCCTCTCTTCCCCTTAAAAGTGCCACAAGAACACAACATTGGCATTTTATGTGAATTTCATCTCAGTAAAAAAAAAAGAGACAACATTGGCCTTTTTATTATTCAGTGTGCACACTTGCTAGTTAGGAAGAATCAGTTAAGTGGGCTGCAGTCGGGTGGCTAATTTCACACTTTTGATCCCTGCCAAATAGACACACAAATCCTTTGGGACAGGTGGTTTTCTCTGTATCCATGGGACATTTACAAATTTCAAACATCTCCGAACTTCATCTTATCATAGATATTGCATCGTTTTTTGCCGTTGGCCTAATTTTCTGCTTCTTAGGTCTTCTGTTAGCGCCCTGTCCTTCATCTATTAGTTTTTTCCCTCACCATTTGTAAAACCTATAAAAACATATCCCTAACTTACTTTTATTTTTTAAAAATTTTTTTTCAGGATTCTTGAGGGATCACCATACATTTTCCTAAAGCCCCTGTTTTCTGATTGCAGGCCATTTAGATGAAAATGAGCAAGAAGACATCTGCAGAATATCAAATTGCTAATGACATTTTTAAGATAACAGAGAGAGAACTGAAACTGGATTTCAGATCTTCTGCTTTCTTTATTGCCACTCTTTGCTTTTTTCTATTACTTCATGTTTTATATTTTAATGGATTTAGACATAACATTGGATTTTTGATATTCATTTTTTTCTCCATTTAAAGCCCTATGCCATACATTACTCATTTTTTCTGTAATATGTCTTTTGCTCTCTCAGGGTTAGTTAGATGGCAGACTCTGGAGAATTCTTCCTTTTGCAAGCATCCATAGATCCTAGCAGTACCCTGTCAAAACCCCAGGTAGAAAGCAGAGGACAGCAGCCTTGTGGGATGGCCACCAGAATTCCTCACAGAGGGACAAAAAAGAACCTTTGTTGGCAGGATCAGGGTGTAAATGGAGCAGAAGATTGAATCGGATTTTTTTTAAACAGTGCAGACTTTCGTGGCTTCAGTCTCTAGGTGGAGGCTGTGCACCTTGTGGGAGACAACAGTAGAAGCAGTAACCATAAGAACCAGCACTGCTATGTCAATTTTCCCATAATTACCCTGCTGTTCTGTGCAGTGCCTCTGCTCTCCACTCGACTAGCCATGTCTGTCCAAAGACCTGCCTATTCCTCTTTTCTCAAAATAAACCTCCTGCTGCCTGCAGCTTGGATAGGAAGGAGAATCTGAGGGTCTAACTGCTTTTTAAATGGAGTTTCAAGCAATCATCTTGTTTGTAACCTCACCTTTCCTCCAGAAGAAACCGATGCCTCACATTCCTGCATCTTTAAGAGTTTTGAGTGTGAATTGGGTTGTTCTGAGCCTTCCCCCAAGCTGGTTTAGGATTCAGCTTTCTCAGACCTGCTAAATGAGTTAGCACACCTCTCTCTGATAGCTGCTTTCAAAATATTGCTGCTGCTATTTTCTCCTGTTATCTTTGTCCTTAAGGATTGATGCCTTTAAAAGAAAGGCTTTATGGTCATTTTAATGAGGTTTCAGAGAAAACCAGTGAAAAATGTGTGTGTTAAATCTGCCATCTTCAGCCACACCTTACTCTTACTTTAAGTAAGATTACACGTTCCTTCTATACCTATGTCCAGGGTCCATGTTCTTTTGCACCCTAACTTGACCAAGGAGATGAATAGAGCTAAGATGGTCAAAGCACATTTTCAAAGTGAGCTGAGAGTTTTGGATAAAAGTAGAAGTGAAGCATAATGTGTTGGAATAAAGCTTAGATGGGGGAATCCATTTTATCTAGGCACTCTCGTATTTCAATGACCATGCTGTTCCTGACGAAAGCATTATAGATACTGATTCCAATTTAGACCTTGACGAAAGTGTGGTTGTGAATACCTGCCGTTGTTGTTTATGTAGGGTATGGTAGAAGCAGAGCATTTCTTACATGATCATAAAGAATTCTTAAGGAACTTTAATTGTTTCTAACTCTACTTGATGCTATATTCTGCCTAGTTAGTGACTGAGACCAGTTGCACTAATGATAGCATAATATGATTCATGGCATCATGTTAATGAAGAATTAAGACCAATCTTATTATCTCAACCATTTCTTTAGAATTTGATAATTTTAAATGTTTCTCGAAACATATTTAGAGCCACAAGCTTTATTCACTGAAGTATCTTTTTAAATGGAGTAGTCTCATAAATTTCTTTCTAAAAGTTACTTTAAAATTTCTTTCTAAAGCTTACTTTAAGTCAGTTAAGTGTATTTTTTGTATTATTAGCTTTTTTGCCCCATCTTAGAACTTTCATTAGTTAAATCGTCCAATGATTCAATCATTCATATTCTTATACGAAATTCATATCCAACTGCCAAAGACAGTGTAAGAGAAAGAGATATAGGGTATTTAACATTCCAGATAGTCATTAGGGAAGTTCCTGCAATGTATCCCTAATATATTGTGATTATTAACATGGCATCTGATTAAATTTGCCCTACAAAGTAAATACATCCACCAAATGATTCTCACTAAACCAAAGATTGTTTACTAGGAAATCATATATAGTTTGACACATGTCTGTATGTTTAAAGGATAAGGAAAAACAAAAACTACTTAGTTACTTATTTGGTTTATTATTTTTGAGACTGTATTTCCTGGAGCCCTAGATGCTTCAGGGTCCCCAGTGGCTGAGGAGGTGACAGGAATGATTGTGACTCAGTTACTTACCTCCAATCTGCCCACCCGCCTACCTACTTCTTCCCGAGCAGCCCTGATACTAACTGAATTGAGTATTTGGTTTTCGTATAAAATTTCATTCGGAAAAAGTAGATCCTGTTAGTAAAACAGATGTTGAAAAATAATGATGTACTTTATTTATACCCTTAAGACTTTTGTCTGAAGTAACCAGATAATTGACAGGAAGGTTAATTGTAGGGCATGAATTAATTAGGTATCTGACCAGTCTGTGATTGTACTCATGGATCTGAAGATTATGATAAAATATAGAAGCCTAGCTCTTTGCAGATAAGCCAGCCTGTCCTGAAAGATCCAGATGATTTGGAGCTTTTCACCACATTCTGTCTATCAGTTTTTGTTAGCTGTATGAAATCTATCCAAACAAGTGAGAATGGGTTGCCGCCTCTCTGTCTCCATCCTGAGTTTCTCAGCAGCCCCTGGTCCGATCCACCACCCATGGAGGTTCCCTCCTCATTCACCACAGACTATGCTATGCTCTTTAGGCTAAGAACAGCATGTGAATTACAAGGTGTGATACCAAAATTCTTGGCATTTATGATTTTCTTTAGGAATTGTCATGATTTTCAGTTTTTAGAATAGCATAAACATAATATTTGCAGCAGAATTAAGTTAGAATGATTTAAAACATCTCCATAAAACGTTTCTTTTTCTTTATAGTGTATCATTTGCTTCCCTGATATCTACAGATGAATTGGAGGCCTTTTCTCAAACTGTAATGATAAATTGAATTATACCAATTCAGTTTAGCAGAACTAATGTTTACTCACTTGCTGGGTAAATCAATCTCTTCATTTTCTTTATCACAAAAAGGAAAATAATAATTAATAAACTTGATAGTGTTTTAAATTCATATGAAGTTATTACAGTAGTAGAAATATTTGCTGTCAGGCTATTCACTGGCAAGGGTAAGTGAAACTTTATTTCTTTAAAAGTGAAATGTAGAATTGAGCACATGAAAATGGAAAGAAATTAAGAATTTATTGAGTATCTGTTATGGTTTCAGAGTTGTTCCAGGATACTATAGAATCGTGTGCAGTAGAACTAGTGACTTATTTTGGAGCTCCTTAGTGTTCTAAGGCTGTGAAGTCCCTTCAACAAGAATAAAAAATAGATAGCAAGATAGAAATAGGTAGATATAAATCAGGTTTGAAGAGAGACAGCTGAGTGGAGGTACTGAATTATTCATGGCAGAGGTAGCACTTGCACTGTTTGGAAGGTGTGTAGGAATAAGACAAGTCCGAGATGGAGAGGGTGCTCTCGGTGTGAGGAATGACAGAAGGTGAAATTCATTATGGGAATGTGTATGGTACACTCTGAGCTTGGTGAATAGGCCAGCTTGATCAAAGATAAAAGGCCAAAAAAGTTTGCAAGGGAAGGGTGAGCTTAGATATCAGAGGACTAGAATTCCAGATTAAGAAATGCGTGCTTTATTTTGGTAGGCAGTTGTTTGTTGAAAGATGGTTTGTTTTGTTTTGATTTTAATATGGGAGTGCTATCAGGGAACCTCTGCAGTGTTTGGGAACTGCCACCCTGTCTACAGAGCAGAGTGGCTTCTGAGAGTGTGCACTAGAGGTTGGATGTGTGGGGACATGGTAGTGGGCTCTTAGGAAAGTCCAGACAGAAAATGACAGAGTCGGAACTAGGGAGAAACAGCACAAATGAAAAGGAGAAAAACAGATTCAGGAAGAAGGATTAGAAGTAACTTGATGGCTGTTTTTTTGTTTTTGTTTTTGAGGAAAGGATGGGGGAAACGTATTGCTTCTATGTTCTCATGAGGCATAGTTATTAATTACTCATTGGACTAACATGTCTCTAAGTTGGGGATGATCAAATTCCCTGACTGTATTATTCCTTCCCCTAAAAAAATGCTTAACAGTGTTTAAAAGTCTGCCATATAGTGGTTTTGATCATATGGTGTTACTTTGTAAGTATTTGTCTTTATCTGCTCCTCATTATCTTCACACAGTAGTCCATTAGTGTCCTTGATTTAACATTTACAGCTGCCAAAAATGTTCATGGTATGAAACATGTTGCAGTCCCGCTGAATTCTGGATTTGGATCTCACATCCCAGATCTGTTTGCAGGTGAGGCCTCTTGGCCAATGACTTGCCTAGTGACAGGCCTGGCAAACTACCCCGGATCTGCCTCTCAGGTGGTCATTCTTGGCACAATATATGGGACATAGCTTTCAACATGTTATTTTAAAGATGAAAAAGTTTATTTCTTTGTAAAAAAAAAAACATTGGCCTTCAAAGAATATACTTATGTTTGTCTTGGGTTTATTGAATCTGAAGGGGTCATTTAACTTTCTCAGATCTACTTTAATTGTATATCTAAAATTGTGTGTTAGAGAAGAATTTGAGTGTGGGATTTCACCAAACTCTCAGGATACACCCTTAGGAATCTCAAGGATCTCCTCTAAGGATGATCTGCTCCCTGGAGTCCTCCTTCAGGTAGTTGTCTGCCCTATGACAGCTGTAATTTTGATTACCATGCAGTTTGTTGAGTTAAGCAAGGGGATATTTCTATTAGCCAACAGTGTTCAAATATTTATTTGCTACCCATTGTGAACAAATCAGTCTTCGAGACACTACAAGGAATACAAAGTTGAATAGAAGAGCCATTGTGTGTAACTTTGAGGAAATTACACCTTGTCGTGTCCAGAAATATACTACTCTATTCATTATCTCTGATTTCAAATAGTTACATTTTGAACATTGAGGTTATTCCTGACATGATGAGAAATAAATTATTGTGTTGATTAAGATGAATCTTGCTCAGATGAAATTTGGTATGTTATTATCCAGTAAAAGGACTATTGCCTACCACAGGAAAACTGATGTATCTGCTCAATTTCCAATCAGCCTGAGGCCAGTTTCATTTAGCATAGGTGAAATAGGTGATAGAGATGAATCCTGTGAAGCAGCTTCATATATATGCAGACTGACTTGATAGAGTTGACCCCCTTACTGTGCTTTGAGATCCCACTAGGAAATGCACTGTTCCCCTTGATACATTATCAGGCAGACAGTCCAACCAGTGCTGAAAGAATATGGCAGTAGTTACCATATCCCTGACCTTGGTTATGTATTCCTCTTTCATGATAATAACAGACAAAATTGTCGAACACACTATTAAAGGATGACTCTGAGCTCATAAATAAAAAAATCTGTAATTACTACAACTCTACACAGATTTACTAAATAAAAGCTATCTAATTATAACCTCATTTCCTCCTTTGACAGGGGCCTATAATGGGTATTGGGGTTCCAGAAAAGCCTTTAAAACATTTTTAATGTCTTTCTGGGTAGCTCTCCAGGCATTTTGGTGGATCTGAAACTGATTAAATCATTGAATCCAAAAGTGACTAATAAATTGATTCCAGAGGAAGATTTATGGCAGTAATCTTCACAAGTAATCAAAGCAATGAGACTTAAGGAACTAGGATGTTTTATTTAAGGAAAGACAGTGGGAAGAGGATTGCTGTCTTCAAACATTTGAAGAACAATTATGCAAAAAAAAGAGAGAGATAGACTTATTCTACAAGTCCAAAATTGTATGAAAGACAGTAAAGAAATATTTAGGCTCAATATAAGACAAAACCTTTAGAGTAGCCAGAGCTTGCCAACAAATTTTATCAACCAAAACACCATGAGCTGTCTCAAAGACTAGTGAGTTCTCTCGCTAGGTTGTGCACTACACTAGAACTTGTGACTGACCATTTCACAGGGATCCTGTAACAAGAGATTCAAACACGAGGCTGACCTTTTAGGTTTCTGCTGACCCTGGAGTTGTCATTTCTGTAATTTTGTAGAAATGCATCTGTGGGACTTAGGTTTGACCCACCATCGTTAAGGCAAAGGATCTGTCCCTTGATTGTCATTTGTCTAGTTTTTCTTATACATGAGGCTAGTTTGAAAAATGAGAGGGAACTTTGGGTTCTGAAATGATCAGAATGGGAATGATATTCAGCTCCATCTTTCTTATTCATCAGTTCTTGACAGAACAATTTTGCAGCTTATCTAGCATCTGGCTGAGTTAAGGGCTTAGGTAGAAGGAGCCTGGCTAAGATTTAGCAAAAGTGGGGATAACTCTCTCTTGCCATGAGAAAGAATATGGACGCTAACTGCATCCTCCTTCAGTGGGGAAGACTCTTTGGCATAGCCTCTGCTGACACAAGCTTGGGTTCTCCTAGATTTGCCTTTGTTGCGGGAGACAGTAAAGACTGCTAGGTGTTGGTGCATCTAGTGGAACATGGAACTGTTGTCAAGGAGGGATTTCATTATTGTGAAACCCTCATGCTTGGACATCCACTTTGGATTTTTGCCGTGTACTGTGAGTTTGGCCACCACAGCAGAGTTCCTGAAGGCCAAAGGCCATTTGCCTGTTAATCAGTGAAAGTGATCCACGGCAAGTTTTCTCCAAAGGCTACACGAGCAGCTATATTTTCTGAGGTTGCCACCAGTAAAATCAATTCTCTTAAATACCCTCCTCATGTGGGTACATTCATCTATGGAGGTCAACTCTAGTATGATTCTCTTTCAAGCATCTAACTAACTAATACTTTATTTTAAAAAATATGAAGTATGTTCCTATTGAAGGTAGAACTAGACAGGTCTTTGGAACATCCCTGAACTGTTAAGAATCCCACAGCAATAAATGTCACTTAATAGTCTAAAACAAACCTTAACTTCTGCTTTCTGACAGAGCAATTAGACTTGGAATTTGTCTCTATATTCAAACTTCATGTGGTTTGAATTGTTAACTACAAAAATAATATGAATTTTTCATATCTGGTAATTTTGATTGCATAATGTTTTAATTAAGAAGTTGAATGGATAGTTTCTATGTCCTGCAGAATGCAACCCTTTTCAGTGTGGATGGGTTTGATAGTAGTTAAAAGACCTTATATATAACTGACTCTCCAGTAAGTTGTGGTTTTAGCTCATTTAAATTAGTTTTGTCTTTTTATTAGCTATATTTACATCTTGAAGGTATTGGATACCTTTTAAAATATAAAATTTAATGATGAAGAATGTGTTTCTTAATTAGTTTGTACTAGTGCTTCTCAGAGAGTGATCTGAAGACTAGTACTAGTCCATACACTAATTAGTAGTTCACCACAATGTAAGTATAAAAATTGTCAGCATTTGGAAACTTGTAGCATTTTTACATTGCCACAACAATTTCATTGAATTTTACAGAAGTTAATCAGTCTGCAATGGATTGGAATTAAAAAGAAAAAGTACTTCTCACCCCAGATAAAGTACTGGTTATACCTTTCAGATGATGGTACCAAAAGAGGGGAGGGGGGCAGACAACCACAACAAGACAAACAGATGTCCCAAAGTCACTATAAGTACGTAAGATCAGCTTAATGCTTTCTAAAGTTCCTCACCCAAATATTATTTGAGGATCTTGGATAGATCACCTGCCTTCAGAATCCCTTTCTCCTTACCCTATCATGATGCCCAAAATCCCCAGGGCTAATCTTTGCTGTTGTCTCTGGAAGATGCTATTGAACGTGCTTGCTGTCTGGAATTGCCCGTTTAGCCTCCCTCCCACATCTGATTCTTTCATGAGGTTAGCTTACAGAGCTGAGGATCCTGAGATGCATTTGTATCCAAAGGGTCCCTCTGGTGCTGAGCCCCCTCCACTTAGGGTCGACGAGAAGGAAGTCTCACTACTGCACACCCAGATTGCAAAGCACAGGTAACCAAGGCTCTCTGAGCTGGCCTTCCTCTCCACTCTCTAGCTCCTGCCTCCTCCCTTGCTCTGAGAAGGTACTGCCTTATAGTTGTACCGTGAATGAAAAGGGAAAGGAGGAAAGGACAGACAAGAAGCAAATGAAAGAGAAAGAGAAGCAGGGAGGAAAAGCTAGCTGTATGATATAGAAAAGGAAACCACTGAGTGAACCTGGTCTTTGGGAATAGGTAAAACCATAGTTTAAAACCTTTAAGATTTTGTCATCTAACCATGGCCACCTCTCAGCTACCTATGCTGAAGTATTTCTCTGTGAGATTCTTCTTTCATTTTTCATGTCTTCTTAATTTTGGAGCAATTGAATTGAACCTTTAGTTTTGGTATTTGTTTTTAAAATATCGTTCTAGCTTAAATTGTTGGTATAAATGGCCACTTATTCAAGTAGACTCTGTCTATGAACACTATAGACCACACAACTTACGATATTAAAATAACTCTCAATATTGAGTATAAGTAAAGTGAGTTACTTGCATTTCGTGTAATTGCTGGTTTAAGAATATTTAAGACTATGTTAAGTTTGAACCAGACCCTTTTTTTTTTGGACTAGGAAGATTCGCCCTGAGCTAATGTTCATTGCCGATCTTCCTCTTTTTGCTGAGGAAGATTTGCCCTGAGCTAACATCTGTGCCAGTCTTCCTCTATTTTGTATGTGGGTCACTGCCACAGCATGGCCACCGACGAGTGGTGTAGGTCTGTGCCAGGTAACCAAACCCAGGCTGCGAAAGTGGAGTGCACCAAACTTAGCCACTAGGCCACTGGGAGAACCAGGCCTGTTTTTAATAGAATAATTAAACAACTAGATTCTCAGACTTTGCATTAGGTATATTACATTACAAACTTGATAAGTCACTCTATCTTCATCTTATCATTTTTGTCATCTCACTTCGTATTTCATGCTATGGATATGAGAGGCCCCTGTTGATGCCCAAACTGAGGAACCTTGCATGTGTCCACTATAATAGTGTGCACTGATCTTGTGATCTCTGAAAAGGAGTGTGTGTTACGAGTTATTAATTGGTTAATTTTTATGTACCTATGTCATTTCAGATTAGTTCTCTGCTACCAAAGAGGATTTCATGCATGTATGTTTGGTTGGCTCTAATTGGGGATTTTTGCTTGTGGATATCTTGATTAATTATAGCTATCTTTTCTCCATTTATTGGTCTTTTGTTTTCTGTGTTAGCGTCATTACCAACAGCACCATCATCACATTAGTGTTTGCTGAACAACCTCTGTGTAAATTGGATAGACATTACCTCTTACCTCATCTATCATAGATTCATAGGCTTGATATAAAAGGGGGTAGGGGGAGGCAACTAACATTTATTACATACTATGTGCCAAGAATGTTATGTGTTATCACGTTAAACCTTCCTAAGAACGCTGTTGGGCTGGGATTTTTATCATCATTTTCTAAATGAGAAAATTGTATCTCATAGAGCTTAAGCCACTAGCCTAAACAATGAGGCTGAAATTCAAACCCAGGTCTTTGGGATTCTGGAACCCCTATTCTTTACTCGACTCTGCCACCCACTGACTTTTAAGCATGTTTAAAATGTTTTTGTCCTTCATTTATCTGTATTAATGTTTTATGTGGTTTTAGTTCTTTAATGTTTTGTGAGTAATTATGACAGCTTGAAACCATCCCCCAATAACATTGTATAGAAAGCATTTAAAGAGCAGTAATAAATATAAAGTAAAATTGTAAAAAGTCACAAGAAGTCGTAGAAAACACATCACAATGAAAAAAGAGGAGGTCTGTGTTTTAGGTTCAGGTCTGCAATAAGCTGACTATAAATTTTGACAAATATTTTATTTAATCTATAAAAGAAGAAAGCAGGGCTGCATAAATTCTAAGGTCTAACTTGAAAATTATATAAATCTACCCCCAAAACCTTAAAAACCTTCTTGAACTATTTTAATTTTACCTATTATCAAAAAGCATTTTTAAAAGAAATTCTGTTTTCTCTGACTTTGAGCAGGTTTCAATTAAAAAGATGAAAATAGAGGCTGACCCAGTGGTGCAGCGATTAAGTGCGCACATTCTACTTATGGGTGGCCCGGGGTTCACCGATTTGGATCCTGGGTGCAGAGATGGCACCGCTTGGCAAAAGCCATGCTGTGTTTGGCGTCCCACGTATAAAGTAGAATAAGGTGGGCGTGGATGTTAGCACAGGGCCAGGCTTCCTCAGCAAAAAGAGGAGGATTGGCAGTAGTTAGCTCAGGGCTAATCTTCCTCAAAAATAAAAAGGAAATAAAAAAATAAATAAAAAGATGAAAATAAATGTGGCCCGATTGCAAGACTTTGTAACAGTAACAACAGTAAAATGCTAATATGATAATACTATGCCTACTTTTAAAGTTACATTTAACCCTGCAACTCTGCAAAATTGTTAAGTTGTCTGTTATGGACAATGTTTGTGTCCTGGTAAAATTCGTATGTTAAAATCTTACCCTCCAATGTGATGATATTAGGAGTTGGGGGCTTTGGGAGGTAATTAGGATTAAATGAGGTCATAAGGGTGGAGCCCTATAGAATTAGTGCCCTTGTAAGAGACAGCAGAGAGCTTGCTTCCTCTCTCTGCTCTCTGACATGTGAGGACCTGAGAAGTCAGCAGTCTGCAGCTCGGAAGAGGGCCCTCACCAGAGCTCAGCCATGCTGTCACCCTGATCTCTGACTTCCAGCCCCCACTACTGTGAGAAGTAAATTTCTGTTATTTACAAGCTACACCTTTAAAGCAGCCGGTAAAGACTAAGACATTGTCCCCACTTTACAGGGGAAGAAATTCATGATCAAATAAGGTAATAGGCACAAAGTCTATTACAGACAGGACTTACTTTAAACTCAAGTTTTCCTGAATTCCAAACCCATTTCCCTTATATCATTCCAAAGGAAGGCCCCACCCCCAACAGTCCTTGAGCTTCCCAAGTAGCAGGGCACGTGGCTCAGCGGGGCAGGTGAAACCTGTGTCTGGTCTCTGCAGCTCAGGGTTAGACACCAGCAGACATGATTCTATAGAGGGGAGCAGGGAGAGCTCCTCCTTGTTCCCCCCAGGGCAAGACCTGGGACCCTTTGGTGGAATGGGAGAGCCCAATGATTTACGTCCTATCCTATATTCTAAATGTATTTACCAGTACTGAAGAGATAGATTTAGAATAAATGCAACAAAATTTCACATTAAAAGATAAGTAGAAAATTTAGATTAGTTTTCCTAAGAGGTGTTTTAGGATGAATGTATAAATAGACCTCCAAAGTTATTTGGATGAGATTCTGGATTGCATAGATTCTTCACAAGTCATGAATTGATGCTTCATATGTTCATTTAATGTTTGCCAGAGACAGAGAGCAAAGTTAGCATATCTCCTTGGTGGAAACAATCTTCTTACTCTACTGCTAATAATAAGGAGAAAATAACAATAACCACCACCACATGATTGACAGGCTACTCTGTGCCAACCATGGTGTTAGGTGCTTTGCTCTTCTTACTTCTGTTAATTCTAACAGCCATACTAAGCAAAACCCATTTTTATCTTTGTTTTAGAAGTGAGGAATCAGAGGCCCAGAAAAGTTAAACCTTTTGTGCAAAGTCACATGGGGGCAGAACAGCAGTGTAGACTCTCATCTGCCCAGAGCCAGTATTATCTCTTTCTTGAAACTTTTTATGTGAGAATAATTTCAAATTTACAAAAAGTTTCGAAAGAAAGAAAGAAAGTGTACCAAGAACAACTGAATATGCTCAGATTTTCCTGTTAACATTTTATCCTATGTCAGAGTCCACACGCTCCTGCCCTACTGCTTCCCCACAAAGAAAGTCCATCATTTATTTTGAGTCCTCGATTTAGCTCATCTCGTGATCAGCCCAGTGTAGCCCACTTTGTTTAATTCCCTGGTGAAATTCTAAACTTTAAATACCTTTGAAATTGAAGAATCTGCGTCACCTTGTAGTTATATAAAGATTACACATGAGACTAATATATAAGTCTTTCTAGGGTGGGAAATAACCACCTTTTGAAAATTGTTCTTCTAAAATGTTTTTGGTTTTGCTGATTATTTTTCAAAGGATATTGACAAAAGACTGGCTGTGATAAATAATGCATCTTGTGTTCTTTTGCCTTGAGGAGATTTCCTTTTGAATGGCATTTTTTCTTTTTAGCTTTATTTATTTATGGAATTGTTGAGGTAAAAATTAAATGCAAGTCACAGTTCTTTAGACTCTCCAAGAATATGCCCAGAAGAGGGCAGACTTGCACGCTGTAACCGGTCCCTGCGTAATTAAACGATCTGCATGCTGATGCTGTACAGCGGCAATGAAGAGAGATTTAATAATAAATTAAACGGAAGGCTTATTTTTATTTAGTACAGTATTTCTAATAAGACATCAGATTCAAAAGGTTTACAAGAACAATATACTTTATTCAGTGTATTCTAAATGCAAAGAAAACATTTGTGTGAATCTATTTTTCTTTCCAAAGCAGCTCTAGTTTCCTCAGTATTTCTGAAGGTTTTTGAAAAATTTTGTTTTCCCATGCTGGGGTGTTTTTTTTCCTGTCTGTTGGATCGTCACTGAGGCAATTTCAGTGGTGAATGCTTTTGGACGCAGAGAACTTGTAAAAAAGTTGATGTAGAGTTTACAGTATTATTTAATTTAGTCAGCTGCTAAAAGAAGAAATAGTGAAAATCCACTAGTTATCAACTCACATCCTGCATGTGCCATATCGGAACAGAATTATACACTACCTACCACCGTTGTCTCCTCCTGCCTTTACCACAAGCGCCTCCCTCATTCCTCTGCTTACCTGGCATCCAAGCCAACCCTTCCAATGGCACCACCTAGTGGCTGTCTTCAGGTACTCCAACAGTCTGTCTCTTTCCTAGCATCTTTCATCTCATCTCAGTTGTAAACATCCTTACTTAATTTTATTTAGGGGAATGTGATATTGAGATTTATAGTAAGAAATATATATTTGCTCCTCATCCTTGTTTCTATCACAGAGCTCCTAAAACCCATGGAAAGTCCTAAGTGATGAGACCCTTTAATATATCTTTTGTTGTGTTAATGAGGTGACTTTTGGAACTCTCCTAGGTATGATAGCTGGTTGCGAGAGGAGACAGCCATGTGATGAGAAGGTTGGAGCTTTCAGCCCCCACCCCCTGAGCTCCGGGATGGGGAGAGGGACTGGAGGTCGAGTTTAATAACCAATGGTCAATGATTTAAATCAACCATGCCTTGTAATGAAGCCTGCATAAAAACCCCAAAGGAGGCAGTTCAGAGATCTTCCAGGATGGTGAACACGTGGAGGTGCTGGGAGAGTAATCACTCAGAGAGGGCATCGAAACTCTTTGCATGTTCTCCATACTTTGCCCTATGCATCTCTTCCATCTGGCTCTTCCTGAGTTATATCCTTTTATAATAAAGTCAGTAATCTAGTAAGTAAAATGTCTCTCAGGGATCTGTGAGCCACTCTAGCAAATTAATCAAATACAAGGGGAGGGGTCATTGGACACTGACATAGCCATTTCCCTCATCTCCATGCATCTTCCTACTTCTGCTTTGTTACGTTAGAGAAGTCTCACAGTATCTCCAAGGGTAGATGTCTGAAGTTTATACAATTTGGAGGTGTCAAATGGGCAATAGTAAAACAATTTAGTAAGGAGTTAGATGTCATTTATCCAAGGGAGAACAATCCATGGACTGGGGGAGTTCATTGCCTCATAAGCAGTGGAGCATTTTCCCCAGGGATTTGGGGCAAGAGTGAGTTTTGCAGAGTCTTAGAAGAGACAAGTGTTAACAGGGCATGATTGGCTAAGAGGTCGGGGATTTCCTTAGAAGGCTGGTGAGAGCTACATGCTAGGGCAAAGTAAGCTAAAGCTGAGTAGGAGGATTGTGATGGGGTATGTTAGGTTTCCTTGACAGGTGTTTACTGTAAGTGCAGGCTGACTTAGGTTTAGTTTTGTGGCATGGGCTGGGAAGCTGGGATGCCCTTCATTGTGTGGGTCTGGTGATACAGATTAACTTTATCAGAGGTCATTGTTAAAAAAAAATACAAAATTATGAATAAACATTAGATACAGGATTTTGGAGGGGGCTGCGCAGGTGAAGAGCACTGAAGCTTAGAATCCACTAGGTTTTACATACATGCACCACGTAACATTTCAGTGAATGACGGCAGTGTATATGACTGTGGTCCTGTAAGATTAGTACTGTATAGCCTAGGTGTGTAGTAGGCTATACTATCTAGGTTTGTGTAAGTGCATTCTATGATGTTCACGTGACAACGAAGTCTCCTAACGACTCATTTCTCAGAAGGTATCCCATCCTTAAGTGATGCATGACTACATTTCTCTTATTTACCCCCTCATTGCACCCACCATTTTTCCCTCTTCTCTCATGTTGTGCACCCTATTTCTTCCTTATGAGAGCTACAAAAGACAATAAAAAGCCACTCCCATGATTCTTCTTGCTAAGTCTTGGCCTGAAAGTACTCCCTATCATTTTGAGATGAAATTAGATACAGCAAATTATGCCATTGACCTCTAGAGGTCTTTGCATAATCTCCTCTCCCCTCACTCTCAATTAAATGAGATCCTCACCCCACAAATGAGCATTGAGAGTGAGTACAAGGCTGTTTCTTATTCAGTTTGTTATCAGTTCTGCCTAATTATCAGCACTATTAGCATTAGGTTGCACTGTACTTTAGGAATCAATTTTCATTTCATAGATATGCCAGTTCAGCTATACTTTTAAGCGAGGGCTTTCTGGCCTGGCTACAAGAACTAACAACCACATATAGTGCTTTTATAAAGGAAATTACTACCAGTATTCCAAATAACAAGCTTAGGAATGAAATTTGAGAAAACCACCTGTGTGTAAGTTTGGGCCAGTCTACATGACGTGAAAGGCAATCTGGGGTTTCACTCAGTGCTGTTTGTGTAGTGTCCCCCATTCTTAGGCATTATATCTTCACGCTGATGACATCTTGCTATATCTGCGAACACTTCCCCTTACTTGATATCTCTGACTTTCCTCACCTTTAAAATCATATGTAAATACAAGGTTAATTGTATATTACTGTGCCTTCAAAAGAACATTGGTATCATTTGTCATCAAATGGAAGACAACCACAAAGATAAATACAATGAAATTAAATATGAAGCAGATACTGAAGCCTGCCTGAGGCCTCTTCCCTCTGTTAAAAAGGAAGATTAGAAAATGCTGGTGAGGCTTCAAGTAACAAGTTAGAAGCAAAGACTTTATTCTAGACCTAATCAGAAAGCTTCAAAGAGAATTATCTCTCTAAGTGATTCAGTGGTGCTTAATGACCCATCCAGGTTCTATCTCAGATCACCTCTGAGAAACTCTGGTGGAGAAGGTCCTTGCTTTCGCTTTTGTAGGCTTTGCTCAGGTCTTGTGAGATTCTTTCCGTTAACCTGTTACCAGATGGAATTGTAAGTCATGGGACATTGAGCACACTCCAATCCAATGTTTTCACCTTGATTTTTAGTCATATTTTTACATGCTTTTTACTGAAATTTTATTGGTATAATATCTGCTTTTCAGGATTATTGTAAGTGTTAAATAAGATCAGTGTATGTGAAAATGCCTAGAATAGTGCTTGACTCTCAAAATGGCAGTGCCCTCAGTTCTGGTCCCTCTTCCCGACCAAGGTGGAGATGAGAAGTAAGAGGGGGAGGGCAAACCCTGCTCCCTGCCATCTGTTTCATTGTGTATAATGTTTAAAGGCACAGGAGCCCTTTGTTTTTATACATATGTAATGATATGAATAAAAATATACATTTTCAGGCTTGATTTTAAAGAAGTAAATTAGTAGCAACATTACATGATTTTTTTTCTCAGTTTCAGAGAATGGAGTATCAGAAACAGTAGTGAGGATTTATTTGGACTGATGTTCTAAATAAAGAGATTTCTCAGTGTAACATTTTTACGTATGAGGATATTCACAATTTGGAAAGTTTCACGACGCTTCTGTATGTGTGTAGTGTGTGTATATGTGTTGGAGGAATTTGTAGCTGTCAGAAGATTTTATTATCTGACATTTTAAAAAAGTGAATCAAAATGTAAGAAAAGCAAATGATCTCTTCACATTTATGCACATAAATTATAGCAATAGTCACAGGTATAAAATTGTAGTATGCACTTTTTGCATAAGGATAAAGCATTTGTTCTTCAAATGAGATGGAGGCACCTGAAAGAGATTGCCGTAGCTTTAAATGGCACTTGCCAATTTTTTAAAAGTATTGTCTAGAACACCTTAGGGCACAATATGTAGTAATGTAGTTACTACAGGGCTGTTAGATTCATTGCCAAATAGTGTTCAGAATCCAAAGATCAGACAAATTAGATTTTAATTGGGTTTTAAAGCTAAGGTGAATAAGTAGATAAGGTAGAATTAGTCTGAAACATATTAATGTAATAATACCTTTGGTTCTCTAAGGCTCTTGCATTAAAACCAGACTGCTGTCACTGATAAATGATGTCATGGAGCAGTCAAGAAAGATTGACATTGATAGGTGGGGAGCCCTGCCATCCAACATAATCATATTACCTGGAGCAGTGGAAAGCTGGAGGCCCGACCTGAACTCTTAGTTGTATTACAGAATTTGAATACAGAGTGAGATGGAATTTTACCGTGCTGATAGGACTTCTCAAACATAGGATTTATTATCTTTTTGTTAGTGTTTTTTGGGGGGTGTTTTTGTGAGGAAGATCCACCCTGAGCAAACATCCATTGGCAGTCCTCCTCTTTTCTCGCTTGAGGAAGGTTAGCCCTGAGCTAACATCTGTGCCAGTCTTCCTCTATTTTCTGTATGTGGGATGTCTCCACAACATGGCTGATGAGCAGAGTAGGTCCGTCCCCTGGATGTCCAAACCTGTGAACCTGGGCTGCAGAAGTGGAGAGCAAGGAACTTTAATGACTTGGCCATGGGGCCGGCCCCTGTTAGTGTTTTTTAAAACAAAAATTCAAGGCACAGCACCAACTTGTTTGTGTGAGTGCCTGATTATGTAGAGACCAGGTAGTTGAAGTAGCTTGTAGCATCTGATTACAAATCTAGATTTATGCATTTTTGAGATTTAACTTTCTATGTGAGCCTGGTCGTTTTTCAATCCCTCTCTCGTGCCCCTGTTATTTCACCAATCTGTCTACATTGGAATAAATACATTCAACTGATTGTTCTCTTAATATGGTTATAAAATACATTCACTGAAATCATTTTGTGTTCTGTGGCCTTACATAAATATATATTTTTTAACATTTATGGATCCTTCTTTTAAGCACATTAACTACTTTTCTCCTAAAAATGCTATTTTCTTTGAGAGTTTTATTTTTATTTTGCTTGTTTGTTTTGCTTGTTTTTAAGTATCTTAATTATCTCTTGTTTGATTAATCGTTTTCAATAAACTCAATTAGAAAACTATTAGAACTGCAAGTTTAGTCTCAAGTCCAGTTTAGGTATAGAGAAATGAACGATTATGTTGTATGTCAACAATGATCAGTTATAAATATAAAGGAATAAAATTCTATTCACAGAATTTCGAAGCCATGATTTTTCTTACAAACATACGCATATTACTGACTCGTATAACATATTTCAACAAAGGTTGGTATTGAATCTTTTTCTCCTCATAAATTAGAATTTGGAATTACATCATGTTCTTTTAGTATTTAGGAGCATGAGCTTGCAGGGTCTAGGAGCAAATTTATAGGCAAAGAAAATTACAAAAAGAAAATGAAAAAACAGCCTTTTCTAGAAATGTTGTAGAATACTTCTGGAACTGTCTGACTGTGTTTTTTTTAAAAAAAGATAATTGAAAGTACTCATTGCAAATGTAAAATTACACATAAATACCCATTTGATCATTTGGGACTAGCTTTTGCTTGGGAATACTCATTATTCCTGTTATAATCGCTCACCCCATCCTGACTTCTTCCATCCAAGTTCTACCTTAGTCTAGTAACATGAGAAAAGGTGGCAGTCAGCTCTCCATCTCTAGAGTGACAACAGGCAGCAGGTGAAGGTTGCCATGAGAACCCTGAGTCAGTCAGGGCTCAGGCGATCATGGCAAATGTGGGCCCATTGGGACTCTTTCCCACTCCAGCATCGTGCTCCCTTCCTCTGGGACATATCTGTTAATATGTTCAAGTGGTCTATATGACAAGTTTGTTTCATTAGAGCACCTTACCAATTAGGCCGAGATTCCAGGGTTAATCCCAGTTTGGTTCAGTGAACCACTCTCTAGTCTAGGACCCCTAGTCTCCCATGTTGGAAACAAAGCAAGAAAGTCCATCTGCAATTTTGAAGAATCGTGCAATGGCCCAGGTCAGCCAACTGTTAGGTGAGCCTCTTGCACTCATCCAGTGAACATTTATTGAACACCTGCTTTGTGCAAGGTGTCCAAAGATTGGTCACCAAGCCACTTACAGTCTATGAGAGAAGAGAAGAGTGTTTGATAAAATTCAGCTATTGGAGAAGTGAAGATAAAGCACTAAGATATTCAAAGAAAAGAAAAATAGTTTCCAACCTAGGGGATTCTTTCTGCAGTGCTGAAAGAGAGGACTCAGTGTCACACATACACACATCTCTGCATGCAAGAACATTTCACTCTGGGCACATGGTGACTCTTATTAATCTTAGAAACATGATAAATATTCATTAATTCTGAGCCTCCAGACTCCAAATGCACACCCTATTATTTTCATACAAAATATGTAGACTGATAAGAAACCCATACATACACCATAGTGGACGTACAGAAAATGCACAGAGAAGGCTCATTAACTTGGAATGACCAAGCTGCATATTCTGCATAGGTTTTACTTCATTACTAATGAGCCACTAAGCCAGATAGATAACCCTGAACTAGTCCAATCCCTTCACTGCAACTTTGATCTCTAGGCAAATTGCATACCAAAACAGTAAGATCATTAAGTAGCAAAATTTAGGGGTATCTTTTATTTGAGCTGATCCCCAAATAAGTGTCTTACCTTTGAGAGCCTTAAAACTCAGGGATATATACACTTTGCAAAGTGTTGAAACATCAGTTATGGTTGCATAAATTTCTTCATATGCAAACTTATCCTTTTTTTTTTTTAACTATTGGCACCTGAGCTAAACATCTGTCGCCCATCTTCTTTTTCTTCTTCTTCTCCTTCGCCTCCCCAAAGCCCCCCGGGACACGGTTGTATATTGTAGTTGTAGTTCCTTCTGGCTGTGCTATGTGGGATGCTGCCTCAGCATGGCTTGATAAGTAGTGCCATGTCCACACCCAGGATCCGAACCAGCAAAACCCTGGGACACCAAAGTGGGGAATGCGAACCTAACCACTCGGCCATGGAACTGGCCCCTGAAAACTTATCTTTTACTCACATTAATGTTACTGGCCTATTAGCTGGCCCCGTGGCCGAGTGGTTAAGTTTGTGCGCTCCGCTTCGGCAGCCTGGGGTTTTGCCGGTTCGGATCCCGGGCATGGACGTGGCACCGCTCATTAGGCCATATTGAGGCAGTGACCCACATGCCACAACTAGAAAGACCCACAACTGAAAAATATACAACTATCTACTTGGGGGATTTGGGGAGAAAAAGCAGGAAAAAAATAAATAAATAAAATATATATTTTTTCTCTCTAGTAGCACTGAGGATTTTCTGTGGTCCAATCCCCAACCTTTCACAGAGTTCCCGTTGTAACCATTTGTATGAGGTCCCATGGACAAGACTAACAATAATTGACACAGAGTCACACTCAATGGGCTATAAAGAGTCTGATGCATATAAATGCAGATCATATGCACTTCTGGTGGATTTTAACTGTCTCTAGGATATTTACATAGGGACTCAGAGCCCTCTCACTATTCCCTGCCTATTTAAACATCTGTAGTCCTACACTTGTCCCTGTCTCCTCACCGTGACTTTAGGCTCTTCTTGCATCTTCACCTTATTTTCTCTGTTCAGAATCTAGGCTTCCCTGCTCTATCTTCAGAACTCTTCCATTGGGGCTGACATTTGGAGAGGAGGTAAACAAATGTGTTGTTATTTGGTATGAGTTAGTGAATATTCCTTTGAAGTCACACATTTGTGTTTTGAAAAGGGTTTTGGAAATAGTGCTTTATCCCGGAGAATAACTCCTATAGTAAGGATTTCAGAAGCCAAAGCAGGCCTACCGAGGAACATGTATTTGGACCAGCAGTCTTGAGCTTCTGCGTTTCTAACCAGCTGGTTAGCTGCTGAGTCTACCTTACATGAATCCTGTGGATCCCAGCATTATTCGGAGGTTTCACTTTTAGACCCACGGATTTTTGCACCATTATTCAAAAATTAATGTCCTCAACTTGGTTAGCCTGTTTCTCACTAACAGATTTTATTTTTCCATAGCCTCTATTTTAAAGTTGGCCTTTTTCTCTGGTCTTCCACTCATTGACTGCCCTGTTCTCATTACTACTGTCTCAGAACAGGTGCATCAACACTGCATCTGGCCACTACCTCTGTATTCCTGCTTTGCTCTGGCTAGGCAGACTAGTCCAGGAGTGGTCATGACTTCTATTCTGGGTGGTTGACTGCATTCTAGGGCCCGTAGTGGGACACCTAGACTACTTCATAATGAATGACACATAAATCTCGCTGATGAGCAGTAGGACTCCCGCTGAGTAAGGATTCTGTGGGTATACAGGCAGTGAGTGCTTAGTGGTATGTTTTAGACCACTCTACTATAGTACAAGGAGAGAAAAATACTTTTTAAAAAGAGCTATAGAAGTTCTTAAAGATCCTATAGTCCAGTTTCTCATATTAGAATTAATAATAAAATAATAATAATAACAACAGAGCATCTTTATTTAGTTCTTATGTTCCAGGCGTAAGTTCTCTATATCAGTTATCTCATGTAGTCATCACCTCAGCAGTATGACGAGGGACCGTTATTAATTGAATCTCACATTTGAGGACATTGAGCATTAGATCAGGTCATGATCTTACCCTGTGTCATGTAGCCAGCAAGTTCGTGTATCATGATGCAGACCTGGACAGACTGTCTCCAGACTCTGCCAGGAAACTGACTCCCGACTATGACAGACCAGGAAAACTAGAACTGCCAGGCAATGGTTTGCCCAAAGATCACACATCTAGCCGGTAGCAGAGCTGATCCAAGTCCCCAGGCCCATGGGCTCCAAATCCCACACATGGCTATCCATCAAGCCTCTCCCAGTGAAATTCTAGATTTTGTTTTGTTAATAGGTTGTTCTCAGTTTTCATAAAGAAAACCAAAGGCAAAACATTATTGTAGTAGGTGGTACTGATGAAAGCAGCAGAAAGCTAATATAGTGAGCCCTGAATCCTAAAATAGTTGGATTCTGCCAGATCAGGTACCCTGATGGTAGGAACAGAATGCCAAATAAGGGGATCCTGGCAGTAATATACCTGATAATGCCTACCATTTACTGTTCTCACACACGGAGCCACATTTTGCACAAGTCACCAACCCAGAGAGGCAGTTATTATCCCCAGTAAGTGTAGTGGAGTCAAGACTAATTAGAATCTCTATCTGTGTGGCTACAAAGCCCATTTGCGTTCCACAGTCTGTCCTTACATGGTGGAAAATCATATGAGACACAATGTAGAAATGAAAAACTCTGTATGGACTAGTCCATTTGATACATTGAGAACATGAAATTCCATTTATGGACATAAGGCTTCGTTGAAGCTTGGCTTATGAGAAGTTGTTCAGAACTAATAGCTCATAAATACCTTTTCAGGGGAAGAAGTTAAAAAAATTTGGATTCTCCAGCAAAATCCCCCTAGACGACAAGAATCAGTTTGGAATTCCATTCAGCTGCTAATAAGAGTGACGCAAATAACAATGGCTTCAAAAGGATAGATGTTTATTTGTATTTCATATAAAAAAGAAGCCCAGAGACACATATGCTCTTGATGACTTTGTGATATCATCAGTATCCCAGGGTCCTTCCATCTCTTTGCTCTGACCTCTTTATTGCTGACATCCATACACCAAGTTGCCTCATAGATGCAGCTTAAGCCACCTCATCCCCATTCCAGGTGGGAAAAGCAAGAGAGTGCTTACCAGCTCAACACCTGCCGTTCAGAGTTTCCCCAAAGCTCCATCTAAGGCTTTCACTGCACATTGGCCATCTCTCTCTGTAAAGAAAGCTGAAACTATAGAGAGGTGTAATTTTTTAGCTGGAAAAAGTGCTACCCCAAATTATATAGGGGCTTTATAAACGAAGAAGAATAGCCCAAGAATAGATATTGGTTAGGCAACTAATTGTTTCTGCCACAAGGCATGTAGAGATCCAAAAAAGTGTCCAAAAAGTAAAAGTAACTGAAAATTGATAATTCTGGTATAATTACTACATAATATGCTTTAAGATAAATGATAAAATATATACTAGTCAAGTGTCGCTTAACGACGGGGATATGTTGTGAGAAATGTGTTGTTAGACAATTTTGTCGTTGTGCAAATGTCGCAGAGTGTACTAACACAAACCTAGATGGTTTAGCCTACTACACACTTAGGCTATATGGTACTAATGATATGTGGTCTGTTGTTGACTGAAACGTCATTAAATGACACATGACTGTATACAGATTATATTAATTCTGGTATAATCTATGTATAATATACATAAAGATTGGAGAGTTTTAAGGATATATTCGCTTATTAACTAACATGTCAATTTTCCTTCCACATATCTGTTACTAAATAAGAATGCTGCAGCCTGAAATTGCTTAAAATAGAGGAAACAAATAACTCATAGGGAAATCAATAAAGAGGAGATTTTGAAATTCTTCTGTCCACAATCAATATTTATTGAAAGCCTCTCAGTTTCCAGGCATTAGGCTGGGCACTGGAGGAGCCACTGGGAAAAAGACAAACGCAGACCTTACCCTTAAACACTGCCCCTCCTAATCACTTGATTCAAAGACCTTATCCTAACATCTTGAAACAACCCACTGGATGTAGCCAGTGTTTTTGACTGAAAATTTAAGTTGCAAAACTAGGGAATTGGATACTTTATTCATTTAGTCAACAAGGCATGCAACATATATTCAGAGAGGAGTCTGGGTTTATAGGCATTTACTCAAATACACTGTCTTCCCTTTCCACTTACATTTTCAAAAGCTGACAACTGGTTACACAGGCCACTGGGTCCCTCCAGCATGGTGTGGAGCTCCTGACATTGGTTCACGGTACAGAAATCAGAGATAACGAAGAGCAGTGAGGGCGAAACCTGGAAACTTAACCTTGAGAGTGATTGCAACAAAGGGCCAAACAAGGAAATCCATGCCCACGTTTTTGAAATACACCAACATTTTAAGCACATGATGAAAATTCTGGAGTAGAAGAGTGAAACACTTCAAATCATATACAATTAATCATAAGAAATCCTCATATTCAGTAAGTAAAGAAGGAGAAAAGGGGCTCAGAAAATGTCCTCCATACATAGTGACAGCATTCTTTTAAACATTTCATTCAGCCTCTTAAGGATTCATTAAAGATAGTCCATGAGCACTTTTCTTTTATTCAAGTCAATGTGTTTCATGTACCAACATTTCACATGCCTACTTGCATGCCAGTATTTTGCCATTCTCAGAAAAGCAAAACTCAAATGATGTCACATCCTACTTTTACCTTTTCTCAAAAATAAGTTTATTAGTTTTTTTAATTATTTGAATTTTAAGAGTAATACATACTCCTTACATTGGAAAATATAGAGTTAAACAGGGCAGAAAAAAAAGTTTTATGTTGTTTAATCACCCAAACACAACTACTTTTAACATTTGATGTAAATTTTCCAATATTTTTCCGTGTGAAGGTTGTAATGTTCTTTTTCTACATAGTTAGCATCTTGTGTATTCAATGTATTCAATGTGTTCAATTCTATTTTTTTTATATGACAAGTTAGCTCTCAATTTCAAATCAACAAGCACTGTATGTTTTGACTTTATTAAATTTTATCAATTTATTTCTTTTAGTAACTGATGTATGCCAAACATCATGCTAGATCCTGGATTTGAATAGCCAAATAAGTCACAAGCCTTGCCATCGGGCATTGTACAGAAATTCACTTATTCGGTGGATATCTAGTTGGGTGCCCACTGTGTTCCCATACAGTGCTGGGCACCATGAATCTTGTGGTCAAGACAGTCTATTAGGGGGAACTAACAACTGATCTGGTGATGTCTCTATAGAGCCGTGTGATATACATTAGGATAGAGCTGTATACAGGGTGCTATGGAAGCAGAAAAAAGGGGGCGCTATTCAATTAGGCCCAGAGAATTAAAAGTGAAATGATTCAGGGACAAGGTGTTGTTTGGGCTGATTTTTAAGGGAATTAGGTGAAAAGGTAGGAAAGGATATTCTAGACAGAGGGAAGAAAGGGACTAAAAATCATGCATAATTAGAATGGTCAGAGCCTTCTGCATCCTCCAGTCTAATGCCTTCTCCTCCCAGATGTGGGAAATGAGGTGCAGAAAGGTTAATGTGCTGAAATACACATCACCCACAAAAACCAAAATGGGAACTAGAACTATGCCATGTCTCTTAACTCTATCACAGTGGGTGCTGTTGCCAGAGATAAAGACTAAATTAAGCCTTCCCACTCCATTTTGTACTTAACACCAAATGAGAAGGATGATCAACAACGCTTCACAATAATAGAAATATTTTGAGACCCTTTGCCTCACTGTGTTAATTATACTGAGAACTGAACTAAGAGTCTATTACTTTGAACTGAAAACTGAGTCTATTACGTTAGCAAATAAAGGAGATTTTTTTCAAAACAGTATTTTTCTTAAATTCACCTATCAAAATATGTCAGTGATATCGAGATAATGCCTGGTATAGTCCAATATCAAATACAGCAAAACTTCAATTAGCCAGAACCCCGCAGTCCCCCATTATAATTTAATCTTGCTTTTCCTTTCAGAGAGGAAATTATAAGACAGAGGTGCATTATCTGACAACAAGCTGATAACATGTTAGACACTATGTTCTCAGCCCCCACCATGGGCTCCCCACTGTGTTAAGAACTCTTTGTTACTTTTAGTGAGAAGGGTGCCTGTTAGGAGCTTATAGTTGAGGTGAATCAACAGAGATTTATTTCAGCAAGTCACTTCCAGGGTCAGCACACAATGAGCCAAGACTTGTATTGTTCGGCAGAAACACCGAAAACTAATATTTACAGCAATGGCCCTCAGGCGTGGAGGATACCTTCAAAGGCATATATGGCCATGTTTTGCTGATCTCGAGGGAAAAGGACTAATTTAGCTACAAATAGGCAAATAACCAGAACCTTCTACCTTAAGAATTCTGATGTGTCCATTTTCTAGCATGTATAAATTATATTTTCACATTGGTTATATTATCCAGGGCTTAAAGTAATACCTCTTTGCATTTTAAATCCTCCATAACTAAAGGCACTTTCAGATTTGTGGGATAATCTTTAGTAGATTAAAATAACTTGCAGTCATTCGTGAAAAGATTTATCATCAATTTCAGTGGCGAATCTGATTCCTTAATGAGTATTTTCTTTTTGTCAACGAAGTCATTCGTTGATGGTGATTTGAGAGGTTTCTCTTACACATAGATGAGTCACATATTGTCCTAGTAAACTTTTTTTTTTCTTAAAGATTTTATTTTTTTCCTTTTTCTCCCCAAAGCCCCCCGGTACATAGTTGTATATTCTTAGTTGTGGGTCCTTCTAGTTGTGGCATGTGGGATGCTGCCTCAGCATGGTTTGATGAGCTGTGCCATGTCCGTGCCCAGGATTCGAACTAATGAAACACTGGGCCGCCTGCAACAGAGTGCAGGAACTTAACCGCTCAGCCACAGGGCCAGCCCCAGTCCTAGTTAACTTTTAATAGATTGTGTATCCAATTCAGTCCAGGATTTATTTTCCTGGTTTTTCTGAAATTGAAGGTTTGGAGTTCTCATTTGCTTTCTATGATTTTAAAAACAAGACCCTACAACTGCAATGATGCAAAGAAACACCCATATAACTGACTTTTTTTTTTTTTTTTTTTTTTGGTGAGGAGGATTCTCCCTGAGGTGACATATGTGTTAATCTTCCTCTATTTTGTATGTGGGACTCCACCTCAGCATGGCTTGATGAGTGGTGTGTAGGTCTGTGCCCAGAATCTGATCCTGTGAACCCCAGGCTGCTGAAGTGGAGTGCACTTAACCAATATGTCACTGGGCTGACCCCAACAGTCATTTTTAAAAATCAACATCCCCCTTGTAATAAAATAGCCTTAGAAAAAGTCCAGAAATTTAGGATTTGCGTTGCTATGGAACTTAGAAGTTGTTAGTTGGTTTCAAGTATAGGCAAGTTTCTTTCAACCAAAATAAGTTAATTCAATTAGCATGTATCAGGTGTTTGCTATGTGCTGGGTGCTGGAGGATGAGAGGGTATAAAAGCTTTATAGGATACAGGCTTTGCCCCCAGGGTCTATAAATCCAGCATCTAGAAGATGAGTGCACAAAAGCCATGTAATGAGGTGGTATAAGTGCCCCAAGAGAAAGATGAAAAAGAGATAGGGGACCTAGAGAGACTTCATGATGGCAACAGAATTTTCTATGGACTTGAAGAGACAGTTTGATAAGGTCGTACAAAGGGAAGGTGGCAAATAGGAGGGCGTTTGAAAAGAAGGCCGCAATACCAAATGGTGTGGCAATTGGGATCACAGGTGCCTGAATGACTGAGGTACCCATAGGTCCCATCCCTCACCTGTAGGAAAGGTGTGCCTGGGCAATGCAGTGGTCTCTGCCGTTTCCTCATCACCCAGCGCCATGCCTTGTGCACACTAAAGGCTCAGTGAATGTTTGCTAGACGAATGAAAGGAAGAGAGGTTTGTAATCAAATCCATAGTCATTAGGGAGTTATTTCCTTAACAAGAGTGCGAGATCCCAGCGGAGAGCAGTCCGGTGGCCTATCCTGTATTTCATTCGTCTTCCCTAGCACAGAGCTATCGGCAAAGGCTACTCCTAGCTTATTTATGTACGCGAGATGCTGAATCTCGGCATATCCCACCAAGTTTATGTAATTAATGAAATTAAAACGTTGATATCTCTTGTGTTGAAATGTGAATAAGAAGAATGCCTTGTCATTAAGATGGCAGTGTAACCTAATGGCTAACAATAGATACTCTAAAGGTAGATTGCTTGGGTTCAGTCTTGGCCTTACCAGGTATGAGCTGTATGACTTGGTTTATTCATCTGTAAAATGGGGATAATGATAATATTTACTTTGGAGTTGTGAGAATTAAATGAACTGTTGGAAGTGCAGTGCTGAAAACAGTGCCTGGAACATAGTATTATTATTTTTTGTTTTGTTAAAGAGAAGATACTGATGTGAGAGAGCTAAGCTATGGCAGTTACTTAGAAGAAACAGGAGACAATATATCCAAGTGCAAACAATCCATATGTTTATTTCAGGAAACTACTGGATGGCTGATAAATACATTTAATTTAACCTATCAGTCTGATAATCCTTACCAAGTAGTTTATAAATAAGAGCCATAAAAGTTGGATATTTTTATCTGAACAAGAAAAGTATCATGCCAACTCTAAAATGTACATGCTTTTGAAAAAAGCAGTATATGCAATAAAAGAATCTTTGCTTTGCATTTCAAGTCACAGTAGGATACCATTTATACTTCATATTATAAGCTGCAAGTATATTACGACCCCTAAGGCCTTGTTTAGATTTGATAAGGGAATAATATGGGTGGGTTTATTCACTCTATAATTGTGTAAACTTCTTTAATATTTGAAAATACTTCAAATGAAATAGGAAAGTTATAGATTGATTGCTCTATGTGGAAAATGTTAATCTTGCGCGTGAGTTATGTGGAAGATCATTTTAAATTTCAGAATTTGTTCAGATTTCAGCATCTAGGGTTCATTATAAAAGAATGAGAAGACCCATTAACTTCTAAAATAAGTGATAATGCTAAAAAAAATAGAACTTCAGATGTTGAGTTTTTTAATTTTTTCCCATATTTTATGTGGTTATTTGAATATTATGAGACAGATTTTTAAAAATATATTAACCATAATGGTAGGAGGATTGATTGATTTTTTCTTAAACTTTTACAGAAATATTTTCAGAGGGCAGATTCCTAGGTATTTCTTCTCGCAATATAGTTATCTGACTGAAAATGTAAATAGAAAAGCAAATATGTGCTTTGTAATTACTGAGTAAAGGAAAATTTAATCTCAGCTAAAACATAACTTGGCATTACATGTGAACATTAACATTATTGCTTAAGATCAATAAAGATTTTGTGAAAGAAAACATGATTTACTGGTTGTATTAAGGAAAATATAGCGACATCAGGAGAAGGGCATTCTATGTGAGAGAAAATTGTGTTCATTATGAACCAAAAAAGCACACCTGCAAATATTTGTCTCTTTCTGTAAATTTCGTATTGAATCTCTGGGGAATTCAATAGTGTGGTAAATGTAATTTGTAGTTCTTTACAATTATGGTCTAAATAGATGAAGTCTAGAGGGAGTTTGCCTATTTGATTTTCAAATTTGCATCACTTAAAATCCAATCAGGCCAACTGTTCAGATTTTTATTAGATATGAAATACATGAATGGGTTCAAGCCCATGCTGTGTATTGAAAGAATGTGTCTGATTTTACGGCAGGCCTTAGCTCAGGGGCTCAGTCAGCTTGTGGTTCAGCCCATCCCTGTAAAGACTGCTTACTAACTGCTTGAATTGCTACCATATTATGCCCTTCGATTTTCAGTAACCAATGTTTTATAGGCCAGCAGATTGCCTTTGATTTTTGAGAATTTGCGGTAACATATTGAGCTTAACAGATTTATGCAGGAATGTAAAATAAAAATAGTGTAGCAGGCACTTGGGACTTTAGAACACAGAGGGGATTAGGTTTACAGATGGCTGGTACAGATAATGGCGTTGAGTAATTTAGCCATGTAAGGTAGTCTGTTGTTGACAGAATACATTAACATTTACCCAACTTATACAGGTGTTTGGGTTTCGCAGTACATGCAACTCAGAGCAAGCAGCGTCATTTGTAGTGTAAGTCTAAAGTTTGAAATCTCTAAAACATGCCTGGGTTTAAGGATTTATTTTAGGGAGATATTCTAAGAGCTTGCCAATATATACTATATAATTTATTCAGCCCTTCTGCCTTTAAAATCGTCATTCTTTGCTATTCCATAAAATCCAAACCATCAGAGAATTTTTAAGGGATTCTGATTTAATTAATGGGTTTATTCTAGAAAAGAGGCAGAGAACCATGGATGTAACTATAATTTCACAAACAATGCAAAGTCTCCTATCCATTCCCCAGCAATAATAGTTCTTAGCTGCAGGTTAGAATCATCTGTAGAGCTTATTAAAAAATACACATGTTGAGGGGCTGGCCTGGTGGCGTAATGGTTAACTTCATGCACTCCACTTTGGTGGCCTGGGGTTTGTGGGCTCAGATCCCAGGTACGGACCTAGCACTGCTCATCAAGCCATGCTGTGGCGGGATCCCACATAAAGTAGATTGGCACAGATCTTAGCTCAGGACCACTCTTCCTCACAAACAAACAAACGTTCAGACCCTGCTCTCAGAAGTGCTCACAGGATTCTAATGTACAGGCAGGGTTAATAACCTCTGTCCAATAATTGCTCTTACTCTCTCAGTTAAAATCAGAACACAAAAGGCTTCTAGGTTTCTCAGTCAAAGCTATCCTACCCACAACTATCAGACAGTCTTCCAAAAATAGTTTTTGAATTAAGTCTTTCACCTTCCCAGGAGCCTCAAGATCCTTAGCCTCTGAGGATATTGATAACTCTATCAACTCTAAACTCAGTTTCCTAAGGCCCTACAGCGTCTGGACCACCTTCCCTGGACAACTGCATTTGTGGTTCTGGGAACATCCCCAATTAGAGTTGTACTGTAGCTGTAGCCATTCTCATCTCTAGGCCTTTGCTCATAGCTCTGCGCTTTCCCTGGAATCCATGTTTTACTCTTGCTGCATGTCATCCTTCCAAATCCAGTTCTCTCTCAAGGTCTACGGACCAGATCCTTAGGAGCCCCCACCCCACCCTGCTATAAGTCAAGTGTTATTGTGTTTGTGATCACCACACTGCCCAGCTTAGCATTCCTATTGCTTATATCCTCACATTGTTAGCTGCTTGTGTCAGATATGTTGTATCTTATATTTCTTCCATGACCCACTATCCACTAGCCACACCCTCTATGAAGCCAAGCCAAGCCAAGCCAAGCCAAGCCAAACCAAACCAAACTAGCAAAGCAAAGCAAAACAAAAAAACACCACTGATAAACCTTGCATAGGGATGGGCAGATAGTAGCTGCTCAGTCAATATCTGTTGAATAATTACAGTCAAAAAAGCAGATAAAAATTAGTGGTGAGAGTTGCACAACTCTGTTAATATACCAAAAATACTTAGTTGAACACTTTAAAGAGGTACATTTTATGTTACGTAAATTATATCTCAATAAAGCTATTATAAAAAATGAGGTGAAAAGTTCTATGAAAGACATTTTTGTGTTGGCTTTATTTTTCCAGCAAGAAACAAGAGATAAAGCATTCATATAAGAGCAAAATTGAATCCCACTCTGGGCGTGTTCTGAGGACTGGTAGTTTGTGGTCCTTCTTATTATATAAAACTTGAGAACACAGCCAGCAAGCTATGGCCCAGTGTATGTTTTTGTAAATGAAATTTAGATGTTTTCTGTGGCTGCTTTCTCACTACTAGAACAGAGACTGATGTTCCATGAAGATTAAAGTATTTATTGTCTGGCCTGATACAGAAACAGTTTGCTGACCTCTGCTTTAGAATATTACGTTTGAAGCTGTGTTGACTTGTGTCATTTCTACTGCATACTCTGAAGAGCTAAAATTCTTAATAAAGTCTTTCTGATGATGGTAAGGTTTTTTTGTGTTGACCCAGGATGTAGCCCTGTGAAATTAAAGTCCTAAAAAATGAAGATGCCTCCTTTCTTCAGAGTTTCTGTTGATATAAGAAAGAGTATTTGGCTTTTAGGCATACTGAGCCCTTCTGCTGTCCTCACCTCCACGTGTCTGTCTTTCAAAGCCCTTCTCAAATCCCTCCCCCAACTCCATGAGTTTATCCTCATCCTTTCCTGAGAGGGAAGGCTCCAACTTTCTACCCCTCTTACACTTGATCTCTCTCCCTGAAAACACTTTCTTCACTGAACCTTTTGGAAATAATTTGCTAAATTTTCTCTCTAAAAACATTAACTGAACACTCTGCCCTTGCACAATTCCAGATGAGACAGACACAAAGATGAATATGACACGTTTGTGCCCTTGAGTTTACAGCCCTGTCCTCATGAAACAGCAGCCAGCTTTCTTTGACTCCTCCACTTTCCCTCTCATTCTCAAACTACCTGTACTCGATTTATACCACTTCACTCTAGGCACTGTTCTAGGTCAACCAGGGAAGTGCAGCTTACAGGGCAGAATCAATTACTGGGAAGGAATGTGGGTCCTGCGATCTGATACCTGCTTCTGGATTCTGGCTCCTCCACTGACTTACTGGATGAACTTGGCTTCAGATTCCTTATCTGTAAAATGGGAAAATAATAGAAACCAGTTCTTTGAGTTGCTGTGATGGATAGGTTGTTTGGCATGAATGAAACTATCAAAACACGTTACTCATTTTTACTTCAACTTTGGTTACTAATTCAATGCTTATTTATTAATTTTTGATTCAGGTAGTTAGGATGAGGTACAGTATCACAGGTTTTATATCCACATTCTTATTCTTCCAGAATCTTGTGAAGTAGTAGAGACGTACCAATTTATAATTGAACCAGAAAAGGGATATGACTTACCTTCAGTTCTATAATTAAAAAGGACTAAATTCAGCTCTCTCACCCCAGAATACTGATTCCAAATCCATTCTTTTCTTGACTCACTCCTGGCATCATTCTCTTTCATTCTTATATGTCACAGATGTAGCTGTCGTATAAAGGCATTACTATTTGTAAAACCATTGACCTCACCTGATTGTTACTCAGAATTTTCTGCTACACAAATTATCTAAACTCTTCAAAGAGCGTGATTAGACTCAGCAAACTTTACTTTCATTTGTTATTTTACTCAAGCTTCAAGAGGCAATATAAATGGAACAAAAAGAAAATTTTAGGATCAAGTACGCTATGCATACTTATCCCATAAATTCTAAGTGTGTCTAGGAGTAAAGGTCTGTGATGATCATGCACAGATGCAAAGAATGAACCAGATTTTCAACCATCTTCATTTGATTTGAACCTGTTGGGTTTTTTAATTCACTATCATTGTTATTCAGGGAACATACGTGATTTATGAGTGAATATTTTTGATATATTTAACCTGAAATCTATTGTTCAGAGTTGGTATATCAACTTCAGAGGAAATGTCCTTTTCTTTGAACAAAATGAAAATAAAAATGGTGTCTGGTTCTTTCCATGAATGCTGCCTCATACCTATATTAGTCATCATTTCTTGGACATCATTTCATTCCAAAGTAGAAGTCGCCCTTAATCTTAGAGTATCAGTTTAAAGCATTCATTTTCATATATAGATATTTGAGAGGTTTTACTATAGCAGATTTTGCAAGGTAGGTGGCCATATTAAATATTTATATCACCATATGTTTACATCTCATCATACTGGTAAACCCCACTGATCCCCAATTTTGCTACCTTCCCTCCATTGTGATTCAAGGTCTCTCTTCCCTTAATACAGTCTAACATGTTAGACTTTAGAAGCCAGATAAAATCAGAACAACCAAGAGGAGTTTCATGCTATGCTTTTGTAGTGTTCTAAGAAGGATCTGGAAAGAGAGGAAGATGACCTTTTATTTAGTCCAACGCTTCATTATACTCCTATCCTGATTCCACCCGTCAGAGGGTACAGAAGTTTCCAGTAATAGGAACAATTGAAATACAGCTGATTCTTGCCCTCACCTGCTCATTCTGGATTTCAACTCTCTGCAATAAGCCTGCAAACATTTCTGGACGTCCTAAGGGACATCTCATGGGCTCGCATACCAGGCTGCTCAATAGGAATCACCTGTCCTCTGCTAGGAGTCAGTGAGTCTGCTGGCCATCCATCAAGGTCTCCTGCCAGCCAGCCATAAGAGTGGAGGTCTGAGGAGGATGCCTATATGCCAGACTTCTGCTGGGAAATAAGAAAGGATGCCCTTCTCTTTAGATCATGTGTTGTTAGAGAGACCCCCTCACCAGATTGCCAAAATAGCAGGACATATGCAATTCCTGTTTACACTCAAACTGCTACATAGTTTCAGGCTAGTGACTGAATGTAAAGACTGGCATAATGGTTTCAACTGGTGAAGCAAAGAGGCCTCAGGATTTGTCAAAAGGGGTCAATGAGAGGCTAAGCAGGTGGCTCTCTATTCCCTCCACTCTACTCATCAGAGTTTTATCTGTTTTATGCACTGAGGCTCCAGAAAATTTTTGCTTAAAATGTTTCTGCCCTAATCAGTTAGTTTACATTTATATTTCATGACTTATATTTTAATCTCACACAAAATATTTTCCTTTTGGCAGAATACGTATGAATTTGTGCTATTGTAAAAGTGATCTTATGATACCTTAGGACTATATTTATACTTAAAGGCAGCACACCTATAATTATGTATTAAAAGTGATGGTGAAATGGACTTTGAGAAGGGGGAGCTACTTTCATGCAATTTTTAAGAGCTATACCTTTATGTAATATAAAAGTACTCCTTTATTTGAAGGTTTGGGCAAAAAAGACAGGAAAGCCTATTTTGTAATTATTGCCAACCTCTAGGGATTGTTTAATGAATGCAAAATTCCTTAATATTAAGTTTTAATAATGGTAAAGCATTCGTCCAAGCTTTTTTTCTGAAATATCAAAACTGTCTTGGAAGTTGCAAGTCATCTAGTTTCAATGCATACCTCAGAACACTGCCTGGCCACCCTAATGGGTGGAAGGGCAGACAAATAAAGATAGATATTATAAAGACAGAGTGAGTAATACATTGCCTTATCCAGAGAGTCTTCAGAGTCCTGAATAGTTTGTTTTTTTTTTTTAAGATTTTATTTTTTTCCTGTTTCTCCCCAAAGTCCCCCGGTACATAGTTGTATATTCTTCATTGTGGGTCCTTCTAGTTGTGGCATGTGGGACACCACCTCAGCATGGCTTGATGAGCAGTGCCATGTCCACGCCCAGGATCCAAACCAATGAAACACTGGGCTGCCTGCAGCAGAGTGTGCGAACTTAACCACTTGGCCACGGGGCCGGCCCCCTGAATAGTTTTCATTTACCATGAGTACGTGTGTTTTCTGCAGCATTTTGAAGCTATTTAAGGTAGTTAGGTTTGAAAGAAAATAGAAAATTCACGTAGATCTAGTGGAAGATGATGAGTTGGGAATCAGAGAATTCCTTATAGAAAAGTGGCAAAATCTTACCCAAACCCTCATCGCAAATATGAATCCCCTTTCAATATCTCCAGCTCCTCCTCCAAAACTTCCAGTGATAGGGAAGCCCCTGAAAGGCAGGGAAATGCTTGGAATTTGGTGATTCGAGGCCCAGATTTGAGTTCTGGCTCTGCAATATGCCTTCTACTGTGAGACCCTGAGGCATTATTTAGCCTCACTAAATCCCGCGATCTTCATTTGTAAAAGAAATGCAATAGTGCTGTGCTGATCGTTCTCCATCTTCCCTTGTACCTGTCCATTCTTTACAGTTATCTCTCCTACTCTGTGCCCTAGAAGGCTGACCCGTTCAGAAAGCATCTTCCATGTCCACTTGCTTACCAGCATCCCGTTGAGTTGGGCCAATGGGAGGCACCAGCAGAAGATGGAGGAGGGCACAGGAGAGAGAGGGCAGGGTACTTCTTTACTTCTCTGACTGCTCTGGGCTGCTTATTCTGGCTGCATCCCTCCGTGTCTACAGCTTCCTGGTCTCTTGTCAACAGCTTTGGCTCTTTCTGGGCCCCTGTATGGTTAGTTCTTCCCTTCCTTCTTCAGGCCCGGGAGTATTAAGGACTTCCCCTTCCTACTGTTGGGATCTCTGAGAATCTCAATGTCACTTGTTAGTTCCCTTAACTCTGCTCTTGCCTCTCTGTCAACCATCCCTTTATTAAAGTGTCTTGAACCACCTGCATTGGATTCCATGTTCTTCCTGTCTGAGCCAAGTAGCTGTCCTCCTTCTCTCTCAGATGTGTGAAGAAGTTCAAATGCAATAATGTATGAAAGCATTTTATAGATTCTAAGGAGTTATTCAAATGTTAGTTTTCAATTTTACTGCCCAAACTGCCCATTACTTTCTCATTTGGCTTTAATTGTTATTATCATTAGCTTAAGTTTAGCTTGTTCATAAATTGCTGTAACGATGATCCGTCCACTCATGTTAAGAAGTAAATATAATCCCTGACAGCTCTTCAAATCCGTGAAAATAGTGGCATTTGCACCTAGGCCTTCTTTTCTCTGAGTTAATCAGTCTGAATTGCCTCAAACATTATTCATATGACTTGGTTATAAATTTCCCTCCATTCTGGTCACTCTTTTGAACACATTCCAGTTCAAGATCATTCCTCTTTCACTGTGATGTTCAGAACTTAACTTGATACTACAGATATCATCTCACTTGGCAGTATTTCATCTTTTATGTTTGTTTTCCACTGACCTGTTCTCTTTGTCTTTTCCACCAACCTTTCTCTGCAGCTTTTTCCTTTTTTTGTTTTTTTTTTAACTTTGTGTGCTAGGCAGAATAATGACTACTTCCCCAAACTGTGACTATGTTACCTTCCATGTTCCAAGGACCTTCTATGTTGGTTAAGGACCTTGTGATGGGGAGATTGTCCAGATGGGCTCAAGTAATCACAGTCTTCCTTAAAAGTGGATGAGGGGGAGCAGAAGAGGAGATCAGAGTGATGTGATGTGAGAGCTCGACTCACTGTCACTGGCTTTGAAGATGGCAGAAGGGGGCCATGAGCCAAGGAATGTGGGAGGCCTCTAGAAGCTGGAAAAGACAAAGAAGTAGGTTCTCCCCTAGAGCATCCAGAAAGGAATGTTGGCCTGCTGACACCTTGACTTTAGTCCAATGAGACCCTTGTCAAATGTTTGATTACAGAACTGTAAGATAATACATTTTGGTTATTTTAAGCCACTAAATTTGTGATAATTTGTTATAGTGCAAGAGAGAATGAATACACTTTGTGTGGAACATTGATCTCACTTTTCCCTTTCTTTTCATAAGATTTGTCTCATCATTCCAGGATGTTGAGAATATCCTCAGTCATGTTTCCTTACCTAGTGTGTCAGCTTTCAGTGTAAGATTCATTCACTCATAAATTTGTTCATCATGGTAACCATGTTGCTAACATAGATTGGCCATGTCAGGACCCTGATAAAAGCCCAAATGTTTGACATTTGGTGCTTCTCTCCCAATTAACACTTATGTATAAATCAGCACCATTTGTGACCCTACTCAACTGTATCATTATCCAGCTACTGTTATTCATCAATCTTTTCCAACTAGACTATCAGGACAGATGTTAAATAACCTTTTTTATAACTTTTTTTAGAAAATCAGAAGCATACTTAGATTTACCCATTTTCCCATTTATCACTCCAGTAATTATATCAGAAATTGATAACAAAGTAGGCTAATGAGAAATTCGGAACACAATTGGGAAAATTTTAAAATCAAAATCCCAATCTCATCATTATGACCATGCTATAGCCTAATAATCCACATGAAAAGGAAAAAGACACATTGTCATAACTTAATTGTTCTTTTATACCTTCTATTTCAATGGCTAGAGTGGATTTCTCTTAAGCCATTTTTTATACCTTGCCTCTATGTGGAAATGCAGGACTCCTGAAAGGGACAATCCTTTGGGAGCTTGCAGTAAGAACTCTGTTTAATAGTGGCCATCAAGGAAACAATTAGCTGCCTTGTTAACAGTGTAATGAGGGTAACCTTTGACTTTGCTGTGCAATGCTTCCCTTTGGACATTGGGGATCTTGTGGTCTCTTCTAAGCCATCCACACAAACAGGAGCAGTGAGATTTGCTCTTTCTGCTGGATCATTATTTTCTCCTTGCAAAGAAAGCCTTGTATTTTCTTCTAGGCACTCGGTTGGAATGGGATCCATATCACTTTGTCTCAAATGCTGAATGGTACTTACTATGTTATATGGAGAGCTATAAAGTTCTGTTCATAATAAATAGGGGAACTGCTTTTCCAAACCTGTTTCTCATTTAATTTAATTTAATTCAGAATATTCAAATTGGGTACATGATGCTAATTCATGTTGAAAAGGTTCTGAGTTTAGATTACCAATCCTCAGAATGTGCCAGGCCAAAGAGGTTTATGATAAAAGATATATTCATCATTAAAAAGAGTAGAAGAATTTAATTTTAGAATTTAATTAAATATTTAGCATCTTCATAGCTACTTCTTGAAATCCACTAGAGAAAATCTACTCAAGTCATATTTCCAAGATCCTGACTGATGAAAAAGTCCTTTCCTTGAAGGTTGGGGGAAAGATTGTCATTCTGTTTGGCTGACTCAACTGTAAAGTTACAGAGAACATCTCATGCCATTGAGAAGTGGCCAATAGTAAGGAATTTGGTGTTTGAAATGTTTAATCCAGTTTACATGCATTTGCAAATTCAGGCAAACACATTATAGCTTATAAAAGCCCTCTCCTTTTTTTAAGTTGCTGCCTTCATTTGGTAACAATTGATTACCACGTGCTAACTAGAAGACACCTGCAAACCATATCCTTGTCCTGCAATTGATTCTACTTTAACTGTGCTTGTTCAGGTTGCAAAACCATTAGCTACTTCTTGATAGTTTTTATGATCGGACTTAGCACCTGGTATTGAGCAAGCACTGAAGAATACATCTTCCGTTAAAAGGTTGATTTATTAGTTTATATGTAAAAGAACACTGGAGGTTATAAAGGTAACAAAGACCTTAAACATTATATCGATTTTTTTTTCCCAGAGCTTTTTTCTTCTTGTTGTATTGCAGGGTAATAAAATTTCACTAGACCCATTGGATCCATAAAATCTGAAGTACAACCACCAACTGATAGAAATGAAATTGTTTGACTAGAGCGATAAGCAAGGACTCGGCTTTGAACTCTGAGCAGTATAAGTCTCTTCGTTGGCCCGTGAGGGTGAATTATAGCCCACTGTGCACTAAAGGACAAGCACGTATTTGCAGGAGCTCCCAATTCAGTAATCACTGGGTGATACAGTGACCTTTATGTGGCCACGGTGGCCTCCAAAGGAGGATTTTTAGAAATGGAAAATCAACACCATGCGTTTTTAAGAGAACTTGGATTTTTCCTTATATGAATTAAGTTGTGGATATAAGATATTTGATTACGGAGTAGACAGTTGCATAAGAAAATAAGTTCTGTTTGCAAATCTCAAGATATATTGTCTTTAAGACAATGAGCTTTAAAAAAAAAGAGGATGCAGAGCTGCAGGCTTATCATAGTACACTGTACTATCTTGTGCCAGATTGGAATTTTTTGGCCTTCTCCTCTGTGCTAGATACTGACCTGTACAAACCCTTGGCATGTGAACCATTGTTCATGCTACCTTTGTCTCTCTCTAGCCCCAGTCCTGCCCCTTGCAGCTCCCAGCGCTATGTCATTCAGTGTCTGAGGCATGGCTCCCCCTTAACAGTCAAGCGTAATAGAGGGACCTCCTGGAAAAGATCTCTGTGACGCACCCAGGCAAAGGGAGATTTCTGATTTCAATGGCAGAGGCTTGAGAACAACATGCAAACCAGGGAATAGTTGGAGAAGGTCTATGTGAAAGCCGCCCTGTTGCCATTCTTGTGGGTTGACATAGAAGGGATTAGAATGGGAGGTTGCCTGGCCAGTTAGCAGTTGTTTAAATTAATCTAGATAACTTCCCTGGAGTCTCAGCAGCTATAATTTAAAGGTACCCATAAGCAGTCTCATAGCTGAGGGGGCTAGAGTGGGAAGTAGGCTCACAATGACTCGCTCTTGATCTGTTTGTGTCAAAAAAAGAGCCATTCCCCAAGCCACTGAGGCCTTAGATCAAGGCCAGACCCCAGAAAAGCAGCTTTCTTCCAAAGGTACATCTTTCATCCTTTATTTTTTTGGAGTCTAGATTCAAATTGTCTACATTTTTTTATCTTTTTTTTTATCTGTTTGTCAAAAACCAAGGTGCACTGATTGGTCAATAACCAGAAATTCGGTTGTTTTTTTGTTTTTTTTTTGTTTTGTTTTAGGTGTTTCATGTCACTTATTAAATGCCTTATTAACCCCAAACACAATTTAAAACCAGCTGTGCTAGCAAGGAGGTGTGTCAGAAGTGGCTAAGTTCTGATTGGTGGGATGTTCTTGTGGTCTGATAAATGTGATTGCGTGTTGTGCTGGTGCACGTCGGTGCCAGTTGCAAAAGTTGGACTGCTCTTGCAGTGGATTAATGTTGTACAGATTTTATATTTTACATAGTGCCTGAAAGCCTATGTTCTAAATGAGTATCTGACCTGATTAATATCCAGCTTAATTTTGGAAATAAAATGGGCCATAGTCTCATATTTCTCCTAAAACATATATGAGTTTATTTACATTGTATGACTGCCATCCTTGTGTAAGTGAAGTGGGAACATGTCTACATTCAGCAGACCAGTGGTGCACATTTTCATGTTAGGTTAGGGTGGTGCTGATGGAGAGCCAAGTCAGGGAACCCAGTCCAGGTCAGCCCTTGCACGGTAGGGTCCCTAAACCTAGGAGGACAAATGTGATGCACTTGTGCTGCCCCATCCCATTTTGGGGCCTCTGCCAGACATCACTAATTGATTACCGCTTTCTTTATCAAACCGCAGAATGTACCTGAATTCCAGACAGCCACTATCAGTCACTCACTGCTGTCATACTATTAGGAATCCAACTGCTTTTTGTCACCCTTACCCCAGAAGGTCTCTTTCATGGCCATTGGGCAGAGCTGTCTTTGCTGCCAGGAGAAACAGTCATAGCTGTAATGTGGACCACAGGATACATACCACATCTGCTAGCCCAGCCACATTATCCCAGCAAAACAGTGGGCTAAATGATTACCTTGCCACAAAATGCCCATTTCCCTTGTGGTTGAGTCAGTGCTAAATACATCTGCCTTAGCCCATAGAAATGACCTAAATGCTATAACAAAGCACAGCCAAACCCCTGCCAGGAGGACCCTTGGAAATCTAATCAGCAAGCAGGTAGCACTTATCTTCCTGACTGATGTCTAGCCATGCTTCTATTTCTGTATCTGTCTAGAGCTATGCCTATCTAAACCTTTGTTATTACTGGTGATTCCAGGAGGGTGGGAATAGCCTTTGAATGGAGTAGAATTTAGCATCAAACCAGTGAAAAACACCCTAGGTGTTCCAGGGACCATGAGCTGTGAGGCTGCACACTCTGGCCTAGAATACCTGTAGGGCCTGTTGATTCATCTCAGAAATCCCACCTCCTGATTTTCCCTTATCTCCTGTTCTCTTCTCACCTAAATTAATCTCGATCTTATTGAAGGGGGAGAGGAAATTAACATGTTCTGACCCTCTGCTGTGTTCAGGATCTTCACAATTGTTTCATCTAATACATACAATGACCCTGAGATGGGCATTATTAGCTCACTGTTCAGAAGAGACAACTAAGGCTTATAGAGTTTATGGCACTTACCCATGATCTTCACATTGTTGCTTGAATTTATTAATGGCAGAGCCAACGTTCAAATTCAGATTTGAAAAAAAAACCAATAAAGTATATTACTTTTTCCTCTTTTAACAACTTATGAGAAAATAATTCTTCACAACGTTTTTCTTTGAAAATGTCATCAAAATCTTCCTTTGGCTCTAATAATCCAAATCTTCGTTCTGGTTTATGAAAGATGCAACTTATTTCATGGCTTTCTACTAAAGAATAAATTTTAGAGAGTTAAAGTAATTTTCTGGATGATGCAAATAGACTAACTATGAAAGTTTCTAGGGAAACATGTCAGTGATAACAAATGGCATTGCTATGCAGTCTGATTCGGTGCAAAATCATCCTGTTTACATGGGGCTATCCCTCGTCTCCCTCCCCCCACCAGCCTCATCTCTCCCCTTCATTTTACCTGACCAGTCTCAGAAAAGGTGAGAATTAGATGTGTGAAACCTACATGATGACCCAAGGAGCTCTTCTTCTGTCTCCATCTCTCTAATCCAAATTAAGCAACATGGTCTTAACTCATCCTACATGTGGGTGGGCTGCCAACATTTGACCTCAGCAAGACACACTAAGTGGCAGAGGATACTTGACTGTAAATAAAACTCCATTTAGGTATGACTTTTTAGAAATTGGCAGAATCACATCTCTGAGCTCAAATGGCATTTTGAAGCATTGCTAATTCCAAGAATTTTTTTCTCTGTTCAAGTTACTCTGAGTAGTCATTTTCATTTGCCTGTCTGTTCATGATTTTATGGCATGTAAGTGACAAGCACTCCCTGTAACACATCGTGGGAGGGCATGCACTAAAAGAGAGCTCAAGCTGAATGACATTGGATGTGAAATGCAACCTTTTTCTGCCAGGCTGTGTGATATTTAGCATGCCTTGACATATGCTAAACTACCAAATTTCGAAACAATTGGAAATCCCTTAGGAATGTTACATGGAATATGTGGGTCAGAATTCTCTCATGATTAGTTAAAAAGTCTAAAACATTTCCCACAATTTCAAATCAATATTTTATGTGAACTCTATCTGTGGATTTGACATATTGAACCTGACTTTATAGTCTTAAGTAGTGACTTTACACTATTGGGAAAGTCGTTTATGGTAGATGTTCCTAATACCTGCTGTCTATTGAAACCAACTTATACATTTTAATAATGAGATATTGGTATTTTGAAACATCTAAAAGTAAAAGAATTAGTGGTGATAGGTAATGGGATCATACACACACACACACGCACACTCATACACACACACATATACATATATGTATATATATATATATTTTTTTCCCCCAAGGAATTCCAGGCACATGGCTATTTGTTGTCTTTCATATCCAACAGATACATTAGTAATCCATTAATTTTTCTATAGTGAATTATTTTCAAATCACTTACTGAGGTTTGGGGCCATGTTCAAAGGGCATGTATTTTACTTTCTCTTTTAGATGAATATTTATTTATTTTGCTAGCATTTGATGGTTATGTTCTTCTTACTTATATACATAGTTTAATTGAAATCTTTGTACATACATCATTAACTCTTAACAACCCCCAGGAAAACAGCATACCTGTGTTCAGGGAAGCAAGGAAAGAAAGTGGGAAGGAAAGGGAGAAAGATATCAAAATTATTTTAGTCCTTGCAGCTGTGTGAAAATTGCTCTTTTCAAAACTTCAGTGACCTCCATCTTGCCAAATCTGTATGTCATATCTTTTTGATTTTTAGCAGCATTCAAACCAAGTGACTACTATGCCTTTATTTAATCAATCTTTCCTTCCTTCCTCCTCTCCTTCCTCCTGAGACACTATACCCTCCTATATTTTTTGCTAACATTCCTGGCATTTCTTCCAAAATCACTTTCCTGGAGCTTCTTCTGCTTCTGACTTCTAAAGTTTGGAGCCCGGGCTCTTCTCTCTCTATATTCATTCCTTAGCAGTTCTCTTCTATTTGTTCCTAAAGCTTTAAATGCCTCCTGTCCACTGATGACTCTCAAGTTCATAACTCTAGCAGTGACTTCTCTGAGCTGGAGCATTTGTGTTTGTGTTTGTGTGTGTGTGTGTGTGTGTGTGTGTGTGTGTGTTATATAATAAGCAGCTCAAACTTTATATATTAAACCTGGATCATTGGTTTCTATACTCAAGGCTGCTTCCTCTCAAACTGTTCTGCCCCTATCATCCCCATCTCAGTGCATGTACCACCAATTTCCCAGTTGCGTAAGCACCAAACCTACAAGTTATGCTTGTCTCCCACCTTACATCCAGTCCATATCTAGGTCCTATATACGCTTCCTTGAAAATATTCCAATCTGATCATGTTCACCAGTGCTACCAGTGTCAGCCCCTAAAGTACTATAAGAGCTTCTCACTCATCTCTCTGCTTCTACTCTTTCCTTATGGGGTCAGTTCTCCATAGCTCTTGCCTTATGTGTCCTAGTTCTCCAGGAGCTGGGACGACCTTTAACAAATACAAGTGAAAGCATACCATGTTTTTGGTCCTAACCCTCCAGAATAGAATCCCAGAATGAAATCCCATGATGAATCAATCAAGATGAGCTAGTTTATCCTAGAGTAACAAATGATCTCAGTGGTTTAAAGCAACAGAGTTACCTCAAAAGATAAACATAGAATTATAGTATGACCCAACAATTCCGCTCCTAGGTATATACCCCAAAGAACTGAAAACAGGCACTCAAACAAGCCACATATCTTAATGCCCTGAAGTGTTTCTCGCTTACTTCTAAGCAAAATCATTCTTTTCCTTTTCTTTCTAAAACAAATTCCTTATTAAACAGTAGAAGGTAAACTTGCTTTCTTTTTTAAAAAATCTTCTGAGATAAAAACTCTTTCTGAACAAAAAATACTCTTCTGATTTTACGTTTGTCAGTGTTTTATGTAATAAAAAGAGCTAACATTTTTTAGGTGCTATTTATGTGTCAGAGAAAGGGTTGAGCATAATCAAATTTATGCTCTTAATAGCCCTTGGAGACAGGTGTGTGATTATCCTTATTTTACTGCTGATGAAGTAGGCCCAGGGAGGTTAAGTAGTTTGTCCATGGTCACACCATCTATTAAGTGACAGAACCGGTTGGAGTTCAGACTCTTGACTCAGGGACCAAATCTAATGACTACATTATACTGGCTTCCCTTGTATACCGCCAACAAATGCAAAATCCATTTTCAGCCACTAAATTAACAAAAAAATCTGATGTGAACAAGAAGGGCACGCATTTATTAGGCAACTGGCCATGGCTGGAACTCAATATTTTGGGGGGCAAACAAGTGAATCCAACCCTCCCTCATGCCTATTTTGTGAGCCCCATGCTCTAAAAATTACTTTTGAAATTCAACGACAGCAAATTATATGCATTTTTTCTTGATTAAGCTAGTTCACTAAGCACTTTGCATAAGAAAGTGGCTAAAGAGAGGACTGTCCTTCCATCCACTCCAATTCAATAAAGCTGTCAAAAGGAAGGGGTCAAAAACAAATGACAGATTTCTTTCATCCTCCTTTTCAAATCCTAATTCCAGACAGAAATGATTCCAAATAAAGTGAGAGAGGACTGTCAGCATGTTACCTGGAGGTGAAAGCTGAAGGGGCCCTCCTAGAGGCGGGTGAAGGTCCTTTCGGTGGTTCTCGGGCTTAGGAGCCTTAGCACTGTGATCCAGGACTTGCTGAGCTCTCAGAAACCCACCTCTGAGTGCTGTCTCTCACCCTCTCTGCCTTCCTTTTGGTTGCATTTTCTTTAACTCTTTGCCAGCGATTATTGAAAGTACAGTATTCATCTCTGTGTATAATCGGCTAAAATGGGACAACTTTTCAAGTTTTATAATTCAGTGCAAGATATTGTCTGGCTTTATAGTTTCTAAGATTATACACCATGCCAAAAGTGTGGTTTTATTGACAAATGAGTGCATTTATCTGTCATGAGCAAGAATTAGCTTCAGAGTATGTGGAAATAACTTACTAAATGGTATATGATTTGAAAGAGGCTAAAGCACAATCTCACCACCTGTGAAAGTGCTGACGTTCTGTTACTTTATTTGGGGTTGTGAAAGGGTTGGGTTTCTATAGCAGATAGGTACCTATTCCTCGGAGGAGCAAGAGTTTAGGTCCTCCTGAACTAAGTTCTTTCTTGGAGCATCGTGAATGAAGAGCTTCTGAGAAGAACAGTTTATAGAAAGAGAGTTCAGATGGGAAAGGGGGCGGCAGGCAGTGGGAGGAGGGCAGCGATGGAAGGCAAGAGGAAGGCTCCCCCAAGGATCAACTTGCTTCACAAGCATGCCAACATTTGCTAGATCCTGGGGGCGTTTCCACTCCACTGATGGAAGGCTGCTTGAGACTTGTCTCTTTTCAAAAATGCCTTGAGGAAGAAATTCAGTCTATGCTTATTGTATTCAAATGCTTGCCATTCTTCTGGAACATAATTCCAAATATTCCTGGTCTTCTAGGGTCCCTTTTGGAGTCCCTTATTTAGTCAATAAGCTCTCAGCCTCTTAATCTCCTCTGCTATACACTGAATGGACCAGAGTGGCCGTTGCTGCCACCTACAGAGCTGCATGTTTTGCCCCTTATGGAGAAAAAGAAAATTGTGTCCAAGCTGATTCCAGGATTCACAGCATCTATGTTAAGTGTATTACCACCTTCCATTTGCAACTGACAGGATTACCCTAGGAATTCTATTTTGTCAGGTATTAGATACAATATTAATAGGTGGCAGGCCATACCAGAGGACTGAGGGCTCCACTAAATTACTGTGAGGGAAGCAATTTGACATCCTTTCATCTTTTGATGAGAGCTAACTGTGAAATCTAGGTGTAAACATCTAAAAGAATGGAAAGTCACACATGGAGGGGGAGACCTGGGGGGCTGGCAGGAATCACTACTCAGAGAGGGCAAAGACTGAGGTGGTATTGCAATTTAACGAGATTATTTCTTTCCAAGATTAATGCATCTGTGGAACTACTTGGCCTTATTCCTGGATCCTATCAATTTACCAAGGACATTTACACAAATGGCTTTTGTAGTCTTACTGATATTGGGGCTGGTGACACTGGCCCAAGAATTCAATTTCTTCTATTTGCGAAGATGCACAGTACTGGGGAGCTTAGGCAGCCCCACTGTGGGTTCCTTAACCCATTATTATCTGTTGCTTTAAGACTGACTAATAAGGATGACACACATGACTTCTACTCCTCTATGCCTTTGTTCAGTGTTTTTTATAAACTCAAAAGCAAATGCAAGGACATGATCAGATATCTCCTCCTCTGACCTTCCACTCAAAAATATACTTTCTTTAGCCTCATCTTTTCTCCCTTTCTCAAGACATACATGTAAAATAGTATCATCATTAACATCATCATATTTCTCTATATTGTCTGTTAATTTTTTTACAGATATATCTTATTTCCTAGATTAAATGGCATTTTTCTCAAGAGTGAATCTTTATCACCTCTGCAATACCTAGAAAAACAACGTTAATAGTACCTAGTTAATTGCATGCTTATGCTAAGGTAGGTGCTGTGTTAAGTACTTCATTTATTCCTTTTAACCCCTCTTGAATTTGATATTACTGTTTTCTCTCCTTTTTAGATGTGAGAAAAGGGGCTTTAGTATAGACTGCCTTAAATCACACCAAAGGAAACTCAAAGGAGTTTGAAGTTAGGTTTGTCTTCCTGAAGAACCACACTGTACTTCTCCCTTAGTAGATATGTGCTCTGGAACAAACTTCCTCAAGATTTGTGGCTTAAAACAACCACCCTTTTATTTCTTTGCCCACAGTTCTGCAGGGTGGATACGGCTTGGCGGGGACAGATCATCTGTTTGTTAGCTGGGGCGGCTCTACTGGGTACAGAGGTCCTGTCCAAGATAGCCTTGCCTCCATGGCTGGCAAGGTGGTTGTGGCTGCTGGCTTAGTTCTCAGCTGGGGCTGTTGGTTGGGGGCCTCAGTGCTCCTCCACATGGCCTCTCTTTAGGGTGAGGTTGGGCTTCTCACAGAATAAAGGCAGGAGATGCTAGGACTTCTTAAGGCGTAGGCTCCAAACTGGCTCAGAAAGACTTCCAAAGCATTCTTTGATTAAAACAGGTTACAAGGCTGGCCAGATGCAAGGGAGGAGACCACACAGAGCATGAATATAGTAGTCCCCCCTTACCTGCAGTTTCACTTTCTGCATTTTCAGTTATCCATGGTCCACCATAGTCTGAAAATACTAAATGGAAAATTCTAGAAATAAACAGTTCATAAGTTTTAACTTGCCCACTCTTCTGAGTAGAGTGATGAAATCTTGCTTCGTCCCGCTTGGTCCTGCCCAGGACCTGCATCATTCCTTTGTCCAGTGTATCTGCAGAGTATACAATACCCGCCCATTAGTCACGTAAGCCCTCTTGGTTATCAGATCGACTGTCATGGTATCATGGTGCTTGTGTTTAAGTAACTCTTATTTTGCTTAATATTGGCCCCAAAGCGTAAGAGTAGTGATGCTCGAAATTCAGATATGCCAAAGAGAAGCCATAAAGTACTTCCTTTAAGTGAAAAGGTGAAAGTTCTCAACTTAATGAGGAAAGATAAAAATCATATGCTGAGGTTGCTAAAATCTACAGTAAGAATGAATCTTCTATCCAAGGAATTGTGGTGGAGAAAAAACAATTCATGCTAGTTTTGCTGTCACACCTCAGATTTAAATGTATGGGAAAGCACATGGTCTATATAGGGTTCAGTACTATCCACAGCTTCAGGCATCCACTGGGGGTCTTGGAACATATCCCCACGGATAAAGGGGACTACTGTAATGTCAAGCATGGTTCCCAGTAATGGTTCAAAGTTAACAGTCTACCACACGAAGATACCAAAACAGTTTTTCATTATATTTCGATATCATCAAAGAATCCATGAAGTATAAATTTTATTACTGTATCCAGGACTATAATGCAGACAGAGAAGATAACAGCTTCTGCTTCTGCTCAGTAGCACCTGGTACCCCAGAAGTTCACACAGAAACCAAAATAAAGACAAAGCCAATCCAATTGACAAGGCAGAGTGGTGCTATAAACATGCCACACACAAGGTGACTTGGCATGCTCATTCTGTGAGTGTTTTTAATAGCAACAATGACCAGAGTATGCTCCATCCTAATTGCTGGGACGCATGCCCCTTTATTTTAGACACTTTAATTTGCATGCCTTTCACAGGATAGGGAAACAGTACTCAAATACGTACTCATCCTTACCTCTAGGTGTAAGTGAAGAAATAAAAATTGGATATGCTGGTGTCAGGTTACACGTGGAATAAGGGCTGGGGGTGTCTGGATTAATGTGGTAATTTATTCCAAGAGCAGCAATAAAGAGTCATGTAACTTTTGATTACATCCTGGGCGTCCATTTAGGGAAGTGGATCTTCAGGTTTTGTTTCCAAAATAGATTGCGTATTTTCAGTGCTCATTGAAAGAAACAAGGGAGAGGGGGTGAGAGGGTGCTCTGGCAGCCCTCATTATTTATAGTTGGCGATATTGTTAGTGTTCACCCCACGGAGCACTGAATCGCATCTAAGCCCGTAATTTCCATATCTTTGGAAAGCTTTTAGCTCCTCGCTGCCTGTTGGCATGGTAACGTGACAAGAGTTATGATGTCAAAACCACATGAACTCAAGATTGATCTAAAATTATTTGGGAAACTTTCCCATTTCAAATTTCCATTGAGAGAGAGAGAAAGAAAGGCCACGTGGCAGCTTCATTCAAAGAGAAAAAAAAATCTTTTTTTTCTCAATTGCCCTGAAATAAATTCTCTATTTTCCTTTCCATGTAATGCTAAAAAGATTACTGTCCTTCTGATGTTTTTGTCATTTTCTTTCAAATTCAGATATTTTAATCTCCTTTTCTCTTTTTATTTTTTTTTCCTGTTCTGATTGAAATCAGTGGTTGATGCTAGCCTTCTTTTTAGGCTACACTTGAAAGCAGGGCAGGCTGCAGGCTGATGGATGTCCTCTGCAATTGGCAGGTGTCTCCTGAAGTGAGGGTGGCCTTGAAGAAACGTTGAGAGTTGGCAGAGATGTCAGGAGATACCAAGAGCTACTATCTTTCGAGTATTTGCTGGCCACAGGTGTTATTTGCTCCATGTAGAGGAATAAACTGAAGGGTCACACTGATGAAGTACGTTGCTTGAGACCAGACTGTGAGAAAGTGGCTGAACAGAGATTCATTGAAAGAAATACCTGAGCTTATTAACAAGAGGAGTATGATGTCCTCAGGTGTAAATAAGTGAAAAATGTATGTATAAAACTGTGTTGCCTTGGGAAATTGATTTAACCTGGTTTCTTTATCATAGCCTCAGTTTACCAACTTGTAAAATGAGGATAATCTTAGGAACCTCCTGAGTTTCTAGTTTATGTTGAAGATAAAATATGAGAACTCAAGCTAAAGATAGAGCCCGGTCTTTGCATGAAGAAGATAAAGAAATGCTGATTACCCTGTAGAAGTGAATAGATTTGTATGGGATTCTCAAAGATTAGAGGGAAGGAGCAATACATTCCTGTTTCAAGCATCCCTTTCTCTCTTCCTTAGGATGCAGAATTTCACCATAATGCTGCACTTTGGCATATCTACTTCTGCTACCAAGATAATTTCTTGTCTCTAACCAAATCTTAAACTGACTTTACTGAAATTAAATAAAATTCTCCATCTTCAACCTTCAACATTATTCCTCAGCAGGATTCATAGTCAAAGGAGAGTTTGAAGTTGGAGGAAGTTATTATATTTTTCTGTTTAATGTTAGGTTCACATTCACGTATATTTTTGCACAAATTTTAATTGAGCGCCTACTATGTGTTAGGCAATTTTTTAGGCAAAAGCTGAAAAAAATAGACAAAAGCCCCTGGCATTGAGGAGCTTCTATTTTTAGTGTGGGAGATGGATAATTAAAAAGTATAAATAAGTAAAACATATACAATGTTATTTAGTAAAAATGCTAAGGAGAAGAAACTAATCTGGGAAGGAGTCAACTGAGCACAGGAGGCGTCAGGACCGAGGTTGAGATTTTAGATCAGGTAGCTCCAAAAGGTGTAACTGAGGCGACTTGTCATTCAGGTATCTGGAGGAAGGAGCATCAGGCCAAGCAGAGGGAACAGCAGGTGCAAAGGCCCTGAGGCTCAGTGTGTTCAGGAACAACAAGGAGACCGATGAGCTTGGAGTAGAGTGAGTCAGAAGGAGGGTTGTAAGAGATGTCTTATTTTCTGTCCTTATAACACCTTCAGGTGGTAGAGAGCACACACATTAATCATCTGAAACAAATAAATAAGAAGTGACTTGCCTAAGGTAACAAAATGAGTTTGAGTTAGACCCAGACTTGGGACTCCAACCCCAGCATCATTCCACTGGAGCCTGATCTTCAGCTGTTCTTCACAATTGGAATCATTTTGAGTCACAATATCACTGTTCACTCTTCAGATATATGAGAGGAAAACATTCTAAGCCTTTCTCAACTGTGAGCATGTTTCTGTAATAATTCCGTATAGATATAATGAATGCCTATCTCTGTATAACAAAGATTTTTCCTTGCTGCTCCTCACTAAGCTATGAGAAGAAATTCAGGACAATTGAGCAGGAGATAGATGGTGGCCAAGTAAGAATTAGACCACAGACATCTGTACGCTGGAATCGAATCACGATCAGATGTGCACAACCTGGTGTCCCAGAGCTCCCCATCCTCCTTCTTGAGATGTGAGTAGCTTCTCTCTCCCCACTCAGAGCCTTCGCTTTCTCTGGCTGGCCGCAGAAGTGCATCCTTCAGGCCTTTTCATCCGCACAAGTTCAAGAATTGCTTTGCCAGTGGATTAACACTTTTATTTATTATTTTGTTATGTGTTCCATACATTTTAGGTTAAGCACTTATTAACTGCTTTTGTATCAGGCATGGTTCCAACATTGTTACATTTTAACCTCACTATTACCCTGAGAAGTATATTATCCCTAGTTCATAAATAGTAAAGTTTTGAGAGGTTTAGTAAATTATTCCAAAAGACAAAGTATAGTACAAACTAGCCAGCTGTTTGCTTGGTGTGGAGAAGGTGTTTACTTGTAGGTGAAGTGTGGCCATTTCTTCTGCCCCCTGGGTATAGCAAGGGCAACACAGAGAAGATCAGCCACACTTGCCCTCTTGAAGGAAGAAGGGCAAAGCCTTATAGTTTGGTGGCACGTGAGGTACACTGTGGCTTCCTGCCTTGCACTGTGACCAAAATGTTTGCGCATGAGGTACACTGTGGCTTCCTGCCTTGCACTGTGACCAAAATGTTTCTTAAATATGAGACTTGTTCTCATGGTTCTACACTGACGCCTAGGCTGATCCACTGTAGAGTTCCAGTTCTTCTTTTTGCCCTGTGGTTTTGACTTTCTAATGCACGTAGTAGAACGTTTGGCACTTAAATGCTCTAAATACATTTAAAGTGATATTTCACAGAATTTTGTTACTAAAAGGCCATTAGTGAATAATTGGGGATAACTTTTCCCTAATTTATTTGAACCTATGATGGTGGTGAGTGACGTGCATGCATTCACACACGCACACTCCACTTTTCACTCTTTGATATCAGTGATGGAATTGTCTTCTAGACCCAGGGGCGATTTTGCACCCCAAGGGACATTTAGCAATGTTTGGAAGCATTTGGGGTTCCCAAAACTGGGGGGAGGGGTACTACTGGAGTCTAGTGGTTAGAGACTGGGGGTGCTGCTAAACACCCTACAATGTGTAGGACAGCCCCCCCATGGCAAGAATTGTTCAGCCCCAAATGTCAATAGTACCCACCTAGATTTGTCTATTTTTAATATTACCATATTTACGAGAAACTTTGATTTGGAATCATTCTATCCTCACAGAAAGTATTTTTGTTCTAATGTCAAAAATTCTTTTTTTAAACTATGTGTATTACCACTAGTGACAAGGCAAACATATCAACACTATTGGGGAAAAAATGTAGATTTTTCTCTGTTGGAAACCTAAAATTTGACCCTCTTAAAAAATGTTGAAATCAGTTGTGTTTTCCTAGATTCTTTTCTTTTCTTTTGTTTTTTCTTTTTGATTTTCTGCTCCTTTAGACACAGTAAGCTTTGCCCGTCTGCAATGTGAAAAATTATGTCATCAAAGAGAACTGGATCCTTCCCAGCCCCGATTCAGTTTATCTGCAGGTCTTTCCTGGGTACCTGTTGGGTGCTCAGCCTTGGGGAAGTGCAGTGGGGAGAAGTGGTTAATTCCTGGAGTCCCCGGGTGAAATAATAGTGCAGGGCATCAGCGGGTGATTCAGGCCCCACACTGAACAGCACACTGTCTTCTTTGATTCCTTGTGCCATGTGAACAGGTCTTCATCGAGGTTTGTGTCAGGTAGAGTTTATACCATTGAGACTTTTTTTTTTTTTCTTCTTGAAGAGAAGGATTGTTTTTGTCACAGGGAATTTATTTGTATTCATTTCCTGATGATGCTAAGGTGCCTAGACTATACATTTTGGCCATTTATTTGTCTTTCATGGATTTCTTGAGTCCAAGTTATGGGGGAGGAACCCTGCCACAATTATCAGGATATCCCTGACTTCTGGACATCTGTGACATTTCCCATTTCCTTTGTCAGGAATTTGTGCTCCGTCAGCGATTGGAGCCTAGTTCATCTGTCATCTCTGGCAGTCAGAAGTTTGCATTTGACCTGTGTTAGGTGGACTGAATCATTCTCTGGCAGTAGGTCCTAGACAGTGATGACTGTGATCAGGGGACACTACTCCGCATACCCCAACCAATAGTTCTGAATCTCAAGCCATCCAAAGCCTTAATAACTGGGTGCCTTTATCTTTCAGCCCAGCAGCAACAGGCAATTTGATACCAGTCTAGTAAAGCTTAAGTGGGATGTTAGGGGAGACAAGAGATAGTTTCAAATCTGGGCATTTGCTTCCAGGTCTTGCCTGCCCAGTGGATCACAAGTGCTGGAAGAACCGGCAGGTGCTGCTGAGCGGTTGGACAAATACCTCTAGATTTTTCCTACAGAAAAATGTTATTAATTTTGGTGTCACTCATTCTTCATCTTTTCTTGATGCCTCATAATCTTCTACTTACAATAAAAACTAGCATTTATTGAGCAGTGCTAGGCACCATTCTCAATAATGTGTCTGTTACCTCGTTTACTACTCCCCAAAGAGGAGTACTCTATCATTTTGCTTATTTGACACCATGGAGAAACTGAGGCTTAAAGAGGTTAACTAATTTTCTCAAGGTCAAGAATTTTGTAAATGGCAGAGCTCATCAGTTTGAACCCAGGGAGTCTATCTCTAGATTCTTCTCATTTATTGATTATTGATTATTGTATGTTGCATCCCTGCGGGTTCTATCTTAGATGAAAACAGTGTCCATAGGAAAACTCTGATAAGGTGGATATGTGGGATGTGGGATGTTAAACTGTCATCATGGTGTCCTGATACAGGAATGAACACTTTCCAGTTGCTTGCTTGCTTTATAGCAACTTATGTATTGGATTAAATTAGTTATAGTCAAACTTAAAATGTTTAGCTGCCTTATTTCCTAGCAAAACAGAATGTCAGAAATGGAAGGGGCCTTTGAAAACATTTAATTTTATTTATTAATTTAATTACAACTACCTAATTACAGGAGGCTTTTGAAGTGGTTCAATGAAACTAAAGCATGACAAGACAAAAAGGAAGTAAGAAAATCCAGGAAAGGGAAAATAAGTATTTGAAAAACTAATTTAAAACCAGAGGTATCTTGCTTTAAGGCCTTGCACACTTACAAGTTCCAGACCACATATTTAAATATCAGTTACTATCAACTGATGCAAAGAAGGGAACTGGGATAGATGCTGGTCAACAACATAAAAGCAAACCCCTCTGCTCAGTAGGAACTTAAGTAGGAAATTGAAGAAGTCGTGTACCTTAACCTGCCTTCATATCCTCAATTGCAGCTACAGATGTTGTATTGATGACGTCTGAGTTCTTCTCCATCTCTAACCATCCAGGATTTATGCCTCATTCAAACTTAGTGCACATTTTCTAATTTTAGAGGGGAAAATATCTGTGTTTTCTTAGACCTGCATTTCTTTTTTTTTTTTTTTCTAATTTCCTGACCTTTTAAAGCTAGTAAGCCCACTTGTTGCTCTATGATTGAGAAAATTATATATTTACGGCCATTTGACCCGATAAAGAATTCATATTACAAAAAATGTACAATGAAGTGTCTTCCATGGAGTAAGATAAAATCCTAGGATTCATTTATTATTACAAACTGAAGATCTATCAAAAGTCAGGATAAAGCATCTCAATATGACAGGGTAATAAATAAGACATTTTTATTCAGTTTACTCAAACTTATTTTATCCACAACTTTTAGAAATCTGGGTAACACATAAAGGTAGGTCCCTGTGTCTGAGAAAATTGATAACAGCTGTAAATGTGCAAAAGCAGTTAGAAAGGATAAGAGAGGTTGTGCTGCAATAACAACCAACCAAAATCTTGATGGATTAATAAGATGTTTATTTCTCCCTCACAGAACGTTTTCTGTACATCCTGAGACTCTCTGGGTAACTTTTTACCAGGCTGATTCAATATGGTGACTCTGTCATCTCAAAACTAGGCCTCCACACCCACCCTGCAGGAGAGAGGGCCTGGAGAATCACACAGGGCGTTTGCATTTCCTTGATCCTGAAATGACATCATCATTTTTACTCATATTTAATAGACCAGAACTGGTCAATGGCCTCATCTAATTTTTTTTTTGAATGCCCAGAAAAGAAAGGAGAATATGGCACTGGTTAGAATCAGCAATGCCTACCTCACTGATATAAATATTTTTTAGCCCCAAAGCCCTGCAGTAGCACAAATTAGACTTCTAGTGACTCATTTTCTCTGAAATTATAGGAGTTATTACTGAGATTTCTGATTATTTTTATCAATTTTATAATTAAACTTTAAAAACTCATTTGTACTGTCATTTACATTTATATTTATAAACCACATTATGATTATGTAAGCATCCTTAAAAGTTATTTTTAAGTTTTTTTTAGGTAAAATAAAGTTTTAAGAGCAAAGAAGAGTAGTTTGAAGTTGTTTTATGTGCATTATATGTATGTTTTGCTAATTTCTATAGATTTAAATTTTTCACACTGCCTGTTTTAGAAAAAAATAAGCAATTAGAAATTAATTTAGAAATAAAGGCTGTATAATCTTCATTTTGTAGTGGTGCTTTGGTAAATAAGTGATTACCTTAGAGCTTTAAATTGCAATATAACTCATTTTCCATTTTGCTTATTTTTTACAAATCAACAAAGAGTCAATCTTTTTCCCTTTCTAGCCATCAAATACTCGGTGCCGTCTTCTTACTGTATTCTGAATGGGCTCACTTGTTTTCACTAGTCTTTGCTCGGTATCAGAATTTGTAGTTGATGTGGCTCATTTATCAGCCAACTATGGAGAGATTCTGAAAGATGTTTTGTCATTTTCCACTGTCAAAATGATGCATTCGCTTATGTCTTGCTTGCTTTGAAAGAGCTTGAGTTGCACTTATTTTGCAGGATAAAGCATGAGAATAAATGATAGAAAACTAAGTAAACAGAGAAAAAAAAACAGCAGAGCTCAGAAAACCAAAATCCAGGGGGCTTCATTTTCAAGTACACGTTTTAGAGTTAGAAGGGATCAAATAAAATGCCCACAGCTACTTTTTTTAGATTTGATGTATCACCTGCTTGCATTCTGACTGTTACATTGGATACTACAATTCTAGTGGACAGAGAGATGGAAAGAGAAGTCACTTCCTTTCTTCTTCATTGACCCATTTAGGCTTCGTCTATAAGAAAGCAGATGACAGCCATGGTTAAGACATGGTACATGTAAATTAAGGCAGAGCTTCAACACTGGAAGCACATAATATAGGAAAATTGTTTATTTGGTCTTTTATTTTACCTGCTTTGGGTTCTGTGGATGTAATTTTTCAGCTGTTTTATTTTTTCACTTGTCATAAAAATAGGAAAGGATGGAGATGTGGTACCTGTAATTCGCTAACAGAATCTACTTGTTACAAAACCCCCAACTCTGATGTTGATTACAGGAGACAATTGGGGAACGTATCAATAGTGCAAAAGTTTTTAGCAAATAAAATCATCCTCAGAGATCCTAGAATAACTAGCTATTGTTATAATTTAAACCAATTTTATTATGCAAAAGTTTACTTTTCTACAAAGAAAGTATTCAATCAAACTTGCTCATTATTTGTTTTGTAAATTTGGATGTTCGTGTTTATGAATATAAACATCTAGCTAATATGTATCATTTCTGGAGAAATGCCATACACAAAACAAACAAACACAAAACTAGAGAAACTTTGATTCAAATCTGGGTTAGTAACTCCAAATTATTTTCTGATTTCAATTATTTAACTTTGAGTTTTAATTTCCTCAGTTGGAAAACTAAAGATAATATAATCTGAATTTCAAAAGATTGTTGTAAGATTTAAATATAAAAACACTTAGCAAAGTCCCTGGCTCATGGCACATTTTCAATAAATGTTATTCTCATTGCTCTTTGCTTCCCATTAGCATAGTTTTCCCTGCTCAATGTAAGATACACTGTGAATAGCAACTATGCACTATGCCAGTGGTGCCCCTTGGACAGTATTTTGGTCTGTCATTCTCTGAGAGCCTCTTTTTGTCCCTTTGGGAGATTTTGCTTCCACACACTTATCTTCCCCATTTTTATGCCTTTTACAGACATGCAATTAATTGAATGAACACTATACTCTCTTTTTCGTTGAAACATGCATGGACTTTTTTTCCACCTACTTTCCTCTATTTCTCTCTCTCCTTTCTTGATCACAGCTATTCCATTTATAAGGAACCAAATTATTTTAGTGTTGATCAATAAATGTTAAGAGAATGGTTCTTAGCCTGGGTCTCTCTATCAAATGGTGGATAGCCATCAGCTTTGGAATTAAAGAAGTAGGGAAGATTAGAAATTATATTAGAGAAAATGAATCATAAAAATCATAAAATAAAGAAACTTTGGAAAACATCTATACAACAATCCCTTTAGGGTTCATTCAACAGTAAAAAAAATAAATACTTGCTGGGGTAAAGAAGACAAAAATCTTTGATTGCACAAAATTTGTGTATGAATAGAGGAGACAGTAAATGAGTAAGTCAAGTGAGAAGTAAATAATATAATTCTTTATAAAAACTATGAAGAAATTGACCCAGGGTGATAATACAGATGCTGTGTGAGGTAGGGAGGGTCTCTTTTAGATACTCAAAGAGGGGTCCTAAGAGACTTTGATAGTGAGAAGGATTTCAGCATTCAAAAATCGATTGGAAATGTGTTCCTGACTAATGGAACAGCAATCATTAAGTCTCAGTGGCAAGAACAAGCTCGGAGTCTTCAAAGAATAGCAAAAAGCTGGTGAGTCTGGGATCTAACGAATGAGGGGGGAGGAAGGGGCTGTCACTGATGAGAATCTCCAAATGAATCCTCTGTCTGTCTTTCATTTCCTTAAATTCCCTATTTTTAAGAGAAAATTTTAAAAAATGATTTCCTAATTTTAATTGCTTCTGATTTGTTTAATTACTGGTATTACAAAACCATTGCTTCCTACTATTTTCATTTTATTTGGTTTAAATAATCTTTTGAAAGACCAGCCTGGGAACTAACCCACATTTATACTATTTTTCTGAGAGAAAATATTATTCAAATTGCATAGAAAATTTTGGAGCATAGTTCTTTTTAAGATGGGGACAACCTGCATTGGAGTGTCTTAAAACATGTCCTAGTTTTATCAAAAAAAACCCTCATTACTCCAAAATTTTATTTTCTACTCAGGCTGTACTGAAGATTACATTTGTCCTATTATGAAGGCTTTCTACAAAATTTTCCATAATAGTAGATTTAGAGTTGGCACATTCAGTTTAATTCTGGTGTGCAGACACTTCAACACATTAATGCAGGTGGATTTTGGTAATTTCCGCAGAATTTTTATGTGTTCATGAAAATAGGATTGGCAGGGCCTCCGTTTGGAAACCCTCTTCCAAAAGATGCCCCAAAAAAGTTTTTCCTTTGTTGTTGTTGTTTTTCTGTCTCCTCATTTAGCAAGTTAGTTTTGTTTTGAGAAGAGAAAGAAGCTAGTCATTGATCCAAGTCCTTCTCACTTCAATATTAAAAGAAAAAAGAGCTAATGGTGCTCATTTATCATACCGGTCCCTGTTTTACCTTAATCAAATGCTGATTTACCACATTTTCCTTTACACACCATTCTTTCCATCTCCTACACCCTGTCAAATTTACAAGTTACCTTTGCGCTGATCTATGCTTAATTTAAAAGACGTCTTTGCCAATATGTACTGTAGGAAATGCACCTGGGTTGAGATCGATGCCTTAGTTTGTAGAACTTAAGAGTGGCGTGTAGCTATGAGTCATTGCCTTGAGAGGAGAGGGGCACCCACGGTAGAGATGATGTGTACCAGGGTTAGACTCACGAGGGCATCTATCAGAAATACAAAGGCCTGTCATCATCCTTTCCTGACTGGTCCCTCTGTCTCCTGTCTCCTCTTCCTCCAGTATATCCTCTGACCAGCAGCACTGTGACCTAGCAGTATACTCACTGTGTCAGGTCATGATCCCCTCACTTAAAAATCTTACAATGTTACCCATTATCTATAGCAGGGATTTGCAAACTATAGCCACAGGCCAAAGCTGTCCACTTGTCTGTTTTTATTGATAAAGTTTTATTGGAACACCACCATGCCCATTCATTTGCATATTGTCTATGACTGCTTTTGCCCTACAAGGTCAGCGTTAAGTAGTTACAGCAGAGATTGTCTGGCAGAAAATATTTACTATGTTGCCCTCTACAGAAACTTTTTGCTTACCCCTAGCCCACATGATCAAGTTCAAACCCTAAGCACAGGACTTCCCAAGCTGTCTTGACTATAACCAACTCCTCCAGTGGATCCTTACTCCAAGCCACTGTGGATAACTCGTTGTTCCTCCAGCATGCTGCCTACTCCACACTTTTGCACTCACTGTTTATAATTCTTTCACCTGCACCCCTGCAACCCCAGTGGCTCTGAACCAACCTCCTCTACACTGGCGCCTCACCATCTTGGCTTTTTAGCTGCATTTCTGGCACAACCTTTTAGCATTGCTCAGGACACCTTACACCTTACACCTTACTCTGTCATCAGCCACTTCTTTCTTCTTTGTGTGAACCCTGTCTGCATAGTCAGCCTCCAGAGCATCTTGCTGGAGTCCGGTTCATTACGAAGCACACAATGGTTGTTCAGTAAGTAGGTGTTTAATAGACAGTAAAGAAGTGAAGTGGCCATTCTACATATAAGCAGAACAAAGGACATATTTGGGTAAAGCAAGTGCTGTCACATTGTCGCATTAATCTTTGTATTAATGTTGCTCGTTAAGCACGTTAATCTACTGTGTATGTGAACTTCAGTGGAGACAGATAATACTAGAAACAGAAGCAGCAAGCAGCAGGCTCAGCAGCAGGTAATTCTGAGCATGGCCTTGCCTGGCCTCCAGTGTGCCAACAGCTAGCATCCAATTTCCTAGTCATCTCCTAGAAGACCTGGAACGAGGCAAGTGGGAACAACTGCCAGGTTGTACCCTGGGACAGGTGCAAACGGATGCCTGAGTTCCAGGTATCCATCAGAAAGCAAATATCTGCCCTTATCCTCTCTTGAGGATAACTTGCGCCTACCCTCAGAGAAAGTAGGAGGAGACGTTTGCTTTCTGATTATGCCTGCCCCGTAGCCCAACCTCTGTTTTAATTTACGTGTGTGGATGTGCTTGGGATGGATGAGTCTTCTTTGAAGGACACATTTTGACTCCATTGGTCAAATCCTTTTCCAAAATATTAACATTTAATTTTAATTTGCCATGGCATGTATTGGTAAAAATGGTCAAGACTCCCTTAAATTTTCAGCAAATACCAGTGCCAGCTCAGACACTATTGCTGTAAGATGCCCTCAGTGAGCTCACAGTTGAAAGGTGGAAATACTGCCTTGGCTTCTTCCTCTGAGAACAAAGATTCCCCAATGGCTGCTGAACATCCTCATGGCCTGGAGGATTATCCTTTTCATTTGTAATTACCATTTGCTACCCACCTGTGCTACAAAGCTTGGCCCCTGCACCTACCTGCAGCACTCTATGTGGCACATGGTGCGATTCTTCTTTGGTCTTCGGCAGAGTTGGAGGTAGGACCATGGACAGCCTCTCTAGTGATGTTCCAAGATTATAATGAGCTAAGTAAAGAATCCATTCCATAGCATTCTCTAATCCTACTCTTTTCATCTCTCTGCCTTTTTGTGTGCCGCCAGGCATTGCTTCTCTGGGAAGTCACATGCAGGTGGATTTGGGATGGAGCAGCTAGCTATCTGCTTACATTTTAAAACCCATTGTTGTCATCTCCTCTCTGCCCAGGCCTAGTGATATTCCTACTCACCAATGACACGTGCTCTCTCCTATTCTATGTCTATTTAAATATATACCTGTTGACTGTTAAGACCTACATACCTACATACATGACCCAGAAGGCAGATCATTAAGTGCCCACATCAGAAAAAAAATAGTAGATTTAGTTATTTTTGTGTTACTATTCTATATGAATTATATACATACATGTGTGTGTTTTGTGTGTATTAGCTCTCCTTTTGGAGAGCCATATTATGTCCTAGACACTGTGCTAAGAACTCCACACCTATATTTTTATTTAACCTGAAGTAATTCTGTGAGAATTTTGAGTACTTTCAATAGCTTATTTTACAAATGAGGACACTACGGTTCATTGAGGAAAGTAACTTTCTTACTGTTGTCAGAGTTGGGATTCTAAGGTTCATGCATTTAGTGAATTTTTTTAGAGAGATATGTAATTGGTCTGCTTATCTCTGTGACTCTAAGGAATGAAAAATCAGTGCCTGAGCCTAGGCCTAGGATAAAATGATAAGTTCAAGAAGGTTTCTTTGTATAAAATGTTGCATATCTGAGGCTCATGAATCAAGATGAGAAAATAAAATCCTAAATATGCATTTTAGAAAAATGTCTGTTGTAAGTTGTATTCTGTTGAATGTTAAAGTCCTTTTAACTGTATAGCTCTTGCTAAAGATTTAGTTACAGGAATACTTTTACCTCTAACTGTAGATCATTGTTTGGCTAATGTCTAATGGATTGATATTTTTCCAGCATGTTGGATAAATATCATACTTCAAGAATTGCATTAATACTTTGGGTCGAAGAATGCAGACTGGTGGAAGTGACTGCGATACCTGTAAATCAAAGTATGCGCCATGGCGCAGTATTCCTCAAAGAAACCCTCGAAAACTAAGGATTGTGTGGTGCAAATACAGAAAAAAATAAAATATGAATGTTTCAAAGTAAACAATAATGTTGAGTCGATTCCCAATGCATGTTTCTAGTCTCTTACCCTCCTCTTGGCTTTGAGATGGAAGTACTGCTCCCTCTTCCATAGAAAACACTTCAGAATTAGAGTGTTAGTTGCTGAGATGTGCCTGCATTTGAGAGTCTTTGAGTGATTAACTCCTCTGGGCCTGGCTTCCTCCTGATATATTTCTTTGTTTCTCTCAGTTTTCTGTGGAAGCTGGAGTCAAATCAAAATTCTGTGCTGGATGCCGAAGTTGTCCAGGACATGTGTCAGTGACAGCATGACACCATGTCACATTTCTTGGTAATTCTGTAGCTAAATAATTGGATGAAAGCAGAGACCTACATGCCTTTGTTTAAATGTTAATGAAGGCAGGGGAAGTTTTGAGTTTTGTCTTCCTATTTGTATCCTCAGCATCTGATACAGGCTTGAACTTGGATATTAAATTCATGATGGAGAGTTCCTGAGAATAAGATATTCCTAGGTGTGGGCAGAAACAAAGAAAGATTACGTGCTGATGTCCCTGAGAAGAGGCTCTGTGCCCTTCTTGCACCCAGGTTGAGAATTAGGAATGGGACAATGACCTCAGGTAGTTTTGGGAAGACATGTGCCTTAGGGAGAACTCAAGGAGCAGCACCACCCTAGGGAACAACGACTTGCAGAGTACGTCCTCAAGGTGGACCTGAGGCAGCCTCCTAGAGCTCCCTGTGTCCCTAGGGCGCAGCGGAGTATAATGATTTGTGTGCACCCAAGAGTAGTATGGAAATGAAGAAAGGTCTAGATAGCCTCACCAGGTTTCCTGTGGCCCCACTGAGACAAGGATGAATGCAGTAAACACAGATGTTACAGAAAGTTGGATCAAAGAAGTTGTACTGACACATGTTGGCAAAGAAAGCAGACTTTAGAGCCAGAGCTAAAAATCAAAAACCACTCAAAATCCCCACTTCTCCACTTACTAGCCACATGACAGTGCGGAAATTAACCTCTCTAGGCCTCAGTTTCCTCCCTTGTAAAATGAGGATAATAATAATAAAATGGTAAGAATGGAGCCTGGCACAGAATAAGAGCTTTATAAGTATTTGCTATTATGGTTACTACTGAGTTTTGTAAAAAGAAGGAAAAGTACATTTTTCATGCACCTGAATTTGGGGACTGGAGACCAGTAGCTAGAGTCTCCTGGCACTCAAAGGAAAGAAAAGAGTTACAGTGAGTGGAATTTAAGTATTCTACTGAATACTTAATACTTTTTTTTCCATGAGCCTTTCTTCATTTACTGGTTCAAATATTACTTCTGACACATGGACTATCCTCATGACCTTGGGCAAGTGGCTTTATTGCTCTAGATCTCAGTTTCCTCATCTGTGAAATGAGCAATATTACAAACTCAGAGAGTTCTGAGTTCTAAACGAATGCATCTGTGAAATGCATATGCGGCAGTAAACGTTGTACTTAGCATGGACTTAGCACTTAATAAATCATAAGTGTGTTTCTATTATCATTGTGTGTGGTCATCTTAATTCTTTTTCTACCATTAAAAAGCAAGAATAGAGGCCGGCCCCGTGGCTGAATGGTTAAGTTCGTGTGCTCTGCTTTGGCGGCCCAGGGTCTCACAGGTTGGAGTCCTGGGCGCAGACATGGCACCGCTCATCAAGCCATGCTGAGGTGGCATCCCACATGTCACAACTAGAAGAACCCACAACTAAAAATATGCAACTATGTACGGCATGGGGGCGGGTTTGGTGAGAAAAAGGAAAAATAAAATCTTAAAAATAAAAAAAACAATAATAGGAAAGCTAAATCTAGAATAGAGTAAGTTGCTTTAAAGGCCCGTGATCAGGGAAATCCTCTGGCGGCCACCATGCTTGTTCATCAGCTCTGGCTCCAGCATGGTCCCAGCCTCTAGTGTGTTTGAAAGTCAACTACCTGTGACATGTCAGCGTCAAGGTGATTTGAGGAGTCATGCTATCTACTTGTTGATTATGGCTATAGATTTGCCAACTCTATGTGTAATTAAATGCAGCCAAGGCCCCAGGTATATTCGTAGCATATCTGATTTATTTAAATATTTTGCTTTAAAATGAATGCCAGGGTAAAATTTGTTTTGTTTCTTTTGCTCATAAATGCCTTAAAAATCCAATCTGTGTGTCACTGACAAGTATTGATATATTTTGTCAAACAAGAAATATCTTCAGGTTCTGGAACTGAAAATTCAATGATTTTCAGCAGACTTTCCTAAGATAATAATGTAATTCATCTTTCAGAGAATATTAAAGGCAAGCCTTGAAGGTGAGGGCAAAAAGCCCATTTATGCCTCAAATTAGAAAGATAATTTAGAGAGAACAGCATTTATGTTCATTTGAATTTAACAAACTAGAATGGCAAAGTTCACATTAGTGATTATTTCTACCTAAGATTTTCATTGACAAAAGGAATAATTATATTTTCTGCTTTGAAAATCAGACATACTTAATGTTACATATGGTGAAATGGAGGCAGTAAAACCCCGAGGAACCAAAATGTGTGAGGAATGAGGTATTCTGGCTAATTGAATTTTCTGGTTGTTATGTTTAAGCAAATGATGCTTTTACAGTACAAAAATCTTCCTGAAATGCCAGAATTAACTTCCTGTCTTAGTTTGATAATATCTGCTGGGGTCATCATTTAAGTAAGGTATGGAGAGTTAGGGCCGAATGGGGACTGTGCTAGAATTCTCTCTATGTGAAGTTTATTGTTGTGATGGTGATGGTTGATGTTTTGCTTTTTTTAAAATTATTCTACTTAGAGCTTCTATGTTTGTGATTTGCTTTCTTCTCAAATTTATGAGTATAACAGGGATATACAAAATTAGGCTAATGGAAGTTTCCAGCTAGTGTGAATTCTTGAAGAAGCTCTTTGGATTTAGATCTGTTGAAGAGGGAAAGTAGCGCCAGAACTGAACACTGTCTCTTGGCCTTTCCCCTCCAAGAGGATCTAGTGGAATGTAGACATGTCCTGGCCAAAATGTGAAATTGACAAAATTTCATCTTCACTATTTTCCTCTTCAGTTCCCTCTTTCTGGGTTCTTTGCTTCTCCCCTCTTCTCTTGAACAGATAGCTAAGCCTTTCTTGCAGTTTATTTGAGGGGAAGAGCAAGAAAAAGTATTAAACTCTTGCGTAATGTAGCAGAGTGGTTACCTTCCAGCTTCTGCAGCTTTAGACTCACAGAGGATGTTTCATTTCATCTAAGAAATCTGCTCTTAAATTAATCCCCTATTCACAAAAAGCATACATTAGCATTGTGGTTGTCTTTAAACCTGCCCTGGAACTCCAGCATCTTTCTGAGGCATAGAGCTTACACCAAAATCACTGCTGCCAATTGGCCTGTGCTCTCTCCCTCTAATTTTTCCCCATTCCTTGGTATCCCAAATGGGCTTCAAGGTAAGCCACAGTTCTTGGCACATCTTTACACGTTGCTTGGTTCGTTACGACAAGTGAAACTTGGCCAGGAGTTTTCAATTTGCTGCCTTCAGACATCTTAAGATCTCATCAGAGATGTAGTATACAGTTGCATGAAGAAGTGGAATAACAACAAAAGTAGTAAATGATTAAGTGACAAAATGAAAAATGTTTCAGGAAACCAGAGTAGGAAGTCACTGCCATTGGCTGGGGGAGGAGGGCTGTGTAAAGATGGAAAAGAGAAGAAAAGTGCATTCTGGTTTCAGGGAGCAGACTGAGCAAAGAAAAGTCTGAGGGTGGAAATGCTAAGGAATTTGGGAGATGGAGAGGCATGATTAGAATAAAAAGAAGAGGCTTAATATGATGATTGTCACCCACCAAGTTCCTACAGCATGCAGAACTAAATAAGCAAAAGGAGACAGCTTATCATGGTTTAACATAACCTAGTGTCCTCCTCGAGGTCACAGATCCATCCTGGGGAGTCTTCCATAGGTGGCCTTGGTACTCAACATGGTAGAATAGAGTGTGACTACATTCAACTAAAACTTTCTGGATTTATCTACTGGACTCTGTCACTCCTTTCCTCTTGTTTCCCCATCTCATAGACATTCACACACACTGTGACTTTCAGAGAGTGGCTTTCTGAAAACGACTTTCTGGTGACTACACACTGCTTGGGACAGCTAGCTCACTTCTCCCATGAACAGTCATTGGATCCCCAAGATGGTGCTGAGCTTGCTGGAGGCAGACACCGCTGTGTTTCTTTCTGTCCCATAGAAAGAGATTTGAAATCTTATATGGGATAGGAAATAGAATGTAAGGAGAAGAAAGCTAATTTTACGAAATAGGAAATGAACTTTTATTTTCAGAAATGAAAACAGCTCTGAAAAAACATGCAAAATAAGGGTTTTGGTATATTTTCTAAACATGTCTTCACTTTTGTTTGGCAGTCTGTACCCGCTCTTCTTGTGCTTGTATCTTTTCTCAAATAATTTCATGTTCCAGCTCTTGAATCTTTGGAAAGTCAGGGCCCTGGTCTCCACTCTGCCACTCTCCACCTCCCACCCACCCTCAAAGAACAGGGCTGTACCTGGAAGTGCCCCATAAACACAGGCTATTGACAGGAGATCTGAGCCTGGTCTTCCTCATTGATTCTGATAGTAAGCCTCAGAAAACGTAATTGGAGCAGAGGGAATGCAATCAGTGGTATCCACTGAGCATTACAATATGAGGGAGCTCATTCTGAGCATACCATTAGTCCATTATTACACCAAATAATACAGTTTTAGAAGAGAAAACTCAAAGCCTTAAAGGGCATCTGGAGGCTGAGTCAGTTCGCCTTGGCAATGCAATTATCTCAGCTTGTTTCAGTCTGCTGAGAGGTAGCAAGAATATTTCATCCATCGTTCCATCACATTAAAATGTTTTGATACCTGTTTGGATAGCATTGTTGTAATGTTAATAAATACATAATGGTCACACAGGCAGGGGTGATGTATGAATCACTCTGGAAGGGATGTCCATTAATGAGCTCCTTGCAGTTTATTTCTTTATTCATTCCCTCCTAGAGTTTGGCATCTGGGAGGAAGGAGACTAGCCCCTTTGCAGTCATCTAGCATCCATATTCTAGAATCATTTTCCCCTATGATGATCAAATCCAGACTGTTCACACAGATGAATGAAATCCAATATGTGGGTAATCCAACGTGATTCGTAATTTTTTGTAAGATTGTTCTGCTTTGGAATGTGTCCTGTATTCCAACACGGATGCTTGATTAGATAAATTTACTTCATAGAGAATAATAAAACTATGAAGACTTGATTTGTCCAGGGAGCAACCAATTTTTGCTGCATTTCCCATACTAAACCCCTTTGGTACCAGTTCAAGATTTCTCTTTTTCAGGCTTATTCTGGAGTGAACATGAGCAATATTTTTTTCAAGTCTCAAGGTCTCTTGGCTTCTGAGATATGCAGACAGTGTCAAGATGTGAACTAAATACCTAATATGCTTGTGCTGCAATTGTGAAGTTACTATTCTTCCTTAATAAACCTTAAAATATTATTTGTCCAAGTCAGAAGAATTTACTATATATTGAGCTCCCAGTAGCTTCTTAATATGTGAGCATCACATAAAATTATTTCTGCAAAAGTGCCCTACAAACATGAGACAGATTATGTTATTGGACACACAGCATCAACAGCATCCTATGAGCTTGTCTTTTGTGCAAACTGGTGGTTGCTATTTGTCCTCTTCTCTATGAGGAATTACCTTTACCAATGACTAAGTGAGAAAACTCAACATAATGTGTATTTGAGATCTGTGAGAAGTCTTGTTATACCTGCCTGGTGGTCTGATGATAAAATAGAACAAAGAAGATAGAGGTTATCATCGACTGGGATTCTCAGCTCTCTTTTGAAATGTCAAATCAAATGGAGATTTTTTGTTTGTTTTAAGATTGACCTTTATCAGAAGCAACTCTGGACAGAAAATGATCATTTTGAGTCACTTTAGAACACTTTATAAAGGAGAGATTTTGTTCCCTTAGCCAGTCCCTGTTGAAAATACTTGAGGATCGCTATGATGTTCAACTCTCACTATTCTTTCTGTCAATACTTACCTGGCACCAACAGTGCAGTGTGCACCAGGCACAGGGACCTGGTGATTACAGACATGCTGCAGGGAACTTGCTGCCCTGAGGAGCTTAAAGTAATATTGAAATCTGCTCAGAAACCATCCAGGACAGGGCAGGACAGCCACTGTGTGGCCGCACTGGCTATATGTGCTGCATGAGCTCAGTGAGGGAAGAGGCATGCTCAGCTGAGGGGCTCTGAGATGACTGTGCAGGAGAGGTGGTATGGCGCTGCACCCTAGTAGATGGGAAGGAAGGACAGACGTGGTTGGGGTCAGAATAAGAATCGGTTCAAAATGCATCCAGCAGTTTTTACCCATCTGTCTCCTTTACCCTTCCATGTGACTGTCCAATTCATCACCAATTCTTCCTTCACAGGGGCTCTTGAAAAGGCCCCTTTTTGGTACCTCACTGTTCTCACCTTGGTCCAGGACCTTGTTACTTCTTGACTGGACTACTAGAAAATCCTTATGTTTCTCAAAAACTTTTTTCACCATGTGTATTACTGCAAAGGAAGCAAAATCAAACAAAAACAAAATAAATCTTGCGGGCCTTTCCTGCTCCTCTGGGGTCTGGCACAAACTCTTGAGCCCAATGTTCTTTCCAGGCTGGCACCCCAGCTGTGGTTTGCACCTCCTAAATTCTTTGATGCTTTCTTGCCACAGATTTCTTATTCCCCACCTTTTGGTACTCTCAGTTTCCCTCTCTGGAAATAGAGTTCTCTCATCCTCACCAAAATGCAGTGACTGTTTTTGGCAAAATCTGTCCAGAAGCCACTGGCTCTCAATTCTTCCCAACTTTGCTGGACTCTCTCCTCTGCTCTGGTTATAAATAAGGCACCGTTGATGTCACTTCATTTGTCTCTTTTGGACACTACTTCAGGCACTCTTGGCCATGGCATGGAGGACCAAGGGTCACCTTAATGCAGTGACTAATCCGTGGCTGGGCTCGTTAGGCACCTACCTGGTGGATTGTTGTGCTCAACAGTGAGAACTGAGCCTAAGAGACAGTATTGTTCTCCCCCTTCAATAAGAAGAAGGAAAATGCTTGAATAGACAGCAGTGTGGGTGATGAAGAGTTAACCGAGACTTTTGGTGGACACTAAAATCCTAATTAAATATGATTTAATTCTGCTTATAGTGGCAGAAAAGGTTTCTTACAGTTCTTTTGTCTGATTACATCACTTGCTACATTAAGTTCATTAGGAATATTAGGCAGTGAATAAAGGCCAAAGGAAATGAACCATTTTTAATGAATGAAGAATAGTATGGAGGCCACTTACTAGCCAAGATGAATAGTAGTAATAAACTGGATTCATTTCTTTGACACTCTGTTTAAATGCATGCCTGTTGCCTGTTCTTTTCAGAAGCATGGATAGAATAGGGAATGAGATTTACAATGTTATTTGGAGCTTTTTTTTCTTTTAGGAAATGCTGTAGTTGATAATCTGAAAATTCTTAAATTATGGACTCTGAATAATGTTTTGAGAGCTCAGCTTTCTTATCTAGTTGGGTGAGGGGAATTTTTCATGCGTCTTCCTGTTTCATTTAGATAAGTAGGTGGCTTCACTCATAAATGGAAGGGTACCTGTTCTAAGCCAGTTACCTTTCAAAAACACATGCAAAGCCTTTGCCATATCACTGACTTGGAGCCTGGGCTTCCTGTAGCCAAAGGCTTCTGCATAGATTTGTGACTGTGAGAGATAAATCTTTCTAAAGTTTAAAATTCAACAATGTTTTCAAAGAGGTAGCCACTGCACTTTTGTAGGAATTTTAATTTAACAGGGAAATAAAAGGAAAGCTGTCATATCTTTCCATCATCGCCTAACCTTTCTAAAAGTATACATTAAATTTCATCTCATTTGGATATTCATGCCTGTGGCCTTCAAAACTTTTTCTTTAATCCACTCCCCTTCCCAACCCCCAGGAGAAACCACAGTGCAGATAGGAATTAAGAAACAGCTGGTTTCTTCCACAAAATGGGCTTTTTTTAAAAAATGCCTTTTAAAACACTCTCCTTGTGGGGAGTTCTGCTTGTTGGCATTTCTGCCTTCTCTGTAGAGTACACACCTCTGTAGGGTGTTAGTGATTAAAGGTAGCAGAAGCTTGCTATACCAGGATTTGTTGTTGCCAGCTTTCAGCTATGAAAACTCAAATTATTTCTACTTTCAAAAAAAGAAAAGACAAAAGACATAAGGAACACCTGAGCCTTGGCCTTACGTAGAGTTTCACAGGCTGAGGCCAAGTGGTAGAAGCTGTCTCTATCTCAGTCCTCAGTAAGCATTCTGCCTCAAAATTCTCTCTCAGATTTGTCCCTTCTTCTCCACATCATCCTGGTGCAAGCCCAGGATATACCTACCATCATCCCAATCATTGTTCATCTAGCATCTCCAAGCAACTTCTCGTGTTCCATCTCACCACCACAATTGATTCCTAACAAATAAGCCAGATATATGTCTCCTAAACTAAAGACCCAAAGCTGAGTATCTCCCCCTTTCCTACAGCATCAGGTACAAATTCAACAGTGTGGAAGACATGATCTCTCCTTTTTTTGCTCTTGACTTTTCATGGCTTGGAGATAGAGATGGAATGGTACAAGGAGAACAATAGAGAAAATAGAGAAGAAAGGTCAACATTTTACAAGACTTGGAATAGACTGTGCTTGATACCTTTATATACATTGTTCTGTTTCATCCTGTAAACAAACCATTTAAGGAGGCATTATTTACTCACCCAACTATTCTCCATCCATCCATCCAACCATTCATCCATTTTTCTTCACTTACTCATTTGACAAATATTTATTGCACCTACTATTTGCCCAGCACAGTTCAAAATCAAAGCCCCTGCTCTTGTGCAGCTTACATTCTGGTCAGAGAGATAGGCATTAAGCAAATATTATTTGTGGTTTATCATTTAAGTCTCGTGTAAGCGAGGGAAGCCACAGGACATTTTTAGTCATTCACCAGTGTGTTCACAGTTGTGCTTAGGGCATTTTAACTCATCAGAGCGTATAGGATAGAATGAGAAAAGGAGAGTCAAGGCAGAGAGACCTGTTGGAAGGACATTGCAGTAATTCAGACAAGAAATAATGTGGGCCTGGAGAAGGCTATGACAGTGGAATTATGAGGAAGGATGAATATTAGAATATTTATGGATGAAGAATCCTTGGTTCTTGGCCACTGAAGGAATGTGCAGAGCAAAGTTGGAGGGGACTCAAAAATGACTCTGCAGTTTTAAGTTTAGAGAATTGGGTATCTGGAGTTCCCTTTAAGAACATATTTTAGAGAGTTGTGGGAAATGGAAAAGGATGATTTCTGTGCTGTCATCTTGACTTACGGACATCACATAATTAGAGAGACACGGCTATATCATTGCACACTGGCCTATAGCATTGTTTGAAGGCATTAAATGAGTATTTGCAGTTTCTGGCAGTGCAAAGAGAGGCTTTGATGCAAAGGTGAATTAATTTCTGCTGGGGGTAGTGGGAGAAGATGAAAAACAAATAAGCCAACAAAATAGCAATCACTGCAGAAATCTAGGATTAACCAAGCTCACCCCCTTAATATTTAGGGACAGCATTTTTAAAAACTCTTTCTGTTTGCAATTTGTGATAGTTTTTGCCTTGTTTTCGTATTTGGCCTCCACTGCTATGGCAATGCCCAATGAACATTCCCTCCAAATCGATAACTGATATTGTACTTTCCCCAGGCAGGTAGAGTAAAGAGATAAGACTTTCTATTTTCCCAAAGCTTCAAGGTCACAAGTCCATGGGGAAGGAGGGCATATTGATGACCTTGAATTCTCCCAGGAAGGATGATTGCCTTTTCTCAGTGCCCTAAGCCAAGAAGGCCCTTGCTGTGCTGCTCTTCCTTTCCTGCTGAGGCATTTGTGGCAAATTGTTGAAGGAGAGTCTGAGCAGAGGTTGATGGAAAAATGCGGTCCGGGAGAAGTGGTGAGTCAGCAACTGACGTAGGTGTCTGCCCGTTGAAATTTCAACATTTGCCCCAAATGCTCCCATCTAGGTTGAGCAGGTAGCCATCCTGGGCTTGTGGTAGATGCTTCCAATCAGTAAGGGTACAGCATTTCTGGAAGAGACCAAAATTGGATATTCCAGAAGACTGTAGCCAAACCATTACCTTTACACCTGTCATGAGTTCCTTGTTCTGATTTTAATTTTTTTCCTATTTATATAGCTTCTTTTTGTGTATATATTTATGTGTGTAAAAGATTTAGACAACCAGTAATTGATGATGCTTTCTCCCCAGAATCTATATTACATTGTAGAACTCTGCATTAGCCATTATTGTTTCTACAGTCAGTCAACTATTCAGTGAAGATTTCCTATGTGAAATACCCTCTAAGGTTATGGCCAAACTCAGAACTGTTTTTCTTACCTCTCTGTCCCCTTATATCATAATACTCAGGCTTATCATTCTACTATTTTCTTTTGAAGGTTGCTATGAGTTAACTGTATGACTAACAACATTGTACATTTATCTAACTGTTAGAGTGTAAAGTACGGCATTTTAAAATCTAGTTTCATCCTGAACAAATCTTTGAAGTTTAAATGTGTGTGTGTGTATTTTTTTCCCTTCACATTTTTGTTGGATAAGAAACAGAGGCTGACCAGTTAAGGGATTTTTCTCCTGGGGATCAGGCTACTAATTGGTAGAGTCAAGAATGAAGGCCGGGGCTATGCATACTTAACTCAGGGAACTTTCTAGTCTATTGTAAAGGGAGAGGGGTGTACTAGCTCAGCAGTTTGAGGACTGAGTTCTTTTGATTTCTAATGTTAAGGGAGAATGCCTCGAGGATGAAGGATGAAGAACAGGCATAGCTTCCGGTTCCCCCTTCCCCGGTGACACCAGGGCAGCTCTGTGGTCATCTATCTTATATATTGTGATTCCATGTACGATTTCATCTGGAATAAGTAAAATGTATTATTATAGCTTTCAAGCAGTTTGAAACCACTGCACTAAGTTTTAGGATACTGTTCATTTTTTTACTTTCTATAGCCCTGAGCGTCAGATTCTGCTTCATTAAGTAATTCAGAATTTACTCATTTCTGAACACATCTCTCTTTACTTCCAAGCTATTGAACCCACACAGAAATGTTAAGGCTTTAAACAATGTTGGTTTTAAACATGCTTAGTGATGACCCTAAACTATTCCAAAGGGTTCCATGGTTCAGACAGACTTTGTAATGTTATTCTTTGAGAAATGCAGTGGTTGCTCCTTTGCATTTGAGATATTCCCACGTGGGTTCACTTCCTTAGTTAAGGACATGCTATTGAGCAAGAACGGTCTTCAGAGCAACCTTTTAATGCCTAAGCCTTGGTTCAGAAGTGGAAGGCGGGGGGGTACCACATGGAGAACTTTTACATGAAGAGGAAAAAGGAGACAGCCATGGAAGTAGTTTTGATTTCACCAAAGCCATGCACCAAGTCAAGAGAGACTTTGGCTCAGTCAGGGCTGAGAGAATTTCTGTCAAAATGAGTTTGGCCAAGTGGAAAATGGATGCTCTGAATCATTGTCTACAGTATTTCCCTGAACTCTAGATCAAACATGTACAATATTACTCTTCGTGAAATCCTGGGAGGTAATTTAACAGAAGTACTTAATTCTGAGCCTCAGGCTGTGCAATCAAAAGGAGATGGAGGGAGGAAGGAGAGGGATGAAAGAGAATTCTGCTGTAGATTCAGTAGGCTTTAGTGGAGAGAGTTCCGAACTAAGTACGGGGAAACTGGGTTCTTGCCCAGATGCTGACATCAGCTAGCTGTGCTGTACCCATTTAATCACAGCTCTGCTCCTCTGCTTCCTGACCTCTCAGGTGTGCATTCCTGGTCACAGTTTCCACAGAGCTGTGCCTTCCACCTTCCTCACTGACGTGCTTCTGCCTACAGGAGAGTGTCAGGCCCTGTCAAGTCAGTGCCAACCCCCTGTTTACCCTCTACTCCTTCCTCTAGCCACATAGAATTCATTGCCCCTCCTGCCTGTGTCCTTTTATACGTGTTGGAATGCCTATCCCTGTGCGGCAAAATTTCTCTCATCACAAATATTTCCACGTGTGTTAAATCTTCTCCACTCACTTAGCCTAAGTGGTGAAACGTGTTTTAAAAGCTCTTCCTGGTGATTAGTGATAGTCAGAGTGATGGTGCTACTAGAGGCAGCAGTGTCTATGACAAGAGTACTATTGTCACCATTGCTGTTTTGCCCCCAGTGCCACCGGGTCAGGTTTTCGTCTTGAAGAAGCTGTACTGGGGTTTATTCTAAGTATAGAGCTGTGCTGGGCTCTAAGGGAGGGTCATCTTTGTTGTTCATTTCATTTTATCCCATCCTCTCATGGTTGCATTATCACTTCTGCCTTGCCTCCATTCAGTTCCTGATCTTAAAGCTGACACTGAACCTGTGAGGAGACAAAGACAAATAGAAATACCTGCCAACACCACTGGAGACTGGAACTAATGCTGCTCATGCAGACTCCAATTCAAAGCCGTAAAGAATGCAGCTTTGCCTGGCACACAGCTTCCCTTGGGCCTAAGGAGTGGACACGGTGCCTTAAAAATCCGGGGCTGTGATCAGGACACCATTTTTATAGCAGCTGGGAAAATGAAGCTGTAGTTCCTTTTTGCATTTTTTCTTTTCCCCAAATACAAGGAAGTAGGTAGAATTCTATTTGTTTATTGCACATTTAAAGAACGCTGCAGGCCCACTGAAAGGAGCTCTGCATTTGGGAATAGTTCTGCCCATTCTGCTTGGTCAGTGTGTGGTCCTTCAATCCTGACCACTCTAAGTCACACTTTTCTTATCTGTAAAACAAAGATAATGATAATCCTTGTGCTTTCTAAGGGTCAGATAAGGGAGTGTGCATTGTTTCTTAACTTCACTTAGTAGATCCCTAGGGAGCCATGGAAGTCCCTAGAAGGCAGCTTTGGGGAAATGGGAAGGATGAGGGTGTGAGGCTTGGGCATCACCCCTCCCTGCCCCAGAACCCTGATCTCCACTGGATTCAGCAGTTGGGCACGATTTTCCAAAGTGTGATCTGAGGCACACTGCTTCTCTGGACTCTTACTAGATGGTACATTGTCAGGTTCCTTTACACAAACTGGTGAGAAAATAGAGATTAAAAATGTTTGGGTTTTTTTTTTTTTTTTTACTTCAGGACTTTTCAGAGCCTTTACTATGCTCACATGTTTTGTAATTTCCAAGAGGAGAGAGACAATGTGCAGTCCTCCCAGACTTAGCTGAGCATAGTAACCTTTTTTTGAGGAGAATTCCATAGGACTAATATTCCTTGCAGACTTTGTTGCTAGGAGATAATAAAAGACAGTACATAATTCAATGCTAACTCTATGGGGTTGTGATATTGGGATTTATAATAAGAAACATATATTTGGTCTTCATCCCCATTCTAGCACAGAGCTTCTAAAACCCTTGGAATTTCCTAAGTGATGAGAGAGATTAAAGTATCTTTTGTTATGTTAATGTCGTGACTTTTGGATCTCACCTAAAGATGGGGCTGGTTGACTCCTGGAGAACCAACCATGTGATGAGAGGGTTGGAACTTTCAGTCCCACACCTGACCTCCCAGAAGGGGAGAGGGTCTGGAGGTCGAATCCAGAGCCAATGGCCAATGATTTAGTCAATCATGCCTATGTAAGGAAGCCTCCATAAGAACCTGAAAGGACAGGATTCGGAGAGCTTTCAGGTTGGTGAACACATGGAGATTTGGGGAGAGTGGTGACCTTGGAGAAAGCATAGAAGCTCCATACCCTGTCCCCATACTTTGCCCTGTGCATCTCTTTCACCTGTCTGTTCCTGAATTATATTGTTTTATAATAAACCTGCAATCTAGTAAATAAAATGTTTCTCTCAGTTCTGTGAGCCGCTCTAGCAAATTAATTGAACCAAAGGAAGAGGTTGTCAGAACCTTTGATTTATAGCCAGGCAGTCAGAAGTACAGCTAATAACCTGGACTTTTGACTGGCATCTGAACTCCAAGCAGGCATCATTGGAACCTCCAATCTATAGCTGGTCAGTCGGAAGTCCAAGAAACAACCTAGTCTTGCATCTGGTGTCAGAAATGGGGAGGGCAATCTTGTAGGACTGAACCCTTAGTCTCTGGAATCTGACACTATCTCCAGGTAGACAATATCGGAATTAAGTTGAATTGTTAGGAGACCCACCTGGTGTCCAAGAATTGCTTGGTAGTGTGGGGAACACTGGCCCCCTCCCCAAAAGGTGGAATTAGGGGTGGGTGCTATAAGTGATCAGAAAGTCAAAAGTATGGCCTAGAGTAGGGTTAGTGAAGAAAGGGACTGGTCCTCAAAGGACCCATGGATTTTGGAAAGGTGAAAAGGCAGAAGAGAGACCATGAGCAAGTCAGGGAGAGTTGTGACAGGGGGAAAAAAAAGAAAAGATAAAGTTAGTAGGAGCAAATGCCTACTGAGTTCTTATTATTGACCAAGCAGATGAGCCATTGCTTTACCTGCATTTTCTCATTTTTTTTTCTTGAGATAAAGCCTATCATTGTCTCCATTTCGTAGAGGAGGATAAGAGCGGCTGAATAATCTGTTTAGTATCACACAGGTACAAAGAAGTACAGCCAACCTTTAATTCAGGCCTCCTGACCCCAGAATCTCTGCTCTTTGTTACAAGGTCTCTGCCCAGTGAAATGACAGGGGTAGGAGTGCAGGACCAACTAGCAGGTGTTAGTGCTGCTGGCTGGAAATAGTGCTGGGAACACTGAGAAGTGATGAATTGCGGAGGACCTGGAGACTCTGGCCTGGAGCTCAGACTCATTATGTTTAGGGCCACTGCATACAGTTGTGTATGCACATATTTATATAGTTTTATGCTGCAAAAGACACCCTGTAGAGGGGGCAAGTAGGGGCTACATCACTCCAGAAGCAGGGGCACATTTTTACATAAACATGCCTTAAAGGTTAGGAGTGGCCCTAATCATATTGAGTATGAGAAAACTTTTTAGATCCCTTGTCCACCATCCCCTCCAGTGACCTCCCATCATAGAAATTTGTCAGGGTGAGCTTAAAAGAGACAGATGTAAGAAGAAAACACGTAGAGTGCTTACTGGCAGCTAGCATTGTCTGTGCTTCATTTTTTCGTTCACCTGCTGTAGTAGAAATCATGGTACTGGCCCTGAATGGTATAGGGAGCACCAGCCTGGATCTTTTAAGGGGTGCCACAGGAAAAGAAAATTCTAGAAAGCCTACACCCACAGACCACCTTTGGAGAAAAAAGAAGTTGTTCTACTTAGAGATTTTTAAATTTTATTAATAGGCTAGCTGCATGCTCAATTTATTCTCTCATATTATGCATTTAGAAATAATCCAGATAGCTCAAGTTTATCAGTATGTTTGTTTCAATTTAGTAAGGACAGCTGAAGAATGAGGCAATTTTTATATCAGTGCTTTTCAGGTGTGTAATACAATATTGTGATATTTAATTATCTTTTGTATTTAATTGCATAAACTGGGGCTATGTGTTACAGTGAAACTATGATTACATTGCATGGAGCAATATTGAAACATACCGTGAACATTCATGTCCACTGAAGAACAAGCTTCTGTGATCACCTCCTAATACTATCATCTTTGGGGGTTAGGATGGCAACATATAAATTTTGAGGGGGCACAAAAGTTTCTCTATTATGTATCTGTTACTTATCACTTTTCAAATTTAGTAGCCTTAGATTTAATGTAGAAGGTATCTAATATTTAAAGAAAACATTGTGCACTGAAAAATGATTCTGGGACCAGCCCTGTGGCCTGGTGATGAAATTTGGCACGTTCCGCTCTGGCAGCCTGGGTTCATGGGTTTGCATCCCAGGCACAGACCCACACTGCTCATCAGCCATGCTGTGGCTGTGAGCCAAGTATAGAATAGAGGAAGACTGGCACAGATGTTAGCTCAGGGCTAATCTTCCTCACCAAAAAAAAAATAAATGAATAAATAAAATAATTAATTAAAATAAAACAAATAAATAAATAATGATTCTGGCCATATTCAATTGCTGTGATTTTGGGAAAGACAAAATATGTTTATTTTTTTTTTTTGAGGAAGATTAGCCCTGAGCTAACATCTGCCGCCAATCCTCCTTTTTGCTGAGGAAGGTCAGCCCTGCGCTAATATCTGTGCCCATCTTCCTCTACTTTATAAGTGGGGTACCTGCCACAGCATGGCTTGATAAGCAGTGCATAGGTCCACACCTGAGATCCAAACCGGTGGATCCCAGGCTGCTGAAGCAGAGTGTGCAAACTTAACCACTGTGCCACCAGGCCAGCCCCAGACCAAATATGTTTTAGCAATGTAACTTGGGTTTCATTGTTACATTGTTACATTGTATGTACTTTGAGAATCATGGTTGTAGATATGTAGGTTAGTCAGTTCAGGCTGCTATAACAAAATATCACAGACTGGGTGGCTTATAAACAACAGAAATTTATTGCTCACAGTTTTAGAGGCTGGGAAATAAGTTCAAGGAGCTAGCTTGGTCACTTTCTTGTGAGAGCCATCTTCCTGGTTTATAGCTTTGTCCTCATGGAGTGGAAAGGGCTGGGGATCTGTCTGGAGGCTCTTTTGTAAGGCACTAATCCCATTCATGAGGGTTCCGCGTCACCCTCGTGGGTTAAACTCCTGTGGCTTAAAGTCATGGCTTACACTCCTCCAAAACCTACCTCCTAATACTATCATCTTTGGGGGTTAGGGTGTCAACATATAAATTTTGGAGGGACACGAACATTCAAGCCATAGCAATATGCATTTTTGCAAAAGTGCTTCAATTCCCTTCTGTCAATAATAACATTTGTTAAGTGCTTAAGATGTGCACATGTCTTACATCTATTGTTTCAGAATCATCATAACATCCCTATGAGATATATACACATGAGGAAACTGAGGCACAGAGAGGTCTAGTACCTTGTCTAGGACTCCACAACTAATATATAAGAGAGCCAGGTATCAAATCAAGACCTCAAAGATCACACTCATGTAAAACCGTGGCACTCTTGAGTTCAATTCCATCTGCTGCAGCCTGTCCACATTTCTGTTGCACTAAGTACCTGATTCCAGGAATGGAATGTCTATTGGTGGAGTTTCCAGGATGGTTGTGGGCACTGAGGCTTGGCAACTGGGCATCTTATATCCTGCCTGTTCTCCTTGTGGGCGCTACTCTGGTTACCAGAATGACTAAAAGTTCAGGGCACCTTAGTAAGTTGCTGTTAAATGTTGTCTGTATCCCATTCATTGCTCTTTCTCCTTTAGCTGCCATCTTTGCCTTCCTTATACTGTCCCACTCTTTTCTCATTGGAATCTCCCTGCAGATCCATGTCCTTTGGCATGACCCCAGAGTTGAGACCTTCTTACCCTCTCCCTCACTAGCCTGTGAAATCTTGCCCTTCCTGGGTCCTACCTGTTCAGCACCACCCTGAATCTTTACTAATGCCTCTGTGGCCAGTAATGTCTCAGTATTCCTATTCATATGTAAGGTAGTCTGAATATAATTCTCAAAGTGGGAATTTCCAGATCTATTCCCACCCAAAACAGTGAAGCCAGAGATATCTGAAATCCTGAATTCCTATGTCAGTTCCACTTCTCATTTGAGCTTGTGTTTACCTCTCCAAGCCTCAATTTGCTGCTCTGTACAACGGGAGTGGTTACACCTAACCTGAGGGATAATCAAGAGGATAAAAGATAGAATGTATGGGGTCACCCTATGGTCCAATGGTTAAGTTCGTGTGCTCTACTTCAGCTGCCTGGGGTTCTCTGGTTTGGATCCTGGGCGCGGACCTGCACACCACTCATCAAGCTGTGCTGTGGTGGCATCCCACATGGATGAACTAGAATGACCTACAGCCGGGAGGTACAACTATGTGCTGGGGCTTTGGGGGTAAAAAAAAAAAGAGAGAAAGATTGGACAACAGATGTTAGCTCAGAGCCAATCTTCCTCACACACACACACACACACAAGATAGGATGTACATATAAACTAGCATAATAAATTCTAATAACTGAGACTGTTAATTGTAAGTGAATTAGAATTCATTTTTCAAGTTTTTTCCTTTTCCAATTCTATCAAGACTTTATCAATTATGCTAATTGGAAGAGATAATAAATATCCCTAAGTTTTACTAGTAAGGAAAACCGGGATACAAGTTTACTTGATTTGCTTTAAGTCTGGTTACTAGCAGAACCAGAAAGAAACCTGTTTCCTCGGTCTCAATCTAACAGTTTAGGGGAGACCTACTTTTCTGTATTCCTAAAAACACTCCTTGTAGGTGCGTGTCTCCTCTTGCCTACTCTGCCTGTCTTGTTGGGTGATGCTATAGGGGAGAGGACAAGACCCCTCTCTCTCACCCACAGCATTAGGAAGATGGCTTTGAAAACTCTCTGAGATAGGGCAATCTTCCCTTTCTAGAAAAAATCCTTGGGTCCATATCAGCTTTCTTTAATGGTTCTCAATAGTGTTAAGATTTTGTGTGTGTGTGTGTGGGGGGAGTCCATCTTATTCCCAACCAGTAATGGAGGAAGGGGTCCAGGTAGTGTGTTCACTAAAGAATCCTAGAAGGACCAGTACACCAACCCTTCCTGCCGATATTGAAAGAGGTGAAGGGTAGAAGGACCACCAGACTCAGAATCAGTGCATGGGTGCAAGTCACTTGTAGGCTGAGAGACTCGAAGTTTCTCAGCCTCTCCTCACTTTCTTACCCTGTGAAATGAGAGTCTCATACACGCTTGACTAACTTACAAGGTTCAAAAGAGGAATGAGAGCATTCACTTGAAAAGGCTTTATGAACTGTAAAATTCTGTAGAACTGTTAAGAGTCGTTTATGATCGTGGGGCTCTATGACCCAGATCCACAGCTTTATGTCAAGTTCCTGCTTCCCTTTTTGCTGTCCCAGGAGCAGATGGAAAACTAGAGTCCTTCTGACTTCTTATTTTGACTGTGTGGTCTGGAAATGAAGCTCATGTGCGTTTTCAGATACGTCTCTGAAAGTAGAAGGGTGGCGTAAACCAGGCACAGTTGTTATTTATGTTTCCTTATCTCTCCCCTCTCCCGCAGACACCCCACTGTTCTTTTGAGGAGGGTTGGGGAGGGAGAGCTGAACTCCTGTGGTGAGGAGTAATGAGTTTCCCTAGCTTTGCCATGAACCAGATCTTTGGAAAGCTAACCTTCTCCCCAGGCACTCACTCCTAATTAAGAGGAGGGGTGCCAGTGTTGGTGGATGTCTACTGAAGCAGTTCTCCCATTTTTTTCATCACTGGCACATCAACTTCTTTTTTCCTTCTTAACTCTGTGAATACTCATGCATGGGAGGAGTCCAGGAGACTGTGGATCTAGATTCATGGAAAGCGCTTTGTAGCTGTTGGACTCAGTTTCCCTCTATGGTTAGGTGCAGAGTCTGCAGTCAGACTGCCTGGGTTTGAATCCTAGCCCTGCTACTGTCTGTGTGTCTTTGGACATGTCGCTTACCCTCTTTAATCCTCAGATTCCCCACCTGTAATACTCAGGGGGGCTGTTTTGAGTATTTATACATCACATAATGCTTGATGCAAAATTGTGCCTCAGCAACTGGCCTCTGTGGATATTTTAATCAGTCTCATATTTAGCAAATAATTATTGACCATATACTTTGTTCAGCATGAGGTGTTAATGTGTAGGATCTTGCAGAAAAATATTCTAGACTTTCAGGAACACTAAAATGCCAGAGAGAGCTATCTCTCTTCATGCCAAATCAAAGCAAAAGACACATCTACAAGCTGTGGCATGGGAGAAGGCATCTTGGGCCTGATGGAAGACGGCTCCTTCCACTTGCAGAGTGCTAGAGCGTAGACGACTGAAGGAAGAAGAAGGTGGCTGGGAAAATCGTGTGATCAAAACCTTGTCCCAGTACCTGGCTGAAGCCTTCTTGTAGGTGCCTGACATCTGCTGTAAATTTCATAAACAAAGACGAAAACCTTAAGCTTCTCCCCACACTTCCAGCTCTGTACCCTCAAAGTGATCATTTCACTCTAACGTCCCCTTTCTATTTTTCTCTCCCCCCAACATCATTTTAAAGCAGAGCCTTCCAAATGCCATTCCTCATCTGAAGCCAATATATGTTTTACAGTTGGAGTTAGCTGCGGTGGCTTTCACAGCTCGCAAGTCATTGGGAAGATTTGATGTTCATTCTGCTAAAATATTGCTGCCTGAAAACTCAACTGTGAAATGCAGCTGTCTTTTGTGTTAGCACTGAGCAATACACCCAACATACTTAGGCACACACGCATGCACACACACACACACAATCTTATAAATGAAAAAAAGTAGAAAATGAATGTATGTTTATTATGTGAGGAGTTTCTGTCTAATTATAGGTATCCTTCATCCTGACTAATTTTGAAGATACCATAGCCAATAAGGATCTTGGCTATTCATAGCTGGTGTGTGTGCATGTGTGTGTTTGTGTGTGTGAGAGAGAGAGAGAGTAGAGACCTCCTCATCTAAGAAGATTATTTGCAGTCTAAGCTCTTAAGCCATGATCTCTACACTGGGTAGTTGGAGGCACTTTATTAAGGAGGTATTATACAGGACATACGTTGGAAGCAGACAATTCTAGGTTCAAATGTGGGTTTTGGCACCGTGTAAGTCGCGTGAACCTGGGTGAGTGACTTAGACTCATCAAACTATACGACCTCAACTGTAAAAAATGCTACCTACCTCCAATAACCTCTGTTAGAATTCAATGTGATCAAATAAATAAAATGGTCTTGGCACAATGTCTGACAAACATTGAGAAATAATATTTCTCTACCCATTCTCTTCTACCTGTGGGATTTATGTAAGTGGATAATGAAATTTTTCTCCTCCTCCTCACACATGCCCTCTTTGAAAGCCATGGGGCTTCCTGATTTTAATCTGACTTTCAGCTCCCAGGACACAGCTCTTTGGAGAATGAGACAGAGCTCAAGGTTACCCCTCAGCCAGCCTTGTTAACTAGCCTGTCGGCCAATTGCATTGGGTGGTTTTTAGAAATGCGATAATTCTAAAAGACTTTGAAATTGTCACACAACTTCAGGACAGTCTTATAAAGCACTTTTATAAAGAAAGTTTTTCACACTTTGTTTTGAGTGTGCTCTCTTAGAAAAATAGTTGCAGGAATAAATTTTTGCAACTCTTTTAAGAACCTTTACTCTTAGCCAGAATTCGTACAGAAATTGAAGAGCGTCAGAATCTCTATAAAATTGAGGCTCTCCTTGTATAGATTTTTAAGTGTAGAATCAATGGCTTCATTGGGCTTAAGGCTTAGTGGACTGTTACCACAGTCATCGTTGCCATAAATCAGATTGCTGAATCAAGAGGATAGAATTTGCTGCCTTTCACAAGGGAAGTCTTCACATCCCAAGCAGAAGAAATATACCTCCAATAGACTCATTTCTACATCCCACAAGAGGAAAGAATCTGTGCTGCTTATTATTTTAAAAATTTACAAACTTTACTAAATTTAATGCTTTAGGGAAACCTTCCCATCATGGCTAATAGTAAAAAAAATTGATTTACATTTTTGACCAAAGGCAGAGCATGGTACATTGCTTACTTCCAAAATCATTTTTGCTATGTTATCTTTTTTCAGACAAAATCTTGTGCAGAACCCACAACATACAGATATGTAACAGATAATAGTTACTTTTGTCACATTTGGGGGCTTGGAGCCCCATCTCCTTGGACTCCTTTTTGCTGCCTGCACCTCCTTCACCATCCACACCCAAGCCACCACTTCAGAATACAAGGGCTGCACAGAACACAGTTGGAAACTACTGGAAAGAGAACCAACTACAAAACAGAACCCCTGGATTCTAGTGCTAGTTCAGCCAGTGACTAGGTGGGTGACTGAGGCAGTCACCACACCTTCCCAGGCCTGTTTCCCCCTGTCCGGTGAGGGAATTAAACAAATGACCTCCATGGTCCTCCTGTTCTGATCTATTGTTTTGTCTTAGGGGATTGGTTTCCACTGAGGGCTCATCTTCATTATCCACATGTAAGCAGTATGATTCTTCAGCATTATTTCTTTTACTCCCCTATGTTTGCCTTCAGTAAATAGTAAATAGTCAACAAATGTTTTTGGCTGTTATTATGTTCTAGTCTCTGTGTTAGGTACTGAAAATAATTATTTTAAAAAATACTCATCTCTTTCACTTTAAAGTGTTTGAAGATGTGGTTAGCATTACCTGCTTTATACAGAAGTGCTATGTTTGAATAAGATTGACCATGGTGTTGGCCACAAATGATGAGATATTTCAGTCCACCTGAAGTAGCCATCTACTGCTTCCTACCACTGGGGCAAGACCCGAACACTGAAGGAATGTCTAGAGCAGGTGTACCTTATATGGGCCTCTATTCTTGTAACCATTGTACTGCATTCCAATGATTTGTGTCCTGTCTCTTTTTCTTTGTGAACCTTTTGAAAGGAGGCAGTGTCTTGATTTCTGGGCTCTCGTTGCTGCCTCGGTGCCAGGCAGAGAGAAGGTGCTTTGCTCATGTCTGATGAATGGATGAGTGCAATGGTTATGATGGGAGGAAGACCAGCGGTTAGAATTTCCAATTCAAAAGCTCCTTCTTATTGCCATATGTGTTGTCTTATTTGGAATGCATTCTGTCAAGATAATGGTCCATGAGGGGCAGATGAAGAAAGAATATGCCAATTCCTGAGGCAAATCTTATTAAGCAGTCTCTTATTGCCTCTTGAAAGAAGGGGGCTCCCATTCCTGAGACTCTGAGTCAGGCCATGAAGGCATTTTCCCACTGAAGTAGCTTCCTATCCCTGGGGTCAGCCTATGTTTTTTGTAAAGGGCTAGATAGTAAACGTTTTAAGCTTTGTGCACCATATGGTCTCTGGCACAACTTCTCAGTTCTGCTGTCATAGTGTGACATAACAGCCATAGGTAATATGTAAATGAATGAGCATAGCTGTGTTCCCATAAAACTTTATTTGCAAAATCAAATGGCAGGCCATATTTGGCCTACAGATTGTAGTTTGCTGATCCCTGTCCTAGCTTATGATGCAGAAGTCTCACAAAGTTCTCATAAACTTCAATTTAGTCTTTTCTTACCTGCCATTCATGAAAATAGATAAAATAAATGATCACTGGAGATTTCTTGGCCTTATAGGATTGGAGGGTCTTCCTGTTCCATGCTCCTTGAAAGTCTAAAACACGCTCAAGAGATCTTTGAATCTCCTGGTAGTTTGCATTCTCAAGGTTATCTCTGCCTGCACATTTAGATCTAGATTTGAATTTTAACCCCTTTCGTGATTTCCATAGATGAGCAATCAAAAGCACTAACAATCAAACTCAGTCAAAGCCTGAGTATGGCGCTCTTCACTGAAGATTTAGAGAAGAAGAAAAGAGATTACCTTGCATAAATGCAGATATCTTCTAACTGAACATTAAGCATTCACAATTTTTAAGTGGCTTTAATCCATCCCCAAACTAGCAGATCTCCACTCTTAATTCTCCAACATAGCCCTAAATGTAATACAACCTGCTTTCTCCGTATTCCTTTCTCAACTGTTCATATGTGAAACTCAAACCTTACCTGTGCCTCCTGCAGAGCAGTTTTGATTGTCTTGGTTCTTTCTTTTTTTTTTGAGGAAGATTAGCCCTGAGCTAACTGCTGCCAATCCTCCTCTTTTTGCTGAGAAAGGCTGGCAGCCCTGAGCTAACATCCATGCCCATCTTCCTCTACTTTGTATATGGGACACCTGCCACAGCTTGGCTTGCCAATCGGTGCCATGTCTGCACTGGGGATCTGAACCGGCAAACCTTGGGCTGCTGAAACAGAACATGTGAACCACTGCACCACTGGGCTGGCCCCCTGTCTTGGTTTTTGAAACATCCATGCTGCCATGTTATCCTCCTCCACCAAAGCCACTTATCCAGGCATTTCACTATGACAAAATAGTCTGTCCATAAGTAGAAAATGAGAGTGATAGGTCAAACATATTCTCCCACATTGTATTCACAAGCTGTTGTCAAGATACTGCCATCCAGCATTCTATTTGTTTGTCAAAGTCAAAGCCCAAAGTGACTAGGACTTTATAAGGTTTGCCTGTAGAAATAAATTCTCTCTTCTGACTCTTCCAAAAGTGGCCTCTGATGACAATTCACAGCTTACCAGGTCTGGGAGGGCATCTAGGTGCTTGTCTAGTACAATCTCTTTATTTCCAGGAGAGATAACTGAAGCTCAGTAGAGAGAATGACTTGCTTAAAACCCGGTAAGGATTTAAGATGCAGGAGTAGAACTCAAGACTAGAAATTTTTACTATGGAAGAAATCACTCTCTCTCAGGTTATATGTCTACAAAATCACTAGGATCCATTATTGTTATTTTTTTAAAATATAGTTCATTGCTCCCTGATTAGTACTTTTAACAAGTCGCTGTACTCATTATTTCTATCAATAATTAATTCTTTTAGTGATGATTTCTGTAATAGTGCTTATTATGAGATATTAAAAGTAGTATCAGGAGAAGCTACAGGAGGAAGAGAAGTAGGCAGATGCTTTTCTTCCTGTGTTGGCAAAGGGCACAGTTCTGGAGGGGTGATGAAAATGAGGAGAGAGAAGAGCGCTCATAAAAATATTTCATTCCATGATCACTTATGTTTTTTTAGAGCTTTCCTTATCTCTTGAGACATATATTTTCTATAATAAAGCCTTATGCTTATGTAACTTTTATGTTTTTCAAAGTGCTGTCATATATCATTATATATCACTTCATCCTCACCAAAGACCTTGAACCATGGTGAATAAGCTAAGCTGTAAGTCACCTTAAAAGACTACATGCCGGTCAGCCAGCCAGCTTTCCCCAGTGACACCCACACTATGCCCTGCATGTTCTTTCTAACTTCAACAATACACAGACACAAAGACGCAAGGTCTTTCTCTCTCTTCTTCCTCTCTCTCTCCTTCCCTCTCCCATCTTTCTCCCTCTCTCCCCTAAATACTGGTCAATGGTGATGAAAAGGAAGAATTTTCAGACTCTATCTGACTTCAGAGTGCCTCTTTCTGAAAATGGGTGCACTGAATGATATAATAGCTTTGGAATTAATTATCCTATGCTAACATTAAATTATTCAGCCAATGTGGACAGGCTCTTCATGCTGAGAATCTTTTCCTCCAATCCCCTTATGATAGAGGTGCGATAGTTAGAGGAAGAATTTAGAGACTCCATGGTGTGGGGTAGTCAAAAGTATTTCTAGAAAGGAGATTTTTTACTATCCTCAACCAAACTGGGCCACAAATTATTCAAGGAATCAATCAACTATCCCACCTTCTGAGTTGTGTATTTAATTCTTATAAGCAGTTGTGTAATGGATGGATACTAACAGCATGTTTTCTGGCTGGTTTATAACAAATAATGCATTCATTTTCTCATTCTCACCTCTTTTTAATGCCTGAATTTCCTTCCATGTGTTCTCAGTGAAACTTATTTGGTGCTGCCCTGGTAATCACATAATATCTTTTATTTTTCTTTTTCCAGTCTGCTTGTGTACCTATTCTCTTTACATTTGAAATTAAACAAGCCCGACACTGTGATTGAAAGGGAAAGAGCTTCAGCTTTAATTACTTTCAGTAATAGATATGACAGTAAGCAGGGCTCATTCACAGCCATTACATCAAGCAATGGAGTCATCAATTTGCTGATCCTGCCACCCTGAAAGTTGTTGTCCTGAAGCGCTCTCTGATAGGGGTACTCGCTGTCTGGAATCATACTGTTTCTCCATTATCCATAGTTGAGGGAAGGGATGGGGGAGGAGAGTATGCCTCAGTAGGATCCACAGAATATGTTGTGGTCAAAAAGATAAAGGATGTGCAAGTAGGAGATTTGGATTTGCTTACTAGCTCTCCCCTTCACTGGCTACAGGATGATATTGGACAAATAACCTTCTCTTTCTCAATGTTCTTATCTCTAAAGCAAAGATGATAATCCATGTCATGCCTAAATGAGCAGTTTTTGTAAGCAATCAAGTACTGCAGGATTGACGATTGTTAGGCTTCTCTACTTTGCCATCCAAGTTGCTTTAAGAAAATCCAAGATGGCAGCCCATAGCAATGCCTAGCCATTTCAGCATTGGGAAGCCTTCATAATAGCAACCAAACTGGGAATTTCTTATCTCTCCCATGCTCCCCCTTTTTTTAAGAAAGAAGAAGAGGCTCTGTTGGTTATGAAAGAACATCTGAGCATTTTGTGGGCAAAGAAAATGTCTGCATTATAGAAGGAGCATAGTTTGAATTAAATGTTAAAAAAAATCATGAATTCATTCATTGACCCTTTGCGGGCAACAATTAAGTACTGTGTACTGGCGTTGGCCCTGAGATGACAAGCCTCTTAGACCCTATGAGTCTAGTCAGAGAATGGATTCTGAAGGCAGAGTGACAGTGCTGTCTATTGGGTCAATATGGAGTGCTAGGGAGAGGCATGACATCAATCCCTTGGTTGTGGAGGGAGGACACGTTCTAAGCAGGCCAAGTGAGTCAGTCAGAAAGTGGAAGACAGCAGGGCGAAGTGTCAGGGAAGGAGACTGATTTCCTCCATGTGGTCATCTATTTAATTAATGGCACTTTAAGAGATATTGTTAACTATTTGAGCAAATCATTCCTGAAAAGAGAATTTGCTTCCTGACCAACAGAAATAAATATGGATTTTATTATATTTACAAGCACATCTTTCCACGTGGTTGAATTAGGGGATCAGGGACTTAAGAAAGTCTCTGTCTCTTGGTAGAAATTAACTTGAAAGAATACCTAACTCCTCTTATGCATTTACCAGGAATTTTTTTGTCTTTTGGTTGGTTTGTTTTTTATTGATTGGGGTTTAATAGAGGGCCCAGTGAGACATTTGTAGGTAAATTTGTTAGGAGCCACTTCCAATTAAAGTTCGTTCGTAAGGAAGATAAATGATAATCTGAGTTAATAGGAAAGCAGTATTCACTGTTACCTTAAAAATGATTTACACAGAGCAATTTAGGAGGCTTTCTGGTGTGTAAATTAAGGTACTTCTATGATTAAACCCAAACTGCTAAAGCCCCTCAGTTAATTTGATGTGCAAAGTGCAATATCATAATAAGGAACAGGATCCCCGACCCCAGTTGAAAGTAACTTCCTCTAACAGTCTGCAAGGCACCGACCGTGGGCCAACTAGAAGAGAACGAGGGGTTTACTGCTGGAGTCTCTATCTTTGTTACATTCTTCTCCGAATCCCCAACATGCACAATTCCCTTTCCTAATGGATTAATTCTTTTCTAGAATGAAAGCTCAAAGAGTATGGAGGGGAAATGGAGTGGAATCCTGTCTCTGTCCATATTGCAGTTTCAGCACCTAAAATAATGCCAGGTACTAATAGGCACTAATAGGTGTACAATACTGTTGGTTCTCTGAATAGAGGGATGGAGGAGTGTGTGAATGTAATGAGCAAGTGAAAGAATGAATTGATAATTTACCTCTGTAAATCAACTGGGGAAGCTTTAAAAATTACTGATGCCTGGGTCCCACCCCCAGACATTTTTATATAATTGGTCTTGAGTGTGGCCCAAGGATTGAGATTTTTAAATTTTCCCAGGTGGTTCTAATATATAGGAATCTACTGATAGCCCTGTGACAGAAGGCCTGGGACCTCTGTTTCTGTTCACTTTCATCCCAGACACTGCCCTTCTCCTGGGCCCCAACCTGAAGCTTCTGCTGAGAAGTATCAGTTTTGCTTTAACTTTTGGTGGCTGTAGGCCAAGAGATCATTTTATCTACATTGTGAAGTAGTGCTGTGTCTTATGAGATCTTCTGGAAGTCGCTTAACCTGTTTGAACCTCGGAATTTGGATCTGTAAAGTGGATATAGTGATCCCTGCTTTCTTACGTCGCCATGTTTTTGTGAAATTCAGTTAAGATAAGAGATGCAAAAATGTATCAAAAACTGTAAAGCATTATAAAATGGAAGCAATTATTGTTTTTGTTTATAATAGAAAAGTAGAAATATTTTACTAGTTAATTTGTAATTTTAAGGACATACAATTAGAAAAATCCTTTAGAATGGTGTGAAATTTGGCTTCAGAAAATAAGAGACATGTCCTAGATCCGTTACTTATTATTCATAGTAGATACAACTACTTAAACCCTTTGAACTTCAGTTTCAAAGATACCACCTGTCTCAGAAAGCTGTGAGAACTGGATGAGCACATGTGTGAGAAAAGTACTTTTGTAAGCTCTAAAACACTGTGTAGATGTTAGTTTCTTTTTGTTGCTGTTGTAATTGTTTCTCCTGCTCATGGAGCTGGCTCCCATTAGCTCAAGACAGTTGTTTTGTGCATCTCTTCTGATTCCTAATTCAGTGACTTGAAATCGGCAAGTGGAGTATTTATACCAGGGAGATCAGCAAATGGTACTGATTAAGGCTTTCTTTTCTTTTTTGTTCCTTTTTTTTTTCTTTTGGGCTCCAGTTTAGCAATACACCACTGCCTGTATCTAAAGATCCAGCATTATGAAAGTCAAAAAACAGGTACTTAGTTAATACTGGGCTATTTGAATAAGTTAAGTTGAGGCATGACTGAAACCAAGAAAACAGCAATATATAACTCCAAATACAGAGTATCTGTTTATTGAGAAGAAATTGCATCTGCTTAACCTAAATTGAAAGCAAGCAAGCCGAAAACTTGAGTCTTTTTCTCTGACCTATTCAGACGCCGCAAAAGCATGTAGCATTTGCTAGCATAAAACTGCGGATCACCTAGTTGGTCAGTTCACTGAAGCCAGCCAGTCAGTTTGGATTATTCAAGCCAAAACAAGATTTCTGTTCCTTTTAGAAAATCTCCTCTGCTCTAAGGAAGTTCTTATTTTCTTGACAGACCATTTAGTTTTGTTTGTGGCTGACTGATTGCAATCTTTGTCAGCCATCACCCTGGATGACAATTGGGTATGTCTTGCCCGTTAAAACCAGCTCAGAGATTCCTGAAGCAGTGTCCTTGTCATCAACACAGTGGGGCGGCACATCCTGAATCAGCCTTGCCGAATCAAAGGCTCTTCTGCACGTCTGTTCTCTCTTTCTTGTTCTGATCTAAATAAGTGATGTGTCTAATTGGGTCCAAACAGGCAATTTTGTAGACTGACTATAGTTTCTGTAGAATCAGACATTTAGCCGCCTGTAGTTCTGCACCTTTCTATCCTTTAAGGCACTCACTCTTTCCTGAAAATTTAGTTGTGACAAGTGGATCATTGGGGCATGGGTCATGCACTGTTACAAAAGCAAATGAAAAAAGATAGAGACACTGCCGTCGCTGCTAGAAATTAGCCAGGTGCACCATTATGCAAGGAGCTCAAGCTTGAGAGCACGGTAATTAAAATAACAATGAAATGATATCTTATGCAACACTTTGCAAATATGATATTTTCGTTTGTGGTATTGTACAAACCAAGCATATCAGGCAGTAGTGTTCAGTGATTTGCAAAAGTCCAAGGGAAAGTGAATGAGATGTTAGAAGGAGTTTTTCTGGAGCCTTCTCCTGCTATGCCAATGAAAGGCCTGTTGTGCACAAGGGAGATATTATGGCATGTGGTGGTATCTGGCTGACTTAGGTCCCCCAGAATGTTATAGGTCGGCAATATTCACAGTATGTGGTCTAGAAAGGGAAAGGAAAGGTAGAAAAATCTGCCCACAGGCCAATAGTGTTGAATATAGAGTTTTCATTTTGCGAGTCCCAAAATGATTTTTTTCAGTGCTCCCAGAAATGAGCAGATGTGAAGAACAGGATCATGATTACCAAGCTCATAGGAGACTGAGTTTTAAATGATTACCAATATAATATTTGAGTAATTGACAATGCGGTTATGTTCACCATTCCACTGATTAGACTATTCTTCTCTACTATGCAGGAAACCCATTTTCAGATATTAAGGTAAAAATAATTAATTTCTAAATAAAAGGTTTCTTGTGTCTCTATTTTTCTATTTTTTCATCTCAACTTGCCCAATTCCTTTCTGAATTTGGCTGTTCTACCTAACTATATGGACCCTTAGCCTTCTAAAAAATTAGAGGAAAAGAAATTTTGAAAGCATGACCACAATGTTTACATGGGTCCATGAGTTTTATTTCTACTTGCTATTTGCCTTGATGTCTTGTGGACCAACCAAAGTGAAGCAATCTCTCCTGTACCATCTAAGACCTTATAGGGTTCACTAAAAGTTCCCTTTGGTTAAAGGTGTGGAGATGACCAATCCCCTATCCTTATTCAAGAACAGATAAACATGATACAAAAGCTTTTATATTGCGACTGGAATCATTTGCTCAATGATCTCTGATGGTATTACTTACTGATGCATGGTAAGACAGTAACTGGTGTGCAGAGGGATGCAGTGTTAGGATTTGGAATCTAACTAAACTCCTTCTCCAAGGACCATTATATTCCACACTCTACTAGCTGCCAATGGAAATGACAATATATGGTCACATGGTCTAAATAACTGAATTACGGAATCTGTGCCGTACATCCACAAAAATATTCACCTTGCATTAAAATAAAGAATTATTCATGAAAATTTGAGGACAGTCCTATCCAGTTCACAATGGTGAACAAAATATTCCTCACCTTAATTCCCAGCAGACAAATGGTCTGCTACTCTCCCTCTGGATCTGCCTCCTATATCCTTTATATTGTGAAATTAAAACTTGCAAAACACTTTATTAAAGTGTGAATTTTCAAAGCATAAGTGTAAAGAAACCTACAACTACAGTGTTAGAACCCCTGATCACTGACAGTTAATCATGTGGGTTATCTGGCCCTTCTGATGCTGCATAGGGCTCCATTCATCCATTTATTGAGTATTTAATTGAGCACCTACCATGTGGCTGGCATGGATCTAGGTTCTGGAGATACAAAGCTGAGTAGAACCACATGGTCCTTTCCTCTTGTTTTAATGTCAAGTGCAGATGCAGCCATCACTCTAATAACCTCACCTATAAATATGTAGTGGTAATAGATACCATGTAAGGGAATTAAAGGGAGATTATTCAGGCACAAGCTGGAATAGGGGAGGATTTGATCTGCAATCTAAAGGACAGGCAAGAATTACTAGTTAAAAGGAAATGAGGAAGGGGAGAGGAAGGAAGAAACCTCAGTAAAGAGATGATGTGAGGGCAAGATTACTTCCGAGGAACTGAAAGAATAGACAGTAGGGAGGAACAGCTCTCACAAGGAGGCAAAAGAGACAGGCAGGGTCCAGATATTATCCGTATTGGCAAGCCTTTTCAATATTGTGGTCTTTCTCCTCCTAACAAAATCTTAAAGGCTTTAGAGGGGCATCCTCCAGATCTGGGGTCCAGTTGGGGCTTTAAAGAGTCCATAATGGAAAGACAATTTTGGAGTCTTGCCCGTGACCCAATGACCACCAGATCCTATCCGTTGGTACATGCCAAAGGCAATGACAGACTTTGTCCATGTTCCAAATCACTAAATTATAGAAAATGTGGCATCCTTGGGCATCTTTCGGGCAGAAGTGGTCCAAAATTTTCACTAGATCCTCAAAAGGGGTACGTGACTCAGCAAAATTAGAACCATTGATTAGTAAACTCTTTCACAAATGTAATCTGGCTCAACATTTTGCATCACCTATCTTTTCTTTTTCTTTTTGTTTTCATGTAAAAATTTACTATTTCTAATATTTGAACTAAACATTAGTACTAGCTATTTGCTTTACTTCGGAAATTGTTGGTGGTTGTTACTAGAGTTAATGAATTTAGTAAGCAGCCAAAATGTTCTATGAGTTCCATTTTATAAAGTATGTGTATGTGTGTCTATTATTTCTGTAATTACTTCTTAATTAAAGTCTCTCCTCGCTAAGGGGCAGATGATTACTCCCTTGGCTATGGATTCAGACTGTTCCTTTCAGAGCTTCTGACAGTAGACTGTCCCTTTTGGTTTTGTGAGCCACCAAGCTGCCTTCAGGTTTCTAATGCTGAAATTTCATTCCTGTTTAGTTCCATATAACAGGCACAATGTCCATTGAGGTGTTGCCCTCTAGAAGGTCATTTTTTAAGTTTTGCGTTTTATAGCTACCAATAAGACTGAAATACAGAGTGATTGGGAGGGTTCTCTCTCTCTCTTATTTTGTTTCCAAATTGCTCCAGATTTTGTTGGGATTTTTTTTGGCAGATAAAATACTTTCTAATAACATATGATCAGTAACATAGTAAATTTTGGTGGTTATGTGGAAATTATTGTACCAGGAAACCCAGGGCTTGCAATCCACTCCCTCAGCAATGTTTATTTATCCCACTGTGTGTCAGACATTGGAGATAACACATTATAAATCATAGTCCCTGTCCTCAGTGGCCTGACAGCCTACTAGGGTGTGATGGGATATGTTTTACAAATAATTAAAATAGAATATGTTGATCAATGTCATAGACGTATAATTTAGCTCAATTAATATTTATTGATTGTGATGGAGAATATAAAGATGAAGAAGAGAATGCTGACTCCTAGGAGATTTGGGCACATAAAGAGGCCTTTTCAACAAAATGTGACAAATACTTGGATACTAGTCTGCATGTAGATGGGAGTGTAACTCCCACAGAGGGGTTTAGAAGGGGCTTCTTGGGAAAGGTTATGCTGCGTTAAGTCTTGCAGGAGAAGAAGTTAGTCTGGTAGAGAAGGGGCAAGGGAGTATCATGTGGAGGTCACCAAATAAGCAAAGGCCTGGAGAAATGAGAGTGCATGATGTATGTATGGAAATGTACTAGGAACACAGAGGCAGGAATAGCAACTTCTCTTCCACCAAAGCAAGTTTCAAAAAGGCGATTTTGGAGCTGCCTTTATTAATGAGATGTGGGAAGACGTTCCAAGAAGAGGAAGCAGCTCTTGCACAGTGTGGGAGATGGGAGAAAATGTGTGCTTAGGGAGCTGCAAGGGGTTTCCTACTGCATGGCAGAAGCTCAGGGAGCGTGTCAGGACCTGATGGGAGGTGGGCAGAGAGGGGCTGAGTGGGCAATCGTTCTTAAACACTTGGGATTAGTTCTGTTGGCAAAAGATTTCACCTTGGGGCTGTGTGTTGAAATATAAGTAGTGACAGCTCCTTCTGTTAGGTATGTTCAAGTGTATAGAGAGGCATAGACATAGCATGACCAGGAAGTCAACACAGTATGCACTTGCCCTTCCTTTCCCAGCTATTGATTGACTTCCTAGTCTGCCAGCCCTTGTTCTAGGTGCTGGAGATTCAACAGTGACAGAAACAAAAATCTCTTCCTCTCAGAGCTTCCATTCAAGTAGGGGCAAAGAGATGGTGAACAGCATTACTAAGCAAAGGTGCAGTGTGTCCCTAAGTGAGAAGTGCACAGGAGCAAAATACCGCAGGCAAGGGGGCAGTGAGTGAGTTGGGGATATATGTGTAATTTAGATAAGGTGTCTGGAAAGGTGTCACTGAGGAGGTGGCATTGAGTGAAGACCTGAAGGAGGTGGTGGAGCGAGCCATGGGGACCAACTAGGGGAAGAACATTCCAGGCAGAAGGAATAAAGCAAGTACAAAACCTGGAGTGAGGAACATTTGGGTGTTTTACAGAAGAGTAGGGAGGCTAGTGTGGCTGGACTGAGAAAAGAAGAGAATGGAACCAGATGGATTCAGCTGCAAGAGAATGGAATGGGTACAAAGGTTCATTGATCCAAAGATACATTCATTCCACCTATCCATAGATGGAAAGTTGGATGACAGGTAAAGAGAAATAAAATCTTCCTCTCTTCTGTAGAGCTCTGACTTAACCTTTTGGTCTTGTGGAAAACACGTATGTATTTGTATTGCTGGATGTTTTTTCCTGACCTGGTGTTCACTGCCACTGACTGTGAAGAGAGTTTTGGTAAACAGAGAGAAACCTGCAGCTAAAGAGTTAAGGATACATTCCACTAGGGATGAATCAGACAGAAATGAATCACTGTTTAAATTACAGAAGTGGACACCACTTTACTTAGTAACTGTCTTTTAGAAAATTAGACTTAATCTTCTTGATTTGAGTCGTAATCATAGAACTATAATTACTTAGAAGAATCTTATGTGTCATCCAGTCCAACTCTCGTTTAACAGATGAGGAAACTGAGGTACAAAGTATAAATGAAATGCCGTTATCAATGCATCTGTTTACTATTTAAAACGCTATTCTGGTGAGAATTCTTTTGTAAGATGAATATACCCACTCAATTTATGTGTTCAAAAATGTTTGTTCAAAAATATTTATGAAGTCCCTACTAGGTATTTGACACCATTTTGGCATCTGGGGGCTATTGCCATAAATAGGGCAGATTTGATCCCTACTTAATCAAAAAATTGTGTTTGTGAAGAGGGAGGTTGGGAGTGGGAGATGCAGACAACAAACTAGTAAATTAACAAATGGACAAAATAATTTCAGACAACTGTAAGTGTTGTAAAGACAATACAAGCATGATCAGTTAGAATGTGCCGGAGGTGTGGGTGAGGCTACCTTAGAGTAAGTGTTCAGGACATGCTGCTCTGAGGAGGTGAACTCTGAGCTGAGACCACATAGATATGCAGGGTCAGCCATACGGAGACTGGGGGACAGGTTTTCCAGGCAGAGGGTGCAGTCAGTGCAAGGGCCTGAGCTTGGTGTGTTCAAAGAACCGACAGAAAACCATGTGGTTGAAACGTGGTGAATGTGGGGGAGTGAAAGATGAGGGTGGAGCGGTTCATGGGGGCAGCTTGCATGGGGCCTTTTTGAGACTGTGGTCAGAGTCTGTTTTTATGCTTCCATTCAGAAAATGTCAGAAAGCTTTCAAAAGGTAATGGCGTGATCTGTCTTAAATGTTTAGATCATTTGCCTTCTGTGTGGAGAGTGGACTGTGTTGAGACAAGAGAGGAATCAAGACCAGATATTAGGCTGTTTCATCGGCTCAGGCAAGAGAGGGTGGGGTTTGAACTTGGGTAGCAGTGGAAGTGGAGAGGTAAGAACACATTGGGTCTCATCTATCAGCTTTGAGTCCCATTAGCCATATAAGTCAGTAGGAAAAAGTAAAAGAAGAAATATAGATTTCTTTAGTAACCACATGTAAGGTGATGTGTGGCTTTTCCAAACACAATAAAAAACTTTATACTGAAAAGCCTAGTCTTTCAAATTGGTTCCTGAAATGAGCCTGAGGTGGGATGTCTCCTGCCGATTAAAGCTCAAGCATTGCTCTTCTGCCTTCCCGCTAGCTCTGGTACTAAGCTGGTCTTTTTTTCCTCCTTTCTTCCATATGTCTTGTTGCCAACTGGTATACACCTTTGATTAACTCCAAAGGTTGCTTCCCCAGCAAACCTGGAGGTCAAGTAGAATATAACCTCCTCCAGCTCCCTAATTCCTTGAGGCCTTCAAATATAAGCCATAAGGACCTTCCTTTTTGAATTCATCACTCAGGGGAAATCACAACTAAACTTTAAACATGAAGAACTTTTGGAGCATCAGTATATTTTTTCTAAGTTTTCATACTCCCCAAGCTTTGTGAATATCTCGTAATTTTCCTTATTCCTCCCCAGAAGCAGTGCTGGCTGTGAGAGGCAGAATAATGGCCCCTCAAAGATGCTCATATCCTGATATTTGGAACCTGTGAATATATTATGTTAAATAGCAAGGGAGATTGGTGTTGCAGATAGAATTAAGGTTGTTAATAAGCTGACCTTAAAATAAAGAGATTATCCTGGATTTTCAGGATGGGTGCAATATAATCACAAGAGTCCTTTAACTATTGAAGAGGGAAGGTAGAAAACTAGGGTCAGAGAGAGATTTGAAGAGCTGGCTTTGAAGATAGAAGAAAAGAGTCATGAACCAAGAAATGCAGGAAGCTTCTAGAAGCACAAAAGGCAAGGAAACTAGGAAACAGAATTTTCCCTAAAACTACCAGAAAAAACACAGCCTCACCAACACCTTGATTTTAGTCTAGTGAGACCCATTTTGGGATTCTGATCTCCAGAACTGTGAAATCATTTCTTTGTTTTTTTGTTTTAAGCCACTGTATTTTTGGTAATTTGTTACAGTAACAATAGAAAATGAATATAGTGGCATTCTGCTATTGTACTCTGAGGAAGTGAACTTTGAGCTGAGACCAGATAAATATTGTTAATGGAAAGATCTTACCCAGTCTCCCCAATTTATTTCACTTTTATCCTTTTTGAGGTCTATTATGATGGAGACCGTGACTATACTGCTGCTATGATCACTCCTGCATTAAATCACTACTAAGTGCCATGCACTGTTTTCACTGCCCCTGTCATCCTTATTTTACAAAATAGGAAACTGAGGCATAATAAGCATCTAGGCCGGGATTCTGGCCCAGATAGTGTCACATCAGCTTTTAAATGTCTGGCTTAATTCTTCCTCCATGACGGTCAGCACTTAGCAGGTGCAGGGAGGGTGGAAAGGAAGGCTTGAACTAGTGTCCGTGCATGGGTTCGCTAACCTCAATTATAAATTTACATCTCTGGAGACTGTGCACTGACTTCCATCTCAGGGGTCTCCTAGCTTCATGACAGAAAGAGAACCTTAGGGCATTTCTCAGAGTTAAGAAAAGTTAATTAAAATTCAGCACCAAGAGTCTAGTTTAGGTGCACATTTCTTCATGAAGGGCTTGCTGAGTTGCGAAAGTTAATGGGAGGCAGAAAGATTGGAAGAAAAAATTTATGACAAGACAACCCAGCGTTTTTTTCCGATTTAAAAAGTAAGATTTGTTAAGATTCTACTAAGCGTCTTACCATGGCTATGTCAGCATTGTGTGAGGGAGGGGGTGAGATACCAACTATGTAAGTGCATCATGGTCTTTGCTCTGTTATAGAATAGTGTTACACATGTGCACATGACAGAGCATGAAAACACACCACAGCATACAGCAAGTGTTAAAAGAAAGAGCACTGTTAACAATAAAGAATTCCAGGAACGTAGAATTTTCTAAACATAAAGACCTGGGCCACAGGCTCACTAAACAAAAATATCCTCCACAAAGGATAGGTGGCAGTGAGCCACTGTGTTACCATGTAGTAAGTGCGTCACATTGGCGTTGGCCATAGCCAATGACAAGGGCATATAAAGGGACATAATTGGACCCAGTCCCCAAGGCATGCACAGAGAAATTGCCCGGTTTTGGGGAAACAAGACTGAAAACACAAGCTGCAACAGCATGCTTTTGGTAAAAGGAGTATGAACAACCAATAGAGAAAAATACATAAGTGGAAGCAAGAACTGAAGGAAAACTTGTATTAACTTGAATGTGATTCATTTAACGTCTCCAGTTAATAACTCACTTGAGGTTTCCCATCTAAAAACAAACACATTTTTGAGGTGATAATTTTTGTAAAAATTTTTAAAAAAGGAAAAGAAAGGAAAAAGAAGCCCCAGCTATCTCCTAAAATGTCTCAGGACTAGTTCCCATTTCCATTTGTCCCTATCTTTGGACACTGAAGGTTTGTAGTCTGCATATGACCCCACACAATCTTTAGTCAGCAAAGGACAACTCAAATTTTTTGACTATACTCATGGGGAAAATGTACATGAGTGGAAGTTTCAAGCCCGTGAACAAGATTTTCAATAACGAGGGGCTTGTGCATAATAATGCTCTCATCACCTTAGGGATTCTGGGTATCAAGACTTTGTTTCATTGTCCTCCATCCTCAAAGCCAGAAAGGCAAGGCCAGATGCAGACACTTTTGGCAGAAACATTTACCAAGTATAGTTGTATTTTGTTCTCTTAATTAAAAAATAAACAAATAAATACGCTAAACCCAGAAGCCAAAAACAAAGATGGAGAGATTGGATTTCATAAAAATGAAAACTTTCAGTATCCTGAATTCAGGTGAAAAATTGAGTGATAGACTGGGAGGAACTATTCGCAACATATGTAACAGACAAATGATTACAGTATATTTAAAGAGCTCCTACAGGGGGCCGGCCGGGTGGCATAGTGGTTAAGTTTGAGCACTCTACTTTGGCAGCCCAGGGTTCACTGGTTTGGATCCTGGCCACAGACCTACACACTCTTCATCAAGCCATGCAGTGGCAGCATCCCATATAGAAGAACTAGAAGGACTTACAGTTACGATATACAACTATGTACTGAGGCTTTGGGGAGGAAAAAAAAGAGAAAAATTGGAAACATGTTAGCTTAGTGCCAATCTTCCTCACCAAAAAACAAACAAAAAAAAGCATACCTTTAAAAAAATAAAAAAGGTAAGGAACTCCTACAAATCAATAAAAATTTGAAAAATGGACAAAAGATGTGAAAGGGTATCTATAGAAGACATATAAATGGTCAATAGACATGAAAAAACATGCTCAACTTCAGTAGTACTAGGGGAAATGGAAACTAAAATAAAAATAACAAAAATTAAAAAAATTTATAATATCCAATGGCAAGGATGTGGAAAAATAGCTATTTTCATGATAGAAAAGTTAATTATTATAGCTTTTCTGGATAGCAATAAGACAATATCTATAAAAAATTTTTAAATGTGTCTATCTTTGGCCCCAATAATGCCATTTGTAGGCATGTATCCCTCAGACTTACAGATGTGCACAATGATCATACATAAGAATATTCACTGGGATCCTACATTTGTTAAAAAATTATACGTGATAATAATGTATAGAAGTGCAGAAAAATAGAGCCTCAAAAAATATACAATATATTGTTAACAGTGCTGGCTCTGGAGAGGAAAGTAAATATGGCAGATAAGATAAGAAAGGAGATTTTTACTGTTTATTTTATATATTTCTTTATTGTTTAAATATTTTACAATGAAAATGTTTACATACATTATTGTATAACTCAACATGTATATCCATGAACATAGTTTAAAAAATCTGTTTAGAAAATTGTTAGATTTGAAAAATTATTAATTTTTATTTTTATTTTTATTTTTGGTGAGGAAGATTGGCCCTGAGCTAACATCTGTTGCCAATCTTCCTCTTTTTGCTTGAGGAAGATTGTCATTGGGCTAACATTTGTGCCAATCTTCCTCTATGTTTTGTATGTGAGATGACTCCACAGCATGGCTTGATGAGTGGTGTGTAGGTCTGCACCTGGGATCTGAACCCGTGAACTCCAGGCTGCTGAAGCAGAGTGTGCAAACTTAACCACTAAGCCACGATGCCAGCCCCAGATTTGAATAATTCTTATTGGTATGATTGTAGCTATCTCCAGATAATAAGGGCATTCTAGACTAGAAGGGATTAAACAAATATATGAATAACAATGGTAATTCCAAATATAATTGTGACAGTGGACCAGAACGTGGTCTGCATTTGTTATAAATGTAGAATATAAACCTTGAGGACATTTGTTTTGAAGGTGGCTGTGTATGACATTTTTCTTCTCTTAGAAATCACACAAACACAAAAGAAGAAGGAAAAAAAGTTAACCCCTTTTTCTTTGACATTCCCTAAACTCTATAGACTTCATACATATTTATAAGGAAAGTCAAAGTTAAGACAGAGCCAGAGATGCCTGGGAGGAAGAGAAGGAGGACGTGAGGAGTGTTATGAAAGGATTGAGAGGCAGCAGATCCCAGAGAGTACCAGCAAAAATACATATTGTGCAGGTGAGGTCTCATCCCATGTGCCAACCTATAACTTATGTTGACCACAGTCTTAATGGATACCACTAAGAAAATTTTACGTAAAATATAAGTAAACAAAAAGGAGTCACCCCATAAAATAATAATGCTTCTTGACAAAGTGGGATTTATTGAAGTAATACAAAGGAATGTATTGATCTAAGTCATCATATTTATAAAAAGTTAAAAAAAATCGTAATCAATCATCTCCGCAGATACTGAAGTAATAATTTGTCAAAATTCTATAATCATTCTTTATTTGAAAAACACACACACATTCAAAATAAGAATGAGTGGATACTTTTCTAATGTGATGAAATGTATCAATCTTGGCTCAAAACCTAATATCTGAACAATTACTGTAAACAAATAAAATTCAGTGAAGTGCCAGGATATGAAATTAGTGTCTAGAAATCATTAGCTTCTATAAAATAGCTATTTAGAAGATACAATGGTAGAAAAAAACATCAATTTAAAATAGCAACATACAAGAAATTGAAATACCCCAAAATAAACATTTTGTTTTGTATGACCCCAATAAAGACACTTCTCACCTTTCCTGAAAACCACAGAAGAAGTCTGGAATTAATGGAAGGACACACCCCATGGTGGATAAGATGACGCAATAGTATGAAGATGGCAGATGTCACTAAGTCAATTTATATATATAATGTGATGTCAATAAAAATACCACCAAATTTGTAGAATCAGACATGTCTATTCTAAAGTTCATAAGCCAAAGTAAGCAAATTATAAAATGTATGAACGCCAAAAAAGATTAACGAAGGTGTGTAGGAATTGAGTATGCTGTAAGTGTATGTATAGATGAACAATTTCTGGAAGAGAATGGAAATTATAGACAGTAGATCCAAATGCGTTTGGAATTCAGTGTACGAAAAAGGCACCATCTCACATCAGTAAGGAAAAAAGAGAACATTCAATAAATAGGGTAGTAGACTAAAACAAATAATAAAATTAGAGTTGGATTGACACCTCAAGCCACATACCAGTATAAATTACAAAAGAATCAAAGCTCACAGTTTAAAAAAATGAAACCAAAAAAAGTACTAAAATAAAACATGGACAAATTCCTGTATAGCTTTGAAGTTGAAAGACTTTTCAACTATGACTTAAGATCCGTTACTCATTAAAGAAAAAGATAAATCCAAACATATGAAAACAAAACCTTCAATATAGGGGAAAAAGTCAAAAGACCAATGATAAGCTGGGAGAAATGTGTGTGTGTGTGTGTATGTCCGTGTGTATTTATCTATATATAAAAGGAAAAGGCCTAATTTCCCTCATGTAAAAAGGGTGTCTGGAAATTTTGAAGGAAAAGACCTTTGACCCAATAGAAAAACTGACAAAAAAAATAAACAAGTAGTCACTGACAGGGAAATACAAACATGAAAATTGCACAATCTCATGTTAATAAAAGAAATGAAAATTAAGACTACATTGAGATTCTGGGTTTTTTTTCTTTTTGCTCCCACCCATCGGATTGGCAGAATCAAAGATTTGATAACACACTCTGTTGGTGAGACCATGAGGAAATGGACATTCTCATGCAATGCTGGGAGGGGATGTGCCTAAATTTGTATAATTCCTATGGAAATTGATTTAAAAATAACTACAAAATTAGAAAATTCCAAATGCATATACCACTCCGAGAATACAGAGAAATTCCATGTTTGGAATTTATCCTTCACTTTATATGAAATGATATATAAAAGTTTATTATGGTATCTTTTTTTCTTTTTAATAAAAAAAGATTCGGGAAAAAAGCAATGTCCGTAATTATGGGAATGGTTAAATAAACTATGGTCTATCAATATAAATGAGTATCATGTATCTGAAAAAACCCAAAAACTAAAACCCCTGTGGCCACTCTCTCTGTGCTGTTTTAGATAGATCTCCAAGATACACTGTTCAGAGAAAACACAAGATGAAGAGGAATGTGTGTAGTAGGCGCCTTTTGTGTTAAAAGGGGAAAATAATGTTTCTGAAACATGTTCATATTTGCAGGTTTCTAATCCTATCTCTACCACTTACATGTGGGTGAATTTGGGCAAGTTATATATTGTGTCTGGGCTTTGGTGTCATCACCCAAAAATGGAAATAATCGCTACCAACTAAAAAGATATTAGAAGGATTAAATGAGAAAAATGCATATAAAGCACTTAGCAAGACATTTGGTTCATAATAAGTGTTCAAAAGGGGTAGTTATTACTATTAGAAGGGGCTCTGCTTTCACTGGATAAACTTTAGGAAATAGTCTGACAGCTTAGCACATACTAATATTTCTTATTTGTTATAGCTCACCCAGTGTATTTATGTATATATTTTTATGTCTCATTAACAAAAGGCCAAAGTGCCTGAGGATTGGAAGGCGGTAACATTACAAGTTAAACATTAAGAGATACAGACCATTAAGGCTCCATCTGAAATCAAGTATCTAAAAAAGAAGCAACAAGGAAGTAAAATCCAATTTGTGTAAAATTTAATTTGCACAAGTTCTTACAGAAACAGCCACTGGATAAAGTGAATTCCACCTGTATTGAATCATCAGTCACCTTCGGTGCCTAGGAAGACACCAAAACACAGCATCTGGCAATCAATTTTCCATCTCTCAGTGAAGCCTGAGGAATTGGGTAGCAACCAACATGGCATTGTAAAGAGAAAATTGTGTGGGCCAATTCAATTTCCTCCTATGAGAGATCGACAGGTCACAGAGATAGGAGAAAAGCAACAGATGTAATCTACATGAAGCACAGCAAGTCTTTTGATTCTGTCCCACATGACAGTCTCATCAACATGCTCTGAAGATTGGGTCTAAATCAGGGTCTGAGGAACTGGTGACCCCTCCCACCCCCACTTGCGTCACCAACCCTAGCAGAGTGCTTGATAGAGCTAGTGGAACAATCTACTAGGAGACTGGAGCTTGTCAGGGATGGCGGAGAATATGGAAGGGATAGAAGGAGGTGGAAATTAATGCAGACCCAGAGACAGAGTGAGAGAGACAGAGAACGTATGTACGTTTCTAAGACTAGGTGACTACATAGGTACAAACACTCAAGGAGATAAGCATGAGCTAGGACAACATTGTTGATAGCAAGGAACTTCTCATGGTTAGATCCTGAAGAGGGGCAGCCATGCACTACAGTGTCATCTATGATGCGCAAAAAACTATGGACAGAGGAGAATGTCATGCATGGTCACTCACTCATTCATTTTGAGTGTGTGTGTGAGAGAGAGAGAGAAAGAGAGAGCAAGAGATCTTACTCAGGGGCCTTGTGTGAGAAACCATTGGGTTAGAATGATGGGAAGGAGAGGGCTCAAACTGGGGAATCTGTTTCAGGAGCATGTAGACATAGGAAAGTTTTTTTTGTTTTTGTTTTTTTTGTTTGTTTGTTTTGTCTTTTTGAGGAAGGTTAGCCCTGAGCTAACTCATGACAATCTTCTTCCTTTTGCTGAGGAAGGCTGGCCCTGAGCTAACATCCATGCCCATCTTCCTCTATTTTATAAGTGGGACGCCTACAATAGCATGGCCTTTTGCCAAGCGGTGCCCTGTCCTCACCTGGAATCCGAACCTGCGAACCCCGGGCCGCTGGTAAGTGAAATGTGCGAACTTAACCACTGCACCACCGGGCCGGCCCTGACATAGGAAAGTTTTGTTTTAGACATTGGTGGAACATGTCCACTGATTACTATGGAACTAGAAAAAGGGGAATGCGTGTTACTGTTTAGTCAAAGATTTGAATATGAATGCAGAAGCAGGAACTAGAAAAAGGGGAATGCGTGTTACTGTTTAGTCAAAGATTTGAATATGAACGCAGAAGCAGGGTGGACCAATTTCTCTTTTGAGAGCTCTCCTAGCTCAGATTCTGTATTTACTATAGAAATATCAAGTGATGGGGGAATATAGGTCACATATTAGCTTTGACTTCAGTTTGGACCCTAGTGCAATAATGCTATCAGGGGAGCCTTCTGGTGTGAAGAAGACAATGGTATTACTTCCATCCCAGGAAATCATGATCTTGTTCTTAACACAATAAGGTAAATTTTCTCATTAGAAAGTTCCTAATTTGTCATGTCAGTAACTATGTCCTCTTAATTGTGGTGTTGTCAGTTCACTAAAATAAAAAAAAAATGATCCCCTGTTCCGAACTCATTCTTGGTTACTGCATCATCATAATAGCTTGGTAATTTTATTACTACTCTAAGGCAAGCGATCCTCCTTTTGTTGACTACTGAGGAGGAAATTGTTAATGACATTAATAGGATGATAATGTGACACAGAACTCTGGGTAATGTTTAGTCTCTGTGTGGTTGTTCTGGAGAAGCAAGTGCAGTTGCTAGGAAGAAACAACAGCATCATGATTTTATTGGTTGCCCTGACACTCACCTCTGAGGTTGCTGTGAGGATAAATGAGATAACGTATATCCAGGGGCTGGAATGTAGTAATGGTTCAATAAATGTTAGAGTGAGGTTTTTTTTAAGTCTAATTTAAATATTAGCTTGCTATCTTCTTTATATATTGTTGTTTGATGACTAAGGAAATAATGATTTTTTATTACGAAACACTGAGCATGAAGGAAGAATTTGACATGTTCATTCTTGATACTAATGAAATCAGAATCAATTAATGAAAAGTATTCATTATAGCAGAATAGGCTTTTATGATGATATAAAATGGGCTTAGAAGAGTGTCTGAAAAATAATTTTCATTAAACATTTTTGATATTGTTATTACTAGAAGGGTTGGGGAGAAGACAAGTGGGGAGATGACGTGAATAAACTTGTCATGTGACATTGACTCCTCTTCACTCATGCAAGTCGATCTTGAAAATCCAAGTACAAACTAACTCTTGACTCTGGTCACAGACTTCAAAATTTGCATCCCCCCCCACCGGAAAAACCTGGGGTCGGGAAGATGGACTCTGTCTGGTACTGTCCATAGTCATCAGAGGGTCAAGACCCTGCTAACATGAAGCCAGCATATTATTCCTGTCCTTTAGAAGCAAGTGCATTGCCTTCAACGTAGTCTTCTTGTCAAAGGGAAGATTAAGAAAGAGGAGATGGCAAGGGCTTTTTATAACTGAAAAACAAAGACGTGTTTCATTCTTAGCCCCAGGCTTCGTATGGCTCTAAATAGTCCAGTATCATTGGAGTATCTGGAGAATCACAGCCCTCCAGCTGATAAGCCATTTTTAAGTTGAATCAAAAATGCCTAAAATATGAAATTTTGTATTATTGTATCAACATGTTGAAGCCAAAGTTTCTGTATTACGAAAAGATATCCTCAAGGCTAGGAAGCGCAGGAAGAAGCAGGCTAGGAGGAAAGAATCCCGGTAGCCTAGTCAGGAAGGGAATCCGAATAGTGCAAATGGTACCTGTGAAAGGAGGGTGTCTAGGGCTGTAGAGGGACCTGACACAATGATGGATGCAGGAAGGAAGTCGGAAGGGGGGACTGCAAGATGCATTTTTTGAGGATAGAGTTCCAGGAAATGCATTATGCAGGTGTTACTTTTAAAACTCTTAATGTTAATTACCATCCAAAAAGCCCAGGGTAGACAGGGAGTGAGGAGGAGTAAAGTTACCCATTGTTCACTAAGGGAGGTAGGCAGAATGCCCCACACTCAGTGCCTTTGTTTGGCTGCTGTTCTGGAAGCATAACAGGTACCCAGGGCACTGAGTGACAGATGAGATGGCCAAGTGGCTGGACGGTCTAGACCAGAGTGACTTTGCTTTGACTAAAACAGGAATGCTGAATCCCACAGGCAGTTACTACCAGAGTTTCTTTATATCCATCAGCCTCCTTATATGGTTCTGTGGGAAATTGTACTCACTCAGAAGGTGACCTCAGAAAAAAGACGGAATCCCAGTCAGATGTTTCCCTGACTTCCTCACTAAACAAAACAGAGGTAAAAGCTTTGTCTAAAGGAGGCCAGGACCTGGGAGGGACCGCTGACCTACAAGCCCCTTTTATCTGACTCTACTGGGGATAGGTCTAAGATATTGGTCCTTAACTCTGAGACTCCTGCTTTGGCCTCTACTGGAGTCTCCCAACTGATCTCTTGATCTTCCTTTTGGTTTATATTCCTGTGTTCATTGTCTTCTGTTGCTTCTCTGCTGGAAAGATATATTTTCCTCTGCATTATAGTTTGAACCTGAAAACAGAAGGGCATCAGAAAGACTGAAGTTTCTTTTCATCTGAATTCAGGAAAACATGTTGGCATGATTCTTAGCATAAAGTGGCCAAGAAGACAAAGAGTGCCTTTGTTTGGTAATTTCAAGGATCCATCTCCAATTTAAAAAAACAAAATAAAAATGAGACTCACTTTGACTTCATGTCAAACACTGAATCCCAAATAAAATACTATATGTTGAAAACCAGATATGAACAATAAAATTAAACAATAAAATATATTAAAAATTAGCTAGATGGGACTGCTTATTGATCTTTCTGCATGTCCGAGCTTTTTAATTCATTTGATTAAGCATTGATGGAACCAAACTCTTGAAGCTTGTAGCATTTTTTGGATCTTTCTGGGAAATTCTAGGTTTCCAGAATGTCAGGTTTGATTCCAAACTATCACATCTTATTTTATAATATTTTATCTACTAACGTCTATTTTTTTTAACACAAAACAATACCCTCTCTGGAGGAATGATTCTTAAATATAATTCAAAGAAATTTGAAATTTTCCAAAACATTTTTCTATTCCTTATCTCGTTAACACTCTCAAAACACTGTAGGCAGATTTAATTGCTTTTGACAAACGAATCAACTAAGGGCAGAGAGGTTCAGTGACTCTCTGAGGGCCACACGGCAGTTTATGGTAGAGACAGATCTCTCAGATCTTGCCTGTTTTTTTGGTCACTCTGTCATTTGGTTGTGTGATTGTTAGATAGGGCTCATGTGAAACTCCCTTGCTACCTGCACCATTGTTCACATTAACTCCATTATTTACAGTGTTGGACCCAGGTTGGTGGTCCCTCTTTTTAAAAAAACAGATTGTGTAGGACCATGTGGTTGCATCCCAAAGCCAGCAAGAGCATCCCCATGCACGGGTGAGTGGGGGGTCGAGAATCACTCTTAGGCCTCTGCGAATGGCTTAGTGCTTTTTCATGCAGTTCCAGGATTTTATGATCTCAACAGTTTTATGTGCAATTCAATTAAAGGTCTTAAAATTTAACGTGTACACCCTTTGACCCAGCAATTTGGTTTCTAGGAATTTACCTTAAGGAAATAATACAGATAGTGAGTCAAAGATACATGCACCAAAAAAAGATGCGTTAACAAGAATATTTATGATAAAAAATAATTGGAAATTAACTAAAGGTCCAGTGACAGGAAATTGGTTGAATGAATTATGGTCATTTCACACAGTGGAATATTGTACAGTTCTTTAAAGTAGCTCCATACAGCTTGGTTTGTCTATAGGGAAAGATTTCCACTATACTTTGTCAAATGAAGAAAAAATGCGATTAACAATGTATTTAGAATATACAAAATTTTCAAGTATTAATGATACTTATATCTGGGTGGTAGAGTCATGAGTGGTTTCAATTTTCTTCCAAATAATTTTTAGAATTTTTTATTATTTATGAGGAACATTCCTGTTCTTTATAATCATGGAGAAGTGTTCGAAAGGAGGCAGAGTAATTTTTTTCTTTTTTTTTTTTTTACTTTGAGCAGCTCCATGATCTATTTCCAAGTTAAAAGTTCTCTTAATGGAAGTGGTGTGAAAAAAGAATATTTGGTATTCTTAAAGTGTTCAAGAATAAGGGTATTTAGTGGACTCGTGTATTGACAAAGATCTGATGCTTTGTTCTATTCATTAAGCCTGGGGTGGGGGGGCACCCAGCATAAATGCCACATTATGATAATGCAGCTGCTTGTCTATAAAGACATTACCTAGCAAAAATTTGAAATGATTTTTCCCCTGACATGACTAATGTTATTGCTGTTGATTAAATGGCTTGTTTGGAGGAATAGAATAATTGTGAAATATTTTCAGTACATTCTTATCTTTGAAAAGAAATGAGTTCCCATAGTAATAGTGCATATTTATAGAATGGATAGTCCATGAAACAAATTAGAGGGCAAAACACTATACTCAAAGCACTATTTCCGTCTTTAATAAGACAGTTTCAATCCGCTGGAAAATATTTATAACTGAAGCATTACTCTTAGAAATGTGGATTTGAGAGATTAGCACCAAGGTGGTCCCTGAGACAGATAACAACAACACATAGGTCTGGAGAAAGCCATTCTCAAGTTCTTTCATGGGTTGGAAATAATAGCAGTGAGTTTCCTAATCTAGCAGTTCTTTTCCTAAAACATACTTAGTGGTCTAGCATAGGAAAGGAGAATTGCCTGAAGGCCTGATCTAGTCTTCTGGATGCTAATGAGGACCAGATTTAATAATATTTCTACAGTTATCCTATTGACAAAGGAAATTTACTTATCCAAAAGAAACATCAGTAAGATGGAGGTGAATTGCTCTGAGCAGGGATGGCAAGGCTTCTTCTAAAGGGTCACTTATAATCAATTAAACAATGTGTTGAGAAGCATCCTGAGGCAAATTCCAGTCTCTGTGGGAAAATGAACCATGGCTGATGAGTGGTATCTGTCATAGTTAGGTGTGGGAGAGCAATAGCACCTATCTGGCATATCCATCAACTCAGATCAAAGAAAAATCAGTTTATAAATAATAGCTGGATGGAGTTAGAGGAATTTGTGATATGTTATAATGACTTTGTGATTTTAGCAGGCATAAGCTCTAGGCTTCATTGGCCTAATTTTCTCTTTGACGAAAATCCTGTTTTTTATAGAACTTTAGGGAATGCAAAAAGCCCTATACCTTTGGGTAAATGAGGATCAGTTTGGAGCTGGGTTTGAGGCTTTGAACTCTGTGGTTTGTTCCATGGTAGCCCAAGAAATTCACTCTACAGCCATGTTCTCTTGAGATGTCCCTCATATGTTCTCTGAATAAAGTTAGAACCTAGAGTCTTCTTGGGCTGAATGTAGATTCACAGGCAATAGAACTGATTTCTTTTTTTTTTCCTTTGAGGAAGATTAGCCCTGAGCTAACTGCTGCCAATCCTCCTCTTTTTGCTGAGGAAGACTGGCCCTGAGCTAACATCCATGCCCATCTTCCTGTGCTTTCTATGTGGGATGACTGCCACAGCATGGCTTGCCGACTGGTGCCATATCCGCACCCAGGATCCAAACCGGCAAACCCCAGGCCGCCAAAGCGGAACGTGCGCACTTAACCACTGCACCACTGGGCCAGCCCCAGAACTGATTTCTTAAGACCTCTCTGAACAATAAGCTGATGGTTTTGTGGATGCTTTAATATTAGCAAAGATAATGTTCCACATGATCTCATGTAACCCTCACAGCACCCTAAGATGATTGAGATGTACTCCCCATCACATGGATGGAGGAATGGAAGTCTGGAGAAAGGAATATGATGTCTGACAGGCTATCAGTCATAGAACCTAGATGCAAACACGTGCCTTTGCCCCATTCCATATTCAGATACTAATGGGAGAGAAGATAAAACAGGTGTTCCCAATATATCAAGGGTGGTAATACTTTGTTTGTTTATGTGAATCTCAAAGATACAAACTAGAATGTGATGTGTGCATGTGTGTGTGTGTGTGAGAGAGAGCGAGCACACAAGCACATCCACATTTGAATGGAGATGAGCGGGAGGATAAATATAGCAAATAAGTAGGGAGCCACTGCCCCTACCGTAAAATATAAATATGCATGCATAGACTTTTTCAAAAGGAACAGAATTACTGACTCTATTTAAAACCTGTGAAGAGGACATTTATTATTGAGAATTAAAAAAAATACATAGTAAAGGACAGCATGATATATTAGTAGATAATTTAAATTGCTTCTGGAAAAACTATGGTATTTTCTATGAGCTAGGAAGAGAAGGTAACCATATACTCTTCACACACTAGATGCCCCCAAAATTGTTTTATTTTTGGTTTTTGAACTGCCTGCTTTGCTGTATAATGCAAAGGACATCACTTTGCAAAAATATTTGCATTTATGGGTATGCAAATGACGCTTTGGCGAAGAAAATCAAATGCCAAATACATGCAGAATGCTGATTAGTTAAGATATTCACATGATTTTGTGAAGCAAATACTCATCTAAAATACATCCCATTATAAAAAAATAAATGTTAAAATTATTTTATTTCCTACTGATTATAAAATTCAGCTAGTATGGGCTTGAGAGAATCAAACAGCAAACGTTAAGGCCTTCCCCTCCTTTGTCTGGGGCTGTGCCCAGCTGCCCTGCAGATTGAGGTTCCTGCCATTCCAGGATCCCCTCAGACTTTTCATATCCTTCTATTACGGAGCTTCCAGCTCCGGGCATTTCCTGAATTTCTACCCTACAAGACTGTGAGTTCTTTGAAGGCAGGCATTCTTTTTTGCTCATCTTTTCTTCTTCGGCATCAGGAAAAAAAATAATATATACACATATATACAATTATTCTAGATATACAATCAGTATTTGTCACATGGATAAAAGAGATCGAGAATCTTTGCTCTATGTCAGGGCCCCCGAAAGCTCTGCCCATAGCTTGATCTAGCCTTTAATGAAGGATTGCTGATTTGAGGTTAGGACGTGTGGATGCTAACTACAGCACATTCAAGCTATTTGAAAGGCACCTTGTGGCAGGGCTGGGGGATGTGTGTGTTGGGGGGGCATCCTACTCAGGCTGAATCAGCAGTCAGGAGGAAGACAGCTATAGCACAGTGACACACATCATATATCCCCATCACTCAGTTGTAGTTACCATTTAATTCAGACTTCTGGAAGCTTTGGTTGACCTCTGAGCCTCGGCTGACTTTGAGTCTATGACACATTTGGATTTTAGTGCTCCAGTTACAAACAGTGCTTGGTGGGCTCCTGATGCTGGCCTGAGCCTTTTTCCTGTCCATCCTTTAAGTTCTTTCACATCTGGAAATACTTTTTTCTAAGCTTCCTAAAAGAACTTGTTGTACAAACATTTAGAGAAAGCCTGGGCTCACTTCTGAACAGATTTAATGCCTATTCCAGTTACTATTTCTGCTTCACAAATTACCCCAAACCTAGTGGTGTAAAACTACAACCACTTTATTTTGTTCACAGTTTTGAAGAGCAAGTGTTTGGAAAGGGCTCACTGGGCATTTCTTATATGGGGTTTCTCCTGAGGTTGCAGACAGATGTCAGCTGGGCCTGCAGTCACCTAAAGCCTCAACTGAGCTGGGTACCCAAGAGAGCTCATTCCCGTGGTTGGCAGTTTATCTGTCTGCCAGCTGGGAGCTCAACCAGGCTATCGACTGGAGCACCTACGTGGCCTCTCCAGCATGGTGGTCTCAGGGCAGTTGTACTTTGTAAAGGGTGCCTGGCTTCCCCAGAGCAAGCGTCCCAGGGAAACCAGGCGGAAGCTGCATGGACTTTTATGATCTACTCTTGGAAGCAGTGTCAAGTCCCTTCTGCCATATCTGTTGGTCAAAGCTGTCATAAGTGTACCCAAGGAGACCCTGTCAATGGGAGAACTTTTCTAAAAGAATAGGAGCTGTGTTTTAAAACTGCCACAATCTAATTTTCTCAAAATCTATTATTTCTACTACTTCTTTTTTAGTTGCAATAGCTTATCATCATTTTGTTGGTTTCCTCATATCTTTCTTAAGTTTCCCAAAATTACAGATATAGATTAAGTGCCCAATATATACCATGAGGATTTTGCAAGAAACCCACCAGACCAATTAAATCATTGGACAAACCTGCAAGCTACTATCAAGTCAGCATCAATAATCACTATCTAAATCAAGAGCTCATTTCCCTACTGCCACATCATAAACTCTTCAATCTCAAATTGTTTTCACCTCTTGAATTCCTGATGCTGGTTGTTCTGAATTTGTCCAGAATAGTAGCACCATGCTTGAGAATAGCCGCACATGAGAATAGCCACACAAGAAGCACATTTCAAATTTCACTCTGAGTTGCACCATCTGGACTGGGGGCTTAGAAATATATCCAAGTGAAATTTCATGAAAATGGGCCATTGAAAAGAAATGGGTAGTGTTAATCTTTGGGGAAACAATAGAATGGAAATAAAGATGACATATTTTTCCAGTGTAATGAACCTCGGCAGTTTCCATCGTGGCTGCTGGAGCGGGTTTGATTGCTAGTTGTTAAATGAGCCTGCATCTCGAAAAGCAGGAGTAGATCACACAGCAGAGCGGCAGACAGATGATGTTTGCTTTAAAGAGAGAGATTAAACCGCTGCAAATATCATTAAGAACAGTTTCACAAAGGCCATTGTCCCACTGCTTCCCCAGACAGCAAGTTGAATCTGCCCTTCCTCCCTATTCTTCTTTTCAGAGTGTTCTGCAGAAGAGAGTAGGTGCCCTTGAGGGCCCTCATACGCAAATGTAAAGACACTGAAAACAAAGGAAACATTTGGGAGCAATTGGGAAAGTTGCTGAGAAGCCCTGCCAGGCCTGCCCTGACCTGCTGTCTGATTTTTGGGTTGGCCTTGACTCTATCACTTGTTTCCGGAAAATTCTCTGGTCACTTGCTCAGGAGACATTAAATGCCCAAACTGCCTTAATCAAGTCACTCACCCTCTCAGAGTATATTTGTCTTCTCCTGCAGGAGAAAGAAGTTACAAAGATGCTATATGTTCTCAGCAGGTGAAACCTACTACATAGTGTAATTGAAGAGAGGATAAAAGATGACTACCGCCCCAAATAGCTCATTTCTTCCTGTCTATGTCCAGTTTTCCCACGTTAGAATCATGGATGGGGTAGAGCTGCAGCATTCAAACTTTTTACAGAACTCTATGTTCAAACAAAATCCTCTTTGGGAGTCCAATACATAAAGCACCTGAAAAACAGAATAACTCTAACAGAGTACAGGAGAGCGTTGAGTGCATCCACACCGCAGGCCGCCGGGGAGGCCTCAGCAACCGAGGTCTAGGATTTGTCGTCCCAAAGCCCCAAAAAAGATGCTTTTGTAATTTTATCAGTCAGTTAAGCAGTTCAGTACTAGCTGCGCTTTACCGAATGAACATTTTCTCTTAGACACTGTGCGTAATTTCCAGTCCTCATAACCAACCTGCAGCGTATTAACCAGCATCATTTTATAAAGAATTGTGGCTCAGGAAAGATTAATATCCATCAATAAATAAATGGATAAAGAAAATGTGATATATACATACAATGGAAATATTCAGCCTTTAAAAAAGAAAGAAATTCTGCAATATGTGGCACATGGATGAACCTTGAGGACATTATGCTAAGTGAAACAAGCCAGTCACAGAAAGACAAATACTGCATGATTCCACTTATATCGGGTATCTAAAATAGTCAAATCTGTAGAATCAGAGAGTGAAATGGTGGTTGTCAGGGCCTGGAGGAGGAGGAAATTGGGAGTTACTAATCAATAGGCATAAAGTTTCAGTTAAGCAAGATAAGTTCTAGATATCTGTTGTAAAACATTGTATCTGTAGTCAAAAATACTGTATTGTACACTTAAAAATTTGCTAAGAGGATAGATCTCATGTTAAGTGTTCTTACCACAATAAAATAAAATTGAATTAAAGAAAGATTAATAATTTGTACAGTTTAGGGGGTAAAGCAGGGATGTAAATCTAGATCTTCCTGGTTTTGAAGCGTGAACCCCTGACACTCTGGGGAGAAATGAAGGGAACAACATGTCAGTGATGTGACAGTGCTAGCAGCACGAGCCTGCCATCAGATGACCTGTCTCCGATTCTGATTCCACCACTCCCAGCTATGTGACGCAGGCAAGCCATGTCACCTCTATTTTTGTTTGTTTTAAGTTTTAATGTTTACATTTATTTTAATTTACATATTTAATGAAAATATATTTTAATGTACATTTTAAATTCAACTACATTTTTAATAATTTTGAGATATGTCACATACCGTAGAATTCACCCATTTAAAGTGTACGAATCAGTGTTTTTAGTATATTCAGAGTTGTACAACTATCACCACTATCTAATTTTAGAACATTTCATCACCCCCGAAAGAAACTTCATACCTATTGGTAGTCACTCTTCATTCTTCCCTTCCCAGAACCCCTGGCAATCACTAGTCTACTTTCTGTCTCTATGCATTTGCCTTTTCTCAACATTTATATAAATAGAATCATCTGAAATGTGCCCTTTTGTGTCTGGCTTCTTTCATTTCGCATAATGTACTGAACATCTTAAAACCTCTGTTGTTCATCTATAAAACAGACATAAAGATGACTACCTTAAAAGATTGTTGTAGGGCCAGCCCCATGGCGGAGAGGTTGAGTTCGCGAGCTCTGCTTCCATGGCCCCGGGTTTCGCCAGTTGGGATCCTGGGTGCCGACATGGCGCTGTTCTTGAGGCCATGCTGAGGTGGCGTCCCACATGCCGCAGCTGGAAGGGCCCACAACTAAAAATATACAACCATGTACCCGGGGGCTTTGGGGAGAAAAAGGAAAAAATAAAATCTTAAAAAAAAAAAGAAAGATTGTTGTAAACATTAGGTAATTTGCAAACAACATTTAACACAATAATCAGGATATAATAAGTTCATAAGGAACTCAAGGAAATTAACTTCCTTCACACAAGGAAACTCACTAGTCAGGACAGTAATAAAAATTAGATTAATAAAAATAAGGATTATGGGAAAGGATAATGACAGGATCTGGAAATTATAGGGAATGACGGCCTTGGGGGGAAGGTGGAGATGAGCTGAGAGAAGCTGAATCAGGGTTTCTCATCATTGGCCCTATTGCCATCTTGAGCTGGATAATTATTCTTTGTGGGAGGCTGTCCTGTGCATTGTAGGATGTTTAGCAGCATCCTTGGCCTCTACCTTCCAGATGCCAGTAGCACCTCTACTTTCAGTTGTGACAACCGAAAATGTCTCCAGACATTGCCAAATGTCCCCTGGGGGCAAAATCAGCCCTCGATGGAAGACAACCTCTGCCCAAGACCTTGCCTAGAGTTTGCCCAAAGCTGCAGAAGCTGTCCTCCTCCCCTAAATAAACTGTCTACAATCCCTAGTCAATTTAACGCTATAGGCCTACACTATCCAGCACAGTAGCCTCTAGATACATGTAACGGTCTAAAGTTAAATCAGTTAAAATTAAATAAAATTAAAAAATCAGTTCTGCAGTCACACTAACCACATATCCACAGGTGCTCCATAGCCACATGTGTCTAGTGGCTACCATGTTGGACCGCACAGAATAGAATATTTCCATTATCACAGAAAGTTCTAGAGGAGAGTACTGCTATAGACAAAGCTTTCTAATTAACAAGTGAGTTTCTGGTCTTTGGGAATGAGAGATTCATCACTTGTGATTCTTTAGGCAATAGGAGAGAAGGCAGTCCCTGAAATGGTCCCTGTGCTGCCTCTGTTGGCAATCAGCAAGCCTTCCTTCATTGAATATTCTCTACGGTGTGCAGGTGGTGAGCAGCCACTGGCCCACTGTCTGCCCCATGGCCTTCCGGAATGAAGGGAAAATGCAGCTGAGACCTCTTGAAAGAAAACTGCAGACCTATCCATTTCCCCAATAAAGGTCAGAGATAAGCAGATTTGTCACTCACAGGGGAAGCATTCAGGGCAAGGGAATCCCGGACCCAGCTAGAACTGGGAAAGTTTAGCAAGAAGGAGAACCTGAAAGGACACAGTAGCACAATGAGAAGGCCACACTCAAGGTCAAATCTGAAGGTTGAGAGTCAGATATGGGAGCATGAGAAATCACACAGTCATAACAATTTGTGACATGGATGTTTTCCTTCCATTCATCTTATGCCACCAACATAAGGGACCGTTGATAATTTGGGGGGCCTGCATGGTTGTGTTTTATGTTACCCCAAGGAAGCAAAGCCATTCCATTAAGAGCAAGGTTCCATTTTATGACCAAATAGGGGGATACTATGAATCACTTGTGGAAAATGATGGTTAAAGAGAAATAAATGGTTAAAATAATTTAATGAAAACAGGGCTGCCAGATTTAGTAAATTAAAAAAAAAAATGCACCCAGTTAAATTTTGAGTTTCGTGTACACTACAAATGCTTTTTAGTAAAATTATGTACCATGCAATATTTGGTACATACTAAACATTTATTTGCTGTTTACCTGAAATTCAAATTTAATTGTGAGACCTGTATTTTATTTGGCACCCCTAAAAGAAGGTAGAAGATATGCTTATGAGGAAATATACACCTTGGGACAGTGATAAGGAAGGGGCAATTGTGAGTGAAAAGAAGATATGTTTAACCTAATCAATATAAATGATTAAGTAAATGTAATCCTGAGGTAGACTTGGATATAACCAATGCCAGGAAACTCAGTTCAATTTATTGAGTAACTCTTGTGCAGCAAATATATGATGCTGTACACTGGGAAACTGAGGTTAAGAAGACAAAGTCACTGCCCCAGAGTGACTTGCTCTGTTGTGGGAGAATCAGACATGCACGTGGATATTTGAAAGAAGATGTTATAAGTGAAATCTTAAACAACGTGCAATAATGATATGAAGGAGGGAGCCATTAGTTTTTCCTGTGAGATCAGAGAAGACTCTTTAGGCAAAGTGATGCTTCAGTGGGACTTTGAAGAATGAAAACAAGAAAGCACAGCACATTTTATGAAGGGGCACTTGTGATCCTGAACTTGGCCAGTGGTCAGCTGTGGTAGGAATCTGGGGTGTGGACAGGTGGGAAGGTAGAGTGATATATGGTTAAAAGATGGGCAGGAATCATCATTAGGGGCTATAGGCTAGGGGCTGTGGGGAGAAGCAAGATCTAATCTATACTTTAGGAAATGACAATATAAATTTAAATGGCAATGTATTTAAAAGACATTAGAAGTGATAGGATTCAATTTGGTAAATGCTTTCTTAGTATTTTTTAAAATTGTCTCATTTTTGGCCAGTTTATGTGTCATTCATGATGGGAGCAATAGAGGCTAGCAATTAAAAGCATGGACTTTGAGTCAGATGGTTCTGGAACTGAACTCTGGTTCTGCCACCCTGAAGAAGTCGTTTACTATCAGTCCTCATCTGAAATATGAGAACAGTAGTACACACCTCGTGGAGATTTATGAGTTTTAAATAAAATCATATACATATAAAATGCTTAGCATAAAATGCCTGCCAGTGCTCCACAAATAAAAAACATCATACATTTTGATAGAAGTAATTTATTTTTTCACATTTTTACCGATAGCTCTTGTGCCTAACTGCTAATTTAGGACCTCCAGCTCTCTTGGAAATTCCAAACTCGCAGCTATTTCTGGAAGTCCAAGGGCTTTGCCACATGTGTTCACATCCAGTGCATTCATGCCAGGCACAGCTGTTTGCCAAGCACCAGATTCTGTAACCCTGTTTCTTCTGGCATCACAATTTCTCCTCTGTTGGGCATGGGAGGCTTGCTGGCTTCCACTGAGGGCACTGTTGTAGTCTTAGCCCCCAGACGGCTCCAAAGCTGTACCATTGTTTGTGTCACTAGTTCTCCTATCTTTCGTGTGTTTCAGAGCTTAATAAAGTTTCTCTTTTAAAATTTTTTCCCCTTTTCTGCTCTCTATATAACCCATATATATGCCCATTAGGAGCCTGGCAGAAAGAAGCACACTGCCCTCATAATTGCCCCTCCCCTCCAAAGACCACAGCCCTCATGTCCTCATAGTTTAGGCTTGTTGCCTCAATGTGACATGTCCCAAGAGGCTTCTCAATCACCTGATACAAGGAGCTGTCCTGCCCTCCTTCTTTGTCTCCCACACAATAAAATAGAGTAGGGATTGTTAATAAAATCAGATTTTTCTTTACAAGTTGATGCTTCCCATTTGAATTACTGTAGTCATGAGCTGAGGGCCTGTGGGATGGAGGGAGCCTGGATAACGTTTTAAAATCTGATTGAAAACCTCGATACCACTTTCCTAAACCAAGAACTCATAAAATATTCATTTTCAGGTGAAACTCTACTAAGTCTGCGTATGATCAGGGTTGCCTTGTGTTTTTCTCACTTAGTCTAGTCTGTGTTCCTTCCTTTTTCTTAGACAGCCAACAGACTCAGTGTCTATTCCTTCCAGCTGACCAGTAAATCACGGACATATGTGGCTCATCATTTTTCTCTCACAGCCTATTTACAAAGTCAGCCCACCACATGTCCCTTGCATTGTGTTCCTTGCTACCAAGCCTGAATGTGCCATCTGCTGAGACACCAGGCCCTTGCTTCTCAGTTCTGGGTCTATGAGAAGTTAGTGGAGGGAGACCTGCAACCCGAGCAGGAATAAACAGTACCACTGGAGGGAGATGCCAGACAGGTTCACAAGTCACAGTGGCTCTGATTAGTACAAACCTTTGCTAGATAAAAAACCTGATAAAAACTCCTTATAGGAAATCTGACCCATTAGTAATTATTTTCTCAGTATATATAATGTTATGGGAAATGATCACACTTGTTCTAGTACTAAAGGGATTTTGTAAAGAGCATCAATTAGCAAGATTTGGAAATATTATGAGTCTTCTAGGATCTCATAGGATTGTCAGTGATAGTTATTTCCTTAGTCATGAGAACATCTCTAGTTTTAGGTCAAATGTGTTATTCCCATGTTTGTTAGATGGAACTCTTAGCAACAGATCAGTCCCGATATGATTAATGTACTTCTGTTCTCTGAATTTTGTAGTGTTGTGTAACCTGAAGGGAAAAAGAATGGTTGGGACGTGTTTCCTGTAGTTTCTAAACACATATAGATTCATGCAAATATTAGCCACAGGGATTTAGGTAAATCCTACTCTTCCAATAGATCGTTCATATTTAATTTTTTTAAAATTTTGTGAGGAAGGTTAGCCCTGAGCTAACATCTGTTGCCAGTCCTCCTCTTTCTGCTTGAGGAAGATTGTTGCTGAGCTAGCATCTGTGCCAATCTTCCTCTATTTTATGTGGGATGCCACCACAGCATGGCTTGATGAGTGGTGCTATGTCTGTGCCCAGGATCCAAACCTGCAAACCCCGGACCGCTGAAGCGGGTTGCGTGATCTTAACCACTACGCCACAGGGCCGGCTCCTAGATTGTTCATATTTTAAAGTGAAAGCTTGCTGTTTATCCTTTAGAAAAGCAAACAGTAATTTTTGCTGCAAAATACTACACTGTACATCTGTCTATAAATTTCCATTTTTGGATATTAGCAAAATTTCAGGGGAAGAACAGAATAGATCCAAAAGTCATTTCAAAAAGCAACAACAAAAATGCAGGGCTACCTTAGAGAATCAGGTAGTGAAGGTAAGTAGATAGCAAGAAAGGGAATTCTTTTTCCACACAGAGTCCGTTGCTCAATCCATGTCACTGTCTCTCTCTGAAGAACTCTGAGGAAGCTGAAAAGAGAGTGGCTGGGTCTCCACTGAAGGCCCAGCTCCTCAGCAATAGCGATGTGCAGAAAACGGCCCCTCCATAGAAGCATTGCAATGTCGCCGATAACCCCCAGCTCAGAGACAGAAAAATACTCTAGTCATTTTCTTTCTTGTTTATTGAAAATTTCATTAGTTGCTGTGTGTATTTCTCCTAAACAAAGCTGTGTTCCCATAAGCAAAGGTGTTTAAGAAGTTTATATATCTTATTGATTTTAAGGACAACAAGGATACATCAAAGGTAGAAAAGGGTATTCAACTAGAATGTGACCTTTAAAAACATAGAATCATAAATGTTGGGCTTATTCGGGACTTTAAATATCATTTCAAATACTAACATTTACAAGTGAAGAAACCAAGCTTGAGACAGCTAAGGCAATTTGTCCGAAATGTATTACGCTATGAAACAATTGTAGTATTCAAGATAATAAAAGCCACCACATACATTTACCCCTGTCCTCCAGTCTGCACACAGATGTGCGTTCCATATTTTGGAATTATATTTCTTAGATCGCAGGTAGGTATTAATTCAAGCCATATTGAATTTGCATATCAAACAAGGTATTCCACCATGCACTATATGACTTCCTGCAATTGCTTCATCTATTTGGTAGGAGAACTGAGTTCATTTGCCAATTGAAATTGCAGATTGCAATGCGTGCATTTGAAAAACTTCTATAAAATGAATTTGGTATAAAAGGTGCATCGGTGAATCTCTCCCTACTTGAAACACAGTAAAACTTGTGTATGTATATATATACATATTTTTTTTTAATTTCCTTAAATCCAGGTACATTTAATAACTTAAGTAGTGTAACTATGACTGATCATCGGAAATTTTTGTTGACCCGCCTTATCAGGTGGAGGTGATTTGAAATGGGTAGAAGCAGTTTGCATAAAATAAATCAACAGGTTGTTCTGACCATTTGAGAAAAGCTTCTGTTCTTCTAATCTATCATGAAGGAAACCAGTCTCAGTGGTGCACCTAGACTTCTAGATGGGAGAGAGGGTCTATTTAGTTTTTGGGTGTGTGTGCTGCATAGAGTAGAACTAAATAGCAGTGGGTTAGAATTTGCCTTTATCCATTTTTCTCTTTTCATGATTGTTTCCATTTTTTCCTGCTTCATTTGTTCCCTGTGTCTTCAGTGTAGCGTGAGGAGTTAATATTTTAGGATTATGCTTATCTGAGATGATTTTTTAAAAATTCATTTTCAGTATTTACTTTGCCGTATCATTCATGCAGGTTGTTACTGTGGACTTAGGCAGAAGTTGGGACTTCTCGTTATAGCCCGTCTTTATACTCAAAAGCAAATAATTTGTTATTTACCCACACGTTCTAGTTTTTCAGGTTTAGGCAAGTGGCCCTCTGTTCTCAGTTCTAGCTAAGACCTCTGGAGCATTTTCAAGGTGAATTCCTCCAGGGTGATATAATCAAAAAGTGGCCCCAAGATGTGTGCACACATAGTAAGAATGCAAGTGGATAATATTAAGACCACTTATAGTTGAGCAGTCCATATAGTTTACTAAGTAAGTATCTCCGTCCTGTGAGAAGTGTTATGATTCCCATTTTACAGATGAGGAAAACTGAGAAGTAATTCTGTTAGATATTGTAATTAGGACTCAAAGCCAGTTATTCTTTCTCCAGACTGAGCGCCCTCTCCAGAATGTGGATTATGTGTCTGCTAACACCACCTGTGGCTGTCTTTGTAATGCAGCTTTTCAAATTGGTATTGGTGCATAGGAGTCACCTATGGCTCTTGTTAAAATGCAGATTCTGAAGCTGACTCAGGTTTGGAATTCTGCGATACAAACAAACTCCCATCCTTTGCCACCTGAGATTCCACGTTTCTTAGGACCTTCCTGACTCCTGGTCCACCAGCACACATTGAGTAGAAGAGACCTTAGCACCCTTCTGTTGGCGCAGTGGCGTAGCGTGGCTCATTCACCCCCACCCCGTTATGATTTTCAATGTTCGTTTCTTCAATATAATTAACTGCCTCTCCTCAGAAAATATGTATGTAGGTACGAAGGTATGTATCTTCATACAGACGTCTTAAGTCTTCAGATGAATATGTCTTAAATGATAATGGCTGTCCACAGACAGAAATCATTCTGTTTACAAATATTCATTTCACAAAGTAGCACAGCAGGGATGTGTTTAGTTAAGTGGACCGTACACTGGCAAAGAGTGTTCTGCAAAAGCCTTGTGTCCCACATGACTGAAAGGCAGAGGTATAAAGCAAATGCACAGTGCCTATTCACTCTTTAATGTGTGGCTTTTGCTCAATTTATGCAACCAAATTGAGGCTTGATTGGTTTGGAGGGCCAGACCTCTCTGGCTTTGCCCTAAGTGTTGGGGTCTTAAGCCCTAACTCTCTGGGGAGCCTTTCACTTGGGAATAAAAACAACCCCAGCGGGATTTGCATTAGCATTTGCTTTTGTCACAATTCCAGAGACCCTAAACCAGAAGGTCAAAACAGTTTCTGAGTGGTTCTTACAGTAGCTTAAGTTAAGGGAGCTCCAGGTTGCTAGAGAGTGAATTTTTACCTAGAGTAAAAATTGCAGAAATGCCGTGACTCCTTAGCCCTGCAGCCGTGCTGAGCTTTGCGTGCTGGGCGGTAATGCCTTTGGCGTTATTTCTTGGCACGGTGGATCCGGGGTGGGGAGGTTAATTGCAGAAGCAGAGCGTTAGGAGCAGAGCGGGAGTAGGATGGATGCTGCGGTTTCTGGCAGACAGCCCAGTGAGTCTGTGGCAGGCCTGCTGTTAGTCTTACATCTGCATCCCTTAGAGGCAAGGACTAGTGGGCAGGTGTGTAATTAACATCACAAAGAGATGTTGAAACTAAGGACCCTGTTACCCTCTAAAGAGAGGTAAGGAACTTTCCAAAAATGGGAGACCTGGGGCTCTGACCCCTGGTCCTCTGTTGCCAGCAATAGGGTATGCTGGGGACAGAAGAGATTATGTGATCTGGCAATAGGTGACTATTTACTGATGCACACCATGTGACATGGATGGAGAAGGGTTGTATCTGTCCTCAAGATGGTGTATCTGAAGTATATTAGCTTTTACTTTCCATCTTAATGGGAGATGGGCTGGGGAAGTGGTGCCACTTTTACAAAATCTGAAGTTAAATAAAATCTCACCTGTATTTCATAATTTATGAACCTGATTTTAGATACATTTGATATTTACATCACATTTTTAACAATTTAAATTCTCTCCACACAGTAATGACTATTTTTGTGTGGGGAGCATATACATTGCAAGCTTTCAGCTAACAGCCCTGCCTCTACCCCATGCTCGTGACTAGAAGTTGTGAACTGCTGGCCAGTGGGCCAAATCTTGACCAAAATCACGTTTTACTGGGCTCACAGAGTTTTTAATTTCTTTGTAATTTCAGTGGCTAAAATTTAAAAATTAAACACTTTCATATGAAAATCCAGATTTCCAATGGCTCTTTAAACTAGGAGAATTTTCATCATGGGGTCTGAGTTGCAGCATGGCTACAAGCCACAAAAACTGGGGAACAGCAGTCTGCTTCAGGCTAGGAATAGTTTGCTGAGAACCAGACCACTCATAGGGCCAGTCCTATGCTCTCTTTGATGTCTCATCTTAACTCTTTCCCACACACGAATTGCACTTTCCCAAGTTTATAAGCAAGACTGATGCTAGAATTTCACCACGTCTTCCAATATCTGCATTAACCCAAGGAGTAAACTGAGTCTTGACACTGTTGGAGGAATCACGGTACTGTCAGCACAACCCTTTCCAGTGACATGGTCTCCTTCCAGCCAGTGAGCACAGAAACAGGTTCCTCCAAATTTTAAAAAGCCTGTTTTAGGAGTAGGTGTGGTGCTCACTCATTTTAGAAAATAAATTCTCATTTTTCACAAACGAAGAAATGTAAGGTTTCATTCTGCAAGAATCAGTTTACAAAAGTGGAATTTACATAAAGCTTTTTAAACTTTAAACTTTTTGAACTTTTACTTTAAAAGTAAATCTGTAGGATAAAAAGAAGCCTACTAATAGTTTCTGTTAAGGAAGACTGAAACATAACTGAAGATTCAAGATCTTTCTTCTCAATGGTTAACTTTATTCAAACTATTGGAAACACACCTGATTGGTTGTTTCCCGGGGACAGGGTATGCAATCACTATCTTCTTGTTGAGTGTAACTATCATATAATTTGCCCTGAATTAACTTTCTGAAACATACCATTAAGATGTAATGTGTGTGCTTTTGGTTCTTTGAATAACAAAAACACATATTTAGGGCCTACGTGCTAATTAAGGGAGAAGATCACTCAGCTTCTGGGGAGGAGATTCTTGAGGCTGGCCTTGGATCTGCAGAAGATCCAGGCTTTGGTGATGATGATGATAATACTCCCACTTGGCATCTGTGCCCTGTGCATTTACTCCTCCCTGCATCTTTGAGCTCACATTCACAGGCTACTCTGGTGTATGAATTCAAGGATGCTGAAATGTATAAGGGGCTAATGATGCAGACCCTGTGCTGGGCCCTGCTCTTCATCAGCATCTTACCATGAGCAGACGAAGGAAAGGACCAAGCCTTGGAACTAGACTTCAACTCTTAAGAAAATTACATTTTGACAAAAAACTGTGGATTTGTTTTGTGTATTTGGGAGAGGCTAAGATAATTTTAGGCCACAAGACCAAAGATGGGAAAATGTGATCTGAGCACCGTCTTGTATGAGAGCTGATACCATTCTTGAATTTAGGGAAATAAAAGAAAACAGTAACAATGGCTCTCGTACTAAAAATGGAATTAAAAAAAAAAATACCAGCTAGAAAAAACCCAAAAACAACCCACAGTCCTTCCCAGACAGACATTTATTCATCCATCTATAAAAGAGAAAAATGATTAAGTATGTATAGTGAGTGGTCTCTAGAAGCAGAAGTTTAATTTCCTTCCTGTTTCTCAGCATCTGCAAAGGTAACCTTTTCGTACTCAACATCTGCTCTGCAGACTCTCTTGAGAGCCGTAATAGAATACTGGGTCTTCTTGTCATTCTGTAAAATGAGTTATTTTGAAGTGAGAAGATGGAGGGCACTCCATATAAAATATTATGATATGAGAATAACTCTTTTCTATTTTCAGAGTTTTTAGATCCTAGACAATGTTCGTTCTTCCCAATTTGCAGCAGAGAAAACTGACAGCTAGAAAGTTTTGATAGCTGGCTTAAGGTCTCATGGTAGATAGTGACAGGGGACAGGACTCCTTATTTCTGATTCAGGGATTTCTGCTGTCCCAGGGGAGCAATTGTGCTATATTGTTTTGATATTTCCAGTTGTTCTCTGAGAGTTGGCTATAAACAGTGAAGTAAGAAAGAGAAACATTAAAAATTATTTCTGTTCTGAAGGAGTCCATATGACTGCCAACTCAGCAAGATGTGTTCCTTCCAGGCATAGGAGTAATCTTACCTTTTAACCGCATGCTAATAACCATCCAGCTGCTTTGTAAGGGAATTAGGTCCTTGGGAACTCTTCAGGTAGAAGATGTTATTTTAAGTGCCATACAACCTTTGACAATTACAACTAGAAGTGGGGATCTTCCACCTCAACCCCTTCCTTTCATAAATGAAACCACGACCCCAGAGATACAGTGACCTGCCCCAGGCCCCATTGCCATGTGCTTGACCAAGTCCAGTTCATGGTTCCTCTTTATGTTTTATTAAGGCATTTCCCTTCCATTGAGGAATACTCGTAGGTATGTCAACCAGGAAATGCATCTCATGCAGGTTTTTTGACCTTCCCACTTTACATGGTACCTTGAAAAGATTTTTAGTTAACAGCTAAATAGCTCTCTAATTGGCATAATTCATGCAACAGGCCCCTTCTTTCTTCTTCTACTTTTTGCTCTTTTTCTTTAAAGTGCCTCTAAAGTATTGCACTAGTATTTTTAAAGTATCTGCTGAGAAGCATCATGATTTGGCATTTGTGCAGAGTTATAGGGCAGACTCTGGCATTTAGGATTGCATTCCTGTTAGCCCAGCTCGTTTACACCCAAGCAGGGCTCATTGGTCTTTGGCTCACACCGTATTTCATGGCATATAGTCCAGTTGCCTTTGCCAGGTTCCCCTGTCACAAATTGCAGCAAGTGCCTTGTACAGGGCAGCGTCTGTGAACACACCTGCCTCACCTGGCATGACAGGCCAGAAGAAGTGCTTACAATCCAATCCTGGAGCTAGAACAGTGTCTGGCACCTGTTGCCCACTGCCTATTTTGAGTGAATAAAAGAACATTGAAACCTCGCTTTTCAAGATTTTGCATCTCTGACTTTGAGTCTGCAGCATCTGAGCCCCTCTGACTAATCCGTTAGTACCTTGCTTCCTTCACAATTGCCAGGTTCATAAGAGTCTTCTGCATTCTCTCAGCGTGTAAAGGAATATTTTAGTCACTTGGATACAAGCACCATGTTAGGATGGTGGGTTCATGTCACTGATTTCGTAATGATTCCAAGAGATTCAGAGTCATCTCTGCCCATCAGCATGTGAGCCTCTCTCTAAATAAACTTCCTAGAATCAAGACAATTGCTGTGCCCACGCAAATTACTTCTCTTCTTGTCACCATGGTAACACATTTGCTCTCTTGCTCTCCCTACCCGTTCGCAATCAGCACACAGTCACTGGCTTAATAAGGCCTGACAAACTTAAACAATGGGGATTTCTTGTTGTAAGGCCAAAATCTTTATTAATTCATAGCGACCACCCAGAATTGTGTGTTGCTGTCACACTGACCCTGCTTGGCACTCAGGAAGAAATTTCCCACCATGATTTATTTCTACTACCTATTCTCAGCTCAGCTCTTCCCTTTCCAAAAGGCAATCAGTCAACCAATTGATCAACTGGGGGAAGAGATTAAATGATTTGTATACTAAACAAGAAACTTCTCTTTTGTCTATCTAGACCAGGATTTCTCAATCTTGGCCAGTCCATCGGTGGGGGAGAGGGGGTGATGTTGAACAAGGAAGAGCCATGCCAAGGGAAGGGTGCTGTGCCCCTCTACTTCCAGTTGGAGCACATTGGATATTTGCTCCTGGCTGCTGGCCCCTTGCCCTGGACCAACTGCAGAGGCCCCCTCCATAGTCTCACTGAACTGTTATACCTCTTCAGGGACCACTCTTGTTGGACACTGGGAAGAGAGGTGAGTCAAGACCTGGAGGCTCATTGCAAGTCAAGACCTTGGAGCCTTGGGCTGGGCTCTCACCATGGTTGGATAAAGGCAGACACAGCTGGAGAGGCCCTTGCAAAATATGGGTGAGGTGTCAGAGGATCTGGTAGCAACTTTACCACCTCTAGGTCTCCCAGCCTGGAACTGAGAGGAGAATGCAAAACTGAGCAAAAGCAGCTGCCTTCATTTAACTTCTGGAGCAAATAGGGAAAACCGTTAAATGTCTCCCATTTCTTACAGGATCAACTCCAAACCCATGGCCTGGCTCCCCCTGTGCCTACCTCTCCCACACATCTTGTATCACTGTCTGCTTATAACTCTCTGCCCCGCTATGAGGAGTTATATGTTATTTCCTCAATTTTCTTTCTTTCTTTTTTTTTTTTTTTGTCATGCCTCTAGGCCTTTGTTCTCACTGTCCCATTGACCTGGAATGCTCTCCTCTCTTCCCTTTCTATTCATCCTCAAAGCACACCCTAAATGTCCAACAATAGGGCAGTGGATAAATGAGTTATAATATGTGGTAAATGCCGTGATGTGCCACCCAGTCTCCCCTTCAGGGCCAAGGCACTCATCCACTCAGCCGTCAGCAGTGTTGGCTACTGACCTTTCAGAGCTGAGTCCTCTGCTATAACAAGTTTGGGTTAAAGGAAGCTGCTTTTCCCAAGATTATATCCACCCACATCCAATGACCAGTTCATGCAAGGATGCAGAGGCTCAGCCCTTTGCCTCTTTCTGGACTACTCTGAAGGGTCATCCAGCTGAGAACTCCCATGGGATGGGCAGAGGCCTCCATTGCAGCTGCAGCACATTCCAAGCTCTCCCTCTGCCCAGTCTTGCTTCCTTCACCCGTTTATAGGCAACCTTCTGAGAGTCCTCCCCAGCAAAACTCCAGTGTGCAAACCTCAGTCCCAAAGTCTGTTTCCCAGGTAACTCGAAGATATGGCAATATCTAGGATGAAAAGTAATATGTAATCATTAAAAAATTAAAATGATGTATTAGAGAATATTTGATAACATAGGAAACTGCTCAAGTTAATGGAGTAAATACAAACATAAGAGGCAAAAGTGTACATGCGTTATGTTCCTGAATATGTAAGAATATACATGAAGAAAATAGAGATAAAATGAGAGCAAGAAAGAAAATATATATATCTTTTCAGGAGAAATTACTCCTAAAACAGAGTAAAAATAGTGTTTACCTCTGGATTTTTTTTTCCAGTTTTCTGTTTGTTTTAAATATCCTATAATGAACAAGTAATCATCAGAAAATCTAATTAAGTCATTTAACAGTAAAATGAGGTAATATTAATAAAGAAACTCTCGGAACATAAAACATAAAAACAAAAGTCTACTTAACCCACTCTTTGAAGACAAAGGGAAAGCTCAGCTTCCATGGTCCCTCTCTAGTGCTATGATCTCACTCAGCCCTGCCCTCTCCTGAGTTTGTGGAGTTGGTTACGTCCTTTTCTGTGCAACTTTGTCCCTATGTATGTGCATCTGTCATTACCCTTAACCACATGGTATTGCAGATATTTACATATACCTCTTGTATTACACTGAGAGTTCCATGAAGGCAGAAGATCATGTCCTCATGCCTTGGACTGTAAACACTCAGGATGTTGTACCGAATGGATAAATGAGGGAATTAAGTTGCATTTGGAGTGGAGACTTGAAGAGTCAAGAATTTCATGGGCATGGGGACAGACTACTGAAAGTGAGGGAAAGGATGTAGAAAGAAGCCTAAGTAACGTCCTATGATTGCACCAGAATAGAAGACTGAAAGGGGAGGCCCTTGGCCGTCTGTGCTTCCCTGCTTTGTGGTTTACAAAGAAACTCTAGAAGAAACTGACATTGCTGCCATGGCTCTGGGGCTTTCAAAATAAGCATCAGTTTGGTTTCAGAAGAAAAATAATGAATGCCATTCAGTGATGAATGTTATCTTCAACTTTACAGTGCTCACTTTTTTTCTAATCATTTTTTTTAAAAAGTAGCTAGTATTCTTTCTGGAATATTTTTGAATGTCTCTGAGTTAAATTTTGGAAGGTTGCATTTGAAACTTTATGGCAGTATCTTATTTTCTGCACATTCATGCTTCTCCTACAATTAGTAAAAAGTACTGTCTTTTTTTTCCCTTAATTGATGCAAAATTTACTTCCATAAAATGTACCACTTTAACCATTTTAAACTGTACAATTCAGTGAGTATTGTTTTTTCACCCTGACTTTGCTTTTCTCTTAAAGTGACAATTATCCAGTCTTTGCAAAGATATTAACTGATTCTGTTGAGCTGACATTGCAATAATATTCCTGGGTAACATATTTTCATTTAAACAAGAATATTGATACCTTGACTCAAAGAACTAACTCCGTTCTTCATGGCTTCCTGTCACCAGAGTATATGGATCAGACTTGTTCGTGATATGCGTGAGGATATTCTCAGACTGGCCGCTGTTCAGCCTTTCTCAGCTTCCTATCCCCTTATGCACTGTGAGCCCAAGGCATGCTCAAATATTTGTGCTTCTTGAAGTGAGCCACGTTCTCTTATGCTTTTATGTTCCTGTCTTTCTCTGGTTGATAGATGCCTACGCATCCTTCCTGGAGACAAAGTCCAGGCATTATGATACCTGGGAAACTTTCTCAATCCTTCCCAGTTGAGAGGTAGCCACTCTTCCCTTTTCCTCCTTCTTTCTTTCCCTCTCTCTCTTTTTCTATTCTCTAGGCAACTTCAGATGCCCCCAGTTCAACATTTTCTGTATTGGATTGTAACTGTCAATTCCTTTGTTGTTCCTAATAAGATTGTGAATGGTTTGAGCATAGGGACTATCTATATATCTCTGCTGTTCAATGATCTTGAAATATAGTAAATGCGCAAAGCCAGTTATTGAATACAAAAAAAAAAAAAAAAGATTCAACAATATTTAGGAATCTCTAGCAGACTGGTAGAGTCTTGTTTTGATGGAATGCCCCTTTGGGCACCCTTCACGTGAGCATCTACAGTCAGGACTATATCTGATGAAAAGTATTTGCCTTGAAGTCATCAGAGCAGAATGCTTACCCTCTGGAAATTTTCTGAAACTCCTTAGAGAAAGATGCAAACTATTAATTAGATACATATCATGAAAATAGGTATCTTGGAGCATTGATAAACCTGAACATTCATTCCAGCTTCTTTTATTCTTGTTTCTCCTGAGCTTCAACACTGAATTTATATTTGTAACACCTGTGTTTCCATCTCAGGATAATAGATTATTTAGCATTTTATCATTTCCAAAGTATAGGAATTCACACTCTACCCACCCCTATTTATTTCATATGGATCTATTCTGAGGGCTCTCCAGGGGTCCTGCTGTTGTCTAGACTATACTAACAAGGCTGTGGGCTATCAAACCAGTATATAAACTGCAATAAAACAAAGAGAGAGATGTTCCAATTATTGGAAATAGAAAGCAGTAATGAAATGTGTGGTGCTAGGAGAGGGATCAGGAGAGAGAAGTTGGGGGAAGAGGAAAAAAAAAACTACAAAACTATAGTTTTATTAATGTCTAAACTCCTTTTTGCCTCAATCTTCCAAGCAGAGCTTTTCCCATTCTATGCTGACGTGTTCACTGACCCTCCAGTAAAACATGAGGGTTGGGTTATCAGATGTTCGTGTGCATGACAGTCATCTGGGGATTTGTTTAAAATGATGGATTCCTGAAACAAAATCATTATCTTGAAGATATATCTGTACTCCCATGTTTGTTGCAGTGTTATCAATAGCCATGTTATGGAAACAACCTAAGTGTTCATCTACAGAAGAAAAAAAAAATGTGATACACACACACACGCACAAACACACAGAAATATTAGTCAGCCTTAAAAAAGGAGGAGAACGTGCCATTTGCAACAACATGGATGAAATTGGAGGGCATTATGCTAAATGAAATAGAGAGAGAGACAGAGAAAGATAAATACTGCATAGTGTCACCTATGTGTGGAATTTAAAAAATAATGCCAAACTCATAGAAATAGAGAGTAGAATGGGGCTGCTGGGTGGGGGAAATAGGAAGAGGTTGTAAAAGGGTACAAAATTTCTCTTATAAGATGCTAAAATAAAATAAAATAAAATGACAGATTCCTGGCCATCACCTCAGTTTCTGATGTAGTTTCTCTTAGGTGCATCCTAGTAAGTTGCCTTTTGAGCAAGGCCAGATTATTCTGTTAGAAGTAGTCTAATCAATGTACCACACTTTGAGAAACACTCAGAACCATCTCTTAGCCTTACCATTTTAGTTAGCATTTTTGCTAAAACAACAGTCACGTATCAGCTCATTTTTTCTTGTGGATTGGCGGTTTGGTTTGGACTCAGCTGGATGATTCTTTCACTGATTTTGCCTGGGTTCTCTTGTAAAGCTCCAGTCAGCTGGTGGCTCAGCTGGAGCTGGATGGTCAAAGTTGGCCTATGCACAGGACTAGTATTTGGCAGGCTAGCAGTCAAAGTCACCTAATTTCTCCTCTATGTGGTCTTTGCAGCAGGCTGGCTTGGGCTTCTTCATAGGATAGTCTTAAGAGTCCCAAAAGCAAGAGAGAGCAAGCCCCAATGTGCAAGCACTTTTCAAGCCTCTGTGTATATCACATTTTCTCATGTCTCATTGGCCAAAGAAAGTCACATGGCCAAATCTAGATTTGAGGAGAATCGAGATAAACTCTACCTCTTGATGGGAAGCATAGTAGAGTCACATTACAGGGAAGGGAGGAATTATCAGCACCATCTTCGCTGACAATCTGCCACACCTGTTATCTCAATAAACTAAGATGTCCAGTAATGGTTGAAGAAGCAAAGTTTATGAAAGATTCACATTTTAAAAATATAAATTAGTGCAAATGCAAGTTTATTTTCTAAATAAAAGCCCTTCCACTAACTTGTATCCCCAGATGTTTTTTTGAGTTAGAAATCAGTGTATTTATGTACATTGTGATGAGAATTGTTGTAATCTTGGATAGACCCATGGAAAGTTGTAGTCCTAATTAATGTCATCTGCCATAAAAAACTTGATGGGAAAAAAAAGAAATAAATAAATAAGTACCAAAGCTCTAGAGACCTGGAGAAAATTAGGTGAGGGGGACAGATGTGATCTTTTGTTTCACTCCTTTTCTGTGTGGAACAGTTAATACAGTGCTGAAGATTACAGTATCTGCCTGTCTAAGTCCTGATACTGGCTCTGCCATTCTTGAATTGTTTAGCTTGGGTAAATAAATTAATTTACCTTTCCATATCTCATAGGGTTGTTGTAAGTTTTTGATAAAATGATAGATGTCATAAGAGCTTACAAAGCATTAATTATCATTATCATCCTCATTATCATCATTCCAGAAAAAAAAATTGTTGCTATTATACCATACCTCTGTTTGCCTATCTAAGGAATGAGCACTTGCCCACAGGATCTACATTCAGATAACTCTTTGCCTCTTCCATATCCCCTAAATAACTTAAAGATTGGCCAAAGCCTTTTGTTCCACGAGGACAGGAGAGAATGACCATGCCCAAACCTGTCCCCATTCTCTAGCAAGGACTTATTGACTAGTATTCCTGCTGCAGTTTAAGGGAGAAGGAGTTGTGGTAACCAGTTTCCCGGATGGCCTCCAATGATCCTTGCTTATGGTATCCACACCTTTGTATAAAATCCTCCCACAGTGAATAGAGCTGATCTTTGTAACCAAAAGGATAGTATAGAAATGAAATGTGACTTCTGATGCTAGGTTATAAAAGACTTTGCAGCTTCTACCTTACTCTCTTGGATCACTTACTCTGGGGACCCAGCTGCCATGTCATGAGGTAACTCAAGCAAACCTATGGAGACTTCCATATGTCGAGAACCTGAGGCCTTTTGTCAACAGCAAGTACAAACTTGCCAACCTTGTGAGTGAGCCAAACTTGGAAGTGGGTATTCCAGCTCCAGTCAAGCCTTGAGATGACTGCAGCCCCAACCAACATCTTGATTATAACCTCATGAGGGACCTCAAGCCACAAGGACTCAGCTAAGCTACCCTTGCATTTCTGATCCATAGAAACTGTGAGAGATAATAAATGTTTGTTGTTGCTTCAAGTCTCTAAGCTGCAGGGCAATTTTTAATGCAGTGATAGGTAACTAATATACCTGTTTTGGTGTGGGGAAGGAGAGAAAGCATAGATGCACTGGCTGATGGGAAGAGACAGACAGGAGAAGGGCTCAGAGGGCAGAGGCTGAGGATTACCAAAGAGCGACCTGACAATGCTGCTTGTAGGCACAGTCCTGGCGGCCATTATCTGGAAGAGAAGCAGCAGAATTGAGTGTGCCCATGCTTTGAAGTGCCTGGAGAGCCTGCGGGGAATGGCACTAGGTATCCAGAGGTTGTCCTTTTCCTCTTTATCATCTCGGCCATTAACTGGAGCAAAGCTCTTTGTGGGAAACATGCAAATTGCTGAAAATGGAGTTGAACTTCCCCCATCTCTCTTTAACTGGAAATATAATTGCAACTTCTTGCACATTGCTATGATTTTTTTAATCCTGTCACGCTTTGTTGGCTCGCTGCTTTTCATCTTACTGTTTATTAAAATAGCCTGACTCCTCTTTGATGCTGAAAGCCCAAGTATGTGATTGGAGGCTATTGCCAAATTACAATTCATTTTTGTTTGATACTAAGGTTTTTGACTGTTCATTTTTAACTTTTTTTTTTTTTTAACTTTGCAATTGGGGAGTGGGAGTGGGGGAAAACACAAAAGTAGGAAATAGTGAACGGCAAGCTGGAACCCTCTCTTGGGCTCAGGAATCTGTCAGTTGTTGTCAAAGCACCACCACGAACATTTCATATGTTCTTCTATGAGACTTAGTCCCTGTACCCTTGGCTGATGGCAGGTAGAATGAACTGTGATCCATGGATGAAGAGCTATGTCATATATTCCTACTACAGTAATTGATGATTTAGCCATAGGCTTGTTTAGCGCTTTGGAGTGGTGGGTGAGCTGATTCTAATTTGCTCTAATTGACTTTGCAATGAAATTGAGATGGGTACTCCAGTCTTCCTAATAAGGTCATTTTGCATTTAAGTCTACTCTACAACGAGTGGGCTGATGCCCAGGCAGAAATACTTCCTGGATGGTTTCCAAAAGTATCCTGTATAAGGAGATTGTGGTTGAGAAGTGTATTAGTGTCTTGTGCTTCTGTGACAAATTACCACAAATTTGGCTGCTTAACACAACATTCAATTTATTCTTTCACAGTTCGGAGTCCAAAAGTCCAAAATCAGTTTCACTATGCCTAAATTAAGGTGTCAGCAGGCTTGAACTCTCTCTGAGTGCTCTAGAGGAAAATCTGTCCTTTGCTTCTTCCAGCTTTGGTGGCTGCTGGCATTTCCTTGGCCATATCACTCCGATCTCTGTCCCCATGGTCACACTGCCTTCTCCTCCTCTGTCTGTCTGTGTGTGTCAAGTCTCCCTCTGCCTTCCTCATAATAATGCACATGGTTGCATTTAGGGCCCAACCAGATAATCTAGGATAAGCCCCCTATGTCAAGGTCCTTAACTTAATGGTATCTGCAGAGACCCTTTTTCCAAATAAGGTCCACATTTGCAGGGTCCAGGGAGTAGGATCTGACATCTTTGAGAGCCGTTATTCAGCCTACAGCAACTTCACAGCATTTCATCCCCAGCCCTGAGACTTTCTCTATACCACTCCTGTTTTTCTCGTTGATGCTGTAGTCCAGTTGTTAGTGTATCACAGAAAGGAGAAATGGCCCCCATCTTCTTTGAGAAACTATCAGACAGAACACATTAGATGGAGGAATTGTAGCAAGTAAGGAGGGAGAGACAGCAAATAAAGTTGTGCCGAAACCTACCGCCTCCCCATTCTGTGCTGTCAGTTGTAGCATCCTGCTCTGTTGAATAACTTCCTTTGAAAGCTTCTCTAAGTTTTTTTTTTTAAATATAGATTTGGTTACCCATTCAGGAATTGCCATCTCACATGTTGCAATCAAGACCTTGTCTGTCATTGTTGCCCACTACAAAGTTTTATTAACCCTGGAGTAAATTTACTGCTTCACTCCCGCTGTGGGCTCCCTGACATGGTATGTGGACCTGAGATGAAAACCCACTTGACGTATGGTTGGAGGGTAATAGACTTCTCTCACCCAGACTGATAAGTCATTACAGGGCTTTACATTCAATAAATCTGAGGTGGGTCCCGGCTGGCACTTAGTGTGGGGGAGGGGAGAGTGGGAGTGAGAGGAGGATGGATTATTTTCTAAAATGCTGTCTAGCCTTGTACATACTACTTGGTAATAGATAGGAACATTGCCAGGGGTCGGGGGATGGCTGTTGAAGTGATTGTACCCTTAGTCTCAAAGGCAGTAAATACATGTGATCTCTGATCCAGCTATAACACAGGGGGATTCTTGGATGTAGGGAAAACTTGCAAGTGAAAATAATGAATTTAAGCTTCTGCTTAGTTTTTGATTGAGTGAGAGAGAGAGAGGGAGAGAGACAGAGGCTAAAGCTAAGACTCAGGAAAAGAGCAGTAGTTCCAATGCTTTGGCAAGGGAATCTTATATATTGGCAGATTTTGACCCTTTTCAGAGACATGTAACGTTTTTTAAACTGGAGTCTATAGAGAGACACTGAGGGCTTCACAGATTCTCCATTAGAGAAACTCTGGCTTAAAAGACAGTGTAAAACCTTTGCCTGATATCTTAATCTCTTCCTAATCTGACTCCATCTGCCTCTCTTAGCCTCCTTTTCATTCTTCCCACTGTCTTTCCTGTCAAATTGGGCTCCTCAGAATTCCCCAGACTTCTCATATTTGTAACTTTGCACAGATCACATTCCTCCTTTAAGACGCCACCCTACTCTCTCTCTCCCTCTTCGCCAGGCCCTCCCCCACGGCATGCCCCCTGCCAAGAGCTCCAAGCTCTGCTCCACTTCCTCCAGGCGCCAGGGCCCTGGTCACTCAAGCCTTGCTGCTCACTCTTCCTCATGATGTCTGTAGCATTTAAGCTTTGAAAAGTGCCTTTTTGGGTACGGTGCTGCTCTCTATTGCTTATATTTTTTAATTGCTTTATCTTTTGGACGAGAATGTTTGGCTTTAAGATTTTGTGTCTCCTTATGCTATCATATCTTCCTCAAAAACAGCATGCTTACTGTAAATAATGAAAATGTATCCCCATTTCCCTCTTTGAAAGTTTGCAAAATCAGCTACTAAGATGGTGCTGTGGGGGGCCCACCCTCCTCTTGTCTACCATTTTAATTCTCAGGCACAATGCTGGTCGTAGCACTCAAGCTAAAACCACCTGTGATCAATGAGTTGTTGTGGGCAAGTAGGGGAGAGAAGAGATGGTGAAGATGGGGAATCCCTGAGAAAATAGGAAGGCTAGAGGGCCCGTGAGGAACCTGTGGTTATAGGGCATCTGAAAAGGACTTCCAAGAACAGTGATGCCTTATGTTCAATGAGATATTGTTGTACAACACCCTCCAACCCAGTCTGTTTGACACATGTGTTGTCTGAGTGTATTTTTGTGTGCAAAATAAGGAAAGAGACTAATTTTCATATTTCAATCAATTAAGGTGAAACAATCATTATGAGTAGAAGCCAAAGGCTTCCCACAAAGGTAGAAATGAAAGAGTAAGCACTGGAAATATTTGGAGAAATGTGGGTTGGTGATATGAGGTTGCAGCCAATCTTCTGTAGATCTCACAGGGGTAGGAGACCTCAGGTGACATTGTAACAGGTCCAAGGGATTTTGAGGGGAATCAAAGAAAAAGATATGCCACAAGGTGGCAGTAGCACACATCAGACTCTTTGAGCACTTTCAGGACAGGTTTGCCTGGGGAAGTCCCTCACAGCAGGAGTCGGTCCAGAGGCTGCTGCCTGGGGCAGCAACTCAGAAGAGGAGGAGGGCAAGTGCTCCTGAGGAAAAGAGAGATCAGGAGGGAGCTTACTAAAGAGGTGCGCTGGCTCTGCAGCATGGGGACGCCTCTGGGTTAGGAACGGTAGCATTGGCTTGGGATCTTTATGGCCCTGGGCTTATTTTACCTGTGGTTACAGATGTTGGGCACAGCTTTATGGGGTATTCCAAGCAGGGAGGCTCTAAATGGCTTAAAATCTGCTTATTTGGACTGGGATTTAAATAATTTCATGGGGCCCGGCCCTGTGGCCGAGAGGTTAATAAGTTTGTGTGCTCCTCTTCACGGCCTAGGGTTTTGTCAGTCCTGATCCTGGGCGCTGACTTAGCGCGGCTCATCAAGCCATACCAATGTGGCGTCCCACATAGCAGAACCAGAAGGACCTACAACTAGAACATACAACTATGTGTTGGGAGGCTTTAGGGAGAAGAAGGAAAAAAAAGAGGAAGATTGGCAACAGATGTTAGCTCAGGTGCCAATTTTTAAAATAATTATAATAATAATTTCAAGTGAAAAGATTTCACTTTGGTGGCAGTAGGCTTTTGAGCTAATGGGTCTTAGCCTACAGTGAAGAAAGTCACAACTTAGAACCCAATACACAGAGGCCATCTTTGGTTCATTTATTTAACAGACATCACTCACACACACACACACACACACTCACATATTCTTACAGGATTAGAGTCATATCATGTATGATGTTTTATAGCTTTCACAATAATATCTTAAGCATTTTTCAATGTCTCTAAAAATTCTTCTAACATACTATTTTTAATTGCTGCATATTATTTCATCCTCAGCTTTTCCTATGATTTACCCGTCCCCTATTTTTTATATTTTCCTACAGGTAGCCTAATGTTTCTAATCTTGACCTACAGATAAGTAGTGATGGAGCCTGGGGCTTTTTGCCTCCAAATCTGTTTTTGATTCTTTACTCTGGGCCAATGAATGAGTTAAGAAATCATCAAATGAGTTTTGAAAATAATGTTAGGAAGAAGAGATTTCATTCAGATTTTAAAATATTTATTTATGCATTTATTTATTAGGCATATTTATTTAACAATGTGATTAATAGCTTAACCCTGCAGATATGTTTTAGTCAAAAAACAACTGTGCTCATCAAGTAAGCATATTATGCAAAGAGCACTCCATCATATTGGGCCCCTGAAGAAAACTAGTTTTGAGGTAAAGACAGACCCCATCTGGTTACATATTGCCAACTGTACCAAATCATCATGACACAAAACATTTAAACAGATAGTAGATTCATTAGGAATGGCCTTTCCCCATTTTAAATGATGTAAGTAGAACGCTGTTTAAAATCTTGACCTTCGTTTGCAAAGAGTCGATGAGCTAGAGAAGGTGGCACAATGACGGTGAGCCTCCTACTTTCCTCTTTGTGTGTCTGTGTGCTTGTGTGGGGTGGGACAGAGGAGCCTCTGCCTGGCAAGGTGTGCTTTAAGAACAAAATCAGATCAAACTACCTGACTCCTACACTTCTTTTTTTTTTTTCAAAGATTGGCCCTGAGCTAACGTCTATTGCCAATCTTCTTTTTTAATTATTCTTTTTTCTTCTTCTCCCCAGTAACCCCCCGGCCCCCCAGTACATAGTTGTATATTCAAGTTGTAGGTCCTTCTAGTTCTGCTATGTGGGATGCCACCTAGGCGTGGCTTGATGAGCAGTGCTAGGTCTGCACTCAGGATCTGAACTTGCGAAGCCCTAGGCTGCTGAAGCGGAGCATGTGAACTTAACTACTCGGCCACGGGGCCGGCCCCACTCCTATGCTTCTGAGCCAATTGCAGTGTTGAGTAGATATTCTCAGGGCTCTTCCTCCGGTCTGACCATTTATGTAATAGATGCTGCTTAAACCTAAAGGGAAAAGAGGAGAAAGGAAACAAGATGAAATTTATTGAATAGTCCATGGCAGACGGTTTACCAGGCATAAATCTCCATATAATTTAATGGAATCTCCAAAATAATCTTGCAGATTGTGTGCCTCCAATGTTCAGATTGGATACTAAGCCTCACAAATATTTTAATGACTTTCTCGAGATCCTGGCTGAACCATGCATGAACCTAGATAGGAAGCTCTTCAGAAAGCTGTATTTCTAGATTGTGCAGAGAGTTTCAAATATCCAGGAAAGTCCATTAAAACCAGCGTGTAGGTGAACAGCATCTGCCCTTGATGATTTTCCACTGCCCCGTCCATGTACCTTTCCTGCTAGTTTTCTCCCTCCTTTCGCTATTATGCTTCTTTCCGTGTCTGACACTCAGTCCCTTCATTCTGCCCTTTGGCTGCCCTAGGAAGTCACTGAGATAGGTATATAAACAGACCTCAACTTTTTCTTCCATTTCTCATGTCAAAACATCTGTATTCCTGTTCCTAAGCTGACTGTTTGTACTATCCAAGACAGTCACTAGTATTAATGACAAGAGATACCTTTGGATAGATGTTAACGATTGATAACATCGTACGGTTTCCACGGAAGAACTAATTTCTTTCTTTTGTCAACTATTAAAACTTTATTATGGTTCAATAATTGGCTCAAGTTCTGCTGAAATCTTTGCTTTCAGTTTTCATGTATCCACCTCTCTCTTCCCATCATCCTCTTCTCCAGGAAACCACATCTTTTTCATTTCAAGTGCTCTTAAAATCTTTGCTTTCTACAAATTTCCTGGAAGTAATTTATATCTGTTCATTGATTTTTGATTCCCTTAGATTCTTCTCCTTTTATTTATTTGTTTTTTGTTGAGGTCACATTGGTTTATAACATTGTATAAATTTCAGGTGTACATCATTTTGTTTTGCCTTCTATATAGACTACATCATGTTCCCCACCAAAAGTCTAGTTGCCATCCATCACTGTACAAATCTGGCACTTTACCCCTTTTGCCCTCTCCTTCTTCCCCTCTTGTAACCACCAATCTGTTCTCTGTATCTGTGTGTTTGTTTATTTTCCAATATGAGTAAAATTATATGGTATTTGTCTTTCTCCTTCTGAGTTATTTCACTTAGCGTAATACCCTTAAGGTCCACCCATGTTGTCACAAATGGCAAGATTTCATCTTTTTTATGGCTGAGTAGTATTCCATTACATATATATATATATACCACATTTTAAAGAAGTAATTTCTAATGGTAGATATCTCAATACTTTGCAGGATGGCAGGACAGGGTAGCTTCTGATATGCACTCTTTCTCAACTCAGAGCACAGTGGCCAAGAGCAAGAGTTTTGAAGTCATTTGGACCTGAATTCTGACCTGGGCTTCCCAACTTTCTAGCTGTTTTACTTTTGGCAATTTATTTCACTCTTTTTGTCTCATTTTCCTCCATTGCATAATACAGGTAATAACAGAATCTACCTCCTAACATTGTATAAGGATTAAATAACATACTACATATAATTTGCTTAGCAAAATGCATAACACATAGCACTCAAAAAATTAACTGCTATTAAAATAATATTTTCAAATTATTTTCTGATGAGTCAACCTATATACTAGGCTAATACTCTAACATACTTCATTGACTATGAAATGTTTACTCATCCTCAATTATGTACATTGCATAGCTGGGGACACTCTGGGGAAAGGAGCATGAGGTAAAGGACTTTGCTTTCCATTAGCTTATGACCTACTTTGGGACAATAAGAAACAGATAAAAAAAGTTTTCTGTGTTTCCTTACTATGTCTGGCTCCCTGAAAAGTAATTATCAAGCTCTCATTTGAAACAGCCTCAATGCCACAAAGTTCTCACCACCCTTAAAAAGGCAATCAGGGGCCGACCCTGTGGCGGAGTGTTTAAGTTCGCATGCTCAGCTTTAGCGGCCCAGGGTTTCACCGTTTCGCGTCCCGGGCGCAGACAGGGACTGCTCCTCAGGCCATGCTGAGGCAGCGTCCCACATAGCACAACTAGATAGACCTACAACTAGAATATACAACTATGTGCTGGGGGACTTTGGGGAGAAGAAGAAGGAAAAAAAATTTGGCAACAGATGTTAGCTTGGGGCGAATCTTTTAACAACAAGAAAGGGAAATCAACAAGTATTTACTGAGGACATCTTGAATGCGTAGCCCTGTGCCAGTCCAGTAGTGGAGGTGGGCTCCCAGGAAAACGGGTTTCATGCTCCTCAACTTACCTGTGGATTTTTCAGCCTTAAACTGCATTCCAGTTCACATCCTTTTTTTTTTTTTAACCCCTTAATTGTGCTTTCTGTGTACTTGTCCACTTGCATCTCGTTTCCCCCTGCCTCTCATTACTTCTGACTTGGGTCCTATTCATCCTGGCATCCTGGTAAATATAAAAGAGCCTAAGAACCAACTAAACATTTTTCCCCTAAAGCAAGTATACATACCCTCTATGTTCTAGAACTCACAACAAGGAAACAGAGAGGCAAGACAAGGAAAAGATGCTTTAAAACGTTAGAGACCCACTAAAATGGCTAAAATTAAAAAGCTTGATAATGCCAGCTGCTGGAGAGGATATGGAATGACTGTAATTCTCATGTCTCTGATAGAAAGGTAAAATGCTACAACCACCTTGGAAAAGAGTTTGATAGTTTCTTTGTTAAATATACACTTAACATAAAACTCAGCAGTGATATTTCTAGGAATTTATTCAAGCAAAATGAAAATTATGTGTATACAAAGACTTATACAGTAATTATCATAACAGATGAGCATTCAGTGAGATGGGGCACAAGGAAACTTTTTGGGGTGATGGGAATATTTTATATTTTGATAGTGATTGTAGTTATAAAGGCATGTTACTTTTAAAATGCACACTTAAAATGAGTACAGCATATGAATGACTTAGCATAGTATATGTTTTACATTATATAGTGTGTAAAATATACATAAAAAATGATGATTAAAAAAAAAGGTAGGGAGACATTTCAGTTGTCACATAGCAAAGATATCCAAGGACATAACTGCATTGCAAATGAATCTATTCAGTGTTTATTGGGCTCATTTATTCATTCACTCAATCAGTCATTTATTCAACCATTTGCTGAGCACTGAGTAGATAGATGCTAGGTCCAATGTTAGGCACATAGACTACAGAGGTTGAAGGCAACTTTCTAACCACAACACATTTGCAGTTCTGACAAGTAGACCAACTTGAAAATGGCTGCCATGGAGGGGTTCAACTGGGAAGATCAGTGAAGGTTCTTGGGAGGAGGTGAGATTTGATCTAAGTCCTGGAAAGAGAAGAGGGTGTAGATGCTCCAGGCAGAGGGAAATGCATGTGCAAAGCCATGGCAGGGTGGTTCCTATGGCCGAAGTGAAGAATGGAGATGTGTGAGTGGTGACCAGTGAGGAGCAGAAACGTAGACATGGGTCATGTGATGAAGGACTTTAGGCTTTTGCCTATTTTCTGTTTGGTGTAAATGAAAGATTTTAGGCAGGAGAATGGCATGCATTAATTATGGTTTAGAAAAGTCTTGCGAGCCTCAGTGTGGTGCCTTGATTGAAGGAGTAGAGAATGACCACAGAGACCACTTGGAGAATGCTGAAATAATCCAGTAGTGCTGGTAGGAATGGAAGGGTGGGACATTGGGGCCTGGCTCTGCTTGTTCTTTGTAATATCTAACAAATGTCTGCCAGCTCCATGTGATGGTGTCTTTTCATTTTGTCTTATTTTTGTTTTGAGTCTGTGTTTTATTTTGCCAAGGGCTCACCCTTATCCTCTATGGTTTGTGAAGCATGTCCTATCTTCCACGCTTCTCCCTTCCCTTTTATCTTGTCCAAAACACAACCTAGGGGAGTGACATGGTTTCCTTTTAGGTTTTATAGGAAATATGAGTCCTGTTTGATTTCTCCTCTGAAAGGAATGCTGCCATGGATGATTTCCCCCATTGATGCAAAGAAACTAAGATTCTGCTGCTGCCTTTGAGTGGATTTATGATACAAAGTATACTTACTCTTTCAATGGACTAATATTTACTGAATGTCTGCTCTGTGTCCCAGACTCTGTGAGGTGCTGGTGAGTTTGCTAGCTGGCTTGATGGATTACCCGGCACCTCCATCCACCCTCACCCTGCTCCCCACCACATGATTATTGCTCTCTGTACAAAGGTCTGTGGAGATGCTTCGAAATATAAAAGGTAGTCTCTGCCTTCACCTGACATAATTTTGAAGGGAAGAAAACATAGCTACAAGGTAAAGCAAAATGGGAAAAACAATATAAAAGAAGTAGGAGGAGGTTGGTATAGTATTGTAAGTGAAGGAGAGAGCTTCCCCCTGGGGAACAGTGAGTCCGCTGGCGTGGCTGCTTCATGCAGAGAAAAATTCCCCTATGTGTCATGTGATCACCTACTGTGAGCTAGAAACTCTAGCCGGAAATACCAAGACTCAGGAGAGCAGGGCGTGCCTCCAGGAATTCCTGGAGGTAGATTACTCTGTAAGATATGGGTCAACCTTTTAAATTTGTTATTACTGCTTTTTCCTTAGTCTTTGAGAAGATCTCTCAAGTCTGTGGAATCAGAGTTTGATTAAAATAGTGATTGGGGGCCGGCCTGGTGGCCCAGCGATTGGGTTCACACGTTCTACTTCAGCGGCCTGGGGTTCACCGGTTCAGATCCCGGGTGCAGACCTGTGCACTGCTTGGAAAGCCATGCTGTGGCCAGCGTCCCACATATAAAGTAGAGGAAGATGGACATGGATGTTAACTCAGGGCCAGTCTTCCTCAGCAAAAAAATAGGAGGCTTGGCAGCAGATGTTAGCTCAGGGCTAATCTTCCTCAAAAAAATAAATAAATAAATAAATAAATAAATAAAATAGTGATTGTAGAAGAGCCATACATGTCATTGGGCCTTTATAAGTTCCTGCTTCAGGTTAGCCCAAAGGTTCAGGTGTGGAGGCCTGTTCATCCAGCATCCTCCAGAGCCCCTCTTCCATGTGTTGAGCATGGTGCCATTGTAAAAGGTGCTGAAACAAACTCATCTTAAATTTTATTTGGAGGGGCAAAAGAATAAAGTTATTAAAATAATCTTTAAAAAGGAAAACAATGTAGGAGGACTTACCCTACCTGACTTTCAGTCTTACTACAACGCTGCAGTAATCAAGACGATGTGGCAGTGGTGAAAGGAGAAACAGGGAGCTTAATGGAAGACTGTAGAGAACTGAGAAGTAGACCCACCCATTCATGGTCAAATGGTTTTCAACAAGGATGCCAAAACAATTCAATAGGGAGAGAACCTTGACCCTTACCTCACTCTGTGTACAAAGATCAATTCGGGGTGGATTAAGACTTGAACATAAAAGTCAGAACTACAAAGTTAGGAGAAGAAACATTGCAGAAGAGCTTTGTGACATTGGGGTCTGCAAAGATTTTTTAGAGATAACCCAGAGAGCACGAACACAATAAAGGGTGTTCGAGACTTCCCGACTTACAGAGAACTTGTGTTGAGACCCCTCCAGATACATCGTTCATTTGGAGATCTGGTTCCTTGATTCACCTTCTGTGCCTCCCATTCATAGCTTATTAATCTCATGCATGGCCCCAGTGAACTTCATTTTAAAAGCACGAGCTAAATTTCAACACTGAAGACAAATAAGACACAAACCTCCGTGGAAAGTATAGTCTCTAGTACACATCAAGCTGTATTATAATTAAAATCTCTAAAATCAGGACATGCCGTCTACTTGTGATGTAAGCTGTTAGAAAGAAACCACTCACAGGTGCACACACCCTCCTACCACAAAAAAAGAAACACCTGGCATGTTGCAGATACAAGGGACATATTTTATATGTATGGGACCAGTTATAGAAACACCGTTTGAGGAGGGAAGCAGTAAAAGCAGTGCATTAATATTTTAAATGTTGGTAAAAATGCGTGGCCGGGTGAGGAGCAACTGCTGAAAGAACTTCCCCTTAATAAAAACGACATTCTCGGTTATATGACCCATAGCAAATCGGCTTCAGCTGCATTTTTATTTAGCAATTTGTGTTTGGTGTTTTTGCTTGGAGATGCTCCCCTATTCCGTTTTATGGCATCCTTTACATAAATCGCGAGGAGGATTGGGGTGTAAAACTGTCAATTCCCAGCAGCTCATAAACTAATGAATTTAAATTTTAAATGGGGCATTTTAAAACATGTGGGGGCTGTTTTCATTATCTGATGGTGTGTATCTCCAACGGTAAGTGGCAATCTATAAACGCTGAGGACGGCTCCCTTCAGAAACTTGGGATGAGAACATTCTCCTCACTCCCTCCCTCCCTTTTCTCTTTTCTCACTTTGTTCCTTTCCCTTTAAAAAAATCAAACTGCAATGAATTTCACCTTTGCAAAAGGCATGCTGTAAGTTCTTTTAAAAATTGATTTGAACCAGAGAAACTTTATTCACCCTCATAAATCTCTTTCTCACTTTCCTTTATTCTTTGTCCAGGTTATTGCTCCTCTAAGACGGATAGACAGGCACACACACGCACATCCACACACACACTCACACAGCTTTGAAAACCATTAACATAGCTAAGTAACCTGTATTTAAAAGCACTTTTACTAGCTAAGGAAATAAATAATGAGTCCATCTTTGGAAATCTATTCAGCCTTTGCTAGATTCCAAGTCAACTAGCCTTACAGAAAATTGTTAGGGAAGAAAAAACAAAAACACTAACCAATCAAATATTGTCAATCTGGTGGTGAGAGAAAAGGCACTGTATCTTTTTTTCTCTCTCTTACACTACTGACTTCCATGTCCATATTCCTTCTGTAGCAACTAAAGGATTGCAACTAGATGCAAGAGAAAATATATGAAGTTTCTATTTAGCCCTATGTCTGGTTTTCTTTGGATTCTATTGATATTTTGGTGTTTTTCAAGACCTGGGTATAGGAATGAAGGCATATTTTTCTTCAGGGTTCCAATGGATGGTTGGGGTGAGCGTTTAGAGTAAGTATCAAACCAAATGGAATCGTTCTTTTGGTCATGTTTCATAACCTGATACTATTGTGTTCTAGTTCAAGAATTTTAGAGAATCAATGAGATTTCGCTCTCTCTCTTTTTTCCCCAAATAGTTCATTAAGTTTTTAGAGGTTTTGTTTCCTTGTTTCACATACTTTGAAAAAGTGTCCTAAAAGTGACACTGAGGAGAGTCAGTCCTGGCTTCTCTGACTTTTTTCCCCAATACCTAACATTGTGGTAGCATAACTTGCGGGATGCACTTCATATTATTTTATTTAGTGAACAAATAAATAAAACACAGCAAATCCCACCAAGGAATTTACAAACTAAAGAAAAAAAATCCAAAAGCTTCACCAGAAAGACTTTTTCCGCCTAGGTTTCCATTGCCCAGAGGCCATTACTTCTTACTTTCAGGCGCTTCTGTCAACTCTGGAAAGATGACTTCAAATGAGATGGTAATCTATTTGGATTAGGTTTTAAAATATTTTAAAATTCAAAATGAGTAAATGTATTTTTTTCTTAAAAGCTATTTCTATCCTCAAACAGGAAAAAAGTTAGAGATTAAAAGTCCCTTTATTAGATGACCAGAATATGGTCTTCTTTCTGCAGGATCAGATTGTTCTCTTTACCTCTCTGTATGTTCTAGCTTTAAATCCCTTTTAACAATGGAGTTTCCACTGTGTCACGTGGGAGACAATTGGAAGGTCTAACCAATCGCCTAATTAGATCAATTTCACCACAGGATGTGGAGGGCTGTCACAGGCTGTTCACGGTGGTTTCTTGCACTCAGAAGTAACGTCTCATGCTTCCCATTTAATTGCATTATAATTATTACCAAATTATTCCTACGTTGTAGGAAACAGCGAGAAGAGCTTCTCTGTCTGGAGAAGTGATTTGATTTTTTTCATCACTGAAGAAATAGGTATTCGATGACATCTCTCCTTTTGATCTCATGTAGGAAACACACTTGGAAATTGTCCTTTTAAGACACGATTTGCCTTGATTCTCTGGACTTCTTTAACATTAACAGACTGGGCTGTGCAGTCATTGACAGAATTTGATGCAATGTACCTTAAGGTCCTGCCTATATCAAGCTATCTTCTCCTGAAGTAGCCATTGGAAATTTAAAATGTAGTTTCATCAGTGCTAGTTTTGAAAGTCCCAAATCAGAATAGATCTGTATGGTGACATTTGGTCAATGAAACCTCCCTTTCATATAGTAGGTTCTATGAACTGCTTCTGCAGGCTGCTTAGCTCCCACACTAGCAAGCTGAGAATAGGTCTCTGAGATTCTGGGTCGCAGATGTATACAGAAGAGAGATAGAACCATCACACTTTTAATAGTTACCTGCAGTGGTCAGGACCAGGCAGAAGATACAAGTTGTAAATTACAAGTATCTGCAGAGAGTTTGAACATAATGGCTCGATGTCTGGGAGAAAAGGCAAGGTCGGAGAAGCATTAAAGGAGAAAGGGTGAATTCTCTCCATTTTCAGAGAGAAAGCAGAAGAAATGAAAGAGTCATTCTTGCGAGCTTTGTCAGAGTCACCAGCCTTGCTAGAATGTTCTTACTTCCATATATGTACAATTCAATGTGATATCATTAGAGTAAAGGAGCTTGCTCTTTTTAACTTCCTATATTTTACCAGCTTCTTTACCAAAACCTGTACTGTATTTTTTCATTGTAGGTAAAAGACAATAAGCTTATGAATTTTTAATATTTCTGTCAAGATCTTACAAGAAGAAATTACTTTGTGAAGTATGTAAGGATGCCACCAGTAGGATGCAAAGTGGATTATAATCTTAAAATAGTATATGATATCTTGATGGCTTTCCCACAGAAAGGTATTGTGTCTTGGTGATAGAAGAGAGCATTTGTAGAAGAGAGTTTATTTGCAACTTTCCACTGGTTCCCCTTTCGGCACCAACCCAATCCCCTGGGCTCTCTTTGAGCCACATCTGTAAATACCTCTTCAGGTGGACCCACATTACTAAGGACAAGATGAAGGCCTCTTTCTTTGCCTTTAATCTATGGTTTGTAATGGGGTTTAGGAGCAAGCCAGAAGGGAACAGCAGGAAATAAGAGAGAGACATAGGGAAAAAGGAGAAATAAAATCACAAAACCAGAAAGCAGAAAGGTACCCTAGTATTCACGTGGTAGCAATACCACCCAGTGCTGGAACTGTTTCTCTAACATCTCTGATAGACATGTCCTCTGTTGGACATTTTCATTGACCCAGGGTACACACAGTGCTTTTTGTGGCAGTTCATTCCTATTTTGGGGAGCTCTAATTGTTAGAAAGTCCTTTTTTTATCTTTAAGTGACTCCAAATCACTCCTTTAGGAATGTCCAACCCCTTGGATCTGATTCATTATACATCACAGCCCTCTTTTAAGAACTGGAACACACGATCACAACTCATGTTGAATTTGTCAAAGACAACTTCAGTGATTATAATGACTAGTTAATCACGTTGCTTATTGTATTAATTAAAGGTAGCAGAATTTCTAGAGAAATCATGCTTTTCGCATACTTCTGAGTTAATGCGGGACAATGCTGCATGGAGTACATTAATGAACTACTTAACGGACTTCCTAGCTGTTTTGGTTTATTTTTCTTACTCTTTGGTTGGCTGTTCCTGAAGCATTTATATGAATGAAGCAAAGGGAGACAGTCAGGGGAAGAATTATCATATTTTGTATCTATCTGTGATGTTCTGTGATATTTTGGTACAAGAATGAAGATGAAGAACCTAAAGGTGTGTGGCTCCTAAGCCATGACATTCAACTATGTGACCTACAAAAGCGACGTTGCAAAGTAGAGTTTTCAGAAGAGTTGGGTTCCTGGAAAAAAGCAGATAGCAATATCGGAATGATGGTTGTAAGAGATATTTGAGGGGTAAATCGAGGTCAAATTATAGAAGATCTTAAATACAAGAAGAAGAATTCAGATATCGTTTTATGAGCAGGGAGAAACCATTGATCATTCCAGATGCGTAAGTGAGGATAAACCAGGTTAATCTGAGGTAACCAACATCCCCCAAATCTCAATATCTTCGTACAACAAATGTTTTCTTGTCATTCATATTCTATGACAAATGTGGATTGGTAGGGGATCTGTTCATCATAGTCACTCAAAAGCCTATGGTGGTCATGCGTCCTTGATATGTGTTTTCCAAAATCAATGGGAGAAAGGAACATGATGAATAATGCACCAGCTCCTAGAGCTTCCTTCTGAATGTGGCAAACAGTTCTTCTATTTATATTTCATTGGCCAAAGCAGGTCACAATACTGGGCCAAACTTGAAAGGGAGCAAGGGCATCCTGTCTTACCATGGGTGCAAAAAGAGAACAGGAATGCTTTCAGAATAGCGCTAACAACTTCCACTTCAGAGCACGAGAGAGAAATGATGGTTATGAAATAAGGCCAATAGTGGCACTCAGGGAACTTTCCTGAGTCATACATCATGGTTGAGTTCTAAAGGCTGGGCGATTTTGAGAAGGCACAATTTGTTTAAAATTTTAGAGGGATTTACTCAAGGTGTTACTTCACCCTACTTTTTTTTTTTCGTCTTGTTTGTCTGTGGATCATTTTTTAAGCTCTCTGGTTTCATCTGTATTGATGAATTACCTGGGAGATATGTGAAGAGGTGTCTCTTGTGACTAGGCATAGGAATCCTTCCTTGTGTCGGTTTTGCTCAATATTTTTATTAATGACTTGAATTAGAGAGAGAGAAAGAGAGGGGATGATGTTGATTAAATCTACATGAGGGAAAGAGCTGGCAGGGTTAACTTAATGAGCACAGAATTCAAAGTGATCTTGATGAGGCATGTACTCCTATGGTTAAACTTAAAGGGGAAAAAATAACTCTTTATGTAGATGTTTTTTAAATCACCTGTTTGTTCAGAGATTTGTGAATATCTGACTTGAAATCAATGATTCTAAATCCTTCCCAGAGCTTTTAGCTTGTCGCAAGTGATATAAGCCAATAGTGTGATGTGGCTATCTAAAAAGCAATGCTCACTTGATAAATGAATTTGACCCAGGTGTCGCATAGGTTCTGGCATTGGTGAGTGCTCAGAAACATCTGTTGAATAAATAAATGAATGAATTTAAAGAAAGATAACTGTTTCCTGGTTTCCCCAAAACAGCACACACTTTTGGAAGGGCAGAGTTCTCTCCCTCTATTGGAGGCACCTAGGCCTGTTCTAAGTAACCCAAAACCACACAGAGATGCACATTTCTATTTGTGCTGATTTGAACTCTTTAAAAAACGCAAAATGTTCAGGGATAATAAGCAGACTAATGAAATGGTGAACTGAGGGTCATTATATGATACAATTAATTTGATCCCGAAATTCTTGGTCAGAAGCTTGACTATTTGGACATCCCTTTGTAATACGTGAAGTCATCCTTTGGGAGGCAGCAGCACAGTGTGGGCAAAAGGAATCTGCCTTAGGAATCAAGTAATGGGCTTTGGTTCTGGCTCTACCAGTGACTAGTCTGAAGACCCTGGACAAGTCATCTAACCCCTCTAACATAAGTTACTACCTAACCCCAGCCTGCTTTGCTTTTAAGTTTCTTCTTCTATAGGTGAAAGCTCGGAATGTGTGGGTTGGGGAGCAACTTGCTCTGCCAACCTCACAGAGCTGTCGTGGCTGCCAAGTGAGATAATGTACGTGAAAGCATTGGGTAAATTGTGAAGCATTTTATAAAGATAGAAAGCATTATGGTGACATCTTCCAAATGGCCTCCAGAAACTTATTTGGTTGTGCAACATAAGTGTACTACTGGGAGGCCAGGATTACCAGCGTTTCTATCAGAGACTTTTAAAAATAAATGCAGTGACTCAAATGTGTTTCCAGATGATGCTTTGAGGATTACAAACACAGCAGCTATTACGAAGCAGTCAGACCCACTGGCCCGTGCCCTAATCCTATTATAAGGCAGAGCAGACACCACTTATTTTGCTACGTCAACCTTCCTTTGGTTGATACCAACAACTTTGAATATTTGTGAAGGCATTTCACGGTGAGTCAGCAACCGCAGCCCTGCAAACTCCCTTGAGGGTGTAGGCAGTTCTGTGCCTGGCTTATACGTGCGTCCTGAAGTGAGTGTGGAAATTATAAAACTGAAAACCTAAATGAGGTAAGGTACTGTGTGTGTTTCTTATGGGGCACAGAACATCAATGAACAGCACACATCAAATTGAATATTGTGTACTGAGAAAACAGGTAGAAAAGGCAGAGGTATAATACCTATTTCCGGGAAGAAACCCAAGTCCAGGCTAGTTACAAGGAAACAGGTCAAATCAGGAAGCATAATCAGGTGGGTAGATCTGCATAAGCCCCTAGTGGATGTCTCTGTGGAGGCAGATTTGAGGCTATCCATTCCTCCTTTTGGCTGGAGTACACTCCTGCCGTAGGCAGGTTCCCTGGCACATGTGGGCTGCTCTCTGGAGTGATGGTGGTTTGCAACTGCAGGGAAAATGGAAGTGCTCTAAGGTAGCACTTCTCAAACATTCGTGTAAATTGCATGTAAATTGCCTGGGGATCTTACTGTAATCCAGATTCTTTTCATTAGGTCTGGGCTGAGGCCTGATATTTGCATCTGTAACAAGCTCCAAGGTTGTAACAGCTCCACATGGCTGCTTCACAGCCCCTACTTGGAGTAGCAAGGGAGCTCCCATATTTCCAGGCCTTGCATAGAGGTTTGAGGTAGTTTCTTTTTCTCTCTCCCTCCCCTACTTCTGACTTCCCTCTCTCTCTCTCTGTCCATAGCCATTTTGGTAAAATGAAAATAATAATGGAGTTGTTTTGTGGGTTTGTTTTTAAATATTTTTATTTTTATTTTATTTTTCTAAGATTTCATTTTTCCTTTTTCTCCCCAAAGCCCCCCAGTACATAGTTGTGTATTTTTAGTTGTGGATCCTTCTAGTTGTGGCATGTGGAATGCCACCTCAGTGTGGCCTGATGAGCCATGCCATATCCATGCCCAGGATTCGAACTGGTGAAACCCTGGGCTGGCGAAGCAGAGTACGCGAACTTAGCTACTGGACCACGGGGCCAGCCCCAATACTAGAGTTTTAACAAGAAAGAATATGAGTGGGCTGAAGCAAGTATTAATCACTTCAGACCCTGCTAACCACCCAGTTCTCAGGGGCAGTGAGCTACCAGTTCTGAGACCCTTCACCCTTCTTGTCCATGGAAATTCTGTCTCTTTGCTGTGACTCTGCTATTCCAGCAGCATAAGAACTTTGAAACCTCAGACTGTACCACTGAGTTCAGGAAAGCTCAATCTTTAGGATGTCATCATCCTAATATCACTTTCTTGGAGCAGAAATAACATTTCTTTTAAGTTAAAATTGATATGCATAACCAATAATAATGCTTGTCATTTATTGAGGACCTACTATATACTCTCTGTTCTATTGAAATCATCTTATTTGATCCATATGTTGACCCTACAAGATAAATACTATAATTATCAATATTTTATATACAAGGACTCTAAGCCTGATGCCAAAGCCCAGCTTCTGAACCTCATTGCTAACCTCCCTCATGGTGATAGCCAGGCCAACCTTTAACCTATGGATGTTTTATATCTTACCGGTTATTTGAACAAGGACAAACTAAGGGATCAGCATATATTTTTGGAATTAGTGGGAGTAGAAATATTCATTTGACAAGTTTGTGCTATATTTGTCTTAGTCCCTTCAGGTTGCTATAACAAAATGCTACGTGTGGACTGGGTATCTTATACACAACAGGAATTTGTTACTCAAAGTTCTGGAGAATAGAACTTCAAGATCACTGTACCAGCATGGTTTGGTAAGGACCATCTTTCTGGTTTGTAGCTGGCACCTTCTTGCTTTGTCCTCACCTGATAGAAAGGGCTAGGGAGCTCTGTGGGGTCTCTTTTCTAACAGCACTAATCTCATTCATGAGGACTCTATCCTCATAACTTAAGCACCTCCCAAATCCCAAAGGCCCACCTCCTAATACCATCACTTTTGGGGGTTAGGATTCCAACATATGAATTTTGGGGAGACATAAACATTCAGACCATACAATATCTGTAAGTATAAGCTGTTGTACTTGGAATAAATACAGTATACATTTTGGTTTTTTGTTTTGTTTTTAAGAAAAGGGTCTGTTTGTCTTGAGAAGGTATTTTGGCCCTTCTTTTGGTTTTGTTTTAAATCAGGAGCAGAATTATTTGCACATAGATGCTCAATTGGTGTTTGTTCAATTATGGGAGAAAATAAAGAAAGAAGGATTAAAAAGTAAAATATTAGAGCAAAGCAAGAGCTTTCATTGGGTCATCTTATCTTTAGAAGAAAAAAACAGAAACCAAAAACTTTTGACAGATCCTGAATTGTTGCCTGCCTTAAATAGCTCTCAACTGCGTCCTGCAATTCTCGTTAGTGATTCTCCTTCTGGGCAGAGTTTCTGTGCCTGTGACATCTCTACTAGGGGTTAGAGATCACAATGGACATCAGCTAATTGAAGATACTGAGAGGTAGAGCAGTAAAAAACCTATTTTACTTTATATGACCCAGCTTTCCCCAACATGGTTTGACCACGGAAACATTTCTTCCATGGAAGACCTCTTACCCTCCCCAGAAGGCCCGTGAAATATTCCTTGGGAAACAGGGTTTTGGAGTAGGCATATTCTGTCTTCTTAGCTGTTTTTTCCATATTTGATATTCCTAGTAGAGGAGTCCTATAAATTCAGGACCTCACAGTGTGAGCCAATTTTTAAATTTTCTTTCCTAGAATTGTGGGACGGTAGTCTGAAAGAGAAGAGCTGGACACAAAGGTAATCTATTTCTCACTTTCACAGAGGGCTTCCCTGAGTGCCAAGAAAAGGAGATGCCGACAAAGCAAAGACCAGGCCAAAGGCTGCCTGGGCCTCAGCAGCTCAGTCTCCTCTTTAGTACTTCCCCTCTTCCCAGCAGCTCCCTACGCATTTTTTAGGGTTCTTGACCTCCATGCTAAACTTGGTTTCCCAAGCTATCCCGCCCTTGGGATACTTTTTATTTTAAGGATTTTATTTCTTTTGACCATGGTAAATCAGAGAAGAAATAGTGAAATGAAAAAAGAAAAAAGTTGGGAAATTCCTGTAGAAGTGCCCTGACCTACAGTTTCTGACCCCATCTTTTAGTGAAAGCACCGTTTGGCCTCTGCCCATTGCTTTTATAATGAGTGTGTTGCAACAACCAACTGCCCCACTAGTCTTTCTCTTTGTCTTCCTCAGCCCTTGCTTTGGGGAAGCTCTAAGGGACACTTTCTCCAAAGTCCTCATCTTTCCAGCTGGAAGCTATAAACTTCAACAAACGAACAAAGAAGTCCCCTTTGTCAGGTGAGATATGTGGATCCCTGGGGCCCTCCAAACTGGGGGCCTTTCATTTCCCTAGATCTCTGCCTTATCCAGGAATAATGACCCTGGGTATTTTCCGTCACACAGTCAGGGTGTTAAAATTCTGGTGCACTACAAAACGTTGTTGATCTGCAGAGACCTTCAGGGTGTGTTCAAGAGATGTTTGTCAAATTGTAACTTAGAAGTTAAAGTGTAGAGATGGCAATGACTATAGTAGAGAAAGAAAGGGAGTTTTCTCTATGGGAGTGTGTGCATTTTGCTTGTGAAATACATGCTCAGTCTATGTGCATGTGTGTGTTTGCATGTGCTCATGGTGTAGGCCATAAGGCCAAGGAGAGAGGACTTAGCTAGATAACTAAAGAGTGGACAGACTCCCTGCCTCCTGCTACCACCATCTCCTTCAGAGGAGTATGATACAGGGGTCATGGGGGTGTCTGGAACTGAACAAGTCTAGAAGCACTGCCTTTGGGTGCCCTTGGTAATAACTTGAAAGCTAGCTGTTGTGAATTTGTTGTTACATCCTAAACATGAGAACTCTTATGAAATACATAGCATGTGGCTCACAGGGCTCTCTCCAAATTGAATGAAGCTGTGTTCAGTTCTTCACCCTTATCTTATGCAGTATGTATTTATGTGTGAGTATAAGCTCAAAGTTGTTATAAAACAAGTTTATATAAGAACAGGCTTCCTTATTGTCAGGGATATGCAAAGATGGAATTGACAGCACTATGAGGCTGAAAATATCCATGCGTAGGATGAATGATTCCTTGACGTGATTATAGTAGAGATAATCCAAACATCAGATAATAAATTGAACTTTTAAGGTCTTTTCCAAAGCTGAGATCTATCTTTTCTTTGTAACTCTCTTCTTGAGATGCTCTTTCTCAATTCATTTATGTTTGCTTCTCAGGATAAAGTGAATAAGATGTTGGTAATGGTCAGGGGAAGAATGATCTGCAGAGAATATTTTAAAATCAAAAGTATTGCTTCATTTTAAATGTTGGGTCTATTTTGTGTCTTCACAGAGCTCAGGAATTATATTAACATATGTAAGTGGCAGAGAGGTACCATCTCATCTAACCTTCAGCATTATACTCCAAGTAGCTTCAAAGGTTTGATTAAACATACTTATAATAATTAGATTCAAAGCTTTTGGAATTCCAGCAGTTTTTTTTAAGGATTCAGCATCTAATAAAGTAAAATAAATTGCAAAGCTTTTGGTCAGTGAATAAGCACTTTTGTAGCTTAGAGCTTCAATTTATCAATAGAACTTGTTCCTGTTAGACTTGTTTTCTAGTTTTCTTTGAAGGCATAAGGGCCACTGTCCACCCACACATCAGATTTAGTCACAGGCTATTATGAAAAGAAATAATTATTTTTCCAAGGTCTGCAGACCAAATTCAATTTTGGAAAACTAGCTGGTATAATGGTTTGTGCTTTACCCTATCTGTCAAAAACACTAAGACGTATGGGGCACAGGGAGGTTGCAAAAATAATTGGAGGACCTGGTGATGGCTGCAGGGTCTTGGCTAGAATCAGCATGCTACTCTCTGTCAAGAAGGGTAAATCAGGCTGCAGCTGGACACCTTGGCTAGCACTAAGACAGGGTCCTGGGGACCAAGCTGGATTAGAGCGGAGGGTTACGCTAAGCACATGAGAAGAAGAGGTCAGGAACCTCCCTAGCCTCATGCCAGCTTTGAGGGAATGGGGTAAGAACAGGGAAGGAGCCAAGAGTATCAAGTAGAACAGCAGAAAAATTAAGGACAAAATAATTTGAGGTCTAGGGTTTAAGACATGCTTGATGGGCACCATAAAGTACTGGACCTGTGGAGCAGAAGCAATCAGATAGTTTAAAGAAGAAAGGATGGACAAGACAGGGGCATATCCTAATTTATTTTACGAAACCTCTGAAAAACAAGATCCTCTAGCCATCCAAACTGTGGTTTTAAGTTGAATTTTTGTTATAATAATGTACAATTAGAAATACCCCCAAATTTGTTGCCTTGAATGTTTTTAATTTATCAAACAAGAAGTTCTTGGTCTCAGAAACGTGTCTGATTGATTTTTATGACTCTAGCAACCACAGTGACTCCTCATCATTAATAAAGGTGTGAGTGCGTGTGTGTGTGTAAGTTATGGTTTACCCTGCGTTTGGACTAAACTCTTCTATTGCCTGGAGTGTTCTTTAGTGGAGTTTCTCTAACATTTTTTCCCTCAGGTTTCTGGTCACTGGAAACAGTTAGGCAATGGCCTCCTAGAACCAGGCAGTTCAGCAGTCACAGATTTGCACAGGTGCAAATAAATAGCTGCATAGCAAACAGTTGGAGGAGAGAACTTGCATTACTCATCAGCAGGAATGCAAGAAACAGCGCCCTCTGTTGTGAAGAGCAAGTGAAAACAATGTTCTAAATTTAGTAGAAGAAAACTAGGCATGCACCCATCACCCCAATCTCCTCCTTCCCTGCATCCTGAAGCTTTCTCATGTTGTTTGAGTCGAGTGTGTGGTATAGGATTCTGGATGGATTTTCTTTAGAGAGATAAAATGCTTCAAGTAGGAAACTCGCATTGACAATTCCTGTTCACTGACATGAGAAAAGAACTGTTAAGAGCCCTGTTTCATTTCAACATTTCTTTTTTTTACCATGGAGAGCTGTCTATCCTACCTCCCTAACCTTTCCAGTATTACAAGATCATCGCTATGGTTACAAATTGCTTAATCAATAGTCTAGGAAACAATAGCAGCCATTCCTACTGGCCTAGCTGTTGTCAAGGTCTCTCATTGAGGAGATTGCATCTTCCTCTCTAGATCCTATTGTCAGGACACCTGCTATCTTATCAAGAGATTCTTTTAGAGGGGACAAGATTAATTTAGAGGCTTTACAGGGCAGGCCATAAGGGCCAGAGAACCTATTTTGCAAATTATGCACATCTATATTTTATAAACCCTGACTTAAAATGCTAACATTAAAGACAAGAATATGTGCATGTGTTATATGTTATTCTTGCAGAAACTGTTTCGATGCTAATGGTTGTCAGAAACAATAGATTCACTAAGGATAAATTCTGATAAGTTAAAATAATTTTCTTTTTCTACCAGTTTTTCTATCTACCCACTGATTTCTACTCTAGAAAAAGCTCATGAGATCTTGAATTGCATTAATAAGAGCAAGGTAGGCAGATCAAGGGAAGAGAAAGTCCTGTATCTGCCTAGTTACAGTAAACCAGGATGTTGTGTTCTGTATGAGTATTCCTATTGAAGGGAGAGATTGATAAATTGGGAGATTATCGGAAGAGAGTGAGAAGAGGTGAGAAATGGTTAAAAATCATCTCTTGTGAGACATGCAGATTCAAGGGCCACAAGCCCTAATACTCTGATTCAGTAAGTCTGGGGTTGGGCCCAGGAATCGGAATGCTTATCTTCCCTCTCACCCCTCACCTTGATTCTGTAACATGTGAACGACAGATTGAACATATTTTATGGGATCTCAGAGGATGGGAAAAGTTCCAGTGTGGGGTATGGTAACTGAAGTACAGATTCCAGATCAATTTAAAGAACTTTCAGCAGAGTCATCTGCTACAGAATCAAGGTGAGGGGTGAGAGGGAAGATTAGCATTCTTGTAGAGCAGGCTTTACTGATGTTCACTACAGTTTTCAGACACTACAGCTAACCCATCTTGAATCTAACAAGTAAATCTTCCTACAAATACTGCTGTCACCCCTGGTTGAAGAACTTAGTGTTAGTTTTCCAAAGTTTGCATTACTCACCAGCAGTTTCAAGCCCCTTGATTGATAATCTTGCCTGACTCACCTTAAGACGTTCTCTCCAGTTACCATCTTGCCTGTCCTTCAAGTCTCAGTATCTTTATGGCGCTTCTTCTAGCACTTCCAGTTGCTTCTATTGGCTTTTCATTACAAATCCTAAAATCATTCTAGTCAATATCATAGAACTACTCTATTGCACATTGTGTGTTTCACATCACTTGGGGCATGCAGATCTTCTCTCCCCAGCAGGTAAGAAGGGTATCCGAAGCACCTTGCATAGTGCCCAGGCCAAGGTATTCTGGATGCCTGGTACTTGCAGGACAGTTTAGGTCAACTCACCATCTGAGGCTTGAACCTCTTGTACCAGGTGGCTCATCAAAGCCAAACATTCCCACCACCATTGGTGGAAACCTACAACCTTCTGAACATACCCCTTCCATCTCCATCTTTAGACAACTTTGACTTGAGACATTTCTTCATTATTTTGAGTGACTATCATTCTCTCTCTAGCTTCCATTTGTCAGTCCAGGATTCTCCTTGAGTGTTCATAGAACAAACCTAATACTTGCTATAAAAACACATGTACTATCATATCCCTTTGTTTCTCCCACGCCTCATTAAATTTCCTCTCCTGATATGTTTATGGGACTTCTTGCTGGAATAAGTCTGATTAGAAAGGAGAGTAGCATTTGATAGGAAATAAGATATCCAAGTGAAAAAATTTTTTCGAGAAATACCTAGTGAATATCCCAGAGGATTTTAAATAGCTCTGATATCCCTCCCCCTTAGCATATTAACTACAAAAGATTTTGAAATGTCCATTTTGATGCATTTGCCTTTTAAAATACATTCATAGTCAGCTTTATAAAGTGCTTTGTGATTGCCAGATGACAGTCCACACTGTCAAAATAAGTTCTGTAAATGCCGAATTGGTAACATTGAAACAGTTGACACTATACATTATGATTTTAATCTGCCAAACCATCTCATACTGACTCATGAAATTAAAAGTAAATATTATACCTATGGCAATTTTTGCTTGAACTGATTCTTTCTTTTTGTATTATCTTTTCTGAAACTTTCATTCAGAAACCTGAAATGAATACATTTGTTTAATAGAGTATCTGCCTGTAAGATAACCCCACTTCTCCTCTTAACAATAAAAGGAGGCATCATAGAAGTAAAAAGGACTTGAGTGGAATTCAGGTACCATCCTTCATGGACAGAAATGCATTATTAGCAGGCTGCTTGCTTTACCTCCTGTCATCCTCAGGAGGGGCGGATTATGGCAGACATCCATGCCTCCTCTCTGGTTCCTCCTGTGACCAATGGTGTGTTTAAGAGACAGTTGGTTAGTTTAGGAATGCACTGGAGAATGGAATCGACTTTGTTCTTGAAGAATTGCAAATGCGCAGACTCACTAGGTCTCTGTGCTGTGGGTGCAGAAAGAAATTTTGTTCACCTCTTCTTCACCCCATTGGTGAGGGAGGAAGTCCCACCCTAGGGTTCTGAGGATGGCTGAGCTTCTAGCCTGGCTTTCTCCCACTGTTGTAGGTTCATGTAGGACCATGCAGCACTTTTGCAAGTTACTGTGCATAGTTGTTAATTATAAAATTATTTTTGTGGTTATTTGATTTATTTCTGTCTCCACGGGTCAGCTCGCCGAGGGCAGGTACAGTGTGGATGGTTTTGCTCACTCTGAAGTTGCAGCGTCTCTAACAGGGCCTAGTGCCTGATAGGAGGTTGGCAGTCAATGAATATTGGCTGAATTAATGAAGGCATCCATTCAATATCCACAGCTCATGTTTGCTTTACAATCTTTCTCACATCTTCTTCTTCCCAGGACCATTGTCCACTCTACCTTCTGAGTGTATCCTGCCTAGTTTTGGCACTAGCCTCGGAAGGCCACATGTCTGAGAGTCCCTCCCCCCTCTACTCTGTCCCGTATGCTGCTGCCAGACTCTTCTAATATGGACATTTTGATCATGTTACTCTCTGGGGCAGTCTGGCTGATGCTTCACTCCTACAAAATCCCTGGTACTCACGGATGCTCTTAGACTCCTGCATGTACAGGCCTGCCTCGTTTTCTCAGATAGCCAACCCTCAGTCCACTAAAGAAAGATAAAGAAGTGCCAGTCCGGTGGTGCAACAGTTAAGTGCGCACGTTCTGCTTCGGCGGCCCGGGGTTCACCAGTTTGGATCCCGGGTGTGGACATGGCACCTCTTGGAAAGCCATGCTGTGGTAGGCATCCCACATATGAAGCAGAGGAAGATGGGCACGGATGTTAGCTCAGGGCCTGTCTTCCTCAGCAAAAAGAGGAAGATTGGCAGCAGTTAGCTCAGGGCTAATCTTCCTCAAAAAAAAAAAAGAAAGAAATATAAAGAGCAGCTGCTATATGTCAGGGACAATAAGAGGGAGAAAAGGATGAATGGCTCACAGTCCCTTCTACAGACACACTGACAGTCAAGGGCAGGGGGAGCAGACCTAGAACAAATAGTCATGATATAATGCAACGTGAGTTCCAGTCCAGGGATGTGGCCAGTGCCATTGGAGCCGAAAGGGGAGAGGTGGGAGACTCCTACTCAAGTAGCTCTGTCTTGTGTGTGTGGCGGGGGTTGCCGTCTTGCTGCTGCCCCACCTGGGCATTGACTTCTAGTCACACGTGCCTGAGGTTCCTGTCCTTGATTCTCAGTATCTCTGTATTACTCTGCTCAGGTTGCCATAACACCACACCACAGACTGGGTGACGTAAACAACAGAAATTTATTTTCTCACACTTTTGGAGGCCAGAGTTCCAAGATCAGTCTGTCAGAAAATTTGTATTCTGTGAGCACTCTCATCCTGGCTTGCAGATGACTAGTTTCTCACCATGTCCTCATGAGGCCTTTCCTCTGTATGAGTGTGTGCAGAGCTCAGTAAGCTCTGGTGTCTCTACCTCTTCTTATTAGGATCTCAGTCCTGTTGGATTAAAGCCCCACCCTTATGACCTCATTTAACCTTTACTACCTCCTTATAGGTCCTATCTCCAAATACAGTCGCATTGAGGGCTAGGGCTTCAACATAAGAATTTTTGGGGGGACACAATTCAGTCCATAGCAATCTCAGGGGGCAGTATCTTCCATCTGCATCTGCTGTGACTCCCTGCAAGTTTGTATCCTCATCTGCCAACCTGGCAGTCCTTGTCTTACATGTATATAACCCTGTGCATCTGCTACTAATTTACACTCGGTGTTATTTTCATGGTGTATTCACCCACCTGCGTGATGTCTACTCATGGTCACAGGGTTGACTGTGACCCAAGGCTATTTACACAACCTTTCTAAGCCTCGCTTTCCTCACCTGTAAAAGTGGTACTAGATTACCTATCTCGCAGGCCTGTTGGGAGGATTGTATGCAATAACTTATGCAAGGCACTCAGCCCTGTTCAAGCCTATACTTGGTGCTGGTCAAGGGTCAGCTCCCCCCATAACACCCTGCTTTCACTGTCCTTATTCAGCTAAGCTCCTGGAGGGTGAGAATTATGTCTGTGTCTTCTCTTTCCTCTCTATCTCCCCAGTAAAGTCTCCTGTCCCAAAGGCTGCCAGGTGGAGTGAGTGCCTGACTGAAGGCAAAGTGGATGGTAGGGGATAAAGACCAAGTCAAAAGAAAAAAAACGCAAAATGAAAAAAACAAAGAAGAGCATGCAGGGAACCCTCTATTTTCCAGGAAGTGCTGTAGAGAGTCTCTATTTCATGTTTGCAGCTAGGAGCACTCTAGAAACTTGTAATCGAGAAAAGACCATTCCCACTGGCAGAATACAATTTTGTTTGTTGTTATACCAGTCATTCATGAGGAATATCTTTACTTTGTTCTGGGTCATTTACCTTGAGTTGGAAAGATGCGAAATGAATTAGCCTGGAGGCCAGGAGTGGGGGGATATGATATGTATTAGTATTTTTTTGAGATATGGTATTTGTATGCAACAATAATAACCAACACATTGAAAAGTTAATTCAGCAGGAGTAATTCTGAGAAGTAATGCAACTTATTTGTCACTAAGGAGGACTGCATAGCCAAGTGATTTCTTTATGCATTTTAAAGTGTTTTTAAACCCTTGGGTAGCTATAGTCAATTTTTAAACATGTTTCCTCATTAATTTTCAATTTGTAAGTGTACATTGTACAGGAGTGTTTTAATCATCTGGGGAGGCTGCTTCACAGATGGCTCTGGTGTGACCTAAAATTTCAATGATTCTAATGAATCAGAATGGATGATGGTAAACTTGCTTGGAGATTTGCTGATTGTCAACAGTTTTACAGCTTTGCTGCTGTTCTTGAAAGTTTAGTGCTTCTTAAATATGAAAGGAAGACAATCGTAATGGGGTTATCAGACCCAGGAGTTGCTTAAATGAAATAATTCCAGTCAGCTCCTCGCTAGTCTATGTGGAATTCTTTCCAGAGAAAACACACCAACAGAATTATTGATCGTGTTGAATCAAATATACATATAGAAGGTTAAGTCATCAGCTCTCCAGGCTGAAACATGGCAGGCCATTTCATGCCTCTCTGTTATACTACATATTGAAGTCCCAATTAAAATTGAGAAGGCCTAACACTAAATGCTCTTTTGAATTGTTTATGCCAACGTTCTCTTTCTTTGACCTCAGAAGTCAGGAATTGCCCGGGCAGAGGATTTAACAGGTGTACAAAGCTACACCTATGACTGTTAAAGGTGGAACTTAAGGTGCATTTTGAAACCCAGAATTACAATCAACAAATCCATTTATTCTGACCCTGTTTCTGCTTCTTTATGCCAGGGTCATTTGCGCCTTATACCCCAGGCCTTCTGGTGTAGTCTGCTTTCAGTGCTGTGCAAAAAAAAAATAGGGTCTTGAAAGTTCAGCCCACGTGTGTTCTCACTTTCTCTGTGGCCTTGAGCAAATTAGTTAGCCTTTCTAAGTTTGGTTTTCTGAAGAAGGGATAGTTATCCCTGCCAAGGTGAGAGGTTGTGGGGGTGAAATAATTCTTGTAATCACCCAGCACAGGACGTACTCCACAAATAGTAGTTCTTTCTTGGTATCTTACCTCCCTCTTTCCCTGGAATGGGTGCTTGCTCCCTGACAGCATGTGCCTCAGCCCCATACTTTCCAAAAGCCTCCAAGATTAATCCCTATTTTCTCAGATTAACAATTCTCAGGAAGGTCTGGGACCTGCCTTTAGCTGACAGATGCTGCAGCATCAAATTCCTAATGATGCTAAGGATCTCAAGCGGGCTCCAAGAGAACAGCCAGGGGTGAAATGATGCCAGAATATTCACTGTCAGGTTGTTAGAGGCATTCCAGTAGGAGTCTCGGCACCGGCACCAAAGTGAGACATAAAGCTTGCCTGTGGGGGTTCTGTTAGGGAAAAGCCACTTCCCATTCCCTAGTTTGAGTGTGTGTTGATGTGTCAGCTGTGCTGAGTGTGATACTTAGCACCAGGCTGCAGGACTCATCTTCAACTAAAGTGTGAATCATTAGCATTTATCTTTCCTGACCATCTAGCACCCCCAACAATGCCGTCTTGCTGAGCTGCCCAGCGCCTTGTCTGTACCCCTAGCAAATTCTACTGGAGAGAGGAAAAGGGACATTCTGTGAGCTTGATGTGAGTTGGTTAAATGTGTTATTCTCCCCAGAAGATTTTTCATTTTAAGAAGGCCAGGAGGAGTGACAAGTCAGAGGAAGGAAACAGCTACTGGTAGAAGAGCAAATATCATGACCCCAAAGTGGGGCAGTAGTTGAGTAGCTGTGGCTTCTGGACTTTGAGGAAGGTGGTCTCCACTGGCCTGGCTAGCAAGGCTGTCACATGGAACCTGCTTTGTTCCTTATGCAGCAAATATGTGGGTAGAGGCTAGCATTGGAATATCAGAACCCACATTAACTAGAACATTCAGCGAAGTCCCCTCCTTTCCCCCTTGTCCTGTTCCCTTGGCAGGCCGATTCCAGGAAAGCCCACTCTCAGTGGTGGCGATGGCAAATAACTTGTGCTGTCACTCTCCTCTCTCCCTTGTCTGACAGATGCCACTCTTATATCATAGTCTCGTTTGCTGCTGAGCCCATGCAGACTCAGGATCCTTCTCAACCCAGCCTCCCAGGCTGCTATTATTGTTCCATCAGATTTTACCGGTGTGATGAGATCTGTTTACCTTCCTTGGGCTATGATTTGCAAATCCTAAATAGAGTAGTCTGAGGAGACAGTATTGTCTCCTACTTTACTGATCAGTAAACGTCATTTAGAGAGGTCATGTAGCTTTGCCAGGGTTACCCTGATGGCTTGTTGCCGAAGGACAGCTCAGAATGGAGTCTGACTTTTCCAAATCTTGTGCTTTCCTACTATATCAAGCTGCCTCCCTGAAATTATGTAAATCAAATAAACTCAAAAGTGGTACTCCTCAGGGCATAAATGTTCAGTTAAAAAGATCTTTACTTTGTAGAGGACTTTCAGTGGCAAAAATAGGACTCACCTGAAATACCTCATCACATGCTTCCCTTTGAGAAGCTTGCTGTACCCTATTGGGACCCTGGTCAGTGAAATAAGCATAGTAATTTCCATGATGGCAGAGTCCAAGTGATTTTAGGATTGTTCCGTGAACAGGGCATTTTATATGGCCTGCCATATTGAAAGAGGATTCATGGCCAGACTTATTGCCCCCCAGGGTCCTTTCTGTCACACAGAACCTCTGGTTCCAAGGCCACCACTGCACTGCAACTGGGGTGTATACTTCCAAAATCTTTTGTATTCTGAATTCCAGGAGGCAGCCAAGTGCAGCATAATATTCTCTGCTCCTCCAAAATCGTCTGTTTGGCATGGAAATGCATGCTCTGCTCTGGATGTCAAGTTGGTCTGTGTGTGGCTCTTCAACCACATAACTCAATGTGGGAGTATTCATGGGGAGCTCTTCTGAGAACTGGGTTCGTATTCAAAGCCTGGCCAACTCCCTAGGGCTCTTCTGGCTAACTGCCCATGATGCCAGCTAAATACTTTCTTTACCTTCATCACCACAGCTCCAGTTCTCATCAACTTAGAATCTGTCTCAAGCCATGTTAGCCTATGTGACTGTCCCTGACTGGCTAGCCCATATTTACCCTTCTCTTCACTGAATTAATAGTGTGCATTTTGTCAAGGGCCACTTCTCATGGTTGGGTGTGTGTCCGCTGCACTGCTCTCGAGGTGTGGTTCAGTTTTTTGTCACTGTTGATTTTTATAGTTGTTGCTACAATGTTCCAGGATATGATAGCAAAGTGCCTTGAAGCAGGGACACTTTTTGTGAAGTCACACAAAGGTGCCACATTGAATAGTGGCAGAGCTACCCACCAATTCCAGTTGCCTGGGTGGGCGCTGGTAGTTGTCTTATTCTCCACCAAACAGCACACACCTTGAGGTCGAGAAGGAAACAGTCATTGACTGGGTGTCTGTTTAGGTTGCCAGAAACTAGGCTGGGCAATATATTATCTCACTTAATCTCATAATCGTCACAAAGCACAGGAATCATCTAGAGAATAAACTGTAAGTAATTTATCAAAGTCATGTAGTTGGTGATGGCAGATCAGTGATTTAACTCTGGGAAGTCTGATTTCAAAGTTCATATTCTTTCCTATATATCCCATTAGTCCCCACTACACATGGCTGAGGCTCGTTCCTCTCATTGAGATGCTCAGTAAATGCTATGAGAATTAATTGATTAAAAGAGAGTAGTAGAAAGTAGTCAATGGGGTTATCAGGGTTTTGTTGTATTGTCTGTGGAGTGTAGCTGTGCTTTCCCAGGATATAGGCAGGGGAGAAAGCTCTGATGTGGACCATGCAGATTTAAAGATGGTTATGAGCCTCAGTGTCGGGACTTGCTATCCATCCTTACATCTTCACAGTTTCCCCATCTGCCCCTGTGTAGGGAAAGCACCATTGTTATGATGTGGATGATGGATGAGAGTATAGTGGACATTGACTGAACCATATTAGAAACTCCCTGGAGTCCAGAGCCCACGGAGATGAAACTTTAGTTGAAACTGCTTGGAGGAAGGGTATATAGAGATCTTTTAAACTCTTTTGACGTTCAGTATCTCACATGTAAAATGTCTAGGCAGTATTGTCCTATGGGCAATCTGTGGTCTGTCTGGTGGTAGTGACATGAAAATTCAGCATATTGCAGTGAATGGAGGCCTGAATGAGGCAGCTGACTCACATTCCAGTGCCAGCCCTGCCACCTATTAGCTGTGTCTCTTGAGCGAGTCACTTTCCTTTTCTACATTTACTCAAATGTAAAATGGGGATCCTTTCCCACATCTATCAAAGGAGGTATTTCTATGTAAAGAAGGTTGTACAATGGATAATATTTGCAACTATATCACTACTACTGATATTTAACCATCCAGCCAGTCATTAGTGACTGTTTATTAAGATCTGTTCTGTACCAGGTACTATTCTAGGCACTAAGGACATCAAGCTAAAAGATAGCTGAAAAGGGTCTATCCAGGCCCTATTGTTGAAGAATTTACATCTGAGTGAGAGTAGATGCAATATAAACAAGAAATAAATGTACAATATAATTTCAAATATGGTAGGATTGGAGGCAAGAAAGTTAATAGGGTGATATAAGAGAGCAAAGGTTGGCAAACTTATGACCCATGGGGCCACATCTGGCCCGCCACCTGTTTTTGTATTGCCTGGAGCTAAGATTGGTTTTTATGTTGTTAACTGATTGAGATTAAAACATTCAGAAGAAGGAGAATATTTCATGACACTTGGAATCATATTAAATTCAGATTTTGGTGTTCATAATAAAGTTTTATTGGAACACAGTCATGCTCATTCAACATTAGAGTTGAGTAGTTGCAACAGAGATCATAAAATATTTGCTACGTGGCTTTTTACAGAAAAAGTTTGGTGATCATTGTGTTGGAGAATGATGGGGGTATAATTTGACTAGCGTAGATCATCATTATCATTGTCATCATTACTACTATTTTGTATCTTCTAGCTGAGTAATCCCTGATAAACTACTTAACTCATCTTTGTCTCATTTGGACTGGATCAACTTTAAAGGCTTGATTCCTGCTTGATTTTTTGACTCTTTGAATGATCTACAGTCAAATTTCTTTCTGTCAGTTATATTTATTCAAGCTCTCACAGCAAATGTTTTAACTGCCCAGCTTCTCTTTGCCACCTGCCTGCGTCTTTGCACACCTCATTCTGTTGTCAGATCGTGTGTGCCAACAAATTGTATTCCTCTAAGGAAAACATAATTAGGAAGGTAAAACCGATACAAAATAAGGTCATTTGCTGAACCAAACATACATTATATTTGGATCAGCTATTGTTTGGGATTTTCTGCCTCGATGCTCCCCCCATTAGAAAGCTAATCAGGAGCTGACTGTGCCTGGGACTGGAGCGGTGTCTTACATGTGAATTTTGTAAAGTCTGCCTGGTGAAATGATTAGTCTGATGCCATCCATCAGAGTCAGTCCTGAGTAGCTGTCATCCCTCACTACTGGGGTATGCTTAACACAGATGTTAGAGTCTCTTCAGGCAGATTCCTGGGGCGAGGAATATACAAGATTTTATCCAAGGGGAAAAACATTAAAAGTCAGAGACTAGCTTAAAAATGCAGGAAGGATATGAATTGCATGTCAAAATCTGGAGATGTAGCTCCCAGCCTTTGGGGTACAGTATAGTTTTATACTGTCGTAAATCCTTACACAGGAATAATTGTGCATTCAACTTCTAATGACTGATAAAATAATTAATGATAGGCAAAGCTGTATTTAAATATATTAATCATAATAGTATTGACCCACAGTGGGAAAATAGCCGTACAGACATGCAAGACTTGTTTTCATTCAGTCAACCATCCGTACTGTGCCTATGGATTGGAATATTTGCTTATAGAAATTGCAGATTCCCCAGGAGTGTGTAGCCCATAGATTAGGAGTCATCCATGTGCATCAGGAGTTGACAAACTACAGCTAGCGGGCCAAATCTGGCCCTCTGCCTGTTTTGGTAAATAAAGTTTTATTGGAACACAGCCACTCTCGTTTGTTTATTTATTGTCCATGGCTTCTTTTCCACTACAGTGGCAGAATTGAGTAGTTGTGACAGAAACCATCTGGCATGCAAGCCAAAAACATTTACTATCTGGCCCTTTTCAGAAAAGGTATACCTTCCCTGATCTAGATTGCCGTTTTCTCAAGGACGGGGATGGTATTTTCAGATATTTAAAGCCCTGTATATCATATACATTTAAATAATATCTGATGAAGCATAAGAACGTATGGCAAAGATGTCCATGGGATTCTGATATATTAATTCCAAATATTGTGTAAAGTTCTGAAATAACAGAGCTGAAGAATATTTTGTTATTTGTATGACTGGTTCCTTAGCCTCTAAAGCCATCCATTTTTTCAACCTACGTAAAAGAATTTTCTTTCAGGGCAAGCTCTCCTAGTGTTTATCACTGTTTTATTATCAGCATCATCGGATGTTTGTGAGTGCCCCCTAACTGACGGGCACTGGGCAAGGATCCAAGAGCTTAATAATTTGAACATATAGAAAATACTCTCCTCTAAATAATCTAAATTGCTCTTCTGTCCCCCAGGTATATCTGTCTTTTCCTCCTCATTTCTCAGAGAAGACGAAGAATATCTGGTAATGTATTTTGCTTGAAAACTATTTCAGATAAACCCTCTTTTATGCAATAGGAAATAGTTAGATTGGAAAAACAATGTTGATTTCAGTCAATCAAATCCAAAGTTATATCCAAATAGAAGGAAAAAAAAAAACCTGGAGCAAATTATTTTTTATTTTCAGACATGAAAATGGACCCTCAAATATAAAGATTTTGCTTGATTTTATTTGCATAAAGTAGATTTTCTTTATTTATTTCAAGTTTTTTACACGGGCCTGTATTCCAACACTGTGCCTGGACCTACCATCTCTCTATTGAATTGCCCATTTGTCACCAAAAAACTTTACATTGTGGGGGTAGAAACAGAAAAGTCAAAGAAGCTACAAACATTCTCAGTACAGCGTCCAGTTAGAGTCTAACACGCTATCTCAGGGAAGAGGAAACACACCGAAATTCAGGAGTCCCTCAAGAGCTTGTGTGGCACTGAGCGCCTGTTCCCACAGCCACACTTCTCACAGGATTTCCATTTCTAACCTGTCTTATCAAAGGGTAGCTGGGATGTAGGGGCAGGGCCAAATATCACTCTGCTTTGACTTAAGCTTGGTAAGGTACCCAAAGATATCCTCATACACAGCCTGATATTTGCACCATGATTTCCATCGAAAGTGTCAGGTTGCATCTTCATCTCTCTATCTTCATCTCTATCTCTATCTTCATATCTCTATCTTCATGTCTCTTCATCTTCTCTAAGAGAAGTCTGGCTGAGGAAATGTGTAACTTTGTGGTTGACCCTGTGTGCTTCCAGGAGCTGACCAATCTCGTAAGTTTGGTGTTATTGAAAGCTGTGTTTACACAGTTTCAGGAAATGGTCTTGTTCTTCCAGAGCAGCCTGTGAAAGTGAGGGTAATAAGCGGCTAATGTAATGAGATCAGTGTTCAAGGTGGTAGTCGGTGTCTGGAGGCCAGTGATACTTACATACACGATTTGTTAGATAATGTAGTAAGAACTGAGGCCTGACTCAGGCTTCATGCTTTGTGAGCTGCCAGTTCAGTGCTGTTTCTATTTCTCTCAAGGCCTTCCCTCATTTCGTGGGCTAGCCCGTGTTGGCCTGGGGAGCATTCATTCATTCAAAAAGTGAGTAACTGCATTTGCAAGCTATGATCCTGTGTGCTGCAAAATATGATGTGTGAACTTAGAATAATTGGTCAAGAGGATGGAATCTACCCAGAGAAGAAGACATTATTTACCTGACACATGAAGAAATAGAGGTAGAGAGTGAGCTCCATCTTCTGAAGATTGAGCTGTCAAGGAACTGAGAATTTGAAAGACTTTTTGGATTGTTGTCTTCATTCCCTAGAGGCTGGAACAGAAAATACTGTATTAATTGAATCAGTGAAAGTAAGATGATGATCTTAAAGCATGATAATGAGATAGAGACAGAGAGAGAGGTAAAAAAAAAGACAAGGACAGAGAGACAGAGAAAAGCAACTGCTCACGAATAACACGGTGTACACTAAATGTTCGGAATTGGTGGAGGACATACACAGCTCATTGGATGGTGTGACCTACAGAGGAGGCTATTCCAAGAGAAAGAACAGTGTGTGCAGAGCATAGCCATGTGAAAGGGCAAGGTTCTGGGAATAGAAAATTGTTCTGGACTGTTGAGCGAGATGAAAAAAAGATGAGGTGATTATAGCAGTTAAGAAAAGGAATTCTGGAACCAGTGACCAGGGTTTGGATCCTGACTCCACCACTTAATTGCTGCAGGACCTCTTTGCACAGGTAACTTAAGCTCTCTGTGCCTCTGTTTCTCTGTTCAATAGGGATATGAGATAGGATATTGATCTGCCTGAAATAGTGGCTAACACATATTAAGGGCTCAATATGTATTTATGGTAATGGCATTTGGACAGATTATAAAAAAATGTCTTGTGGCATAGAACAGAGTTCAGTAAACTTTTTTCTGTAAAAGGCTAGCTAGTAAATATTTTAGGCTATGGGCTACCTACAGTCTCTGTTGCTACTACTCAACTCTGCTGTTACAGTGTGATAGCAGCCATGGAGAATACATAAGCAAATGGGCATGGCTGTGTTCCAATAAAACTTAATTTACAAAAACAGATTGTGGGCTGGATTTGGCCTATGAGCCACAGTTTACTGACTTCTGTTTTAGAATATGTAATTTGTTCACATTATGTGTTCACGTGTATTGCAGGATTGAGTGTGGCAAATTCATAAACAGCTCTTACAGTAATAGCTAAGGAAAAGAGTGACAGATTTTAGAATTTAAAAAGAAAAATAAAGCTCTCTGAGCAGTAGAGGACTTACCAAGAGGTGTGATTGTATGTGTATGTATCGTGTGTGTAATGTGCGTTAGTATTGGCAGAAGTGAGAAGAACCTAAAGCCTGCTGAAATAGTTCAGAGACCATGAGAACTTGGGATAAGATAAGATGTTGGAAACAGAGAAGAAAGAGCACTTGGGGGGACAATGTGTTTAAATGTCTTAGGATGGCAGCCAGGTTTCTTCCTGAGTGACAGAGGAAATGACAACTACTGGAGGAATAGACGGGGAAGCTGCTTCATTCAGGCGAGGACAGGGTGAGTTCGGTTGGCCTATCAAATAAGCTTTCTTGTAGGGATCTTGAGGTTCAAAAGTGACCAAGTCTGTACATACAAATGTAGAAAACATTAATATGTGAGTAATCTAGGTCAGAGAGGGATGGGAGAACAGCATGTGTGTGTGTAAATATCTTTTAGCTCACTTACTCATGTATTAGCACAAGACCAGAGATACATAGGTGCACATGGTAGTTCTGGGGATTGAGAGAGAGGGAATTAAAAATTTTGATTCAGACCTATTAGCATCAAAGACTCTTTAACAATATTTTTCAAATGCAAGAGTGTATTTCTGCTGTAAAGATGTCAACTTTTAGTTAGTCACAAGCTGTTTAGTTGATAAGCTGGAAAAGTCTGATAGAAGCTAAAGATTGCCAAGGAAGTATCTTTGTATTGAACTCTTAGGCCAGATAAAAGGACCTTCAGGGGCGAGCCCGGTGGCACAGCAGTTAAGTTCGCATGTTCTGCTTCTCAGCAGCCCAGGGTTTGCCGGTTCGGATCCCGGGTGTGGACATGGCACCACTTGGCAAGCCACGCTGTGGTAGGCGTCCCACGTATAAAGTAGAGGAAGATGGGCATGGATGTTAGCTCAGGGCCAGTCTTTCTCACAAAAAGACGAGGATTGGCAGTAGTTAGCTCAGGGCTAATCTTCCTCAAAAAAAAAAAAAAAAAAGACCTTCATTGTGTGAACAAGTAGAGAGAAGGAAATAGAAATTAAAGTACACAACACTCAGGCTGTATTTCTACACTCTGATGAAGCACCTCTATGAAATAGCTCTATTTGACCTAGAGAGTACATATTTTACATAAATACCATCTGTGTGTTAGTGGGCTCAGTGACACACCCACCCAGGATTTCCCTCAGCCTTTCATAAGTTCTTATTTGGTGTTTTTTTGTCTAGTTTAAATGTCTCCTCTGCGTGTATGTGTGTGTGTGTGTGTGGGGAATGTGTCCCCAGCAACTGATTCCAGAAATGACTTGCTGAAATGCACAATTCTGGCTGAGCTGGCACTGATCTTTTGATGTAGGTGGATTTCTGCTGATTTGTAGAAAGCTCCGTGGCCGGACCCCTGTGAAGTCACAGCTGGCTTTTCCAGGCCAGTTGACTGGAGGTGAGGATGCCATCTGGGGCCTTGGAAAACAATGAGTCTAACCAGTCCACTGAGGGGAATGAATGGGCAATGTTGATGGTGCTTGTAGTCAGGCTCACCCTCCCAAGAACTAAGTTGAAGGCAAGATTCCCAATGAGACCTCACGGCAGGCTCAGCGGCATAGTGATTAAGTTTGCGCACTCTGCTTTGGTGGCCCAGGGTTCGCTGGTTCGGATCACGGACGCGGACCTAAGCACCGCTTATCAAGCCATGCTGTGGTAGGCATCCCACATAGACAGTAGAGGAAGATGGGTACAGATGTTAGCTCAGGGCCAATCTTCCTCAGCCAAAAGAGGAGGATTGGCGTCCAATGCTAGCTCAGAGCTAATCTTCCTCAAATAAATAAATAACAAAAAAACAAATTAAACCAAATGAGACTTCAGCTCATGACCCCATAGTTCATGTATTATTTCAATGTACGTCTGTTATTTTGTCTTTGACTCTGAAAACAAAGATTGATTATAATTGCCATTGTTAACCTGTTCATATATAGTGTCTAATACTAACAATAACCCTACGGGGTGGCTAATATTTTTATCCATCCTTATTTTTGAGATTTAGTGATATGTAGAAAGGTTGTCACACAGCTCATAAGCAGAAAGACAGGATACAGATAAAGGTTAAGAGCCCATATTCTTACCCAATAAGACACTCTCCTTTCTCTCTCTCTTAATAATTGCATATCATACAAAGGGTGGTTATTTTTGGGGGTAAGGTTAGCCCTGAGCTAACTACTGTCAATCCTCCTCTGTTTGCTGAGGAAGCCTGGCCCTGAGCTAACATCCATGCCCACCTTCCTCTACTTTATATGTGGGACGCCTACCACAGCATGGCGTGCCAAGCAGTGCCATGTCCGCACCTGGGATCCGAACCGGCCAAACCAGCGAACCCCGGGCTGCCAAGAATCGGAACGTGGGACTTAACTGCTGCGTCACCAGGCCGGCCCTGGTTTGTTTTTTTATTCTTCCTTGTTTTGAGAATACATTATTTTAAAATTGGTATTCTTTTACTGGCCAAATCCCAACTTTAGCAATTTCCTTTTACCTGAAAATGACCGTTTTTAAAACACCCACTATCTTGGAATTGAATCACTTCATCAAAATAAATATAGAGAGAATAAATAGTCATATAGGGAGATTGAAGCCTTCTAGGGCAAATTGTTACTGAAATGGAGGAAACTGAGGTTTTCTGAGAGAGTTTGCATTAGCTTTGAAAGAAAGTTTCCCTTTCAAGTAGCTCTTTCGGAACTCTGCCTTTCCAAATAGCAGAAAATGGAAAGGATGAATTGACCTTGTATTTATGTTTCCTTAACTTGCATGACGGCAAGATTTGTTTAGTTTAATAAGGCCTTGATCGCAGGTATCAGCACACAAGTGTTGACTGAAACTGGGTTTCTTTTGGTAAAAGGCAAGCTGTGTGAAATTCACGGAAAATGCAATTATGTTCTAATTTACTCAACGCCACTGGCTTTAATTAAAGTAGATCATATTTCAATGAAGCAAATTTATGGTCCTCTCTAACAAAGGAAGCAGAAAACACAAGAAGGAAATTTAGTGTTTTTCCTTCGATATTAACCAGACCATAGTTAATCTTTAGCTAGTATTTAAGAAAGTATCAGGGCAAAGGTCAGCATCCCCAGCACAGAGGCCTGTAGAACCCCTGCCAAGCCAGCTTGTCTGCATAGGAGCCCCAGCAAAGCCTGATTTGAGGGACCAGCGAGGGTATCTCCATTCTTTGTCTTTGTCTCCAATTCTTTACCACCAACCATCTCACCTATCTCTTCCACCTTGTGTTGTCTACCTCTCAGGGTATATCAAAGGTACAGATTGAATTAAACATACACACAATACACTACCTTCATTTATATCAGATCAGATGCTTTAGGTGGCAAGCAAGTCTGAAAGAGTGCAGGTCCAGGGTTGTTTTAGCACTGTCATCAAACTCCTAGTCTTTTTCCACCCTTAGTTCACAGGCTTGTTCCTTAGGTTTGGTCCTCATGGAAGCAAAGTGGCTGCTGCTGTTGCAGGCATATTATAGAGACCGACAATATCTGACAAGGCAGAGTGTCCTCTGCCGTGCATCAAACAGGGAGGAAATCTTTTCCTAGAATCTCTGGCTATCTCCACCGACACAGACCATTAGCCCAGATTGGGTCACATGCCTGTGACATGATGGATGGCATGCAGAGGGGTGGGGTGGGATGGGAGAGATAAATAGCTGAGAGATAAATACTTCATTAGAAAGTATCTGGGGGAGGCAGATGAGGAGGCTAAAGAACGGGTCATGGGTAAGCCAGTACTTGTGTCTGTCATACTCCTCAAAGTCCATCATTAGTGTTGATATGTTCATGTAGGCATGAAACTATTTGGCAAATGAACTTACAGGCCAAGATCATTGATCTTGTTAGCTTTAGAAATGTGTCTGTCAGCTGTCATTCATAAATAAGGGCACACAAAGTTCATGCAACATAACTATATTTGCTTCTATCAAGGGTTCCTCAGTCTTTATATTTTCTAATACTCAATGTGAAATGATTCAGAATAATGTTTAAAAGAATTGGAGACAGGTAGTCATCTATAACTAAATTTTTATATGCTATTAGGGGAGGAGGGATTAAAATTTCAGTCATGGGAGTACTGTGATGACAATTCTTAATGATATTTCCAGTGGACCATGTAAGACAATGAATTTAAAGTGCAACAATTTATGCTAAACAGGGTTAAAATGTGGCAAAGACTGACTGTGTTTTAATGTGCTATAAGGAAATTAAAAGCCTCTGGCACTCTATAAAACACTAGCCTTTGGTTTTGACTGAAGTGCCCATTACCCACAAAAGGTCTGGTCAATCATTGTGCTGATAACACAATGGGTATTTGCTAAGAGGCCCTGCATTACTGAGGAGGACTGTTTTTAATTCCACTGTCTGTCTTGAACCAGAGCAGAGTTCCTCAGTGCTTTCTTAATAGTCATTTTAATTTGTCTGATAATTTTTACTTCCTTTCACAACTAAATTGACTCATTACAGCCAATAGGCTTTCATTCATTAAGGGTAATAGCTTAGTATAAGTTTGCTTAGCTAAACATTTGTAAATAATTTTCAGTATAAATTTTGTGAGTATGTGTCCACTGTTTTATTTCTGTTTTGAGAAATAAAATATCACTTCTGTAGAATGATATTACGATTTTCCTGACGTACCATGGATAGCTCCTTTGGAATCCCCTATGTTCTAACAAGGATGTAGATAAATAGAAACAGAAGGAACTTTAGCTCTCGTTGGATCCTACTTTCTCTTTTCAGAACTGATGAAACTGAGACTCAGAGGATTCTGTTTCAAGAGTGAGTTGCATGGAGATTAGGCAGATGCTTTGTTTTTGGTGAGGAAGACTAACCCTGAGCTAGCATCCACTATCAATCTTCCCCTTTTTGCTTGAGGAAGATTGGCCCTGAGCTAACATCTGTGCCACTCTTCCTCTATTTTATATGCAGGTCACCGCCACAGCATGGCTTGAGGAGTGGAGTATGTCCACACCCAGGATCCAACCCCATGAACTCAGGCAGCCAAAGTGAAGCATGCCTCACCTAACCACTACACCACTGGGCTAGCCCCAGAGGCAGATGCCTTTTAACCAGTCCTTTCTGATTACCTTCCATGCCTGGTATAGGGCTCTGGATATGGCAGTCACTCAATAAATGTTTGCTCTTTGGGTGAATGTGTTATTTAAATGTGTTTGCATTTTTTTTTTTTCCTTTGGCTGCTAGGAAGTTATGACAGTAATTTAGGAGTTATATTGGTTATGAATCATGATAGCAAGTAGAACGACATATCTCCCCACCAATGACCCTGTATTTCAGGGCTGCAGTTTTCATTTTTCTGAGGTGATCTTAGGGCAATATACCTAGACTTATCTATTTAATTGGTTGTTTGTAATTGATTGGTGGACTGGTTGGTTCAGAAGAGGAACCATTGACATTTGGCTTAATTACCTTGGAACAGTTATGTCCCATGTGTCTCAATGATGGGCATCTTGGATAAAACTAATAAATAAGTTGAATATGCAGTATGACTCAAATGCCAGCTCTGGACTTTTTCCATATGGTCCAACATGGTTAATGAAGGCATCTATTCTCTGGGGCATGAGAAGATCCAAAAGGTATGACTTGGATTTACAGAAATTGGTGAGGGAAACCACTTCAGAATTCTGATTTAGTTTAAAAGTTAAAGTCTGCTTCAAGAGGTACTTTAAGGAAATATTCATCTCTTAAGTGAAAATAGCAGGCTCTTGAAAGGAGAGCCATTGAACACCATAGCAAGAGTCAAAAGACACTTGAATTAGAATTTCAGCACTGCCATTTATTAGTTATGTAACCTTGAACAAGTCACATACCTTCTCTGTGCCTCAATTTATTAATATACATAATGGGAATAATATTTATTACTAATTTTAACTTCTTCACATGACTTTTGAGGAGTGAAGCAATACAGGTGAAAATTTTGCAAACAGTATAGTACTGTGTAAATCGAAGGTATTGTTATTAATACCTAGCAGAACCACATAGCAATGAAAAAAGAATTGGTTATATTGAGAGTTAGCTTTCCATAGTAGGAGTCTTAGAATCATTGAAAGCACTGAAAAGGATCTAAGAAAACCTATAACAGTACCTTCATTTTGAACTGATGTCCAGGAAAGTTCACCGATTCTCTCAGGGTCCCATGGGCAGTAGCAAAATTAAAAAGTAGGGCCTCCAACTTTTCATGCCATGTTCCCTCTTGGTCATCAGGTTGCATTTATTAAAAAGAACCTATAGGGAAGGTAAGTGGTACAATTTTAAAGTGACAACCTAACCGTGATGAACCAAGCTGTAGAAGTTTACTGAATATCCAGTGCATGGTCAACCGGTGTGAGATCCACTGGGAAATAAGCTTTGCTCTTGCCCTAGAGTTGCTGTTAATCCATGAGGAAGAGCAGACATGCCCCTAGGAAAGAGAGCAATGATGATAACAAAGTCCAAGCCGCACACCAAATAAAGTGCTGTTGGGTAGTGAAGCAGGATGTCATGACAGAGAAAGTGCTAGAGCAGCAGTACTCAATTCTCTGGACTCAACCACAAACTCGTAACTTTGGGTGAATGAGCTAATCTTCTAGTTTGACTCATAAGAATCATCCAGGACACTTGATAAATGTACACATGACCAACTTCTTTCCTACAAGGAACTCAATGGATCTGAGTTGGGGCTGAGAATCAATCTTTCTCTCTTTTCCTACAAAGTTTCTAAGTAAATCCTCCTTGCAATCATGTTTAGGAAACACATGTTTGACTGATATAATCTAACTGGGCCTATTTTTTTCTTCCTGGAAATTGGAGGGTTGAAGTAGATGGCAGTGATTTTCAGATTGTATCCAAAGTTGATCTGTTTTACATATTGGTTTTTCCACTTATGCCTTCCTTTGTGGAGAATTGCCCAAAGCTTTGCACTCCATGCATGGCAGAGGTCTATGGAAACAGCCTGCATTCAATAAATGTCTGCTCTGAGTGAGTGGATTATAGATAGACAATTATATAAAGGTGATTAGATAGATATAGTATAGGAATAGCCGTAGATATTCATGCAAAAATGTGTGTGTGTGTGTGAAGAGACAATGCAGTCCCTGCCGTTGAGTGGCTTATAATGTCACTGAAGAGTGAAGACTCACATACTAAGAGTTGTTGGAAGATACAAGGAGACCATTTCTGTTAGCTTCCTGAGCAGACTCTAGAGTCAACTTATCAGCTGCTCTTGCTTTCCATCATCCAGGAAAGCAGAGCTCTGCACTGTGCCTATGGAAACCGAACCAAAGCTAATCAGCTTCAAATGGAACAACCTGAATTCTGCCATCTTTGAGTGTGGAATGGTGTGTGTCCCACCACCCCTCCCTTCTGGGGACAAAGTCAGCTTGCTCTCATCCAGTCTTGTCAGCCCTCACTTGTGAAAAGAACAGGGAGAGTCTTGCCCCATGAGTGCTTCATGCTTTCTGCTTAATTACTGGCTATAATTTCCTTTCACTGCTACAGGAGCCTACCATTGGGCTTCACTTCACCCAGGCCCCAGGCATTGCTTTCTTTTCTTACATTTTTTCTGTAGAATATGGAGGAGCCAAATTATCCCTATAACCTTCTTGAGAGAAAACAATACAATGAAACAGGCAAGTGCTAAACAGAATAGAGAAAGACTTGTTCTGAATTCAAAGGTGATCAGAATGGACCACAGAAGTAACAAAAGGGCAAGGAAGTACCTCTAGAACTTGTCCTTGAAGAGGAGAGGTAGCATTTGAATTGTTAGAGGCATAGGAAAAAATACTCAAGGTAGAAGAAAGATTTGAAAAAAGGCCTAGAGACATTAGGAAGACATGCTATTCAATAGGAATTTTCTGGAAACTGATCTGGGCATAATTGAACTTAACTGATACCTCTGAATTTCTATAGAATATGTTAGTGAACAATGGTTCCTCAAATCTGATTTTCTCATTTCATGTTCAGTGTATATTAGCCTTGCCCTGCTTTCCTTCCTACTTTTATGACAAAAGTACTCATAATAGTCCTTGCAAAGAGCTTTGAAGCCTGACATTGAAACAAGCACTTGTGAAATAACTATCCAGAAAAGGAAAAATAGGATTTCACAAGGATTTATTGAACTCCTCTTTTCATTAGACACTGACACAAGTCCCATAGCAAGAGGGGGATTGCAGTGGTAGATAGCTCATCCGTCACTCTTGTTAAATAAAGAAATCATCAGAGAGAAAAACGGATGAGTACAGAATCTTAATAGGCTAATCAACTGATTTCAAGACTTAAAGTAGGCAAAAGTGGGGCCCAGGTTGGCCACGCTCATGAACATTTGGGCCCTAACCAACGACCCAGCCCAGCCCAGCCATGACTCTGATCCTTCTTTACATGCTGAGATAGGGGGTTTCAAGACAGGCTGGAAGATGAATTAGAGAACAAGGAAGGAGGCTCAGTGCTTTTCACTGTCCTCTGCCTCTCATTTCCATCCAGATATTTTAGGTTTGGGTTTAGAACCAGGCACATTGTGAGAATAGGCCTTGCCCTTGGCAGGAAATATATTACTGAGAGAAATCTTGGTGAAATATCGTGTTCTCACATCTGTGTCCAGATTCTGCCTCCACATTTCCCAGTCTCTGCTTTCCGTTTCTGATTAAAATTGTTCAGAGTATCTACTCCAGGATCCATCTTTGTCTCATAGCCATATCTTAGGAACTGTGCTAGGTACCCAAACATCTTGTCTCATTGAGTCCTTATCACAGTTCAAAGATATTATTGCCCATCTCTTACCAGTGAAGACATTGAATTACTGAGGCCTTAAGCCAATTCCCCAAGCTCATGTGTTAAGAAAGAGACAGTCTTGAAAGTCGAGAAAGAAAGTCTGGGGTCTGTACCCAAATATGATCCAAATATGACTTTATATTCTTTATAACATATACTCTCCATTAAAATATCTTCCCCCTTTTTCCCCTTATATCGTATACTAAATATTTTCCTATACACAGTATAAAAATGAGGTTTTCTGAAGACAATGGTATTTGCTTCTCTACCCAAAGTTCTTGAGAACCAAATTCTGTTGAGTCCATAAGACTTGGTCAAGTTGTGAATATTCAAGATCAATACTTAAATGTATAGAGCTCCTGTGCATTTCTTATCCCAAGGATTGACTGAGGTTCCCCTCTCTTCTCCCTCTGAATAACTATGCAGTTGTCAAGGGTCCCTCAAAGACCCCATCAAGCTTTGGACATCAAGAGAAGATTAGGCACATGTCAAGGTCAGTGGTAGTTTTGTGGAGGAAGTTGAACAGGAGAATGAAGACTTCTAAAGCAGAGGAGCTAAGAGAGGAGCAATGACCAGGGCAGAGGTGAAAATTAACAAGGCCTGTTCAAGAGACAATCAGTGGTGATTTGCAAGCTCTGAAGAGAATACCAGTATCATTTCACACATTTAACAAAATGTTTTTGGAAGAACATCAGTGAACCAGTTTGGATGAGAACTAAATCTAGGTTTTATCTGAAATGATTGAAATAGAGCAAATGTAGGACATCAGAATTTTAGAGTTTTAGATCTGGTGTCATTTGGCTCAAATGACATTATACAGAAGAGGAAGCTGAAGTATCAAGAGGGAGGTGAGCTGCCCTGTGTCATTCAGGGTGACAAGGATGAGCTAAATCTCAGGCTCCAGCTCTCAATCCACAGCTAGCTCCACTGGACCACGGTGTCTCCCCAACGTGGAATCTGAGCAATGTTGATAATGTCCTTGGCTTAGGGTTTTTATCGTCTACAAAGATGACAAGTGACTAGGAGTATCCCTAATGCAGAGATTTAAATGAGACTGTAGACAGCTCTTAGGTAAGGGTAGATAAGTTTTACCAGATCATTTCACAGCCTCCAGGAGGGTTAGTAACTCATGGAGCTGACCATCCAGTCTCCTGCAGGAGAGGCAACTCTAAGGCACACATGCAGCCTCTGCTATCCTGTGCATAGAACAGGTGTCACTATCTAGAAACTTTAGTTCTATCTAGACACTAGTTTTCTATACTAGTCTGGGTGGTGAAAGAATGCATTTAATAAAGCCCTTCATGAAGTTGGCTTCAGTCAATTGGAGTTGGTATTAGAGATGAAACCCATTTGCCATGTCTGCTCTACTGCCCGTTGCTAAAGTTGGAAATACCTATCTGATATTCTTCATACAATTCTTTCTGTTGTGTGTCACCATTACTGACCTCTGCAACGTGCCACACAGGAAATCTTTGTGAATGGCGAAGTGGAATTTGCACACAGGGCCATAATATCCCACATGATAGAGAGCCCAGAAAGTTGAAGGCTATCACGTGCCTGCAAAATGGGAAAGCCAAAACACCTGCCTCACTTTTGTAAAAAGTATAGTCATGTGCCACGTAAGGATGTTTCAGTCAACAACGGAGCATATATATGTCAGTGGTCCTGTAAGATTAGTACCATAGAGCCTAGGCTATATCATCTAGGTTTCTGTAAGTACAATCTATGATGCTTGCACAAGGATGAAATCACCTAAGGAAGCATTTCTCAGAAGGTATCGCCATCGTTAATTGGTGCATTACTATTAAAAGAAATACTGATTGGCAAGTGCTTAGGACCATAACTTGTCCACAGTGAGCCATCTGCAGATGTTATCTCCCTCTTCTCTTGCCTGATACAGAGTTTTTCTCATACTTTCCTTTTGTCCTTTGTAGAATTTGCTGATTCCACTACTGCCTCATAGCTACATTTTCGCTTTTCTTCTGTGTTCTGTTCTTTTCTTTCTTTTCTTTGCTTTCAATTTTTTAGAAGGAAAATGTAATCCAATTTACATGAGGCAGGGTATTATACAATTTGCAAAAGCTTAAATATAAATCATGGTGTCTGGTCAATCTTGCAAGTTCAGCATTTCGTGAATGTTTGGGTGGATGGTTATATGGATAGAGGTTTTAAAAAGCCTTTTTTAAAGCATTATTATTGTTTGGCCCTCTCTTCACCCTATTTATTGATCCTTCTCATATGTGTGCATAAAGCAAAGTTAAGGAGGAATCTTGATAGGGAGGTCCCCTCTCTTTTTCTTCTCTCTGGCCCATTTTCTCTCCCTTCTCTTGGTTCCTAATTGCCTGTATCCTATTCTGCCATTCTGTCTCTCTTTACTCCTTCTTAGTTTCTCTTTCCTTTCTTCCTTCCTTCCTTCTTCCTCAACCTCTCCTATCACCTCCACGTCTGTCCTTCAGAGCCTCGCCGTTTCTCTCAGTGCTTGGTTAATTCAGGGAATAAATTCTCCCCACGGTCTGTTCTTTCTCTTACACACCAGCAGTCACATCTAAGTGTGAAGAGAGACCCTTGGCAAAAGAGAATGGACTGTTCAAGGAAGCCAAACAAGCTTGAGAAAGCTACACAGGGAGGAGGAGGTGTAGGAATAGAAGCTCATTCTATGTTTCCTTCAGCTCTTCTACTTTAAGCACAGCTCCTAGTCACAAGTGTGGATTGTTGCTATGATTCACCAGTGTTGTTTTCCATGGCTTCTTCTGACAAAAGCTAGGAAACACTCTTGGCAAAAACTGAAATGAAGACTCGATTCCATTCTCTGACAAAGTTGACGTTGCAAGTTATCCAAGTAAATGGATAATTATGTTGTAATTTAGGGAGCTGTGGACAGGGGTATCTATCCCCAAATTCAACTCTATAGCCTATCTTCTTACCATCACCATTTACTATTTTAGATCAAAAAGCTCTTTTTTGGTCTACAAAGGAAGTTGCAAATAACAGATTGTTAAATATTAGCTGCGTATATGCTTGTTATTAGCTAAACACCTTAGCTCACTATCCATAGAAAGAGAGGGGAACTCTAGCTATGGCTTTTGGAGCAGGGAAAGCAGATACGGTCAGAAATAAATATGGAGACTGACATAGAAGTGGCTAACACTACACCCTGACTTTATTAGTTTCAAAATGATCAACCTTACTCCCCAACCAGTCAACATAATAAACATGCAAATCTACATAGTCATGTATGTACCCAACAGCTAGACTATAGCCAAGCTTATACACATGAATACTTATTTGGAAGAGATTCAACACAAAACGTTTCAATGTTGGACTTTGTCTCCCATCCTGTTCTTCCCACCCCTGAACAACAAGAATAGACAATAAGGTAGAGGTTCATAGACTGAAAATTAGCAATTGAGATGATTCTCTTGCTGGGGTATTTTAAAAGGAGATTGCACTTGAGGGAGACAGAGTCAAGACATTAATGCCAAATGTGTCATTTTGACCATTTACTGAAATGCAATCCTCTGGAACTCCAAGCCATCAATTAGTGTGGGATTTGTGGGAATCATTAGCCTAAGAGAGGGACATCTTTATTGGGAGTAGGAGAGCTGCTATTCTTGGCTTAGTATTATCTCTATGGGAGAGTTCTTATTGGTCAAAAATCTCTAAAGTCATTGATTTCCTAAAATGTCAGTTACATTCAGTGAAATGTTTTGCAAACTTTTGGAATCATGCAACTGCCATAGCTATCTCTGCTCGGTAGTTTTGATATAATGTGCTGATGAAAGTAGCCAGATTCTTCTCAGGGGCAGTGATCAAGAAGATAGGTTTTTGGAAGGAGGAAGAAATTTGGGAAGCTATAGAAAAAAAATTACGCTTCAAGTTGTCAGCCACTGGCAGACATTGTGATTGGGTTTGAGATGTGTTTGATGATGCAAAGGCCAAAGCTAGTCAGGCTATGAAAATGGGAGCCTGGTGCTTCAATGGCAGAAAGGTATTTAATTGCAGTTGCCCCAAATGTGTGTCTACTCATTTGAGCGACTGTGTTAGACAGTTCTTAGCTTCGTACAGTGAAAGTTGCTCAGCTCTTGGAGTTGGGACCCCTGAGATCTGCGGAAGAATTGACCCCTGAGAAGTTGGGACCCCTGAGGTCTCAGTCTGGTCACTCCGCTCTCTGGGCCACAGCTACCCAATGAATAAAATCGAGGTAGTGACGTCTGCCAATCTTCCCCACAGGGATGTTTTAAAGCAATGTAAGTTGAGAGATGGGGAAATAATGGATCAAATTTAAAGTTCTATGCATGGTTTGTATAGCTTGTAGCCAATTCTGAGCATCAGAAATGTTATAGGAAAGGCTGCCAATAAAACCCACAAAGATCAGAGGTCCATGTACCAGATGTAATCTGCAAAGTGCAGTTTTTTCTTGTTCATATTTTCTTTTTCTAGAAGCTTAGGCAGTCCTGAGGCTATGTCGTTTTGTATTTTACGTGTTCCATCTATGTGGCTCCAGAAGTGATTCATCAAAACTGATGATCCATGGTAGATCAGTCTTGGACACAGGGACCAGGCTTAGGAGTCATCACAATGCTATTTTCTAGTGGAAAAGGAGAATATCTCATAGCCCATTCATGTGCTACCTCACCACTGTGCTTTTCTCCTGGGAATTGCTTGCAAATGGAAATGAATGTGCCAGCCTCTTCTTGAATGCAAACTGTGAATGGAGATATTTTGGACAATTAAAGACAGGATAAACAACATCATGTAATCTATACCACAAAGTATACAGCTTCTTTTAGGTGTTGTCAGTTCATGTCAAGATGCAATTCCAAGATGGGATTGAATGTGTAAGAGGTTTTTGGAGATATACCTGTAAATGATAAAGAGGGGGAGCCGGTGAAGGTTGAGAGCCTTAGATCATGATGCAATTCTGACATGTATGGGTGGACAGAAAGAAGAAAGGAGGATTATATATAAGAGAAGCCTTGAGTTTCAGTGCAGTTCTGAGAAAGTCTCAGCCAGACTTACTTGGCGTCCCTGAACAAAGTCCATTAGAGGAGTCCCACACTGAGCAGGAATGACCTGGCTCTAGTAACTCTATGATGTTCAGTGGCCTCTGTGTACATGCCATGGTGGCTTCAAAGCAGTGACAACTAGAGGCTATCAGTCAACTGAGCTCATTACAGCAAGTTCTCTTAAAGGGATATCTGAATAAGGCACCTCCATGGTCTCCACAACCATTACTGACACTTCCCATCATGCACCCCGGGCCCTATGTTGTCATCTCTACATACGTCTAGTGCCAGGTGCTCTTGCTATGTGTCCAAGCTATCTACTACTGGTTCACTTACCTAATCAACCCAGCATTCACAAATATCTAGGCACCAATCACTACTGCTCTTGGATTTTTCTAGATGTCAGGCACTATGCTCAGCACCACATAAGTAATATCGTCTCATCCGTACTATAACCCTCTGATGGAACAATCATGAAAATCTCCATTTTGCAAATGAAACTCATAGGATAAATAACTTGTTCAAAGTCACATAGCTGTAAGTTGTGGAGATTCCATTCAAACCCAGGTCAGCCTGGTCACTTGACTACTCTGTTGCACTTCCACCCATTCAGTGCACATCTCCCAAGAGGCTCTAATAACTTAGGTGCTATGCTAGGTGTTGGGGATTTTGTGATTATCAGGTGGCCCATTGTTGTCAAGGAATTCATTCTGGTGGCAGAACTGAGATCTAAACCAAAAATTATTATACAGCTCAGTATGAGAAGTACCCAGAGCAGTGAGATAAACTGGAGCTTAGACTCGAAGGATGAGAGATTACCAATCTGATCAAAGGAAGGAGAGAAATCTATGTAGACCAAAGAGCGATTGCCAAGTCACAGTAGTGCCAGACAGAACCCATGCCCCTTTCACTTGTTCTGATTTTTTTTATTCAGTGCCCTAATCAAGCTCTGCTGTTTAAGATGAAACCTGGTTGCCTGGAAATCTTATGTTTATTAAAACAGTCATTTAAAATCATTATGTTGTATGGAGATCAGTTATAAGGTATAGTTTAAGTAATTACTATAAATAAAGTCCTGAAATCTTTGACGGCTTTACTATTTGTCTAAACTGGAACACATTTAAGGTGATTCCCATGATAGGGCACTGTGTCATCTATTGCAACTATTTTTCATGAGCGGGAGAAAAAGGGATAGAGTTATGACTAAGGTTCTAGGAGTTGCACTGGGGAGTGTCTCCTGCCCCCCAGTTGAATACCATCTGTCATGTGTATATCAGTGGGAGAAAATGGATGAAAATCAACAGCAGTAAAGAGCTAAAAGTCATGTATATACAAAACACACATGTAAAAGCAGAAAAAAGATGAAAGGGAGGGGAATATAATCATCCCATGATGGTGGTTGTCTCTGAATGAATGAGGGAGAAGGGGCCAGGATCTATAATGGGGACAGAAAGGACTTCAACCAAGTATATTTACAAACAGCAGTTCTGATTTGGGGTCCATGTTTGTTATATTATCTCTTGAATTCTTTGGTGTTTTCCAAATTTTCCAGTGTAAGATTACTTTTTTTTTTGAGGAAGATCAGCCCTGAGCTAACTACTGCCAATTCTCCTCTTTTTGCTGAGGAAGACTGGCCCTGAGCTAACATCTGTGCCCATCTTCCTCTACTTTATATGTGGGACTCCTACCACAGCATGGCTTTTGCCAAGCGGTGCCATGTCTGCACCAGGGATCAGAACCGATGAACCCCACGCCACCGAGAAGTGGAATGTGGGAACTTAACCACTGTGCCACCAGGCTGGCCCAAGATTACTTTTTAAAATGTTAATGGAAAAACAAAAAGAATGTGTGAAGCCCACACAAATAGAAGATGGAAATGAGGTTCACAAGACTGTGTCAACTCAGGGAAAATGGACCAATTCACCTTATGATTAAAAAATTAATTAAAATGGGGCCAGCCCAATGGCACAGCAGTTAAGTTCGCATGTTCCGCTTTGGCGGCCTGGAGTTTGCCGGTTCGGATCCTAAGTTTGGACCTGGGCACTCCTTGTCAAGCCATGCTGTGGCAGGCGTCCCACATATAATGTAGAGGGAGATGAGCACAGATGTTACCTCAGGGCCAGTCTTCCTCAGAAAAATTGGAGGATTGGTAGCAGATGTTAGCTTAGGGCTAATCTTCCCCCCCCCAAAAAAAACTAATAATAATGAATCTATTTGTTAGAAAATTTCATAGACCTATACAAAAAAAATGAGTGCAATTAAAAATTGGTGAGATCTGAAAAAGGTATATAGTTTAGTTTATTGTATTGTAACAATGTCGATTTCCTGGTTTTGACAATGTACTGTAGTCACGTAAGATGTTCTTATTGAGGGGAGCCGGGTGAAGGGTTCATAGGGACTCAACATACTATTTTTATAACTTCTTGTGAGTTTAATATTATTTCAAAATAAAAAGTTAAAAAATGGTAATGATGGGTTAAAATGCTATCCATTCACAAGCTAGTCCTGTTCTTGTTACACAGCAACAGCTCGCTATCCAATGCACACAGAAGCCAATACTATGGCACACTGGTCTTTGATAGAGGAAGCAGCTTATTGCACAATCGATTGTCAAGGAGACAGAAAGACAGGCTCTCAAGTCTGTCTCCCCCATCCAGGGTGTGGGATAAGGTTTAAGAGATCAGGGAGGGCAGACTGGTATGTGGAAGCACTGGCAGGGTGAGTTTCGATTGGGAGATCAAAATTTTCTCTTCTGCACATGCTCCTCTCTGGCTTGACACCCTGAAGAATAGCTTTAACATTGTATTGTTAAGATGGAGACAGGGGATGGGGGCCTGCCCAGTGGCTGAGTGGTTAAGTCTGCATGCTCTGCTTCAGTGGCCCAGGGTTTCGCTGGCCCAGGGTGTGGCCGGTTCGGATCCCGGCCATGGACATGGCACCGCTCATCAGGCCATGTTGAGGTGGCGTCCCACATGCCACAACTAGAGGGACCCACAACTAGAATATGCAAACTATGTACTGGGAGGATTGGGGGAGAAAAACAAAAAAGAAGATTGGCAACAGTTGTTAGCTCAGGTGCCAATCTCTAAAAAAAAAAAATAGAGTCAGGGGGCCGACCCCCAAGGCCAAGTGGTTAACTCAGCATGCTCTGCTTCGGTGGCCCAGGGTTTCGCTGGCCCAGGGTGTCACTAGTTCGGATCCTGGGCGCAGACATGGCACCACTCATCAGGCCATGTTGAGGTGGCGTCCCACATGCCGCAACTAGAGGGACCCACAACTAGAATATGCAAACTATGTACTGGAGGGATTTGGGGAAAAAAAGCAGGAAAAAAAAAGATGGAGTCAGTTATGGGAGGTTACCAGGAAAAATACAATAAACAAGGTAAAGTTGTTATGCAGATTTAAGTCATTGCCTTCTCTATTGATAAGAGTTTCTAGAGATTTATCGTCATCCTCCCCTTCCTGGCACAGAAAGGGAAGCACCCTTACAAATGGAGATATCTCTTATAAATGTAAACTTCCCTTACAAAAGGGTAACTTCTACTAGATTTTCAGAGCTTTTCCTGTGTTTGCTGTTTTTTTTAATAATCGTCACCTCAAAATAGCCCTTATGCCAAAGAGGCATATTTTGGGGTGGCAAATTCTGTTCCTGGTCCTGCGGTTCCATTCTCATGGAGGATTTTTGTCATCACTGCACTTTTACTAAAGAGCATAACTCTCTAAAAGTGATGAGTTGCATTGGGTAGGGTCTTGCAGGTCAGCCCACAGATCTCATGGCGTGGATTTTATCCACTCATCTCTAATTCTAGGCCCTCTAATCGTTTTCATTATTAAAGGACTTATACATACGTTCTCTCACTTGTTGTTAAACATGGTTAAATCTTCATGAGTTCTTCCAACAGGTACCTTATGCAGCTCATTAAAGAAAAAAAAAATTCTTGTGCAGTTCAAGAATTTCACGGGTCTTCCTTCCAAATTAACTCCAGTTAAACTATAAATGGTACCTAGGGAGAGAGGTGCATTGATTCATTATTATGTATTTATGATATACTAGCCAAGAGCCAGTCTGGAAGCATTATAACTCCCTCCTAGGATAGGCAATGTTAAGATCTTATCATTGTTACTACCTTATCATGAATTAATTCTTTTAATCTATTTCAAATAACAAGCAACACTTGGCAGCACAAGCTACCCAGCAGTTAACTAGAATGGGAGAAAGAAAATGGGGTTGAGATCAGAACTCCTGTAAATTTGGGCTTGAACGTGCGTAGAGATGAGATTGGCAGAATGTTGATAATTATTGAGGTTGGGTGATGGGTACATGGGGGTCCATTGTTATGTTATAATCTGCTGTTATGTTCTGTGTGTTTGACATTTTCTACAGAAAAAGAGTTAAAAAAGAGAAAATAAGAAATTCCATGTCCCACTATATTGTCAATGACTATTAGATGTTATAAGTTTCAAAAAAGGTAAAATTATGACTCTCATACAGATATAAAAATAAACTCATATTTTTATGGGTTGAATTGTGTCCCCTCAAAATATATGTTGAAGTCCTAACTCCTAGTACCTGTGAATGTGACCTTGTTTGTAAATAGGGTCTTTGCAGATGTAATCAAGTTAAGATGAAGTCATTAGAGTGGTCCCTAATCCAATATGACTGATGTCCTTATCAGAAGAGGAAATTTTTGACCAAGACACTCAGGAAGAATGCCGTGTGAAGACACATACACAGGCACAGAGGGAAGATGGCCATGTGACTACAGAGGCAGAGATTGGAATGATGCTGCCACAGCCAAGGAATGCCTGGGGCCACCAGAGCTGGAAGAGGTTAGGAAAGATGCTCCTCTAGAAGGTTCTGAGGGAATATAACTAAAACACAAGTTAAAGATTTTATTTAACTCATTAGTGAGGAAACTGGTGAGATGTTACAACCAATTCCAAGAAGTAAAAAAAGCACAAATTTATGTGGAGTAAAGGAATCCTGAAATGAATGTGCAAATAGAGGAAAAACTAGTTTCTTCCACAGAGGGGCAAGTAAGTCAACTTGAACCTTACTGGAAGAATGTAATTTACATGTGTACAGACAAAAATTATTTTGCATTGATATCAGTTCATCTACAATTTACAGAGTTGCAAAATAGCTCCTGTTGCATCAGAATCAGATAACCTTGAGGAATGTCCTCTAGACCATGAATTGTTTTCAAATGAGCCACACAATTCTTCCTATAAGACCAAAAATACCAATTGTAAAACTGTAAATACAAGTGTTCATTAAAAAAAAAGAAAAGAAGATAAAAATAATAGAAAATCAGATTTAAGACACATATACTTACTGAATGTGTAATATTTCAGAAAGTTAATCAACCTCTCTGTGCCTCCCTTTCTTCATTTGTAAAATGAGAATACTATTAATAATTCTGCCCATTAGGTCTGTTGTGAGGGTTAAATGAGATAATGCATGCAAAGTACTTGATGGTGGCTCAAAGTATTCAATAAATAATTTCTGTTATTTCTATTACTAGTTTAGAGAATGTTGGGAGAATTAACTCAGACTCAAGAGGAGCTTTCCACATTATTAAGTATTATGCAACTACAGCTTAACTCCACAGTCATATATATTACTGGCTACTAAGTCTAATGTTGGACTTGTTTTAAGATGAAAGTAAGGTGGAGAGATTACAGGCTAGGGTAGGATCAGGTCTGGGAAGGGCAGGGCTAAGAGGGAGGCCTAGGAGTGAAGAGAAGAAGTGAGTGAGAGCAGGGACAGGGAGGGAGGAGGCAGGGAAGAGAGCTTGGGAACGAAGGTCAGTTGATGGTTGCTCCACAATTGTGCAAAGTGCTGACCCTTCTCCGAATCCTTCGCTTGCTGTAATGACTGCAATGATAGATGTGAGACCAGCTAATGACCTAGCTTTAAACCTTCCTGAGGGTTTTGCAGAAAGTCCCTTAATCAACTCCCAACTCCATCCATTTCACCAGAGACCTCACTTCTGAGGGTGGGCGGAGAAGGAAGGAGGATATTAATCAGATGGACAGAACAAATGGAATTAAAACACACTCATGATGGTTGCCTTAGCCATCTAATTTGTGAGGCTAGCCTGGTCTCTTCATTATCTTATTCGAAGGAGCACTTTCAATAACAAACCATCACCATCAGTTTGTCTTTCCAGTTGGGCTTCAGATCCATGTTTGTGTCATTTGCTCCGGGCTGAAAATTGTTCCTCAGATTTCCCCCCTGAAGGAGTTTACAGACATTGTACAAAGAAATTAATTAAGTAGATTTTCCATTTGCACAGTTTTAATGAATAAATGATGTTCCTATTTGTTTATCTGCTTTCTAATTATAACACAATTCAAAACATCTTGCTTTCCTGCATGCCAACAATGTTATTGTTAGGGTGGTATTATTGCAGCTCTCGTTTGCAGGTAATATTATTTTTTTAGATAGATGCCAGGTGCAGAATTCCATATTTATTAAAGTGTGATCTGCATATTTTTCTCTTTTCGTGTACTGCTTATCTGTACAAGAGCAGAAAGTTAAATATAATGCTCTGCTTTAAAGAGCCTGGAAGGGTTTCACAGGCAGCCTGAGGATTTGCGATCTGGTGGGGGGATGAGGCCTGGCTGATGCAGTTCAGGGCTGACAGACTGAGGCCTGGGCCGGGGGCCCAGCCAACAGGACGAAACTCACTACTCCAGGCAGCCAACAGGCCATGAACCCTCACAGGGAGGGCTGATAGAGTTCCAGCAAGGAGCCAGATGTCAGAGGCTCAAAGGCCAACAGGTCTGAAGCTCCAGGAGAGCAGCACAGAGACAAAAGAATGAGGGCTTGGGATAGGAAACAGAGTGTCTTCTTTCTCTGTCCTACAGTTTTTGAGGTAGACAGTCCAGAAATCACAGGTGCCTGTTACAGCTAGAGTTTGGAGGTCTGCAGAGGAACTCTGCCTTGACTGAGGTGTGGTCAGAGGTGCCAGGTCTATCTCTGCCCTATCAGGGTGCAAGGCAGCATTGCTATGCCTTTTTGCCATTGGCCAAGGGAGAGCTGTGGTCTGTAAATCTGTCCTGACCTCAGATAGGCCTTTGGCTACCATCTAGTTTAACTGATTCTGAGCCTCCCACGATGTTTCACCCATGGGACCAGGAGCTAGGAACACACTCCTGACCTCCAGGAATTTATAGTCTAAATTCCAGAAACTGCTCTGGAAGACCTCCTACCATAACAAATCACCTGACTGCCTGGAAGGGGTGAACTCTTGGCCTACCTTGGATATTATTGCTCACAGAGTATTGAGATCATACTGCTTTTCTCTGTGTGTGTTCCCTATAACTCAGGGCGTGGGGGGGAGGGCAGTAATAGAAGATACTGTCTATCTCAAATTTTATGTAACCCATACTAAAAGGTAACATGGCCTACAGGAAGCAGGATTTTGAGGTAGAGAAATCCAGAAGGTGAATTCCAAATCTTCCCTTTCCAGTAGGAAAGGGAAGATTTTCCTGCTGGGCAGGTGACTTGATCTCCCTGGCCTGTGTATCCTGCTGTGCAATGGAGAGATACTCCCTGGTTCTTTCCGTGGAAGTTGTAACATTTAGATGAGACATCAGTTGTGCAGTTCCTAGGCAGTGCCTGAAGTTTAATAAATGGCAGTATGCAGACCTGGGAAGGAGGCAAGAGCAATATGTAGTCATCAAGGATCTGAGGGATTTTTGCCAAAACCTGGCTCTGTGGCTTGGTCAAAGTACTTAACCTCTGGTCCTCAGCATCCTCATTTGTAAAATGAGAGTTTGGGCTAGAGGACCTCTAAGGGCCGTTGTAGCAGGAAAATGCTGTGATTCATTAATTTCTTTGGTCATCCATTGCCAATGCTAACTTTGTTGGCTTTCTCCTGTGAAGAGTCAATATCCAACTGCTTTGAAATCTCCCTTCTTGCTCTTCTCCAAACCTAAGCTCTTGTGCAGTTTTCTCCCAGCATCATAGTCATGCTTTGTCTTCACAACGAAACTTCTTCTGTGTTGGCTTCTGATTCTGTGTTTCACTTCTCGGGGATTTTCGTACTGTAGACATTTCCATCTTTTCTATGTTATTTCCTCGTTCTTCTGTTGATAACCTTTTTTTTTCCCTTTGGTCTATACTCCTTGACCCCTTGTCAAAATTGGGGCCAGTGATCTTTATACCCTTCTTGTGTTATTTCCCTTCACTCTGTTGATTAAATTGTACATTGGCCACATAGCATGTTTATTAATGAGGCCACTATTTAAGTGGTAATAAAGTCTAGTGTAATTGATTTTATTGCTTCTGCGCAACCTTTCCACTGGACAGAAGGTCATTCAAATAGATAAGCACATGATTATTTTATTAAAATGGTGGCACACCACTTCTGCTTCCTCATTGCTTCCTTCACACCATGTTTATTTTCTCTTTACTTAAGTGGATCTTCTTTCCTGGAAGGCCATCCATGATGTATTACAAGCACAACAAATATTACATGCCTGCTATGTGCTAGGAATTGTGCTAGCTGCTGGAGTGAAAAAGAAGTAAAAGATATCTCCCTTGTCCTTGAGAAGTTTGTAGTTCACTGGGGGAGACCAAGAAGCACACGGGGATTGCCTTAATCCGTGCGGGCTGCTATAACAGAATACCATAGACTGGGTGGGTTATAAACGACAGAAATCTATTTCTCATAGTTGTGGAAGCTGGGAAATCCAAGATCAAGGCACTGGTAGATTCAGTGTCTACTGAGGCCCTCTTCCTCCTTCATGGGAGGCTGTCTTTTTGCTGTACCTCACATGGTGGCAGAAGGGGCAAAGAGCTCTCTGGTCTCTTCTCATAAGGGCACTAATCCCAGTCGTGAAGGCTCCATCCTTATGACCTAAGCACTTCCCAAAGGCCCCACCTTCAAATACCATCACATCAGGGAATAGGTGAACATGAATTTTGAGGAGACACATTCAGATTATAGCAAGGAGTTACATATCATCTGATCTATGCTCTGATAAGGCTAAATACAGGTATTTTGAGAAAACTACCCTAGCCCAAGAAGTTAAAGGAAGGCTTCTTTCATTTTACACGGAGTCTGATTGAAAGATAGGAGTTTTGTTCTGAGAGACTGCTATAAGGGAAGTTATAGGCAACTGAATTTTGACTTAGAATAAGGATGAACTTTAAAACTGTCAGAGTTGCTCAAATGGTATAGAAGAAGCTGTTTCAGGAAGTGGTGAGTTCCCTGTCAAAGGAGGTAATAAAATATTTGATGGGAACATTTTAAGAAGATTTTTGAACTAAAAGTGAATTAGCAAGGTGATCTTTAAAATCTCCTCAAATTCCTGAGAGACTGGGATTCCCTGGACTAGCAGGAAATGAGAAAGTTCCTTGGAGAAATGGGACCTTGAGGTCCCATTAACTAGTAAGATGCTAGTTAAGCAGAGAACAATGAGGAGGAGCTCACAGGTAATGGGGCAGAATGAGTTAAGAGCTTAAATTCTGACTGGTACTCAGATCTAGGACCATGCATATAGGAATACAGAGGAAAGATTTGGAACACCCACATCTCTTCCCTTGGTCCTGTCTCAGTTCTCAGTCATTCAGATAAACTAGGGCATTTCTATTGGAAGTCCTGTTTGTTTTCTGATGCTTGAGCCTTCTAATGCTGGAGTGTTGGACAACAAAGGATTGTGAATACAGTGCCCTGGACTCCAGTGTCTCATTCTGTTTTGCTGGGGAACACATGCTTCTCTCCAGCATGGCTTGGTAAAGAGGAGGAATTAGTTGTTAGAGCTTCAGGCTACTTCTGGTGACATATGGGTAGGTTCAAACTTGATTCTGTGTCAGTCTTATAAAGGAGAGGATTAGGTATGGAAGAAACAGAAAAATTCTAATGAGATTCCACCGAGCATCCTGAAAGTGTGACAGATCTTCAATCCTTTGAACTCTATTAAAATGCATAAGTATCTTAAACTGCAGAAGAGGGACTAAATAATCAATTCAGCCAGTGTCATTGGAGTGACCTTAGAAAAACCTGAATCTGATTGACTCCTTTGCTTAAAATCCTTCAGTTTTCCCTGATCACATTCAATATGAAGACTAAAATCTTTAGTTTGGGAAACAAGACGGTTAATGACTAACAACACAAGCTCTAGAATACCATTACTTAGGGACAAATGCTGGTGTTGGGTCAGTTACATGCCCTCTCTGTACCTCAGTTTCCTCATCTGCTAAATGGTGATGGTTGTAATAGCAGCCAGCTCATCAAATTGTTATGAAGACTAAATGTGTCAACATACATATCTAGCATGTAGAACAACATCTGGCACGCAGATGTTATCAGTACTGGGTTTCTCCGCACGAGTCACTGTGAACTTCTTGAGAACAGGGATCATGTGCTTTGTATGGGCATCCTCAGTCCCCATCCCAGTGCAGGCCTGGCACATAATATGCATGAGGTTTAGGAGGACAGGCTCTGCAGTTGGGATTGCTTGAGTTCATATTCTGGTTCTATCACGGGACCATCTGCAGAGTGCTTTACTTCCTAATCCTTGGTTTTCTCATCTGTGAAATGAGAAAGATAAATGCGATAATAGATGCAAAGCATTTAATCAAGCACAGAGCCTGGCACTAAAATTGTTAGTGAATGTTATCATTAGAGATCAATAAATGCTTGCATAATAAATACTCAAAATGCTGATAGAAAATTACCAAAATGAGTCAGCTTTCTTTTTGCCTCTCTCGTCCCTTTCCGACTTGGTGACCAGTCAGTCACCTGCACCTCCGTTTCCGTGTTGTGTATCCAGAGATAATGTGACCAAATGCTTACTTCCCAGGAGGACTAAGAAGATGGATGTTCGTGGATGTTCATGTTTATAAAGTTGCTCTGAGTGACCTGAGGAAGATTGCAAGTGAAAAGTATTGTTCTCATCATGATTATTAATTGATCCCCCAACCACTCATCAGTCGGAATATGACTGATCCACAGGCTCTGGAGGAAGATTTATCACTTGCCTCCCCAAACCTATGGATGTGCCTTTCATTAAAAGCAATTATCTCCCAGCAAATGCACGCAGCTTAAGTCCACTGCGTCGTACTCCATGAAATCATTAGACCTCTTTGCAGTGAGGAGCCGTCAAAAGCCACCTAATGAAAAATGGCCATGGATTGTTATGTGGGTTTAATTATACAATATCTGCTCTTGGAGAGTTTCAAGGATGTTCTGTTGTCTCTGCTTCCTCTTTGTTTTCTGTTTGTTTGTTTTACCCTGCCTTTCCTTGTTACTATTTTAGGATGTAGAATAAGTGTGTGGATTTCTCTGTGCCTCTCTTTAAAACCACTCCATAGGCAGGAGTCTGCCTCTGTAGGGGTGGGCATATTTGAGAGGAGGGGTAGCAGAGTCAGCCATGTACAGGGGTGGCTGTCTAGAGTTCTCCCCTATTGAAATCTCTACCGTGAGAGAGAACTCCCCCAAAATTATGCATCTTTGTCTCCTAGAAACCACAATTTAACACATAGCTCAGCTTCCTTGGAGGGATGTCAGAGCCTTCTTCCATTAGCTGTAAACAGACTTAGCAAGTAGAAGCTGAGATATAAGATCAGTAAGGTTCAAGGGAGGGAATAAGGGCAGTAAGACTGAGATAAACTATGCAGTAGGGAAACCTCAGGGCCAATTGTGAGGGAGGGAGAGGTATTAAAGGGAGGAAGAAAACCTACCAAAGATAAAATATGCTCCTCCTGAGATCTGCCTCTGGCCAGCTTTCACAGGATTGGCTGGGAGAACAAACATGGATCCGGGCAGATGGCATAAACCACCACAAAGAACAATTTCTCTGAGCTGAGGTCCGCCAGCAAGAGAATATTTGAGGCTGCCTTGGAAGACCTAAGAGTCAGGAGCAAACGGAACCATTATAACAGGTTATATAACCATTATAACATTATAACAGAGGAGAAAGCAGAAAATGAGGGGAAAAAGGACATAATGAAAGGGACATCTGGGGTCAGGAGATGGAGTATCCTCAGTTGCAAGTCTCTGGAATACCTTGTATATCTGAGATATTGTCCTGAGCTACCATAACGGCCATAGAGTAATGAAGTGCCATTGGATAGTCCCTCAGGTGCCCCATCAAGAGTAACTACAGTTAACAATGCCTCATTCTCCAGCTGCCTAATCTTTGATTCCATGTATCAATGCTGTATAGATGTGAAAACTTTCTGTGCACTGTGACTTAATGTGCAAGTGTCCTTCCTCAAAGCTTCCCAGAGCTGTACTTTGTATTTATTCACAAGCAAAGTGTTGACCTAAAACAAATAAATGGCCAGTTATTTCACCAGCAGAATGAGTTTAATCAGGAACAAACAAAGAATTGCAATTCAGGATGTGTGGTCTATAGCGTGGAATCACAGGCAAGTCCAGAGAAACAGAGGAGAGGAATGGAGAAGAATGAAGATTCCATTGAGAAAGGAGAGGAATAAAGATTCCATTGGAGGAGACTGGGAGTTCCAGGTATGGGTGGCTTTTCATTGGCTAAGTTATGACATCCTCTCATTGGCTGAGCTGTTGCTGGGCAAGGAGGAAGCTCTTCCTTCCTTCTGCTGGAGTAGTAAGTAGTATTACTTCCTATCATAGATGCAACGTATGTCTCTTCCTATTGGAGTCTGCAGTGTGTGTTGAATGGCTGGTGTATGAGAGTTCTCTCTTCCAGCCTGCCCACTCCATTTTAAATGAGGTTTCTGTTTATTAATTTTCACAAAAGTGAACATTAACAAAGGGCAGTGGAATGTCTTTTTGAGTGATTTTGGGTAGAAGATAGATTTTATATCACAAAAAATATATTCTTCTATTCCCCTTCCAAGAAGAAAGCAAACAATAAAAATGAGAAGTAGAAACATCAAAGGTCAGGCAGCCCTAAGTGTAACTTGCAACTGCTTAGGGAAGGGATCACAAAATTGCAGAGAGAAATTCCGTTTTGCCAAATACTTTAGTGGAAAAGAAAAAATCAGTTCCAAAGACCCAGGAACTTACTTGTCAAAACATTACTTCACATTTTGCTTGGTGGAGAGAATATAGATTTAAAAATATATTGTCATGGTACTTCAAGCAGTCACATCTCTTGTTTAGTTGTCATTAACAGTTTTGTGAAGTACTTAGGGCAAGGGGTCTCAGCCCCAATTGAAAGATGAAGAAAATGAGGCCAAAAGGCTTCTTGCTCCCTATGTTCTTTCTGTTTGGCAATGCTGCTGCTTTAGTTTTCTGTCATTCTTGCACCATGCAATTTTTTTCAGCTCTAACTCGGGTGTTTCATGTTATACAAGTATTGGAAACCTTGATGTATAGAGACAAAATGAGGCAGTAGTGATGCTAACCCAGCAGGTTACAGGTCTATCCACCAAGCCAATAACAAAAAAGCTGAAGCCCTAAATGAGAAGTTGGCAACATGAAATTGTAAGAGGCAAAAGATTTCTAACTGGATTCCCAGGGCAGGCATCCCAGATGTCACTTAGATTCACCTAGTTAAGAGACAGCCTCCTCCTTAACAATATACCAGAAGAGAGCCATAGAACTTGGGAGTTTATAAAAATTAAAGAAAAAATCATTCAAGATACCAAACCCATACTGCAAAATGAATTTTATGTAAGTTACTAATGACTAACAAGTACAAATGAAAGAATTCAAAAACTTATCAATAATGCGGTTTCACAACAGCTTAATTCTGGGGCTGTTCACCATCATTCCTTCCTAAATCATCACTGGAACACACAGAGCAGTATTGAAGATCTTGTCCCTGTCCTGGACCTCAGCAGTCTCTTGTTCTTGCTTTGTCCTAACTCTTTTGATCCGACTTCCACTGCTATTTCTAAGTTTAACTCTGGTCGCTTCTTATTAATCCAAGTAGATTTGTCTCTCTATCGTCAACTGATGAATACTCCTGAGATATTTTGCCTTAACCACAGAGTCTTCATTAAGTATTTTACACTGTTCTTCATTTTTTTCTCATTCCTTCATTCACTTATCCTAAAAATGTTTATAGAATACTTGCTCCATGTCAGGGTGTTTTTATGCTCAGCACTATTAATGTTTTAAGCTGAATAATTCTTTGTCGTGGGAGACTGCCCTGTGCTTTGTAGGATGGGTAGCAGCATCACTTGCCTTTTCCCATTATATGTCGGTAACACTCCTCGCCCAGCTATGACAACCAGAAATATCTCCAGACATTGCCAAATATCCTCTCAAATATCACTCATGCTTGAAAACTACTGCTCTATGTCAATCACTCTTTTAGGCACTGTGGATACACGAGTGAATAAAATCTCAAAATTGTACAAATGCATATGTTATAAAATATTGGCATAAGAAGATCTCCTTGGTTACTAGCCTATGTTCCCTGTCTGAGATGAATTATCTGTGTAAAATCTACTGCATGCTGGGAGGATACTTATAGACCCACAAGGCTGTAGATATCAGCAAAAGGCATTTTCTGAGTTAAACTCTCCCTAGAAGATCCTTCTAGTCTACCCTCAAGGCACTTTTTCTTCACAGTCATTCATTCATTCATCCAACAAACATTTATTGATAGTCCACTGGGTCTTAAGCATGTTATTGAGGTTATTTCCTTTTGTGACTTTGATTAATTTTTTTCCGTAGCCTCCATCACTAGCCACTAGTCATTGTTGGGAGAGTTTAGAAGCTATTCATTTATGGCACCATGCTGCTCCCCAGAGTATTTAAGTGTCATGTGTCCACTCCCTATGGAATGCAAAGAGATCTAGAAATGCATGATCCCACTAAACAAGAACTTAAATAGTGCCTGCTCTTTCTGAGGTTCACGAAGGAGAACAATGGAATGTGTTCTTCACTTGACCATGAGATAATTTGGAAGTTGGAACATCTTATTTCAGAAGCACTGGGAGCATTTTCCCAGCAGATCAGGGTCTACAAGAGAGTACCGTTTATGGCGGTTACCACAATGACTCATTGCTGGTGATGTAATGTGTATATGCCTTTAGAGAAAGAATTTCTTTTTTCTCTCCAAAATTCTTTATTTACAACTCATACACCTGTAACATTGTCTTGGTTACTCTGGTGGAATAAAGATATGTGCAATTTCTTTACCACTTCTCCCGTTGAAAAGTGTAGTCTATTTCCCCTCCTTTTGAATCTCTTGGCTTTGACTGATAGAATGTGGCAGAAATAAGCTGTGTAACTTCCAAGGCCAGGCTTTAAGAGATCTGCAGCTGCCACTTTCACCCCTTTGCGATATTTTTTCTCAGAATTTAGCTTCCTTGCTGTGAAAACCTCAAGCCACTAGAGGATAGCTGAGCCTCTCTGACTGACAACTCTAGCTGAATCCTCAAACAGCAGAGAGCCTCACCTGGCAGCCATGGGAGTGAAGCCATTTTGGATCTTCCACTTGTCGTGGAGCCCCAGCAAATACCATGTAGAATACAGATGAGCTGTCCTTGCTGACCTCTGCCCAAATTGCAGAACTGTGAACAAATTAACAATGATTTTTGTTGTAAGCCATGAAGTTGTGGGGTAGATTGTTACTCATCAATTAGATTCAATAGATAACCAGATGGTTCTTCCTGAAAATTTCTTTCCTCTGAATTCTCTACTTTCTGCTCATTAGGAAGTCAAATGCTTATTAGCACAGTTGACTGTTCCAGGTATAAGGGTTTAAATTTAGCTTCTCAGTTCAAGTTTTCTTCTGTCCTTAATGAATTTTCTTGCCTTTGGGAGGGAAACAGACCAGTCTCTAATTCTCTCCAGCTCTTTCCTCCTTGCTCTCACTTGAGTCAAGATTTGGGCTACCAAACCCTCACTTTAACTAGTTAACCAAAAAGATGGATTTTTCTAGTTATAGAAGCAATCTCTAATAGAAACATTAAAAAGATAAATGAGAGCAGTCTTTTTTCTTTTAATCACAGGGATGTTGCCAGTATGGGATGAAGACTCAAGATAAAAATGGCGAATGGATACAAAGTTCCTGCTGGGAACTGTGGTCCTAGCTGAGGGGCATCAGGCTCAGGAAATAACCACACACCAGCCCCAATGAACCCCTACAGGACTTCCTCTCAGACTTTCTCACAAAATACCCCCTTCTAAATCATTTTTAAGAGCCTCTGAATCCCTAGCTTTCAGCAAAGTTCTGTTGAGATGCTGTGTATGCTTTTCTTACATGAAATATTTAATGGTCAACCTGAGCCCCTTGTAGCAGGCTAATGCATTCCCTCTCCTGTTTTATTGGCAGTGTTTTGTGGCTAGAGTCATTTATACCATGTGGTGGACTTCTCAACCCTACTTCCCCTCACCCACCCACCCAATCCTGTTATGATGTTCATTTGTCACACGCAGTACTGTGGTTCAGGAGAGAAACACAATTGATATGCCATCAAATTGCTCTTGACAGAGTGGTTTTAAAAGCTTTTAGAGCAGATGTACAAGGGGAAGTTTTGTCTTCATGGAGTCAACGTGGCTCATCTGTCTGTATTAAATGTCTAACAGTTACACTGAACAAGAATGACATTTTAAATAAGAGTAAGTACTGCTTAACTTTTTAATGTCATTCTTCAGAGCCAAGGACTTGATTTTTTTTTTCTTTCTTTCTTTCTCCTCTCTTTCTTCTACTGCTAATGTCTAAGTGTCTCTATTTTCAGTGTACTTGCAGGAATCTTTTATCTTGAGATGTTTGGAGAATTTTTTTAATTTTTAAAGGATGTTGGCAGCTTCTTTCTGCGCGGGTTTAAAGGTAGTCAGTCTTGTCTGGATGCAGGGGGCTGCAAAAGGTGGTGGCAGCAGCAACAGCAGCAGGAAAGACTGTAGAGGAAATTTGAGAAGGTGAGAGTCATGTGAAACACAAGGAATTGACATTAACAAGTCAGCAGTCAGGTGACCAAGAGAAACGTAGAGAACACAGATGCCAGACAATCACTGATCCAAGTGGCATGATCCAAACCTTGCAAAGAATCAGCCCCCAGGAGCCCTTGAGAGCTGGAGGGGCAAAATGTGGCAGGTGCCCACACATCCGGATGAACAGTCCTGGAATGGGGTAGTGCAGGTGGGAGAGCTGGGGAGCAGCCCCGGTAGCAATGGGTGGGTCTTACTGCCAAGGCAACTTGTGGCAGTCACAGGCTTTTATTTTAGGACATTTAATTCTGGATAAGCCTGGTTTGCCCAAGCTCTTTGCCTAATTTGAGTTCTGTTTCTCCAAGGCTTTGAAAGTTTGTGAAGATATGTTATGTTGACTGTAGCTTCCCTATGGTTCCATAAGGGAAAGCTATCTTCCTTTTCAAAATAGAGCCCCAAGTCTTCCAGGCATGGCACGGGAAAGAGCATTTCCAGATGAGGGGAGGTTAACCACTGGCCTCCCCTGTGCCCTGATTTGAGCTTTTCTCTGCAGATCCTCTTGTCTATTGCTATCTCCTGCACTCTCCACTCCTCTGGGGTTTTTTTGTTTGTTTTTGTTTCTGTGCGATGAAGATTGGCTTTGAGCTAACATCTTTGCCAATGTTCCTCTATTTTGTATGTGGGACGTGCCATGGCAGGTCTTGACGAGCGGTGTGTAGGTCTGCACACAGGATCCGAACCTGCGAACCCCAGGCCACCAAAGCAGAGTGTGTGAAATTAACTACTACGCTGCTTGGCCGGCCCAATTGCTCCTCTGTTGAGTGGACAAAAATTCGTGCTGCTAAGCAACCTGGAATTTACCAGATTAAAAAAATAAAAGTAAATCTCAGAAAAATCTTAATATTCTCACTTATAAAACTTTCTGATCCTGTTACAATTTATAACATAGGCTTTCTTTCTCCCTCTTCTCTTTCTTCCATTGCTAATGTCTAAGTGTCTCTGTTTCTCTATTTTCAGTTTAGTTGGTGGCATTTCTTTCTCTTACGATGTTTAGAGATTTTTTTACTTATTTATTTTACCTTGTTCTAGGAGTCATTGCCCCTAGAAAGTGTGCTTTTCACACTCTTACTATGATATTTATCTCTACAGATGGATGTGAACACACGTACACACCCACACACATGCATACACACATCCCAAAGTTATTCAACAAAGCTCAACTCAAAACTCAAGTGTCACCTTCTCTGTTTTCCACAGCCAATTATAGCTCCTCCTTCCGCTATGTCATGACTTTTGTATATCCCCAAACCCTGGAGTTCCCTAAACATTAAGAAACAGGTGTACCCCTTAAAATGTACCATTTTTCTTAACATACCTAGGTAACTGCAGACCTGGCAGCATTAATCAAAGAGAGTGCCTGAGTAGGCACTAGAATGTGAAGCAGCTATTTCCTTTCCAAGCCATGTTGCTTATCTTTGCCTAAAGAAGCTCTTCACCTCTGGATTTGGGAAATAATCAATTCTATTGAATAACCAGAATTAAAAGTAAAACAAAAATACAGTTCATTCACTTTCTGAAGACGTATTAGACAATGACCCAAGACACAGATAATTAATTACAATTTTAAGGCACAATCAGGATCTCATTTAAGCACAAAAATGTGTGGCTGATGGGTGAGTAGCAAAAGCTGGTGTGTCCTCCCCAAGCCTGTTCATCATCTGCACCCCCACGTGTCCTGTTTGCTTCCTGGGTCTTGTGCCAGTCATCTCCAGGCTCCAGAAGCTCTCAGAACATCCGCTCAGGGTCTAATTAATATGGCAACGTGATTTCTGGCCACACCATGGAAAGCCTTTTCTGAGATGGCCACACCTGCATTGCTGCTGCCACCGCTGATATTGCTGTGTGGTACCTTCATTTGGCTTGAACATTAAGGAATTGTTCATCACTCTAGTCTGAGCTCTACCTCTCTCTCTCTTTCTCTTCCCTCCCCCACTCATCTCCTCTCAAGGCACCTCTTCTGACTTCTAAGTTCCATCTCAAACTCCCAGTCCTCTCAGAGATTCTAATTTGGCTTCCTGGCCTCAGGATGACTATCTCGTTGGCCCCACCTCTCTTCTTCAGCCTTAAGGACTGAGCAGCCTGCCCAGAGGCTCACACTGGCCTCACATCTTCCCACTTAGGATGTGATGGAAACTGAGGCTCCTGGGTCAGACCTTTGGGCTCAGACCAGGACACGTCCGAATGCCACAGCAAGGAATCTTGGCTTCTTTAAACGATGTGGAATCTCTGTTATTCATGTGTTTTCAAGTCCAAGCTGCAACTTTGAGGATTCTCAGAGCTTGGAACCTGTGTGCTTTGAAGAAGGACTTAAAATCTCTCAGGGTACCGTTTGGGGAGAAAAATCCACAAGGTATGATTATTGCATTTAAATGAATACTGGTGTGGATTGAGAGCACTATACCCCATAATTGCCTACTTAAGGCAGAATGCAGTCCTGGAACAAGAATTTTGTCTTTTTTCCCTTTGTGGCTTTCTGACAAAGGATATTTACATGGCCACAGTACATTTTTATTCAACTTGGGAAAATATGCCACCCTTTCATTTCCTTGCAGATCACAGAACTGTTTCCTCTTTAATGTTAGATCTGATAGAGGGGGGTAGTCTGCTGGGACACACAGAGAGAACCAGTCTCCTATTAGTTTTGTCTCTTAAAGGTAAAGCTCAAAGCTCAGCCTGTTTCCCACAGTTAGACAACTAGAATCAACAGAGGGCCAGCCTTGGGCAAAATGAAGAAAGGGGAGGGGGTGGTGCGTTCCTCCATGGGCCTACTTTCCTCTCCTTTAGTTATGCTTTTCTCTCCATTCCTCTTTGCTGGGCAATGTACCCCTAGATTCTGTGCCTTCAAGCTGCTTAGAAGCCCATGTATCCTTTTCTTGGGTCCACTTGTATTTCCCCTCCAAGCCGATATGCTGTCCCTCTTCCTCTGAAACAGTGATGTTGTATCCCCTCCCCACCATCTGATACATCTGGATTCAAGTTCACACCAAACCTAGGTATACATATAGAAAAGGAATTCAGTTTTCCCATGTGGATGGGCATAATTTCTCTTGGTCTACAGCCTGGTGTAGGGTGTAAGGAGCTTTGGACAAGGAGTTTGAGCTATAAAATGATTAGGAAATATACAGGAAGAGCCACAAAATAGAATTTCTTTACTTACACACCACTTTTCAAGACTGTCATGGTGACCCAGCAATTTCTTCCCAGATTGTTCTGCACATTTTCCAGTGTTTCTTACACATAATATAGAAAATATTTGTCTTGGTGACATAGGATCTCTACCATTGCCTTAGTCCTCCTCTCTCCTTCTCACTGTGGAGCTAGTTCCTACCCAAAGTGGCAGGTATGCCACCAGCACCCATGGTGTGTACCAGCACTGTTGGCTGAGCTTCACCAGAGTCTCCATGGTTCCTGATGGTCCCAATTTCTGTGTGCTGGCTAGCAGCACCCGATGGTTTTGGCAAAGGTTGCTAACCCCAATGTCTGGGGTACAATTACTACTGCCAATGCTGCCTTTTCAATTGCCAACTTCACTCCTTTCATCCTCCTGCTCTTTCTACCAACATTACTGCCACCACCACCAAAATCACGGATGGTGCTGGCACAGCATCATTCCTTCCCTTTGCTCTTTTAATGCTGCACTGCCCTAGCATCAGGCATGGGTCCACGGGGCTGGGCCAGGTGGCACTCTGAACACTTGTATTCCTCCCTCTCTGGAAAATGCAGGCTTGCCGATAAGGGGGTGAGAGGCACAGGATAGAGAGTTGTGAAAGGCCATGAGCAGTGGGTCAGGAGAATTGGGGTATTTTCTAGCCTTTATAGACTGTGGTTTTGAAAAATTAATTAAGACTGCTTGATGCCCAAGATCCCTTCAAAATTGCGTAGTCTATGAGTCTTTTTAGCGGACACCCAGGAGCTCTGTGTGGACGGCAGAAGGCAGATGGCTTAAGCTTGTGGCAGATTCAAGAGGAGAACCGAGGCTGCCTAACATTTTGATCCATGGTATTCCGTGTGTGAGCCTGTGCACACTGGCACGAACATGCATGTGTGTGCATGTGTGTGTGTGTGTGTGTGGTTGCTGCATCTTGTATTAGTACGACAAGTTTTTGGAGCAGGGGCTAGTACTGCTTATAATTCTATGAACCCCTAAGCATGTACTCTGATGCCAAGCTATGGGATTCCATAAATGTTTGATGAAGAAAAGAAGTTTTCCATTCAGAGCACTTTTCATTATTAAAAGCTCCAAATGATTAGGAACAAAATGTTTAACATTCTGTAGCAACTCCACCCCGTCAGCACATCAAAAGTTACCAAAAAGGGACAGGAGGAATCAAAAAAATGCAGATTAATATGATGGCTCTGCTTTGCTTTTATTGTGCATTAGGGGAAAAAAGAGAGAGAGAAAAGTTTTCCCAGTGACACAAATGTGTTTTATTGTTCTCACAGTGGTGAAGGGGGCAGGAACACTGAGACATTTGTACTTACCAGAGTCCTGGCTCATGCCTTACCTGTTTTCCCTCTGGAATTCAGGAATCTTTAGGCATGACTATTAAGAATTGGGCAACAGTAAACCCCAAATAATTGGATTTTCCTTGCTTTTCTTGCACCTTCTCTTTGAGAACTCCAGCACCTTATATTTTTCCCAAATTGCTCTAGAAGTCTCCAGAACATCTGAGCTGTGTTTCTAAAACCAGCCATTGTGCTAGCTATGGGTCTTTGACCTTTCCTTTACTGCTCCCGCGACCACTGTGTGAAATCTCCAGCGACACCCAGTGTCGCAGTTGGGAGCCAGGCCGCTGGTGCCCACTGAAGGCCCTACCTCTCATGTGGTATCCAGGAAAGGTGCTACTCCTGTGTTTCAGTGTCCATGCTAAAGAAGCTGGTGCCCAAGGCTGAAGGTGCTGTTGTCTCCATCTGGCAGTGTTCCCAGGGGCTCCTGAGGGGTCTTTCCCTCCTGAGAGCAGCCTATGTTCTTGTCCTTTTTCAGTATTTGTCATCCGGCCCCTCCTGAGCGCCATTTCTTCAGGGCTGAGACAAAAGATGATCAGTGATTTTAATTAGATTAGACCAATCCCTCCTGGAGTGTTACCCTCCCAGGTAAGATAATTAATTCCTCATGCTGCCTAAATGCGCCCAGTGGTCCTTCCAGAGCAGTCGTGCTTGTGCCAGGTGTTGGCCTACTTTGGAGGGAAGGATCGGGCCTTCCTGGAAGGCACAACCACCTGTTTCAGGCAGTTCCTCTTCTTCCTCCCTGACTTCCATTCCCATGGGCTAGGTAATTAGCACAACACAGACTGCAAGAATGAGGCTTCATCCCAAGGGTAAAAGGAACAGATGAAGTGGGCAACCTGGAGAGGGGTATAGAGAATTTAAAAGGAGAAGGAGAAAGAGAAGGAGGAACAGAAACTTCCCTTCTGCTCTGGAGAGAAAACTTTGAATCCTTTTGTGAAATAATTTGAGATTTAGGGAGCATTGCAGGAATAAGTAGTAATATTATTATGTTCAAATTGCATGGTTCTCTCTGAAATATGAGAGTGAATATAGTGTAATGATAAGAACACAAATTCCTGTCTTAACTCTCCACTTCCTAGCTGTGCAACCTTAGACGAGTTACTCAGCCTCTCTGTGTTTCAGTTTCCTCATCTACAAAATGGAGATAATACTCGTGTCTGTCTCATAGGATTGTTAGGAAAATTTCAATGAAAGAAGGCCTGAAATTGTGCCTAGCACATAATTAGTGCTCTATAACTATTAGCTATGACTCTGAAATTTGCTATTATAATCACCATTATTCAGGCACTGCCACCCACTATGAGTTCGGCAGTTTATTAGGTTTATTTTTCCATGGAGAAAGCCTGTGGCTTTGTGGCACTGAAGCCTTTCTTTTTTTTCTCCTGGTATCTTTGAAAGATAGAAAATGGCATCTCAAAAGGGCCTCTAGCTATGGGGAAGGTGAATCGCCTGTTGTTTTAATTAGAAGAGATATTTTCAGGTGGTGCCCTGAAAAAGGAGAGGATGTTTCTGAAGAGCGACTGCTAACGGGGTGCTATCTTATCAACGTATGGGTTTCCGCAGGGCCGGGAGCCACGCTCCAGGAATACACTGAGCTAGGAAGTATACTCTGAGTGTTGAGTGTGATGATGACGGGAAGGGAGCCTGAAAACATGTGATGTTAAAGGGATTTTCTCAGGGACAGAAAGTCCTATTCCATTAGCTCCTCTGGTGGAGTAAATAGTTTTAGGCCTCCGTGGTTGTTTTGTGAGTTATTTCTACTCCAGATACCTGTCGAGTGGAGGCACGAGAGGGATGGGTCCAGAGCTCTCCCCCGCAACATACCAGTTCAGAGATCCAGGCTGATGGAGCCTCCGCTGTGACGATAGCCACTCTCAAACTTTGTAAAATTCCTGGGCTCCATCATATTCTTAAAAAATATTGAGGATCCTAAGGCACTTTTGTTTAGGTGGGTTGTATCTATAGGTATTTACTGCATTGTAGATTAAAGCTGAGATTTAAAAACAAATATTTGCAAGTTCATTTAAAAATAGTGATAAACTCTTATATTCTAATCACCTCCTGGTCACCCCATTGGTGAGGGAGGGATTCCTGCTCGAGGGTTCTGAGATTGGACAAACATGCAGTTATGAGCATGTTATTAGCAGTTTCTCAGTCACATACACTCACAGCTGGGAGGAGGACCCCGCGAGCCTGGGAGAGGAGGACCCACGAGCCTGGGAGAGGAGGACCCACGAGCCTGGGAGCCTCTCTACCAGCGTTCTTCTATCCAGTGCTCTAGGCCACTACCGCCCCAATATTAGTGTGAGTCACCTGCGGTTCCTGTAAATGCAGATTATGCTTCAGTAGTTCTGAGGCAGGACTGAGATTCTGCATTTCTAAGAAGCTCCAAGGTGATGCAAATGTTCCTGGTCCTGTGACCACTCTTGAAATTACTAAGGCTCTCAACCCAATCCAACTCACGTCCTCTGGGGGCCATTCCCCTTGATGCTTTGTCTGCCTCTTATTCCAGAAGAAACCTTAGCTATTCTTCCGCCTCCAGCCAACTGTTCAAAACTCACTGTGAGTCCCATCCACTCTAACTTTGTGTCACCACCATATTTGAAGACGCTCCACAATTCAAGATGTAAATGTGATGGTTTTCAGTTTTCCTTTCAACTGCCTGGTGCTTGATTGGATGAATCCACCTTTCCTACTCTGCAGTAACCCTCTTAACAAAATGTCTCCAGAATCTGTAGTTTTTTAGTTGCTTTCATTCACTCTTAAATAAAAAAATTTGGTTTCTAAGGTTCTAAGGTTCAATCTTATATTGGCTTCAGAGCTAGTCATCTCTCCACCGTGGCAATCTAAGCTTGAGAGGAAAGGGAAAAAGGGCAGCTTGGTCTGGCTCTCAGATACCACGTTCCCTTTTAACTCTGGTGCTAGTGGGCTGGAGAAAATGCTGAAGGAATAGACCAGAGCCTCCTTACTTGACCTGGCCGAGTTTCACTTTTTTTAGTTAGCTGTGACTCCATGCAGGCTTGCTGCCTATGGACTCAGCACAGATAGTTGATGGATACCACCTGTATTGTTGATGAGGGGTGCTTCTTTGAACAGCTACTTAATTGTGGTGATCCTTTTGGTTACATCCTCCAGTTTGTAGCACTCTTCTTAACCCTTCACCTGGAGCTGTATTGGAAACAGTGAGGTTCCCAAATCTACCTTCTCAGGCCTTTGAATCTAGGCACGGTCTGATATCCTTGCTTCTCCAGAATGAGGAACTCAAGGGAAAGGACAAGGAGGCCAGGCTCTTCTTAGTCTACACCTCCATCATGTCTCCTGTCTCCAATTCTGTTTTTTTCACGCTGGTGGGACAAGTGAAACTTAGCTAGTCTACTGGCTAAGTATATATATAGCAAGTTATATACGTTTCCTTGTTGCAAACTCTCCCACTATTTCCAGGTTATCCTCTTGGTCTCAGGGTAGGAAAACATGTTTTCCCACTCTCCCCAAGGCAGGATGAGTGAAGCGAAAAGCTGCTTTTAGTGAAAACTGAAATTTCCAAAAAATGCTTCTACTTTTCTCCCCACTCTGTCACTTGCATTGTGCAGGAAGGTGGAAGGACGTTTTGTGTGAGGAGTTGTTCTTTGGTAGTTCTCAGTAAGCCCAGTAGGAATGGGACAGTTGCACAGGTGCTGGGTCCCTGAACTTCAACTGTAGGAAACTTGGTTCCTTTATTCTCAACACTGGGCCTTAAACATGATTGCAAGACAACTGGAAAAATCCCAGTTGACTGCCTGTTAGATATATGTATGCATTGCATCAGATGTGATCATCAGTCAAGTGAGGATTCGTGACCAGTTTTTTTGTTTGTTTATCAAAACCATATCAAGCAGAGCTTGGGCAAATGAATGGTTTCTATTTTTTCTCAGCTGTTCCGGTGCTTTGTACACTGCTGGAATCAGGCCAAGGGAAGGTAGCTTTTCTAATTTGCTCACACCTGCTGTGTCTGAAAATGTGTGATGCAACCATAAGGAGAAACAGACACCTTAAAAAGGGCATGGTGTGTCTGTGACATTTTCTCTTATTTTATACATTTGTGTTTGCAGCAAATCCCCACAATTTACTGATGCCCCACACCTCGGTCCTGCAGCTGCATAAGATGCTGAGTGTGGAGGCTGTGCCTGCCTCAGCTGGGGGCAGTGCTCCCTAACTGGGCAGAAAGTTTAACAATCCTCTTTCACATTCATTGGAATTCAAGCTCTCTTATAAACAGGTTTTTTTTCTATGCTATGTAGTTTGTCGAGCCTCTCATGAGATTTCAAATATGAAATTGACCCATCAATCAATTAGGTAAAAAGCAGCTTAATTTTTTTTTTATTCAACCACTCCATCTAGCATCTCTTCAATTGATGTCCTTTTGAATACAAATGTCAGAAAGACATTAATTATGAACCAAAGAGATCATCAGAGAACAGGGTTGCCTCTGGGTCTGAGCTCCTTCTCTGCCTTCATCCACCAATTTTCTGGATCAGTGGCCTTCAGACATTTTGACTCAAGCATAGCCCTTGAAACAGTTTTGAAATACTGTATACTATTTCAAACGTTTCAATTTTTTTTTCTGATTTTGAGATAATTGTAGATTCACATGTAAGAAATAATACAAAGAGATCCTGCATAGGTTTACCTAGTTTCCTTCAATGGTAACATCTTACAAAGCTATAGTACAATATCGCGACCAAGAAGTTGACATTGATACAGTCAAGATGTAGAACCTTTCTGTCGCCACAAAGATCTCTCATATTGTCCTTTTATAACAACACCCACTTCCCTCCCAGCCCTGCTTCCTCGTTAACCCTTGACAACCATTAATCTGTTCTCCATTTCTATAATTTTGTCATTGCAAGGATATTATATAAATGGAATCATACACTATGTAACATTTGGGAATTGGATTTTTTCACTTCTGTAATTCTCTGAAGACTCATCCAGGCGGTTCTGTGTATCAATAGCTTGATCATTCACCCATTGAAGAGCATGCAGGTTGTTTCCCAGGATGGGCTATTGTGAATAAAGCTACTAAAAACATTTGTGCCCAGGTTTTTGTGTGAACACAAGACTTCATTTCTCTGGGATAAATGCCCAGGAGTGCAATTTGCATATTTAGTTTTTTAAGAAATTGCCAGACTACTTTCCAGATTGGCTGCAACATTTTATATTCTCATCACAATGCATAAAGTGATTAAGTTTCCCCTCATTCTCACCAGAATTTGGTATTGTCACTTTTTTTTTTTTAATTTTAACCATTCTGATAGGTGTGTAGCGATACCTCGATGTGGTTTTATTTTGCATTTTCATTACGGCTAATGATGCTGAACTCTTTTTATATGCTTATTTGCTGTCTGCACATCCTCTTGGTTGAAATGTCTCATCATGTCTTTTGCCTTTCTAATTGGATTGCTATTTTTACTCTGAGTTTTGAGACTTCCTTATGTATTCCATATATTAGTCCTTTGTCAGATATATAGTTGTCAATATTTTCTATCACTCTATAGCTTCTCTTTTCATTCTCTTAACAGGGCCTTTCATGGAACACAAGTTTTTAATTTGATGAAGTCCAATTTATCATTTGTTGCTTTTACAGATTGTGCTTTTGGTGTCAAGTCTAAAACTCTTTACCTAATCCTAGATCTTGGAAATTCTCTATTTTTTCCTAAAGGTTTTATATTTTCTCATTTTACATTTAAGCCATGATCCATTTTGTGTTAATTTTTTGTATAAAGTGTGAGACTTAAGTCAAGGTTCGCTTTTTTGCCTATGAATGTCCAGTTGCTGCAGCACCATTTGTTGAAAAAGAAATCCTTCCCCCACTAAGTTGCTTTTGTACTTTGGTCAAAAATCAAATGGGCTTATTTGTGTATATTACTTCTGAGTTCTCTGTTATTTTCCACTGATCTATGTTTCTATCTTTCTACCAATACCATATAATCTTAATTGGTATACCTATAAAATATCTTGCCATTGGGTAGATGGAGTCTTCCCACTTTATTCTTTTTCAAAATTATTTTAGTATTCTAGTTCCTTTGCTTTCTCATATACACTTTAGAAAAATCTTATCTGGGATTTTGATAGGAATTGTGTTAACCAGTATATCAATTTGGGGAGAATTAGCATCTTTATTATGTTGAATCGTCCAACCATTGAACACAGTATGTCTGTCTCTTAGATTTCTTTAAAACTTTTTTCATCAGCATTGTATAGTTTTCAGTGTACAAATTCTGTATATGATTTGATATATTTACATCTAAGTATTTATTTTTGTAAGTGATTGTGAATGGAACTATATTTTTCATTTTAGTGTCAGATGTTTATTACTAGTATAAGAAATAGAATTATTTTTTGTACATCTTACATCCTACAACCTTGCTGAACTCACTCATTAGTTCTAGTAATTTTTTTGTAGATACCTTAGGATTTTGTATGTAATCATATCATCTGTAAATAGATATTTATTTCTTCCTTTTCAATCTGTATACCTATTATTTCATTTTCTTCCCTTAATACACTGGCTAGAACTTCCAGCACAATATTGAATAAGAGTGGTGAGTATAGACATCTTACTTCTCCATCTTCTGAGAAAAGCATTCAGTCTTTCAACATTAAGTATAATGTTAGCTGCAGGTTTTTTCTTTTATAGATATCAGGTTGAGGAAATTGTCCTCTATTCTACTTTTTCTGAGAGCTTTTGTCATGAATAAATGTTAAATTTTGTCAATTGCTTTTTCTACATCAACTGATATAGTCATATGTTTTCTTTTCTTTTTTTTTTATTAAGATTATGATAGTTTGTGTTTTCTTCTTTAGCTTGTCATCATGGTGGATGACATTGATTGATTTCCAAACATTAAACCTGCCTTATATCCATGGAATAAACAACTTGGTTATAGAATATACTTTTTCTTATATTTTGTGAATTATGTTTGCTAATATTTTGTTAATTATTTTTACATATATTCATGAAGGATATTGGTCTATGGTTTTCTCTTCTTCTACTTCCTTGTCTAGTTTTGGTGTGAGAGTAATACTGGCTTTGTAAAATAACTTGGAAAATGTTCCCCTCCCTTCTATTTTCTGGGAAAGTTTGTACAAAATTGGTTTTAATTCTTACATGTTTGATATAATTCTCCAGTGAAACCATCTGAGACAACAGATTTCCCTTAAAGACTTTCTCTTTGATACATTAGATTAGGAAGTGTATTGTTTAGTTTTCAAATATATGGAGATTTTCCTTTTATCTTTCTGTTATTGATTTTTGGTTTGATTCTACTGTGGTCAGAGAATACACTCCTTATGATTTCAGTTCTTTTACAGTTGTTGAACTTTGTTTTGTGACCCAAGATATAATCTATGTTGGTATATGTTCTGTGCACACTTGAAAATAATGTGTATTCTGCTCTTACTAGATGGAGTGTTCTAGAAATGTTGATTTGATCCTGTTGATTGCTGGTATTGTTTAGTTCTTCTATAGTCTTGATTATTTTCTGTCTAGTTGTTGTAGAAATTGTTGAGAAAATGGACGTCTCCAGCAATAATTGTGGGGTTGTCCATTTCTTCTTCCAGTTTTATCAGTTTTTGCTTCACATATTTTTCAACCTTGTTTTTTTTTTTTGCTGAGGAAAATTCGCCCTTAGCTAACATCTGTGCCAATCTTCCTTTATTTTGTGTGTGGGTCACCGACACAGCATGGCGAACAAGTGATGTAGGTCCACACTTGGGATCTGAGCCTGCGAACCTGGGCCCCCGAAGCACAGCATGCTGAACTTAACAACTACACCATGAGGCTGGCCCCTGCCACTCTGTTTTTTAATACATACACATTTGGGATTTCTATGTCTTTTTTGGTAGATTAATCCTTTTATATGCTGTTTTATATAATGTTTCTCTCTTTGTCTTTGGTAATTTTCTTTTCTCTGAAGTCTACTTTATCTAATATTAATATAGTGACTTCTGCTTTTCTTTAGTTAAAATATATATTATAATAGTATATTATATAGTGTTTGTTATTATTTGTTATATATTATATTATAATATAGCAAAATAATAATAATAAATATATTACTGTCACTTTAAAACTACCTATATTGTTATATTTGAAGTGAATTTCTTATAGACAACATATAGTTGAATAATATTTTTTAATCCACTCAGCTGATTTCTGCCTTTCAATTGGTATATTTAAACCATTTACATTTAATATGGTATTGGTATGTTAGAGCTTAAGTCTATGATCTGTTTTTTGTTTTCTGTTTTCTCTGTTTTTCATTTCCATTTGTTTTTTCTGTCTTCCCATGTGTTACTTGAACATTTTTTTTAGAATTTTATTTTTCTTTATCTATACCATCTCTCTTTCTGTAGCATGTTTAGTAATTGATCTAGGCAATTAAATTACATTATTTAAACGTAAATTATTATATAGTGTCTACTGGTTTTGTCATTTTATGAATCTCAGTGAATTGTAGAAATCTTACCTCTCTTTATGTCCATTAACTGCTCCTCCATTATAATATAATTGTCTTCAGTATTTCCTGTGCATACATTTAGAAGCATGTCAGACAGTGTTATAACTTTTGCTTCAACTATCAAACATAATTTAGAATATTCAAGAAGAGAAGGAAAGCCCATTCTATTTGCTTGTATTTTTGCTTACCATATTCTTTCTTCATTCCTAATATTCCAAGATCTTTAGCACTACTTTTAGAGTAGATCTATTGGTACCAAACTCTCTTGCTTTACTTCCAACTGAGCATGTCTTGATTTCTTCTTCATTCTTAAAGGATAATTTCACTAGTATAGGCTTCTAGTTGACAGCTCTTTATTTTCTAGCACTTGAAACATATTGTGACACTTCCTTCTGGTCTCCATAGACTCTGATGACAAATCGGCTGTTATTTGAATAGATTTTTTCCTTGTTGATAAAGTATTGTTTTCCTCTGGATGCTTTCAAAACTTTTGTCTTTTTCCTTAGTTTTTGGAAGTGTAATAATTGTATGTGTTGATGTGTATTTCTTTGAGTTTGTCATGTTTGGAGCTTACTCTTCTTGAACCTGTGGGTTTATATCTCTGGACATATTTTAGAAGTTTTCAGCTATTTTCTCTTTAAGTACTTTTTCAACCTCATCCTCATTCTTTTCTCCTTCAGGGACTCTAATGACATGACTGTTAGATTTTTTTTTTTTAATAGCTCCAAAGGTCCCTGAACCTCTGTGAATTTTTCTTCACTGTTTTTCCTCTGTTGTTCAAATTGGCTTATTCCATTTTTTTTTCCTGTGTTCCAGTTCACAGATTCTCTCTTCTGTCTCATCCATTCTGCTGTTGATGCTCATCCAGTGATCATTTCATTTTGGTTATTTTTGTTGTTGTTCTAAAATTTGCATTTAGGTCTTCTTTGTATTTTCTATTTCTTTGTTGAGACTTTCTATTTCTTTAATAAGGTGCTCTCTCATCCTCTTGTATTTGTTTCAAGTGTGTTTATAATTGCTTATTGAAGCATTTTTATCATGGCTGCTTTAAAAACTTTTTCAGATAATTCTAACATATCTCTCACTTCGTTGCCATTTGATGATTATCTGTTTCACTCAGTTTGAAATTTTCCTTTTTCTTGGTATAATGAGTGATTTTCTATTGAAACTTGGACATTTATTTTTATTATTATGCTCTGAGACTCTGGGTCTTGTTTAAACCTCCTGTTATATCTGGCTTTTTCTGATATCTTTCCAGGAGGGGAAGGTCCCAATTGTCATTGCCGGGTGGAAGTATCAGTTTCGTTTCCCATTCGGCCTCCATTGATACCCAAGTGGGGAAGACTTCTCATTACTGGTAGGCAGGCTTGGGAATTCTGGTTACCCAAGTGGTCTGCACTGACACTTTTCTGGGGATGACCTCACTTCTGCTAAGTGATAGGGAGAGACCTAACTCTACATAGGCCTCCTCTGATAGCACCTTAGCAGAGAGGATGAGGGGAATCTCATTATTATTATACGCAGATAGAGTGGTGGTCCAAACTCCTCACTAAGATGACTGGGATGGTGGCAATTCTTATTACCATGTAGATAAAAGTCCTGGCTCCTTATTTGGCCTTCTCTGATACCTGGGTATTAGGACACATCAGTGTCATGAGGGTGTAAGTCTCAGCTCCTCTTATCTTTGCTGGCCTAGGTGAGGGCAGAGCCACAGTTTTGTTTAGCTTTGTTTTGTTTGTTTTTAATATGGTGTTTGCCTGGAGAAAAGTGGGTTTTATCTAAAATTTTCTGTATTACTAGGCTGACCATTTTTTTGGTCTTTTGGCTAGAGAAAGCAAGCTTTGGTTGGGATTTTTTTTTTCTTCCATCTGTGCCATTGGTTTTTCTCATTTGCCAGCTTCTTCAGTCCAAGTCTGAGACATGAGACAAAAAGAAAACTCAGAGAAGTTACCACTGTATTTCTCCTGGTCCTATAGTCCCTAGCCAGTCTGCATTCTTTCTGCCTTTCAGAGTTTTCTGTCATATATTTTATATATAATGTCCATGGATGTTAGTTGTACTTAGTGGGAGCAATAGGGAAAAATATGTGTACTCTTATCTTCCTAGAAACAGAAGTTATCTCACACATTTTTAAGTGAATACCTAAATATTTTAATCAAACTTTAAATATATTTTTTGTTGTTGTTAGAAGCTTAAAAATATGAAATATCTTGGGACCAGCCCTGTGGCCTAGTGGTTAAGTTCATGCACTCCACTTCAGTGGCCCCGGGTTTCACCGGTTCGAATCCTGGGCACCGACATGGGACTGCTCATCAGGCCATGCTGAGGTGGCATCCCACCTGCCACAATTAGAAGGACCCACAACTAAAAATACACAACTATGTACCAGGGAGCTTTGGGGAGAAAAAGGAAAAATAAAATCTTGAAAAAAATACATATGAAATATCTTGTAGAATGAAATAAGAGGAATTATTGTAATTGGAATAAACATTTAATGTTATTATTTGATCAATAGATTTTTAATTACATTTTTAAATATAATCTACCAAATCTGAAAGGAATCATGTAGATTTTTTAAACCATAGATTTCATCCAATGTTATTAAAATATATGAATACATATAGTAGTCCTACGAACATTCATTACATTTAAAAGATATGTATATATATCACTCTAATGATTTTGGTCTTTCAAGTAGGAGACAAAATACTCTTTTGTGATGCCAAGCTACATGCTTCAAGGAGACCTGTAGGAGACAGAAAAAGAAAGGAATGCATCCTGATTAATTATTAATGGAAGTTTTGGAGACTTCCTGGAAAACAATATTTAGATTTATACCTTTGGTGCCTGGAGGTATTTCTATTCTCAGGCCAAAGCAGTAATGATATTTAGGTTGGCTCAAAGGTATACCGTTCTTTGTAGCATGGAAAAAGAACTATTGTGAAGAGATATATTATACATTTTTAGGCTAATCACTTTTGAGAAAGGGTATATATGGATGACGAGAATATAAAATTCATTTCCTTAAAATCATCGTTGACTATGGACCAGAGGGGTATATGTCTCCATGTTTGAAGTCATTGTTCTAAACAAAGTTTGCTTCAGCAAAAATATCTGTCTAGACCAAAAACCAAGAGGAAAACTGAAGACAGATATCTTTCTCAGACCATATTTAGAATTTGTCTTGAGTGGTAACTAGGAATGAGTTGTAATGCATGAAATTTGTCATATGATTTCATTTATGTATACAGCTTGAATTTTACATCCAGCTATTAGAGAAAAAAATACCCAAAAAGGAGATAGCTAATAGTAATTGTAACTGAAATTTGCAGTAGCATCTTAGGAAAGCTGTGCTTTGGTAACCCTGATAGAGATAAACTAGGGGGTCTGTGGCTGTTGTTTGTGAGGAAAACATTTAATCAGTGTGCATTTAAGTGTTCATGTTGCCAAAACACTTTCTCCTACTTTTTATTCTTAGTAAATACCCAGTATACCCCTGATAACACAAAATCAGTGCTTTACAGGAGAAACAAGGAATGGATGTGTTTCTGTTTATTCCAACTCCTGGATGGACAGCAAAGAGGTGCAACCAGGGGGGGTTTCTTAATCCATTCAGGCTGCTATAACAGAATACCATAGTCTAGGTGGCTTATAAACAACAGAAATTTATTACTCATAGTTCTGAAGGCTGGAAAGTCCAAGATCAAGGTACCAGAAGATTCAGTGTCTGGTGAGAGCCCACTTCCTGTTTCATAGACAGCCTTTTTTTTGCTGTGTTCTCACAAGGTAGAAAGGGGCAACGGATGACTCTGGGGCCTCTTTTATAAGAGTATTAATCCCATTCATGAGGGCTTCACTCTCAGGACCTAACCACCTTCCAAGCACCCCATGTCAAAATACCAGCATATTGGGGATTAGGTTTCAACATATGAATTTTGGGGAACACAAACATTCAGTGTATAACAGGAGGAGTATGGCTTGGTACTATATGGGAGGAAAGGAATAGAGGTGTCTGTCTTCTGTTCTCCCTTGTTTTCCCACTGTAGCCTTTCAGCTGTCAAGAAAGGAAGGTCAAGGCTGTGACATGAACCAGAAGAGTCTTTGGCGATACGTAAGAACAAGACTTTAATCAAAGTCGATTGTTTGAAACAGGTGATAAGCGTTGAGGTGCAGGTACATGGGGTCAGTTTGAAAGAAAGAAAACACCCATGAAAACTAAATAAACTACATCAGTTCCTGACCTGCCCAAAGAAATCACATAACTTTACTGTTGAAGAAATACTCTGGCATCAGATGAATGGGCACAGCCTTGCCTCAGTGTCTTGCCTCTGTTCGGGGCCTCCTCTCCTCCTCCTGATCATCTTCCTCCCTTTCTGACCCCTTAGTAACCATCAAAGTTTGGCAGATGCACACATGGTGGAGATGGGGTGAGTTGTTTCCAGTCTGTAGAACACATTTTTTAATCTACTTAATAGTGCTTCACGGCCTTGGTTGCACATTAAAATCCTTTGGGGAGCTTTGTAAATTCCCAATGCCCAGGTCCCTCTTCATACCAATTAAAGCAGATTCTCTATGTAGGGCCAGGTATATATATTTTTTATACCTCCTTAGGTGGTTTGAATATATAGTTGGGATGAGAATTGATAAACTAGAACATTTCCAATCCAGTTGATCCCCATAAACCAAATTTTCTCTTCTCTTTGCAGATAGAAGTATAGGACTCCCCACGATGGACCTTAGACTCAGGCATGAGGGGCCCCTGCCCTCAGTCATGGGAGGCCCTTGCTCTGGCCTGTGCTCCCCATCTTACATCACACTTGAGGTACCAAGACCTTTGAATTGACTGCCCAAATGGCTCCGAGCTTGCTTCTGGGGTTCATGGGGCCTCTTGCCTGGGGGGAGACAAGCAGCAGTGCTCTGTCCTTCCAGGGCTGCCCAAAAGGCAGTCACTTGAAGAGAAGGGTATATGGATGGAGCTTGGACGTTGGAGCTGGGGGCCAATGATCCTGAGAACAAAGCCCATTGTAATGGGCTGTGCTCTGGAGCAAGGGGTAGGAAGAGAAAGGGAGTAGGCCTTGGGGAAGTGGGTGAGGATCAAGGCCACAGGCTAACTCTGCAGGTGCTGCCAAGTATGGCACTTTAAGAGGTGGGAGAAATCTAAATTAGAACCTGGCCTTCACAGCTGTGTGAGAGGAATTGTTATGACAGGAGTTGTTAAGAAAGGAGATGGAATATATTTTATTTAACAGTTTGCTTGTTTTATAACATCTAAATATCTTTAAATATGGTATTTGTATTCTCACATTCACTGGTTGCAGGGCCCTGAAGATGTTGGGTTCTAGTCTGTGACTGCCCCTACTGTAACCATGGGCACAAGAATCTATTTCTGTGGGCCTGTATTCTGTGGATGGAAGGTGCCAGCCTGAAAATACTTCCTGACTCTCCAATACCTTCTTCCTGTTACTCACAGGGTCCCTGCCCAGCTCAAGCACAGCCCCTTGATTCCTCTCACTAGCTTCCCGTCAGCTTGGTGGGGAGCTATTTCTTCTCTTGCGTGGTCTCATATAGGCTGCTGTAGTACTGTACAAAGTACGTGGATTTGGGTGACAGATAGATATCATTTATAGCCCTGGCTTTGCCACTTGCCACTTTTATAACTTTAGGTGACATTCTCGCTCTGTCCAAACCCTGGCCTCTTCATCTGTAAATCAGAGTTAACAACAACTATCTGGCATGGGGACAGCAAGGACTAAATGAGGAAACAGGAAACATGTCAAGGCCCCTGGCACCGTGCCTAGAGGTAGCAAGAACTCAGTAAGTAATTGCTTCGCTTTCTCACTTAAGGCCAGTTCATTTAACAATAACAGTTCCCCTTTACCTCCTGGATTTACGTTTTCCAGACTGAATAGCTGAATTATTTCCATTTTTCTTTTTATGATATATTTCCAACTCTTCTTAGTTCTGCCTCTGTGTGTGTGTGTATGTGTGTGAAGAGTTTGTCTTTCCTACATCAGGATGACAGCATAACTAGCCTGTCATCAGGAGGCTGGGCACTTTGAGTTTTTTGTGAGAAGGCCTCATATTTCTCTCTTTACCAGAATCTCTTCTTCCTCACCATCTTCCTACCATCTTGTTTAGTTTTTCTGCAATGAGAGCAGAACTAATGTGTAGATGGAGCTTGGTCATTGGCCGTGTACCCACTGCACTCAATATACGCTGGTAAATTGAAATAAGATTGAGTCTAGTCTAATGAGGTTAACCATGCCCCATTATAACCTACTCTTAGTGTTTCACAACAACGAGGCTGTAAGCCCTTTGTTCAATACCTGTCCTGGGAGTACTGGGCCATGAATAGTAAGTGTTTAGTAAATGTTTGTCAGATGAAAGAATAAGTAAATGATAAATAATTCAGCTAGGAGCTGAAGCCCTGTGCTTGTTCTTTGCCCATTTTACATTCATTAACAGGCAAGCCTAGTATGTATTTGTTGAATATTCGATTAAACTGTAAGAATAAATGAAATGAATAGACAATGAATGTATGATGAAGAATTGTCTGTTGAGTGGACAGAGTGTTATACTGAGGCGGCTTCTGTATTTCACTGCTCTCTACAATGAAAGGATTAACCTTTTCATCTGTCAGTTTCTCTGTCTATGAAATAGGCCTAAAGTGTCTACCCAAACAGAGAAAAATGTTTAATAAGACTAGGTGCTCTAGCTGAGTTCTGTGAATTCTTTGAGATTGCTCTCAATGTAAGTTATTGATTACCAGAAGAGTTGACTGTGCCTATGCTTGTTCTTAAAAGTGAGATTTTTAAAATTATTATTATTTGAAATTCTCCATCATGCAACAACAGTGGTTGTCTTTGTCCAGGACTTATCTCTGCGTTAGTATTCAGCCTGTGGCAATACATGGATAGAATGATATTGGCCCTAAATGAGGATGAGGGCCCATCTCAATTCAGGCGCTATAGTGCTTGATGGGAAATCAGATCCTTAAATCTCATGCAGTTACTGGAAGTTGCCCTACCGCCCTGGCCAGAAATGAGGCTGCTGATGTTCTGGCAGAGACATGGACACAGACACTTGATCACTGCCAAGCCCCATGAACCTCAAATAAAGCAGAATGGAGCTGGCAGGCCATGGCGTAGAATTGGAGAGCTGCTTCCTCTAAAAGTCAAGCATGAGTGGAAAGCCTTTTGCAGAGTGTATTAGTTAGGATACGTGTTAAGATGCTGTAACAAAGAAACCCCAAATTATATGACAACACAAAGCTAAGCAAGTGATCTAGGGTAGCGAGACCTCTGTGCCACAGGGACACAGGCTAGCAGTTCTGATACACTGTCCTCCGTGTGGCTTCTGTTGTGAATCCACCTGCTGCTGCTCTTGTTGCTGTTCCCCGGTTTTGGGAATGGGGGAAAGGAAATTCAGGGCAAATTCTGTCTGTAAGGACACAGCTCTGAAATTCCCCATATCACCTCAACTCATAATCCGTTGCCCCAAATTTTGTTGTACAGCCACACCCAGCTGCTGCAGAGGAAGCTGGGAAACATAATCTCCAGCTAGGAGCCCGTATGCCCTGGTAAAATTCGCAAAAGGAAAAAAGAAAGCGTGGCTAGTAGGAGACAATTTAGCATCTCTGTTAGAGGGGATCAGTGGCAGGAGGCATATTTGTTCAATTGTGCTGAATTGTTTTGAGTCTTCTAATAGAACACTTTGTTCATAAATAATGAGGGACGGGAAAGAGGAGGCATCATGATCGCACATGTAACACAGCAACGGAGAAAGCACAGAAGTTAAAGGCAGTGGGATGAGACTTCACAAAGATGTGTCCATGTTTAAGGCTACTCAAGGGACCCTGCAGTTGGAGTTTGTGGGTCTCTCACCTTTTGCACTGAAGTGACTTGGCTACATCTGCATGTGTGGGTTTTTTCAGCCTGGCTACTCACTGACTTCCTCTGCTTATTCCTCTTAATTTACACTTGTAGGTGAACTGCCTTGGGCCTTACCCTTACTTTTAACAGCAATCTAATTTTTTCCTCCACTGCTAGCTAGAAAATTCTTTCACTGTTTTAAGTCAGCTCACACAGGTTCTGGGTCCCTGGCCCAACTATGGGGTTAGTCCTTTTAGCTGGTCCTATAGAAAGCATAGTATTCCCTAGAAAGAGGAGGGGGTAGCAGGTGTAGTGGCATTTCTTACACACTGGCTCCATGCTACTCAAAGTACGATCCAAAGACCAACAGCATCAGCATCACTTGGCAGGTTGTTCGAAATTTGAACCTCAGGCTGCACCGCAGACCCCCTATATCAGTAGGGCCGCCTTAATAAAGAACCACAAACTGGATTATTATCTCACAGTTCTAGAGGCTGGAAGTTTGAGATGAAGATGTTGGCAGAGTTGTTGTCTTCTGTTGTCTGTGAGGGAGAATCTGTTCCATGCCTCCCTTCTAGCTTCTGACGCTTTGCTGGCAATCTTTGGGATCCCTTGGCTTGTAGATGCATCACCTGTATGCCTTCATGTTCACATGCACTCCCCCTTGTGTGCGTGTGTCTTTTCCCATGGTGTTCTTTTTATAAGGACACCAGTCATACTGGATTAGGGGTCCGCCCGACTCAAGTATGACTTCATTGTAACATAGCTAATTACATTGAAAATGACCCTATTCCCAGATAAGGTCACACTCTGAGGTATTAGGAATTAATGCTTCAACAATATGAATGGGGGGAGGGGGAGGGGATACAATTTAACCCACAACGACCACTGAATCAGAATCTGTACTTAAATAGGTATTGTGTGTGTATGAAAATTTGAGAAAAAATGCCCTAAAGTTCTTCAAAAACTAGTGTGCCACCAACATGCTTACTAGCCCTTAAATGTGTAGTGGAAAGCACTCTATGCTTGCATTCCTGGATTCTGGCTTGACTTCACCCACTTTGCTTTCAGTGCACAGCAATGCATCAGGCCCATATTCAGTACTCAGTAAATATTTATTGAGTTAATTAAAAAACTGGCCCAAAAAGTTTCATGTCGAAGAGGGAGATACCCATTTCACAAGAATATTGTAAAGATTATATGATTTATTAAATATATTTTTAAAAAATTGAAAGTGTGCCTGTACTAGTCAGAGTCCAGTTAGGAGACTAAAATATAATTCATTTTAATAAGGAAAGCTTAATATAATGAATTATTATCTATTAGAGGACAGTAACTACAAAGGCATAAAGAGAACTCTAAAGAAGACTTTAGGAGTGAGAAAGAGCATGCAAGGAAGGAACAAACTCAGCAGGAGGGGCCTTCTCCTCAAAGCTCGGGATCAGACTTTATTGGAGAAGCTGTGGTTGCTCCCACTGGATGGCAGAGAATTTTATGGGTTGTCCTGGAGCAGAGGTGGTCCCGAGTCACTGGGCAGAAAATACCCTTCCAGGGTACAGGCAGGTGGATGCTGGTGGGTGGGAACGTAGAAGGAGTTGGGGTGCTGGTAGCCACCAGCCAGCCGGTGGCATCTACATGAGGAGGGCTGCAGTGAGGCCAGCGCAGAGCTCATCAAGAGAATGTTCGCACCACTGAATGCCCCCACCAGACACTGCAGGTGGCCCTGCAGTAGGAAGGAGCAAGAATAGAAACGGAAGCACACCAGAACCAGGAAGAAAAGACCCTTCCTTCTGCAATGCCTCTCCAGCACCCTCTGCTGACATAACTTAACATCGTGCCTGTTGCCAAGGAGAAATGTTACAGGTTCTGGTCCATTATTGCAGGACAAGTAATGAAGGGTGGACTTTGGAGCTAAAAGGTGATAGATTGCTAACTGGCACATGCACTATGCAAATATAAAGTCTTTTTGTCAGTGCTAATGCCAAATATGGTTTCAGAGAATAAAGAAATAAAGAATGTAGAATTCCTTTTTTTTTCCTGAGGAAGATTGGCTCTGAGCTAACATGTGTTGCCAATCTTCTTCTTTTTGCTTGAGGAAGATTCTCGCTGAGCTAACATCTGTGCCAATGTTCCTCTGTTTCATGTGGGGATGACAGATGAGTGGTGCTCAGTCTGGGCCCGGGATCCAAATCTGCAAACCCCAGGCCACTGAAGTGGAGCACGTGAACTTAAGCTCTCTGCCATCATGCCGGCCCAAGAATGTGGAATTCTTAATACCTTACCAAATATATACGGAATTTAGTCATCTCAGCCTTTCTCTGATTCCCACATATACATGACTTTTCCCACCCAGATTACCTCATGTGATTTTTTTTTGGAGGGTGGGGCATGAATCTTGAAGGGAGAAGTTGTTAACAAAATTGTAAACTGAGCATATCTTGATGATCTGCCCACCTGTCCATACCCTTGTTATGTGATACCCCAAATATTCATAGGGACAAATGCTGCTCCCTCATTGTTTGGGACCTTTTCCTCTGGGGCTTCCTTCCTTGGGCTGTTCTTCCTGGGCTCTGGGCCATTTCTGCCATAACTGAGCTCATTTATACAATCCTAGGCCATCCCTTCCTTGCCGTTTAATTGCCAGCTCTGTGCAAATGACTCGCAAACATATTCCTCTGCGGTTGCTCTTCTGAACTTCTATACAAAAGTCTTCTTGATGCTGATCTTCAATGACTCAAAGGCACCCCAAACTCAACATAGCCAAACCCAGTGCATATATGTTGCCACATTCACCCCTAGTCTACAGTGTGCTCACTCTCTTTCTCTCTCAAAGAATGGCAACTTGTGTTTATCTTTCTCTCTTTTCTCCCTTACCTTCTATATTCTTTCCACTACCCAGTCCCTGGATCTTATTCCCTAAAAGCCTCTTAAATTGTTTTAGTTCTCTCCATCTATATCAGCACCAGCCAAATGCAAGTTGTATCACATATAACCTGGATCACTGTAATAGCCTCCCAACTACTCTATTAACAACCATGCTGGCCTCTTTCCTAATATGAATCTGATTACATCACACACACACACTTCCCCTCCATTCATCCTTACTGCTTAAAATTTGTCAATGGCTTCTCATCACCCTTAGGCTCAAGACAAAACCCCTTGACATAACTTTGAAAGTCCTGTATGGTCCACTTCCTCTCTAGTTCTCAAGCCTGACTTCATCTCTAACTTTCCCTTGCCCTCTCTGCAACAGCTACTGGCTTTTTTCCAGGTCTCAACCCACTCTTTCAGGCTGTATGGCCTTTGCGCATGCTGTTCCCTGTGCTGGCATGCTCTTTGGATCTTGTCTCAAGCAGTCCCCAATCACTCCATCTAGTTCAAATGTCCCTATTATCATCTCCAATAGCACCTGACAGCACTTTTCAGAGTTAAATTTTGTATTTATTACTTTGAGTATTTGGTTGATAATGTCTGTCTATTCCTATAATGTAAGATCTGCTTGGTCAAGATACACGTTAGTTTCTTCTATTATATTCTCAGTGCCTAGCCCAATACCTTTCATGTGGGAAAATTAATGGATCAAAATATGGAAATTTATGTACTAAAAGTTCTTGCTGGAATTCACTCACTCACTCACTCATTCATTCCTTCCTTCCGCAGATATTTATTGAGCAGCTACGTGTGTTTGCCACTGCATTAGGGATTGTGCTTACAGAGCTGAAAAATATAGACAAGAATCCTGCTCGCATAGTGTGGTCACTCTCATGAGAAAGGGCTGAAAAAACTTATAAACACATACGTAGGAAATAGATAACCGTAAGTTCAATGAAGAAAGTAAAACAGGGCGGTGGGATAAAAAATGAGGATTAGATAGAAAATGGCATTGGGCAAGAGTTGGGTCAGTGAGCAGGGCCTCTGAGGAGGTACATTTGAGCCGGACTTTTATGGTGAGAGGAAGTCAGCTCCTTGAAGGTGGGAGCAGTGGGTTCCAGGTAAAAGAAGCAGCAAGTGAAAAAGCCCTAAGATGGGAAGGGCTTTGGTATGTTAGGGGAAATGAGGAAAGGATCTATGTATCACCACTCCTAGGATTAACAAGGGCAAAGCTTTGCCCCAAAGGCATTATGTCTTAGAATCACTGAATGTGAGATTGGAGGGTGCCTTAGAAAATCATATTTTTCAAAGAGGGGACATTGGCACTTTGTTGGGACAATTTTTTGTGTGGGTCTGTTATCACACTGCAAACTGTTTATCTTTCCTGGCTTCACTTCTAGTGCCTCTCCTAACTCCAGGGGGCAATTTTACGTAGAGTACAACCTAAATGGTATTCCAGGCATTGGGTAGGTGAAGGACCTGCCTGTTTCCCGCCACTAAGTGCCAGTAGATATGCCCAGACACTGTTCATCCAAAAATGCCAACTCCTTCTCTCCCTCACACACTTACACTTTTCCACATGTCAGTAAGGAGTGGTATTGATCTTGATTAGAACTACCGGAACTTTCTCATTTTACAGATATGGAAACTGAGGGCCAATAAAAAGAAGCAAATAAGTGGCAGAATTCAGTCTTTTCTGACTCCATGCCTGGTGTTCTTTTACTAAAGCAGAGCTATCATCCATCATTTTTTTTTCCTAGTCATAGTTGTTTTTGCCAAATGAAAAGCAAGCAAACCAAAACCAGAAAAATACTGTGTAAAAAAAAAGAAACTTCCCTAATTTTCCTCTTTGATAAATTCAGATTTCTATGGATGACATTTTCTTTTAACGGTCCTTATCTGTGCTTTGAGGGAAGGTAAATTTGAAAGCCTACCTTCTGTTCAATGCTGCTTCAGACAAGTTTAATTTAATGCAATAAACATTCTTCACTTGCTCACTGCAGCCTGATGCTGTTGGTAATATTTAATCTGCCAAAACGCATTGTATGTTATCATTCAATGCAAAATAATTTATGGCTGTAATTCCCTTGCATTTACATGAGTAAATCACCTGATATTTATAAGGTTTGATTGTTATTTAATTTTTTACTTTGCTTAACTTTTAAACATCAATACAACTCAATTTCATGTTGTTTTAGATTAACCTCGCAATTAAAAAATAAGCAATGGGGGGCTGGCCCGGTGGCACAATGGTTAAGTTTGCATGTTCTGCTTTGATGGCCCGGGGTTTGCCGGTTCGGATCCTGGGTGCGGACATGGCACCACTTGGCACGCCATGCTGTGGTAGGCATCCCACATATAAAGTAGAGGAAGATGGGCACAGATGTTAGCTCAGGGCCAGTATTCCTTAGCAAAAAGAGGAGGATTGGCAGCAGATGTTAGCTCAGGGCTGATCTTCCTCAAAAATTAAATAAATAAATAAAAAATAAGCAATGGAAGGGTGTGCTATGTGTGTATATCTGTTTGTGTAAGTGTTGCATGGGATATCTTTGGGGAGATCTTAAATCATCACAAATCATGAATATGTGAGCTTGTGCCTTGTTTTTTCAGACAACCAAAAGTCGTTCAAAGCAAACTATGTTGAATGAGACAGATAAGAAAATTGCATTTTACCATTTGAGATTTTCATAATAATAATAATATTCAAAAAAGGTTATTTTTAAAAAGTAATCCAGTAGTCAGCTCAGTGGTGCAGTGGTTGTTTGCACTTTTCACTTCAGTGGCCTGGGGTTCGCCAGTTTGGATTCCGGGTGTGGACCTATGCCCCACTTGTCAAGCCATACTGTGGCAGGCGTCCCACATATAAATTAGAGCAAGATGGGCACAGATGTTAGCTCAAGGCCAGTCTTCCTCAGGAAAAAGATGAGGATTGGTGGCAGATATTAGCTCAGGGCTAATCTTCCTCAAAAAAAAAAAAAAAATCCAAAATGAAATTATGCCAAAAACACTGAGTGGTGACAGTTTCACAAGAGAAGTATAGAGTCCTTCAGTGTGATTTCCTTGAAGGAGACAATGCTTATCAGCATTTCTACAGTCTGTATATTTATTAGGAAATTAGTCTCAATAATTTTAGCATGTCATTGACAGATGCATATTTATTTTTGTTTTATGCATTTATATATTCATGAAGTACCATAAGGGGATAATGATGTTAACACTAACTTTAAGCCTGTGTTATGTGCTGTCATAATGCTCAGTGCTTTGAAGGCATTCTAGTATTTTTCACACTGGTAAGTCCATAAAATATGGAATCATCGTTTCCTAGTGGCAGAGCGGTTTTGATGATTTGCAAGGCTTGCAGGGGCCGAGTAGAAGGAAGAGCAGTCTTAATGGAATATAATTTCAATACCATGAGTTTTTATCAAGACTTAAACTAGTCTGAAAACGTATGGACGAAAGAGGAGTGTTAAGGACCTGCCACAATGGCTAGATTTCAGTTTGCAATGAGCACCCTCATGTCTTGGGGCATATAAAGTGCTTGAAAAGTCTGTGCTTGTCTTTGCCTTACTTTACTTTTGTTTTGTAGATCCTTTCTCATTGACAGTGAAAAGGCAAATATCAGCTCAGTCCTTCTAATTTAGTGACAATTGAGTACATATAATTTAAAAGCTCATGTAATTTTTTTCTCTATTGCAATTAGGAAAATCTTTTTTCCCAATGATTTGCTGTATCTCATATATTTAAGAGAGATGTAAGAAATAATCTTATGTGCCACAACTAGGAGGACCCACAACTAAAAATATACAACTATGTACTGGAGGGATTGGGGGAGAAAAATCAGGGGGGAAAAATACTCTTAAAAATCCCGTCAGCACTTTCCAAAGTGAGTTTCCCTAAAGTAGTGCTATAGGTTATTGTATTAGCGTTCCTAACTGTTGCATGACAAATTACCCCAAAATTTAGTGGTTTAAAGCAACAATGTTTATTATCTCAAAGTTTCTGTGAGTCAGGAATCCTGGTATAGCTTAGCTGGATCCAATAGCTCAAGGTGTCTCAAAGCTGCAATCAAGGTGTCAGCCAAGGCTAAAGTCAACTTAAGACTTGACTGGGGGAGGACCTACTTTCAAGTTCATTTATGTGGCTGTTGGCAGGATTTAGTTCCTTGCTGGCTGTTGGCCAGAGGCTACCCTAAGTTCCTTGTCAAATGGGCTGCTCCATGGGTCAGCTCACAAAATGATACATGGCTTCATCAGATTGAGCAAGTCAGGAGGCAAGAGAGGGAGTGCTAAGGAGATGAAAGTCATGGCAATTTATAACCTAATCTTGGAAGTGATACTCTGTCACCATTGCTATATTCTATTCATTACAAGCTAATCATTAGATCTGGCCCACCCTCAAGGCAAGAGATTACACAAATTCATGAAAATCAGGAAGTGGGGATCATTGAGAGAGATTTCAGAAACTATCACAGCTAGTAATGTTATGGGAGTTTGATGATCAAAAAAGATTGTGAAATTCCGGGGTTAGATAAGGTTTTCCAAAGAATCTTTCAGAGTCTTGAGAATGCTAATCGCATTGTGAATCTCCAAGTGGGAAGGGAGGGGGACAACGAATGTGGTAGTAGTGTTTCTCCATCCTGTTCGTCCACTGAATCTTTTTTGTTGAAGAGTGGCATATTAAAGTATCCTTTATCAGAAGGTTTGGAGAATAGTTGCCCAACATCTTCACTTGACACATGCTATTACTGACGACTGGAGAGTTGCCTTGCCATTGGCTGCAAAGCATCGGGTCAGTGCAGATCTCCAGAAGCTCTGAGGTTCCTTCCCCCTCATCAAATTGCCACAGGTTTATTTATACCACCACTATTATGACTTCTGTTGGTTCATCTTCGGCATCAGCTGCCGGCCGCATAAACTACATAAGTGAAAGATAGTGTGTGACTTGATATTGAACCCATTTATAGGAGCTGTTATGAGCCAACTGTCGTGTAGATCAACCGCCAGTCAATGCTCCCCCTCCAGCCTTTGTGGATGGCAAAAGCCAGACTGAGGCCAATCCTGCCACTTCTGTCCCTAGCCTGCCTCCTCCATCTCTATATAAGTTGGATAGTCACCAGTATGCTCTTTACTCTGGAAAGAAAGATGTTAGAACCTTCACATTGCACTTTTTAAAAGGTTGTCAACTACTGCTATGAACATCTTGACTCAACATTTTTACTTTTTTTTTTTTTAAAGATTGGCACCTGAGCTAACAACCATTGCCAATTTTTTTTTTCTTTTTTCTCCCTGAATCCCCCCAGCATATAGTTGTATATTTTAGTTGTGGGTCCTTCTAGTTGTGGCATGTGGGATGCCTCCTCAACATGCCCTGATGAGCGGTGCCATGTCCACGCCCAGGATCCTAACCAGCGAAACCCTGGCCCACCGAAGAGGAGCGCGTGAGCTTAACCACTTGGCTACGGGGCCGGCCCCTCAACATTTTTACTTTTTGCCCATAGCCCTCCTTTAAAAAATACGTCGTATGCTGTGTTGCAGCAGTTCATATATGGAAGGACTGCACTACCATTTCATTTCTTGTTTGGACCTTTAATAGCCTATGCACTTTCTTCTCAGACAGAGGCCTTGACGTCATGGACTATACCATATGTGTCTGCATATCCCTCCCCAGTGCAGTAGATGCAGTGTCCAGTGAGTCTTTCTACATGGGTTCTGGTGATTGGTGAGTTGAGTAGAATGTCATAGGGGTGAGGGCGGGGCATAAACATATTTATTGTTAGGGTATAGTAACATGTCTGGATGCATTAAGGATGTTCTTTTGTATTTCAGCCTGAAAATTATTCATTTTCTGCCACTTGTAAAAGGTATTTTGCCTATTCCTGTGGTTGGGGGAGGGGATATAGAAGGGGATATTTAAACAGTTCATATTTCTTTGATGCTGGGCCTACTTCTTTGTAGTACTTGTAAATTAGGTTAAATCCTTTGTGTGTGTGTGTGTGTGTGTGTATGTGTGTTTTGTCTCTTGTCTCTCCACACATCTGTACTTCTTTCCTCCCCATGCCTCCTGCAATTTTATTAGCCATTCTTTCAGCAAAATGAGACTCAGCATGACTCAGTGTGAGTTTTGCAAAATGTCACCAGAAATCTGGAAAGCAATGATTCTTGGTGGAGTATTGCTCTAGTACTGATCTGAAGGTGGTTGATACATCTAGAACTTTATCTGGATAAGGTATTAGAAACTGTAGTGAATTCTGGTGCTTGCTCCAGATGCTTTTGAAAATTCTTTATTCAATCATGAGTTTTGAAGGTGAGCAGATGTTTCCATTTGCTCATTTTGGTTCATGGCCCATTCAGCAATTGATATTGTAGTCTGCATATTTCTATGTCATATATATATGTCATATGGTCCAATACATTAGAGAAAGAGAGAAACTTATGATAAAAACATCAGATCACTGGCAGCAAACAGTGTGCCTGGAGCTCATGGTGACTTCAGCCTTATCAGAATGTTGATAACATTACATCTGTTGTGTCTGAACAGTGCCAGGAAATGGTGCTAATTTATAATGTAAGAGGAGGGAGGTGAAGAAAGATATGGCAATGAAAAATAGTACACAGTAGGAGATAGTCGACTAAATAGTAATCTGTTAAGTTTTATTCACACCACACAACAAACTGCTGTCACCCGCTTCTGGTTTGGTTTATAAATCAATTATGCACGTTGCACATCTATACTTCATGTGGAAACGGAGGACTTTTCTAAATAGGGCTTTTCTCTTTTGTCTGACAGAAAACATTTTTCTATTTCTCAGTGTTATATGGTCCAGCCCAAGGATTCAAGTACAGTAATGGAATAAAATAAGGCCTCTGGCTACCAATGAACTTTTCAAGGCAAAGGGCAGAGCATAGGGCAGAAAAGCAGAAGGGAAAGACCGCACCCATCAAGGAAGAACAAAGAGAAAGAGGCAGATGGTAAGGAACCTTAGGGAAAATGATGCTTATAGTTATCACAGATGCCTCTCAATTTTTAAAACCTTGAATTCCTACATCTTTGAGAAGTTGAAACACTAAAAAAAAAAGCCTTTTCTTTCCCTTTATTTTTATTCCTTTTACCCCCCACCCTACTATCAATATGCATTTTTTTCTTCCTATATTTTCATTGGCAATGAATAGTATATGATTAAGACCACAGGTTGGACAGAGGATGCTCTCAAGACGACAAAACAACAGAAGTTTATAGGATGTCCAAATGTAGGCTTGAGGAACGAGAGAGTTTGCACCTGCCCATGTGGAATGCTCTGAAAATCCTGAGAAGATCCCCAACCTACACCCCATTCTTCCTCTGTCATTGACTGCCCTTTGAAGAGCAAATTTGGAAAGTTCATCTCTTATTTCAAGGCTTTGATCCATAATAAAATACAAATTGCATATTTGAAGCTGGCATCAGTCATTTATATATTTATAGTCTAGTGGGAACGTTTTAGGTCCTTTCCTGAGAATGAATTTTGAAAAGTAGAATATGTTGACATGAAGATCCTTGCAAGGAAGAAAAGTTGCAAAATAAGAAGTTTTGTGAGTTAAAAAACACCTTTGCTCAGTGCCTAACAGTGTATTATGTGTCCCTGGACACTTTCAACCAGGGGCACTGTATTAATTTCCTATTGCTTCTGTAACAAATTACCACAAACTTAGTGACTTAAAACAACATATATTCATTGTCTTATATTTCTGAGGTCAGAAGTACAAAGTGGGTCTTACTGAACTAAAATAAAGGGCTCTGTTCCTTCTGGAGTCTCTAGGGGAGAATCCATTTCCTTGCCTGTTCCAGCTTCATGGGACCACCCACACTCCTTGGCTCATGGCCCCTTTCTCCATCTTCAAAGGCAGCAACAGTGGGCCAAGTCATTCTCATACTGTGAGATCTCTTGTTCTCTGCAACTGGAAAAGACTCTATGCTTTTAAGGACTCATGTGATTTAGATTAGGCCTACCTGGATAATCTCAAGATCTTTAATCAAATCTGTAAATCATTTTTGCCATGTAAAGTAACATATTCACAGGTCCCAGAACTTAGGATGTGACTGTCTTTGGGAGAGGGAGGGCAATTATTCTGCCTACTGCAGGTACTAACTAGAAAAAACTCTTTATGACCTAATGTGTCCTGTAGTGTTGGTCACATTTTATTACACTGCCTCAGTTTACAACACTGTTGGGCCTGGTCAGATATTTCTACCAACACTGAGTGCCATTTCTCTGCTCTGATCAGTTAGAATCAGTTGCCTTGTTAGGTTCCACTTACGAACTCTGGCTGAGCTAGCCACAAGAGAAATCTGAATTAAATCTTTGATTCCTTCTTGATGCTTATACAATCTTGTATCCTACCCTTCCACCCACCACAGGACCCTCAGATTTTGGCAGCCATAATCAAGGCTTGCCTTCCAAGGGGCAGTAGCATGTTAGAGTCCCAAGACCTTCAGCAGCATATCATCCATTCCTTTTCCTTTCATAGAGGAGCAAACTAGCATGCAGTGAAGGAAAATAAGTTAGCAAATATCATGCAAACCTAGCTCTACAGACACCCCGGCCCATGCCTGGGACCATGTGGTGTAGTTCTGCAACACAATACCAAACTGGAGATGACTGGACATGGGCGTCAACCATTACAAAAAGCTCCACTCATGGGTAAATTTTCTGGATAGAAGTGTAATGTCAAATAGTTAGGGGCATTTGTACTAACAAGTACTACATCAGAAGTTTTTTTTTTCTTGTTTTAATTAATCTTTAATTAATCAGAAGATTTTGTAATGGGAACACAGCTTCATGAAAAGCATAAACTTAGCCAAGACTTTGAAGTCAGAAGAATCATGAATGGCGAAATCCCTGGGGAAAATCGTACTACCAATGCTTTTAAGGTCTGGCCACAGAGATTCAATTTCCATGTGACTCCTTAATTTAATTGGTGAGGTCAGTGATGAAAGATACTATCCAGGCTACTACAGATTCTGGCCTAAAACAGTCTCATGAGAAGCACTGTATCTGAGTGTTTTGTGAAGTCTCTTCGTCTGGTGTCTCATATGGTCCCTTAATTTCTAAATTATAAGAATTCCTTTTGCATGGTGATGTGCATCTCTGAGAAATCTCGTTGTTCAATTGATGCCATTGGTCTTTCATATATGAACTGACCAGGGAGGAGACAGAGAGATGGCTGATTTCCATGACCTAAAATACAAGTTGTTCCAATCCATTAAATATAGGCTACAACTGTTTTGGTGTATTGACAGCTGGGCTTTTAAACTCACAGTGGCCTCAAAACTTCTTCTAGTGAAACATTCTTCTCCGTAATCATAATTTACACTATTCAAAATGTGAAATCAGAGTGTTTTCCTGTACTACTATTCCAGGAGATGAGCACTATTGTACTTTCATTGTCTGAGGAAATATGCAGATTGCCAATATTCCTAAAGGCTAGACCAAGCCATAAAAGTGAAAGGTAGGAGATATGCAACTAGTTTAGAAAAAAATAAAGCCTGATAAGATTTTACTGACATTTCATATCAATATTCCAACAAATCCTAGCACCAATTAGGTCCTCTCTGCCTTATTGGCTGAATTTCTGGATTTAGTAGCTCTCATTTCCCCTAAAAGCATTTTTCAGTACTTACTATGTGCCAGAAATGGTGCTAAGGACGGGTGAGATATGGTCCCTGCAAGTCCTATTAAGGGACTTAGTTCAATTTGGATGAGGAAGTGAGTCACACATCTTCCTATTCGATTGCCCTTCTTCAACCCTCCTTCACCTTTTCCTTCACTCCTCATTGGTTTCAAATAGGAAAACAAGTAATACTAGTATATTCTTGGCTTCAGACATGTTCTCTTGATTCATCTTAGAGTTGAGAATGGAACACCAAGAACTATTTGAAGAAACTTGGAAATATGAAAAGAAACAAAAATATTTTTTTAGAACTAGAAATGCCTTGTTAATGCATCTCTCTGGGGGAGGAAGAGTAACTACCTGTATATTTCGCCATTCAGATGTACAATATGGTGACTAGATGACACTCTGATTACGGTATTTCAACCACAAATAATAACTAGTTTTGTTTGTTTTTTTTATTTTGGAGAACAACTCAGAGTTTAGAGTGTGATTAAATATAGCCAAACATGGACATCTTTTACTTCTCCAGAGCTAAGCATAACGTCGAGGCAAAAGGAAAACATGATTAATTGGCCAGTCAAGACCCCTTCTAGAAAGTAGAACTATTCAGAGGACTCATTGGAAGGCTCTAACATAATTCAACCTGGTTAGTGAATCGTCTCTAAATTTATACATCAAAAACACAGGATTTCTCATCTTCAGAAGGAATTTATCTCTGTTGCCTGCAATTGTAAATATTCATGGAATCATGGAGTTTTAAAAGGAACTTTGAAGGTAATCTGATCTATCTCATTTTCACATGGATGAGGAAATTTCCTTATTTTATAGATAAGTGTGAGAAATTTTAAATATCTACCAAAAGTCATACAACTAAATACTGGTAAGACTGAAGTTAGGAACTATGACTCCTTCCTTCTAATTCACGGTGGTTTCCACTCTAGCACAAGTTTTGTGTTAATCAAGCCCACCTTATTTTCATCTGTAAAGGGGACCCTATTGCTGAATGATCATCATGGCTTAACTCCATCCTGGTTTTCTCCCTTTGTGTTTTTCTGTCTGCCCTTTGTTATTTCTCTTCTGTTTCATTAATGATGAGTAGAAAAAAATTTTTAAATTGGCTTATGTATAGAACTTTTCTAAGAGTCCACTTCTTATTTGTTATGCTCAGAAATGTAAGTTTCAAGTACCCTTGGGAGTTCAGCCGTGCATCTCCTCAGTCCCACATGGTGAGAAGGATTAAACTACTGTGGATGTGTGTACAGGAGGGAGTATGATGCAGTACCGTGTGTGTGAGTGTTGTAAGTGTGTAAAGTGTATATAGGAGTATAAGTCATTGATGAGGAAGAACTTCTTCTTGAAGTTACTGTCTGTTCCTCAGTTCTCAGTGATCAGTCTTGAGCTTTTTTTTTATTTGTGGCTGCTTTAGTACTCATAAAACAAACAGATAAATCCCTTTGACCTTTATCTTATAAGTCCTGGTATTTTAAGTGCTAATAGTGCATTGGTAATTATCAAATAGAGTTTTGATTCTTATCAACCAATAAGAAATATTAATTCATAAGTATTTCTTATTTGTTGACTTCCTTCCACTCATAATACACCAAGTATCTGATGTGATTTATGAAAGTGTGGTTATAATCTCAGGGTTGGTGAAAGGGAAAGTAGTGTAATAGAAGCAAACTTTGCTTGGGAATCTGGGCATTTGGGTTCTGGTCTTGGGAAGTCCCTGACAAAAAAACTCATCTTTTATTGAGCACGTGTATAGATCAGGCATGTATGTATTTTCACTGACCTATGAGGTCGGAATTCGTTCCATCTGCGTTTTACAAATGCAAAAATTGAGCCTCAAAGATGATAAATGGCCTGTCACGGTACTGGTAAATAAAAGAGGATTCAAACAGATTTTCTCATTCCAAATTCCAGGCCAACATCTTCCCCATTAGATATTGCTGCCTTCTTGCTCTGTGTTCTTGGAAAAATCACTTGGCTTTTCTAGGCCTTGGGCTTCCTCATTAATCAGATGGTGGAGTGAGTTCTTATCATTTGTAAAGTTCCTTATAGCTCCAGGAATTGGAAAAGGTCATTTTCCCTTTCCTCCTCCACCCCCCTCTCCTGTTTGGCATTTTCTTGTCCCATAGCCAGCTCTTAATCATTAAAAATGAAGATGGTACTCAAAGTAATGTCTGGCCATGAGGACACGATCTGAATGTTTTCGTTCTGACCTCTAAATCAGTTTGCACATCTTGCCTGTAGAACACAATCAAAGAGAGGGGCAGAGGGAGGGGCCAGGGACTTTAATTATATTTTTAAACAATGGATTTCCATTAAAATTGTATTTTTCTACACCTCTGGAAAATTACATTGTAGATGAGATAAATGCAGACTCACATTTAAATTAAGGTTATCTTTAGGCTGGTAATCTCATTTGCTGTTTAGCAATTTTAATTCAAGTCAAGGCAGTGTAATTAGTGCCCTCAGCCAATTGCCATTCCTTACTGCTTTGTAGCTGTATTTACTGCTGTTAAGACAAGACTACTCGTGTGGAAAGTATAAGTCAACATACTAAATTATTAAAGGTGGCACACATCAACAGATACTCCCCACACATGCCGATGCTTCAGGTTACAAGGCCTTACATCATCGTGCCCAGGGAGTACTGGTACCATGGATGGTCAATGTGGAATATCACTATTTTTGTATAGCGAGAAATTAACTTCTGATTTTGTTTTTATAGCAAATATGCTAAGTTTAGCAATGCTTTAAAGTATTTCTAAGTGGAGACAAGTTTAGCATAACTTGATTTAAAAATCCTATTTTATATGACAGGTTTCTTTTTCACATTAATGTATGCAGATTGTGCTGTTGGGGGAGGTGATGGTGGGTGGGCGTGCGCCGGCGTGACTGTATATGTTTATGTTATAGCTTGAAACCAGAGCCAGGCAAATATCTGCAGGTGGTCAAAAAAAAAGATTAGGAAACTCATGAGTTGAGGCTTTATTTATATTTTTGAGATGACAGGTAACTTTTTGTTTATTTGAGAAAAAACCCATGCATTAATATATATTTGCACACTTTTTATTAATATTAGTTATGTAGATTAATAATAATATATACTTGTAACTGACGCATCAGTTTTCATATATATAGATGTGCTTGGGGCATGTGTGTGTGTGTATACATGTTATTTAACTTCAGATTCATGCTTTGAAGAGTGAGCTATATTGCTAATCAAATATAGATTCAAACCTATTTCTCTTTTCTGGTACCTACTAATGTCTTTAATGAAGAAAACCTATGCTTTATCTTGCTTTTTATATTTTATTTATTTACTTATTTATTTTGCTTTGTATGTTTTAAGTTCCTTGAGAACAGGGCCTTTATCAGTTTGTTTTCCTTGTGATAACTAGAGACTTACTTGCAGACTCTTAGTAAATGTTTGTTGAATTTAATTATGTAAAGGAACAGTTCACTGTTCTTGACAATAGCTTTCTAATGTGTGAATGTTCTCCCAGTTTTAGAGTCATATATTGAATTCAGTATGTCTGCTTCTTTTCTTCCTTCCAATAGGACTATAAGTATATTTGCAGAAACACAAATCCTCTGCCTATTTGAAGAAAAGTGTACCACTTAGAACTTTCTTAGAGAAATGTTAGCATTGTAAATTTGACTTTCATGCCTTAGGAAAAAAACATCTAACACCACAAAATATATTCATGTGAGATTTTGGTTTGTGGATCTTGATCTAACAAATTTGAAAGGTAAAATTGAAGATTCTATTTATTTATTCTAATAACTCAAGTCAAATTTACAGGGTTAGTCCTTCTGATTGGCCATCAGGGACTTCTAGAGATAATCAAGTGTAATAACCCATCTAAACCAATAGTGGAAAACGAAAACATCTCATCTTACAATCATAATATGATGTAGAAAATAAAAAATGCAAACACACAAGAAGTTCTTTGCTTTTGACAACAAACAAAGAAAGAAATGTAAGTGTTTTTCTTTTCCCTCGATATCAGTGGAACGACATGAAAGATATTTCTCATTATTTTGCTTGCTTCTTAGAAGGAGCATTGTGTTAGAAATAAGCCACCTTGAAACTGTGTAGAAGACAAGATCCAGATATTTTAATACCCAGAGCTCTCTACAGTCCTGAGAAATTGTATTGACATCATTATAAAACAATGAATTAAAAAATACCATTATATTGAATATTAATAAGTTATTTTTGTGTGTGGCGGGGTGCTGATATTACATCTTTTGTGAGTGTCTTTCTTTATATTTTACCTGGTTCTTCATTCTTTTTAGAAAATGCGTGTAGTTATAAATTTTCCTAACTGGGGGAGTGTTAAAAATGTACACCCAGATTAAATTAATAAAGAATAATTATGTGCCTTTGTGTCTGCCTTGGGTTAGCTGGGTCCTCCGTTTTCCTGAAGTTGGGTCTCAGAGCTTTCACCAGCTCATTCAGCTCTTCCTAGTGTCTGAGACTAATCCTATTCCTAGTTAGAGGATATGAAATGAATTCTAAGCCACTGTTTCAAACAGTTCAGCATAGGATAAGCCATACTATTTCCTCTGAACTTGTGCCCTACTCTAGTACCTTCCAAAGTCTATGCCCTACCTTATATCCAATCACAGGAACTTGCACTTCCCAATTAAGTCCCTATTTTGATCTCTTCATACTACCATGGATACGGAAATTAGTAGAAAATGGAACCCCACTTTGCTCTTATCCACCCTAACTCAGCTGTGGCACTACTGCCAATTTTCCAACAACCTCAATGCCCACTGTCCCTCACTTTGATTTCCTTTTCTATTCCCTGACTTTCAGTTTCCTATTGAAAAGTTTCACCCAGCTGATGATCACTCCTTCCTGAATTTCTCAGAAGCCACCTGCCACCACTTCAGGCAGAGTCACCATTATTTCTCCCTGAACTACTGCAATAATCTCTCCCTGTTTTCTTTTTTGCCATCTGCACCAATACATTCTCCATCTTCTGGAAAGATCATTTAAACCAGTAAATTGGATCAGATGGCTTCTCTGCTCAAAACCACTCCAGTAGCTTCCCAATGTATTTAACAGTTCTTTAATAGGATCTTGAAGGCTGTACACATTCTTGCTTGTGACTAATTCTCCCAGGTCATTCTCACTCTTACTCCCTAACTGTTTTCAATTCTTGCACCCATTGACACCTTTCTTGCTGTATATCCTTTGCACACACTATTTCCCATTTCTGAAGACCTCTTCCTTCTAAGCTCTTAGAATTAATGCCTACTCATCTTTCAGGTCTCTGTGAATGTATTAATTCCAGGGTACACATTGTTATTTTTTCTCTGAAGTTTTGATTGTGCCCTTAGCACAACCTGTAATTAATTATTTTCTTGTGTGTCTCTTGCTCAATGACTACTCAGATTATAGAATGCATGAAGGCAGGGCTCAAGCCGACGTGTTCACTACTGGATACCCAAATCCTAGCAAATTGCCCCACCTCTAGAGTATCTTAGTTTGTAGACTTCACGTTTAAATGATTAAATGAACAGATTATCTGCTTGGATCATAATGTATTGCTTCTTTCTCTCCTCTCTTAATAATTTGTTGCAGTCATTACTTATGTACCAAGAAATTAGCGTGCATTACCTAGAATGCTCACAGTCTCAGTGTAAGGTAGATATTATGATTCTCATCCTAGAAAACAAGAACTGATGATGGGAACATATAGTAATTTCTTCCAAGTTACAATACTAGTGGTGATGTAGCCAGAATTCTACTGAGTCTGCTTGTCTCCAAAGCCTCTGCTCTCCCCACCACAACTGGCTACCCCTCAGAAAATCCATCATTTACTGCCCAAACTTTGTCCTCTCAGTAGATGTATGCTATTGAGCCATCACTAAGTACCTGCCTGACCCTTGATGTGTCCATCAGCCCTTCTGGATTCAGTCTATCCCACCTCTAGTCTCTCACTCTGACATGCAATTATCTTATCATAGAGAGTCTCAGTAATTGAATCAGAAGGTAGCTTTTTGTAGACTAGGGATGTGCCAGCATTTTGGTTAGTTAGGCAGAGCCAATGCCTCTCTTATTCTGGTGGCTACTAACTAAATTATTTGATGTAAGATCTGACAGAAAATAAATTCCTGACCTGAAATGTGAATGGGCTCATGGCCATCTCACCCCTATATGCATCCCATCTGGTGAACAATTATGACTGTGGCAATAGTCACTCTGAAATACTAGCAGCTTTTACCTTACGACAAAACGTTTAGAGAAGGGTGATGTTTTATTCTACACAGTTTGGGATTTTGAATAATAATTGTTCTGTTCTCTTATCACCCCTCATGTACATCGATAAAGCTATGTAAAAACAACAAGCTAATGAAAGTGTTGCTAGTGGTAAGCCCATGATAGAATCACCGTTGTTAAAATTCAAGCATGATACCAGAGCATTTACGACACCTCAGGAAGTGAGCTCGCCAGTTACATCATGGCCGTGTTCTGCTCATACCCTTGCTTGAGGATTTATAGGAACATGGGAAATTCAGAAAAGGATTGCTTTCAAATTGATTAAATTCTGGACAATAACATCCATGAGGAGGTGAAAGAAATTAGTATTAATGTGGCTAAATTAGTTAAATAAGTGAAAGCTGAGATCTGATAAAATATAACACATTATTATCTAAAGAATATGTCTTTGTTGGGTAGATCTAACCTATTCTTAACAAGCTATAGTGCTCATCTGTCTTCACTTTGTGAGATTACCACTTAATCTAATTTTTTAATATTGCATTTTTCAATTTTCAATGTGTAAGACTTTGTAACCAATCAAATTAGAAACAAATTTGCAAGTGAAATACCACAAGACTGAACAGTATATTCTCTCCTGAAGTTGAAATATGAAACATCTTTTGTTGCTGAATTCACTAATTTTATGATCCTATCGCAAAGTGCTTGGGAGAGGATTTATGTTGACTATATCCATGAGGCTTATTGCCCATGATGTCATTGTCATTATTATGTTTACTGATTTATTTCTCATATGCCCAACATCAGTTATTTTTTTTCCCTTCACTGAGTGAATCTGTCCTTTAGAACTACGTAGTTCACAAGAACAGTGCTAAACTCTTTAATGTGGAGAAATCAAGGCATCACTGCTCTGTTTTTTCAACTGTCTAATCTGGCCATGTGGCTAGCAACTTGGAGAGATGATCCTTGACTTCAATGAGTTAGGACTAAGAGAATTTAAGGAGCTTCGTGATTGTCTGCACCATGAAACATCCTTGTTAATAAGACAATTTAACTGTCATTTCTAAGGTCATCTTTATTGCAGACATTTCAAGTAATGCAAATATTCCTGGGTGCAGTAACCTGTTAATAGACCTGTGGTCATAAACAGTTTCCCAGATTGCTATATCAGCAGTAGCTGTACCTGGGAAGTGAGAGTGGAGTGAGGGAATGGGCAGGTCATTTCCAAGGAGAAAAGCAAAGGAAAACAGCTGAAGAATGGGATACAGCATGGACCACCCCACTGGCCAATCTTAGGTGTCATGGTTGGTCTCTGGAATCTCAGGTTTGAAATTTGTTTCTCATTGGCCCTTCCTGGGACAATATGCTAGTCAGGATAATAAATGGAGGTTGAATATAGTTAGATATGGTTCCACCAGACAGATGCATCAAAAGAAGGAGACAGGGCTGTTGACTCTTGACCACCTTAGAAGCATAACCAAAGTGGGACCAGGGAATAGGTGAGATCTGAACAGGTCCTCTTCCCTCTTACTGTGAGCACATGGTAAGAGGTTCCACCAGCAGCTCACCAGACCTCTCTCCCAGGCACTAATTCAACTCAGCCTTAGCATTTCTGACTTCCCTTAGATATATCCAGAAAACTAAGCTCCTGCCCTGAAGACAGTTTGAATGTTTTAAGCAATGTGACAGTCAATTTGCTATCCCTGGCTACCCCTGTTTTGGGGGGTAAAAATGCTCCAGAATAAAATTTAATCAGAACCACTTTCTCATTTTGACCTTTGAGAAAGAAAAAGAAGCTACATTTCTTTAGTCATCTGCCAGACCATGTACCAGGTATTTTATTTACAATATCTCACAACACTCTTACAACTGGCTCTGTTATTCTCTTTCTACTCATGAGAAACAGAGACTCCAAACTGGTATATAACGACTAACTCAAGTTTATGAGGCTCAGAGGAGAGAAGCTAGAATGTGAATGCAAGCTATTTAATCCCTAAATCTGTGTCCCTCCCCATTATCATTATACCTTGCTGCATTGATATCTACATTTCTTGAAAAATCATCATATCTAATTCAACTTTATATGAGAATGGTGTTCATGTGTATGCACATGTTGTGTGTATACCCATGCATGGACATATTGGAGTGAGTGTCTTCCCAATCTTGGCTTTTCTCTGTGTACCTTTCCCAGTGTCCTCTTGGAGGACAGCCATGATACCTGAGAAAATAACAAAGATTATAGTCTCAGAGAAAAAAAAAAGGAAGTATTTCTGTCCCAAACATGGGTGTATTCAGCCTTTTCATTTAAGAATATTTGGGCATGTTTTACCAGATCCACAAGATTTTTTTTTTAAATCCTAGAAAAGTGTTCAGCAAACATGCCAAGTTCCCTAATATCCCAACCTGCAGGACTAATCTTGTGGTTAATGTATATTCATTCTCTTCTGGAGCTTTTTTTCAGGAGATGTTTTTGCCAAGTTGTCGTTATTTTTCTAATTGCCCAATTTTCTTTTCTCTGTTAAACACTAATTAAAGAATGAGCCCCGGACTGCCACCTTTTTGAAAAGAGCATTAATCTCCTGTCCTCTCTACATTTTAATGGGCCTAATTTATCCCCATTACCTACTCCCTTCACCACCTCAACTAAGCAAAGAAAATGTTCTTATCCCTTTACTGCTTTTTTGCACTTTATTTTTCCTACTAACTTCAACTGATTCTGCATAACATTGTTTATGTTTACTCTTCATTATCAGCAAGCTATGCATATTACTATAATAGCCTTCTTTCCTTCCTCTTTTTCTACTTGATCTGCTCTCTGTTGCTGCCTTCTCCCTATCTTTAGTCCTCTACATGCCTTTGATCAATTGATGGATTAATTAATCAACTAGACGTAACTCAGCACCTACCCTGAGATAGAATCCAAGACATTGAACCATCAATCCTGGTCTCTAGGAACTCACAGTCTGAAAAGGGAGACACACAGAAAAACAAACAATTATAGTAAAATGCAGTACTGGCAACAATACAGAATAGAAGAAGGTGTTGTGGGAAGACACAGGAGGGGCTCCCACTCCAGCCTCGGGGACACAGAAGGCTTTCTGGAGTGGCTGACATTTGGAATGATTGGTCATCTGATAGGTAGACAAATGAGTTGAATCCCATAGTTCATTTGCATTCATGGCAAACTTGATAGTCAGTAATATTGACTTCCCTTCATCTCCTTCCTACAAATCAGTAATATTTCCATTAAGAAAATGTTATAAGGCACTTTGAAATGCCCATATGAAAAATAGTGTGTTAATTAAAATAGAGCAAAGCCCAACTAATTAACCCAGCCATAAACTCTGGAGCAAAGAACTTGGCTTCCAAGTGACCATATAAAAAAGCTGCCTACAGGGGCTGGCCCCGTGGCCGAGTGGCTAAGTTCGCGCGCTCCGCTGCAGGCGGCCCAGTGTTTCGTCAGTTCGAATCCTGGGCGCAGACATGGCACTGCTCATCAGACCACGCTGAGGCAGCGTCCCACATGCCACAACTAGAAGAACCCACAACGAAGAATACACAACTATGTACCGGGGGGCTTTGGGGAGAAAAAGGAAAAAATAAAATCTTAAAAAAAATCTTTAAAAAAAAAAAAAAAGCTGCCTACAAGCCCTAAGCTGATTATACTGGTCTTTAAAGAGTTTTTAAAACCTCTCTCCTTAGACCTTCTCACACCCAATTCTGATACTCTTGTCTTTCTGACATCTTGGACAACTATCGGATTAGAAATAACCCAATGTAACGCGTTGAGATTTCTTTGAAGGAACGTGTCCTCACCAAAGGGAAAAGTGATTCCGAATACCTGAATAATGAAAAAGAAAACAAACAAACCAAAACTGTAAAGCAAATTAACAAACTCTGAAAACCAGCAGACCCGGGGAATAAAAATAGCAGTAGATATTTAGCTATCTCAGTACCTCCGACTATCGCCCCTGCACGCTAAAGAGCACAGTAGTTGGTGCCAAGCAGATGAAGGTTTGTTTAGATTCAATGAGCTTTATTCCAGAAGGTGAAGAAGTTGGATAATTCATGGTAGAAAAATTTCCACAAAAACTGGAACATAATTCTCTACTTGACAGAAATACATTTTAATCAGCAGATGACCACACATGTTTAACACTATATATCCCTCTGGTCGATGCTGGATGCTCATGATTTTCTTTGTTTTTTTGTGGTAATTTATTGTCACTCTTGCAGTTTCCCAGAAAGATAAACCTTCACTATTGAGATCCTTCTGGATTTCTTAAGGCACTCCTCAAACAGAAGGTGGCCCTGATTGTTTCAAAAGGGAAAATAATTTCTTGTGTCAGCAGTATTTCCTTACCACTAAAGCTTTTTCCTTTGTAACCTTCTAAGAAAGGAGAAATGCTTGCTTAAAAATCCAGTGTTCCGACATCTTGAATATGAATAATAGCAGGCACTAGGAGTTTTCATAATTGATTCAAGACAATGCATTTAAAACACATATTTATAAAGTACTTTATGTAGATCATCAAGTGACTTTAGATATAGCCTTTCACATTACAATGAAGTATATTTTGTTCACCTTTCTTGTCATAGTAATCCATTTTGTGTTTCCTTTTCACCATTACCATAATAATGTGACTCACATTGCCTTTTCCCATAATTAACAGCATACTCTTCTTAATAATACTGAAATCTGTTATATTTGTGCTCACAGCATTACAGAATAGAGAGAGTAAGGATCTGAAGATCTCCAACCATGTCATTACGGATGAAAACATGGATTCCTCATAATAGAATGTATATTCTTAGAAATGTATTGTGTTCTCAACCCTGATCTAAACTCATTATTGTATGGACTCCAAGGAAGCTTTGATTTCCTGCATAGCCTTATTGGAGAGAGAACCACAAACTGGGATTTAGAACAGTTTCAAGCCTGTGCATTAGTATGGGGTAAATAAAATATGTTACTATTGAACATATAGGGAGGATCCTTGTGTTTGTAAAATACTATCATATCACATTCAATATTTTTTAATAAAACATGATCAGTTTTGAAATTCAAGTATTTGATAAGCTTCCTTGCAGAGGCAACAAAAACCTGCAGTTTTGCATCGTGAAGAGAAAGAAGAGGAATCTATATATGTGAGGGGCAGGGAGAAGCAAGCACCTTTTAAGTCCATGTTTTATCCTCTGTATGACCTGTATCTTGTACTCATTCTGGTTTTGGTCGTCCCTCCCTCCTCTATGTCTCCCATACTGAGATCGTGATTTAAATGCTCTCAAAAGTCTATCACATTTACTTGATAGGATTTTCCTCTGAAGACATTAGAATTGATGGGTCAAATTGTTTTTTATTGATCAATAAAGGCTTTACTTGGTCATGATAGATTATTTATTTATTTGCTTTTCTTTTTTTTGAGGAAGATTAGTCCTGAGCTAACATCTGTCAATCCTCCTCTTTTTGCTGAGGAAGACTGGCCCTGAGCTAACATCTATGCCCATCTTCCTCTACTTTATATGTGGGACACCTACCACAGCATGGCTTGCCAAGTGCTTGCCATGTCCGCACCCAGCATCCGAACTGGTGGACCCCGGGCTGCCAAAGTGGAACATGCACGCTTAACTGCTGCACCACCAGGCCTGCCCCCTGATAGATTATTTCTAAACTCAGAGTTTATTCTTTCTTTGCCATCTGATACAGAAGCTAACCTGAGCAAAGCTTGGGTCTTCCTCCATGTTTTCCTAGTAACAATTGATAAACAATCAGAAGAGGCACTGTCAGCATCTGAAGGCTCCTGTGTCCTAGACTGGGAATTTGAAGATCTGATTCTTGCTCCATCGTGTCCATATCTACTAGGAGACTTTGCTAAGGTACTTAATGTTTCTGAGGCTCAGTTTCATCACTTATTAAGTGAAGGATTTTTTTCCTTTTTTTTCTTTTACACAGGACTGTTTCTAAAATAGTTATGGAAAATCAATGGGGAATATTTTTGTATATATATGTATTCTTAATTTACTGAAATAGGTCTACATCATTCATTCTTTTATTGAGCAAAGATTTATTAGAGATTTTTTTTACACTATGTCTGTAGGAAGGGAAGGAGGTGGAATGGGGGAGGGATTCCAGATGGAGGGAAATGCAAATAAGGATAGCTATTTCCAGACAAGCAGGGCCCTTGGCCTCCTTGCTAAGAAGTTTGGAATTTATGCTGAAGGCAATAGGGAGACCGGATTTCATATGCTTTAAGGATCCAACTGAGACCACTTGGAGAATGGAGTAGACAAAGGTTAAATGGAGGCAGAGTAGGGTGGGGTAGGGTACTTTGTAATAATCCAGTGAAGAGATGGTGAGTCTCTGAACTGGGGCTTTGGCATTAGGGATGAGGAGGCTAGGAGGTGTATGAGGAATAATTAAGGTATACAATCGACATGCCTTGCCACTTGATGTGGGAGGTGAAGAAGCTAGGAAGAGATGCTAATTGCAGTCTAGAACAAGTTGAGTTTGAGTGTGCACTGGCAGAATGAATAGTTTTATGTAGGTGTTTGGAACATAGGAGAGGGTTTAGGGATGTAGTTATAGATCTGGGACTCAATAACACACCATATATAAATAAGGTTCTTTGGGCCACTGGATTGATGAGACTCCCCAACGAAAGAAAGGAAAAGAGCGGAGAATAGAACTCTGTGAAGCAGCAGAATTTAGGGGCCAAATAAGAAAGGAGCCCAAGAAGGAAACTGAGAAAGAATAGTCAGCAGCTGAGAGGAGAACAAGAAAGGTGGAGTCATAGGAAAAAAGAAATTGTGTGCAATAGCACATAGAGAGAGATCAAATAAAATAGAACTGAAATCATCCAGTGATTTGTGAATCTGGAGTAGCTGTAGCTGAGAAAGAAGTCAGATGTGTTTCCCGAAAATGTCTATTTCTTAAAGCAAGGTCCATGCATGTGCAGGGGTAATCTGCCACAGCTTCTGAATTAGCTTTAGTTGAAGAAGCATTACACCTCTACAAACACACACAGCCAATCCATTCTTTTCTCTGCCAAATCATTATTACCTTTATTCTAATCTGCTTTATTTTTTTTTTTTTTTTTTGGAAATGGGAGTATTGAAAATTAACCTAGTAAGTCCCATTTGGTCATGCACAACTGTTAAGTTTCATAGATTGATGGATGGGTGGATGGATGGATGGATGGATGGAGGATGGATGGATAGTTGGATAGATAGATAGACAGGCAGATAGATAGATGGACAGTTGCTACAAAAATGTTTGAGGGGGAGAGCTTCAGCTACTCTCCGCAATACTGCTAAACTCATAATGAAAGCTATTCTCAGAACAAATATATTGACGAGTTCCATTTCCTAGTGGGTGCTCTAAACAATACTGTGCGGGAAAGGTTCACTTGAGGTAAGCATGACAATCTTCAAGAGGCAGGGTTATTAACTTATAGAAGTCATCAGACAAGCAGAAATTCTACATCTCAACCTCTGGTCACAGAAGCATTTAAGATTCAAACCTCAGGTGCCATTCCTAAGAATCCAGGCCTCAGGCCTAGCTGTATGCTCCGTTGCTCCTGTAATGGTTCGCAGCATCAGTAAAACATATTAGCCAATTCACCATGTTGAACACCAACATTTTCACCAATGAATCATCCGTTTCGTTAATTAACAGACCAGCAATTTCCCCAGTGAAAATTCATTTCTAATATTTATTATGTAAAGGCCTGATGTTGGCTAAATGTGGCCAGAAGAAGCACCTACAATGGCCACCTCTGGTGTGTGACTTTCTGTTGGGAGTGTGTGTGACCAACCCTGGGTAGTTGGATTCCTGATTAAGGCAACAGACTCCTTGAATCGCGCTTAAAATCTCACTATCTTTGCTAAAAGGAATTTTAAAGTAAATGACAAACATCATGAGATATCATCATGAAACACCAACAACATCTTTATGATGAATGAAAATATCATTCAGAAACAGTATCTCTTTAGTGAAAACTAGCTTTTTGGGGTAGTTTTATTCTGCCCACAATTTTTTGGAATCCTCTGTAGAGGCAATGTTCAGATCTCATTTTCATATGAACTTTTTTCTTAGAGCCTACCCAACAATAAAAATGCAATGTGATTGTCAAATTCCCTGTAGTATGCCATCAAAATAGTTCACATCCATTTTTGCACAAAGAGAAATGTTCTAATGTTCTGGTATACCTTAAAATTATATTAATCAATTAGTTTCCAAAACTAACAGTCTGGGTAAAGCTGTACATTATAAAGAAAAACACTGAAAATGAGAATGTTGGCATAGACATTTAATATTTATGACTTTATTCTTTTTCTGATTATAAGAAATATTAATATACATACTATAAATGCAATCCATAAAATGAATATCCCCAGTAATCTTATCTTCAGAGATAACTGCTGTTAACTACTTGGTGTGGTTTTTGGCAGAATTTTTCTTATGTAAAAATAAACAGATATAAATAATTTTTTTAATAAGATCCTAACCACATATTTTGTTGTAGAATTTTTTAAACAGTATATTCTGGACATATCTCCTCATTAGTATGTAGAGATCATTTTTTAAATAACTGTGGAGTTTTCCCTTTCCAAAGTCAAATTAAAGCTGTCCTCTTCATTGCTATTCTGAACACACTTTTTGTGGCAGGCAAAGCAGCTTAAATAATAAGGAAGATAATAATGACAAGAAGAAGAAGAAGAATGAAAACCTTCACAGACATCATAGAAGAAACGTTTCTTCTCAGGGCTTAGCTTGGGTTGTTCACATTCCTTAGTCACTCTACATGATGATAATGACCCAGATAAATAATTTCTACGTGATTTGTCAAGTAAACACAACAGGGCTGGTTTGTTCACATTGCCAAGAAAGGAAAGCTTAGATTATTGCCCTCAGGTGTCCACTTTTATGTTGGCCTCCAAACCTGTAACTTGTTTCTTATCTTCAAGACACCAATGTCTTAGGGACCAGGGATGGCTTAGGTTGACTGCCAGCATTGCCACTCATTAGCTTTGTAACTCGATGCAAATTATTTAACCTCCCTGAGCTTCAGTTTTGTTATCTGTAATATGGGGCAAATGCCTGCCTCACAGAGGATTAAATGAAGTACTAAAAATAGAAGACCTTGCTCAGTGCCTGACCCCTAGTAGGTTTTAAGAAATGTTACTTCCTTACTCCCCAAATCCACACCTGCTCTAGGGGGCTCCTAATGACTTTTATTATTTTAGGCACTATACTAGACCTTGCTGAATACAAATTTCACACTCTTCCCACTAAAGTTGTGATTCCCATTTTTTTTTAACGATGAAATACTTTTTCTTGATTTTTATTTGTTTTCTCCCAAGATGAAATACAGAGCCTAAGCTATCAGCAGATAAAAGCAGAGCTGCTATGGTTGAAAGGGGAAAAATGGTGAGAGCTAGCTCACTTGACTTCCTACATACCTGAGGCGCCTTGCAGAGCACAGCACTCCTCAGAACACAGTTTTAAAACTTCTGCACAGCCATCATGCTTCTCATAGAACTATTGCAAAAGGACCTCATTTATTAATGAGGCCATATAAGGGGTTAACAACCCATTATAATGTATCTTCTCAAAGTGTTTGTATTTGCCCTGTAATGACTGAATTCAGCAGAAAATGTTTTAACTACAGATATTCACAAATAACACCAATTTGCTAGTGGTTATTTCCTTTTTCTGCTTTTGGGATGGAGTTGAAAGGGTGACGGGGTTGAGGCATTGACTACTTCGCAATAGCCCTCTTTTCACCAACTGTGGAAAACCCTCTCTGCTGCCTACCCATCAGTCTGGCTTTACCCATAGAAAGGTGAACTGCTTTGAGCTTCAAAAGGAAAGAAGAAAAGAAAAAGGCTGCAGATCTCTCCCTGTGCCCCATCTTGTGGGAAGAGGCTAAGGGGGCTCAATCAACAAGGTGAGACAGCTCTCGCAGTACCTGGAGGTGGGCGGGCCTTCAGGAAGTCCTGTATTAATTGACAGCAGTTTGGGGATTAACACAAAGACCAGACCACCTTTTTTTAAAGGGGTTGCCTAGAAGCCCACATCCTTTATGAACCATGGTGTGAAAAGGTGAGTAGAAGGGCAGTACAAGAAAGTAGTTGAGGGCAAGAACTCCGGAATCAGAAGAGCTTGGAACTGAACTCTGATATGATTAGCTCTGTGACTTTGAGCGTATTCCTTACCCTCTATTAGGCTCAGTTCCCTGGACTGTAAAATGAAACTAGTAATACTGTTTACTTACAAAGTTGTGAGATTTAAAAGCCATAATGTACGCAAAGCCCTTACCTAGAGCCTGACGCATAATAAGGACTCACAATTGAGGGATTAGTATTCACTTTGGCTTCCTTATGCATTCAACTTTCTCTCCATTTGACAAGGTGAAAATATATTTAAGAGTACTTAGTGTCATTGAATTAGTACTACAATTTATCTAATGCTTGGAATCATCTGAGGTATAGGATAATAGTAGGAGAACTATTTAATTGTATCATTTAGTAATGCTTGATTACACACATTAAAACCTCAATTTAATATTATGTAGGATCATATGCTAAGGACCCACAACCAGGAATGTAATCACCTAGTGTACTGCACATAGGTTACTTGGCTATGGTGGTAAATTAATAGTAGAGATGGTGAAATCCTTTTTCAGGAGCTAATAAAAACACAGCCAGATTGAACCTTGACTGACTTACAAAGCAACCTGAGACAGTGTCTTCTGCTACAATATAATTTTGAGCATCCATTGTCTGCAATGCCATCTTTGCAATAATTCTGTGTGATGAGCTTTGTCCAATATCCCACTATATCCCCAGGATTCTGCAAAGTGAGAAAGGATTTAGGTATATCTATTCAATGCAACCAAATTATTGAGACACTATTGTGTTTGAACCATTGTTAGATATTATTAATATCTTAATATGAAATATTCCTATGGCATTTAGTAATTTTTAAGGAATTTTTATTTACATTTTATCATTTGATTCAACCTCACTGAATCCCTATGACTTAGGTAGGCAAGGATCAAAATTTCTATTTTATGTTACTTTTGTTTTGAGTATGTACCACCTAATGTGAGGTCCAAGATGCCAGTCTGAGTCAAACTATTCACCAACCTACCCAACCATGTTCTTGGTAATATCTATGACACTGAAGAGTCAATATCTGTACTTTCTTCACCTTCACTCATTCTGTATTTGTAATGCCTGGATTTAGAAAAAGGTTTTATTAACAGAAAATATCTACACATAATAGCAAACATTGTTTATGACAAAACATCATCCTAATTCTGATTTCTAGTCCTCTAGTTTCTTAATCAGCACTGTTTTCATTAAACCCCTCCATTTTCTCTCCATTTAATTTAACCACATCAAGATAGGTTTCTCTATGCAATTTTATTTTTAATTACTTTGCATTTTATATCATCTGTTTACATTTTTATGATATAACAGATGTATGTTTATTCCTTACCTCACAGTACATTAAGTTGAAACCAAAAGAAAAAAAGAAAAAAAAAAACGACCAACAAAGAAAAAAAGGCAGCCTCCAAAATTGCATCTATTTAATGTCTTGCCTTTGTTTCGACTGCAGTAATGCTGAGGGTATACGCTGCAGCCCTTCTTGTAAAAATATTTGTGAAGGTTGGCTATTTAAATAAATTCTTTGCCCTCTTGTTTTAGCTCAAGATACTAAGACATCAGTCAATGCCTGACACCTGGAAAAATAATTTGCCGTGTTCCTGCCTCCCCAACCTCCTGGAATCATATTAAATATTTTTGACACTTTCAAGAAGTCTACCACAGAGACTCACAAATAATAGAAGATTCTTCAGCTTTCACATGGCACCCATCATTTATTTCTGCCCTGGGATGTCACCCAGGGTTCTGGGCACTGCTGTCACACCTTCTCCTGGTTTCTACCATGTTTGCTTCATCTCTTGGGCCTCTTGCCACTAATTGTTGGAGCCCACCGTGTGTGTACTAAAGCCCAGCTCTACATTTTCTCGTCAGAGGTTGGAAGAATGGAGAATGCTTCTCCAGTCTTTTAGAGTTACACTTTTTCCATAAGGGTATCTAAATAGTGGGACTTTAAGGGTTTTGTTAGCAACAACATCTTTCTGTTTTTATAAAAGCCCCCCAAGTCCATACAACTGTGAATCAAGTTCACGGGATCTGAAAGCTCACCAAGTGTAGAATTGCTGTTTTTTTCCAAAGACTAGGCTTTCTTACTGGAACAAGGTGGTCTGCCTGAAGTTCTTCCCTCAGAAGGAGGTCCCCTCTGAGGAATCTCTCTTCACGTCCCTTTTCAAGAAGACTACTGTAGGACCCTCCTCCATCATTCCATCAGAAATGCTCAGGTGTGACTGACTTCCACCAACTTTGACCTAAATTGAGATGTCTTCCCTGCAAGAAGTCAGAAAAATATCCTTTGTTTCAGGTTATTACAGCTTAGTAGGGGAAATAACAGGTACATAAGTGATTGCCACACAAGGTAGATAACAAATACTACAGGAGAATTGGAGAGGTGTGTCATTTCTCTGTTGATTTTCAAAGGTGGCAAAGATTATGGCCATCTTGGAGGATCAAAGGGATTATCACTGAGAAGGTGACAGGCAAAATGGACTTTTAAAGTTTCATAAGATTTGGATACATGTAAATATGAAGACATTAACATCTTTGTTAAAGAGAATAGCATTAGCAAAAAGTTATGTTTGAATGTTGTTCTGGGTCCTGAAAGGAGAGAGAGCAAAGAAAGGTTGATTATTTGGGTAGGAGGTACATCTTAGAATGCCCTCAATGTCTGCCTAGGAAGTTTGAACTGTATTCTATAGGCCTGTGTTTTTTTAAAGCAGTTTTAAAACCTCTGCCCCTTTTATTAAAAGTAACATAAATAAATGCATCCTTCATTTTTAGTACAATTTAATATCATGACCATCTTAATTGTAAGGTTGAGCCTTGTCATGGGAGGTTTTTCAGACCAGCATGACAGCATTTCTAGATCCAAGCCTTCCTCTCTTACCTCTCCTCCCAGCCCCTTCACAGAAGGTGTGCTTAAAGATACAAAGGCCCCTTGATGCCTCAGCTCCCCTCAAAAAGCATAACCTGAGTAACATTAGTGGCTCTGCTATGCCAATCTGTACCAGTCTTCCCACAAAGATCTGCAAATAAAAAAGCTATGTTAAAACTATCAGGTTGCTATGCAAGTATTGTTTCAGGACAAATTACTTGGAACTTCCGTCCCTCCAACTCAAGTGGTACCTATAACTCCTGATAGGGAAAAATCTGGAGCTTCCTCAGGCTTAAAAAAAAAAAAAAACCCTTGATGGCTTCAAAAATAGAATTATACTGTATTTCATCAAATCTTAAGGGATCATCAATTGTAAGATGCTCTCTTTTTATGCTTATGAAGGAAGACTAAAATATTGCCTATTATTATTGTAAAACACAAATGATTATAGAGTAGTTTCTCCTCTTCACTCTCCCCCTCCATTGAGTCTTCTTCCTTACTGACTGTTCGTTGTTTAGGGCTTCATTACCTTTAGAGATGGCTTAGTCTTAGATGGCTCATCAGAGCATTTGGTTTACCATGCACACTTCCCTATCACTGTAAGAGGAGCTGACAGACTTTCAGCTATTTGCCCCAGGGCTCCAATCTGTTTTCTTCTGCCATTGAGGGTTGTATAGTGGAGCTGTTATGGTGTGTTCAGGCCAGCCCGCAAGTTGGAAAGGAATTTCTTACAATTCTCTCCGCAACATGGAGACTTACAATTCTACTCAGCCTTGTGGGGTCACTGTTTCCCAGGACTGGCTGAATGAAGAATGACTATCAATTCAGTGACTGCATTAGAAAAATACAGGCTGAGCGTAAATCACTTCTTTCATAAGCCTCTCATTCCTGCTAGGCTAGAATCCTGGCATTCAGCTTCTTTTCTTCCATCTGCATCTCTTCCCCTGAATCATTAAAAATTTTATGAAAGAACAGGAGAAATGGATCAGACATTACGCTACTCTGGTTTGATTCTTTGTCCTAGATATCTTATAAACCTCCTGAGCAATCAAGGAAAGCAGTAAAGAGTGAAGTGGTATTGAACAGCTAAAGAGCATTCAGATTAATGGTCAAAATATGTGCAAGACAGATCCTTTTGCTAGACTGCTTTTTATAAGTTTTTAATTTCTGGGATTTAATCGTGCAGATTTAATAACCTCCAGTTGTATCTTTAAATTGAAGGAGGTTTGCTTTCTATCCAAATTGCCATATAATAAAACCAGTACTTCTGAGAAGACTTGCTTCTGCAGTGTTCAGTTCCTGGAAGGCTTTGTCATTACTGCCCAGCCTATCTGTGACACTTCATGATCATGGAGAGCAAAGCAGTGGCAATCCCCTTTGCCTAAATGCAAACACTAGAGCCATTTGCCATTTGGATGATGTATGGTGGGATAGGGGGCAGGAAAAAAGCTTTGATGACAAAAGCCAGGGTAGAAAATCAACCACAGGTATCCCCCCATCATCTTATTATCTTGACCTGGGTTTTTTTCCTTTCTTTTTAATGAATTTCACCTCTCCCTTGCAGTGTCCCAAATTCTATTCATATGCAAAGCAAATCTTACCTTGACAATAAACTCAAATCTTAGTTTAGTCTATCTGATTTCATAGTATATCTTTATCATTCATTAGTCTCTTGTATTGCCTTATATCAAAGATAGTTTCCTTTTTTATTATTGTTTAAATATTAAATTTGTTGTTTATCTTACTATATTTGCAAATCTTATCTCTAAATTCCAAGACAAAGTCATGACTTGGATCTTACTTCTAGAGACTCAGACCCTAAAGATTAAGATGGAGCCTAAATCTTGAGGGAATGCAGTAAGTGACTCCTGTGAAATGGTGTAGCTAGTCAGTGGCAGAGATAGAACTAGAACTCAGGTTTTCCAAAACCCAGGCCTAAGCTCTTTCTACTGCTTCACTCTGCTGTCACACTGAGTAAATTATTTAGCTGCAGGGTAAATCCTAGAAAGCTAACTAGATTAAGGGTATGCAAGAAAAGCTCAAGAGATAGTGTATGCCATCTCTTACCATCTATGCCACATCCTCTATCAGGCAGTGATGACTTTATGCCTAGATCTCTATGGCCATAATCTCAAATCTCATCAAACGACTTTCTCTGAATATGCAAATATATATAAAATATCTCTCAGTGGGTTTTTTGTTGTTGTTGTCCTTATTTTTGTTTGGTAAGTCAAAAGGTGTTGAAACTTGAAAAAAAGAGAATGAGATTATGTTTCTTTGTTGATTCCATGTAGACAGACTCCTCTCAATACTTTGGGGACTATTTAGGCTGACTTGGATTGTGACTGTATTCAGGAACACCCTAATGGTTTATCATACTCATGTGGCTATTCCTAATCTCTGTTTTTCCAAATTGCAGGTTTCAGATGCCCACCCTGGCCATCTTACTATCTGTCCATTGAGTTTGTAAATTCTATTGTCTGTCCAATGCACTGGAAAGATCAGGCAGGTTCATTTAAAGTTGGTGCTTCTTGAGAGGTAATTGAGGATTTCTTTGGTCTATTTTTTTTTTTTTTTCCTTTTCCGGAGGAAGATTCACCCTGAGCTAACATCCCTGCCAATCTTCCTCTATTTTCCAGTATGTGGGCTGCCAGCATAGGATGACTGCTAAACGAGTGGTGTAGGTCGATGCCTGGGAACTGAACTCAGTCTCCTGGAGCAGAGCACGCTGAACTTAACTACCAGGCCGCTGGGGCTGACCCTTGAGTGTGGTCTTTATTGCTGGATTTTTGTTTGTTTGTTTGTCTGGGAGGAAGGGCACTTGGTCAAGTCACAGGTTGGAGGAAAACATCAGAAAGTCAAGAGGAAAGAAGGGGAGAGAACTGTTGGCAAGATGGCTTGCCACCTGTTTTTTTACATCCATTCTTGTCTCAGGGACAGTCTCCTTGAACAGCTGTGTTACAGAATACTCGGAGTAAACCAATAACGATTCAAACTGTCTGTTGGAAGGAAAAAGTATCCACTACTCAGGATATCTCCTGGTACCAACTCTGCTTTCCACAAAATGGACTGGACTCACATCTGGTTTGGAAAATTTGATCCCATTGTAAACATTTAGAGCTTTGAATTAATGTCCATCACTGTAAATTCAGATGTGACTGATAATCTTAGAAAGAGACATTATCCCAGCTTCCCTAATGTTATAGTTTTACAGACGCAGGGTAATCATAGATGTTTCATCTGGTCATTGGCATTACTGGATAAGAAAGTTGACACAAAGGAACTAAGCAAAATGAAATCCACTGGTGCCAGCTCCGAGTCTACTGTATGCATCCAGTGCTCTAAGACAGCCTTGCGGTTGCCTCAGCCCTCAAGCTAGCGTACCAGCATTACCTTCTCGCATCTTTTGACTTACGTAACCTTCTTGCTGTAAAACTTTTCTTGTCTTGTGTTCTGGCGTTCCTAATGCTCAGGGCCCACAACATAAAGAATACAAATGACAGGACAATCTCAGCTCCCTGCAGCCACAGAGACTCCACCCACCTCATCACCCCTCAATTTATACCAATCACATTGTCTGCATTTGCACCCACCCTTGTTCTCCTCCCTTCTGTGATTCATGGAGTGTATGGCCTCTGGCCTGGGACAAGACTCTCTCCACTTCAGTCTGAGAGTCTAGAATGATATTTGTATACTTATAGTTTCTTTCTCCTCACCTTGTACTCACATCTGGCCTTGCCCAATTCAGTCCACCACATTGATTTTACTAATGCTACCAGTGACCTACCTCTGAGTTGCTTAACTATTCGACCCTCTTCAGTCAATTGATCACATCCTTAACCGTAAAGCTCTTTTCTCTTCTCCACACCTTTCTGACTACCACAAATGAAATCTAATCCTCCTTTTTAAGTGAGAGCTGTTAAAATAGAAGGATCATTCTTACCTTCTAACCCTGCACTCTATTGCCTGGTGCATAGCCTAGGTTAACTCAACCATCCCCTTGCATCAGAATCCCCACACTCTTTACCGGCCTGTTCACTATCATGTGGACCATATTCTAGAGTATCAGTATCTTTTTAAAGGGAGCCACACAATGAAGTAAATGTTGGCTCCCACAAATGGCCTGATAGATGCCACAGAGGGCAGGGCTCCCTTCTGTCTTGGAATATATGTCACTGTCCCCAGATGACAGCCTTTAAGCAGGTCCACTCCCAGAGCTCCACCCTGGTCATGTCTTAGATTTGGAAAAAAATTTAAAATGTTTTCCTAAATATTGGAAAAGGAGGACACGCTTGCCATTTTCTCAACTTTGTTCCTTTTAATCAAAGCTGCAAACACAAGTCACACCTTGGTGGAGAGAAATCTCATTTGTGTCTCTGGGCACTGCTTTGGGATTCTGAACTTAGGTTCTTAAGATTTATAACTGACTGATGCTGTGAAATCAGTTGTTTCTGGCTGCAAATCATGAAATCAGCACCGAGTTGGCCATAAAAAATGAACGTTTTATGGTAAGTGGTTTAAGAAAAATGCAGAATATGAGTCCTTTGCGATGTATATGTTTTATAGCAGCAATTCCCTATTTTTAATTTTTTTTGAAAAAAAATTCTCCATTGCTTTGATAGGAAAACATCTTGAAGTAACTTCAGTGAAAACAACTATGTATATAGAATAACATATAATGGCTCTGTCAGACTTATTCTCCCACTAACTGAGGCATAAATCTAAGATGATGATGTTTTTTTCCCTGCAGAATTAGATTTTATTAAAATAGTTACTTTGTATCCCATCCAGCCATGAGTGAAAGCAATGGGATCCTACACAAAGGAAATTTGTTGATCCTAGCGCAAGCTAGAACAGAATCAATTTCAATTTCTTTTGGATGTACTATTAGTGTTTATCTGATGGTGGATTCCTGTTGTTTTTAAGTGATAGCTATAACAACAACGACAAAATACTGATTAGATTCGAAGAATCATTCTTGATCTCAATTCAGAAAGAGTAGACTATTATCCCTTTCCTGTATAATGATATTTTTCTGTATCACAGTTTTTAACTTTTGATCATTCCCAATGTTAAGTCCCTCAAAAAGTTAAATATTTTTTTTTTATGTGGCATCCGTTATCAGATGAGGATCTAGATAGTCCGTCCTTATGATGGTCTTCAGTGGCTTCAGCTAATGGGACTATGTGTTTCATGACCATTCCTAGATTGCTGGGGTTAAAGGCAAACAGCTTCTTTGGATAATTACAGTTGGTCTCTCTTGATGAGTCTGTGATTTCATTCTATGTCCCATTAGGCAAATACATAGCTATGACTTCATGACATGGGGATAAGGGCATGGTTAGAGCAGAACTCCCTTGAAGGGCTAGAGGCTGTCCACTATGATGGCTGTATCTTGAGAATATTTGCTGGAGGTCCAAAGTCAGACAGCAGCCCTGAAACTTGGGGTGCTGGCTGTGCAGATGTGTTTGAGCAGGCACCATGTTAGCACAGTAAATTGTAGTGTCACTGACAGTTTACAAATTATAGAACCTCTGCCTGTGGTTTTGTACATCCTGCCAGATCCAACTCAGTGAGGTACTGTTAACATATGCTTTGATCAGAATGGTCCTCCTAGAACGATGCAGTGCACAGCCTGCACACCTGTAGACAGCATGCATGCTTTCCCCTGTCTTATTTTTCCTTATGTCTCTACCCTGATTTCTCCCCTGGGCTTGAATTTGAGGGCTGTGTGGATAGGAAGGTTTGATGGCTGGTCCTGGGTGACAAATTCCCTAAAGATACTTCATGTCACTGGTGACCAAAGTGACCCAAAATTCAGATAAGTGACTAAAGTATTTGATATATAAAAATGTCTACTTCTCTCACATCCCACCTCACACTTCTACTCTGGATGCCTCATTTCTCAACTCATCTCCAGGAGGAAGTACCTTTGTTGTCCTGCTCTATCCTAAACACCACCCACTTCACCTTTGTTCCATTTCTGTAAAGTCAACCCTGGAGCCTTCTTCCTTATAGAAGCGTGTGTATATTATCGTGGATGGCAAACTTGGGTAAAGAACAGCTTTAGGAGCTACCATAACATTCATTCACAGGGTTACATGGGCATAGCCATTGTCAGATGTCACCCCCTTTTTCAAATGACATGGAGTATTTGAAGACAAGGATCATCCACCCCAACCTCCTCTTAAGGTTCCCTTTATTATTTCTTCTTGCTTATTGCTTAGTGAATAAAAATTAGTTTAATTTCATAACTATGGATGAATTGTCATGGGCCAGGGTTTTTAGGGAGGGATGCTTTAGGCATTATTTATCAAAATAAGAAGTACTCTTTTTGTGAATGCTTACTGAGTGTCAGATGCTAAATGATGAATTTCCAATATATTTTCTGACATTTTTTTTCCTCGCATAGTACTATCAGGGGGATAATATTATCTTCATTATATAAATGAAACACTAGAAGCTTGTCCAAGTTTAGTCTGACTCCTAAGTTTATGAGCTTTCATCTCACGTTGCGATGCCCCCCATGACACTCCCAGGCATGGACTCATGCTCTCAGATAGTTATCCTTTGCAATAGAAGCACAGACAGGAGCTGAATCTTGACCTTGCTGATGGCTCTTTCTGCCCATGGATGTGAGCCCAAGTTGTGCCTTTGGTGCTGATTACCCATGAACGTTGCCTGAGCACTCATCACATGCACAGAGCAGCCTCTCCTCCTTTCAGATCTCCCACAGTGGTTCCGCTTCATTGGACTACAGATGTGGACAGGATTGATTGATGAAGAAACATAGTGAAGATGACATTTATGACTTGTCTGAAAGACCCAGGAAAAAGTTGGGTGTTTGGCAGTTTACTGATGTATAAAGACACAATCTCAAAGATATAACATCTATTATAGGACCCCAAGGGAGAATAACTACATGCTTTATTAAGTTATTATGTGTGGACTCTGGTAATTTTGAAAAACTTTCAGAAAAAGAAGTTTCCCAGGAAGCTCTTTTCTCAAAATTTACCCTTTGATATGTAGCTGGTGATTCAGTGGTTAGTTCACAGAACATCATGCATTTAGGTCCAGAGTAGGCCAAGCTACTTTTCTACCTGTCAAGACTAAATTTAGCCAATCTTTCCATGAATGCACATAGTCAGGAGCAGTCTTCAGGAAGATTGTGTCATTAGTAAGGTTGGCCATCATATCTGTTAGGTCTTGGTCCAGTGGACCTGATCTCTCCCATGTCACCCCTTTAACTTGTCATTGAGGTGTTGCCTCATTTTGATGTCACAGGAAACAGATTCCCAGGCCTATTGGGGAGGACTCATTTCAATGGATTCCAAAGTAAGTGTCAGAATCATTGTTCACTGCACATCAATGACTATTAGGAGAAAGGGACACATGAGCCAAAATACAAGGGTAAAGCTGGTCACAGCCAGAGCAGTATTGAAGACAAGAGCTAGATTGCTTAAGTAATTTCACTATTTAAGGTTGGTGTACTGCTTAGTCACTTGTGATTGGACTCTTCCTGAATATAGAATTTTATTCTTTTTCCATGTTCTTTCTCATTATGTAACAGCAAATCTAAACTCTTGCATTTTATGTTAGTCATTCATACCTTGTGTACACATATTTTAAATGCAAATGGCCAGCCTTGTATTTTAACAGTAGAAGGACATTATTCTATGCTGAAGAAATTCCAGCCATGTAATTGATGGGACAGAATTAGTTTTATAAGATAGCTCCCTTCTTTCCTAAACAAATGGATTTTGCAAAAAATAATGTTGTGTGTGTATGTGTTTTTGCAAGAAAAGATTCTCCCTGAGCTAACATCTGTTGCCAATCTTCCTCTCTTTTTTTTCCTCTCCCCAAGACCCCGTTACATGGTTGTGTATGCTCATTGTAAGTCATTCTAGTTCTTCAATGTGAGCCATCACCACAGCATGTCTACTGATAGACAGGTAGTGTGGTTCTGTGACCAGGAATTGAACCTGGGCTGTAAAAGTGGTGAGCATCAAACTTTAACCACAGGGCTGGCTCCCTAAACAGATGGATTTTTCTGTATCATAATTGCAAGAGGAATCAGATGGATGAGGATTGTGGATGTTTTCTCATCATCCACTCTTATGCCCTCATGCCCCTGGAGTGGTCTAGAAATACAGGTATAAGTCAATCAATTTCTGGCATCTATGAGTTTCTGATCACAAGCAATGATTCATGAATGAGCACCTGCTCTAATAAGGGAAATCACACAAAGAAGGGAAAGTTTTCTGGGGCTTTAGGTAAAAGTGTTCTCTCTCTCTCTGGAGAAAGCTAGAAGAAAAGAACTTTCTGTCTTTTTCTAGATATTGCCATATGTGGTTATAAGTCATTCTGTTATTAGCCTGAAGATGAAGCTCACACATGATGAGGGCAGAGAATTACAGGGATACAGAGCTGGTGCCACTAGATAGAGGCTGTTCCCAAAACCCACCTTACCTTCATACTTCCAATTCTGTGAGCCAGTAAAAATCCTTATTCTTCATGTGAGGTCGATTTGGACTTTTTCTTACCTTCAGCCAAAATTCTCTTGGCTAACACAATGTGGAAGTGAGTGTCTCCCTGGTGTTTGGATCTACTCTGAGCATCCAACTGATTCACAGGAGTCTGCCCTCTGGGACTGCCTGTGATGGTACAGCATATATACATATATGCCTCCTAACATCCTCTCACCAACCAGGCGAGGGCCCACTCCTCCTTAGGGAATCCATCTTGCCCAGTCTTGGCTGCTCTACCTACATAATGCGAAGTCCCTTCCCCAGCCTCTTCCTTCTACTCCATCTCCCACACCCAATCCTAACTGGGCCAGGAGTGAGCGGCTAATTTAAAAGTAAGCTGGATTGAGCCATCAGATTTTCTGTCTTGTGACCCTGATATAGAAATGACTTGCTATTATAGAGTACTTTAACTGAAAAGTTGGATGGATTGCAAATGCAGAGTGGCTATTTTTGTGCCACTTGCATACCCAAACAAAGAAAGCTGGTCAGCAGAAGCAAAGTGGGAAAGAGACACGGAGAGAAGCATCCTGGGAAGACAGGCCTTCTGCTACCTGGTTCAGGTCTCACAGAAGGCCCTAATTCCTGGCCTGGAGTTTAAATCTCCCTTCTTCTTTAGATAGCTCTGAAGGACTTCTCTTCCCTGTTAGCAGATAACCGTGGCTGAGGTAAGAATGGGTTGTTTTCACCTCAATTTATAGATAATGCTACCAAAGATGAGAATGGTTAACCAAAGCTGATGTGTAACAAGCTAGGAGTCAGCCTAGATTTCCTAACTTTATAAGCTTTGCTTTTTCCATTACATTTGCTGGCTAAGTGACCAAGAAAGACCAATTCATCTACTTTATTCCTAAAACATTTGTGACCATTGTCCTTCATATATCAGAGAAAAGAGAATTACTCTTCAGCTGCTTTGTAACATCCTTAACAAAAACTGAATGGATTACAAACTGCCAGACTGAAAACTCAGTGGTGAACTGGGAACCAATCACGATAGGATTGTTTACTTAAGTGTTGATATACAGAATATCTTCTTTAAATTACCGAGGACTCTCTGGCCTTGGTAGTGTTACTACAATATTGATTATCTTTAAATAAATATCTGCTGATCTGCACACCAGGGCACTCCTACAGAGGGTTGCCCATGTGAAAAGCAACCCCACTGAAAAGCAGCAGGTGCCCCTGGGAGGCTCTGCTGCTGGGAATTTCAATCTGAGACTCATTTGAAGCCACTGCTTGTTTTCTCTGCCATGGCATTTTAATACTTGTGTCCTGTCTCTTCCGACCAAGAAACATCTAGACCTCCCACCTTACCTCAGTGCAGCTGCTCTGGAGAATAACTGAATTTTGTTTTTGCAGTGACCCCCCTCCCAGCCCCCCAAATTAATTTTGGCATATGACACATAGCTTCCAAATTTAATGAAAATCCACTCAGCTATTATCTCTGATATGACAGACAGACTGAAACTTAATTATATTGACATGCATTTGAGCTAATGCTATCATATTTTCTTGAAAAGGCTTCTCTTTAGGAGCAATTACAATTAGCAGTCAGATTTGGGAAATGCAGCCATGGAGAAATATCTGTGCAGCCAGTGGCATCTGTACCTTTAGGACACCCAGCTGGTCGGGGACTGAGTGTTGTCCTCATTCTCCTCAGGTATTCATAACTAGACTTTGGGTTAATAGTCTTGAAGAAGTGTTTGACTGAATGTTAGAACAAGAAAGGACTTCTAATAATATTAAGTGTTTTCCTTGCAGGAGGCTGCATCTAGTCCTTTTGGTCTTTGAAGTTACTCTAGAAGTGATAAATAAAACATTTGTTGCATGGTACCACTACCTTGAAGAAGTGGCTTTTTACAATCTTCCTCCACCCCATGCCCAAATAAAGGATATGAAAAGTCTGACTATAGGGGCCCAGTCTGGTGGCGCAGCAGTCAAGTTCACACATTCCGCTTCGGCAGCCCAGGTTCATCGGTTCGGATCCCAGGTGCGGACATGGCACTGCCTGGCAAGGCATGCTGTGGTAGGTGTCCCACATATAAAGTAGAGGAAGATGGGCACAGATGTTAGCTCAGGGATAATCTCCCTCAAAAAAATAAATAGATAAATAAATAAAAGTCTGGCTAGGCTTTAAAGAACATTAGTTTTCTGCACCACATTCCTCACCTCCACCTCCATCCTTTCTCTTTGGGCTTCTGGGGAAAATTCTTTAGTCAATATGTCACTAACCTATCTTCCATTATACTTTTGTAATCTTCCTCTGGGAAGAATTCTTTCTTTTTCTTATGACTTGTCAAAGTTAAAAGCAGAGGTCATGTCATTTTGAGCTTGGATTGATGCTATTGAGAGTGGCTTAGCTGATTGGTAATATTGGTAATATTATTCTCCATATTACCACAGGCAAAGGCTCAGGCAGGAAGGTGAGGAATGGATGATAGGAGATGTATTGAGGGCTACTACCATAAGCTAGAGGAGCAGGACTGAGTATCTGGACCATAGTGGAAATAACAGGAATGAAAAAAGAGGACACAGTGATGGAGAATATTATGAAGATAGGGAAAATGGTTAATATGATATTTCTACTAATGCAGGAGTTGGCAGATGTTTTCAGTAAAGGACCAGAGAGTAAATAGTTTCAGCTTTGTGGGCCAGGCAGTTTCTGCCACAACTACTCAAGTCTTCCATAAAGCAGCCGTTGACAATAATACACAACTGAGTGTGGATGTGTTCCGATAAAGCTTTACTTACAAAAAAAAGATGGTAACTGATTTGGCCCTGATTAAGTCACTTGTTTATAAAATCTGTTGTTAAAAATAAATACTAGGTTTGTTGATACATGGTATGTCTGGTTCCAAGCCCAACTCTTAGATTTATTAAAATTCAGAATGTACTAGGATTCCAGAGATTATTAACTCCCTTTTATGTTTAGTGATATTTTTCAAAGCTAATTTGTGCCATTATTATTTTAATAACATTGTAAGTGTCCAAATCTGCACATATGAAAGCAAAGTTGTTTGGTACATAGAGTTCAGCTCCATGCACTTTTTCCTATAAAAGAGGGATTTCAATAATTAACCCTGGGAACCATAAATCCTGAAAACAACAATGATTCTGTGTAAGCAGAGAGCCCAACACTCTACTAACAACTCTAGGCAATTTTTCAAAGTATTGGGGCTGATATTTCTGCTCTTGAGGACCTGTCAATCACTGCAAACACTGGTAACACAGTGGAAGCCAGCCAGGGCCAGGTGTGCAGCCCCGTGGCCGAGCAGTGGAGCAGACACAGTAGCAGTTGGCTGCTGGCTTATTTGTAGTAATTGGAGGGTCCTTTGGTTGTAGGAAGCAGAGACTCACTCAGGTTAACTCAGGTTAATGGAGGTTTATTGTAAGAAAATTGGGATCACTGCCATTAGCCTGAACTTCAGGTGAATGAAGAAGGAGCCCTGACTACCTCAGGGGAGAATTAGAACCACAATCCCGTGAGGGATCTTGGTCACCCCATCTCACTTAGAGTTGCACCATTAATGCAAATCTGTGGCTTCCTGAGTCTCTGCTTCTACTCTCTTTGCTAATTAACAAACTATCTTTCTGTATCTTGCTTTTAAATTCTCCAGGAAATTAATATTAGGGGCTAAATCAGTGGTGGGTTGCAGTGCAGGAGGTGGGGGGGGGTCTCTTCCACACAGTCATATGCTAATCAACCTTTTCTTCCATTTTTGTCTTCTCACTCCTTAGTGCTTCGTAATCCTCTCTGTCCTACTTGCAAATGAGAACTTAGTCACTTGGCTAGGCTCAGTTGCAAGGGATCCTGGGAAATATAATCTGCATGTGTATGCAGAAGGAAAGGGAAATGGATTAGGTGAAGAACTAGGCAGTCTTTGAAAAACAGAAAGCAAGCCTAGAGATTATTGTCTCTATTTCCACAAGTGCTCCTGAATTTACTTGTATTTGTTTGTCAAAGAGCCTTAGGTCTGTAAAATCACCAGAAGAAATGAAATAGAGTTTTCCTGGGCTCATTCCTAAAAAAGAAAAATGTGTCACTAATTGGAGATAGAGAAACCAAAATGGTAGGATTCTCCTCTCTCTGAATGTGAGCCAGCGCCTATTTGTGTACTCTACAGAATGTATCACTACGCAGAGGGAAGGAACTGTTTCTGAACCTCTGTTTTAAGAGGGACAGGAGGAGTATATAGAAAAAAGCACATAGAAAGTTCGCCTTTGTGCCATCTCAACAGCTAATACTGCCCTGGACTTTTAAGGATCCCATCTCATTGTAAATCCATGTAACCTAATCCTTAGATCAGGAAACACAGCCACAAAGATGTGAGTTCTGAATAAATGTCTTGCAAATCATACAAGAGAATTAGCATCCAGTATGATTGAGTTGAGCTTGGAGACTGCAATCTCAGCCCTGCTTAGGGACTGTGGATATCTTACTTCATGTCTACATTTTGCTGAAAAGTTGAGTGTGACTGTTTAAAATATATAATTTTAGAGAAGCCCAAAGGTTTGTGGTTGTGTTTTCTCAGTCGTGGTGCTGGGTGATACTAGTGGGAGAGGTACCCTTGTTCCTTTTTGTTGTTATCAACTCCAAAATAAGCCTTCCATTCATGATGGAAGTTTCCTCAGGGGTAAAGTAAGACTAGGTGGACTTTGCCAGTGATGGCACCTATACAGCCCAGTCCTGGGCAAGAAGATTTTCAATAGCACCTCCAACTATGAGGTTCTGGGGTTCATCTGGATTTATCTTGGGATTGAGTTCTCAGAATGCTATCCTGCATGTAGAACTGGAGATAAGGAATGAAATAAGAAAAGGAAGGGATAGTCTTATAAAGATTCTATATTCTAGGCAAAATGGTGGTGGGTTCAGTTAGTCTTTGACGTGCCCTTCATTTAGGAATGCCTTGCCCTCCTCCGCAGGAGCCTGTTATGGGTATCCACTGCTGACAACTGTTCTGGGTTCAGTGCCATCCCTCTAATTTGACACTTTTTTTTTTTTTTTGCTTTCCTTTAGCCACTCTCCTGACCTGTCTCTTAAACCTACATCTAAGTGTCTGTGACTTTCAAGGATGTACTGCATCTAATGAGCATATCCTCATCCAGAGAAAGGAGCTAGGGCATTGCCTCCTTGGCTCCCAACTGTTCCTGGGGTATAATAGTGCATTCTCACAAGGAGCATCTGGAAACAAAATTCCATTCTTGACTGTGTGACCTCAGGGAATTGCTTTACTCAAGATCATTTGAGGCCCCAAAGCAAAGGATCGTGCCCACATGGCATGCAAGGAGAGGACAGACAGAGCTTTGAGCAGTCAAAGCCCTAAGACAGCTTCTTGCATGGAAGTCTCTCACTCTGCAGTTGCAAAGAGCTGGCCTTGACAGGGAGTTGCTGGTTCCCCAGGACTTAATTGATATAAGAAATAGCATTACAAGGAATTAATTAGAAGCCCTTGAGTCTTGATAAGCATTTGTTACAGGCTGCTGTGCCTTTTTATTGTGAAGCAGGAGAAGGGACTGAGGAGAGAAAGCATGGAGGATGTTTTACAGGCAGATGCGGAAGAGACTTTCTAGACAGTGTGAGGAGAGAGGCTCCTGCATATTGATAGCTCACTCAGAGAAAATTCAGACTCCCATGAGTCCCAAGCTCTTGAGAACTAAGAACATGAGACAGTTCCTGACGGGTCATTTTGCTTAGCTTTAAGAAAATGAGCCACTAGATTTATGAAACACATCCAGGGACTGGCATATGGGTTAAGAAGCACTTCGTTCTGGAAGAGAAATAGAGAGATGGAACACAGTCATCAGTGTTAGTAAAACTAGCCTCTGAGGCCACAAGACATCAAATGAGTAGACACATCCAGAATCATCTCCAAGACTCACTCTATGGAATTCATCCCTCAGTGATGTGCCACAGCTATTAGTACTGGACACCTACTGGCAGAAAGGGGAACAGCAGGCTAATCTGTGGGTCCTGTGTTCCCCTGAGGCTCATTAAAGTCCTTATTCACAATAGAAGTTAATTGTTATAAAAGTGTGTAAGTAATAGGGGGCTTAAGATATTTCAAACAAGGGGAAGATTTTTGGCATGATAACAATATGATTTTGCACTTAAAAATTCAACCATCTCGGGATTAGATGATCCTTACTATGAGCATAATCGAATGCAGTAACTTTGCATCTTCATCCATGTATGTATTTGGAGATTACAGTAAAGCTATCTTTCAAATTCCTGCTCTGGATACAGTTCTTCCATAAGATCTTATTTTTAATGTAATCTGAAAGGAGTGTTCTCATACTGGGAAAATTATCAGTGTGTTTAGAAAATAACTTTCAGCTGGGAGTTGAGACTTGGGTGACCATCCGGCTTGGTTATGCAAAAGCTGGGTGATTGTCAGAAAGTCATTTATTTATTGTGTGGGGATGTCTGTGTGTGTGTCTAGTATGTGGGCATATGTATAAATATATTTCTGAAATTAAAGCAATTATGAGCATTCCTACAGACCTCTCAGGAAGTATTGAGGGAACCTAACAATATGTATTTGTTGAACACACAATGAGGGATGTTAGAGAAGGATGAACAAAGCCCCCATCAATATAAATGGGGAATATAAGACACACCTGAGATAATGATCAATAGACTAAATCATCAAATCTCCTTGGCTTTAGGATATCTTAGAAAATATATAAAATGACTTGAACCCAAACCAGATCTGAGAACTTGTATGCTGTCGATACTGATGCTTTGCATTTCCTCAGCGGCACTAATTTTGATGTTTTCCAGTCACGTAGCTTACCATCCTGCCTCCAGCCATCCCCACAGATGTGTGTACACTAATCCAATTCCTTACCACATTACTTTCTCAGCTTATCGCTGGAATGTGGTCCTGTACAAGCTACCCAATCTTTCTGGCTCACACAGCCCATTAACATATATTCTTACTCATTCCATGTTCAGATCCGTGTTCCTCTTTCCTCCTCACAGAGCACTAATATGCCATGAAAAAAATTCCTTCTGCATATTACACCCACGATTTTATTTTCTCCTGCTCTCTCATCATTAATACTAATATTCTTAGCACCATAGTGTAATTTATAGTTATAGATGCCAGATGAACTCATCTATAGAAGCCTATAATGCTGCATTAGTGATGTTCTAAATTTACTTGATCATCTGGCAGTTGGAACTAGAAGTCAGTCCAAGCATGGAGCCTAAAGATAAGGTTAACTTTGCTGTAGATTCATGCCAGCTGTTCTTCAAGAGTCAAAACTACTGTAGCACGATCTGTTGATGATAGTTAAATGCTTTGCTAATTAAGTCATATTAGTTACAGATTTCAGATTCCTTTGTTCCAAGAGAGGTCAATGATCTGGGAACCACCAGCCAAAGAAGTTAATCAGCAGCTGAAATCCACCACAAGTGAAATTATCATGCGTCTTAAATTTCAGAAAGAGTAAGAATGTTTTAGCAGTATTGAGTCACAAAAAAAAGGGTTGAAAGCAAAATCGCCTTGAAACCTCAGCCAGCTTATTAGATTCTATGAATTCCATGTAAGAGGGAAAAGATATCAAGTACAGTTGAGACAGGAAAGGATTTTATGGTAGAAATCTATCAGGCTTCTTTATTCTGGGACATAATTCTGAACTTGAGAACTCAGTATTTTCTCTCATAGACACTGGATTTAAAGGCTATTGTATCCAAGGATGTTCTCGATGGCATAACTCTTACTGTTTGTACAACCTGCAAATGATCCAAAACCTAGAGTTATAATTAAGGACCTTGTTACACCATAAAAGATTTTCAAATTTTAATCTATGACAACCCACACAGCACTCAGAGCTTAAATACTTTATTGACCAGGCTGGCAGGCTGACTCCTCTGTTGGAGCTGGAAGGGCCCTGCTCCAATTTATCTCTCCCACACTACATATTTGTAGTCATAAATCTTTTGCTAGGCTCTTTGAACATTAAAAATAGCACAGCATTCCGGCTTTTCTTCTGGTGCTATGAGAGCCAAATCAAAGGTGCCAGCCTCCCGTGGCCTTTCCCCATAGTGCTGCGGCAGGGAGCGTTTACATCTGTCCTGGACCTCCCTGTCTAAGTGTCAAGTCAAACGACAGTGTTTCCCATTCAGAGTTCGGCTCCCTCTCCCCAGATGCCTCCATTATCTGGATATCAAAGCTGAGCAGCAGGCTGGGCTCAGCTGGTGCTTTGCCAGGCTGCATCTGTCCCTTTTCTCAATGATGACTTTGGGTGGGTATGTCTTCTTCCTTCTGCAAGGAAATGGAGCAGAATAGCTGTGCTACCACCATAGCCAGGCCACTGCCCTTTGGTTCGGACCTCAGGAGGAGTGAGGCAGGGAGCAGGGAGCAGTTTCTAAAGGAGCAAAAGAGTAGTTCCAGGGTAGGCCCCAAAGCAGAGCAGAGCTAGGCTCTAACCTAGAGAATAACCGCGCAAGTATTAGCCCAGATGTTTAGAGAAAAGAGCAATGTACTCCAGTGGAATGTTATTTTATGAATGTCCTTCTTCTAACGTGAGAATGTTTGGTTTGGATTGTTATTTCAGTGGTAATTAGTAAAAAGCTTTATGGGGCCCATCCTATAGACACAATGCAGAGATTTCTGTGTCTCTTCCCTTTTTCTTCTAAGCTCTTTTCCTGATCTTTTATAAAACCCAGCTTTATTGAGGTATAATTGACATCCACTAAACTGTGCATATATATATTTTGGTAAGTTTTTTATAGGCATTCACCCACAAAAACCATCCCCACAATCAAGAGGATGAACATCTCTATTACCCCTTACAGTTTCATCATGCCCTTTGTAATCTGTCCTGCCTACTCTTCCCCACGCTACTCCCATCTCTAGGCAACCACTGATCTGTTTTCTGTCACTATAAATTAGTCTGTATTTTCCAGACTTTTATATAAATGGCATCAAACAATATGTGCTCTTTTTGTTTAGCTTCTCTAATTATTTTGAGATTCATCCATATTGCATCATGTATCAACAGTTCATTCTGTTTTGTTGCTGAGTAGCTTTCCATTGTAAGGATATACTTCAGTCCGTTTCTCTATTCACCTGGACATTTGAGTTGTTTCTGGTTTGGGGCTATTACTAATAAATCTGCAATGAATATTTGTATATAAGTTTTTCTATGTTTTCATTTCTCTTGGGAAAATACCTGGGAATAGAATAACTGGGTCATATGAAAGGTATGTGTTTCACTTTTTAAGAAACCACCAGTCTCTTTTCCAGAGAGGCTATACCATTTATATTCCCACCAGCTGAGAGTCCCAGTTCTTCCACATCCTGGCTGACTTACTGTTTAATCCCTATTGTGAGATGTCTGTCTAGCCCGCTTGCCCATCTGTATCAAACGTGGCCTCTTGTCTCTGGCCAGACATCAAAGAGTCAAGGTCTGGGCTGGACAAAGAAGGAAGACACTAGACTGAAGAATGTTCATGACCTAACATCAACAGGAAATATCGATTTTGTGAGATTCCAGAGAACGAAAGAACTTGTGCACTATGGTATTAGTCAGAATCATAGGGTAAAAAATTAATATGGATTAAAATTCCTGACCATTATTCTGTAAGAAGAAAGTAAATATATTTTGTCTTTCATTTTATGGAATCCAGTAAATGTTGCTCACATATTGACTAGAACATAATACTCGGAGATAGAAAAATGTACTTGAGACTATTCTTCACTATGAGAAATGTGTTTTCAGTGTGAGCATTTAGCCAAATTCCCAGAGCAGAAATCTCTTCTACATCCCCTCTAAACGCAATTGACCACAAGCTTGATACCTCCCAGGAAGGCCTGTCTCTGCAGTCAACAGTTTTATTCATGGAGCGGATTTTTTGTCTAAGGAATTAGTAACTGCCTGCCTGACATGGGAAGTGATTCAGAATTAGAGCAGGTAGACTGTATAGTATGAGGAAGCCAAGTTAGGCTTCAGAAAATAACATCCCTTCTCCTTCTTTTATCTTATACATCCGAGACTCATATAGCCAGGTAACATCTTAGAGATCATACTGTCCAGTAACTCTCAAATTATGTTCCTGGCAGCCAGGTTTGGAATTGGAAGGAGAGAAAACAAGTGAGAAAACTAGAGTTGTTCTTTGCCCATACGCTTTACAAGTAGAACTTCTGCATTAGAGTTCCTTAAAAACAAGAGTCCTATCACCTCAAAAAAAAAAACAAAAAAAGAGAAAACAACTGATTGTGTCAACTCTCATAAATCGGATAGGGAACCTGAGACCTCAAGAGATGTGATTTGCTCTTGCTTGAGCTCGTATTGTGAGTAGCAGAGCTGGGGCTGGAACACAGGGCTCCTAGAACTTCAGTTAGCACTCCTTTCTTATGACCACATCTTGCCTTTAATTTCAATGCAAGCAAAATAAATAGAGAAGACCATGCATGGTTAAATCTAAAGCATGTGCTGTTCTGTCACTTGTATGATGTAAGCCAGTCCCTCTCCAGACCATCAAAGGCACCACAACAGAATAGTATCTATATTTTAAAAAATGTAACAACAAAGCACTAACCCAAACCATTTGCTCTGAGATATTTGTGTCATTTTTGTCTGTCTATCTGTGCTTTCTTGTGTTGCCTCCTGCTGAGTAAAGAAACCCAAATCAGAACAAATAATGAGAGTTACCACCAGGTCCCCTATGGTGATTAGAGCAGTTCAGGGGTGTACGTGTGTGTGTGATTTTAGGGTGCTGTGGAGGTCTCCTGTATGTACCCTACAGGGAGCGTGGAAAATAAATCTTTGAAAGATTAGAATGATTGTGTTGGCAAATTCATTATCCGCGCTTAGGTAGAAGCATCATGGTGCAGAGGCAGGACAGGACATAGCCTTTAAAAGGCAGAACAGTTAAGTTGGCTGAGCTGGTGAGACATCTGGTCCCTTCTGTTGTCTCTACAGCACCATGGCCAAGGTGGAGGGCCAAAGCATTTGCCAGTGACCAGAGAATAGAAATATGCTGCAAATATCCTATGGGAGCCTCCTCATTTATTCCCCAATCATTCATCTACTATCACTCATGCATTCATTTAAACAAGGTTTGGCCAAGATATGAGCAAAATACTGGGCATAACTTTTTGCAGAATTTCATATGCAACTCTAGCCAACTGTTAAGATATTTATATATTATTTCATATGCATATCATACTATTAAGTGATGTCATCGTTAAAATTACATGTCTTCTTAAAGTTCTAAGATGAAGTTCAGAGCACAGGCACACAAAGTCATTTTAAATAAATCTCCACAGAGAAAGGCATTACAGAAAGGGAAAACATATTTATTTTCAGGTTTCTAATACTAGCTAAAGTTATTTCATAATTTATCTCATTTAATCTGCCCTTCAATTCTATGCCATATGTATGATTATCTCCACTCTGCAGAGAAAATAAATAACTTTCCCAAGATTCCAAACCTAGGTGAAGATCCTGACCCAAGTCTAACTTCAAGACCCATGCTCTTTCCTGTACCCATGACAACAATGTTAGATATTTGGTGTTAATGTTTGGGGAAATAATGACAAAAAGGGAAGGTCATAGTTCTATATATAAAACACTGATTCTGGCTCTTTGGTGAGTTGCCACCACAATGAACCCTCCTTGAGCCTGTTGTCTTAAGCTTCAGGGCTAGACCAGTTGGGCCATTAGTGGATAGAAAGGAGATTGAACCCAAGAAGGCCTGAGGGCCATTGGGTTCTCAGCTCTGTGCCTTTCTTATCCTAGAAAATGAAGAACCAACCACCCTCAGCCTGATGCTCACAGAGAAACACTGTGAGTTCTTGTCATTTCCTTAGCACAATCAACCATCTCAACAGAGAAATGAGGAAATCTTAACGGAGAATCTCGCATATCTACAAGTGGGAGCCAGATGGAAGACTTGACCTGCCCATAAAACTAGCTTATGTGCATGTGACAAAGCGGGTGTTTTTACTGTGCAGAGACTAAAACAAACAGAAAATTATAAGGGCACAAAAGGATTTTCCACATTGCTGAGTCTTGCAGAGTGTTCACACTTGAGTTCTCCTTTTTGAATTTATTATCTCAGGGCAGCATTTGGTTTGGAGAGCCAGGGCGGCTGAGCTGAAAATGTGTGTTGTTATTACTTGAAGTTGGTGGGCTTCATCTGCAAAGGCTGCAGTGTTAAGACCCAGCTTTGCTCTTTGCAAATTCTTTGTCAACAAACTCTGCCTCTTAGTCCAGCCATTGGCAAATGTGAAACTCTATATAAAATATTAATTTAGGGCCCATTCCTGACCATTTGTTTTAATATCATGCATATTTGGAAAGCTCGCTTTATCTGAAGCTGTTTACTAGTACCTTTTCTAAATATGTGTATCACTTGCATTTTCATGTTCTTCAATTTGGAGTTTTAATCACAGGTTAATTTCCAGATCACACTCACAAAGAATCCATACACAACCACTGTTCTGTTAGGTCATTTTCCTCATGGTCCCACAACATGTCATTTCTCTTCTATCTCCTGTGCCTTTACTCACATTGTCTTTGTTTTCTCCATCCCAATCCAACTTTTCATCCAGCATCCAAATCCCCGCCCTTTCTCTAAACCTTACGAAACCACCAAAGCCAAAGAGACTACTCTTCCCCCTTACTCTCTAGGTCAGTTATTTTCTGTTCTATTAATCTGACAACTAATCAGATGCTTTACAACATCTCTTCTATTTTTTTTTTATCTTGAATAGCAATTTAAAATTGCTTTCACTATTTAACATTTTACTTATTTACATCTGGCTTCCCTAAGTAGACCAGGCACCCCTTCAGATCAGGGACTACATGTTTGCCCATTTGATTTCTGTCACGGCACCACATGCTGGACTTCCTACTAGGTGGACATCAGGAAAGGATCTCTTGAGTTGATTGGTCAATTAACTGATGAAAATGTGCTGTTAAATAATCAATTGCTCAAGGTGAGGAATACACCTGAACTCATTTCTTCCTTTTTCTTAGCAGTTGTTCCACGACTGGCTAAATGAGATGGTGGCAAGAGGGCTCATTTCAAGCCCCAGTTCGTGAACAGTTTTATAAGAGTTCATTTAGTGGGGCTGGGAAGAGAGGGAGGTTACTGAAAAGCGAGAATAAATTGCTGTTAACTGCTATTGTTTGCAATTTGCTACTGAAAATAGCAAGGTAAATTTTAGGTCACATATATAATACAAGTGTATTGATTGGACTGTCTTTTTCAAAGTTATTGGTGCAATTAAATTGACCTTTTGCCAGTACAGAAATTACTTGTTTAATAAAGACTGAACAAATGAGTTGAGCATAATTTTAAAAGAGCAGATAAACAGAACACTGCTTGTAAGGCCTTAGTAAAATCACTGCAAAGGCAAAGTATGGACCCGCTGGGTAATTTTGTGCCCAAATGAATAAATAGTTCTTAGGAAGCCAAAACCAGAAGCTAGGTAGTTGGGATGTTGTAGTAATAAAGGGTATATCATAAGTGTGATGTTGCTCTCTGAAACTCACCAAGCACTGCAGAATCCACTTAGGTGCATTAGGCATGATGCTAGATCCAGAATCCCTTTGCGAACAGTAAGCACTATGCAAAGACAAGGGTTGCTCAGGCACCACTTTTGTGCATTTGCACATATTTCCCAGCCTTACCTCCAGGCCACTGACACTAACTGGTTGATGACAGGACCTCTGCTATTCTGAGGCACCAGGTTATCTAAGACCGGAACCAAGGCTTCTACAACCTTAGTATGTCTTCTAAACACAATTCCACATATTTCTACACAGGATCTTACGTTCCAAATGGGAAATATTTCACTGGATACATCAGATCTTTTGGTGAGCATCACTGCTTGGAGAGAGCATCACTTAGTGTGCTCTACACTGTGCACAGCACCCTTCCCAGGAGGGGCAAAGAAACATAAGGCAGAACCATTACCTGTGACACACTCATAATCTACGTGACAGCTTAAAATATACATCCTATTCAAATCTGTAAACCCTTCCAAATCTGAATCTCCTGGAAGCGCATATTAAAATACTGGCTTCAGCACCTCCTCAATCTATTGAATCATCAAAATCTCTGGATGTGGAAAGGTTGGAGATTCAGAATCTACATTTTAACAGGGAGCCTAAGTTATTCTTACGAAATTGAAATGTGAGAACTATTCTAATGAGGGTTATTGGTTTGATACATGACTGGAGGAAGCACCAAACATATTCAATGTACTTTGTGTTCTTTTATGAGATTGTCAGTCAGGTGCGGCCACAGGAGGAGGCAGACAGAGAGGCTGAGGAAGACAAAGACTCATAGATCCTAGAGACGGGAGGCATGGCACACTACACAGGGCCACGTGGGAATGCCACCAGGGTGATCAGGAGGCAGAAGACAGCAAGAAGGGGAAGGTATAGGCCACAGCCTTTATTGGGGTTTACTCAGGAAAGGTAAGGCAGGGCAGGGTGAACTGTTTATGGTTGGCAAGTGTGAATGGTTTGGGGTGGCTTTAGGCTATAGGAATGGTCTCTAGTTGACCAGCACCTGGTGCTGGGATGATTAAGGCAGAGAAATATTGCCTCCTAGGGTGCATAGGCCAAATATGAGAGGAGGAGCAGCTTTTTTTTTTTTTAATATATCAAAACATCATAATGTGTGGAAAATAAATAGAAAAATTTTTATATATTTTATATTTTTAAAATACATATTTTATATGTTCTATATACAGAATGGCACTTGTCTCCACGTATGTGAATCTGTGAATGGAGTAAGGGAACTACATTAGGAAGTAAAAAAATGAGGTGGGCCAGAAGGCATAACAACCTAGAAACCCACTACTGTGGCCTAGATATCCATCTGTGCTCTGTGGACAAGAAATATAGATTTTTTTAATTTATTAGGTTATATCTAGCATATGTATCAAAAGAGAAGAGAAGATCAAGGATAAGAGCCTAGAAAACATGCACATTTTAAGGGACAGGTTCAGGAGGAGGACTCAATGAAGGCGAAGAAGTGGTCAAAGTTAGAAGGAAAACCACTAGATAGAGGGACACAACGCAAAGAAAGGATGGAGAAAGCTTCAGGATGTTGATGAAGTTCAAAAACTACAAGCTGCAGAGAGTTCAGATAATACAAGGAGGAGAATGAGGTGCAGATGCTGAAGCCTGGCATGTTCAGTAAAGATGAGGGCATTAAACTGGGGAATCTGGGATTCCCTGTTTCCAATAGCAATCATGATAACTGTGTTTGTTATGTACCTTTGACCAATATACTTGGGCCTCCATTTCCCCCGCTGTTAAGTGAGGAGGCTGGAGACTTGACGTCTCAGACACCTGCAAGCCCCACCATTCTCCATAATCAGTCATCTGCCCCAGCATCTTCTGTGAACTGCCCCCACCTGACTAAACGTGGAGCAGCCCATCACTTCCAGACCTTAGGGTATATCAGTTAGTCTGTCCAGCATCATACCTTATGTGACTAGGGAGACAGCTCAAAGTGTCTTTTGCTTTTCTCTTGTTCATTTCTATTCACACTCTCCTGGCTTCTCAAGCTTACCCACCTCTTTCTTCCTTTTTAGATTCTCTGTGCTATTTTTCCTGAGTTGTTTATGTCCAGCTTTCTGATCCTTTATAAATGAATTTTCTTTGGCACGTACAAAACTCTCACCCATAGGCTCGTGTCACTTATTTTATGTAGGGGGATATCCAAGATTTAATAAGCCCTGAAGTCTAGAGGAAAATAAAATTAGAGAAATGAAATTGATTCTTATATTGGTTGGATACTGGAAACTCAGCATAAATATCCCAAGTGGTCTTACTCTGCAGGTTATTGAAATCTAGAATTTCTCACTGAGGCAATTTGCATGTTGTTAGAATTGTGAAAGTCTTGAAATTGGCACTCATAAATTTTTCTTTTTCTTTTTTTTTTTTGGTTGATTTTTCTGGACTTTGAACTTCATATTCGAAACTGTAGCTGTGCCTGTGGTCTCTTTCTCTCTTGGAGATAGGGAGTAACTAGTCAATGTCTCTGTCTGCCTTTATTGTTTCAAAGGACTTTCACCATTCCTGTCATAGCCTTTTTTATGCCCAGCCCACTGAGCAGAAGTTCATCCTTCAGTCGATTTAGACTTATTCTGAAGTGCGGCCTCTCTCCATCTTCTTTGGAAGCAGCTCATAAATTCTTCTTGTTTCAGATGTGATCATCAATCTTCTGCCAGAGAAAATTAAGAATTGTGATTTGTTTGCTGGGTAAGAGAGGTTCTGGAGTTCTGACCCCTAATTCATTTCTTATTCTTTGTGTTTGCCTGTAGCGTGTGACTAAGGGTTTGCAGAGTCTTGTTTCATTTCTTGAGACTCGTCGACTTAAAATTTGTTTTATTGCATGATAGTCCCATTTAGCTATATTTATCAAAAACAAACAGTTACTTTGTAGCCCACTTTGTGTCTGCCGTCTTCCAACTACAGTGTGCTTCCCTGAAGGGTATGTCTCTCACCAGCTACTGGTTGGATTCTTGACAGCTTGCCCCGGGAGGTGCCATGTCCCTCTGTGAAGGTGGTTGTAACTGGATGGCTCTCTTCACACTTCCAGTGGTGGTGAATATACCTCTAGAACATAGGTATTGGCCCCTGGAATGAAGAAAGATGGCTAAAAGCTATATTAGGCCCAGTTTATGTAGTAAAGCAATGAGGTTTCTTTGAGTAATTTTAAAAATGTGTTTAACGACTAAAATATCTGAATTTTGGATCTTAATAGCATTGAGACTGTTGAAATAATAGAAAAAAAGAGAGATTAAGAAAAGTGGAAATCCATATAATTTACCATGCTGAACATTGTGACTGTTCTACAGGGGGCAGGGCCTGATTTTCTTTTCTTATCAGGGTCTTAGTAGAAGGAGCCTCCAGCACTTCTCTCTCCTCCATCATTGGTGTGCTCCTTGGACAGTGTCAACTTTAAAATCAAATAGCCAGTTATTTTACCAGCAAAATGAGTTTATTCAGGTATAGCAAAAGAATTGCAATTTGGGATATGCAAACTATGGTGAACCACAAGCAAGTCCAGAGAACAAAAGAGGGGAGCTTATTTTTATAGAGAAAAAGGGAGAGTTGGGAGAGGCTGTTCTAAATGAGAGGTCATTGGATGAAAGTAAGTGTTCAGAGTGGCAATGGCTCCTTGTTGGCTGAGCTGCAGCATTTTCCATTGGCTGAGCTTGTTGCTAGGCAAGAAGAAATTCTTCCCTCCTTCCTGCTGTTGGAGTAGTAAAATAGTAGCCAACTTCCTGTTGGAGGTACAAGGTACCTCTCTTCTGGTTTGGAGTAATTGACAATGAGTGGTAGAGTATGAGAGCTCCCTCTATAGGCCTTCGGACTCCGATTTTAGTTGAGATTTCCTTTGTTAATCTTCACAGCAGAAATGATGATAATGTGAGTTTCATTTCCACAGCATGTTCTTGTTTCTGCACAGAGTAACCTGGCAGGCAAGGCAAACGTAAACACAGAGAGAATATGTCAGAGTCTAGGTTTGGCATGTGATTCTCCTTCTTTTGTTTATCCTTCCTCTGACCACCATAGTATAATTTAAAGAATCTACAAGAGCATTGAGACTAGCTCCTCTTTGCATAGGGCCTTCAGATAGATTATTCAAGATCACAGAGCTAATTATTGGCAGATCCAGCGCTAGAATTCAGGCCTCCTGACTTCTCATCCAAGCTTCCTCCTACATACTGCTATGCAAAGGAAGCCCTTGTTGAAGGAGACAAAGGCACTAGGATACTATTTATCAGGGAGTTAACAGTGTAATCACTAGTACCACTTACTAAGCGTGTCCTGTGTGCCTGGTACTTTTCTTAAGCTTACAAGTTGTTTTAATTTAATCTTCACCCTCAAACTCTTAAGTAGGTACCATTATTATCCTCATTAAAAGAAAAAAAAGAGGAAAGTAAGGTACAGTGGACTTGATAGCTGGTTCAAGGTCACATAGTAAATCACGGATTAGGAATTAAAATCTTAATCTGTGGATTCTAAAATATATATTCTTAACTGCTGTCCTTTGCTGCCTGTAAACATCCTTGCATGTTATACATAGTTGTGATCATTAGTGCATGCAGTTCTGTGGCCTGACTTTTTCACTAAGCATTCCTTGTTATTAAAACCATCAGCATCCTTGTTATTAAAAATTCTTCATCATCACCATGTTATTAGCTTTGTAGTCTTACTTCTGTCATCTTGTTTTATGTTGTCTGTGTTTTCCTATTTCCTTGATGTTTTTCTTCTATTCTTTTTTCTCTGTGTATTCTGTTGTATTTCTATTATTTTCTGAAACAATTTGCAGTGAGACATCTTGATTTTATCATTACTAGTTGTTACCTTAGGATTTTTCAAAAGCCTCTTTAAACTTATATTTAAGTATCAGTGGCAGAAATTGAACAATGTTCCAGCCCTGTGGCCCCAGTATATAAGTTGAGCAGTGTGCTTCTGTATATTTTTTTTTCATCCTCTTTCTTAGTATCTGTGTACTTAACCTGAAGTTTGAACTTTTTTTTAAAAAAAAATATATCATTTCTATAACAGGATGCATCTCTCTCTATCCACGTATCTATCTACAAATGTGTGTGTGTGTATGTGTGTCTTATAAGAAGTTTGCGACATTGTTAAATTTGAATGACTGTAGAGAATCCATGTGGAGGTGCCCAGGAGGTGGAAGAGAGAGGCTAGCAGCTCAGGAGTCAAGTCTAGCTTGCAGACATTCCTTTGAGAATCATTAGCACACTACCCACAGTAGAAGGCTGTGGAGATTTTCCAGGGAGTAAGAGTAAAGATAGAAGACAAGCTGACAAAGATGGGATTCTAGTGAACACCAATATTTTAGAGCACAGTGATAGTGAGTGAGAAAAAGTGGTCAGAAGAATCAGAGGAAAATTCAGAGAAAGGTGCCATGCCATTCAATGGAGCAGAGAGTTTCAGGAAGGTGGGATGCTCTGGAGAACATGCCTCTAAAGTGTTCCCTGGATCTGATGCTATAGGCCAGTGGGTACTTTAGGAAGTGCAAATCCATTAGGATAATTAGTATCGAAGACACAGGATTGTGCCTGAGGACCCAATAAAAAATGCAGTTTTCCGTCTGTGACAATCAGTAGACTGAGTTTCTAGTACTGAGTCTAGCAAATGACCTTCGGCAATATTTGATCTTTCTGAGCCTCAGTTTCCTGAGCTGTACAATTTAGGGAATAGATTATATAATGTCTAGAATGTACTCCAATTCTAATGTTGTGTGTGCTATGATGTTGAAAGGTATTAAGTTTTCCCCAACTACACAAGACAAATCCTTCAAGGGAGAACACTAACCCTAAAGTGATTCTCAAATTATGAGCCAACTGGGTCTTAAGGGAGGTCAAATATCTGGGCTCCTAAATATTGCTGTTGATGTCATGAAAATTTTTATACTTTAATTTTAGTCATGAAAGGTTAGTAAATGGTATATTCTGTAGCCTTTTAATATCTCACCAAAAGTGTTTCTTCCCATCCATTTATAGATAAATTTAAGCAAGTCCTTGGGAGCATTGACTCAGGGGTTATTAGAACCTGAATCTGGTAGCCATCTTGAATATGCACCAACTGTGTATGACACGCAGCATATTCCTTAAACTTTATATCTTGGTTCCTTCATCTTTCCAAGGAAATTTGTTAAATAAAAATGATTATAACAGTCCAATTGGTACCACAAAGACAGTTTGCTGAAAGAGTTCAAAGCATTGACACCCATTCCTGTTTAGTGTACTCTAGTCACTGTCCCCTGTTCAGAAGCCCCTCAGCTTCCCCAGTTTGAGAAATGGAAAACCATGCAGAGAAAGGAACATGGACTGAACCTCAACAGACTGTGCAATGAAAAACCGGGCAAGACTTTATTGGGCTCCTATAGAAACAAATTGACTCCTCCTGTTACATTCTAAAGAATGCCAACCAAACCAAAGCTAACTTTATACAGGTGATGCACTTTCCCCTAGAGTTAGCCAAGATCTTGTGATCCAGTGGCTCTGTCTCTGTTATTGAATGATTGTTTACTTCTGGATTTTTAGGAAGCTAAGTAGAAAAGGAAATGCCACATAGCAAAACCTGCTTTGAGTTCTGTATCAAACCAGTTACCTGAGAAAGCCCACATTATCTGTAAACATTTAAGAATCATTAAAGATAATAGCTTTTTCTCTTTCTGGTTCAGAATAGCCAACATTCACAAGAAAATTGCCTTCACATTTTTAAAGCGCTATTCTATTATCAAACTTACAGATAAAATGTCAAAATTATAAATGGCTTCAATTTTCATCCTTTTAATTAATTTTCAGACAACAGAAGTTGATTTAATCCACATAATTGCTTACAATTTTCAAAATTTTGTTTATATAATAATCAAACTTTCTTAAATCAGTTCCTCTGGGTACCTACAGCGTGTAGCTTGAGCCACTATAATACTTAAAACATCCCACTGTACATTGCAGTAAATTATTTACACCTCTCTGTCTCTCAGTATTTGGGGAGCTCTTGAAGATAAGAGACTAAATCTTAATTTATTTTTTTGACCGTCTTAATATCTAGAACAGAACCTTGTACTTTGGAACTGCTTAATAAATATTTACTGGATTGCTAAACTCTGAGGAGGAGTTGGTGTCAAGAAGAGAATTTAAATACTTTCTCATTTGGCTGTATACCTAATTCTTTATGCCTTTAATTTTCTGTTTATTGGCACCCCTTTCCCTTCACTTTTTGAGGTAGGCACTGGCTAGAATCTTTGCTGTGTAATGCTTAGTTCTTTAGAAATCAAAGTTCTTGGCTCAGCCTCTTGGCTTGTCCAGCCTTTTATAGGTGTTGTAAATTTGATCACCATCAAGGGCCGTTAAACAACATACAGTGATAAAAATAGTTCCCTCTGCTGACATTCGGTGTTTTCTAAAACAGCTCGATAAATTCTGGCCTACAGAAACTCTTTCTGATTTCAGAAGTCAGAAAGTGAACTGTTGACACATATCTGGACAGATAGAAAATAAATTGCTCTGTAGTTGCTCAGAAATATGTCCTAGATGCTTTTTCTTATGACTAGTGGTTGACTTTGCCTTCACTCTATGATATTATAATAGAACTTATGCAAGCTCACGAGGTTACAAGAGGCCTTGTAGGAGGCAACTTGTTTGCAAGGTGATGATTCTGCAGGAGGCATAATAGGTAGGGTGGGTGGGAAAGGTAAGTTGGTGCCTTTGGCAGAGAAGAGAGTTACTTTTAAATTTTATTTATCAGGTTCTTGGGAAAAGGGATAGTGATACTGGTAATCACAAGGAAGCCCTGGCCTTAAAATAAGACCTGAAAGCAAGATCTGCTGATGCATTTTTCTTCTTCCATTCACTTTCTATTGCAATTGTTGCTGAATATAGATGCAAACTCCATTTTCACAAACTAAATTTTTGCATCATCATTCACTTTATTGCCTATTACATTAAACCCAGTCAAACCCAAAAGAAGTAGAAAAATACACTAAACTGGAAATGAAGGGCCATGTATCCAGTTTCCGTCTGTGTCTACTGAGGCACATAAACTTGAGCAACTCACACAACCTTTCAGGGGTCCTTGTCTCTCTTGGAAGAGAAAAAGGTTTGCACATGGTATTTAAGATCCCTTCTATCTCTAAAGTCTACTCAGACACCTCAATTAGTTTTCAAGCCCTGCTATTCCTGCTTTTCGAGCCTGGTTTCCTATTAGTTCCAGAAAGAGTGTGTATAAAGTTTTGTACCTGCATGCTATTTCTTAAACTACCTTTTGAATCCTTTTAGGTAGAATCTGGGCTCTCCAGTTCCACACTCTCTCTCATCTTGCATGTTCCTCATCTCCCTTACCTTCCAGGCCCTAGGAAGAAGGTGAGTCTGCATGCTCATCTACTTGCTGTTCTTTTGCACCAGCTTGGTTTTAATGCATATCTCCTTCCCATCTCTGAAACTTCTTAGTCCTCTCTGTTCAGCCTCTTTTCTTTGCAACTTTCCTCAACTAATGTATCTTCTTGTAAAGTTGGATTCACTAACATCTCTTTCAAGACCCTATATAAGAGTGATACGTTCTGAAAGCATCATTGTAGATTGAACTTCATAAAGGACTTCACTGATACCCAAGAGCTGTAGGACTCTAGTCCCAGCTGTACTTTTACAATAGGCTATTAGCTGCTTTGGCTTCACCTTCATACTTCTGTGTAATGCTTAGAGATGGGGTTGAGGTTCGAAATACATCACAGAATGTACTCTCAAACATCTTCATGCACAGGTAGAGGACATAAATGAGTGAAACAGGCCTAGGGTAAGACCATAGCAAGTGTTGAAGACTGAGGTTAATAGGAGAGGCGTTCTCTTATTTCTATTTTAAGTAATTTGCATGCCAAACCAAACATCCTTGACAGTTGGATTTAAATCCTAGGCCTCTGGTATGCAGGCCTGGACTTAGGTGGCCCCTGTGGTGTTTTTCAGTTTTAAGGTAGATCTTTGAATATCTGTTCTTCTACTCTGACTATGTCTCTGCTAGAATGGGTTATTGTATGTATGCTGCTATGTTTCTTTGTAATTTTTTCTTGAACCGCTTCATCTGTCTTGACTCTTGACTCATATATATTATAGGCGTGCATTACTCATTTTATAAGCCCTGATAACACCTGCCACATACCTCTGCCCACATTGATTCTCAGAAAAAAGCTTGCTGAAATTTGCATCGAAGATGGCTAGAAGTTAAGAGTTGAAAAGAGTGTAGAAAATTACGAAGGAAGGATTGGAGAAAAAGTATTTGAAACAGAGTAAGAAGCCACTGTAAGAGAGAAGCCAAGCTATGGGGCAGCTGGTACCTGGTACCTGACTCATCTGATCTGTTTACTCCACAGTAGAGCACAGATTTCTGGAGCTGAGCTAGCAATCACTTGGCTTAGTGTTTCCCAAAACGAGGAACCTAGGTGGTGTACATCTGAGCATATTTTTGCTATAATAGCTGGATATTTTAGTGTGTGTTAGAAACATTTCTGTGTGCTTTAATGTGTTAGAAAAATACTGATTTTCCATTTATAGAAGTAATGGGTTTTCTTATCAAATTTAGAAAAGCATTAATTAAACCATAGGATGGGTAGTCTATGGATTTAGGAAAAATCAAGAAGGTGTTATTCAAATAACTAGGTTTGGGGAAATCCCTTTGTTTTTCACAGGAAGAAATTGACTTGGCAAGGATCACACAGTGAGCGATTGACAGAGTCGGGTAACTCCCAGGTGCTATAGACAGATCCTGGGTACTGGGTGCTCTTCCTCTGGGTATGACTTGGGCAAATTTCATATTCCTCCTCTTACTCTCCTGTCCACGTGGAAACTGGACTTAACAAGCCCAAACTCCCAGGGTTGTCCTGAGCATGGCCAAGGATGTGAAATAGACCTGACATATTGTGGGAGTTCCATAAATACATGTTGCTGTTTCCCACCTGCCAACCTTCCTGAGTCACGGATTGGTTTTCTTTCCACTGTTCTGTGTTGGAGTACATCAATTTCTCAATCATTTCATGCTTTGCAGAATATTTAGATACATCTTACATTTGTGTTGCCCTTTCAAAACAATTTCACCCACAGTATCAATTTGAATCCTCGTGTGAACCCAGGGGATTAGGAGTAGAAAGCATTATTATCCCCATTTTCCACATGAAGAAAGCCAATGCCCCATGGTCACACAGTGATTCAATAAGGGCTGTGGCTCCTCTCTCCCAGCCAAATGCTGTTTCTTCTCTTTTTCCCTTTCCCTCTGAAAGAAAAATAGAGACTGATCTAAATGAAGCCTGATTGCTGGCTTTCAGTTGTATATTTATATTTTATAATGCTGATTTCTTTCAAATTGATTTTCTGAGCCTTGTTTGTAATGAATTGTCCCAGGAGACAAATGACTAATTTGTTTCAAAAAGAAAATTTGCCCATCAAACTCTGGTGCCTTTTCTTGAGATTCAATACTTCTCCCACTACCCCCACTTACATTTTGTCTTGTCTGAATAAAATGACTCACATTTCCCCCAGGGGAAAAAATGATGCCTTTAAGAGAATGCTGTATTGGCAATCTAAGAGGTTCACCAATGTTCCAGGAAAGGGTAGATTAGTTTAGCTAAAGTACATGTGTGTATAAAGTATATACATGTGTATGTATATATTATAAGTGATATTTTATATTTATAATCCCTGTCATTGTCTTTTAGCATCCAGGACAATACTGGGACTGGGTTTAACTTATAAAGTACAAGTCCTTTTAAGACTGCACCTTGCTGTCACCCTTCCCACAAGCAGATGGAATGTTCCCAAGAGCTCTGGACTCCTATTTATGCCCATTTTTAAATACACTTGTGTCAGCAGCCATACTGCTTTATTAAATGGAGCTGTTTCAACGTGGATAGGGGATGTATTAAGTGCAGCGAGCTTTCTAATCACAGTGAGCCAGTGCAGCCCCACTATCTGTAGCTGGTTACCAGCCACTCTCCCTTTATTAATGGACTTCCTTTGCCAAGGGATGGAATGCAGCATTTTCGGAAACCCATTAAAAAGCACAGCCTATTGTTGCTGCCCTCAGCCAGACAGTGTGAATTCAGTTTTCATCCTCTGTGTCAGAGCGAATTCTTCTCAAGAATATACACTTGGGCTCTATCTAGCCAGCACCACTCCCTCTCACGCTCCGTATTTTAAGTCTTGCATCCAAGTTCATTTGCTGATGGATGTTTTAGTGGCTCCTCTAGGCTGTTTTTATCTCCCTGGAAGTTGAGACAGCTATGGCACATCTGAATATAAAATCATTAGAAACTAAGAGAACATGGCAAGAAATAGCCTCTTTCCCAGAAAGCATCTGGGGCCTGTCAAGAAATTCCTTGAACTTTGTTGCTGATAGATTTGTTACCTCATCTGCAAGAATCTCCTACTTCTAGATGGAAACCAGCTGCCAATTCAAGTATCCATTCAGCTTCCACATGGGGGAGTGACTCACTTAGGCTGTCCCTAGAAAGTGGTTATTCAGCCTCTCACTTGAATGACTTCATAAAGCAGAATCACCCAGATCCTAAGGAAGGCCAAGTCCATCGCTGGGGAGCTCAGAATGTTATAAACAGGTTCTTCTTTGTTACACAGAAACCAAAATTTTACTGAAGCCAGACACAGGGCAAGATTCCTGCAAAGTTGTGGCTGAATGGGTATGCCACAAGTTGAACAACAATAACTGCACGAAGCAGACCTCTGAATGAATAACACCATTGGCTGGTCTCTCCTGGGCTCTTGGTAGACAATGTCTGTCTGTCTAGAATACCCAGTTTGTTCAAGGAGGGTTCAGTTCAACAAACGTTTTATTGAGGCTTTATGTGCCAAGGATGGCCTCACTTAAATAGAACCTCTGGATATGACCCAGTATTTCCTATTAGTTAAAAATGGACCTGTTGTGTTTAAAGACAGACAGTTTGCATACTCTGGAAAGTTCTGAAGAGTCAGATATACCAGTAAGAGGACATTTTATTCATCATGGCAGCCTTTCCTGGACTCTGCTTCTCCTTCCTTCTTATGTATACTTTCTGCCTCTTCATAATTCTGAGATAGGGGGTTATAATGGAAAAAACATATAAAATATATGTGCATGTGTGTTTGTGTATATATATTAATTTGGAATCAAAATCTTACTTGTCAGACCTAAAGCTACCCTGTGTTGGTTCTGTTATTGTCAGCAAGCCATTTAACTAATTTTTAGCGTGAGAATAAAAATGAGACCTACCTTAGGGCATTGCCACAGCTAGCAAATTTTGAGATAGTGTACACGATGAAAGGACTTTTTAAAAAATAAAAAAAACTTAGTGAATGCTAATGATTGTCTTTTTGCTCTGGGAAAAGGCAGACAGAAAAGAGGACCATTTGTCACATTCTGTGGCCTGGGTGTAGCCACCTGATGGACGCAGTGCAGAGGGAGAAGGCTGAAAGGTAGAGCTTCAAAGAGGGGCTCAGGGAATGTGAGATGCATCGATGCCCGCTGTGAGCGAGAGCACCCAGATGCGTTATGAGAGGATCCAGTGTGAAGCCCATGCTTACACTACCCAGCAATCCAGCTTCTGGATAGCGAGTTACTGTGCACGATGCAACTCAGTCCTAAATGAATTATGCAGATCTGCTGATCTTCTCCTCTAGCATTCACTCTCCTAGGTATGTTACAGCTCTGCCTTTGGCATTCTTTCAGGGATAAGAAATAATTGAACAAGGTGGCCAGAGGTTGGTGTCCATGATTATCGAGACGTTCATAGTGAAGTCTACATCCTGGCAATCAGTGCAGTCAGTGACACTGAAACTTGCATTCTATATATTTTTTTTGCCCCCAGAAGGCAAGACCAGAATCCCAAGAGTCAGTAATCCTAAAAACTCAACATTGTCACATACGGTTGTGGAGGTTGTATACTGCACAAGGTTAGGGTACATCATGCACACCATAGACATCAGAGATTTACATATTTATCATGATAATTTTTCTAATGTGCCTTTTCTATCAACATTGTACAATATGTTCGTAATAGATGGAAGTAAGGGAAGGTGCTATATGGACTACCTAAAAGGATAAATCTCTTTCTATAAAGGGGCCGGCCCGGTGGCGCAGCAGTTGGGTTCGCACGTTCCGCTTCTCGGCAGCCCGGGGTTCACTGGTTCGGATCCCGGGGGTGGACATGGCACTGCTTGCAGCCATGCTGTGGTAGGCGTCCCACGTATAAACTGGGGGAAGATGGGCACGGATGTTAGCTCAGAGCCAGGCTTCCTCAGCAAGGAGAGGAGGACTGGCAGTAGTTAGCTGAGAGCTAATCTTCCTCAAAAAAAAAAAAAAAAAAAAAAACTCTTTCTATAAAGAGTTTTACTGCTTTTTATTTGAGCCTTGTATGGGCTCTTCCCACCTTGGGAAGAGTGACAGTCTATCCTTCTTAGACTGAAGTAAGCAAAAGTTCTTTGTGAAAATCCTCCAAGAAGAATCTTCAGGTTATTCTGCACCAGGAAGTTAGCAGCTGTTCCTAATCTGAACAGTCAAATTCATTTGTTCACCATGTGTCCACAGAGCTCTGTTCTAAGGGAAGCAGGAGACAGGGTCCCTGGACAGATAGCTGTGCAGAACAGAATGCAGTTCAAGGCTTTATTGAGTCTGTGGACTGTGAGTGGCATGGCGTGGTTTAGAAATGGGAGGGAGATCGTGATGTTTGAACCAGAGGGCTGAAGCAGGCTTGATCAAGGAGGGGGCAGTCCCACTGGAACATCCCTGATAGACAGACCATCTCCCTGTGTCCAGACCATATCTTCCTTCAGGGGGGGACCTGAAGCTCTTTCACCTGTTCTTCTACATTTTGAGGACTGCTTCAGTTGAAGCATCTCTAGGGGACGTTTTCACAGACATCACAGCCACAACTTGGAGGGAAGGCAGAGGGAATCCCAATGTTAGCTGCAACTGCAGGTGGTGGTGCAGTTGCTGACCGAGCCTAGATTCCTCCACCAGGCAAGAGGACACGTGTTAAATTTGACAAGATTGGCAGGACTTTTGGTGGAAAGGACTCTACTCTAGCCTCCTTATGATCTAGGGGCAGTTAGTGGTACCTATTGTGAATGTTAACATCATAATTAAGTATAGCGCTACAGAGAAGGAGGCCCCCATTGAAGGAGGAGAAATGCTTTGACTAATGTCAAGTTAGCAGCATTGTCAGTGTCAGTGCCAGAACTGGGTAGGATTCAGGGCTTCTGAAACCCTGTCTGGGCCTCTGTGTTGCTCTGGGATATACTATGGCAGTTGTAGGTACGCTTGGCTCGTGGCTATAATTAGACCCTCTCCACTCAGCCAAGAACCCTGACTCCTGGTTTTTGCGCTGTGCGGTGTCTGGACACTGGGTAGCTGCTATGAGTAGCATCATACAGATTGGACTGGTCCATTTTGGGGTGTTTTCCAACTCAGACATCATCCCTAACACTGACCCCATTAATTCTACTGCTCGCTGAATGTCAGGGTTTTGAGAAGATGCAAGCACAGCACCAGGGAGAGAGGGAGATAGAACTGCACTGAGTAACCGTGGTTTCTGACATCTGCAAAGCCAAACCTGCTGCAGGACATTTGGTCTTCCCTGGATACTTGCCCAGCCTCTGATGATATACAATGCTGGGGACATCACAGGGGCTCCTCAGCTGCCTCAGGTAGTGATTTACTCTGCACTCTTCTTCACAATGGCCTTCCATCCTGTCACTGTGACTCCCCCGTCAGCTTCCACCCCAAAAAGGGGTGCAATATGGTCCTAAATACCCAGCTCTGCCCCTTTGCCAGAGGCTCAATCCACTCATGAGATTCCCTGTGGGTCCCACAGGGTGTTCCTGAGACAGATTGAAGCACAGGGATCTTCTTTGCTATGATTTTGCCTCAGTCAAGACATATAATCTACTTTTGAGACTGTGCTTCTTTTCGGCATTGTGTGGCAGAACGAGGGATTAAGCTATGATGTAGAAGACACAGGTTTCAGGCTTCAGTCCTCAACTAAGTTACTATGTAACAAAGGATGAAGGATTTACTTCTTTTTCTTTGCTAATATTTCTCCTGGCTAAATCACAGGGCAGATAGGAGCATTAAAGGAGATCATGCCTGCGCACATGGCTTGAAAATTAAAAAGGCATGTTTTACAATCTTGGACCATAATATCAATAGGTGGCCAATAAGAATAATAATAATTGAGGACCAGCTCAGTGGCACAGTGGTTAAGTTCGCATGCTCCACTTCAGCAACCCGGGTTCAACGGTTTGGATCCCTAGTGCAGACCTACCCACAGCTTATCAAGCCATGCTGTGGCAGGCATCCCACATATTAAGTAAAGGAAGATGAGCACAGATGTTAGCTCAGGGCCAATCTGCCTCAACAAAAAGAGGAGGCTTGGCAGCAGATGTTAGCTCAGGGCTAATCTTCCTAAAAAAGAAAAAGGAAAAACAGAGTAGTAATAATTGCCAACTTTTGAACCCTTCCTATGTTCTAGGTACTGTGTCAAGTACTTTTCTTGCTTTACCTCTTTTTATCTTCATAACAACCCATTGAGTTTGGTACCATTATTATTCTATTATCATCTCACATTATTATGGAGACTTCCAATAGTTAGAAATTTTCCTAGTCTTCCAATTCTGTGGCAGAGCCAGTATTTAAATCTTAGCCCACTTCTAGCCTGCACTCTTAACCATCACACTATGCTTTTTCTCAATAATATAGCAGTTAATAATAATAATAATAGTAAACAACTACGTGAAAGATGGATGTTCTTTCGTTAATCTGACAATGAAGGAAAATTGTGGAGGGTCTGCCATCAATGTATATTTTGTAGGAATTGTTTGTGGAGCCATAAGACCCTTTCTCAAGGACTTTAATATCAAAATGTATCTCATTTACTAGTGTCTAGGGCTCAGTCTTTGCCTGGAGGATCTAGAATGCATTGGCTGACATAGTTAGGTCTTTTCCAGTCCTGTGATTCCTGGTAAGTGTTTGCACAAAACAGAGGCTACATCGGTTTCCACTGATTGAAGAAACTATACTTCTTTGGTTCTTTTGTTTGGTTTGGTTTCAGCAGGGGACTTTTCATTTTTTTTTTTTTTGGAAGATTAGCCCTGAGCTAACATCTGCCGCCAATCCTCCTCTTTTTGCTGAGGAAAACTGGCTCTGAGCTAACATCCGTGCCCATCTTCCTCTACTTTTTGGGGGACGCGTGTCACAGCATGGCTTGACAAGCGGTGCATAGGTCCGCACCTGAGATCTGAACTGGCGAACCCTGGGCCGCTGAAGCAGAACTTGCGAACTTAACCGCTGCACCACCGGGCCTGCCCCAGCAGGGGGCTTTTAAGTAGCAGTTGTGAAACCACTCACATAAACCAATGCAATAAGTCAAGGAAACCAAGACTCAGAGACAGGCCAGAGGTTGGAAAATTATCATCAAGTTCTCAGAGCAGGAAAGATAAGTCAAATGTGTAGGACTGCAAAGAGCAGAGCCAACCTATATCACACATTGTAATAAGCTCCCTTTTGTCCACTTAGTGGGAATCCTGAGGGTTGAGAAAGGAGTGTTAATTGATAATTGAATTAAACATTTAAAGACATATGGCCCACGTTGTGAGTTGCACTTTTTTCTGATGCCCACCATTCCTTCCAAAATATTTAAGTGACATTTGTTACCTCTCAGGCCCAGTGCAAGCGGTGGGGACCAACTGTCGAAGGGCAGACACAGTCTCTGCTGCCGTAGTGCTCACAGTCTGGTGGCCCACTCAGCACCTCGTGGCACCACCGCCGCCGTCAGATTCTGCACTGTTCTGAACATTTGCAGTGTTTGCTTTCCACACTTTGGTTGAATTGCTTGACTTTGTGTTAATTGCTCAAAGCAGGATGCAATATCTGCTTCTGGGTTCAGACATAAACACGGCTCTCCTCAGATGACACAGGCACCTATAGAGTTAGCAGAAAATTTAGATGTCCATTTACTAGCTTTATTTTTGTGTGTGTGCTGCAAAGTGTCAGTTCAGGTTTTGCTGGTCAAACATGCCTTGTAATGGGCTTTGGTAATTTAACTCCTAGGAATGGCTTGCTTACAGAACCCCATAAAAGTTTATTGACTTCTGCTTGCTGGCTTAGGTTGTCGGTTAGAATGTACCTCAGAAATTAGCTTCACCCAGTTTAATGACTTCATTACAGGGCAGTTTGCGTGCTCTCAAGCACTTCCTAATATATTTTTTAACACCAGTTTGTAGCTATCGTGAGCTATTTCCGTATAGTAGGAGAGGCAGGTTGGCTCATTTAAATGGCCAAGATAAAAAAAAAGCCACTGAAATGGGTTTTCCCTCTAGCATCCAGGTGGTTGGGGACCTTTGCTAGTAATATGGTCAGAGGTAATCATTTGAATATTCCACCAGCCAACTCCAGGGCTGTAAAGAGATTGCTGCCTTAGCCGTTGCTTTTTCTGAGAGTGAATAAATAGTGATTGCTCATAGCTATTTGAAAATAATATTTATGGTTTACATAAAACCAAAGGCAATAGATGTTGATGAATATTTATAGCTATTTATTAGTATGTATCTATCTTCAAATGAACTCTGTCTCCGTATGCCTAAATAGGGTGTTTTAGGGAGTCTCTTAACCCTTTTGTGGCTCCCTAAGACATGTTATTACACTAAATAACTAACGAATGAACTGTGTATAATATGGTGGCATCTACTAAGCTAACTACTTACTATTCTGTTAGTGCATTTGCATCTTTAACTTCTTAAAAGTTGATTTTAAAATGACTAATAATTTTTCTTTTAATTATAAGGAAATGATAATTTTGAAATATATATATGAATGTATATATATGAATAGGTACCAAAATATTAAAGTACTTCTCTCCAGGTGGTAGGACATGAATGAATTAATGTTTTTTAAAATATTTTTTTCTTGTTTTAGGATATATGTATATATATAGAGAGAGAGCAAGAGAAAGAACAAGAGAGATCATATTGCTCAATACATATTTCCACTTATTTTACACTAAGTATATAGTAAATTTTTAAATATTTTCTGTTTTTTAGTCTTCCTGATTATAAATTTTATTGGCTGCAGAGTATTCTGTTCTATAAATTAACCACTAACCAGGTTCCCATTGTTAGGATATGGATAGTTTCCAGGCTTTCATGATTGTAGCAGTGCTTGTGTATGTACAACTTTGCATGTATGTTTTTCTGTACAAGTTTTGCAGTATTTCCTAATGCGAATTTCTTACAAATGGTATTGCTGAGTAGAAGCGTGCTTGTCTCTGCTGCTTCTCATTCCAGTCCTGACTTTCTCTGAGGTGTTCCTAGATGGTTGTGCTGTGCGAGGTTGTTGAGACCTGCGATGTGGTCCTTCAGACCTCTCTCTTTCTTCTCTTCTGCCATCCATGCATCCTCGTCTCACGGTCCATTGCCTAGGGGCTTCTTTATGCTTTGGTGGGGAGGCCTCTGGAGGGTTTAACCAGGTAGAGTTAACAACGTCTTAATCAGCCAGATAGAAATATCAGTGTCATCCCTGCTTATCTTGTTGGCTAGTTTATATGTTATCAGCATTTCCTTAGCTCCAGCCTCCAAAAGATTCTTAAGAACTAAAAATCAGGACACTCTACAAAATTTTTAAATCATAAGAAAAAGACTGCCTATTCTGTCTACAACAACAATATTGAAGAAAATTAAAAATAAGAATCATAATAATCACTAACAAATTCCAGTGTGCCAGACTTGCATTATCTAATCTGACCCTTGAAAAAGGAATTTTCTTAGGAACTAATTTCAGAATACTCTTTTGATTTGGCACGGGGAGGGGGCAGATACATAATTACTTAATTGGTTTCTTGGTCCCATTGGATGTCCATGTTGATTTTCACTGGTTTTCTATTTCACTTTATGGGATGGGCGTGGTGGCAGGAAGAATTATAAATCTATAAATCCACAAAATGTTAGATATTGTTTTGTCAGAACAATTTTTTGCTTGAGAAAACTGAGAACTGGAACTGTCAGGAGACTTTCATGTGGCAAATTTCATGTTAAGAATTGAGCCTAAAGTTCAATCTTCAAAATACTGTCCACTAGTCACATGAGACTAAATTTAAATTAAACAAAATTTAACTCTCAGCTTCTTAGTCACTCTAGTCACATCATAAGTGTTTGATAACCACATGTGGCTAATGGCTACCAAATTGCTGCAGAAATGTTATAGAACATTCCTATTATTGCAGAAAATTCTACTGGACAGCTCTACTTTTTAACCTGCTATCTAATACTGGTTCCACAGTTGCACTGTACACTCTATTGAATAATTTTTCACAGCCACAGAATGCCTTCCAGAGAAACCCCACTTAGTGTAACTACATGTGCAGACTTTTTAAAAGCAACACATTATTGCATTCCAAAACCTTACCTAGGTTTATTAAAGCATATTGTAATGTCGCTGTATTTAAATTAGCCACACTGGATGCATAATTACCACCTTAGGTCTTTTAATATACATGTCCCTTAATTTTGCATTTTTCTTAAACATATCAATTTGCACTTAACCATAAATAATGGAGTGCTTAGCTCATACATATCAATGAGAATCCCCTTTGGAAGTGAAAGATTGCTTGCTTAATACCAAAGAGTATTTTGGAGAACATCAAATCCCTTGACAGATGCGTGTTGCCACAAGGATTTATTTTCTCCTGCTTGTAGCTAAAATAGCATCAGTTGCATTTTGCTATTTAACGATATTGGAGGAGAAAGGTACAGCAAAATGATTTACAAGTAGTAATTGCATTTCCTCGCTTACCTATTTCCATAAATGAGTCTAAAAATTTAATCTGGATTTGGATATCAGGCCCAACAGCATCAATATTTGTATCTTCACCAATCACCCAAGAAGGTATTTGCCTCTGTTCCAGGTAAAAAATGTATCAGAAGTTGTGTTTTATGCCCTGACATTCACATCTTTCTCCATTTGAATTTGACTTTACCCATTGGCAAAAGAGACATTTGTCTAGAAGTTGTGGTTTCAGTGACTTAAATGCCCACCAATGTCCTCCTCATTATTGGTTGATGCCTGGAATTCCACCGTTAAAAGTTCCATTTCTTTAACTTTCCTTTCTATGAAATGAAAATATCTCTGGGGTAGGGTAATATTATTAATAGGAGATGGCATTTCAGCTAGGACTTGAAAGGTATGTATTGATTTTCCAAGTGGAAATTGGGAAGGGAGGGGAGAGGTATGATAAGAGCACTGCATATGAAAGAAGAACGTGCAAAGACAGTGATATATTTGGGGAACAGTGATTTTTTTTTTTTCACATGGAACTCAAGGTATGTAACAGCTTTGAAAATGAAGTTAAAGAAATAACCAAAAGCCAGATTAAGAAGGCCCCTGATGGCGTTTATACAGCTTTTGGACTTTATAAATGGGAAGGGCGTAGGAATAGTTTTTGGCGGAGGAGCACCATGAAAGCTTTGTACTTGTGGAAGGTTTTAGCAGCAACAATATGAAGGATAGATTGGAGAGTGGTACTTGAAGAAGGGATCCCAGTTGGCAGTTTCTTGGTAAAATCAAAACAAGGGATTTCAAAGGTCAGAACGAAGATGGTGGCAGTGGCATTGGGAATGAAAAAGTGCACAGAGATTCAGGAGACATTTAGAAATTATCCAGCCTTCCCTTCTTCACCCATTTCAATATAAATGATTCAGACCCCAGTCCTTGAGACCTTTCCCAAACTTGAGAGGTGACATAAAGCACCTCTTCTCTACCTATTGCACTTACATTTACTGCTGCTTCCACCTCCCTTATTTAGCCCAGTCATCGCATAGTATTCTGTGTTGTTACCTAACTTTTCTCCTGCATGTGCCTAATCTCCTCAGCTAATATATATGCATCTAGAAGTTGGAGACCTTGGTAAATTTCCTTTATCATCCTTTATGGACACAAATAACAACTGAGATGAGAGGAGTCTAAGATGATGTTTCCCAAATCTGACAAATCACCGGGAGCTTTGGAGAAATAAAAACTCCTTGGTCCCAGCTATGGAGCTTCAGATGAAGTAGTTCTAGGATGAGATCCAGATATTTGTATTTTTTACTTTGAGCTGATTCCAATGGCCAGCAGTTGTGTTAAACTATGAGCAGGATTTTTAATTCTGATTTTGATCTTGTCTGACTCTGTTTTCTTAATCAAGGCACATAACTTTTGAGGTCTCAAATTTCCCCATTGAGAAATTACAGTATGGAAGTAGGCAATGTCCGAGATCACATCAGACAGAATTTGCCTAGATGATGTTACTTCCTGTGTCATAACTAGCGGCTCACGCTGAGATTGAGTCTGTATTATTTTTTCTTGAATGTATTGCCTTGTGATTCCTCATGGTAACGTTCCCTGTTGCTCTCCCTAAAGGGGTCCTCTTGCCTGGGATTCTCCCTGTGAAGGGGATGGGTGGACACACAATCAGAGAGAGCTAATGGCTGTTGCCATCGCCCACACACAAGCGTGGTCGAGAGTCCTATGTGGAGCACCAGATGGTAGTAGGTGGCTAAGGGTGTGTGGGGGGCTCTCTTCAGAAGCCTGTGGGCCAGCGTCAGCTGTGCCCCTGCCTCTTGCCAGCTTTTCGCCTACAGAGCCTCCTTGGTTCCTGAGCCACACCTCAGGTGTGCTGCAAGCTGAATGATTCATTACACAATTTTGCTGTGCCCTCTTCTTTGATGAGGAGCTAGCAGGAATTTTCCTATGCTGGCCTGACAGCCAGCTCTTTCTCACTTAACCACTATGGATAAAGAGTAATTGATGCCCAGTATTAAAAAAAAATCATTTTATCTGTTTTACCTTCCTGATACTACTTCATGGGAAGAAGTTGCTTGTGGAGCTGTCAGTGCTGAACTGGACTGCAAAATGACCCAAGGGATGAGTCACTTATCCAGAATGAGAGACCCAGAGGCCAAACCTCCCCATCAGTGCCCAGGTCCTACCACCTGCTCCCAGCAAGAGCAGGTGTCTTCCTAATTCCCTCTGGATGTCCTGCCTCCTGAGCAGCAGCTCTCACCTAGGATTCTGCAAGAGTAGGCATCTCTTAGTAGGCCTCCAGAGTATGTGAGGAATTAATTTCTCTCTTACCAATGTGGAATGGTATTTTTATGTACCATCTCTAGGAGAATTGAAGAAGTCACTCAAGTCACTTTATGTATTCTGAGGATCAAGGAGGAATTGGGCTGAGAAAGAATAATGTCTGGCTCCCCAGTGCCCTGAGGGACACCACCTTAGGACATTATTCCCTGAGGGCTCTGGTCATGCTTTCATTCACACTCCTGGACTGCTTCTCCTGGTGGTACCCTCTCCCTTCTTCCTTCTCCACTCTCCCCACATTCTCACTCCCCCCAACATTTTCCCACAAGTTCTCAGGGGATATACAGTACAGGAAGGGGGAGACCTTTAATAAATATGTTAAACTCTATGAATAGTATTCACAGAATAAAGTAGACATAGCAGGGTGGGGAGTAGAAATAGAGATGAAAACTAAAAGAAAGGACTAAGAAAGAGTTGAGAATAAGACTGGCTTAGGCTGATGGAGAGCAAAATTTTGGACCCAGTACATGACACACTTCCTAACCAATAGCCTAATTGGGTTTTGCCCGGCCACTCTGTCATACTGGAGGCACTGCTGTGATCTGAAGCTGTAATATTGGGGCAAACAGATACTGCCCCTGTCCTCGTGGAGCTTGCAGTCTAGGAGGGAAGCAGATGGAATCAAATTGTCACTCAAATGCATATTACAAATGACAGTATGTACTAGGAAGGAGAGTACTAGCTGCTTTGACAAGATAAAGCAGGGGCACCTGGGCTAGTCTCAGGAACCTGGAAAAGCTTTCCTGAGGAAAATACATTTGAAGAGATACTTTAAGGATGAGTGAACATGAACTAGGCGATAAGGGCCAAGGGGAGAGTTGAAGTGTTCCCAGCAGAGTAAACAGGAGGCTAAGTGGATTTTTCAGTGAGAGCCTAAGAGAAGGTGAAGGGAGGGCAAGATTGCTTGATCCTGTGTTTCCTTTTGTGACCAGAAGGAATTTACTGAAGGGACTGCCTTAATACCTCTCATCAAACCCAGGTAAATGTGGAATTGAGTTTATGCTTTGAAGTGGCTGCAGTCTGCTCTGGAAAACAGGCAGTAGGCCCGAGTCTGTGCAGAAACTGTAAGCTCACAGAGCCCAGCTCTTCCTTTTCTGGAAAATTCTACCACAATGAAAGTTGGAGTGGGAGCTGCTGCCCTGGAGACTGTGCCCTTGCCAGGCACAGTTTTACTCATAGCCCTGGACCCCAAACACGAGCACAGACTGGCACAATTTTAAAGCAAAATTACAACCCGAGAATGGAAAGCAGGTGGACAGGCATAAAATGCTATCAAGTCTAAAGAGAGCTCTGCTTCCTTTTGTAGTGTAGTTAAATTTGCAAACGTGTTCTACATCTGTTTTTACTTCATTTGATGACCACACACCATCTCCATTTTATAGACGACAAAACTGTGTTACAGAAAAGTTAAATGACTTCCTGAAGTTCACAGACCATATTGTTTCGAATTTCGCTCATTGATTCTCCTTCAGGAGTAACCCTCTAATTAGGATCCAAATCTTCCATTTAGAGAAAAAAATGAGCAAGAAAATTGAAATCAGAAGATCTAGAAAGACAAATCTAAGACAAGATTTGGTCTAATTTCTTACATGCAGTCTACCGTCTCAATGCCTATATAATGAAAATTTATAGTCTCAAGAATAATCCCACACTGCCTTGTAAATCATTGAAGAAAGATTTAATTTAGTTCAGTCCCATTAAGTGTATTTTATTGTACTCTGAATCATTGCTATGGGATACATATGACAACTCTTAGTAGACTAGAATATCACAATAAAAAGAAAAATGCATTTTTCAGCTTTTTTATATAAACTGGTGACTACTGTAGTCCAGTGCCAGAAACTGATAAACACACCCAGAAGCAGTCCAAATGTTGGGAATGCCGGAGGCTCCTGGACTAGCCCTCAACCTTTTCCTGAAAATTACGACTTCTAGAACATCTTTAAAGAAAGTGCACACAAATGAGAAATCTATGTATTTCCAAGCAGCAGAGAGAGAAATAGCTGTCTCCTAAAGACAGCAAACAAGTTTTCATGACTATTACACACAATAAAGTCTTCACAGATTGTATTATCTCGTTTGCTTTTAGAACTTGAATTTTTGTCTTAAAAAAAACCCCTGAATTTTAATTTCATCACTGCTCCTACAATTTAGACATTCCTTGAGAAAGCGTCAAATGTTGTTCTGTACCATTCAGACAAAACAATAAAATGGTGTGTTTCCATCTACCCCCAGCAGATTTAACTATGAAATTTCTACTTTTTTCAATATCAGAAGTACGTTTATTTATAAAAACCATACAATCTGAATATTAAATGGTCTTTCTAATTTAAAATTTAAAATTTAAAAATTTAAAAAAAAATTTAAAAAATTCTGAGCACTCTTTCCTATCAGATAATATGGCACATATTGGTAGTTTTTCCATCCATTCTTGTTAAATAGTTTATTATAATTAAGGTTTTTTTCAAAACTGAATTACAGTGTTCTCTATAAATTATTTTTATATCAACTTGAAATCAAAACTCCCTTAGAATTTTCTTAGAGTGCGAAGAGCTTCATCTGTGTCAAACTTTCCAGCAACCAAGGTACCTTTGACCAACTTAGAAAGAGTCCTCACCTAAGAAATCAGAGGTTGTAAACAAGAGGCTATAACCAGGGCCATAAACCAGGGCTTGTAAAACTGAATGTGAGCAGATCAAATCCAGTGTGTTTATTGGGCTAATATAATTTTTATTTAAATGTGAAGATGAATTCCTTCAGATAGGGAAATTATTATCCTTTTTACTACAGGCTCCAGCATTCCCTATTGTTCACTTTGCCCCTTTCACTCATTTATGCTTCCTTCTTAGCCCTATGGGCACCTGAGTTTGTGATTCCTCCTACTTTTCTTTTTTTTTTAAGTCTGAACTGTACCACACCCTCCAGTTGTTTTTGTTTTTTAAATTTTTTTCTAACATTCTATAACTTAAAAACACCCTAGGAAGATAGGAAAGTGAAGACTTAGAGAGTTCTTCCAGTACTACAACGCTTTCCTTGCCATTGGTAGAATGCAGAGTTTAACCATTTCCGTGACTCTAGAAAGGAACTGATCGCTGTATGTATAATAGACCTATGCATATGACCTACAGCATCTGAAATAACTGTCCCAAACCCAAATCATAGTCCTCCTTTAGTGAAGAAAATATTTTGGAAAGAATTCAGTAAAAGTTTAGGTGATGTCTTCATAGAGCCCTTGATGTTTTGCTCCAACTTATAAGACAGTCTCCTTAAATCACTGTCCCTGAGTCTGGTAAGAATTGGCATACCAGAGGTAGTAGTACTGTAATTTTCTGGGGTAATATACTTTTAAACTCAGAAGTTGCCAATCTTAGAAACTGGACATAGCCTACCCCATAAACAGATCTGAGGCTTCAGAGGGGAGCTTCTTTAAGAAAATATAATTTACAAAAAATTGAACAAACAGCTGAAGTATGGAGGGGATATTTGCATGATAGGTTAATTCTGCTTATCAAAGGATTTAATAATCAAATGCTAGCCACCCCAGTATATTTAGATGACTGTTCATGAGACTCTAGCAATTTGAGAAGTGGAGTGAGTGGGTAAGTGGAGGGGAAAGACATACACTTGGAAGCTACTGCCAAGAAAATTTATCTTGGAAAATATAAAGTCCCCTCCCCCAACAAAACACAAAATTGTATTTACATGCAATTTCTCAATCCCAGTCTATCCTGTGATGTGAGGTGCCCCTCAAGTAGACATGGACTACTTTGCTATCAGTGGAATGACAGAAGTTTTCAATATGATGGCAAGGCATAAATGTAGGGAAATGTGTTTATATCTGACAGCAAGAAAGGGAGCCTGTCTCTGTTCCCCCTTTGCTCACGTAAGATTGAGAAATATGTTTGTAGGGTATTCAGTGATGATGAAAGCCTCTGGGTGTGTGCATATGTTTACACTGAGATTGGGAAGTGTCTCCAGTTAGTTAAATTCAGTAATATAATGTAGTGATGAGAAGAAGGGGCTTCCAATATTATGAGACATAGGGCTAGTTTATCCTCAAAGTGTCACTTTCCTTTTTTAATAAAATGGAGATATGAGGAATAACTACCTCACAGTGTTGTATTGAGTGGTAAATAACACAGGTGTATATAATAAACACTAAACTAATGTCTGGGAGAAAATCCTGTATAAGAATCAGATTAAAACAAAACAGGGTAAAGCCTTGGGGGGGTCTCACTTGGCATCAGACCTGTAAGATCTGTAAGACATCTATAAAATCTATGAGAGAGTCTTCTCATGAATGTTCTCTGACTTGCAGATGGAAGACTACCTTCTTTAGACTGGATCCTACTATAATATGAATCGCAGAGGAGCACTGGGGAAAAGACTTTTTGAAATAGCGCTAGTTACGTCTTATCAGCAAGTAGGGTATTGATGTATAATTACTTATCATTACCACAATACATCATTTTAAAAAGTATTTCCCAACTGCTTCTTTTCTCCTTATAAATGCATTATTCATATCTATATAAATAACAGTTCGCTGAATTCATTTAAAGAAATTCATTGATTCTAGTAAATTATTAGACACATGTAATTGTCGCTCAGGCAATAATCTTGAAACGCCCCACTCAAGATTTCTGGAAACTAACACCGGGGATGAAGGATGAACAAAAATACCATTCCATCTGCTAGCCAAACTGACTGCACCAAATAATTTGGAACTTAATTACAGAGTTGGCTACATTTTCAAAATGTGATTTCCAAAGGCTGAAAGTTTTATTTAAATCTCTCCATGTTCATTTCCTCCAAGGACCATCAGTGGTGGTTGCAAATTGCAGTTTTAAAACCACTGGGTGTTAATGTCCCAAGAGTTGGGAGTAGAACCAGGGTAAAGAGGAAAATAGAAAAAACTGTGTTCTTCTTCTCCCCCCCCTTTTCTATGCTCCTTCTTCAGTCCTAGACTAGCTGTGAACGGCTCCACGTATTTTCACTTAGAAATAGACTATAAGATAAAATACAGGACACCCAGTCAAATTTCAATTTCAGGCAAGTAACAGTTATTTTTTAGTATAAGTATGTCCCGTGCAATGCTTGAGACATACTTATACTAAAAAACATTTCATTGCTTATCTGAAAATCAAATTTAACTGTATGTTCTATATATGTATTTAGTAAATCTGGCAACCCAATTGACAAGACAACTATTTGGTCAAGATATTTGTTTGAAAAGTCGTATCAAAGTTACTCTCTCCAAAGGCATAATTATTTTAATTGTAAATTCCTAAAGCCCAGGCTCTTCAAGATCTCCAAAAATCAATCTTTTGGTGGAACTTTGGGTACGTTAGAAAGGCCTTTTGGAGAGATGTTTCAGTTGGGAATGCCCTTGTGTTGTAACTAAATTTAGAACACATTGGTGGCACTGATTCCTTGTACTCACAAGCCTGGTAGAGGCAAAGGTGGGGGTGGGGGGCAGGAATAGAGTAAGATTAAAATACAGTAAGTGTTGTACTTTATTTTGGGGAAAAGGTTAATTTGACAACTCACCATTTTGGTAACTCAAGCCAAAATTCATGGAATCATTCTTGATTCCTCTGCTTCTCACATTCCAAATCCAATCCAATAATAAACGTTGTCAACTCTATTTTTAAAATATAGCCAGAATGTATCCACTTCCTACAACATCCACTGCTATCAACCTGGTCATTGCAATAGCTCCTGCTTTGATTTCTCTCCGCTTCCATCATTACCCTTTTCAATTTACTCCCCACACAGACTCCTGAATGATCTTGTTGAAACCTAAGTCTGAGACGTCACTTCAAACCCCTCAAACCGTTAGATGGCTTCCGTCTCACTCAGGTAGAGTCCAAACAGTGACCTGTAAGACGAGCCCCACATGCTTGCATTGCACCTCTCTGAGCTCAGCTCTTAACAATGCCTTCCCATCACCCTTTTCCTGCCACACTGGTCCCCTTGCTGGTCTTCCATCTCCCTGGCAAGGAGACTTTGCTGTGGAGTTTCCTCTGTTTGCAGCAGGTGTCTGCATGGTTTGCTCCCTCAGCTTCTTCAAGGTTTTATTCAAATGTCTGACTCACAGTAATTGCAACCCTCCTCCATCTCCCCTTTCCTTATTTACTCTTTCTTATTGCATGCATCATTGCCTATACCCTATCTTTTCTTTCGTTTATCTTGTTGTCGCTTGTCTCTCTCACTATAATGTAAACTCTGTGAAGATGCTGGACTTTGGGTTGTTGCTCTTGTTTATTTTGATAATTGCTGTATCCCAGTACATGGTGCCTGAACGTGGAAAGTGCTCCATAAATACTTGGTGAATGAATGAATGAAGCATTAGCAGATTTTTTTTTAACAAATTTGCTATGTGGATTAGATACTTATCTGTAAATAAGAAAATTTTGGGAGAATGAGATACAGGATTGGTGTGTTGTGATGGCAGAGTCACATTCTGCAGAAGATCCCGGGCATAGTGGCTGAGACAATAAGGTGACAGTTGGATAGGCAGGTCAACATGAGGACTTTGGATGCCTGAGGAAGTATTAGGGATGCTTTACAATTTGGCCAAGGACTGTCCTTTTGTAAAATCAGATTCCAGAAGTAGTCATTCGTCTCATAACTATGAACTACACATCAGTAATCTTCGCTCTGAGTCTCTCATGTTATCACCAGGATCTGGGAAGACATTAAGATAACTAAAAGTCTGGTCTTCTCTGGGCTATGGGAATCATCCACATTGTCCTATGGCAGCTAGTCTCCTGAGGGTCGTTCTACTACCCTTTTACTCTCTCTTCTCTTCTCTGTGCTCCTCTATTCTCAGTCCCCAGGCCTCTTACAACACTGTTTCCAGGAAGAGCCACCTAAGAAACAAATCAAGCCATATCATTGTCCAGCTTTTAAATTACCATTGTTTTCCCTATTGGGGATAAAATCCACGTCACCCTGCTTCTCCATCCTTATTTCCCTTCAGTCCTTCCTACAGACTAGCCACACTGAGATTCTGCTCAGTTTGCATATTTTGCCACTCTCTAGAATGACCTTCATTGCCTGGAGAACTTCTCAGCCCTCAAAACTCAACTCGCATATCACTTCCCTTGTAAATTTTTTAAATTTGTCAAAAGCATTTATTAATTTTTCCTCTGGGATCTCATAGCCCCTTGCACATACCTCTGGCACAGGACTTATCATATTATAATGATTTGTTGGCATATCTGTCTCCCCCAGCAGATTGTGAGGCCATCTTTGTATCTCTCCCACCAACTATAGCATATAGAAAGTATTTAAGAAGGGCTTATTAGATGGATTATTTTGGAAAGTTCTGAGAAACCTATTCTTGCTCCTGAACATACAGTTCTCTATAGCTACTGCTTGCTTTTCTTAGTCCTTCCTAAGAACTCCCCCCCACCCCCCCCACCCCCGTCAAACCCCATGACCTCTTATTCATGTGCAGATGTGTTGGTTGAGCTCTGTCCCAAAGCTAGAAGGGGAAAACATTCTTCTAATGGTAGCTCTTTTGTTGGTGATACCTGAAGGCAAGATAATCGTCAACCTTCTGCTTACTCTCAGGATTTGCCACATTGGTCAACTCACGTCATTATATGTTGTCAGGCTTTGAGAGAAAGCGTCCTTCATTTTAATTCTTTGCATGATTAAAGTCATTCAATTTCCATTCAATTTAATTAAATGGCTTTTATGATTTAATTTTAGTGAGGGGGGAAAAATGATCAGTCATTAAAATGATGATTGAATGATGATTTTTTTTAATTATTGCAGTAGATAACAGGAAAGAGCCTTTGAGATAAGTTTTGTAATAAAAAATCCTTCTGGTAGTCAGTAAAATGTGTTATCAGTAATGAAAAAGGAGTTGTTGATATTGTTAATTAATAAGTGATGAATTAGTGTGGAACCTGACACCTCATTTACCTCAGCAACACTACCCTGGGAAATTACAGAGAATATTAGTCTGTCACTCTTTACAAAATTTTTCCTTGAGAGAGAGAGAGATTGAGATAGAGAACGAGAGAGAGAGCGAGAGAGTGAGAGCAAGAGGGAGAGCGGGAGAGAGAGAGAGAATGAATAAAGATGTGTAAGCTTTTAAAGTAAAAATTCTAAATTGTAGTTTAGCACTCAAGCAAAACTAATCAGTTAAAGAAAATACATGGTCTACATTATGGCATGTTGTAGAAATATCAGAATTTATTTAATAGCATATATTTTTCTCTCTTTCTCTAAGTTAAGAATTGATGCTGTAAATTGTATGTCATAATATTTTCTTTATTGTGAATTTCATTAGGAGATTTTTCCATTCCCATCAGTGACATTCTTTGGGATGCTAAATACTACCTTGGTAATAGAGGAAAAATTTTTAGGCAAGTAATGTTGAAATTCTTTTTTAAAGAAAATTATTCTAAGTGTGTATATTTTTAATACACTTTATTGGAATCTTTTTTCTGATCCAGGAAGAGATAGTCTAATAACCAAGAAATGCTTAGTCATTTGGCTTTAGGTTCTGACCCCAGTTCTCTGACATCAATTATTCTGCAATTCAATTCAATTCTGACAGTACCTGGAATTAGCACAGACCCCACAAGTTAAGGGCAAGGTCCTTCACAAGAGTGTCCCCACTTCAGGCACCAGCTGCAAGTCTCAGGACCACTTGTACTCCTGAACAACTGGCTAAAAATTTGTGCCTTCCTACAACACCCTCAGGTTCAATAATTTGTTAGAACAGCTCACAGAATTCTCTGACAGTGCTATACTTACGGTTATAGTTTTATGCAGGATACACCTCAGAACAACGAAATGGAGGAAACTCATAGGACAAGGTCTAGGAGGGGTGGAGACGTAGAGCTTCCATGCCTTTTCCTTGTGGAATCTGGGCACATCACAATCCCAGTGCATCAGTGTGTTCACTAACCAGAAAGCTCTTGGTGTCCAGAGTTTTTGTTGAGGTTTGACTACGTAGGCACAATTGATTAAATCATTGGCCGCATGATTGAACTCAATCTCCAGTCCCCCTTCTCTCCCTGAAGCTCAGGCTGGCCCAAAGGTCCAACCCTCTGATCACCAACCCCCATCCTGAAGCTATTTAGAAGCACCACCAAGAGTCACCTTATTAACATAAAGACATTCCTATCACCCAGGGAATTCCAAGGGGTCCTGAAGCTCTTTGTCAGAATCAGAGAGAAAGACCAGATATGATTTTTATTATGCCACAGACTTATTTTATAAAAATGTCTCGTGTTTATTTTTTAAGTCGTTATTAAATCAATTCAAGTAATATTTTCTAGGTATCTTCTATGTGCTTATCAGCAGTCTTGGGAGGAGGTGGGCTCAGGGAAGTATAAGGCATGTTTCCTGCCTAAAGGTCTATTTCTAAAGACCAGATCAACATGTGGAACACCATAATTTTAAGAACTACTCATGCCAAGCACTTTGCATATGTGTTCTCACTATGTCCTCATAACAACTTCATAAAGTAGTCCATAAAGCTAAGTAAAAACACACTATTAGATTCCAATGCAGGACTATCTGATTCTAAAACTGTAATTTTCCACAAGTCCACATTATCATGTAGATTAGAATCGAGTTACATTGAGAGGTACAGGGGACTGGTATCATTCATATAAATTCAGAGAAAGAGAGCTCAGAGGAGGTGGGGAGAGTCAGGAAAGGCTTCATGGAAAAGGTTGGACTTCTATCAGGCCTTGAGGAGTGTGTGGAAAATGGATCCTAAGAGGAGAAAGTAGAGGACCTTCTTGATGAGAAGGATAAAATGAGTAAATGTGCGGCAGAAATAAGTTTGAGGTATTCATGCATGTATTAAATTTCTTTCCTTTAATATCTCTGGTTATAGGAAACTGATTTTCTCTTGGGTGTACCTATTCCATTCTGCTTCACTCCTTTTAGCAGAAGATTCTTCCTTGCCACCAGCCAAGTCAACCATCAGATACCTTTTCCTTAGAGCTCTCAGTTCTGCCCTCCATTAGACTGTCACCAAGAGTGAAAGTTTCTCTTCTGGCCTCTGACAATTTGCTTTCCACAGATTAAACCAACCCAGTCCTTGCCCACATTCTTCAAACCACATGGTTCTGAGATCCTATCATTGACATTGTCTTTCTGGGTTGAGTAGTGGTTAAGAGTCTGTTGTGACCAGGTACGTAAGTGAATTAACTTCAGTTCCCTCCTCCATAAAGTGGAAATATTAATAACTCCCTCAGAGATAGTGAAAATTATATGAAATAAGATGGTGACCCAAATAGAGTAAGTATTCAGTTTATATGATCTCTTGTTAGGGTACTGTATCTGTTAGCATTTGCTATAAAAACAAAACAAAACAAAACTTAAATTTAATAGCTTAAAGTAACAGTTTCTTAGCTTTTAATTCTGTGTGCCGGCAACTTGGGCTGGCCTCAGCTTGAGAGTTCTAAGGATCTTGAGTGGGCTTCCTCATGTGCTTGCCTTCTGCTGGTGCTTGAAGGTGTCTGATGGTTGGCTGGCTGCAGGCTGTGGTTCTGGCCAGATGCTCTCATCACCCATCAGGTCAGCCTGGGCTAGTTCACATGGTGGGGTCCTCAGTGTTCCCAGGAGCAGCAAAAGGACGTGTTCTATTGTGCAGGTACTTTCTAAATCTCCAGTTATGCCATGGTTGCTACTCTCTCATTGGCCAAAAAAGTGCAGAGTTGGTGTGGAACAGTAACAGCAAAGGGTGTGGATGCAGGGAGAAAGAAGAATTATGGTTAGTCTTGTAATCCTCCCCAGACTAAAGTGCTCTTTCTAAAAAAGTATTTTAAAGGCAGTAGTGAAAAACAGATTACTCTGTTGGAGACTGAATTTGTATTTATCTTCTGGCAAATTAGTGATTTTAAACTTGACTGTGTGTGCATATGCGTGTGTACGTGTGTCTGTGTGTGTGTGTCTGTGTTTATATATGTGAGAGAGAAAGAGAAATGAAGAGAGGAAGGAAATGGAAAATTGACTAGCAGCTAGGATGGTCAACCTGGAGAAGAGATCACTGAGTCAGACAGTCTTGGTAGCCTTATGCCTATCTGGACAAGAGGAACAGAGGAAGGCCTCCAGCTCAAGCCTGCCCACTTCTACAGCACTCCATGGCTTGGTGATGTAATGGCGATCAAGGGTACCAGACTTGTTCCAGAGAGTTACATTTTTTTCTGTTTGTCCTTTCATTCTGCAAATATGTGTTGAGTACTATCTCTAGGATTAGTAGTGGCTTGAATGTGGCATCTAGTGCTGGCACTGCTACTTTTTCCCCCAGTGATCATAGACCAACTGTTTTGCCTATCAGGGCTTCAGCTTTCTCATCTGTTTAGTGAAGGCATTAGATTTAGTGAGTTTGAAGGTATGTTCCAGCTGTGATACTGTACAATTTTAAAGTACTATAAAGTTTCTTTTTTTCCCTTTTAAAACTTACACATCTTTGTCCTGGATCCTTAGCACCCAGCTTGTTGCTTTGATGGCACCCACCAATGGGTGGAGTGAAATACTGACAAAAACAAAAAAAAACTGGATGATCGAGTTGATTTCTGTGGGCAGGGGACTTTTCATGGTCCCTTACATCCTATAACATAAGGAGCCTTGTAATTCTCCTTGCCCAAGAGAGAGACAGTAGTCAATGCACTGAGATTTCTATGTCATGACCTGGCATCCTGGGAGATTTATCTGATGAAAATGGAAGGTTGTCTCACCTTAAGGTAGGGATCAAGCTTCCCTTTCTACTTATATCTGTTTTATAATGGAGACATTTGTTAGATTTGGGACAGAAAGAATGGCATTAGCTATGGATGTTGGGCATTTACTTACCTTCTCTGAATCTCAGTTTTCTCATCAGTTCAGCAATACCTACCTAAGTATTATTGTTCTAAGAAGTAAATGGCATAAGGTTCTATAAATGGCAAGGGCAGGCCACATCTCCTCATGTGACTTCAAACAGTATTTATTTTCCTTTCCTCCCTTCACCTCTTCGCTGAGCTGATCAAATGAAATCATGTGTGCTAGCTGCAACAGTTTGTAACTCTAAAGTACAAAATGAATAATAGATTATAATTATTGGCACCAGCCCATTCTCTAGGACCTAGGAAGTACCAGAAAGTTTTCATTGCTCAGAGGTACCCAGCTGTGTTAGAGGCAGCATCAGGGATGGACCCTGGTCTTTGCCTCCAGGCTAGAACTTGGTCCACTCCTACTTTCTGCTCACTTGTCCACCCGCTGCCCTGGTGAGGTCAACACATAAGTAGGGCTATACATATCGCCTTAAGTTCTGGAGCCTTAGGTAATGCAGCAAAAACATAGGCGCCTACTTTTGATTTGAGCCCTATAGGGAAGCATATATTTAGATAAAATATTTCACTGTAGTGCCACTTAGCATACCAGTGGAGGGCCTAGCCTTGGGCCTTGTATAATCTTGCGGTGAGCTTCCCCCTTTCTTTTATTTTTCACCTCTTGAAACAGAGAGTAAATTTTCACAGGCAGAGGACTCTCAGATATCTCTGAAAGGCATTCAGTGAATTCAAAATGCTGTTTATTTCTTTTGGTGAGTTAATTTTCCCCCTTGAAATGTTTCTTTTTGAAATGCTGCATGGAAACACCATCATTTCTCTATGCCTTCTCAAGAGAGCCATAAAATGCTATTGGCTATTAGCTGAAATGCTGCCTCTTGGCTTCATTGATCCGAGGGGATTTGGGATCCCCAGGGTGACCAGAGATTAATTATACGCAGTTATATTCAGAAACGTCCCTAGTTGCTCATTCAGGATCTGTGTTGTTAAGACAGTGCATTGTCAAGGCCCAGGCCAGGGTTATGAGCTCATTGGAAATTCAAAGGCTATGTTCATCCAGCATGTTGAATGCAAGACTATTAAGTGATTCATTTCTGGAGGTGAAGTCATTGGAGCTCATAAAAAGGGCAGCTTCTGAATCAATGGAAATCAAACCTATGTGGTCTTCCAAATCAATCTTGGGGGATATGAAGGAAGAGAGAGAGATTGGAATAAGCATCATATAAATGATTTTAATCTGAAATACGCAAGTTATCTTTAAGCATGAGGACCTGAGAGTAAGGGCTCTAATCACTGAAAAGTATCATCAAATGATTTTAAGAAGTTATTTTCTAAGGAGTTTACTTTAGTGTCTGTAGGTATAAAGAATCAGAAAGAGAGACAGACTTGGCATGTGAGAGCTACAACCTTACCAATGCAGCCCCGGAGATGAAACTTGTAAATATTTGAGTTGAGTTTTCAATGAATATTGTTTGATAGGCTAGGAAAGTACCCATTTTAATGGCATTACTTCAATGGGAAGATGTCTCACGAGCTGCAACACATGATCACAGGTTGTATATGCTTCCCTTGATCCCACTACACCTAGGGGCAGCTGGGAATTGTGTCATTGTGTGCTCCAAGAGCTGGAGGGACAGTCAGCCATGAGGAAGAAGGATATTTCTCCAGCCACTAAATATGCTGAAAATTCAGTGAGAGAAAAGCATAGGAGAGGGTAGGGGAAGGAAAGTGGAAGGAAGGGAAAGAGTAAGAAAGAAAGAGAAGAGGAGGAGAGGGGAAGGGGAAAGAAAAGGGGCTGGAGATTAATAATCACTGTGTGATTAACTCTAGGTATTTGCACTTGCATTATCTCAGTTTCCCTGACCATGGCACAATTACTGTGGCTGGAAAAATGTTGCTCACAGCAACAGCAGTGGATTGGATTCTGCCTTCCTGCTTCAACAGCAGTTACAGCAAGGGCATTGTAAATTCAGTGGGAATACCCTAGTTCTTATTGGATGACTCTAATGTCTTAATAAAGAGTTCTATTTTTTAGAGTATGAGAATGGAGAATTAACAATTGAATAAAAATAACAAGCTGCCTTCTTGGGGATTTAAGGAGACCTAACTCTAGATGATGTAATATTGTCAGGTCTCACTATTCTGAAGGTAAAAGTAGCCCCAGCTTCCCCAGGCTACCCGGTCCCACAGTGGGCAGTCAAGGAATAAGGTTGACAATTGCAAAGGTATTGACACTAATTTTCAACTCTGAGCTTTATCCAGAGTAGTTTCTCCAGCCCCTTCTTTTCCCTGACTGAGCCTGAGCAGTACAGAAGTGTTGGCCATTCCTCTCTCCACTCTGCTCTCCAGTGGCCCTCATCGGTTTCCTGTTTAGTGCTCTTCATTTCCTCTTCAGTGCAGTGTCCTCTTTATAGCTTGCCCTTTCCTCACTTATGAAACCACCAACACCATCCCTTCTACATTCTCTTACCTTCAATCATATTTTTCTTATCACTTCTGAGAATCTCTCAAGATTGTCACAGAGGCAGAGGAGGATTTGGTCCTGCCACCTAAGAGACTGTTTTCTCTGGCTTCTTAAGAGATTAGCCTTATGGTTTTAGCTTTTTAAACTTCCCAGTCTCTACCCCATTCCATCTAGAATTTTGTTGTATTGGTTAAGATGCTTATGGTTGCAAGTAATAGAATCGCTCACTTTGCAATGACTTGAAAAATAGTTATTATCTCATGTAGCAATAGGTCTAGAGGTAGATGCCCCAGGCTAGTCTCTGGGGCACAGTGGTGTCATCAGAGACCCATTTCCTTCAATTTCTCATCTCTGTTACCTCACCTAGTCCTTAGGCTTGTTCATTGCAGGATTCAGGATGGTTGTCCATGGGCCAAAAGGGAGAGGCATTTCCTTCTTGACAACATTTTTTTTCCCAGGAATAAAATATTACCAAGGAGTTCCCCAGCAGACATCTATCCCACTGGTCAGCCATGACGTGGCTTCAAAGAAGCTGGCAAAACCAGCCTATGACTTTTTTAGCATTTACCATGGTGACAGACTCTGCCATCGTGAACAAAGAGGATGAGGAATGGCTGTTGAGTAGGTTGCCAACAGTATCTCCACACTGGTATCTCTCGTTACAGTTTTTATTCTCGGACTGGGTCTAGGGATACTGAGAAGAGCATCCAGTGTCCTACTCAGAAGTATCCATTCCTGATGACGGTCAATCAGTGCCTCAAGATCAAGCCAGACTGTCTTAATCATCTTACCTCGGAGTGATTTCTCTTTTCTTCTAGGGCATTTGTGGAGAGGCCGATAGTCACTTTTGCTTTGGTCTTTGTACAAGAGCCGCCGTAGTCTGCAGACTCCGCCACCAGTCTCAGTATGTCCCTTTATTCTACCCCAGTGAGACCACTGGGTATTCATGCTAATAGATAAACTCAGACAAGCCAGGACTCCCAGTGGGAATGCAAATTAGCGTCCCCTCAGGGATGTTTGTCACACATTCAAAGTCTGATGTGGGCTTAAATGGTCTCCTGACTGATGAGCTTTCAAAGACAAATTTATAAAGAATACCAGTAGCATTTCAGCCACTCTGTTTGCTTGATTTTATAAAGGCTTGGCTTCTATGATAAAAGTCAGTGTAATGGAGAGGCTGGCCTGGTAATGGAATGATTAGGTTCGTGCATTCAGCTTTGGTGGCCTGGGGTTTATGGGTTTGGATCTCGGGCATGGCCATACATACTGCTCATCAAGCCATGCTGTGGCGGTGTTCCAAATACAAAGTGGAAGAAGATTGGGACAGATGTTAGCTCAGGGACAGTCTTCTTCAAGCAAAAGGAGGAAGATTGGTAACAGATGTTAGCTCTGGGCCAATCTTCCTCACCAAAAAAAAAGGTGTAATGAATGTAAAATTTACTTCACAAGAGTGAAAATATTTCACTTGCCTTTTTGTTTTCTTTTTAAATTACATCTTGAAGCTTTCTCTCTTACTAGGGAAGTTAACTCTTAGTCACCATAAGGATTCTCATACCATATCAACTCCTCTTGTTTATGAAATGGTCCTGGAGGCCTTATATTGGTCCAGAACTCTGAGGAATGGTGCACTGCTGTTCAGATCACATGATCTCCACTTACCTGATCATTGTCTATGTCTACGTGGTCCCTCAAAGGCAGGCAGAACTGCTGGTTCATTCCATGCTTGGTCATTAGAGTCTTTTCTGAGGATGGACCCACTGGTGCCCATGACCCAGCCTTCTCAGGAGCCCCCTCCTAAGCCATTCCTCTGTAGGACCCTGCCACCTCCCCAGAACCCTCCTGGTTGCCACCGTGTTACTCTTCCAATCTCAGAAGACATTCTCTAAAACCTCTCTTTGCTCTGGATGTTTCAGTAGCCTCCTTCAAATCCTTCCTTCTGTTCAATAACCTATGAGATGATTCTGCAAAACCTCCCCTCAGGAGGCCTTAGGACTCTTCTCTGGACTCTATTTTCCTTCTAATGAGCATAGGGGAAGGATATGGGAGGGTTTAGTTGTTTTCTCACTAACTCATCCTGCTATAAATAGGATATATTCCTTAATGAAATGGAAAAAAGCTGGATTCTAGATTGTCCTGCCGATGAAGTGTCTACTTATGACAAATAAAATCATGACATGCTGTTGAGCACCTTGCCAGTGCAATTGGCCAACGCTTCCCTTTCACTTGCCTGCCTTCATGCTATTGTGCACTGTAGATTGTTCCTTTCCTTCCATTCTGCCTGTCAAATCCCACCCACCTACCTAGAGCCAGAGAATATTCCACATTCTTTATCAAGGCTTCTTCTGCCTCCACCCATTCCCTGAATTGAGAAAACCCTGTCTTTTTTCTGTGTCCTCAAAGGCCTTTTAACACCTGTGTTATACTATGCGTCATTTTCCACTTTAGGTTGTCATTGTATGTGTGGACATTCTACCTGTCCTACTGATCTATAAACCCTTCAAGATCAGGGCCATGTCTTGCTCTCTTTGCTTCATCTATGGTGCCTAGAAAGTAACTGAATAGAATTGATGCAAATATGTTGTCCCTTGACCATGAATAGTATATAATGGGACACAAAACATATATGCATGGTACATAAGTAAACTAATGATACAGACAATGAAAAGAAGATGTCTTGGGGCAGTCCAGATCGGAAAACATGAATACTAAGGTCAATGAATATTCTAACACCTTCTGGTGGTAAGAGGAAGGATCATAGTGAGCTGAAAGCATTCGGAAAGACTTCTTAGATGTTTTTAGAACTTAAACTGGATGTTGTATTGTCGTGAAAATTTAAATAAGTAGAGAGGAAAGAGAGGGCATGGGCATAGGAAGAGAGGTAGAAATGACTTCAGCATCTGTGAGTTGGTTAGGAAACACCAGGAAGACCTCATAATGGTGTTTTATGTTTTCATCAAACCTTACAACTTATAAAGTGCTGTCACATATATTATTTTACGTGATTCCATCTAGTGAAATCCACAGACTGAATTCTACCCTATTGCAAATAGCATTGCAAAGGAGATTCACTGTGTGCACAGTCAAAATATACTTCAATGGTAATAGATATGTTTAGTACCCAAAGTAATGATGATGATGGACATTATTGATGATGAGGATTGTGATTCTGATGATACTGATGATACTGATACTTATTGAACACTCTATGTACCTGGTGTGTGCAAAGTGTTTTACATACATTAATACTAATCATCCTAACACCTGCAAGGTAGAAATTTTAAACTATCTCTAAACTAATAAAGATTAAGTCACATGCCCCATATCACACACCTGGTGTATAGTGAAACTGGGACTCATATTTAGGTCTATTTTATTCTAAAGTCCATTGATTTTTTATTCCCTAGAGCCCTGAAAGCTGAGGGCAAGGCAAACACAACAAAGAGGAGAACACAAATTTTATCTCATGATGTGTGCTTAACTCACACCTCTGATAGGGTATAAATGTAATCTCTGTTAAGCAGGTCAAACTTCAGTGCAGTTTAAAGGCATCGCGTTTACTTAGTGCTTCATGCCATTTGAGAACACAGCTCTATGGGTTTAGGCAATTATTTTCTTAGTTAATGACTTAATTATCTTCTCAAGATTCCATCTTGATACTCAAACCATCTCCCCAACCAAGCCTGCTTATGTTGGAAACCTAAATACTCATTTGCAGGCTTTTGCCCCCAGTTGCTGCCCAGGGTCCCCCAGTGATAGCGTCCCGAGGGAAAGGAATTTACCTGAAGGTGAGACAAGTAGCTGAAACCCCGCGGCCTCCTTAGTACAGGGATTCAAAACCTCTTCGCAATCACTACAAATTTATGTTTTCTGTTGGAAAATTGCTTTGGGAAATGATGTGGATCAGAGAAGTAAATTTTCTGTCAAGATAAACTTTAGTAGTGAGCAAAGCAAAATTTGGGGGAAAAAACAAAAAAGATCCCTAGGTGCTTTATCTCATTTTTATTAACATTCTTTAATATTTACCACAACCGTTCTCTGTGAGCCAAACTGTCAGTGGAAGCATTGAACTACAGAGAAGATTCAGGAATCTCTCTAGAGAGGTTACCTTCAGTCTCATTTTACAAACAGAAGCTGTGGATAACAGATGTGCTTCAAAGAGCTGGCAGTTTTTAAAAGAATTAAGGTGAAAAATAAAATCCCTAAAACCTCACCACACAGATACCAGGAATCCACTGCTTCTGGACTGGCTCAGACTTTGCAGTGTGTTTCCAGAAATTGCTGTTATGCAGTCTGCACAGACGGTGGAGTGCTTGGACTAGCAAGGGAGGGGAGGAAGCTTGGCAGGGCACCAGCTCAGAGCGTGATTCTTCTTTTTCCCGAAGAGCGGAGCCTGGTAAAAAATAAAAACACAAACAGACCCTTCCCCTCTTTCCCATCTGCTTTCATCCCCGTTCTTTGCGGGTTGGTAGCCCTGGATAAACCGGTGGAGCCCAGCAGGCTGCTGGCTGCCGAATGTTTTGCTGGATTTTGATGCAGTTCAGGGCTGCTTGGCTGTGGGGTCCAAGACGCTGAGTCTCACCAGCTAACAGAGATGGAACCAGAGCGGTAGCCTGTGCATGAGGGGTCAGAAAAGCAACACATGCACTTTTGGTGGCAGTGATATGATGCAGTAAGTGGTTATAATGGAACCAAGTTCGACTTCTGCTCTCACTTTCTTCCAGAAGTTTCAATTTAAGCTCTCAGGACATCTACCAGGTATATGCTGCTAAGGAGAGGTGTGCTCAGAGAAAGCGGACTAGGGATTGAACGTGTTGACAGAACCGGGAAGAATCATTATATTGAAAAAAAAAAAAAACACCAAAAAAAGGCAATCACTGGAGGCAAGTCTTGGAGCATCTGTGTGAGGGGATCTTTGTAACCTCCTTCTTAACTCAGTATTCCAGCTGGCTTTGACTAAAAGAGAAGGTGTTGTCTCTCTTTCTTCTCACTTCCCGCGATTGCTAATGTATACCCTAGTTTTCCGCTCTATGGACATAATTTTTATATTACTAATTTAACGTTCTCTTTAAATTAACCTCTTACCGCCACTTCTCAGAGTCCATTTCTAGAAACTAGTTGTTCCTAATGCCTTTCAATTCTCCCCTCGTCTGTTTGTATGAACACATCATGCAACTATAAGTAGGTGACGCAGGGTGGGAACTAACATTACTTGAGAACTTCTTAGCCAGCACTGTGGTCGACTCAACACACATGATCTCTGATAATTTTCCCAAGGACCTGCAAGGCAGCCATGGTATGTCCATTTTAGAGATGTGGATGCCAAGGTTCATAAAGCTGAAGTAATGACCTGCCCAAAGCCCATTTGACCCACTTGGGTGAGACTCTGCTAAATGGTCAGGGACAAAGTCAAGTGAAACAGGAGCCTTTCCCTCAAGAAGTGAACATATTCGCTAGACAGAGGACTCATGAAGCACTTCATTCAGAGCAGTGATGAACAGCAGTAATTTCAGTCCCTGTGGAGGAGAGTTTAAAGCATGTAGCCCTCTAAAGTCAGACTGTATGGGTGGCCACCCCCTGTCACCACCCTCCTCCATCCACTGCTTAAATCTTTGTGTAGTACCTCACAGCTTTTGAAGTTGTCACTTACATTATCTCGTTTGATCCTTACCAGATCCTTGCGAAACAGTCTGAGCAGGGATTATTTTCTGAATTTTATAGACAAGGGGATTGAAGTCCAGAGAGGAGGTGATTTATCTAAGTCAGTAAATGGCAGAGCCAGAACCAGGGCTCTTCCTATTAACTCCATACCCAATAGTTTTTTTCTAATGCATCACGAAGCTTCCAAGTGAAGACAACTCTGGGAGGCGTTGAGTGCAGAAGGAGCTGATAAGACCAAGTTCCCCAAATGAAACTTTGGCTGTTCAAATAATCTCGGAATTCCAATTTTCAATATTGAAGAACCCGGACCTCCTTTAGCTTCTCAAAGTCTTTGATTGGTCACCTGCCATGATGCTTTAATTTTTTGCTGTTTTATCTTCCCCATGTTAATCACCTAAGTCTATCTAAGTGTTTCTCAAAGTTTTTTTTTGTTACTTCCCCTCAAAGACATTTTTAGACTTCTTTTGCCTGTTGCCCCCCACTCTAAAATTTCAATGCCAAAGATATATTGTATATCTGTTTACATACTATATACTATATGTGTGTCTGTGCTTTATACATACAATGAGTAAGATCTGTATCACCCCCTCAAGAACCAATTTTTACCCCCTTGCTTTAATATTGCCACCAGTGAGAATGCATGGTGTAGCTCATAACTATGAACTGAGTTAAAATGTTTTTTAAAAGAAGAAGGAGGAGGAAGAGGAAAGAAGGAAGAAAGGAAGGAAAGGAGGGGGAGAAGGGAGGGAGGTGGAAAAAAGAGAAAAGGAACAATAAACAGTAAAACAAGTCAGCAAAGATGCAAAACTTTAAACTGAAGGTGGTCCTCAATTTCGTATAGCTACAGCTTTCTCTGGTAATGTAGATTCATGAGTTGGGGTTTTGCTTTAGCAAAGTATTTCCAATATTCCCGTCCAAAGCTGGGGCAGAGCATCCTTTAATCCTTCTATGAGTGAATCACAAAAACCAAACTCACCTGTCAGTATCTAATTCTTTAGGTGCAAAATAGAGCATACCCCAGACAATCTGTGGTGTTGGGTAGGTCTCTAAGGAGGGGCGGAACCTTTCCTTGAGGGAAGTTTGAAGAATTCACAACTTCACCTATTGATAAGCAGCAAAGGAGAATGTACTGGAAATTACTCTTGCTTTCCTTCTCCTCCTTAACTCCACATCCTGCCTACCAAATCGGAGAACTAGAAGGAAAGCCAGAAATCAATACTACAGATGAGAAAAGAAAGGCCTGTACAGGTGGAACTGACTTGCTCAAGTGCCAGCAGCAAATCAGTGGCAAAGCTGGAACTTGGATTCTGCCTCTTAATACCCAGCTCCTCTCCCAGAAGAGAGTCCGCCTCCGTTGTGTTCTCCTTTTGTTACATTCTCTTGAGCCGCATCAAACTATGGCTGTTAGTACATAGAGAAAAAACATCCTTAAATAAACACCGGCAAATCTGTTACAGCTGAAGATGTATGCTTAGTGTCCCGGGGGCCAGTATGATTTAATATTGCCGATATTAAATAAGAGTTTGGGAGCTGGATAGCAATCACAAGCTGTGTAGTAGCTTTCCACCTTCAGGAATTGACTACAGATAGCAAATAGCTCAGATGTGAAAATGAGTTTTGCTGTATTGCCAAAGACCCACATGAACAATGCTTCCTCGAGCTGGCCACCAGCCTTCTGTTCATGTGGAAACTGGAAGGTGGGGACAAATCGGCATGGGTACACAGATGCGAGTGCACATGCACACCCATGCTCCAGTGCTGGGGCACGTTCACCAGGGCTGCCAGATCTCAGTGGCAAAGCCAAGTCAATTAAGAACCAGAGCGAAGTCAAACATAAGTGTAGAGGCCAAGGCCTGAGCCAGTTGCAGAGCTGTGAAGGAAGACACATGTGCCCTTGGTACCTCCAGCCTCCACTCCCTGCCTCCTTCACTTCTCCTTTCAGACCCACTGCTTTTAGGAACTCACGTGGCTGGATATCATCCTATACAGAAGAAAATAGGGGTTGCATGGCTTTCTAGTTCAATAGCTCTCCTGTACTCAGCCTCTCCTTGGCTGTGTGACCTTATTTTGTTTACCTTTTATTTTAAAAAAAAGACAAAACAAACACACGAAATGCTTATCTAGCACTTACCATGTACCAGGCACTTTTCTAAGCACTTTACAAAGAATATCTCATTTAATTCTCCATATAATTTATTTAATTGTTATAACATCCCTGTCTCCATTTTATAGATGAAGGAACCCAGGATCAGAAGGGTGAAGCAACTTGCCAAAGTGACTCAGCTAGAATTTGAACCCAAGCATTGTATCTCCAGAGTGACTGCTTGACTCTCCCTTCTTTGGTAAATGACCGTGGGCAAGTCATTGAACCTCTCTAAACCTCAGTTTACCTATCTGCAAAATAAGGATATTAATAGTTCTCTGGGAAAGGAAGGATGAAGGCTTGTTGTCATGTTTAAAGGAAAAAATGTTAAGGACTTAGCAGGTTGCCAGACCTCTAGTAAGTACAATATATGATAAACACTCTAATGGAGGGTGGTTGCCTTTCATAAATGGATCAGGATGAAGTAGAGGCCTCCTCTGTGTGTATTCATGGAGAGCCTAGTAGACTTAGACTCTTAGCACAGTCCTCTTGCTAATGCCTCACCTTCAAGTTAAATTTTTCTACTGTTCTTTCAACACATATTTATTTAATCCCTGAACAAGAAATGTTGTGCTACTTGACTGAATGAATTGACCCATATAGTTAGAACTAAAAAATCTGAGTGATGCGTTACCTTTAGTTGCACCTCAGTTACAACATGGTTTCTCCTCTTTTTCCCTACAGTATGTTTGTTCTTGTCTTTTTGTACTTTCATGATTTTTGAAATAATGTGCAGTAAAGGATCAATATGAGAAACTCAGATAAAAATGACCTGGACAGCAAGCAAAGGAGTGAGGATGAATTTCAGGAAGGACCATTATTTTTAGAATAAAACACGCACACCGGCTCAGTTGCAGGGAAATATAGATTTCACTGCAAATGCAAACACTACGGAGCAGACTGAAACAAAATCACAGAGTGCGTGGTTGTTCTGCAGCTGAGGGACAAATGACAGGATTGCCTTGGCCAGCTGAAGACAGACTGTTGCATTGCAATCCCTGAATTGTGTGTAACTTGGCTTTTCAAGACCTTTCTGTGACAGATTAATCCAGCTCTCGCTTGCCACTGACTGAACCTTCTCACTTCCATCCATTGCTGCCTACACTCTCTCTGACATGAGGTCCCTGCCACACATAGTTGGCAATATTGAGAATTCTTAATTGAAGATAAACACACTGGTGGCAAACACCTAATAATACATGATTTTTAAAGAGGACATTGGTTTAAGGAGAGGAAATATGTTGGAAGAGTGAATCTTTATCCTGGTTTTATTTTAAGCCCCATAAACTGTTGGTGGATCTGGTCTTATCCATGAGCAATACCCTGTGTTGGTTCATTTGAGGGGAACAAGGAAGGATCTCCTGTCCAAATATATATCACCCAGCTGTTTCAGTCGCTGAAATTCTCGCATTAGAGCAATTTCTTTAGGTTATTTCCCCTAAACATCCTTGTTTAAGCTAAAAAATCTCTGAGGAGAATTATTATCACCATCCATCCACCAATTTTCTACTAGGACTTTGTTTTCACTTTCTTTAAAAAGTTGATGGAGAAGGAGTTTATGGCAGGGGCCTGAGTGGAAAGGGGACATTTTGATGCTGGGGTATTTGGAAAGAGTTGACATCTACTTGGATAGGAATGGGGTAGTGGTGGCAGCACAAAAGGTCAGTGGTGGGACTGTAGTGCCAACTTTGACATTGCCAGACTCCAGTTGGAGAAGGAGAGGACGTAGGAGCATGTATGCAATGTGTTCTCTGGGACTCCTCCTAGAAGACTTGCTGACTTTTGTATTTGGAGCAGTGACAACTCTGCCTCACAATGACGCAACCCACCAGAGAAGGAAAGAGAAGAGGTGGAGGGAGAGGCACGCAGAATTTAGAAGAGGCAGTTATGGGTGCCTGGCCTGGCAGTAGCATCGATCTTGGGCAAGCTACTTACCCTCTCCCAATCCAAGTCTTCTTGTCTCAAAAATGGGACCAGTTTGTGTCTGCCTTGAGAGATTGTGGAGAGAATTAAAATAAATAAAATAATTATAAACCATATATCCTCAGAAACAAATTACAGGCATAACTATGCTTGCACATCTTTCTCAGAATATCAGCCCCACCAGATAGAGTCAACAGGGGGCTCCTCACTGAGCACTGACCCTATCCAGCCCAGCCCCCAGCCCACCAGGTCTTTTGGAAGAGCTGCATTCAGACTGGCGGATCTCGTAGGTTGCTGAGCTGCATGTGCTCTGATTCTTGTGACCCTGTAGCTCAGGGCTTCTCAACCTTGAGAGAACTTTGGAATCACCTGGGAAGCTTTAAAAAGTCTCCTCACTAAGGCCGCACTCCAATTAAATCAGCATCTCTTGGGGAGGGACCCAGGCATCAGTATTCATTAAAGTTCCTAAGTCTTTCCAGTGTGCAGCCAGGGTTGACAAGCATTCTCCTAGCTGAGCAAGAGAAAGAAGGATGCGGCTCGACAATGAATTATTTTTCCTCACAAAGCAGGAGGAAAAATAGCTTCCAACATTACATTGAGTAGAAGCAAACAGCCAACCTGGTAGATCAGAAAAAGGAAAGATATGATGAAAAAGGGTCGAGGGGCCAAGTTGGTGTATCACAGCAACTTGTGGTGATTATTGGAGCAATGTAAAGCACAAATCTTGAAACTCCTCCCCTCTTGCTCTCTCTTTTTCTTTTTTTTCTCTTTCTTCTTCTCTTACCCTCTTCCTCCCACCTTTCCTTTTGTTTTTTCCAGTCTCTCCCCCTTTCCTTCCCTCCCTTCTCTCCTCGTTTTACAAAAGGGCTCTCACTCCTAATATTAATTGTAGCCTCTTACAATACAGCAAGTTGTTTTAGGAGTCCTGCACAAACGTTTTTCTGTACTTCCTCCCTGCCCCCCGACTCCCACCCCCGGGTGGCATTCTTCAAGTTTTTTATTGGGCCGAGCTCATAGCACATCCCTATGTTCCGGGCCTCATGCGTGGATGAGTATAAGTGCGCATGTCCTCTCTAGGATTCCCTTTCAACTCTTCCTGCACGTTCTAAAAACTTATTTTCCCACCCACACTTGTCTGCTCTTTCTCATCAGTTGTCCAGCATCCCCACCTCCTCTCTGAAGCTGTTATCTCTCTGATTTTTTATCTACCTTTCCTTGTTCATACGCAGGCAAGCCTGATGAATCACAATATCTGGGGAAAGAAGTTCAGGGGAATTTTAATTTTCTGGTTAAGTGGCACTAGCTTGAAAACCACTTTTGTTTCATGTATTATTGTTGGGGAAAATGGTAAAATAGAAGCCCAGGACTGGAAGGATTCCTAGGGAATACCTGGATAAATTCTCCTAAAGGCAAAGAGACAGAGGCCCATTGCAGCAAGACAATTACTGGATGAACCCAAGGCATGTCAATAACAGCTCCAGGTCTAAAGGGAGTCTCCCAACTTCTAGACCCTGTTTCTTCCAGAGCACTCACTTGACCTGGCCTGTAGAAGCGTTGTGATTAACCAGGACCACTCAAATGTGAACTGCCTTTTTTTTTAGTGAACCCTCCAGTTCCCCCATAATGTTGTATGCCCATGAACTTCACTCATCTCTGTTGTCTGCCTGGCCCCAAATGCACTTCCGTTTTCGATGCCTGCATCTCTAGACCATCCCATTTCTAAGGTCTGAGATCATTTTCCTGATTAATATGTCCACCCTACTCACTAGATAAGCCATTAATTTTTTTAAATGGAAGCACAATCCCACTTCAGAGACATTCCAGGCTTAGTTGGGGAAGAAAACACAGGCAGGTAGGCTAAATTTGTTCAGACTTCAGAAGAGCTCCTGAAAGGAATATCAAGTTTCTCATTTTCCTTCTCGTTAATTAAATTTCCACTGTTAACTTCATTTTTTTCCCATTTCCTAAATGAGGTATTGCTAAGCAAAAAGTGGGTCAATTGAGGGTTCTGACAAGTTTTGTCTCAGTTAGTTTAAATTTTGCCATATGTTCTTCGAGAAACATGTGCTAACCACAGGTCCTCTTGATGATTAACAACCAACCTGAGGGATTTTAATTTAGATTTCCAGTTCTCTGCAAGAGAGAGGAAGATTAAAAGGGAAGAGATCTAGGTGAACCAAACTCCAACTCCTCCTTACAAAGGCTATGCCAAGAAAAGCGGGAGCACAGCATGTTGGGTTAGACAGCCTCATTTCTTCATACCATGGAGCAGAGTTTCTCAACCTTGGCCCTCTTGGCATTTGGGGACAAATAATTCCACGTGAGGGGGCTTTCCTGTGCACTGTAGGATGTTTAGCAGGATCCATGACCTTTACCCACTGGATGCCAGTAGCATCCCTCACTCCATGCATGCAAATCAAAAATGTTTCCAGACATTACCAGTTGTTCATATGGCAGAACCACTGCCATAGAGACCTAGCCTATTTATGACCAAGAAAGAAATGTGAATAAATCCCTGACAATAATACATGGATACTCATACCTTACTCTCTCTGAGTCCAGAATCCTCTGGTTAGAGGTTGGACTGGATAATTAACTGGACATTTGCTCCTGGAAGCCTGTGAGAGGTCTCCTCTATTGGCAGAGTCCTGCATTATCCAATTACCAGAGGCCAGAACAAAGTCGTGATGAAAATTCCTGGATTCAAGCATTGCACCCATGTCATGCAACAGGAATATAGTGAGCTTGTACCCTATGGCCAGGCTAGTCCTAGGCTCTTTGCTAGGTAGAGGAGTTGGGGGATGAGGGGCAGGGGGACACCGTTCAAGGAAAGAAGACACAGGGTAGTAAAAAGGCCACCACACTGAATACCAGTGCTCCCAATTACTAGCTGGGTGACTTTGTATGAAGTATTTAACCTCTCTAAGCCTCAGATTCCTCATGTAAAGATAAGGTTCCTAGTACCTCTTTCACATATTGAAATCCAGGTAAAAGCTCTCATTCCAAATACTCAGTAAATTTTATTTTTTCCATCTCATTTACATCTCTCACTAAACCTGATGTATGTAATAGCCAGGCCCTTCTCTCTGAGCGAAAAACCAAAGACCTTTAGAAACTGTGTCCAGTTGAGGAAGGCCAGGAGATGGTAACCAGTCAGGAGTAAGAATTTGCCTCCTGGATCCCTGGAAAAAATTCAGAGGAGAGCATTTTTTAATGGAGAAATATGTTTCCTAACCCTAAGATAGAACTCATTAGTTAGGAGCATACTCTCAGAAGAAGGCACTGCCATTTGCTGGCTCTTACCACTAGGTAGCAGGAGTACACTCTCCTATGGCATGTGGAGCCCAGAAGATCCTTTATCCAGCAGAGCACCTACCCACTCATTAACTAATGCCTGAAAATACCGCCAGCCTCCTCAGTCCTTTACACCTTAATTGTGACTGATTTTATCAGGTCCTTTCCTGAGTAAAAGTTTGATCATAGAAGAAGAAAGTAGGAGGGTTATTAATGCTGGCGGGCAGTTACATAATGTGATCATATGTGTGCGTGGTTATGTGTGTGTATATATATATATGTATGGCAATATATGTGTGTGTGTGTGTGTATACTGAAACTTCCCTCAAAATATATTTCAAGAGACTGTTTAATAGTCATATTCCAGCTAATTCCTTGTTATTTGACATTCCATCAATGGCAAACTCAAATCAACCAACATAACCACCCATCTAGATGAATAATTGATGCTTCTTTTAACTTAAAACATTATAATACCCATTCTCCAAAACAGATATCAATTCTGGTCTTTCAATAACGTTCTCTGTGAGAGGGGCATCTGATGCCTTTCATTTTACCAGGCTCTGTGATCCACCAGTGCCCCCTTCCACATGGCTGTGCCATATAGAAGAGGTGCCAAACTTGCTGACAAGTCGATTAATATAACCCAGGAACACAGGCGTCCCCCCACACCCTCCAGTGATCTGTGTGCAGTTGCTTAGGAAACTTGAGAGGAATGGCAAGTGGTGTTTGCCCTCTAATTTCTTACACATACTCATAAATGTGTTGTTGATGCTAAGTCATCCCCAATGACTGCCTTCCTGAAGGCAAGGAGGAAAGGTAGGGCCCTCTTATACTTTGAGGAGCTTGGGAGATTAGAAAAAACAGATTAAAAAAAAAGGAAGTTTCCTTTTACTGGAATAAAAGGATGTGATGGCAACTTTTCAGTCTTGGGAGCCTGGGGTGCGTTGTGGGACCACTGGTCTCAACCATCACAGCTAAGTCAGAGCATCGGGGGCTGCCTCTTCTCTGAGTGTAGATCAAAGGATGGGTTGCATTTAACCTACTCTCTCTGGCACAATTTTAAAAATGAGGGGGCTAAGACTGGCGTGAGAGTATAATTTGTTATTTGAAAAGACTTTTCTTCTAGATAAATATTCTAAAAACCTCTATACCATGGCTGAACTTTAATCATCTGGGAAGATACTGCAAAGGGAGGGTTAATCCATCACAATGCCCAGGAAGAGATGTGAATTGTGGCCTTCAGTTCTTTTCAGATAGCACAGGATAATGAGATTAGCACCCTCTGTGGGAAGAACAAAAAAAAGATGCTACACCTTTAAAAATTAGATTCTCTTTTTAATGCTCAGTAGCTTGCTTACAGGGGTCAGAGCAAGTTTCTTGAAGCTTAAAGATTAACTAATTTGAGAAAGAAAAGATTTCAAGTGTCACAAAACCTTAGTTAAAACTACAGATTTCCGTTATTCTTGCCTTCTCCCTCCCCTGGCCATTCTCCAGAGCAAGAGGCGCAGGAGCCTGAACGATGGGAGCTAAATTCCTCTGTTTGTGTAGAAAACATTTTTGCTTGCCTACAAAGACACACAACACAGAGAGACACTGACACACACACACACAAAGTAAGAACACAGCTTTCTGTAGCCATCATTTGCTCTCCATGTCTCAAGTTGGCAGATTCCTCTTACAAGGATCTTTCATTAGATTTACAGGGACTTAAGATCTTCTACATATGTGGTGTTCAGTAATATTGGGGGGTGCGCAGCAGCATAAAACAAAGCACACATTCTCTCGCTTTTTCTCATGATCACATGGAAAAAAAAAGAAAAGAAAAAGAGTCTTGGGGATAGATGAATTTTACAGTTTCCAACATCTCTATTTCTAGGAGATAGGGGGGACCTGTGGTTCTGATGTTTGCCAGAAAGGCATTGCTTTGGGAAGCCTTCCCTATAAACACACCAACACAGCTGTTAATACACCACCCAGAGCAGCTTTTGGCACTGGATTCCGGTAGCCTTCCTTATGAGGAGATTAAATCAATGGAATCCCAGGAGCTTTCCCTCAATTGCCACAATTCGGAGATTTTTTTTTCCAAAAATCTACATTGTCTATTAGAGGAGGTCTCTTTAGTGGGGTTTAATTATAGATGTTCCTGGAACCCCTGCCCTCCAAGTGATACACTATTCAAAACGGCAGCCCCAAATGATCATGCTTAGACTATATCCAAAACCCCCTCCTCAAAGTCATCAAACAAAGCACCTCTCTTCTAGAACATTAACAGTCTAAATGGGTATGTGCATGGTGTGTGTCATAATGTCATGTTTTCATTATAAACAAAACCGGATAAAGTTTCCTGGTCAGGAAGAATGAGCTGGGGTGTGTGTGTGTGGTGGGTGTGTGTGTGTGTGTGTGTGTGAGAAAGAAACTCTCTTCCAAAGCTTAACATCTTAGAGACATTTGCAAACTATTTCTCTTGAAAGAGCCTCTTAGAAGCAGTATTTTTAGGCATATTGGTTTCTCCGTAGGTAGAAGAGAAATCTACTACCAATCCTCATCTTAAGTAAACCTCCTGCTGATGCCATTCTGCATTTCAAACAGCTGATTTTGCCTTTTTTAGGTAGGTGGCTGGAAGCATTTGCATTTGAGGAGATGCTTATGTATGTCTTTTCCCCAACCATCTTCCCGCTATTTGGACTTCTCTCTTAAAAAAGAGGAAGAAAAAAGAAAGATGCCAGACTGTGGGAGCATTCAGAGGGGTGAGCACCTGAGTTTGAGAAAGACTTCTGGACATGGACAACATTAGTTCGGTGTTCACCATCTGCCATCCAAGACAGTTTATTTCAGGCATGCATTTGCTTAAATTGTTAGCTAGTGAAAGACCCCTCCCATCCAACACACATACTCCTACCCCTGTCCCTTCCCACACACTCCAACTGCTACTACTCTTTAATTTAGTTTAATAAACAAGTTAAATCTCAGTGATGGACCTGGAAACCTATGAAAGGTGGGAAGGGGCAGTCATGAATCCCAACACAGAAGAAAGTTAAACGACACAGGGAGAGCAAGTATTACAGAAAAGGGCAATCTGAGAAGAGGCAGCTTTTCTGTCCTGGGCTAACAAATTATTCCCATCTCAGTAATATTCGAACACAGGATCAAATGATGATCTTCCCCAACCCCACCCCACCCCACCCTGCCCCTTTCATTGCTTCTGCATCACGTCTGCCACTAACACTAACGTCTCCCGCTACAAGTCATTACCCAGTAGGCATTCATCCTGAGGTGAGATTTTCTCACTGTTTCCCATAGTAACTAGGAGTGTGCCGTCGCTGCTCAGAGCCTGAGTCTGCCGCAGTCTTAGCAATGTACTCCAGAGGCACAGCTTTCATCACTGAGCATTTGGGTTCCACCTATTCCCCTCAATCAGACCACAGAAGGCAGGAGAGTATGGAAAAGGGCACAAATGCTACAAAGCCTGCTGAATCAAAGGCTTAGGAGAATTAAGAACAAGTGGCATTTGGGGGTGAGATTTTGAATTGATTTGAAAGATTGTTACATTAAGTGCAAAAAATGTTTCTTGTTCGTAGGACAGACTGTCTGGCACTGCCTTTTAAAAGCCATTAGCAACGATCTCTGCCTTAAAGGCTCAGCACTGATGCTCAGTCCTCAGTCCACCTTTCACTTGCTTTAAAGTGGTTAGATTGCACGGCACCCCCCTAAAAATAATATAAAGGGTCTTCCTTTTTTTCAGTCCTTACCCATGTGGGATAAATCAACCTGATAAGCTTTGTCTATCCTTCTTAATATTTCAAATTGAGTCTGACTACTTTGCTCCCGAATTTCTGGATTTTCCCTCTGTCCACTGGACATCTTCCCCCAACCCCCATCACACACGGATACACACAGAGGAAAGGAAATTTTGACTGTAACTTCTCTTTTAACACACGTAACAATTCATTTAGGTTACACCAGTCTGTAAAAACTGTAAATGCTATTTTATTTTAAACATTTTAGTTTACAAAAAAAAAAAAATCAATGGTACCTTTTTACACTCTCAGATTCCTGAATATGGACAGATCTTCAAAGGGAGGAAGGAGATCTCATATGAAATTTAAGATAGACTGTCCTGAAGGTGGTGGGGTGGGATTTTTGTTGTGTTTTATTTCGTTTTTGTTTTTAAGACACAATAAAGCTAAAATGTCAAGTCTCTAGGAGAGATCCCCTACAGTTTCAGTCAGGGAGCATATCAGAGCACAGACAAGGAGACTCCAGCCTGGCACTCGCCGGCCCGCCCCGGCTGCCCAGGCATATTTGGTAGCGCACGGGTTGAGAACCACTGGGACAATCACACCTCGCATTCCCTCGCGGGCTGCTGGTGGCAGGTACATGAGCCATACTCGTTGATGATCACCAGGGCTCCCTCAATGTGGTTCGGTTTGTAATCAACATAGTATTCCTGGGCAGACATGGCAGCCATCTGATGCATGGTCTGTTTCTGCTTTTGCTTCCTGCGCTGCGTGACAAAGCACTGTCTGAGCTGCCTGAGGCTGGCTGGGAAACACTTCCAGGAGACATACAGCACCAGGACCACGATGAGGAAGGAGAAGATGAGGGCCATGGTGCCTGTGACCACCTTGTGGATCTGCACAGCGTTCTCGGCGTGCTCGCCGCCTGGGAGAGCCACAGTAGCCGGCTCGGGCGTGCCGTCGAGCTCCCCCTCCCTGCCATCAGCGAGCGTGGTAGCCGGGCTGGCCGGGAGCCCCAGGTCACTGCGGTTGGTGACGGCCGACAGCAGGTGGCCGCTGGTGGGCTCGGCCCCATCCTCGCACAGGTGGAAGGCGTACACGGCGTCCAGGACGTCCTCGCCCTGCGCGTACTCGGGGCTGGCGCACTGCAAGTTGCCATCGTAGCGCCCCTGGAAGTTGCTGAGCCACGAGGCCAGGGCGCACACGTTGCGCCCGCAGTCCCATAGGTTCCCGGCCAGGGTGATGCTCGTCAGAGACTTCCAAGAGTTGAGGATCCGGGGCTCGATGTAGGTGAGGCGGTTGGAGTCCAGCTGCAGGGACTGCAGGTGCGGCACGGTCTCGAACACATGGGGCTCCATGTACTCGATCTCGTTACCCGACAGGTCCATTTTCTCCAGGTTCCAAACCCAGTCCAGCGAGCTGACCACAATGGCCACCTTGTTCCTCCTCAGGCAGAGCGAGTGCAAGGAGATGAGGCGCGGGAAGTGGGCGAAATTCACCTTGACCAAGTCGTTGTGCTCCAAGTGCAGCTCAGTGAGCTTGAACAAGCCGGCGAAAGAGTTGCGCGCCAGACTCTTGAGCTGATTGTATCCGATGTCAAGAAACTTGAGGCTGCGGCAGTCCTGGAAGATGCGCACCGGCACGAACTGGATGGCGTTGGCCCGCATATGCAGCGTGGTGAGCTTCCGCAGCCCATGGAAGAGGTCGGGCGCGAGCGCCTGCAGCTTGTTGTACGAGAGGTCCACGCTGCGCAGGTTGGGCATGGGCCGGAAGGTGGTATTGGCCAGTTGGGTGATCTCGTTGGAACTCAGTGTGAGTTCCTTAACTCGGCGCAGTTTCTGAAAGGCGTCCCCCTGCACCGAGCAGATGTGATTGTGATCCAGATAGAGCCACGTGAGCTGCATTAACCCCGTGAACTGGCCGGCGCGCAGCTCCGAGAGGCTGTTGTAGCGCAGGGACAAGCCCAGCAGGCCGGACAGGTTGTGGGGCGCCTCGGTGAGGTTGAGCGCCTCGCAGTACAGCAGCCGCCCCTCGCACCGGCACAGCTGCGGGCACCCGCTGGGGGCGGCGGGCAGCATCTGAAAGCAGGCCCCCAGCAGACACAAGACCACCCCCGAGGGCCTCCTCAGCAGCCAGTATAGACAGAGACCGAGCAGCAGGAAATCCATTAGCGAGAATCTTTCCAGAGAGGCTGGAGAATGTCCATTGGAAGCGCTCGGTCAGAAATCTACATCATATTTTATTCCGAGGGAGGGGGAGCGGGGGAGGGGGAGAAAAGGGCAAAAATCAAATAAATATATTGAAATAAAGAAGGACCCCCCCCTCCCCAAAGCCACACGTTCACCTCTAAGCATGCAGAAAGCTGGGCAGCATAGAAAGTTCACAGCCACGGAAAGATCAAAGAGATGGTGATTTGGTCCATGTTAGATGCTGCAGCAAAGAAAAGGGAGGAAAAAAAAATCTTCGGGAAAGAATTTAATTAAAAAGTGTCTTACCCACCCTTTTCCAGAGAGTGACAACCTCCATTCAGCTGCTCCCTTTGTGTGCAGGCTAATTATATGCAGGGCGAGAGAAGACCCCTCTGTGTTTCCGAGGCAGCCCCGGTCTGCGGCCGGCGGATCTGGCAGGCGCACAATGTCTCACTTTGCTGCTCGGCTCGGGGCTGCAAGGGCGGCCGGCGAGGCGGGGAGGCGACTTCTAGGACCCGCAAGTTTCCCAACTACGTGCCGGCGCCCGGGCTTCGCCTTCCTGCCGCTGTCCTTTTCCTCTGCAGTTCGGACTGTGACGTTGTGGGGAAAAAAACTCCAAACTCGGGGCTCGCGACTCCCCAGGATTTGACAGTCTGGTTAATGTCCGTCATTGGAAAGGACCACAGACCGGCGCCACCTTTCACTCCGCGGAGACCGCCTGCCATTCGCGCCCGGGGCGGCTGCGGAGAGCGGGCTCGCTCATGCTTTGCGGGCGGCGGGGAGGTGCGGGCGGCGGGCGGCGCGGGCGGCGGCGCGGGGAGCGGGGAGCGGCGCCCGGGCTCCTTCCCTCCGCCAGGCAGTGTGCGGTGCGAGCTTGCACAGGCACCTACTGCTCACTGAGTGTCGTAAGCTGCTCACGATTGTGCGTCTTGCCGGAGCACCTCAGACATGGGCAGATTGAAAAGGGGTGGGCATAAAACCAACATTTTACCGAATCACTAAAGTAATATATATTCTTTGATGAAATGTAAAACACTTATAGCTTTTTTGTCCATATTTCAAAAAAAGGGGAGAGGGGATGGAGGCTTGGGGTAGCATCATCAAAGACCAGATATTTCCAAGTGGGAAACTGAGAGATTCTGTTCTCTCCCCCTTCCCCTTTGGGGAATGTTCCCCCTTTCCTCTTTAAAGCTGCTTACGTGTGAGAGAGACGTAGGAATCTGTAGAGAAATCAACATTTGGTCCTTTGCCTTAGAAAAGCAACTTGAGAGAAGATAGAAGAAAGCAATGATTGTGGGGGCTTGGCTAAGATTTTTTTTTTTCCTTGGGGGCACTGGAATTCTGCAGTCAGCCAGCCGTTTTTGGTGGTGGATGGGGAAATGCTTTTCAAACCCAGCAGGTTTGGGAAGCCATCCTAGTCCCAGTGGTATGAGACCCAGTGTGGCAGAAACGTATGTCTGTGTACGGAGAGTCTTTCCTGAGATCCCGCTGGGGTTTCACCAGTCTCCATTGATGTCTATGGGGTCTCCGGTGGATTAAGGAAAGATTCTGCTGTATGACACCAGGAGGCTGACCCTGACGTTCTGCTCACGGTGATTACTGTGCTCCGCAGTACACCCCACTCCAGGAGAACGTGCTAGAGAATGAACAGAGAAGAGGTAGTTTAAACCATAATGAAGCCCACCCCCTCCATACCCCTAATTAAGCTTTGAGACTGTTAGTAATTTGTGTCTTCTAAGTTTAAAGAGAAGTCTTGCCTGATTATTTCTATTCACAATCATTTATAGATGGGGCACTTACAAAGAGCTTGCTCTCTCTTATTCCAGTTGGTCTGGAGAGGGTCTGTATTGCTATTATCCGGCACCTGTTGGTCATCTGTAGAAAAAAGCACAAAAAAACCCCTCAAAGATGGCAGAGAAACCCTGCTGGAAGTGAGTGTGGGCAAGGCTACGTTCTCGACAAAGATGCCCAAGTTGGTGGTAGGGAGAGTGAAATGTGAATCTCCAGCTCCTTTCTTTGAATTCTCTTCATTTCTGCCTCTCAGGAACTGAAAATAAGTGAACATTATCTGTTGTGGTACTCATTGTGATAAGAATGAGATGGATTACCAAAGTTCCCAGGTTGGATCAACTTCAGACAAGTAACTGGGTTTGTCCTTAGCATCAAAGCTGAAGACACCAACCAGTGGAATCACAGTCCCCAAAGACTAGTGGTACTTTTCAGGAAAAGTCCTATGAACCAGGGCATGAATCATTCCATTTTGTATTCATCTGAGCTCTGCCCCGGTCATTTATCTCAGAGATGCATCATTTAATTGGAAGGAAAACTAATCTGGAATGTCCTAGACATCACATGCTGTCTTAGGAGCTAGAAGAGACATTAGAGTATCAACCCCCTTAATTTTGCACATGATGAAACAGAGGCACAGAGACCTCAGGCAATTATCTAAGATCTCATAGCTTCTTACAGGGACAGATGGGTCTTTTGCTGTCCCACCTCAAAGTGGTGTCCTTCCTTTGCCATTCTTGATAGTTGCCTGTTTGTCACTCTTGCCTCCTACCTACCTCTGGACTGGGCACCTACAGGTTTCGTCCTGGCACCTCCAAGGTGCTGCGGAAGAACACTTTAACAGACAAACAATTTCACCATCAAGTGTTTTCACCTCTTGCCAAGGCAATTACTCCTGACAGCAGGCTAGCTGATTGAGCCATAAACTCTAAAGAGTTGGGGGAGGGGGAGCACAGGCTCAGGTAAACACTGGCCAACCATTCAGCAAGTGCTGTGCCTACAAGCCACCCAATCCCCACGGCTGCTAGGAAGAATATCCTCCTAATACAGGAGCTTGGCAAAGTGGCGATGGAGCCTGCCAAATGGGCAAGAAGAGGTCCCACTTTGGATGTCACTTGATTTGTAGAGCTGGTACGGAGAGGCAGAAAAGAGTTGAGTGTTGGCAAGAAGAAAAGGGAATAAAATTAAATCCACTGCATTTATATGTGAGTTTTCTTCTAAGTACGCTACTCAGAACTTAGAAGATGCATCTAGGCTGTAATTAGGATATATATAGATATAGATATAGATACATGTTTTGCTTGTCACGTTATTATCCTGCAAATCATTTCGTCTGGATGGTATCTTTAAACTTTTCCCACCTCTAATGTGGCAAGTTTGCATCTTTTCTACGATTTTAAACCCCTTGGCAGAAGTGTATACATTAACAGATTGAAATGAGCTTTATTGAAATTTAGCTATTCTAAGTCATCTAAGTTGCAGAATCCCAATTTATTATGTATTTAAAGCATACCAGCACTGATTAAATCAATGCAAATTAGGTTAAATAAGAACAACATGAATCAAGTGTTTCAGTGAAGTTGAGTGGAGAAACGACAACTTTTGAGTCACCACAGCAAGTTTGTATGGCTGTTTTTCAGGAGTTTTAATTTCATGCTTCTCAGGGTCCAACACACTAAAAAGTAAAAAAGGGAAAGAACTCACTTGAAGTTCTCTCTTTCCTCGTGTTTGATCTTTCATATCTCTTTCCCTGTCTTGTAGGAACTTCTGATTCACTGGGTTATAATGTGGCTACTTATGTGCACTTGATGAGTCTCTCTTTCTGAGCTCACCATGGGTTTCCATCAGCAAACATCTCTCCTTCAGTGTTGGATGCTGATGAGGGATGTTTTACACACTTTGAAAATACCCTTAACGTTTTCCATGTTTACGTGGGGAAGGAGCTTGAACCGCCATTGTAGTTGGGCATCAAGAAAACCACCCCAAGCCATCAGGCCAACATGTGAATGGGAACTGGGGGTACGAAGGGATAAGAATCTTGAAAATGTGGATTCAGCAAATGGGAAGGAACTCTGGGTTACATGAAATGTGAATCTGATTGCAAAACACAATCTGGCACTGAGAGGAGGTAGAAGAACACGCTTGGTGCAGCTGGAGAGGCCAGAAGTATAGCTTGGAGGAGGGAGAGGTGATTAATTCCTCCTCTTCTAAACCTTGTAAATTAACCTTTGCATAATAAACCCTCCTGCTTTTTCTTGGTACTTCATGTTGTGGGGGCGGGGGGGGTGGTCACGTACAACGTCTTTTGGATATGTCATACCTCTCCCATCTCAACTGAAGGCCGCCTCCAATTTATTCGTTTTAGTGAAAACAGTTTGTGAACCAAGAGGCACAAGTGAAAAAAGTCTGAAATGAGCATGCATTTCTGGGCATTGACTTTCCATTAGCAGTCTCTGGCAGTGTTCAAGGAAAGAGAAATTCAAGTGGTGATTTTAATGTTCTGTCATCGCTCGCACCAGCCTGGACCTTCAGCTTTATGCTGTTGTCTTTAATTTTTGGTAGCAGTGACCATGACTTTTCTTTAAAAGGAAACATTTAGAAGAAGGGGAGGAGAGTGGGAGTCACGGTTGCAAAAGGAGAAAATGAACTCTGTTGTTTCTGTGGGCACACAGCATATAGCTGGCATTTTACAGAGTGCCTCTGGAGATGCATGTGGGGCCGGAGGGTGGGGGCCCTAGGGCTTCTCTCAGGAGATCTACTTAGGAGAAACAAATTACAAAGGAGAGGTGATTTTTCTTATCATACTTTATCTTTTTCTTAAAACAAGACAGTAATGTTGATAGCACTAAGGATGTACCTAGCATACCCCATGCATGATGTGAGTAATGGGAGTAAAGCAAAGAAATGCAATGACTTAGTGCTTTCCTCCAGGAACTGTAGGTGGGAAAGAGAAGCAGATACTGAGAGATTTTGCTGAGAATACTTATGTATTGCCCAGTACTTGAGAGTAAATGTCTCCAGAATGTACAAACAAGAGAGCAGACAGGTCAAATGGAACCAAAGCTAAAAAGCCTCCTTGAAGGAGGCAAAGTTGATGAAGTAGTTTACGGACTCAAGATGTAGGTGAGCTGACAGGAGGGGTGATCATTGTGAAAGTGTAAGTACAAGTATGGAAACTGGCATGCTTCTATCACGATGAGTAGACTAATTCCCTGGTGCTAGGGGGGAAGAGGAAGGTAGACAGGGACAAATGGAATCTCTATGTTGAGGAGAAGGAAGTTGGTAAGGGGTTTCCAATGCTGTACTGAAAATTTAGTTGACTGTATTCTTCTAGTGTCTAAGGCTCAACCTTTGAGTTGTCTTTCTTTGGCTCTTGTAATAAATATCTGATTCAGTCCATGAAGCCTGTCTTGTTATCCTGGGCCCCTCTCTACAAGTTTTCTCTGCATTGCCATAAGCTCTGATCACGCCCTATTAACCTTACGGCTGCATATGTATTTTCCATCTTTGCTTACCTTCATTCTAGCTATCCTTCAAAGTTGATGTCAAATTTCTTTTATGACTTCTTAACTGGTCCTCATGTGAAGTGATCTCTCATTCTTCTGAATTCCATTAGAAGCTTACCTTTACCAGTCCTCTTCCTGGTCTTGTTCACTTTTTATGAGTGTGGCAGTAATTTCTAATTATAACATTTTAGAACTGAATGGGGTGTTAAATATCTTTGTGACTAGGAGTAAAAAGATCACAATTGGGGTCTCTGCTTTGCCATTTTCTATCAGTTTGATCCTAGATAGGTCACTCCATTATGAGTGAAATAGGGCTAAGGATGGCTTTCTTAAGGGATTCTTGGGGAAATTCAATGAGATCATGTAAGTAGAGTCTTGCAAGTCAAAAGTGTAAGCCTGGGACTATCAGCCACAGAGCATGTTAGAAATGCAGACTCTTAGGCGGCTCCCTAAACCCACTGAATCAAGTCTGCATTTTACCATTAGTCCCAGGTTAACATCAAATTTTGAGAAGCATTCTATTATAGCACTCACAAATTCTAACCTGAAAAAGGAACTCAAGCTTCACTGATTCCCTAGTTTTGTAATTGAGGAATTGAAGGGCCGGAAATGTTAAGTGATTGCCCACAATTGGTGGTAGAAATTTGGACAAACCCCTCCCACTTTCTGTATTTTCTTCACTCTCCTGTTGGAGTTCAAACACATAGAACACAAAGTGTATACTTATCACAGAGCCTAGCACTTAGTAGGGCTCTTAATAAAATTTGATTTTATCATCGGTACATCAGGAAGTGTAGAGCCCTTGTATGTACTAGCTTTAGGCATCTTCAGGCTTACATAACTCCTCAGTTTTTTTTAATCACTGCCAATCTGTGAGTTTTCTTCATGGACATTTAAGTTTTACCTTTTTATTGCATCAAAATGAAAGATAACAAGAAAAAGAATTTTAAATGAAGATTGTCACCTAAAATTCAGCGATCCAGAGATAAACCCCTAAGTTTGGGGTACATATTCTTTTGGGATTTGTATATTTCACATATATTTTCTTAAAATCTGGTGACATTATACATAGTACTTTGTAACTATTTTTTTCATTGTTGATATTTTCCCATGTGAAGAATACAAACTGATAGGATCATCTTCAATGGCTGCAAACCATTCTATTTTATTTATTTTATGTGTCTTCTCTTGTTTACCAATTAGGTTGTTTCTGTTTTTTAGCCACCATAAAATGGCCATGATGAACATCCTCATATACTCCTATAGACTGAATGTTTGTGTCCTCCCAAAATTCCTGTGTTGAATCCTAATCCCCATTGTGATGGTATTTGAATGTGGAGCCTGGGGGAGGTTATTAGGTCATGAGAGTGGAGCTCTCACGAATGAGATTAGTGTCCGTATAATGAGACTCTAGAGAGCTCTCTGGTTCCTTCTGCCATGGGATGGCAGACAGTGAGAAGGAGGCTATCTATGAACTAGGAAGCAGGCTTTACCACATACTGAATCTGCAGGCACCTTGATTTTAGACTTCCGTGCTTCTAGAACTGTGAAAAATAAATGTTTGTTGTTTAAGCCACCCAGGCTATGGTCGTTTATTATAGCAGCTTGAACAGACTAGGACATATACCTTGGTACGTTTGGGTACCTGTGTCCTTAAATTTTAATTCTCGAAGTGGAATTGGTGTTCAAAGGGTGGGGACTTTTAGATACTTTCAATACATAATGCCAGATTGCCCTCCTGAAAGGTTGCACGTTTCACCCCCAATAGCTCTTTTGCTGCTTTCTCTTCTCCTTGAGAAACTCCGCCATCCCACAAATAGAAACGTCTTTTGATCTCCTCTCCTTCATCTGGCTGGGGCACTAACTGAAAACCCTGCCTGAATCTGTTCTTGATGCCTTGAAACCATCCTTCCTTCCTTCCTATTCTCATTTCCTCACTACTTCCTGTAGAAGATTCCCACTTCAGTTGGAGGGTTGGGCTTGGGGGTCTTCAGTGTTGCTTCTGGGAGTGCATGAGAATGGAATTCACACATCTTATTAAGTGGCTGGCCAGCCAAATTATTTTCACAAAGGTGTTGATGTCTGAAAGTAGTTTAATGCGGTGTTGCTTATAATGCTCTGTGGGGGTAAGAATGTTTAAATATATTTGTGAAATGCACCAGACTCTGCTATATTCTTTGAGATTCACAGTACATTATTTATCTCAATCACAAGGAATCTTGTTTTTCATGGTTGCACCCACTTATTTGGGACACCTATTAATACCAAACCAGTGTGCCAGAACAGCTTTGGAACCATTTATTTAACTGCAGTCCACAGGTGCATTTGACTTTAACTTGGCTCACACTATACCAAGGAATGATTCTAAGGTTTTGGTTTCAAGCACTATAGCAGGACGCTAGTGCAAGAATCTGTTTTTTCCGTCAGGTCCCAAGAATTTATGAGGAGAGCTGGACAACTACAGTTCTTCTGCTTGGTATTAGCAGGTCTCACCTCCTCATCCTAGCCACAAATAATGGAACCAATTTAATGCTGTAGTAAGTTTTGTCTCTGATACATCTTGACATTTAATTATCTTGTTTTATAGAATTTTCCAGATGTTGCTAATTTTGTCCGTATAGGTAAAATGAAACTCCCTAAAGACAGACTTGTTATTTTCCTGATCTTTGGACCTGCTAATATCTACCTCTAAAGGTATGGAAGAAGATCAGACATAAGAGACCATATTTAAAGAACATAGGAATCGCCACACAGCACTAGTAAACATGTCCACTCTCTTCTTATTGCAATCTGCCATAGTTCTGGGCTCAGACATTCGTGGTGAATTGAGCTTATTAACTGGTTTGAATTCCTGCTTAATCAATAGCCTAGGGAATCTGAGCTAAATATAAAAAGCCTCTGTATTACATTGACATATAGGCACAAAATAGTAACCTAGGAAGGTCCAGCCTTTTGGAGTTGAAGTCACATGGATTAATGCCATTTATATATGGCCATCTTTTACAGATCTATTTTATGTAGGAAATTCTCCATCATATGTAAGCAATGAGCCTTCTGTGGTAAATTGATCTGCCCAATTGGATGCATTTATCTTTTAATTCAAATTATCTCCCATTCTCTGGGACCACTTCTTAATCTCTCACAAGCGCTTTGAGAATGCCTTTTAATTATTTAACATAAAGGTCTGTGGCTGTTCTTGCTTATTTTTGTTAGTTTAAGTCAAATGGAGGTTTAGTTTCTGAGATACAGAGTTAGATATAATGTGGTCCCTGCCTTTTGTTTTCTCAGATCTGGAGTGGGCATAATGGGTAACAAAGCACTATGATTCACGCTATGGCAGAGATATAAACAAGAGCTGTGGTTGGAGAGATTTCTCTAGCTAACTGAGCAAGGCCAGTCAGAGAAGCTGGGAGAAAAGGAGGAGGAGTTGACCAGATGGATGGATGGCGGAGACCACTCCAGTCAGTAGGCAAAGTCTGAAAAAACTACAGGGGTTCCTGAGATGTTTAGAGTGTCTGGAGCACAGGTATGAGAGAGAAAGGAGTGAGGAGAGATGAAACCAGAGTATTAGCTTAGAAACACATTGGGAAGACTTTCAACCTGGATTATGATTTCCAAAATGTGGGCACAAGGAATATAGTTCTGATGATGGTCCTGAAGATGAACAGCAGAGAAAAGGATACTGGAAGCAAGAAGAGTGATTTGGAGGCTACCACATCTGCCCAAATGACATACTGTGTGGGACTGCCTATGTTAAAATTAGAGATGGACAGGGAAGGCCATGTACAATAAGAGTTTGTAGTGGGATTGATAATCTTTCAAATGATACTTTTTCCAAGAAATAATTTAAGATGATTTCAATAGAGTGGGCTTGTCTAGGGTAGATGGAAGGCAAGGAAGAGTAAGACGTGAAAGCAAACTCTGACATTTGGAGCTACAAGTAAGCAGCTGAAGATATAGACAAAGGTTACAGCTGGACATACAGATCAGGGAATCCCTGGAATGTGCTTAGTGGTTACAGTGGTCGCTGTAGATGCCAATCCCTAGCAAGAAAGATTAAAATACAGCTGATGCTCAGTCAGACATCTTCACAGCCCAGTAAGATAATGTGGATGTGGGAATCAGCTGGATGATAGGATCTAGGGCATGTGCTACCTACAAAGTACATCTTTTAATTGAAGTCTTTCAAATTCTAATTTTTAAAAATCATATTCTATTAGTAAGCAAGTGACACTGCAGAGAGTATTCAGCTTGTGGAATACCAGTTTGCAAACTTCTTTTATTGATTCTCAACATGGAAGAATAGGAGGGAGCAGAAGAGGAATAGGAAGGACCATTTAAAAAACTGAGAACCATTGCCCTAGTCCATTGTGAGCAGCCTTTAATATAAAGGCGTGGCCATGAGACTGTCATTAATACATATTTCATGTGACTGTGGAAAAGAAAAAATATGGTTGATATTGACAGTTTTGAGAGGAGCCCAGATGGTCAAGGATTACCAATATTGGGGAGAATGCCCATCGATGAGTAAACCTGCAAAGGAAAAGTACTGTCTGTGTAAGGACTCTGTGTCAATGACTGTCTGACGTTGTGTGTATCTTTCCCCCAGAAGGGTTTGTCATTGGCATCTCACATCAGTGTAAGATTATTCCTTTGTGGATGGGCCTTCGATCACCTTCTCAAACTTGAAACAACGTGATGACTAGAGATCATGTCCTTCAGAATGCAGTTCTGTATTTACATTTTAGCAGAAGAATCTGAGACATTGAATAACTTACTGAAAAGAACTTTTGAAATTTCTGACTTTATTTTAGACTAAAAATTGTTTTGCCACTTATAAGCTGGGCACCTGGGCAGTGACAACTTCTAAGGAGAAGTCTTCAACATAGTAAAATAAAAGATAAAAATAAATTTAATTGTAAAACTAGAAAAATAGTTCCAATTCTATTGCAATAACTACTTATACCAATTTCTATTAGATAAGGCCAAAATGATGCCACATAGAGTGAAGAGAAGATGGAAAAAGAATCGTAAGCACTGATGGTGTCAGGTGCCTCAAACTTAAAACTCTTACTGCTTCTTCCTTAAGTATCAGTTTCTGCCTCAGAGGTTGCATAATAAATAAAGTAATTAATTAATTAAACAAACAAAAAACTTGATGGTTAACAACAGTTGTTTTATTTAGTTCATGGTGCTGTGTATTGGCTCCACAGATCTGTATAAGCCAGCTTGACTATGCTCACTCAAATGTCTCTGATCAACTGGAGAAGTAGCTGGAGACTGGATAGTCCAGGATGGCTTTGCTCAGAGGGATGGCAGTTGGCAGGCTGCTGGCTGGAGCCCGACTGACTGACTGACTATAGCTTAGGTCACTTTGGTTCTCTTGCATGTGGCCTTTCATCCTCCAACAGGCTAGCTTGGGTGCAGTTGTGTGATTTGCAGGGTTCCAAGAGCAGCAAAAGAGGGCAAGTCTCAAAATGCACAAGTACTTTCCAAGACTCACCTTCTGGCCAATTGTGGTTGTCTGTAGGCCAAAGCTAGTTACCTGGTCAACCTGATTCAAGGAGTGGAGAAATAGGCTCCATCTCTGGATGGGAGAGGAAGAATTTATGGTCATTTTTGCAGGTTAAATAAAGTAGTAGTGGCTTAATGTTACTATAACTGTAAGTACTAAATGCTCTAAAGTGATTTTTATTTCTCAAGCCATATGGCCCAAACAGTATGGTTCATAAACACCAAGGACCAGAAGCATAGGTATCACCTACAGCTTGTCAGAATTGCAGCATCTCAGGCTCCACCCCAGACATACTGATTCAGACTCTACATTTTTACAAGATCCCCTGGTGATTCATAAGCCCAATAAGGTTTCAGAAGCACCGTATCTTTTTGCTATTCCTCATAATTCCCTTTCCTAGGTTGCTGTGTTCTCCTGTTGAGTGATAGATCTTTGATTTTTAAAGGTGCCAGAACTGTTTCCTTCTGCACAATTGAAACAGAACAAACACAGGTTTAAACAGTAAAACAGGTTGCTTCACAGCATGAATAGCTAGAGAGAGAGAGAGGGTATAACATTTTTCCGCTCAATTGTCCTTTGCCTATAAAAATAGAAATTTAAAATTAAAATAACAGCACATAAATATTAAAGAATATAGTATTTAACTAGGAAGCCCCATTTAGATGTTAGAACAATTTTTAAAGTGGGAACAGCTCGGCATGTACTTACTTAACCTGACCTTTAATAGTCCAGAATAGTTGCTTAACTGGACCTTGGTTTTCTAAAGGTTGAACGATTGACTCTTCAATTTTTGGACCACAGGTTAAATATCCCTAGCATGTGTGCAAGTCCTTAGGTACTCTTTAGGCCTTTATACACGTAGTAAGACAAGCAGAACTTATTAAGTATCTAGCATATACAGGCAACTGATCTAAACATATAGAAAATACAAGCATACTAGAGTTTGTTGGATTCTCTTCACTTCAGACCCCAGAAGTGAGGGGGAAAAGTAGGGAGAAGAGGGGAAAAACTAAGCTTTCAACAATAAAAGTTTATTTCACCAGGCTGAAGTCAAACAAGTGGCATCTAAAAGACTCGTAGCTTTTCTCAACTTTTGACTTTCTATTAAGTGAAGGAACCTGGTTACAACTTCCAATGTCCTCCCTTAGTTTGCCTTTTACCTCAAGACTGAGCATAAAAAAAAAAAAACAGAAATTTTGCCTAATGGTGTCATTCTGTGTGAAGTTTGCTTTGGGTATTCTCTTTTCGGAATGGGATAAATTCTTCTTCGAAGCTATAATTAACACTATCTTAAATGTATACTCTTTGGGGTCCTGTCTTTATCAACTAGTTAGTCCACCAGTGAGTGGTTAGCAAATATCTGTTGAGCACTTGATATCTACAGGCATATTTTAGGTCTTGGGGTACTTTGGTGAATAAGACTGAGTAACCTTGAAAGCAAACAGATTAATAAGATAATTTTTAGATACTAACGTGCTAGGGAAAGTTAGAATAGAATCATGTGGAAGAGAGAAATTGAGGGAAGAGGACTGCTTTAAAGTTAGACAAGGCTACCTTGAGGAGGTGACAATGGAGGTGAAACCTGAGTAATGAGTAAGAGGCAGCCACTGAAAGCTCCACGAGATGTGCATTCCAAGCAGAGGGAATAGCAAGTGTCAAGGTCCTAAGGCCAAAACAAGCCTATGTTCAAGGAACTGTAAATGGCTAACATGCTGGACTGAGTGAGACGGGGTTGAAGAGATGAGGAGGATTTTGAACACAAGACATGCTTCTTTAAAGGGTCAGTGCACCTTTTTATATCTTCATTTTACGAATGTTCACCAGCATCCTCATCAGCTTTACCAAGCCTTATAGAGTGATTACTCTATCTCAGGCACTAAAGTAAAGCACTTTAATATATTAATTCCATTTATTCCTTAAAGTACTATGAGATTCTACCATTTTCCCAATATACATAAGGAAATCAAGACACAGAAAACCTAAGCCACTTACCTTATCACAGCTGGTATTAGTGATAAGTGATTTTTCTACATTCCATAGACCCTTTTATGGGGCACCTAAGAGAGCTGGATGCCAATCAGCCTTTTGACTCTGTAAAAGCCAAACTTTATTCTTCTACAATCTTCCTTTTCCCCAGGATTCATCCAGAGTAGACCCAGCAAGAGAGAACATGGGGCAACTTAAACTTTCCTCCTGGATTCCCACTCCTCTCGGCCCCCTTCTACCATCTGTTGCTGTTTGCGTAGAGAAAGAACAGAACAGAATACCAACGACCACACACATTCAGAAATCTTATTTTGTATGTGGGAGTCTGGATTCATTAACAAGTTCCTCAAACTCTCCCTGCACTTACAACACTAATCTAAACATAACCCAGTGAAGTCATGGGAATAGGCGCTGATCAGCTGCATGATGCTGAGATGTCAGTGTCCAAATGCGTCATCTGCTACTTCCTAGTAAGTGTCTTCTGCTTTGAGTAGGTTGTTTTTTCAACAGCCTCTATGGAAATAATGCCTATGGCAATATTCTCTAACCTCCATATTGTCCCTCTGATTCTAACCCCTATTAAATCCCACTTCCTTTATAAGGGCTTCTTTCCTCCAGACTATTCACTTAGCCATCCACAAACCCATATAGCCACTCATCCATCCAACAACCGTGTGCTAGTAGGGACTTACTCTGTTTCGTTAAATGTGTTAGGGAATATAGAATACTTGTTATATAGGGCATATAGTATGTGTGTTAGGGCACATAGAATATAGTATTCCATTCTTTGAAGAGTCCATTCACTAGTGGTGAATCACACTCCCAGAAGTCCATATTAATCCCTCTCTTCTTTGAACTATTACTCATCTAAAAATTAAGTGTTCTGTTAAATACTGTCTTAAATTGCTCTCTAGTTGTTTCTGAACCTCCTGCCATCCATTTTATTTTTCACATCTCTTAGGTGGAAATTTTTCAAGAGCAAAATTCAGATTATACTCCTGGGGTAGTGGAGTGGCCTGAACGTAGAGTTGGAATATCCATGTTTAAAGTCTGGTTTTGCCACTTACTAGCTGTGTGGTTTTTGGAGTGCATTCCTTTCTCTATCTAGAGAATGGAAGTTGAATGGGAAGATGTCTAAGATCCCTTTCAGCTCTGACATTTATGAATCTGTGAATTCTAAAGTAGCGAACAAGGGCTGGAAAGTTAAGGGGACATTCAATAGAAAGGTGTTGAGAGCTTGTTTCAAAAGCTTCTAGTTCTAACCTATTTATGTGGTGAGTGGTTTTCTAACTGTAATGTAACGTTGCCACTGCCTTATAGACTGAAACAGAGTAAATACAAAAACGGTTAAAGAATCAGATTGGACCTTTCTTGTGAAGCTAGGCCTTTGGACAGAGTCTTCAGCTAGGCAAGGATTCTTTCCCAGCCCATAGAGCAATACAGACAGGAGATATAACCTTGTGCTAAGCCAGTTCTCTATTTCTACCTTTATTGATTTGCTGCATCTTACCCTAGACATTCAACATTGGCAGTATCAGAATGGTCCTAGAAGAGGTTTTTATGTATGTTTGGTTGAACAATTCATAACAAATGATTAAGGAAGGTAGGATTTAGGGATTCAGTCTTATGCTTTGGGAGCTGCTGTCACAGGGTGAACCCCATCCTTTATCACACCCAATCACATTTGGGAGGCTGGCCTGTTTGCATCCCTCTCTACTCAAATGGTCTTGTTGAGTTCCTTTGACCATATGCATAGGTTAACTATGTTCAGATACCAATAACCCTGTTTGGCTAAGTACTCATCTTAAACACAGATAATACTCTAAAAGAATTTAAATTCATCTACTTGATTTCAGAACAATTGGTGTTTGAAGGATGTCTACAAATTCAGAATGTTATTTAATGGAATTTAACCACTTCCTTTCAATATAATTGCCTAACAAGGGCAGATAGATACAGTTTTTTTTGTTGTAAACAACAAAATAGTTTTTTGACAAAATGAAATTGGCATATTGCCAAACTGGCCACATCTCTTCAAACCTAGACAAAGTTTGTTTCATTACATAATGTGGTGAATAGTACATCTCTCCTATAGTTGTTGTGAACATTGTAAAGGCTTCAGAAATCTTTTTTAGATGCAAGTATACTGCTCAGGATATGATCCAGCCAATGTGGAAAGCAAACTACTGTTTACTTTGATGGTTTTGCTCTTTCAGAATCCCTGAGGGCTGAAAAAGAAAAGTGATACTGTATGACTTTGATGATGTGGATATAGTCAGACTATCTGGGTCTCTCGTTCCAGAATTCTTTCTTCTCTGATGTCATTGCCACCTAGAATACCATCCCAGCTGTCATAAGAATTCTTGACTTATAAAGTAAACTAGGTGGCATTTACCACCCACCTAACTGGAGTGGTGTCAGGAGGGTTAAAATGAGACATATTAAAAAGCCCTCCAGAAATATTTGATGTTCTGTATAAAGACAGTAACAACTCGTGACCTGGGCCTCTTCTGCAGTAGGGAGAGCGTCTCTTCCTGTAGCCTCCTGGTAGGAAATGACACAAGATTTTCCACTCAACTATTCTGGGAACAGATAAGGGAGGAATTGCATGTTATAAAGTAATAATCGAAGTAATGATCGGAATGTCAGGGAATAATTTTGCTCTGATTCAGAGATTTAGCTACTGCCTTCATCCTGAGAATTATTTTTCATCCATTTAATAATTTTAAACAACTCAAGGATAAATGTAAAGTTAACTATCAAGGACCTAAGTTTCTTCATCTATAAAATGGGATTAATGTTCTTGCTTTATAGAACAATTTTTAAAAAGTAAACACAGCTGATGCCTATACAGTTAGTTTTAAAGTTGCATTCTATAGCTGTGAGATATCTCCATTATTTTTGTCATTTTTGTAGGTCTACTAAAACTGTAGGCCTACATTTAGCATTGTCATTTCCTGTCTCTGACCAAGAGGCCATTATCATCTCCCAGCAGAGGGGGGATCTATGTTGGAAGAAAGCTTTAGTGTTTTCCTCGCTGTTTTTCTCCTTTGGCTCCAGCTGCCTTTGTGCCTATCACTAGGATTGAACCATGGTTTACCGTCTCTGAATTGTGATACAGTCAGCTGCTTGCCTCACAAAGTGCTCAAGCAAGGAACAGACAGAATATTTGAAATCACCCCCAGATAATTGCCATGTGGAGGTATCGTCCTTACTTTCATTCTTTATTATTATTTTATTCCTTATCCAGTGTGATAGGAAGACAGGTGACTAAAAAATTACTTGATTGGATTTAGACTTAATTATTAATATTAGACTTAACCATTATTAACCTCTTGCCACTTTTGTATCATCATTTTTTAGTATTTTAAACTAAATCACAGATCTTATAACATTTTACTCCTACGTATTTAGTGTATATCTCTAATTTTTTTTATGTAACCACAATATCATTATCACACCTTAGCAAATTGATAATTGTTTAATATTATCTAATACACAGTCCCTATTCAGATGTTTCACATTATCCCTCAAATTTCCTTTTTTTTTTAAGTAGATTTGTTTGAATCAGGATCCAAACCATGTCTCCATATTTCATTTCATTAGGGAGGTGATGTCTTTGAGGGGGTGGAGGGGAAGAATAACTCTAGGAATTCCCCTAAGCAGCTGAATTCACCAGAGTGTGCCAATATTCATTCATTCATCCATTCATTCATTCACTCAAATATTTATTGTTGTTGTTATCTGTTAGCCACTGTATATAAAGCTGCAGATATAAAAATAAATTTGACATGTTAGGTTCTCTGACATGCTTACATATAGAAACGACAAAAAGAAACAATGTAAGAAAAGTCTATAACTGACATAACATGGAAGAACTTGACAACCTACCAAGTAAATATTGACCACGGTTATGTTACAGTAGAATGGAAGGGACTCCTGGAGAAACAAGGAGGCTCAACTTTAATTAAGCAGGTTTGGTGACTTCACTTGAGGGGTTTGGGGAGATGGCACTAAGGAAAAGCTATTACAGTGGTTCTCCAGGCATGACTGGTGGTGAGGAGGCCCTGGACCACGTCTGACGGGGTGGAACAGAAATACTCCTAGGAGAGTATTAACTGGACAAAGTGCATGTGCTGGAGGAGGTGCACAGAGAGATGAAGTGAAGGAAGTGTGTTAGAGCCAACCAGTGATCTGTCTTGAGTATGTTATTTCTTTATCGAACAACATATTTTAAAATAATTTGTGATGCATAATGAATTTTTTAAAATGTATGCAAATGAACTACAGCCAGGGATAATTGTGGAATATTTCTTTTCTTAAATCATATGATAGTGGGCTTTAAAAAACTGTCTTTCTGATATATAAAAAGGCTATATATTCTAAATCCTGTTAATTGTGGCAAGGTTTAATTTTTGTGCATGTGTGTATACATGCACTTGTAGGCCCTGATAGATGATAAAATGCTAAATCAGCAGTGGTAGGAAATATTAATGTAAGTTTAGTGTTTACTGTGACTATATTCAATCAATACCTTATTTCTGCTAACATGTTTTGCGAGGCCGCCTCTGGGATGGTAGGTAATCTATACTCAGGAAAAGCTATAGCTCTTCTGAAGGTGCTCTGTATTTTATTTTATTTTTTTTTAAAAAAAGGTGTATTAGCTTCAGAGAAGAGGGCATATTCCTCTTGCTTAGGAAGCAACAATAGAACAAAACATGATTTTATATGTGTGCTTTTTAAGATGATATCTGAGACATTGCTGGTATGTGTAGAATTTCACAGAACCACTTTATCAGAACACTTAGCTCATATTTTTCTTTCTAGAGAGCAAATTAATTACCATCTGATAAGCAAGCTTAAGTCTCTTTGTACTCTGCTACCAGGCTGTTTTTATTGGTTGGAGCCACTAAATCAAACTCAGTATAGGCCATTGTCAGTAAAATGCCCAGTGAGTAAAACTAATACAGTGGCTTCCCTAAGCCCCTCATTTTCTGTGGTGTGAAAACAGACCCATGAATGGGTACGTGTGTGTTCTGGAACTGGAGAGAGATTGTGCCTTCGCAGCTCACACTGCACGGAGCCACTTCCCTGAAAGCCAGGGAACCTATTTACCATTGTCATAGTAACACACAATTCGAGCCCACATAGACTTAATCCCGAGAGGCAATTGTTCCTTGCTTGGGCGGCTGCCTTCCCCGCAGAGCTGGCTGCCGCCCCCGGGCTCCCCCAGCTCCGGGCGGCGGCGGCCCCACGCGCCAGCCTGGCCCAGGCGCAGACGCGCTCCCCGCCGCCCGGCCACCGCGTGTGTTACCATGGCGATCGGATATGCGTGGCAGGGGAGATGGGTGCCAGGGCCGCCTTGTCCGTTTTCCGAAACCGAGTCAATTTTGCTAGTTCCTGAGCATGTGAGAGAGATTCTCTTACCACCCGGTGCCAATCAGAGGCCAAACCCGACCGGGGCCTCCTCGCCATCCAAGAGAGTGCGGCGAAGGAGGGCTGTTTCTCTGCCCTTGCAATGGAGAAAGGAGGGCGACGCTGCCCTCCAACATAGTTTCCTTTGTAGTCCGCCATCTGCCATTCCAAATGCCGCTGAAGGGCGTGTAATTTGTGAACAGGCAAAACTGGGGACCGCTTCCAATAGGAGGAGAACTCTGCTTCTTGAAGATGAGCCATCTTCTTGAAGAGAAGTTGAGAGCCCTGTGGCTGCACCACAACTGCCTCGTCCAGGCTCAGTGCTGTCCCCAGCACTGTTAGGGCCCGCTGCTCTCATCTTTCTTCTCTTCTCTTTTGCATGTAGCACAGCGGTCCCCTAATCTGACTGCACATCGACATCACCAGGGGAGAGCGTTTGGTCTTGACTTTTGTTCGATTCTGGGGATATAACCCAACCCCCTCCCCAAGGTTCTGATCTAATAGAGCTAGGAACAGGCCTGGGGATCTGCATTTTGAGGCAGATTTCCCCAGGGTGATTCTGATATGCATCCGGATTTGGGAATAATTATCTAGGTCTCCTCTCTTTCTTCCTCTTCACTTCTAGCTTTTTCTCTTATCTACCTTTTCTTCTTGCTTACCTGCTCTCTCTCAAATTCAACTCCTCTTTTCTTTCCCCATATTTCTCTCTCCTTCTTCTATCTGTCTGTCTGTCTATCTATCTATCTATCTCTTAAAACATTTTTTGTGTGCCAGGCACTGTCCTAGATGCTTGAGGGGCTATGGTCTCTGCCTCCATATAACATTGTTGGTCTCTCTTCGTTGACCTTCTCTCTTGCTTTTCTGCATACCTGCCAGCTTTTCTTCTCTTACTCTGTACTTTCATCCTGGTTTTATTCCTATCTGTTTCTTTGTGTTTACTTTCTTTCTTGCTTTCTGCTATTAGTGAATCCGTATGTATTGCTTAGCACTCCAGATATCACACAGGATTAAGAAGGTGCTGGCATCTACTTGGGTTTCCAAGACACAAGTTCCTCCCACCATAGCTTTGAGAACCTCTTTCGATCACTAGAGGTGAGGCAGAAGGAGGAAGATGATTCCCACCCCCTTCCCCCCCAACCTCCACCTCACCTCATTCTTTGCTAATTAATTACATGGGAATTGCCCTTTCTGGAGGTCAGGATGAAAAATAAGTCAGGTTACTCTCAACAAACATTAGCAGCATTCTAGTTTTCATAATGTTTAACCACTTCTTTATTAATCTTGCTTCCCTTGAAGCTGCAATTAAAGATCTCCCTCCAGTCAAAAGAAAAGCATGTAAAAATGAGGCTTGCATAAAAGAGAAAATACAGAATAACCGCACTGAATTAATTCCCCCCATTATTCAGCCTGCTGTTTTACATAGATACTTTTTTGAGCATGAACACCATGAATTGTTACAGATTTACCTGTTCCAAAATTTCAATTATAGCTGTGTGACATGTGAGTACAAAAACTGTGAGAACCTCTCTCCAGAGTTTGGGGGTTTGCTTTGCTCTAACAGAGTCCTCAAAGATGCTCTTTTGTTCCTCCTGGGCTGCTCCTAGCAGCATGAGGCGTTGTCACGCGGCTCGGCTGCGAGTCATAGCCTGAGTATGAGGGCATGCTGCCTACAACCTGAGCTCATTTCCTCAGCCTTCATGTGGAATTGAGGTCAAGGGCTGCAATCATCATGACCTCTGAGTTCCCAGAGTTAAGCCTCTACTTAAAATCTTAACTAACTTAAAGATTTCACGTACCACCCAGGCAGTCAGCCAATCAGTAGCTGTTTATTAAAAAGCCTTCTATGGGGGCCGGCCCAGTGGCGCAGTGGTTAAGTTTGCACGTTCTGCTTCTCAGTGGCCTGGGGTTCACCGGTTTGGATCCCGGGTGTGGACATGACACCACTTGGCAAAAGCCATGCTGTGGTAGGCATCCCACATATAAAGTAGAGGAAGATGGGCATGGATGTTAGCTCAGGTCCAGTCTTCCTCAGCAAAAAAAGGAGGATTGGCAATAGTTAGCTCAGGGCTAATCTTCCTCAAAAAAAACAAAAACAACAATAACCATAAAAGCTTTCTATGTACAAAGATCTGGGTTGCCTAGCAGTTGGGAGAAATTTAAAAAAAAAAAAGTAAGACCATAACCCTTGGGGAAAAACTGATTTACATGAAAAAATAACTAAATTCTTTGATTAAAGTACAGTAGTTTCCCAGAATGCTTAGAATAAAAATCCACATTTCTCAGCATGACCTTGAGGCCCCAAGTCATCTGGATCTTGTCCCCCTCCCTCGCCTCATCTTTCCTCACTATCCCTCTGGTTGATTTTATTCCAACTTCACTTTCTCCATTGATCCCCTTCCCCAAATGGCCATCTGTTCCCTTTTAGAAATAGGCATCTCCTTCTTGTCACTCAAGTCTCAACTTAGTGGTCACCTCCTTAGAGAAGTCTTCCTTGATACTCAATCTAAAAAATATATCAGATCATTATTATACCGCCTATTTTAATGTTCTGCCATGGCATTGGATATTTTCCTATTTATATGTTTCCTCCCATCTCCCATTAAAATATAAGCTTCATGAGAACAGAGGTCGTAACTCTTAAAAGGATACAAGGCATCAATGATGTGTTCATTAAATGTTTTTCTAATGAATAAATGAATGAAAGACTGTCTGCATTCATTGCTGAGTGAGAGATTCAGATGTTGAGCACTAGTATTCCCAGAGGAGGGAGGAATCACTCTAGGCTAGTCAAGAATTGATGAGAGAGGAAGGGACACCTGACTTGGATGCTGTAGATATGCAGGATTTAGAGCTGTATAAAGGATGGGTTTATTTCAAGTAAGGAAGAATTTGCCAATTAAATGATCTAACCCATTATGGCCCCAAACCAGTTATTAAGTATAGATGAGTCCCTTAACCTCAGTTTCCACTTCCGATCTTCGAGGTTGCTTGCTGTTCTAACTCTGTGATTCTTAAAGCTGTTTTTGTTTTATATTTTTCCTCATCAAGGAGCTTTGGTTTGGCAGTTGCTGCAGCAGAAACAGCGTCAGAGAAATCTAGTTTAAATAACTGGTTCTTTCGCTCCAATATGAGAAGGGGGAAAACATTTTTTCCCTTCATGGGCAAAGAAGATGGTTATGGCTGATTAATCAAGCCATTAGATACTGTTTTGCTGCATCCAGTGGAAGCAATGATGAGAATTTCGCTTGAATATTCATGTTATAAGTGCTCCATGAGTTAGGAATGCTTATAGATTCACAGTATTTGAGAGCTAAAAGGGACCTTAGAGATCATTTAAACTCTGCAGCCCATCCTCCATATCATTTATAATTGTACAGTGTAAAATACTGAGGCACAGAGTAATAAAGAGATTGGCTTATGGTCACAGTGGTAGCTGATAGGCAAACTGAGATTATCCACCTGTTTCTTCTCACCCCAAGTCCAGTGTTCTTTATATTGTACTTAAGTGAGCTTCATGCATTTGGCTATGTTATATAAGCAGAAAAACGTCTGGATCAATGACTAGGCAGCCTTACAGAAAGAACCCCATCATCCATTTCAGTTTCAAAGTCGCTGCGGTGAAAGTGAGAAACACATGTTGAAGGAACATGCTGGCATTTGAAAGGATATGAAGCAATATTTATCATCCCTTTTAAGAGGATGCAGGGTACAAGTTAGGGAAAGAGGATGCTATTGTTTTACTTTCCCCATATATTTTCACATTATCCAAAAACCGCAATGCTGAATAATAACACGTCTTCCCAATTTTTAATCCTTTAACTGGCAGTACACAGTACATGCAGATTTATTATTTTGACTAATGAATTTAGCTTTGCTCTTGCAAATAGTGAGTGTCAAATGTCATTCTTTCCATCCTCCAGCAGATGGCAACTCTAGTCTTCTTGTCATTTTATCTATTTCTACACTCAGATTTTGTCCTCCTCCGCCCCCTCCCCCCTTGCCTCTCCTTCAGAAGTTCATCTTTATGCGCTAAGAATTATATGACCATGTGACTCCATTCCTTTGCCTTTGGAATCACCACCTTTAGCATCTGACACGAATGGCCAATCTAAATGTGCCCAGAAATAACAGGCATCACAAATTAGTCAACAGTTCTAATTTTTTAAAAATAGGAGAAAAGAGAAGATGAAGTTAGAGAGTCTAAAATAAGATGTACCACAGAAAACTTTCCATTTAAGGAAACAAAGTAGCTTCTTAAAAAGCAAAAAAAAATGTCATTTTTTTCAGGTCTAGCTCTTAAAGGAGGATAGGTTTGATTAGATTCTCTTTAGTTACTGGTTAAAAAGCCATAAATATCTCCAAAATAACCCCCGAGAGTGAAATCATGTCAAATTTCTCATGACTGCCTTCTTTGGTCTGTATTCTCATCTCTTCCATCGTTCCCTCTTACTTACACACACCCTATCTTTCTGTAATCAAAACTGCTGAATCTAGCATCCTTATTTCTTGCCATTTTAGAATTCTGGCTTCTTTCTCCAGGTATATTCTTAAGGCGTTGCTGATAAAGGCCTTCATTTATCTCCTTCCAGTCTCTGCCCTCCACTCCCTGTTCCTTCCCCTACTGCCTAGACCCTGACAACTCTTACAGGATTGCAGAAGTTAAAATACATACTGCTTTCTGGTTCTAAGTCTGAGGGCAGCTGTAAGAAATCAACAGTAAAGAATAGCAGGTATAGGGCCGGCCTGGTGGTATCGTGGTTAAGTTCACATGCTCTGTTTCGGTGGCTTGTGGTTCGAGGGTTCGGATCCCTGGCACGGACCTACACATTGCTCATCAATCCATGCTGTGGCAACATCCCACATACAAAATAGAGGAAGATTGGCACAGATGTTAGCTCAGGACCAATCCTTCTCACCAAAACAAGAAAAAGAACAGAATAGCAGGTACTCTTTTTTAAAGATAGAAGTGAATGATCACAGGCGTGATCAAGTTGATTCTGTGACCAATTCCTTATTGGAAGGCTATCGACGGACTTCCAAACCAGGTCTCTTGCCTAGATGTGCTTGCTCAAATTAGGAATCCTGAGGAGGGGCAGAGGAGGAACACAGGAGGGGAGTCCTTTGTAAAATGGATTTGATGATCCACAAATGCTTTGTGGAGGGAACTTTTGCTGGCTCATCCTCTTCCAAGGAAACAAACCATTTTGTCTTCTTCAAAGTTGAAGGAAAACTGTTACCTGGATATGCCAAAAACCAGACAGAGGTTAAAGTCTAAAGGAAAGAAACAGTAACATACCTCTTGTTAAAAAAAAAAAAAAAGGCATTTTTAGCTTCAGTGAGTATGTATTCCTTGATTATTACTGTCATCGTGTGAAAATATGAGCTGACGCTGCAAATACAATCCTCGGAAACAACAACAGACACTGCAGAAATCCAAGTATGTTATCATTCACTGACAACCACTAATGAAGACAAGAGAGCTTACTTCAAACCGACAAATAATTAGCACTGACAATAGATGTATAAACAGAGCCTTAATTAATTAATTCCCTAATTGTCTGTCCTGCTATATCATTCGCACCCCTGCTTCGACTTTAGCTACAACATATGCCCAAAACTTGCTTCTTTCACCTTTGTGATAATCACTTACCCACGTGCTCAGTGTGGGCAACCATCTGCACTAGAGGTCTCCCTCCCTTTTAGATGTATATATGGTTTCATTCTTCCTCCCTCTGTTTCCTTGCAATTCTGAGGCCTGGAAATGTTTCCTTACTGGTGTGGAGAGCTTATCTGGCGTCCACTGTTGGATGCATTTCACAGTGAATATGGAAGGGGAAGTAATCAGTTGGTAATTCTGGAGTGATGAGGAGAAGTCTCTGGACTCCCCATTTTGCTCTCTGTGTCAATAAATTCTTAGCTGCCACTGTCTCCTGGCTTACTCACAGTCCAGTTCCATCAATCAGAAAGCAGATAGGTTGCTTTTTCGGTATTTGTCATTCTCCATCTTTCTCAGGGAAAGGTGATCAGTTCCTTATGAAAGCACCAGTAACCGTTCTGCCTTTTCTCTCTCCTGAGTGAGGGGGCAACGTTGGGAACTTTGATGTGGTGATTTCAAGTTGCAGGAGGTTAAAGGGAGATGAGTGTCTGTGTATTGAAGGCACATGCCTATCTATGGGGAGGGGGGATGTCTGGGCTCAGGGGCCAGATTGAAAGACCCACTGAGGAGGAGAGACAAGGAAGTGGGGAAGAGGTTTGGAGCAGTCTCCTGGAGAAGCACATGGCACAGAGAAGCAGCACTAGTGGCTGGGGTGGGTCAGCCCTGGTCCTATTACAGAGGCTCTAGGCTATTTCCCAAGCTGCTTTGCTGGTCTGGGCAGCCCTGGCTCAGACTAGTTGATTATGGCCAGAATTTAAACCAGAGCCTACTTAGGAATCCTGCCTCTGAGAATGGCTAGGTGGAGATATCCCCTCATGATGTGCCTGTGTGTGTGTGTGTGTGTGTGTCTTTAATGTATGTGGTTTATGTTTATGTTTGTACAATGCTGTTGATATTCCTTCTGATTTCCTTGCATATCATAGTTACCATAATGGTTGTGGAAAGTTACTGAGAATCATACAAGGCCATTTGCTTCTGTCTATACAATGAAAAGCACGTGACTTCCTTTCACCCTTTATTTGATCCGTTGGGTCATGTGGGTGAGTGACCAGCCCATGGAGGGGATGCATCAGGGAGAATGACTTCTGCTTTGGAGAAATAGTGTTTTATTTAAGGAAACAAAATAGACATTATAAACAATGAGAAAAAATCCTCACATTATAGAAGCAAATGAAAAGGTGTAGTAAAGACTGAGAGGAGACCCATCACCCTAGGATTTGCTCATTCTCTCTCTCTCATAATGAACACTTCAGACTTAGAGAGTATGTAGAAATTAGCTTGGCAGAGACAAGCTCAAAGAGCAGGCACAGGGAATGAGGAAGTCATGACATGGTCACAGAGAATGGGGGAAACAGATCAGCCAGACTGAGATGGAAGGGCTGTGTCAGGATACAGGGAGCGGTAAGGAGAAACAAGTTAGGGCAAGTTGCGTCTCCAGGCATGTGTGTTCTTCCCTCCTAATAGCTGATTATGTGTGTTCTCTAGACACATGCTTTAATGTTTTATTTGACTTTACCTGCTGAGACATAGATATACTCTGGAAACCAGCGAAACCTTCCACTCTGCTGGTTAAAGCTGAGGATTCATTAGCAAGCATGGCTCCCTAACTACCATGAGTGGTTTCTGGCTCTTTATAAATGCCACCTTGCATTCTCAAGGTGTCCTGCCTCCTTCCCTGCCATGTTCTACTGTGTAATCCTTCCTTGACCTCCCCGGACCTGGCCCCCTCCTGCCAGAACCACAGCAGCTGTCAAACTTCTTCAACTTGAAGTTTTCATTATAAACTCTTCTTGTGACCTTCCCACCAGGGGTCTTCCACCAGCATTTAATTTGTTCTGAATTTGTTGTCGAACTACTTTGTGCCAAGCAAGGTGCCAAAAGTGTTACATATCTTAGCTCTCGGAACGTTCATAACAATCCTTGAGGGTAACTCCAGTGAATGCATATTTATTGAGCATCTATTTTATGACAAGGTAAGTGGGCTATAGCAGCAAACAGTAAAGATATGGATCCAGCCCACAGATAAGTTTTGTTTAGCTAAAAGCATGCTTCTACTGACAGAGATTGAGTCCTAAGGAGGGAATAAAAATTGTCCTGGATTTGGAATTTGAATCTAGGTCTTTCTGACCCCAAAGTTATAGTTTTTTAATTCCCCTATGGCATCTGCCTGTTTGTTTTTTTTTTAATTTTTTAAACCAAAATTGATTTAAAATCAATTATTCTCAGCAATTGTTCATTTGAAGGCAAGCTGGCAATCAGACTATTTAAGCCAGAGTAAGTCTTTTATGACAAATTATCGCGTAAAGTAATGAAATCACTTTTGGATGTTGTATTCTGCTCTGGATGGAGGATGGAGCTGCTCTCCAGGGTCTCCACAGGTCCAGGGGTCCACTGCCACCAAGTGGCTTGTTGCTCATTATTGTATTTAGTCCTATAGCAATGATTCCACCAGGGTCTTTATTAAAACTTGCTCGAGGCTGGCATGGTCCCCCGGGTCAGTAATGAGTTTAGAGGAATGGATGTGGAAATGAGATTTGTTCTCACTAGTAGAGTGAATTATGTCTTGTTGGGGCCCCCAGGCTAATATTTCAAATTTGCCACAAGATACTTCATCAAAAATTCTATTTTGGTTCCAAAAGGACCATGCATGCCTGTTAGCAAATTCAGGGCATGCCTTTAAACTGTATTGTTTTTCTTCTTCCCCTGGCTCCATCCACTGAAAGCTTTTGGAATTAGCAGTTGTTGAAAATGGTCCGTTTCTACAAGCCAGTGAAGGGTACACCAAAGAAGTGGGGCCCTTATATCTCACAGTACTGAGTGTGTGCCGACTGAGCTGAATCAAATGCAGAGCAGCCACGAGTGCATGAGACATTCAGCAAGCATCCTCATCCTGGGCCTCATTACATGCCAGACACACTCGTGGGGCAGGAGTCACACTTGCTATCTGTTAAATCCTGTGACTTACTTTGGTTGCCAGGGCTCATTTTAATGCCATTGAGACTTGTGGATTTAAATGCTCTCCAATTGGGCCTGCAATATTCCGAAGAAGCCAGTTGCAGAGATGGGTCTATTAGGAAATAGGGCTGCACATCAAAACACTAGTTTTCCAGTAGAGATTTCTAGAAGCCCTTGACTGTTGGATAAAACCACAGCTGCTGGTTATCTTCACAGGTGTTCCCTGTGGTGGGGAAGGGGAAGAAGGCATATTGCATGGTGTCTGCTATGCTCACATCCCCTCTCGACTCCTCCCGCCACTTCTGCTGACTCCCAGATAAAGGGTTGTATTCCAGAGCAGCGGTGACCAACTATTTTTTAGTGTCAAAGATCAAAAAGGCAGGGACATTCCCATTCTCTGACAAACTGCATGTGGACTGGCTGGAGAATAGAGTGAATGTCTCTACTTTTCCTTCCTAATCCCCATTACATCCATAGCATCAAGAACTCTCCTCCAAAATCTTGGCATATCGTTTTCATAAATTATGCCTAATCTAGATATGGAAAAAAATGTTTCCATTGATGCTATTTCAATTCTTCTGCTTGTTGAGTCACATTTTCTTTCATTTTTTAAGCTGTGCATTTGGGCAGATGCTATCCTCAATTTCAGATGCTATTGCCATACAGAGATACACCAAACAGAAGTAAGGTTTCTGCTGGACACAAGCCCTCTCTGCAGAAACGCATTTGGTGAGGCACATTTTAGTGAGGACCTCCAACCTTGGTCTAATTGCTCTATAATGGAACAAGCAGAAATGACAGTCACTCTCCTTCTCACATGCATGTTTAGTTTAGTTTTAGAAGTTATCATGCATATAGAACAGTATTTCTCTTTAAACAAACTGTATTTATGACCAGTGTAAAGTTTCAGATGCCATTGGACAGGCCTTAATATATTAAATCTGTGCACATCGTTAGCACTTTAAGTTGGCCCCTACCTCCCATGAAGCTGGCAGCCTCTAGATCTTTGGGTTGTCTGTTTTTACTGGCTGTTAATTGTTAATAGATTTCCAGGTGTAGGTCATGCTGTGTAGGCATCAATCCTTCATTTAGAAAAGTCTGAGGCTGTCCATGATTGTGAAAAGGCAGGTGATAAACAAAACCTGGAGAAATCTCAGCATCTTCACTAAAAATGTCAAACTCAGTAATGCTTCTGGTAGTATAAGCGAAATTTATTAGTGAGAGAACAAACTTGCACAATAAAAAAGGAGAGTTAAGTGGGGAAAGAAGACCCCGAAAGAAGGTTGAAGGAAGAAAAAAACATTTAAGAAATCAAAGCCATTTAAAAAAAGAGTTGGCAATCAGGCAGATAGGACTGTAAATGTCTCCTCGTTCTTGAGACAAGGAGAAAGGGAAGGCATTTGAGGTGAGCTTTTTAATAATTCTCTTTGAGATTATGTACGATAAGAAGCTTTTGCTATCCTCCATGTTACGGAAACGGATGTATCAGTGCAAGGTTCAGCAAACTACAACCCAAAGCCCAATTCAGACACTGCCTGTTTTTAGAGAGCCTACAAGCTAAGAATGATTTTGCATTTTTAAATGGTTGAAAAAAAATCGAAAGAAGAATAATATTTTGTGACATGTGAAAATTGTATGAAATTCAAATTTCAGTATCCATAAATAAAATTTCCTTGGAACACAGCCACACCCGTATGTTTACACATTGTCTATGGTTGCGTATTCATTAAAATGGCAGAGAAGATGAGGCCGGCTGGTGGCCTAGCAGTTAAATTTGCGTATTCTGCTTCGGCGGTCCAGGGTTCCTGTGCCCGGGTTCTGGGGGCAGACCTGACACCACTCATCAGGCGGCATCCCACATAAAATAAAGAAAGATTGGCATTGATGTTAGCGCAGCAACAATCTTCCTCAAGGAAAAAGAGGAAGACTGGCAACAGATGTTAGCTCAGGGCCAATCTTCCTCTCTCACACACACACGCACACAAAATGGCAGAGAAAACAAGTTGCCAACAGAGACCATATAACACGTAAAGACCGTTGGCGCTTTACTGAAATGGTTTGCAGACCATAGCACTGGTGCATCCAATCAGATTAACTGGGAATTCTTTTATATAGTCTTGTCACCAGTCGTAGTTCTTCTATGTCTACTCTTCTCTTTGCAGAAGCTAATCTTTTTACTACCTGCCCATTTGTCCACCTTCTTCCAAGAGTTTTCAAGGGCTTACCTCTTGACAGATCTTCTGCTAGGCTCTGTGGTGATAAGAGAGATGAATCCAACGTGGCTTCTGCTCCTGAGTACTTGTAATCTGGTTGGGGCATGCCAGAGGAAGAGCAGGATCAAACATACACATAAATAGTAGATATGCATGACAAAATAAGTGATAAGGGGTGGTACATATGATAAAAGGATTTCAGGAATGATGACATGAGATTCTGAATCTCCTTCAGATTCTCTGCTCCTAAATAATACCATCATCCAGCCAGTGGCTCATCCCAGAAAGCTGGCCGTCATCCTTGACTCTCCCTCTCCTGCTGCCTCCGCTGAGAGTACCTGTCTTGCAATGCAGCCTGTGTGGTGTTCCATGCAGGCACCCTCTGGAGTTCTGCTCAGCCCATGTGGCCAATTGTGGCAGCCCTGCCTTTCCCACTCCCTTGACTTTTCAGCTGCCAGACTTAATTCTGTCAATTGTTCCTCCTAGATGTCTTTTGAATGATCTCTTTACCTCCATTTCGATGCTTCCACCCTAATCTAGGCCACTGTCATCTCTGGCCTGGATCACAGCAAAAGCTCTGCTATGTGGATTTTTCACCTCCACTCTTGCATTTGCTCTGTTTGAAGTTCACATGTGATCATCTACTTCTCTGTGTATGACTCTTCTCACTGTTCCCACATTTCTTATGATAATATCCCAAACCTTTGGTATCTCCCTCAAGACCCTGAACAATGTTTGTTTTGTTTTGTTTTGTTTTTGAGGAAGATTAACCCTGAGCTAACTACTGCCAATCCTCCTCTTTTTGCAGAGGAAGACTGGCCTTGAGCTAACATCCATGCCTATCTTCCTCTACTTTATATGTGGGACGCCTACGCCAGCATGGCTTTTGCCAAGCGGTGCCATGTCCACACCCAGGATCTGAACCTGTGAACCCCGGGCCGCTGAGAAGCGGAACGTGCAAACTTAACCACCCGGCCGGCCCCAACAATTTGGTTTTATGACACATCGGCAGCCTCATTTACACTACCTCAGTTCCTTTGTACTAGCCCCATGGACATCTTACAGTTTCTCGGGGGTGTATATGTAGGTAATTTTCCAAACTGGGACGCCTGTGAGAGTGAAAGGGGGCATGATGAATAATTCGGTCAGGGCAACAGACTATAACCAGGACAGTCCCAGGCAAACCAAGACATAAGGTCACCCTCAGTTTCTCAGACTGCCACACTCTTTCCCACCTCAGAGCTTCTGAATATGATTTCTCTTTACCTGGAATTCCCTCGGAGTTCTCATTCTTCAAATCTTAGCTCACACACCTGCGTATTCAGAGGCACCTTCTAAGACTTCACAGGTTAACTGAGGTCCTCTTGTTATATACACTCAGGGCACCTTTGCAATCCTCACAGAATTATAATTGCATTATAACTCATCTTATAGTTTACACATCAGACTAAGGTGACCAACCATCTTGCTCTGCTCAGGACTGAGGGGCTTCCCAGGATGTGGGACTTTCAACGCTAAGACCAGGAAAATCCCTGGTCACCAGGTGAGCATGTCATTCCCTCAATGGCAAGGACCATATGTGTCTTGTTATGCACTGTATCCTCTGCAGTAGTGAAGTTCTTTATAAGTAATCGATGCTTAATAAACTTTAGTTGGTTAAATGAATTAAGGAAGAGGGGAATAAAATAAAAGACAAGAGAGATGACTTTCAGATGGGTTTATGAAGGATGCTTTGTGTATTGGTTTCATTTCAGGCTAAAGGATGAGTTCAAGCTGCAGTATGAGGTTAGGAGAAGAGTATTACAGGAGGGGAGAAAACTCTCTTAATGGCTCTTATTCTCTTCCCACTGTTAAATGACATCTGGAAAAAATGTGAAGATCATTGCTGTGAATGAACGTGTATCCTCAAAATTTATATGTTAAATCCTAACACACAATGTGATGATATTAGGTGGTAGGGCCTTTGGGAGGTGTTAGGTCATAAGGGTAGAGCCCTCATGAATAGGATTAGTGCCCTTATAAAAGAGACCCCAGAGAACTCCCTTATCCCTTCCACAATGTGAGGACACAGTGGAAAGATGACTGTCTATGAACCCCGAAGTGGGTCTCACCAGACACTGAATCTGCCAGTGCCTTGATCTTGGACTTGCCAGCCTTCAGAACTGCAAGAAATAAATTTCTGTTGTTTGTAAGCCACCCAGTCTATGGTATTCTGTTATAGAAGCCCAAACAGATGAAGACAGTCATTGACAATGCAATGTGAATGGCTGCTATAGTTGAATATGTTACCCACTCCAGGAGTAGTTGCATTTTTAATAAGAAACACAGCCTTCCATCAAATGGTTAACTCATAATGGCAGATATTTTGACCTGGGAATGGGGGTTTGGGGGTAAAAAGGGGAGTGAGGAGGAAAGCCCACCTTCAGATGACCCCAAATATCCACCCCATAGGTGGCAGCTTGCTCTGCCTGGATGTGGAATTCCAGGGCTGTGGGCTCTGAAAGGGCAGTGAGGTGTACAATCACATCAAAATACTTTGTGTAGAGCATCATGGACTAGCAGTCTAATTGTTTTCTCTCAAATTATGCAGACCAATCTTTTCTAGCCCCAGTTTTGGAGAGGTTATTCCCACCCACTGTGTTTCTGGCATCTGCGCTTGGCACCAGATGAGAAGTTTGCACTGGGAGAGATGAGATGATCAAAAAGGCACATTAGAGCTTTCCAATTGGTAAAATGTTGGATAATAGGATTTTCAATGTTTCCTTTGGACTACATAAATTCAATAAATGAGAACCCGAGATTCCTATGAATTGAAGCCTTTTCTGACCATTCTATCCATGCTTGTTTCATAAAATAGTAGATTATTAGACACACAAAACACATCTTCGATTCTCATTTTTAGATGGGGAAACTGAGATCCATTGAAGTTAATGCCTTGACCACATTTTACAGCTCATTCTTGTCACTCTGGGACCCAAACTTCCCAATTCCAAGTGCTGTACCTCCCTGTTCCCATACCTGCATTTTATTATGAAAACTTTTTGACATGCATAAAAGTTGAAGAAACTGTATAGTGAGCACCTAAATACCAACCACCTCAATTTTACAACTACCCGTTTCACTATATTTTCTTTATCACATATCCATCCATCCTATTTTTGAAACACTCAAAGGAAATTGTAGACATCAATACACTTCACCCCTGAATACTTCAGCATCCAGATCTTTATCTAGAGTTTGATATTTATTTACTATTATTTTAATGTAAATTTTATACACAGTGAAATGAACGTAAGTTTTGACAAATGCATATACCTGTGTATCCTAAACGGCTATAGTGCTTTGCTTTTTCCATTTCAAAGATTTTAAAACATGTTACATTTTGCTTAAATAATCATTTGCTCTAGAAGATGTACTTGCTTATTTAGAAACCATTTTCACAGGAAATGGATTTGTGTAACATCAAGCTATAGTTTCAAAAGCAAGTTTTGTAAGTTGCTGTGTTCAAGTAGTTGCTAAGAGGTGACTCTATGCACATTTTAATTCAGGAAAGATGAAGTCCTAAAGTCAAGGAGATGCACTGGAGTGAGAGAGGAATGGAGCTATTCAAACTGAATACATGAGGGTAACAGAGCCTTATAGAAAATTTAGCATTTTTCCTAGCTCAATATATACTTGTGCACAGCAGCCCCCTCATCCCTACACTCTGCATCTCAAAAAGGCAAATTACCTGGAAATTTCCAACTGGGTGGGGAGTGGGCATACAAAAAAGTGACAAAAAAGCACAAGTTTTTTGCTTCTGCTGTAGGAATGCTCTATTTGACTGCAATCTTTTTTTTTTTTTTTTCTGTCTCTCTCTTTTGCTCCTATGGAAACAAGTCAGAAAAACTAGAGCAGTTTTGAGAGACAGATGCTAAAGAATGATACTCCACAGTCTCTTCCCTGGCTCCCTTCCCACATCCTGCAGTGTGTGCAAAGAGCTTCTGCTCTTGCACATGCACACACGTATGCACAAACACCCCTCCTGGTTGTACCAAGGAGATAAAGAATGATTGGGAAACTTCTGTTGGCTGAAACTGTGGGTAGCTAGTGGTTCAATACTGTCTCCAGGCATGATGGGGGACTCTGCACCAACACCTGGGAGAAACTTGAAACACTTTAGCTGCCAACCTCTCATGTCAAAAGCTAGAGATAAATTCACCCACCATGGGAGGTCTGTTGGTCAGAACAGAGGGCAGTAGCAAGCCCAAGGCAGCCAGAGGCCTGCTCCCCAGCTGGCTTCATGGAGCAGAATTTATGGGCAGCAGTAAAATTGGAAAAGTATTATAGCCTACTTTTAAAGCAGAGAAGTAGGAGGGAGAAAGAATGGAAAGGGAATATTCTGGAGGTCTTTCTGTGGGAGATCCAGAAAACTATTTTAGAGGAAACAGAACATTTCAGAAACAGCTGGGCCTTCAGCCAAAACAGATGGTCCAAAATGAGGAATGGGAGAGCAGCACAAATAAAATCAAGTTGCTGGCAATGGAAGCACTGTATAAATATGGTGGTGGTTGTGTTAGGCGGAAGTCCATCAATGCTGACTCTGCATTAAAAAACACACATTTAGGCCTTCTTTCTTGGCATCTGAGCCCACCCAACTCCAGAGACCTGCATTCACCACTGGCTGTTGTGGAAGCTGGATTCTTTCTTACTAGAGGTCCAAATGCCCTAATAAAAACTCTAAATGATCAACATACAGAAGAAAGTGAGTGGTGCCAATTTACTACAGTCCTGGTGGTTTGCCTAATGATCTGAGAGAGCTGAGCTTGTGGTTAGAATTCAAATCACCAGGAGGATAGGGGGACTCCATAGTTTTTGGATAGGGCAGTGTCCAAAGGCATAAGAGCAACAAAGGAAAACAATAAAAATGGAACAGAATATTAACATGAACAGGAATGCACATTCTATCCCTGATTATAGTTAGAGCTGGCTATTTTTAGTGTGTTTCTGATGAATCTATTTCACAGTACTTTATACCAGAATGGCGCAATGGATGGTATTTGTCCATTATTGGCCAGTAGCTGAAGAGGTAAATCTCCATGGAAGTGTGTGTACAGGGAGTGGTGAGGATGACATATGGTAGATTTTTTCACATCTACCAAAGACAAACCACTTTAGTGATATGACATATGTGTGCATGTGTATGTGTATATATGTGCACACACATGGGTATCATACACATCAACTGAGTTTCACTAATCAACTCTGTTTTCCAAATGCAAGGAATAAAATATTTTATGGCCAGATAGTCATTCCCAAACCATAATTTAGAAACTCTGAGGTGCAGCTAGGTGGGTTATGGCACTGAGCTGGAGTGAGTATTAATGAGACCTACGTCACTGTGTTCAGCAGACAGAATACTTGATCTTTATTGGAGAAATGTTTGGGTGCAGAAATGTACATCTTTACAGATTCAATCATAGAAGAAAAATAAAACACCATAACCCAACTCTGCAGATGTAGTCTGCATAAAGTGATGGGAATATCTTGGCAAATTTTATCCCCACTCTGTGGCAAAAACTGGAATTACCTCTCCTAATCTGCATTTTAGAAGTCATAATTTCCTCCAAAAATAAGTTGCATATTTCCCTTTACAATCTGATGTGATGTTCACTGAGCTAGATTTTCACCTGCTCCTTCAACTAGTCGGTTCCTACTGATCAAATGCCTACCATGGGCTAGGTGCTGCTGGAGATGCAAGAGAAGAGCAAGGCTAGATTCTGTCTTCAATGAGTTGACGATCTTAATAAGGACATGAAAGGGAAGTCTAAGAAACAAACCATCCAGTAAGAATCAAGAATCAGACAAGGTATGAATTTGTGTTGGGGAGATTATTTGAGTTGGAGCAACTCTAAGATGTTTAATCTTGATGTTTTCTATCAGCATGATCTTCATTCAGTGACTCTTTTGTGTCTTTGGGGAGATAATTTCCAAGATGTTATTAATTGAGGATGATACCTTTGCATTGGGGCACCACCAAGTTATTAATGTAACTTCTTGTCAATGTCAGCTATTGTGCTTAAGAAGCGTATGATGTTTTTCATCAAACAGACAAGTAATTTAAGGGAAATTGAATATGATTTTTTTGTGTCTTTTTCTTCTTCTTTTGACTGACAAGGTTAATCTGTTTCACATAACCTTTATCATTTAAAGTCAGGCTACACCTGTCAGTATTTTCTAGATGCTTTATGGATGTGGATAATAACTATAATCCACAGAGCAGTCCTGTGGTTAGATCAGTACAACCTATGATTCCTAAGCCTAGTTCTGCCTCAGCCTCTCCTAGGGAAGGAACTCCTTGAACATGCTCATCCGTGCAGGTCATGTAGGGAAGGATCAGTCAAGGGATAACCTTCAGTGAGGTTTCCCATGGCCTTTTGCTGTCTACAGCTTTATGGTTTTAAAAGAGTCCTTCAGCAAAATGCTGATTATTGTGAATATCCTCTTACAATGGTTCATTTTTCAATGAGTTTTCATCGTCATAATTTTCTTTGATCTTCATAATTCTCCACTAGAAGGGAGAAAATTGGATCTTTTCCCATTTTGCTTCTTGCAAAAGAGAACCAACAAGAATAGTTGAATGTATCAAGGTGTTATGCATCATGTTAGCCAGGCAGTGGGGACCACATCCCAGTTTCCTGACCTCAAACCTAGATTCTCATTCTATCTCTGGTGAAGTTGCCTGATTTGATTGCTCTTGCTAACAACTGGATATACAATTTGGGAAACAAGTTACAAATATTTCACTTTTTGGTTAGCAATGATTTAGAAATTAAATGGAATATTTTTTAAATGATTGCTAGATCCCCACCTTACACCACAGGCAAAATTAACTCAAAATGAATCATAGACCTAAATGTAGGAGTTAAAACTATAAAACTTATAGAAAAAAAAATATGAGTAAACTTTTGTGACGTTGGGTTAGGAAATGTTTTCTTAGATATATCAAAAGCACATGTGAAAAAGAAAAAATAGATAAATTAGACTTCGTCAAAATTAAGTACTTTAAAGCTTCAAATGATGCCATCAAGAAAGTAAAGACAAACCACACAATGGGAGAAAATATTTGCATATCATATATCTGATGATAGACTTCTATCAAAACTATATAAAGAACTATTACAAACTCAACCATGAAAAGACAATACAATTATAAAATGGGCAAAAACTTCATGGAGTATCTTCCAACACCAAAAACCAGTTCTCCAGCTCTCTGACACCGTCTGTGAGTCCAATAAGTCAATTCAATTTTGAGCCTATCTACCTGGAGTTAGCATCAGATCCCACAAGTTAAAGGACTCAGCCCCACAAGACTGCCCCACTGCAAACATCAATCCCAAGTCCCAAGCCACCCATACTTCCAACCAATAGGGGATAAATTGGAGGTTCCCACAACTACCTCCTCAGATTCGATAAGTTGCTAGAATGGCTCACAGAGCTTAGGAAGGCACTTTACTTAGATTTACTGGTTTATTATAAAGGATACAAGTGAACAGCCGATAAGGGTTCATAGGAAAAGATCCCAAAGGGTCCTGAGCACAGGAATTTCCATACTTTGGTGGAGTTGAGGTACACCTCCCTCCTGGCACATGGCTATGTTCGCCAACTCAGAAGCTCTCTGAACCCCTTGGTTAGAGGTTTTTATGGAGGTTTCATAACATAATTATGATCAATTAAATCATTGGCAACTCAATCTCCAGTCCTTCTCCCCTCTTAGGAGGTCAGGAGAGGGCCTGAAAATTCCAACTTTCAAATCATGCGTTGTTCTTTCTTGGGATCAGCCCCTAACCTGAAGCTATTTATGGGCTCCCAGCTTCCAGTCATCTCATTAGCATACGAAAGATACTCATCAATCTGGAGATTCCAAGGGTTTTAGTATCTGTATGCCAAGAACCAGGGACAAAGACCTTTTTTTTTAATACCACTAATTTAAATATACATTTGTCCAAGAAGACTTGCAAATGGAAGATAAGCACATCAAAAGATGCTCAACATCGATAATCATTAGGAAAATGTAAATTCAAACCACAATGAGATACTACTTCACATACACTAGGATGGCTATAGTCCAAAAGATGGACGAAATTAAGTGTTGGAGAGGATATGAAGAAATCGGAACCCTCATTCATTGCTGATGGGAATGTGAAATGGTGCTACTTTGGAAAATAGTTTGGTAGTTCCTCAAATTGCTAAATATAGTTTCCCTATAACCCAGTAATTGCACTCTTGGGTATAATCCAAGAGAAATGAGAATTTATGTCCATACAAAAGACTTGTACATGGATATTCATAACAGCATTATTAATAGTAATGAAAAAAGGAAAAGAACACAAATGTCCATAAACTGATAAATAGATGAACAAATATGATATAGCCATGCAATGAAACATTATTCGGCAATAAAACAATGAAGTATTGATGCATGCTATAGCATGGATGAACCTTAAAACATTGTGCTAAGTGAAAGAAGCTAGTCACAAGAGACAACATGTTGTGTGATTCCACTTAAATGAAATATCCAGAAGAGGCACATCTTGAGACAGAAAGTAGATTAGCTGTTGTTTATGGCTAGGCAAGGCGGGGAACGGGGAGTGACTGCTATTGGTTAAGGCATTTCTTTTTGAGGTGATAAAAGTGTTCTAAATTTAGATTGTGTTGATGATTGTGCAACTCTGTAAATATACTAAAAACCATTGAATTGTACACTTTGGGTGAATTTTATGATATATAAATCACATCTCTGTAAAATACTTTTAAAAAATCAAGAAGTGGGGCCCGGCCCCGTGGAGAGTGGTTAAGTTCATGTGCTCGGCTGCAGGCGGCCCAATGTTTCGTTGGTTCGAGTCCTGGGCGCGGACATGGCACTGCTCATCGAACCACACTGAGGCAGCGTCCCACATGCCACAGCTAGAAGGACCCACAACTGAAATATACAACTATGTACCCGGGAGCTTTGGGGAGAAAAAGGAAAAAAAATTCAATTAAATTAAAAGAAAAAAGATTTAAAAAAAAAATCAAGAAATGATACTTCCTGGAGTTGGGCCATCTAGACAATAAATAGGTATATCTAAAATTAAGTCTCCAAGTACTAAGATTCTCTTTTGCCCTCTGATGAACTTGGTGAACTGGAACTTGAAGTCAGCTCTCCTTGTAAATAAACAAGCCTGCTGCTCCAAGAGCTAGCTGACAGTTTTGCCAGATAAACTTTGCCAGGGAGCAAGCAGTCATCATGATCCTGAAATTAATAGCCAAAATATAATGATAAATTTTATTTGAAAAGTTTTTTTTCCCTGCTTGTATAAATAGTTCATCTTCAAGCAAATAAAATCCTAAATACACCTGGAAAAATCAATTACCACCTAAAATTCCTTTAATTTTTCCTGTTGTACAAAATTTCAAATTAAGAGAAAAAATGCAGAGTACAATGGTTTTTGGTTGTGTGTTTTTGTTTACCTGTTTAATGTCTTAAGAAACACATATAATACATCCTATTTACTAAATGTATTCGTTTTCTAGGACTGCCATAACAAAGTACCACAAACTGCATGGTTTAAATAACAGAAATTTATTTTCTCATGGTCTAGAGGCTAGAAATCCGAGATCAAGCTGTTGGCAGGGTTGGTTCCTTCCAAGGGCTGTGAAGGAAAAATGTGTTCTATTCTTCTCTCCTAGCTTCTGGTAGCATCAGATGTTCCTTGGCTTATAGATGGCATTCTCCCTGGGTTTTCACATCATCTATCTTCCTTCTATGAATGTCTATCTCTGTGTCCAAATTTCCCCTTTATATAAAGGCACAATCATATTGGATTAGGGCCAACCTGATGACCTTATCTTAACTTGACCATCTGCAAAGACTGTTTCCAAATAAAGTTACATTCACAGGCGCTGGGGGTTAGGGCTTCAACATCTTTTGGGGGACACAAACCCATAACACTAAGCCACATGCTAGGATTTATATGATTTTATATTCTTTTAGCCTAGCTGAATTTATAATTTTCATTAATGGTATCCATTGGAATGGGGCAAGAATGGATGCTCTCTTAAGATCACTCATGTATTAACTGAAGTTTACAAATGCCCTTTGATTGACTTTGTTGTTTTACTTCTGGTGACTTTCAATAAAGAACTATGTGAAAAATCCCCAGTGTTCTAAGTCTGCAGAGAAAAATAATGAAAATGATTGTATAATCAGGAAGTTTGATCATCCTCTAGTTTTGTGTCACTTGTCTCCAGAATGCTTCTTTTATGGAAATGTGCATGTGTTACTATTTCTTATATCATCTCAGCCTGCAGACTGAGGATAAAGAGTACAAAGATAAAGCAAATTTACCCTATTCACACAATTATTTAGAAGGAAAATAAGACTTGAATCCACTTCTGACTACAAGTGGTTTGAACCAATAAAAGAAATTATTAAAAAGTGTAGGCAGTGATTTTGTCTTCAGCAATTGGTACTTTGACTAAAATAGATTGGTCAAAAATCAGAAAGAGGTGCCAGCCCCGTGGCACAGTGAATAAGTGTGCACTTTCCACTTCGGCGGCTCGGGGTTCGCTGGTTCGAATCCCAGGTGTGGACATGGCACCGCTTGGCAAGCCATGCTGTGGTAGGCGTCCCACATATAAAGTAGAGGAAGATGGGCACAGATGTTAGCTCAGGGCTAATCTTCCTCAAAAAAAAAAAAATCAGAAATAAAAGAAGATAAGTAAAGTCTGTGAAGAATCCTGAAGAATATTCTTTGTGAGATCATTCCCATCAGCATACAAACATGTCCTGAATTCTCTCTCTCATATACATACATGTATGCAAACATATGTAATACAGGAGTCCCCCTTATCCTCAGTTTCATTTTCTATAATTTCAGTTACCGTAGTCAAAGTTAGTCCAAAAATATTAAATGGAAAATTCCAGAAATAAACAATTTATGAGTTTTAATTATGAGTCATTCTGAGTAGCATGATGAAATCTCACGCCCTTCCGCTCCATCCCACCCAGGATGTGAATCATCCCTTTGTCCAGTATATCCATGCTGTATATACTACCCACCCATTAGTCACTTAGTAGCCCTCTGGATTATCAGATGGACTGTCTGGGTATCCCAATGCTTGTGTTCAGGTAACCCTTATTTTACTTAATATTGGCCCCAAAATGCAAGAGTAGTGATGGTGGCAATTCAGATTTACCAAAGAGAAGCTGTAAAGTGTTTCCTTTAAGTGAAAAGGTGAAAGTTATCAACCTAATAAGGAAAGAAAAAGATCATATTCTGAGGTTGCTACAATTTACAGTAAGAACGAATCCTCTATCCATAAAATTATGAAGAAGGAAAAGGAAATTGGTGCTAGTTTTTCTGTCATACCTCAAATATGTATATATGGGAAAAAACAGTATATATAGCGTAGTTAGCCAGCCTAGTGGTCTAGTGGTAAAGATTCAGCACTCTCACTGCGCTGGCATGGGTTCGTTTTTCCATCAGGGAACTTCACCACCTGTCTGTTGGTTGTCATACTGTGGTGGCTTTATGTTGCTGTGATGCTGAATGTTATGTCACCGGTATTTCAAAAATCAGGAGGGTCACCCATGGTGGGCAGGTTTCAGTGGAGTTCCAGACTAAGGCAGACTAAGAAGAAGGACTTGCCACACACTTCTGAAAAAATTGGCCATGAAAACCCTATGAGTAGCTGCGAGCATTGTCTGATATAGCACTGGGAGGTTAGAGGATGACCAAAAAGACCCAGCAGGGTTCTCCTCTGCTGGCATAGAGTCCCTAGAAAATGGAATTGACCCGATGTCAGTAACAACAAATAGGGTTCGGTGCTATCTGCGGTTTCAGGCATTCACTGGGAGTCTTGGAGCATATCCCCCATGGATAAGCTGTATAGGTATATATATGTGTGTGTATATGTAGAAAACTTGACCTCAGTTTTCCTCCAGCTATTTTTCTGTTTCTCTGTCCCTTTGATGGCAAAATTCCCTAAAGAAGGAATAGTTTCCAGTTTTTCATTTCCTCCCTCATTCTCTCTTGAAGCCCCTCCAATCAGGCTTCTTCCAGATGGATTCTACCCCAACCCACTTTGGTCAAGGTCACCCACAGCCGCCATATTCCCAGATACAATGGACAACTCCCAGTTCACCTCTTACTCACTAGTTGCAGCTTGGGCACGCTTGATCACTTTCTTCTCCTTGAAACACTTTTTTTCTTGGCTTCCAGAACGCCACAATCTCCTGGTTTGCTCCTTCCTCACTGACCACTTCTCTCAGCCTTTGTTGGGTCCTCCTCATCTTCCTGATCTCTTCACTGAAGTGCGCCAAGCCTCAGTCGTTGGACCTTCTCTCATGTCTACATCCACTTCTTTAGTGATCATGTCCAGGGTCAGGCCTTAAGTATCATCTGTGTGCTGTTGACTCCCAAATTTATATCTTCAGCTCAAACCGTCCCTTTGAACTCCATACTCCTGTATCCAACTACCTACTGAATGTCAATGCTTCAATATTTCATTGGCCTCTCAAACTTAATATTTCCAAAACTGAAATCCTAATCAGCCCTCTCTTTCTAATCCTTCCATATTCATCAAAGGCAGCTCCATCCTCCTAGTGCTTTATTTCAAAAATCTTGGAGTCCTCTCTTTCTCACACATGCCATGTATAATCCATTAGCAAATCCTGTTGGCGCTACACTAAAAATAGATGTAGGAAGCAACTGCTTCTCACCATCTCTCATCATTAAGTTTCCATTATTTCTCATCTGAATTTTTATAAAAACCTTCTAATGGCTCTCCCTGCTTCTGCCTTTGCCATCTTTTCTCCAAGTCTAATCTCAATACAATAGCCAGGGTGATCCTTAAAACATGTAAATCACAGTGGATCATTCTCTTCCCCAAACCCTTTCAGTCTTTGCTTAAATGGCACCTACTAGGTAAGGTCTACTCTGCCAATGTGATTGTAAATTACAGCTCCCAAAACTGGCCTTCACTCTTCCTCTTCTCTGCTTTATTTTTCTCTATAGTGCTCATTGTCATCATCAGATACGCTCTCTCTTTTACTTATTTTATGAATTGTTAGTATTCCCTCAGAAGAACATAAGCTTCTATGAGACATGGATATTTGTCTGTTTTGTTCACGTCTGTATCTTAAGTGCCTGGAACAGTGCCTGACACATAGTAGGAACTAAGTAAAAATTTTTTTAAATGCATCTTTGAATAGTTCTTAACCTTTTCTAGTTCATAGATCTATAAACTATTTTAAGATTTGATGAAACTATAGAAACTTTTCTCAGGAAAAAAATGCTATACACACATAATTTGGTACCTAAATTCTGAGGTTGATATATCCCCTGAAATCCAACCAGGGACCCTTTACCTGCCCAAGAAGTCCTGGTTAATCATCTCTGGCCTAGAAGAAGGGGCAAAATGCACAACCAATTCTACTATTGTCTGTTTGATGATGCTACTCCCTTTACATAAGTTTTCTTTGTCTGTTTTGCTATTGGGACCTTAAATTTGCCAGCATAGTTTTAGAAAGGTGAAAGTCATTTTTTGAGAAACCTTTGTAACTTTCTACTCATAGCCCCCAACTTACCCTGAGTTTTCTCATTTTCCTCTTTCCCCTCACTTCCCAAGGTATTTCTTTAACTTTCATAAACCTTCAAGAGAAAATGGTACAAAATCATAATGGAGAGGAGGATTATGTAAAGGGCCAGAAGTGAAATCATTTTAATTTCTGCCTTTCTCATTTAAAGCTCTGCATTCATGCCCTAAGTAGGTGTCCTCATGGATTGAACAAAGCAGCACATTTGTTGCTGAGAAGTTCTATGATAGAAGAAGCTTGCCCTCAGCACTTCTCAAGGAAAACAGCCTCTGTGAATTAAGGATTTATGGGTGACCATGTTTCCACTAGAATGATTTGAAGATCTGGACTTACATGCTGGGATTCTGGCTTGATTAAAGGCTGCAGAGAAGCTGATACAGTAAATAGTCTTTGCTATCGGTCAACTCATATTTCCTGCTAGAGATAAACCAAGCCTTGTGCTATAAAGCAATCAGTGGGCACTGCAGCGGCTGATTCAGCACTCTGCCCTCTACTGTGCTGGCACCTTCTATTGGAAACGGCCTCAAAATCTTAAATGTTGTTCACTTCAGAGATATAGGACCTGAGGATGAGTTGAGTCTAAGTTGGGTAGTTCCTTCATGTAAACACCTGGTCACTTTCTCCACGTCACGCTATAAAACAAATGCCTGTGGTTTTATTTCTCTGAGCCCTCATTGATGTCATTTATCTGGAAATTCAGCTAACGCCCTGGGAGAAGTGTGCAGATTTCTGAGAAAACTTGCTTGGGGCTGCCCTGGCAGAGAGAGTGTTTGAGTTCCATATATGTACCTGCAAATGTCAGCACCACAGGAAAGAGGCTGTCACAGGAATAATCCAACCTAATCCATTTATATTTGACTTTGAAATCCATCATGTGCCTCAGATTCTTGCTAATTTTTCCTGGTAAATTTTTTTGCAAGGGTGGGAGGTTTAATAGTAGAAGTGTATGTTCTTTGAGCTCATATTGCATAATGGAAATAAGTAACAAACTGTGTCTGACAATCCATGTGGATGCTGAGCAGTAAACACTATTTCAATTTAGAGCTTACTCCTCAAAGTGTGGTCCTAGAGTAGTAGCATCAATATTCATAGGAGCTTTTTGGAAGGTAGATTCTGGAGTCCTGCCCCACACCTAATGAATCAGAATCTACATGTTAACAAGATGCTCAGGTAATTCTTTTGCACATTAATATGTTTTTAGAAGGGTTGGTTAAAACCCAGGTTCCCAGACATGGCTGTGCATTGGAATTACCTGGGGAGTTTAGAAAGACTGATTGGAAGCTGTCCTACTGTCAGAGACCTGATTTTATTGATATGGGCTTCAGTTTGGTCATGGTGGGTTTTCAAAGCTCCCCAGGTGATTGCAATGTGCAGCAGTTTGAGAGCCCCTGGTTAAAAGCAAAGCCAGAGCGCATCTCCAGGACCACGTGGATAATTGAGGGTTGATGGTATTTACAAAAGACTTCCAGTTAGTCACCTGGCATTCTATCAGCCACAAGTTTCCCTTTGAGTTTTATCTACTTATGCGGTATTAGCTGTCTTCTGAATCACCAAAGAAAAGTTATGATCTCTTTAGTTTGCCACTTTATCTATTTTGTGTACTTATTTGAAAGCAGATTAGTTTTGCTTTCTATGTTATTCCAGAATAGTCAAAAGATTTGTTTAATTTGAATCTTATTTTCTAATATGCTTTCAAAGATGGTCTAAAAATGCCATTTAATGCTGCCATCAACGCTGAGCAGTAGTTGTTCAAATCTCTCTTACAAAAGCAAAAGCTTAGATTTCAAAAGGTTAAGTGGCAACCCAAGTTGCACAACTGATCACTGGAAAATCCAAGGTTTGAATTTGGCCTTTGAATAGGCTTTATCTGGTTGTGAAAGCCCATACTTTCCCCATCCACCACGTTGTTTCCAGAAAAATTTAGCTGTATATGATTAGTAGCAACGTAAAAAAAATCATTTGTGATTTTTAATATGATTATGAATCATTATGATTTATTTTATTTTTGTGTAGCCTTTTTCATATGTAGCTTTTTAAAATTTCATGTAAGCCACTCCACTAACTAACAACAAGTAACCTAGTGTATGCCCTGTGGTTCTGATTTTAAATTGTAAAAAATAAACAAGTTATATTGTAATAAATTGTTAAAAGTTAAATTATAATAAATAAGCAAGCTCAAGGGGCTTTGAAAGTGGTTGAAGAGCACAGGGCTTTGAGATGTTTGTTAGGTGTCCCAGGTAGAGTAACTTGGAAGCATTTCCAAAAGGCAGATGCTTCACCAAAAGCTGCTGCTCTGGTTAGACAGAGAGAAGGGACGGACGAAAGACAAGCTCTAAGAAAAGAAAGGAAAAAGGGACACTATCGAAAATACTAAAAGGTTCTTGCAGATTATGTAAAGCTGCAGATGGCACAATGTAAAGGACAAATGGATCAACTTGCTGGGATTTTTTGGTGTCCACCTCATAGCCAACCGTAAAAGGCACTTGGATCATTGGGAAAGTATCAACTTTGTTAAATGATAGTTTCCAGAACCTGCCATATGTGGTTGCTGCCTGTTCTTATTGCCTGATAGAGACTGGAATTGCTTTGCCTGAAAAAGCAGATTCTTTCATCTGGTTGCTTTTCTTATTCTTTTGAATTCCTTTCAGAAATGGGATTTTTGTATATCCGAGAAGGACCTTGGCTTCAAAACAATTTTGCTCTCAATGGTTGCATATGTCTCCACAGCAGCACACTGAGAGATTGTTAGCAAAGAGGCAGCTTGTTAATTTGATTTGTTTCTTTATTGCGAATGGGTGTCTTGTGTCATCATATAGGATTCTAAATGTTATACCAAAATCCCAGGAAAGAAAAAATGGGTTCCTGATAGGTAGGCTCTTGCCCCATGTTCTAATAACTACTTCTCCTCTTGGTCACCATGGTTACCAAAAATCTATAGAAGATCTCCCACCTCCCCACTACCTCCTGCTTCTCACTGCCCCCTTCAATTTTCCTTTATTTCTCTAGTTTCCATTGCCTCCCGTGTCAGCTTGATTAAATCCTTAAATACTATACTCTCTCCTGTTGTTTTTTCTTCTCCCATTTTCCCCCCTTTGAATTGCCATTCTTCTCTGTTGTCTCTTTTGATTAAGAAGTTTTCTTCCAACTTTATTTATTCAAAACTGCAATTACTAGGCCAGGAGCTAAATTGAACTTTATTTTTATATATCCTATATTTATAAAAGATTTTCTAAGATACTTAACAACAACAATAATTTCTAGGAGGATATTTAAAGTACAATAGAGTATGAATGGATCTTCAACTCTGTGGAAGCATCATTTGCATATAAATATAACCACAGAGTAAGAGGAAGATACTCCTTAAACTAGCAGTGCTTTTGGGGTGGGTGTGTGCTTTTGACAGTGTGAATGGGTAAATTTTCAGTATGAGGGACTGTTGGGGCTTTGCAGGAAGTTAGGAATCCTCAGCCCTGCCCACTAAATGCCAGTAGTGCCAACTGACTCAGGACATTCACATAGATTTCATTCACATAGATTCACATAGATTTCTAAATGAAGCAGTAAAGCTTGCTATATTGTAGCATTCTTACTCATTAGGTTCTTTAATACTATACCGTCATTTAAATACATGCCTCTTATAGTTCATTTAGATTTCTTACAGTTACTATAAAATAATTATACATATATACAAACCTGTCAGTGTTGAAGATCAAGAGCCAGGCTGTTGCTTCAAAAATTGGCACATAAAACATCCATCATTCTACTTAAAAGCAAAAAAACTTGTCTTGGTTACATAGATGCTAGCCTTCCATTCTTCCTTTGAACCATCTAAGCAGGTCCAACAATTCATACCCTGTAGTAATTTATAATATGAAGAATATTTTTCCCATCTTAGGGTTTTAATGAAAATCAAGTAAGTGAATGTGTTAAAGTACTTGGAACCAGTTTGAACACTATTGCTTGATATTTGGAAGATAACTGCTTACTCCATCCTTACTGCCCCAGCAGCCACATCTCAATGACAACATTCCTTAGTCTAGGAAGGAATTTGAAAGTGTGAACATGAATGTCAGCCTCAAGCCAGAAAAAAGTCTTCTAGATGTTTGAAGGTAACACTTTTGCATTTCATAACAGGAGAATTAAGTTTAGTCAAAACTATCATGTGGCAGTGTTTCTGGAAGTGTTTCCAAATAGGGCATAACGCAGGATTTAAACCAACACTTTAGATGAGCTGAAGCCTCAACTGAAGAAAACAAATGAATTTGATCATTATCCTTTCTTGTGATGAACAATGAACTCCAACAGTTATTTATATGCCTTTTCTTAGAACTCATACAACCACTGAGAAGAGAATAAAAGAATAAAAGGAAATCGATTCCTACTCTAGCAAGTGGGATTCAGGTTAAAAATGAAATACATGCAATCCAGTTGCAAATGTGGTTAAAACTGATGAAAATGGGAACCAAAAGTGATTTTTCCCCCATATTAGTGAGAATGTGTCTTTGACCTGGGAAACATTGTTTTTATTAGGTGAATAGAACCCAAAGATGATTCTTGCCTGTAATAAGAAGGAATCCACGTTCTCACCAGGTCAGCTTATGATTCTCTGCTATGTCTGGGTTACAGATGGAAATAAAACCCCTCACTTCCATGAGATGAGTCAACCTACAGTTCAGAGTGGCCACACTCCTGGGAAAACAACCTGTCAGGAGAAATTATTAAAAAGGACCATGTTTGATGCCAATGCTGCCCAATTGGTGAATTATATTTTTAGAGCAATCAGCTTAAATCCTAGAGATTGAAATTGTGCTGCTTGCTGACTACCTGGTTGATTTGGCATGAAATTTAATTGGCTTTAACATGCTTGGGGGGTAAGCAGAGGGGCGTTAATTTCACATTTGAGAGTTGCTCTATTACTTTGGAAATAACTTAAAGCTTGGTGTGAGAGTTTGCTTTCATTTCCCTTCTTTAAAACAGGCATGAGGCTCTGCCCAAACTCCGTTCTTAGTCTACAAGTCTGGGCTGATTTTCTCTATGATTCTCATTCTTTGATGTTAATATTAATTGAGCACTTACCATGTGCTAGGCACTTAATTGATCATCTAATCAACATTCAGCACATTTAGCATCCCAATTTTATAAGTGAGGAAAACTGACATCTCCTGACCCTTCCCTTCTGACCTTAACTATATTTGCAAGGGCACAGGAGATAGCTCCTCTATCAGAGTTTCTTATCTTTTTCCTTCATGTCTGCCTTCCATATTACTCTTGATTGGAACTCTGATCTACATTGAATGAGCCTAGGTGCAGGGAGAGTTTTGGGATCAAGGGCTCTATTTAAAAATTTTTACTTTGTAGCGATCCAACTTTCAAGAAATAAGTTGGTCCTCCAAGTCATGTCATTTTAAAGTTACTTATCTGATGTGAATAAGTCAAGGCCGAGCGAAGCTGAAAATTTGCATGCTGATAACAACAACAACAACAATAATAATAAAGTATTGCCAGTAAATCAATGCCTTGCATCTACCTAGAGAGCTGAGATCTATGAATGAGCTATTTTGTATACATGAGGCTAGTGAAATGTAATGGATATTGAAAATGTCTAAGCCAGAGATCTGCCCTGCCAAGTAATCTGTAAGTACCCAAATAACCTCCACTGGTTGGGTTTACATCTAAGTATAAACTCTACTCTACGTGGTCATTGGAATGCAGACTAGTAGCAGCCATTGATTCTTACAGTAGGTTTAATGTTTGGTAATTGCTGGGCTCTATAAACTCGAATTAATTTCTAATTGTGATTGTAGTAAATGTTTTAATGGCCTACTCTTTCAACGGTAAACATTCCTTCTCTGGGATCTTTTAGTAGATACTTTTCTTAGAACAATTGTAAGGGGATGTTTGCTTGGCCCCCCAAAGATCCTCTCTTAGTTTATCACTTTGCATTTTTGGCGGATACTGGCATGATTTATTATTTAATAGGTTATGGAAATATGCCATTTCTTGAACTGATAGTCAATAAGTACTGTAAAAAGTCTCAGGAGAGCTATGTGCTTCATCTAATTAAGCTGTTTTGAGTTTATTATGAGACAAATGTATCTTTAGTTAATGTTATTGCATGGAATACCAGGCAATAGGGATATTTTTAACTTCTTTTTGATCATATATTTTACTCCACTATAATTTTCCACAAATGGTATCAGATCTAGAGCTGATTCTTTTTTTTTTTTTTTGGTAAGCGTCCAACAAATGTGTTCCTTTTGGAGAAGTGAGTTCATCACTTCTATTAGGACAGTACATGTATCAGTGCTTGAGAAGATAAAATCTACTAAATGAGTGTTCAGGAGGCTTAAATGTGAGTATGTTTTCCTCAAAGAAATCTAATTAATCTTGTTCCACCAAAAGGCTCAGGTCCTAAAGTATCTTTATCATGGCCAGAATTATCTTCCTCATCGATCCTTAGCATTTCCTCTCATTCTCCATTTAGATTCTCAAATCTCTGGTAAATAGCAAAATGAACAGTTGGGGATGGCAGTTTAATTTTTAAGCAGTAAGGAGCAAAATTCAGCCCTGAAAATATAGGACTAGACAAAACACCCCAACAGATATTATTATTATCTATCTTAATGGAATTAGGTGGTAGTGTGCCATGGGTGTGATAAACATACAATTGTCTTCCTTTTTCAAGTATTTGACATACCATTCGGGTTAGAATCTTATTAACTGTTCTCTCCTTTCTAGTATAGCTTAGTAATGTATTGGGCTACAGTATGCCCAGTTGAATTGAATAAATTTAAATTTAAATATCTACATCACAATCAAAGATCACGTGTCCCCTAATGGAAGCTCTTTTATTCCTTCATGTCACCGGGAAAACTTCTGAATAAGTAGTTAGGAGACAGACATTCCAGACCTACCTCTGCCTCTAACAGCATTACCAGATGACCTCGGAACATCCATATCATTACCAAACAATGATTATGCAGGAGTTCTACCCAGTATAGAGCTTTTGCGAAGATCGAATGAGATAACCTCAGTGAAAGTGCCTTATAAACTCTAATGGCACTATGCTGTGAAAATGTGACATTATTTAGTGTCCTGGAGCAGCAAGGTACTAAATAATATCTCAGCAGCTTGAATTAATACAGTTTCCAAAAGAGCCTAATTTAGGAAATTGCTTCGACTTGAAAGAATTTCATTCCACAAGCAGTGTTTGCTGACTGACACAGTCGGTGCTCTAGGACATATCTTAACACCAAGAAAGGAGGGAGGTGGTTGGCAGCGCAAATGAACGAAAGGGTTTCTGCTGTGAAGAGGATCCCCTGAGAGTTTGGTTGGAGCAGTTAACCACCCACACCTGAGCCACTTTTGGAGGCGCTGCTTCTTAACCTTTGACAAATGAGTCCTTCGTACCTCTTGAGTTATGGCAATCTAGCTTTAGGAATATTCTACCAAAACACTTCATTGAAAGAAACAGAAATAAAAATGTCTTGAATGGAGGATGCAACAATAGAATTTTAGCAGGGAGGGTGTTTGGAGGAAGGAGGGTTGGGTAAGGATAGGGGTATATTACAGAGGAGAGGAGAGGATATAATTATGGTGCTTGATTTGAAAAGGCTTTTTGTCCAGTGTCATCATAACCAAACCACTCATCCATTGGGTGCATAACTATAAAAGGCCATGAGTCACACGACTCTCTTGTTCACTGTTGCAAACAGATATATCTGCAGAGCCATGTGTATTTCTGGGGACAGAATTTTAAGGGGGCAAAGATACAACAAAACACAAACAGAATCGGCACTGTTGTGAGGGCTATGAAAGTAAATGGGTGAGGAGTATTTGGGGGAATTTTGGAAGAGAAGTCTTAGGGAAGATAGAATTTCTGTAGTTCAAATATTTGAACTCATGTCTTGGGCATGGATAGAATTACGGGAACATATATTTCCAAGGCAACATTTGGAAGATCTTTTCTAACAAACAGAGCTGTTCTCTGGAAGTAGTAAAGCCTAGATCAGTGTTTCTCAAACTCAAGCTCTGATGTTGCTAATCTGGGGCCATACTCTGGATGGTGAGGGTCTAGATAGCCCTTGTTACTCACTGGAGGACTTCAGGTGTATGCAAGAGGATCAGCTGCCGGGAGTGGGAGTCAGGGATTACTGCACTGGATGGGAAGGTCCAGCTGTTTCTTTCAACTCTAAACCTCTATAACTCTATTACCCTGTATCTCAGTGTATATTATTTGTTGACCACCCTATATCACCTAAATCTTCAGCAGGTCTTCTCTGTTCTCAGTGGTCCTACATTTTCCTCAGTACACAGGGAGTACATTTAGTGGGAGGGTTGATATTGTTTATTTGTGCATCTCCAAGGGTCCAGGGCACTGATATGGACAGGGTAAAGGCTCATTTAACATGCGAGAAAGGCCATGTGCTATTTGGTTTGGGACATTCTAGTTTCCTTATAATTATCAGCCATTTTACAATGAGCTTTCCTAATTGTAGCAGACACTCCTATATTCATACCACAAGTCCATTCTCTTGCCCTTACTGATAACACTATCCAGGTTGTCAGTGTGCTCAGCTCAAAATAAGTTGACTTTCTCGACTTCCTTGCTGCTAGGAGTGGCCTCATGATGTAGTTCTGGCCAATAAGTTGTAAGCAGAAGCCTTCTGGGGGAGATGCTGTTTTTCTGATAAAAAGCCAGCATGCTCTTTCTGCTCTTTCCTTGTCCTCTTCTTGCCTGGAATATGGACAGTGTCTGGAGGGTCAGCAGTTGCCTTGTGATGATAAGGACTAGAGCTACATTCTGAAGATTGTAGAGACTCTCACTTCTTTGAGCATCTGTACTAGCCCTGAACAGTCTCTTCAACAACTTCTTGCCATGTGAGAAAAATAAACCTCATGCTTTTTAAACTAGTCTTTGGTTGGTTTCCACTACATGTTGCCAAACATGGTCCTGACTGATATTCTGGCAATTGCCATGCCCCAGGCGAGTAACCTATTGTCACTCGACTTTCAGCACCTCCACATGCCAAGTTATAATCAGCAAAGATGCTCCTTTATAGAGATGATAGACATTTTAATTTTTTCACATTTGACATATTTTTCTTTCTCTTTTGAGCTCTTATGTGATTTTTTCTGTCTTGTTTTCAATGAACATTAAACTGACGTTTCTAATTAGACAGAACTGTTGGTACTGTCCTGAGGTTAAAACAAATGACATCCTAGAAAAGTGAGTGTTTGCCTTCCCTGGTCTATAATACTGGGTAAATAGCACAGTCACATTGTTCACAATTTTTTCCCCAAAAAGATTCCATTTCTTAGTCCATCCATTTCACCCTTCAAAATAATCACTGTCCTCCACTGGAGCCCTCTTTATCCTTAGTAACGCTCTTATGTCAATTATGTAATAGTTGGCCCTTTTTGGCTTTTGTTTCACGTTGCTTCTTTTCTCTCTGCAAAGCATCCTGCAGAGCACTAGGATAGGGAACATACCTGCTGGGCCTGATTTTCTTCTCCAAAATAGCTTTGGCCACTGGGTAGTGATAAAAGGATTGGCTTACTGAAGAAGCTAAAAGCCAAGTAAGTGGGTTTAGCCTCACATTGGTGCAAAGGTGACTTGGACAGAAAGTGGCATCTGTATTTGGTTTGAATGTAAACAGGGCAACAGGACATAGTGAAGACATCACTATTCTCAGAGTCAGGTGACCAGGGACTCCAGCCTACTGATTCCACCTGCTAATCCTGCAAGTGGTGTGGTCCTGGGCCAATCTCTTAGCCTCTCTGGACCTTATTTATAAAAGGAATGGTCTCCAAGATATCTTCCACTTCAGACATCCTGAGCTATTCTCATTTGATAACATTTTTTGTGCACTCATGATGGGCCAGGCATTGTCCTAGTGATAGAGATGCAGCAGTGAACAGTACAGAGAGAAGAAGGCACCAAGCTTTAAAGGTCTGGAGAATAGGAGAGAACAGGAGAAAGGCTGTCATGGGGAAAAAGGTTGGGAATAGAGGGAGAAATGGACACTTAAATTACAGTGTGCCTAGATTCCACATCTTCAATAAATCCTTCTTGGACCACTGCACTCATCATCAGTCTGACGTTCCGGGGAATCCCAAAGCATTTCTGTCAGCATCATTTTTTAGCACTTGTCAGTCACTCATATTAGGAAATCTCTTTCTGAGCATTTTTCTTGTCTTGTCAACTAGGTGGAGAACACTTAGAGGTCAAGAACTTCTGTATAGCTGCATCAAAAGACTTTTTGGTATGAAGTATTAAATAAACCAGGCAAGTGCTTTGGATCTCCTCAAAGGGCTAGAGGCATAGCAAGAAGTCATAAAAAGTATTTAATATTTATGGACTGAATTGGGATCACTGGAAGGTGATAAAAGTCAGCTAGGAGTGTTAACTTCAGGCACACTGACTACCCATAACCAAGCACAAACTAGAAGTTATGTGCACCCCCTGGGGAGTGCAAATTGTGGCAAAGTGAAAGGTGAGTTAATGGCTATCTTAAAGCACAGTTTTTTCATTTACTTAATCCATGGCACGCATCCCTCTCCACAGATCACTGAAGGTTCATCTTAAAGTTGCCTTGCAAGGAAGCATTTGGAGTAGCTCATTGTTGACAAGGAAGGAAGGAAAAGAGTAAGCAAGGGGAAGGAAAGGGATGAAGAAGGTAGCATGATGTTCTGTAGATAAATTTCAACAATCTCACAGTCCATCTGCATTTGGCATTTATGTTCATATTGCCCCCTCTGGTTTTGAGTCCTCAGAGGGCACAAATTCTGACTTACATGCTTTCCCTCACAGTACCTCTCATAGAGTTTGGCACAAAGCAGATGACTCCACAAAAGGGACTGAGTTGACATGAATGGAGCCAATGCCTCTTCCTTCCTCCCAAACTCCAACTAGATACAGAAGATATGGTGGCAGAACACAGGAAAAAAGAGGATCTCAGGGTCATCTTATTTTTTGATGCCTGCGTATCGAAGACAGAAGAGCCAGTTTGATTGTTCTAGTCAAATCCACCCATTTTGCACTCGAGCACCAAGAATAAAAGGCAGGGCTTAGAGATTCCTGGCTCCAAGCCTTGGCCAAATTCATAACCTATTTGGTTTGAATAGGTAATACTGTCCAACACTTACCTTCACAGATTGTCGACAGCTACTGCCTGACCAGGACTTTGCTAGGAGAAGCCATCTCAAAAGTTAATTTTCTTATTGACACTTGGTAATACAGGGTACTCTTAGGACATAGGAGAACAGAAGTGAAATTTTGCACAGGACACCCATAGATAAAGATAAATGGGGCTGCCTAGTCCCTCGTTTTCATGGATGTAGGCTCTGGAAAGGCAGAAATTGTGTCCTTCTTGTTCATTCCTTAGCTATGTGAACTGAGGAAACATCCTTTAAGCTTTCCATGCCTTAGTTTTGTCATGCATGAAATGAGGACACTATGAGTACCTGTTTCATAGAGGTGAGATGAGAAGGAATTTGGTTAATGCATACAAAGTGCCTAGGACAGTGTCTGACACATAGTACGTATTCGATGAACATTAATTATTACTTGCTATTATTTCAGCCTTACACTATGTCTGGCACATAACACTCAAAATATTTTTGTTAAATGAATATACGCATGAAGACCTCATCAGTGGTCTTCTACTTTTTTGTTTAGCTTGTGATCCCGTAAAGCATTTTTGGAAAAGTATGTGTTTGCTTGTACATCTTTAAGGAGGTATCTAAAATATTTCATCCTAGATCTAATCAGTTGCAAAGAAAGCAATTTCTGGTGCTTTGTGTATCTTGACATTTAAAAATAAAACTATTATATCACTCTTCTAAATATATCTAATGGAACAGAAATACCACCATCATTCATTAAAAAATATGAATAGGTTATTATAACATTTTCACACGTTGCATCATTTCTTTTCTTCTTTGGTTTGGAATTCCTATTCTATCTTATCACAACAATTGATACTAAAACAATTTATTCTTAGGTTTGAAAATTTTACTGATTTTTTAACCCCTAGTTACTAGGACCACTTATTGAAAATACCTTTCTGCGTATTGAATTGCTTTGATGACATTATTAAAAATAAAGTGATCATGTATGTGTAGGTCAATGTCTGCACTGTACTTGGTTCAGTTGACCTTTTCATTTATATTTATGCCTATACCAGACTATTTTAATTACTATAGCTTTACAGTAAGTTTGAGATCTAACAGAGTAAGTCTTTCAACTTTATTCTTCAAGATAATTGTGGCTCTTCTATTTCTTTATATTTGCATATGTTTAAAATCGGATTATCAATTTCTACAGAAAAAATAAGTTGCGTGATTTTAGTTGAGATTGCAATCAATCTATATGTAAATTTGGAGAGAACTGACGTCTTAACAAGATTGAATCTTCTTCTCTGTGAACATCATCTTCTCTCCAAGTTTTGTAGTTTTTAATGTAGTGGTCTTTAATGTCTTTCATTCAATTTATTCCTAGATACTTGATGCTTTTAAAGCTGTTGGAGAAGGTAGTGGAGCAAAATATTTAAATTGATACCTATTTTTTTTTCTGGTCAAATAAAATGTTATATGCTAAAAAGCTTTTCCTGGATTGAACTATTTTTATAAAAATTATTAACACATAATTTATCAAAACAACAAGTAACATAACTTTTGATGAATAATTATGAAACAAGGTATATTTCTTGAACATATTATAGAAAGAGGGAGGTGGCAATTATGACAGTTTGGTTAAAATAACTGTCCCTTTATATAGCACACCAGAAATTTTTACACCTCAGAACAATATACTTTAGTAAGATGTGGAATTGGTAAGAATTGTGCCTTTCTTTTGGGAAAATAGTAGGCTTGAAAGTGAAAGAGAAAAAGAACTTCAACCGCAGGAGCATCTCAAACAGACCAAGTTTAGGTAAGAATATAAATGGAGTTTAAGGATCTGGAAATTGTTCCCTTAAAATTGTCCAGTCAGTGTGCTCCGTGATGGACTTTACATATCCTCAGGGGTACATGTTATTGTACCTGCTTGAAAAGCTCTCCTCTAGGACAAAAGTGCAAGTGAATTAAAGTGCTGATGTTTGAAAATGCTTTGCTCTAAAAAATGAAGTTAAGAGTTCATTTATAATAATGACATGCTCACTTGTTTACTTTCTGATGTCATTTCTCACGTCATGGGGATCTGTGTGTAACTCCCAGTCTATCTGTCTGGTCACTACTTTGAATTTGCTACTAATACTTATTAATGTTCTAGCGATACTTGCTAGTGGTTATTATTTAATTTTTATTATTAGTTGTTCATTATTGAACTTATTGTAGTGATTTTTTTTTTATAGTTGATTTAACAAAACTTGGTCATACTCTGGGACTGGGCAGTGTGCATGGATGTCATGTGAATAAAGCCCTCACCTCCTGTACCATAGCTGGCCTTCATTGCTTCAAAGCCCTTTATTTTGTACCCCTATTGAGAACTGTGTAATACTAATTTGTGTAGGCTCCAAATTGATTTTTTAGCAAGTGGGATATCAACCTGAACAAGTAATGAGTGTTTATTAAGCAAAATAGGGCAAATGCTCAGGCCTTCCTAGTAACTCATGAGAACTTTCTGAGAGTATGAAGAAATATAAATTTGTTTGTTAATAGTAATAAGTGGTTAAAAACACAATAGTAAGAATCACACTTCCACTTGTTCCTAATTTGGGCCACTTCGTTACCTTGGATCTTAGTGTGGGTGCACAAGAGATTGCGATTCACTCAGTTCTGAATATGAACTTACAAATAGAGATAGATCTTCATAGAGCAAAGGTGATCCTGAGGAGTATGGTAAAGTGGGTGTTCATAAACCAGATGCCAATTTCTGAAAAGATTTATTCTTATTCCTTAGACCAGAGATTAAGAATTCGAATTCCAATCAATTGATACAATAGTGTCAGTTCCCCAAAAAAGACATTTTTATTTATTCATTTATTTGTTTTGTTTGTTTGTTTATTTGAGGAAGATTAGCCCTGAGCTAACTACTGCCAATCCTCCTCTTTTTGCTGAGGAAGACTGGCCCTGAGCTAACCTCCGTGCCCATCTTCCTCTACTTTATATGTGGGATGCCTACCCAAGCATGGCTTTTGCCAAGCGGTGCCATGTCTGCATCCGGGATCCAAACTGGGGAACCCCGGGCTGTGGAACTAGAACGTGCGAACTTAACCGCTGTGCTGCTGGGCCGGCCCCGAGAAAGACGTCTTTAAAGTAATGATGTGACATGGACATGAACAGAAGGATACACCAGGATAAGTAGCTTTGATGTACAGGGAGATACAATAGATGGATTCAAGAGGCCTGGCCTGAATCCCAACTCTGTTATTTAGTATATGTGTCACCTATTGGGGAAATATAATTAGGAACAAAATCTCCTCCCATCCCAGAAAACCTCTCCACAAAGGTCGAAGAGAAAGAAAATAGTTTTATTATTGAATGAGCATTAAACCAGAATGCGTTGCACATCATAGGCAGTCTGCTCAGAGATTGCAAAGACAGGAGAAATCTCACCCCTCCATAGAGCCAAGCAGACACAACCCATTCCATACTGTTCTCAGGATAAACAATGACTGGTCCTCAATGGACAGCACCATTTGTCACACATAGTTCATCCTAGTTTCACCTGGTAATTGGGACAACCATCTGTGTTAGCTAATTGGCTTTATCCAAAGGAAAAATAAACGCACATCTTTCTGACATGAGGTAGTTTTGCAACTTGGAGAGAGGAACCAGCTGAAGTTAGGCTCCTACCCTGTCGCAGAAACTGGGAGAGAAAGGTTGGATCTTCTTTGATGATTGAAATCCAAAGAGATGGTTCCCAGGCCCTTGAGAAGGACACTCCTGAATTGTAAAGCTGGCAAGATTAGCTTTCAAAAAGATTTATAAACATTTCAAAGGGACATAAAAAGAATGTACAAGTTTTCTAAAGTAAATGCTCTAAGAAAAGGGTGGGGGGGGTGGATTAGAGTCCCCTCCCTTATTTTCCAAAGGGAGATTTTTTTTTTCTTTTTCAAATTGTATTGACCTTGATACACTTTAAGAAGTCACTCAAAGACCCTGAATCTCAGTTTTCTCATCTGGAAAAGGAAGTAATAACACCAATAACAATTATTTCTCTTCACAAAAGGTTTAAATAAAGGAACTGTGCAAAACTTGTTATTTTAAATGCTGTAATTAGTAGAAATTACATATCTTTACTAGATTTACCTGCAAGCAATTAATCTGATATTGAATGAGAACTTACATTTTTAAGAGTCTCTTTAAGGCCAAGAATCCTTTTGCAACGACAATATGTCAGCTCCACATTTATGTGTTGTATTTGAGCATTTAATCTCTCTCTTTATGTCTTACCCATAAAACCAGTTTTTATAAATTTTGTCCACCAGTTCCCTTATCAGTATGTTCTATTCCATTTTATTGTTACAAATAAATGTCTCAGTAAATTCAAAGCTAGTTTAAACTCTATTGTTAATCACCAAGATAAACATCTATTTTGAAGAAAAATATATTTTAAAATATAGATAACCTAAATAATTATTCTAGTTAAAAAATGCCAGAAGATCCATTTCAATACAAAAATCAATATATGTACAAGAGAAGAGTTTAGGTATGATGAAAAACAAGCAAATAAATGTTTTATTTCCTGGTTAGTGGTTTTAAAAAAACATGAAAAAGAAGAGAAAAAAAACTGATGCCATTACTTGAATCCAGAGTTACTTCGATTTGACATATCATGGGATAAAATATGAGCAAAGCAAAAGTGACTAAGAATAGCTCCATGATAATGCTAAGTACAAAAATTAAATTGAATAGTCAAAGAATCTCAAGCAGCATTTGGCCTGCTTTTACTGGTGCTCTCAAGGGAAGCCAGGCTCGGTAAATGCCTCATTGACTGAAACACAGCACTGTGAGGGGCTTTGTTCTTTTGACACCAACTCATCACCTGGTTATTTAATCACTGGGGAGACCAAAATTATATAAACAGTATGTCAAATCCAAGTTATCTTCTCTCATTTATAGGAGGGTTCTGTACTGAAAATTGAGTCGTGCCACATTTTTATGATGGTGCAGGCAAATGGGTAGGTATACACACCAATAAATCATGTGGCTAGTATGGTTCTGGAAATTACAATGCAAGGTAGAAATTATTCAGAACGAAATAAAATATTTAAAAACCCTGTTATAAATCTTAGCCAGGAAATAAATTTTCATGAGACCAGTGATTAACCCAATAGCAAAATGGAATTTATATCAACCATTCATTAATCCCATTTCCCTTCTCCCAACACCATTAATTAAGTGTCTGCTCAATTCCCATTCCTGTGCTATACTTGTGTCACTTACCCAATTACGGCTAATTTTCTTGTGTGCAACAGGAGTGGTAATAGCCTCTAACAGTTGTTGAAATGTGGTTCCTAGCGCTTACTGCAATGTGTCATCCTTAAATATTCCATAACATCTTTTCTAGTTCTGTTTCTAAAATCGAGTTTGTGTGGGGAGGATTGAGTTGAATACAGTAAGTGGGTGGTTTCCTTCCTTTCAGGTCTTCGGAGACCCTTATCTGATTTTAAGTTTTGCCTCAGGAGAAAGCTGTACCAGTGAGATTGCTAAAAATAACTGTTCTCCTGTCTTGCTATTTTACCTATGACTCTGAGAGAAAGGGCTATGGAAAAATAAACTTTTGATGGTGTGTTTTATAAATTGTATCTAGCTGATCGCCTCGAGTTCAGTAGGGAGGGTCAATTTAATTTTTTAATCAAAGCTTCTGTGACATGATGCTCCCCTCTGTTCCTTCTCTCTCTTTCTTTAAAAGACAGTTTACAAGAAAAGGAGATGGTAAAGCCTGCAAATATTAAACATAAACTCTTTGCCGTGTTTCAGGTTTTTCTGAAAAGATGAGTGTAAATTCAGTGTTTGTATCCTAAAATTGTTTCCCTTGGACGTCTATATTATTATTGGAGAGAAAAGACACCAATATTTCATTATCTGATTGATCCTCATTTGTCAGTAGCTCCTCATAATTTATTTGATTAAGTATCTTCTCCCTGACATTCCCACACATCCTACCCTCCCTCCCCCAACATAACCGATGATCTGTAAATAAACACTTAAAGTTGTTAAAGGAGCTCACTAGTTAAAATAAGCCTGCAGAGAATCCTTTTGTTAAGCAAATAATCATATTATGTATAATCACTTCGGCTTTATCTGCACAAATTTTAGTCTTAACCTTTTCCTAAAGCAGAAGTATTATCTTTAGAAACAAGTAAAAGATTCCCCTGATGTAAAGCTGAGCTCTGGAAGGGAGAGCAGGCAGGGAAGAACTCGGGTTTATGATTAGTGATGGGGTTAAGTGGAATAGTAATGATTTAATTTCAAGGTATTGGCTTTGACATGCTCCAACACACTGTAATCCCAAGTCATTTGTGGGTTTTAGCCTCCTTATAGCATCACTTTTTCCCTTTTATCTGCATACATGGCATTCTGTCTCTTCCTATTCCCGTATAATTGAAAATGACATCCATTTTGGGTTGTTGTTGTCATCTTTGCTATTTCTATTCAAGAATTAATATTCTGTTCTATCTACATACATGAAATAGTTTGAGGAAAACCTATGAAATTTCAATCCACTGAACTATCCCATTCTTTCTAACCTACGAAATTTAAGGGACCACTTCAAAGCCAGTTGGAGAGCAGCTTTCTTTCCATCAATAGGTAGTAAGCACCTACTGTTTACGTGCTGCCAGTGTGTCCATTAATGGAGCAGAAACATTGACCCTCTTAGAGCTTATGTTTAGTGATTGCAAAATAATCGTGTCAAATTTGGCAGTAGCTTTTTTTGTTTTTGTTTTTGACGACTTTTAAAAAACATACTCATCAAAATGATAGAGCTGGTATACATGTGTTCACTGTTTTCACATTTTAGCAAAAACATTTCATTGAATCTTTTCTTTCTGCATCATGATAGTGTTTTTTTTGAATCTCTAACTTATTGTCTTCTTTATAGCTTTTCTAATTTCTAAGATCATTTTGGCCTGTAGATACTTTAAAAAAGATGCTCTCTAAATATAAGGAACATAATATTGTATAACTGTTTTCATATATGAAAAACTCACACTTATTGTAATCTGAGAGGAAATAATGGTTTAATTAGTTTTTAGATGAAAAGATTTCTTCAGTCAGACTGTGTTTGTAATGGCATTTATAAAACAATTTTCCCCCTACAGTAGCAGTGTAATTAAGACTCAGTGGAATTGTCAGAGGAGAGAAGCGTACTTTTCCCTGTGGTCTGCTCTTGTGCCCTGCCCCTCAGGGCCTTCTGCTGCTCTGCACCAGCCTTGCACTAATGCTCTGTAATTGTGTTTCACTTCCTCTAATTAAACTGACAGCAAACTCGAATTGCTGTCACTTACCTCGTTGATCTGAAAGGTGACAGGATTAGATTGTGGCATTTCTTGCACAGAGCTCTTAACATCCCAAACAAATACCCCATTGCCTGGCGGACTGTTAGCACAGCAGGGAAGGCCCTAGGACTTCTGCTCCCCCTCTTGGACAGTGGAACATTGTGTTAGAAAGGTCACAGAGAACATCCTGTTCATGGATGGGCTCCCAGTGTGCTCCTCGGAACAGTTGTTCCTCGAAATTGTAATGGCTATGACAGGGGAAAAATGGTTTTTACAGCCCAGTAGATGTTGGAAAAGCAGAGTTCAATCAAGTAATTGTCAATGACCTCAGACTTTCATTATAAACTTTTTTAAAAGGTGTGGTGTGGTGTGATGTGGTGGCTGTGGGTGTAGGGGGGCTGCTATGAAGTATTTCATAAAATGTTAGAGAATGCTTTTGTGGAGGCAAATTCAAGGCATGGTATCCTGTGGATCACCTTTTGAGACTTGCAGATCTAGCCAATGAGGACCATCAGATGGCTATTTGGTGATAGGGCTCTCATCCCTGGTGGTAATGATGGTGGATCTACCTAATATTGGATCAGCCTTTCTAAAAATACCTCTTTGATTGCCCCTTCTGTCTTCCTTCACTACTGCTGGTGGTGTTTGTCAAATCCCTCAGGTATGTCCCATGGAAAAACAAAAAGGTGGAGAGAACCACTTCATTGTCACATTGCTCTTCCCTTCCATTCTGTGCACTGCTAGACTAGCGTATGCCACTGGTGAACTAGAAAGTGCACAGGTTCACCTGTGTTTAGAAACCTCAACTGACTAGTCTTATGAATATAGGAAAATTTCTTACAGTCTCTGAACCTCCATTTATGCATCAATAAAAAGGAGCTAAAAGTTCCTTGGTTCACAGTTATTGTGGAGGTGGGAGGTAACGTATGTAAGTCACCTGGACCATAGCAGACGCACATTTAACGGTAGCAGTTATTATTATCTTAAGATTTTTTAAACTTTATTAGATTTTCTTTGCCAGCAACTGCACTATGGCCAATATCTAGATGCAAATTGAAAAAGTCAGTTGGGCATTCAGCTGTTTACAAATAGCTTTATGGTTGATAAGAACTAGCATTATGATTAACTGAATTTTTTTCATTTTCATATCCCACTTGGGATAGTGTGAAAAAAGTTTTAGAATGTTGAATGATACGGTTTTTAAAAAAGAGGTAAATATTCAATATCAATCAGCTCTTTCAATTAATAGGAATCGTATTCTCTTCTTCTCTGTGAGTTTGTTCATCATTCAACCGAGTAGGGTATCGGAAATCGTAGCATCTGCTCTATTGAGCTTCCTAACAACTTGTGAATTTGAGATGGGATCGTGTTTAAATGTGACTTTTAGCAGTTGAGTTCCAAGGTATTTATCAATTTACTCAGACTGTCATCATCATAACTTGGAAATCCATGTTACCAAACAAATGCGTGCAAAATTGACTTCTAAAAACTTGACACATTCATAGGAAGTCATATTCCTGTGGGCAGATATCGCAGAGTATCAATTTAGAATTTGATCCCACCTCAGAGGCCATACCAATGTCATAGGCTGTTTTGGCATATATTTGCATTTAAATTCTGAATGATCCACAGCCTGTCTGCATGATCATTACACTTTTGGACCTTTAACATCTGCAAATAGAGATTATAAATTCTATAAAAGTTACAAGGTGTTCTGAGGATTAAAATGAAATAGCGCACAGAAAATTACTTCATAAACTATGAAGTGCTGTACACATTTTAGTTAGTATGATTTTAAATTATGATTAGTAATATGGTGCCTTTAGAGGACAGGAGCTGCCTCACACTGTAATGCTAACCCCCACCGTATAATCTTCTTTCTAAAATTTTCATATGAATGTGCTAAGATTAGAGAATTTACAACACTATACACAGACTCTACTTTGTTAACCATTTTGTTTTGATTTAGGAAGTAGGCTAATTTGGGTACAAAAAAGTAAACTTAAACAAAAAAGCTTTTGAAAGTGTGGGTTAGCCTGATGGTCTGTTTCAGGCATGAATTTGTTCTTAAGGCACTTAAATGATACTTATGATTTACATGGAAAATGTCGGATTCTTCTTTTTATGACACCAAACTGCAAATTTAGGGGCATGTTCCAAATGTCACTAACTCTTCTTAACAGCCTGTTTTGAATTTGTGACTGGCCGATAGGTTTGCCAGATTTAAAGGGGGGGAGGGGACATTATATATATATATATATATAAATATATCTCAACCCTAGAGTGGGGAGTCACAGTTAACCAGCAAAATATTATTACCAATAATTTCAGCACAGGAAGGGCTGTGGGGGGGAAGGGATGAGGGAGGCTTTCATTTTTTACCTTATTTACATAAGTATTTTTCAAAATATTTAACATTTATTATCTTGTAATTTTAAAAACTATTTGTAAAAATATTGAGAAAAACATACATCCATCATAAGGTCGAGTCAGTGCTGATTCATTGACCATTAGTCAGAAGACTTTGATATGTTACCTCAACCAAGGATGACTTATGATTGGGGGGGAAAAAACTTAGAAATTATCTAGCTATTCTAACATATTAGTTTAGAGATAAGAAGGCTGGGATCTAATATAGTTCAGTGACTTGCCTGGTCTCACAGAAAGACAAAGAAGCAAAATGAGAAATAAGATGCAGATATTCTGGCTTTTCGCTATACCTCACAGTCCCTTACTTGTGTGAGTTACACAGTGAAAGCCACATGCCTGCCATATGGTAGGTACTCAGTACATTCCTATTGATTGTCCAAAATGTGGCCAATTCTGATTTTAACAGTTACCAGTGGTGCTCCTTAATCAGCAAATATGTATCAAGCGTTAACTGAGATGATATTTGAATGAAATGTTCAATAAGCAGATGACGAGTGAAGGGGTGGACATTGCAGCATCTAACACAGTGGTCAGTGTTATTGAACAAAATGTGGAAGGCAATATATTCATTGAGAATGCCTTGTGGAAGAGCCTAGAGGCATGAAATCACCATCTGCTCATGGAAAGTGACTAATGCATGGGGTTGTATTGGGAGTAGGACATAAGATTGGAGGATCCAACTGAGGTCATACTGACCAGGACTTTTTTGGACATTATCTTTTAGGTATTAGATTGGCATTAGAAGAATTTAGGCAGGCAACTGAAGTAATGTCTATCATTAAGGATATCAGTCAAATAATGGGTTGGGTTCTCACACAGTGAATCTGATGACATAAAATGGCTGGCCTAATAATTTTTCAGCTCAGGACTTAATTAGACGAATAATAAGGTGATCATAAAACTTGTCATCCACATTGGGGCACTTTTAAGAGTGAAGGAAGGCATTTTTATTAATTATACTGGACAATGGAAGCAAATTGGAAGATACCTTCTAGCTACCTACAAAGCAAACTCATACAGATGTGAGAAGATTGGTCCTGTGGATGGTAATTAGTTGGCAGGTAGGTGTTTGGGGACTCCCATTGACCAGGCCAACCCATGGATTCATGGATATAGGACAGATGCTATGGAACCCCAGAACCTCTCCAATAGAACCTCTACTCACTGCTTTAAACCAGCTCCCAATTTAAATTCTTTCAATGATACACTTACTTAGTGTCTCAATCTCCTGTGCAAGCCCCATATTTAGAGAAGTTTTAAATTTTTTTTTAGTCTATGAACTACTTTAAACCTCATGTAGTAAAAGTTTCTCTTTCTTAAAATTTCTCCATTCCTAAAGAATTAGCCAGACTTGAGTTAGAACGCAGGTTAGATCCTGGGTCCATCCCTCACTCTTTGAACATTGAACAAGTTTCTCTCTTTTTTTAAGCATACCTATAAAGAGATTAACATATGGGCATTTGGGAAGGATTAAATAAGCCATCAAAGTCTAGTGTTTTAATACGTAATAGACATCCAATCAGTAGCTATTGTGTGTCTTTATTTTATATCTCTTCCTTGTGAAGGCAGCTTTTTTGTTTTTACCACCACTACCCCTCCCTCCCCCCCCCCCCCAGTTTATTTGGTTCCCTTCCTGTGCATAGTATTTGTATCATAGCGCTTACTGCATTATAATTGCTTTTGAAATTTTCTTTCTCCCTCCTTAGGCCAACAGTTCTCAAGTAGGGGCAATTTTGCCACCCTCCCAAGGGTACATTTAGCGATGTCTGGAGATATTTTTGATTGTCATAACTAAGGGAAGGGGTACTACTGCCATCTAATTGGTAGAGGCCAAGGATGCTTCTAAATATCCTACAATGCATAGGGCAGCCTTCCACTACAAAGAATTATCTGGCCCAAAATGTCAATAGTGCTGAGGATAGGAAACCATACTTTTTACTGTAACTCCATAGGTAGAGACCATGACTGTTTGCTGTGTCTCCAGTGCCTAGCACTGTGGTCATTATATGAGTCTCGATGGTAATTGGTAGAGTGAATGAATCAGGCCAAACGTTTAACCACGATCCAGGCTCACCTGTATTTCACCACTCCCTTTAGTCAATATGTGGGTTGTTGCTGTGGCATCTCAGGTACACAGCTATCAGCCGCGCACTTGAAGTACCAGGTATGTTAAACCAGAACTCTAACAGGGACAACAGACCAAAAGTTACCAGTAAGGGACTAGGCATCGTATAGCTAATTAAATACCTCATTTAGGCTTCTTAATCAAAAGCACCTGCAGGCTTTCATATAGAGGACAAAATTCACATTTTTATCTGAATTAAATTGTGAGAGAACATGAGATTAAATTGTCTTTGGCTGTTTTGTGAAATGAGAAATGTGTGAAGACCTATTAGGAAGATTGCTTTAAATGACTTTATCTATCTATCTAGTTGTATATCTATTTTGCATCTGATAGCTGCCAGTTTTTAATAAGAGCTACAGGCCTCTTTAAGGAGCTTGAGAAAGACTGAGGAAGCCAGCCTAGTATTTGGTGCAAGAAATCTGCTCTGAGACTCGGGAAACCCATTTTCCAGGTGTTGGATGAGATGGGGCTCCTTCCTTATTCAGACGAACTGTTGTTATAGGGCTTTTGCTGTAAGAAGCTGAAGAGCTTTCTGAGAAATCACTTAGGGTTTCTGGAGACAGTCACATCTTCCCTCCCTGCCCTCACCTCAGTTCTCTTGGATTCCTTGTTAGCCTGAATCAGTAATATATTTTAATAGTAAGTCAAAACCTCAATAAATCATTATTTTGGTGCTTCCTGTTGCACCTTGCATTAGTTTACTAGGGCTGTCATAACGAAGTACCTCACAATGGGGTCTTCCATAACGGAAATTTACTTTCTCACAGTTCTGGAGACCAGAGTCTGAGATCAGCCGTCTGCAGGATAGGTTTCTTCTGAGACCTGTCTCCTTTGCTTGTAGATGACTGTCTTTTCCCTCACGATCTCTCCTCTGTGTTTTTGTGTTTAATCTCCTCTTCTTTAAAGACAACAGTCATATAGAATTAGGGCCCTCCCTAATGACCTCATTTAACCTTAATTACCTTTTTAAAGATCCTATCTCTAGGGCCAGGCAGGTGGCCCAGTGGTTAAAGTTCCACATGCTACGCTTTGGCAAGCTGGGGTTCTTGTCTTCTGATCCTGAATGCAGACCTACTCCTCTCATCAGCCACGCTGTGGCAGCATCCCACATGCACAGCAGAGGAGGATCGGCACAGACTTTAACTCAGGGCTAATCTTCCTCAAGCAAAAAAGAGGAGGATTGACAATGGATGTTAGCTCTTAGCTCAGGGTGAATCTTCCTCACAAAAAAAAGGAAAAAAGATTATGTCTCTAAATACAGTCACATTCTGAAGTACTAGGGATTAGGATGTCAACATATGAATTTTTAGGGGGAGAGGACACAATTCAGCTAATGTCACACCTCCCTGGAGCTCAACATCAAATAGATGCTCAATAAATACTTGCTGTTTGACAGAGATCTACTGTTTGAAGTAGAATGCGGTGGCTGAGCCCAGGACGCATAGAGACCAAGGTCAGCCTGGGTGGTGTGATTTGCAGCGTAAAAATTCCACCCTGGCCCAGGCCACAGCAGATGGAATCCTTCTCCAGTGCTCATGGACCTACCCCTGGAGTCTTTGAGTTTAAGAGCACAAAATTAGGATACTTAGACTATATTTAATGTTGATTGGTTTGGTAGTTTTTCTCTTTGCTTGTTTTCCGCTTAGCAGGCCTTGATTAATCCACAAAGGAAAGAAGGCAATGAGAGGGTTGGGATAGCCTGGAGCAGGGACTCAGATGGGAGAGCCCTTCCTGGAGATGAGGTCCTTGTGAAGCTCTCTGGATAAGGAGGAAGAGAGGGGAAGGAAGGTCTGTAGCTGGATGGTGGTAATCCTGGTCTTGTGCTTCTATGCATGTAGGTGGGGAAGGGAGGGGCATTTTACCCAGGGGACTCTGAGCTTAGCGCCAGTCTGGCTTCTGCACAGGGAAGGAAAATTCTTGAACCCATAACCTGATGATTCATCCTCAAATCAGACTTACTGTTGATTTCACTCCGGACCCGAACCTCGCTTCTGATTCCTGGTTTCTGAGTTCTTTTTTGCCTATCTGTGAGTGTCTTCTACCTCAGTAATAGTAACTGGATCCCTGCCCTGTTATTCTGTTCCCTTGGTAGTTCCTGCTTTGGATCCACCACAGTGCGGGAGTCCCCAAGCTCCAGGGTAAGGTCTTGGCCACCCTTTGCCTTAAAACTATGTGAATATATCTTATTTTTCTTCTTTCTTTACCTCCTCGATATCCCCACCATTATTTGATTTTTTCTGCCTCAGCTTTTTACTTAATGTCATGGATATTTCTAATTTCTAAATCCTAACTTCCCTAGTCAACAGATTTCCTATAGAACCAGAGTTTATTTTTAACTGTCTAGGCTTCCTTCTCCCAACCCAGACAGAGGTTTCTGTCCTACCGTTCTGTCCTGTTTAGAGACTAACTTACTATTTTCCAAACTGACAGCCATTGTATATCACTCCTTCATTGAGAACCTGTGTGCCAGGTACTGGACATAGTGAAACACACGTGGGTAAACTAGGCAGCGGAAGTTACTAATCTCATGAAGTTACTAATCTCTAATGGTAGAAACAGATGAAAAACCAGGAATCAAATCATCTGCTTCAGATCTTTTGTAATTTTATTAATAATTTAGCTAGGAACTTCTAGAGTCATTATAAATGGATTAAAATAATTCTCTAGAGACAGATCTCTAGACTTTGCATCATAGTGGAAGGGACGCTTAGAGAAGCGATTTGTTCCTGTGCTTGGATCCGTCTCTAGAGGCTCCCACTTACAGAGATGTGTGTAAGTAATTAGCAGCTCCTCCCTCTGACTCCCTATCGGTGTGGGGCAGACCTGGCAGGCCTGCTGCATCTGGCTTCCTCTTTTCAGCAAGGCCATCGTTTCCTTGACATGCCAAATGAGTGACTGAAATAGAATCCACGCATGTTGCTCCGGGGATCTCCCTCTTTGTGGCAGTTAGCTATAGGTGCTCAGTTTGATTTAAATCATTGGTGAAGTGTGTTCACCAATCAGATTTCATTACCCATGCATGAGACTGAAAAGGAGGAGTCAGTCCCCAACATTTGCCCCCCATCTCTCACCAGCATGAGAAACCACAGTTGTCGGAGCTTGAATTCTTTACTACTTTATTAGTGAAATTTCTGCATTCATATCTGGTTCTCCTTTTACATTTGCTTTATATTTGATTGCATCGTAAGTGAACTTTAAAATGGTAAAAATTTTATGAGTGTTAAATACCACTCAGATGTTAGATTTTCAGATGGAAGTCTTGGTAAACCCAGATCTAGCCTATGAAACAATATATTCTTCCTAGATATTCAATCCATCCATCTTCCATCCATTTATGGTTCAGATGATGGGCACTGGGTCTCTCCTTAAGAAGTTTACTATCGAAACAGATAAACAATCAGGGTAAAAAGTATGTTTACTGGATACCATTTTCATGGTTGACTCAGAGAGAGTCATTTTGCATGCATTATCTCACCATAATCTTGGGTTAGGCATTATTTTCACTATTCTACAAATGAGACCTGAGACTTTGTGAATTCAGGTAAACTACCAAGGGTTACACAGCTAGTAAGTAGTAGAGCCAAGCTATAACTTAATACCATTTGTATCTGCTTCAAAGATTTGAAATAAGGAAAGCATAGGAGAGGGCATGAAGGAAGGGCAGGTGGGGGTGTTCCTAGAAGGTACATTTGTGTTGTCATTTTACGTAAGAATGAGATAACACTGATTTCTTTATCAAAGTATCCCTCTCCCCCCACCCTACGTCTTAATGTCATCAGTCCTCAGGAGACTGAGATGACCCTTGGAGCTGGCACTATGTGTTTCCATGGCTGCACATGACCAAATACATAGTTATGAATGCAAATAAACAGGTCAGAATTAGATTCTGGAGAGACTGAGATTTGGGGATTCATTTTCCTCAGTTGTCTATGGTCTCAACTCAGCCAGGAAAGCTTGGCGATAACATTCTTTGACTCCCATTATCCTGTAGTCTTGACAGTTATCCTGTCACTAACTACAAGGCTTACAGAGTACAAAGGACACTCTTTTTTGGTGGGTTGTCCCTGATACAGGGAGATGTGGTCTTCCTCTCACAGAGCTTACACTCTGCTAGTGGAGAGAGTAACCATACAGTTAAGATAATGGCAGATGAACTGGCAATACACACACAGACACATTCATATACATATGCATTCAAATGCAAAACATGATTATAGCATTTTTACTTTACTCTGCTATGTTATATATGCAATTGACAGATGCATCACCAAACAATTTGAAGGTTAGTGCCAACCTGTTCCAATAGTTTTTTCTTTTTTTACAATCAGTGTTAAAAATCAAGTTTTTCATAGGATTGGTGACATAATTGGAAGCAGCAGTAGTTCATTCAGTTCAACTTACTCTCAGTGAAGAGAGAAAATTCAAGCAACAACTTTTAGCCCTACTCCTGCCTTTTTCATTAGAGCTTGGAAGTCAGGGGGCAGCTACAGCCAGATGTCTGACTATGAAGGATGTGGGGTGAAACCACTTCTTGCCCAATGAAGGCTATGGAGGGATTTGTCTAGAGGAATGCTATGGCCTGACGTCAGAGAAAGATTATGTTAATTGCTATTGTGGTTAAGAGAAAGGAGGATTCTGTGTGGGCTTTGGGGTCAGGGAAAGGCGGGGCTTGATATGTGCTGTAGAGGATGCTTCAGGATGGGGAAAAGAAAGCAGAGCTGGCAAACAGGAGATTATTATGGGGTACTCAGAGGAACTCTTTTCTGAGGAAGGACTGGGATGTACTTACAAGGGAACAGAGAGATTGAGACCATGGGAAGAGGAACTTGGGAGTAAATTTTCCGAAAATCTTGGGAGATCAGCAGAGCGTAGACTTGGGTTTACTTGCAGAAGTTCTGAAATATTGCCCAGATCAGGATGTTCTTTTTTGTGTGTGTGATCTTGCAAAATTTTCTTAAGCTCTCTGTGCTTTAGTAAGTTCAGCAATCTCCTTCTTTTCTTAGTCCATCGCATCTAGATAGCCTCCTTTTAATGTCTACATGTAGACATGACAATGACAGCCAAGGAATGTGGGGAAGCTAGTTTGACTTCCTTTGTGCAGGGCGTTCTTATGAAATGATGTGGCAGGTTGTGTCTACTCTGTGTTGTTTTGGTTTCTCAGTCAATAGGACAGCTTTCCTTTTCTAGTTAAATGGTTGGTTTAGAAACATGTTTTTGAGACAAAGTGACTAATTCATCGAGAATTAAGCAGAATTGCCTAAATTGTGGATTTTTTGTCCTATTTCAGGCTCACTGCCAGTAAATTGTTTTAAAACTTATGGTCCCCAAATTAGACTGATAATAGAACTTCATGAAAATCTGAAAATGCAGGTTCCTGGGCCACAATTGGAAAGCTTTTGATTAATCAAATGATTAGTCAGGTTGGGATCCACTAAAATATCCCTGTGTTTCAAAACTTGTCTGGAATTTTAAAGGTGCTTATTTAAAAAATGAAGATTTCCAGCCTACTCCAGAGCTACGGAATGGAATCTCTTGGTGGAGGAACCCAGGAATCTGCATTTGTAACAACCGTCTCATATTAACAGTTTCTAGCCTAAGAATTGCCATGTTTAAGACTATCCTATCTACCTTCTCTTTTCCAGTCACCATTTACTACCAGTTAACCAGCAATCCCCCAGGGACTTAATTCACCTAAAAGTTTGCGTTAGCAGCCTGTCACCATAGCCCTGCATTGTCAGAGATGTTTTTGGGGAACAATATGCTTCTCTTCTGGCTTTGTGAGTAGACAGGGATGAGAGACTGAGAAACACTCTCAGCCACCACCCAAGGACTCTGAGAAAGCCCTGGAGGTCAGAAGCCAGCAATGGAGAATGAAGTCTCATCCAGGAAGTTCTCTCAATTTTGGCTATTCACCCTCTTTCACTTATAGTCAAGGACTTTGCACTGTCATGAGAATTCAGTGAAGTGGAGATATGCACACAACTGGAAAATATGCAACACGCCAGGATTATAATCTAGGCAAAGGTTTAGCTGTATTTTGTTTCGAATTTTTTTCCTACAGCTGGTCTTGAGAGAATATCATGCACTTCTTAAAATTCCATGCAGACCTAGAAAACTTTCAGTAAGATCCCAGCATAGGAAGGAAAAAGATTTCAGTGTCTGGCTAGATGTGATGTGCATTCTCCACTCTCCCCCTTAATAGACACAGTGTACGCTACAGAGAGCAAAGTGTAATTTTAAGAACCTTGTAATTCTTTACAAGTTAACACAGCAGATGGTGTTTTTGGGAGCCACATAGTGAGGAATATTTGGGACGATGTGAGACATGTGTTCCAGGGTTTCGGCCTGCTTTCTACTTAGTTTAGTTTTTAACTGTCACGCTGCAAAAAACGCTATTTGCCTCATAAAGTTTTCATTGATTCCAAGTGTAAGCAAATGTCCCAAGAGATGGTTCTCTTATGGGGTAGATCCCAGTGTTCTCAGTAAGAAGTGCCTCTGAGAGGCCCCTGTTCACCTAAGACTGAGGAGGGCCCCCTGGTCACACAGTGGCCTCCTGGGCCTTGGTGCTGGAGATGGGGTCAGCCTGGGCTTCCAGTCTGGCTTGGGGGTGGGTTTAGGAAGTTGACAAAGAGCCTAAGGCTTGATAAACTCCGCTGTTGGAAAATAAGAGACAGCATAAAAGGACTAACAATGAAGCTAGCCGCTCTAGATTGGGGCTTGCTAGTGTATAAATAATTAAAGTATTTCTTTAGTTATTCTGACTGTCCAGATAATCAAAAACAAAATACTATTCTCTCTTCATTCCTGCATAGTGATAAGACTTAATGTGACCAGAAACTATGTGGCTGTTTTCCAGACAATGCCAGCCTTTTGGAGGGGAGCATGAGAAGAAGGAGAGAGTGCCAGCGTATAGATTGGGTGGTGGTGACTCTGGAGAGGACAGGAAGAGGTGATCCCCTCAGGTTTTGACAAAGACCAAGAGAGGTCAGATTTGATTTGGGCAGGAAAAAAAGCCTTGGTTCTGAAACTATTAGAGTGGGGTCCTCATGATAGGATTACTGCCCTTGTGAGAAGAAACACTAAAGAGCTTGCTTACTTTCTCTCTCTACCACGTGAGGATACAGCAAGACAGCCATCTAGGAGCCAGGAAGAGAGCTCTCACCAGAAACCAAAATTGCTGCGCCTTGATCTTGGACTTTCCAGCATCCAGAATTACGAGAAAATAAATTTCTCTTGTTTAAGCCATCCAGTCTATGATATTTTGTTATGGCAGCCCAAGCTGGCTAATATGCTATCCTTAAGTTCCTATACTTCCAAATGTGAGGAAGCAACAGATAGTCCTGACAAGTTTGTGAACCATACACAATCATAATGATACATCTTATATATTTGTATTTTAGCTTTAAAGTATGGCACCTGAAATTCAATTAACAATGCAAGACCTTTGCACAATGCATAATTCTTGCCTGAGTGGGAGTTGTCTAGAAAACACAGAATAAGAGGTATAGATGGTTATAGACATTCAGAGGAGGGTCGCCATGAATTGGGAGGGCAGGAAGGTGTGATGAAGGAATTACGAAATGAGCTGGCCCCTGACATAAGGGGAGCTGAGGCACTGATGGACTGTCTGTAAATTGAGGTAATCCTTTGCCTAAGTGTTTTCTGATTTCTAGGAACTGTCAGCAATGTGGACCCAGTTATTGACCTCTTTTTGAGATGGTGGAAAATGCTAGACTCTAGGGATCCTTTAGGTGTTGATAGCTTAAACTGTAACTGAGTGGTTTGGAAAATGTGCACTTAAAAATGAAGTGGAAGTTTAAATTTCATTGAAATTTAAATCATTTATTCAGTAGGAGTGTGTATGTGTTTGTGTGTGTATAAAATCAATGGAAATTTGCACTTCGCCTTGGCTAGTTTCATCTCAACCTTAAAGATAAAATGGCATTTTTTAGCAGTTTGCTCAGTTTGTGGCTTCCAAGGAATGTACAGTTAATTAACCCTGGCTTTCAGCAATCACCCAAGGTTGGGAGCTGGGGAGGGGGGCTCTGATGAAAAATGTCTTCTGTGCAGGGTTGCCTGACAGATAATCACTGAGGACTACACCTGTGTTGATAAAATAAATCAAGGAGCAAGAATTGTAACATTACACAGGTGCCAACCACTTCCTATGGCTTTGATCAGCAAATTGTGAAGTAGGTGAAATTTATTTTTAGGACTCCACATTTTCCAAATCATTCATCTCTTTCATACCTACTTCCTGTCTCCAGGTGCCAACTTGGACCATCCATCCTTCTATTCATAAACAAGTATTTCCAGAGCACTTCTGAGGAGTTTCATACTGAGTGCTCTAGGAGAAAACGAAGACATTCACCACCCACAAAAAGCTTGGATTCTACTCTACAGCCACATGAAAACTTGATAAATAATGCAGGATGGTATATTATTAACTGTTCCCTTATTTGACACAGTACCTAATTGAAGGATATGATCAGAGGAGAGGATGATCTTTAAGAGCTACATCAGTCTACAAACACTCTTTAGAGGAGGAAGATTGTGAGCTCTTCCTTGAAGAATAGATAGAACGTGGTTAGGTAAATGGTTTAAGGGAGAATATCCTTTTCCAGTTAGGGACCAACATGAAGCAGAAAGTTTGTAATTTGTTAAGAAGGAACAAATTGATTAGAGATGTGGGTGATTACAAGAGGGAGATCTGATTATGAGTTTTAAAATACAGACCCAAGAGTTTAGTAGAAAGTAGGGCTCCAGTAAAAACTAAATAAGAACTGAGGAATATCGAGCCAAGGAAGTAAAAGCATAGTCTTAACAGGCGCTGCTGGGGGTGATGAGAAAGAGAAATCAACAAAGGATGGTGTGGTGTTGGATATCTACACCAGGGTGGGTGGGTGTCATGGACAAAGGGATTTGAGGAACAGCAAGAATCCTAGAGACTTTTTGATGGACAAATTTTCAAGGCTAGTGACTAATTGGATTGAGGGGAGAAATATGATATTAAGATTTAGAACTTGGCTGATGGTTAGTGCTGGGGAAAATGCTGGGGGTGAAACAAAGGCCTGAGCCTCCAGGGTATGCTCTGGGCTGTGTGATGGGGGACCTTGCTGGGGTCTTCCTTCTCTACGCCTCTACCTTCAAATTATTTTGGTCTGGTATTTTAAGGTCTTGGATTTGGTTAGGACTTTCTGGTTGTAAGTGGCAGAAATCCAACATCAACAAACATGGGGGGAGTTTATTAACTCATCACACCAGAAAATCCATTGATAGATATTTGTGGCTTTAAATGCAACTGGGTTTAGGAGCCTGTGTGTTTTATTCACTGAGTTAATAAAATTTATTGAATGCCTGTTATGTGCCAGGCAGAGCTCTAGGCTCTAAGGATATAATGATAAGCAAAACAAACACTGTACCCGCATGGAGATTTATTTTACCAGTTAGTATAGAACAGAAAATATGAACCAATTTGATTTGAGTCTAAAACCTGACATCCCTTATCCTTCTCTTCTCTTCTTTCCCTTTTCTTTCTGTTTCCTTTCCCTACTCAATATCTCTTCCTTGCTTCAAATTAATCTCTCTTTCTCTCTTTCTGTCCCTCCCACTCTCTCTCTCTCCCAGCTATGCTTTTCTTTCCATGGCATCTATTTTCAGAGACTCCCTAAGTAGCTCAAAGTTTATCTGTTGCCAGTTTATCAGTCCCAGTGGGGAAAAATATGCCTCCTTCCTAAAGTTTCTGGCTACACTCTATAGTAAGTTTCTTGCTGTTTTGTATGTTTTCATAAGTTTATCCCTTGGCTGGAAACCTTTGGTTAAGAGACAGAAGGGAAAATTAGAGGACTTGCCAAAAGAATATGGGTGGGTTGCTGGGATGGTGAACACAAATAGTGGTACACCCTGATCTCCCCTACCCAGTTCTTCTTTGTGCATTGCCTTATGTGTGTTCTGACATTGATGTGCTAATAGGCAGGGTCTGAGAGTCTCACCAGTAATGCTATCCTAATCTTCTACCTTATATATTGATGATTCTTTCCTTGAGCATTGAGGAGGTCTGGCAGAGAAGTGTGAGATACATTTTTGCCCTGATACTGTGTCATGAGTTTTTCCCTTTTCACCTTTATCCTCCCACCCCTCATCCCAGGGTCTAGGAAAGCTGGGTTGTGATCTGGTCAGAGCATCCTGATCATGGGTTTGATTTGTGGCCACTGATAAACTTTCAGCCAATCTAAAAAGATATTACCATTTCTGTTCCAGGAGAAATGTCCATAGCTAGTGAAAAGGAAATATTTAGAACAGTCCACATTCTCAGGCTGTGATTTACACATAATTCAAAGGTATTAGGAAATGTTCAAAGTTCTATAAATAATGGTGCTATTTGTAATAAGAATAAGATTTCTCTATGCAGGATTTGAGGGTAGATGGGCAACCCTCCAAATATGATATGGTGACTGCTGGATCAGTAGATAGTTTTTTCTCCTCCCTCCTGTTGTCTAAATCATAGGTTTAAATGACAGGAAAATGTGTTGGAGATAGAGTGCATGGTACATTATTGCTTTCTGCCATTCTGATGATTTTGACTTCCACTTCTTTCAAATGACAACAATTTGAAGACTGGGCATTTGATTAGCTCGCCACACATTCTATATGTTCGAAGCACAGCTATACAATATTTTGAAGATTTCTTATACATGCAATCAAGTTTGCAGATACCTTTGAGGGAAAGGAAAAAGAGCGATAGACATCTGCCTTCTCCTAGCCATTTCCCACATATTAATATTGTGCCCTGAAACTAACATGCAACCCTGGATCTGATAGAGGCACTGAGATGATAGATTTATATTCCCAGGGCCATGAGTGACCACTTGTATTGAATTATGTGTTTAGGGTGGGATGAAGGGCTGGAATGGAGAATGGGTTTTTAAGAACTATTCAGTCAGTTTCAGAAATTTAAAAATTAATATTCCTTACTTTTTTGTTTTATAAATTAGGTAGTTGGTATCAGTTGCGTAATATTCAGCATATAATATAAATATATTGTACACATCTTCAGTATTTCAGAAGTGGTGATGGATTTTAATATAGTAAAAAAGAGAGAGAAAGAAGAAAGAGGAGCATCCTCATCCAAAGTAGAGGATGTTCCCAAAGGGGCAAAGGGTAGTATTATAGAAAATTGTTGAAATAAGATACTGAGTCTTTCCTGAAGACTAATTGTGAAAATCAAAATTTCAATTAATGGCTCCAATCCTTTTGTGTAAGATTAGACTGAAAATATGAAAGTCTCCTTGACAGCATCTGATACTTTGGCAAATGGGATTTGAGTTTAGAGCCAGAGGATGGGAGAATAAAGGATCCCTATAAAAATCCAAATCAGGAAATTCATTCCCTTCCCTCTCATCAATTCAAGCCATGGATCTATCCCAAATGTGTTTTGTAAAATAGAGCCCAAAGACTAAAACAAATAAAGTTTAATAAACACGCATCTCCCTAGCACAACAGATGGCAACTAGGAAAGCTGCCTGAAGCAATGTGAGAGGGTACTGTCTTCTTCTTTTTTTTAATAACGATATTTATTAAATGGCTATCTCTATTGCAGACTCATTACTGCAGGTAAAGATAAGGAAGGCAAGCGGGGTGCAGATCCAAGAAAGACACACAAGGTCTGTGGACAAAACGTGACAAAGGCAATGTATCTCAAACTGAGATGTTTTGGTTTTTTGATAGCCTTTGAAAAGAAACACATGAAACTCTCTAAAATCATAGAATCCTGGAATTTTAGAGATAGGAGATTGTTTAGACATAGAATGGAAAAAGCCCCAAACTGGGAGTCTGGAATTCCTGGTCAGACGCTATTTAGCTGGGTGATCAGAATCAGTGAGCTCATCTCTCTGAATTTGCTGTCCTCATGGTAGAGGGGAATGAAGAGAGCCAGGAAGGAGAGAAAACCAACATTGATTGTTCCCTCTGCTGGGTTTAGGTACTGTGCTAAACACGTTACAGATCCTATCTCTTCAATGTTCACAGTAGTCCCACACAGCATGTATTTATCCACCTTTTAGAGATGTAAAACCCCAGTTGACAGCAATTCCCAGCCCTTTCTCCCATGCTATGAGACTTCCCTATGACAAGGGAAGAGTAGTTCCACGTTCTTGATGATTTTTCGGGTTCCCACATTTCCCGGTTCTGTAACTGGTCTCTGGCTGCTCCATTCAACAGATAAGTCTAGAGTCTGGAGAGGTTGCCAGATCACTTCGATAGTTACTGGCAAAGAGTGGTTACAACTGTTTGTTTGTTTGTTTTCCTTTTGTTCAGCAAAGGCAGGGAGGAAGCAGATGACTGACTTAAGACTACACGCCGTTGCTTTATTATCAGGTGAAGATGTCAAAATGAAGACAGATCTCCTTTCACTTCAGTTTATTAAACTATTTTCGAGTGTGTGAGGAAGATTGACCCTGAGCTAACATTTGTTGCCAATCTTCCTCTGTTTGCTTGAGGAAGATTGTCGCTGAGCTAACATCTGTGCCAGTCTTCCTCTATTTTGTATGTGGGACGCCGCCTCAACATGGCTTGACAAGCGGTGCTAGGTCTGCTCCCAGGATTCGAACCTGCAAACCCTGGGCTGCAGAAGTGGAGCGCAAACTTAACCACTATGCCACTGGGCTGGCCCCTATTAAACTATTTTTAATGTGTAGACTTGGAGGGTCAGGGACAGAGAGCTGACTGAGGCTTCTGGTTGATTCTCTGGGAACTAGAGTTTGCTCGAGATGATCAAATTCTTAGTTATTTAGCAAATATATCCAAGAACCTACTATGTAAGAGATTCATCTGGAGTTTCTGCCCCTTATTTCAACTCTTAGAAATATCCCAGACTAGTTATCCATTTAAAATGAACTGCCCCAGATATTCCTTCCTTAAAGAGAAATAACTTTACCTTTAGGAATTCTTAGTTTTGGGCAAAGTTTTCATACATTATCTGCCTGTGTGGAGAAAGCAGAAGTCCAGGTGATCCAAAAATAGTTTCTATGGCATTTCCAAATAAATTCTTTCATTTTTTCCACAGGAGAAATAGTTTCCTAATTACTCTGAATACTCTTAATGCCTTTTATTGTTTCCAGCACATTGACATCATGATTGATTGCCCTGCTAACCTGGTGAAGAAGACAGGGTGTGAATTATGCTATCCATTGTGCTTATGAGAAAACTCAGACATAAAAAATAGGCAAATCGTTAGTCCAAGATCACAGGGCCTAATAATGGAGGTCTGACACTAGGAGGCAAGAGTCTTTTTCTGTTTTGTCTCTCGGTGATTGGCTTCCTGTCCAATTTAGGCTGATAATTTAAAAGTATTTCCACGTGGGGACCAAACAGAACCCAGGAAAGTATGCAGTGATGGCTTGCTAGTGCCCATTTGGATGTAAATCTGAGCGTTGAGGGGCTACTACCATTATTCCTGCATCCATACCTTGTTTAAAGAAATTAGAGCTAACAAAAGGCTAGTGAAGTGACGATTTCAGCCGGTGGCCCAAATGTCCTAAATTCTAGTCCTTGCTTTACCATTCCCCAGCCTCTCTAAACAGTGAGAACAAAAACAGCACCCAAGTCACCTACATTTTTTTGATTGCCTTCAGCTAAAGACTTGGAAGCTAGAGAAACCCAGGATTGCAAATATTATACAAACAGAATCCCAAAAACGCAGTGACATGGAATGCTAATGTCACCAGAGATCCTCTGAGCTTGCAGATCAAAATATAGCTGGCAGCAATCACACTATGAAGAAGCTCTTATAAAAATAACGTCTCTACAGCTAGTCAAACTGATTCCTCTGCATCATGGAGAAAAGGCTGGCCCACTGCACTCAGTGTCCTTTCAGAATCCACCTTGCTGTTTCTTGTCTTGCTGCCTTTCTTTTAGCCACTCAATTCTCCTCTCAAGTGCCTCACTCTTTCCCATTCAAATCTCAGGCAAGACTTAAGATCTAGCTAAATTCCCCCAACCCTCTGTGAAATTACGTGACTTCCCAAATGCAACGTCTCCCCATGCAGAGCTGCTCATTTATCCAGTCGAAGTGCTAGTGTCCCTGCAGAGTTGTTCGTGTCATTAGTCTCATGTTCTGGTCTGTTCATCTAGTTTGGGAACTCCTTGGGCATGAGGGCTGTGGCTCTCACTTTTTGTGTGTGCCCATGGTGACCAATAGGTGCCTCATGTTTCAGGGAAACAGGCTTCACAGTCACACATTACTGATGCCAGATGGGATACAGAGTCCCATGTTGCCCTTCTATTCACAGGATGAGGCGATCAAGCTTTCTCACATGTGTCTGTCACAACCCCACTTACAATCTTGAACATCGCTATTACCCCCGGGGGTACAGTTGCCTGATTTCGCACATAAAAACGCAGGACTCCCAGATAAATTTGAATTTTAGGTAAACAAGATTTTTCTTCTTTTTTTAGTATAAATACATTCCCCAATTTTTTTAAGTTTAAAATTAGCAATTATCTGACCTGTACTTGCATGAGTCACCTCACTCACCTCCCCCTAATCCTGGCCCTGTTGGATCCTGTCTTTATTTAAAATTTTGATATTTGTTCAACATGGATTTTTTGCATTAATTTTGAGGGGGTTTTTTGTTGTTTTTTGGGGGGGTTTCTTTTGAGGAAGTTTAGCCCTGAGCTAACTGCTGCCAATCCTCCTCTTTTTGCTGAGGAAGACTGGCCCTGGGCTAACATCCATGCCCATCTTCCTCTACTTTATACGTGGGACACGTACCACAGTATGGCTTTTGCCAAGCAGTGCCGTGTCCGCACCCGGGATCTGAACTGGCGAACCCCGGGCATGCGCACTTAACCACTGCACCACCAGGCCAGCCCTATGAGTTTTTAAATATTGCATTAAAATATCATTTATCTTGATTATTGAGTTCTTTGGTTCCCCTTAAATTTTATACCTCAAGTGAGTACTTCACTTCCTTACCTAGTACCAGACCTGCTCTGATCTTCCTTTACTCATTTGTAAAATGGTACACCATTTGTAAAATGATACACCACTGGCAGGATGAAATGAGCCCAGTGTCTGACACATAGTATTTATTTAGTAATTATTTTGTATACCCACACTGTCTTGAATTTTTTTCTTATATTAAAAAGCTCAGTAATTTAGTCTCCTTCTCTCAGAGTCACATTTTATCTCATAATTGTTAATTTTCAAAGTAAGTTTTTATTACTCTCATAAATGGAAAGGGCTTAGGAAATCTGCAGTTCTCAGAACGATCATGGTTCAGAGCTCCACAAAAGTGCCCCATACATTGATGGCACACATCCTATTGGCAAGGAGAAAACCAAGGAAACAAGAAACAGCTCTGGCTTCTACCCTTGTAGCACGCCTGAATGTGGAGAGTTGGGGCACTGAAGTCCCACTGGCTGTGTAACCAGCTTCCGTCGAAGGATAAACCAGCACATTGTTCTTCTCCATATACATTTGTTTTCCTGGAGCTATTTTTACGCTGATATTTCACAGTTGTAAATGTTAGTCACTCTGTTTTAAGCTCTTTCTACTTAAAAATTTAGTGTATACATCTGAAAGGGTCAGCATATGCATTTAGGGAGTGAAAAGGATGATGGGGAGTTGTAGGGTTTTAGATGATTAGAAATATACACACATATGTCCTGTTTTGGGATTTTTCATGAAAACCCTATAGAATTATACATCAGACATTTGTTCAGAAAAAACGATAAATTAAGCAAGCTGCAGAAAAGAGTCACTGCTTTAAATCTAGATGTGATGTATATGCATCAACTTCATGTGTCCTGGATTTTGTCATTGGAAGAGAACATTTGGAAATTTCTTGGATAGCAATTCTATGGATCCCAAAATACATTATCCCGTTAGACACAATTTATAACCTGGGATCTCATTTCATGACATACACAAATTACTGCAGAAACCTATGGAATTTTATGGAGACTGAGTATGGAACAAGAATTGGCCTGCCGCTAGGCCCACAAATAAGTAAATCTGTAGGGTGTTTGACTAAAGTTTAGATATTTTAATAGACTTGACAGAGCTCTTGAAAACAGGTTTCTCTTAAAGGGAAGATAATACCATCCATAAACCTATAGAGATATTTTTATCCATGGGAATCTTGTTTTAAGAAAATATTGGAGATTCCGTTTTGTTGGTTTTAATTGTTTAACTACAGCCGTCAAAAAAAAAAAATAGAAAAAAAAGGAAAAAGAAAGAAACTAGTGAAAATTCCAAGTGAATAATTTATTTGAAAAAGTGTTTTGTGTTTTTTTTTCCCTTTATCTCTGCCTGTTACAGTCATAAGGGAAATTTTCCTCATGACCTCAAGCTGTGGGTTCCTTATTATCGTGTTTAACATTCCACTGCATGACAGAATGGAGATTACAAACACTATATTTTCGAGTAAAGCATCTCTTTTGATTTTGATACAGAAGTTACAATATGGCCTATGATATATTGGTATGAAATTCTGAATTCTGATGATTTAGCTTAAATTTCTTTTCTAATTTAGTTTTTATCATCTCGATCATCTTTTATTCAGAAGTGTGCTTACATAACAGAGAAGTGCAAAGCATTTGTATTTGAAGGCAAAAACAAAACATCCTTGTTGTGTTTGCTTAATCATTCAGTGTCTGGAGAAGGGAAGAAAACAGATTTGCAGAGTTGAATATGGACATATGTGTAACCATCAAAATGTATTGATTTTCATCAGTTTTAATTTTTATTTCAGAGAAAACAAACTTTAGAGACCAGATCATATTTGCTGTGTATTGAAAATAATCTTTTTGTAAAATTGGTTGGACTCTACAACTCAAATGTGTTTCTGAATTTTTTTTAACCTATAATGTCACTAATGTTAAATTTTCTAAATCAGAAATTATTTCTCTTTTCTTGATAGACTGGAAGGAAAGAAAAAGGAGATCCTCTAAACATTGCAATTGATAAGATGACCAAGAAAACAAGAGATCTAAGGAGACAGGTACTGTTTTTTGTTTTTATTTTAAGTGCATGGTACTTAGTGGTGGTTTCCAAGAATGCCGTTTTTCAGGGTGTCTTCTCAGAGCTCACGCTCAGGTTGCTATTCTTTATAACATCTGCATATACACAGAAACATTCCATCAACAAGGTAGAGTCTACTGAGGAGACAGCTATGACAGCAGCAAGAGGCGTGATGATGAAAACAGCCTCTTAGGGGCCAGCCTGCTCACAGCCCAGACACAGTCTTTGCAGGTAGAGACTTGATGAATTCACTACTTTCTACTTCTGTTTTTCAGATTTCCAGATGCAGGTATGCAAAGAGTTGTCTCTGATTTCTGTTGGTCCTTACTTATCAAATTTCCAAAAGATTCAATGAATAAACAAGAATGCTAATGGTTAATGAGAAATACAACCCTGATGGGCCAATTAAGGTCTCTGACCCAGTGTATTTAATTCGGAGTCGTAATCCAGGAGAAAGTTTGCTTATCAGATGATTGTTTGGGAAGCAGTGAATCAAACGGAGGAAAGGTAGTTGGATGATTGAATGGCTAATGGCATCGTTAGTCTGATGGGCCCATTTGGTGGGGGAGGGGAATCTCTGGTCAGTGCCTTTTTTCATCTTGAAAGTGCTACATGAACACCGGTAACCCTATTGTCTTGTAACCTTTATTTTATATGTTTCCATGGTGAGCTCCACTTTTTCTTTGGTGGTGTTCTTTCTCTAGAAGAGTTATACCATCTTTAAGTTACAACAGAATCCCTTCTTGATTACTGCCTGAGAGGCGATCCTGTCTTCCACTGGTAGCTTTTGCATATATCCATCTCATTCCTCAAGTATTGATTATGTCAGTCCGAACCAATTACCTGCCTGGGGCAACACCAGCTTTACTTTCTGCAGCTGGAAAAACTGGACCGGAATGGTTGGATCTGGCACTCGCTCCTATAGCATGTCAAGTACAGATAAGGTTAGTAATCTGCCTGGGCAAGAATGGCCAAGGAGCATCTCAGAAATGGTTTGAATGAGAAGAAGACACCACTTCTGATTACTGCTGGGGAGCTTCTAGGCTTTCTTCAGGATATCACTAGATGTGTAGACACACTTGAGCTAATGTTCTCCAGAAGATATCACAATTAGTTCTGGAATATGAAGACTCTAGTTTGACTGCCCAGCTAACAAGCCCTCTTGGGGAAAGTGTTTTCTTTTTATTTTACCTCGAAATAAGGGAGAATAAAGTATTTTCCTCTTTGGCATTAGTAAGTAATACCAAATAGATATATGGCCTGGTCAGCTTCTCCTTGCCCTCTTAGACCATGTCTCCATACAAAGCCCCAGTCTGATGTGAAATGATAGAGGTAGTAGGAATTGGGTCTAGGGTTGATGGTAAACACTGAATCAGGTCTCTAGAGCCCAAAGTTTTACTTCTAGCTCTGCCACTGACCTGCCTGTGAGACTGTGGATCCTTTATCTCTTGGTCTCCTTTTCTCATCTAGGAAAGTAGGGAGCCAAACTAGATCTGTAAGCTATCTTTGAGCTGTATAAGACTGGATAAATCAATCCTCATTCATTTCCTATGCCGGAGGTCCTAAGGCCTGATAGTCACAGATTTTAAAAGGAGTGGGACTTGCCTTTGGCTAGATTGTCAACCAGACAGAATTCATGAACTGAGTCTTCTCACCTCCCCAGTCTCTTGGTTTGAGTAGGGACCATTCTTTTACATTCAGGAGCCAACCCCCTCAGTTCTCTGCATTTATGGACCTATCATAGCACGTTTTTGTCTTGTCAAAGGAATGGATAAAGTACTTTTTGCTCTGGTGTTACAATTCTCAGAAAAGAGTTGACTGTTTTTAGCTGGGAACAATGGTGAAATTTGAAGGTGGGATTTATGGTGGAATTTTAAATGCTTTGGTGACAAGCTCCTTGGAGAGCTTCTTTTGGGAGGGCAGTGGAAGGAGTATGTCATCCCTTGAAATCATTCCATGCATAAGATATTTTTTTTCTGCTCACCTTTCCCAAAGATTCAGGAAAATAAAGGTAAAAAGAGAATTGTTTCACGATACTAAGATCTAACGGTTATGGCATAATTTTACACCACATCTCTGAATTTGGTTCAAACATCTCTCTCTTCCCCAATCTGCCTTTCCAGAACTAAGATGGTCCCCATCTGTCAGTTCCATCCCTACTCATATGTTGGGATATTTTTGTCTTTCTTCCCATCTCTTCTTTTTCTCCATGTACACCTGTAGTGGTACAAAAGCTTCTCTGATCTTAACAGAAACTACTTAGCACTTATGCAGATGGAACATTCAATGACTCTGATTAGTTTGGCTCAGGTAGGTCTTCAGCTTAGAGCTGGGTAGCTAGTTAATTGGATTAATAAGGTTTTAGGTAAGTCTCTGATATCAGCTATGTAGTGTGGCCCAGTGAATGCTAGTGGTTCAAATGATTATTTCTCTATTGCTGAAAGACTTTCTGTTCTTTAAGTTACAGACAAGCCTTTGTTAGAAGAGATTCTAAATGAGAACCCTCAGTTATCCATGTCCACTTCTCTGTACACATATATTTCTTTATAGAATATTTAGAATATTTAGAGCAATCAGATCACATAGGGAAGAAAAGTTGAAATCAAAGAATAATATTTCTAGTGACTTTGTAAGTTCCTACTCTTTCAGTGTCTTGCCTCTTCTTCACAGCCTTAAGTTTGGGCAATGTCCTTCAGAAGGGTAACCTTGGAGTCTTGCAAAGTTCTATTCACCAAATTAAAAAGAAATAAAGTCAATCATGATCATTATCTTGGACTTCCCTAATGAAAGAAAGTGGACTTAAACTTTTGTAGACACTTGAAAAAAATCAAGAGTAATTGAACAAAAAGGATTTCTGTTAAGCAGAATTTTCAGGTAAGGAGAACCCCTTTCTTCAGGTAGTATATCCCAAGAAACCGGGGAGTCACAAGTTGTGAAAAAGGCCACAGGACCCCAAAGCTGTTATTTAAAACTGATTGTCATGGCACCGTCTTACCAATTAAACTCGTGAGAGTGGGCAGTGGTAGAGCAGAACCCTCTTAAGAGTATTTTGTTTGGAATTAAAAATGGATTGAGGGGAATATAACTACCAGCTTTAAGCATGATGTTTTAATTTTAGAGCTGTAGGCACAGTATGCCCCATGTCTGAGCTACTGTCACTGCTGTGATTGTGGAATCAGACCATTAAAAAAAGAAAAGCTTTGGCTGACTCCCTGCCTGGGTGCCTAGTAGCCCACGTGGTCTGTCCATCCCTTGGAGAAGACCCAGTCGGTGTCTACCAGCTGCTCCTAGATGTCCTCCTTCTCCTGTGAACTATTCTAGGCATGGTCTCTTAATTTTCCCTAAACTTACAGGGATGCTGGTTTATCCTGGTTATTATTTTGGTCCTTTTATTAGTTTGTTTTTCTAAGTTAATATTCAAATCAGGCCCCAAATGTTTCCCTATGAGAAGATAATAAATAGTAATAATAACACGTTGGGCTGTTGCTAAATTTAGCAACTCTCTCATTCCCCAAACCAATCAAGGGCCTAATTCTTATCCCTTCACCCTTAATAGCCATCACAACAATTCCAGCAATGAGATTCAGTGAGTGTCAACTTGACAAAAGTGTCGATTTTGCTATTGCCATCAAAACATTTTCAACAGACAACAAAAACCATGTATAGAATGCTTTCACATTGGGATGAGTACTTAATAGAATGGATTATATGACAAAGGATTAAAAACAAACTAGCAAAGCATGTCACATAATGGTTGATTTATCAAGATCCTGCCTCCAGATAGGGCTACAGAAAAATCTTCGAAGATTAGTAAGAAATAATTATAGCTGATGAATTTCCTCAAATGTCTCCTTAGTGACCCAATTCCTTATATAAGAACTATGGCTAAAGGTGGGCCATCATCAACAAGAGCTTGTAAAATAACTATCCACAAAATGTAGAATAAACTAAAGCTGCCATGTATTGTGTCCTTACAATGTGCCAGGCACTGTTCTAAGTTCTCTCCATGAATGGAGTACATTTCCTCCCACCAGCTCTGTGAGATAGAACAGATTGTCACCATGCCCATTTTACAGATGAGGACATGAAGCAAGGTAATGTACCCATGGGCACACAAAGTGTGGATGCTTGGAGCTTCCAGCCTATCAATCAGTCTAGCTTGCAGGGTCTTTTGCTCAGAACCCTTCCCTGTCCTGCCTCTCCACAGAACCAGCATATGCACTTGGGTTGCCCATACACTAATCCACTCTGGGGGATGCAGTTGAGGAAGAAGAAGGGTTCACATAAATATATAGAGGTGCTTTGTGCTTTTCAACAACACCTTTGCCTTTACTGCTTTAGGGTTTGGGATGGCTGACATATACATATTGCAGACAGAAAAAAATCTATGGTGAATGTAAAAATATGGTTCTTGTTTGTGATATGATGTGATCTCTCAGGTCTCCAGCTGTTATGGTTCATTGGATCCTTTTTTTAAAAAGTGCTGTTATGTTTAGGTAGCTGTCTTCCCAAATCGTGAATTACAGACTTTCCAAAACATTTGCGGAGAAAAGGAATTTTAAGGCATCCAATTCTTTTTCTCATATCTGCTCATGATGGGGCCAATTATTTTTAGATTCATTGTAAGAAAAGATTTTAAAATCATTTATTTTCAGACTTGAATCTGCTTTTCCTCATAAGGACACAAAGCTATCTATATGGGTACAATAAAATGATAAAATAAAATATATTGATTTCCTCCAAATATTAAGGTTTGTGTTCTTCACACTGAAAATGTATGTCAAAACTAATAATCCCTATAATTTGTTCCCTAGGTCAGATTTCTGTGACATAAAAGTATGGAATCCATAAAATGATTATACAGCAATTGGGATTTGAAATACACAACATAAGCAGCTCAGGGATGGCTGAACATAAATGGCATCAGAAACATCAAAGAATCAAAAAGGCCAGGAGGAAAAGGGTAGAGATAGGAGAGGTCTCAAGAATACTGTGAAAGACCATCCTTTGGACATGCTTATTGATCATGGATTATATATTCAAGCCACCTTAGGAAAATCCTGATACAATAGCCCTGAATGTCAGACCTCCGCGTACTTGTTTATCTTCTGGAAAACACTCATTAGGTTAAGTTCAAAGTACATCATTTCATCAGTTGGAAGTACTTCTTAAAATTTCACTATAGGCAAGTTCTTTCCTTATGAAGACACTGTAGAAGTCATGAAGTGGTTTAATCTATTCCTGTGAGCCAACATTTGATTGATTGTTCACACATTAACACAGGCTTGTGGAGGACACCAGGCTTGACCTCTCTCTCACCAGCAAGTCTAGATCACAGTAACAATCCAGTAGCTTGATCAACATTGATTAAGCAAATAACACACTGTAGTGAGCAGAGGGATCTAAAACATATGTGTGAATAGGAAAACATTCAATTAAATAGAAACTTCAGCTACTGATTTCTTCTCTTCTGCTAGTTTCTCCAGGCCCTGGAAGTCGAGGAAAAGTGGGAAGAGGAAGGGAAAATAGCAATGACTGAATCCCAAAACACGTTCAAGAGAACATCTGCATTTTGTTTGTTCTCCTGTTCCAGGCAATGAGAATGCCATTAAGAATCTTGATCCTGACCCTGGAAGATCCACTATAGGATTATAGAAAAATTCTATCGTATTTTCCAGGATGAAATTCTTAAGTAGGAAAATTTGGAAGATTTTTGATGATGATGATGTAAACAACAAGAATTTTTTTAGAATGCCCTTTCAGCTTACCAGGACACTCATTTCAGAACACCCGTCTCGGTTAAGTGAGGTTGGCCTATATTTGTTGTTGGAGGCTATGTGTAGGCTGGGATTTCTTATGCCAAATTGTCACCGGAAGGGAGATAATTTTAAAGTGTGTTATGCAGAGTTTGCCACTATGGCCTGAATTGAGGTGTTTCTAGAGCTGATGATAGAAGCTGGTTGCCTTGATTCTGACTGAATGTGCTCAGTGGATTATTGCAGCCAGCTTATGGCCAAATATATCTGTTCCATTTGACCCCTACCTGCTGAGGTTACCTTTTATTACCTGAAAAGTCTCTCGCATCAGTTTTCCCAGGGGAAATTTCCATCAGGACAGCTGATATTTCTTGATCTCCCCATTTCCCTAGGAGGCTGGATAGATCTGAAATTTAGAAAGTGAGCCATCTTCCTGTGAAGTGAGCAGAGCCTCTCTTGCTGTCGCCACCAGCCCTGGTGGAAGCCTGTTTGCTCTAGGATCTCATCACTTTGCGCCTTCCTGGCTCCCAGGGATGTCACTGATGATGGCTGAGGGAATTCAACATTGCTCTTTGCTTGAGCAGAAAATTATGAAGAAGATGGTGTTGGTTTTAATATCCATCTATTTATTTTATATGCCCTTGATCAAACTTTGTCCTCCTTGACTGAATGAAATTTCCAGGGTACCTAACACCAAACCCTCACCCTACCCCCACAGTACACTACTGTGTGCTTCCTACTGTGGTAAGCTTTTCAAAAGGGTTACAGCCCTATGCAATTCCTCTCATGATCATTCCTTAAATCCCCGACAGGCATTTAGTCCAGTCAATTCCACCTCCTAGATATATATCGAGTCCATTCTTTCCTTTCCACTCCCATTGGCACTGCTTAATCACTTTTCACAAAAATGATGGTCATAGCCTCATAACCAGTCCCCTTAACCCTGGCCTCCCTGTCTCCACCTCACTGAAGATCCAGCAGTCTATTAAGCCAGTTTCACACATCCTTGTATCTTTGCATTTGCTGTAGCTTCTGCCTGGATTGCCCTCTCTCCCTCTTTTTTTTTTTTTTGCTTCCAGGAAACTTCACAATTTTTCCTGAAAGGCTTAGCTTAAGTGTCACCTTATCATCACAACTTTATCCAATTGTATAAACAGGGTTTATCCAGTAGGCTACTGGGGCATTCTAAAATACCTTTATCATGGGATTTTTTGCAGTAGATTTAAGTTGTAAGTGTTTTTGCCTATACCCATGTCTTATGATTCTTTGTTTCTTCAGGGCATATCCTAGTACCCTAAATGAAGTAAGCCAGCATCATACACGTGTTGAAAGAATGAAGAATCCCCTGTATGCAGCCATCCTACCCAAGAAATATCCCAATTAGCAACTCCCCTCCATTATGAACTCTCATATCTCTAGTTCCATTGTTTTAAGAACTAGATTTGTTAACTTAAAAAGTCTATTTAGGGGCTGGCCCTGTGGCATAGTGGTTAAGTTCGTGTGCTTTGCTTCGGTGGCCCAAGGTTTGCAGGTTCAGATCCTGGGCGTGGACCTATGCAACGCCCATCACATCATGCTGTGGCACCATTCCATGTACAAAGTAGAGGAAGATTGCTGCAGATGTTAGCTCAGCAACAATCTTCCTCAAGCAAACAGAGGAAGCTTGGCAACAGATGTTAGCTCAGGGCCTGTTTTCCTCACCAAAAATAGAGTCCATTTATACTGTGATAATAATGGCTATTTCCATTTTAAGAGACAGCATCTATGCCTTAACCTAGAGGTTTTCTGTTGCTGGGTTGGCTTTAGAAAAGTTAGGTCAGGGACTGGCCCAGTGGCATAGTGGTTATGTGCCCCATTTTGGCAGCCTGGGGTTCACAGGTTTGGATCCCAGGCACGGACCTGGCACCACTTGTCAAGCCACGCTCAGGTGATGTCCCACATAAAATAGAGGAAGATTGGCATAGATATTAGCTCAGTGACAATCTTCCTCAGGCAAAAACGGGAAGATTGGCCATGGATGTTAGCCCATGGCCAATCTTCCTCACAAAAGAAAGAAAGAAAGAAAGAAAGAAAAAGAATAGCTCAAGAACCTGCTGAAATGTAGGTATATAGCCCTGCCTTGGGAGATTCTGACTTCCTGTACACGTGGTGGCACCTTAAACTCTGTATCATAGTAAGCTTTCCAGATAATTTGTGATGTTCTACCAGGTTTGAATTCCACTGCCTTTGTTTCTGATAGTGGGAATTTTCAGACCTCATCGCAGTCCATTGGGAGATGTATTTGAGGATGCGTGAAGCCCTCCAGCTCCTCTCCAATCCATTTGGCCTCTACTAGACCTCGCCAGTTCGTAGATACAATACCTCTTTCCAGAGACGGAGAGTCCATGCCTGAGCCCCTTCTCCCCATGGACCAAGCTTAGAAATGGATCGTCTGATTGTTCTCTGTGCTGTGTTGAAGAGCTTGGCAAGATCTGTGCTTTCTGGGGCAGGGCCAAGAGGAGGGTGAGGTGAGCCAGGCACTAGCCTTAGGCATGAGATTTTAGGGAGCACCAAAAAACCCAGTAATCAAGATAAAGAGTATTTTTATGCAGTATTTTATAAAATTGAAATTAATACAAAAAATCCATGATGAGTAAATTATCAACATTGTAAATAAGGACAGGATCAGTTACAGGGCTGTGCTGAGGCACACTGAAGCCTGAAGCAAAAGAAAAAAAACCCTAGCAATCATGATCCTGTCTTTATTTACAGTGTTGCTATTTTGTTTATGATGGGTAAATCTTGCCTTAGTTTTGGCTCTGCTGCAGAGCATCTATCTCTTAAAGTCTTTACTGCACCTGCTGTATGAGAAAGTTCCCCCCAAAAGTCTCAATGTCAGGTGGTTTTCTTTATTTCCCCTACATTAGTGGCAAAAGGGCTGGCTTTTAAATTTTATGAGATGACACCTTGGACTCCAGAGTTGAAGACCTGTTTGAATTGTGGTGTCTTTTAAAAGGTTGTCTTGCTCCAAATGCATTTCTTCTCAATGTTTATCACAGTGACACGGGCTTTTTATGGCACTCTGAAGTGCTTCAGAGAAAATGGAGAGCATTTTAATACTGCTGATTTACTCTTTCAGGTCTACAGTAATTTCCTTACTGCCTAATTATAAGGCTCAGTTTAATTTACTCTACACATAATGTTTACTGATGCACATATGGTGCCACATTTCAGGAAACTGTACCCAGAACAGGTATTTTTGTCAGGCTGGAGCATGGAAATTTTTCTTCACATACAGAAAAAAAATCCTAAGAAATTTAATTGCCTTGGCAAAGAAATGTCCCCCAATAAGGGAGAAAAAATCACATGTATCTTTAATCGAAGAAGAAGGATACAATCTCTTTAAATGCTTATTTTAAAATCTGAATGATGATTGTGTGGTTACATGTGTATGAAGATTTCATTTACCTCCCAAATCAGGGGAGGGGGTAGGAGTTGGGGAAAAGGAGAGATAAGAAAGAAAAGCAGTAATATGTTAGGGGCTTATTTCTCACCTATCTTTGAAAAGGGAGATATGGATTCAGAAGTCATGGGTTCATAAACTCTTAGAGGTGGAAGGGACCACTAAGGTCTTTCACAAGGGCAAAAGTTTGTTTTCAGCATCCTTAAGACTCTCTTTGTCAGTCTCTGCTAGAGAGATGGAAGCTCATCCCTTCACCCAGCAGCTGGTACCATTACTGGCAATTTTAGTAGTTAGAAAATTGAGTTAAGATTAGTGATTTTGTAATTATCAACCACTGATGTTGATTATGTTGTGTAAAACTAATGTTTTTTTCTGCTTTACGCAAGTTTAAGATCCAAATAAAACCTTTCTTAAACAACTCTATTTAGAGTTCCAGGGACCTACAGATAATGACTATTATTAAGGCATATGAACTCATGGCTTCACTGTCAATTGGCTTGCCTTTCCATAGCCTGAGTGCTAAGAGGAGTTAGGCCGAGGAACTGAGCAGCTGATGCTATCTCATCATTGAGACAGTTGAAATAACCAACTCTCTTGATCATCTGATCCATTTCTGCCATTTGTACCTGGTTATGCATGAAGGTCAAGAAAGCAAAGCTACCCACTGAAACTGTTTAACATTTGTTTATTGTCCATTCTTTCCTCAGCACTTTATCTACTATCCCTACAACATTCTGAAGAAGAGTGTTACTACCAAGAAAAATGTATATATATATATATTCTTTTTACAGAGTAGAATGTTGAAGTTCTGACATTAAAGTTTTTACTGATATACAGCTTATAAGTTAGAGAACCCAGTTGGCTGACTCTGAAGCCTGTCCTTTTAATGACTATAGTTGTTAAAGCTGATATACTTTTGTCTTAGTTTATAGCTTTTATTAAAATTCCCTTAATGGGAAAAGTATAAGATAAATATCAATTAATAATGGGTCTAGAGATTCTCAATAAAATTCACAATAATAGGCTTCCTGTTATATAATCACTAATTTTTTCCTCCTTAAACCATCCCTATCGATGTCCAGTCCCATGCAAGACACTGAATCACAAATGAGATTTTGATAATTATTTTTCTAATTAATAGGGGAAAAAAGTAAAGGACTTTTAAGTTAACTGAGGGGGTATCTGATTAAATGCAGATCATGAGACTAGCAGTCCTGCCTGGTATATCCAGTGAGAAACAGTTGAACGGATGGTGCCCGAGTGTTCCAGGATTAAAGAAGAACAATTTGTGTTCTTTGGTGATAAGAGGGGATTTTCCATCCGATCCAACCATAAGTGCTTGTTAGATGTTTGGGCGAATAACCAGTTCCAGCTCCTCCTCTCTCATTCCACAGTTTCTTAGTTTTTCATGAGTGTATCAATCCTGTTAACTGTTAAGGGCAGGACTTCTATATTTTCGTTTGATTCTCTCAATTTCAGTGAGGATCAAGCTGCCTTAAATAGCTGCAGTTTAAGGTGCAGACGTGTAAAGGGGGTGACCGTAAAGTTGAAAAGCACCTTTGGGTAAGACCAGCTGGGAGGTCTGGGCTGTTGAGCATGGGGGAGGGAGGGCATGGAGTTACAGCAGCAGGAAGAAGTCAGCACTAATGAAGCTTGCCTGGCCCAGCAGGTTTCCCTCAGCCCCTCCTTTGAAATCCACAGGCTTAGATCAATGTGGCCCTGAGGCTATATCCATAGACACCATAATAACGGGTTGAAAGCAGATCACTTGTGGCTGATCAACTAGTCATTGTGTGTGTATATTACCATAGCAACCAGCTTGCCTGGTGCTCTTTGGGTGCATTCACTGTGTGTTTGGCCAGGCTGTGAAGTACCCTCAATATATTTGCCAAATTAGGAGGAAATATCAGGATTTGGAGTTCAGTCCAGGTCAGAGCACCTATATCAGGCAGGTGGGGCAACCCAGCCAGATACCTCCTTCCTCCACACAATTTTTAGGAAAAGCCAACAATTTCTAGTCTTCTACATCTTCCCTCTCCTCTTTGTTCCTTACCTCAGAGCTTCTGCTAGAGAAGGAATTGCTTAGAGACCACAGAAATAACCTATGTTTTCTAGCAGAGCATCAGGCAAAGAGAGAACAAGTCAACTTGGTCAAATAACACTGGTCAAACTGGCCACTTGGGGGCTCTTCGAGGACCTCTCTAGCTCTCTCAGTTCTCTTTGTAAGCAGGTAGTTGCTGGGTCCAGCAGATGCTCAGTTATAAAGAAGGACTGGGTGAATGGAGGTGGAAATAGCCAGGGAATTGCCGCAGTGCTGCAAAAGAGTGACATGGACAGTGAAAGGGGATAAGACTAAAATCCACTGATGAACCATGTCGAATAGGTGCCTGCAAAGTATGACCTGTGGCCCATCTCCAGCCCTCTGCTATTTATGTAAATAAAATTGTAATGTTAGCTTTGTGCTACAATGGCAGAGTTGAGTAGGTGTGGCAGAGATGAACTGGCTGCAAAGACTAGAATATATGCTAGCTGGCCCTTTACTGGAAAGTAAGGCAACCCAGTCATCTGGAAGTAAGTCTGCTTCAGATAAAACAAATATAATGTAAGAGTCCAGATCCTCTGAAAATGGAGGGACCTGAAATCTGTTTCTGTCTCAAGCCTTCCCTTAAACAGCAACAGCACCAGTCATTTTATAGGATTTCCACAAACTTGGAAATGTAGAATAATCATTAGGCCTCTATCTGAAATGAAGTCCCTCTAGGGGAAAATTCAGCAGCTGTTGGAAATGCAACGCTGTGCAATAGTTAAAGACAGGAAGTGAAGAAGTATAGCATATGGTGGCAGGCTCTGGAGATAAGAATTAGCTCAGAGGCACACGGTTATCCATAATTGGAATAGAGCAGGAGAGCATGGTGAATGGCTTCGCATTTTAGAAAATGTGATGGACTCTTTAATGACCACAAATGGTCAGAAGCTTCAGAGGTTCATTAAATGCTATCCATACCAACAAGTGAAGTGTCCATGATCCTTCTTCCCATACCCAACAGCATCTTATTTCCCCAAGTTTCCCATCCTGCTCAAATGAACTGAAGTGTCACTCAGCTGATACCTGGAGTGAGAACTGGTGAGTTTGGGCTGGGGTGCTGCCAGGGACTCTTGTATTTACAACAGGGATTTGTCTGAGACCTATTGGTCTTGTGCTGTTATGTGGAATGGCAGGAAATATGGAAGTATGGGGCCGAATGACTCCATCTGGTACAAATCCTACCACACTGTGGTAGATGTGTCGGACTGACCCCACCAGAAAGAAATGTGGTTTTAGAGAGTTGTTTTCTGTATCTTTCTTCAAACCCTTTAACCACACACTTTTTATAAGCTTCTGCTGTTGGCCTGCCATCAAATCCATCTATTCAATCATTGCCTCTCCCAATTGACAATGTTGTTGTAGGAAGATCAAACATTTTCTTTGAGTAGCATTTCATAAGCTTCTAAGGGTCCTTCCTGGGGTGAACTTATCTGATACAACTCTTGACTCTCTCACCCTGGATTCAAGCTCCCTGGATTCATGCCCATTCAATGCCAGTTAATCAATTGCAGATATTAAATGCTCAGGATGAAATATCCAGCATCTAAATTTAGATCTTCTTTTGTGACAAGCAATGCTGGAGGGGATATAATTCTGGGGGTGAGTGGGTGACTAGATGTGGGAGTGAAGAATGGAAAAAAAGATGATCTTTGTCCAGTTGGGGCACATGGACCTTAAGTAAAATAGTGCTATTCTTAGAATCAGAAGACCTGACTCTGACATATGCTATGTGCAACCAGTGGATCCTCCCATTCTTCATCTATACAACAAAGAAAATGATGCTCATCCTGCAAATCACACCCCTCACCCCGACTATGACATTGCAAGGAAGGTCAAATGAAATAATGTCTAGGTAAGTTCTCTGCAAGCTATAAAAATGAACATGCATAGGATTACTATTAAAGGCAATAAGTAGCCAGAAACTGAGTAGACCTTCCAAATATGCAGAAGAATCAGTCTGCTTTTTAGTATGAGTTAACAGATCTAAGCAAAGGAGTTATACTAGAAATGTTTTTTCCACCTTCACCTATGAAACCTAAAATTCCACCCTTTTGAAATGCCAAATCTTCTGGGCTGACAAATTGGGTATTTGCAAGTTAGTCTGTCCTGATGGAGGTGTGGAGAAATCCTGAGAGGACAATTTAAGTGGGACAAAATCTTAAGTAATATTATGTGAAGGGAGTATAACAAATTTGGACTTTTTTAGTGTGTTCCTTAGCCCAGCCTCCAACACATTTAACAGGAGGAACTCATGGTTGCCTCTAACCAGCATCATTTATGAGGCCAGTCAAGTATATATGTGGTCAAGTTAATCACAAGCCTTTTACTAATTGGGAATTGAGATAGTAGAGGAGTTTTCAGCACTAAGTGAGAATAGATGGCTTATCTTCTTTTTCTCTGTATCCATGGCCAAACATAATCCTTGGTACACCAGGAGCTCATCAAATATTGTAAGAAGGAATAAATGAGTAAACACTAATCACTGAGTAGAGAGAGTAGAATAAAGTAAGAAAGAGATACAGCATATTTTCCTCTCTGAGAACTTCCATTACTCTTACAGTAAGTTTCCTGCCTCCTTTGAGCTAATTGCATTACTATCTACACCGTTAAAATTTTGTGCATTTATGCTCATTTCTTTTCTTTGGCATAATATTTAAATATCCTTAATAATAGTGTTGTATTTATATGGACCCTTTTTTCCCCCTTTGAAATCAGAAAAATATTTTGTAGTGCACATTTGAAGACAAACAATTATGAGATCTTTATTAGTTTTCAAGGATGAACATCTAGAGTGAAGAATGTACAATGGGGAAAGGATAGTCTCTTCAATAAATGGTGTTAGGAGAACAGGACAGTTACATGCAAAAGTATGAAACTGGACCCCTATCTTACACCATACACAACAATCAACTCAAGATGGTACAAAGACTTGGACATAAGACTTGAAACCGTAAGGCTCCTAGAAGAAAACATAGGGGGTAAATTGCTTGACATTGCTCTTGGCAATGAGGTTTTGCATTTGACACAAAAGCAAAGGCCACAAAAGCAAAAATAAACAAGTGGGACTGCATCAAACTAAAAAGCTTCTGCACAACAAAGGAAATCATCAATAGAATGAAAAGGCAACCTACGGAGGAAGACAAGTTTTGCAAATCGTATATCTGATAGGGGCTTAATAACAAAAATATATTAAGAACTCATACAACTCAATAGCAAATAAACCCCCAAAACAAATAATCTCATTAAAAAATGGGCAGAGAACCTGAATAGTTATTTTTCTAAAGAAGACACACAAAGGGCCAATAGATACATGAAAAAGTGCTCAACATCCTTAATTATTAGGGAAATGCACATCAAAACCACAGTGAAATATCACTTCACACCTGTTAGAATGGCTGTTATCAAAAAGACAAGAAATAACAAGTGTCGGCAAGGATGTGAAGTAAAAGAAACCCTTGTACACTGTTGGTGGGGATGTAAACTTGTGTACCCACTATGGAAAACAGTATGGAGCTTCCTCAAAAAGTTAAAAATAGAACTACCATATGATCCAGCAATCCCACTTCTGGGTATACATTCAAAGGAAATGAAAACAGTATATGGAAGAGATATCTGCATGTCATGTCAATTGCAGCATTATTCACAATTGCCAAGATATGAGAAAAACTAAAGTATCCATCAACAGAGGAATGGGTAAAGAAGATGCAGCATATGTACAATGGAATATTATTCAGCCATGAGAAAGAAAGACATCCTGCCATTTGTGACAACATGGATGGGCCTTGAGGGCATTATGCTAAGCAAAATAAGCCAAATAGAAACACAAGTGCTGCATGGTATCACTTGTTTGTGGACTCTTAAAAAGAAAAAAATGAAACTCATAAAAATAGAGGATAGAAAAGTGGTTGCCAGGGGCTGGTAGCTGGGGGAAGGAGGGAGAGGTTGGCAAAAGGGTACAAACTTTCAGCTATAAGATGAATAAGGTCTGAGGATATAATGTAAAACATGTTGGCTACAGTTGATAACATTGTATTGTAAAATTGAAATCTGTGAAGAGAGTAGAACTTAAATGTTATCACCAAAAAAAAAAAAAAAACAACAAAAAACTATCTGAGGTGATGGATGTGTTAATTAACCAAATGGGAGGGAATCCTTGCACAGTGTATACATATGTCAAATCACCACGATGTACATTTTAGATAACTTACAGTTTTATTTGTCAATTATACCTCAATAAGCTGATTTTTTTAAATAAATGACCATGTGTCCATTAAAATGAATCACAGAGATATCCTTTCGTTGGATAGATTAAAATTGGACATACAGCCTTCAAATTCTCGTCCAAGTTTTAGCTTCTGTGATTCTAGTTGGCTGAGGAGAGCCATTTTTTCTTATACTGTCTTTTTCAGGGAACTGTTTCATATTCATCAAATGGTTGTGGGTTTTTAGACTTTGTGCAAAACACTTCAGCAGTATCTATTTGAAGGCAGCTCAATATACATCACGCACTCCTCACATCCTACCCCATAGGCAGACACTTTTTGGCCATTTTTTTAGACTGTTTATTTTTCTTCTTGGTTTTGTGAGTTAAACTGTGTCTATCCTTTCATCATTCTGCCCTCCCATTACATGAAGAAGTGGATTATTAGAGTAGGTATGATCCATTGACTGCATTCTTTTCAGTTTGCTGAAGAAAATGCAGTTATTTACATTGATGAATAGCCTTAATTGGGTAAAATAGACTGGTAGTGCTGAGCTAATACCTTTAAATGTCTTGTCTTATGCAATTAATATTCCCTCGTCACACATACATTTAAACAGTTGGAAGAAAGCCTTGTGTTCTTGACTCCTGTCAGACTTAACGAATGATTTTGTCAAGTCATTCCTTTCTGCCCTGGTTGATTGATAGCTAAATTTTGGTCTTCTAGCTTATGTAAAAAGTGTTAACTATGCCTTTCAGCTTGTAGGCAAGGGCATTTAAACCATTCTAATAGTCAATTTACAGAGGAATTACATTGCCTGTTTACTGGAGGGGTCAAGAAATGTGCCCCTGTTCATCAGAGACACAAATCACAGGGCCCATGAGCTAATGAAGGCAGTATTTATGAGTCTCTGCACTTGCTGGGTGCTACCAAGTTCAAGGTGTCCTGGTCCCGACTGCTGAGGACTCTGGCTCCCCCCTTGGATGTGCCTGTGCTCGTGGACTATGTAAGAGAGAGATATATTTAGGACGAATATGATTTGATCCTAAAACTCTTAAGAATAAGAATGAAAATTAGGATGCTAGATTGTCACAGTACTAACCTTCATCTGCAGCTTTCAAAGATCTCTGTGTAATAAGACAGAGCTTCTCTCACCTCTGCCACTATCTAGTTTATAGATTTTCATGCATACCATAATTACAATCTCAAACCATGGAAAGTGGATCCCATCATTCTGGGAGGGGTCTCACTTCCCTAGGCTTGAGCTTTTTTTTTTTTTTTTTTTTCTTAAAGATTGGCACCTGGGCTAACAACTGTTGCCAATCTTTTTTTTTTTTTTTTTCTGCTTTATCTCCCCAACCCCCCCCGTACACAGTTGTATATCTTAGTTGCAGGTTCTTCTAGTTGTGGGGTGTGGGACGCCGCCTCAATGTGGCCTGACGAGCAGTCCCATGTCCGCGCCCAGGATCTGAATCCTGGGCCGCTGCAGCGGAGCACGCGAACTTAACCACTCGGCCACGGAGTCGGCCCCTGAGCATTTTTTTGAGAATCTCACAGTTTACCATTTTAAAACACTTTGACCAATAAGTTATAATAAAATGGTTACAAAAGAGCAAGTATAACCCATCAATACCTTTTTGCAGTAGACATATCTTGAACTATGAGTCCTCCATTTTTTTTCACAGACTCTTAAAGCCCAAGGAAGTCACAGAGTCTCATAGTGAGTATCCAGCAGGCCCGTTTCCACTCCTGGAGTGGGGATTCATTAGGACTCAGCATTACTTCTCCCTCTGGTGGGACCACTGATTCCCTCCTGTGGTGTCCATCTGCCACTGGATCTGTTCTTCCATCCTCTCAACTGGGGTTTTCTTCATTTTACTGTTATTATCTCAGAGGAGGCTTCCAGAATTCTTTATGCATGTCACTCATCATCCAGGGAGCTGGATCACGTATGTTCCTGGAATTTTGTACACGACCATCATATAGTCCATTGCTTTTGGTCAATAATGTATGCAAAGCTGGCACAATGTAGACATATGAGAGACTGTGTTACATTAGCAGTTTAGAGCGTGAACTCTAGGGCCAGACGACTTGGATTCAGATCCTGCCACTGCCACTTTTTAGTCATGTAAATGTGGGCAAGTGACCTAATTCTGTGGCCTCAATTTCCTTACCTGTAAAATGGAGAAAATACTAGCCTTCTCTCTTGAGAGAAGTAAGTGAGTTATTCTGTCTTTAGAACAGTACCTGGCACAAAATAAGCATTAAATAAAATCTGTTAATATGAAATAGTAATTTTCCCCAATCCCTTCCCACTCTCCTCACCACCTCCTCCCCTCCACGCCTTACTGCTGCAGTTAGCTTCTGCCTTCTGCATCCACCCTCCATTCCACCAACCTCTCCTTTGCTTCCTTATACTGCACCCAGCAACTGTGGGCTACATCTTCTGCTAACATTTTTACCAAAACCATGGAAAGCTTCTGTAGCTGCCGGATTGAGGCCATCTGAAGATCCACAACGATCCCAGAGCTCCCTTGTATCCTACAGCAACATTTCACTGCTTCTTCCCATGAAAGCAGTTGCCCTTGCGTATTGTGGAAGGAGAAGGGGACTTTAGCACAGTCCTTCGTGTGCTGGGGCAGAAAATAGAACCAATAGAAGGATCCAAGCACTTGCTATTATTCTTCAGGATGAGCCCTGATCAACCCTTCCCTGTCCTAGTCCCCATGACTTATCTCTTTGGTACAACATTTTAACTAATGAATTCATTAAATCTCTAAAAATAGGAAATTGCACCTGTGATATTTTTAAGCCTGGCTCATGGCCATATAGTGGAACATGTGAAGCAGACCACTGTTAATCTAATGGTTTGGCTAAAGAACTGAGTTAGAATGACACTGAACTAGTTAACTGATTGATCAGAAATTTATTTTCAAGATGTCTCTCCAGAAAGATGATTTATGACCACAAAATCTTATTCTATTTATTTATTTTATTTTATTTTATTATTTTATTTTTTTGAGGAAGTTTAGCCCTGAGCTAACATCTGCTGCCAATCCTCCTCTTTTTGCTGAGGAAGGCTGGCCCTGAGCTAACATCCTTGCCCATCTTCCTCTACTTTATATGTGGGATGCCTACCACAGCATGGCTTGTCAAGTGATGCCATGTCCACACCCGCGATCCAAACCAGCGAACCCCGGGCCGCTGAAGTGGAATGTGCGCACTTAACCGCTGCATCACCGGGCCCGCCCCAATCTTATTCTGTTTAAATATGTATGTTATCTTATCAGTTGTCTATTGTCACAATAGTTCAGTATAATATCTCAGTGGCATACAGTAGTAATATTTGTTGCTCACTGGTCTGAGGTGGTAACCTTGGTCAGGCCATCTCATATGTCAAGGTTCAGTGGCTTTTGACTGACCTAAAATGGCCTTGATGGGAATGACTGAGTTGACCCAGTTCAATTCAAGATGTTTGTCCCATTCCTCCTGGGACAAGTGCCTTAACCTGGGCACTTCCTTCTCCTGGGAATGGCAGAGAACAAGACCCAGCAAGCCTAATGGTGAATAAGCCTTTCAAACCCCTGCATGCATCATGGTGGCCAACATCTATTGGCCCTAAGCATGCCACATGGCCCATCCTAGAGCCAGAGAGGGCAAGCACTACAGAGTAACTTGGCAATGGGCATGGATATGAAGAGAGGTGAGGAATGGTTCATTAATACAACAAATCTACCACAGTTATCTATGTTTTCCTCAGTGCTCTTACTCCATCAGCAAGGCATGTCTGAACTTTTGTCCTGACTATATTAGCATTCCCAGCAGAAAAGTCTAGAGACAAGGACGGTTTATCTGGCTAAACTAAATCATCATGTTTGCTACTGGGGCCATGCACATAGGTGTTGCTAATGATGACAGCTGTGCTTTTAATTGATCGAGTAGCCTGAATTGAGGGGGGAGGAGGAGCAGCATGAAGAAAAGCATGACATCGATGAACTGTTCTTTTTTTTTTTTAAGTAATTGGGTCCATTAAGGAAAGAAGATAGTATCCCAATTAAAATTATTTTTCTTCATAGAAGATAGTCAGTGCCATCAGGATAATGAATGGAGTTACTAAAGAATGTTTTGTGTTTCTCTTATGAAGAAAAAAAGTAAAGGAAAAACAGTGATCATTCTCTAAGTGCTCTTCCACAAGCTTCATAGATATGCCTCTGCTCCCCTCATCTGCCCCGACCCCCAGCCCAAACAATGACCAGTGTCACCATTACTAGTGAACTGTGTGCAATGATGGCACCTTAGCTTATTAAAGTGGCTTGGGGCGGATTACTGCCCTGACTGATTACCTTAATTGACCTTCAGACTGGCTAAAATTTGCCTGACTTAATGAGGCTCAATTCTTGTCAAGCCCCCGAGGCTAGATAGCTCCTGGGCCAGAAACTTTGTTGATTTGATTTTTCATTTTTAATAACAATTACACCCCAAATCTTAAGGAAATATGGTAAAATATGTCAGTAACCATGAAAAGCCTGGAGCAGCCATATCCACAGACAGATTTAAGGCTTCAAAGTTTTGAGCCTATTTAAAATCACCCTCTACGCCGAATTTGACCTTGGTTGGTATGTCTTACATCATTGTACTGAAGTAGTTAATATGTTATTCTTAACAGGAGTTTTTTTAAACATCTGTCTAAAAGACAAGACAGATGTTAAACGGTCAGACATTTGTTAAATATCATCAGCCCAGCCTAGACTTGAATGTTATTTCTGAAAGTCAGGATGGCACTGGATTGCTCAGACATACACAGCCAGTTCCGCCTAAGACTTGATATGCAGAAAAACTTAATTTGCAGGGAAGTTTCAGCAGAGAAAGAGAGCTTTAATCTTGCAGGAGAAATAGGATTGATTAGTAGTAGCCACCTGGAGCACTGTGCTGAGAAGGATTATGAAATAGTATTTGAGTTCAGCATAAAAGAATGCTGATTGATTAATCATGTCTGGGTGGGCATAGAAAGGAAATGTTGTAGCAGTCTTGCCATTCCTGTCCTACTTCAGTTTCTGATCTTGTTCCTTATAAACAACCATCACCTTTTAGATATTTATTATAAATCTATCTATTTTTCCACCTTCTACCATGCTTGAGTACCTGAATTATTGTTCTACCAGATCTATTCTTTGTCGGCCATTTTTTGGTTTTGAGTCAGCATCTGAATTCCCTTCCTGTGTTTGGGAAATTCTTCATTATATGAATTTTGGTATAAGAAATTACAATGTCCAGAACATTTTTTTTTTCACAAAACACTTTCCTCTCAACACCTTCCCTCTTCACTCTTTCAACTAGGTGTTGACACATGACCCAGAGTTTGGGTCTATATTTCATCCAGAGAAAAATCAGGTGCATCTGCCTAAAACTTTGAATCAAAAGCTGATGACACAAAGACATAGAGTGTTCTAACATTTCTGAGTTCTGTCCATTTGTTCTGTGAATCAACAAAGTAGCTTTTCTGCTTAAATCTGACAGAATAAGTTCCTAATGCTTGCAACTAAGAGCTTGACTGATATAACAGGTCTTCTAGGGTAGTGCTCTTCATACTTTATGGAGCAGAGGAATCACCTAAGCACTTTATTAAAATGCAGATTTTGATTGAAATGCAGGTCTGGGGTGGGGCCTTGGGTTTGCATTTCTAAAAAGCTCCCAGGAAATGCCAGTGTTGCTGGCCTGTGGTCCGCTCTTTAAGTAGGAAGGATCTAGGGAAGGAAAGGCAAGCTGAAAGAAGGCAGAGCCAGCTGGAAAAGAAAAACAAATGATCTGTTTCAATATGCTCTAGTTAAGTTAGGGCAGACCGATTACTGTGACTAATAAACTTCAAAATGTGCAAAGGTTCCAACACGACAGAATTGTGTAACAATACAAAGGGCCAGTAATGGGACAGTGGGAAGCTCTCCTCCATGCTTTCAGGGGCCCAGGTTGATTGTGAGGGAGGTTATCCACCATCTTTAACTCATGGCTTGCCAGGTCACCTTGGGGGTCATCTGTATTCCACCAAGAAAGAAATGGAAAAGAACATGAAGGAGTGTACATTAGAAATGTTTGTTTGTTGTTTTGAACTTTTTATTATAAAATAACAAAAGATATAGAAATCCACACACAATAAATATATAGTTTATTAAATTATTATTATTGTAACCACTATCCAGGTCACAAAATAGAAACAGAATTCTACCAGCCTCCCTAGAAGCTCCTCTGTATGCTTCCTTCCTCCCTGCAAGATAACTTCCAGACTGTTCACCTCCTTGTGTTTCTTTGTGGTTTCATCACCCTAATGTGCCTCTTCAGATGATCTGGTTTAGTTTTTCCCACACTTTCAGGTATGTCTTTTAGTCTCTTAATCCCTCCATCCCATTCTTTGTTTATAATCCATCGGTTGAAGAGCCTGGATGGTTTGTACTGTAAGTTTTCCACAGTTTGCATTTTGCTGATTAGATGTGTGTGGTGCCCTTCCGTATGTTATTCTGTCCTCTGTATCTTCTGATGATCCAGAGCCTCTACGACTTTCAGGTTTAATCCATTTGGTAAGGCTATAGTTGGGATTGTGCTATTTCATCAGAAGGCACATGATGTCTGGTTGTCTGTTTCTTTGTGTGACGTTTTCAAACCATTCATGTTCATTACCTAGATTATTTTAATTCGTTAAAGGTTGCAAAATGGTGATAGTCTATCTTTTTTTTGTTTATTAATTGGAATAAGTTTATAAACAGATACTTTCCTCATTGTGAAGAATTCCAGTTCATATAGGAAAGGCAAGATATATTCTTGATTCTTTCAAGATAAATGAATCGGTTCCTTGTCATCCTCTAAGGTGACCAATTAATTTCGTCCTTCTTTTTTTAAATTATAAACTCATAAATTTAAACATATTTGATAAATTTCAATGCACTGGGCTTTTTACCCTTTGTGAAGTTCAGATTGTCTAGTTTTTGGCCAGTAGGGGCCTCCTGAGTTATTTTCAGAAGACCCTTGTATTCTTTGATAGCTCTGTAGGGGAGGAAGACATTTCCTCTTCCCAAATGGGGTTTGTCTGGCCGGAGAACGAATTAAATTCACATGAGACAGAATAGCAAGAGAAAATTAAACAAAGCTTTATGAGGAACCATGGCCCAGGGCCTTTCTTCCCGAAGGAAGAAAGGGCACCGAAGAAGTGGGGTGCACTTAGTGGTTATATACCCCCACACGGGGTGTTTCACACATGATTGAAATGTCCCTTTTACAATAGTCACGAGGTTGCTCTGTAAGCACAGCTCTCGATGGAAAGGGCAGATAGGTCTGCTGTCTCAGTGAGCGCCGCAGGGTGGCAGGTGTGTTCCTCGGGCTGGGGGGTCACAGATGAGTGCTGCAATTGGTTCCCAGCCTAAAGAAAGATGCTTAATCTTTAAGGAGATGCCAATGTTGGGAGGGGGAGGGAAGTCACTTACAGGAGGTTACCAGAGAAGCACAATAAAATGCAGATTTAAGTCCTTGCCTTTGGTATTGATTAAGAGTTTTTAGAGAGAAGGTCATCTCCTTTCTTCTTCCTGGTACAGAGAGGGAGGCACCTATTACAGATAGAGATTTACCTTACAAATGTAAGTGTGTCTTAACAAAGGGCAAGTTCCATTCCTCAGAGCCTCCTTCCCTGTCCCAATTTATCAAAAGCAATCAGCCTTAAATAATCCTGATGCCAAAGACACATATCTTGGGGTGGCCAACCTCAGGTCCCCACAGCTCTTTTCTATCTGGTATGACAAGATATTTCAGGCTTATTTGTACATTTCTAGCTTCAGGGTACCTGGAATCAGCCATTTCTCCAAGAAGCCTTGGAGTGGAAAATTATATTTCAAGGTGTTCATGGCTACTGGCTGGCCACTGTTTTTATACCTTTTCATTGGACAGAACTGGAAAATTGTGTGTGTGTTTTTAATTGAAAATCTCAAGTGTTCTTATTGATATATCTTTTTTAGATCTAGGATTACAGAGCTTTTCCTTAACCTCTTCTACATTATATCTTCTTTCTTCCACAGCAACACCTCTAGTTAACAAAAACACAGGAGATCAGAAATAAACTCTCGTAACTAATCATTTGCTTTATCTACCTTTGAACACAATAGTGTCAGAATAACAATATTCATACTACCACTATGATTAAAATTACATAAAACTCTTAAAATATTTTCATATATTCTGTTCACTTTTTCTTCTCATTTTTACAATATTGTACTATGTCTTCATTGACAGAGCATACAACCATCTCATATACATTCTCCCATTTAACAGTCATATATTCTTAGTTCTATAAATAAATATATATCTAATGCTCACTGAAAGTTCTTATGTTAATGTTTTTCTAATTATTTTAGTTGTTAAAGCTCATTCTCTTACCGAGTCCCCAAGAAAGGCTCATAGGAACAGTATTTTCTGAGCTCTTGCATATTGATCAAATTTCATCTGTGCCTTATATCCTTGAAAGTGAGCTTTGCTGGTTATAAAATTCTTCGCTCACATCCCTTTTTCCTTGAGTATCTTAAACACAGCATTTCATTTTCTTCTGGCATAAAGATTTACTGTTGAGAAGTCCTACGATCATCTAATTCTTGTTCTTTTATAAGTCATGTGCTCTATTTACCTAAATCCACAAAGATCTTCCCACTTTTTTTCTTTAGAATCTAGTTATCTTGATTGATATTATGGGTGAGTCTTCTCAGGTACATGATATGTTTTTTTCAGAATGTAGTTTATATATTTTATATGCATATATATTTAGAAAAGTTTTATGAGTTACAATTTTTAGTTTTCACCCTGTTTTCTTGCTTTCATTTTCTTCTTCAGGGACCTTTGGTAGCTATATGTTAATTTTCTTTGCCTATCTTCAATATTAGTCACGTTTTTGCAAATCTTTATCTTTTTAAAAAATTTCTTGGGCCTGCCCAGTGGCGCAGCGGTTAAGTGCACATGTTCCACTTCGGCTGCCTGGGGTTCGCTGGTTCGGATCCCAGGTGCAGACATGGCACCACTTGGCAAGCGATGCTGTGGTAGGCGTCCCACATATAAAGTAGAGGAAGATGGGCACGGATGTTAGTTAGCTCAGGGCCAGCCTTCCTCAGCAAAAAGAGGAGGATTGGCAGCAGTTAGCTCAGGGCTAATCTTCCTCAAAAACAAAAATAAATAAATAATAAATTTAAAATATTAATTAATTAAAAATTTCTTTTGGATTTAAAAAATATCTTCCTTTTCTCTTTTTATTTCTCTTAAGGCATTTGCTGCTGTGTTTATTCTTTCTTGTTTAGTCTTCTTTTTCAGATGATTTTTCTTTTGTTTATAATTCTTTCTTGAGTTTCATGACCTTGCTCTATAATCTTTTCTTTTTATAATTTATGTTGTTCTTTTGTATCTTGTATCATTTCCTTAGTGTGTTTTAATTTATTTGAAATAGTATGTTGAATTTTTAATTTGTTGTACAGGCATATCTTTCTGGCATGCTTGCATTGTATATAGGGATAATATTATATTCTTTATTCTTACTTTTCTTATAATAACTTGAGATGAGTTTTGACCTTCATAATTTTAAGTTGCTCCTTTTTTTGTAAACTTAATCTTCCTGAAGGTTTAGAAAGAGATCTGATGCAGATAGCTCTTCTAGCTTTACAAAGCTCTTACTTCTGTTATTTTTGTGTGATGTTTAAAAATATGATGGCCTTATTGGTGAGATAGCCTGGCTTTGCTCATCTCCCCCACTTTATCTGGGCCTTTTCTTTCTTTTATCTCTGTTGTTCTCATCAAGTTCAATTTTTATTATACTCCCAGTAGTTTCTCCTTCATGTGGGGCTCAGTCCTGGAAGAGGGCCATGGCAGGTCAGTTTCAAGGGTTCATTGCACTGTCCCCTTCAGACTTTCTTACCATGGACTCTGCCACTTGCTACCTTATGATTGCACATAAGTTATTTAACTTTCTAAGTCCCATTTTCTTCATTTGAGAAACTGGCAAAAGATAGCCCTATCTTGTAGTGTTGTGGTGGGGATTAAATGATGTAATACGTAAAGATCTTGTTAAGTATCTGGCACATTTAATGTGCCTAGAATACATGAGCTCACTAATAACCAACATTATTCCTGGGCGGTAATTTAACACATGTTGTCAAATGAGTAACTAATTCATGTTAATTTTGCATAGACTTTATTATATTTTAAACAGTGAAATGTCAAACTCAATTCAAAGATAGATCAAACTAAGTTACAATTAAACGCATGCATACCTCATGGGAATTAGCACAAAAAGAAACTGAGATTTGTTCAAAGTTCCCTTTCTTCTGACCGATAATTAATGTGTATGTGCCACTCTATCAAAAGACTTGCCTGAATACTCCTGAATGGGTATATTTCTTTGAAAAACATACACATTGTTTACTATCTTATCATGTGTTTATTTGTATTTGGGGTGTTTCTTCCTGGTCTACATTCTCATAATTATGAAGAAAGCAGCCCTGAGGTGATTGTTCAGGAACAGTTTCATTTCATTTTCATCCAGCTGCTCTGCTTCCCATTTTAACAATGTGGGAATGAAGTGTAATTATGCATTGTTAGAAATTTGAGTCTGTTTATTCTTACCTTGAAGAATAATTGTAAATAATTCTTTCTGGAGCACAGCAACTATATCATCATAACACCTGGGCAGAAGCATTTCTGAGATTGTTAGATGCTTCATGTGTCTACCTCCATCAAACACAAACCATGGATCTAGCAAAGCAGGAGACTACAAAGTGTTAAGGTTTTAGGGTGGCTTAAAGGCCCAATTCTTCTCTAAAGTTCTCCCCACCTGCTGGCTGATGTGTAGATTTCTCCTTTTTCTCAAGAGCCTGAGTACTTGGACTGAATACCAATTCAAAACCTGAAGGGAAACATTTAGGCCAATGAAGGAAGAGAGCAGAACTTTGATAGGAGGAGGGCCTATAATGTATGGAGCTACAGGCCATATATGTAACTTTCAAGTTGACATATAATACAGTTAATTCAGAACCAGCCATCAGTCATCTCTCTTTGTTTTCCTTTGATATGATAAGCACTGGGGAAATTAAAATGGGAGCTGAAACATTATTTCCTTGAATAATGAGAGCTGGGCATAGTTTAGAAAAACTCTGTATTCCCAGGCAGTAATTTAATCCATATTGCCAAATGAGTAATAGACTCATAGAGAGAGAACTCTTCTATTCCTTAATTGTGTATGTTTTTGTTTTTGTTTTTACTGTAGCTTCGAAAAGCAGTGATGGATCACATATCTGATTCTTTCTTGGAAACCAACGTCCCTTTGCTAGTTCTCATTGAGGCTGCAAAGAGTGGGAATGAAAAGGAAGTAAAGGAATATGCCCAGGTTTTCCGTGAACACGCCAACAAGCTGGTGGAGGTAAGTGAGGAGAAGCCTGAAGACTACAATTTATTGACAGGTTTAATCTCTGCATATGGCTTTTGAAATTTCAATAGCCACTCCTTCTATGGATTTCCTGGAGAAATAAAGTCCTAGAACCTTCCTTCTCTTTACCTTCTGATTACTCCATCCCTTGCAAAGGAAACAGATTATCATAATCTCTCCTCTCTCCATCCCACAACTCTAAACAAGCTCTGGAACATGCTAATTTTCATGAACAATGGGCAGAGGCTGAAACAGAAGTAGAAGGGATGATCCAAAGTGCTGAATACTAGCTTTGATTTGAGAGAGGAGAATTAAAAGTGCTAAATGGAGGTTTAAACACTGTTCTCTTTACTCCCTCCTTGTCGCCCTCTCCACTCCACCCACCTAAGCCTACATTAGTTGGCCACGTGATGAACTTGTGAAACAAACATCCCACTTCCCCCAAAGAGATGTTTGACTCCTGGTGAAGGATCCTGGGGCAGTACTAGGAATGTAAGTTCAAGGTAATAAGTATATTCTGTGTCTTAGAGAAATCTGTGGGAGTTGCTTTGTAAATGCAAAATTGTGCTGTGTAATATTGCAAAAAAATATTGTTCAAGGGAAACAAACTAAAAGTGAAATGATAACCAGGCTGCCTAAATCTAGGACTTGAAATCCATCAGCCTGGCAAAGGTTGGGTTTAGTGATGTGGGGCTAAATAGAAAATAAAGATATTAAACAGGAAATGGATGTGCTAGAGAAAAAGAGTCCAGGAGGGGCAAGGATTCTGACACATTTAGGAAATGGTTATCAAGGCCAGGTTAAAACTTTTGCAGGCTCTGAGCACTTAACAACAGCAACAGCAAAACTCTGGTATACCCCCACTTTAATTCAAAATAAAGTAAAATTGCTCAAAATGACGGACAACTTAAATGCAAACTAAAAGTAAAATGTTATTTTCTGGGTTTTTTCGAATGGCAAAATTAAATTCTAAATAAGTTCATCAAATGTGAAATCCTCTCCATTTTTCTTGGAGTGAGTGATAAGGCGGTACTCCGACTTCATTGTGCCCTAAGCACCTGCTTAGTCTGCTCTTTAGGTTACTCCAGCACTGCCTCTGGGTCTGAAGACACTCAGGCAGCAGGAAGTCCTGCATCAAGCCCGGAGGGAGCCCCCCATCCTCTAGGACACAGGCTGAGCCATCACCCACAACAGCAGTCAGCAAGTTGAGTGTGCACAAGCCTAGGCCGTAATAATGGAACCCCTGAACTTCCTACCATAACCCCAGTGTCTTGAGATGACACCAGCCTACAGCTAAAAATAGGGTCATACTTATAATATCAAGGCAGTCTTTCTGGCTCTGTCCCTACCTCTGGGCAAGCACTCCATCACCCCTTACATTCCACCCACAGGTCCCAAGAGTTCACTTGGTCATTGAAGAAACCGGAGCCTTTCCCAGTTTGCTCTTGGATGCCCTGGTCACTCCCATGTCTTGAGAAAGCGAAGTGAAGAAGGAGCAGGGGTGGAGGGGGAAGGAGAGGAAGAAAAGGAAGAAAAAAAATGATGCTGAATGAACACTACAAAAGTTTTGAATATTTGTATGTAATAAAATAATAGTAGTAACATGCAGATATACCATCCCATTTATATAATTATGGCATTTATAAGAAACTTGCAGAATGTATAGAAAATGTTAGTTGATGGTGTCATAAGCGTTGTAGGCAAAGAAAGGGACATGAGTTTAAAGTTATATGATAAACATCTGCTACTTTCAATCCTGGCAGTGTCTTTCTGTAATTCTGTGTGTAGCTTCATTTGGAGATAATATTTGAAACTCAAACCTGATGCCCTGTGTATATTTGAGGCCAGGGCCAAGTAGCCTCTTGTCTACTCATTCTCCCCTCTCCTGTGATAGACCCTGGACACATCTACCATTTCCCCTCATCCCATCTGTAGGTCTCACTGTAGGGGAATCCAACCACTGTGGGTGATCCTTGACCCTCAACTTGTGGGAGAAGCAGAAGGCTCAGCTCAGTCAGAACCCCAAGTTTGAGAAAATCGCTGCTTTACCTCCTTCGCTTACTATTTCCAAAAATTTGACTGGTGATTTTTTGGATTTTCTATGTACACAGTCATGTTGTCTGCAAATTATGACAGTTGTATTTCTTCTTTTCCAATCCTTGTATTTTGTTTTTTCCTTGCGTTATTGAACTAGACAAACTTTCAGTACAATATTGTGGTAATAGATATTTTTGTTACTTCTAGATCTCTGTGAAAAAATTTAAATATTTTATCATTAAATATGTTGTTTGTTCTAGATTGCTTGCAGATACTTCTGTTAGATTAATTTAATTCTCTTCTGTTACCGCTTTGCTAATAGTTTTTAAAAATCATGCATAAGTATAGAATTGTATCAAAGCAGTTTTCTGCGCATTTTGTGACAATTATACGATTTTTGTTTCCTTATTTTTTTATATTTTATTTGTCTCCGTCAGAGGTATTGGTATCAAAATTATGCTTTCCTTTAAAAAATGAATAGGAAATTATTCCTTCTTTCCATTTTTTGGATGTGAATGAATGTGTAAGACTGCATTATTTATTCTTTAAATGTTTTGAGCAATACACTGATAGCAACCTGAGCCTGCATATTTATTTGAGGAAAGGTTTAAAAATTACAGATTAAATATGTTTTTACCAAACTTACATTTTACTAAACATAAGACTATTCAAATTTTCTATTTCTTTTTGGGTCAGCTTGTAGAAAGTATTCTAGCAATTTATTTTCATTTAATTTCCTAATTTTTCCTTATAAAATTGTCCATATCTTCTTATTGTTGTTTTTTTTTTAACGTGTAGGGATCAGAATTACATTTCTTTTTTTATCATTATTATTCTATTGCTAATTGGTGTCTTCTCTCTTTTTTATTGATTAGTTTTGCAAAAGATGTATCACTTTGATAATCTTTTCTAAAACATAGCTTTCAGCCTAGTAGATTTTCTGTTTTCTGTTTTATTTATGCTCTTGTCTTTATATTTCTTTTTTCTGCTTTCTTCTGGTATAACTTACTGTTATTTTGCTAACTTTTTGAAATGAATAATCACATCATTGATTTTTAGCCTTTCTTATTTTAGTAATATATGCGTTTAAGACTATAAATTACTCCCTAAGCTTTGCTTATGTCTGGTTATTTTTCACCGACCTAATTTTTAGCTCACTCATCCTGTCTCCATCTGTGTCATATGCTTGAAGCTGATCTATTGAGTTTAATTATTTTTTTAAGAATTTCTAGTTGATTCTTTTTTAAAAGTAATATTGATTCTCATTCTCTAGTAAAATTAATTATCAGATTGTCTCCTTTAAAAAAATATATTACTCATAGTTATTTTTAAAATCCAAGTCAAAGAACTCCAATATTTGGGTTAATTTCATTTCTGTTTTGTGGTGGTCCCACAGAGGGCAACCCCCACTCCAAAAAAAGATTGGCTTGGATTTTGAGACTGATGATGCAACAGCAGCTGCCAAGAAGGCATGAATAGCTTTATTACTCACATAATGGAACTTTCTGGTGAGAGCAGAGCAGGCACCCAAGCTAGTCCACAGTGGCTTCAGCATAAAGAACAAGAAGTAGTTTTGTTTTTTTTTCATGTTAGAGACTGGGGCTGAGGTCAAGAATTCCATGTGAGGGGCTGGGATTTGAGTGGTTCAAGCTTCCCTACTAGCACCAAAAAAAGATGGGCTTTATTATCAGCTTACCCAGTTGTGGAGCAAGGTGGAAAGGGGGAAGGGTGGGCTTAAAAGCTGTCAACAAACATTCAAAATGGAGTAGGACTCTTAAATACATTTCCCCTGGTGTTTGACTGGTGACTGGAATGTGCCATGTTTCATTTAATTGAATATGAACTTGTTTAAGTAAGCTATTATGGAGCCCCATGAGGCTTTCAAAAGTGAGACAGACTTTCTGTAGTATTTATTTTTATCTTGTTATTATTACTATTGTTTTTTGATATGCCAGGCAATTTTTAATCAAATGGCGAACATTTGAATGGAAAAATATAGAGGGTCTATGTCATAAGTCTAAGTCACCAGACCCAGCCTGGTGACTTAGAAACAACAGAAATTTATTTCTCACAGTTCTGGAGGCTTTGGGAGTCAGAGATCAGGGCTCTAGAATGGGAGTGTTCTAGTGAAGGCTGTCTTCCTGGTTCGTAGCTGGCGCCTTCTTGTTGTAACCTCACATAGTGAAAGAGGTGAGGGATCTCTGGATTCCCTTTTACAAGAACATTAATCCCATTCATAAGGGTTCTACTTTCATGACCTAAGAATATCCCAAGGCCTTCAGATTGGGCATTAGGATTTCAACATATGAATTTGGATGGGACACAAACATTCAGGCCATAGCAGTCTGGGTAATGTTTTCTCTCCCTCTAGAGAGAATTCACCATGTGCTCTGAAGAGCAGCAGAGAGGCAGACCCTCTCAATCCAATTAAAGACTGAAGTGACTTGAGGCTAATTTGTAGTCTTTCTAAGGTATAGTCTACCTTTCTTATACCCTAGTCCTATGTAATAATCTTCCAGGGGTGCCGAGAGAAGATCAGATGTGTTATTTAGTATCCTACCTCATCTATAAAGCATTTACTCCAGTTTTTGTTTTCCTAACATCATGAAGTAGCTGTATACTTTGCTTTGCATTTTTTTTTTTTTTAAAGATTTTTTTTTTTTTTTCTTTTTCTCCCCAAAGCCCCCCGGTACATAGTTGTGTATTCTTCGTTGTGGGTTCTTCTAGTTGTGGCATGTGGGACGCTGCCTCAGCATGGTCTGATGAGCAGTGCCATGTCCGCGCCCAGGATTCGAACCAACGAAACACTGGGCCGCCTGCAGCGGAGCGCGCGAACCTAACCACTCGGCAACGGGGCCAGCCCCCTTTGCTTTGCATTTTTTTGCGCTTCCCATTTGCTTCTTGCCTATTGCTGTTTGTAATTTAATAGACAAAGACCTTGGGAGAGAACTTGGGATGAAGTACCAGTCTTTGTATCTCCCTTCTCTATGGGACCTTAGGTCTAAGTCTTTGCTTCCTTGGTGGTCCTGGACTCCAGTTTGTCCCCCCAGCCCAATGAAATTTCTGAAAACTGAAGAATTATCTTCCTCTCAGCAGCTACCTTCTATCTGGCATCTCAGTTTCTCTTTCAACACTAAGAATTTGCAAATCCCTGGGAGGAAAAGTAAAATACAGAATTTTTGGTTTAGTCTTAAGTTTGACTTCTTTGACCACTGTCCCATGCTTTCAAGCAAGTTATTTTTATACCGCATTTCTAGTTGTTCTCAACAGAGGAGTGGATCTCTTATTGGCTACTCCTTCATGGCTGGAAGTGGACAGCTCTCTGACAGAGCAGGTTTAGCTAAGTTTGTGGGGTGTTTTTGGTTGTTAATATTTTTAGTCAGAGAGCTCTATTCAATGGAAATATTGATCCTCCATACCTCAAATAAATACATCAATCAATAAACATAGTTTTGGCTGAGTTGAAATAATGATCTCGTTGCCCTGTCCGCTTCCTGCAAGTTCTTCACTTAGAGCCTCCACCTCCCAAACAACCTCACGATCCTCCTAGAGCAGGTCCGATTCCTGTTTGAGAACCTCTGGTGAACCTCTAAGTTGTTATTGATGTAAATCCTATAAGAATTGTATGCCAGATAATTTTGAATGAAGAATGCATGAACACATGAAATTATCAGTCTGTAAATCAATGAAATAGTTTTAGTCCTTCAACATTTCTTGATTATTGAGTTTCATTATAGTATATTCTGTTTTCCATCTATTTTTATGTTTTTTCTTATATTTGTCTGCCATTTTCTCAGAGTTTGAATTGTGCTGTTCCCAGGGATTGATGTGAAGAAGTAACTGGAGGATGTCACAACCTATTACACAATGTTAGGGTCCTTAGAAAATCCTCAAAAAGGATAGTTTTAGTGTGAATACAATATTAGCAAAATATAAATAGAGAAAAATAATTTGGATTTTCATAATTGCCTTAACAAGCAAAACTTTGAGGTTTTCTTTCCCTACAGTGTTTATAACGTTTCATAAAGGCTGGGTGAACTTGCACCAGGGTTGGTTGATTAAGAGAATTTAGTAGGTCAACTATGATGCTTTGTGATCTATAATATCAGCCTCTATAGAAAGTATCACCAGCAGAACTGAATTTTTAAAAAATTTAGTGATTTTTCCTCATTTCCAGAATCTGGCTAATTCATCCCCTCTAAGGGTTAGCCAAGGGCGTCAGGGCGGGGCTCCCTCTGAGGGTGTGCTAAGCTGATCAGGGGATACCTGTTGTACCTCATTTCTAAGCCTTTTGGGGAAATGGCATACAAATTATGGCAATGCTACTGGCACGGTGGGTCCTTGTTGTCCCCAGGATAGAAATCAAGAGAGACAATAAGCAAGAGTGAAATGATAGAAAATTTATTAGCTTGTGCACAAGGGAGCCAACTGCAGAAAGGGAAGAGAGAGAAAGTGAGAGGCAAGTGGCTCCCTGAATAGCCACACTGCAGAGTTTTTATCAGGCTGGGCCAGGGGATGTGTCATCCATCATGGCATGTAGAGGTGAGGTTGTGCTTGCGCCTGTGCTGTCGTGTAGCATGCTGCAATGCACGTAGCATTAACCTGCTAGCTCTCTACCCCTGGGTGTGATTTTTACTATGCTAATGGGGCTAGGGTCACCTTCAGTGGACTCCTGGGTGCCAGGACGCATGCATAAGCCCAGGAAAGTCCAGAGGCTGTGGAATGTGGATCTCGGTGGCCTCTGTCTGATTCTCCCAGGTTGCTGATTGGTTAGGGGCCTTGCAGATAGTCCTGTCTTGTTAGGCTGGTTCCTGTCTCAGCAACTTAGTACCAAAGTAATGTGGTCTGGATGGGAGTGGAGTGGATGTAAATTGGGGGCAAAATATGCATTGCAGCAAAGAAAATAAAAGCTAATCTGGAAAATGAGATGCAAAATCAATATAACTGTTTTCAGAGCGTCCGAACTTGTTTTATTCCTTCCATTTTGCTGCTCCAGTCAGTCTGCCTGCTCTTCTTTCTTCTCTCCCATCTCCTCCAGAAATGCCTTCATCCAAGTTAGAAACTTTGTTGTCTGGGGAACTACAGTGTCCTTCCAACAGGCCTCTCTCATCTGCCTGTTCCTCCTTCACTGCCTTCTGTACACAGCAGCCAGAGTGAACTTCTAGAAATGCAAATCAGATCATGCAATTTCTCTGCCTGAGACTATTCAGAGACTTCCTGTTGTTCTTAGGTTAAAGATCAACGTTTTAAAGAAGCCTGCAAGGCTTGCATGTCTGGCCCCTCCTCAGTCTCCAGGCTTGCCTTCCTGTCCTCTCCCACTTGGTATAAGGCATCAGCCACACAGGCCATCTTTCATTCGTTGAATGTGCTATGCTCCCTCCACCCTAGGCCAATGCTTTTTTTTTTTTTTTTTTTAAAGATTTTATTTTTTTCCTTTTTCTCCCCAAAGCCCCTCAGTACATAGTTGTATATTCTTCATTGTGGGTCCTTCTAGTTGTGGCATGTGGGACGCTGCCTCAGCGTGGTTTGATGAGCAGTGCCATGTCTGCGCCCAGGATTTGAACCAACGAAACACTGGGCCGCCTGCAGCGGAGTCCGCCAACTTAACCACTCGGCCACGGGGCCAGCCCCTAGGCCAATGCTTTTGTTTTCCCTTTCCTGATAGACTCCCTACTCTACTCCTTCCTCTCATTTCTAGTCATTGTTCAGCTTTCAGCTCAAACATCACATCTCCAAGTGGGATCAGTTCCCTGTATTTTTCACTCTCGTGGTACCCTATTTACTTTCAATTTGCACACATCTGGCTCTCCACCTATATACTATTTCTCCTGCTTAGATTAGCAATTCCTTTAGGAAAAGGATCATGGCTAGCTGATTCCTAACTACACCCCAGCACACAGCCAAGTGCCTAACATATAGCAGGTATTCAGTCAACAGATGTGGCCTAAAGAATGAATCAAATAATAAATTCAGCCAGGGATATTGCAAACTTTTTGGCTCCTGAGGTAATATCTTTTAATAGCACAGTTTGAGGACCCTAAACAGGTTCAGTAAAGAGGCATTGTGCTTGTTTAATTCCCTAATTTACTACAAGGAGGAATTTCAAATTTGAGAGGAATTAATGTGGAGGACTCCCATTTCCACTGAGTAGAAAGACCTTGCTGTTTGGAGACTCCTCAGAAGTTGAGCTAACTCTGACAGGCTGCTCCTGAGGTAATGCCCCTAATTCTGCTGTTGTTTCTTCCCCCCCTCTGCCTCACAGGCATGCAGTTGTCCTTATCCTTGGTTACAGAGGATGTGAGAGAGGAAGCTTGTTCTGTCTGACAAAGTAAAGCACATAATTGATGCCATAACAGTGATGAGTTAGACAAAGGAATCTGGATTCTCTGCTTCATCTTCTTGACTTAGTTTCTCCTGATAACAGCTCCCCATGTAGGTTAAGAAGCTGTGCCTGTTAGAAAATAAAGGATTTGAAAGTAAGGGACAAACCCTAATATTCTAACTCACTAATGTGATCCTCAGTAAAGCACATACAGCCTTAGTTTCAGCCTTGAGCAAATTGCTTTTCTCCATTAATTTCTCCACTTGCACAGAAGATTCATTCAGCAACAAGTGTTTACTGAGTGGCTACCATGTGGTGACAGTTGCTGGCAATATAACCATGAGCAAAGCAGATAAACTTCCTGCCCTCATGGGGCATACATTCTGTTGGGGAAGATAGAGAAAGAGTGAGATAAATGCATAATATGTCAGGTGGAACTATGTGGGTAGAGTAAAATAAAGCAGAGTAGGAGGATAAAGATGAAGGAAGGCAGGTGTTGTCAGAAAGGGCTTGTCTTCTAACATGAGTATTAATCAGATCTGAAGGAAGTGGAAGAACATTCCAGATTGTGGGAACAGACAGGGCAAAGAGCCCCAAGGCAGCAGTGTGCTTGGCATGTTTGATAATGAACAAAGAGACCCATGTGACTGCAGCTGAGAGTGTGAGGAAAAATTTCAGAGATGAGATTGAGGGCTAGGTGTAAAGATTTTATATTTTACTCAGATATTTGATCCACTGGAAGGCTTTCAACAAAGGCATGGCATGATCTGACTTCCATTTTGAAAGAGTCATTCTGCTGCTCTATGGAAAATATACAGCAGAGTAACAAAAGTGGAAGGGCGAATAGATAAAGGATGTCCAATAGGCCAGCATGGGATCAGTACTACGACTAGAATAGAGGCAGTGGACGTGGGAAGAAGTGGTAGGATTTTGGTTATATTTCCAAGGTTGAGCCCATGTATTGGATGTTAGGATATGAGACAGAGAGGAGTTGGGGATGATTCCAAGTTTGACACGTTGCAGAAGTGAAATCACTCAGAACTCTTCAAAAACGTAGACTGTATTCTCAGACTGTTTCTTGATTGGCCCTGACTGCAGCTATTTGATGAGTGTGATCCTGAAAACTCTACACAAATGTTCTGGGTTTGAATAAACATAATAGAGCTTTGTAAGTTCCAAGGTCTTGATTCAAACCATGAACCAAAAAGAAAATCAAAGAAAAGCTTCATCAGAAGCTACATTGAAGGGGGCCAGTCCTGTGGCCAATTGGTTAAGGTCACACACTCTGCTTTGGCGGCCCAGGGTTTTATCGGTTCAGATCCTGGGCACGGACCTAGCACCGCTCATCAGGCCATGCTGAGACCGTGTCCCACATAGCACAGCCAAAAGGACATACACCTGGAATATGCAGCTATGTACTGGAGGGCTTTGAGAAGAAGAAGAAGAAGAAGAAGAAAACTACATTGATGGAACTGGACCTCTATGCCTTTTTTAAAAGTACAAACGGAACATTCTTACTTTTTCTCAATGCTGCCCTCCCCAATCTAGTTAATATATTCAAACTAGAACTGAATTATTGGAATTTCTCAAATAATTGAGTCCTCACAAATCTGTAAATCATAATATTTTAAGAAGAGCTATTTTGTTCAGCTCAAGCACATGTTAACCTTACAGTAAATACTTTTCTGTCCTTTAAGAAGTGTATATTCCAACACCACTTCCACTGAAAATGCCCGAATTCCTGAACTCTACCATATTTTATAATTTTTCCTATAACATGCAATAAATCATTGCAAAAAAGTCCAAGGGTTCACCTTAGCTCTTAATAATCATTTAAATATAGGGCCAGGGTTGTTTATAAGCTCTTTATTACCTTATTTAATGCTTTTGACAACCTAATAAAGTGGCCACTATATTTTACTCTATTTTACAGATGAGAAAACTGAGGTTTCAAGAAGTTTAATAACTTGTACAATGTCACACAGATACAAAGAGGCACACTTCACTCATGAGCCCAAGTATCCCAGACTCCAGAGCTCATGCTGCTAACCACTGTGCCACACTGTCCCCAGTCTCTTGTCCAAGGTACATATTCATATAGACTAGCATCCAACCCTTCATGTTAGTGTCTAGTACAGTGCCTGGTCCCAAAGTAATTGCTCAGAAGTGATAGCTGCTTCTGTTGCTGCAATTGTACAGGTGTTAAGGTCCATATCTCTCACATAACATTTCAGAGAAGATCTGTACTTTACTGAGTACATCCCTGGAGTGACATGTGTTACTGCAAAGGAATTCCTGTACACCCTAGTGGAGTAGATCATCCAAGCTGCTTTTTGGTGCTGGAATTGGGCATAAGCTAAGCTCACTTACCAGTTTCGTGAATCTTCATCTCTGCAGCCTGCAGGGTTCCTATCTGTTCAGATTACTAAATGCCATGGACTTTCAAGGTTGCTTGCAAATAGTGGGTTCTAAGCTAATTAAATATTTCATGTCAGAGGTTACTGCACTGCTTGAGTTAACTATGCACATAATGTAAACATTTCCAGGTTACATTTCAATCTTTACAACATAGTCAAAATGCAAAGTGCAGGGGCATATTATGAAGTCAATTTTTTCTAGATATAAGGAGGCCTAACTATTAATTTCCATGAAAATTTGGTTTGTTGGCATCTGGGTAAAAACTTAATGCACCTTGACCTACCCCCTAAAATTCACTCAATTGATGAATTAAGGACTCTTGTGAAGAAACACCCAGAATAGAGATGGCAATCAACTGTGTTGCCCATACCGAAGGAGAAGAGGAAAGATAATCAACATTTAGCTTGTTCTCTATGGAAGATATTATAGTAATTTTCACGTATTATATCTTTTAATCTTTTTAACAAGTAAGTTCCTTAATCATCAATATGATAGTTTTACAGATTAGGAAACTGAGGTCCAAGGAAGCTAGAAGTAGCTTGACTAAAGTCACCAGCTGATGGGTAAGTGACAGCTGGAATTCGGATGACTCAGGGTCCATGTTCTTTCTGCATATATGCTCCTTTTCTTCCTCCTGCTCCCCACCTCTGTTTCTGTATATATAAATATTTATATTTATAGTTATAGTTATTATCCTTACACATTTCTTACCAGTTTATTCTTACCACAGTAAAATCATAAGCCAGCACTATGTTAATATTCTTTTAGTCTACTCTCCGAAGTTGAGAGAGAGTAGTGTTATATATTAGAAAGATCCTGAGGAACCAGGGATCTGGGCTGTAATTGTGGTGCTGCCAGATCTGACTTTCGAGGGTTATATTCAGTGTTGCTGTTGCAGACAGGTAGGAAATACGTGGTCTTTTTTTTGTACTAAATAATTAGTTTTACTGTTTCATCATCTATGTAAGGGAGTGACTGCTCTCTCTCTAGATATATACATATATATGCGTGTTTTCTCCTTAGTCTGTGTTTTCTGCAACTGTTAAAGGTGTGTATGCTTTAGTCCAGCTAACTCAGAAACTTTGCTGTGTAGTATAACCTTACGTTATTAGGGTCAGACTCCTTCGATGCAAAAATGAAAAATCGAACCCCATTAAAAATGATGTAGTTTGTTTAATAGCAAGAAGTTTTTAATTGCCTGGGAAAAAACTCTTCAGAGTGTTCAATCTTTGTTAGCTGTAAGGGTTTGTAATATCACAAGGCCCCCTAGCCAGCCTGAAGCCATAGTTTGAGAGGGATGGTGTGTTGAGACACTGCTCTTTTGAATGAAAAACAAGTTTTCAGATTACCTTGACTCCATTAGCTTCAGAAGCAGGTGGAGTTCAGCTTCATAGAGCCCTGTGGCCAGCCTGAGGCTCAGTGTATATGTACTTTCAACTCTTACCTTAAAAAACAACCCTGGGTCCTTTGGACCCGATGACTGGGATTTCTTTGACAATGTAATGATCTACCCCTACGGCTGTGAGAATGAACAAGTCACTTTAATCCTCTGACCCTCAGACTTTCCATCTGTCACATCATCATTTAGATCCTGTCCATCTCTGACATTCTGTATTCTAAACACCTTTCTGACTTAAGGTTCTAGGAGAAAGGAAGACCCAAATAATTGTCTCCTTCTAGTATACATTTGTGATTGAAATTGGAATTTGGAGGCTACAAAAAGAACACATCACTGCAACAATTTCCTAGTGCCCTCGTGCCTCAAGTGAACATGGAACTGATGCTTGGGGTATGGTTGGTGGCTAAGCTATTCCAGGCCATAAAGTATGGATTCCATTACTTCTTATCATACTCCTATGGCTTTTGCCTATGTGTGACCCAGTGCCTGAAATGGGTTTTAATGGTTTGAATGGCTCTTAATCACCTTGGCAATTATATATGTTGGAGCCAAAGAGAGAATAGAGGTCAATGCCTGCCACAGAGAAAACTCTACATATTACCTAAATTATTAATGAGATCATTTGTCTATAAGAGTTAAGAACTTCCATTTTTTTTCTTTTTCTCCAGGCTTGTTAATGCCTGCTGGTAAAAGCCAATACTTGTGAATGGCCTCAGTGCCAAGGAGTGGCAAGTGGTATGGCATTCTTTAACGCACCCCACTCCAATCTCCAAAAAGCATTCTCTGCCCCTCAAAGCTGTTATATATGAATGTGTGAGTATGTATATTGGATGTATACATACATTCTTTGATCTAAGGAACAAATATTTTCTCATTCACGTGTAAAATACAATATGAGCATCTTTAGGAAAAAATTGATGTTTTAATTGACCTTTAATATAAAATCTAAGTAAAAACTATTTGTAGTACAAATGCACCTTCCAGAAATTTCCCCACTACCACTTCCAACCAGATTGCGGCCCTTAGCTGCTCCTATTTAGACATTCTGGAGCTGCCACAGAGTGTGAATTTCACACATCCAAGGTGCCTGGGAATTGAGTCAATATTTTCACATGATGCCAGTTGCCACCAAATAGTTACTTACTTATACTGACAAGTTATTTTTCATGCTAAAAACAATAGGAGCCCATGATTTATCTTTCCTAAATGTTTTCTTAGAAGACTGAAAACAGAAACATATTTTTCCAAATCTCTAAAATTTCCTGAGTGAATGATTCCCTTACCAAGTTTATGTGGAAGGATCCAAGATGTCAGACCCACCAACTTCCCTCACCCAGATAGATTTTCTTATTATTATTTTTTAATGATTTTAAAGTTTCCAGAGGTTGGTTTGTAAGTTAATTTCAAAACACAAGATGATTTGATGGTGAAGGCTGTACTATATGAGAAGAGATGCATTTCAGACTGCCTCTGTGAGGAATGGTGCCACAGATTTCTGTAAAATGCCATGAAGGGTCTACCCAGAGACTGAAATCTTGGAGGTTGTTCATGCAAGTGGGCCAACGGAGTTTCCTATGGATCAGTAGTTTTGCAAGCTAAAAATAGGCAATGATTTGACCTATCTCAACACAACACTCAGCTAAAGAGGCTGTTTTGATCCCCATAATCAAGTATCTCAAAAAGTCAAGTCTTTTCAAGTAGGTGCCTTCAAGTATCTCTGTTACATAGAGTTTAAAAAAACCTCAAACTTGCAATTTACATTTAAATTGGTATACTTTTCATGTGCCCATTCTATAAACATGACAGCAGGCAGGTGTTTGCCTCCATCAGAGGACCTCTAACATCTTAGCCTCACACCCATCTGGGGAAGAGGCTCGGGGGATCCCCCACTGCCCACTGTGGAGGTTGAGTCATTACCATACAGGTAAAGTCCAGAGCTGAGAAAGCCACAGCCAAACTCCTTTAATAAGGCAGTCAGGAATTAAGGACAGGTCAGATTCTTGCAAAGGAAATTGGAAATACAGTCGGCAACAGTGTAGAAGGTATGATTCAAGCTGCCATAGCAAGGTTAGAAGCTCAGGGAAGCAGGAGAAGGAAGACTGGAGAGTTCCCAGCAGAGGAAAGTGGGATGAGGAAGGTCTAACAGGCAGGGAAGTCAGGGAATCCAGTCACCTCTGCTAACAGCTCTACCTGATGCGGCCCTAACTCATAAGTTGAAGTCTTGCTGTTTCTCTGCCCTTGAATTTTGCCTTGAGGACCATTTTCCCCTCTCATTGACTTCATAGACTCTGTCTGACCTCTGTTATTTCTCCCCAAGGTCCTCCTATCACCAGAAACCTTTCAAATGGTTATTCAACATATTTGTAGGTTTCACTGCCTTGTATTTCTACAAATAATGGCTATATTATTGCCCATTGTTTCCCCTGATTGCTTTTTTGGGGAAAAAAAATCTAATATGCAATGAATTCTCTTTGTTTGATTTTTTGCCTGGAATTTTGAGTGTAAGAGCTGCTTTTCTCAAAATGAAAACAATTTGACCTTTGTCCTAGTTGTTTAACTAGAGTTTTGGAGGAGGAGCTTTTGCTCAAATACCATTAGTAAATGGCTGCCTCAGAATTCTGAATAGTTTCTCATGGTCAAAAAGTACTAATGCCGTTTGTACAAGTGATTGTCCTGTCCTGAAGAGTGCAAGTATGAATCCACAAGGAGAGTATTGAAGCTAATATTTCTTCAGCCAGTCTTGGAGAACTTCAGTGTGAAATTACTATTTCCATGACAAGTTTTCCTAGAAGGAGGAAGGAAGTGAGGTTTTCATTTCCACAGTTGCTTGTTATTTCCTGCCCACAAAACTCAAGTTATTAAGACACGAAAAACTTATCTTCCACAATAGCTTTCAAAAGAGTCAACACTTTGTTTTATTCAAAGAAATTTACCATTTTGCAGAAACTTAATGCGCTAACAGCTGTTATGCTTATGTACTTTAAGTTGTACTGTGATTGCTTATCATTCTGGAACAACATGGTGGATGATCATGATTTCAAAGGAACTGATCTCTTCTACTTTACATGAAATTTTGTACATGGGTAGAGATTATGAAGACCAAAGTATTTAATGAGGAAAACATGATTACTTTACAAGAGGGTTTCTTAATCTCCTCATTATTACTATTTTAGGCTCTTAATTCTTTGTTGTGGGGGGCTAGCCTGTTCATTGTAGGATGTTTAGCTGCATTACTGGACTCTATCCACCAGATGCTATTAGTACCCTCCCCTCCGCCCTGCCCCAGTGTGACAAGCAACAGTGGAACAGAAATTGCCAAAGATTCCCTGGGGGACAAAATTGTCCTTAGCTGATACAACGTCTCTACAATCTTAAATAAAATAAATACGCGTATCATAAAATGCATGTACCCTCAGTGCCCCAAACCTACATTGGTTAATTTGTAACACACATTGTTTAGTCTGAATAAAGTGACCATATAACAGAAGAAAGGTCTATTTCTTAATTGAAATTATCTCTGAAATTGCTGTAACTTAAAACCTTCATCAGTTTCTCTTCCCATGAGTAATTTGAGAACCCCTTGTTCTCAAATGATTTCCCTATGATGTTTAATGTTGCCTGAATTCTCACTATTTAAAGAATGTCTTAGTATTCCGAAACTACTTCTGAGAGGGGACACTTAACTGTTGTTCCAATAGTAATACCTAGTTAAGGTTCTCTCATTGATTTTATTTTTTTTAACTAAGGCAGCTGGCTGAAACTAATGAAAGAGGATAGAAACAGGTATTAGAGGAGAGGGTGGATAGATAAAATGCTGGAGAAGCTGTGCACAAGAAGAGAATGAAGGATAATGAAGTCCGCCCTCATTCACATCACCAATAAGGCTCAGGAGCAGTTATTAAATGAGACCACAGGACAGACATAACACATACTGAATAAATACTTATCAGTTAAGAGTTAAATTTGGGTTAGAATTCCCTGGATTGGCCTGGTCTCAGTCTCCCTTTGTAGTCTGACTTTCTATTAATTTCTTTCTTTTTCTTTTTGGTGAGGAAGATTTGCCCTGAGCTAACATCTCTTCCAATCCCCCTCTATTTTGTATGTGCAATGCCTCCACAGCATGGCTGATGGGTGGAGTATGTCCACTCCCAGGATCCAAACCTGTGAACCTGGGCCGTGAAAGCAGAACACATGGAACTTTAACCACTTGGCCATGGGGCTGGGCCCCACTATTAACTTCTTAGAAAGGAAAAAAAAACCCAAATTTTCATGCAATTAACAGCTTTGTTTAGTGCCCTGACATATCTCGAACTTGCTACCTCTGAGCCTTAACTCCTACCATTTGTTCAGCTATGAATTTCTTTCCTGTTTTTCTGTCTAGTGATCTCTTGCTTTATTTTTTATTGAAAAGATACGAGGAATGCAGGATAGTTTTCAAGCAGTTCAGGGGAAATATGTACCCTGGATCTTATATATAAGCCATGTCTGAGGTGAGGATAGTACACAAAAGCAAGAAGAACCTTGTCATCCCTGGGTCATGGTCAGTGGCCTTGGACAGACACTACTCCCCAGGGCATGTAGATACTAATTACAGAAAGCACAAGGCCTTGCTGCTCAAGTGTGGCCCCTGGACCAGCAAGATTGACCTTACCCGGGAGCTTCTTGGAAATGCAGAGTCTCAGCCCCACCCCTGACCTCAGTTTGCATTTTAACAATAGTCCCAAGTGAGTCCTGTGACCTTCAAATTTGTGCAGTACTGGCATAAGAGACGTCATTTTCCACTGTGTATCTCTATAAGATGCTCTGGGGAAAAAATAGGATTATAAGGTCAAATGTATATGTGGGAATCTCCTCATACTACAGCCACTTTTTAGAGATTCACAGTCCTCAGGGACCCTGGGAAAGACACTTTGGAAAATCCCAAATTATAACATCAGGCCTTGGGGGTTGGGGGGAGGCTTAAATCACAGACATAATAAAGATTTGGTAGTAGAAAACCACCGAAGGGGCTGACATGATGAAAGTAATGTTTTGGGCAATTACTTTGAATCAACTTTATTATTTTTTAATGCTAAAATATGGATGAATTTTCAAATGTCATGGCAGTCAGCTTGCTAAATGTCATTAGCTTCCAAATTACCTTGTCAAAGGCAGTCCAGAAATGCATAATTAGTATTAAGTCAATGCTTATTTGCCAAGTCGAATTATCTATTTAGTTGGCAATTATTATTTTTTTTCTGACATTTCTTCCAAATCTATTTGATAAAATGTGGAAGGTTCTAAGGTATAGATACTGTATTCATTTGCTAGGGCTGCCATAACAAAATACCACTGATTGGGTGACTTAAACAACAGAAATTTACTTTCTCACAGTTAGGGAGGCTAGAAGTCCAAGATCAAGGTGCCAGCAGGTTTGGTTTCTCCTGAGGCCTCTCTGTTTGGCTTGCATATGACTGCCTTCTCACTGTGTCTTCACGTGGTCTTTCCTCTCTGTGTGCACACCCCTGATGCTTCCCTGTGTATCCAAATTTCCTCTTCTTAGAAGGACATCAATCAGAGTAGATTAGGGCCCACCCCACCAGTCTCATTTTAACTTAGTCATCTCTTTGAAGGCCCTATCTCTAAATATAGTCACACTCTGAGGTACTGGGTGTTTAGGGCTTCAACCCATATGAATTTTGGGAGGACACAATTCAGTCCATAAAAGTCACCAATTGGCTTTCTTCATGAGAGAAAGAAGGCAGAAATATTTACTTTCATGTGTCTATTTTGAAGAGTTCACGTTTTAATTTTCACCCATTGTTTAAACCAAAGATTGCATACCTCAGAGATGAAGTTTATAGTGAATGATATCAGTCATCACTAATTCTTTTTTCTCTGACACCTAAAAAAAAAAATCCTGAGCCTTTCCAAGTGTGTTACTAGAACAAGCCTGACAGCATCAAGAAGTTGTTCCTCAAACTCTTAAGTCTGGTTCAGGATGGCGTAATCAATCACCATCCAGCTCATGGTGTTCTTCATTCTAGCCATTTCCTTATGTACCAGAAGCAGAGCTATATGAGGTTTTCACTCTGGTGTAATTTATTCACCAGTGCCTATATTTTTTCCTTCCAGGATTCATCAATAACTCCTATCCCATGAGGCCATTTTTTTTCCCATCACACGTTTCTTACTCATCCATGTCAACCTGAAAGACTTCTTTTGAAGCTCTGTTCTGAACAGCTGTAAAACCACACAAGACCCTATTTCCTGACAGGGCTCAGAGAGGGATGAAGGCTGCGTGTTGTGCTGACCACTGCTTACTACACCCCATCTGGGAATATCATTTCCTAGTCTGAGCAACTGCCATTCTCTGACTCAGCCTGTTGCCACTGCTGCTTGAGGAATATGTATTTTTAAAATATTTTTTTTCTTTTTGATAAGAAAATATTCACTGAAAATTCTATGAGTAAACACAGTAGGGGTGAGAAGTGAGGACAATAATGATATTGAATATATCATGTAATAATGAGCTAGACTCTCCCAAGTCTAAATAATTCCTTGACTGCTTTAGGGCCCTTTGCCAGCTGCATCAGCTGATGCCAGGGCATCTTATTATATCTAGTGAATTACCCTAGCAACAAAGACAGTCAGGAAAAATTCTTCCTCAATTTATTCTTCATTTCTACCAGGGCATTTTAATGTTAAGATCTTTGCAAAAAAGGTAGAAGTTGTATGAAGAGATGAAACATTGTTTGCAGCTGTACTTGACAATAACATCTGATATTTGTATGGCATTTTAATACCTCTATATTGTATATTTTTAGTTTTTTCAAAAACGCTCTCATCAATATACATTTGATCCTTGAAACAGCGCACCGAGGAAGACAAGGCAAATTGCTTTCCCAGGAGATACCATACTGCCGATTGGTAATAGAGGTGATTCTGTAATATAAATTTCCACCCTCCTAATCTCAATTCCATTCAGACAATATTAATTGTGCACCTACTATGTGCCAGAAGCTATTCTGAACATGTGAGACATATAGGTGAACAGTCTCCGCCCTTGTGGAAGTTAACTCTAATTGTAGAAGATAGACAATAAACGATAGACAAAATAAATGTGTAACTTTTTAAATAATTAGAAGGTGACAAGTGCTATGGAAAAAGAAAATTTAGAGCAGTAAGGGAGAGCAGGAGTAGGGGGTTGTAGTTTTAATTAGAGTTGTCAGAATAGGCTATGGTGAGAAAATGACATTTGAGCAAAATCTGGAAAAAAGTGATTTTGGTATATAGTAATTTATCCAGTGGGCCCCCTTCTACTTGGACATTGGTTATAGCACAATGACCCAAACAGCCTGCAAGTATTTTTTGGAAATCTTAATACCATGGAGTGATTAAAAAGAACAGTGAGCATTGGCCTGCAATTCCAAAAACTGTTAAGGTGGAACTAGGAGAAAGACAACTCTGTTCTCTCAAAGTCCTGGTAAACAGGAAATGGCGTTGCTTTTCTTTTTTTTTTTTGGTCCAACTTCATTGAGGAATAATTGACAAATATAATTGTATACATTTAAAGTATAGAACATGATGATTTGATATTCATATGCTTTCTGGAATGGTTACCAAGATCAAGATAATGAAGACATCCATCACCTCACATAGTTAACTTTTTTGTGTATGTGTGTGGTGAGAACACTTAAATTCTAAAAGCAAATGTCAAGTATGTAATGCCATGTCATTAACTATAGTCACCATGCTGTACATTAGATCCTCAGAACTTCTTCTCATAACTGAAATTTTGTGCCTTTTGACTTATGTCTCCCCATCTCCCTTCCCCCCAGTCCCTGGTAACCACCGTTCTATTCTCTGTTTCTACAAAATTGTCTTTTCTTTTTAGACTCCACATATAAGTGATACTGTACAGTATGTGTTTTTCTCTGCCTGGCTTTTTTCACTTAGCATAATATCCGCCAGTTTTATCCTTGTTGTTACAAGTGGGAAAATGTCCTTCTTAATTTATGGCTGAATATTATATATATATTTTCTATGTTTATATGTATTTTCCTATATACATTTTCTTCATCCATTCATCGATCAAGACACTTAGGTTGTTTCCATATCTTGCATATTGTGAATAATGATGCAATGAACATGGGGGTGCAGCTATCTCTTTGAGATACTGATTTCATTTCTTTTGGATATATACCCAGTTATATTCTTAACTTTTTGAGGAACCACTGTACTGTTTTCCATAATGGCTGTACCAATTTTCATTCCCATCAACAGTGCACAAGCGTTCTCTTTTCTCCATATCCCCACCAGCGCTTGTTATCTCTTGTCTTTTGAGAATAACCATCCTAACAGGTGTGGGTGATATCTCATTGTGGATTTGCTTTGCATATCCCTGATGATTAGTGATGTTGAGAACCTTTACATGTACTTACTGGCCATTTGTATGTCTTATTTGGAAAAATGTCCATTCAGATCCTTTGCTCATTTCTTAGTTGGGTCGGTGGTTGTTTTCTTGATATTGATTTGTATGAGTTCTTTGTCTATTTTGAATATTGACCCCTTATAAAAAAGATGGTTTGCAAATATTTTCTCTCATTATGTAGGCTGTTTTTCAATTTATTGATTTTCTTTGCTGCGTAAAAGCTTTTTAGTTTGGCTTAGTTCTGCTTGTTTATTTTAGCTTTTCTTGCCTGTACTTTTGGTGTCTTATCCAAAGATTCATTGCTAAGATCAATGTCAAGGTACTTTTCCCCTACGTTTTCTTCTGGGAGTTTTATGGTTTCAGGTCTTACAGTTAAGTCATTAATTCATTTGAAGTTAACTTTTGTGAGTATTGTAAGATAAGGGTTCAACTTCATTCCTTTGCCTGTGGATATCTAGTTTTCCAAATACCATTTATTGAAGAGACTATCCTTTCCCCATTGTGTGTTCTCAGTGCCCCTGCCAAAAATTACTTAACAATATGTGCTTGCATTTATTTCTGGGCTCTCTATTCTTTCTCTTCCACTGGTCTATGCCAGTAGCATACTGTTTTGATTACTATAGCTTTGTAATATAGTTTGAAATCAGAAAGTGTGATGCCTTCAGCTTTCTTTTTCTTTCTCAAGATTGCATTGGCTATTCAGGGTCTTTTGTGGCTCTGTACAAATTTTAGAATTTTTTTTCTATTTCTGTGACAAATGCCATTAGAATTTTGATGGGGATTGCATTGAATCTGTAGATCGCTTTGGGTAGTGCACATCTTCACAATGCTAATTTTTCCAATCCATGAACATAGGACATCTTTCCATTTATTTGTGTCTTTGTCAATTTTTTTCATCAGCATGTTATAGTTTTCAGTATACAGATCTTTCACATCCTTGGTTAAATTTATTCTTAAGTATTTTATTGTTTTTGGTACTTTCATAAATGGAATTGCTTTCTTAATTTCTCTTTCAGATAGTTTGTTGTTAGTGTATAAAAATGCAACTGATTTATACATGTTGATTTTGTATCCTCCAACTTCACTGAATTCATTTAGTAGTTCTAACAGTCTTTTTTGTGGACTCTGTAGGGTTTTCTATATATAAGATCCACGTCCTCTGCAGGCAGAGATTATTTTACTTCTTCCTTTCAGATTTGGATGCCTTTTATTTTTCATTCTTGCCTAATTGCTATGGCTAGGACTTCCAGTGCTGTGTTGAATGAAAGTGGTAAGAATGGTCATCCTTGTTTAGTTCCTGATCTTAGAGGAAAAGCTTTTAACTTTTACAACTGAGTATGATGATATCTATAGACTTGTCATATATGGCTTTTATCGTGTGAGGTTCATTCCTTCCATACCTAATTTGTTGATGATTTTTATCATGAAAGGCTGTTGAATTTTGGCAAATGTTTTTTACTGTATCTACTGAAATTATCATATGATTTTTATCCTTGGTTCTCATAATGTGTATCACCTTTATTGATTTGCTATGTTGAACTGTCTTTGCATTTTGGGGATGAATTTCACTTGATCATTGCCTTTTTAAGACAGGCAATTTCCAACTTTTCAAGAAGATCTTAGATTTAAGGAAGTAAAAGATATGTCTATCAATGCTGAATCCATCGCCATCATGGTTCCTTCGAGGGTGACCACATGTATATTTAGGCACAAGACTGCTCACATATTAATAGAAAGCTAGTACTTCTCTTTGTCCCTAAGGCTATTCTTTAAGGGCTTAGAATTTCACAAGGGGAATTAGATGTCCTCTCTGAGCAGCCAAAAGGAGGCCTTGGTGAATTTTTGACCTAAGTGCATAAAAATATATCTGATACCTCTTAGGGGGACCTTTTATCCTGTGACCTTAAATTCCATCCTGTGACCTCTAATTATTTCAAGTAGATGGGGTAAAATAGGCGAAGTAATCCTGTGGTAATAAACAACCCTCAATCTCAGTAGCTTAAAATAGCACAGATTTAATTTTCCTTCCAATACATGTCTATCAAGAGTTCTAGGGTGATTTGGGAGCCCCTGTTCCTCTTTGTCATCCTTACCCCAGGACCCGGACTGATGGAGTGACCAGTATTTGTGACTGGAACATGCAAGTATTTGTACTGAAGGAAAAGTGAATGACCAAGCATGCATTAGCTTCTAAAGCTTCCTCTTAGAAATGGCACACGCTTTGTCTAGCATTCTCTTGACTAGAGAAAGTTCACTCAGACAGACCTATGTTCAAGTACTTATGGAAATAAATCCTACCCTGTAGCTGGAAAGAGAGAGAGCCAGAATATGTGTGAACTGTATAGGAATTAGCACAGTGGGTAAGATTTTGAAACTTCTGTATATTCTGAGACTTTTTAAAAGCTTGTATTGGAGAAGCTGCTTTTTGCTCTTTGATGAGGTATCCTTTGCTGCTCAGACTGGGTACCTGATTCTCCCTGTGAAGTTCTTCATTTTTCAGGGAGGAGAAGGGCAGGACCAATTGTTTTAAGATTTTACGTTGAAGAGATGAAGTTGAATGTCAACACCGATGAAAAAGACAGTTTTGTTAATGTACACTGAATATGCACTAATGATGGAGTGATTTTCTCAGAAGATCATGTTGGTTTGCAAAAGAAAAAAAAAACAGTATTATCATCCAATGATGAAACTTTAAAAAAAATTACAACACTCTACCATAGACAACACTTTGTTCTTTATCTCCATGACTTCTGTGATATGATTCCAAGATATTAGGATCTGTGGCTCCTAAGAAGGGCTCATGTGGGTAGAAAGGTCTGACAAATATCACAGGTTAGCTAAGCAATGGGCTTAGTTAAGAAACAGAGACAGAACTGGGGAGGCCAAGTGGATGTCAAAAGTCACATTAGAAATCAGCTGAGCGTAAGGATCAGGTAAGATGAGAGAGGACAAGCAGGTTTCAAAGGCCTGATTCAGAAGTAAGAGGTAGGGAACTCAGCCAGCAGCACTGGGGAGCAAGAGATACTCCTTTGAGCTCTTTTCCTACGGAAGAGTAGAGACCAGAATTGCAGGTGGTGGTTCAGGCAAAAATGGGTGTAGCTAAGGTATTATTTCAATGAGTCTGCTTACCTGCCTTTAACCACACTAGGGGTGGGGAACCCTAGATATCTATTTAAGCACAGGCTTGTAGGAAAGTTCCAAAAAGGTGTTTCCTTCTATTTGAAAATGACTGATTCTCAATTCACAAGGACAATGACAGGTACTTTATATTTGTATTTGTAACCCAGATATAAATGGATTTTCTTGGTCTAGTTCTAAGAGCAGTCTCTGTATGGGTGGCATATCCCAAAGGAGTCATAGGTCTGGCTCACAAAGCCTTGAAGAAGAACATGGACCTGCACTGAAGTTTTGACTGAGGGTATATAGGGGAAGAAAGGGTTTAGGCAGCAAAAATTTGCTTAAAAACTTCTCTTTCATAAACTCTTCCTTTCCTCAAATTTCCTTTTTTCGGGCCATCACTCCAAACTATCTCATATGGCATAGTGACTACTGGCAGACTTGGAATTCCAACTGCCTGGTTTGAATCTTGGTTCTACCACTTGTTGCCTAGGCTGTCCTTAAGTTAATTAAACTCTCTGTAAATCAGTTCACTCATCTGTAGAGTAGAATAATGATAGGGTGGTTGTGATGATGAGATAACTTAACAAACCTAGAGTAGGACCTGGCACATAGAAAGTTCTAATGAAGTATTAGCTGTTACTGTCAAATTCAGAACCCCAGTACCACAACCTTTCATCTCCACTCTCCCTCCTTCTTTCCTCTCACCCTTGTATCTTTACTCTTCCACTTATGCATGGCTTCTTCATTTATGTGTCTTTGCTTATCACTTCATCTCCATATCAAAGCAGCCTGCTTCCTCAGAAGATGAGAGAGTGGGAAAAGCAGTAGATATTTATACTTAATGTGTTTTGTCTCAATCACACATCCAACAAACTCTAAAGGCTATATTATGGCCTATGTGAACAATTTTCATTTCCTTCTTTATTAGAAACTGCTAATGACCTCATTCAGTGTGTCTAAAATTATAGGACCGTCTATCCAGGATGTTGACAAGTCCATGAATCTCCCTCTGGCAACTCCATCAGTGCAGGAATTCTCAATTCTTCATTCAGGGTTCTAATTATTAATTGCTGAGAACTCATAGTCAAAACTTTTGTGCTTAGTCAAAGGCTTCTTCACCTTATTTGATATAATGTTGGCTCCTTTCCAATATGATGCTGATGATAATAATTATAGCCAATTATTGAGTGTTGACTGCATGGTAGAGCTTATGATTGGTGCTTCCCATACATTATTGCATTTAATGTTTGTAATGAACCCTATAAGACAGGTAGTAGTTTCCCAAAAATAGGGAAACCAAGAGCTCAATAGGTCTAGTAACTCATCTAAAGTCACACATCCACTATGTGCTACAGTCAGATTTTGAACCCTGGTCATGCCTAAATTGGAAGCCACTTCCAGCAAGTCTCTTTGCTTCCTTACAAGGTAAGGAAACAGTTGCATGCATCTTGGGTCTCTAGCCTAATTTATCTGACATCTGCCATGCTGGGAGGTCACTGTTCTCTGCAAGTTAGTTTGGTGGGTGGTGGACTTTATCCCTCTTTGAAATAAAAAATCTGTTCTTATGTGGAGTTAGGACTGAAAACACATTTCCCCAGTAGGGAGATGTGGACACTATGTTAATATCTGTGCAACATGATTGAACTTCTGAGTTCAAATATCAAAGCCATCTCTTGTTGGTTCTGTGACTTTGGGCAAGCTACTTTAGCTTTTTGTACCTGAGTTTCCTCACCTGCACTATGGGGATAACAATAGCCTTGGCTGCATAGGCTTTTGTGAGGAATAAGTGGAGAATATCATTTAAATTCATAGAACCATTTCTGGTGAATAGTGATTGCCCTATAAAGTTTATCATCATCATCATCACTGTTGTTGTTCCTATTTCTAATATTCTTCTTGATATTGTTGTTTTTCTAGAAGATGTAACTCAGAGTGACATCTCTGTTAGTTATATCGCTAGCCAGAGAATGAGTCAGGGCCAACAAAAATAAATACTGTTGCTGATTAAGGACAAAAGAGAGACACCGGTCTTGCTGGCAGTCTTCAGGGAGGGAGATGGCATTATCTCTTTCCTGAATCTTTCTGTCTAAAGACTTCAGAAGACTGACTGCAAGAGGACCAGTAGCCTATAGAAGAAGTTTGTATATTTTTATTAAAGATCCACACATATGACAGAAATTACTTGCTTACTATACTATTCTAGAAAGCAAATCAATATGCAGGTCTTTATGTAGGCCAACCTTGCATATCTCTTCCACTCATCAAACCACCTTAGTAATCCCTCCTCAAGGCCCCCTTTTTGGGACAGTATAGTGATGTGGTCAGTGGGCATTAATGAGCTCATCTCTCACAGCTCCCTACTAACTGATGTGCACTTCTCCAGAGTGGGTCGGAGGGATGGTGCAATAGATTTTAGTATCTTGTTTCTTTTATTTCCCAGCCATTGGACCACACAGGAAGCCTCTGTCAGAATTATAGGACTATAGTAAAATGCTAAATACTCCAAATCAGCCATGAGCTACATAGTGAGTTCTCATAACTCACATCCCCTCAACACTAACCTCCACCCCCAGGAACCCTGACTACATCTTGCTTTTGTTTGTTAATATCTCCACTTCTTCTGTTTCCAAGGAGCTCTCATGTACCATCCTCTTGGGATAAGAGGGTGATTAGTTGGTGTTAGAATTCCAGGCTTTGAATCCACTCTCTCTTTTCTTTTTTTCTCTCTGTTTCCTCTCTGTTAAATGGAGATCCTGACCCCTTCCCCTCTTCTGGAAGATGAGAGACAAATTTAATGAGTTTAAGTCTTTAAACCTCTCCTCTTGCCAAACAAAGCACAACTGTGAGTGGTTTCAGAGAAAGACCAAGACAAGGGCTCACATCATTTGGCCATCATCCCCATCTTATTTTCTCCTATTAATTAGTCTCCAGATATCTTAGAACAGGAAATAGAGTGACCTTAGCCCTGACAGGGTCAAGAATTTCCATTTCCTTCCCTCCCCAGCACCTCCTGTAATACCCACCTGAGGCTGGCAGTGAAAGAGGCCCACAGTAAGAAACTCAAGCTCACACTTTTTCTTTCACCTGTTCTAAGCTTTCTTTGGGATCTGTAACTGAGGAAAAGATGAATTGGTAGCGCAGAAGCATTATTAGCCAGATGGAATGAAAACAGCCTTTCCGTGGAACTAAGTTTCGCTTAATCATGCCTCCAGCCTATGTGTGTACAAGTGATGTTCTTTAGTGTTGATTCAGAGAAACATCACCTGCTTTTATAAGATCACAAGATAATAAGGGAAGCTGAATAAGCCTCCTCATCCCAGTTGTGTGGGCTGGCTTTAGAACGGAGAAGAAGGTGTAATTTTCAGCCTATAATAGGATTAATTTAAATTGACAGAGTGAGGAAATTAATTTCTCAGGTTGCCATTCATTTCTTTTCTCTATCAGTCGATCAATAAATATATATTGAGCACCATCTATGAGCTCCACATCAAAAGGGAAACAGAATAAGCATAAGACATGACCTCTGCTTTTACTGTTTACCATTTACTTGGGGAGACAAAGCCAACATCTGTGGTCTAATAGAAAGCACTCTCAACTTGGAAAGAGGAGACCTGTGGTCTTGTCACAGTTTGCTGAATAGTATAGTATGTGGTTAAGTGAAAGTGTCCTGAAATTGGGCTCTCAGAGCTATAAAATCAGCCACTGTCATTAACCAGCAATGGAACCTTGGGAAAATTCCATACCTCTCATCAATTTTCTTGTCTGTGAGAATGAAGTTAATAATAGTGCCCAACTCAAAGAGTTGTTGAGACCTGAGAGTTAAAACTTGGCTAGCATCACATTTAGGACACGTTAAGTATGAGATATTATTAGTTTGATATTTCAGGCAAGCCTTTGAAAGTCTCCAGGAAAGAAAAGGGACCTCAAATGTGTTGTGTGCTTCCTGTGCCTTCAACACCGCATGGGGTACATCACATATGCATTTTTATATTTCCTCACAAACGCCTTGTGAAGTTGGTAAGGAAAACTTGAAAATGTTAAAGTAGCTTTGTAAGGTCTCCTATCTGGTAAAGAAAAAAGCTGGGGTTCAAACTCTGATCTGTCTAAATCCAAAGCCTGTCTGAATCCAAAGCCTGTGCAATTTTTACTACCCCACAACCTCTCTGAGCCTCAGCTTCCTCTTGTTGGAAAACTTTTGGATGGATCAGAAAGTCTCTGAGTTCAGCTCTAAGTTTTATGATTCCTAGTCATCCAACCTTCTGGTGAAACTTGATTTTAGGTTAAGGGGAGATAAGAGTGAGAGCATTCACAGAGACATTTTTAGAAGTCTTAGTACATGAAGGAATCATAGAATGTGGCTATATGGAAAGGAGGAGGGAGGATATTTTAGCTCAGTATAAATACTAGAACAGTGGTGGGGTGGTAGGAACGATAGGTAAGGAAGACAATGAAAAAGTCCTCCCTACCAAGAGGAGGCTGCTGTTGAGGAAAGGCAGGAGACAAGGCTGTTCTCCTTCCTCATTCGATAACCCGGGGTTTCTCAACCTCAGCATTATTCACATTTGAGGCCAGATAAAAATTTGTTGTGGAGGCTGTCATGCATGTTATTGGATGTTTAGCAGCATCCCTAGCCTACTATACCCACTAGGTACAAGTAGCATCCTACAACTTGCAACAACCAAAAATATCTCCAGACATTGCCAGTGTTCCTGAAAAATCACCCCTGATTGAGAACCACTACCTTAGCCTTGTCCTTTAGGTCATAATCTAAGGGTAGAGAAAATTAACTTCATCATCTGCAAATTTAATGTTGCTGCTCTGGGCTTATATTTACCTGATACAGTGGTTCTCAAGCTTTACTGTGTGTAAGAATCATCTGGAAGAACATGGTGAAATACAGATTCTTGGTTTTCCCTTCACTGCAAACTTGGTGCAGTGGGTCTGGGTTAGAACCCAAGCATCTGATTTTTAATGAGCCCCTGTTCCCCACACCTACCCCAGGTGATTTTGACACGGTCCAGAGGCTCCATTTTGAATAACGCTGACCCAGTGCTATAGTCAGGGTCAACCTTGACTCTAATGGTATAGTAGAAAGGCTTGGAAACTAGTAATGTGAATTTAAACCTTCACTTCTTTATTTACTTGGAATTTCATAATGATCTGGTTAAGCACGTAGCCTCTGAAGCCCGATGGCCTGGTTTCAAAGCCTGGCTTCCTCACTTATAGGACACGCAGCCGTGGGTGAATCCCTTACCATTTCTGTGCCTGTGCTTCCTCATCAGTAAAATGGGGAATATTGTTAGCACCTGCTTTGTAAGTTGGCATAATATGTGAGTGGAGACATGAAAAGACTTGTAATTGTTTCTGCACGAAGTTCTCAATAAATGTTTAGAGGTGGTGGCAAAGGTTAATTAAAAATAAAAAGTATGGAATGTTGCCATTGCAGCATTGCTAGGGCACTCCTCACCATTTTTAGAATCCGTGGTGCACTTAGAACAGGATTTTCTAACTTCAGAGTTCCTAAGAGCCACCTGAGAAGTTTGCAAAATGCATATTCCCAAGCCCACTTCCCCCTGTCCCAAGACAGTCTAATTCAGTATGTCTCAAATGAGGTGTAGGAATCTGTATTCTTATAAGGGTATCCAGGTGAGTATGATGCAATCTGCTCAAGGACCACACTGAGAAAAACACTGTCTTGGAGGGACTAGATTGTACTATGTACAAACTTGACTTGCTCATTACATTGACTTAGAGTAATAGACAATATTCTAGGACATGATCTTTAAGTCTGCCTTCCAATGAATGCCCCATATATTCATGATTATAAAACATTGTATGATTTTTTTTCTATTTGATACTTGTTAAGCATTCTATTAGCTTCTAGTTTTCCTCGGTTTACTTGTAAATTTTTACCAAACTAATTGGATATGAAAAAAATTATGTAAGGATTTTTAAAGAGGGAGGCAAAAGACACATTGGAAAGAATGCCATCTAGCCTTAAACCCCTTTCCAGGAGGACCTTTCAACATATTGGGTTGTGAACTTGAGAAAATTACTTTTTAGAAATTCTAAAAGCAGTGCAGATTCCTAACAAGAGAGAATCCAGTCACATGAAATTCTAAAGCCCTGTCAGTATATATTTTTCTTTCGTCTTTCTTCCTATTCTTTGGTGAAAATAAGAATTCTGAACAGAAAAGAATTTCCTCCTTCAGGTTCTTTCAGGGGAAACAAGGATTTTGCTTATTAAAAAAAAGGGGAAAGAATTCTGCTTGCACTAACTTTCCTTAACGTGCACTCAAAACTCTCCAGGTTTTTCCCCATAAATCTGATAGGAATTGGGATCATCATAAATATGTTCACTGTCAAAATCAAAGATGTTGCTGAAAATAGGTAGAAGTGAAGTGTTCTTTTTGTGAAATGGAGGATCTTATCTCTGTGCTTGGTGGTGTTTTTATTATTAACGTAGTAGAATATTTTAGGGGAGTGGTAATCCAAATTTCCTTCTCCAAGAACTAAGACACCCTCTGGTAGTTGTTCTCCTGTTGGACATTTTCTCAAATGAACCAAATTCCTTCAGGGTCAGTATATTACTCCTCGCTCTGAAAATCTCTTGGGTAATACGAATGTGTAGTGGGTATGTGTTCGCTCCATGAAGCTCATGAACAAGAATATCAATTGTTTTTATTTTTCTAAGGCAAATAAATATGGCAGATCCCTTCCCAGGAGCTCTGGGAATCTTGTGCAAGTCTAGAAGCAAGTTTCTCAGTGTGGAATTGTTCCTCTTTATTTCTCTTACTCTAGGCATGGGTGGGAGGCATCCACTCCATTCATACCCGATATTCACAGATTATTGCAGAATTTCGTCTATGTACAAATGCTCTGATACCTCCTGGTGTATGAGAAGGATATTTATTAATTCTGATGGGGAAAAAGCCACTGGTGGAGTGATTACTCCTTTCCTTCCCCCCTCAGTCAGGCCGCTTCTTTCTTTCTCCCCCCCACTCTGGGGTAACTTCAGTTTGATGACTCTTTGATAGACCTAACTTTCTAAACAAAAGCATGAGTGGGAATTTTCTTTAACTCAGCTTTAGAAACCCAAAGATACTATTAACTTGTTTGGAAGGTGGTGAGGGAGGGGGCAGGTTATGGTAGGGATGGAGATAGAGTGTGATTAAGAAGGACCTAGCCCTGGGAACACAGAAGCTGGCCCATTCTTCCAAGGAGAGAGGAGCAGCCCAGACTTACCATTTTATCTTACCTTTTCAAAAGAAGAACGAGACAGATAGGAACATGTAAATAGATTGTCCTGCTGAATATTTATGGTGAAGTCTCAAATAATTAAACCCAACTAACCAGAGCCTTAATTACTACACTGACTTCTAGAAAGAGTCAAATTACAGCAAAACAAGCTGGTATCAGAACCTTAGTTTAAGAACTTTTTCCAGAAAGCGCTGGGTTCTGTCCTGACTTGACCCAATCACAGACACCTACTCCATCTTTGTCCTCAGAACTTGTGAAGATCCCAGGCTGTATAGTAGTGAGCCTCACTCACTCAAGGAAGGAGGATTCCATTTTGTTCGCCAGCGTGGATTTACTAGGCAAGGGAGAAGTGGGCATTTTAGGGCAATGTTCAGCAATAAGGGTAAATTCACCATATTCTCACTTTCATCCTCAGTCAGCTATATTCTGAAAATTTTCAAATAGCCCAGGAAGTGAAACTACTCTTGTTTCTGAGGAGCATTCAGCAAAACTGAATAGTCCATGAGGTTTGCTCTTAATTCCTATGTTTCACTTAGCCTGTGTGTTTCTGAACCCGGACTACACAGTAACATCACTTGGGGAACTTTAAAAACTCCTAGCCTGGGCCCCACCTAGAGATTCTAATTTGATTGCTCTGGGATGGAGCCTGAGCATCAACCAGTTCAAAGGTCCCAGGTGATGCCAGTTTACAGCCAGGCTTGAGAACCCCGGCTGAACTATTTGCACAGGTCTCCTTTCTTGCTAGCTTTTTGTTTTTATGTACCTGTCCAAGGACTGATTTATGGGGTCCTGGTCTTAGTAGGCAAGGAGCTGATAAGGTTTAATATGTCCCATTGTCCTTTGCATTCCGCAGGGTCTCCAGAAAACCAGGAGCCCAAATAACGTGGCTAAAATTGTGGATTGACAAGGTAGCAATGCTTTCCTTTCCCCTTCTTCCATCTTTTCCTTCTTTCTCTCTATGACTTCTTCCATTCATTTTTAAAAGCAGTTCTTAAGGGATTCACACTCAAATTCCCAAATCCCTGCCATGTGTTTGATCCTCCACCTGTGGAGCTGACACTAAGCCCCGTGCTTTCTAAGAGCTAGTCTTGCTTATCCCTAACATGGATGACTTTGGTTTGCACATTTAGTCCGGAATGTTTGATTAGCCACCCACAGTGAGGGTTTTCAAATCAGTAGAAGCCTGCTTAAAGACTTAGAAAAATTTAAAAGAAAAATAAAACTCTCGTTGTTCTATTTTTTTTATTGCGACAGTAATACCTGTTCATTGCAAAAACATTAGAAACTGCAGATAAGTTAGAAAGAACGAACCAGAAGTCACCTGTAATCCTTCCATGTGGCCATATCCTTTGAGTTATCTCTGGCTTTCCTTCTGTCTCTGTTTTCTGTTTCCAAATAACTTCCTATACTTAAAATGCTTTTTAATGGTTCCTTCTCCCAGTACATTTTAAAATAGAGCCTCTGACTAAGGCAGGAACATTGAAGATTTTTAACTAACTTTGTACCTTTGAATTCAAAACTTATAGTTTCTCGGAACTTTAGACATCAGAATGTAGAATTTATCTAGCAATCAATAAAGATACTGAGTCTCAGAGAGATTAAGGATCTTAACACGGGACTACTCAGTGACAGACCTAGATATAAAATCCAGAGTCACTCAGTTCTAAGGGCCATGTTCCCTTCTAGTTTACCCCATACTATGACCTTGATGTCCAGCCAAGTATGAAGATGTCAGCTTCATCCAGGTCTGCTAATAGTAAATGACGTTTCTAAAAGTATTTACAGTTGTGTCTGAACATGCTTCAAGAAATGAGAGTTAACTATATTATTGGCACGAAGTAAGAAATAAAGTGCCTATGATTGAATTTCCTGGATGTTTCAGAGGAGAAATAGATTGATTGTTCAGAGTACACATCAGGTATGTGTCTCATCTCCTCTTAATGCAGAGTTTTGATGTTGGAACATACAGAGACTTTTGTCACAGAAGCAACAGTGTTAAAGCCAATGTCACAAACACTGGTTTGCGGGGCATTGTTTCTTGAGATGTTACTAGTTATTCCCTGGAAAACCCTGGATTAATCCAATTTGAACAAACAGGTCCCATAATTACAGGAATTCTCCAGGTCTTTAATATTCTTATGGGCATTTTAAATCTCTATGTGAGACACAGTATGCAAATTTTATAGTTGTATCAATACAGCTTTTATTCTTTTTAAGGGGCCATTTATTAATATCTTGAAAAACTAGTATTGTGACCCACAGTTTAAAATATGCTTGCTTAATGCAATTAGGCTTCCTGTCTTGGGAACCAGGGAATATCAAGAGGACATCTAAAGGATTAAGATGTGCTGAGCCCATAGGGTTAAACTGTTGTAATTTAGCCCAGGAAACAAAACCTATTGCCATTTCTTCTCAAGGGTTTCTTCTTATGGTAATTATCCTTGTGTGGAGTTACTCTCCCTTAACCCTCCAACCGCATCCTTTTTCTTTTGTTCATGTCTTTTCTGAGAATTCTAACTTTGAAAAAGCAGAATGTCATTATCTACTTTTTGCAAAACCAACAGAAGAAACATTTTTTCAGATGCTTCCTTGTATCTCCAGGTTTCTAGGCTAGACAGTCTTAAAAAATTTTCAGAGGTGTCCAAAGTAATCAAAGTCTTCTGCTAAGGGCACTTGTTGGTGGCAGATCTGTATTAGTCTGTGGTTTATGGTGATTAAAATTTGATATAGCACAGGTAAATCAATAGAATCACAGAGTTGGATGGTAATTTGCAGCAATGGAACTTGAGAGGAGCATTTCTATTTCTGCTTTATAGTCTTTTTGTCTATTTGTCTTACCCAAGCCTTCATTAATAGCCTCGTGACCATTAAGGTGTCAATGTTTTAAAAAAAAAAAAGCATTTTCCCTCTTCCCACTTTGGAATAAATATATATATCCCACTCATCTTCCTCTGAAAATATTTGAAGCATTGCCTTTTGTATGGTCTTCTCAGCTTCCTGTGTTATTCCATGCCACTCTGAGTAGGTGAGTAGGAGGCCCGTTTTATGACACAGACCCCTGATCTCACATCCACACTGCATAGCAGTTGCTATCATGCACTTATTTGACTGGACCTAGCTCCATCTCAAGAGACTAAGGTCTGAGAATCACTGCACTGGGACTCATACTTAGTATATGGTCCAATCCTTTAATTTGGACCTCCTGCTCTCTTGGATTGGGGAATAACTCAAATTAGATTTGAGTACAATACTTGATATAATTTTAGGGAGTGGGAAAATGTTTAGGATCTCATTTGTGAATTAAGGAAAATCTAGCCCAAATCAGAAGATTTTATAATCCAAATTCAAGAACTATATATTCCTTCATGCTGATGTGAGTTTCTCAGTCCAACAATTATTCTTAAATGGAAAAAACAAGATTTTCATGTATATTTAAATCAACATGTAACAGATTAGATTTAAGCATAAAGAGGATGGTAAAAAATGGAATTTGAACATGGACAAAAATCCCAAGATCCAGGATATGAGAGTAGGTATACATCAGAACATATTCAATAGATGGCTAATTATAACAATACTTAAACGGTATTTGGTACTTATTATGTTCTAGTCACTGTATTAAGAATGTAACAACCATCCCATCAGAAATCACAAATACTTGAGTTAGTTTCCTAGGGCTGCCGTAACAATTACCACAGAAGTGGCTTAAACAACAGAAATTTATTTTCTCACAGTTCTAGAGGCTAGAAGTCTAGGATCAAGGTGTTAGCGTGGTTGATTTCATTCTGAGGCCTCTCTCCTTGGCTTGTAGTTGGCCATCTTTTCCCTTTGTCTTCACATGGTCTTTCCTCTGTGCGTGTTTGTGTCTTAATCACCTTTGCTTATAAGGACACCAGTCGTATCACATGAGTGTCCACTTTACCTTAATTACTTCTTTAAAGGCCCTATCTCCAAATACAGTCACATTCTGAGATACTGAGAGTTGGGACTTCAATATACATCATCCATACATTCATTTAATCAACAAGTATTCATCAAGTGTCTCCTGTTTGCCAGGCGTTGTGCTAGGTGCTATAAACATTGGTGAGTGAAGTGGACATGATTCCTGCTTTTGAAGCACTGGCTATCATCCAGTGAGTTATGCACTCAGTGACTTTTAAACACAATGGTCCATAAAATTCCATCTGTTTTCCAAATCATTCAGGTCTTTTGGGGCTGCTTGCCAAAATGGGTGAGGTCCTCTGGGCAGCTCTCACAGTTCTAACATCTCAAGAAGAACTGACCCAGAGCCTGAATCACACTCTGTACCCCTGATTTGGACTCACTCCCTCACAAATTCTTGGAGCTCACAGAGGAGGAGAGGCAGCACTAGTGGTACTGGGTGCTCCCTACAGAGTGGGCTGAGGAAAACCCATTTAGACAAAACACTATGGAAAAGGTCAAATGTTTAAACCATTAAGTTTCATCACAGCAGATTTGGGTTCACATTGAAAGGAATTGAATTTATCTGTCGATGGTGAAATGAATCGGTCATGGTGACCAGACATCCTTGGGATATGATAAGAATCTGTCTTTGTATCAGGGAGATTTGTTCCTGAGATAGCGCAAGCAAGCACATCCAATCTCTTGGGAAGGTGTCAGCTGGAATGAGGCAAGAGCATCAGAATCTGCCAACCAGGTTGCGGTGAGAGGGGGTGGGGTGAGGGTGTGAGATTGATTCTATCCCTGGTGGAGCTGGAGTTTAAACTGAGGGCCTGGGACCTGTCGGAAGGCCAAGGAGGCAGACTGGCTACACTCAATGGATACTCGTTAAGGGGCTGTTGCCTAATGTTCCTGTGGGCACTTTGGGCTAAATTCACAGCAGATAGCAAGCATAGGGGCATCAAATGGATTTCCAATTCCCAAACTGGTGAGTTTAGATCTCCTAATATATTCTTTGCCCAGATTTTCTTGGTTGTGCAAGGTTGAGAAGACTGAGCGCAGGTCATTATTGGCCTTGGCTAGATATGGCCAAGGCTGGTAGGGCTTGAAAGTAACCTCCCACACCCACCCTACCCCTAGAGGGACATATGGAGAAGTGGTATCTCAGGAATGTCAATCTGAGGGCAACACATCAATATGCGGCATTGGCACAGGTTTTCATCGTGGAGGCAGCCAATGGTTGGACTCTAATATGGTGCATTCAGGCATCCTCTGCTGGCTTTAGCACGGGCTCCATGATTAGTGAGTTTTCCATGTGTGAGCTGTGTTCAGTTAATTATGTTCAGGTCCACAGAGGCAGTTAAAAAAAGCCCCAAACAAAACAGAAAAACAAGCAGAGAAGTGAAACCATCACGGAGCCAGCAACTTGCTTAAATAGGAAACACCCCAGAACATATCTCCGTTGGGGGAGATCACAAGGTCTCACAAAACAAAAATTGTGTAGGAGAATGTGAGGGCAGACAGGGTAACCTAACATAATGTCATTTCAATCAGAATGATTTGATCCTCTGACCTGAATGTAAATCAAAAGATATGTTTCTGTTCTCCACCCCCATATTTTCCTTGATGGTGATTTCCACTGAATGCCAAGCTTTTGTGTAATGAAATAATGCCCATTCTATGGGCCCCATTACCAGCTGTCCTCGCTCCTGTAGGAACTTTCCTTGACTGGATAATAATAAATTATTTCAATCATTTAGAAATTAGCTGCACAATTGTCAAAGCTCTGGCTTCTGTTAACATGCTGCTGGGGAAAAAGGAAAGGGCAGAGGGGGAGAGAGGAAAACATATCGAGCCACCTTCTTCAAATTGGCAAGGGAGGCTGCTCGAGAACAAAGGGAAGCCACCTAGTTTACTGTTATCTGGTTTAATTGTTCTTTATCTGAAAATATTATAATTGATTGGATTGAATGTCTTTATCCATGTTGGGAGAGGCTCAAATAAAAGGAAAGGAGGACTGAGAGGGCTGTTATAGGAAGAGAGATTTTACTTCAGTGTAAGGAAGGACTTTCCTTTACAGGGAGCATGAGCTGCTCTGGAAGGTTCTGAGAGGTAGGACAGTGCGGAGTTCATCTCAGTGAGCTCAGGGGTCAAACTGTCAGGGTATGACTTAGTGTGTCCCACACCACTCCGCACCTTCCCCATGTGTAAAACAGGGAAATCACACCCAACCTTGAGGTATTGTTTTACAGATTAAAGGAGACAATGTGTGCCTGGCATTTGGTAATAATCAGGTATTTAATATTATTATTCATAAGCACCTTGTCATTGAAGATGCTCAAAAGTTCAGGGTTTTTGTAAGCCCTATTCAACTCAGAGATTGGGTTCTTAGATTCTGCCAGGGAAATGAGGAGACAGATGGGCAGAACCCACTGAGGCTGACTGACAGCTAGCACCCTGGGCACTGGGTCCCTTCTTATTGTTCTGCAGGGCAGCCTGCTGCCTACTTGGTCTCCCCAGGTCTCTGTCTGTAGCCTCTCAGACAGTGTGTTGAGCTAACATATGGTGAAGGGCCAGCTCTGGGCATTTGATCATCGTCAGCCTCCCAGTGGAGTCTTTGCCCTGAGCACAGATTGACAGGCTGGCAGGCAGTCAGTGCTTCCCTCTCTGATGATGGGCTAGCCCTGGGAAGGCCTGGAGCCAAAGGTCAGACGGAAAACAGGAAAGCTGTGAAATCTAATCAGAGGATGTTCATGCTGGAAAGGGGCCTGGAGTCCATTGGAGCTCTGCCCCTCTCTTCACAGATGGAGCCAGAGGCCTAGAAAAGGGAGCTGACATGCTGAGGCCACATCCCTTGTGAGCAGCAGAACTTGGTCCAAAAGGCAAGTCCCCTTCTTCCAGATTAGTAGTCGCTCTGTTTCAGCTCACTGGCTGTCAGGTGTGGCAAACGAATGGCCAAATGGTTAGGTGGAGTGGTGAGGTGGCAGGAGTTTATGACAAAGCCTTCTTGTACCTATGAATGAAATCAGATAATTGCAATGGTATATTCAATACGCTTATTTCAAAAAGAAAGGCTCATCACTTAAGTCTGGAATGGAGCCCCTGGGGCAGAGGCAGTAGGAAGACATAAAGAGAAACTACTACCTAGTTAGTAATTGCAAGGTTGAATGGGCTGGTATCAGTGCCACCTCTCCATCTGGGTGGTTGGGAAGGACTTTGTAGAGCCAGTGTGAGGGGCAAGGGAAGCAGATTTAGCGCAAATATTTTTTTGGAGGAGATTAGGAGAGAAGGATATGAAACCAACATCAGGATCTCCAGAGGATGAAGTCTCTGTGAAACTGCAAGTCGGTGGAAATGTGTGTTTCATGCCTTCAGCCCACTTACCTTTTGTACCCTGCAGCTCCTATTCCATATCTTCCTGAGAAGAAGTAAACTCTGACAGATCCTGTCTTCATTAAAGTGAAGAAAACAATATGATAGACTAATTCACGCTCAGGTGGTGGTGGCTAATGTGTGTTGTCCACGTGATCTTTGAGTTTTAAATGGGGATTAAAGGAGAAGGCCAATATTTCCACTGAGCAGGGAGTCTCTAACAGCAGAATGTCAGACAAGGGAGAGAGGAATTGTAAGCCTAGATGCATACGATGTAACAAATTTAGTTCTAAGTGCACTGATGCATTTAACCATCAAAACAAACCTGTGATTACCTGAGGCATGGAGTGGCCATGTGACAAGAGGAGGGTCACATGGCAAGGAAGAGAAGTTTGGAACTGAACCTGAAGAGGCTGGCTCAAGAACTACTTCTTGCCCCTGTTACTATCCAATAGTTATTATGTGAGTGGTTACTTTCTTCCCTTATTTGTGACATAATTTTCTTGAGGGCTATGAGGATTTTGACTTGGAGAGATGGTTCCTTATGTCTAAGGACAGATATGGGCACTGACTTTCTAGTTCCTACCACTAGGCCTGAGCTGATGGAGACGTATCTGTACTGCTCTGCGTTGTAGACTGATGTTCCTATGTGTAATAATAACTTATTTAGTTTTTTGGGAGGAAACCTCTCTTTTCAATGTGGCCACTTTAGTATCCAAAATTGTCTTTTGTTTCTCAGTGTCTTACAAACAATTAAATACAGTCAGTATGTAAGATCTAGGGTTTAGAGTAGGTTAGATCCACTTTTGAAAACCCAGCCAATTAATTCCAGCTGGATGGCCTTGGACAAGGTACTTAAACACTTTGAACCTCAATTTCCTTAGCTATAAAATGGGAATAAATAATACACATCTAATCAGGCGCCTGAGGGAATTTGACGAAATGTGTGTGAAGCTGTTTTTAGCACAATACTGGCATATAATAAGTATAGTATACATTGTATTTATTATTAATATTGATATTAGTACTACTGATAAAGGAAAAAGAATACTAACTCCTTACTTCTCTCTCTAAGGGCCATCATTTGTTCCCAGAATTCCCTTTCTAGATTCATCATTGCATCCTTCCCAAGACCTAACACAGTAGATTCGCAGTAAACACTGGAAAGACGGATGAATTCACATTCTTCTTCATACCGTTTCTCTTCAGCATAAACTTTCCTGTGATGAGCTCTACATTTTATCTTATTTTTTTGGAGTGTTTAACACTTACTACTTTTCCTTGTCTCCCTCAGTTAGTTTTCCGCTCTCTAAGGTTTTGTTTTGTTTATTTTGTTTAAAAGCCAGACACCCTCCAAATTCCCTTGCTGAGGAGATCTTAAGAGGTGCTATCCTTTTGAAAATGTGGAAAGTGACTTCCTTGAAATTTCAGTTCCTTGAAGATAGCATCCTCTACTGCCTCCCTCACCCTTGCTGCTTCCTCCTAGACTTGAAGTTAGGCTGCATGCGAGGAAGGTAAGAAGGAATATTTCTCTTTCTGTCCTTGTGCAAGTACCAAGTGACTCAGTAACTACAGCTACAGAAGTAAGTTTTATACATTTTATCTAACTTCATTCTAAGGCTTTGAAGAGATAAATAAGCCTTCCATTTTTTTTCTTAGAAATATTTAGGGTAATTCTCTTTAGGCTGGTTAAGTTGCCTCTAGTAGAACTGAGGCTCTGTCTGAAAAACTTGGATGTTTCAATTATTCATAAAGTGATATAACTTGTAGTTAATATGGCTCACTGTCTATTAATCAGATGTGAGCTAATGAAGCTAATTTATTCATAGTTATGGGAGTTAGGTAAAGTTTAAGAAGGAATAGGCTGTGACAAATTATAAAGTTGATTTCCTGAACCTTTGATACCAGTAAAAAATAAATTTATGTAAAAAAAACAAATTAAGATTCTTGAAAATGTTAGATTGTTGACATAACTACAAAATACGTATTTATATTTATGTTTTGTTGGTTGGAATTGTCTAGATAGAGGGCTCAATTTTCCAATTCATTTTGTCAAAGTCTTTCTCTTTAACCTTGGAGAATCTTGTCCACTGCTATTTGTGAAAAATCATTTCTGTAGCCGACTGCATTCTGAAAATCACTAACCTCTCTTCTGTCTGAAAAGGACCTTGAAGTTCACCTCTTTCAACCACACATGGGAAGCTCTAATCTTTCCTCTGGCAACTTAGATAACATCTAGTTCAGTAGTTGTCTGTCCTGGTTTTATGTTAGATTCTTCTGGAAACTTAAAGAATTACAAAAGCCCAGGCCTGCCCCCGTCTCCCTCCCAACAATTTTGATGGCACTGGCCTAAGGTGGAGGCTGGGATTGGCATTAAAAAGGCTCCCAGGTGCTAATGTGCCACCGCACTGAGAACCACTGAACAAGCTGGCCTGCCATGTTGTGTGCTGATGTGAGAGGACTAGCAGGCCAAAAGGACCAGAGACAACTCTGATATTTAAGTCAAAAGACCTACGTGAGATATTTAAATCTGTGGTGTTAAAGGAACTGTGTACATTTATTAATTCAGTAAGGAAGGGATGAGTCCCTGCTTATCCTAAGGAGATCTCAAAGAGAACATGAATCCAGGCAGGAGCCAGGGAGGAAACGCCTTGCAAAAAAATGAGGAGTTCTGGAAGTTTGTTGAAAGTGGCAGCTGCTCCTCATCGCTTTGCTTAGTGCTTGAGATTCTGACTTGGAATGTATGCAGTCTGTGCCAGGACACGCCACACAGACACATACTTGACCTTGCTTCTTTTTCCTCCTGCTTTTCTGTGCTTTTGACAATCACCTTCATTTTTTCACCAATAGAGTCTGCTTTGGGTATGTTATGCTGACTTCCCTTTGCTATCTTGCTTTGATTCCCATAAGAGAGACCACTCATTTCCTATATAAGGGTACTCATGTCTTTGCAGGCTGGGCTGAACTGGTGGGTCAGTGTGTGAGAGCTTGTTGAGCAAGCAAAGACTTGGGGAATTCTCATAGGTTCACAATATGCTGGAAGGTTGGGTAAGCCTTTGGGATGCTCCGAGACTCACAAGGATTCCCTGTCCCAGAGTTTATGTGGGAAATCCTCAAACTTCCTGACATCCATGACAATGTGAAGGCTTTGAAAATAGCTTCACAACTTCATCTGGTTAAGACTCTATGCCTAAGTCAGATATGGCCCCATTAAGGAGGATAGTTTGAGCTCAGTTAACTTTTTTATATTTTGCCCATAGGAGAAAAAAATTGACTTTGTGAATGGGTCCTCTTGGCAAACTGCTGTCAATCCTCAGCCTTTCTTTCTTTGGAAATGTAGAAACCAACATATGTGATCCCTAATCTTGAGTGACAGCCATTTAGCCAGCAGACATTTGCATGGTCTTTGGAAAATTATAACACGTATTAACTATGCCTATATCCTGTTCATTTCTCATGCACACACTCACAGACAGTGCTTTTTAGATCTTAATATGAGGTACCCAGAAGAAAAAGAAACTGTTAACACTCACAGAAGACTAAAGGATTCAAAAGGAATGCAAGGTTGGCTTTAAGTAAAAGCCAGAGTATGAGAAAAACAGTTAGTATACTCAGCCCTCTATATACTATATATATCTCTCTATATTTCTCTCTCCCTCTCTGTTGCACTCTCTCTCCTCATCCCCCATCACTGCTTCTCCATCTATCCTCACCCCACCATCATCAGTTCTATTCATTTCTAGAGTCTGGCAAATAACCTACCACAGCTGTTACTCTATACGCATATACGTAAATGCACACAATCTAATTCAACTATAAATGTTCCTTATTGGTTTGCACCTTGCTTTTCTTACTTAACATATTTCAAACATTCATATTCTAAGTAAATGGAGGACATCTCTCTAACTCAGTGGTTCTCATACGTTAGCATGCATCAGAATCACCTGAAGGACTCGTTAAAGTACAGATTGTTGGACCTCATCCCCCAGAATTTCTGATTCAGTAGGTCTGGAGTGGGGCCCAAGAATTTATATTTCTAACAAGTTCCCAGGCAATGTTGAAGCTGCTGTTCCCAGGAAGCACTTTGAGAAAGACTTTTCTAACTCTTTCTTTAATGGCGGAGTTATAACTTGGGTTTTTCAGCCATTATCCTTTGGACACACATGCAGTAATTTTTGGCTCTACAATCAGTGGTGCAATAAATGCTCTTATACCATGTCTTCATGCACTGGTGCTTTTATTTTGATAGGATCTAGAACTTTTTTGAAAATGTCTTCTGAACTACATTATGAATCACAGGAGAAAAATCAGTCTGACTGCCTTGTGGTCACACTTCAGGTAGATCTTATTTGTCAGACTTGGATCTTATTTGCTGACATTTTCCAGAAGTCAATCCCCCCTCAGAAGAATTTTATTTCCCACCTTGTGGATAATCAAAAGAATGTGCCCTGAGCTCCTACAGCAGTTCCAGAAGACGGGCTCCAGCCATGAGTGTTGTCAGTGCGGGCAGGTTGGTTGAGTTTTGTGCATAGCCTTCCTGGGGATTTACTTTGCAAGAACATCATCCACTGTGCAATAAAAGTTTGGTGATATTTTTATCGTTGTTTAAAATCCAGTCAATTTATTTTGTATTTGCAACTCATGTACAGTGGCTTGAGGCCAGCCTCAGAAATCTGGGGGATGAAAGACTATTAATTGAGCACCTGATATGTTCTAAACACTTTAAAAATAACATCACCTTGCATTATACAAGTAAGTCTGGGAAGTGGCGATCTTCACAAGTTTGTTTTGTCTTATTGGGGAAAATATGTCTGAAGCTGGCACAGCTACTTTTCTAAGCTGGCCTTTGCTAGGGTGTGGCCAAGCTGAGATTTGAACGCAGAGCTTTCTGGCTTCAAATCTATCTTTTCTTGAAACATTTGCTGCTTTATATTGGGGGGGCTTGAGAGCTGCAAATGGAGTGTCTGTCTAGGTTATAATGATTGAGTTTGAGTTTGTACAGGTATTGATACATTTTTAATTCTTTTTTAAGCCTCTGTTTCTTGAATTACATCTGTGATAGTCAAAATCAATTACTCATTCAATTTTTGGGAATAATCATGACTGGATTAGTCATTTGGTTTCCAATTGATGCCAATTTCTTCTAGGTACAATTGTCTGTCTCTCTCATTTTTCTCTCCTTTTCTTCTTTTTCTATATTTTTGTTGAATAAAGAGCTGCTAGGTCATCAGTTTTCAGCCTAAAAACTCACTATTAGTCTTGAGAGCAGATTTCCTGGTTGCAAAGACACCTAGACACAAGTAGCGAGAACCCAGGAATTAGAGTATAAACATTCGTTGGATTTTATCCTCAACAGTGTCTCTTCTATATTAGGTTTCCTTTCTTGTCATGGAGTCACAATTTTACCCTTTTATGAATTCCCCTTCTTACCCTCTCCGTCCTAGTTTCTCTTTGATCTTTTATAGCTCATTTTCTGATGAAGTGTTTGACCTCTGCTCTGAAATCATCATTCTATTTTTCCTTCCCATTTAGCTGGCACACTAATCATTCCAAATTCTATGGCTCCTATTCCAGACCTTCTCAGGCTTTCTTTCTCATCTTTTATCTGGTTCTCTATGAGTTGGCACTGCAAAGCGATGCTTACTTGACGGTTTGTACATCCATCTCTGACCTCTTTTCCAATACCTTTTCATACCACTGCTTACTAAGTACCCTCTGACAAATCTCCTGCTCCATTCATCATCTCTCTAATGGTCCTCTCAACTCTTGTTTTATCTTTTGTTCTTTTGAAGTTCATTTTTCTTCACTTCTTTATTCAGTAACATAGACATGTGAGCAGGGGTAAATAAAAATAAAACAACCCACTTTATACTCACCAGCACCAGGTCTACATTCTTTTCTTTGTAATCATAGGGTGTGTGTGTTCTGGGGTGTTATTGATTTTTCAAGTACTTTAAAGGCCTAGATTAGTCCAGGTGAAGGTTGAATATCTCTTAGATGGGTTACAGAGCACAGGGAGGGAGCTGTTAGGCTCATGTTGAATCTTATTTCTCTTTTTTTCTCATCCTGTGTAACGTTATTAGGACTGGTTTCCTTAGAACTTGTAGGGGTTTATCATGTTCAGGATGTTCTATGAAGTTTGTGATGGAGCTTTCTAATATGCTATTGAATTTAATTACATTAATAGTCCTGTGAAGTAGATCTTAATATTCCCATTTTACAGCCAATGCATCAAGCTCAGAATGAAGAAAGAAAATATACTTTTATCTGGTATATATTTATATATATATCCAGTCTATATTTTCAAGGCACTTTGCCTAAAAGATGAATGATTTACCCCAAGACACATTGTTCATAAATGGAGGAGCTGGAATTTATTGTTTCTCCCACTGTCATAAAGTGCCAATGGTCATTGGGTCATCCTTTTAGGGACTGGTAGCTTATGTATTCAGAGGTTTAGGGATCAAGCCCTATTCTCCCATTTCCTCTTCTGCCTCCTCATTCCTCTCTCCTCCTCCTACCTCTCCCCTTCATGATTCTGGGAACCTCCTTCATATTTTTCCCATCTTTATAGGCCCAGGGGCTTACTCTTGTTGTTCTGTTCTTGACTGAGCATCAGTACCTTTCCTCTCTGCCAAGCCTTCAAGCATCATTGCAGCCCTTCCAGAATTCTTATTGATCTCATCCCAGTAGCTCCAGCCTGAACCACGAAGAAAGAAGATTCATTCTGTCCTGCATGAACCATAAGAAGGAACTTCCTTCAACATATCAGGGCCCCAAGAGTGGGTTTTGACAATGGTGTTAAATCCAAGCATTTACAGTTTCTTGAACTTTTCATCATGGCAACAGGTTATCCATGGAGCATCAGCTGTTGAGTTAAAAGTGGTTCAAGGAATGGAATGGATAAATTCAAGTTGTGATAAGCTACTTTACGTAATTCTCTTTCTCTAAGAGTTTCTCTTGCCCCGATGATTGAATCTCCTCTGTTAAGTTCTCCATGCTTATATTCTCACTGTAAAATGAGGACAAACAAATCTGAATTTTAAAATAGGTGGCATAATGATGGCTGAAATTTCAATATTTGCAAGAAGTTTATGCTTTGTAATTTTTCCCTCTTTCTCTAATGCCCCCTCTCCACTCCTGTGGCCACCCTGGCATGCATAATACTCCTATATCACCTTAGTATGACACCTTATTATGTAGCAAACACTTACATAGTGTTTCCTACATTCCAGACACTGGTTTAAGAACTTTATTAACATTAGTTCATTTAAATGTGAAGAAGGTACTAGTATAAATGTGATATCACAGATGAAGAAACTAAGGCACAGAGAAGTTAACACAGCCATTTTTCAGTTAGCTAGTAAGTAGCAGAGCTGTGGTTGGCACTCAGGCATTCTGGTTTCAGAGTCTTTACTCTTAACTACTCTGACTTTTTCCCCCTACATCGATGATATAGAACTTCTTAAATATTCATTTCACTGCATTTTAATTACTGTCTGAAGGTCTGCATCTCCCTTCACCGTGCTCCCCTGGGATGAGAGCTACTTTAAAGCAGTATTTTTAAGGTATTCATATGCTCCATAGGGAACCTTGTTATCGCTTGTTTACTGTTGAACCCTGGTCTCTACAATCAAATAGGTTCTCAATAAATATTGGTTCGATGAATTAATCTTTTCAGCCTCACCATCAATCACAGTGACTCACACATAATATGCCCTATGGATGTTAAACAAATATATGCATTTTATGGTGGAGGGGTGCAATCTTAACACATGTACTCTTGAAAAATTCGCAAATATGAATTATAATAATATTTATTGCATTGTCTAAATGTAATGACTGTGTAGTCAGTATTTATTGGTGTAATTTCCTCCTATAGTACTATCAATTATAGAACCATTATAAACGTTGGACTGGATGACAAAGATGTAAATTACTGTGGGTTGAAGAAGTTTGTTACATGTGCCTGGAGCAGGTATCTTTTTGGGTACCTTGAAGGCTTGAAGAAGTCCCTCAGTGAGGATCTTCCACTCCCTTCCAAAGCTGCTCCCAAGCTTTCAGATTAACTGATGCATTTGGAAGTCAAAGCAGCCTTTTGCAGAGGCCAATTCTGAGAAGACAAAGAAATCCTTTTCCCCTCCCTCCATCTCTCTCTCCAGGTCTCCCTCCCTTTGTCCTCACTTCTGTATTTTTTTAAATAGGGGAATAGAAAAGGCATTAAACCAAGGAATTTCATTTTTGTAATTTAATTTTCATTTCATGGTGCAGTTTGAATGAGCTCTTCATTTGTTTAATAAGGCCAAACCTTCACTAATGTTTTCCTGAATGTTATATTCTGTTTCAATATGGTGTGATGGTTTTTATTTTCTTTATCTAAAAATGAAGCAAGCACCTTCCTTCTAATATGAAACATTAATAATGTGTCTCATGTGCTTACTTAGTGCTGTGTTTTAATCCTCATCATGCAGGGCCACAAGTCATCTGCAGCTCTTCTGCCTCCATTTGTGTTGTTTCCTTTGTTACTCCTGCCTGCCCTTTTCCTCCAAAAATAGAATAAGAAAGCAACTTCTTCTATGTTCTTCCTCTGTACCTTATATTGTAATTGCCACATTTCTGTTGTAATATTGATTTAGAAAACTCATCCGCGTTCCAGTGTATAAAGTAATGGAAATCTGAATCCTGCTGGAGGGAGTTATTTAGTCTTTATTGAGGTGATTTACAGAAAGCTTTGCATCCAAATAGGATGCTCAGAGAAAAAGAGATGTAGTGAAAAAAAATCGTGCCTATCTCCCAAGCAGCACAAGAATACAGAGTTTCTGTCATTCTATTTTTTGTTTGGGTTTTCCCTTCCGTAATTTTATGAATGAATAATATTAATGAAATAAGTCAATATGCACCATATCTGTGTTTATGGCAAGTTGTGGATGATGTATACCTGGCAAAGTCCATTTCTTTAATGTATCAAATAATTTAAAATGTACTAGAAGAGCCTCTTAAAAAATGGCAGGAACAATATTTTTGCAACAGGAAGAAATCTTTTTCAAAGTAAGCACTCCTTTTTTATTTGTTTTGTCCATAGAGTTTTTCAGAAACTCTTACTTTGACTTGCAATGTTCAGATACAGATGGAAAAAGTGCATTTGATTGATACATGAAAAGTGCTCACAGTTCCCATAGCATTTGTCTGTGAGTTCAGCCAGGATGTTATTTCTATTTGATGTTATCTTGCTTAGGTCCCAGTAGGATATCCATCAAAGAGCTCAATGAAAATAAGATTATAAATTTGGGATTCCCCAAGGAAGGACATATTTTAGATAAGAAGGAGAAGGTTGGTATAATGGATATATTACATTTTTCTCCTCCTAATAAATGATCAGCAAGTATCTTTTAAGTAAGTGATATTCATGGGGCTGCGCCACAAGATGAAATTATATCTCCAAGCCAATGTGACGGGGAATTTTAGGTCTTATAAAACATTTATTTAGCTGAGGAGCTTCACCTGTGACCAGGCTCACTCATTACCTCATCATTAATGTCTTCAAATATCTTAACACAAAGAACTATGTTGCAGGGAGAGATACAAAGTCTCAAAGAGGTCATAAGTCCCACAGTAAGTGAGTGGTAGAGCTGTGATTCAAACTTATCTTTACTTATTTCTCACTGCATACACTTTCTCACTGTTAAACTCTTTACTTCCAAACACAGACATACGAGAGAGAGAGAGACAGAGAGAGAGAGAGAGAGAAGGAGAGGAAGAGAGAAAGAAAGAAAGCAAAGAATGAGTGCAAAAACTGCTGAAAATTAAGTACAATCTCTAGGCTAGCTCATGGTATTGTACCAAGGTACTATCTAGTTCTGTAAGATGCCACCACTGGAGTAGCTGAGTGATAGGTACATAAGACTTGTCTGTACTATTTTTTCAACTTCTGTGAGTCTATAATTAGTTCAAAATAAGTTTTTTTTACATTACCTTCCCTTTAATAATCTATGACACTCCTTAGAGAGCCATTGTTTCTAAGAGATCAGAGTTTCCTGATATCTAGAAGTCGAAACTAAAACGCAATGTTGACTTACCTTTTCTTTTCTTAAAACAAACACACTAGAATATATTCATCTAAATAAGTGTTAGGTTCCCCGTGGCAAGATCTACACTTTTCCTAATCATTATTTCATTGCTACCAGTGTCCATGGTGCTCCTTGTGAGAAATGCAGAAGAGCTTGTGGTCTGTTGTTTGGAATATTGCCAGTAGTTATCTCTTTATACTTTGAAGAAAAGTTTGGCTTTTGGAAAAGCCAAGATTCAGCTGGGGCAAAGTCTTGTGAATAAAGCAAAATAAACCAAATGGAATTTAGTAAGCACATAGCACTAAAATTTAGATCCTGTTTGGAAACAAAACAACAACAAAAACTATGTTAAATGCAGTGTTTTTCACACTTGTAAACATGGAGATAGCCTTATGTAAGTGAAAGGCCTGACCACTGAGGCTATCAAGATGGATTTTACTCCTACATATGCTATTTTTAAGACTAGAACCCATCTCTGTAGACTCAGAGTTCAATATCATGTTGAGATGATAAGGATCGAGTGCTTAGCACAGGGCCTGATCTGTAAGAAGTGATCAGTTAAAATTTAGCAGCTTTCATCACAAAGAGGATGATGATGATTATGATGATGAATTTTGCCCTTTGACAAATATCTTCCTTTTTCTGAGCTTTTTTTTATCATGCACAAAATGCAGGATTGAACAAAATGACAGCTAACTTTTCACCTCTGCCATTTGGTGACTTAGAAACTTGTACTCTGGGGCACGTGTTGGGAGATAGGGTGAAGGTGTGGAGGGTACAGGTGAGACCAGGCAGAGTTGCTGTTTCCAAGGTGGCATGACAGCTGAAAGGAGTCCTATAATGACAGAGTTTCCATTCTCCCCCTTGATTTATCTCAGAGAAAGACCTTTCTCCTTTCCTTGTTCTAGACTCTGGAGCTTTGATCATTTTGCTAACATCTCCAGGCTGCACTTACATATATTCTATCTTAAAAACATTGTAAGAAAAATATCCAAGGAGTTAATTATGTGTCTGAACAGCCAGAACCACTGAGTAATTGACAATAGTTTGATAAACAGAATTGTGTCTCCCAGGGTAACTGTTGGACAGTCATGTTTCTGGAAGGCCAGTGGCTGCTGCTGAATATCAGTTGCTTGAAAGATAGACAGACTTTTCCAGCTGAAAAAAAGTCGCTTCAGATATTAGAGTTCATTGCATTTGGTTAGTAATATCTGACACTAAGCTGCCGGCTGAAAAAGTATCATCTGGAAAGAGCAGCCTCTCGAGAGTTGACACTAGTAACTTCCTTGGTGAACACTAAAAGACTGACAAGCCCTGAACTAGTAGGAATTTGGCTTCTAGGTACCTCTGAGATGTGGCTTAGAGGGCCAGGGCCTGGGTTTAATTGCAGGTCTCAGCATGTCTGCCAGTGGGGCTCTGGGCAGAGGCATAGACAGGCTTGCACATTACTGGGTGTGAGCCTAGGCACAGGAGCAGGTGTGGGTTGGTGAGGAAGTACGAAGTGGGCAAGGGGCCTGTGACCTTGGTTGGTGGGGAGCCTTTAAGCAAAAGAGACAGCATGAATTGACTAACTTCTCCATATGTCTCAGTATCTTATTTTTGGCTTCAAAATATTTTTTCATCATATTCTGGGCAATGGCCATGTCAACATACCTTTAGAAAGAGGCAATATAACCGTTAGACATGGGCAATAGCAGCTCCTCTCCTGAGCTCTGTACTTTAGAGGACTCTGCTGTGGCCCTCCTCCAACATTCCCTTATCCACAGGGAGAGGAGTCAGTGTGGTCAAGGGACATGCCCATTCAAAGCCCACACCCCTTGCCATTTAGACCACCCAGAAATCCCTGCCTAATAGCCCAGACTCAATTCTAGGACCTGCCTGGGCCTCTTTCCTAGTCCTTTCTCTTGAGGTCAAATTGAGCTGCTGGTGTGCACGTCTCTAGGCAAGAAGTGACCAGGAGAATCTGTTGGGAAGAGGTTCGAGGTGCCCCCTTATAAGGTAAAATAGAGCTGAGGGTGGAGAGGAGAGAAAAGGGCCAGACCAAGGCTTTGGGGCCAAGAGCCAGCTGTCTCCTGCCTTCACATTCTGGCACAGAACTCTAAGAAGTCAGAGAATTACCAATTTGAATTCTACATTTAGAGTCTTGCTCCAGATTCCAAAATGTTATGAGTAGGCATAGGGGAAGCAATAGTGCCCCCAGCTCCCAGCTCCCCTCTTGCCCAGGATCTCACTCCATATCACAGCTAGCTGGACCTCACTTGCCAATGAGGATAGATAAAAGGGCAGTTATCACTGTTGGTTCGTTCATTTACCAAACATTCGTGGAATACCTTCTCTGTGCCAGGTCCTGTAGTGAACACTGGGGAGACACTGACCAAGACAGGCATGCCCCCTACCTCATGAAACATGGGGATACAGAAAAAAATGAGATATGTTAGTAAACAGACAAATTAATAATATTTTCCAGTTGTGGTAAAATCATGAAGCAGATTGAGTGCAGAGACAGGGAAAACATGGGAGAGGAATTAATTTGAGATGAGCTGTTCAAATTGAGTCTCTCTGAGCAAGTGACATTTAAGCAGAGCCCTGTAGGGAGAGAAAGAGCCAGCCATGCAAGAGTGGAGTGGGGAGGAGTGCTTCAGCACAGGAGACAAAACGTGCAAAGGCTATGAGGCAGCAAAGAACTTGGAATGATGTGCAGAGCCAGATCATAAAGGACCTTGTAAGCAGCCCATTGTAAGGGGTTTGCATTTTATCCTAATTGCAATGGGAAGGCATGGAGGTCTTAAGCATAATATGATTTACATTTTTAAAGATCATTCTGAATCCTATGTGGAAAATGTCTGGAAGAATGGAAGCAGGAAGACTAATTCGGGAGGCCTTTGTAAGAATTCAGGCAAGAGATGATGGTTATGAATCTTATCCTTGAGAAAGCCTGGATGCTTCCACACCAAGATATCTTACTTCCCACAAGATAGAGTTCACTAAACTTAAAGGCTGGAACTCTTACTCTATTTAAGAGGAAGAGCTGTATTCATTTAAGACTCATTTTATTCATTCATCCAACTCACGCTTATTAAGCACAGACTATGTTTCAAGCCCCACTTTAGGGCTGGGATCCAGAGGAAAAGGAGACATAGTCCCTACTATTAGAATACTTGGAGAGACCCCTGCTGTGTAGAGGCAGGAGCCAGGGGGCAAGAGTTGGGGAAGGAACCAAGATGGGGCACTTATGACTGAGGATAGTAGTATCAAAATAAAGTTTTATCCAATTTTCCAGTTTAGTTCATGGATATGGCTATGTGATATGGCCTCATGAGAGCCCATTATTGCATTTTGGACTGTGAGAGATTTTAAAATGTTGATTGTGTATTTACTTTGATCTCATGTAATGAATGAATAAAAAAGGGAGAGTGGATTTGAATTTAGTAGTGGAGGGGCTCCCTCCTCTCCAAGTATGTTTAAAAATATATAAAGATCGTTAGAAAAGATGCAAAACTAGAAAGCTAGAGGACCTCCAGATATGGGAGGGATTTGGCCAGAGGTAAGTGAAAGGAAAGAGAGTGGCCATGAGAGGCTAGAGATGGGATTATTATGAAGATCTTGGCAGCTGCAGTGGCACCAAAAGGGTCCCACTCTTCAAGGACTGCCACGGCTGAAGAGAGAGTGTCAATCTCTCATAGTCAAATTACCCCTAAGAAGAGACTGATTTGGGGTGAGATGAGGGAGAAAGATGCCGTGTTATTGCCTTATGAATCCTGCAGTGCATTCCACCTGAAGCAATTCTAGTGGGAAGAGGAGATTTCTGCACCCACAGGCTACAGCCAAGAAAGCAACCTCTCCTCCCATTCTCTGAACAATTAGTGCTAAATTGCCTGAAAGCAAGGATGATTTTCCACAACTTTAGTTTAAAGTTTGAGTCTATTAGGTGCCAGATTTTCATGTATATTCGAGGGGGTGGATTCCCATACCTTTTGGAGGAAGAAAGAGCTGTGTCATGGGGTGGAAAGCTCAAGAGAAGGCTGGGACCCAAGAAGGCGCATTTCTCTTGATCTAACTAAAGTGAGGAGGTTTGGAGCCTAGACAGGGCTAGTCAAGCATAAGCCCAAATGAAACAAAGGGGAGGGCAAAGGAGGTAAAGGGGGACATTTCTTTGGTGACAGATGGAAACTATCTGGTGGTGAACAAAGTGTAGTCTATACAGAAGTCTAAATGTAATGATATACACATGAAATTTATATGATGTTGTAAACCAATGTCACCTCAATAAAAAAAAAAAATGAAACAAGGACTGTGGGCTAACTGGGTAGGGGATTAGCTGTTTCTGAAAGCTAGTCTCCTGTTGGAACAGGCAGATTATCACTGGTTTGTATTTTTTTAATGAACAGGACTCCAGTTATTGTCACTGCACATGCTATTAGGCTAGGAGAGGATGAGATGTGACTCACTCCATCTTATCTTCTTGTTCAGTAGGTCAGTAACAATGTATTAAGCAGTTTCTGGGTGCTCACTCCACTGCTGGACCCATTAAAGGCACTACAGAATCACCAACAAGTTGGTATATACAACTTCTGCTTACAATTTAAGTAGATAGAATTTAAGAACTTAGTACTATTTGAGAACAATAAAGACAGGAAGCAACTGAGTCCACACCCGAAGGTTAGAGAAGGCATGCCATACAGACTGGTAATAAGGACACAAGTCTCTGCAGACCTCAGTCTCCTTAGCTATTGAGCTGGGAGCCAGATCATTCTAAGTGGTGGGAACAGAGGAGCAAAAGACAGAGATCAGGTTATGGTGTCCCCAGCTGCTAGCACAGTGCTGGGTGCTTTACAAAACAGATTACGCAGTCTGAGCTAATATTTGTAAAAAAAATGTGGAAGAGCTTTCTCCAGAATATTGATTGTTTTGAGATGTTTAGATAATGACTGATTTCTAGTTTTTTCTAAATATCCTCAAATAAAGATATATGACTTAAGTAATATGTTTTATAAAAGATGAGCACGTCATAAATTCCTGTTGAGGTTAAAGTCTGGACATTCTGAAGAAGTTATAAATGATGCACTCACTGGAAACCACCTCTCCAGTGAAAGCTTCCTTAGCTTTGCTCTATAAACGGATATAGCATTATGAGGATAAAGGATTATATTTTGACGTGTGTAAGGGGGAAGTGATTTCTTCACTTTTAGGTGATGAAGTCAATTGGAAGAAGTCAAGGAGATAATATTAGGGTCAAGAGGTTTGGGTATAAAAATGTGTTAGACAGTGTTTCTGAAAGCCAATGCCAACCCTGGGCATGTGGAAGGCTGCTCAGCAGTCAGTTAACACTTTTACCAAACCTCCTCAATCTCCATTCTTAGACCTCAACAGCAGAAGAATGTTCAGAATCATGACCATGGGTGCTTGAAAATCCAAAGTGATCAAAAATATTTGTAAATAATAGTCAGATGCTGCAGGTAGGGGCCTTTATTTCTTCTAATCTGGAGGTCACTGACTGGCAACTCACAGGTTTACAAGTTTAAGTTTTTGTTTTTGCATAGTTTCTCATCATTGCAGACTTTTTAAAAACTTGAGCTAGTATTAAAAATCGAGTTTATATATAAACATTTGAATCCCTGTCTTCTCTAAAAACCCAGGTATTCTATATCACCTGGCTCATATTCCTACCTGGCCATGCTCAGCTCCAGTGCAGGCATGACTTGCCCCTTTGGATGATCAGTTCTTGATATGTCCCACAATCTTCTCTTGCTTCCCCAAGCTGAGGCCAAAGGCAGTTGCCATTTACCAAAAAAAAAAAAAAAAATTAATGGCAGAATCCTATTTATCTATGTTTCTGTCAAAGGTAAAAAATAAAAAGGTATATCAGAAGGGCCATATATATCAAGAAAAAAATGAGAAAGAACATATTTCTTTATGTCAGTGAAGAGTATTCAAACAATATATATGACATAATTGACTTCTATTGGTATTTGGGTTTGTAATTCTTACCCTAAGCCTTAAGATCTTCCTCATAGGCTAGAATGCTGACAAAGAAGACCTTAAGGAGAGCGTTGGGATGGGTGTTCCACATTCAAAGTACTTCTCCACTTGAAGACGGTGTCCACCTCCATCATAGCCCATCCCACCCCCAAAACAACAAAATAACAACAAAACAAGAGTTGGGCAATTCCTGGATGGGAATGCTAAAAAGCAAAGTTTGGGATTGCCTATTGATTCTGACCTAGTTTATACTGTACCTACATTTTCCAAACACAGATTGAACTATTTCCTTCCAATGTTCATTATAAAACCAGTAAAATGCAAAGTCCTTATATCCTCTAGACAATGACTGAATGGAAAACCAAAGGACCTTCTCGGGGCACTTTATTGAAATTTCCAGAGGAACCATGAATTTCTTGTTATTAGGGTAAATATCAGCGGAAGACAGGCTGGTTAGATAGCTACTTGGAAATAACAGCAGGAAATTAAATTTGCAAAACAGGAGTAAAATCAGGGTGGAATTTTTGTATACAGGGACAAAAGCAAGGAAATTGAATATTGAGATTTTTGTCACATTTTTCCCTGGGGATGTGGAATTGAAGAACACACAGTTTGTCATTTATCAGAAGGTCAAACCTAATGAGTTAGCAAGATGTTCATTCTAAAGACTGAAAAATCATCTGACAGGCCCAAATCTCAAAAATATAGAAGCTTAAGCAAATGAGGTATCTCTAAGTTAGACATTTTCCACTTAGCATGTTGATTGTTTTTTGCATTTTTAGAGATGGTGCTCTCAGTTCTTTATTGTGTGAAGTTACTACAAAATATTGGCACCCTTTTCTAAGCAAACATGATAAATGTTTCCTCAAACAAATTAACAATTTTATTCATGAGTTCTTTGGTGTTAATAATAAATACATGTATCCTTCCACTAGAAAATATAAATTATATCAGTGAATGTTGAGCTAAGAAGAATTGGAGCATATCAGAGTTTGGGGGGGCACTTTTATTTTATGGTAATATCTGTTGATCCATGTAATATCCATGTGCTGGCAGCTGCAGATTTAATAAAGAAGTAGAGAGGTGACGCAGATATAGGGGAGAGTTCAAAAACACATTTTCAGTGTATTAAAAAATGAATAATAGTCACATATTTATTTACTTATTTTTCATGAGAAAAGGACTGGAACACAACTAAAAATTCAAGGTGAAGTGATGGAATGTAAAGACCTCTTGGGTGAGAGTCAAGAAATCCTCTGTTCTGTCACCAAATGCCTATGAAACTTTATAATGTGAAGGTGGGAGATTGGATGTCTTTGAAGTTATTTCAGGCTCTGCCATTCTCTGGTGTGATGCCTTTGTTCAGATACGCATTTGCAGAGCTACTGTAAGCTTAAGATAATAATCTAATTTATGAATTGTCAAGCCTTCTGGGAGAGGTCTCCAACTGCCAGCCTATGGATTGCATAAGGCTTGTTGAGGAATTTGTACCATATAGTCCACAAAGTATTATTCCGTATGCTATTGGAAAAAATGGAGTTTGTTGTGTAGGGGAGGAAGAACTGTTCCTTTAAGCTCTAGATTCTTCTGGCTGATCTAAGAATTAAATCAACATGAGATGGAACAACAGGAGAAAATCAAATAAATTTAGTAACATGTTTACATGGGAGAAACCCAGGAACCTGAGTAAGTCACCAAAATGGCTGAAGCCACCACCTTAAATACCATCTTTACCTAAAGACAAAGGGGCATGTTGGGGGTACTGGTTTGGGACTTCAAAGAGGAGGGAGGCAATTTACATGGAAATGGAAAAACAAATGTTTGTTGGGTCATCTGTAGACAATGTGACCTTTTTGATAAAAATGGGCTTATCAAGGTTCCTCCCAGTCTACCACGCCTCGAGTTATCTATGGTGATAGCTGCTTCCTGGGATAGGCCTTCTATCTTAAATTCTTTTAGGTAGTTAGGATGAAGGTCAAAGTTCCATTCTGAGTCTTTTGTTCTTAAAAATAATCATGCCAGATAGAGGCTAGCCCGGTAGCTCAGCGGTTAAGTTCGCACGTTCTGCTTCTCGGCGGCCCAGGGTTCACCAGTTTGGATCCTGGGTGCAGACATGGCACAGCTTGGCAAGCCATGCTGTGGTACGCATCCCACATATAAAGTAGAGGAAGATGGGTACGTATGTTAGCTCAGCTCAGGGCCAGTCTTCCTCAGCAAAAGAGGAGGATTGGCAGCAGTTAGCTCAGGGCTAATCTTCCTCAAAAAAAAAAAAAAAAAAGAATCATGCCAGATAGACACATTTTGGAGTGGCAAATTCTGATCCCTGCCCCAACCCCAGTTAGAAATAGTTAAATGCTAAGGAGATCCTAAAAGAAAAAAAAAATATATGTTTTGTGATTGTCTTAAAAAAGTCTGGTCTGGCTATCCTGAGCCACGTTGCTCTAGACTAGAACAATAATGTTAGGGAAGAGATGAAGTCACCTCTAGGAAGCATGGGATGTGAGCCCTTCTCAAGTCACCAGCCCTCCTGAGAGCCAGTCACCATCCCTGCTGACACTGAGGCCATGGCAGTTATCATCTTTCCCTTCACTGATTTACAGTACCTGCCTTGTGAGAACTGAGCTAAATGCCATTCATGAGAATAGCATCTGTGTGTTTTAATTAGGTGAACCCATGACCACAGACGATGTCTGATTCACCGCCAAGGAGGCAGAAGCAAATGTGCTGTGAAGTCAGACTGAAACTTTTTCACTTTGGAACAGAACACTCTCTCTTATATTCATGTCAGTTGGAATATGTCTTGTCAGAAACACGTTTCATGCACTCCTTACGACCCAGATATCGGATGAGTTTTAAGAAATTACCAATTTCTTCTCTTCCTCAACTTACTTCTCTGAGTAAAAAGATGAAATAAAGATTCAATATATTCGTTGTAGAAAATTAGACTTTGACTCAGTGTGATTATCTGTCAATTCCAAGAAAACAAGAAGTCAAAGAAGTAATTTGACATCAAGAAGTAAAAAGACTATTTCCCCCACGTAGTGGTTTTGCAGCTAAATTATTTGCATGTATTGAGGGATTTAGGAATTCTTAAATATATTTTCTACCTTGGCTCAGCCCTTTACTTCTCCCATTTATAGGAAGTGAAACCCAGTTAGATGCCTACCGGGCAGGCAGATCCACAATGAGCTTATTGACAGCACTGCAACATTCCCTTTCCTCTTATTTTCTGGCCTCAGACATAAGGGACAGAACCTCTTCAGGACTCAAGTGGAGGCACAATGGAATGAAACAAATTTGCTCTCCAAAAGTGAAATGCAGCTAATTGTATGCTATTCACCTGCCTAGCTTCAGAGGATGGACTTGTGATTTGTGCTTGTTCAAGAAGAAAATTGCTTGATAGCAGTGGCTGTGCTATCAAGATTCATAAGAGGAAGATGATTATCTGTTAATTTTAGAGTAAAAAGGCCTTTTACCACCAGGCATAAAAGAAGCAAAAACCATGCACATCTCACGCATAAAAAAAGTTCTTTATTTTGATGGAATAATTACTATTTAGACCATATCAGGTTGGACCTGTAAAATGACTGATTGAGAGTTTATAGATATCCTTATTAGGCTGGAGAATTCAAACAAGGAATGTGTAGATGTCATGGTAGTGATAAGGGATAGAACCCATTTGTATCTATGTTACTTACATACCTATGCACACACAAACGCACAGACTATTTAGGAAGAAAACAGTCTTTGAAAAGTCAATATCTTTTTTAAGACTTCATTGTTTTAGAGCAGTTTTGGGTTCATAGCAAAACTGAGAGGAAAATATACAGAGGTTTCCCATGTATGCCCTGCTCCCTCTCATGCATAGCTTCCCTCATTATCAAAATCCCCGGCTAGAGTGTTACATTTATTCCAATCGATGAACCTACATTGACACATCATTATCACCCGGAGTCTGTAGTTTACATTAAAGTTCAGCTCTTCGTGTTGTACATTCTAAGGGTTTGGACAAATATACATGATTCTACCATTACAGTATCATACAGAGTATTTTCACTGCCCTAAAAATTCTCTGTGCTCTGCCTGTTCATCCCTCCCTCCCCACATCCTCTGGCAACTGATCTTTCTACTGTCTTCATAGTTTTGTCTTTTCCAGAATATCAGACAGTTGGAATCATACAGTATGTAGCCTTTTCAGATTCAAAACTAAACGTGCTTTTACCCTATAATCCAGCAATTGTGTTCCTTGGTACCCAAAGGAGTTCAAAAATTATATTTACACAAAAAATTGCACCCAGAGTTTATAGAAGCTTTGTTTGTAACTAACAAAATGTTGAAGCCAGTTAGATGTCCTTCAGTAAGTGAATGGATAAATGAACTATGGTACATCCAGGCAGTGAAATATTTAGTGCTAAAAAAAAAGAACTATCAAGTCATTAAAAGACATGAAGGAAACTTATATACATAATACTAGTTTTTGATTGATTATTTTAAGTAGTTTTAGTAATGGTAAATAAAAATTGATTGCTATATTTATTCTGTCCCTAGTAGACAGGAATTAGTTTTAATTTGGGAAACATTTTTTTACTTAATAGAAGATTTTCTTTTCCTGACCACTGTTAAGATCCATTTTATTGTACCTACTCTTAGAATACCTTAGAGCAGTGGTTATCAATCAGAAGTGATTTTAACCCCCAAGAGGATATTTGACAATGTCTGGGGATGTGTTTATTTGTTGTAACTAGGTATGGAAGGGAGGAGATGTTACTGGTGTTACTGGGTAGAGACCAAGGATGTTACTAAATTCCTACAATGCACAAGACAGCCACTTGTAACAAAGAATTATATGGCCTAAAATGTCAACAATTCCACAGTTGACAAACCCTTCAGGGAAAAGTTGAAGGAATGGGATGTTTAGCATGATAAAGAGAAGACAAAAGAGAAATTGATGGCTGCTTTCAAGTTTCCAGAGGGATTCTTTGTGTAAGGAGGGTAAGAATTACTTTGCATAGTTTTTTCTGGGTACTTGGACCAATTGATGGAAACCATAGAGGAAGATATAGAGAAAAGCTTTCTAACAGATGTCTATGAGCCCTGAGAGCTGGTGAATTTCTCATCCATAGGTAACTAAAACATAAATTGTACTGTCTCTAGAAAGGGATGTCCAGTATATAATTATTATGCAAGATTAGTTTATTGAAAACAATTCTATTCCAGATAATGTGGTAGGGATTCAGAGTCCAGTATTGCAGAAGCTATTTAAATAAAATAATCTAAGTTACCACTAGCAGATGCAAAACTTGAATGAGTCCATTCTTGCTAATTTTGGAGGAAGCTTGGCTCCATATACAGCATTATAAATATACGTAGGTAGCATTTAAGAAAGATATAAAGACTTATTTCAAGAAATCCTTTACTTCTGTAAGATTTTAAAAATAGATGTAACATTTTCATATCTTGCCTTATATAATTTCCTAGATTAGCAACCTCCAAACTTAATTGATCATATAACTAATAAGTAAAAATGTTTTAATTTTTACCCATTATTTGCACAGTTATTTAGTTAAAAATTTTTCTCACAAATGGAAATTTTAAAAGATGAGAAAAAGAATTTTATGTGTTTTCCCACATGGAATTGACCAAATAGCTCTAAATTAATGCTTCTCACCTATGACAAGTGAAAGAATGTTGTTTTACTTTTAAAATTAAAAAAATTAATTTCCAACTTATTTTAAAATCCAAATGAATAACTAGTAAAACAGATTTTAAAAAGATCTACAACCAAAATATAAGCCCCAATTTTTAAAATTAGATTTAACAGACATAAAATTAGTTTCTAATTCTTATAAGTTTCTAAATGCTTACTCTGGATTTCTGTGTTTATCTCATCATGGATTGTTAACAGTTTGCAGACTAGCCCTCATCTGCAGGCCACTCTTTGAATGCACTTTTGAAGACAACCACGAGAAGTGGATGTTGTTGCCCGTAAAAAAACTGAGGCTAGAACTTTATCATGATATGATCCTATTAATGAAAAATCCCATAATCTTAGATTGGTATCTTGATTTTTCAATCTAGGGCTTATGTTTGCTGTCATTAATAATTCAGAACCCTTCCCATCTAACAATACGATGCTGGATGGGGAATTAGAAGTCTGAACTTCCATTGCTAGCTTTTACCCTAATTATCACGTTAGCAAGCAGTTCACTTTTCCCTTCTGTATCTAGTTTTTGTCATTTGCCAAATGGTCATAAAAGCACTCTCCATTCTTTCCTTACAAGACTCTCAGACCTGGAGATTCCAGCTGTAGGACAGCGCTTTGCTGAGATAGTTAGGACACCTGAATGAGTCCCAAGGATTCTACATGCAGGCATTCATTTATGTTCAAGCAGATTTCCTACCCCTAGACCTAAATGCCTTTTGTGCTACTTCTCAGTTTTTCAGGCAAAAACGCAGTGTCCATCCAAGCTACTAATTAGTTGAAAACATCCTCACTGGGTTGCCTAGATACTCGTTTTCATTACTAATATACCTTGGTTTGGTTAAAATGCTAAATTGTTTTCCAGTAGCCTGTAAGAATGAAAGTAACTCTGGTGGCTAAGTTGGATGAAGGGAGCAGTTTAGATGTGGAAATAATCTCTATTCTTTTATGATTCCTTATAATCAAATCAACTGTCTGTGGAGGAGAAGCCATGGAACAAATATGTCTTTTCTCATTCTGGGGGATATTATGTGCTTTTACTTAACACCCAGTTTCCAAGTCCCTCATTTGTAAAATGGAGGTAGTAATAGTATCTGCTTCATAGGGTTGTTAAAGAATAAATTAGATAATTCAGTGAGGCACTTAAAAGTGCTTGGCACAAGGTAAGGGCTCAGTAAATGACAGGTCTTATTATTAACAGTGCTCATTTTAACAGAAGTGCATGATCATTCGGTGTGTTATAGCACTTCATACTAAGTGGTGCAATCACCTGGTAAAGACCGACTGGATGGGAACTAGAAGGATGTTAATTAAGCATGACCTTCTTCTTGGTTCCTGCCAACCAAAAGCCTCTTGTTCTACTTCCTGGTAAGAGGATATCATCCTTCAGATGGACACAAAGTAATAACCTATTATTAACTACTACATACTTGTTGAGTTTCCACTTCACAGCTTCCCTGAGTCAAGGACCATAAATAAGGACCCGGGTTAAAAGGCCTCCTGTTAAGTCTACAGTTGTATGAGAGGAAAAAAAAAGTGAGAATAAAATGGTACCATCAGGGGACTTCATGCCTTTCAGAGATCCAGGAGGTAAACAGGTGTTTGCTTGTTGGAAAAAGCTACTATAACTTCTGAAGTGTGTATCTAAGGGAGAACTAAGCTCAGACAGCAATATTGGGATATTATCCCCCAATAAATAGGTCTTGTTCACTATGAAGTAGAGACATTTAATAACATATACAAAATGTTAAGACTTTGAACTATGTTTGCCAACATCTTTTCTCAATTTAATTTCATTTAATTCAGTCAAATAATATTCTTTAGAAATAAAGGCGATAGGCTTCTATCATTCTGATGGATTAGGTCCTACTGTTTCTCACATAGGTGTGTGGGACATCAGTCTGAACCAGAATTATTGACCGAGAACACCTTGAAATTTACATGGCTGGGTGTGGGCTTCACCTACTCCCTCCAATGAGGAAGCTCTAACTATAGAGACGGTGTTTTGCCATGCATGGCAGTTATAAGAGAACAGTTCCTGGCACTGGTAGGTGGTGGCTGGAAAAAGTATTATTTATAGTAGAGGGTCAGCTAACTTTCTGTAAAGGGTCATATAGGAAATATTTTAGGCTTTGTGGGCCAGACAGTCTCTGTCACGACTACTCAAATTTGCCATTGTAATGCGAAAGCAACCGTAGACGGTAGGTAAAAGAATGAGAATGGCTGTGTTCCAAGAGAACTGTATTTACAAAAAGAGTAGTGGGCTGGCTTTAATCCAAGGGCCATAGTTTTCTACTTAGAGGAATGGTTGGTAGTTCAGAGGCCACCAACTGGCGGCCACTGGCCAAATTCAGCCAAAGGATTTTTTTTTTTTTACTTCAATGTTTGTCTGCATGATGTTTTTATTTCCTATCTGTTGCCAATATTTAAAAATCAAACCATTTTTACATACAAATATGGAATCTGACACCTGAAAAACAAAGATATGGTAATACTCATGTCTTCCTCCACGGTGACAGTAGTGGTTCCCCCTTCAGAACAGGCATTTGCTTGCTTGTTTACCAGAGTACTCACCCTTTCTTTGTGCCTTCCAGAAATTCAGGCTCACTTCCCCCACTTACGTTACCTGTCTTGCCCTTGCTCTGCTTCTGGAAGAACTTGATTCTATGAACTCTTTATAGGAGATCCTATCTCTTTTCCTCCTTTATTCTCCATTCTTGAAAGCTGTCTTATTTTGGTTCACTGAGGCTGATGGCCAGCATTACCTTTGCAAACTGATGTATGGCTATACAACATGATCAGTGTCTCTGAGAGAAAAGTAGAGCTGAGCTTCAGAAGTAGTGAAACTTGGGCTCATTTCCTATAGTCATCCTAAAATAATAGCTCCAGTTTCAAGCCTCTCCTCTCCTGTCTTTCTGCCATCTCCGTGAAATGGACCAGAAAGAGGGTATATGTTCCTATTCATGCCCTTCAGTATTTTACGTATTTTGATCATATGATTATTCAGTCTCCTTCTTGTCCATCTAAAGAATCCTGTTTATTGTACTATATATATTTTTGAATGAAAGTAGCTTATTTACTGTGCATCAACAGTGCTCAGGTCTGCATTGAAGGTGGAATTGTTAACTACATGATTTAATTAATTTTATTCGATTCATTTAATAATTACTATGCCAGGCATTGAAATATAAGGTCAGAGTGTCTGTCATGGAGGAGGGGAGCAGGTGAGCATGAGACTTCCAGATGGAGAATTTTATCTTATAGAGATCTTTGAATTTATAAGTAAGCATATACAGGAACTAAGGAGAATGGTGGAAAACACAGCTATTTATCAAAAACTCCTTTTTAATGAATGGTGAGTTTATTTTAGTCCAGGAAACAAAGCTTTGGGATAAATGGGAAATTCTGTAGTTTGATAAATGGAATGAGTGGTGTTTTATTTAACATCTGCAAAAGTAATCTATGGTTGACAATGTGAGATAGTGAGACTTCAGTTTCTTTTAAAGACCTACACAGGGTTATATAGGATAGCTGGGTGCCAACCAGATAAAAATTGACTAAAAAAATAACTTACAGGGATGTGTCAGGGAAGAAATGAACTTCATCATGGGTAAATGCAAAGCAACTACTTGAAGGAAAAATAATACAAACTATTATAAGATGATGTTCTTTGGGATGTCAATAATGCAGGATAAGTGTCATTGAAGAATGTTCACTAATGACACTAGCCCATTATGTTGTTGCAAATAAAATACCACTAAATTATTGGGGACCACTAAGAAATATATAGAACACCTAACATTTGCTTTTAATTTTTTTTTTCATTAAAAGTATGCTCACTTAATTCTGGAATTCTGAATGTGCTTGTGGTCAATATACCTCAAGCAAGATTTGTGATACTGCTCTGTAATAATCCAGACATGTAGCAGATACTCAATAAAGAGCAGTTGAATATGTGTATGTGGACATAGTGCCTGACTTGGTAGAGAACTCCTGATGCATTAGAGAACTGTTGAATAAGTGTATATGGGCAGACAGAACTGAAAATCATCAGGGTAGAGTAAGAACAAAGACAAAGAGACATTGCTAGTTCCTTAAAAACTAACAGTAATAATAAATGACTGTTAAGGCAGTTAAGCTAAAAAGGCGTATGATTGAAATATGTGAAACCCTGATGCATATGGATGGAAAAATACCCCTTGTTCTGGTCCATTGCACAGGACTGGGGGGAAGAGGAGAGAGTAGGAAAGGAAGAGAAACCTGGAAAATTACTGTAGGATAGATATAAGGAAATACAATTTTAATACCATACAATAAACTCAATGTTCTGTGATAATCAGCATACTTATAAAGTCCAAAAGTTTTAAATAACACAGACAAAAGAACAGATACATGAAGGATTCCTTAAAATGCTTTACTCATTTTTGTACATAATATTTTATAATCATGTTTGTGTGTCTGTATATATTTTCCCAAGTTCTTATAACAGACGAGGAATGTGATGTAGATTCTATTCTTATTTTCATCCACCCTCAACATATTTTTTGTGAAATCCCCCGGGGATCTTTTATCAGCATGTACGTTTTGGAAAGTGAGTGACGTCATTCATCTTTTTGATTCAGCTATAATCAGCACTCCTTGCCATAAAGGGGGAAAAAATACCTTTACTCCTGCATTGACCCTTCCAAGAACTACCTGTCTGATGATTTCATATGGTTTTCTCTGAACCTCTCTGTTCCTTTGCATTCCTAACAATTTGAGATTCTATTTAGTGGCCAAGTTTTGTTCACCCTGGAGCCTGGAACCAGGACCTCCAGCCTGACAGCCCCATTAAACATCTTGTGAATGGGAATAATGAATGAAAAGGTCAGACAGTCTATTTAAGTAATAACATTTTTCCGATTTCAAGATGCCATAGTATTGTGACAGAATCCATATGTGTTTCAGAAGAGCAAGAATGAAGGCAAGGTTTTAACCTTTAGTTTTAATAAATATTTTCCAATAAAAAAACTGAAACATTTTGGTATTTTAACAAATGAACTGAAAGCAACAACTAAAAAAAAATCAGCCAGGGCATTTTTTGGTTTAATAGAATTGGATAAAAGCAATTTAAACATACATCAGCCAATGGACATTCAATCACTATCTATTATTTAGAGCAGTGGGTTTGGGTTTTGTTTTAATGATGTTTTATCTTGAGTTTCATGACGGAATTTTGCAAAAGCAAGTTAAGCTTTAGGAGTTTAAAATTTGATTTTAATATTTTTTGTGTTTGTGCAGCATTATTCATATTGAATTCAGTTCTATTCTTTTTCCAGCTCCTAATTATACCCTGAGACTCTGTAAAGATGCATTTGTTCCTAAGTGCAATCAAGAAGCATATTAGAAATCAGCTGTACATAGTTAAGCTCTTATAAATGGAAAGTCCATTACATTTGTGTTAGAAACAGAATGTTCATACTGGAATTCAATTGTGGTTGATTGACACATATCGATTGCTTGGGACATGCTAAGTGCTGCACTAGATGTTGTGGGGAATACAGTGATAAATAAAATACCATCCTTGCCCCAGGGAACTCAGCATCCAGAAAGCAGTATCATGTAGTGACTAATGGTTCAGACTCTGTAATTAGGGCTTATGTTCTATCTTGTTTTGTTTTACTACCTACAAGCCCTGCGACTTCTCTAAGATACAGTGTTCTCCACTAAATGGGAACAATAATAGCCATGGAACCACATTTATTGTACTATATATTTCTGATTATAAAAGTGATACATGTCCATTGTTAAATTTCAGTTATGACAGAAATATACAAAATAAACTAAGAGAAGATTCACTAGTGTTTTATCTTCCAATCCTGAAATAACTACTATGAAGAGTTTGGTGTATATTTCAAGAAATTTTTCCTATAAATATATTTCCATACTATAAATTTTTGTGTAAATTTCATTTCTATTGTTGTTTTGTTTTGGTCTCAGCCTATCAGTAATCAATGTTGTGGCTGGATCAGCTCTTGTGGTTATTACTGTGATTGCAAGACACCCTTTAGCAATTACCAGAGGAAACTTTGAAAACATAAAAGTTTATTACGTTCAAGACTTGGAGGTTACACTGCATACCTATGCCCACACAGTAAGGTAGGTAGAGAGAAACAGAGAGCATGCGGGCCTGGGGTTCTGCTTTTAATGAGGCTGAGGAGGGGGCCTTGGGTTTTGCAGCCTCACTCGTTATTGATGATTTTAAAACAGAAGAGAGGGAATTTAAAGCGCAGGAAGAAAGAAAACAAGTGGCCCAAATGTTCAGTTATTGAAATTAACCAAGATCTCTAAAACAAAGGAGCCTCAGTTTGGGGAAGTGGCCTGGCTCTTTATCTAGTTGTGTGGCTGGCAATGCGTTTATTTGAGATAGCTGTCTTTAAAGTCGATGCCTCTTTGAAGTGGATCCTTGGCAATCAAAGCTTAAGTCAGGCACTTGCATTACAAAAACGAAAAAAGAAAACAACACAACAGTTGGGGCTTACACTACAATCCACTCTGTGATGCAGAGGCAGCAAAGTCTATGCTGAAGATGTTCATTAACTGCCTGGGTAGCTGAAATGCTAAAAGTCAGGGGTAGGGCATGTTGTAACCCAGAAAGTATGCATCTAAATAGGATTAGAGTAGCAAATTCTATAATAATTATACAGGCAATCGTCTGAAATCTAGCCTGTAGCCATTGTCCCAAACTTGAAGTCTTTAGCCATGAAAATAGATTAGTGAGCTTGAGGGCTGGCCCTGGGAATCTGTTCAAGGATTTGGATAATATTGTGAAATATTTTAACATCTTGGGCCATCTGGTACAAGTAGATTTGAACCTGTCCTGAGTTGGTAGATTGCTCCATATCTCATTGAACCAGTCTCTTGGGCCTGAGAATAGGTCAGTTCAGTTAAAGGGTTGCATCTCATCTCAGGAGGAAGTGATGCAGGTGGATTCCCCTAATTAGGCTTATTTGGTGCAAATAATCAGATATTTAATAATTTTCTATGGAAACAAAAGAAAAAAGACAAAAGTTAATGATTGGAGCAAGTTGTAATTCCAGTTTCTAACTTCTCAAAGCAGCTAATTGAGAAGATTTCTAGATGTCGGGCTTGAAGCATCTTCAGACAGAATGAGGGCAGAGAGTGGCAATCTGATAGATTTTCCTGGTTTGCAGTTTGAATGTGTCTAGTGATATTTCTGAGTGGCCCGTATAGCAATAGGCATGAAGGTTGTCCATACATGAGCTGTTGTGGTGCTTTCTCTGAAGTTGATATGAAGTTGTCCAACTTTAGCTTACCTGGCTTTGAAAAAAGGGCCCTTTTAGTTCTCAATGATTCCAGGTCAGACAGGTGAGAGAGAAATTGGAAATGTCAGTTTGGAGAGTTATATCCAAATATTGGATGATAAACATCACCAAATTGCTATAAGTCATAGATACCTTAAGAGAAGAGACTTCCCTAAATCTAGAAGAAAGAAAAACATTAAAGAATTAGCAATATTTTAAACAAAAGTCATAAAAGTTATAATCATCCTTATCAGTTCATTGTTTCATATTATTAATTCTTATTCTGCTTGAATCCAGTTTTTCCATTACATCTGGAAATTCTCACCCAGTTCAGTTTTATGTTCTTAAATTTATCAGAAACCTGTACTTTCCAGAGTCCTTTCCATGAATCACTGAAGATTAAGCATTTTTGCAGGAACACTTTTGCAAAAGCATCGGAGTAAAACAATAACTATAAATAGAGAAAAGACTTAAAAATGGCCATGCTTAAAGATCTGATGAGAGTTCATTATAATGCAATGGACAAGAAAATTTACTTATTTCTGTGATACACATTTCAAGATAATAATTAGAATTATGACGATAATGTTACATATCAGATTTTTAGGAATTTCATATAATTTCTAGAACACATATTAGTAACATATATCCATACAAAGATATCCATAAAGAAGATTTAGCATTATTTCTTATTTGTTAATGCTTCCCATGTAATTTAACATATCAAATAAGCCTAATTAGTTTAATGTATTTTTTATAAGAAGAGAGAATACATTTTCTGAGATGTTCCAAAGGCCCTCTGCAACATCCCAAAGTTAGTTTGATGTCAAAAAGACTTTATTTAGAATTTTATTTGGTGAAGTTTGTCAAAAATATCAAAATTTTTGGACATTTGACTAAAAAGGATCATAGATCATTATGAAACAATACTCAATTATTCACTTAACCAAAGTGACAAAGGTTCAAAGGCAAATACAAAAGGCTACATAGTTGTGAACAAAACTAAAGACCTGATAAAGCACAGAAAATTATTTTGATAAAACACAAAATCTTTGCTTTCTAGGAAGATTACTTAGAAGGTCAAGAAAAATCTTTGTTTAAATTTCTTATTAAGAGCACACCAATAATCTAAGAAAACTTTATCCTTTTAAGAGAGAAAAGCAAATTCTAACTTTGTACCAGTATACTTTTGATATTAAAATGTATTAATTTTTTAAAACTTAATTAAAACCATTCCAATCTTAGCCAGCCTAACCACACATAAAATTCCTTTCCTAAGATTCCTTTTCCACTAACATTCTACAACTTTCTATGCTCATTTTAGTTTGCCCTTTGTTCTCTTTCCCATCCTGAAATAACCAGCTTTACTTTAGACAAAATTACTTTCTTTTCCTTCAACAAAAATGTGTCTACATTCTTCACACCTTTTGTTACCACAAATATATATCCTACTTTCCCTGTATACAGAGATGTTTTCCTTATTATTTCTGGTAGTTTTAATTACATATATGAATTAAAATTATTAACTTTTGAAAACTTGAATTTCTAGTGAAAACTAAGAAGCAATTGTGAACTGTTATATTGACATTCTTTAGATTGGCAAATTTATGAATACATTTCATAATTTCTAGAAATATACATTTCCTCATAGCATAATTTTTCAATATGGCACAAGGCATGTTTACTAATAGACCCAAATATCCTTAGTTCCTTTGTAATAAGAGGTCAAAAGTAGGTAAACTTAGACTTGTTTAGAAATTAATGTTTTGGATTTTTTCTTATTTGGAAATAATCTAGACATTCAATCAATTCCCATCATTCAATTTAACTTAGCAAAATTTTAAGGATGAAAGTTACCAAAGATTTGGGAAACTATTTTTTAAGTCTGAAAAGTTCACCTAGAAAATTCTTATCCCACTTACGACTGTCTAAGTCATTTGCTTCCAACAATTATGTTTAGATTACCCATGACAGCTTTATTAGATAGTAGACAGTCAGCCATCATCCCAAGCTATTTTTCTTGCTGGCAAATTTTGTAATAGAGATAACATGAATTTATTTAACTAGTAAACCAAGGTAGAATAATTGTCTATCTGCTTAAGTTACCTCGTGGAGTGTTTACATTGCAAAGAAATGGTAAGATTTACATCTTCAAAGGACAGAGAAAGTATATAAGTTTTCTCCTAAGAGTTTTAGTGCCTTTTGGATAGTTTCAGCAGTCCCAATAAAATGTAGTAACCTGTATTAGACAATTAGTTCCCCTCTCTCCTTCCTGCTGCATAAAATCATTAAGAAAAGTTCAAATTTCAGTCAAAGTACAGTTTCTGTTTTGTTTTGTTTTTTGGTGAGGATGATTGGCCCTGAGCTGACATCTGTGCCAGTCTTCCTCTATCTTGTATGTAGGACACTGCCACAACATGGCTTGATGTTCTGTGTGTAGGTCTGCACCTGGGATCTGAAACTGTGAACACCGGGCTGCTGAAGCGGAGCACATGAACTCCACCACTATGGCACTGGGTCAGCCCCTAAAGTATAGTTCTTTTTATCTGTTTCTACTTCTTGATTTTCTCTTGTTACCAATCTTACATATTGTTACTTGGAAATTTGGGGTGGTGTCACTGTGAGCCCCCTTTGTAGGTGGCCATTTTCTACCCTAGAGTGTCCAAAGACAACTTTTTGGGTTTGGGATTTGTTTCTATTAGTGTGATACGCACAGGGTTTTTGGGAAAAGCGCTTAGGCTTCTGGAGCATAACAGAGTCCTGGCATGTTGGTATGTCACAGCACTAAACAATGCCCAGAAAGCTTCCATAACGTTTTGCATTTATCAAGGAGCTGGTGCACCTTCTCAGGGCTCTCAGGAGGTACTAGCACCAGATGTTCAGAACATTTATGTTTTTCCATTAATTTTTTAGCAACATCACACCAGGAATTGGACACATAATATTCCATTGGGTCAGGGGATGAAGAGTGACAATAGTGAGGGAAATGATGATACAAAGACCACAGGCTTCTGTTGTATTTTCCCTCTGGTGGTGCCATTGGTTTCCGGTTGGATGGCTATTTCACTCTCCTGGGTTAGGACTCGTAGTCCAGGCAAGAACCAATGACTCAGTGGTTGCAGGTGATGGTCTCCCATCCTCCTCATTTACAGGAATCTTTTTCTTGTGCCTTTAGCCTAGAGCCTTTCCTTGGGTGGTGACAATAGCCTTGGATCCAATCTACTCTCCTTAGCTCTCCTTGGCCTTGAGAAGTGGAGGACCCTTACACACATCAATAGTCAATTAAGGCCTTTATAATTAGTGGTCTAATTGTCTCGTTAGACCATATGGCCTTGAACACAATGCTCTGGGGAAATTGTTGGATTATTATGGCAGCTGTGACCTTTCAGGTTGGATTCTGCAGGCAACAAACAACAGAGGCAATATGCTAAAGCACATAGCCGTACAACAGACCCCCAGAAAACAGTCCTTCTTTCCCAGATTGTGTTACCCACCTGAGTTAGGTGGTTAGTAAGCAAGTTGTAGGTAAAGAACATTCCACTCAGTTAATTGCAAGGGCAATCATGCAATCCTGCTGACTACGCCAATTGTTTTGTGTTGGTCTCAGCCTATCAATAACCAGTGTTGTGGCTGGACCAGCCCTTGTGGTTCTTATTATGATTGCAAGATGCCCTCCAGCAACAGCCATCAGGAAACTTTGAAAAAATAAAGGTGTATTACTTGCAAGACCTGGAAATTACCTAACACACCTGGGGCCACATAGTGAGGTCCCAGGTAGAGAAAAAGAGAGAACATGTGGGCTTGGGGTTCTGCTTTTACTGGAGTTGAGGGTGGGGCCTTGGGTTTTGCAGTCTCAGTCTTTATTGATGAATTTAAAACATGAGTGGAAATTTAAAGCACAGGTAAAGAGAAAACAAGTGGCCCATATGATCAGTTACTGAAATTGAACAAGATCTCCAAAACAAAGGAGCCTCAGTGGGGTGAATGGCCTGGCTCCTTATCTAGTCTTGTGGCTGGCAAGGTGTTTATTTGAGATAGCTGTCTTGAAAGTGGATGCTTCTTTGAAGTGTATCCTTGGCAATCAAAGCTTAAGTCAGGCACTTGCATTACAAAAAAGAAAAAAAAAAAAACAACCAAACACCTGTCAGGGTTTACACTACAATTACCCATACTATTTAGGAATTTGCTTGTTTTTTAAATAAACTCTTTATTTTGGGATGATTTTAGATTTACAGAAAAATTGCAAAAATAGTGCAGAGAGTCTCATTTACCCTTCATCGTTTCCTCTAATATTAACATCACATATAACCTTGCACATTTACCAAAACAAAGAAGTTAATGTTAGTACATTGCTATTAAGTAAATCCAGACTTTATTTGGATTTCATGAGTTCTGCCACTAATATCTTTCTTCTGATCCAGGATCCAATACAGGATCTCAGAGTACATTTAGCGCTGGTCTGGTTTTACCTAACAAAGCGTTTTGGACATCTTTTCATATATGTACATATAGTTCTGCCACATTGTTTTCAGTAAGTTCATAGTTTTAATTTTTTTTTTTTTTTTTGAGCTAACATCTGCTGTCAATCCTCCTCTTTTTGCTGAGGAAGTCTGGCCCTGAGCTAACATCCATGCCCATCTTCCTCTACTTTATATGCGGGACGCCTACCACAGCATGGCTTGCCAAGCGGTGCCATGTCTGCACCCAGGATCTGAACCGGTGAACCCCGGGTCGCCAAAGCGGAATATGTGAACTTAACCGCTGTGCCTCGGGGCCGGCCCCAATAAGTTCATAGTTTTAATCAATTTAGTCCATATAGTATAATTTGTTTAACCCTCCATTGAGTGTTGATATTTTTCATATGAATCTTAAATGGAACTACCGTATGTCAGGATTTTCCAAGCATTACACGCTTCAATCTTCACTAGAACCTGTATCTCCAGGATGCCAAACCAAGGCTCTTTCATCTGTCCTACAGTGGTTAGCAGTAAAATAAAGGCCAATCTGTTTTATTTATTTATTTATTTATTTATTTTTTGGTGAGGAAGATAGGCCTGAGCTAACATCTATGCCAATCTTCTTCTATTTTTTGTATGTGTGATGCCACCACAGCATGGCTTGATGAGCAGTGTGTAGGTCCACGCCCAGGATCCAAATCCATAAACCCTAGGCCACTGCAGGAGAGCATAAGTCCACTAAGCCACTGGGCAGGCCCTGCCAACTTGTTATTTTGATATATATTTTCCTCTGACAATTGGTCTCTTCAAATTTTAGTTGTGTTAATTTTCATTGCATATAAGTTCTTACTTTTTGGATGATCAAATTTGTATGTCTTTTTATTTGTGATGGCTTCTATTGGTTTCAAACTGTGGAAATTATTTGAATAACCCAGTTTTAATGGCTAAGACAAGTCTTTGGAATCCTGTTCCTTATTTGCGGTTTTCTAGTTGTTGAATAAAAATAGCAGCAATTCTCTACTGATGAGTGAACTCATTCTTGGATGGCGGTCAAAAATGAGCCATCAGAAGATGACTTTACCTCCTATGGTACAGCACAGGATTATAAATTGGGGCTCTGTTCCTCAAAGCCTATTTTATTCCATAAATCTATATATTTACCAAAAGTGATCATGGATTTTTTTGTTTGTATGTTTACTTTTACTTTTTTCCATCTGGCCTGGTAATAGGGTATGTGTCTGGTTTCCACTACCTGTATTTGGGTAGTGAAGATTCTCTGTGTCCCTCAATTTACTACAATCTGTGCAGTCTTTCAAGAGTCATTTTATGACAGTTGCTGTCAATATGATGAGATAGATGGAAACCTAAGAGAAAAGAAAACATTCCCGTGTTAGCTGTGACTATGTGTCTAATATCCACTGGGAAGTTGAGGGTAGGCATCGGGTTCATATCAGCACTTTCCCACTTGGACAAACACAAATGAGCAGGAGCCTGCGATCGCCACCTCTGAGTTCAGCCTATTGTTATTTGGTTTCCATCCTAACACAGTTTCTTCCCTGCTCAATGTCAGTTTATAGAAGCATATTACATGTCCACTGACCTTGATAACTAAATAAATCCCAGTTTGTAGTCACAGAACTGAGTCCCAGTTTTTATCTGTACAAATGCCCACTGAAGATGGATACAAGGAATTCAAAGTAGATCAACCATTAAATCCACATATCTTCGTGGAATAAAAGTAGGAACGAGCAGTCCGGCTCACATACCCCACCCCCGAGATGTGGTACAGTATTCATTTTCTTTGCTGTATGCATGTTTTAGGTTTTTTTCGGGGAGGGGATCATTTATGCAGAGTTGGTTATGGGATTTAGAGTCTCGGACCCCAGAGAATGGCGTTTACCTGTGTCTTTGCCTGTGCCTTTGTGACATGTTTCTGATAAGTTTATGCTAGTCAGATCCCATTTGGATGAAGTGGCAACATCTGGCGAGTTATAAGTCCCTGCGATGGACATCTCTGCAATTCTTTTCTGTACATTTCCCAGAGAAATCTTTTAAACCATGTTCACAATAAGACTTGAAATTACTGCTTTCTCAAGGACGGGATATAATCCAGTGGGTTTACAAGCTGCATTTGATACAAATCTTTGGAGAGGAAATAAAAATCACTTCATTTTAATGATTTGCAATCAAAAAAAATAAACCGTCATTAAATTCTAAGAAGATCTGATGTATTCAGTATGAAAAAAACAACAAGGCATAAACTACCTTATAGATGTAGAGCTCACTAATGTATTCGAGGTTCTTTCTTTTTCAGTCCATCATCCTGAACATATTAGCCCCAGGTTGCTGGAAATCAAAATAATGGCATGGTGATTGTTAAGGGACCATGTTATATAAGGATGTTCTGATAGTTAAATGAATATCTCACTTCCTGTTTCTGAAAGTGAATGTTGGTAGGTTAGTTTTGAATGTGTTTTGAATATTTTAATAGAATTGGATTCTATCTAGGAGGAAAGAAAAGCATCTCTGTGGCAGGTGCCACAGTTCCACTGCTTGGTTGTAAACCTTCCCAGCAGCATCGGTTCAAAATGAATTCCCATCGAAATAAATTTTATTTTAACATTCTAACATGCTGATTGTGGAAAGACAGTGTAGGAATTCAACCTGAGGGCTCAGTATGGCAGTGAGAGACATGTATCCCTTGTTTTATGTCAAAAAATTAAAAAGGTTATCTGTTTTGGGAGATGAATTAGTATTAATCGAGTAGTATAGGGTATAAGTGGAGACCAAATGTGAGGTCACATGGATCCCGATGTCTTCTTAGAAGTGAGTCATGACTCATTTCAAGTGACAGGGAATAGATCCAGGGAGACTGGAGAGGGAATATAAATGAGGCCTGGGTTAAAGTTAACCTTTTTGATATCTACAAAAAATTACTGAGCAAAATACTGATGTGAACGACAGGGCATAAAATGTTTTCTTTACTTAAGTAAACCAACTGCTTTCATACCCTTGCACAGTGGCTATGTCTGGAGATGTAAATTACAACGTCAGTTACAAATTATTCTTATCTTGTCATCAAATCAGACCATGGAGGAATTGAGTAAGTTATTTGAAGGTAATTAAATTCCTAATCCAAAGCTTTAGATTCGGGGTTGGCAAATGTTTTCTATAAAGCACCAGATAGTAAATATTTCAGGCTTTGTGGGTCCCACCGTCTCAACTCCACCGTTTTAGTGCAAAAACAGTCACAGACAATATGTGAACTGTTGAGTGTGACTGTGTTCTGATAACATTTTCTTGGTGGACATGGAAATTTCAGTTTCACATAATTTTCATGTGTTAAAAAATATTCTTCTTCTTTTGATTTATTTTCAATCATTTAAAAATGTAAAACTGTTCTTAGTTTGTGGGTCCACACAAAAACAGACTGGCTGGGATTTGAGCAGCCAGCTGTAGTTGGCAGACTCTTGTTCAGATAATTTAAGGCCATCACTAATTCAAGATGCCTTCCATGTTGGTGTAAAGATTTACCTGTTGTTCCTTTTTTAAAAAAATTTCCAAGGAAAAAGTGTGTGATTTTTTTTTTTTAAGGGACGGCATGTTATTTCCCAAAAAATAATTGGCCACCGACAATTCTTTCTTTCCTTGCCACCAACCTGATTTGTCAGGGGAGTAAGTGCTATTCCTTTGTGGTATGTTTTCTTCTGAAATTCTAGTACTAGAAATAAGTTTATTTGGTTTCAGGTTAAAAATGGAAATGCCATCTTTTCCAATGAACTGTCACTAAAGGTAGAGTAGAAAGAATGCACACCCTGGAAGTCAAGGAGCATAGCCTCACGCTGCCAGCTGAGAGGTAAAGAGTCGCTGAAATCTAATGTTTTGTCTTAAAATATTGTTATTTCTGCATTCTATTCCACTATATATCTATGTTTATTTTAATGTATACAAACTGTTTAAATTACTGACCCACTTACTTCCTCTATCCACAACCTTTGAATAGTTATGCAGTACTCCTGTGGCTTCTCATTCCATCAGCATGTTCCAGAGGGCTCGACTGACCTCAGGTTGAGAAGTGCAGCATTGAGTCAAACTAGTTGTGTGTCAGTCCAAATGCAATGGCACTCTGAGCAGGCTCCTAATGATGAAGGAGAAGTACATGTAAGAATCTTGCTTGTCTTGTGTAGTGACCAGAATGGCCCTCATTCTCCAGATCTATGTGGCTTCTACTTGCACATCTAACTCTGGCCCAAGGTAAAAGGAGGTCATGATCACCATCTTTGAAGACAGTCAGACATGGGTTTAAATTCTGACTGTTCCATGTATAGTTGGGCTAGTTACTGAATTAAGTTCTTGTTTGAAAAATGAGGGCAGATCACTTATGGCTTTTTGGTTATGAGTGAAAGTCTCTGGCTAATATAATCCTAAAAGGATATAACAGAAAGCTACTGCAAGGCACATGGAAACAAAGGAAACATTAAAATACCTGGTTGAAGGAAGACAGAAACCAGAGAAACAGACAGGCAATCAGCTTTGAAGGGCTGACGCTGTGATTAAGGAGCCACCCATCTCAATTTGCCTGGGAGAGTGCGGGCTTCTACCTGCTGTACTGGCATAGTTATTCAAAGCTCCCTTTTCACTCTCAAAAGTGTCTCTGTTTACATGGCAAATTACATTGTTACCTAAAAGGACTCAACAGTTTAATATCACTTTTGACTGACAGCTGGTCCTGCTCTTCCTTATGCTTCAAAACCTGGTTTGTTCACTGTTTTGAAAGCCAAGCCTTGTACTCCAGTATCAATTCTAGATTGTTCCAGGGCCACTTAATGAGCTGTGGTTGTAAATGTCCACTTGGGGTGAGGAGGGAAGGTGGAGAGGTGGGCAAATCTCACAGCCATGATATCAAGTCTTAGGTCTTTAGGCTTCTGCTTTTCTGGGATGGAGACTGGATAGGATAGTTCCACTATATTTCTTTTCTTTCTTTCTTTCTTTTTTTTTTTGAGGAAGATTAGCCCTGAGCTAACATCTGCTACCAATCCTCCTCTTTTTTGCTGGGTAAGACTGGCCCTGAGCTAACATCCATGCCCATCTTCCTCCATTTTATATGTGGGATGCCTACCACAGCATGGCTTGCCAGGCGGTGCCATGTCCACACTTGGGATCCGAACCAGCAAACCCCGGGGCGCAGAAGTGAAACATGCAAACTTAACCGCTGTGCCACCGGGCCGGCCCTCCACTATATTTCGATATTTGTCATTATCCCTGACACTCCTTGGCACTCTTTGGTCTCTCACTCTCCAGGATTAACCTTTAGTCAAATCTCCATACTATCACTGGAGGTACTTTCTGAAACATGATTCTCTCTAAAGACTCATGTTTGACTCTCTTTTTGACTCCCCATTTACTTAGAGGAAAAATAAAGCTTAGTTTGACATACAAAGCCATAGATGGCCTAGTTCCCTTCTTTTTGTCTTTCTTTATGTTTCTTCACATCCCACATGTATGCTATCCTGTAAATTTACCCAATATCCAACTACTTGCAGTCCCTCTGCTATGCCTTACTCTCACCCTTTTGTGGCTGGGTGCATGCTGTTCTCTCTGCCTGAAATACTTTGCTACACCAGCATTGTGCTGATTTTTCTTTTTAGAATCGGAGGAGAGGTTGGTTTCCTTCTCTAACTGGCCCTCCTTTCTCTTCTAGGTTAGTTATCCCTTCTTTCTGCTCCCACAATTCCCTAGGTACACTCCAATCCTAAAATTTAGGTCTCTGAATGTCATTTGATAGTTTTCTTTTCTTTCTTTCTCCCTCACTCGGTTGTTGGCTTCTTGGAGGCAGAGACCATAATTTTTACTTCTGCAAACAGTGAAATAGTCCATAGCAGCTGAACGAATAAGTAGCCTACGTGGGAAAGGATGTTATTTCTGGGAGAAAAACCTAAACATGCAGACAGTGGTGATCAGCATTTTAGTAAGACATACCAAACTATGTAGAAGGCATTCTAATTTTTTCATAATTTGTATGGGACTGAATCAGTGTGAGTCTTTGTGTCCCAGTGACAGATGCCCATTCCAGTATGGTGAGAAGGAGGAAGGATTTCCTCTGTCCTTCAAAGAGTGTTCTTACTTTGTTGTCATCAATGCACATTTCTCATTTTCTGAGTACAGATGTTACCACAATGGTTAGCACCTCTGATTTCTCTAGGAACTCACTTAGTCCAGGTGAATCCAGCTCAGGGTACCCAGAGAACCTGGAGAATAGAAGTGAGTGATCACTGCATAATTGTGGAAGGCTTTGAGGTCCTGGAAGACTCAATAATACTAACTGGTGTCCTGAATTTTAAAATGGTAAGAAGGTGAATTTCCCAACCCATGGGCTTGTGAGATAGATGCTAACTATCAAAATCCAGAAAGGATTATTAGGTGGATAATTTGCGAGTGTGTAGTGGATCCATTGGCTTCCTCATGATCACCTCTTTTATGGGAATCAATTGGACCATGCAAGTCTATTTGTAGCTTAGTCTCTCCTCAGAAAGAACATCTAGTTTTTTGTTTGTTTGCATATCTGTCTCCTCCACTAGATAAATAATTTTTTACAAATTTGAGTACTTGGTTTCTAGGAAACCAAGGCACATTGTGATCACAGAGTACTTGCTGAATGAATAGACTGATGAACATGTGAAGAACACTTAGGTGGTTTTCATACACTGGGAAAGTAAAAATGAGTCAAAAGTATAATACGGCCATCAGAAAAGTTTTGTGATCCCAGGTAGTATTCACAGACGTGAAGTTTCTACATAGAGGGCCTTCAGAACTGTTTTATTCATATCTGTTTTATCCTAAAAAGGACTAGAACAGGAGGGTTGTATTAAATTCATCACGCTCCATGTTAAGAAGGACATTGGAAAGTGGTAAATTTTTTAGAGAAGAATATCTGGGAGGGTGACAATCTTGGAAAACATAGACAGTAGAGTTGAAGAAACTGGGCAGAAATAAAAAGTGATGCCTACCGAGTGTTCCATTTAAAGTGCCTACAACAATATTAAGTGAGAACAAAAGGGAAAGTCACTGGAACAGAAGGCACCCAGTCCATACCAGGAAAGCTGTGATGGCTGCGGGCTACGGAACAGGCACCTATAAACTGAAACAGGCTCCAAAGACATTCACCAGGAGATTAACAGTGGCCGTCTCTGATGGTGGGCAATGTTTTTTTTCAAATTGTTTGATAATGAGCTAATATTAGATGTATGTAAGGGAGTCCCCTATAGGAAAGCATGGCTCTGCCAACACCTGGATTTTGAACTTCTAGCCTCCAGAACTGTGGGACAGTAAATTTCAGTTGTTTAAAGCCACCCACTTTGTGATGCTTTGTTACAGCCGCCCCAGGAAACTCACACAGGGACATAGACAAACTTCTCTGCCATGGGCTGTCTTTCTGCATCATTCTAAATGTGAAGAGCCCAGCATAATATGTTATATACTACCTGGCAGATATAAGCCACTCAGTAAATATTCGTTTGCCTCACCATCTTTGTGTGTGTGTGTGTGTGTGTGAGGAAGATTGGCCCTGAGCTAACATCTGTTGCCAATCCTCCTCTTTTTGCTTAACGAAGATTGGCCTTGAGCTAACACCTGTGCCAATCTTCCTCTATTTTATGTGGGATGCTGCTGCAGCATGGCTTGACCAACAGTGCCGGGTCTGCGCCCAGGACCCGAAACTGTGAACCCCAGGCCACTGAAGAAGAGCATGTGAACTTAACCACTACGCCACCGGGCTGGCACTCCTTTTTTTTTTTTTTTTTTTTAATAATCTTAATACCTTTAATTCATAAATGAAGTGACCTTAGTACCACATAACGCAAAGAGCGTGAATTGGAATCACATCCGAGTTTAAATCCTATCTCCACTATTAGCAAGTTTTTCTCTCTGCGCTTTAGTCTCACATATGTAGAATGTGGATGATAAAAACATTTCTTGGCTCAGAGTAAAGATGAGAAACCATGACTGCAGATCATTTATTAAATGGTAAGCACCTGATACTTAGAGATTCTTATAATTTTATTCTTATATTAGTTCTTCGTGACTTGCACTGCTGCCAGAGAGTTTTTGTTATATTTGCTCAAACAATTGAATTTGTAATCATTGCATATAAATGATAAAGAGAAATCTGACTTCCTTGAAGATTCTCTTTATATCCTGGACGTTTTGAGACTTGAAAAATTAGTGCTTTCCCCTTTTAATTTTGAATTGTTACTAATTTTAGAGGACTATTAATCCCCCATGTTTGTGACTCAGCAATTCATCATCAACACGATGCCTTTTAAAGCAATATGTGACTCAGGAGAAACATGAACCAGTACCTTAGAGCACATGGGGGTGGGGAGATGGTTGTCTTGGGGAGGTGGTGGGGGGGGTTAGGTTTATTTTTCCACTGAAAAGTGGAGGCTGAAAAGTTTTGCTGAAGATAAAGATATTTGAGCACATGTTCGGAGTTCGATTCATTCCTTTTCAGTGGATTTTAAACTTAGTTTTTCAAGCTCGTCTTTTTCACTATCAGACGATCTGTCAGCAGGAATGACAAGCAACACTGCCACTGCCTTAATCGTTTTTGATTTAGCTTTTCTCTCTACCTTCCAACATTACCAAAACAATCAATTCTGTGTATGTATCAATAAGAGGCAGCGGAAATAGTTACTGGGAATTAGCTTAGCTGAGAACTTTACCAGAGTAAAGATGAATCTAGGGCAAAAGCCTCGGAGCCAGTGAAAGAGTTATAAAAGGGACAATTTTAAAAATAGAATTTAAAAAAATCGCTGACTGTGGCCGTGTAGAATAAAGGCAGTCCAATTTACCTCAATCTTAACTGAATGTATCCACATAAGGGTATAAAGATGATCCCAAGTCAACAAGAAAATGATACATTGTGCTGTATGAGAGGGAAAGAAAATGCATAATACAGTTTAGGAATTATTTTAATAATGTGCTATTTTTCTTTTTTAAATGTGAACACCCAAAACAGCTGATTTTAATTATCAGGAATATTTATTCAAATGAAGTCCATATTCCCCATGCCCCACTCTTGTATAAATAATGCTTCTAGGAATTAGGAAAGATTCACATGAAGGTCATTTCCTACCTCCTTTCCATCAGCTTGTTCCCTTCTAAGGCAGGCCTAGACTGACACTTGATCCATGCCCTCAGGTAGCATCTTCTAGAGCTGGACCAGCCCAAAGAATCGGGGCTAAGTGGCAAGCTCTGGAGGCAATTTGTTTCTTTAAGCACTTAAAGGATGGAGTTAGATGGCAAAGGGCCACAGGGAATGGCTTACCACTACTACTATGTGCACAGAGGGCAGTGCAAAGATCCCTAAGAGGGAATATGGTTACATGTATGCACCCACCTGGGTATTCTTTTGTGCACATAAGTACATGTGCAGTGCTGGGAACTAGGGAGCATGACTTTTTCATTCAACTGGCACTTACTGAACAGCTAAACTGTGTGAGGCACAGGGGAGTTGAGGACAGTAAGGAAGTACTCCTTTGAGATTGATTTTCTGAAATGCCAATAATGCCACATTTCTGAGTGGCTAATGCAAGGGAGCAGAATCTACCTGTGACTGAGCTAGAAAAACAAGAAGCTAGTTCCCTTCTTAGCTCCAGATATCTCAAAGAAATCTTTTGCATGGTGAAGCAAGCATGGAGAGAACACTGTGGCTATGTTAATGGAATAGATTGTACAGAATTCCCCATGGCGGGAGGTTAGCATTCTTCTGTTTACTCCTAGTAGGCTGAGACTGCTGGTGGTAGGCAGAATTCTAAGATAGCCCTCAAGATTTCTGTCCCCTGGTGTATACACCCTGTATAATGCCCTCCCACTGAGTGTGGGCAGGACTTAAGAATATGACGGGATGGTCACTCCCTTGATTATGTTATGTTATATTAAACTACATCCTAGCAGAGTGAGAGAGAGACTCATGCTGGTCTTGAATGAGCAAACCCACTTGTGGAGAGGGCCGCAGGGCAGAGAACAGTAAGGGCCTCTAAGAGCTGAGAATGGCCTCAGGTTGACAACCAGCAAGAAAGTGGGAACCTTAGTCCTGCAACTGCAGGGAACTGAATTCTTCCAAAACCCACGGAGCTAGGAAAAGGCCTCAGATGGGATCAGACCATGAATGACACCTTAATTTCAGCCTGGTGAAATCCTGAGCAGGGAGCCCACCTACTCTGTGCCGAATTCCTAACCCATGGAAACTGTGAGGCAATAAAAGTATGTTGTTTTAAGCCAACATGTTTGTTGTTATTTGTCATCCAGCAATAGAAAACTCATACAGTTATGATTTCCAGGTAGAGGGTATCCTGTCTCTGAGTAAATTGATAAGCAAGAAAAGCACTCTGTGTACAACCACATCACCAAGTTATCTTTGTTCCAGTCATTCACAAAATATTCCTCCCCTTCCCATTAGCATAGACAGAAAATAGTGGAAACTGTATAGTTTGGATACTGATATGGTCAAGCTGACTTCACAGATCAGTCTACCTGAGCGTTTGCTGAGCAATCACTGCTGAATGAATACCTATTGTTTCATACTTTTGTTTTATATCCTTCTGAAGGATTTTCTTAAGAGAGATCACGATGTCATATTTGTTCCTCCACCAAAAATACCTTGATCTTAAAGCATCCTCTTTTTCACACTCCTCCCACCTTCCTCCCAAGTCTATATACTAAAGGGCCCTTTCAGCATATTGCTTATTTGGAGTGACTATATGAAGACACTTTTTATATACATGGGGAGAAGAGGAGAAGACCATCTAGTAAAGATTTCATATTGATTTCCCATCCAAGTGGATTTTGCTCAGACAAATGGACATCGCTGAGGACACTCTGGCTCACCTGCTGACATTTCAACATCCCATGCCTCATCTCTCTCTTAAATGGGAAAATATTTCCACTGATTTCTTGATATATTTGAATCAATGTTTTCCACAGCATTACAGATATGTCTGATATGCTCACGGGTGTGAATTTGACTAAGTAACACTTTTCTTGCTTAATAGCAGGGTTGTGTTGTGAATTGGCTCCTGACTATAGACCTATATTTACAGCTCTGTGAGGTAGATAAATTCACAAGTTAAAAGAACACCCTCCTAATCTTTCAGGCTAATACGTTTGCATTCAGACTCTTAAAATAAAGGTGTCCATCAAGCAGTAAGTTATGTGATTTCTTAATTGCCCTTTCTGTAAATTAAGACAGGTCCATGTGGTGCAGTTTTTCAAGAGTGCTGGCAAGGGCTGTCTCCATAATATTCCCTGACTCTGTTTCTTTACTGATGGCCAATATTCCATCATTATGTAATGATTCCTCTGGTCCTTTTAAAAGTGGAAGTAGGCCTGGGAAAGCTGTAACCCAGTGTAAACCCAGTTTGAGAAACTGTAGACCAAGTCACCATGTTTTACAACTCAGAGGAGCACAGTTCTCACATTATTCTAAGTGAATAGTGCCCCCTGGTGCTGTGCAACATCCATGATGCAATGAACTTAATGGATGTATTCTCAAGATTCTGCAATTTTTTTCTTTAAAGTGGCTTGTACCTCGCATGTTACTCAAGTTTGGAAAAACATTTGTGTGATTCAGTTGAGTTCTATCAATCTTTATATTTTCGTGGAATTGAGTTTATCAGCTCCTCTCTGGAAGCACATTTGATCAGAAAGAGTGCAGAGATCTAAATGACAGAGGCTATCTGGAAATGAACTCCAGCAGAAGGTAAAGGAAGAAGAGAAAAGTTTATCTTCTTCAACTTTTTGTTGAGACCTCTCCCTCCTGCTACTTCATTTAACATCTCTCCACCATAATCCATCCATCCTTCTTTCCATGCATCCATTATCCATCTACCTATTCATCCATCCATCTATCCATCTGTCCACCCCCAGCCATCCACCCCTAGCCATCCACCCATCCACCTTATCCATTCACCCATGCATTCATTCCTTCATTTATATATCTATCAATCCAACAAACACTGGTTAAGAGCCTATCTTTTGCTAACCACTAATAGGTCATCCAATAGCCAATGTGAATTTCTTTACATAATACCTCAATGGTGCAGAGATAAGGAGAACTTTTAAAACTTGACCCTTATCTGTCATTTAGAGATTGGAGAGTGCTATGTAGCTGAATACATCCATACCTTTGAACATAGCTTTTGCAATTGTACCCCTCCCCTTCTTTCCTCGTAGAATCCTCAAAGGGTCCCAGACTCAGTACTAATGAATACAAGTGCACAAGCTGTAGCCTCAAGGCTTGCAATGTGGTAGCCTTACAGACTTCATGAACTTGTCCTACAACGCAAATTTTTATTTGTTTGTTTTCTCCTATTTTCCATTGAAACTTAAAGTTTTTTCTCTGCTCCAGGAGACTTATTTTCTAACAAGGTCAGATAGTTTTTCTTTCTTCTTTTTTTCTTATTTATTTATTTATAGATAAGAGGAGTGAATGTCTCTATTCTTAGTCAGATTCACTTTGATTCCTTCTTTCCAAGATGAATTCAAATGTAATGAATCTCTTAAGCCAGACAGGGATTCTTGTTAAATATCACATCCTCTATTTCAGTTTAGTCTTCTACTTAATGGAAAACTGAATAGGTCCAAAGATTGCAATTTCTGCTTTATTTGGAGTAATGCCGATACAAAGATCAATTACATCTTGATTATTATATCCCTTATACACTTGATTGCTTAGGCCTGTATCAGTCCCATTATTTGAAGCAATCAGAGTGCTTTCACCCTCTCAGAAAGAGAATAACTTGGTTCTACGCAATCAAAAATATCTCATTGTAACTCTTCCTTTCTGAATGATAGAGCCATATTCCTTTGATCAGATAACTGAAATGAGAAAAGCTGACATAGTGTTATTAACCAATCCCCCAGACATTGGCTATAGAATTAAGTGTGACACATTGAAAGACATGGTTAGAGAACTGCTTTAATTCTCTACCAGCTCAGGAACATAAACACTATGAACTGGGGCAAGAAATTCCCTAAAGAATCTATGGAAGAGAAACTCATTAAATAAGGTTCCCCCTATTTGGGGGGGAAGCTGCAATATCATTCATTTAAAATACTCTCGTAAAGTTGTATCTTGGTGTCTCCAAGAAGCAGCTTTGGGTCAAGGAGTGGGGTGTAAGGGATTTGTTATGAAAGTGCTTTTAGGAGGAACTCTTAAGGGACTGGAGGAAGCAATACTAGAAGGGGAAAAAGACCAAGCGAAGGTGTGGTTTTACCCAAACTCAGCCTGACCATGAAAGAAAGCTCTGGAGCATACGTTACACCAGACCATCCTCAGAGTTTCAGGAACCAAGCATGCGGAAGGTGGGTAATGAACACATCACGCTTGGAAAAGAATCTGCAGCAATTCGGATGGGGTACCGCTAGTGTCCACTGCACTCAAATACTCAAGTAGAAACCAGAGAGCTTTGATAGAGGTTGGTTTCTGTGAAACTGTCCAAGTTTGTCATAACTCACTTTTTTCTGGAGCCTTTTAGAATAGTACTACAAATGAAAACATGGCTATGGAGTCCTAACCTGCCATTTACTAACATAGAGGGACTGCCTGGCCTACAGCAAATTGCGCTACCCCACAAAACACACACGAACAGAGGAGGAATGCCCCTTCTCAGGCACATGTGCTTCCCGTAAAGTTTGACAGTTGGAACTTTTCCACCATAAGTCATTTAAACCATAGTTTTTGACTTCTCTCCTTCAGGGATATTTTAATTTTCAAACTTATTTCTCATTGTAAAATGATAGGACTTCTTAACCCAATTTAAAGGGATTCCTGGCATCAGAGGAATGGTTATGGCATGCTTATTTGTGGAAACAGAAAGACCTTCATCTTCCCAGAATCCTCTCTGCAGATGCATCTGCCCACTCAGCCTGCCCACAATGCTGGCCCGTTTTTCACACCCCTTTGGAAGAAAACTCTCCAAGGAAGCCTAAACTGGGAGACAATGCATGCATTTTCATTTTTTTCCAGTGAAGCTCCTGACCTACAATTATTATTTTGTTTACTTATTTCTTCCCACGAAGCTGATTTTAGTTTTCCCACTGGATTCCCTGGTCCTAGGGTGCAGTAGTCCCCCTTATCTGTGGTTTTATTTTCTTCAGTTTTTCTTTCCACAGTTTCAGTTACCCATGGTCAACTTAGGTCCAAAAATATTGCATGGAGAATCCCAGGAATAAACAATTCATAAGTTTTAAATTGCACACTGTTGTGAACAGCATGATGAAATCTTGTGCCATCCCATTTCGTCCAGCCTGGGACATGAATCATCCCTCTGTCCAGCGTATCCACGCTGCATATACTACCTGTGTGTTAGTCACTTAGTAGCCATCTTGGTTATCAGATCAACTGTCATGGTATCACAGTACTTGTGTCCAAGTAACCCTTATTTTACTTAATAAAGGCCCCAAAGCACAATAGTAGTGATACTGGCAATTCAGATATGTCAAAGACAAGACATAATTTGTTTCCTTTAAGTGAAAAGGTGAAAGTTCTTTTCTTAGTATGAAAGGAAAAATAATATGCTGTGGTTGCTAAGATCTACATAACTTTTATTACAGTATATTGTTATAATTGTTCTATTTTATTATCAGTTATTGTGGTTAATCTCTTCCCATGCCTAATTTATAAATTAAACTCTATCATATGTATGTGTGTATAGGAAAAAACATAGTATATATAGGGTTTGGTACTACCTGTGGTTTCAGGCATCCACTGGGCATCTTGGAATGTATCCATCACAGATAAGGGGAAACTACTATTTTTGGCAGTTATGGGCCAGGAGGCTCTGCCAGCAGCCTGCCATTTGGGTCAGCATCCAGTTTACCCCCAGACCTCTCTACTGAAGCCATCTGTATGTACCCTGGTAGTTTTGGAGGGAAGGCAAATGGCCTTCTGGGAACCAGGCAGCCAGATGGAAGAGTGTGGCTCTTATTGGTCTTGGATCGAGTAAGGCTCTTATTCCTGAATCAGTCATTAAATCAGCAGGTCAAGAGATTCCACCAACTGCAAAACATTAGGCTTAATAATCTTTCAATCATAGGACAGTATGGTTGGAAGGAGCTTTAGAGACCATATTTCCCAACTGACTCATTTCAGTGAGGAATAGACTGAAGCCCACATAGCTTAAATGTTTTTCTTATGATCGCACAGTAACAGTGCTAGGACCACTCTTCTATGACACCAGTGGTTGCCAAACTTTTATTTATTTATTAGCATTATAACCTTTGTTTTGAACAAAATCTTGCTGTTAAATATACTATCTGGAGCTAATCTGTATAAAGTAGTGGAACCCTGACTGGAACCCTGTCTGCATCTCTGTTTTGCAGCTCTGTGCCCACCCACCTCCCCAGACCAACCAACAAACAGAACCCTTTGGTGGCTTGTAGAACCTTCTCCAGAGCTTTAGGTCTCTTCATAATATTGTTTAGAAAATCCTACATTCGACATTTTTCCAGCTTGCAATATCCCCTTGAAAAGAGAAGCCAAAGCCACACAGGTCAGTGCCAGGATTGGGTTCAGAACCTAGAGGGAGGATAAGGCAGGCAGAAGGAAGAACCGAGTAGTGGCTGAGTTGAGCCCAGCTCTTCCAAGCCTATAAGATGGAGTCCAGGAAGTAGTTTGCAAGGCCAACAGGAAGTGGCTGAACTGAAATCAGGGTGCTGAAGCAAGTGTCAGGAGCTGGGTTGGAACTGGAAGAAAGGAAAGGTAGGGGAATTGTATTATTTTTCTGTTGCTGTTTTTTGCTCCCATTGCTACAATCGCTCAAACTACTATAAACTTAGTGACTTAAAATGATACAAGTTTATTATATCAAAGTTTCTGCAGATCAGAATTTGAGCATGGTTTAGCTAGGTTCTCTGCTCAGGGCCTCAGCCTTAAGAGGCTTAAATCAAAGTGTTGACCAGGCTGAGCTTCTTTTTGGAGCTCAGGGTCCTCTTCCAAGCCCACGTGGTTGTTGGCAGAATTCAGTACCTTGTAGTTGTATATTGATATTTCTGCCTTCTTGCTGGCCGTCAGCTAGGGGCTGCTCTCAGCTCCTGGAGGTCATGTGATTCCCTGACAAATGGACCTCTCTACAACATGGCAGCTTTCTTCTTCCTTGAGGTCAGCAGAACAAGTTTTTGATGCTTTACCTTCTTTGAAAGAACTCAACTGATTATGTCAGGCTCATCCAGGAAATCTCTCCTTGATTAACTCAAAGTCAGCTGATTAGTAACCCAAACATGGGAGTAACAATCCCAGCATATTCACAAATCTCTCCCCGACACAAGGTTAGAGGATTATACAGGATGTGTATATTAGAGGGTGGGAACATTGAGGCCATCTTAGAATTCTACCTACAACAGGAATGAAGCAAGGGAAAGTAAGGACATTTTTTCGGGCTTCAAATCCAGGCTTGACATAGAACCTATAAGACCTTGATTAAGGAACTATCTCTGGGTCTTCTTTATTTCTTACCAGTAAGATGAGACAGTAACCATACTTAAGTCTGGGGGTTTTGGTGCAGATTCAATGAAATTATACACAAAAGCCCTTGGATCAGTGCCTGGCTGAGGGCCATTGTGTAATAAATGTCAGCTTTTTAAACAGGTGGCCCATGGCTAGCCTTCTGAGAGCTATCAGTACTCTCGTGGATGCATCGGCTTAAGGGTCTAGGATCAGGGCAGAAATAAGTGGTCACAAAGCAACTCAGAACCTTCTGAGAGAATATGACTGCTGGGGCTGACATGCTTAATGCCCCATAAACCCTCAACGGCATGCACTGAATCCTTGTCTGATGGCTTGTCCTGAGTGGATGCCTTATGGAGGTTAGGGGCAAAGCAAAAGATTAAGTCTCAGCCACAAGCCAAAAAAGAGATGTCAGAGTTGGCTGAGTTTTTTGATCACGTGAAGTTTGAGTTGAGACCTGAAGGCAGGTAGCATGTGGGTTGTCAGAGAGGCAGGAAGAAAATGCTCCTGATAATTAATTGATGAAAAGCCCCAGCATAGGACCTGGCCATTGAATAATGGCTTGTTTTTCTCTTCTCACACTTGGGGAGCAAGTAACTAACATACACTGTGTTAATATCTTATCTCATTTTAAAAATTAATTAAAACCTAATTATCTAGTTTGAATATCTTTAAGTCTGCCCATCGGCTCTAACGTGGGTGCACTATAGTTAACAAAGTGTTAATGGAGACCAAGCCTATAAACAACTGTCACCTCCTTTCTTGAAACTGAAAGTATATGTCTTTCTTACATTGATTTAAAGGCTGTGGACCAGTTGGGAGGAGGAAAGATAATATTAATGGGGATAATATCTGAAGCTACTTAACAATGGACATATGTGCACTTCAGATATTGAGGAAGACAATTCAAGTTGTTCCTAAAGTTCAGTAAACCATGTACTCCATTTTTTTTGCAAAAAATGCAACTATACAACTTTGCAGATATCGTGCTAACTCACCTCCTGCCCCACAAACGTACCTGTATGTGAGAATTTCCAGGTGCTTGCTTTCTTTGGCTATTTGTGCTATTAAAGTTAGTTAAAAAGTTAACTGTAAGTGCTATACCTTTTTTGAGAATGCTGCAGCTGTTTGAGCCAGTTATAAAAGATCTGTACAGCAGTCTCAAGGGATATATGCAGGATGTTCATCGGCTAGGTAATTTATAGTTCTGTTTGGTTCCTACTAGATGTCACGTATTCCCAAAAAAGTGACAATGGCGTCAGCTTCAGCCTTATTATTAGTGCACAACTGAAAACATTTTGGAAACAAAGAGCCATCAAAATGCTTTAGTGGGATTTTATAGGCACAGTGCATGAAGCATTTTCTCAGGAAGAGTTAACATGGAAGCATCAGTGGTCGCCAAAGGACTTCATCCCCCTAAGTTACCAGTGGAGTCAATCAGACAACTGTTAGCACCAGTTACTAGTTAGAGGAGCCCAAGGAGGCTTCCTGGAGGAGATAGCACTTGAGCTGAGTCTTCAAAGGATGGGTAGAAGCCAGATGGATCAAATGGAAGATGATCGTGGGGAAATTCACTCCACATGGAAAGACCAGTGTGAACACAAGTGCCCAGGCAAGAAGTAGAGTATCAGGGGGAACTTGAAGCAGTTCACTGTTGTTGGAGGCTGACCTGTGAGGAAGTGAGAAAGAAGTGTGTGGAGGGGAGGCCAAGGAGGGAGAGAGGGGCTAGATAGACCAGGACAGTCCAGGTGAGCAACTTTAAGGAGTTTGGACCTTTCCCATGGGCAGTGGTGGAATGACTAAAGGGTTTTACTGAGGGCAGTGTGAAAGTAGAACTGCTTCTAAGATCAGTCCTGAGTAAAGACTACCTTACATGTGGTGTGGAGGGAGGGGATTTAGAGGGGCAAGACTGGAAGCAGGAGGCCAATTAGGAGGCAGTTGAAGTAATTTAGGCTAGAGATGAGGAAGTCCTAAGGAGATCTAGTGTGGAAGGGATGGACAAGAGTCAAAACACAGCTTTTGCACTGTTTCCCTTTTGTGGACAGGAATATAGCACACCAGTTACAAAAATGGGTGCATAAACCAGACTCCCCCATCGTGAGTCCTCGCTCCAGGACTGACTGCATATGTGACTTGTGCAAACTTCTCAGCCTCTATTGCTTTAGTTTCCTCCTCTGTAAAATAGAGATGAGAATAATAATAAGATCACATCTGTTAATACACTTGAAAGCACTTGGGATAGTTAGAAGAGTGTCTGGCACATCTTAAGTGTTCAATAGATGCTGGTGATTATTGCTGAAAAGGTTAGCCTAGGAGCTCACAGTCCCCAGTCAGACTCCGTACGTTGGAATCCTGGACCAGATACTTGTTAGGTTACCATGGCAAGTTAACCATTCTGCACCTCAGTTTCACCATCTGTAAATGTAGATAGCAATAATATCTACCCCCTGGGGTTGCTGTTAGGATTAAACAGGGAAATATATGTAAAGCACTTATTAAGTGCCTGACATGTAAAAAGTGTCAATGTCCTTTTTTTTATCAACATCATCCTCATCATCTAGGCAACTCTTTCATTTCTTCTGTTACTTTTTTTTGTGGTTATAGATTGAGAATTGACATTTATTAGTTATATATAAACTGAAATGTTCCTCACATTGTACTTTGATTTTCTTGCATATATTTAAATCTTCATAACGTGAAACTAATTTGCCTGCTAAATTAGCCTTAATATTTCAAGTAAAAAACTCCACAATAAGTTTACTCATCTTATAATTTTGTATTTATGTAGCACCTTTGACCCATAAGAAAGGGAGGTGATGGTAAAAGCGCTAATGGTTTCTAAATTCTGGCTGAAGTTTTATTGTGAAACATAGCTTGGCTCTGGTAATCACGTATTCTATTTTGTAGGAAATGTCACTGCTGTTCTCCAGTATGGTTGCTTACTGCCAGGAACTGAGAAACAGACTGGAATTTGGCACTTGGGTTGGTCTTCAAATTTTAATGGAAAGCGCTCAATTTATTCTACTCACATCTATTACTCAGACAATATTAAGCATCTGCTGAGTTGCCAGCTCTGGGCTAAGTGCTATGAAGATGGAAAAGAGTTAGAGTCAAAGAGGCTGCTATCTAGGTGGGGAGACCCAACTGGCAGCGCTGGGGTGATGAGTGAGCATCATGTCCTGTGAGTGATGTAGAGATGCTGAGCACTATGATTGGTCAGAGCTGGGGAGACAAGCAATGGGAGCAGTCCTGGCAATGAGGCTTTTGCCACTTTAGAAAAGACATTTCCCCTCTGGTAGCCTCAGTTTTGTTTTCAGTAAAATGGAAGTGGCAATAAATGATACCTAAGTTCACTGCCAACTTTTACACTTGCTGATTAAATGTGAACAGAGGCTTTCTAGAAGCTTTCTAAAGAAGTGGGACTTCAGGGTGTGAGGATTTTTTTTCTGAAGGATTCATATCTTTACCCTACAAAATATGAACTCTTCCTAGTCTATATTTTATCTCTGGATCAACTCTGGTCAGACCATGATTACTAGGTCCTCTATGGAATAGATTTCCTTGAACTGAGCTATGGGGCTGTGCTAAGAAACTCAACATTACATCTATGGTTGGATGTGGTGGAGGAAACTATTGACCTCTTCACACAAAATTGCCACCGTGGGACCATTTTTCCCCAAGGGACTGATATGCTTCTTTGCTGCTGGCAATGGCAAGCGTGTGTCTGACATGCTTCCCCTTGACTTTGCATGCCAGGAAGCTCAGGGCCAGACTGGTGACTCGACGTGCTCATGGATGATAGCTCCACATTTGAGTATTCCTGTTTACTTTCATTCCTCTGATCTTCATTTTTACCTTTTGTTATTTTTTTCATGTTATTGCATGTGTGCATCTAATCCCTCTTTAATTATCTGTGGATCAAACCAAGCAGCAGAGTGTGGAAAAAAGAAGTTTTAGGTGCCAAAAGTGCAGAGTCTGTGCTCAGGAGACTGTTTACTCTTCTATGATAAAAGTAACCCCTCACGTGGGTAGAGCACGTTTCAATTTATAAACTGCTTCTCGAATTTTCATTATGACCTTGTGAAGTGGGTGGGGAAGGTCTTTACTTTCCTCATTCTTCAGATGCAGAAACTTAGTCTCAGAAAGGTTAAGTGATTTGTGGTATGTTGCTTGGTGTGGCAAGGGTGTGGGGTTTCATTTCAGGAATAGGTTTCAGTGAGGACGTTGGCCAGCCAAGCTTCAGCAAGAACCTTGAGAAGGTTCACAGTCCCTATTCCCTCATTATCCCCCAGGGAGGTGTGCTGAGGCCAGGGCAATGCTGACACCATGCAGTAGTACTCTAGGAGTGGGAAACTGTCCTGCTGAAGCTCTTTCTTCTTACGGGATATGTGTGAGAGTGATCTTCCGGAGGGAAATCAACATATTGGTCTCAGGAAGTAAAGGCCGACTGACTACATGTCTTCCATTTAAGGGAGTGCTAGAAAATGCCGGCTCCTCAGTACTTGAAAACCGTAGGGATCCCAGGTTCTTGGGAAGCCAAGTTCAGCACAGGACCTCCAACAGGAGGAGGGAGAGTCCAGGCCCCTGGGAAGATGTGGGGGGAGTCTTCCCTCCTGGAGAATGAGTGTCATCAGGCCCATCTAGCTCATTGATGGGCAACACAAAGGACATACTAGGCCAATTATGGGATAGTTCTACTTGTCTCCACATATGAGTAATAGGTCAATAGAGTCTGGACTGGAAGCCAGGCCTTCTGACCTTAGGTCCGCTCTTCTCTCCACTTTCATATTACTTTGGTTATAGGGTCAGAGACAGGCAGGCCTGCAAAGCAGTATACCCCTGGAGCTGCTCAGGACAGAAATAACAACTTCCTCTGTTCTGCTCATTGCATTTAATCCTTGACTCTATTAGCTTTGTTGACCCACCTGTATCTTTTCCCCCATCCATCCCTAAGGACACTATTGTGAGTCTCTATAAGGCAATTTCTATTAATTTTAGTAACCTGCAGAGCTTAGTATAGTTTATGGCACACAATAAACATTTAGTAAAAAAAATTTAGCTTATGAATCCCTGTTAACTTTTTTAAATGAATTCCTTGGTATGCTTAAATTTTTTCCAGTATATCCAGTTATTCATTGATTTTTATTGCAAAAATACCCACCAAACTGGACATCTTGTTGATGAGTAACACTTATGGAGATACCATTCCAATTATCTTATGAAGCTGGTTCCTTCTGTATATTCCCTTTCTTTAGACCTCATCTTCTTTCTTATGAAGTATTATACTATTATCTGAAGTCTCCTTGTTGACTTACCTCTCTCCTGTTCCAACTGGTCCCAACTTCCACCTTGTATTCTGCTCTTACTGACCTACCTGTCAGGCACTAAATACATCTGATGAAGTCTTCACATTCATTCTTCAAGACTCAACTCAACAATCAAGGTGCCTTCACCTTGATATGCCGTATATGCCAATGGTTTTCTAGGTCATCTTCTAGAAGGGGCTTTAGTTTTTCCTCCTGGATATCTGCTATAAAATTGGTCGTATCCTTTGCAATTTATTGGTGATCGTCAGTTATAATGACATTTGAGTCATTGAAAATATATTGACTTTCAGGCAAGAAACATGACAAGGCATAGCTTTTAGGACTCAGGGCAAGAGTATAGGGGTATTATGCATAAGAGTTACAAAAAAACCCAGTAGCATCTATAATCCCGGAGCAGGCTAACTTCTGCTAAATGTTCACGTGTGCCTCCACCACCCTGTTCCCTACCACACTCTCTGTGTTCATAGCAGATGATTCTGTCCTACATATTCTTTATCAAATCCACTTACAGCAGTGAATCTTCTCATGGTTTTTTATATCTTTCTTAGCAAAGAGCCACTGTATTGTCTTTCCCAGGACACTTGCATTTTAGTCTCTTCCTTCATCATGGAAGGAAAAGCTTTGGTGACTACTCGTAAAATAATTGCAAAGACTCAGTGAGCAAGGACAGAAGTTAATATGGAAAGTCACAGTTTTTCCTTTGGCTATCCAGTTGTTCACTGGGAAGTAAACTAATAAACACCTGCAATGTTCATCCTTCCTTTTTGTGTCTGCTAAGCTGTGTGAGAATCCTCAGTATGCATCTAGTTAGGCCAATCTAAGGGCAGAGTTAGAATGTATAATCACAGTTTCAGAGACAGGAAGATATTAGAGATCTTACTCCCAGGATAAATTTTACCTTGTCTACTCCTATCACTTGTGGTTTTGAAGCCTTTTGTTCAAAATGATTGTGAAGGCACTGTGGACAAGATACTGGGGTTATTAGCATTGTCTGCCATAGTCATAGGTGAGGACAAAGTACACCTACTGTATCTCATACACTTTCTTTCCTATTGCAGGAAGCACCTCGTTAAAGAGATGGTATTCTTACTTCTTTCTTAACATATCCATGAGCCAGGCTCTATTTTATAACATGAGCTTGTGGCATTGTATATTGACAAAATATATATCATTGTCAAAATCTTTGCACCTCAAGATGGGAACATACTTGACAAAATCTGAGTAAGGATTAAAAGGAGAGTTGAAGTCAATTGTTGACCATATTTTGCTCAGCCCAGTAGAGGATAGAGCACTGAATCCCCCACACAAATTACAAAATTGTGACCAAGATAAAATTAAATAGTAATAGGATATTTCATCTTCTCCATATACCTACTGTATATCCATATATTTTAGAAATAGGGCATTTGCTAGTCTAGAATAATTTTACCAAAACAGCTTTATTGAGAGAATGTAGGAAGCCATAATGGTGACTTTTGCTCTGGATTTAATTCTCATCTGTTAGACGATATTGAAATTAAAAAGAAGGAAAGAAAAACCTTGGAAAAATCTAGCCATAACCTCTTGGAGTTCATAATACAGAAGGAAAGGAAAATAGGACATAGAACCTAATGTACAGGAGAGTTCACAAAAGCAGGTTTAAAAATAAAAATTCAAAGAAAAAAATGGTAATAATTCTGTGGCTGAGGCTCTGTAGGTTTAGAATATAAACTTGGACTACATTGCTGCAAAGAGTTTGAATGAGGGAAAATAGGATGAGCATTCTCTGATGAGCTTTTAGGGCATGTATGGAAGATAGAAAGAGTTCATGGTTCTTTTCTGTCAAGACTCAGGGTAAATTGTAAAGTTGTCTTCAATTTTGGATACCTTTCTAGAACTGACCTGGTTCATTATATACACATTTTCTGCTTTGGCACATATATATGGCTGTAAATATTTGTCTTGATCCTTTTTCCGTCGTTCTTTTTCCTCTAAAAATCACTGTATTTGTTCACCTATGCCAGTGTTTCTTAACTTTTTTTCTTTTTTCATTATTGTCCCCCTACAAACTTTTTAAAAACTTTTTTTTTTCCTAATCATCTCCTACATATAATGTTAAAACCACAGGTATGCTGTATATCTGTTTATGCACTGTTGCCTTTTGGAAGACCATGTTCACATAATATCTGAGATATTTTTTCCCCTTGAGAATCCATGATCTATGCCACAACTGTTTTCCCCTATAGACAATATATAGATTCAGGTTTGGGTTTTTTTGCATTTTCCTCTTTCCCTTAACATTTTGTTTTTTAACTCCCTTGTTTACATAAGAGAGTATACCCACAAGCACTCCCTTTTCAGTTAGTTGAAGATGCGTCCCTTGCTTTGTAGGATCCTGTGTTTCTGTTAGCACAAATCATGATTCTGCACATGACCCCATCTGCATACTTATGAACATCCCCTTAGATCCTCTTTCAGGAATATAAATGTAAAGTAGAGAGAAAAAAATATCACTTGGCTTCTTCTCTTCCTTCAGTTTTCATTTCAAAACTTAAGTCTAGGAGATAGAGCCCACGTGTCTTTATTTTTTTTATGATGACAGTGTTCAGCTGTGTTTCAGCAAATGTTGATGAGCTCATTCCTGGCAGATTCTCTGTACCACTTCAGGTATACACTGCATGAAGACAAAGACTTCTATTGAATATTATATCAGTTTTGCATATGGTTTCTTTCATTTTCCTCAAGAGGGGTTCTTTGGCCACCACCTAGCTTTGTGTTTCTTTTATTGAATCTGTGGTTGTGTTTCAGTCAGGATAAGTTAGGTTATGCTGCATTAATCAAACATCCTCTGAAATCTCAGGGCAATCAGGCCCCATATTGCTAGTCACATACCACAGCGAAAGAAAGCTCTAGAGGGTCTCACTTTATAACACAGAAGTAACACTTATCATTTCCATTCCCAACTCATTAGCCAGAACTAGTCACATGGCTCCATCCAACCACAAGAGAGGAGGCAATGCAAACCTACTGTGCTCTGAAAGAAGAGGGGAGCCTGATCCTGGTGAGCAGAACCAACAAGTGCCCTGGGGTGGTCCTAGGATTTTCTCTATTTTCTGCACTTTTCCCCTCCATATAATATATGGGTGTTCCTTCTTCAGTGTTTATAATTTATTTATGGTTATTCCATAATACAAGTCCACCTTTCCTCTCTTTTCTCCTGAAGCACATTCTTTTCCTCATCAACTACTTGCCACTTGTTTTGAATTTCTCCCTACTTCCTCATAATCTTTATTTTTGTTTGGTTTGGTTTTGTGGATTTAAACTTGCTCCACCAGCTAGAGTATGTGTTTCTAGCCCATGTTGGCACTCACTCTGTTAGGTAAGCTGGTTTATGGAAAGAAATGACTCAAGTCCTTTGGTTTCTCCTTTTGCAGGGAGATTTGTAGCATACATTCTTAGGGGTGCTAAAAGCCTTCAAATATATGAAATGAATCTCATGGTACCTATAATTTCTAGGTGAACTGCCATTCTTTTTGCTATTTCCACTTGGAAAGTGCTCATTTTCAGGCCCATTCTTAAGATTTTCAAATAGGATTTTTTTTTTCTCCAGAATTTTGCGACTCTTCCTCCCCTGACCAAGAGAATGCCCAGCTCTGTTCTTCTCTGATAGAAATTTTTCTTCTTGTGTCTCAAGGCTTCTAATATGAAAAAAGAGATAAGATGATAAATTAATTGCTAATGGGCGAGAACAAAAGGAAGACTGTGACAGTCTCCTCTTTTATACTTTTGGATGGGTCAGAAAAGCATAATAGTACTTCTGTCCCAGAATCTAAAGCTGACATTCAAAAAGGAGTACCAGGCCCTCAGATGACTTTTTGACACCTCAATGATGTTATTGCCTCTACGTTTCTCTAGAAATTGATTATTTCAATTGCCAGGGGCTGACTTTGGAATCTTTTTCTCTTGAGCTGCATTAGAGTGAGAAAGCATTTATCCCTCTCGAATGCTTAAAAGGTACTTTTATTACGTATTCTTTAAATTTGAAATGTGTTTTCCATTATTCACCGCACAAACTCAGATTTGTTAAGAAGCATAGAAAGTGAAGACCTAATTTCCTCCTTGTTCTACTTTGTGGAAAACAAAGCAGAAAAGGATAATAGCCAAGGTCTGGTGACTTCAGCCGAAATCAACTGAGGCTTCAGATTCCATCTGAATGGCAAAAGCCTTGGTATCGCTGAAACGTACCTCTATTTCGTCTTTATAGTTAGGCACAAAAACATCCCCAAGTCCAGGTAACGGATCCAGATTTGACAATTTTTACTAAGGTATGGGTGTGTTTTCTCCTTTCCACCTCTGTTTCCCCTTTTCTGTCTTCCCTTCTCTCTTTGTCACTGTAGTCCTTTCAGGTTAGGTGTTTGGATGACCTCCTTCCCGTTAGAGACCGCCAATGAAATTCATTATGCAGAGCACATCTCCCTGAGGCAGAGTGCCCAGCCACCCAAGTGTAACCTCTCAGGGGCAAGAGGGCACCCGCCTTTCTTCCCCTAACGCAGATGTGCTCAAGAAAGCACTCGTTTCTACACTGAGCTGATTGGCTAACAAGCATCCTCTTTTAGCCACAAGTATGTGAGCAACATTCGATTTTTTTCTCAGAGCAGGAATAGAGAGAGTGGAAGATAACAGAAGGGTGTTGAACACCTGTTTGAAAGATGCCCTTTAGGCGCAAGAAGCAGCAGCTACGTGACCGAACCACAGACTTGTTTCCTTTACCATTTGGTCCTGGCTGTGCACCTGTGGCAAGGGCAGGGTAGCCCTCTGCAATGAACTTCCTGCTCGCCTCACCCTACACAGCTCTGCCCCTTCCCATTAAAGCTACCCCTCTGGTCCTAATAGCTAGTCTGCTGTGACCACGATTAACTCCATCCAATGGGAGTAGGTCATTTGTCACACACAGCTGAGCAAGAGGAAGACACTGAGTGAACATCAGCCTTTCCTTCTCAGGGATGTGTGAACTTTTTTAATGTTAAGCAAAAGCTGAAAAATATTCCTCTTTAACATAGAGTTGGTTTATACCCTGAGAATATAGGATTGACCATTTTTAGTCCCAAACATGCATGTTTTGTTCCCTCTGCAGTCTTTGGAAGTTACCTGCCAAGGACAGAATTCGGTCTCAAGTGAGCAAGAAATACAGACAAATTAGGTGCCAGATTCCACTTGTCTAAAAATGGTAAATTAATAGTCCTTACCTAATGGTGTTCTTTTTACTTGAGTTAAGGCATAACTAAAATTTTCTCTTCCATGTAAAAGCAGAAAAGATTTTTATTTCTTTGCTTCATTCCTCTCATGAGGGGTATGCTAAGTTTTGTTTTCAGTAGGAAACTCCACAGTTCCAATTTCTCTCTTTCTCACACCCCACCCCTTCCCCAGAAAATATTTCTCCCTTTAGTCTGAAATTAAAAAGGGAAACAAGTTTGCGCTGCTCAAAAAAGTAAAGGGAGATGGATGGGAACATTTGTTTCTGACCTTCAGCAGAAGAATTCTGTTAGTTAGGCACTATAAATTTGTTTTCTGCGAATGGAAGAGCATAAATGTGCTCCATCAGGATAGAGAAGGCATTTGCACCCAAAACGTGAAACACAGAAAATAAATCGATCAAATTAATTTCTAGCTGTCAGCCCTGGCGGCTCATTTCCCATCAGCTGCATCTGGAGGCAAAGGAACAGCTAACTTGTAATGATTGGGAAAGGTGGGGACCACCGAGGGATTGGCTTGCCAGCAGAGGAAAAAGGCTGCGTTTCTTTCATTGTTGCATCAAGAATTTGCTTTGTCTGTAATCACAATCATTCCCTGCTGTCATGGTGAGAGTGGAAAGATGCCCTGGGGCCAAGCTGCTCATGGGTCTGCCGTCCAGTCCTTGAAATTACCTGCAGGAGTTGCTCCTTTGAGTTAAAGAATGACAGGACCACTCAGAGGCACCTATTCATCCTCCAACTGGTCAGTCACCAGGCCAAGAAGACTTCTAGGGGATGGGTGATGTCAAGTCAGTTTTGTTGAGAAAACTTCTCTAGCTGAGGGTAGCACTGGGGAATCCTGCCACAAAGGAGCGCTCAGGACAAGGTTTGGGCCACATAACCCAAAACATTAATAACAAGGGAAGTTTTGTGCATTGCATTAACACTGAGTCACTTCCTGAACAATATTTCTTTTACTTCTTGTTGTCTTAAATTAGTTCTGCATAGCTACTCTACTGATCCAGGTAACTGAATTATTTTTTGATCAGTGTGTATTGCAAGATTTGGCTTCTCTATATGGATCACAGTAATCAGCTGTTTGCCAGAATTCACTTCCCTAAAATATGTTCTTTCTTGGGTTACAAGTAAAATACCTTCAGATGACAGGACAGTAAATGAGTGAATTGGCTCTAAGGCCAGACGTTAGAGAATGGTTTAGACCGTGGAGCTAAAAATTCTACACTTCACTAAAGACATCCATATAAAAAACATTGATTCTGACCTGTTGTTTGATAATTTAAGACCCCCACTGGATTATTCTGGTGACTCTTGAAGAATTACTTGTATATTCAGTTTCATGATGAAATATTATTTACTTAAAAGCAGAGTAAGCTGGTGATCTCTCGGTAGGTGTGGAATGTCATGATGGAATAATTAAATCAATCTGGTCTTCTGGTTTTGGAACATCATTTTCCCAATCTGTCTAGTTCTTCCCTTCTTCCTACACCCACAGAAGCACAGATTTTGGTTATGACACTGGGAAGTCTCCAACTGTCCAAGAACATTCCATGTCTTTCTGGATAGAGGATAATACCCCTGCCCTAAAACACACTCCATGACACCATGACTATGGGACATGTTGAAATATATAGAAACCATTCTCAATTGAGTTTTTGCCTAAACCTTGAACTCAGTTGGCTCTACTGCCTGGTTGTATTTACTACTCAGTCTTTAGATGGTCTGCAGTGTCAGGCCTTTTGTTATCACTGTTGGTGATAGTAACAATAATCATTATCTGGAGTGGAATGTTTTATCTCTCACAAAAACATAATTAGAGGGGGTTTTCTCTTAGATTCTTAAATATCCTTTCCTTAACTATGTGAGTAAATGCTATTTAATTTCAGGAAAAGTTTGGTGTCTGAAGTTGAATCTGTAAGCATCTTTTTGTTAATAAAAAACAAAACTTATGCAACCTAGTGTTTGCCTTGTTGGCCTTAGTTCTCAAGAAGCTAAATCTCAAGAACTAAATCTTAGTTCTCAAGAAACTAAAACTAAATTGGATACTAAATTTAGTATCCAATTGAAGGTAATAAACTTATTTGTGAACTTACTTATCTTGGTGTTTGTTCCTTTCTGCCCCTAGATAACCGAGAGGGTAAAATAATTTACTTACTAGCATAAATAGAAATGAATTTTTCTCTTGAACCCATAAGCATCATTTGTTGTCACTTATAAGAGAGAAGGAAACTTACAATTAGCAAGTTTTAATGGGTCAATGGCATATATGAAAGAAATACCTCGAACTTGATTCGAGGAGGGAATGCACAAAATGGACACAGCAGTGTGCATGGGTATGTGTGTGTGTATTTTACAACATTTATAAAATCAGAGAGCATCCGTGATGGAAAAGAAGATGTGGCTGAGAAAGCTAAGGAAAGGAAAATGCAGAAGGAAGCAAATTTGCATTGTGAAATCCTAGAAACATTTTTGAACACTACCATGCATTGTATATTGTGCTAATGAAACAATAAAACACAGAAGTCCATTGCCAATTCGAGACTGAAAATTGGCAAGATCATTAGATTAACAGTTATTCACAGAGCATCTTTGAGAAAATCACACTCTCTCTAGGTCTCCATTTCTTCATCTCAATGTAAGAGGGATGGACTAGATGCTCTCTAAATCCCCTTCTAGCTTTAACATCATGAGTCATTTAGAAAATGCTTCCATATTGCATGAGTGTTGGGAACAGCCTTGTCACTTCCCAGCATGTGGCCTGAACACAGCTCTGAGCTATAGATAATAATAGGTCGGAACTGATCCTTTGACCTGGTCTGTTCTGACCTCCCCTGGACTCTGTGTCCCAGAAATTTTTATATTTATTCAAAGGGTGACTTGTCTGTTTGGTAATATTTCCTTTAAATTGTAGGAAACAACTGCATGCTGATATCTTTCCTGTCTTGCTGAAAAAGCGCATAACACAGTAGTCTTGGAATAACTCTTAGGGATTTATTGAAATAACTGAGTCCCAAGAGGCCCAGCTGCTCAGACCCAGACCCATAAAGGACAGGTGTCCTTGCTTGGGAGAATTGACACCCATGAGACCACCCTATGGAATAATGCACTGGACCACTCCAGGGACCGGTCATGTCATTCACTGACCACATTCTTTCTAGGATGGAATCTCATTATTGATCCACTATTACTTAGAAGTCCTTTCCCTCCCACCCCACTTAGAGGGACTGTCCCCTGTGTTTCCCTGATTTCCTCATCCCTCCTTCACCAGGAATGCTAATAGAATAGAAATTTCAGCTGTCGCTTTCCAAATCGAAGTATAAGATCAAGAGGTGTGTTTTTCTAAGCAGCCAGCTGAAAGCTGGTTAGTAAACTCTCAACACCCTCGCCCATCTAGAGGTATAAAGGGATGGTATGTAGATATTAGAGGGAAGATATTTTTGGAGAGGGCTGTTGGTATGCTGTGCCAGCCCTCATCCTTAGCCGAGGGAAATGGAAATGAGCTCTGATGAAAGTACTGGGAGAGCTGGAAAAGTCCTACACATCCCAATGGAGAACACAAAGGAATGAGGTTTCATCAGGTTGAGAGAATCTAAAGAGTGAGAATCAGGCTGCAGCTGCTTCCACAGTGAAGCAGTGAGAGGTTGGCTGCATGGGAATTGGCCTACCCTCCCAGAGTTTCTCCATGAAAAGGACTGGTATTTCCTGTGGGTTGAGAGATTTGGTGTGGGGTAATCCAAGGTCCTATCAAGATGGCTGCTTGGAGAGTGACTCAACCTCAGTGGAAAAATTGGAGGTGTCACTGGGTTCCCAGGGACTGAGGCAGGGGTAAAGGGCCAATGGGAAGAAGACGCATTGGCCCTCAGCCAGGGACACCACTGATGACAGAGCTATCTGTGAGCACCTGCCAAGCCCAGGAAGCGCTTGTATTGGGGCAACATCACTGCAGCGAGTAAAGACATTCCTATTTCTGCTTTCTCTTCTCCCATTGCCTGCCCGACCCCGGAAGTCTTGAAAACTCCTATTAGCAAGTTGAGGGAACAGGAATTAAATCTGCCAAGTAGGAGGACAGAAGAGAAACTAAGCAAATGCCTCCTCATAGTTATTATGGTCCCATCAAGGGAAAGAGAGGAGACTTAACTTTATAGCAAGATTTAAGCTTTAACTTTTGCATAGAACTGTATGTGGAAGGCAGAATAATGGCTTCCCAAAGATGCCTGATCCTTCGAACCTGTGAATGTTACTTTACATAGCAAAGAGGAATTAAGGTTGCAGATGGAATAAAGGTTGCTAATAGCTACTTTAAGATACGGAGATGATCCTGGATATTCCAGGTGGGCCCAGTATAATCACAAGGGTTAGACTCCAAATGATGCAGCGTGAGAAGGACTCTGCTGGATATTGCTGGTTTTGAAGATGGAAAAGAACCATGGGCCAAGAAATGCGAGCAGCCTCTAGAAGACCGAGAAGGCAAGGGAATGGATTCTCCCTGGACCCTCCAGGTCCAGAAAACAACACAGCCCTGCTGACTCCTTGATTTTAGCTCGTGAGACACATTTCAGACTTCTGACCTTCAGAAATTTAAGATAACAAATTTGTGTTTGTTAAGCGACTGATTTTTGTGGTGTTTTATTAAAGCAGCAATAAGGAAAGTTACACACTGATTGACTGAATTGAGACTATAACCTCAGAATGACCAGAAAAGTCATGGAAAGCGAAGAAATAGTCTTGGGGAATAAATTAAATGAAGAGAGGGAAACAAAAAATGATAGTTGTTTGAAGAATATATGCCCTGCGATGTGACTGTTTGCCATGACAATTACATTACTAAATTGTGTTATCTGTCGCTGTTTCTTTCTGGAAGTTCCCTACAAGACAGACTTGGAACTTGGGGCCTGTGTTTCTGTCCAGTGAGTCATGTATTCTCTGGTTCTGAACAGAGGTCATGTCTGAAGTCCAAATCCAGAGATAACTTTTTATGGGGCTCCACTCAGGTGCATAAATAGTCGGCTCCTGATTGGTGGTTAATATGAGCCTCAGCTCCTTTTCAAGCATCCTTTAAACAGAGGACTAAAAATGCAGCTCTCAATGAAGGCTGTATTCTTTTTTTTTTTTTAAAGATTTTATTTTTCCTTTTTCTCCCCAAAGTCCCCGGGTACATAGTTGTATATGCCCAGGATTCGAACGGGTGAAACCCTGGGCTTCCGAACCGGAGCCTGTGGCCTTAACCACTCAGCCGCAGGGCCGGCCCCAAGGCTGTATTCTTTTGTGGCAAGAGAATTGGGCTGTGAATGGATGTAGTAAGGGATAAAGCTAGATATCCAGGTTAGGGCCAGCTTGGAGGACTTCGGATATTGTATGAAATAGGTTGCATTTTATCCCAGTAATCAGAGTGAGAATCGATAAAAATTTGGACTGGGGCAGTGGCAAAGCAATCAGGAAGGAAGCAGATTGGAGACAGTTTGCAGTTAAAGGCAACAAGACTTGGGTATAAACTGAGTAAGAATATTTTCACTCCTGGGTAATAGAGAGACTAGGCATGTCGTTAGCTGACAGTGAAACTGAGCAGGAGAAAATGGGAGGGGAGCATATTTTTCGGTGGAATTGTACCTTTGAGGTGACTGTGGGCCACCTTTTTGGAGCAATCCAACCAACTCAGAAAATTACACCAAGAGTATAAGAAGAAAGTCAGAGTCTAGGATGATGGTTTGGTTATTTTCAACTCAAAGATGAAAATAGTTAAGGTCACGGGAGAGAATGAGATCATCTAAGAAGGGAGTGTTGACAATCATCTAGATACCATACCTTTGCAGTAACAGGAAGAGCTTTTTAATGAAAAAACCATTTATAGCAATCTTCAACGTCTCAGGCAGGCAGAATGAGAGAGCAGAATTCAGAGAGACTGGTGAACAGAAACAAGGCTGAGGTGTAAATGTGACAAAGGCTGAGTAAATATTAGGTTGGTCCCAGTGAGCCGAGAGAAGCAACTTTTAACAGAGTCAAAAAAAGATGTATAAAACTGAGCTGTAAATTGAGAGGAGAAACTCAGTGTGAATGAAAGAAGCATGGGAGAGAGAAGGCAAAGGAAGAAAATGTTAGGGATTTGATGATAATGGCAGGCCTGCGTGAAGAGCAAGTTATAAGGTAGAAGATGGAGAGAGGGAGATGGGCTGTGTCAGTTCCTATTGCTGAACTTAAACTTAAATGACAGTATTTATGTCACAGCAGGGCTTTTTATATTGCGGTTCTGAGCATGTGAAGGGGCTGGCTCCAAGGTGAGTTCCCCTCCCCTGTTCTGAGGGCGGACATGCAGCCAGAACCTTGCATGCAGGAGAGTTTGGCACCCATTGTGCTCTCAGCATCATAGTTCATGCTGAGGTTAATACAGGGGAGGGAGGTGCCAGTCCCTGCCTTTAAGAAGCAGACGATATAATTGGGAAGTCAAGCTCTTCCCAGAGGAGAACGGTTTTAGTGTAACCAAACTTGAGACAACCTTTTTAAACTTGTAAGTTTTTATTGTAAGATTTCAGAGTACAGGGAAGATCACATTAGCCTATGTGGGGTTGGTCAGGGAAGGCTTCCTGGATTCTGTGGGGTTTGAACTTGACCTTTGGCAAGATAGAGGATAGGGTAAGCAAAGCATTGAATGGAGCCTTTTAACCTTGGGCCTTAGATGTTGCTGATCCCTGCCAATATTGTCTCAGCAAAAGGACAGCTGTTGGTGGGGATGGCAGGCCTTCAGGAGGAGATGGAACTGCAGGCAAACAGCTGGGGACAGGGGACTTAGTGGGAAGAACACACCTTTGGGAGACAGACCATGGATTAGTCCTGGCTGTCAACCTGACCAACTGGGTGATGATGGGGCATGTACTTAACCTCTCTGAGTCTCAATGTCCTCATCTGTAAAATGGGGGTCAGAGGGGTACCTCATAAAATTGTATCTTGTACATTCATCTCCACACACTTTGTTCTCTCTAATCTTGTACATAGTAGGTGCACATTTCTTTCCATAAGAATCTGACTCTAGGCAGATGCCTGCTCTGTCTCATTCTCTTCTAGTTCATCTTCCAGACAGGTGCGCAAATGCTCTTCCTAAAACATCTGTCAGGTCCTTACTCACCTGCTTACAGCTCTCACTGTTGCCTACAGGGGAAGGTGAAAATTCTGCCATCTCTGGTGCTGAATTCCATACCTAGTCATCTTACTTGCTGCCCCTCCCCTTACACTTAGTCTTAATGAACCGCTTGCCCATCTCTGAATCCCCAGGCTTTTTGGACCTGGCTCACATTGTTCTTTCTGGAATGCCCCCAGCCTCGATGCTTGCCTTACCTCCTCCCCCACCTTAGGGTCTACCTTATGCAAGACTTTGGACTTGCACGTTGAAGCATTTCCTGAATAACCTCTGACCCTTCAAGCCCTCCTACCAAAAACAATCGCCCCCTGCTTTGTGCTTTCGGCACAGACTTCTACCACAGCACATTTTGTATTTCACTGTATTTGCTCCTTTATGGGCTGGCTCATCTAATGAGATTTGGGTTTGCATGGAGGTAGAAATGATGCCTCTTTCTTTTATTTGACTTCACAAAGCCTATCATGGTGATTAGCTCAGTGTGTTGAGGAAACATGTGGATGAATGAAGCCAAAGCCAAGCAGTGTCCTCTCACTGCTCTTTCCTCTGCTGGTGGTCCCCAGTTAGTCTGGGGCAGAATTGCACAGCTGGATTTTTTTTAGAGCAGCTTTTCTACCATCTTTCTCCTCACCCAGAGAGGCAGGAGGCAGAAAACTAGCCAGAGACATGCTTCTAAGCTTCCTGAATTTTACTTTGGAACCCCCACTCAGAAACCCTCTCCCGTCTGGCTTGGTTAGATGGGCTCACTGTGCTCACAGGAGTGTTCGTGCCTGGGAGCTAGAGTCTGGTAAGACAGATCCTTGAAGGCTCTGTTTGGAGGCTTGATTAGTTAATGTCTTTTCCTATCTGAATGAGCTAGATTCGTGCCAACCCCTCCATTCTGTGTTGGTGACCTTCGCTCTCATGTCTGCAAAGAAAGAGGGAAATAACTTGATGCCACGGTCAAGTTAAGGGACTCTCAATCTAACTGCTCTTGTGTTTGGATAAACCTCAGGAGCAGGACTGGCCTCAGGCAAAAACCTGACATCAGCCAAGCCCGATTTTCCAATCTCTCTTTCTCCAATGTGCTTTCCACCCTCCATATTAAATTGTCTCCTCTGTGGTTTGTTTTTTCACTCCTATGTTAGCCTGTTCCTTGGAAACTGCATTTTCTGCTAGAAGTCTTACTCTGGTGCGGCATTCATCACCCTTATCATGCCAGCTTTTCCAAGTCCCTCTTAAAGTGACTTTAACTTAAGGTTGGAAGACTGGCTCATTGACTCTCAATTATCTGTAAGGACAATGACTGCCTTCCTCACTAGCAAGATTGCAGAGAGTGCAATAGTGCTATATATAATACTATGTATTGTGTGTGTGTCTGTATACACACATGGGATCTGGAACAGACTCCAGGTTCAAATACTGGCTCTGCCACTTATTAGCTGTATGATCTAGGCAAGCTGGTTACCCTCTCTTAGCTTCATTTGTCATCTGTAAAATGAAAACAAATTATTACCAGTTTTTGAGGTTTGTGGTAAGCAATAAGGAGCATCAACTAGGGGTTTGTTGAGTATAGTTTCAAGTTAGTCTGCTGGAGTTCAAACCTGACTTTTCTGCTTATTGTCATGTGACCTTGGAATCCTCTCTGTGCCTCAATTTCCTTGTCTATAAAATGGGAATGATAATAGTACCTACCTCATACGGTTTCCTAAGGATCTAATGAGAAAATACATCTCCAGCTTCTTAAGAAAGTGCACAATTAACACTTAGACATTCCAACTCATGTGTTATTCCATGTGTCGTGAAAATGGAATGAAATAGTAACTTTGAAAGTTATTTAAGCACTGTACAGGTATCCAGGAATCCCTTGGATGTAAACTTCTCTAAGAATCCTTATCCTGGGGATAAAGAACTATATAGATTTTCCTCCTCATCTTGTCACCCTTATGACATTTTTCAGGGTGGGCAAAATAAAGATGGTCATTGTGTGTGCACAAGTCTGCATTTCAGGGGGAAGAATCTGAGAGCAAGATGACTCAGCTGACTTCACCACCCTGAATGCCCAGGAAAATGTGCTTTTGGTGTCAGAGCACAAGGTCTCACTCTTACCCAGAATATTCATGAATAATGATAGTAATTAGGCCTCGCTAAAAATGCTTTAAAAAACTCTCAAACTACTTAGTTTTATAGACTTGCAAAAAGTGATCATATGGGGGTAATTTTCTTTTTTTTTAAAGAAAGCAAAACAGGTCAGGTATAGGGGAAATTCCTGCTGGCTGGAAATTAGAAACCAGACACCATTTGTCAAATGAAGACTTGGAGGTAGTTCTATGGGTCTCAAACCTGAGTGTGCAGCAGGATCACCTGGAGGGCTGGTTAAAACACAGATGGCTGCACCCAACCCCCACAGTTTCTAACTTAGCAGGTCTGGGGTGGGGCCCAAGAATTTGAATTTATATTGAATTCAAGTGATGCTGTTGTGCTGGTCCTGGGTTAGATCAGTTTTATCTGAAACTGGCTTTAGCAGAAGTACCACCCAAGGAGTCTTTTGGAACCAGGAATTGTCAGGCCCATTGCAGACTTCCAGAATCAGTCTCTTAGTGAAACGCATGCTTAGGACCCCAGGTGATTCTTTTGATGGGGCAAACTTGGAAAACACTGGGAAAGAGAAATCATCTCCAAGCCCTCTCTCTGGTCTGCCTTCATTAAGGAGATAGCAAAGCTGGTGGACACAGACTAAAGCCTTAGAGGAGGAACACTTATTTGTTTTGGAATGTTCTGATTGAATCTAGAGGAAATTTAGATTAGTGGAAGAGCTTTAAGATTCCCATGTCTAGTCCATACCCAGGAGCAAATATGTCAGAATCTCAGAATGGATCCCAGGTCTCAATATGTTTTTTAATGCTTCTTGGGGGTTCTCAATTCTCATCGAAGGTTAAGAATGACAAAAATGGAGAGACCTGGATCCGGGCCTCCATTTTGCGACAACTTAGCTTCATGACCTAGGAAAAGTTTTCTAAGGCCTTTGCAATAAATTTTCCCTTTGCTAAAATGGATGGGGCCCATGGGAAAGGGAATGAGAGTCTGCTTATACTAGGTTAGTGGTTTTTAACCTTGGCTGTATACTTGAATCATCCGGGGCAATTAGAAAATAAAAATCTCCTGACATGCAAGCCCTACTCCAGAAGCTCTGTGTTTGCGCCCGTGCATTGGTGTTTTTTGTTTAACTCTCCAGGTGATTAGAATGTGCATCTTGGGCTAGAACCATTGCATTAGTGGATGTCTAAAATCCCTTGAGTCAGGTGTTATATATTCCTATATGAGTTGGTCATTGACTTCCTATAGCCAGTGTCAAGTCTTCTGCTGAAAGGAGCAGGCTAAATTTGTGTCAAACATCGTCTATCAAGTGATTTTTCTCACCATGCCTTAGTATTTACTATATTGTAATGGCTTACTTAATCATATAACAGGAGTTTAATAGGAACACTATTTGCCTGACACCTTGCAAACATTTATTCCTCTCATGAAAGTTAGGCATTGTTTTATCTGTTTTACAGAGGAGGACATGACTGCTTAAAGAGAATGCAGTAACTTAGTTGCGCAATAGCAGAACTATCCAGTCTCATATCTCATACTGGTTGCATTATGCCACTACTTTCAAAGTGCAAAGTGCCTGGGAACTACCTGAGGATCCTATAAAATGCAGACTGTGATTCAGCAAGTCTGGGGCAGACCTGAGATTCTGGGTTTCTAACTAGCCCCCAGGTGATTGTCCTACTACTGGCCAGCGGACCACTCTTTGAGTAGCAAAGCTCTCTCCCATATTCTCTCACTCTGAGATGGTGAACCAGACTCCACTCTTCAGGCATTATTATGGATCTAATGGGTCCTGGCACATACAAGGTGTGACTCCCGCAGAAAACGTATCCATCCAAAAGAGTACTGTTCTTTTAAGTAGACCTTTTGGGAGTTTTGCCCATATTCTAGAGTTATTACCTTCAACATGCTTTTGTACTGATTCTTTTGTGAATTCCCTTAAAAGTCTTCGGTGTATGCTTTGGAATATTCTCAAACTTAGCAGCTCTTTAGTGTCTGAGGCTAGATTGGATTTTTGGAAAGCTATATCTGGTGAAATGAGGTATGATGTAATACGGTTTAGGTAAATGTAAATAAAGAAATATAAAGGGACAAGAAATAAAGATCCTTGCCTTTGAAGAGCATCACCAGGGAAGACCTTGGGAAACGATATGAGTACAGAGAGCTTCTCAGAGACGGAGACTTCCTGGACTGGAGCACTTGGAACAACTCATGTTCTGTTCCATAAACAGACAAACACCAGAACAGTCATCATATTTATAACTGTACCATATTCAAGAGATTGGGAAACTTTTATTAAGAGTAGTAAATATTTTAGGCTTTGTGGGCCACATAGGGTCTCACATATTTTTCTGTGTGTGTATTTTAACCACCTGTTGTTATACATATAAAACCTTTCTTGGCTTGAAGTCCACACAAAAACAAGCCATTGGCTACACTTGGCCCACAGGCATAGATTGTTACTCATATTTCATTGCTAAATAATGCCAATGAAAAGATGTACATCTGTGGATCTTTGGATGCATAATATTCTGTTGTCAAATAAGTTTGTGAGCCCTTTGAAAATTAAAATTTGTGTACACACACAGTATTATTGGTATTCCCACAATGAGTAGGCTCGCTAAACATGGATCCCATGAAAAAAGTGTAAAGCCTATTTGAGGCAAAAGGCCACAGTTAAATAAACAACTAGCCTGGAGGGCACAAGGCTAAACAGAAGCAAGAGGCATAGAATTTCCTCATTATTTGCTCTCCTCGGGACTGTTAGTCAGAAGGCCATCTTTAAGCTTTATTTCACATAGCAGATTGAAAGGTCAGGCTGACTGGCCATTCACCCAGACAACTAATTCAGCTAGGGGAAAAAATGAACCACTGAGGATGACAGAAAAACAATTCTCTTGTAGAAAGTTGACAAGCTGAGGCACGTTTTAAGGGCATTGTTGGGCTTGGCCTATTCCTATGAGCATTGGTTATGAGCATAACCTTGGCTGAGAGTTGACATGTGCTTTTGCAAGCACAGCTGCTCCTTCCATCTAGACCTGGCCATGCTTTCCTCAGGGCCTGCAGATGAAATTAGGATGCATCTGGGATCCACGCCTGGCTACTGCTCTGGACTGTGATGGCTGCATCTGTTGCCCAACATGGTGGAGGTGTCTACTTGAAGGTCACCTTGGAAGAAAAGGGGCTCCCTGTGTCAGGGCCCTTTCAGAGATGGTTCCCAGATGATGTGGGGTAACTCTGCTGCTTATCCTCTGGTACCACTCTCTGAGCATCATGGAAATATGTTAGATTTCAGAGCTGAGCAAGGCACTGGTATGTTTGCAGGCCTCAGTAGGGCTTGTGGCCCTTAGAAGAAAGTGGATGCAGGGCACTCAACAAGGGACTTGATTGGGAGAGATTTGTAAAAGCCTTGGTTATCACTGAAGTCAGGATGCTCTGTCTGGCTGCATGTGTGTCGTGCAGGGTGCAGGATAGAGGTAAGGAAAAGCTGTAATAGCTGCAGGTGTAAGGAAAGTGAGGGAGAGTGTACCCAGTGGGAAGTGATGTTAGAGAGCCAGAAAAAGCACTCATAGGTGTTGGTAAGCAGAGGATAACTTGAAGCAGATATCAGGAACCAGAGTATGAAGGCAGATAAAGAAGGCAGAACTAAGATGAGCATAAACACATGGAAAGGGGGTTTTGGAGAATATTGGAGAATGCTGCTGCACATAGATGGCTTTGTCTACATTGTTTAATGAGCTTGAGATAGAGCAACCATTGAGAGCTGTCGGTGCCCCTCAGTGATGACTGAGGGACCTGGACTACCACCTGGTCTGGGCATGGGAATGAGTGGGCTTGCCCCTAGGAGAAAGGCTTGGAAAAGGGGAACAGACAAGCTTGGATTCAGACACTCAGGGGAGAATTGGAAATTCATATGAGAACTCAGGGAAGAATGCAAGAATTGATCTGAAAGGAAGAAAGAAAGAGCAGGCAATGGAGCACAGATAAGATGGAACAAGTTTGAGGAACTGAGCCTGGAAAGATTGCAGGAGGAAATAAGACAGGAGAAAGAATTTATAGGTGCCTGAGGGATCCAAGGGAGCTGTTAAGGGGATGGAGCTGGTTTGAAGGTCATTCCCTTGTGTGGTGTAGGACCAGAGCCAAGTCTTCTCCCCAACCCCCACTGCCTCATTGTTCTAGACTACTTAGGAGCCCTTTGGAGTTGTGAGACAGGTTCCCAGGACTTTTCCTCAGGGCAATGCCCATTGCAGTGGACAGGCATAGGATTTTGCCTAGGAGCCATTAGGGGACTAGTACCTTCTGTTAGATATACTCTAGGTCTTTGTCTTGGGCCACCTTTGCAGACTGCTAAAGCCTAGGGTAGAATTTTCAAGGGGTTATGTGGAGCAGGGAGTGATGAAAGAGGAAGTGGATATTCAAGAAGGATATAAGTATAGATGAAAGGCTGCCAAATTAATCATTTTGATTAGATCAAAGAAGCTCAGGGAATGGGGAGCGATCCCCCAGCTCAGGAAGGGGTGGTTAATGGGCTGCACTGGGAGGTAAGACACAAGGCATTATTGACTCACATTTGCTTCTCTTGACTCTGTTCACTAGCAAACTTATTGTGGGCAGTGGAGAACATCCTAGAGGTCCTTCTGGGTGTCCCTTCCCCTCTCTGTCCAGCTTCTCCCCCAACCTTGTTTTTTGTCTCAGATCTTACTGCTGTTAAATAGACATGGGAGGGGCACATGTTTTTATAGACTAAGGATGTGTGCCCCTTCCTGATCTAATTAATTGTGTTAATTGCACTTGTGCCATCAATACCATAGTTTGATACCTTTCTGATTTCCTGCTATGAAAATGCTTTGACATATTTGACAGTTCTGACAAAACTTACTAGTTGTTTCTGCCTAAGTTTTCACCTAAACCGGGACTTTGCAAGCTTTTTCTGCAAAGGGCTAGATAGTAAATATTCTTGCCTTGTGGGTCCTACGGTCTCTGTTGCAACTACTCGACTCTGCCCTTATACTGCAAAAGCCATCATAGACAATAAGTAAGTGAATGGGCAAAGATGTGTTCCAAGAAGACTTTATTTATAAAAGCAGGTGGTCAGAGGAAGAAAAGACAGAAGAATTTTTAGATAAAGATGACAGAGCTTAAAGAAAGCTCTCTGTCCTTAAATATTTATTTCCCCAACAGCTTGCCTGGGGAGTCTGAAGTTTCCACAAGGTACATTTTTCCCAAAATTTCTTAAGGACTTGGGGCATCTTAATTGGGTTAAGGTATTATGTTAGGAAGAATATATTAGAGAATATTATATTTCTCTCCATATATTTTCTCCAGGAGAAAATATTACTTTAGTGAATAGTTACTTTGATCAATTAGCATCCTTTTCTGGGTAAACAGTGATAAGAGGGACTAGGACTCAACAGAGGTAAGTGCAGATGAGGGCAGGAGATAAGATAACATCCAGGATAGGGAGGCTGGCAGCACATTTATACCTGCTGTGTGTAAGATCTTGTACAAGGAGCCATAGGGGCCACAAGTATGAATAAAACACAACCATTCTCAAGGACGTTGAAATTTAATGGAAGATGCATGATGTCTATATATGTAATTCTGTATGTATGTATCCATCTATGCATCCACACATACCACAAATAATGGATAAAACAATAGTATGTGGTACCTAGCCACCAATGGTGCAGGCAGTAAGCCTGAAGAAGTTTACAGGAGATCTATTCCTATTGGCCAATGTGAATGGGAAGTCTTCAGGAACATATGGACTTTGAACCTTGAGTTGAACCTTGGTTGATTGCTAAGAGTTTAATTGGTGGAGGCACCTGTCTCCCCTCCCCATCTGCAAAACCAAAAACTTAAAAAAATCCCTAGGGGACTTCTACATCCCTCATCAAGCTGGAATTCTGTGCAAAGGGGGCTGAAGTCACGGATTCAATATTGGTTAGGATGGTTAGAGTCCCTCTGCACTGGGGTTATGGCCTTGACTCCACTCTTCCACTTGTCATCTTGAAATGTTTGACACCAGGCAATAGAGAGTAGCTGCACTCATTTATTATCTGGATCTTCTTCAATCATTCCCTGGTTCCTGAAAAAAGTCAAGTGCTGGATGGTTCAGTGCAGCCCTTCTCTGCTGCTTGAGACAGAACCTGGAGCTCTGGTCCCCCTAATGTGCGGAGGGCGATTCATCTCACATGTGTGAAGGTCAACATGTTTTATTCACTGGAAATAAGATTTCGTTTACTTACATGGGACTCTGAGAAACCAAATAATAGTGTTGAATAATAATTCACTTCCTCAGTGAAAGGATGAAGAAAACAAAATCCCAGGAGGCCTACAGTGATTAAAAGGACATTACATTCATTGCATGATTTTAGATGGCACATGCTAAGTCGCTCCTGTCTTTTTCACACAACCACACATTATTGATGAGCAGGCATCAAGAAGGCATTAGGTGATGCTTTATTGCATTATTTTAATCCACTGAGGTTGTATATATGAAGGGTATAGATTTATGCTGGGTGATTCAGCTATGAAGGAAGCACATCAATTTGTTCATGAATGTGAGTTGGTGATTACCTCCATTAAAGTCACCAGGGCAGACTGATCACTTTAATTTAGGCAGAGTCTTGCAAACAGCATTTGCGAGTGGTATGTGTATACGTAAAAGCACAGGCAAAAGAGCTGTTCTGCATCCCTGAGGAGCCCTAGGAATGCAGAGTTGTGTCTCATAGGTGTATTCGTACAGGCAAGGGTATGGAGTCTGGTGGGACAAGGAAGAAATTGCTTCCTAGCGCCATGTGGCAGGATGTTGTATAAGTTTCATTTGGTTTAGCTGCTGAATGCCAATTTGATGATACACTGCTATTGATGACAAACTGCAGAAAGAATGGCACAGAGAACATATACTTGTTCCCAATTCCATATCATAGAACCCAGGGCCCTCCTGGGTAGGACTAAGTTATGACAAATTGAATGGTGTTCTACTTTTCTATACAGCATGAAGGGAACTTATGGGATTTAGTAAATTTGAAAAATTGGAATTGAGTACCTGCGATCCCAGCTATGTGCTAGGTGTAGTGAAGACCTCTGTCCTGCAAGAATTCACAGCCTGGATGGGGATACATGAAGTGACTTTTTAAGCAATCCTGATTTACCCTTGCGGTTTATAGAATGAAGGTTAGAAGGGCATTCAGATGATGTGGTGGCTGAGAAAGCAAGGAGAAACATGTTGAGGAGTGTGGGCTATGATGCTGGTGACACCGGAGAATTAGCAATTCATTCATTGCTAGAGGACCTTTCAGCAGGCACTATGGCCAGATGTAAATAAGTGCCATAACAATTTCCCTGACCCGGAAAGTCTGCTTCTGACAGGAGCAAAAATTGGATGCCTAACGATGTCTGTTACTTCGTTTATGGTAATAGCAAACGTTGGAGACTTCTTTATGTGTGTGACAGCAGGGAATTGACTTAACCAAATAATGAAGCAAAAACATTTGGGGATCTTATTCAGTTATAAAGAGAATTAATTACAAGAATATAGAGAATCTGGAAAATGTTTATGATATAAGAGATTAAACAGTGGCAAAAAGATACATACTGAGATTACAACTTTATCTTTCAGTTATGTGTAATTTTTATAAACTATACAAATGATTACATATAAAGTAGACCTCTCTTTACTCTCTATTGCTGCCTCCATTTTATTTCCTTTGTAGCAATCGTCACAGTAAGAACTTAAAAAATGCATTTACTTTAATTTCACCAAAATTTAAGCTTCACTAGGGAATATAAATAATATTTAACTTGATCACCTCTGTATCTTCAATGTATTAGGCACCCAATTTATATTTGAATGGTTGAATATATCAGCCTTTGGGCATTGTTATTAAAATATTTCTTTACTTTTATAGTGACCTTTCGATAAAATGCATCATATGAAAATAACATTGGTTAAATCCTACTGGGTGCTGGGTTAAGCACTCTGTCCGTTTTTCATTTCAACCTTATCACCACTTTGTTATTATATTTATATTTTATAGTTGAGAAAATTGAGGTTCACAATTGAGGCAAAGCACCTTGCTTGGCTGGCAAGAGTAAGAGTCCAGACATAAACCCCAGGCTGCTTGTTTCCAAGGCCCAGGCTCTTGACCATTATATGATTTAAAACAATTAAAACATATGGAATAATCAAGAGTGTCAGATGCTTTAGAGAGGCCATTTAAAACAGAAGCGAGAAAAAGTGTTTCTCATTTCTTCCCATCCCCAGTATCTTCATGCTACCCCAGCTGCCAACCACTGCTGAGCCATCCTTCCCTGATCAAATTATCCCTGTTGTCTACTGAGTCTTGTCCATTCTTCAGAACCTCAGTTGCTAATAATCAGGTTGATAAACCCCTCTCAGTCTGAGGCAGCTGCGTCTTTCAAGGATTCCGTAATACCTCATCATAAGACGCTGCTGCCAACATTTTCTGGGGCAGCCAGACCTCTCGAGCTCTGCTCAAATCGAGCTGTGAAGGTGGCCATTAAGTCTACTCTTCTGTCCATCTTGTGGAAGTCCATCATCTTCTTGATGTCGAATCCCTCTGTCTTCATATAAGCTGTTTCTGTCTTGCCGCTTAAAGATTTCAGGGAAGTGTATCATTTCAACTTTTACTGAAGTATAAAATTTCGTCTGTAATATCGGAGGCATGTTCTGTAGGAACCTTGAAACTCTATACAAGATAGGCACATATATTAACGCTGTTTGGTATGCTAACCATATCAGTGCAGATAACTGAATAAATATTCAGATTGAGATCATAGCACTCTTCAGTGCCATGATAGTTATGGAGAATAACAGTTTGCATGGAATTTGCTCCATCATCTCTTCTCTTTCTATGATTTTATATGGCCATGTGACTGTAGTGACTGGAACTTCCATAAATTCCCTTTTAATAGTAAACAAGTTCATTTTATCCTCAAATTTATGATGATGAAATATTAACACGGGGAGCAAGTGCTTTATAAACCTCTGAATTGCTATTCTGCTTTCTTTCAATAGTGTGCGCTTCTTAAAACACCAACATGATACCTGAAGCTGTAAAAATTAATGAAATGATAAAGCATTTGGGGGTTGAATGCACTGAATATGTGCTGGTGTTTGGAAATGAACAGAATTATGAATATTAAAAAATGTAATTTGATTTCCAGGACCAGAGAAGAAGAAAACGTTCTCGTCTTTCTGACGCACCTCATATCACTTTGGAATTAAATGCCTAAATACTTTATTAGCAGAAGTTTTCACTGCCTAATTAAGGCTCAGCCTCCCAGGAATTTTGGCTTTTCTTCTAACTGTTGAAACTTGTCTACGGCATCTTTGAGACGGGGCTGTTTTCTGCAGTGATGTCCACACAAAACCAAATTTCACAGCCATGACATTCTGTTCATCTGGAGCTTTGAGCTGTGCAGTTTGTTTTTGTGCATGTGATTAAAAACATCTTGCACTTTAAATGGCCACAATATATTTTTTATGAGGGCTCCGCATGTTTCTGAATTGGTCAACTTTAACTCTGCCATCAGTGTCTCTGGAATATCTCTACTCTGTTTTTGGTCAGCTAAGAAGATTATTAAAGGGTTAGGGAATGAATGCCAATTCTGCAAATTCAGTTCAAGGAGCAAGTTACTTTCTTGGAAGAATCAGCCTCAGCTCTCCTTACTGCTTTATTGTCTTTCTAATCCTTCTTGTGATGTTATTGCATGCTCTACCTGCTTACACAGCGTGCCTCTAGAAGAGCAAAAAATATCATCATCTTTGAGTTTACAGAAAATTGTGCTAATGAGACAATCAGAAAAGGAGTATTGGAAGATGGATATCTTACCTCTCCATGATATGTTTACTGATTCCCACCCAAGAGTACTGACAGCTCCTTTTTCTGAATTCTCAGAGGTCTTTTAGTCAGCAACACACAATTTAGTGAAAACTGCTAAGCTTCCTCCTTTTCCCCAAGATAACCGGTTTTTAAGGCACTAAGAGATAGAAGACTTGGCCCAGTCTTCTCAGCTTTTCTTTTCCAAAATCAATTATGCTCTCAAAAGTTATGGAGGAGAGCTTCCTTTCATAAGGGATTGTTGGGAATTTAGTACGATTAGCTCACAAAGGAGCGATGCCACTTTTAACTCATGGCATAGTCCCTCCCGGAAATCCCCAATCAGTCGAAATAGCCCAATGTTTAACAGTTAATGATATGCTTTATTGTTTTGTAAGCTTGCAGAAAGGCAAACGACTTGTTCCCTCAGCTAAGTTGTAAACAATTCAAGAGGGGAGAAAGCAGAGGCCGTAGCCAGTCCATAAATGTTACCTGCTTGGTTGACTCAGTAGGTTTCAAAATTCTATTGAATTTAATCATATTGTTCAATATCTTTTGGTCTGCAATCTAGTAACTCTATTAATGGTGTATTGTCCACTTTTTTACTTATATTGATCTTTTTCAAATATCTAATGATTCTAGTCTACCATTCCCTACTTGCCCTACCTCGCCTTAGGAGGATTTTCATACTAAATTGCCTCAAAAAAGGAAGAAAATATTGTGATTTGAAAGATAGGAAATTTCATTTTACTAGAGTTTCTAATATCATAACGTCAGAGCTGCAGTTAAAGAACAGATAGTTAAAATAAACCATCAAGTACCTACTGTGTGCTGTAGTCTTGGACTGGTGTGGAAATGTTAGCTGGCATTTCAAGCTACATTATTGATTGGGAGCTCTCTCAAAGACTGAAACTTTGTATTTGCTGCCAGAGTCCAGAAATCACAATATATAACCATGCTCAGAGTCACCGTGATTCCAATGGGTCCAGTGAGAAGCAGAAAGGCAAGCCAAAGGAAAAGGAGGAAGGTAGGAATTTGGATTGAGTCCATGACCAATCTAAAATAAGCAAACCTGCCTTTGGAGATAGTGAAATCCTTAGCATCATATTGGAAATATCTTCAGAATGTTTCAGAACACAAAGTAAATGAAATTCTGACTTTAAGTGGACTGAAACAGCAGGAGTGCATTGAGGAGTGGAGGCTGCCAGACTTTAGGATTTATGGATCAGTAAATTAAGGAGAATAATGGGGAGTTGCCAGCTCTTTATTTTTTCTCAGTTTTGCTAGCACTATTCCCCCACTAAGATTCTCTTGGACAATAAGTTTCCCACATTAGGTCTAAGCCGTAATAGAGATTATTTAAACAAGGAACGAAGTAACATTTCAAAAGATGCGGAAAGAAAAGTTCATTTTCACCATGTGGAAATTACTGATTGGCATCTGTCTTGCACAAGACCCCAGTTCTTTTCAGCCCTAAGGCTCCCAGGATCAGCTTCTGCCTGGGGACCACAGCCAGCATGAGCAGGAGACGGTGGGGAGAGCCACCTCTGTGACTGGCACAGTCCAGTTACAGTATTCCTCTTCTATGCACAGGCTGGTGCTCTTCTGTTGTTTGCAAGCCTTAACTCTAACCCATACTCAGATTCCTCCCTGACTTATACTGTGCCCCCTTGAGACTCGTACAAGTACAAGAAAAAGTGTTTCACCACAGCTGGTAATATAATAGATTGTGGTTGCTACCTTTTTTTTTTTTGATTTCTTTTATTATGGAAAATTTCATGCATATCCAAAAGTATAGCATGTATAATGAACCATTATATACTATCTCCCAGCTTCAAAAATTATGAGCTAATGGCCAATCTTGTTTTTCCTATAACTCCAGCCATTTCCCCTACTCTAGATAATTGTGAAGCAAATCCCCAAAATACTATTTCATTTATAAGCATCTCAGTGTATATCTCTAAAAGCTATGGATGCTTAACAAAAAGTAACTAAAGTATTATTAACACACTTTAAAATATTAATGTCATCAAATATGTAGTCAATACTTAATTTTATTGTTTCACAATGTACTTTTGTGTATTCATTTACATATTTGTGGATGTATATATTATAGTTTATTCTATTCAGGATCCAAAAGGGTCTGACTTTTTTCCCACTATTTTATCATCATCAGGATTTTCATGATTGCATCCATATACTTTTATTTTACATGTTTGTTTCTTGATTTTCCTGTAAATTGAGCATTGATCCTAAGGCTGATCATTTGCGGATTTTGTTTTTTTGGTGGTGGTGGCTGTTTTTTGGCAGGAACATTTCATGGGTCGTGTTGTGTGCTTCCATCAAGAAATACGTAATATCTGGTTCTCTCCCTCTCTTATTCATACAGTCTTGCACCACATAATGACATTTCGGTCAAGCACAGTCCATGTATATGATGGCAGTTCCAAAGATTAGTACCAGAGAGCCTAGCTGTGTAGTAGGCTATACCATATAGAGTAAGTACACTCTGTGATGTTCACATAACCACGAAGCACCTAACAATGCATTTCTCAAAACATATCCAGGTTGTTAAGTGACACATGACTACACATATTTTTATTTAAACAGTCATCGAATACTTCGTCTAGAGCCATTATCTCATTGAGAGTGCTCTTATTTTCTTATTTTTCTTCTTACAAAGATGCAAGCAAATGTTACCCAAGACCTGGTTGCTGGAGCATTTTTAAGTTTTCCTGTTGTTGTCATTATTTGGAGTCATATGCCAAGCTCTTTAGGAATTGCCCACTGCTCTGTAAAAGTGTGACCTCAAGTCTCTCTTGCACAGCAAGCAGGGATGATAACAAACATCCATCATCTAAAATCATCATCATTTCATAAAGTGAGAGGTATTTCAACAGCAGAAATAGGAAGAATTTAATTGAAGATTAAAAGACAGAATTTTAAATTAAATACATGTATCTTTCTGGAAATGGACCAGAATGTTGGAACCATTGTTCAGCACCATAGCATTGATAAACATCTGCTAGAAGATAATGTGAAAATTTGTCTCACCAAATTGAAAGGGTAGCTCAACTTTATCTTTCAGAGTATCTTTAATCTATGATGTATTCCAAATCACTATATGCAATAAAAATTATTAAAAGCTAATCTTTAAGTCAATAAACATGTATTGAGCACCAATTCTAAATCACGTACTCAATCAGGCACTTTGAATATAAAATACACTATAATACAAGTGTAACGAAGATGAATCCAAAATGCAGAGGGAGACAATATGATATAATGAGAAGACATTTAGAACCTGCGTTATTAGTTCTTGCTCTGTCTCCAAGGAATCTCATGTCCCTGGACATTTAGTATCCTGTGAATGGGTGTGAAAAGATGTATTTGTCTTTCTCACAAGCTTATTTTGAAAACTAAGTAAAATAGTGAAAATTATCTGAAGAATCAAAGATAACTATAAAATATAAGAAACTACATGATAATGTTTGGAACTCAATCTGTGGTATCTCATAGTATGTACTCTCACTGTAATAGACAGTGTGTTTTTCTTCCTTAAAAGCTTCAAAATGGAATTCTTTACACTGATTTATTGAAGCAATCTTTGAAAGTATCCCTAGCATCACCATCTACCCGTCTCCTTTTGCTGATAAGGAAACAGTCCTCTGAATGTGAAGTGACTTATGTAACTGGTTAGTGGTTGAGCCTCCTGATCTCCAGTTCTGTGCTCTCCCCACTGCTCCACACTGTCTAACTAAGGTTTCTTTCTCTTTAGGAGCCATACCCGTGTGTAGTGCATTTTAATCTCTCAGGGTATTAAGGTTTGGTAGGAGAGCAGCCTGGTTTTGGAGAGCAGAGGTGAGCTGGATACAAAGGGCAGGTGTCCAGGAGGCTCTCGAGGATTCTCTCTCTGCTAATCACTTGTTCTGCTTGCCCTTCTGCTCCTATCCCTGCTGGCCCTTCTCTTCTCCTTTGCCCTCTCTGATCCCCATTCTCCTGTCCTCTTGACACCAGCCTGATGAGACCATCAGTGTTTTGATGGTGGCTTTGTGTGCTATTGACCTTGACCAATCAATTTGACCTTGTTTTACCAATTCACACTCCTTGAAGAGAAGGAATAACACAAACTTAAATGCTTGAATTCAGTTCAGCTGTTTTAGCTGTGTTTATAGTATGTTAAAAATTCAAATTTGAATGCCTTTATGCTAGACCTGCATGTTCTAATTTGCTTTACACTCCACCATTGAATTATACCAGCCTCTTCTACACATTTCTCAGACGTGCCTGGCCCCTGAAAGTATTTGAGATGGCTACTGGTGGACTAACATCTTCCTGACAGACAGGCAGATCTGGGTTCCTTTGGGTAGAGCACTCTAATTTTCAGCTTACTATGAATCTCTTTTAAATCCAAAGCATTGCCTGTAGCATCTCTCTCATTGGTTAGAGTTTAGTACTGATGCAGCCAAAATTGTAGTGTTCTGTGCTCGATGATGAGTCTTAGGGGGCTCAAGTGAGAGTGTGGGATCAGGGCAGCCCAGAGGGGAAAACAGTTCAAAGCAACCTAGTTAAAATTTATTGTTGTGTGTACTTGAGAATCCTGAAGCAATGATTTGTCATTAGCACCTTGCTCTTTTGGCAGAAATGCCTAAGTTAGCATAAGAACTAGTAATATTTGGTTCAACACAGAAGGGTGCCCTTATCTTATTTGTCAAAGGACTCTCCTGGATGTGGCACTGCCTATAGAAAGTGCAAGGTCTTGCAACAGTGTACTTTCCCTTTGCCCCAACATAATTTTCACTCAAGTCCTCTTCAATACAGGTTGCCAACTTGGCCTGTTCCATCTCCAACAATGAGGAAGGGGTAAAATTAGTCCGGATGGCAGCCACCCAGATTGACAGCCTGTGCCCCCAGGTAAGCCTCATTTACTTTGTTTCATGAGCCCATAGATGACTTGCTATTCAGGAGCTTCTGCACTCCAGCCCTCATGTCACTCCTTTCCTTGTCCTCTTTCCTCTCACTGTAAAGTGTTACCCATCATTCGTGGGCTATTTCAAATTCTACCTTTCTCAAAATAACCTTCTAACTATTCCAGCCTCTTTAAAATTACTTTGGCAGTTATTGCCTTTGCCACTCATATTGATTTGTTCTATTTGTTTGGGGCTGTTATTTAAACATCCCTATCTATTTATGTTGTGTCAACAACTAAATTATAAGCTTGCACATGTAGACCAAGAGTTATATTTTTGCCACATCTGTCCTAAGTAAATAGGACTTATTCAGTAAACACTTTCTAAAACCTAAGGCTAATTACTATATCTTAAAAAAAGAAAAGAAAAGAAAAGAAAACAAATACTGATGGTAGTTGATAATCTACATCATCTTTCATGTTTTTGATTGTCCTTCTGAACACTGAGAACCTGCTTATCTGTAGAAGTTATAGGGTCCAAGGTTTCAACATGGTCTTTGTCCTGCTTGTTACTCTTTTGAAGAGTGTGGTCAATATGCCCCTGGATTGTTTCTAACAAATAGGTCATCAATGCCGCTCTCACGCTGGCTGCTCGACCACAGAGCAAAGTTGCTCAGGACAACATGGACGTCTTCAAAGACCAGTGGGAGAAGCAGGTCCGAGTGCTGACAGAGGCTGTGGATGACATCACCTCAGTGGATGACTTCCTGTCTGTCTCAGGTAATCATGAACAGGCCCCTTACAAGGCAGCTGAAGGAGAACAGGATGAGACAAGGAATATCTTACAAATGTCATGGGTCTGTGTTTCAAGTACTCTTCTTGGCCCTTTGAGCTTTCAATCATCTCTGCAAATGTGAACGTAACACCCTCTTGAAAATTCTTCTTTGATGCGCACCTTATTTCAAGACACCGAGTCAAAGTATTAGGAGGGAAAAACACAAGTTGTGATAAAGATGTCGGAAACGTGAACAGATTCTTTAAGGAGACTTAGGTTCCTTTTCAGTTCCTGGAGTTTTTTAAGAACGACGGCTTTTGATGCATCTGAGTCACCCATCTGAAAAAGGGTATGGGGATGTGAGATTGGTTAATCCCCATGGTTTATATTTCAAATAAACATGTATTGAGCACCATCAAAAAAGTCATCAGCTATTCCAATCTGGCTCTGTTCAGTAAGTCATTTTTCTAAGAGGTGAAGTTACCCAGTTTTGTGATAAGCTAGGTAAAAATATTAGCCACAGAATAAAACTATTATGAGGCACTTGGGAGATGTTGAGGCTTTGAGCACTTGTCTTTGAGATTGTATAAGGAAGTAAGTAAAAGCAAATAAAACTAGTCATTGCTTGAAATTGTAACTTTGTTCTTTGTAAATGAAGACAGACTGAAGGATGTTAATGCATTTGAATAACCATATAGTTGATTTGACCTTTAACAGGACTTATTAATGCTTTTTCAAAACTGGGCTACCAGCCAGCAAATGGGCCTTTTTCCAAACACATTTGATCAAACACATTTGGCCCAGTTGACCTAGAAGAGACTCTGTGGGAGGTGTGGGGGAAGAGGTCGCTGGAAACATCAGCCTTCTTTGTGAGGCATTAAGATAACCAAGTAATCCTTGAAAATTCAAACTGACCAGATGTTGACTCTACCCACAGGTGTGTGGAACTGACACCTGCCAACTCGGGTATGACCTATCCTTGACTGGGACCTGCTCGTTCTTGGCCAACTGAGGCCTTAGAGGGAGGTGTCGCAGCACTGCTGGTGGGATGCAGGCAGACAAGGCCTCTGACTATAACAGTGTGGAAAAGATTTCTGGGAAAGGCTAATTGTATTTGGAAATTTTTTCTAGGTGTAGCCTTTCCTTTTCATGAAAAACAGACAGTGAATTCCCACTGGGGGCTTATGTTAAAGCCTTGTCTGAGAGCAGCATAGTCAAGTCTGGATAATCAAAAAACCAACTTTTAAACCATGGAGGGCAAGACAAGGCAGATGGGAAGACGTGTGAACGTGTGCTCAGTGTCTATACTTTGCCTAACTCTCTGCTGTTTGCTTGAATTTTCACCAAAATTGTATAAAGTAGGTATTAATATTCTGAGTCTTCCTTTGAGAAAACTAAGTTACTGAGAGAGTAGGTAACTGGGAAGACATGGTATTAAAATCCAGATTATCCTCATTTCAGAAGCTGTATAGTTTACAGTAAGTCAACATAGAAGGGAAATTGCCTTTGGTGCTTCCAACTTTCACTGCAGTTCCCTTCTCCCACCTCTGGTGTCTTCATTCCGCTCTCTAATCCCTTTCAGAAACCTGTCTTATTTTCCATCCCCAAGGTGCTTTGTTTTTGAGGGCTTGTCAAAGCAGCTATTCATTTAAACATACCCATATCTAGGAGTTGTCAGATAAAGAACTCAATATGTTGCTATTTATTTTTGCTTTACTGATTGATGGCTGAGTCCTAACAATGAAAAAGGCATCTAAGAAATGCATCCCTCATAAGGTGCTTAGAAATTATTTGGGCAGCAGGGAATAGAATGACAGCCACCACTACTGGGCATCTTTCTAGTATCTAGTTGGTCTTTGCCAGGATGACTACAGGGGTCCCCATAAAGGGACAGGGGGACTCTTCAACCAGCCTCAAATCTCACACAGTAATCTTGATAGCCTGAAATCTTACTCTACTTCCCCTTCTATCTACAAATGAGGAGAAAATACCCATACACTACCTTTTTCATAAAGGAATCATTTCAGAACTTAAAACTTTCCCAACTTATCCTCTTCTTTAAATGCATGTACAAAATTTTCTGAGGGTGGGGAAAAGAAAGGTGAAGAGGTCTTATCTCAGATTGTTTCAAGAGCACGAAGCTTTTCTTAATTTTCTTCTGCCAGCTCTGCCTCTTTGCCACCTTTCTCCTGCCATTCCTTTGTGCATCTCATTATTGCCGGCAACAAGAAAAGGCTTTGGCTTCTGCTGATAATGCTGTGCGGTCCAACCCCAGTGGTACAAGTGCCACGGCATGCCTTGACAGGAAAATGAACAGGCGCTGTCAAGAATCCAGCCTTGGCAGGGCCTGCTGGAGCCTGCCTTTGGAGTTGACAATCCGAGGCAGCAGGCACATTTCCACAGACTGGCTTTACAAATAATGACACAGCCCACTCTCTCCTGCTGGTCGGCTGTGGATACAACCCAATAGTTGGGGAATCTACTTCCTACCTCCAGTCTGAGCTGGAGCCAAAACATTTGCATCAGTAAATTGCAAGTTTGGCCCAGGAGAAATTTTGGAATGGCTTTAATGGCATTTTATGTATTAGTTTCTTTTTAAGGGAATATCTATTCTGGCAGAAAACTCTATTTAAAAAACAACAAAGAAAGATCTTTGTTTTTAAAAGACTATAGTTTTTTTTCATGCTACCTGAACTTGTATGTCTGAGTACTTAATTTATCCGTATGAAATGCAACAAGTTTGGGGAGCAATGATGCTAGTTATTAAAATTACAGGAGCAAAACCAATTTTCACATGTGACCAGGGCTCATAAAAAAGTGGAATGGCTGTATTAGAACACTTAAACTGTTCCCACTGGGTAAAATCTACAATTTTTAATAGTGTTTTAAAGTGAGCATCTTGGCATAATGATGGTTTAACTCTTGGTTTGGCTCACAAAGTAGCAGGCATCTAAGATCTGAAAGAGCTATGAACTCGATCCCATAATGTCCAAGAGTTTTGTCTGCCTTTTCCTTCTTTTTTTCTTTTTTTTAACTTTTACTCCAGTCTTGAGTTTCTTTCCTTTTAGAAATTCACACAGTGAACTTGGTTTTTGAATATTATAAACCTCACAGCTATAGTTTCTAAAATCAAGTAGCTTGGTCATCAGTGATTTTTATAGCAAAATTCCATCTTTTCTTAAATAATAAGGTTGCAAAAATTCAAGGAAGTTTATCACAAAATATGTTGCAGCCCAATGTTTTATAATATGTTTAAATACCGTGCTTCATATCTGGGTGTAACACCCAAAGTACCTGGGTAGTTTTTCCCAGCAATGGAATCATCTCTGGAATATGTATGTTATTATTACCTCTTTCTCTTCTATGTTTTTTTCTAGTTGGAACAGCATTCCTCTATCTTCTTACTTCATGAATTTTTTTCTCTTGAAAATACCATAGGATAAAAATATGTAATTGATTGTCTCTTTTCAGTTTACGTGTTTATTCAGTATTTCTTCTTTGATTGCCTCCTGTCAGAAATGCAAGTATGAATCAAGTATGGATTCTGCCTTCATAATTCACTGCTCTTCTTGATAGATCCTAGGCCAGTGTGCTTCCAAACCTGGGGGTCCCAGAACTAAGTTTGCAGGGCATAGGAGAGGAGAAGTTATTACAAGGGGTCCAGGAATCCATATATACATCAAGTGTGTCTTTTGATCAGGTAATATGGCTATACGAACAGGTACAGTTCTTTTTCAAATACATCATTGGTACTTAGCTTAATAAAATGCAAATCTATTTAAAAACATTCCAAATCATAGTAGGTTTTACATATATGCCATCCACCAATATAACTACTATTATGAGGGAATTGTGATTCGTTTTTCCATAAAAGGCGTACTGCTAACTGGGGAATGTTGGGAAATGCTGAGTAAACTATCTTAAGATTTCAAAAAAAAAGTCAATTAATAAATTATAAAATTATCAAAATTAATACATTTTTCACCCAACATGATTAACTTAACCATTGAACAAATTAGTTGATGATTTTACTAATTAAAAGCAATGTTTTTGATATCATGGATTTCTAGCCTCTCCAGCCTCCTTCACATTTGTATAGTTATATCTATAAAAGCATATTCTTTTTCTTGCCTCTTCAATAAATTAGTTGCATAATTCTAGTTTGAGAAATAGATTTTTAAAAAACACTTATCATTTCATTTTAAGTTATTGGGTCATGAATGAATCTGTTAGAGTTTTTAAAAATTTTTATTAACTCCAGAGATTATTGGCATCTAGGATAATTCACAGGTTCATTTCTGTTCTTCATTTAACTCCAAAATCCCATCTTTAAACTATGCACAGAAAAGCAATAGCTATGCCTATTCTCATGCTAGTATGTTATTCAAAGAAAATGGCTGGATGCATATTTTTGACATGAAGACCCTCCCAGTTGCCCACTTTCAGGGACCAGGGCACATTTTAATTGTCTGGAAGAATCCAGCAGGCAGTAAGGGAGACCTATTTGAATCAAACTTTTGTATTTAAAATTCTAAACCAAGTTTTGAGTAAACCTTTTTCTCAGGTGTCCTTTTAGATAAGTTTGCCTGATACAATTCAAGACCTCATAAAAGGGTGGTTTTCAGAAGTTCCTTAATCAAACTGAAAACTTTTTAAGTCTGTGTTTGCACAACTTTTTTTCTCTTTTACTCAGCAAAATATCAGATTTCAGAAAGTACTACTTTTTGTAAGTTTAAGAATCTGAATATTAAAATTTCATTCCATTTCATTTTTTTCTGTTTTCGTAGAAGCATTTCATTTATTTTTCTATTTTAATTTCTATTTGAAATTAAAGAACTAGAGAGTGTAGCAATTTAAAATTTATGATGGTTCGAGTGAGGAGAGCACATTGTATGAGGTCAAAACAGGTGTTATTTTATGAAAAGAAAGTTAAACTTTGCGATTTTATGCCCAATGTGCTAAAAAATAAATCTTCTCTGAGTGATTGGTTTAATGAAAGTAGAAGAGATCTAGGGTAGAGACTGGGATTAGCTGAGCACCCTCCCATCTCTCCGTCTTTGGGAATTTTAAAATCAGAACTAGCCCTAGAAACTTCTGAAAAAGGTAATCATTTATTTTAATCATTTATTAATTATTCATTGCATTTGGCAGTTATAATTTTTAAAAGGTTACCAGATTACTTAAGACTATTTCCAAACTTGTTCTATTTATCTATTTGGGATGTGTATGTGTGAGTATGTGTGTGCATTTTCAGCTTAAGTTCTTTTCTTTCCTCAAAGTACTAAACTTTTTTAGCATTTCTTTAGACTTCTATTTCTAAAGAATGTTCGAAGGACGTAATTACAGATCTCACATTGGACATAGGACATACAAAATTGCACACTTGCAAAACTCTAAGGGACCAGATCGTGTGTTTTATCTGTGCTAGTCAAGAGTGAAGCCTCGCATCCTCCTGCCTGGATTCTATTTTGGGCAAAGGCAGGAGAGGGATCACTCACCTTGGCTCTAATCTGAGGGAACCAATCACAAGATGCACTGTATTTTAACTGCAGAAAACTCTACACTCATCTTCACCCAGTCAATTTTCCCATTGTATATACCTTGTGCATGGCATGATATTAGAAGACTGGGTGATATTTGTTCATTCTATAGTTTCCCTCACATGTTGCCTTAAGAAAAATATGATTAAAGAAACATGCACCCAAAGTGTGATTCTGATCACTTCTAGAAATGTTTCTGCTTGGTCAAGTTGACTTCATGTTAGCTGTCACAATCACTCCTAAAAGACCTTTTCATACAATAAATCTCAAACATTCAAACACAGAAAGGAATATTCTTTAAGTCAGTGGTCTTCAAAGTATGGTCCCCAAACCAGCAGCATTAGCATTACCTGGGAACTTGGTAGAAATGCAATTTCTTGGGCCCACCCCAGACCTAGTGAATCAGAAACCCTAGGAACAGGGCCCAGCAATTTATATGGTTCTACAAGTCCTCCTTCTGGTTGCTCAAGTTTGAGAACCACAATTGTGATTGTAAACTATGTCCTTTAAATATCGTTTCAGTGTTATTAGGCATATATTGAGGGGAAAGATGACGGTTCCTGATGGCTAATGAGTCTTAGATTGGTTAAGTGTCTGAGTGATGTGAAATCATATAAATGAGTATGTGTCCTCTCCACAGAAAATCATATATTGGAGGATGTGAACAAGTGTGTGATAGCCCTCCAAGAGGGAGATGTGGACACCCTGGACCGGACTGCGGGGGCCATCAGAGGCCGGGCGGCTCGAGTCATACACATCATCAATGCTGAAATGGAAAACTATGAAGCTGGTGTTTACACTGAGAAGGTGCTGGAAGCTACAAAATTGCTCTCTGAGACAGGTAAATATGGATATTAGATTCCACCAAAGTGTCAACGTTGTGTTTATTTTCCATATTGGAATAAATCTGTTTCATTGTTTTCTATTGGCCTTTAGGCTTCTAAATTATGCACAATCATAGAAGGGGCGCTCACTTCATTTACTGAGTTTGAGTTTGAATAACTTTAGCAGAACAATGATTTTATTGCTTTGTGTGTATATATTTATAGTTTTCTTATATAATCTCATTTGATTCTCAAAAGGACCTTCTGAAGTAGGCAGAGAAATTTTTCTTATCTCCAGTTTCAAATACAAAAATGGAGGTTTGAATCAGTTAAGAGACAGAAAAATGGTTGCAAATCTAGAAAATAGTGGAGATGTGATTGGAGCTTGGAATCATGAACTTCAAAGCCATTTCTCCATCTATTTCTTGAGAAGGTAAGACCTTGAGGAAAAACTATGACAACCAGGGGAAAGCATGAAGGCTCTAGGTAGTGCCTGGATATGAAGTACTCAAGGAAAGGAGATGGTGACTGCTGAAAAAGGGATAGACTTTCCATATCTGCCCTGTGCCTCTAGGAAAGCCTTGCATGCCCTCCTTCAGGGGCAGGTGGCTGCCCACTGGGGAATCCCTGCTGTGTAAAACACGCCTACTTTTGGGAGCCTGCCATAGCTCTCTGGTGCATTGGGATGGAAAAAAAGACTTTACTTCCACTGAGTCAGCACAACAACCCATAACTTTGAATAATTGTGACAAAGACTGGCCTATTTTTAGTAGTTTTTGCTTTTGACTAATGTCTATTGTCTTTAGACCCTTTCTGAAGTCCCTCATGCGTTGTGTATTTGTATATATGGTGGTGGTGGAGTGAGAATAGAGAGAAAGTTCAGGGAAGGACAGGAGACAAAAGGATAGAAAAAGAGAATTTAACTCTATATTGGATGGAGTTATGAATATGTAATGATTTGGGTCCTGTGTATGCACATGAGGACCTCTTCTCAAAACCCAGCCAGAGAAGGACTTCTTCAATCTGTACATGGACTTTGGAAACCACTAGGATTTTTAAAAATAGATGTCTCTGAAAGGTCAGGTATAGTGTTCCAAGTTCTATATGATAAGACATGTCAGTAGAAATATGTTTCCTTCTACAGGGAAAGGTCATTTACAAGGACTTCTGCAGATATTTGTTAGTCTGGAATGGCACAGAAAAACAACAGATAAACAGAGACATTGGGTATTCTCTCTGAAGTATAAGTAGAAAAGGAATAGTGTAATTCACATAATAAAGAGCACATCCAGGGACTGTTGCTCTTGACAATCCTCATAGACTTAGAATTAGAAATAATAACAATAGCGATAATGATAATAAAATATATTTTAACTAGGTGAATTTCAGTACTGTTTTCTTTCAAGTAGGCTTGCCCTTTGCATTCAATAGAGCAACACAAATCAAGCTGTACAGTATTTCTTTCCTCACTTAGAAGAATTAGAAATGGGCATTTTACTCTCCAATTTAAAGAATTCTTTCTCAACCTTAAGGGGGCCCTCTCACATTTCTGGGGCTCTCAATTCCTTGCCCATGAGCTCTATTCCATTACACAGTCTTAGCATCAGGTGGTGTATCTGAGACATAGCAGCATTCCCTTGGGTCTGACACTGGGTAAAGAGTAGCAGAGAAGAGTGGGAGACATGGAGACAGGACTCTCAGCTCACGCCTGCTCATGACTGCGTGGAATGATAATTGTAGCAGATGAAGGAAGCAGAGCATATTGCCAATTTGCATGTGACTTTGTGCACACAAAGAATTCAGGCATTGTTCAAGAGACTTTTTGGACTTTTTTTCCTTATTGTATCTTGGACTGCTTTACAGAACAGAAGGAGTGGTGCCCTTTGGGTCAAAATCTACTTACAGTCAAGGACAATGTGCTTAGCTGATGGAAATATTTTTACCAAATTTTCACCAAAGTCTTGAAATGTAAATAATTTTATGTTTGAATTTTGTTTTAGCTAAAAAAAAAAAAATAGAACAGAGCGATTGCATCCTGGATTGTTGTTACTAATCAAGATTTTCCTGTCATTGGTTCATTGTCAGAGCTTTTAAAATTATCATCTCAGCCCTTCCTTACAGTAATTGAATACTGTAGAGACTTAACTAAAGGCACCTTTCTGATTCTGATGTCCACATCTAATTCTTAATTGAACTGAGATGAGCAAAACATTTAAATTCTTTCTGTTTTTCAGGATACATTGAAGATAACTAGGAAAGTAACCAAGTAGAAGAGATTGGAATAGTTTATACACAACTGTAGTAGAAAATACAAGAATATATGTCAAGGAAAAGTGGCTATTAGTGGGTTAAGAACTAGAATATACAAGGTATATAAATTATTTGCTTCTGTCCCAATTGTTCTTCTCTTTCCTAAACAGGAACAATATTGTTTCTTTATGAGTAATTATAGAGGTTGTCAAAGAAATGGAAGCAAAAACATTAATTGTTAACTCACTGATTGCTAATTAGAATTACTGGGAAATGTGCTAGACACACGAAGTTCAAAGAAGACCATCAATCAGTTCTGTGTTTATGGTTGTGCAGAGTTTTGTTGGTTACGTATATTGTCTAAAATGAATTTGTTCCCTCTGGTCAGTGTCTGGCTGTGCTAAGGAGATATATAGCCTCAAAATAAAATCTCCTATGCATATCACTAATTCCCAAGTATCTACCTTTGGGCTGACGTTATGATCCTGATTCTTAAAAAATCTTAAAGCCACATTGAGTTGGTCATGTTTTTAATATGAGCTTATCAGACTTTGTCCTGAGAGTACATTTTACTTTGAGGATAGGACACAGGGGCAGTGGGCAAGGAGGGGAAGGTACTAAGAAGAAGAATGAAGAAAAAAAAAAAGAGTCCGGGACATGGAAGACAAAATGTCATATTTTCTTTTGCCTTGACATAACCTACCAAGTTCTGCTGAGTTTTGTATCTGAGTTGTTAGATTCAAGACACTCAGGCAGAAGTTCTCAACCTCTGTACTATCAACATTTTAATATGGGTAATTCGTTCTTGGGGGAGAGGAGCTGTTCCCTGCATTTTGGATGCTTAGCAGCATCCCTGGCCTCCACCCACTAGCTGCTCAGAGGACCTCCTCCTTCCCCCACCCCAAGTTGTGACAACCAAAAGTGTTTCCAGACATTGCCAGATGTCCTTGAGGGGTGGGCAAAATAACCTCCATTGAAAATAACTGTCCAAAAGGGAAAAAATATTCCGAAATAAGGGAAAGTTTAAAAAAGGCACAATGGAGCCTGTGTACTATGGCCATAGGGTGTGGTGAAGGGAAGGGGCTGAAGGGAGTGGGTGTGAGTTTATTACAAAGAAGAATCTAAAAAAGGGAAGAATGTTCAAAAAGTCTTCACTAGAGGAGACTTTGCTGTTAAACGGGTTTGCAAACACAGGCCAGCCCCTCTTTAGACATGTAAATGATGCAAGGGTGGGGCTCTGTAGAGAGACTTCCACTTTACCACCTGACAACCTTCCCTGAGTGGCTAGAAAGTGAGAGAGATTCAAAGGCTGACCAGTCAGTCTGTAGTTTATTATCTATGAATTAGTTGACTCCCTCAGTAAAGATTGTGATGCAAGTTTGTGGCAATGCGAACGAGATCAGGATGAGAGATCTCTGAGACTCTAGAGCAGGTCCTTCTTCAGAGCAGATAAAAAAAAAACGAGAAATAGAAAAAGTACTTTTAATGAGGATTTTATGTTATTGAGCACTCCATATGTGAGATTAAAATTCCATTATTTTGGAGAATATGTGGGCCAAACAAATGGTATATATATTTTTTTCATTAAGGCTTTGTTGTTTTTCATTTATTTATTTATTTTTGAGGAAGATTAGCCCTGAGCTAACATCAACCACCAATCCTCCTCTTTTTACTAAGGGAGATTGGCCCTGAGCTAACATCCATGCCCATCTTCCTCTATTTTATATATGGGACACCTGCCACAGCATGGCTTGATGAGCAGTACGTAGGTCCACACCTGGGATCCTAACTGGCGAACCCCCTGCTGCTGAAGGAGAGCAGGCAAACTTAACTGCTATGCCACCAGGCTGGCCCCAAGACTTTATTTTTTTAGGACAGTTGAATGTTCACAGCAAAATTGAGGGGAGGGTACAGAGATTTCTCATATACTCCTTGACTCCACACATTCATAGCATCCCCCATTATCAACATCCCCCATCAGAGTGGTACATTTGTTACAGTTGACGAACCTCCATTGACACATCACTGTTGCCCAAAGTTCATAGTTTGCATTAGGATTCACTCTTGGTGGTATACATTCTACTCGTATGGGCTAATGTATAATAACATGTATCCATCATTATTGTATCATACAGTGTAGTTTTCACTGCCCTAAAAATCCTCTGTGCTCCATCTATTCATCCCTCTCCCCCTCCAAACACCTTGGCAACCACTGATCTTTTTACTATCTCCATAGTTTTGCCATTTCTAGAATGTCATATAGTTGGAATTATAAAGTATGTAGCCTTTTCAAACTGGCTTCTTTCCCTTAGTAGTCATGGTATTATTTTTATATTCATGCTTCTACAAGGTAAAGTTTACATAAAAATGAGATTTTTTTAAACATTATATATTTTGCCTAGAAAATATAAGAGGATCAGCAAATTGAAAGCACTCAAACTGGAAATAGTAATGAGGGGTACCATTGCATCAGTACAATGTAGTAGAATGAATCCAGGTTAAGAATCAGAACTCATTCCTTGACTTCTACCAACTAATTGTGACCTTACACAAATTTATTAATGCCTCTGGGCCTCAGCTTCTCATGTATTGCCTAACTTTTTGTCATCCAAGGATGGTCAATATTACTGATCTTAGACTATATGTGTCACTGTGTCCTGGTTTCTTGGTGACTTGACTGCACTCAACATGAAAAATTGTTCCCTCTGAATCTTCTATATAAACCCTCAGCTCTATCTGAACAGGTGTATTCATTATTCCCCAGGCACAATGCATCCATGCTGTTCCCACTCTCCTTCCTGTAATGTTCTCCAATTCCTCCTCCTCCTCTACATCTGTATATTGAACTTATCCTTTAAGATCTGGCTCATGTCTCCGTTGGAGACAACAGGGAAATTTATCAGTCTTTTGACATTTAGTATGTCCTCTTCAATGTAAATTGTCCACAACTAGCTTGTCAGTTCCTAGAGGCAGGTGTTACTGTGAATGCTTAGGACTTAGAATCACATAATTAGCATTTAATATGTATATGTTGATTAAATGAATACAAAAAATTAGGACATTACTTTTTTTTCTCAATAGAGAATATGTCCACTAGCAGCCTTAGATACATAGCTCAAGATTCCAGAACAGATAGACTTGTTTTCCTTCTACTTTCTAGATATCAAAGGGGAGCAGTCTGCTTGGCCACTGGGCTTATTCCATTCTTATTCCATGTGGACTGATTTCTGTTGCTAGTGGGATCAAATTTTATGGTTGGATAGGTCTTGGTGACTTGCCTATCCCTGTGGCTGGATGTGGGGGATACAGATGGAAATAAGATCGGTATCAGAAGAAGGTGGTAGGGACAGCTTACTGGGAAGACAAAAAAAAATTAGATATTCTATATAGGAAGGATTATTACAGTCTGTCACTTCTCCATGACTGACCTTGAAATTAGATTATGAAAGTAATGAATTTTAACAGAAGCTGTAATGACTGAGATGGTTCCGCCTAGACCTCTTAATATATTTTAAATGTATTTTAATATAACCCTTACTATTGATACAAAATATTTTATTTCTCTCTGAAAGGTCAGAATGATTAAGATATGGAGGAAATGTCTTACTACTTGTTGGTCGCAGTAGTCATGGTGGTGGGAAGTGAGAAGTGTAAGAGGAATGAGAAGGAAATTTCATCCACTTAATAGTCCTTGAATAGGCAATATGTGGTTTGTCTCAAAGCCTTTTCTATATGACGGAAACTTACATACTCTGGATATCATAAGGACTTGGCTGGTTTTTAATATCTGTATTTATTTGTTTTATCTTGAAAGCAAATACAAGATTTCTGGCTCAGAGAACAAACTTATTACTTACAACAATATACCTTGCCCATTCTGCATGCCTCATTCTACCTCTCAAGGCAATGTGATGAGGCCAGATGAGTTGTGCGCACAAAAAGGAGGTCCATACTACAGGAGAGGAGCCACAAAATTATGAATCTGGGAGCTTATATAGGAATTGGTGCTCAGAGAGAAACCTTTGCTCTTTAATGTTAATAAACTCTTCCCAGGAAAGATCCCATGTTGTCACAACCCTTTGGAATGTAAGTGAATGGCTCTTTATTTCTCCCCTTTTGAAATGTAAACACAGATCTCTGGCAAGATGCACCTGGAAATCTCTCTCTAGGTTATTTCCTATCTTAGGACTGCTATTGAGTCATTCTTTGAACCAAGTTACTCGTCGTTTTTACTCAGAAAGACCTGGCCATGCAGAAACATGAAAGTATTTTCTTTATTGTGATTTGTTTGTAAATAATATGTTCTGCTAGAATTCAGACATGTCCAGCTCTCTCAGCATGAGGGGCTGAAGAAACACCCGGGAAAATACAACTTAAGAAGAGAAAGTAGGATTTACAATTTTAGCCTGATGATAAACCTCTAACATGAAAATGGAGATGGAATAGAGTGTACATGGGAAGCCTCATGATTGCATATTTATGTGCCATAAGTTTGGAGCAATGTAGTGGAAGAAGCAGCATTTTTCTAGTGCCCAGTTGTCAAAGTGAAAAAGGAAGGATATGAATCTCCCATTCTGCATGAATCACATTAGGGATTTGGAATCCTGGGGACTACAAAGGACATGGTGCTTCTTTGTCACCTCAAGGGCATCAGGGACCAGCATCCATGGTAGTGACAGTGGAGTGGCAGAAGGGCCTGCATATTTTGTCTAGTAGGGCCAGTGCTGGTGTCCACTGGAATTGGTGACCAGGATGTATAAATTGCGCACAACTGAGGCAGAAGTAACTTCCCTTCACCCAGAATCTCTGCCACATCAGCAACAAGTGTTTGAACCAAAGAAGGGAAGAATATACTGACAATCACTTGTTTGGGAGCACATGTGATACATCATTGGCATATTCCAGAAGTGATTTGGGGAAAAATAGGAAGTTTTACTTATAGCTGGAGAACCTGAGATAATAGACATAAGAATCATTGACCATTATTCTGGTCAAAGTGACCCCAAAATGCCCTCCTTACCTGGTTTGCCTTTCTATATTTTAGTTATTCTCTAGCACTAGCTGATTTCTTCCTTGTCAGTGAAGTCTCTCTAACCATACGAGCCAATCTCACTCCTCTGTCCCTCCATTACTTTTACTATGTGTCACTCATTAGACACTTACCGTGTACTACCCTGTGTTACAAATTTTGTGTTTGCCTGTTTGTCTGTCTTAATGTATATATCTGTCCTCTGTCCACCTTTCTATGGGGGTGGGGGCGGGGTGTGTGCATGTATTGCTTCCTAATTAAATTTTAACCCCTTGAGATCCAAGACTACCTCTTCATTTTTTCCAGTCTTGATTAGACTTAAAGCTCAAAAATGTTTATTAGGAGCCGGCCCCATGGCTGAGTAGCTAAGTTTGCGCTCTCTGCTTCAGCGGCCTAGGGTTTTGCTGGTTCGAATCCTGGGCAAGGACATGTCACCACTCATCAAGCCATGCTGAAGTGGCATCCCACATAGCAGAGCCAGAAGGACCCTAAAACTAGAATACACAACTATGTACTGGGGGGCTTTGGAGAGAAGAGGAGAGGAAAAAAAAAGATTGGCAACAGATGTTAGCTCAGGTGCCAGTCTGAAAAAAAAAAAGTTTATTAATATAAATGAAAAACGTAACTGATGTGCAATTCCTTATTTTGGGTGTTGTACCCTTTTTAAAAATTACACAGTTGATCAAGATCAGAATCTTTAAAATTATGTGCAATAACTTCTTAGCAATTATTTTATTACATTTCAATCCTTTAAACGTTACTGATGCCAAATTTAACTATATTTATCAAGCCAGATTTCCACAAACATGGGTAACCTAAATAAGGCATCATGTTCAATTTTTTATTCATTTCTTAAGTTTGAGAATTAAATGTGCCATCCTTTTCTCTTAACTTATATGCTATTTGTGATTGTTCTTGAAATGCTTACTTTAAAATATGAGAAAACTTTCCAAGCAAGCATTTTCTTTCCCTGGGGAAAGGAATTTGTGTCTAGACAAGAGCAGACGGATGTTCCCTGATTCTCTTAGGGTAGTTATGGTGAATGGAATTTAGAAGATTTTTTTTTCCTTCTTCTAGGCAGCGCTTTTTCATCTTTCATCAAACAATTCAGCTCATGGGTTATGTATGGCCTTCTGGCACTTTAATTTGATTTTGATGTTTGAAATGTACATTATAATTTTCCAAACGTGAATTTATGAAAATGGCAGCCCTTAGGAACTCCCACAGAGGGAACAGATGACTTACTCTGACGAAGGAAAGTCCAAGAATACACACAAGATGGCAGAATTAGTGCTAGCCAGAATGATGCTGACGGTTGTCTGGAGAGGTAGAGACCAGGGAATAATGAGCAGATTAAGCTGGGCTTCTTTCGTCCTTGCTCCTGGCTTCCAGTGCTCAACATCTTCTAACTAGAGTAAGAGTTGTCAAGAGAAAGCACAGGAAAAAGCTAGTATATCATTGGTCTAGAAGAGTAAGACTTAAACTGAGAGAACGTATTTAAGTATTATTTCTACACTGCTTCCACCACATTTCAAAAAGCATTTGAGAATACTTTACTCAAGATTGAAATTTAAACAATTAGTATATAATAAAGTAATATAAATTTGAGAGGGAAATAGTTGCACAAGAATATTAGATTAAGCTGGGAGGTTTTTTGGAGAGAGTGTTTCATTTGAGCTAGGGAAGCTGGGTTTGAATTTTTTTTTTTTCTTTTTTTTTTTGCTAGCTACAAGCTTTTTGGCAAGGTCTCTTAACTTTTAAAGATTCTCTTCCTTCATGGATCTGGTGAGGTCATAATGGAATATAATGTTTAATACTGACCTTCTTGGCAATCAAGATAAAAAGGAAAATTCCAGGAGTGAGTTTATAAAATCTTGTCCCAATGGCAGATTTCATGGGAAATCCTTTATTAAAAATGTGAAACCATCAGAAGGGTGATATGGTCCTGCCAAGGAGAAAGAAGGGTATAAAAGCAGGGGTACTTGGAGATAAATTGTACCAACTTCCCAGTTTTCAGAGATTTTAGCACTAATTTGTATGTATTTCCAGTTTACTTCACTCCCACAAGGCCCACTTGTGGGCAGTGAATTGTGTAGTCATACCTCCAAGTTCCATCCAAAGTAGATTGGATGATTTTGCCTACTGTAAACACAGAAAAGGCAGTGTGGATGGGTAAAGGCAGAGTCATGGTGTGACGACAACTACAAGAACCATTTACTGTGAATCCCATGGGCCAGGCACAATAGTAAGCATGTTATTACATACATCCCACTTTTTTTGTGCCTCAAAGGCAAGATCATATTTGTTTTATTTGCCACTTTATTCTCAGTGGTTAAAGTATCAACTATGTTTATGTATAAAATTGTATAAAACATTTGTTGAATGTATTATTTCTCAACTTTATTTAAAATCTGAAGAGCACCTATCATTACCCCTATTTACAATAGAGTAAACTGAAGCTCAAATTGGTTAACTTGTACCTAATCAAATATCAAGATTCAGTTGTACTTCTGCCTGGGCGCAATAAATAGACCAGAAACCTAGACCATGTGTAGTTGCTACAATTGAGCAGAAATTTTAATGTCCTGCAAACTATTTTTACTGATATTTCTACTTACGGCATAGGATACTCTATTGGTTATTTATTGCTGTCTAACAAATTACCCCAAACCTTAATGGACTAATGTTATAAACATTTATTTTCTTATAGTTTCTGTGGGCCAGGAAGCTGGGCACATCTTAGCTAGCTACCACTGCCTTAAGATTTCTTACAAGGCTGCAATCAAGGTATTGGCCAGGGCTGTGGTCATCTCAAGGATCAATTGGTGAAAGATCCACTTCCAAGCTCACTCACATGGTTGTTGTAAGGTCTCACTTCCTCATTTGTTGTTGGACTTCGAGCCTCAATTCCTTCCTGGATGTTGACCAGACGCCTCTCAGTTAGTTGCCATGTAGGCTTTTCCATTGATCAACTAGCTTCCATCAGAGTGAGCAAGTGAGAGATCAAGAAAGGGCAAGTGAAATGGAAGCCAGCATCTTTTTGTAACCTAATCTCAGAAGTGGCATCCATCTTTCTTCTTATATTCTATTGGTTAGAAGAAAGTCACTAGTACCAAGCCACATTCAAGGTGAGGGGTCACACAGGGCATGAATATCAGGTGAGAAGGATCATTGGGGCCCATCTCAGAGGCTGACTACCAAACATACTTATTTGCAGATGCGTTAAAATGGGACAGACAATAAGAGTAATGACTAGTTAGCATCATTAGGATAGAGCATTAGGATATGTGGACAGATCCCACAACATAGACTTAATAGGGACATATTTAACTTGTGGCACAATGTAGCTATTTCCTTGTACAATGGCTTCCAGAACACAAAAGTCCATTGAGTCAAAATAGAGCTATGCACTATTGGCCAGGAGGGGACAGTGGGGAAGGAAAGACCAAGATTGGCTCAAGGAGATTGGAAAGGGGAGTTGGAGTAGAGAAGGACAGGCTCAGGGAATTGCATAGAGAAACAAGATAAAGCCAGGACATAATTCAAAGATAGCAATGTACATGTCCAAGGGAAAAACAATCTTAATGATATCACTAGGAAAAATTTCCTTTGACTTAAGTTCATAAATTCAAACATTAATCTCAGAAGAAGCTATGCACCCAGTGGTGATGAAAATCATAAGTGGGATTAGAGCTAGGGTGTGAAATCAAGGTCAGAAATGAAAAGTCTAGATAATGCAGGAAATTCTAGCCAAGTGCTTCAGCAAGATTCTGGCCACTCTTGTACCTTGTAGGAAAACATCTATATCTAGTGGGAGTACATGAGTTTATAAATTACATATAGAAATAAAATAACCACTATTCATGAGGTAGACTTAGAGATCCATTCGATTATTTACTTCTTGCCTAATAAGTAGAAACCTAAGCAGCCCTAAAAAGATTCTGAGCTCAGGATTTTGTACGATCCCTGTTGTGGGGGGAGGGGCGTGGGGGTAGAAGACTGGAACATCCTCCAATAACTTAATTAATGGTCATGAACTTCTTTACTAAAACTACTGACCCAATATAAAATGATGGCTAGCTTCTATGGTTTGTCCTCCATTATTTTTGAGTGGTGCCAAAGCTACAAATTTGTCACAGCTTCAGTTTGTGTTAGTTCCCCCTCCTACACTATGTCTTGGAGCCTCAGACTCAAATAGGCTCCTCACTAACTGATGGTGCTTCATGGGTGAGCTGAACTGTCAAGGTAACCCAGAGCCTTGGAAATGCCAGTCAGACTTTCCTTTGGGCAAGTTCAACCCCCCAGTGGTTTAGATCATATTCTCCTTTATGGTCTTTTCTCCTCTTCCTTAGCATCTAATTGGGAGCCACTTGAATAAATCCCTTAGCAGTGTCTGATAGAAGCCATTTTGGAGAAAGAATGCATGATCTATAGAACAATATCAAACAGTGCTTTCCTGCTGTAGGGGGATACTGGAATTACCCCCACAGAGCCTCCCCAAATTAGTACTTTATGTCTTCAGTTACTGATAACACCTAATTCTTTACCTAATTCCAACTGTTAAAATGGAGGCATAATAACTATTTGTGATATTGGGATTGGCAACAATTCCATGCCAGTCGTGATATTTTATTCTTTCTAGATTTTTTCAAACATTCACGTTCTTACTTTTCTATTTTATATTAACACTTATTAGATTGTTTTTTCTCTAGAACAATGGCTTTGTCTATTTTCTCTTCTCTATCTCCAGTAAGAAAATTTGTGTAAGGAATACACTCGAGAGTATGTTGGTCGACTGCACCACCATAATTAGGTGACCCCTGTGCATGTAGATATACTATTTTGGCCTTGGTGAACTGGTCAAGGATACAATAATGAATCTTTCTCCATGCTCAGTGGTGAAGCTTCTACTTAAGTGGTCCTGAAAGAATCTGAGCTCAGGTTTCTGAAAGGACCCTAGAGACAAAACCTAGAATGCCACTAATAACTTGGTTAATGATTCATGAAACTCTTTAATAAAATTACTGAACTAATACGAAATGATGAGCAGAAAGAGAGAGACTTAGTATATGAAATGTGATGCTGCTCCTTTTGTCCCTGAAATACTAGATGGCAAATGAATTCTTCCCTACATCCCATTCTTTCACTTCTCATCCTTCTCCCAACTGGATAGATTAGCTGTGCTAGAGGCATGATAAGAGCTTAAGATTCAAAGTGTGAAGAAGAGGTGGTCCCTACCTAAAAGTGACTCCTGTGTGAAACAGTAGGCATACAGAAATGTCAAACAACCTTAATACAGTGTACTGTCTTATAAAATTGCATGCATAATTAGGATACTATAAAAGTGTAGAGAACGACCAACTTTGAGGTGTCTGGGGATTACGTAAGGCTTCACAATGGCAGTCAATTCTAAACTGGACATTGAAGATTGAGGAGGAATTCACCTAGGCCAAAGAGAAAGAAGTACATCTCAGTATGAAAGAATAAATTGATCATGGACATGTTGATGTGACCTGGTATGTCTCCCTGTCGTATTTGAAGACATGGAAGTAATTTAGTCTAATTGGAATATTTGAATACATGTAGGAACAGGTGGAAGACAGAGAGAGACAGGTAGGAATTATAGGCAGGCATCAGATGTTTCTGTTTGTGTCTTGATAAAGAGATTTTATAGTCCCTGCTATATTAAAGGGAATCATCAGAGCATTTAAAGCTGAGCATGGACCTTTTAGGTAGTTACTCGGAGGCAGTGGAGTTGGTTGGCAGTTCATTTCCACTACCTCTAGTTAACCTTGGATTTTGCTCTTACCGTTGTCAGCAGTCCTATTTGCATCTTTAACGCAACTTCTCATTCATTTTACTGATTCACCCTGTGCTCTGAAACTTCACCTCTGAAGTCTCTCAGGAGGACTCAGTCCAGATCTTCCTCACCTCTGGTTTTGGATCTCCATTAACACTAGAGTGAGGCGACCTTGACTTTTATCTGCATACTTAACTCTGATTTCATTACTCCTGGAATGTCATCATTTTGTGGCCTGATGTGCACTCTGAATACAAAAGTATAGCAAGAACTTAAAAGTTTATTTCCAACTTTGATCACCCTTTTAGGACATAAGCTATTAAGTCCAATCCAGGATTTCTGATAAATAACAGTAAAGTGATGTCTACATTCTTGGATGTAATTCAGAAAGTAGAAAGAAGCTTCTATTTATAAAATCCTGTATCAGAAATTCTAATATATAATGTGCGAATCACAAAGGCAATGCTGTGTTTTGTCCTAATTAGTGGGAAGCAGAATCAGCATCATATCTGAAGTCATGAGACTTTTTCTGTCTCCAAATTACTTTTGGGGTATTTGAGTTTTCAGACCCTCTTAAAGAGTTAGAAGAATTCATAGTTAAACTAACGTCTTAGGTTCTGTTAAGACGGATCATTGTTCTATAAACTTTTGTTTTTCTGTCTTACCACTTTTAAAAACAAAACAGGATAAACTAAAACAGGAAATTGAACAGCAATGTAGACAGAAAAAAGGTATGTTGATTAAACTGCAGTAGAAGTTGACCAAGCCCTAAATAAATATGTATTTAATGCTCGGAGGAGCAGAGCATGGGAGAATGTTTTCCTTAAGGGTCAGACCCAGAAAAACACTGACTTGTGATAAGAGAAATGGATGTCTTGTTAGTTACAGTGAATAAAATCAGACTGAATGATTTCAAGGTCTAGGTTTTACCAGCTTGAGGAGTATAATAAGATCATTGGAATATTAAGGCTAAATTGTGCTCTGAGCCCCTGTTTAAAAAGTGAGGGTTCTGCACCCCTTCCTCTGCCATTTTTTTCCTCTTAGAAGGTTGATGGTATTTTCTGTTCCAATCTCTTCATAAAAGAGCCTTCTTTCTGCCTCTTCTGACAATGCCACATCAACGACACTGTTTTTTATACCAAGACCCTACCTCCTAACTCTCCCTAGAGAGATTCTTTATTCCATGCTGGAGCAAACAGAATGCTCTTTTCCATACTTGGGGTTTCCAAGCAGCTCTGGGTGTGTTTTGGGCCCCACAGTAACCCTTATGAAAATGGTCCCATTAGATTTTAGCTTTTCTCCCTCTTCCTTGGGCAAAGAATCATGCCTAGAGGCAGGCAGAAAAAGACAGCAGGTCACCTCCTGTGTTTTACTCCTCCTCAACTCTTCTTCAGGGTGACCTTGCACAAACAAAACAAATCAACACACAACCCCTCTCTTCCTTTTAGACTCCATCAAATATCTCCATACAAATAGAGATGTGTGCACAGGAGCCGGGGTCTAGGAGGTGGGTACTATCTAACTCAGCTTTCCATCTGGCAGTTATTAAGGTCAAATATTAAGCATTTGATTGCAATCACAATTTCTGAGGGGATTCTTCACTGAATACTGTTGATCAAATTGGTTTCTATTATGTTCTGGGCCATGAGCTAGAACTTTATTTCTTCAGAGCCTTATTCAACAAGAATACAGCCTTGAGGATAACATGTTGATTTCTTTTAAAATATTTGAATTATGAAAAGATTCAAAGATATAAAAGGAACAGAAGCTAATATAACTGACACCCCGCTTCCACCCTGAGGTATAATAAATATTGACATTTTGCCATATCTGATTCACATTATGTTTTTAGAGTTAAAATACACTTGAGGCCTCCTTAAGACTTCTACTTAATCCTATGTCTCTCCTTACCCTCTCAGAGGTAATTACTATACTTAAGATGCTATATATCCTTTCAAATCGTGTGTAATAAACACACATATAGGTTTAAATTATGCACAGTACTCTTTTGTGTATTTTTAGCTTTCTCACAAATGATGTCTCTTTTCAGTTTGCTCTTCCTAGTCAACACTTTGACCTCAAGACTTATTCACTTTAATGTATTGGCTGTCCCCTGATTCGCATTCCTAAGTTCATTTTGTCCCAACCAGGTGTCCTGCCCATGAACCTTTAGTGAGCATCTCACAGTGATTTCCTCCTAAGGTAGAGAACTCAGAATAGAGCAGTATCTCTTTAGAAGTCAGTATTTGCCCAGGCTCCAGATAGTATCCCAACTCTTTAGTTGGGACTGGAAAGCTTCGTTTTACTAGATTTTGTCAAAATGTTTGCCAAAATCATGTGTACCCATTTTCACTCCATATGCGATAGAAGGGTTCCCTTTTGTCCACATGCTCAATAAGATGGATGTTATTAGTTTTTAATTTGTTTGCCCCTCCCAATAGGTATGAAATGATATCTCATTGTTTACATAGTAATTTTTCCAATTATTAAAGTTAAGCATCTTATTATGTATTTATCAATAATATATAATTTCTTTCTCTGTGAATTGCTTATTCTAATCTTTTGTCTATTTTTCTTTTTCCTTATTGATTTGTAGGCGTGTTTATCTTACATACATGTAGGAGTACTAATCCTTTGTCAGTTATACAATAGGGACAAAAATTCATGTAGCCACATGCTACTGATAGTATCGTATAAATCTGTAAAATTGATGGTGGTGATGGCAGCTTAAATATCAAATAGAATAGAATTAATATTTTTCAGAATTTTCAGTTTAAAAAAGCAAGGGAATTTGTAATTTCATTTAGGAAAGGTAATCATATGAAATGAACATGCAAAAATGTTTTTAGGCTTAAGGAGGTCAATTTCAATTATCTAGGTTATTTAGTCATATAAAACACTTCATTCCCAACGCAAATGGATAGCTGAAATGCCTTGAATTTAATGTGGTGGTTTTTAGAAATATTTTTTTATTTAGTTCATATTTGCAGCAGTACAGCTCAATATCCCCAAGTTCCTTTTGTATCCAAGCAGTTCAAAAACCCAAATGAAAGATTCAAATAATATAGAGAACCAGTCATAGTAATTTGCTCACAGAAGGAAATCCACCCCACGCATGCTTTGGTTTTGATAATTTCTATGGAAAGAATGGCTCTGTTTTCTTTTAACCCTTCTTTTTGTTTTTTAAATAAATATATAATGTTTGACTTTTCTTAGTAGAAATATATTTTGCTAGGAATGTTTTATCTTGAATACTCTGACCCAAGAGAGTAAAGTAATTTAGCAGAGTTGCTCATACTAGGGATTAAATTGGATATTAAAATATCCACAGAGGATGAAAATGAGTATAAAGACGAATCAGGCAAGAAAGTTAAGAAATGGAAAAGATAGATGATGTTTCTATTTTATTGTCCTTATAAATAAGATGAATTTTGTGCTTTTGGCTTTCATTTACCATATGAATTGATTGTTACCAGATAACAGCTGAGAAAGTTGAATTATAATTTTCAAGAATCAGTGAATTAGCAGCATTTTTTAAGTAGCCAGTGGAAGTCTTCCAGACCTTCTATTGAGTGGTCCTGGTGAAATAGAACAAACTCAAATTCATCTTTGAGTCCACTGGTCTCTTTCCGTAGGCTTTCTGCTGGAGTGTCCTGGGAGTTCCCTTTCTCCTCTTACACAGTCCTTCCACAAGCCTCCCTTCACAGCCATCCGCCCACCTCCAATACTTCAAGTTCTCCATTCCAGACAAAATTGGAATGGATTGCCTCATTTCATTCACACTTTACTGTGAAGCCATGTAAGTTAAGGTCTGCTACTCACCAGTTATGACTTCAGCATCTGAAATTAGTTACATGTTTACTGAGGCTTTGAAAGGGCCAGATGCCATCCAATACATTTGTATGCATTATCCTATTGAATCCTAAGGTAAGGTCTTATTCTTATATTTTATACACATAGAAACAGGTTTTGAAGGGTTAAGAAAACTTGGCCAAGGTTTCACAGCTGGTAGCTAGCAGAAGTGGAACTCAACTCAGTTTAGGATAACATAAAATCTATACTCATGCACACTATACCACACTACCTTGGGCAGATTTTAAAAACTTGCTCTATTGCATACCATCACCATTCATGGAGTAACGGTTGGCTTCCTCTGCTGAAGTAAGTGGCACAAAGGCCGTTAAATTGTGTTCGCTCCAAACTGTACAGGTGGGCAGCCAGCTCCATTGAACTGTTGGAATGCCCGGAGCCCAAGGGCTGGAACAAGGGAGCAAGAAAGAAAGATTGCCTAATCCACTGCTTTTCACTTTGTTTAACCCAGTGATGCCACGCTTTGCTGAACAAGTAGAGGTTGCCATTGAAGCCCTGAGTGCCAACGTCCCTCAACCATTTGAGGAGAATGAGTTCATCGATGCCTCTCGCCTGGTGTATGACGGTGTTCGGGACATCAGAAAGGCTGTTCTGATGATCAGGGTATGTGAGGCCTCTGTAGCTCGGAGCTGCTAATAAGGACCCCAAAGAATTTACTGCCTATTTGTTTTTCAACTACTTAGTATAACTTGGCAAGCTGTTTGACTTCTCATTTAGTCAGACAATGGGGACTTTTTTACTTATAAAGGGAGGAATGATCCCAACAAGTCTAGATTGGCAATGAATATCCTGAAGAGTGATGTCCCACCTACTTCTTGCATGCATTGTTGCCTAAATTTGGTACTTACTTGGGGTGCCTCTGCTATTCTCCATGTGTTCTTCTTGCTAATATGATTTTCCCATCAGGATCAGAAAACCATGGGATGGAAAGAAATGAATATTACCCAACTTGGTAGTATTTATAATGATAACTATAATAATGATGATCATAATAATGGCAATAAAGTGATACACAGATGGATTCTCCTTGTAACAAATAATTAAGATGTTATAAATAAGGCTATATAAGCTTTCAGCAAAACTTCCTTACCAACCCTACTCTCCTCCCATCCTCAATCGTTTGTTGTCAGGTAGGTGTGAGCTTTCCAAACCATTGTCTACGTAATTATATGTATGCTGGAAAACATATAACAGTAGATTTTAAAATGCACATGAGTATCATTTGTAACTTGCTTTGTTCACCCACAATATGCCTTTGTCTATTTCTATTAAGACATATAGCTTACCTCATTCCATTTAACTGCTGCATAGTATTCCATTGTAAGATGATTTTGTTTCTCCTTACCTTACCAACAGTTTGCCATAGCAGTTTTCAAACACATTTCTTAGCCAAAGAACTCTTTCTTCAAATAAACTTAGATATTCTAAAGCACAATTGATGACACAAATACACTTGTGGCTATTATGATTGAAGCAGAGGTGAGGTTTCTACAGTGCTAATCTCAAGAGCATGCTGTCTAATAGAAATATAATCAGAGCCACATTTGTAATTTTAATTTTCTAGTAGACACATTGAAAAAGCAAAAAGAAACAGGTGAAATTAACTTTAATGATGTATTGTATTTAACCAAAATGTATCCAAAACATATGAACTAGCCACATTTAAAGTGCTAAATAGCTCCATGTGGCTCGTGGCCACCATATTGGACAAGGCAGTCCTAGACTGTATCCTCACCCTCAGCCTCCACAGTTGTCTCTGAGGCTGCTCCATGAAAACACAAGGCGTCTGCTGAGTGCACTTTGAAACACTTTCTCTCAGAGCATCTAAATAATCAAAACCACCTCCCCTCAAACACTGAAAAACAATAACAAACAACTAATTTATCTTCTGTGTGTGGTCCCTCAGATATTTCAAGAAGTATCTAGAATGTATTCTCTCTGGACATCCCTAGTCCTTCAAAGACTTCATATATGGTGTTAATTCTCCCCCAAATCCTGTTATCCTTGAAGTCATTACATCTATGTGTGGTCCTTTTCCACTCCTGCATTCAGAGCACAACACAATGATTTCAAGGTGATCTGAGCAGGTGGGGCAAAATATCACCAGAAAGGGTCTCTCTCCCCTCTTTATTGACATCTATGCTTCTCCTGCAATATCTACCAAACTCCTTCACTTGGGAGTACAAATAGCATCTTACCTTCTTATTTTTACGTCAACTTGACTGTTTGCACATTTAATATGTCTTTCATAATAGTTAGTTGATCAATTTAAAGAATTCAGAGCATTTGTAAGTTGTATCAGACAATAATGATTATACTTAACAATGTGGAGTTCAAATTTGGAATTTGGACACTGTCAGATGTATTTCCTATTCTTCTAACTTACCCATTTTAGATCTGTCAGTCTCTTACCATCTTTCAAATCTTGTATCAGATCTTCTGTCCCCAAATTTTCTCTCTTAAAAATACTAATCCTATTCTTTAGTTACCTATAACTGTTTCTGTTTGTGGTAGTATTTATTATACTATTTCCTTTATGTCTATTACCTTCTTTAGACTCTGAAATTTTGGAAAGCAAAGGCTGTCTTTTTATTTTCCCTTCACAATGGTACATTGTCTGGCACGGTGCTTAATACTATGTGTATGTGTTGGGGGGAGGAGGCGGGGTAGAAAAACAAATACCTAGGGAGATAGGAAGGTGACAGAGAGAAAAGACATGAGAATTGGAGGAGAAGGGAAGGAAGGATAGTCAGCCATTTAAGCCAGTAACAAATTAGATCATTTTTTTCCATTACATACTAACTTGTGAAATAAGGTAATAGACCATGAGAGTTATGTTTTCAAAGCATTTGGCACTAAATCCCACTATAATCCTCAAGACATATTCCCTCTTTTGCCATTTTTCTGCTTTGTTAGCCTTCACATTTTTGTGACAACCATTCATCTGGGAGGCTGAAGAATTTTATAGCCATCATTCAGTTATTCATTTATGAGCTGTAAAAAAACATAATTTTAGATAAAATGCCATGTCTTTATTACATGAAGTGTCATTCCTCCATCTCGACATTTCAAGTGATTTGATCAGATGGATTTCACACCACTTAAAACTTAGGAAGAGAGAAATGTACAGTATGTACAAATTGTTATTTTTAAAATCCTTCTCTACTCAGCACCCAAATGGCTTCATTTTGTACTTAATTTCTTGGTTTACTTTCTGAGTATAATGATTAAGTCTACTTTTAAAAAAAATCCATTGCATTAAGTCAAGAAGAAAGACAGTAAGACAAGTTGAACTGTTTCTTTCCCAGCAAACCTGACCATGCCTCCCTCCCTCCCAAAGTGTTGATTACACTTTGGAAAAATAAGAAATCTTTTTTTCCTCAAAATAAATGTAGAAAGGACCTTGAAGGGTCAAATTCTCTATCACCTTGCCTCTCAGCAATCAATACATATTTAATGGTGATGTTGGTATCTAAGCACTCCAGGCCAGCTCCAGGCAATCCTCTGAAGTAGACAAAGCTTGTCTTTCCTGTATCCCAGCCTCACCTTTCAGGGCCCTACTTCTCTCTTGGAATAGGTCTACTCTGCTCCTCTTACATGAGACTATTGTTTGCTTCTTACTGAGGCTTGTCCTTGCTCATCTATCAGCTGCATAGGAATTTTCTGATTACCCAGCATGGTAGTTTAAACAAAGAATAGACAAATCTGGCACATCAATGTACATTTGATTCTCATTATTTGCAGTAATTATATTCGATAATGTTGCTGGGAACACTAAATTAGAATAATGAACCATTGCTCCCAGGGAAAATTCAGGATTAGGTTCCTGTGAGCCTCTGGTCACATTTTTACCAACTGATCAGTATATAACCTTGTTTTATGTGTGTTTTTGTTTAAAGACACTTTATTTAATTTATATTGTTAATTCATTAACACTGAACTCACTGCCAACCACACTATAACTCATTGCCTGAAGGAAGCTTATCTAACAAGTGCATTGTCTCCATAAGGCACACCACAACCTTCTCGTACTTAGGAACACTAAACAAAGCTTCAGCACTACACTTGGAAGGCATTTTAAGCAGAGAAATAAGCAACAAAAAGCACAAAAATTCAGAAAATGCGGCATTAAATAGACTGCAAAAAGGATACCTGATTACAGTGTAAGAGCTGAAACAAGAGGTGAACCTTGTCCTGTTTGACCTCAGCTGGGAATGTGCACATTGGGTGAGTCAAATATTTTGCCACATTGCACATGTCTGAGAATAACTACAATAGTCATGTTTTTGAGATTACATATAAAGTTTGGTGAGTAGGCAAATTCACAAATAAAGAATCTGCAAATAATAAGGAGCAAGTGTATATTTAAAACATTGATTTGCTTACATATGAAACTTTTGAAGGCAGGGAATAGAAACAAAGGGCCTAGGACAGGGTTCAGATAAAGGTCTATAGCTTAACTTCACATGGCCCAAACTGTGTGTGAAGGTGCCCTGAGCACTGCAAGATATTTTAAAATGTTGAAGGAAACGCATAGACATCTCTCAGATACTGCGTGAAATATTAGCTGAAGGTAGGTCACAGTTTAAACATTAGGTTGGTATGTTCCTTTTGCTGACTGTGTTTGTGATGCTGGGTTTCTGATGGTTGCTGTGCAAGCTCAGTGGATGTTCAATTGTATTCTAAGGTTTGAGAAGTCGTGCAATGTACAACAGGCACTAAGTTGTTACGTCCAGTCACCTTATTCCATTTTTATGATCTAACTGCTTAATCAACAGAACTGTTAGTTTTTTGTTTTTGTTTCTTAGCCTGGGAGCAGCATTTTAAAAATGACTCAGACAATGAGAGTGCTTGAAGCAATACAGTTTGGGAACCAATGGCTTAATTGCTGGGTCATTGGCATGCTAATTTCTTTCTCTATGCCTCAGTTTCCTTATCTGCAGATGGGGATAAATATTGCTACAGCTATGAAGCACTAACATAGACCTGACCCTTATAGGTACCCACGAAATATTTTCTTTCTTCATCCTGCTTCGATGAAGTTTATCTTCTTATAATCGATTAAGGAAATAGATTTTATTAAATAATTCAACAATGTTATCAAAATCACAGCAATTGGAGTCATGATATTTGTCATAGCCAGTAAATAAAGGGTTGAAGAAACTTTAAAAACAACTTATGTAACAAAATTGATTTACCTATTACAGATTGCTATTATCCAGTTAATCAACGTGGTCCCATAAAGTGCCTAGTTTTTTGTTTTCTTAATTAATTAGAACTAATTTAGTATGATTTTTTTTTTAAATTTGGTAATTTAATCTTGGTCTTACATTTATCAAATATTTGTTGAATGCTTATTAGCTGCTCCACTGTTGGAGGTACCCTGAATACCAAGATGAGCAAAATAGACAAAAGTCTCTGTCCTCAAGGAATTTGTATTCTTTTGATGGGAGACTGAGAACAAACAAGTGATATAATATGCCAGTTAATGTGCCATGGAGAAAACCAAGGCAGTATAAAGGGGATAGGGCGCAGGATGCTTGTGCAGTTTATAGAAGGATGGTCACTGGGTGACATTTGAGAAGACACTTGAAGGAGGAGGAAACAAGCCACAAAGGTATTAGGGGAAGCCTGTTCCAGGCAGAGAGAATAGTACGTGTGGCCTAAGGACACACTGAATGAGATGGGAGCCCATGAAGGGTTCTGAGCAGGAGAATAACATGATCTGACTTAGATCTTAAAGGAACCACCCTGGCTACACTGGTGAGAATAGAATGTATGGGGCAAGGGCCAAAGGAAGGAGATCAGTTAGAAGCCCTCCAGAGTAATACGGGATAGAGATGCCAGTGGCTCATCAGTCCTGACTGGGGAGATTTAGTTCTGTACTGGCTTTAGGGAATCTTTAATCCCGTTTTCTAGTTTGCAATCCATTCTAGTGGTGTAGAGCTCTATTGGGAAATCCTTCTTCTTGTATCATGCAAACACTCCTATCGCAGTTGCCAACCTATGTCCTCATCTTTCTGCTCCCAATGAAACTCATACATATTTGAGCCTTTCCTTTAAATGGACCTTAATACATTTTTCACATGTCCTGGTGCAATGACTCGAAATCCTCCAGCCCTTTCTTATTTCACTTCTCTAGGGAAGCTGTTATAGAGGAGATTGAGCATTGGATTGGGAACCAGAGGCAGATAGATTGATCTTGTTCTGCAACTGATGTGTGGTGTGACCCTGGACAAATCACATGATCTTCTTGGGCCTGTGTAATAGGCACAAGTTAATCTCATAGACTCTTAGAAGGGAGAGATTTTAGAGGCCTAGTACTTTAATTGTGCCCTTTTACAGATAAGACCCACTTTCATAGTCTAACAGTTAGATAATAGTAGATCCAGAGAATCAAAAATAGACCAAAGTGGTTTTTGATTGTTGTAAGAAGGCCTTCTTTGAGAGCCCATAAGGGCAGAACTGCAGCTTGACCCTCGGTCCTCAGCCTTCAGTCCAGTAAATTTTACATTTTTTTGATTCCTTTTACCCTATGTCACTATCTAATGACATACATCTAATTATCTTTGGGCCTGTTTGCAGACCCTTTCTGTTTGTCCATGTCTCCTTAAAATTATGGACGTATTTGACCAACCAAAAAATAACACTCATATTTTTAAAATGAATATTTCAAAATAATAACAGCATGAGTAGGAGACACTTTACAGGCAATTAGCAAACGACCCATGCACAGAACTAGTTATATGGGTGACTTGGATGGGTTTGCTGCATGTTTAAGGCACAAGAAAATATTTTAATTTCATCCATTTGCCTGGTGGTATTTTCGATGGTTAAAAGCATGGGTTCTGGAACTCTCAATTTGCTGTTCTGACACCTTGGAAAATTCACTTAAAAACTTTGAGCCTGTTTATGTATCTATAACATGGGAATTAAATTTATTTCATTAGATTGTTGTAAAGATTAAATCCTTTAGCTGAGTGCCTGACCCATAGTGGATAGTCAATATGATTGCTAGTATTATTATTGTAGTTGTTGTTATTAGGTATATATTTTATTAAGCATAATAATTATGACTATCATGGGTTACTTTAGTTCACTTTTATCTTTTACAAAGCATTTTCATATATATTTCATCCTAGGATCCTTTGAGGCAGGTACGGCAAGTAGCACTTTTATCTCTATTTTTTTGAAGAAGAAAAAGATTAGCTCTGAGCTAACTACTGCCACCAGTCCTCCTCTTTTTGCTGAGGAAGACTGGCCCTGAGCTAACATCCGTGCCCATCTTCCTCTGCTTTATATGTGGGATGCCTACCACAGCATGGCTTGCCCAGCGACGCCATGTCTGCACCTGGGATCCGAACCGGCGAACCCCGGGCGGCTGAAGTGGAATGTGTGCACTTAACCGCTGCACCACCAGGCCGGCCCCATCTCTGTTTTTTGAGTGAAGAGACAGAGAAGCAGAAAAGCTCTCAGTGGCTTGCCAAAGATACACAACTCATGAGTGACAAAGTTTGGCCTAAAACATTCTGGTCCCCTGGGTCCACATCCAGGTTATTATTTTTCTCGGTTTTAAACTTCATTTTGATTCTTGAGCCGTAGTCACTTGAATAAAAGCTCATTATTATTAGCCTTATGCTGCCAGGTTGTGTTTGTCATTGACTCATCTACTAAATGCACAGATGACTGAAATGTTTGGACACAGTACTATAGGCACTGTCATATTCTCCTTTTTTCTGTTGAGTGAGGTTTTTCCATTTTACTTTTCTCTCTCCTTTTCAAAAACTAATGATGAAAAGTGCTTGCAATCTTGTCACCTCATCTGTCAGCAGAATTTACCAACTTGCTGTAATTATTCTGCAGTACATTCCAGAAGAGTGAGGAACGACCAGAGATTATTGTCTTTGTCTACAATGAAAATACAACCAGTTATTTGAACCGGGTTCTGTCCACCCCACCCCTGCTTTAGTTAATAAAGTATGGGAACAAAACCTCTTTCTTCTTTCTTTCTTTTAATATTCCTGTGAAAGAAAATTGAGCATCTGTAGATGACTGAGTGAATATTAATAAGGTTGATGATGACAGAAACGGAAAACAAGGAGGATATGCCAAAGCTTGGAAAATTACTAGGCATAATGTGATATTGGCATGAAGGACCCCATTTTATGCCTGTCTGACCGATCTCAAGGCTTCATCAATAACCACACCTGATTAATTACACTGAGGTGGCCAAAGAAACCAGCGGAATAAAAATGTGTCCTTTTGGATGGAGAATGGGCAACTGCATCATCAGTACTGCTCAGGGTCTGTTCCTTCCTTTTGAAAGACAGAGCGCTGGGAGGTGGTGCTACTATGTGCCAAAAGGCAGTTTGTGGGTGACCATCACCTTTCAAGATAATGACAGTTGGCCTGAAAATCTCACACTAATGCACTGTCTTCCCTTCCTGTACCATCCTTGCCACCTCCTGAGTTCATCCTCTTATAATTAACAGAACATGATGGTTTAGAGTACGTGCTTCAAACTTCGTGACTTAGAAACCCTTGAACAAGGTATAATGTCTCATACGTCAGTTTCCCTAACTGTAAAATGGAGAAAATAGTGTCTACATCATAGGACTGTTAAGAAAACTGCATGAGTTAGTGTATATAAAGCACTTAGAGAAAACAGTGATAGGTACATGGAAAGCACATAATGCATGCGATCTATTATTATTGTCATTAAAGATGGGGAGGGTGTTTTATTTCTGGGTTTATGGATTCATTCATATATTTTCCCCAATACTGACGTTACATATTGGACGGGATCGTCATCTAACTCTACTCACTTTGAATCCTTTCCATAGCTCCACTTCTTGCCAAATTTATAATGTGAAAAAACAAACAACAACAAAACAACTTATAAAGAACAATATGTTTGGAGTCAGACACATTTGGGTGTTTGTGTCTAAATTATGGTTCTGTTATTAACTAGTTCAGGGACTTTTAGGCACCTTGCTTAGCTTCTTAGAATCTTGGTTTTCTCATCTCCAGATAGAGATGAGAACTCTCTATCACTCAAAACATAGTAGCCACATCAAATCAAACACGTATGTGTATAATGGATTTTGTTGGGATTGGGGATTACCATTAGATGGTTCAACAGCCAGGGGACACAACATGAGCACAGACACCATGGTTCTACTTGAAGTCCCCAAGCCTATTTCGTTGTGCTGGTCTGAGTTAATTATGTATGAAAAGAGTACTTTCATACATTATTATGTATGAAAGAAGTACGTAATCCTCAGTGGTATGTAGTAATTGGTGGCTTCACTCTAAAACATTTTGAATGAATTGATTTCAAAATCCTAAGTAATAATGACAGTGAACATTTAAACAATACCTGTTATGTGCCAGATACTCTACAAAGAGTACATTACTCAGTCTTCATCATAATCATATAGATAGCTACTGTTATCAACACCAATTCACAGAGTTGGAAACCAAAGCTAAGAGAGTATTTTGCCCACAGTCACACAAGGGTTCACATTCAGGCAGTCTTGACTCTAGAACCTATAGTTGTAGCCTGTATACTATATAGCTTACTGACTACATCAGATACTTCATTTGGTCTAGCCATTGGCCTGAAGATGATCAATCCTTTCTGTTTATTGAGACTATAAGAGAGATGTGATGGTACAAAAGAGGCATTATAGAAGAAGAAGAGGTTTAACTTTTGTTGTTGATGGTAACTTTTTACCTTACAATAGATTTCTATGGGTGGAAATAACACACAAATATAACTTTTCTTAAAATTAGAAAGCATTTTGTGTCAAGAGTTAAAATTAGACTTGCTACACCTACAGGAGGAAGTAATAAACAAAATGTATCTTTTTTAAAAAGATAAATTAGGGCAGCTTGATTTATCTGACTGCATTCTAGCCAAACTCTCCCACATAATCCCTTACATGTAACCCCCTACAAGCTCTCTTTGCTGGGGGCTACTTATCCTTTGTAGGGAGGGAGTATATGGATGGGGTGAAGGTTATCAATTTAAAATATGCTGATTTGTCTCTTTGTATCTTTAGACCCCAGAAGAACTAGAGGACGATTCTGACTTTGAGCAGGAAGATTATGACGTGCGCAGCCGGACAAGTGTTCAAACTGAGGATGACCAGCTTATCGCAGGGCAGAGCGCACGGGTGAGTGCACACCCAGGACCTTGGTTTGTTGCACAGGGGCTGCATTCACCAAATTGGTTTGAGAGAGAGAATTTCTGATTTCTAGGGACTAGGAACCCCAGAGATTCATAGCACAGAAACCTGTGCTTTCATCTGGGGTTGTTTTCAGCAGTTCACATTTTATGCAATGAAAATAGCCACCACTGCTTCTGATTCCTTCTAACTCCATTATCTCTCCATCACTCAAAATATAGCAGCCACATCAAAGCAAACACTTTTGTGTAGAGTGGATTTTGCTGGGGTTGGGGATCATGATTAGATGGTTCAATAACCAGGGACACAGGAATGCTCAGATCTTGCATGGCACAGATACCATGATTCTGCTTGAAGTCTCCAAGTTTGTTAATAACATAAGAGGCAAGACACATGAAAATTAATTAGAGTACTACTTTGTTACTGGCCCAGCTGTTGTTGCTCTATACTCTGGCCTATGGTCTCCGATAAACAAGACCACATCTTTTGAAATTGGTTCAAGGCCATCAGAGTAGAGAGAGGACTTTTTTCTCCTTGATACCTACCTACAGCCAGGGCAGCAGCCCTAGATCTGTCTGCCATGTGATAGAAAAAGAAATTATAGAGACATACTAGAAGTATGCCACTTTAAGGCATAAAGCAGGAGGCAACAGAAAGATCACTGCTCTGGCTGACATTTGAACATTTCTGAACATTTTGTGACGCTGTCTACCAAAGCAAGTGTTCCAAAGAGGATCCTGGACTCTGACTAATCCAATTAGCCATATCTCTTTGAGGGTAGGTGCAGGTAATCAAGGCCGGGCTGGTGGTAGAAGATAAAATTCTTGGGGATTGCAAAAGAGGGTGAGATTCTCTTCCCTTTAAAGGCTCAGTTTCCATAGAGCAGAAACAATCAAATTATAGTATAATTCAGAGTTAGACATTCTAACTCTCGATGTTAAGTTTTACTTAAGAAAAGATAATGAATAGGAAGTATGAGATTGAGAAAGAGGTAGTAATTTAGGATAGGGATTAAGAAACTCCAGAAAGCTCACACTATTTTAGGAATTGTGAAAGAAGAGTAGGAAATAGTCAATCAGAGGTTAAAATAAAGAGGACTCAAAGAAGACTAAGGCTTTCGTTGAGTCAAGAGTGTCTTTGTACTTAAAGCCCAATTTCTCTTTTGTATTTTGTGTCCTAATAGTCTCATCTAACAATCAAATGACCCAGAAGATGGACATGTAGATGGGAGGTAAAATGTGAGGGTAAAAGCCAGAAAACTAAAGATGTACTGGCTTTGATTTCAGATAGACCTGATTTCTAATTGCAAAGGGTAGAGTGAGGACCATGCTTCCTTACATGCTGCTTAATTTCTCTGAGCTTTGGTCCTATTATCTGTAAAATGTGAATAATAGACTTACTTGATAGAATTCTTTTGAGGTTTTAATTAGTATTTGTAAAATAATGAACACAATACTTGACATACATTAAGTGCTCAATAAAGGATGACTCTGAAAATTGTCATCCTTTAGAAGAGAAATCTCTTCTGATCACAGGCTGGTGACAGCTGAAAAGTACACAAAAGAGTATGAAGCGCCATACTTTGAAAATCCCTTGTGGACTCTATTTAGTCTCCCCCAAAATGTTGAAAATTGGGAAATTCATTAAGCTGAGAGTCTTTTGAGCCTGTGTCGGCATAACACTAAACTAATTCATCAACCAAGTGAATTTGTCTTTAAATTTAAGTAAAACCAGCATTTTTATGTCAATGACAAAGGGCAAGTTTGAGTAATTCATCCAAACATTAATCAATTCAAAATCAATTTGATTGACTGATTGCAACTCAGTATTGGTACAGCCCACTATCCATTGACTTGTTTTCTCAAAGACCAACGCATATTGTACAACCCTTATCTTGCTTTATAATTACCATCTTGTCAAAATGGCATGATTAGTCCCACTTTTTACAAGGAAGAATACAGTCTCATTGTACTTCTATTTCATGCATCTTACCTCAGACACCATGTCAATTATGATGAGTGGAAACAAAAGTCAGACAGCACCTGTCTACATCATCTTTTATTTCTTCACCCGATAGGTGAAAAGACAATAGTCTTTTTTGAAAGGTTTTTCTGCATGAATTATGAACATGGTCCAGGATAGTAAAAAGAAAATACTCCTATAATCTAGCACTTGCTGACTTGTCTTTGAGATCCATCATGTGGTCTGTGTGATCAACTTGCAGAAGACAGGATTAGTTATTGAGTCAGCCTATTTTAGCCTGTAATTACATGATGACAAATCAGAGACATAGAATTATGACTTTAAGTTGGAAATAAGAGGCTGAGATGACAGATGGTCGAACTTTTGACCATAAAACTGTGTTAACTTGGTCAAAATTGTGAAGGAGGCAGAAGTTGTCTTTGACAGAGACTGTTGCTCTTTCTAGCAGCCAGTCCTCCCCTGTCAATGGGCCTTATTTTGTGCTCTCATTGAGACAAATTCTTCCTCTCTGAACAGGGTAAATTAGTCTGAAAGGAGGGTAAGGTGGGAGAAAAGCTTTTAGTACCTATTCCAACATTGCTTTCAAATTCTGAAATTAGAGTGTTTATTTCTTTTATGTGTCCTTGCCTGCTGCTTCTCTACAACATTTTATGAGAGCGATTGAGAGAGAATGAGAATGATCATACCCTGATCTGATAAAACATAGACACGATCAGACCCTTTGATCCTAGACATGACATCTTATAAACTCTTTTCAGTGACATCTCTTGGGCACTTAACCTTGGTGATAGAATATATTATTTGGAGTCACACAGACCTGATTTTAAATATGGGCTTGGCCAAGCTGTGTGATTTGGGGGCAATTTTCTTAACCTCTCCTTCCCTCATTTCCTTGTATATGTATATAGTATCCTACCTCATAATGTCATTAGGAGAACTGCATGATAAAATGTATCACAAAACTTGTCACATAATGTTAAGTTGATGAAGATGATGATGATGTTACCTGTAGCATGTGGTAGTCATTTATTAGAAAGCTGGCCAAATAATTTAATCGAAAGAGCTGGAAGATTTAGGCAATCATGAAAGTTTTTACTTGAATTAATGGGATAATTTTCCAATTCACTTCACAGCCTGAGACTAGTAAAAGTCAAAGGACCTACTCCTTAACTACTTATATTTATTATCCTTCTTTAAAACCAAGTGAGTAGAACTGGGCACATTGAGTTTTAGTTCTTTTAATCATTATTTATAGACATCCATGTACTTGAAGCCTTAATGTTAGACTCTTGCTCTACATTTAAGAAACTAACACTTGTCCATTTGGAGGCCCATAGAGTTCAAAAGTCATTTTTCTCTTTGAGATTGGAAAAGCAATTATATCAAAAGCTCCTTGAGATTTAGGTTGAAGAAAAGATTATGGAATGAGAGGTTGCTGGTTTGTATCAGTGATTTGCACTTTCATTTAAATTTATAATTTATAACATTAATTGAAAAAGTTGAATTTATAACATTAATTGAAAAAGATGGTTGGCTGTTCAGAGGAAAGGCTGGGAGCCTGGGGTGAGAGGGTGGGAAACTTTGTGGATTCAGGTCCCTGACACCACCAATATGGGGCCGCAGATCAACCAGATGAACAATCTGGAGAACCGTGCTTGTCTCCTGTGAATACAAGAACAGAAACTCAACCGGCCCCAGGTGATTATATCACACAAACATAAAAGCTGATTTTTTTTCCCTTTTTCCTTGACCATGAAAATAATTTTTTTCATGTTCCCTTGGTTTGAGGGAATGAACAATTGCATGTTATGTATTTTGTATTCAACTTGATTTCAATGTAGCTAGCCTCTAAGTTTTTTTTCTAGCTAGAACAGCTTTAATGTGTTAACATTTCAAACTGCTGAGTTACATTGATAAGACCTAATTAAAACTCATGTGTTGAATTTTAATTTGATTAACTTGCAAATTTCGCAGTTTGTGATCTACTGTTTATAGATAACCTTTTTTTAAATTCCAGTTTCAGAAAAGGTCAATTATGAATTTTTAAAAGCCAAGAGCATTTTAAAAATATTTAGGAAAAGACTCGGCTCATCGATAGCTACATAAGAAGAAGCAGATGTAATGACACTTGCACCCAAGTCACACACCATTAAGTGCATTATGCGGATCGAGAACCCCTAGAGTCAAAGTAACATCTTCCTTTGCAAATCTGCTTTGAAGGGGCCAGTTTTTCTTTAGAATTGTGCCCTTAGAAAATGTTTGTCAGTTCTGGTAACTTCTCTTGAATTTTGTTGATGCAGTCAGTGGAAAAATGTTTAAGCAGTCAATCAAAAGATATTTATTGAGCTTCTACTCTGTGCAGGATGCTGAGGCCTCTACCCTAAGTAAGCTCAGAGAGAAGTCAGAAGTAGGGCATTAGAAAGAATTAGAGAGTAGAGCAAGGCAGATAATATTCAATTGCTGAATTGTACAATTGAAACTCAAGCGATATAGTTGACAGAGAAGTGTATACCTTTTAATCCTTTTGGAGCAATGAGAGCGTCATTGCTTTTCATTTGAGGATTGACTGCAGAGTCTGGAGGTCTACTGGGTAGTTTTACAGATTCTTTTATAGAGACGCACCTAGTGAATTCTTTAAATCATGCTGGTTAGGACTTGTGAGGTCTAAGTAAAGCATGATTATCAATTTTGTATGAGGAGGACAAATTAATCTAGGACAGCATTAGATCATCAGACAGGGATGCTGCAGGAAAAAAAGTGCATATTTAACTTCTGCAAATTCAAACCCATCCCAATTACGTTGGAATAGTGCCTTGTTATTAGCACAATATTGCATAAGTGAGTTTCTAACAAACTCTTCTATATATTAACCACATTTATAGATACAGTTTTTAAAACTACTTTAAAATATTTTTCAAAATATAGTATTTTAAATACTTTAACTATAGTATTTGTACCAGTCTGGCTTTTTAAATATGTATTGTAATTTGTGTATACACACACACACATCATACACACGATACTCACATACTATCTATACAAAGTCACACACATGCATGCATGGAAGTTAGTAGACGTGGCTGTCTGTTAGTAAGAGGTGGCATCCGGACAGCTGCTAGTCCAAGGATACATCAGACAAAGATACCCTTACTCTGGACAGATGAAGCCTCATGTCTAGGATGCTCAGTCTGTTAGACAGCACTTGTGATTTCAGTGACCCTTGCCCCACTTGGCTGAGACCATTGTGCAGTGTCCAACCTGCGTGGGCATGCGTGGTGATGCAGTTGTGCGCAGTCGTTAAGTACAGTGTTAGCTGACCTGGATTTCAGTTCTATTCCTACAGTTTATTAGTTATGTACCATTGGGAATTTAATTAATTTCTCTGAGCCTTGGTGTCATCATTAATAGAATAGGGGTAATAATAGTGTTAATCATTATGTAGAATGATTAAGTAGATTAAGTTTTGGGCTTATATAAGCCTCTTAGCACAGTGCCTGGTATACATGTCTGTGCTCAAGGAATCATGTCAATCTTCTAGTCACATTGAATCCAGGCCCATACCTTCTCTTTGATGGCAACTAAGTAATAAGCTAGAGAAGTACCTGGAAAGGAAAACTAATATAGAAATGATGATAATGTAATGCTAACAATAATCCCATACATGCTTACTTTAATTTTTTCCGACAAAACACTTCATATGTTTATTATTTCATTTGCTGTCTACCGTAACATTTTGAGGTAATTGTTTACTGTTCTTATATCTGAAGTTGCTATGGTTGTGATCTAGTAGCATTGAGGACTTAACCCAAGTTTGTGACAGAGCCCAGTTGAGCCCAGTTTTTCTGAGCTTATGTCCACTGAAATTTCTATTAGACATCAGCTACCTCTCTTTCAACAATTCACTTACATTGGGAGGATCTTTACAATTTAGGAAGCAGTTTTTTTGTGTTATTTTACTTATGCTTTGTGAAAGCTATAGGTCCCCCAAATCATTCTCCTTTGGTCTCTCTTGTGGAGAATACGTGTATCCCCGAACCAGAGGGGATACTAGCGCTGACATACTTTCCACCTGCTCCTTTCTGTGAAGCAGCTTGCACATGGTTCTGTGAGGATGCAATGAGGTGAGGTCAGACATTTCACTCAGGTCCTGCTACATAAATGGCTTTTAACAAACTCAGTTGATTCTCTTTATTCACAGTACTTATGTTCCATAAAGTCACCATGAACTCTTAGTTAGTGACTACTGGATCATTGCTCCTAGAGGAAAGATAGGGTGAGGCTCCTGAGAGCTGCTAGTCTCAACATTTTCTTCAACCAGTCCATACATAAACTTGTTTACTGAGTGTTTTTATTTAGATATCTTGTTTTACAGTTTTGATTCATTAACATTGAACTCATGGCCAAGAGCACTATACCTTGGGCTGAATGAAGCTTATCTAATACATGCATTTTCTCCATAAAGCACATCACAGCCTTCTAGTGCTTAGGGACATTAGATGGGACTTCAGCACTATGCTTGGGGGCCATGTTAAACAGCAAAATCACCAATGAAAAGTACAAAGATGTGGAAAATGTGTCACTAAACAGACCACAGAAAGGGTACTTATTTATAGTATAGTATGAATGTTGAAACAAGAGGGCAGAGAATCTCTTGTTCAGTCTCATCTGGAAACATGCATATCATGTGACTGAAATTTTTTGCAGCTTTGTGCATGTCTGTGAATGACAGTGAAAGTACCACAAGTATTAATTTTGGGGTTGCAAATAAATTTTAGTGAATAGGCAAATTTTCAAATAAAGAATCCATGAATAATGAGAAAAGAGTGTAGTTCTTTTCTACACCTCCTTACCTAGCAACTATTGAAAATCAACCTTTGCTTCCTAATCCTATTTTTTATCCCATAACAACTTCGCCGCCTACATACTCATAGGCTCTATGGGGAGCTATGGTCATCCCAGGATTTCCACAGAGGAGGTGGGGGAGGGCCAGCAATAGGTATGCCATCCCTGAAATGCCCTGCATAGGGGATTTTTGTGTAGCATCTAACCCTGGACTCCTTCATTAACACTCACAGAAAGTGGCCCGAACCCACCCCTCCCCAACTTAGATACTCAGATATTGTTTAAATTCTTCTCCTTCCCAGCAACAGAAGGACTTTTTTCTTTTTTTCCTTCTCTGAACAGATTTCAGTGTTGAAAGAGGTGCATTCTTTCATCTGGTAAACGTTTCCCGAGACCAAATATAAAAATTGTCAAGAATAGATTCTTTTGAACAAACATATGTCATCAAAGCAACAGAGAAGTTCTGTTACTGTCAATGTGCATGTACCTTTGGATCCCTGTATTTTTGCATGTGGGGTGGAGACAGGGAATTTGGGGACCTTACCAGTCTGTACTTTTCCCTTCCCGGAGATTGCATAAAACGTACTTTCCAGAATGGTGGAGCAGCCTATAACCCTTCTCAGGGTCTGGCTTTGCCCTTAACTGGAGGCAGAGTCAACCTACTGTCTATACTTCCTTTGTCTCATCATTAGTCATACTTTTTCTGTAACCCACGCAGGCCATCATGGCACAACTACCACAGGAGGAGAAGGCAAAAATAGCTGAGCAGGTGGAGATATTCCACCAAGAGAAAAGCAAGCTGGATGCTGAAGTGGCTAAATGGGACGACAGCGGCAATGATATAATTGTGCTGGCCAAGCAGATGTGTATGATCATGATGGAAATGACAGACTTCACAAGGTGAGGCCCGGAGACAAGAAGATGAAGGTTTTCTCATTAAACCCAGAAATGTAACAGTGTATATTAGCATGTGAAAGCCTGATGAAAAATTAAAATACTATATCAAAGCAGGGTAGTGGTATTATAAAATTTACATGTTTAAGTCAAAATGATCTGGACCTAATTCTTAGCAGATAGGTCTTTTTGGTCAAGGAGAACAGATTCGTCTTTGTAATTATTATTGTTTTAGTTATCTGTCCTAAGTCAGTCATAAAATCAAACCCCTGGGGTTTAGGTAGCTCATTTTTGGTCTGTGCTATTTTGCAATGTGTTTAAATATTGTTCTGAAGGTAACGTGAAAGATTTGTTAGTATCCCTTTGGATCAACTATATGTCTATACGTAATGTGTGTGTGCATGTGTACATATAATATGCTTTAATGCCGGCTCATGACCTAGCATTAATTTCAGATTATGTTTTATCCTTACATAAAAAGAATCAAGTTCAACAATCTGATTCCGTAAGTTTGAGAGGGAAATTAAAAGTTGTTTAAGTTTTATTTCCTTTTGCTGGGAGCAGTGCTTTTAATAAATCAAGAGACCAATCAGAATTTTGTCAGGAGCCTTTTTCCGCCAGGGGTCATTGCTGTTTCTGTCATTGCGTTTTTAGTCTCCTCTTTAAAGGGAGGTGACATTTCTGCCCTTCCTAACACACAAAGGGCAAACCAAAGGACAGCAAAGCTCAATGAAAAGATCCCTGGATTTTGAGTCTGTATCCCAGGTGATTTTGGACCAGTCTCTTACTGTCTTTATTTATTTGCAAAATAGGGAAATCATACTTTTCTTACCAACTTCACAGGAGGGTTTTAAAATCTAAAAAGATAATGCAATTGCCATACAAATGTAAGCTATCACTTTACTGTAGATTTTCTGGGAAACACACGCACATAGATATACATGAGTAAAGATGTTTTAATCATTCAACATGGTATTTGTCATTAAAACTATGTAAGATATGTGGTAATGTCAAAACATCACCATATGGGTGACAACTTTTTTAATGACTATCGAATGCTTCTAATAAGAAAAGGCTACAATTGATTACAGGTTACAATATGGAACATCTCTGCCTTATCTTCCTTACCCTTTGCCTCTGGCCAATATGTACTGATGACATTGCTTGGCCCTTCCTCCAAATATTTTTAAATTGTTTTTGACTTCAGCGGAATAACTTTAGTGTTATGAGGGTGATCTTTGAGAATTTCAAATGTGATTGTATTCATTAGAAGTTCAAATTTGTACATTTGGTTAGTCTTTGTTAGCTTCACAGATTTATTTCACACATACACACATACACAATAATAGTAGGAAAAAACAATCTAAGTCATTATTTAAGTCTGAATTTCCTACAGATCAGACTATCACGGCAGTCTCAGTCATTGCTTTTCAAGGCCTGTGATAACTTAATTTGCTTGCTTTCAACATTGTGTTAGTACTTTATCTGATGGATATTATGCAATCCATTAATAACATCCCTTGAAAAAATAATCTCATTAGTTTAAAGTGAATAATGAATCTAGTCATGTTGCTAGTTTAGATCAGGAGAACATTTTATAATGCTCCAGATTATATATAACTGTGGTCAAGGAAGAGAGACAAGTTTGAGGAGGTCTTGTTAGATGATATTAAACAAGACAGACTTTCTATTAGTCAAAGTATAGTTTTAAAAGTGAAAAGAAGACCACTTCAATATCCTAAGGATTTTGTATAATCATTTTCTGCTGATTTGAATAATGAAATGTCTAGAATGCTACTGGTTATCATTTTTCCCACTGCCTGATGAGTAGTTTTGTGCCCCTTTGTGAGGGCAAAGAGAGGAGTACAGTAATTAATGACCAGAGAAACAGAAGAGGGTGTGAATTGGAAATGGAGCACAGGAAGCTAAGGTTTTGTGCTGCCTCCATCCATAGAGCCTCTTCCTTTGCAAACAGGTAACTGATTTGAGCCTTTCTTTGTGGCCTCTCCCCTGAGTTCACTGCACTTGACCACGTGCATTACTATTATCGCCCTTGCATTTTCCATTTCAAGGAGGAATAATTTCAGCTCTATGCCTCTAATGACTCTTATGTACTATTTTCTCTTATTTAAAGGAAAGGATATAGCTGATTAGGAATTGAAATGACTACTCTTCTCAAATGATGTTTAAAGGGCATGTGGGTGCAAAAAATAACCTTGAATTTATTATCTTGTTGTTTTACTCTTATCAGTAGCTAATTCATTAATTTGATTCACTAATCTCAGGGATATCCACTCCATTATTATTAAAATTGGAGAGGTTCTGCCTCATTATTTGTGTAATAACTTCTTCATGGAGGATAAAACTGATTATGCCTCATGTCTTTTTCCTCTTCAGTTCTTGAGTTCCATCTCATGGGCAATGGTGGAAGCACTCTCCTGCATAGGGTGAATCCATACCTCTCATGTCATCTTCAGAAAGAAATATTATGTGCTAGTCTTGTGTCTCAATAACAAAAGATGTGCAGATGGCGGCAGCTCAGGAAGAAACCGAAGTTTAATTGTATATCAAGGGACAAAGCTGTCTTTTGAGATCAATCATAAGTTCTGATTTTAAAAGGAACAGAGTTCAGGCTAAGAAAAAACACATCAGGGTACAATCAACACTGAGCACTTAACTCAAAAATCATGTAATCACTCCAGTCTTCCCAAACTTCATTCCTCACTCACTTCAGACACTTGGTACCTCAGCCCAGGTATCGCTTGATTGATCTTTCAGTTCCAATTCTTGACTCTCGTCAGTCCATTCCATGCCACATCTGGCTGTTAAAGAGCAATCATCCAGATCCCTTTGCACCAAAACTTTCATTAGCTCCTCTTTTCATAGAATAAAATTCAAATCTTTAGTTTGCTATCTTGTTTTTTTTTTTTAAAGATTTTATTTTTTCCTTTTTCTCCCCAAAGCCCCCCAGTACATAGTTGTGTATTCTTCGTTGTGGGTTCTTCTAGTTGTGGCATGTGGGACGCTGCCTCAGCGTGGTCTGATGAGCAGTGCCATGTCCGCGCCCAGGATTCAAACTAACGAAACACTGGGCCGCCTGCAGCGGAGCACGCGAACTTAACCACTCGGCCACAGGGCCAGCCCTTTAGTTTGCTATCTTAAGGTCTACCTTTATTGACCCTTAGACTCCTTTCTTAATTTTGTACATATCTGTACTTCAAATTCAAGGCTGTAATACAAATGTTACTTCCTTGAAGAGTTCAACTCATGGTCCTGCAGTCTCACTCGACTCCTCAATAATCACCATATTCACTCAATGTTTCTACTGTGCTCTCTTCATGCTGCTTCAGCTGATTGGTGAAAGAGATATTTCCCAAGAATGTTTTATGCAACCCTGGTTCTGAAAAGAGGCTTCTATGACTCAAAACATTTGCAAATAGACTCCTTACGTACTATATCCTATGATTGGAGAGTCACATTATATACTGACAAGTTAGAAGTATTGAGAAAGCCATAGCAAATAAACCTTTTTAATTTGCATTAACTCAGAACCTAAGAATTCTGGGTACTGAGTACATTAACTCAGAGCGTACTCACTCATTGATTTTTCACATTAACACCTATTACCTTTTCATGAAATAAATATGAATTAGTTGGTAAACTGTAGATAGTGGTGTTGTAGTAATAGTTTTCTAAGACTCTCTTTTTGGAGTGACCACTTCCTGGGAATGCTTCCAAATATTGACCCTTGTATAAGAATCCCTATTATCAAAAGACAGAAGCTTACATGAATATACATAGTAGAGCCAATTCTATGGCTTGATCTTTCTAAGAAAACTAAAAACATGTTCAATATGTAACAGTATGGTAGTTTCTGTCTTTAAGGTCACAATATTCCTCAAAAGACCTTCTAAAAGTGCCCCAAATAGAGAATCTGGTCCAAGGTCAGGGACAGAAAGGGTGTAAAGCATCATTTTGAGACTGAGAGCTACAGCCACTGGGGCCGGTCCCTTTGGCACCATTGCCTTCCATTGATAGGAAGACTCAAACTTCTGATCTTCTCTTTTCTGGACCTGATATATATATATGTTTTTTCCTATTGGCCATTTGTTTCTTGTTTCCGTGTGCACTTCATGTTTTTCAGATGACTGTGGCTCCTTTAGACCTGTGCTGTCCAATACGGTAGCTGCTAGCCACCTGTGTCTATTTAACTTGATTGTTTCTTGTTGTGTAAAAATATATACAATAAAATTGACCATTTTAACAATTTTTAAGTGTACAGTTCTGTGGCATTAAGTACATTCACATCGCTGTGCAACCATAACCACCATCCATCTCTAGAAATCTTTTATCTTCCCCAACAGAAACTCTGTACCATTCAATGCTAACTCCTCATTCTCTTCTCCCCTCAGCCCCTGGCAACCACCATCCTCCTTTCCATCTCTATGAATTTAATTACTCTAAGAATCTCATATAAGTGGGAACATTCACTGTTTGGTTTTTTGTGACTGGCTTATTTCACTTAGCATGATGTTCTCAAAGTTCATCTGTGTTGTAGCTTGTGTCAAACTTTCATTCCTTTTTAAGGCTAAATAATATTTCATTGTACGTATATAGCATATTTTGTTTATCCATTCATCCATTGTTGGACGCTTGGACTGATTCTACCTTTTGGCTATTATGAATAATGCTGCTATAAACATGGGTGTACAAATGTTTCTTTGAGACTCTAATTCTTTAGGGTATATACGCAGAAGTGGAATTGCTAGGTCATATGGTAATTATAAGTTTAATTTTTTGAGGAACGACTGTACTGTTTTACATAGCAGCTGTGCCGTTTTACATTCCCATCAACAGTGCACAAAGGTTCCAACTTCTTCACATCCTCAGCAACACTTCTTATTTCCTGGTTTGTTTTTTTTTAAATTTTAGTTTGTTTGTATAGTAACCACCTTAATGAGTATGAGTCATTGTGGTTTTGATTTGCATTTCCCTAGTAATTAGTGATGTTGAACATCTTTTCATGTGCTGAGTGACCATTGTATATATTCTTTGGAGACATGTATGTTCAAATCCTTTGCCCATTTTTTAATCACATTGATAGATTTTTAGTGTTGAGTTGTAGAAGCTTTTTATATATTCTGGATATTAACCCCTTGTCATATATATGATTTGCAAATATTTTCTTTGATTCTGTGGGATATCTTTTTACTCTGTTGTCTCCTTTGATGTCTAGAAGTTTTAAAAATTTTGATATAGTCACATTTATTTATTTTTCTTTTGTTGCCTATATTCTTGGTGTTATATGCAACAAATCATTGCCAAATCCAATGTCATGAACCTTTCCCCCTATGTTTTCTTGTAAGATTTTAATAGTTTAGCTCTTATGTTAAGGTCTTTGATCCATTTTGAGTTAATTTTTGTATAGCTCTTATGTTAAGATCTTTGATCCATTTTGAGTTAATTTTTGTGTATATTATGAGTCCCACTTCATTCTTCTGCATGTCGATATCAAGTTTTCCCAGCACCATTTGTTGAAAACACTGTCCTTTTCCTGTTGAATGGTCTTGACACCCCTGTCAAAAATGATTTTACCATATGTGTGGGAGTTTACTTCAGGGTTCTTTATTCTGCTTCATTTGTCTATATGTCTGTCTTTATGCTAGTACTACACTGTAGCTTTGTAGTAAGTTTTGAAATCAAGGATTGGGAGGCTCTCAACTCGTTTCCTTTCAAGATTGTTTTGGCTGTTTGGGATACCTTGAGAATCCATACGCATTTTAGGATGGATTTTTCTATGTTGGCAAAAACACCACTGGGATTTTGATAGGGATTACATTGATTGCATTGGATAGTATTAACATCTTAATGTTAAGTACTGACATCTTAATAATAATAGATCTTCTAATCTACATACATGAGATGTCTTTCCATTTATTTGTGTCTTTAATTTCTTTCAGCAACATTTTATGGCTTTGAGTGTATAAATCTTTTGCCTCCTTGGTTGAGTTTATTTCTATGTATCTTATTCTTTTTGATGCTATTGCAACTGAGATTGCTTTCTTGATTTATCTTTCATATAGTTCTTGTTCATGTATAGAAATGCAACTGATTTTTGTATGTTGATTTTTTGTGTTGGTTACCCTGCAACTTCGCTGAATTCATTTATTCCGTTTTTTTTTTTTGGTAGAATCTTTAGAGTTTTCTACATAGAAGATCATGTTGTCTGTGAACAAAGATTATTTTACTTCTCCCTTTCAAATCTGGATGCCTTTTCTTTTTCTTGATTACTTGCTCTGCTTAGGACTTCCAGTATAATGTTGAACAGAAGTGGCAAAAGTGGCACCCTTGTTATGAAAAGCTTTGTTTCACTATTGAGTATGATGTTAGGTCTAGGTTTTTAATTTTTATTTAAGATGAAATAAAACTGGAAAATTGACAGTTTCTTTTAAAATCGAAAATGGATTTATCATAGGACTCAGTTATTTTACTCTTGGGCATTTATCCCAGAGAAATGAAAACTTACATTCACCGAAAAACCTGTACACAAATATTTATACCAGGTTTATTTGTAAAAGCTTAAAACTGGAAACTACCCAATGTCCTTCACTTGGGTAAATGTTTAAACAAACTGTGGTACATCTATACCGTAGAATACTTCTCAGCAATAAATAGATGCAGCAACTTGGCTGGATCTCATGGAAATAATGCTGAGTGAAAAGTACCTGACTCAGATGGAGCATGCTGTATAATTCCATTTACGTAACATTCTTGAAATAAAAAAAATTATAGAGATGGAGAACAGATTAGTGATTACTATCTATGGATCATCTAGGGATGATTACCATTAGGGATGGGGTGGATGATATAGAGTTAGTATGAGAGAACCTTGTGCTGATGGTACAGTCTGTGCCCCAATTGTGGTAGTAGTTATGTGAAGTTACATGTGTGATAAAATTGTCTATAACTCACACACATGTTCACACAAGTGCATGCATAACTGCTGACATTTGAATGATCTCTGTGGATTTTACCAATGTCAATTTCCTGGTTTTATTATTGTACTGTAGTTATGTAAGATCTTAACACTGGAGGAGCCTGGATTAAGGGTACATAGGACATCCTTGTATATATCTTTGCAAATTCCTAGGAATCTGTAATTACTTCAAAATGAAAAGTTAAAAGTAGAATAAAAAATTGAACTCAGTTCCTCAGTCACACTAGCCACATTTTAAGTGTTCTGTATTCACATGTGGCTAGGGGTTACTATATTGGACAATGTAGAATTATAGAACATGTCCATCATTACAAAAATTCTCCTGGATAGCACTGCGGCAGATACTGATGTCTGAGGGAGTTTCAGAGTTCACCTCCAATCTATGCAATGATGACATAAAAGAAAATGCTACACTTGCTACATCAGTTGAGTTCAGGGTCTTTTATTTTAAAGGTACTGGTTATTACCCCACAATTAGTACCCAACTACTCATAAGGGCAGCCACACAACCTGGCAGATAAGCAGAAAGAAATGAATAACTTTGATCCTCCACCCCACAAAATGGCACAACTATCTTTTCTATACCCTCTCTCTTGTGTTCATGATGTGGGGAAAGTGGGTCATGTCACTAATTCTGTACTCAAATAAATCTGGGTCTTGAAACTTTCTTAGAAGCATCTTGCATAATGCTGAGAACCATATACCTATGATATTCAGGATTTTCTAGATGATTCAAAGAATTTTCTTAATTCCTTCTCATGAGACGATGAGGGTGCACCTGACTGTAGCCGTATCTTAGTACTTCAAATACTTAGGAATGTCTAGACTCGCTATTTGGCAGTGGGCAGTTTTCATTGTGTTATTTTTCTGGGTAGTTATGCTTTCTGTTTTTATAATTACATTTTCTTTTTTATTCAATATTTGTATATATTGTGAAATAATTACCACAATAAATCTAATTAACATCTATCATCATATAGTTACAATTTTTTCTTGTGATGCAAATTTTTCCTATCTACTTTCTTAGAAATTTTCACATATACAGTACAATATTATTACATCCCCATGACTTATTGTTTTATAGCTGAGAGTTTATACTTTTTAACCCCCTTCTCCCATTTCACCACTCCTTCCCTTTCCTCTGGTAACTACCAATTTGTTCTCTGTAGCCATGAGCTCAGGTTTTTTGTTTTGTTTTGGATTCCACATATAAGTAAGATCATATGGTATTTGTCTTTCTCAGTCTGACTTATTTCACTTAGCATAATGCCCTGGAGTTCCGTCCATGTCGTTACAAATGGCAAAATTTTCATTCTTTTTTATGGCTGAATAGTATCTCATTTTGTGGGTGTGTGGGGTGTGTGTGTGTGTATATATACACTCCACATCTTGGTAATTGTGAATAATACTGCAATGAACATGAGGGTGCATGTATCTTTTCAAATTAGTGTTTGCATTTCCTTTGGATAAATACCCAGAAGTGGAATAGCTAGATCATATGGTATTCTATTTTTTATGTTTTGAGGAACCTTCACAGTCTTTTCTATAGTAGCTGCACCAATTTATGTTCTCACCAGCAGTGCACAAATGTTCCCTTTTCTCCACATCCTCGCCAACACTTGTTACTTGTCTTTTTAAAATAGCCATTCTCACAGGTATGAGGTGATACCTCACTGTGGTTTTGATTTGAATTTCCCTGATGATTAGTGATGTTGAGCACCTTTTTATGTACCTGTTGGCCATGTGTATATCTTCTTTAGAAAACATCTATTAAGGTCCTTTGCCTATTTTTAAATTGGACTGTTTGTTTTCTTGCTGTTGAGTTGTATGAATTCTTTATATATTTTAGATATTAACCTCTTATCAGATATGTAATTTGCAAATATTTTCTCCCATTCAGTAGGTTGCCTTTTCATTTTGTTAGTGATCTCTCTTGCTGTTTCTTTTTAGTTTGATGTAGTCTCACTTGTTTATTTTTCCTTTTATTGCCTTTGCTTTTGATGTTAAATCCAGAAAATCATGGCCAAGACCAATGTCAAGGAGCTTGCCACCTGTGTTTTCTTCTAGGAGTTTTGTGGTTTCAGGTCTTACCTTCAAGCCTTTGGTAGATTTTGAGTTGATTTTTGTGTATGATGTAAGACAGTTGTCAAATTTTTTTCTTTTGCAGGTGGCTGTCCAGTTTTCCCAACATAACTTATTGAAGAGACTGTCTTTTCCCCCTTGGGTGTTCTTGGGTGCTTTGTCATAAATTGACAATATATGCATGGGTTTATATTTGCCTTTTAAAGTAATACATTTACTCACACAGAATTTAAAAATAAAAAGGTACAAAACTTAAAGATAAAGAAGACTATGGAGGAAAGGATTAACTTTCCAATAAATAGTCCATGAACAATTGGTTACTGGTATGGAAAAATAAAGTAAGAGTGTGATTTTTAGCTCACCTTATACACACACACAAAAAAAAAAACCTGCAGGTGGATTTAATATCTAAATATGAAAAGGAATCTTTAAAATTTTAGAATAAAATGAGAGACTATTTTTATGATCTTGGGACAAGGGAGAACTTTTCCTTTCTTTCTTTTCTCCAGCTCTATTGGGCTGTAATTGACATATAACATTGTGTAAGTTTCATGTGTACAATGTGTTGATTTGATGCACATATACGTTGCAAAATGATTACCTCCATGGCATTAGCTAACACCTCCAGTAAGGAAGAACTTCTTAAAGAACGTGTGAAAAGCACAAACTTTGGTAGAAATGCTTAATATGTTTGACCCCAATAAAATTAAAATCTATATTTTAAGAAAAACTGTAATAAAAGTAAACATATGGGATAAGACTGGAAGAAATAATTTGCAAGATGAATAACTAACAAAAGATCAGAATCCAAAATATCTAAAAAGCTTAGTCAAGCAATTTAGGTAAAAACAAACAAGTCAATAGAAAAATATGCAAAAGACTTGAATAAACAACTCACAAAAAAGGAAATATGAATGATTAACAATAATGGTCAATAAATGATAAGAAGAGACTTGGCCTTCTCTGTCAAAATTAAACTTTTCATATCCATCAGATTGACAGAAAAATAAGTGAATAAACGTTATTTAAATTATGAAATATACCTACAGAAAAGTACATAAAAAGTAAATATCCGGGGCTGGCCTGGTGGTGTAGTGGTTAAGTTCGCATGCTCTGCTTCAGCGGCCTGGAGTTTGCAGTTTCAGATCCTGGGCGTAGACCTAAACGCTGCTCATCGAGCTATGCTGTGGTGGCATGCCACATACAGAATAGAGGACGACTGGTACAGATGTTAGTTCAGGGCCAATCTTCCTCACTGAAAAAAAAATATATATATATATATATATAAAATACAAAAACAACATTTATTTAGAGATAATAAAAGAATAATAATGTTAGAGAATAGGAGCCAGATTGTCACAGAATCTTTAACTCATCCATATTACATAAAATTCCCATGTGAAATCCCTGTCCATATTTTAAAATCTATGCAGCAACTGAAGGAAATCAATGTCTTTTGTGGAAGAGTTAATGTTACCATAGCAAAATGAAATATCTTAAGTTGTGAATTTCTCTATGTGTGTGTTTAAGCCTTGACATGAACACAGTATGTTTTACTTTTAGCTACTAATGTAAAAAATGCCAGAAGGAAAATTAGGAGGGAAACTGAACAAAAATGCCCTTAATTTACATTAATTTTGTGAAGCCATTTTAAGTCTTCCATTTTATAGAGTGTTATTATGTAACAATGGCAGTCATTGCTCACTCTACATAACACTACGTGGTCTAAATAAATTGCTTCTGAGTAGTTTTTCTCCACATCTCACCACACTTCTAACTATAGGAATGTAATTTTGTAGCCTTAAAAAATGCGTTGATTTTTAGATGCACATAAGGAAACCAGGATAAGTAACTATGCTAAAAAGATAAAATAAGGATAACACTATTATTTTATTTACCTCTCAAGAAGAGAGAAAGAAAAGTTATATCATATGCTACATTTTGTTTAAAGATTTATGATGCAGCATAGTTTCCTTTTCCTTTATAATAGATATTTAAGACACACGTAATATTAAACGGTTTACCTTATTGAAAACCTTATGTGAAAATATTGGGGCAGTGGTATGGAGGCATAAAGACGTCTACTGTCACATAGTGTTTTGTGTGGTCCTTCATAAAGTCAGTGCCAGAAGCACATAGGCCAACAAGAGTAAAAGTTCAGCAGATTTCTGAAATTTTGGCCAAACAGTGCTCAGTTATATATGAAAGACGATTGCTTCTCAAAGTGCCAAAATGGACTTAAAAATATAATTAATATAATGATACTACTGAACATGGTATGAAAGACAATGTATGTGCATTTATTTTGGCTAGGCCCTGATCTAAATTTAGAATTTATCACTTAAGACCTGTATCAGCTTAAATGAGTTTATCATTTTTAGTCTCTTTCTCTTCTCTAAAATGGGAATGATGATACTTGCTGGCTAGGGTTGTCATGAATACAAATGAGGTTGTGTGTATAACAGCATAGGCGTATGGTAAGCATTTAAATATTCAGTTCTCATTGCCCTTGTGGTGATCATCTTTTTTAACAGCCCTCTGTTTAAAAGTATAGAAATTAATACAGATAATAAAATGTGAGCATGAACATCAAAATAGGGAAAAATATTCCCTAAAAATGAGTGGAAGTAAAATGGATGGTTAACATGGAAATTGAAGTGAGTCAAGAAAACATTCAAAATTCCTCCAGCATGGCCAGAGCCAAATCAAATACAAAAGCAGAGTCCTGGACAACCAGTATGGTAGGTTTGTCTATTTCTTGTCATAAAGTGGATTTCTAATTATGTTGTATATGTTGTTTCAGAGGCAAAGGCCCATTGAAAAATACTTCTGATGTCATTAATGCCGCCAAGAAAATTGCCGAAGCTGGTTCTCGAATGGACAAATTAGCCCGCGCTGTGGCTGATCAGGTAATATAAGAGGCAAGCACATGCTGAGTGGAATCATTAATTAGCACTTGGGTCCTGTCATGGGTTTTATGCACCCTATTAAATGCCTCTGAAGAATGAATTGTAGAGAATCACTCCCATTTTATGAACTGCCCTCTAACTCTGCTGAGACTGAGCTAATGGGAAAGGTAGTTCCGTTTAGGAGGGACGCCTATGGCCTGTGACTAAAATTCCTCGAGAAAGAAGAGGACCCCCACCGAGTAATGGCTTATCCCAGATGTCCTCTTTCAAAAAGCCAGTTATACTGCATAAGGGGAAAGAGAAAGAAAAAACTTTACTTATTGGTACTTAATATTGATCTCACTGTAATAATGCTCTTTATGATTCATAATAATTTATGCTCTAGCATAAATGGGAATAATCCACATAATCAAGAACCTCCAGATTTCCACTTTATTTTCATCCAGACTCAAAAGCATCAGAGATAATTGAAATTCTCAGAGTATCTTTTGTGCTTCAGACTGAACTAACATACACGTTTAAATAGTTCACAATCTAACCTTATTTCCACACTTTTCATTTTATTAGGCTTGAACTGGAACTCTAAAATCCTGTTCTAATTGTGTCTTGTTGCAGTAATGTTCCAGTTCTTCTAAGGATACTTTAGGCAATAGACTTTTTCAGATAACTGAGGCTTTTCCCACTAAGCAACAGTGTTTTACAGTTTGAATCATTTTAAAAGGAAAATGTCTTAAAATATAAAATAAGATTCTGAAATAGAAAATATTATATAAACTCTTATTTACGTGGAGGCAACATTATGAGCATGAATTTGCTTACTAGACTGCAATACAGTGAGGCTCTCTAAAGGCACTGAAAGATCTAGGATTGCTTCCTTCTCCATAGATGACCCTAGTCTCCTACGATATTTGTTACTTATTATAATTTTCCTTCCTCATTCCTTAATATTCGGCTCTTCCTCTAAATACTTGCTGTCTTCAACATCCCAGATTCTAGAATCCTTCGGGTCAATACCAAATTTATTCATATTTTAAAGACTGAAAAGAAAAACACATGGTTAAACTATTAGGATTACATTTAAAATGAGCCAACAGATTGTCTCATTTTAATTTTTTTACATATATGTTGGCTAATCCAAAGGGCTGCTTTTTGCTTGCTTTTGAATTTTTGAGAAACAATAGTAAAGATGCTTCATTAAATATTACCATAATTTGAGAATCCCCCAAAATTGGTTGGAGTTGAGGACCAAGTCATTACTAAATTGCCAATTTCAGAGCAATTCAACTGCCAGGCTTGCAGCATAAGTTGCACTTCTTTCTACAGAGTTCCATATGTACCCCAGAAAGCTCACATAGAAGAGAAGAGAGAAAATGAACTTACTTGAAAATATGCACGTATGCGTGCAAAAAAACAGAAATGCACTCACCAGAAAAGAATGCCACATTCTTTTCTGCAAATGTTGAGGGGGTTGGAATGAGTGGAGTGACCAGAGATTGGTGGGTGGTTCTGAAAATGGTTTTGTTAGGAAGGACTTCTTCCCTGGAGTGAAAATGCATGGAGTTTGGATAGCTTTTCCATTATACTCTGAATTTCAATAGCTGAAACTATTTCTCAACATGTTTAGACTCCTCAAGTTCAGTATTTTTTATTGTGATCATTGGTTTTGATTTTGCATCTTTGGGTCCTTATTTCCAACAATTATAAAAAATTGAATCGTAGCCCAAAACAGTTTTCATATTTGGAAAACACACTGCTTGTGCACACACACAAATTCTAGATTCAGCACTCTAGATGTATTTTGAGATTAAGTGATAAAGTATTTAAATGCTGTTTAATGATGACTTTTAAAATAGACAGATGAAGATTAAACATAATACTCATTGTGACATTCTTACTGTCATTAGCTATGAAGCAACTTGCAATTTTTGCTAATGTTTTGTCTGAATGGGACATTTCTTTCTCAAATTCGATACCTGTTTCCATGATATAAGTTATTTTTCTTGGTCCATCATGCATTTATGTGTGTATTAAATGCTTCTATTTAAATAATAAAATAGAATGAGCATTACCAAGAAGTGGATTGGTTGCCTTTATTTTGCCTGAAAATATTTGTATGAAGATTTGAGATATGCACACAATATAAAATTTTTATGGACCATTGCATTTTTAATTAATGTTCCATTGAGATAGAACTTCCAGTTTAATTTGCTTCAAGGTATTTGTATTGAAAGCCTTGTCAACCCTCTGGGGAGATATCATTTTAAAGTTAATTCCTTTCAGAATATGGGTCTCTGGAGAAGGATAAATATTATAGTATTCGCCACTTACAGAAAGCTAAAAACAGTCTCTGTGGGATTCTTTCTTGATAAATGCAGTTAGTGAAAAAACATACCACAATAGTAAGAGTAGTGTATAAAAGAGACCCCTTTTGCATTTATTAAATAAATGGTTGTGTTGAAACCACTGGGTTCACAGTATTAATGAAAGAATACTCTCTCTTGAGCTTGAAGGAAACTTAGCTGGAGTCTTTTTCTCATACTCTTTTTCTAAATAAGATACTTCAGTTTGGGCTGTAGCTACTTATTTCTTATCATGTTTCATCAAGGATCAGGTGATTACATGTCCTTTACAAGTGCCATATTGAGCCAGAACAACGGAATGACCTGGAGAATCTGGAGCTGAACTTTTGATAGAATAGAAATATACTTTAATTACAGGATAGCCATTGGCATTGAAGCCTCAGAAATGTTTTAGGGAGTCATGTCAGTGTCTGTGGAAATGTTCAGCTAAGCCCAGGGTATATTTGATGGACATCTACCCACATAGGTCACAAAGAGAATTCAAAATCCCTGGCCATGGTTGACTCTCTGGTGCCTCCTTTGGAGGGTTCTGTTGTTACTCATATGCGTTTATTTCAATTGGCTTCAAATTCTTTCCACTCAAATCTATTCCTTTTACAGTGGTTATAATCCTTCTCAGAGACTCTTATTTAAAAGGAGTTTATCAGGTTGCTAAAATTTTGATAAATGTGAAAATCCAAAAAGTGCAATCGACTTCCTTTAATGAATGATGCGTGTCTTAGGAAGCCAAAGGAAACATGATTTTTTCCCCCAACTAATTGGTTTGAAACTCTCTTCTCTGCTGTGGCAGAGAGATTGCCACACAGAGCAGTTTCCTTCTAGCATCTGTTGCTTTGATTGTCTGTATTAAATAACTTTGCACATAGTGAATATTGAATGGGCCAATAGGAAAAAACCTATAGAATAGTAAGTTTTCTTAACATTTTGGAAGACAACTGGTAAAAATACTCATAAACATATACAGAAGTCCCAATAAGACTTTTTGGAAGATCTTCAATATTCTTTTTATAGAATTTTATCAATGTAGAGCTAACCATTCTAAACTATTGGCTCAAGCCTTCCTAAAATGCCCTATAAAGAAGTTAAGTTAAATGGATGTAATTAAGGTGTCATCACTGAAACCTTTTCTTTTCACAGCTTTTATATAGCAAGTGTTAAAAACTGAAGAGTACTTGCTAAGTGAGATCACTTTTTTTTAATGTTTTATAGTGTCCTGATTCAGCATGCAAGCAGGATTTATTAGCCTACCTTCAACGAATTGCCTTGTATTGCCATCAGCTTAATATCTGCAGCAAGGTGAAGGCAGAAGTACAGAATCTGGGAGGAGAGCTCATTGTGTCAGGGGTAAGCCAGGATTTGGGATTCATAATTAGAGTTCCTACTGTTGTGCTTCCAAGGCAGGCATTCTTGGCAACAGTACTGCTAAAACACCAAACTAAAGTGATTCATAGGGAGGATTTTTTTAAAGTAAATGTTATCACCATTATTCCAGACCTTACAGTAACTCACAAAGAGCAATTTGATTTTCCAATTACCCCATGTTTATACTAGCCTTGTAAAATCTCCATTCTTTATAAGAAAACTAATTTCATCTCCTGGAAACTCATTGCCAAGCTGTGACTATTATAATTATTTGGGGCTTTTGTATATTTACTCATTGTGAGTCTACTTCCCTTTGTTATTCCTAGTAATTTTCATTCTCTGTTCAGGAGCCAGCCTCTCTATGTGTGGATTTTGTTCACATGTTAGAGATGATGAAAACAATAGGAATTCATTCATCAGGTTCCAATGCATACTAGGTTATCAGTAACCCTTGAAAGCCAGAAAATGTTTGAATTTAATACAGGTTGATGTGCTGTTGCCAAAAACTAACATAGTTGCCAAACACTAACAATTATATATTCTTTGCTCAATCACTCCAATGTTTCCCTTCTCATGAAAATATGAGTATCTGGTCCATTTTCATCAAATGCAAAGAAATAACAAGTCAGTGAATAGAAGAATCATGATTTCTTGGCAAGATTTCCAAATGTATGTGTTGAGGTTCTTCACCTTGGCTTCTTCTCCCTCAGTCCCTTTCTTTCAATACAAGGTGCCATCTACTGTAAACTATTTGCAAATTCTGAAGTGTGGCTCTTCCACCTTTAGTTCTTTTCCCAGTCAACCATGATGCTTCTGTTTTAAGTGTGGCATTACCAGGAATATAACATTGTCACCATGGTGAATGCCTTGTGGAAATCCAACTGGTTACAAAACTCAGTTCTTTCCCAAGCCATTTTCAGAAATTCAGCAGTTTGACCGTTTGATAAAAATATGTGGAAAAATCATTCTTGAACCCAAAGATTTCAGTTCCTATATTGTTTGGCTTGCAGAAAACGTAGCTGGGAAAAGAGCTGACCTGGCTTGCATGGAGATGCCATCTGGAAAGCCTGTTCCATGCAGTCTCACCTAGAGCCCAATACATTGGCTATTTTGTGCCTCTTCCCAAAGCATAGTCACCTCTTTGCATATCCAAAATGATCCTGCTTCAACATTCTTCAAGAACCAAGAGCAATCTGTCTTGCAATGTGTCCTTTCTGCCGAGTTGGTAATTACCAAGATTCTCTCTGCCAAGAAGTGATCAAAACATTACATCTCCCTTGCTTCCTTTCTTATCTTCAGCCTCGATGGTATAGTTTCCCATACCATTCAGCTTCCGTGTCCATCTGTACATAGCACCTGTGGAACTGAGTGCTGTTTGTTTAGCTTGCCTTGTGTGCTTTCATGTGTGACTTTCCAAATCTTATTATTTACATGGATGCGCAAAGCATCTTTGTGGATCTCAGACTCCACAAGCTCATGTAGGAGATGTTTTACTGGCAGAGTTGCTTTCCATCATCCTCTCAGTACCCATTGTTCGTCACTGCCTCCAGAGCTTCATTTCCATTGTCTTTTCCTCATTTAGATGTAGTCAAACCATCACTGGCTTTTATCACTTGCACTGTTGGCATTTGCAGAGGTGTTTGAGACTGAGAACACCATCAAGAAGCCTGTTTCCTTCTTTGAGTCTTATTGGCAAAGTTCATAAATCCTTGCATGGGAGAAGGCTTCTCTTAGAGGAATGTTATACCACTTTATAATTATTCTGAGTCAAATGCATTGTAAAGGTTTGCTATATATTGCTCAGTTGTAGGTCTGCTCTTGGCCTCCTCATGATTTTTTCCAAGCTTGATTGCTATTTGGTGCCATACCTGCATCTGTAGTCTGCTGTCTTTGCCACTGCCTCCATCTTACTCTTCATCCTCCTTCACTGATGGCCAATGAAGAAAAAAAATATAATATGTTTATTTCACAAAATAGCCACAGATGACCGCCTTCAAAGCTCTGAAAGAGTCAAGAATGTGAGATACCCCATACACAGAAACTTTCAATGATTTTGCCAAGAAAGTGCACCCATGATTTGAGCACCATTTATTTTGTTGTCTGGCATGGCAAAATTGCTATATTTTTAAGGAGAAGCTACTATAGTATCATGTGTAAACAAAAAAAGAGAAATATTTGAATCTTCCTTTTTCCCTCTGTATTAATGTACATGAGATTCAAAGCTGTAGCTTCTTTTATGAAATATAATGAAAGCCCCCAGGAAGGTATATTTGTTAAAAGTCAACGTTTCTACTAAACCAGAAGAGATTTGGATAGATTATTTCCATTTTGTCAAAGAACAACAGTTTGGATTTCAAAACTGAGAACCGTGTTTTTATCGTCCCATGCTGGCATGATGAACACATGTTAAAAAAAATGCGTATGTGCACAGTTATATACCATGTCAGTGTGTATATGTTTTATGTGATTCTGTGTACAAAGTGGGAAAGGCCTCTTCTGTTGTATGTGCCTTCGGCTTGAGAGGTGGGGCAGGATGACTCAACAGGTCATGGGGGACAATGGGTACAAATGCTCTTCATGGGTCATGATGAGGAACTAGAGAAATAAAGTAATCCAGGATGTATGCCTACGTATTATCATTCACACAACTGCTGTCTAAGAAGCACCATTAGTTTTCTGGTTGGCAATCAATTTTTTTTAAGTCATTGGCTTAAAACTTTTTCAACAGACAAGAGATGCCATTTTTATTAAATCTCAAAGTAGAAGATGCATTTTTGAGCCATTTCGGCACAACCTGGTTGCTAAGGGGGTAATCAGAGAAAAAACTTTTTGAAAACTTATACAGTGATAGAAATGTTAGAGTGAAAGTAGAGGAAACTAAAGTTCAAAGGATTAAACAACTTGTTAGTTAACAAACTGGCTTTGTTTTGTTTACTTATTTTAGTGTTTGTTTACTTAATCTCTTAAGCCAGTTTACATGTTTTTGGGAAAGAGGAAAGTAGAAAGAAGAAGAAAAGTATGAAAAAAAAAGGAGCGAGGGAAGGTAGGAGAGAAGAGGCATGAAAGAAGGAAGAAGAGAAACCAAAGGAAAGAGAAACTTAACTATGGCATATCAGAAATTACTTTAGTGCAGGTAATATCCATTATATTCATCATGGGAGAAAGGTTGAGGCAAGTTTTTTTTTGACGTATGTAAATACATTTTGAATACAAATAAGCTCCAATGCCATGATATGGAAATTATCTGTATACCTGATTTTCATGTTTTTAATTAATTTTTATTCACTATGTTTCAGAGGATTTAATGGATTCTTTTAAAAATGGAGATATACGCCTGGATTGGAGAAATAAAAACCATTCCATAAGCTCTGATTATCTTTAGCTACCCAAAGATTTATACTTTGTGCATTATTTTGAACAAGATTGGAAACAGTAATGTAGGATTTTAGAATGTAGAAGGCTGAACATCAAACATTCTGATAAAGCTGAAAAATTCCACCTAAATGTTTGGGTTTTTTTTGATGAAATACAACAGGAGCCACATTATAACAATAAAGTCAGAACACAAGAGCAATAACCCTGCTCTGGACAGGAATTTGATGTTCGGGTCAGAGATGGAGGGATGCTGATGTAACTTATGGCTGACTCCACACAAAAATGCTACAAGTTTTAATAGATTTTATTGCATATAAATGTCTTTGTTCACACTAACAAAATATAGGAACAGAGTTTGGAGGTGAGGAATGTTAGTTCCCTACGTCCTCAGACTGATTGAGTGGAGCCCTGACCTATTCCCAAAAGACTGGTAACTTGCCCTAATGTACACTTTTGTTCTTTGCCATTTCAATCCCTCCTTTCCAAATTTGAATTTCTCTCAATTGGCTTATGGAGAGAAGTTTGACAAGGTGTGCGAGCATAATTTGTGACACTGGTAGGATTTGAATTGGTAAAGAGAAAATTGGAAATTAGAGGTCAGTTACAGTCATTCTTATTGCATATGTTTCACATTAAAAAAATTGGACTCGATTAAAATCACCATGAATATTCATGGTGATAAATGAAAAACATTCATTAAAATACCAGAAACTGATAATATTCAAATCAATCCTACCTGAAACTGGCATATAATTAAAGATACATATATACACGCGCAGGCATGCACACGTGTGCATGCGCACACACACACACACACACACACACACACACACAACAAATACCCTTGATTGGACATTTACTTCCTTACTCCCTGAATAAGCAATAATCAAGAGCTGAACAAATGGTTGACAACTATATCTGATAATACAATTTAGGGAAAAGAAAATGTGAGAATTATTTGTCCAACGCTATATGTATATGCAAAAAAAATTGTGGTTCAGATGAGAATTGCATTTTATCTGAAAAGTTCTGTATTCCCCCTATTAAAGAAAAGTATTTTGTAGTCAAAAACAGTATTTTGTAGTGGGATGAAATAGTCATTGAAACAAGCATTGTACCTAGTTGTGTAGACCCATACTTTAAGCAACCTCTTTTAGGGAAAGTGCCTTTTTTAAAATATCTTCTGGTTCTGTCTGTTGTCAATTCTTGATTATCTCCACTGATCAAAGTGTAGTAGTAATGGAAAAAAATCTAAATTGCTAGCTATTTCATTTTGAGTTTGGAATGCATTTCTGTGCTTCATTTGAACAAAAGGGTGTGTGTTCAGGGAATTCACAGCAGTTCCAAAGAATTTTATTCAGACCTTCCAGAGGGTTGGCCATTAAGTGTTTGGGCTCAAAGGACGTTTCCTGACCTAGGGAGAGTAGGAGAGTACAGATCTAGAGAGAGTAAGATTCAAACAAACTTCAGATGATAAATCTGGATGGGAGGGATAGTGGAAATACTCTAACAGTAACAGTAAAAAAATTAAACGGGAATTTTCCATTTGGAGAGTGGCAGTAGTTCTTTGCACAAACTTTGCTTGTAAGATGGGTTGTTGCATAATTCAGTCTTTCTCCCAAAAGCCTACCCCTCTAATCTGTAATGATAATCAAACTATAACCACTTAAATTCTGATTCCTGCGTGGTCTTCCTTAGTTATATTTGCAGCAGTGTAAATGGTCACTGATTTTTGCACAACCCAAATTATGCAAACTTTCAGAGAAAATCAACCCTTAAGTAGTTTTTTAGTGCAAATTCATTCTCCCAATGTTATAAAAATGACATTTAACAAACTCAAGGCATTGTTTTGGAACAAATGGGAAATAGGATTTTTTATAAGAAACGTAAAAATCTTCTTGGGTGTCAGGCATCATAGGAAGCTTTGTGTCTGTCACACCATACCTGTGTAGTTGTCTCCCTGAATTCAAATAGTCTTGTGCAAAGGAAGATGGTATACTTCTCTCTTATAAAAAGTAGCTTTTTAGTTACATACTCCATGATGGTGACCCTAAACTTATGAGATCAATTCTATTCATTGAAAAAAATCAGTTATTCACTGATCAAATTAAACCAGTTGGTTATCTTACCAAATTGTTTTATGTGTAGAAAAACAACTTTATATTCTAATGCTCTCATTCTAAAATAAGAAAACAGACTCTATTATGGCAAAGCTGGGACATGAACCAAGAAAATAACTTTTTTTGACCTTAATTGGAGACATAGATTGACCTAACTTGGATCTAATCAGTGAGTTGATTTGATTGCATCACCTGAACTTGTGGGTCCAGGAGTTCCTATTTTAGTTTGAAGGCATTATTGCTTGTAAGAGTAGAAGGGGTCAGTGGCTTTAAGAAGAGTGCCTCTGTCTCAGAAATGTCAATGCCATCACCTGTGGTTCAATAAATGAACTTTCATTCCTTTGAGTTTTAGAAGTTTTTCAAGTTTTGAAAGCCTCTAATTCAAAGAAGGAAGGCAAATAATTCACACTTTAATGTATTAGCAATTAATGCCTTAGATTTCAGTTAATATTCTGAGGATTATTTGGCAGCCAATGACTAGTAATATTTTGTGAGAACTTGGAAATTAGGCACATGAGAGATACCTAAATGAGGGGCAATGATTGCATATATCTTTTGACATTTGTGAAACACAGGCAACCCTTTTAAGAAGTACTGGTTTATAACATTTTTTCATGAGGCATATTCTAATTTTGAGATATTGTCTATGTGTGATAATGGTCTGGTTTTATTCTAAGATGTTCATTATTTATTAATATGTTTTAAATAATTAATGTCTGTCATAGTGTCTTAGGAACTTCCCCCGCCTCCCATTTTTAACTAGTTTTGATATGTGAGAGCAAGTCCAGATATATATGTTCCCTTCAATTGAACGAAATAATTATGGGATGCCCAAGTGTTGAGTGAATACCCTTTTTTCAAAAATAGTATCTGTAATTCAGTTTCTGCTTTCTGGTTTTTCTGTGTACACTTGGATTTGTCAGCTCTAGTCAAGAAATATATTATTTTAAATTGGTTACCTAGATCTATTGTGATTTTTTTCTTGTTCCTACATGGACATGCCCCAATATTTCCTGGACTGAAGGCAGTTGAAGAAAAAGCTAAAATGTGAACAAGTTGATACAATAAAATATAAATAAGTAAAAAAGAGAGAAGAGTATTAAAACTAGATGCTAAATATTATCTGGGGAATTTCATTAATGGATTTTCACAATTTCCCATTACCTCAGATAACTCAAAATAAAGGAAATAAAGAGACCCCCTAGTAAAAGTGAAACAGAGTTTGTTTTGTTCAGTACTGTATTTGATAACATTTTGACAACCATGTTATTCTAGAAGATGATCAGTGTTTCCAGATGTTGTTCCTAATTTCTAATGACAAGCTAACCATCACAGCTTCAACGAGTTGTATTTATTTCTTGTTCACATAAGGATATTTTCTGATTCATTGAATTCAACATTTCTGTTCTGTTCCAACTACGTAAAAGACGCAGTGCTAAATATTGGTTGGGCGAGGGAATTCAAAGTCCTTATCTCTAATAGCAAGTAATTTCCATGAAAAGGATAAATTTTCCTGTCCATTGTGCTTTTATGAGATTGTGTAATCTATTTTTTTTCCGTTTAGTTTGTCATTTAACTGTTTAGCATTCTCATCTAGAATAGCAGGGTGTCTGTTGATGGCTACCTCTATGTATTCACTGTTTTTCTTGGTTTACTATATTCTAGAAATAAAAGTGTATTTCACTTGCCATTGTCAACATTCTGTTCCTATAGATTATTTTGTCAAATGCTTTCTCTAGCTTAATTTAAGTGATTCATGAAATATGGCTTTGATCACAGCCCTTAGAAGAAAAATATGTGTCATGTTATGGCCTATGTATCTTACAAATAGGAAAGACTTCTGGATGGACAATGTGGAGTGTTCTTAGTTCAGATTTCTTTTACTGCTTCAGAACACATTGTCTTACTCATCTTGAATAGTCATTTTCCTTCTGGGCAATAAATATATTTCAAATATTTCATTCTAATCTTATTTTCTGGAAGGAAAGCTTTCTTAGACTCTAATCTTTTCTTTCATCATCAATACTGTATCTTATTTTATTGCTTTTCTCTGAATACCTTCATCCGTACAGATGCCTTGCTGATGATGAACTTGACTGGAACTCCAGCTAGATGTTCTGTTAAATCTGCACAACCTCTCTCTTGACCTCTTTCATCCATTTTCTTTTGCAAATCTATTCTGTAACCAAGAGAGAATATTCTGGAGAAGTTCCGGTTAGCATCATCTTCTAAGAACCATGTACTTTTTTAAGCCCAATGTTCTGTGTGTAATGCCCCATCATAAAACAAACTCAAAACATGATCTCTTTATCTTGAAACTCTTGATTCAGATCTGTTGCCATCAAAATTAATCAGATTCTCTCTTACTGAAGTATTTCTCTTCAGTAGTAACATTTTGGTCAAATTGCATGCCAACTGCCTGATCTTGTCTTCCACGATGAATTACTTTGTAAATACATCTGTGGATTATTCTTTTGGAGTGTGCAAATTATTCTACCTGACTTTTCTCAATCCTCTGCACTAGGAAGTTAAATAAAAACTTCTTTTTCAAGAAACAAAAGTTTGAAACAAACCCTACATCTATCTGGTCAGAGTGAAATTATAACCATGATTTTAATAATGGTGTCTCTTGACTGAAATCTTGCAATCACTTCACATCTTCTCTTGAAGGGCTAACTTGTACATTTGTGTGATGCCATGGGAAGTAGGCATCAAATCCATAATTGTAGTAAGACTTAGTTTTCATAAACAATGTCAAGAGACTAGATCCTAAGAAGTGTTGGAAATTATCTGATCCTGGCATTGTACTCTATGTCAAAGAAAGTTTTGTTATTTTAACCAATATCATAAGGATAGACATTATCACAATCAATCATACTAAATTCACCTAAAAAGTCAGCACAGTTCACCACTTTGCATCCTTTTGATGCAACCTAGTTTTGCATTGGGTTCCTGAAGTCATGCTCCATTTTCAAATAAACAGTAGATAACTAATGAAAAATATCAACAGATTATCATCTAAATCCAGTTTGTTTTATTTTAATATTTAAAAAGTGTATAATTCTATTTTTATTCCACTATCTTAATGTTAGCAGAAGTGTACCTTCTTTGTTGGGTAGTAAAACTCTTAAGATGTTTATTGGAAGAATGGACAATTGCATCATTAATCTTAAAATAATGACCTTTAAGTTTTGTATGAAAGGTGAGATGACACAAATAAGTTTCTAATACATAATAATCATTTTTGAAACTGAGACATGATGGTAAATGAATATCACATTCCCTACATAAGAAAATCAAGAGATGACTAATTTCTAAAACCAAATGGGATTTTTATAAAGCATAAGAAAACAAGGATAAGCCAACTAGTCAATGATCCAATATTTAAAAACTGGAAGAAAATAAGACTTCTTAGAGCCATTAATTGTGAAATTTCACACAATAAAAGCTGTTAAATATAGATTTAGAATTACTGAAAATAGAAATAGAATAATAAAGCAAGGAAAACATATGCAGAGTATCATCGCTTCCTCTAATAAGTAGAGAAAAATATAGAAAAAATTCCATTCTTTCTTCTTATATGCCAGATTTTTTTTCTATTGTCTTTATTCTCTAAAGACATTCTTTAAATGTCTTTAACATTTATTTTGAAGTAAAAGATGGGAATAATGTTGCCAAATCCATAATCAGTATGAATTTAGTAGCTCTGTGCTTCAAAATGCTCCCTAATCTGCCAATTTTGCTTACTTTTAAATTGTGATTATTTAATACATTTACGTACTTAGTGAGCTAAGAATGACAGGACTAGAAATAGAACTATATTGGCTTAAAACATAAGAAAAAAATTCCAAATTAGGAATTTTGTTTATTTCCATACAGAAACAGGCTTTGGGCTTCACCCATTTATGATGCTGTGAATTGCAAGCCATTATTGTGAATCTTTACTGTCACTAAAATATTTTCTGTGAAAAGAAATGGTTTCCCTTGTCATATATTCCCCTGGGCAACTAAAGATCTGGCTTCCATAAAGATGGTTTCAGGACCTGCCTGCTCTTCAGTGTCACCCCTTCCTTTTGTCATTATAACCTCTCAACAACTTTAAATAGCTCATGTTTTTAAATTTCTAAATCTCCATTTGAAAAAAAAGACCTGAATGCTCTTATTAATCTCCCATTTTGCCTGATTCCTCCCCACCCCCCCCCACCCCCCCGCAAAGAAATGGACTTAGAAGTTAAACAAAACTATATGACTATAGCAGAAATGTATGTGACAAAAATATTTGGTCACCTAGAATCACTGGGTCACTTAAAGTTGACCTCTGAGAGCAGCAGTGCAGGGGACCTTATGATTGTAGAAATCTTGCCATTTAATTTTTCTCCGGTTTTGAAGAGGGGCTCTGACTACCCTTTCAGATGTATGTTATTCAGTACGCACAGAAAAACTTAGTCAAGATTGTCAGTATTATTTTATGTCAATTTAAGAGGTAGAAATTCTAAAGGTAGAAATAGGCATTGGTTATTGGCTTATCTTTTAAATCATGCCTGTCACACAAGCCACCCTTGGGTGCAAAAAAGAAAAGCAAAAAGAGTTGCAGTTCTGGCAACAATGAATGCATTAGTTCTTCAGTGATCCCAATGAAACAGGTAAGTATCCCTTTAGTACCATGTACTGGCTGGATGTGCAGGGGCCAAGGGCTTGATGAAGGTCACACAGCAGGGCAGTGGAACTTCCAGGAAAGAAATCTGAGATTCCCCACATACTGTTCCAAGCTTTAAGAGCTGCAGCCCTTGCTTTCTCTCTTGGTGATCTTCAATGCTTTAACTAGGGGATTCATCCCCTTTGAACCCCACTACAATTGTCCCCTATGATGCCTAACAAGGCAGGGTGCTTCTTCATCCTCCTTCTCCCAGATGGTCCATTTATCTGTTCAAGACAGCCAATGAGGAATCCAAATGGTTGGCCTGCTTAATATCATGGAGGCCCACCCATATCTCTTTCAGCACCTAATTCCTTCATATGCCTCTTTCTCCCAATTACCCAACCCTCTTCCACCTCCCTAATCCCTTCCCAATAGGGTACGTTTTTTTTTTTTTTTTTTTCTCTCTTGCACTCTCTCTCACTCTCTCTTTTCTGTATCTCTCGGAAATCAGACAGGAGTTCAGAGCACTTTCACTACCTTTTATGAGGTAGATTGTGATGTCATAGATGGGGGCAGGGCTAGTCAACTTTCTACCCACCTCCCAACCTGTGCTGAGGGAGCTCCAATCGGGAGTGGAAGCAGTGATTCTTCCATGGTGAGTAACTTTGCTTTCTAATCTAATCTGACTTACTGTAAAGATTAACTTTGAAAGCAGGGGGATGGGGTTTCAAGGAAGTAAAGATGTGACCACTCAAGGTCTCTTTACTTACTGTTAACCAACTTTGGGCATAGGATCTACTTATTTATTCTTTATATGAGTCAAGAATTCCACAGCACAGATATACTCTTCAAGCATGATCTAAACTTGAGAATTGAAAATGGTGTTTTCATTCCTTTATTTCTATCTTTCTTCCCATTGGGACTGAAAGTCACTGCATATGTGGAATGAATCCATTCTGTAGTCCTTTGGTGAGCTTCTCTAAGGAAGGCTAGTTAGAATGTATTCTTCTTCCTTTGAAAGATTTCAGGATCACAGAATATCTTTTATTGATGTTTGCCCAGAGAATCAGTCTGCTCTTCTAAAACTGGGGTAAAACTGTGAAGAAACTGATACATAAGAAATATCAGCAAACTTGGTTTTGATGTAAACAAATGAAAACTTTCTAAGGCAAAGACTAAAATATTAACAAAAAAGAGTCACCGCTCTTGCAAGATTAAGGGTGCAGCCACGTCAAGGTGTCACAAACACATTTGCTGCCTTGTTTTTGTTGCATGTCATAACACTGATGCTGTTTTGTAGAATTTCTTGGTAGTTAAGAGCTGTGAAAAGCTGGTGTTCTTTGTGTCATTTGGGTTTCTATTATTGCAGATTACTTCTTTTATATGCCTTAGTATTTAGAAAGGATCAACCAGAGTGAGCATTTTTCTCCACTTTCCTTGTTCTCTTCTGGCTACCTATTAAAACTGTCAAGATGTTAGCTTTTATATAAAAGGGCAAAAGAAGTTCATGCAGGTGCTTAAATCTTTAAAGGATGTCGAAGCATCCAGGTGGGTGTTTTTTAAAAGGTTTGACCATCAGAATGTGAGGCTCTAAAAAAAATTAAAAATAAAAAACAAAAGAATGTGAGGCCCTGTTATTTTTCATGAGTGGGATAAAAGCATCCTGTTGTGGATCATGGGTAATATGAAAAATGTTAGGAGGGTATCATTCATTCTTTCAAAGTATGTATGCCTAGTTCACTGGCAATATATGGATATTGGTAATAGAGAATTGGGGGCAGTTTAAAAGGAGGAGTCCTTTCTCATCGACAGCTTTTCTGTTATGTGTCCACCCCCTCTGCCTCCCAGCCCCGACCCCCAAGTTATGCACTTCTACAGCTCAAAAGCACTAAAGCTGATACTGCCCTTTTTGTTACCTGGGGTAGAGTAGCATGGTGACTTCTGAAGTTATTTTCCCACTTCAGCTTTCTAACTTAAAGAAGTGACTGTAATGGTAGAGATTTCAGACACAATAAGGAAAACTAGAGCCATAATTGGCCAATAGGAAGATTTAGGTGATAATCACCTGAAGTAAACTTAATATTGCGATGTGGGTAGCAATGCCAAAGTCTTACATGTTGGATGATCCTTCTCAAGTCTCTGGCTTACCTTCCATTAGAAGTGCCAGATCCCTGAAACCCAGGTAGAAGCAAACCTTCAGTGCCAGAAAAATCTGATGTCTAATCATAGCTCAAGTTTGTAATGTCTTTTATCAACCCCTCATACAGCTGCCAGGTAAGAAATGCTCATATCTTATAAAGCCTTGGAATACAATCATCTTTAAACTTTGTGAGTTAAGAACGGTTGTGTTGTGCACTTGTGCAAATTAAGAGAGTCTATCATGGAATGCATTGTGCATGCACTTGTTTATCCTCATGTGCATGTTTCATTTATAGTGGTGTGCAGTATTTCTTTACCCATTTTGTATTTATTAAACTTATAATTTTAAAATACATACATATATTGTGCTCTAAATGAAACTGAATTCTAACAAAAGTTGCATTAAGTTGAGGTCTGAACACCGGTGTACTAGTCCTATTTCTGTCACTGATTAATTAGGTCACTCAAAGTAAATTACTTAGATCTCTAGAGCCTCAGTTTTCTCATCTATAAAATGATGATAGATGACCTAAAGGTTATATCCTAAGGTATCTTTGCTCTAAAATTCTACAGTTTTGTAATATATTTTTGAAGAAATGGTTTATGGGAAAAAGATTGAATATGTTAATGAGATATAGTTTGTGTATGAGACATACAATTATTCAAATAGAAAGTTTCAGTCCAAAGTAGGTTTTAAAATGTACCCTACATCTGATGTAATGTTATTTGTTTAATGATGTGAGTCATGTTCTTTTAAATGGACAATATCAAGCCTGTGAGATAGTTAGTGAACTATGTGTTGATTTGGAAGACTGATTTGTTTTTTAGCTCCATATTTTATTTTATTCTATGTGAGATAATATATATATATATATATATATCCCTACCTAATAGGTAATAGAGCTAAGTTTCCTTAAGACTCTAAAATTCAAAATTACCCATGCAGTATTGCAGGAATTCTCTCATGCTGTTGGGAAGAGTTGATGAGTAGGGAATTGGTAGGTATTGAGCTGTGTGCTATGGGGGATAAAAGACAGACAAGGTGTGGCTACTGCTCTTGAGAAATGTGCAAGCTTTTTAGGAGTCTAGACACATGCCAAGTGTCAACTTAGATGTGAAGACAGTGTCAAAGAACTAAAAATATCCCATGTTCTGGGGTAGGCTGGATTGCACTGGGAAGGCTTTGTGAGAAGTTGAGGCCTTCAGCTAACTGTGAACATAAGGAAGGGAGGGAAGCATTTCAGGTCAGCAAGACCACAGATTCGTAAATGTTGCAGAGGATATCTTGTGTTTAGATATGCCATGTATCAAAATCAAAAGTCTTTGCTTATAGTCCAGCCCCATACTTTTCCTGAGTCCCTTAATCCTTAATCATATGCTGACTCTACAATGTATGATATACCTGTTTAGAAGAGTTGGGGAGGCTGCAAGTAAGGGAATTGCAATGATTATTTCTTAAGACATAATCAGGCAGCCATTTTCTCAGTTATGACGAAGGTCAAATGATCACTCACAGCCACAACTGTGGAAGAGAAATAAATACAAGAAAAGAATTAGGAACAGAAGGAGATTCTAGCTCTGAGACAGTCTGGTTTTCTGATGAAGGTGGAAAGGGATTATCATGTTGGATTATCAAAGGGATTATCATCGATCGATTTAGAAATGTTGGATGGTCGTGGAAATGCCCATAGGCTAATGAGAATCTATGTAACCAGGATGATTTTCCGAAAAGCAAACAGAAGTTTCTGTGTGCACAGAGCAGGAATCATGTCAGACTCTGCTTTCAAACAGCCAGTGTTGAGAAGGCTCAAACACTAAGTAAAACTGCACATGAGTATGCTAGTCTCTTTCCCTGATACACTTGGAAAGAGGTTATTGATTGCAGCCTGATTTACCCACATGGGCAAAGAAGCACACTTCCGTTTGAAAGACTCTCTGTTTCTTTAGATTCATAGATGATTTGCACTGTATACTTTGCATCACTTAGAAGGCACTGTTTTCTGTATTTCTTGCCATCCAAGTTCCTTCCAAGTTATTATGCTGGCCTTTCTAACAGATCGGAATTCCATGAGTAGATCTGCCTTATCACTTATCCTAGACTCTAAGACTTGGTTTATATCATCCAGTGAAATGTTTCTTAATTTCCTATCATGACATGAAAATTAATTTCTAGGATATATTATCTCAGGAAATCACTTTTAAAAGCTAATCGTATCTATATGAGAATGATGAAGTAGTAAGATCAAAGTCAGTTTTACAAAGCAAGAAATGTTCTCTTAGAACTAATTTCCCCAAAAAAGTTCAAGTAGGACTTATGTGAAATTTTGTGGAAGAATATAGATTATTAAAGGAAATTAGTGATATTAGAATTATATTTGTCCCAAGAGAACAATAACAAGGATGGCAACTGATCCCCTTCTCCCCATAAACGTCCCCAGAGGTAATTTCAGAAATAGGAAATCAGTTAGATTTATAATTGAACAAACATTTATGGAGTAAATAACATGTGATATTCACTGTTCTATGGATGGACATGGAATTAGCATGGAAAACAGACACATAATCAGTAACTGTGATACACTATAATAATCACTCTAACAGAAATATATACAAAGTGATATGGACATTCCTGTAAAGAAGGGGAAGAGGAAGCTTCATAAAGTGGGTAATATATTTTTGAGCCTTCATAGATAAATGGATAGGAGTTTTCCAAGTTGAGGAAGAGAGAAAGGATTAGCCCAGGAGAGAAACAGAATGCCCATAGTATTGAGGTATAAGTGTGCTATTCTGTGCTGACTGGACCTGAAAATGTCAGAGATGGGTGGAAAGATGGAGAAAAGTAAAAGGTGAAGTTAGAAAGGTAGGTGGGGACTGGATAGCAAAGAAATTTTTTTGACCCATTCTGATTTTAATGAGTGTTTCTCAAAATGGTCAGAGATGCCAAACCCAACAAGGGGTGGGAGGAGACTGTTAAAATGCAGAACCCTGGGCTATGCTGCAGACCTCTTGAATCAGAAGCTAAGAGTAGTTTCTTGGAATCAGTAATTAACTTCTTTACCCCACCCCCAACCCGTACTAGGTGATTCATTTTTCAACCAAAGTTTCAGAATCTCTATAAGGCACAAAACTGACTCATTGTGTTTCTATGTTGTTGGAAGAAGTTTCAGAAAAAAAATTAAAATATTAAGAATAAAAGATTTGGGAAAACTAGGATTTAGAGGTAATATAAGAATGTTCTCGAGCAAATTGGTTTAAATTTTGGATTAGAATAAAAAAGAATTTCTAAGAATCTTGAGTATAAAGAATTACTAAGTCATGCTGTTAAATTTCCTTGAAGGAAAAGCATGAGACTAGAAACATTTAAGGGACACTCTTGCGTCTTTCAGTGTCATGTCACACTATAAGGGGTTAATGAAGTTCAGAGCTAAATTTTTCTACAGCTCCCAAGTTGTGTGAAGATAAGGAATAAAGGCAACAGTCCAGAGCAATATTTGTTTCTGGATGGTATTCTTTGGTAGAGCTATTTGGCTACTTATTAATTTTAGTTAGGTGAATTTCATTGAAAAAGAAATGTATATATTAGCATTTCCATCATGACTGAAAAATCAAGCTCTCAAGCCGATGTAGGGCTTAATCTGTATGGTCTATGATGAAAAAATATTAATTACGCTACTATATATTTGAGTCAACAATCATATAGAAGAGCTAATGTTTTTCTCTATTTTTTCTTCATGGACAACAGTTATTACCCTGTACCCATCAGTCTGTGTAGAAAGTTATACAAGTGTTCAAAGACATAAGAAGAGGGAGGCACTAGACAGGTAGTTTACATTTGACTAAGATGTGAGAATGAACCCCGGGCTGGAAGACACGGCCCTCAAATCACAGCAAATAGTGTCAGTTCTGGATTTAGCCCTTTCATTGCTTTGCACACAGTTCTCATGTTCCAGATTGCCAGAATCTTTCATATTTTTTTAATTTGAGAATTTCTTTACTTAGAAGTCAAGAAATAATAGAGAACCTTGCTTTTTCTCCACATTCATCTCTTTTTATGCAGATAACTGCAATACCTGTTTTACCAGAGATGGTGATACTGTCACAGTCTAGAAGTAGTTGACTGGTAGGATGCCAGTGTCCACATTAATTAAGCAACTTAGTTTTGGCATGTTGACCTGAAGTTTTTTGTTATTGTTTTCTTTTGAATTCTTACAGATATTTTTTACCAATGATATGTAGCTCTGTCATTGCCTTTATTACACCAACCTAGGCAAACATAACCTTAGATGGTTCTTAGAAGACATACCAGGTAAAATTATTTACCTCAGACCCAGAATTTTACCTGAATAAAAGCCAAGAAGAGAACAGTAACAGACACATGATTTTGATGTCAGAGATCTGAAAAATAAGTTAGAGAATACCATGTTTTTTTAAAGTGGATGTTAAAATTATAAGCAAGGGATTGCTGTTAGATGTGAATTTGGAAACCACCTCTGTCTTTTACAATTTGGGTGATATTGGGCAACATTCTTAATCTCTGAGCTTTCACTTTTGATTTATAAACTGGAACAGTAATTCTACTTAGAGGGCCCATAGGACAACCGCGTGAAGTAAATGACATTATTATGCTAGCTAAGCTATATTGAGGGCTCAGTATGTGCTAAGCATTTTAAATGTACTATGCATTTTGTTTTCATAATCATCCTGTGGAGAAGACACTCTCACCTCCGTTAAAAGTATTAGGAAAATGAGGTTCAGAGAATTTAAGTAACTTTCTGGAGGTCACAAAGTTAGTGGTTGATATACCGTAATTCTTCCAGGAAACCTTCCTTGATGTTCTCCCATGGCATGGCGTGTTTTCTCTGTTACTCCTGGTATGACGTTACAGTGTAAGAATTTATTTAATTATATGTCTCCCACCTAGTCTGTGAGGTCCATAAGGTTAAAGAATGTGTCTGAATGTCCTTCATTTTTACCCTGGTTCCTTGCACGATGAGCACATGTGCTTACTGTGTTAGCATCTTTGCCATCCTTTATTCCATTGTAGTAACTCATCACACTGAAAGATCCCAGTAAATGATTCTAAAGTCTATCATTCATTCACTCTTCCTACATGAGAGCCCCTGACTTTATTTTAAGTACTAGATTTGGAAGTGCATTGTTTACCTACGATTTGGGACCAAAAATCAAATAATTAAATTTTTTTCTAGCTAATGTAATTCCTTTGTAATTTACTTTGTTAACTTTTCTAGTACGTTAAGGAGACTTTTTTTTTAAGATTATGATTTGGAAATATATAGAGTTTCTTCATAAAGGGGTGAATTAATCAAATTGGTAACTAATGTTAAAAAGAAATTTGAAAGTAAGGTCCATAGTAACCTGGTTGTTTTCATTTGCCCTCACACATGAAGTTATGATATATTAAAATGTTAACTATTTTAAAATATGAAATATTGCTTTGTAATTAAGTATGCTAAATTATTAATGCCCAATAATAGTATCAACAATTTGTATAAAGCTTTTCACATTTTAATTAGATTTAGATTCAACTACATATGATAAAACATCCAAATAGAGTTCTTTCTTTCTCACATAGAATAATTATATCTGTAGTTCAGGGCCCGTCTAGTGAACCCAGAGTCATCAAGGACCCAGACTCCTGCTCACTTTATGGTCTGCTTTACTTAGTATGGGGCTTCTACTCTCAAGTTCATCTTTTGGTCCAAGATGACTACTAGTGCTTCATCTTCCCATTTTCCATACAAGAAGGGGTCAGAGGGCAAAATGGTGTGCTTCCACCCCTCCAAAAGGATGCTATGTTAGCACCCTTTAAGAAGATTTCCCAAGAACATCTGTCCCCCTACCCTAACAATTTCTGCTTACATCATATGAGGAATCTGAAAAAACTGGAGAGAGTTAGGCATGGAGTGGCAGTTCTGGGCCATGTATACCCTCCATTAAGAGGAACACAAATTGAATTGACTTCCAATAGTTGCTATGTGACCTTGGGCAAGTTGCTTAACCATGCTGAGCCCCATTTTTCTTAACTGTAAAGTGAGAATATTAGTATCTACTAAACTGTGTTATTAGGATTAAATGTGTTAATGTGTGCCACAAATTTAGGACAGTGCCCAGAAGATAGACTTACTAAATAAGTGGGTAGCTAGTTTTATTTTTCATTATCTTGTTTCTCCCAAAAGGTGATAGTCTTTTTGATGATGTAAGTGCCATCTTGTCCTCTTTTATCATGTCTACCCCAATCAGCCATTGGGAGAACAGTAGTAAACAACCAGCCAAGGTTTCTGCCCTCATAGAGATTGCATTCTTTTGTCATTAGGAGTCCTAGAGGAATCACTTACAGAGAGGAGATGGTTGAAAATCCAGAAAGGAAAGACTTCAACAGAGAAGTGAAGTGCTGAATCTCACATTTTAGTCTGTAGAAGAATCATATGGGTAGCAAATAAAAATGGAGATTCCTGGGCTCTGCCTCCACAGTTCTGAAACTCACATCTGAGATCAGGAACCTGCATTCTATTTCTAAATGTTCCTAATGCAGATAACACTTTGACAAATACTGATTTAGGAAGTAGAGGGAGGAGAGCCCTATGGGCTATGGTGACAGCTTCCCATGACTTTCAGTCAGTTTCAACCCTTTCCTAGGAAATTTCTTGGCTTGTTCCATTAGGCTATTTCAGTCTAGCCTAGACTGTAAATTTTTAGGTGTGGGAGGCTTGTTATGATTCTTCATTGTAGAATGTTTAGCAGCATCTCTGATGTCTCCACACTAGATACTTGTAGCAAACTCTTTTCTCCAGTAGTGACAATCAAATGTCTCCAGACATTGCTAAATGTATCCTGTGGTGGGGAGACAAAATTGCTTTTGGACGAGAACCATAGGTCTGGTTTAACTCTTGACCTTTCACCGAGAACATAGATACTATTTGAAATGTAGCCTTTTATTTCTTCCCTTTGGAAGGGTAGAAGATGGCAGATATAATGTTTCCAGATTCATCTGCCAAATGTCTATTCCCAGCCTGGCATCAAGGTGTGCGGGTGTACTTTCCTAGAAGCAAGACTCCTGAGAACCCATTCCAGTAGCCTCTGGCCATAACCTTCACACAACTTTTACAAGTCTACATCACTTCCCTTTTTGGTTACCCCAAATGTTCCTGTCGTAGAGATGCAGGCATTTCTACTCTCAAAGGCAATTAAGGGCTTTAGTGAGATTGTTGTTTCAAAGAAAGTTTTAAACAAGTTAAAATGGCTTCAATTTCTTGCTTTTTACAAACAAGGGTATGCGGCTTAAAACAACTCAATTGTCTTTATAGCACTTTTTTTTTTTTGACAAACTCTTTCCACATATCATTACATATTACATGAACTATTCTCTCTGTATATTTTTATAATCCTTATGAGATAAAAAATAAGTACATTTTAAAAAATAAGAAAAAAGCAAAGTGACAGTTTATATTTTTTTCCTGAAAAAATATTAAAAAGTGTGTCAGGCTGATGGTCTCCTTGAGATTCAAATTACTTATGTGAGTGTTTTTGAGATGATTTTCACGATGTGTAACCCTGCAATGCTTAAACTAGTGCTGGGTGAGCCATTGAAACCAAGCAAGTTAAGGTAGAAATTGAATAAGTTTCATAGCTTAGCATTAATTTTTTTAAGAGAAGGTTGGAGAGCTGTAATGGGTGGTGACTCCAGATACAACAGAGATCACTCTTTCTTTCAAAGATGTAGCTGTAGTGTATTTGAAGAATTTGCCTTGGCATTTTTTAGTGTATCGGGTAAAAAAATAATGAGGTAGCCTTTACATCTTATAATAAATATGGAGTTGATTTAACTTTGTCAAAGTCTAGATTCACAGGGACTTCCAAGATAGGGATTGTGCCTTGAGGAAACTTTCATCTCAGTATTAAGTAAGACTTTTAGTAGGGGCAAGATACTGTATCAGACTCTCTCCAACCCTTTAATGTTTATCTTTGTTCACTTGTTAAAAGTTGTGATTTTCTTGGAAGTCCAGGAAGTACTTTTTTTTTAAAGAAGTTTTCCAGTTTCATAGATTTGAGGCTTTCTTTCAAAGGAACCGCTAATATTTTTTCTATAATTTTTAGCAATACTGTTATGCATTTCCAGTCTTTTGAGAAAACTTTGTCCTTTAATCTGTGATTTTGAAAGTTTCTTGTACAGCTCAACCTCTGTTGCAAGAGAACGACAATGTGTTCTCCATCCATAGAGGTTTTTTGTTGGACCAAAGAAATAATATTTCCGGTTTTAGATTGAAGGGAACCCTCTGGTGCTTTTGCTGTATTTTCACTAAAGTACAGTCACTCCGGGGAAAAGATTCCAAACCAGGCCAAGCTCTGGCAGGCACCTGTATGGGAAGTATCCTGGCTTCTCAGGGGAGCCACCTTAAATGCCCTTTATTTCTTATGTTATTCAAAAGTAGTTGGAGCTGCAGTATATTGCTGAATACACTATACCTGGGGACAGAAGTCATGCAGTTGAATCTCTAGTAATTGTCATTATCTAGCAAGTTACTGCTCTCTAAGCTTCAGTTTCCTCATCTACTGAACAGTGAGGATAAAGTTATGCATCACTTTTTTTTTTGGTGAGGATTAAGTGATGTAACGTAAAACAAAGATCTAATTGTTTGGAATGCTCAATATGTATCGAATATGGAAAATATCTAAAGTACATTATCCCCATAAAGAAAAGTATTAATCAACTTCTATCAGTAGGTTGGTCTTACAGGTCAATTTAAGAGGCAGCCTAAACTAAAAATCCATCACTCAACAGACTAAACACTGGGGATATGTATCCCCAATCCCAATATGTCTTATGTGGTGCTAGCCTTTGTAGAAAATAGGCCAGGAAGTACTTGTTTATAATTAGCCAGAAGTCTATCTCTGGAGACAAGACTTTCACACATACACAAAGCCTTGGAAGACAACGCAGCAAATAAATAACTAATTATTTGATTCTAGCAAGAAATGTAACCAGAATTGGGCTGGAATCACCAAGGACAGCTCCACAAATGAGCTGGCTGCTCATATTGCAAGAATGGTTTACCTTCATTTCTTGGTTGACCCTTATGTCTTTGGGGGCTGTACTCCACAGCCAGTTTTGGGGTCCCAATAACAGATTCCTATGTTAAAATTTTGGAATCATATTTCCTGACCATTCTCCGTAAATTGGAAAAGTGAGATTTTAACTAGACCACCCTACCCACACTTCATCCCTAGTCATGCCCACTGTCAGGTGGAAGAAGAAAGCTTCCCTCTTTTTGGAAGTACCTTGTTCTTGTCTTACTAGGGCTTATGGCATCCTCACACTACTCTGTGCATTTATTGGAATACCCTTCCCCATGTAGCATTCCTTGGGCTTGAGTTACCCAGGTGGTCCAGTAAACTATGATGAAGATTCTAAAAGGACTCCCCATTGGTACCCAGAAGTTATGTAATAATCTTTTATAGTGACATACTTATTTAAATTAAAAAGTGTTCTAAGTTTACTTTCTCACTTGGACCTCAGTAACTGGTAAAAAGTTTATTGGTATTAATAACTTCATTTTACAGTTGAAGAAATAGAAGCTTAGAGAGGTTACTAGAGTGTCTCACACTTTCACCATCAGTAACTGGCACAGATAAAATTAGAGCCTGTTTCTCTAATGGGTGGTCTTGTGCTTTGCGCAACGTAAGGACCTTGCTGGTCTTTGTCTCCCGTAGACTAGTAGTTAAACAAGAAATATAGGAAATGGTATGTGTCAGATGGTGTAGATGATGATAACTAATATATACTGAGTTCTTAAAAACTATATCAGTCAGCCTGACATCATATCATGGTGCCCACTGTATGGCAGAGTAAAGGGCTATGTTTTGGAAATTTAGAATAAACATGTTTTTTCATAATGTTTGGATAAATAGCAAGTGGTGGCTGGAGGAAAGAGAATTAGAGGTTTTATTTAATCAAGTTTTCTTCGAATGTGTATATGACTTTAGTTGCTGGCAAGAAAATGAGTAATTAGATGATCAAGTCCCCACTGCTTGCCTAGTTCATATCTCATGTGAATCATGACTGCAAGATTAGAAGTTGGTGTGACTTTTTTCCTTTGTGGCTTAAGAATATTCACCTCGTTGCTACTCATGACTCATACTTATGAACAGTTAGAACACACCATAACTCATGCCTAGCTCAAGATAAATGGCACCAATAGCCAGGAATAGAGAGTTCAAAGCAGGAAAACCATATGGTGGATTTGCCTGGTCAAGGAAGACTTCATGCCATGTGTCATGTGGACTGAACCCCAGTTCTACCAGATATGAATTTTGTGAATCCAAGTTCACAAAAATACTTAACTTTTCTTTTTCCTCATATATAAGGAAGGGATGATGGCATCTACCTTATACATCTTTTGAAGAGTAGAGATCATTTATCAAGACACCAGCACCGTACCTAGCAAACATAGATGCTGGTACTATTAATGAGGGAGATGGTCCTTAAAGAGAGTTCAATATTTTATACACAAGAATCAGTAAACACAAAAAATTAAGTTGTAGATGTTTTCTGAGCAAAGGATGATCCTGAAGCTATACCACTGAGGGCACATCAAGAGGAAGAGGTCATAAGATTTGTATTGCAGTTAGCTAAAGTTGACTTTCTCTTGTAGGTCCATAAATCCCACTCTCCTGCCAATATCATGCCTTTTGGTACTCTTCCATGGAAGAATGAATAGGTGGAAGGCATGGGGAATTGGCTACTGGACTAGGCATTGTGCCCTAGGTTTGTCTTTGGAAAAGCTTTATTTCTTATTTCCTCATCCATAAAGTTAACAATTATTCAACAACATTCAGCAAATATTTATGGAAGACCCATATGTGAGACTCTGTTTTAGGTGTTTGGGATATAGAAGGGGGGAAGGAAAATAAACCTAAGAAGAAAATATTTGTTGCATAGTGATGAGTGTGTGAAAATAGTATTAAAACAGGGAAAGAGGATAGCAAATGGAGGGGTAATGGTGGGAATGGAGTTATAATTTGAAAAGGGAAGTTTTCACTAAGATGCTGATATTTGATTAATGATCTGATGGAGGCGAGGGACCAAGCCTTGCAAGTGTCCGGAGGAAGAGTGTTTTAGGCAGAGGAAATAATAAGCACAAAGGCCCTGAAGTGTGGGCATAACTGGTCTCTTTGAGCAATAACCAAGGGACTGATATTTAGGAATGGAACGAACGAGAGAGAAATCAGAACTATTGAGGACCAGATTATATGACCTTTAAGTCCATTTTTATAGCTTTGGATTTTACTCAGATGGAGATGAGGAACCGTTGGACAATGCTGAGAAGAAAAGTGATATTATTTGAGTTCGTTAAACAAGATCATTCTGGCTCTTGTTAAAGAATAGACTAAAGAGTGTAAACAGCGAGAATCAAGGAAATTCATTAGGGGCAGATATTGCAACAATCCAGGAGGAGATCCCGATGGTTTAGAGAAGGTAAGAAGAGGTTAAATAATGAATATATTTCAAAGATGCCATTGACAGCATATGATGAAAGATCGAGTGCTAGGTAGGAAAAAACAAGATATAACATAAGATTCTGGCTTTTTAACTTAAACAGTTGGAAGAATTGTGTTGCCAATAACTGAAACTAAGACTGTGGGAGGAATAGGTTTTGGGAAGAGGTGGAGTTAATCAAAGTATCTCTGCCTATCTCTGGAATGTTGGGAAGAGTCAATAAGAAAAGTCTGCAGAAGCTTAGCTCATTCTCTAAATGACAAGAGGTCTTCTTTGTGAAAGTAACAACTCTGGCAAGAAACTGAAATGGGATCTAGATGGAAGTTAAAGACTTAATGCTTACAACTCACTGAGTTGTGTTCTGAACTAAAGATAGAAAACCTCGACTTGAATCTGTGATAGTATACACAGTGAGCACTTGGAAACTATTTGAACATGTGATAAAATTGATAGTGAGTTTACATCACACAATGGGAAAGGCAGTGACCAAGAAGAAAGAAAAAGACTTAAAGGGTATTATTCGATACTCAAATGTTTCAAAGTAGGCAGAAAAATATGTTCAATTATAAAAAACCATGGATCAACTGCTCAAATTTAAAACTAATTTAATTAAAATTAGTGGTTTCAAACTGTACATACTGAAGACCTCTTATGAGCCCTTGAATAATGATATCCATTTCTTCTTGTCTTAATTCCCATTTCTGTTATGAAAGAAGAGTTGAAATTTTAGGCTAGCGTAGTGAATTATTTTATATAGTTACATGTGTGTCTAACATTTCAATTCAGTTTTCTTCATTATATTTAACAGATCACTCCTTATGAATTATGTGAGTAAAAATTATGATAATGAAAGAGAAATGATATTAATATACCATTCTTAATCAAAGCATAGCCTTTGGGAGAGGCTGGCTAGAAGGCCCATAGTGGATATGGTAAAATGATGTTATCTTGATTAATCTCATCAATTTCTAGTGATTGACTGGGCTATGTTTTGAGAAAAATTCTGAGACTTTGTCTAGGACCAATAGAACAAAGGACTGTTATTGACTGCGGATGAATGCTGAAGGTACCAGTGAAGAAATGGCAGCAGGCGTGACACACATCAACCGTCCTTGCTTTATTGGTTCTAGAAGAGGCTTGGAGCATTGACAAGGATGGCTTGTCTTAAGGTTGTCCATTGTGTGTGTGTGTGTTTTATTTGTTTGTTTTTTGTACCTGTCCTACTTCTTGCTCTCTCCTGCTCTTTTCAGGCCATAGCCCAGGCAATGTCCTTCCTTTAGATTTTGACTTTTAATCATTCTGGAATTTTTCTTTAGAAGGTCTATTCTCAAAACCTGCCCTTTGCTAACTTATTTGGTTAACAAATTTGAACACAGTACAAACAAAAGCTGCAAGATTAGGTATGCTCATGTTCTGGAAAACTGGTTGGATGAGATTTTCAAGTACCCCTAAAGAATGTGTAGATTCAACACTGTGAGTCTACTAATGGATTTAGATGATGAGATAGACCAATCTTAGATAGAGATGGCAGGTGCTAGGTCCAATAGGCTGAAGAATAAAAATAGCCCATGTTGTACAAAAATGATTTAAGACTTTAGGAAACAAGTCTAGGGAACCTAATAGTTTGTGTTTTGATGGAGAAGAAGCACAATCCTGGGGAGGCTGATTCTCAGTGTTTGATGGGCCCTCCTAGGAAGGGGCTCCATTTTGAGGTAGCTAGAACTCTCATCTGGGTTCTGACAACAATATAGGAGTTGAATGAATTAAGGTGTTGCACTTCCCAGGTAACATAATTTGCTTTTTAATCAGAAATATCTAGAAATAATATCTTAACCAAAATGAAGAGCTTAACTTTTTGGAATTTCAGGCCCAATAAGTGGTTGTAAGATATTTTATACTATTTTTTTTGATGCCTCTCAAATTATATCTTTCAGTAAGAAGAGGGTTAGAGAAAGTCCAAAATGCTGGATGTTGGAGAGCCTTGAAAATAGAAAGTAAAGAGGAGGAAGTGGAAATGGAGAAATATAATTTTTAAAAGACTCTTTTTGGACTCAAATGGTGATTTAAGGAAAGACAGATCACAGTAATAATAAAAGCTTCAGATTTGTTAAGGGCAGACTATGTGCCAGGCAATCAGCTTTAAGGACATTTTCTCATTTAATACTTAATAATCCTAGGAAGTACTTTTTTCATTTTTACTTTAAAGATAAAGAATTTGAGGTAGCGCTAGGTTAAGTAGCCCTCTCAAGATCACTTAGCCACTGATGAACTTAAGCTTTCCTTCCCTATAAGAGAGGAAAAGATAGAAAGGGAGGAGCAACAGGGATAGCAGGAGGTAGAGCGTGAAATGTAAGAATGTATTAGCAGAGAGGAGACTATGTACAGGACTTGGAAGAAGGAGACAGAGAAGAGGGGACTAGGATTCTGAGAAGAGGCAGCAAACACTCCCTGGGGAAGGAGTCTCTTCTGCTCTTCTTTAATCTTTTCAGCTAGGACTCAGGCAGCAAGAGAGGCTTCGACCATCTTTTCCCACACCTCTGATGAGAAGGGCATGGGCTGGGTGGGAGTTTACTTTCCCCAACATATGAATAATGCCATTTGATGCATTTCCTAGTGGTTGAATGTGAAGAAAAGTGAAAAGATGAATAGTAATAATCCAGGGCATTCAGATTATGCTCACTTTCCAGGCACAGTCCTCCAACAACCAGGACTCCAACCTGTGGTCCTTGACTCTTGTGGTCTATTCTTCACCTAATGATTGCACATTGAAAGTATGTTGCATGCTGCAGCCTAGGAGCCATTTTGCAAGGTGTTAAATTGCCTTCATCACTTATCAGCAGATATCGCGTTCTTACAAAGTTAGGCACTTGTGATAGTATTGGGTCCCTTAGTGGTTCTTTGATCCATTTCAGGATGACTTATTTCTCTTAGGTTCTTGGACAGTGGCTTTTTCTTAGATTTGTTCTCCCAGTCATGATGGTACTGCTTGGAGCACCAGAATGGGGGAAATAGAGGGATCAAAAGTGGTGATCTTCTGCTAGCTGACTCTGTCCTGTAGGGAAGGCAAAAAGGAGGCTTAGCCCTTTGAAGAGTTGCTACAAACTATGAACCTTGGCTGGTGAAGACATGCTAATGCTTATGATCAGAGATGACAAGATCAACAATCAACGCATGGTATATTTACATGACATAAAGATTGTCTTCCTACCCAGGAATATCTTCCAATTGTGTCTAAAAATTAATTGGTACTTCTTCTCCTCTTGGATTTATTTCCTTTGGTTCTGTTGTTATATGGGAACTACCCAGATAAGGCCTCAGGGTCAGGAGATCCTAAAGTGTGGGAAAAGGAAGGAAGAAATATAGAATAAGGAGGTGGGGACTGCCTAGATGAACAGAGATGCCTGTTCATAACTTTCCAAGGACCAGCACATCTCCATACTCCCACTTCTCTTTGGGAGCCCAAGGTTAGCAAGAATGCTTTGGGTTGAACAAAAACTGTTCTGTCTTAAATGGTGAGAAAAAAATGGCTCTAAGCCATATTTAGGAAATTTGTTGACTGTAATTAAGCCTTCATGGGAGTCCCCAAGGTTTACTTACCTATAATTGAAAAAATGCAAATGAAGACAGTTAATCAGTGGACTGGCTGACTATGAAACGCGACTACCTACATAAATGAATTGAAAACGAAGATACAAATATGTCTAGTTGAGAAAGTTACCTGAAAGCCAATTGGTAAATTTCTCAGCTGTGGAGATTTTTTTCTTAGCCTGATTGAGATTGCAGTGCTTTTCTGCTAAGGTCCTTGCCAACTTCGTCTTGAGCAGTTACATACAGATTTCCTAACAACGGGGCTTCGGTGTTGGTAGAGCACCTGCTGTCTCCCTGGCATTGCTCAAGGAAGCCCTGTAGAAAAATCACAAACCTCTTGTCCTGCTTTCTGTTGTGATCGATCCACTACTTAAAGTTGTAAAACATTTGCTTTTCAAGATCCCATAATCAAATGGGAACACGCCTGGGATTAAGCCAGCTCTTCAGGAGTTCTCCCACAGTGTTTGAGCTATCACTGATCAAGGTTCGGTACATGTTCTAATGTTAATAGCTTTAGTGCAGTTTTTGTCTTTTTTTAACAATAATCACAGCATACCTGTGATGGCCATTTTCACTTTGGACACCATACTTATTAATATATTCAGCTAATTTTATCACCTGTTTAACATCATCCCCAAAATGCTTTGCATTTCTGTTAATATTATGTCTTCTGCTTAATGATGTCATTAATGATCTCATACTATGGTGTCAGCACCAAGTGCACAATTTGTCCCTAAAATTAGCTGTGGGAACAAAAGAGTAAATGCATCATCATTTAGATAAAATATTTGTCAGGGGTCTGCTTGATAGTAACAAAAACAAAAGGTCTTAAACAAGTTAATTTAAATATGAAAGTAGAGGTACAGTAGATGATGTATCTGTGTTATAAACTATATCAAGTTGTTTTTGACAACTCTGTCCAAAGGGGACCTCTTGAAGGGGAGAGGTAAAGAAGTGTCCTTCCTCAAGCCACTTAACAGATTCTGAGGGAGCAAAGTGCCATAATTGATTAATAATGCCTGCCAAGGACACCATAGGAGTGAGTGGCAAATTGTTACCTTATGTTCACCGCTGCCACTGTCTTAACAGGAAGGAATCTAACTTTGCTAACTCACTTCATTGTTGACGTTTGATGAGGAAGAGTGAATAGACTCAAATCCTGAAATGAGGGCTTGCCATAAAGGATTGTCTTTCTTGCAAGCGTGTAAACATCCATGCAGTGGAGAAAGATGCGATTAGGCTGAACCTTTCACCATGTCTGTGTTGGCTTGAGTTATTTATTACCCTGGACTTACTAGAGTTTTTAAAAAGTGTTATTGATATAGACCCTGGAAAAAGTAGGCAGATATCTCAAGGTATTTCAAATGTATCACAGTTTCTAAGGAGATCGAATATCTCTTCAAAGCCTCATGGATTTTTTAAACATGAAATGTTCTTCTTGGCGGATAATAGGCTCCAGTGCTCTGGGTTTCTAACCTCCCATTCATTAAGAGCAAAGCTGACTTGTAGCATAGTCTTTTTTCTTTTTCCCTGCAAGCAATTTGTGACTCCTTTTGGGGAGATAACTGTTTAAATATAAATGAATGACTAGCTCCAGTGGAAAGATCCCAGTTTTCTCAAGGTGTTTGCTTTCAATTTATTGTCAATTCTCTCATTACAACTTCCTGTCTGAAAAATACTACCCCAGGCCTAAATATGTACAGTATAGCCCCGTGAAAATACTTTTGTTCTTATATGTTAAATGCTAAGTTATTCCCATTAAAAGATCTTGCAAAGGGCTAAAATGGACTCTAACTATATTTACAGAACCATTTTAGCATTCTCAAAATTATTTGCACTATAAGCTCTGACTTGAGAAAATTAGAATAAAATAGCCTAGGCCCAAATTGGACTGGGTTCCCTCTCCCAAGAACTTCTAAGCTTTTTGAGATAATCAAGGCAAACTCCTCAGTTTTTTAATTTCAAAATCACCTTCAAATGGGTTTAGTTTATTTTATTCTATTTATCCTAGCCAGTAGTCTCATGACATTTGCATTATTTTTCATCCGAGGACAGATTGCTTTGTACTTGGGATTTCCATGAACTGCTATTTATGGTTCATTATTTTTTGGTAATAGATAATCAGCTTTTTTGAAAAGAGATTCATTTCCAGGTTGTATTTCTATCTCTACATGCGTATTTTAAGTGGATTAATGTAAAACACATAGTGAAATCCTCATTCTCTGCTATAATTATATGCCTGGCCCCCACAAATTAACATCCTAAGACATTTACTATGTCATATGTAGTTAATCCAATGCTTTTCCCTCCACCTCTTTTACATTACTTTGCACTTTTGACAATGCTGTTTTGTGTGTGTGTTTTTCAAGCCAGCTGTTAAATCTAAACTGCATTTGTGTTATTGCTTGTTGGCCCAGGAAGTTCATTATTATCAAGGGTGAAAAACTGCTAATTACTTAAGGGAATAGACAGTAGCCTTGGCTGTCAAGGGAATAGTTAAGATATTTCTTGATGATGTTATGTCTTGGATTATTAAAAGAATATTGATTTTGATCTTGAAAGTATAATGCTGAGAAAATTTTTAGTAGATGTGGACTTTTTGACCTGAAGAAAGAATATGGATTTAATATTTCATTCAGCATTCTATCAACTCTCTCTGTAAAAACACTAAATAAGAAATATGAAGGGAAGAAGAAATCAGACAAATTGACATGAATTATATAGCTCTAGTAGGCAGAACACTGTTCATGAAGTAACTTCGAAGACCATTGCAAGCAAAACGTGGTTTCTTACATCTAGATCCCTGAGTTTCATTCCCATAATTTCAACTGTCCCTTTGATGACTCTGCCTACATGTAACACAAACACCTTAAATTCAGGATTTCCGAAGTTAAACTCAGCAGTGCAGCACCTAAGACTCCCTCCTATTTCTATCATCTGGGTTGAGAGAATCAATATATACCCAGTTGTACTAGCTAGGATTTGACATTTTGAGAATTGACAATTTGAGAATTGTCCCTCATCACTCTTAACCATCCAGTCACCAACAACCTCCTATTTCATCCATTAAAGTGAGTGAGACATCATGCTTACCCTGAAGCTTTAGTTTCCTACCTTATCCCTACCTGTCTCAAGATAGATCCCCTATTCTCTCTGTTCCTTTAGCACTTTCCATCCTACTAAAGCACTTATCATAGAACATTAAATCGTTTAGTTTATGTGTCTATGTTTGTATACCCAACACTTCAGCACAGTGGTTGGCATGAAATAGATAAACAAGAGGTGTCTGAAGGAATACTTAGATGAATAAGTGTGTAGGCAGAAGGATGGAGGGATAGACTTGAAAGGTAAAGAGTAAATGGGAATTCAGCATTTCAAGAAATGTATCTGCAATTTCATTTGAAAGAATGAGATTTGAGTCATGTAGTCAGATTTGTGTCAAATTCTGTTTCAGCTGAAACTGAGCACCTCTTGCAGTGTCAACCCCATGTTAATGAAGTAGCATGGAACTTAAGACATAGGGTTTCAGAAATCTTCAGATGATCTTGTAAATTGTAGGAGGGATTTTAAACACTTTTCATGACAGTCTTCAGCTTTGACTGAGGAATTAGGCAGCACAAATTTCAGGGAAGTCTTCCCTCTAGTATTTCCCTCCCTTTAAAACACAAAACAAGGATGTAGGGAAAGAGAAATCTGTGTCTTAAAAGTTGAGTGGAGTCAAGAAGAAAAGAATGGTAACAGAAGCAGAAAAAGAGCCAGAAAACCCCTATAGAAATTGCTGTAAAACAGTTCTCTCACCCTTATTTGCTTTTCATGGACTATAATAGAATAAGATGTGAGGAAACATCTGTTGCCTTTTTAAAATAGTGCTTTGATATTTTAAAAGAATAGTGACAGAATTAGGAGAAGCCTAATTTCTGTGGTTAGGGACAGCAGACACCTATGCCATGAAACAGGGAGAATTAGTCTAGCACAGCTTGATAGATTTTGGGGCTGTGGATTCATCTGCCATGCCTGGCTGTGAGAGGCAGCATGGAGCAATGGTTAGCACATGGGCTCTGGAGTTAGGCTGCCGGGGTTTAAATCTTGGCTTCACCACTTACTTGTAGCATGATATTGGGCAAGGAGAATGGCCCCTCTAAGTCCCCGTTGAAAATGATAGTATTTTTTGTCTCGGGGTGGTTGTGAGATTGAATGGGAGAAAGGAAACTCAGAGAGCTAGTCCAGAGATTGGCTTATAGTCACATTTGCTAAATGTAGGCTCTTATTTTAAAATTAGGCAAAAATTAGCAGCTTCTCTTAGACTAGATATAAGAACTGAATGGGACGTCCAATTGGAATAGAAAGGCCCCTAAGCAGGAAAACATACAAGTCTCTTTTTGTGGAAAAGTTCAGTCAGTGTATATGCAGGTCAACTTGAGGAATAGCTAAGAGATGGTCTGCTTTCGAGGTTGTTATAAAGCTGGCAAGGCAGGTCTACATCAAGGCTTAGAACGCTACAGTAGGTGAGCCCTAACTAAAGGATAACCAGTCATTAAAGCTGTGTACTGTAGAATGTGCTTCAGAGAAACTAAGCACATGCAAGAGAAATCTGCAGGGAGCCGATTCCGGGCACTGCTGCCATGAGGGTGAATCCAAACCAGGAAGGCAGCCTAAAGGCCAGGAAGGACTGGGGAGGGCTAAGCACTGGGCAGGAGCACATCGGAGACCAGGAGATCCAGTTAGAAAGAATTCAGGCTCTGAGGATGAGACTAAAAGTTATAGACCAGGAGAGATGGAGTCTCTCAGCAGACTTAGTCATGATGATTACAGGATGGTACCAGGTTCAACTTTAACTCTTATGCCCAGATAGAGTTAATAATTGAGATAGGTTCATTTTGAATGATAGGTACTCACTGAAAAACATCCCACTGATTACATAATGCTTTCGAGAAGTAGGACAGTGAGGTTCAGATGGTGGGCTTTGGAGAGAAAGTACTGATCCTAATCCCTCCTTTGCCGATTACTGCAGGGGCAAGTTACCTTACCTCTCTAAGCTTCAGTTTCCTCCCCTGGAAAATGGAGTAATGATAGCTCTTATTTTAAGGATATTTTGAAACTTAAATAATGCAATTTAATTAAAAGGACTAAGGCAATGCCAAGCACCTGGTAAGTGCTCAATTAATGTTGGTTATTATTATTAGAATGTTGTTTGTACATATTTGTTTACATGTCTTATTTGAAAGTACCAAAGTAACGGTATAAATCATAAAATAGAATGCAGTTATGTTAAATAAGTTTTCCTAAACCTTGTATTAAAAAATCTTCTTACCATGTAGCTTTACTCTTTTCAACATATTTTCTTTAGGATGTGAAGTTTTTGCAAAATGTTCCACTTGGAAACCAGGTCTCAGTGCTATTTTGGATAAGCATAAAGGAGAGCCATTTTTAAATAAAACAAATTCTGATTGTGCCAATAATAATCTAAATCATTAAAGTGGGTATAGGGCAAATGGGCAAAATTTATCCTTTGGGAATTCAAGTTTTAAGACAAAGTCAACTTTTGTATTAATTTTATATTGAGCTTATCATCTAGGACATATTTGTTTAGGTTTAGCTGGCTAGATCCCTCACCTCTTCGCTTTACTTTGTCACAAATTCAGTATGTGCCCTACCAGGTGGCCTGAATGAAATCATTAGCTTTCTGTTTCAGAGCTGTCTCACTCTCAACCAATGTATTAGGTTTATTCACAGGATTCCTGCATCAGGCTGGGAGAGCAAAGGGGCTCTGAAGAAGAGACAGGCTATCATATTTTTGCTGCAGAATTAGACACCATCTATCTGAAAATGGAATCTGTGGTAAAAATCTCCAAATTACTTGTAATCCTTCTCTTTGGATCCGCTCAGTTCTCCCAAGATTTGCTTTTGGGGAACCTTTTAATAATACAATGGACACATCTTACTCCACTTCTACTAATGCTCTTGCCCTGAAGCAAATCAACAGAACTGACCCTAACAGTATTCTGCTCTCTCTTTACCCATAGCACACAATAGAATTAACTAACTTTATAAATGAATATTACTCATTTTTGAAACCTGACAGACTTATAGGGAACTGTCAATTGGCCAAGGGATATGTTATCTAGCTTCTAAAGAAACCATGACTGATCTCCTAATTGTCCCAACATTTTGCTATCTTATCTTTTTCCCTCATTATTTACACTTCTACTTGGGAGTATAATGAGAAAGATGAAAAAGTGAAATTCAGTCAGATAACTGGCTATGATGTTACCAAACTCGTGTATGAAGAAAACCCTAAAATCATTAGATGTAACAAGCCTTCAGATAGTCCTTGGGTTTCATTAATCCAGTGGTTCTCAACTTTCGGCATGCATCAGAATCCCCTGGATTGCAAGTTTTTGATTCAGAAAGTTTGGGGTTGGCCTGAGAAATTGCATTTCTAACAGGTTCCCAGGTGATGCTGATACTGCTTATTCAGAGACTTTAGTTTGAGAATCACTGCACTAATCCATGCGTGGCTTCTCTCCTATTAACATGAATAATCTAAAATTTGCTTTTCCTTAGCTAGTTTTAGATATTTATGCTGTATAAACTAAACATTATGGGTTAATCAGTTATTTTATTACATGTGCACCTTGTACAATGTAACAGAAGTGGTAAAGTAAGAAGTCACTGTATCCATTTGGTTGATTTATTTACAAAGCAGTCAAATATGTATTTGCTGAATCATGAGTCTAATCCACAAATCTCTTTGCTTCTCTATATTTTTGTGGGGTCAATGTAATACTGACCTTTAATCTATTTTTTTTTAATGATGAAGCCTCAACTCTATGGTAATACAAGGAATTCATACATAAAAAGCATCTTCCATTGTTTTCCCCAATGATCTGACTTTATGGGCTTTTTTGGTGGTGGAAGAATTGAGCTCATTTGCAACTTTAATTTAACTTTAATAAAAGACATAGAACAGAGAGCAGCCAGAGCAACAGCATGGCAGAGGCCTTAGAGGTAACTTGTGATGTGCCCAGTCATTGCTTGGGACATGTTTTGGTCTCAAGAAATGACAAGAAGCTAAAGTGAGTGCAGGTCACATCACATAGGGGAGCCACATTGTTTGGGGTCCCTCAGCTTAAACACTTTGCTAATCACCTCACACCCCGAAAGTTGTATTCCTAATTCCTATTTGCTAATGCAGCTGCAGGCCATCAGTTACAGGTTATACAATGAACAATCTCTACAAATCGGAACAACATTACTTAGGAACGTCCTTGGATCCCTCATTTAACTGCAATGGATCCATTGCCTTAGTTGATATTACAAGAAGTTTGACGAATGATCAAATACACTCAAGCATCCCTGAGCCTAGAATAATATTTGCAGTCCAGCCGTTAGTTCTTTCCTTTCACTGAGTCACATGTAGAGTCCTGGCTGAAAGGGAGTCTAGGAAATGCAGTTTTGAACTTTTCCTGGATCTGTAGTCCAGGAAATGAAGAAGGTTGAAACAGATATTGAATGATCTAGTAGTATACAGAAGGTACCACACTGTGTAACCAGTTAAAAGCAGAAAAGAGGTAATCTAAAAAAATCCCTGGCCTGAATCTAGGGACAAGCTTCTAAGTTATGACTTGTCATAGCGTTTGAAAAGCTATCCTACCCAAGGAGGTGGCAGTACGGTGCAGTCTTTAAGGACTTCATCACTTAAGCTGTATAAACCCATGAAAGTTACTGGACCTCTGCATGCATCAGCTCTCTTATCAAAAAAAGAAATGACAATAATACCAACTTCATAGGGTTGTGATAGTTAAATGGGGAAATACACCATTTTTAAAATAATGTTTGTCACATAGTAAGAAATCTTCATGGATATGAGGGTCTCGCTGAATGCTCTCTGACCTACAAGAGCCTGACACAATTATTGATATTTTTATAGGAGGTATATTCAAGACCTGGGAATAATTAAATAGATACTCAAGTGCAATAAACACCTAAATAAAAGCCAGCATACCATGGGTGTGCTCTGCTTAGCTGCCTGCATCCCTACCAATCCTGAGCTCAGGATGGAGAAATAGTCTATAAACAGAGATCTACTTCCACTGGTAGGGTCATAAATCTGCGATGTAACCCATTATAACTTTTTATTCTACAGTGTCTGCCAAGTGCTTTTGAAACATTTGAGTAATTGTCACCGTTAACAATCAGCTGAATGTAATAACTTGAGATGTTCCAGTTTGGAAAACTTTTATGTTGGAATTCTTACATACTAAAAAGAGGGCTTTGTCTTTAAAGGTATTGGGATTTTAGAAAGCTATGCATCATAGAGTATCCTCTTTTTTTTTTTTTTAACCTTCCAATTAAGGATAGGAGAAGATAGGTGACTGCTTTGCAACCTGTTTGCCTTATGATGTAATAATTTGCTCTTTTTTGGCAATACTATACTTGCACAAGCGCAACATTGTTTTAACTGTGAAGTTGCACCACTCTCCTGTGAACGTTGTGCTTTGACTAACCCCGGTGTCTCATTCTTCTCCTCCCTCTCTAGCTGGACAGCGCCACGTCACTCATCCAGGCAGCTAAAAACCTGATGAATGCTGTTGTCCTCACGGTGAAAGCATCCTATGTGGCCTCAACCAAATACCAGAAGGTCTATGGGACAGCAGCTGTCAACTCCCCTGTTGTGTCTTGGAAGATGAAGGCCCCAGAGAAGAAGCCCCTTGTGAAGAGAGAAAAGCCTGAAGAATTCCAGACGCGAGTTAGACGAGGTTCTCAGAAGAAACACATTTCTCCTGTACAGGCTTTAAGTGAATTCAAAGCAATGGATTCCTTCTAGGACGATAGGCTTTAAAAGAAAGCTTTTTCTTTGTTTTTGTTTTTTTTTTCTTTTCCTTTTCTTTTTAATTCCATTTTTGTATGCATACCTGCCGACTCGTATGCCTCTGGCATGGGGAAATTAAGGGAGCAGTGTCTGCATGTAAGATAAGATGTGGTCAATACTACTGATCCATCTGTAGCCCAGAGAGGGGACAGGGAATTCCTGTCCTGAGGTGGCACAGAGCTGTCCTTTGCAACATTCTCATAAAATTGGACAAAGAGTTCGCATCACAATGTTTACGGGAGTGGGAGGGATGGGGGAAATAAACTTAACTCTACAAAAGCAAACTCTAATGCATGCAAGAATCATTAGGTTGGCAGGTATACTAATAAGTGAAAAATCTGGAAGTGTAATGGTAGAACATAAAGCTTGTATTGCTTCTGTTTCAGTGCAAAAATATACTAGCCAATACGCTTAAGTGTGTGGCCCACAAATTGAAAATTCAACTTTGACATCACATCCATGACATTATGTGGATTTTTTACTAAGGAGAAACTAACTCATCCAGCCTAAAATGCTTCTTTTAATCTGTATTCTGTTCTTTCTCTTCTAGTAGTGCCATTACTAGTGCTCATGTGATCAATTTTTCCCCCTTTACTGAAAACAATAACCATTTATTTGGAACAATTATAATCCTTCTGGGGGCACTGGAAGCACAATGTGGTGATCAATCTTGCTTTTACTTTTTAAAAAATTTTAACTATGATTTTGCTAGAAATAGGAGGCCCAGTGGTAAAATGTTAGAGGAATGGAAACTGATAATGTGTGAAGGTTTAGGGGCAAATACATAGGTGTAGCTTGGAGTGCCGGTACCTAATATACCATTGTATCCACTAACTCAAAATAAACACATTTAATCTTGACATCTGAAGAATGCTTTCTTTCGTTAAATGCATACGTAATAAAAGATTGGAGTGTCTTGTTGAAAACTGGTTAAAAATGCTTTGTGTTTGTTTTTAGAAATTGGGGGTAAAATAGGTGAGTGAGATCTGAAGAAATCTCTGGGTAATCTTTAGAGTCCAAGAATTATCTTTTTTGTGTGTTTTTCCATTTGTTTTTATTCACTATCCAATGGAATCTAAAATGAGAAAGTCAAGTGTTAGACTTTTCTGGGCCAAACTTAAGAAACTTAATGTGTTCTCAGAGTGAAACTGAATCAAAAAAATTTTATAGGGATGTCCATTAATTTAAAAACATTTAATTCATTTCAAAATATTTTTTCCTTAAATTGTAAAAAGAAGGCCTCTGTCCTATTACTAAGAAGGAGTAGGCTGTAGTCTTTCAGCTATGGCTTGAGGATTGAGAAAAAGATGCCAAATATTCATCTGAGTATCCCAAACTTCTCCCATTTGAATGATTCCTACAGGTTAGCAAATTACAGTATGTCTCCAGAAGACTTCTGGTAAAACATGTGTATTTCTTAGCAACGTGATATCATATTGGGAGTCATGGACACCTATGCTTTGTGTTAGTTTAGGTGTAAAGTCCCAAAGAGAAGAAACTGAGGAGTTGTGGAAGGAGAGAAGCTTAGTCCAAAATCTTTGATATGGTTCTGCTCAAACTACTGCTCACCACCACTGGGTGATGAAAACACCACCCAAGCTAAGAATGATCTATTAATGGAGGATGCACCATAAAAGCTGTAGACTGATTTTCAACATTAATCATTCGACCACTATTTCAACTAGCCTGCTCCCTCAGTTTGCATAAACATTGAGAAAAGCACCCATTGATACTCATTCACTCACAAATATTTATAGACTGCTTGTCTTGATTTGGGTCCTAAGCTGAGCACATCACTGTGAACTTATTGGCAACTTTCCTTGTTAACACTTGAGTGTGGCGTAACTCTCTGGATTTATACATTATTCTATGATTTAATGGCTTGAAAAAAGGATTTTTCTGACCAGCCAGGAAACTATTAAAATTCAAAAACTTCTTGGCAAATCCTGAAAAACAGTTAGCAGGCATCAGAGGAGCATGTAGAAAATGCCATTAAAATATAAATTTTAGTTAAATCTTTTAATACTTGAGATAAACAATCTGTGTGTGTTTTCTGGAAATCAGTCCTCAATTTTACTTATTTTCCTGATGCTTATTAAGTAAATATCATCACTATCTACCATTGCTCTTGTGATCAGGGAGAATAATAACTATTCAGAAAGATAAATACAGACACTGTGCTGAGTGCACACAGCAAAAAGAAAAAGCTTATTGTTTCCTGTCCTCAAGAAACATACAGGTTAGTTGGGAGCATATGATATAGACTGAAAAAAATATGAGTAAATATGCCAAGAAATCATACTCAATGTGCCAAATAAATGGGACAGAGGAGTAATTACTGTGTAGGATAGAGAAGTTAGAACACATTGGGGGCTAAAGTATTTGGGGAAAGATGAATGCAAAAGGTAGGTTTTGGAAAGGAGTAAACAGCATTAAATATATTCTAAATGAATGAAAGGTATAAATGAATACATTTAGTAAGGGGTATGACTTGGCTGGACATTGAAGTTGGAAAACCAGCGTACTTCAAGATCTAAAAACAAGTACAGGGAACATGGGATTCATGATAGGGACTTTTTTGTTAGTGCTGTGGAGTCGATCCGACTCCTAGAGACCCTGTGTACGGCAAAGTGGAACCCTGCCCGGTCTTTTTGCGCCATCCTCACACCTTCCAGTGCTATATCAGACAATGCTCTGCTGCTATTCATAGGGTTTTCACAGCAAAGTTTTTTCAGAAGAGGGTGGCCAGGTTCTTATTCTAGTCTGGAAGCTCCACTGAAACTTGTCTACCATGGGCGACCCTGTTGGTATTTGAAATATAGGTGGCATAGCTTTCAGCATCACAGCAATTTGCAGCTCCACAGTATGACAACTGACAGAAGGTGGTGTGGCTCCCTGACGAGGAAACAAACATGAGGTCGTCGTGGTGAGAGTGCCAAATCTTAATCACTAGACAACCAGGGCTGGTCATGATGAGGACTCGGGAAATAAATGTGGAGATGTAATATGAGGCTAAATTATGGAGGATCATGAAGGAGTGTGACCGTTATCTAATATGTACTGTGAAGTGTCTAAGTAGGATGGTGATACAGACAAAGGAGTGCCTTCATAGAATGAAACTGATACTGTATGAGGAGGTGAGAGCTGAAAGAGGCTGATGTTATAAGGGGTATTTGTGAGAGAAATGTAAGAAGGTCTTACAGTACTTCTTGAATAACCAGATGTGGTGTAAGAGCATGATTGAAGTATATGATTTAATCAGGGAGATTAAAGAGTCAGAAAAGTGAAAAATATCTACAAAGCAGTACATGAATGTGTGCTAGAACAAACTGAATATATAATATATTTGAGGAGACAGAGTAGGTAATTAGTCCCAAGAACATGGAGTACTTGGGATATTTCCTACAGAAGTAGCATTTTAGGATTCAGGAGGATGGATATTCCTGATGGGAGGAAACTAAATAAATCTCAACTTCCTTTGATTTTCTTTGCTAGGATTGATGGTTCAAAAGATAAAATCTTTACATTCTCCTAAGGACCTAAAGTATCCAAGGAAACATAGGTTATCTACAGAAGATCTGTAGTTTTTCTCCATTAAATGTTAAAGACTATGAAGTCAACATTATTTTCAGAAGTCAACTTTTATAGCCAATTGGGTTTAGCTCATGGAGAAATAAGCTATATAAGTGTCATTATTATGGTCATCAATTTTGAGCATCATTTATATGTAGGGCAACTTTCAGACACTTGAGGTACAAAGATCTATAAAATGCTGTGTACAGCTGAATCATCAAGCAAAATGAGCATTCAAAAATATTGTGATTTGATAAATTGTAGTCCTTAAATTTTCTGGTAATAGACAGTCATTTGATTTCTATTGCTGTGTCATTACCTATTAACAAATCAAAGAGGTTAGTACTTACTCTTCACTTGAAAATTGAGGCATTGTTAAAGGTATGAGAGGAAGTGAATTAACTACACAAGGCTGTTAATGATAATAATAATAAATACTAGTGCTGAAGAGTGCCATCAGCAAGATGGTGGACTAGGAGGCTCCAGGCCCTTGTTCCCCCATGGAAACACAGTAAACAACAGCTACTAACCAAAGTAGCTTCATGAGAAACCAGTTAAGGATTTGGAGCAGCCAAGAAAATATTTAACCAAGAAAAAGCTACACTCAGTATGGAAGGAAATTTGGGGGTGTGTTTTTCAGCCATGTTCTGCCTCTTCCCTAGCACAGCATGGTCAAGAGGAAGCTGTCCAATTCCTGATTCCCCCAAGTAATGGAGGGAAGAGAGTGGAACTTACTTGCATTGTTCTAGCTTGTCTGGAGCTTCCTGAAGGACTGGTTTCTGTCTTGTCTAATTTGGAGCACTGGTGGAAATGGTGACATAGTTTGTATATCAGTTTGGAGGCCACTGAAAACTGTGCAGGCACCAGGGCTTATAAGAGCTGCAGAGGGGCTGCAGATCTGTAGGCTCCTGGGGCCAAGAAATTATGGGCAGAGGAATACAAAAGAACATTAAGATCTTGAAAATAAGCAAAGGTGGAATTCTTAGAGAATATAAGACATTTAAAGGAAGCCATATATATGACAGATTGAGGAAAGAATCATACATACAGGCCTGGGGAACAGGCATGCTTAGAAAGGCCTGAGAAGACCATAAACCTTCATGCCAGGTTGGTTAGTGACGGTCTTTCCCTTCACAGAGCCAGTCTGTAAAGACCGGGAAAGGTGGTGGTTTTTTCAAATGCCCAAACTACAAGTGACTCCTATTAGATCTAAGAAAACACATACCTTGAGAGTGAAAGAATGACAAAAATATTCCAGGAAAATAATAATCAAAAGGGAGCAGAGGTGGCTATCCTAATACCAGACAAAATAGACATTAAATGAGAACTGTTATTAGATACAAAGAAGAACACAATATAATGATATAAAGGCCAATGCACCAAGAAGATATAGTAATTATAAATATCTACACACCAAGCATCAAAGTTCCTAAATATACAAGGCAAGCATTGACAGAACTGAAGTGAGAAATAGCTCTAGAATAGTGGTAGACAACATCAATAACTCATTTTCAATAATGGGTAGAACAGCTAGACAGAGATTAGTAAGGAAATAGAAAACTTGAACAACACTACAGACCAATTGGACCTAACAAACATACACAAGAACGCTCCACTCAACAACAAAGGAATACGCATTTTTTCTCAAGTGCACATGAAATGTTCTGCAGCATAGAACATATGTTAGGCCACAAAACAATTCTTAATAAATTTTAAGAGATTGAAATCATACAAAGTATATTTTTCAATCATGATGGAATGAAACTAGAATCAGTAGCAGAAGGAACATTGGAAAAATCCTCAAATATGTGGAAATTAAACACTCAAACAACCAACAGGTTAAGGAGAAAAAAATCACAAGGGAAATTTGAAAATATCCTGAGACAAATAAAAACACACATACCAAAACTTACGGGTTACAGTGAAAACAGTACTAAGGGGGAAATTTATAGTTGTAAATGCTTAAAGTAAAAAAATGAGGGAAGTCTCACAACCTAAATTTATACCTTAGAGAAGTAGAAAAAGAAGAGGAAACTAAACCCAAAGCTAACAGGATGAAGGAAATAATAAAGACTAGATCAGATAGAAACAAAATAGGGAAACAATAGAAAAAATTAACAAAACTGAGAGGTAGTTCTTTGAAAAAAATCAATAAAAGTGACAAACTTTTAGCTAGATTGACTAAGAAAAAATGAAGACCCAAATAACTAAAATCACAAGTGAAAGAGGGAACAATACTACTGATTTTACAAAAATAATAAGAACTATAAGAGAGTACTATGAACAATTGTATGCCAACAAATTGGATAATCTAGATGAAATGGATAAGTTCCTAGAATCACACATTCTAAGAATACTGAATCATGAAGAAACAGAAAACCTGAACAGACCCGTGACTGGTAAGGAGATTGAATCAGTAATCAAACCTTCCCAACTTGGAAAAGCTCAGGGTCAGTGGGCTTCACTAGTGAATTCTACCAGACATTTAAAGAAAAGTTAACACCGCTCCTTTTGCCGTTCTTCCAAAAAAATTGAAAAGGAAGGAACACTTCCACATTCATTCTATGAGGCCAGCATTACCCTGACACCTAAAACAAAGATACTACAAGAAAAAACTACAGACCAATATCCCTGATGAATATTGATGCAAAAATCATCAACAAAATTCTAGCAAACAGAATTCAACAGTACATTAAAAGGATTACATACCATGACCAAGTGGAACTTATTCCAGGTGTGCCAGAATGTTTCAACATACAAAAATCAATCACACAAAAATTAATTGCTTTTCTAGATACTAGCAATGAAAAATCTGAAAAATAAATTAAGAAACAATCTCGTTTACAATAGCATGAAAAAGAATAAAATACTTAGGAATAAGCTTAACCAAGAAGACAAAAGACTTGTACACTAGAAAGTACACAACAACACTGAAAGAAATTGAAGAAAACATAAATAAATGGAAAGATCTGGTGTTCATGGATTGGAGAAATTAATATTGTTAAGATGTCGATACTACCCAACGTGAGCTACAGAGTCAATGCAATCCTTGTCAAAATCTCAATAGCCTTTTCCACAGAAATAGAAAAATCCACCTTAAAATTCCTACAGAATCTCAAAGGATCCTCAAGTAGCCAACAGAACCTTGAAAAAGAAGAAGTTGGAGGCCTCATATTCCCTGATGTCAACAGTTGCTACAAAGCTACAGTAATCAAAACATCGTGGTGTTTGCATAAAGACAGACATATAGACCACTGGAATAGAATAGAGAGTTCAGAAATAAACCCTCACACATACACATACAGTCAAATGATTTTTGACCAGGTTGCCAAGACCATTATATGGGGAAAGGATAGTTTTTTCAACAAACGGTGCTGGGAAAAATAGATATCCACACGCAAAAGAAAGAAGTGGGGCTTCTTTCTCATGTCTCATGACACCATATATAAAAATGAACTCAAAATGGATCAAAGACCTTAACATAAAAGCTAACATATAAGAATTTTATAAGAAAACATAGTGGAAAACTTCATGACATCAGATTTTGCAATGATTTCTTGGCTATGACACCAATAGCACAAGCAATGAAAGAAAAACAGATAAATTGGACATCAATTTTTTTTTAATATGTGCATGAAAGGACACAATCAATAGAGTAAAATGGCTGAATGGGAGAAAACATTTGCAAATCATATAACTGATAAGTGGTTAATATCTAGAATATATAAAAAGTCCTATAACTCAACACTAAAAAATCAGTCAGCTTGATTTAAAAAATAGGCAAAAGACTTAAATAGACATTTCTCCAAAAAAGAAATACCGCCAATAAGCACATGAAAAGATCTTCAACATCACTAATCGTTAAGGAAATACAAATCAAAATCACAATGAGATATCACCTCACACTTTTTTTTATTAAGATTGGCACCTGAACCAACATCTGTTGCAACATTTTTCTTCTTCTTATTCTTTTTCTTCTTCTTCTCCTCCCCCAAGCCCCCAAGTACATAGTTGTATATTGTAGCTGTGGTCCTTCTAGTTGTGCTATGTAGGAAGCCAACTCAGCTTGGCTGATGAGAGGTGCCATGTCCGCACCCAGGATCTGAACCAGTGAAACCTTGGGCCTCCAAAGTGGAGTATGCAAACTTAACCACTCGGTCAAGGGGCTGGCCCCGCACCTCACACTCTTTAAGATGGCTACTATCAAAAAAAAAAACAAAAAAAACCCCAGAAAACAAAAAGTATTGGTAAGGAGATGGAAAAATTGGAAACTTGTGTATCACTGGTGGGAATGCAAAATGTCACAGCTGCTATGTGAAATGGTATAATGATTCTTCAAAAAATTAAACGTAGAATTACCATATGATCCAGCAATTCTACTTTTGGATATATATCAAAAAGAATCAAAAGCAGGAAAGAGATATTTGTACACCCATGTTCATCACAGCATTATTCACAATAGCCAAAATGTGGAAGCAGTCCACGTGGCCACTGACAGGTGAATGGATAGCAAAATGTGGCATATCCATATAATGCAATATCACTCAGAGTTAAAAAGGAATGAAATTCTGAACCATGCTACAACACGGATGAACCTCGAAGACATTATGCTAAGTGAAATAAACCAGTTACACAAAACAAAAACTACATAATACCACTTATATGAGAAACCTAGTGTAGTCAAATTTATAGAGACAGAAAGGGAAATCATGGTTTCCAGGGGCTTGAGGGGAGGGGGTAAAGGGGAGTTATAGTTTAATGTATGCAGAATTTCAGTTTTACAACATGAAAAGAATTCTGGAGATGGATGATGGTTGCATAACAATGTGAATGGACTTGTTACATGTACTGTACATTTAAAAATTGTTAAGATGGTAAATTTTATGCTGTATGTATTTTACCACAATTTAAAATAAAAAATAATGCTAGTGCTTCTGATGCTCTTAGCAGTATCAGACATTTGAGATCTTAAACCCTCTCTCACAAGAGCCATTTTCCATCTCTGGTTTGGATTCATACCTACCAAATTAGGTCAGTAATATACAGAACACTAGAAGGCTTAAATCTGTTTTAAAAGTTGTTCACAACTTTTCCCTGAGGCAACAAGTAAAACTATTTATATTGGCACTTACGGAAGGATGCATTTCAAAGTCCTGGCCTGAGTACAATCTCATAAATTTGGGGAGGGTTTAGGAAACGAAGGTCATTTCAAAATAATTAGCTATAACTCTTCTCTAGTGAATGAGAATATTATGGAAGAATATTCAGACCTAAACTGAGTGTACTGTCTTATCATGGTCAGAAATATGTATGAAAAATTGCAATCAGAACCAAGAATCAAGATCAGGCAGGAACCAGATCACAAAAAATATTTTACCAAATCATACCTAAATCAAAATCTTCAACCAGGTATCCAGTGAATTATTTGAAGATGTGGAGATGATCTGATTTCTAGATTGAATGAGATTCAAAAGTGTAATTGCACTGAGCATTTGAGGTCCGAAAGAACAAACTGAAAGATTTGGATCAGAGGCTGTCTTAATTTGAAGTACTCTGAAAATGGAACATGAGACAAGGATTTAGAAGCAGATAATTTATTTGGATGGTGATCCCAAGAATAAGGAGTGAGGGGGCATGAAGAGTAAGATAGGATCAAGGATGGAGAAAAAACCAATGTAAGATACTTTCTCATTGTCACCCATGTGGGCAAGGAACTCAATTCTGTTGAGACCTACTGAATGGCATTCTTACTTGAACTGACTGATCTCCCATGACATCAGATAAGGCTTTGGATCAAGGGAAAGCTGTGTGTTCTCAACACAGGACTATCAGCACAAGGGGAATATGAGCTCGTAAAGAGCTCCAGAGTCATGGCTAAATCAGAAGTGGGCCAAGATGATGTGAAGATGAGCATCAGAGCTTGTACTACAGTTCACGCTTTGCACTGCTTAGATAAACTTATAACTCTTAAGTACATTTAATCACCAATTCTTCAGGATGGTAGTTAGTGAAAATATCCATGAAAGATTGAACATAACCATAAGCTACAATCTCAGTTGCTCTAACTATTCTCAAGTCCACAATTGACATTCATCATCATCTTTCTTCCAGTTCCCAGTGTATAACACAGATCTTCATCCCTGAGGGATCTGGGCTCTTATTTAGCCATGGTTGCTACAATTGCCCATGCATGTTATCTCCAGGTATGGATGCACCAACAGATACCAAAATGAATTTCTTGAGTTTATGCATATGCCTCCCTATGCCTAGTATGTAGCAGCAATCTTTGCTCCTAATGATTGTCAGGGTTAATTAGCCAAGTCAGTTGAGAACCTTTTTCTTTGCTTTCATTTAACTGGCATAAAGAACCCAGAGTGATTACAAGAGAGTCTTAGCTACTAGCTCACTTGAAACATTCCTGTGCCCCCTGGTGGAAACTTTCTCTCGTGGGAACTAGAAATTCTAATCCAGCAGGGTTTAAGATTAGGGGCATGGGAAACACAAAGTCAGAATTGGGCTATAGTCGGCCTCGATAATTTTTTGCTCACACCAACATATCAACAGATTAATTTGTAAACCAGGTACAAATTTATTTCCTCCTTTATAGTGAATCTCTGCATGAGGGCAATAGTATGAGTTGAGGATGAGGTGAGGTACAGCAGAGGTAGGTGCTGTGGGCATGGGGTCACCTTTTAATGTACCTTGCTTGTGCTCTCTAGTTCTATTTATGCCTAATTCCAATAGAATCTTTGTCATTGTACATTGGATTGCTGCTAGATCCTGCTGATCGTAAGACTTTGTTGATCTGATATACCCAGTTTGTGATGAACAGTTCTGATAAATCCTTCAGTTGTTACCATAGCCCAGTAGCTTTCCAACAAAAACATATCTGCTGTAGATTCTCTATTACCATTATATTTCTTAGTGGCAGAGAAATTTTTGCCACAGCCTTGATCTGTTGTAGAATCCTCTCTTTGATCCTGCTTGAAACTGGAAATCTTCTGAGTCACCAAATAAGTGGGTCTGCACATTGTTCCCAATGGAGTACATCCTGCCTTCAAAATTGCACTGTGCATCTTCCTTAGTGTCAAGGGAAACTTTAACAGGGGATGTTCTGGCATGCTCAGACCACTGAACTTCTAAACACTTCACCAATAAGGCCATCTTCTGAATATTCCTAGGTTTTCTCACAATTTCTGACACTCATGCGTTTTATTAGGGCATCTAGAGTACTTGCCATTTTTCATTCACCAGGTCATGATATGATTAATATGGTGAACAAAGATCACATTCTCTGGATGTCAGAACAATTTAGTTCTCTCTAGTCTATGTTTTCTCAGAGATTAAGACATTAATTATAACCCTAACATGAATAAATATGTACTGTCACTATTCCACATAAATGCAACTTGCCTTGCATCCTCTTTATCTGTGAGGATTGAAAATAATTTTATGTCCATATCAAAAGCCTCAGATAATGTGTCAGAGATTCTGGTAATCTTAGTAAAGTTGGAACATCCAATTTGGGATTTTTCAGGAATATACTGATTAATTGAATAAGGACAGGATATCTCGATCTGTTCAACGACTTCCTCTGCATCTTTTAAGTCTTGGAGGGTTATGCTAAGTTCCACAATTCCACTTGGGATGTAGTATTGCTTCTGATTTCCTATAATAGATGAAGGAACAATTTCAGGGATTTCACTTGGCCATTTCTACCTCAATGACCTCTACCACACAGGTTAAAGAATCAATGTGATAATGGTTTCTGCCAGCTAATTAAAAATATTGATCCCAATTATGCATTAAAGGATCAAGGAAATAACTATATGGTGTTCTACAGACCCACTGGACAGACGGTAAAACTTGAGCCTGGACTCCATGTCCTCCTCTGTCTTCCTATATCTCCACTCTAGCCAGGATGGGGATGGGGATGAGAACATGATGGCATTTGAATCCAGGGTATGAGTAACAGTTCAATAGCTCTTAGGTATTTCTGTTTGCTAGTGTACACCTGCATTAGAGTTCCTCCTCAAATAGATCCTATTTCTGGGACTGAGAATAAACTCTTTTTAGAAACTGGATGAAGGATCATGATTTTCCATTATTGTAATGACCTTAATATTCTGTTCCCCTGTTCTTAATCTTGTTGAACATGTAAGTCAAACAACACCTTTGTTTGCTGCCCCATCTATCTTGTCTCTAGTAACACATTATTTATTAGGTCTTGCCACAGATCTCTGTAGTTGGGGGTCCCTAATTACCATTTCATCTGCTCATTACAGTAATTGCATTTATCTTGTCTGCTGGTTATGTGCTCCCACTTGGCTTGTGCCATTCTGAAATCCTATCATCACTGACTTTAGGGAGCCCAGTTACATAGGAGCATTTCTTACCATCAAATTTGGCCTACAGAGGACGGTCATCACTGAGCCGATCAAAGACATAGATGTTCCCTGTTCCTTCACCTCAATTTTATCACTTTAGTGAATACAATGTCAACAGTGTTCAACTCTATTCTACTAGAAAAAAAAATTCTTGTAATCCTCTTAGAATTGTTCACCAGGAGGACAGCAGGATGGAACCATCCCCAGGGTCATTAACTATCCCACACTTCTGGGTTGAGCTTGTATGTTAAGTTAGTAAGGTTTCAGAAGAATTGCAGAAGATCTTAGAGAGAAAGAAGAAAGACACTTGGAACATACTTGAGATGGGATTTGTCCACAGGAACTGAGCCTGAATTTGTGTAAAACCATCTACCACAGCTGTCGATTAAATCAGACAAAGGCTGAAGGGTTGCACTATGGGGTCCAAAGATGTCTGCTCTAGAGGCTCTGTCATAGAAGTGGACGTGGTGTTATTGCAGAAGGAATGCCATATAAAGGGGTCTGGATACTGATGGAGAGAGAGAAAACTTACAAGGGCACAGTAATTTTACTTATTTTACCAATGCTTATTGAGTAAATATCATCACTATCTACCATTGCTCTTGTGATCAGGGAGAATAATAACTATTCAGAAAGATAAATACAGACACTGTGCTGAGTGCACTACAGCAAAAAGAAAAAGCTTATTGTTTCCTGTCCTCAAGAAACATACAGGTTAGTTGGGAGCATATGATATAGACTGAAAAAAAATATGAGTAAATATGCCAAGAAATCATACTCAATGTGCCAAATAAATGGGACAGAGGAGTAATTACTGTGTAGGATAGAGAAGTTAGAACACATTGGGGGCTAAAGTATTTGGGGAAAGATGAATGCAAAAGGTAGGTTTTGGAAAAGAGTAAACAGCATTAAATATATTCTAAATGAATGAAAGGTATAAATGAATAAATTTAATAAGGGGTATGACTTGGCTGGACATTGAAGTTGGAAAACCAGCGTACTTCAAGATCTAAAAATAAGTACAGGGAACATGGAATTCATGATAGGGACTTTTTTGTTAGTGCTGTGGAGTCGATCCGATGGGTAAAAAGCTTGTCATCAGAGAATGTAGTCAGAGAGAGAAAAGAGGCTTGATCTGTACTCTTTTTCCAAACAACTAAAATTAACGGGTACACAAGTGGATGAAACATGGGAAAATGAGCATCTGACCAAGATCATGGATGAAGTGCTAGAATCAACTGTGGGTCTTGTCTAAGGACTAACTTTGAAGTCTCAAGTATAAGAAAGAATACGGAGCTCAGGATCATGTGACAGAGTTCAGAGATTAAGACATCCCCACACAACAAATACATACACAACTTTGTCTACCATGGAAAATGTGGTAAAAGGTAGCCCAAAGTTTGGGATTTAGTGGCATAAGGAAGGTAACCTTGTCTAACTTCTTATGTACCTGATTAAGTTTTTATCATATATTGCTTAGTGTTAATTAGAATTCTTTGGAGGAGATGGTTAAGTAACCATCAATTACACAAGTGATACATATATTCTTTCTTTAAAAAGCATGTTCAGGCCATTACAGATAAAGCTTAATTTCCCCTCCCTTTTACTCCTGATACGGTCCATGTCTGCTCCCTTCCTCCACAGAGATACTCACTAATGCAATGAGTGATGCATTTTTCTTCACATTTATACACATTCATAAGCTCATAGTAAATATATAATATTGCTATGAATTTTTACAAGCATGTTTCGAATTGCTTGTTGTAAGAGTCCTAGCAAGAAGGTAGGGAAGACTATGTCTCCTCTTTTGAGTAGAGATAGTCCCAGGAGGGTTGGCAGATGGGATTACAGTGGCAAAGACAAGAATCCTGAAAAACTAATTTTCTGGAGTATTTATGGAAAGGAACACTGAAATGTGTAATTATGCAATAGATTTGGGAAATGTGAAGTCCAACCCTGGACATAGAGAACATCATGCTAAGCCAGACACAGAAATACAAATACCGTATAATCTCATTTATATGTAGAATCTAAAATAGTCAAACTCCTAGAAGCAGAGAGTAGAATAGTAGTTGCCAGAGGCTGGGGGGAGGGGGAAATGGGGAAGTGATGATCAAATAGTATGAAATTTCAATTACGCAAGATAAATAAATTCTGGAGACTTACTGTACAGCATAGTGCCATAGCTATCAGGGCTGCTTTATATACCTAAAATTTTCTAAGAAAGTAAATCTTACATTAATTATTCTTGCCACCCACAAAAAAATTATAAAGTATAACAAAAGGAACAGGAGGAAACTTTGAGAGGTGATGGATATGTTTATGGCCTTGATGATGGTGATGGTTTTACAGGAATATACTTATCCTCAAACTCATCAAGTTTTGTACATTAAATATGTACAGCTCTTTACATGTCAATTATACCTCAATACATAGGTTTAAAAAGTATGTGAGAATACTTAGAGTCATAAATCAATCCAGTATTGATGACACTCTAAGAAGATGAAAAGGAGGGTCAGCTTTATTCCACAAAGGAACAGAAAGAGGGAAAACAGCTACTGAAAATAAAATGGATCGGCATCAGCCGTACCTTCATGTTTCTGTGTCAAGTAGAAAGAAAGTGACTAGGTAAAGTATCTGCCATATTGTGTAATGCAAAGAAGGAATGATGTATACGTGGGAAGAACAAGCCAAGGGCCCCCTGACATGAATGTACGTGCGAGTGGGTGGGAAAGAGATAATCCGTCACCATATTAACATTTATTCTCAAGACAAGGAAATAAGATTTAACAGGATGTTATTATCCTTTTAGCCTGAATCCATTATTCATATCAAACCAGAATACATCTCCCAATTATTAGCACCTAGAAACTTTTGTTCTTTCTGAAATATTTATTTAGAATCTCTGTGTTCCAGCAACAATTTTCAGACACAGCTTCTGCAAAAAATTATGTTCCATAATTACCTTAAAGGGCAACGTAGGGATTTTAATACCTTGTATGAGATAAAAATATGTGAAAGCAGTTTATATGATCTAAAGCTGGAGTTGGCAAACTTTTTCTGTAAGGGCCAACTAGCAAATATTTTCAGCTTTGTTTTTTTGGCCACATGAAGTCTGTTGCATCTATTCAACTCTGTCTTTGTGGCACAAAAACACCCATAGGCAACAGATAAACAAATAAGTATAGCTGTGTCCCAATAAAATTTTATTTACAACAACAGTTGGCAGGCTGGATTTGGCATACAGGCCATAGTTTGCCAAGTCCTACCCCCCTCATTCTGTCACAAACTCTTCTAAATTTTAACACCTCACAATTAGTAATTTTATTATTTTCTTAGGAGTATTCCCTCTTCTGATGTCCCTTTATGAATACAAAGAAACTCACAAAAAGGAAACAATGTATTCTGTGAGCTCTCAGTTTAGCACTGTTAATTCATCTAAGCAATTATTTATTGAATGCTGAATTTGTACCCAGCACTATTCTAAGAGCTGGTAAAATACAGATTAAAGGTTTACTACTGGTTCTCAAGAAGTTTATAGTTATGTGATGACAGACAGGTAAACAGAAAATCAAAACGCGCTCATGAGAGAGGTTTGTTCAGGATTCAATAGTGACAGAACGCTTTTAGCAATGCCCCCTAGGAACCTGGCGCTGGGGAGTTAGTTGGATGGCGGGGTAGGGTCAAGGGGTTGGTGTTCATGTATGCCATGGGGATCCACATTTCTGATTTTTCATAAGGCTTAAGAACAGCTCTATATCTGGTGTTTGTTCCCTTCTTTTTTGTGTTAGCAATTCTGGCAGACTTTAGAAGGATGCTTGCTCTTCGCAGAATCCTCCATATCCCTCACATGGCTCTGTTCCCTTACTTAGAGATTGAATTCCCTTTGAAGTTTCACTCTTAAGGTGATGCTGAGGGCCAGGTTACCTGGAATCTTGTTTTCCTGTGCCACTACCTGGCCTGAGAGAAGGTTCTGAATCTCTTAGAGCTTGCTTATTCCACACTTTAAAATGACAACTTGTGATTGCCAAAGGGATATATAAAGAAGGGATTCACAGATTAGGAGAAAGAGTCAGATAGGAACAGAAATTTATGAAACATATTCCATGCATGAAGAACTTTTGCTTACAATGTCATGTGCAATCTCCACCACAACCCTTAGAGGAATTATTAGTAACTCCATTTTACAGAAGATGAAGCTGAGTCTCAGAAGTTGAACAACTTTGCTGAGAACTTCAAAGCAAGATCCAAATTTAGATCTGTGATATTTTAGATCCCTACCTTTTTTCCATGTGGCTATTATCTCCTGCACGTTCATAACATCCAAAGACATATGCTGTGTGCAGAGTCTAAGTTATAAATACATGAAAAGCAAAACAATAAGAAGAGTTAAATGGCAATGCAAAATATACTACAAAGATGTATATATTTATGTGAGAAATAAACATTGCACAAAACAAAAGTGGGTAAGGTATCAGTGGGCTATGTTGGTAGGAAAGCATAATAAGAATGGACGGGTTTAAACTGTGTCATAGAAGAATGGTTTGTGTGTGTGTATAAGAGAAAGAGACAGAGAGAGAGAGATCATTCTGTAATTCCAGTTTTACCAGGTCTTAAATATGAGGTTTAACAGACTAGCATTCATTAATTTTGTAGATTCCCTGGAATTCATGAGTGGGATGCCTACATACCATGCTGACTGGAAACATAGTCCCTTATTTAGACAGGTGTGGGTTTTAATCTTACTATGTTATTCACTATTAGTCCCATCACTTTTTAGCCTTAGTGCAGCTTCATAAAATTGAAGTTGTCATCTACTTCAATTTGTAATTTAAAATCCTTCTTCAAGATCCAATCACCTTCTTCACAGGTCCAAAAGGTAAGTTAAAAAAGGACGTGTTAAAAATCACCACCTCGGTAGTGACATCAGCATCATGGCAGCATGAGTTGCTCCCTTTGCCTCTCCTCTCTAATTTACAACCAGTAGGATATTCACAGACCAACAAAGGAGTCTCTGCACAGTACAGGAGAACACCTGAGAGATCCAAACATCTACACATCTGAAGGTGGGTGGACTGGGCCTCTAGGAGGCAGTGGAATCAGGGGAGCCATGATGGGCAACTTCTGAGATCAGAGGCTCCAGGAACTGCAGTGGCACCCATGACTAGAGGCTCCAGGAACTGTGACAATGCCTGTGAATAGAGGTTCCAGGAACCAAGGTGGCACATGTGACTGGAGGCTCCAAGAACTGCCATGGTACCTGTGACTAGAGGCCCCAGGAACCATGGTGGCAACCATGACTCACCCTCCTCCTCCTCTCCTGGCAGTAGCAGCATCAATTGTGACCCTGACCCTCCTGGAACCAGGGGTTGCATCCAAGACCCCAGTACCCCCAGCAGTAACAATGGTGCCTATGACCTGAGGGTCCAAGATCCATGGCATGCACGAGACCAGAGGCTCAAGTAACCACAGCGGTGCCCACAATCAGAGGCTCCAGGACCTACATGGCACTTGCAACTCTGCTTCTCCCCCTCCCCCAGCAGAGTTGGCAACACCTGAGATCTGAGGTTCCAGGAACCGTGGCAGGCCCAAAACCAGAAGTTTCAGGAACCATAGTGGTACCTGAGACCAGAGGCTTCAGGAACCACAGCAGTGCCTGTGATCCAAGTAGCCCTCCCATGGTGGTGGTGGCAGCACCCACAACCCTAGCCTACCCAGCAGCAGTAGTGATACCCACAAACCCAGCACCCCTGGCAGGAGCAGTGTCAGCACCCACAGAAAACCCAGGGACAGCAGCAGAGGCAGTGCACATGACTCTTGCACCTGAGGCTTCAGAGAGTTGGATGACAGCAACAGCAAAGCACACAACCCCAGGGCCCCAACTCATGGCAGCAGTGCCTATGGATCCAACAGCTCTGGATGTGGTGGAGGCTACAAGGACTCCAGCTCCTGGTCCACTGTGGTGGGGGAAACCATGACCCAGTGACTCTTGAAGCAGCAGAGGTGCTCACCAGACAAGTGACCTGGTGGCAATGTCCATGTCTGCAGTGACATGGCAGCAGCAAGGCACAAGTGACTGTGCAGGCACTAGCAGCACAATGAGGACACTGACAACATCTCTGGCAGAGGCAATGGAGACTGGAAAGTGCTGGCTCTCAAAACAAGAAGCAGCTCAGAATCAAAGTAAACAAAGCCTTGCCTAAATAAAAAAGGTGTTTACTACTTCAGATGCACCAGCAGAGGAACAATTCACCAAATATCATGAAAAATTATATGGTATCACACACAAAAAAAGTCAATTCTCTAGAAACAAAACTTGAAATCATGGGAGATTGTAGTCTAACAATTCACCAAATATCATGAAAAATTATATGGTATCACACACAAAAAATGTCAATTCTCTAGAAACCAAACTTGAAATCATGGGAGATTGCAGTCTAACAATTCACCAAATGTCATGAAAAATTATATGATATCACACACAAAAAATGTCAGTTCTCTAGAAACCAAACTTGAAATCATGGGAGATTGTAGTCTAACTGATAGAGAACTCAAAACAGCTGTTAGGAAAAAACTTAACGACTTACAAGAAAACTTAAACAGGCAGTTCAATGAGCTCAGGAATAAGATTCATGAACAGAAGGAATCACCAAAGAAATTGAAACTCTGAAAAAGATGAAATGAAAATTCTGGAGCTGAAGAACTAATAAATGAGGTGAAGAAAAAGGTAGAAAACATTGAAAATAGACCAAGTCATATAAAAGAGAGAATTAGCAAGCTCAAAGATAGGAATCTAGAAATGATTCAGGTGGAAGACAAGAGAGAACTAAGATTTAAAAAAATGGAGAAATTCTATGAGAAATACGCTATTCAATTAGGAAAAGCAACATAAGGATAATGGGTATGCCAGAAAGAGAAGAGAGTGAGAAAGGAGCAGAGAGCTTATTCAAAGAAATAACAGCAGAGAACTTCCTAAACTCGGGGAAGGAACTGAACATACAAGAATATCAAGTGAATACAACACTAATTACATCAATGCAAAGAGCTTTTCCAAGACACATTATATTAAAACTGTCAAAAGTCAATGACTAAAAAGAATTTTAAAGGCAGCCAGAGGAAAAAAGACAGTAACTTACAAAGTAACCCCCATTAGGCTATCAGTAGGTTTCTCAGCAGAAAGGCTACAGGCCAGGAGAGAGTAGAATGACATGTTCAAAAAATTGAAAAATAAAAAGCCCCAGCCAAGAATAATCTATCCAGCAAAGTTATCATTCAGATATGAAGGAGAAATAAAGTCTTTCTTAGAAAAACAAAAGCTGAGAGAGTTCACCACCACTAGACCTGCCTTACAAGAAACGTTGAAAGGAGCTCTTTGACCAGAAATGAAAAGGCAAAAGTACACAAAACTTTGAGTGAGGCTATAAATAGACAGAACCAGAAAATTACACAGCTATTACAGAATAGAGTATTAAGTACTTTATTATAGCATTAAGGTTTAAGGGGAAAAAAGCAGTAAAAAATAACAAAAGCTACTTCAATATGGTAATAAGCCCACAACATTAATAGGGATAATTTGTGACAACAGAAATATTAAAGGGAAAGAGGAAAAGAATGGAACTTGTATAGGTAAATGAAGATAAGGTACTATCAGCAGAAAAGAGACTACTTTACCTGTGAGACACTGTATACAAACCTCAAGGTAACCACGAAACAAAATGTAGAGCAGAGACACAAAACATAAATACAGAAGTAACTGAGAAAAACATCATAGAAAATCACCAAACTGCAATGGCAGACAGAATCACAAGGGAAAGGAAACAATGGAAATGTAGAGCAACAAGAAAACAAAGGATAAAATGGCAGTAGTAAGTCCTCATATATCAATAATCAGCCTAAATATAAATGGACTGAACTTATCAATCAAAAGACACAAAGTGGCTGGATAAATTAAAAAAACAAGACTCAACTACATGCTGCCTTCAGGAGACTCATCTCAGCTCTGAAGACAAACATAGGCTCAGAGTGAAGGAATGGAAGATGATACTCCCAGCAGATGACAATCAAAAGAAAGCAGATGTAGCCATACTTATAACAGGCCAAACAGACTTCAAGTCAAAAAAGGTAGCAAGAGATAAAGATGGACTTTATATAATGATAAAGGGGACAATCCATCAAGAATACATAGTATTTATTAATATATATGTGCCCAACATAGGAGCACCAAACTATATAAAGCAACTATTAACAGACCAAAAGGGAGAAATTGACAGCAATGCAGTAATAGTAGGGGAATTTAACACCTCACTTACATCAATGGATAGATCATCCACACAGAAAATCAGTGAGGAAACATTGGCTCTAAATGACACATTAGAACAGATGGACTTAATAGATATATATAGTGCATTCCATCCGAAGGCAGCAGAATACATATTCTTCTCTAGTGTACGTGGAACATTCTCAAGGATAGACCACATGTTGGGAAACAAAACAAGTCTCAATAAATTTAAGAAAATTGAAATCATATCAAGTCTCTTCTTTGACCACAATCCTATGAAATTAGAAATCAACTATAAGAAGAAAACAGGAAAAACCACAAATTTGTGGAGGTTAAACAACATGCTATTGAACAACTATTGTCAATGAAAAAATCAAAGGGGAAATAAAAAAATACACAGAAACAAATGAAAATATGACATACCAAAATCTATGGGATGGAGCAATAGAGATACTAAGAGAGACGTATATGGCAATACAGGCCTACCTCAAGAAACAAAAGAATTCTCAAATAAACAATCTAAACTTACACCTAAAGAAACTAGGAAAAGAAGAACAAATGAAGCCCAAAGTCAGTGGAAGGAAGGAAATAATAAAAATCAGAGTGGAGACAAATAAATTAGATATTTAAAAGATAACAGAAAAGATCAATGAAACTAAGAGCTGATTCTTCGAAAAAATGAACAAAATTGACAAATCTTTAGCCAGACTCACTAACAAAAAAAGAGAGAAGGCTCAAATAAATAAAATCAGAAATGAAAGGGAAGTTACAATGGATAACACAGAAATACAAAGGATCATAAGAGACAACTAAAAACAGTGATATGCCAATAAATTAGAAAATCTAGAAGAAATGGATAAATTCTTAGAATCATATAACCTTCCAAGACTGAATGATGAAGAAAATAGAAAATCTGAATAGATTAATCACTAGTAAAGAGATTGAAATGGTAATCAAAAACCTCCCATTCAACAAAAGTCCAGGGACAGATGGCTCCACTGGTGAATTCTACCAAATATTCAAAGATTTACAACTTATTCTCCTCAAACTCCTCAAAAAAATTGAACAGGAGGGAATGCCCCCAAACTCATTTTATGAGCCCAACATTACCCTGATACCAAAATTAGATAAGGACACTGCCCCCAATAAAAGAACATTACAAGCTGATATCTCTGATGAACATAGGTGCAAAAATTCTCAACAAAATATTAGCAAATCTAATACAACAATCTATTAAAAGGATTATACACCAGGATCAAGTGGGATTTATTCCAGGGATGCAAGGATGATTCAACATTTGCAAAACAATCAATGTGGTAACATCACATTAACAAATTAGAGAATAAAAATTATATGATCATGTCAATAGATGCAGAACAAGCATTTGACAAGATTCAACATCCATTTATGAGAAAAACTCTCAATAAAATGAGTATAGAAGTATCTTAACATAATAATGGCCATTTATGACAAACCAACAGGTAACATCATACTAAAACTGAAAGCTTTTCCTCTAAGATCAGGAAAAGACAAGGATGCCCACTCTTATCATTTTCATTCACCATAGTCCAGGAAGTCCTAGAGGGCATCCAAATTAAAAAGAAAGAAGTAAAGCTGTCAGTATTTGTGGATGACGTGATTTTATTCATAGAAAACTCTAAAGACTCCACCAAAAACTAATAGAAATAATAAAGGAATAGAGTAAAATTGCAGGGTAGAAGGTCAATATAGAAAAGTCTATTGTGTTTCTATACACAAACAAACTATCAGAAAGAGAAATTAAGAAAACAATCCTATTTACAATAGCAACAAAAAGAATGAAATACCTAGGAATAAATTTAATCAAGGTAGTGACAGACCTGTGCACTGAAAATTATAAGACATTACTGAAAGAAACTGAAGACACGAAGAATTGAAAGGATATTTCATGCTCATAGATTGGAAGAATTAACATTGTAAAATGTCCATATTACCTAAAGCAATCCACAAAATCAATGCAATTCTTATCAAAATCCCAAAAGCATTTCTCACAGAAATAGAACAAAAAAATTCTAAAATGTATATGGAGCAAGAAAAGACCCTGAATATCCAAAGCAATTCTGAGAAGAAAGAACACAGCTGGAGGTATCACATTCCTTGATTTTAAACTATACTATAAAGTTATAGTAACCAAAACAGTATGGCATTGGCAGACAAACAGACACGTGTATCAATGAACAGAATTGAAAGCCCAGAAATAAACCCATGCATATATGGAGAACTAATTTATGAAAAAGGAGCCAAGAACATACCATGGAGAAAGGAAAGTCTTTTCAATAAATGGTGTTGGGAAAACTGGACAGCCACATGCAAAAGAATGAAATTACACCACTATCTTATACTACAGACAAAAATTAACTCAAAATGGATTAAAGACTTAAATGTAAGACCAAAACCATAAAATTCCTAGAAGAAAACATAGGCAATGTATGCTTTTACATCAATCTTAGCAATATCTTTTTGGATATGTCTCTTCAGACAAGGGAAACAAAAGCAAAAATAATCAAATGGGACTACATCAAACTAAAAATCTTCTGCACAGCAAAGGAAAACATCAACAAATTGAAAAGACAACCTACTCAATGGGAGAAGATATTTGCAAATTATATCTGATAAGGGGTTAATATCCAAAGTATATAAAGAAGTTATACATCTCAACAACACAAAAATAAACAACCTGATTAAAAATGGGCAGAGGTTCTGAACAGACATTTTTCCAAAGATGACATACAGATGGCTAACAGGCACATCAAAAGATGTTCAACATCACTAACGATCAGGGAAATGCAAATCAAAACCACAATGAGATATCACCTCACTCCTGGTATAATAGCTATTATCAAAAAGACAAGAAACAAGTGTTGGAGAGGATATGAAGAAAAGGGGACTTTCATACACTGCTGGTGGGAATGTAAATTGGTGCAGCCATTATGGAAAACAGTATGGAGATTCCTAAAAAAATTAAGATTAGAACTACCATATTATCTAGCTATTCTACTTCTTGATATTTATTTGAAAAATATGAAAACACTAATTCAAAAATATATGTGTACCCTACGTTCATTGCAGCATTATTCACAGCCAAAATATGGAAACAACACAAATGCCCATTGATGGATGAATGGATAAAGAAGATGTACCATATATATATGTGATGGAATACTGCTCAGCCATAAAAAAGATGAAATCTTGACATTTGTGACAGCATTGATAGACCTTGAGCATATTATACCAAGTGAAATAACTCAGAGAAAGTAAATACCGTATGACTTCATTCTATGTGGAATATAAAAAACAATACAAAACAAAAACAAAGCAAATGAGCAAACAAAACAAAATAAAAACAAACCCATAGAAGCAGACAACAGATTGGTGATTACCAGAGGGGAAGGGAGGGTGAGACGAAGGTGGAATGGGTAAAGGAGGTCAATTATACGGTGACAGATGGAAAATACACTTTTGGTGGTGAGCACATTGTGGTATATACAGATGTCAAATTATAATGTTGTACACCTGAAACCTATACAATGTTATAAACCAATGTTACCCCAATAAAAAAAAAATTGGAGAAAGAAAAAAAAAAAGAATCAACACCTCTGCATCCTTCAAGTTTTTGATGGCGATATTATTTTCTTTAATTTTCCCAGAGCTTCAGTATTGCCTTTTATTTGTTATTTTGGAATGCTGGGACAGTTTCTAGGGTTCCTACTTGACCTTTTTTCTACTCTAGTATGTCCCATACCTATGGATCTGGGAACTTACGTGAGAATTAAGTCAGTTTTGGAGTGTGTTTATTCCAACTATGCATTAAGAAACTGGAGGGAAAAATAAATCACAGGTTGGGTCTGCAAAACCACTGTACTCATTGAGAGCTAGTTTGAGGACAAATCTCCATTTTTTTATTAGATCTTCATCAGCCTTCATTCTGACCAGAGGAGCACAGTGTCATTTTAGATCTCCTGAATTAACATCAACCAAGAGCCAGTGTTTAATAATTCCTGAAATATCTGGCAATTTCTCTTTGGCCAGTGCTCAGAAATCCTGCTTATGACACAGGTTCCTTTTGAGAGAGCTCTGACGATGATTTACAGTATATAGTTGTGACAGTGTCATAAGTTTCTTCCTCAAGGGTTCCAGCTTCATCTTCATTGAGGGGTATCCAAATCTGAAATGACTTAGCTCTGGGAACTAGATGAGAGGTGTGACACTCCATTGTGGAAATTCAAGTCTTGTCTCTACTCACCAGATATAATATTTTTCTGGTTTTATAGATGGAGTAATACGTTGTTAGCATGTCTATTTTATTCCTAATGACACCACAATAAGTTAGCGCAAACAAAATATCTCTAAAGACGGTAAATACCTGGGCCCTGCTCCACCTTATAGTAATTGTACTCACCTTATATCTGACAATTAAGTAGGGAGCCATGGTCTCTGCCAATATAAGACTCCATTAGTCTGATTAAAATCAGGAAGCCTATTTCAATATCACCATCTTCTATCATCATCCCATCTCCTGTCAACATCCACAGCATGCAGAGGAAAGCCACTGTTGAACTTTACAAGGATGCTGATGTGATTCTCTCATGAATGTATTTTTTGTTATCTTTGTAAAATGAGTATACTTTTAGCCTATCAGGAGACATAATTGAGAACAGAGGGAGAGAGAGCAGGCAGGTTGCTCCATGAAAAATGGACTCCTTAAATGTTGGGATTCCTTCCTTCTACCAGGGAAGTTCTGGCATCTAAATTTCAGACTGTAAGTCACTATGTAGTGCCTACAAACATAGGTCCCTACCTGCCACACAAGAAAGGCCAAATAAAAACTGGAACAGCAGGCTTACGGAAAGGAAAGGGTTTTTATCTAGGATGATATCAGCTGGGAGATGAGAGTGAGCCCTCAAACTTTTCTTGTTCTGTCTTATTTCTCCAAAAGATGGGAGGCTGGGGGTTTTCAAGGTTTGTAAAGAACATGGCTGCTTGTAGATGGCGGGGGCAGTCAGTGGCCTTGCTGGTTGGAACTTTCCCACAAGACTGCATTTGGCCTTGGAACACTGCTTGCAGAGGGGAGGAGGAGATGATGTGGAATCCAGGTGGCTGTCCTTGACTGTTTGTCTCCACAGCATATAGTGGATTCTGGAGCCAGGGATCCAGAGAGTAAGCAGGGAAACAGTGCTTTGGTTTTAACCCCACATATGCTGGATTTAATGTAGGGGAACTGATATAAGGGCTGGCATCAACCATTGACTTCAGGCTTCTTTCAACCAATTGAGAAAACCATTAGAACTTTTTCCAACTGTTCAGGTTAATGCATTGAAGCCACAATCTCCAATAAGTACATACACCCCTATCAACATTATAGCTTAAATCTGACATTATTTCTATCCTCTGTGGCCTACTGTTCTTAGAAGTAACTCCCATACATTTACCACACATCTTTCTTCATATAACTTAGCAAAACTCTGAAACTGTTTTTGTTAATTATTTTACTGAGATCATAATTGTTTACAACATTGTGTAATTTCAGGTGTACGTTATCATTTATTTAGTTTCTGTATAGACTGTATTGTGCTTACCACCAATAGTATGATTTTTATCAGACACCATACATATATGCCCTTTTACCCATTCTTTAAGTGTATGAACCATCCTCTCCAGGGTCAGACTTTGCCTTTTTGCCCTTGGAGTATAATGGGTCTGACTCCAGTACTTAGTCTACATACAAAAAGGAGTAGTTTTAAAGATTCAGCATCCCCTTCAGAGACAATTGCCTCAGGTGAGGTAATTACAAGTCTTTAAAGAGGTGAGGCTAGTCTTAACAGAAAAAAAGGAAGGGGTGAATTGCCCTGAAAAGTGAGGCTAAAGGGGATTCAGGGACTCAAGGTTATCAGGTTGATCTAAGTGCAACAAAATGCCTCTACCCCAAATGTCAGGCCCCATTCCTAGCCATTCATTGCCGCCCCCCCCCCCGCCCCCGCACTGCTAAACATAAGAGGTTTGGTAAATATGTCAATTCAACTTAGATTGCAGGATCAGATTTGGTTCTTATCTTCAACTACATCAATCCCATGTCTATAAAAGAAAAATTATTATTTTGAAGACATCATAGAATATAACCAATTCTGTGTCTTGAGTTGAGAATTTAGGCCCCTGAGTCTGTCATTTCTTTCTGTAACCTCTCCAATGTGGTAAGAATATATATATATACATATATATACACACATTGTGAAATGATCCATTATCACATTCAAATTAATTCACACACACATCACCTCACAGAGTTACCTCTTTTTTTTGGTGGAATGAAATGAGAACATTGAACATCTACTGTCTTACCTTAAAAATGTGCTTTATTTCAAGCCACCACTAATGATAACTTAAGTACTTAGAATGCCATTACTTTCATGGATTATCAAAAACCCATTTACCGATGTCAAAGAGGTCACTTCTGCTTACAAATCCAATCAGATGAAATAACTAATCTCATTTTCCAATATTTGAGAGTTAGTTATCTGGGACCATTCCTATTTCAGTTTGGATCCAACCAGAAAAACATATCCATGCTGGGAATTACAAAGAAAGGATCTTTTATGTCAACAATTATTTATAAATATGTTAGAAGGACTGGAGGTGCAAAATGAGAAAACATTAGAAGAGGAGAAAAAGAATTTTTCTTTTTGAGCTAGAATTTTCTTTTGATCTAGGAGCGTGTCACTCCTAGATCGAGTGAGAAAGTCCCTGGGCTGTTGCCCATAAGCCTGCTTTTTTGGAGACACTATAACTGCTCCATACCTGCAAGAGTTATTGAAGAGCTGCTCATGAGGTCAGGGTTTCTGGAATTTGCAGTCATCTTGCCCCTCCTGCTGTAACAGGGTAAGCCTGTGTAGGAGCCAGGAGCAGAGGCTCTTTCCCTTCCTCCCACCTTCTAATCTCCTACTAGTGCTTCTCGTTGGCAGAATTTAACAAGAAGCTGGGAGTAAAGAAGACTGGGAAATATAGTTTTCAATACCCAAGTCCCAGCAATTTGGAGCAGAGTGCACAAGAGTGGGTATGGGGCTGAAAAACAATCACTGAATAATTGACAAATTGGAACCTTAAAATATGTGGTTTAACATATTAGAGTTCATTGTAAGGTTTATGTTGTAATGTGAAATCTGTAGATGTGATTCATATTAGACATACTGATTAAGATTATCTGTTCTCTGTTAGAAATGAGTTAAAATTCTGACTAACTTATATATCTAGTTTTGTGATTTCCAACTACGTATTTTTCCTTCAAGGGGCTTAATTTTTATTTTTTTTAAAATGGATGCTGTTCAGCTTATTAAACTACTACAGTATGAAATGTGTCAACAGCCATGGCACATAATAGTCCCCTGTTAACACTGATGCTCATAGCAGTAATGATGATGATGCCAATGAAGATGGCAGCAATGGTGATAGTGATAATGCTGAATTGATGACTTTTTTGTAGTGAGATAATTTATGGTTTTGCTCATATTTTCAAAGCGTCAGACTCCCCAGTGTTAACAATCATTGCTAGGGGTATTGAGGGACCACTGACAGTTTTGAGAAAGTAAGTGACACAGTCAAAGCTGCTTTAGGATTATTAAACTGATCCTGGCATTTTGAAGGGATAGTGGGGTAGAGGGTAAAGAGAATGGTACAAGGGAGTTAGCAATCTGCTGATGCTTAACTGCTAGAAATGGAACAAGTTATAAAGTTTAATTAAGAAAGTTTTTATCCAAGATATTCCTGCGTCTGAAAAAGTTCACTGTTTAATTAGGAAGTGATTGAAATGATTCACATGGTGATAATATTGTTGAAGTATAAGAAACAGAACCTGGTTCCTGGTGTGGAGAATGAGGGAGAGTGGACATCAAGGAGGTCCTTTCACAGAAAACAGTCAGGAGGGAAGAGCCAGTTGGAAGATGGATTAGAGTGTTAATTTTCTGCTTCCTTTCTGCCTCTCCTTCCCTAACCCCTTCCATCCCTTCCTTAAAAAGGAAGATTTTGTGTGTGTGTGTTATTTGCAATATTAATTAGTTTATTTTTTATATTTTGTTTTTTTAATTGAGAAAGAAAAATCTCACTTACATATTCAAATTTTATAAAGTAAGTATTCAAGTCCATCTTCATACTCTTTTACCTCTTCTCCTCTATGGATTTTTAATCCTTCCAAATATCCTATATGCTACTAAAATTTGGTCTAATGCAGGCAGAATGCCACCAATGTATCATCATTGGTACAGTTGTCACAATCAAGGCTGGAATAGATGCTTAGCTGCCACACCAAAGATGGCAATTATCAAAGCTTTGCCACTGTAAGCAGCATCATTTTCCTTCTTTGAAGAGAGAGTGCAAGTCATAAAGATGGTGCATTCCAAATGTGAACTTTCTCAGGAATTGTAAAGATTCTACCTCTAAAACCAAACTGTCAGAAACAGAAGGAATGCCCTTGGCAGGGAATATGCTGGGTTCATTTTGATGCAGACACTGATACTCTGGTATCCTTCACTGGAGTTTTATTTAATTTGGCCCTTAAAGCACCTTTTGAAGTTATGTTTGCTCAGCTCAGGGATCCTGCAAGCAGCAATGCTTGATCATTAGTGGCCCTTTTATTGTTGCCTCAGAACAATGCGGGTCTCTGAACTTGTCTGTTTCCATTTGTAAGTCAATTCTTGCCTCTGTATCAGTCAACAGGTAATTTTTTCTTTTTCCTACACAGACCCTATGGGGAGAAAAGGAAGCTGCAACATTGCCAGCACTTAAAATAGAGTAGTCAGGCAGAAAAAATAGAACACTATTTCAAGTAATCTCTTTCGCCGTGATCAAAACCAAGTGTGAAATTCAGCTCTGATTGAGATCATTTAGGTAACATAATAACAGAGACAAAACTGTATACTACACATGCATGCACACACACACAATCATACAAAAACACCACATAAATATATATATATACATGCATATATGTATGTTTATACACTAAATCCCCAATTATCTTGCCAATGGAAGAAATCTATGTGGCTACATCAGCCATGAATATCATGTAATACCCTACCTTAAAATGTGTGTGTATGTAAAATGATATATAGGTCTGCCTCTTCAAGTTAAAAACATAAAAATCCTTCTACACTTTATGGGTTCTTGTATTTATGGCTTTCTTATGTGGAACTCACCTCCTCTCTTTTAAACAAACAAACAAAAACTGCCTATCATACCCTTGATGTTTTCCAAATCATTGAAAAGAAAAAGTTTTACATCAATACATCAATTTTCAAATGTAAAATTTAAAAAGCTTCTTCATACTATAGTAGGGTTGAATCTTGGGGCATAGAATACTATAATTCTCCCCACTCCCACCTCTATACAATTGTCAAGGCCTGAAGATATCTCATGGTTTCACTATCTGAGGAAAGAAATGAACCCTTAGAAAATTCTGATACTTCTGAGAAGAAAGTGTTAACAGAGAAAAATTAAAGAGGAATTATATGCTAAGCAAGATGTTCATCTAGATGGGGAGATTTGACATTGGAGTATGTTTAGAAACACACATTGCGAATGGTGATCTGCTGTTTAATTCTTATAAGATAAGCCTAGATGCCCAATGTCACTGGACCTGGCTCTGGTAATGGCAATGACTTGCAGTGAGGGGGCAAAGAACTCTTATGGTTTCTGATGATGAGTGAAAAGAAGTGAAGCTTAGAAGTGGTGTGCTAGTAAATGCTTAGCAAATAACTGTCCGGAAAAAACAAAACGTGGTTTATAGTGTTTGCCTTTTCCTTGGTGCAAATATTCCTATCATGTCTGATTTCAAGCCACCATATAACATCACTAAATGCAGAGTTGAGAAGTGCACAATTGGCTTTGTGAGTCAATATGAGTTGGCTAGCACACCACTGAGGTTTGGTTAGAAAGGGACTGAGATAAGTTGAAAGACTAAAACACCTTTTGATGTTATATTTGTCCCAACTCCTACAGAGAGTTGAAACCAATTTTCTCTCTTGGCATTGTGCCTTTTCTCTGGTTGACTGATGCTATAGACTGAATGCTTGTGTTGCCCTAAAATTCAGATGCTACATCCTAACACCTAGTGTGATGGTATTAGGAGGTGGAGAATTTGGGAGGTGATTGCTTCATGAGGGTGGAGCCCTCATGGATTGTATTAGAGCCCTTAGGAAAGAGACCCAGAGATTTCTCTAGTCATCCCTTCCACCATGTGGGGACACAGCAAATGATAGCCATTTATGAACTCACAAGACACCCAATCTGCCATCACTTTGATCTGGTCTGGAGACTTTGCAGTCTCCAGAACTGTGAGATATAAATATCCATTATTTACAAGCCACCTAGTTTATGGTATTTTTATTATAGCAACCTGAATGAACTAAGACAACTGGATACCATGCATTTAGTGTTTAGTCAGGCATAAATCTAAAGAGTGAAATATAGGGACAGTACACGAATAAGTGATGTCTATAGACCATGAAAATTCAAATTCAAAATAAACACTAGGGCTTTTCTATCTTGCCTCATGGTATAATCATTATGAGATATGGGACTTAGTGTTGATACAATTGAGGGAGAAATTTGGAAAGAGACTGGTCAAGACCTTGATCATGAAATTTTTATGAAAGTTTCTTTCTCTGAAAGAATTTGGTCAAGACATTGCCTGCCTGTCATGGTGCTGTTGGCTAGAAAACATGAGAAAAATAAAATCTCCCAGAAGTTTGGAGGACATAAGAATGCAGATGGATCAGTGTAGTTCATCCTCAGTGCTGGGGACAAAACCCATTGCCAACATTGTCAGGGATACAGATCAATTCAATACATGGCAGAGTTTCTTGACTTTAGGACACAGAATTGGCTATACATTGTGTTCACAATTTTGAAACATGTATATCCATAGAAAACAGAATGGAAGGAAATATATAAAAATTCTAGTAATGTTTATCTCAGAGTAGTGGAATTTTAGACAAAGTATTATAGCAACCTGAATGAACTAAGACAACTGGATACCATGCATTTAGTGTTTAGTCAGGCATAAATCTAAAGAGTGAAATATAGGGACAGTACACGAATAAGTGATGTCTATAGACCATGAAAATTCAAATTCAAAATAAACACTAGGGCTTTTCTATCTTGCCTCATGGTATAATCATTATGAGATATGGGACTTAGTGTACTCACCACTGAGGTTTGGTTAGAAAGGGACTGAGATAAGTTGAAAGACTAAAACACCTTTTGATGTTATATTTGTCCCAACTCCTACAGAGAGTTGAAACCAATTTTCCACTCAGAGTAGTGGAATTTTTCTACAAAGAGGTTGTATGTTAAAAATTTCAAAAAGAGAGAAAGAATATAAAATAGAAACCCTCTGTGAGTTTCTCCAAAGTTGCGATCAATGGTTAGTTGCTTATGATTTATGTTATTTTCTAATCCTACACAGCAACGTTTTATTATTGTAATTAAATATTCATAACAGTTTATTTACTATCTGTTTTTTGCCACAGATGAACTTCAATCTCCATAAAAGCAAGAAATATCTTCAGTATGGTAACTGGAAATAAGTAGGTGCTCAGTAAATACATATTGAATGAGTGAAAGTCAAGGAAGGGTTAGGTGAGATGATTTGGGGTAATTTAACAAGGGCAAGATGTTGAATATAAAGTTAACAAAATAAAATTTTGCAACTCTCATTCCTCCTTTTTGAGAATACTTTATCTCCCCTAACGTATTGCCCCACTTTGATTTCTCTAATCAACACATTTTCTCTCTCTGCTCCCTCCCCTTCTCTCTTTCAAGGTTAAATGGACCTCAGGCACACAGTATTAGATAAATCATAATCCTAGGTTACGACACACTCTCTTTATGCTTCTTTGTCCGTAATCTTCTTTTCTAATTCATGTTTTTATTTTTAATAATATGCTTAACACTGTGAACCTAGTCCCCAATCTAATAAGAACATTGACAATAACCTAACTAGATCATATGGTTCTCTTTCCCTGTTCCCACTATACTAGGTTTAATTTTATGTTTATTCTACACTTTTAAAAATATATGTATTTAACATTATAATATTGTATAAGCTTTATTTACACAATTATGTTATATTCTATACTAATTTAAATATATATATAAGCTAAATAATATAATGCTAATTTGCTTATTCTTAAACTTCATGAAGAGGGTATCATGCTCTATGAAGTTCCTGGAACTTACTTTTTCACATAGTGTCATATAACTAGAGTTCATCCATGTGGTTGCATGTAGATGCACTTTATTCATTTTCATTGCCTTTTACCTCACTGACTCTTAACTGGTATCTTCAAAATAAGACAAATCCTACTGAAGATGTCCCTGGCAAAGCCTGATAAGTGGCTGTTCTCTTTTCCAAGAAGTTTGTTCAGAAAGATTTTATCCATCAACTAGAACATTTTGTAGACCCTAATAGACGTGTTTTTCTAACATGAAACATAAGGGGAAATAACTTATTTTTTAAATTTGGTGGTCTTATACATGTAATGCCTGAAATAACACTAGATACTAGATAACCAGAAATAGTAGACTAACTTAGGAGAAAATTTTCTGATTTTAATGTTATTCAGCATCATATATGGGACAGTTGTTAAAGGAGAGTAAACTCTCCCTTAATCAAAGCTAGACTTTGGGTCATTGCAAATAACTTCTTCAAATAGCTTAATGTGTAGAAATTGTAAAGCTGTCCTTCTAAGCCCAAAATATATCTGTTTCTATTTCATTTAATTAAAGCATTCTTTCACTATAATTTTTTAATATATTTGAAATGCCCATAAGACCATATGAAAGGGAAATCAGATGTTATTTACCCTTGAGATTAAATAACAGGTATGGCTGAAATCAGTGAACCATACAATAATAGACACAATTGTGATAGGAACTTTTTGTCTATGATAAAATTGCAATTATTAGAAAACATATTAGAGATGGCTTCACTCTCTATTTCCCCTGCTATCCTTCTGATGAAGAAAGAAGAAACAAAAGATGTCCCAACAAGCTGAGATTATAGATTTTTTTAAGATTTTATTTTTTTTCCTTTTTCTCCCCAAAGCCCCCCAGTACATAGTTGTATATTCTTTCTTGTGGGTCCTTCTAGTTGTGGCATGTGGGACGCTGCCTCAGCATGGCTTGATGAGCAGTGCCATGTCCGCGCCCAGGATTTGAAGCAACGAAACACTGGGCCACCTGCAGCAGAGCGCATGAACTTAACTCAGCCACAGGGTCAGCCCTGCTGAGATTATAGATTTTGACTGAAAAATAAGTTCACTGGGTGATGTCAATATCATGACAGAATGATTTGTCCCCTTTGTCTCTCCTCTCTAAGTTACAGCTAAACAGACATTCATTGACCAGCAGAGGATTCCTACACAACACAACAGGATGCCTGAGAGATCCTTGAAGCCACATATTTGAAGGTGGGTGGGAAGCAGTGGACCTAGGTGAGCAGACCGCTACCCCTTCCCAGCAGCAGTGATCAAGGCTGAAGATCCTCACACAGCAACCAGCAGGACTGTGAGTGGAGGCAGAGGGTACCCTGGCCTATGTGTCAATCCTTTCAGATTGGTTGCCCAGCCCATGGAAGCATCCACCTACCAAGGCAGCCCTGTCTGTGGGAATGCTCCCCACTGATTGGTGGCAGTTCAGGCACCACTTGGCACCCCTCCCACCTAGTGCAGCAGCTCAGCTGGTACCCTGCCAAGTGCAGTGGCCCTCCCTGCTGGTATGCACCTCCCTGCTGGGCACAGAGTCCCTGTCCACATGAGCACAACCTGCTGAGCAGCTGTGACCAGCCCACACAAATGTAGAGTGGCCCTATTGGCAGGACTACCAGCAGACAGGGTGAGATCAGAAAACAGAGCCACAGCCTCCCTCCAAGCCTGGCAGGGGGAACATGTGACCTGATACTACCACAAATGCACCAAAAGAGGATCAATTCATCAAAAAAAATGAAGAACTACAATAACACTTTAGAGAAGAAGGAAAATGATATTCTTCAGAAACCAATCCTGAAGTCACAGAAGATTATAACCTAAATGATTATAGAATTCAAAATAGTTGTCATAAAGAAACTCAATGAATTATAGGAAAACTCAGAAAGACAGTTCAATGAGCTCAGGAATAAAATTAATGAGCAGAAGGAATACTTTGCCAAAGAGATTGAAATCCATAAAAAACGTATACAGAAATTCTTGATATGAATAACACAATTAATGAGATAAAAAATAATCTACAAATCAATAAAAATAGAGCTGACCTTATGGAGGACAGAACTAGTGAGTTAGAAGACAGAAATATAGAAATGCTTCAGGTGGAGGAAGAGAGAGAATTAAGATTTTTAAAAAAGAAGAAATTCTCCAAGAAATATCTGACTCAGTTAGAAAAAGCAACATAAGGATTATAGGTATTCCAGAGGGATAAAGGAGTGGAGAGATTGTTCAAAGAAATAATAGCTGAGAACTTCCCAAACCTGGGGAAGAAACTGAACTTATAAGTACATGAAGCCAATAGAACTCTTAACTACATCAACACAAAAAACCTCCAAGGCATATAATATTAAAATGGGCAAAAGTCAATGACAAAGAAAAAATATTAAGGGCAGCAAGGCAAAAGAAAACAACCTATAAAGGAACACCTATCAGGCTTTCAATGGATATCTCAGCAGAAATCTTACAGTCTAGGAGAGAATGGAATGATATATTCAAAATACTGAAAGACAAAGACTTTCAGCCAAGAATACTCTTTCAAGTAAAACTATCCTTCAGATATGATAGAGAAATAAAAGCTCTCCCAGATAAACAAAAGCTGAGGGAGCTCATCACCACTAAACTTGTGTTACAAGAAATGATGAAGGAAGCCTTCCTGCCAGAAACAAAAAGGCTAAAGTTTACAAAGCTTTGAGCAAGGAGATAAATACACAGACAAAATCAGAAAAGTTCAGCTCTCTATCAGAACAGGTTAGCAAATATTTAATTATAACATAAAAGATAAAGTAAAGGAAAGCATTAAAAATAACTATATACACTTCAATTTAGTAACAAACTCACAAGACAAAACAGAATAACTTGTGACAATAACTCAGAAGGGGAAGAGGAATGGGATGGAACCTGATTAGGCTAATGGAGATAAGAGGCTCTCAGAAAATGGACTATCTCATCTATAAAATGTTACATACAAATCTCATGGTAACCACTAAAGAAAAAATCTGAGCAGAGCCACAAATCATAAATAAAGTGGAAACTCAGAAAACCATCACAGAAAACCACCAAACTTGAATGGCAGTCTGAAATAGAAGGAAAAAGAAACATGGAAGTATAGAACAACCAGAAAACAAGAAATAAAATGGCAGTTTTAAGTCCTCATCTATCAATAACCATTCCAAATGTAAAAGGATTGAATTCTAGGGCCAGCCCTGTGCTCGAGTGACTAAGTTTGTGCACTGTGCTTCAGTGGCCCAGGGTTTCACCGGTTTGGATCCTGGGCGTGGACATGGCACTGCTCATCAAACTATGCTCAGGCAGCATCCCACATGCCAAAACTAGATGGACCCACAACTAAAAATATACAACAATGTACTGGGGGGCTTTGGTGAGAAAAAGGAAAAATAAAATTTTTTTTTTTAAAAAAAGACTGAATTCTTTGATCAAAAGAGACAGAGTGCCTAGATGGATTAAAAAACAAAACTCAACAGTATGTTGCCTCCAGGAAACACGTCTCAGCTTTAAAGACAAACATCAGCTCAGAGGGAACATATGGAAGATGATACATCAAGCAAATGGCAAGCAAAAGAAAGGAGATGTTGACATACTTACATCAGACAAAGCAGACTTAAAGATAAAAAAGACAATGAAAGACAAAGAGGGGCAGTATGTAATGATAAAAGGGACAGTCCACCAAGAGGACATAACACTTATGAATACACATACACTTAACACAGGGCACCAAAGTATATGAAGCAACTATTAACAGACCTAGAGGGAGAAAATGACAGCAACACAATAATAGTAGGGGACTTCAAAACCCCACTTACATCAATGGATAGATCATCCAGACAGAAAGTCAACAAGGAAATTGTGGCCTTAAATGAAACACTAGAGCAGAAGGACTTAACAGAGATACATAGAACATTACATTCAAAAGCAGCAGAATAAACATTCTTCTCAAGTGCATAGAACATTCTCAAAGATAGATCAAATGTTGGGAAACATAGCAGGCCTTAATAAATTTAAGAAGACTGAAATCACCTTGAGCATCTTGTCTAACTACAGTGCTATGAAACTAGAAATCAACTAATGGAAAAAAAAGCTGAGAAAGTCACAAATATGTGGAGAGTAAATAACATGCTAGCAAACAACCATTGGATCAATGAAGAAATCAAAGAACAAATTGAAAAATACCTGGAGACAAAAGAAAATGAAAACACAGCACACCAACTCTATGGGATGCAGCAAAACCAGTCCTAACAGGAAAATTCATAGCAATACAGCACTACCTCAACAAACAAGAAAAATCTCAAATAAGTAATCTTAAACTACAACTAACAGAACTAGAAAAAGAACAAACAAAGCCCAAAGTCAGCAGAAAGAGGAAAACAATAAAAATTAGATCAGAAATAAGTGAAATACAGACTGGAAAAAATAGTAGAAAGGATCAAGAAAACCAAGAATTGGTTCTTTGAGAAGATAAACAAAATTGGCAAACCCTTAGCCAGACTCACTAACAAAAAAAGAGAGAAATCTCAAATAAATAAAATTAAAAATGAAGGCAGAGAAATACAATGGATACCACAGAAATTAAAAAAGATTATAAGAGAACACTATGAAAAACTACATGCCAATGAAATGGATAAATTAGACTCAAACGACCTCCCAACACTGAATCAAGAAGAAATAGAGAATCTGACTAGACCAATAACAAGTAAAGAGATTGAAACAGTAATCAAAAACCTCCCCAAAAATAAAAGTCCTGTACCAGTTGGCTTCTGTGAAGAATTCTACCAAACATTCAAAGAAGATTTAATACCTATTCTTCTCAAACTATTTTGAAAAATTGAAGAAGACAGAATGCTTCCTAACTCATTCTATGAGGCCAACATCACCCTGATTCCAAAACCAGACAAGGACAACACAAAGAAGGAAAATTACAGACCAATATCACTGATGAATATAGATGCAAAAATCCTCAACAAAATATTAGCAAATTGAATAGCAATACTTTAAATGGATCATACACCATGATCAAATAGGATTTATACTAGGGATGCAGGGATGGTTCAGCATCTTCAAATCAATCAATGTGATATACCACATTAACCAAAGGAGGAATAAAAATCACATGATCATTTCAATAGATGCAGAGAAAACATTTAAGATTCAACATCCATTTATGTTAGAAACTCAATAAAATGGGTATATAAGGAAAGAACTTCAATGTAATAAAGGCTATATATGACAAACCTGAAGCTAACATCATACTTAGTGAAAAACTGAAAGCTATCCTTATGAGGACAGGAACAAGACAAGCGTACCCACTCTCGTTACTCTTATTCAACATAGTACTTGAGGTTTTAGCCAGAGCAATTAAGCAAGAAAAAATAAAGGTAGTCAAATGGGAAAGGAAGAAGTAAAACTCACACTGTTTGTGGACGACATGACTCTATATATAGAAAATCCTAAAGAATCCACCAGAAAACTATTAGAAATAATCAACAACTACAGCAAAGTTGCAGGGTACAAAATGAACTAACAAAAATCAATTGCATTTCTATACATTAATAACAAAATAGCAGGAAAAGGAGTCAAGTTTATAGCCCCATTTAAAATCACAACAAAAAGAATAAAATATCTAGGAATAACTTTAACCAAGGAGGTGAAAGATCTATACACTGAAAACTAAAAGAAATTATTGAAAGTAATTGAATAAGACATGAAGAAATGGAAATACTCCATGCTCATAGATTGGAAGGATAAACATAGCTAAAATATCCACATTACCTAAAGCAATCTACAGATTCAATGTAATCCAAATCAGAATCTCAATGACAAGCTTTATGGAAATAGAACAAAGAATCCCCAAATTTATAAAGAACAACAAAAGACCCCAAATAGCCAAAGCAATCCTGAGAAAATAAGAACAAGGCTGGAAGCATCACAATCCCTGACTTCAAAATATACTACAAAGCTATAGTAATCAAAACAGCATGGTACTGGCACAAAAACAGACACAAAACTGTAACAGAATTGAAAGCCCGGAAACAAAACCACACATCTATGGACAGCTGAGTTTTGACACTGGAGCCAAGAACATACAGTGGAGAAAGGAAAGTCTCTTCAGTAAATGGTGTTGGGAAAACTGGACAGACACATGCAAAAGAATGAAAGCAGACCATTATCATATACTAAACACAAAAATTAACTCAAAATGGATTAAAAATTTGAATGTAAGACCTAAAACCATAAAACTCCTAGAAGAAAATACAGGCAGTACACTCTTTGACATTGGTCTTAGCAGTATCTTTTCGAACATCCTGCTACTCAGGCAAGGGAAACAAAAGAAAAAATAAACAATGGGACTACATCAGTCTAAAAATCTTCAGCAAGGCAAAGGAAACTATGAACAAAATGAAAGGACAACCCACCAACTGGGAGAAAATATTTGCGAATTATATATCCAACAAGAAGTTAATTTCCAAAATATATAAAGAACTCATGCAATTCAACAACACATAATCAAACAACCCGCTCAAAAAATGGGCAGAGGGTATGAAAAGACATTTTTCCAAAGAAGATATACAGATGGCTAACAGGCACATGAAAACATGTTCAACATCACTAATTATTAGGGAAATGCAAGTAAAAACTACAATGATATCACCTTACACCTGTCAAAATGGCTATAATTACCAAGACAAAAAATAACAAATGTTGGAGAGGATGGGGAGAAAAGGGAACACTCATACACTGTTGGTGGGAATGCAAACTGATGCAGCCACTATGGAAAAGAGTATGGAGATTCCTCAAAGAACTAAAAATAGAACTACCATATGATCCAGCTATCCCACTACTGGGTATTTATCCAAAGAATGTGAAATCAACAATAGAAACAGCTATACGCACCCCTACGTTCATTGCAGCATTATTCACAATAGGCAAGATATGGAAGCAAACCAAGTGCCCATCAACTGATGAATGGATAAAGCAGATGTGGTATATATATACAACAGGATATTACCCAGCTATAAAAAAAAGACAAAATTGTCCCATTTTCAACGACACAGATAGACCTTGAGGGTATTATGTTAAGCGAAATAAAGACAAACACTGTATGATTTCACTCATATGTGGAAGATAAACACATGGATAAGGAGAATGGATTAGTGGTTATCAGAGGGGAAGGGGCTTGGGGGGTAGGCAAAAGGTTAAAGGGGCACATATATATATATGGTGACAGATAAAACTAGACTATTGGTGGTGAGCATGATGTAGTCTTTATAAAAACTAGTACATAATAATGTACACTTGAAATTACATAATCTTATAAACCAATATGACTGCAACAAAATAATTAAAAAACAACAAAAACAAAAATAAGTTCACTGATATGTCCCCTGCTTAGTGCACATTAACCCTGTCTCCTAAAGGCATATCACATGCGTCTCTATGCTTCAATTTCCTCCTCTGGATTAATTTTAAAGCCCTTCTAGCCAAACTTATAAGGTGATTTTATACACTGCTTCCACTCATCAATCATGGGGAATGCGAAGTAAGACTCAAATTGATGAACACTAACCCTGTGGAGTTCAGTCCTCACAGGGCCCCAGACCCTCCCTGGAGTGACCTAAAACTGAGGAGGACACCAGTCACAAATACTTTAACAAAATACCCGATTTTGTCGTTGATCTCTTTCTACATTTCTCCACAGACACTGAGTAATTGTGTTCTTGTGAAAATAAATCCCTAATGTCAGAAATTCAGGTAGGATGGAACAGAGGAATAATTTTTAATCTGGAAGGCAATGATTGATGGCCTGGGTTGAATTCTTGCTTCTGCCACAAATGAGCATTGTGATTTGGGATAAAAGATTTCACCTTCAAATGTCATTTCTCATTAAAAATATGGCAATAATAATAGGTACCTCAGAATATTGTTGTAAAAAATTAAATTAGATAATGTTTGTGAGAAATCCTAGCATAGCAGGAACTCAATAAAAGTGTGTAGATTCTGAGGTAGGCCAGTGGGGAAAATATGTGGAGAACTTTTAGGCGTAATTTTCCAAGCACCATAAGGAGCTGTCTCAGTTCACCAACAGGCAAGGCCAGCTTAATTCCTGTGATGTTGCTGGTGTAGCTCTCCTGTTCCTGTCTAGTGAATGGTTTAAAGAAATGAGAACAGAGGGACACTGAGACACAGAAATCCTTGTCCTGTGGAGAAACATCTAGACGAAAATTCATGGATATCTCTCAGCTCCATATCTCTAATTAAAAACATTTAAATAAAAGATAGCTAAACAGTTGGCTGAAGGAAAAATTTTGCATTAGTGTATATTTTATGAATTCCTTTAAACATGGGAAAATGAGAACATTTAAGTAAAATCATTTGTGAGATTCACTAACAAATAGAGTAAAATATGGACCAATGAGGGGCTGGCACCTGGCCGAGTGTTAAGTTCTCGTGCTCTGCTTCCGCGGCCCAGGGTTTCTCTGGTTTGGATCCTGGGCGTGGACGTGGCACCACTCACTGGGCCACGCTGAGGCAGCATCCCACATGCTACAACTAGAAGGACCCACAACTAAAAATACACAACTATGTACCGGGGGGGGGGGGGGCTCTGGAGAGAAAAAAGAAAAATAAAATCTTCAAAAAAAATCTGGACCAGTGAGCTTTAGGGAGAATCGTTTTGTTATGGGGATGAGCAGGTATAGTTCAGTTCAGCCTCTTCTGCCAGGTTTCCCTCGTGATTTGGTTAAAATTTGTAGGTTAGATTTTAAGAGTAAGAGTCTAGGGCTACGCATTTGTGTCAGTCTCAACCTAGGGTGAAGGGTTGGTCAAGTGAGCTACTGGGGCAATTCTCACACCCTCCAAGGTGATCCAGCTTCATTCTCTCATCTCCACAGAGCACAATCCTCAAGCCAAATGATAGCCCATCTTTAGTTAGACATTCAATCCATGCTCCCTCTATGTAATATTTGGCAATCTGGCCTGTGGTTGAAGCTTCAGGAAAAAGAGTACACCCCAAATCCCCTACTACATCTCTTACAGCTATATTTTTATGGCCGCCTACAATGTAGTCTCAAAAAAATGTCTCCTCCCCATCTATTCAATTTGAGGTGTCATGGTGGAGCACAGGGAATCTCATTTCTGCTCTGGATCAGTATTATGATGTGCTGTTTGTTGCCGTTTTCATGATATGCATAGTTCTCTACTTTCTCTTTCCTCACAACAAGATATGCCCTTCAAGGAACCAATATATGTATATTCAAAAAATATTTATAGGTGATACATATATCTCAACATTTCAAAACCACTGCCATACTTAAAAAATTCCCTGCAGGAAAAAATATTCCTAAGTAAGATACACACACACACACACACACACACATCAAAAGTTGAGAACCACCGCAAATGTTATGCAAAACATCACGAAATACTATTTTTGTGCCTTGTGTTTTTATGTTTTTAAGTGATTTTTAAATTTTCCCAAACTTTATTGAGATATAATTGACATATAACATTGCGTAATTTTAAAGTGTATGCGTGATGATTTGATGTATATATATATATATATATATATTGCACTATAATCTCCACAATAAGGTTATGTGCTTCAAATTCTTTATCTGAAAAATAAGGTTTATGAAGGAATATTGTGAAGATTAGAATATGAAAAGCATTTTGTATAAAGCAGGAGTACACTGTATAATACTTACTTTTATTTTTGACAATGTGAGAAATGTTGATTATGCAAGCTAAACAAAGGTAGGATTATCCCAGATATACAAAGAATAAGAGGAATGCAGATTCAGGCTCAAATTCCAGCAAGCTGCCCTGGATATAGAGTCTGCCTGAGGGTCAGCTTACTTCTAGATGAAGGCATTTACAGAAAGACAAACTATATTAATTACAGGGAACTTCGGAACTCATTTGATCTAGCTTGTTTTCCCACGCAGGCAAAAAAGCTATGGCTCTTTGGGCCATAAGCCAGTAGACCTCTCTCAGAGATGTTCTGGAGAGATCTTGTTCATCCTTTATTTATTAGTTCAGTAAAACACGGCATAATATGTTTCACCAGGGGCACGCCAAAAATGCTACAGGGACATGAAGAAATGAGTGCTTAGCTCCTACAACAGTCCATGGTCATGTTTAACATTATAATTTGTTCCTGGTAAACTCTCTCAGGGAAACAAAGCTTTTATACTCTCAGAGGATACTTTGTGACAGTGTCCCCTTTCCTATCCATAAAGCCATAGGCTATGGGCTTTTTAAATTCCTTATTCTTCCCATAATAAAATGGGGCATCTGGATAGCACCTGGTTTGTTCTTTACTCAGAAGTGCACATGTCTAACGGAAGCTCAGTGCAGTTAATTTCCAAGGTAACTGTAAGTCATTTCCTATTAGACTGAAAGTATGCAATAGCAATAAGATTTTCTCATGCCAAACACCTATGTAGGAGACTCTTTTTGCTTGCATACAAGTGAGGGAATAGAGGATGCCCTTAATTCTGGCTTTGATTCAATGCTGGCTCCACTATTTACCAAGTGTAAGGCAATCAGCTGTAAGACAAATCACTGGAAGCCTCAGTTTTTTCATCTGTAAAATGAGGATGATAATAGTGGCTTCCTCACAGTGATATAGAATTAAATAGGTAATATATGTAATTTGTACAGTATCTGGCTCCAAATACTGAAGAAATTTGGCTATTAAAAAGATCCACTAAGTAAATGAGGCATTTTTTAAATTATTATATTTATTCCCCCTGCTCTTCAGGCTGTCTACTGGCCATATACTCCCTGTGGGGACATGGAGGACCTTATTGTCTCAGCCAAGCTGTGGGCGCCTCAATAGCACAAGCCTCGGGAGCCTGTAGGAGAAGCAAGACATAAATTCAAGAGATTGCAAGTGGATCTCACTGAACTGAGCCTGGAATTACATGAAAAGAAATCTTTTAAGAGTTATTTCCTATTCAAAAAGGACTTGCTGCATTATTAAATTCCACCATACTGGGAGCTTTGCTCCTTCACATTCGTACTTTCAAATCTTACTTATTACAGCTCTAGCCTAGATGGGGTGAAGGAAGCTGGGAAGGGAAACGCTGGGCAATAGATCAGACAGGAGATATTTGTAGGGATGAGAATAGCACTAGCTTTCTGCCTACATTTCTGAGTTGCTTTTAACTTTTCAAAACACTTTCATTTCTACCTTCTCTATTGGGGTTGGTAGCAAGCAGCTTGGCTGACAGTGAAGCTAGGAGCCCTAGCTATAAAGCTTCTAGATAATAAAACATCTATGGCCCTGCCTACTTGTCCCACCTCTTCAAAACCTTCAGAATAATATGAACACTGTGACTATTTTATAACAGCATATTCACTTACTGAGTATCTACCATGTGCATAACATATGACATGAATATCTTATATATGTTATGTAGGTAGTTTTTAAAACAACACTTTGATGTAGCTGGTTTTGTTTGTTTCATATCAGTGACTTTATCAAGGTCCTATAAATAGTAAATAGCAAAACTTAGATTTGTATGCAGAAATTTACCACCAAAACTTGTGCTTTACTCTACTAAAATGCAGAAGACAGCCCTATTTTGGGAAATAAATCATACAGAAACCAGTGGAAGCTTCTAGCCTGAGCTAAAATAAGAGAGCATATCCTTGGAAGGAGAATAACATTCCACTGTCGATGTATATTTAAATGGCTAATACCACTTTCCAAAAGAAAAAGAGGGCAGAGAAGCTGGGGAAAACGTGATTTTTAAGGACCTAGACGAAAGGAAGAAAATACAGTTGAGCACATGGAGGACAGGGAGACTGTATCAGGGTGCTGGCCAACTGAGTGGTGAGGGAGGGTTGTATGAAAGGAAGGAACCTCAGTAAAATGTAAACTGTGACCTGTTTCTGTAACCTTATATCTTGCTGCAGTAATTAGATCTTAGTCTTTGCCAGCTGGCATTCATTTGGAAAAACATATAAGCAAAGATGTAACCCTTAACGTGTCAGTTCTAAATTTGTGGAGGCCTTCAATATGACGAGATTTCAGAGTAAGAGGGGGAAGAAATAGGAGAAATAAGGAACAGACAATCAGAAATGTTAGTTGACTTGCCCAGGATTAAGATTTCTTTTAGGACCAGCTCAGATTACCTGGTACATTGCTTTTTGTCCTAACTGTTCTAGAATTAACCAGAGGTATTAATGTAAGTTCTCTAAATTAAAATTTTCTCATTTCCTTATAATCATTTGACTCACTGGCCCAGAGTAATAGGAATCCTTTATGAAAAATGGGCATGGCGTAGGAAGTGGTGCCCAGTCTGGGCCTGGATCACCTATAATCCTTCTTCAGCTCCTTTCTGATGTTTCTGTGCTGAGGGGAGGCATTTTGATAGTGTCTGCCCTCTTCTCATCTGGGTCTGATGTCTCTTTTCATTTATGCCTCTTCCTAAATTGTACCTATCTCTCAAGTTTGTGCTCCAATCTCACCCACCCTGTGACCTCTTAGCTGGCCTTAGCAAGCCTTCTCTACACTAGGTTCAGCCTGTCCATCAGGGCTTACCCAGTCTTCATCACAGTGTGGATGAAAGTCTCATCTACCCAACAAGACCACGACCTCCTTGGAGGTTAGGAACCAAGTCTTGTGCCTCTCTTAACGCTTCCCTATAGCATATCAAAGATGTGCTCAATAAACTTCTGCTGAGTGACTACAGCATTAGCACTTTCTCAACCACAAATTATCAGAAAATTTTACAAGTGTGCCCAAACGCAGCATTGCTTGGACTAAAGTGCAACTTTGGTTTTTGAGTAAGAAATGTTTCAGTTCCATAGAAATCACTCAGCTTTTAATTGGATCAGTCATTAGGGAAGATCATGGCTTTTAGGATGTGGGGACCCAATTGATTCAGGCCGTAAATACTCAGCCAATGGCACAGAGTCTATGGCAGCTGAGCTCATGAGGAGGTGCACTCTGCCACTATCCACCTTCCCTGGTACTGCTGCTATTACAATTTTCTATACCACCTCTTCTTACTCCTAGTAGATGGCCTAGAAATGGAATGCCTATTTGGAAGTATACTGAAAGATATAGTAGATTCTCATTATTTGTGGCAGTTATGTTCTATGAAGACAAGAGGAACATTTAATTAGTGAATACTAAATCATTGTTTCTAGAGGAGATATAGTTAAATTCCTGAGAACTGCTAGTCACAACACTTTCTTCAACTGCTTAATAGGCAACCTTGTTTAATGGGTGTTTCTGTTTATACACCATATTTTGTATTGTCGATTCATTAACACTGAACTCATGGCCAACAGCAATGTAGCTCATGCCTGAATGAAGCTCACCTAGCACACTTCTTTGCTCTATAAGGCACATCAATGCCTTCTTGTGCTTAGGGTCACTAGATATCACTTTACCACTACACTTGGGGTTCGTGTTAAACAGCAAAATCACCAAAGCATGCACAAAAATGCAAAAAACATGGCACTAAATAGATTGCTAAAAGGGCACTTGTTTATAGTGTGAGAGCTGAAACAAGAAGACAGAAGTTTGGCTCGTTGGACCTCAGCTGAGAACGTGCACATCACAACTCAGTTTTCACTGTTCTATGCATGTGTATATCTGTGAATGACCACAAAAGTGCACACGTATTGATTTCAGGGTTACAAATAAATTTTGAGTTACAAATAAATTTCAGTGAGTAGACGAATTGGCAAATACAGAATTGGTGAATAATGAGGATTGACTGTACCTTTAAATGGCATCTATTTTCATTTGATATTTGTATCATGTCTTTGATCTGGGAATTATGCATTCATCCACTTTAGGAAATGGTCCATATTATTTTTCAGGGGAAGGAAAATCCACATATTACCTGGGATTGAAGGGATCCCAGGCAGTTAGGGCCACTTTAACTCAATTATGCTTTAACATTCCAGAAGGTCTTAAGGCTTAATGAGGTATAGAAATTGGGGTTCAGCAAGAATGTAGGCTTTGCTGTCATAGAGATCTAAATTTAAAACCAGATCGTGCTACCAATTAGCCGGGTGTCCTCAGAGAAGTTACCTACCTTCTCTATGCATAAGCTGCCTTATTTCTAAAGCCATTAATGTAACACATTCTTTGCAGGGTTTGAGATAACATACATGGAAAATGTCTGGTATGAGGGCACCTTGGGTTCAGTGTTTTTCTTTCTCTCCCATTCCAGGTATACTGGAATGAACCGTATTAGATATCACGTTTTCCACAATGCTGAGATGGAAAATGGGTGGAGGGAATGGATAGGTGGGTCTGCGACTATGTGTGGGACCTGGTTATTAACACAGGTTAGCTAAAAAACATATTTGTTTCTTCTCTAATCAAAATATACTTCATAGTAAGAGGTGAGTCTTTCTTTAAGCAATGAGAAAGAAATGAACAGAATTATCTAAGTATGCTGAGGAGATAAATTTGTGCAAAAGTTGGAAAAACCATTAGCTTATGCATTTTATAGTATTAGTCTGAGGTTGAAATTTAGGGGGCCAATCTGAAGCTGAATGAGTCATACTGGGAGTGATATTCGAGGGTCAGTGGCTTGATTATGATGTGAAACTGTGACCCCATTTAGGAAAATAGCACAGAAATACATGACCTTTAAATGGGCCTCATGCTTTGAAGTTCAGGATAGTTATGAATACGGTATTTGTGATCAATCCAAGTTGGCATGACTCAGAGTTCAGGCCCTAAAAAATGGAATTTGCATGAGATGATATGGTAAGTCGATTTATATTAACTAAAACTGGTGTTACTAAATAACACTTTTTACCAAAATTTTTGTCATAGAAAACTAATTGCCCTCAAAATCTCTGCCTCGTTCTAATTCTTAAGAGTTCCTTGGGCACAATAATTCTAGAGGCTGTCTCTCTGTTTCAGAAATGGAACTGAAAAATTCGCCATCTCAGATAACACTGGGGCTGTGTCTACAAAGAGCACTCCTTGGACACTCATCATGTCTCTAGCCTCCTGGTTGCTGGTTCATGGAAAGTTACGTAGTCGTGATTTTTGATTTTATGTGTCAATTTAACTAGGCCATGGGGTGCTCAGACATTTGGAAAAATATTATTCCGGGTATGTCTGTGAGGATGTTTCTGGATGAGATTAACATTTTAATCAGTAGACTGAGTAGAGTGGATTGCCCTCCATAATGTGGATGGGCCCCATCCAATCACTTGACGACCTGAATAGAACAAAAAGGCTGAGTAAGAGGGAACTCTTATTGCCTGACTGTTGAGTTGGGACATTGGTCATTTCTGACCTTTAGACTTAGACTGAAACATTGGCTTTTCTTGGGTCTCAAGACTGCTGGGTTTGGGACCGTAATTTACACCATTGGCTCTCCTGGTTCTCAGGCTTTTGGACTCAGACTGGAACTACACCTTTGGTTCTCCTGGGTCTCCACCTTGCCAACTGCAGGTCTTGGGACTTCTCAGCCTCCATAATTGCATGAACCAATTTCTTATGATCTTGATCTCTCTCTCTCATATATATATATATACACAAACACACACACACACACGTATTTATATATGTATATATATCTAACTATGAATAAATATCTCCTGTTGGTTCTGTTTCTCTGAAGAACCATGACTAATACAGTAGTGGATCGCAGTGGACCAAGTGATAAGTAGTTTAAGATAATTTTACTTTGTCCCAGAGGGGTTGTGGCTGTTGCTGTGATGCACTGTCAAGATCTCCTTTCAGGAACAAAGACATTAGTAAACTCTCTTAGCAGATGAGAGTTACACTAAAGACAATTCTCAAGTGTTAACCCCCTGTGGATTATCTTAACTGAAGAGCCATGTCACTCAAGGTCATGCTCTCTTCCTGGGATGGCCTGCATCCAGTGACTGAATAACTGGAAGTATAAAGTACAGCTCTCTCACCCCAACTTGTGACAACTCTAAAGGGCCATCCCAGCTCCATAGCAGCCTTGGGGTTGATGGAGGCTCTTTGCAGCTCAACTTCTCTCTCTGTCCAGTCCTGTTTCCTCTACTTTGATTCCTCAGCCATAAATCTGAAGAACACTCCATAATAAAACTCCTCCACGCTAACCTCCACCTCAGAGTTGGTTTTCAGGGGAACCCAGCTTGTAGCAGAATCCAATTTAAGTCCTGCGTCTCTGAGACATCTTGCTTGACTCCTCCCAGTTCATATTTTACCTTCTAGGACAATAGTAGTCCTTATATCATTTAATATGTATTTCAAGGGTTGCATACACGTGGCCTGCTAGGTGCATCCAGCCCTCAATTTTTTTTGATTAGCTTGAACATTAATTTATGACATTTTAGCTTTAAATGATTTGGATGTAATATGTATTGTCCAGTTTATGATGAATTCCACTAATGCATATTGTCTTATACTCACCAGCTTCCCTAGTTTTTTATTACATGCACTACTCTGAAGGTATTCAGTCTGTGACCCCTTTACTTACTTCTGCATCTTATTTTATTTGTATGGCTTCATCTGGGATGTGTACAGGTAAAATATAAGTTTATGGAAAGCATGCGACTCTCTAGTACCTTGTGACGAAATATGTGGTTTTCTCCCCAGCAGGCACTCAACCGTTTCTCCAATGCATAAGAGCATGTGGTTTGTGTGAGATCACTTATAGGTTTGGCATCTCTTTTCTGTTGTACATGATTAGATATCTGGTTGGTATTTGAAAAAGATATATTGGAAAATCAATAATTCAATTTACATATCAAATGAATTAATGATAGTTCCATGTTTTTATGTTTGGGGGAATGATCTCAAAAAGAATTGGCTAAGGTACCTGGATCCAGGAAGTACATTTATCTAGCTATAATAGCATTTATTAAGTAGACGATGCCCATAAATACAACTGAAATTCATTAACAGTTCTAAGGTGTAGCCTTTAAAACAATAATTTGGTTAGTAAAGACCCAGAAATAGAAGGCAATAGGTCCAATACAGAGCGTAAGAATCAACTTCTCTTCTAGTTTATGGATGCATCTTGTTTGTATCAGATGACTCTTCAGTATTTCAGTTTCCTTATTCTTAAATGAAATTAGTTATACCAAATAATATAACTTAATATCATTGGACCTGAGTTTACCAAACAGGAGTTGATGGTATGTAATGCAAATTCTAGCTCTAGGGAATCTTGCTGAAACAGAAGGTGTTTGCGTTATAAGAGAATATATATGTGTATGTGCTCAGCCAAGCTCCTGTTCTCTTGTAATCTTATCTTAAACAAGATAATGGGCAAGTGTAGAAATGTTTAGAAAAATTTAACAATATACAAAATGTTCTTATCTGTCTGTTATGTACAGTAGAGAAAAGCAAACTTCAAGCAAAATTCCCAGACTAGGGATAGATAAAGTATAGTACATCAACTTGATGGAACTTTATGCAGCTATTAAAATACATACGAAAGATACGTAGAACAATGCCAAAATTTTTTTAGGACGTAGCATCAGGAAAAAACAGTAAGCAAAATTGTATGCTAGAATTACAACTATAAAAAATAGGTATACATTTGGACAAAGTATGCATGAGAATACGTGAAAATCAAAATAGCTGTTTCACAGTGATAGAATTATGGATAATGTTTTTTCTTCAAAATGTTCTTTAATGTGATATTGTTTTTCCAATACAAATACTGTGCATATGAAAAGAATTTTAATGAATAAAGCGATCAGAGATTGTCTTGAAGCAAAGCAGTAAGATGAAATCAAGACAACTTAGATGAGAGATGTGTCACATTTTTGGATTCACATTAAGCAGAGGGCATTTTCCAGAAGCCTGAGATGGAGGCTCAACAAAGAAAGTTAACAAAAGGGGGAGAAAGAGATGAGAAAGGGGGACGAGAGTGGCATGCCCACCACAAATTCCTCCCGGGGCTGCTTCTCCTTCCCTTCTCCTGACTTCAGTATTCACTCATGCAGCTTTGCACATTGTTAATAAATTTTTCCAGCTCTGTGCTTCCACCATCCCCTCTGCTCCATACAGCAAATTAATATGCAGCATCTCAAGAAACACCTAAAAATAATCAGTTATATCGGGGAAAAATGACAGGAAGGAGGCCCCTGTCCAGCTTTTCAGAGCAGTTTTCTACTGTGATGTATCGAAACGTGGAGAGCTGCCAGCAGGGGAATAAGGAGATAGAGAGAGAATCTCTGTGGCTGAGTCTACAACTATAGACATTTGTCAGGCTGTTTCCAGATAGTGGCATTCTACTTCATACTGTTATAAATATTCTTCTTTTAAAATTGGAGGAGGCAAATCATGAATCAAGTTATAAATATTTAAAAATATGGGCCTTTGTCCTATAGTATGGTATTGCAGTGACTTAAATTCTACTTCCATGTACATATTTAACTGAATAGTATTTAAAATACAGGCTCTTGGGCATAAATGGTGTATAATTGTATTGTCACAATGGCCTATCGTTTTTAAATTGAATCAAGCTTTTTCACATTGATACCAACTTACACATTTACTCTAACTATTAAGATAGTGCTTCACCCTAGAGTTTTCATAGTTATGTTTCTTAGGCCTTATAAAGGTAGCATATTACTCTTTCTTCACCTCTGATACCAGAAGCCTGCCCCCCCCCCCAATGATCTTAATTTTCAAGGCAGGTTTATTTTAATATCTCGTGGTATATTCCTTAGAAGTGTTATTTGAATTTAATGAGACTGCCAGTTGCTGTCCTTTATATGTAAAAAATACTAACACACAGCATGTATTAGGGCCTGTGTTTAAGTCTGCATACTGATGAAGAAAGTGCCAAATGTTTGGTGCCCAGAAGGGTGGACTGTGAGAATCCTTAATGCTCTTCACAAAATATTCGTGGCTCTTTCATTTACAGTCACATGCAATGATTCATCTATACTCTCTTTTAATGTGGACGTGGCCATGTGATTCGCTTTGGCTAGTGAGACAGGTGCAAAAGTGATATGTATCATTTCCATGTGTGAACATTAACAGCCAGTGAACAATTTGTCTCTTTTCCCCTTCCCACTGCTCCAGTGATTCAAAATGTGTTGGCGATGTGAGGAGTTCACATAAGCAGAGCTGCCCACTGGTCTGTGTTGAACGTGAAGTATGAATGAGAAATAAACATCTGTTTTGTGAAGCCACTGTGATTTTTGGAGTTGCTACTGTAGTATAATAGAGCTATCTGAACTGAATTGCAATGAATAAAGATCTGAGAAGTTTTTCAAGTTTTATTCATAGCCTTTAGAGAAAAATGCATTATTTAGCATTTGACACACAGAAATATATATGAATTTTGTATGTAAGTTACTAGCATAAAAATAAACCAAGAAGCCATGAACTTACCACTCAACTTAAGAACTAGAATATTCCTACATTGTTGGAAACTTTCTTCGTTTCCTCCTACATCCCATCATCTAGCCTCCTCCCTAGATGTAACCACTGTCCTGCATTCTGTGTTTATCATTGCCTTGATTTTTAATTGATATATATAGATCATATCTATCTTATATAAACCTCATGTAAATCATATGTATCACATATATAACATTATATATATATATATATTAAAAGCAAAACAGGATACAAAAGACTATGTAGATGATATTTTTGTAAATACTCATTGCCTTTTCAATCATATTGTTTGCATAAATGAATAATTACTCCTACCATAGTACTAATAGTTGACACTTATTGAGTACTTACTATTTGCCTAATATTGTTTTAAATAGCTTTATATATATTAATTTCTTTTATGAGATAGGAACTACTCTAACTCCCATTTTAGAGATGAAGCAGCTAAGGCACAGAAATTAAATCCGTTATTCAAGGTCAGATATATTGTCAATAGCAGAGCTGGAAGATGGATTCTGAGCATTTGGCACCTTTATTAGATTCCCACTGTGGCTGAACAAATTACCGCAAACTTGGTGGCTTGAAACAATAGAAATTTATCTTATAATCCTGGATGTCAAAAGTCCAAAATGGGTCTTACTGGGCTAAAATCAAAGTGTTGGCAGGGGTGAATTCTTTCTAGATGTTCTTGAGGAGAATCCATTTCCTTAATTTTTGCAGCTTTTAGAGACCATTTGCATTCCTTGGCTTGCGGCCCCTTTCTCTATCCTCAAAGCCAGCAGCATAGCATCTTCAAATCTCTGACTTCGACTCTCTTTCCTCACCCTCTTAATTATAAAGACCTTTGTGATCACATAGGAACCACCAAATAATCCAGAATAACCTCCCCATCTCAAGAGGCAAAGTCCCTGTTGCTCTGTAAGGTAACATATTCACAGGTTCCAGATATTAGGATGTGGACATCTTTTGGGTGGGCATTATTCTGCCTACCACAGTTCCAAAGTCTGTAGTGTTGGTCACTATGCTATAATGCCTCTGAAGGGGATGACAGCCTTAGAACTCTACTGTAATATGCCATGTTTAAAATTAACAACGTCAATACCTACAGCAAAAAAAGTGCATTCTAAAGCCATCTGTATACTAGATTAGCCATATAGAGAGAACTCTGATCTCCCACTTTGGATCCAATATATCAGTTCTTCAGGATGTTTTATAATAGAGTTTTAGAGTTAGGCAGGGTAAAGTCCTATCTCTGTCACCTACCAGTTTTTATTATTAATATTTTTCAGATGAAGAACATGAGGCTTGATACAACAGTTTCTCAAAATGTTAACATCAGGGGAAACTGTTTAAAGGGTATACTGTATCTTCTCCATTATTTCTTATAACTGCATGTGAATTTATAATTATCTAAAAATAAAAATTCTTAATTAAAAAAATCTTGCTGAGGCATAGCTATTATACTTTGAAAGCCATGGTACTGAGGTAACATGCAGTGCTTTGATTAGGAGACCATGGTACAAGTTTTATCCTGAGGGAGTAGACACAGATGCTCCAAATTTTAAGAACATACACAATCGATTATTGGTCTGTGGTTTGTCTCATGTCAACCAAAATTAAAAAGCCTACAGAGTTAGTTTGAAATCCAAACCTTTAGTTTAGTATATGAAGTACAACTGCCGAAAAGCCTAGAATATTTAAGATCACTGATCAATGCTATCATTCCTTAAGAAAAGATCTACATGGAAAGCAAAATTATAATAAAAACTTTGTGTAGTAGATAGCAGGTCAGGGCATGATAGGCCGCTTCTCAAATGACTTTGGCTATAATAGGGTGAGGCCCATACGGCACTGGGAATGTTGGAAAAAAACATTCGTCATGTTCTCCTTTATTTTTCTGCTCACTTTCAAATACTACATTCTACAGACACATTCATACCAATGTACTGTTGAGTAATGCTATCATGGTTTCCTAGGTCTACCGCACAGGAAGGAGAGAGAATGGAACCAAGCTTTGTCGAGTGTCCAGCGAAACAGGCTCTATGAAGAAACAAGTAATTTAACTCACACAAAACCATCTAGTGGTGTATTGCCATTTTTACATATGAGTATATGAGAAATTTAGTGTGTTCCCCACAATCTATCAATTAATTATTATCTGGGCCTCACTTTTGTTACTTCCTTATTAGATTCCCAGAGGGTATACTCATCTCCAAGCTATGAAAAGTGTCCTACTAGATTGGACACATTATTAGCATCGTGCAATACGATTTAGGAAACTAAAATTCAAATTGGTTACACTTAGTTGTTCACATTTAAATTCTAGTAAGTGATAGAACTAGAATTTAGGTTTTCTCTAGGTTTTTTATTTGTCTCTGATGCTTTGTGAAGTTTCAGTAAGTGGACATAATACAACAGTAAGGCATGTTCATTTTTATTTCCAGCATTTTTGAAATGTAGTTAGAAACAAAATGGGCTATCCTTCTGATACATTAATGTTGACCGTTCTCTTGATTTCCTCTACAAATATTCTTATTTTGTGTTATGTCCAGTGTGTTCTGAAAAAGATGAGGTTGTGGCAGCTACTTATTTTTTGGAGAAAAAGAGAATTGATACATTATTTTGATGTTGTGTTTTTTGTCCTAGCCTAAGACAAATAGGAGAAGAGTCATCCTGCAATCCTGTAAAGAAATTTTCTCTTTGGTAGATCATTTATTTTCTGTACTATATCCAGATTAAGAGAGCCTGGCACTCTACAGTTGGCCTATAACAATATAAAGAATTAGGACAACTGTTCTGTTCAGCTGAGACCTTCACTGCTATACCCATGGGAACTTCCTAATTGATACATGTTCAAATTACTTTGGAATTGAGCAAGAGAAAATATCAGCTATTTTGAAATAATGAGAAACTTTCCCAGCTTTTATACACTAACCAGAAACCATGCCACTGCCTAGAGTATTGTAATTCCCTCATGAACAGAATTGGCCCAAATAATTATCAAATGCTCGGAGCGATATAAATAAGGTTTCTCGGACTTCTAAGTTTTCAGCAAATGGAAGATGTGGAGGAAAGGGAAGGAGAGGAAAAGGAAAGCACATTTAGCAGTTACCAGCTACACACAAAAAATTTATGTTTAACCTCATCCTTTGGTAAAATAGTGAAGCTGTTGAAGTTTCTGAAACTCTTGAACCCACTTTAACAATGCTCCGGCTCACATCCAAATGCCATGTAGATGCTTTTCTTGGTCCCATTTTTTTTTTTTTTTATAGATTTTGCATTTAGAGGATTGTGAACTAAAGTATTAACTATTCTTTAAAGTATTACTCAATTAAGGTAAATGCCACTTCAGAAGTATTTGCATATAAACTGGGGCTTTTGAGAGCTTTAAAGACTTAAATAAGATCTCTGTAATGGTACATATTGAGTTTTATTTGTTTGTATAGAAAGTAGGTTTTGCTTAGTGTGGGTTGAGCTTGTCTGTGCAGGGGGTAGATCAATGACGAGTTCAGAAAGAGACTCTGCATTCATGACTCACCTTAGGTAAAGCTGTCATGATGGGTTGTAAACTTTCAACCTGGTTTAATATGGAAACATCTTTTGTTTTACTTCCTTGTATTTGCTGCCTTAGAAAGAAGAAAACACAAATATTCATTCCCTCTCTTGATGTGTTTTGAAAATAAGCCATCTATATACAATGGGGAGGAAAAGGGAATCAGTTTTCCATTTGTTGATTACTTGGGGGCTGTGTTTAATGGGCTTCCAAAGTTTATTGTGAAAGAAAAAGAAAAGAATTGTACTTGGAAATTGAGGGAGAACAGAGGGAATGAAAGGAGAAAGAAGGGCAGGGACGAAGGAAGATAGAGGAATAATTCAGCAGGGTCACCAGATAGGGCCGGAAAGCAGGCTGCTGGTGTGGGTCCAATAGTGAAGGATCCATTCCTATGTAAGAGAAAGATGTGTAGATTTGTTGAAGGGGCATGTGAGGGGATACTATTTGAATCTCCTGGAGCCTTATAAGAGAGAAGTCGCTGCTAGTTGGTTGGCCAGCTTTTACACAAAAGAGAACCATGTTCAGTATACAAGACTGACACTGGTTGGTACTCTTCTCAATGCAACTGGAAACTTTGCTGCATCTGAACCAGCACCTTATCTGTTTACTCCACAGCAAGGCTTCCTAGTTGGGTCACATAACTCTTCAAGACTCTGTCTGAACACAGTTTGTTTTACACATGAAGATGCCAGTTAATCCACAGAAGATAAGCTCTTCAGACACCAAGCAGAGGGTGATATATGAAGCCGGCCTCTTCTTGTTCATTTAGCAAGTATTACGAGAGACTTTCCATGGGCCAGATACTCTGATATATTTTGGCAATACAAAGGTAAGTGAAGCATTATTTAAAAGCGAGAAATAATTATAGCTTATACCTTCAGTGCCAAAATAGAAATGAGGGCAATGGGCTATGTAAGTTCTCTTGGAGCACAGCAGAGGGAGGGATCAATTCTTCCCTGGAAGAGGTAAAGCAGAACCAATAGATCACAACACATTTGATTGGATCTGGAAGGATAAAATAGTTCATTAGGCAGAAAGAGGACAAAATTCAACAGAGTGGGCAGTATTTTCAAATCTTAATAGCGTGAACATGCTTAGGGAATTTGAAATAGTCTAGCTGAACACAAGGCATTGGAGAAGAGAGCATAAGATGAGGGTGGAAAACTCAACAGGGGTTAGGCTAAGAAAGGTCTCTGTTGGGAGTTTATCCTGTGGCCAAAAAGGAGCTATCTAATCATTTTAGAAGGAAAAATGTCATGACAAAGATTGTATCTTAGTAGGATGAACCTGGTGTTAGCGTGATGGAAGACTTAGTGGACAGATTATACTCAAGAAGCATGTCAGAAAGTTTGCCATGGAAATGGAGAGGAAGAGTTAAGGGCATGTGAAAAATGGATGGGGAGTGCCAGGAAAAGTATGAGTAGAAGCGTGGACAGAAAATAAAAAACAAGCCTAGATTTAAAGATCAGGAGTGAAGAGTTTCATGGCATCCAAGTGAAAAGAGGTAAACAGGTGAGGTGATATGTAAATGAAAGTAGGCCATGGGGTTTGAGAATTAGACAGGAGTTGACTTTTGGGGGGTGCAATTCCAATGGAATATTGAAGAGGGAATATGTCTGGATCTTCCCACCCCCATATTTACTTTCCATCACCCTTTTTTATTCACCTTTTCTCTCAAAAGGCCGACCCGTATATGTTATCAATATGCTCTCTTGCTGTCTGGTTTCCATTGAGTTTGCCCAATGGGGAGTGCCAACAAGAGATTAGAAAGATGGAGGAGAGAGAGGTCAGGGCATTTGTTTTCCTACTTCCCTCCTGGGAGGCCACTTTGGGCTGGCATGGTCCTGAAATCATCACTTTTCTCAAGGGGGCCTCTCTACATGACCCTGTCTTTCTGGATACCATTAATGCCCCTTCTCTTGGGCCTAGTGGTGACTCCCCACAACTCCTATAATGGTAACCCCAGGTTATTGCACCATTTCTTTATAAATATTCTCTTTGTAAATAATACTTCCCTAAACTATCCTAACTTGAGAGCGCATCTGTTTCTTACTGAGAATTAGTCAGATAGAGTGGAAGAGGGGTTTTAGAAGCCAATGGGACATACAGAGTCAGCAAATAGAGGGCACTTATTCAGGGCAAATAGCTGCGAAAGAAAACTAAAAAAAGGGTCATAAGTTGAATAGGGGCCAGAACAGAAAGAAAGTATTTAGGATGGAGAGACATGACGATTTTTATACACTGAGACAAGGACAATTCTTCTCCTTTAAGTGAGTAGGTTAATTAGAGTAAAAACAGCAAGTGTGACTACATCAAGCTAAAGAGCTTATGCACAGTGACAGAAACAATTAACAAAGTGAAAAGACAACCTATGGAATGAGAAAAACATTTGCAAATCATGTATCTGATAAGGGGTTAACATCCAAAATATATAAAGAACTCACATAATTCAATAGCAAAAAAAACCCAATCCAATTGAAAAATGGGCAAAAGACCTACATAGACATTTCTCCAAAGATGATATATGAAAGGCCAACAGGTACATGAAAAGATGCTCAACATCACTAGTCACTAGGGAAATGCAAATCAAAACCACAATGAGATATAATCTCACACCTGTTAGAATGGCCATCATCAAAAAACAAGAGATAACAAACGCTGGAATGGATATGGAGAAAAGGGAAGCCTTGTGCACTGTTGGTGGGATTGTAAGCAGGTACAGCCACTGTGGAAAACAGTATGGAGGATCCTCAAAAAATTAAAAATAGAACTACCATAAGACCAAGCAATTCCATTCTGGGAATATATCCAAAGGAAATGAAAACACTCGCTTGAAAAGAACCCTCATGTTCATAGCAGCATTACTTACAATAGCCAAGACATGAAAACAATCTAAGTGTCCATTAGCAGATGAATAGATAAAGAAGCTGTGGCATATACGATGGAATATTATTCAGCCATAAAAATTGAGGAAATTCTGTCATTTGCGACAGCATAGATGGACCTTGAGGGCTTTATGATAGGTGAAATAAGTCAGATAGAGAAAGACAAATACCGTATGATCTCCCTTATATATGGAATAAAAAAAAAAAGAAAGTATCTCTGTAGTGGGGCTTTCACAAACCCCACATTTTGGCTAATTCTCACTTCTAACTCTAACCTCCCTTAATTGCCACATATAGAGGATAGAAAAGGGAATTCACAATTCTTGTTTTGAACTCAGAAGCCAGAGAATGATTCTAGCATTATCAGCTCTAATTGCTAAGCTGAATGTTAAAAGTCACTGTACAGTCCGTGAGACCATGAAATGGCAATGAAGAAAGCTGCCATGTAATAAACCCAAGCAGAAACAGGGGTGAGATTATTCCTAGTCAGAAGATGAGTCACACAAGAGCAAGGAACAAGAGAAGGATCAGTGAGCATGACAGAGGATAATTACATCTGTAGTTTGACTACTGCAGAATTTGGGCATCACTTTATGACACTCTCATCATGGTGGGCCGCTTTAGTGGACAATACATTGTGTTTTGTCTCCCTCAAATTTAGCTTTCTGAATCAGGTACTGGCCTTCGTCACAGAATTTACTCTATTAAGAGAGAAACAATCAAGGCTTTATAACACAGTGTCTCAAGGCACTTAGAATGCTTTTTCACCTAAAGAACAGAGCAAGCAATAAGCACTATGGGTTCAGACATAGGAAGAGAGATCACTGACTAAATAGACATTTACAAATGACTTATCTATATGTGAAAATCTACCGGACAATCCATTGAGTCTGAGAAGGAGGTAATGTCTTAATTTTGTACATAAAATTCATTAAGGTTTTATGATCTCTCTTGGTTTAAAGGCTCCCGCAGCTTGCTATATAGACTCTGAAAACTGCCAAGATTTTTTTTTAAACCACCCAACCCCATCAATTACCCAAAAGTGTTAGATGCTGAGCACAATATGAGGTAAAATACAGTCAGCCTTGAAAGTCCATGGTGTTTTTATTTTGCTGATATTTCTAAAATGTTTCAAATAACTGTAATACTCAGAGAAATAACCATAGGCTTGAGCTAGGAAAATGTTAAAGAACAATTGCAAAAATAAATGCCTTTTTCCAATATAGGTGAATTTACCTCCAATCTCCCAAAAAAAAAAAAAAAAAAAAAAGCAGAAGGCGTAGCAGAACATTAAAGAATTATAACAGTACTACCCCTTAATTTTTGATGACACATCTGAAGCCCAGATATTTATTGGAAAAGTTAGCACAGAAAATCTAGAATAGAAAGAGAGGCATATTAAATGTAAGTGAATGGAGTGAATTATTCCACAGGCTTGAGGGTATTGGCACACCCACATCTCTAATTTTTTCAAATAAACTGCTCAGTATCCAATCTCTTTCATATCAGGAATTTCAGTACTTTCTTCCTTTTCTATTTCATTGTTCCAGAATGCTAGGGTATTTTTCAGTCTAAAGGAGTTTTAGCATGATTGAGTCCAGGTTGTCATTTTCTCACTGCTAGAGTGTGTCACAATTGATGACTGTTAATTTAGTCTGCTAGATCATGTCAGCCCATTGCTCCTGTGGTGTTTCCGCTCCTTCAGATCTCTGTGGAGGCCACAGTAGTTTTTAAAGGAGAAAGATTCCCCCATCCCCCAGTGCAGGGTCATCTTCCCTTAAGTTCTTAACAATTACAGTTCCTAATAAATAGCTATTTAAGTTCATACACCCAGCCCCATCCTCAAAGTACTAGACCAGGACTTATGCTTCTGTCTGCTCCCTTTCACACCTGGAAAATCATCTACTTTCCTTCTAGTGACTGCATCTCCCAGGGGGATGGTCCATTTTATTTATATCCTCACAAGTCAAAGGGTTCCTCTCTTTGAACAATTGGACAGTTTAGAGTTTACTCAAACAAAACCTACAAGTTAAAGATGGCACCTCTGAATAACTCCAAGCAATATTATATTTTAGATATGAAATGCCATGTGAAAAACGTGGCATTTCTCTAGCATAAGAAGAGGGGAAAAAGAATAACAAAATTTAAAGCAAATACACAAAAAATTTATTCTTTGGCAATGCATCCTGTGGCAGGGCACATAACCATATGATAGTTTGTAATTCCTATAATGGTACTAATTACTTTAAAAATATTATCTTATTTAAAAGTTTTCACTTTATAGGGAGCAAAATCTAAAATCAGAGAAGTGCATGCTTACTCAGGATGACACATTTACTAACATCGATGAGTCAGAATTTCAACCGAGGTGTCTGAGGTCACAGCTATGCTCCTCCTACCACATTGCAGAATGAGCCCTTGAGAGAGCCATGGGATATAAAAGAAGTCCATCACCCAGTCCTTAAAGAGCTTGCATTAGTGGGTCGGGGAAGGAAAATGACAGACTCACACATATAAAAGAGTTGAAAACTAATAAAAGATAGCATGCAGAACAGTAATAAACTAAATTTAACCAAGTGTCTAAGGTATTGGGAGGATTTCTAGAGGAGTTCAAGTCAACTCAACAATATTTATTAATATTAATATAGCTATGATTGACTGACAGATTTCTGCCTACACAGCAGTTCACCTAGACTGTGCAGATTGGCTTACTCAACGCCAACTCTAACTCCCATTTATACCTTCCTACCTTTAGCGGCTAGAAAGTTAAAAAAATTTAACACGACTTCTGTGTGTGACCTAAATTCCATCAAGCAAATGCACCATGTAAAACTTGGAAAGGGGAATCTGGCAATGTGAGGGGCAGCCACAAGAATGGAGACTGACTCTTTCGAGGCGTTTAGGTGGCAAGGGTGTTATTATAGAGCAAAAGTGACTATGGGTTTTTGTTAAGAGTCCTATTTTGTTAAAAGCCTTTTCTTCTGCCTCTATCATCTAGCATCTGAACTACTAGAAATTCTGTAAGATACTTGTAATAAACTGCTTTCTACTTAATATAGTTACCGGAGATTATGGCATTTACTGATAAGAAACTTGAAAGTTACAATAATTGATACCAGAATGGTTTCAGGCAAGAGATACTAAGGAAGTAGAAGTGGGGGTTGCTTATCTGACCTGGTGGGGTTGAAGGTAGAAGTGGTCTAGTTGGCAGTAGCCACTGAAATGCTGGTAGTCTGTAATATTTAGTGGTGATAGAGTCATTAAAGTATGGCCTGTGGTCTCCAGGAAAGATATATGTATTGAAGGCAAAGGTCATGCTAGGTAGGCTATGTTAAAGGGTATGAAGAATATAATGACAGTGGGATGGGTTGCTGCTTCCAACAGACCTGGAAAGCATAAAGTAAGAAAATGATAGATGCAAGTTATAAAATCCTGGTTCAAGGCCAAAGAACCAGGAAGTTTCTCTGACTACCCTCAAAAGAATCTTATATTCCTTTTAGGCACTGGATATATACAACTAAACATCAAATTTAGAGACTGGTGGTAAGAGTTGACGAAATAACACAGGCATAATTCAGAGGCTTGCCAGGTCTTGAATATTGGCTGGGAAAAAGTTAGACCTAAAAAATTCTAATTTGTAAGTATTGGTGATGATTTAGTTGCATTTGAAAATTCTGAATGCCCAAACTTTACTGAGTGTCTACAGACAGCAGTGGCAGTCACTTTACCCCCGGGGCTGATGAGGCTCTCCCTAATTCATCTGAAGATCATATAATCAGGTATTTTGCAAAAGAATGCCTATTCTACCCATATCCCACTGTATAATCTTTACAACTACAGACATATCCCATATCCCAGAAGGCCAAATAGAGATTCAAGTTCAAAAGGAGAAACTGTTTCTAATTGAGACTGGCAAATATGTAGAATTAGTTAACTGAAAACTAGACATAAGAGGGGCTGGCCCAGTGGTGTAGTGGTTAAGTTTGTGTGCTCTGCTTTGGCAGCCTGGGGTTTGCTGGTTCGGATCTCGGGTGCAGACCTACACACCACTTATCAAGCCATGCTGTGGCAGGTGTCCCACATATTAAATAGAGGAAGATGGCCACAGATGTTAGCTCGGGGCCAATCTTCCACAGCAAAAAGAGGAGGATTGGTGGTGGATGTTAGCTCAGGGCTAAACTTCCTCAGGAAAAAGAAAAAAATGAGACATAAGAGAGGCTTGTGTTAAATAAAATTGAGATGCCAAAAATTCCTTGGTTTCGTGGAAGAAAAAATAAAAGCTAATGGAGGTTAAAAATATGGCCTGTGCTTATCAAGTGCAAATGGCTCACCTATGTTTAAATATGTCCACAAAGATAATAATGAAAAAATCCATTTATCATCACATTAAGAAATGTCATGTTGGGGATGCATTAGCATGTTGTGCAGTGAAGAAACTCCTACTATAGTGAAGAGACTCCTCAATAAAGCAAGAGAATAGGTGGAAGCTGTCGCCATTGAACTAGGCCCTGTGACAGCAATGGGACTAGTGGTATCCTGAAGTGGAAGAAGCCAGGAAATAGGATTAGGAGTAGTTACTAAATAAGCAAGAAGGCTGCCAACCAATCAAAATGGTATGTCAAACAGGTAGCTTTGGCAGTGGCTACTGATTAAGGAGTCCCTGGGATTGAATCAGTTGGAGAATACATTAGCATTCTACTTGAACGTTAAAAGAAGAAAACTCTGTGTGTAAAAATTGGTGGCCAGACTTAAAGCAACCACAACTGCAAACCATGGCTCTTTACCCTGTTCTTGCATACTCGGAAGCACTAGAAAGAAGGGAAGGCTGGATCTGAAAAAAATGAGACTGCAAATAATATCACATGTACTTTATATAAATCTTCTTCCTAGGTTCTCACAAAGCGAACAGTGGGATTCCAGCCTCGTGAGTGGGATTCCAGCCTCGTGATGTTCCTTTTCTGCCTGCTTGCCCTGCAGGCTTTAAGCTTGTGCAGCCAGCCCACACCATTGTGAGAGCCAATTCCTTGTAAAGATCTCTCTCTACGTATATGGACATGTATATGTATATATGTTACATGTCCATAAATGTATATATATGTGTATATGTATTATTCAGCCTCTATTCTCAGCCACTCTCTACATATGTATATGTATATATATGTATGTTATATGTGTGCGTATATGTATGTATGTATGTAAATATCTCCTACTAGTTCTGGTTCTCTGGTTGAACTCTGACTGAGACAATGGGTCAACAAGTCACCATATATGCTACCTGAGCTGCTGTCATGAACTTGTATGTCATAAATTTGAGCGTACTCAGCGGGACATTATCATTAGTAGGAAATGAGATATGCAGGATTGCGTCTAAGTATGGCTAAAAGACCCCAAAAGTTGCATGATTAGGTGACTAACACTCCCAATGTGTTTACTCCTGTGGTTGTTCTGTCACTGCTTCTAGCCAAACTATGACCTCATAATGAATTCTACTATCGACTAAGGGAAAAAAGAAAGCTTTATTGACAGATGATTCAATCTAATATGTTAGCATCAGCCAAAGGTGGCCTGTTTCACTCTTGTTGTCTCGCTCAGGGATGTCCGTGGACAATAGTAGAGATAGTAATCCTCCTATGGGAAAAAATGTAAGCACTAAATGATTGGTGGTCTAGTGGTTAAGATTTGGCGCTCTTACCACCATGGCCCAGGTACATTTCCCGGTCAGGGAACCATACCATCTGTCTGTCTGTTTTCATACTGTGGCAACTGCATGTTGCTGTGATGCTGAAAGATTTACCTCTGGTATTTCAAATACCAGCAGGGTCACCCATGGTAGACAGGTTTCAGTGGAGCTTCCAGACTAAGACAGACTAAGAAGAAGGAACTGACCATCCACTTCTGAAAAACTGGCTGTGAAAACCCTATGAATATCGGCAAACCATTGTCTGATATAGCACTAGAAGATGAGAGGATGGCACAAAAAGACTAGGCAGGGCTCTGCTCTGCTGTACACAGAGTTGTATATGGAATCAACTTGCCAGCACTAACAACAAAAAAATATGATTATCACATGTCTTGGAAAGAAGAGATTGCTGTGATATGGATATACATGACGTCCATGGGAGGGGCGGACGATGGTTTGGAGAGAGAGTCATAGACTTGGAATGAAAGAAAATATTGGAAGATTATTGACGAGGTGGTTCTGGTAAGAGATTCATAGATGGATTTCTTAAAGTTGTCCAGAATACAAGGTTATTTGTGCCTCAAGCGGATGCTTCCCATGATTATCATGGCTTGCTATAATCATGTGAACAAGATAATTGTCTCTGTTGATATTATTCACTCTCTATTCTCTGCCACTTCACATCTGCTCAATGGACTCATGAATAAAGGTGGCTATGGTGACAGTGAGGAAAGTTAAGCACAGCCTCAAAAATTTGGATTTCTCACTAGGCTGATCAGTTAACCGCCACTGCTGAGTACTCTATCAGCCAGCAACAAAAATTAATGCTACATCCCAATAAAGTCCCACATCCCAAGGCACTAATTGGCAGCTCATGGCAGGTCAATTATATGAGACCTCTTTTTTCATGGAAGAGAAAGTGATTTATTTTCACTAGAATAGATATTAAACTTTGCACCATGCAAAATATGGATTTGCCTTCCCTGCATGCTTTAAGTATTGGCTCCCCTTGTGGATTTACCAGGTGCCCTGTTCACTGTCGTGGAATTCCCTACAAAAGTGTTTCTAACCAACACATCATTTTACAACCTTCCAGGGATACTGGGATCTGTTCTTATGGGCATCTGGAGAAGACAACGCTAGAGATATGAGTCCAAGAAGGGTTGGAAGAGACAGTGTGGTGCGGTGGAAAGAACTTGAGTCTCAGAGCCCAGGAATGTGAATTTGTGTCTGATTTCTACAACTTTCTTGGTTTTTAACCACTGGCAATTACATAACCTCTGTGGGCTTGAGCTTACCTCTCTGTAAAACACATAAATAATGAATAATTCATGGGAATGTCGTGAGAGTTAAATACAAGTGTTAGTAGGTTTAGCACATGGAGATAATTTTTAATAATTTAAAATGGAGCAAGTTACAAGTACTCACCTTCTCAACATTCTAGAAACAGCAGAGAGACTTTTTTCTGTATGGGTCTCATTATTGCCTTTACTGTCAACACATATTAATCAAGTACTTAATATGTTCAAGGCACTGTGATTTTGCCTAGAAACAGAAAAATACACACTCTGCAAATTCGGTCCAATATATATGTTTCTTTTCTTTATTCCCTCTCTTTTGGTCTACATAATGTGTATTCGTGGAACAGAAAAACTTTGCCACATCATGAATACAAATGATGTTACATCAATAGTAGTAATTTAAATTTCATTACCTTCTGCCCCAAAAGCATAATGTAAGACCTCACTGCCCCTTTAGGTGTTAGAATCTTCAAACTCAAAAAGTCTGGACACTTCGTGAGTTTCAAATATCTACTTTGAAACTTTGAGAGTGAAAAATTAATGATTTTGTTCTCTTGCTTTGTTTTGTGTCCTCTCTCGGCTGAGACGTTTAGTTGGAAAACTGGGAAAATAAATGGGGAAAGGTGGAAAAGTGAGAAAAAATAGGAAGAAAACACAAACAAAAATATATACACTCATAAAATCTCTATTATGTCCCCATTCTATGTAGATAGAGAGTTGTCAAAACATGGAGGCATAAATAGAAATACACATTCCTATACAGCAAGTACTTGCAGTGAGGTACCTAGAAATAGACTTTTCAAGAGAATGAAATTTAAATGTTTCTAGTAGTTCCTATGGATAAAGAAAGCAAATCACTTTGAAATACAATTTTTTGTTCTGCTTTGTTTTTGCAATAGCCACCAGAATAACCGTATAGTTACACAAGTATAGGACAAAATATTTTCTCCATTGTTCATACTGAAGACTCTACATAGTGGATTAATGCCAAGTATGAATTCTTTCAATGTTAACTATTCCTTTTATAAAGAAATTCTCAGTGATGAAAGCTGAATCCCTACCTACGGGAAGGCTTTTTGATTCTCTCCCTAGGTGTTGGAGAGCAGGGCTTTTATCTCTCTTATGGAGGCAATTTGACAGCAAAGAAGAGGCCTCAAATTTTAAAGTTGAGGGCCTGTGTGCTCTGTTATTAACTGTGGAGAAAACCTGCAGTTAACTCAGGTAGAGAGATAGCACTGTCTCTTAGCCATGTCACGAGAAGATGAACAAAGTGCAGAAGACTCAGAGAAAATAGCAGCTTGGGATAGAGTCAACTGATGAAGGTGACAAGACACTGGTTGAATATAGGAAGCATGTAAGCACCCTTTTGGTGAGCCTCAGAAACAACAGGGAAACATTTTGATGGAGGACTCAGGTCCATCAAATTCATCAGTTTGCCCAAGACTTTCTTGATTTCAGCACTGAAAATCCCACATCCCAGGAAAACCCTCCGTCCTTGGAAGAGAGGGATGCTTGGTCCCCCTTATCTCCTGCAGGTATCATGATCTACTTGTTCCGGGATGGTGCCCCAGGAGACTCCAATGGGCAGCCAGAGCTGAGGGTCACTTATGTACTTATGGATAAAGCTAGGTGAATGGTCTTGGGGCTGGATTGTGGAGACCCCTGAATTTTAGGCAAAGAAGTCCGTGTGTTGTTTTATGTGCACTCAGTGCTATTTTAGAACATTGTGTTATTATGTGGTGAACACAGGCATGATGGATTAGAGGGAAATTGGAGGAAAAGGAGGCTACTAAAGAGTCATGCAGATAAAGGGGGCCTAGATTAGGGTGGTGGTGGAAATATGAACATCTTCAAAAGGGAAGAGTTAGATTAAAGAACTTATACAAAGGGTAGGAAACATAACGTAGATTATCTTTTTACTCTAAAAAAAAGGGGGGAGGGGGCCCTGGGGCAGGTAAGCATCAACATATAGCAATGTGCTTTAACTTTAGGTCATGTGACAGACAGTCCAGTTTAGAGACACAGAGTAAGGCTTCTGTGATCTTTCATGGCATGACCTTGAATTGTGATGCCACAAAAGTGTTCAAACCAACACTACACTACCCTCCTATGACCTTCCTTTGCCAAAGATTCCTTGGAAGGCAAAGATCTGCTCTGCATGTACATGAGGGTGCTTGATATACTGTATATTTGAAAAAATGTCACCTGGCTGTGTAGAGCAGAAGGGAGCAACAGCACATTTGGGCTGCAATTCTGGGCCAGAAAATATACTCAGACATTCAGAAAAACACAGCACACACAGTACTCCCCACTCACACACAATTATACACACACACACACACACACACACACACACACGAACATACTCATACACACAGGCTTTTAAAAATCAAGCTAGCTGCGAGCAACGAAGATTTAAAAAGAAAATAGAAAGATGAAAGAAAAAGTCACCTTTGCCTTTTTGAATTTATAAGAAATGCTTTTGAGAAGGATATTGATTTATCATCAGGTAAATAGTTTCATCTCCCCTGAAATCCTGTACACCCTACAGCAATTACTGCAGAAATTCTTATCTAATGGTCCCTTGGAGGTGGCAGGTAGCAAGATATCAATTCCTATAATCAAAAGGGGACACCTAACCCTTTAAAAGCTAACCACATTGTGAGAAAACTGACTCTCCAGGTTCCTCTGCTAAAGAGAAAATTACCAGCTTAAGCCTTGGGCAAGGATTGTCCTGCCTTTAAGGAAAGGACAAAAGGTTGGGAACAAGGAAGAAAGAAAGGTATTTAGTTAAATCGGCCCTGCAAAGGAATCAATGATTCTGGTGTGAGTATGAAAACTAGAATAGACAGAATTTATATACAGATATAAATATGAACATAGTTATGTATATGGATATATATAGATATAAATACAAATAGAGATTTATCTAGAAAAGAAGTAAGACCACAGGTGGAGGTCTTCTGCAGGATCATTTTTGTTCTGAGGGTAAGGCTTGTGTTTTATTTAGGGACTTTTAAGAATAAATAGGTGAATTATAAAACAATGAAACTGAAAGGGAGTTTAGAGATTCTTGTTTGACAGATCTGGAAACCAATGCCCAGGGAGGTGAGAAATGGTCATTCACCATCATTAGTGGTCTAACCACTAAGCCCGTAATCTACCATGATAACCTATCTATTCAAGAAAGAGTAGAAGGCAGCCACCCACAAAGCTATCCCTAGAAAAAGTTCAAAGACTTAAGGACATACTTTCAGCCCACTGGGTCGGCTCCTTCTTATCATCAGTGGTGGATCTGCCATTCTTTCCATGGCTTTCCCTAATGAAATGGAATGAGTGATGTGAGGTGGGAGCACTCCTAGAAGGTCTAGAATGCCTTTCTTCCCTACTCCTGTTATTGGTGTTAATTGCTATCTGACTTCTGATCAGAGAGAGTTTTATGTAGATACCTGGTATGAATTTCTGACTCCCCTCTTCCTGGAATTTGTCTTGGGGCCCGCAGCTTGGAGGGAGGTACATAGACAGTACAGATGTTAAAAGTGGTATAAATTACAGGTTTATGGAAAGGTCACAGCTCTGAGGGAGGGTAGTACAATGATCCTGCAGTGGCCAGAGGGTTCCAGTTCATCTTCTCATGGCTTTTTTTCGTAGTTCCCCTCACCTCCCATTTCTAGTGATTACAAATGCTTGAGGCACCTCCTCCTCACTTTCCCTTGCCCCCAGGGTCAGCTTTTGTAAGTATAACTGGTTGATCCCTGGCATATTTCCTTTTAGCCTTCTTTCTTATCTGACTGATACCCAAGGTCTCACGGTCTTGATGTTCTTGCCACACTCCCATTCTCCCCTGAACCCATCATTTGGAAAACAGTGTTTTGATTCTGAGGTTTATCTCTAACCCCGAAGAAGTCTTAACAACTAACATACTTAGAATATTAGTGAATACTAATTGTAATATGCTATTTCTGCCCCATCTGCACCCCACCTGGGATCTTGCATGCTACCAATTCTAAGCCAAAGGACTGATCCTCTAAGGATGGAATTTTAGGCAGCATTCAATTCTGGTAAAGGAGATCTTTTCAGGCAAGAGGACATCCAAGAACCTTGTGCATCATGTCAATTTCGATATGTACCATGTTTATTTACTTCCCCCAAGTGCCTTAAGCAAGCAATGTCTATGCCTACCTGCCTTCATATCCACCTCAGGCAGGGCACAAGTGTGGCAAATGTGAGTGCTGGGCCTTTAGGAGCCCTCTCCACTGCAACATGAATGCAGCACTTCTTCTGTCTGCACCAAGGGCTGGGCTTGTCTCTTTCCTATTAGCTAAAAAGTGGCATCAGAAAAGGAGACAACCAGTACTGGAGGGGGTCCTCAGGAGGACAGAACAAGCAGGAGAAGGAAGTGGCCCTAGTCCATTAGCTCCCTCTGCTGAGGTAAAAGGGTGACTTGTCTAGGGTCACACAATACAAGAGGGGCAGCCTGAGAGTGAGGATGAGGGCCTAATCCCTGTCAGCCACAGGCACCTCCCCCACACATCTGCACTCTGCTCTAGTCCTTGGGCGGCAAAAGGAGAAGCAGGAGGCATGGCCCCTATCTTAGAGGAGATGTGGTTTAGGATTGACTGATAAGACAGGATATTCCATCCCATTTGTGTCTTTTTAGAAAATGGTTCACAAGGGTTGAAATTCTAGTCAATAGTGTCTATGAAATAAGCCCTGGGCACAGGTGACATAAAAAGGCATCCAAATGGAATAATTCTTGATGGTACATTCATGGTAATAGCAATAATAATAATTCCCAGTATTAAATATTTTGTATATGTACATGTATCTGTGTGTGTATATAGACACATTTATATACCCATTTATATATATATGTAAAATATTAATATTCAGAAAAACCTTGAATAATGAGTTGTATTATCCTCATTTTACAGGTAAAGATCCTCAGGATTAGTGATCTGTCCAGGGTCACTCCGAGAATATTAGAACTAACATTTGAACGCAGGTCTGTCGATTTCCAACTCCGTGTCTTTTCTTTCCATTTCCTTTCAAACAGATTCTGTGATCACAGGCTGATCCTAAGAATACTCATCAACTGCCACAGAAGGTAAGCTGAGCCTCTGCACAGGGAGAAGGGAATAACTTCTGTGAGGACACCACACTGGGAGCTATAACATATCTTATTCAGTCATCACAGCAACCCAGTCAGGGATTTGTGATAAACACCCTTTTGTCAAGGTAGGAGTGGAGATCCAAAGAGTTTCCAAATTAATTCAGCTAGTAAGATGAATAGAAATGAGAACAAATACTTTGTGCAGGCATCCTACTTGCTAGGCCTGGCTTCTTCATATTATTATGAGAGGAATGAGATCTGAGCCAGTTCAGGCAGGTAGGATAAAGCATTGTTCTCTGAAGGCTCAGGTGAAAAAGTATGCATTTTATTTATGAGAAAAAAGTCCTTGCTAACACACCATTACCAGTGATCCATTTACCAAACTGCTGACCAGAGGGAAGGGACATGTGAGACACAGATGTTGACCGAGGGAGAAGTAAACTAAGACACGATCATTTCAAGATAAAGAAGAAAGAAATACTATAAAAGTACCTGATATGTTTGTTTATTTTAAATATCTGTTGATTTGAAAAAACTATCAATAGTCAATTAGCTGTTGAGTGTCTGTATTTACACATGGCCCAGTTACTGGTGAACGGAAACTATACGGTGCCAAAACAGTTATTTGCTTGAGGAGATTCTTCAGGAGAATTATGTTTTCCGGGGGCTTTAAATAACGTGATTCCCTTCTCTGATTTTATCTCATGATGGTATCAGTAGATTTCCAATGATAACTCATTGGGGTTTCTCTCTTGTTCCTGAATTTATCTAAATAAGTGTTTAATGGTGCAAAAACCTATAACTTACTTGGCAGAATTAAATGCACATCTTAAAAAAACCCCAAAATGGAATACATATGCAAGCAATTTCAGGAATCATTGCATGTTGTATTCTCTCTCCTTGTTAGGGATTTATAATGTCCATTATCTCACTAAAAGTTCTGAGAAGTCCTGTAGTAGAGAAACCAATTTCCCAAACTTATTTGATTTTAGGACCCTTTGGGAGGTCACCTTGGAGGAAAATCCCTTAGTCTAAGTATTATCAAGGCCCCAAGATCCCTAATGATTCCAATCTCACTTTTCTCTTTAGGAAGTTACTGCTCTTCTGTCAAGCATCTGATGATTATTCCTACAGGATGATGCTTCACCAAAAACTTTAGACCTACCTACACTTGGCCAAGACTCTACTTCTGCTTTCCTTTGTTTTTACAGAGCTCCTGCGTATGGGTCAGCAAGGTGGTTCTAGGTGTTGGATATTATGATGTAGGTTCTGTTTACATGGCTTTTTCTATGACATTTTTTCTACTTCCTCATTTAAATGCTTTCTTTAGGATCATTTATGTTCTCTCACTTATTTTTCTGCTTCTACTTATTTACAAGTATTGCAATGAAATTCTATTATTTCAATGAATGTTTACAGTTTTAACATGTATATGTAATTTTAAGGATACTAAAGTTAATCAAGGTCACCCCTTCCCCTAACTCAGAAACTTGGATTTTATTTTAATAATCTCCATCCTGTCTTATGTGTTACTATCCAGTCAACAATTTTTTGGATTTACCCATCCATTTTATAATTTCACTGCCCTTCTTTGCTTCTGGTATTTTACTTCTTCCTTTAGGGTTTAATTTCTTTTTGAAAATACAATTTTTATAAGTTACTTTAATGAGATTACTAGATGAAAACTTAGTTTTCCTCTTGTAAATTTATATTGAGAGTTATTTTCTTTCAATATTTTGAAATAATATTTCATTATCTTATAGCTTCAGTGGTTGCTGTTGATATACTATCAAGATAATTGTAACTCCCTTCCAGAAAAATCTATGTATATTAGACAGAATTCTATGATGTCCTCCAAGATTTCCAACCCTGCTGTACACACCCTGTATAATCCCCTCCCCTTGAGTTGGACATGTCCTGTGACTATGTTGGAGTAATTGATGATTAGGTTACAATAAATGGCAAAGTTGAAGGGATTTTGCAAAGATGCTAAGGTGTCAAGTATGTTGATTTTCAAGGGAGATTATCCCATGAAACTGATTTAATTAGGTGAAAGCCCATAAGAGATGTACTGGGACTTTTCTGAAGAGAAAGTTGCTCTTCTATTGGCCTTAAAGAAGCAAAAAGCCATTTATGAACTGCCTACAGTGAGGCCAGTCCTCTGGGAGCTGAGGGCCTCAGTCCTACAACTGCATGGAACTGAATTCTCCCAAAATGAATGAGCTCGAAAGAAGACCGCAAGATCCAGGCCAGAAAACCGCCTGGCTGACAACTTAACTGCATCCTTCTGAGAACTCACCAAAGGATGTAGTTATGCTTTGCCCAGACCTCTAACAATGGAAACTGCGAGATAATGTATGTTGTCTTAAGGCACTAAGTTTGTGATGATTTGTTACATAGCAATAAAAAAATAAATGCATAATGTTTTCTTTCTTACACCTTTGAAAATCTTCTCTTTTTAAATCATGCTCTGCAGTTTCACTACAACATGCCTAAATGTGGATCTAATTGTATTTATTTTATTTGGAACACACTGTGCTTCCTGAACCCGAATATTTTTATTTTCCATAAATTCTGAAAAAGTCTTGGCCATCCTCAAGTATACCTCCTTTTTAATTCTTATTCTTTCTTTCTGAAAGTTAGACATTTTAAACTTTCTTATTTTATTCTCTATACCACTTAATATCATTTTTATTTTCCTTGTTTTATCCTTCTGTGACTTATTCTGGGAACATTCTTAAAATTTAATATCCAGTTTGCTGAATCTATTTTCAGCTGTACTAATATAATATTTAAAGAATCTATTGATGCTTTAAAATTTCAAAGACTTTAAGCTTTTATTTCTAGAAATGCTATTAGGAGCTTTTTCAAGTATGCCTATCTATTTAATAGCGGATTTTTTTCCTCATATTTTACTTCCTTCTTTCATTTATTAAATCATTGTAAACATAATTTTATATTTTATATCCAATGATAATATTATCAATGGTCCTTTTTTTCAAATTAATTTTACTCAGTATTGTTTTTGCCTGTTCATTTATAGTGATTTGTTTATGGGTTTTTGATTTTGTACTTTGAACTCATGTTGGATGGTATTTTCCCTGGAGAATCCCAAGTGTTCTAGACTAAACGTGACCTGATTGGGCTGTCTTTGTTTCTGTCTAGGCTGTTTAGGTCTCTTTTTACATGACTATTCAGCACAGTGGGTCCTGAGTAAGGTACTTGCCTGAATGAGGTCAGGCCTGAGTTATGACTTCTCTGGAGAAAATGCTTTTATTTTATTTTTCCTTATTAGAGTCTGAGTTAAGTCTTCAAGCTTTTCCTCTCTCTTTGTATTGAGACTGTATTTCTCATGCTATGCATCAAGGATTCTAGCTTTCTGTCAGGATCCTACTCCTATCTCCCATTCCCCACAAGCCCAATATTTCTCTCCTGTCATTTTGAGCCATTGAAATTAAACCTGTTGGCTAATGAGAGAAGCATATGCTCTTAGGGCAGCCAAAGCCTTAGCTTAACCACTCTGCTTTCCGTTCTCCCTCAAAAGCTGGCCCTTGGAGATTTCCCTAGTTTTCTTATTCCTCAGATCTACATTTTAGAGTATGTTAGTTATATTTTTCAGCATGTCAGAGTTATTTTTCGAGCAAAACATTTTTTATAATGATTTATTTTGCTATGTTGTTGTAAACAGATATTTAGAAATGTCTAAAGGTCATCCAGACCAATGTCTTCTCCAGTGTTTGAATTCTCCTACTTCTAGTAATACCACCATTTATTGAAATTAGGTGTGTTCCAGGCAGTCTGCTAAGTGCTTACATGCCTTTTATCACAAAAAAACACTGATTTAAAATTTATTTTTACAATTTATAGAGAAGAAAAATGAGGCTCTGAGAGATACAATGACTTGCATAGTCACATGCTAACAAAGCAACTGCAAAATCAGAATGCAAATCAAGGCTTTTTTTTTTTTTTAACTTCATAGTCCATTTGTTCCTACTGCACACTATCTCCAATCTATAGCTTTGGTACCAAATGGTTACTCAGCTTATTCTTAATTGCTAATAAAAATGCCAGGCTTCCTGTGTTTTTCAAATAAGTCATTCTATGTGGATGATAATTAATTTACTCTTAAATTACTATTGGTAATCATTTCTTTCTCAAATATTGGTGAGTCAAAATGCATCTTCAGGTTTTGCTTGTAGTTTGAACTACGAGTTAATACCATGTCATCACTTTAATACGTTAGGCTCACTGAAACTTTTTATTTTTTCTATCATTCCTCATATAAAAATTTTATGATTTCCTTCTCATTCTTTCTGGTTATTCTCTTCTGAATCTCCTCTGAATGAGTCCCAGTTAATCTAATATCACTCAAAAAAATGTGTGATCAAGAACTGAATATGTTTCCCTAGGTATGAGATGAAGAGTGATGTGTGGATTTGACTGACATTTCTTGAATCTAAGTTCCTTTAATCACCATGTGCTGGGACTTTTTTAGAAAATTACATTTACCACTCTTTATTTTCCCTTTCTCTACATTTGGTCTGTATTTCTATGTTTTTTCCCATCAGAGCCAGCTCATATTTCAAAGTTCACCAATAAGTTACACGTCTTATAGCTAGAGACTATCTGTGCCTTATCGAGACATTTTAACATTTTGGTAGATAAATGGCAAGACAAGCTTTGAATGAATGTCATGCTAAAATTGTGGTATATTCTAAGATGCAAAGTTATGGCTTAATCTGTCATTTGTTTGTGTTGGGGTAAATCAAAACCATCTTTAGAGTTAAAGCTTGGCTCCATGTATCGGCACAAAAGGAGATGTCAAAGATGGTTCCTCGGGTTTCTTGCTAATCCATTGGGTGTGTGGTAGTGATGGCTGGACTCAGTGTGACAAGATGTTTGTGGGATGTTTGGGTTGACATAATCAACAAGTAGTTTTATATTTAACTCTGAAGTTCAGGAGAGAGATGCGAACTGGACTCACAGACTTTAAAGTTCTTAGTATATAGGAGGTATATTTGTTTCCTATTGCTGATGCAACGAATCACCACAAACTTGGTGGCTTAAAACAACATGAATTTTATTATCTTATAGTTCTGGTGTCAGAAGTTGCAAATCAGTTTCACTGGGCTGAAATCAAGGTGTTGGCATGTCTGCCTTCTGGAGGCGCTAGAGATTCCACTTCATTCCCTCTTCCAGCTTCTAAAGGCTGCCTACGTTCTTTAGCTTGTGGCCCCATTTTTTTTTTTTTTAAGATTTTATTTTTTCCTTTTTCTCCCCAAAGCCCCCCGGTACATAGTTGTGTATTCTTCATTGTGGGTTCTTCTAGTTGTGGCATGTGGGACGCTGCCTCAGTGTGGTCTGATGAGCAGTGCCATGTCCGCGCCCAGGATTCGAACTAACGAAACACTGGGCTGCCTGCAGCGGAGTGTGCAAACTTAACCACTCGGCCACGGGGCCAGCCCCCAACTTGTGGCCCCATTTTTGTCTTCAGAGCCAGCAGAATAGCATCTACTGTCTTGCTAATCTCTGATTCTCTCTAAATCTTCCCTCTCTCTGACCCTCCTACCTGCCATGAAGCCCTGGTCATTACATTGGGCCAACTCAGAAAATCCAGGATGATCTCCCTATTTCAAGATCTTTATCTCATATCTGAAAAATTTTTTGCTATATAATGTAGTATATTAACCGATTCTGGGGATTAGGATATGGCCTTCTTTGGGGGGCAATTATTCAGCCTACCACAGAGGAGAATTGAGACTGTGAGACTGTAATATTACACAAGGAGTGTATGTAAACTGATGGGAGAAGAGAGAGAAGATAATGACATGGCGAACATTGGCCCTTGATGATCAATGGAAGAAAGAGGCCTTAATAGAAGATCATGAGAAAGTGCAATAAGGAAAGTTGGAGGGAACCATGAGATCAGGGTATAACTACAACCAAGGCCAAAAGAGGACAGATTTTCAAGAAGGAAAAGGTAGTCAAGAGTGTTGATTCTTCAAAAATGTCAAAAGAAGAGGAAGAGTGACTATTGTTTGACATATTTGTCCATTAAAAGGTTCCTGAGAGTTCAAGAAGGGTTTTTATGTTCAAAACCCTGCTATAGAAAGCAAAGACATAGATCACATATTTTCAAAGAATTCCCTTGAAAAAATTAAAAATTTAGAAAGCTCTGACATTTACAGTCTTATAACTTAGCAACCTGAACATCTGAACTCTACAGCACCATTTATTCCCTCAAGCAGCATGTTGTAACAGAAAGATTTTTGGTATCTTTTTTAAATTGTAGCTCCATCACAAAATAGCTGTGTGTCCTGAGCAACATACTTAAAAACTTTCTAAAAATTTACTCAGTTTTCTCTCTTGTAAACTGGGAACGTAATATTTAATTTGCATAGTACTTGTTAGTATTCAAATGAGAACAATATAAAATACCTGGCAGATAGTAACTCTACAATAAATGATACTTAATATTATTACTACCATTTTGAAAGTAATTTCTGATATATACATATATATATAAAGCCCCAAAAATGGCAATAATTATAATTTCTCAAGTTTTTCTGGATTTCAAATCAGAAGTGGGGCCAGCAAAAATATGTGTATGACCTAATAGGCTTTAATTCAGACCAATACTTTTTCTCTGAATTAATATACTCCCCCTTTGGGACTAGAACATCAAATGAGATGATAGTTTTGTTTTCTCTCATCGCCAATGATATAAGCCATTGTCAGGATCCTGGCAGGTAAAGTTTGAGAGTTGCTTTGCCTCATGTCTAAGTCCCTGATCTGTATCTATCCACCATCCATGGAAACAGACCAGTCTGGGAGCCATCTTCTCAGCTTCGTTCCTCACTGCTTCCCTGTGAGTGATATCAGTGAGTGACATTCTGGCTGCAGTTAGGGAATTCCTGAATGTAGCAGGTATTTTCATGCTTCTGGACTTTTCTTTCCCCAATGCAGTACACTTATCCCATCTACCTACCTCTGGGATTCCATCTAGCCTTCACAGACCAGCTCATATGTTTCTCCTCGATGAAGGTTTTCTACAGCCTCTACGCAGAGCTGAGTACTCCTCCCTAAGCATTTAGCACAGCACCCTGCTACACCTCGGTTTAACACCAGCTTCCTTTGGCCTTAGATGTAAGCTGGTGGTTTCTATGTATTAATTTGTCTTGACAATATTTATTGTTTCTTTCCGGTCAGAAACTAGCTTTTTCAGCAGAGCATTCTTCCCTAAGCCTGGCAGAGTGATAGTTATATGGTAGGAACTCAATAATGGTACATTTCCAGATATTTGTTGTTCAACAAATCCTTGTTTAAAATAGTAACTTTTCCTGTTAATGAAAAGAGTTGATATGAGTGCAAAAGAGGCAAGAACTGCTCTTCTTCAGCTTTAGAACAAGGCAGCTTAGTAACCCAGAGGGTTAATTCACCAGGACGATAATCAGAATGGTTTGTATACACAGAGGAATTTTACCAAAGGCAGAAATAGATCTGTAGTTTTGCTCTGTTTTCTCCAAGACTCCAGTGGCATTGAAGAAAGCAGGTGAAACTAATTTAATGTTCTATTTAAATCTTTCAGGTATTTTTATTTGCCCAAAGCAAAATATCTCATTCAATAAAGACATGTCAGGCCCTTAAATGTATGATAGCCAGGTGAAAAGTTGCATGAATAGATAACGAGGCTTCAAGTCCTGAGTTTGCTGCCGTGGGTTAGCACTGGATTCAAAGGACTTGGAGGGAGAAAGGACTGGGTTTGGAATCAGTAATAACATTCAGTTCTCCACTTGCCCTGACACCTCTGGATCACAGAGCTCCTTGCAAATGAGTTTTCTCATTACAGATTTTTTGTTTGCATCTGAATGAGATGAGACTAAGATCTGGGCAAACTCAGAGTCTCACAGAGGCTGACTCCAGAATATGCACAACACACATTTTTGACTAGAGACCTGACAAATTTGCAAGTGAAATGTTCTTTGGCCTTATTCAGGAAGTGATTTTCATGAGATACTGTGCTCACTTATGTGGAAAACAGAACCTTTTTTAGTGCAGCAAAATGCTTTGGTTTGTCAGATTCAGATGACCCAAAAGGCTCACAGGAATTAGGGGAAACACAGTCAGGTGATTATTTAGTTCCCATGTACACTGAGGTCAACAAAGTGTGGTCTAATGGCCTAATAACATCATGCACTTGAGCACGTCTGGTGCAAGGCCAATGCTAGAGGCGAAGGATTGCATTTCTGATACAACGCCAAAGGCAGGAAAAGAGACAGAAATCAGGAGTTGAAAAGACTTGAACACTTGGTAAATATGGTACAATTCAGAAAAATTCTAAATTACTCTGGAGATAATTAAAGAATAAAACTAAGGAGCTACAGACTCATTCTTATTGGGTTCTTCCACCATATATACAGATAGTTTGATGCATTTTAAAGCAGAGATCCAGGTTAGAAAGTAGGAAGGAAAGGGGAAAAAGAAAGTTCTATCAGTTTCCTGCAGAAACAAGTCCAAAATCTTTCAAGTGGCATCATACTCTCACTTCAACTACCTTGGCAAATTTATTTACAACTTCTTGCCTTCATGTCATTGATTCTCCAGCCAAAATAAAACATTCATCTTTGTGCTTATCAGACGAGCTCACATCTCCTTAGGCCTCAAGTACTGCCCTTGAAGAATCACTAAAAGGTTTCTGAATAGGTTTTAAATCTCTCTTGCAGTTGGCCATCATGGTGGAGGTGGACAAGAAACACTGGGAACTATGGAAATGAAGCTAAGTAAAATGTTTGGACTAAAGATGTGGATTTTTGTGTCATCAATATAAGAGCCAGAGTAGAGGCAATGCATGGATGGGTTCAATCAGGAAGAGACTATAATAAGAGAGGAGGAAAAGCCATCAGGACCACCTATATATCTTTCAGTGGTAAGGAAAATTAAGACAGAAAAAGTAGAGTCAGAAAGAAAGCTAGCATAGGGAGAAAGTTTAAAAGGGTGAGGGATCATTAGTATTAATTGCAATAGAAAAGTCAAGGAAGATTGAGATGCAGGAAAATCCTGCTGGACTGGAATAATGGGTGATTAAATTTTTATATCAGAGGTTTGTTACTGTCTTGGGGATAGGATCAGGTTCACACAAAGTGAAGATGGAATGAGAAGGAGGCAGTGGAAGTAGCTGAGTAGTGAGAATGTTTGAGAATTCTATTATTTGGAGAAAGGAAAGAGATGGGGCAGTAGCTTAAGGGTTGAGCTGCATTTCAAAAACCCATTCCTTTGGTAAAATTTCTCAATAACACATTCATCATAAACAGTCTTCCTTTCAAAGCTCTCTTAAAGGCTATATCTACCTTATATGTGGTTGAGTCCTGGAGAAAGACCTGAATTTTGGGCAAATAATGAAATTTCAGTGGCCTCCATATTCGTCATCTGAAAATAGGCATACTAATGATTGCTTTTTAAATGTATGTTGTGACAATTCCAGGAAATATAAAATCATATTTTAAACTGCAAAATCCACATAAAATATGGTATTGCAATTATAATCAGCTATTTAAATTTTTTAAAAGTCTAATACAAAAGATTTTAAAATATTCATATTTCAAAACATTTTAGTAGCAAGTAATTTTATAAATAACAATTTGAAATTAAATTAAGGAAATGACCATTTATCAAGAACTCACACTATATGTCAGGCATAGAAATAGATATTTAAGTGGATTCTCTTTCCTGTTTTTTTTATTGCTAAGGAAGATTAGCCCTGAGATGACATCTGTGCCAATCTTCTTACACTTTATATGTGGGTCACTGTCACAGCATGGCTGATGAATGGTGTAGGTCAGTGCCTGGGATCTGAACCTACAAACCCAGCCCAGAGAAGCCAAGTGTGCTGAACTTAACCACTATGCCATGAGGCCAGGCCCATGAATTCTCTTTCTTAATCTTTGTTAAGGCATGATGAGATAAGTATAGTTTTGTTCATTTTATAGGTGGGAAAGAGGTATTTGAGGTATTAACTAGTACTCTCAAATTCACTTACCTAGTAGAGAGAAGTCAAAATTCAGGATTCAAACCAACGTGGATTTTAATAAAATCAAATCTAAACATTTGTTTCTCAAAATGTTCTTATATGTACGAATAAGAAACTTAGTAAAATAGCTGTTTGATTTGAGTGGACATGATAGTTAAAATAATTACTTGTATAATTATGAACTGAGTTCAGAGTTGAGGAAGAAATCCTCAAACAATAAAAATGTTCCCAGGGATTTTCTGGGTATGATTCTCTTTAGATTTCCTGTGTGCTTCTTGCAAAAATGAGCATCAGAAGTTCTAAATGAAATGTATTAATACCAACCTTATTGTAAACTTATTTTACTAACTAAATCCTAATTGTTTCCCATTAAAATGTTCCAGTCTTTCTCCTTTGCTGTCTAAGATGGGTGTGCTGAGGGCTGGCATATATTAATCGGCTAATTGGGTCCTATTTCCAATCAAATATTCTCAATTCTATAGGGAGGTGTAATTAGGAAGTATGTATTTGAAAGCACCATGTGAAATCAATTTATCACTATTCTCACTATTATGCAATTAAAATTCTACTTTTACTGGGGACAGAGAAAATAGAAGGCAAGGATAAGAAGATAACAAGGATAAACGGAAAAGAAAACAATTTATTCCAGTGTAAAAGTTATTGCTCCCCTTACACAGGAGAGGTACACAACATACTAGTTAAGACCTAGGTTTGCATGTAGGCTCTGCAACTTACCAGCGATGTGATTTTGACAGGATACTTAACTGTTCTGTGTCTCGATTTCCTCAACCATACAGTAAAATGTTAAGATTACTAAATGTAAAAGAGTTATAATAATCCCTATCACATAGAAAGCCATATATCTATTATGTATTATTTTATTTTCAGAGTTATCCTGAAGGCTTATCTCTTGATTTATTTATTTATTTTTTTACAAATAGTCAAAGCATATACTGTCAACCATGAAAAATTATATTTTTGACTCTATTTAATACCAAAATAAGGATATTTTGAGACAAGTATAAATTTAAGGAAAGAAGATTAGACCTTCTAAGTGGAAGAGTTCTTTTGTTGCGATCTATTCACTCATTTATTCATATTTATTCAACATTTATTGAGTGTCTATTTCACATCTAAACGAGATGATAGCCATCAACTCCTTCTCTCACGATACGTGCACGTCACTCCCTGCATCAAGAGCTGCAGTCTATTTCCCCTCCCCTTGAATCTGACTGAACTTGCTTTCACAAATAAATGTAGCAGAAGAGATGGTGTGCCAGTTTCTCCTAGTTTTTAAAACAATCGCCAGCTTCTGCTTCCTCTCTTTTGGAAGCCAGCTTCCATGTAAGATGTTCAGCTAAGCTGAAACTCACTGTACTCTGAGAAAGCTCAAGCCATACATGTAGAGGGGCTACATAAAGAAGAGAGACGTGCTCATCTAGTCCCTAGTGGTTCTACCCATCCTGGGCATTTGAATACAGAAGGAATCCTACATTGCCAACTCTGTTAGGTGTCGTGTGGAGTAGAACTGCCCAGCTAAGTCCAGCCCAGATTGCAGATTTGTGAAAAATAATAAATTGTTGTTTTAAGCCACTTAAGTTTAGGAGTGGTTTGTTAAACGGCAGTAGATAACCAAACCAATGCTATTAACTCAGCAGCAGTAGCCCTGAGCAGTAGCAGTATTCCTAGCTGTGAAGACTGAATTGCAGCTAAGAGGTGAAATGAGATGAAAGCTATGGAAAACAGAAGGGTAATATATTAGTTTTCACGTCTGGTTCTCATGAAGGCAGATCCAGATACTCAAATTTGTCAATATATCCAGAGATTAATGGTCTCTATAACTTAGAATGCCAATTTACTAATATGTTATGTCAAGTGAACTGAAATATATTCTAGTCAGCACATTCACCCTCTGTTCCACAAGCTATACGAATGGCCAATTTATCATCAAGACATTGCATGGTGGCCATGGAACCCAACAGGAGGAGTTAGCCCTATGCTCTTTATGGCAGAAACCACAATACTAGGATAATCTGAGGCACCTAAGTGGGATAAGCCTGATAAGGAGGGGAGAATATGCATATCAGCTCCTCTGAAAACCAGTTCAGTCCAGGAAGTGCTGGAGATGTATTGACAAATTTGAGCCATCTGATCTCTTTCTCAAAGTCTTCATGCTGCCCACTATCTTTAGTTAACAGTCTTCTTCCAGACAGCATACGTAACAACTGATTATGATTGGGTTAGTTTTTCCAATTACTATGATTGAATTAGAATGATGCAAATATGTTCTCTTGAAATAAAACCAAGAACGCTTAGGTGGTGCTGGATGCTCCTAAAATTCCTCAGCCTCTGACTTCTGGCTAGTCCTTAGGGTGACATTTACACGTTTTTGTTAAGCACATTTACACCCGACTTTTACTATCATTTACTGCGTTATCTTGGCTGCATGTTTTACAATAGAAGCTTTTATGCATATTCACAGGTTCTTTATTGCTATTTGTGATAAGATTGCATAAAATATGGCCTTCTAGTCTGGACACCAAAGTCCCCTGGTAATCCACATATTTCTCGGGCTACTTCACTATTTTTTTCCACGGATGACTTCACTTTGTCTCAAACTTATTCATGACCCAAGGCTCTATTCTAAGGTTTCATCACTTGTCTTTCTATATATTCACCTTCTGAAATTGAACCCATCACAATAATATCTGTATAAACAACTTCTATGTGGAAGATTGTTGGGTCTGTCTGTTCATCTCTTCTCTCTCTCCCAATTCCAGCCCCGCCAGATGACTTCATGGCAGATTTTACCCGCACCTTAAAATCAACATGCCAAATGTGAAATTTGCCATAGTTCCCCAAACGTCTCCACAAAGCTTTTCCCTTGACTTCTTTTCCTTTTTTCCATTTAAGAGAACCACCTTTTTAAATAGAGCATTCTAGATTTGAAAACACTTATTTTAATTCCTTTTTTCTGTACCTGTTAACACGTAAATTATAATCCAGGTCCTCTGGGTCTGGTCTCAGCATTGTTGCTCAGAAAATGCTTCCATTTTCGACACCAGCATCCCAGTTAGGGCTCATATACTTCTCTCCCAGGACGGCTGCAATAGAGCTTTAACTTTTCTCTCTGCCTCTTGCCTTTGCAAACTCCACTTGATTCTATGCAAACTGCCAGACTGCTCTTCCTAGCCACTCTCTAATTATTCACTGCTTAAAATCCACCAGAGTTCTTCTTGGTTTACCAAATGAAGCTCACATTTTTCAGTTTGACTTTCCAAGTCTTCCATAAACATTTAATCTCATTACTCCCATAGGTATACCCTGTATTCTGAGCAAACTGAGAGCTGGTGCTGTTTACTAAATATATCACATATTTTTTCAAGTCTGTGTTTTTGCTCTACTCTCCATCTACAAATCTCCCTGCCTCCATCTTCCTAACCTAAAAAAGCAATATATACCTTTGAGGCACACTGCAAATACAGGCTGTTTTGTAAAATTTTTCATAATCCTTCCTACTCTCTCTTTGAATGTTTGTAGCAATTTGTCTGTATCTCTTATAATATTGCTTAAATTTCAGTCATTTATGCACCAGATTTATCCAATCTGTTACACCAGGCTCTAGGATCCTTGAAGAGCTGTGCCTTATTCAGTTTTATAGTCTTAATGATTTGCACAGTGCCTGGCACATTGTAGAAGCTTTATAATGTTTTTTAACTTGGAACAGACCAGAGTTAAGTGGCCCACATGGGGATCAAGTCCATGACCTTAGTCTCATTATCACTGAAGCCTGGCCACAAGAAAAATATGAAAAGCGGCAAACATTCTTGTTATATCTAAGCTTTAATTAAAGTACATTTAATTCTCAAGAGAAGTTCCAGTTTAGTGACCCTGAAGAAGAATAGAGAATGTCCTCTATTCATTAACTGAGCAGGGATAAATGCAAGTTCCTCTAGGAATGTCCACTTTAAAACAGTCAATATTGGCCCAAACTGAGAACAGAGATAAGTGCCTAGAGATAGAGACACGGGGAGTCATGAGGTTTTTTGAAGTTAAGTGCTTTTGCTCAGCCAGAAATGTTACTTCCTATGTTCTTAGACCTCCTTTATATACTGGAAAAGATTCAAAAAAAAAGCAAAACATAATATTATTATTCTGAAAGAGCAGATGTATGAATATATGCAAATTCATACAGACGAATATATATTTTTCATATATGTATATATACATATATAAATATAATAGCAAAGAAAAACACAAATCTTTAGATTTACATATATACACACATATATATACTCACATATGTATTTGTGTATTTTTTGTTTACTTAAATTGTTTACTACTATAGTTTGTAGTCTGCTTGTTATTAACTGTTCCTAACATTCATATTTGCATCTCTACTATAGAGTTTCTATTCCTTTATACTTAGGTTATTTTTCAATTTCATCTATGCATATCTAGGTCAGGGGTCAACCACACTTTTCTCCAAAGGGCTAGATAGTAAATATTTTAGTCCTGGACTAAAAATTTTTAGTCCAGGAGGCCACATATGGTCTCTTTCAAAACTACTCAACTCAGTAATTGTAATGGGAAAGCAGCCATAGACAACACAAATGGTTGGGTGTGGCTGTGTCCACAGCTGTACAAAACACAAAACAGATTGTATTTGGCCTACAGGCTGTGGTTTGCTGATCTAGATTACTCGTGGACTTACTCTATTCAGGAATTCTTCCGTATTTGTCTCTTAGTTGAGTTCCTCACTGATTTTTTATTCCTTTTGCAAAGGTATAAACTTTTCGGTGTTACAACTGAAAGAGGCAGGGGAAAGAGATTGGAAACTACAAAAAGATGAAGAAAAGGAGATGTTTGATTAAGGGCATTATGGCAAGAGAATTGGAATACCGAGAAAGGAGACTGCATCTGCCAAATGAAATCTTCCTCTAATTCTTCCTTTGGGATCCAGAGAGACTTGGGTCAAAGCCAGGCGCTTCCTAATGCAATGCAACTTTCTTATTTACTATGAACAAAATAACCACTGGCACAAAAAAGAAATAAGCAACAGTCAATTCACTGTCCCTGAAACTCCAGTGTTCTGACCTTCTGGGTCAGAAGAAGGAAGTCAGCTAAGGAAGAGGTTATGATGTGTAACTTCCTTCTCATTTTTGTGAACTTACTGTTCTGAGGTGGATCAACTTTCCAGGACACTGATAAGGTAGGAAAAGCAATGCAGGAGGCAGACTGCATAGACTACTTTGAACCACGAGGAGACTGAGTGTAAGTCTCCAGGTCAAGATTTCTATTACAGGGGATTTTCTCCTCAAGAACCATGCTGCAGGGGACCAGGCAAAACAAGGTGGATATGCAGCTACAAGTCATATCATTGAGTGGGCTCAAATTCCACAGTACCAAAGTTCCCTGAAGCATTTGACTCTTATTTAAGCTTTAATAAACTTTATTTATTTATTACTGTAAATAGGATTTTTTTTTATTGTGGTAACATTGGTTTATAACATTATATAAATTTCAGGTGTGCATCATTACATTTCGATTTCTGTATAGATTACATCATGTTCACCAAAGACTAATTACCATCCATCACCACACACATGTGCCTAATCACCCTCTTCACCCTCCTCCCTCCCCCTTTCCCTCTGGTAACTACCAATCCAATCTGTTTCTATGTGTCTGTTTGTCATTGTTTTTATCTTCTACTTATGAATGAGATCATACAGTATTTGACCTTCTCCCTCTGGCTTATTCCACTTAGCATAATATCCTCAAGGTCCATCCATGTTGTCACAAATCGTCGGATTTCATCATTTCTTATGGCTGTAGTATTCCGTTGTGTGTATATGCCACATCTTCTTTATCCATTTGTCCCTTGATGGGCACCCGAGTTGCTTCCAAGTCTTGGCTATTGTGAATAATGCTGCAATGAACATAGGGATGCATGTATCTTTATGCATTGGTGTTTTCATGTTCCTTGGATAAATACCCAGCAGTGGAATAGCTGGATCATATGGTGGATCTATTCTTAGTTTTTTGAGGAATCTCCATAATGTTTGCCACAGTGGCTGCATTGGTTCCTTAAATCTTGAGTTTTAGTTTTCCTCATCATTACACAACTTTTTTTTTTTTTTATTTGTGGAATAAACTCCTCCTAAATTCTTGTCTTTCTATCTAGAATTTCTCCCAGGTAGAACTAACTAGGCAATATTAGGCCTTGCAGTTAGAGAAATTTTACTTGCAAGTATGAATTTTTTTAATTAGAAAGTTAATATTTTAAGTTAAAACATTGAATGAAATCTTAAATTCTAGTTGATCAGATTTCTTCTGGATTCTTGGTTACTTTCACACTTTTGGTTAAAAGAATGCACAACATTTCAAGTTCTGTGTATTGTCTATCCCCTTTTGTTTCTCTCTCCACAAAGTCTTTCTTTTAAGATCCCAATAACTACCACAGCTTTTCCTAAATGTAATAATTTAAGTACTTGATGCTGGCACCCCTCTCTCATACACCAAATTCCTCTGCTGATCAGTATTTACCAGTTTTGGCAGAAATTAACTGCTCACCACACCTATTTCCCTTTCTTCCTGGGCATAGAGGTAGATTGCATTTCCCAGTCACTCTCTCTTTAGTGTGACCATATGACAGAGGCCATTGAAATGTGGTGGAAATGAATGATGGGTGTCCTTTTCAAACCTCACCTATAAAGACCTCCCATACCATTCTCATTCTTTCCTGCTCACTGGCTAGAAGTGAAAGATTCAGATGCCCTGAAGGATGGTGGGATCATGAGACAGAAAATTGGGTCCCTAAATCACTACGTGGAAGGCTACCTACTGAACATGCTCATTGGGTTGTTAGATGAGCAAGAAATTGAATTTTATTATGGCAAACCACTGAGATTTCTGGGGACTTATCTGTTACAGCAGCTGGCATCACTCTAATTTATATACCACTTAACACTATTACCCATTACTCTCCCTGATGCTTTCTATGATTTCATTGTTCCCTCCTCTGTAACCTTCTCTCTTCATAGTTGGAGTCACTTGACCTCAAATGAAAGGAATTTTGAAATATAAGGCAATAAAATATTGCCATCACTTCCATTCCATGCAATTTTGACAACAAAGCGAAAATGCAGTTACTACTCATCCTTATTCTACAGATGAAGACAAGGAGGCTCAAAATGTTAAGTGGCTTTTCAAAATCACACAGCTAATGATTGAAAGATCAATATTCAAATACAATTTGATCTGGTGCCAAAACTGAGGCTTTTTACATTATGTCACCTTTTCTATCATGTCCCAGAATCTCTAAAGAGCCTTTAATGTTATCACAATTCCAACAATCTCTTTCTCAACCTAGAATGAAGCTTCTGGAAAACAATTCATTGCCTGAAATGTCAGTAAGGCATTTAAGGATTAAAGGGTAATAAGAAGGCCAAGAAAAACATTTTCCTAAACTTTATCAATAACTCCCCTTGGGCAAAGTCAAAGCAGTCTGGTTATGCTGCTTTCTGCGCTCCAGAGGGCTTGCTGAGATGCTACCATGGCACCTAGGCCAATGAGAATTGTAAAACATCTAAACTCAAAATGCAGAAATTAAGACAAAATTTCATCAATTTAAAAGAAGTTGTTAAATATTCTTCTTAAATGTGAGAACTCCATAAATCATGAGTTCCAGGGGATAAAGTGACACTTGACACTGTGATCCACATCATCTTTATATTTATAGACAGGACAAGAGTAACATATCTCTTCTTTGCAGGATGCCTCTATGCGCTACCTAGCACCTTTCTTGTGAGTCCCACCATTGCTCTCACCTTCCATTTGCCTTGTGATGCTCAGTGAAGAAGCTGTTGTTATTCTCTTTACAGTGAAAGAGATATCTAAATCACTGAGTTTCAGTTAAGCTAATGGTAAAGTCAATAGACAAAGAAATAGTTCTAGGATTTGGGCATTTATTGAGTTTCTACTATGTGCCAGTTATAAATTTGATAGACATCATTTCATAGTATTTTGACCTTTATTTAAATATTTACTAATCCCTGTTTACCAAGTACTGTTCTTTGTACACACTTCTATGCAGCAATGAACTAGATTGACAATGTTCTTTCTTTGAGGGTAACAATCCTTTGGAAAAAAATTCATGCTCATTCACTCTACTACAGATGATGGCTGAGGCTTTTAAAAGTTAAAAAGCTTATCTAAGCTCAAATAGCTGAATTTAGATGAGCCATAATTCAAATTCATGATTACTTGATGTAAAGTCAGTGATAAGCCTGTTACCCAAGATGTGACTAGGTGCATATTTTGCACCTAGGAAAGAAAATAGAAAATTTCCTAATCTTATAGAAATAGTAATTTAATTAAGAAGACAGTTCTTACGTGAAAAATAAAAATAAAAATAACTCAATAGAGAGTATAATTTAGGGAAAACCCTATACTGGTTAAATAATAAGTGCTTTAGTAGTTTTGTGATGAAGCGTAAGTGAAAGAAGGTCAGGAAGGTTTTTGTGGAAAATTCCATTGAGTATACTATGGCTACAAGAAGGTGAAGAGAGAAGTGACTGCCCAGGGAAGATAAACCAACATGCTAGAAAACATAGAAAGGGAGACTTATATTTGGATCATGAGAAGTTAAGCACAAATAAAGTAGCTGGTTTAGAAAAACAAGTTTAGAGATGTGGGTGGAATCTATTAGGATATAATATTGAAAGCCAGGAAATGAGTTCATATTTTTTAGGAGGATATTAGGAAGCCAGTGCACGAATGATTGTCCAAAAATAAAGAATAAAAAATATCTTCTGGAGGGAGAGACCAAGATGGAAATAGAGGAGGATCCTAAACTTCTCTCCTCCCACAGGTGCACCAAATGTAGAGCTACACATGGAGCAATTCTCTCTGAAAGAAATCCAGAAACTACCCAAGTCATTCTTACACATAGGGTGAATAAGAAAACATCCAAATTGAAACGGGTAGGAAAGGCTGAGATACACTCTCTCTGTAAACTCCACCTTTGGCACAGTGCCATGCAATCAGTGGGGAATTCCCAAGTCTCAGCTTCTCCCTGGGTGGTAAAGGGTTTAGACCAAACATATAGTGCACCAACTTTTAAGACTCCCATCTGGGAGATAGTGCCCAAAACACCTAGCTCTGAAAGCCAAAAAACCTTATGTCCATGAGACCCACAAGACTATAGCAAATTGAATGGGCATGTGCATGAGCATTCGCTGTGGCTATACCTCCATGGCTCAGCACAGCGGCAGCAGGCAAAAATGTCCATTTCTCAGTCTTTCCCAAAAAGGAATTTGACTGCATACTTTACAATCTGCTGGCTGAAGGCCTAGCTTCTAATTTAGCACATATCTAGAAGCTGACTTCAATCCTCCCCAGAGCCCAGGGGAGCTGATGGGCACTTCTGCTGCCTTCTCCCTTCGGCTCACTCCAATGATAAAAGCAGGTTGCCAGCATCCTCTGGAAGGAGCTTGTATACACATATGGCACCTCAACTTTTGTGGCTGCCACTGAGGGATGAGCCCCTGGATTGCCTGCCTATGGTTCAAACAGGGTTTGCATTCACAAGTACCACAGACTATAGAAAACAAAGAAGCAGCTTTTAAACAGGCACATGACCACCCCACAATGTCAATACACTCAGGTTCAGCACAAGGGGAGCAAGAAAAAATGTGCATCTCCCAGTTTCTTCCTTGAAGGGTCTTACCACATACTTTTCCAGCCATTGCCTAAGAGTCTGGCTTCTAATCAGCCTACACCTGGGTGCTGACTGTGATCCTTAAGTTCAGGATACTGATAGGTGTTGGCACACCCTCAACTACTGGGAGCCATTAAGAACAAAGACAGTGGCTTGGACAATCACAAAGGTTTGAGAGACAACCAGAAGCTCAGGCCAAGCTGATTGCCAAGGTTCATCTCCTACATAATACCAGTACGTCAAGACTGGGAGAGGTGGCTGTTTTATCTAATGTGCAGAAACAAACACAGAGAGACAAATAAAGTGAAAAAACAAGGGAATACATTCCAAACAAAAGAACAAGATAAATATTTACAAACAAATCTCAGTGAAAAAAAGATAAGCGTTTTACCCAATAGAGAGCTGAAAGGATAATAAAGACATTTACTGAAGTCAGGAGAATAGTGAATAAAGAAAGTTAGAATTTTAACAAAGAGATAGAAAGTATAAAAAAGTACCAGACAGAAATCATAGAACTGAGGAATACAATAACTCAACTGAAAAAACTTAATAGAGAGGATCAACATCAGACTATATCAAGCAGAAGAAAGGATCAGCAAACTTGAAGACAGGGCAGTGGAATTCATCCAATCAGAGGAACTAAAAGAAAAAAGAATAAAAAAGAGAGGCGATAGTTTAAGGGACTTGTGAGACATCATCAAGCAGACCAATGTATGCATTATAGTGATCCCAGAGTAACACAGAGAGAGAAAGAAGCAGGAAGCTTATTCAAAGAAATAATGACTGAAAAATTCCCCAATCTGGGGAAAGAAATAGACATCCAGATCCAGGAAGCTCAGAGAGTTCCAAAGAAGATGAATCCAAAGAAGCCCATAAAGAGACATCATTGCCAAAAGTTAAAGACAAGAAGAGAATCTTAAAAGGAGCAAGAGAAAAGAACTTGTTATGTACAAGGGAACCCCCAACAAGACTCTGAGCAGATTTTTCAGCAGATACTTTGAGATGAATGGAGTAGGATGATATATTCAAACAGCCAACCAAGAATACCCTATCTGGCAAAGATATGCTTCAGAATTGAAGGAAAGATAGAGTTGTCCCAACAAGCAAAAGCTGAAGGAGTTAATCACTACTAGATTTAACAACAAATGTTAAAGGAGTTCTTCAAACTGAAGTAAAATGATGTTAATTAGCAGCAGGAAAACATGAAAGTATATAAAAGTCACTGGTGAAAATAAGTATATAGTTAAATTCAGAATACTCTAATATTGTATCAGCAGTGGGAAAATCATTTATGACTCAAGTATAAAAGGTTAAAAGAAAAAAGCATTAAAAATATCTATAACAATAATTTTTTAAAGGATACACTGTGAAAAAAGATTGTGACATCAAAAACATCAAACATGGGGATTGTAAAAGTGGAGAGATTTTGTATGCATTTGAAGTTAAGTTCTTATCAGTTTAAAACAGACTATTATAAGTATAAGATGTTCTATGTAAGTCTTATGGTAACCACAAACCAAAACCTACAGTAAATGCACAAAAGATAAAGAGAAGGGAATCAAAGCATACAGGACAGAAAATCATCAAATCACAGAGAAAGGGAAGAAGAAAGGAAGGAAGAAACAAAGGAATTACAAAACAGCCAGAAAACAATTAACAAAATGGCAATAGTAAGTCCATAACCATCAATAATTACTTTAAATGTAAATGGACTAACTTCTTTAATCAAAAGACATAGAGTGGCTGAAAGGACAACAAAAAACAAGACGCTAATATATGCTGTTTACAAGAAACTCACTTCAGCTTTAAGAACACATATAGACTGAAAGTGAAGGGATGGAAAAAGATATACCATGAAAATGGAAACCAAAAGAAAGCAGGGATAACTATACTTATATCAGACAAAATAAGCATTAAGTCAAAACTGTAATAAGAGACAAAGTTATTATATAATAAGAAAGCAGCCAATTCAACAAAAGGATATAAAAATTATAAATGTGTAAGCACCCAACATTGGAGTACTTAAATATACAAAGTAAATATTAACAGATATGAAAAGAGAAATAGCAATACAATAATAGTAGGAGAGTTCAATACCCTACTTTCAACAACAGATACGTCATCTAGACAGAAAATGAATAAAGAAACATTAGACTTAAATCACACATTAGACCAGATGAACCCAACAAACATTTACAGAACTTTCCATCCAATAGCAGCAGAATACACATTCTTCTCAAGTGCACATGGACCATTCTCCAGGATAGATCATGTGTTAGTCCACAAAACAAATCTTTATAAATTTAAGATGATTGAAATCATATCAAGTATCTTTTCCTACCACAATGGTATGAAACTGTAAATCAACTACAAAAAAAACCCTGGAAAATTCAGTAATATGTGGAGATTAACCAACATCTCCTGAACAACCAATGGTTAATAGTAGGAAAAAAAGAACTAAAAAATTATCCTGAGACAAATGAAAATGGAAACATAACAGAACTTTTATGAGATGCAGCAAAAGCAGTTCTAAGAGGGAAGTTTACAGTGATAAACACCTACATTAAGAAAAAACAAAGAGATCTATAAACAACATAAATTTACACCTCAAGGGAGTAGATAAAGAAGAATGAATGAAACTCAAAGTTAGCAGAAGGAAGGAAATAGCAAAGATCAGAGCAAAAATAAATGAATAGAAAAGATCAATAAAATTCAGAGATAGTTTCTTTAAAAAAGCAAAATTGGGGGCCAGCCCTGTGGCTCAGCGGTTAAGTGTGCACGTTCCGCTTCAGAAGCCCGGGCTTCGCAGGTTTGGATCCCGGGTGTGGACATGGCACTGCTCAGCAAGCCATGCTGTCGTAGACGTCCCACATACAAAGTAAAGGAAGATGGGCACAGATGTTAGCTCAGGGCCAGCCTTCCTCAGCAAAAAGAGGAGGATTGGCAGCAGTTAGCTGAGGGCTAATTTTCCTCAAAAAAAAAAAAAATTAACCTTTAGCTAAACTAAGAAAAAAAATGTTCAAATAAATAAAATTTCAAAGGAAAGGAGACATTACAACTGATAACACACAAATACTAAAGCTCGTAAGAAACTACTATAAACAATTATAAGCCAACAAATTGGAAAACCTAGAAGAAATTGATAAATTCCTAGAAATATAGAATCTACCAAGACTGAATTATAAAGAAATAGAAAATCTGGACAGACCAATTACTAGTAAGGAGATAGAATCAATAATCAAAAACCTCCGAATATAGAAATTCCCAGGACCATATCGTTTCACCAGAGAATTTTGCCAAATGTCTAAAGAAAAAATAATACCAATCCTTCTCCAGCTCTTCCAAAAAATAAAAGAGGAGAGAATACTTCCAAACGCATTTAAAGAGGCCAGCATTACCCCGATACCAAAGTCAGACAAGGATACCATAAAAAAAGAAAATCCCAGGCCAAAATCCTTGATGAATATAGACGCAAAAATTCTCAGTAATATATTAGCAAACCAAATTCAACAGTACATTAAAGACATAATGCACCATGATTAAGTGGAATTTATTCCAGGGATGCTAGGATGGTTCAACATCCACAAAATCAATCATTGTGATAAACTACATGAACAAAATGAAGGATAAAATCATATGGTCATCTCAATAGATGCAAAGAAAGCATTTGACAAATTCAACATCATTTCATGATAAAAACTCTCAACAAACAGCGTATAGAAGGAAAATACCTCAACATAATAAAGGCCATATATGACAGGCCCACAGCTAACATCATACTCAGTGGTGAAAAGCTGAAAGCTTTTCCTTTAAGATCAGGAATAAGACAAGGATACCCACTTTATCTACTTTTATTTAAAATAATACTGAAAGCCCTAGCCAGAGCAATTAGGGAAGAAAAAGAAATAAAAGGAATCAAAATCAAAAGTAAAATTATCTTCACTTGCAGATGACATGATCTTTTATAGAAAAAACCCTAAAGACTCTACCAAAAAAGTGTTAGAACTAATAAACAAAGTAAGTAAAATTACAGAATACAAAATTAATATGCAAAAATCAGTTGTATTTCCATACACTATCAACAAAGTATTAGAAAGAAAAATTAAGAAAACAATCCCAATTACAGTAGCATCAAAAAGAGTAAAATACTTGACTATATTTAAGCAAGGAGGTGAAAGACTTTTACACTGGAAATTGTAAAACATTGATTAAAGAAACTGAAGAAGATACAAATAAATGTAAAGATATTTCATGCTCATGGATTGGAAGAATTAATACTGTTAAAATGTCCATATTACCCAAAGTGACCTACAGATTCAGTGCAATCCCTATCAAAATTACAATGGCATTTTTCACAGAAATAGAAAAACCAATCGTAAAATTCATATAAATCCACAAAAGACTCTGAATAGTCAAAGCAATCCTGAGAAAGGGGAACAAAGCTGGAGACATCAGACTTCCTAATTTCAAGCTATATTACAAACATGTAGAAATCAAAATAGTATGGTACTGGCATAAAAAGGACACATAGACCAATGGAACAGAATAGAGAAACTTAATTTTTGAAAAAGGAGCTAACAATATACAATGAGGAAAAGATAATCTTTTCAATAAGTGGTGTTGGGAAAACTGGATATCCACATGCAAAAGAAATGAAACAGGACTGCTGTCTTACACCATTCATAACAATCAACTCAAGATGCATTAAGGACTTGAATGTAAGACCTGAACCCATAAATTTCCCAGAAATTTTGTGCTATTAACAAAATATAAGAGAGAACCAACTCTGGTGAGGATGTGGAGAAAAGGAAACTGGGAGCAATGTTGGTGGGAATATAAACTGGTACAGCCACTATGGAAAATAGTATAGAGGTTGCTTATGAAATTAAAAATAGAATTATCATATGATCCAGCAATCCCACTTCTGGGTACATATCCAAAGGAAACAAAATCACAATCTCAAAGAGATATCTGTACTTTCACGTTCATTGCAGCATTATTCACAATAGTCAAGATATAGAAACAACCTACGTGTTCATCAATGGATGAATAAAGAAAATGTGACATGTACATGGATATGACATATGACATATATGTCTGGCTCTCAACAAATGTTAGCTATTATTATCACGAATATTAATGAAGTCAAGACTATGTTTTATCATTTTCATTTATGAAGAACTTAAAGTTCCTAAGGATCTTGGATGCCTGTCTCTTTTTCAACACAGTGACCATCTCTCTTTGCCCAGCCTCTTCTGCCTAAAGTTCTTTGCTACCAGACTTTTGTCTATAAGTGACCCTAGTCCAGCCTATGCTGCTTCTACTTTAGTCTGACATTCCTGTATTAATTCTTGGATTTTGCCTTGTTCCCACAACCCAGATCCTTCTCAGAAACTGAGTCCTCTAATAGAAGAGAGAGGCATGACCTATTTGAACACTTATGAGGACTTGGGCCCTGTCTCTAAACCCCAGCCTTTCTTTCTGGGTCTGTGGATTCTGACCACGACACCTGTTCGAAAGCTTCTCCTTGATGGCAAAGTAGGAACTCTTGGCTACTTCTCCGTCAATAGCCTGGGGCAACACATAGCTCTCTCCTTCCTCAAGGCTGAGGGTTTACCAACATTTCATGAAAAGGGCTGGATAATTATTCTAGTCTATGTGTCATACGGTCTTTGTCACAACTACCCAACTCTACTATTTTATCACAAATGCAGTCATGCAGAATACATAAATTAATGGGCATTGCTATTTTCCAATAAAATTTTATTCACAAAAACAGAGAGTGTGCAGGATTTGCCTGTGTGCTCAGTTTCATTACTGGACCCCTGTTCTAGGCCACTGGCAGGCTTCTTCTGTTTTCAGCTTACTCTATTCTTGTGGGAGTCCCACGATCGCAGGGGTAAATCACCCAGGGCCACTAATTATGCCAAAGGCATGACATGTGCCATAAATAGAAGGAAAAAAGGATTTTATTTCCCCTTCTTATCATTTTTTTTTTCATGAATCTCAGAAGTGACACTTAGAATGTATCTTATTTTTCTCCAGTCTCCATTAATGAATAACTCAGGTTCCTGCTCCCAGGATAAGGATATGTAAGCAACATAACCACAAGCTGTCACTGGTGGTTAGGGACACCCCACAGGGAGTCTGCTGCACGCTTGAAGAGTTGTGTCAAGTTTGCCTTCCTATCTGGCAGCAGGTGGAGTTTCAGGTTTCTCATCACCGTAAAAATAATGTAATCCAAGTCTCAAACTGGAAAAAGTCTCCCAGGAATAAACCTTGAATATGCTGCTCATATTTCAGGAAGAAAGAAGCAAGTCTCAACTGAGAGAATGAAGTTACTGACCTCTGGGGCTCTTCTTAAGAGATAATGACAGAGCCAAGAACTGCCCCTCCTCTAATCGAGGGCCAATCCTTATATCTCTGCTTTGGTCCCATGAATGCTTGCCTGCTCATGTATCTGTACAAGAAAGTACAGATATCTCTTTGAGATGGTGATTTCATTTCCTTTGGATATGTACCCAGAAGTGGGATTGCTGGATCATATGATAATTCTATTTTTAATTTCATGAGGAACCTCCATACTGTTTTCCATAGCGTCTGTACAAGTTTCTATTCCCACCAACATTGTACTCTATTTCCCTTTTCTTCACATCTTCACCAGAGCTAGCTCTCTCTTATATTTTGTTGACGGCACAAAATTTCTAGGAAATTTATGGGTTCAGGTCTTACATTCAAGTCCTTAATGCATCTTGAGTTGTTTGTTGTGAATGGTGTAAGACAGCAGTCCTGTTTCATTTCTTTTGCATGTGGGTATCCAGTTTTCCCAACTGAGCAGGGCCCTAGGCCCTATTGCTTAATCCTTTCTCTTTCTCTTTGATATCCAGCCACTTCCTCTCAACTAAATTGTTACTTCTAAATATACTTGTCTCTCTCAAGTAATACAAAAACTAAAACAGACAAACCTTTCATCTCTCCCTTTTCCCATGTCTTTTATTTCCCCTTGACTGTCTATATTAGTTGTCTCCATTTCATGCCACTTACCCCTCAGCCCTTCTGATCTGGATTCTATCTTCCTCTTTCCACTAAATCAAGTCTTGTTAAAGTCACCAGTGACATATAGGTTATTGAACTCAATGAGCATTTTTCTCTTCTCAGTTCACTTGATTCTGAACAACATTTAAAATAGTTGACCTCTCCCTCTTTCTTAAAATACTCTACTTCCTGAGTTTTCATGAAAAACTGCCTCCTGTGTTTCCTCTTTTCTCTTGCCTCTCACACTGCCCTATTGAGTGCTACATTTTCTCATCTTTACCACCTTACTGACGTGAGCATCTTACTTCATGCTAACCACTAGGCAAATTTTTAGAATATAGTCAGGTATAAAAGAAAATCTATCATTTTGACGTGTTAAGGAAGTGGTATGTACTAGACCCTAGCCCCTTATTTCTTCCCACATTGCAGTTCTTAAAAACAGCAGCATTTTTTTTTTCTTCAAATTCTGAGTCTGTGGTCTTTTTTCAGTAGCGGCAAATACTATTATCAATGGAGCTCAGTGGGAAATTTACACTCAATCTTTACCAGACTCTTCCCTCACCTAAAGCTTAAATCTCACTCTGTTCATCTGTTCCTGTGATCTCTCACACATTTCTTGGGACCAGTTCCAGATTATGTAGCTGCCTCCCCTTATGTTGATTTTATGATACTTAATTGGCAGTTGAATAAAAATTTTAAGCCAAAAGACTTTCATGATGGCAAGTAATGCTAATAGCTCTAATGGATTCAAGTGCCCAGAGAACAGGTTCCATTACAGAATAAGACTTACTGAACTGTTAACATAGGAGACAATGGGGCCCAAGGCGCCAGAATATGAGCTGTGGAAGGGCTGGTTTGGTGGCAATGATGGGGACAAGTAAGACACATCAACACAAATAAACCTAGAAACTAGGTATGGAATGATGCTTAAATTAATTGAAGTAAGTCCAAGAGAGAAAGGTAGAGTTAAACTACCAAATATTTCTACCGTATCATTTTTGTCTAGACTCAGATTATTCTCTGCAAGTGATTAATTCAGTCTTAACCCTAGAAAATATTCATCATTTTTCTCCAGGGATACAGTTTTGGCCTTCAATTGAGGGTAATTGATTGTCTGATAATTTCATGTCTTTGGGCCCTTGTTGTATTGTCTGGAAATCATCCCATGGATCAAGAGTTATGAAATAGAAAAGACAAACAACTAGACAGCTTCAATGAGCCCCATAACAATGCTCCAACCGAATGGTGGCATTTTAGATAGATGACAAACGCCAATTCTGAGGCACTTCTGTAAGAATTGTGTGTTTCCCATTAGAGAAATAATGCAGCCTCCATCTAATTTGCAAGTTTAAAATTGCAAATCCAACTCTTGGGAGAAAATTGGGTGAATCACAAGTGACTATTGCTTAAGTTTCACATGAGTAAATATATTGGCTGTGTTGGTATTATTGAACACTCAGAGACACAAAATACATTTTTGTATCATTTTATTTGTAGAAGAATGGGACAATTATTTTCAGAATAATTAACTCCTCAGTTTAGTGACAATTATCTTCCATTATAATAATTAAAATCACACCCTGCTATTTGGATGAACTCAATAGAATAATGATTTCTTAGGGGAAGATTTAATCAGATCGTTATTTTTTTCACCAGTATTAAAAATATCAGTAAATTATTTCAATTCATTATACCACTGCTTAATTTTGAATTTTTCTGCTGTCCTATGGAAAGAAATATCACAAACAAGATGGCAGTCTCAACCCACCCTTGAACCATCTGTGCATCATAATTGTTATTGGAGGTATGCTGGGACTTGGCAAAATGCAGAGCTCAGGGCTGGGCATAACAGCAGGGCTACAGATGGTGGGAGTACTTGAAATCAGGTGGGTGGAAGCAGGTGGTGGGCAGAATAGTGGTGTTTCAAGGGATTGATCTATTGAAAGGAGAGCTCTAGTAAGTAAGTGAGAGAATGTGAGGAAAGGTCAAAAGCTCTCCTGGGGATGAAGGTGACAAGAGCTTGGAAGGATATTAGGGCCCTAAGCAAACGTGCTGGAGTTCAGGGAAGGACTCCTGCTTTAAGGATGAACTGAAGTATAAGGCAGAAAACCAAGAGGAAATGTGTTAGACCAATAAGGCAGGGGTTGGGGAAGAGCTAACACCTTTTTGACATTTTGATGTTCTAGTTTACCATGAAGCGTATTAGATGCTGGAATTGGAGCAGTAAGATTATTAACCCTACATAGACAGACAGTATATTGGTAAGTACTACCATGTAGCTACTGCTACATGCTTTGTCTTAACTTGAATTATCTCATCTCATATACTTGATGCAGAGGGTATGGAATGTCCATTTGGATTAACTGAGGCAGCTGTTGGGGGTCTTAACAGGAAAAGCCTAAGCTTGGGGCATCAAGGCAAGAGAGTCAGAAGCAATAAACCCAGAAGTGCACTCATTCCTTAGATAATGGTAGGCTGCTCTCTGTCCCCCTTTGTATGTCCCCGTGAGTGTGAGCAGTTTGGAATAAGAGGTAGTCTGTAGCCAGACAGTCAGAACCCACTAGACTGAAAAGCTATGGAGTCAGAAACCAAGCTCCTAATGATGTCTTCTACATAGTAGGGGCTTCATACATATCTGTTGAATGAAATTGAATGAATGAATTAATTAATCAAATGAATGCAAGTAAATTCTGTCACTTGCAGAGTTCCCAGACTCTCTAAACACAGGAGTGGGGTCAGAGATCATGATTCATTGGCTGGTTCTTTATTATTTCCTGCTAATAAATGCATATCTCATGAAGCTCAAACCTTCTAGTCCAAACAGAGTCAGGGAAATGTGAATTCTGGGAGAGAATGGCTTCTCTAAAGACAATAAAACAAGAACAGAATGTAAAAAGTCTTATAAGGAGGACTAGAGTTTACCTGGGGGCCTGGGTGAGAAACGAATCCCTATTCCAAAGTACATTAAAACAGAAAAGGACCTCACAGGATGGATGTGTCCCTTTCTTGAGGAGATTCAGGCACCTTGAACTTGATTTCTCTACTCTACCCTGCTGGTGCAACTGCGTGAACAAGGGACTCAATAGTAACTCAGCCTCGGATAAAGGAGGTTCCTGATATTACTCTATAGAAGAAGCTATGTAACCTGCTGGTGGCTCAGTACTGAAATGAAATGACCAAGGGTTTGTTTATTTCTCATTTTAACAATATAGAAAGTCAGAATTGACAGTGTCTAGAAAGTCATGTGATTGTTGGGAGAAAACTACATCCCATAAGAAAGATAATTCAAACAATAGGGACCAGAGTCTCCTATACTCAGTGGGGCCAAGTCTCACTGATGTGGGGTACAGGTAAGATCGTCTAAGTGGCACGTCATCTGCTGGTTCTTCAGTATTAGCACCACCTACGTGTCACATTTCAGTCCATCCATAAAATCAAGCCATGTATGTCAGTAACTTCTTCTTAGTTACTCACCCCCTATGCTTTCACTGTGAACTCAACTTTTTCAATTCTTCCTACCACACTGATCCCAGATACTTATTTCTGCACCTCATTACTACATCTGCATAAGGATCCTTCTCTTGGTGGATCTGACTCTTGGCCTAACTCTGAATTTTTGGTCTTTGGCTTTCTGTCGTGTTGATTATACCTTCTTCCCCAATCATTGTATTGATCTCGTGAAACTTATTCTACAATTATTATCTTTTCCATTGCACAACATCTTGTAGAGTGACATTACACTTAACTATAAGATTTTGATGACATCAAGCATGATTTCTCATCATTGCATTCCTATCCCATGACACAGTGGTTGGTAGTCAATGCATATTGGTTAAATGAGTGAACAAGTTCACATCTTCCTAATATTTTGAGCTCTGAAATATTATACAAAATTATCTTTATAAAATGAAAGGTGGGATAATTTTTCAAAGTTCTACATCCACTTTGCATCATTATCTTGGAGTTTTGGACATGTTTCCTGCCCTTGAATATCTCCCAATCTAATGGGGAAACCAGATACATAAATGGTATCTATGAGAGGCCATCCTAAACATATATACAGAGTGGTATGGGAAGATAGGGGACAAACTATGCAATCTTTTAGAGTCAATAAAAGGAAATGATACCTAGTGTGATCTTTAAATATGGAATCAGTAAGTAAGCAGATGAAGAGGAATGGGAATGGTTTCTGTGGGAGGATTGGGTAGGGAAAGATATAGAGCCTTTCTAGCAGAGAGTTATTACAATAAAAGGCAAGAAGTATGATGTAGGACAATTACCCGCAATTTAAACATTACTGGAGCATAAAGTTCCAGGGAGAAAGATCTGAATGGTACTTGAAGGGTGGAAGGGGCCAGATTTTAGAGGGGTTTATTCTTTGATAAGGATCTTAAGTGTTCTGTTGGCAGTAGGGGATGACGTAGATAATTCATAATTTAGAAAACTGGAAGATGCGCAAAAGCTTAATTTGAGGTGGGCAAATCCCAAAGCAGGGAAACCAGTTAGAAAATTATAGCAGTAGTCTAAAGCAGGGAAATATGAGAACCTGAGCAGGGCAAAAATAGATGTGAAAATGAAATGTCTAAACTTGGAGGAGTTTGAATGGCAAGGGGTCTGAAAGTTGGAGTCAAGAATAATTCCCAGGTTACTAATCAGGCTGAAAAGTTGGATGGTGGTGACACTAACTGAAAAAGAGACTGCAAGAGAGGGAAACTGAGGAATTCTGCTCTGAGTAAGGTGTCTGCACAACATCCACAAGAGTATGTCTGTTATGCAATGGACTGCATGAATTTAAAGTTCGAGGAGAAAAGGTTGACAATGTCAATTTGGAAATCATTAGCATATAGGCAGTTAAAATCATGAGAATGTATGAGTTCGCTCAGAGAGAATGTCTGGAGAAGAATACAGAGGAACACTGAATCAGGGTAAATAACTACATTCAAGTAGTGTGAAAGAAAAGTCTGTAAATGTAACCAATAAATATTAGACTTGCCTTAGGTGACAACACAGTATTTCCCCATATTCAATTCCCTACCATCCTCTTAACTGTATAACCCATTGCCATCTGGTTTCTGCATCCAAATACACTTTCTGTTCTTGTTTTGTTGTCTTTTATACTTTTCATTTAGAGGCAATTATAGATTCACTTGTGGGTGAATGAAATAATACAAAGATTCTGTATGCTCTTTACTAAGTATCTCTTAATGGTAAAATCTTGCAAACTGTATCACAGCTGGGATATTGGCATTGATACAGTCAAGATACAGAATATTTATTTTACTACAAGGATTACTCAGGTTGTCCTTTTGTAGCCAAATCCTCTTTCCTTCAGCTCTCAACCCTTCCTTAACCCCTGGCAAGTATCAAGATGTTCTTCTTTTCTACAATTTTGTCATTTCACCAATGTTATGTAAACAGAGTTATATATCTTTTGGGATTGGCTTGTTTCACACAATATAATTTTCTGGAGATTCATCCAGGTTGTTCTGGGTATCAGTATTTTATTTCTTTTTACTGCAGAGTAGTATTCCATGGTATGAATGTATTCCAATTAGTTTAACCACTCACCTTTCGTGGGACTTTTTTTTTGTTTTGCTATTGGGCATAAGTTCCTATAAACACTTGTATACAGCATTTTGTGTGAACGCAGACTTTCATTTCTCCGAGATAAATGATCAGGAGTGCAATTGTGGGGTCCTATGGTAGTTACACATTTAGTTTTTAAGAGACTGCCGCAGCTTTATTTTAATTTACACCAAAAAATTTCATTTTTGGAGGCATTATGAATGGCATTTTGAATTTTATTGTCTATGTGTTTTTGCTAGTATGCAGAAATACAACTGATTTATGTTTATCTTTTATCCTGCAACATTGGGGAACTCACTTATTAGCTCTAGAAAGATTTCTATAGATTGCTTGGGATTTTCTATGAAGACAAGTATGCCATCTGCATATAGGGACAGCTTTCTTCTTTTCTGATCCAGATATCTTTTATTTTCTTTTCTTGCCTATTACACTAAAATTCTTAGCACTATGTTGAATAAGAGTCCTGAGAGCAGACATTCTCATCTTGTTCATGATCTTAGGGGAAAGGATCCAGTCCTTCAGAATTAGGTATAATGTTAGCTGTAGGTATTTTGCAGATGCTGTTTATCAAATGGAATTCCCCTCTATTTATTTTTTTAAGAGTTTTATTATAAATGTGTTGAATTCTGTAAATTGCCTTTTCTGCAACAATTGATATGAACATGTGAAATTTATTCTTTAGCTTATTAATATAGTGATTTGCATTGATTGATTTTTGAATATGTAGCCAGGCTTGCACACTGAAACAAGTACCACTTTGTCATAATTTATGTTATTATATTTATAATAATAAAATATATTATAAAAATAATTTTAAGTTGTATTTGTCTCAGTGTGCAAGCTTGGACAAAGAATTCTAAAATTTATATGGAACAACAAAAGATCCTGAAGAGCTAAAGCAATCCTGAGAGAAAAGCACAAAACTGGAGGCATCACAATCCCTGACTTCAAAATATACTACAAAGCTATGGTAATCAAAACAGAATAGTACTGGCACAAAAACACACAGATCTTGTCTACACAGATCAACAGAAAAAAAATTTAAAGTCCAGAAATCAAACTGCACATCTATGGACAGTTAATCTTTGACAAAGGAGCCAAGAACACACAATGGAGAAAGGAAAGTCTCTTCAGTAAATGGTGCCAGGAAAACTGGACAGCTACATGCAAAAGAATGAAAGTAGACCATTGTCTTACACCATACACAAAAATTAACTCAAATTGGATTAAAGACTTGAATGTTAGAGCCGAAACTATAAAATTCCTAGAGTAATATATAGTCAGTACCCTCTTTCACATTGGTCTTAGCAGCCTTGTTTTGAATACCATGTCTACTCAGGCAAGGGAAACAAAAGAACAAATTAACAAATGGGACTATATCAGACTAAAAAGCTGCTGGAATGCAAAGGAAACCAGGAATAAAGTGAAAAGACAACCCACCAACTGGGGGAAAATATTTGCAAATCATATATCTGACAAGGGGTTAACTTCCAAAATATATAAAGAACTCATACTACTCAACAACGAAAAACTCAAAAAACCAAGTCAAAAAATGGGCAGAGGCAATGAACAGACATTTTTCCAAAGAAGATATGCAGAAGGCCAACAGGCACATGAAAAGATGTTCAACATCACTAATCATCAGGGAAATGCAAATCAATACTACAATTAGATATCACCTTACACCTGTCAGAATGGCTATAATTACAAAGACAAAAAATAACAAATGTTGGAGAGGATGTGGAGAAAAGGGAACCCTCATACACTGCTGTTGGGAATGCAAACTGGTGCAGCCACTATGGAAAACAGTATGGAGATTTCTCAAAAAATTAAAAATAGAAATACCATATGATCCAGCTATGCTACTACTGGATATTTATCCAGAGAACTTGAAATTAACAATTCAAAGAGATTTATGCACTTCTACGTTCATGACAGCATAATTCACAACAGCCAATACGTGGAAACAACCCAAGTGCCCAACAAATGATGAATGGACATAGAAGATGTGATATACAAATACAATGGAATACTACTCAGCCATAAAAAAAGACAAAATCTTCCCATTTGCAACAACATGGATGGACCTTGAGGGTATGATGTTAAGCAAAATAAGCCAGGCAGAGAAAGTCAAACACCACATGATTTCACTCATATGAGGACGTTAAACAAACATATTCATAAAGAGAACAGTTTAGTGGTTACCAGTGGGGAAGGGGGTTGAGGGGTGAGTGAAAAGGGTATAGGGTCACATATATATGGTGACAGATAAAAATCAGATTATTGGTGGTGAGCATAATGCAGTCTACACAGAAACTGATAAACAATAATGAACACCTGAAATTATACAATGTTATAAACCATTATGACCACAATAGAATAATTGAAAAAAAAATTTGTATATTACTGAATTCTGTTTGCTAATATATTTTTAAGAACTTTTGCCTCATATTTATGAGAGATACAGTTCTTCCGTGTTTTTTGTATGTTTTTTCTGTTTTGGTATCAAGGCTATAACCAGATTCATAAAATGAATTGGGAAGTATTCTTTTCTATTTTCTGAAGAGTGTTTAAAATTTGTGTTAATACTTAATTAAACATTTAGTAGATTTCTCCAGTGATTCTTTCTGGGCCTGGAAACTTCTTTTTTGAGAGTTTCTAAATTATTAATGCATTTTTTAAATAGTTATAGAACTATGCAAATTATTTATTGCATATTGGATGACTTGTGGTATTTTTTGTTTTTCTAGGATACAGTCCTTTATCTAAGTTGCCAAATATATTTGTGGAGAATTTCCTGTAGTATTCCATTATCCTCCATTTGATGTCTTCAGGGTCTATAGTAATGTCTCATTTCATTGCTGATATTGGTAGTTTTTACATTTTGTCATTTTATTTTGTCAGTCATCCTAGAGGATTTTGATATTATTGATCATTTCAAAGAACTAGCTTTTTACTTTTACTTTCTCTATTTCTTTCTTCCTTTTCTCCCCCCTGTAAAGTGTTTATCTATTTATTGCAAGATAGGATTTGAATTTTAAAGATGTGGGATAGAGGACATAAGCACAAACAGCACATACACACTGAATCACATTCCACAATCATATTGCTAAAACACTGTGAAAGAGTAGCTCTGAAACCACAGCCCTCACTGCAATGATGTACCATTTACAGGACAGGGTGTGCCCAGAGGAGAAATGCCCATTGTGACCAAGGAGAGGCCTTTGTGAGAAGATTACTTCAGAGTGCTCCCCATCAGATGAGCACATCCTTGATATTGTACTCATTGTCAACCCAAGGTTAATGTGAAATGGTCATGTGAAAATTTTTCTCTTCCACGACTGTCAGCAGCATCTGAGTTTCCTTATCAAATGCAGATGTGACCAACCCAAGCACCTCAGGGCACAGTCCCTGTGGCTCAAGGCTTCATACAGTACCACCGCCTCATCATGGTCCAGTGTAATTCAGTCCAGGTTCAAGCTCCCTAGTGATCTGCAGACAGTGAGAGCTGATTCAATTTTTAATTTCATCGATTTCTGCTCTTATCTTTATTATTTATTCTTTCTGCCTGCCTTGGTGTTATTTTGCCTTCTTTTTCTAGGTTTTTGAGGTGGAATCCTAGGTTATTGATTTGAGATCATTCCACTTTTCCAATATGCTCATTTAGTGTTGTAAATTTACCTCTCAACACAACTTCAGTTCTGCTGCACAAATTCTATGTTGTATTTTCAATTTTATTTATTTCAATGTAATTTTTTAAATTCTCCTTGAGACTTCCTCATGATCTATGGATTATTTAGTAGTGGATTGTTTATAGTTTTGAAGTATTTGAAGATTTTCCTGTTATCTTTTTATTATCTCTAGTTTGTTTCCATTGTGATTGGAGAACACACACCACATGTTTATTTTATATTTATTGAAGTTTATTTTATGAGTCGAAATCATCTATCTTAGTATATGTTCTGTGGTCACTTGAAAATATTGTATATTCATTTTTTGGTATCAGGGTGGAGTGTTCTATAAATGCCTATTGGATTTTGTTGGTTGACTGTTTTATTGAGTTCTATAACTTTCCTAATTTTCTATCTAGCTCTTCTGCCAATTGCTCTGAGAGTGATGTCAACATCTCAAACCATGATTGTGAATTTATATTCATTTCAGTTCAATCAGTTTCTGCTTCACCCAATTTGGAGCTCTGTTGTTTGGTACACGCTGATTTAAATTTGTTATATCCTCTTGTGGGATGGACCTTTTATCATTATAAAATTTCCTTCTCTGTCTCATATCATTTCCTTTGCTCTGATGTCCATTTTATCTGATGTTAATCTAGCTGCTCCTGCTTTCCTTTTATTAATATTCACGATATATTTTTTATCCTTTAATTTTTAATCTACCTATATCATATTTATAATTTTAGATAGCATATTTCTGGTTTTCAATCCATTCTGCCTTTTAATTTGTATATTTATACCAGTCATATTTATTGTAATTATTTATATGTTGATGCATGTCTACCATTTTATTAAGTTTATTTAGTTAGTTTCATGCTTGTTTTCTTGTTTTTTCTTAAATTTCTGTTTTCTTTTTCCTGCCTTCCTCTGTGTTAATTGAATGTTTTCTAGAATTACATTCTGATTTACCTACAGCATTTCTTAATCCAGTTGTAATGGTTTATAAAAGTATTACATTATATATACATAACTTTGCACAGACTATCGGTATCATCATCTACTAGTTGAGTCAAATAGAGAAACTTTATCTTCTTTTACAATTCTTGATCCTCTATTTATAATATGATCATCTTAAATAGTTCCTTAACATACATTTAGAATCAAATCAGAAAGTTTTGTACTTTATCTTCTACTGTCAAACAATTTAGAAAACCAATAGAAGAAGAAAAACCTATTATATTTACCTTTTTTTACTTATTGTGTTGTTTATTTCTCCCTGATGTTCCAAGAGTTCATTCTTTTATTGTTTTCTTTCTATATTGAGAACTTCCTTTAGCTGCTCTTTTAGGGTAGGTCTGCTGCTGAAAAATTCTCTTAGTTTTCCTTCATCTGAGAATGTGTTGATTGTTGTTTCATTCTTGAAGAATATTTTAACTGGATACAGGATTCTGGGTTAAGAGTTCATTTTTTTCAACATTTGAAAAACATTAATTCACTTTCTTCTGGGTTCCAAGGTTTGTGATTCATTGTCATATAATTTTTTTCCCCTAAACATAAGGTATCATTTGTCTCTGGTTGTCTTCAAAGCTGTCTGTTTTAATTTTCAGAAGTTTTATTATGATGTGTCTTGACACTGATTCATTTGCCATTATCTTATTTGTTAATAAATATGTTTTTGCTTAGCTCCTTAAATCTGTAGATTTATGTCTTCTGCCAATTTTAGGAAAATTTCAGCAATTATTTCTTTGCATATATTTTAGTCCCATCTTTTTATCCTCTCCTTCCAGTACTTTGATGACATGAATGTTATTGCATCTTCTGTTATAGTTTCATAGATCCTTGATATCAATTTTTATTCAGCCTATTTTCTGTCTCTTGTTCAGCATGTGTCATTTCTCTCATTATATCTTCCATCTCACTGATTTTTGCCCCTGACCCCTTCATTCTGCTGTTGAGCCCATTTGCTGAGTTTTTTATTTTGATTACTATATTTCTTCACTCTAAAATTTCAATTTGGTCTTTCTTTGGATGTCCTATTCATTTTCTGGGATTTTTCACTTCTTTACTGAGGTTTTCTAATTTTTCATCTGTTTAAATAGTTTTTAATTACTCATTGAAGTATTTTTATCATGCAACTTTAAAATCTTTGTCACAGAATTCTGACATGTTTCCTTCTCGATATTGGCATTAATTGTCTCTTCCCTCCCTATCCCTCATTCAATTTGAGATCTTCCTGGTTCTTGGCATGCCAAATGATTTTTGATTGAAAATTGGACATTTTTTGGTTATATATTGTGACTGTAGATCCTCTTTAATCCTTTTATTAGCCAGCTTTCTCTGATACCACTCTGGCAGAGCAAAAGGGACAGGGCACTGCCTTGTTATTGCCGTGTGTATATATAAATCTATGTTCTATACTTGGCCATTGTTGACACTTGGAGGGGGTTCTTCACTACTGCTGAGGGAGATGGGACTTCTGGCTTTGCATATAGTCTCTACTAGCACTACAATGGGGATATTTTCATTATCATTCAGTGATGGTGAAAGCCCTGGCTCTCCAATATACCTCCTCTAATACCACCTCAGTGATGAGAGACGGGATGTTTCTCTTCTGCCAAGTAGGGGTGGAAGTCCAGGCTTCCCACATGGTCTCCACTGACATTGCTGGGGGTAAAACGGGTACTTGTAATTGGTTATGGTAAATGAATGTCTTGATTCCTTATTCAGCTTTCTTTGACACCACTCCAGGAGGGATATTGGGGTACATTGTTACAGTCTCTCAAGAGTAGAAAACTTGTTTCCTCACTTGACTTTTGTTGATGTGTATTAGCTCCGTGTTTTCTGTAGTGTTTGGCTGAAGTAGACTGGTAAATATCTATTAATTTTATGTCTTTCTATCTTGCCTTTTCCTGGTCCTTTGGATAGAGAGAACAGGTTTTTGCTGTTGTTATTGTTTTCCTGTCTGCACCTATTAGTATTTACAGTTTGCTAGCTATTTCAACTCAAATTGTGGGATATATAAGGCAAAAAGAAAACCCAGGGAATTAATTACCTCATTCTTCTGGTCCCAGGATTATAGCTAATCTGCCTTATTCTGCCACCTTTCAGAGTCCTCTTAAGTTTATTTTATATATAATAACCAGGGTTTTTAGTTGTACTTAGTGGGACTAACAGAGAAAAATATCTACTCCATCTTCCCAGAAGTCCCAATACATTTTTTAAACAGCTTCCATTATTAGCACAATGGCTTCCAAACTTCCAAAGTTAATGAATTCCTTTCCATCTTTAAAATGAGAATGTTCTTTAGAGTTTTAATAAGAATGTCAGAAATACATGATCACTCATTATCTTCTAGTTTTCAAATCTGGTAGTCATTTTAGAAATTGTACCATCTTGGAACTATCTGATGCATAGCTCTTGGACCTCTACTCTTCCCATCAAATTAGATATACACAGGAGATATTACCTATTAACTAGAGTGGTAAAGATGACAGCCAGATAACAGGGGATTGAAGCATGACTATAAGAATAAATGAGAAAGTAAACATGGACAACTTTTCTGAGACATTTGAATCAGAGGGAAATGAGAATGCAAGATTGATCAGTGGAAGGAAGGTTTTTATGAAGGAAAAACTTGAGTATAGTTTATAGTTATTAGGCAAAAAGCCTGAGGATTAAGACTGGGATGAAGAAAGGGTAAGGACGTGAAATAATCCTAAAGGAAATGTAAGGTTTTGAGATTTTTGCATACCAGAATAAGTGTTGACTTCGAATAGAGAGACATCCAATCTAATCTCCAATTTAAGTGATAGATAAGTTTGAGAATGTGTGTGTAAATTAGTAAATGGAGATGCAGGGGATTGAGGAAAATCATCACATGTAGTTGTAATTGCTTGAGTTTCAGATATGGTACTTTCCTGAGATGAAGAGAATGGTGGGTATATGGAAGATTAAAGTGAGCTGTGAAATGTCAGGAAAGTCAGTGAGGGAAATGGAGATGAAACTTACCTCCATCAAGTGCAATGAGTGATAAGATGGAGACCAAGAATTTGTTTGGTATATTATTTTGTTTATCCTACAATGCTTAATTAAGATAGTCCTTATTTTTAATCCAAAATTAAGATATATAGATCACTGGGGAATAAAGATAGGTGTGCAAGAATAATGTGCTGGGGGAGAATGGCTCAAGTGATAAATGTTGTATCCAAACTAGTAGGGAAAAAAGAGAGCCCTGGAAAGTCCAGAAAGGTTACAAGAAAGTGAAGAATTACAGGAATCAGGGAGGTTTATGCTGTTAAAGAATGACTGAGGAGAAGAAAGCAAGAGATGGAAGGACAAGAAGCTGGGCAGATAATAGGGCACGATAAAGCTGTCGACCTATCCATAAAATGCTGTGTTCGCTTTTTAAGTGGAATCACAAATGCCCATGTCCCTGAAAGAATCCACAGAGCAGAGTACAGTTTCTTCTTTTAGCCTAGTCAATCACCTGTTTTGGAATTTTCTCAAGTCAAAAACTAGTACTGTTTTAAGTAACTGAGATGTGCAGTTTATCTGTTACAACAGCTAGCAAAATGTTCTAAACCAGGTATTGGAGATCAAGATTTCTGAGGTAGTATGGATCTGAATGATAGCTAGTTCCATAGGATGGACAACTGTGAAAATATCTTTCTGTGATTCTGTAAAACCTTGATTCTTACATTTGAGGTTTTCTGGGAGTCAGAATCTATCTTCACACTGACCTTATTTTTAAACCTTGGGGTTACATGTAAAAACTGTCTTCCAGTCTTGCCAGAGTAACTTAAAGTATTTGAAGAATGTTACGATGCATTTTCTGATAGGATAAAATGTTATTTTTTAACCAAAAGCTTCTAATTTTTTCAATTATTCCCCTTCAGGAGTACTTAAATGAGTAAGAGACTAGGTGCCAACTCATATTCCTAATCTATAAAAGACACTGAAAAGACATCAAATATATGATGAGATAGGGAAACTTTTTATTTGCTAGACTCTCTCTCATAGATAGTACTCTATCTGATTGGATGGAATGCTTTGATATGTTGCTTAGGATGGACTAGTGAGGCAGTCTGAGACACTCTCCCAAGAGGAAACCTTGAACAAAAATAAGTTACTCCTATATTAACTTCTAAGACTGGTTATGCACATGACTTTTGTTTCGCTGAATGGTGTATGCAAGTTTAGGGCCAGGGTTTAGTTGCTTGAGAAAATGGTATACGGGTAGAGAGCTGTCACTAGAGGCCCTGATTCTTTACTTTTCTTCCCTGTAGTGCTCAGACTACGCTCTGAATTAAGATTAAACACTATTTAACAAAATTCCCTTTAAAAAGCCAGAAAATTTTTATTACTCAGTCTAGTTAATCCTCATGACCCAGTCTAGCCCAGATTACAAGACATGATTTCTAGATTCCTCAACCTCTTCATCTCTCTCACCTCAAAAAAATATTCAATTTCAATATATCCCTGTTAAAACTGAGGCATCAAAAAAATTATCTGGATATGGTTTTGACAAGAAAATAATAGAAGAGGAATATCATCTTCTTCATTGTAGCTATTTTATTTCTATAGATTGTTCAAGCTTTTCTTGGTGCTCACATCAACAATTAACTCACGTGTAGTTTGCTGTGAAATCTTTTCTTAAACTACTGTTACATATGTTTGAGTATTAAGCTTCATTTTCTCTCAACTTACACTTAGGCGGTTACTTTTGGAATTCCAGGAAGGGGTATTTTAAATAAAAATGTAATGTGTAGACCTGTTCAAAATTGTACAACACCGTTAAACTTTATACAGGAGTAAACAACCTGTGCATGCACTGGAGCAACAGGCTATAAAATACTTGACACAGTAGATTTCTATTTCAGTATGCTTACTTTGTCACAAGCTCTACATCTGGGGTCTTTGCATAAATAGATGACACAATGATATATTGTTTTCTTGGCTGTTGTATTTGTTATGCCCCTTACGTAAGTACTGGTCAAGCAAATCAATAAGCACAGAATACATTAACCACTGTGTAAGAAATATGAATCTCGTAGCTATATGTGTAAACTCATTGAAGTTTCTCACCTCACCTACTCCTCTCTTTCTCACTTAATCACTTCATCCCATTATATCTAAAACTGTACAGATGCTTGAACTCAAGAATATACTGGAACTAAAAAAAATATTCTGAGTTTTCAGAAATGCTTATTCATAGTGCTGTTCTACAAATAAGACACAAAAATTGTTCTCTCCTAGATGTAATTAACCATTAACATAAAAAAACAGAGCAGGTGGTATTTGGAAATAAATTTTGAAAGTGACCTATAGAAGTTTCCATTTCTGGCTCTGGTAGAGTTCCTAGCATAGAACTTGCCTACCTATTGAAAACAAGTAGAAAACTGGACAAATGAAGCAGACATTGGACAACAGTCAGCTCAGTACCATGATCCCTGAAAGAAGGGGGAAAAAAAAGAGGTGAACCCTGGCTTTATGGCTGGTGGTTCGTCCTCAATTTAGGTGCAGGGAGGGGTGACCCAGTCAGAGTATAGTGAGCCTGTTGAGCTGAGGAGGAAAAGATCCAAGTTTGAGGGAGCTAAAGTAGCTAGACTTCACAGGGCATAGTATTGGAGAAGAGGACTATACAGAGAAAGAGCTCTGGAAATATGCACAGAGTTCACATTGAGTTTTTGCTAAATAATATACAAAAAAAAAAAAAATCTGAGGGATTCTATCACCAGTAATTCTGGACTATAAGAATGCTAAAAATTTTTTTCCATGTTGAAAGACATGTTAGCCAATGGAAATTTAGATTTTTGCAAAAGAAGGAGAACACTAGAAGTGCTATAAATATGAGCAATTATAGAAATTTTTCTGATTTAATAAAATAGTAAAATATAAGTGAATACGTAAAGCAATAATAATGCATCAAGGGGTTTATAACATATAGAGAAGTAAGATGTGTGACAACAATAGGAATAAGTATGGGAAAAATGGAAATGTACATAACGTTTCCTAGACTATGTAGAAAGTGGAATAATAGTCAAGGCAGACGGTGATAAGTTAACAGCGTATTTTGTAAACCCTGGGCAACCACTGAAAAATTTTAAGGAGAGGGGCCAGCTCCGTGGCCGAGTGGTTAAGTTCGGGCGCTCTGTTGCAGCGGCCCAGGGTTCGCATCCTGGGCGCGGACATGGCACCGCTCATCAGGCCACGTTGAGGTGGCATCCCACATCCCACAACTGGAAGGACCTGCAACTAAGATATACAACTATGTACGGGGTGGGGGGTGGGGGGTGGGGGGCGGGGGGGGTTGGATAGATAAAGCAGAAAAAAAAAAAAAGGTTGGCAACAGTTGTTAGCTCAGGTGCCAATCTTTAAAAAAAATATTTTAAGGAAAGGAAATGAAATATAAAAATGCTCAATTGATTAAAAAAAAAGGCAAGAGAATATAAAACAAAAAAACCCCAGATGAGACAAACAGAAAGTGAAGAGGAAGATAGTAGGCTTAGACAAAAGCATATCAATGAATTACATTAAATGTAGTCTATATAGTCCAAGTAAATGGTCAAATAAACCAGAGGAAAAAAGACACAACTAAATTCACTTTGTTTTAAATATAAATTTGCAAGTAGGTGAAAAGTAAAAGGATTAAAATATATATATATATTTATATTTATATATCATGCTAACCCTAACTTAAAAAAAAAAACTAGAAAGGCTATATTAATATGAGAAGATTTCAGAATAAAGAATGTTAACAGGAATAAAAAAAGAACATTTAGTAATATGAAAAGGATTAATTCAGAAAGGAAAAAAACCCTAAATATGTATGCTCTCAATTACAGAGCTTCAAAATTCTTGAAAAACTGATAGAACTAAAACAAGAAGTTGAGAAACCCTCAACTGTAGTTAAATAATTTAATATTTCTTTCAGTAATTGATAGAAAAAAATGAATGAAAATCAGTAAGGATATACAAGAATTGAACAATGCTACCAATCAACTACCCAACTGACATTTATAGAGCATCCTACAAAACAACTACAGAATTTTGATGCTTTTCAAGTGCACGTGGAATATTCATCAAATTAAACCACATTCTGGCTTATAAAAAAAGAGCCCATAAAGTTAAAAGAGAGCATACAAAGTATGTTTTCTTATCACATGCAAATTAAAGTAGAAATAAATAAAATAGATATCTGAAAAGTCACCAAATATTTGGAAATTAAAAAAAACACACTCCCAGATAACTTATGGGTTAAAGAAAAACTTGCAAGGAAATAAAAATATTTTTTCTATTGATCTTAATGATATATAACATAAAAGTTTATGTGATGCAATTCAAGCAATGCACAGAAGAAAATTTATATCTACAAATACATTTGGAAAGAAGGCTTAAAATAATTGACTTAAATTTCCATGTGAAGAAGGAGGAAAAGGTTAGAATATTAAATTCAAAGTAAGCAGCAGAAAAGAAACATGAAATCAGAAATCAATGAAATTAAACACATACACAATTAGAGTAAAAAAGATATCCAAAAGCTGGTTATTTGGAAAAAAAAAACCACCATAGATTAAACTGTAGCTAGACTTATACAGTGAATAAAAGAAAGAAAAAAATTACTAATGTCCCTAATGAAATAGGGGCATCGTCACAGATCCTACAAATATTAAAATGATAACACCATTCAAAAAAAATTAACGCTAATTGTCGGTGTTGCGATCCAATGTACACACCAGGATAGATGCGGAGAGGGCTGATGACCACTCTGAGTTTATCGTAACCAGCGTTTCAATATATACATAGCTTACATCTGTTAGACATACACAGGTGTTCTGGATGAAATAATTAGCGAATGCCAAGAATTCTTAGTGATTTCTCAAGGAGCCCTCCCTGGGTGTCTCTTTTGATATTATCATGTTATTGCTGTGCTCATATATTTTTATCTCGGAGCAGGCAAGGTCTCTTAGGCAACGGTCCCTCTTGCTCCTGATATCGATATTGTTTCTCCATCTGTGCCCCCCGCCCGTCTTAGGTAGCCCCCCCAGGGGGTCTTACCCGTCACTGGCTAACCGGCCTTCTCACCTCCGGGTCACAGTTTGTTGCAAGCTTTTTCCAGTGATTATTAACCCTTCCTGTGTCAGGGACGGCTACATTAATCAATCAACAATTTTGCTAACAAGGGCAAAATTCTTTAAAAAACAGCAATTACTGAAACTGACATAAGAAACAAATTTTTTACAAAAATCAGAATCCTACTATATGAAACAATAAAGAATACTCCAAGTCCAGAAAGCTTCACTGGTGAATTCTATTAAACAGTTAAGCACAAAATTATACCAATCCTACATAAATTCTTTGAGAAAATAAAAGAGATGGGAACACTTTCTAATTCATTTTAAGAGGCCAGCATTATATTGGTACTGAAATCTATAAAGTCAATCAAAGAAAATTGCAAATCAAAATCCTCTTCAGCACGGACACAAAAATTTTTAAGAAAACAATCAAATCCAGCAATATGTAAAAAAAGGAAAATACATCATAAACCAGGGCTTATCTCAGGAATTCAATGTTCAATTAACATTTGGTAAATTAATGCAGCTCACCATAAAAGAAAACAAAGAAGCAAAGAACCACGCAATTATTTGATAGGCATTTGACAAAAATTAATATCCATTCATGATACAATCTTTTTGCAAACTAGGAATGGAAGTGAAATTCCTCAACCTGGTAAAGCTTATCTAAAAGGACTTAACAGCCACCATCATGGTTGATGTTGAAAAACTAAAAGTTTTTCTCTAAAATTGGGAATAATGCAAGGATTTCCTTCTCATTACTTTAATTCAACGTTATACTGGATGTCTTAGCCAGTGACATAAGGCATGACAAAGAAATTAAGGTCAACATTCATTTGTGAACGGAAGTAGTAAAATATTCTCTTTGCAGTTAAATGATTATGTATATAGAAAACTCTAAGCAATCTCCCAAAGTACTAGATATAATAAGTAAATTTAATAAATTGCAATGATATATGGCTTATAGAAAAAAAGAAACTAAATTTCTAATTGCTATAAATGAGTATTTGGAAAATGAGATTAAAAAGCCCCAAACTGCAATACTTACGGACAAATTAAACAAAATATGTGTAATACCTATACAAAAAAACCCTTCAAAATATTGCTGAACAAATTAAAGAAGTTCTAAATAGAGACACATTCATGGACTAGATTCAAGACAGTAAAAATATTAAATCTTCCGCAATTAATCTATAGACTCAGCAGAATCCCTATCAAAATGCCAGCAGGTTTTATAGAAATTGGAAATAGGATTCTAAAATGTATATGGAAAAAGGGACTTAAAATAGACAAAATAATCTTGACAAAAGTGAAAAAAAGTGGGACCTACAGGACCTAATTTCCGACTTATTACAATGCTACAGTAAATGGTGTATTGTTGTAAGAATAAACATATAAATCAATGTAATGAAGAATGCTGAAATATAATCGCACTTTTATGATGAATTCTTTTCTTAAAAAATGTGCCAAATTACTTAAATGGGAAAAGAGAGTCTTTTCAACAAGTGGTGAAAGAACAAGTAGTACTCCCAGGAAAAAGAAAAAGAAAAGGAACCTTGACACTTATTTCACTCTAATCACACAATTAACTTAAAATTGATCCTAGAGCTAAATAGAAAAACTAAAGTTGTACAGTCTCTATAAGCAAATATAGTTGAAAATCTTTGCAACCTTGGCAAAGGCAAACATTTCTTAGGACACAAAAAGTATTAACAAAGAACAAAGAAACAAAAACATGATAAATGGCACTAATATTTCCTTTTTAAAATCTACTCATCAAGAACATCATTAAGAAAAATAAAGCAACAAAAACAGACTGAAAGAAAATTCTTTCAATAGATATAACTGGCAAAAGATGCTATTTTGAATACATCAGGAAGTCCTACATCTTAACAATGAGAAACAAATCAATAGACATTTTACAAAAGAACATTTAAGGGAGGCCAATGTGCACAAGAAAAGCTACTCAACATCATTAGTCATCAAAACCATGTAAATTTGAAATCATTTGTATTTTTCTAGTACCCACTACATAGTAAAACTGAAAATAAGATCAATTGTACCAGGTGTTGGCGAGGATATAGAGCAACTGGAACTATCAATGCATTGCTGATGGCAGTGTGAAATGGTACAACCATTCTGGAAATTAGTGTGGCACTTACTTAAAAGTTAACTAAATGACGGCTGGCCCCGTGGCGCAGAAGTTAAGTTCTCACGTTCCGCTTCGGCGGCCCAGGGTTTGCTGGTTCGGATCCCGGGTGTGGACATGGCACCGCTTGGCAAGCCATGCTGTGGTAGGCGTCCCACTTATAAAGTAGAGTAAGATGGACACGGATGTTAGCTCAGGATCAGTCTTCCTCAGTGGAAAGAGGATTGGCAGCAGTTAGCTCAGGGCTAATCTTCCTCAAAAAAAAAAAAAAAGTTAACTAAATGATATAGCACTTCCACTCCTAGATATTTCCCCAAGAAATAGGATGCCTTAATGTCCGCAAAAACACTTATAGTGAACGCTTATTGCAAATTCATTCAAAAAAAGAATCAAAAACTGAAAACAACCCAAATGTTCATCAACCGGTACACAAATTGTGATATAATACAGTAAAATGCTATTCAGCAATAAAAAGAAATGATTTACTGCTATATATATGATAAATGGATAACTTTTAAAAATGCTGAGCAACAGAAGACAAACACTAAAGGATACACACTGTGCAACTTCATTGATGTGTAAGTCTAGTAAAATTAAAATGAACCTGTACTGACAAAAGCAAAACAGTGGTTTTCTCAGGCAGGGATGAATGGGAATTGTTACCATGGGGCAAGAGGGAGAGAGAAGCTTTCTATATTGTGTTAATTTCTGCAATTGTTGACACAGCACCACAAATTTAGCAGTATAAAGCACCACTTACTTGTTATCTCACAGTTCTGTTGGTCAGAAGTCCGGGCTCAAAGTGGTTCTCTGGTTTTCTTCTCCAGGTTTCAAAAGGTCGAAATCAAGGTTTTGGCAGTGCTATGTTCTTTTCTGGAGGCTCTGACGATGAATCCACTTCCAAGCTCACCTCAGCTTTCAGAAGAATTCAGTGCCATGCGTCTATAGGAATGAAGTTCCATTTCCTTGCTGGTTTTCAGCTAAGGGTCATTTTCAGCTTCTAGAAGCATTCCTTGCTCTATGGCCCCCTTCCTCCAACTTCTGCTTTTGAACTTCATCTGCACCGTCAGTTCTTCTGTGTCTCCAGGTTGCCAACCTTCAAATTGGAATTTCATTGGCTTGCCTGGGTCTCTAGCCTGCCAGCCACACAGCATATTTGGACTTGTTAACCTCTATAATCATGCGAGCCAGTCCCTTATAATAAATCTCTTTCTTTCTCACTCTTTCTCTGTATAGATAGATAGATGGATGATCGATCAATCAATTGATAGATTTCTCTTTCTAATGATCTATCTACATCTATATAAATTCAATTTGAAATGAACCTTAAATATTAAGGTTCTTGAAAGAAAAAGAATCAGTAGTCTATCTACTTTTGATTCTATTTCTCTGGAAAACCTTTATATTTTCTACTTTCTATATTATTGATTTTGTTTCTTTGAAGAACCTTTATATTTTATATCTCAATTCAATTAAATCTTCAGTTCCTTTGTAGTCACAGGTGGTTAGTGGCTACCACAACAGTCTAGAGCAGTGTTGGCAAACTTTCTCTGGAGAGTGCCAGATAGTAAATATTTTAGGCTACCTAGTTCATACGGTTTCCATTGCAACTACTCAACCCTACATTGTAGCCAGGAAGCAGCAATAGACAATATGTAAATAAGTGGGTATGGCTATGTTCCAATAAAACTTTATTTGCAAAATCGGGCATCAAATCAGATTTGTCCAGCCAGCTCTTATTTGCCAACCCGTGCTCTAAAGAAATTGAAGTCATTTTCTGGCTCTATACTATTATGATTAAAGACAGCTTTTGCATTTTGTCAAATTTGCTTGTCCTGAAAAATATCCTTTCAAATGACTAGACGGTTTTATCAGCTTTACTTGTTTTTGTTGAATATCAAATAGATCAAAAATTTACAAAGGCTAAAGAAGTTCACTCACACGTAGATAATTTGGAGTACTTAAAATATTAATGTAGTCATGATATTAAGGAAAAAAATTAGAACATTTTAGTAAATTTTACTTCTTTTCAGGAGAGTTTCCTATAAAGAATAATTACACCGTAGCACATCCTGTTTCTTATTACTTTAGTTTTAGCAGCCAAGAGATATGACAAAAGCAGAGCTTCCTGGATTCATAAATGGTTCTAAATGGAAGGGCAGGGAGAGAAGAGACAGAAGTTACACTGGACTTTGAAATCCATATATAATCTGTAAGCATGTGCTTCTTCACATTCTGGCTTGAAGACAGACTTTGACATCCGTGTCATGTCCCCAGTGAAAGTGTGGACAGGCACATGTGTGTACTGAAGTTGATTTTAGATGCATCAGTTACCACATCAGCAAGTTGGTAATTGGAAAGTTTGGTCCCAATGTTATTAGTTCAATCTAACTTTGGAAACTTTGGCCAGGAATTGAGCCCAATGTCAACTGGAAAAGAATGTACCAACTGAGAAAAGTTCAGATGATTCTTTTATCTTCGGGGCCACTGCAAACTCTGCAATGTGTACTAAGAACTTGATTTGGGATAACTTCCAGACATTGACCTTGACAAAATCATGCAGTGTTTAGACAGAACTGTTACTATGATTATTTTGTCTGAATGGATGTTTAGGTCAAGTAGTTAAGTAATTAATTAGACAGTCAATCAATGTTTAAGTCATTTAATTAATTAGCTTGATACTTAAAATGTGAGACATATATGCTCTTAAGGGTAAGGCATGGTCATAAAACGTAGTTACTGCCCTCTAAGAGCTTTCTCTTATTGTCTGTTTGGCTTTCTGACTCTCTCTCCCTCCCTTCTTTCCTTTCTTCCTTTAAAGTGTCCTATACACCGTCTAATTCAGGATGTAATTAAGGTTAACACACTGTCTTTGGTTATTATGTAAAGGAGCCCACATTTTAGATCAGCTACTTTGGGTTACTTAGATTTGGGTCCTATGACTTTGTGAAAGAATTCTTGTGAGTTTTCCTCTAGATCTGAGGCATTTTTCTTATTCTTTACTTTTCGTGCCCTTGGAAATGCAAATATTTTGAACTTTCTTCCCGTTCTTTCAGGAATGTATGTGAAACATTCTATTTTCTTTCCCTTGTCTTATTGCTGATCATCTAAAAGGTGTCTGTTTAAAGTTTTGACACAATTTGGAATTTGCACGTCTTTTATTTGTGTGAAATTACAAATTCTAGCTCGTAGTTAGGAACTGCAAGGCATAATTTTCACTGAGCCAGTCAGTTTCATTTTTGAGAGAGACTTAAACTTTAGGTATGAGAGAGCGTTCTTTATCGAGTCTTCGTTTCCAGTGGAACCTTGAGCAAGCTGAAGTCAGTATGTTAGTAGCTGCTAGGTTCCATAGCCAAAATATTATTTCTTAATCTCACCACCCATTCAGAACATTTGTAACAAAACTTGCTTTAATTAACTTCTTTGTGAATAACTTTTTTCTCTGTGATAATGCTGCCTCCTGTTCTTAAACAAATCATACTTCCTGTACCAGAAGCTGTCGATGTCTCATGTCCCCTCATCCCACCTCTGAATTCGTCTACAGCCAAGGTGAGTGTCTACACATGTGGACAGCCTCCCCTTCAAGGTCTGTGTTCTCTTTAAGGGCTTTGCACTACAGCTGTGAATGAGAGATGGTCAGTAATCGTGGTTGCCCAGAATGACTGGAGACATCTCACCTCCAGGAGTAATTGTTAACAAACGAGAAACTGGAATTGGTGCATAAATGTCTCAGCTTCCCATCACCAGATGAAGATACTGAAACACATTCTACAGACACATGAAAGGGGCCCAGCAGCAATGAGCCTTAATTTTCCACAGTGGGGACTTACTCATTAATGCATCCTTTATTGATTTTCTTCCTTTCATGGTTCACTTTCCCCATGCCCTTACTTGCGCTTTGTGAGATTACATCCCAAATAAACAGCCTAGCGTGCCAGTCAATTTATCAGGATGGGCTTGGAGGAAACACTACCTAAGATACTTCCTTTGATGTAATAGCATGGGACGGGGGGCACTACCTCTACACACCTGATTCTGTGCACTCTCTAACATTACAGAGCTGAATGACTCAGCAGAGAGAGCACCAGACCATGATTCAGCTGCTGTTTACTTGTATTCTTACATTTCCCACTGTACAAGACATGTAGGTTCGCACAGAGGGAGACCTCTCTTCAATTTTCTGAGGCAAGGTTGGAAGTGACCTAACAGTATGATCTTTTGCATTGGGTAAAATACATTCATATGCTTATCTCATTGATTCTTCACAATGCTTTGAAAGGTCAGCATACTTAACCCCATTTATAGATGGAAATATTGAGACTGGGATTAAAAGACTATAAAAACCCAACTATGGTGTGGATTACAAAAGGCCATGTCAGTAAGAAAAGAGTCCTCCTAACTCCAAAGTCAGAGGACATGACCGTATGCCATTCAGAGTATGAAGTGGTTACCTAGAAACTGAAAATCCTAAGGAACATCTTGTTTTCATTAATATGACTACTCTTATCTAATAAGAAAAAAAAATTTTTTTTAAATTCAATAGGGTGGTGATCACACAATTTCCCTTGTCCTCAATTTTGAAAATCAAGTGGTGGGGGACAGGAGGAGAAGAACGTTAATATGGATCCAATTTGCCATGTTTCAAGTACCAAAAGTAGGCCCACTTCCAACTGTAAACAACTATTCCCTCATAACATTACTGCTGTCTTCAGGGTATTTCATCAGTTTCTGCCTACCGCATCAGATCTTAGGTGCTTTGCCTAGCCTTTGAAGTTATCCTAAACATATCTCCTCCTACATGTTAGAACTTATTGCATTGCCATTTGGTCTCAACACACACCCTTCCTAGAGGCAGATCAGTCCTCTTATGAAAATGAAATCCTTTTTTCTGCTTAATCAATGCCTGCCTCCCTCCATTCAAATTCACCCATCCTTGGTGGTCCAGCTGTGATTCCCTATGCTCTGCTTTAAAAGATCCCCACTCCTCCCACCCTCAGAGCCATCTTCCTTTCCTAAAATGTTTTCCATGTGTATTGATTTTCAATAAATCTTGGGAAGGGAGCAGGTTTCCTAGGTCCTTAGCAGCATGCTAAACATAATGTACTTGCACAAAAGTTATTTACAGTTATTTACAGGTAGCAATAAGGAGAAGCTCCAAAGTGAAGGGATGACCTGCTACCATTCTGAGACTTTCTTCATCTAGCAGATGATTAACCAACTCTGTTGCTTGCTCTTGGCCTTAAGTGAAGGAAAGTGCTAAAAGAAAATTCCTTTAAGGACTCCAATTTCAAATGTATTATGTATTTTCAATCACAGAATATGCGAGAACTCACCTCTAAAATAGATAATACTCACTCTTCACCTACAGTGTGAGAGAGTCACCTAAATATCTCTGGGATTGGGTTTTAGATTTTCCATTGAGGTGGAGTCTATGGAAGACATTTGAGGCTTTACAGAAAAAGGATATTGCAATCGTCTGGCACGCATTTGAGGCCAAATGAGAGAGTGAGCATTTTGTGTGGCTGGAGTGTAAATAAGGGAAATTTCCCTGGACCTGTCTAGGATGTGAGTCTGGCCTGTGAGAGAGCTCCTGCTCTGCTCTGCAACACCTCCAAGGATTTGATCTAGAGAGCCATCTCGAAATAACTTGGAAGCAGCTGAGAGTTTGGGTCAGCACTGCAGGGAGGGCAGACAAAAAGAGAAACAGCCACTGAGCTGAATGAATTATTGAACCAGGAATTTGAAAAGAGAGGGGGGCAAGACAGAGAATGAGTTGCTTCTTAAAAGAGAGAGCAGGAGATCCGAAGCAGGGCTAAAGATGCTCTTTCTGCCAGGGCTGCTGGGTAACTGCTGGCTTCTTTGCTGTGTTGTCTTGGCTTATGGAAGGATTGTTGTTACTGAAGTTGTTTCAGTCCTTTCAAATAAAACCGTAAACAACTGTGCTCCCAACAACTCAGAAATGGCTTAGCTGAAGGCAAGCTAGATGGATGGTAAGAAAAGCGATTAAACAGATGAAAACCAAGAACTGTCAAATGAGGGAGCAGCCTAACAATAATAAAACATGACTTCACTCTGTAAAGATAAAGGACACAGGAGAATGGCCAGCCACTCGACAAATTATAAATTGCAACTACCGTGTCCAAGGTGCTTTGTCAGAACCAGGGATGAACATGGTGAGTTGGTCAGACCATGATATCTTGCTCTCCCAGGGATTCCAGAATACCTGGGTAGGAAAAGATTATGAGATTATCCAGTCTATAGACAAAAACTGGAGGTCTGCAGATATGGCTGTTTATTTCTAAGACTTGAATTTGAGTGCTAAACGCCTTTAGACCTGGTATGCACACCCCAGTTGCCATAGTTTTAAGCCCTTCTCATATTCTTGATCCACTGAGTTTCCTGAAATTTGCAACTCCTGCACATCTCCTAGTTTTATAGATGAGGAAACTGAAGGTGAGAGGGATTAAGGGATTTACCTCTGTTTTCACTGCTAAATAGGAGCAGAGGCAGGACTAGGAGTGGGATTTCCTTCCTCCTACTCCAGCATACTCACATCAGGGCTATTAGCGTTCTGGCTGTGTAATCAGGGAGAGTGAGTCAAGTCCCAAATGACTCTCTCGGGTTATTTAGAATGTCAGTTTCAGAACAGCTCATGACTCCAGTCTATTGCTCTAGTCACTCAGCGCTCCTCCTCCACCTTCTGCTGCTTTTTTGCCTTTTCCCGGGCGAGTAAGACAATGAAGCAATCTCAGACAGGCTTTCGAGTGTTTGGAGCAAACTTAGATGGACTGCTCCAAAAATCAATTACTGTTTCAGCTCCAGTGAAAAGAGGTGGCATGGGTAGTGACAGCTGTTAAAATCTGTCCCTTCTCCCCCACCCCTGTACTCAGTTCCTTGTCCTGGACTCTTCTACTCTGCAGGCTCAGGTCCCATCTGCTTTTTAGTATCTATGTCTGGGTAATCACCCCATGTGGACTAGGGATTACAGCCACCCTTCCTCTCAACATCATCACCCAGAAGCCTTCAGCATGTAATCATTTTCAGTTGCAACTACAAGGATGAGAGTATTGTTTTAATTGTTATTGAATAACCGTAAATTAAACTGGGAATTGTACTTCTGTTCAGAGGCGTAAATTTAGGACTACTGCAATTGTACTGTAACTCTGAAAACTGAGAATTCATGATTTATATATATATATATATATACTGGGAAAATTTCTAGAGTACATTGCATTTTCTTTCTAATAGTAGGTTTAGTTTGTTCTCTATAGAAAAATGACAGGGCAATAAAAGAGGTCCTTGCTTTATGACACTAGAATATTTTAGATAAGACTCGGTACTGAGACTTAATTGATTTTATGCTGGTGGAGAGCAGCAGTAAAGCAGAGGGAAAAGCCCCAACCAACTCAATCACAGGCTGAGAAACAAAAGAGGGAGGAAACTAGCATTGTATGTGTTAGAAAAATCAACAAGCTTTCCACCCATTCACTGTTGGCCATGTGCCCATTCCTGGGCTAGGTGCTTTGGGACATCACATAAAAATGACAACAAAACAGAAAAAAGCCTGGTCCTGTATTAGATGTAATTTAGTCTATAAAATAGGAAAGATGTGTAGAATCAAAGACTAGGTTGTGCATTTCAACCAGATTACACGACCACGAAGAAGGGGAAGGCCCACGTGAGTTGGAGGAACCGAGGAAAGATTCTCGCACAAGGTGGAAATGGAGAGAAGATCTGAGGATACGGAGAAAAGTAGGGAAGGGGTGGGGGCTCAGAAATGAGGCTGGTATCATATAGCTGAGGCTGGAACCATGGAAGGGGCACTCAAGAGACTCACTAGCCTAAAGCAGAGGGTCTGTGTTGGAACATTGGTGATAGATGGCCATAACTGCCAGTTATTCAAAAACAGAGATGCTAAAAGTTTTCTAAAGGTCCTCTTCCTGACTTACCAATAGGGGTGCTATTCCTCTTTCGGCAATAGGAAATAGGGCTTTTTACCTGACTGAAGTAGGGAATCAGCCTAGTGGAATGCTTCACCCTAAATCTGTCCCCTGATCTGCTTGATGATCTCTAAGGTCATTTGACCAGGAGCAAAGCCTTTCCTTCCATGCTGAGAAATGAGGTTCCAAATGCCTAGGACCTTGCAAGAGGAGATATAGAGATGGACAGTCACTGAATGGTAAATGACTGATGGCCAAGGCTTTTCTCAGAAGACAGGTGAGCACAGAGGGAAATTTTGCTGAGTAGAGCAGGGAAAAAGGGTGAGACTGCCTGGAGGTGATAGAAGATGTGACATACTTTGGGGGTGGGGGGTGGTGCAGAGTAAGAAAGGGCACGCAAAGGGAGGCCTCGTGATGTGGTAGAAAGAGTAAGGCCATGGGGTTCAGACAGATCCGAGTTTAAATCCTGACTCCCAACTGCTGGGGATGGGCAAGTACTTGTTTTCAAATAAAGATGGCAAAATTTATGTTAGATTAGAGAATTAGAGAATATGTAAGTAAAACATGTGGCATAATGCCTGTCTCCAGCAGGCACTGAATAAATGGTAGTAATTATTAATTTAAAGAAAAATATGGGAATATCACAAAGGAACTTTACCAGCTTGACAATTTTGACATCTCTAGTGTTGACAAAAGAGGAACCGAGGCTCAGTTGAGAATTATTAAAATTCTCTTCTTGTTCTTCACCCAGTGCTTCCCAACCAGTGTGAAATCACATCAGGACTTTTTTTCTCAGAGCTGTGGGATACATCAGTTGTTTTTCATCTACCTAGAATCCATTGCCTCTCTTTCCGGTAACTGCACCTCAATTATCCTTAGAGAAACCATCCCACTCTACACTTAATCCACAGAGTTTATGTAGAGTTGAGCCTAACTCCTAGCTGCAGGGCAGGGAGTTGATCCAGGCACAAGTCAGAATTGCCCATCCTTCTGGCCACCCCCACCCCCAACTCCGTCCGCCCCCCCCCCCCCCGCCCCCACAGCTCTCCACCGAGGGTTTGAATGTGACTCACCAATTAATCCAATCAGAGCAAGTCAAATATCTTATAACTATTGGGAAAAAGAAGCTGTCTTTCTCCTGGGGTTTCTGCGGGGACAGGCAGAAAGCTGAGAGTCAACTATCTAATGAGAAGAACCTTCCAGAATGAAGTCAACTAGAGGAAAGCAGAGAAGAGAGAAGAGAGAGAAAGAGTCCTGATGTGCACACAGCAAATGTGTCAGGCATAGTTCTAAGTGCTTTGGATAAGAACTTGATCCTTTCAAAAACTCTATGAGAAAGTTATTATTAAGATCTCCATTTTAGAGGAAAGGAAACTGAGACATTCACTGAAAGGTTTAATGACTTGCTTCAAATTACACAGCAAGTAGGTACCAGTACTGGGATTTAATCCCAGACTGTCTGGCTTCAGAGTGCTTCCTTTAACCAGTGTGTGGTGCTGTCTTTTCAAGAGATGTTTCAGATTCTGCATCCCTTATACTTCTCCGTCAGGTGAGCCAACACATTTCCTTTTTGGCGTAAGCCAGTTTGAGCTGGGATTTTGCCACTAGCACCCACAGCAGTCCTGTACTGCACACCCCGTGTTCTCTCTGCCTGTCTCAGGGTCCCAATCTGAGCCCAGAGCTTCCTCTTCATGTGCTGAAGTCGTTGCACAAATGTATAGACCTTTCATTCACAGTTCTCTGCATTCTGGTACAAACCCGTGTTTAGATCTTATTTCCATTCCTCCACAAAAATTTCCTCTCTGTTGCCTATTAGTGTTCTCTCAACCCAAGGCTGAGCTAATTACTTCATATAAGTTCACCAACACCTCTGATCTCATGCTCAATCATATTACTAGGGAGAGGTCAAAAGTAATATTTTGCAATTTCTTAAAAATGCATCCTTCATTAGATAAATGTAGAGTAACCTTCCCCCGTTTTTTCTCCTCTTGCAAAAAGGAGGCTGCAGTCTTCTCTCCAGCCCCAACGTTCCTTGTTAGCTTTCAAGCAGTAGCTGAAATATTTAAACAAGGTTTCCTTGTAACCATTTCCTCCTCTCTTATGTATTCTCCCCTTTTCAAAGTGCATTCAGTTGCACTCCCAGTTGTGCAGGGGTGTGTGGGTACTGGTGTGTAGTGAAAGGATGAGAAGAATAATTGCTTAACACAAGGCCTGAGGGAGAGATTCTAATACAAGGAGCTCCTCTTTGATGGGAGAAAGCTGCTGTTTCTATCTGTGCTTAGAAAAAGTAGCATTTTCAAACTGAAATCTCCAGGACTGAGACAGATTTCTTGAGAACGTTCATGGACCCGCTTGACAATGTGCATTTGTTTGGGACTTTGCCCTGCCCCAAAGGCATTGAGAAGAGTGAGCTGTTAGCAATGGAAACCTGGATTGCTTTCCAACCCCTGAGTGCTCTAAAGTGACTCCAAAATAGCTGAATCAGGGTAAGCTTTTCCGCTTGGGTGCTGGTTATCCACTACCAGGTTCTTAAACCTCATTCGTAGCTTCCCCATTTTTTGCTGACCCCCTTTCATGATTTTCTCAGTCAAACAGATCTCTGGACATAGAAAGTTCAACCCCAAACGATCTGCAACTTCAAAGGTAGGAACAATAGGCTGATGAAGAAACAAACAAATACTTATAATAACATGACACCATGACCCTAAGAGTCTGTAAGACACTAAATTCCGTTCTCACCTAGAGAAGATCAGACTATCTCATATCTCACTCTCATCTCCAGAGGGGAACAGTTGTTTTTCAGATGATTGAGGAGGATTATGTTAGATTATCACAGCGTGAAATGGAATTTCTGCACAAGGCAGGATAAAAATCCTTCTTAAACATTGTCACCCTCCCAGATAAGGATTTGTGGCAGGGTCCCTGCTTCTTAAGAGAAGTGGTAAGAGTTCCTTTGGGAAACTTGATGTTGATGAAGAACCCAGTGGCAACACCTCTGAATCTGCCCTTTAGCAGTGCCCACTAGGCCAGAGAGGCTCAGTTCAACAGTAGCTGGAGATGACAGCCTCTAAGGACCAGGAGCTGCTCACTTCCAGCTGTGGAGCCTATCAAGTGCTTGAAATTCTTGGGAAAAAATGTGTAGAGTTATGAATGGGCCTTATACTTTACCCTAGCATACCCTGGACGTAGATAACTAATTTCTTCAGTGGTTTTCCTGTAACTAATGAATGCATTTTTATGACTTGTTTATACAACCCTCATACACTGATGGGACTTTGTTTTGGGCTCACATCACAGGAATGGAAAGATAACTTACATATCTTAAATGTTTCAGTTCTCTCCTCAGTCATCAGTCTTAAAAAGAAGTATTTCTTTTTAATTCCAATGATTTCTGTGTAACTGACCAGTTGCATTCTGTTGATTGTGAACTATTTAATCAGATTTTCTAGTGCCCAGGTTCCATCGTCATTAAGAAAAGTAACTTTTGTTCTTTCAGTTCACTGGGTGAGGAAATGCTAATCATTTTCTGGGGACATAAGCACTCACTGTTATTTGGAGTTTTTGCCTCCAGGCTCCACTCCAGTTTCCTCTCTAGGTACCTTATCCCATTTCCCAGTTGCTTGGCCAAGTGAGGCTTCCAGGAAACAATGTCAATCTCAAGGCACAGAGTTTCAGGTTAAAAAATGATGCATGTGGTTACTGTTTCAGTTCATAATATGAAAGTCATATACACTCTACTATTCTTGACTACTGCTTCTTTGACCCAAATATTCTATTGGGATTCTTTACCTATATATTAATTCATTTTACATCCAAACTCCTAGTAATTAACAGGGCAGTCTTTTGGTTCTTCAAGGAAAGAAGAATATCCCCTATCTATCCCTGGGAATTGGGTCATTAAGTCAGTTTCTCTTTGAGAATACCTTACCAAACCTCTTGGTCTTATTTCTCCCCACTCCTCCTGAATGACACTTTACAATCCAACTCTGTGACAGAATTTTAATCCCTTGAAAACAGAGTGTGATTCATGAACTATTTTAAACAGCTGTGTGCCAGGGATATGAGAACTATACTAAATCGTATTTTTTATCCACTTCACCCCATAAGAAGATAAAGAGTGAAGGGAGTGAAAAACATATGGAGACCTAAATGAAGGTATATGTAATGCCACTGAGTTTATGATATTTATAATGTTTCTATTCTAACAGGAAGTTAATAATTGGAAGTAATTAGCCACTGACTTCTAGTGGGTGTTATAACAGAGGTTAGATTTACTTAAGTCAAGAATAACTTTGAAAAACCAAGCATGTCATTCTTATAATCCTCATTCCTGGAATTTAATAAAGAACAATAAAATATATAATACATAAATGAATTAGCCTCACTTCTCACTAATGTTACTGAACCTGAAGTGAGTTCGCTCACCTGTTGCCCAGCAAGCCAATCTCTGACACCGGGTGTGGTGGAAGAAAGTAGGAATTTTATTTTTGCACAGTGCTGAGCAAGGAGAGAGGTCAGCTAATGCTGAAATCCCAAACTTCCCAAAAAGCTAAAAGGAAGGGTTTTTATTTGGGGTTTTAGGTAGGGGAGGGGGAGCATATGGCCTTGCTGGTCGGAGCTTTCCCACCAGTCTGTCTTTGGCCTTGAGACACTTGCAGAGAGGAGGGAGCCTGTGACCTTGCTGGTCAGCAGCTTTCCCACCAGTCTGTATCTCTTTGCAGGGAGGAGATGATCCAGGTGCTTGTGCTTGATGGTGTCTGTCTCCATGGAGGAGAGTGGATTCTGGAGCAAGGAAGCCAGAGAGTAAGCAGGGAACGAGTGTTTTGGTTTTAACCCCATATATGCTGGGTTTAATGTGGGGAAACTGATATCAGGGTTGGTATCACTAATTCTTTTCCAGTGTTAAGCAATAAAGGTATAGCTTATTTATAACCAGTTGTAGAAAGATGGTCTAAACATATTTATCTTATTTTTTTATTATAATGGGTGACTCCAGGAAATTGTCAATGCTTTGGGAGGGGGCTCCATTTTCAACTCCAAACTACTTCCAACTTCAAAAGAAGGAACAATAGGTGGAGGTAGAAACAAACAAACATGTATAACCACCACCACCACCACCACCAAGGACACAATACAATGGGATCCACTCTGGAAAGTAAATACTCTCAAGATGCCTTTAAAAACAGTTAGCATAACCCATCTTTTAAATCAGTGTGTTCTAAGGTCAAGGTGCCTGAGTTTCTCTTCACAGGAAATCTTTACCTTTACTTCACAAGACTCTATCCTTCTCAGTGCTTCAGGGGAATATTTTCAACTGACTTATCTTCTGGCTCACTAATGCTCTCTTCAGCAGTATCCAACTTGTTAAGCCCTTCTATTGAGTTCTTAATTTAAGTTATTGTGTTTTTCAGTTCTGGAATCGATTTCCATCTCATTCTTTTTTAAAGATTCTAGTTCTTAGAAGAAAGTCTCCCTTTTTGTCATCTACTATTTTGAACATAATAATGACAATTTAAAGTCTATGTGATATAACACTAATATCTGGGTCATCTATGGGTCTGTTTCTATTGGTTTTTTTTTTTTGTAATACATTTTAACGGAATATTGAATGATATATATGAAAAATTGCAGTACCTCAAGAAGATATTTTTCTCCAGAGGGGATCTATCTTATTCTCTGGCAGGCAGCTGAGAGACTGACCACCTCAGTGTAATCAGGGACTTAAGGCTGCTTTGCAGTGTTTGTAAGACTTGTTATAATATTGGTTGAATGACATTCCTCAGGGACAGCCTGAGGTGTAAAGTAAGAGACTGCATTGTTATGCATAGTTCTTCCTCTTTGTGGGTCCAGAACTTCATTATTTGTCACTCTAGGACTAAAAAACAATAAGAATCTCTCCTCTGATATTCAGCCACTTTCTTCTTGGCTTCATATCCTCTTGCTCTGCACAGCTCTACAAACAAATGCCTTGAGGGGAAAATTTGTGTCTAGTGTCGGGCTCACTTGTTTGTGTCTCCCTCCTTCTGGGACCTGGATCCCTGAGCCCTGCCTGCCTTGTCAACCTTGACCTTCAGTATTCACTCCTCAGCCCTGTGAGTTTTCTTAAAGCTCTGATGGCTTCTTTGAATCTCAATAGCTGCTTTCTGCTTGGCTTGCCGGCCTCTTCCCTCATGCTGAGAATGGAAAACGCCCTGAAAAAAGACCAACACCAAGAAAGCTAGGCTCACTTCCATGCAACTTCCTTCTCTCCAAGTTCTAGTCCCTCAAGTCCTGGCTGCCTCATACGTTCTCTGAGGCCTTTGAACAGATTTCTTTTTAAATTTAATCTGGTCTATCTGGTTAATTTTTACTGGATAATTGGCCTACTGCATGCTTCTCCATTATAGCCAGTACAGAAACCTCTTCATGCAATTTGGAAATGAAGTTTTAGAAAGGAGTTAAGAAACAAGAGCTCATTTCCCAGGTGTTCAATTATTTTGACCAAGGATATGTCTTTCAATTACAAGCTAAAATACCCTGGCTTCTTTAGCATATTCTCACATATTTTTTGCATAATTTTTGATATTTTAAAACAGAAATTTCTCTTGTGCCATTTCTCCTGGGTAAGGAGTGACATTTTCTGTCTCCTTGTGTTTCCCAGCCTCATGTCTCCTTCAATTTATACTAGTGACTTCAAGTAATATTGGAAGAAGAGGCATATACCCAATTGTGTTTTGCAGAAGTCTACGATGTTAATATGGATATATGTAAAATATCTTCAGGGTCATAATGAAGTTGATTACCTGAATTTTCCTACTTGTAACAAATTTCTTTGGCACGATTTCTCAGAGGCTATAATATACTATTTTGAATTGTGATAAAGTGTTTATAGTGTACACTGCTTCTCCTGCTTATATGATCAGAGAATGCTTTATCCTTTTCCATAAAATGTCTTGAAACATACTGGGGAAAAGCTTTGGGAAACATTCTTAAACATAATCTATATTATCATTTTATGAACTAGGTTACCTTGAAAAGCAGCCAGGGCTGACATATTTCTTAAATATGTTAAGTGCCACTTTTAGTTTGGAAAACTTTGGGAAGTAGGAGTATTTACCCTTGAGTGAAGTTTTTGTAGCCCATTATTATTTTTAAATTAAATAACATTTGTGCATGTTCATTGGCACTGCTTCTCAAATAGTGTATATTCAAGAGATGTTAGTTTCTGGTAGCTCATGATTTCCTTTGAACCAAGCAACAACCCCTGTGAAATAATGATACTTGTATTTTAAGGATGAGCAAATTGAGGCTATGAAAAGTTAAGTAACTTTTCAATGTGTTAAAAGTATTAAGTGGCAGAGTTGAGATTTGACCCAATATTATCAAGTTCTAAAATAAATTCATGAATAATCTGATTCCCACAATGCCAGATTAAGAAGTACTAGAAAAAGACAAAGGGAAAATGGTGAGATAGGTTTGGGAAAACAAACATTATGTCAACAATTTGTGTATTAAATATGTTAGAGGTAAAATGTGATGGTGACTGGATCTTTCTCTAATTATCTTTAGTAATCCCTGAGGTGGAAAATTCCAGGAACGAGGGGTATATATCTTGATGGTAATAATACATGATGATATATTATAGCTAATACTTCAATATTACTTCTTTTACGTACAAGACACTGTTCTAAGTGATTTACACACAAATATTAACTCATTTAATCCTCAGAATTTTTCAGACAGTGTTAGTAATAATTGTAATTATAGAAATTGCTATCAATTATTGGATATTTATTCTGAGATAGGCCAGGCTTTTTACATGTGGTGCCTCTTTTAATCCTAATAACAAAAGAAGTAAATAGAAACTAATTATTTTTGCCATGATGATACTGAGGCATAAAAAGTTAAATGGATGTCCCAATATCACCTGATTAATGATCCCAATCCAGACTATTTGAAACAAAACTAGTACTTTTAATCACCATACTATACTTGAGCTAAAAGTTGAGGGCTGTGTTAATGGGGGAAAAAAAGCTGTTAAACATCACTTAAACTCTATGCCTTTTTATGTTTTCTCATTTAAAGTTCCATAAAAGATTGACGACTAGCACCTAAGCAATTATATTGTTTTGTATGATTGTTATGGTTAAATAATAAATGTTATGGGATCAAGATAGAATTAATCATGAGAAAATAGTAAATACACAACCCAAGAGCAGATTTTGCAATCTTTTACTCTGGTAAAATTGAAACTAAACTCCTCAAAGATAATAAATGTAACTAATTTCTAACGTCGTAAGCATAGGATTCAATTGAGAATGGCAAGTTTGGGAGTGGAAAAATAAGTTTATAGCTATAGAAATGACAGCGCAGAGTTCTTTGCACTTATATATGCGAGAATTAAGCCACTTTTGCCTCATCAACACACTCTACCACGTCCAGCCAGCTTAGGGAAGAGGATAATACTTTGACTAAGAATTTATGTAATCCTTAAGAAGTGTTCAGGTCAATACTTTTGCTGGATTTTCATGTGGCTAAGAGGAGCTATTAAGAGACTCCATAAATGCACAAACTCAAGATAGTATTTCTCTTCAAAATTATTTCTCAGAAAAGTTTTTCTTAGATTTTGTTCTTGTTCCCAGTTATCCACTACCTCTCTGGGAGAGGATTATATGTCTCCACCGGTTGCTATGTGATTTGCAGTGCTTCACTATGTTGAACATATGTCCCCATCCCAGTGATGTTGAGTATGGTGATATGACTTGTTTTGATCCATGAAATGTAAGTAGATGTGATTTTACAATATCTAAGCAAAAGCTCTAAGTGCTATTGAACAAATCCATCCATGGGAATGCATGTCATTGATAGCACCTACTCCTTCTGCCTGAATTTCAGAATAGAAGTGATACATGAAACAGAATGACATGGAACTGACACATTATGTGAATAAGAAATAAACCCTGTTGTAAACCACCAGGATTATAATTTGTTACTGAAGCGAAACCCAGCAAAAGTTGACTGATACAAAATTCCTGATATACAGATCCTTATGAATTTTCTCATTACAGAGTGCTGTTTTAATTGCTTAATTTGAAAGAACAGGTACTATTTAGTTAAAAAAAATTTAAAAATCAGATGAGGCTGATTTTGGATTTCTTTAGGTTCTCTTCAGGGAATTGCTTAAAAAGGAGGCAACATAAACTTAACATAAACTCAGTAATTGTTCCTAGGGATAGAAACTCACAATTGCAAATGCTGGATATCATTGTAAGCTAGTGTTTTGGCCGATTTTAAAGACCACTATAAGCAGGACTATACTAATGATGACTTTGCAAAATCTAAGAAGATATACAAAATTAAAGAGGTAAATAGCAAAAACTGGATGTCATTAAGCAGTTACTTCTCACTTAGAAAAACAATTTTAGGGGAAAAACCCCAGCTCAGGAAAAAAAAAAAATGCAGTGTCTAAAACAACTCAGAAAGCAGGGATTGTGCTATATTCTGGAAATCTGTGTTAAATGACTCAAAAATTGACTCTATGACTCTACTAATGTTGATGATGCATGTGAAAAATTAGAAAATAGTTTTCATGAACTGTGAATGAAAATGATTTCTAAATTAATATATTTGTAATATGTGATTTTAAATATGTATAGATAACTATATTAATAAATTAAATATTGTAAGTACACACTGGCATATTTTCATCCATGTCTGTAACTGTTTTTTTTAACCACCCTTTACTACCTTGAGTATATAAACTATAACAGTCATGGTGAAAATAATGGAAGACATTTTACTTTGGAAAATGGAAGATAAGTTTATATTGGTGGTCATATGATATCTAAGAGGAAGAGTATATGGCTCAGTTAAGGGAATCTTTTATTCTTAGCAGCATGGAATCTCTGATGATGCTAGCTCTGTATTTCACCATGCAACAAGTGGCCTTATTAAAGACCTTTTTTTAGATAAGAAATAAAGTTTGTTATTTTCTACAATGAACATTCCCTGTTTCTTAGACTGGATCATCCTAATCCTTTATATTTCTTTTCTAGTTCTTTAATGGCCTTCAATTTATCAATGATAGCTTTGATTATACTAATTTTGAAAACTAATGTTTCCCCTTAGGTGATGGGAGACGCACATGTTCATGGGTGAGTAGGTGGATGGGAAAGGTGAGACTGAGTTAAGAGTTTCTTTCTTAACAAGTCAGAAATTCAGGCTGGTGAAAACATTTTGAAATGATCTTGTTCTATAGGACTTGGAGTACCAACAAGCATCCTGGATTGTCTTGCTGGAGCTCTTGAGGATTTATCTTGGACTGGGTGACTTAGACTAGGATATAGGATAAATGTACTTTTAGGGGAGTATAATGGATAATAGAACAACCAACACTTTTGTGTAAGGGATAGAATTTTCTGAAGAATGGTTAAAGACTTATATGTGGAAATTTACAGACCTAAGGACAGTGTGGAAAATTTAAAAACCAGGTTGAGCCCATTTTGTTATACTTTATGAATGGTTTACCTTATTGGGGACTGTGGCAGATTAAGGATGGTCACAAATTCTTTAACTCTCCTCACTGAGATATGGGATCTATTGTTTCTCCTTTTGAATCTGGTGAGCTCCATGACTGCTTTGACCTATAGACTATGGCAGAGACAGTCCTGGGTCAAGTGCTAGATCTAGAACTGAAGAGATTGGCAGCTTCCACTTTGTCTCTTGGAATGCAGGATATGGGGAAAGCTAGCATTCTGAAGCCCGAAATTCCATCACTACATATGCTCCCAGGATCCAAGATAACTACAGTTTTAGTGTTCTCAGTTAAATGTAATGTAAATAAGACCTACAAGTTCAGTTTATGCTCTGTAGTCGCAGAGTATAGCCTTGAACTCAAACCATTTTTCAAGAAATATATATGAAACTAGATATATTCAAAGATAACAATAGGTTTTGGGGTGGCTTTTAATACTTACTTAGACAAATTTAAACAAGATTTTTTACCTTGAGCTATAGTAGAAGTCATAATTCACATATCAAATTACATATATCTCCTCTCATGTTGCCTTTTTCTTTTGTTTTCCCCCAAACTTTTAAAACTACACAAATAATATTTGTATGATATTGTTGTTAGGGGCAGTGAAGTATGGGCTGTGCCATCTAAAGGTAATGAGAACATACTGGGGAAAATTGTAATTTTTTAATGCATGCCATCACAGCCACCAGACAAGTTAGAGATACCAAGGGGAAGAATATGCCACCCATAGTGACTGTGGTTAAGCAAGTGCCTCAGCACCATAGAAAAACAACCCCCTTACTCAGCCATTGCTCTTTACAGGTATATTAGAAGAATATAACTTGAGAGGAAGAAGAAATGACCTGGGCACATTGTGGTCATATTCATACCACATAGAAAAAAGTTTCTACCTATTTCTCCAACAGTAGAGAGGAAATGCATCTACCTATCCATATGCTTCCCACTTTAGTTCCATACACATTTCTTGAAAAGCGGTTTGGATTCCAGGCTACAGTCTGTGACCAGGGAACTTGTAGGTCATACTAACATTACATTGAAATGAGAACCCTAAAACTGTGGTTATCCTAGATTATAGGAGCATATGTAATGGTAGAATTCTAAGCTTCAGCATATTCTTAAACACACAAATATTTGTAGGATACATCTGACTGTGGCTAACTTTTTAATTTCATCTAAACAACATGAAAGATTTCTGAACTTGTGAAACTGTATCATCTAGTCTCTTGAGATATAGATCAAAGTTTCACTTATTCACTATATATATGTCTATATGTATACATACAATATGTTCAGGCACTGAGAGTTGAAGAATGGCATTGTGGGTAGGTAGGATGAGGGAGAGATCAAGAATGATTTTCAAGTTACCTTCTTAAGCTACATGAGGACTGTTTGTCTTATTTATCAAATTATAAAACACCAGAGCATAGTACATTTTGGGAGTGGGGAGATGACAAGATCAGTTTGAACATATTTAATTTAAGGTGCCTGCTACACTTCTAAGATGATATGTCATGTAGATAGTGGCATCAACGGGTCTGGTTCACAGGGCAGATGTCTGGACTGTGTAGATTTGAAAGTTTTCAGTCATCAACAAATAGATGGTAATTTAGACCACGAGAGAGATGAGATTTTAAGCCATCAAGTTTGTAGTAATTTGTTAAGGAGTTCCAGGAATTTAATACAGATATGTTTGTGTTTGTGTGTGTGTATGTGAGTGTGTGTGTGTGATTGTGTATGTGTGTATATTAATTGATATTTTTTACATTGTCAATTTCTCTCTTCAGAAATGGCAATTCAGAATTTTGCTGTTAATGAATATCAAGTTTATTGATTTGTGGTTTCCAGAAACTAAATTTATCCTATCAAAAGCAGGATACAAATTCTTCATGTTCAAAACAAATTTTTATTTTACCTTTCTCAATATCCATGATATCTTAAAGATTATCAATAGTGATTTTAGGCTTGGCGATTACTTTAGTAATCAAACATAACGTTTCTGGATTTGGAAACGTAAATTAAATGAAAATGGGTGGATGCTTCCTTTCAATCTTATCACGTATCATGGACCTTGAGTCCCTCATGACCACCAGTGACAGTGTTTATTGTAAGTTTACTCTTTTTGATGTCGATATAAAGTAAAACCTGTGTAATTTAATTCTTCTTAGTGTTATTAATCTCATAAAAAGAAGCAGAAGGGGACTCAATTTACAAAAGCTTGTATTTTAATGGCATAGTTACAGAACATATCATTCAGTACACTGCTTCGCACTTTAGAGCTTTTATAATCATGGAGTTTCACACTCCTACAATAAATTATGCTGATTATGTGTCTCCCTTCTTTTGCAAATATATTGGTCACAAATTTTATTTCTTGGCTGCAATCATTTGATATAAAATTATTTTGTGGTGTGTTTATGGCATGCTTATCAAATTAGCATTTAAATATTTGTTATAGTTTTATTATGCAAAATTGAGCCTATAATGATTTATTACACTATAATCCTACAGGAAAGGCTCAACCCTTTCTGGTTGTGTGATGGAAAGTTCCCAGGAGTATATGCCAGAAAAATAATAATATTCATCAAACTTGTATAGAGAAGGGAACTTTTAGAAAATCCTCAAGGACATGAGTGTTGAATCAAATTATTCATAATAATTTCACTTAAATATGTAATTCCGCAAACTTCTTAAGTATGCATCCCCATAACCATAAAGTCAAAGCAAATGATAAAACTAAAAATAAAAGTAAAAACCCAGTAAAATTTAAATAAACTGTATTAATTTGATGGATGAAATTGTTTTCCTGAAACTAAATTGGCAATCTTGAATTTACTAGTAGAAATGTATTTGCATATTCTGTGTTTCACTTGAGACTTACTTGACTATTCGTATTTAAAGTATAGTGGACCAGCAATTGAATCATCTTCATTATTATTACTGTTACTTTTCTGTTTATCAATTGTTTTATTTTTAACCACTAAGCCATCATTTTGATTAAGTCAATTTGCTGGTGTGTACCAAAATATGTCATTGTAATAAACACTTTTTTAACAGAAAATTACATATGGCATAAAGAAATTATTTTAATGGAAATAGTCTGTTTTATTATTTCAGATAATATTTGCTATTGATTTTCAATGGATAGTGTCATTATAGTTAGCTACTTTTTTTCCATTGTACTTGCTTAGAGTTTTTCTTAGGAATGACTGCTGAATTTATCAAATGCTATTTTAGTATCTGTCAATGTGTGTGTGTGTGTTTCTAAGTAACCGTATCACATGTGTAGACTCAGATTCATGAAATAACTACCATAATCAAAGTATAGGACTATTCCATGACCACAAAGATCTCCCTTGTGCTACTCCTCTATAGTTGGACCCACCCTCCTCCTGTCCCGGCAATTACTAACCTGTTCTCCATTTCTATAATTTTGTCATTTCAGGAATCTTAGATCAATGGAATCATACAGTATGTAATCTTTTGAGAGTGACTTTTTTTTTTCCCCACTCAGCATAATGCCCTTGAGCTCCATCCAAAATAGTTATAGCATATCAATTGTTTATTCTTTTAATTTCTGAGTAGCATTCCATTGTCCAGATTTGCCACAGTTTGTTTAATCATTCCCCTGTCGAGGGCAGTTACATTATTCCCAAGTTTAGACAATTTTACAAATAAAGCTTTACAAATAAGCTATGTTTACCGATTTTTGTGTGGACATGTTTCCATTACTCTGCAACGAATGCCCCAGGAGTGTGATTGCTGAGTTATATGGTAAATGTATGTTTTGTTTTATAAGACATTTCCGAACAATTTGCCAGAGCTGCTGTACCGTTTTACATCCCCAAGAAGAATATATCAAAGATCCAGTCTCTGTATCCTCACCAGCATATGGTGTTGTCACTATTTTCTATTTTACCTCTTTTAGTAGGTGTATATACTTCAGCATGATTTCAAAGTTGCATTCCCTTAATGGCAAAAGATGTCAAATATATTTTCACATATATTGTTGGAACTTATAACATTCATTGATACTGTTGAACTTAAAATATCTGAAGACAACTTAATAAAGCAAAACAGTTTATTTCAGCTCATTTCAGTAGGGGAGAAAACCACTTACCAGAGATTTAGCAGAATCTCAGAGGGAAGAAGTTGGAAGTGGGATGAGCATAGGGCTTTGTCTGGGCCCAACAGGTTAAGGTAGATCTTTGAGGTAGAGGATTAATTGGGATCAGGCACAGCTTAAGATATAACAGTTTTGAATTGGTAGACATAGCAAAGTGAGGGCCTTGAGGTAAGTTTGATAAGTAAAATTTAATTTAATAAGTAACTACCCAAGTTGGTAGACCTTGTCTTTAATAAATAGCAATTTTCTGAGCAAGGAGTAGAATAATTTATTGGTTTATGGTTTTATTTTTCCTGGGCAAAGTACTCCTAGAAGAAATAACCAAGTGATGCTGGCACGGGTGGTCTGGTCTTATCTAAGTCTTGCTGCCACAGATGGTTTCAGCTCTCAAAAATGAATTATATTATAAATGTCCTTACATTTTAGCTACTCTTGAATCTGTGAAATAAACTCTATTTTTCCCCAAAATATTTTGTTGTTAGTGTTGTTGAGTCGATTCTGACTCCTAGTGACCTTCAGTACATCAGAGCAGAACCCTGCTTAGTCTTTTTGGCCATCCTCTCACCTTCCAGGGTTATATCAGGCAATGCTCCAGGGCTATCATAGGGTTTTCATGGCTAATTTTTTTCGGAAGTGAGTGGCTAGGTCTTTCTTCCTAGTCTGTCTTAGTCTGGAAGTTCCACTGAAACCTGTCCACCATGGGTGAACTTCTAGTATATGAAATACCAGTAGCATAGTTTCAGCACATAGCAACACATAGTTGCCAACATATGACAACTGACAGATGAGTGGTGTGATTGCATAGCTGGGAAAGGAACCCAGGTCATAGCATGAGAGTGTCAAATCTTAACTGCTAGACCCATAGGGGTGGCTATAAAATATTTTACCCTTTATGAATTATTAGATTGTATTTTGAAAATGTAATTGAAGTTATTACATATATATTCATATGTGCAATTGATCTACCATTTTCTCTTTCTCTCTGTCTCTCTCTCTTTTTTTTTTTTTTGCTGAGGAAGATTCGCCCTGAGCTAACATCTGTGCCAATCTTTCTCCATTTTGTTTGTGGGTCACCACCACAGTGTGGCCTCCTATAAGTGTGTAGGTCCATGCCCAGAAACTGAACCTAGGCTGCTGAGGTGGAACATGTGGAACTTAACCATTAGGCCATAGGGACAGCTCCAATAGTTTCCTTTTTTTAATTATCATTTTGTCAAGTTCTGGTATTAAAATTATGCTGGCTTCAAAATATGAATTAAGCTTCTGAATTTTTCAATATTTTAGAAGATTTTAAATAACATGGAAATTATCCAGTCTTTAAAGGTTAGATGAATTTCATCTATAAAGACATCTGGTCATTGTGCTTTTTTCCATAGAAGATATTTATTCACCTTTTAGTTTTCTTCAATGGCAATCATCTATTCAATTTCTCTGTTTCTTCTAGGGTAAACTTTCTTGCTCTATTCCTCTCTTCTTTCTTTTTAAATGTCCTTCACTCCTTTATTATATGTGTCCTCATGCTTGCTCCCTCTTCTCCCATTATAACCTGATTTTAGGATAGGCACAATTATCATCCTGAAGAGAAAATATAAAGTCAGGCAGAGCAGGGTTGATTTCCAGTGTCTACAAACTGTACACTGTGTAAAAATAGAAAATATGATTAAATTCTCTAAACCTCAAATTTTGTCCCTCTAAATGTAATACATATTGTGGGGCATTGCTCAGACCATGCTTTCCGGACTGAGACACTCCTTTCCCGACTTGATGATGACTCACAACTGAGAACTTTTGCAGGAATTGCCCTCAACTATGGGAAGCTTCCTAGCCCAGTGAGTGGTCAGTGTGCAAATACAAAATCCAGGCCTCTTTGACTTCAATCAGGACAAATCTGAAGAGTAGCATCAGCTCAGGAGCTCCCCCTGGGATCTGCTGAGGCTTGTCGCAAATGCTTTAAAGTTCAGCTTCTCCCTCTGACCAGTCCTGCTACCCTTACCCTCTCCCAGGCATTGTTCCTAGGAGCATGCCCCAGTAAACCTCTGGCAGGCAAATAACCTTCTTGGAATGTTACTCCACCAAAGACAGTAAATTTAGCATAATAACAATGCCTAACTCTTAAAACTCTTGAGAACATACAATGAGGTTTTAGACATACGGTGTTTGTAGCATAAACACCTAACAAATGTTAGTCATTATTTTATAATAGGATGTTAGAAAACAACCTTCTCAGTGATATCAGCAACATGGTGGAGTGAGCTCTTCCCCATATCTCTCCCATTTTGAATTATGATTAAATGGACATTCATTGACCAAAGGGACATCCCCACACAGCACAACAGGACACCTGAGAGACCCACACAGCTATACATCTGAAGGTGGATGGACTGCTCCCCCATTTGAGTGGGGAGTCCAAATAGATGAGTGCAACTTTCTGTTCCCCTGCAGTCCTGTGTGCATGCCTAAACACCTTCCCAGCCAGCACAAGTGCCCGTAGTACTGTTACTTCCCTGAAAGTGGGAGCATGCCTCAGTGAGACTGTGGGAAGGGATGGTAGCTTCTCAGGGCCCACGAGCAAATGCTTTCCTGGTTTAGGAGAACCCAGCCTGCTGTGGGCCCAATGAGGGGTCAAGGCTTGGACTCCATGAAGAAGGCTCGCCCATCAAGCACAGCAGCTAGCACAACCATAAGAAGAGGTGGCAGCAGATATACACTCATGTGAAAGCTTTCCCAGCTGCTGCAAGAGGCCATAGTATCACTGCAGCTGCACTAGTGGAATGCACCTTGGTGAGGGGGATGCCCTGAGCCCAAATGTGAACACTTTCCCTGCTGGTGGGAACATCCACTGTACCTGCATAATATCCAGCAGATGGGTTGGGATCAGAAACATAGCTCCTGCTTCCCCTCAGTGGTTGCAGGTGAAACCTACGATCTGATACCACCATGAATGCCCCGGCAAAAGATTAGCTCATGAAACACCATCAGAAACTACAGCAACAGTTGAAAGCAGAAGGAGAATGACAAATATCCAGAAACTAACCCTGAAGTCACAGAAATTTACAATCTAAATGACACAGAATTCAAAATAGCTGTCATAATGAAATTCAACAAGTTACAAGAAAACTCAGAGAGACAGTTCAATGAGCTCAGGTTCACCAAAGAGATTGAAGCTATAATAAAAAACCAAGCAGAAATACTGGATATGAAGAACACAATTAATGAGATAAAAAATAATCTAGAATCCTTAAAAAACAGAGGTGATATTATGGAGGAAAGAAATACTGAGCTAAAGGAAAGAAATATAGAAATAATGTGAGGTGCAGGATAGAGAACTAAGATTTTTAAGAAGTGAAGGAATTCTTTGAGAAATCTCTGACTCAATTAGGAAGAGCAACATAAGGATTATAGGTATTCCAGAGGGAGAAGTGAGCAGAGAGTTTGTTTAAAGAAATAATAGCTGAAAATGTCCTAAACCTAGTGAAGGAACCGGACTTACACACTTATGAAGCCAATAAAACTTTTAATTATATCAATGCTAAAAGACCTTCTTCAAGGCATATAATAGTAAAACTGGAAAAAGTCAATGACAAAGAAAATATATTAAGGACAGCAAGGCAGAAGAAAATAACCTACAAAAGAACCACTATCAGGCTTTCAGTGGTTTTCTCAGCAGAAACCTCACAGCCTAGGAGAGAATGGAATGATATTTTCAAAACACTGAAAGACAAAAACTTTCAGCCAAGAATACTCTATCCAGAGAAACTGTCCTTCAGAAATGATGGAGAAATACAAGCTTTCCCAGATAAACAAGGCTGAGGGAGCTCATTGCCACTAGAGTTCCTCTACAAGAAATGATGAAAGATGCCCTCATACCTGAAAAAAAAAAGTAAAGGTTTACAAAGTTTTGAGCAAGGAGAGAAATAGACAGACAAAATAAGGAAACTCAGCTCCCTTTCAGAACAGGGTAGCAAAAACTTATTTATAAGCTAAAACGTAAGGGAGGAGAAGCATCAAAAGTAACCATAAAGACTTCAACTTACTCAGAAACTCACAACACAAAACAGAATAATTTGGCCAATAATAACTCAGAAGGGGAAGAGGAGAGAGATGGAACTTGCTTAGGCTAATGAAGATAAGAGACAATCAGAAAATAGACTATCTCATCTATGAGATCTTTTATACAAACCTCATTGTAACCACTAAAGAAGATATCAGAGCAGAGCCACATTCACAAAAAAAGAGAAAACTGAGAAACTTCCACAGAAGACCACCAGAATAAAATGGTGGTCAGGAAAACAAAGGAAGAGAAACAATGGAAATATAGAACAACTGGAAAATGAGATAAAATGGCAATATTAAGCCCTCACATATCAGTAATCGCTCTAAATGTAAATAGATTAAATTCAGCAATCAAAAGACACAGAATAGCTGGATGCATTAGAAAAAAAGACCCAACAGTATGCTGCCTCCAGGAAACACAAATCCGCTCTAAAGACAAACATATGCTCAGAGTGAAGGGATGGAAGATGATAGTCCAATTAAATGGCAAACAAAAGAAAGCAGGTGTTGCCATACTTATATCAGACAAGCAGGCTTCAAGATCAAAAAGACAAAGAGAGACAAACAGGGGCAGTATATAATGATGAAAGGGACTTTCCGCTAAGAGGACATACACTTATAAATATGTAGGCACCTAACACAGGAATACCAAAGTATATAAAGCAACTATTAACAGACCTAAAAGGAGAAATTAACAGCACCACAATAATAGTAGGGGTACCTCAACATCCACTTACATCATCAGACAGATCATCCAGACAGAAAGTCAACAAGGAAACAGTGGCGTTAAATGAAACACTTGATCAGATGGACTTAATAGATATATAGAGAGCATTCCATCCAAAAACAGTAGAATACACATTCTTCTAAAGTGTACATGGAAGATTCTCAAAGATAGACCATAGGTTGGGAAATAAGACAAATCTCAATAAAATTAAGAAAATTGAAACCATATCAAGAATCTTTTACAACCATAATGCCATGAAAACAGAAATCAACAAATAGAAGAAAAGCTGAGAAAGTCAAAAATATGTGGAGACTAGACAACATGCTACTGAATAACCATTAGATCAATGAAGAAATCAAAGGAGAAATAAAAAAATTACCTGGAGACAAAGGAAAATGAAAACAGAACTTACCAATTCTTATGGGATGCAGCAAAAGTAGTACTAAGAGGGAAATGTATAGCAGTACAGGCCTACCTCAACAAACAAGAAAAATCTCAAATAAGTAGTCTCAAAATGCCCCTAACAGAACTAGAAAAAGAACAACAAATAAAACCCAAAGCCAGCAGAAGGAGAGAAATAATAAAAATTAGAGCAGAAATAAATGAAATATAGACTTAAAAAACAGTGAAAAGGATCAATGAAACTAAGAGCTGTTTCTTTGGGAAGATAAACAAAATTCACAAACCCTTAGCCACTCGCTAAGAAGAAAAAACAGAAGTCTCAAATAAATAAAATTAGAAATGAAAGAGGAGAATTACAACAGATACTGCAGAAATACAAAGGATTATATGATGTTAAGTGAAATAAGTCAGACAGAGAAAGACAAATATTGTATGATTTCACTCATACGTGGAAGATAACCAAACACATGGATAAAGAGAATAGACTAGTGGTTACCAGAGCGGAAGGGGGTTTGGGGGTGGGTGAAGGAGGAAAAGAGGCACATGGTAACAGATAAAAACTAGCCTACTGATAGTGAGCATAATCCAGTCTATAAAGGAATTGATAAACGATAATGTACACCCGAAATTATGCAATGTTTTAACCTTTATGATTTCAATAAAATAATTGGGAAAAAAAACCCCAACCTTCTCTCTACTCAAGCTTTTGGCTAAAGCCACAAAGCTCAGGATTAGCTTTGTGAGCTGAGAAATTTGTACATATTTTAAAGACAAGTGGTAGAAACACCCATGTAGAACATAAAAAAGATATCAGAACTTGTTCTGCCTCCCTCCAGCATGATCATGAACCTCCAGCCTACGTCAAACACTAGAAATTTTAAAGAAGATTGTTTGAAAGGAGGTTGTACAAGTACGATGTATTTGGCTTCCCTCCTTGTCAAGAGATTTGGGGACAGCTTACATGTGTCCCTAGAGCGTGGAGGTATACCTGAGCAAAGAAAGCAGCACCCACTTCTCACACAGAGAATACTGGGGGAAGGAAGTGGGCTGGAGCTGCCTGGGATGGCAGGCCAAGGAAAGAGCCAATAGTGTTGGGCAAGCATCATTTCTACCGTTTGCTAGGCAGAGGCATTTGCTGTCAGTGGGGAAGTAACTACCACCGAGTACTAGTGTGTCCACTGGACACAGCAGCTTGCCTCTATGGCTAAAAATTTATAGCAGAAGCCTGTGGGTGGTAGCATGAATATAGTCAGGACTTGGAGAGGAAGCTGGTAAGAGTTTAGCCAAAAACTGCAATACGTTTTCAAGGAACCAGGCAGTGTGGAAGGTGGCTTCAGAAGAAATTTCCAAAGATAGAACAAATGCACTCATGAAAGCTGTTTGCCTCCTCAGAGATGGATGTCTGCCATGGCAGAAATTATCAACAGTCAGATTATAATGACTCTGCTTGCTCTGATCCTTCCTCCTTGTGATATAATCCTGGAAGAGACAACAGGAGCATGAGGAAGTTATGGCGGTTTTAACATATCTGCAAACTATTCGGCATTCCTTTTATCAAAAGGTGGCATCTAATTTCCCTAGCCTTGAAATGGGCCAGCCTCAATAAATTTATTAAATTTTCGGGATCTATGTTTTAGTTGTGATTATATTTAACACCATCCATATGGACTACTTTTTCTTCAAATAAGACATTTAATCACATTCAACTTCTTATCATTTTAGGCTGACTACTCTTGTTTCAGCTACATTATTTTGTTCTCTATTTTCTTCTTGTTTCAATTTTCCTTCTATGTGCTGTGAAACCAGGAATATTTTTCCCCTTGTAAAATGATACGTTATAGAAGGATTTTCATTCTACTTATGGTTATATTCAATTCAAACACCGAACAAAACATTTAAATCTCTATTTCTCAATTTATCAACATTGAGGATGAAATTGTCTTTTGATTACATGGAAATGATGAGCATATAGGGGACACCTGTATTTCCTTTTAACTGCCATTCATAAGCTTGTCCCCCACTTCACTTGTTATATTTTCTACAATGTTGATTCCCTTTTTATTACTAATAGTATTAAAATTTTGCTATGGCATTTTTTCTTTCCTTAAAGTCTATCTTTAAATAGGTCATTTTACTTATTATTATAATGTGTTCTCTTATCTGCTATTCTTCCTTGCTTTACATTAGCTGCATTTTAATTTAATTTCTTTAAGATCACAAATAAATTGGTGTCTAAAAGGAACTTCTGATACATGGACTAAATCTTTTTCAAACATAAGCAATTCTCATATCTCCTGCTCTCCTTGTTCAAATTTTTCTTTCATTTCACATAATCTTAAGTTTTAATTCTTTTGTCTTTTTCAACAGAAAATTTGCTGAGACTTTTCCTTTTGCCTTGAATTATAGTTAAAACCTGAAACCTGCAATAAATAGATAAGCACTGGCACATTCTAAATGGAGTTTCTAGATATATCTCTGCACGGCTAATTTAACTATTTTGGCAGACACACCCTAAGGTGATCCTCAATGTGTTACACCTTATATATTTCCCTGATATTAAGTTTAGGTGAAATATATTACTTGCTTCTTACCAGTACAGTATGGCAAAGGTGAGGAGATGTCATTCCCTTGATTAAATTATTTTATGTCAAAGTGATTGAATGTCACTTACATATGTTACATATATAAGTACATAAGACTCCATTTCTAAGGCTCCATCCTAGCCAACTTCAGAGACAGACTCTTTTGCTGGCTGTGAAGAGGCAAATAGCCATATTGAGAACTATCACTAAGGAGAGTCACATGACAGGGAACTATGGGTAGCTTCTAGTACCCGATGATAGCCTCCAATCCATAGCCAATAAGAAGCTGGGGCCCTCAGTCATACAGCTGCAAGGAAATGAATTCCGCCAACTGTCTTCATGACCATTGAAGTAGATCCTTTTCTAATTGAGCCTCTGGACTAGAACACAGCTTTACTAACACCTTCATTGTAGCCTTGTTAAGACCCTGACCCAAGGACTCAGTCAAGGTGTACCTGGACAACTGACCCACAGTAAATTGTGGGATAACAAAAACATATTATTTTAAACTTCTACATTTGTGGCAATTTGTTACTCAGTAATAGAAAACTGATATAGCTATTAAAAGCTCTGTGTCAGTTACCCAACCATCCATCTCCAGCCATCTTTATTTAATAAAGACAGACTAGAAACTGGAGAGAAGTATGAAAATAGTGTGATATAATCCTAGTTAGTGGGAGTAAGCTTTCAGTTTTATCTTCCCCCTCTTTATGGTGGAAGAAAGAATTGTTCCAACCCAAATCAAATCAAGTGAGGAGAGCTCCAAGAAAACTACTTATAGAGATTGAGGGTTTCTGGAAGAAGGGAATGCTGGCATCTCTTGTCTACATGCCTACTGAAGAGCTGAAACTAATTAACCCAGCCTGTGGTAAAAGACTTCTTGGAAGATCTTTTCAAATATCCTTGAAATTTGGAAAGATGTATGAAAAAAGAGACTGTATTTGCCCTTCCTTATAAAATTCTGGCTTCTGGCTTCAACAGCTCAGGAAGAAGGAGCTTGAGGGAGGTGTCGGTAGCACCACATTGCTTGCCAACCATTTGGCAAGGCAAGAATCTCTGAGTTTTCCACAGAGGCTATCCATCTTGAAGATCTTCCAACCCAAGATGGTGGTTGGATAGGATGAAAGAGACTGAATGGTAAGAGTTTGTGAGTTATAGTATTTAGGAGCAGGCCTAATATGAGGACTGTGAGAGGTCTCCCAGAAAACTTATCTCCCAATTTAGGAAACTCTACAATACAGAAATCTACATAGCATTTCCAAATAAACCCACAAATGCATTACACAAGAGAGCCTCAGCCAGGAATTGAGTGCCTGCTATAGAGGACACTGACTATTACATCAATACCAGTGATGTAAGACTTTTCTCTCTTTTCCTGTGAAAGCTCCTTCCACCAACTTGGCCCTGGAAGATTTAACAGCAGCAGAAGATGAAGAAAAGGTGAATGGACAGATTATGTTTTTCTTCTCCACAGAAACTCAATGAGCACTCATTCAGTTATAAACTTGGAGTAGGAAATAAAGTTTTGTCTTTCTGAGAGTTGGCTGTTTTAAGTTAAACTTTACTGACCTTTAATTTGTTTTAAGCCTGAGAGTGATCAGACAGAAATGAGATTTGCTTACAGTATTACCAAGAGTCAGAGAAAGGAAAGGTAATGGGGCAAAGTCAAAGGCAGTAGTTAAAGAAAAATAGACATAGTCTTTTCTGGTTTGTTTATCATCAAGTAAAGACATTAGTGTAATCTTATTGCCTCTTCCCCTTCTTTATCTATCCCTAAATCAGGGCAAATCTCTCCAGAACTGCTATGATGCACCCCTAACCCCTGCCACTGCCCTAGTATGGAGAGGTTTTCTTTGCATTCTTTCACTCATGCAGTGTTTGATTCTTTCAAAGCGTAAATTGAATGGGGACACAGTAGAATTTTCTATCACCGATTCGGTTACTAAATAGTCGGAAAAGGGTAAAGTGGGAGCCATGCTTATGAGCAATCCTAACTAGAAAACTTTGCCTCTGCACAATTATTTTTCCCCATGTTTACTAGAAATTATTACACTAAAAGCAAATTTTCCAGCTCTGGAGTTCTGTTTATCTTAACACAAGGTACATAGTGTTGGTAATTCTGATATTCTTCCTAGAACTTTGCCTACTAGTCCTGTGGGGAATGCTACATTATGGGGATGATGTATAGAACTCCTAGAGTTTGGAATTTTTTGGCATCAGAATATACTGGCTACTTTAGTGAGGACTGGCTAGACCCAGCTCAATCGTCCACAACCTTCTTGATTTGGCTGCATATAATTCCTTGGTATTTCTTTCGATGTCTGTTGATTGGGATTAGCAAAATTGGATCCACTATGGGGCCAGTCCTGTGGCCTAGAGGTTAAGTTCAGCATGCTCTGCTTTGGTGACTCAGGTTTGGTTCCTGGGCACAGACCTACACCACTTGTCAGTGGCCATGCTGTGGTGGTGACCCACATACAAAAAAAAAAAGAGGAAGAGTGGCATGGCTGTTAGCTCAGGGTGAATCTTCCTCAGCACACACACACAAAAGGATTCGCTATGGCCTTCTAAACTGCGAACATTTTTCCCATGCTCTTGCTCCTCCAAATTAGGAAATTCTCCTTCAGATTTCACAATGCTCTCTCATGCTGAAGGAAACCCTGATTATTATTCACAAGTAAGTACTACTTTGTTTATTTAGAAATAGGGGTGACTGCACATCTAGATTTGTTCAGGACGCGCCTGGTTTATATTTGTTTTCATGGTGTAACTAAATGTTATTATAATTATAATAAATATTATAAGTAGAGCCACTTTTATTTTCAAAAGTAACTTGATTGAGGCCGCAATTTATATAGTTACCCTATTGAGAACTCAACTTAAGCATCATTCCAAACTTTTTATTACATAAGCTAGCATTTATTCTTTCACCCCACTGTTGCTATCTCAGAATATTCTTGATTCTTGTTAGATAAAGGGGCTCCACATAGAGTGAGCTTGATCTTGCTTCTATCATGCCCTGCCCTTGCCTTCAGATCTTGTCCTCCATCCCTTAATTTCCACAATACTGTGTTAATTCTTTGGGAAAAGGAGTTATAAGTTAGTCCATGGTGACTTCTTTCTCAATTTGTTCCCAACTGCTCTACAGCTTGTCAAAATTCCTATTTTATAAGATGTAGCTCCCTATCATCTACTTTGATAACTCAGGAAGTTTTATTCTTTTCCTATCTGAGCTTTCCATTCACCATTGCAGGAAGGTTCTAAGAGGAGGGTTTGGAAGTGAGTTGCACAAGACGTTTTCTGTGTATGAGATTGAAATTGTTTGTATATGAGATTAAAAATGTACCACTGTGCTGCATATATTATCTCAGATAAACCAGAGAAGACTTTCCTTGCACAGCACATAGGAAAAATAATATTTTGCCCATATGATGTGGCAACCTTTCCCAAAATACCTCATCTACTGAAGCCTAAAATTTATCAGTTGGACTCTTTCTTTTGAGTTAAGCATTTTATGCACGGATTCTTTTTTAAATAGAAATTACTCATGAAATTTGGCTAACACTTTAACTCCACAATGCTTTAATTTGAGTTAATTCAACTCAAGAGAACCTAAAAGCACTGGGACCCCAAGGGGGAAGTGGCTGCAGACAGAGACTGAAGAGGCAAAGAGGAGGAACAGCAATACTCAAACACATTCCATGCTGTTTTATAAGACACAAATGCATGAGCAAAGCAGTAAACCCTCCGAAGGACAATTAAGGACAATTATTGTACCGTATTCGGGCGCTACTCTCCCTCTTTCAGTTCTGCCTTCCTCTTCCCTGTTGTTCTGAGTAGACAATGGACGTTATTTTTTCACATTATTTCCCCAAGTAGACATCTAGCTGGCAAGAGCAGTGGCCACAGATGTAGCAATAGTACTGATCCTTTGAAGGCTTGTCAAGGGCGATAGGAGATGCGGGAATGATACTGAAGTAGAAATTGTGCTTGGAAATCGAAAAATTTTAATTTTAATTACATTTTAGTTAAAAAAATTAATCAGTGTTCTTCTACACCTTAAGAGGCTCAATTCTGCTGGACTTCTTCAGGGTAAGGCAATACTTCAGAGGGGAGGAATGTGGAGTTAGTAGATCTTGAATTCATGATTTGCTGGCAGAGCCTTTCCAGTGTAAACCACATTGTGAGAAGGCAGTAGGACAATATATTACTAAATACAGAATTTAAAAAATCCACTGTGATTCTAAATCTTTGCTTTTCTACCAAAGTAAATGGAGGATATAAAAGAAAAATGATGACTTTTTTTCCCTCTGATTGTACCCCGTAGATTTTATAGATTGTTGGTTTTCTGTGTAGGATAATGGCCTGTGTGTAAACAATGAATATAACTCATAGACTTTGGGGCTTCTAAGGGAACTCCATGGTCCTCTAGTCTAGTGGTTTACCTGGCTACCTATCAGAATACCTAAGGCGGAGACTGCAAGTCAGTACTTTTCACAAAGTTCTTTGGTGCTTTTGATGAATAGAGGGTTTTGGAAAACACTGACCTGGTCTTACTTTTCAGATGCGTTAATGGCCTGATTGGCAAGAGGTCAGTATTCGATTTACCTCAAGCTGTTGCAGAATAGAACAAACAAAATTTGAGTTGAGTGGACCTTCCTGTGTCTTGCAGGATTCCATTCCTTTCTGCAATCCTTCTTTGAAACTTCATATTTATAAAATAAATGATGGCTGGAGGTTTTTTGTTTTAATTTCTACTCCATTCTCATCTCTGGGTTGCAGTCTAGATGGCTTAGAGTCAATTTGTTTTTCTTCTTTTAGGTGTCACTGAGTTCAAATTGTTTTCTGCCCATCTAGAAGATTTCTCTCCCTTAATGTTATGGAGGAAGATGAACTACTCATTGAGCTGACAAGAGTAAGAGTAGTAGGATTAGTTTGGTTTCAGAAATGATATACGGCTGCAGGGTGTAAAATCAACAGAGATTCATATCCTGGAAGACTAGTTAGTCTATTGCGGCTGCTGCCATTATTTTTCAGTCGACAAATCTGTAGGAAAAGCATCAAGGTCAGCTACAACTATTTTTGAATTCTCTGGTTTTGTTATCAGCAAAATTGATTAGCACTGCCTTCCACCTTGTGTGGTATTTTTAAGGGAGGCAGAGATAATCGAATGATTATGCAGAAGCATTTGAAGAGTGGAAGTTAGGTGAAGCTAATGACTAATGAAAATATAACACTGATTATTTTCACCTAATTAACCTCTGAGGTGCTCTGATGCCTGGCCACAATATGAAATTGGTAAAAAAATGTTTCTTCTTCCTACTATTTTTACTTTCCCTTCATTTCCTCTTCACAACCAAGCATTGGGGGATTAGTTCTTATTTTAAGCATCTAGTACTTAACACTTGCCTTCTTCCTTCAGTTGTAAGCAAAAATCTGCCTTAGTCATTTCATTAATGGATGGCCCTGACACCTCATATCAATCAGTTGGTGGAATATGATTTTGGATATGAGCGTTTTCTGTCTATGAATATTATCCCCGAGCTGATGGCATATAGAGAATGGTGGACTTTCCTCATATCAGGCAACTTTTAGAATTCTGTGAGTGGCACTGTGCCTTATCAAGATCAGGCTATTTTGTTTATTACTAAAATTCAGACAAACAATTTATTTCTTCCTCAGAGCATAAGTTTCCTCTAGAATCATAATTGAAATAGTGTTATTCTCATTCTAATGAATCAGCATAAACATCACACCCCAAATGTTAATGGTAATTGCAAAATGGGTAAACCTTTAAATAATTCAAAGGGTTCTGAATCACACTCTAAAATTTCAGGATAATTATTTGCTAATGTGTCTACGACTCTTTACAGATTACAAAGGGCTTTAAAGTCAAGGTCTTATTTAAAGTTCATCACAGACCTTGGAGATGAGTACTAGGATCTTTATTTTTAGATGAAGTAACTGTGCTCAGAATTGAGGGTAGCAACTTCGGTCCCTAAACTCAGGTCTTCTGACTTCAAGTCTATTAATTTCTCCATGTTACAAATCGCTCCATCATCATGCTGTACATATATACATATATTTCCAACATTGCAGTTGTATAGTAACACAAAATAGAGAATATATTTGACTGGTAGTGAAGTGCATGTGATATTGAAGATAAAGCCCTAGACTAAGAATTTAAAAAAATATGTAATGTTATTTGGGTTCTACTTTCTACTAACTACATAACCTTGGGAAGTTTGATTAAACTTTTCTGAAATTCACCTTCCTCTTCTTTAAAAAAAGATGCTGAAGATACCTGGTGGACCACAGTTTCAGTTTTCTACTGTTCTATAACGAAACACCCCACACTTAAAAGAATAGCTTTTTATTTCTTATGACTGCTGTTAGGAATTCAAGCAGAATTTAGCAGAGAGGTTCTCCTGCCGCACTTGGCATTGGCTGGGGTCATTAGCTTGGCTACATTTAGTTAATAGCCGGGTTGAACTGGAAGTTCCAGGAAAGCTTCCCTAAGACATTTGGCATCTCAGTTCACCTCCATGCAGTCTCTGCCTCTGTCTCTGTCTCTCTCTCTTTCTCTATGTAGCGTCTCATCATTTAATATTCTTTCCTGGTTTTCCTTTCATTATGTGGCTAGTTTCCAGGGGAGAGGAAGAAGAAGATGTCAGACTTCTTAAAAGCTAGGCCTGAAACTGGCACATATTGCTTCCACTACATTTTACTGGCCAAGCCAAATCTCAAGCCCAGCCCAGATTCAAGGGGAGGGAAAATAGATTCCAGGTTTCTATGGGTAGAGCAGGAGACACATACGGGGAGGGACGATATTAATGGCACTCACTTTTGGAAACTCTACGATGCTCAACCTTAGATGGCCATTGTAATTACTCTTTAGGAGACTGAATGTTACATTTTTTTCAGAAACAAATAATTATTAGGCACCTGTTACAGACAAACTGTTCTATGCTATGGGTATATAGTTATGAACAAAATGGATGTAGTTTCCTGCCTTGTGTTAGTGTAAAAGTCAAATATGAACTAAATAAATACACAGATGAGCATTTAATTATAAACTTGGGCAGGAACTATGAAGGTTAATGACAGCGTGCTAAAGCACAATGGTCTAACATGGGATGATGGGTCAGCAAAAACATCTGAGCAAGTGATATGTGTGTCGGGAGCTGTAGTCTGGGTTGGAGTTAGCCATGTGAAAATATAAGGAAAGAACATTTCAGGCAGAGGCCACAGCACACGTGATGACCCTGAGACGTGTTCCAAACACTGAAAGGCCAGTGTGGCAAGAGCACATGGCTTCAGGGAGTGTGGCATGCAGATGGTCCTGGAGAGGCAGGTGGGCATCATTGTTATTACTGTGCAACATTCCCCATTTCATCCAGATGTAGGCAGTTTTGTGAAAGGCTGTATCCATGCAATAACATTATGGTGTGATTGAATGTGGCTGGTAATATGTGAATGCTTAAAGAGATCCTACAGTTTTTTCCTTTTGGTTAAGTACATTCCCACAGTCACCAACAGGTGTGTGTGGGCAGGAAAGGGAAGGGAAGAAAAAAATTCAAAGATAGAGATTCAGGAACTTATTTTTCTAAAACAAGCTCATTTTACATTCCTGAACATCTATAATTCCTAATCTTGTTACTCTTATGGCTTCTACATCATTAAGTGAATCTGTGATCTTACCTGCAAATTCAATCTGCACTAGACCTGCCAACACAGAATCACACAGATTAATATTTTGAGTTGACAAAGTCCAAAAGAAAAGGATTATCACTTACATTTTAATTATACGTGCAGAATGAAGAATGTGTTCCAAATGTGATTTTTTTTTCTCAAAAAAGCAAAGTCCAAAACTAAATGATAAATTCAAAGTCAAGCAGTTAGAACAGGCTCTAAATCATTGCAGATCTTGGATATCTCTGCTTGGTACAGGAAGAATAAACTGCAAAAAATTACACTGCCTCATGATAGAGGAAAATAGTCTGCTAGATAGTAATTTATACCAATTCACCACCTATTTACCCCATATTTATTGTATGTCCAGCCCCATGCAGTGTATTTAAGGAGGGTATAAAGAAATCTGTGGTGCTGTGGAACACATAGTCCTGCTGAATGGACAGGGGCAGCCTAACCAGAAAAGCAAAATGGCAAAATAATGTAGCATGAAGAATATCAAAATCAGTTATATTGACAAAAAAGTCTTTGAAATTTAGAAAAGAGTCCCTTATGTGGAAAGACAAACAAGAACGACTGTATCCACTGAGGCCAGATAAGTAGCCACTACATTCAGGTATTCTGTATCTTTGTTCTTTTTCAGCATTCATTCACCTCTTCCTCCTTCCATCCGTAGTTAAGGGTATATAACCTTGAAAAACCAGTCTATGACTTGTGCCTTCATGGCTCGGTGAGCAGGTGAGCTGGAACGTTTTATTGGAGTAAATCTCAGCATTCATGCTTGAAATGCAGGGATGTATCCTCAATCTCGTAATCCTTCCTGAGAAAGGACTCTATACTGAGCAAATGTGGAGCTAAGGTTTGAGAGATGGAAAAATGTTGTCTGAAGCTACATCTGCCTTTGCATGGTTTTATTTTTTAAATTTTATTTACCCTTAGCATTCTAAGTGATAATACAATACAGCAAGACACACATACATATAAACATATAAGGACAATGCCACGTGAGAAGTGTTGTAATAGAGGCATTTACAAAGTGTGTGTAACACAGAGAAGGAAACAAACACTGTCTGGAACCAAAGGCAGTCAAGAGGGGACTTACAGAGGAGGTTCTGTGTGAGCTGGTTCTTCAAGACTGAGTGTTGCAGGAGCCTCTAGCTGAAGTCCCATGATAATGGTCAGGGATATTGAAAGTACCTCATTACACCAAATTTCTAGACATTACTCATTTTTAACACAATAAAGATAATTTAGAGCTGGTACTGCTGTCCAAGCTGGTGGGAGGCCTCAAAAGTGTTGATTAGGTAGGAAACTACACATAGTCAAAAGTCACCATAGAAAAGTGAGTTCTGATTTGAGTTTGAGAGATAGCTGGATGCACTCAGACACGTGGCACAATAATGTTGAAGGCCCACAAAAAAGAAGGTTGCCATGGCAAAACCTTAGGTCTAGTTTGAATATAAAGGTGCTATTTTTTGCACGATGTTAATGAAATGTAGCAGGTGTTCCAGAAGTACCATTGATTAGGGAACCTTCAGTGCTTGGAGGGCAAGGGATATAGATGGTGCTGTGTTGGAAACTGTGTAATGTACTGGTGAATTTCCTAATGAGTTGATATTCAAGGATCCCTTTGGTGCACAGAGGTATGTAAGATATTAATATTCCTCCTCCTCCAAAGTTATTGCATTATAAACCATGACAGTCTTTGAAAATCAGTGTTTGGGAGATTGGTATGAAACAATGATTAGTCCTTTTACAGGTGAAAAAATAGGGGAAGGGGTATTTAAGAATAGAATAGAATATGCAGGAATAGCACAGAATAGAGTGTGCATGGAAGAATATGCAATGTTTTGGAGATACCAAATTCAATCGAGTATGTGATTTGAAGGACATATTGCTTAATACTTTGAGATGATGGGAGACAATGCATGAGGCAAAGATAGTACTAAGGTGGCTCATAAAGGTTATAAAGAGAGGACTAATATGAACAGATGGTGCATGAAGAACTGACTCTGGTACCTCTGTGAGGGATGGTTAAGAAGGAAAGATGGTTCCAATAAAGAGACTTTAATGCAGCAAAGTTTTAGTTAAGTATTTAGAACTGCTTCTAGATTAAGCTAACAGACAAGAGATATTGAGCCACCCAGAGACTACCCTTTACCACCCACAGAAAGAGGAAACAGAAGCATTGAAGCAAAGAAATACCCCAACCCTTCTCTCCTCCCATAGGCAAGTCTTCTGCTGGTGACTCCCGTTGGCTGAATTCGACTAGAAACTAACCAGAAGGGCTGCCCACGAGACTCATCCAAGGGTCACCAGGTTCCTGGGGCACAGAACAAGTTAGAGAAGAGCATGAAAGGAAAGTAATGTTTTAATAAATTAAAACATCCCCAAGCAATGCTTTAATAAGTTAACATGGCTTTTAGGGTTTCTTGATAGCCATAGGTATGGGGTCTAATCAGCCAATCCAGGTGTTTTGGACACAAGTACAACCTATTTCCCATTTCCAATAAATATATTTGTAATGGGCTCATCCATTAGCCTTTTTTAAAGATCGACTAACATGAGTCATGCCTCAAGAGCTTGGTCACCTCTAGGTTCTATTTTCAAACCAAAGACATGATCCTTGAGTGAGGTGGTTCCACCAAATTAATAAATACCTCTAAGTACCTTGTTAAAGAATAATTTTCAAAAATGTAAAATCATGACTCTCATGCAAATATAAAATGAACACATGAAATTAATGAGGTCATGAGTAAGGTATTGAGACCAGTTAAATGTGAATTTGAGGAACTTGGTATTCATCAGCAATTTAATAAAAGAATATTAGGAAAAGACAACTGGACTTGATACAAAATGGTTTGTAGACTAAGAGAATAATAAATTGTAATATTTGAGGTTTTGTTTTCCTCAAAACAAGAATTATTTGCAGCTTTACTGAACTAAAAGCTACAAGTGAATCTTGGCCTTATAGAGTTGTAAAAAAACACAGTCAAGAGAGGGTCACTCAAACATGCAAGCCCAGCACTACACTGAAAGAACATCCAGTGTTCCCTTGTGCCTATTTCCAAGTTTCAGATACTTTTTCTTAGAATCTATTTAAGAATCCACCAATCTTTCTTCTCAGATTTCTCTATTTTTAGAAATCTTTTTAGGAGAACCAAATCATTGCAGTCACAGAGGAATTCTGGTTTGCCTGAATGTAGTGAGCTCCACATTACTTTCTAGAGAAAATAGAGAGAGCACAGAGAGAGAAAGATAAAAAAGAGAGAGAGAGAGATCACATCCAAGATAGAAACTTTATTCCTTATTTTACGTTAAAATGTTTTATTTTGCTTTTGTAAGGGTTATAAATATTTTGAATTTTGACTTAGATAGTCTTTCCCCATTAAATTTGTCTGAGCTTTATGTAAACATCCGAGTTGTTATCCTTCCACCTGAGAAACAGAATTTCAGGGACTTCAAAACGTTTTGTTGGCAACAGACATAGATGCCATGTTTAGCGTTCCCTTAGTCTTTAATTTTTTATTAAGTAAATATTTTATTTTGCTTCTTTGGAAGCCAGGAGAGGTGTTCCTTGGAGCTTTCTCAAACTCATCGTCTGATTCTTTTTGGCTCATATGTAAACCAGAGAAGCACCAATGTTTGTCTGCGATCATTTGACAGACTAGTCAGTACTTCGATTGTGGATGTCTGCTGCCTGTCCTGTCTTGGTGCTTTCTGCTACGCAGCCAGTACAATCCAGTTTATCTGATCTAGAGTTCCTACTGGAAGGGAGTGCTAACTTGCATTTTTCATTTAAGTACAAAAAACTGTCCCCTGATACTGATGTAGTGTCTTCTGTGATCAGAGTAGATCTTGTTTTTGAGCCAGAAAGCAGCATTTTCTGGCTGTAAGAGCAGACTTTGAGAAGGTGATCCTGAGGAAGAGAGGACCATGGCAACACCCTAAAGGAAGCCTGAGTTTATCTATGACTGCAGATTTGGCTATTAGCAAAAGGTCATTAAAATTCCAAATCTGAGTCCTTTAAGATCCATCTTAAAACCCAACTTTCTGTTTTTCAAGAAAATAGTGCCCATATTGACCCTACAGCATTGCTGCACAAGATCTGGTCTTCAATTTCAAAGCTCTAATGGCACATATCTCTTATTAGGCCTTAAAGTGTATTTTTGGTCACATTGTTTTCATGTGTCCTCATCTCTATTTTAAAATCCTAAAATGTAGGGATGGAGGGTTTCTCTAGGCACTGAATAGAGAATAACTGCTAAAGGTGAACAGTCTGGGAGCCTAGGAACTAAGGCAAATGCTGACACCATTTACTATAATCTCATCCTAGGGAATATTATGAATTAAGGGACAAGGAAATTTCTTGAATTTTTCATAATATTGCCAAAGTATTTTCATGTTGCCTTTTGGCCACTAAAGCTTCAACTTCTGAACTGCATTCAAACATACTCACACTAACTATATTTCAACAGCATAAGAGCCTACTCTCTGAAACACAACAACGGTGACTAAATAAGTTAGTCCAATAAATTCATACTATTTATGAGGGTAACTCCTTAGCAAGCTAAGGAGTTTGCTAAGGAGTTACCCCTGCTAGGTAGTACAGAGTTTAAAACATTAAAAATATCATCTAAATGCCTCCCAGGAGGTCTGTAACTATATATCTGATACTTTACAGGAGGTAATTTTTATTTATTTCTCTTCCTGTGAATGGCATACTCAGTGATTGGACTGTGCTTAGGTGCGGGGCACTAGAAATCTTTATCTGAAGTTATTGAGAATTACATTTGACTCACAGGTAACTTTTAGTCATTGAAATTCATTTTATTCATCTGAACAAAAATATTCTCTTTTGAGCTTTTTTAATTTCAGTTTTATTAGCAGTATGTATATTTATCACTTTATTGTTCTCCTCTTAAATTTTAAAAGTATTTTCATGGTCCTATTCATTTAGATATTTTTCCAGTATGAGTTGTATTACTGCACAATATCTGGTCTTTGTCCTATGGAATTCCTATAAGTCATAAGATTAAATTAATGGAACATTCTGCTTGGTTTCCAGACTTTTAGCTTATCAGTTCCGCAATCAGTTACTAATATTCTGGAGCTAAATTTTTAGCAGCACCAAGACCAAATTCAGAATTGAGTCTCTCCTTTTGATAGGCTTGAGCCCTTCATCTCCTCCCTAAACATGAAGACCAGCATGTTACTTGGATTCAGAACACATCCATATTTGTGAATTGGCCTACTCACTAAAATTTATTCATGACCTCAAAATGAATACTACCAGCACTTTCTCAGTCATTTGCAGACATACACAAAGTGGTCAAAACTTTGTCATCTGACACACATTCCCAGCTCATGTCGAACAAGGCACCACTCTGCCTTTTGTTTCAGTTCTTATTCAGAGATGACCAATTACGGAGACGGTAGGGAACAGTGCAATGGAGTGCAGGAAACTCTAACTCTGAGCCAGTTGAATGGAGATTGAACCCCAACTCTGGCACCTGTTAGGTGGCAGCCTCAGGCAAATCACTTCACATTTCTGAAGCTTGTTTTCTCTTTTGCAAAATAAAGAAAATAGAGTTTACATAGATGAGTTGTTTCTAGGATTTATAATTATAACCTACGTTGTAGATATATAGATACAGATATAGATGTAGATGTAGATATAGGTAAATATCTCCTTTCACTAACTCAGTGTTCACAGTGACTTTATAGAACGTAACTTTCACAAATAATGAGAAGCAATGGTATATGGGCTAAGTCCACTAAAACTACTTAAAGACTATTTTTTAACGGGGAGCCCAGTGGCATCTCAGAGCAACAGAGACTAGAAAACCCAAGAGAAAAATTTAAGTCTATTATAGATGTTAAGAGAATTCAGTAAGGTGGCTGGATAAAAAAGTTAATGTATACAAATCAATACCCTTCACATATAACAATATTATGATCTAAAACTATTTTATCTATTCAACAGTTGTTAGACTATTTCAGGAAATAGCAGTAGCCTCCAATCATTAGAAGTATTTGGAAGTTAGATCTTCACGCCCCTGACACCTGTCCAAGAAGTCTGACAGATTCGGATGGTAAAGAAACAATGAGCCCTTTTCAAATTCAGACATTTTATTACTTATGTGACAATAAAAGCAAACATAACAAAGGCAACAGCTCACTATGTCTCTTGGCCCAAATACCAAAACAAAAGGGGACAGATGACAATGCAGCATGAGTGGTAGGTCACCCTGTTGCTGAAGAGCTGATTGCATGCGGCAGCTAACCAGCTTTATAGTTTGCAGCTGTACTGTGAGGAGGAGGGCAAGGCAAAAATCTTCATGCCTCATCAGAACCTGGGAGAGAATGAGAAACCATCTCACAGACTATTTCTATGACATAGGTAGGTAAGAAATGGCCTCCTGGCAACTTTTCACAAGACCTCATGCTCTCATGTTCAGGGAGGATCACAAGACATTCTGCCAAGATCAGCTGTGGTTAAGCCTTCCTCATGCAGCCTAGGTGGATTGGTGCAATGTCATGAGGGCACCAGGCTGGATGAGTTCCTGTTACCTCATGGTATTTAACAATGAATTTAGGTCTTAAATCAAGTTCTGACAAAGGTACAAACAGTTACTAGCAATCGTTCAAAAGCTGTCTTGGTACTAGCGTTGTGTTTCAAAGCAAGACACAATCTGACCAATATCTAACTCAACAGGCTCACTCTGATGTGGACATAATGGTATTCTAGTGGGAGGGCCAGTCAATTGGGTCATTCTACGGAGAGCTCAATTAAGCAGAGGAACACAGGTGAATAAGGCTCTACATTCCATCTGCTGCTACAAAGCTTTGGGAAACGGGGCTTGCTGTTTTTAGGATTCTGTTATCTCGTTTGTGCTAAGGCAGTGGAGTTCCTTAAAAGCTTTTCAGCCTTATTAAATATCTTAAACACCATTTATCTAACCAGGTAATATATATTTCTGACATCTCTTTTACTAACCAATAAGCCTTTTGGCCATTTCAATGACAACATTTGAAGTGATCGAGTAATGCCTTTGAGTGTGTATTTCTGATATGTGTATCTCAAGTGCTAATAAACCACCCCTTGGATAGAGATTAATTTATACCAAAAATATATACAGACACACACTCATCCCAGGAGCATCATGCTGTTTCTACTTGAGTATACTAAAGGAAAATTATCAGACAAGCATAGAAGAGATAGAAACCCCCAGATAGACTATATGCAATGGAAGATAAGACCGCATTTACCAAAGCAATTAAAAAATAAAATGAAATGAACACACTATTCAAGAACTTACTTGCTAAGAAGCAGACAGGTTCTAGATTAAGAAAGAAACTCAACTGTTACTGAAGGACAGTAACAGTTGAAGGACTTAAAAAGAGGCTTGAAAATAGAAAGGTATATCATGCACTGGATTAAGAATATTAAATATCATAAAGATGGCAGTTGTCTCTAAGCCAGTCTATAAAATTAGTATGATTTCAACAAAAATACCAATGACAATTAGACAAAATGATTTTAAACTTTATATTTAAAAAAAACAAAATAAAAAATTGTAATCTGGGGAATTTTTCAAGCAGAAGTATAAAGTGGGATAGTCCTGTTAGCTATTATAATATATCTTCTAATTAAAATAGTGATGAATTAGTGCATTAATAGATCAATGGCATTATCCCAAAGGTTCAGAAATAAAAAATATGTATATAAATTTTGTATATGATAAAGTTAATATTTGAAATCACAGGTGGAAAAATAGGCAATTAATAAATTTATTTGGGACAGCTGGTTAACCAACTACAAATATCCTTTCTTAACAATTCATATGAAAGTAAAATCTAGATGCAGTAAGGACTTCAATGTGAAAAATAAAACTTAAAATTCAAGAAGAAACTTTGCGAAAATTTTGTTTTACGTTGGAATGGGAAAATTCCATTTAATTAATGGAATAAAAATCATGACTTTGGTCATATACTTCTAAAACTAGTCTACATAGAAAAACAATAAAAAAAGTAAGCAACAAAATAAAAATTTCCAATTCATGGGGCTGGCCCCGTGGCATAGTAGTTAAGTTTGTTGTGCTCTGCTTCAGCAACCTGGGTTTGTGGGTTCAGATCCCAGGCCTGGACCTGCACCACTTGTCAGCCATGCTATGACAGCGACCCAAATATAAAGTGGAGGAGAATTGGCACAGATGTTAGCTCAAGGCTAATCTTCCTCAGCAAAAAAAAAAAAAAAAAACAAAATCCAATTCATATAAAAGGAAATGGATTAATTTTCTTAATAGGTAAAAATTTTCTATAAATCAATAGAACAACCCAGCAACCCAAATTAAAATGGGCAAAAGATTTAGGTAGGTGAGAGAAATACAAATATAAATGGCCCTTAAGCAAGTGAAAATATGCTCAAAGCCATTCATAATAAAATAAATGTAAATTAAAATTATAATATTTTTCTATTAGCAAAATTAAAATATTTATAAACACACTGTGTTGGTGAGCTATGGAAAATAGGCACTTTCGTATATTTTTCTGGGAATGTAAAATTGATGGAAATGCTTTGGCAGCATCTATGGAAATTCGATGGAGAAGCAGCAATTCCACTTCTTGGAATTTGTTCTATGGGTGTACTTGCATAAATATGTGCCTATATTCATTGCAGCATTGTAATAACTCAATATAAAAAACATCCTAAATACTATGACTGATTAAAGTTATGGTACATCTATATGATGCAAGAATTTGCTGTATAAAAAGAATGACGGAGGTTGTCAGACATGGATATAAAACAATCTTCAGAATATGTGCTAAGTGACAAAAGCAAAGTACAGAAGAGTACATCATGTGCTTGTTAAAAAGGAAAAAATTAGATACGTGTCCACTTGTCTACATGCAGAGAATATGTCTGCACAAAGACATGAGGATCTGATGCTAGTGGTGGCTCCTGGAGAAGGAAACCCAGGTGTTGGAAGATCCAGTTGAGAAAAGATTTACTTTATATTTTCCGCCTTCTTGTACCTTTGGCTATTATATTAGGTATCTGTTCAAAGAAAAAATAGAACTTGTTTTAAACATTCAAAAGAATGTGTGATTTGTCAAGCTATCTATCATGGAAGCAAGGTGCCAAGGAAATAAACCACATTTGAAGTCGAGAGAAACAGGTATCTAGCTAGGTAACTAACTACCAGGAGTAGAGCCAGAAAATTGACAAAAAGGAAGTTTAGGAGCTAAATCAAGGAATACCAACTGTCTGCTGCAGCATCAGCCAGCCCTATTTTAGGCAATGTATATGGCTGTCTCCAGCGTGTGACTCAGCCCATCTTGGCAATTTGAAAATCATTTTAATAATCCCCTTAAACTTTAAGGCAGTAAAATCAATAGTGTTTACTGTATCTGATTAATCCGTTCCTACTCACCATCTACTAGCACAGATGTTTTAAACTAATTTTAGCATCAGAACTTTTTTTAAATTAAATATTGTGCAGCATCTCCATATCTTTATAAATAAAGTGAAGTTGTTCTGCTTGAATGAGGGAAGGGTGGTGGAGGCCCACCAATCCATCTGCTCAAACTTCCATGTTCAAATACCCCTCTCAGCAGCCCACTAACCTTTGTTTCATTGAATGAAGCTTGAAAGTCTTTGTTTCACAGAGAATAAAACAGGTAAAGATAAAGATACATAGATGTTTGGTGTTGGTAACATAAGGATTCTCCTATAGGTGGCAAGATATGTCAGGGGTGATTCTGGTTTTGCTGGCAGAGCAGCTGTCAGTAGGGACAAACCTGTAGAACTCTGGAGGTTTTTCATGGAACTATTCCCATCTTGGGATGTCTAGTGTTTATATCCACTTAATATGTGGCCATGACCTAGGCCACGGAAACCAGAGAATTAGCCTGTTCTTGCCACCTGTCAGAACCTCTGCCCAAGGTGGAGACATGTTCTTTTTCACCTTATTTGCATTGAGTTCACTTCTCCCACATTCTCTATCTTTCAATATTGACAAAATATTTTTTTAGTGGTACAAATAAGATTTCTAAGATCTCTCTAGACTCCTAACCTATGTGTGTATGTGTTTGTATGTGTATTTATATGTGTGTATGCACTCACACATATACAAATGACTTTCTGCTTTTCAATCTTCACAAACCCATGTTCATACTTAAAAACGATATTCCCATTGCACTCTTGAACCAGAGACTCCATTAGTATAAAGTGTCATGGGTAGCTGTTGGGGTGGAGGACACTCAAGAGTCTGATATTTTCCCCAAACTGATTTTTGTTCTACTGGGCAAAGTTGAGGGACTTATTTGAACTCTGAGCAAGTTTCAAAAAGTGGAGCGTATATGTGCTTACTTAGTCGTGTTCTATGAATGCTAACGCTAATCCGTGCATGTGAAGAGACTGGCATGTGGCAATTGTTCAAGAAACTGTTAGTCTGTTGTTGATTAAAGGAATGGCAGCCGTAATCAGAAAGCAGCAAAAACACTATGCATTTTCAGCAGAATGCAAATACTTGTATTTTTGTCTTAACATTTAGCTAACAAACACAATGAAAAAGAAAAAAACCCAAGCAACCAAACATATAAAGGTGATCAACATCAAATCTATGAGTTGTTTGTATTTCAAGACAATCATACATACTTCATTGCCAGTTTACCAGCAGGTTTATTATAGCATTAGCAGCAATAAATAATATTATGCACATTATAAACAAGAATATATGATATTCCTGCCTCTTCCTTATCACAGCAGAAGTGGATCTCTGTAACATACACATAATGAAACCTTATAGGTAAGGCAAAATATTTTTTAACATCTATACTTTATGAGTTCTGCTTGAGTTAGACAAAAAAATAACATTTAAACTTCTGCTGTAACATATATCTGAATAGGACTCATCAATTATTAGGAAATGTGTAGATATTCTAGAATGAGAAGTTACATGGGAGTCACTTACATGATATTTAGTTGAGCCCAGATATCTCAGAATACCTTCCTTCTCTCTGAGTTGGTCTTCTTGCTTTTGTTCTCATTCATCGTCATCTCCCTTCTTAAGGAGTTATATTTATTATTTAAGGATAAAGGTTGAACAATTTAGCTAATTGCCCAAGGCTATTCCCAATCAGGCTGTATATATCCCCTTGTCTGTGGGTAGTGAAGGCAGGACTTTGTGCTCACATCCTCTTGCTCCATATCCACATACCATATGGACTGTCATAACTCTATTAGCCCAGTTGATTTCTTTAATCCAACCTAGATCTTCCATGTCCCTTCTCACCCCTGAGATTTTGATCAAATGTTTGTCCTTGCCTAAAATCCTATCACCCCTCCTCCACCTCCATATATTCAACTTCTAGAAGCTAGTTCAAGTCCACTTTATCTAATGAAGCTTGGAGGGTAGGGGGTGGGGAGATGAAAAAGAGGCGTGGGAGGATTAACTATTTGCTGGCAAACTGTACCTTCCTTGGTATTTAGAGTCATGATAGCTCATTAACTCATTTGATGTATGACCATTGACATGTTTAAGTCTAATAGTTTTATGATTGGTAGTCTTATCATGTGGAAATTGTGATTGACACCTTTTTTGAACTTCTTCAGCATAACAGCGGTGTGAAAAGTGTCTAGTCTATATGTTCTTGCTAAACTGATTTGGGTTGAATCTATCTAAATGACTGCTTGTTTTTCATTAGTTTTCATTTTAACATTTTAAAATGTTTAAGAGTTGGTTTTTCAGTTTTCTGCTTGAATTCTTGCTACTTTACTCTACGTCAAGGCATTTAATAACAAATTTTATGAGGTCCAATTCAGTGGTTTTCAAATTTTATTATACATATAGACCTTCCTGGGATCATTTTCAAAATGCACAATCTGGTTTCTGTTACCCACAGTATAGTGTAATAGATGCTCTGAATGGCACTCTTGATTACAACAAACTGTAAAAGTTGCTAAAGAAAAGAATAATTTTAAATTCATCGCTTAGCTGACAAAAAAGTAAGAGATTTGCAGAAGCCGAGATGAAGTGAAAGCAAGGACTTGAGGAAGTGAGTTCCAAAGCCAGCTCTCACCTTGTGACCCTGAGCTTCCATTTCGACAGCTGCATGAAGTCCAAGAGCCCAGAGGTAACTAATAATGAGGCAAATCTAGGAGGAGACCCCTGGAAAAGCTCAATGTAAGGTGACAGATTAATAAAATGACAAATATTAAGTGGACTACAAGAAAACCAGCTTTTCTGAACTCAAAGATTTGGGAGGGAGCGAGAAGTTGCAATCTCCCTTACATAGGTTTATGGTCTGAACTGTGGTAGCAATGAATGCTGTCCAAAAAAGCTCAAGAAGATAATTTGATTGAAAGTGATCTAGGCTGGTAGTGACCACAGACAACCAATAGAAGCAAATGAAATTCCCCTCAGGAGGAACACAATCCAATAGAAGCATCAAAGAATTTCCATAGACAGTTTTTGAGAAACACGAGATCAGAGTTAAAAAAAAAAAAAAAATCACAGTAGAAGCAAACAAGAACCATGATTGAAAGTCAGGGGAAAAATAAAAAAGACAGTATAATTAGCCACACAAAGATACCATTTATTTAATGTATCTAGTAGAGACTCTCAAATAAGAATATATAATATATACCAAGAAATCAGAGAGATGTTTAATGGAAATATTCTATAACTTAATTTTGGTGGAGATACACGACTGAATATATTTGTCAAAAACTTGTTGAAATGTACACCAACAAGAGTGGATATTACTGTTTGTAAATTGGAACTCAATAAACCTGACTTAATGAAAGAATCACCATCACAAAGATCTTAACAAAAAAAAGAAAACTGTTGGACACAAAATGATCATCAGAGGGTTATTTATAGCCTTAAATGCTTCTAGGTTTAAAGAAAAAAGGCCCTAAAGAAAAAATCTAAAACATCAACTTGAGACAATAGGAAACAAAACAAAAATGTCTAAAGAGAATAGAAAAGAAAAATAATAAAATGAATGCTTAAATTAAAATAATAGGAAACGAATATTCAGTAGCAAGGGCCAACAAGGAGAGAGGAGTTGATTTTTTGGAAAGACTAATTGTTCAGTAGCCTCTGTAACAAGTTACCACCAGAACTTATTTGAAAACCATTCAGTCAGTGAATGATGACTGCTTCATTAAGCAGCTTCTGAAAGCCAGCGCACCGGCAATAGACACACTGATAGCAATGCCTCCACAGCTAAATACTAACGATTACGAAAACACTCTCACCTCTGTGATTGCAGCAATCCTTGAACTCCGTGCTCCCCAAATCCTATACAATTGTTCTCTGGTTTGCTCAGAGAGACTGCAATAACTAAGGCTTTTTCAGACACTCAGTTGTAGTTTTTTCATTTGTTACCATATGACTCTGGGAAGTTTTCGACAGGTTCAAGGCTCTTCCTGCTTTTCTGAACAACGTAGCACGCATGCTCAGAGAGCCCCCTCACTGCTCATCTGTAAACTTGTAGCTCAGACCCCCTCTCTCTGTCCTGCTGTGCCACCAACTGCTGGCTGGCCATCACCTGGAGCCCTACAGTCATTTCACAGGTGTCAGGTGTCACCGATCTCACTGCAGTCCCATGGAATCATCCTCTTCTCCGTGTGTTCTCTGTCTAGTACCAGCATCTCCTCAGCCTCCCAGGCTGGAAGTCGGGGTTTCATACTGAACATCTGTCTTTTTCTACTTTCCCCTATCAATCAATCACCCAAACTTCCAAATTTTACCTAAAACTGTCGTTTTTCCAGGAGTTCACAGCCTTGGCTGCACATTGGAATCACCTGGACAGCTTTTAAAACTACTCATGCTTCAGTTTAAATTTTGATTTAAACAGTCTGTGGCAGGGGAAGGGGCACTGGGCATTAGAATATTGAAAAGCTCCTCAAGCATTCTAATACGAAGTCATGGTGGAGAACCAAGCACTGCCCCATCTGTCTCCTCACCTCCATTGTCACCTTATTTCAGGTCCCTGTAATTCCTCATATGGATTATTAAAACTATTATGAAGACCAGTGAGGCTCCTGGTCTCCAGTATTACTTCAAATTCATCTTTTGCACAGCTGTGCAGTAGTTATAGATATATGACCATTCCCCGCCTTTTAAAAAAAAAATCTCTCCATGACTGCCCATCAATAAAGGATGAAGTCTAAGCTCTTTTAACAAGTCCTACAGCAACTTCCACTATGTGCCTCCTATCTGATGATGCATGGCCTCATTCCTTGTCACTTGGCTTTTCAATATAGTCTAGCGTTATTGAAATTTTTATCATCTTATACACACATTGTTGTGCCTTCCCTTCTACCTAGAATGACATTCCCCATCTCTTCACCTGACTAATTAGTAATGTAGTTAGACTTATCTGGTAGTCTATAAAATAGTCAAATATTCTCTTCTCCAGGAAGCCTTCTTTGATTCTCTGAGGCAGGGTGACCTTGCTTTTCTCTTTGCTCTCATAATATGCGGAGCTTATTGTCCTCATTTCCTTTATCATATCTTATGATGTCCCCTATGTTTCCACCTCCATCGACAGGCTGTAAGTTCCTCGAGTCCACTCAGAGTTTGGTTCGACCTTTGACATAGTTTGGGCTGGTGAGAAATACAATAATCAATAAAACCAAAATTTGCATTCCATTTGCTCATAACACATGCATAACACAGTAACAGAGTTGGACAAATGCGACACTGGCTGTATGAATACATATGAAAACAGTGCAACAGAAATATAGTAGAGGAAGCAGTTTACTCTGTGGAGTGTGGAAGGGGTAGGGGTGGGGATGTTCAGTTAGAAGTGATTGATTAGGAGATCAGCTTCCATCTAGAACTGAATTCATTGCAGCAATTGCAGTTAAAATATACTTGTTTCACCAGACCCATAAGGGTTTAATGACGGCTTCTTTTACTCTGTGTTAGGATGTCTTTGCTTTCTAGAATATCAGTTATAGCTACTGCATTTTTATTTTACAGGCAGAGACTCTGCTAGAAAATTTTCAAGTGGCAATTTATGGTAATGATATCTGGTTACAATGCCTTGCATATGGTAAATTCTCCATAATATAAGCATTTTCTCTGGTCCTCGTCTATGTAATAGTGAGAGAGCTACAGATAATATTGCTTGACCATGTGGACCACAATATGAGCAGGGAGGAGAGAATGAGCTCTTTTCAGCTTTTTCCCTGCCACCAGGTTGCAATTATCATTAAACTTCCCTCTTTATTATACATTTTGAACCTCTCAGCAGCCTAGTCACCAACTACCTGAACTTTCAAAACTCTGAATAAAACAACCAAATCATACAACTCAAGAAATTTGGAGAATCAATGGGTGACAGTGTTTGTGCATGCCACATCCCTGTTTCTCCTTTGAACACTTCCTTTGGCTTAAACCTTCACTACAGAAGCACTTGCATTAGCTGAATTTTATTTCTAGCTCTAGCATACTGGAAATGTAATGTCTAAAAGCAAATTCATTATCACAAAATTATGATGCAACCAAACAATTTGGTTTCCTCATGGAGTTCATTATAAAGTGATTCTTCATAAATTGTGTGGGAAATGAAGGTAGAGAGTATATGATATTGCATTTTCAGAGAATGTTTGCTTAAAATCATCTCCCTGGGAATAATTTAAAATTTTAGAGTTAGTATTAACTCTTTGGGAGCAGCAGGGCAACATTAGTGCACTAAACAGTTATTTTCTCATTAATTTTCTCCCTTAAGTGTTTCCTTACTGACCTAAACGTACCCATGCACTGTTCCAAAGCTTTTATTAACATGTATGTGGAAAATTGGTAATTTCTCTTCAACAAGAAAAAATTCTACTTTACTGAGATTGTTTCTTTTCCTCTGAAGGCAAACTTTCTTTTCTTCCTCTACACCTTTATCCGTTGATGTAACAGGGCGCCAAATGAAAATATTCAAGCCCCTTATTTTGTTCATTAGCGTCTATGAATGTTGAGATTGCCCTGTGATCAAATTCAGCCCTGCAATATTACTCAAGGACAGGCAGTTCTCATTCCCATGAGGAAGGGCGATGTCAGGAAAGATACATATGTTTGGTTCTTGTTTATGAATGGCCTGGGTTAGCATGGATTAAGATTACAGCTGATGAAGAAGGTTACCCAGAACAAGAGTTTCTAAACAGATAGCACCGTGCTTGGCTTATCCCTGGTTGAAGTCATGGGAGTTGGCATGTCAAGTTTGATGGAGGCCTGTGTGCTGGCAGGTCCTCTGAAGCATGGCATAATAAGGGTTTTTTTTTTTTTCTATCTGCCTAGTCTTCTATACTTTAGCAATAAGTCTGAATACAGGACAACTTTCTCAAATTCTTTCTATTAGAGCAACGTTTTCCAATCTCCTCCCTCTTTGTCACTCATGACTGATGATGCTCATATGTCTTGGGCCACTCTCAGGTGCATCCTCAAAGTTATCTCTAATTCCAAGTTCAATTCTCCCTTTTTCATTAAGAAGGTAGGCCTTCCAGATGCTATTTTTCTCTGGCCCCTTGTCTTGGATCCCTTTGTATATTACATAGACCATCTTTGTGTTTCTGGAGCTGTGATTCTGTGCTATCTGCTAAGCATCTTCCATTTGCTTCTCCATGACAGTTTTTACACTCATCCAACTTGCTTTGTGTGCCCTGGGGTATTCATTAATTGGCCACCTTGCCCTTCCACTATATGTTCAGTTTGTCCAATGGGAGGCTGGAGATTGGGATGAATTTGAGGTCAGGGTACTTTTCCTCACCTCCTTCCTTGACAAGTTACAATGAGTTGACTGTGTCTTTCTACCAAAGGTCACAACTCCTATTAGTGGCCTTCTGCCTATTCCTTTCATGTCTTAATTCTGGTAACTGCTCCCTCTCCTTGCCCCTTTAGACCAAAGGTGACAACTCTACTGTAAGTAGTTTTGACATACAGCACTATGTCTTCTTGATGTTGTTCTCATTTGTAATCATGCTCATACTTTTTTAAGCAGTACCTTTTAAAACTCTCCTCTAAATATCTGTCTTTGTCTGATCCAGATCCTGCCTAATACATAGGCATCACGGCTCCTGAATAACTCAAATATTGTATTCTTTAAATGCTCAAGTCATCTTTCATCCCCCCATCAAGATCAGGTTCAAAAATACTCCAGGAACCTACAAAGGAAGATAACAGAAAACTAGAGGGGAGGCAGAGTGCATCGGGCCAACTTTCTCAGGTCTCCATGAGGGAGCAGCCTTTGATGGGGGAAGCGACAAGAAACAGATCAGAATAATTACAGCACATGCTGGACTTATAAAAAAATAAATAATTCAATAAGTTTAACAAATTTTTTCAAGTGGAAAATTACTTAAAGGAAAATGAAAGAGAGACTACCTCACTTCAGCAAATTTGAAAGGTCTAAAGAAAGGGAGATATCACTTATTGTAATGTAAGCCAAAATGACAGGAAATTAGGATAGTTATTTCTGAGGTGATTCTTAGAATAGATTTATTAATGAAAATCTTCCACCTGCTAGAAGGGAGGGTGACGATTGTATATTTCAGGGGAAAAAATTCTCCCTAAATATAACTAAGAATAATATTTCTTAAAATGATGTCTATAACAACACATGATATAGCTTTCCAGAAGAAAATTCACCAATAGACTAGGGAAACGTATTATGCAAATACTTTTTCTTTTATTGAAGTCACATTGGTTTATGATATTACATAAATTTCAGGTGTACATCATTATATTTACACTTCTGCATAGACTACATCATGTTCACCACCAAAAGTCTAGTTTCCATCCATCACCGCACACATATGCCCCTTTACCCCTTTTACCTTCTCTTCCTCCTCCCCTCCAATAACCACCACTCTGTTCTCCATATCTATGTCTGTGTGTGTTTGTTTATATTCCACATATAAGTGAAGTCCTATAGTAATTGTCTTTCTCTGCCTGCTTATTTTTCTTAGCATAATACCCTCCAGGTCCATCCATGTTGTCACAAATGGTATGATTTCATCCTTTTTTTCTGACTGAGTAGTATTCCACTGTGTGTGTATATACATCTTCTTTATTCATTCATCTGTTGAGGGGCACTTAGGTTGCTTCCAAGTCTTGGCTATTGCGAATAATGCTGCAATAAACATAAGGATACATATATCTTTTTAAATTACTGTGTTTTCATTTCTTTGGATAAATACCCAGAAGTGAAATAGTGGATCATATGTTATTTCTATTTTTAATTTTTGAGGAATTTGCAAACCAGTTTCCATAGTGGCTGCACCAATTTATATTCCCAAGAGCAGTGTAGGAAGGTTCCTTTTTCTCCACATCCTCTCCACCACTTGTTATTTTTTTGTCTCTTTAATAATAGTCACTCTGAGAGACATGAGGTGATATCTTATTGTGGTTTTGATTTGCATTTCCCTAATAATTAGTGATGTTGAACATCTTTTCATGTGCCTATTGGCCATCTGTATATCTTCTCTGGAAAAATGTCTGTTCAGATCCCCTGCCCATTTTTTGGTTGGGTTGTTTGTTTTTGTTGTTTTTGAGTTATATCAGTTCTTTATATATTTTGGATATTAGTCCCTTGTGGGATATATGATTTGAAAGTTTCTTCTCCCAGCCCGTAGGTTGTCTTTTCATCTCAGTTCTGTTCCATGGATCTGTGTGTCTGTTTTTCTGCCAGTGCCATGCTCTTTTGATTACTATAGCTTTATAATTTGAAATTGGGAGTGTAATACCTCCAGCTTTGTTTTTCTCTCAGGATTGCTTTAGCATTTGAGGTCTTTCATTGTTCCACACAAATTTTAGGATTCTTTGTTCTATTTCCTTTGCTATGCAGAAGCTTTTTACTTTCATGTAGTCCCATTTGTTTATTTTTTCTTTTGTTTCCCTTCCTGAAGAGACATGATATTCAAAAAGATACTGCTAAGACCTATGTCAAAGTGCACACTCCCTGTTTTCTTCTAGGAGTTTTTTGGTTTCAGGTCTTATATTCAAGTCTTTAATCCCTTTTGAGTTAATATTTGTGTATGGAGTAAGATAATGGTCTACTTTCATTCTTTTGCATATGGCTGTCCAGTTTCCCCAAAACCATTTATTGCAGAGATTTTCCTCTCTCCATTATATATTCTTGGCTACTTTGTCAAAAATTAGCTATTCGTAGATGTGCGGGTTTATTTCTGGGCTCTCAGTTCTGTTCCATGTATCTGTGTGTCTGTTTTTCTGCCAGTGCCATGCTCTTTTGATTACTATAGCTTTATAATTTGAAATTGGGAGTGTAATACCTCCAGCTTTGTTTTTCTCTCAGGATTGCTTTAGCATTTGAGGTCTTTCATTGTTCCACATAAATTTTAGGATTCTTTGTTCTATTTCCAAGTCTTTGGTATCAGTGAAGAACTATCTCATTATCACCAGTGGAGTGTAAACAGTAGCTAAAAAATTTCTAGTCAGGGATGTTTGAAGAGATAATGTCAAATTAAATGTATGATGAGATTAAAACAACTTTAAAGCCCTTTTCAATATTCTCAGTCTGTTTCTAAGAAATTATTCTATATAATTTTATCTTTACTGAAGGTCTCACTTTATAGGTAAGATAGTGCCCATATCCCAGATCAAAGTGGGGAGACATTGAAACTTATAGGTGGATAATTCATATCTACCCAATACTCAACCTGAAAATAAGAGAGATATGGCTCTTTGGGAAAGCATCTCAAGTAGCTGCTTTACTCTCCTAGACTAGTCCAAAAATGAATAGAAATAAAAAAAAAAAAAACAGAATGTTTTTGCCTGCCTTCAAGTAGTGTGGTTTTATTAGTTAGTTTAAAGGCCAATATGTGATAATAAGAGACTTAAAAACAATTTATTGACTTAAGAAACAGAGTTCATTTAACAGTCCATGGTATGTGATGCAAACTAGCAGATATCTCTACTCACTTAGTCAATTGATGGAAACTCGGGAATCTTCAGTATATGGCATGTTCAACAGGGTGGCTGTCCCTAAAGAGGCCCACATCATTTCGATTGTTTGGGCTAGAACTTACCCATAAAGACACTACAAACTTCAAGGGTGCAAAGGAATGAAGTTTAGCCATGTAACCAGAAAAAAATTCACGATGAATTTTTGTGGATAGCTGTCTTTTAAATTATGATTGCTGCAGAAATTTTGAGAGCTCACTGGCCAGCCCTCCATTCCAATCCCTTGCTTAGAAGAAAGTTAAACCTTTGTGGGATGGATAGGTATGAAGTTTTTGAAACTAGTGTTAACCAGCAGAATACATAGGCCAGAAAAGATTTTCTGAGTGCTCTGGTGAGAAACTCTCAAGATTCAGGATATACAAAATAATGTTTAAAATGGATGTTTATCAATATTTTAGTTAACTAGATTTTTTAAAACGTCCTATTGTGATATAACGTATAAATTGTTTATTCCTTCTAAGCATCAATATTCTAATCACATGAATAAGCAAACTAGGTCACTACCTACCACTCAGTTCTGTTTTAAGAAGTAACTACATTCCTTATGCACTGAGCTTGGCATTTAAGAGGGGGAAAAAAGGTTAAGGTTTTCTTTCTCCCTCTTTTGGACCAAAACATTTTGAGTTTTCTTTGCCTCTGTGTTTTGCTCTTGCTGTTTTCTTCTCATAGACTGACCTCGTTTACCACGTGTCTCTATTCTACCTATCATTCTAGGAAACTGCTTCAAAGACCACCTCAGCCTTGAAGGCTTCCCAGATTCTCTCATTGGGACACTCCCTCCACTGTTTACCATTAACATTTTATTGGTAACACTGGAGATGTTATCATTTCCTAGCATGAATTAGAGGGTTTTTTTTTTTAACTGCTTTTTATTTTTCAAAGTACAGAATAAATTTTACAGTTCTCATCAAAATGTTTCCTTGAGAATGTGGAACTTGAGCTGACCCTTGCAAGATAAGAATTATTTAGGTGGGGATATGGATCTAACAACAACAGACGGAGCCAAGATGTGGTGTTACAAAGAATCCATTTTGTTTGTTTTTTGTTAATGGGAAATGAGAGAGTGATACTGATATTTCATTACCCATAAGCTCTCATCCTTACCAATCACTGAGCAAATGCTGTCTGCTATCAGCAAGGCTCTTTATTAGGAAGTTAGTCTATAAAGTCGTGAAAGATGTGTATTCTGTTCTGAAGAGGTTTACGTGATATAATTTTTTTTTTCGTGGAAGTGGAAGAGGATTTGCGCTAATCCATCCACATTCTCTAACCTTATTTCCCTAGAGATTAAATCAGCATGTTCGCACATCAGCTGATTAGAGTTAAAATCCCATCTATATCCATGAATTTTGTATTGATCACTGAACCCACTCAGAAGCAAACTCTAATCTCTTTGTCCTATTTCCAACATTCCCTCTCCATTAGGAAGAGAAGTTTTTAATTCTTGGCTCCATGCCCAGATAGATACACCCCTGGGGGCATATAAAGATATACATTTAAAATGTTAATCCAAAGGACAAGGATAATTTATTTTCTAAAACGTTAGGTAATTTTAAATATCAATTTTTCATTAAAATTAAGATATAGTATGGAGTAGAAAGTTACAATAGTGTATACTTTGAAACAAAACATCCAAGTTCATAGAAATCATATACGGGGCTGGCCTCGTGGCCAAGTGGTTAAGTTCCCATGCTCCGGTACTGCGGCCCAGGGTTTTGTTGGTTCGGATCGTGGGCATGGACATGGCACCACTCATCAGGCCACGTTGAGGCGGTTCCCACGTGTCACAACTAGAAGGACCCACAACTAAAATATGCAACTATGTACTGAGGGGATTTGGGGAGGAAAAGCAGAAAGAAAATAAAAAAGAAGATTGGCAACAGTTGTTAGCTCAGGTGCCAATGTTTAAAAAAAAAAAAAGAAATCGTATACTTGTACTGGCTATTTCATCATTCTTCTCAAGAGTATTGGGTTACAAATCAATTCTCTGCTGTTCATAGGAATTCTTTTTATTTAATTTTTAAATTGTTTTTATTATTTTGAAGTAATATTGGTTTATAACGTTACATAAACTTCAGTTGTATATCATAATATATTTTGAATTCTGTGTAGATTGCATGATGTTCACCACCCAAAGACTAATTACAATCCGTCCCCACACACGTGTGCCTAATCACCCTTTCACCCTCCTCCCTCCCTGCTTCCCCACTGGTAACCAAAATATGGAATGCTTCATGAACTTGCGAGTCATCCTTGCACAGGGCCATGCTAATCTTCTCCGTATTGTTCCCATTTTAGTATACGTGCTGCCAAAGCGAGCACAGGAATTCTTCATTGGAAGAATTTGAGAGTTCCTGTTTTAGTCAGCTATTGGATTATCAGGCCAATGAGTTTTCAATTTAGATTTGCTGCCTCCAGTCATCTGAAGGCCGTGTCAAAATATGGTTCCTCAACTGGAGCAGTGTGGGGCCATGAGATATTCAGGTTAGTTAGCAGCAGATCTGGGATCATGGGTTAAGGGGTTTGGACTCTGTAGAGATAGCATAAGCTACCGCACATGTCAGCCTGGTCAATTGGGGTCAAGCCCACTCACAATTCCATTTCTGCCTAGAACTCTAGGACAATCATTTTGGGTAACTGTGATTGTCATTTCTAAAACATCTACACAAGGCACTCTGAAGCTGTCTTCAGTGGCTCAATCCTCAGAAAATCAATGTCAGAAACTCAGGCCTCGTTCTCTTGCAATATCAAACTACATCATTCTGTCCATTTCAACACAAGCTTTACAAAGATTTAATATTTTTTGATAATGTCCCATTATGTGAATGTTGTCCAGGAATGACTTCTCATCAAACTTGAGATGCTGAGATGAAAGAAATAAGTGTGTGCTCTTATTCCTTGCCCATTTTCTTTCATTATTTAGATGACCTCAACTTTTGATGTTCTGAATTAAAGAGCATTTATTCTCCAAGTGCAACCTGGTTTATTCTTACTGTTCTTCTCTGGACACTGCTGGGCCTTCCCCAGTATGAGGATTCAATGGGCTCTTCCAGAAGCCTTTACCATAGAGAGAAATCAGGAAACCAGCAGCAACTGTAGAATTTGACACTGCCCCTGAAAGGCAAGCTTTGTGCTTAGCACAGGGTAGCTGACAACTATCTTAGTCATCATAGTTATACCCCTGTTGTGTTTTTGGAAATGGACACTATACCACAATGGTTAAGGATGTGATCCTCAGCATTAAACAGACCCAGGCTTAACTTTACGCCATGCCACTTAATAAAAGTTTAATTTGGGCAAATTACTTAAATAAACCATCTGTAAAATAGGTATAATGGGAGTGCTGATCTTATAGGATTGATACGGTCATCAAAGAAGAGCATATTTGTATGACACTTGACCATAGGCTTCGTACTAATGTTAGTGTTCTGTTTTCTGACATACTTTATTTTTTGGTGAGGAAGATTGTCCCTGAGCTAACATCTGTGTCAACCTTCCTCTATTTTGTATGTGGGACACCACCACAGCACGGCTTGATGAGCGGTGTGTAGGTCTGAGCCTGAGATCCCCTGAACCCTGGGCCGCCAATGTGGAGCACACGAACTTAACCACTACACCACCGGACTGGCCCCTCTGACATCCTAATTTTTCTTAACTTTCTACTTATTTCTTCTTTGTAGGCATAAATTTTGAAATGCTTATCATGAAAATGTTTACTCTTAGGTTCTGAACTCTTATTGTCTGGCTCAGCTGGGACCCCTTGACACCTACTTTGACCAGCCTATTGGGACACTAGACTTTCCTACACTTTTGAGTTTGGTTAGAAACTCTGAATTCTGATATTAGCTTCATCCTATAATTTATAACCACACACTTTTTCCTACATATAGATCATTCTTCATTTTTCTCTCTCACCTGTACACCAGTTCAGCCATTTTATTCATTGTGTGACCTGGCCCCTGGTCTCTCCTTAATTATGCACAGCTGTTCTATAGCTGTATACCGCCTTAGCTCTGACTTCTGGACGGTGAGATAATTCTCCAGCAATTCACGGGCTCCTGTCTTCTTTAGGCCTTCTTCTCTTTCTTCGGAATAGAACAGTGTACCTCAACAGGAGACAAAAATACCATCTGACTTAAAGTCATCAGTTTTTTGACCTTCACTGACAGCCTTCAGGACAAAAATTTTCATCTTTCTTGGCATATGTCCAAGTGGTTTTATTCTGCATCTAGATTAGAATCCACAGACCTTTCTTCTCTTCAAAGTTGACTGATTCAATATTGCTGTGATGGATGAAACCTAAGGCAAGAAATTGGGCTGTTTAATGTTATATTTGCTAGCTGGTTCCTAAGAAGTCTCTATTCAGTGATTTCTTTGAGAGTCTGGGAAAACTCAAGTTAGATCTTAGACAGATGAGAGTACCACAGAGAGGGAGGTGACAGTCCCTACTCATAATGTAAAGACAATGCAATTATTCTGTAGCCTAGCCCTTGATCATTGTTCAGAATAAATATTTGTTAAATGCTTGATGCTTTCAGAACCTCTTCCAGTACCTAAGGCATTGACAAAGAATGTCAAAGATTAAACGAATGAAGATTCTTTAAGAGGAAGTGGCACCCAAGGCCAGTGTTAGTTATAAGTAGGAGAATTTCTTTTCTTTGTGATATGATTTAAAAAGGCTAAAAGGCCCTTTCCTCATACTCCTATCTAAATCTCCTCATACTTCACTTCATCGAATTATTCCTCATACCCCTATCTAAAATATCCCTACTCCGCTTTATCACATATCTATTATTTATGCATCAGATTCAATTGGAATATACTTCTTCCAATAAAATGTTCCCCCTTTTTAGATTATGTATAATATTGAAAGGAGTAGCATAATGTTTACACCATAGCAGATCTTCCTGATCGGTGAATGAATTGCTCCAGTGCTCTTCAATCAGATCACCAAGTGAAAGCAGGTAAAGACAGGCAGAGAGAAGAGCATGAAAGTATTGGAAGTTTATGTGTGAGTAATATATATATACACAGATATATATATAAAGCGGAATATTATTCAGCCACAAGAAAGAAGGAAATTCTGCCTTCTGTAGCAACATAAATGAAGCTGGAGGACATTATGCTAAGTGAAATAAGCCAGGCAGAGAAAGACGAATACTGCATGATATCATTTATATGTGGAATAAAAAAAAAATTCAAACTCATAGAAGCAGAGAGTAGAATGGTGGTCACCAGGGGCTGGGGTGGTGGGAGGATAAGGAGATGTTGGTCAAAGCAGTTATGAAGGAAGAATAAGTCTAGAGATCTAATGTATAGGCATGATGACTATACTTAATGATACTGTATTGAGCCCTGGAAATATGTTAAGTGAGTAGATTTCAGATGCTCTTTTCACTATGAAAAATGGTATCTATGTAAGGTGATGACATGTTAATTAGCTTGACTGTCATCGTTTCACTGTGTATATGTATATCAAATCATCATTTTGTACAACTTAAGTATATACGATATTTATTAAAAATATAGAAATAAATGACAAAAAAAGTTTTAAGAAATCCTGCAACAGGGGCAAGCCCAGTGTCACAGCAGTTCTGCTAAGTTCACACATTCTGCTCGGCAGCCTGGGGTTTGCCGGTTCGGATCCTGGGTGTGGACATGGCACTGCTTGTCAAGCCTTGCTGTGGCAGGCGTCCTGCATATAAGTAGAGGAAAATGGGCACAGATGTTAGCTCAGGGCCAGACTTCCTCAGCAAAAAGAGGAGGATTGGCAGCAGATGTTAGCTCCAGGGCTAATCTTTCTCAAAAAAAAAAAAAAGAAAAAATCCTGCCAACAGTTCATCGGCTACAATGGGAGGGAACTGCTCCTGCTAGGGTGAAGAAACATTGCTGAGTTAAACAGACAGGGACAGAAAGCAAGAATAATCAAACAGGAAGGAGCAAGTCCCTTCTTCCTCTCCCAGCCCTGAACCTCCATCTACCTACTCCTGTTGGTAGAACCTAACAGGGAGCCAGATATCAAAGCGGAGGTGTGGCTGCAGAATTCCAGATAAGACATAACAAAGGTCGTCTCCTATCATAATTCACTCACAGGGCTCAATTGCACAGCTACCATTTTCCCACAGTTCAGCTGACTAGGACCTGATGCTGACACATAGCAGGATTTAAAAATAATATGATTTTAATGAAGGCATAGTTTTGCATACTGTTGACACCTGGTTTACACGTGCTTATTCATTTTCCAAAATAAAATTATTCAGAGATTCAAAGTGAGCTCAAAAATAGCCATTCATATACACAAAAGATTAAAATTTATAAAGCTTATAGTAGGTTCTGAAACACTAAAAATGTGTTTATTAATTATCCACCATAGTATAGATATTCAGGGAAAAACACCTGGGAGAGAAAATGTCAGCTTAACACCATGATATGCGATATGGAAGTCAGAGTTCATTTCGAAGGCATTCTGCACAGATTTGTTTTCACACCTAGTATTTTATTGAATTTCTTTGACTTTGTGGTATAAGCTGCCTTAGAGAGAGAAGCAAAGATGAAATGACCTTTTAGGCTTTCATCAAGTTCAGTAATTATTTTCTATACCTTATGGCACACCCAGAAAATGCTCTTGAGTAATTCCTCCTTCTGACTACCTCAAGTCATTATCATATCCTTGAAAAGCCCATTTTACTTTTTCCATTTTGTTTCTGAAACTCTGAATCAAGGGACCAGAACAATGCCTGAAACTGACAGATGGTCAGTAAATTTTATTATCTGATGTGTGAATGAATGGATGGACGGAAGGATGGGTGGATGGAAGAATGAATCAGCATGAAGAACTTTTTACGATTCTTGGTGAAGCATATGAGAACTGATATTATTTCTCACTTATAAATTGAGAGACTGTGTGTGATGGTTAATTTTATGTATCAACTTGACTGGGCCACAGATAGAATGACCAGATATTTGGTTAGACGTCATTCTGGTTGTTTCTGTGAGGGTGATTTTCGATGAGAGTAACATTTAAATTGTTAGACTGAGTAGAGCAGATTGTGTTCCTGAAAGTGGGGGGCCTGATCTAACCAGTTGAAGACCTGAATAGAATAAAAAGGCTGGCTCTTGCCCGAGTAAGAGAAAATTCCTCTTGCCTGACTGCGTTTGAACTGGGACATTGGCTTTTTCTTGCCTTTGGAGTTCAAATAGTGGGTCTTCCTGTATCTCAAGCTGGCTGGTCTTCAGATGGGAACTATTCCATTGGTTCTCCTGTTTCTCAGGCCTTTGGACTCAGCCTAGAACTACACCATTGACTCTCCTGGGTCTCTAATCTTGCCAACACACTCTGCAGTCCTTGGCACTTATCAGCCTCCAGAATCTCATGAGGCAATTTCTTAAAATATTTCTGTCTCTCTTTCTTACTGTCTTTCTCTCTCTCTGTTTCTGTCAGTCTCTTTCCCCCCTCCTTCTCTCTCTTTATATAGATAGATATAGATATATAGACATACATACACACATTACATATATCTATTGGTTCTGTTTCTCAGGAAAACTCTGACTAATACAAATAGTGACTCAAATAAATGAAGCAAGGAGAAAAAATACAGATAGAGGACCTCCTGCCTTTTCAACTTGAACTTGCAATTTATATGTGTCCTTTCTTCTTTGATGCCACTGTTATAATAATTACTACTACTACTAGCTGCCATTTATTGTTCACTATCTGCCGACAACATACTATCCATTTTACCCATTTTATCTCATTCATTGCTTTTGAAAAATTTTTGAGGAAAAAACCTGGAGTGACTTATAACCTGCCTAAGCTTACATGGGTAATAAAAAGTAAATGCTATATTTGAATCCATGGTCGTCTCACTTCAAATTTTGCATTCTTAACCAGTTGTGGCTCCAACATTAACTCATCGAGTGTCCTTGGACAAGCTTTTCTCTACTTTCCCTTTTTGATTTCCTTACTTTTATAAAAATGAGATATTAAATTTGATGATCTTTACTGCTCCTTCCAGCCCTGGCTGGGATCCCAGTCTGTGATTATGTAATCCTTAAGAAGTAGATAAAAGGAGAGCAGTGCTCCAGCCACAGCTGGGGTCAAGGCCAGATAAGCATGGAGTCAAGCACCAACTCAGCACTCGATTAGCACCTCCACAGTGGTAGGCCAGAGTTGAGTTGAAAGATCCTCTTATAGAGTTCCCTAAAGGATTTTGCCTGCTGTTCCTGTGTCACTGTTGTCCCCATTAGATTTGAAGTATTAAATGAGATATGTAGACAAAATGTGAAGTTAGAAAGTAGGTGTTTCTTTTTTTTTGCAGTTGTTCTCTCTTTTCTGAATATCCCATGGTTTGCTTATATCCTTTTCATGCTCGGGGTTCTCCTTAGCATATGTTGTCTTTTGATATTATAAATAAGATCACAAGGAATAATCTCATTCCAATATTGTTTGTTACATATATTCTCCATCTGGAGGATACAATGTAAAACAAAAAAATATAGATTAAAGAATATGTGCATTTTTAATATTGATATATTCCTGAGTTGTTCTCCATTATGTTGGACCAAGTTATACTCCCACGTTACTGCCCAAGCGGGGGTCATCTGCCCACTGCAAGATGTGCCAATAGTCGAGAAACAAAGTGGTAGGAGAGAAAGGACTTTATTACAGCTTGCTAGTGTGGGGTTTGGAATTGACCACCCCAAGATATGTATCTTTGGTATGAGGATTACTTTGGGCTGGTTACTTTTAAAAACTGCAGACAAGAGAGAAACTCTGAAAAGTAGACGTTACCCTTTGTAAGAGACATTTACATTTGTGAGGAAAATCTCCATCTGTAAAGGTGTCTCCCTCTCTGTACCAGGAAGAAGGGGGGATGACCTTATCTCTAGAAACTCTTATCAATGCAGAAGGCAAGGACTTAAATCTGCATAATAACCTTACTCTTATTTACTGTACTTTTTTGGTAATCTCCCATAACTGACTCCCTCCACCCCCAACATACTCCTTTGTCTTTAGCTGAAGATGGTATTTAAGATGAGAACCTCCACCATTTTGGCAAGCTGCTCAGTTTTCCTGAATCTCTCCCGTGTATACACATTATAAAGCTTTGTTTGATTTTCTCCTGTTATTCTGTCTCATGTGAATTTAATTCATAGCCCGGCCAGAAGGACCTAGAGTGAGTAGAGGAAATGTCTTCCTCCCCTACACTAGCAAGAGGGAAGATGGCCAACTAATGTCACAAAGAAGCACCTTACAGAACAAAGACTACAGGCCAGTTATAGGGGCTGGTCTCCAAGTGGGGGAGGCATCTGGTCTCTGGGTTGGGCAGACATCTGGTCTTAGTTCCTTATAGTCTTTTGTTTTACTGGATACACATCAGAGATCCCAGAGCAACAGCCCTTACCCTGATCTTTCAGTTGTCATCAATGACAGCTAATAGCATAGACTCTCTGTCCAGGGGTCATCACATTGCTAAGGAACTCAAAAGAACAAAGTTATCAACTTATAGCAGCTGGGAGGGGCCATGACATCTACAGATAGTTAATCTGGGTCATTCAAAGTTACAATATGGTTTCTTTTCTACAATATGGCTTCCCTTATGTCAACCTTGTGTTGAGCCCGTGTCACCCATATTCACATCTTCATTTTATGAGTGCATTTTTTTCCACTCCTTCACCATAAATGGTAAGCATTTTGAACTGTGTGAATGTAATAGGTAAAAAATAAATAAATCTCACAATAGTTTTCCTTATTACTTTCCTTAAGAGGTTGAACATCTTTCATGTATACCTTTTTTGCTATAAGCTATGTATACATAGTCTTTGTTTTCATTATTACTGTGTTTTGAGTTGTTTCATTTTGTTGTTTTTGTTCATTAAACTCTAAAATTTACCTAGAATTTATTTTGGTTTTAGATGTGAGGTAATAACCTATTTTTGGAAATAATAAATTATCCTTACCATATTCACTAAAACCCATATTGGGGGGCATTACTTCTAGATTTTCTAGTTGCATTGATTAGTTGGTCTATTTATGTACCAGCATTTATATTGTCTTAATTATTTTAGATCTGAATTATGTTTTGACATATTAATTTTTTAAGTTATGTTTGATTATTTTCATATGACCTTCAGGATTACTTTCCAGTTACAAAAAATGTATTAACAGGGGCTGGCCAGGTGGCATAGCGGTTAAGTTTGCATCCTCCGCTTCAGCAGACCAGGGTTCACAGATTTGGATCTTGAGTGTGGACTGACACTCTGCTCATCTCAAGGCACACTGTGGTGGCATCCCACATACAAAATAGAGGAAGACGGGCACAGATGATAGTTCAGGGCCAATCTTTCTCACCAAAATAAAAAGCGTTAGCATTTTTGTTTGAATTACATAAACTTCTAGAACAACTTAGAGGTGACTGACACTTTTGGAATGTTGTCTTTATATCTAATAACATAGTATGTCAAGTAATGAAAATTTTAAGGCTTCCTAAAAAGCAACTTTCAAAAATATAAGCCTTATTTGAATTTTGTATAAATCGTCTTCAAATTATAACTTAGTTACAGGACTGATCTGCAGAAAGAATCATGTAATTATTTTTACTAAACTTTATTGTTATCATAGTAGAAGTTATTGTTTTTATCATAATTTCTTGGATTATTCAGAGTTTGTTTTTAACCTAGATCTTTCTATAGTTTCTTTTTTAACCTTATTGGCCAATTACTTAGCCAATAGATTATTTTATATGGGTAGAAACTTTCTTATATAGAAAGACCTGTCTTTAATAAAAGAGCTAATTCTGAAAAATTCATGTATAAAGGTCAAGATAATCAAAAACAAAACAAACTATTGAGGATGGTTGAGCATAATGGAAATTTGACTTGTAAAAATGTGAATCCTTAAAAACAGAACATGTTTGAGGATTTCTGTTGGACTTTTAAGCTTTGATTAATGCTATTTGATTATGAGTGGCATGGAAAGGAAGTAGAACCAATTATAAGTAAAATAATGATTTATATAATCTGCTTGTCTCAAATTAGAGCTGAACTCTAATATTTGGCAATGGTTCTAAGTAGTTTCCTGACATTCTCCAGGACTGATCTGATCATTAGCTGTTAGGTAAACTGGTTAGAAAATGAGTTGCCTAAAATCTTTATTCTCCATTGGGGCCATGCTGTATAGGGTGACAAAGAAAATTCCTAACTGCTGAGAAGTTGAGAAATGAGACTAAATAAGCTCTGGACATGAATATGTTGTCTGTGCATTCAGTCCTTGGCAATATCCATTTCATATGCTCAGCATATGCATGCTTGCTTACTTAGGGGCACAAGACTTAATGCCCACACAGTAATCCTTGATACTGGCTTTTTTACTGACTAGAATGGCACATCCACGGTTGGAGTTCAAAAATAGCCTGAGTTTCCTTTTCCTCTTCTCTTTCTGGGTTCTGAACATGTTGAGAAGAAGAACAAAGAGTAAAACAGCTAAGAGATTAAATATCAGTTTTATTCTTTAGAAAAGCTAAGGAAGAAACATCTTGGTGTGAAAGCCAAATGGGTCATTTACTTAAACCCCAGGAGTAGGCAGATTTTTGAAAGGAGATATAGGCACCCAAAGCCCACAGAACAGCCTTCCCTTGAAGAGGCAGCCAAATATATTCCCTTTCTGAGGGTAAGTCCTCCCAATGAGAAGAAAGGCTGAGAGGCTGGCCTGGTGACATAGTGGTTAAGTTCATGCACTCTGCTTCAGTGGTCCAGGGTGTGTGGGCTCGGATCCCAGGCACAGACCTACACACTGCTCATCAAGCCATGCTGTGGCAGTGTCCCACATACAAAATAGAGGAATATTGGCACAGATGTCTGCTCAGGCCCCATCTTCCTCACCAAAATGGAAGGAGGGCTGAACTGAGTCAAGCATGCCCAGTTACAGTCACCATACTTACCAATCAGAAATATCCTCCACCTCTCCAATGGCAAAGCAAGTAAATGAGCAGTGGCATATTTGGGAGAATCCTTCTGGAAACTGAAAGGAAAAAAAGGCTGTTTTCCCTACTTTCATTGCTTTTGTATTTAGAAAAACAGCCTGGTTGTTCCCCAGGCCAAAGAAATGTAGGAAAAACAGCTCAGCAAGAAGAAACTAGATATATTTTTAACCTAAAATTTCTAAATTGTTTGATGATCTTAACCTGTGGACTGAGATTCTTTCTTTGGATGTCCGTCATTGTTGAAAAGGCAGTAGCCAATTCTAGAATTTCCCTGAAGCTTGAAATTCAACCAGTAGCAGACTTGACCTCATCTTCCTTGTTTTCAATTAGAGGAGTAATTACACTACTCAGTTGAAAAACATAGGCAGATTTCTTTTCAAGTGGCATTCTTCCAGTTTCATGTATGGCTGATCTAAACAGAGAAACTCTTAGAGTCATCAGAGGTGGGGACTATAGACCCAATTATTTTGTCCTTATCACAGCACCAGTTTAGAAATACATATTCTTGAGTATAGTCTCAGCCACATGCAAGATTATCTACAACTATAGGGCAAGTGGCAGGAAGAAGGTGCAATAAAAGTGGATAGTCAAAAGCTATCACACTCTGGGAAAAAATGAAAAGTGTTTTTTTGGGTAAGAATAATAAATTTCTAGGGGCTAGCTCAGTGGCTTAGTGGTTAAGCTTGCATGCTCCTCTTCAGCAGCCCAGGGTTTTCAGGTTCAGATTCTGGGCATGGGCCTACACATCACTCATCAAGCCATGCTGTGGCAGTGTCTCACATACAAAATAGAGGAAGACTGGCAAAAGGTGGTAGCTCAGGGCCAATCTTCCTCACACACACACATAAAAGAATAACAAATTTCTTCTTATTTAGTTACGTATAAAAGCTTTGGCTTGTTTTTGCTTTCAAAAACACATAACAGGAGAAATAAACACATGATTTGAAGAAAAAAATTGATAAAATACTTAATTTGGACTAGATTTATTAGCAGCCAGGCTCTGAGTGAAGCAAGGGACAGATGTAGAGTGATCATGTTGTTGTGATGAAAGTTTGGATATGAGGTTTGCATCCCGATGTCCCAAAGTACACATATTCATAGTTTTTTCATTATCTTATTGATAACCTGTGATGCTGCTCCCTCTTTCTTTCACCACTGATTGACTAAATATGACCTTCTACTTGTTTACATTATATGTCCAATAGATGCATTATTAAACGTCATAGAGTGAAAAATTAGAAAACATTGAATGTCTCATTACTTTCAAGGTGATAGGAGTTTTTGGTAATCTAAAAGTAAGCTTGTGTCTTTAAGGAGTGACTTGGTGCTTCTTAATTAACATGGTGACAAAAACAGCCAAGTATTAAATGGAATGTTATCACTGCATATGCTCCGTAGGCTGGGGCAAGTCCAATATAGACACATTCTTCTGTTGGTCTGTCTGTTAGAATACGTTCAACCAGTGGAGGTTATTGGTCATAACATGATGAAGTTGGCCTAGAAGCAAAGAATTTCATATATATATATATGTGTATATATATGAATCAATGTAAATCAAATATATGAATAAAATCAATGTATGAATGACAAATAAAATACATTCCAACGATATTTTTTTTCCTTATAGAAAACCCTTTAGAAATATGGAGCAACCAACAGCTACATCTTTTATTTCTATAACACATTCCCTCCAGGAATGGTTCCATACTATAAAAATTCACTAATCCATCAAGTTAACTTATAAAATAAATACAATTTAAACTACATCCTGACGTTATGATTTTGGAATGTGGAAAAATTTAACAAACTTTTCTGAAAAATGAAACAAGAATAATTAGGAATTTTTGAAGAAGAAAAACAATGCGAAAGATTTGCCTTGATTCTCTAATTGATTTCCCTTACACTTTCAAATATAATATACACTTACAATTATTAAAAAAAAAAAAACACTTTGGTACCAAAAGAGAACAGAAGTCAAAAAGGAGATGAAATAAAATTTTAACAATGGTTATCTCTGGATAGTAATTTTATGAGTCATCTTCTTTTTCTTTAGTTATATTTTTACAACTTTTCTACAATTAAAATGTTTTATTCATTACAAGTAATAGAAATTAAAAATATATATACCAACAAAATAAAATAATTTTTATATCAATGAAAAATTCTAATAATGTACCATGAAATTATAAACTATTTTGTAAATTAAATTAACAAATAATTTTTAAGTGCCTACTAGGTTCTAAATATATAGTGATCCTCTAGCTTCTTATTATTAAATACACTATCAGCATTTGTCCAGTTTCTACATGCTTGAGCCAGGTTTTGAAAATACCTGGTGGAAGACAGTGTACAGTGTTCTGAGCCATGAATGCAGCGCTGATGCCATTCATTCTCTTCAGCTCCAGTTGTTGGGCTCCACTTTAAACCAATAAGCAAAGGTAACATTCTCTGCTCAAGTTTCCTTAACATGATTCTGTTCAATATTGTGATGCTTGTGGGTAATTGCCCAAGTGTGAAGTTAAGTCAGAGGATTCTTTACTGTGACTAGAGTAATGAAGTTAATGTGTCACAAATTCATAGGGAAGTTGGTTTTCTTTTGTGCCTCTCAAATCCATCCAGTTTATTTTATTGAAGGCTGCTGCAACAGAAGTTCTTCAGTTTTCTTATTTGAACATTGAAATCTGTATACAGGATTATACCGTAAAAACTTGTATAGTGAAAACACTACAGCAAGAAGACTTAGATGAAGGCAATGTGAGTTTCATCTCTCCTCAAACTCTATGATGTGTATTAGGTAAGCTTGAGCCAATAATAGGAGCTTGCTGGGCCCAGTAAACTCATCTATAAAATGAAAATGTTCAAAAATAAGCCTTTGTCGTCATTTCTACCATTGATATCAATATTAACAAAGTTCTTCGAATAGAGCCAATATTTTGATTTCTGATTGGTTAATTTTTAATTTTTAAAAATCACTTAAATGGTTTCTTAATACTAAATACAAAATGTGACTCTTCAGAGAGAAAAAAAACAATTCACTATGATTATTGTTTATATACTGTGGAGGCAGGGAGAAAAGTAAAGTAAAAAAAAAATTGTGTGAATTCCAATCGCGTGACCAATATTCTTTACGTGTGTCTTAGTTTTCCTTTTTCTTCTCCTTCTTTCCCTTCGCCTTCCCCTCCTCCCCCTTTTATTCCTCCTTCATTATGGCTGGATTTCTAAGTATCTCAAGTGGTGTGAGTTTTAATCTCTGAAATATCCTGTTTATAAGGCATTTATTATACTGATTGAAGGCTTTACTATTTTGACAAGAGATATTTAGGCTACTTGCCAGAGTGCTTTCGGCAAATGATGATTTTAGGCAGGTTTACAGCTTCTTAGTGGAAAGATACCATCTTTTGATGGTACTTTGGCAGACAGAGGCTATGTTTCTACCCTGTTCCTTATTTATGCTGACAACGTAGAAGGGGTCACGGAAAGCTCAGTACTCCTAATCCTAGCATGTGCCACATTTGACTATCTGGCTTAAGCAAGATCCATTAACTAGAGGAATTCATTCTCCTTGAAGTCTAGCACTACAAAATATCTCATTACGGGGCTTCAAAGCAGTAGTTTGAGTGCCAGAAGAAAGGGAAATTGGGCTAGGAAGCCACAATTAATTTAGAAATGTCTCTCTCTTCATGTTGAGAATGTTGTCTAGTCATGTACCTTGGTGGCTACTTTGGCTTGCCTTGGAGAACTCTGGCATTAACTCTAATGAAAAGATGCTTTTAGATTCCGTGTGGGCCTTTTCTTTCTTTCTTTTTTTTTTCTTTCAGAATAATTCCTATGTCCTTTACAATTGAAGCAATATTGGGAAAGCAGATGGACCCATTCAGATTATCCCTGAGAAATACCCTGGCTTCTCTCTTTCCCAAACCCTTTAATCTCGCACCATTTTCTCCCATTCCATAGTTAAACCTACCTAGAAACTAGAAGGGCAAGGGGGGTTGGAAGTATAGTTTCCTGTGATATACTGCTGAGCAGGGAAAGGAAGGAATAGATAGAAGAGTCTATTGGCACAGTGCATGAAATAAGTGAGCAATTTCTTCATGAAAATTGAAGGAAAGTCACTCTGGCAAACAAAATAATTGTCCTCCAAAAATGTCCATGACCTATTTCCCAGGACCTGTCATATATCACCTTAAATGGCAAAAGGGACTTTGCAGATGTAATTGAGTTAAGGATCTTGAGATGGAAAGATTACCCTGGATTATATGAGTCGGCTCAATGGAATCACAAGTGTCCTTTTAAGAGGAAGTTAGAAGTTTCTAGTCAGAGAGGAGATTAGACAATGGAAGCAGAGATTGGAATGATGAGGTTTAGAGACAGAGGAAAGGGCCACAATCAAAGGAATACAGGCGGCCTCTAGAAGCTGGAAAAGGCAGCGAAGTGGATTTCCCCCCAGAGCTCGCAAAAGGAACGCAGTGCTGTGGACCCCTTGATTGTAGGTCATAAGACCAATTTAAGACTTCTGACCTCCATAAGACCTGGAAGACAAAATATTTGCATTGTTTTAAGCCACATAGTGTGTGGTAATTTTTCAAAGCAGAAATAGGAAAGTATATTAACAGTGTGAAAATTGTTATAAAAAATAATAGAAATCAAAAGCAAAGAAAAAGTATGTTTGAAATCTAAGGGAAAGATACACAGTAGACAAGCGAGGGTTTGCTCATTCCATCCATTGTAGATGCGCTCTTCCCAAGATCATTGATTTCCCATTTTAGTCCCCAATTACACATCCTTAACAGAGTCTGAACACACCTGGGTTTCACCTATTTTCCATTCCCCGGTAGGCATGAATGCAGGATGAAGAGAACATTTAACCCTGGTTATTTCATAAACAAGTACTGAAGTCAAGTATTAATTGACTTGACTTCTTTTCTTTCACCCTGTAATTGAAGTGCATTTATCCTTTCCCTCCATCAATATAAAATAAAATAATTGCCCAATTAGCAGGAAATTATTTTGGGAACAACTAATTTGAGTATCTATTAATTCTGTACCTAACACTTGGCTCTGTCAACTGGAATAAAAAAATTAAATGTCAAAAAAAGATGTGAGAAGGACTTGTGCCTTAACAAGGTCAGCATTTCTGAAACAGGTTAAAACAGGAGGAAAACAACACGCAGCTTTGTCAAGACTGGCGTGATAAATGGAAAGGGACAGGGGTTCAGTTTGGACAACACAGGATCCGAGATGAACCAGAGGAGCATGACAGCCTTTCACTCCCAAACACTGCTGTGCCACCTCGTCTGCACGGTGAAGATGGGAAGCAGCTGCTGTTTCAAGTTTGGTCAGTGTCAAGAGGTATCAGCTTCCTTCCTCCAGTCCTGGTGACTGTGATCACAGCTGACAGTATCCGGCACTTTGGCTGTCAGCCTGGGCATCATGATCAGGCATGGAAAGTGGCAACACTGTGCTGTCATTCTCTGCTGGCTTTGGGAAGAGGGTAGTGCCCAGGCCTCTCCATTACAATAAAATAAGTGGAACCGAGTTTTTCTGGTTTGCTTACTGGTGTTAAAGAGAGCAGGGATTCCTGTAAAATTTTATTCTTTGCTTTACTGGGAGCTCAATAGGGGAAATATGTTTGCAGATGGCTTAGTTGGGAACGAGACTATTAGACGTAAGGGCAAAAGTCTCAGTCTTTAAATCTGGGGTCTGCAGCTGGCAATTTATTTCAGCTTCAGGTTCCTCATCTATGTAACATAGATGATGAAGTTTGCATTTAAGTCATAGGGCTGGTCTATGGAATAAATGCTTAGTTGGATGGAAAGTGCTTTAAATTTTGCTTGGCACATAATAAATTCCTCATGATTTCAGTTATGTTCAATATTTCTGTTCTTAAAGGACAAAAAGTAATCAGAATGGAGATGTGGATTCCAGGCATGTGTTTACTTGACAAATTGATGGGGGTGAGTGTCTTATGTTGCTTTGCCACAATCTCTGTTCTTTATCTTTAATCAGCCATTGCTCAGGGCTCAGGTCTGTTTACTTAGCTTGAATGTACCTCACAACAAAAGATGCTGTTGGGGTAAATAGTGCTACTTTCATACATGAGTATTATTTTCTATACTTTTTGGAATACCAATCTACTGCTACTACTCCTCAGTTATTAATTAATACTTCTTCTTATGATCTTTATTCATAGAAGACAACTTGTATTAATTCACACAAGGAGAGAAATTAAAGATAAATATGACTGAATAAAGAAGGCAGCATAGCACAAAACAACATTTTCCAATGTGTGTGTTCAAGAGAGTTAGACTCTCTGTTCAATAGTCAAAACCCTTAGGAAATGTGTCACAGCATTTCTTGACTTAGAGATGTAGTCACATGAACATATTAAAGACTATGAGATCTCCTACAAAAATATTAAACTTCTTTAATGTGGTGTTTTCCTAGGTAGCAGAAAGGGCTTGGAAGGGGTGTATGAGACTAGAGGTGTAGTCAGTACCCACTATCCTATCACTCAGGTATATAATTTTGGGCAAATTATTTCCCCTTGGTGCTTCAGTTTTCTTCTTTATAAAAAAAATTCTAAAGTTTTTGACTTCAGAAATATATTAAGTCTGGGCAATATAAATCTAAACATGATTTTTTATCTTTACCCAATTTCCAAGCAAATAATTAAGGATTTCCTCTTATTAACAGACATAACAGGGCAAATTCTGTTAAATAATTGAAATTGTTTTTTTTTTTTGTCCTTTTCAGTTGTCCAATGGTGTTATTGAATTGCAACATTCACTGCTTATTTTCAGATCGCTTAGATGCTCAATGCCAGCAATTCCCTTCATCTCTACCATAACTTTTCCTTTAGGAAAACATCTCCTATCAACCCTAATCTAGATGACCTTGGATATGGTCATGCATTTGTAAAAATAATATCAAAGACACAATCCATGAAAGAAATAATTGATAAGCTAGGCTTCATTAAAATTCAAAACTTCTGCTGTGAGAAAGACAATGCCAAGAGGATTAGAAGATAAGCCATAGATGGGGAGAAAATATTTGCAAAAGACAAATCTGATAAAGGACTATTGTCCAAAATATACAAAGAACTCTTAAAACTCAACAATAAGAAAACAAACAACCAAGTTAAAAAGTGGGCCAAAGACCTCACCAAAGAAGATATACAGATGGTCAATAAGCATCTGAAAAGATGTTACGCATCATTTGTTATCAGAGGAATGTAAATCAAAACAATAATACCATTACACACCTATTAGAATGGCCAAAATCTGGAACACTGACAATACCAAATGCTGACAAGGATGTGGAGGAACAGGAACTCTCATAGACTGCTGGTGGAAATGCAAAATGGTACAGCCACTTTGGAAGACAATTTGGCAGTTTCTTACAAAACTAAGATACTCTTACCATTGGACCCAGCAATCATGCTCCTTGGTATTTACCCAAAGGAGTTGAAAACTTATGTCCACAGAAAACCTGTACATAAATGTTTATAGCAACTTTATTCATAATTACCAAAACTGGGAGGCAAACAAGATATCCTTATTAGGTGAAAGGATAAATAAAGTGTGGCACATTCAGACAATGTAATATTATTCAGTACTAAAGAAAAATGAGCTACCAAGTCATGAAAGGCATGGAGGAACCTTAAATGTATATTATTAAATGAAAGAAGCCAATCTGAGAAGGCTACAGGCTACATACTGTATGACTGCAACTATATGACATTCTGGAAAAGCCAAAAGTATGGAGACAAAAGACCAATGATTGCTGGGGGTGGGCAGGAGAAGTTGAATAGGCAGAGCCAGAGGATTTTCAATCAGTGAAAATACTCTGTACGATATTATAAAGATGACTATTTGTCTCTATACATTTGTCCAAATCCATGGAATTTACAATACCAAGAATGAACCCTAAAGTAAACTATGGACTTTGGGTGATTATGATGTGTCCATGTAGATTCATCCTTGGTAAAAAATGTACCACTTGCCTGAAGGATTTATAATGGGGGGCAGGGGCTATGCATGTATAGGAGCAGGGAGTATTCAAGAAATCTCTGTATCTCCCCTTCAGTTTTGCTATAAACCTAAAACTGTTCTAAAAAATAAAGTCTTAAAAAAGGAAATAAGAAAGAAGAAGAAAAAATATCACCCCTATATTTCAGAGAGAATAGCAATTCAATAATAAATAGAATGACAGTTCTCAATATGGTTTGCTTTTTAAAAAAATGTTTGGCTTCATTTCCCGGTTATGTCTTTCCATTCCTTGGTTACATCTATATGCCAACGACACTATACAAGACCCCCTGTTGGTCTATACTCTCACTTACTCTGAGACTTTCAAAACCTTGCTCCCTCTGCCTAGAGCTCTCTTGCCTTCCTGAATGCCCACCTAAATACTCATCTTTCCAATCCCAGATTAGACATTACTTCCTCATACGCTCCTCATAGTTGTCCTTCCCTTCATTTCCTTCCTTGCCTCACTTCGCCTTATTCCTCCCTTTCTGATGGAATCTACCATCCACCATACTTCTTTCTGCTCTCTTTTACTGTCAAAACAACTCCCTGAAAAGCTTTGATGTTTATTTATACCCAAAAGTAGAGAACTTATTGAGTAATTGCAAACTGTTAGCCATTCTTGTCTTAGGATTATAAATTCTGAAATGAAGACCTAGGTCTGTGGATGGAGAATTGAAATCAAGGCTTTTCAGAGGAGGTTCCAGCATTATAAATATAGCTTACATTAAAATAGGCAGAGATGCATAAAGAAAAAATCGTGCTTCAAAGGAAACTATGGATTGTTAGGATCACACCTCTCCAGGCTTCCTGATTTTAGTCTTTCATTGTCTGAGTTCGTTTATAACTCTGTGAATTGTAGCTGATAACAATACAAAATAATTCTTGTCTACAGACATGCAGATTCTGTCAATTGACTTCCTTCTCTCACTGTGGAAGAGGCCAACTTGCCTCTATTTGCACATTCATCTTAATATTGTGGATCTATAAATATGGCTGTTAAACTGGTTGCAAAATCTTATGAGTTCCCTCATTAATAATAGGTTTGATAAAATCTTTAACATTTGTTCATTTTTATGTTTGTATGCAAGTCATGATTTCATCACTTTTTGAAAATTACTGTATAACAGGATGCCTAGTATGTTCTGGGAGACTGGAATTGGCCACCCCAAGATACGTCTCTTTGGCATGGGGATTGTTTTGGGCTGGTTACTTTTAAAAAACTGCAGACAGGAAAGAAACTTTGAAAAATAGAATTTACTTACCCTTTGTTAAGAGATATTTACACTGTAAAGGAAATCTCCATCTGCAAAGGTGTCTCCCTCTCTGTACCAGGAAGAAGGGGGGATGATCTTATCTCTAGAAACTCTTATCAATGCAGAAGGCAAGGACTTAAATCTGTGTAATAACCTGACCCTTGTTCACTGCACTTGTCTGGTAATCTCCCGTAACTGACTCCCCTCACCCCCAACATCCTTCTTTGTCTTTAGCTGAAGATGATATTTAAGGTGGTGGCTTCAGCCATTTTGGCGAGTTGCTCAGTTTGCCTGAGCCTCTCCCGTGTATACATGTTATAAAGCGTTGTTTAATTTTCTCCTGTTATTTTGTCTCATGTGAATTTAATTTGTTCTCCTGCCAGAAGAACCCAGAGAGGGTAGAGGAAATGTCTTCCTCCCCTACAATGTCATAATCAAAGGGAGAGAAAGGGTCTAAATTGCCTCTCTATTTGAAATCCTCACATTACTAGGTCCTTTGGTGTAAAACTGTCTATGGTGTTGGAACAAACACTGTAGCATATTGTAGTCGCAACACCTCTCCCATGAACATAACCCCTTTCCTTTCCAGACTTCCCCATAGTCTCTTTTCCTTCTACTTCCTTTGGATCCTCTGTGTCAGTTTTAATTTTCTTTGAATGCACCCGTAAGCCTTGGTTCCTGTGGTTGCCCTCTTATGAATTCCTAGCTGCTTCCTCTCCACATACACAAGGGCTGTTGACCTCCTCAAGGCTCAGTTCCCTCCCCTCCTTGCCCATAAAAACTTTTGGCATAATACTTGAATAGGATGGCTCCCTATTCCCAACTCATAAAGCATGGAGGATCCATACCGACCATTTCAGGCTTATAAAGCCCTGCAAAAAGACCTGGTAGAGTAGAGCTGAATGGAAAATTAGAACTCATCTAGCTCAAAACCCTCATTGTGTGTAGGAGGACACTGCTTTTTATTACTTTCACCTGCAGTTCCATATTTGGGAAGCACTTGACTTATGAATGACTTGTTCTTATGCACTGAATGCTTGCATCCTCAAAGGGGCTATCGTTTCTTTCCTTTTTTCTCTGATTCTGAGCACCTGGGGAGTGATTGACCTTAGAGGTGTCATTCTTTATGCAAATGAAAAAAGCTTCCTCTTACTCTTATGCAGATAGGAGTGAATAGGTCCCTGGATTCCTGCCTTTTATGACTTACTCTCCCTATTCTGAGGAGAAGCCCTGGTTCCTCCTATTTTCCAGTGAAGTGCTAACACATTGCAAACCCTTAATAAAGTTTATAGTTGCTAGGAATTTCAGGTTAACATTCCTAGTATATTTTCCTTAGCAACACCTTTTTTTATGGTGATTAGGAATGGTTAAAATAATAGAGAGGTGTTAGATTATAGCTGTTTCATGTTTCAATAGAATTTTTTTGGACTGAATTAAAAATGATCATTAACAACATAGTTTTGGGTTTTTTGTTTTTTAATGAGAAAAGCCTCCTAAATACCAGACAATTGTTTCTCATAAGAACATTAGAGACACAACAGTTTACCATGTTTTTATTCTTCTTAATTGTGTTTAATTCTCTAAATTGTTTAACTTGTTTGTTTCTTATTTCCTTAACTAAATTTTAAGCTCCACAAAGGCAATGTGGCCAAAAGTTATGTTGACTTGAAATAACTAGATAATTGAGAGAAGAAAAAGTATTTGAAGGGTACTTGAATTATCTAGTTAGCAACTTCAGTTTTCCCTTCATTTCTTATGTGGATATGATTCCACTGTACAAGTTTTCTTAAAATAAATGAAATCCTATTTAACATTTTTTCTTCTCTTTTAATAAAAAGCACAAGACTGAGAATTTCAATTTTTATCTGACACTTTAGTTTGCCTGCTCTCATAGCAAACAGAAGGGCATTAACTCCTAGGAATTTAGTAATAAGATTAAAATAAGGAGAAATGAATAAAAGGATCATTCAGACGAAAGCCCTGTCTGCAGGCAGCTCCACACATCAACCATCCCAGGGAACGAGGATTTCTGTGTTATCTTTAACAAACTCTAAAGAAGGAGATTTGGTCACCTTTTTAAAACAGCTTTGCATAGTATCCTTTTGGCTAAAAGGATACGTTGAAAGCTTCTTTTAACTGCAGAACTTGAAAACATATCTATAAAGCTAGAGCTGAAATTAAGGTGAGGGATCTCAAGATCTTACTCTATTCTATTGGTTCCCCTCCCATCGCTGCAGCCATTGGACACTTTCTGAGCACCCATAAGGAGTTAGAGGTAGCTTGAGAACCTCTGTGCAATGAAGAGGGATTTAACTTTGTTGCAAAATTTTATTTCTTAAATTGGGTGGCGGAACAGATATATTACTTGTATTATTCTTAAGGAATTTTTTGTGTGTTTTAAATATTGCATTTCTTAAGAGACTTTTTTTTCCCCTTAAATGGTGATCTCTAGCCTCTAGCTTCTGGTGCTTCTCTGGAGTTATCTCAAAGCCTGACCACAACTGTTTGCCACCCGGCACATCCTTAGCACTCTTTGAAGGCACAACGCAAGCTTAATGTTCTTCAGAAAAATTCAAGATCTTTCAGTGCCTCATCTCCTACTTAGGTGAGCTAACACATATCAAGCTCTTGGTATACCACTTGATACTTAGTAGGACCTTAGGAAATGTTGATTTTTTCATCTACTCCGTTCCTTTTCTTCTTGTTTCACCTCCTCTCCCCGATCTTCTTTGTTCCCCAGATATATTTATTATACCACTGCTACATTGACAGTAAGCTTTGGGGTATGCATGTCTCCTCCTGCCTCTTTGCCTCTTTCTCCCTCATCCTCTTCTGCTCCTGTCTGCAAACAATGAGCTTCTGGGGGGTGGGGGCAGTGCTTTTCATCTGTTTAATTCTAGCACCTGACACAGTGCAAGGACTATAATTAACTGAATAGGAAAAAAAAAATGATTGAGGACAAGACCTGTAGCAAACTGAGTCTTTGATTAGGGGCAAAGACTTAAAGTAGGGAGAAAAGGGGTGATGAATATTTCTAACACTTACTAACATTTACTTAGGGGCTAGAAGTTGTCTAGGTAGTTTACACATGTCATATCATTAATCTCCACCCCAGTCTAGTGAAGTAAATATTACTATTATTTCCATCTTTCAGACTGTAAAATGGAGGTCAGAAAGGTTAATCACCTGTACAAAATTGTACAGCTAATAATTAGTAGAATTGGAATGTAAACCCATATCCAACATCATGATTTCTTCTGTAGTGAATTATTTCTTGCTATATCAAGAGGAACCTTAATCTACAGAATGTAGAGAAGCCCCTTTCTACTCCCCACTCGAGACAACCTCAAACCTCTTTGGCAGTAATAGGGAACAGTTGAGACAATTTGTCACCTCAGTCACTACAATACTCATCTATTGATCATAATAACCATGAGAGAGTACATCTCACCACCTCGCAGTCCAGCAGGGAGTTCCAAAGGTGGCGAAGATGAGGCAATGTGAATCTGATTTATTGTCGCTGCAGTATCCCTAAGAATAGAAGAAATGACAGATGTGCTCAGAACATATAATCCTCAAGCACACAGTCTTAAAAACACACATTTATAGAGTAAAACACCTTATTTTTGTTCTTTCTTTACAGCGTTCATATTCGTGCCCTGTGTCACTTTAATTTTTCAGTTTGGTGTACTCTGTGGCTATGCTAATCTAGTTTATCTACTTCCTTTCCATGTTCTAAAGAAGGAGTCTACAATTTACAGTCTGCAAGCTAAGAATAGTTTGCATTTTTAAATAGTTGAAAAAAATCAAAAGAAAAATAATATTTCACGGCACATCAAAATTACACAAAATTAAAATTTCAGTGTCTACGATTAGTTTTATTAGAATACAGCCACACCCATTCATTTCTGTATTGTATGTGACTGCTTTTACGCTGCACGAACAGAGTTGTACAGTTGCAGCAGAGACCTTACCGTGGGTCAGAGACAAAGGACAAAGGACTTTATTACTCACAGCGAAAGCAGTAGCTAGAGATTAATGTAGGTTTGTACAGTCTTGGGCAGGTTCACTAAACCCTCCATGGGGGTCACACAAAGATCTTCTCATGGATGACTGCACATGCTGCCGGCTGGGTTACAGGAAAGCCTGAGGGATTCACCACTTTTATATTATAAGGAAGTGAGTGCACTATTTGTCCAAAGGGAGACATTACCTCATCTCTCCAAGTTTGCTCGCTGCAAACACAACTCTGAGAAATGGCCCAGATAAGGAGTTGGCAGGGATGGCATTCTTGTTGTCCCCAGCAAGCATATGTGGGGATGCTCAGGGCCCATGGCAGATTGCCTCCCTCATCAAGGAACTGTAAAATTTCTGGGCATTCCAAATTTCCTTGTGCAATGGCCCATCTTAAACACTCTTTGAATTGATGATGCTCATTAACCCATGTGTCACCCGTGTCCTCATTGTGGTGGTTTATTTTTAGTCTTGTGTTGTGTTAATGTTCTGTTTCAAATCAGCAGAAAATTTATATTTTTCTAATGTGGTCTTATGATTAAATCCTCTTCATTAATTAGATTACTAAAAAATCCAAGAGCTTATTATTATTTCTATTCAAAATATAACACTTCTTAAGGAAATAATGCTCTAGTATGATCTGAACAATGTTTTTGTTGCAATTCACTACTTTATGAAAGAATAATTTCTATTGATTTCTATTGATTATCTTTACAACCTCTGTTTCATATTCCATTATTTTTTACCTTTATTTTTACACCTTTTACCATTATTTTTATAATTCCATTATTTTTTCTCAGTTAAAAAAATTAGATATAAAGATGACAAAAAAATACCCATCTTAGTTTGGTGTCTTTCAGAAGCAGAGCTGAAATAAAGATTTCAGTGTAAGTAGTTTAATTTGGGAAATGATTCCTGGAAGTGTCAGTAAGGAATGGGGACATGAGACAGGAAAGCATAGAGAGACAATGGAGGGAACGTCACCAAGCAAGTAAACATTGTGGACTACCGAACTTAAACCGGTTTGGGAACTTGGGGAGCCAGTGTAATTAGGTGTTTCAGATATGTCCAGTCTGAGTGATAAGGGGTGTGGGAGCTGGTGAATTAACATGCCAATGTCCTTAGTCATTTTGGAGATTAGTCTTGAGTAAGGCGGTGGGTGTTGATATTCTCTGGCTACCAATGAGAGACTCCGGGAAAAAATAGAAAAGAAAAGAATGGCAGTTGGCAGCTTCAGGCACTGCAATCAGAAGGCCTGAGGACACGAGTGGGGTCCCACAGCATCTGCAATAATAGCTTTAAAGTATTTCTAATTTGTTTATTGTTTTGATGAAATGTGTCATAATGCTTTTTCTTACTGCACTAATATTCCCAATTCAATTTTCCCTTAACAATATCCTAAAGATGCCATTCTACTCCCAGGTCACTTTACAAAAGAGTACAATGAGGGGTGAAATCAGAATGGAGGAAAAATGAACTTAGCCAAATGTAGTTAAAATATACAAATTTTACCAAAAGTCATGACCATGTGGTTACATTGTTAAGAGACCTTAAATCCATCTTTGAAGCACTGACAATACTTAAAATAATCGTATAATAACGACTTTGAAACACTTTCACATATGTCAACTGAGCTTCTCCAAGTTGCTCCAGCTCCCAAGATTTCCCTTTGACTTAACTCCATGCTGTGTTTAGTCTCCTCTCCAGGCAAGCCTCCCACTCCCAGAGAGTGCCCACATGTCCATGCTCTCACATGATCCTATGATGCTCTAGGCTGAATTGAGTGGTCTCCTACTGACTCATGGCTTCTCAGTGCCGCTGGAGTCCTCCCATAAACATTTGCCACTAAGGTGGCGCTACTAACACAAACTCTGAGTATCTTACAGATTTTACTGAAGTCTTGGCAGCAACAGCTGGATTTACTAACAGAGAAAAATTGAAAAAAATTAACTTAAATCTCAGTACTGGATAGAATTGCTCCTAGAATTCGTTAGGCACATATCTACGCTCACAGGGACTGCCTGAGGACTAGTTTTTCTTCTAAGGCTCTTCTAGCATATTATCTAATTCTCTTTAGTCTCTACTTTCATATTTTCTTCCACCTTTAGATCTAAAATGAGAAAAAGAAAAACTAAAACCTCCTCTCTCTAGGGCCCAATGGAGAAAGATAATTAATGGGTTACCCTCTCTCCAGTAAAGGCAGCATTTTACGTTTTATGCAGCATTAATCAGGGCTTCTTCTCCCAAACTCTCTCTTCTAGCCCAAGCTCTAGACTTTGCTTCCGAGTAACCACATTATCTTGATCCTCAAACAAGAGAATCATTACTCCCCGCCCGAAGTGAATTATTTCTCTTGTTAGCAGAACTAGACTCAAATTGCTATAAAATTTAAAAAGAGTCATTTTTTTTTTTGGACCCACCAAAAGTTTTGAAATCTTGGAGTAGATCTCCTCAGATCTCTCTGACTTACATGCATATATTATGCAGACAAGCAGCCAGGTGAAGAAAGCAAGGATGATCATTTTACATTAGAGAACACAAATATGAAGCTCAGAAAGTTTACATGAGGTCAGCTACCTTATGAGCCCTCGGGCTGCAGTTAAATTTGTGCCATCTAGTCAGCTGTGGTCAAGGGGCCAACATCTTGTGTTACAGAACATACCTGCTTATGAATAAGGAACCTCCTAGAACTTCTGCAATGGTAGAAATGTTGAGTGTTTCTCTCAAATGGAAACTGTGCATATGTATGTCCAATACATCCAGAAAGTGTCCATTTCCCAGTTGGAAACCTCAGAATGAGTGATAAAACCCTGAGATTATTCCTCGTTTCAAAAAAAGCAATTTTCTGAGTGAGCCCTGGGCTACCTCACGTAAGGTGCCAAATGTTGCTTTCTCAGGTCAGTGAAGAAAAGACTCAAATAAATAAATGCTTCATGTGACAAGGGGAAAGCAGTAGACAAATCTGAATCATGTCATTCCAAATATCTTGAAAATGGCATCAAGAATGTCAAGACTCATTAGCGTTTTCACTTTAATGGAGATAAGCTAAGGGGCATTGCAGTAGCAGAAGGAGAAGTTTAAGGACATGTGAAGAAATCTGTCCTCACGAAAACAATTTAAAAAATATATTTTCCACTTGCCTATAAAAATAAAACAAGGGAACAAAATTCTCTAGTGGTCTTTTGATCCTAGAAGAAAAAAACCCAATTGTTGCTCTGCTCCCTCATTAGGCATTGTTATGGCTGACTTTTTCTTGAAATCTTATTTAAGTCTTTTTCTATTCAGTTTTCTGTATGTTTAATGCAAGTTTCCTCAACTTAATTATAAGCAAATCAGGAGCACGGAGCATGTTTAATGTTTCTAACAATTCATTTGTTTGATGTACGTATTTTGAGCAAGTGAATAGAAGGCAATAAGGAGAATTCAATGACGAGGGAGAAAGCATTCTTACGCTTTTCTAGGCCCTAGAGATAGGGCAGTGGACAAAAGAGAGAAGACCCTGCTCAAATGATGCGTCCATTCTGGTGTGATTAGGAAGAGCCAGACCACTGACAAAGAAACAACTAAATATTCCACATAAAATTAGAGAATTATAAGGATTATGGAGAATGTAATAGAGGATAATAGACTAGGGACAGAGTGTATGTGTGTGGAGGTGTTATTTTAGATAAACAGATCAGAAAAGATTCTCTCAGAAGGTGAGATCAAAGTTCAGACCTAAAAATGGGTTCAAACCAGCTACGTGAATATTTGGGCAACGAACGTTCCAGGCATAGTATTTGGCAAGAATGAAAAACACTGTGGTTAGAATGATCTTGATAATATCAAGGAAAAGCAACAAGGCTGCTCCAGCAACAGCAAGCCAAGAGGAGAGTGGGATGAGAGAGGAAGCAGGAGTCAGCTATGCATGGCCTTGTAGGCTGGTAAGGGCTACAAGTCAGCCCTTATCATGTCTGATGCCAAACTCTTTCTCCTAAACCCTCAACCCTGCATCCTTAACCCTGCCTCACCCCCAAACTTCCTTCACATTAGAAATAAGGCAAGGAAACAGGAGGGATAGAACAAACAAGGGGATCAGATTGTTTAGTGTTACTTACCCACATAAGGGTAATGGAGCATTTGCCTGTTTATTTTCTGTCCTTTTTGGTTCAGAGCATACGTAGCTTAGGAAAAGTTTGGACTGGACTTGTGAACTCAGGTCTTCCAATGCCCAATCCAAGGATCTTTCTGCTGCATCTCTGGGAACAACATGGTGTGTGTATTTAGATAAAATAGTAGAGCACAAAGGGACTTCTGAGGACCTTGGCATTGGTCCTGGAGGGGTGACAATCTGGAATGGGAGTCTTTCTAAAACCATATCTGGTTCAATAGGACCTAGAACCAGTTTTAATCATACTCATGAGAGCGTTTGGAAACAAAATCAACCAGAGAACCAGCGTAAGTCCAAAAGAGACTAAGTGAAAATTTAACAACCCACCATCCCCTTCTGCGCTTCCCATGAGTTCACTTGGCACAAGCTGGTGTCCTCACATGGCCTTTGGAAGCAGAGAATGGAGGTATTCTTTAGAAAGTTTGGCTTCATTTACATTTTTGAACTCTCAGCTAACACAATTTCGAGTGTGTGGGAAAATGAAGTTGCATTTCATTAAGGATAATGAAAAGGGCATTTGCAGTCAGAATATCTATTGTGGTTTGAGGTGGTTGTGCAGCTTTTAATCCTGGTGGCTGCCTTTCATATCTGCGTATTCTTTGCAAAGTGAAAAAAACAAAATCGATTCCGTTCTAAGTGTATTAGAATGTGAGAATCTTTTTGCCTTTTTCACAACGTTTTTTAAAAAAGTAGGTTTTATATTATTACTATAATAAAAAAGAAAAAGTAAGAGAAGAGCATTTCCTTTTCTTATCAGATTCACATTGTTAAATACTCAAAGCTTTTGCCAGTAGCCTTTCAAGGCACTTACTTCTAATTCGATTTTTATTAATGTTTGGTAAAAATAAGAGTTGGAGGCTTATATCTTTTTATTACAAATATCCTTCAATTTAGGATATGCCCTGGGAACTTTCATGCTGCAGGTAGGAGATTGCTAAATAATCACTAAAATTGGATCCGACAAAACCATTTAGTAGTGTTCAGTCTACCAGGGCTCAATGATGCATTTTTCTTTTCCCCAGCAAATTCTTTGTGTGTCTGGTCTGCTTTTTCTTGATGTGAGTAATTATGCTCCTTTAGCTAAGTTAGGGAGCTAATTTCAGCCAACAATTCATGACTGTATTTTTGCAGTACCGAAAGTTGCCTTTCAGAAGCGATTTGAAACACATGCTATGGGCCTCATGCAAACCACATAAATGACTTAAAATTATATTTTGGACTCTAATTTCTATTGCTTTTAGAATCTCCTAGACTCAGGGAGCATGAAGTTTAATCCATAGGCAAATGGACTAAGAGTAATTTACTATTATTCTCTACAAGTTTTACCCTTATTTGGGGTCTCTCCTAGTGTTTATTTGCTGCCACAACCATACTGGCCTCCAACTGTATTCTTTTTTTCTTGAAAACTATCCAAGTATTGACACCAAGCCCATTTCTTGTTTTTCTCTAACAGCCAGAGGAGGCTAAGATTTCACTAAAGACTGAAGGAAGGACACTAACGGAGAGCAAAAAGGGAATAAAAAGGAAAATGCATGAAGTATCACGTTACTCAGATCACCATATAAAGAACTCTAAACGTACCTTGAATTTCTAGGACCCCACTCTACCTATTATTTGTAAGAAAATACAAGGATGGCTCTTAGTGCTTCAATTCCTTTCTAGCCACCGTACCTTTTTGAGGATCATCTTACATACTCATTTCTTAGGAAAACACAGGTGTTAAGAGGAATGAATTTAACACTATCTCCTTTCCCCTCCCACCACCAACCAAAAACAGTCCTCATACTTCTTCTAGTACCCATCAAAATATGAAGATATTTTCCAGCCATAGATGTGACCTGTGTCTACTTGCAGTGGAAAGGTCAAATATTATTTCCTTACATTTGGGCAAATGGGCTTTTCTTGGAAGACTGTTGCATGAGATTGGGTTCCAGACTGTTAAGGACAATTGAAGTCTATGCACTTTTTTCTGAAGACAGATGGATGCATATACTATACATGGAAAATTAAAAATCAAGCATGCTGTCGCTGAATATGTGTGTGTGTGCACGTGCGTGCATGTAGATAGAAGTAAAATGTAGAAATGATAGTGTGGAATATGTGCAAATGGAAGAGAAAAGAGAAAAGATAACTCAAGGACCAAGTAACACTAACGTAGGCAGAGAACACAAGTTGTGAAAGTTACTGTAGAAACATCATTTAGTTAGTTGTTCTCAAAGTTGAGTGTACACTGGAATCCCCTGGAGGGCTTGTTCAAATGCAGATTGCTGGCTCCCATCCCAGAATCTCTGATTCAGCTGGTCTGCAGTAGGGCCCAAGACCTTGCATTTCTACCAAGTTTCCAGATGATGCTGATGCTGATGATCAGAGTCCTACACATTGAGAACTACTGGTTTAAGCCACACTTCTATACATAGTCTATAAGTAGTATTGGATCTCAGCAAAAATGTGATGAACAATATTTGTGCCTATTTCTTCTTGCTAGCTTTTATTATGTATTATTCTGTAATTATTCCACCTATTTCTGTCCCTACTAAAAGGTACCCAGCTTTTCAGCTTAGGTTTTTTTATTATCCACAATCCTCCTTATTGCTTAGACAATAGTAATTTCCTATTTACAGTTTTACTAGAGTGCTCTGTATTCTTAATACGTTTGTTACACTGCCGCCAGCCATATATTACCTCAAATACTTTGGGAAGATACTTCTGGTTATAGGTACATCAATGAATGAATTTAAAATGAAAGATGTTCTTGAATGGAACTGGGCTGACAGCCTCACCTTACCCAGTTAATAAAAGGCAGAAGACTGCAAGGTAGGAGTGAAGACATGAGTCGGGGAGCTAGTTTGGGACAACATCCCCCCTTTCTGAGACTTCCCAAATCCTCCCTGGTGTCTGACTGCATCTTTTCCCTCCAAGTAATGCCGGTCTTTCATGCATAGAGTGACAGCGAGGCCTGGTCTTGGCAGTTAGTCCTTTTGCACATGGGTGGCCATTAAGGGTTTCCCTTTTTGCCCTCATTTTTCACTTATTTCTAGAGACAGAGTATGCTTAACATCTCCACAGCAATGCCCATAGACTTTCCTACCTCAGCCTCTTTGTTCTTCTGAGGACCTCCCTCTGAGACATGATGGAGGCAGCCACAGAGGTGTCTTCTCAGATCCCCTTCAGGAGCAAACCTGCTCTGAGCAGTGTAGTTTGCTGACAGACCTGGGTACTGAACCTCTGGGATCTGCATCAGCATTCATGCCTAGGCTGCCCCCTACCTGGCTACTCACAACCGATGGCTGAATACAGTAGGGTTACTTGAGCAGAGTCATTTCTGTCTCAAATGAGAAGCCTCTAGCAGGCAACTTCGCTCTGAACCCACTGCCTGCCTGGCTGAGACTTTCTCAGAATTGCTCTGTGGTCTGAAGCTCTTCCTCCTCAATCCTGTGCATTCTCCCTCTCAAGACGTGCATCCAGGTCTGAAGGCTTTTCCTGCCTACTCTTGTTCTTTCTGCTCTGCCTTCACAGGCATTTCCCCAATAAGTCTCTGGCATTCCATTTCTATCTTGGTATCTTGGCCCCAGACTGACACTATAACTAAAGCCTGCCATGCTTTCCAGAATCATACTCAAAATCCTTATGCAGGCCAACTTCTTATCTAGAAGTTTCTTTCTTCTCCTACTCTACTCATTTCCCATACTGTTAACCCATAAACCACACTCCTTCTATATACATACACACACAGAAACTTCTGACTCTGGACTAGGCCTCAACCCTTCCAGCATGACAAAGCTGGCAACTTTGCCCATGCTAATACAAGAAAGTAAGGACAGCTCTTCAGCGGATATAGGCAAAGAGATCTTTGCATCAGCAAATGCAGACTCTCATCCCAATTATCAAAAAGACATGGTATGTATGCCCTCTCTCCAAACCTACTCTAATGGGTGGTATGTGAAAATATTTGGGGGCATTTCTGGTTGTTGGATTGATTGGGGAGTACTAATGCTGCTTAACATGCAGGGCCTGAAACCCAAAATATGCTTCAATGCCCAGGGCAGTCCCAAATATCAGAGAACTGTCCTGCTCACAATGTCTAAGTTTTCCCTCCTTCAGAGATCCTGTAACTGGTCATTTAGCTTTACTGGATCTTGACTCACTCATCTATAAGAACGAGAATACTGGGGCTGATCTGGTGGCGTAGCAGTTAAGTTTGCATGGTCTGCTTCGGCGGCCCTGGGTTTGCAGGTTCGGATCCCAGGCATGGACATACACACTGCTCAGCAAGTGTGATGGCATCCCACATACAAAATAAAAAAAATTGGCACAGATGTTAGCTCAGTGACAATCTTCCTCAAGCAAAAAGAGGAGGATTGGCAACAGATGTTAGCTTAAGGCCAATCTTCCTCACCAAAACAAAGAGAAGGGGGAATATTGAAAATATTTGCCCTAACATAGTGCCTGGTAATATCTCAACTAACAGTACTTCCTATTCTTTTTCCTTCTTTCTTCTTTCCTATCTCACAGATTGTTATGAGGATCAAGTGAGATAACACCTGTGAAACTACTATGTAAATAATAAAGCTGTACCCATGTGCATTATAGTTAAAATATGGATAGCAGGCTGTTATTATAATCTTATTTTAGAGAAGAGCACATAGTTCTGGCACTTTTCTCCTAATTAAAACTGCACTATAAAACTGCACTATAAAAGATCCTTTTTAAAGAAGTTGTTTCACTTATGCGCCCTAGTGTAGGTTTTCCAAGACTCACCTGGACAAATTTTTGCCCAGTATTTGCTGGATATCCTGGTAGCTTCCCTCAGCACCCAGCCCTGGAATTCAAGGGCATGCCAAGGCTGTTCTGACGGATGTATTGTAAACAGAAAAGGTTAATGTATTCAGGTTCCTGTTTAATTGAAAATCCCCAAGGAACAAGTAATCTTTTGTAGGAGGAGGGAAGAGAGACAGAAGAAGCAGCTGGCTGAGGTGACTTCCTCCTATTCTCCCCTGCCCTCAGCCTCTTCTATACACTTAGCAACCTGCTTTTCAGTTATTTTCTTTCTCAAAATCACCTTGTATGGATGCGACCATTGATCATTGATCTCTTTTCAGACCCAGTGGACTTCTACAGCAGCAGAGCGATAGTGCCTTCACTAGTGAAAACAAGGCTCTGTGTTTGAGCTGGGATATCAAGAGAATACTTCCTAGAATACATTGGATGCTCAATAAATTTTGGAAGAATGTAACCGAAATTCCATGCACTCTTTGGGAGTAATTTGACTTTGCAAACTTCCTTATTTCCTTTGTCACTCCCCTGCCAGATGACAAGAAGTGTGAGTGAAAGAGAGACATAAAGACAGAGACAGAGACAGAGAGAATGGAAGGAAATAAAAGAAATAAGGAATACTATAACATTTACATGCTAAGGAGAGAATAAGCCTTTCTAAGAAATCACTGTGTATGAATTACTGATTATAAGCTTTGTCTACTACAGATAACATAATATTTTATGGTAAAGATTTGTCTGATCATCTGTTACAATGCCAGATAAAGTTTCATTAATAAGGGCTTTATGATGACAATGAAAGGATTACTTGAGAATAAATGAACTCACCTCATAGAATGAAAATGATAAACTATATATTTAAATTGGTTATATCTATATCATATAAACAGACTACTCACCTGAACAATGTTCATCTTTGTGGGCAATGGGTGAAACTATCACCAAGTGCAGCTAAGGAAAATGCCTCTGCTTTGGCTGATTTGAATATCCTATCTTGTGCAAGGACATAAACTTTACCTCTGCCCCACGCTCTTCTTGTTCCATGCACATGGGAGGGAATGGGAACTGGTTCCACCACATGTTAAGTAGCGCATCTCCATCAGTGGTTTGGTGCACGGGTTCTGGAGCCTAATGTCTCTGTTCAAATACCAGCTTTGCCATTAACAAGCTGTATGACTTTGGGCAAGTTGCTTTACCTATTTATGCCTCAGTCTCCTTATCTGCAAAAAGAAAACGATAACAGGACCTCCCTAGGGTTGTTGTAAAGACTAAAACATGTTAAAAACTACAAAATGGGAACAGTATCTGTCACAAATTGAAGGCCTCAGGTGTTTGAGTTATTGTTCCTGTTGATCATGATTAGAAACCTTGTCTGATTTATGTGTCTGAGTGATGCTTGGATCTGAGAGAGTGCATCCTCTTTTGTCAGGTTCTGCAGCTTTCTGGCTGCAGCTGTGTATTACTCTGGAAGAGTCTTCTCTCAGGCTGTGCTCCCTCTGTTCTATGCCCCATCAGTTCTGATTCTGTCTTCTCTTTCTCTCCCTCCCCCTCTTCTGTCTGACCTGCAGTATAGCAGTGGGAAGAATATTATATTATCCTCTGGCTTTTGGTGGGAAAAGAAAGAATTTCTGAGTTTACTCCTAACTTTTCATGACTTCCTTCAAAATATAAAAAACAAAAACATACAACACGCAAATAAACATTGATATTTGCCATCCTTCCTAACTATGGCAACTGAAGGCTTGGGGTCTGACCACTTCATGACCAGTTACACAAGGTTATATTAGTCGGCATAGACTATCAAGCCTCCTGTGGTAGGCCACACATGAACCAAATATCTTTTATATAACGTGTGGTAGGCAATCTCTAATATGGTCCCCAGTGAACCCCTCCCCTTGGGTCTGGGCTGGCCCTAGTGACTCACTTCTAATGAACAGAATTTGAAAAAAGTGAAGAGATGTCACTTTCAAGATTAGGTTATGACAGATTCAGGCTTCTATTTTTCTCATCCTCACTTGCTCTCTGGCTTGCTGTGATGGAAGCCAGCTGCCATGTTGTGACTAGTCTATTGGAGAAACCTCTGGACACTAGCCAACAACAAGTAAAGAACTAAGGCTCTCAGTCCTACCCCCTTCGGAGAACTGAATTTTGCCAGCAATCACTGAGTGAGCTTTGAAGCAAATCCTGTTCCAGTTGAACCTCAGGATGTCCACAGGCCTGGTTAACAACTTGGTTGAAACCTTGTGAGAAACCCTGAGATGGAGAATAGAGTCAAGCCACACCCAATTTCCTGACCCACAGAAATTATGAGCTAATAAATGTGTATTGTTTTAAGATGCTAAATTTTGGGTCACTTTGTTACACAGCAATAGATATCTACTACATGTTCATTAGTTGACCTTTTGGGGGTTGGGGGAAGGTAGAAGAGATCTTAGTAATTTATTTTTAACTAGAGACTCACCTAAGAAAGATTTGTTTTTGTGGTTCTTATTTTAATCTTGCCTTAAATATCCAAGACGATTATTTTGTCTCAGTAATCTTAGTCTAGTAAATGAAATTGGGTTTGTATTTATGATGGGAAATCTTGCAAGTAGTCATTTTGAAGATAAATTCTTACTTCACCATCATCATTGTCATCGTTAACATCATTATCCTCCCATCTTGAACTTACCGTGTGTCAGGACCTGTTTTAAGTACTTTATCTCATTTATCCTCACAACAACCCTATGTGGTAAACACATTATTGTAGTCCCCATTTTGCAGTATCAAAACCTGAGGCACAGAGAAAGCATGTAACTTGCCCCAGGTCACAATGCTAGTCAGGGGGAGAACCAGGATGCAAACCTAGGTCATTAGACTTCAGAGTATGAGATCCTAACCACTCTGTGATTCTGCCTCTCTCAAGGATAGCTTATGGACTGCTCAAGATCAGAGAGAGAGGGAGGGGGCCGGCTGGCCCCGTGGCCGAGTGGTTAACTTCGCATGCTCTGCTTCGGTGGCCCAGGGTTTCGCCAGTTCAAATCCTGGGCGTGGACATGGCACCGCTCATCAAGCCATGCTGAGGTGGCATCCCACATACCACAACTAGAAGGACCCACAGCTGAAAATACAAAACTATGTACCAGGGGGCTTTGGGAGGGAAAAATAAAATCTTAAAAAAAGAAAATCAGAGAGAGAGAGAAGGAAGGTGTGGGAGGTTACATTGACCTTGGCCTCAGAGCATTGAACAAAATTGAGAAGTTTTTTCTTTGGTAACCGTTAATATTGAAGGTTTTCTTGTGACTCATCTTTCTCTCTTAAAAGTGAAGAATAGCAAAACATTAAAATTATCTTCTATGGTAAAATTTATTATTAATTTTATGATTCTTTGACTCAGAATAAATAGATCGATGCTGTCTTCAGTGCCTAGAATTGGAGCACCTGATAATAAAGATTATGAAGATGAAGATGATGAAGATGATGATGATAACTGTTTCTCAATGACCATGCCCTCTCTTTATGTTGTATTGTTTAATCTTTCTATAATTGAGGGGATAGATGCATCTTTTTATCCCAATTTGATATTGGATGAGAATAGACAATAGAATAATTTCATTGAGGCCAGCTCTTGGAGGATTTTGATTACCATATTAAAGAATTTCAATCATATTTTAAAGGTAATGGAAAAAAAGGGGATTTACTGTGTTGTGAAAAGCCATCTGTGTATCACACTCTGAAGTTAAATTTGGGGAAAATGAGAAGACATTTAGTCCATGTACTCACCTACTCTGCGCCTTTTCTTAATTAAATACAAAATCAAAACCAAAAACAAACAAACCTGCACCTCCTGTGATTTCAACCCCCAGAGGCTTTTACCACAGCTTTCTCCAGAGTAAAGTTTATCAACTCTTCTCCACTTATAGAAAACACCCTAGCTCAGGGATGGTCATTTCAATCTGGGTATTCACATGTTTGCTGATCTACTCCATGCATGGTTTGCTTGTGTTTGTGTTTAAAACTTTTGGAATATTTTATAAACATTATTAATCCCATCACATCTGACAAGCTCAAAGCAGCAAGAAGGCTGATACATGAAGAGGTGTATCAGACCGACACATGTTAGCTGAATCTGTATTGTGTATTTATGAACCAATAGATTTTCCTCATTGCTTTCTGAATCTAGCTTATTTTAGATGGAAGAGTCTCTCTGGGGATTGAAGTGGGGGAGATGCCAACAAGACTTCAAGGTCTTTCAAGGCAGCCCTTTGCCTCATATCACTGCTGATTATAAGAATTTATTACCAATAGTTAGCCTTCTTATTATATGGTTTTCAGATTCAAATTCAATATTCCAAATATGTTTTGATCAATACATAGTACAGTGAAAGTATTTTTCTGATCTATACAGTTTACTCTCATTTATACTAACTTTTGAGGGTTAGATATACTTTGGTTCACATCAACTTGCCATCGATATTTTGTGATTTTTACATAGGCATGGCTGCCAAGCCATGTTATTTCAGTTTTATATTTTATTATTAAAATCCAATTGTATTTCACCCATTTGAAAAATATTGAGTACAATTATAATAAACACATAGAATTGTAAAATCAAGAGAAGTTAAAAACTTGCATTCGGAGTTAAAATATAAAACTTAAAATGCTACAAAACCAAACCAAACTAAACCTCTAGAGGGATAAGTTAAATAATGATGTCAGGGGAATGGACCTCACAGCTTATTCCGACCTTCCTGGTAGTCAAAACAAAGAAGGATTCTAGAATGGTAGCATCTATCATTTCTAATTTTGAGTTTTGTTATCTGAACTTAGAACTTTACATTTATTTACGATGAACACTATTTTGCCAGTTCAGCTCAGAATTCAAAGATAACTAGATCTAGATAGTATGTTTCTGTTCCCAGTCAGTTCTGTCAAAATATAAGAAATATATTGCGGAGCTGGCCCTGTGGCCAAGTGGTTAAGTTCATGTGCTCCACTTTGGACCCCCCAGGGTTCAGGGTTTCAGATCCTGGGTGTGGACCTATGCACTGCTCATCAAACCATGTTGTGGCAGCATTCCACATAGAGAAACTAGAATGACTTATAACTAGGATATGTGACTACGTACTGGGGCTTTGGGGAGAAAAAAAAGGGGGAAGATTGGCAACAGATGTTAGCTCAGGGCCCATCTTTCTCAGCAAAAAAAAAAAAAAAAAACAAAAGAAGAAATATGTTGCATTGATTATTACCACAAATTAGTTCTTGATAACCTTAAAAAGAAGAGCACAGGTCCTGTCAGGAGACACAGGACAGGGGAGTTTAGTTTTGATATTGGGCAAGTCAAGACAGTCTGGAAGGCTCTACTCTGGGAGCAGGGCATGGGCACTACATACCATTTGCTTGTACAGATAACAGTTGAATGGAGACATCTAAAAATGCAGCGGGGAGTGGCAGGTTATGTAGAACAAACTTTACTATTCCCATTGTCACGTTCCAATTTTTCACCTGGTCTAAATTGCTGGTAGAAAAACAAAAAATTGGTTGAATCTGTTGATTTGAATGGTTTAAGAATGTTTTCCTCACTGAATCCACTTTGGGAGCTGAATTGCCTCATTCCATTAATGCTATGGAGAAAAAACACAAGCGCTATCTTACGTTTTATCCTTAAAGCTTCTGAGATAGATTCTTAACCCAGCTTTGTCACTACTTGCTCTCAATCACCAGACATTATGAAGCTGATGTAAATTTGATATTGTAACTCATTCATTACTCCTGTGGCTGATGGTGACAGATGTCATTAGTTTAATGATCAGAGTTATCCATTGTCATAATTAAGGTGATCACTTAATGAGGCTGGATGTATCATTACTTAACACATTAAATCAGGAAGAGATGTCATGGCTGGTCACACAACATCACCCACATTTTTGAGGATGAGTCAACGCATTAAACGTTTCTCATTAAAACAACAATGTAGGCCTTCAGGACTTTTAACTTTCAGAGGGATCTTAAATAATGGCAGGAAGCAGGGCTGTTCCAAGCTCTGATGTTGGCCATTTTGGCCAAATTAAAATTCCCTGGCATCCATCATATCTTGCCATGGAGGCAGCTTCACAACTGTGATGCTTCATGTATGCAGCTACAGAGTATGGATTCCCATTTCTAGGTCCAGCTCAACTGTTATCCACTTACTCCTGAGAAACTTTTTGGGAAGTGATCTTTCTTTTTATTGGCCTGCTGAAACTTTTCCCCTGTAACACTGAATAACTTCTTGCAGTTGGTGGCGTTTTTAATTTTATAAAGCCCTTTTGAAAACATTATCTCATAAAAAATCAGAAGGCCATTTTTCTGATTTCCTTCTGCAGCTTTTTTGGGACACGTGTCAGGAATGTTCTGACTTGATTCTCATTAACTGTGTGCTTGGTGGATGTTTCCTATAGGAATAATAGCTCCTGGATACCAGTATCCATGTCATATGTATATTATATTCCTGCTAAACCTAGAACTAATTTCTTCCATTATCTTTTAATTTTTCAATCAGAATCAATCGCAGGGTGATTCTACTCAACATGTGTTGATAAGAATTTGAAATGAGACAGACGATTTTGCTCACTTATCAAAATAGCCCAGGTTTGACTGCAAAGAGTTTATTGGTTCCATTTCCAACTATCTGTATAGATCCAGTACCCAAACTTGCTAAAATTAAATTAACTTTATCAGAATTTTCATTGGAATTCAATGTTCCTTTTTTTAATTCCATTTAACCATTCACTGATTTAGTTAAACACTTGCTCATTCATTCATTCGTCATTTAAGAAGGATTTATTGAATTCCTTCTATGTGCCAGATGCTGTAGAGGAAGTATAGAGTTAAACAAGATTAGTCCATGTTTTAGAAAATTTTAGTTCCTCTCATCACTGTCTGGCAGGGGAAACAGCCATATGGACTGAAACCTATAATATATTGTGATATGTTCTATCTTTCTGTATCTTTTCTCCAGTGACCCAGTTCCCTACGGGTGTCACATGGCAACAAGTAGAAGAATTTTCAAATATTCTCTTTCTCTAGATTTTCTTTGTAATAATCCTGAGAAGAAGAGCTATGACTTTTTCCTCACCATTTCTTGGTTCTCTTTCGTTCTGGTCCAAAACTCTGGAGAAATCCTTGAATTCATATCCAATCCATCTGCAAATTCTGTTGGTTCTTCCTTCAAATTATATCTCAGTTCTGTCACTCTGCAGTGCTCCATTGCTACTGCACTGGTCCAAGTCAAGGTCACCTCCTACCTGGAGTGGTGTAATAGTGATACTCCTGCTTCAACTCTGTGTTCTACAGACTCTTTTCAAGCAGGCCAATTCATCCTCGACTAGCATGAGTCTGATCATACGACTTCTCTTCTTAAAATACTTCAATGGGTTTTCATCACACTCAGCATAAAATCTTAACTCCTTACCACGACCTATCAAGATCCTACATGTGCAGCCTTTGACTAACTCTGATTGCATTTCTTGTCACTCACCACTGGCTTCCCCCTCTCCTGTCACATTGAGTTCCCTGCATTTCCTCAAATGGATCAATAATGATTCTGGTTCAGCACGTGTGAGTTGCTGTTCTTTTACTTTTAATATTCTTTCTCTAAATATTGACATAGTTTTTCTACCTACTAACATACCTCCCTCACTTTAAGGACGTCTCTGCCCAAATGTTATCATCTCCTGAAGCCTTACCTTATCATCCTTTCAGAAATCAACCTCTTCATTCTCTATCACATCGCCTCATTTTTATTTTCCTCAAAGAACCTACTGCTCCCAGATAGATATCATTTTCTTATCTGTCAATTGTCATTCTTCTCTACTAGAGTGTAAAACCCCTGGGGGATGGATTTATTCTGCCCTGCTCACCACTATATCCCCAGCACACATTACAGCATCAAACACAAAATATGGCATTCAAAAAGAGTATCTTGAATGAATAAACCAGAGTTTGATTCATCTAGAGACTTCCGTAACTTCCAGAGAAATTTGCCCTATACCTTATGTTCTTTCTTAAAGATTTTAACAAATGATTCAACAACATAAAATTTTTGCTAAGATGCTCAGTTTTTTAAATCTGTTTTTCATGTTGGCCTTCTGTGCATAATTTTATACATAATTTCATTTTTAGAAAGTATTCTGCTGAGAAGAAAATTTTAAAAACCACTCATATATAATCTTCTTAATAACACAACTAGGATTGCACTATATTCCTATTTTATGGATGATGATATTAGACCTCAGAAGGTTTAAGTAATTTGTCCAAAGTTACACAGATCTGAAGTGCTATGGCTCAGATGGGAGCCATTTCTGCCTCACAGTAAAGCCTGTGATCTTCCCAATTATCCTGGCATCTTTAGGGCCTCATTGTATTGAGGTAACTACATTGAACATAAGATGTTGTGACACAAGACCAAGGATAAATTAAGTTAATAAACAGAGGTGATATAATCACTATTTTCAGAAATTCCTTGAAAGGCTATGTTTAAACTGTCTGTTGGAGTCGAAGGGCATGAGATATGCATTGGTGAATGTTTGTAATAGGCTCTGTTACACATCAACAAGCATCATGTGGTATAGGCTGGGGATGAGGGCAGAATGGTCAGTGGCTACATGAAACCCTCACCTGAAACTTCAGCACCACAGATTCATTGAGCTACATCCCACACCAAGAGCATCTCTCTGTAGGTGGCCAAGAGAATGGGATATTCTTCATCCTTCTGCCAGAGACGTCTCACCCATAGCAGGTGATGCAGGCTGCGGTCACTCAAGCCTATTGTATGACAGGAAACACAGAAGAAGAGAGGAGTGATACATGATGATAAGAGGAGCTACATCCTATTAAACTTTACCTTAAACAATAAATGTGGGATGATTTTCAGTCAGTAAAAAACAGCAGCAAAAGTAAATAAAAAAGTAAATAAATACCCATAAAGAAAAATCGAGATCCCTTAATGTAAAAGTCATGTATAAAGTTAAATTCTAGGCAAGAGATAAAAGCCAACAATACCACCGTGTAGTATCATAAACTACTTAACTGCAGGAAAATAAAATCAGGGAAAATAAATTTGAGGAAGTGCAATTAAGACTAACTTTGAACAAATGGAATTTTATTTCCTGTTCTAATTAAAAACAAACAAATAAAAAATAAACAGCTGTTGAGATTGCTTGGGTTCAATTAAAAAAATATGTGGGGTTCTTTTCACTTATTTGCATCTGACATATTTACCTTACAAGGCAACCAGATCAAATATGGAGTTGGCTCCATTCTGTAGAGGCTCAGCAAAGTGCTCCAATAATTAGGACACCAACCGCAAATTAGTAAACTTTGAACCTCAGCCAAGACTTGAATATGAAAGAAAATGCAATTCAAAGATGAAACTATGAAACTTTATTGTGAAGTATAAATGTTTTAAATTCCACTAAGAATCTTAAAAAATAGAGAAGCCTCCGAAGAAGTTGTTCTGAAATGCTTTTGAGATTCTTGTAGTGTAATTTCTACTTCTCAGATATGAATTTTTTGTTTGAATTTTCCTTCTATGTGATATGATATGATAGCTTTAGACAGCCTAAATCAGAGTAGTGAGTACCCCAAAATAATCCTGCAGAAATAGGTTGGGGTTAAGGCTTTGGTTGTCTCTGGATTCTGCCAGATTGGGAACATTGGGAACTCTCGATGCACACACAGAAGAACGGCTATTATGTTGGTAGAAATATTTAGCAACAGGCAGTTGGAGAAAATGAAGTAAAGCAGATTAAGTACAGTTCCTGAAGATATGATGGTAACACCTTCTTAGCAATATTTGTTGGTGTAACAGGAGTACCTGTAAGATGGCATGAATGGGTGTCTAAGAACCTAAGTAGTCACTGTCAAGCATGTATGGTGGTGGGTCTCCAAGCCTTGACAGAAAATTGACAAGAGCAGGTAGGGTTGTATAAATATAAAAAGCAGGTGTCACAGAGAACCTTGCTCACAAGATCAAGGGGTTTGATCACAGGTTACCTGGACCAATGGACATGTTATTTGCATCACAACTGACCTGGTGAACAAGCATCTGGGCATCTGTGCTCTTTGAATCTGCCTAAGGCAGTGGGTCACAAACTGGTGCACATTGAAATCACCTGGGAACTTTAAAAAAAAATGCTGATGCCTGGATTCCACCACAAAATATTTTGACGTAATTAGGATGAGGTGAGACATGGACACTGGAGTTTTTAAACGATGCCCAGAAGATTCTAATATGCACTTAAGTTTTGGAACCACTGGATGAAGGACTGGACTCCCCACAGATGCTCAGTGTAGAGCTGATCATACGGTGGTGGGGAAATGATTCTACCTATGAAGGGAAGAGATTTGGGGCTAGGAAATTAGCAAGCCCTGGTGTTAATTAGGAGTCAGGAATAGAATGGGGGCTAACTCTATTAAGCAATACATATGCTGTAAAGTTTTAATAATTAACACTAGTGGCATCAGTCATGAATAGATAGGTAAATATCACTAGAAAAAATAAAGCCTAAACACAGATCCAGATAGATATGGCAATTTAGCATCCAATAACGGAGGCGTCACAAATCATTAGTGAAATGAAAAATTATTCATGAAATTTTATTGGGACTATCAGTTAACCATCAGAATGGGTCACAGACTCAAGGATTATGAGAGCCTCTTTCCAGGAAAGCTCAGTATGTGGCCAGCTCCTACTGCTTTAACGGTATATAGCATGAGGATAAGAGGGCAGTTTCCTGTGTCAGAAACCAATGGGCAATGTATGGCCATCATGGATAGTCTAGAGAATCCAGAAGACAGGAGAATAAACTTTCAAGCTTCCAAAGTGAAGGAGTTTATGGGGAACACTAACAGGAGTGCCTGTTATATTGCAATTTGGACATAGTCCAGAGCTTTTTGTTGGAGGGGCCCCATTCAAGGTGGGACAATTTGCAAGTAACATCGTAACACCATTTGTAAATTGGTAAATTTTACTTAGAACCCAAAAGAGTTTAAAATATGTTGGGCTTGTTTTAATGTTGTGGATGCTAAAGAGTCAATAGCTGTTCCTTAACACTATAAGGAATTGAGTGGCCCTTGGTTTACCAAGCAACTTATCTCCTTTTTTTGTAAGCTCCTTTGTATTCATATGTTCTGAGTAAGAGTGTCAAAGGAATTTCCTCAGAGGGCGATATCATCAATGTGATGTCACACCTGCTCCTAGAAAAAATCGGATGCAGTTAAGATCTTGCTTGAAAAGATTGTGTGATGGCAAGCTGTTGAGATCCCTCATGGGAAGTCAATTAAAGGTGTATTGTATCACACTGAAAGTGAAGGAAAACTGTGGCTGAGAGCCTATTGAAATAGGCATTGAACAGAGTATTTTAGCCAAATCTATCATAGCAAAATATTTACCAGTTGCTGTTTGGATAAAGTCAGTAATTTTAATAATATTGGTGGGACCACAGCGTTAAATTTGCAGCAATCCACCATTCATTCTTTTCAAGTTTAAGAACAGGCCAAATTGTCTACCAAATGGAAAAGCAGTGAGGATAAGCATCCTTTCACTAAATAGTTCTAATATAAGGGTTTCAATTCTTGAAAGTCTGCTTTAATTTACATTGGGTCATATTAACTATTTTACTTGAAGAATGGGGGCTGATCCATGGGTTCCCATCTTGTCAAGCCAATATATAAGTTCCAAAGACTTAATAATTTAATGTTAAATTAAAATTTATTTTTTTACTCATTGTGTAAGAGCATCCATGCTTACTTTGGAATATTTTAGGGCATTGGGTTCTATGATCATGGAAAACTTAGACAAGACAATAGTTCTGATGGTTAAGGTCCAAGCATAACTATTTGTCCTCTATTTTTTATTTGATAACTCCCCTAAGATACCTTGTTTAAATTTAGTGGGATACCCAGGTGTAACTCTAATTTGAGCTGTAATATTGGTCAACTCCATGAAGTTTTGCCAATTGATGCATTTTAGGAGATGTTAAAGTTAATTCAGAATCTATGATGTGGAGGCATAAAAGCCAATCAGCACTCTTATCTTTTTGCTGTATAAATCCTTTAGGCAAAGTTTGGATTTCCAGTTGGATCAAATTGTGGACATCTGTTCCAGCTTTTTTACTTGCTTTGTATCCTTTCTACATTCCTACCTTCCTTCTTTTTTGTGTTTACTGGATATACTTTTGGGGACCCTCTTTATTCTGATTATACTTATAAGTTTACTGCTCCAGAGAGTATCAAATCAGTATCATCAGAGTTAGAGGCCTCCCCCAAAACAAGAGTTGAATTAACCCCCTGGCTGTGTCAGAGGCATACCATAGGTATTTTTCCCTAGAACCCTGGGGATCAGGATCTATTTTTGTGTCAGAGGCATAAGCAGCAGCAGCAGCAGCAAAGGCATTCTGTAGGGTCCTAGCGAGTCATCTGCTTTTAGGAGTGTGAACTTCCACATGCCACCTAGTAACAACTTTTCCTCCACTCAAGTGGGTCCACATATCATGTGGGATGTGAGTCTTTCCCCTGAGCCCTCTATGGAATAGGAGCCAATGCTGAGTTGAGACATACAGCCAAGGGTCACAAGGTAAAATCACTTGCCTGGAATCAAAACACAAAAGAGGTCCAGCTGAGACACACAACTTAGGGGCACATTAAGGAGGGCTTCAGTCCTATAGCAGTATGTAACAGAGGCTTCATAGATCTCAGCAAATGCAGCTCAGTGCAGCACAGTTCAAAGCACAAAGTTACCAGCAGGCAGCAAAGGCTGGGATTTTGTCAGGTTTGAATTTCCCACAGGTGCCAAAGGAGGGGACATGTGTGAACTTTTTCATCAGCATATCCAGATGGGCAACCAAAGGGGAAGGAGAAGAGTCAGATCCTTTATTACACATTTTAATAAGTCTTGAACTTTTTACCCTTATTACACATCCAAAAACTAAATAAAACCCTCACCCTGATTCTCTCCGCAAATGACATGCAATAAAGAATCACTATAGATGCTTGAAACCATCATTTTCTGTTTATAGTTCCCTTTATATCTAAATTTTCCTATGAATTATTTTCCCGGGAGTCTCTTCTCTTGTTAAAAATAGAATTTGGAGGAACATAAACAGAGAATTACTCATAACAGGAGGAAACTTTAGAGACTGTTTCTTCCAATAATTTTCTGAAACAGGTGTTGAAACTAAATCCAGAGATTTAGTCCAAATGCCCCAAGTGGGATTTCAAATTAATCTTGTCATAAATAATTGTTCTGTTTGTTTGTTTTGGGAGTATCCAGAATTATACTTTAACATCTGCATCCCCGTAAAGGCATGACCCTCTCATAACCCTTTCCTGTTTCCCTAACATGGGCTTCTGTCTTTAATAAAGTCTTTTCTTCTGGGAAAGAAATACTGCTGTGAATTTCAGTTCATTTGGACAGAGCTTTGATTCCTCATCTAAGGCTTGGTAGGAAAACAAGAGCTTGACTTCTGTCTTCATCATGTCTTTCATGACTGGCACCTGCCCCAACCGTGCCTCACACCAGACCTCAGTGATCACTGTGGTTGGAAGATGTGTATTGCCTAGAACCTACGCTGGCTTAGACAGCAAGTCTAATTTGGCCACACCCCTTTGAGGCCAGTTCTATCTCCCAAATGAAGTTCTCTTTTTTCTCATTGGCTTCATCAGGATCGTCAACATTCCTCAGAGCCAAAGCTTTTCTGAGTTATAGGAAATTTTAATAAGTAATTTTTTTTCAATTTTCCATTCTTTGGCAAGACAGGTAATTCAGATTTAGAGAAGTACCTAAGAAAAAGAAACCAACATACATTGGAGCATATAATTCCCTGCCCCTCTGTCTTATCTTCTCTATCTCTTATGGTAGGACTAAATAATACTCAAGCCTAATCTTTTGACATTTTTAGAAGAAGCTCCTCTTTCTCCAACTAATTCAATCTAGTATAATTTTGAGTAATTATACACACAAGCTTAAGTGCAGAGATTGCCTTTTAACTTTCTTTTTCCATCACTTACTACAGTGCCTGGCACACAACAGTCAATAATATTGGTTTATATAGAGGTCTACAGTTGTTTGGGGCACAGACTCACAATTTTTTGGGTCACGTGTCTGCATATCTAATTTTAATTTTGATAGATACTGTCAAATTGCCATTCTAGAGGTTGTATTGATTTCCACTACTATTAACAAAGAATGTAATGAAATCTTGCCATTTGTGACAACATGGATGGACCCTGAGGGTATTACGCTAAGTGAAATCAGTCAGACAGAACGTCAAATAATGTATGATTTTACTCATATGTGGAATCTAAAAAAATAAAACAAATGAACAAACAAAATAAAAATAAAACAAACTCATAGATACAGAGAACAGATTACTGGTTACCAGAGGGTAAGGGGTTTGGAGGATGGGAAAAATGGGCAAAAAGGATAAACTGTCTGGTGATAGATGCTGACTAGACTTGCAATGGTGATCACTTTGTAGTGTATACAGATGTCTAATTATAAAGCTGTACACCTAAAACTTATAAAAAGAAAAAGAATGTAAATGCCCATTTCTTCTCTCCTTTGGGTTCACAGCACATAAATCTGTAAAACATCAATGTTCCATTGTTTTAATATGCATTCTTGATCACTACATAAGGTAAGCATCTTTTTACATGTTAACTGAGTCATAATTCATTGTGAATTTCTTTACAGGATTGCTTGTTTTCTTGATAACTCAGAGGACCTCTTTGTTGATATGAATTTTAATTCTTTGTCTCACTTTTAAGCTGCACAGAGTTTAGAAAAGTCTGTCCCTTCATCTTTTAACTTGTTTTTTTTTTTTTTTGCTGAGGAAGATTTTCCCTGAGCTAACATCTGTGCCAATCTTCCTCTATTTTGTATGTGAGTCACTACCACAGCATGGTTGCTGAGTGGTGTAGGTCCACACCCAGGAACTGAACCCAGGCTGCCAAGGCGAAGCATGCTGAACTTAACCAGTAGGCCATGCGGGCAGCTCCTGATTAAATTTTTTATGTTGAGGTATAGATTCACATGCAGTTTTAAGAAATAATACAGAGTGATCCTGTGCATCCTTTATCCAGTTTTCCTCAATAGGAACATCTTGCAAAGCTATATTGTAATATCACAACCAGGATATTGACATTGATGCAGTGAAGATACAGAAAATCTTCATCACCACAAAGATTTCACACTGCCCTTTTATAGCTACACCTACTTCCCTCCCTCCTCTAGTCCCTCTGTAACCTTTGGCAACCACTGATCTGTCCTCCATTTCTATAGTTTTGTCATTTCAAGAATGTTAGGTACTAGAATCACATAGTATGTACCCTTTGGGGATTGGCTTTTTTCCACTCAGTGTAATTATCTAAGATTCATTCAAGTTGGTGTTAATTAATTAGTTAATTAATAGTCCATTCCTTGTTATTACTGAGTGGTATTCCATAAGTAGATGTCCCAAGGTTTTTTTAACCATTTACATACGGAAGGACATCTGGGTTGTCTGTAGTTTTGGGCCCATAATGAATAAAGTTGCTATGATACTTGTATATAGTCTTTTAGGTAAACAGAAGTTTTCATTTCTATTTTCTCTGATATTTTCTGGAAAAGATTGCATAGAATATGCACTAATTCTTTAAACACTTGGTAGAATAGTTCACTCCAGTGAAATTTTATGGGCCAGAGATTTCTTTCTGGGGGAGTTTTAAAATTAAGGACTCAATTAATTTAATGGTTATAGCATTATTCAGATGTTCTATTTCATGATGGCTTACTTAGCACATTTTCAGGCTGGCTCATAGTTGGCCTTTAGGGATTGTTAAAATTTTTTAGCTGTATTCTTCTAAGTGACTACACTATCCAACGGCATCTTCTCCCAGTAAGGAAGTGCTTCTGTCCTTTCTCTCTTGGCAAGAACTCTTTTTCACAAATTTAGTTGACTGCTCTGCAACCTTAGTTCTATAATGGGTTCAAGAAAAGTCGCTAATTTTCAGTTTGTTCAGCTTTTCCCTTGTTGCAAGGGTAGGAGTTCCAGCTTTGCAACAATCTTCATCACTAAGCCAAGGTCCTAAAATAGCTTCACATGTTATTAGCACCTTTTTTTTTTGAGTATATACTTATCACATGGCTTTTCTTTGAGAGATATAATGATACTGCTACTACTACTGCTACTATTACTAATATAGTACCGTATCTTTGTAGAAACCATACATTTTAAAAGTCCTTCCACATATGGCGTTATTTTGACTCTGACTGTCACATTTGGAAGAAGAGAGATGAAGTCATTCACCCAAGTTAATCCAGTGAGTCAAAGACAGAAAGAATGGAAATTATGACTTGTCAATCCAAGCATGTTGCTCTTTCCTGTGAGTGGCCTGTCTCTTGTTCGCCATCTTCCCCACTCCCAATGAGTCCATTGCCTCTGAGGACATCATGGAACACACGGCATAATCTCAGCACCATGGTGGACAATCTGAAACAGCTAAGAAACCTAGTATAGTGGGTTGAATGGTGGTCCTGCTCAGTAACCGCTTGTCTAGAATGACATTTTGTGTGCTCTAGACTAGTGGTTCTCAAACAACGTGCCTAAGAACCACTTGGAAAACTTGAAAAAAACACAGTTTCCTGTGCCTCAAGTTCAGAGATTCTCCTGTAGTATGTGGCAGTGGGGCCTAGGCATTTGCATTTCTAACAAGCTCATAGTTAATCCTGATGCTGCTGTTCCAAGGACCGCTCTTTGAGTAGCCCTGCTCTGAGAAGTATTTTTCAATCTGTGCATGGACCAATCACATCCAAGTCTCCTGGAATGCCTCACACTGGACCCGCTGAATCAGACTATTCAGGAGAGGGAACCAGGAATCTCATGATGGCATGCCTGTTGACTTCCACCTACACCAATGTGTGAGAATTCTAAAGCAGTGGTTCTCAAACTTTGTACATTGTATTCACCTGCAGATCTTTTAAAATTTCTGATGCCTTGCTCCCACTTGCAGATACTCTGATTTAATTGGTATGAGGTGCAATCAGGGCACCAGGAGTTATAAAATCTCCCCAGGCGATACTAATTTGCAGCAAAGTTTGGGAACCATCACTCAAAACAATATTTAAATCAGACGTCTTAGAAATAAAATTAGAACTGTGTTAAAGGGGCTCGTTAGTTGTAATAGCTGAGCAAGTTGAGAACTCCTCAGGCTTTTCAGAATTCAGGTTTGGAATGAGTTACATCTATTTCATGCCTAAAATTGCCTTGTTTATTCAGTAATAAAAAAAAAATTCTCTTCATGGAGTCTAAAGGCCTTGTTCTTAAAAAGAAATACATATTTAATGCTGGTATTTAATGAAGTTGGCCTTTTGTACAGAATTTTATTACACTTTGTTTTAATTGGAATTTTAGTTGATCTTGTGCCTTTTTGACACAAATCTAAAAGTCACTGGGGACAATTACAACATTGTCATCATAGCCCCAGGAGTTTACATTAATTCCCTTAACTTACTGATAGGGACATTCAAATCTTCCACTAATTCAGAGCAGGCAGAAAAGGTAAAATGCTGGGTGATGTATTTTTTTAAATGTGTGTGTTTGTATGTGTGTGTATTTGAGCAGCATGAGAGAGCAATACTTAGATCTCAGGAGGAATTCCTTGTCTCCAAACATCATGAAACACAGGAACAACTTACAAAAGGAAATGCCAAATCCCCTATTTGTGTAGAATTCCTTTTAAATTATTATTTCATTACAATTAACTATTTTTAAAAAGGAGGAATTTGTGTGTTCTCTACCAGGAGGAAGTGCAATGGAACAAATAACCTTCGGTCCAGTTGATTTTTAAAAAATCCATATTTCTGTAGGCTCCACATTCTCTACTTTGAGTACACAGGAGTTCTTTAACCTCTTTCCACATTCATCCAAGCTGTGTGAATGTGGCTTCTAGAAATGCTTCTTCTCTCTACCTTTCAGTGACTCCTCATGCTTCAGAGTTCAGAATTTTTTACTGTGTAGATATAGACAATAGACGGTACATAGACACTCTCTCTTCTTTTTCTCTCTCAGTCCTTAATTACTTGATTAAAGTAATATAATGAAATTCTGATGATTTTCATAGGCTATATCTAGTATCTTAGAGAAAAACTAATTCCTGAATTAAAATAAGAAAAATCAAGAGACGCAATATGTAGCATTAAAATAACCAAGGAAATATAGACATTGTTATAATTTGGTTGTTGGTGGTAGGCTTGCATGCAAAATCTCCCACTTTCCTAATAAGATAGATTTAAAGAGCCAGGAAAAGAAACCGACTCTTAAAATTAAAAGAAAAAAAAAGACTGACAGAAAATAATGTAATATTGCTCTCTTAGAAAGCTTTTTACTAACTATGATGAGAATGGATTTGGAGGAAGAAAAATCCACCTTGTTTAAAAACAAGGGCTGGTCTTTAAGATAGCAAAACCATTAGAAAAGACTCTATATCTAATTTAGGGGTCTCATGTGGATTTCATGAGTCATTATATCTAGCAAAAGGGAGAAATCTGAGTGGGAAAGGTTGATTAAAGATAAAATACATAATTATTGAATAAGAAACACAATGGAGGGCGTAAACACAAGAATGAAAGCTACGTAAAAAAGCAAAAAAAAAAAAAAGTCATTACTAGCTTGAGCAAATCTCCCAGAACTCAGAGCAAAAGTAAAAAGAGATTAATATGAAGCACAAGAACTAAGGTGTTAAAAATGGTCATCACCTAAAATATTGGAGTTGTTAACTCTACGAGTCTGTTCCTGCACAGAAACATTGAAAAATCAAGGAAAAACTGTCATAATCAACTTTATCAGAATACAGGAAACTGTCAAACAAAGGTTTGAAGTAAGAAAATGAATGCTGAATCAAGAAAAAGGCAACTTAAAAATGGTGGGGAAACCTTGTGGCATATTTACTTGCCCTTGCCCCACATCTGCCCCAGCTCAGTGATAGTCTTGAAGACTGTAGCCCACATGCCCAGTGTGGAACTCTAGTCCCCCATGCCTGAGAGAGCAGTTGGAGCAGAGTAGATCTTATTTATACAATATTGTGTTTGTCTGTCCTAAATGCCTGAAGGACTGCCTGAAGGGGGCTGCCTGAGGGGCTGAGGCAAGTGCATGCCTTTATTTCTCAAGTCATGAAAATTACTCCTGGCAGGAAAGCAGAAAGCATTCCTCTAAAACACTGTTAGGCAAATACAACCCACATCCACCTGGGGAAAAAGAAAACAATGGAGACAAACATTACAATTGAGGGTGCATAAAGTCTGGAAGGAAAAAGTGGGCATAGAACCTTTGGGAAATTAGAGCATTCCAAAGGACTCACGTATACTAGGGAATTTAGAAAGTCATATGGATGCCTAAGGCAGAATACATGCTTAGAAGAATCTTGAGAAGTCTCTTATCTTTCTTCTCTGGTGATCCTGATCCCTAGCCTCATTACTAGCACGAAGGGAAGGCTAAGGAAGAGTTGTAAACTGCCTGGCCAAAGTGAAGGAATGCTTCTGCACAGGGCCAACCTGTGGAGAATTGGGAGGTTCTCTCTCTCTCAAAGCACTATCTGAGCATAAGCTAAAGGGAAAAACACTACAGAGACCACACATGACAAAGAATAGAATCTTTAAAAAAATAGTTTAGATATATCACTAAACAACAAAAAGCTACAACCCACAGCCAGCAAGAAAAACAAATCCTGAGAAGGGAGAAGAATCTTCTTTCCAGAGTTTCTATAATACGCAAAATGTCCACTTCTCAAAAATAACAATACACAAAGCATGTAAATAAATGAGAAAGTATAGCCTATTTACAGAAGAAATGAGTAGAAACTGTTCCTGAGGAAGCCCAGAAATTGCACACAATAGACAAATACTTTAAGTCAACTATAAACTATCATAAATATGCTCAAAGAGCTAAAGAAAACCAGGAGGACGGGCTCGCCCTGTGGCCAAGTGGTTAAGTTTATGTGCTCCGCTGTGGCGGCCCAGGGTTTCACTGGTTTGGATCCTGGGCACGGACATGGCACATCTTGTCAGGCCATGTTGAGGCAGCGTCCTGCATACCACAACTAGAAGGACCTGCAACTAAGATATACAACTATGTACCGGGGGATTTGGGGAGATAAACCAAAATAAAAAAAGAAGAAAACCAGGAGGACAATGTATGAACAAATAGAGAACATCAATAAAGTGATACAATTTATAGAAAGAACCCCAGGAGAAATTCTGGAGCTTAAAAGGATAATAACTGAAATGAAAAACTCACTATATTTTAACAGCATACTTGAGCAGGCTAAAAAAGAATTGGTGAACTTGAATATAAATCCATTGAAATTGTCTAATCTGAGGAGACAAAAGAGAAAAGGAATGCAGAAAAATGAGACCTAAGAACCTCATACCCATGCAAAAATATGCATCACAGTTGTCCCAGAAGTAATGGAGAGAGAAAAAGGGGAAGAAAGAATATTTACAGAAATAATGGCCATAAACACCCCAATATTGACAAAAAACCATGAATCCACACAGTCAAGAAACTCAGTGAATTCCAATAAGGACAAACTCAAAGAGATCCACACATAAAAACATTATAAAATGTTGAAAGCTAAAGGCAAAGAGTGAATCATGAAAGTAGCAAAAGAGAAGTAACTAATCATGTAAAAGAAATCCTAAATAAGAGTAACAGCAGTGTTCTTATTAGAAATCATAGAGGCCAGAAGGGAGAGAGATGATGCTTTTGAAGTACTAATTGAAAAAAAGTCAATCAAGAATTCCAAATCTGGGGCCAGCTGTGTGGCTGAGTCAAAAAGTTTATGTGCTCTGCTTCAGTGGCTCGAGATTTCACCAGTTCAGATCCCGGGCACAGACCTAGCACTGCTCATCAAGCCATGTTAAGGTGATGTCCCACATAGCAGAACCAGAAGGACCTACAACTAGAATATACAACTATGTACTGGGGCACTTTGGAGAGAAGAAGAAGGGGAAAAAAAAGAGTCTGGCAACAGATGGTATCTCAGGAGCCAATCTTTGACAAAAAAAAAAAAAAAAAAGGAATTCCAAATATGGTAAGACTATGCTTGATTCAAAAATGAAGAACATAAGATATTCCCAGATAAACAAAAGTTGAGGGAGTGTATCACTAGTAGACCTAGCCTAAGAGAAATGCTGAAGGGAGTCTGCCTGAGGGGCTGACACAAAAGAATATAGTAACAGAAGGAATGAGAAACAAAAAAAAAAAAGTATAATACATAGAAAATACATAGCAAAAAGGCAGAAGCATGTCTTTCCTTACTAAAAAATACTTTAAAAGTAAATGGATTAAAAATTGCAACCAAGGGGCTGGCCCCGTGGCCGAGTGGTTAAGTTCGCGCGCTCCGCTGCAGGCGGCCCAGTGTTTCGGCGGTTCGAATCCTGGGCGCGGACATGGCACTGCTCGTCAGACCACGCTGAGGCAGCGTCCCACATGCCACAACTAGAGGAACCCACAACGAAGAATACACAACTATGTACCGGGGGGCTTTGGGGAGAAAAAGGAAAAAATAAAATCTTTAAAAAAAAAAAAAAAAAAAATTGCAACCAAAAGGCAAAGATTGGCAGAATGGATTTAAAAACATGATCCAACTCTGTGCTATCTACAAGAGACTCACTTTAGATCCAAAGACAGAAATAGGTTGAAAGTGAAAGGATGGAAAATGGTATTCCACGCAAATAGTAACCAAAAGAGAGCCAGAGTGGTTATACTAATATCAGGCACAATAGACTTTAAGTCAAAGAAGACTGTTACTGGAAACAAAGAAGGACTTCTACTGTCTGGTCTAGCATGTAACACACTTGAAAGTTGTCACCATGTCTTAATAAAAAGTAAAAATATGAATAAAATGAAAAATCAACAACTCTTTGCTCCATCAGAGAAGTGAAGTCATAGGGCAAATCACTGCCTCCAAAGTTGGAGAGACAGATAGGCTAGCACAGAATTTCACAACTTACCAGAGCAGAAACTTCTGAGCAGAAACCTCTGCAAGAACCAGTCCTAGGGTAGAAAAACCTGAACTGTAATTCATGAAATTTTAGGTGCTCAGAGTAGACAAGTCTGTGCATTTAAAACTTTGAGAGGGGAGGGGTGGACCAGTGGTGCAGCAGTTAAGTTTGTGTGCTCTGCTCTGGTGGCCCAGGGTTCGCTAGTTCAGATCCCAGGTGTGGATCTACACACAGCTTATCAAGCCACCCTGTGGCAGGCATACCACATATAAAATAGAGGAAGGCGGGCACAGATGCTAGCTCAGGGCCAATCTTCCTCAAAAAAACACCCCCAAAACAAAAAAACTTCAGTCATAGTGGGACTCTCACACTTCTGTGAGTTTTACCTCCAGAAACTTGACCAGGTCTCACAATGAATGTTAGAGAAGAATACCCTTTGCTTCCAGCAGAAGGAGAGGAAAAGGAACCATTTTGAAATATGTCAGAGTATACTGTTCTCAAGAAGGACTGCACTCAAGAGAAACTGTTTTCCCAGCATCTAAACTATTTGTGTTTTATCAGAACCTAACTGTCCCGGAGGAAGAGAAATACCCTACTCTAGGCCACTAGAGCCATTCTGTCCCACCTACAGGGGGGAAGAAACGAGAAACACTTGTGAAGTTCACAGTACAGAGGCACAGGATCTCTATAAGCCTGAGACCTAATCATAGGTCTATAGAACGCTTCCCATCCCCCTCACCTTACTATCACATTACTACCATTCCACTCATATGAAATATTCAGAATAGATCGATCCATACAGACAGAAAACAGATTGGTGGTTGGCAGGGACTAGGTGAATGGGGGAATGGGGAATGGCTACTTAATTGGAATAACATTTCCTTTGGGGGTGATGAAAATATTTTGGAACCAGATAGAGGTAGAGATTGCATAACATTGTGAACATACAAAATGCCACTGAATGTTTACTTTAAAATGCTTAATTTTATATTATGTGTACTTCACCTGAATAAAAAAATTTAAAAAGTGTTGTGACAGATGAATGTAGTGGAGCTTGCACATATCTATATAACTAATAAAAATTTCAAAAGAGAAGAAAAGTGAAAAGAAGATACCAATTATCAAATTAATAAAATAAATTAATATTCCCTGAGCTAAAAGGCTTGTTGCATGTCTGGCAATATTAATCTACACATATCCTGGTTAAATTCTGAAATACAAAAGATATGGGTTAAATCATAAAAGCACTAAATGCCAGAAGCCGTACAGCAATGTGAAAAGTTTTTAAAAGGGTTGCAGGTAAAAATTGTGACTCAAGAATTTCAGGTCCATTTATCACTTATATGTGAAGGCAGACTAATTTTTTTCTTTCTTTTCTTTTCTTATCTTCTCTCTCTCTCTCTCTTTTCACTTGCCTCTCTCCTTCCTCCTTTCTCCCTTATTCCCTTCCTTTCTTTCCAGCAGTTATCCACCTATCCTTCCTAGGGGCTGGTGTGGAGTGGGGAGGGTCCCCTCTGACACAGACCTCTTTATGCTGCAATAGCTGGTTCCCCAAATATCAACCCTCTGTCTCACTCCGCATTCCCTTCTTGTTGCTCTCAAGTACACTGATCACTCCTATCTCAGGGCCTTCCCAATTGCTTTTCTCTTGTCTGGAAAGTTCTCCCCTTGTATTTTTATATGCTCACTCCTCTGTTTCATTCATGTCTCTGCCCATTACTCTTCATCAGAAAATTTCAATCTTTCTATCTAAAATAGCACTCTCTTCCTTTATTCCTGCCTCTTTATCCTGTTAGATTTTTTTAACAGCAGTTGTTACCATCTGACATGTAAACTTGTTTTTAACTGTCTCTTTCCATGAGATGTACGTTCCTTGAGAGGAGGGACTTTTGCTCACTGTTGTCTTCTTGTGCCTAACACATAACAGGTGTTAAATATCTATTTTATTGAACCAGTGAACGCATTGAACACAGATGTAAACCAACAAGTATTTCTAGAATAACTCTCATGATCCAGACACTCAGCTGCACACAGTTAAAAGCATTCCAGAAAAAAGGACAATCTAAACAAAGAAAGGAAATTGTAATATGGTCTTGGAGCTGATGAGTTCAATTGGGCTAGAGAAAAACTTTTATCTTGGTACATATTGTGAAATGAGACTTTAAATAATTTGTTGGGGCCAAATCATAAAACGTTTAATGCCATACTGAGAAACGCACTGTGCCATGTTGGCAGGAGGGAAAAGGAAGAAAATGACCGAAAAACATGCTAGGAATAGAAAGGGCTTGGATTCCCCCAACATCTATGTTTAGCACCAAAGTTTAGCACTAGAATTCACAGGCCTGGTCAGTAATGAAGACTGGGGATACAATGGATGGGACCCTAGATCCCGGGCCAGAAATGAGGCTGAGACTGATGATAGATCATTTCAGACATGGTTGTAACTGGAACAAAGGCACTCTTGAGTTCACAGATGGTGGGAGGTACATGAGAAGCTGCATCAGAGAACTGAACTGTTATAAGCCAGGAAAAGTCAGGGGAGAGGAAACAGGGCAGTGAGCAATAGTTAGGCGAGTGTGTATCAAGACCAAGGCAACCTGAGATGGAACTCTGTTTACTATCCCAGAAAGCCTGATACCATCAGTGCAACCACTTTACAGCAATGAAAGAAAACATAGGTTAAAGTAGAAGCAGGGAAATAAAAACCAAAAAATATAACACCAGTTAGAGTGAAAAACACCCTGATCAGACAGGCACTTGGGTGCTATTAGCTGCAGCCTTTTAGAATCAGCTGGAGGCCATTTGGTGCTAGAGTCTAGCTTATATTCTGCTCAGAGTGTTGGATTGAATGTGAAGGTCACATCAACTTGATTCTACCTGGAAATTAAAGCATGAACTCAGTTTAGACCCTGTGCAACTATTAATTATTTTTTATTGTATCACTCCTAAATGCCTAGGAAAACCTGAGTTTTTAAAAAAATGTTCATAATACATCAAGAAAATTGAGAATGTCTGAGTAGGAAAACTAAGGACAAACCCAAGCATGGAAGTTTTACACTTTCATTTTTAAACTTCTAGAAAAAATATTTACTGAGAATACTCATCTTTTAGGGAAGGAATAGATATAAAATGTGCTTTGAAAGAGGGATGCTTGCAGTGGTCCTGACCCCAAAACGCTACTCCAAATCTCACATTTACACCGTCACACGGAGAGAGTTCCCCTTGGTTCAGACTGGCTCTCCAAGGAGGTTCTAATTGAAATGAACTGCAGTAGCATTCTGAACTCAGTTTTAGCGGGAAAATATTGAAAAATAAATTAATTTCTTGTCTCTTTGGATTTGTGGAAACTGGCAAAACCAGAATTTTCCATGTCTTGTTATGATTATTAGGGAACTAGACTCTAAGAGGAGAATAGTCAAAAAATGAAAAGATATGGTTGGAAAAAATATGAGCAAAACAAATTTGCACACACAAAAATGTCATGATGTGGTCATTTTCTATTACATCCCTCTGCTTTGATTCTCTGTATAGTAGTAATGACTGGTTATATTTTTCTTAAAGATGTATTTTTCATTTGTTCCTTGTGTACTCCACTGGATAATTTGCTTATTGTTTGTTGACTATGAATTGATACGATCTTAGAGGAAGCATAATATTTGAAGATTAATATAAGGGAAATTGAATATGCTTAACAATATGACCCCTCTTCAATGCCAGAGTCTCTGGCCATGGCTCTGGTTTATTGAAATCAAGTCTCTGAGGGAATTAGCAGCCCCATGAAATAGGATTCTCTCCCTCTCCACTTTTTATTATCTCCCCTCTTCCCACTGTCCAATTTTGGTGACATCCCTTTTCTCCCTCATACTGCGGACACTATTCACACATCTGTACTGTCTGTCTATCATTCATTCACCAATCTTTTCGTGCATGTGTGTATGATTACCTAAGTTCATAGAACTAAATGAATTATATTCCGTGGCTCATGACACACTCTTATCGTGGGCGTTTATCGTTTTAATTAGTTATTAGAACTCACTACTCAAAACAAAAACTTGGAAACTTACAAATATCTACACTTACTTAACCATATAATACTCCTTCAGCAACTTATCCCCAAGGCTCCCCCACTTCTGAGAGAACCATCACGCCCAAACCCATGTTCATCTTTCCCTTACATTTCTTGTAAATAATTTCTTATTGCATGTATGTGCCCCTAAAATTATTTATTTTTACCATAGATTTTTAACCTTACAAAAAGGGTATTAGTTTGTATGTAATCTTCAGAGATTTACCTTTTTGTATTACATTTTCTTCTTGGTTTTTTAGGAAGTTTAGCCCTGAGCTAGCTACTGCCAATCCTCCTCTTTTTGCTGAGGAAGACTGGCCCTGAGCTAACATCCATGCCCATCTTCCTATACTTTACAAGTGCAACATCTACCACAGCATGGATTTTGCCAAGTGGTGCCATGTCCACACCCGGGATCTGAACCAGCGAACCCTGGGCTGCTGAGAAGCGGAACATGTGAACTTAACCGCTGCGCCACCGGGCCAGCCCCTATATTATATTTTAATATTTATCCCTATTGTCATGTGCATCTATGATTTATTTGTTGTGAATGTTGTATAATATTCCATTGTGTGAATATAATAAAGTTCAATTATCCACTCTTCTGTTGATGAGTATTTAGATTGTTTCTTTCACTCTATTTTTTAAAATTTTTTTCTATTATGAACAGTACTGTTACAAACTTTTCTGGTTCCTGTCACCTACAATACCTGTCATTATTTATTCTTGGTATGCATATTTGTTGGGTGCCTTTTAAAATGCAAGTACCATGCAAGATGCTGGGGGGAAATGAAGAGAAAGAAAAAGAAGTAAGTTTTCTAACTGTCATGGAACCTACAAAGAAAAGAGGGTTATCTCTGATTATAAATGTTAGGTGAGCTCATTCCCTTTAGAAGATTTAATTAAAACATTATTTCTCCCCATCTTATGCTTAAAAAAGAAAAAAGAAAGAATTGAGAGTGGCAACATTTAACTTCAAGAACTGGACTAAAATAAATTTTCATTGGCAATTATTTTCAATTTTTTTGTCAGAGATTTTTGTGGATGTGTTATCCTTATTAATCTTATAATACATTGCATAAGCAGCCAAACTATGACCTTGTAATGCTCATTGGTGTCTAAAATTTAGACTTTTTAAATGTATTCCCTTCAAGACTGAAAAAAGATATAATGTAGATATTTTTTCTCTTTCAAGCCATGTGGTAGATTTTTAAATTTTTAATACAAGCTGTCAGCAAATCAATGGACAGTTAGGCACACTGATCAGAACTGATAAACTGGAAGGAGTACTGCTATCCCTGTGGGATTTCTTTTAAGTAATAAGAACAACTTGCTGAGAACATGTACATCTTCAAGGACAGACTAGTAGCTGAATCTGGGACTTACATTTTTTTTTTCCTACATATAAGCAGAGAGTTTCCTTGTACACTTATCATTCCAAATGCTGCCATCCAAAATCTTGACTGGTCTTTGTTCTTTCCTTTTCCTCTCTGGAGAGAAGGGAATTGAGCAGAACGAGGGTACATGGTGAAGCTGCGGTCACCCTCTAAGGTTACCACTAGGTGACCTACAGCTGGTCCAACGAATGACTCTGACCCTTGGTGAATGCGTGTCTAACTTCTTCCAGCAGAGCCCATCACTATTCTTTTCTGCTCCCAGAACATTTGTCACATTTTTCTTACTGTATTACATCATAGATCTATATAAATAATATTATAACCATTATATATCTTGTGTTTCCATGTGTTCATCATCCTGGCTGCACTAAGAGATTCCCAAGGACACAGACCACAACTTGATCATCTTTTCATTTAGCTTTCTGCTTAGTGCTATTCAAATTCCTATTTTATGTCTCACACTGGGCTAGATTTTGGTAGATTAAGCCTGAAGGCCTGCCTGTGATGTAGTTAGGTTGCCATTTCTTATATTTTTATCATGAATTCCTCCCTCTTATAGATGGGCTCTTATTGCCTTGTCTGATTAGAACTTGCTTGATGATAGCCCTTCTCAGACCAATATTAAGGGAAAACAATTCCTAGGAGGCATAAAAGCCTTCATTCGTCTATATAAAATTCTTCAAGCCCATCAGAGATAGACATTTGAAAGAATGAGGACTATAAATTTCCACTGAGTAAAACCTCTCGAAACACTATTGCAGAGAAGATGGTTGGGGAAACTGTTCTACAGGAAAAAAGGCAAAATCCACCTCTCATATTTATAGAAAACTTCCACGTTTACAAAGCATTTCTTGAGTGAGGCAACAGGTTGGGAACATTCCTATTCCAGAGAAGAAAAATGCAGTTTCACAATTGGCAAAAGGCCAATGCTTGGCTAGAAAACAGGTCTTCTTATTTGAATTTCAAGACAGCTTCTAGGAGACAACTTTGTCCTAATGTTAGTGTCAATTGTGTCAAACTATTTCCATCCCCAAGAGGATTTGCTTCTTAAGCTTGAGTTCTGCATGCTGGGATAAAGACGGAGTGAGGCAAACACAGAGAGAACTGTGGTGTGTTTTGTGCAACCTATTTCTTATCTGCGTAGAAGAGAGTTTGGATTTAAGAACTGTACAAAACGCTGAGCAGATAAAACACGCTCTGAGATCCAAGAAAAGACTCTGGCTAAGTGAATCCAAGTTATTCTGTGGCTCTTAGCAATTTCTTATATACTGAAATAGTACTAAGATGGTATCTGATTGCCATGGCTGTATTTTAAAACAGCTGAAGGTAGAATGAGCTGGAGAAAGTCAAGACAGAGTTAGCCTGGGGAAGTTAAGAAACAGTTTACTCATTGCTTTCCGCAGGAGATCTGCTTGGAGCCCAGTGCTGCCTCTGTTTTTTTCAATATCATGGCCAGATTCAGCTGAAAGTCGTTGGGGAGACCATTAGGGCCAAACCCACTGATTCAAAAAGTGAGATGCTAGGGCCAAGAGAGAAGAGCTTAATGTCTAAGGCTACTAAGCATAGTTGACCAAAAGGCCTTTTGTGCATATTTAACTCTCTCTCTCACACACACACACACACACACACACACACACACATCACACATGATATGAAACTGTGTCAAATTACTTTTATGTGGACTTCCAAGAATGGATTCCTTCTCATATTCCACTGACCTGGCTGGGTCTAGGAGTTGTTCAGTTAGATCATTTTGATGCTTCAGGTTCTGATTACATCTAACAACATAATGATGTGTTACTTGAGATTGGAAAATTCTTTATCCAAATGGGGAAAAATGGTAAGTGGGGGCTTTATACAAAATGTTAAAAAAAAAAAAAAAGAGAATAAGCAGCCAAGTGGGAAAGAATCAAGGTACCAACACTTGCTGAAGACTATGAGATGTGCTGCATTGGAATCTCTTTGGTACAGTCCTGTTCTTATCCTTTTAACATGTAGATTAGTGATGGCATGTTATAATGAAGTTCTTTTAACTTTTACTTATTGTTTATATATTTTTCAATCTGTAGAGGAAATTTTTATCAGCTAACTTTTATGGAAGCCCAATGTATACAACAGATAAAAGTGGAGTTCCTTTGGTTGAAGCTATGGGCAGGCAAGGACCAGGCCCCACCCACTTGGTCCCCTATCTATTCATGACAGTGTTGCATAAACCTTCACAAATATGTTTTCAGAGACCTTATTTGCAACCATGTTTGTAGTTAGCCAAATTTTAGGAAAAAAATCCCTTAAGTACTAAATTGTTAAAAATATTATACACCACATTATTGAATAATACATAGTCATTGTAACAGACTGATATAAATCTGACATGGAAAGATATCCGTAATATATCATTAAACCACAAAAACCAAATCAACCCCAAAATGTTGACAAATAGTGTGAATATATTGATAATCTTAAGAAAATTGTACGTATACATACATAAAATCCACATACATGCAAAGAAAAAGAAAGAAAATCATGACGTGGACTTGTTCTGGACATTGGGAGAATAAATTTTAATACTGCTCATTCTTCTTTCAGAGAAAAGTAGAAGGGGGGATCCCTGCATAAGATTTTGATTATGTTTCATAAAATATGTCACGTTAAATCAGCTACAAGCGGTGAAAGCTCCGTGGGCAGAGGTCTGATTTGGGTGGTCCTCTGGCAAAGCACTTCATGAAGGATATTCTTTATTGTCTCACCATGTACAAAAGCAGCTCTGGGCAGAGCCCGTGATCATTTCTCACTGGAGGAAATGGCGGATGGATTTTTTTAGAATAATTATTTTATTGATTAATTTCAAGTGGTTGCTTCCACTGGAGTCTTCCTCTGTTAAGCTAAGTCTTCATTGAGAGTCTTATTCACACAACTGCCTCATGTGGAACTTAGGATAAAGAAATCAGGATAAAGTCTATAACAGACAAAGCACCCCAGAAAAACAACAATAACCATTAAGGCTGCTACACTACTTAATTCCAAGGGGTGCAATTTATTTACAACCATCCATGTGCAGGAGAAATAACTACAATTCTGAGATTGAAAATTTATTGGAAGAAGGAACCTGGAGCAAGAGATAACTAGAAGAAATGTAGAGACTTCATAATTCTCTGATGTGGTAGGGGGAACCATACCACACCGAGCACATATTACCTTAATAATTAAAAATAGGGACAACTAAATACTACATTATAAATATTAGTGTAAAATAGTACCTAAAATTTTCTATAATTTTGCACTCTCATGCCCCTCTTGGTATGTCAGTAATTAATGTTCTCTCATGAGGTAATCTAACCAGCCCTGCTCTGTTGCTCAGCACAGAGAAGTGCCCTGGTTAAGTATGATCCAGGCTGTCCCTGTCACTCTCTTTCAGCACCTTCATTCACTGTGGGGTTCATCAGCAAAACCACAGCTCTGCACTAACGCCTCAGCCACTTCTCTGCTCCTTCATAGGGTGGCTGAGTCCTGCTGGGGAAAACCGTCAAACCAAGCAGAGGTGTGTCACTACAAATTCATATTGCTTGAACTTTGGTCACTATGTTCAAATCTCCTGTGCAACTCTTCCACATCTCCGTCTCATATGCCCATGGTTCCCACTAGATGGGCAAGAGAGGAGGAGCTTATTGGAAATTACCTAACCAATTTTCTATACTTTCACCTATTAATGTCTTCTATGGCTCTTTTCCTTTTGTCTTCAATTCAAAAAAACCCCAAAAACTAAAACAAGAAACTTCACCCCATTCTATTCACTTCCAACTTTTTAAAATAGAAATCAAACAGTTCAGGTATTTGAGCTCCTCGCCAATCCTTTTCCCTCTTCTCCTTCCACAAAGATAACAACTATATATTTGACCCTTCTATGCTCAAACATTTAACATTAACTCCTGTTAAACTAACTGTCATCTTCTCTTGCCTACACAAGGACTTCACTTTTTTTTTTTTTTTTTGAGAAAGATTAGCCCTGAGCTAACATCTGCCGCCAATCCTCTTTTTTTGCTGAGGAAGACTGGCCCTGAGCTAACATCTGGCCCATCTTCCTCTATTTTATATGTGGGACTCCTGCCACAGAGTGGCTTGACAAGTGGTACTAGGTCCACATCCAGGATCTAAACCAGTGAACCCCAGGCCACGGAAGTGGAACGTGTGATCTTAACTGCTGCACCACCAGGCTGGCCCTCAATTCTGTGTTTCTTTCCTTTCTTTTGTATCGGTTTTCCCTCCACTCTGGGATTACTTGCTACAGCACTGAAGTCTCATTTTTAAAAACTGTAAAATTCACATTGCCTGTAGCCACTTCCACAATTCTCTAGTCCCCTTTATAACAACATTTCTCAGGAGAATTGAGAAATCTCACTATATGCACTTCTCTAATCTTTTCTGATCTATTTTTTCCTACCACTCCATGGCAATTAATCTTGTCCAAGACACCAATCACGTGCACATTGTCAAATCAAACATTCATTGTTTATGCTTCGTGTCACTTGACCCACCAGCAGCAGATTCTGCTGATCATTCTCTTTTTGAAACTCTTGGCTTAGATACATAATACTACAAATTCCCGGTTTGACGTAGATTCTGCTGGATTTTCTACAGAGATGATTATACTGCCTGAAAATATTGACAATTTTATATTTTTCCTCCTAAATCTCATACCTCATATTTTTCCCTTGAATCATTACAAAATAAAGAAAATATGGACCCTATGGTGATAACAAAGCATCCCAAGCTTTGTTTCTGATATACAGCAAATGCATCAATTTCCATTGAAAGGTTTTGGTTTTTGTTACATGGTATTTATCAAGTTAAGAGATTTTTATTTTATTCAGGGTTTTTGAGAATTTGAAAATACAAAGGAATGCTGAATTTCAGACAACACATTTTCTGCATGTAAGACCATCATAAACTTTTTTTTTCTTTTGAAACAACTTGTATAAGATTGAGATTATATGTATTGCTTGAGTGTTTGCTAGAATCACCCATAAAATAGTCTGGGCCTAGAAAAGGGTAGGTAATATATTACAACAATATTTTCTTTATTGCTTATTGTTTTTTCTTGAGCCAAATCTCTGTTCTCTTTAGAGCAAATTTCCTTGATATAATTCTCCCACTCTGACCTAAGGCAGAGACAAAGAAGTTACGTTTGTCACAGTATTTTTGTTTTGTTCTGTTATTGTCGCCCTCATTCGGACTTTTGCTTTGATTGTAGGCTTTCGAGAGTTCCAACTTGACACAGGATTCCCAATTCCACACTTCAAGATGTATTGGCTTAAGGGCTTGTCTCCTCTCCCCGGTGGCAGCCATTCTAAGTCTGCACTGCTGTTAGTAGTCCAGTAGTTCTGGATCTAATTATGCTCACCACTCTAGATTTCAGTTCCAGCTTTGCCTTAGACCTCCGTGGATTCTTCTTGAATTCTTTTGCAAGCTCAACAATACATGCGAAATAATGTCATTGTATTTGCATTTCCAACTGTTTTACGGCAGGAGCTATGTCATTCCAAAATACCTCATCTGTCAGATTGCAAAATATAGAAGATTCATGGACTATGACTTCTCTAAAAGTAGTTCGTTTAATAATTTCAAGACGTTGCTAGCAGTGACTTCCTTCTAACATCCTATTTATTTTTATTTAAAATTTTTCTTTAAATTATGAAACATATTACAAAGCGTATATGAAGTGTATAAGTACATTTTAAAGAAAAATAGATAAAACAAACATCTGTATACCCATCATCTAGATGAATAAACGTGTCACTTGAACCCCAGAAGCCCCTTCATGCCTTTCAACCATCGCAGCTTCGTTAAACCCCTCCCTTTATCAAGTGCTCACTCTTCCAACTCTTAAATTAATAATTTCTTGCTTTTCCTGTATAGTTTTACCATTTGTATATGTATTGTTTAGTTTTGCCCAGTTTTTAACTTTGTATGATCTAGTGTGATTGTTCTTGACTTTTTTTGTTTAACATTATCAGATGTTTATTGTCATGTTGATATGTGCAGCTATAATTTATCAATATCATAATCATATATCATTTTATCAGTCCTTTATTAAAGAAAATTAGGATTGTTTATATATACATTTTTAATTATTAAAAAACAGCTGATATGAACTTTGTCAACATATCTTCTCATACACGATTTGTTCTAGGGGCCACCCCGGTGGCTCAGTAGTTAACTGCACACATTCCCCTTTGGCGGCCTGGGGTCCGCCAGTTCAGATCCCAGGTACAGACATGGCACCGCTCATCAAGCCATGCTGTGGCAGGTGTCCCACATATAAAGTAGAGGAAGATGGGCATGGATGTTAGCTCAGGGCCAGTCTTCCTTAGCAAAAAGAGGAGGATTGACAGATGTTAGCTCAGGGCTAATCTTCCTAAAAAAAAAAAAATGGACATGTTCTAGATACTGAGATACCTTTGAGTGGAAGAGCTGGGTTATAGGGCTTGTACATATTCAGCTTTGCTAGAGAGCATCAAAATGTTTCCAAAAGGATTTTGCCAAATTACGCTCCTGTTAACAGTGAATGAGAATTACTAATTTGCTAAATAACCCAGCCAACATTTAATTTTATCAGTCATTTTATTTTTTGTCAATCTGATGGGTATAAAATAGTATATTATTTTGAATTTAACTTGCCTTTCCCTAACTAGTGAAGTTGAGTATCCTTTCATATGTTTATCTGCCATTCATGTTTTCTCCTCTTTAATTGAATGCTCACATTTTTTTTCACAATTTTTTTTCCTTGGGTCTTTGTGCTTTTTGTTATTCTTAATGACAGAAGAAGTTCTATATATACTAGATGCCAAATCCTTATTAGCTATGTGTGCTGCAAATGTCTTTTCCCAGACTGTGACTGGTCTTTTCACTTTCCTTATGGTATCTTTTAATGAACAAAATGTTTCAATTTTAATATAATTGAATTTATTTTTCCATTATAGCCTGCATTCTTTTGGATCTGATCATTTCACTATTTAACCATAGATTAAAATTACTCTAAATACCACTAGTGAGGTACTAATTATTACATTCAATTACAGTTTTTCAATACTTTGGTTAATGAACCTCTGCATAACTCTTGATATCTTTGGTTATCCCTTAAAAGTATTCTTAAAAGTATTACTTCCTTTGCTTAAGTGGCAATCTCATAGTTTTTCTTCTTCTGTACATCTTTGTCTCCTAAGTGGGATCATATTTTACCACAAGTCATCTAAATGTTCCTCTTGTCCATTGTCTGTCCTTATTCCTTTGTTCTTCTCACTCCTCAGAGTGTTTCTGAGTAACTTTACTCACTCTCACAATTTCACTTACCACCTCCTCACCAAGCCATTTCCTGTGGGTTCTTGGGCTCATTTATCCAACTTCAACCAGACGTTTCCACTGGGATATCTCAAGATAAACTTAATTCCAAACCTAAATTCTCCTTCTTAAATTAGATCTCTTGTAGGTACTCTATGGGTTGGTGGTTCTACTATTCACATGGTCATCTAGACTAAAGGCTTTTTAAGTGCCCTCCTTAATACCTTCTTTGCCATACTGCCATGTATTATTCACTGAACGCTGTTTTCTTTTCTAAATATTTCCAACTCTATTTCTGCTTTGTTATGCATACTACCAACCTTTTTGGTCTTCCTCACCTCATGTTTCTCCTGGATCTCTAAGAGAAGTTATTAATTTCTCTTGCCGGACTTAGTGCTTCTGAAACTTATCCTCTCCAAAACTACCAACGATCCATCTAAGAGGAAAATTATTGTAGTTTTATTATATCAATAAACTATTTTTATTCCCCAATTGTGTTCAAACAAATTAGTTAGAGATCAAAATGTTAGCTTTACTATACAAAAGCTGACTATAGAACATGGCTTCATATCAGAGTAAAAGGGCAGGTTAATACTCTTCTCTAGATTAGGGACATAATGCCACCCAGTCAGAAGCACAGTGGGGTGAATAGGTCTCCCCCATAGTGTCAAAGCTTGTCCCACTAAGCTAAACACTCAACAGAGGAGAAGGCCAGAAGACACCCTTTCAGAAGTTAGGCATACCCAAGAGATAACCCAGAAGAGACAGATCATTTTCTCTTAGACTCATCCATTAGATAACTCCATTCACACTGAGTGGGAGGCAGTGAGTAAGGGATGAGGAAAGAGGAAAGGGACACTAATTTAAGGGAAGTCCTAGATCAAAGGAAATTAGATCGAAGCAAACCTCCCAAATTTTTCAATGGCTATCCATCACCTACAGGATATTATCTAAGTTCCTCAACTCGGCATATCAGACATCACCTTCTTTAACCCACATCCTCTGGCCTCCACCATCTCCAACATCAACTTGCTATATTCTTCCTTCAGTTCAGTCTAGCAGTACTTAACTGCCCATAATTTCCAGCCTTCTTTGTGCTGAATGTTGACTTTATTCTCCTGGGTATCCTAGCTCTCCTTCCTGGAGTGTCCCCAAATTTATCACACAGATATGAGTTATCTGTCTAACTCCTACATATATATATATTCTTTCAGTCTCAGCTTGAGCTTCAGTTTTTTGAGAAAGCTTTATGTCTCCTCCACTTCAGTTGCCTTAAGTGATCCTCTGTTTTGCATCAATAATAGTATTCCATTTTCTAAGATTAAATTTCCTTTCCTGTGTTATAATAACCTATTTATGTGTATGTCTCCCCGACTAGGCTGTAAACTCTTCAACATAGCTATCCCCGGACACCAAAACACTGCAGACACTGCAGACGTTCAAAATGTTTGATAAGTGTATCTCATTTTCCCTTAAACTTTTGACCTGCTTGTCTAATCTCAGTTATGTTTTCCTCTGGGATTTGCCAACAGGTTGGGCTTCTTAGCTTTGATACTTTTCATTTTTTTAAATAGATACAAGTTTATCCTTAATCTTTCTTGGCCTCAGCCAACTTCCACCCGATCAATCATGGCCTTCAGGACCCCATCTCACATATGCCTACACCTAGCCTACATTGGACAGAAGAAATATGAAATCTCTCTTATGTCTTCCCTTTTCTCATCTCCTCCAGAACTTTCAGCTTAGAACTCTATATAGGATATAAAACCTGAAAACTGCCTCTGATGTCTATGCTAAGGGGAAAAAAAAGGCAGATTTTTTTCAACAAACATTCATAAAAAGTTACATTCAATGTTCTGTCTGGTTTTTTTTACAGTGCAATCAGGAGATTATGCCAACCTAGCATAAGAAAATTGAACATAGGGAGCAGGGTTTAGAATTATAATCAAATAAAAATTTTCAAAATTAATCTGGCACAGCCTCATATTAGACATAACAGTTATCGTGCATATGGTAATATGCTACTAATAGTAAATAGTTCTCACAAATAAGTGTCAGCAATATTACTTCCTTGCACTGAAACCAAGTATTAGAATTTTTCTTTGTTCATTCTCCAGTATCTAGAAGCAGCAATAAGCGTTAGCACTTTTCCCTGATGGTTTGTGTAGTTTAACCTTCGTCTCTTGCACATACCTACTGATTTTTACTGCAATCTAGGACCTAGTTCATTTGCCTCTAAATTCTAAGAGTCTATGCCTCTAAGGCTAATGATGTCCTTCTATCTGATAATTCTGTAGTGGAATAGACAGCTCCTCACTTCCTATTCAGACCCTTTGGAAGAAGACCCTATGGATGATTAATTTGGACAACATAAAATAGCTATAAATTGCTTTCTAAACAGTTTGGTGTTTTCCACATCAATTTATTCCTGATCATAAGGAAAATAAGAGTCTTCTGAACACTGTCAGCTAACATACTGAAGGAAGTGTGAGAAGGCAGGAAGGACGCTATTCCTATTTTCACAAGTATTTAAATATCTTTGCTTATATTATTCCAACTTTTCTCTGGCCTTTTAAGTCACTTATATAGGAGAGCCATAAATTGAAGCTTCATTGGCCAATCTAGAAAATTGTTTTTAAAAAGCAGCCAAATGCCCCGACACCTTACTTAATGCAGAATATCTTATAAATGCACATATATAAAAAATTGAGCCTGATTAAAAATTATGCCCTTGTTTCCTTGATTAAGCATCCACTAAATCAATCCTCCACTATTTTTTAATAATACAAATTAATGATTTACTATCTTTCTTTCTGGATATAACTTTGATTCTGCTTTCCACTCTGTAGACAATTTTGAATGTAAATTTTTATTTCCAAGTGAACAATAATGAAAAGAGGGTCATGACTTGCTCAAGCAAGGCAGCTCTTTTGCAAAGCATTTCAGAAGTCCTCTGGGTCCTCCGAGAAATTCTGATTACAATCATTAGCTTACAGTTTTTTTAAAAAATCCTGGATCTTAACTTTCATATAAGAGATTTAACAATGTTGGGCATTCATCTGAAGTTGTAATTCGTTTACCCATAGAATGACTCTGTGCCCTTCATTTTTGGGAATGTCAGCCTTGAAGTTACAAGGAATAAGGAACTATTTCAGTAATGTCACATACTTTCTGAATTTTAATTCCTGACTTGAGGCAAGGGTTTTCAGATTAAAGTCTCTTTTCTCTTGCCAAGTTATCCAATGCCATTTAGAAACAACAATCCTAACTTGTATTTTTTCTTTTTACTCCTCATTTCCTTTATATTGGTAGAATGGGAGCACCTATCTTATCGCCTTCAATGATGATCTTATCCTAGGTTTACACAAGTAAGAACCATTCATCATGGACTATCCTCACTATTTAATAGGATTTCCATTGCATTTCACCTATTTTAAAATTCCAGCCTATAGAGAATATGTCATGTTCCATTTAAGGATCCATTGATTGTACCATTTGTTCGGTACCTAGTACCAACTGTTAAGTCACCTAGAATCCTTGGGTTGAAAGCAAAAGCAACAAGCTCTTACTAAGAAGAAAAGTGGGGACAGATATTATTCAAGAAATATTAGAGTATTTCCAATAAATGAAAGGAAGTTCAATATGAAAACAGTGGTTAGAATTTGAACCAGGAAATTTCTGGGGATATCAGTTTCAGGAGATCATATGTTGTTCTAAGGTAACTCACCTACATTGGCTATCTATTCCAACAAGGATCCAAAGTAGCTTCTTTGGTTACTCCTTATAAGGTAAAATTGTCTATGAAAGAAGGACAGAAAAAAACAGCCTCTACAGTAGAAGAGAAAATAATGTGTACAAAGTTTAAATTTCAGCATCTGGAAGTAATAACCCAGAACAAGGTGGGTAAGGTAAATGAGTATATTTTTTAAACTTGTTAAGTTTTATTTAGTAGAACATTATATAAATGGAAGTGTCTACCAAGTAGTTTCGAAAATTGGACATTAGAGTATATCTAGAATGGGGATGAATATTTGGAAATTATTTTATAGATAAGATATTTGAAGTACTGAAGTGAATGAGGGCTCTTTGAGAAAGCATACGTAGGAAAAAGGCCAAGAAAGGAACCAAGAAGATATTCATATTTAGTGAAGTAGCAGGCAGGCTGAATTAAATTAAAGAGGTAGATTTAGTAGTCATAGAAGGATGAGGAGTACAGAATAGTAAAAGATCAGAGAGAAAAAATATTTTAAAAGAGAATATTTCATTCTATGGCCAATATCATATTCAACAATAAAAAAAAGTAAAATAATTATTATTAAAGTAAAAAAATGAGGAAAATGTTGTTTCCTATCATTTTTATTATTAAACATTATTGCTCTGAAAGTGGGGCAGATGACAAAAATGGCCACAATTTATCTCGTCCTTGTATGCATGTCTTTGCAATGTGATTTTGTAGTTCCTTTCATTAAGAGGTGGAGTGTGGAATCTATTTCTGCACAACTTGAATTTGGGCTTGGATATGTGCTTTTGTTTGGCAAATGGGATTTTGGCTTGAAAATGCTAGTGCAGCAAGGCTTGTCTTCTCTTGCCGCTCTTGAGAACTCTACAGCCCACCCCCGTGGAAATAATCCTGGGCTAGCCTGCTAAATGGGAAGAGCCTCATGGTCAAGTTACATTCCATTGCCACAGCTAACACGGAGGCAACAGCCAGACATTTAAACGATTTCCATTCCCTATTGGTTGATGGTTGACTTCTGGAGTATTAAGTCTCTTACATTTCTAAATTGTGATTGATTATGATAGAGAAAGATCCCATGGAGACAGAAATAGCCCTTAGACAGAGAAGAAGGGAGACACAGGGGTATAAGATGGGATGCTGTCAGCATCCTGAAAACTCTAAGCAACTGTTGGTGAACTCATTCAGGCTACATGTATATGGAGCAGAGCATCAACTCCTGCTGTATTGCATGCATATATTCCCTAAAGAGTGTCTGAGAAACAATAGGGAGTCAGTCTGTTTTTCTAAACCTTTGTAGGTTCAACCAACATTATGAGGAGATTTTGATTTGTATCTTACTTTCATACATGAAAAGACATGCCCCCATATTCACCCAGTAGGATATTATTAATGGTGACCATAATATAAGCAGTGAGAAGGCAAATGTGACACGTACTCAGTAGAAGGTGGCAGAGAACTGGCCAACTACTACCTCAGATTTATTACTCTGTGCTCGTAGGGTCCTGAAATAATATAGAGAGGATCAAGAAAAGTCTACTTCAAAAGATCATACATAATTTATTGACCTTATGATGCCAACCAACATGATAGGAACAGACCAGTGGCTCAGGCTGAGCTCAAAGAAACATCTTTTGACTGAAGTTAGGATAACTTTTCACATTGATTAACATTTGACGGTAACTTCCCCGTTCAGCCTTTCCTCTCCTATCTCTTAATAATACACATCTTGTGATAAAGTGGCAACAAAGTGGCAACAGATGAGTCTGCTAATTTGCTTGTTATTGTCACTTCTGAGAAAAAGATATTTTCAGAGGTATCATAAAAAAATTTTAACTTTTTATAGATTCTTGGCATATTGTGCTCTATGGTATCAGCCAATGGACGTGAAGATTTTCCAGATGGCTCAAATTTCTGTCATCACATGGTTACCAAAACTTCACTTGGATTAGACCTCATGTCTGGAATAAATAGGTCGATAAACCTCAAACGGTAGAAAGCTTCCATATCAATGATAAGGAATGTGGGCTAAAATGTTCTAAGGCAAAGAAGAATGCAGGTTTTTGCCAAACTGTTTCAGCTGGAGCTGATAATATTACGAGTCTGTACTCATAATATCTAATGCCCATCCTTCTTTCTGTGGTCCTCTATGAGCTGGCCTAACTACCCCTCTGACCCTACATCATACCATCTACCTTTCACCTCTGCCCATCATACTCCAATTGAACTGGCCATTTGAAAATAATGATTTTTAAGCTCATTCTCAGCTTAGAGGAATTGTATCTGCCTGGTATTATTTTCTCCTTGTTCTTCATATGCCTAATCACTCTGATGTCAACTCAAATGATATCTCTTCAAAGATGCCTTCCTTTACCTGTCTAATGTTGCTTGCTACACAGCCTGGACAAAACTATTATATTATCCTATTTTATTTTCTTCATGCTCTCCATGTAAACTGCATTAATTAATTAATCATGAATTTTATACCTTCATTCTCATAGGATAAAATCCATATGAGCAGGAAACTTGTCTGTCTCATTCAATATCCCCAATTCCCAGCTTTTTGTCTGACCATGCATAAGGTAACTCCCCAGTACCCTAGATATAGTAAGGATGTAGGAGGAATTCGAATCCTAGCAATCAGACTCCAGAGTTCTCAGGTAGCAATGTGGTAGGAAGTTCAATAGTGCTACAATAATGCCGAAAGCTTCAAGTCAAAGACAGAAGTCGGAATGATCTTCACTCCAGAATCTCCTTCTTAAACAGGACACCCAGTAGCCTTTTCCCAAATCTTTTCTATATGCTCTTCAACGCAAATGATAGCTAATCTTTTAATTACCATCAAGAGAAGGGGGAAGATACCAGGAGGAAAAGAAAGCACCTGACATGGACAATGATTGTGCCTGAAGGAGCTGAATCTGGATAGATTTTGACAGGAGGGAAGTCATTTTGGTCAAATTTGATCTAAGGAGAAAAAGTTTTGTCTGTGCAAGTATTCTGAAACTGTCCTCTTCCCCTGCTTATATATCTGGAAGTATTATGTCCCTAAGGAGTGTTTCTTTCTTGGTGATGTAAGTATCTCATGCCTGTGTGATAAGTATATGAATTGGCAGGATTAACTTGAGGTGCTACAAATGAGAAGGTGTGAATAGCATCTGTGTTTGGATGTGTTAAGGGGGAGTAGGGGAAAAGGGGGTGGGGTGTACGTGAAACTGGGCCAGCACCTTCGGCTGCTTTGAAGTACTTTTCTCAAACAGAGGTGTGAATTAACAGGTGTACCACACACCTCCTTGACATTTGTGCCTGCGAAATCGTGAGTGTGAGGTGCTCAAAAGAAAACTGGCAGCTGCTTTTATAAGAAAAAATATACTTTTTGGCTAAATTTGTGTCTCAGAGATAGGGACCTAGGGAGAAAATGTCCACTTAGCCTCTTCACGTGAAGAGAGAATTGACTTGTGTCAGTGCTTTGGAGGGTGGGAGTGGAGGTGTTTTGAGATGGGTAGTCTTGACCTTAAGTAACATAATTCAGAACTTTGAGACTGTATCTGAAATATGTCCCGATTCTTACGAAGAAATCCTAAATTTCTTACATCATTGCTACATAGATAAACAGATACAGTTATTCAGAGTGCCATTTGGCAATAGCTATCAAATCGAAAAGGCATCATCTCTGAGCAAGGATTCATCCACTGGGAATTTAATCTGTGGATTCTCTTAACAGAAGTATATGTATGGGCATGGCCATTGCAGCATTATTTCTATTTACAAAGAACTGAAAACAATGCAACTGACAATCAGGAAGTTTTTAAGTAATTCATGAGACTTTTGTAAAATGTGAGTATTAAGTGGGAAGCATAGATGTATATGTGTCGACACGAGAAGATACTGGAGATGTTTGAAGCGAGAAAAGAAGGTTGCAATGATCTGAATATAATGACACCAAATTAGTTACACAAACATGGACAGAATTTTTAACTTTTAAACCAGCTAAAATGCATATAATTTGTTACAAGAATTAACAATAGGTCAGAATGAACAGATCCTTGTGGTTACTTACATTCACGATAGAGAGAGTTGCCCATAACACAATATAGAAGTAGAAAACTTATTTTATTTTTATCAGTTAATTATGCAGCCCCCCACGTATCCTATTAGCATAAAGTCCAGGATTTCCCTTTGGAATGCTTTTGCTTGTCTCTATTCCTCTCCAACCTGAAGTCGTAAGAATACTTGGGCTAATTTGGTCTAAAGGTGTCAGACAGTGAAAGCATGAGTTCATTTACTTCGTTATTGTCACTCTTGAGAAGCACGATTCAATGGGCAAAGCTTGCCTATAACCGCTATGCTCACATGCTTGTCTGGATTCCTGCTGCAGCCCAGGAGTTTCTCATGGAAGCCAATCCCTCTTCTTCAACATCATACACCTAACTTCCTTAAACTGCAGGCATTATGGGCTAGCTCTTGTCTTTTAAATTCATTACAAGTTCCCCAGGCATAAACTGAAGCCCAGAGGGCTGTGCTGATATGGGTCTGAGAGCTTGCCGCCTGGAAAACCAATCTTGTTCCAGGACTATTAAGGTGGTGGGGCAGCTTTTCAAGTATAAGAAGTCTTGTTATACCCCACTTCCTTGGACAATCAGATGGTTCACTGTACATTCATGTACTGTTTGTGATTATAAGGCGATTATCTGTTTATACTGATATAGGGAAATAGCTGGTACTTCTCTTGTCAAATACGAATAAAAACGACAAATTTAAATTCTGGCATGCACTTCCTCTGGTAAGGCATCCTGCTCTATGTGTAAAGAAAAGATTTATAAATATATGGATACGGATATGTAAATATATACGCTTGTTTTCGCAGAGAAAGTTACAAGGAGGATATACAAGAAACAGTTTATAGTGGTACTGCTGTGAGGTGGCAATGAGGAGTCTGGAGTACTTCTACACTCCATTTTTAGTTCCTGTACTGTTTTACTTTTTAATGTCATTTTATCATTTCTATCATCCTCATTAAAAATACAGGTTTTTGTTTGTTTTCTCATTTTAACTAAAAAGGGGAAGACAAAAAAGAAAGACTAGAACTTCCCCTACAGAAATTCCCAGGCATTTACATTTAATTCCTGGCAGGGTTGACTGGGCTTCCGGCTTGCAAATCAGCTTGTTCAGAGCTCTAAGGAAGTTCCCTTGAATTTGATTTTATGTCAAAGCCTGTGGCAGCAAACCCTGCATTTATATGGAACTCTTACTTATGTAAAATATGTTTAAAGATATCACACACACACACCCCTAAACAATAGCACAGCATTCATTATTGCCTCATTTTTCAGATAAGGAAATGGATCTTAAGAATTTAACACTGAATTGTAGGTAGACTTTGAACATCCGTTTGTCATGAAGATGAAGTGGGGTGTGAGTATATCAGGTAATGAGAACAATAATTTAACAAATCCACAATTGATATCACCTGGGGCCATGTACTCTCCAGGAGGATTTGTGGAGAATCAAAACATTTGGAGAGCTGTCTCTACAGGGAATCACACTCAGAGTCTGAGATGCTTTTTTAATAAACTGAACTGAAGTAAATCTCCATCTTTGAGGGGACTTACTTTTTGGCAAGAGTTAAGTCCTTTCTGCAATGTCTGTTGTATAAATTGGCCAATCATGGTAAAATGAAAAATAATTTGATAATAAAGTGGATATGTGCATGAATGACCTCTGTTCTTTTAGAAATCAGCCACAATGATTCCAGAGTCCACGTAAGGAATTAAATGTTTCCAGCTTTAGGCTTCAGGTGTGATATGCCTCTCAAGGAGAATTCCAAGGAAATCTGGAATGCTTCTATTGAAGGATGACTAGCTGAATACTTCTTTCTTCACTCTATCACATATCTAACGCTAACACACATTGATGCGGGATTCTAGTGAAGGAGAGCACTCTGCTTTGATGCATAAATCAGGAAACTGTAAGAAATTTGCATTGCCAGAAACTTTCTAACCTGAAGTCAGAACTTTCATATCATTAAATTGATCCACTGATACTTGTTTTGATTAAAGCACCAGCTAACTCGTAACAGCATCTGTACTCAGTGATGTAACTCAAACAAGCATAATGAATGCCTATCTTTTAATTTTTTACGAAAAGGCTTCATAATATATAATTAAGATGTTTTTTACATGTTCTACTGATGAACCATCTGCAGGTATGACATTTAGCATCTGTACTTAAAAGTAGCCACCTGTTACAGTCTGGTAATCCTGACTGTGAATCATTTCAGATAAATGGAATTTGGTACCATTTGGATTCAGGGCTTCTCATGAATCCATCATCTTCCTGACATTTATTATTTTATTGCAGGCTATCTTTCAGGGTTTTTTAAGTTGCATCCATTGAAAAGTCTAACTGCATTTGTTTTTAAGCAAGGAAAGTCTTGGTAAATGTAAAGGAAGAGAAAAGAGTTTTTAGAGGCCCCAAATTTACTCTTTCCTTCCTGGTCCTCCTTTAGCAAAGTCAGATCATACCCACCTCCAGTAATCATAGCTTATCAGCTCTTGTTTTTATCATCCCATTTCAAGATCACCTCTCAGATTCTTCCTTCAGTCTGAGGTGTAAATAACTGTGACACACAAGGTGATTTGCCTCAGATCAGTAAAAGAGTCAAAGTTTTAGACTAAAGGGAAAAATCACTAATATCAGAAGATTTTGAGAATGAACTGAGATGATAGGTGTAGGGGTAATTGGAGTACCTTTGGGGATATAAGTATCATTCCAGAAATTATAACCTGCAGGGCATAGGCAGTCAGCTATTCTGCCTCTACCCAGGCATAATCTCACTTCTCAACTGACAGGGGAGAGGTGAGTTTTCCAGAGTCTAGCCACTCGACACATAGTATGAGAATAAAGTACCATAGAGGATAATAATAATAATTAGCTAATAGTGTTTGTTTATTTGCTATCTACAAAGAAACTAGTGCAGAACATGACACATCGTAGCTTCTCAAACATTTTATGTAAAGTACAAGTTAATTGTAAAATATATTCATTTAATAAATGTTTCATATTATACATGAGAAACAAAACAATACCTAAGCTTATGTGCTAGATTCCTCCATAATGGCCTTTGCTGATCAGTACAGCAATAACAACTCTCTTATCTGAACTTCAGTAAGGAACCCTGACCACATTTCCCATATGGAACATATTAACACTTTTATTGTTATTTAAATGTGTTGTGTGCTGGTGTCTTATAAGTAAATAGGGAAGTCTAGGAATTCAGGGATCATGTGAGACACGCACATTTATACACATGTAATGAAACATCTTACTTGAGAGTAAGTTTCTAAAGTCATCATATAAGTAGACAATAACATAGAGATAAAATTAACCCTGAAAGAATTGCTTTGATTAAGTACCAGTTAAAGCAGCTGGTTCACGATTAGGGGCTATGAGTTATATGAAAATCATAAAATGATATTCACCAGAGTGAGATGCTCACACTGTAAAAGGCCCATAGGTACAGAGAACAACTTGGGAAGAGCACATTCATGTCTTCATCCCCCTTACACTCTGAGGCAAATTAATACAAAGATCTGTGAATTTACCTGTATGATTATAAATCTCTCTCTTTCTGATTGTTAAATAGAATGCCAATGTGATGCAAATGTACAGTTATGCAAAACTTAATGACAGGGATAGTTCTGAGAAATGTAACATTGGGCGATTTCATCACTGTATGAACATTGTGGAGTATACTTATGCAAACCTAGATGGTATAGCCTATTATACACCTAGGTTATGTGACACTAATATTATGGGACCACCATTGTATATGAAGTCTGTGATTGACTGAAATGTTATGTGGCACATGACTATATCTATGCATGTGTACATATATACTTTTATCCCATCTATTCAATTATTTGTAATAGTTTTAAGTGATTTTTACATCTTCCCAGACTACATAGCATAGTGCATGGCACCTTGTAGAGGATCAAACTATATTTATTAAATAATTTAAATAATTTGTCAAATTATCCATCACACCAAAAATAAACTTATTGAGAAATTGAACTATTTACAAGGTGTTAGCCAAAAAGGCCATTCAATGACTTAAAAGTGTGCATATGTATGCACACACACACACACACATATACATATATACATATCCCTGATAAACATAGACGCAAAAGTGCTCAATAAAATATTAGCAAACTGAATTCAACAATACATTAAAAGGATCATATACCATGATCAAGTGAGATTTATTCCAGGGATGCAAGGATGGTTCAACATCCACAAATCAGTCAATGTGATATACACATTAATAAAATGGAGGCTAAAAATCATATGATCATCTCAATAGATGCAGAAAAGGCATTTGACAAAATTAAACATCCATTAATGATAAAAACTTAACAAAGTGGGTATAGAGAAAATGTACCTCAACATAATAAAGGTCATATATAACAAGGCCACAGCTAACATCATACTCAACAGTGAAAAGCTGAAAGCATTTCCTCTAAGATCAGGAACAAGACAAGGATGCCCACTCTCATCATTTTTATTCAACATAGTATTAGAAGTACTACCCAGAGAAATTAGGCAAGAAAAAGAAATAAAAGACATCAAAATTGGAAAAGAAGAAGTAAAACTGTTACTATTTGTAGATGACATGGTATAACATATAGAAAACCTTTAAAGACTCCAAAAAACTGTTAGAACTAAGAAAAAAATTCAGTAAAATTGTGGTGTACAAAATTAATACACAAAAATCTGTTGTCTTTCCATACACCAATAACAAACTATCAGAAAGAGAAATAAAGAAAGCAATCCCATTTACAATTGCATCAAAATGAATAAAATACCTAGGAATAAATTTAACAAGGGAGGTGAAAGACCTTTATATTGAAAACTACAAGACGTTAATGAAAGAAATTAAAGAAGATATAAATAAATGGAAAGATATTCCATGCTCATGGATTGGAAGAATTAATATTGTTAAACTGTCCATACTACACAAAGCAATCTACGTATTCAATGCCATCCCTATAAAAATTCCAATGGCTTTGTTCACAGAAATGCAACAAACGATCATAAAATTTATATGGAACCATAAAAGACTTCGAATAGCCAAAGCAACCTTGAGAAAGAACAAAGGTGAAGGCATCATACTCCCTGATTTCAAACTGTGTTACAAAGCTATAGTCATTAAAATAGTATGGTATTGCTATAAAACAGACACAGAGATCAACAGAACGGACTAGAGATCCCAGAAATAAGCCCATGTATATATGGTCAATTAATTTATGACAAAGGAGTGAAGAATATACAATGGGGAAAGGATAGTCTCTTCAATAAATGTTGATGGGAAAATTGGACAGCCATATGTAAAAGGATGAAACTTCTCTTAGAAGAAAACATAGGTGATAAGTTCTTTGACACAGGTCTTGGTGATGCCTTTTTTAATCTAACACCAAAAGCCAAAGCAACAAAGGCACATATAAACAAGTGGGCCTACATCAAACTAAAAATCTTTTGTATAGCAAAGGAAACCATCAACAAAATAAAAGGTAACCTACTAAATGGGAGAAAATATTAGCAAATTATATGTCTGATAAGGGGCTAATATCCAAAATATATGAAGAACTTGTACAATTCAATAGTAAAAAAATAAAAAAATCCAATTAAAAAAATGGGCAGGAGATCTGAAAAGACATTTTTCCGAAGAAGACATACAGATGGCCAAGAAGCACCTCAAACGATGCTCTATATCATTAAGCATTAGGGAAATGCAAATTGAAACCACAATGAGCTATCACCTCACACCTGTTAGAATGGCTACTACTTAGAAATAACAAGTGTTGTTGAAGATGTGGAGAAAAGGGAATACTTGTGCACTGTTAGTGGAAATGTAAATTGGTACAGCCACTACAGAAAACAGTATGAAGGTTCTTTACAAATTAAAAATATAACTACCATATGATCTAGCAATTCCACCGCTGGATATTTATTCAAAAACATTAACTTGGAAAGATAAATGCACCCCCATGGGATTATCACAGCATTATTTACAATAGCCAAGATATGGAAACAATCTAAATATTCATTGATGGATAAATGGAATGAAATCTTGCCATTTGAGAAAAAAATGGATGGATCTCAAGGGCATTATGCAAAGTGAAATAAGGCATACAGAGAAAGACAAATGCCATAGGGACTCTCTTCTTTGTGGAATCTAAAAGCAAGCAAATAAATAAATAAGTAAACCATGCTTATAGATACAGAGAACAAATTGGTGGTTGTCAGAGGTGGAGGTGGTGGGTGGAAAACATGGGTGAGCTGGTTTCTTTGTTGCTTTTTTTTTAGGTTAAATAGATTAATCAAAAAAAAAAAACTTTAGAATAGGGAAAGAAAATTATGAAAGAAAACATATTTTTTAAGAAAGTACAACTAGACATCCATTTAGGCTTTGGCCTTACACCTGGTCACTCTATCATAGTTGTATATATACATATGTTATATATATACATATGTATGTATGTATGTATGTATGTATATGCATGTGTACATATATAGTTTTATATACATTATTTAATTCAGTTGGATTATGCATGCACATACATATATACATATGCAGATTGTAATGAGGCCCTTAAGATCACTCACTCACTCAGTGAATTGCTAGAAGGACTCACAAGACTAAGCCTATACTTGTACTTATGGCTAAGGTTTATTACAGTGAAGGAAACACAAGAGGATTAATGAGGGAAAAATGACACAGGTAGAGTCTGGAAAAATCCATAAACGAGGTTCTGATTTTCTCTCCCTCCAGTGATGGAGCATATTGAGTTATGCCCTTTCTTCAGCAGTAAAAAAAGTAATATGCGTGCAAGTTTTATTCCCAGGAAAACTCGTTAGAGACTCAGTACCCAAGAGTTTCCTTGGGTACTGATCATGTAGACACCTCCGCCCAGCACATACTAAAATTTCAGACTGCCAGAAGGAAAACAGATGTTAGCATAAACTGCATTGTCTGTACAAACAATTTAGGTACATTGAGCTACTCCTACTTCTATCAATTAGAGAGTGACTTAAGTGCCAAATGCCCAGATGCCAGCAAAGCACCTAAAGATAGCAGCCTCAGGTCTGCTTGTCTTAACTCTCTGAACAGCCCATCCCCTTGGCCTTTGGACAAGGTGTGTTTACAGTAAAATTATTATCAACAGAATCCCACGCAGCAAGGTGAGACCTCTATGTAGTAGTAGCCTCAGTTATGCCTTTGGGGTCCTGGATTTAGCCACTTGAAATGAATCCCACTAACTATAAAGAATTTTCTTAGAAAGCTAGACGACTTTCTTCTTAGGTTTCTGTATTAAGCTTTTTATCTGGCCTGAAGCATCAATTCAGGCACAGCCCAACTCTGGCCAGTAAGCTAAAGCTGACTCAAGTATCCAGGGCTGAGACAATGTCATTACAGTCACGTGTCACTTAATGACAGGGATATGTTCTGAGAAACACGCCATTAGGCAATTCAGACATTGTGTCAACATCATAGAGTGTAATTAACAAATCTAGATAGTATAGCCTACTACACACCTAGGCTATATGGTACTAATCTTACAGGACCACTGTCACGTATGCAGTCTATCGTTGTCCTGAACGTTGTTGTGTGGCACGTGACTGTATATTTAGGGCACACACAAGAAGTGAAATCCCAGAGGGCACACATGAAACCCCTGGAAAAAAGAGTTTACACCAAGCAGAACATACATTAGTCGGCAGGAGAGGATAACAGGGCTCCCCGTGTGGTTTCCCACCATGGAGCTTCCTGCTTTCATGTCCCCAGGTCAGTATGTATTACGCAGTTTAATCCCCAGTTTCAGAGCAATGATCTGAAGACAGTGGATTCGAAACAGTTCTGTGTTTGTCTGTGACATCAGTTTAACTCCATTGTAAGTGTGGATGAGATCCAGGGCTGTTCTGCCCAGTGTTCTGTGTGGAAAGTACAGGAGTTTGGGCCACACCCTACTGATTTGTGGTCAGAGCTGTCAGACACGAGAAGCTCTGCACTCACGTTACATTTAAAGCACTCAAACAACTTGGAAAGCAACTTACAACAACAGCACAGGGAGTTTTCTTCTATGAAGAGCAGAGAGTCTTCCAGTAGTTCTATTTTAATCTGGAATAGACCTAAGTATTGACATAAAATACCTTATCTTTTCCTGTTGGTTGAAGGCATTGTATTAGTTTTTTATTGCTGCTGTAATAAATTACCATGATTGGTGGCTTGAACAATACACATTTATCTTAAAGTTTGGAAGTCAGAAGTTTGATACGGGTCTCACTGGGCCAAAATCAAGGTGTCGGCAGGGCTACATTGTTTTCTAGAGGCTCTAGGGAGGCTTCTGTTTCCTTGATTTTTCCAGCTTCTAGAGGCTGCCCACATTCGTGGGCCTCTCCGGTTTCAAAGCCAGCAACGTTGCATTTCTGTGACCCATCTCCTGCCATAACATCTCTCTCTGATGGGTTATAACAGGGAAAGGTCCTCTGCTTTTGAGAACTGGTGTGCTTAGATTGAGTCCATCTGCATAATCCAAGATCACATTTGCAAAGTCCCTGTTGCCACGTAAGGTAAGATTCACAGGTTCTGGGATAAGGATGTGGGCATCTTTAGGGACCATTACTCTGCCTACCATAATCCCTGTTTAAATAATATGCTGATTTCAATGCACTGCCTCCACATATTTACTGCCTCAGATTCTCCAGTCCTTGAAGAGTCTCTTCCGCAGGTTTTACTCCAAGTCCCAAGAAGCCATATTACACGTGGTCCTGAACATTTTTACTATTGCCACAGCTCTGCCAGTCACCCCAATTCTGTCAACTAGGAAGACTAATCTCAGTTTCTACACAAACCAATTTCTGTTAGCTCCATGACATCAGGTTTTCTGAAATGTCCAGATACGTTTGAATCCCAGTAGGGGTAGAACTCTGCTCACATTGAATCCTTATGACAGAAGGTAAAGATCATTGACCATTAAGTTGGCTACTAGGAAAGTGTCTATAATTATCTGTTGTAGGAGCACATAAATAAAGAAAATAAGGGGCCAGCCCTGCAGCTGAGTGGTTACAGTTCCACACACTTTCCTTAGGCAGCACAGGGTCCTCAGGTTCAGATCCTGGGTGCAGACCTACTCCACTCATCAGTCACGCTGTGGAGGCATCCCACATACAAAATAGAGGAAAACTGGCACAGGTGTTAGCTCAGGGCTAATCTTCCTCAAGCAAAAAAAAAAAAAAAAAAAAAGAGGAAGATTGGCAACGGACGTTAGCTCAGGAGAATCTTCCTCATACACAGAAGAAAAACAACAAAAGAAAATAATTCATCCTGAAGGCAGAGAAAACAGAGTGGGACTTTGAGCAGAAATGCTAAAGTGTTCAAGCTTTATGGATCCAACATTTCTTCAGCAAGAACTACACACAAATCTCACAAGGTTTTCATTGGAGCCAACCATAAATGCCAGTGGAGGCAGTGGTTTGCTCTGAGTATCTTTGAAAGGTACTTGAAAGGTCTATCAGAGTACCTTATACCAAACTACTAGGAAAAGGGACTGGGACTATATATTTGGAAAAAGTCTCTATGTCCTTATGATAGGTACCCATGGTTTAGAACAAATGGATTACATGCTAAGCGTCATTCAGAAAGCAAAGTCCTGAGGAATTGGAACTCATGGTTTGATGAGGATAAAGAAAATCACCATTGGTCTATAAGCTGGGCTCTGTGAGAGAGGCAAGCACTGGGTGAGCATTAAAGAAGTGGAATCTGTGTAAGTCAGGAGCTCTCTACCCACAGAGGACATGATACTAGAAATAAACTTGTCCTGTGGTTCCATGGACCAGACACTAGACTGAGAGCAGAAACCCTGCTGCCCAATCTCTTTTGTCCCTGGTCAAGTTACATTACCAACTTGGGCCTCATTAGTAAAACAAGATATCTGAGCCACATGATCACTGCGATGGTTAATTTTACATGTCAACGTGACCCAGGCCACAGTGTGCCCAGATATTTGGTTAAGCAATATGTCTATGTGTGTGTCTGTGAAAGTGTTTCTGGATGAAATTAATAATCAAATCGGCAGGCTGAATAAAACAGATTGCCCTCCCCAATGTAAGTGGGCTTCATCCAAACAATTGAAGGCCTGAATAAATAGAAGCCTGAGCAAAAAATAATTCTCTCTCTCTGCCTGACTGTCTTCGAACTGGGACGTTGGTCTTCTACTACCTTTGGACTTGGACTTGGACTAGAACTTACATCATTGGCTCTCCTGGTTCTCAGGCCTTTGGACTCAAGCTGGAGCTAAACCTTCAGATCTCCTTGGTCTCCAGCTTGCCAATTGCAGATCTTGGGCTTCTCAGCATCCAAAATTGCGTACGCCAATTTCTTCTAGTAAATATCTCTCTCACTTTCTCTCTCACTCTCTCTCATTCTATTGGTTCTGTCTCTTTGGGGAACCCAAACTAATGCAATCATTAACATCCCTTCCATCCCAATGTTCTGTTCTGCTTCTGAAGACTGGAGTCTGAATTTGATGCCCCTCCTACGAGCTCCAAAAAACATACCCTGTACTTTGGCATATCAGCACACTTTCCACTCCATATTGTAACTGCTTGTTAAAAGACTGACTCCCCCACCATGCTTTAGTTATTTTAAGGTCAGGAACCATGTTATTTGCATTCATTGATGTATCTTTAATATCTAACATAATCAAGGAAAACAGTAAACACTTACTGAGAATTTATTGAAAGAAAGCTTAGGAAAAAATCACATTTCTCCTTCTAACTAAACAGAATGTCAAACGTTCTTCATTGAAAAACCAACTTATGCTTTCTCTTGTCACCTCATTTGCACCTGGCATTTCACCTTTTGAAGAAGCGGCCAGGGAACACAATTGTAGATGTTTGACTTTCTGGGAGCCAAATTCATGTCAAGCCATTTTATAGGTGAGGAAATTGGACAGAAGTGGAGTTTTACTAAAAGCCATTTTCACAAAATATATTATTTCTACTTGACAGGACATTTTTCTTCTTTCTTTCTATTATTATCACTGGTGCATGGGGTCATTCTAGCTCCAATCCATGCATACAGACACACAGTAAGCAGGAATTTTATAAATGTATCTTCCAGGGCACCAACTTTCCAAATCTGTGATTTACTTGTGAAATCCTAGAGGGAAGTAAGACACAGAAATTTTGCTGCGCTGCAAACTGATGCAGAGTGTGTCATGATATATATTATAATAGTGAGAAAAGAAGAAACAGAGATTGTCTCCAAAGAAGATGTATTTAATTTTTAAAAATGTCTTCCTGCAAATACATCATTACTATTATCCTTGACATAAAGCTGTTGGAGATGCCGGTACTAAGGGGAGGGTATGATAGAGGATGACCAAACTCTCAGTACTAAAACCAGGTCAGTCCTGGACAAATTAGAACTAATTGGTCACCCTAGGATAAGTCATTCATGAACCTCTTGCCCAAAATTATATATGGAGATTGCATTGAGGTAGAGGTCACAACTAAGTCAGTCACTACAAACATAACTATTAAACAGAGGTGAGGCACATAACAAGCATTGATGTTCATGAGCTAAGCAAAAGTAGTCTGAGCATCAGCAAACCAAGAGGAAAAAGCAGTGGGAGTGCTCAGGGATGCTGGGCTAATTTTGTTGCTTAATTACACAAATGATATATGAATAGATTCTCATTGTACAGAAGAGTACACAGCATGATGTTAAACAAGGATTTCACTCCTTCTCCTTTGTCTACAGCTAAACAGTGTTTACAATTTAGTGTATAACCTTCCTGACATTTCTTTATGCATTACATGCATCACGCATGAATAAAAATATATTGTTCACATAAATATTCTCTTTAAGGGATAACTACACATTTTGTTTTATGGTGATGTTTTCACTTAAGAACTCATTTTTAAAAAACTACTATGTGGTATTTTACAAAACATTTCATAGTTATACGGTCAGTTATTTATTAACCTATTGGTGGTCACTTGACTTGTTAACGTTTTTCAAATAATAAGCCATGATTCAAGAGGCATCTTCACACATATATCTTTATGCACAGAATGAATGAATCATATTAACAATAATAATGATAACTAATAAGTATTTAGTGCTCCTCATGTGTCAAGCTCTATGTTAAGCTTTTTGTGTCTCATTTCATCTTTACAATAACCATAAAAGTAAGGTATTATGATTATTCCTATTTTTAGAAAAAGAGACTGCAGTTCAGACGTGTTAAGTACTATGAGCGAGGCGGGTCTGGTAGAAAGAGTTGAGTCAGGGGATGTAAGCCCAGGTAATAGTTTTCCAGAGCTAGGCCAGAAGTCCAATTGTTAGACACAGTTTGTATCTATAAGTAATTAAATAACTGAAATCCTACATGCTCTAAGTTTGATTTTTGATATTTTGCCCTCCTAATTAAACAAGATGTTGGTCAATCTTCATTTAATTCATATAGTTTCTGTTGTCGCTTCATTTGCATCTGATATTTTCCCTCTGGACAAGGAATTCAGGGAACACAGAATCTAATTTTTCACCTAATTTTATAATGCCAAATTGTCTTTAAAGAGGCCATAACAAACTATTTTGTAAAGTTTAGTGAATGAGAACAACCGTTTTCACATATATTTGATAATATATGATAATATCTTTTAAAAATTTGTTGATCTAGTGAGAGAAAATTGGTATTTCTATTTTCAGTGGTATTTCTTTGATTAATAATCATCATAAATTTATCTCATTTACATCTTTCCACTGTAAAATTTCTATTTTTATCTTTTGTTCTATTTCTATGACTGTTTTTGATTGTACAAATTATTTACATTTCTGTATATTGGTCCTTTGTTATATATCTTTCAGATATTTTATAGAACTGAGTTAATTTATTTAGTGTAGTCGTAGGAGCTAAATTGTTGCTATTAGCTCTATTTATTAACAACCTTCCTACAATTGGCCACTCTACTGGACCTAAATAAATCAAAGCTCCTAATTGTGATTGTGGCAGATTCAAAGATTCCTCTCCTGTATTTCTTTCTGCACAGTAAGTTTAAGAATATAGCTGAGAATCCACTGAACAAGATGCGGAAAATGTATGTACTTGATACCGAATAATGATAACATTGTAGGTCTTGATAGGCCTGAGTGCCTTACACATAGTATTAAATGAAGCAGTCATTATTAAGCCTACTGAGAACTCCTGACGTTATCCTCCTTCAGTATTCAATTTTACATAGTTTTAAACCAAAACTCTTTCTTCAGTATCAAGTAAATAACATTCAATAAATAGAATATTTTTCCTAGTTTTAAAAACTGATGCTCATTCCTTAATGTAGTTGAATGCTATGGTCAGTTAACAGAATTAAAACGGTGTTCTCCCTTTCTTCAGTAAATTTAAGAATCATCGACTATAATAGAATATATGCAAGGTATATATCCTTGTATCGCTTTGGGATATCAAGTTTATACCTACAAATTCCCAATAACATTAGAACATGTGATTTCTATAATAAAATGTAAATACAATGGTTACAGAATACTAAAATCTTAAATACTTGGGAAATTTTCTCACTATCATCTTAAATATGATACTTAATAGATCTTTAATTATTATATAAAATGTCTAGATATCTAGAAACACGTTAATGATAATTTCTTGAAATGAGAGCTTATACATTCACTTGAGCTAAGCATATAAAATGGTAGTCTCTGCAACAATAGTATAAGGGATGAAACACTAACAGAGATGATAGGCAACATTGTAAAGTAATTGACGTTTGTGAACAAGGTAACATAACAAAGAGAAGAGAACATCTGCTTCTTCCCAGGAAGATGTAACTTCTATGGGACTTGCTCTCTCACTATAAACAAGTAAATAACTGGTTACTGACTAGGGAGAATAGTAGTATATTGTAATGAAGTGGTAAAACATAGGTAAAATGGTATAATATTTTTTAAAGGTAGACTTTGATAAATTAAAGATGCATAATTTAAAGTATATAGTGACTACTAAATTAAAATACATAGACAATAAGCCAACAGTAATTATTAAAACACAATCCTAAAAAAAATACACAATTACTCCAAAAGAAGTTAGGATAAGGGGGATAAAGGAATAAAGAACAGATGACATAAACATAAAACAAAAAGCAATATGGTGATTTAAATCAATTAATAAAAATTGATCTTTAAAAAAAACAATATTGATGATTACAATAAATAAAAATGGTCCAAATACTCCAAATACAAGGAAGAGATTCTAAAACTGGATAAAAAGGTAAAATCAAACTTTATTCTGTTTACAAGCAACTCACTTTAAATATGAAGACAAAAATAAGTTAAAGGTAAAAGAATGGAAACACTAAAATAAGAAAGATACATGGTTATATTAATATCTGACAAAGTAGATTTCAGGACAAGAAATATTACCAGGAATAAAAGGAAAATCTAGCAATAATAAGGGTCAATTTAATAAGAAGACATAACAATTCTGAAGGTGCAGGCACACAATAACAGAGCTTCAAAATACATGCAACAAAAACTAACAGAATTAAAAATAGAGATAGACAAGTCTCCAATTATGTTTGGGGTTTCAACACTACTTTCTCAGTAACTGACAGCAAAAGAAGACAGAAAATCAGTAAGGATATATAAAAGTGGAGCAAAGCTATCAAGTTACTTGACCTAATTGACATTTATAGAACACTCTAATCACCCAAAAGTAGACTATATAATATTTTCAATAAGTTTATAAAGATTGAAATCATGGAGAGTACATCTATGATCATAGATATAGCAATCATACAAATTTCGTTTTCTGACTGAAATAGATTATACCAGAACTCAATCAACATGATATCTAGAAAATCCCCAAATATTTGGAAATCAAATAACATGCTTCTTAATATTTTGAATTGAACTTAAAAATTTGTGAGATATAGGTATAGCAGTGCTTAGAGGGAAATTTATGGCTTTAAGTGTTAATATTAGAAAAGAGAGAGATCTAAAATCAATTATCTAAGCTTCCACCATAAGAAGTTTGAGAAAGAAGGGCAAATTTAACTCTAAGTAAGCCGAAGAAATAAAACAATAAAAACAAGAATAGAATCAATGAAATAGAAAGCAAAGAAAAATCAATAAAACCAAAAGCTCGTTCTTTCAAACAAACAATACAAGAGATAAATTTTAGCTAGACTGATCAAAAAGAAATAAAATAAAATAAATACTATCTGGAATCAAAGGGGAAATATCACACCAGATCCCATTGACTAGGGTTTATTAACCTTGGCTCTACTGATATATGGACCAGATAATAATTTGTTATGGTAGGATGTTCTGTGCATTTTAAGATGTTTAGCAACATCCTTGGCCTCACTATATAACAGTATCAATCCACAGTTCTGATAATCAAAAATGTCTCTAAAGATTGCCAAATGTCTCCTGGGGGGCAAAGTTACTTCCAGTTGAGAAAGGGAGTATTTTGAACAACATTTTGATAATAAATTTAGATAAAAGGGAAAAACTTAAAAACCAGAAACTATTAAAAGTGGATTTTCAAGAAGAAAAAGAAAGCCAATATAACCCTGTATGAATTGAAGAAGTTGCAGTTAATTTAACAAGCCTCTCTATAATGGTATGGAAGTGTGATTTCTTAGTAAGCCAATATTCCCACAAATAATACTTGTATACTCTGGAAATGCCTTAGGAGTCTGGAAACTGAAGAAAAGTATGCAGTTTTAAGAAAGGAGTCAAAACCTTAAGTGGCAAGCATGTGTAAGTTTTCCCCTTTCTACAAATTTACCCCAAACACAGCAATAATCCCAACAGCTTCAGTGTCAGGCGGCCAGAAGTCTCATCAAAATACTAGCCATCTTTCTGCCTAAAAGAACCAGAAGAAGCAGACTAGCTACAGGAGGGTGTGCGGAAACTCCAGAAAGGAGACACGAAGATAAGAATTACTCCTATTTCTGTGTGTAAAGCCGGTCCAAATTTCTACTTTATCTGTGAAGCATACTTGTGTAGGGCAAAATAAAACCCTTGGAAATAAGATCCGAAGAGCTGAACTGAGATTTCAGCTGTCATACATCAGAGACACGAGCGTTTTCAATTTCTATCTGATCAAATTAATTGCCTACTAAAGCAACGATCAACACTTCTCAGAGAAATATAACAGAATCCAGAGCGTAAACAAATAATGACATCATGTCAAAGACAAAAGAACCAAAATATATGTCACATAAAAAGCCAGCAAAATGTGACCCAGTCTAAAGGAAATAGACATTCAAGAGATACTAGTCTAAAATGGGCCAGTTGTTGAAATTTTAGAGAAAGTTTTCTAAGGCAGGTAAAGTAAAATATTATTGTCATGAATAAAACTATGGGAAACTTTATAAGAGAAGTAGAAAATATAAAATAGAACAAAATGAAAAATACAATATTTGAAATAAAATATTTATTAGATGGTCTTAGGAACAGAAATGAAATTTGTGAGGAAAGAGGCAATGAATTTGAAAACAGAAAAATAAAAATCAAATCCGAAGAAGAGAAAGAAAACTGATTGAACAAAAATAATTAAGAAAATTTAATGTCCAGCCACTGAAAGTGAAAAAAATGTTTTATAATATGTATACCTGACAAGGAGTTGGAATTCTGTGTACACCAAAAACAGCTCAATAAAAGAAAGAAAAAATATGTCAATGGGAGGAAGATTCAAATGCACGCTTCGCAAAGAAGATGTACACTATGGCCAAGAAGCACATGAAAATATGTTCAACATAATTGATCATCAAAGAAATGCAAGTTAAAACTATGATGAGATACCATTATACACTCATTAGAAGTGCTAAAATTAAATTAAAATGACTAAAATTAGCAATTATAGAGCATCATTTGGAGTAAACAGAATTCTCATACACAGTGAGCAGAAAATAAAATTTCACTGATACTTTTGTAAACTTTTGGTAGATTCTTATGAATTTAAACATGCACGTACAAATTTAAACATACACATATATGGACAGAGTGATTGAACTCCTAGACATTTATTCAAGAGCAGTGAAGACAGTTTTCCTCACAGAGACCTTTCTACATGACTATTCGTAGTGGCCTTATTCACATTAGCCATGAGCTGAAGATAATCCAAATGCTCATCAATGGGTGAGTGAATAAACAAAATGTGGTATACCCTTACAACGGAATACTATGCAGAAGTAAAAAGAAATGAACTGGGGCAGGCCCCGTGGCCAAGTGGTTAAGTTCGGGTGCTCCACTTCAGCAGCCTGGGGTTCATCGGTTCAGATCCCGGGCATGGACCTATACACACTGCTTGTCAGGCCATGCTGTGATGGCATCCCACATAGAAGAACTAGAATGACTTACAACTAAGACATACAACAACGTACTGGGGCTTTGGGGAGAAGAAAAAAAAAGAGGAAGATTGGCAACATATGTTAGCTCAGGGCCAATATTCCTCATCAGAAAAAAAAAGAAAGAAAGAAATGAATTGATGATATATGCAACAGTATGACTAAATCTCAAAATCAGTATCTGAGAGAAAATAAGGCACAAAAGCCTATATGCCATATAACTTCATTTGTATGAAATGTAAACTAACATATAGTGACAAAAATCATGATTGTGGTTGCAAGGGACCAAGGGTAGAGGGAAATGTGGCCTGTGAAGGGATATAATGAATCTGTTAGGGGCAATGATGATATTTTGTAATTTGATTGTGATCGCAGTTTAAGGTTGTACACAATTGTCAAAACTCATCCAATTGTATAGTTTGAATGAAAGAGCTTTACCATTCCTCCATATAGCTGATAAAAAGTAAAAAACAAAACAAAGCAAAACAAAAAAAAAATCTTCCCATAAAGTAAAGTACAGGCCTAGTTGGCTTCAGTGGTCGATTTTCTCAAATATTTAATGAAATAATACCAATACTACACAGACTATCAGAAATTAAAGGAAATACAATCACTTAGTTCAATTTGTGGCAATATTACCCTAATACTAAAACCAAAGATTTTTTAAGAAAATATTACTAAGAACAATATCCTTCTTGAATATGGATGAAAGAATCCTCTAAAAATATTAGCAAATTGATTTTATCAACATAAATGATTCACAACCAAATCGAATTTATCCCTAGAATTAAGTTTTATTTAACATTCAAAAATCAACCAATATTATTCAGGATATTAACATAATAAAGTATAAAAGTGATATGATTATCTCATTAGATGGCAAAAAAGTATTTAACTAAATTCAACCTCTATTATGATTTTAAAAAAAACAAGCCTCTCCGTAAATTAGACAGTGTAAAGAAATTCCTCACCTAATAGTGGATATCTGTGAAAAACTAGCAGGTAACCTCATACTTAATGGTGAATGACTAAATGCTTTTTCCCAAGGTCAGAATCAACGTAAGAATGTCTCCAGTTTCCACTCCTGTTGAGCATTGTATTGGGGTTCTTAGTCATGAACAAACACAAAAATGGAAATAAAAATAAGTCAACTGGAAAGAAGGAAAAAGTGTCTTTGTCCTCATTTGTCATAATCATGTATACAGAAAATCCTAAGGAATCTGTAATAAGCTACTTGAGTTAATAAGCAAATCTAGTGACTTACAAGGTCATTATGAAATGTCCATCACATTTCTATATGACAGTATCATAAAACAAATGGGAAACAAAATTTTAAAATGATCATATTCATTAAGATACCAAACATGAAATACCCAGGGATACGTTCAACAACATATGTACAAAACCTGTGCATTGAAACTTTAAAGATCCACAGGAAAAATTAAAGAATTGCATAAATGGAGAGGTATAATACAGTCACAGATCAGAAGATACATGATTAAGATGTTAATTCTTCCTAGATTTGGTGTAATCCTAGTAAAAATTTCAAAAGACTTTTTTTTTGGTAGAAATTAACAAATTAATTCTAAATTGTAGATGAAAATGAGAAAGACCTAGAAATAGTCAAAACATTTTTAAAAATAACCAACATTAGAAAACTTGCACTGCCTGATTTCAAAACTTACTCTAATGGTTTAGTAATTTAGACAGTATGATATTAGCATAAGGATAAAAATCAATGGAACAGAACAGAGGCCGGAAATAGACTCAGGTTCGTATGGTAAATAGATTATTGGCGAAAGTTCATTCAACGGCAAAAATGTAGTGTTTTTCCATAAATAGTCTGAGAACAGCTGGATATTTCTCTGGGGAAAGGAATGCTGTTATCTCACAACATAAAAAATTAACTTGAAACTGAATTTAGTCCTAAATTCAAAAGCTAAAACTATGAATATGATAGAATAAAACAATAAAAAATCTTTGTGTCCCAAAATGACACAATAATGAATCAAAAAGAAAAATGTCATGTATTGGACTTCATCCAGATTGAAAATTTTTTCTCCTTGAAAGAAGCCATTCAGAAAACGTAAAAGCAAGGCACAGAATGGGGGAGAAAATGTCAACTAAATATGATTTATATTTATATTATGTTATATTACATATCGTATATACATTTATATATATGTAACAAAAAACTCACATTCAGAATATACAGAATATATAAAAAACATTTATAAATCAATACTAAGATATTCATCCTGATTTAAAAATTTAAGAATAATAGGAAAAATATTTTAACAGATAAGTTGTAAAACGAGATATACATATGATCAGTAAGTACATGAAAAGATGCTTAGCATGATTATCAGAATTACGAATTAAATATGCCATGAGATATCACTGCACATACACTAGAATGACTAAAACTAAGACTAGAGTAAATAAAACTCTCAAAAATTGCTGGTGGGCATGTAAAAATGTATAATCACTTTGGAAAAAATTGGCAGATTTTTTTTATACAGTTAAACATAAACTTAAACATATGACCTAGAAATTCCCTTCTTCGTAGTTATTCAAGAGAAAAAATGTTTTCACACAATGACCTGTACCCAAATGTAAATGGCACCTTGATCCTTAAAAGTTACTCCCTGGAAACAGGTTAAATGTTCTTCAGCAGGACAATGGAGAAGCAAATTGTGGTATATCCAAGTAATAGATTACCACTTAGTAATAAAAAGGAAGAAACTATTAATAAAGCTACATATGGATGATTCTCAAAAACATTATGCTGAGTGAACAAAGATAGACACAAGAGCAAATAATGTATGATTCTATTTATATTTACCTCCATAAAAGGTAAAATTTATGTGATAAAAAATCAAAACAGTAGTTGCCCAAGGTGTAGGTGGATAGCTGGAAGCCCTTGACCACAAAGGGGCATGAGAGAATTTTTTCGTAAGAGGGAAATGTTCTACAACTTGATTATGGTGGTGTATAGTTGTGTACATTTGCCAAAACTCAAATGGATGCATCTTGTAATATCTCAATAATCTTGATTAAGTTATAAATAAAGTGAGGGATTTGCAGCCAGGTGGTCAAATACATATGCGAAAATCTGCTTACTATAACTTCCTCTTAAATATTCAAGATGGATGTTAATTAATTAAAATTCTGATAAGACATGTACTAAAAGAAATCCCCCCCAAAACCCAGAAAAACCCAGTTTACCCAATTTCTAGCTCAGTATTTACAAAACTCATTTAATTAGGGAAGTTTTTTTTTTCTTCAGTGTGTCACTCATAAACATCATTAAGAACTAGGGATATGAGGAAAACCTCTTTGGGAAACGTTCTGTAACCAAGTAGAGTTCTATGATTTTAGGAAAATATTCATGAATAATATACTATAGATTCTCTGCAAAACACAGTTACAAAACAAGAAAACATTGGAATATTCAAAGACTATCATACAATGAGAAAAACTAATTGATTAATGAGAAATATAAATGCTTAGTTCAAAAGTATATTGTTAGAATCTACACTATTTATACTATTCTTGTTACATGGTAGTTGTTCATTAAATAGCGGTGGATGGATGTAAAGAAGAAAGAACCCCAAATAATTTCTCTGTCTTTTTCATCTGTCACAACAAATACAGATCTTTTCATCTGCATATATGTTGTTCAAATATAATGCAGATATTTTTGAACAAGAACAACAAATTAAACCCAGTCTTTAATCAATGCATCTTCAATTCACCTCTCTTTTACAGATTGCTACTTTCTAAATTTCTCTAATAATCTTATATTTAAGCGGCTAATTTTAGCTTTACCTCACACACACCTGGAAGCTCTGTGGAATGTAACTTTCTTTCTCTTGCTGCCTAACCTGGAGAGGCAGGTGAGAAACTCTTTGTGACCAGCTGCTGTGAGAATATTAGCAGTGAACATGTGGTCGTCAATATGAACATGTGTTGGCAAGAATTCTAATTAATTAGTTGACAGGGTAGATCAGAGAAGCATGTGCACACAGCTGCAAATCATATTGTGATACAATGCCGTTAATGATAGATTTTTGGACATGGCATACTTCTCAAGTGTGTTGTGTTGTTTGCCTACATGAATGTATTTTGTCTTTTTTGTCCAATCACTTCTGCAGATGTATTTTCAAGTATATGCTAACACTAATTGGCTATCCGTGAATGAAAAGTCAAAGCGATGTGTAAGTTTACCAAAGAAGACTGAAGAAACAACCAAGAATTGGATTTCTAACGCCTTTTTCAAGCTCTGTGTTGTGGGCAAGTTATGTTCTTTTAAAATAATAAGACTTATTATATTCTTTTTTATGATAAAAGTAATGCAAATTCATTGAACAAAATGGATAATTTGGAAAATGAAATTGAAGAATCAAAAAACAGTACCCACAAAGAATCACAATTAACATGTTATTTTAATTTCTAGACTATAAAAACAAGGATAGCATAGGTTAAACAGCCTTGTGTACCACTTTTTGTCTTGGCTCCACATTTTGAGCTTTTGCCCATGTTGTTACATAGCCAGTGGATATGTGATTTTTAATGGCTGCATAATTATAGAATAATAATAATTTAATTATAATTATAATATAAAGATTATAGTACTACATTGAATGAATATACCATCATTAATAGAACAATTCCTTTAAAGCTGAGCAGGTGTGTTCTTTCTGATTGGTTTTGCTATTTTGGGATATATTACAAACTAAAACACCATTCTACTTGGTGCTAAGGGAATAAAAATATTTGTGAACTATGGCAGTGATATTTATTCAAGGCATTGTACTCATAGAAACTTTAGTTATTTCATTTAACCTTCAAACAAAAGAAGAAATAGGTAGTGTTAATGTTACTCCAACCACATCTAGGAGAACAATAAAACCATTTTTTTTGCAGGAAAAGAGTCATCCTGAGCTAAGATCTGTTGTCAATCTTCCTCTTTTTCAAATTTTTTCTTCCCAAAGCCCCAGTGCATGGTTTTATATCCTAGTTGTAAGTCCTTCTAGTTCTTCTATGTGAGCCACCACCACAGCATGGCTACTGACAGACAGATGGTGTGGTTCCTCCACTGGAAGCGAACCCTGGCCGCCCCCAGGCCACCAAAGTGATGAAGGCTCCCAACCTTAACCACTGGGCCATCAAGGCTGGCTTGATAAAACCATTTTTACAATAGGTAAACAGAAGTTTCTGAGGCTTGAAGGATTAAGCAATTCGCCCAAGATAACTTATGTAGCAAGGGGTAGGTTCAAGATTTTAATGTAGATGGTCCAACTCCAGGGCTTGAGCTCATTACAATCAAAACATATTGCCTTTGAAATGCAGAGAACTATATGTGCCTACTCTGAAGTCAGCTTTGTGGTGGAAACAAGCTGTGTAAACTCAATGAGCAGTTAGGGAATATTTCAGGAAGAGTAAGCTCAAGAGTCAACAGGAGTGGCCCTGAAGTTCATGGCTATAGGAGCTTAAGGAAAAAGAGAGGGAAGGGACTGGAGTAATTATTTCTCAAAACTCTGTAACTTGCACCCTCCACTCCTCTAGTCAGTTTCTTTCTGTATGGTTTTTGTGCATTATTTGCCCTTTTTTTTTTTTTTTAAGGAAGACTAGCCCTGAGCTAACATCTGAGGCCAATCCTCCTCTCTTTGCTGAGGAAGACTAGCCCTGAGCTAACATCCGTGCCCATCTTCCTCTACTTTATATGTGGAACGCCTACTTGCCAAGAGGCGCCGTGTCCATACCCAGGGTCCGAACCAGCCAACCCTGTGCTGCCAAAGCAGAACACGCGCACTTAACTGCTGTGCCACCAGGCCGGCCCCTATTTGCCCTTTTTTATTCCTCTATCTGAATGCCTTCCCACTTCAGGCTCAGATAAAGTAACATCTTCTCATTCATGAGATCTTTACTGACAGTTTTAGCCCATCATATATGCTCCCCCAGCACTATTCTTTAAATTCCCCCTGCATCATTTATTGCTACTTCTCAGTTGGACCTCGCTGATACTGCCTTAAAATGCTCCTGTCTCTGCATTATTTAGGCACCTCTGGTCTTGATTTAAGCTCTTTGAAGTAGTTCTCTATATCTTGCACATCATAAGCATCAATAAGTCTTGAATAAAATTGATGAGGACATATTTGTATCCTGGAACACACCTTGCCAAGTACTAAATATGCAGCTGTCATTCAATTAATAGTTCTTGATTGATTAATCTCATGTATATTTTTACCTTGTGTCTCTGCTTTAATTAGATATATATTTCTTTTTGCTATTTCCAAACTCTGTAAGTATTTTTGGTTTTGTAATTCCACATCATTACTTGCGAATTCTAGTTCTCATTTCCTGAATGCCCTTCCTGATCTTCTCTGTCAAGATTTTCTCTTTTCATCAGTCCTATACCAAATCGGCTCCCTATTAAAGCCCAATTGGATTCAGTTTATAAAACTCCAGGCATTATATTCAAGATAAAATCCTTTAATTGTTGTATATGCACCTATGACCAATTACTTTACACATTTATTTGCATGATTTCCAATCCAAAATCTTTAATATGATGTTACATCCATTTCTGACCTGAAATTAGCTTAATTCCTCTCCTGACACTTTGTTCCTCATGGCTTCTTATCTACCCACCTCCTCTATTACATGTCTGTTTCCCTCATCAGTTCAACTGTAATGACACTTCTTTCCTCTGAAAGCTAATATTTTCCTTCCCCCCTCACCTAAAAAAAATCTTTTATATAGCTGTTATCTACTTAAATAAACTAAGTTTCTACAGAACAGCGACCTTATTTAGCCTGCTTTATATCTTTCAAAAGCACTTGATTCAAAGGTTTTGATTCATATTTGTTGAATAAAATAAATCAGAAAATGAGCCATACTATGTTTGCTGTTCTCCATGTCTACCTATTATATTAAAAGTTCTATGCAGGTGTGGATTCCATAGCTTCTTTTTCTATGCCCACACTGTGTCTCAATCTTTTAAAAAATAAATGTGTTAATTGATGAAAAACATAACATGCTGAAGATTTTTAACAAAAATCTTGAACACACACTTCAACAAATTATCTCAAGTTGAGTACAGCACTGTGTCGTTTATCCAAGAAAAGGAACAGAAAGTTAGCAATACTTCAAAATCTCATCTTGTCAAAATCAAAACTCCTTCATTCTACCCCAAAGTAGCCAGACATCACTATAGCTAGATTTGCCTATTTTTACTTTTCATACACATGAAATTTTACTGATTGCATGTTTTAGGTTCTGGCTTATTTTACTGAATATTATGTTTGTGAGACCCATCCATGTTTTTGCATGTAGCTGTTGTGAATTCACTTTCATTCCTATGTAATATAGCATTTTAGGAATATACCTCAATTTGCATATATGTTAATCTGTTGATGATCATTTATTTTGTTCCAGATTTGGCCACTATGAAAAGTCATTGCTAGATATACCTGTATAAGTGTACACATATGTACACAATTTATTTAAATATAAACCTAAAAATGTACTCACTGGATTATTAGGTTATGTGCATGTTCAACTTTGTATACACTGTCTGATCTCCAAAGTAGTTTTGCAACTTCATGCTTTCACCATCAGTGTCTGAGAGGTTTGGCTGCTTCAGTCTCACCAGGATTTGGTCTTGTCAGTCATTTGCTTTTCCGTCATTACAAGGAACATGTAGTAGTATCACATTGTAGTTTTTATTCGTCATTTCCTCATGAATAATGATATTGGGCATTTTAAATTTTTTTGTTTGGCTATTTGTTATTTGCTAATTGATTTCTAGGGATTCTAGATACAGATCAATTTTCATACTTTTTCAAATATCTTCTTTCATTCTATCATTTGTCTTTCTTCTCTTAATGATGTCTTTTGATATAGAAAATTTTATAACTTTAAAATTGTCTAAAATATTAATATTTTCTTTTGTGGTTAGTGATTTATGTATCTAAGGCAGCTTTTCTTACTCTAAGATTATGAATATTTTTCTCATGTCATCTTCTAGAAACTTTGTTGTTTCCCTGTTGGCATTTAGCTTTACAATCAATCTAGATTTGATTTACTTACAAGGTATGAGTTATGGGTATATATCAATTAGTATAATACTATTTATTAAAAAGACTGACATTTCCCTAGTCCTCTATACTGCTATATTGATATTGCTGAAAGAATTTCCATTTCTTTCCAAGATGGAGCAACAGGGACAAGATTTAGTCTGCTGCATGAAACAATAACAAAAGTATCTATATAGGAAAAAATAATTTTCAAGATACTAGACGTCAGGTAATGAAAAAGAATGATCCCTGAGGTATGGGAAACAACTAAAGTGAACTCTTTGATTGCCACAGATTACTATCTTGAGAGAGTTTACAGACTGTGGAACAAAGAGAAGAAGGTACTCAAGCAAAGCTCAGTGGACTTCCTGAGTTGAGTAAAATTGAGACTTTGGAGAAGACAAAGTAGCTCAGTTAAGTACTGATCTATGCACATATGTGAATAAACAAGCTGCAGCTGAGAAAAGAACCAGCCTGAATGAATAGAGGGAACATTAATCGCACTTAGAAGGGGTACGAGCATTGCCTGTTCCTAAAGCTAGGTTGAAAGACATTGTAATCAATGGATCACTGGCTAGAGTTTTCAGAAGAGTCTTGCTTCAGTAATGGGGAATAATTAATGCTAGATTACATGCTCTTCAATTCTCACCTAAAATATCTCAAAAGAGAAACCTGAAGGGATCAAATTGATTCCAAAGAAATTAATTGTACCCCAGAGCAAAACTTAAGCATCTTTATAAAAATGCAAAAATATCCATTACTCGACAAAGTAAAATTCACATCTAAAATTCAATAAAAAGTTTACAAAGTACATAAAGAAGCAGGAAAATATGACCCAACATGGTAGAAAAATTAATCAATTGAAACTATACCAGAACTAAAGCAGATGTGAAAATCAGCAGAAAAGGAAATTAGAAGAATTATTATAACTACATCCATATATTCAAAATTAAGTATAGATGATGGAAAATATAAAAATATAATCAATTTGAACTTCTGGATATGAAAATTATTGCATCTAAGGTGAAATACACTGATTGGAATTAATGGCAGGTTAGATAGTGTAGATGAAACGAACAGTAATTTGAAGACATGGTAATAAAAAATATCCAAATGAAAAACAAAGAGTAAATTTCTTTTTAATAATAATAACATCAATGAACTGTGGAAAAAATTCAAGCAGAGTAACCTATGTGCAATTCAAGGCCCTGAAGGAGGAGGGTGTTACAAAAATTATTCAATGAAATAAAGGCTAAAACATTTCCAAATTATGTGTAAAACAATAACAACAACACAGGTCCAAAAACCTCAATGAGAGCCAGCCCTGATGGCCTAGCGGTTAAAGTTCAGTGTGCTCTGTTTCAGCAGCCTGGGTTTGGTTCCTGGGCACGGAACCACACCACTCATCTGCCAGTAGCCATGCTGTGGCAGTGGTTCACAAAGAAGAACTAGAAGGACTTACAACTTGAATATACAGCTATGTTCTGGGGATTTGGGGAGGGGCAAAAAAGAGAGAGAGGAAGTCTGGCAATAGATGTTAGCTTAGAGCAAATGTTTCCCAGCAAAAAAATAAAAAATAAATGTAAATAAAAATCAGATTTTTGTGGCATCTTTAAAAAAAAAGAACAACAACAACAACAAAAACCTCAATGAAACTCAGGCACAAGACATAGGAAGAAAACCACAACAAGGCACATCATAAGCAAATTGCTCACAATCAGTGAGAAAGAAAAAAGATCTTATAAACATCAAGAGAAAACAGACATAACATACCTAAGAACAACAACAAGGATTAGAGTAGATTTCCCGTCAGAAACAATGCAGATGAGAAGAAAGAGGGGAAACATCTTCGAAGTATTGAATGAAAACAATAAAGTCAATCTAGAATTCTACATTCAGCAAAAGTGTTGAAAGAATTCATTGCCAAAAGAACTGCACTCAAGAAATTTTAAAGGAAATTCTTGAGGCAGAAGGAAAACATCATAAGTAAACATGGACTTACACAAAGAAATGATAAGCATGAGAAATAGTAACTACATGGGTAAAAGTATGAGATATTTTTCTTATAGTTAAAATCTCTTCTAAGAGGGCTGGCCCCGTGGCTGAGTGGTTCGTGCCTTCCGCTGCAGACGGCCCAGTGTTTCATTGGTTCAAATCCTGGGTGCGGACATGGCACTGCTCATCAAACCATGCTGAGGCAGCATCCCACATGCCACAACTAGAACGACCCACAACGAAAAATATACAACTATGTACTGGGGGGCTTTGGGGAGAAAAAGGAAAAAGAATAAAGTCTTTAAAAAAAAAATCTCTTCTAAAATTATTGACTGCTTAAACAAAAATAATCATAATCTTCTGTGCAGTTTATAAGATACATATAAGCAAAATATATGAAAATGATAGCACAAAAATCAGCAGGAATGAAACAAAAGTATAAGATGGTAAGGCACTTATCTATATGTATAAGTTAAAGATGAATAATCTAAACCTTAAAGTAACTGCTACAATAATAACACAAGGAGTAATAGCTACTAAATCTGTAAAGAAAATATATTAGAATAATAGAAAATATTCAACCCAAATAGAAAAGGAAATAGGTAAAAGGAAGGAAAAGATAGATTGGATAAATAGAAAACAAATAGCAAAGTGACAGACTTTAACCTAAGCATATCAACAGTCACATTAAATGTAAATTTTCTAAACATTCCTATTAAAAGGCAGAGATTGTCAGATTGCATAAAAACAGAACGATCCACCAGAAATCTCCAACTCTGATAAACTAAACAACACAATTTTAAATAATCTATGGACTAAAGTGGAAGTCTGTAGGAACATCAAAAAATTACGCTGAGCTGAATACAAATGAAAATATATAAAAATTTGTAGAACAGTAAAGCAGTATGAAGAGGCAAGCTTATAGTACTAAATGCTTATACCAGAAAAAAAGAAAGTCTTAAATGAATCATCTAAGCCCTAATTTTAAGAAAGTAGGAAAAGAAGAGTACTATAAACCCAAATCAAAAAAAAAAAGGTATGAAATGAAATGCAAGCAGAATTTAATGAAATTGAAAACAAAAACAATACAGAAAGTCAATGAAACAAAAAGCTGGTTATCTGAAAAGATCAGGAAAATGGACAAGCCTCTAGCATGACTAACAAAGAAAAAAGAGAGAGAAGACACAAATAACCAATTTCAAAAATGAAATACAGTCATGCATCACTTAACAATGGGGGTACATTCTGAAAAATCATTAGGCAATTTTGCCATTGTGCAAACATCATGCAGTGTACTTACACAAACCGAGATAGTATAGCTTACGACATTGCTAGGCTATATGGTACTAATCTTATGGAACTACCATCATATATGTGGTCCACTGTTGACCAAAACATTGTCATGTGGCACAAGACTGTACCAAATATCACCAGAGACCCTGCACTCATCAGAAGGATAACAACGGAATATCGTGAACTCTATACACATAAAATTAGACAATGTAGATGCAATGAAACAATTCCTCTAAAGGCACAAACTAGCTTAGTCAATATGAAATAGACAATTTAAATATCCCTAAAAAATTTAATTCATTATTTTTTAAAAGAAAAGTTGAAAGAGATCTCCATGCCCAGATGGTTTCAAAGAATTCTACCAAATGTTTAAAAGAATTTTCACTAATTGTAAATAATCTCTTCCAGAAATTAACAGAAGCAGGAACACTTGCCAAACTTCTCAACTCATTTTATGAGGCCCTTATTACACTGATAGCAAAACCAGATGATGACAGTACAAAAAACAAATAAAAGTCACTAATGGAAAATATCATGTACAGACAAAAAATCCTCAACAAAATATGAGCAAATAGAAGTCAGCAATACATAAAAAGAACTGTGCACCACTATCAAGTGGGTTCATTTCACGGATGCAAGTTTGGATGACAGTCAAAAATCAATCAATGCAATGCATCATATTAACAGAATAAAGACAAATAAAGACAAATAAAATTACATGGTTCTATCAATTGAAGCAGAAAAAAGCATTTGGCAAATTCAATGTCCATTCATGATAAAATCGGTCAGAAACTAGAAATAAAGGAGAATTTTCTCAACATGATAAATAACATTTAGAAAAACCTACAGGTATTATCATACTTAATGGTGAAAAGCTGAATGCTTTCACCCTGAAATCAGGAAGGTCAGGATATGCTTTCTCATCACTTTTGTCTACATAGTACTGAGAGGTCCTAGTGATCATAATGTATTTTGTAGTTTTCAGGATGAAAATCCTATATGTGTCTTGTTAGACTTCTGAGATTTTACTTTTTGAGTGATTATAAATACTATTTTATTTTAATTTTGGTTTCCAGTGTTTATTGCTAGTATGTAGAAACACAATTTTTGTATGATAATTTGATATCATACAAACTTGCTGAACTTATTTATTTTCTCTAAGAATTTTTTGTCAATTCCTTGGGTTTTCTATGTAGACCATTATGTTATTGCAGATAAGGACAGTTTGATTTCTTTCTTTCTGATATGGATGTTTTAATTTCTTTTTCTTGCCATATTATGGTGTCCAGGACTTCTAGTACTCTGCTGAGTAAAAGTGATGAGAACAGATATCCTGATGATCCAGCCACTCCACTCCTAAGTATTTATCAAAGAGAGATGAAAGTTTTCACCCTACAGAGATTTGTCTACAAATGTTCATAGCAGCTTTATTTGTACTAGCCAAAATCTGGAAATAACCAAACATCTATCGGCAGTTTAACATATAGACAATTGTATATTAACACATGCATAAATGCATAAATAAATGTGGAATATTAAAACCATCAACAAAAAGTAATGAACTATTGCTATACTCAATGTCATAAGTGAGTCTCAAAATAATTATGCTGAGTAAAAGTAGTCAAATGAAAAAAGTACATACTATATGATTCCACTTATATAAAAATCTAGAGAATGCAAACTAATCTATGAGTGGAATAGCTGAGTCCTATGGTAGGTATACATTTAACTTTTTAAGAAAGTTCCACATTTTTTGTCTGCTCATATTGTATTGTTCCTTTAGAATTTGGTTATTTCTTTTCTTTTGTTAGGCTTGGTTGCTGGACATTTTCCTTAAAAAATCATAAGTAAAATCCTACATGAGTTTATCCTCCATCGAGAATTAAATGTTGCTTCAGGCGGGCAGCTATTCTAGGGTGGATCATCTCCATCTTTCTTTTTTTTTTTAAAGACTGACCTATGTTGGTGCCTTTTTTAAAGATTGACACCTGCACTAACATCTGGTGAAAACTTTCTTTTTCTTCTTCTCCCCAAAACCCCCCGGTATGTAGTTATATATTCTAGTTGTGAGTGTCTCTGGTTGTGCTATATGTGACATTGCCTCAACATGGCCTGAGAAGCAGTGCCATGTTTGCACCCAGGATCTGAACCAGCGAAATCCTGGGCCACCAAAGTGGAGCCCGCAAACTGAACCACTGGGCCATGGGGCCAGCCCCTCCATCTTTCAAGACTTAAAATTATTTAAAGATGTGCTCATTCTTGTCAGGACTATTTATTTTGTTCCACCTTTTGTTCTGGAAGATTGCACATTTGGTTCTAACTAAAAGCTTAAGATGTTTACCAGGGTCCTTCCTTAACTGCAATTCATTTTCTCTAGTCCTGGAACTATTAAAAGTTAACTTAGCATTTTAACTTCTCAGCCATCACTTTTGCTTACATAATTGCCAATTATCTAGAACAAAAGGACCCCAAATTCCTTTTCTTCCTTTAATCTCTTCCTAAAATTTGTACTTAGGAGAGGATGGACGAACTCTTCTCACTGAGCTTCAAATACTGATTACATAACGTTTCCTCTTGACATGGAACATTCAATGTAATGGAGCTAGTTTTTAGCTATCTTGTACATGACTTTATCATGAAGCTCGGGGTTATGAGCATGCCTGAACTTCTTTCTGGAACTTTGTTTATTAGAAAAACTTAGAGTGACTTTGTGGAATCCTTTCTTGAGTTAGATTAGTACCTTATAGGCAAAATGAAACATAATGAAGCAAAATGTAACAACATGTGTGCATCTATGTATGGTAATATCTCCCCATATAATAAAATTATCTTTCCATGAGGTACCTAGTGTGTAATTCTTTCCTACTCCTCAGCTTGTTGTTAAAAAACAATTCTTTCATAGCTGAAACTAGGGGGTAAATACAAGTAGAAAAGAATAGAAGTAGAAGGTACGTTATTTGTTTGTGGTGTTAGCAGCTAATGTACTCCAGTTCTGTGTTCTTGAACTTCTCCTGCTTCTGGGGAATGGGAAAATAATAAACACTAGCAAAGCAAAATAAATTCAATATATCCTATTTGTGGAGATGAATACTGAAGGGAGATGCCTTCCACGTTTTCTTTTTTCAAACACAAAGACTGAATAAATTGAGAGAGTATCAGATTGATGTGTAAATTCTAGGAAAGCCATAGAAGGAAGGATGATTGCATTTGATTTTGAAAAATTAATAGGAATTTGATAGAAATGGAAGGAGGTGGTGTAAATGGCATTCCATGAATAGGTATCAATATGAGCAAAGATTTGGAAGTTGGGGAATTCAAAGTACAGAAAGAGATTACTGAGAAATCTGACCTGACTGGAGAAGAGTAATATAAAGGGTATGCTGGGCAAGAAACACTGGCTGGTCAGATTGTATAAGGTAAATTATGGCTGACAGAAAAAGAATTTTGCCTATGTATGTACAACAGGGAGCCACTGAAAATTTTTGACCAACTTGAATATTAAATAGATTCTTAACACACCAGCAGTTTAAACCCTGCAGGCACAGCCACCAGGAGAGGAGTCCTCAACTCCTCCTTTGTGTTGGCAACCACACAAAATTTGAAGTTTCCTTTCAGAGAATGATTTTATTGCATGAGATCCATGGACCAACTTTAAAACATGATGCCATGAACACTTAAGAATGCATATCAATTATTCTATGTGGAGTTTCCTAAAACAGATGGTCTATAGCTTTCATAAAACTCTGTGTGGGGGCCATGGGCCAAAAATCTTAGGGATAAATAATCAGAGAGTTTGTTTACTGAAGAAGACTATATGATAGACCTTGAAATAACTTATCAAATAAGTACTGATGACACCAGGCATAAGGCACAGAGACCTTTTTAGATAGTTTGTGTGTTTTAGTTGGTGCTGTTAGGAAACGTACGCAGACGTGGAGTTGAGAGCACAAGAAGTTTATTGGAGGGGCTGGCCCAGTGGCACAGTGGTTAAGTCCACAGATTCTGCTTCTTTGCGGCCCAGGGTACGCTGGTTCGGACCCCGGGTGTGGACATGGCACCACTTGTCAAGCCATGCTGTGCTAGACATCCCACATATAAAGTAGTGGAAGATAGGCATGGATGTTAGGCGAGGGCCAGTCTTCCTCAGCAAAAAGAGGAGGATTGGCGGCAGATGTTCACTCAGGGCTAATCTTTCTCAAAAAAAAAAAAAATAATAATTAAAAATGTTTGGGAAAAAAAAGAAGCTTATTGGAGATTAATGCCTGTGAAAGATAAAGAAGGGACAAAGCAGGATTGGGCAAGAGTGAAACAGATTTAACAAAGACTCAGCCAACTCAACTGGGGGTTTCCAGAAAGGAGATCACCATTTGAAGGATCTCAATGTAGACAGAAAGATCCAGGATACATTACCCTATCATGTGACTCATTGTCTAGAAGCTACCCCCGAAATACGTGGCCATAATCCAGAAGTTGAGATGGATCCTAAAGGTACTCACAGCTAAAAGCTGTCAGCTAACCATACTTCTTGAGTTGAACGGTAAATTGTTTCTTGAAAGGAGAGCCAAGCTGCACACACTTCCAGGGCTGACACAATGGACACGGCGTGTGTATGCTGTCATGTTTGCTGCTGAGCAAGTTAGGATAATATTCATCTTGCACATTCAATTGTAATTAAGGCATAGAATCATGGGAATGAAGTAACTTTGTTTGTGAAACAAAGCCCTTCTTGCTCATTTGAATGTAAAAATTGATTTCATGGGGACTTAGTTCTGAGAAATAACATGAATGATGCAACCCAGAACAAGGCTTCAATTTACGGATAGCTGTGGTCTTCTGTAGGTTCTTTCTTTTACTACAATGCATGAATAGACAGTCAATTATAATCTTTGGCTGCTTATTTATAATCAAGGAAAAGATTAAATGTCCACATGTTGAGCAAAAATAATGTTTATAGAGGAAAGATTTTGCGTGAGTTCTGAGTCATATTACTGACCTAAGTGAGCTTACATTTGAATTGGGAAGAAGCATATAAAGATAAGCAGAAAATGACGCAAGTACAGAAGAATACAACAAACGCTGGTGGAATTCAGGTGAAAGGCATTTTGGTGAGGGCTGAAATTGTCATAAAAGATAGATGTTTTTTATTCATGCTGGCTACTTTGTTCTCTAAGGAGAAATTGATCATATTGGATCTTCCAACTGGGGACAAGTTTAGTTCAGTCATCAGATTCATTTTCCCTATCCTTTGAGAATAAAAATAATGAATAAGTGAATCTTAACCATATTGAAATTGCTAGTAGGCTATTTACTGTTTGGTATCTCCCACTGAGTATATATCTAAAATAACTAATTACTCATGTGTTTTCTTTTCATTCTCTCACTGTATCAGTTACATATATTGGGTGCTCCATGAAAGTGATATTAAGAAAGCAGATGAGTTGAACTTCTCTCTGTACTTTCAGGAGGATACTGGTTAAGCACCCACACCTATGCCTGATCTTCTCCTAACTATGTGAGGTGAATCTGCCAACCTTAGGAGCTGTGGATACTGAACAGAGTGCATATGATACTTTATAGAAAAAATGCGTTCCAGAGAATTTAGTTTCAGATGGATAACTAAATATTCTAGATTGTCTGATCAGCCTCAGTTTATGCTCTTTGTCCCAGAATAATAATTAATGGCTCATCTTTTCACTCTCGAAAATGTCTTGGTCCGCATAATACATTATTGTCACTGCAGCTATGGAGGCAATCACACACTTCCTTTGTCTTTAGTCCTCGAACTTCTTGCTTCTCCACAGGGGAAGTATACTCCATGATATCTTCAAAATCGTCACATTAGACCTCAGAGGTCAGAAACTAGATTTTGTTCATTTTGTTGTTGCTGTTATTGATACCTGTAGGGCTTCACACTTGGTTGGTGCCCAATAAAGTGAACGAGATTGAAGAATATAGTAACAAAACTGAAATTAAACTTGAAGGAAAAAATGGATCCCTGACAAAGCATTAAGAATAGCAGTAATAACGGGTCGGAGGGTAATTGCAATCTACTGAAATGTGACATAGGTTGTGTGATATGTTTCTATATCGGGGTGTATTTATAACGTATTGCCTGATCTTTTCCCTTGATTCTGAGATTCCATCTCAATTCCAAATAAATATTACTTTAAAAACCTTCATCTCCTTCAAATGGTTAGATAAGAATCTAGGCTCACTCTATGTACTATAACTATCTATTAATCATCACAATTAATGCTGTTAATATGTTTGCTTATTTACTCTGTAAGCTCTTTTTGATAGTGTCTGACTAATTGTTTACTGAAGTATCAAGAAATATTATAATGATTTCTACTAGGATTTATTATTTTAAGTGTCAGATTTTTGGGTTTAACATACTTTTAATTGTACGTAGCAAGTAGATTACCTTTCTTTTACAGACTTTCCAGCATTAAATTTAAACGAATCTTAGAACATAAGGAATTTTAATAATTGAAAAGAAAAAAAGCAATTGGCCTTCCAAACAGGAAATTAATAAAGAAGATGTTCTTGAAGATATCTACAAAAATCACTAATTCACGTCTACACAAATCAACAATAATAGTCAAGTACCTGTGTTTAACTAGTAGATGGGCATAAAAAAAGGGAGAAGATTGAAAATACAATCATCATTGACTTGTTCCAAATTGATTTGTTCCACATTGCAGAATCCCTCTGTAGATAACAGAGGCTAGTATAAGAGAGAACTAGCTAAATCTCCTTATATGTATATGAGCTACAGTGCCTCCCTTCTTCTAAGGAAAGACAGAGGAAGGCGTTGAAGACCTCTATAGATTGATGTGGTTGCTGTGGATTGCTTTTTCTGATGTAGTGGCGCCATGACCTTTGGAAGATTTTATTGTGGAGTAGAGATATGTCCATTAGATGACACATTTCCTCAGATCTGTTTTCAGTATTTTAATAAATGAGTTAATGTGTCATTTTGGGTCCCCCAAAAGGTAGATGTCAAAATGGAATTAAAAGTTCAAAAGATTTATTATGGGGAACACTTCTGAGGGAAATGGAGAGAAGGAACAGGAGCAGTCAGGCAGAGCCTGTAAATCACAATGCAGTGTGCCTCTAGAAAAGAAGAGAAGGAAACAAGGCTGAGGGGGAGCCCCCAGAACTTTCCATCAGAGGAGACCTGTGTGGGCAGGGATTGCCCATTTCTAGCTTTCCCGCTGTGCTCAGTCATTGGCAGACAGCAGTCAGGGGTAGGATGGTTTTATCAAAAATGCTTTGAAAGTGTGGCGGCTGCAGGCTGTCAGGTAACAATTCTCTTCACAGCAGTCTCTCTTGATGAAAGATTTGAGTGGTCCATAGTCATGGGTGTACGGGTTCAAATCCTATAGTTTTTTCAACTCTGGTTCTTGGTTAAAATTCCAAGGAAATCCTGATCCATATAACTTTAACTCCCTCCCTATCCACATACTCTCTTGGAAACAAGGAGAGAACTGAATGAAAGCCAGTCCCCAGGTTAAAAAGTATCCTCAAGCTATCAAAAATTGAGAAATCTTCTTAAGTATTATGACTGATCCTGAGGGAGTATAAGTTCTCCATTGTGAATTTTCAAAACCATAGTCTCCAACTATTCCTCACCATCCCTCTTTCTTAATCCCAATTGTTTATCCAAATGCTGCCAAAGTGTAACCCTAGACTTGCTGCTTCTATATCTTTCTGATATTGTCCGTAGTATCTGAGAATTAGCAGAGAGAACAATTCTTGGGACAAAACTGAACCTTGACTGAACTTTCTGTTGATGGACTAATCGGTTCTATAAAATCTGTAGTCTTCCTACTGCCCCAAATGCTCATTTTGGAGTTGTTCACACATAGCAACATTTGAATAAAGGCTTTGGCCATTGGCTTTCACTGATTTTTCTCCTTCTGCAATCCACTATTGTGCTAACTCTCTATGTCTGTCTTTGCTCATTCCTTTTTGTGTCCAATTCCAAAATATTCTTTCCTTCCCTGGCTTCATTCCTAGCGGGTAAATGTGGCTTCTTGAAAACTGCCTGGGATTTTACTGTTTAACAGTTTAGACCCCACGGTGTGAAAGTTATATTCCTATTTAACGGAGTTCCCCTAAATTGCATAGATCATCAACCGGGAGCTGCTCATGGTTTGAGACTTAACAGCACATGCTGAGGAGCCTTTTGTGACAACTCACTCCTCAAGCTGACGTGAAGCCAATGGAACTGAGAAAGCACCTGCTGATTTCACAGCTAGATGATTAATGGAAAAAGTGTGATGCTGGTTTCTTCTAGAGGTTCCTTAAACAGTTACAAACTTTCAGGTTTTATGGATTTAGTTTTGTGTGAGAAAAATCAAGAAGAAAAAATACAATGGAATAGTTGGGAAATGATAGAATAACTCAAAGAATCTTCTCCTATACAGTAAATCTGTATGTTTCCATTGTCCAATATTGTTTTCAAGGAGAATGTCTAACGTCCATAGAATTCTATTATACTTGTTTGTTGTACATAAATGTGTGGGTAGGAAAATTAGACTTGATACTGTAGGTGGTTTTAAACACTGACTCAGACAGCAGCTTGGAGGTAGGACCCCTGGGTTTCTGCATTAGCTTCATTAACAGCATCCTGGGATTGCATATTTAATCAAAGAACAGAGCTTGGACCAGTTACAGAATTCCATTTACCAAGTGAAACACAAAGTACTAGGGGCAGGATTCCAGAAATTGGGACAAGCCTGGCAAGATCAATTGAGGGATGCAGGTGTTGATGGGGTATTAGACAGGTTGTTGGATGAGGAATTTGGAAAGCAGAGCAAAATGAAATACAAACCCAGTTATATGAGCTAGAAGCAGATGGAGAAAGATTCAGGTTCAACAATTGGTTTAGGAAATGCCAATAAAGGAGTCTTGAATTTTAATAGGAGCACTGTTTTTTCAGATGTTGTGAATGGAGCATAGGAGACTGTACTGAAAAAAAGATGAAAGAAAAAAAGAAGAAGGAAGCCGCTGTGACTTCACACTTCTAGGTTTTAGTAACTACCTATATTGACAACTTACATATCAGGAGCTATGCTAAACACTTTACATACAGGAAGTGGGGTTCATCTGGCTGTGACATCTGTCACCCCATTGATAGTCGGGGTTGATTTGGCTGATCTGGCCGGCTAGGTGCTTGTCCTCTTCCTCTCTCACTGCTCCATGAGCATTCCTCCCAAAGCTGTGCAAGTGGTGGAGGGATGACCTTCCCCACAGAGAAGGACTGTTCTTCTGTCAAGGGTACTGGGGTGGCTGTGCTCCCCTGTTAGAATCTCCAAACAAGCTCTCAGAGTCCATTTGTAGGAGAATGCAGGGTAGTAAAGGTTAGACAAAATATCTATTTTTTAATTTTAAAAAAAGAATTGTACATACATTAATGAGTTTTTATGGAAGAGATGCTCTGGATGTGGTGGTTCAAAACATAGTCTCTAGTGCCAGAATATCTAGGTTTAAATCCTGGTTCTCATTTCCTAGCTGTAGGTCTTGACCTAGTTAATTAACCTCTTACTGGGTGATTGCCAAGATAAAATAAGTTAATATTTGCAAAGTATCTACAATAGTATGTATTGAGCTCTCAAAAAGTAATTAGTTTACACATGTGGCATCCAAGGCAGATAGTTTAACTTAACCAAATTGGTAAGTTTGAAGTTTTCCTTACTCCTTACTTACTCTGTCATTGTAACCTGTGGCTTGTCTCCTTTTACTGTGTTACACAAGTCACAGCAATAATCATAGCTAAAGACTGTGGGTTAGCATTTCAAAAGTGGTATGCTAACTCTATTCAGGGTTTGGAGTTTGGGTGTCTGAACTTTAAAGAGGAGCTAAATAAGGGAAGATGGAGATGGCACAGATGAGTTGCAGACGTGTTAAATAGTGCCTGGCAGACTCCATTAGACTTACATTATCACTACCAAACAAACCTCATCCAGCAGCTGCCCTGGATCATTCCACCAATTCTGTGCTTTAGTGCTATTTGTTTTGTGAGAGTTGTGTATTAAAGGTGTGTTGATGACCATTAATAACTCTAGTTGTGATGCTACACCTTTTCTGTGATTAGTCATTAATTTTCTTAAGTGGTTAGTCATAGCACTCAAATACTTACAGCAACAATTGCAACTTTAAATGCTTTTAGCAGCCAGGAAGATAACATAATTAGAAGTGGCCAGATATGAGAAACAGTAGGAAGCTAGCAGGTTGTGAAAATCTCCAGAGCATACACCTCATGTAAATGAACAAGCCATGACTTGGCTCGAGGTAAGTCTTCCATATGGGAATGAGAAGGTGGGATTCAGATATGCAAAATAATCCAGAAATCCTTATTTTTATGTGAAATTTCTTGATTTTCTTAAAGTTTGATTAAATTAAAGAAAAATATTCTGTAAGTCAATCAAAACATATCTGAAGGATTTTGGCTTTTAATTTAGTCTGGGGGACCTGGTGGAGAATCTTAAAACATAACAGATCTAAATTATTAAATTTTCTTCCTCAGTCCTAGTTTGTTCCTTGAAAGAGACGACTCTAATTTGACTTGATAATTGATGACCTAGTTGACTTTTTCAAGAAAGATATAATAAGTGCATATTATGTGCCACTCACTCTTCAAGGTGTCATTGATATAACAGAGAACAAAACAAGGGCCCTGTTCTCATGGAGCCTACATTTTATCAGGGGAAGTCAGAAGAAAACAAGCAAAAAGTAATGCAGTGTATTTTTTCTTAGAGCCAAATAAACAGAATAAGGAGATTGGAATTGCCAGAAATAGTATGGATGGGGGCATTGTTATTTTTATACACAGTGGATAGAGAAGGCTTCAGGGATAAAATGAAATTTGAACAGACACCTGAAGAAAATAAGGGAGCCAATAATGCAGATTCTAGGGTAAGAGAATTCTGAGCAAAGGGAGCAGAAGGTACAAAGTCTGAATTCTTATTCAAGGAACAGCAAGAAGACCAGTTGGTTGAATTCACGGTGTCCCCTGATATAGGATATTAGGAATGGCTTGTGTTTCAATAGTGTCTTGCTTGTTCTCTGGCTCATAAAGAAAATTATGAAAGATTCCAAATGATTAATAGACATTGACCCAACAACGTCAAAATTCCACACTGCAACCTTCATCAATCTTTTTAGCAAGTTGATGTGAGCTTTACATTGAATTTTTAAAAAGACAGAATATTACTGGATGGATGGTTTATGGGACACTTTCCTCCACTGAATTCTTCTTGAAATTAAAAAATAATAGGTCATATATTATAGATCAACAATATACTAAGATCACCCACAAGTTGTATTTCAGTAAAACTATATTTTCATGCTTCAGACTATTAACATAACTGTAATAATATAATAATAATGATGATAACAATATTCTCTAAGAAGGAACACTCAGTTGACATATTCACTGTATGAAAGGTCTTCGACAGTGGAGTTGCAGTTGTTCATCACTCCTCTCAAAGGCAATCTTCCCCCAATGACCTTGTACCATAACGCTGAGGCAAAGGACCTGGCTGAGCAAGTCCAGCCTATGTCTATGGATGTTGTTTTCATATGCATCTTAGCATTGATCTTGTTTTTCTTAGCATTATTCTCAGTCAAGATGAGCTAATCTTTCTTCCTGCTGGAAGACAGTCCATTCGTTTTGTTACATGTGCCTTTTTACATAACTGAGGAGCACTAGTTGTTTATTCATGGGTAACCAAGACCTCAGAGTAGAATCTGATCATTCAACTTTGAAACTTACTAGAGCTTACAATGATAAAACCATAGTGGAAAGTAGAAGGCTGACTTCAAGCCATATTCAAACCTGTATTTGATGCTTGTGAAGGAAAGCTTTATTTATTAAATTATGTATTTGCTAAAAATGTGTGATATCTCTTCAGGCTTAAATGATATATCAGCTGATGGCACATTTACATAAAAGCTCAGGGAGTTGTCCGGGACAATTTTGGACAGCTGGGAATGATGCTTGCCTCTAGGGCTAAAAAGCCCCAATGGAGCCAATTGCTTCCCCATAAACTCTTCAGAAATGTATTTTGTAGAGAAAGATTTAACCCCAGGGGCAAAGGGAAGGAGAAGAATCAGGATGTATAATGCTAGACAGGGGTAACAATTTCATGAATCAGAGAGAAGTGGCACTTCTTAAATAATCCTTCTAGTGTTTTCACTAGTAAGGTCTTAACAAGAGGATTTTTTTCTTGCTTCTATTATTATTTGATCCAAATTCATTATTATATACTCAGGCTGCAGTGGCCTGGGGAAGCATAGGCCGTATGCATAATTGAGACTGAAAGTAAGACGACATCTGCTATAGTTAGCAATAAGGGTGTCTTGATATTTGAAGAAAACATTATAGAAAAAACTGAGAGGATAATTTAAAAATCTTTTCATTTAGTCAATCTCTGGATGTAAGTAGTAGAAACAGTTTGAGGAAAAATTTGTTTTAGAGAGTGGGCAATATTTTGATGAAGTGGAGGTAACTCAGCCCATTAAAATTATTTATATATTCTTTCATTAATTCAATAAATTATTCAACATTTCATAATTTCAATCATTCATTTATCACCCAAAATTTAGTGAGTGCCTATGGAATATATATATATATATATATATATATATATATATATATATGTATCTGCAATTTTGAGAGAAAGAGGCAGAACCATGTTAATGTAAAAGCAAATTCAACTTTGGCTAAATGTAGGTGGAGTGTACAGAGAGTAAACACTGTAAAGGCATTGAAGGAAATCTCCACTGGGCTTATGCAAGCTTAAGGCCTGGGCAAGAGAAAGGGACTAAAGAATGAAGACGGATGATGTGTAGAAAATACTACAAATATAAAAATGTTAAGACTGTTGCCCAGAGAGGTGAAGTGGCATGGCCATGGCTGGTTATGGCAGAATTGGAAGAAATGTCCCCAGGTTTAGATTAGTGATTCTCAACTGGGAGAGATTTTCTCCCCAGGGGAAATTTAGCAATATCTGGAGGCATTTTTTTTGTTTGGCTGTCACAATTTTGAGGGGTACAACTAGCTTCCAGCAGATAGAAAGCAGGGAGGCTGCTAAACATCTTAGAATGAACCTTGTGGGATATTTTCCCACAATGCAAAATTATCTAGTTCTAACTGTCAGTAGTTCCAAGGTTGAGAAACCCTGGTATGGAGAAAGAATATAGAAAATGAGGTAGAGACAGAATTGGAGCAAACAGAAGGAGTAGAGAGAATGAAAAGGAGATGTGGGCCATATAGTGACAGTATGTTCTTTACTCACCCATTTCTGAGGCTATAAACAAGATCCACCAAGTATGCCTATTTTACCCTGGGGCAGCATTTCCATGGAAAATGACCTCATGAATAATATTTTATTTCTAGTTTCCTAGTTCCAAAAACGAAACCGAAAGCAAGTTATTTCTCCTCAAGTTAAGTGTGTCCTTCCACTGAGAACATAGGCTTGCCAGGAATGAATGTCAAAGTAAACTTCAGCGTTACCTCCATTCCTTCTAAGTCCAATGGCTAGCCCAGGGGACATGAAGGATAACAATTGTCCCACTCCACCAGGAATCAGCTGAGGTTGATGACAGGAGATAGATCTGATGGAGAAGGGGGGCATCATTTAAGAAGCCTGGGTGCTCCAGAGAGCACCAAATCCACCTTGTGTGGGCAGAAGGGAGACACCAGCTGTGCCAGCAGTTTCCAGCATCAGCATGAACTAAATTTACCTGATACTAGGCACCCCTGGAAGAGGAACCACAGAGCCTACTATTTTATGAAATAACTGGACACTTTCATCAAGAATTGGTAGGCTTTCATGGGCGTGGTTGCCCACACAAAAGTAATCCAATGATCTTTTCAAATTATAGTACTAGAAGCTACACACTTGTAATTCAAAGATAGAATTTGCATATAACATTCAAAACGCCACCTTTTTATAAAGTTATACCATCTTGTTTAGGCATGAAAGTTGTCTTATGAAACACCATTTCTTGGAGAGTTAAGACCCTATAGAAAGGAGTCTTTTACCAGGAACATTTATCAATACGACAATTTTGTTACTCTCCACATTGCAGGTCAAAATATCACCAAACTTGAGAGTTGGAAGGTACTTAAAAGTTTCTGAAAGACACTAAGATAGCTGTAGAGAATATGAATATTGAAGTTCAAAAATGGACTACAACTTTAGTTTCAGCTAATTAAACAAAAATGAGAAATTAACCCCACATTAGGACGGGATCTATTTTTCTCTGAAAGTTGAAGCAGTCTGCTTTTTCCTGGCTACCCTCTCCCTCCATTGGCATCCAGGGTTCTTCCCCACTGCCATGTGGCAGCCTTGGATCCGGAGAACTTTTACTGTTCTAAATTGTATTTACTTCTCTGAATTCCTGAGCCTTGATACTAGGTTCTCTGTGGGAGCTCGATAAATATTCATTGATGGGGATGGTAATGAATACTAGATTTTCTTGGCTCCCTGCTTTCTGACTTTAATCCAGCCATTTCCTTCTCTCTTCCCTGGGGGAATTGGCAATCTGTTTAAAGCATGTTTGCACTTTGGAATCAGGAGGAGAAGCCAGCATAATTATTAGCTCCCAGTGATTCCCAAACTGTCAGTTAATTCTCAGGTTTTGCCATTTTCTCTACTCCACACACAGAGCTAAGTTTACATATAAGTAAATTAAGTAACAAATCACCTTGAAAGATTTATTTCGGACATGAAAAGATGCCTAGGAAGGTTCTTTTCTCTCTCAAAATGATGTGCTCCCAAACACAGCAGTGTACAATTGCCTGAAATTTTTTTAGCCATCCATTCTCTAGTCTATAAACTGTCCTCTCTTTGAAAAGAGAATTAAAAAGTAAAGTCAAGAAGTCAATCTGAAAAGGCTACATACTGTATGATTGCCACTATGTAACATGCTGGAAAAGGTAAAAATATGGAGATAGCAAAAAGGTCAGTGTTTGCCAGGGGTTGTACATGTGTGCGTGTGGTGGGGGTGACTAGGCAGAGCACAGAGGACTTTTAGGACAGTGAAAATACTCAGTATGATACCCTAATAACGGTTACATGTCATTATACATTCATCTGAATCCATAGAATATGCAAAACCATGAGTGAACCCTAATGTAAACTATGCACTTTGGGTGATTATGTGTCAATATAAACTCAATCGCAGCCAATGTACCACTCTGGTAGGGGATGTTGATAATGAGGGCGACTATACACATGTGGGAGCAGGGGATATATGAGAAATCTCTGTACCTTCCTCACAATTTTGCTGTGAATCTAAAACTGCTTTAAACAAAATAACGTCTTAAGAAAGAAAAAAAAAGTTAATTCCTATGGCTTTGAGTGTGGTAGGGAATTAGCATGGGGTTGGATAAGACTTGGTTCTGGTCTTAGCTCTGCCAATAACTAGGTATGTAACTTCACAGAAGTCATTTCATCTCTGTAGGTCTCAGTTTACTTACCTATAGAAAGATGGAGCTGGAAAACAGTGTGCCTAACTCTTCTTTCATATCTCAGGCTAATTTTGAAAAAAATAAGTAAAAATGACTCCCATGTAGATAACAAATAATCATATTTTAAAAAGGTTACTTAACTCATTGCTTAAATGAGGGAAGAGGGAAGATGTTACAGCCAATTTATAAGAGAATCCAAAGAGAGAAATAATTATGGATCTAGAATAATGAAATGAATATACAAATGAAGATCAAATTAGCTAGTTCCACCTTACAGAAGTCAGTTGAACCTCTGCTCCAAAAATTTACATATCTGTAGGAAGAAACTATTTTTCATTGCTATCAGTTATCTATAATTTAAAGATTTGTAAAATAGCTCCCATAAAATCAGAACCAAGAGATTCTAAAAGGTATCTTCTAGACAATGCATAGTTTTCCATCAAAGTACATATTTTTCCCTACAATACAAATGAAGTGCCAAGTACAGTACATAGTCAAAGTGGATACTCAAGATTTGTTACCCGTGAGTACTTCTCCCAGAATGATGATCTCTCCCTGGGGTCAGCGTCCAGGTCTGTTGCTTAATATTTAGGATACTTGGAGAACAATATGCTCTTTGTTCTCTGGCCTGATATCAATTGAATGATACTAAACATTTTATATATCAACTTTCAGTCAGATTGCATTTCTCTGATCCTGTGAAGAACAGTCTATTCGTCTTTGTTTATTCCCTCTCCTCATTTAAAGGCGAGTGCCAAGCTATTGGAAGACAACAGGGATACTTCATATGAGCGGGCTCATCTTTATTTGGCATCCGCGATAATCAGAATTTGGATCCATTCCTGCTTGTGACTAACTTTTTATGAGGGAAGTGCCCAGATACTGCAGGTTAAATTAATAACCCCTGTCCTTCTCCTGCTCGACAATTCACTGGCCCATTTTCTTTTCTCTGTTTACCTCTTGCTCTAATGAGGTTTCTTTCTTCTTCTTTCCTGTTTGATTTCACTGATTCCAACAAAAAGTCAACACTTGGAAACAGATCAAACTCTAAATCTGGGCTATTCTTTCTATTATTTGTTAATAAAAATTCTAAAGCAAACAGATATAATTTTCTAATAAAAATGTTACATGACTTTGGAAAAATCAGGATGCATGTGGGGTTATTAGTGCTCAGTTGGAAGGCATTCCCATAATTGGATGCTGTCACTGCTTCTAATGACAATTTTCAAGAAATCAAGGGTAAAATTGGGCTTTAAGTTGAAAATGTTAACATGACATTTTAAACTCAGATGAATGAATACCTTTAACAGTACTTGCTTTGATAGATACGAGGCCCTTATCAATGTTTGGTTTCTAGGCTTTAATTCATTTTTAAGATCTTATTTTTCTCTAGAAGAGAAAGTGCAGGGTTTTTTTCTTCAAAGTTCATTTCTAATTTAGTTTTCAGACCACAGTTGGCTGATATACCCATTTTTCATCATATGAGAGAACACTGGCAACACAGTTGTAATTCAAGCAGAATTTTACTGGACTGGAACCCAAAATCATTTAACCTGACTGGGTAACACGTTGGCAAATCTTCATCTCTTGGGTGTCTTTGTGTATTTGGTCACAATAGATCTTCAATAATTGGAGTTTAATTTCTGCAGTGAAGAGCCTGTCAAATTATAGAGAATTATCAAGAAAGGCTAATTTAACTAAATTTGGACTAATGAAGATTTCGAATTCATTAGAAGCTTGAATAACAAAATATTTCAAAAGAAAAATTGTTTTATGCATTTATATCAGCCACAATTTAGGATTAAGATGGTAATATATTTATTATAATCAATAGATTAAAAAATTGTCCACTTATCAGCAAGGTATTCTTAAGGTAACAAAAGTGCTTTAAAGCAGTCTATCTTCATAAGAAATTTGAACATTTTCTTTAAGATCATTTTGATATTACTAATTGGTTAAGTAAGTCTGACTTTTCCATATTGCCCCAGATCTCAGCGTAGGTTTGTGAATGTTGAACAACAAAAAAATAGCACATAATTTATTCACTATTCATGTGCCAAGCACTTTTGTAAAGTCTCTAAATGTTGATTTAACTATCATAGCACCTATATGAAGTAGATATTTTCATTATCCCTATTTCACAGGTAAAGAAACTAAGGCACAGGGAAGTTAAGTAATTTGACAAGGTCTAATATTTAAGCAGTATTTGAACCCAGCTGACCCTATACTCACTTGTCTTGAACACTATGCTCCTCTGTCCTTGAATAAGTGGTCTGATATATTTCTTGGTTGATATCTTCAAACTTTAAGAGGAGAGATTTTGGTATTTGTGAGGTATCTAATGAGTTCAACGCACTCTGCTGGATGATCTGTGTGACTAAACATTCTATCTTCACTCCATGTATGTGCGACAGGGATTATTCACCTCACTTTTCAGATGAAGAAAATGATTCCGAAAGATCTTACTTAACAACCCCAGTGGCCAAGCTGGGAAGTTGGGGCGTCAATACTCACTCAGGTGTGTGCGTTCTAAAGCCCCAGTTCTTTCTATTCCATTGCATTGCCTCTGAATGTCTTCTGAAATTCATTTGGCCACAAGTCAAAAAACGAATAGTTAAGCTTTCCTTTGCCTGAAACTACAGGGATAAAGTACAGTACCTATTTAAAAAGAAGGCTGTTTTATCTAATAATCATGGTTGTAAATAGACTGGTTTTGATATAGCCACGGTAAGTTAAAGAGAAAAGAAAAAAATGGGCTTGCTGTCTCTTATTAAACTAAATATTATTTGGTTAAAAAAATACTGAACAATGTCTTAGGAAAATTCAGTTTAAGTCCAAGTTATAGAATTTACCCTTTGTGTTTAATCAAATTCTTCATTTTTTTGAGCTTATCTGTTAAATAAGAGTGTTGCTCCATTGGAGTTTTCATTGTTTTGTAAAATTTTCCCCCAACTGTAAAATCATCTGCTCAGACTAAATTTTATGCAGATGGCCTATATATGGACAAAAATGTAAACGTTTTGTGTGAAATGCAAGAGGCAGACTTGACACTTGCCCAACAGAAATTTAATTCTGCCTATTCTGTGGCCTTGAAGTAACTACAAAAACACAGTGGAGAAAACAATACAAAATTAGTAACTAAATTGTGCAAGGTCTCTTCCCCCTCTGATATTCTGCAACCTGTGATAGAATACCTAACATTTGTTTTCAGCATAACACACACAATACAACAGTCAAATATGCAATGTGGTCCAATGGGTATAGCCAGCTTTGCCCTTTGAACTCACTTTAGTTTTATACATTTCACCCACAGCTCAAGGTTAGAATGCAAGAAGTAAAATTTCCTTCATACCATAAACTTGAATCCACTCTAATTTGGAAAATGTTATTCCATTCATGAACTTACGTATTTAATAATAATTAGTAATAGATCACTTGAGACATACCTCAAAATAATTGCAGCACACTTGCACTGAGACAGCATTAATTTAAGAATTGATCTATGACTTACACGATGCTAATGGCTTGATGTTTTGGGGGAACGATTAAGGACATGTAAATGATACTTTCTGCAAATAATGAAATTTTCAAACAAGTTTGACAAATGCTCAAGAAAGAAGTCCTTTAAAGCCTAAGATAGGTTAAGTGCATCATACAACTACTTTAAGACATCTGAAAAAACAACTCCAATGTAAGTGCATTCAATGGTGTTAGTCAGGATTACTCTGTGGTAACAAACAGTCTCAAAATATTAGTGGCTTAAAACAACAAAGACTGATTTTTTTGCTTACATAAAGTATGATAAGGGTCCAGGCAATTTTCTAGGTTACCTGTCCTCCATATGAAGAATCAAGATTGCACTTCCATATAAATATTTGCTTCCTGACTCATGGAAACAGGGGAAGAGACTATTTGTATCTGGATATTACACATCTCCCTTCTTAAATTTTGTTGACCAAATTAAGTCATTTATATAAGATCAACATCCAGAAGATGGGACATTGCAATCTCCCTTTGTTCCTGTACGGAAGACAACTGGAAATAATGGTGAGAAGAACTAATATCTACCACAGCTGTAAATCAGCAAAAATTTGAGCATGTCCAAACTTCATGCTGCCTTGTTTGACCAGCAACTTTCTAATTTAACCGATTTAATTCCTAGATGTGTTACCTCTTTTCTCACTTTTCATTTGGCTACCAACCATTTTAGGAGTCATTTGAATTTGCACAACTGTAAGTGTCCAGCTATTATTGACTCTTTCCATTCTTACTGGCCTTAACAGTTGTAAGAAAGCCAATGTGCTATGTGATTCTGAGCATAAGCATCAGCTGTTCATTCGATGTCTCCTTTTTTGTCTGTCAAAGAAAAAAAACCAGATGCTAGAGAAGAACCCCTTATGTCTGTCTATTTACTTAGCTCCTGTATCTAGTGTCTCTCATCAGTGTGTTTTATTATTCCATTAATATGGCCTCTCCTTCCTTCATCCACCCATCTCTAACATTAAATATTACAATACATGATATTGTATAGCAGATAATTATTGAAAGGGTAAGAGGGTAGGGGAATTGCATAACGGTATATGATAGAGAAAAACACTAAATTTAATACTGGACCTCACTCTTCATAAAAGTACCTCAGGCATCCACCTATATTTACTCCCCAGGCCCAGTCGCTCACCATATTATTAGATTTCCTCTATCCTCTTCCCTCAGCTGTTAGTTAAAGATCTGTATATCCTTGTTAATCTATTAAGTAGAACAATTCTCTATCTCTAGACAAGACTATTGTTTGTATATCTTGAAACTCATTGAACAGCTTTACTAAGTAGGCAAATAACCTATTCAAGTTCAGAATACTTAGCCATAAAGAGAGCCAATCCACAGGGACATGTACATAGGAGATGTATTTTTCTTTATTACATTCTGCACTGTGGACAGAGCAACCGCCATGGGGCATAGATGTCAGATGGGGTCCTTCCTGTTACATTTGTGATATATGCTTTATGCAATGGGTTTTACAGGATCTCACAATTGCCCTAGGATTTTCATCTAATACTGCCCACAAACTTTGTTCTTTTCTTACTGGGTAAATTTCAAAGGCCCAAAAGTTGCATGTGAATCAAGAAAGCTCGATGGAGTTCAGACAAACTTTGAACTCCAAGTGGCAGAGAACAGAATTGAAAATTTCACAAAAACACCTTTATTCTCAGGGTCAGCTCAGCAGGGACCAGGCAGTATAGAACAGGTGAGAATGAAAGCTAATCAAGAAAGGAAACCCTTTCAAACAACATTGGTCACAAAAGCCGTGATTCACAATCGGAGTACTAGTAGGGTCGGTTCTTATTTTAACCAAAGCGTCCCTTTTGGTTTTCCGTGATGCTCATATCTAGTTCAGAGGAATGTTCCGCTACAGGCTTCTTTCTCATGTCTCATAAATAAATCAGCAAGATAAAAATAGCTGCTTCTCTCAAAGTTAAAGCAAAATGAAAGTCAAGGTTTTAGCAATCTTCTTCCACTCTTTCCTTTTCTGTTTTCTTGTAATAATATGTAGATAACTCTGAAGGCAAGACTTTCAAAGATAAGTCCAGGCCGATTTTGAAAGAAAACATTTATAATGCTGACTATTATTTAAAATCTGGGATTGGCCAGAGTTTCATTAAAAATTTAACTCATTATACCCTCCTTTTAAAAAACCAACTAGTTTATAGAAATATGTGAGGATATAATTGCATTATATCTCTCTGGCTAGAAGACAAACAATGCTTCTGTTAGAAGTCTTAAAACACCCAGGGCCAGGAAAGTAAACCAAAGATTGTTTTTCTACTTGTTTTTACAGACAAAATAATCCCTGAAGTTTCAGGGAGCATTTCATAAGGGAGAGTCATAAATGAAAGTGCACAAGAGGAGAAGATTCTGGGAAGTAAGTTGCATCATTTACTTATGTATATAACTTACACATATTTTAATTTCAGGAATTTAAGCTAGCACTTAGAGGCATCTTGTTCTTCCAATGGCTACCAACGCCTTCTTGATCCCTCTTTCCCCACTCTTCAGAAAGACATGGAGGAGCTTAAGACACCATATATAGTGTAAGTTTCCTTTTCTAAAATTGTCTCAGAGCTTTGACATATGGAGCATTCATTTAATACCGAGAGAGTAATGTGGGTACTCTGGAATGAGCTAAAGTGTAGTATTCCATATTCATTAAATTTTATATAACATTTCAGAAACTAAGGGCTGAATTATCTTTATCCTCATATTTAGTTACTTAGTTATTCCAAATTTTGGCCAGAGTGTATCTTTATATCTTAGAGCTACAATTCCCACTGCACAATTTACTTTAAAATGTCACTGTAACTTTCAACTTTGTCTTAGGTTATAGAATTCTGGAAAGACAATCACTCTCATCCTTACAACTACAACAAAAACCTGGGTAAACTAGAAAATCACAACCTTTTGAACACATCCAAAAGCTGAACTCACAGGGAAACCAACTGACCCAAAATATAAGACACTCCTCCAAGGAAAGAGTGAATATGAGTGCTTGCGTATTGAAGGAAGACACAAGCCATCATACAAGCTATTAAGAAGAATTTTTTTCTTTTTTTTTTTTTTTGAGGAAGGTTAGCTCTGAGCCAACATCTGTTGCCAATCCTCCTCTTTTTTGCTGAGGAAGACTGGCCCTGGGCTAACATCCATGCCCTTCCTCCTCTACTTTATATGTGGGATATCTGCCACAGCATGGCTTGACAAGCAGTGCATAGGTCTGTACCCAGAATCCAAACCGGTGAACCCTGGGCCACCAAAGCAGAAGATGCAAACTTAATCACTGTGCCACCAGGCTGGCCCCTGAATTTTCCCTATTTTTGTCTGAAAAAATTGTTTCTCCTTTAATTTTGAAGATATTTTTGCTAGTGGAGATACTTGGTTTTCTCTTTCCTTTTTTGAACTTTAAAAATATTACTCCATTGTCTTTTGATTTGCATAATAATTTCTAACAAGAAGCCTGTTGTAATTCTTATCTTAGCTCCTCTATATGTAATGTCTTTTACTTCTGATTTCCTTCCAGACTTTTTTCTTTATCTTTAGTTTTCAAGAGTTTTATTAGAGTATATCTAGGGGTAGGTGTGTGTGGAGTCTTATACAGTAATCCATTGTTGAACAATGGGGATAAGTTCTGAGAAATGCATCATAAGGTGATTTCATTGTTGTGTGAACATCATACAGTATACTTGTACAAACCTAGATGGTATAGGCTACTTCACACTAATCTTGTGGGACTACCATCGTATATGCAGTCTGTCATTGACTGAAATATGGTGTCATGCGATGCATGAGTGTATAAGATTTTTGGATTTATGTTTGGTATCTTTCATTAATTTTAGAAAATTATCTGCTCTTATCTGTTCAGACATCTTTCTTCTTTTCTCTGTCTTGCTTTCCCTCTGGAATTTTAATTTCACATATGTTAGACTAATCTTCCTCAAAAAAATAAAGGGAAAATTCATTGCTGGCATCCCTGCCCCCTGAGAAATGTGAAGAGGAAGATCTCCAGACAGAGAGACCATAACACTAAAGAGAAATTTTCACCTACACGAAGAAATGGAAGAATGCCCTAAGTGACATAATTAAAGATGAACACAATATTATTTTTTGTATTTTAACTGTTCTAAAAACTGATTGTCTAATGTAAAAAGATTATCAATGGATAGTATATTTATAGCACACATAAAAGGTAAAATATATTAAAATGACCATGCCAAAAAAGGGATAGAGGACATTGGAGTCAATTGTTAATAAGGTCCTTATTTTATACATGAAGTGGAATAATACTATTTGAAGGTGGACTGTGATTATTTAAAGGTATGTATGGTAAATTCTAGGGTAACCTACTAAACATTTTGAAAAGAGCTAAAAATAATATAATAATACTGAAAATAAAATAGAACTAAATTAAACACTCCTTCTGGAATGTCTGCTTTTAAGAAAATTGAGTGAGTATATGTTTAACTAATTTTCCTAAGTAAAACTAGAAACTACGGACATTATATATAAAATATAAGAAGGCTCCGAAAAGTGAAGAGATGAAGGTAGACTTCCTAGGGACCTTGGAACCCAAGGAGTGACATGGTGGTGATTTCCCTGAAATTTCTTTTTGCCTCACATATCCCAGACTCATAGCTGAAGATGTTAACAACCCAGAAACACTAATGGACACAGACCAACAAAAAAAACAACAACAAAAGCCTGAACTTTCTAGTAAGGACCAGGAAAGCAGTAGCCTGGCAAGACAAAATTTCTTAGACAGTAACTTCTCTACTTCAGCCAAGCACTACAAAAAAAGCTGTGGTCCCACCTGCACCCATTACAACAAAGGTGAAGCGGGAAGCCTAGGCTTCTGCCCTTGGGAAACTGTCATAAAGTGTGCCCAGACTGCTCTGGGGTGGTATCAGAGGGGGTGAGTAGGAAGCCAGAAGTCTTATTTCTACTGGGGACTAACAAGCTTAAACACATTCAAGTGTCAGCAGAAATGATGTGGGATGCCTAGAATTCCACCCACAGCAGTAACAAGGACCACACTCCTCCCCAATGGAGTGGTGTCAGAGGATGCCTGGGGGAGAGTCAGGACTTTCATCATTACCCAGCAGTTATGAGATAAACCCAAACACAGTGTCAGTGGAGACAATACGGGGAGCTGAAACTTCCAGCCGTACTCACTGGTAATGAAGACTCCCCTTCCCTTAGGGGTCCAGTATCCAAGTGGAGAACCTGGGCTTCTACCTCCTCCTGTCAGCAATGAGGTGAGACCCTCCTTCCAGTGCCAGAGTGGTGTCAGAAAAAGTTAACTAAATCAGAAGGTGTAAATAAGATCCAAAATTTCATGACATAATGCAAAAATGACTAAGATTCAAGAAACAAAAAGTATCCCAAAGAAATATAAGACAAAAAGAAGAACCAAATGGAAATCATAAAACTGAAGAATATAATAATTTAAATAAAAAGCTCAACAGATAAACACAACAGCAGAACGGAAGGAAAGAGGTAGAAAAACCAGTGAAGTGGAGAATAGAATAAAAGAAATTAAAAAATTGAAAGAGAAAATAGCCAGAAAAAAATCTGATAGAGCCTCAGGGACCTGTGGGACTGTAAAAAAACTTTAACATGGATGTATCATTGAAATGGAAGAAGAGGAGGAGAAAGAGGTTGAGGCTGAAAAGATACTCAAAGAAATAATGACTGAAACTCTTCAAATTTGGCAAGAGATATAAATCTACAGACTTAAGAAACTGAGTAAGCCCCAAATAGGATATCTGCAGAGAAATCCATACCAAGACACATTATAGATTTATGTTTGAAAGCTAAAGACAAAATTCTTCAAAGGAATAAGAGAGAAATGACACTTTGCCTATAAAGGAAAACACAGTAGACTTATCTTCCCTCGAGTTTTCTAAATTGTATTTGATGTTTGAAGCCAAAATTACAACACTATCTGATGCTGCTCTAAATAAATGTAGAGAAAATATTTAAGAAATTATATTACAAATGGAAGATAGTAAACGGACATGAAGGAGGAAGAGTTTCCATACTTACTCAGACTGGTAAGATTATGACACTAGTAAACTGTTATCTATACTGTATATATAATATAATACTCATATCAACCACTATAAAAGCTATAAAACAGATATAAGAATATTATATGAAAATCTAAATGGAATTCAAGAAAATGGTTAAGAAATTGAGAGGAAGGCATAAAAAATAAACATCGAAACAAAAAGAGAGAAAATAAATAGAAAATAAAGTCAGACTTACATCCTAATATACTAATAATTATATTTCATATAATCACTACTGAACAACACATTCTTTTCAAGTGATGATAGAACATATACCAAGATTGACAATATTTTGGGCCATAAAACAAATCTGAATAATTTTTAAAAAGGTCATATAAAGTACGTTCCCAGCAACAAAAGAGTCAAACTAGAAACCAATAAAGATAACAGGAAAATGTTCCACTGCTTGGAAACTAAACCAAAAACACAAAAAACAAACAAAACAAGAACCACACTTCTAAATAATCATGATTCCAAGAGGAAGTCTAAATGGACATTCTAAATTATATGGAACTGAATGAAAAGGAAAATACAAGATATCACAACCTGTGGCACACAGGTAACACAGTGCTGAAGAGAAAATTCATAGCACTAAATGCATACCTTAGGAAAGAGGAAAAGTTTAAATTGATCTAAGCTCCCATCTCAACAATTTAGCAAAAGAAGGGGCAAAAAGCAAACAGAAGAAAGGAAAAAATAAAAATCAAAGGAGAAATAAATGGGAACAGACCAAATAGAGAAAGTGACTGAAACAAAGAGCTGGTTCTCTGAAAATATCAATAAAATGGATAACTTTTAGCATGACTGACAAAGAAAAAAAGAAGCCACAAACAATCACATAAAAATGATAGCTAAGATATTACTATACACTCTGTGACATTAAAATGATAATAAAGAAATTCTATGAAATATTCTACAGACATAAATTTATCAGCATAGACGAACCAGACCATTTCCTTTAAATGTGCAGACTAGCACAACTCAACCAATATGATATAGATAATTTAAATAGCTCTATAACTATTAAAGACAGAAAATAAGTAAGGATATAGAAGACCTGAACCATACTTTCAAGTGACTTCATCTAACTGACATTTTATAGATAATTCTACCTAATGACAGCAAAGTACATATTTCTTTACAGGCGCACATGAGACATTCATGAAGAGAGACCATATTCAGGGCAAACAACTGAAAAAAATATTATTTTAAAAGTGAAAACATGTTGACATGTCACAAATAACAAATGGTGGAGTTGTGTTAACATGACCAAACATGGTTAAAAATACCAAGGAAACTAACACAGTGAAAAATTTTCAGAGATTCAATATGTTTTTTCTATTGCAAGCTGTGTGTTTGGTTTGACTAAATGGATATTAAGATACAGGCTAGGCACACTTTGTTTCACTGTGCTTCACAGATGTGTTTTTTACAATACTCTCCATCAGCAAAAAGATTACAACTCACTTAAGGCTCAGATGATAGCATTTTTCAACAATAAAGTATTTTTTAATTAAAGTATGTACATTGTGTTTTTAGACAATCCTATTGCACACTTAATAAACTACAGTATAGAGTAAATATAACTTTTATATGCACTGGGAAACCAAAAAATTTGTGTGACACTTTATCGCAATACTTGCTTTATGGCAATAGTCTGGAAATGAACCTGCAATATCTCCTAGGTATGCCTGCATTTAAAATATTTTTATGAAAAGAATAAGCCACATTTTTTAAGTAGTAGAAGACAAAATCTTAAATTTTATAAAACACATTAGTCTCCCCTTATCTGCAGAGGATATATTCCAAGACTCCCAGTGGTATTCTGAAACCATGGGTAGTACCAAACCCTATATATACTATGTTTTTTCCTATACATACATACATATCATAAAGTTTAATTTATAAATTAGGCACAGTAAGAGATTAACAACAATTACTTCTCTTTGGCATATTTGATTGCCAGCATCACTACTCTTGTGTTTGGGGCCATTATTAAGCAAAATAAGGGTTACTTGAACACAAGCACTGTACCAGGACAGTTGATCTGGTAACCAAGATGGCTACTAAGTGACTAAGGGCAGATAGCATATACAGTGTGGATACACTGGACAAATGGATGATTCATGTCCTGAGCGGGATGGAGCAGGATGTCACAAGAGTTCATCACACTTCTCAGAGTGGTGCACAATTTAAAACTTATGAATTGTTTATTTCTGTAATTCTCCATTTAATATTTTCAGACCATGGTTGACTATGGGTAACTGAAACAATGGAGTGAAACTGTGGATGAGGGGGACTACTGTAAAGCTCATTCTAGAGACAGACATTAAAATATCACAGAGCTGAGTTTGGGATTGTTATAATAGTACTATTCTTGAAAAGTCCCTTCTAAGCTTAACAAAACCAAAAGTAAAACAAATAAGCAACAGCAACCACTTCATACTACAATCTCTCCATTTATATGGAAGACATTTCAACAGTAACGATCTTAAGGTAAGTGCATTGAAAGACGCTGTTAGAAAAGAGTTGTGCAATTTAGGGTTGGTAGTATGCCATCTGAGCAACCACAGCACTTAAACTGTCATGAACTCTAGTCACGCAGCAGGAGAGTAGGAAAGAAAAGCTACTCCTAAGAGATGGAGGCAGGAGGTTAAAATAAAGCATTCAGTGGATAGGTTGGCCACCAAAAGGAACACATTCAGAAAATAAATGAGTAAGCTGGGAGATCAATGTAAAGAACTTATCCAGCAGTTAGCAGGAAGGGGTAAAGAGATGAAATGAAGGGGATAGAAGGTGAAGTGTCAACATCAATATAATAGGAGTGCCAGGATCACCAATAATTAAACAGTGGGGAGGAAATATCTGAATAAATAGTACTTCAGGAAGTCCTGAGATTCAAGAAAAATAATTAATACTCTAATTTGCAAGAGTTTATTCAATGCCAAACAGGATAAATGTTATGTATGTGAGATGCCATACATACAAACTATAGAAAACTTTAAATTATCCAAGACAAAAATAAGCAGATCTCCGACTGAGGAACAAGACTTGGCAACTTTTGACTGTTGACCTCTGCAGAGGGCTAAATACACAGTCAGAATACCTCGTTTGCAAATGCCTCATGCACATATACCGTTTCTGTTTGATTTCACTTTTATTTAAAGCCCAAGATTTTAGATTTGAGGAAATCACTTGCACTGGAGTCAGTTAACAAACAATAATTTTTATTTGATCCTAATTCTGATCTCAGCTATGTGTAGTGTTAGGTTTTGTGGTAGAGTGAAATCTCCTTGAACTATGATTACAGAGGTACTTAAGCTGGGAACAGTGAGAACAAAGGATAGAGATGGTGAGGAGTGGTAACAGGAGGGGAAGGTACTGGTGCAGTATAAATATATACAATATGTAATATATACATTATATGTTAAGTATATACAAAAGATATATACAAAATATAGATAATTATATAATCAAGTAACAGAATCATCTCAATTGTTTTTACTTCTGTTTCAGGCAGGATGAAATAATAGGAAACTGTCTGAAATTCATCTTATAAAAACACTTTTTTAAATCTGGATAAAAAGAGTTTATTAAAATGTATCTTTGACCTTTTGAATTAGTAGTGAAATTTTCACCATCAAAGATGGCTAAAGGAAGAGGGAACTCAGACAGGTAAGCAGGACACTGAAACAATTTTCCTCTTGAGAGTATTTTCTGAAACCGAAGACCACAGAGCTTTGATTCAAGTAGCCTCAGAGAGTGCAGAGGAGAGGAGGCAAGCCTAGGCCTAAGCCAAGTGGAGAGTCCAACAGAAGCAAGGCTGCCCTTGGCACAAAATTGACCCTGAAATACGGTACCTTCCATGTAAAGACAAATGAGAAATAAACCTGGCATGTCTGGTTACTGTCAGAGGATAATTCAAATGAAAACAGGGCCCTAAGTGAAGGTGGAAAACCTTTCTTAGAAACAATTCATGATTACAACTCAAGTTCACCTGCAGATGAAGCCCCACTTTGCACATCCCTACTGTTCTTAGGGGCCTTTTGGGGGTGTGAGGGAAAGTAGCTTGTTCGTGTTCTTATGTTCCTGGGAGAAGCAAACAAATCTTTTCTGGAGAAACTCATCTTCACCCAGGCAGTAAAGCTTTCTCACAGACTACTTCTAAGAGCCATGACTTTTCCAGTCAAAAATCACACAAATAAAAAAGAAAGAACCACTAACAACTACCAGAAAATACAGATAGCAAAATCAAATCCACAAATCTTCAGATACTGTGATTATCAAATGGGTAAAACAAAATGATTGTTGAATACACTTTAATAAAAAAGAAGGAACTGCAAACATAGGAAAAGATCAGAAACTAAAAAATAAAGGTAAATTATATCCCCCAAATAATCAAATATAACTCCTAGAACTGAAAACTAAAATAAGAGAAATTAAAGTTTAAAAAACACATTGCATGGGCTGGCCCAGTGGTGTAGTGATTAAGTTCATGTGCTTCACTTTGGTGGCCCGGGGTTTACAGGTTTGGATCCTCCCAGGCATGGACCTAGCACTGCGTGTCAAACCACACTGTGGCAGCATCCCACATACAAAATAGAGGAAGATTGGCACAGATGTTAGCTCAGGGCCAATTTTCCTCACAAACCACCCCCCCCGCCCCCACCAAAAACCAAAAAATACACACATTGGACAGGATTAGTGACTAAAGAATTATTGACTTGTAGGAAAGATTTTGGAAAAAATATCTAGAAAGTAGCAGAGGGAAACAGAGATGAAAATTACAAAAGAAAAGAGTAGAGAGAAAACTGGGCAAAGAAATATTTGAAGAAATAATGATTTAGAATTGTCTTGGTCAGCTTGGGCTGCCATAACAAAATATCATAGACTGGATAGCTTACACAACAGAAATTTTTTTCTCGCAGTTTTGAACCTAGGAAGTCTACAGCCAAGGTGCCAGCAAATTTGATTTCTAGGGAGAGCTCTCTTTCTGGCTTGCAAAGAGCTGCGTTCTTGGTGAGTCCTCATGTGAGATAGAGAGAAAGGGAACAATCTCTTTGGTGTCTTTTCTTATAAGGGCACTAATCCCATAAGAAGGGCCCCACTCTCATGACTTTAAATGTAAATACCTCCCAAAGGCCTCATCTCCAAATGCCATCATATTATGGGTTATGGCTTCAACATAGGAATTTGGGAGCCACAATTCAGTCTGTAAAAAAAATTCTTAAGAATCTATCAAAGACATCAACCTGATGGATTCGGGAAGCCAAAAATCCCAATCAAGACAAACAAAAATAAATCCCCATCAAGACACATCAGTTAATCAGCCCAATACCAAAAAGGAAAAGATCTTTAAAGCAGCCAGAGAGAAAAGACAGTTTATGTAAAAAGGTGTGAAAATTCCTCTGAGAGCTGTCTTCTCAACAAAAATAATATAAATCAGATACCAAGAATGATATTGTCAGTATATTAATATTCTTGTCCATCTAGAATTCCGTACCTGACAGAACAGTCTCTTGATGACAAAGGCAAAGTAAAGATTTCTTCAGACAAATGAAAACACATTTTCTACCAACCAACATGTAGTAGTAGAAAAGGTAAGGATATAGTTCAGATAGAAGAAAGTATTCCCAGGTGGAAGATGTGAGAAGCATAAACTAATGATGAACAAAGAAAATGGTAAATATATGGGTAAACCTAAACAAATTTTGACTGTATAAGATAAAAGGAATAATGTTCAGTTAGAAATATCAAAGCAGAACTAAAACAACAAAAACAATTACTTTTAGTAATTACAGTGAAGTGTTCTATAATCACTATAATATTCGAGAGCAAGAAAACTACGAAGATTAACTTGTAGTGACAATAAGTCAAATGTGCAAATCAAAATATCTAAAGTAATAAACTAGTGGAAATAAAGTCTATAATCTCCAAATTAAAGGAGAGAAAAATAAGAAAGATTAATCAAATTAAGGTGAGAAGGAGAGAAATTTTAAAAAGAGCTTCAAATAGTGTAAAATAAGGTGATAGAGATAAATCTAAATACAGTAGTAAAATTACAATAAATGTAAAGGAACCAAATGTTACACTAAAAGAGAAAGATTGTCAGAATAGATAAAAAGTTTATCAAAAAAAATCCAGATACTTGTTATGAATCAAGCTGAAAGAATGAAAAAATATATGCCATGGAAGTTATAATCAAATTAAAGCTGGCATAACTATATTAAAAATAGATGATGAAGATTTTAAGGCTAAAAGCCTTACTAGAGAAAAAGAAAATCTCTATTTCCTGATGATTTCAATTCACCAGGAAGATCAACAATTGTAAACCTGTATGAGTAAATTAGCCTCAAAACATGTAAAGCAAAAGTAGACATAACTAGAAAAAATAGACCAATCTATCATGATAGTGAGAGACTGAACACACTTCTGTCATTAATCACCAGATAAAATACATGAAAAATCAGCAAACATATAGAAGAGGTTAATGATACACTTAAAACTAATGTTTGATCAGGTCTGGAATGGTGGAGTGAGGAGTAAGTGAATTTGCTCTCCTTATAAAATAATGAAAACGAATGCAAAACAGCCAACATCAACCATTTCAGGCATCTGGAAATTAAACAAAGTCATAGAATAAACTAAGAATTATCCATCCTTAGTTAACCACTGAACCTGCGTAAGACATCAGGGTCTAGGGCATTTTAACTTAGGGCTATTCCCATGTCTCCTCCCATTCCAGTGCTACTATGACCAAAAGCTGACCACACTGTGGACAACAGAGGTATCTGACCACTTTTGGAGATCTGTTAAAAGCCCCATCTCCGGGGCACAGTCAATATTTATTTGAACTTGTAGTTCCCTGGTAAATTTCTATTCTCAAACATATGGCAGCTGTTTGATTTGATTCAGAGCTAGATTCACAGAGGAGTTGCAGCCTACCCCCAGGGCATTTCCAAAACAATAGCAAACTGCTGGCAACAAACATCTCAGTTGCCTAAGATTGTGATTTCAGCTGGGGAAAAGAAGAGCCTGTCTGGGAATTGAAAAGGAAATTCTGGAAAACACATGTGGTCCTTTTCCTTGGCTTCTTTCACTTAGAATAATAGTTTTATGGTTTTTTAAATGGCTTTGGTACTTTGGGCATGTTTATCAAATTTATTACAGCATTTTTTTCTTTTTCCTTTACCCCTGAATGTGGTGGGGGGAGGAGAAGAAAAGGAGAAGCAGAAGACAAGGACAACAACAGTGAGAATGCTGATATACACACTTTGGTCGAATCCGTCTTTTAAGCCAAAGACAAGAACATGGAAGCAGTAAAAAAGAAGGGAGGAGTGACTCAATGGGAAGAAGAACAATCCCAAAGTTAATGGCAACAATAGTAACAGTAATACAGGTAGCTATTATATAATATCTCTCACTACATATCAGGCACTCCACTAAGCATTTGGTATATGTTATGACTTTTTATTCGCATAATGTTCACAGCAACCTGATGAGGCGATTTTATTATATCAATTTCATAGATGAGGGAATACATGCTTAGAGATGTTAAAGTCCCACAGAAATTGGTTGAAACTTTCATTCTGAAGCCTCTATTCTTAATTTATATCTGACCAATAAGGAAGCATGTTACATAGGATGGAGTTGCAGAGTTGCTAAGGACAGTGAGAGTGAGAAAGTGCCATAAAGAACCCCAATAAAGCGATGGCCCCCTGGCCAGGACAGTTCAGCAAATGATGACGGCTAGGACATCTGAGAGTTACAGTGTAACTTTGAATGGTGTAATCTAGCGTGTCAGTTTTCCATTCTGGTTTGTAACCATATTAGCTCAGGCGAGGTCTGGTGAGACCAGACACACATCAAGAGAGAGAAACTGGAAAGAGTTTTACAGTTTTATTACACTCACAGTTCCCAGGGGAGAACATGACACGACACCTGGCCTCCCAGGGGAAGCACTGGGGCCTCTCAGGGGGCAAAAGGAGAGAGGGGAACTGTTGGCAAGACTTTCGTTGTGGTTTCCCTGGGAAGGAATGGGTGAGACAAGCAGGATTGGCTAATTTGAACAATTTCAGCAGGTTCTGGAACCAGGGGCTGCCCTGCTTGTCTGGTACCTGACCCTGGAAGTCTTAGGGTGAGTGTACAGTGGCCCTGGGGCATGAGAGCCTGACAAATGAGGTGATCGGGGGTGTGGATTTAGCTGCTTAAGAAGGAGAACTGACCCCCTCTAGTCAGTGCCTCAAAACCGGGTCAAGACAGCCTTTTAGAAAACTATATTGCATGCTGCTGTACCAAATTAGGACAAATCTAGCAACTTAAGATGAGACCAATTTGTATCGCACTGTTCTGTAGCTGAGAAGCCCAGTGGGTTGAGCTGATTCCTCTGCTTAGAAATCAAGGTGTTAGCCTGCATTCCTTTCTGAAGGTTCTGGAGAAAATCTTGCTTCCATGTTCACACAGGTTGTTGGCAGAACTCAGTTCTATATGATCTTAGGACTGAGGTCTTCATTTCCTTTCTGCCTATTGGCCCCAGGTCTTTCTCAGCTTCTGGAGGATGTCTGCATTCCTTGGCTAGTGGATCCCTCCCTCCATTTTCAAAGGCAACAATGACACAAATACTTTTTGTGCTTCAAATCCCTTTGACCTTCCTTTGTGTCTCCTCCCTCCTCTACTTCCAGCCAGAAAAAAGCTCCCTGCTATTAATGACTGATAGAATTAGATTGGACCCACCCGGAAAATCCAGGCTTATCTCCCTATCTCAATGATCAATGCTTTAAATGCATCTGCAAAATCCCTTTGCCTTATAAGGTAACATATTCATAGGTACCATGGATTAGGGTATGGGCATCCTTGGGAGCTCATTGTTCTGCCTGTTACATTTAGCTAAGGTAATATCATTAACACGCAGGTCTGTAGGTAGCATAAAATCTCAGCCTGCTGCACCTTCCCTGATTCACATCCCATCCAGCCACCCAGGTGCTTGGCAACCTGCACCACTCTAAAAATCATCAGAGGACATCTGGAGGCAGTTAAGACAGAGAGATTGACCAAGCGGGGATTCCGATTTTAAACCCTTTCACATCTTTTCTAGTTTGCTTAGCCACTTGTTAAGAGAATAAATGCTTGAGTATGTAAGATGCTTAAATAAGACATCTGTGTTGTTTCTGAATTCTGCGTCTGCGTTACTCCAAAGAACTGACTGTTTTTTTATTTTTCTATTTTTCCCTGCAATCTGAGTAAAACCGAAAGTAATAGTACAACCTCAAATGCAGCAAGTGGTGATGAAGATGGTGTGTCAAATGTGGTATGTCACTTGGAGAACTTAGAAAGCTAACTGGCAAATTGAGAGCAGTATTAGCTAACTGGCCTTGATATTTTTCCCTGGTGAAATCCTTACTTGCTGTTACTTCTTGCCTCTATTTATTTGTGTCATTTTTTTTTTATTAGACTATAAAGGAAGTTCATGGTTGAAGAGGCCAGATAGGTCCTGATCATACTGGAACACGCAATCATCAAGGCTCAGAGATGAGCTTTTTCTTGGGATGTGATATAGTAGAAAAATCCCTGGAGAGGGAGATGGGAGATTAATTTGAAACTCAGTTCTTCCAACAATCATTGACCTCGCAAATCATCACTTCTCTGAGCCTCAGTTTGTATATTCTGTCAATTCTAGTATTACCGCTGAATAATAGTTTTTGTTGTTGTTTTTTAGGAAGATTAGCCTTGAGCTAACTGCTGCCAATCCTCCTCTTTTTGCTGAGGAAGACTGGCCCTGAGCTAACATCTGTGCCCATCCTCCTCTACTTTATACGTGGGATGCCTACTGCAGCATGGCTTGCCAAGTGGTGCCATGTCTGCACCCGGGATCCGAACCAGCAAACGCCGGTCAGCCAAAGTGGAATGTGCGCCCTTAACTGCTCCACCACCGGACCGTCCCCTGAATATGTTTTGAATCCTCAAAAATGTGACAGCACTTTGAAGTTAATATACATAATCCTTTATCTATAATAACTCATTTTATCCTCACAACTCTATGAAGACAGGAAATATTATTCCTGGTTAAAAAACAAAAACAAAAACTTGAGGAAACTAAAACCCAAAGAATTTAAGTAACGTCATCAAGATCATGCAGCTTGAGTCAAATCCAGGTCTGTTTGAATCCAAAGCAGTGACCATTGTCTCTATGATTCGTTATTGTAATTTTATGGATTAGGTTATTGTCACTGTATCTATCTGAAAAATGACTACAGAATGCAAGATAATTAATAGTTTATTATGTAGTTTCCTTGTCTGCATAGCACAGGACAACAGATATTTCCTGTTTCACATCAAACTTCTTTCCAACCAGATTGATGTTGATCTGGCTTGAGGTAGCTGTTCTCTTCAAATGAGAAAGAACATCTGGCTTTTTCTCTCTTAGAATTCTTTGCTCATTTTCTCTTTATTCCCCAGAGATTCCCCAAAGTTTATTTAGGTAGGCTCGGATGCCTTATTCCCATTTCTATAGGCTATTTATAAATTCTCAGTGTTAGTTTCCTTCAGTATCTCCCCACTTCAGATTCCCTAAGTGAAACTCTGTTCTCCAAGAAAGGTGTATGTAGTGTTTGATCACATTTATTTACCCAAAGAGCATAAATTTGGGGGATTGAGATGTTAAACTCTAAATTATAAATACTTTCCAACCTGAATTTTTCACATTCCAAATGAGGTCTTTGTACTATGATAAAAATTTTCCCCAACAAGGTAATCACCTAGTTTACTGCATCAAGCAGGCCTGTATGATTTCCACTCCAGACACGCTTTTCATGTCAACCATACCTGTGGAACAGCAGCAATTCAGCCTCCCCTAATTGGACTCTCAAACAACCAAAGTGAGAGCTTGCTTAACACCACTGAACGATCATTCTTCTCTTATTGGCAGAAATGGCGGTGCTTGAAAGCTATTGCCAAGAGATTTGGAATTTTTATTGAAAATTCCAGGAAGCCAGAGATTTCTGGGTATTATGTTAATCACTGAGAAGAGATCTTCCTCTTTGGGGTCAAAATCTGACTTCTAATTCCATAAAAACGTCAATACATCATGAGAGGTCCATTTTCTTATTTATATGATCTTTTTTCTTGATGCAACATAAGAAAAAGAAGGAAGTTCTAGTATTGTTGAGGGATGAGTGTGTTTCTTCTTGTTGTTTGCATATTTTTAGGCAAATCACACAATATTCCTGGAAAGTCGGTTTCCTCTAATAGTTCTTTGACTCTCCCTATGTAGGCTACCTGAAACTCTAGGAAGCATGTTCTAGATATTGTGCATCAAAATCCAGAAACCCAGTAACATACACAAGACCAATATGCAGTGTGTTGGTGTCTGTGTTATAAACAGTGTTGGATCTTCTGTAAAGGAACGTTTGCTCAGAAATAAACTCCAATGAATTTTAGAATATTCCCTGGATGACAATCATCTCTTTATATCTCCCTGAGTTTCCAATTTAAAGATTGGAATCCTTATCTAGATGTTCAGGATATTGCACAGTCTTGAAGCAATGTAACTGTCTTTTATTCCCTATTATGATGCAGACACATGAGTCCTAATCACTCCTCTGATTAGCCACAGTGAAGGATCCAGATTTGGGGACCAACTTTGATAGGGAAGTTTGTAGGCCATTGGGGCCTAATTTCTAAGGTTCCATCCCCTTATTAATCAATGTTTCTGACATTCTGCCTTTATATTTGCCTATCTAGCCACCCTCAGAAATCAGTTTATTATTTTTGCATTGACTTTCTGTGAACAAAAACATTATTCATGAGAGAATTCAGTATCTTAATTTTGCTCCATTTTAAAATATATCACCTGGAATTTTAGAACTTTTCAAAAGTATCTATCAAATTATTGCACTACTGGTGCTTCCCTAGTATACCACATATTTGCGCTCCAACTTCTTTCAAAATAGAACTGAGTATATATAAATTCTAACTTATTTGTGTTCTCTGTATGTGAGAAGTATATAGAACATGTGCTACTCCTAGATTATTTTAGGATATGTAACACCATATGTGGTTCCTGAGGGACATCAAAGGGCCTTGAGCTATTAGAACAGTTCTTTTAATCCAGGACAGTTGTTGAAAGTCCCCGTCATCAGGAATGGAATACTTTATAAAGTATATTTTCATGAGTCAGTTACAAAAAACTCACACTGTGAATTCCATAGGAAATGTACATTTTTGTTAATTCTCAACTTTTTGTGACCACCCACCCGAAGGAAATTGCCATTTGTTTCCTGTCAGCAACATGGCTCACTGTGGTAGTGAATCTTGACTTTGTCCTGAGGGATCAGCCACAACAATGAGGGCTGATGAACGATGGTGGTGGGGTGGAGCATGAATAATTTGAAAGAGCTAAAAAGTTCCCTGTGGGTTTCTGACAATTATCCTCTCTCTTTCCAAACCCTTTGAAAAATCATAGTGTTATTTCAAATAAATTCATCAAAGATTTGTAATGCTGTCAACAATGGGAATGCTAAGAAGATTATGTCTTTTTTGACTAGAATATTCCTCTTGATGTGGAGAATTCTGATTTCCAGACTGGTACATATGTCTCTTTGTTCAACTACTCTAGATAGAAACTTTCTTCCTCCCTCCCTCCCCCTTTCTTCCTTCCTTCCTTCTTTTCTTCCTCCTTTCCTTCCTTCCTTTCTTCCTTCCTTTCTTTTTTTCTTGTGTTGACTTCTCTTCAGTGGTCTTACAATAGCACTATGCCACTAGATAGCAAATTATATTTACTGTTTTTCCCTACCATTAGCTTGCATTCCCCTTTAATGCAGAGTTTGTATCATTTTAATCTCTCAATCACCTGTATTTATAAAGATCAATTATATAATATGTGATCGATAAATGTTGAGAGAAGGAAAAGACAGGGAACTTTGACAATGGAGATAGGAAAGGGAAAAGCTCAGTGAGGGCATTGTTGGCCGAGTTCAGGCTCCTGAAGAAAACCACAGAAGGAGTACTGGGCAAGACGGGAACTAGAAACTCGAAGGAGGCAAAAGCTTAATGTTGCAAAGGAAAAGTTTTGCCAACTTGACAATTTTCCTCACAGCTTGTCTACAACTAGGGCAGTTTTATGAGTGTGCAACCTGTGTAGCTGCACAAGTCCACATGATTAGAAGGGCCCTGCACTTGGTTAAATGTTTTGCTGTTGGTGTCATGAAATTCCTAATCATTTTTAAGTCCCTCATCTTCATTTTCACTGAGCCCTGCAAATTATCCAGTTATGTCTTTTAGCTCCATATAGCCCTTCAGAGACTCACATAATCATAGCACCTCAAGAGGAAAGATGTTAACCATGCCCTCTGTTAAAGTGTTGTGGAAAGGCATACATCTCTAGTTCACCAGCACCAGCCAGAGCTACTCACCAGCTTCTCCCATACATCTTGGCAATATCTGAAGCTGCACTTGGGAGGGGAGAGGTGGAGATTAAATTTTTACACCCTATGGAAAGGGTCTAAAATAGCAGATTATTTATTTGCATATGATATAAAGCTCTTTCTGGAAGACTTTTTGCAAGGAATGAAAGGCGTTAAATTTGATTAACAAAGAATTATCTAGATATGCTAGGTGGCTTTAGGATCCCCCTTGGCAGTTGTCCGAATTGTTGCTTGTCATCGTGCTGCAGTAAGAGACGCTCTATTAAGCAGTTACAAACTACCAGTGTTCAAATCCCACTTCCATCATTTACCAGGTATGTGATTTTAGGCAAATTCTGTAATGGTTAAAGCATTAATATCTGTTTTCTCATGTGTATGGTGGGGATAACATGTGGTGGGCTCATAGGGTTTTTTTGCCAATTAAAGGAGGATGAAATGAGTTAATACATGGAAAGTACTCATTGCAGTGCATTGTCTACAGTAAAGACTCAGTAAAATAATTGTTGATACTAACATGGCACAAAAGGTGGTTGAATTCCTCAGAGTTTGTGAGGAGGAGTTCAGAATGCATTCGTAATAGTTAAAGAGGAGGAAGGTGAATAACAAGATAAATATCTTGGCATGTGGAAGTCTGGTATTAAGTACACTTCTAACTCTCTCTATATCCTTAGTCAGGTCTCTGATGCTCCCGCACTATGTCAAGGGCTTTTGTGCTGCACATGAACAGCGCTGGGAGACGGGTCCCTGGAGCAATGCTGTGCTAAAATAACTTTTAAAGAAAATTTCCATTCCTTCTGATGTTTCCCCTTGACTCAGAGTGGGATGGGGTGAGATTTTAAAGGCTTACAGGGAGCAAATGGAAGTTTAACAGCCATCTGTTGCTCCCAGGGGCATCTGGGAGGCTTTTCTCTGAAAGATGCATCATTTAAATTCTCCGCTGCTTGCTGCCTTCCCCATGCGCTGGTTCAACACACAAGGTATGTAGACACTTATGGTCAGACTTCAGCAAAACTGTGAATTTGGTGGAATTTGTCGTCTTAGTTCTCCATCTCCAGTTCTATTCCCTATTTTTTCTCATAAGCTATTCTTTTCCTTACTTGTTCATCTATTAATTATTTTATTCAACAAATATATGAAATACCTACTTATGACAGGCACTCTGCTAAATTCTGACGATACAGTAAGTAGGTCAGATAAGGTCTCTCCCCACTGTGGCTGGGGAAAATATATACTAATAAACAATTCTAAAAATTCACTAGGTTATTAATAATTCTGAAAGTTCTATGAAGGAAATTAACAGGCTGATGAGATAGTAAAGAGTAAGGGTAAATCAGTTTAGACAGGAACACTGGAGGTGGTTCTCTGAGGAGGTGGCATCTGAACTGATCTAAAGGATGAAAATGAGCCCACTGTACAAAGAATTGAGAAAAGAGCCAACAAGAAGGAACACCAAGTTCCATTATCCAGAAGCAAGAAAGGGAGTTGGCGTTTTGAAGAAACAGAAAACAGGTGAATGCTCCTGGACTGTAGAGAATGGAATAGAGAGCTCGCAGAATGGGATCACGAGGAGCATTCTGGGCCGTAGTAAAAAGGTCAGATTTAGGAGAAAGTTAACTTTAAGAGAAAGTGGAAACCATCGAGGACCTTTGATCAGAAGAGTGAAATATACCGATTTACATTTTTAAAAGATAACTCATTGCTGTGAAAGTGGCAAAAATGGAAGCAAAGAGATCAACCGTTATCCGTAGAACAGACGGTAATAATTTACAGGAGTCATGACAGGAAAATGAAGATAAACAGATTCAAGAAATATTTGGGAGGTGGAACTCAGAACCTGCTCTCAGAAAAGTATTGGATTAAATTGCTCTCAGTTACTGAAGTGTTTTTTGAACCTCCTGCCACTAGATGTTTCACAAGTGCTGGATGCACTTTTGTGACTATGAGCAAGGAAGCACAACTCAAAGTGTTCTGTCTCTTAGCAAGCTTTGCATTTTAACAGGCATTCTAGACCTAAGCTAAAACAATAATATTCTACAAGCAGGACCTTTGACGTTTGTGCAGTTTTTCTTATTTATTTGCCTTGTATTCGTATTGCATGAGTTGCCACCTATTCTGCTCTTCCTTTACTAAGGTTCTATTCGTCACTCCTTGTCCTGTTTCCACTGATTAGTCACATAGACCAACTGACCGCAAATCCTAGAGCACGGCTGAAACAGCCTCAGAGTTTGAAGGATGGAAGCCCGTTGGAGGGGAGGTGAAGGGCGGCAGTGGTATTGGATTTTCTTTTCTCCAAATGAAGGGTTTTGTTTATTTGTTTTTGTGGGACCACATTTTTCACCAGCATAGTCAGGATACCTTGTGAAATTAGAAAATGCAAGCTGTGATCACACTTGAATTCCGCAGAAAATTCAGAGATTCAAGTAGATTAAATTGATTTTTAATCTCATATTTTTCTGGTTTTCTATAGTTCTTATGTTCTTTTAGAGTCCACTTTGCCAGATTCCTTACCTCTGATTTCCACCTTAAATTGTGATCTTCTCTTATGTGCCATTTGTACCCACTTCACTATTTACTGTAGGTTTTCTCCCAGGATACTTCCATCCACTTACTGAATTTAATTTCCATACACTGACTAATCACAAACCTCTATTTCAAAAGCTAACCTAAGCTACAAGCACAAGCCCAATTATTGGACAATTCATCTAATGACATCTCAAATAAAACATTTTTACATTGAGCTTTTTATAATTTTTTCCTGCCCAATCTTATTTTCTTTTTTTACATTTTTTTGAGGAAGATTAGTCCTGAGCTAACATCTGTGCCCATCTTCCTATAGTTTATATGTGGGATGCTTGCCACAGCATGGCTTCAATTAACTGTGCATAGGTCTGCACCTGGGATCCAAACTGACGAACCCTGGGCTGGTGAAGGGGTCACATGAACTTATACGCTAGCCACTGGGCTGGCTCTGCCAATCTTTTTTATTGATAATAATTTTCCAGAAGCATGAAAGTCATTTTTAATTCCTCTTAGACCATTTTTAGTCATCATCATTTTAAAAAGTAAATATTCTTTTAAAGGCTTCTTAAGCATATTTTAAGTCATGATCCTACTCCATTAATCTAAGAGGCAGTAATCCAATAAATTGTACTGTTTTTCAAAATACATCTTTTTCCTCTCTTCAAGATATCAACCTACTCAAAGACTACTGCCGGGGTCCAGCCTGGGCAGAGTCCAGGTTCCCGCGGGAGAGACGGGCGTCGGCGAAAAAACTGAGGGAGGGGGAAATAAAGAGGACGTGAGACTTGGGTTGGTGTTAGCAAGTTCTACTTTACTGTGCACAAGTGTCGTTTATATATTTTTCAGGATTAGTACAGAAATAGTTCTACAAATATTCTCAGAGAGATAAGGAAGTAAAAAATGAGCACAAGAATATTTATTAGCATTCCATTCTATATAGCATAAGGTTAATGGTAGTCTTCTCCGCAATTAACTAGTGTTTGTTGTCTCTAAGCTAAAGGACATAGGTACCTAGGCATCTGTTGTAATTCATGGTAAAGTTAAATCAAAGAGAGAAGGTCCAGGCCTCCGAACAGGACAGCAGTCCGTCTGGTTGCATCCTGGTGGAGCCATCCCTGCCTCCCTCAATCATTTACGCCATTAGTGTAGATGGTTAATGGGAACAAAAGGCGACTCCAGGGTGTCTTATCCCCAGGGCTATCTGCATTCTCAGCGGGCAGTTAAACATCTTTACTTTTTCGCGCCCTTTAGGGGGTGGAAGCATTCCTTTGTCTTTTAGATCGTAGAGCTAACAGTCCCTTAAGTACACTGCCGGAGAAAGTATCACTTTGTTAGTAAAGTAAAGGGCTGAAAAGCTAAGCTAAACTATATATCTTCAAGAATAAAAAACAGAAATAAGTATAGACATAACCTTGCTAGAAAGCATGCATATAATTCAGAAAATATCAGGGGTGTTGGTTGGCCATTCTTCACCGAGGGGCATTCTTGCACCCCTCGGCCCTTCTACTCATCAATTATTTATTATTTATTGCTTTTAGGAGAAAACCTCTATAACATTTTAACAGAAAGCAGAAGGTCAAGAATAATATGTAGATACTTCTTGATCATCCAATTAACCAACAAACTTAGAAGGACGATGCATATATATATTTAGACAAAGAACTGGAGGGAGAAGGAAACATGAACCAGATGGAGGCCGTAAACCTAATTCGACATCTTATCTGGGCAGGATTCCTTTTTGCTTGTCTCAAATGGGACTGTGTGCTCCTCTAATAATTAACTGAAAAATATCCTGAAAGTTACCTGCAGGTGGTCACATTCTCTTACTATATCTAATTTTCCCAGGAGGTAGTGCCTCCCAAGCAGCCACCCAAAGGAGTGAAAATTGGAGGTTAAGAAAGGAAAAGGAATGAAGGGCAATTAGAAGCAGCACAGGTTTCAGAACTGTGTGAGGGGCTGGCCAGTTATTCTTCACCAAGGGCGACCCTGCACCCCTCGGCGTTAATCGGCTGGACCCTGTCAAACAGCCGATCAAATGATGTAGCCACGGCTCCCAGCAGACTACGTATCTTCATCCTCTTGATGTCAGACTTGGGTGTCAAATTTGATGTATGCCACTTTTAAGCTGAGATTTTAAGAGTTATTGTGTGGACTACCATTCTCTCTTTTCTCTCTGACATGAGTCAGGTATACATCAACTGGATCACATACACGTGGGGTGAGGAAGATGTGGAGTGGAATCTCAGATGAACTACTATGCTCCAACACATGAGCAAGAAGCAAAACTTTGTTTTTGTAAGACACTGGGATTTTGTTGCCCCTGTTGCATATGGTATTTAATAGTTCATTCTTAAAATCACATGTTCCTTGGGAAAACTCAAAACAGTCCCTTCAGCTAGCTTGTCCATCAGTTAGTACGAATTAGCCTAAACACTACACAATATCCCCTGGAATAATTAGGTATTTATGATGATTTTTGAAGGCAACGTTACCAAGAAGTCAAGAAGTATGGCAGAATTTAGAAAGCTTTGGGAACTTTATCAAAGTGTCTCTGTACCCTGAGTTGCATGAAGTGAAAAATTAAAATAATAATAGTACCCACCCAAAAGATACTTGTGACAATTGAATGAAATTAATTAAATGAGATACTTTTCAGAATTCCTGAAACACAGAAAGTGCTTAGATACATTTTACCTAAAGGCAGGAACCCTAGGCAATGGGAAGGGATGAGATCCAGAACACACTTGTAATTCTCAGAATGGTTGAGGGCTGATTCTTACAGCCCCTCTCCACAACTTTGCCATGATAGCTTTAAAAGTCATATCTTATTTGATTTTTAAAAAATTAAAACATGAGCCATTAGAATCTGAATTCTGGTTGGAGTAAAAGTGTCTCACACTGGCTTGAAAGATTAACTGTACCTTTCTCTTAGCCTCAGATGTTCTCAGATAAAATGAGGGCACTGGAGAGTCTCTGGATCATTCCCTTCCACTTGCACTGATGATTGATACATTTTACTAAAAATAAAATTTCCTTTTAATTTGCATATTTGAAACTTGCCTTAGTGAAGGCTCATCCTTTCTAAATCATTATAAATATTAACAGATTTTGAATATATTGCTATTCATTTTAAGAATAGTATTTAGGTTAGTAACTAACATTATTGATTTCATATTTTGGAATTTAGAACATCAGTGTACTAATGAAGACTCAGAAAGTGGAAAAGAGAGCTCCTCTTCACTTACTGCTACTGGCCTCTGTTTTGAATCTTCTGGTTCAATGTTAATTCTTCATTTGATTCATGGTGCATTCTAGAGAAGGTTCAGGGAAAGGCAGCAGGGGCCATTAATATCTTGTCTTGCCACAGTGAGAATGATTCTGCAATGCCACAATTTCTCATGAAGGATGGGTTTTAAATATGTATAGAGTGAGCTACTGTTTGATGGATCACAGCAATGGCTCTTTCAATGATAGAACAAGCCTATCCCAAAGCCAGACATTCCCCTACAGATGACACACCAGAACTCTGCTGTCAATACACTTTTACTTAAAATAAAAATTGACTGATGACCCAAACACTCTACTGTGAAAAATGGAGTTATGCCCTCCGCTAAGCTGATGTTGGTGGAGATGCAGCTTAAGAAAATTCAGTCTTTCTTCTTCTTTCTGCACAATCCTGGCTGATAGAAGAAACCAAATTTGTACTATATTGCAAATGATTGGAGCTAGTGAAATGTGTTTGTTCATACTATTACACACACACACACACGCACACAGACATACACACAGACATACACACATTAAACTTGACTAAGGATAGGTAGGAGTATCTTTAAAAAAAACAAACATATTAGTCTCTAGTGCAGAATTCTGTGTAGCTGGGAGCTGGGAATTTTTCTTTTTTTTTTTTTTGATCTTGTTTTCTCCCCTCAGAAGCAATGGAGGACAGTGTTTCTGCCTTTCTTCTCTGTAGATTAAAGCTTTTTCACATTGAGAAGATAGGAGAGAAGGATATGGATGAAGTTTATTTCACCTCCCAAGGGGCTGATGTTTCACTTTCCTAGGTCTTAGGACTGTCTTCACAACTTCTTTGAGCCCTATACTGGGTTGAATTGTGTCCTCTCAAAAGATATGTTGAAGTCCTAGGACCTGGTACCTCAGCATGTGACCTTATCTGGAAATAGGGCCATTGCAGATGTAATTAATTAGGATAAGATCATACTGGCATAGAGCAGGTCCTTAGAGAATAAGAGAGAGCCACAGAGAGAAGATGACCATGTGAGGACGGAGGCAGAGATTGGAGTTGTGCTGACACAAGCCACAGAAGGCCCAGGGCTACCAGAAACTGGAAAATGTGAGGAAGGATCATTCCTTAGAGGTTTCAGAGAGAACATGGGCCAGCCAACACCTTGATTTTGGAATTTTAGCCTCCAGAAATTTGGAATTTTAAGCCACCCAGCTTACGTCACTTTGTTGGGGCAGTCCTAGGAAACCAATACAAGCCCAACATGCAGACTCAGTCAATTTCTCTAGCTCTCAGAGAGTATCACACGATCACCCAGGGGACATTCAGTCTCCACCAATTTGCCAACTACTGCCAGCTGAATTCTTGTAGGTTAATCTTCTTGCTGTTATCTGGTTGTATGTACTTTAGATAAGCCATTGCTCATGTTTCCTCTCTCCCTGCAGGTAGGTACTTGTCTCTTCTTAGGTTTTGGACTACTTGTTTGATTTATGACCTAAGCTTTCTATGGGTTAAAGAAAACTAATGACTTTCCAGTTTGTCTGATTTGCTTTTTTTTTACTTTCAATAAAGAAGGTATACTCTTTCCAGATCACTACATCTTGAAGCAGAAGCCAGGAGTAATGAATTTGATCGGTTTTGCTTTGTTTTAGTTTTTGTTCAGTTCAAAATATTTCAATGTATTTTCTACTTTCCTTTGCAATTTTTCTTTGACCTATGGCTATTTATAAGTGTATTTTTGAATTTCCACATATTTGGGGATTTAAAAAAATATATTTCTTTTATTGCTATCTAGTTTAATTCTGAAACACTCTATATGGTTTAATTTATTTAAATTTATTGAGATTTGTTTTACAACTCAAAATATGGTCTCTCTTAGTGAGGGTTCCACGTGGACCTGGAAGAAATAGTTATTTTGTTGTTGCTGATTGGAGTGTTCTTAGAACTGTGAGTTTATAGTTTTCATCAAATTCGGTGGCTTTTCCTGGTTGTTTGTGGCTGATAGTTCTTCAAATATAGAACTACCTTTCCCTTTCTTTCTTGTACTCCAATTAAATGTATATTATACTACTTGCTACTTGTCCACAATCACTGAGGCTGTTTATTTAATTATTACCTACCTTGTAATTTTCATTTTTTTGCTCTATGCTTTAGCTATGTCTTCCAGGTCATTAATCATTTCTGCAGTGTCTAGTTGCTATTAATAAAATCTAGTGAATCTTTTAAATTAAAAGTTCATTTGGTTCTTTTTAATTTATTGATTACTCTCCTAATTATGTTAATCTTTTCCTTTAAATCCTTAAGCATATTTTGAAAAACTGTTTAAAGTCTTTATTAAAGTCATTCCATCATCTCTGTCATTTCTAGTTTGTTTCTTTCACCTGATTTTTCTCCTCGGTGTAGCCTACATTTCTTGCTGGTTGGAAATTTTTTGTTGAATGTTAGACAAGGTGAATCTTATGTTGTTTGAATGCTGGATTTTGCTGCCTTCATTTAAGAGTGTTGTGGAAGGCTATAAACTTTCTTGCCAATCTCTTTGATTCTTTCAGGATTTTAACTTTTTTTAGGACAGATCTAGGGTACCTTTTCACGTAGGACAATGTTTTTCAAACACAGCACTATTAACATTTGACTCTAGATAATTCTTTGTTGCAAGGGCCTGTCTTGAAAATTGTAGGATATTTAACAGTATCCCAGGCCTCTACTCACCAGATTAGAGCAGCACCTCTGACCCCCACAATTGAGAAAATGAAAAATGTTTCCAGACATTTCTAAATGTCCACTGGTAGACAAAATTTCTCTTTGTTGAGAACCACTGATCTAGGACAAGTTTAGCCCTACAACCACAGTGTAATGATTCTGGATTCTCCACTGAATGCTCTGGTCGTTCAAATAGGACTCTTCACTCTGCTGATTGTAACTTGGTTGTCTTTCAGTCTTATGTGAGCTATGGGGATGTCCAACTTCTAGCTCCTGGTTATTCTCTGCCTATCTTCATGGAGTTATACTTTTTGTATGGACAGTGATAATTTAAAAACAGGAGAGTTTGCGTGAAAATCATGATGAGTAATTTCTCCATTTCAATGCAGAAAAAAGGAAATAAGATTATATTTAAATTACATAAATATTTTCTGCAGAATATTAAAATACTGGAATAACATGGGAGGAAACAGACTTTAGCTTTATTCATTCAATAAATATTTACTAAAAAATGTACAAATACAGATATTCTGTATTCATTACATGTTCTAGGAAAATAATGATGAACAAGACAGATTCCTCAAGGTGTTTATATTTCTTATAGCAAACAGTAAAAAAAAAAGTCAATTATCACAACACAGTGTGAATAGTACTGTAACAAAAATAACTTTTTTAAATGGGATGATAGAAAATGAGCACAGAAAAGCAATATTTAACTAGGGCTGACACTATTAGTAAACATTTCCAAGATAAAGAGACCATTGAACTGAATCCTAAAATGGACAAATGTGGAAGATACTCAATTCAGAATGAGCAACAGGAGCGAAATACAAAGCAGACTAATACAGCTAAAATTTAAGAAACTGATTAGGCTAGAGAAATGCAAGTGGACTGATATGGTTAAAAATGAAGAAACCATAACAGTGAAATGGTAAGGCTGCAAATGCAATGAGGAATCAAGTTTGTATATCCTATGTCATTCTTAAATTTTCTTCTGAAGGTAATGGTTAACCCCTGAAGACCATGGAATAGAGAAAACGACGTGATTAGCTCTGAATTTTAGTAAAAATTGTTTCAGACCAATTGTGTAGGATGAATAAGAAGGATGCCTTTGTGGCATACATATGTTCTTATCAAAAAGACCTATGTCTTTTAGCTTTAATCAGGCCTAAATGATCTCTAGGTCTGCTGTACAGCTGGCATACTGGGCCTCACTCTCTTGCTTTATGGGTTGGGTTTCCGGCTTTGTGGACCACACAATTTCTTCATGCTGGAGATTACATCCATTACCTTCTGGTATTTAGGGACACTGAGGAGAAGTCTAAACTAGCCTGGCTTTTGTTCCTTTACCAAAGATAACTATTTTTTTTCCTTTTAACTCTGAATTCTTGTCAGATTTAATTTTTATAGTATAGCAATTAATTTTATCAGTGTGTGTCTTTTTGTGTGTTTTTCTCATTATTCTATTACTCTATTAAACTTCTTGATCTATGCAGTCAGATCTTTCTTTGGGCAACAAATGATTTCTTCTAATTTAAATTTAGGTATTACTTCAATTTATTTTATTTTCTTCTCTTAATGTTAAAACAATTTATTACCTTAAAACCAGTTAACAGTACATTATTGTTAACTATATGCACCTTGTTTTACAGCAGATATATGAACTTTTCGTCCTTCATGACTGAAACTATATTCATCAAACAGCAATTCCCCATTTTCCTCTCCCATTACCCTGGGTAGTCACCATTCTACATTCTACTTCTACAAGTTTGACTGCTTTAGATGTCTCTATGCAATATTTGTCCTTCTGTGACAAACTTATTTCATTTAGCATAATGTCCACAAAATTCATTCATGTTGTAACGTGGCAGGATTTCCTTCTTTCTTTAGGCTTAAAACACTATTGTATGCATATACCACATTATCCTTATCCATTTATTTGTCAATGGATGCTTGAGTTGTTTTCACCTCTTGACTACTGTGAATAAAGCTGCAATGAACATGAAAGTACAAATATCTCTTTGAGATTTTGTTTACTATTTTTTTGGATAAATATCCAAAGAGGGATTGATGATTATACGGTAGCTCTGCTTTTAAGTTTTTGAGGAACCTTCCTACTGTATTCTATAGTGGCAGCACCATTTTACATTCCCACCAACAGTGCACAATGAATCTAATTTCTCCACATTCTCACCGACGCTTCTTATTTTCTGTTCTTTGACAAGGCTCACCCTAACAGATGTGAGGTGATATCTCATTGTGGTTTAGATTTGCATTTCCATGATGTCTTAGTCCATTTGGATGCTATAACAAAATAGCACAGACTGAGTGGCTTATGAACAACAGAGAGTTATTTGTCACAGTTCTAGAGGTCAGAAGTCCAAGAATAGGGTGTTGGCATGGTCAGGTTCAGATGAAGGCCCTCTTCCAGGTTCTAGACTGTTGACTTCTTGCTGTTTCCTCAGCTGGCGGAAGGGGGAGAGAGCTCTGTGGAACCTCTTTTAGAAGGGCGGTAATCCCATTCCTGAGGGTGCCACCTCATGACCTAAGCATCCACCAAAGGCCTCACCTCTTAATGCCATTACAATGGGAGTTGAGATTTCTGCATACAAATTTTGGTGGGACACAAACATTCAGGCCATAGCACATGATGATGAGTGATATTGAGCATCTTTTTTGCATGCCTATTGGCTGTTTGAAAATTTTCTTCAGAGAAATGTCTGCTCAAATCTCTTGCTTCGTTTTTAATCAAGTTGTTATTTTGCTATTGAGTTGAAGAATTTCCTTACATATTTTGGATATTGAACCCTTATCATATATAAGGTTTGCAAATATTTTCTCTCATTCCATACGTTGCCTTTTCACTCTGTTGATTGTTAGCTTTGCTGCACAGAAGCTATTTAGTTTGATGTAGTCTCACTTGTCTATATTTGCTGTAATTGCCAGTGCTTTTGGTGATACATCCAAGAAATCATTGTCAAGATCAATGTCATGAAATTTTCTCCTATATTTTCTTCTAGGAATTTTAAACTTTCAGGTTTTATATTTAAAGTTTTAATCCATTTTGAGTTGATTTTTGTATTTGTTGTTAAGGAAGAATTCAATTTCATTCTCATGCATCCAGTTTTTCCAGTACCATTTGTTGAAGAAATTATCCTTTCCCCATTGAGCATTCTTGGCTCACTTGCCAAAGGTTAGTTGACTGTAATATGCATGGATTTATTTCTTGGCTTTCTATTCTGCTCCATTGGTCTATATGTTTATCTTTATACCAGCACCATATTGTTCTAATTACTGCAGCTTTGCAATATGTTTTGAAGTCAGCAATGTGAGGCATCCAACTTTGTTCTTCTGTCTCAGGAATGCTTTGGCTATTCAGGACCCTTTGTGGTTGCATAAAAATTTTAGGATTTTTTTATATCACTACAAAAAATATCGTTGGAATTTTGATAGGGATTGGATCCAATCTGCAGATTGCTTTGGGTAGTATGGACATTTTAACAAAATTAAATCTTCCAATCAATGAACTCAAGATATCTTTCCATTTATTTGTGTCTTGTTTAATTTCTTTCAGCCATATTTTATAGTTTTCAGCCAACAAGTCTTTCACCTTCTTGGTTAAGTTTATTCCTAAGTATTTTGTTATTCTTGATGCTATTATGAATGGGATTCTGTTCTGAATTTTCTTTTCAGAAAATTTGTTGTTAGTGTATCGAAACAGGACTTATTTTGAATGTTGAGTTTGTATTCTGTAATTATGCTGAATTCATTTATTAGTTCTAACAGATTTTTTTTGGTGGAATCTTTAGGGTTATCTACATATAAGTTCATGTCATCTGAAAATAGACAATTTTACTTCTTCCTTTCCAATTTTGATGCCTTCTACTTCTTTTTCTTGCCTGCCTAATTGCTCTAGCTATGACTTTCAGTACTAGATTGAATAAAAGTGGCCAGAATGGGCATCCTTGCCTTCTTCCTGATATTAGAGGAAAATGCCTTTAATTTTTTACCATTGAGTTTGCTAACTGTGAGCTTTCCATATGGCTTTTATAATGTTGAAGTAGTTTCTTTATATTCCTAGTGTTTTGATCATGACAGTGTCTTGAATGTTGTCAAATGCTTTTCTGCATCTATTAAGATAATCATGTGATTTTTATATTTTGTTCTCTTAATGTGGCGTATCACATTAATTTTCATATGTCGTAACATCTCTGAATCCTAGGAATAAATCTCACTTTGTCATGGTGTATGATTCTATTAACGTGCTGTTGAAGTAAGTTTGCTAGTATTCTGTGGAGGATTTTTGCATATATATTCATCAGGGGTATTAACCAGCTGTTTTCTTTTCCTGTAGTATCTTTGTCTGGCTTTGGTATCAAGGTAATGTTAGCCCATAAACTGAGTTTGGAAATTTTCCTTCCTTTTAAATTATTTGGAAAAGTTTGAAAGGGATTGACATTAACTCTCCTTTAATTGCTCACCATTGAATATGAAGAATTCACCAGGGAAGCCATCTGGTTCTGGACTTTTCTTAGCTAGGAGGTTTTTGGTTACTGAGTCAATCCCATTATTACTTATCGGTCTATTCATACTTGCAGTTTCTTTATGATTCAGTCTTGGTAGGTTGTATGTTTCTGGAACTTAAACAATTTTTTCTAGGTTATCTAACTTGTTGGCATATAATTTTGCAGAGTAGGCTCTTATAATCCTTTTTATTTCTGTGGCATCAATTGTAATGTCTTCTATTTCATTTCTAGTTTTATTTATTTGGGTCTTTTTTTACTTTTTTCTTAGTCTAGCTACAGGTTTGTCAATTTTGTTTATTCCTTCAAAAAATCAACTCTTACTTTCATTGATTTTTCCTATTGTTTTTCTATTCTCTATTTTGTTTATTTTTGCTCTAACTTTTATTATTTTCTTCCTTCTGCTAACATTGAGCTTAGTTTGTTCTTCTTTTTCAAGTTCCTTAGAGAGTAGTTAGATTGCTTACTTGAAATGTTTCCTCTTTTTTTAATGTAGGCAATTACTGCTGTAAACTTCCTTCTTAATAAGCTTTTATTATATTCTATAAGTTTTGGTATGTTGTGTTTTCATTTTCATTTGCCTTAAGATATGTTCTAATTTTCCTTTGATTTCTTCTTTGACCCATTGTTCAGTAGTGTGTTGTTTAATTTCTACATATTTTTGAGATTTTCAATATTCTTTCTGCTTCTGATTTCCAGTTTTATTATTTTTATTATACTGTGCTCAGAAAAGATACTTGATATGGTTTCAATCTTAGATTTGTTAAGACTTGCTTTGTGACCTAATATGTGATCATCCTAGAGAATGGTCCATATGGGCTTGAGAAGGATGTGTATTCTGCTGCTCTTGGGTAGAATGTTCAGTATATGTCTGTCAGGTTCATTTTGTGCATAGTGTTGTTCAAGTCCTTTGTTCCCTTATTGATCTTCTGTCTGGATAATCTCTCCATTATTGGAAGTGAGGCATTGAAATTTCTTACTGTTATTGTGTTGCTATTTATTTCTCCCTTCAGTTCTATCAATGTTTGCTTCATTATTTGAGTGCTCTGATGTTGGGTGATATTATTATCACATCTTCCTGGTGAATTGACTCTTTTTTATCATTATATAATATCCTCTGTTGTCTCTTTTGACAGTCTTTGACTTTAAGTCTATTTTGTCTAATGTAAACGACCACCCACTCTCTTTTGGTTACATTTTGTGTGGAGTATCTTTTTCCATCTTTTCACTTCAGCCTATGTGTGGTCTTTCATCTAAAGTGAGTCTCTTGTAGATAGTACATAGTTTGATCTTGTTTCTTTTTTTTAACTCATTCACTCACTCTACGTCTTTTGATTAGGGAGTTTCATACATTTCATTTAAAGTAACTACTGGTAGGGAAGGATTTACTATTGCCTCTTTGTTAATTTTTTCTGTCTGTCTTATAGCTTTTTTGACCCTCTTTTCCTCTCTTGCTGTCTTCCTTTGTGTTTTGTTGTTTTACATAATGATATGCTTTGATCCCTTTTTAATTTTTTTTTGTATATTCTGTAAGTATTTTTTGTGATTACCATGGGGGTTACACAAAGCATCTTACATAACAATCTATTTTAAGCTGATAATAACGTAACTTCAATTGCATACAAAAATTCTATGCTTTTACTTTTCTTCCCATACACTTTATGTTTTTGATGTCACAAATTACATCTTTCTATATTGTTTATTCATTAATATATTTTATAGTTATACTTTAAAAAAATTTTTGTCTTTTAAGGTATGTACCAGGATTAAAAGTGATTTGTGTACCACTGTTTCAGTATTACAATATTCTGTATTTGTCTATATATTTTCCTTTACCAGTGAGCTTCATACTTTCACATGTTTTTATGTTGCTGTCTAGAGTTTTTTGGTTTTAACTTGAAGAACTCCTTGTATTGTTTCTCATAAGGCAGGTTTATTGGTGACGAACACTCAGCTTTTGTTTACTTAAGAAAGTTTTCATTTTTCTTTTATTTTTGAGGGACAGTTTTGCTGGTTTTAGTATTCTTGGTTGGAAGGATTTTTTTTCTTTTAGCACTTTGATTTTATCACCCCACTCCCTTCTGGCCTGCAAACTTTCTTCTGAGAAATTCACTGGTGATCTTATGGGAGCTCTCTTGTATGTGATTTTTCTCTTGCTGCTTTCAAAATTCTCTCTTTGTTTTTGACTTCTGACAATTTGATTATAAGGCATCTCAGTTTGGACTTCTTTGATTCCATTATAGTTAGAGTCCAATGGGCTTCTTGAATCTGAATGCACATTTCCTTCCCCCAGATTTGGAAAGTTTTTGGAAATTAGTTCTTTAAATAAGCTTTCTGCCCCTTTCTCTTTCTCTTCTTCTGGGATTCCTACAATTGGCATAATGTTGGCCTATCTTATGGTGTCCCATAAGTCCCTTAGGCTTTCTTAACTCTTTTTATTTCTTTTTGCTGCTATAACTGCATACTTTCAAATGATCTGTCTTCAAGTTTGCTGCTTTTTTCTTCTGCTCGATCAAGTGTGATGTTGAACCCTTCTAGTGAACTTTTCAAATCAGTTATTGTACTCTCCAGCCCCAAAATTTGTTTTATTTTTTAAATTTCTACTTCTTTCTTAATATTCTCATTTTGTTCATTGTTTTCCCAAGGATGTAGATCATCTTTATGATGATTATTTTGAATTTTTTCTTAGTAATTCATATACCTCCATTACTTTAGGGTTGGTTTCTGGAGAACTGTTTTGTTCCTTTGATTGTATCGTGTTTCTGTTTCTTTATGTGCCTTGTAACTTTGTGTTAGGATCTGCACATTTGAAAAAATAGTTGCTTCTCCCAGTGTTTACAGACTGGCCTTATACAGGAAGGACCTTCACCAAACACCCCACCCAGAGATTTGGGGGACCTCTCACTCATTTTCAGTGGGTGAATCTTCTCTGGACTGGTGCATGTAGGTTCACAGTTAGAGAGGTTGCTCATTTCATTTTTTAGGATCTCATAATCTCTTATTTCCTGTGGTGTCTGTGTGTAGTACTGCAGGTTCTTTGGACTACTGCAAACCATCCAGCTCCCTTTTGTTCTCAGCAGTCTCCACACTTCTAGAATAGACTAGGTCCTGTCAGTGCTCTGAGTCAGGTAACACAGAAACCAGTCCCTCAGACACACAACTCAAACAGTCTGTATATTGGACACATACATCAAATCTTTTTCTACCCAGGGAGAATCCAGGAGTTGGTATTTTTCCTCCCACTTATTCCATATTTAGCTGGAGGGAGGAACTATAGCAAGTGTGTGCTGGTCCAAACCATTGCCTTTGTTCTCAGTTGCCTCCATCCTAGTGCTCCTTCCTGTCAGCATGAGATTCAGGTAAGACAGGCTCTGAGATTCAGGTCCAAAACCAGTTCCTTGGGTAGTCCTTCAAAGTGTCTGAACATTGGATGTATATTTCACTCTTCTCATTCCCTTCTCCAGGGAGAAGCCGGGAGCTGAAAATTTTCTCCTGATCTCACCACACTGAGCTGAGGAAAGCAACTATGGCAAGTGAGTGCTACACATTTTTCTACTACTATAATGTGGCTGGTTTTACGCTCACCTTGGGTTTGAGAGCCTCTTTCTTTGGTTTCTGGATTTCTCAGAAATGGAATTGATCCATGTATTATTGTTTGGTCAATGTCTCCATGGGGGTAAGGAAGGTCTGGGGCTTGCCATTCCACCATCTTGCTGATATTCAATCAGCATTTCTTTTTGACATTTTCTCAAATTTATCTTCAAATAAATTATTAAATATTACTCATTTTTGTCTGCTTTGTTTCTGATGTTAATTTTGCTTTTGAAACATTATTTTTCAGCATCTTTCTTATCTCATCCTACTTACTTTTTCTTCTTGCTTACCAATGAGGTTGTTAGACACACACACACAGTTTTTCTTGAAGTAAAATTGATATACCATAAATTACATACATTTAAAGTACACAATTTGAAAAGTTTGGCATATGTATGCATTCACTAAACAATCACCACAATAAGATAATGGACATATCCATCACCCCGAAATTTTCCTGACACTTTCTAACCTTATACGCTCCCTGGACTCCTTCCCTTCCTTAATCCCTAGGCAACTACTGATCTAATTTTTCTCATTATAGACTAGCTTGTTTTTTCAAGATTTTTATATAAATGACTCATACACCATGTACAACTTCCTGTTGTTCCTCTCCCCATGGGCTTTGTTTTAATCCCACAGACTTATTCATTTATGTTGTTGCATGAATTACTATCTCCTTCTTTTTCATACAGAGTAGTATTCTGTCGTATGATTTGTTTATCCAGTCACTCCTTGAAGGACATTTGGGTTGGTTCTTGAATTGGCTACTGTAAATAAAGCTGCTATAAATATTCATGTAGAAGACTGTGTGAACACATGTTTTATTTTTCTTGAGTAAATATCTAGGAGTGGACTGGCTGGGTCATATGTTTGGTGTTTGTTTAAGTTTTTGATAAACTGCCAGCTCTGCAATGTGGTGGCATCACTTTACATTCTTAGCAGAAGTGTACGAAATTTCAAGTTCTTCCACATACTTGACAATACTTGGTATAATTAGTCTTTTATATTTTAATATTCTAATAATTGTGCAGTGGTATTTCATTCTGATTTGTTTTCTTCTCTCTCTCTCTCTTGCTTCTTTTCTATTTTGTTCATTTTCTGTGTGATAATTATTTCCTGTATTTTGATTTCTTTGGTTTTGGTTTTCTTTTACTTTTAGTCTCTTTCTAGTTTCATAGTTTGTTTTCCTAATTTCTTATAGTGAAAGCTAAGATTTTTGATCAAGATGGTCTTCTTTTCTAATAAGGGGTTTAGTTCTGTAAATTCCTCACTAAGTACTGATTTAGCTGCATTCTGTACTTTTTAATATGTTGTAATTACATTTTCATCTAGTTTCAAATACTTTATAAATTTTCACTGTGGCTTCACCTTTGACCCATTGACTGTTTAGAAATGTGTTATTTAGTTTGCAAACATTGGAGGATTCTCAGTATTTTTTTCTGTTATTGATTTCTACTTTAATTCCATTGTGATAAGAGAAAATACTTTGCATGGTTTGAATATTTTAAAATTTATTGGACAAGTTTTTACAACCCAGAATGTGGTTTATCTTTGTAAATGCTCCATGTGCACTTGGAAAGAAGGTATATTCTGCTACTGTTCTTGTTTGGAATATTCTATAAATATGAATTAGGCAAAATTGGCTGATAGTGTTGTTGAAGTCTTCTATAACTTTATTTGATTTTCCACCTCTACTGATAACATTCATTATGAGAAGTATGAATTAGAAATAGTGAAATCTCTAACTATATCTGAGGATTTGTCTGCAACAGTATTTCTCTTTGAGTTCTATCAGTTTTTGCTTTAGGTACTTTAAAACTCTATTAGTCTCCTCAATATGATACTAATATATCCATTCCAGCTTTCTTTGATTAGTGTAGCATGATATCTTTTTCTAAACTTTACTTTTATCTGTGTTTTTATACTTAAATGACTTTTTTTTTAAGGCAGTATATATGGGTCTTGGTTTTTTTAATACAATCTGATAATCCCATAGAGAATTCAATTAAGTACTGATCAGTGCATGCATCTGAGGAAATACCCAAGGATAGGGGAAAGAACCACTCGGAAGGAGTAGCAGGAACAGTACCCAGAAATCAGACAATGCCAAGAATAGTGGTGATAATCACTACCCGCATTCAAACTACCGTATTTCAGGGAGCATCATGTTGAGTAGAAAGGTCTTACCTCACCAGCAGGAAAAAAATTAAACTCAGGTGAATGCAGTTCTAGTCCCATCTAACAAATCTAAAGGCAAGACCTGAAAGCATCAAATGGTTTCTCCATAAATTACCATGTTAAAAAACAAAGTTCAGAAATATTTACTGGAATATAAAAATATCAAGCATCCAACAAGGTAAAATTCATATCTGACATAAAATCAATTACCAGAAATGCAAAGAATCAGGGAAAAACAACTCACAATAATGAGAAAAAAAATAAATCAAAACAGACTCATTAGTGATAACAATGGTAGAGTTAATAGACAAGAACATTAAAGGTTAATTTAACATATGCCTGCAGTCCATATGTTCTGGAAGTTATGAGAGCTCTTCAGATATATGGAATTCCCTCTTCATGCAGGGAATTCTTTTTCCTGCTGTTCTGCCCGGTGAAATCTAGCCTCCTTGAGTTCCCCAGACACCAAGCTCCATCTCCTCAAATGAGGGAGACTGCGGGCTCTTCCTGGGTTTCCCATCCTCAACTTCTGAAACTTTCTCCAGACAATAAGCTGGGGTCAATGTAGGGTTCAATTTATTTTTCTCTATCTCTTAAGGGATCACTCTTCTTCATTGCCTGATGTCCAATGTCCTGAGTGTCATTAATTCATATATTTTGTTTAGATTTAGTTATTTCTTTGTCTTATTTTTTAAAATTTATTTTGCTTCATAGAATTTATTTGAATTATGTGGAAATACAAAGTATAATTTTTAAAATATACTTTGATTTGTATAGTAAGTCACTCTAAAATTATGCTGCTGCTTAGAATTTTGAATTGATGTTCTGTCTTTCCTATTGGTAAGTATTTTCAGAAGCCATTTTTTTTCCTGATAGTACTCTCCCTTAAAAAAAGATTGCCTAATAAAGACCAGTATCTGTACAGATATGTAGCCAGTTTATTTCCTTTTGATTTTCTCACGTATTCCTGATTGCTATTAGCATCATAATCCTGGACATAGAATGATAGTCAGAAGTACAGGCCGACTCAGTCAGGTGTTTCTCTGCATCACAGTTTTCTCTATGTTAGGTGAAGCACCTTCACTGTGGCAAATTGTAAGTATCTATCTTTGTGTTTAAACCAACTTTGTGCAAAGGATATGCTATGAATAACCCCAGTGTACTTCTTAGTTCCATTGGCCACTGCTTCCATGATAAGCTTTTCCTAGCAACTGTTTAAAGATTTAAATGGCTAATTATATCTGAAACTTCATGGGAAACAGGTACAGATCTGTCCTCTTTTTTTTTTTAAATAGGATTCTATAAGCTCAGACAGGAAAGGAAAGGGCATCCAGAAAACAAAACAAGTGAAGTGTAATTAAACTTCGTCTCAATAGTAAAAAGATAAAGTTGTTATGGGGAAAACCAATGATATTTTGAGAGAGTATGGTAAGCAATTAAAGAATATTGACCTCCAGGCAAATCAGAACTACAAAATCATTCGATTTTTATCCACACTCAAGACCTCTCCTGGGCAGGAGTGGGATAATTGAGGACACATGTGAACCATGAGCATGTTTGCTTGCCCAAGAGAAAGTAGGTAAAAGATATTCAACAAAATATTGTTCTTTTGGGCAATGGCTGTTTCATGGGCATTACAGACAGTGGATACTTTGCCCATTAATATAAACTAACTCACTTCATCAACTTCATAAAATACGGGGTGAAGATAATTTTTGTCCAAACAGGGAATCTCTTGAGAGTGAAAGTTTGCACTATTAAAACTTGCACCAGACATAAATAAAAACCACATCTTCGGTGAGTAAATAAGTGTATGGTCACTATACTAAAATTCTACTTTGACTTGGATTTCTCCTCCTCAGGAAACCACATATCAGATAAATTGCAAACTCTTCTGCATGGTTTTCAGGGTCCTCCATAATCTGGCTCCACTTCACTTATCTATTACTCCACTGCTATCAGACTCTCATGGAAAAGAAAATTTAACATGAGCTTTGCAGTGTGACTAGTCTAGTAATGAATCATGGCAGTCCTCCACTTCAGCCAAGATCTCAGTGGCTGTGTCAGGTTATTGTCTTCAATGTACGGATAATGATGGATGACTTTCTGGGTTCCCATCAGCTTGTGATTTAGGATTTACTTTTCTTCCACCAAGTCAGAGTAGTAGAAAGGAGGAATCTTCTCCTCCTGGGTTGTGATAATTGGTGTAATCTGGGCATGATCTTGAGCAATGACTAAGAGAGGAATATGTGGCTTATGAGAAGTAAGGTTTAGCTCGCTATATTAGCAAGAGCTCAGCAAGACGTCAGGGGAATTCTCATGGGCTGAGGGCTGAGGGGCTCAGGCTGATTGGGAAATGTGAGTTAGAGGCAGTGAAACCCAAATATAAACACAGCCAGTTGGTCTAGAGTGTTTGTTAATAGAGTAGGTAACAGCAGATTATACAGGAAACTTTAGCTAGGACATTACAGATGCCTTGGGGTCACTCATTGTGCACAAACAGGTTCACCATCAGTGGAGATGATTCTAAAGTTGAGCTCACCTGAGGCTACTGACAACCACACTGCTCTCTTTGGGTTTGACTTTCAAACTAGAATAGATTTGGAACATGTAGGTTGCTTGGGGATAAGGGTGAGTGTGTAGATCTGAGCGGTTGGTGAAGAGGAAATAAGACAGGAGCTAACAGCAGCACAATTTTGGACAGATGGTGGATACTCAAAACCTACTTACTACTGCATTAATAAAATAATTTAGAAAGCTATTTGGGTTTTTATTTGAGTACTTGCAAGTTCTATTGACAACAGACATTTTAAACCTAGCTGTTGATTCGCTGACTTCTTATTAGCTCAGGTAGCACTTTATTTGTGATGAAAGGTGTATAGATTTAGTCAGTCTCTTATCTTCTTCTCAGAAACTATAATGGTGGATCCTCCTCACTCACAACTGGACTGTGAGCATTGATTACTCTCACATCCTACACAGATTTGGGAAATTTGCTTGAATTTTTATTGACTGTGTGAAATGGGAAGTCATGCTAATTAACATGACAAAATTTGTACTTTGTGGTTTCCCATTTCTGTGTGTTATAAATCACCTAAACTGATACCTCTGCAGTTTTCCAGTATTGCAATTGTGTTTTATTGCATTCATTTACTTATTCATTAATGTAAGAGCAAATGTACTGCATTTATGAGAATGGGTCTGTTATTCTCAAAGCATAGCCTTCAGACATTTCCTAGCATAACTCTAACATTGACTGTGATTCATAGTTTTGTTCTGTTTTTCTTTGTTCTCTCTAATCATTATCTTCTAGATATTATTTTAAAATTGAAGGATCTTGTCCATCATTGCCTTAGGCTGTCCAAACATTTACTCATACATCAGTTGGAAAGTTGTCATGATCAATTCAGTTCAGGAAACTGAGGCAGAATTAGTGGAGTATTCATTGCACAAAAGAAAATAGAATACTCAGCCATTTTTTGGAAAGTGTTAGATGCAGTGGAGCATTGGGCAGGCAGCGACAGAAACTGAAGACAAGGGAGTTGAAGACGATGAGATTTGTTTTTTTCCTCTGGCCATTTGAAGTTGAATTTGTCTTTGAAATACTCTTCGTCTGGCCCTAATATTTTATGATAGTCCAACATTACCAGATAAGTTTCAAAATACTTCTTATTTGGTTGCTTCATGCTTGCTGGGTAGGTTCATGAATAACCTCAAGAACACTGCAGTTATAGGCTAATCTCTATCTTTTACATATTTCACTCTTTTCACATAGAATGACAAACTCTTCAAACTCTTTCTGGTAATAACGATTATATAGATATATCTGGCTTTAAAATTTATTGTGTCCTCTGCATAGTAGCTAGTGTAGGAGTCAAAGCAACATTGTAAGATTGGCAGAACAAATATTTTATCTCTGCTACATAGACAAGGAAACAGAGACATATAAAAATTAATGCTCTGTTCGTGTTAACACAGCTGTTACAAGACGAAGTCAGAACACAAACTCAGGGCACAATGGGGTCTCATAAGTGCTGCCGCTCATAATTCACTCATAAATGACTTGATGAGATTTGAATATATGTAAGTGTGTCATATCTGCACATTGACAACAAATACATTGAACACAGCAAATAAAGAACAGTGTAGTGGTGGGAGCATGCAGTTAGAGTAAGAAAGATCCCAACATGAGTCCTTTCTTTGACACTCACCAGCTCAGTTGCTAAGCCACTTTAGACATAGTACGTTTTTAAAATGTGCATAAAGTTCATTCCAACTTCATAAAATTACAATGAGAATTAGAGGAAATAGTGCACATAAAGTGCTTAAAATAAGAGGCCAACATCAGTAAACACAATAAATTTTAGCTTTTTTAAAACTTTGAATCTAATATAAATGGACATGTTGTTATAACGGGTTATCGTTTGTGGGCAGCCTAAGATCTGAGTTTTTCCTTTTCTCTACAGAAATCTTCCTAGCTTGGAAGGCTAGCTATCTTGCTCAGCAAGTTTTCTAGCACTCTCTATTGATGATCATTCTTTTGGTAGTTGACGTGAACTGTGTGTTGTCTTTTCTTATATGACTTCTTGTCTCCTTAGTGAAATTTTGCTCTTTGGGCCATGTCTAATTCTGTTTTATTTCCTTTCATTGAGTATAGCATTGGAGAAGAAAGTTGACTCCCTGCTACTGTACTATCTTATGATACATCTTATGAGAACAATCTTGCAGATGATGGATAAACAACCAGACCTTAGGTACCAAGCAGTAAATTCCAAGTTAGATGTGCTTCCATGGTCTCACTCCACATATCCCTGCTTATCTTCTCCCCAGAGCATAAAAATGCTAATTTGGCTCAGTTTAAATCTCTAATGACTAAGAAAACCTGGAAGTGAGTGAATTTTCCTGCAATTTATTAGTTAAGATTTTTTTGCTGCCAGACAAAATGGGTATTTGAGACAGATAGGTACTTCAGTAACAGGAAAAAAAAGTTAGGTTTTTCCATACCCAGGATTTTTGGCATGTGTCCTCAATATACATAATGTATGCATGTATTAAGCCATAACTCTGGTAGTTACTTCTGCTGCTTGCTAAATATTTGTTATTCTCAGTCTTTTGGAAACATGATAGGATTGTACTGTCTGATCTCTTACCGGCTGATTGAGACTAAGTCATAATTGAAAGTGACATGGGTCCCTACTGAGACAGAACACTTACTTCCTTGTGTAAGAGTCATCTGAATTTCCTTTCTCCCTCTGTCATCACAGCTACCAACACTAAGTAATAGCTTCTCCGTTAGCCTGAGTTTCTGGGTGTCCCAGTTCAGTAGTCTGGCCTACAAAAATATAGAGAAAAATCAAAATTAAATTTCACTTCAGAGCAAGAATGTTAATGTTTACAGTCAAGTGCATTCTGCCTAAATCCCCTGACAAGGGGCATAAAAACACTGAAAATGAATCCTTCTAAGATATGCATGACTGACACATTCTTCCCTGAGGAAAAGTAAAAGCAGAAGTGCTATGCCTGAGTTGAGGGGAGGAAGATGCCCTAGTGAAATCTGAAAGCAATCTTTTTTTCTTCAACAATTACAAGTGTGATCCTTGGTAAAGAAATAAGGTGACACATTGCTAGTATTTGAGGACTCCCTTGTTTGGGTGTTTATGTTATTCTGTCATTTTATCTTTAACACAAGGATACAAAGTATGTGTTATTTATTATCGTCATTTCACAGATCACAATCACAACCTACTCATCTCAAAGATGTTAAATATTTTGCTCTTAATCAAATGATTAGTAAAATGTTGAACCACAATTTTAACCCAGATCTGTCTGACTAAATTCGATAGACACACCTTACATCACTCCATTTGGTCTCTCACAGAATGGACATACACCTGGAAAGAAGGTCTCCAAAACTAGATCAGTCCTTAAAATACGAATCACCCTTTAGAGAAAAAATATACCAACGATTATTCATAGGCACTTCTAAGCAATACTCTCATCAGAAAGCAAATTAACTTAATGGAAAAGGGGTGTAGTTAAAAATCTAATTCACTGGTGTATAACTGAATTCTATGATAAATACCAGGGCTAATGATATTTTCTTAATTTATTGCCTCAGAGTTTTCATTTACTGAATCTAGTTCATTAAATTTTCTATTGCACTATGATAATGCTAAAGATGATATAACACTCTCTGTTTTAAACTCAGGAGCTATTTATCTCTGATCAATCTGTTTCTTCTCAGATAAAACATGGATATTTCAGCTATTTTTGTGTACAGTTGCCAATTAAACTTATTCTATTGTTTGTGTGCTTTCTATTTTGTATATTTTAAAAGAATATACATTCTTTAGAAACAGAGACCTTCTTCCATGTCCTCTTCTGAGCATCTAGTGGTCCATACCTTGCTGACTTTCCTGGACTTGTAAATAATCTATGCTCTAATATTTAAGTAATCACATTTTCCTTCTTAGAATAATTCAGATCAGTTACTCAGGTTTTACAAGTTTGTCCTAATTTACAAAATCCAAAACTCTTAAATGCTATAAAGGCTGATTCATGGAAAGAGAACTGACTTTGGAAAAGAATTAACTGGAAGTCATTGAAAGGTTTTAAAGACATAAATGATTGATACCCAAATCTCAATACCCAGCCCTTAAAAACGAACCCTTCCATTTAGATATTCCACAAGCCTCTCGGACTGAGTATCTTCAAACTGAACTTCATCATCTTTCCATTTCAACTGAGGGATACGCCTGTGTTCTCTTTGTCAGACAGTGACATTGCCATACTCTAATCTATTCCCTCCGTTTAACCTCCTTCATATGTAATGACTCACCAAACTCTGTTTTCATTTATTTTTCCTTATATTTGTTAAATTTACCCCTAACTTTGATATCTTCAATTATATTCAGGGATAGACCTTATGTCTTGCCATGAATACTAGAAGGTGCCTTCTAACTGGTCTTTCTGTTTCCTTTACTGCCTATGATGGCGAACAAAATGCATTCATAGGCTGTATCCAAGTGGATAGGATATTGAAACTAATGATTTATCATTCATTTTTGGTGTTTCTCTATACTTAATGTGATAAACTGTCAGGTGTTTTATGAGTCTTTTTCTCCCTTGGAGGAATAGAGGTAACCTAAGTTTCAAAAGTCCTGTCTCTATCTTTAGGAGGTCACTTTTCCAATCCAATCAATCACTCTTTTATGTTTACAAGAACTCAAGCAATGATAACTTCAACTCTTCAGTACAATTATAAATGTCTCCTTGACTTGTTCCCAGAGGATTTTAATATGGGCTAACATACACTAAACTTATATTAACTTGACATTGTGTTTACATTATATACATGCATGGACATAGTATTCTATTCATGATCTCAAATTATCTTCAACTCACCCCTCACTAGACAATAATATGTAATGAGTATAAATTGACAGTATGGACTAGAAGAACAATCATGACTTCAGTGGCATTTCAAACGTTCTATTATGTCATTTCTTTTCCTATAGCAGTAAAGCCTGGCAATATTTTATCTAATGATGCACTTTCATTTCTCTCTGTGATTATCCTACACTTTCGTGAAGATTTAGCTAGGTGGCTTTAAACTCTAACCTACTTATTAACTCAATTTTGCTCCGTGTCTTTCCTTGTATAGCTGGAATGGTTTGCCAGATGGGTCTCCTCGTCACTCCCCGTCCGCCCCCCTCCCCACCTTTTCTTCTTTTCCCATGCTTTCTATCTATTTTAAAAGTCAAAACCTGGTATCTGTGTGTGACTGTGTACTGTATCTAAAAGTTGATCCCCTTTCACTTTGGGGAACTTCTGTTTCTTTTCTAATGTATGCACAATAGGTTATTCATCACATACTAAGTTCTGAAGGCCTTCTTGCTCTTTCTCTGCATCTATCTAATTTTCAGGGTTAGGGTATTCTGGCAGAGAACACCTTTATTTTTGTCATGGTCCTGGAATTTATGATAAGTCTGTCATGGATTTCTTTCCCTTTACAAACAAAGAAGAGGACAGCCTTCACAATTACATTGCCAGATTTCAACATGTGGCACCAACATTTACTCAAAATGTGACAATGGGTCAATCATTTAATTTTTCTATAATTCACTTTCTTTATCTGAAAAACAAGAGTAATATTAAATATGCTTTTTTTTTTTTTTGGTAGAAAATGTGATCTCTTTGGCCTTCTTGGAGGCAAGACAGGAGTGTAAGAAAGGAAGGATGAGAGAGAGGTAGAAGTAATTAAAAGCATAGTCCAAGAAAGGGATGTATTTCTAGTTCTAGAATAATCATTAGATTATAATACGGGGTAATTTATTTGATGTTATGATTTCAACATCACACTCCTTTCTATATGTTTCTAAATAATATTTATTAATATTTATAAATCATCCCAAAGTAAATATTTGTATATATTAACTTCTGGATCAATTAGTTAAACGCCATAGGCAGAAATGTGCTTCGTTTTTATTAATAAAGACCCTTTCATATCTCATCTTTGGATAACTAACTGATTTTTAGACTAAGCAAAATTAATTTTTCATTATGTTCAGCTGATAGTATCACTACATTGACATTTAATATACTTTATCTTGTCAGAATGCCTTTTTTCCTTAACATGACATTCATGCAACAATTAGTATGTCAATCTTAAGGAAGTTATCATATTGATTCCAAAGCAATCTTCCACTCAATCCATCAGTGACACCTTTGTAGTATCTGTTATTTGTTCTTCAATTAGTATCTGTGACGTGGAAATCATAACATTCCAGAAATTGACCTAGTATTGAACCAAGTAACCCAGTAAACTTCCACTTCAATAACATGCTATACACCTGAAAGAAGTAAATATTTGGACACTACTGTATGCTCATAAAAGCATAGCATTCAGAGGAAGATAAGGGTGTCAAGATCACAAAAGCAATTTTGGAAACCACTCAGAACACCATATTTCAAATAAGCTAAGAAACGAGTTTAAAATATATCAGATGGCAATTAGGCTGAGCACAAGCCTAAGCCTTATCATGCTAAAAACTGTGCTTCATCTGTGCTTTTCTATTTCTTTAATATATAGTAAAATTTAATCCATCTACACACTATAAGAATAAATTATAAATACATTTATGTAATTGACATTTATATAAGTGGAAATGCAAGAGGTTATTATTTAGAAGAATTAAGTTCTAGTTCAGATTCTATATTTAATTAGTCGAATTCTTGGGAAATGACATAGTTATAATTTCTTTATATAGAAGACTACATACAACCTGTCTCACAGGATTGCAGCGAGATTAAAATGATAAAAGTGGAAATGCTATGTAAATAATTGAACTTAATTCTTCCCTGTTATCTTATTTACTTATTTTTTTGCAGAGGAAGATTCACTGTGAGCTAAAATTCATTGCCAATCTTCCACTTTTTGTTTGAGGAAGATTTTCCCTGAGCTAACATCTTTGCCCATCTTCCTCTGTTTTGTATGTGGGTTGCCACCACAGCATGGCTGCCAAAAAGTGGTATAGGTCTGCACCCAGGAACCAAACCCAGGCCACCAAAGCAGAGCATGCTGAACCTAACCACTAGGCCATGGGGCTGGCCCAAATTCTTCCGTTTTAGAGAAATGTATGAGCTTATTTTTCTCCTAAGTTCAATTTCAATCATATGGCTGGGCATGGTTCCCATACGGTTTAGATGCCAAGCTAAGGGGGAAAAAAAGCAAAGCTTACCAAACCTTTTTGGCTGATACTAACTTTTGGTTGATCCGATGTATATGTTAGAGGGGTGGGGGTAATGTTGGATTTTTTGTTTATTGAAGAGTGACCTGAATTATGTTCTAGCTCATATCAGTCCACAGCACCTAGAATAGACCTGAATTCAAAGGTCACTTCTGCTATTTACAAGTCATATGCCCTTCAGAAAGTAATATAACCTTTTAAATTTTCTTTCAGTTTCCTAATTTTAAAAAATGGCATAGTTTTGAGGAATAAATAACAAAAGAATGTATATAAAACACTTAATTTAACTGAAATATAGTAGCTATTAGAGGTCTCCTCTATTCTTTCTTGTTACTAATCTATTGAGGAAATCAATTCCTTCTTCTACATAATACTTCTTCTAGTAATACCCCTTCATATATTTAAAAACACATAATCCTACTTTAAATTTTTTTCCAAATTATTTGTCTCAGTTTCTTCAAGTGTGCTTTTAATTAACAGAAAATATTTACGCAATTTATATGATGATCTTTCCCAAATTGTATTTTTAGGCATTTGACTACCCTTGATTTCACTTTGATGACTGAATGCAAAAGGAATATTTTTGGTCCCCAAACCATTTGCAATGCATTTCTCATACTTGTACACTTCTTGCTCCTCTCTTGAAATTTTATGGTTTACTTTATCCCTTTCCAAAATCTTCAGAGTGCTCAGCTGTCTGTTGTCCTCACTTGATTATTTTGAATTATGTAGATCACAAGCAAAACTCTTACGTATTTCATAAAGGAGAAGATGAATGTCGTATATGTTTATTCAAACATCTTATCCCTTTATTCTCTTACCAGGGAGATATTTTCCATCCATCTATGACTTTTTGTTCCAAAAAGAATTCCTACTGTGTGGTTTCTACCCTGCACTTTCTTTATTTTTAGCACTAGAGTTATGGAATCTCATTGTTTAGTTGGATGGATGGTCATTTCATATTTCGAAGTCCATCGCCATTCCAAATATACCACTCAAATCATATACCAATTTAGATGCCAAACTTGCTGTATGTCTTCTGTAAATTTGATAAACACGACATCTCTATTAACAACATGCTATAAAAGTAGATTGGGCAGAACAATCTTTATGTAAGGTCCTGAGGTAACCACTAAAAATCACCATCAATTGACCAAAATCCCGTTCGCACTTAAGCAAAATCATTTAATCCAACTGACTTCTGATCCAATAAATTGCTGTTACATCTCATCTTTATTTTCCTTTGCAGATTCAAGTATTTCATAAGAAATATTATCAAATGCCTTACTGATCCTTACGCCTACCTGGTTTTTCTAACGTCTACTTATCTTTTATATTTCCCAAGGAAATGAATGGGCTTAATGTGATAGCACTTGTGAACCCAAGTTTATAGTAATGGTCGTTGACTACAGAATCTTGCCTAGGATCAACATTAAGTGAGCCAGCCCACAGTTTGTTCATTCCATTTGAGTCCCCAATATAAAATTCAACATATTTGCCAATTTTACAGATATTATTCTCCTATTTGCAATAATGACTCAATGATCACCAATGGCCATTCAGAAATCACATTTACTAGTTCTTTTACTCTAGCATCAAACTTGTTTGTTGGGGAACTTGAAATGACTCCAACAGCTAGCTCCTCACATGAAATACCTTGATCCATCATAAGCATCATCTTAGGAAACTTCACCCAGTTTTTGTTTGTGCTGCTATTTTAGTCCAGTGGTCATTTTATTTGAAAGAGAAGATAAAAGCCAAATATGGATTAAAATGTTCTGCTTTTCTTTCTAATTCATCATTTAGCAGCTTTAATACCTCTTTGGAAAAAGCTCAGATATAAATAACATAAGAAAATCATCACAGCAACGCCACTGGCCCCAACATAAAGTACTATGTTTTCCTTGATCTTTTGAACTAAAAATAACAAAAAGAAGCATTTATGTTTAACTTAGCAATTTTATGAGCTCAACTCATTTTGTGACATTACCATTAATGCTTTGAATATTTTTATTTTATAATTCTTGATTTTATTTATCCTTGACTGTCTTTCTACCTCTTTATGTACCCTTTTGAAACATAAACACAGTAGTATGCAAAGGTTCCTTTCAGATTATACATCACATTAGGTCTGAAGAATAAATTCAAATTTCATTCATAAAAATTTATTCAATCCTGGATAAGTCAATAATTCTACTGGATCCTTGGTTGTATCCTCTGTAAATTGAATGTGATAAAAACACCTACCTCAACTTTTGATTTAAGTGGCATATAGGGCTTCCTTTCACAAGAAGACAGAGACCATTTAGGAAGTCCCTTCCCCAAATATTCTGAATAAAATATGAGATATATATATATATATATATATATATACACACACACACATATATATATGGGCAAACATGAAATCTAGAATGGCAAGTCTTTAAATGTCAGAAATTAGGACCTCAAACAAAATCAACTTACAAATATCAACTGTGTTTCTATATACTAACAATGAATTTTCTGAAAAGGAAATTAAGAAAAAAATCCCACTTCAACAATAGCATCAAAAAGAATAACATAATTAGGGATGAATTTAACCAAGCAGGTCAAATATCTATAAAATAAAAACTATAAAGACATTGATGAAAGAAATTGAAAAGGACGTAAATAAATGGAAAGATATTCCATGTTTATGGATTGAAAGAATTAATATTGTTAAAATGTCCATACTACCCAAAGCAATCTACAAATTCAATAAATTTCTATCAAAATTCCAATGGCATTTTTCACAGATAAACAAAACAATCCTAAAATTTGTATGGAATCACAAAAGACCTGAATAGCCTAAGCAATCTTGAGAAAGAAGAACAAAGCTGAAAGCATCACGCTTCCTGATTTCAAACCATATTACATAGCTATAGTAATCAAACCAGTATAGTACTGAGATAAAAACAGACACATACACCAATACAATACAATACAAAAGAGAATTGAGAACCCAGAAATAAACCCACACATATACCATCAGCTAATTTTTGACATGGGTGCCAAGAATATACAATGGGGAAAGGATAGTCCCTTGAATAAATGGTGCCTGGGAAACTGGATATTCACATGCAAAAGAATGAAATTTGACCCTTATCTTACACCATACGCAAAAATCAACTCAAAATGGATTAAAGACTTCAATGTAAGACTGGAAGCCATAAAACTCCTAGGGCAAAACATAGGAGAATAAGTTCCTTGACATGGGTCTTGGCAGTGTTTTTTATATAACCCCAAAAGCAAGACAACAGAAGCAGAAATAAACAAGTGGGACTACATCAAAATAAAAAGCTTCTGCACAGCAAAGGAAAAAAATCAATGAAAGGGAAAGTCAATCTACACAATGGAAGAATATATTTCAAACGATATATCTGATGAGGGGTTAACATCCAAAATATATAAGGAAGTTATATAACTCAGCAGCAAAAAAACAAATAACGATTAAAAAATGGGCAAATTATAAAGATATGGTCATCCAGATAGTGTGGTATTCATGAAAGAATATACAAATAGGTCAATGGAGCAGAACAGATAGCCCAGAAATAGATCCTCTTAAGTATAGTCAACTGATCTTTGAAGAAGTAAAAGCAATACAATAGAGCAAACAGTCTTTTCAACAAATGGTGCTGGAGCAATTGAGCATCCACATTCAAAAAAATCAATCTAGACACAGCCCTCACACCCTCCACAGAAGTTAATTCAAAATATATCACAAACCTAAATATAAAACACAAAACTGTAAAATTCCTAGCATAATGTAGGAGAAAACCTAGATAAACTTGTGTATGGTGATAAGATTTTATATACAACACCAAAGGAATAACCCATGAAAAAAATTATTGACAAACTGGAATTCATTAAAATTAGAAACTCTGCTCTGTGAAAGACAAGGTCAATAAAATGAGAAGACAAGTCACAGAGTGGGTAGAAAATATTTGCAAAAAACACATCTCATAAAGGACTGTTACCCAAAATTTACAAACAACTGTTAAAATGCAACAAGAAAATAAAAAATCCAGTTAAAAAATGGGCCAAAGACCTTAAGAGATACCTCACAAAAGATGATATACAATGGCAAATAATCATGTGAAAAGATGTTGAAATAATATCTTATCAGGGAAATGCAAATTAAAACAACAGTGAGATACCACCACACACCTATTAGAATGGCTCAAATTCAAACACTGACAACACCAAATGCTGACAAGGATGTGGAGCAACAGGAACTCTCATTCATTGCTGTGGGAATGCAAAATGGTACACTACAGCCACTTTGGAAGATAATTTGACAGTTTCTCACAAAACTAAACATACTCTTACCATATCATCCAGCAATCACACTCCTTAGTATTTATCCAAAGGAGTTCAAAACGTGAGTCCACACATGTTTACAGAAGCTTTATTTATACTTGCCAAAACTTGAAGTGACCAAGATGTCTTTCAGTAGGTGAATGGATAACAGAGTGTAGTATATCCAGACAACAGAATATTATTCAGTGCTGCAAAGAAATGAGCTATCAAGCCATGAAAATATACGGAGTCACCTTAAATGAATATTACTAAGTGAAAGAAGCCAAACTGAAAAGGCTACATACTGTATGATTCTAACTATATGACATTCGGGAAAAGACAAAACTATGGATACAATAAAAATATCGGTGGTTTCTAGGGGTTGGGATGGAGGAGAGAGGAATAGGCAGAGCACAGAGGACTTTTTAGAGCAGTGAAAATAGTCTGTATGATAACTTAATGATAGGTATAATAATAATAACATATAATATAATAATAATGTCATTATACATTTGTTCAAATCCATGGAATGTACAACACCAAGAGTAAACTAATATAAACAATGGAGTTTGGATGATTATGATGTGTCAGTGTAGGTTCATCAATTGTATTGTACCACTCTGACGGGAGATGTTGATAATGGGCAAGGCTATGCATGGGTGGGGTCAGTAGGTATATGAGAATTCTCTTTATCTTCCCCTCAATTTTGTTGTGAACCAAAACTGCTCTAAAAAAATAAAGTTTTAATTTAAAAAACAAAACAAAGCATATTTTTTAAAAACTAGTATTCTAATGGGAAATATTGAAAAGTAATGACAATGTCAGAGAGTGACAATGAAATGGGCAATTTCATATTCAATGAATAGCAGTAGAAATTTATACTTTTATTTTTTAAAACAAACCTGTTAGAGGGAAGGAGAGATGAATAGGCAGATCATCTTACCACTCTGTCCACACTTGCCAGACATAACCATGACCCCCGGATGGAGAATACACAGTCAATGTAGCCATGAAGACGTTTTCTTAGAGCTGTTCTAAAAAAGTAATGACAAGTTGCCACCGTATCCTGGGAGATGGAGATGGGAAATGAATGAGAGAGACTCGCGTTTATAATTAATCACTTCTTTTAGAACAGATTCAACAACAGAAGGCTTCAGAAACAATGCAAGGACACTTTAGATCATGGCCTGTTGGGAACAGGTATTTGGAAACTACGTGAAATCTTTGACCTTGTTTATCCTACTGTTTGCCTATTTGCAAATCTAGTACAATATCACTTCCTTAGGCCCACAACAATCCAAATTCCAATGCATTCACATAAAGAATGTGGTTGAGCTCGCCCAATGGATAGCCATAGTATTTTTCTGTAAAATATTCTATCTCAGTAATAGCCTTGATTACCTATGGTAGAAACTGCTGGCAACATCAGCAGAACTGAAGACTAAACTGTTTCCTTAGGAAATTCCGTGAATTGAGGAATTGTGGCAATAATAAGCACCATGGCAAATGTATCTCAATTAAGTAAAGGTGGAATTAATTCCTCCACTTTTCTGAAAACTGTACGATTTTTCAATTCGAATCTACTGGTTTGGGCAGAACCAATATATCTAATGCATTTACTAGTGATATATTGATACCTAATAATCATGATATATATATATGACTTGAATTTGATTTTTATAAATTTCTAATCATTGAAATAAAGACATACATATTTATTGGTTACTACTTACATGCTAAGGACTGTGATGGGTGATTTCACATCCTGTAACTTATTTACTCAAGATAGGTGTGTTTATTCACATTTTCCATTCTTATGGCTGAGTATTCTGAAGGTAAGAGAGCTAAGTAGTTTTTTTGCATAGGTATTACATACCAGAGCCAGATGAAGCACTATTTAACACAACTGAATTATAGTTCTATGGACAAATAATTATACAGGTGAATGGTTCTTGAGAGATGACATAGTCCAACTTTCTGTAAGCACAGCAATGCCACTGCATAAACCTCTGAACTTTCTTGAGCTTAATTCACTGCTGCACAGTGTACTCATTTCCATTGTTGTGTGGCTTCCTTTGTTAGAAATGTCTTCTTTAAGCCACGCTGAAATAGCTCCCTGAAATTTTTACCAAATCAGTCTTAGTTTCTTCCTCTAGAATTACACACAAAACTGCAAAATCTTCTTCCCCAGGGACTCCATGCTTCCTGTAAGTGAAGACAAAATCATAATCACTCTTACTAAGACATCTCCCCTGTGGCCTCAGCTATATTAACTGCTCCTCACTTAAAGGATTTTAATTTCTTGTACAAATACAATTGCTCCTATCCAAATTAAAATTATCTTGCAACATCCAAGACTAATATATTACATAATTGATTTTATATATATATAAATAAAATATACATATTTATCTATATTATATAAATCATGTTTATATATAATAATATATATATATTCCATACATATAAAATAACTACACCGTGATGTGAACTTAGTAGTAGCCTATCACCTCCCTTATTCTGGATTATATAACCTAATAATGCATGTTTCAGTTTGTTCAGTTTTTTCCCTAAGTTCTTTTGAGATGATTTTGACTCGTTTCTCTCATCCAGAAACTAGTTCTCACTCTCATTGTTTAAACACACTAGCGTATCATAATCCATGCAGTACTTAATGTGTCTCAGACATTTTCTTGCAACAAACAACATTTATAAAATGAGTTACTTACTTCAATATTATTACAGTGAGTCAAAGTTTTACTTAATGTAACTAATTTACATTTCAGTCCTCTTTATTACATAACAAAGAAAACATGAATGGTCCAAAATTTTTGATCAATGAAGAATGCCTACATTGTGATTATCAAATATGTGTGCTTTGATTAAAAAGATAGACAGATGACAGATAGATAGATAGATAAAATCTGCAAACAATATGTGATATTGATTTGCAAGTTCTTTTTTATTTCCCCAAAATAATGTTAAAAATTGCTTTATGTGTTTATCTTTTCAAACATGTTTAATACATAAATATGGCTTTTTTTCAAGTTTATTGAGTATTGACAAAGTGTTTTTCATATTGGTTGTAGAAATATGCACATTTTTCAGCAATATATTAGAATTCTTACAGCTCCACATTCTTCTTTTTCCCTGTTCTTTGTTTTTTTCCAGTTTTATTGAGACACAATTGACATATAACATTGTATTAGTTTGAGGTGTACAATATAATGATTTGATATATGTATATATTGTGAAATTATCATCACGATAAGTTTAGTTAACATCTATCATCTAAAATAGCTACAATTTTTTCTTGTGAAGAGAACTTTTAAGATCCATTCTCTTAGGAACTTTCCAGTATATTGTTAACTATAGTCACTATCCTGTAAATTACACCCCCAGAACTTATCTTACAACTGGAAGTTTGTACATTTTGACCCATTTCCCCTAGCCTCCCAACCCTGGCAACCATCAGTCTGTTCTCTGTTTCTGTTAGTTGGATTTTCTTCAATTCCACGTATAAGTGAGATCATACAGTATTTCTCTGTATATATATATATAAGAAAGATAGATATACATACACACCACATTTTCTTTATCTATTCCTCCATTGATGGGCACCTAGGTTGTTTCTATGTTTTGGCTATTGTAAATAATGCTGCAGTGAACATGGAGGTGCAGATATCTCTTCTAAATAGTGATTTTGTTTCCTTCAGATATAGACCCAGAAGCAGGACTGCTGGATCATATAGTAGTCCTATTTCTAATTTTGTGAGGAATCTGCATAGTGTTTTACATTGCAACTGCACCAATTTACATGCTTACCAACAGTGTACAAGAGTGCCCTTTTCTCCACATCCACACCAGCACTAATCTCGTCTGGCCCAGCTAACTGGGAGCTCACAAGAGACAGAGGATCAGGAGCATCAGCTGCTTCGTTCTGTGTGGATTTTCCTTACATTTATCTCACTTGTTACTATTGCACACATGACATTTCTTTTGGTTCACTTGTCTACCCCTGTTTCAAGTATTATACTGTGTTAATTTTTGTTGATTTATGGTAAGTTTTTTTTTTTTTTCTTAAAGATTGCTACCTGGGCTAACAACTGTTGCCAATCTTTCTTTTTTTTCCCCTGCTTTATTTCCCCAAACCCCCCCTTTACACAGTTGTATATCCTAGTTGCAGGTCCTTCTAGTTGTGGGAATGGTAAGACTTTCCTTGTGATAGAGAACTCTCCTCCAACACAACTTTTCTTCCTGTCATGATTTCTTCATCAATTTTTAACTGATCACATCATTGTGGGCTTTTTTACTCTATTGTAATAGATTTTTAGAATAAGGCTGAAAAATAAACAACTAAACTATAACTAAACAACTAAAAATAACTATATTCCCTTTGAAAATTAAGGAAATGTTTTAAGTTCTTCTGAGATTCAAAGACATCAGAGTATCTAGCAAAGTGTTTACACATTGTCAGTACTTAATTAAAGCTTTAAAATAAGAGATAATGCCAGAAAATGCATTAACAAGTAGGTGAGTTATAAGCTTCTCAAACAGAAGCTTCTTGTAGGCTAGGGCCATTCTACTGTTGCTTTTTGCTCCCTGTGCATTTAATAGTACAGTTAACCTAGCAGATGTTTGATAAATCGAATGATTTTATTTGGAGTTCACTGGATATATTTTTGCTGCGGGTAACAGAATATCTGCCTAAAAGTGATTTAAAAAATAAAGATTAATAATCTTGCATAACGATATTTCTGAAAGCAAAGGTTTCCAGGCTTGGGTAATTCACCAGATCAGCAATATTAAGGTGTGTAAGGAGCACCTTTACATTATTTTGTTGGTTCTCTTCTCATAGTCACATCGTAGCTGTCAAAGCTCCAAGTTGATATCCTCATGCAACAATGCCCAAAAGTAGAAAGAAAGGGCAGGGTTTCCCTTCACGCTGTCTGCTTTATCACGGAGTGAATCAGGCCCAGAGGCTCCCAGCTACCTTCTTTCTGCGCCCAGTGGCTACATGCAGACTCCTATCATTCACTGGCCAGGACTAGTTATGATTTATCATAAGATTGAGGCCACCTTAGCGGAGCATAATGCAAAGGGACACTGGAATAAAACTAAGTTCCTTTTACCAGTGACAAAGGATGAAATTTCTTTTGGGAAGAAGTCAATAGTTTCTGTCACAGGGAGTTTCATGTTTTCAAGTCAGTAAGAGGAACAACATAGCAAACATACTGAAAAGAGTGATTATTTAGGATTTTTCTTATTCCAGTTCACCCATAGAGCGTTTTTTTTTTAAATAGTTAATTGTTACTTATTAATGTCTTTAAATTTCTATAATTTAAACTATTTTTAAAGGTGTTTGCTCCTAATTAGTAACATAGCAATCTGGTTTTTTGCCCCAGTTATCCTGTCAACATAAAATTGTGCTATTTCTTAATCACTTCATACAAACTTCAGAAAAATAAACAGTATCACAGAAAAGTGATAGATTCTCCAGAATGACCTATATTGTAGGAATCCCAATAAGTAAAATATTGTATACATTAATAAGAAAATTTTCCACAGATAAAGCAGAATTTATATATCCAAAATATGACTTTTTCTCATCAAAACTAACATGTACAATTTACGGTCTATTATGATGATCATACTAAGCAAATCTCTCCCAGAATTTCTATTTAGAGATTGTCTGGGTCACATTTATTCTCTCTCTTGACTTTCCTTTCCTTTTCTTTTTTTAGTAGGAATAGATGAAATAGAGTTCTTGGGACAATGATTTAATTGATTGATTCCCATCGTTAGAAATAACTTCTACATACAGTAGTTTACTCATGGACTGATCTTATGGAGATTTAGGGGTCAAAAATAAGTTTTGATTAAAAAAATGTGACTTCTTTCTTTGTTTTTTAAACTACCCCAAAAACAGTTTTCTAAAGTAGTTCCAGTAAACTTTGAGCAATTGGAATAAATATGTAGGTTTATAGATTGTAAAGTGAAAATATTTATTCTGATCTATTTGTTTTGTTCTCACTGTTGTTTGTTACTTTGTCTAGTTTCTTTTATACATCTAACAATGATACACATTTTAAATATCTCGAGTTTTCTTGCATCAATATTTCAGTAATTTGCATTCAAGGTTGACAAGTGATCCTAACGTATCTACTGATTTTTTGTACTACTATATGTGCCTAATAATTGGAATAAATCCAGTATTGTCTTTCTGATGAGCTGGGCAATCCTAGGATATGAAATACATGATGGACAATTTCCCTGAATATCCTTGCTGGTTTCATAAAATAGGCATCTTGGAACATGCTGAGCTTGTGAAACAGGTAACCAAAGTAGGAAGTGTTTAAGATTTCTAACTCAAATTGGCCACTACAGGAAATGAACAAAAGTAGCTTCCATTTCCCGAATAAGCTCCCCTTTTGCTTCTGTGACAGCATCTTTTCCTATGAGCTCTGTATTTGTCTCTTTCTACTTCTACTCTCATTATCTATAATTAAAATATTAATTGCATCTTGTCTTATACAGTTTGCTACTTTGCTTATAAACGTTATGCTTCTCTTCTGCATTATACTATAAGCCCACTGTGAACAAGAACCCCATTTTTAATTTCTTAGAATTTTCCACATTGCTTGGCATACAGTGGGCATTCAAGAATAATTGTGTATTGAATGAGTTAAAGTACATCCTTGAGGGCCAGCCCCAGTGGCCTAGTGGTTAAGTTTGGCATGCTCCACTTTGGCAGCCCAGGTTCAGTTCCTGGGTATGGAACTACACCACTCCTGTGTCAGTGGCCATGCTGTGACAGTGGCTCATATGCAAAGCAGAGGAAGATTGGCAACAGATGTTAGCTCAGGGTGAATCTTCCTCAGCAATAAATAAATAAATAAATAAAGTACATCCTTCAAGGCTCAGAACACTGAAAATGTATAAATGATTATACCTTGATTGATCTATTTGTCATCATAGACCAACCATTTTTCTGTGGGATGACAAAAAATATATATTAAAAAGTATATACAGTTATGTGGGCAGTGAAAGTGAAGGCACAAGTTAAGAGTCTGGTTATAAATTTGATTTAAAGCTTTAGGTCATACATACTGAATATTTCCTTCATAAGTCTTTAAAACCACTCCGTAAGTACAAAGGAAAATAATTTCTATTATATCTCACTAAAGATAAAATTCTTCTTATTTTTCTCTCTCTCACACACACATACACACACACACATGAGTCATACATGTGTCTTGGTATTTTAACCACTTTGCATTTAAGATAATGCAGGCTTAGAGAGAACAGGATTAGGATTATTCTTGGCTATTTTAAACCACTTAACAAATGTTTGTGCTTACTTACAGTGTTTACTTAATTCTGTGTTCGTGTTAAGCCTCAAACTCTGAATAAGCATACTAATGGATATTTTCTTCATAGGGATTAAATGAGATAGTATGCTCGTTTCTCATCAGTGGGTTTTATGTATTCATCTATAGACTCATTCTCATGTTCGACAGATATTGACACATTGCCTACTACATGTGGCTGGTACTCTAGACAATGGAAACAAGAAGGTAGCACTTATCAAAGCAGACGAGGTCCCACCTTCCCTGAAGCTTCAATGTCCTCGACAGACAAAAAATAAACATACAAGCAAGCAAATATCAAATAGTATTAATGTTAAGAATAACATTCAGTTGGATGTTGGTTCACTATGAGTACTGCAATGAGTCAGTATAAAGGCCCTAAGGCAGAAGACAGCCTGTGTTGTCATCTGAAGAGGAATAAAGCCATAGGCTGGCACTCAGGGACTGAAGAAGAGAGTAGTTCCTGATGTCATCAAAGAGGTAAGCAGGTGTCAGATCATGTGAGGCCATATAGGCCAAAAAAAAAATTTGAATGTTGTTTAAAATTTGAATAGAAGTCATTGGGGTTTCCAATAGGGAGGTGACATGGTCAGATTCACATTTTAGCAAAGATTACTCAGGCTGCTATGTGGAAAATGCATTGCAGGGGGATACGAGGGGAATCAGGGCAATCAGTTAGGAAGCTCTTGCTGAATTTCAGTCAAGGGATGATCTGGAATTGTCTAGGAAGTTGGAAGTGGAAATGGAGGGAAGAGAATAGATTCAGAATATATTTTAATTCTAAAGTAATTCTAAAGTGAGCAAGAGAGTTAAATGTGAGTAATTATGGTCTGAATATACAGTGTGTGTCATGTGTGTGTCACGTGCTTTGCTAATTATTCTTATCATCATTGTATGCATAAACTCCAGAATGACTATGGGTAATCATATAGCAGCTTAGCAGAGCAGTAGACACAGATGGCCTGGATATTAGAGAAGCTGTAAAACCTTCTGTGCTTCAGTGTTCTCATCTATGAAATGGGGAATAATAACATTACATAACACAAAGAATTAGTGGCAGGATTAATATGTGCAAAGTGCTAGCAATAGTGCCTAGTACTACATAATATGATAAAAATTATAGTTATTTTTGTTTTCTTTTAAGGAAGATTAGCCCTGAGCTAACACTTGCCACCAATCCTCCTCTTTCTTTTCTTTTCTTTTTTTTTGCTGAGGAAGACTGGCCCTGAGCTAACATCCGTGCCCATCTTCTTCTACTTTATATGTGGGACACCTACCACAGCTCAGCTTGACAAGTGGTGTGTGGGTCCACACCTGGGATCCAAACTGGAGAACCCCGGGCCACTGAAGTAGAACATGCGAACTTAACTGCTGCACTACTGGGCCAGTCCCCTAATTATAGTTATTTTTGAATGTCTGCTATGCAGTGTCAATATGATTTAGTGGAAAGATGGATGACTTTAGAACTGAATAGACCTATACTTGAACTCCTTCTCTACAATACATTATTTCCTCTTGGCCTTGAACTTGTTGTTAAGCTTCTATGAGCCTCAGTTTCCCCTCCAATAAAATGGGGATATTGAATCCTGGATCACAAGAGTAGTTAAGGATTAAATGGGATATTTATAAATCATTTAGTACTGTGATTGGCACTGGTAAGAAACAAATATTAGTTACTGCGGCAAGTGGAATGTTTTCAATTCTTCATTCCCTCCCTTCTATAGAATTTACTGATGTTGATCCTAGCCACGTCACTTTCTTGGCCAAATGCGTTTTGCCAGCGTGACTCAAGGACAGACTTTACATGTGCAGGTTTTGGAGCATATCTGAAGCCAGTCTGAAAGCTGGAGCCAAGCTCAGTGAAGCCACAGCTGACTCAAAAAAAGTGAGCAAAAAAAGAAGCATTTATTGTAAGACACTGGGATTTTGAAGGTGTTATGCAGTTTTATTGTAGCAAAAGTTGATTAAAACGTTACCTGTTTTCCTTCCTTTCTTTTAAATCATGCCAATTTCCAATACTTTAAATTGTATCCAAAACATAATTGTTTCGTGTGACTTCAAGAATTTTCAAGTATAGCTCTCTAGGATTCTGAACTGTGTTAATATTGTCAATAAACTAGGATTTGTTAAAAGTAACTATGTGGCTAGCATCGCGATAGATTCTCTTGGAGAAAAAAGGATAAAGACATGAAGCTTCACAAACTTAGGCTCTCTCACAGGGAACACACTATGAGTGCTTCATGGGGTTGTATTTCCCAGGCATGGTGCAGAACACTGAGATGAGGGACTGGAGCAGGCAGGAAAAGTTTCACATATGATGCTGGTGTTGAGCGGGACACAAAGGGTAGGTGCATTTCAGCAATGCCGCTTGAATTCTGAAGCATTTTAGCCCTACAGATACTGGCTACGAAAAGCACAGGCATCATTACTCACTGCCTCACCTTTGTTTTCTCTGAGGCCTGAGGAGTAACAGTCCTCTCTTCTGGTCCCAGGGCCATTCTCCTGACTGCACACTCATCTTCCTGCCTAATGGGCCTGCTTCCCTCAGGGGCTACGGCCAAGATAACCTTCGGGTTTTGATCAAATTCATCTTCTGACTATCGTTTTTGTCTTTAATGAGCCAAAGTGACACTTTACATTGAAAGTTAAAAGGAGAAGAGAATGGGGAAGTCCACTGATTTACTCTTTTATTAGATTTCTGATTGAAAGCAGAGATGAGCTGCAGCCTTACAGCTAAAATGACCCATCTTTCACCTCTGAAGGTTTCAGATTTGAACTTGGTGAGTTATTTATCCTAACTCCGTCAGACTCTGTAATTGCAGATATAGAGCATCCAGGGGGAGACGGGAGGCAATCGCCAGAAGAGGAATTCTGAGTAGATGCAATCTGGGTATCATCTTTCCCAACCTTTTAATTGTACCTCAACAGTGACGGGAAGAAGGAAGGAATAAAGAGGAATGAAGGAAGGAAGGGAGAGAGGAAGGGAAGGAGGAGGGAGAGAGGGGGGAGAAAGTGGGGAGAGATGGGGAAGAGGAGGGAGAAGAGAAGAGAAACAGACATCTCTTGAGCAATTAGTATAAGCCATGCACCAGCACATAGTAGACACTTCATGATATATGAAGTATCTGTAGTTATAGACTCAACTGATTGTACATGTTGTCCCCAAAAGCTATATATTACAATATCCATTTTACAGATGATGGGTTTAAACAAATTGCTTAATATCCTATGGCTAGTAAGAACCTATACTTAAATATGAATGGGATAATTAAATAATATAACGATTTCAAAAATAATAGTCATTTTGTCAAACTTTATAACAATTGTCTGAAGATATTTTATTATCCAGTTTTAGAAGAAACAGGCTTATGAAGGTTTAACAACATGTAACAAGTCACACAGCTTATAAATGGCTGAGCCCGGCTCACGCTTGGAGTTGCCTAGAAACAAAGCTCTTGCTTTTCTACTTCTAATTAATGAATATATTTATATTTAATGAGATTATAAAGACAAACTCACTTGTTTTCCAAACACGTTTTGGAAGAGAAGTGGAGGTGGTGATTTTGATAGACCTCGCGCCATGCAGTTTCTGTGCTGGTTCACACATCTTGCCTAATTTAAATAATTTCCAAGTCCTTTTTTTCAGTTGTTACAAGCTAAAATCTGTCTTTCCACCTCTCAACGAACCACTAATTGCCTTTCTCCTGTTTAGCAGATATGCACTTCTGTCAACCAAAGCGGTCCCCCTTCTGCTAGAGAAGCAAGGTTTCAGTGGCAATTAGGGATAATTGTTGTGATTTCTCCACCTACCACGCTCTGGCTTCCAACAGAGCAGCACCTCCCATTAGGTTTTGAAGACAAGAATGTTGAAAGAAAAATGTATCTTTTGAAAACCGAATACCAGTGAGTTTAGGATCCAGTAATCTTTATTAATTTCCTCTTGGGCAAAACAAAATAGATGATGTGTAAAAACACAGAAAAAAGTGGAATCCAAGGTTGCTTTCTTCAGACAAGTGTCAAATATTTGAGGAATTAGGTGAGGAGGGCAAGGCAGCAACTATATTTTATGAACTGAGAAGTGAGCCCAAGGAGCTCTCCAAGTTTTACCTAACTTAAAATTCCATTTGAGCCATTCTTTGGAGTGATCAGTTCATGAAGAGTGCCTGTTTAAAATGAAAATTCTCTTTGAAGTGATGAAATGTAGAGCTGTGTGTGTGCATGTTGTGGGGAGTGGGGCGGGGACCATGTGTATTTGTGGTAGAGGGCATATGGCAATCTTATTAAGATGTTTAGTGCCTTTACACCCTTAGTGCCTGTCTCTCTAGAAGGCACAGAGCAGGGCTGTGAGGAGATGGACTCAAAGTACCGAGATATTTTTATTGGTTACGTTCTAGGCACCCTGTCTCTCTGGATGCCTTTCACCTAAGCAATTATCTATGCCATCTAGTTGTAGAGAACTTCACTCATTGGCTTAGGATTTATCTAATGTTGCTTACATTTAATTGCAGTGGGCTTATAATGCAGTAGAAGGTAAAAAAAAAAAAACAAAAAAAAGTCACTTAAAAACTCAAGTCTACAAGGTCCAGAACATAAGAAGAAAAAATATAGAACTGAAAACAAATACTTCACTTACTCTATCAAAATATTACACTGACGCTATTTCAGTAGTCACTTATAAACATTGAAGTCTACAGTCCGCTTACTAAGCTTTTATTGCAGCCTATTTTTAGCTATAAATACAGACCTTAGCATTTAATCATAAAAACTAAATAAACTCAACGGTTAGCAAGAGGTCTTCTTGTTCTAAAATACTTTCTTCCCTCTCTTCTTACATCTCCATTATTCAAGACACCAGGTCATTAGAAAAGATAGGACTTCATCTCTTGGTAAAAGAACACAATGTTAGAGCCCTCTCCAATTGGAATTTGATCATGGATTAGTTTTATTTGATGATAAAATTAAGCAGCTCACTTTATGTTCCTGATCAAACAAAAAATAGGATGGGAGGTGAGGGTCATGGTCAGAGAGCTGCCTAGGACTTTGAACCTGGCCTTATTGAGAGTAGACACTTAGAGGTGGTGGTGAGCATGGCTCAAAACCAGAACTCTGCCTTCTAAACTTTCAGTTTTACACAGATACCAAACAAATGGGCTGTTGCCCTTTATGATATCAATTTCAAGTATTAGAAATGCTACCTTCTCCCCACCCCATTGTAATTTTCCTTAATAACATAATATGAGTTTTTGAAATGTTAGCACAATTCCCTTGTTGGGGTAAAGTTACTCAATATTAAATTTTCAAACTTCGGTGGCAAACTTCCAGTCTGGTGTTCAGGGATTTGGTTTCTCGTCCCATCATCTTTGCTATTCTTTTACTTCAACCATAACTTCACATTCAGTTCTCCTCAACACTAATATTACCAGTTATCTTCACATAAAGGCTCCCAGTACCGCCTAGAAATCATGCGGGCATTTTATTTGGAAATCTGTGGACCTACTTCGACCTCTTGTGCACGTCCAGGACCCAGACATGAGAAGAGGTGATTCGAGAGCAGCCTCCTGCGGCCAGAGGGACAAAACTGTTCACGTGAGACCAGGAAGGCCTCGCTGTTTTCATTCTGCCTTGTGCTGTTCTATTGGATTATTCTCCGGCAGTGAAATTTATCGAATAATATTGTTTGCAACCTGAGATTTGGGGCTGCTGGACTTAAAAAAGAGAGAGAAAGTAGGGAAAGGAATCAAAATGAGTTTTCATTGAGGTGTGCTTCACTTTTCTCTTGCAATTACCTCAAAAACAAGTTCTTACCAATGGGTCCCCAAGTGACTTGTCAGAGAACATAGCAAGGCAGAAATAAGCCACAGGTATTATGTGTGCAGGTGAAGAATCAGCTTCTCAAGGCTGTCTCTCTTGCCCTAATTAAGAGAAAATCTTAGAACCGAGCAGAAAAACACACACTTTCACGGCTGGATCTGGCTCCAGTGATCAAAGGCCTCCTCTTGGGGGAAACCCTAACATTTTTAAGCCAATGGCTATTGCCTGGCAAAACTAAAGCACAGTGATTTTTCCGGCAGAGTAGCTTGAATGGGGTGAACAGAAGCGTGTGCCAGGATGAAAGAGGAAAAGAGGTTGTGTGGTCACAGAGTGTACAACGTGCAATAATCAAAGGAGAACTGGAAGGTGACTTCAGAGACTTGGGGGGCAGTCCTGATTCCTGTCTGTATCATTGGGGGGGTCACCGTTAGTTAGACTAGTGTCTACCTGTCTGATAAATATCTGTGTATCTGATATCTAAGGTATTATATACTATTTGTCAAACTTCCCTCATGGGTTGGTTCTTAGTCTTAGAAATTTGTTTTCAAAGGCAGCAGGTTTGTATTAAAGTTCTGGTTATTAATGTTCTTACTAGCTAAGGCTTAAGCAAAGGTTGAGCACTTCACTTGGAAAAGATTCTAGACATGCTATGCTGGCTATTCTCCGGTTATCTTCCTGCTCGAGTCCAGGTCCACCCTGCTATATTCCCTGGGAGGCTTGGGTTGCATCGCCCTCAGCCTCCGGTTTGAAGTAGCATCTGGCTGGATCAATGGGAAGCACTGGCAGATTATAAGCCAGGGTGAAACAGAGTTTGGAGTATTCACTTTCCTCACTGTTTCCTGCCTTGGCGCTATGGTTCTTCCAGTAGCTGGTTTTGACACCTGTCAGATATCCCTTCTTCTCCGGTTCTGAACTCTCTCCAGGCAGCAGGTCTATAGGTGATAAGGTTTCCTACACCTCTGTTAATATCCCTTTCATTAAGTTTTCTTTGTTTCAAACCTGGTGAGTGTGAACTTTGTACTTGCGATGACTTTTTTGTTCCCACTGGGATTGTAAGACCTGGTGGTTACATGGGGATTTCAGAGAAGCTACAGCAGAAGAAAATGTTAGCCCCTGCAAAGGCTCTGTACACATCAATCTTCATCGTGTTCCCCCTGCATTTCTTCTTCCGGACTTATGTGCGGTCCTCAACATTGATATGTTGTCTTTGGGTTAATTTTCAAGGCCTCTGTTAAACTACAACTTAAAAAAAGTACAGCAAATGAAGCATTTTGGCTTGGCTAAATTTGTCAAAGTGGTTTCTATAAATTATGAGAGAGCAGAGATCATTCATTCATTCACTTATTCATCCATTTGATTGTTGATAAATTCATTCAGTAAGCTTTTGGCATGTGCCTTTGTGCCAGTCTCCTGACTGGCGGGAAACAAAAGGTATGCTCCACTGGCACAGTGAAGACAGCTTAACGGAAGCTATTATTACTGCTAGGCCTGATGGTGCAAGAAGAGGAAACATTATAACCAGAGCTCAAATAGCACAGGTGCTGTCAAATCAGTCTATCAGGAAGGAGCTATAGTTCTCAAAGAATATAGCCGCTCCCAGAAGATAGGACCCAGGTACAGAGAGGATGGGAGAAACTGCTTTGACCTTTCCCTCTTTCCTTTCTCAAATTTCCAGAGTGCCTCCTTTGGATTAAACTCATTGTTAAGCCATAGGCAAGGTAGTCTGGGTGAGTCAGTTTATAGGGGTCGGGCCCTTGAGGGACAAAACTGGGGAAGGAAGAGTAGCTCTAGGTGTGTGACAAATGGAAAATAACTTGGCCTCCAAATGATGTAGAACGTAGAATATGTATGTCCTGATGAAGAAGATTATGATTCTTGCTCACAAGAAGTTCAAAATATACAAGTACAGATTTCATAGGCAGAATCATAGTAATATTTAATGATGTTCACTCCACTAGCCAGAATTATCTCCTTGGGAAAGTGTGGTTCTTCTCTGTACCAATACACTCTTGTTTAGACTCAAAGAAAAGAGATACTGATAGCAAAACAGTTTCTTCCATGCTTAGTTTGGATAGATAAGAAGTTAGGTTTGAATATTCAATAGGCCACTTCAGTTATACCAGAAGAGTGCACGGGTGTCCCTTGGCACCAGAGATAAGCTTCTTGTCACTTCCTTGAAATTATATTGCATGAGGAATATAGAAACTGAAGGTCCCTCATGGTTGAGGGGATTAGCCCTTGGTTGATCAGATTAGCCAATAGTTGGATTTCTAGAGGATATTTTTCATTGGAGGTTTCCAAGACCACTGTCAGACTTCAGGATTCATTAGAAGAAATCCTAAGACTCAGAAGTTGTTATATTCACAATTATGGCTTATTATAGCAAAAGGATACAGAGTAAAATCAACAAAGGGAAAAGGCACACAGGGTAGCATCAAGACAAAACCGGTAGCAAGCTTCCAATAGTCCCCTCCCAGTGGGGTCACACAGAATGTACTTAATTATCCCCAGCAAAAATGTGTGACAACTCATGGGAAGGGTTGCCAGTAAGCGACACTTTTCTGAGCCTGGTATCCAGGATTTTTGTTGGGCATCAGTCACAAAAGCATCCAGCACCTGTGTGACTGACTTCAGTTACTCAACCTCCAGGCTCCCAGAGGGAAAGCAGGTGTTCAGCATAGATCACATTGTCAGCACAAACTATCTGGACAAACAGGTACACTGTGGTTCAAGGCTGCAGGCATGCAAAAAGTACTCCTATCAGACAGAATATTCCAAGAACTCAGTTCTTAGGAGTCAGCTAAGAACCAGTCATGAAAATAAACCTTTTTCGGGAATGTGCAGGGTTTGAGCAATCCAGCCCTGCTGAATTAACCATTTTTCACTCACACGTCAAAGTGTTATATATGGGGCTGGCTGGTTGCACAGTGGTTAGCTGCGTACGTTCTGCTTCGGCACCCCAGGGTTCACCGGTTCGAATCCTGGGTGCCGACATGACACTGCATGGCAAGCCATGCTGTGGTAGGCGTCCCACATATAAAGTAGAGGAGATGGGCACAGATGTCAGCTCAGGGCCAGTCTTCCTCAGAAAAAAGAGGATTGGCAGATGTTAGCTCAGGGCTAGTCTTCCTCAAAAAAAAAAAAAAAGTGTTATATTTGTTTTTCTGATTCCTCTCAGTGTGAGCAGTATTTCTGGAAAAATAACTCAAGGAGCCCATGTCTATACATTCTCTAATTTGAAGCTAGCCACCACCAGCAAAATCATGAGACCAATCATGTTGGCTCTTGTGTCTCCAGCTTCTCCTCTGTATCTTTTCTCCACCTTCAGTGCTCACTCAGTCTCTCATGATAAGTCTTCATCTTCATGTTCTCTCCTCTTCCCTCATCAAACCTCACTTTCAGAAAAGGTTTGGAGATTGCCACTTACTACTTACAGTGAGCCTAGGTCTTTGCTTCTCTCACAGGTAGTTTACACCTCAATGTTCAGCTCTTTCTGTCCATTGGAAAGATTTGGCTCCTGTTAAACAGGGAAGGAAATCCCTGGGAAATTAACACATCACTAATCCCAGCCCTCCACCTTAGCTTTCTGATATTTCACCTTTGGGAGTTTATTTGACACTATACAGGCATTTGTAATTTTGACTCCAAAAGACTTGACTGTTGGTTAGCAGCTCACCACTATTCACTTGATAATTAAACCAAGCAATACAGTCTACAGTGACATCCCTGATGTATTTGCTGTGTGCAATATAGCCCTCTCTTTTTTCTCTGTTAGAAAATATAGTTTCTCAAATGATAACTTGAACGAAGTATGGTGGGGCCCTCTACGTATCCATAAATAACACAGGACATTTCCCCACTTTGTGAATCAGTATTTCTCAGATATTCACCTTTAATTGACAAATTGTCTTTTTGAAATAAAAACATTACCAAGGAAACATATTTCATACATTTCACATTTGCTCTTTCCTCTATCCCTAGCTGAATTTCAACTATGAAAAATCGTCGAGACCACAAAGTGACATGATTGGAAGCAGAATGGAAAACCACCCATGAAATTTTGATAGTCGCTTCATATTATGTCTTCGTTTTCTCCCTACAAAGTATCTGAGAAAAACAAAACCATTTGTTATCTGTAGATAAGTAGCTGTGTTTGGGAAAATGTAATTAGTAAAACATTCTATACTCTAGGCAAAGAAATAAGCATGTGAATATTTGTATAAATGCACGTGTTTACTGGAACGACTGTTTGCTGCAGAATATGGTTGTCGGTCTGCATATCCGTGTAAGGCTGTTTAGCACACACTGTTTGTGTCAATATCAGTGGTTCTTGTTTCTAAAAATAATTTATAGAAAACACACCAGCATGAGAAATATAAACGTAGTTGTGAAAGAATTTTCCTACAGCCCTCTTTGGAGCATATATTTTTCTATGATGATGTGAGAAAGGAAAGCAGGACCCCTTAAGACATTTCTAGCCCTGGATGCTTCATAGACATAGACATAGAAACAGAGCAGAAGTATTGGATTTGCTGAAACCAGGTGAGTATTCACCCCATTGTGGTGACAGCTCAGGGCTTTTGTTTTTTTTTTTTCATTTCCTATACAAAACCAAGAGCATATCAGAAAGTTACAGATTGAAGTCTATTGCTTCTGGCATATTTGTAAGATAATTAAAAACAGAGATTTAACAGTGTAATTTTTTTTTGTAGCAAAATAAACATGCCAGATATTTATAAGGAATAAAACATACTCTGAACAATTTCCTTGACTTTAGGGCACCATAGCATTAATTTAGAAAGATAGAGAGAAACTTCAGTTCCTCTTTCTATTTTCCAATCACTCTACTGCAGCCTGTACCCAGGATTTTCGTCCTGCAGTGCACTCTCTACACGGTAGCCAGAGTGACCTTTATAAAACACAAATTGAATCATGCCATCTCTGCTTAAACTTTTTCAGTGGCTTCACGTTGTTTTTAAAATCCAAAATCATACCACAGCCTTCAAAGCTCTAGGTGATCTCATCCTTAGGCTTAATTCTCAGCCTCTATCTGTGCTGCTGTCCATCTAAGTCAACATGTTCCAGCCCACGAGGACACATTCTTGTTGATGCTAACACACCAATCATTTGCCTGCCTTCAGGCTTTTTGTAATCACTGCTCCCTCTGCCTGGAATGCTCCTTGCTTCTCTTGGCACGGCTGGTTCCTTCCTTTTATTCAAATGAAATGCTACTGCATAAAAGTAGCCTTCCATAAGAACTCTCACTTGTTTTCCAACTTAGCACCTGGATTGCTTTCCAGTAACTTTATGGAATTTTTTATTACATACACACACACACACACACACACACACACACATGTATATCCCGTGTTCACTGATATCCTTCCTCTCTCCTCTTCTATTGATTTGTTGTCAGAATCCTACTTGTTCATTCACCTACTGCCTCAGTCCCACCATACAATCACGGTCCTCGTCCCTGGAACACAGTGATGAAAAGCATCGTCTTTGTCCTCCGATAACTACTGAATTGCATTATTCTGGGTTTTTAAAAATTCTATTCATTTATGCACACTATTCATTGAATCTACTTTAAACTCTGTGCTAGGTCCTTGGGATACATTTTAAAGCAAAACAGACGAATTCCAGTTTTTATGAAGGGCTTATTCCAGAAGAAAAAACAGACAAATAATCACCTAAATTACTAATCAATTCCAATTTTAATAAGTGCTTCAAAAAGTTCTGAATCCTAGGATTGCATATAAACCCATACCAGTCCTGAGGATAAGAAAGACATAGCTAAGGAAGGGGGAGGGCGTCTTCTAGAACAGGTGATGAGAAAGCTCTGAAACAGGGAGATGCATAGTGTATTCAGAGTACTGAAGAGGGTAGTGGAGCTAAAGCATAAAAGGCAAGGAGAGGAATCATGCAGACTGAGCTGGGAATAAAGTAAGCAGCAGATACTGCAGGAGGGGGCGACCCCAAAGAACTGGAATGCCAAAGAAGCAAGAGCAGGTCTTAGAATGAGTGACCAGATTTTTGTTTCTAAAAGATTAGTTTTTTCTTTTTTTGTATTAGAGTTGATTAAATGGGAATAAAAATATCTTAAATCTCTCTGCACCCTGCTCAGTGCCCGACACATGGCAGACACACAAAATATATTTCTTTAATAAATGACTAAACAATACAAGGAGAAAATATGCTTCCCATTAAAACTAAGATTCTTGAGGATAGGATACGTGTTTTTTTGATGTATTTAATATCCCTCCTCTTGCCTTCCAATAAAATATGTGAGACATAGCAAGTGCTATGTGTGTGTACTTGCTAGATCATTTTGACTCTTACCCTCTTTCCATCTCCCAGTTGTGACAAACTCTCTTCAACCCATAAGGTCACAGAAGTAGCTCCCACTGTACCTCTTGGTTCCTATTCCTGCTGCTCTGGAATTTGAAAATTAATTTGTAAGAGGACATGCCAAAAAGAAGGTAACATAATCCTTCACCAAAAACAGCAGCGCACATGCACAGGTACACACTCTTAAGACGCCTATGCAAAGCAGAAAAGGGAAGGCTGAGAATGTTTTAGTGAGTCTGTCCTATGCCTTTCGCCTGGTTTTGAACATCCCTATCTTCATTTGCTGTAATCATTCGAATTGCACATTTGCTTAAGTGTGTATGTGATGGTATACGACGGGTGGATGAAAATTGGCAGTCTGGGCATTTCCACTCCAATCGATATTTCCTTTCACTCAATTAGCATGTGTTCTATGGTTTTAAAGCCTACTTATTGGTTCTGCCATTTTGCTATAAAACTTAAGTGTTGCACTTTCAAGCTGCATCATAATCACTTTATTAGTGGTTGAAATAATTTGTAAAATGCTGAGGGAATGTTCTTGCCAAAAGTCCTGGTGTGAGACTGATGTAATGAAACATTCTAACTCTTCTAGACTTAAAGGCCATGTTGCCTTTTGTTTCACATAGTAAAATCTTTAACCAGAGACAATAATTAACTCAATGTTCATTCAGGGGTTTTTCTTTTTTTTTTTGGTCTTCTATATCAATTTTGCTCTTTATGTTACTATGAATATCATTTGGTTTATCTTTTCTTTCCTGTCCTCCTTTCCCAGGGCTTCTTTTTTTCGTTTTATGAAATAGCACTGTATCTCAGGATGTGTGTTTTTTATTGAATAAAATGTAACCCACTATTTTCAAAGTGCCTCAACTAACTGGGTTTGTGGTTGTAGTACAAACATAATCTATAGGCGAGAAAAAGGAAATTATTTTAATTTTTGAAGGCCTACCAGAAAATCTTAATCATAGTTTTCACTTTGCTGAGATTACCTTGGGTTAGCACAAAATCTTCCAGTTTATCTCCTGATGTTAATGTCTACTTGGTGATCAGATGCCTTAAACTTTGTGTTCCATATCATTTCCTTGAACCTGGACCGGCTGTTCTGTAACTTGGGGTTTTGAATTAGTCAGTCATCCTCCTCCTGCCCTGTGGACCTGGTCATTCCTGTGGGCACCAGTGCTGCTGGGAGACGGATTCTCACCTTAACTGTATTACAAAGTCTTAGTGGTCTATTAAAGGGAAGGCCTATCTCTTATAAGTTTTTACAGTTTTCTTTCTCAAGGAAATTGGTGTTATCTCATCTCTAGATTGGGACAGAACAAGTGACACCACATATGTATGCACCCAGTCCCATTTTTTTCTACCAAGAATCAACTTGTTTCTAAGAGAGAGGGTGAATGAATTCTCCCCTCTTACCTGAAGCATTCTCTGCAGAGTTGGGGCTGGCGTTTACCTGCTGGCATCCATTAGCTACTTTTACAGGCCCCTTTGGACTCCTCCTATTATTTATTCAAGAAGACCTACCACTCAACTTGAAAACTGAATCTCCAGAGGGCTTTTCTGGTGTGCCAGCGGTCAACGGACCACACAGAGATGACAGCTTAGCACTACTATGGGATTCTCACTAAAGTCTCATGGTCTTTTGGCTAAACTAAAAAGAATAAAACAGGTAAGTTTGACTATATCTGCAATTCCAAAACAAAAATAACACTAATTATTTTTTATTATATTTTGTTTGACATTGAATTAATATTTGCATATTGGACCAGAAGCCCTTAAGAGAATCCCATAGAAACAATTACCCTAAGATTGTGTTAAAGATTCCAGTTCTCTTGCAGTTCAAGAGTTTGGTGAAAGCCAACCATATAAAAACTAAGCAATAAAAGAAGGACAATGCCTATAACTAAAGTGAAATCATACATTTATAAAAACAGAATGAATTTGCTAGATTTTCAGAACATTTTGTTCCCTGTTTTGAAAGGAGATAACAATACCAAAGCATATGCGATTCTGTCTGTAAATCTGTATTTGATTTTTCTCCACGTATTCACATTCCCTCAGATTTTTTTTTCTGCTAGCCTCACAAAACACACCTTTTAATTGTAGATAGCATGACCAAACACAGGGGAGACCTCAGGAATTACTTTGGAAAACCCACTGATTAGATGCATTAAAACAAGACAATATAAGTAAGCAGAAGTATTTACAGTAAAACAGTTTTGTTCTAATTTATGGACTTCTTTACTTTCACTCTGTCTCTTTCCACAAAGTAATAATGCAGGACATAAACTAGAGGAAAAGAGAAAAAAGCAAACAAAGTATGAGGAATATATCTTGGTTTCATTTCTGTCAAAACAGCAATAAACTGGAAAAATATATTCAGCTAAGGTGCTATTTGGATTTTATTTATAAAGGCTACTATCTCTGGCCTAATGTTCATTAGCTTTGTCCTTGTTGCCTAGTTACAGATTTATAATTTTTGTCTCTCTTGTTATTGATGGCTCTAATGGAGAGAGCAGAGACGGAGGGCCTGATGAAAACACTTTAAATCTCTATCAGAGATGTCATTAACATTTTTTGTTATGTGTCTGGTACTGTTGATTACAATGATCTGGGGAAGGAATGGTCTTAAAAGAATCAATGAGAAGCAGCTCAAAGGTGGTCTTATATGGCTTGTGTTTGTTCTGTTAGTTAAGTACATTGTTAAAAAGTATTTATTTTATAAACAGGATCTGCTTATTAAAAAAGGTATTGGACCTGGATAGTAATTCTTCCCTAAATGTACCACAGATATTTGAGCCATGATGGTTGTATTATTAAAGGTTTCCTTACTAGAGGAATGCCAAGAATCACCTGCAGACCAAATAAAAACAATTACAAATGTTATATTGGGGTGAGCGAAATATATGAAAACAAAATTGTGGCCCTATGGATGGATACTGACAATAAAGATGGAGGAATGATCAGATCTTGAAAAGTCTAATTTTAGAGGTTTAGAGGCACACTGGTCTTGAGTGTTTTCAAGTTCTCAGTAGTATTCCTTGCTACATTAAAATGTCCATCTCTTGATGAACTTTATTTCTAGTCCAGTCAAAAACATTAGAGGACAAATGAGAGGCAAGCTGTAGATCAGTGGTTCACAAAACGTAGGTCCTACACCAGCAGTATCAACATCATCAGAACTTGTTAGAAAGGCACATTCCTTGCCCTCATCCTGAATCTACTAGATCGAAAACTCTGGCAGGTAGAGCCCAGCAATCTATGTTTTAAGAAGCAATCCAGTTGATACTATTGCAGTCCAAGCTGGGAACCACTGCTGTAGAACAAGTTTTCCCAACCCAAGAACTATGGCCACTTTGGATTGGATAATTATTCTAAGGGGCTGTTGTCTACACTGGCACACTAGGAGGTTTAGAAAGATCCCTGGACTCTACCTACTAGATACCAGTAACACTCATCCCAGTTGTGACAGCTGAAAATGTCTCCAGACATTGCAAAATGACTCCTGAGGGGAAAAATCCCTGGGTTAAGAACGACTGCTCTTGATCAATAGCAATCAATTTTATTTGGAACTTAGTAAAATGAAGACTTCCGGCAAAACTCTGCAGTCTGATTTAGTAGGTATATGGGAAGAGCCTATAATCTGTGTCTTCAATAAGGATCCCCAGGTTAGTAGCCTATGAGCCATATTTTGAGAAACACAGCCTCTGAAGTAATGGTTCTCAAACTTTCCTGTGTTTTAAAAAAATCTCTATGTGTGGCTGATTTCAATAGGCAACCATGTTTGAGCACCTGCTCTAACACAGTCGTTTTCTACCCTGGGCAAACATTAAAATTCCCTGGGGAACGTGTAGACCTCTTCATGCCCATGCCCTGCCTTCAAACAATTACATCAAAATCTCTGGGTATAGGGCTATGGCATTAGAAAAGTGACTTGAATTTTGCTGCACATTGGAATCATCTGAGGATCTTTAAAAAGTACCGAGGGCTGGAGACTTGATAATAACAGAGAATTTGGTATTATTTAGAAAACAGTGTCCAATATATACCAAAGAATCAGGACTGTTCAAGTTGCACCCCATACAATTACATACAATTGGGGATGATTACTGGGCATCAGTATTTTCTAAAAGTTCCCAAGTGATTCCAACGTGCAGCAAAGTTTGGGAAATCCTATTACAGGATTTTGGCCCTAACAGCTGTTTACCATTTGTCAACAGTTTCTTATAGATCACAAATTTTTGAGAGCAAGAACCAGGCCTGCAACTTCTTTATGTATTCTGTAATTTTTAACATTGTCTTATGCCTTTTCAACAGATACTTTTTAATGGATTGATTCACTCAGGCAGTTTGAGACAATTTAATACTCCACAATTATATATTTGCCTGTATTTAACTGAGGATATTTATAAAGGATTGAGGCTAATACATTTTTTCAAGAGCAAGAAATAAAAAATAGATTTATTTATCTCCTCAGTTTTACACTTTAATAAACACTATGTGTATTTATATATATGCATGTGCATATACATTTATGTATACATACATATATATACACACACAAGCATGCAACATACTGTGCTATACATTATAGGAGTTATAACAGAAATAATAGAATTCTTTGTTTTAAACAGGTTTACAATTGAAATAAAAGATGGAAGTCATCTTTTTTCAATGAGCTCTTCATATAATTCCATTATGTTCTCCCAATAAATTAATACAAAGTATCAAGCTTTGTAAATTTTTTTTTTAAATATCTTTGCCAGAGCATTACACTTTTGAGATCTTCTCTTTTCTCTTAGCCATTACTCAACGAAGACTGAAAGCTAACCTTTCTATTAGGCAAGGAGGAAATAACGTGGAGCAAGAATTTGCGGGAATGTAGCTATTGAAGTGGAGCTCACTCTTCTGGCAAGTTCCCTAGCCTAAGTCCTCTATGTTTTGGTCACTCTGGGATTTGCTGTTTGTTGTTTCCTGTCTTGTTTCTGTGGGCTGGGTGTAACACTAGCAGTTCAGAGACTTAGTTTTCGCCATTCTAGGCCTCTGTTTGATCTTTTCGATAAAGTTCCCCACCTGTGAAATAAATAGTGTGAGTTCAGGAGTCTTTCGTTGTTGTTTTAAATAAATAAAATCTTATTTTTAACAAAATTTCACCAAAAGTTTTAATGTATGAAACATTCCAAAGCAGAGCTGCTCTGACTGAGCAGATTAGGGTCTCTAGAGAGTTCCTTACACAGCTTCCTCTGCCCCTGAGGTGCCTTCCAGAACGCCTGGTCTCAGGAGAACACAATCTGAAAAGCATCAAACTAGATTTTTCTCTAACTAGTTTCAGCTCTAGCATTTTTGGCTAATTTTTGTTGCTTCGTGTGAGTGATTGTAGACCTATAAAGGAATAAGAAATAGAGGATTTATGTAGATCCAGTTGAGGGACAATGTGGAGGGCGTAAATATTGAGAAACTTCCATCACACAAAGAGATTTCAATGCAGATCTCATGGAGAGACAGGAATTTTTCTATATCTGCCAGAAACATAACAGAATCTCTTCTGTGCACCAAAAGAAATTATGCCCTTTCAAATATTAAATGTCATCTATTGAAATGCCAGGCACTATTAAATGTGGAGAGAGAAAATTGGAAAAGATTCTCTCCTTTTTCGAAAGTCACTTATACACATATCTTACATTAAAGGAAAACCCTAAACCTCTCTGCAAGAGTTATTCCCTCTGCAGCTGTTGTAGAGCTATGACAGGTCAGAATGGTGTGGATTGAAGAGTGGGATGTTAGTGCAGTGAGATTTGTTTGTGCTTTGGACTACATGCTTTGTGGCTTTATGGAAGGATGTTCCATTTCTCTGAACAGTGTCCAGCAAGCTGCAGCACAAGGCATCTTAACAAACTCTATTTGGTGGGGAATAAACAGCATGCTGAGACTTCCATGAGGGCCCAATGCAAAACATTCTGTGATGAGGTTCCCAATCAGTGTCTCAGAACATACGTATAAACAAGCCGACGGAGTTCTGAACGTACCTTGTGGAATGAGCTAACTGCCTCCAGTGGAAGAGACAGCAGAGCTGAGGCTCGGCTCCCATTGTTTACTGCTGATAGTAAAAATTAATAATGGATACCCTGAGCATATATTATTTATCAGCCCTGATCTTGGGCACACAAATCTACTGAGGTCACCAAAGCCATCTTTTATTTTAAATTCAGGGCCCAGCAACTAGAAAACAAAAAGGAACAAAGTAAGTTAACTGGATGTTAGATAGAAAAGATATAACTAGAAAAGCCTCTTTTCTGGGATAGAATTTTTGTCAGCCAGAAGTGTTAATATTTTGTTCCCAGGGGCAGGAGAGGGGGATAACAATTGCTGTCTGGTTTTGAAGGTGACCATTTTAGATCGATAAGTGACTAAATGCTAGGCGTGTGATGTCATCAGAAGATGACATAAATTTCTAAATGGATTGTTACCTAACTTTTAAGGCTTCTTTGCATGAAATATCCGTAAGTAATTTTACTTCAAAGACAGGAAAAAGGCTCCCCAGCCACTCACATGCCTGGTTCATTTGTTCCCTGATGTGGGAGATCTTTTAGCATGAAGCAGCAGGGTTCAAATTAAGTCCTTTCCACACTCGCTTTTCCTTCTTTACAAACCTAAGATAACAATTGCTCTCTCCCTGGAGGGCCTTTGCATTTCATTTATACCCGTTTACTCATCACTAGACTGAAGCCAGTTTGAGGACAGGCCCATACCTCTTATTTCTCTGTGTATCCAAAAAACATTAAATCATACAGTTTTCCATGTAGGAAACTCACATTGGATAAACGAAAAAATTAATGAAAAGATAAAAATACGAACAAAAGTATGTGTCAAATATGAGTCAATATAAAATTTTCTTATAAAAACAAACATGAATCTCTACTGGAATTTATGACATTTCTATATATCATAAAATCTCAGAATTTTGAAGGCTTCTGGGAGAAATAACTCATTATGAATATAAATATTTTTTTAGGCTACTGGGTGTGACTTGGGTGATACCATGGTTTAGGCTTTTGTATATAGTTCACTTATGTACACTGCTTATGTGCCCAACAAGATAACTTTGTGAATGTTGAGAACCTGTGAACATTTGTAGAGCTTATATTTTCTTGATTGTCGTGGAAGATAATTGAGGCATAGAAATTTTGCATCTTGCCCAAGGTCATCTAGATAGTAGATGTAACCAGAATTAGAACTAAGGTCTACTCATCTCCAAAGATCTTTTTATCATAAGAGGAAGCCACCTCATCTACCTATCATGGTTGGTAAACTGATGGTTAATGCTCATGTCGTGAAAAAGGGAACTGATCAGAGGAAATACCAATGAGTTGAATAATCACTCAAAATAATAAAGGCTAAAAATAATTCAGCCATTTTTTGTTTGTTTGCTATAGCTTATACTTTCTTGCATCATTTAACGAGAATCCAATGGTTTTCAAAATGGTAAAAATCAATGACTGGAGAAAATATCAATAAATATAACTCCCTTTCCCACATCACATACCCACTGATAATTAATATTGGACATTAGTTCCCAAGCACAATATTCAATATGTTTAGATTATAGTGTCTTAAAATTATATATCTCCCTCTCCTGGATATTCCACTACATAAATTACACAAACTTTGGAAGTTTTCTCTCCTATCACTTTCACTATAAGTCAGACTATAATTACTATTCTAATTGTTTCTTATCCACCCCTTAGATGAAGCTTCACCTGGGTAGTGGTAACTATTTTAAGCTACAGTGGAATTATCTGCCTCACTTCCACATTGACATCTTTACTTAGCTCTTTGTTTATTAATGGAAATAATGATGCCTTTCTTTCAAGAAATGAAGAAAAGTGTTCTCAAGGGGGTTGTTTGAAATAAGCGCTTTTTCTTAGTTGCAACAAAAAAACACATTTTGGAAAGAATTGGGCCAAGTAAATTGTACCTCTCATTCATACCATGTGATATTCAGCCATATTTGTAATGGGATATAGGTAACCCTCAGAGTTCTGGGAATAGAAACAAAGATAGAGAAAGGATAGCATGTTCAGAGATAAAGATTGGGCTATGTAGTTTTTCCTCTCAACTAAGGCAAATGTGCTGTTTATTTGGTCTTAGTTAAGGGAGAGTCAGCCGACTCTAAACATCCACAGCCACTCTCTAGTTGATCCAATTTCTTAAACAATTTATTCAGGGACAATTCTGAATAGAGATTTATGGGTTGTATTGTTGTTATTGTTTGCTTGTTTGTTTTGTTTAAAGTCCTTTCCCAGATCAAATATAAATTCCCCAGCCACAGATTTATAAATTTTTCAGTTTTTCTCCTGCTAGTGATTTCTACTTTCATAACATTGTGGTTAGAAAAGATACTTGACATGACTTAAATCTTCTTCAATTAGCTAAGACTTGTTTTGTGGCCTAATATATGATATATCCTGGAGAATTTTCTGTGTGCCCTTAAGGAAAATGTTTACTCTGCTGCCATTGGATAGAATGCTGTATATACGGTTATTAGGTCCTTTTGATCTAAAGTATAGTCCAAGTCCAATGTTTCCTTATTTATTTTTTTGCTGGATGATTTATCCATTGCTGCATGTGGAGCACTGAAGTTCTCTATTATTATTGTATTGTTTTCTATTTCTCCCTTTAGATTTGTTAGTTTTTCCTTAATATATTTATGTGCTCTGATGTTGGGTGTATATATATTTACAATTGTTATATCCTCTTGATGATTTGACCCCTTTATCAGTATATAATGACCACCTTTGTCTCTTGTTACAATTTTTATCTTGAAATCTTTTTGTCTGATATAAGTATATTCACTTCTGCTTTCTTTGGGTTTCCCTTTGCATGGAATATCTTTTTCTATCCCTTGGCTTTCATTCTATGTATGTCCTTAAAGCTGAAGTAAGTTTCTTGTAAGAAGCATATGGTTGGATCTTGATTTCTTTCCATTCAGCCACTCTATGCCTTTTGATTGGAGAATTTAGTACATTTATATTTAAAGTAATCACTGATGGGTAAGGCCATTGTAATGTCATCTTATTGTTTTTTGGCTGTTTTCTATTTTCTTTGTTCTTTTCTTCCTCTTTTTGCCTACTTTTGTGAATTGATGATTTTCCATAGTGGTATGCTTTGATTCCATTCTTTTTATTTTTTGGGTAGCTACTACAGGTTATTGCTTTGTGGTTGCAATGAGGCTTACATAAAACATCTTAAAGACACAGCAGTCCATTTTATTCTGACAACAACTTAACCTCAATTACATAGAAAAATCTTACCCTTTAATTCTCTCTGCCTATGTTTTGTTTTTGATGTCAGAATTTACACCTTCTAATGTTTTGTATCCATTAACAATTATTGTAGCTACAGCTATTTTTAACACTTTTGTCCTTTAACCTTTATACTAGAGGTATATGATTAACACACCACCACATTACAATATTAAAGTATTACACGGGTTTCACTATATACTTTCCTTTTTTAATGTTGCATATTTTCATGTTTTTCTGCTACTAATTAGCATCTGTTCATTTCAGTTTGAAAAACTGCTTTCAGAATTTCTCATAGTGGTAATGATTTCCCTCAGCTTTTGTTTGACTGGGCAAATCTTTCTCTCTTCTTTTCTAAAGGACAATTTTGCTGGGTAAAGTACTCTTAGTTGGCAGTCTTCTTCTTTCGGCACATAGAAGGTATCATTTCACACTTTCTTGGCCTGCAAGGTTTCTGCTGAGAAGTCTGCTTATAGCCTTCTAAGAGTTCCCTTGAATGTGAAGAAAGTTTTTTTCTCTTCAAACTTTAAAAATTTTCTTTGTCTTTAATTTTAGAGAGCTTTTCCTAATGTGTCTTGGAGAAGATGTTTTTGAGTTAAACATTTTTGGTGGCTTATGAGCTTCATGAACTTCTATGTTCACATCTCTCCCCAGATTTGGGAAGTTCTCAGTCATTACTTCTTTAAATAAGCTTTCTGCTCCTTTATCCCTCTATTCTCTTTCTAGGACTCCAATAATGGATAAATTGTTTCTCTTAACGGTATCCCATAGTTCACATAGGCTTTCATCACTCTTTTATATTCTTTTTTCTTTGTTCTCCTCTAACTGGATAATTTCAAGTGACCTGTATTCTACTTACAGATTCTTTTTTCTCTTTGCTTAAGCATGTTGTTGATGCTCTGTATTATATTTTTCATTTCACTTATTGTATTCTTCAGCTTTATAATTTTTGTTAGGTTCTTTTTATGATTTTTATCTCTCTGTTAAACTTTTTTTTATTCCAGTATTGTTTTTCTGATTTTATTGAATTATCATCCTGCATTTTCTTGTAGCTTACCAAGCTCCCTAAAAACAACTACTTTGAGTTCTTTATCAGGAAAATTGCATACCTCCATTTCTTTGGGATTGTTTATTGAAAAATTATTGTGTTACTTCAGTTGTGTCATGTTCTTTGATTTTTTGTGTTGATTAAAGTCTTGCATTGTTATCGTCACCTTTGAAGAAACTGTCATCAATTCCAATCTTTACTGACTGACTTTGGAGAGAAATACCTTACATCACCCTGTTATTGATTTCAAGGATTTCTAAGAACTTTTCTATGGATATGCCTGTTGCACATTTCTTGTCCCCTCTTTGGGGTAAGGGAGATTCTTAAGCTTTATGCCTTTTCTTTGACCTTACAAAGTTACACTGGGTGATGACAGACTCCCATTTGCTTTCCCTAAGGATGGTGCTGAATGCTTAAGTTTGTGTGGTTTCTCCCAAAATTGCAGAGTCAGTCTGACTTTCTATGTGTGTTCACTAGTTATTGACAAAGCCTCACTTTCACTGCCCTCAAAATCAAGCAAAGGATGATGCTCATGGAGATGAGGTCCATGTTGGTGAGACACATAGAGTGTTGGGGGTGCCCACAGGCTACTTGGGGGATATACCGGTGATGTAACTCCAGCAGCCCAAGGACATGGAGTCTACAAAGTGCTTAGTAGGATCTGCATCCCTTTGATGCCTTCTGAGAGCCCTGACTGCTGTTCTCCCAGCCATTCCCTTCCCCCAATTCATGCAGCACACCTCAGTATTCTGGATGGGGCAAGAAAAACATTGGTCTCAGGTAGTGTCTGCAAAGGTGGGGAAGCCTGGCACTCACTCACATGCTTTCACTCCCCCCCGTGGGAGAAATCACAGGCTAATAAGGTCACTTGGCACTGAACTGTGCCACCTCGAAAAAGGGCTGATGTGGGTAAAGTAAACTCTACCTCTTACCTTCTTCAATGCTTCCAATTTCAGATTTTTTTTTTCTGCTTTATTTCCAGCCCCTTGCCCCGGTACATAGTTGTATATCTTAGTTGCAGGTCCTTCTAGTTGTGGGATGTGGGACGCCGCCTCAACGTGGCCTGACAAGCGGTGTCATGTCCGTGCCCAGGATCCGAACCCTGGGCCGCTGCAGCGGAGCGCGCCAACTTAACCACTCAGCCACGGAGCCGGCCCCCAGACTTTTCTTTGTTCCAATGGTGTACTAGAACTTCTCCACTGGATTCCTGGACTTCCAAAGGCACTGTTGTCCATGGGTGATTGTCAACATCAGTGTTCTTTGTAGAGGAAATGGTAGAGAACTACTTTGCCATTTTGAGGACATCACTCTACCACCTTTTCTTTATCTATTCATCTGTTCATGGGCACTTAGGTTGTTTCTACATCTTAGATATTGTGAATAATGCTGCAATGAACATGTGGATACAGATATCTCTTCAAGAGAGTGATTTCATCTCCTTTGGATATATGTTTCAATAAAGCTGATTCCTTCTTTGAGATATATACACATATATACCAATAAAGCAGAATATACATATGTAAATATATAGTATATATACATCTATATTTGAGCTGTATTGACGTATAATTGACAAGCAAAATTATAATATTTTAAAAGTGTAAAACATGATGATTTTATATATATATATATTTACACACACACCCCTATATATATATATATATACACACAAATTGTGAAAGGATTCCCACAATCAAGTTAATTAAGACACCCATCACCTCATATATTTACTTTTTTTGTTGAAAATGCTTCAGATCCACTATCTTAGTAAATTTCAGTTATAGAATACAGTATTATTAACTATAGTCACCATGCTATATATTAGATCCTCAGAGCTTATTCATCTTATAACTGAAAGTTTGTACCATTTTACCAATCTCTCCCAATTTCCCCCATCTATCATCCCCTGACAGCCATCATTCTACTTTCTGTTTACATGAGACCACCTTCTTCTTTTTTAGTTTCCACATCGAAGTAATATGATATAGTATTTGCCTTTCTCTGTCTCACTTATTCCACCTAGCATAATGTCAGAAACTTCATGCATGTTGTTGCAGATGGCAAGATTTGCTTCTTTTATAAGGCTGAATTACATTCCATTGTCTATATCACATTTTCTTTATTCATTCATCCATTGATGACTTTTAGGTGTTTGCATATCTTGGCTATTGTGAATAATGCTGCAGTGAACATAGGGGTGCATGTATCTTTTCAAATTAGTGTTTTCATGTCTTTTGGATAAATATGCAGAAGTGAAATAGCTGGAATATATGATATTTCTACGTTCAATTTTTTGAGAACTCTCCATACTGTTTTCCATAGTGGCTGCACCAGTTTGCATTCCCACCAGCAGTGTATATGGATTCCCTTTGCTCCACATCCTCACCAACATCTCTTTTCTTTTTAATAGTCTTTCTAGGGATCAGCCCAGAGGCACAGCTGTTATGTTTGCATGTTCCACTTTGGTGGCCAGGGGCTCACCAGTTTGGATCCCGGGTGCGGCCCTATGCACCGCTTGTCAAGCCATGCTGTGGTAGGCGTCCCACACATAAAGTAGAAGAAGATGGGCATAGATGTTAGCTCAGGACCAATCTTCCTCAGCAAAAAGAGGACGATTGGCAGCGGATGTTAGCTCAGGGTGAATCTTCCTCAAAAAAACAAAAATAGCCCTTCTAACAGGTGTGAGGTGATATCTCATTGTGATTTTGATTTGTATTTCCCTGATGATTAGTGATGCTGAGCACCTTTTCGTGTACCTGACAGGAAATGTCTATTTCATAGACATGTCTAGGTCTTCTCCGAAAAAATGTCTATTCAGATCCTCTGTTCATTTTTTAATGGAATTATTTGGGGTTTTTTGCTACTGAGTTGTATGAGTTCTTTATGTACTTTAGATATTAACTCTTCATTAGATATATGGTTTGCAAATACTTTCTCCCATTTCATAGACTGCCTTTTTATTTTTGTTGATTGTTTCTTTTCTGTACAGAAACTGAAAAAGCCTTTTTTTCTTTTTCCTGAGGAAGATTCACCCTGAGCTAACATCTGTGCCAATCTCCCCTTTTTTAGTATGTAGGCAGTCATGCTTTGCTGGTGGCCAGCACAACATAGCCACTAACACAGCAGTGCAGTTCCCCACCTGGGAACCAAACCTGGGCCACTGGAGCAGAGCATGCAGGAGTTAACAACTAGGCAACCAGGGCTGGCCCCAGAAGCCTTTTTTCTTATTCCATGTTCTATCCTTAGACCCAGGACAGTGTGTAGAATTAAGTAAATGCTCAGAAAAACTTACTTTTAATAAATGAATATCTAGCAGAGATCGTTATCAAAGGAAGAAGTCACTGTGAGCTGGGATGCTTGAGAAAAAGATTCAAATAGAACTTCGTTTTCAAAATGATAATGTGTCTCTCACAAATGTGTGTCACTTTACTTAGAAAGGACAAGTAAAGGCATCTAAATTTGGGGAAAGACTAAGCAAATATTCTTGGATGCTTGGATGATGAGACACAATGTGGGAGATGGTGAAAACCTGGATTGCTCATATTTGTGGTAGGACAATTTAATAGAGTGGCATTTTTAAGAGCAATCAATTTCTTACTTTCTGTTCATCAGGCACAGTTACTCATTCCACAAACATTTAACAAATGCCTAATTTACATTGGGAAATGCTCTAGACACTAAGGAAATATAGTAGGGAAAAACAGCCCAACTTTCTGTCCCTCAGACAAAAAATATGGAAACAAATACAATAATTAGTGTATACTAAATGATGGGAAGGAAATAAACAGGACAGGTGATAGGCACTGAGGTTAAAAGGCTGAAGACATACCTTACTCAAAGAGAGTGGTTCATGATTTATTGATTTAAGTGGAGAAGCAAAACAAGCAGAAGTTAAAAAAGCAAAAGATAATCAACTAAGCGCTATAACAGAAGTCTACATAAAGTGCAGTCTACATTAGGGGGCACTGCAGTCAAGAGCCTAAGTCTGAGGTCAGAGAACTACCTGTGAGATCTGGGCAAGATTCTTCAACTCTCTAAATCTCAGGTTCTTCATTTATGAAATGGGTGTAATTGCAGTTGAATTTTTAGGAGGATCAAATACACCACGCAAACCCTTTCTTTCTAGTATATAGCACATTCTCAAAAACAATTATCTCATCATTATTCGCATTTATTTAGTTTGTTATTATAGCCCAATTACTGTTTTCTGTATCAATTAACTTTTACAGTTCCCCGTTGATTTACACCTTCTTACCACAATGCGGAGCTCAAGCCGCAAGAGATTACGTACTTTGTGCAAGGTCACATGGCTGGGAGTAGGTGGCAGTTCAGGTCCTTGTGCTCTTAACCACTATGCTGTTCAGCTTTCTGGGCTCAGGAGTGGAGGTAAAGTGTGGGCTTCACATTGGATGATGACCAGGATTTCACTAGGCAAAGACAGGAAGAGGATTACTGATTCACTGTTGGAAAAGACACAGAAACTTGAAAATATTCAGCGTATTAGGAAAATAGAGACACTTCTTTATGGCTAGAGTGTGTTTGTGCTGGAAAGGTGAGGGAATGTTGGAGAGGAAAATGAAAAAGTTAGGATAGGGCAATGGTTCTCCACATTTTTAACATGCTTAAATTAATGAAGCTTCCCAAAGAGCTTTTGTTCATGTTATTTATCGGTATTAACTGTTAGAAATTGAAACCTAGAAATGTTTAAAAAGTTCATTTATTCATTGAAGAGTAAGAATAATGGACCCATTCCATGTTAATATGAAAAGTATATATTTTACAAATCTCTTTACTGTGTGGTGCATTAGTTTCCTATGCAGCCTAACAGATTACCACAAGTTTAAAGGATTAAAACATCAATCGCTTGTCATCTCAATTGCTGTAGCTGAGGAGTCCAGGCTTCACTGAAGTGGATCCTCTGCTTAGGGTCTCACAGCACTGCAGTCAAGGTGGTGTTGGGCTACGTTTCTAACTGAAGGCTCAACTGGGGATGATCACGTGGATTGCTGGCATAATTTACTTCCTTGCAGGTGTAGGACTGAAGTCCCTGTTTTCCTCTAGGCTGTTGCTAGGGGGCACTTCTAGCTCCTAGAGCTCAATAGCAATTCCTTGCCATATGGTTTTCTTACAACGTGGCAGCTTCCTTCTTCAAAGCCAGCAAGGGAGCCTCTCTCTCTAGTATGCCAAGATGAAGTCTTACATAATGAAATACAATCATGGGAGTGATAGCCCATCACTATTGCCATATTCTGTTGGCTGGAAGAAAGCTACAGATTCCAAAAGGGAGGGGATTTTACAAGGGCATTGGATACACATCAGGGTGTGTCTTATACATGCAGCTTAATAAAAAGCAGCTACATTTTTAGATCTGCTTTTATATTCAACTTGTAACTGAATATTTTAACAATCTTTCAGAGAATTATAGACGTTCTTCTTTAACGCTACATCAAAACTCAACAAATGGTAGTTTCTTAGAAATTAGTTGCAAAATAAAAAGTGAAAGAATATTGATGAGCTTTTCATATAGTCATATTAAAATTCATTGGTTTGCCTACATGCATTATTTTGACCTCAAAGATCCTCCAAAAGGTCTCAGTGGTCCATGAGTCCCCAGAACTACTGGGTAAGAGGCCTGTATATAAGTGTAGCAATTTAGGGAAGCCTTCTGTCTCTTTTTGTTTATAGACAGAACAACATAGAGATTAAGAGGATGGACTCTGGAGTCAGGCTTCTTATGGATGAATCCCTGTGCCATCAGTTATGAACCATGTGAGTTTCAGCGAATTAGGTAAACGCTATGAGTTTCATTTTCCTAATCCGTGAATTTGTAACACTATTAGAACTTATTTGAGGGGATTGTTGTGAGAATTAAAATGTATGTATAGTGCTAAGCCCAGTGAGTGATTGTTAGGCAATTATACCACCATGCCGCAGTAGGTATTTGACTGTATGGAGGTAGAGGAACTGACCTACTTCATGGAAGTACTCGCATGACTCATCTGGCATGTGAGTTACAAATTCAATCCAGCACATGATCTTCCTTATGAGCCCCAGAGATAACGTTTCCCACAAAATCTTGGTCCCTTCTGATAGCTGGGTTTCATTACTTGCTTTCCCTCCTCTGTGGAGGCCTCTGTTTAGTTACCACTATTAGTTACCTCATTTTCATGCTCATCTTTTGACCTTCTGGATCAACTCAGTTGTGTGAAAAGATACTACAGAGGTGGGCATTTCAGCATCTACAACCTTGTCTATATCTGGAAATGCGTGGCTTTTCCCACATGATTGTCTTGTTTTCACATCATCCTGAAATTTTCTATATTCATCAAGCAAGCTGTTTTCCAAAGCTTATGTTGTTGAATGATCTCCTGGGCTTGGATTAATATGTAAATGGACTCTATCCTCAGAAGAGTTACCAGTCTTGGAGGTTCTAAATTACTTTCTTTAGTACTACATTTAAGCAAACCATGAGATAAATGAATTTAAAAACATAGAGAGAAATGTTGAATCCTTTTAATAGTCATGTAATCTGGATGCTTCCAAGAAGGGCAATTGAATTGTACTTGGATCAAGGATGTCCTCATCCAAGGCTATGATGCCAAATTGGCTCTTACAGTGGTCTAGGTAAAGCCTTAAAAAGGGGCTCATGATGGTCCCATGACTGATATGGCATAGTTCAAGATGTTGGCATCAGTGCCAACTTTGTCCAAAGAAAAGGACCACTTCATGAATCCAAGGGACACAGCACATTAGGTTTCAATTTTGACTTATCACCCTACCACAATAAAGACACTATCCTTGTGGTGGATGGAAGCCTTAAGATTAGCACATTTCTTTTGCATCAATCCCTACCTTGCTCTAGACACCACTATGTTCTACAACATGGTTTCTCAGCTCTAGGTCTATTGATATTTTAGACCAGACGATCTTTTTGGGGGGTGGCGTGTGGGGATGGTGGTGTGGGTGTGGGTGTTTTGTGCATTTCAGGATATTTAGCAGCATTCCTAACCTCTACTCACAGGATGCCAATAACACATCTCCCTCCCCAAAGTTGTGGCAACCAAAAATGTCTCCAGACAATGTTAAACTGCCAAATGTCCCCTGGGGGGAAGCATCACCCCATCTGAGTTCCACTGTTGTATATCAATAGCATTCTCTTCCCCCAAGGGCATGACTCTGTAACTGTAGGTTTGTATCACAGTTTTAGGTGGGGCTGTTCAAGGTTCATTGCAAATAATCAACATATTTACTGCCTCAGGTCCAAAAATAAATGACCAAAAAAGCATGTCATTCAGAAATTAGGTTTAAAATCCTTCAACTTTTAGATATTTACACAAACTTTTATCCCAACCACTAGCAACATGATTTGTCTACCTACTTCCTACAGTTTATTGCCTAAAACAACTCACTATTTCCCTTTTCCTTGTTTCAGAACAACTATGGTTTTTAACTTTGATATTTTCTTACAATTCCCAATACTAGTAATAACCTCCAAGCAGGCTAGTACCTGGAGGAAGTATAGCTAACTAAGAGATACCTCAAAATATCTTTCATCGTACCATAGTACATGGAATATGTCTACCAGACTACAAGAATGAGCAGCTGAATGAAAGCAGTGTTCTGGTTCGACTGGAGACATATCACTACCCATCTACGCTTAAGTGTGGAGGACCTGTTCTTGGGACCCTTATTGTGACACTGATTATCAACTCTATGGCTTCCTGACCTTAATTTCCCCCATCCATAAGGACTATTACTATCTTCCACTGCCTTCTGTTATAGCACTGTAAAGTCAAACTCTTCAACACCTCTTCTACTGGAGGTTGTATCAGAGGGCAGAAAAAGATAATATGTTAGAGAAAGTGATAGTCTCCTGGTGGAACTACTGCCTTTCCAGGTGTAAGATGAAGGTGGTAAAATGAAGGAAAATTGCAAAAACCACTTTTTACATCAGAAATGTGCCAGACTACCTAGACCCACTTGGCTTTAGGGAGGAGCGATTGGAGGAATTATAGCTGTGCAGTCAGCCTGTTGATTTGTTCCCAGAAGGAACACATAGAGGGTGAGGCCGTTATAGAAGAAACTGTAACAAACTCAGAGCCATGTCTCCGATAATTTTTCTGGGTTCACATTCTTTTTAGTTCTTGTGTGTTTGTTTATTCATCTCCTCTCCCTGCTTTCTTAAAAATATTTTTTCAAGTATTTTAAACATACTGGAGAGAACAGGGAATAATAAGACAACTCCAACACAGATAAATCTCAAAAAACATAACAGTGAGTGAGTAGAGGAAGTTGGGGAATAATATATTGAGCATGTTATATAAAGCTCGAAAACCTGCAAGACAACATGAAGTAATATTTCTCAATATTGAATGCTAACATTTTGACATACTAAATCAATATTTAAAACAAGAATTAAAAGGTTACCGCACAGCTGAAACCCTCATGCTTCCTCCCTCTCCCTTGAGAAAATAATTCTATCATGATTTTGGAGTTTATATTTCTATCACGTTTTTATGATATTTTTGCATATGTATATATTCATATAAAATATATAGCACAGTTCTCTATGTTTGCAGATTATAGATAATGGGCATCTTACAAGATATATCATGCATGTCATTGTGTTTTTTTGAGATTTTTTTTCCATGTTGATACATGTAACCCTAATGTGTTCATTTTACTGCATATCCTTAGGTAACTGTATTAAAATGTATCTGCCTATTTTTGCCCTATTAATAGACATCAAGATGTTTTTTCCTCTAATATTTTGAAATTAGAGACACTGCTGCAATTGGAATTCCTATTCATACCTCTTGGGCACACCTACCAGAGCTTTAAATATTAGACACACAATGGACTTAGCAACTCTGTAGGATAATATATGTCAGGTTTTAGTATCCAAACTCAGTACTTGAGGACCTGTAGTCCTATACTCAAATCAAGACCAAGGATACTGCTGCAGGGCTTTTCAATACCCCAGCCACATTTTCACATCTGGTAGGGGACGTCTGATACTCCTCTTCTCACTTCCTAAATAATATTCATTTCCATGACTTCAAGTACTATCTATATGCTGACATCATCCAATTTGATAGTTCAGATTTAAGATCCTGGGCTTTAAATAGCTGCTTTATTCATTCATTCATTCAAAGAGGAAATATTTATTACACCTCTACCAGAAACATCAAAATCAACATGTCTAAACTGGGTTAATCACTTGCCTCTGCCAAACTTATTTTCCAAGTTTATTACTGAGACTGTCTTTAATTTTTTTCTTTGTCCTCAATTCTGATCTATTTTCTCCAATCTTTTCTTCCCACTGGAGTGGGAGTAGTCTTTTTAATTTGAAAATTTGATGACGTATCTCCCCTATTAAATAACCTACAATAGCTCCCCATTGCTTCCAGGACCCCACGGTTAATGTAACAGATATGATTTTTCTCTTCAACCCCCACGGCTCTGTAACTCCAATTTACAGATGAAACCATTAGTCTCCAACTCCAGTTTACAGATGAAGCCACATTACAGCTACATACAGTTCTTTCACTGCTTGTATTTTCACTGCCTAGAATTCCTCGCTCCCCTCTTCACCAGGCTGACTCCTTCAGGCCCTTCAAACTCAGCCTTCCTCAAGAAGTCTTCTCTCATCTCAGTTAGGGTCCAGTGGCTTTGTTCTGATTTCCTGTAGCATATTCTGGGCACCTCTTTCATTTCACACATCATACCATGTTTAAATTGGGAGCTCGCTTCCTTGTCTCCCTCACTAACTCAGTGCTCTTTGAAGTTAGGCTAGAGCCTTATGTCACTACTCCCTGTATCACTACTTACCTAAAATTGAGGTAATACTTAGCAGATTTTAATCAAATGATGAGACAAGCACAGTTGAAATGGTTTCCTCAAGATCACAGAGTTAGATTGGGCCTGGAATTTAAATCTACTTATTTCTGGTGCAGGTCTCTTTTCATCACCAAACAGAGAAAGCGTCATTTTTCAAAGGTAATAATGAAATCTTTCTGTGACATATGATATTAGAATTGCCAAGGAAACCTTTCTGTGTCCAAAATGTCATTTTTCTTTATCAACTGGTTCCTAAAATTCCATCAGCAGGAATATAAAAAGAATAAATATTTAAAATGCAAAATTTTATAAAGAGGGAATAGTAATTTACACTCACCCTACAGTATACACATTTGTAATCAAGTAAAAATGATGATATAAGAACTTCTCCCTTGGGGCCAGCCTGGTGGCACAGTGGTTAAGTGCACACACGTTCCGTTTCGTCCGCCCAGGGTTTGCTGGTTCGGATCCCAAGTGCAGACATGGCACCACTTGGCACGCCATGCTGTGGTAGGCGTCCCACATACATAGTAGAGGAAGATGGGCACGGATGTTAGCTCAGGGCCAGTCTTCCTCAGCAAAAAGAGGAGGATTGGCAGCAGATGTTAGCTAAGGGCTAATCTTCCTCAAGGAAAAGAAAAAAAAAAAAAGAGCCTCTCCCAGTGGCAGATAAGGAGACAGGATGAGGACCTTAAGTACTAGGAACTTGAAGAACAGGTGAAATGGCTGGAGATGCTAAAAGTCAACTCCATTTGCCTCATTTGGGGCTGGTACGCTTCTGAATCACATTTACCAATGTGCTTCTTCAACTGTTTTACTTGTTCTTGCTTGTTCTTTGACATCCACACTCAAAGAAACTTACTTACATGCTCAGTCTTTTCCTCTAGGAATAAGTGTGATTTTCGAAACTCATTAAAGATTGACATCTAGTCTACTAACAAAGATAGAGCTATAAAAACAGTTAAACAATTTATGTTAATTAAATAATTACCACAAAATTCTGGGTGGTGGAGACCTTTAGGGAGAAGACGATGATGTGGCTCGGGCTAGAACACAGGAGACGCCATGGGAGCAGCAGCTCCTCCTCCCCCTCCTCCTTCTCCTTTTCCTTTACTTCCTCCTCATTTTAAACTGGGGAGTATGTCTTTACATCAGTGTCGACCTTCAGATTTGTGTTTTGTGTATTTTTCTATATATGTGTTTTATTTCAAACTAAAAAATATTTATGAAAAGGAAAAAAATAAAAGCAAAAGGAAGATAGATTTTCAAGGGTAAAACAACTATAAGGGAAAATTTATCAGTCCAATGTAAAGATTAGGAAACTGAGATGTAGAATGGGAAGGATCTTTTAAAAAGGTAATGATGGAATGAGGCTGAAATGTATTGAGCTCTAACTAAATGAGTTTTCTCTTAAGAGAGTCTATTAGTATTATTCTACCAATAATTTTATTAGGCAAGTATTTTTTTTTAACGATTGGCACCTGAGCTAACATCTGTTGTCAATCTTCTTTTTTCTTCTTCTTCTCCCCAAAGCCCGCAAGTACATAGTTGTATATTCTAGTTGTGAGTGCCTCTGGTTCTGCTATGTGGGACACCACCTCAGCATGGCTTGATGAGCGGTGCCATGTCCGCACCGAGGATCCAAACCGGCGAAACCCTGGGCTGCTGAAGCAGGGCACGCGAACTTAATCACTTGGCCACAGGGCCGGCCTTGTAAGTAATATTCTTATACCTCCACTTTAAAAGGAAGAAAACTGAAGATGAGGGAAATTAAGCAATTTGTTCTGAGGTAGGGAAAAAAAGAAAGCAGTTCCTGACAGCTGGGGCCTGGTACTATCAGCTGTGTTTTGGTGCTCACCTGTAGAACATCAACAAGTTCGCCAAACATCAAGGCTAAACAAAGCTGCTCTGTGATCATGATGGATACAGCAAAACCAGACTACTTTGTAATTGTGTCTGAACACACAGACAAAACGTAAAAAATAGCCACATCACGAAATGACCAAACACATCACTTTCCTGGCTAACGAATGACTGCTGTTTCTTTATCAATTATAATTTTAGCCTTAGTTTATTCTTCTTTATAGATAAGAATTATTATAACAAGGAGTCATGTAATTAACCACACTTCATAATAGCATCTAAGCCATGGCAAAGCCTTGCCTCTTTCAACTCTCCTGAAAACTAACACAACCCCAAGTTTTGTATTAATTCTTTTTTAACACTCTCTGACTGAGAAGCCCCATGATATGTGTTTTTCATCATTGCAACAAGCAGCATACCCAACCTGTTCAACCACAGGTGCGCTCCTAGTTGTCTTTGGCTGAAGGGCATTGACTGAATCATATGTGACTTCTTGAACTTATCTTGAAGATAAGTTGCAATTAATATGGAATTCTGTGTTCTGTTTAGAGGTGGAGAGCAGAGGATAACAGAACAGGTTTTGAGGTAGAGATGAAGAAACTTGTAAGCATGACAGATTTCCTATACTGCCAAGTATCATGGCTTCTTGAATCTTCTCCATGCTCTATAATTTGCTTCCTTGTGCTGAGGCAGATATTTATGTTTAACACCAATGGTATACAACAGTTTTAATATCTCAAGAAGATACTGTGACTCCATTTTAATAGGCTTGGTAATGAATTTAAAATTTATTGCTTAATGATATATTTTTGCTTTTGCTTAGGATACACTGGCAATTTACAGAAGTCAGATGTGCTCACAGTGAATGTAATGCTGTTTGTAGTTACATAGAAAGTAGCTTTCCTTTTTTCTTTCCTCATTTCTTAGCTCTAAAATCTCCTGCATATGAATTTGTAAGCCCTTGTTTATAGACACATGCTGTGTGCTTAAAACCTCCCACCAGCTCATTGATGCATTAGATCTTTGAGATAAGGAAGAGTAATGAGGATGAGCAAGATGAGGTAAATGAAAGCCTGAAAATGATGAAAGAGAAGCATGGAGACTCAAAGGTATGATGGCTTCAGTTAATGGTCTTTCATGCTTTGAACTTGCTGCATTTCACTGTGACTAGACAATTCTGAAGCTAAACCCAAGAAACAATTTGAGAAACCGATGAAAATGAATATAAAGAACTCTTAAAAAGGTATAACTACATTAGTGTAAAGGAGAGAAATACGGAAAAGGAACCAAGATAATACATAGAAAAGAGAACGGAGAAAGAGAAAGACGAGTTTTGCTGACTTTTTAAAATTTTTATAGTCATGTGGTTTTTAACCATACTTAACAATATTTCACATTCTTCCCTTGAAGAAGTGGATTCTATGTTCCCTGTCCTTGAACTTGATCATGCCTTTGTGACTGTCCCGATGTATAAGTTTCAGTGAAAATGATGCTGTGTGACTTCTAAAGTTAGGTTAGAAAAGGCCATGCAGCTTCTGCTGATTCATCTTGGAACATTCACTCTCGGAGTCTTCAACAAACACTTAAGAAGCCTGACTATCCTGAGGAAGCCATGAGGAGAGCCTATAAGGAGAGACAACGGACAGACAGAAAGATGCTCAGCTGTTCGAGCCCCAGTGGTGTTAGACTGCCCAGCCCAGGCTCCAGAACATGGAAATGAGGACCTCAGCCTCAGGCAACACTGGACTGCCAATGCTTGAGAGACTAAAATAAGAACTTCCTGCTGAGCTTAGTTAACTCCTAGATTTGTGAGGAAAATAAACGTCCTTGTTTCACACCACTGTTATAGAGTGGTTTGTTGAGCAGCTATAGATAATGCAAACATAAGGTGTGCTCAGTACCAGTCCACAAGCCATCCTTGGGTAATATGGGGGAGAAAGATGTTTATATGGCACATTTTCCCCATCTCTTCCTCCCTTTTCCTCAGAAACTTTTCCTTTGAAACTCAGGACCAGATATCCAAATACAAAATTAATTTCCAATAATTAACATTTTCCACATTTATGGAATAGGTATAATAATATCTATTCTTTCTAATATTGTCAAAGAGGCTTGAATGAGGCAAAATATTTGAATTTTTTTAGTTCAACAAGGAAGCACTATGTGAACATACGGTTATTAATATTGTTAGCAGGAATAACAGTAGCTGACATTTATTGAATACTGAATATATTCCAGAGACTCTTATGGGTGCTTTACTCATTATGGGAGTCATCTTAGAGGATCTAAGAGGATGATCTTAGAGGATCATCTTAGAGGATGACTCCCAATGAGCCTCAACTACTGGTATTCATGCCTTTGTATAATACCCTCCCCTTGAGTGTGGGCTACACTTACTGGCTTGACTTCTAAAGAATAGCATATGGCAAAAGTAATGAGATAGGCTATAAAAGACAAGGACTTCAGCCTTGCTTGCAGATTCTCACTCTTTCTGACTTTGATGAAGCAAGCTGCTATGTGGAAGAGTCTCACAGGAAAAGGAATGGACGTCAGCCTCCAAGTAATAGCCAGAAAGGTACTGAGGACTTCAGTCCAAAAACCCACAAGGAATTGAATTCTGCAACAACCATATAAATAAATTTGGAAGCAGATCCTGCCCCAGTTGAACCTTTATTCCAGCCTTGTGAAAGATCATAAAGCTGAGGACTCAGTTAAGCCATGCTCAGATTCCTGATGTATAGGAACTCTGAGATAATAAATGTGTGTTGTTTTAAACCAGTAAGTTTTGGGGTAATTTTAATGCAACAATAGATAACTCTTATGTCTGCAATGAGGAAACTGTGACACAGATGATTACTAACTTAGGGTCTCATAATTAATAATCACTATATTTTCAGTGCTGGAGAAGTCACATCATTAATCTAAATTATTCCTTTCTGCTCTGCCATTGGGAGAGACTGAGGAAGCAGTCACATTATAGTGCTATTTAGCAAAAACTTTTGAGGAAAAAAATGCTGCCCCACACATCTCAATTATTTGAGTTAGAAAAATGAGTAAAAAATAAAAATATAAAATGTACAGGTCCTTTGCTCTGAAAGGTGAGGCAGAATGCCAGCACCATCACTGTGCAGATCAAGTTACTGTAACTCCCAGACCTTCCATTGGGTGCTCATCTGGTATTGCAAGCCTCCCAATCAGAGAAGCCAAGGGGGATCTCTTGTCAAAATGGCGGTGTAAGCAGACTCTGAACTGATCTCCTCCCACAAACTCAACCAGATTACAACAATTTTTGGAAAAATTACCCTAGATTCAAAACTGAAAACTGGATAAAAAGAACCCCCACAACAAGGGACAATCCTGACTAAGGCAGAAGAGGCAGAAATTCCTGCTGGAGAGGAAAAAAACCACCTTTGAGAGCAGCGGAGCTTCTCAGCTGGCCAGGCAGGAGACATCCTAAGGTATGTGGCCCTCCCTGGAGGAATGAGGTCTGGAGCAGGCCGATACTGCTATAAGCTTCCTTCAAACTCAGTCCACCTGAGATGGGGATCTTACTGTCTGGCTTTGCTGGCTATTAACTGTAGCGAGGACACCCCCAGAAAAGCTATAGGCCAACAGCCAAAAAAACTCAGGTCTTAAAGGGCCCATGCACAAACTCACTCATTGCAGCAACCTAAATTCACCTGAGAGAAGGCTGACAGTCCTCTGGTGAAATGACACTCACCTGGTGGGCTCTGGGGGCATCTTGGTGAGAGGAGGGACCTCTCTGGAGACTGAGACATTGGTGGGGGCCATTGTTCTGAACTGGTCCAGGCTTGCTGACACAGACCCCCAGTAGGTGCCACTGAGGTAAATCCCTTGGCCTGTTAGCCCAGGGGTCTGCCACACCCACTAGAGCACAGGTTTAATCCAGTTCAGCCAGGGCAGGCAACCCACCCTAGGGACTGGATCCACCTAACAGGAAGCCCTCAGGCTACTTTTCAGCCTGCATTGACTGGGTGCCTTGATCCTCTACTGGCAGGCAAGGGTGTCTGCCTCTGTGGGGCAGGGCCTGTGTGAGGACTGTGTGAGAACTGTGGGGGACATTGGGGGAGAGGTGGGAGCCTCTGAAGTGTGGTGTTGGGGTATGCTCCAGGGGGTTGAGAAGTGTGCACAGACCAGGACTGTGTTGAATGTGTGTGTGGTCCTGTGGGGGGTGAGGAGTATCAATGGCAGAAGACCTGTGCTTCACAAATAGCCATAAAAAGGATCAGCCCCACCTTCAAAAACCTGAAACAATTGAGTGCTCCCATGTCTAGGGCCAGCCCCACTCAGCTACACTCCTAAGAGAACTGACAATAGCCTTGTAGGCCCGAGGCCTATCACAACTTTAAGCTCCTGACCCTAACAAATAGCTCCACTGGGTACCAACCCAATTAAGAGGAAAACTGCAATAGGAGCGTGCTGATAGACTTTGTAGCCAATGGCGCAGAGGCTCCCCAAACATGATTTACAAACAGCTGGCCAGGAAAGGAAAGACTACACTCCCTGGGTACCTGCAGTGGGAAAAACCCTGCCACAGCAGAAGGACACAAGTAGCCCACAAAAGGGTCACTCCTAGATCTTCTGCACTGGTGACGAGAGAGAAGCATACTGCTAGGCCTCATAAGGCATCTCGTACATAAGGCCACTTCTCCAAGATCAGGAGACATAGCCAACTCACCTAATACATAGAAATAAGCACAGAGAAAGAGGCATAATGAGGAGACAAAGGAATACCTTCTAAGCAAGGGAACAGGACCAAACCTTAGAAAAAGGACTAAATGAAACAGAAACAAGCAACCTACTTGACAAAGAGTTCAAACAAAATATCATGAGGATGCTCACAGATATTGGGAGAAGACTGGATGAACACAGTGAGCTCATCAGCAAAGAGTGGAAGATATAAAATAAAAACATCAGAAATGAAGAATACAATACTGGAAATGAAAAACTCACTAGAGGGACTCAATAGCAGAGTAGAGGATGCAGAAGAATGGATCAGTGAGCTAGACGAAAGACTGGAGGAAATCACCCAAGCAGAAGAGACAAAAGAAAAAAGAATGAGACAGAATGAGAACAGTCTAAGGGAATTCTGGGACAATATCAAGCATGCTAACATTCGGATTATGGGTGTCCCAGAAGGAGAAGAGAGAGACAAAGGGGCAGAGAATTTATTTGAAGAAAAAATAGATGAAAATTTTCCTAACCTGAGGAAGGAAACAGATATCCATGTTCAGGAAGCACAGAGAGCTCTAAACAAGATAAGCCCAAAGAGGCCCACACCAAGACATATTATAATTAAAATGTCCAAAATTAAAGATAAGGAGTGAATCCTAAAAGTAGCAAGAGAAAGGCCACAAGTGACATAAAAAGGGAAGCCCATCAGGTTATCAGCAGACTTCTCAGCCAAAACCCTACAGGCTAGAAGAGAGTGGGACGACATATTTAAAGCGCTAAAAGGAAAAAACCTACAGCCAAGAGTGTCATCAAGGGTGTCATTCAGAATAGAAGGAGAGATAAAGAGCTTCTCAGACAAGCAAAAAGTAAAGGAGTTTATCACCGAGAAACCAGTTCTACAAGAAATGCTGAAGGGACTTACTTAAGTGGGAAAGCAATAACCACAAATAGAGATTAAAAAAATTATCAACAAAACAAAACAACAACAAAAATAACCTGGTGATAAAATCACTTGTAAAGGTAAAACTATAGTAAAGGTAGCAGATCAACTACCTGTGAAGACAATATCAAGGTTAAAAGACAAATGTACTAAAACCACCTATTTCAATGATAAGAGGGTAATGGATAGACACACACTAAACAGAGACTATATATGATTTGATAAATGTAAAATGAGGGAGGAGGGGAGCAAAAAAGTACAGCTTTTAGAAAGAGGTCAAGCTAAAGAGTTCATTAACTTGATATAGACTCTTATATACATAGAATATTAAATAGGATCCTCGTGGTAATCACACATCAGAAACCTATAATAAGCATGCAAAAAAGTAAGACAAAGGATATCAAACATATTATTAAAGACAGCCATCAAATCACAAGGGAAGAGTGCAAGAGAAAAAGAAAGGAACAGAGAAGAACTACTAAAACACCTAGGAAAAAAAAAGAAACAAAATGGCAATAAATTCATACTTATCAATAGCTACTTTAAACATCAATGGACTAAATGCTCCAATCAAATGACATAGGGTGGCCAATTGGATAAAAAACAAGACCCAGGTATACGCTGCATACAAGAGACACACTTCAGACCCAAAGACACTCACAAACTAAAAGTGAAAGGATAGAAAAAGACATTCCATGCAAATGGCAAAGAAAAGAAAGTGGGGGTAGCAATACTTAGACAAAATAGACTTTAAAACTAAAACTGTAACAAGAGACAAAGACTGGCACTACATAATGATAAAGGGAACAATCCAACAATATCTATGCACCCAACATAGGAGCACCTAAATATATAAAGCAATTATTGACAGACATAAAAGGAGAAATAGACAGTAACACATTAATAGTAGGTGACTTTAACACTCCACTTACAGCAATGGACAGATCATCCAAACAGAAGATCAATAAGGAAACACTGGCCTTAAAGGACACATTAGACCAGATGGACTTAGTAGATATATACAGAACATTCCATCCAAAAACCTCAGAATACACATTCCTTTCAAATGCACATGGAGCATTCTCCAGGATTGATCACATATTAGGCCACAAAAAAAGTCTCAATAAATTTAAGAAGATTGAAATAATACCATGCATCTTTTCTGACCACAAAGGTATGAAAGTAGAAATCAAGTACAGGAAAAAAATCAGAAAAACCACAAAAGTGTGGAGATTAAACAAAATGCTACTGAACAACGATTGGGTCAATGAAGAAATCAAAGGAGAAATTAAAATTTTCCTGGAGACAAATGAAAATGAAAATACGAAATGCCAAAATCTGTGGGATACAGCAAAAGCAGTTCTATGAGGGAAGTTTATAGCAATTCAGGCGTACCTCAACACAGAAGAAAAGTCCCAAATAGACCATCTAAAAGTGCATCTAAAGGTACTGGAAAAAGAACAAAAAACAAAGCCCAAAATCAGCAGAAGGAAGGAAATAATAAAAATCAGAGCAGAAATAAACGATATAGAAACTAAAAAAACAATAGAAAAAATTAATGAATCCAAGAGATGCTTCTTTGAAAAGATAAAGAAAATTGACAAAACCTTAGCTAGACTCACCAAGAAAAAAAGAGAGAAGGCTCAAATAAATAAAGTCAGAAATGAAAGAGGAGAGATTACAACGGACACCTCAGAAATACAAAAGATAATAAAAGAATACTATGAAAAGCTATACACCAACAAATTAGATAATCTAGAAGAAACGGATAAATTCTTAGGAACATACAACCTTCCAAAACTGGACCAAGAAAAAGTACAAGATTTGAATAGACCAATTACCAGTAAGGAGATCGAAACAGCAAGCAAATACCTCCCAAAAAATAAAAGTCCAGGACCAGATGGCTTCCCCAGTGAATTCTACCAAACATTCAAAGAAGACTTAATACCTATCCTTCTCAAACTCTTCCAAAAATTTGAAGAGGAGGGGAGGCTTCCTAACTCATTCTACGAAGCCAACATTATCCTGATATCGAAACCAGACAAAGACAACACAAAAAGAGAAAATTACAGGCCAATATCACTGATGAACATCAATACAAAAATCCTCAACAAAATACTAGCAAATCGAATACAACAATACATTAAAAAGTTCATACATCATGATCAAGTGGGTTTCATTCCAGGGATGCAGGGATGGTTCAACATCCACAAATCTATCAACGTGATACACCACATTAACAAAATGAAAAATAAAAATCACATGATCATCTCAATAGATGTAGAGAAAGCATTTGACATGATACAGCATCCATTTATCATAAAAAGTCTAAATAAAATGGCTATAGAAAGAAAACACCTCAACATAATAAAGGCCATATATGACAAACCCACAGCAAATATCATTCTCAATGGAGAAAATCTGAAAGCTATCCCTCTAAGAACAGGAACCAGACAAGGATGCCCACTGTCACCACTCTTATTTAACATAATATTGGAAGTCCTAGCCAGCGCAATCAGGCAAGAAAAAGAAATAAGTGGGATCCACATTGGAAAAGAAGAAGTGAAACTGTCACTCTGTGCAGATGACATGATTTTATATCTAGAAAACCCTACAGAATCCACTAAAAAACTTTTAGAAATAATAAAGGAATACAGTCAAGTTGCAGGATCTAAAATCAACATACAAAAATCAGTTGCGTTTCTATACACTAACAATGAAGTAGCAGACAGAGAAATTAAGGATACAATCCCATTTACAATTGCAACAAAAAGAATAAAATACCTAGGAACAAACTTAACCAAAGAGGTGAAAGATCTGTACACTGAAAACTATAAAACATTGTTGAAAGAAATTGAAGAAGTCACGAAGAAATGGAAAGATATTCTGTGCTCTTGGATTGGAAGAATTAACATTGTTAAAATGTCCATACTTCCTAAAGCGATCTATAGATTCAATGCAATCCCTTTCAACTTTCCAACAACATTTTTCACAGAAATAGAACAAAGAATCCTGAAACTTACATGGAACAACAAAAGGCCAAGAATAGCCAAAGGATTCCTGAGAAAAAAGAACAAAGCTGGAGGTATCACACTCTCTGCTTTCAAAATATACTACAAAGCCATAGTAACCAAAACAGCATGGTACTGGCACAAAAATGGACACACAGATCAATGGAACAGAATCGAGAGCCCAGATGTAAACCCACACATTTATGGACAGCTAATATTCGACAAGGGGGCCAAGAGCATATGATGAAGAAAGGAGAGTCTCTTCAAAATATGGTGTTGGGAAAACTGGACAGCTGCATGCAAAAGAAGGAAAGTAGACCATTCTCTTACACCATGCACAAAAATCAACTCAAAATGGATTAAAGACTTGAATGTAAGACCCGAAACCATGAAACTTCTAGAAGAAAACAAAGGCAGTATGCTCTTTGACACCAGTCTTAGCAGCACGTTTTCAAGTACCATGTCTGACCAGGCAAGGGAAACAAAAGAAAAAATGAACAAATGGGACTACATCAAACTAAAAAGCTTCTGCACAGTGAAGGAAACCATCAACAAAACGAAGACAACCTAACAATTGGGAGAAGATATCTGCAAACCGTATATCAGATAAGGGGTTAATATCCAAAATATACAAAGAACTCATACAGTTTAACAAAAAAACCAACAACCCAATTGAAAAATGGGCAAAGGATCTGAACAGAGATTTTTCCAAAGAAGATATACAGATGGCCAACAGGCATATGAAAAGATGCTCAACATCATTAGCTATCAGGGAAATGCAAATCAAAACTATAATGAGGTATCACCTCACTCCAGTCAGAATGGCTATAATTAACAAGACAGGAAACTACAAATGTTGGAGAGGATGTGGAGAGAAGGGAACCCTCGTACACTGCTGGTGGGATTGCAAACTGGTGCAGCCACTATGGAAAGCAGTATGGAGTGTCCTCATAAATTTAAGAATAGATCTCCCCTATGATCCAGCTATTCCACTGCTGGGTATTTATCCAAAGAACTTGAAAATGCAAAGGCATAAAGATACATGCACCCTTATGTTCATTGCAGCATTATACACAATAGCCAAGACTTGGAAGCAACCTAGGTGCCCATCTAAGTACGAATGGATAAAGAAGATGTGGTATTTATACATGATGGAATACTACTCAGCCATAAGAAATGATGAAATCCGGCCATTTGTGACAACATGGATGGACCTTGAGGGTATTATGCTGAGTGAAATAAATCAAAGGGAGAAAGTCAAATACTGTATGATCTCACTCATAAGTATAAGATAAAAACCATGACAAACAAACACATAGCACTGGAGACTGGATTGGTGGTTACTGTAGGGGAAGGGGGGAGGGCAAAAGGGGTGATCAGGCTCACATATGAGGAGATGCATTATAATTAGTCTTTGGGTGGTGAACATGACATAATATGCACAGAATTCAAAATATATTATGATGTACATCCAAAAGCTATATACTGTTATAATCCAATGTTACTGCAATTAAAAAAATACATAAGTAAAATTAAAAAAAATTTACAGTCAACTTAGAGTCAAAGCGAACTAAAATGTATTGTGCACTTAGTCTAAGCCAGGTAACCAGGGTTGATATTTTACACACTGAGTTCCTGGATCAATGCCTGTGTTGCCTGAATGTTTTCAGGTTATTTATTTCATAGATCATTTCTAGGTGGCACAATCCTGCTTTGCATGATTCCTGGAAATATCCACAGTATAGGCATTTCCACTGCAAAATTATGGTAAAACCTGTAATCAATAGTAAAATTCATATGCCACAGCTCAGATTTTAATTTTGTAGTTTGTTATAGACAATGAGAATCATTGAGATACCGTAGTCTGAAAAACCTGTTCACACAAATGGCACCTTGCACAATCTATTCCTTCCCCTCAAACCTTGGACTGTGCTTGCTCCCGAGTTCAACACAGCGGATCAGCTGGAGCTTCACTGCAGGCAGTTGCATCCACAGCTTCACAGCTCTGCAGTACATGACACTTCCCTGGGGTAAGTAACAGCTTGGGTATGTCACAAAGTCCAGCCCTTGCTCAAAATATGCATCAAATAAAGGGCTGGAGCAGAAAACCCTCCCTTATTCATTCTAGCTATATTTCTATCTTTCTGTTTCCTCCTGGAAATCTAGATGTTGTGTAGCCAACACCGCCTGACTTCCTTTCTCCAATTAGCTCTATATTGTGGAATGCAGGCCAATCACACCAAGGAAATGGACCCCAGCGAACTGTGTGAAAGTTACTTTTATCTCCTTCATTTTTAGCTTAGTATGCTTGCACAGATCATTTCTGTTGAGTGCTATAAGCCTTATGTTGTCAAAATCTTAGTATGGTTGATATTTTTAAGAAGAAACTGAAGTGTGTCTTTTTGACTATGAAATGGACATTACTGTGTGGATTTGAATAAATGAGCATCTCCATTCAGCTAGAATGAAAAACTGGCCAATGATCTATACCAGGAACAGATCCTGAGCAACTATCCTTAGAGAAATGATTTCTCCAGACTGAAAAAAGAACGTCTGAAAGTAATTCAGTTAATGTTAGAAGAAGAGTTTGTTGGTCTTGGCAAAAAATAGAGGACTAGAAGGATCTTAAGCTGGTCATTTTATTCTATGTGTGAAAGGAAGGCAATTTAATCTAGTGAGTGGGCTGTAGGCAAGGGAGTTCTGGGTTTAATTTCTACCTCAACTGCATATTATCTGTGTGCTCTAGCAGCAAATTTACACTCTCAAAACCTCATTTTATTTATCTGAAATGTAAAAAAGACTAGAATGTATATAGAAAGATAGGCCAACTTCAGGATTACTGTGAAGATTACATACAACAATGGTGTAAAACATTTAGCATTATTATACACAAAATGGTTAGTAAATGGTATAACTTTTCCCCAGTCTCCCAAAGTGAGCCTTCTCTGTAAAGTTTCACCCTCCATACATTGGAAATGCCAAAGAAATATGCAACTAATTACAGTCAATTGATATGACTCTGGAAATAAATTGTTTCTAAAATAACTAGCAGAATAGTTGATGACAGTCATTAGATATACACAAATGAAGCAATAAAATGTGATGAACTTATCTTTACTCTCTTCCACCTAAAAGTCCAGTACTGCACATTCACAAACATACAGTTGTCCCATAAAGGTGTAAGAATCAAACATATCTCATATTTCCCATTAGCTGTACTACATGCTTAAGATAGCCTCTGAAATTCTGAGGAAAGATTACTTTGAACTTAGAATCAATCAAATGTGATAGTATAGATATTTTCTAAGACACAAGAACTCCACAGTATTGATCTTTCTTAACAACTTTTCCTGGGAAGTTACTTTAAAAGTTGATGGGCTCCTGATTAGAGGTATCAGAGATAGGGGGACAAAGAGTGGGAAGTGAAGGAAATTAGACTAGTCTAGAAATTTGATACTGTCTTTTAGAAATTGAAAAATCTTAAGGATGTTGTAAGAAAAATGTTAACAGCTGTCCTGTTAATCATTTCTTCTCTATTGGCCAGGCAAAATGAATGACTAAGATAACATTTTCTTGTAAATCTGCTAATGAGCTTGAGCAGGCATACTTGTACAATTGTAAATAGCATTATTAATGGAAAGATACCTGGAAGTCCCTTTCCTATAAAAGTTTCCTAACAGAATATATCTTGTTTGACTAGAGTGCTTATTGTACATATATCTTGGATTATAAATTCATGGCACATAGCTAAGTAATTGATGGGTCATAAAGGGGAGGAGTATTGAAATGGGAATTGTTCTTCTGCAAACATTGTTTCTGTCTATGTTGCTCAGGATTTATCTGTTACTATGAAAACAGATCCTAATGCAGGAGAAAGGGATACTTTTTGAAGCTTTCATGTGACAGCTTAGGATTCTTATGGGGAAATAATGTTTTGATCATGCCAATGTTTGATCATACCTATATCCTTTTTATCATTACCAAAGTTTGGCATTGAGTAACGTCTATGCTTCATACAAGTCCTTTTTGTCAATTCAACCCTCCAAATTAACACAGAATTAAATTCAAAAAATACAAGTAAAAAGACAATTTAAAACCGTAGAAAAAGCAATGGATGTATAACAAAAGCATTACAATAATAATATATTAATTAACTGCATATAAATATTATATGCTTAGTCATAACGAAGCAAACACTTTATTGATTTTCAATCTTTAGAATCAACATATAGACAAAGCACAGAACATGCAATTAATTATGGACTATAATGTAAATGCTATAAACCTTGTTAATAAAAATACAAATAAAGGCAGTTCAGAGGTGGTAGAGGGACAGAGTTGAAGGAAATGATTGATAGTTTTCTCATCTTATGAAGTGGGTAACATAGACACAGCTTGGTTTCTTGACAAAACAAGAGCCAAAGGAATAATGACATGATAAGGTTACAAAACTAACAAATTGAAGGAATATAAAATAGTGATTTCATTTTTTGAGGAAGAAAAGGATATTCAGCAATAGTTAGAATAGTCAATTTTTATATATCACATCAGGAGGTAAATAGGGACAACTAAAATTAATAAGCGAAAAATAGAAATATATATAGACAGATGGAGATAATCAACAGAACAAATAGCTTTTATTTTAACCCTGTATAAACTACATAACTTTAAGAATATTACCTCAAGAATGTACACACGCACACACATACACACAGACACTTATACATATACACATGCCCATGTGCACATATATTATAACACACACCTACAAACACATGTACATATTTGTAGGTGTGTATACATACACATGCACTCATATATATATATGTAAAGTTAGGAAAAGAAAGAAAAGAGAAGAGCTTGAAAGTAACCAGAAAACAAAACTTAAATTTTTACCCAGCTCTGCTCAGGAGATGGAGAATCTGATATGAAAACATAATAATTTGTAATGATACTGGGGCAGAATATTTACAATTATCTTAGTTGCAGAAATGCTGCTAAATTCTGCTAATTGACCTGTATTCACACTCTCTATCCAAAAAGGAACTTCTGATTATAGCTAAATTCCCATGTAGGTCAGAAAACAGAGAAAACATGTGAACTGTATATGAAAATTACAGTGAAATTAATAAATTGCCATTTGCGTGTGTACCAAAGAATCTCATGAATTTTATGGTGTTAAAGTGTACCCTAGTCAATGATTAATTTTGGAAACACTGAGTAAGCAGAGTATCTGGACTTGGGGAACTATGGACAATGGGCTACCTAGGACTCACATTTCTTATGGAGATGGTAGAGATGAAGGAAGTAAGCCCAAAAGAGTAAGCAATTTTAAGGTTCTGTTTATATCATATTTGCTAACATTCCATTGGCTAAAGTAAGTCACATGATCAAACTCAACTTCAAATAGTGACAAAGCACACTTGACCCATGGAGGTGGAAGGCACTGAAAAGCCACATGGCAAAGCTGTGGACAAGGAGAAGGGGAGGAATTCAGTCCAATGGAGCAATCTATTACATATCTTAGGGCTAGGACTATTACTTGCATATAAGGGTTACAAATTAATATTTGTTGTTGAACTTTCTTATAATAGATTTTCTTTCTATAGGTTTAAGAACTATTTCTTGCCCATGCCATACTGTCTCTTGAGATAATATACGCTAAATAGACAAATTGGAATGTGAAGAAACATTAAGCAGGATAAAATGGGAAGACATATTCCATTTCTAATCCACTGATAAACAGCCAGAAAAAGCTTACATTTGGGAAGTGCAAGTCAGCATTTGACTCATGCTGACTTAGCAGTAATAACTCAACTAACCTATATTTATGTAAAAAAAGTAGGAAAGATTGTCTTATTCTAAATGGCATGTTCTTGTTTCAGCAACACAGAAAGAGAGGCACCTGGGTCAAGTCTACTTCACTATAAGCAAATCAAGAACTATGCATCTCTAAAAGCTTCTGAAACAGGACTCTTGGGGTGTATGTGTATGGTGGGGTAGGAAGTAGGTGGACAATTCAGATGCTATGGAGAAGGTAGGGAGATAGGAATGGTTGAAATTGAGATTATAAATAAAGTTAAGTGTTGGAGGAGGCAGGAACCCCCTTGTCTATTGAGAGAAGGAAATGGAATAAAATACTTTTGAAGCATATGGCAGTGAAGATGGAAAAACTTAGTCCTGGCAGAATTTATTGCCCTGGTCAAGTCAAAGACTGGATAACATATGGGAAGAATAGAGATTGTGGGTGGAATTAGTCCTGGAAGAAAATGGCTATTATTACAGGGGAGCACAAAAATCTCACAAACATTTAATAAAGGGGTGATAAAGGAGCAGAAGAACCTTGTTCATGTTAAAAAGCAAGCATTCAGAGTGAGACAAGACAGTTAGCATTAGAGCGTTTGATCCAATAACCAAAATAACAAGATACAATTTGGTTTTCTAATTACACTAAAATAAAATTTTTTTAATTGCTTCTTTAAATCTGTCAAGAAGACTTACAGTCTTCTAAACAAAAATTTCAGCATCTCTGGATCTTGAATCACATGCATTATATGGTTTTATCAAAATATAGTTGGGCATATAATGGAGGAATCATGATCGAGCCTAGGTTTTGTCACAAGTGATCTAAATTGTGGTTTAAAAGTGTGAGTTAAACTGATTTGGTTTAAATCATATCAAATCCACCCTGGATCCTGCTGCTTATTCCTGCAAACTTACATACAGATTCTTGTATACCAGGTGGATATATTAAGCATTAGCACATGTAACCAGGAAACAGAGTGCTATAAATCAACTCCTACAACAAGAAACAGAGCATATTTTCCCAGTGACTGTGAAAATGGATGTGTTAGCTGCAAATACAATAAAATAACAGTATGAATATTTGATATATCTAAACGATGCCTTCAACCTAACCTCAGAAAACACTTGGCCTGGTGTAATCTCACACACCACAGCACGATTTGCAGGATGAGAGCCCGCACATTGTCTACTACACTTTGTTTTCCCACGTTACTTCAATAGATTTGTACTGAACAATTAAAACTATTATCCAGGAGTATCCAGGTGAATAAATGAGGGACCTGTCCTCAAGGGGGAGAAGAGACACATGTGCTGATAATTACTGGCACAAAGATAGGAGTATGTCCTCGGTGTTGGCAAAACACGGAGGAGTGGCACCTAGCCTGACCTTAGGTAGCCATGGGAAGCTTTCTAGAGGAGCTGATAATTGAATTGAGTCTTTGAGGATTAATAAAAGTTTGACAGCCAAGAACCAGGGAAGTGTGTTCTTGGCAGAGGGAAGAGGACGAGCAGAGGAACCAAGATAGGAAACAGCTAAAGGTATGGAAGCAATTATTTATCATTAGAGTAACTGGAGTATGTGTAGCTGCCAGAGGATAAGGTGGTAAAGGTCACATAACAGCCTCACAGGCCACAGTAAGGCTGTTTCTTTGGCAAATGGAATCCTAACTTTAAAAAGAAAAATTGTTTTAACAGCTTTAATGAGGTATAATTAACATACAACAAACTGCATATATTTAAATTGTCCTAAGTTTTGACAAATGTATATGCCCATTAAATAGGAATTCCAATGCAGATAAGTGAATATAGCCAATACTGACAACATTTCCTTATATCCTTTCATTATTTCCCTTTCCCACCTGTCCCCTTTCCTCATCTCCAAGCAACCACTGATTTGCTTTCTTTTCACTGTACATTAAATTTCCATCTTCTAGAGTTTTACAGAAATGGAATCATACAATGTGTACTATTTTTTCTCTGGCCTCTTTTTGCAGTTGTGATTATTTTGAGATTCATCTGCGTTGTTTGGTACCAGTAGCTCATTCCTTTTTATTGCTGAGAAGTATTTCATTAAGTGCACATACCACAACTCATTTACTCATTTACCTGATGATGGAAACTTGGTCTGTGCTCAGTTTTTGGCTGTTACAAATAAAGCTGCTATGAACATTCATGTAGAGGTCTTTGTATGGACATACATTTCCTTTTCTGTCGAGTAAATACCTGGGACAGGAATGGCTGGATCATCTGGTGGGTTGTAAATTTATCTTTTTAAAAAACTGCCAAACTATTTTTAAATTTTGTTGTACCATTTTACATTCCCTCTAGCAACATATGAAAAATCCAGTTCCTCAGCATTTTCACCAACACTTGGTAAGGTCAGTCATTTTAACTTTAGCCATTCTAATATGTGTGTAGTGGTATCTTATTTTGATTGTGTAGCTTTATCACTAATAATATTTTAAGAATACATTTTTAATATAAATATATTTATTTATGAATGATATCAAGTATTATTGTACCAATATATTGAAAACCTTATAAAACATTCACACAAACAGAACATACTTTAAAAGGATGTGATAAATCATAAATTGAAATTCTAATATCTTATTCCTACACATGAATAATTTGTGAAGTTTACTCCTGGGCAGGAGAATGATACACTCACTTTGGAAATCACTGTTCTAGGCACTAGGAGTAATTGAAGGATTTTTAGCAGATAATTGTCTTGTTCACTCTAAGCAGCATAACAGAGGTTAGAGTCAAGAAAGCCAAGCTCAGAGAGGTGCAAGAAAAATTAGAAGAAGGAGGATAAGAGTGATACTGGGAAAATGAAGAGTGAGTACATTTCGAGGAAGAAAAATTAGCTGGATGTGTTCATTATTGTCTTCACATGACAACACTTATGTTCATCATTTAGCGTTAATTAAATGATTAAGTTAGTTAAACAATTCAGGAGGAAGGCCAAGTTTAAGAAGTCAGTGCCTCCTCTTTCCAGAAACTTGTTCTCTATCTGAACAACCATGCAAAAATGTTAGCGAGAAAATTGTTTCAATATGTTGTGGTAATCTAATAATTTACCAAAATAACAGGCTGTATTTAAGGCCTTCTAGTTAGTGCTTAACTTACTAAGGAGGAACTAAGTGGCTATTTAAGGCAGAGAGACATAACAGCAAAAGAATAAAAGTCTTAGTGATTTGTCCTCAGGAAGTCTCTCTAAATCACTAACTAGCTGCGTACATATGTATGCCAAAATATAGGGGTTGGTCATGGAGACTAACAGAGTAGGTTTGGGGACATTAGAACATTTTAAAATCCTCTCCCTTTCTGAATGGTTATTGCATTCCAGTGCTGAGACTAAGAAAAGTCCCAAAAGCAGGGCAGACTTCCTATCTCTCTAATAATCTTCTGAAATTCTAACATTGTCTATGGCATTTGAAAAAGCCCACTCAACCATGAAAGCACTTTTGATCTAGCAACCTTTTATAAGTCGTTTTCTTTTTGGAGGATCAAGGTCCTTTAAAAATGTTTCTTTCAATCTGACAATATCTCTGCAGCAGGAAATACATGAAGGTAGGTCAGTTTCATTGGATGAGGAACGGGTGGTAAATGTAGATTAGCGTTGGAGCTGGAAAGTATCTCAGTGATTAGTTTTGGTCTGGAACAGCTTTTTTTTGTCAAACTTCTTCAAGGATATGAAGGAGATTCTTTTATGATGATAAGAAAATAATATTTTCTCACATTTTCATGAGAAAAGAGAAGTGGTAAATTATGGAGAAAAGACAGAAATGGGATAGAACTAAAAGAAATAATGAGTACACAGCTGATCCAAAATCTTAATTCTGGGGGGGCCAATCTGGTAGTGTAGTGGTTGGGTTCATGGGCTCTGCTTCAGCGGCCCATGGTTGGTGGGTTCAGATACCAGGTATGGGCCTGTATGCTGCTGATCAAGCCATGCTGTGGTGGCATCTCACATACAAAGTAGAGGAAGACTGGCACAGATGTTGACTTGGAGACAATCTTCCTCAGGAGAAAGGAGGAGGACTGGCAATACATGTTAGCTTGGGGCCAATCTTCTTCACCAAAAAGAGGAGAAAAAACATCTTAGTTCTGAGTTGACACCATAGAATCATAGCACACAGGCAACTCAAGCTTCAGCTGGTCCAGCCACCCACTGGATCCATAAGATGTAGTTATTTCCATTTACTGATGACAAAACAAGAATCAAGAGAGGATAGGACTGTGATCACGAGTAGCAAGTTACTGGTGATGGAACAAGAAATTAGGCTACTGCATTTTACAGTCAATCATGAGATAATTGTCAGGGACCATATTTATAATGCACAAATTACTTATGTTGTTCATAATATTTGGTTTTTTAAAAATTTTAATTTGGTAAAGAAATTGTTTAACTGAAATATGGGTGTATGTATGTCTGTGCATTTATCTGGACATCTATGTATCTATCTACAGCTTTAAAAGCCCTATTTTGGTCAATAAAACAAATGGACTTAAATTTTATTTGGATCATATATTACAACTATTTTTTTTACAAAATCACTGAATCTAATACTCTATGATTTAGTTTTAAATGTACTGATTTTTTAATTCACTATACAAATATTGAGAAGATATATTAATATAGATTATTCCTGGTGTTTTTCTCATAGAAGACAACATTTTAAATCCTAGATACAAAAATGGAGTGAAAAGATAAGGAGATGAGATAGACATCTTGCCCCTCTCAGGGTCTGAATCATCAGCTTCAGAAAATAATGAAGACTTTGCAAACACCTTTGGGTAATGCATTGCCTTAGCCTGGATCTCCAAGGCTTAAAAGAAAGGGTTGACATTGGAAAAGATAAGTAAGTCTGATCAAAATCTGGAACCAAGTGCATTTTTGGAGACAATGATTTTCGAAAAGTATTTTGGAAGCTGATAAATTTTTTGGATGGGAAAAACTTATAGCTCTTTTGCCATATTTCAGTACATATTGATATTCTTTTGGGCAGACTCTATGAAAAGTAAATAAGAGTGATTTTTAAATGACTCCTTTCCTGTGCCAAGAGCTACTAAGTATACTCTTAAATATTTTTAATGGTGGAAATACACTGTCAGTATCGTTGGAAATGAAGCCTTTTATGGGGAATATTAGAGAAAAAGAGTAATAATAATAAAAAACTGTCAACTTTCCGGTCGCTCATCATTCTCTGCAACATGCTTATCATTTGTTTTCTGCTTCAAACATTTTTTTAACATTTATTTTTATTTTTTTCTATTTTTAATTTTTTATTTTTTTGAGGAAGATTAGCCCTGAGATAACATCTGCTGCCAATCCTCCTCTTTTTGCTGAGGAATAATGGCCCTGAGCTAACATCCATGCCCATCTTCCTCTACTTTATATGTGGGGCCTACCACAGCATGGCTTGTCAAGCAGTGCCTTGTTTGCACCAGGGATCCGAACCGGTGGACCCTGAGGCTACCAAAGTGGAACATGTGAACTTAACCACTGCACCACTGGGCCAGCTCCTGCTTCAAACATTTTTAATTGAAAATATTCTTCACCCTTTTGTAAGGCATCCTAGAGGCGAGTAAATCATTTCTCCATGGGAAGCATCAGAAAGAAGAACAAATGAAGATGAGAGAGAGAAGAATATTTTAGAATCTCTCAACAGTTGTAAATATACGGAATTATAAGGCATGTGTTTGAAAATATGAGACAATTCCATTGAAGGAGAGTTCTAAATAATAATAATCATGTCATTAATGAAAAATATTGCAACCGTAGCTTTTTAAAGAAGTATTTCTCTTTCTCAGATTCATGCAACTCTTTTTATATATGTGATAAATTCATCACTAATTAAAAACTATGTTTATTTTAATATATCTTTCTATACATGCCACCTTGAGGAATATGCATAGGTATCTACGTTTTCACGCACGTTCAAAATTGAGTAAGCTATTCATTTTCTAAGAATTAAAAGGCAACACGATATACTCTATATTGTCTTCTTACCTCAGACACAAAATAAGACAAGTTATTTCCTAAATTAAAAGAAAATCTGTCAGGTTATAGATGTACTAGTCTTAAAATTTTAAAACTTGGATTTAGTTCCAAAGCCTGTTATTTTCTTCTTCTGTTAAACCTGCCTGTATATCCAGTTGCTTATCTATAAATCGAGTTAATGGTGCCTTTTTTGCAGGGTTGTTATGAATAATAATAATAATAAAAGATGTCTTGAAAATGCTTTGAAAATGACATTATGGGTACAGATAGCACAATTATAATACAGGTCATAAGGGTCTAATTTATCAGAGTAAAGAACGTTCTCAGAGAATGAGAAAGTACATTTAGAATGTGGTAGATAAAAATGGGACATACCCAAGAGGTATTCTTTTGTTCAATCTTTTCTCTTCATCTAGAGTTCTATCCCTCTTCAAGGTTCCTACCAAAGCCCACCTCCTTCAAGAAGCCTTCCCCCGTTTCTTCATACTTAATTTCTCTCTCGCTCTTTCCACTACACTTTTATAACTCAAAAATTGTGCTACATATAAAAATAAGATGCTCAATGCCACTAAGTAGCAGGGAAATGCCAATCAAAACCACAATGAGATGTCACCTCACACCTGTTCAGATGGCTATTATCAAAAGAAGAGTTGACAAGTGTTGGTGAGGATATGGAGAAATTGGAAACCTTGTACATCACTGATAAAAGTGCAAAATGGTGCAGCTGCTATGAAAAAGCGTTTGGGGGTTCCTCCAAAAATTAAAAATAGAACTACAATATGATCCAGCCTTTCCAATTCTGGATATTTATGCAAAAGAATTTAAACCAGGGCCTTGAAAAGAGATTAACACTCACATGTTCATTGTAGCACTATTCACAATAGTTAAACTGTAGAAACAATTTAAATGTCCATCTATGGCTGCAGGAATAAACAAATGTTGTATATACATAAAATGGAATATTATTCAGCCTTAGAAAAGAAGGAAATTCTGCCATATATGACAACATGGATAAACCCAGAGGACACTACGCTAAATGAAATACGCCAGTTACAGAAGGACAAATACTGGATGATCTCACTTATACAAGGTATTTAAAATTGTCAAATTCAGAATCTGAGAGTGGAATGAGGGTAACCAGGGGCTGGCAGGAGAGGGAAATGGGGAGTTGCCAATCAATGGATATAAAGGTTCTGTTATGCCAAGTGGTAAATTCTAGAGATCTGTGTACAACATTATGCCTATAGATAACAATAGTTATCTATACACTAGTATATATATAATTTTGTAATATATATTATATAAAATATATAAAAATATAATTTTATATATAGTTCCCTACACATTGTGCTGTTGGAGTTCAGCATACAAATGACCACTGAGGCCTGAGTTAGCCTAGAAAGGCTGAGACATAAACCAAGTTTGGAAGCATTTCTAGGATAGAGAAAGAGGACATCACAGGCAAAAAGAACAACACGGAATCTTTCTTAACGGGAGAAAGAGCAAGATACCTTGTTATATAACACAAACGTCTCCTGCCTCCATCCACAGCACAGCTGGTTTGGGGATTACTATTTGAACTGTGCCACGTGACAGTGCCTATTGTCTGAGTGGTAGTGGCCCTCGGAGGGTAGCATCTTTTACTTAAAAAAAAAAGCTACTGTTAGATGTGGATCTGCTCACCCTACAGCTTCTCCGAACTCAAGGAACCAATGCTTTGCCAATTCTTATTTAATTTTGTGTTCTTCCATTTCATATTTTGCCATCTCCTCTTATTTTCAGTACTTAACACTTATTTTCAGTACTTAAACACTTATTTTCAGTACTTAAAATATTAACTACCCCCATCTTTTTCTCTTCTTTGATCTCTACTTTTTAAAAAATATTTCTCGTTCTTTATGCCTATTCATGCATCCATTTTGGCAATTTGGCAATAGCTTTCTTTTGTAGCTACGTTTGGCTGTGGCATCTATCAGAAGAGAGTAGGAGAGATATACAGCAGTAAGAATACCACTGGCCCTTCTGAGAAGCTCAATGCACAGCTTCACAATTGAAGCCTCTCCTGGTTTTGAGAAAGTGTGGAGAATCTCACAACTTGCAGTGAAAAGTTAAAGCTTGTTCGAAGGGGCCCCATTGGATGAAAGAAAAGAGAGAGGATGAGACTAAGGGGAAGAAAAGGGATGTGAAGGCAGGAGGAGATTAGGAATGTTGTCTTCAGAGCCCTTCCTCCCAGCTGGGGGTCCCTCAGGTCTCACATGCCAGGGTAGGGGGAAAGGATCCTTGTCTTAGGCAGCCCAGGCTGCCAAAACAGAATACCCTAGACTAGGGGACTTAAATAACAGAAATTTATTTTCTCACAGTTCTGGAGTCTGGGAAATCCTAGATCAAGGTACAGGCTAACTTGGTTCCTAGCATGGGATCTATTCATAACTTGCACAAGCCCATCATCTTGCTGTGTCCTCACATGGCAGAGAAAGAAGTCAGAGCAAGCTCTCTGGTATCTCTTCTGATAAGGGTGCTAATCCTATCATGAGGGCCCTGCCCTTGTGACCTCATCTAAACCTAATTACAGTAGGCCCCCGTTATCGTCGGGGGGATAGGTTTCAAGACCTCGCCCCCTCTCTGCCCAGTGGATGCCTGAAATCTCAGATAGTACTGAACCCTATATATACTACCTTTTTTCCTGTACATACAAACCTACAATAAAGTTTGATTTATAAATCAGACTAAGAGATTAACAATAACTAATAATAAAATAGAACAATTATAACAATATATTGCAATGAGAGTTACCATAGATCTTGGAAACCTAAGCATACAAATTCTTTTTCTTTCCTTAAGTCGAAAACTTTCACTTTTTCACTTAAAGGAAGCACTTTACAGCTTCTCTTTGGCATATCCAAATTACCAGCATCACTACTCTTGCACTTTGAGGCCATTATGAAGCAAAGTAAGGGTTACTTGAACACAAGCACTGCCATACCGAGACAATCGACCTGATAACCGAGACAGCTGCTAAGTGACTGAACAGCGGGTAGCACATACAACAGCTGGGATAAGTTGGACAAAGGCATAATGCAGGTCCCAGGCAGGATGGTGTGAGATTTTGTCACACTACTCAGACCAGCCCACAATTTAAAACTTACGAATTGTTTATTTCTGGAGTTTTCCATTTAATATTTTCCAACTGCAGTTGACCACAGTAACTGAAACTGTGGATAAGGGGTGACTACTGTACCTCCCAAAGATTCCATCTCTAAATACTCTTTGATTGTGGTTATTGCTTTAAAATATCAATTTGAGGGGGGATGGTACAGAATTCAGTCCATAGTAATTCTGAACTGAATGAAAGATGTGCATTCAGTGATGCTGCCACTGACGAGTCTTTCTTCATACAGATCCTCTATCAGTCTGAAGTTCTGTTGGCCGCTCAGAGAAATGACAATGGAAAGGCAGGATTCCTGCACGCTACAAAATGTCAGAATAGCTTGACTTCCTCAATTTAACTCCAGGGGACAAAGTAGGCACTTAAACAATAATTAGAAGCTATAGGGATTACAAATTTCCTCTCAGACTCTTAAAAGTGATTGACTTATTTTAAGAACTGTTTGAGATTTTTCCTTTTTCTTCTGTCATAATGGTTAATTTAATGGCAAGCTGGGTGTGAATATATCTGGAATCTGTTATCTGACTATTGGCATCTATTACCATCTCAAACTACAAATTCATTTTCTATTTCTTCAATGATACTCGCAGCTTGTGCCTTTGTGGCCTCCGAAGAGAATTGATGGGGTTTCATCAGTGACGGAAACAAGTCAAATGCCTCCTAGCTGATTGCTGCCAGGGATGTTATTTAAGATATACCTAAGCCATACTGTTCCTCTAGGATTACGTCTAGGTTCTCCCCTACTGGAGCTATGGATATATGTGGATAAATCCTCAAATATCTGTGTGTGGGAAATAAGCTGGCAAGAGGTAAGCATGACAGAACTTCAAGTCCTTTATGGAAGAGACAAAGCACTCTTTCTTATGCTGTTTCTTAGGATCTCACTTGTCTGACCCTAGAACAGATGCCCTGCATCATAGGGAGGGGCCTAAATTTGCAAAACAACTTTCCTTTACTTATTGTAGCATCTCATGGAATTCACTTAGATGCTTTGAGCTCATTTCCTGACCCATAAAATGCAGTAATAATACCTAAATTACAGAATTGTCAATATGAAATGTAATCATTGATGAAGTTTACTCGGTGTAATTTCTGTGTTCAATAAATGGTGGCTGGTATTATTATTTCCCATGACTGTTATCATCATCATCATCATCATCATCATCATTCTCTCTGGAGGATTCATAAGCTTACAAATCACAGGGCAGGTCTATAACATTGTGAGACTTACAACGTGGGCACCGAATATTTGAATTTGTGTGAAAGTTAAGAGCACGTGATTAAAATAAATGAGACTAGCATTTTTACCTCAGAGAAGTAATTTAACTTTCTAGGTTTAAACATAGAAAGAAAGGCAAAGAAAGATTCTACAGGCTTTACAAAAAAAGCCCCATTTGAACTAGCATAGGATTAAGAATTGCCTCAGGGAAGGGGAATGGAAAATTTTTATCAAGACCAGTTTGCTACCCAATAAAAATGAAGCTTTCAATCCAATCTGTTTTAGAATAAATTTATTGGATGCTCACTAACTTTCTTCTTATTTTCTTTACCCATAGCTAATGTTTCTTGACTCTTAACTAAGAGTTTAGCCTCTACCCAATTTCTCAGGTCAGTACTGAGGTTGGTAAACCCTCCCCAACATAATTCTAAGGAATTCAACATTGTCACCTTCTACTCATGGATTGCCTCCGACATTTGAGTACCTAAGTTCTGATTGCCACGTCTTGCCTTGTTCCTGGCCCTTGAGCTTCAGCTCATGCTCTAGTTCTTATACCTTTTTATTTTTCTCAAATGCTTGAGGTTCTCTCTTTAAAATTACGTAGCACCCAAATTTCTCTGAAGTATCCAGTCTCTGATGGCTGGTGCCCCATGACCTGCTTACAAATTCCACAAGGCCAACTGTTCACCTCCATCTCCATCTTGAATGTGGAGGATTCTCAGAACTGATTAGATGTCTAGACACAGCCATTCCCTCTTGTAAGTAGATCTATTATTTGTGACCAAACACTTTTGATTCTTATCCTGCCCACTGTTCTGATTTACCCCACACCTTCAGCCTTGCCTACCTCCCAGTGCCAGTTTCTTCTCCGCGTATATGTGTGATTCGAATTTCCGACCCCTGCTAATCCACTCCATCCTCCCCCTGCCAATACACTCCATTCTCTTGCATTTAACAACACCTTGCCTTAAATAGCTGTGCCCTGAGGTATAAATGTGCTTCAGATATATTTTCTGCTGAACTTATTTTGAACAGAAATTTGGGATATGTAGCTGTGATGGGGTAGGGAAACGTGTTGGATTTGGGATGGACTAAAGAAAAGGAAGCTATATTCTGTCTTGGATTATGGAAATCCACAGTAGGATTACTCTTTTCTAACTCAAGGTATCAGAATTACTGCCACTCTCTACTTCAATATTTGACCGTATTTAGCCATGATACATTGCTGAGAACATGATTCTGAGTCCCTGTATGGCAGCTCATGATTACATTAATTACAGAGTGTGTGTCAATACTGTTTGGGACTTCGAACTCACATTCCAATCCTGGTGAATGGGGTGGGTAATTAGTGAGTCAAGGTGACTCATTATTTGTAAATTAAAGCCTGAGGTAGTAGGAAACAGAGTGACATATGGACCTATTTTTCTTAGATTTACTCAATCTTCTCCCTCTGATCCACTCTAATTCTTACTTTTAGATGAGAAAGTAATTGTCAAGACTCCTTCCTCCTGACACAACCAAATGAAACTTAGCTTTTTCCTAGACCTTTCCTCCAGAAAATCCTCAGACCAAACAATAGAGCATTTGTCAAAGGTATGAAAACACACAAAAAGAGAATTGTTTAAAGAGAAATGAAAGATTATTTTTCCATTTACAAATCCTTTTTAATTCTAAAAGTTTTACTCAGTATGGTGTTGTCATTTTATATTCCTGATGACTCTGTTCTGGCATTGACCACATCAGAACTCCTCCTATCTTTAGCTATGTTTATATGATCACCAGGTAGCAATTTAATGTGATGTGATAGCTATGTACAGAGTTCTTGGGAAGAGAAAATACAAATTAAAGACTTTCTAGTATTAAATAGTTTACTTCCAGAGATTTATTTTACTTTTGTATCTAGTGGACTGCTTTTGCTGGAGATTCCTGCTGCATGCCCGACTGAGATTCAGGCAGCTTCTCATTTTTCTATTTCTGTGATGCATAGAAAAATGGGAAAAATAAACATAGTGTCCAAGATACCTTTTTTTGACTCTTTCAATACCCTTCTTTCTAATTATGGCTACCTATCACCTCCTTACTTCCCCTGGATGCCTAACCTGAGCCTAATTACTATGAAGCCCTGACCAGCTTGTACCTATTCTATCACTTCCTGACAAATAGTGGGTTTTTCTATACCACCTTAGACCAATGTGGAAAGGATCTTACATGTTTCACTTGTATTACATATTTTAATCACCTTTTGACTTCTCAGTCCCCCTAAAGTGACTATAAACTGCAAGACAGCAGGACTGACCAGAAGTCAGCTTTGCATATCTGCTCCCCTGTGGTAGAGTGAATTATGCTTCTCAATCTACCAATCCCCTGTAGGAATTATATACATGCTCACCCTCACATTTTGCCATGGTCTCCCCATGACTTGGTGCTTAGCTGTATAATTTTCTTTGACCAACATAATCTTAATGGACAAGAAATGAATAGACTCTTGAAATGTGCTTGTGTGGTTGACCTTGTGCTCTTCTCCTCTTGTCTTTTGCCATCAGAAGAACTACCTTGAATTGCCCCTAATCCAAGGATGATGAGTGATACTTGGAGCACACCTAGAATAGAATCAGAGCTTGGGATAAAACCCAATTAAGCCCAGCCTAGATCACCTGATCCTGAAATGATCTGCAGGCAAAATGATAGAGAAATAAATGCTTATTGTTGTATATCACTGAGGTTTTCTAGAGGTTATTTTGTAGCATTATATTTAACTATATATTTAGTACAATTTTTTTAAAACATAGTAAGTATTTAAATGTTGTTGACTGTGAACACAACGACTATTATTTAAATCAACCTACTAAACAAACACGCATGCGCACACACACACCTTCTTCAGATAGATGCTACCACACTCAATTCCCATGACCAAAGGTGAGAGTTTTAAAGAAAACCAATAAATGAATAAATGCATCACGATATGTCTCCGTCAGTTGGCCAAGTACTGATTGAAATTGTTAAATAAAAAAGATGACATATTTCCTATTCTTGTGAAAAAAAATCTAGTTGGAATGGTAGAACTGAAGTGGAGAAACAAATGGAAGAGTTAAGCATGGATATGTTTAAGTTTATCAGATAGCCAGTAGAATTCCAGAGAAGATGGAGATCAGTGTAGACCAGAGAAGGAGTCATTGAAGAGAGGATCTCGAGCAGCACTCCTAAAAGCTTGTAGGATTTAGGTAGGGGGAGGGAGGTGTCATTTTAGACAGAGGGAGGAACATAAAGGAAGGGGTGTAGGCAGCAGAGAGTGGGCTGTGTTGGTGGTAAAGGAGTGGATCTAAATTTTAAAAAAAGATAAATTTGCATAATTTGAGTAGGATCAGTTACTGGGGACACTGAAAGCCAGTTAGGAGTGTGAAAATGGCCTACATGAAAACAGGAAAATACAGACAAACCTTGGACCACAGAGTGATGAAGTAAAAGAAAACTTGCTCTGGCAGGAGTATTTAGAGTTATTTTTGAAGAGGGAGAAAATGAAAGTCATTGAACCAAGGTGATAGGTGGTGGCCCTCTGTAAGGCTTGGGGATTTCATTTTATACCACTGAAGAAAATGTGTGTGTTCTCCAAAGTTATCACTTTCTCTACTATGTAAATTTTTAAGTGAATCTAGAAAGTCAAGCAGCAGGATGCTGAATTATTAGGAAAGAACAATACTTTGGTACGTTTTGACTTTCAGCCAGATTCTTTTCTCTGAACTACATTCATTATTTGAGTCACTGATTTTAAAGACCACGTTGCCAAATGGATGTGCAAAGGAAAGAGATCACCTAAGCTATTCTTCAAGGAAATTAGAAGAAACCTTTTTTGTTGCCATGCAGTAGGAGTAATGGGTTGCTACTTTAGTGTTTTACTTATTTCTTGAGCATGACTGTCATCTGGGATTCTGGAGGCTGTAACCCAAATATAAAACTTAAATCTTACAATGCTATTCATGTTGGGTAACAGGAAAGTGATGCAACTGTTGCCAGCAAGTTATGGGTCACCAAATTGCTGACAGGGACATAAGAACAAGAGTTGATTCAATTATCTCAAATTTAGGATTATTTTCTGTAAGTGCATGCTTACAAATGCTATGTAAAAATGTCAGAATTTGACAGAGGAACATTTCCCAACCTACTACCAACACCTATGTTTATATATTCATTATACTTCTGTTACGTTGCCTTAGTTACTTTTAATTTCAAATCTATTTTTATAATATTATGGAATATTAGAGCTGCAAGGGACCTCAGAGGAAGTTCCTCTTGTCTTGTCATTTTCAGAAGTGGAAACAGTTGTCTTAGTAGTGACTGCCATGATGGAGGGGGCTGGAGAGCTTATTTCAGTGATTCTCATTAACAGTACCACTGTCCACCTACTACTTAAAGGCTTAAAGGCTCACCATCAGCCCTGGCTTCTTCTGCTCTCTCATTCTCACCTGCTATTGACTCTCGAACTGAAATACCCCTTGTTTCTGACTCCTCCTTTAAACTCCTTTGAAACACTCATTTAAACCTCCATCTCCTCTCACCTGGACAATTTTAATAACCTCACAATTCATTTCTGTGCCTATTTTCTCCTTTGTCATCCATCTGACACATTGTACTTCCTGAAAGTCATCCCTTATTATACTCCTGATTAAAACATAAATTCTAAATATCATTACATGTCAAATAAAATTCAAAGTCTTTAATATTCATAACAGTACTCTTTGATATGATCTCAATCCCCTTCTCCAATCTTATACCTAACTATGAGCCGGACACTGCTTGTTACTGGACCAGTATGCCTCACATTTGTCAACTTCCATAATACCTTACAGCACTAGAACAAATAATCATAATGCCGACTCTGAAAAAAAATAGCCTAATTTATATTTAATATCCTCTGGAATAGAAAAAAACCTATGTTTTTATATGCAAGAAATATCTTTTTTACATATGTTTATATGTGTGCGTGTGTGTAACGTGATTTTAAAAGACTGCCACCATAAATGGTTCGAACCTGTAATATTTTGATATTTAAATATTAATTTGTAGAGAATGCTTCAAAACTTTAAAAAGGGTAATTATTGTAATTGCACCATCCCAAATGTTGCTTTTTTCTTTTTTTACATTAAAAATATCTCCTTTTAATACTAATTTTGATAGACAATTACAAAGTTTTATCAAATTTCTATTGATAGTCCATTGTCTACATTATTTCACAATGATGTTTTCCTTTGAGAAGCAGATTTGTTTCCATACATTAGTTAATATTTATCAGACAATCCCACAGAGTTGTTGCCTCTTAGTGGTGAGCTCTTTCTCAATTATGGCAAGTAGTCCATTGTCCTGGTTAAGAGCTTGTGCTCTGCAGGCAAATTGCCTGAGTTGTAAACGTTGCTCTCCTGCTTAGTAGTTGAATGACTTTAAGCAAGCTTTGTAACTTCTGGATACCTCAGTTTTCCTATATAAAAATGGGGATAATAGTACTCCATGAGGTTTTGGTAAAGATTAACTGAGAGAATACATATATGGGCCTCCAAAGAGAATCTGACAGCCACCACTCGATACGTACTAGCCGTTAATATTGTTCACAACTACCTGCCCTAAAACTTTACATTAATAGTCAACTATCCCCTTGATCTGTTAGATCCTCAAGTTCTATTTGAAAATCATAGCATTTACCAGCAACTTTCTAAAGACCTTCTTCATTATGTTTTTAGTTAAATAGACTGGGATTTACTAGAAAAAAATAATATCATACTATTTTAACAATAGTAGGTCAAGTAAGTAACTGTTTTAAGAATAAAATTATTACTTTGGATTCTTGAAAGTGGGAGTTAATGCCTCTGGGAGAAAATTTCTTAATATTAGAGTCAGTTCAAGAATTTTGACCTCCTAATCATCAAGATTGTTCTGCTATGTAGAAGGGACTCTTAATGGTTTCAAGGAGAAATCAGAGGCTTCTGATAATTAGTTGTCTGGATATTGTCTTTGTATCTGTCAGTTTTGTACTTGATATTGGAGATTAACCCTCTGTAGTGTAGACACATTCTACTCAAGCTGTCCCAGTTGATAGAAAAAGTGAGATGCCTTTACAGACTCTATTTCAGTAGTTATTAAATGTTACTATACATAAGAGTCACTGGAAGGCTTATTAAAATACTGGATGATTCTGGTTGAGTATTTTTTGAGTGAAGCTGGAGAACTGCATTTCTAGCAAATTCCTCAGCATTGCTGATACTGCCCTCTGGGAACCCCACTTTGAGAACAACTGCTCTACTCTATTCAAAGTTGTCTTCTTGCCTTCACATCACTGTCTCCTTTTACACTTGTTCATTATCCTTTCCTTTGTGGCTGCATTTTTCTTGTGCCCTCTGCTTGGGAGGGAATTCGGTCTTCCATGGGTACACATTCAATAGCAGGTATTAAAATTTATTGAAATCTCCTGTGCTTCAGACATGGAAGAATCAGAAGCAATTTCGAATAATACTTTTCCAAGACAGGCTCACTTTCCAACTATTCATCCTCTCCACCCCCTTGATTACTTCTGCTCTGGCTAGTCAATGCTGTTTTGATTTTCTGCCCTTTGTAACCCACAATCTAGTACTTACCAGCTCCTTGTCTTTTACTACTCTCTGTTACTTCCTCTGGGTTATTTTTGTCTATAGGACCTGACTATAAACTTTTCAAGAACAGAGGACCTTGTCTTATATATCTCTGTTGCAGCATGGTCCTTAGCAAGTAGATTTTGCTTTCCAATATACGCGTATTGGTTATCAAAATTCTTCTGATAGAGCTTTTCATGATATCTATGAATGCATAGGCAAAATGTACGGCAATATGAATGGATCATGGATAAGACTGCCAGATTTAGTGAATAAAAATACTAAATTTGAAATTTACATAAACATAGAATATTTTTATTATAAGATGTCCCATGCAATATTTAGTACATACTTATAATAAAAGATTATTTTGTTTACTGAGGTTTAAATTTAATTGAGCATACTATATTTTATCTGACCACCTTTTTCATGGATTTTCAGAATTTCACTTTTCAAAACTCCTTGAGAGGGTCATCGGAACATATCTTGCTCCTAGAAATAGCTCTTCCATAATATTTCACCATATCTTAGTAGTGTGACTTTGTACAAGATACCTAATCTCTCTGAGCTCTAGTTGACTCATCTGATGAATAGCAATAGTGATTATAATTACCCAAGCAGGTAAATCATAATTTCATCAGGCTCCTTAATTTTAATGTAAGTAGTTATTAGTGGGATTCTACACATATAGTGACTATTAATATCCTTGTGAACTGGTCACCTAGTCAAGATCCAAGGTATTATATTTCAAATACATACATACCACATAGTATTTTTCAGGCTCATGGTAGATACTGTTAAGGCATATTTCTGTCCTCAAGAAGCTTAATGAAATGATAAGCTTTTAATGTATCAGATCTAGACTAAGAAAAAAGTTGTTAATGATTTTAGAGCTCCTGGGCCAATTGGCCACAGAGTTTGGAGCCAAGTCAGCTGGTGAAGAGCGACAGTGAAAAGCTAGACTTTGGCTATTTCCTTGGATCAGGTTTTCTCTGACCAGACAGGTCCCAATATTATGTTTTTGATTCTCCCACCACCACGACCACACAACTGTAGTTACTGAAATTAGACTCTGGGGTCAATAGTCTGAGCTGGTCTCATTGGCAGAGAACCAGGAATCTGACCACAAGGTGTTGTCTGAGAGTTTTGGTTTTTCTAAGTCTTTTATTAAAATAAGTAAGTAATGTTCTGAGGCTGAAAACTTATTTTTTCGTTTACAGATATCTTGGAGCAAGTCCTCATAAAATTGGAGTTTAGAAAATAGATTCCTGGAAGGGGCAGATTCCTATAGGGGCATCTATAAAATTAATGCATAAGCATCAGAGACAAAATTTGCTATCCATCACTATTTTCCAAGGCTATCTCTGTTCCAGAAATATGGACAATTGTTTGGTTAAATCCTAAGGCAAAAAGACAGAAAGTTCATCAGTTTTAGCCTTTTGCATTTGATCTGATGCCCACATACTGACCTAACTTTGCTTTCAATTTCTGAATCTTGCACTTGTGTCTGCTAATATGAACTCCGTGGTTTTGGTATATTTGACCCCACGTTAAAGGGGTGAACAGTCCTGATTTGCACTTTACTTACCTTGAAAGGAGACCCATGAATGTTTATGGGTCTGAAAAGCACCCTAGGTTCAAACTATGATGTGTCAGTAAATAATAAATGAGGATTTCCTAACTATTTGCAATTATTTCTTAGCATAGAGAAAATTTTTGGCTGGTTCCTTAGGGTTTGCAAGTTTCTTCGTATTGTTTTAAATCATGTATTTATTCACTATTGGTGAACTAAACATTATTTTCTTCCTTTTTTTTGTTCCTGATATCACATGTGCTTCTCAGTTGGGCTGTACTTGTCAAGTGCCTTTCATGTCACCATTGCAGACTCCTTCCAAATGTGTTCCTTTGTTAATGTAAAATTATTTTCTTGCCAAATGTGTTCTCCTTTCTCTTTTCTCTTGTATTCTTAAGTCTTCTTATGTTATAAAATTATACCAAGTTAAGAAATACGTGTGTCCATGTCCTCTTATTTAAGAAATGGTTACATGCAAGCACTTATCTTGTATAATTATATTTTGTGACATGCAAATTTGTTCACAGCAAAACCTTGACTAGAAACAATTTAATTAATTTTTCCACCCATCCCTCAAAATCAACATAACTCCAAAGTCAGTGCTTTGGAAATGAAGGAAAACAAAAACAAAAATAAAAGACTCTTGGGGCCAACCCTATGGCCGAGTGGTTAAAGTTCTGCACGCTCTACTTCAGTGTCCCAGGGTTCTCGGGTTCAGATCCTGAGTGCGGACCCACTCCACTCATCAGCCACGCTGTGGAGGCATCCCACACACAAAGTAGGGGCAGACTGGCACAATTGTTAGCTCAGGGCTAATCTTCCTTAGGCAAAAAAAGAGGAGGATTGGCAACAGATGTTAGTTTAAGGCGAATCTTCCCCACACAAATAAATAAATAAATAAAAGACTCTTACATTTTGGCAATTTAGGAAGTATGGAATAAAAGAGAATGTTCATGTTCTTTTTGGAGAAATTAAAAAGAATTTCCAGTCCAACTCCTCTTTTGAGTGCAGCTTCCCTTACCCAACTGTAGCAGTATAATTGTGAGTCTTTGACTTAAATATCTGTAGAACTGAAGATATTAACAATCCTCTTTATGATCCATCTTAATGGCAACAATCAGGGAAAAAATAATGAGTATTAAGATCCAGAAGTTAGTTATTTCAATAATTTCCATCAGTCCTCATGTTAGTATACAGTTTGAAGTGTCTACATGTTTCCATGTTTTGGATCCACAGAATGGAAGTTTTGTCCTTATGTACATCTGGTTTTCATTTTTGACAGAACTGTATATTTAAGTCAATGCAGAGTTTGACTGATTTCACTACTATCACAACAATTGAAACACATCTGATGCATAATTGCCAAAGGTTCATTTCCTGATTACAAAATAGTTGAATGAGAGAGATTTGTTTTACATGTATACTTCTGGGATCTCATACGTTGTGCAGTAACAGAAACAGTGTTACTTTCATTATCTCAATTTCCCTTTAAAATTCTCAAACCTCTTCTTTAATATGGTGCTCTGCACCCACACATTTACCCTTTAAAGTTTTCCTGATTTCCACAGGTAAAGAGGTAAATCCTATAACAACTTTGAAACCAAAGTAAGTGGCTTCCACTTACTTTCTAGTTCCACAACTAGAAACCTTGGCACTAAATATAGTGTAGGTAAAGCTAGTTTGAGAAGAAAAATGACTGGAGATTCACCATGTGTGAGGGAAAAATCAATCAATCAAGAAACGAGTGCAAGCAAATCCAACGAATGGACATTTTACATGGGGGTTTGGAGTAAGGTGCAATAGTGGGGTGCCGCTGAGCTACTTTAGATCCTCCTAAACCCTTCAAGAGGACCAGCGAATTCTAAAGCATTCTAAGCAATTGTGCCACCATGGCTTTGCTGCTTTACTAAGTATGGATGGCCTGCTAAGTACAGTGAGATAACTTTCACTAACTTGGGCAGTCGTTCAAGAGTAAAGGGCATTTTGTCAACAAAGGAGAGAGATTTAACTTGACGCTTCTCAAAGCCCTAAGTGACAAAGGCCGAATAAACATCTACAGAATTGTAAAAATTAATTTCAAAGAGGGATAATTTACAGATAATAAAGTTCACTCATTTTAAGTGTACAGTTAGATAAGTTTTGAAAAAAATGTGTACAGTTAGGTAACCATTATCAAGATATAGAGTATTTGTATCACTCCCCAAATATCCCTTTGAACTTTTGTGGTCAGTCCTTTCCCCACCACTCTGATTCCAAGCAACAACTGATCTGCTTTCTTTTATTGTAGTCTTTGGCATTTATCTGATGATAAATTATGTTGATCTTTTTTTGTTTGCTTGTTTGTTTGTTTTTTGCTGAGGAAGATTAACCCTGAGCTAACATCTGTTGTCAATCTTCCTCTTTTCATTTGAGGAAGCTCGTCCCAGAGCTAACATCTGTGCCAGTCTTCCTCTACTTTTTATGTGGGTCGTCACCCCAGTGTGGCTGTCAGGAGGTATCGGACCGCACCTGGGATCCAAACCTGCAAACGTGGGCCACCGAAGTAGAACACGCCGAAGTTATCCACTATGTCACAGAGCCAACTTCATGCTGAGCTTCTTTTTGCATGTGCTTTTGCAATTGATAGATTTTCTTTGGTAAATATCTTTTCAAATTGTTTGCCCATTTAAAAGAAAGTTGAGTTGTTTGTATAATTATTATTGCCATAGGAAATTTTTCTAAAAAATATATTTTGGATATAAATTATTTGCAAATGTTCTCACCTATGGCTTGACTTTACATTTTTGTAATAGTCTTTCAAAGAGTGAAATATTTTAACTTCAAAGAAGTCTCACTTAAGACTTTTTCTTGCATATTTTTTGTGTGCTTTCTAAGGAATCCTTGCCAAATCTGATGTCATGATATTTTCCCTATATTTTTTCCTAACAGTTTTATTGTTATCCCTGTTATGTTTAAGTCTGTGGCTCAACTTAATTTTTGTATATCATGTAAGGTAACAAGGTTCGTTTGCTCCCCAGTATACATATCCAATTGTTCCAGCAACATCTGTTGAAAAGAGTATCTTTCTTCTCTTGAGTTACCCTGGCACTTTGTTTAAATCAACTGTTCACACAAGTGTGAGTGCATTTCTATTTCATTGGTTTACCCAACGCCAATGCCACACTGTCTTGATTGTGGTAGTTTTATCATAAATCTTGAAATCAAGGAGATAAATTTTGCTGTTCTTTTTTACAATCGATGTGGATATTTTCAGTATTTGTATTTTCATATACACTTAATATTCGGCTTCTCAGTTTCTTCAAAATGCTGATGGAGTTTTGGATTACATCATACCCCACATCAATTTGAAGAGAATTGCCCTGTTCACATAAAGGTTGATCTTCTTTAATTTTTCTCAGCACAGTTTTGTTTTTTGTATTTTTTATATTTATTTCTACGTATTTCATGTTTTGGTGCAAATGGAAAAGATATTTTGAAATTTTAATTTACAATTTCCTTGCTAGTATATAGAAACACTGTTATTACATATTGATCTTGATTCTTGCAAGCACGCTAACCTCTTAGTTCTGGTAGCTTTGTTATAAATGCTTTAGGAACTTTTATTTATTTTTGCAAATAAAGAAGGCTTTACTTTCTGTTCATTGTGTACTATTTTCATTTCTTCTTTTTTTCCCCTTCTGCATTGATTAAAAGTCCTATACAATCTTGAGTAGAAATGGTGAGAAGGAAATTTCTTGCTTTGTTCCGGTAAGCTCAGTGGTAGTGTCCTCTATTTCATTCCCAATGTCAACAGCTGATGTTTCTTCTTATTTTAATATCAATCTACCTAAACATCTTTTGACTTTTATTGATCTTTTCAAACAACTGGCCATTAATTTCATAGACATTCTACATTATTATTCTGTTCTCTATTTAATTGATTTCTACTTTTAATCTTCAATATTTCCTTTCTGCTTCATTTGGGTTGAGTTTATTCTTTTTTTTTTCCTACATACTTAAATTAAAATCTTATAAAATTGATTTTAGACTTTTATTCTTTTCTAATGTAAACATTTTGGGTATAAGTTTTCCTCTAAGCATTGCTTAAGTTGCAGTAACATTGAATTATAATACTATATAGCTTTCAGAAGTACATCATAATATATGTCAAATTCTGTGTAGATTACACATGTTCACCACCCAAAAACTAATTATAGTGCATCCCCTCACATGTGACCTAATCACCCCTTTTGCCCTTCCTCCCCTTCCCCTATGGTAACCACCAATCCAATCTCCATTGCTATGTGTTTGTTTGTCGTTGTTTTTATCTTCTACTTATGAGTGAGAGCATATGGTTTTTGACTTTCTCCCTCTGACTTACTTCACTCAGCATAATACCCTCAAGGTCTATCCATGTTGTCACAAATGGCTGGATTTCATCATTTCTTATGGCTGAGTAGTATTCCATTGTGTATATATACCACATCTTCTTTATCCATTTGTCCCTTGATAGACACCTAGGTTGCTTCCAAGTCTTGGCTATTGTGTATAAAGCCACAATGAACATAGGGGTGCATGTATTTTTATGCCGTTGCACTTTCAAGTTCTTTGGAAAAATACCCAGCAGTGGGATAGCTGGATCATATGGGAGATCTATCCTTAATTTTCTGAGGATACTCCATAGTGCTTTCCATAGTGGCTGAACCAGTTTGCAATCCCACCAGCAGTGTACCAGGGTTCCCTTCTCTCCACATCCTCTCCAGCATTTGTTGTTTCCTGTCTTGTTAATTATAGCCATTCTGACCGGAGTGAGGTGATACCTCATTGTAGTTTTGATTTGTATTTCCCTGATAGGTAATGATGTTGAACATCTTTTCATATGCCTGTTGGCCATCTGTATATCTTCTTTGGAGAAATCTCTGTTCAGATATTTTGCCCATTTTTTAATTGGGTTGTTGGTTTTTTTGTTGTTGAACCATAGGAGTTCTTTGTATATTTTGGATATTAACCCTTTATCCAATATATGGTTTTCAAATATCTTCTCCCAATTGTTAGGTTGTCTTTTCATTTAGCTGATGTTTTCCTTCACTGTGCAGAAGCTTTTTAGTTTGATGTAGTCCCATTTGTTCATTTTTTCTTTTGTTTCCCTTGCCTGGCCAGACATGGGACTTGAAAATGTGCTGCTAACACTGATGTCAAAGAGCATACTGCCTATGTTTTCTTCTAGAATTTTCATGGTTTCGGGTCTTACATTCAAGTCTTTAATCCATTTTGAGTTGATTTTTGTGCGTGATGTAAGGGAATGGACTACTTTCCTTCTTTTGCATGTGGCTGTCCAGTTCTCCCAACACCATTTATTGAAGAAGTTCTCCTTTCTCCATTGTATGCTCTTGGCTCCATTTTTCTTATGAATTTGTCTTTGATCCATAGATTATGTAGAAGTGTGCTGTTTAATTTCTAAATATTGAAAATTTTATGGATATCTTTCTATTATTTATTTTTAGTTTAATTCCATTGTAGTAAAAGAATATGCTCTTTTTATTTAAATAATTTAAAACTTACTGGGACTTTTTAACAGCCTAGACTATGTCTTTCTTGATGAGTTTTCCATGTGCCCTCATACTGTTATTATTTTTAATGGCAATTAAGTAAAATTGTTCAATAATGTTGTTGAAATCTTCTAGATACTTACTGATTTCCTATCTACAGATGTACCTCATTTTATTGCCCTTTGCTTTATCGAGCTTCACCAGTATTGTGTTTTTTACAAATTGAAAGTTTGTGGCAACCTGGTGTTGAGCAAGTCTACTGGTGTCATTTTTCCAACAGCATTTACTTGTTTCATGTTTCCATGACACATTTATATAATTCTTGCAATATTTCAAACTTTACTATTATTATATTTGTTATGGTGATCTGTAGTCAGTGATCTTTGTTATTATTGTAATTGTTTTGAGGTGCCATGAACCGTGCCCCATAAGATAATGAACCTAATAGATAAATGTCATGTGTGTTCTGACTGCTCCACCAAGTGGCCGTTCCCCAGTCTCTCTATTCTGCTCCTCAGACCTGCCTACTCCCTGATACACAACAATATTGAAATTAGGCCAATTAATAACTATACCTTTAAGTGTCCAAGTGAAAGAACGATTTGCAAGTCTCTTACTTTATTTATATATATATATATATATATTTTTTTTTTTTTGGTGAGGAAGATTGGCCCTGAGCTAACACCTGTGCTAATCTCCCTCTATTTTGTATGTGGGACACCTCCACAGCTTGGCTTGATGAGTGGCGTGGGTCTGTGCTGGGGATCTGAACCCATAAACCCCAGGCCACCAAAGTGGAACCAGCAAACTTAACTACTACGCCACTGGACCAGCCCCTACAAGTTTTCCACTTTAAATCAAAAGCTAGAAATGCTTAACTTAATGAGGAAGGCATGTCAAAAGCTGATATAGGCTGAAAGCTAGGTGTCTTGAGCCAAACAATTAGCCAAGTTGTGAATGCAAAGGAAAAATTCTTGAAGGAAATTAAAAGTGCTATTCCAGTGAACACACAAATGATAAGACAGCAAAACAGCCTTATTGCTGGTATGGAGAAAGTTTTAGTTGTCTGGGAAGAAGATCAAACCATCTACAACATTCCCTTAAACCAAAGCCTAATCCAGGGCAAGGCTCTAACTCTCTTCAATTCTATAAAAACTGAGAGAGGTGAGGAAGCTACAGACAAAAAGTCTGAAGTTAGCAGAAGCTGACCCATGAGGTTTAAGGGAAGAAGCTGTCTCCATAACTTAAAGGATTAAGGCAAAGCAGCAAGTGCTGATGTAGAAGCTGCAGCAAGTTATCCAGAAGATTTAACTAGGATAAGTAATGAAGGTGGCTACACTAAACAACAGACTTTCAATGTAGATGAAACAGCCTACTATTGGAAGAAGATGCCATCTAGGACTTTCATAGCTAGAGAGGAGAAGTCAATGCCTGCCTTCAAAGCTTCAAAGGACAGGCTGACTTTCTTGTTAGGGCCTGATGCAGCTGGTGCTTTAGGTTGAAGCCAGTGTTCATATACCATTCTGAAAATCCCAGAACCTTTAAGACTTATGCGAAATCTACTTTTCCTGTGCTCTATAAATGGAACAGCAAAGCCTGGATGATACCACATCTGTTTACAACATGGTTTACTGAACATTTTAAGCCCACTGTTGAGAACTAATGCTCAGAAACAAAGTTCGTTTTTAAAATATTATTGCTCATTGACAATGCACCTGGTCACCCAAGAGCTCTGATGGAGACATACAAAGAGATTAATGTTGTTTTCCTGCCTGCTGACACAATATCCATTCTACAGCCCAGGGATCAAGGAGTAATTTTAAGTTATTATTTAAGAAATACATATTGTAAGGCTATAGCTGCCATAGATATTGATTCCTCTGGTGGATCTGGGCAAAGTCAAATGAAAATCCCTGGAAAGGATTCACCACTCTAGATATCATTAAGAACATTCGTGATTCATGAGAAAATGTCAAAATATCATTAACAGGAGTGTGAAGAAATTGGTTCCAACCCTCAGGGATGACTTTGAGGGATTCAAGACTTCAGTGGAGGAAGTAACTGCAGATGTGGTAGAAAGAGCAAGAGAACTAGAATTAGAAGCGGAGTTTGAAGATGTGACTGAATTGCTGCAATCTCATGATAAAGCTTGAATGTATGAGGAGGTTCTTTTTATGGATGAGCAAAGAAAGTGGTTTCTTGAGATGGAATCTACTCCTGGTGAATATACTGTGAAGATTGTTGAAATGACAGCAAAGGATTTAGAATATTACGTAAACCTAGTTGATAAAGCAGTAGCAGGGTTGAGAGGATTGACTCCAATTTTGAAAGAAGTTCTATTGTGGGTAAATGCTATCAAAGAGCATTGCATGCTATAGAGAAATCATTTATTAAAGGAAGAGTCAACTGATGTGACAAACTCCATTGTTGTCTTAAGAAATTGTCACAGCCACCCCAACCTTCAGCAACCACCACTTGATCAGTCAGCAGCCATCAACATTGAGATAAGACCCTCCACCAACAAAAAGATTACAACTTGCTGAAGGCTCAGATGATGGCAGCATTTTTAGCAATAAAATAGTTTTTAACTAAGGTATGCACATTGATTTTTTTAAGACATAATGCTGTTGCACACTTAATAAACTACACTATAGTGTAAACATAACTCTTACATGCACTGGGAAATCAAAAAATTCATGTGACTAATTTTATTGTGCTATTTGCTTGATTGTAGTGGTCTGGAACCAAACCCACAATATCTCCAACGTTTGCCTGTAGTTGTTGATTGCTGAGCTTCTTGAATGTGTAGGTCAAGGTTTTTCATCAAATTTGGGAAGTTTTCAAGCAGTATTTCTTCAAACATTCTTTCTGTCTCTTTATCTCTTTCCTTTCTCTCTGGAGACTCCCATTATGTGTATGTTGGTATGCTTGATGTTATCCTACAGGTCTCTGAAGCTCTGCTTTTTCCCCCCTCATCCTTTTCGTTTTTGCTTCCTCAGATTGGATAATCTCAATTGACTTTTCTTTAATTTTGCCGATTCTTTCTTTTGCCAGGTCAAATGTGTGGTCCAGTCTTCTAATACACTTTTTTTTTTTAAGTAATTTTATTTTATTTTTTTAAAGATTGGCACCTGAGCTAACATCTGTTGCCAATCTTCTTTTTTGTCTTCTTCTTCTTCTTCTCCCCAAAGCCCCCCAGTACATGGTTGTATATTCTAGTTCTAGGTCCTTCTCTGCTATGGAGGATGCCACCTCAATGTGGCCAGATGAGTGGTGCTAGGTCCGTGCCCAGGATGCAAACTGGCAAAACCCCAGGCTGCCAAAGTGGAGTATGTGACCTTAACCACTTGGCCACGGGGCTGGCCCCTTATAGCACATTTTCAATTTCAGTTATTATACTTCTCAAGTCCAGAACGACTATTTGTGGGTTTTCTTTTTTTTGTATAATTTCTATCTCATTTTTTATATTCTCTAGTTTATGAGACATCATTCTCACAGTTTTGTTCAATGCTTTTTTTTCTTTGTTTTTTGGTGAGGGAGATTGGCCCTGAGCTAAAATTTGTTGCCAATCTTCCTCTTTTTGTTTGAGGAAGATTGGCCCTGAGCTAACATCTGTGCCAATATTTCCTCTATTTTGTATGTGGGATGCTATCACAGCATGGCCTGATGAATGGTGTAGGTATGTGCCCAGGATCTGAACCCACGAACCCAGGCTGCTGAAGTGGAGTGAACTGAACTTCACCACCACACCACCGGGCTGGCTCCCTCCTTCAATTCCTTAGACATGGTTTCCTTTATCTCTTTTAACATATTAAAGTAGCCATTTTAGTTTTTATTTTTGTCCAGTAAGTCCAGCATCCTGACTTTCTAAGGGACACTTTCTATTGACTGCTTTTTTCCATACAATTGGAAAATTTCCTTGGCTCAAATTGTTACAAATGTTAGTAGTTCAGTTCTTTCTGCTTTCACACTTACAGTCTTTCTTCCAAAGAGCTCAGATGAGCGATAGAATACCAGGTTATTTTTCAAGGAAGAAATCTCTATTGTTCTCTCTGTTAAATGGCCCTGTCAGGATCCCTCTAGTCCTTTAAACACAATTAACAGAGTTGAACCTCACAAAGAAGACCTCAGGTTTCTCAATCTAGCCTTTACTCAAAAGACTACTCCTACATCTCAATATGCTTTTATATTAAATTACTAAATTAGGGAGGCAAATTAAGCTGTTCTTCCCAGAAATACACATTGAACTAAAAGCCTTAAATATATAGCAGTGGAAGGCTGAGCTGCAATTCTTCCAAATGAAGCTCCAGGTCCTTGAGCAACCCCCAAATTCTGTTACATATAGCATCTTCTTATAACACAATATCGTAAGAATATTAAGGTTGATGTGAGATGCAGAGTCATCTTAAATCCTAAAGAAAATCATCATAGATGTGATAGCTGTATATTTTGTGAAGGTTTTGGTATAGGTGAAGTGAGTGATGGGGTGGGAGGTATTGCATGTTTTATTTTATTTTATGTGTTTTTTTTGTATTTCCTTTTCTTTCAATAAGTTTATGTTACTCTTTCAGGTAAAGTCTTAAAATCGAACATATATACATCTATAAACATATTCACCCTACTGTTTGTGATGAATGTTTATTCCAGTTATATACTCTTACTTTTGAATTGTGGAAGTGATGATATGTGATTTCTGAAACTAGGGCATATAAGTATTATGCATTTCTGCTTTGCTTGGACTGTTCACTCTTGGAATTCAGCCACTATGCATAAAAAAGCTCAAGAACCTCGTGGAGAGGCCCACATAAAGAAGAAACAACACCTTCGCCCAGAGCCCTGGCGGAGCTCCTAGGCCACAGCCAGCACTAACACGCCCATCAGATGAGGCAGTCATCTCAAAAGTGGATCCTCCGGGCCCCAGATGAATAGCAAAACTCCATTTTTGCAGAGCCCTGGTCAAATTGATGACTTGTGAGTAAAAGAATTATTGTTGTTATTTTAAGACACCCAGTGTTGGGATTGTTTGTTATTCAGCAACAGATAGCCAAGAGATTTTGGTATCAGGAAGAAAGGGATTGCTGTGAGGGAAAACCATGCCAAGACATGTGGCATTATCTTTGGGAAAAGGCAGGGGGAAGCTGGATGGGCTTGGAGGACACTGTTAGTCCTCGAGGAGAGTATCAGTGAGGGCTTAAGAAAAAGTAAAGAAAAGGTTTTATGAAGCTGGAGAAAAAGAGACCCTTGTTATGTAGTCACAAAATGTGTGTCAATACTGTTTCCTGCAATAATGTGGAAATGCAAAATGTATCCTTCAGACTGGATGATTAAGCTAAAAAGATTTTAAGACAGAATATTGAAAGTATCATCTAGCTTCTTTTTGCTGCGTATAATAAAAGAAGAGGACAGAACAATCTAAAGGACACTGTTAAATATCTAAGTCAAGACCTCCTGGGTTTGAAAATAAATTATTTCTCATTCCTAGCCTCTCCTGATAGAAAATTATTCTGAGGTTAAGGAAGGGCCTCAGGCCAAAGACACATTCATGGTGAGGATGAACAGTTCTAGGTTTTACAGCCTCAGAATGATCTATGGTGTGCCTCATAGGATTGCCCAAACAGACAAAACACCCTGTAAGGAGATGAAGGGCATGCCTTATAGAACTTTATGAAACAATAGGATTTCTAAGACTTTTAATGATATTGTTCCAAGGCAGTCTCACACAGAACCCCAGGGAGAGAAGAGCTTATCTTGAAGAGATTTGTGGGTGTGGCTTTTATGTAATGGAGTGGATTATCAAGTATTATATTAGAAGATCATAGCATATTTTACAAAAAAATACACCAAATGGGCTTAAAGGATAGAAATTGTACAAAATGCAAAAATACCTTTAGATCCCAAATTTCTGCAGGTAGGAATCAGGGTGGAAAGCTATTCAGTTATAAGCATGGGTTACTTTTTGCGGAAAAGGAAGATTGTCATAAAGTATGGAACTAAAATCCCAGAGTGTGGAGCCTATAGCCATGAGGAACAACCTCTTGGGAGTACAGTTGGCTCTAATCACGTCACTGGCAGCAGGGACCATCTGGATTTCAGTATTGTTATCAAACAGTAATTGCTCTGTTTCTCCTGTTTTCCACATGAGTGGATGACATTGTCCATAGCTGTTCCCTAGTCCTTTCTCACCACTCTTTATGCTGCATTTCTGGAGAAGATAACCTGTCTCATTAGACCTTCAGATTGAGAGGAATAGAATGAAGAGCCTTGTCTGCACCCAAACCTGATGTAGATAACCGGATCCTAGACTTGGAGCTGATGCCATCATGGCATGAGACTTGAGAGCCCTGATGCAGAGAAGAATGTAGTTTTTATATGGAGCAGATGTAAACTGTTGTAATCAGAGGGTGGACTGTGGCAGATTGAATTTTCCCAAGACAGTGATTCATGTCCTTGGTGGATATTTTTGATTCTCACAACCTGTACAATATAGAAGCGAGGTTACATGAATTCTGAGGCTGGTTTACAAATACGCCATGAAATTTTGCCTTTTCCTTTGAGGATGCTTGCTTTTAAAACCCAGACATCTGGCTGGCCCAGTAGCACAGCGGTTAAGTTCACACTCTTTGACGGCCTGGGGTTCACCGGTTCAGACGTCGAGTGTGGACCTAAGCACCATTTATCAAGTCATGCTGTGGCAGGTGTCCCACATATAAAGTAGAGGAAGATGGGCACGAATGTTAGCTCAGGGCCAACCTACCTCAGCAAAAAGAGGAGCATTGGCAGTGGATGTTAGCTCAGGGCTAATCTTCCTCAAAAACAAACAAACAAACAAACAAAAAACCTCAGTTATCATCCCATAAAGAAGCCCAAATAGCCCACAAGATGTTCATTCCAATGTGGCAACACTGAGAGGTCACATACAGATGTTCTGGTGAACAACTCAGCTGAGACCTCACCTGAAATCTAGCATTAACTGACAGGCATGTGAGTGGAGCTATCTCCAGATGATCCCAACAAAAGCTGAGTCACCACCAGCCTTTGAGTTTTCTCAGATGAGCTCCCACACATTGCAGAGCAGAAGCAAGCCCTCTATACTGTCCTTTCTCTCTGCATTTCTGACCCACACATTTGGGGAATGTAACAAAATGATTGTTTTACACTTCTAAGTTTCCTGTTGATTGTTATACAGCAATAGTATCTTGAGCACCGCCTTATTTCTTTCTTTGCAGTAATTATCAATGCACATCCTTCCAAATGAAAAGAGATTCTATGTTTACAACAGAGATAGTCCCTTTACAGCCAACAACGTAAGAGTGAAAATCAATGGTAACAATTTTAAAAGACAAGGAGGGAAGGGTAAGAGAAGGAACCACGGGATAACAAGAAAGCATCTGGGAATAAAGAAGGAAGCTGGGGATTGAACTTCTAGGGGATTCTAGCTTCTTCAGCAATCTTTAAAACATTTTCAACTCTTCAGTGTTCCTTGGAGTGATATAAATAGCAATCCATTGTTTAACTGTATCTATTTATGTCACTGTACAATTTCTGTCCAGCTGAACTTTGTATTTCACATCTATATGCACACACACATTCTCTCTGCTTTTTCACTCCATCGTTCTGACCACTGCCTCTACCACATACACTATATTCCACGCCAAAAGCCAAAGACAAGCTAAGAACCTCAGGAATTGAACGATTCCCCAAAATGTTAGCAACGTGGTTGAGAAAAAAGTATAGTGACACCATGGATGGAAAGATAACTTCATATTAAAAATGGGGTGGGAAGAAAAGGGCAGGAGGCTGGATTGGCAGAATTTAGACATATTTTTGTCACAGAAGCTTTAAAGAAGTCTCCATAAAATACAGACTATAAAACAAAAAGTCTGACATCTTTTTTTTTTTTTTAAGATTGGCACCTGAGCTAACAACTGTTGACAATCTTCCTTTTTCTTTTTCTGCTTTTTCTCCCCAAATCCCCCCAGTACATAGTTGTATATACATATATATTTTTAGCTGTAGGTCCTTCTAGTTGTGGCATGTGGGATGCTGCCTCAGCATGGCTTGATGAGCGGTGCCATGTCCTCACCCAGGATCCAAACCAGCGAAACCCTGGGCCGCTGAAGCAGAGCAAGTGGATTTAAACACTCAGCTACAGCTACGGGGCCGGTCCCAAGTCTAAGACATCTTGATCTAAGTGTAGATGGCTATGTTTGAACTCCTGTGGGTCAGCTCCCCTTGACACATCCTAGTGGCCCCAGAGAATCACAAATCTATGAGGAACACAGTTTGAAAACCAAAACCACTGAGTTAAACAATCTACACAGCCCTGTCCTGCTCCAATAATCAGTTTATGACTAATGGGCAATTACTAATACACAAGGGAATGGGGTGAAGCTCAGGTGAACTTGGGTAAAGTCCTGCAACTGGGCAGAATAGTCATCAATATGCTTGATATGCTTTAAGGAAGCCAAAAGAGAAGACTTCTAAGTTCCAAAACACATGCCTATCTGCCCCAAGACATTTGTCAGTGGTGAATACTGCACATTAGAAACAGCACAATTGACATTAAACCCAGCAGGCATCACAAAGAACAAGTAATTTTTAACCAATGTCAATTTCTTGTCTGATAGACTTAACATACTGCTGTGACAAGGATTTAATAGACAGAGCTGAATTCCAGGGAGGCAGTTGTCAGAGTCCCTTGTGATTGTCTAGCCTATAACAGAGACTCAATGGAAGGGTGGCTAGTAGAATAGAATCCAGTCCAATAAACTCTCAAATGGTATGTTTAAAGGAGCACTGTCAGCCTGAGTGATGTTTCTGAACATTTGTCTCAGGGCTGCGACCTCTACCCCATCCTGTCCGTATCAATGATTTAGATGACCATAAATAAATTGTATCAAAAGGACAGACAAATATGTTAGATGACGGAATGAGGATCCCAAAAGTCCCCGACAGGCTAGGACAGGAGATAAATCCACTATTATGTAATTTAACACAAATAAATTCATTTGATCTGTTGAAGCCAGTTATTATAAAGACTAGAGCAGAAGTATCATAGCAGAGACACATACAAAAATCACTACAGATTTTTAGGAACATTAAACTCAAGGTGAATTAGCACAGTGACATGGCTACCGCAAAATCATTTTTGATATTCATGTTCAACTTGGATCAATTTTTAAGGATGCAGCAAAGGACAAATAGGTAAATGGAGTTTTGCAATAAAAGTTGTAAAATGATATTTACATATTAGATAAATGGTATTTATAAAATGAAATCCCATATAACACTGAAAATCCATTAAATAAAGCTACATGCAACAGTATTAATGAATCTCAGGAATATAATATTTAGTGAAAAAATTCAAATGATAGAAAAATAGAATATTATTCTATTTAGACAAGTTTTCAAAATGTCAAACTGTAATATATTGTTTAAAGATAAAAGTGCAAGTATTTATACTAAAAAAAACACAAAAGAATGATAATCACATACTCAAAGACTATAGATGCTTCTGAGTGAGGATGGAGTGAATAGTAGTAGAGAAGGAAGCACATACTAAACGTAAAATGTATTTTTAGAACTGTGTGTTTGGTAAATGTATTTCATTGAAATGTTGCCTTTTACTTCTTACAAATATTTCATAAATATATTTTTGCCACCTTTAATATTTGGTAAAGGCAATCATTAAAAATAATTGCTAAAAATCTTAGGACATCTAGAAAACTTATTACATGAACAACAATTAAACCCTCCTTTGGGGAAAGAATTTTGTTAGGATTATTTCACTTCAGTTAATGAGAACTTATCTTAAGAATACATGTGAGTTACCAGAAAGTGAATTAACAACCTCCAAAATCTTGGAGAAACGGAATATGATTCAGGAAGTTGTACAGGTCTGGGGACCCGGTGAATTCAGTATCCTTGCAGCACCCAGGATTGACTGCTCTTACTCTGGGTTTCTTCCACTGTGGGCCCCAGCTGATCTCTGCCTTTACTTACCCTTACACAACCACATACTTGGCTTTGCACACCCTCCCCCTTAGACATCCCCAGAAAGAATTTCTGATTGGTTGGGCAGCCACCATCCAATATGGATTGTCCCCGAAAAAGTCACATTTTAGATTTCTGGGGAGCCTCTTTCAAGGCAAGTCCTGTCCCTACTCTACTTAGGAAAACAGAGTCATCTTTTGTTTCCCACCAAAACAACTGCAAATATGGAAGTCATTCAAAGAGTCACATCCTAGATCAGCTATAAGGACAAGATGGTCTATATGGTTATTCTTTTCATCTTGAAATTTAATAACTGCCGCTTTTCCAAGGCTAGTATAATGCATTATCCATCAATGTGTTATGACCCCTTTCATTGCATATAGTGTTCTGTGAATATATGAATTTAGTGCTTGGTGATACAAGAATTAATAAATGAACATCTAACCAATTAAGTAATTAATACATTTAAGGAAGATCATTGTGTCTGAAAGATAATGGAAATTAACATATCAGCCACTTCTTTGTTTTTTGAAGAATGGTTCATCTCATAGCCACAAAGAACTCTGTATATACAACTGTCTGGTCAAACTCATCTTTACTCTGAAATTATAGGCACACAATACCAGGTAGAGTCCAGTAAAATTTTTTTTTAGGAATCAAGGAAGGAAAAGCCATATTCTGCCAGACAGACAGAAAAGATCACCAGCTCTGTTTTTCCAAGACATTTTTTCAAATGGAACCAATAAACTGCATTAATAGTAAAGCTCACCTTATCTGCAAGCTAACTACAGATGGCATAGCTAAAACACTGTGTAGTTTGGAGACTGCAATAGAAGATTATGTTTATATTATAATCTTTTTTTTCAGTTTAATTTGCAAAAATTATATTGTATTATATGTTTAATGTGTCTTTTTTTTTTTTTTTTTAAAGATTTTATTTTTTCCTTTTTCTCCCCAAAGCCCCCCGGTACATAGTTGTGTATTCTCCGTTGTGGGTTCCTCTAGTTGTGGCATGTGGGACGCTGCCTCAGCGTGGTCTGACGAGCAGTGCCATGTCCGCGCCCAGGATTCGAACCGATGAAACACTGGGCCGCCTGCAGCGGAGCGCGCGAACTTAACCACTCGGCCACGGGGCCAGCCCCAATGTGTGTGTCTTTTTCTGGCCCTGGGATTTTAAGTAATCTTGTACCATAGGGAATTTCACCAAGTTTCTCTCTCTCTTGTTTTTTCCTCTTTCTCTCTTTGGTTCATACTTTTAATAATATTGCGATAGGGGCTGGCCCCGTGGCCGAGTAGTTAAGTTCACGTGCTCCGATGCAGTGGCCCAGGGTTTTGCTGGTTCAGATCCTGGGAGTGGACATGGCACCACTCATCAGGCCATGTTGAGGCGGCCTCTCACATGCCACAACTAGAAGGACCCACAACTGAAAATACACAAGTATGTGCTGGGGGGATTTGAGGAGATAAAAGCAGGAAAAAAAAAAAAAAAAAAGATTGGCCACAGTTGTTAGCTCAGGTGCCAATCTTTTTTTTTTAAAAAATAATATTGCAATGGATATTTTCTAATGGACTATACCTAGGGTATAGAATTCTTGCCAGTTTGTCTCTGAGCCTTCGACTGTCAGAGCAATACCCCAAATTTCACGTAGTCAAGACTGACTTTGTTTTTTCAGTCACAATCCTCTTCCAATGAAATCCCATTCTGTTTAATAACTTCAGGATTCAGATATTTTACTAGAAGACAATGACGATCACATTGCCCTAATTTCTCAGAAAAAAAGAGCTCAATCCTAAATGCTCATAAATTATAGTTTCAATGGGATGGCACGGTGTCTAGTACCGAGTAGGGGATTAAATTCATGGAAACTATGCAGATCTTAACATTGGGGTATTAGGGAGAGACATCTTAGCTTGATGGGTAAAATGAACTTTCAATTTCTCTTAATTGTGGGTAGATGTTACTCCCTGGACTGGGGCTGGATCTACAGGTGGGAGTCATGATATTTCTGCTCTGGGAGAAGAGGTGAGCTAGCAGGGGATGAAAAACAAGCAGTTTTAGAAACAGTTTCTCAAAAATTTGAGTCATCGTATGAAGTTTTCTAAAGAAAAAATACTTTTATTTTATGAACTCAGTCTATACACAATGATTTTCAATATCATTGCTGTTACAATTACAGGACTATGTTTTGGTGGGTTGTCAAGTACCACCTCCCTTTCCATCTGAATTCTGCGTATGATTATGACAAATTGAAAAAGATTAATTGAGGCAAATTTAAATATCTTACAGATAGATGTTAAATAGATAGATAGATGATAGACAGGGAGAGGCTTGGATAATGTGATAATGTGGCATGGTGAGGAGACCAAAAGGGAGCCTCCTGCTCCCTCCACAGTCTAAATATTGGGACCCTTCTCTGGAGAGGATCTGTTCTGCATAATATTTACCAATATCAGCCACGTAAAGAATACAACTTATTTCATCATCTGAAGCAACTGAAGATCCCAGAGCCCTTGAAAAAAGAAGAGTACTAGGCTTCTAGGTTTGACTCTAGAAAGAACATTTACCATCTGGAGAGAGAGCAACAAAGGGGAGCCTGAGAATTTTAATAATCTATATTGTGAAAGGGAGAGAGAGAGAATTGATTTCTTCTTTTCTGGTTCAAGGAAGGACTGCACATTTTGGGAGAGGAGATTTTCCTGCTCTGGTGGCAACCGGGATTAAATAAAATAGGTAGGATCTCCAAACATCATGTTGGCAGGTGTTCTACACCGTAGAAGACAGACTTATAATAATAAGAGGGGAGTGGGAGGCCAGCTTATCAGCTGTCTATGAACAAAATCTGTCCCATTGTGCGGAGCCTATGCTATTTCACCTATTCAAGACTTTTCAATTATCTTAGACTCTGCCTGCAAATTTTGGTACAGGATCATTTTAATACTGCACTTACCATTACGTTAATGAGGCGTTACTACATCTATCACGAGTCTGCTGTCAGACGGACATGGCCAGGCACCCCTACTACATCTGATCAACTTTCATGCTAATGTTTTTTATTATATTTATATTTAGAAATTTAAGGGTCTACTAAACAAAAGGATGAAGATTACCCTTAACTCCAGAAAGAAAGAACAACTACATACTGCCTTGAGTATGCCCAGTTTATGCACCATGAGGCCCCAAGGACAGATGTGGGCTAGAGTCCCTGTCAGAGAAACATGGAACAAGCCACTTACTAAGTGATAATAACTCAAGTCCTTACTCTGGTCTCTAGTTTATGGCTGAGGCTTCCACTTTCAGGAAACACTGGTTGCCAGTTTTTGTTTTTGAGGTATTTCTTCTTTATAAGCAACGTCAGAGGACCAGTTCTACCCCTTGAGAGTATCAATAAATGAAGGCAGTGGGGCCGCTCAGTAGCGCAGTGGTTAAGTTTGCACATTCTGCTTCAGTGGCCCAGGGTTTGCTGGTTCGGATCCCGGGTGTGGACCTACGCACTGCTTACCAAGCCACGCTGTGGCAGGCGTCCCACGTATAAAGTAAAGGAAGACAGTTGCAGATGTTAGCTCAGGGCCATTCTTCCTCAGCAAAAAGAGGAGGATTGATGGCAGATGTTAGCTCAGGGCTAATCTTCCTCAAAAAAATAAAACTAACTAACTAAATAAATAAATGAAGGCAGCAAGATTAGCTTAATTTTCTGGAGAAATTGGTTTCATTACACTAAACAACACAAAGTGTTCTATTAAAGTTATAAACCAGAGATGAAAAGGTTAAATAAAGACCTTAAAAAGGTAGAAGAACAAAAATACAAATCTTAACTACCAAAAGAAGCTTCAAAAAATAACAGACCACAGAAACACATCACATTATCAGATAATTCTAAAATAAGCTAGGCACAATGTAAGTAAATAATATTACTTATCAATAAATGTGAATGGGCTTAACTCATCTGTTAGGAAGAAAAAAAGATTTTTAATTTGGACTCAAAAAATCCCCACAATTCTATGGTGTATACGAGAGAAATTTATACCAATCGTTTAAAAAGCTAAACATAAAGGGATGAGCAAAGGTGCGCCAAACTGAAATAATAAGGAACCGTGGAGAGTGATCATGATATTAAATAAAGTAGAATTTAAACCGCAAGGCATTAAATGTTATACTTTCCACGCTAATTAATAGAGAATACATATTCTCTCAGGTGTGCATGGAACAGCCACAAAAATTGATCATACCTCATGTCGCAAAGAAAACAACAGAAATATTTATAAAGTAAAAATATTACAAGATTCTTAGATCACAATGCAATAAAACTAGACATTATTAACAAAATTTAAAAATAGATTCAAACTAGAAATTTAATAACTTTCTATTAAATAATTATTGTTGAAAGAGAAAACTGATCTTTAAATGGTAGTCTCAAAGTTTCTTTGTAACTTTTTTTGTTGCTATTTTAAATGGAGTAGAGAAAACTCTGTAATATCCTCTAACTGATTATTATTTGTGTATATAAAGGTTATTGATTTGCATATGTTAACTTTATAATTTGCTACTTTATTGAATTCTTATAATATCTGAGTTAGGTTTATCATTGATTCCCTAGTGTTTTTCGAGCACATGATCATATACTCTGTCAGTAGAAACAAGTTTAAGTTATTTTCCCCCAATTTGTACACCTTTGATTTCTAGCTATGGTCTAATTGCATTGAATAATACAAATGTTGATAGTAGTAGAAATATCTTGTCTGGCTCCTAATTTTAGAGGTGTCAGAATGGAATTAGAGATATCAACGTGAACTCATGAACTTAGATATAGAAATGCACAAAAGTCTCTGTGATTTCCATCACACCTATTTCCAAGCTCTTGATACTAAGGCACTTAGAAGGAATGAAATCCCCATGCAATGAGCACTCTTAACATCCTGATCTTGGTTTCCAAACCAATGTCATGTAAAAGGCACCAGAGCTCTTCAGAGAAATGGGTGATTGCAAGGTTGGGGCAATGACCTAGAAAGTAAAAAAGTGCTCAAAGAATTATGGGGACATATTAAAAGATATAAGGAGCCAGTTTAAAGAGACTCCCATGTAAGTGTATGTATGTGTTTATACATATATGTGTGTGTGTTTATATATGTGTTTATATATATATGCATATGTGTATATATATTCTAAGATATCTATGTAACTCTAAGAATATATATATGTGTGTTCATGTGTATGCATATGTATATACACATACACAGAGAGAGAGAAAAGAAGAAGATGCTCTTTCCCACAAAGCTCAAGAACAAATGTAGAAGAAAGGATGAAATTAGAAAATCAACACTTGATAGTCATCATCATTATAATTAATTCAAGCAAAATCATCAATGGATATTGAAACTAGTGAGTGAAAGTTTAGGGACTAACAAGATATTTACATAGTCTCAAAATATCTCATCACAAGTTATCTATTAATTACAAAGCCCCAAATACCAACTTTACAGTGGAGAAAACTGACAGATACCACTTGGACCAAGAGATCAAAGTTAACCGTGCCAGCTGTAACACTCAGCAGCATGTACCTCCTCATAGGAAGCACTGAGAAAAACTCAGCCTCATGCTGTGTTTTTACAGCCAAATGCGTATAACCTGAATCTATCCATGTTAAAATATCAGACAAGCCAAAGTTAAGAGAGATTCTGTAAAACAACTGCCCTGCTCTGTCAAACATATTAGTTATGAAATACAAAAGTGAACTCAGGAACAGCTCCAGATTAAAGCAGATGTGACTATAAAAGACGTTATTAGGATAAATGATGAAATCAGAATATGGTCTGAGAGGATATTGATGTTAATTTCTTGATTTGGATGATTGTTCTGTGATTAATTCATTTAATTTTTGTTTTAAGGGAATACATATTGAATTATTCAGGAGTAAATTGGCATCTTGCATCATGTCTGCAACTTAATCTTAAATGGCTTAGAGAAGACACAATAACGAAAGAAAGAGAGAGAGAGAGGAGGCAAATATAGTGAAATGTAAACATTTGGAGAAAACTGGATGAAAGAATTCCACAGATTTTTGTAGAATTCTTGTGATTTTTTTCTGGAAGTCTGACATTATATCAAAATATTTTTTAAATGAAAAATATTATTCAGATTTAGTGGTAATTATGAGACTGAGTTTCCTCTACTCTTGATTCTGCTTCTGCTAGTGTTTTGGGGTGAGGTCTATTCCTAAAGCCCTTTGCTGATTGCACATCTTCATTTCAGACTCTGGTCAATATCTCCCCTCAGTGTTTCCAATTTAATGCTTCGACATTTCTGTACTGCAAAAGCATATATCCATACCTGCTAGAACTGTGAATAAAATGAAAGCAAACAGACATATTATGGTTCCAAAGCATTTTATAAGCATTTTCTTTGGAAACTCTTCAAGCATATATTTACATATTATTTATTGGGTCTATATGAAATAGCTGAGGCTACCACATACAAGATCTTAGTTTTAAGAATGCTAAAAAAAATTTATCTATTTAAAACACACAATTCTATACTGTTTATGTGTGTGACTCTCTGACCAATTTCAAATGTGTTTTCCTGATTTTACAATATGTCACAATAACCTAGTTTACAATAGTATGTGACGATTAGGGGGCTCTTCCATTTTGTCTGGAGAGAAATCCATATAGTAATTCTCCATGGAATAAGGGAGAAATTCAAGTGGGATAATTTAATCAAGAAATATCATGTCTAGTACTGGCTAATAAGTAATTGAGTAAATACTCTAATCCTTATTTTCTTCATCTATCAAATGGAGATAAATCTCTTATTTTCACCTTCAAACAGCATTCCACGTGGAAAGAAGAAAGAGGGCTGCACATGGAATGTTGTGAGAGTGTGAAACTTAGTATATCTGACGTGCAGTGGATGTACCAAGCATCATTCTTCATCCTTTCAATCAATCAACAAATAATTACTGAGCTGCACCTAGTACCAGACAATGTGCTAGATGCTCGTGTTATACAAAACAGACACAATCACTGCCCTCACTGAGCTTATAGGCCAGTGAGAGAAAATAATAACCATAATAACATGTAAGATAAATGAATACGTTGTCAAAAATTATGAATGTGATAAATGCCAAGAAGATAAAAGAACTTTAGTGGGAATAAAGACAATATTGGCAGGAGGATATGGTGTAACTACAGAGTGTTTTGCATGCCAGATAAAGGACTTTCGATTTGATGGACAGGTAAGGACGCTTAGGACACTTAGATTCCTAAGTAGGACAACAAGTTTTATGGGCTTCAACGTCATCTGTAAAACAAGATATTTAAGGTGATTTTCAAAAGTCCTTCCAGGTCTGGCATCCTATGATCTTATCACAAATAATCATTCAAGAAAGACTTTGACTAGAGGCCGAGGCGGAGATGGGGGTGGATCAGATATGGATTCTGTTGCTAGCCGGTAGTGGTGGTGACACTGGAACATATGGCAGAATGCTGGGCAATCAGTGGTCTGTAAGAAGGACGCTAGGAGACTGAATGAGGAGATTTATGAGCATCAAATGGATGGAGTATGTAGAAGTCCTTTGAAAACATAATGGCCTGTATGAGTGTGCCATTATTCACAAAGCTGACCCTCTTGTAGTGCATATATATATACATGAGCTTATCTTAGAGATTTTCGACTATAAAGAGCTTTATAAATCCGAGAAGTTATTTTTACAGAACAAAAAGAGTTCGTGATAGTGCTTTGAAGTCAGCAAGCTAAGTAGCTCTAAGTAGGCTTAGTCCTCTAGACAGAAATTCTCAAGGGCCACAGGCATATCAGAATCTCCAGTGAAGTAGAAAGGCACAGTTTGGAAAAGTAAATTCTATTTTATTTTTTATTTATATTATTTATAGTGGTTATTTTATTAAGTACTATTTTAGAATAATTCTAATTTCAGTAAATATAGTTATAATCTATTTTTAGAGTTTGCTGAGCCATTAAAAACAGCATTATTGAGGTAAAATTGATATACAACAAACTGCACATATTTAAAGTGTACAATTTTATGTTTTGAAATATATATGAACCCATAACACCATCACCACAGGCTAGATCATGAAGCACTTTCATTACTTCCAAAAGTTTTCTTTTCTTCCTCCCCAAGGCCCCAGTACATAGTTGTATATCCTAGTTGAAAGTCCTTATTCTAGTTCTTCCATGTGGGACGCTGCCACAGCATGGCCTGATGAGCGGTGTGTAGGTCTGCACCCAGGATCCCAACTGGGGAACCCCAGGCCACTGAACCAGAGCATGCAAACTTAACCACTATGCCACCTGCTCAGCCCCCCACTTCCAAAAGTTTACTGGTGCTTCCTGTACTCTCTTGCTCTTTTTCCCTCCCCTCACCCCCAGACAAAAACTAGTGTGCTTTCTGTCAATACATCTTAGTTTGTATTTTTCAGATTTTATATAGATGAAATCATACAGTATGACCTCTTATCTTGTCTGGCTTATTTCTCTTAGCATAACTATTTTGGGATTTATCTATGTTGTTTTATATATTAATAGTTCATTTCTTTTATATTGCTGAGTAGTATTCCACTGTATACATATATCGCAATTTGTTTATCCATTTACTTGTTGATGGAGAATTCGAGGTGTTCTACAGTTTAGCTATTATAAATAAAGCTGGTCTATGTGAATACGTTTTCGTAGAAACATATGCTTTCCTTTCTCTTAGGTAACTACCTAGGAGTGGAAAGACCAAATCATATGGCAGATGTATGTTTAATTTTTTAAGACACTGACAAATTGTTTGCCAAAGGAGTTGTACCATTTTACATTCCTCTCAAAAACTATATAAGAGTTCTGCCACCTCACCAGCACTTAGTATGGTCAATTTTTAAATTTTAGTCATCCTAATAGGTAGGTAATTATACCTCATTGTGGTTTTAGTTTCTGAATTTTCTTCCCCTTGTGAGTAATGATATTGACAACCTTTTCACGTGCTTATTTAACATCTAAATATCTTCTCTTGTGAAGTTGCTGTTCAAATCTTTTGCTTATTTTTTATTGTCATTATTTCTTATTATTGCATTTTGAGACTTCTTTATTTTAGCTATGAGTTCTGTACCTTCTTTGTGATTTTCAAATGATTTCTCCCAGTCTACGGACTGTATTTTCATTCTCTTAGCAGTGTCTCTTAAAGAGTAAATGGTTCAAATTTTGATAAAGTCCAGTTTATCAATGTGTTCTTTTAGGGTTCACGTGTTTTGTGCCTATTTAAGAAATCGTTGCCTAACTTAAGTTTATGAAATTTTTCTCTACATTTTCTTCTACAAATGTATACTTTTAAGTAGTACATTTAGGTCTATGATCCATTTTGAGTTTACTTTTGTATATGGGGTGAAGTAGGAGTCAGTCTTCTTTTTTGTTACACATATATCCAATTTTTTCAGCTCCATTTGTTGATAATTTATTTTGAAATTTTAAGTACCATTAAGGAGGACATTGATTTTGTTTTTTTGTTTTTTTTTAAAGAATTTTATTTTTTCCTTTTTCTCCCCAGAGCCCCCCGGTACATAGTTGTGTATTCTTCGTTGTGGGTTCTTCTAGTTGTGGCATGTGGGACGCTGCCTCAGCGTGGTTCAATGAGCAGTGCCGTGTCCACGCCCAGGATTCGAACCAACGAAACACTGGGCCGCCTGCAGCGGAGCGCGCGAACTTAACCACTCGGCCACGGGGCCAGCCCCCATTGATTTTGTTTTTGTTTATCAAAATGAGAATGGGGTAGAGAGTATTGAAATACACTAGTCTAGTTCATGGAAGAAATTTTTAGTGACATGTCACTACTTACTAACATTCACTACTAAATGAAAAAAGTGGCCACTGTCTTATTTATTTTAAATATTCCTTCTTTCTCAGCCTGTAGTCTTGTCTAAAAATTGACTTTTCTAAAATTACCGAGATCTAATGTACTATTAATGTATAAATATTACATTTATTTTGGTTTGATAAAACTTTATAATAAAACCATAATCAGTCTGTTTGTTAGCTCCTTTTGCTAATTCTTTTATTCGACCAAGTAATGAAAAACATCATTATATTCCTAGCAGGCACCAGGTTAGAAAGACAGATGGTTTCAAATAGCACGACTGCTAGGAGTACAGGCAGTGAGGTTGAGAGACAAAGTAACAGATGCAGTAATCAAACCCAGGAGGTATGATAACAGAACATTTATGTTCACCCACCCTGCTAGCTGATAGATAAGGACTGTATCAAGTTAAGGACTGTATCAAGTTTGAATAAAGGTTAAATAGAGAAAAATCAAAGCAGAACTGGGTAGACATTTATATTAAACATGAAATAGTATAATATAGTGTGGTATGGTATAGTATGATATGGTGTGGCATATTCTTTCTTTGAAAATCTCTACTTTTTAATATCTCCTCAACAGGCATGGTTGATCTCCATGATGTAAATTAAATTCTATTTTATATCATCATTATTCTGAGGCCTTGGAGTTAAAATAGTTACTGAGAACCACAATAGTAACTTGCGACTAAAGCCCTTTTCTCAGCATTGGCATTTTAAAACATTGATGGAGACGAATGGGAGGTTCTTGTCCCAGTAAGTCCCCAGAGTTTTTGTCTTTCCCTCAGTGCTTTCTTTCCCCCAAAAGACACCATCTGATATTGTGGGGCCATTTGCTGGCGCACTTGTGGGTTAGCCAGAAACACATCTTTCAACTAAGAGGTTGGCCATTCTGCAGGTTCTAGAAGTAAAGCCAAAGTGTTCCAGCTTAAAAGTCAGTAGAAGCTATAAGGCACCTTTCAGATCAATCATTCCCATGGTCTTCTTTAGGTTACTGTTAGCCTAGGCTCTACAGTATGCTGCAGCATTTACCTTTCAAGCTTCAATCTTGGCAATTTCCCTGGCTCTTTTCCAAACTGTAAAATCCTCTGCAACTATATGATTCCTTGGGCTCTAACATCTCATTACTGACATCTACGTGGATTCTGTAACTTTGTGCCTCGTGGTGAAACATGGGAAGAAGACTTACTTCCAAGCTTTGAGAATCACATTATGTAAGAGCCGGATGCTGCCAACGTTAATCCATAGTACCTCAGTGTGATGGGGCACCAGGGAACAGTTCTTCCCAAAGCTAGATAATAAATGAAAATTCATCCTTAGTGTTTGCAATTCAAATAGCCCATTCACCACCATCTGGACAACGCTCTATAATGTTCTCTAAGGCAAAATATTCTTACAAAATTATTTGTGCAAAATAGCACAACCCAGCTTTTCTATTATGAAAAGCTTGTCTTAGTAGTAATGTCCTTCTCCAAATAAAAAGTAAGTATAACCAGGTAAAAGCATTTTTGGTCCCTTCCTTTCTCATTTCATCTCTCTCTTTCTCTCTCATCTTTGGAAAGCATTCATGGAGCCTGAAAACACAACTGTCATAAACATACACAGCGACCAATTATACATTACTATCACTCCCAATATCCAACACCCCTTGTGTCACAGATATGGATGTGCAAAACTATACTCATTGCCCCATATGACTGAATTTGGTCAATGAAATACGAACAGAAATGACATATGTCCCTCTCAGCTGAAAAACCCCCATTGCACTTTCCTATCTCTACCTTTGCACTGGGGACCATGGAAGCATTGTGCAGAGATGGCCGACCCAACAGATGCAAGTGGCTTGGATTATTTTGTCATTGCATGGAGGAGAGCTACCTTGGACATTCATTTGGATGCACAGTGGACTTTGCATGAGCAAAATACACTTTGATTGTGTTGAGCCCCTGAGGTATAGGTGTTCTTAAATATCACAGCATTTTCAGGCCTACCTTAAGTAATAGAAATGGTGAGCATAAAGATGAAAGCTTATGTACTAAAGATAGTGCAGCAAAAATATTAAAATGGTCCTGCTCTCAAAAGCATTATCGAGCTTCAGTAGCAGCCCTGGATGTCGACTGCCTGCTCCCAGACTTCTTATTGAGTGGAAAAAAACCTATTAAAGTGACTTAGTCATTTTTATTCCCTATTGTTTTGTTTTGTATTTTGTAACTGAAAGTATTGCATGTATATATGTACATATATTTACTATATATATAAACTACGTATATATTTATATATATACAAACTATATATGTATATATATTCTACCTCTTCATGTTACTTAATAACACAATATAACACATGAATATTTATCTTATTATTCACTTGCTCCAGGACTCCTGACAGCTATCTTCATCCCAATGATGACCCAGACAAATAATGCGGGTCTGTATTGCCATTAGAGAATACATCAGGCTAGATGACCCTGACTGCATCACTGAAATTCAAGAAGTCTCTCCTTACTTCACAGTGTGATCTTTCCTGTTTTAAAATAGCCTTGCTTAATTTTTTTCACTAGGCTGAAGGCACAGAGAATAACAATTGCTCAACATCTGAAAACTCTGCACCTATTTGAATAATATTCTTCTGCAATGTGGAAAAGAAATCCACATTCTACTCTGTTTTATGCCAGATTGATGTGTGCTTTATTATTTTCACTAGATAAATGTAAGAACTATCAAAGGACAGACATCAAATGAAATAAACTATTTGTTCCTTTCTTTTCCTGTCTCAATGCCAACAGCTTTCGAGATTTAGTTTCCATTTATTAGAACAGATTGAAATTACTTATTGGAATTTCTCAACATTCTTTTATAAGCCCAATGAACAGGTGTAATTGTGTTTGGTAGATCAATCCATCCATTGCACCATGCCCTGAAAATATGCTGGGATTACCAAATAACAGCAAATAGCCTGGTTGTTTAATTACATCAAGTAAATCTATGACTCTTGGTTAGAAGTAATCAATTCAAAATGAAATAATAAATCTTACAAGTTGTACAATCTATCCAATTAGTTATATTTTCTTTTCCCAAACTCACATTTCAAATCCAATGGGCATAAACTTACCACCTATACAACCTACTGATAGAATCTTATCAACATAATGCATATTAGTGTCTATATTATTAAAATTCTACTAAAGCCTAAAATGGAGAGGACAGGCATGAATAATCATTTAACAGTAATTCTAATAATGAACTTTTGCATTGCAATGGGAAATTCTATTATTTTATTTTTATTTCTACAAAAAAGAAGTACTTTGAAGTATCCTATTCAATCATGTGTATATCCGTGTAATATTTCAACGTTTTCATTATTGAGATGCAAGAGTGTACATCTTTCTTTCTCTTATGATCTTTTATAGTAAAAAAGCACTGCATAAAATCCAAAACATACCATTCAATTCAACAAATATATATTGAGAACTGATTAGTGACCAGCACCAGGATCTTTAATGCTCCCCAGGTAATCTTGATATTGGCATCACCTATCCAGATCCATTGAACTCTTCCATTTAATTAAATCAACCAAATCACTTTTATGAGAATATATTCTACTTCTTCACTACTGCTAATCTGTGGACTTTCCAGGAATAGTAATGTTTGCTTTATAGACAGATGTCTTAGCCCGTTCCTTTTATGTAGTAGGTATCTCAAAAGCACTTGTAGAAAGAAAAATGAATTGATGTCATTTTATGTTAATATCTAAATGATAAGGAGGAAATTTTAAAAGAGAAACAACATGGTGGCTAATGATTCCAATTTCTAGGGCTAGCTCTTTAGATTGAGGGAGTAAGTATCAAAAGATACAAGTAAGGAAATATTTTTAACGTGATTCTTTAAGAACACTCTGAGCTTAGCATTAATACCCACGGTTGCCTTATGTGTTGAGCAAACTCTCCAGCCAGGAATTGTTTAATGATATTATCCTCCAACAACAACTCTAAAACATGAGTTAATAAATTGAAGAAAATTTTTAAAAAGCCTAAATGTTCATTGACAGAAGAATAGATAAAGAAAATGTGATATATATACACAATGGAATATTATTCAGCTGTTAAAAAAACAGAAGGAAATCTTGCCCTTTGTGACAACATGGATAAAACTTGAGGGCATTATGCTAAGTGAAATAAGTCAGACAAATACAAATAAGATAGACAAATCCTTTACGATCTCATCTATATGTGGAATCTAAAAAATGCTGAACTCAGAGAAACAGAGAGTAGAATGGTGGTTGCCAGGGGCTGAGGGGTGGGGGAAAGGGGAGACATTGGTCAAAGGATACAAACTTCCAATTATAAGATGAATAAACTCTGGTGTACAGCAGGGTGATTTCAGTTAACAATACTGTATAACAAGACTGTATCATATACTTGAAACTTGCTAAGAGAGCAGATCTTAAATGTTCTCACCACATAAAGCCAAAAAAAAAAGTCCTGAAATCATGATAATGGTTACCTTTGGAGAAAAAGGAGGGGGCATGAAAAAGGTTTCTATTGTCTCGACAATGTTTTATTTCTTGACATAGGTGGCACTTCATTGGGTGTATTTACTTTATGGTAATTAACTGCACAATCATTATTCTATACTTTGTGAATGAACAATTTTAGTTTCTAAATTTTATCTTAAAAGAGGATATAGAAAAATAAACATTTTTAAGATGAAAGATGATAAGTTCAGTTTTAGATACGTTGAAACTGAAGTGCCAGTCACAGAGGTGCCCAGTAAATAATTAGATACACACTCTTTGAGTTCAGGGAAACACACTAGGTTAGAGATTAAGATTTTTAGAGTTCACGAAATAGTTCCATTAGAACTGATAAAATGGTTAAGAATTTGTGATTATAAAGCACGACCAGAACAAAGCCTTGGAATGCAGTCAAGACAAGTAATTAGCTAAAAAGGACCTTTTGTTTGGTGCTATCGTCTGTGCATCTCCTAGAATCATCAGAAGGCAAGATGAGTAGTCAGGCACAAAAATTCACCCAGTTGAGGGGAATGACCCAACGTAGTTTTCAATGTTTACCTCTTGTGGACAAATCTTGTAAGTGTAGTCGTAGAACACATGGAAAGAGAAATTTCTGAAGAAGCTGGGATTGGTAAACACTGCTGTGTTAGATGCCGTGATGCACTACCTAGATCCCCTTCAGAATTGAAGGACATATTTCGCCAGCATCTGGCAGTGCTGTGGGCGGACAGCCCTGAGCTTTTAACCCTCTTCAAGGATTTTCCTAGTGGGAGAGAGCTCTCACTCAGGTTCACACCTCCTTCCCAACATCTGTGTACAATGACTGATCAATGTAAAGCTCCACTCTTCACGCCCTAACTCAGAACAACTCTGAAGAATCATCTCAGCTTCAGAACGCCACATAGGGCTGGCTTAGGCCTCCAATGAGATTGCACCACAGCTCAGCTTTGCCTTCTGCCCAATCATCTTCCTTCTCTCAACAGGTGTTGATCCCCAAGAACCCTCTGCATGCTCATCTGCATCTCAGATTCTGCTTTCCAAGGAGCCTAAATTGTGACAATTGCCTAAAGCTGCAGAAATATGGAATAAAAATATATTTTTTAATTTAGCCACAAAGTAGTCTTTAACGAGGTTTTAGAGCACGGTTTCAGCGGTGTAATGGTATGTAAAGAAGCCTTGTCAAACTGTACTGAAGAGTGAGATTTGAAGAACCCCATTCGTCAAATACAGGCGGTTTCTACAAGCATATTATTCTGTAAAGACAATGAAGTAATAACAATGTTTCATTAGAAAGATGTAAGATCAATGTGTATTTTTTCCTTTGAGGAAGATTAACCCTGAGCTAACTGCCGCCAATCCCTTTTTGCTGAGGAAGGCTGGCCCTGCGCTAACATTCATGCCCATCTTCCTCTACTTTATACGTGGGGCACCTACCACAGCATGGCTTGCCAAGTGGTGTCATGTCCACACCCGGGACCTGAACTGGCGAACCCCCGGTCGGTGAAGCAGAACGTGCACACCCAACCGCTGCGCCACCAGGCCGGCTCTCAATGTGTATTTTTTTTTCTTTGGGGTAGTTTGAATATATTTATGTCCTGAGGTGAGAGAGGCAGAGAAAATGTAAATGGAAAAAGTCAAGTATCAGGATACACAGCAGGTTGTGAATGGAGTTTTACCCCTAAAGAGGCACAATGTTGTGGAATCCAGAGAATAGTGTAAGGGGATAAAACTTAGATAGAATGAAGGAACTGTTATATCACAGAAGGAAGAAATGGAGATAAAGACAGATATAGCTACAGTTAAGTATATAGAAGAGATAGGTAGTTTAGAAATTTCTTATCTAATTGGTTTATTTTCCCTGTGGTGAAAAAAAGAGGCAAAAGCTCCCTGAGAGGTGTTGGGAGTTGGGGAGAAGGGTATGGTTGGGTGATTTTTAATTTTTTTAGCTACCCAAGTCAAGAATGGAATAAGGCAAATACTTACATCAGTTTAAGTGTGCAGTTTAGTGCAGGGAGAGCAATAAAGTTGCAAGTGGGCAAGGGGACGGAGGTTGCTTATAACTGTGAATTTAAAATTATGGACTAAGAATTCCATACTGAATAAACAAAAATATCAAGGAAGGAGGGGTCGCTAGACTGAAAGCAAAGAAAGGGAGGGCGTTAAGCACTATTAGTAAAGCAATTTCTGAGGTAGGATAATGGGAGCAAGAGTGCTTGAAATTAGAAAGATACAGTCAGAAATGGAGTTATTGTGGGAAGCAAAAAACAAGAGAGCTTGAGTTTGAGACTACAGTCAGAATGTGATATGGTAATTAGATACTACAGAAGCACAGTGATTCCAGGTGAAACAAGATCCAGGGTATTGTACATTTATAGAATGAAGGTCACAAGAATTGAGCATGTTAAAGAACAGAGAGAATCTTGGATAGGTCACCTTCAAAGTGTTGAAACCATTGCAGGATCAGGATAGGACTAAATAGTTTACAAAACTGTGAATTTCAGACTTAAAAGTAGAATTACCATGTGATCCAGCAATTCTGCTTCTGGGTATATACCCCAAAGAATTGAAAGCAGGGTCTCAAAGAGATAGCTGTATGCCTATGTTCATAGAAGCACTATTCACAAGAGCCAAAGAAGGAAGCAACCCAAGTGTCCATAAACAGATGAGTGGGTGAGGAAAATGTGCTCCATACATGCAGTGGAATATTATTCAGCCTTAAAAAGAAGGGACATTCTGACATATGCTACAACATAGATGACGTTCAGAATATTATGCCAAGTGAAATAAGTCAGTCATAAGAGGACAAAGAGCGCCAGGGGGTAAAAGGAAAGAAATGGGGACTTTTTATTTAATAGGTATGGAATGTCAGTTGGTATGATTAAAAAATTCTAGAGATGGATGGTTATATCGGTTGCAAAACAATGTGAATGTACTTAATACCACTGAACTGTATACTTAAAAAAATGGCTAAAATGGTATCATGTATCTTTTACCACATTTTAAAAAATCAGTAATAAAAAGTAAACAAAACAAAACTGTGAGTTTATTGTCAATACATTCAATGAATATATGGTTAAGACCAGAAGGTTGATAGATGGGAACGACGAAATGATGAGCTGTCATAGTCAGTGATATAGCTGGAGGGAAACATTAACTTCCAGGATTCCAGGATATATGCATTTCTAGCATTTTGGCTCTAGAAACATGCTGACTCGTGTTCTGATCCAGTGGTACTGGAAGAACGGACAGTATTCTATTAAAATGACTGCAGTCTGAACAAAATGAGAAAAGGACAAGCAATAAACAGTACGAAGATATATGGAAATTTGTGTGTTGAGGAATAGAGGTCCAGAGAGTAAGGAGAGGAGCAGACAGTTGGGACATGGGGAAAGGAAGCTCTGAACAGTCTGGGAATGAGAGTCCAGAGAGGATCTGACTATAATAACTTGAATTGGAGCGATAACAAGGATGACAGATCTGTGATATACAGTTGGGTTAACTGGCTTCACAAATTCTGAATAGAACCCTGGTATGTTATTTATTCAGTGTTGGCATAAGTTAAGGTCCTTGTAGTAGCAGGGTTATAGTGATACTAAGAGCCACTAAATATCAACATATTTGTTGCATTGAATTTGTTGTATCTCTAAAATGATAACATCTTAATCTAATCATAATAGAGCTTTACATTAGGATTAAAAAGGGGTAATAGATACCAGTCACTTTAGCTGTTTGATACATTTCTCTATAATTTACCTATGTATCTATCTCCCTATCTGTCTACTTAAGGCAGTGCTGTTTTAAGCAGTTCATCTTCATAAATCAGTTAATTCGCGTTTAATATAATTACAGATATATTCAGGTTTAAATATACTATCTTATGACTGTTTCTGTATTTGTCTCATGTTCTATATGCACAAATCTCTCCTTTCTTAACTTGTCTTGGGTAAATTAATTATTAATGTATTGTTCTATTTTCTCTCAATTATTTTATTATTTACACATCCTCATTTTTTTCTTTTAGTCATTACACTAGTATTATGGACTATTTTATATAATAATTCCATTATTTCCATGTATCTTAATTCTCTATATGTTTTGGATGACACAACAAATTATTATTATTGTTTTATACTATCAATATTTTATGAGATGTTCCCACATGGATACCTCTGTCCATTCTTGATTCCATCCTACATCTCTAAGTTTATTACTGGAAGTCATCTTCCTTCTGCTTGAAATACATTTTAGGTAAGTGTGTGTGCTTGTGTGCGCACGCAACTCATCATTAAAATTTCATAGTTATTGTTTCTCTAAAAAGCTCTTTATGTAACCTTCATTTCAAAATTTTTTTTCAGAATAAACAATTCCTTTGGTTTCCATATTTGTGTTGAAAAAGCAGTGAATCTTTTTCTTGTTCTTTTGAAGATTATACTTTCTCTTTCTTTGGCTGCTTTTAGGATTTTATGGTGTTCTTTACATTTATCTTGAACAGTTTGATTATGTTGCACTTCTTGAATCTGTGGCTTGTGTATTTTCTGTTTTGGAGAATTCTCTTTCATTATTTATTCTATTATCTACCTTGTTCTCACTCTCCTATTCTTCTAGGATTCCAATGATGCATATATATTAGACATTTTACTTTCTCCCTATATTTTTACATTCTTTTCTGCATTTTCCATTATTTTTTATTGGCATTCTTCAGTAAGCATATTTTCTTCTATCATATCATTCAATCTACTAATTCTCTTCAACTGTTTTTAATCTGCTGTGAAACCCATCTGTTGAGTTAATTTGTCATTTCATTTTTTTAGTACTAGAATTTTTCCTGTGTCCAGTTCTTTAGAATAATCTTGCATTATTTCTTTCTTTTCTTTAATATTTCACTCAGCTTTTTTTTTTTTTTTTTTTTTGCTGAGGAAGATTTTCTCTCAGCTAACATCTGTCCCCAGTTTTCTTCTTTTCATTTGCTTGAGGAAGATTCTCACAAACTAACATCTGTTGCCAATCTTCCTCTGTTTTGTATATGGGTCACCACAAACATGGCCACTGACGAGTGGTGTAGGTCCATGCTGAGGAACTGAACCCAGGCTACTGAAGCACAGCATACTGAACTTAACCACTATGCCACCAGGCCGGCCCATCATTCAGCTTTTTAAAAATTTCATTTCAGATACCTAACCCTAACCCTAACCCTAACCCTAACCCTTTCCTTTTTATTTTGGTCAGTTCTTATCCATGCTTAATCTTAGTTGTTATCAAATGATTGCTGAGTGCTATAGAAAATGCATAGGGATTTAAAGCTCTGGATGATCTAGAGAAGGATATGCTTTTGGTTTTTGTCTTTCAGATTAAGGATGCAGCTCCTTTGTATAATTAAGGCTGAAATGATTCAAAACTGGGATTCAGTCTTTGTGTGGTCTATTTTCAGTCCAAATTTACACCTAGGCTGCAGCCCTTTTGGGTGCTTGGTGAATGCCTGACATTTTCACCAGGGAACTTCTTCTCTGGCAGGTCTTGAATTCATTTTTTTTTTTTTTTTGAGGAAGATTAGCCCTGAGCTAACATCCATGCCCATCTTCCTCTACTTTATATGTGGAACGCCTGCCACAGCATGGCTTGATAAGCAGTGTGTAGGTCTGCACCGGGATCGGAACCAGCAAATCCTGGGCTCCCAAGGCAGAACGTGTAAACTTAACTGCTGTGCCGCCAGGCCAGCCCCCTGAATTCATTTTTTATTCCCCAAGATCCATAATTCCTCTAAGAGTTCAGCTTCATTTCTGTAATTCTCAGCTCTAGCTTTTCTTCCCTCAGCTTCTTTATATTTCAACCACTGCTTTCTCACAGATCAAGGGCACATCCACATCAATGCATAGTCTCATTCCTCAGAATTTTCTACTTTTTCAGGTCTTGACACTACAAATCCTAGCTTCCTTGATGAATCTGTGATGCCTTAAAATATTAGATTTTCTAGTTGTTCTTAGCAGGTGAGTTGGCTTAAAATAGCTAGTCATTTTGCAGTATCAGATCTTCCTTCCTCTGTATTATTTCAGTAATTTTTTTCTCTCAATAAATGGTACTACACTGAATTTTTTCCCAAACCAGAAAAATTAGGAATCGTGTTTGTATTTGCTTTGCCCTGCCCTTTATTTCTCCACTAAATCAATAAATTCTATCAAGTCCATTTCTTTGATACCTTTCAATTCTACCCCCTCCCCTCACTCCTCAGCATCCTCATGACCATTGGCTAGCACCCTTAATTTCTCAACTGGATTAAGAATACACCCTTCTAAGTCATCTCCCTATCTTGATTTTTGTTTTATTTTTACCCTGCCACTCAGAATGTTTGTCTTAAACTTCAGTTCTTATTGTGTAATCCCCTGCTTAAATTCTTTCAAACTATCCTCATAACATTCAAGATAAATTAAAAATCCTTTAACATGATACATGATATTCTTCATGAACTGATATGTGTTCATCTCAGCTATGTCAGCTCTCATGCTTCCATGCGTACTGTGTATGTTTCTGCCACACTCAATTAGTCTAAGTTCCTGAAAACACCATACCCCTGACTTTGTGTATATTCTCCCCCAGTGTTTTTAAAGGACAGATTTTGGTATTTGGTCCTCAAGAATGACTTCTCTGATCCATACCCACTCTCCTTCTGCCTCCCAGGTATACCTGGGTGTCCTGTCCCAGCTCTTCCTCAAACTACATAAAGATCAGGAAGAACAGAATACGAAAGAAAGTATTGGCTTATAAATAGATATATGACACATATAGCTGAGGTATAGTAAGTGAGGGAGAGAGAGGTATAGTAAGCTCAGAGATGGACAAAAATTAAAAATATGGGTGGAAGATGTTTAAAGCACTTTTAAAGTGCCATGGAAATCTCTGGAAGGTTTATGCAGGGCATTAACACAATCTCCAAAACTAGGTTGCAGCTGGCATATAGTACACTTCAATATACTTGAATTGAATGAATTATTTGACTAATTTATTATTGAGTTGAATACAGGTTATATGCAAATATTCTATCAAATATTGCAACGGACATAAAAATGAGCACAGTCCTAAAGGCCCTCATGTTTCACTAGTGCGCTCATAACATGAACACAAATATATTTTATGTATACAGATATTCAAGTTCAATTGCGAAGGTGAAATACATTAAAAAGGCCATAGCTTTTAAAGGAAGAAACATTCATATTCTAATGAGAGAGATTTAAAGAAATAAAAACACTGTTGTGAAACGATTGTCTTTAAAATACTTTGAAAAATATCTCAAATCTGCAAACAGTTTTTGAAATCAGTGTAATGATATCCTGAATACCTCTTACCTAGGACCTAGGTTCACCAACTTAACCTTTTGACATATCCTTCTTCTTTTTCATCTTAGAAGTCTTACTATTTTGCTGGACTTCTGAGAGTAAGTTGCAGATGTCATAACCCTTCAACCTAAATGCTTGAGCACATATCTACCTCAAACAGGATATACTCCCACAGGAACACAGCACAGATAGGAAATCCAGAAAATTCAGCATTAATATAATACTATTACCTAATACATAGTCCATTTTGAACCTTCACAAATTGTTCCAGTTCTGTCTTTAATTGGATTTTTTTCAGCCAGGATCCAATCAAGGACCATACATTTCATTTAGTTTTCACATCTTTATAGTCTCTTTCAATTTGGAACAGTTTTCAGTAATTCTTTTCTCTTTCATAGATTGTCAGTTTTAAAGAGTACAGGCTTGTGTGTATGTGTAACTCTGATTGTTTCATCATGACTGCATTCAAGCTATAAATTTTGAGTAAGATTATCACACTCTGGCAGGTGGAATTTTATACAAGTTTTGAAAGATGGAAAACATTTATATAGAGAGAAGCGTGGCACAGAAGATACTTAGAACTAGGAAATAAACTGAAGAGTTTTAACCCTCATTCAAGGCTCTTACCACTAAGTATAGATGCTGTGTATGGCTTACTTATGGCCTGAGATTTTTTCTTTTGATTAATGTGAAATTATTAAAAATTAGATGTGTCAAATAGAAGGTTTGAATTCCATGCTTTCAGAAGATAGATTTAGGTATGATGTAGATAGAGCTGGTTCCCTAAAGAAAACATTTAACACTAGTCCCTAGTTAATTGAAGCTATAGGGCACCTCTAGTCTCTCAGAAATTCAGTTTTAACCTTTAAGGTATTTATGCTTTTTGATAGGGGAAAACGGAGTAATTTTGTCTTTGGAGCAAAGAAGCTATATCCAGTAATAAAGCAGGCCTCAACAAACTAATTATAAACATCTGCAATTTCAGAACATTTTAATTGAGAAGAACGTGGTATCTTTACTGGATATTACAGAATCACAGAAGCATAAAATAGTCACATTTTTGTAGACCATCCCCTTATTTGTTAGATAAAGAAAACCTAGAGAGAAGATAATTTGCCCAAATTTACAGAACTGGAAAGAGATGTAGATTAATCTCTTATCTAGGATTCTCAATCCATTGCTCAACTGACAGACCCCTAGAATATGCTTGCAGAAATCACAGAATTGCTACTTCATGGACAGCCTCTTGTGATGATGTCACATTGTTAGATCAGGCCTTTCACAGTTGGCCCCAGTCTCCCAATAGTAGTTAGTAATAGAATGGAGTGTGCCAGAAAAAAATCATAAACGCTTTATCAGAACAACTTTTTGCCTTATTTATCTTGACCTTCAAGTATTTACTTGTTTAAGTGGTCCATACCATGAAGTTTCTTTTCAGATCAGTGCCAAGTCTCAAGTGCCACAGACCACAAGAGAAATTAATTTTTTCATGTGATTCCCCAAATATGAACTCAACAATACTTTTATCAGCCACGTTTCTAATCCATTAGCAATATTGACTTTGCCGTGAAATCAGAGTAATTCAATTTCAGATTATATTATAAAGCTGAATTTCTTATAGCTTTGCCTGCTAGTTTTACAGTAGTTAAAGCTATGTCAGGGTTTTCATGCTGAAACTTTATATTTCAAAGTTTTGTAATCAGATATTAAAAAGAAAAAATAAAAGCCAATGGCTTTTGAGACTGCACTAGCGCCTGTGAGAAATCCACGTCGGGCTTCTTATTCAAAGAGACCCATATTGATGGGCAAGTCCCTCTGCTTAATAACTTTCACTATTAGATTGGCTGTGGGTACCACTGAAATATTTTCCTAATGCTATAGAGGGGTCCATTGTTGGGTTTGTTCAGGCTCAGTATCAGATAGAAAGCTCTATGTGGTACTGTAAACAAAAGGAAGAAGACATGGTACAAGTCACCCAGTCCCTTACTACCTGTCTGACTATGGGCAAGTTACTTAATATTGTTGGGGTTCAAGTTATTTAAAATAAAAAATGGGGTAAGATTTATCCTATCTTCCTGAAAGCAGGGGATTGGACCTTTTGAAATCTTTTCCAAATTCATATATGAGTGTAAGTTAAAATGAGGAGGCAGCTAATACATGGGATACCTGGGAGTAGGAGAGAGATTGCTACCTCCATCTTATTTTTGAGAGACATTAAAAAAAAATCATGCCCCAGAATATCCAATATGAGGCAGGCATCTGACTTAAAACATATTTATTTAAATTATCTCCCCAATAAACTGCAAATGAACATTGCTTCTATCAATAACTTGGCATGAATATTCTGAAGACAGATCTGTATTAAATATACTTGAAAGGCCATGTACAGGAAATGGTCATAAAGGGAATTAATGGTCACTGATGGAAAGCTCCCTGAGGTCAGAGAGAATAGTGAACTAAGAAGACCGTGGAAGGCAGTGTTGAGAAAGTTGAGACTTACTGCATAAGTCTGCTCAACATCACTAGTCCTCATTCATTTATACTTCGTTCAACTTCACACAAATTTAAGCCCCTTATAGGCAAGGGAACATTCTGACATCATGCTGGGTTTAAATAAATAAGATGGCCTTCACGCATCCTAGAAATTTATGACTTAATGTCAAGGAAGCTATGTAAATTCTTATTAACAGTAATAGTTTCTATCTCTTCTACATTAACTAAGTGGCTAGCATGAATTTACATAATTCATATACATCAGCTAAATTAATAATCACAACAATCCCATGAGGGACTTAGCATATTCATTTCAGTGACAATGAAATGGAGGCTTATAGAGGAGAAATAACCTCATCAAGGTCATCTGTGTGCAACAAATACAGCATCAGGGTCCAGTCTTCTGAAAGCCTGTACTCTTAAACTCCACTTTATCTAACCTCTCATATTTCAAGCTACACCTTTCCTAGGAGGACAGAACAAAAGAATTTATCCACCAGTGAAGCTGAGGAAAACATTCTGGAAGTAGAATCTCTAATGCTCAACATTCCTTAAGTGAGACCAACCGGTACAATCCAGTCAGTCTCTAAGCCCTGCAGTTTCTATTTCTAAACATCTATCATCTACTCATTTCTCTCTATCTCTAGAAACCCTGCATTTGTCCAGATCATTCTCTTGCTTTCATATGAACCACTGAACAATCTCATAGAAGTGCCTCCCCCTCTTGCAGACAACCCAGGTTGAGATCCTGATATATGCACTGAGTTGTTCAGAAACAAAAACTAATTAGAAGTCTCTGCAACATTATAGTTGACTGATTCCTAGTCTCTTTTAATTGAGAATGCTAAATAAAAGGTGCATCTTCTCAAAATAGGAGAACCCGAGGGGAAGTTTTCAGTTAAATTTTCAGCCACATCACCAGATACTCACCACTCTCTTAGCACCAGCCAATATGCCTTTCCTTAAATTCCTCAAACAGCTCGTCCTTCTTGTGCCTTAGAACCAAGAAATGTGCCTTTCTGTTTTCTATACTTGGCCCCAAAGTGTAACTACTTCCTACTTTTCCTTCAGATTTCTGCTTAAATACTATTTTCTTTAGTCAGCCTTTCCTGACTTGACAGACTTAGTGAGGTTTTTCTATTAGATACTCCCAGAGCATTTTATACGTCTGCTTGCCAACAATCATCGCAGAATCATAATTGTAATTCATTCACTCACAAAATATTTTTTTAATGCTTATTATGTGCCAGGAACTATTTTAGAGTTCTGCTTAATCTATTAAAAAAAGACAACAAAATTTTATAGATAGATCAAATAAATGTAATGAGAAGAAAAAGCAGAAGTGGAGCAGGTTTGAAATCAATAATGATGAGTTGGGGAAGTGACTTGGAAATAGGTTGAGGAATTAAATAAAGTGGCAAGGGGTGACAAAGGTAGGCCCCATTTAAAAAGTGAGAATTTAGCTTGAAGAGGTGAAGACATCAGATGTGTACAGCTATGGGAAGAGCAGTCCAGGTAAAGGAGAAAACTTGAGAACTTGCTATTAAGTGTGAACATGATGGCATATCCCTTAAGGATAGGGATACATTCAGAGATATGTGTTGCTAGGCAATTTTGTCCTTGTGTGAACATCATAGAGGGCACCCACACAAACCTAGATGGTATAGCCTACTACACCTAAGCTATATGCTACTAATCTTATGGGACCACCATGATACATACAGTCTGTTGTTGATCGAAACTTCATTATTCAGCGCATGACTGTACTATGTTTGAAGGACAGTAAGGAAGCCTGTAGGGCTGGAATGGACTGAACCATCCATGGGATGTACAACTTTGATTTACAACAGGAACCAAAGTTGTAATGGAGGACGAAAGCAAGTAGGGCCTCAAAGCACTTCTTTTTTATTGAGCAGAAAGAAGGGCCATTTGTGGAGTTTAAAAGGAATATCTGTATAATCTTGGGTTTAAACAGATCCCTTTTGTGGCTATTGAAGCAGACTATAGGGAGTCAGGGGTAGGAACAGGGTGACATGTTATGAGAATATTGCAGTAATCCAGATGAGAGATGATGGCCAGGATCATGGTGGGTGGAGTGGAAATGGAGGGAGATGAACGAATACTGTAGCTATATTGAAGATACAGTCAACCAGATTTTTTTTTTGACAGTTCAGATAGGGGATGTAAATAAAGGAGAATAGTTAAGAATGGCTCCATGTTTTAACTGACCTGAACAACTGGATGGAGTTCCTAACCAAATTGGGGAAGACTATGGCTGCAAGGCAGGAATAAGTTCAGGAGTTCACTGAAAAACATAGTGCTAAGTGACATCTATAGTGGGAAATGGCTGTGTGGTTTTCAAAAAACACACAAATGCGCTATACATGACCAAAATATAGATACCATTATACTTCTTGCATAATGCTACTAAACATGTTCCCTAATGACAGCAGCACAGCTATTTCATGTTTCAACCGTTTTATATTCACTAACCACATAAAAGGGGCTGTGAAAAATGGCAGAAATTGAAAATGTTTGACCAATAAATCAATTGATAAAGCATATAAGGAAGAGAATGATACATTCCATTATGTGTATTTGCCATTACACACATTATAAAGAATTGTCTAGGCATAATCCATGGGGACCCATTTTTAATGGCAGGATTTATGTCAAAATAGATACACTAAAAGGCATATATCTTCTTCATCTATAATTAAGATCATCAGCAAAATTCTGAAATAAGAGTAGTGAATAAGAGGTTTACTACATAGACACAGTGGAAATTTTTGTTGTTGTCGTTGCTTTTTTGTTTTGGGATTTATTTTCAGATTATCTCTTTATCTCTTTTTAGCCTCCCGTGTGGTAAATACTATTATTTTCTTCAATTTCAAGATTGGGAAGCTGTGGGACATGGCAATTCAGCAAATCCCCAGTTCACACAACTACAAATTGTAGAGCTATCATCTATATGTAAATGTGAACCTCTGTTCTTGGCCACTAGGAAACAATACCTTTGACTAGAGACCTCCAAAACATCATCGGAGCTTTGCAACTTCAGATTTCAATAAACGGTTCAGTTGTAATCAGACCCCATTCACATTTGTTGAGAAGCCACTCTCTGAGCTTATCTTCTCTCCCTCTCAGAACACCAAAATTATGGCCAGTTACAATCCCGCTTCCTGAATAAAGCTTTCCCATCGTTTCTAGCTCTCAGTATTTTTCCTCTCTGACCTCCTCTAACACTTAGTCTGAAAAGTAAACCATTTAGCGCTAAATTACTAACTATTCTATAGCGCATGTTACTAGTTTTAGATTATTTCACACACTGGCACTAACTCAGAATTTAACAAATTGACTATTGATTGAATAACTCTGGAGTAAGATAATGTTACTGGTTCTTAGTTAATATCAGCCCTGATATTGGTTCCCCTACAGTAAACCCAGCATGTATGGGTTAAAACTAAAAGTACATATTCCCAGGTCCCTGGTTCTTTAGTTACACTCATATGTAAATACTTGTTTCTTTAACCTCTGACTCCCTGAGCTATAGAGTCAAGCAGAAGTTACAAATTGTTAAAGTCCAGATGACCTCACACTGGGCTCCCACTAAAGTTGTGGCTAATCACAGGACCTTGAAGTTCTTTTACAGAGAAACTAACGTCCAGAGAATATCAAGAAACTGAAGCTTCCCAGGCCCAACTCCTTGGCTTTCTGACATCAGTCTCCCTCCACCATGGAGATAAGCAGCCAAGGACATTCATCTGAGAAATCCTTTGTCTCCTTCGCTGGAAGCAGCCCTGACACAGGCCGATGGGAAAATGCTGACCAAGAAGGCCACGGCCCCACTCCCTGACTTAAAACCCCAAATAAAAACCTCTATCCATTTCTTAATGGGGAGCAAGCAACTTTTTTTTCCCAAGACTTTGTTCTCATTATTTAGATTGCCATGGGGATCAGAGATCGAACTTTCTGTAACAATAAAATTAAGAAAAATAATTATTTAAAATTTTAACTACAGAATTTTCTCAATGCAAGACTCTCCTCTAATACCACTTAGTCCAAAGGTAAGCCATGTCATAATTTAAATCAAAAAGAATTATAATGATGGGGGGCCTGGACTTTCATGGTATGAAGCAATCCCATGCTACTTTATGGGTCTTTTTCCTTTATTTTTTTTTATTGAGTTCATAGCAGTTATACATCATTGTGAAATTTCAGTTGTACATTATTTCTTGTTTGTCATCACACAAGTGCTTCCCTTTACCTCCTGTGCTCACCTCCCACCCCCGTTCCCCTGGTAACCACTGGACTGTTTTCTTTGTCCATGTCTTTGTTTATATTCCACATATTAGTGAAATCGTATGGTGTTTGTCTTTCTCAGTCTGGCTTATTTCGCTTAGCACAATACCCTACAGATTCATTCATGTTGTTGCAAATGGGATGACTTCGTGTTTTTTCTGGCTGAGTAGTATCCCATTGTATAGATATATACCACGTCTTCTTTATCTAACCATCAGTCAATGGGCGCTTGGATTGCTTCCATGTCTTGGCTATTGTGAATAATGCTGCAATGAACATAAGGGTACATATTTTACTTTGGATTGCTAATTTCAAGTGGTTTGGGTAGATACCCAATAGTGGGACAGCTGGGTCATATGGTATTTCTATTTTTAGCTTTTTGAGGAATCTCCATACTGCTTTCCATAGCGGCTGCACCAGTTTGCATTCCCACCAGCAGTGTATGAACATTCCCTCTTCTCCACATCCTCTCCAACATTTCTTGTTTTTTGTCTTGGTAATTATAGACATTCTGACTAGTATAAGGTGATACCTTGTAATTTTTATTTTCATTTCCCTAATAATTAGTGGTGTTGAGCGTCTTTTCGTGTGCCTGTTGGCCATGTGTATATCTTCCTTGGAAAAATGTCTGTTCTTATCTTCTGACCATCTTTTGATCAGGTTTTTGGGTTTTTTTTGTTGAGTTGTGTGAGTTCTTTATATATTTTGGAGATCAACCCCTTGTCTGATAAATGATTTGCAAATATTTTCTAACAGTTGATGGGTTGTCTTTCCATTTTGTTCATAGTTTCCTTTGCTTTGCAGAAGCTTTTTAGTCTGATGTAGTCCCATTTGTTAACTTTTTCTTGTTTCCATTACCCTAGTAGACATGGTATTCGAAAAGATGTGGCAAACACCAATGTCGAAAAATGTACTACCTATATTTTCTTCTAAGATTTTTATAGTTTCAATTCTTACATTCAAATCTTTAATCCATTTAGAGTTAATTTTTGTGTATGGTGAAAGATAATGGTCTACTTTCATTCTTTTGCATGTGCTGTCCAGTTTTCCCAGTACCATTTATTGAAGAGACTTTCCTGTCTCTCTTGTATGCTCTTGGCTCCTTTGGCAAAGAATAACTGTCCACAGATGTGTGGTTTTATTTCTGGGCTTTCAATTCTGATCCATTGATCTGTTTGTCTGTTTTTGTGCCAGTACCATGTTGTTTTGATTACTATAGCTTTTTAGTATGTTTTGGAGCCAGGGATTGTGATCCCTCCAGTTTTGTTGTTTTTCCTCAGGACTGCTTTGGCTATGTGTGATCTTTTGTTGTTCCATATAAATTTTTGTATTCTTTGTTCTATTTCTGAGAAGAATGTCATTGGGATTTTGCTTGGGATTGCATTGAATCTGTAGATTGCTTTCAGTAGTATGGACATTTTAATTATGTTTATTCTTCCGACCTATGAATATGGAATATCTTTCCATTTCTTTATGTCTTCTCAAATGTTTTCAATAATGTCTTATAGTTTTCAGTGTACAGGACTTCCATTTCTTTGGTTAAGTGTACTCCTAGGTATTTTATTCTTTTTGCTGCAACTATAAATGGGATTGTATTCTTGATTTCTTTTTATGCTAGTTCATTGCTAGTGTATAGGAATGCAACTGATTTTTTAAAATTGACCTTGTATACCTGCATCTTTGCTGTAGTTTCTGATTATTTCTAATAGTTTTCTGGTGGATTCTTTAGGATTTTCTCTATATAAAATCATATCATCTGCAAATAGCGAAAGTTTCACTTCTACCTTTTCAGTTTGGATTCCTTTTATTTCTTTTCCTTGCCTAAATGCTCTGGCCAATACCCCAGTACTACGTTGAATAAGAAGGGTGACAGTAGGCACTTTTGTCTTGTTCCTGTCCTCAGAGGAATGGCTTTCAGTTTTTCACCATTAAGTATGATGTTGGCTGTGGGTTTGTTGTATATGGACTTTATTATGTTGAGGTACTTTCCTTCAATACCCATTTTATTGAGAGTTATTGTCATAAATGGATATTGGATCTTGTCAAATGCTTTCTCTGCATCTATTGAGATGATCATGTGATTCTTATTCCTCATTTTCTTAATGTTGTGTATCACATTGACTGATTTGCAGATGTTGAACCATCCCTGCATTCCTGGAATGAATCCCACTTGATCACGGTGTACGATTCTTTTAACGTATTGCTGTATTTGGTATGCCAATATTTTGTTGAGGATTTTTGCATCTAAGTTCATCAGTGACATTGGCCTGATATTGGAGGAAGCATACTGTTGGGTTTGTTTTTTAATCCATCCAGCTACTCTGTGTCTTTTGATTAGAGAATTCAATCCATTTACATTTAGAGTGATTATTGTTATATAAGGGCTTAATGCTGCCATTTTATCTCTTGTTTTTGGTTGTTCTATGTTTCCACGGTTTCTCTTCCTTTGTATTTCTGACTGCCGTTTCATTTTGTTGGTTTTCTGAGGGGAACTTCTCAGTCTCCCCTTTTTTCCAACTGGCCTATAGTTTTCCTTCTTCATGTCATCCTTCTCTGGTTTTGGTATCAGGGTAATATTGGCCTCATAAAATGTGTTAGCAAGTGTTCCATCCTCTTCAATTTTTTGGAATAGTTTGAGAAGGATAGGCACTAAGTCTTCTTTGAATGTTCCATAGAATTCTCCAGAGAAGCCATCTGGTCCTGGACTTTTGTTTTGGGGGAGGTTTTTGATTACTGTTTCAATCTCTGTACTCGTGATTTGTCTATTCAGATTCTCTGTTCCTTCTTGATTCAGTTTCGGGAGGTTGTATGAGTCTAGCAATTCATCCACTTCTTCCAGTTTATCAAATTTGTGGGCATATAGGTTTTCATAGTATTCTCTTATAATCCTTTGTATTTCTGCAGTATCTGTTGTAATTTCTCTTCTTTCATTTTTAATTTTATTTATTTGAGCCTTCTCTCTTTTTTTCTTGGTGAGTCTGGATAAGGGTTTGTCAATGTTGTTTATCTTCTCAAAGAATCAGCTCATAGTTTCATTAATCCTTTCTACTGTTTTTTAGTCTCTATTTCATTTATTTCTGCTCTGATTTTTATTATTTCTTTCCTCCTGCTGACTTTGGGCTTTGTTCTTCTTTTTCTAGCTCTGTTAGGTGCATTTTAAGATTACTTATTTGAAATTTTTATTACTTGCTGAGGTCGGCCTGTATTGTTATGAATTTCTCCCTTATGAACACTTTTGCTGCATCCCCTAATAGTTGGTATGTAGTATTTTCATTTTCATTTGTCTCCAGTTATTTTTTAACTTCCCCTTTGATTTCTTCAACAATTGAATGTTTCTTGAATAGCACGTTGTGTAGTCTCCAGATATTTCTGAGTTTCCTAGTTTTGTTCTTGTGGTTTATTTCTAGCTTCACAGCATTGTGGTCAGAAAAGAAGGTTGGGATGATTTCAATCTTCTTAATTTTTTTTTCTTTTAAAGATTGGCACCTGAGCTAACAAGTGTTGCCAATCTTCTTTTTCTTCTGCTTTTTCTCCCCAAATTCCCCCAGTACATAGTTGTATATTCTAGTTTTAGGTCCTTCTGGTTGTGCTATGTGGGATGACAACTCAGCATGGCCTAACAAGTGGTGCCATGTCCATGCCTGGGACCTGAGCCAGTGAAACCATGGGCTGCCGAAGCAGAGTGCATAAACTTAACCACTCAGCCATGGGGCTGGCCCTATAATCTTCTTAAATTTATTGAGGCTTGCCTTGTCACCCAACATATCATCTCTCTTTGAGAATGTTCTATGGGCATGTGAGAAGAAAGTATATTCTTCTGTTTTTGGATGGAATACCCTATATATATATATCTAATAAGTCCATCTGGTCAAATGGTTCATTTAAACCTACTATTTCCTTGTTGACTTTTTGTCTGGATGATCTGTCCCTTAAAGTAAGCGGGATGTTGAGGTGCCCTACTATTATTGTGTTGCTGTTAATTTCTTCCTTTAGTTCTGTTAATAACTGCTTTATGTACTTTGGTGCCCCTGTGTTAGGTGCCTATATATTAATAAGGGTTTTATCGTCTTGGTGGAATCTCCCTTTTATCATTCTATACTGCCCCTCTTTGTCTCTTAGTGTCTTTTTTAACTTGAAGTCTGCTCTGTCTGATAAAAGTATGGCAAGACCTGCTGTCTTTTGTTGGCCATTAGCTTGGAGTATTGTCTTCTATGCCTTCACTCTAAGCTTATGTTTTCCTTTGGAGCTGAGGTGCCTTTCCAGGAGGCAGCATATCATTGGGTCTTATTCTTTAATCCATCCAGCTACTCTGTGTCTTTTGATTGGAGAATTCAAGCCATTTACATTTAGAGTAATTATTATTATACGAGGGCTTAATGCTACCACTTTATCTCTTGTTTTCTGGTTGTTCTATGTTTCACTGTTTCTCTTCCTTTGTATCTCTGACTGCCATTTCATTTTGTTGGTTTCCTGAGGGGAATTTCTCAGTTTTCTCTGTTTATGTGAATTGTGGCTCTGCTCTGATTTTTTATTTAGAGGTTACTGTGGGGATTGTATGAGAGATTTTGGAGCTGAGATAGTTCATTTCTTATAGCCTCTTATCTCCATTGACCTAAACAGGTTCCCTCCATTTCCTCGCCCCTTCTGAGTAATTGTCATTGCAAATTGTTCTGTTTTTAATTTTGTGAGTTTGTGGCTAAATTGAAGTGTTTATCATTACTTTTGATGCTTTCTTTCCCTTTCTCTTTTAAGTTGTAATTGAGCCTTTGTATCCTTGTTCTGGTAGAGAGCTGCAGGTGTCTGATCGTGCCTTTCTATTTATCTCCTTGTTCATAGCTTTGTAAACCTTTGCCTTTTTGTTGCCAGTGTGAGGGCATCTTTCATTATCTCTTGTAGAGGAGGTCTAGTGGCAATGAACTCCCTCAGCTTTTGTTTATCTGGGAGAGCTTTTATTTCTCCATTTTATCTGAAGAAAAGTTTCACTGTATAGCGTATTCTTGGCTGAAAGTTTGTCTTTCAGTAATTTGAATATATCATTCCATTCTCTCTTAGCCTGTAGGGTTTCTGCCAAGAAATCTGCTGAAAGCCTGATTGGGTTTCCTTTGCAGGTTATTTTCTTCTGCCTTGCTGCTCCTCATATTTATTCTTTATCACAAACTTTTCCCATTTTTACTATCATATGCCTTGGAGAAGGTCTTCTAGCATTGATGAAGTTGGGCATATGATTAGCTTCATTGTAAATCTGAAACCATCCCCAGGTTTGGGACGTTCTCAGCAATTATTTCTTAAACAAGTTCTCCACTCCTTTCTCCCACTCTTCTCCCTCTGCAATACCTATCACCCTTATCTTATTTTTCCTAATTGAGTCAGATATTTCTCAAAGAAGTTCTTCGCTTTTTTTTAAATCTTAATTTTGTCTCCTCCTCCACCTGTCGAATTTCTACATTTTTATCCTGAGGAACACTAACTGTTTCATCCACAAGATCAGTTCTACTTCTTAATGATTTCAGATTTTTTTTTATTTCATTAATTGAGTTTTTCATATATAGTATTTCTGCTTAATTTTTGTTTTTTTTTTTTGTAATTTCAGTGTCTCTGGTGAAGAGATTCATTTTATTGTTGAGGTCCTTAAATTGTCTTTCTGTCTTTTCTTGTAAGTTGTTGAGATTCCCTTACGATGGCTATTTTGAATTCTGTCATTTAGGTTGTATATTCCTATGTCTTCAGTGTTTGTTTCTGAAGAATTGTCATTTTCCTTCTTGTCTGAATTGCTGTTGCAGTTTCTCATGGTGCTTGATAAGCTAATCTTTTGTCAGGACATTTGTGTTATTCTTAGGATGCATATTCCCCCTGTTACCACTATGGGGAAGTAGGAGGAGTATTTCTGACCCCATCTTGTCTGATTGAAGCTGTGGGGTATTATGGGTGCTTGCCCCAGCCTGGGGAGTGTTTAGGCAGTTGTGTGGACTTTCCCTGGTGGGCAGGTCTTCCTCGCTGGGCTACGTCCACTCTTTGGCACCTCAGGGGCACTCTAAGCTCCCACTCCCTTCCAGAAAGTGATCATCAGTGGGCTAAAACCTGCCACTGCCTCTTCCCCCATGCACCCAGGATACGTCCCTCTTTGGGGCTCAGCAGCACTGTAAGCACTCGTGTGCGGCCGGGTACCATTTGTTCCAACACTTAGATCTGCTGCAGACTCTGTTTACAGTCCATTCCACGGTCCATGGGGCCTCTGTGTTTCATGGGCAGAACTTCCTCGTTGGGACGCAAGCTAGGGCTGCTCCTTGGTGGCACAAAAGCATGGTGGGCCCCCCCACAGAAAAGTGAACCTGAAGAGGCACAAAGCTGCTGCGCCTGTTCCCAGAGCTGCCCAGGACACATTTCCTCTTTGGGGGTTCGGCAGCACTGTGAGCACTGGTGCGAGCCTGGGTAGCCTTTGTTCCAGCACTTAGATCTTCTGCAGACTCTGTTTACAGCCAGGTCCACATTCCATCGGGCCTCTGTACTTAGTGGGAAGTGCTTCTTTGCTGGGAATTGAGCTATGGCTGCTCCTTGGTTGCACAGGGGCACGGTGGGCTCCCCCTCCCCACCAGGAGTATGACCACAAGCACAGGCTAAGGGTTACCACTGTCTCCTCCTACAGTCACCCTGGTGTGTGTTCCCACTTTCTGGGGGTTTGCACCAGGTTGGAAAGCATTCTTGTGCATGCACAGGGCTACTGGGGGAGAACAGGGCATGCTCACCTATCTCTGCCACTTCCTGTGGGGCCAGTCTGTCCACCCTCAGAAGTATAGCTGCATGTGCCTCTCAGACATCCTATCGTGCTGTGTGGGCTTCCTCTATTGGTCAGTGAGTGTCCATTTAGCTGCAGTTCAAAAGGGGGAGACACCAAGGGAACAGCTCTCTCTACCATGTTTCTGAGGTTCTTTGATGGGTCTTTTTCTAATTGGAGTTAACATTATCTTAAACCCAGAAATGATTTGACACCAGAAATCTTAACCGATTTCAATATCCACTTGAATTTAGTTTTTCAGGTGAAATTATTTACTGTAATTTTAATCTTTCCAAATTAAACAGACAGAATGTGCAATCTTTGCCAGGAAGAAAACCCAGAATGATTAATTAGGAATGAAACTGAGTATTAACCCTGAATGCACTATTCCACTGCCAGACTCATACTTGAGGAGTTGGGCCCAAATATGAGAATAGGAAAATAAAACTTGTTTTTAAAATATAACTCTAGGATCTCAGCTTCTATCTCTTACTCATATCCTCTCCTATGGATAAATGGTGGTTTCTAAATATGCAGCATCATTTAGGGCTACATTTCACACCTAAGTGAATTTTCTATTTCATTGAAATGTTTTCTCAAGTGCCAAAATTCTAACATTTTAATAATTTTTATGGAATGCATCCTATATTTATTTGTGTATAAAATAAAATAAACATAATTAAGTAGATCTTTCATCTTCAAACCAAGGGAAATGCTACAACTTTATGTACAGTTTGCAACTGGTCAATATGAATCAACAATTATTCAGCCATAGTATTCATGGTGAGTAAATCTGGTAGCTTCTTTGCACTATGGAATCCTTTCATGATGTTCTTGGGTTTGATGCTCAGAATAGAAAAAAAATTAATGCAAGAGTTTTAATAGATAGGAGCCTTATTATCTTAAAAACGCTTTCAAACTTTTCAAGCTTTCGACTTACTTAGTTTACAGGGTGAAATTCCAAGATCATGGAATATAGGACAGAAAGATTTGATGTTAGGGTGGGAGAAGAAGGTATAAAGAATGGCTGTGTTTAGGTTTGGATGTGTATAAACTGGAGCTGAGAGATGGGCCTATAGAACCAAAAGGCTCCTGGAGGTCACTGTGAGCATAACAGTTGGGGAACCTGATAGAAGATGTAAGGAGTTATAATATTCAAACATTCTTAGTTTCTAGTTATGCAGAGAATTGGTTCTGTGTTTAGGGCCTTCTGTATTCAAGTTCAGCCTCTGCACTATGTTTACCATTATATCAGGGCTCTGGAAATATTTATTTAAGCTGTGGTCTTGCCCAAACTACAAAGTAGCAGCTCTGATGCACAGCTGCAACTTACAGATGCTTGCACCATATGCTACCATTCTGAAGATCTTCCAGCTATAAGCAGGGGTGCTATTTCTCAAGGAAGAGAGGGCCTAAATTATTAGGTAAATTGATCAGAATTAATATTAGCCTGATTAAGCCTGAACTTAATCTACTTTCAACATTCTCATTTTGGTTCTTTTCAAAATCCAATTAACTTATACAGCTGATTAGCATTTGCTAGTTCTGATTTTATAGCCTGCAAATTTCTTTCACCATTGCCTTCTCTTTCATTTTCATGACTTTAATCCAGATATTACAAAGAGGTTTGACAAACTATTTGAACATTAGCCAGTTTAGAATCTGAAAATTGCATCTACAGCTATCATTCATTACGTTTTCAGAGGCCAAACAACAACCTTAAAACAGCCAAGCAGGAGGAACCATAGAAGCAAACACAGGGGACAAACCTGATGGACATAAACTCTGTAGAAATAGCATGTTTTCAACATCTGGATGTTTCTTTATTTATTTTATGATAATAAGAAAATAAACAACCAACACTACAGTATAATTATTTCTCCCTGGAGAGAACAGAAAGGGACCTTTCCATGTCCGAGGAAACTGACTTTATTTTTTGAAAGCACTTAAAAGCCTGAATGATCTTTTTTCTCACACTTCCAGACAAGTGCTAAGCTTATGTTATCTACAAGAACAAATGAAAGAATAAATGACACTGTACTTCCTATGACCTACTTCCTATGAAGCTACTATGGGAGCACAAGATTCTTTTTAAAAATTACATAAAATGGAGATCTTGTCAGGATGGTGGCATAGGCCGACTCTGAACTACCTCCTCCCACAAACACAACTAGGTTACAAGTATTCTTGGAAAAAGTGCCCTAGAGACTAAACTGAAAACTGGATAAAAAGAAACCTACAACAAGTGACAGACATGATTGAGGCAGAAGAGGTAGAAATTCCTCCTGGAGAGAAAAAAGCCACCTTCATAAGAGGCAGAACTTCACAGCTAGCTGGGCGGGAGCCACCCTAATGTACACAGAACTCCCTGGAGAAGCGTGGACCTTAGCAGGGGCACATTACCACTATAAGCATCATTCAGACTCAGCACAACTGAGATGAGTGTCCTAGTATCTGTCTTCATTGGCTATTAACTGCAACAGGGCATACCCCCAGAAAAGCTATAGGACAAAAGCTGAAAAACTCAGCTCTTAAAGGGCCCATGCACAAATTCACCAACCTCAGAGAGCAACCTAGAATCACCAAAAACACAGCTGCACAGTCCCTTGGTGAAAAGAGACTCACCAGCAGACTCTAGGTGCATCTCAGTGAGAGGTGAGACCTCTCCAGAGACTAAGACATTGGTGCCACCATCATCGTGACCTAGTACAGGCATGCTGACACTGATTGACCTGGAAAATGCCATTGAAGTACTTCCCCTGGCCTAATAGCCTAGGGGTCTGCCACACCCACTAGAGCACAGATTTAATACAGTTCATCGAGAGCAGGCAGCCTGTCCTAGGGACTGGCCCTATCCAACAGCAAGCCCTCAGGCAACTTGTCATAGACTGGGTGCCTTGGTCCTCTATAAGCAGGTGAGTGTGTCCACCTCTGTTGAGCAGGGCCTGTGTGAGGACTAGGTGAACTGTGGGAAGTGTTGATGGAGAGCTGGAGGCCTCTGCAAGAGGGGACTGGGTATACTCCAAGGAGTCAGGAAGTTTGCATGGACCAGGGCTGTTTTGATGGTGTGTGTGGTCCTGTGGGGGGCAGGGCTTATCAGTGGCACAAGACCTGTGCTTCACAAACAGCCACAAAGAGGATCAGCTCCACCTGCCAAAGCCTGAAACAATTGGGTGCTCCCATGCCTAGGGCCAGCCCCACTCAGCTGAAATCCTAAGAGAGCTGAAAACAGCCTTGCAGTCCTCAGGCCTACAGCAACTGTAAGCCCCTGAGCCTAGCAATGAGCTACACTGGGCACCTACTCAATTAGCAGGAAAACTGCAACAGGAGTGTGCTATTAGACCTTGTAGCCAATGGTGCTTGGGCTTCCCAAGCCTGATTTACAAAGAGCTGGCCAGGGAGGAAAAGACTAGACTCCCAGGATACCTGCAGTGAGAGCAACCCTGCCATAGCAGAAGGACACAAGTAACCCACATAGGGGTCAATCATGGATCATTTGGACTGGTAATGAGAGAGAAGCACACTGCTGGGCCTCAAAAGGCATCTCTTATATAAAGCCACTTCTCCAAGTTCTGGAGACATAGCTGACTCACCTAATACATAGATATAAGCACAGAGAAAGAGGCATAGTGAGGAGGCAAAGGAATACATTCTAAGGAAGGGAACAGGATAAAACCCCAGAAAAACAACTAAATGGAACAGAAATAAGCAATCTACCTGACAAAAAATTCAAACAAAAACTCACAAGGATGAACACAGTGAGAATATCAACAGAGAACTGGAAAATAAAAAAAATTACCAATCAGAAATGAAGAATACAGTAGTGGAGAGGAAAAATTCACTAGAAGGAGTCAACAGCAGAGAAGATGGTATGGAGGAACGGATAAGTGAGCTGGAATAAAGACTAGAGGAAATCTCTCAAGCTAAACAGATAAAAGAAAAATAATTAAAAAGGACAAGAAATGTCTAAGTAACAGTAATCTGTAACTGTCCCAGTAACTCTGGGACAATATTAGGTACACTAACATTTGCATTATAGGTGTCCCAGAAGGAGAACAGAGAGATAAAGGGGTAGAAAATCTATTTTAAGAAATAATAGCTGAAAATTTCCTAACCTAAGGAAGGAAACATACATCCAAGTACAGGAATCACAGAGAGAACCAAACAAGATGAGAACCAAACAAGCCCATACCAAGACACATTATAATTAAAATGTCCAAAATGAAAGATAAAGAGAATCCTAAAAGTGGCAAGAGAAGGGGAACAAGTGACATACAAAGGAAAGCCCATAACACTATCAGCAGACTTCTCAGCCAAGACCCTACAGGCTAGAAGAGAGTGGCATGACTTATTTAAAGTGCTGAAAGGAAAAAACTTACAGCCAAGTATACTCTATCCAGCAAGGTTATCATTCAGAATGGAAGGAGAGATAAAGAGCTTCCCAGACAAGCAAAAATTAAAGGAGTTTATCACCAAGAAACAAGTTCTACAAGAAATGCTGAAGGGACTTATTTAAGTGGGAAAGAGAAGACCACAAATAGGGACAAGAAAATTCTCAAAAAAAAAGAGGCGATAAAATCACTGGTAAAGGCAAAAATACGGTAAAGGTAGCAGATCAACTACCTATGAAGATAACATGAAGGTTAAAAGGCAAAAGTACTAAAACCACCTATTTCAATGATAAGAGGGTAATGGATAGACACACACAAAACAAGAGATTAGTTATGATTTCAAAAACATAAAATGTGGAAGGAGAGTAGTAAAAGAGTAGAGGTTTTAGAAAGATGTCAAGCTAAAGAGACTATCAACTCAATATAGATTGCTATATATGTAGTATATTATATACTAGGAACCTCATGGTAATCACAAACCAGAAACCTATAATAAGTAAACAAACAAGTAAGAGGAAAGAAATCAAACATATTACTAAAGAAAGCCATCAAACAACAAGGGAAGAGAGCAAGAGAAGAAGAAAGGAACAGAGAAGAACTACTAAAACACCTAGAAAAAAAGTAACAAAATGGCAATAACTACATTTTTATCAATAGCTACTTTAAATGTCAACGAACTTAGTGCTCCAATTAAAAGGCATGCGGTGGCTGAACAGATAAAAAAACAAGACCCATATATATGCTGCATACAAGAGACACAATTCAAAGCTAAAGACACTCACAAACTGAAAGTGGAAGGATGGAAAAAGATACTCCATGCAAATGGCAAAGAAAATAAGGCAAAACTTATATCAGAAAAAATAAACTTCAAAACAAAAACTGTAAGGAGACAAAGAAGGGCACTACATACTGATAAAGGGAACAATCCAACAAGAAGATATAACACTTGTAAATATCTATGTACCAGCATAGGATCACCTAAATATATAAAGAAACTATTAACAGATGTAAAAGGAGAAATAGACAGCAACACAATAATAGTAGGGGACTTTAACACTCCACTGACACCAGTGGATAGATCATCCAAACAGAATATCAATAAGGAAACATTGGCCTCAAATGACACATTAGACCAGATGCACTTAGTAGATATATATAGAACACTCCATCCAAAAACTGAAGAATACACATTCTTTTCAAATGCACATCGAATATTCTCCACAATTTGCCACATATTAGGCCACAAAACAAGTCTCAATAAATTTAAGAAGACCAAAATAATACCAAGCATCATTTCTGACCAACAAGGTATGAAACTAGAAATCAACTACAGGAAGAAAATCAGAAAAGTCACAAAAATGTGGAGATTAAACAAAATGTTACTGAACAATGATTGGGTCAATAAAGAAATCAAAGGAGAAATAAAAAAGTACCTGTAGACAAATGAGAATGAAAATACAACACACCAAAATCTATGGGATACAGCAAAAGCAGTTCTAAGAAGGACATTTATAGCAATTCAGGGCTACCTCAACAAAGAAGCAAAATCCCAAATAATCAATCTAACAACGTACCTAAAGGAAATGGAAAAGAAGACCAAATAAAACCAAAATCAGCAGAAGGAAGGAAATAATAAAAATCAGAGAACAAATAAATGAAATAGAGACTAAAAAAAACAGTAGAAAGGATTACTGAAATTAAGAGCTGGTTCTTTGAAAAGACAAACAAAATTGACAAACCTTTACCTAGACTCACCAAGAAAAAAATGGAGAAGGCTCAAATAAATAAAATCAGAAATGAAAGAGGAGGTGTTACAATGGAAAACTCAGAAATACAAAAAATTACAAGAGAATACTATGAAACGCTGTACACCAACAAACTGCATAATCTAGAAGAAATGGATAAATTCTTAGAACCATACAACCTTCCAAATCTGAATCTAGAAGAAGTAGAGAATTAAAGTAGACCTATCACCAGTAAGAAGATCAAAACAGTAGTCAAAAATCTCCCCCCAAAAAAAGTCAAGGACCAGATGGCTCCCCTGGTGAATTCTACCAAACACTCAAAGAAGAGTTAATACCTATCCTTCTCAATATGTTCTAAAAAATTGAAGAGGAGGGGAGGCTTCCTAACTCATTCTACAAAGGCAATATTATCCTGATACCAAAACCAGACAAGGGCAACACAAAAAAAGAAAATTAGAGGCCAATATCACTGATGAATATCAATGCAAAAATCCTCAACAAAATACTAGCAAATTGAATACAGCAATACATTAAAAAGATCAGACATCATGATCAAGTGGGTTATATTACAGGGTTGTAGGGATGATTCAACATCCACAAATCAATCAACATGATGCATCACATTAACAAAATGAAGAATAAAACTCACGTCTTCTCAATAGAGGCAGAGAAAGAATTTGACAAGATACAGCATCCATTTATCATAAAAACTCTAAACAAAATGGATATAGAGGGAAAATACCTCAACATAATAAAGGCCATATATGACAAACCCACAGCAAATATCATTCTCCATGGAGAAAAATTGAAAGCTATCCCTCTAAGAACAGGAACCAGACAAAGATTCCCACTCTCACCACTCTTATTTAACATTGCATTGAAAGTCCTAGCTAGCACAATCAGGCAAGAAAAAGAAATAGAAGGGATCCAAATTGGAAAAGTAGAAATGAAACTGTCACTCTTTGCAGATGACATGATTTTATATCTATAAAACCCTAAGGAATCCACCAAAAAACTTTTAGAAATAATAAATGAATACAGTCAAGTTGCAGCACACAACATCAACATATAAAAATCAGCTGTGTTTCTATACACTAACAACGAAGTAGCAGAAAGAAGAATGACGAATACAACCCCATTTACAATTACAACAAAAAGAATAAAATACCTAGGAACAAACTTAACCAAAGAGGTGAAAGATTTGTACACCAAAAACTATAAAACAGTGTTGAAAGAAATTGAAGAAGACACAAAGAAATGGAAAGATATTCGGTGCTCTTGGATTGGAAGAACTAACATCGTTAAAATGTCCATACTTCCTAAAGCAATCTACAGATTCAATGCAATCCTGAACAAAGTTCCAACAGCACTTTTTACAGAAATAGAACAAAGAATTCTAAAATTTATATGGCACAACAAAAGACCCTGAATAGCCAAAGGAATCCTGAGGAAAAAGAACAAAGCTGGAGGTATCACATTCTCTGATTTCAAAATATACTACAAAGCTATAGTAACCAAAACAGCACGGTACTAGCACAAAAAAAGACACATAGATCAATGGAACAGAAGTGAGAGCCCAGAAATAAACCCACACATCTATGGACAGCTAATATTCGACAAGGGAGCCAAGAGCATAGGATGGAGAAAGGAGAGTCTCTTCAAAAAATGGTGCTGGGAAAACTGGACAGCCACATGCAAAAGAATGAAAGTAGCCCATTATCTTATACCATGTACAAAAATCAACCCAAAATGGATTAAAGGTTTGAATGTAAGACCTGAAACCACGAAACTTCTAGGAGAAAACATAGGCAGCACTCTCTTTGACATCCATCTTAGCAACATATTTTCAAATACCATGTCTGACCTGGCAAGGGAAACAAAAGAAAAAATGAACAAATGGGACTACATCAAACTAAAAATCGTCTGCACAGCAAAGGAAACCATCCAAAAAACAAAAAGACAACCTAACAACTGGGAGAAGATATTTGCAAACCATATATCAGATAAGGGGTTAATATCCAAAATATACAAAGAACTAATACAGCTCAACAACAAAAAAACCAACAACCCAATTCAAAAATGGGCAAAAGATCTGAACAGAGATTTCACCAAAGAAAATATACGGATGGACAGCAGGCATGTGAAAAGATGTTCAACATCATTAACTACCAGGGAAATGCAAATCAAAACTACAATGAGGTATCACCTCACTCCGGTCAGAATGGCTATAATTAACAAGACAGGAAACAATAAGTGTTGGAGAGGATGTGGAGAGAAGGGAACCCTGGTACACTGCTGGTGGGAGTGCAAACTGGTGCAGCCACTATGGAAAGCAGTGTGGAGTTTTCTCAGAAAATTAAGGATAGATCTACCATATGATCCAGCTATTCCACTCCCAGGTATTTATCCAAAGAACTTGAAAACACTAATGGATAAGATACATGCACCTCTATGTTCACCACAGCCTTATTCACAATATCCAAGACTTGGCAGCAACCTAGGTGCCCATCAGGGTATGAATGGAAGATGTGGTATATATACACAATGGAATACTACTCAGCCATAAGAAATGATGAAATCCGGCCATTTGTGACAACATGGATGGACCTTGACGGTATTATGCTAAGTGAAATAAGTCAGAGGAAGAAAGTCCTAATACCATATGATCTCACTCATAAGTAGATACTAAAAACAGCATCACACAAACACATAGCAACAGAGATTGGATTGGTAGTTACCAGAGGGGAAAGGGAGAGAGAGGGAGGAGGGCGAAAGGGGTGATTAGGCTTATATGTGAGGTGACTGATTGCAATTAGTCTTTGGGTGGTGAACACGATGTAATCTACACAGAATTCGAAATATATTACGTTGTACATCCGAAAGCTATATAACGTGATAATCCAATCTTACTGCAATAAAATAAAAAATAAATTTTAAAAATTACATAAGATGGTTTCTAGTTTAGGGTTAAATCCACGCCCTCATATTTCTTTTTCTACTAGATGACAGATTGAAGACCCTGAACAAACTTTCAAGCTGAAACAACTATACAAGTAAGGAAACTGCAGAGCTCCCAAACTTAATGAAACTAGTAACTCTTAAAGGTAAGTGAAGAACAGTCAGCTCGCAGCCTAAGAGTTTTTTGAAGACCTTGAGTTGAGGCTTTCTCAACTACATGAGAAAAGGAGATACATCCCAGAATTTGTCAAAGTGGAAACACTAAGGAAGAATCCAGAAAAAAAAACCCTAAGAGCCCAAAGAATACATCCTTTTTCCAAGAAAGCATGCTTCTCTTTCCCTTGCCCTCAGTGGAAGGGTAAAATAACTTCCACTGGAAATTTCTACTCACAAGCCTGTCTCCATGTGTGTTTTCAGTCAAATCTCTGTTACTTTGTTGCCTAAGAAACGATGGTTATTTCAGGACTTTTCCCTCATACAAAATACAAATTTATACAATTTCAGAAGAAAAACAGCCATTTATATGTGGTGTCACAGGGCTATATAAGAGATCTGTGGTGAACCTCTTATTTGGTTGGCTTATTCTGTTCTGTGAGTATCAGCTCACATAGCCCGTGGACATTGAATGACTAACCACTTGACAGTTGATTGGACCAAGGCTAGACATCTAACTCCAGCTGAGTCAAAGGCATTTTCTCTCCTAGAAATTTGTAATTAAAATGCAGACATTCTAGGTGGACTCTATAGACAATTTTTAACTGGAAGATCGTACAGAACTGGAACCAGAGATATTTGATAGAAGCACAGCCAAAACGTAGAGAAGTCCATACAGAGAAAACGCCTATGTGAGGAAGATGAAGATAAGAGGAGCTATAGGTGATTTTCACTTTCTACATTTTTTCCCCAGCTTTATTGAAGTATAATGCACTTCCCACTTTCAATCCATCAGGAGAAACTTGTATCCTTCAAGAAAATTCCCCTTTAGTAAAACAAAGTTTGAGTGGGTTTCTAACCTTTTAAACTAAATGACCCCAATTGTAATAAGATCTTAATGTTAATTAAGTCCAGGCCTCTTGATAGATGGTGAAACTGAGACCTAAGAGGATAAAGGAAATCTTCCAGAATAACAAAACAATTTAGCCATCACTGACTTCCAGGACCTCTACTCCCAAAATATTTTATCTCCGCTCTCTGATTTGCTTCTTTATTTTGGTTATTAAAGATCGAGCCAAGTTGTTGCTCTCTTATTCTATCACTGGCAAAGATGCTGTGTTCCTTTTCTAAGTAACATTGAATAAACTACTCACGCAATCAGCAGAGGCTACCTGAGGAATACATTTCTCATAGCAAATATGTGAAGAAAGCAAGAGACAGAATAACAAAAACTCAGAAAGCACTGTTTATAATACAGGAACTATGAAAGAATATGTTCCTAGTCAATGAACAATAACTGTTATAGTCAATCTATGGTTATGTCAATATACCACAATGAATCCACTCATTTCACCAATCTTGACAATGGATGGAGCAATGGGTTCCAACAACTGGCAAGAAAATACAGTCTATTAGCTGTAGCCCATTTGTTTTCCATGACAGGATGCAGACAAAGAATCACTGACCTTAGCAGACCCAGTGCCATAGAAAATGCAATGAGTACTACTTCATGCAAAGGAGTACCTACCCCAGGCTACTCAACTGGATGCACTCATATATTTCCTCAGTTTAATGACCTTAAATGAAGTGACTGTTACATGATGTATTTCTCCTCTGAATTGACCAAGTATTTACTGCAGTGATCAAATTAATTAGTATTGTTTTTGTCATTAGATGAATACATATAAAATCTAGAGAATTATATCCACCTTCCTGTCATGAGAGTTTGTCTTCTTTGGTAGATTTTTGGAATTCAGATATGACTGAGAGAGTACAAAAAAACCCAAGAATCCATAAGACTTCATTAGCAAATGAAATTACAAGATTCTTACCATGATCACAATTACTATTCATAATAAGAACCACTGTCAGGAAGACTCAGATGATGCATTTATTCATTCACTCAGAAAACATTAACACTCCACTTTCCCCCTACCCAAAACTGGCAGAAAGATCCTTAAGTATGTTTTTTCAGATCAATACACATTAATTGAGCACATACTCAATATCAGACAATGTTTGAGAGGCTTGGGAAACATCAGAAAAGAAAACAGGCAGAGATTCTTGCTCTCATGGAGCATAAACTAAGCAGTTTATGACATCGCTTTGCCTAATATCTGGCTTGGCTTCCCATCACACCTAGAATAATGTCCAAACTACTTACCCTGGTCTATAAGGATCTGATCCTTGCCAACATTGACTGTTTACTCACCATACTCAGTAGCACTGCCCTTGGTGTTCCTGAGATGAGCTGAGCCTTCCTCATTTCCTGTGTACTTAACTTTCCTGTGCCAGGAACACTCATTGCTCACATTCTTGACGGGCTAACTCCTCCTGGTTTTACAGGTCTCAGCTTAAATGTCACTGCTTCAAAGACAACTCTGCTAATCACAGCATTAAAAGAAAAAAAAAAAAAACACCACTCACTCCCAAGTCTTTCTACATGCCATGATTTCTTTCTAATACAGCCAAACTTATCTCCTTTGTTGAATTATTTGCTTGTTTATCCTATCTCTTCTCTCTTTAGAGACTGTAGGTTCTGTAAGAGTAAATAAATGCATATACTTTCTTTCTTGTTCACTGTCTTATTTCCAGCCCTTAAAATGGTGTTTGGAATTTATTAAGCCATCATAAAATATATTGTAGAATGTATACATAAATAAATTAGTGAATTCATATTTATTTATGCTTTTCTTAGTATAAAAATCAAACCAATTTTGCAAAGGAATTTAATTACTCATCCAACATTAATGCATTGCTAAATGTAATACAAGATATGAATATACTTAATTCTCTAATTGACAGACTGGTGAAGGTGAAAAGTAAGAGAAAAGGCTCATTTCTGAGTTACTTGAGGTCATCCAATCTTTTTCTTTCTTTTAGCTTATAAATTGCAAGATTATTAGAATTATGTCTACACATATAACAGACTTCCTTTGCATGTGGGTATTTTGAAATATATTTATTTCAGGATTATAAATCGCACAGAGGAATGATTTATGTAAATTTAGAGTTCATTAGCATGTATTAAACTATTTTCCCTACAATTGAAGCAAATGGAAGAAGTCAAATGGATCAAGTTGGTAAAAAAAAAAAAAAAAAGGAAAGAAAGAAAAGCAATTTGCTAATAATCTCATTACTATGTTGATAAATAACCAGAAATGAATAAGTTTCAGACGGCAGGAATCTTGTTACCATCATTGTAATTTAAATTGAGTACAGGAGACCATTCTTTCTTTGTTTACAATAAAGAGTTGACTTTATGGCTCACTTTATAGGCATCTTGCCAATGACACTGAGCAAACTGCATTTGATCAACATAAAAACAATTTCCATTAACTACTGTAAAAATACTACTGTCACTTAATTATTCTATTGAAAATGTCAAGGACAGTCATGTGTCACATAACAACTTTGTGTTCAACAACACACTGTGTATACTATAGTGATCCCATAAGATTAGTATCATACAGCCTAGGTGCATAGTGGGCTATACCGTCTAGGTTTGTGTACGTACTCTATGGTTTTTGCACAACGAAATTGCCTAAAGACCCATTTCTCAGAATGTATCCCTGTAGTTAAGTGACTCATGACTGTAAACTGTTGATGGAAATGAGAGGCAAGTAGGATAGTAAAGAGCTAACCTAGCTTCAAATCATGATTCTGCAACTTAGTGGCTTTAAGAGCCTGCCCAGTTTATCTAGACTCTTATAGGCTTGGTTTTCGCTTATATGAAATGGAATAAATAATTCCCATGTGACATGGTTGTGATGAAATTTTGAGATGCATATAGTATGTCTGATACATTATAAATGCTGAACAAAGATTATTTTTATTCCTTGTCCAAATCTATGTACCTTTTGGGAGCAAAGTAGACGTTTAAACTTTCTCTCTTTTACATATATTCCAAGTTCCTTACTAGCATTTCCACACTTGTCAATGTTTATCCTAAAATGCATTTTTAATCAATTAATACTTCTGGCCAAAGATGAGCTAGATTCTCTCTATTGCATAGAGGATCAGCTCACATTCTCTACAATAGTAATTGAGCCTTTCATGTTGTGATCCTACCATTTACTTTCAGTCCCACATACCATCGTCAGGCTTAAGGTTTATGGTGTACCTTTTTCAAATCTGACCATCATTGGCAGTATTTTCCTTTAGCCACTTATTTCATTGTTCACCTTTTACCCATTAGTTTCCAATAATGAATCAGAGATCAAAATCCTGAAGTTGGTGTTCAAATCTTTTGGCCTAGAAATCTGGGGCCATTCAAAGCCAGTGGTTGGTGCCACACTCTTTGGCGCCACACTCTTTGGCTTACAATATCTTCAAGGGATAAAGGAGGAATTTTTCTCTCTGTTACTGTTATTTGCCTCCTTTACACATTTACAGATTTATTCTGAGTGGTGGGTTTGTTCTCAATTTCTTTTCCCTGGTCAGTAACTTTTTAAAAATCTTTTTTTATGGTAGAGTGGAAAATCAAAAGAATTGGAGTTGGAGTTAACAAATATGAATTTGGATATAATATCTGCAATTTATAGTTTGTGTTGACTTGGGCATGTTACCACTTTTATATCAGTTTTTCAAATTTAAAAAATAAAACTATTACCTCAAATAAACTGAAGTGCATAAGTGCACAAAAAGCATCTCTGTCAGTATCTTTTCCAATTAAGTACCTGATATCACCCCTCTACTTCTATATATTGAAGATTAAATTTATTCTAGCTGTGTAATCATTCTTATATTTTTACACTTGGCTTTACTTACATCTACATTACAAATATGCCTATATCAGATCATCTCTTTCCTTCTTTTATAAACTCAAAGTTGACATGATACTTTTCTAAGTTACCATCATTTTTTTTTTATTCAGCAATTCTTTCTAATGAATAAGCAAAAGTTTTTGGGTGGGCTACAGATTGGTTGAAAGATTCCTTCTCCATCTGTATATGTACTGCATAATTGTATTAGATTCTAAATGTATTTTGCCAAAGTTAGCATATATTATCCTACTGATGTTGATGTAAATAATATGACGTCATAGAGCAGAGGAATACACAGTTCATCACAAGATAGGTTCCCTTAGCTTAAGACATTCCTAACTGAAGCACTGGTGTGTGTGTGTGGGAAACCTGAAAGATTTTTGCTAGATCTGAGATAAAAAAATTGCTCCTGTGCAGCAAGACTGGAGTATCACACCACTCTTTATAAAGACTTTATAAGCTAGGTTTTAGTCTTCCGTTCATGTAAATATTTATAAGCATCAGGATCCTCTGGTTCCTTAAGCATGATCAGTGAGGTCAAAATCACAGTCACCACCTGAGTACCTCCTCTGTCTCCCACCTTTCAAAGCCCTGGAGAGGAATTTCCCTAAAGCCAGAATTAAGGCTGGGTAATTCTTCTCTCTCATTTCTTCCTTTACTCATGAAGAAATGAATTTATTATTTACTCTTTATGTTAAGCCAGAAATTAAATAAAACAGTGTTTCTCAATTTCTTGATCATAAGCCACAGTAAAAAAAATATCTTTCACTCTGTAATACAGAAAAAATTACTCACACACAAAGAAATTAGAATTTAATGAAATTATACTTAATTTTATAACACCTCTATTATATTTACTTATAAATGGATTTAATTATTTAAATGATGATTACGATCCACTAAGTTGATTTTATGACACACTAATGGGTGGCAGCATTTACTCTGAAAAATACTGAAGTAAAGCCGATCAAGATAGTGAGTTCCTGGTTTTGCTGGTCAGTTGCAGCTTGCTGGTGCCACAAAATGACCACTTACTGTAGATGAGGCTTATGTTCACTATGTCATGATGCCAAAAAGGTAAAAAAAAGAGAGAGAGACTGGATGTGGATGAGGACATTCCCAGCTGAGATTTAGAAGAGACCACTTTTCTTTGGCCTAGCAAGTACCTACCTTATGGTGGGTGGGAGCTGGGAGATTTCCAGGTTTCCAAGTTCTTGTCGTATTTTTAAGACAGGCATGCTCTATTGTCAAAAACAAAAATGAAAAAGAATGGAATTAATTCTTGCTCAGTTATTTGTTACCTAATCTCTCATATCAAAACATAGTTAATAGGAATTAAGGATTGCCAGGTGCTCTTCTAAACATTTGGATGTATTTCATTTAGTTCTCATAGATATCTTACGCAATAGGTATAGTCATTATCCCTAGTTTATAGATCAGGAAATTGAAGCCCAAAGTGGTTAAGTAACTTGGCTAAGTTACAGAGCTGGTAAGTACCAGGAATTTTAGTCATTATGAAACACATCTAAAAGTATCTCATAGGCAAAATTGCATTAATAATTAATAGTAAGAATAATACATTGCTCATCATTAGTGGATTGTGCCCTTCCAAGATGCTTCTTATTGCATGGAACATAATGTGTTTTTAAGGAAAAGTTGCACCAATTTCTTGTGGTAGTTAATCTTACAGGCACTCCACAGCAGGTCTTGTACACATAAGTTTGGAATACTGATGATTAATCCAAAGAAAGATTTCAAGGAAATCTCACTAGGGAAATATTTAGGCAATGATCTCGGAGTAAAAGCAAGGGGCATATGAAATCTGTCTTCAATAGGGAATGACCAATGGGCACAAGTTATCCCGACATTATCAGTAAGAAGAGCCATTCAGTAGCAGAAGAGATAAAACTGAAGGACGAGGTTGTCTCCATATTGAAGTCTTTCAAATAAAACAATATTATATATGCACATAAAGTGTAAAACTATTTTTAAAAGAGTTTCTCCTTAACTGTTGAGAATGGTATTTTTTCAGGTTCTATAGTCTTCCAAGAATATGTCAGTTTTGCCTTTAGGATGATGGGCCAAAGTTCAAAATCTCTCAACTCTTTGTTATTCAGTGTCTTAAGAGAGTTCCTTCTTCTGCTTTGACAATGGATGGACCACTTGCCAGATGATAATGTAGCTGCTGACAATGGCAGAGATCAAAGCACTTCCACATCTCTCAAGATTGTCTCTGGTACAAGAACTGCAGCCATTAGACCTATGTCACCAATAACTGCACAAAGGACAATGACAATGTACCTAAGGGGACTTTAAGCAAGGAAAAAAAGAAAAAGATGAACACTCAGATCATGTGGCCCCCAGAAAATTAAAACTTTTGGAGGAGACAGATGACAATATGAAAAAAATAGTTCTGATGATGGTGATGGTGGTAATACTGATGTAGTAATAATCAATATAATAATAACAACAATAAGATGCCCTCTTTCCAGTGGAAGAAAATTTTTAAACACTGGATAAAATATTGTTTTTAAAATCTTCTGATCTATTTAACAAAATAGTGATAAATTACTGAGCTAATATCCAGAAAAGATCTAGATTCCAGCAGGTAGAAAACAAAGCTGAGAGGATGATTTGTGGTTTTGATAGCCAACTGGGACTTGAGGGGCAAAAGCCAGAGCACAGGCCTGACAAGAAGAAGAATCTAGATAGATCATACCTTGGGTTCAGACCCCAAAGGGCTGTTCAAAAATTGAAAGGAATTGGAAGTAATTCATGTTATTTGCATAACCAGGAAAAACTTCAAGACTTCAAATAGGGCTAAAATGATCTCTCATTATGTAAGTCCTCTGGCACCTGGAAGAGCAAAGGAAGATAAGCTCATCTAAGACTCAAAATATTTGTTCAAATTATTTTTTATATGTAGTGGCTAAAACAAAAGCAAAGGTAATCAGATACATGAAGAGAAATAAAAATATGAGTACCAGCAGAAATAAGTGAAAGGAAAACAGGCTCACAGCTACTAAAGATACTAGAATTGTCAGATACACTTCAAAAATAAACAAACTATATTGACTACAAACATGCGTGGAGATACACGCCAAGCTTAAACATTCAGCAAGAAACCAAAAGTTACTTCTGAAAAATCACTTAAATGATTTGGAAAAGAGAAACATAAATAAGGACATGAGGAGGAGCAGAATATGCCATCCCAAAAGATGCTACTTTGGCATATTGATTATTCTGAATTAATGTTACTTGAGAAACAGCTGGTGCAAGAAGGACACACTGACCCTCCTTTGTCTCCCTGAAACCGGAAATAAATTCCCCATGTGAAAGGCACCCTCCTTGCACCTGGAGGGTAGAAGGCATCCTCATCAGAGATAGGGAATTCAAAGCCAAGAAAGCTATATAAACAAACTTTGCTACTTTCATTTGCTACATCAACTACAAACCCCTTTGTTTTGTCAATTCTTCACAAATAAATGTTTCTTTGTCTAAAAGGTATAAAAGCTGCCTGCTTTGATTACTTCTTGGAGCCTCATATCTTTGAGGTTCCCATGCATATGAAATTAAATTTATTTTCCTCCTGTTAATCTGTTTTACGTGAATTTAATTTTTAGAGCAGCCAAAAAACCTAGAAGGGAAGAGAGGAAAAGTTTTTCTCCCCTACAGAGAAAAGAATAAAACGACCTGAATTAGGAACTCAATGGGCTAGTTTAACAGCAGATTAGACATAGCTGAAGGGCTTATGACTAATAAGTCTCAAGCAAAATCATAAGTTTAAAAAAATTATAAATATATTCTCTTCAAGATAGAGAAATGGGTAATAAGAATACACAGCACAGAATTGGAGAATCTGGCAAATAAATTTCGAGAAGAAAAATAAGAATAAAAGAGAAGAGCTTTTAAAGAAAAACGCTGTTATTATTTGCAGATGATACATTCAATTAAGCAGAAAATCCAACTGAATCTACAGATAAACCATATTGATTCAGCACAGTCTTGGGCTTAAAATCAATACACAAAATATGTACTATTCTGTATTGGCTATAATCAAAGAGAAAACAAAATGGAAAAGATCTATGTTCACTCTGAGAGCATATAACATTTCAAGCAAAATCTCTTAGAATGTAATGTTGACTTGATTAAAATAGGTTTCTTGTAGGAGCTTTTAATACAATATTTTGCCATTAAAATCAGCTCAAGAAATTGTGCTCCAAGGATTAAAATAATATAATTAATTGAAAAACCTCAAGTCAATACACAGAACTTCTAATGCTTCAAGTAGAGAATTAGTATATTTTTTCACATCTACGAAACATCAACAAAAGTCAATGCAATTTACATAAAGAGTAGTGGTTTTACAGACTAATAGTCTGTTGATAATGCAGCAAAAGTGAAAAAAATTGTGAAAATTTTATTTGGAAATAAATATTTTCAAAAATAAGTGAAATGTAAAATAAACAAAAATTGAAACTACAAATTAACTAGAAAGAAGCATCGACACATTAACACAAAATCAAGGAAAAACTAAAGGAACTTGAAACTTATGTTATGTAAGTAAAATGAGAATAATATAATAAACTAAAAGAAATAGGAAGATGATTAAGATAGAAGATAAAATTAATGAAAATTTTTTTAAGTAGAAAAGATATATACTTCTAAGTTGCTGTTTTGAAAAACATTGATAACATCAGTCTTTTATAAGTGTGACTAAAGAGTAGAAATGTATAAGAATCGAAATGAAATTGGACACATAACTATAGATACAGAAGAGTTTAAGAATTATAAAATTATGCTAAGTACAACGTGATTTCAATAAATTAAAAAAATACTAGAAGAAATGTCTGAATACCTTTAAAAATACAAACCTGTTCTCAACCCCAAACACTCATTACAATCACTGGATAGAATTTAGAACAAAAAATGACCAATGTTTAGGCCCTACCTCAGGTCAATTAAATCAGAGTATCTGGGAATGGAGTCCAGTGTTTTTCTGAAGGTCCTCAGGAGGCACTGATGGACACAGAAAACAGAGCTTACATTTTCATCAGAAGATTCATTTCTCTACGTTCTCATATCTGTTGTCATTAGTTTACTTAGTATTCTCTTACTGTAGAATATATTGAAAAGGAGGTTAAAAAACACCAATTCAAAGGTACCGGAATCCTATGAAATCACAGCCAAATTCTATTTAACTTTTAAAAAGAAAAGGAAGTAGAAAGCAATTTTTAATATTTCATATCATAGCAAAAAATGAAAGCATCCAAATTCATTCTATAGGAACAGTAGAAACTTAAACTAACACTTGATTATAACAATAATAATACCAAAGTAAAAAGTTCTTCTATTCAAAAATGAGGCCAAGGACCTAAGCAGACAAGTTAAAAGAATTAAGCAGCAAGAAGGCATGTAACCTCATTTTACCTGCCCCATTCAGGATAAATTCCACCATGGCCTTTCCTTCATTAACAGAGACAGCAGCCGGGGAGCACAGCACTTGGGAAACACCGTCGTGGAAAGAAAGCTACAACATTCCTCTAGTAAGTAAATTGGAAGCTAGCCTGTATAAAAGGTCTTAAAGTCATTTTATCTAATCTCACAGCTTGCCATTGAAATGATTTCTGAGTAACTTTTAGTTCCTCTTTTATTCATAATTCTGTGATACAGTAAGAGGTAGTATTAAGTATACATCAATGATTAGTCAGAGATTCATTTCTGTGCGAGACTCCACCAGATACGCAGATAGATGGAGTCTCCTTATAAACAAACAAATTGTATACTTATTCCTCTGTAAATTGTTATTATTTTAAATCTACATTGGTTAATCATTCCCTAAGTTTTCATCCGGCATTTCTTTTGTAAACATACAAAACCAGTTGTGTATCTTTCTCCTTTGATCTTCACCCAAATGGTTCCTATTAAGAGATCCTCAGATTGTGAATTTCTATACAATACATGTCTGTGGACAACAGATTCTGGGCACCAGGAGATGAAACAGAAACAGCCACGGAAAGATACTTTGCAAAGTTATCAAAGGAAGAGTCTAATGCAAATTTGTCCTATTTGACAAATTACTCTAACCAGGATTTGAACAAAAACAAACATTAATTATCTTTTCAAGGGGCTTCTGTGGTTCCTCAACGTATAAAAAAATCACAATTACTAAACTGATACCATCACTGCAATTTGCTGTTTTTGCTGTTTTTAGTATTAGGAATCCTAGTGAGATTCTGGTCCTTTTGGTTAGAACCAGCAAAGTGGGCAGATTTATGAACACAGTTGCCCACGACCTCTTGTGTGTATTACCCAGTTTCAACTTGGAGAAAATGCATCATTCTCAAAATTGTCTACCACATTTAGTGTTTTCAACATTTTATTTAAATAATATCTCAGTCCCTCCTATTTTTTAGTAATAATTCTGTAGGTGACCTTTTTACACATAAAGTTTAATGTTTTGTGTTGGCAAAAATTCCTCTCCAGATGGTGCTATTCAAAGCAACCAGACAGCAAAAACTATCCATAGGCCATGGTCCTCACAGTCCTCCTTCCTATAGATGAGCATAGAGATGGAAAAAGCTGAGAAGTGTTATTACAATCGAATGTTGCATAAATATGAAAGTGAATGTTTATATGGTCATAGACCTAAGCCAATTCCTAAATACATACGAAAGGGAGATTGAGAGAAAAAAAAAAAAAGCTTATTGAGGCAAATAATACTAGATGAACCTTTTTTTACAGCTTATCTCTTAATACTCCATCAAATTTTAAAAGATATGAAAGGCTATGCTTTAGTAATGAAATTGAGGGACCAGCCTGGTGGCACGGCACTTAAGTTCGCACGCTCTCCTTCGGCAGCCCAGGGTTTGCCGGTTCAGATCCCAGGGGTGGACCTATGCACCACTTATCAAGCCATGCTATGGCAGGCATCCCACGTATCAAACAGGGGAAGATGTGCACAGGCGTTAGCCCAGGGCCAATCTTCCTCAGCAAAAAAAGAGGAGCATTGGTAGAGGATATTAGCTCAGGGCTAATCTTCTTCTAAACAAAAAAAAAAGAAATGGAATTGAGAGTGCAGAAAACCAGTAAGTTCAATAATATTTGTTTGTATTGTTCTTAGCTTGTGTAGTCATAGATTGTAGCCAGCTGAAGAACAAATATAAAGGGGTTTACATAGATATTCTTGATTTGAGCTGGGAGAATGCAGCATTGAGTTACTAAGCATTAATAAAGAGTAGATTAGGATAAACTAGAGTCTAGAGTATCTGGGCACATTGATTTTCTTCTATTTGACTCAGCATTGTATGCATTCATTCATTTCCCACTGGGTTCAAAGAGAAATATACAAAGAACTGAAGCACTTTTTAAGTTTATGATTAAACATCACATTAACAGTATTTTTTAACCTCTGAGTGCAATTATTTCCATTAGGTATGATATTTAACATAATATCTTGATTATTCTCTGGGCCTTCATGGGTGGCAGCAGCATTGTGTCATAAAGTGGAACATGGCAAAAAAGCATGACTGAGACTTGAGGCCCATAAATGGAGAGATGAAGAGACTGATTGTGGGAGATACAAAGAAATTCAGGAGTCAGAAAACTAGAATGTCAGCAGAAAAGCTCTGAAAAGGACAGAAAGTGGAAATAAGACATATGTCATACAGATCAATTTACCAGCAATTTTTTCAAGACAGACACACTTTGAAGAGGAATGGATCTGTAATGTCAATATCCCAGTAACAAGGGCCCAAAACATGAAAAACCAGGGCAGAGACCTTATCCTAAGAACGGAGATTGGCTGTGTCTTAATCACTTATTTATTACTTGATATAGGGGAGACGATTAACATAGACTTTTGCTAGATCTGAGCTCATGGGCAAATCCAGGGGAAGAACTGGCTGAAACTGACTGGGAAGGGGTAAAGAGGCTTTAGTTTCAGAAAACAAATTGGGAGGTGGGAACCATATCAAAGGTTTGTTTTGACAGCTTTCACTTGTCAAAATTGAGAAGTGGAAATGTTTTATGTTACTGTTTGGCTCTATTCCTTTCTTCCCTCTCTAAGGTTTTTTCTATCAGTTTCCATGAGAAGAAATCTTTTCTACTTTGATGTGGGAAAAATAATGCAAAACATGATTGTATTAGATGTGTTCATTTATTTAACTATAGCCCAAAATACAATTGCTTTGAAGATGTGGCAGAAACACAATAATGTGGAGCAGTGGACTCAATGCTATAGGAACTGAAATTAAGTTTCTTCACTATTACAAGAATATAATGGTACCTTTCTCTGAGGATTATATAACAATTCCAAACATTTTCACAGTGTCAAGAAGTATCCTTTCTTATATTAATTTAATTCTAAAAATTACTCTATGACAAATATTCTTATCATGCCTTTTTACATATGAGAAAACTAAAAATCAGAGCATTTAATTAACTTGATTATATCATAGGCTAATATAGATAGTTGAGTCCAGTAAGATTCATGACACTATTATCTTATCCAATATACCATATTTCCTATTTGTGATACTACATCATACATCATTGGCTCTTCCAGGTAATGTATTTTACATCCTAATTTGACTTAATATTGATGATTTAAACGTTTGGGGAGCAGATAGGAATGGGATCATGGAAGAATTGCAGCTGGGGTTTGAAAATGACTAGGTTCCAGATAGGCAAAGAAAGAGTAAATCTGCCTTGCCCCAGCCTCAGATTGGTCAGACCTATATTAGGGAGAGATGGAAAACTAGGTTAAACAGGCAGAGTAGCTCTCACAGAGCTACAAGTGGTTCTTGACTTTCTGCTTGAGCATGTGGTAGGTCCTCAGTAGACTGCACTGAACAAAGCAGTCAAAAGGTTAAAATTATTCCAATATCTATCTATCTATCTATCTATATGATGACCTATACTAGGGAAGTAGAGAAAGGCAGATGGGGGAAATAGAAGGAGAAAGGAGAGAAGAGAGGAGAGGAGAGGGAACTAAGGTAGGATGAAAACCATCAGCATAGATGTTGAGGGGCAGAACGGGTTTGTAACTCTGCAAAACGCTAATCCCAAGAAAAGTGTCATTATCTGACCAGTCTGGCAATTCATTTGAAGGCTCCATTCCCAAAATTTGCCTTTATTTGATCTGTCTCAGAGCTCACTATGTACAAACAGCATTCTCCACAGGGCACTTGTTGAAAACAGTGGCAACTGTCAAACATCTCAGCTGCCTGAGACAGCATTAACAAATTTAGTTACCAAAAGTCTGACCAAAAAATAAAATAATAGAAACAGGAAATGAGTTGTCCATAAAGGACTTTAAAAATCTCTGACATATTCCTGGGAATCTATGAAGTGGCACATATGTGCAAGGTTATGTTCATACTCAGGGTTGTGTGCCAACCCAAGAAAGACAGAAGGCACAAGCAGAGTAAAGCCTACAGTAGAGTTGAAAACTCCTTGCTGGAGTATTGAATATGTCCCCAACTCATACACAGAGCTCTTCAAAAATGGCTGAGAGACTAAGGCATTTTTAAAAACTTTAGTTCAAGGTTTAGTTCAATCATTAGCTGATCACTAAGATAACCAAGCAGTCTTCAGTGTTCACACATGACAAAGAATACAGACTTTACAGAATTAGTCCAAGAAAGGCACTAAACAAAACAACAGTAATAACAGCAATGGCAAACAACAATAACAACAATTCCTGGGGCAGGATCTGATTTCCAAAAATCATCATATTACGACTGGTTTTCAACAAAATGTATGAGACATGCAAAGAAACAAGAAAGTATGACCCATACACAGAACTAAAACAAAGCAGTCAACAGAAACTGTTCCTGAGGAAATCCACCATTAGACTTACTAAACAAAGACTTTAAATCAGCTGTTATATAAATATATCCCAAGTGCTAAAGTAAGATTTGTCTAAAGAAGTATGAGAACAATCTCTCAGCAAAAAAGAAAATATCAATAGAGAGAAATTATAAAAAAAGACAAACATTCTGAAGTTGAAAGATATAATAACCAAAATGAAAAAAAAAATCACTAGCAAGGCTCAAAAGCAAATTTGAACTGGGAAAAAGAAACACTGTGAACTTGAAGATAGATCAATGCAGATTATCCAGTTTGAGACATGATGCCAGCTGTCAATAGAAATTTACAAAGTTTACTAAAAGGCAAAAAAAATTTTAGTCTGAAGAGACAAAACAAGGATTAGAACCAGATTCATAAACAACAGAGACATACAAGAAATGTTAGAAGCTCTTCAGGGAGAAGGAAAATAATACAGGTCACAAATTCAAATCTACATCAAAAAAATTGTTAGGAAATGAGGAAATAAAGGTAAATAAAGTATCTCATCTTTCTAATTTTTAATTGATCTAACAGATAACTTTGTTCAAAGTAATATTACTAACAATGTATTGAATGATTATAGCTTATAAATAAGTAAAATGGATGACATCAATGTTATGAGAGAAAGGAAGGATGAATTACAAATACATTGTTGTAACGTACCTGCACTACCTATGAAGCAATATACTATTGCTTGAGAGCGCACTCAGAATAACTGTAACTTATATGGGAAATATATATTTAATTTGGATATGTTGTAAATGTATATGGTATAAATATACATTATATGTATAATATATATATTAGGCAAATGTATGTTTTAAGAATATATTATATAATTGTATAGTATTGTACACAGATACATTAATATACATTAATTGAAACATGCATTCAATTTGCAGATGTTGTAAATGCATACTGCATAGCTGTAAATGTATATGGCAAACTAGGGCAACCACTAAAAAAGTTTTAAAAGAAGTACAATTGATATGCTAAGAGAGGGGAGGAAATGGAATCATATAGAATGCGCAGTTAAAACTGGAGAAGGCATGAAAAGAGAGGAAAAAATAGAAACAACTAGTACAATCTATAGAAAATAGTTACAAAAATAGTAGATATTGAAACAACTATATCAAAATCACTTGAATGTGAATGATCTAAATATACCAATCAAAATACAGAGACTGTCAAATTAGTTTTTTTTTTTTTTTCTGGTGAGGAAGACTGGCTCTGAGCTAACATCTGTTGCCAATCTTCCTCTTTTTGCTTGAGGGAAATGAGAGATCATCACTACTGATCCTGTAGTCCTCAAAAGGATAATAAAGCTATAGTATGAACAACTCTATGTCAACAAATTTTAAAACTGAGTTGAAATGGACCAATTCGTTAAAAGACACAAATTCCTACAACTCTCATAAGGAGAAAGATGTCATCTAAATAGACCTAAATCTATTAAATATATTGAATCAGTAATTAATAATCTTCCAAAAAAGATACTATTAAACTGAAGTGATTTCACTGGTGAATTCTATCAAGAATTTAAGGAAGAATATACGATCCTATGCACTTGTCAAAACCCACAGAATTTTTGAGCACAATGAATGAACCTTAATGTATGCCAACCAAAAAACATATATTTAGGAGTTTGGAAATCCCAGGAAGAAATGCAGACTGTGACAAGAGCACCTAACTGTATTACAAATGTATTTAAACAACCTAAAGGTGATAGGAGAAAAGGTGCTGACCTAAGTAATACTGGAAATGAGTGGACTCTATAAGATGAAAGGCAAAAAGAAGTACACAGAAGGAACTGTACTCTAGTTGATATGGTTGTTTCCCTGGGGGAACGGGTTAACAATTCTGACACTGCTATTCATGTGTACTGAAATAGTACATTTTATTTTTTGTGAAATGTGTGTGTGAAGTAATGTAATTATATGCTATATTTTATTGATAAGAAAACTGAGGCCTGAAGAAGTAAAATAACTTGTCCAAGATTGTGAAACTAACAACTCAGTCCATCCATTCCTGACCACATACCTTACGCGTAATCGACAATTTCTCCTTGACTATGATAGCCAACTCTCCTGATTTTGCCTCCTGTCCTTTCCATAAATGCAAATCATTCTATGTTCTGGATTTATCATTTTAAAAATATTTTATTGTTCATCTCTTGCAAAATTCATAATAATCACCAATACTTTAGTAATTTATCCTTAAAATTTTAATACATACTGGTAGATCAATCTATAGTGATACTACAACACTACATATGTGTATGAGTGTATAAAATAAGAAAATGCCTTTCTAATAATTCAGAAAATAAATAAACTACTGAAATGTACAGAGATTTTACTAGGAACTGAATAGAATACATTCAGTTAAGTGATTCAGCAATTTAACATGAGTGAAAATATATTTAGGATGGAGGAAGCAAATTATCTTAACGTAATGCCTTTAAACCATTAAAATAGATTACACTGTATAAACCAGGTTAAAATTTAAATCCACCATAAAACAACAAAAAGTGAAGTCCTAAAAGAAGATGTAGTAAAATCAATATTGCTCTTTTGGAATGGAAGTATTCTCTTGGAACCGGCCAGTAAAACATTAAGTTATCAGGACAAAAGTTTTCAAGTAAAACCCCTATAAATTTCAAGAGTTTAATTACCAATGAATTACTAGAATATGGTACTCTTAGTTTTGGAATCTTCCCAACTAATTTAAGAAGTAGGTTAATGGATAAAAATCTTGCTATGTCAATGACTATTCAAAATGTATACATGTAAATCAGGCCACCAGGACAAAAAAATGTGTACCTAAGCTATTTCCATCTGGAAACAACTGCAGCAGGCCTGACGGTTCATTGTTAGTCCAGTGGAGACTTGGCTCTTGTTCGCTATTCAGACTAGTAGAACCCAATTGCCTTTTAGCCTTGTGTCAGTATAAGTAGAATTATTTTAATTAAAAGAAAAAGATAACTGAATGGTTCAATTTGAGGAGGTAGTTTTAAAAAATAGAGTTTGAGATTTCTGAATCTACAAACTAAGATTCAGGGCATATCAGACTTATGAACATAAGAAGTCACAGCAACTGATTAGCCTCTGGGTGAATCCTATCCTACACCATGGGTAAGGACCTAATTTTAAGTTTTTATTTCAGTCATAGTAATTGTTTTTCACTGCATCCATCTGTAACTAAGCTGGTAAATAGCTTTTGTAGCCAGATAAAATTATGAGGTTAACTAGAAGTCTCTGATAACTACTTATTTTTTTTTTTATTTATTCATTTTGAGGAAGACTAGCCCTGAGCTAACTACTGCCAATCCTCCTATTTTTTTCTGAGGAAGACTGGCCCTGAGCTAACATCCATGCCCACCTTCCTCCACTTTACACATGGGACGCCTACCACAGCATGGCTTTTGCCAAGCGGTGCCATGTCTGCATCCGGAATCTGAACTGGCGAACCCCGTGCTGCCGAGAAGTGGAACACACGCACCTAGCTGCTGTACCACCAGGCCAGCCCCTATTTTTTATTTATTAAAAGAGCAAATGCAGGGGGCCCGCCATGGTGGCCTATTGGTTAAGTTTGGCACACTATGATTCAGTGGCATGGGTTCAGTCCCCGGGTGCGGGCCTACAACACTCATCAGTGGCCATACTATGCTGGCAACCCACATACAAAAATTAGAGGAAGACTGGAACAGATGTTAGCTCAAGGCAAATCATCCTCAGCCAAAAGAAAAGTAAATGCAGTAGTGAAAGCTTGGATGAATAACTGTCATGAGTTAACACTGGGTAGTGGTTATGGGTATAAGCTTTGTGTTTAAGTATTGTCTTTGCAAATCAGCAGCTATAGTACTATGGTCTAGTCAACTTCCCTATGCTCCACTGTCCTCCTCTGGACGATGGGGATGGTGGTGATAATGATGATGCACACAACTATCACAATAACTCTTATTAAGCTTGTTACGAAGGTTAATAATACTTGCAAGCTGCTTATCACAGTAACAAAATGAACAGGATAAATTTAGCCCCTCCACAAGACTCATAGTAAATATTAATAATTTAATAAGACATCCATTGCAGGCTGCATTAGTTAATAAGAATTAGTCCACAGAATGAAACACACTAGCAATTCCTTTACCAGGTTGTGGAGACGTTTGAAAATAAGTCTATAAACAACTTGCAAACTTTATGTGTAAAATCTGAAATGATTTGTGATGGCATCATAGGAGGCCATTCAATTTGCCCTAGGCAGTGATAACTGAAAAACTGGTTGCAAATGATAAGAGGTATAGGGTGACAAGGACATTTGTATGAGTCCCTCTATAGCAATGCAAAATTCAGGAGGGACATTTGAGTGTTATACCCACACCTCCAAGTATTTGAGGTCGACTTACAGGTACTATTTGCTATGAAGGACCTCAGATTTATTCAATTCAGGCCCATAACCAATTCATATAAGATAATTGGCCTTTGACCTCTAGCTAATATTTCAATGTTTTGTTCAATTCTCTAGGGAAAAGAAATCTGCCTTTACATTTTCACTTAGAAGAATCATAAAATTGCTTCAAAAGAAGAAAGAATCCTTGTCTTAAAGACCTGAGACAGCCCCTTATGCACAAATAATGAGATAAACTTCCATATGGCACATTTTCAAAGATTTCATGTAGACCACAATCTTTTCAATTATTCCTGGCCCTGTGTTTTAGAAAAGTAAAGGCTGAGGTCAGAAAAGATAGGACACAAAGACTTTGGTTCTGTCACAACCTGACCAATATATTTTATAGAACCTTTCTATATAAACAGATAAAAGAGGAATAGTTCCAAGCAAGAAACTTAGGGCCTTGGCTACTTAGCCTTAAGGCTACACATAGTGGTGAGCCCTGGGTCAGTGCCACAGAATACTATCCTTGAGAAACGTATTCGCGAACCACTGGGTAAAGAGTCTGAGATTCTCTTTAGTTCTAACATTTGACAATTTCAGAATTTTTGAGGTGAAAGAATCTTAGAGATCATCTAGATCCATTTTAAGACATGTATTCTAAAAATAAAGATTGGAATTATCAGTGGTTGTTAAACTGATCATCATATTCATTTGGGAGCTTTTTAAATAAAGAGATTACACAAACAAGACTCTCAAAGTTTTGACGTGGTGAGTCTGGTTGAAGGAACTAGAACAGGAATGTTTTTAAACATATCAAAAAAGTTAAAAATCACAAAAAAAAGACTGAAAAAACCCTCCATTTTCAGTACTACAAGATACTAAAACACACTAAAACATAAGCATAAATGACTACCTGCTTGACTCTTCAAGAGAAAGTTCTAGAGATAGCAACTGTGTGAAGAAAAAAAAAGAATTGAATATTTGTTAGCAGAAGGAGAAAGGAAAAGAGAAAATAAAATGTGCAGAAAACATCAAAGGAGCTACATCCTTCCTTATTTTTTTACTCAGTTATTGCCATGGTACCGTGGAGTGATGCCTAAACCTCCAGTGATCATTTTTATAAATTACGGGATTTAGAGTCAGGATATCCAGAATAAAATGTTGCCTCTGCTGTTTGTTTATAATTAAACAAATAATGTTGAGCAATTAGTCTCTTGAGCTTTATCTGTAAGATGGGCACAAGAATAAACTCATATGAAAGTGTCGTGTAAAATGTTAAACAGGAAATGGATATTTCTACATCATTGGGAAAAAAAGGTCTGAAATACGGTAGGCTAGGTAGTGTTTTAGATTTAATCTAATTTAATTTTTATTGCTCCACAATGAGTTTCCCATACAGGAAAGCTAAAGCTTAGAAAAGTTTAATGAATTGTCAAGATCAAAAAACTAATAAATAGTAAGAGAGAATTTGAACCTAGGTTTCTGTATTTCCCTAGCCCAGAGTTTAATTTGTTGTACTTTATAATTTAGCATTTTTTTCAAGAATATACAAGAAATAGATTTTCCCCCCAACTTGATATAATTTGCATTCACTACTGTGGGTCAACAAACAGAATATTAATGAGCCTTAAAACCACTCTGAGAGTCTTCACACCCTATTTCTACCTAGATAAAATACTAACTCTCTGTCCACAGAAATCTTATTAAACACTGGGAAAATGGAAGATTCACGCTTTTATGTCTGTTCATGACCTATACCTTGATTTCATGCTGTTTAATGTGACAATAGCGACTGAAACTCTATACATGACGTATAGAGTTTTTTAAAAACTCTATTTTTAAGTTTTTTAAAACTGACAACTGATCATAGTGTTTTTAAGAATATTTACGTACTTTAAATACTTTGTCTTTGGTACACATCAACCTCTAAAAGTAGTGGCATTAATTACAACCGCTATGTTCTATATAAGGTCATGCCCATCAAACTCCTTTTCCTTTCTTTCTTACTATTAGGCTCTCCTTTCAGCTATCATCAATCCCTTCAAACATCACTCATGTTACCTGCATACAAAATCGGTGGGTTCTATTACCTGAGGCTCACGCTGTATATTATATGAGCTTTCAGGATCTTTCTCTTACTCTTCACTACAAGACACACAATTAATAGATAGACATAAATTTCTGGTTCTTTGATTTTTGTGTTTTTGTTTGTTTTCTTTACATTAACTTTTGACTTTGAGACAAAAACCAGTCTATACTGGCACATCACTTAAGCTCTAAATTTTAATAAGCGACAGTTATGTGTGGCTGGTCAACTAGATTTGGGTCTGAGCAAATGTGTATTATGATTGAATCTACAGGTTTAAATCAGGAGATCATTCCAAAAGTTATACAGAGAGGAAAAATAACTCTTCATTGACATTTCTGGAACCAAATATCCCTTCCACCTTTTTCTAATGGATTGATACTTGGGAAAAGTAACCTATTTGTTCATTTATTCATTCATTTCTTTATTCAGTCAGCCACTCAAAAATATTTATTGGATGCTTAATATATAAGTTCAGTTTTGAGAATTCATGAGTTGCCATACCATATGGAGCAGATATTACTTAAATAAACACAAAATATGTAAAATTACAATGCCCTAAAGGAGCAAGTGTTCTGAGGGAGTAGTATATGGTTCAAATAGGACACGTAATAGCAAATTTAACATAGTCAAGAATTCATCCCCAGCTTTCCCTATTATCCACAGAATATGGATTGTATGAGCAGATTTTGAAAAGGGGTGAGAAGGTTTTCTTTCTTCTTTTTTTCTTTTTTGTTCCTTTCTTTCTCCCCTCACTTTCTTCCTTCCTTCCTTGCTCCTTCCTCCCTCGCTCCCTCCTTCCCTGTCTCTCCGTCAGAAGAAGAAGAAATAGGACAGAGTGCAGAAAAAGGCACATCTAGCACACTGCACATCAGAATTTGACATGTTGCCTAACCAACTCTCAAATTAAATATATAACCATAAATACATTTATTATCAAAAAAGAAACAATAAAAACAAATGCCCCATGGCTGAGTGGTTAAAGTTCCACACGCTCCACTTCAGTGGCCCGGGTTCACCACTTTGGATCCCAGGCACAGACCAGCTCTGCTCATCAGCCATGCTGTGGAGGTATCCCACATACAAAGTGGAGGAAGGCTGGCACAGACGTTAGCTCAGGGCTGGTCTTCCTCAAGCAAAAAAAAGAGGAAGTTGCCAATGGATGTTAACTCAGGGCAAATCTTCCTCACTAAAAAAGCCCCCCAAAATCAAGAAAACTAAAACCAAATGCACTTATATGATGTTAGGAAAAGATAATTTATTTTATTCTTTTGCTGAGGAATATTCACTCTGAGCTCACATCTGGGCTAATCTTCCTCTATTTTGTATGTGGGTCGCTGCCACAGCATGGCTGAAGAGTGGTGTAGGTCTGCACCTGGGATCCAAATCCACAAACGTGGGCCGCCAAAGTGGAGTGCATCGAACTTAATCACTATGCCTTGGGGCCAGCCCAAGATAAATTTTATTAAAGAAAGAAATTTCAAATCAAAAGGAATTTGAAGTGGAATATTATGAAAAACCAGACAGAATCTTACAAAATAACAAAAAGAGAGAGAAAGCAATTGAATTGAGAAAGAAATCCAACATTTATGCTTCCCACAAGGTATGGGAATTAGATTTTCAAAAAACCTTTTATTAAAAAAATCCCTACTTGAATAAATCATAAGAAAATATGTGCAATCTCTGAGAGTCCAAACACCAAGGATGAGTTGAAATAAGAGTAGTAACCGCAATCATTAAACTAGGCTACCCTGGAGCATCTGCTAATTATCAGGAACCTAGAACACTGGGTCTTAGAGTTCCTGCAGGGAAAGTGAAACCAAAGCCTTGAGTCTTGCAAAGTGGGGATAGTGCTGGCCTCCACTCCATAAAGGTGGGACTTCGAAGACATGTTAAGTAAGGGATGGGCACAAAGTATACATGTGCTAATAAATTGTTTAAACATGTATGTCTCCTTGATGACCGTTCTGATGAAAAACTGTACATCTTTAGAAGTTTTAACCATATCTTGAAGTTTTAGCAATATTTTGACTCTCATTTGAATTTGTGGCTCTGTTTTACACCAACTGCATATTCTAAGAATGCCAAATTCAGTGGCACTCCCAAATTCCTAGAAGAAATACATCCAAATGCTTTTGCAGGGAAGTACTTTCAACTCAGGAGTCCCAGGACTTCTGTGATTAAGACCAGATAAATCAAAAACCCTAAGACATATGATCAAATAAGCAACCATGAAAAAGTACCAGCAGAAACAGTAAATAGCAGAAATAAATCCCAAGGAGTCAGATATTGAAATTATCTAATAGGAGGTTATGCAGAAAAGAGTTTACAAAGCAAGCTTGAGAATGCCATCTTTAGAAAGGCATGCATGTAAGACGGATCCCTGGCTGACTGGAAAGTGATTTCAGAAGGATTCTCATCACTCCCTAATAAGAATGGCTCATTGTGCTTAAATTGTTTGTGCAAACAATATGGTTTATGCCGAATACCTGCTTTCCTCCTACAGTGTGGAATCTTCATATGTGCCATTCAAAGAGTGCCTATATGACCAGTTCTCAATCAAAATCTTGGGCAGTGAATCTCCAACGAGCTTCTCTAGTAGATACACATATCATTAAAATTATAACACTTCTTGTGTGTTTTCTAATTTACTAAGCTTGATGTTTCACAGTTCAAACATGTTGTAAATGTAGGTCTAACTTCTTCACCTTAATTGTTTCATGGTATTTGATTGTGTAATGTTTTTTAGTTTTTATAGATGGACATTTAGGCCTCTAGATTTTTTTTCAATTTTATACATTTTACTCATTGTGTCACAACTTGTGGCTAGAGGAATTAAGTACATCCTGCGTGGCTAAACTGTGAGAGGACTCTTGGAAGCTTGCTCCTGGTTTCCTCCAGGCTTCACCCCATAAAATGTCTCCCTTTTGTTGATGTTGACTTACATCCTCACTGTAATAATTTATAGGCTTAAATATGACTATATGCTGAGTCCTCTGCATAGTCTTTGACAATTATCAAACTTGATGGTGGTTTTGAGAATGCAAAAAATATAAAATGGTTTGTTAAAACTGTATTAAGACAAACAAATTAATGAGTAACGTGAACAATAAGAAAATATAAAAAGATAAGGGAGATAGGAAACAGACATTTAGGAAATGGAATTCATAACCACTGAAAAGACCAGATCAGTAGACATTTTTAAAAGGCTTAATACACAGCAAAAGAAAAAACTAGTGTAATGGAAAATAAATCTAAAAAAATTGATCCAAAGGCATCAGATGGAGCAAAGAGATGGAGAAGAGCACAAAAAGAAAGAGTAAAATATGTAGAGTACATAATAAGGAGGATATGAATCTTCACTATTAATAAGCACAGAGAATTCCCACTGTACAAAGGGATAGAGATCATCAGAGCGAAAAGAATATCCTAACAGTGGCTAGGAAAACAGACTACTTATCAGCTAAGGACAATTAAGAGAAGAGTAGAGAAGCCTTCTCAACAACAACAACAACAAAGGAAGCAGGAAGATTGTGGATTGATAGTTTCAAATTAATAGGAGTCAATCTAGAGTTGTATATTTAGCTAAACTTTCATTCAAACACAAAGGTGAATTGTTTTTAATTTTCAGAATAAAGTACAATGAATGAGCTTACCACCAACAAACACATCCTCACTGAGGAAACTTCAGAAGATATCCTATTATTATATCCTATTATTCTATCAAACGATTATGAAGGATTTCTGGGATGCATGAAGAAATGTGACCCAAGCAACTGGTAAACTTATAGGTATATCTAAACAAATACCAATTATAAAATGCCAATAATTAATTTATATTTTGGAAAGTTAAAAAGTAAAAGTAACATACTAGATAAGAATAAATGTACAAATTAAAGAAGCATTTTAGCATTTTATAAACACAAAAATCAATATATAAAAATCGATTGCACTTCCAAACATCACAAACATAAAGAAAATAATTTGTTTTCTTTTCCTGAGGAAGATCAGCCGTGAGCTAATATCTGTTGCCAATCTTCCTCTTTTTGCTTGAGGAAGACTGTCACTGAGCCAACAGTTGTGTCAGTCTTCCTCTACTTTGGATATGGGATGCCACTACAGCAAGGCTCGATGAGTGGTGTGTAGGTCCATGCCCGGGATCTGAACCCACAAACCCTGGGCCGTCAAAGCAGAGCATGTGAACTTAACCATACAGCGCTGGGTCGGCACCAAGAAAATAAACTTTAAAACAGGCAATTTATAATACCTAATATCAATAAAATAATTGAGGGCAAGCATTCTACAGACATGGTTTTGGTCTTTGTTATTATTTACCTTTGTGAAAAGGTACTGAAAGGACATAAATCAATAGAAAAATGTAGTATATTCATTGATAGAAAAGCCTAACAATTAAACATATCAATAATCTAGAAATAGTGTTTTATATTATATATATATAATGTGTGTATGTAATGTATATAAATGTATATGTGTTTGTATGTGTGTATATATAGTTTTTTAATAAAATATTTAAGATGATGTACTTTCATTTAAATTTTAAATATTTTTAAAGTCAAATATGTTTCCTTATACTCGTGAGTTATTTAGTTATGGATTGAGTTTCTAAGCATTTGGTTCATTCCTTCTTTGCCCAAAAAAAGAAAATTGTTTCTAAAATTTATCATTGTTTCTAAGTCAATTTGATTGTGAATGTCAGAGAAGGTAGATAATAGTTATTACCTAAAATCTAGAAGTCTTATTTTGTAGCATAGTATTTAGAAAATGTTTGAAAAACTTCATGTGTTCCTAAAATGTATAGTCTATATTAAATCAAGTTTATTGTTATTTTTCAAATTTTACACAAAATTATTTTTTAGTCTCATTGATCTGTAAATTTATGAAAAATATATAACAAATATATAACTATGATATTCGATGTCAATTTATATCTTATGTTTATATATGTTTATATAAATATATTTAGAGACCATATTGTTAGATGCATAAAAGTTTATAATATTTATATCCATATGAAGGTATATTCCTTTTATTTTCTTGGTTGTCCTTTCTGCCTTATATACTGATTTCCTACTATTTTTTACTACAACTTTTTTCATTCATTTATTTCAAATTTTCTGTCATTTTTATTTTTGGTGTAGCACTTTTAAGACCACAAAACTGTATTGAATTTAAATCCAATTTTAATTTTTGCTGTGGGCTTAGTAAACCTAACTTTTTAATGTATTATTACTAATATATTTTTAAATTATAACCGTGATCTTATTTTGTGTTTTACGTTAACCAAGTGCTTTTTCTTACTATTATTTCATACATATTGTAAAGCTGAAAAATATTTTTCAACATTTCTTTTCCAGCTTTATTGAGATATAATTGACATATAACATTGTTTAAGTTTAAAGTGCACAATGTGATGGAATATTATTCTACCATAAAAAAGAAGGAAATCTTTCCATTTGCGTCAACATTTCTTTTTTACCCTTTACTGGTTTGAAAGCTATAAGTTATTTTATATACTTTTCATTACATTGAATTGATTTTAAAACATTCATAAGTATGTCTTTCTAATGTAGTATAAAGTTCTTCGTAAGTTTTAATTATCAATTGCACAACACTCTCAGCCCTTCATTCTTGTGATTGCTCTCTGGAATATTAAATCAACTAAACCACTACTTATTTGTGATTATTTATGTATGTATATATGTATGTATGTATTTCAAAAAATATTTTAAAGGCACTTAATTGATTCTAACCACATGGTTTCCCGGTTCCTGTGCTCACCATTTGTTCATCCTGATTACTTTTCTTCCTGCTGATGTATCTACTTCAGTATTTCTTTCAGTAAGGATTGGGCCTCTTTAGGAATTCTACCCACTAATGCTTCTTACTCGTGCTATTTTATTCATTTCTCTTACTTCTTGGCCTTCTCCAGTTGTATATTTTGTTTATTCTAAGATACACTTTTGTTTTTTCACATTGCAACATTTTCTCAATTGAGATGAGTTTTACAGTTGATGTAATCTTACTACTGGGTCATGATTTAATAGGCAGTACTTAGCGGTAAGCTAAAATAATTGTGTTTCTAGTTTAGGTTCCACAAAATATGGTATTAACATTTATTGAGGGCTTTCCTATGCCAAGAATTATTTTTAAAGATTTAAATAAAATACATCTTTAAATTATCCTCAAATTCAAATAACTGGTAAGTGAGTAATGTTGGGATTCAAAACCAGTTTGATTCCAGAGCCTGCTCTCAACACTATAAAACAATTGGAGTTTGTGAGCCTATTTCCAAACCTATAGAATCCTTTACTCCTTAGTTCCAAACTCCCTGATGATAAGCATTACCCGGAACAATAATACCAATTCCAACTCTTGCTTTTGTCTGAGGGTTACTGAGTCAGAACCTCCAGAAGAACAACTATGTATCTTGTGCTTTATCAAATATTTCCTGGTAATTTGCATCTCCAGGCAAGTTAAGAAAATATTACCTTGGCTCCATTATTCTGGGTTAGTTCCTTTTCAGTGTCTATAACTTCTCACCAACAAGCAAAGTCTCAACATGCAAGCTATACTGGACCATTGCTATTTACCTTGGGAAAAGATAAGGATTTTTAACATTAGTTAATTGCCTCCCTGAGATCTAAGCCAGCTCCTACTTTGGGAGCTTGTCCTTTACCACCAGGGGGAATATTTCCATTTCTCCATCTTTGGGGACATCAGAACATCTCACAACTTATTTGTCACTTGGATCCCCAGTTAGGACTACCATCTTACTAACACGGATCAAAGAATGCTGCCTCTAAGTCATCTGAGTTTTTGGTCTTTGAACTTGGAAGTCATCTTTTTGCAGAAGTGTCACACACTTCTAAAAACCACTTGATAAACATTGATCTCCTTCAAACATTTTCTTTTCTCTCTCTCCTCCGTGTGCGTGTGTGTGTGTGTGTGTGTGTGCGTGCACGCATGCGTATGTGAACACACATGTGTGTCTGTTAGGATCATGTGGCTCAGAGAGAGAAAGTAGATTTTGTATTTTATAAGTTAGCGTCAGACCTGACAGTAATAGTGACAGAAATATTCTCAGGCCATTGCATTTTATTCTGTACAATGGAATCGTTCCTATTTTAGTGTGTTTCTTAAATGAATACATGATAGTTTCCACATGCAATTCCATGCAGTATATTGGGCTAAATGTCATTAATCTGAAAGTCTCTATCAGGTGGAACTCAGCTGAACTCTTAGGTTCAAATCAAATCAATTTGTATGAAATCGAGTTTAGAATATGATCTGACCTTTATGTCAAGCAAGATTCTCTCAATTTGGCTGGAAATTTGTGCTTTCGAGAACCAAATTCATTTTCAAGTTTTATTTCTCTTCCCTCTCTCAACTCTATTTCCCTGAAGTCAAAATGAATCAAACCTAGCAAACCTAATCAAACCTGTCTTTATTATTTTAATTGGAAAATTTCAACTGACAGACTGTTATAAAATTCCAGCTATAATCTATTATATCTGAAAAGTTGGAGAACATCTTATCAAAATGATCAAGTAGAAAAGATTATTATTTGTCGAGAAGAGTGAAAAAGGATTTGGAGAGGTTGCTATAGCATTTGGTAGGACTAGAAAAAGATAAATAAAATAACCCATCTAGTAATTAAGATTCAAGGGCACAAATTTGCCCTGATATCTCAAGATCCCAGCTAACCCATATGTAAAATTAAGTTGACAGTCAATAAGATCTCTGCTTTAGAAAGAAAAGATTAGGAAAACGGGCCTTCAAATCCAAAAGTGAATTAAAACATGTGCCTTTCCCTCCATAAAATGAACATAAATGTTACATCAAAGGAAGTTAATTACATTCTAATTTGAGGTAATGAGTTCCACTTCATCAGGAGAGCTACTGATCTGAATTATGGTAACGGAGAAAGATTCAATATTGTTATATCTTTAGTTTGCTTACATCGTTTCTCTCACTTTAAAATCTCAAATTATATTTTTATATATCAGTCTCTAGTAAAAGCATTAATATTCAATTTTCTTATATTTTTTCTAATTTTTTTTAAATATGCAGAATTATTTGGGCCACTTATTTGGCTGAACCTATCCTGTAAATCGTTAATACGTGTCATACATCTCACTAATTCTTTGCAGGATTTTTTTCTCTTGATTCAATACTATTTACCTACAGTTCACTTAGAAATCCCAGATAATGTCAACTTTAAGTCTTGCAGAGATAAATTCAGGTCTTTATATAGTATAATGACACAAAAAAAACCCCTAGCCAAGACAGCAAACTAATCATATCTTTGGTTTAGCAGACATGCCTTAGCGTACATACTTTGCAATTTTTGTTTGTTAAGACTGACTATTTTGTATTTGAGTAGATTACTTTTGTCCATTTTAATTTTTATTAAATCTATGTGATTTTTCAAACAGATCTCTGGCTATGGCCCACTACTTCTCCTGAATTTGATACTGTGCCTACTATTTCACAGAATATCAAGCCTCATTGTTTGATAGCCATCATCTCCTGTGTTCACTGTCAAATCATGTTTGTGTATTATTTCCATGGATCTACTCATCCACACTAACGTCCTTTTCCATAACAGTGGCAATGCTTTTGTGTTCACATTTTAGCAATTTTTTATGTACTCCTTTACCATGCTTGGTAACAGGGATATATTCACACTTTCTTGAAGTCATAGATCATTTCTTCCTTTTTTTAGAAATTTGTCAGCTAACTCTAAAATATTCCTCAATGACATTCAGATAAGATTAGGTAAACTACAAAGTTAGAGGGCACAATGCCTAAAACCACACGCACGTCTGACACCAACTGCAAGTTTTAGGGGATGGGGAAGAAGTGGATCAAACCACCCATAGGTTTGATAATTTGCTGGAATGACTCACAGAGCTCACTGAAGACCGTTATACTCAGAGTTATGATTTATCACAGGGAAAGGACACAGATTAAAATAACTACCAAATGCAGAGTTTCTATTGTCCTCTTCCACCATTAACGTATGACAATATGCATGGAGTATCACCAACCAGGAAGCTTACCTGTGCCTTGGTTTCAGAGTTTTTACTGGGGCTCCATTACGTATACATGATTGATTGATTGCTCACATGTCTTCAAGTTGACTAATACCACATGATCCAAAGCCTTGACCCTAAATCACATTCTTGGTCTTTCTGACATGGCCAGCCCCCACCCTAAATTGCATTGTTACTATCCGGCTAGGCCAAGGACCCAAGGCAAACCAAGATTACCTCTTGGAAACTAAGAATAAAGGCTAGACTTCTTTTTGTGCAAGGTTAAAATTTTTACTACACATGCTACCTTCTGGGCTTTGACCAAGCCTCTCTTACAACCAAGCAATGACATTTGTCTGGACATCTACCTATAGTACAGAATTTACATGACAGACACAGCTATAGCACGATGAATATGCCTAACATTTGGATGAGCCAGTGTGGGGTAGGAACAGATTTAAAAAAATAGGCAATCTTTACTATAAGGCCACTACACACATTTTCATATTTTTGTTTTTGATCTATCACTATTTCTACCTTATAATATATGCGTATAAGTTTGAACTATTTAGCTTAAAAATTAGTTGATGCTTAGATAAATCCTGTTCTTTAGGTCAGTCATTTTCTATCAGTATTATATCTTCAGGAGTCTTTACTCAATTTCCCAATACATTTGACCATCAATATCAGTATTCTAATCTTACCAACAATACCAGTGTTTGGCTAATACCAGTATGGCAGTAGATGTAACTTGAAAACTTGAATCATAAGATACACACAGACTAGAATTACACTCAGTCATTAACAATTAGTCTAGTCCTTTATTATATTTTACAACTAAAATATCTCCCAGAGTGGTGCCACTCAGGTTAGCAGGCTTCCATCTTATCTTGCCGGGTCCCTAAAGCAAGAATGGTCTCAGCAACATATGGTTTCACCCTTTCAGGAATCTAGCATAATCGAGCTAATACTCAATATTATGTCTTGCTCTGAACCTCTTTTCAGGCATAAATGTAATATTGAACTGCTTTCATTGCACAACCCATTTATTTATTCCTTTACTCTCAACTATCTTTCCTCTTTCTCTCCATTTGTATCCAAAATTTTCTACCTTTGGAAGATACATTAGGTTTAGTCTCTGTGCTGATCGTGATGGCCAGGAGCAATACTAGACTAGCAAGTGCCTCCCCCTCAGTCCATTACCATTCATATAAGGTAGGATTACACATAAGGTAGGATTACATATGAGGTAGGGTTACTTAGACTTCCATAGTGGGCTATATCGATCATTAGATGGTGTGGCTGCATTCGCTGTACACTGCAATTTTCCCAGTTGGGATGATGGCAAACTCACTTCATCAGGCCCTTAGGAATTATGACATAAAAAGTTAAAGGTATACTTATGTTTCTTGCTTGGAAATTATCCATGCTTGGGCCACCCACAACTATAGCCTAGGTCTTTTGAACCACTGCATCAGATAGGAAAAAAGAAAGTTGAGGTGCTCTGGAGGAAAAAGAAAAATAGTATAGTCATACCAGCATCTTACCCTACCTCCTCCCAAGCTCCCTCAGAAAAGTGGAACAATCTACCTAGTGCGGACCCTTGTTAGTCCCCCTCTCAGGTTGACTATGAGCATACAGTTGCAAAATTGTGTATATTAGCCCTTCTTGCCTTCATTTTCCCCAGTTTTAGACAACGAATGTTCTAATTGATTATTCCTGTTCTCTCCAACCATTACTCTGAGAATGAAAGGGTATTCATTGCTCTGAGGAAATGTGACTCAGCTGTCCAACTTGTTAAGCCATCTTCTGTTTTGGTCCTTTTATAGTATTCTGAGCATCTACCGTCGTGTAAACAAAGCCTCATCTGGGTGTCTATTCCTGTCAGGACTCATTTGTGGCCTCCCAGGGCTATGAGCATGAGTTCAACTAGCCAGCTATGTATGTGGGACTGTCCCCTTCCCCCAGGGTTATCTGTCCCATAGCTATCTGCAACCTCTGTCTCTCTTGTTGAATGACAGAACAGGTCTTATTGATTGGCATTTTATGCATCAGAAGGTGAACGAGGTATATATCTAATTTCAGCCAATCTCTGCATTATTGCGTCCTCTCTATGTGCCCTCATTTCATGGACCTAGGTGACAACAAGCACACCAGGGTATCCGCCGGCCAATTCCAATCATCTTCCAGTTCTGGAAGAGGTTCTCCACTGGCATGTTCTATTTTAATGTCCTATTTTAGTGCAATCCTTAAATTTTCATAGGGCTGTGCCTCAACATGAGCATCCTTTTGATGGCTTGTTTTCCATTGCCCTTCTGCCTGACCATAAGGTCAGACCATCAGCCATGGCTCATGAGTCAGTAAAAGCCCAAATAGAGAGGCAAACCACAAGCAATTCAGCCCACTGAACTGATTTGTTTTTACCTTCCCACTAACAAAAGTAACTCACAGGAGAGTTTCACCTTTCATTGATACACACCTACATGTCAATATCAGCTACTAAATCTCATTTACCAGGTCGTTTACACCTAAGTGTCAACATCAGTCACTAAATCTCATTTCCCAGGTGAGTTTCTATATATATGTGTATATATATATATACATACATGTAATGTCTTTATGAAATAGCATGACATTATTTTCTGGAAAAGTGCTTACTAGTATATTTAACAGATTTGATATTTACATAAAGGAGCACACTTCTGGCAGTCTTGAAAGCATAGTTCTCAGGCATATGCTTTCTTATCCTCTGGGCAATAAGTACAGACTCTTTTATTTGTATTCATGTTTTAGTTTTCATAACATTGAAATATCTTTTATGTGTCATTCTCATTTTAAACCTGTTAGGGTAACAGAGAATGGATCATTATATAACTTTATAAATAGGAAAATACTCAGAGAAGATAGGTGATATGCTCAGATTAATTCAGCCAACAAATGGCATACAATTCATTAAAACTTAAGTTGATTTTTTTTTTAATTTATAATATGGCCATTTCTAAACCAAGCCCTATCTAAAAACAGATTCCAGAGTTTTCCTGAAACTTTACTCTCTCTATACTTCCATGATGGCATACTTCCTGCTAATTAACAATGTGCTACCTGGATGGAGACTAGAGAAGACAGCTAAAATCCCAAAACGGACCTTTGTGAGCCTTGGCACAAGCAAATAATTGAGGAAATCCCTCAGATAATTCAAGTGGAAACATGTCCTCATCCTTAGAGCTGAATTATCAGAATAATGTAAGAGCATTTGAGTGTTTTTTTTTTTTTAAGATTTTATTTTTTCCTTTTTCTCCCCAAAGCCCCCCTGGTACATAGTTGTATATTCTTCGTTGTGGGTCCTTCTAGTTGTGGCATGTGGGACGCTGCCTCAGCGTGGTTTGATGAGCAGTGCCATGTCTGCGCCCAGGAGTCGAACCAACGAAACACTGGGCCGCCTGCAGCGGAGCGCGCGAACTTAACCACTCGGCCACGGGGCCAGCTGCGCATTTGAGTGTTTTTTGATAGGCATGGGGGGAGTATGTTTGATCTGTTGTCTGATTTCATAAGCGTAGAATGAGTTGCAAAGACACTGTAAGAAAAAATCCAATATTTAAAGAATGTTCTAAACAAAATATACTTCAAGAACTACCAATTCAGAATAATTGAACAAAAAGTCATCTATCATCATTCTTATCAGCAAATATTTATTAAATACTTCCTGCCTTACTGGCATAGTATTTGATATGCTTGAGAATCATAAAGAAATTCAAGAATCATCTAAAAGGAACTAGTACTGCATTTTGTTCTTTGAGTTATATAAAAAGATTTACACATCTGTGATGAAGTATATTGCGGGTAGGGAAACACAAAACACATACTTGAAATGCAAGATACATATATTTACGTAATATACATAATTTTACCTATGCTTTGTGACATATGTATAGTATATTACGTAACAGATATGTGCTCTGTGTCAAATGAGGATAGAGTGAGACATAAACCATTCAGAATAGAGGTTACATATTAGAGTTCACAATATCTGGCTCAGAGGCACATTTTATTTAACTGTACAGGGTTATTGAGTGTGGTTTTTTAATATTTCAAAATTGGTTGTCAGCATTTAACCACCAAAAGAATTTACTTAAAAATCTAAGTACCTAGATTCTAGGACCGCCTTATCTAACCATGAAGATATAACGTACTAGACTTGTCCTTTTACCATAAATAATTATAATAGGCTGTAAAGGACAATGTCCATCATGAATTAAAATTTACTATATAGACAATGAAGCTAGAAAATAAAACTCATTAGTAAGAAAATAAGGACTCCATAGAAACTAACCCTGAGATGACAGGATGCTGGAATTAGCATAGAATAACTTTAATACAGCAATTATACACACTGTCAAGGACTGAAAAGAAATATACTTTTAACAAATAAACAGATTAAGAATTTATGCAGAGAAATAGAAACTATAAAGGAAATTCAAACACATATTCTAGAATAAAACACAAATATCTAAAATTAAAAATTTACTGGATGAGTTTAACAGAAGTATAGAAACTACAATCTGAAGAAAAATAAAAAAAAAAGCTTGGGAAAAATGAACAGAATCTCAGTGAACCAAGGGAAATAATGTCTTTATCATACATATTATTGCTCCAATCAAGAAAGAAGAGAAAGAATTGTATGTGAGGGGTTGGGGTGAAGCTTAATAAAATGTTGAAAAATTCCCATATTTTAAGGAAAAAAGCATCAAAAATAAATGATGGCTGGAATCAGTGGCATACTGGTGAACATTTAACCCTGAGTTCTTTGAGGGAAAAAGCTTATGTTATAGCATTCACCAATGCTCATGGTGTAAATATTCCCATCATAACCAATGTAAAGATACCAATGCGATTTAACAAAGAGAGCAAAATTTTATAACTAACATTTCTAATAGTAAAATATTGAATACTTTTTTACACTATGGACATTAGCAGATGTTACAAATACCATATAATCTTTATTTTCCACAGAGAACTGGTTGTTAAACGTTTGCCATCATATTACTGATTCTAGCCTACAGCGATTTTTTCTATTAGACCAAGTGTTGCAACCTCTTCTGCCTTTGGGTGTGAGGCAGCTGAACTAAATGAGTGAAATGTCAGGTGCAGTTAAGACTAGCACTAAGTTTATGGTTCAGGAAACATGATAGATGACGGTGTTAGAATTTCTCTTCATATGAAGAAACTCACTACTATTGGAGCCAGATCATTATTGCCACGTGGACATGCTGGCCGTATATAGCCACATTTGTGGTTATATTTTTGTTTATTTTTAAATCTATAACATTCTATTTTGATATAATACCAAACATAGAGAAAAATGCAAATGCAGTTCAAGAAATTCCATTACTTTTTAACCAAATTTATCAATTGTTTATATACCTTATTTTCTTTATGAATCTGTCATATATGTATGTGTATGTATTTATTCCATGTGTAATTTCACTATATAGTATCAAATTTGTATATATGTGAATATTTATTAAATACATCATTTTGTAATATATTGGTAGAATGATGGGTGATATTTTTTTCTGAACCATTTAAGAGTAGTTGAAGATACCAATTCCCTTTATCCCTAAATTTTTCATTATGTTATTTCCTAAGAACTATAATATTATTATATTACACACAGAACAGTTATCAAAATGAGGACATTTAACATTAATTAGTGTTACCAAATTCAATATTCCTTTTCCAGTTTTATCAATCATGACAATTATGTCCTTTATAGTTTTTTTGTTAACTTTTTTCTTTAGTCTAGAATCCAATTCACTATCAGGTATAAGATTTAATTAATTTAAGATTTATTAATCTAGATATATTCATTGCCATTTCTTGTCTTTTTCTGGACCTTGACAGTCTTTAAGAATGCAGGCTTTTTGTTGTCAAGAATGAATATCAACTTGTTTGTGTTTGTTTATGGCAAGAACATAACTGAGTGATATTATGCTCATCACACCACTAGATTTATCATTTATTGACGATTTTCTTGCCTTATTTCATTGACTAAGTCTTTCAAAACAATATGTATATCGTGGCAAGAATGATCTGGCTCCCAGTAGTAGTGAGTTTCTTCATATGAAGAGAAATTCTAACACCATCATCTATCATGTTTCCTGAACCATAAACTTAGTGCTAGTCTTAACTACCCCTGACATTTCACTCATTTAATTCAGCTGCCTCACACCCAAAGGCAGAAGAGTTTTCAACACTTGGTCTAATAGAAAAAATCATTGTAGGCTAGAATCAGTAATATGATGGCAAACGTTTAACAAACAGTTCTCTGTGGAAAATACAGCTCATATGGTATTTGTAACGTCTGCTAATGTCCATAGTGTAAACACTCCCACCATGGCCAATTTTAAGCTACCAACATGACACCACAAAACAATGTTGGGAAGAGCTGCGCAGTCAGCTCTCATGAGCTGATGCCAGCTGGCTTCAGTATATCACTGGCTGGAATTGCCAAACTATTCCAGATTTCCATGGTTTACATGGACCTTAAAGATCATACAGACTTGAACAAAGTGTAATAGGGCAAAAGAAATTACATTGTCAGCAATGGGCCGAATAATAGCTAAGACCTTGCTGTGGAAATTTGCAAGATATGCTCATGGTGTAGACATACAGTCTGAGGAAGAAAGTTTAGAAGAGAAATTTTACAGGTATTAGGTCTACAGGCCTTCCAGTTTGAAGCATACTTTGCCTTCCTGAATTGTTAATCACTTCTATCATTTTTTTTCAACTTGCTATTTCAATATACTATTATCTAAGGTGCATTTTCCCCTTTGCTTTCCCATTTATAAAACTGATCTAATTGTTTTCAGATACGTAAGTGTGGCTATAGGGTTATCTGTTTTGTGTTTCTTAATTCTCTCCAGCCTATTAAAAACAAATTACACACTAACCTCCATCTATTTGAGTGGCAGTTTTTGGTTGAAAGTGCTTAAAGCAATCCACAAACTTAAGCTAATTTTCTCACTCAGTGAAACTCTTAACATTTTTCCCTACCTTCTAGGATTAATGAGACTCTATCTAAAAAAAAAAAAATTAAGCTTGTCAGAAAATAAGGTTGGATTCAGCAAAGGCCTTGAGAATAACTGACACACTTATGCAAATTTATAATTGTAATTACATTTTTTATCACGTTGAGCTTCTTTTGTTTTAATTCCTTAAACAGATTGTCTCACTGTTACTTAATATGGCATCTCAGTCATAATTACCATGTGGCTGGTAAATAACTTAGCCTCCTTTCTTGGAGTAAATTATTTCCTTTTATTTTTTAAGTTTTTGTTATGTTCTGTCTCAAAGTTTCTTACTTTGTCTAATTTTAGCATTAAACAGGTCAATAATTCTCTCAATGATTAAAAATGGTTCAAAATTTCTCCTATTGGCTAGCTACCTAATTAGCCTTCCACAACTTCTTGGATGCTGCCGGAAGACATGAGACTTGTGGGTCAGAAAGATGGAGGCTTTATTATTCACAGCACACCAGGCATCATGGGTTTCATATTTACAGTGGTACCTTCTGCTCCCAAGTTCCATGAAGGTAACACAGAACAGTGCAGGCAGAAGCTTCAAATGGAGGGGCCTTGCCTCACAACTAGAGAATACAGAAGTTAAGCTGTCCTGATATTTTATAATTAGCTTTAAGCAAACTTTCCCAAACTTTTCCACAGAGGGAGCATTATACTTATTACATGAGAGAGCAAAAATTCTCACCCTGTACTCTGGAAGAAAATACAATCTCTATCTTCCAAAGCTGTTCACTATATCAACATTCTTGAAAAGATAGCCTGAAGCAAAAGTTGTCAATGTCTGCTCACAATACGCATAGAAATGAGATAGTCAGGGAATATTTTCTCTCAACTCCAGATGATGTGTATCTATATCTTCTACCCAGACAGACTATCATGAGGATTAAAAAGACATGCCTAATAACTTGATAATTAAGGCATTGAATGTAAAGTTTCCCCAGTGAATTTAGTGCATCTACCAGTTATTGATCATTAACACTTTGATGTGCAAACATTTATTGGATATAATTCAAAGTTAAAAGACAGTAAGGGATGGCTTTAATGTGGAGAATTTATATCCAGAGTCAAAATCCCTACTAAATGGGTAAGACCTCCCTGGAAAGATAAGATAAACAATATGTGGGAATGGGAGGAAAAGGATGATTAAGAGTCAAAATTAAAGACGGGTTCCACACCATTTTAGCGACACTCATCATTTTCACTTCAATTTGTATAATTTCTACTTGTACAAGATACTGTGCATGAGAGTAATAACCTTTTTCTCTCTTCCCAGTGAATGTGCATCTATTTTTTTGTCTTTCTGATTGACCTTTTCCCTGATTGTCAGACAAATTTTGTTCTCAATGTCTTTCTATTATTAAATCAATATTGCTATTTTTCCTTAGTATGCATATTCAAATTCTATTTCTTTTTCCCTATTCCTATGTTTTATCCCCCATTGATCTAAGACAAAAATTCCTGCTAATGCGTATGGAAATATGTATCTCTTCCGTTTCGCTGCTGTATTATTGTGTAACAAATTACCGCAAAATTAGTGGCTAAAAACAACCCTCACTTATTACCTCACAGTGCTATAGGTCAGAAGTCTGGATACAGCATAGCTAGGTGGCTGGTTGTCGGCTCAGTCTTCGAATGCTGAAACCAGGGTATTGGCTGGCTTAAGTTCTCATCCAGATTCTCTGGGGAAGAATCTGCTTCCAAGATCATTCAGGTGCTCGGCAGAATTCAGCTCTTTGTGGTTTGTAAAGCTGAAGACCCCATTTCCTTTCCCGCTCTCAGTTGAGGGCCACTCACAGCTCCCGAGAGTCACACGGGCGGCGCATGCGCTGTCTGCTCCCCAAACTGGCTTGGGCCAGTACAGTAAGGCCCTAGCCTATTGGGCCAGAACCCAGGTCAGCGTACCTGGCCTTCAGCCTGCTGCTAACGCTCGCCCCGCGCACCCACGGCATTCCACCTAAGCCTTGGCTGGAGCTGAGGGAAAGGCAAGTTGAGGCAGAAGCTCTACTGCCCGATTCGGAATCGAGAATGTGGACCTTCTAGTAGGCAGAGCTCCTAGCTGTAGCTCATCGGAGGATTAGTTGACCAGTTCCCACAAGTGTTCTGAGTTTCTGGACGATTGGGCTTTCGCTGCGAGGTGTGGTCACCGCGGATCAGTCTCTGCCCAATTCCACTGTCCTCTGAAATGCCTTTGTCCCTCAGCGACTCTCTCTACATCCTCTTGCTGCGCCTCCAGCCAAATTGGGGTCAGTTTAGAATTCCGCCTATCACAGGGATCATTTGGTTAGGATACCCAGTATAATCTCCCTTTTTAGGAGCCAACTGTACCAAATAAAATAACCTAATTGGAGATGCGATATCCCATCGTAGTCACATATCCCTCCCACACTCACTGGGAAGGATTATGCAAACGTTTAAGCCATTGAGGTTCATTTTAGAATTCTGCTACCACATCTATTGTATAAGGAAGACATCAACTTTGTGTCGAAATCAGTTTCTGATGAAACATCTGGAATTTTATTTTTAAACTAAGAATCAAAAAGAAGGTAGGGTTTTCTCTTATTATCAAGCTGTGGTCACTTCTTCAGTAGCCAAAAGGATCTGCTATTACACGTGAAGCGATGATTTATGGAAGAATCGTGTAAGTCCTCATAATAGTATGAAACTACCTAGTATATCTAGAGTTTGTTGCCAATTAATATGTAGAAGATATCCTTGTTCTTGAAAATTTGTTATTTTCTAGGAGAAGAGAAATTAATAGATCAGAATTAAATATTGGCATAAGGAAGGTGAGTGCATCAATAAATGTCATTAGGTATATTATTAACTGAAAACTTGGCTGAACTAACAGTATTTTCTGTGGGAAATATATTAGCTACATATTGTTAAGTAACAATGTTACAACAAATTAGAAGCTTAAAACACATGTTTATTATCTCACAGTTTTCTGCAGGTCAGGAATTGAGTCAAGGCTTAACTAGGTCTGCAGGACAGAGTGCTGTAGTCAAAGTGTTGCAGGGCCACATTCTCAACTGGAGGCTCAATTTTGGGAAAAATCCACTTCCAAGCTCACCTGGTTATTGGCAGGGTGTATTTCCTTGCAGTTCCAGCACTGAGGGCCACGGCTTCTTGCTGACTGTTAGCTAGAGGCTGTCAACATCTCCTAGAGGCTGCTCAGGTTCCATACTATGTGGACTTTCCCAACATGAACATTTCCTTCAACCAGCCAGCAAGGAGTCTGCAACATGAGTCTGCTAGAAGACAAAGTGAAGTAATGTAATCACAAAAGTGACACCCCATCACGTTTAGTATATTGTTAGAAGCAAGTCCCAAGTCCTACAGAGAGTTAAGGGCTTTAGATGCTATAAAGAAAGTAACACAAGGAAGTGGAAATCATGGACGGGGGGGCATTGCAGAGTTTGTCCGTTACTGGAGGACAAAGGCTGGAGAGGTTACCATGAGATGAACTTTTCTTGGAAGGAAAGACTAATTATGGGCCTTGAATTATAGGTAAGTATTGGGAAGATAGATTTAGGAGGATGAGTATTATTTTAAGACTTGCTCTACCAGGCATTGGTCTTTGCTGTAGAAAATGGTACTATAGCAATTACATCAAATGAATGATAGAGTACTGTGATGATAGGGAAACTCTATAAAAATCAAGATGAGAGTAGTTATGTGGATGGGCAGGTGCACTAGAAGTCTGTCCCAGAAATGATCCAAACTTCCTTTTTTTAATCCAATAAATCATGCAAGTCTCAGAGATTGTCGGAATTAAACCCAAACCAGCTTAAAAACAAAAGTTTATTAACATAACTAATGAAATTGATAGGTAGTTTAAGGAGTCCACCATGTTTCATTGGTAAAATTGCTATTATAAAACCATATCTTGTTTACCATTTAATAATTTGCTTTGTTTTTAGATTTAAGCTCTCATCACACCAGAATCAAGAGAAGAATCTCACTGTCCCAGAGCCTAAAGCCATGCCTGAAAAATTGCTGTGATTTCTCCTTTGTAGGTTAAATAAACTTCTTTATACCAATGACCTTATCTTGTGGGATGGAGAACTATGACTGGCTAGCCTGCACCGTTGCTCTCTTTGTGGCAAGATGAGGGGTCATCTGATTAGCAAGTTAAAACTGAGATAAAATGTGTTAACTTCACTGGTAAAAAAAAAGAAAAAATAACCACCATCCCCCCAAAATGTAATAGATGTTAAATTATGATAAAAAGTCATTGTAATATTTGTACATATTTTAACTGAGTATTTTTGCTTATAAAACAAGTTAGGTTTAAATATTTGTCTGACTTAATAATCAGGAACACTCAGCAGCACATGAAAGTACTTTGTAAAGTATAAAGTAGACTAAATATGTTTATTTTTATGAGATTATAATTAAATTGGTAAATTTAAGAATTTGTATTCAACATAAGGATAGTGATATAGAGTTTCAATGTGAATTTAGATGTCGTTCAATGTAGTGACATGGGTTACAGCAATGGTTGGATTTCCACAAGGAGCACCCCCACCCATCTTGAACTTTTTGTTGTAACTAACCATACCTCTCTCTAAATAATTGAACCAGGAAACTCCAGTGTAATATCTGCTGGAGTGTATCTCCTGAACAATATCATTTGTTTTATACTGGAATCCTCAGAAGAAATCCTGCAAGATTTCTTATTCCAGGATGACTAAACAATAACAATGTTAAAAATATAAGGAGGCTATGACCGTCAGCCACCATGTTAAATGAACTAATAAATGAGATTTCGTAGCAGAAATGGCTTTCCAAGAGAATGGCATGATACTTAATTTGGTAGTCATGCAGCACATTTTTATTTCTAAGCGCAGCAGAGTATATTGGATGAGGATCAAATAATCAGTATAAAACAATAATTCAGTTTTTTGGCTTCTGTATAGCAGTCACTAGAATCTTTTTCGCTTTCTCTTAATGTGACTTTATTCTTGTCTCTATCGTAAATATTCTAATTAAATCCATACCAATCAATATGAATTAATTCTTTTATATGCAAGGTATTATATTTAGGTTCACCCACATGGATATATACTGATTGGGGCCACTATACCTCCTGTTTTTCCAGAGACATACTACGTTTATACATGTTGTCCCAGAAGAACTCCTGAAAGCTCGTCCTTTCACTTTCTAAAAAATTCTGGGTTGGATGATAAATTATATGGTCTCCCTTGCACTTCAAACCTTCCATATGCTCTGAGAATGTTACTGGATTACTATTTTTTAAATTACAAATACTGTATAATTATATCTGTAACTATTTCATAAGAACACTTAAAAATGTCAACTACAGCAGTAACACCAGAAAATAACAATTCCTTAATACCAATACATATACAATCAGTATTCAAATTGTCCCAAAGGTTTTAATATTTTTACAGCTTGTTTGTTTGATTCAGGATCCAAATAGATTCTATACATTGTACTTGGTTTGTGTGTTCCTTAAATCATTTTAATCTGTGATTTTTCTATCCTTTTTTTTTCTTGCAATAATGTTGGGAAAAATTGAATCATTTGTTTTCTGGAGTTTCCCACATTCTGGATTTTGTTGATTACATCTATGTACCTTCTGTATTTCATCTAAACTGGTATTTAGATCTAGAGTTTTTGTTAGATTGCTTCTTTCTTTATCTCTTTCTTTCTTTCTTTCCATTTGTATGAATATTGCACAAATTGTGCAATGGAAGGCACATAATATCTGGTTGTGCTTTTTGTGATTGTATAACTATGGGGTTACTACTGCTCTGCAGTAGCTCTAGTCTATATTTATCTCCAGGGATGTCTGAGACCATGATAATGACTACTGGTCAAGATAAGAAGGTATGTGCTAGCTAGTTGTTCATAATGAACTCTTTAACGTCCCAAAACTCACCTGGAGGGTCTCTGCGCCAGTGTGCGAGTTTATCTACAGTGATAATTAAAAGTGGATTGATGATCTGTATCTGGTTTACCTGGTCACACAGCTTGGTTTTGGCTCTGTGATCAATGAGGTATAAAATATTCTTCACTATACACGTAACTCAGCTTCCCTGAGACCAAGATATCTCATATATATTGTGGTGGTTCATAATCTAAAGAAGTAAATTTGGTGCAACTGAGAAAGGACGTTGAAACCTTTACCTGGAAGTGTACCTGGGCTTGCTTTCTCCTGCTGTATTGAATTCATCTTTATTAAAGCCTTAATTAGGTATACCATGGTAGGCTGTTGTGAGTCTTCCCAATTATTTGGGATGATGCATAATTACTGCAGTAATAACATCAGCCATTTATGATTATTAACTTAAATGGCTTAACTCCATTGCATTGTCAGAAGTTAAAAAGGGTATTATTAAAATATTTATATACCTTATTTATATACAGGATGACGTACCTTATAATTATGAAAGTCTCTTAATCTATTATTTGGTTACCATGAAGTACAATTGGTAATAAAAGATAAATGTTTGATATTTTTCCTTTATTTACTAGTTTTCAAAATTATGAATTATTTCTGTATAATGCTTCAGAAACGATCAATGCTTCTGTGTATGTGTTTATGTATGTTTATGTGTATTTAGATTTTAAATTTTTGAAAGTATTTAGCCAATTTCAAGTACTATGCTTACTGATACTTAAAGTGTCTTGCACTAAGTACTGTTACTTAAAGAGGCTCCAGGTTGATGGTGTTTAATAGTTACCTTGATGTTTGATATGACAAACCATTGATCATTGATCTAGTACATTTCCTTCCCCAATTGAATTTAGTCATATAACCAAGGAAGCTAAAACAAAATGTTTAACTTTTTTACCATTTTTGAATGGGTACTTTAGAATCCACTTACAAGAAAACTTGTCTGTCTCAGACTCTAGTCTGCATGGCAAAAGTAGTAAGAGTAACACCATTATTATAATTATTAATACTAGCACATACCTCTGAGAAAATGCAGTCTTAAAACTGCTCTTACTCGGTTATGAGATTAAAATTTATACTAAATCAACAGCACTGGCCGCAACCAAAGGGGCTAAAGAGATTCCTTGTTGGAAACATACCCTGTTCCTAACAGGAGAAAGCATTAGTACTCAATCCCAATTTGGACTCTCAGTTTTCCCACATACTTTATTCCAATAAATAACAACTCACAATAAAAAATAAGCCCCCTAAAAGATGCTATTGGTGAGTTGGGAGTAAATAAGTTATCATTTTATGTCTCCAAATGTTAGAATTATAAAATAAAGAATGCCAAATAACTATTTATAAGATGTTTAAATAAATTAAAATATATTAACAATTAAGGAAGAAGTGACACCAATTCTTCAAAATGTCTTTCAGAAAAAAGAAACAGAAGAAAAACTTCATAACACTTTCTGTGAAGCCAGCAATATTCTAATCCCCCAAAAAGATAAAGACACAATAGGAAGGGAAAACCACAGTCTGGTATCTTTCTAGTGAACACTGATGCAAATACCTTTGACAAAATATTGTAAGTTGAATAACGAGGTATAAAAAGAATTCTATACCACGACCAAGTGGAATTTTTTCCAGGTATGTAAGACTGGCTACACATTCCAGGATCAATTTAATTTAGCATATTAACAGCTAAAGATGAAAAATTATAGGATCATATCCATTGATGTAGAAAAAACATTTAACAAAATTCAAGAACAATTTATTATGGAAACTCTCGGCAAATTAGTAATAGTGGTGATCTTCCTCACCTTAATAAAGAAGATCTCCAAAAAGCCTTTAGTTTACATCACACAATGATGAGAAACTATATGCCTGAACATTATGATCAGGAACAAGATATAGATGTCCCCTCTCACCTCCCATTCAACATCATACTGGAAGTAATAGCTAGTGCCATAAGACAAGAAAGGAAATGAAAAGTATACAGGCTTGGAAGAAAGAAAGAAAACTATGTTTACAGATGACTGGATTCTCTATGTAGAAAAATCCAAAGAATCAACAACCAAAAACGCCCTCCTGAAGCTAATAAGTGATTATAGTAAGATTGCAGAATACGAGGTTAACATACAAAATCGTTTGCTTTCCTGTATACCAATAACAAACAATTGACATTTAAAATTAAAAACACAATACCATTTGCATTACGACCAAAAAAAATGAAATAGTTAAGTGTAATCTAACAAAATGTACGCAAGATCTATGAAGAAAACGTCAAACTCTTATGAAATAAATCAAAGTCCTAATGGAGAGATATTTCATGTTCATTGATAGGAAGATTCAATATTGTTAAGATTATCAGTTCTTCTCAAATTGACCTATAGATTCAATGCAATCTCAGAAAAAAATCACAGAAAGTTATTATGTAGATATCAACAAACTGATTCTAAAATTTACATGGAAAGACAAAAGACCCAGACTAGCCAGCACCCTACTGAAGGAAGAGAACAAAGTCAGAGGACTGACACTACACAATTTCAAGACTTACCTTAAAGCTACAGCAATTAAGACAATTTGATTTTGGTGAAAGAACAGACATAAGTGGGACAGAATAGAGAGTCCAGAAATAGATTCAGGCTAATACAGTTAAGTATTCTTTGACAAATAGCTGATGCAGTTCAATGTAGAAAGGACAGACTCTCCAACAATTGATGCTGGAACAATTATGTATCTGTAGGCAAAAAATAAAACACCCATGTATAAACCTTATAGCATTCACAAAAACTAACTAAAAGTGAGTCATACAGGTAAATGTAAAATGCAAAATACAAAACTTCTAACAGAAAATATAGGAGATTCCATGTTATGATCAATTTGGGAAGAGTTCTAGAAACAACACAAAAAACACAATCTATGAAAAATGGATAAATTAAACTTCATTATTAAATTAAAATCTTCTGCTCTGTGAAAGACATTGTTAAGAGAATAAAAGGACTAGCCACAGACTGGGGTAAAATAAAGGCAAAAATACAGCTGATAAAGGGATTATATATAAAATAGAAGAAGAACTCTCTAAATTCGATGATTAGAAAATAAACAATCCACTAAAAAATTAGCAAAAGATATGCAGAAAAAATAAGCATATGAAAAGGCGCTCAATATCATTTCTCTTTAGGAAAATGCAAATTCAAAGAACAATGAGATTACACTACAAACCTATTAGAATGACTAAAATCCAAAAACCTGGCCCTCTCTTGTTGGTGAAGTTGTGAAACTACATGAAGTCTGATTAATTGCTAGAGGGAATTCTAAATTGTGAGAATGCAATTTGGAAGTTTCTTAAAAACTAAACATAACCTTTCCATAAAATTCATCAGTTTTCCTCTTAGATATTTACTGAACTGACTTAGAAACTTATATCAAAAAAAAAAAACCTTGCACAAAATGTTTATAAAGCTTTGTTCATAATCTCCAAAAGCTGGAAGCAACCAAAATGTCCTTTAATGGGTGAATGGATAAAAAAATTATAGTACGTACATAAAACAGAATATTATTTAGTGGTAAAATGAAGTAAGTTACCAAGCCATGAAAAGACATGGAGGAACTGTAAATGTCTTTGCTAATTAAAAGAAGCCAGTCTGAAAAGTCTATTTAACTATATGATTCCAATTATAGACATTCTAGAAAAGTGAAAACTATAGAGCCAATAAAAAAGGTCAACACTGTCAGGTGTTCGGAGGAAGGACAGAAAGCTTGAATAAATGAAGCACAGAGGATATTTTAAGGTGATAAAAGCATTCTGTATGCTACTGTAATGGTGAATATATGATACTATTTATGTTTCAAAACCCATGGAACTTTACAGACAGAGAGTAAACCATAATATATGCAAATAAAAATTATTTAAGAGATTGGAGAATTTCAGGATAAAATATGAAATGTAATTAAATAATCTAACTCTATTACCAACATATAAAAAAGCCTTACTGATGGGAGTAAAGGGGAAAGGGCTGACGTAAGTAACCTTGGAAATGACTAGACTTTGTTAAACTGAAGGAACTGCATATAGGCAGCATACAATAGTTTATAAAATTGTTTTTCACAGGGGTGTGGATTAACAATTCTGATACTGCTATACGTGTATACTGGAACTGAACTATTAAGTAAATCCATGGTGTATGATGGGAGCTGATTTTCTCACTGTTGGAATGGGAGGGTACAGATAAGCAAGAAAAGGAGACTACAGCGATGCGTATAGTAAAGGATTAGAGATAAAGCCATCAGTGTGAACTCATGTTCAGTTTGCTGCATACGCAGTTGGTTACATGTAGAAATATTTATAGTTATGTCCATATACAGAGTTAGTATACCCACATTTTCTTCACTTAGTCAGATGAAAAGCCCTAAAAGAAATGACACTCTTGTGGCAATGAGCACAATGAGAACCCAGATCTTGGTTTCTAACTCCATTTTCCAATAAAACAAATTAGCAATCCTTGGAGAAATGACTGGTTCTAGAGCTGGGACAGGAAGTATATAAGATGAGCCTGGAGCATCTATAGTTCTAGAAGTAAAGACATGCTCAAAAAAGAAACAAACAAATAAACAACTAACACCCTCAATAATGGGGATATGTCAAGAGAACACAGTAGTCAAATGAAAAGAGATTCCAATGGCCAAAGGTGGAACAGTTTGACCTACACAATGAATAAAGTGGTATTGGATTAAAATCTAAAGTAAAATAAATACATGTGAGTCAATACTGATATAAATGATTGAATACATAAACAAATGGAGAAAATTAGAAAAATCTGCCATACAGAATAATTCCAAATATTTTATATATTCTGCCCTTAAAGAAGTGTAGCATAACATCACTCTCCTTAAGTGCGGGCTGTGCATAGTGACTTCTTCCCAGGAATACAGTATGGAAAGGAGGAAAAAGAATAATTTCATAGTGAAGATACCAGACAAACGCTTTCTCAGCCGGGTGATCAAGGTTAACATCGACAGTGATTAGTCATGCTGACAGTATGTATTCTTGACGCGAAGTGATGAAATGGTCTTTTACTTCTGTAGTCTTCCTCTTAAAAGCACATTACCTCGGTCCAATTTGAGAAAAACAGCAGACAAATTCCAATTGAGGAGCATCTTACCAAATGCTTGACCAAATGCTTCAAACTTTCAAAGTCATCAAAAGGATTAGGAATGACTGAGAAACTGTCACAGCCATGAGGGGGCCTAAGAATCCATGACTACTAAATGAATCTGGGTATTGGTTCAGTAATTGTAACAAATGTACCATACCAATGCAAAGTGTTAATAATAGAGGAATCTGGATATAGGTATATGAGAACTCTCTGTGCTTTCTTTTCAATTTTTCTGTAAATCTATAACTGCTCTAAAAGAAAAAACAGTATATTAAAAATATACATTAGTAAGGAAAAGAATATTATCAAAATTAGCCAGCAAAGAAAAAGAAACTAATGGAAAGGTTGGAATTGAAAATTTTACCTGTTGAAATTTTTAAATTGTAGGAACGGTTTAAACATCTGATGAGCTCTTGTTGGAGAGAAAATTGTTAAACAGGAACATAGCTCTTAAAATTTTACAAAATTTTGCACAGGTGGGCAGAGATAGGGAAAATGATTTCAAAAAAAGAACACTAGATATGCAGAAGATAAAATAAGAATATCTATACCATATCAGCCATCTGTTGCTAAATAACAAATTGACTTTAAGGCTACAAACAACATTTATTAGTTCACAGTTTCTGTGGGTCAGGAGTGTGAGCAAGACTTAACTGGGTCTTATTTTTCTTTCACAGGTTGCCAATAATGTGTCAGCAAGGCTGTCTCAAGATTGAACTAGCATGGATCCACTTTCAAGCTCACTTCTTTGTTGGCACGACTCTAGGTTGTTAGACTGAGGGCCTCAGTTCCTCACTGGCCGTTGGTCAGAGGCTTCTCTTAGTTCCCTGCCATTGAGCCTCTCCAATAACGCATCTCGCTTCATCAAAGTGTTCAAGTGAGAAAGTAATAGAGACAGTCTACTAACGAGGTGAAAATCACAATCCTTCCTCATCACAGAAGTGACATCCCATCACCTTTATGGTATTCTGTTGGTGAAAAGCAAGTTATTAGGATGAGCCCATACTTAATTAAAAGGTGTTTCACAAAGCTTAAATACTAGGTGATGGGTGCTATCATAGAAGTCTGCTTATCCTATATGCATATACAGATAGTCAGAGATTCAGAAAGAGAGTATATTGAGGATGAGAAAGAGGAGTGTTAATACTCTAAGAGTTTATGAACAAATATTTTTAAGAATAAATGAATTACATAAATCTGCCCAGTCAGGAAAACAACATAAAGGGCTGGCCTGGTGGGGTAGTGGTTAAGTTCGCATGCTCCCATTCGGGGGCCTGGGGTTCACAGGTTCATATCCTGAGCATGGACCCAGCACCGCTGTGGTGGCATGTCACATAAAATAGAGAAAGATTGGCACAGATGTTAGCTCAGCAACAATCTTCCTCAAGCAAAAAGAGGAGGATTGGCAAGAGATGTTAGCTCAGGGCCAATCTTCCTCACACACAAAAGAAGGGAAAACAATATAAAACAAATAAGATAAATGAACTGAAAACCCCAAGACACAACATAATAAAATTATAAAACACCAAAGACGAAGAGAGGAATTTTTAAAAAGCTTAAAACAGATAACCAACTAAGGATTAATATTTATGCTTACAGCAGATTTCACATCAGCAACAGTGGAAGTTAGAATAAAGTAAAATAATATCTTCAAAGACATGGGCAACATTTCAACTTAAGATTCTATGCTCAGTAAAACTATATTTCATGACAAACAGTGACATATTCCTGTTATTTACTAAAGGGATTTCTAAAATGCACATTTCAAGAAAACGGAAAATTATTCCCAATAAATATATAAGGTTCAAAGGAAACTATTAATAAATTAAACAATGAATGTTGACAGAAATCTAACCCAATTTTTGTGGAAAATAATGACAACAAAGTTTAAGTTATGACGCCAAAAATAAGAAAATTTGTTTGACAAGAGCAAGAGCAACTCATGAGGAAGTTAATCAAAGAAATTCTTCTGAGATCTATATATTAGTTGGAAGAAGAGTTAAATACTGATTCATGTTAGACTTTGTTGCAAATATATAGTAAAAATTTAGAGTAGCCATTACAATAACTGAAATATAGATGAAATTGGTATGAGGGGAAAAAAGACATTAAAAGAAGAAAAAATAATCGGGAAACATAAAATTCATGACGTCAAACAATTACTTACAGGAAATTAAAATGCACTTAATCTGTCAGTTGAGAGAAAGAGCTTTTCAGATTTCATATCAAAAATTCAGCTAAGCTTTTACAAGAAGAACATATACAAAATTAATAAAAGGAAATGATAAAAATAAATAATAGAAAAAAAGATTTTCCAGGAAAATATAATCAGGATGAAACTGATGTAGCTATGGTCTTATTAGTCAAATTGGACTTTAATATGAGAAGAATTATTAGGATTAAAGATTGTCATTCCATACTGACAAATCAAGTCATTCAAATTCTGGTCATCAGTAAGGTGTTAGAATTTTAAAATTGTAAGTTCCTGATAAAAATCTTCATATTAATAAATCAGAAATAGATACAAATAGATAGAAAAAATAATGGAGAAAATAACAATGATATTATCATGAGAGGACGAGTCTCAAGTATTCATAAAGCAAAGATAGTAAACATTATTAAAATACAAATATAAAAAATAAAAGTAATAAGCTTGATATAATGGACATAGAGAAAGTCCTGAACTGAACAATAGAAAAATGCAGTCTTCCCAGGATTGCAGAATTGATTTACAATCATTGCTCCTGTACATTATTATAAAGCAAGTACAACATTTAATGAAATTTATTTTTATTATGTAACCTATGTTTCTGATGACAAGGCCATGTATTACATTATACAGGAATAACATAACGAAACCCGAAAGCCCACCAAGACAAACACTGATCATTTTCAACCAGTATCCATTCTCCCCTTCTATTTTAAATAATGAATTATTGCATAAATTTAGAAAGTGAGATAGATGCCCTGTCAAAGAATAAAATGTGGTCATGTGCTCAAGTTCTTGTCAGGGAATTGCACGTGGAATTGATGTGTGCAATTTCTACATCATTTCCTCAAAAGAGAACTGCTTACTTCCCTTTTCTACCGTTTCCTTCTTTACATGTGTGCTGGTGAGCCAGCCAGTACTGACCATTCAATGTAGGAAGACAGGCAAGGTAATGAGAGGGCAACAAGAGCACGCACAGAAAGATGTGGGTGCTCGGATGATGATGCAGCAACACTCCCTACTGGCCCTGAACTGCCTGTTTATCCCTAAATGCTAGGTGATAAGCAAAACCTCTGCCTTATTTAAGCCAATGATATGCAGATTATCGTTATGTATTCTTGATGTTGGTTAATTCTTTTCTCAGGTGTATGATTAATTTCTTTTAGTTTGTAACTTTACTTTGAAGTTTTATGTTTTATGTTGATGAACATATATTTATAATTTGAAACTAGATGGACGTATCAATATTGTCTTCAATTTAGTGTTTTTGCATCTTATTAATAAACTCATTTCTCTCTCAAAGTTATGAAAACATTACCTAAATTATCTTCTGAAAATTTCAGGTTGAGACTCACATTTTGTTTGTCTACTCGACAGTTATTTTTATGTACTATCAAAGATAAGGATTCAACTTCATTTACTTTCAAATGGATAATCAATTAGTTCGAAATACTTACTGAATATCCCGTTATTTCCCACTAATTTGAAATTGCGTCTTTGTTATCTTTATTAGTAGGAATCACATCTGTAGAAATTAACATTGCGTTACTTTGTAATCCTGATAAAATACATACTCTAGGATCCACAAATATTCTTCTAAAGTATATTACCTATAGAAATTCTTATACAAATGCTGTACGAAATATAAAAAAATGTTCATAGCAGTGTTGTTTATAATTACCAAAGAATGGAAAATACAAATGTCATTTAACAAGAGAAGAGTAAATATGAATTTATTTTTTTTATTTAAATATGAAAAATAAGGTACAAGGTCAACATTAATAAGAACATAATGTTAGGTGACAAAAGTACAACATGCAACCCATTTTACAAATAATTGAAACAATAATTTATTGGTTATATTGTTTATGGCATACACACATGTAATAAAATTTGTATTTATAAAATCAAGAGAATATTAAAAACAAAATTTGTAGAGTGTGTGTGTGTATGAATGAGAGAACAGAGCTTGACTCGAATTTATTTTTAGTAATTTTTATTTTGATATGTTTAAACTTAGAGAAAAGTGGCAAGAATAACAAGTAAAATTCCAGCTTAACTTTTAGCTAGATTCAACAGTTGTTAACATTTAATGCAATTTGCTTTGCCGTTCTTTCTTTGTTGGTCTATTTATGTGTACACACACACATGTACATATTATTTTTTATTTCTTCTAGATACTTTGTATTTCCATATACATTTCACAATCAGCTTGTCAGATTCTACAAGTAGTTTATTGAGACTATGATTTTGAAGCCATTGGATCCATAGAGATCAAGTTGCAGAGAAGTGACTTCTAGTGATATGGACACATTAAAGTTTTGAACATATCTCTCCATTTATTTGTCTTTTAGATTTGCTCAGCAAGTTTTATAGTTTTTAGTGTGGAAATTTTGCACGCATTTTAATTTTGCTCATATGCATTGAATGTTTTTTACTTTGAAAAAGTAGATTTAGCTTTTATGTTATTTGCCAATATTTGTTGCTACTATATAGAAACAGAATTTGATTTTTTTTTTGACCATGTATCCTACAATCTTGGTAAATTAATTTCTGAGTCCTGTTGTTTGTTAATTTCTTTATAATTAACAATTATTAATTTCTTGATTGAAAGAATTTCTTTATAAGTAACCATATCTTTTGTGAGTGGAAATAGTCTTACTTCTTTCTTTCCAAACTTCACACATTTTATTTATTTTTCTTGCCTTACTGCTAGAATATTCAATGTAAGCCTATGTAGAAATAGCAAGACTGGACATCTGAGCCATGTTCCTGAACTTAAGGGAAGCATTTAATATTTTACCTTTAAATATGGCATTAGCCAGAGGTGTTTTATAGATGTCTTTTCATGTATTGAGATGTTTTCTTCTATTCATAGTTTACGGAGAGTTTCAAATCACAGATGGATGTTGTACTTTGCCAAATGATTTTTCTGCGTAAATTGAGATGATCCTATAACTTTTCTCTTTTGCATTCAATTGATAAATTATTCTAAGTGATTTTTTTTTAAGATTGGCACCTGAGTTAACATCTGTTGCCAATCTTCTTTTTTTTTCTTCTTCTTCTTCTCCCCAAAGCCCTCAGGTACATAGTTGTATACTCTAGTTGTGAGTGCCTCTGGTTTTGCTATGTGAGATGCTGCCTCAGCATGGCCTGATGAGTGGTGCCATGTCCACTCCCAGAATCTGAACCAGCGAAACCCTGGGCCACCGAAGCAAAGTACATGGACTTAACCACTTGGCCACAGGGCCAGCCCCTCTGACTGGTTTTTAGATGTTAAACTATTCTTGCATACTTGAAACAAATGCCACTTAGTAGGAAGTTATTTTACATTGCATATATTGCTGGGTTTATTTTTGCTTTTTTTTCAGGAATTGTTAAACTATGGACATGATATATTATTTTATTTACTTTTAATATGTCAGTTTGTCTTTCATATAGAGGTTTGCTGGCTTCATAACATGAGTTGAGAAGTTTCTTTTCTCTATTTTCTGAAAAATGTGATACAAGTGATATCTTCCATGAATGAGAGAACTCAACAGTAAAGCCATATGGGCCTCAAGATTTATTTGTAGTAATGTTTCTAATAAAAATGTAGTTTTTTAAATTGATATAAGGCTATTCTTATGTCAGGTGCATTAACTTGTATTTTTTCAAGAAAATTGTCACCGTTTGGTATGGAGTCATTTATAATATTCTTCTCTATATCTTTTTATTGTCTCTAGGATGATCCATATTGATATTTATTGATTTCCGGAATTGGTAATTTTGCTCTGTCTCTCTCTGTCTCTGTCTCTCTGTCCCTCTCAATATGTCTTGCTAGCACATCTTTTCAAAGAATGAACTTTTTGATATTTTTTAGTGTTCCATTTTCTCTTTTACTTTTTCTGCTCTTATGTTTATTATTTGCTTCTTTCTAATTGTTGCATTTAAACAAAACTATAAGCTCTGTTTCACGTTTCATGTTCCTTTGTTTCTCATGGTAGAATATTTTTTACATTTTTTTCCTAATATAAGCATTTATATGTATAAATTTCCCCCTACAGCCTTAGCTGAATTCCACAAATGTACATATGTTGTAATTTTATCATTTGATTCAAAATATTTCATAATGACCCATGTGGTTATTTTTTGACACAAATTATTCTCTATTGAGTTTTAAACGTTCCAAATATATGGGGCTTTTTAAAAATACTTTATTATAATTATTAACTTAAAACCACTATTTTCAGAGAATATGTTTTGTCATATTTCTATCTTTGATATTATTGAGATTTATTTTGTTTCCATGCATGTGGTCTGTTTTGGTTAATACTCCGTGTGCACTTGAAAATAATGTATATTCTGAAATTATTGGTTGTAGTATTTTATAAAAGTCAATTGAGTCAGGGTGATTGATAGTGTTGTTTAATTTTATATCTTTACTGCATTTTTGTCTATTGATTCTAGCAAAGTGTTAAAATTTCCAGTTATTCTTTTGGATTTATCTCTAATTCCCTTTAGTTTTATAAGTTTTGTTTCATGCTTGTTAAAGTTATGGTATTAGAAGAATTTACCAGGGACTTAGAACTTTCTGATATTTGAAACTTGTATTATCTTTGGTTTTGATATGTAATATTTCTTGCTATTTTTATAATCACACAGTTTTCTAATGTTGCATAGTACTTCTCATTTTCCATCATTTTGCTTTAATTCTCTCAGTGTTGTAAATCCAAAGTATGACCCCGCAGACAACATACACTTCTCTGGCATTTTTATCCATTCTACTTCTGCCTTTTAATTTGAGTTCTTATGTAGTTATGCATCACTTAATGACGGGGATATGTTCTGAGAAATGCATCATTAGGTGATTTCACCATTGTGTGAATATCATAGAGTGTACTGAAGGGGAACAAAATTTGCTGCCCCAAAATGTGTCCCTTTAACATGAGGCTTATCTTAGGCTGACTTTTTGTTTGAGGAAGATTAGCCCTGAGCTAACATCCGCTGCCAATCCTCCTCATTTTGCTGAGGAAGATTGGCCCTGAACTAACGTCTGTGCCCATCTTCCCCTACTTTATATGTAGAACACCTGCCACAGCATGGCTTGACAAGCTGTGTCTACTCCAGGGATCTGAACTGGGTAACCCTGAGCCACCAAAGTGAAGTGCACGAACTTGACAACTACACCAGTGGGCCAGCCCATAGGCTGATTATTTTTAAGAAACAAAAAACTCAGAAAGTTTTTCTTGTCACTTTTGCCTTAACCACCTAAAAGGATTTGGATAGCTTATTTCCTGACACAAGTTTTTCTGTCACCTTAGCATCACATGAAGTAGGTGGTAAACAGAGAGGAACCTAGGAAAGCCTGTTTGTTGGGCCCCCTGCTGTGTTCTTCTACTTTTGTGTGTCAAAAAAACACTTGTTTTCCAAATATTTGCAGCTTTTCACCTATCTGTGAATTGCCTTCCTTCCCTTTGAAGATCCTGACTCTATCCATCCCCAACATCTTCTTTTGTCTTCAGCTGAGGATAGTACTTAAAGTGAGGTCTTGCACCACTTTGGCAAGTTACTCAGTTGTCCTGGGTTTCTCCCATGTGTACATCTTGTTAGCTTTTGTTTGTTTTACTCCTGTTAATCTTTCTCATGTCAATTTCATTCCTAGACCAGCCAGAAGAACCCAGGAGGGGTAGAGGAAAATTTCTTCCTCCCCTACAGCACTTACACAAACTTAGATGGTATAGCCTAGAATGTATGGTATGAATCTTGTGGGAACACCATTGAATATGTGGTTTATCATTGACCAAAACATTGTTATCTGGCACATGACTATACCATTAATATTTTTTAAAAATTAATATAAATTGTTGGATTGTGGTCTGCTGTTTTACTATTTGTTTTTCATTTGTTCAATCTCCCCCTACTTAATCCTTCTTTCTTGCCTTTATTAGAGTTAATCTGGTGTTTTGCTTTGTTTTTACTAGTGTATTTGTTTTATTGACTTTGTGGCTATGCCTTCTTACAGTTTTTACTTATTTCTGTAAGGATTAAAAAATACATCCTTAACCTATTACATAAAATGTAAGACCCTTACCGCAGATAGATCCAACTACCCTCATATTTTGTGCTATTGTTGTCATATATGATACATTTACATATATTACAAACTACAGACAGTGTTATATTTACCATTTTGCATGCCCCTCATTTCTTCCTATATCCATGTTTCCATCTGGTCTGTCTCATTTCTCTTTATCTTAAATAACCTATTTCCTGTTATTTGCACTGCAGTTCACTAGTTGCACACTCATATTTTGTTTATCTATAGAAGCCATTATTTTGTCTTCATGTGAAAGATAGTTTTGCTGGATTTAGAATTTTGAGTTAACAGATGTTTTTTCTTGTTTACCCCACCTGTAGAAATTTGTTCTATTTTCTTCTGTTTTCCACTGTTTTTGAAATGAATACAGCTGCATTTCTTATTATTGCCATCTTATATGTAATGTATTGCTTTATTTTGGATGCTTTCACAATATTTTCTTTATCTTTGGATTTTGAAAATTTGATTTTAATGTGCTTAGGTGCCATTTTCTTTGTATTTATACTGATTGTGGTTTGTTAAGCTTCTTGGATGTAAACGTCCATGTCATTCAACAAATTTGGGAAGTTTTTCTTTTAAGATTGGCACCTGAGCTAACAACTGTTGCCAATCTTTTTTTTTCTGCTCTGTCTCCCCAAATCCCCCCAGTACATAGATGTATATTTTAGTTGTGGGTCCTTCTAGTCGTGGCATGTGAGATGATGCCTCAGTGTGGCCTGATGAGCAGTACCATGTCCATGCCAAGAATCTGAACCTGTGAAACCCTGGGCCGCCAAAGTGGAGCGTATGAACTTAACTTCTAGGCCATGGGGCCGGCCCCCAAGGGAAGTTTTGATACATTATTTCTTCAAATATTTTTTCTATCTAATTTTTTCTCGTCTTCCTTCTCTGAATTGCACAATATGAGGTGAGTTTACATATCCACTGAGAATCTTTTAATTAAAAAACATATCTATTTCTCAATTATTTCAATTAGATCATTTCTAATGATATATGTTGAATTTAATTGACCCTATGTTCTGAGTTTAAACTGAGGTTAAAATCATCCAGTAAAGCTTTAATTTCATATTTTTATAAATTTTAATTCTAGAATTTCTTTTATTTTAAAATGCATTTTTTGTCATTTGAATAAATATCCTATTTGTCTATTCATTATTACACAAATTTTTGGTAAGTTCTTGAACATATTTGCGATAACATTAATGTCTTTGTCTACTATATTCTAACATCTAGGACATTTTTGTGTCAGTTTCAATTGACTGACTTGTCTATATTGAATATAGGTCACATTTTTTGTTTCTATTTATGTCTAATAAATTTTTTATTGCATACAGGACATTGTGAATGATAAATTGTAGATTTGGATTGTATAAATTGTAGTTTTGGATTCTGCCATCTTCCTGTGAAGAGTGTTGATTTTTATCCTAAGTCAGTGAACTTGGCTGGAATTAACCTAGTAATATTTATCCCTTATACTGTGTAGTAGTTCAGTATTTCTAGTCTTTCAGATTTTTCATTTCTTATGAAGTTCTGGAAATTTCCCTATGCATCTGTAGTTCAGAACTCAGCCAAGGTTTTTCAGTGAAATTTATACAAAGATTTTGGTGTTCACTGTTCTTCTTCTATCTGCTTTTTTACTTTCCAAGTCTTATGGAAACTCCAACTCGGTTCTCCAGTTCATAGACAGGTAGGCAGCAAATTCTACATGACTTCATGCCATCTTGAACCACAAAAACTGAGGTGTGCCTTCTGGAGAAGAGTCACAAAAAACAATTTCTAATCATTACATTGCCCCTCATTCATGTATCAACTGCTTTCCAGTTTCTGCCTCCTTTTGGTTACTTTCCAGTACCTTCATATGGTTGATTTCTTTTGTTCAGATTTATAACTTTTATTTGTAGAAGAATAAATCTGATATGAGCTAGCCATTACTTGAAGTAGGACTCTACAATTGGTAATTTTTCTCTATATATGAGTATTGTATTCATGTTTTCCTTTTATTATTATAATTTATAGTATTTATGAGAATTTTCCATATTTCACAATAAAGCATAATGAGATATTTTTAACTATAAGTAAAGAGACTTTTGAAATGGCATTGATTTTACTTATTTTTTAAAAATTATTTTGATAACTGCTTATTTGTACACATATTATTCTGTTTATAGAATTAGGTTTTTTCTCTAAAGACACTCCCATGAATGGGAAATTTTATTGAATTTTCTTGGAATTTGTGTCAGGTTTAAAGCTAGAAATATTTACTTCAAAGTCAAAAGCAGAGAATTTATCTTTAGACTGGGACAACCGAATTCTAGCTTAGGTTTACCTTTCTCTAGAAGTCCAAAGTCCACTTTAGCAGTCCTAATTCATTTTGTGATGTTGTTTTCTTTAAATACTAGCCCTTATTTGATAATGTATGATGTTAAAATGTTGTGGTTCTCTTCAATTCCACTTGAAGAATAGATAAGAAAATGGTGGTGATGAGATAAGATTGTAGGGATTGGACTGGCTGATTAATGCAGTATTCAGCATTTTAACCAAACCCTTGATACAGCTATCATTCTCATTCCTCCCTTTGTCCTAGCATTTTTGTGATTCTGTTGGTCATCCAGAGAAACTCTCTGATGCACTAGAGTTGGCACTTATGGGTACTGATCTCTGGCTTCCTGGATCTACTTTATCCATGAATAGGTAGAATTTTCTCACTCACAGATAATCTTTCTCCAGTCTCATTTGTTTTTATGTTTATTTTCATTATCATTTTATGAGATCCTCATAGCAAAGAGAAATAGACATGTAGCTTTGATAGGACACCTTGAACTCATTACCTTCACATGCATCATTTTATTGGTTTAAACTAAAATCACGGTCATTGAAAAAGTTGACCTTTAATTAAAACTTTTCAAATGAATCCCTCATAGCGCAGTTCTGTGTGGTTGCTTTTGAAAGCCCAAATCAAAATGTTTTATAGATAATCCTGTTAGATTTCATTTCAAGAAATTTTAGACCCTCTTGTTAACCTTTTAAAGTGCTTTTGACTCTATTTTGTCATCTGAAATATCACAGCTCCCACCTGCCAGTAGGCCATCTGTGAGGACATATGGTGGTTTAACTTCTACAGTATGATTTGAAAAGGTTCACTGCATCACTGTCAGACTGAATCCTACCTAAAATAACTAACCTGAAGCCCCTTTCCAGGAGAAGACGCAAATTTTCTGGCTTTTTTGAATTGTTCCTTTGACACAACTAAAGCCATTTGTTCAAAAGGAAAGTAAGCTTCAATGAATAAAAATCACCAAGCATTTTAAGTGCATCGTCTCTATTAAATGGCAAACAAAGTAAAGATGATTAAATTCTTATGGAGACACTGAAGCAGAAGTAGTTTATGTAATTTTCTTGGGGTTTCACAGAGAGCAGTTGAGAAGAATGAGACTTGAATTCATAGTTATGTCTCCAAAACTCAAGATTTTTCCACTGCTACGCTTTCATTTTAATGTAATGAAATATTAGAGCTCAGTAATTCCAATTCTTCCTATGATCTGATCCTGGACTATACTTTACAAGAAGTATCCCCATCTGCCCTTGTTTGTTCAGAAAGGACTGTCTTTGCTACAATTAGCAAGCAATAAGATTGCTGGAGGTTGACAGTTGTTTATTTTAATTCAGCTTCACAAATATATCAAATGCCTCTGTAATTCTTATCATTCTCTTATGAGCAAAAAATAAATAAAATTACTCTAAAACTCCAGAAATCTGATTTACACTCCGAATAGTGAAAAGGAAAACGCCAAACAACAGAATATATGTAACAATTTGCTATGTTTCCTTTTAAGAAGTCTTCCCAAGGCCTTTCATCATCGGTTAAAACTATGTCACATGGTCATCCAAGGATACAAGGGAGACGGGAAAATGTTTTTTAATACCATTTGATTCACATTCCCAACTTCCATACCACATCTCAAAGACAATTATTCTAATGTATTTAGTATATATTCATTTTTGTATATCTCACTCTAAAATATATATTATTATTATCAGGTGTGTATGTATTTTTGTTTAAATAAGTTTTGTGCCTTTTTCTGTTTCTTGCTTTAACATCCCGGCTTATGCCTATGAGGTCTATTTCCTAACATGTGCATCTTGTCTGGTATTCTGATCATTGCCTAGCACTTCATAATGTGCATCCAACATATGTTGCATTCAAAATCCCCCATCCTCACAGGCGAACCAAACTGTATACATATCCTTGTACGTGTACACTTATGTGCCCTTGTGAGAAATTGGAATATACATGCAGGCATAGAATACTTAATTTGACTAATTAGTGCTAGTTTGCTCTCCAGAATGGTGACACCAACATAAACTCCCAAAGTTCATAAGTTCCCCTATAGTCCACATCACTGCTACCCATTGACTAAACCAAGTTTCTAAATTTACAAGCTTAATAAGCATATACCTTTTTACTATTTTAAGTTTAATGTCCCTGCTAACATTGATTATGCTCTTCTCTTCACATGCTATTTGTATCGGTCAGGTTTCTCCAGAGAAACAGAATCAGTAATTTACTGGAAATATATTTATTATGAAAAGTTGGCTTACATGATTATGGAGACTGAGAAGTCCAACATGATCTCCAAGCCATCTGCAAGATAGTGTAATTCAGTCCAAGTCCAAAGTCTTGAGAACCAGGGGAGCCTATTCTGAGGGTCAGAGAAGATGAGATGAGATGCCTAACTCAAGGATGCAGGCAGGAAGCAAAAAGGTATGAATTCCTCCTTCCTCTGCCCTTTGCTCTATTTAGAACCTCAGTGGGTTGGGTGATACACAACCAGACTGGGGATAGCAATGTACTTTACTGAGTCCACCAGTTCAAATGCTAATCTCATTGAGAAACATCCTCACAGACACAACCATAAAAATATCTTTAATCTGGGCACCCCATGGCTAGTCAAGTTGATACATGAAGTTAACCGTTACATTATTTAACCTTTTCATTATTTTTCCTATATCTGCACTTTTCAACTTTTGTTTACCTTTGTTTTTTACCGATATTCTTGCCTTCTCTTTTTGATTTATAGGAGATCTTTATATTTTCAGATGCTATTTCCATATCAAATTTATAAATGTAAATATATTCTGTGGAACTGTTTTTAACACGTTAACGTCATTGAATGAAAGTACTTAATTTTAACACGACAAATCCATTGAATGAAAGTATTTAACGGTAATACCACCCACTGTTTTCTATTTTGCCATACAAATTTTATTTTGAGTTTTCATTTAAGAAGTCTTTCTCTACCCCTGTCTTTTCCAGCTTCCAGAGTCTACCTGCATTTCTTGTGCATTGCCCCTTTTCCCTTATGTAAAACACATCACTCCAATCTCTGGCTCCATCTTCAAATCGCTTTTTCTAAATTTGATTCCCCTGTGATTCTTTTATAGGGAGTCTTGTGATTACATTGGACTCACCTGGACAATTCAGGATAACCTACCAATTTCAAGATCCTTAATTAATCAAATCTGCACCATCACAATGTAAGGCTTCATATTCACAGGTTTCAGATATTAGGATATGAACATCTTTTGGGGACCATTATTCTGTCTACCACATATACAAAGTAAAATATTGAAAAAGATATACCATAAAATGCCTCATCGTAAGAAAGCTTAAGTCAATATTTTAATACTGTAGAGTAGACTTCAGGAGAAGAAATATTACTTGGAAAAATAAAGATATTTCTAATGATAAAATAAGCAATTTATGGAAAACATATAGTCCAAATGTATATGCAATCAATTATAGACCAAGTCCAAACACATGAAACATGTGCGGACCAAACAGAAATTAGAAGGAAGCATATTTCCAGCTATATTTGGAGATTTCAATATTTCTCAGTAATTGGTATTTGAATTAAACAAATTAAAAATTAATAAGGTAATTAAATGTATGGTTAATTTACATTTGCAATTATTTAAAATTTCTATATTATCTTTAATTACAATGAAAATTTATTAGGAACAGTAAACTTGAACAACAATATCCACCAATTCAACCTAATTGGCATAGATGTCTATCTATAGATAGAACATCCACAAAAAAAGAAATCAAGATCAGTTGGAACATTAAGAAATTTTATGCTTGACAACATAACAAATTGAAATGAATATATAACTGAAATAAAGCAAAACATGATATTTGTATGCAATGAGGCTAAAGCAGTAATTAGAGGGGAATTTATAGCTTTAAGTGCTTTTATTAGGAAAAACATAAAGAATGCAAACAATAAACTATATTTCTATCTTAAGGAGCTAGAAAAAGAAAGGGAAATTAAAACCAAAATAAATATAATTGGGGGATTATAAAGATAAAAAGCAATCAATTAAAGTAGAAAACAAACAATAAAGGGACTCAACTCAAAATCTGTTTCTTTAAAAATGTAAATAAGGTTTATAAACCCTGGTCAGACCAAAAGAAAAAGAGAGAGACAAATGACCAATATTAGGAAAGAAAGGGGAGATATCGCTATCAGTTTATGAGCACTACAATGATAATAAAAAAATATTAATAACTTTATGCTCAAAAATTTAATAAACATATATCAAATAGACAACTTCTTTGAAAAATTCAACTTCAAAGCTTTCTCAAGAAGAAATAGATAACCTGAATAGCCTTATATACATTGAAGCAATTGTATTTAGAATTAAGGAAAACCACAAAGAAAAATCCAGAATGAGGCAGTTTCAGTGGCAAATTTTAGTAATGTTTAAAAAAAATTAAGTATAATTTTATAATAAATTGTTCAGAAAATAAAGGAAGAAAAATTCCAAGCTCATTTTGTTAGATCAGCATTTCCCTGAACCTAAAACCAAAGAAAACACAAGAAAAAAATCAAACAGACACATCACAAAAAAAAAGCCAATCAACCAAAGTTCACCACAGTACCCCAGCTGAAAATTTATTTAAAAATAATTTTTAAAATGTTAGGAAATATAATCCAGTAATGTAAGAAATAATAATACACCATGACCAAATGTAGTTTATTCCAGGAATGGAAATTAATCCACAATGTGCAGCTGCTACAATCCCACTAGAATGGTTGAAATAAAAGATTGACAATTCCAAATGTTGTTAATGAAGGTACAATCACTTTGGAAAATATTTTCATAGTCTGTCATAAAATTAAACATCCCTTATATGATCCAGCAATTACATTCTTATGTATTTAAACAAGATAAATAAAAGAGCAATGTGTTCACACAAAGACCTGGACACTAATATTCATGGAATATTTATTTTAAATTACCATAAACTAAAAAAATTCCAAATGTAAAATAGGTGAATGGATAAACAAATTTTAGTATATCTATAGGATAATAGGATAATAACAATAGAAATAAATAATATCCTGATACTCAAAACCACATGGATGAATCTGAAAACCATTATTGGTAGGGAAAAAAGATAAACATTAAAGAGTAAATACTGTACATTTCTATTTATATGAAACTCTAGAAAACAGAAGTCTAGTATATAGTGACAGAAAGCATATCAAATGCTGACTTGGGCCAAGAGTGGAAGAGCATTGACTGGAAGGGGCATAAGGGAGCTACTTCTGGACTGATGGAAATGTTTAACACAAGTTTAATCATGTTAGTAGTCATGCAGGTGGATACATTTGCTAAAATTCATCAATGTAAAATGAGTGCATTTTATTTTATGTAAATTTTATCTCAAAAATGTTTATTTTTAAAAGATAACATCCATTTCCTTTTTTCCATTTACTTTATGGTGTTCTTTTCCTCATTTAGGTATTTGATCTATTTAAGCTCTATCTTTTTATATTTTGTTTAGGTGTGTGTTTTGTTTAAGTCAGATTCGATTTTATTTTCCTCTATATAATGAACATATTTTTATCAATCTTCCATTATGCATCAATTTTCTTATGAATTTTGCTCCCAATTTTACTGTATATTAAATCCTTATAAATACATGTGTGCCCAGATGAGCTCCCTGTTTCTTTCATAGCCCATATAACTTGTTCTCACATTAATACTACTGTTAGTTTATATTAAAATGTACTGTCTCTATAGCAAATATCCACTCTTTCATTTTATTCTCCAAAGTTAGCTCTTTTTGGACCATATTTATTCCATATATATTTTAAAGAAAGTTAATTTAATTCCTAACACAATCCAGCTAAAAATTTTAATTGGTATACTGTAATATTTACAGATTAATTTGTAGAGGTTTGACATACAAAAATATTATCATGCTGTCCAATAACATCTCTTAATTTATTCAGATCATCTTTTCCGTCTTACATTGTATTTTAACATTTTCCCCCCACAGAGATCTTTTATATGCTTTGTTGAGTTTTTTCTTAGATACTGTACTTATTTTTGGTTATTTGAATAATATCTCATTTTTTCTATAGTATCTAATTGCTATTATACAAAAATGATTTATCTAAGTACATCTTGTTCAACAATCTTGGTGAATTTGGAAACGTGAAATTTATTTGTATTAAAACATGTATTAGTTTTCTATCACTGATATACAAATCACCATATACTTGTTGACTTAAAACAATATGAATTTATTAACTTATAGTTCTAGTTGTCAGAAGCTCAAACTCAGTTTCACTGGACTAAAATCAAGGGCTTAGTACCCTGTATTCCTTCTGAAGAATCCATTTCCTTGCCATTTCCAGGTTTTGAAAGCTGCTTGCATTCCTTGGCTCATGACTCCTTCCTCCATCTTCAAAGTTAGCCACACAGCATCTTTTCTTCCTGTGATCTATGCTTTCTTCTTTACATAGTCTTTTTCTCTCTCTGAACCAGATCATCTTGTCTCCCTCTGATAAGGACACTTATGATTAAATTGGGCAGAACCCGATAATCCAGGACAATCTCCCCATCTCAATATTGTTAACTTAATTCCATCTGCAAAGTTCCTGTTACCATGTACAGCAGCATATTCACAGGTTCCAGAGATTATGTCTTGGACATCTTTATAGGGGCATTATTCATTCTACGACATATACATTGTACATCTTAGTAGAAGTGGAGTTCTCTTAAATAGGAAGAAGAGAATACCAGACTGTGATTGGGCAACTAACAATCAGTAGAATTGGCTGTGATCTTAAAGCAGCATTTACTAAACCTACTCTCTCTCCACTGTCACATGGTGACACACCTGAGGTCTAGTAAATCCATGTGGAACACAAATAAAGTGTTCTGTGATTTACAACAGTGGTTACTTCTCTTTCTCATCAATTCAAAAAAAATATTTTGAATGCATAAGTGTTATGTAACTATAGGAAAAGCTTTGCATCCACTTAATGAGGATATTCGGAAACCTCAGTACTTTGTAATCAGTGATTAACTTGCCTCAAATATGACAACCACTTTCACATATTTTAGTTCCATGACATTGGAGTTGGTAACTGTGTCACCTTTCCTTAGCGAGCTCTCTGTTTGCATCCTCTCCATGCTTGAGTCATCCAGAACTTGTATGACATAAAAAAACAGAAATAAGTTACAAAACACTTAAACTAAACTTTGGAAGTCTTTGACTACTAAATTTTTAATTTATAGGCTATATTTGTGCAAATCATATAATATCTCTGAGTTTTTAGTTTCCTCACTGTGAAATTAGGATAATGATACTTTTATGCCTACCTCTTAGCATATTTAAGAGGATCAATATATGATGCTAATTTACAAATTACAATGTGCTCTACAAAAGCAAATTACTCCTGATATAAAAATTATCTTTTAGGCACATTCATACAGCCAAGGAAACATGTATATTAGTGAAAACTTTCTGAAGGGATATTTGATATTTTCTTCTTGGACTACATAATTGCACCAATAAAAATTTACTTTATAGCTGTCACATGACTATGTTAAAAGATTTATGAAAACTATGCTTACCAGAGGAAAGAGGGCAACCATATAATAAATAAATCATGGCATATCTATATGATGGAAAACTATGCAGTCATTTAAATCACAATTATCATAACTGTTTTCATGGTGCCTATGCTCACATGATAAAGTCAGGTGAGGCTGGTATAAACAGTTGGATACTAACTTTGTTGCACATATACACACACTGACAAACATAATACATGGACCACATTAAACCATTGCATATTCTTATGCCTGAGTGTGTTAGATTATGAGTGTTTTTAACTTTTCTTTTTGTCTCTTTAGCATTTGTAATTGTCTTCAATAAATATGTGTTGACTTTAAATATAGAGTGAGGAAATACATCCTTCACAAAGTGGTTTCTACACAATTTCTTCAAAATAGTTAGGAAATTCACTAAACAAATTGATTAATACAGGCTTCAACAATCCAAAAACCCAAGCAAGTCCTGGGGAAAAGAGAAAATGTAACTTCCCAAATTATCACATTATAAGATTCAAATATCCAGTTTTCAACAACAAAAAAATTGCCAGGCATTAAAACACACTCACACACCACACATGTGCAAAAGTCTGGTCATTCAAAGAAACAAGATAAATTGTCAAAAACCATTCTTAGAAAGTCCAGGCATTGGACTTTTCAAGCAATGATTTTAAAACAAAGATCTTAAATAAGTTTAAAGAGTTAAAGGAAAATACAAATAAAGAACCAAAGGAAATCAGGAAAATAAAGTATGAAGAAAAGGAGAATATGAATAAAGAGGTAGAAATTATACAAAGAAACCAATCAGAAATCTGGACTGAAAAGAACAAAAACTGAAATGAAAAATTAATTAGAGGGGCTCAACAGCATATATAAACAGGCAGAAGACAGAGTCATCAAATTAAGAAGATAAATGAAATTATTGTGTCTGAGGAACAGAGAGAAAAGAGAATAAAAACATACAGTCTAAAGGACATGTGAGACACAATCAAGTAAACCAACATAGGTATTACAGAAGTCCCAGAAAGAGAAGAGAGAAAGAGAGTATCAGAAAAACGTTTAAAGAAATGATGGTCTAAAATTCCTAAATATGATGAAAGATGTGAATTCACATATCTGAAAAACTCCAAGTAGGATAAACTCAAAGAGTTCCACAGTGAGACACATTATAATCCAACTGTCAAAGGTCAAAGACAAAGAGGAAACCTTGAAAGCAGCAAGAAAAAAATTACTTATCACGTACACAGGATCTTTGATAAGATTATCAGTGGATATCTCATAAAAAATTTAAATGGCAGTAGGATGACATATTTAAAATGCTGAAAGAAAATAAACGGTCTATCAAGAATTCAATATCCAACAAAATTTTCCTTAAAAACTGAAAGATTAATTAAGACATTGCCAGTGAAACAAAAGATGAAAGTTCATTACCATGAGTTTTGTCCTACAAGATATACTAAACAGAATTAATCCTTTAGCTTGACATGAAAGGCTTCTAGACAGTATAGAGATCTCTCATAAAGGTAACTACATAGACAAATACAAAAGTCTGTCTTACTGCATTTTGGTTTATAATTCAATTTTTTATTTCCTACAGAATTTAAAGGTCAAATGAATAAAACATATTTATGAATCAATGTTATTTGTTTCCTAATATTTAAAGATGTCATTTGTGACAAAAACAGCATATGGGGGAATGGAGGTGTATAGCAGTAGAGTGTTTGTATATTATTGAAGTTAAATTAATATCAAATTGAACTAGATTGTTATAAATGTAGGAGTTAAATATAATCTCCAAGGTAACCAAAAAGAAAATAGCTAAAAAATACACAGAAAAGAAAATGAAAAGGAAATAAAAAATGTTTCATTAAAAAAGAAAGCAACTAAACACACACAAGCAGTAATAGAGGAAATGATAGGCAAAAAAAAAAAAAAATGTATAAGACATAGAAAACAAAAAGGAAAATGGCAAAGGTAAGTTATTTTTATTAGTGATAATTTTTTTATGTAAATTATTTAAACCCTCCAATCAAAAGTCAGAGATTGACGGAGTGGATTGAAAAACAACCAAGCAACATAATCTAACTCAATAATGTCAGAAAGATACTCACATTAGATCCAAAGCCATAAGTAGTTTGGAAGTGAAAGAAAGACCAAAGGAGATCTGGGTTGGGTATACTAATAACAGAAAAAAAGACTTTCTGTCAAAACTGTTACAAGAGACAATATAGATAACATGGGTAAATAAGTCACTCAGATATATTAATTATAAATATACATGCACAAAACAGAGCCACAAAATATATAGAAAAAAAATGGAGAGAAATGAGGGGAGAAATAGACAGTTCTATACTAATAGTTGGAGACTTCAACACACACCATTTTCAATAATGAATAGAATATCTAGGGAAAGATCAGTAAGGAAATAGGGGAATTGTACAAGACCGTAAACCAGCTAGACTTATAGGACATAAGTAAAGCACCCCACCCAACAATAAAATACACATTCTCCTCAAGTGAACACAGGCCATTATGATGATAAATTATATGTTAGGACACAAATCAGTCTTAATATATTTAAAAGGTTTAAAACCATTCAAGCCTATTTTCTGAAAACAATGGAATAAACCTAGAAATCTGTAGCAGAGGAAAATTAGAAAGTCACAAGTATGTGCAAATTAAACAACACACTCAAATGTGTGTCTTTTAAATATCATTAATAGCCAAAATTTACACATTGAGGAAGTAAAAATAAAGAGCAAACTAAATCGAAATATAGCAAGAAATAAATAAAGATTAGAATGGATATGAACTAAATAGAGAATAGAAAAACAACAGAATCAATGAAAACAAAAGTTGTTTCTTGGAAGGATAAATCAAATTGAAAAACTTTAGCTAAACTAACAGGCTAAAAAAGAAAGAAGATACAAATAACCAAAATCAAAAGCAAAAATGTAGACAATAATATAGATCTTACAGTAAAATAAGCATTACATAATAATACTATGAATAATTGCATGTCAGCAAATTACATATTATAGATGACATGGACAAATTCCTGGAAAGAGACAAATTATCAAAGAATGGCTCAAACTAAACATTTAAAGAATTAACAATTCTTCTCAAAGCAAAAAATAGAAGAACGACTGCTTCTAACTTATTCTGTAAGGCCAGCATTACCCTGATAGCAAAGCCAGAGAGAGATTACAAGAAAAGAAAATTACAGATCAATAGCCCTTATGAGTACAGATTCAAAAATACTCAACAAATTCTAGCAAGCTAAATCAAACTGCATATTAAAAGGAGTATACACCATGAACAAGTGAGATTTACCACAGGAATGCAAGGGTGGCTCAACATAAGAAAATCTGCCAATTTAATCCACTACATTAATAGAACATCCTAAAGAAACAACATTGCTATCTTAATTGATACAGGAAAACCATTTCACAAAATCAAGCACCCTTTCATCATAAAAACACTTAGAAAACTAAGAATAGAAGGAGATTTCCTAAAATGATAAAGGCATTTATGAAAAATCTGCGGCTAACATAATACTCAATGCTCACCGTTGAGTGAAACCAAAAGTTCTCCCCCACAGATTATAATTAAGACAAAGATGCCCAGTTTCACCACTGTTATTGAATATTATTCTGGAAGTGCTAATGAGAGCAATTAGCTAAGAAAATAAATAAAATGCATCCAGATTAGAAAGAAATAGTTAAAATATTCATAGATGACAAGTTCCTACACATAGAAAAAACAAAAGAATTCATAAGCAAGCTGCTAGAGCTAATAAACAAAAAAACAAAGGTAGGGTATGCGATCAACAAAGGAAAATCAGTTGTGTTTTCACACATTTGCAAGGAAAATCTGAAAACAAAATTAAGAAAATAATTCAATTTATAATAGCATCTAAAAGAATAAAATACATTGGAATAAATTTAACTGAAATACCTGTAAACTGAAAACTATAAAACATTGCTGGAAGAAATTAAAGAAGACTTAAGTAAGTGGCGAGACATCCCATATTCATGGATTGGAAAACTTAATATTGTTAAAATGCAAATACTACCCAAAGGGATCTAAAAATTTAAGGCAATCTCTGACAAAAGTCTAACAGCCTTTTGTCAGAAATAGAAATGCCAATTTTCAAATACATATGGAGTTGCAAGGGACTCCTACATATTTAAAACAATCTATAAAAAAATCCATGCTCATACTTCCTCATTTGAAAAGTTACTATGATGCTACAGTAATCAAAACAGTGTGGTACTGGCAAAAGGATAAACATGTAGATCAATGGACTGGAATTGAGAATCCAGAAACAAACCCATAGTATTTTGGCCAATTAATTTTCAACAAAGGTGTTAAGCTAATTTAATGGGCAAAGAATAGTCTCTTCAACAAATGTGCTGGGGCAACCCGATTTCTACATGCAAAAGAATGAAGTTTAACACTTACCTTACACCATATACAGAAGTTAACTCAAAACGGATCAATGACTTAAATATATGAGCTAAAATCATAAAGCTCTAGAAGAAAACATAGAGGTAAATCTTCATGGTTTTAGATTTGGCAATGTATTTTAAATATGACCCCAAAATCACAGTAACAAAAGAAAGAATGCAACTGGTACTTGTGATTGGATAGACAAAATCTTACCCAACTTATAAACAAACTATGTAAATCTCAAGTGGATTTTCACGTGTTACATGGCAAACTGAAGGCCCAGTAGAAAAACGGAAAAATAACTGAGCAATATTTGGTGGCTAGAAAGGTTAATTTTGGCTGATGTCTGCCTCAGTGATTTGGAACCTCCAAGAAATTTATGCTAGTAATGTTTTCAATGTGTTTGATACAGCGGGAGTGCTCTTATAAATTAAACAGAAGTCTAACTTTAGTTTTGCTCTTGGAGTGTAAAATTTTTTAATAAGAAGCTAATTAAGAGTGTAAACTGGAATCATCCCCTTTTAAACTTCCTGATCTCACTAGCTATTGTATGGTCAGCTATTATGTGTTAAGACAATTACAAAACCACTGTGCTTCAGTGTCCTTGGACATAACACTCCACTGTCAACAGGTTTTCCGTGAGGGATAAGAGTGTATAAAAGACTTGCTTAGTTACTGGCACAGAGTCAGCATGAGATTCAGTTCTCTTTCGAATCTTCATCTCTATCAACAAAATCAGGAACACAATAGTTGCTTTAACTGTTGTGATGCTAAAGATGACACAGTCTACATGAAAGCGAGTTATAAGGTCTTCAAGATTTATAAATGGTAGTTCTCACTTTTCAGTGCCTACCATATTCATGTTCGTGTAGTCTAATGAATGAATCAAAAAGGAAATAATTCAGGAGTGGGGTCTGAGATGGCAAATATTATCATTAGATTTTAGTGTATGGGGAAGAACATAAGACAGACAAAATCTGAGCACATATGCTGATATTTGTGACTTGAGGTGATTTTTCATACTTTTATTTCAAGTACGCACGGTTGATTTTCAAGATCCATGTTATTGAATTTGTGCAGGGATCAGTAGAGCAAGAACTGTGTCCTGATTATTTATGCACCCTTTGTTCTCGATGGGCTCCCTCAGAGATGCCTCAATCTTCTGCAAAGATTCCTTGCTTGTAGATTTTTCTTCAGCATAACACAGCTCGTGCTTTGCATTTTCAGTAGTCACGGCCTAACTGTCATTACTGATAGCTAAATCACTTCAGTTGCTCTGTTAGGCATATATATTATCTTCTTAGATATCTTCCAAAAGTTCTTCTCTCCATTGTGATGCCAACTCCACCTGCTTCAGCCAGTTAAGAGCTCCACAGACTGTTCGTCTGAATGAAAGTTAGAAAGTCAGATCGAGTTCTACTAGGTTTCTCTCACCCCCTTTCTCCAAAAGGTTAACTGGATGGGATAGAGGAATTACTCTTTGGTCTTCAATTATCCACTGATTTTGTGTCTCCTAAACTCTTCAGTTTATGACTGAAAAGGCACAAATACTGCATGACCTTGAAAAAGTATTAAGCTCTCTGTGCCTCAGTTTCCTCTTTTGTAAAATGGGAATGACAATAACATTTACTTCTTAGGATTGTTTTAAGTAATAAGTGAGTTTACACTTACGACATAGAAAATAATTTCTAGAATCTAGTAAGCAATATGAAAGTATAAGTAATTGTTATTACGACCAGCTCAGTGTGCTTCCTAAGATGTCTCCCCCAGTTGCAGGCACCTGTCTCTGTACAGTGTGTGTGTGTGTGTGTGTGTGTGCGTGTGTGTTAAAACCACTAGATACAAATAGAAAATGTTCTCTTTTCAATTACTTATTTGAGATTGGGCTCATCAACCCTGCCCAAATGAAGAAAGACATTGAAGCCTCTTCAAAATCAATGAGAATGTCAACATACTTAGATAAATGGCCAACCTGCTTTGTGATAAGCACAATGAACAAATCAATGAAACGCATTAGGCAATACTTAAGAATAATAAATTATAAAGAGATAAATAATATGTCAGTAATGGTTTGGCTCTGAGACCTTGAATTGAAGGTGTCAGATTTGGAAACCATCTAGATATTCTCTATAACTTAAGTCAAAGCAAAATATATAAATCATTTTTAAAAGATGAAAATTTCTCTATACGAACAATGTATACTGGTCAATTTGCATGCAAGTGTTCCTGTCTGTAAAAGCACCTGAGCATGGAGCAGGAGCACTCTCCTGTCTGCCAGTTTGGGTTCCCTCCACCCCACCTCCTGCTGACAGTCATAAATGAGGAAACATCGGGTCAGAACCTAGTGGTGGAGAAAAAGCTAATATTTCATTTTAGAATATGTGTTTATTCCTACTTATTTTCCCATACCATTATTATTAGGGTGCTTACAGTCAAAGATCTGAGTGTGGGGTCACTGGAGGACCAGGCACAACTTTAGCTAATTGGAAAGGACATACACAGCCATTCAAATTTAACCTGTTAAATCCTCCACAGGAAGTTGTGTCTTAACAAGGAGTAAGACTTAAGTCACAGAAACGAATCTATAATGTTACAAGTTGAGGCATCAATGAGCAAGTTAAAGAAGAACTGGGGCTATAGAAGGCCTGGTCACTTTCCCTGAAATCACATATTGTATTCAGGTAGCACTTTTCTTCTCTCAATAAGGCTAGAGTCAGCCTGGTTGTTGGATTAAAATGTTGTAAATCTGCACACAGCCTTCTGGAATTTCGTACCCAATTAAACCATCTGTTGGTGCCCTGGAGCACACTCACCTACAAATTTCACAGCTAATGAGTTGCTCAGTGGTTTCAGTAAGACTTCCTCCTCAAGCACGATGCTTTATCCAGTTAAAAAGCCTGCAAGAAATTGCTAGAGCAGAGAGAAGCACAAGAATGTGTACATTTTATACTGTGAAAGGGTCAGTGTCAAAATAAGTGTGAGAAAAGTAGATTTGTTCAGTGCAGCAACTGAGTGTTCTCTTCATGGCATTTCCAAATTTACCACTTTTTTGAAGGAAATGAACATAGTCCTGAGACAGGAATCTCCATTTCATTGTCGAAGCTGCCTTTCCTGACAATCATGAAGAATAAATCATTGAAAAGCATCTTCCAAAATGGCTAGGTTCTGTTTACTAGTACAAATTTATTTATGATCCACAGGAAGCAGGTGTATGATGAAGAAATTGTTCCTTGGGTTTTGTGTGTGTGAGTCTTGCAAATAGTCACTGATGTATCACTGGGAGAAATGGCAAGAGAGAGAGTTGTGGAAAGTGGCTGTGGAGAGAGAAGATAGAAATAAAGAAAGTGGAAAATATAGGGAAAAGACTAGAGAAAAAGAATCACCACTTTATCAAATTAGTAGTTTAAGCTTTTACTAGCCTGGGGCTTTTAATACATTTGTTCAGAAAACATTCATCTTATATTTAGCCTTAAGTAATAATGTAATTTAATAAATGTTTACAAGTATACACTCCCAACACACAATCATAGGAAACAATTTCTTAGAGACAGCTTTTCTACAAACCAACTATTCAGCCTTATCTACTCTTTTTGCCAAAACTAATGCTATCTGAGAATCAGTGTATAGGATTAACAATTCACTGTTGCCATAGTTAGAGGAAAACTTTGTGACCAAAGAAAAATTCTGTACATCAGCTAGAAATTTGTATAGACATTTATATAGATTCAGGTTGACAAATAAGTTTATTTTATATGCTAACTCTCAATAATAGGCAGTAGCAGCCTGGGTGTTCAGTCGAGAAGAAGGCTGAGGTCAAGGACAGGCACCCAGAAATGAATGACAAGTCTTCCATGGGCACAAGCGGGGGAAATGTATCCTATGTCCCAGGTATTTGTGATCTGCTTAGCACTGCTCTGTCAAAAAAAGTTGTACTAACCATATGTGACTACTGGGTGCTTGAAATATCGCTAGTCTGAATTAAAATGAGCTCTGTGAGTAAAATACGGGATTTCAAAGACCAAAAACATGTAAAGTATCTCATTAAGAATTTTTATATTGATTACAAGTTAAAATACTTTTTAAAAATGTGACCACTAGAAAATTTAAAAGTACACATATGGCTTACATTCTGTTTCTATTGGGCAGGGCTGGTCTAGAAAATCAACTCGAAAGGTGGTCTTGCTGCTCATATAAAAAACACGTAAAGCCAATGTCTTTTCATTTTTTTATATAAATCCCATACTATAATGTAAATACTTTGATGACTTTTTTTATGCTAAGAAGATCTGAATACAAAGTATAAAAAAGAGAATAATAGTAACATTTGCTATGAGTGATTATGTCCCACAAAGTATACACCCTAGTCTGTTTATAGATGAGAAATCTGAGGCTTGGTGTGCTTAAGTAACTCGCCAAAGTTGACAGCCCTGTAAACAGTGAACATATGATTTAAATGCTGGTAGTTTGACATGACTACTGTGCTAGTCTCCCTGTTTTAGGCTCATAAAATGTATAATGCATTTGGTGTTATAACTGACTCTGGGGAATTCTTAATGAAACATTTGAAAATGGCACAACTCAAGTAAATCATGATTCCCGTTTTGTGGTGTCTGATTTGTAAAGGACTGCAGGACGTCATGTAAATGTCTTCTTCTCAAAGAATTGTGAGAAATAAATTTCTATTCTTTATAAGTGCCCCAGTCTATGGTACTTTGTTATAGCAGCCCAAATTGATTAAGACAATCACTAATGGTTCTGGGTGAGTGTTAACCTCTGTGGGTGTACCACATATGAGAGTGTCATAGAAACGGTTGTATCTCATTTGTTCAAACAGGTTGAGGATTAAATAGAATATGTAGTTTATGCTATATCCTAAAGAATTAAAACATTTTAAACCCTTTTTTTCCCTAAACTTCATCCCTAACTTTTCGCCATAAAGCAAATTTCACTGATCATTGTCTCTTGATAACTAAGTTAAAACTTCTAAGCATCAATTATTAAACTGTATTTGCATTTGGGTAAGCCTTCAGGATCATTGAAATATATTAACATTAGCATATTGGGGGATGAGACAGCTATCTTTGACTAAACGCAATGGGTTGGGGTTTCAGAGGACGACATTGAAAATTTCTTGATTTATCACCATACATTGAGAGTGATTCTGCCCTTTTATTGGAGAGAAATAGCTCTGTCACTTTCTGTCCATAAGGGGAGATAATAAAGGGAGTCACCTTTCTCTAGAAATCTGCACACACACCTGCACATAATATTTGACTTCTTTCTGAATGCTGCCTTCCATGAATTGAGGGATAATGAGGGTGGCATGGATGGTAGAACACATTTTTCTAGGGACCATTCAGTAAACACTGGAAAATATGCCCCTGCTACCCCCACAGGTGGTTCTCTGCATTCAGAATACAGGGAACAGCATCCTTGTTCTTCAGGCAAAATTTTAGTCTTTAGGAAAAAAGAACATTCTATAAGATGTCACAGTTCTGGAGAGCAGTAAGCGAGATCTATAGACTGGTAGATTCAAGGGAAGAAGGTGGAGGAACAGAGAGAGGTGTGTGAACTTAGAGCTTTGGATAAAAGTTAATCATTTTCTTTTCTACTGTATCCCATACTGCCTGCTGTGTCTGAGAAGCCCTGATCCCATTGCTGATGATACAATCATATAACGTGAGAGTTTGGGTGCCTTTAGAGATATTCTAGTCTAACCCATTTTTAAGATGAAGAATTTTAGATAGAAGAAAACTAAAAGTTTATGATTCAATAATTTCTCTGATTGATGCTGATTCTCACTCTTAGAGCAAGTATGTTCCATGTATGTTTCATGTATGTTTCATGTATACACACACACACACACATATATATACACACACACACATCCTGCCCCTATCCTCATAGCTTGCAAGCTTTCAGTTTTATCTAGCAGAAGTATAGAGCTATAAGCCCCCTAACATAAGAATCATTTTATTGAAAGTATACAAAGGATTCAGGACCAACATTGCCCAAATCGTCACTAAATCATTACTGAATAAAAAGGGTAGAGATTTCCACTAGGTAAAAAAGTTAACACTTTGGTATAGAAAGCAGTTTAAAACCAACATAAATATGTGTGAAAAATAATGAGAAGTAGAATACAATCATGAGGAGGAGGACAAAAATCAGAGATGTGAAATTAATAAAATAGTAATTAAAATAAAAGATGTCCTTTAAATGAAGTATGCTAAATATTTCAGTAGCTTAGGTTAATAACTAAAGTTTAATACTTTGTAGTAAATGAGGTGTGAAGCACAGGTTATGCAATAATAATCAAATTAAAATTCTCTGAAATAAAAAAGAAAAGAAATCAGAATTTTGAAAAGCTCTCAGGTGATACAGAAATGACTGGTGAGACACACTGATCTCAAAAGATGTCAAAGCACATATTAGGCAGTTGCATGAAAGGAAAGCAACACACAAGTGATATGACTTCAACTGACCTCATGGTCTCCATGGCAACATTCAAACTGTAGGACAAGTATGTGAAATAATCTCATTGAGGGGACGAGTTGCTCACCGAGGCAATTTTGGAAATGAGTTTAGAGTATGAGACTAAAGGCAGAAGGTACTATACATAAGCACTGTACTCTAGTTGGTAAGGATGTTTCCCATGGTGTATGGGTTAATAAGAATGAAACAACTATACATTTGTACTGGAATTGAGCATTAAGCAAATGGATGATGGATGGCTTCCAAGTTTCTTAATGTTCGAGCAAGAGGTTACAAAGAAGCAAGGTCGGAAGGCTAGAATGACCCATGTGGTACTGGATTAGAGCTGGAGATATCAGCATAAACTGAAAGCTTGCAATCTATGGGGATACGGTCAATGTGCTCATGTTTTACCTCCCTGGACATCCATTGTCCGTCTGGCATAATCCCATCTGTCACTTCTTCTACCACAGAATGCCCATCTCTTTTTAGAGGAATCTATTTACGCTATAGTTAAGATCATTGCTATATTCTTAAATGCAGTTGGGGTGATGTCCAAAGCTGTAAATAGCTCACCTGGAATGACTCTTCTGGAGGTCTTACCTCAGAACAATATCTGGGAATCCTTCCTGAAAAGGTCAACAATCAGGAGGCCACTATGTTTCAAAATGTTTCAGGGCTTATTTCCTGTTTGCATACTACCTCCTTTGCTGGCATCCTTGGTTTACTTGACTAAGGAACATTTTTACAAGTTACCATAAAATTAGCACCTTCAATTACTCAGAATTAATATTCATATATATATATAGCAAAGTGTAGTAAATATCCAAATATATTTTAGATGATTAGGCATTTATCTCTGTTCAAGAAAACCAGCATAAGTCCTTCATTTTGTAATTTATGCTTAACATATGGTGAAGAATATGGATAGTTCAGGAAAAGAAAAATAGGGTGAGTAAATGAGAAGGAAGGAAGAAATACAGCATCTTTTTAAAGACGGACAGGAGGACTAGTTTGGCTGGAGCAAAGAACCCATAAAGAAGAAATAACGACATTTAAAAAGTTTTCTCATTTCTTTTTAAGAAACATGAACATCATGGCAACAATGTCAGTACTATTTTGGTCTCTATGGGAAAGAACTAATCCTGAGACTGCTATGGATCCTCTGTTTAAATTCAACACTACTCTCTTTAATAATCCTGGAAAATGTGTATTATAGCTTTACTTTTTATAAAATGTTTTAAGCTTTCTAATATTATTTGATGCTTAAAACTCTGTTAGGAAATATGTATAGAAGAAAACTTTATTCCAATTTGCAGATGAAAGATATAAGACACAGAGACTGGCTTGTGAGAATTGAATCCTGAAGAAATGACCCTTTCCACCAGGCTGGCTAAACCTCTCAGTGGGACCCTTCACTAATGGCCCCTCTTTTTTATTACTTTTTCCAAAAAATATTCTCTTGACCACAAAGCATATTCTTGGATATTTTCTGGAAGTTTCTTTTTCTGCAAAATTGGTCCCTATAATCTATTGCTCTTGATATTTGTGCTCATTCTTCCTCCTCAGCCAGTTATGACAGAGAATTTCCATAAAAGTAATTTTCAGCATTCTGCAAAAATCTACCTCTCCTAAAAAAGGACATCTTCATGCAGAACACTTATTCATAATTACTGAGCATTTAACATGTGCCAGACATCTGTACTGAGTATATTTTATAACTACCCATCCTGCCTTCCTGACTCCTCTACACCGCTTGCTGAAATTCCACAATTTCTTCCTCATTACTTCAGTTTAGGGCAGTATCTGTAACAAAATGCTAAAACCATTGGGATAGTCAACCTTTTAAACACTGCCAATCATTTAGACATTTCCCTGACTCTATCTTGAAAACAGATGTAGATGAAAGGATAGAGAAGAGAGTATGAACATCCTAATCTAGCCTGAGTCATTCACGACCACTCGGCCCTCTAGCCTGGTAGAGGAAAGTCAGGATGATGTTAATGTATGCTTGCTTAGAAATGCCATCCTGATCCCTCATCACCACAGCCTGTTTCCAGCTGTAGCCCAATTAAATTCAACAGTTCACAGGTGTTCAGAGAAATGCTTTCGACATAAAACCTCAGTTGTGTTTAGGGCTCTTCACGCTTTTTAGTGCTCTTTAAACTTGAAATATTCTTCTAAGAAACAAACCATATTTACAAGTGAAGAAAAAAATACAAGGAATGATGAAGATGCAGATAATTATAAAAATATTGTCAATAATTGAAAGGAAAGATTCTTTCAGTAATTGCTGGAATCCCAATACATTTAACCCAAACCAGAATAAAATAATATTTTCTTGACTGAAGTGGATGAAGGGTGAGAGTGGGATATTGTGGCATTATATGTATGAGGAAGGTAAAAAAGAAAGTATAAGAATTTATATTCCATCCTTCTTGGCATATTTAAATCATTAGCCCACCTACTCCCCCACACTTCTGGCATTTAATCACTTAGATCACATCTCACACACACATATGCTGCCATTTCTGGCCATTGAATGCACCAAGAGCACCTCTGTCTAGGTAGTCTCAACCTCCATTCAGAGAAAGAAAAAGCTGACAGCTACTGTAAATTGTTACAGATAGCTAAGGCCTGAAAAAATGGGACACAAAATATGTGACCTTCACACTATACAAATCTGAGTCTTAAGTACATATCCAGCACATGAATCAGTCCTTGGTAAGGTCTCAACTTGGAGGGCCATTGCTGTACAGGAACTTAAGATAAATGCATTTTGCAGGAGTGAACCAGGATTAAGCACATTCATCTACTCATTCATTCAGCAAATATTTATTGAGTGTCTACTTATGCCAAGCACTGTTCTAGAATCTAAGGTATGGGAAGGAACAAAACAAACTAAAGACCTCCCCCTAAGGAAATCTTAAGACAGGTAATGAATATTAAACATATTAAATAACAAAAGTATCCAGTATGTTAAAAAGCAATACATACGTAGAAAAAAAAAAAGAAAAAGTTAAACATGGAAAGAGAAATCTGGAGTTCAAAAGGAGGGGATAAAGTTTCGAAGTATGGGAGGTAGGAAGAGGCAACTTCACCTACTTCATTTATCTTGGAAATCCTTATATTGGGTGACTCCTGTACTGAATATAGACTATTTATATTTGCTGTAATTTAGAACTAGGAAACTACAAGTTTTGGTTGGTGATGATAATGATGATGATGTTACTAACTAAACTTTTCTGAGCACTTACTATGTGACAAACACTGCTAAATTACTTTACATGAATTATTTCATATAATATTCACAAAAACTCTGTGAGATGTTTCATGATACTCCATTAACTTTAAAGATCAGGAAAATGTGGTTGAGAGGAAAAATAATTCAGCCAATTCCAGAAAGTATCAGAGCTAAGATTTAATCTGTTTTTAATCTCAAATATACACTATTATTCATTACTGTACATGCCATGTCTTTCTTGTCTCTCTGGGGAATATATTCTGAACTGATATTTATTCATATTTCTATTTATAATTTGAAAAACTAGAAAACAGTTTCTGGATGTTTCATTAAAAATATTTTTAATCACTCCTTTTATTATGTAAATGTTAGATGCATATTCTAGAAAATTTTGGAAAAATGCAAAGAAAAAATATGTGAGATCCTGTATATTTGAAATCATTTTGTATGTTTTCTTTGATGATTAGCTTTTTACACCTACCAATATATCATGAACTTGTCCCTGTATTATTAAATACTTTTTGAGGACATACTTATTTAATGAGTACAGTGCAATTACTAATATGATCCTATGATACTTCATTTAACCAATCCATCTAGTTGGAAATTGAGATAGGTTTCAATTATTTTTCTATTTACCAAAAGCACAGTCTTAATTATATTTTCACTGAAAATGAATCATTTTCTCAAGGTAATACCTAAAATGAAATAGTTACATGAGAAGAATAGATAATTAGAGGTATCACTACTCCACCCCAGAAAATTTGAGTCATCATATATTCCACAGGCAGCATCTCAATTTCATTTCTCAACACTCCAGTCAATATTGTGGATATATAAGTATATATACAATACATCTTATCATATATTGATTGATCTTATGATTTTTTTCCCTAAATATAGCTTGCTGATACAAACATTAATTTGTTGAGCACATATGACAGGTCAGGAATTTTTTAAGCCTTCAGATACATTAATTTATTTTAATTCTTGAAACAGCAATATACATAATAAATTAAGTATTTTCTGGAATTTTCTGGCAGGCTGAATAATAGTTCTCCATTGATATCCATGTCCTCATCACGGAACCTGTAAATATGTTCCCTTACAAGACAAAAGGGACTTTGCAGATGTGTTTAAGTCAAGGATCTTGAGATTGGGATGGTATTCTGAATTTCCTCATTGGGTTCAACATAATTCTGAAGGTCCTTCTAAGAAGGAGGAAGCAGGTTCAGAGCCTGAGTAGATAATATGAAGAAAAAAGCACAGGTTAAAGTGACATGGACCATAAGCCAAGAAAGGCCAACCGTCTCTAGAAAGTAGGAAAGGAAACAAAATGGGTTCTCCTTTGGAGCTTCCAGAAGGAGCACAGCCTTTCCAACCTATTTTGGACTTCTGACCTCCCTAACTATAAGACAATAAAGCTGTGGTTTTTTAAGTCATTAATTTTGTGGTAAATTGTTCTAATCACAATAGGAGACGAGTATGGATTTTACTATCTAGAAATGGGATGCTACTGTAACATATGTCTGAAAATATGAAAGAGGCGCTGGTAGTGGGTAATGGGTAGAGGCCGGAAAAATTTTAAGAAACATGATTGAAACTGCTTTTTTTACCTTAAACAGATGTTTGCAGAAACACGGATGTTAATGACTCTGCTAGCAAAGATTCCAAAAAGTGAGGAGTAAAGAAAATCTACATTGTCCTAGAGAATGCTTAAATCATCACAAAGAGGCTGTCAGTAGAAATATGGACATTAAAGACACTGTTTGTGAGGATTCAGAAAGAAGTGAAGAACGAGCTACTGAAAAATAGAGGAAAAGAGATATTTAAAGGCAGAAACTTGGTTAAATTTTGTCCTACAGTTATGTGGAAAGCAGGACTTAAACAAATGAACTTGGATAACTTAGCTGAGGAGATTTCCAAGAGGAGTGTTGAGGGCATAGTCTGCTTTCTGCTCCCTGCATATGGTACAATGGAATAAATGGAGGGAACAACTATTAAGCAAAAAGGAATCAGGACTTGATGATTTGGAAAATTATCAGCCTATCCAGACTTCAAGGGATGCTAAAATTAAGACATGCAGTCAGGAAAGCATGCTCTGGAGAGAAAACCGAGGGCTAAGTACAAATTTTTCCAGTGCCTTGGAAGAATCACAAGCTTAGAGTATTCAGTCACACAAAGACTCTTTGAAGATATTAGACATGTGACTTGGGGATCCCCTCAGCCATATCAATAGAAGACAAAACAGGAGATTTTTCCTAGATAATTGGATTATCTAGGAAAGACCTGTCTAGGAGTGTCTTGATCCTGAGCTGATGCTGTCCATGATATCTCAATTAACAATCAATCAATCAAATAGGTAGTGTGCTTGGGATACTTAGTTTTGTTTATTCCTGCATTAAGCACTTTGAAAAGTAGGGAAGAAGAATAAGCTTGATGATCAGTTCCAAGAAGTACAAATTATTTGAGAATTTAAACATTTTAAAGATATAAGAAAAAATAGAGAATAATTAATTGATTCACTGTGTGGTCTAATGTGATAGTAGAAGTTGAGCAAAGAGGGAAATGTGTGGAGGGTTTGAGTCTTCCAGCAAGGAGATATAATTTTAGCTGGACTTTTAAGGATGAATGTTATTTTCGTGTTGAGCAGAGAGACAAGCAATGGGGAAAAAAGAATTTCAGGGTAAAGGTATAGATTGACTTAAATTAGAGAAAAGACAGTTTGGGAGTTGGGGGAGATTATGTTAGATGGGTCAAGGGTAGCCAGAACACATTGAAGGTAAAGTGTAGGTATTCTTTTATTAGAAGAGTAGTAGGGAATCATTGAAAGGATCAACTTACTGGAGGTTTGAATCAATCATACTTGTGTTTGTTTTGAGTTAAAAAGCTTATCTTTTATATTTTACAGCCCACCATAATGAGGAAATAAATACCTGAATCATTAGATTTACAAAAGTATAATCAGAAGAATGTAGTCTTTTTATAATCACAAACACATTTAATTATTTGTATGTGATTCGTATTTCTATTTGACTGCTTGGGTATTTGTGCACATAAAGCTTTAACTGTGTAGGAATTCTAAGTCTGTTTATGAAGGAGTGCAAATAATTATGTTGAAAGTTCTTGCACAGTAAATCAACTATCAAGTCAGTGTCTACCCAGAGGTGGAATGTGTCACAATAACAGGTTTTTCTTGCTTTTGTTAAGCTCCAATTAATTTTGTTTCTATTCTTTTCAGTTTTAACATATTCTTTCATCAAATTATGTGTTTTCTGGAAGATTTATCTTTGCTCAATTATTTTATAATTGCTCAGACTTTCTTTTTAAAAAACAACTGTCAGATTCATAGACGTGAAGTATTTGAAACAACTTGTTAAAGAGAAGCAAATAATAAGATCGTTAAGCTTTGTTTCCCATTTGGGATAAAAGCATTATTATAGCTTTAAAATGTACTAATTAAGCCAGTTTCAGATCCTTGAGGAGTTAGGATCTGAATAATCTGATTTCATGGTCTTTGGTTTTCTGCCTCGTAGCCAACAACTGCATAAAATAGAGCAAATCATGGCAAGCTTAACCTACTGCTTTCACCTAATATGGCGACTGCTATAACAAATTTTGTTTTGTTAGTTACACATTTATTACCCTTCCTATTCCCATCATTCTCCTTTGTTGATTTCACTGTGCCTGAATTATTGTCTACTTCCTCTCTCCTACTTCATGTTCTTCAACACAACCGTATTCCCAAAAGTAGCTTTGCAAAACTACTCTCACCTTTCTGTGTGCTCTTTTAATTTGTATATGGAAAGTTCTCAGGCATACTGGCGAATTTCTAAATAATGAGTTGTCATATTTTTTACATAGCCTAAGGGTTAAGATTCTCAAAAGGTTCCTTCAATTTGAATGTATAATCTTCAAGTAAAATGCTATGTAAACAACCAACATTTATAAAAAGTAATGCAGTGAAATAAAATGAAAAGTTTTCAACAATAACAGTCAGAGTTAATTGGTATTCCACTTTCCCCACCACTACATTCTTATCTAACACTGGATAAAATAAGACAAATTTATTTTTTGTAATCAATGAACTTTAAACAAAGACAAGGAAACCTCCAAGTGTTAAAATTAAGAAGGAAATCAAAGGTAGAGAGATAAACACACTAGTTCGTGGTATGCTAATATACAGGGCAGAAAAGGAGAAAAGGGGGAAGAGGGAAAGAACATATGAAACTAATAGAAATAAACAGTAATATGCTATATTTAAACCCAAACATATCGATAGCCATCTTAAATGGAAATAGTTTGGGCACCTCAATTAATTATCAGAAATATATTAAATAAAAATCTATTTTAAATACATTGTAATTAGATAAAAGTAAAAGTAGTGGAAAAGATACACCATGCTAACACTAGTCAAAATATAGATGAATTACATATTTACTTATCAAACGTATTTTTATAGTTAAAAATATAACCAGGGATAAAGAGGAAATTTTCTTACTGGTAATGGGATTAATTCATCAAAATGATAACAATCTTACATGTATGTACCCAACAATAGCACTTATAAATACATGAAGCAAAATTTAATACAGAAAGTAAATGAAGACATATACAAATTCACAGGTTTATTTGAGCATTTTATATCATACTGTCGATAATTGATGGAAGTAGACAGAAAATAAGTATAGAAGACATGAACAACATTGTCTATAGAACTGTATCCTCAATAAATCAAGAGGATTAAATCTATGTACAGAATATTTTCTGATCACAACAGACTTAAATTAGAAAGTAATAACAGAGGGGCTGGCCCCGTGGCCGAGTGGTTAAGTTCGCGCGCTCCGCTGCAGGCGGCCCAGTGTTTCGTTGGTTCGAATCCTGGGCGCGGACATGGCACTGCTCATCAAACAACTCTGAGGCAGTGTTCCACATGCCACAACTAGAAGGACCCACAACGAAGAATATACAACTATGTACTGGGGGGGCTTTGGGGAGAAAAAGGAAAAAAATAAAATCTTTAAAAATAAATTAATAACAAAGGTCTCTGAAAAGATCTCCAAATATTTAGAAACTAAATAACATACTTCTAAAAAACAACTGGACAAAAGAAGAAATCAAAGAGAAATTAAAATAGGTTATGAACTGAATGAAAAATAACATCCAAATATATCCAAATTTGTGAGAGCCAAGTAAAGCAGTGCTTTATTGGAAATTTGTAGCGATAAAAACCTGTTAGAATACATATTTTAAAAAGTCTAAAATTAATTACCTAAATTTCAAAATTAAAAACCTAGGTAAAAAGAGTAAATTCAACAGACAATGAGTAGAATAACCTAAAAATGAAGATAAGATCATGAATTAATGAAATAAAAATTAGAAAATAATATGGATGTTATTTCATCCATAAAATAGGGAAGGAAAAATAGAAGTTTCCTCAAAGGTAGATTACAAAGATTTTAAAAAATGCATAAAAGACTCGGAAAAGTCCCTGGTACATCTAAGCACTTAATAAATATTATTTGTGATTGTTGTCATTATGGTAGTAAAGTACATTTGTACCCTGATTCAAGCTTTGAGTCTATACTTCTTACATGCTGATCACTAGCCTGCTAGTCTCATCCAGTTTAATTAGTAATATCAAAGAATTAAGATCAGAATTAATTCTGATTTTAACATCAGAATTAAAATCAAGAGCCAGCATTTCTCAGAAAATTTTGGAAACAATCATTCAAAAAAGTAAATATTCTTGAAACTTTTAAAGAAAATTCAAATATAGACTTCCTATGCATATTGATTATTAAAATCATATGGGGTTTCTCAAAGGTTTCAGTGCTCTTTTAGCTGAATCTCATCAAGATTAGAAGTTTATTGTAATTTTGGCAAATGTGAATCAGACATAGATGAAAATCAAATGAAACTCTTGCTCAAAAGATTTACAAATTTATTTGATTCAGAAGTAGCAGACAGTGCAGTCTTTTTTTAATTAAGAAAATCTAGGTCAACAAACATATTTACACATGATGTAATGTAACTTTATCTATTTGGGAATTAAATAGTATACTTGATATACTTTGTTATTATCTAATCCTTTCTAATTACCTACAAATTCCTTTGGGGGATTTTGCTGCTTTACTCTACACTTTCCATGTGACTGGGAAAAGACATAACTCTCATTAAATACTGAGTCAATTCTAAAATGTCTGTGCTCCTTGGAGTGCATTCTTTTTATTACATAGGTGTCTAAATGATGTTAAGCTATTTATTTAAAAATCATGAGCAGCCATGATGGAGTAAATGGTATTGAACTTGTCCTTCTGCTCTAAAGAACTAAACAACTCAAAATATATGAAACAATTGTTTCCAGACAAGGTGTAACAGGCAGCACAGCCTGTGATCCCTGAGACAAGGCAAATAAATTAAGTGAGCTGTGTTATCACACTGCTTTCTTTCTGGCTTGACATTTCTTTCAAGACCATGGAGAAGCAAGTATAGGGGTCTCACTCAGTTGAGGAGACAGATAACAGAGTTGAGGAAGGTAGAAGTGGGTAGATTTTACATGACAGATTATCAGGGCTTCATAAATCTGCTTAGAGTCCCCCTTGTGTCTTTGGTTGAATATTAAGATATACATGTTTGAGGTTAACTCCACAGAGCCAGGAAAATGACAATTTTCCTGGGGAAAGAACTACCACCAGGAAGCTGTAAACTGACCAATTTTGAGAGCTCATCAACTTACATTTCCTGTGATATAACAGTTGTATTGTTGTACATCTTTGACAACATTTGTTATTTTTGATGACTTAAAGAAGATGCTTCTCTGATGGGTATGATATAGAGGGGTTGTGTTGTCAGCCAGAGTGGAAAGATCCTGTTAAACATCTATGGCATTCAGTAGTATTTCCAGAAGAGCCAGGCCTTAGTAGATGAAATTAAAAGAAAAAGAGTTTTAAAATTATATTTCAAATATATTCAAAGATTTAAAGAAAAACATGAACATAATGTAGAAAGAAATGGAAATAATTAAAAAGAACCTAAAAGAATGTCTAGATGTAAAAATAATGCAAAAATTAAAATGAAGCAAATTCACAGAATAAGTTTATCAGTAGACTTGACGCCAAAGAATGAAGATCAGTACACTAAAAAATACAGGAAAAAAAAACAAACTCAAAATGAAGTAAAAGTAGAAAAAAGGGCTGGTATGGGCAGGAGGAGGAAGAGAACCTCAGCAATAAGTGCTTTAACATTGGAAGTGGTCTACTTGGAATTCTGGTAGAAAAACAAAAGAAGATGGAAAGGAAGAAAAAACATTGAAAAAATATATTCACACATACACACAATTTTTCTTGAAGTATAGTACTTCATATTTGAATGCATTTTTATATAACAAAGAGGAAAGAAGTAAGCAATCATGTACAAAACTACCAAGAAAAATAAGATAAGGATTCACATTTTAGGTTTTGATTTAGAAATTAAGAGAACATTTGTAATCTTGAACTTAATTTCAGTGTGAGGAAGGGAGCTAAACAGATTATGATGAAGAGATGGAGGATTTAAATTACTCTTTTTAACTATGTATATATTATCATTTTTATTAAATATAAATATATGAAAAATTAGACAACACATACCAATATAGTTAAAGTAATTTAATAAATATTAAAGTTTAATAGAACTCAATATCTTTCACTGTTTGCTCTTTCCCCCTCCTTGAATACTAGGTATAATTCCTATCATGACTTCTTAACTCCTCCTGTGCTTTGCTTTATAGTTTTGTGATACATATAATTTAAAAATCAAAGAATATTTTATGCATGCATTTAAACTGCGTGCAAAGTAAACATATTGTATATAGTCCAGTGGATTGTTTTCCATTCAAATATATTCTATTCAAATATATATGACATGCAGCAAAGTTGACATATGTGGCTCTAGTTTACTAATGTTAATTTTTGCTGTGTAAATATGCTACAATTTTTATCAATTCTTTTGTTAATGCTATTTTTGTTTATTCTGATTTTTTAATATTGGAAAAGATGTTTTCTGTAAATATCAGCTTGTGCACATATATGAGATTTTCTCTAGACTATATATTTGGATTATTGGGTCCTAGGATGTACAAATTTTTACATTTGTTAGTGTTTGCTGCACATTCCATTTCTTCCCACTTGAAGACTAGGCTGATTGTAGCAAGTCACATTTCTTCTAGTAGATTATAGCAGTTGTGTTGCTGCTCACCTCTGACAATTCTTGTTATTTTTACAACTTAAGAAAAATGCCTGTTTGGTGGGTATGAAAGGGTTTCTTTTTATTTTGCTCATTGACAACGTTCTGTTTAATAGTGAAGCTGATCGTCTTTACCAATATTTATTGGCAATTCAGTTTTCCTCTCTTGTGGATTGTTATTTTCTTTTACACATATTTCTCATAAGTCTTTTTGTCTTTATATTATTGCTTTTAATTTCTATTTATATATATAATATATTGTAATTTATATTAACAAAAGTTGGTTAAATATATTGCAATTTTCATGGAATGTAGTCATATTTTAATTTTTCTAATTGCTATTAAATACATTTTTATTGTAAATATAGTCAACTTATCAATACTTCCATTATAATTTGAGTATTTTATGTTGAGAAATCCTTTTCTTTCTAGAAGTTATCAACGTATTATTGCATGTTTTATTCCAAAAGTTGCAAGCTTCCTTGTTATAGCTAATGTTTAATTCACCTGTAATTGAATTGTGTATACGGTGTGAGGGAAGAATACAATCCTGTTATATTATTATCCCAACAGCACTTATTGAACTGTGCATCTTTCCCACAATGGTCTGCAATGTCAGATGCACGAACATTTGTGTGTTCTTTCAAGATCCTTAGTCTATGACTCCAGTTCATTTGTTTGGCTGAGCCCCACTTTTCTTTCGTGGGCCACTCCAAGTTAGCATTTATGGGATTTGTGACTACAGAAAAGAAGATAAATGCAAATCATAAATCTATGTGAGGGCAGGCAAATGCTTCTTAATTCTCAAATGATACCTTTTCGAACCCACAGCCCAATTCAGGACAGTTGATGAATGTTGTCTCTCTTTGACAATATGGTGATTTTTCTACCCCATCCCTCCACTGAGAATTTTACTGGACGGGTTCCAGCTTTTAGTGGGTGTCCTGATTCCTCTATTGTAGGGGACACAACCAAGTCTCCTGCTGCCTGAACAAGCACTAAACTATTGTCTTAGTTATCAGTACCTGCATAGGCTTCAAAGTAGCTTCAATTCTACACTGACTTACCTCTGGTTTCTAGCTCCCTTTTTTTATCTGTGACCACTGAGATTTCTCTCAGTTTGTTGAGCTGTAATGAGTGACTTAAAAAAAAATAAATGAATAAATAAAAAACAGATGTTTGCTATAATGCAGTATTCATGGGTGTTATGTATTGGGGGATTTTTTTTTCTGGGCATCTTATATCCTATAATACTAGAATTGAAAGTCCAGACAAGTATTTCTAGAGTTTTGATATAAAAGTTAACAGAAAAGAGAACATTTTCTGGGTGGCATTTTCCCCACATCACATGTTTTAGATTTTATAACAGAGCTTAAATCTCTTCAGATAAAGATGTGCTCGTCAGTCCTCTACATTTCCACATGCTCCCCATTTTTTTGTACTCTGTGTGACTCTCTAATTTATGTTATTTTTCTGGCACCTAAAGAAATTAAACCTTGCAATACCTGATTTAAGCATTTAATTCTCTCTTTTCTATATTTATCTCACTCTTAAGTTTGAAGAGCTTTCTACCTGATGATGGCCATAAAAGAAAAATTAGAGTAGGGTAGGCGCCTTTCTCTTGAACCTCTACTAAAATAATAGCACCTGCCTCAAGCAGGTTGACCTCCCTTTCCTGCTTTCCCTCCTCTGCAAACTTTGCCCGAAGAACCACTTTTCTTATATTCAACATTCTAACAAGCCACTGCTCGTTTGGGCTCAGATCTTCCTGACACTCTTCTTCTACATTTTTGTCACACTCTTGTTTTCTTCCTTGGTTGTATGTACCTCTTCTAACCTCTTACAAGTAAAAATCAAGGAAGGAAGGAAGGAAGGAAGGGAGGGAGGACAAAAGGACACAAAGAATCTTGCAAAAGGTTTCTGGGCTTGCTTATTAGGCATTTTAGGTAGTTCTCGTTTAATTTACTCTTTTAGGTTGTTTGCGGGTATGTGACTAGAATTTTATTTATGAGGTGCCAATTAATTGTGAGTCATATTCCTCTCTAAATTGTTATACTTTATATGTAAAATGTTCTTTCCAGAAGTTTATGAGAACTATCAAACCGTGCTGAGCACTCCTTTCCTTTATCATCAAAGCTCCAAAATGGCCAGTTATATCTATATCATAAATACATCACTCTTGTACATGGTTTATTTTTGCCTTATGGTTCAAGTGATTAAATATACCAGAAATTATTATATAAGCAAAACGATATCATCAAAAACTATGTGGATCAATGAAATTTTCTGAACTACTTTATATTTTCTCTGTGACAGAACCTTTAGAAAATAGTTCATATTTGATAAATATCATTAATATTGAATTGAAACTAATTCATTTTGGGGGATTTGGTCAGAGAGATTCTTGATCCACTCAGAACAGTATCTTACAATCCTTACTACATCTCCAGCTGTGTGGTGAATAGTAATTAGTGTTCAGAATGATGACACTGAGAAGTTGCAAGATTTGAGTTCGACAAGTGATTTCACTACAGGGGAGCCACTAATCTGCCCCCATGGCTTCAGACATTTTAGGAAAATTTCCTATAATAAAACTTGAATTTTGGTTTTTTTTGCAGTCACCTCTTGGCTCCCCAGAGAATCCATTTTCCTAGCTATTTGCATTTCCTAGGCATTTTGAAAAAGCATCATTTCATCATCATTTTTATAGATGATAATAACATACATGTAAGCTTTAGGTTGTGCTGATATATTTATATACACAGATATAGTCTGTTTTGAGGCATGAAAATTTAGAGGAACTGAATCAACCACAGAGCTGTCTTTATAAATTAAATTACCAACTTAAATTATTTAGCCTTTCACATTTTCTACTTATCCTTTAGTAAAAGGCATTTTAAAAAGATCACTTCATATGCAAATCTTCATATGCAAAGGATTTGAGGGTTGACTTTTCTTTTTAAATTTGGGATTGAAAGACTAGCTCTCACCAGTCTCTTATTAGATTTTGATGCTCAGGATAACCGTTACCAAGTGAGCGGTAACAACTTGTTTATAATTTTTAATGCCAAAGAGTGACGCTTTTCACAGTCATTAGCTGAGTTAAATAAACTGCACTTTGTCGCTCACTAGTTTAGGAAAGAGGTCTAAAACAAACTAAATTTTTAAAATTACATACGTTCAAGAATATTCTCACTTGGAGTAACAGGAAACTCTTACTTGAAATAATACCCTTGAATACTCTTTACAAAGCAATATATATCTTAATTTTTCTTGGATATAATATATTTCACTAAAATAATATCAACAACATAACAAAATAAAGTGTGATGTTAAGTTAAACTGACACCTCTTCTCCACTTTCCAATAAATTCTTGACTAGCAGTTTTAGCTAAGTGAATAGTTGCCCAAAGCAATGGATGAAGGGCCACAAAATAGCTACCCTGGCAAACAGTCATTACCAATATCTAAGATGAGCACTTTGAGGCTGGGGAAAGCCTCCCGCAGCAGCTGCCAATGCTCCTTGCTTGAAGGAACCAGATTTCAGGGTTAGGATAGAGGCATAGACTCTTTCAATAATTCTTGCCTGCAGCAGAGTTTTATGACAATTGAGCAATTAGGAATCCATTGCTTATTAGATTTTCTACCATGTTGCACTTTCATTTCTAGGTCACAGTCCTCAGAGAGCTTGGTTTACTTGGGGAAAGGATGGCAAGTTATTTCAAATCGAGGATGGTTCTCTGGCAGAAAAGTTTGTAAAACACATTCAAGCAAGGATTTGAGATTTGACTAGGTAATCTTTAAAGTTACACGATGTCCTTAGGTTTTATAATTTCATGAATTTGGCTACCATTAGCCAATTTTCCCCTTGAAACTTCCATGCTCATATAAATGAAAATCTAAACTTTGACATACAGACTGTTATCAGTACTGGATGCCCCAGAACCATGCCACATCTCTTCCTCCTACACCTGCTCACCCACATCTATTCATAATCTTGGTAACACTAACATGTGCTGTTATTTTTGTTGTCTCTCTCCCTCTCTATATCCAATGCTACCAATTCTACCTCACAAGTCAAACTCAAATTTCTTCAGTTCTCTTCATCTCATGGCCATCATCTCCAGACAAGCCAACATTATTTTTTTTAATGAAATACTCCAAATGCCTAAATGGTCTGTCAGTCTCCAGTCTTTTTGTCTTCCATTCCTTTCTCCACATTTAAGCCAGAGTGATCTGTTTTAGAAATACACAGCAGATCATGTCACTCGCCAGCTTATAGCTATTTAATCACTTTAAATAAATTTTGAATATATTCATGTGACATCCAGGGACTTGAGGCTTCAGCCTTTGTTTAACTTAACCAGTTAAACAACTCCTCCCATGCCCATCAAGCACTCCAGTTACATGGCCATCATTTCCACTCTTAGTTTTTAATAGGCCATAATCTCACATTCCTTCTGCCTTAACACAGGCCTTTCTTTGACCTTGAGTGTTGTCTCGCATTTTAGCCCCTTACCTTTCCATCCTACTCAAGTTCTGCTTCACTAGGCTGATTCTTTCCCACTTTTCAGTTTTGAGTTTAGAAGTTGCTCCTTCCACGTGTTATTTCTGAATTCTCCCAACCAGGGGGCAGCAACATTTTTCTGTAAAGGGCCAATAGCAAATAATTTAGCTGTTACATATTCTTTTATATTGTTGTTTTGTTTTACTCACAACCCTTTAAAACGTTAAAAGTATTTTTAGCTCACAGGCCATTCCAAAACAGGCTAGTGCAGATTTAGGCTGGCTGACTATAATTTGCCAACCCCCACTCTAGACATTTCTTCATATGTGTTCTCCAGGGCACCTTGCTCTTTCCTTAAAGTAGCACTTCCCAACATTGTAGTTACAGAAAACTTTTCATTTTTAAGTGATTTTAAATTTGCAGAAGATTTAGTACCCATTACCCTTCACCTAACTCCCCCTTATATTAACAGATAATGATGGTACATTTATTAAGGCTAAGAAATTTAAATTGGCACAACACTGGTAACTAAATTAAAGACTCTATTTGTATTCTACCACTAAGTAGTTTTTCCACTAATATCTTCTCTCAGTTCCAGGATCCAACACAGAATGAAACATTGGATTTTTTTGTTATTGTGTCTCCTTTGTCTCTTCTATTCTGTGACATTGTCTCTATCTCTGTTTTTTTATAACTTTGATACTTTTCAAGAATGAGGGTCATATTATTCTCTCAATTTGGCTTTTTTTTTTTCTTGATGCTTCCTCATGATCAGACTGTGCTTGCAGATTTTGAGGAAGAAAATCACATAGGTGAAGTTCTCTCATCTTTACCTCATATCAGGAGCTCCATGATATTAAGATGGCTTATTCCTAATGAGGTTAACCTTGATCACTTCACTAAGGTAGCATTTGCTAGGTTTGTCCTCTACAAAGTGCTATTTTTCCCTTTTTCCCTTTTGTTCTTTGGAAGTAAGTCACTAAGTCTCGATCACCAGCCCACTCTTACGAGGATGGAAATTTCCTATTTCGTCATTTGAGTCCACTACTGGATCTAAAGCCCCGTAAGGGCAGGGGGCATTTTTCGTCTTGTTCATTTTTGTACCCCTAGCATGTTATCAGGCACTAGTTGTTGACTCTATGTGGAGTAAATAACTTGTTCTGAAAAAACTTTTCTCTCTATCTAAAGTTTGTATAGTATATGCGGCAGTGGGTGTAAGCTAAAAAGAAAACAAGAGAAAATAATCACCAAGAAAATAAAGAAACAAACAAAAACCCTAGCCTAGAGTCAGAAGTCATGAATTTTTAAAGTTCTATCCATTTATGAATTTAATATTTGGGTAGATAATAGCCACTTTAAATCTTTGAAAGGTCATTGTTGCAAAAGGCAGATAACAAGTACTGTGTAGTTTTAAGAGCATCAGCTCTAGAACTTGACTGCCTGTGTTCAAATTTAACAGCTATGTAACTTTGATCAGATTACTTACACTTCTCTGCCTCATTTTCTTTATTCCTGAAATAAGGATCAGAATAGAACTTCATAATTTCTGTTATTTACTTCATAAATTTTGTACTTCATATGATTGTTTCAAGGACAAAATTGCTAACATACATATAACTCTCAGAATTGCACTTGGATCTGTAAATGTTAGTTATTATTTTATTATTATTATTGTTAGATATGCTCTAAGCATGGAATTAGGCAATTTATACAAATACAATCTTTAAATTGTAGGGAGTTACAGAAATATCCCATTAGTAAGACAGAAAAACAGAATGTGATTTTTATTTTGAGAAAAATTCAATGTTCAATATAATAGCTTCCTTTGCAGATGTCAGAATCAAAGTTACAGTCATGGGAAATTCAGTCTGAAACAAGGGACACAAACATTAAGAAAAATGTTAATGTGCCTTTTTCTAAATTTTATAGTTAAAATGAATTTTTTATTTATTACGTGTTGTTAAGTAACTAAAAGAACATGCATGTTGATTTCTCATGATACATTGAGAAATCTGGAAGATCGGCTATCTAGTGGGTGACCGGTACACTGGCTGTACACTGTAAGTACAGTGGCTAAGCAGACAACCCCAAATACATCCTGGTATGGAAGGCCTACATGATTTTTCCTCCCTTTTAGTGAATTTCACTCCAGCCCTATTGTACTCTAATCTATATGTTCAGATCATTCTTATCTGTCCCTCTTATATCTAACCAACCTGTTGCTGATCCATCCCTGGCCATAGTCCAAAAACCTATTTCCAACAGTCTACTAACATCACACCCGGATGTTATAAAAGCCTACACTTATTTTAAAATTGAATATATACAAATCCAAGCTCCTGTGCATCCTGGCACTTACCTTTTAAATGATTTTCTTTCTCATAATTAATATTATTAAAAGATTTTAAAGCAAGATTCTGCCTATTATTCTTCTTGAGACGTGATTCATTCTTGGGGTAGAGATATTTTAACAAACCGTATCAAATGTACCACAGGAAGAAGGAGATTTCGTCCTGAACATCGTGTGAATTTCATATATGACTTTGGAAATGGAAGCTAGGAGCAAAACTGAATTATTCCACATTGCAATAGAAAAGTGATTAGAAATGCCTAGAGGAAATATGGAAAAGAGAAGAGCCTCCAGCAAGACTGGACATTCTGTAGGGGTAAGACTCATGGACAAAATGAAATGAATTATGGTTCATCTAAGTAGATGCTTTTAGAGAAGGTTTTTTGTTTTTTTTTTTTAAATTTATCAGGAATATGTGATTTAATATCTCTTCTTGGTCTCCAGTAAATTCTACATTTTCAGTAATGATTATACAGAAGTGTATCCTTTAGAGATAATTTTAAGAAATGCTGAATTATGTGTTCAAATAGGTACCAAGAGAAAGTGAGATTTCTCAGACAGAACCAAAAAATAGGGAAGAAAGGAATAGATGACTTCTCAGTTAGGTAATATTAAAATTAATCCAATCTAACAAGCCAAACGTCTAAGAATCAATTCCTTTCTTTCTGCCACTTCATCTTCCCTAACCAGCAAGATCACTGATACATTGCCATAAATGTTCAAACCTATCCCACAGCCACAGTCACAATGTAGAAGCTCATCATCTCTTCACCTGGGCTATTGTGACATCTTATGGTAGCCCATTCGATATTGAGCATCAAGAGGGTTGCTACCACCAGGCACAGTAAATAGCGACACACAGGGAGTGCCATGCCCACACTAACGAGGGCGAACTTCCATCTTGAATCCCAAGTAAAAATGGATCTCTTTTAGAGTGGTTTAAACTTTCCCATTTCCTTTCTGTTGCTGCAGCATATATAATGTTGTGGTAAAGAGAACTTGAGGAGCAGAAAGAACCCAGATATATAACACTGAAGTTATATTTATAGAGAAAAAATTACAGATATGTTATTAAGAAGAACAGGTCAACAGTGTTTTGTTGATTATATGTAGAATTAAACCATTTTTAGAAATTAATCATTTAAAACATTGTCCTTAAGCATAATACTTACAACAAGCATAAATTATTATGCATGTATTTTATGTCTGTCACTTTAGTTTACGAGCTTAATATCTACTATTTCTCATAATTTTTGCAAAACTTTAAAACCACTATTATTATCCCTATTTCATGGATGAAAAACAAGGGCTGAAGAGAATAAATAATTTGCCTAAGGTCTCATAATTGGCATTTGCTAGGCCGACTGGCAAACCCAGGCCTAGCAGGCTATAAGGTTTATGCTAAACCACCTCTTATAAAATGGGACAAAGGCCAAAACCTTCTAATCCATACTCCTTACACAATTTTGCTTTACCAAGACTTCCGTTGAATGCACACACTTCATTCACTGACAGTGTTGTCTCTTTGAAACACTCCCCAATCTAGTGAGTCTTCCACAGTGTTACCTGAGTTATTTTTAAATAACAAATGTCCTGTTTAAAAACTCTCTATTAAGTTTAGCATATCCACACTTCCTAGTATGGCATTCACAATATTTGATGAGGTGGCTCAACCTTTCTTCAAATTATTCCCTGCAGTTATTCTCACGTCATAGTTTTTTAGGCACATTCAATTTCTCATACTTTCTTATCAGACCATGTCTTTTCATAGCTCTGTGACTTAACACATGATGCAGTTTATTTTTTTTGAAGGTATAGAGATTTCCCATACACCATTGCCCCAACACATGCATAGCCTCCCCCATATCAACATCTCTCACCAGAATAGTACATTTTTCTTTACCAAGGATGAACCTTTCATTGACACATTATAGTTACCCAAAGTCTATAGTTTACATTAAGATTTACTCTAGTATTGTACATTCTGTGGCTTTGAACACACGTATAATGACATGTATCCATTAATTATAGTATCATGCAGAGTATTTTCACTGCCCTAAATATCCTGTGTTCTCTGACTATTCAACTCCCTTCTCTCCTCCTCTCTGGCAACCACTGATCTTTTTATTGTCTCCATACTTTTGCTTTTTGGAGAATGTCACATAGTTGGACTCATACAATAATGTAGCGTTTTCATATTGGCTTCTTCCACTTAGTAATAGTCACTTAAGTTTCCTCCATGTTTTTTTCATGACTTGATAGCTTATTTCTTTGTAGTGTTGAATAATATTCTATTGTCTTGATATATCACAATGCATTCATTCCTCTACTGAAGAACATGTTGGTTACTTGCAAGTTTTGGCCACTATGAATAAAGCTGTTATAAACAACCTCATGTAGGTTTTTGTTCAGATGTAAGTTTTCAACTCCTTCGGTTAAATACCAATAAGTGTGACTGCTCAATCATATGTAAGAGTATATTTGTTTTGTAAGAAACCATGAAAATGTCTTCTCAAGTGGCTGTACCATTTTGCATTCCCACCAGCAATGTATGAGAGCTCCTGTTGCTCCACATCCTCACCAGCATTTGGTGTTGTTGATGCTTCAGATTTTGGCCATTGATTAAGTGTGTATCTCATTGTTGTTTTAATTTGCTTTACCCTGACGACATATGATGTAGGACAACTTTTCAAATGCTTATTTGTCATTTGTATATTTTCTTTGGTGAGAAGTCTCTTGAGGTCTTTGACGCATTTTTTAATGGAGCTGTTTGTTTCCTTATTGTTGAGTTTTAAGAGTTCTTTGTACATTTTGGATAACAGTCCTTTATCAGATGTGTCTCTTGCACATATATTCTCCCAGGGTATGGCTTATCTTCTCATTCTCTTGACATTTTCTTTCAGAGAGAAATTTTTAATTTTAATGAAGTCCAGCTTGTCAATTATTTCTATCATAGATTGTGCCTTTGGTGTTGCCTTTAAAATGGCATCACCATACCCAAGGTCATCTAGGTTTTCCCCTATGTTGTTTTCTAGGAGTTTTATAGTTTTGCATTTTATATTTAGGTCTATGATCCATTGTGAGTTAATTTTTGTAAAAGGTTTCTGGTCTGTGTCTAGATTCATTTTTTTTGCATGTGGATGTCTAGTTGTTCTGGCAGCATTTATTGAAGAGACTACCTTCACTCCATTGTATTACCTTTGCTCCTTTGTCACAAGATCATTTGATAATAGGGATGGCGAGAGGCGGTTAGAAGGTAGTATTAATAAAACTTGGTAATAAATTGTGAAAGTGTGTGTTTGATGATTGTAGAACTCATTTTCATGCATTCTATAATCAATATTCAGATTTTCCTGAACCAGCATGTCAATGAAAGCAATTGCGGCCATTTTCTGAAGCAATATCTGGATGTTTCTTTGAAATTCTTGGCATCTTCTTATACACATTTATTTTTGATGGTGAGATGTCAAGCAGAAATCTCCAAAGTGCTTTATTTTTCAGATGAGTCATGAAAAGACATAAGTCTTTGTTTCTTTTCTGTACATTTTTTCACCGACTTCATGACCCAGGTGAGTGATATTTTGCAAAGAAGTTTAATATGGCTTTGCAGTTTCACATGCAGTAGCTATGGAAATATAGGGTTCACTTTCCTTTAATGCTTCCTTTCTATCCATTTCTAAGGTCACAAGAAATCTATAGAAAGCCTCTGTTGTCACTTCAGAAATTGCTCAATCTCTAAGTTCTGTCTTCCATTTGTAAATATTGCTCATATCTGGCTTTTAGCCTTTAATCTATTGACCTCATACCCAAATTCTTCTTTTCAGTTTAGTTCCTCTGTTTTAACAATTCCTTGCTTATGGTTTAGAATCTCAGCAAACTTATTTTTGGATAACCTCACTCAGATTTTCTTTTTATGAAACAAAAGATGCTAAGCCCTTATGACGAAGTTATATTTCTGGGACATGTCAATTTAGTTTGGCCCTCCATAATACTGGCTTACATTGGTTTTCCTTAAACTATAGATTAGAACTAGTAAGGGACGATTAACAATGAATCTGAGCTAGTATGTTGATGAACAGTTGAGGAGCCCAGTCTTGCTGCAGTTCAGGATGAGCTTTGATCTATAGAGGTAAAGTAAAATTAACAAACACACCGAGAAAGTCATGCTTAAAAAACTATATTGACAAGAATGATGGGACCTGTGTTCTGCAGATATTTCCTTTTTCTTTTCTCCTTTTTGCTTTGAAAATATGGTGCAAGGTGTTTCAGTTTAAGGATTTTGTTTTAGAAGGGCAAGCAGGTCTATATTTGAGTGTGCACATTAAAAAACTAAATGAAGATCTATAGCAAGGCAACTGCTTCTAGCACACATACAAAAACAAAGTACTGCAAACGGCCTTCAAGACCTGTGTGATTAATTTAGGGATTTCCAATATTTAAAATCATGTAGTGTGTGATATATTTCAAAATAAAAAGTAAAAGTAATTGTTAAAGAAAAAAACACAAAGATTCTACATTATGTTGAATAAGGTAAAATAAAGATATTTCTTTTAAAATATCATCCGACCTCTGGAACCTTCTAAAACACTGAAGAATACACAGAAAATGAAAGCAGTTTATAGCAGTGACAACTAACATGGATTTGCTCAGCCATTGCCTTAGGGGAAGCTCAAACTTGGTCTCACAATGGATAGTAACAGAGACTCTGTACCGCTCCACCTATATAGTATTGCCTTGTTACTAAGCGATCCAGAATATCTTACAACTGGAAAGTTAACTGGCCCTCCCTATTTACTGTGAGCGGTGAGTTTGGATGGAATACACTATAACCACCCTCGTCTTTTCAGTCTATTCAGTAAAAGGACCAGGAATCAATTAACCAGGAAAATACAAGAAGACCAATAATGGAGATTTACATCAAGAAAGAAAGGAACTCACTGTTAAATTCCTTCAGATAAAAACCATGATAAGATGAACTGGAATACCAGACCATATGGTAATGTTTCAGAAACCTCCTCCTTTCAAAGTATCAGTAAACTAATTAAGAAGTAGAGATAGGGGACGTTATAATTTTAGCTTTTAAGCAAACTGCAAGAAAAAAGGCCATAAAATAATTTGAAGCAGTTGAATATCTATAGAAAATGAACAAAAGGACTATAAGTGAAACAATGATAATTTAAAATGGAGAAATATGGAAGAGCGAATTCTCAATTCACTAATCTAGAATATAATAATAATAAGTAGAGGAACCAAGATATTTTAAAACCTAGAAACATATGAACCTCTCCCATTATTCAAATTTCCTTCTTACCTAGTGAGTAAAAGGAGAAAGTAGAACTCACATCACAAAATATTTATAAAACAAATTAATGAAAGCTCTAAAAATCCTAACCTGGGACAAATGTCTAAAGCTGTACTGAAAGCAACACTCATAACCTTAAATATCCATATTACTAGGCAAAAATTAACGCAAGTAAGCAGTCAAAGATAGCAGAAATTAACTTGTTTATGGTGAGTGATAATATGCTTGGAAAGTTTGCCTTCAATTTATCCAGGTTTGCAATGAATGAGGAAATCGTACTTCTTGTCTTTGTTTGTACCAGTTACTGGATCTGATAAGCAGGCAAGCACAAAGCCAGAGTCGCCAGAAGAGTTACTCACTATAGAAGGAGGAGAATATAAAATTCTTTGTGAAGACCTGAAAGTTAACCTTCTCATGTCTGTTTTTTGGAAGTTAGAGCTCCTGAAATAACTATATGTTAGACAAGAAAGTGGAAAAATAAAATGATTTAAGAGAAACATAAAAAGCTTATTGGTAAAAATGTAGAGGAAGAGATGTACAGTTTAATGGAAACATCATTTTTTCCCCACTGCACAGCAATGATATCATCATCCTGCGTCAAATGACTATGTTTGCGTTTGATTCTGGAATCTCTGTTCCGTTCCATTGTTCTATTTGTCTATCCTTGCACAAATATATTATTGTCTTATATTGTGGAGCTTTAAAATAACCCTTGGTATCCTGTAGACGCCTCCATCTTTATTGTTTGTCAATGTTTGTATTGGTTATTTTCCCTGTATGTTTCCATATAAAGTTTCAAATACGCTTATCAGTTCACTCCCCCCTCCTCTCCACCCTCAACACACACCCACAAACCTCTCCAGATCCTGAGTAATTTTTTTGTTATTGCACTGAATTTAAAGACTTATGAATTACTTACGTCTTTATATCTTTGACTTTTTCAATATCTATAATGACATATCCTTTTAGTTATTTAGATTTACTTTAATTTCCCTCTGTAATGTCAACTATTGTTCTGTGTAGAGGTGTTGCACATCTTTCATAAAATTTCTTTACTTGTATCGGACATGTTTTAATGCTATTATAAATTATGTCATTATGAGTTTCATGTTCTATTTTTGTCATTAATATATAGAAACATACAGTTTTTGTATATGGGCCTTGGATCTAGCAACCTTGAAACATCAAATTATAACAATTTTTAATAGATTATTGTGGAGTTTCCATATACACAATCTTTTTATCTCCTTTTCCATTGTGTATGCTTTTAATTTTTTTTCCCTTTCTTGTGTTACTGGCTAGAACTCCTATGTGTCTCATTTATATTCACAAGTGGAAAGGTTTTAATATTTAAATATTATCTTTACTGTAGATTTTTAAATATATCCTTATTTACATTAAGGAAGTTTCCTTTTAATCTAGTTTTCTAATCGTTTCAACATGAATAGCCATGGAAATCAGTTCTGCCTCCTGGAGGGGGCAGTATTTACTTGTATTATTTTCAATTTTCCTTTAAGGAGTATTTGTTTCTTCTCCATCTATTCATATGTTCAATCATTTATTTATATTAGTATGGACACATGTATATTTGTTTTATACATTGATTTTTAATCCAATAGCACACTATGTATTTTGCTCCTAAAATTCTGGCTTTGACCTTGAGTAGCTCTTTCAATATGGCTTCTTCAATATTTTTCAGCATGCCTCCCCTCCTTAGCCTTTTGAGCATTTGTTTGCTTTCTGGTACTAAAATATGCCTCAGGCTCATCTGGTATATTACTTGACTCAGCCCTGGAATCAGCCATTTCTACAAGAAGCCCTTGTCCTTTCCATTGAATAATGGCATTTAGAAACCAACAAGTGGGTGGTGAGTGTGCTCTTAGCTGTTGGACTGTTATTGCTTCTAGAATCTCCTGGCAAACTATCCTGGATGTATATTCATGTATACTACTAACATATGTATACTCATATATCTATCATTATTCTGTATCTATCCATGTGTATCTATATTAAACTAAAGGTGAGTTCATACCAATGTCTCCTACCCTTTTCCAGTACCACCTCATTCACCCTAGCCTTTCCCTCTTGCTTTTCTATATTCTCTGTCCAACAGTGAGAATCCTGGCCCCATAATCCACCATCCATTTTCTTACTTGTTTAGCCCAAATAGACATATAAGGCAGATTCAGAATGGTTGCATCATACCTCAATATGGAACACCTTTACCAATTAGAGTACAGTGTTCATGCACAATTCCATTTCTTTTCAGCTTTATGTTTTTCAGTCTAAATGCCATTTTTCAGTGTTAATTAGATCAACTTTTCACCTTTACTCCCTGCAGTAAGGTTATGTCATGAATTTTTTGTTCAGTTATATCATTTGTTACAGTCTGTATAACATTCTGGGATGTCAGGCACTTGATAGACTTTTTCTTTTTGCATACCTTGAAGCTCACCCTTTGTCATGTCCAATTCTACGGGTTTTGATAAACGCATAAAACCATGTATCCACCACTCCAGTACCATAAAGAACAGTTCCATTACCTTAAAAAGTCTTCTGCGTATCCTTTTCTAGTCAGCCATCCTTTTATCCACAATTGCCAAACATTGCTCCATTTTCCATTCCTTAGTTTTGCCTTTTTAGAGCCTTCTATGACTGGAATCATATAATATGTAGTCTTTTGAGTCTGGCTTCTTTCACCCAACAAAACACATTTCTCCATAAATTCCAACACTGAGTCAGAATATCTCCAAATGAGTCTGGGATATCTTGTTTTCATAAAGAAAGGAAGCATTCAAAAATGCCTGGGATAGCATTTAAAAAAAAGTATTAAGAGGCTACCTTGAATGAAAGACTGCATAGTTAAAAATAATATTAAAAAATAAATACTTATCATTAATTAAAACCAGTAAAGTTTGTACGGAACCATTAGGTCATGATCTTGCTTAAAATGAACAAATAATATAAAATAGACTAGAGAAAAGTCATAGTGACCAATTTCCAAACTGTTCTTGTTTACTCCTTGCCAAAAAATGACTCTTTGAATTTTTAAATTTTAGGTGAAATACTTTAGTTTGTTTAATTCATTTACCCCATATTCCCCAATAAATTGCTCAAAATTATTGCTGGAGTAATTAATACTAGTTTCTGCTATTTTGCCTGAGATATATAGTCCTACTCAGTTTATGCTCCAATTAAAACAAATCATAGATACGGCAACTAACTACAGAAAGGAATCCAATGAACTTGGGCCTGCCAGGCAACGTTACACAGGGACTATTGCTGCTTGAAGCATCTAGTCTTAAAATACATGCTGGGAATGTTTCAGAGAGTTAGTTGTATCTAATGAGCTCAGAACCAGATAGTCATAGAATGATTGGATTGGGAGGGGACTTAAGTTTAGGAAAGAAAAGGAAAATACAACACTTCTGAGTAAATGTCAGAAAGGCTGTGCACTGGGTGCAGTCTTCACTCCTCTTGGTAGCGCCAGCACCTGTGTCTCTGCAATGAGCTTCGGAGTTCATAGGGAGCCTTCATCTCTGCCTAAGTTTATGCTATGTGGTTTCTTCCTTTGGAAAGTCATCTCCATAGGTCTCCACTTTTTTTACCATTAAAATAATTTTAGAGGCCGGCCCAGTGGCTGAGTGGTTAAGTTCGCACACTCCACTGGGGCGGCCCAGCGTTTTGCTGGTTCAGATCCTGGGCACGGACATGGCACCACTCATCAGGCCATGTTGAGGCAGCGTCCCACAAGCTACAACCAGAGGCGCTCAGAACTAGAATATATGACTGTATACTGGGGGAATATGGGAGAGATAAAACAGAAAAAAAAAAAAAAGATTGGCAGCAGTTCTTAGCTCAGGTGCCAATCTTAAAATAATAATAATAATAATTTTACATCATCTTCAAATTTTTACCTCATTTTTCCTTTAATTTTTTGATCTTTACATTAATCCCACCAGAGATCAATTTTGATTACCACACAAACATTATATTCTAGAAGCAAAGACAGTGAAAATAAAATAAATATAAAGACAAGCAAAAGATAAAGTCCCCAAGAGATCTCCAGGACTTAGGCAAAGAATAAGAAGTAAAATGATAATCTCATGCATTAGCTGATATTTTAAAATTCACAAAATTGACTAACTAAGTAGCTTAATAAGTCATAAAAAGGAAAAAGCCCAGATATCTATCAGTAAATTAAGTGAAGATACAAAGGACATAAAAATAATTTTCCTTTGTCATTAAGTTATTAATTATGACTCATTAAGAGAAGGAAGGGGCCAGTCCTGTGGCCAAGTGGTTAAGTTCCCATGCTGTGCTTTGGCAGCCTGGGTTTCGCCAGTTCAGGTACAGACCTACACATTGCTCATCATTCATGCTGTGGCTGCATCCCACGTAGGAGAACTGGAATGACCCACAACTAGGATATACAGCTATGTTCTGGGGCTTTGGGGAGGAAGAAAAAAGAGGAAGATTGGCAACAGATGTTAGCTCAGGGCCTATCTTCCTCACCAAAAAAAAGCTACCTTTAAACAAAAGAGGGAAAGAAACCCCAAACCTACTAAGTATCCTTGAAGAATTTGAGGCAATTTTCTAAACATAAGACTTCTCCACATACAACAGACCCATACTGATTCACAGGTAAATTACTTTCAACCATTAATAAACTAATCATTTCAATTTTATTTACCTCTAAAAGAAGGAAATTTTCTATTTTTTAAAACAGTATGACATGTATAAAAATACATGACAAAGATTGCAAAAAGAGAAAAGGTTAAAGATATCATTTATTGAATATTAATATAAAATCTTTCAGAAAATATTGGAAAGTGAAATCAAATACACATTAAAAGAATAATTTACCATGATGTTCATTTCGCCAAACCAAGAATAGAACTTGACAGTTCTGTTAGTATAATTCGAAATTGAAAATAACATTTTCCTTAACATATGTAGACTTTAATATGTAAGCACTGTATATAAGAGCTATTCTTGATTTTTTTAAAAAAAATATTAGTTTATGTCAGTAGAGTCAGAGATTTCCTTAAAAATAATCTTAAAGTAATAATATTGGGTTTAGTTGTGAACATAAGAAGCATTCCCATTAATATAAGGAAGACAAAACTTTCCTGCCTTCAATATAACTATTTAACATTCTTCTGGCAGTCACTAACACATAATAAATGTTAAATAAATATAAATGAATAAATCAATCAATTGTTACCTTAATGTTTTTAAGAGCCACTTGCCAATCCATATAAAGTAAACCTGATTTCTGATTTCATTCCATATCCAAAGTGAATTTTATGTGAGTAAATAAATGTAATATAAAAAGAATCAATTTGTACATTAATCAGAGAAGATGTGTCAGTTTTTAGAGTATAGAGGATTTTTATAAATAAGAAACCACAACCAAAATCCACAAAACAAGACTGAATGACCTCATACATTTTGCTTGAAAATAACAATAGTATTAATTACAACAATAAAAACAATATATAAAAGATTAAACAAATGAAACATGCACTGTAAATATAAAGCTAAAGTTTAAGTTATTTAACCTAGAATTTCCACAAAAATAGTAAAAAAGAAATATTAACCTAGTAGAAAAATATGTTTATAGAAAATTAATATGAATGACAAAAGAGCAGAAGAAAATGTGTCAAAATTTTTAATATATAAAGAAATGGGACTTAAAATACCAGTGAGATACCATCTTTTACAGGTATGATTGAAATGAGATTAACATCTGATAATATTCTGATTAGAAAAGCTTGTGGAGAAACAGACACTCATACAGAAGTGATAAGAGGATAAATAGGCTAAATCATTTTAATGGTCATTTATCAATGTTTACCAGTATTTTAAACGCATATGCTCTTTAATTCCACAAATTCACTTATTAAAATTTACCATAAAGATATATATTCATAAGGGTAAAGATATAGGATTTATATTAAGAATTAACTAGAAACAACTGAGAAGTGCAATCGGAAAATGACTAATTTTTAAAATATGGTACATCCTTACAATGAAATTCAATGCATTATCCTGCACTGTGAGGATGTATCATAATAACTAATAACTCATTTTTATTTAGTCCCTTTTAATTTAGAAAAGTTACCTGGGAAATAGTTGTGTGATTTAAATATTGTGAACATCATATGTTTATTGATTAATTAAGAAAATCTGGAAGAAAATAAATATATACGTAGAACTTTAACAACTAAAAAAAGGTGAAATTGTAGAGGTTGCAGAGTGAAATGTTATATTCCCTTTAAGGGTGATCAGATATATACTTAGGAAAATTAGTCTGGTAAATATACATGGACATATTGGAGAATGAGAGACTTCAGCTAGTGAGATGCATGTGGAAGTCAGCTATACAAGGAAGGGAGGAAATGTGAAACTCATATACAATTTCAAATCATTTTGGAACAGTTCAGTAGTCTACTTAAAAATTAAAAGTTTTGAATTCATGATTTTATTTCAGTGCCCCCATTTCACTTATTTTGACACACTATTTAAAGTTCCCTCCAAAAAAATGGCAAAAAAAAGAAAGGTTACTGAAATGCCTAGATCCTCAATTTTATTTGAGTTCGCAGGCATTTGTGTCAGGAAAAAAGAATACTAGCTTGGCTGTTAACTTCCCTCATTAGCTACAGAGCTTAGCAAAAGAATGTCAAGTAAATTTACATCGGCCACTAAATTTTTTTCATCCCTTTGGCATTTGACCCCATTTTGACTTGTCCTTTTTAGTTTCTCATTCTCTAGCTACACACTTCATTTTGATCATTTTCAGCAATTTTTTTAAAAAGTACAAATCTCTCACTGCTTTCTACAAAACTGTCAGCCATAGAACTCTTGGCTATGATTTACAACTAAACATACTTGTTCATTTGTAAAGATCAGGAATAGTTCCACCCACTACTGGTACTAGAAAAATCATAAAACCAAACAAACATACACAGAAAAACACTGAAAACCTTCTCCCCAGATGGAAGCTAACAACAGTTCAGCCACATTTTAGTCATTTAGTTATTTCTTGAGGTCCAAAGTCACAATGATCACTCTTATTTTTGTTCATTCACTTATCTAAAACACAAAACAAAAAAATACAAAAACAATATTCCTACCAAATAATATTGATAATTAAATTAGCTTTGGATGACTATAAACAAGATGTTTAGGAAGTTTTATTAAGCCATTAAAATAAGGTGATTTGTGGGGGGGAAGAAACCAAAACACCTGGTTCTCATCCAAGTGTCAACTCTCTCTCTTCAACTTTGGCCTCAGGTGTTGGAGCAAAAAGCACTCAAGAGCCCCCAAGGTGTTTTAAATGGGGGTTGGGGGTAGGGAGGAGGAACTGATCAGATGCAAATTTTAAAAAGTTCACTGGCAGTTAAGATGAAGGGATGGTCCAAACTAAAGACAGAAAAGTTCAATTAGAAGAGTTTTTCAGTTATTTTATTGAAAGAATAATAATCGTGTCAATTAAGCAGTGACAGTGGGAATGGTTAAGATGTGATATTGTGGGGAAACATTAAGGAAGTAGAATCTATTGGACTTAGTAAATGGTTGAAGATATTGCATGAGTGGTAGCAAACAATGTATTATTCATGTTAGGGGTTCTGGATTGGCTCTGCAACTAAGCAAATGTTGGTGTCTTTCACTGTTTTAAGTATAGAAAAGAGAAGTATGTGTGGGATCAAGAGGATGTGTTAGATATGTTGTGTTTAAGATGCCTGCAAGTGATTCATGTGAAGATGTGTAGAATGCAACTAAATACCAAGAGAGTGAATTCTGCCTTTGTATATAGATGTAAAAATAATTTGTATTTGTGTTTCATCAAAATGGTGCTGTATATGAGGACACAGAGAAATTGTGTGCACAGGCGGGAGGTCAAAAGTTTAAAAAGAAAGCCCTCAAAGAGTCAGCAAGGTGAAGAAGGAATGCTTACAAAGGTAAGAAGAGGACCAACAGTGCAAACCATGAAAGAGGAGGAAGTAGGAGATACCAAATGCGGGGGTTATTAGCAATAAGGGCTGAAGATGCCCAAAGGATTGGGCAATTTAAAAGGTCAAGACAAAGTTAACGTGAGCAATTTATCTAGAATAGTGAGAGAGAATCAGTTTGAAGAGGAAAGGAAGGGTGAAATGTGTTGACAATTATTTTGAGAAGATTTCATGAAACATCATGATGAGTCCTGATAAAGGAGGTGAGTCAAAAGCTAGGTGTATATAAGGTAGTGTGTGCAACACAGTAGTTAATAAATATGTACTAGTAGCAAGAGAGAGGGCTTGTGCATTTGGACATCAGGGACAAGCTGGACTTGAGTAGGGAAGGGGCATCCAGAGGGCAATGTTGAGAGAAAGACAGGGAAGCAGAGATGAGACTGTTGGGTTTGGAAGATAGGAAGAGACCTGCCTTTCAGTCAGCTTCAGAGAGTAAGAGAGAATACGTACTTAAAAGTCAGAGGAAACAAAACTATAAAAAACTTTAAAAACCATATGATGGAGATTAGATGAAATGCTGTTAAAAGTTAGAATTCTGATGATTAAAAAAATCTCTCATTCCATTTTCTGAAAATATTGCTTCAAGAGGTGACATTACTCAAAAATGGCATATTATACTAAAATGTTTACCAGTCCTTCCTTTGCTACAACCGTATGTTAAAAGAATTTTCCTTATTCACTGAATTGAGCTTTTAATGGATCAAATTATTCAAAACATCACTATTATGCTTCTGGGTCTTTTAGTCACCACATAATTGCTATGTACTCTTTTCCAACTGTATATTAACATAAAAATGCAAGCATTATTTTCACAAATATTGCATGTCAAGGCCAAAAATTTGGTTTGATAATAGAAAAAAAATGACAGAAATGCTTTAGAGCTAAGCACGGTTCACATGATTTGATAGTTATTTGCATTTTTTTTTAAATTTGAAGATTACAATTTAATCCTGACTATTTCACTTTGCTTTAAAATATTCGCTAACTACAAGAATGAAACCTAAGATTTAGATTAGATAAATTGGCCTAAAAAAATCAAGCTATAGCTTGACCAGTTGACTTCAGTTATCATTGCGTGCATCAGTTTTACTACTTTTTAAGCTTTTACATAATCCCCACGGTGCTGCATTTCTAGGACTAGAAACTGACATGTGTCCAACAGGGTACCAAGTGGACCCTCTTAAAATGCCACAAGCCTCTTTCTTAGTTTTACAAAGGCTCCTAATATCTTTCTTGGCTTCATCTCAGTGCATGTTTATTCACCTTGTTTTCTTCTCTTGTGAAAGATTCCATCACATCTTCAGCCCCCTTTTTGCCTCAGAAAAAAACAAATTCTTGTATCAGAGTTAAAGGTAATCTTATTACCACTTTTATTAATCCCCAAGGACAAATACATGGGAAGTTTCTACTTCACGGACTTTAAATGTAAGTCCCTCAGGGAAAGCCAAGGGAAGGGGGAGTACTTTAATTATAGATAGTAGCAAGAAACAACTATTGCACACCTTTGGTGTGCCAAACATTTTACATGCTCATGCAATCTTTGCAACAACCCTCTGGGGCATGTTCTTTTTAAATTCTAATTTTGCAATTGACAAAACTGAGTTTGAGCCAAGTAACTTGCTCCAAGCTACACAGAAATAGTGGAACAGAGATTAAAACCTAGGATATCTGATTTCAGAACCCCAAATCTTAACTTACATGTTATAATGCATCAATCAATAATTAAATATTTTAAAAATATTACCTACTCATACAGATATGCTTTATAACTTACTCTGAGATGGTTAACAATAAATCCAGTGCATCAATCATACCATCCCTTTGATTATTCACTTAGAACATATAAAACCCTAACGATGAAACTGAGGTAAAAATAGATTTACCCTGTGCCTTGAAGATTTCTAAGTGTAATAACTTCTTTTTTGGTTTCTTTAATATTTCTACTATCATGGTAAACTTGTCCATACACTTGCCTCCAAAAGTATGGAAGCAATTTCATCCTCTTTTCACTATGCCAAGAATGGTCAGTAAAATTAAGAAGATATCATTGGATATTGACACAAGATTTCTCAGACACCAAATAGCAGATGAAAGGTATTGTCACCTTATTATTATTTGTGGATCATAAATTTGCGTAAGACCCTTGATATTAAGAGATCTTAACTGGAGAGAATTGGCAGGAACTGTTTTTCAAAAAATAGAGAAAGATCTGCTTAAACCAATCTTACATCATCTATATGCCAGTGATCTTTCTAACCAAATAGAGTTTGTTTAAAAATTGACTTAGTCTTTTTATTCCAATAACAGTTATTAGAGACTCCCCCCATGCTCTCTGTGTAGAGGCTAACTCCTATAGTCTTCGTTACTGAATGAAATCTTCATAACCGCCGTATCAGTCAGGACAGCTGGGTTATGATGCAGTAATAAGACATCCAAATTCTTGTGCATGATTTATATTCAGGAATGCATTCATTTTAGGCAGAGCAGGAGGAAGAAGAACCCTAAATGGTTATGGTGGAGGAAAGTAAGCAGTAAAATAAATAATCAAAATGGGCAGAAATGACAAAAAAAGACCTAGAAAAAAATTTCATCGGATCAACAATAATTGTTGACATTTAAAATTTCACTTTGGGGGAATCTTAACTATGGGAGGTTGAGAAAGTGAATATAAGATAAGAAAAAGTAGTCAGGGAATTTGATCACTTTTCTAAGAAGTTTAGCAGTCAATGAAATGAAAAATGTAAACAGAAAACTCAAGATAAACAGAAAAGCCTCATATACTGAGGAACACAGGATTGTGAGCCAGTGCAGGGAAGAGACTCATAATCTTGAAGGTAAAGAGGTAATAGTAGCACAATACATTGCACCTGACTTCAAGACCTCTCCCTAGAAACGGTGAGAAATGTAATCAGATGTCACAACTGGAAAACAATAAATTGCTCAATTCCGTTAAAGAGAACTCAGAAACAAGACATTAGTGTGGGACTGGAATGGAATGATGGTGAATGACCTCCTGGAAGAGGGAAAAATTCCAACGGAATTTTAAAAAGGGAAAAATTGCAAATAATAAATTGAAAAAGAAAAGGCACTACAGACAGGTTTCATAGCATGAATGAAGGCAGGGAGCCACGCTGGAAAAAGCCACACACAGGTAAGGATGAAAGTGAACTCATTGAGAAAATGGTTACTCACTTCTAGCCTTTGCTGGCAAGGTGTATCACTTTCAATTTGCCATTTTTATTTCATTTTTCTAATTTGAAAATTAAAGTTTTAAATTCTGACTTATTTTTTGCTCTACAATACAATGTTTTTTTTGGTTTGTTTTTCTGGCAGTTTAAGTCCCCAGAACCTTGCACTTCTACTTGGCATGTTGCTTCTCATATCTAGAGTGCTATAGTCTGACGGCATCCAAAAAAGTCTAAATGTGCAGATGCAGAACTGGTCATTTAGCTGATTCCAAACAGAGACAAGTATTTGACAATTTTTTCGACATTTATTTTTCCCTTTTTGAGAATAGTGTACTTATTTACTTATGTGTCCAAACCTAGAGAAGACAACAACTATGGACAATTTCAGGCAGAATTTCAGGATCGCTGATGAGACTCACCCCCTGAGCATCACCCTCATTAACCACTGACGGCTCTAGGGTAGACAAAGATCCAAATTTCTGCCTATTTCAAGAAAGAACAGAAGGTTCTAATAAGCAGACTCTAGCTTTAACGTGATAAATAATATATTACTAGACTAAAAGTCATGTTAAAATGTGTGTATTGGTACAGCAGACTTAGAAAAGAATCTAGAAGACTATTGCGAATAAGGAATCCTCCTCTACGAGATATCCCAGGCTAATATATAAACAGTGGCAGATAACTTGGAAAGAATTCTAGAGTATTATTTTTTTTAAACTAGTAATTCATTGGTGGACCAACACTAAAGCCGACCAAAAAGCCTGATCTGCTTGCTTCTTCATTAACCCTGAACTGAAATCTTGGATCTTGCCTCTTTCTACAGGGATAGAAATGTGAGCCAATGCAGAGACCTAATAAGAACATCTAATAATCTAATACTCACCTTGTTAATTAGGTGGAATTGTCCTATATAGACTTTCTTGAGCCTTTTTTTTTTTTTTTAAGTTCACAAGATCTCCCTCTAGGTGTATTTTACCTTAAATAGTATTAGCTAATTCCAACTCCTATGTGTCTGTTTTAGGTCAATGTCAATTGACTGCTTTCTACCGTTTCTGAGTCATATTTCCTTCCTTCTTTGCACATCTGGTAATTTTTGATTTGATGTCAGACATTGTAAATTTTACTTTTTCAGGTGCTGGATATTTTTATATTACTATAAACATTCTTAAGGTTTGTTTTGAGATGTTGTTATCTAGAAAAAGGTCCATCTTTTTGTGTCCAGCTTTTAAGATCTGTTAGAGGGAGCCAGAGTGGTGTCACTACTGAGGCAAAAACCTTCTGATTAGCCTACTCAGTGCCCCACAGATTATCAGGTTTGTAATTCTGAGTGGTAGGGATAAGCAAGTTTTCCCACCCTGAGTATTGGGTACTGTTTCCTCTGTCCTTTCAAATGGCTCTTTCCTTGTCTCAGGTAGTTTTTTCATATGCATGTGGGAATCACTACTCTGCTGAATACTCAAAGAGAACCCTCTGCAGATCTCTGGAGTTCTCCTTCTGCCATGCTCCAGAATTCTCTTGGCTGCTCTTTAGTTCCTTCTGCACTGACATTCAAAGTCTATCCTCCTTGATCTCCCTGGAATCTCAGTTCCACATCCCAAACTCAGTGAGTCTGACACACACTTCTTGGGTTCTCCTTTTTTGTGCTATGCCTAAAAACTCTCTCAATGTAGCGAACTCAGACAACCTTAGGGCTCTCCTTATTTCCCATATCTCAAGGAACACTGCCCTTTGTTTCCTGATATCTCTTATTTTGAAGATTGTTGTTTCATATATATTTTCACACTTTTTGTTTGCTTCAAGCAGTAGTCCCTGTTACACCACCTTGACTGGACACTTCTTTTACCTTTTAAAGGTAAGAATAATTTCTACCATTCTCTAAGGGATAGGATATTGTTTCCTACACTATTTGACTGGCAACAGAGAGAGGTAGTTATAGAGGCTTCCACTTCTATAATAGCTTTTATGTAGGCCAAGTAACCAATTTTTGAGTTCTGCCAACTTTCATATATGTTCAGTTTAAATATGTCTTTGGAGACATAGAAAACAATTACAGACTAGGTCTGTGGAAACAGCAGACACACTGAGACCTCAATATATGCCGTAACTTCAATTATTATCTGGCCCCCATATACCTCTACTAGGGCCCTTAATGACTCTTTTGGTCCATGGATAGTAATATCAGATTAATTTCTGTGTCCAGTCATCTCCAAAATGTTTGTGTATTCTCTTTTCCCAGTATGTAGTTACCTGAGTAAATGGCCATGTGTCTATTTGGGGAAGGACTATGGCAGTCATTACATTGCTCATTACCTGTGGCATTGTAATGTCTTTCCTGCATGGTACCCAAAGCTTCCTTCAGTCAATGGGTTCTGGATCTGGAAAACTGGCCTCAATATGGAAATTAATCCAGGAATTATGCCTTATTTGGTAGTACCTGCCCTCAACCTCTTGATGAGACATCCTTAATTTATTTTGATTCTATTTGCCTTATTTCTACAGCAGTCTCTCAACCTCAAGACGCTGTCCTATGCATTGTAGGAGTTTAGAAGCATCCCTGGCCTCCACCACCTTGATGCCAGTGGCACCATTCTTCCACTTCTGATAACCAAAAACATCCCTAGACATTGACAAATGTCTCCGGAGGAATAAAATTCCTCCTGGTTGAAAACCACTTCCCTAGGGACTTCAAGTATTTTTAAGCATCTTGATACGTCCCTCAGATCTTCCTTAGGTTGTGTCAGATATTCTCCAGCTCTGTCTCAGAGAATCTTACTTATTTTGAGGATTGCATCTCTTGTTCACCACCAGTTTCCTATATTTTCATAATCTTATTATCCCTATTGCCACTAACAAACCCAATGCTGTAACAGCATCTCTTTCTGCCAGTACCAGTGTGCAGAAGACAACCACTGAGCTGCTCAATAATGCTTGTGCCCTTGTCACAGCACACCTCAATATCTGGATAAACCAAGTATCCTTTCATCCTTCCACTAGTGAGTTTTCCAGTCTTATGCTGTTTGCATTTCTATATCACTTAGCATGGGCCATCAACTCCCCCAAACTTCAAAAATCAATCTTAGCAGTATGTCAGCACCATTTCCAAGTACCTTGCAAGATGTTAAATCTTGTATTATGGGAGGGTGCTCTCATATCCATAAACTCTTCTTCTTTCAACTTTATGTTCTCTCCTTAATCCAGCATCCTTAAAAGCTAATTCTATGAGGACTCTCCTGAAAACTAACAGTTAATATTGGCTGAGCCCAGTGGAGAATTCAGCATGTAGTCCCCTTCCTCTTTTAGGTCCTGCACTTCCCCAGCTTGGTTATGTTGTAACCTAATGCTAATTATTGATCTTGGGACTGAAGGAGAGGTATGGATAGATCCTGATGTGGGTGCATGCTTTCTTGCAAAGTGATTCCTATGTTGATTTCGAGCAAGGGAGGAGATTCAGCATTTATCAGGGAGAAGTGGACCTCTTATATGGGTCCTGAGTCTTCAGAAGTATTTAAGTATTTCATATTTTGGAACACATTTAACCAGATAATCCTATCACATACTTATGGGCCCCACTCCTTCCTAATTAGGATCCTGATCTTAGTAAGGCAGATATTTGAAGTTTGAGGATTCAACCTCGCCTATAGCTATTATATTTAAGTTCTGGGCTTGATCCTAAGCTTTTTTCTGTCCTCTAGCTATAGGAAAAGAGGATTTCAGTATATGCTACCAAAGAGGCCCTCTGGTTTTCTCTCAGCTTTCAACTGGTGAGCAATCATTTTCTGCCTTTTATTTTCTTTATCCAATGCATCAACTGCCCCTAGCAAGAATCATTTTTCCACTGCCCTAATGATTATTACTTACACAGAATTTCTTAAATTCCTGAGATAGTCCCAACTAGTGCATATGGCCCTTTTTCGTTTAACTAGGGGAGGATGAAGGTACCAACAATTTCACTGCGAGTGCATGCAAAGCACTCGCAATGTTCCACATCAGACCAGTGATGGAATTCTTACCGCCAGCTGGCTGGTGGCTGATTCAGCTCCATATTTCCATTTTAAAATCATATTCCTCAGGCATTCTTGGCACCAACTATCTTAGGTCAGGTTCCCCAGGAAAGATTCTGAAGCTGAGATTTGTGAGTAAAAGTTTAACTGAAGAGTGCCTCTGGGATCAACAGCAGTAGGAGAGTGAAGGAAGTAGGTCACGGCAGAGGGAAGCACTGAACTATGATGTTGTCACCACAAAGCCTTCAGCTGGTTCCATGGGGAGTTCTGGAGTTGGAATAATATTAGAGAGTTGTTTACTTAAAGCAAAGAGGCCAATTATACTCCTGTATTAACCCGTCATTGGATGTAGGCTGCTTCTCATCAAAGGGGTGTAAACTCGGGCAAGTCAGTGCTCTTTTGAAGACTGCAATTTCCAGAGAGGGAAATTTTATGATGCTAACATTTCCAGAAACTGTGGGAATGAGTGTCTCAATCCTGAGGTGGGGAGTGGCATCTCTGTGGTACTCCACAGCATCCCTTATGTTACTTAAACCAGCAAATGAAGATCTGATTGTAGATCCTTCTTCATAGGCCTCAGTGAACTAGACGGAGAAGCTATTTTTAGCCGAAGGGTGGGTTTCTTGGCATCTAGACAGTTACCTTTTTTCCCTAATGGCAGAGGCTCAGCCCTGCTTAAAGACAATTTCCAGATCTCAATGACTGTGATTGGAATTAATCAGTGATGTTTCTTTCAGCAGCTCGTATGAATAGGGACTTTCCTAAGTGGCAACTCAAGAATTTTTCACTCTGAAGTGACCCAAAAGGCAATAATGGGAGTTTGAGAAATATATTTTGTATTATTATGTCCCTGAGCATTTGCTATCATAAATAATATATGGTATAGTTTTCCACGATTGACTGTAAGTTATTAAGTGTTGTGTGATACTTCTAAATTTAAACAGTACTGCTAACTAACTGCAATAAACTCTGCATAGGTGCACACCCATTTGTGCGCACACACACGTACACAGCTCCCTGATAACAGGTAATCTCTGCACTAGGAAACAATGTAGTAGCAGTAAATCAATTAAGATTTAAAAAGTGTTCTATTTAATCATGTCTTATGAGAAACAGTTTTTTTAAAGTGAAAGTTCATTGAAATGCCACGTTACCATTTGTAATTTTATTGACACTTCTAGTCAGTTTAATGCAGATTAGTGCACATTTTCATTTTCTTTTAGGCACTAATATTTTAAACCAGACCTGAAAAACACAGATTATGTTACGGGCCGATGTTTTATGTTACTTCTGTCTTAGTTGGCTAGGTTATGCCTAGTTACTGATTTTGTTGTTTCCAATCTCATTCTTTCTCTTCCCCCAAGCCCACGTTTTTTCTCTTACTTCTGCCCCTTCGTTCTCCCTTTTCACAATATTCCTCCTATTTGTCTATTTGCCTTAATGAATTGAATAACAAATGAAAGTGTATAAGACATTTGTATCATTGTGGTGAAATTATTTGTTATGTATAAAACATTCTTGACAATCCAAATGTTTTTATCTATTTCTTGATTTGTGCTCATGAAGCATATACTGAACACAAATTCTATGAAATTATAAAAAATAAACAACTCAATATGCAATAGCTGCCTTTTTATTTTTTTCACTCCTAAAAAATTGCTGAATTCAGATGAAAATTCATTGCACCATAATTGTGAAACACTCTGGAACATTTTCTCACCTGAGAGATGCTTATATATTCTATAGCTCCCATCCACTGTAGCAACAAAAAGCAGATCATTCAGGTGATCTGGTTAAAATGCCGTCATCATACAGTGGTATCCGAGGTTCATATTTTTTTATTTTATCCCTCCAAATTCCTAGACTCTTTGCTGACAAACTGTATCAATTATCATTTTATACATATGCCGTGCCCATGAGAGTCTCACATTTTACTTGTTCTGTCTTGATTCAAATTTCCTTCCTGCCCCTTTCTTCCCAAAGAAAAGTTACTTAGTCTGTGAGAATAGTCTCAGAAGACACCTTTTGCAAGCTAGAGACCTAATTGTCCTTTTCTCTGTGCTTCTGCAACATCTTGTGTTTCCCCAGCATAGCAGTTATTAATTTTTTTCTTACATTTGTTCCTTTGTGTGTCTAATTTGAGCACAAGAAATGTGTCCTTTCATCATCACATTTGTCATAGTATTTCGTGAAAATTATTGACAAATGGAGTTTTGGCTTTAAATCAGGGATGACAGGGAGATAGAAATAGGAAACACCATTGAAATGATGCTTTTCCCCTGAGAGATGCATGCTATCCAAGAAAAGACTGGCGTGGCGGAGCAAAAGAGAAAATCTCTGGACCTGGGGTTAGTAGAAGTTGGGTACAGAGGTTTTTCTAATACCCCCACAGTGCATGATGCCGGGTTTGCTGCTTGAGTCCTCTGAACCTCATTTTAATATCTGCTCAACATAAATAGAAATGCCCAAGTCATCTTCCTGCTTCATAGACTTGTGACTCAGAATTAGCAATTATAGAATTATAGTCACAAACATAATTGTTCTAAAAATTGAATGAGACAATGCAATCAAAACACTTGCCAATGTGCTAGCATATAGTAACTTCTCAGTAAAGGGTAGTGATGGTTGAAGCAGATGGTACTTGGGGGCAGTTATTTTAGTTGGCATTTGTCTTCAAGTGGAAAATATAGGGACACTAGCTAGTGACACAACACCCTATTTCTTTAGTAATAGGTACAAAGTCCCCACATTTCAGTAATAGTCATGTTTATGTAAAAAGTAACCTCCTTTTGCCTTTATTTCTAATTAGAAGTAGACTGTTATTAAGTCAGTACATGCAAACTAAAACGGTATTCATAAAACATATTTTAAAAGCAAAGTTTAAGAATAATAATTAGGTATATTTTTACAAATCTTAAAATATTATCAAACTTTCTCAAGTTGTCTGTTTTGATTCAAAGAGTAAAACCACTGGCTCTTTTCACTCATTATTTCACTTCATATAAACAGCCTGAGGTCTCGTTGAAGTGTTCTTCACAAAGAAGACATCTCACTAACATTGAATTCAAAGCCGGGGAACAGGAGAGTGGCAGAAAATTACACTGCCTACTTTATGTGCCACTTGTTAGTTGCTCTTAATTGTCTTGTATTTTGCTCTAACATCAAAAACTGAATGGGATATATTTTTTTTTTTATTTGCTTCTGCATCAGCATCATAAACCCTGCTTTCTCTTTGTTCAATAAGAAAAAGAGATTATGTTTTAGGAAATCTCAGATTGGTGAAAGTCTTTGTAGAAAGTAGGTCACTTTACAAGTTAGGTCCGAGGATCTGTAAAAACCCTTCCCTTAGCTTATTGTTTTATTTAATGAGATGAACTAGGAACAGATGTTGATACCCATGGTATCTTAAATCTTGCCATCAATGTTCAGAACCAGAGAAGCAAAACTAAAAACAAAGTCTTTGTACCTCACACACTAAGGAATATCTACTTATGGATTCATATTCAGATTATAAAATAATACCAAAAGTAAAAGCTGAAGATCCCAGTGAATTGATACAGAGTAATTTAAGGCATAATACCAACCCAGTGGAGCAGATGATTTGGGGCAAAATTTGTTTTTCAAAATCCTTAACTAGATGCTATGTTTTTAACTAGCATTTCTACATTGTTATCATGATCAAGAATGTGACAAACACACCATCCGTTTTCTAATCTGAATAATCTTAATATAAATGGGTGTGAATTGAGGAAAAATACAGCCTCGTCCATCTGCAGCATCACCAATTTCTAGTTAAGCCTCTATTCAACTCTCCCTAAAGGAGAAGAGGGGCAGTATGAGTTTTGATTGTGGGAATAAACACTTAATTTTGCTGGTGGTATAACATTACTTGTAGCCTTTGATAAGTATATATGACCATGTGAGAGTCAAATTTATATTTTATTCCCCAAGGTGTTCTTAATTTTCAGTATTCCTCAGACTTCTTAAGAAAGAATCCTACTTGCACCCCTATGTTCATTGCGGCATTATACACAATAGCCAAGACTTGGAAGCAACCTAGGTGCCCATCAAGGGACGAATGGATAAAGAAGATGTGGTGTTTATACATGATGGACTACTACTCAGCCATAAGAAATGACGAAATCCAGCCATTTGAGACAACATGGATGGACCTTGAGGGTATTATGCTGAGTGAAATAAGTCAGAGGGAGAAAGTCAAATACCATATGATCTCACTCATAAGTAGAAGATAAAAACGACAAAAAAACCCAAAACACATAGCATTGGAGATTGGACTGGTGGTTATCATTGGGGAAGGGGGGAGGGGGAAGGCAAAAAGGGTGATTAGGGTCACATGTGAGGGGATGCACTATAATTAATGTTCGGGTGGTGAACATGATGTAATGTATCCAGAATTTGAAATATGATGTACATCTGAAAAAAATAAAAATTAAAAAAAAAAGAAAGAATCCTGTCAGTTTACCCATTATTTCATATCTTAGGGGCCCACAGACACATTCACTAAGCAGACCGTTATATGCATCTGTATTTCCATAACTATATATTTTTAAAAATATAGGGGCCAGCCCCGTGGCCTAGTGGTTGAATTTGGCATGCTCTGCTTTGGCAGCCCCAGTTCACTTCCTGGGCGTGGACCTACCCCATTCATTGGCAGCCATGCTTTGGCAGCAACCCACATACAAAATAGAGGAAGACTGGCACAGATGTTAGCTCAGGGTGAACCTTCCTCAAGCAAAAAAAACAGGAAGATTGGCAACAGATGTTAGCTCAGGACGAATCTTCCTTGACAAAAAAAAAAATATTAAGAAAATATAAAGTTGGTATTTTTTACTAGACCATGCATTTTGATACAAACTGAATTAGCAGAACAAAATCTGAGCTGGCATTAAAATGCATGGGGCCATAAGTGGGTTGGAATGACAAGAAAATGTTTAAAAATCATGGTATACTTTCCAGCTTTTTTTCATAATGCATCTTCTTCCATTGGCCTAGACTGCCATAGAAGCAGCATTCATAGAAGCTGAAATAATCCCTTATACCTCTTATAATTTCCTCATGATTCAGGAGTGAACACATAAAGGATACACCCTACCAGATATTCATCAAGTGCCTTGCATTGTCATTTTAATAAAACAGCAAATGGATTTTCCTAAATCATTTCTCCATTAATTTATAAAGTGGAGACAGTTCCTTGGAATTATTTGCATTTAGTTTTTTGTAGTATTGGATTCTTCTTTCTTATTGCTTACTTTGCTTTTAAAATAGAGCTTAGGGGTAAACTGGACCTTTTCTGTCTCCTCCTTACTCTTTCTTCTACTTGTTGGTTTGCACAGACAGTTATGTTCAATAACCGCTTTGACAGTTATTAAAATGTGAGTGCACAAGAAAAGGTTAACTCTGCAGGCCTGGCTTGCTCAACCCATGCACATTCCCAGGAAAGGCCTCTTTTCAGGACTGGCCCTGGGCTGGCTCCTGGGAACTGAGCTCCTGGAATTTTCCATTTGATGAGAGTGTTTTTGCATTCCTGAGGCCTTGAGCCACACTGCACTAGTTTTTCCAGATAGTTTATACCGACAATGTGATTTATAATGAACACTTGCTTTTCCTCAAAGGGTCTGAAGCTCAGGTAACTAAGGTCAGCCACACAGGTGCCGCATGCCTTTATAACTGACCCCCAATAAACACTCTAGATGCCTAGACTAGGGCAAGGCTTCCTGGTCAGCAATATTTTGTGTGTGTTGTCTGTCACACATCATTACTTGGGTAATTAATGGCATTTCATGTGACTTCACAGCAAAGGGACGCTTGAAAGTATATAATGGGTTTCCTACAGACGTTGTCTCATGCCCCCTTTCCCTTTGGTGATCCTAATCTATATTCTTTTGCTCTAATAAAGAGTGAACATAAGTATAACAACTTCTGAGTCCTTCTAGGAAATCATCTACCTGAAAGTGGTCTTGGGGACTCCAGGCAAAGTGGACTACTCCCCAGTTTAAGCTGTACCATTGTCAATACAATGTGGGCATCACAGAGGGGTAGTTTCTGATTTCTAGTCTTCTTTCATGCCACTTGTTCCCCTTCTTGTCCTCCCTTATTTTTCCGTTACTCTATTCTATTCTAGAAAGAGGGAAAGCAATTAAGACCACAAAAAAGAATTTTGAGAAAAAAAAGACTGAATCAATAGACTACTCCAAATTGGTCATTGTTAATAATCTCCACTTTTGTCTCTCAATTCATCCTCACCAACCTCTCTACTGGCTCTCTGATTCCACCAAATCAAATTGAAATCCCTTTGCCTGGCTCTCAAGATCACAAAAATCTAGTTTTCCATAAGCCAGTCTGTCTTTTTCAAAACTACTCTCTAATTATGACTCTGGCCTGTGAGTAAGCTTGGTTCATCCACCTTTCCATCCCCAGACTATATTCATTCAATAGCTCAGTTACACACTCAACTACTCTCCTAATGAAAATCCATTTATTAAGTAACTTCTATGTGCCATAAACATTGTTAGACTTGTAGATACATCAATGAAAAGCCAAATATTTTTTCTGCTTTTATGAATACACAAATACTTAACTCTTTACAAGTATGGAAATTCTTAAAAGAAGCTGCACATCTTCGCTTAAATCTCCTTGTCTTATGTAACTATCATATACTTATATACGTATTTCTTTTCGTACCACTCAACATCCTCCCACCTCACCCATAGAATTACCAGCTATTGATAGATGTGATATTTGAAATTATACTCAGAAATGCCAGAATGTTCAGACACTTCTGGGCAGTGTGATTTAAAGTGAGCTCTCCTATATTTGCCAAAGTGGGAAATAAAGTGAAGGTCTTAAAGAAGCATAGAGATCTTTGAAAACACCTTCTTCACTGTGGGGTATCTCCCCCCAATTTTCTCCCACATCACGTTTAGCACAGGATGGACGATGCTCACGTCCAAGAACCCTCTTGGAAATAAGATATAGCGTGACACAATGTCTTTTGCTCCACATGTATTAACTAAAGCAATTAATAATGTATTTTATGATTTGTTTTTTGCCAAATTTTTGAAACAAAGTGCCATTTTTATTGTTTTGCTGCTTGTGCTTTATTGCTTTGTTCTTATACTTAACGACATATTACTTTGATATGAGACAAAAATTATTAAATATGTATGATTCTGCAACTCAAATTCTGCTACAAACCCACACACATACATACACACATGCTGATATAATCGAGTTAAACAATTCTTACTTGTTCATTTTATAAGAAGGCCAATACAACTGTTTCATCATATGCCTCATTTGCTCCCAAAATTTGTTATATTTAAGGTATTCTAGGAATTAGAAAATTGGCTAGAACTTGATATTTAGCAAGCTCTCTGTGTAATCTAAGTTTTTCTGTAATACAAAGATCAAGATAAGGTAGGACTAAATTGAAAATTCAGATTAGGACCCACAATCCTAATATGTGAATACCAAAGAGAACCTCAAAGATTTCTTATTTTTTCTTTCATTAAATACAACATCCCCAACAACAGCAAAATAACAATGGTAAAGGGAAGAGGCTCATTACAGTTCATACATATACTTTAAAAGTTCACCTTGCAGTATGATAGGGCACCATTATCAGATGGGGAAATTTTACACATTTTACAGATGAGGAAACTGGCACTACACTCAGGTGCACTGAGTATAATACTTTCCCAAGGTCACTTTGAGAGGAATTAGATCAACACCCCTCACTTCAATATCCATGTTCTTTTTATTGAAAATCACTTTTTCTTTGGAGGTCCTTTTTCTTTCATTAAGACAAGTCTATCTTTTTATTTCTTACACTATTCTGACTATTTCTATTGATGTACACATCTCTTTATTGTAGGAGTACTGGCTAAAGAAACTGTTGTCAATTTCTTATGGGATTTTTCTCAGTGCATTGGACAACTATTTTAGTAAATATTGAAGGACTGACTTTAAAATTCTTATGTATATTATTTCTTCTTTTATAAATAATTCAATATGGCTTAAAGAAACACAGACAGTAACATAGGTAGACAAAAATGGACTTATGTGTAATTAATAGACAAAGGAAAATTTGTTTTTGTTAGTTTCCTAGTCATTAAAGCAAGGAGGATGTAATAAATTGAATCTCTTTAAAGAGGCATAATATTCATTTATATACTTATAGTACAGTTGTTAAGGACTTGGGTTTTGGCATGAGAGAATTCATATTCAAAACAAAATATCAATCACTCTTTAATTCAGGGATTTGAGCAAGTCACCAAACATCTGTAATATTCAGTGAAGTATGTGAAAAGGGGAAATAATAATATCATATTGTAAGGATAAAATGAGATGATGAAAGCCTTTCCTCTAAGATCAGGAACAAGACAAGGATGCCCACTCTCACCACTTTTATCCAACATAATATAGGAAGTCCTAGCCAGATTATGCATAGAAAATCCCAAAGACTCCATCAAAAAACTGTTAGAACTAATAAACAAATTCAGTAAAGTTGCAGTATGGAAAATCAATACATAAAAATCGGTTTCATTTCTATACACTAATAACAAACTATCAGAAAGAGAAATAAAGAAAACAATCACATTTACAATTTCATCAGAAAGAATAAAATGTCTAGGAATAAATTTAACCAAGGCAGTGAAATACCTGTATATTGAAAACTACAAAATATTAATGAAAGAAATTGAAGATGCAAATAAGTGGAAAGATATTCCATGCTCATAGCTTGGAAGATCAATATTGTTAAAATGACCATATTCTCCAAAGCAATCTACAAATTCCAATGGCATTTCTCAAAGAAATAGAATAAATAATCCTAAAATTTGTATGGAACCATGAAAAAACTAAATAGCCAAAGCAGTTTTGAGAAAGAAGAACAAAGCTGGAGGTATCACACTCCCTGATTTCAAACTATATTACAAAGCTGTAGCAATTAAAACAATATCATACTGACATACAGACACACAGATTAATGGAATAGAATACAGAGCCCAGGAAAAAAATCATACACATATGGTCAATTAATTTATGACAAAGGAGCCAACAATATACAATGAGGAAAGGAGAGTCTCTTCAATAATTTGTGCTGGGACAACTGGACAGTGACATACAAAAGAACGAAACTGGACCACTATCCTACATCATACACAAAAATTAACTCAAGATGGGTTAAAGACTTGAATGTAAGACTTGAAACCATAAAACTCCTAAAAGAAAAGACAGGCCATAAGCTCCTTTACATAGGTCTTGGTGATGAATTTTTGAATCTGACACCAAAAGCAAAAGCAAAAAAAGTAAAAATAAATAAGTGGGATTACATTATGCTAAAAAGCTTCTGCACAGCAAAAAAAATCATCAACAAAATGAAAAGGCAACCTACTTAATGGGAGAAAATATTTGCAAATCATATATCTGATAAGGGGCTAATATCCAAAAATATATATAGAACTCATACAACTCAATAGCAAAAAATCAAGAATCTAATTAAAAAGTGGGGAGAAGATCTGACTAGGTATTTTTCCAAATAAGACAAACAGATGGTCAAGATTTGCATAAAGGATGTTCAACATTATTAATCATCAGGGAAATGCAAATCAAAACCACAATGAGATATTGCCTCACACCTGTTAAAGTGGCTCTTATCAGAAAGACAAGAAATAAGAAGTGTTGGCTAGGATGTGGAGAAAAGGAAACCTTTGTGCACTGTTGGTGGGAATGTAAATTGGTACAGCCATTATGGAAAACAATGTGAAGATTCCTCAAAAAATTAAAAATAGAGCTACCATATGACCCAGCAATTCCACTACTTGGTATTTATCAGAAGAAAATGAAAACATTAATTCAAAAGGATACATGCATCCCCTGTTTATTATCGCAGCATTATTTACAATAGCCAAGACATAGAAACAACCTCAATGTCCATCAATGGACGAATGGAGAAAGAAGATGTGGTGTGTGTACACAATGGACTATTATTCAGCAATAAAAAAGAATAAAATCTTGCCATTCTCAACAATATGGGTGAACTTCAGGACATTATGCTAATAGAAATAAGTGAGACAGAGAAAGACAAATACCTTAGATCACTTTTATGTATGGAATATAAAAGAACAAAAGACTGAAAACCAAAACCAAGCTCATAGATACAGAAAATATATTGGTGATTGCCAGGGGCAGGTGGTAAGGGTCGGAGAAATGGATGAACCGTTTATTTTTTTCAGTTTAAGTTAAAAAAAAGAAAAGACACCAATAAAACGAGACAATGAATGTAAACAACTTAGCTCATTATACCCAGCATAGTAAGAACTCAGTAAAGAGTAACTGCTTTAAAAAAAATCATATAGTGAATCAAACTTAATAAGAGCATTTATTACATCCACTGCAAAAACCTTTTAAACGCATTATATCTTTTTTTTACAATATTTCTGAGGAAGATTGTCGCTGAGCTAGCATTTGTGCCTCTTTTAGGTGGGATGCCACCACAGTGTGGCTTGACGAGGAGTGTGTAGGTCCACACCCGGGATCCAACCTGCAACCCTGGGGCCACTTAAGCAGAGTGTGCGAACTTAACCAGTACGCCACTGGGCCTGTCCCTAAACACATTATATCTTTTCATCCTCCACAACCACACCATTGAAGATCCAAAATCACCTACTAAAGGCCACATACATCAGGTAATACATGGCAAAGCTGGTTACTGAAGTCAGGCTTCAAAGAATGTTCTTAACTGCTCTTCTCAGTAAGTCTATCATTCATACATGGGCAATAAATTAATATATATGTATATTCCTAGTTTTTATTAGTGCCCATTTGGAGACACATAAATTTCTATTTACCGTGCTAAATTTACGTTAGTGATCATTTCTGACTAAATTAAATACAACAAAACTAATGTTGACATGAGTTAGATAACAAATTTTAGTTTATGACATATTTTATGGTGGTCTTGAATCACTTCATGAGGGCCAGGAGTGGGAGAAGACCTACCTGCAAATGACAGAGACTGGTGAGAGAGTCTGCTGAATTCTGTGAGTCAGGTAACTGTTGTCATCAAAACAGGACCCGAGATTTGTTGCTTTGAGGAGCTGAAACACAACAGTGAATGGGGTGGCCCATTGCTAACCAAGGTCAGATTTCAGGATCAGCTGGTCAATTGCTATCAGTTGACTGGGGTCTCTGCTATAGTGCGGCCCAGAGGCAGCAACTGGCTCTTTTCGATAGCCATGTTGCCATCTTTGAACGAGTTAAATACACTATCACTTTACAAAGTCATTCCCCCCCCAAAAAAAAGGTGCAAAATAAAAAATTTAATCTGGTTCTATCTCCCCCTGTGATGGGCAAAATCACTCAACTAATGGCACCCAATATAAAATTATTTTAAGAAATTGGTTTTGTTGATTCTTGGTGTTAACATAGAATCAAGAAAACTAATTGTACTTTACCCAATACATACTATTCTACTTACTGGTAATATACAAAGGCCCTGAGTGTGGATCTGGAGATGAATTCAGCAAGATCCAAAACTCAAGGAGTGTGTAATCTTGTAATAAATAAATAAAATAAACAGTAACGATACCAGTGTAATAGGTCTAATTTTAAGGCACTCGTAATACATTTGAAAGACAGTTATTCTGTATAGGGGGTGGTAGAGAGAGGTCTTGTAATCAAGTAAATATATGGAAAGATGATTAAATTTTGGTGGGAAGTTGCACATGTGTTACAACAAAGAAGGACATTCAATCCAAAGGAAAGTTTCAAGGAATGAAAGTACTTCAAAGAATGGTAAGGGATTCCGCCTGGCTCAAAGAGAGAGATTCAAACTCACGGCAGTGTCACTGCAAACATGAATATTGTTTTCCAACGTATTTTACATTTTCAATGATCCTTTTCAAAGTTGGGTCCAATTCCTGATGAGCTAAAACTCCACATTTTCTTTTCTCATTCAAATTAGGGTATCTTCATGCAAGTGTGTAAGGGAAATCTATCCCGCTTCATTTTAAAATAAGTGAGGTACTTACCAGCAATGAATACTTGAACTAGTATTGGTAATAAATTATTTAAACTTTACCCATAACCATTTAGGATATCAGCCTATTAACATGATGGATAACACCACTGTGCGGAGTGTACATCAAGTAACATGGTCAGCGACAGAGGTGGACGCAGGGAGTGGCTTATTTGTGCTGTTTTTCTGAACCTAAAGCCTGCACACTATCTAAATGGCTCTTCTCTTTCATGTTTAATGTCTAATCTTCATTTTTTAAGTTGTCCTGTACATCTATAAATTGTTTTTCTCTACCATGCTCACTAATATAATGCTTTTACATGAATATTTGAGGAAACATTATGCAATTCTCAGGCGCCTTGATATCCCCTCATGCTGGATTTTAGAAAGGAGGAACATATAATTACTCCTATTCTGGTGTAAATTTTCAAAATGGTACTCACTAAGTGGACTGATCTGGAAAACTTCCTTACGGAACTCCACTCCTCAGAGTGCTCATTAGCTCTCCAGACTTACGCACTGCGTTGGCTCTTTCTGTTTCTAAATAGAAGCTCCCCTAGGGTTCATCTAATATTTTTTTCATTCTTAAATTGCTTTAACAACAAGAGTTGTGGATGATAACAACTGAAAGTCAAGCCCATCCCAGCAAGTAGAGGCTGACAATGTTAACTCACCTGTTTTTGAAAACTGGGACATGACATTTGCTGTCGTAATTAAGGCACTGCAAACTTCCTCCCTGTGACTTATTCTCATCCTTTATAGAAACTTTGTCCTTTTTGTCCATCTCACTCACTCACTGTTTGTATTTATTATCCCGACCTCTTTCAACAATAAATATCTGCTAAATGCTTCTTCTGTACTGTTAGTCATATCAACAACTAGAATGTGTTCAGTGACACTCTACCCTGCATTTTGACCTCATATTTATTGGAGTTTAATGCCAATACTTCTAGGTATGCAAGGATAGTATATTACAGAGAATATTCTCATGCTTAACCTAAAAGTAGGGATAATGATGATGATAATAATAGAACATGGCTTTGTTACAAATCTGATGGAGTAAGCAGGACCGAATGTGAGTTACAAACCTTCTGCTGTTTAGTATAAACAAGAAATATTTTGAAAATTCTTTGTATTTCAGGGGAGTGAAAAGCATCAGATATACACCTCTTGACCCTGGCCTTTTAATGGGTGGGTTAGCAAGTCAAACTTTCAGGATATTCAAAAACTACAAATATAAATAAAACAGAAACAAAACCACTGAAATAAGAGGAAGTCATGATTTGGAAATCATGTCTCCACCTACTAAAAGCTCCATGAGTCCCACAGATGTCTCTGCCCACCTTAGAGCTCATCCAGGGAACAAAGGATTTTGTACTTAAGGACAGAATTTAAAGTTTGTTACTAATGTTTCTTAACTGGTCATGTGAAAACTTGACTGTACCACCACAATGTACCCCCACAATACTTAGGAGATTTTTCAATAGCTAGAGTCACTATAATGTAGAGGCCCAAAACTAAAACAAAAAAGTGATACATGGATAGATATGAAATATAATGTTGGGAGAGAATGTTTCATAAGAAGCCTGTCCTAGAAAGTCTTAGGTGAGAAATCACTTAAATATAGTGCAGGTGTTACTATAATCTACATCACTTAATAATTCTATATTATATATACATACACACAGATATAGCAACTTTCAATGCAAGATCTTAGACTAGGATGATGCTTTAGCTTATATATGCATTATCATACAGAGTCATAACAGTTGAACTTCACAACAGTCCTGCAAAACAGAACAAATGTTACTACTATTATTCCAATTTTACAGATGAGTAAGTTGAGAATTGGAGGAGAAAAAATTATTTGCTAACAGTGAAGGGAGTTCTACAGAATAAGTTACAGTCTTTCAAATGCTTGCATGTGGAAGTGCCTTTATGGTTGTAGCTCAGTCATTTATTTCTACCTATTGCTAACGGCCCCTCAAATGTCACTGCACCTATACGGATCTTAGTATGTGTGTGGGTATGCTGCGGGCACTTCCTCAGAGAGACCATGGTTGAAAAACCTAGCGATCTTGTTATCCAATTTCTTTATCTTGCGTATATTTAATTTTCCACATTATTACTGTTTTGAAACATTTAATAAATCAATGTAGCCATCTATTCTAGTATTATTTTTATATTTTTATGACTTTTAATCATTTCTATGTTTAACTTAATAAAGGAAAATTTATCCACTAACTAATCTCCGAATGGACTTTAGGTTTAAAATGCAAAACCTTTGTAAAACAGCTTTACTTATTTCCCTAATATAAATTTCTTTCAAATTACTTGAATCAGAGTTGGAGCTAATGGACTTGATTCAGTCTGTAATGTGGAATACCACAGCTTAGTTAAAAAGAATCAGTTAGGGACCAGCCAGATGGTGCAGTGGTTAAGTTTGCATGTTCCTCTTTGACGGCCTGGGGTTCACTGGTTTGGATCCCAGGTGCGGACATGGCACTGCTTGTCAAGCCATGCTGTGGCAGGCATCCCACATACAAAGTAGAGGAAGGTAGGCTTGGATGTTAGCTCAGGGCCAGTCTTCCTCAGCAAAAAGAGGAGAGTTGGTGGCAGATGTTAGCTCAGGGCTAATCTTCCTCAAGAAAAAAAAGAAAAAGAATTAGTTAAAATTTTATAAACTGCTATTAAAGATGCCCATGATCTGAATTATTTGAAAAACAATATTTAAAACTCTTAATATTTTTTATAAATGATAAATTATGTGTGTGCATTATATACACAAAACATACATATATATTTTTACATTATATATAATTTACATTTTATATATATATATATATAGAGAGAGAGAGAGAGAGAGATAATCCACGTACATAGAATAAAGGACAAAGGATTGGTAGAGTATACACCAAACACTTAAACAATAGTACAGCAGTAGTGGTGTTGGGGTCAAGAGAGACAGAGAGAATATGTTGGAAGATGGCAGTTCTTTTATGCTTTACTTTATATATTTCTGTATGGAAGGTTTTTAAAACACATAACTTTAATGTGTATTGCACATCACATTTGTATTTAGAAAACCATATAATGGGAAAGTTGTTGAAATACACAAAAATATTTTTTAAAGTGTCATTTAATGCAACAACTAGACATCTAAGAACTCGTGGAATAATTACAGAGATGATTTTTAAGATATAACAAATTGCAAAAAAGAAGTTCAACAGAAGGGATTGCATAAGAATTATATCATATAAAATATGCTCTTTAAAATAATATAGATGAAGAGATATGTTCAAATATATTGCTATATGAAAAAAATAATGAAAAATGGGGAAAAGTATGATCCATTTTTATTTTTGCAGACCACATCTCCCTCTCTCAAAGCCTAACCTCCATGCTTCCTGGTTCATCCTCCATGTTATTGTTCATGTAGTTCCTTTTCTCTTTCTTCAGGCTAATGAATCCTATCTCCTTGAAAACCTTCTCCAATCTGCTGACAGATGAGATTTGCCACCACTTCTCTGCATTCTGTGCACTTTGTTCATACTTTGATCTATCAGTAACAAATGTGAAACACTTGTTTATTAGATTTTAGGTGACCTGACAATACAGTGAGTTCCTGAGTGCTGGGATTATGGTTTATATGTGGAGTAAAATAGTTCTGGGCCGGTATCTAAGACAGTGTCTGATATGTAAGACATGTTCACATATCAGCGAATATGAATCTTTGTATTCTTCTCGAAGCCTTGCACATCAAAAGCACTTATTGAAATTTTGTCTTGATTGATTGACAACAAACCTTCTAAGACAGCCAGAGGAAGAAAAAGCTATACAATACTATGCATTTGGTTCCTGGATATAGACTCATTTTATAAGGAAAGAGCAAGTGGTTCACCTTTTTTCTTTCTTGATGTGTAAAATATTCCAGAAGTATGCATTAAAATAAATGTGTTTAATTCTCCTTCTGTCTAAGATGAACACGAAGAGGGTCAAGATTTATTCTATCACATTTAGAGAGAGAAAGAAAAAGGTAATTTACTGGGCTCCTTACCCTACTGTCAAAGCAAGGAAACTTGACCTTTATTACAAAAGTCATGCACAGAGACAGGAATAAATAGTTGTTGAAATTCTTAGATCATGGGGAAAATTTCAAAAACTTTAGGCCTCCTGATCCTACAAGGAAAGTCCAGTTTCCCTTGCTCAGAGTTGAATGCAAATCTCTTTAATGTATCATCATGATAGTTGCCATGTGCAGGAAAGAGAAAAAAAGATTAAGTTCATCTTTGTGCAAAAGAGAGTAAAGGAAAGTTGTAGGGAAGGAGGGTGATGCTGAAGGGACAATGGGAAAAAACACTAAAGTAAAAGACTGATATAAGGGAACAAATTGGAAACCCTCATGATGGCAGAGTTACCATTAATTTCTCTTGTTCTGCATTGCCCATCCCACCACCAACCCTGGAAGGAAGGCCAGAGAGATAAGCCCGCTGCTATGATTTGTTTTTATATCCCTCAACTTCCTCTTGGTCTTCTCTGTCAGCATAATGATTAGTGGGGATGGCCAGGATTATTAGAGGGAGACTGAATCCAGATGGGTTTAGGATCACAGAACCCAGTATCACTACCAGAGATTGTGAGCACAGCATTGATTCCCTCAGGGGGTTTAGTGAATGTGGAAAGCTATGATCAATGTAAGAAGCATTTTGAGTATGGTTCTCAGATAAGTGAGACCCACATTTTGACTTTATTGAAGGAATCCATAAAAAATAAATTCTAGGGGCTGACCCTGTGGCCGAGTGGTTAAGTTTGTGTGCTCCGCTGCAGGCTGCCCAATGTTTCGTTGGTTGGAATCCTGGATGTGGACATGGCACTGCTCATCAAACCACGCTGAGGCAGTGTCCCACATGCCACAACTAGAAGGACCCACAACGAAGAATATACAACCATGTACTGGGGGGCTTTGGGGAGAAAAAGGAAAAAAAGAAAAAAGAAATTCTGGTGCCAGGAAAATCAGAGAAATGCAAGGCTACTTAAAGGGTGGATGATGAACCTTGACCATAGTCCTATGATAGGAAACATTTGTTACATCAATATATATATTTGTTGAACACATTTTGTGTGCTGAGTTGTATGCAGGAAAAAAATAATGAAAGTGAGGACTCTTGCCTTCCTGGAATTTATAGAGACTCAGTTAATATAATGGGCTGTGATTATAATCATAGCTGTTAATATTAACACTTGAACACATGTCAGGTGCTAGATACTGTGATATGATTTTTGATTGTGTTATATTGCTATCAAATATAAGTGCCAATCTTATTAATTCTGTTTTTACCTTCATGTTACAAAATGAGGAAACTGGGCTTTTGGAAGGTTAAATAATGTACCCGTGGTCACACAACTGGTACTCAGAAAATTTGCTGTTTAAGATTAGACAGTTTTAATCCAAAATTCTGCAATTTTGGGTGGCATTTGAGTGAAATACAAGAAAAGTTTGAGAATTAAAGAGAAAAAAATACATGCTATACATAATTAAGTTATGAAGTTATCTGTCTTTGTCAAAAAGTAGTATTTCTCAGTTGACTTAATCTCGAATGTAAAAAAACATGTATCTACCGTTTATTTTCATTGTGGAGTCTGAAGTATTTCTTGGGACAGGAATACTCTTAGCATCCAATCACACTTGATTACATATATGTTTTGGAAAAATATTTTAACTTTAATATTAACTTAATATTAATCATTATTAAAATAACATAATTTTCATTCAATTTCTTTGAAAAAAGAAAGGAGAAACATGTGAAGAAGACTTATGTGTTAGAACTGCCTGCAAAGATTTCATCTAATTTTAATGACACCTAAAGAAAAGGCAGCATAAATTCAAGTTAATGCATCAAGTCAGCCCGCCTTGACAGTAAACATTTGGCAAGAACACAAGGACAACACGTTGGTTTGGGTTTATGGGGAAGTGGTACCATGCACAGAGGTAAGTGCCAACCAGGTGCAACTGACAAGAAAAGTGAATATTACCAATGAATTTCTAGCATTAAATTATCTCAAAGACAAAGATTCAAATTTATTTTCATTGAATTTTATTTACTATATTGCCAGCATAACTACCTATATAGGGAGTACTTAAAATTCTCTATGAACTATGTACTTTTCTATTAAACGGTATTTTCCAACTTAACATTTGAATATATTAAAGCAAAAATTTGTTTCTTAACATTTAACACAGTATGTTTTTCACTTTTGTCTTATCTCTAAGACCTGCATCTCTTTCAAGGGAGGCTAATCATTTCTCCAATCCCTAGACAAAATGAGTAAGATTTTAATATTCACTTGGATGGCTTACATAACAGGCCCTAGGCCTCTTTTCATCATTTTTCTTCAGTTAAACTGTACTTCAGCCACCCAAATTATGGTCTAAGTAATCTTGGTCAACTCTGTCCCATATGTCTCCAATCCTTCTTGGGCTAGTCAGAACATAGCCTTGGGATGGAGATGGCAGAGGCACAGGAAAGCAGGTCCAGCCAAGAAAGCACATTTTTTTTTTTCTTTTGGGGAAGATTAGCTCTGAGCTAACATCTTCTGCCAATCCTCCTCTTTTTGCTGAGGAAGACTGGCCCTGAGCTAACGTCCGTGCCCATCTTCCTCTACTTTATATATGGGATGCCTACCACAGCGTGGCTTGCCAAACCATGCCATGTCCTCACCCGGGATCCAAACTGGCGAACCCCGGGCTGCCAAAGCAGAACGTGCGAACTTAACCACTGCGCCACCGTGCTGGCCCCAAGAAAGCACATTTTAAGCCTCTGTTTGTGTTATGTCTGTGAAGAGCCCATGGGTCAAAGTAAGTCACAAGACCAAGTTCAAATTTAAGCAGTGGTAAATGCATTCCACCTTCAACAAAGATACTGCAAAGTCAAATGTAAACTGCTGTAGCAAAGAATTGGAACCAATATGCAATTTACTTTATGTATTAGTCAGGATTCTCCAGAGAAACAGAATCAAAACCAATAGGCTGTGTGAACAAATAGGCTGTGTGTGTCTGTGTGTGTGTCTATACATTTACAGAGAGAGAGAGATTGAGAGAAACAGATTGATTTCTTTTAGGAAATTGGCTTATGAGATTGTGGAGGCTGGCAAGTCCAAAATCTGCACGGCAGGCTGAGCAGGCTGGAGACTGTGGGAAGAGTTTATGTTGCAACTCGAGTGCTAAAGCAATCTGGAGGCAGATTCACTTTCCTGGGGTATCACTGTCTTTTTCTCTTAAGACATATCACTGACTGAATGAGGCCCACTCACACTTTGAAGGTTAATTTGCTTTACTCAAAGTCTGTTGATTTAAATGTTAATCTTCTCTAAAAAATACCTTTGCAGAGACATCAAGATTGATGTTTGACCAAATAGCTGGATATTATGGCCTAGCGAAGTGGTGGCCCAGTCAAGTGGTGGCCCAGCCAAGTTGACACTTAAAATTATCCATCGCATCATAGTTACCAAAGACAGAGAAGGATTTGGGTGTTAGTAAAAAACAATATTCATTCAAAAGTTCAACTATTCTCTCTTTTTCCTGCATATGAAAATAGACAGTCTCTATTTAAAAATATTTGTTAGTGGTCAAGTCTTCCTAATTTCCTTGTATTCCACTCAAAGTTCACCCCCAGTAAGAAGATAAACTGGGTGAACTAAGATACTAAGCGTTTCTTGGTTTTGTTTTTTGAACTGATTAAGATACTAGACAAGAAATTACTTCATAATTGCACCTAGTATCAAGACGTTTAAGAGCTAGATGCTAGAATCTGTGCTGTCCAACACAATAGCCACTGACCACATGTGGCTATTTCAATTTCAACTTAATTACTTAACCTTAAAAAAGTAGTTCCTCATTCACACTAGCTGCATTTTAGGGGCATAATAGCCACATGTGGCTAGTGGCAACTGTATTGGACAGCACACATATAGACCATCTATCCATCATTATGGAAAGGTGTATGAGACAGCATTGAACTAGAATACCTGCGAGGCAGTCAGCGCCATTCTTCTGTGAAAATTATCCCAAAGGACTTTGCTGTTAATTCTCAAAGGGAGGTTTTGAACTAAATTCTAATTAAACCATTTGAAACACAAGTGTTATCTCATTTCTCTTATCACAGAACATTTACACAAGATTTTATGTGTTTAGGCTTTCAATAGCACCCTGTTGAACTTTCTCACTTTACTGTTAAGTAACCTAACATCCAGAGAGGTTTAGCAGCTTTGTCAAACCCACACAGATAGTTCAAATAAGAAGGGATAAACTGCAATGAGAAAAACTAACCCAGAACTAGGCACTGTGCTCCAGAGGAATCAGGCACAGATGGGTTTACTAAGACATGCAAATACAGTTGCAAAGCACCTAACATCACCAGCTGCTAGGAGCACAAAGCAGGGGCTGCATTTGTGCCTCCACAAGCCCAGCATGACATTTAATTATGTGTGGATACAGGAGCCAGAGAAAACAAGGCGGCATCAAAACTTCTGTCTATCCCTGCAGCTCGAGTGCAATCCCCAGTCGTCTCTACCTTAGCTTAGCTCTGTATTACCAGAGCTGGGTCACAGACACCCTGTATACTATTTAGCTTTGCAATAAATCAGCGCTCCCTCTTAGTTCCATCAGCCCTCCACAGCCTCTAAGGACTGAGGCTGCCCAAGATGTTTATATTCCATTCCAAATATACATGCTTTTACACAGCTCATGGTTATGAGAATGTCTTTGGATATTCATAAGGCAATCCATCAAGTATGGGAAGACCAATTCTGTTTGGTAATTATTATCACAGAAATTCAAGTAAATGCCAGAATGGAGGTTTAAAAACACGCTCCTTGGGAACACTCTCTCTTCAATTATCTGAGTCTTAGGCAAAACCATTTTTTTTGGAACTCACATTTTTTATTAACTTAGACTCTTCAGTGATTTGCTTGAAAAACTCACCTCAGAGACATTTAATTTAATAGGTATACAACACACACGTGTGCATACACACACACTTATACATGTACATTTTTCCCTTAAGATAGAAAATAGACTAGCAATTTTCATCAATAGGAAAATATTCAGAACTTTTTAAAAAGATTGTAGGGGAGGAAGACATTTCCTCTACCCTCTAGGTCTTTCTGGTTAGTCTATGAATTCAATTCACGTAAGACAGAGTAACAAGAGAAAATCAAACAAAGCTTTATAACATGTATACCTGGAAAGACTCAGGAAAATTGAGCAACTCTCCAAAATGGTGGTGGTTCTTATCTTAAATACCATCTTCAGCTAAAGACCAAGGAGGATGTTTGGGGTGGGAGGAGTCAGTTATGGGAGATTACCAGAAAAGTACAGTAAACAAGAGTAAGGTTATTATGCAAATTTAAGTCCTTGCCTTCCATGTTGATGAGAGTTTCCAGAGATAAGGTCATCCCCTCTTCTTCCTGGTACAGAGAGGGAGACACCTTTACAGATGGAAATTTCCCTTACAAATGTAAACGTCTCTTATAAAGGGTAAGCAAATTCTACTTTTTAGAGTTTTTTTCATGTCTGCAGTTTTCAAAAGTAACCAACCCAAAATAATCCTCATGCCAAAGAAACACATATTGGGGTGGCCTATTCCAATCCCCCACAAGATTCACAATTCTGGAAGCTGATTTTCCAAACTTTACATCAAAAAGTGGACAGTGATAAATCCATTGACTAAATCACCTCTGTATTTTTATTTTTCATTTTGATTTGTTTAGGAATGTGAGAGAGCCTGTCCTATCTAGCTCAAAAGTTCCTTTGGCTCTACGAGCCCTAGAATGACCTGTAGAAACGTACTTAGTCTCAGGCATGCTGTGGGATTAGGGCAAACCATCAATGGCTTTTCTCTGACCATTATTCTTTAGAAGAGAAGATAGGGACGTTGATGCAGACTAGACTGAAAATGGTTCTACTGTGTCTCCAACAGTCGGCACAAAGTGATTGGTTGAGGATAATGTGTCGTGATTCTCACACAAACTCACCTTCCATAATAACATTCTCAGAAAACACAGGGAAAAAAGAATTATTTGACATCTGTGCTTTAACCACCCCTAAATGAGTGAGAAAGCAAATAGAAGCAGAGAGCTGCATGGGGAGGCGCATGAATTCCAAAAAGCAAAGAGAGAGGAAGGGACGAAGGGAGAGAGGGAGGGCGGGAGCAAGGGAGGAAGTTATAGTCAAAGATAACAGAAGTTAACCATGTATTAAGAGGTAAAAGGAAAAATTAGGGGAGGCTGAATTTGCTACTCACTTCTGTTTTCCAAATCCAGTGGCCATTTTAGCTTGCAATGTACATATTTGCTCCCTTATGTGATATGATAGAATCAGAAAGCGTGCACAAACAAATGTGCTGCCAAGCAAGCAAGAATAGTAAAATAGGTTAATCTCATTATAGGAAGAGACTGTAATTATTTTGGCTTATTGTGTCTTCCTATTCTCTGATTCTTAGTATATGAACAACACATTTTGGTATTTAGTTATAGGCTATCTTGAATTCATATATTCTACTAATTTCTATATAAATTGTTTTACCAGGAAGACAGGCAGAAAGTTTTAATTTCTTTTAAATTTACTCAGCACCTCACACAGTACTATCTATATAAAAGTCCTCACCTCACACTTCCTAATTTCAAAATTTGCTATAAGTCTATAATAACTGAAACTATGTGTTACTGGCATAAGATAGACATATGGATCTATGGAATAGAATTGAGAGGCCAGAAATAAACCCATACATCTTTGGCCAATTGAAGTTTGACAAGGGTGCCGTCCTTTCAGTGAGGAAAGAATAGACTCTTCAACTGCTGGAAAAACTCAATATCCATGTGCAAAAAGATCAAGTTAGACCCTTACCTCATACCATATACAAAAATTAACTAAAAATGGATAAATGACCTAAATATAAGAGCTTAAAGCATAAAACTCTTAGAAGGAAACATAAGGGTAAATGATGATGACCTTGGGTTTCGTGATGGATTCTTAGATACGATCCCAAAAGCATGAACAATGAAAGGGAAAATAGATAAATTGAACTTCATCAAAATTAAAAAAATTTGTTTATCAAAGGGCATTATAAATAAAGTGAATAGACTATCTACATAATGATGGAAAATATTTGCTAATCATATATCTGCTAAGGATATAGTGTTCAGGATATATAAAGAACACTTACAACTCAAGAACAAAAAGACAAATAACTCAATTAAAAAGTGAACAAAGGATTTGAATAGACATTTCTGCAAAGAAGGTATACAAATGGTCAACAAGCACATGAAAAGATGTTCAACATCATTAGTAATTAGGGAAATGCACCTCAAAACACAATAAGCTATACTCACCAGGATGATTATAGTCAAAATAACAGAAAATAAAAAGTGTTAGTAAGGATGTGGAAAAATTGGAATCCTTATAAACTGCTTGTAGGAATGTTTTTGCCCCTGTAGAAAACAGTTTGAGAATTCCTCAAGAAGTTAAATATAAAATTACTATATGAGTGAGCAACTCCATTCCTTAGTACATAACCAAAAGAATTGAAAATAAATGCTCAAACGAATACATGTACACACATGTTCATAGCAGCATGATTCACAATAGCCAAAAGGTTTATACTTTTACAGCCCAATTTTCCATCAATGGATGAATGGATAAACAGATTGTGGTATATTCATAAAATGGAACATTATTCAGCAATAAAAAAGAATGATGGTACTGATATATGCGACAATGTGAATAAACTGTAAAAACATGGTAACTGAAAATAAGCCATATGCAGAAGGTCACATATTATATTATTCCATTTATATGAGATATCCAGAGTAAAGATATAATGCAGATTGGCGGTTGCCTGGGACTGGGGAGAAGAGGAAATGGGAGCAATTGCTTAATGGGGAGAGGGTCTACTTTGAACGTGATACATGTTTTGGAACTAGATAGAGGTCATGGTTGCACAATGTTGTGACTGTACTATGTGGCACTAAATTTTTCACTTTAGTAGTTAATTATATGTTATGTGAATTTCACCACAATAATGAAAACAGTACTCAGCAATTATGTACTGTACAAATACATTCATTAATTTTGGATTTATAATTTACAACGATCATTTGTAAGCACATTTTATTTTTGAGAAATATCTGCATCAGTTTATTCCCAAACTTACAAATGCAATGTTTTCTTGGTTTGGATGTGCTTTTAGATGTCAGTGGAATAATCCTATCATAAGCCCATGAAAAGCACAAGAATGGTGTGCAGGTGGGGAAAGTGATGCAGTGGAGTGCCCAGTGATTACTGACAAGGGAAGGTAAGGGAGAAATGCCAGTAGCTGTCTATTTCTGCAACTAGTACTCAGTTTAACCTTTCCTGTCAATGGAGGACCAATGCTGAGCAAGCAGAGGTTTTCAACCTCAGTACTATTGTTATTTGGGCTAGATAGTTCTTTGCTAAGGGGGACTGTTCTGTGCATTGTAGGATGTTTAATAGAATCTCTGGCCACCACCAACTAGGACTAGATGTCACTAGCAACCACTCTCCTCCTCACGTATCAAATTTCATTGGAAGGGAGAAAGCAAAATTGCTCTTCTTTGAGAACTATCAATCTAGAGTAAGATCTTTGGAAGTTTTAAAGCAGAGCTTTCTAAACAGTGATGGTGTCAATATTGTCACTAGCCTGTGGCAAAAAAGTGAGGAAACAAATGAGGAAATGGATTGGAAGAAGTTTTTGTTGTGATCATTGTTAATGATTCCTTTTTTAAATTCAAAGGACCAATTTTTTATGAAAGGTGTTTAGACCCTTTAATTTAATTATGGTAATTGTATGGCATTTTAATTAGGTTTCGTTTTAATGTTCTTGACATTGACAAGTCCTCAAAATTTATTCTGAAATTTTTGGTTTGGTGAAAACAAAATCTAAAAATCAGGACTCACTTCTTTAGACCACAGCAAGTATATCTTTTTCTCCTTCAGTAAACTTTGAATGGTATAATTCTGGGGTCCATACATAACTATTGCCATGTAACGAACACAAATTACGTAGCCACTTGCAAGAGCCAAGAGGATACAAAAATAAAGGAAAATTATTTTATTTTCTTAACACAGACATTAAAAACCGATAGCCTGCAGTCCCTATGTGGTCCATAGGTGTACGAGTGTACTTTCTGGACCAGCACAGTTGTTTTAAAGCTGTGACTTGACTGTCGATATTTTTAAAAGTAAGATTTTACCTTAATATCTGTATTGCTGGCTTGTTTCTAATAATGGTAGACCCACATTCTGACATAGCAATAGCATATAAAACTTAGGAACTCGGTCCTATTAAATTCAGTATGCATTCAACATTGGACCCATTTCTCTCCATTTTCTGTCATCTCTTAAATTTGTCCTGCTTGCCTCATTTGTGTTATTCTTAGAACAAATTGTTAAGAATAACAAATTGTTATTGTGTCATTCTCTGTCTTCATATTGGCTAGAATGAGATGGTTTGGCCAAAAGAAAATTTATTTAATAAAAGATATCTCCATTTCATTCTTCTTCAAAGCTCTTTAAGCTAGTCTTAGAAGTACTTTGAAGGTGAAAAATATTCAATTCAAAGAAAAAAGAAATAAAGCTAACTATTTTGAAGTTTTGTTATTTTTTTGTTTTAATATTGAATTCAGGACAAAAAAAGCTTCTGCTTTTAACTGTATAATGTAGCTAGGTGTAAAATTTTTTGTCTTCTCCCATATACCTAAAGGCCTTATTTATTTCCACAGGAAACAGTAGGTCATGAGGGACGTGAGAGCCACTGACAAGGGGAGGGACTGGTTGTCATGAGGTGCTCAGGTTTTGCCAGAGGAGAGATGCTATATAAATTAAAAAAAATAACCTCAGCAGGTGATTCTAAGAAACTATTCCTCCAATAGCAAAATTACTCCCATAGAGAGTTATTTATTTTGAACCTTCCTAAACTTGTCTGAAAAAGCTTGGAAATCCCTCTGATTGTTGAAAAATGCATGAATGGATGCATATAGGGAATGACTAATAAAAAGCTATATTACTAAGAGCTCTGATGAATGAAGAATTAAATTAGCCTCAGAAATGGGATCAAGAGTCACAATAAAAAATGTCTTTCTTTCTTTTTCCTCACCTCTCCTTGATTTTGCCTGCATTCCATTTCTTTCAACTCAGGAGCAAAGAAGAAATAGAACCATAAATTAAAAAAAAAAAAAACCCTTAGCAGATTAATTCACATAACTCTGAAATATTTTACATCTTGAACCTACACCCCTTTTAGATCTATCCTACTTACAATAGGTGGCATTTCCTTTCTCATTTCTTGATTTCCTTTATGCCTAAAGGACTCTTCTCCTATTTTAATTCTCTCTTTTTGCCTTCTCTCTCTTAGTACACTACACATCAATTACTTTCATGAAAAAAAAAGGCCTTGAAAATAAATAAACCAATAGTCACTAGCTACACTTTCCCTCCAATCAAGCTATATTTTGACCTATTACCTAAATCTTACTTCTTTTTATTCCACTGCCACCAACCCAACTTATTTTTGTCTCTCATCTGTGGCCTGATATTCAAAAGGTGTGGTTTCTACTACCAATTCTGCCTTTGTATCAACTGGATCATGTGTCTAAGCCTCACTTTCCTCATCTGTAACCATAAACTTCATTCCATTACTGGCATTATGCATGTCTCTAGGATCACACACCTGCAGATTCAGATGCTTTCCTTATACCCACAAAGTTCTAGCTTAGTGGACCAGGGCAGGAGTCACTTGGCCTAAGCTGGATAAAGGCATAGATGTGCTTTGCTAAAGGTATTATGGGGGATGGCCAGAGGCCATTTTGAATTTATATGGAGCATAATCCCTGCTCTTCCTATCTTTCCCTTTGGGGCATTCAACCTTTCATTTATCGATTTACCCTTTAACCATCCAGCAAATGAATGAACACTTGAATGCTTTGCCTGCTAGAAAATCCATTTGATTTTGCTGAATGAATTGGCTGCCCAGATGAGAAGAGTATAAATCAAACTTGTTGCTTACTTTATAGACTGGTTGATAAATAAATCAATCCCTTTTTAGTGATTTTGCACTGGAGATAGGAATTGTATCAGTTTGACGGAGATGGATCTCCTCTACAAACTCAGGAGAAAAGTACTTCTTCTGTTGGACTTGGGATTCGTAAATATTGAGTAACAGATGCACGGACAGAAAATTCTTCTTTAGTTTAATTGAACGAAAACTATTCCTTGCCTCACATAGGTGATGTTTAAGGCTTAAATTCTCATAACATTGTCAGTTCTTCTTCCACAATCCTTCGGATACTAGAGTTTATTTTTAGCTTGCAAATTACTAATCTCACAAACCATCTACAGAGAATGAAAAAAAAATGGTTGCTGCTATGGGAACAATATCTCTGCATTTCTGACTTTTATTTTAAAATAGAACAATTTTAACGTTGCATTAATGCAGGGGAAAGAGAATGTTTGCATTTAACAGCACCCAGAGTTCTTCTAGCTGTCACTTTGCAAGATCTAAACATTTTACACAACATGATTTTAGAAAACTTTTGACCTTTTAAAATTTTATTTTATTTTTTTTTTAATTTTTGTTCCAAATGTCAGGAACCATCGAGGCACTTGTCTTAAAGGAAAAGGTCACCCAAGAAGAAAGTTAGTCCTGGGTTGAGTGACAGTATTTCTCAGTTGTCTAATCCAGAGTGCCAAACACTAACTGTAGAGTGCCTGAATGATAGCTTACTTTCTGCACTGGTTCTAGAAGTATGAGAATGTTTCAGGAACTTCTGCAGCTTTTTCCAGTGCCAATCTGGTGAAATGTGACAATTAATCCAAATCCAACTGTCATAGTAAATGAAAGTCAGTATCTTGAAGCACACAGCTCTTTGTGAAAGCCAGTTATATATTCTCCAATAGAGGCAGCACTTATTTGAAAGTAATTCATCATTGGCCTAAGTTACCATTATGAAGGGACCACTATGAACTAATTGTCACGTAGGAGTATGGTTCTTGCTTATAGTAATGTTTCCTTGATTGAATATTAGTCTTACTGAAATTATATAATAGACTAAGCATATAAAAGCACAGGGTTTTTGCAATGAAATAGAATTACATTCAAGACTTTTCTTAAAAGTGGATTCTAAAACTAAATGAGGACACACCAAGTGAGTATTATGAAACTATTGTAAGTATTGAAAAATGCTATAGTTGTGATGGACCTTTTCATTGATTGTTAAAGAGCAGTTTTCTTTTGAAGAACAGGACATTGAGGTGGAATGAAGCTGCAGTTAATCACCTTGCCCAGGAACTACAGCTTATGACTGAGAAACTTGAGACTAGAATCCTGCCTCAGTATTTCTTCTGGAGAGCATTCTGTGCCCATGCACTTTGTGCCTGCTGGAATGCACAGGTAAATCAGACTTTGAATTTTGTTATTTGTACAAATTATAACAATAGGCTAGTTTCAGGAAATGTCACTGCCAAGCCAACTTTTTAGTCTAGGCATTGTGGTCTTACAAGAGTAATGTAACCAAGGAGGTTGAGATCATAAGATAATGTTTACGATCCATTCTTGAGTTTGAGATTTAAGCAATCTATGATTTGTAGTCCCAGAACATGTAGTATCATACTCTATCCATGATGTTAGATTTAGAAAGTATCTCAAGGTCTAAGAAGGATACAGTTTTGGCTAATAAAAAAATACCAACCAGTATTGCAAATTTCAAGAAATTGTATATGCTGGTACTCAACACAGATGTTGAAAGGGTTTTGATAAGTTGTTAGATGTGTTTTTAAGGGAAACTTTTTTTGGAGTATATATTCTGAAATTATTAGACCCACATCAAAGGACTAAACACTCAGTTCTCTCAGGAATCAAAAAATGATTCTAAGGTGGAAAAGACTGGAGCTGTTAGTGTTGATAAGCAAAAAACCATCAACAGTGAGTGTGACTCAGGATTCTGTGACAGTAAATGTCCCAAAGTTTCAACCCCAGTTCATCCATCTACAAGCATGTACCAGTTATTAAAAAAGAGGTGATGGAGAGTTTTTGTTTTTTTTTTTTGCTGAGTAAGATTTGCCCTGAACTAACATTTGTTGGCAATCTTCCTCTTTTTATCTGTGAGCCACCACCACAGCATGGCCACTGACAGACAAGATGAGTAGTGTGGTTCCACACCCGGGAACTGAACACCTGCTGCAGAAGCGGAGCATGCTGAACTTAACCACTACGCCACCAGGGCTGACTCATAGAGAGAAACTTTTGAAATTGGAAACACAGTTGCAAATTACGGAGAGTCTAAGTCAACTACCAATTATTTGTCACCAAAACTTTTGAAAACTTTCCAAAGGAAACAAATGAATAGCAATAATTCATTATTCATGTCATCAGGATTGAATGAGCTTTAAACATCACTAAAGTCAAGCTTTCTGATACCATTTTACCTGTACATGTCTGGCTTTCATTGGTATAAGATATAAGCAAGCAGACTCTCTAATATTTTATTTACAATCAATTCTACAGTCAAATATATGTCAAAAATAAAATCTGAAAGACTAAAAAATTGTCTGTGATAACCAGTCGAATGTAAGAAAGACTTTGCCCATGTGCAGGAATTAAGGAAATAAAGGACCTATGGAGAATACCCAGAAGCAATCTTATCTGCCTGAAGCATCAAATTGAGTGAAAATAGGAAATCTGTGGTAAACTTTACACCCTCCCTCCATCAAATCACACACAGCTGCCTTCTCTAGAGCTCTCATACCTGTGCTCAGTGGGCCAGACACCTGTCTGCCACTGCAGGAGTAGTAATGACTTCCCTTCTTCCAAATCTTGTGCAAGAGCCTCTCATTGGTACAATAGAAACCAGAACACTGCAGGGAAAGGGAGTCTCAGAAAGGTGTTTTTCAGGCCTCTAGAGAAGATGGCAAAAGTTAGGTGGAATAATGCTGAGATGCCAATAGGCAATGTATTGTGATTTTTGTCATAAAGAAGATGCAACTGTAGGGGAGAAAGAAATTTTGTTCTACCCTCTAGGTTCTGCTGCCTGATTTAAGAATTAAAGTGACATGAGACAAAATAACAGGAGAAAATCAAATAAAGTTCAATAACATGTGTACAAGAGAGAAACCAAGGAAAACTGAGTAATTTGCCAAAATGGCTAATGCCACTGCCTTAAATATTCTCTTTAGCTAAAGACAAAAGAGGATGTTGGGGGTAGTGATTTGGGACTTCAAAGGAGAAGAAGGCGATTCACATGGAGATGGAAAAGCAAATGTTTGGTAAATAAACGTTTGCCATGCCTGGCAGATACAATGGGACATGGAAGGAGCTTTGATCAAATGGACCTTGACAGGTGCCTCCTTTTCTACCACATCTAGTTCAGATTATACTATAGTTACCTGTGATATTAGCTTCTTCCTTGAATAGGCCTTCAATCTTAAATTCTTTTAGACAGTTAGGGTGAAGGTCAAAGTTTCTTCCTGAGTCTTTTGTTCTTAAAAATAATCAAGCCAAAGAGATACATTTTGGGGTGGCAAATTCTCCTCCCCTACACAACTCAGATACAAGTATTTATATTCTTTATTACCTTTGCCCCTCTACTTTGGGAACGTTATCTAAATAGAATTTGGTCTTATATTGTCAGAAGTTGATCTGGTTGATTTCTACAAAGGAGATCTCCATCTTGACCTCATTACTTTCTCATTTTAGCCTGGGGCATGAACAATGAGCAAAGACAGGTAATTACAGTGGGTTATTGGAATCAATTTTTTTCTTATTTGTGAAGACAATGGTTCAAGATTGAATAAATGTTACCTTTTAAAGTGTTCTAGCTCGGGGATTTGCATGCTGTGATTTTATTTTAGAAAATGCAGACTGGTCTATAGAATTGGACAAATACAAGCTTCTTTGAAAATGTAGCTTTCAATTGGACCCTGGAGTGGAATATGTCTATTTTCTAGCAGCAAAGATTCCCCTGTAGCAATTGTCTTTCAAGGGAGGTTCCAAGACCAGTAGTATCAGCATCACTTGAGAACATGTTAGAAATGCAAATTCTCCTGTCCCCCGCCTCCCCCCAGAACTAGGGAACAAAGTCTCTGGGTTTGGGCCCAAAGGTGTGTATTTTTAAAAGCTCCCAAATAATTCTAAGCCAAGATAAATATGACAGCCACAGGCCTATATAATGAAGAACTGGGAGACTTGCTTCAAGATCTGCATTTGATTCAGGAAAACATAATGTGAGCATAGTGGAGGTGACTATGTACAGAGTGTTACCACAAATCAGCACGTCAGATGGGGAATTATTAGCATGATAAAAACAAAGAGGCTCCACGGATCTTCATTCTTCCTCTTTGTTTCTCCTCGTTCATTCTCTCTCAATGTACAGATGCTGGCACTTAAGTTGAGGTAATTTTTGCCATTAATACTCCCCAACAAGTTGCCCTTGATGTACTTCTTGACCCAAATTTCCAGGGCATAAAGATAGAGTTTTAATCCATTTTATTTCGTTCTTCAATACCTACCATCAATCTGTGCTTTGAGGGACTTCCTCCCCCTCCAAACATGGCTGCAAAGTGAAAAACTTACCTGCACACCCACCTTTCCTCATTGCTTATTCTCGTTTCTTTGCTAATGCTAAAGGTCAGCACGCAGGTCATTCTTAGTTAATGCATTTATATCTAATTACTAGTAGTTGGTGGAAGATTGAACTCAGGAGTAATAAAATAAGAAATGTGAGGGGGATGTAAAAGCTAATGTCCATTTTTCTCAACCTGTATTTTCTGACACTCAACAATCTTGCTCAAAAAAACACAAAACCATTTCATCTTTTTGTTCACTCTCTCTTTCTCCTTCACTTTCTCTCTCTCTCTCTTCCTGCCTCTCTCTAATACATACACATATGTAACATGCTGAGGTTATGTGTTATCCTTCTCTGCCATCATTGTAAATTTGGTGAAAAATTTTGAGAAGCACTGCAGTGAGCATTGAATAAAACTGAGTGCTGCTTGTTTGTTTACTGTCTTAGGCTTATATTTTCAAATAGATTGTAAATTTACTGAGAGCACTGTTCACATCTCATATGCTATTGGTTCCATTACATATACTATTGTTTCTGATACATGCTGCTCCTAGCAGAGTTCTGGCACATAAGAACAGGTCATAAATACAAGACATGTTTCTGATTACCTTTCTCTCTTCAAGCCTTCCATTATTCATTTATGATCATCTGAGCTTGGCGCGGGGTGGGGGTGGGGGGGGTGGCTAGTTCTCCCTCTGTGTATCTCTGTCCCTTACTTGAGTTATTCTACTTGAAAATAGGATATTATTTTTGGCATTTCACCATTGGAGAAAATAAACACATATTTTAACTTTTACATAAATAGCAAACTGAGCCAGGAATAATCATGGAAGTAAGTATTATACACAATATATGTACAATAATTATCACGTATATATGTGTTTGTACAGTATGTTGTTATACTTGATGATTTTATGCTCCTCGAAATTTTTGAGACTTTGATTTATTAGCTCTTTGATTTTTTTCAAATAGTCATTCAATCATTTTACTCATTTACTAAACCAGTTTTGATACAATTTTTGAAATGTAGAAAAGGCTACTAGAACAGTTTACTAAATAATTATCTGTGCTGATAGTCAATGACTAATTTTACCCACTTTATTTGTATTGTACAATACACATGTTGAAACACCATCCAGTTGTTTTTATGAACAACATATATCTTCAATGTGTATGTGTGTGTGTATTGTAAGGGAGCAGAATTTGCCATCCCAAAATATGTCTCTTTGGCTTGATTATTTTTTAGAACAAAAGACTCAGGAAGAAACTTTGATCTTCTCCTACCTGCCTAAAAGCATTTAAGATAGAAGGCCTGTTCCAGGAAGAAGTTGTCACCATAGAATCCTATTGTATAATATGAACTAAGTGTGGTAGGCAAAGAGGAACCTGCCAAGGCCCATTTGATCTAAGTCCCCTCCATGTCCCATTGTATCTGCCAGGAATAGCAAACATTTGTTTACCAAACATTTCCATCTCCATGTGAATCACCTTCTTCTCCTTTGAAGTCCCAAACCACTACCCCCAACATCCTCCTTTTCTTTAGCTGAAGATGATATTTAAGGTGGTGGCTTTGGCCATTTGGTAAATTACTGTTTTCCTGGGTTTCTTCCCATGTATACATGTTATTGAACTTTGATTGTCTCCTGCTATTCTGTCTCATGTCACTTTAATTCTTAGATCAGCCGAAAGAACCTAGAAGGGAAGAGGAAAATTTCTTCCTCCCCCACAATATGTTGTATATGTGTGTGTTTTTGTGTGTGTTTTACAATATATATATGGATAGAGAAATAGCATAAATAAAACTGAGGGCATAAAATAAAAATTACATAATGGGAAAGTAGAAAGTGATGTAATACACTACTTACTTTTGAATAAATAGAAGTTTTACTGACTATCGAATTTGGCATATAAGATACTTTCATATGTTCCCTTACTGGTCTACTGTAGAACTCCACTATATTAATCATGTCTATCTCCACACTATTCATGCATTCCTGAGGTACAGAAATCACCTTGTTTTTCCATGTACTCTATAACTAGCTCAGTGCCTAGTATATAACAGGCACTCTAGAAATATTCATTGAATACATAAGTTCATCTTCACTCAGGGAACTTTTCCATGTAGCCACTGAATCAATGCTGTTTTATTTATCTAAGTCATTGAACAAACATTTTTGATGCCTTCTATATTCTACCTACTCTGGCAATTACAAAATGATGAGTTTTGAAGCACCTTATAAGATTATTACATACACACTAAATTAAAATATATGAATAAAATGAATGACTTGGGATTTTGCAGCATTTAAAGAATACTTAGGATTTCAATAGGTGGAAAATAAAACATCTGGAAAAGACACAATAAAGTTAAAGACATTAAGTAATTAAAGTGTATTACTCTGTCAATGAATAATAAGATTATTAAACTATCACTTGTTTGAAAATTAACCCTATTTGTATAATAAAGTTGTAAATTCCCATCCTGACCCCAAAAATGTGATCATAGCTTGAGATCTGGATGAAAATGAACTCACCACTGGAGCAACGTAAACAAGGAGAAGGAGAGGGTCAGGAGGGAAGGGTGGATAATTTAAACCTTCAGTGTCAGAGAACTGAGACAAGACCAGAGAATTGGAGAAGGTGAGAGGGCACAATGAAAGATGCAGGGATGTGAAAGGCAAGGGAAGGAAGTTTGATTTCCATGGAGCAGTCAACAGGAAAAGAAAAGAGTATTTCATTTGCAGATTTCTGTCAGCAGTGCACTTTGAGAAAGAGTCTGAGTATAGAAAACGGAACAAAGCTAGATTTCAAGGATTCTGGGAATTGGCATCAAGTAGATGCCAGTGGAGGCAGTGGAGTGAGAAATGCCATTATGGGAAGTTCTCTTTCAGGAACAGGATACCTTGAATGTATGTTATATGCAATGTGAAAATTAAGCCATGAGAAAGAAATTGAAGGTAAGATGGAAAGAATACTTGATGGGGCAAGTTTCCAGAGATATTGAGAAACAGATAAGATACAATAAAATGTTCAGGTTGTGAATTTTTTGAAAAGGAACAGAGATGATTATACAGAGCCAGAGGAAAAGAAGTCAATAAGATGACCATTCTGAGAAATGTTGGAGTAGAAATAATGGAAGGTGTTTTTGAAAAAAAGATGTTAAAAAAGTTTTTAAGTAGGATGCTATTAACGAGTTCCAGATTTTCTTAAATTCTGAAGAGGCAGCTTAGAGTACTGGAAAAAGCTACGGAGTTAGAATCAACAAGCCCTGTTGTGATTTCCAGATCCACCACTTGCTGTGAGACCATGCACATATCAACTTCTCCTAATCTCTCTGATACTCATGTTCTTCTCTTTAGAATGAGGTTATAATGGACTTAGAGGTTATAATGGACATGAGGTTATAATGGACATGGTGCCCAGATTCCCCTTCAAAGGAAAACTTGTGGCCCTGGTTAACAGCAATGATATCTACAGGTGGACTTCGCCTGTCAGCTCCTTGAAAGATCACCTCAGTTGTCATCTCACCCAAAGCCAACCCTTTTGGGGACAGCCCTTATGCAATGACTGAGGGACACAGGGGCATAAAGACCAGGACATTTCAGGCCAACATGAGACACTCTGATGGGGTATTTTAGCTTCAGAGCTACCTTGGGTTTGGCCAAAGTTGTTTGGGCCTGCTGTGCAACTGGACTTCTCTTTTGCCCAATCGTGCTGCCCTCTCCCTTCTTTCAGATGTGTTTATCCTAAGGTAACACTCTCATAACACTTCTGTCCATTAAATTCTGCCTCAGAGTCACTCAGGAGAGCCCAACTTGTCACCAAGGTTGCTGTGAGGATTGAAGGAGGCAATGGTGAATATGAAATTGTTGTGCACTGAGTAGGTGCTCATAGACACTACAGATCAAAGTTTGTTTACAGGTCTTATTTCACAAAGAAGTAGGATATATTCTTCTGAATACCCTAACATGAGTCATTTTAACTAAACATTTTCTAGTTACTTTGCAGTATCTACTTTGAAGCATGCTGTGGTGTTTTAGTAATTTTTCCACAAGTGTGAATGAGTTGTTTTGGAGGCAATCCTATACATTTACTTTTGGATCATAGTTATAGCATGTAAGAGGCATTATACTTGACTGCGGCCATGTTTTAGGTTCAATTTATGGCTTTAATTAGAGGTCAGTCTGCTGAGAGTTAGAAATCATGCTGTATTTGGGATTTGGAGCTGTTCTGAGACATGAGAAGGAATCAATTTATAGCTAGATTTATAGGGCAAGCCTATGTCAAAGGAAAAGTGGGAGAAACACAGGAAAGTTTCACCCCAGAAGTGTCAGTGACTTTATCCTTTCTGGACGGGAGTGGTAAGGGGCCCAATCACTCCACCTCCTATACTGATCCCAATGTCAAGCTTAGTCTAAGCTGTGATTGCTATGACTAGAGGAGTTTTCTTTCTTTCTTTTACTCTTATTGCTAAAGATTTGTTGTCAATAGCAATCCATTCAGGTGCAGTGTCTAGTGTTTCAAGAACTGCAGCTTCCCTGAAGTGAATGGAGATTCATAGCTGATAGCAAACCATTGTCGAGAATGAGTTCACACCAGCAAAGCTATAACTCCATTCAAAGGACCAGCAGTTCAGTCTGATAGTGTCCTCCTGAGAAGAATAGGTTCTCATTTAAGCACCAGGATGTGATGAAAGGGTAGGAAGTGGTTGCTTTGTCAATATTTCTCAATGGATTTACTTTGGACAGCTATGACCTACCTCTGCTTTATAAATCATCTCAAAAGTTAACTTTGGAGTTCATGCTGAAATATGTCTCTGCTGAGAACAACCTGCCACTGAGAGAAGAGTTAACATAAAGTAGATCTTTTTCATCTTTAGTCAGGATAATCTTGCTTCTCTTGGACATTTCCCACTATCTGGCTTGGTCTGATCTCACCAAATGGACAAAGGACTTGAGAAAAGCAACAGCTCAGGTAATGAATGTGTTGGAGAATAAAATCATCATTTAGTTTTGGGTGACTTATCCAAGAAAGCCATCTGTACGAATAAATGAAGCAATGACTTTGCTTTACTATCCCTAGAGATGAACGCTCAAACTATGAGTACATCATGATGATAGAACAATTTGTCAAGTGAGTGAATTTGGCTAATTTGAAGAGGGAAGAATCAGCAAAACAGGTCTATTGGGTCTGTTTAGAAGGTTCAGTGGTTCTGTTAAAATTAAACCTGAATGAGCCTAAAATTCTTGGTAATGATGTAAAACCCTGGGTGATTTGCTCAAAAAAAGTCTAAAAATGTGTCCCTTTGTGTAATGTTTTCTCTATTTCTATTTTCATCAAAATTTGCCTAACCATATCATGAAAATTTATATACTATTTAATTGTGTACATGTTTATAAGGAATAAAATTAACAAATTAAAAAAAGAGTATACTGTGAAAATTGAATATCCCTCCCCATCCTGGTCTGGACCACACAGTATTTGCATCAAAGATAACCACTGTTCAGAGCTATTCTATGCATATACAAACTAATACATGCACCGTTACACACAGACACACATTTTGTTTTCATTTATACAAATAATAGCACACTATACTCCCTATTCTTCACCTTGTCTTTTCTTACTTAAAAAAAATATCTCTGATCACAAAAGGAAAAAAATTTGAAAGACTGCTATGTTGCCCAGAAATGTATTAAAACCATTCTGGAGGCTCTTTTAATTTTCAACTATATGAACCACCCAAAATAAAGAAGTTTGTGATAAATAGAATCATTTCTTGGGTAGAGAAAAGTTTAACTGTAGGTGCATTTACTTTGATTTGGTAGGCAGGTTTGGTGACCTACTTTGTTTAAACAATGCACTGATAAAAGAAAGCTTTGCAACTTTTTCTCCACTTCAGTCCTTCCTTTCTCCTTGATATGAGTCTATACATTTATTCAAAGAACTGTTGGGAGAGTATCAGCCATGTACCAGGCATTTAATTAAGTGCTGTCTTGGTAGAGGTGCTTCAAGCAGCAGAAGAAGGAGGGGACTAGATTGAAAAGCAACATCAGCATACAATCTCCGGTGACATATATCAGAAAGTTTGCATAAGACACCTTGATGGCACACAGGGAAGAGGGGTTAATTTCCCTAAGTCAGAGAAATCTTAGCAGAAAAGCAACACTTGAGCAGAGTTTTGCAGAAAGATATTTTCTAACAAAAAAAAGGCATGTGGCCTTCCAGGCAAATGAAGCCACATTCAGAGAGCACACAGTTAGAAGGAAGAGGAGCCCAAGCAAGAAGAGAGGAAATAAGAAAAGAAAAAGAAAAGGCAGCATGTTGTCCAGGGAAAGCTACACATATTTAGATATGGCTCAAGGTTCTAGTTCAAAGGTAGAAGCATTGGAGACACAGATGGAAAGAGGAGGAAAAGGCAGGGTTTATTTAGATAATGGAAGTGTGCGCAGACTCTATTTGGTAGTGAAGTGTCATATCGAAATACTTTAAGCTATAAAAAAGGGATTTGATTTGTGTTTAAGTAAAATAACTCATATGGTTCTGTGGAGATAGCCTGAAAGAGGAAGACACTGGATGCAGAAAAATGCTTAGAGAATAATTTCTAGTGCTCCACTTGATGATCAGAATAAAAGTGGAAGCAGCAGGAACATAGTGACAAAAGTTACCTGGAGCAATACTTAATAAAAACTACTAGATTTGCTGATTACTTGTAATGGGAGTGGGTAAGGGGAAAGAAGAAATGGAAGATAACTCCCAGGTTTTTGGCATAGGAAACTCAGTGGATGGTGATAGCAAAAATCTACCACTTACAAGAGGATGCATTAAGTTTTATACTCCATAGTTAGCATCACAGCTATACCACATTTTGAAATGGGCCTCTTGTACAAAATAAATAATATTAACTATTTATTCAAATACATGAGAATTATTTTAATATGCGAATGATTAAAATTAGTAATCTGCTACATACCTGTCATATAAATTAAAAAATATATCATGTTAGAGTCAGGGAAAAAATTATTCTTTATTTCATCCACTTATTTTAGAATAATAGGAAAATAGGACTGAAAGATGTTATACATAACTTAAAGTCACTAATTAAATATACCCAGTTGCTTGCAAGCTTATAGCTACCACTCTTTGAATTATGCAAAATCGCTTAGTGTAAGCATGTGTTAGCTTAATGGATGCTTGCTTTGATTTTAATCTAGCTCTGCCATTGGTTGATCATGTTATCTTTGACAGGTCACCTGACTGATCTAGTTTATATTTTTTCCTCCTTTAAATAAAAGAAATGATAAAAACTACCCAAGTTACATCAGAACTATCCAACAGAATAATTGTGATAATACCATGATAGAAACAAAGAGTTTGAAAGAGCAGCATTATTCATGAATGGGGAAGTCATGCTTTTCTGGTTGTAGGCATGGTAACCATGGATGCTAAACGGAAAATTACATAAGCCAGGTGTTCAGTTAGCACATTACTGACTAAGATATAATTTACTTGCAGTGCCCAAAGTATCTAAGCCAGGAGGTGGGTACATATTTACTGGAAGGAGCTCTGAGCCAGGAAAAAATTTTGACCTCAGAAAAATAGCAGAGTCAAATATTTACACTAATGCAAGAACTTGCTTGTGACTGGAAGGGATTTAGGTAAAATGTAGAGATCAATGCTAAGACTTCTCAAGAATTTGACAGTGGGATCAGGGTTACACAGTTGGCTAGTCTGAGATCTGGGGTCAAACACTAGTTCCAAAGGGTATTTTGAATGTGAGCACTGTAGGCAATTGGTACACTAAACAGATTGTGTATACCCAAAGAGCATTCGCAAATAGGGTATAAGTCAATGTTCAAGTAACTATCTCTATTAGTCAGCATTTGTATTTAGCTTCATGTAACAGAAACTGCAAACACCATAGACTTAAACAAGATAAGAGGTTCATCTCATACTCAGATAACAAAATATTTGGGAAGTAAATAATACAGGACCAGTATAATAGCTCAAGTGCATAAGAGCTGAGATGACTGCAACTCTCATGGAACTTCTTTGGTCATTATTCAAGAGATGTGGCAGAAACCAGCAATGGGATTCAATATTCACAAACACCAGTATGGCATGAACACGGAACTAATAAGAATAGATACTTGTCCAGTCAGAATGGATTCTGTGTATAAACAACCAGTACAACTGAACTAGGATATAACAGCTGGAAGTCAGCTCTGGCTGCAATTCGAATTTTATATCAATGCTTCTGGAAGAAAGGAAGAGGAAAACAAAATGACAAAAAGGTATGTGTTAACTGAATCAGCATTCATTCCAAAAAATTTTCCAAAAAAACCTTCTTAGTGACTTCTGCATATTTCTCATAGGTCAAATTGCGTTACATCACAAAATCTAGCTTCAGAGAATCTAGGAAATATAGGACTGGATTTGTTTGTTTTTAATTCCTTGTTTATTTGTTTACTTGTCTGTTTAATTTTAAGTGGGGCACATTGCTACCCTCAACAAAATCAGATTTCTCTTAATAAAGAAGAAATATAGGAGTGGATATTGGGCAAACACTTCTGCAATCTAGCCATTTCTTCTTCCTGTGATGACTAAAGCAAGAACAGCCACCTTGATACCATGACAAAAAATCCAGGAAACTCTCTCAGACATAAGCCCTGCTTTCCTCAAATCACCGAACCAATGTCAGCAACCACTTGTATGTGGACTTATAGTAAGATAAAAGCAAAACAAATTCCAATTAATTGCTACTGTTTATCTATGATATGAAGCAGAATACAATCTATAAGTAATAAATGTACTGCCTAAAGGTTTTGTTAACTCCAGACCGTCCATGACTAGGCTTTCAGTATGCAGAATAAAACCTGAATCTACCAAATAGTGGAAGGGAATTTCTCAATGTAATGCTAGGCTTGGTCTTCATTGTTTCAGGACAATGGTCTGAGCCTTAGAGTCCACGCTTTTATTGTTGGCTGCTAGATGAAGCTTGAACAGGCAGAGGATAAAAACAAAGTGTAGAACTTGGAATTAAAGCATATCTTAAAATCAGAGACCTGAAATTGAAAGCAAAAAGGTTCTATTTCTTTGAGGGAAAGAAATATATGCTAAAATAATTGAAGTGAAATAGGAACTTCCCAAGTTATAAATCAATAAATCATCAAAGATACAAATGCATTGCTATTTTTGGAGTATCAGTCTAGCCAAGAAAATTTGGTACTTATCCAGTAAAAAGGACATTTTAAAAGTGAGAAGGAAATTGATCTTGGAAACTTAGTCAAAAGGAAACTGGAATTCGGTGAAAGAAATCCAGCCATTGAGAGGGTTTAGCTTACAGAGTGGAAGCTCAAATGACTGAGTCTATGTTAGGAATTCATTGGGTAGATGTTCAAATGACTGAGTACAAGGCAGCAATTCTCTTTATGGGAGAGGCCCACAGAACAAATGTACTAAAAAAATTTTTGAATTATAACAGAGCCCTGTCAGTGTAGACTGAGATAACAGGTTATAATATTTAATACTAAACTCTTAAGCTTATGAGATAGAAGTCCTTAGTACCCTTCTTGAGTACCAGGGTTGTCTTAAGAATTTGGGACAGAATAGAAATAAACCTTCCACAAGAGGTTAAGTGGCTTAGTAATGTGAATGTGAGCAATTGGGCATGCAAAGTCCAAGTAGGGTATTATAACTTGGGCATCATTTTATGACTTTCAAGATGTTCGGATACAGAATAACCAAACATTTTATAATGCCTATAACAAGTTCTATTTTAGGTTAGCATAGGAAACAGTTGTATGTAAATCGAAAGATGCAGGAGTTCATATTAGTATGAGAAACCTTAATGAGAAAATGCTATACTGTAATGTTATTATCACTGAATTCCAATTTAATTTGATTTTTAATACTATTTTAACAGTATTCATTAAGGCAAGTAAAGCAGTAGAAATTGAACCTGTTAAAGAGTAATCAGAATTGATAACAGCAACAAATATAGGTCAAGAAAGGATATGCCACGGACTGTTTTTATGCCCTTGTTTTAGAGCAGTAATAGAAACTATGGTGAATTAGGAAGGGTAAAAAGATATAGAAATTTAACTATAGTTGTAAAGAGATTGAGAAAACAAATGTGAGATAGAATTAATATGAAGCAAGTATGTAACCTCCCACCTTTATAGTTCAAGGATTTGCTATCTATAAGCATCTTTTTTAAAAAATGAAAATAACCTTGAACGTTTCACATGTTAAATTATCATCCACTAATAGGTTTGTGTGAAAAAGTACAATTCAATTCACCAAGCATATATTTAACATTATTAGGTTAACTTGGTACAAGATCCCACCCAAGGGCTTTTATGATAGACTGACTTCTAAGATATCCCCCAATGACAACCATTTCCTGGTATTTAGTACTATCCCTTTGTGTGTGGGCTTGCCCAAGTGACTCACTTTTAACCAATAGAATGTGGCAAAGGTGATAGACTGTCACTTCCATGATTAGGTTACAGAAGATAGTGACTCTTGCTAGCACGCTTTCTCTACTGTCTTTTTGGCCTATACTCTTTGATAAGCCTGGCTGCCATGTTGGAGAGGCCCACATGGCCCACAGTCAGCTGAGGACAACCTCTAACCCAACAGCTGTTGATGAACTAAATTCTGCTAATAATCATGTGTTCTTGGAAGCAGATTCTTACCTATGTGAACTTTGAGATGACTCATTCCCAACAGATGTTTGGATTGTAGCCTTGTAAGAAACTCTAAGCAAAGGAGTGAACTAAGCCATTCCCAGACTCTTGACCCACAGAAACTGTAGATAATAAATGTTTTTGATTTAAACTGCTACAATTGGGGTATCTTGTGCAATATTAGATAACTAACACAGACTTGCAGAAATAGAAATAAAAATGAGATTTTGTTATCTAGAAATTTTCATTATAGATAGGAACAGTCCTGAGAACATTGATAACCAGAGTTCAGGCTATAATAAAAACATATATATATTTTAAATTATATGGTGCCTTTTGGAATCACCAAAAAGTGAGAATAGGCAAAAGTAAGAAAATATTTTGAGAGGTAGGGCCTTATCAAGCATATTTCAATTTGTTCTAGAGTGAATGATTAAGAGCATATCAAATGGACAGAAGTGTACATGCTTGGGAGAACAGGGAAAGTGCTTTTGGCCATAGTGTGGGACACATGGGGCTGAGATATTTGGATGCAGCCTAGAGAAATGCATTAGGAAAATATGAAAGAAAACCTTAAGTGCAAATCTGAATAGTTTGAGCTCCACTTCTTAAGTGAAGATTGCTTTCCTTCTTGTTTGCAGTGTGTAATCTGACCAGGAGTCAGGGGATAAGCAACTAATAGGCATCATCTAGACTTGACAAAATTCACGCATATCAGCACTTGAAAATGAATGGCTTTTCTTGGAACTGAGAAAATGAAAACTGGCATAAAGGGAGGACACAAGCATCAAAAAAAATAAAGATATTTAAGGAAGAGGAAATTTGGAATCCAAAAGAAAATGATTCAATAGAGACAAAGTGAAAGAAATTGGACACTCCTTCTCATCCAGTTTTTTAACTTTTCCATCTGTCTATGAGAAACAGCTACCCATAAACAGGACTACAGTTAGACATATTTTGGGAAAGAGAATTTGACTGTGGCACATTCCTCCCAGCTATCTTTCCTCATTAGGGTGCCATGCTTTTAGAGAAACACAGAAAACAAGAGCACCAACATGGTGAACAAACTCAAACTATGCCATAAGAAAAATAGGTGAAATAGGAGATCTAAGGACCCAAAAACAAAGATTCATGATGGAGGACATTTTAAATGTCTTCTGTATATCAAAAGTTGTCATGTGGAAAAAGGGGTAGTGGTGTTTATGTGGATCCAGTGGCCAACATATGATTCAACGACATAGATGTTGCAACTCAATTCACAAACAATTAAAAAACATCTTTGGCATATCATGCACTCTGATAGATACTGGAAATATAAATGTGAATGAGACAAAGTCCTTGGCCTCAAGGAATTTACAATCTAGCTGGAAAGACAGATAAATGGCTAATGTGAATATGTGATAAATGGGAAGAAGAGTTCAGATATTTACTGAGAGGAGAGAATAGGAGTGGAGTTAGAAGATAACCCCCACATAGAGAAGAAACTATACAGATTTTAGAAGCAAGATTTCTGCTTTGTTAGGCGTAGAAACCTGAGGGAGTAGTAGAATTATGATGTAATCATTGCCCCAAACAGTGCGCTGAGACTTCTCTTGGAGCAGACGCTGTGAAGTAAATTGAGAGAGGTGTAGGAGAGGCCCTGAGACCTTTTCTTCCAGTGGGCATCAGAAATCCAGGACAAAAAGATGGGGCTACTAAGACTGTGGTAGTCAGAGCAGACATTGATCACCTATAAGGACCGCAGCAATGGCAAGAATGGAGTGTGATACATCACATTTGTACATTTCTCAAACAGACAGCTAGTACAAGGGATTATACAAGGTCTGATTTATGCAATTTCCATATCATACAAACATACAAGATCTGACTTACCCAATCACAACTCTTTTCTCTCAGAAAATATGAGTATGTTGGCATCACTATATAGATTTGGTGTGAGAGGAAAATTTACCTAGGCTTCATGCTGAGGTCAGGTGTTAATACATCTCCTTCCCAAGCTCTTTTCCCTAATGTGAAGAGTACTATTAATAAAATGGCACATTTTAACTGGTATTCTTTTACTATTCCCCAGAGTCAGTGATGATTGCCAGCAAAAGACTAAAGCAGGCCTGATACATCAAAAAATTAATTTCAAAATCTCACCTTGATTCCTATCATCTAACCAGCTTGACTCCACACCTGCCACCTACTTTTGAGCTTTAATACTAGTATCCTTTGGACTGAATCTACTCCCAGATCTCGGATATTATCAGTAGCTTTCAAGCCTATTCCCAACCCACTCCACCACTCCTCTCTGCCCTCTTTCTGGTCCTCTTTCATTGCTTCAGCTCTTTGTGTCCTGGACCCGTGCCCTTTCTCTCTTGTCTGTCTTCCTGCATGCTTCCCAGAGGCCTTCATTTCTACTAAGGACACAAAGAACACATTGGGCTTGCAAGTAGACCTACACTGATTTTACTCTTGGCTTTCCAATTTGAATGCTATGCCACTTTAAGCAAACCATATAAATTCTAAATCTCCATTTCCTTCTGGGGAAATGTTAAAAATAAAGGTACTGCAAAGTACACAGTGCATAGTAGGCACTTTATAAATGTGAGTTATTTTTCTTCCTCATTTCCTGAATCTTATATAAATCATTCTGAAGGAAATGCTTAACTGCAAGAGAAAAAGTAGCACTATACAATTTCTGAGGAGAACTCACCACTCTCCTGAGCAATTTATCTGTCAGAAAAAAGAACTGTATTCACCATATTCTTTCATTCTAAGAAGTGGTTGCACTCTAGGAGATGTGGTGATGAAAGGAACATACCTTCTCTTTCACTTACACAGTACAGCATACTGCTGTCTGGTGAACGTTTCCATAGAAACAGCAGAATGGCTGCTGGGGCAGGAGGTACATGAGACTCTCTGTATGGAGCCTTTTTCTTCCCTTTAGCGGTCAGCGGCAGTCCTGGGTTTGGTAGAGCTTATAAGTAGACAGACATTGATTTGAAGCTGCATGAATTCCAGAGGAACCAGCTCAAAGCAAGCCTTCAACATGCAGTCTTCTAAGTTCAGGCAGAAAGAGGGGAGCTTTGGACACATGTTCTGTGGACACTAAATCAAAGCATGTCAATCACCCATTATTCAGTTAAACTGATACTTGAGGCTGGTAAAACCGGAAGAAATGCCATGCATTTGTAGTCAAATTATTGATTTAAATTCCTTGGAGGAGAAGTAGTGGAAGAGACTTAAGTTTATCAACCTGTGAAAGATTCACCTCTACATTCTAACTAATAAATGGTCATGTGGACTTCACCATTTCTAAGATTGGGGAGCACCTAGAACAGTCCATTCCACTGTTGGACAACTTTAACTATATTCCTTAATTTTCCTGAAACTTGCTTTCTTCTATTTTTCGGCAGAAGAATAACAGTAAAAATGGTATCCTTAGAAATATTGGGTTGGGAGGTGGGTGTAAGTGTGGAGTTGGGAGCCTGTTAATCTTGGATGAAAAATGATGCTCACAAATTTTGTTAGTTTCAATCATGAAAGGGGATTTGTTTTGGGTTTTTTTTTTTTTTTTGGCATTTTCAGAAATATTTAGGCTCTTCTGTTTTCCAGGATTATGCCTCACAGTTTATATAGCTCATTTCTTAAACAATGTACTGGAACATATCCCAGGTTCTATCAAATTTTTGACAGTTTCTTAATTCACACCACCAACCCCGCCTTTTGAAAAAGAGAAATATAATGCAGAAAATTTTTTTGTGTGTGTACAGTCATGGATCAAGTGATTTGAAGAGTTTGAAAGACATTATTTGCTTAATCAAAGACAATTTGCTTTTGAGAGGAAAATATCTCAGTCAAGTTTATCCTTGTCTATACCTATAAAACACACCAAATTCTTAACGTTATTTCTCTAAGGCTATGTATAGAAAATACGTTTGTGTGTATGTGTGAAAGAGAGAGAGAGACAGAGATAGAGACAGAGAAAGAGGGGGAAGAGGGAGTTTCTGAAACACATATCACAGAAGAAACAACTTTAGTTTTCAGGAAAATGATGGACTTCAGATAATCACATTGACTTTTCCTCTATATTGTTACTTTAGTCACTGAAAAGACCTATTAATTCAAGAGTTGCCTGGTAAAAATAAGCTATGACTACTTTTACAAGTTACCTTTAGATAGCTCGAAGGACATAGATAATATGTCCAGAAATATGCAATAATTGCTAAGAAACATACAGGGAAATTGATTATACAGTACTTATTCAGGGAGATTTGCAGACTAGATAGACCTACGAAAAGGAATAAAAATTTGAAATAGCAGAAAAAAAAACTAATCACAGAATAGGTTTATATTTTATTTCCTACACATTTTATTTTCAGTGTATTTTCTTTCTTTTATATATATTTTCTATATATATTTCTATAGTATTTAAGACTGCAACTTGAAATCTCATCCACATAATGACCTACACAAGCTCTCATCTGTTCACCTGACCCCATTGCACACCTTCCCTTCTAAATTCTACCCCTATACTGGCTTGTGCATATACAAGCTCTCTAGTATTCTCAGTCTTTTCTTGGAACATTTCTTCAATCATCTTGCCTTAACTAGAATCTGGATCTCTTCTGATGTCATCAAATCCCCTCTCCAAAGGAGACTTCATCCTCCCACATCCAAAGTATCTCACAGTAGGGAACTGACAATGGCTCCATTCTCATTCCTCAGTATCTCTTCTAGGTCATAAATTTCCCCTCCATTTTCTAAAATTCTTAGTTCTTTTCAAGTTTACACCATATACCTATAACTTTCTCTTCTCAATCTTATTGCTGAAATCTACAGAAATCCTTCATTGAAATTTGTGTCTGTGTTCAGTTATTGACAACTTCACTTGCAAAGCCCTTGTCATCCTCTTTATCTTAGCCACACAAGCCCTGGGTCATGCCATAGATTTTGTTATTAAGAAACACTGTAAATTCTCAACATAAGGATTCAAACTGGCTACAGTTTTCTATATTCCCAGCTCATCTAATGTAGGTTGACATTGAAAGCAACCTTTGGTCTCTGTGGCAGAGGAAGTGTTTGTCAAATATCCCAAAAACCAAACTCCCTTAGAGCAAATTCAGTCCAAAGTTAAAGTATAGACAGTAAAGATAGCATGTGCGTCTTCTATCCTTTGCTTCTTCTGCTTAACTGACTTCAGAAGTCACGCATTGAGATGACAGGAGCACAAAATGGAGGAGTATAAACCAACCAATTGCTAGATGGAATAAAATCCTCACTAACACATTTCAAACTTCTCTTGCCTGTGAAATTACCTTTTGTTGTGCTAGTCAATGAGAATTTAAAGGTTGGTTTGTTGTGGCAGCCAGCATTAATTAGCCCTACCAATACAATCCACTGACACTTATAATCCAGTGACTTCTGTACCTTTTATGAGGTATTTAACACACTTTTTCTGCCTCTACTTCCCTTTTCATCCAGCTTGCATTTTATGACCCATACCTATATTCAGCATTTTATTAATTCACCCATCTCTCTTTGTACATTCTCCTTCTGTCAAAACCTCAACCTGAGATGCAATAAACCAACTGCATTCTCTATTCTTGCACCCAAGCACCTGAACATCGTCTCTATAATGTCATGATCGCCTCCTTAAAAAAGTTCTTGACACTGCAAGATGTTTGATCATATTTCTTTAGTATCTTTATCCTAAAAAATATCTATTGCATACATGAACCACAATACTAAAAAAGTAATATCTCTCCCTTCTGCTTTCATTTTCAGCTAATTAATACACCTCATGCTTTACTGAGAAAATAGAAACAATTAAAAAAGGAATTCCTCCATTCTTCCACCACTGATTTTTTTAAATGTCTTACTCTTTGCATCAATCACTGTCTTCTCCTTCTATCCACCTCTTTCTCCATCATTACAATAAAGGAAGTGTTTCTCTTTGAATAAAATGCTAATACCTTTACATATGTTCCAGATTTCATCACCTCTCATTTTCTAATTAACCCACTATTCTCCTCGAATCTCTGATAATAAATCTATCTGAAAGCATCCTAATTTATTTCATATCTCCTTCCAGCTACCGCCCTATTTCTCATTCCACATAACACTCAAACTTTCTGAAAGAAATGTTTCAACATCTGCTGTACTGACTTCCTCACCTACCATTCACTGATGGTTACTATTATACAAAACTGCTCTTAAGACATAAAAGTGACCACTATATTCCTGCATCCAATAGAACATTCTCTCTTCTCATCTTTTTAGAACTCATAGCAGCATACAGTAGAGCTGCGCACTTCCGTCTTGAAACACATTGCCATCTTCCCAAATTGTCAATCTATATTTTCCCCACTAGCTCCTACTAGTCTATTCAGATGCCTGGGTTCTCCCTCATTCCATCTTTTTGCTTCATATTCTCTCTTCCCAGATGACCTCATTGATTTTCATGTCTGTGAATATCATCTATAATGCTTTAGCTACCCAAAATTTCTTTCTTATTTTGACCTCTCTTTTGAGCATATTCAATTGATTGCTTGATATCTTCACTGAGATGGCTCAAAGCTTCCCAAATTGAACATTTTCAAAACAAAATTCTGGATGTTTCCCTCCAAACATTCTCCTGGATTTCTATACATCTCTGTAAGTTTTATTCTACCATAATGCTAGAAATATGTAAGTCATTATTGAAAATTCACTCTACTTCAACCCAACATTCAATGTATAACCAACTTTTTCCATTTTATATCCAAAGTATACTTCAAATTCATGTACTTCCACCCAAATCTTCACAGCTATTATCATCTCTATCTTGTACTGTTACAAGAACTTCTTTAGTATTGCTCCTGTTTTAATCCTCATTATCTGGTCCCACCCACCCCAATTTCAATCCATTCTTATGCACAGCTGCTAGAGTTTTATCATTATTTTAAATTATAAACAAGATCATGTCACATACCCTATTTAAATCATCCATTTGCGTCCCATTGCACCAAGGAGAAATTCCAAATATATTTTCGTGGACTACAAAGCCCCATGTGACCCCTACCTCGCTCTGCAGCTGTATTATCACCCTTCTCCTTTACTTACTCTGTTTCAGATGTCTTTCTTTCAGTTTTTAAAATGAATTTTCATTTTTAGAACAGTATTACATTTACATAAAAACTGAGAAGAGTATAGGAGCTCCCATAAACCCCACAGCCAGTTTCCCCTATTATTAACATCTCATATTATATGTTTTTTTTTTTTTTGGCTGAGGAAGATTGGCCCTGAGCTAACATCTGTTGCCAGTCTTCTATTTTGTATGTGGGATGCCGCCACAGCATGGTGAGTGGGGTGTAGGTCAGCACCAGGGATCTGAACCAGTGAACCCCAGGCCCCAGAATGTGCGAATTTAACAGCTGCACCACCAGGCTAGCCCTTCTGTGACAGTTTCTTAGACTTATCTTGACTATGATGACCTTGACAACTTTGAGGTTAGGTATTTTGTAAAACAGCCATCTGTTGGAATAAGTCTGATGTTTCGTTCATGATTAGACTTGAGATTAGGTATCTGGAGAGAAAGACCATGCAGATAACATGCTCTTCCCATAATATTATATCAAGGGTATCTACTTTCAACATGACTTATCACTATTGATGTTGACCTTGATAGCCTGGTTAGGGTAGTGTTTGACAGGGTAAATTTACTCATATTTTTCTCACTTTCCTTACTCTTCTCTTTGGAAGGAAGTCACAATGCATAGCCCACACTTAAGGATTGAGGAGTTACGTTCCACCTCCTTTAGAGCAGAATAGGTACCTAAATTATTTGGAATCCTTCTGACTAGTAGATTTGTCTCTTCTCTCCTGTTTATTAATTTATTGAATCACTTATTCATATCATGAAGACTGGGATATTTATTTCATACTTGGAGTTTTAGTCCAGTGCTACTTTATTTTCTTGGTCAAATTCCTTCAGCTTTGTCTATTGGTAGCACTTTTTGTTGGCTCCAGTTTTCCTTTGATATATTCCCATTATTACGAATTTTTGTTTTTGTTTTCCTGTGCATTTTCTTACTTCTTTCTACTACAAGATGTTCCGGGTTCATCTTGTATATTTACTGTCCCTGTACTAAAATCAGCAATTTCTCCAAGGAGTCCTGGTTTCTTTTATTATAGAATATCATTACAAACCAAAACCTGGTGCTAGGTGTACTCATTGCTACTGCAATGTCATTACTTCTAGACTCTGGCACCTGGCAGAGTATAGAAATACATGTGTATATACTAACACATGTATATACTTATGTATGCGTATCTCCATAGCAGCCATCTGCATCTATATTAAGTTTACAATGAGTTTGTACTGATGTCTCCAATTGTAATCCATTACCACTTGGATCTTTACAACCTCTTTTTTTATCTGTAACTTCCCACTACAACAGTGAAAACTTGCCTACCACCATTGCCATTCATTGACAATTTTTTATTTCTAGTATGCATGAATAAAAGCATCAGAATTGTTAACCCCCATCCCCATGGGATACAACTTTATAAACTTTGCCTTTAGTTTTACAGACTCCACTTTCCAAAGTTATTTAGGTCAGAAGCTCATTCTCCATCCATCACGTTGTTTCATTCATTTCAATTATTTTTTCACATTCTGCATTCCACCCTGGGTTTTCCACCAAACTCCTAGATTTTTTTTTAATTTGCATATATTAGGATTCATAATTTTGCTGTAAAGTTCAATGGGTTTTGACAAATATATAATATAATATATCCACAATTATAGTATCATACAAGATTATTTTACCACCCTAAACAATCCCCTGTGATTTACTGAGCCAAGCTTACTTCTCCTTCCCCCAAACCCCCGGCAACCACTGATATTTTTTATTGTCTCTATAGTTTTGCCTTTTCTATAAAGTCATATAATAGGAATTGTATTGTATTTAGACTTTTCAAACTGGCTTCTTTCATTTAGCAATACACATTTAAGATTTAACCATGTCTTTTTGTGGCTTGATAGCTCATTTCTTTTTATCACTGCATGATATTCCATTGTACAGATGTAGTACAGTTATCTTATCCATTCACATATGAAGGACAACTTAATTGCTCCCATTTATTTCTGAATCTAAAGTTTTTTCTCACCTTAGTGTCCATCTGAGCTGCCTCAGATTGTTCACTTCCCACTCTGCTTGGTAATCTCTTAATATTGTTCAGGTCTCAGCTTAAATGTCATTTCTTTACAGAAGTTTTTCTTCACCTTATCAATAGTATCCCAGATAATTCTTTCTCATAATTCCTTTTTTGGAATCTTAGCAGTACTTACCACTATTTGCATGACATATTGACTCACTTTACTATTGGTGAAGTAGTTACCATGACTTTACTATTGGCAAAATCATGAGAGGATTACATGACTATAACTTCATTCTGATTGGTTCTACTCTGTATCCCCAGTGCTTACTAATGGTTTTGCACACAGTAGATTCACAGTATGTATTTGTTGAATGAATTTGTTAGTAAACCATCTCAGTAAATTTTTATAATAACTGTGACATGATATTCTTATTCACATTTTTGGGAACAGAGAGTGAGCAAAGTTAATAGATTTGCTGAAATTTATATAGATAATAACACAACTGAGATTTAAACTTAGATATTCAAATTTGAAAGCGAATGTTCCTTCTCCTACTCTACCCCCAGTGCACATTGAATGATGCTGCAAGTAAAGGCATTACACAGATGAAGGGTAAGTATTATCCAGCTCAGAAGAAAGTTATCTTAGAAACCTACCATTTTGAGGGCATGAAGTTAGAACCTGGACCATATGGAAGTAAAAATGATCTATTCAAACTCTTATAGAACTTAATAAACTCTTCTAAGATTTTTCAAGATGTTTAATTATGAATGAATTATAGGTTAAGGGAAAAGTATTAATTTGAGTGTACAATTCATTGTCATGACTAAAACTATTTTTCAGAATATTTGAGCCTAAGAGGATGGTCATGTTGCCCCTGCATATTTTTCTCCTGGCAACTACAGTAAAAATTCATGAGTCTTTACCCACTAGAGATTGAAGATAGAGTCCCAGTGCTTTTAAAACTTTTTTTTGACTAACAGATAAAATTGAGTCTCTTCTCACTGAAGTAGAAACTGAGCCCAGAGACTCAACTACTTTCCTTGCTTTTTCTTTTCTGCATGGCATAGTTTGAAAGTCTTTCATATAGGTCTTTAAATTCATTTTAAGCAGGGAAAAACACACTCACTGAATATGTCCTAGAGTTACAAAAATGTGCTACCTCCATTGTCAACAGAGTAACTCCAATCTTTCAACAATTGTCATTAGATAGAACCATCCAAAGTCACTGAGAATGAGGGACTAAGGAATAAAAAGATTATTCCTTAACCAATGCAGTTGCTTTATTAATTTTCAGTCATTTTTCTGTGTTAAGAATAGTTAAGGCCCATAGCAGTATTTGAGACATTTTTCCTCTTGGAATTAATAAGATTAAGAAGGGTAATACAGAACCAACACTTCACCAGATCCATTTATGTCAACTGCAGAGCAATCTTTGGGAATAAAGTTCTACTTAGTAATTTTTTGTGCTTCCTGTCATCCTTACATTCAGCATTTTTTCACTACATACTTAGAGTTTCCATGGTAGAAAATTGTGTACTTCACCGTCTTTTTTTTTTTAAGCCATGGAATCATATATCAAGAAGTTACCTATAATAATGACAAGTAATGCTACTGTCATTATTCTTCTGCTTCCGACATTCCCTTCTCCCTCTTCAACACACTCAACCCCACTGGAATAAATAGGAATAACAATACTGTGAGCAAAACGTGGAGGAGGTGAAAACACATTTAGTAGGCAACATAATATTTCTTTGTATATCATAATTATCTGAGCTTGGTTCTACTGTGCTTGCTTACACTTTTGAACAAAGTCATCTTTTTATCAGAAGAAAGTGACCAAAAAGAGGCTGCTTCGATTTAAGATGAAGTCTGTGTTTTGACTTAGAGACCACCTCTACATGACTCAGTTAATGTATCCAAGAATATTATTTTCCTAAGGAAATAGTATATGCTTATTTCAGAAAAATTTTAAGAGAATTAAGTAAATATCTTAATTATTTATAATCATACAATCACACTGCCTGTATATAGTACTATTAGTATTTTGATAAATATTCATTGGGACTTATTTGTATGATTATATTATGTATATGTGCTTACAGATAAATTTAAATATGTGCCTTACAAAAAGGGATGATATACATATACCCTATATACAAATGACCATCATTACGTTTGCAATTAATTCTATGAAAATGCTACACCATGTTTTATTTAATATCTATAAAGAGCTATTTAAATTTTGCCCCATTTTCCACAACTTCAAACAATACAATGATACATCTTTTAAGTGTATTATTTTCCATTATTGTCTTTAGGATAATATATTACATGTGAAATTTTTTATTCAAAAGTTGAGTGTATTTTTTTTTAACATTCAGTTCTTCTGTTCAACAGTCTGGAAGGAAATATTTTACTAATGTGACATCCTGCCAGCAGGATAGGAGGTTCCCTATAAATTATAACTTTTTAAATCTTGGCCAAACTAAAAAGCAAGGCATTTACATAACCCTTATTTTTGAGTAGCATTTCAGGTGAGGTTAAATTTTCCTATAATAATTGAACATTTTTATTTCTTTTACACCATAGGCAAAGTCTGAGGAGTCAGGACATACTGGAAGGAAGACATAACTTATGCATGACCTACAATTTGTCACAAATTATCTCCCAGTATTAGGAAGAAAGCTAGTATAAGCACCTTCCTGAGTATGTGGTGAAACTGTTCCAACATAAAATAAATGGCATCTGAGACCGGGCTGGCTTTATAGATGCTGCTTACAAGATGCATTTAAGCCCTTCTGAACTGACTTACTACCAAATATATGTCCTGCTTTGTTCAGCCACTCTGGAGATATTTTCATCATTCCTTTTAAGTATATTGTAAGATACTAGATAAGAAAGTTCTCAAAATAACCTGAGCTGGAGTACTCCATTATTACTCCTGGTATGGAGATCTTTATGCTGTATAGAACATAATATTAATTGCACTGACCAAAGGGAAGTCCATTTTTATGGTAGATCTTTAATCAGGTATTACGCTTTCTGAGAAAAGGAACAGATTTTAACATTACTGCTTTGATAGATTAGTAATTTTTGAGTTCATGCAGGAGAAGAGTATGTAATTTACTTTCCTTCTATGCCTCTTCTCAGTAATACTGCTGAATAATTAAATCCTAGCCCAAACATCCAATTTATACTGTGTTCCTTCATTTTGAAGGTTAACACTCTCCAAATATTTAAAATCAACAATAAGTCTTTCATATCACAGTGATATTTCCTAGACTTATACATTCATACCAGTAAAATGGATGATCTTGCCTCCAATAAATATTCATTCAGATGTCCCTCAACTAAATGCACTTGTTCACAGTCTGATGAGTTTTAGGGCACCAACAACTTTAGATAATTTGAGACTCACAAGTTCTACAAAGTAAATGTCATTAGTATGAGAGCTTTGCTATAAGGTGGTAGATCCAGCCCTTTTTTCATCTCCTAAAATGCCTCCATTTTAAGGCATATTTTCTTAATTTGAGTACAGAATATTACACACACACAACTGTTGTGTCACATAAAAGGCTAGATTATACAACATAAATAAACATCCCCAAATAACTAATGATGTATATTCCTGACTAACACTACATGCCCAAAATGAGTTGGTTAGCATCTTGGAATGACAAAGACTCTATCTCAAAATGTGCTGTGATCATGGCTCCAACAGAGGAAATGGATTTGGCCAACGTGTTCTGGCACTGAAAGCTTCTACTAGAAAGTGGCTGTGATGGTTAATTTTTACATGCCAAAGTGGCTAGGATATGGTGCCCAGTTGTCTGATCAACACTGAGGTTTCTTGAAGAAGAAGTAATTCTGTTTCCAGATTATAACATAGAAATCCTGCTTGAGTTTTCCAGCCTGCTGCCACATAGAATTTGGATTCAAAACTGAAACATCAACTGTTGCCTAAATTTCAGGCTTGCTGGCCTGCTGTATAAATTTTAGACTTCCAAGCCTTCACAATTTCATAATTATGTATTTAACTCTTTGAGGAACCATCAAAATGTTTCCCACAATAGCCACACCATTTTGCATTTCCAGTAAGCAATGTGCAAGGATTCCAATTTCCCACATGCTCACTAACACATTTGTCATTTTCTTTTTTATATTTTTGACTTATAACAATTCTAGTGGGGGTAAAGTAGTAGACGACTATTTTTAAATCAAACCAATTTGATTTTTTATTATTTACTTATTGTTTTTAATTTTATATTTTCTGTTTTGAACATTTGGATCACAATTTTATAATGTGTTAATTTTATTAAATTATGTCCATGTTTCTTTTCTTGGTTTTGGTCTACCTTTTTGTATGGTGAATTTCTTCTGTTTGAGCTCATATTTTCTAAGGCTTTAACTATGAGAATTATCAAAGATCTAGACTGAGCATTTATCCTTTCAAAAAAGATTTCCTTACACTCATTGGCAGTGGTCAGGCATTTAGAGCATCTTCCCAGCTCCCCATTCTGATGTAGAATCTGGGGTCAATCAAAGCCAAAGAACATTTTGAGGAGGAGTGACATCAGCAAAATGGTCTAACAAGACGTCCCTTATCGAATCTCCCCCTCAAAAACAACAATCTCGCATCCATCTACAGACAGAAGTGCCTTTGTAGAAGTTGTGGGATCCAGCACCACAGGCCAAGGGACTCAGGCAGAGTCTCACCCACCCATGCATCAGATAAGAGGCATAAAGACATTTAATCTGACTATGGACCCTGAAGTGGCTTGTGAACTGCTTCCAGTCCTTCTCTGCTGTGGTCTGGGAGCCCCCAGGGAACACTGACTAAGTCATTATCACCCTTGCACAAAAGAGTCTTTATGGAAGTTCAGGAGTCCAGAGGAAAAGTTCCAGGATGTGGATGGAGCAAAAAGATCCAAGACTGGACACATTGGTGAGGATAGGAGGAACAGTTTGACTTTACCTGTATCACCCTTCTCTCAATATGGTACAAATCTGTACCAAGAAAGACCATCTACACCCATGATTTCTCCATGGGCAAAAGTGAGAGCATGTGAGTAATCGCCCAGCTTCCTCAGCTGTGCAGGACACTGACAAAGAGACCCACTTCTTTCTTTCCCCTTCCAGAGTGAGTCATGAGCTGTACAACTAGGGACAGGGTCTAGGAAGAGAGTGGCTGGGAGACTAGCAGTCGGGGCTTGGAACGTATCAAAGAGACACAGATCCTACTAACTGCTTCACAGACTCCATTAGGAGGCTCATCCACAAGCCACTGGGACCCCTCACCTGTGGATCCTCCCAAGGGGCCCATGGGCACCCCCGGCACTGCACATGCCTCCTCCTTGCACTACCCTACTATTTGGCGGACTCCCTGTCCATGGTCCTGCTGGCGGTGAGAGTGAACTTTGGCAGACAGCTAGTGAGAACATGTAGAAAGCTGGCTGAATCTGCAGGCCAAGGAGAGACTACCAACTTGAGCATTTATTTAGTTCCTCACTTGGGAAAGCAATAGGGAGGCTGTTAGCACCCAGCCTGGTGCATTATAGGACCTAGATAAGGCATATACGCTTAAGAATTCTGCCACAAGAGGAAGTAGGGAGTGTGGAGCACATGTATCCACAGAATGTCTGAGAAAGTCTCAGAATCCCTAACTGGGATGATGGAAGGTATCTCTCTCCCAAACACAGTAAAGACTAAAGGAGGTGACTACTACTTCAAATGCAAAGATACCAGTGCCTGCATCATTAACAATTCTAGTTATTCCATGGCCATGGGGTTTATTTTGATTATAGGATATGGTAACCAGCCTGTTGGATGGCTCCAGTGACCTCTTTATCTTGGTATTCACAACCTTGTTTATCCCCTCCCATCTTGTACCAGGGTTGGTAGGTGTGATATTAGCATAGGGTAGAATAAATATATGAGAATATTGTTATAATCTTACAGGTAGGGAAAGTTTTCAGAAGTCATAAACAAAACTCAGAGCAAATGGAGATTTGCTAGTCTACATATACAACCATTAACAGATGTTATGGCAAAACAAAGTTAATAAACATATTGTTTTCCATAAACAAAGTTAGAAGATCAACCCAAAATTTGAAAGAAATGTTTAAAAATATATAAAATAGAGCTAATATTCTTAACATAAAAATATCTTTGACAAATCTGTAAAGGAAAATATTTCAAATGACATATGGACTAAAAATGAACAAGTAGTTCATTGAAATAATGTCAGTAAGATAGTGTTTAGACATTAATAACCATGATTCTTCAAGTTCAGGCAACAATAATATATCATTCTTGATCCATCTGATTAAAAAATTGAAATGGTAGATAGCAGTTATGTTAGCCAAGGGAATAAGAAAATAGGTTATCCAATAACTGGCAGAATTTTTAATGACAATTTAGTAAATTATAGCAAAATAACAAACGTATCTTCCCTTTGATCCACTGATAATCTTCCTAATAACATTGTATAGGGAAAGATGTACCGATGTGAAAACAAATGTATGTACAATGATATTCATTACAAAAGGGCTTACAAGAATAAAATGTTAGAAGTAACCTAAATGTCTCTTAATAAAGGGATGCATAAAATAAATTATCTTACATGAGCATTGTTGAACCCCCTGTAGCAATGAAAAAGAGTAATATATATCAATATGCAGTTACAAAAAATTATGTCTATAATAGATTTTAAGGTACATTAAAAGCAGGTTATGAATATGACATGAGAGACATAGGCAACAAAAGAAAAAATAGACAAACTGGCCTTCATCAAAATTAAAAACTTCAGTACATGAAAAGACACTATCAACAGAGTAGCAAAGCACCTCACAGAGTGGGAGAAAATATTTGCTAATCATATATCTGACAAAATTGTAATATCCAGAATATATAAAGAACTCATAAAACTCAACAATAATGACAAAAACTCCTAATTAAAAAATGCACTTGAATAGATATTTCTCCAAAGAAGATATAGAAATGTCCAATAAACACATGAAAAGATGCTCAACATCACTAATCATTGGGGAATACAAATCAACAAATCAAAACCACAAGGAGATACCAATTCACACTCATCAGGATGGCTCTTACCAAAGACAGAAAATCAAGTGTTGACAAGGATGTGGAGAAACTGGAACCCCCTGCTGGTGGGAATGTACAACTGTGCAGCTGCTATGCAAAACATAGCGATTACTCAAAAAATTAAAAATAGAACTACCATATAATCCATCAATTCTACTTCTGAAAATATATCCAAATGAATTGAAATCTGAGTCTTAAAAATGTTTGTACACCCATGATCATAGCAGCCCTATGCACAATAGCTAAAAGGTGCAAGCAACCCAGTGTCCTTCGATGAATGAATGAATAAATAAAATGTGGTATACGCATAGAATGGACTATTATTCAGACTTAAAAAGTAAGGAAATTTTGACACATGCTACAACATGGATGAACCATGACGACATTGAGCTAAGTGAAACAAGCCAGTCACAGAAAGACAAATACCATATAATTCCGCTTATATAAAGTACCTAGAGTAGTCAAATTCATAGAGAAAAAGGTAGAATAAAGCTTGACACGGGCTGCGAAGGAGGGGAGAATGGGGAGTTTTTTAATGGGTATAGAGTTTCAGCTTTGCAAGATGAAAAAAATTTTGGAGATTAAATCCACCACCATGTGAATGTATTTAATATGCAAGTGTACACTCAAAATGATTAAGATGGCAAATTTTGTTATGTGTATTTTCTTAAATTGACTTTATTTTTTTAGAGTAGTTTTAGTTTCACATCAAAATTGAGCATAATGGAAAGAGAATCCCATAAACTCCTGCCTTCACATGTGCATAACCTCCCCACCATTAACGACATTCCCTGTCAGAGTGGTACATTCGTCACAATTGATGAACCCACATTGACACATCATTATTATTCAAAGCCCATAGTTATTTTAGGATTCACTCTTGGTTTTGTACCTTCTATGAGCTTGGATAATTGTATAACATGTATCCAGCTTTATATTATCATATAGAGTATTTTCACTAACCTAAAAATCCACTGTGTTCTGTTTATTCATCCTTCCTCTCCCCTCCTCTCTGATCTTTATCTTATCTCCACAGTTCTTGTATTTTTCAGAATGTCATACAGTTGGAGGCATACAATATGTAGCCTTTTCAGATTGCTTCTTTCACTTGGTATTATGCATTTAAGGTTCCTCCCTGTCTATTTATTACTTGATAGCTCACTTATTCTTAGCACTAAATAATATTCCATTTTCTGGTTTTGACACAGTTTATTTATCCACTCAATTACTGGAGGACATCGTTGCTTCCAGGTTCTGGCATTATGAATAAAGCTGCTATTAACATTCATGTGCAGGTTTTTGTGTGGACATGAGTTTTCAGCTCCTTTGGGTGTACAGCAAGGAGTGTGATTGCTGGATTGGATGGCAAAGTCTGTGTAGTTTTGTAAGAAATCGCCACACTGTCATCCAAGTGGCTGAACCATTTCACATCCCCACCAGCACGTGTGAGAGTCCTGTTGCTCTACATCCTCATCAACATTGGTTGTTGTCAGTGTTCTGGATTTTGGCCATTCTAATAGATGTATAGAGGTATCATTGTTGGTTTAATTTGGATTTTTCTCATAATACATAATGTGGAACATCTTTTCATAAGTTTATTTGCCATCTGTACATTTTCTTCAGTGAGGGGTCTGTTAAGGTCTTGGGCTCACTTTTTAACTGTGTTGTACATTTTATTACTGTTGAGTTAAAAGTTCTTTGTATATTTTGGATAACAGTCCGTTATAAGATATATCTTTTGCAAATATTGTCTCCCAGTCTAGTCTTGTCTTTTTATTCTCTTGACACTGTCTTTTGCAGAGCAAAAGTTTTTATTGTGATGAATTTCAGCTCATCCACTATTTCTTTCATGGATCACGCCTTAGCTAAAAAGTCAGCACCACATGCAAGGTTATCTAGGGTTTGTCCTATGTTATCTTCTAGAAGTTTTATAATTTTGTGTTTTACAATTAGATCTGTGATACATTTTGAGTTAATTTTTGTGAAGGGTGTAAAGTCTGTATCTACATGCATTTCTTTGCATTTGGACATCCAATTGTCCTAGCAAGATTTGTGGAAAAGCCTATCTTTGCTCCATTGTTTTGCCTTTGATGTTTTGTCAAAGAGTAATTGACTATAGTTATGTGGGTGTATTTCTGGGATCTCTATTCTGTTCCATTGCTGTATTTGTCTATTCTTTCACCAATACTACTCTGTCTTAATTACTGTAGCTTTATAGTAGGTCTTGAAGTTCGGTAGTATCAGTCTTCCAATTTTGTTCTTCTCCTTCGATACTGAGTTGGCTATTCTAGTCTCTCCATAGAAACTTTAGAATCAGTTTATCAGTATCCACAAAATGACTTGCTGGGGTTTTAATAAGGATTGCACTGAATCTATAGATCAATTTTGGAAGAACTGGCATCTTGACAATATTGTCTTCTTATCCATGAAAATGGAATATCTCTCCATTTATTTAGTGCTTTAATTTCATTCACCAGTCTTGCAGTTTTCTTTATATAGATCTTGCACACATTACGTTAGATTTATCCTATTTCATTTTTGGAGGTACTAATGTGAATGATATTGTGTTTTTTATTTCAAATTTCACTTGGTCATTGCTGGTATAGAAGAAGGTAATTGACTTTTGTATATTAACCTTGCAGTCTACAACCTCACTATAATAAATTCTTAGTTCCAGAAGGTTTGTCAGTTCTCTCAGATTTTCATCGCAGATAATCATGTCATCTGTGAACAATGGTATTTTTATTTCTTCCTTCCCACTCTGTATACATTTACTTCCTTTTCTTGCCTTATTGCATTAGGAAGGACTTCCAGTATGATATTGAAAAGGAGTGATGTGGGGGGACATCCATGCCTAGTACCTGATCTTAATGGGAAAGCTTCAAGTTTCTCACCATTAAGTATGACATTAGCTATAAGTTTTTTCTACATATTCTTTATCAAGTTGATAAACTTTCCCTCAGTCCCTAGTTTAGGGAGAGTTTTTATCAAGAATGGGTATTGGATTATGTCAAATGCTTTTTCTGTACCTCTTGATATGATTATTTGATTTTTCTGTTTAGCCTATGGATGTGATGGATTACATTAATAGATGTCTGTATGTTGAGCCAGCCTTCCATACTTGGGACAAATCCTACTTGGTCATGTATATAATTCTTTTTATACTTTTTTGGATTTGATTTGCTAATATTTTGTTGAGGATTTTTGCATCTAGGTTCATGAGAGATACTGGTCTGTAGCTTTCTCTTTTTGTACCATGTCTGGTTTTGGTATTAGGATAATTATGGCCTCATAGAATGAGTTAGACAATATTTTCTCTGCTTCTATCCTCTGAAAGAGATTGTAGAGAATTGATATAATTTCTTCCTTAAATGTTTGATAGAATTCATCACTGAACCCATCTGGGCATGATGATTTCTGTTTTGGAAGATTATTAATTGATGATGCAATTTCCTTAATAGTTATTGGCATGTTCAGATTGCCTATTTCTTCTTGTGTGAGTTTTGCCATCCTATATCTTTCAAGCAGTTGGTCCATTTCATCGGGTTATCGAATTTGTGGACATAGAGTTGTTCATAGCATTCCATTATTATCCTATCCATTTCCATGGGATCTGTAGTGATGTCCCTCTTTCATTTCTGATATTATTAATTTATGCCCTCTCTCTTTTTTTCTGAGTTAGTCTGGATATTGACTTGTCAATTTTATTCTTTTCAAAGAAGTGGCTTTTGGTTTCATTGATATTCTCTATCAATTTTATTGATTTCTACTCTAACTTATTATTTCTTTTCTTCTGCTTACTTAGGATTTAAATTACTCTTCTTTTTCTAGTTTCCTAAAATGGAAACTTAGATTATTGATTTTAAATCTTTTAGCATTTCTAGTATACGCATTCAATGCTATAAATTTCTCTCTAAGTATTGCTTTCACTTTATCCCACAATTTTTGAAAAGTTGTATTTTCATTTAGTTCAAAATAGTTTTTAATTTGTCTTGAGACTTCTTCTTTGGCCAAACTTAGAAGTGCGTTGTTTAATTTCCCCATATTTTGGGATTTTCCATTTATCTTCCTGTTATTGATTTCTAGTTTAATTCTACTTTTCTATGAGAGGAGACATTGTATGATCTTTTCTCCTTTTAAATTAGGTATGGAGTGTTTTATGGCTCAGAATGTGGTCTATTTTGGTAGATGTTTCATGTGAGCTTGAGAAATATGTGTATTTTGCTGTTGTTAGATGAAGTAGTCTGTGGATGTCTATTATGTCCAGTTGATCGATGATGTTGTTGAGTTCACCTAAGTCCTTACTGATATTTTGCCTGCTGGATCCGTCCATTTCTGATAGAAGGTTGTTGACATCTCTGACTATAACAGTGAATTCATCTATTTTTCCTTGCATTTCTATTGGCTTTTGCCTCACATATTTTGATGCTCTGTTGTTAGGTGCATACAAGTTAAGGATTGTTATGTCTTATTGAAGAATTGAATCTTTTACCATTATCTAATACTCCTTGTTAGCCCTTATAAATTTTCTTGCTTTGAAGTCAGCTGTCTGAAGTTAATATAGCTACTCCTTCTTTCTTTTGATTAGTGTTAGCATGGTATATCTTTCTCCATCCATTTACTTTTAATTTATATGTGTCTTTATAATTGAAGTAGTTTTCTTAGTATCAATACACGGTTGGGTCTTTTTTGTCTTTCACTCTCACAATCTCTGCTTTTTGAATTGTGCATTTAAACTACTGATATATTGTTTATTGATATAGTTAGATTAACATCTACCACATTTGATACTAATTTCTATTTGATGCCTTTCTTCTTTGTTCCTATCTTTGTCTTCCACTCTTTTTATGCTTTTTGTGGTTCTGCTTGAGCATTTTATATGATTTCATTTTCTCTCGTTCCTTAGCACATCAGTTCTTTCCCTTTTTTAAACTTTTTTCACATCGAGATACATAATAGTTTACATCATTGTGATATTTTAGTTGTATTATTTCTTGTCCATCACCATAAATGCTCCCCTTCACCCCCTGTACCCTCCCTCCCCCACTTCCCTTCCCCAGGTAACTACTGAACTGTTTTCTTTGTCCATGTGTTTGCTTATATTCCACATATGAGTGAAATCATATGGTGTTTGCCTTTCTCAGTCTGGCTTATTTTGCTTAGCATAATACCCTACAGGTCCATCCATGTTGCAAAAGGGATGATTTTGTCTTTTTTATGGCTGAGTAGTATTCCATTGTATATATACACCACATCTTCTTTATCCAGTCATTTGTTGATGGGTACTTTGATTGTTTCCATGTCTTGGCTATTGTGAATAGAGCTACAATGAACATAGGGGTACATATGTTACTTTGGATTGTTGATTTCAAGTCATCTGGGTATATACCAAATAGTGGCATAGCTGAGTTATATGGCATTTCTAGTTTTTGTTTTTTGAAGAATCTCCATACTCTTTTTTCCATAGTGGCTGCATCAGTTTGTATTTCCACCAGTAGTGTATGAACGTTCCCTTTTCTCCACATCTTCTCCAACATTTGTTGTTTTTTGTCTTGTTAATTATAACCTTTCTGACTGGTGTTAAGGTGATATCTCATTGTAGTTTAGATTTGTGTTTCCCTAAAGATTAGTGATGTTCAGCATCTTTTCATGTGTCTGTTGGCCATCTGTATATCTTCCTTTGAAAAATGTCTGTTCATATCCTCTGCCCATTTTTTATCAAGTTGTTTGTTTTGTTTTGCTGAGTTGTGAGAGTTCTTTATATACTTTGGATATCAACCCCTTGTCTGATAAATGATTTGAAAATACTTTCTCCCAGTTAGTGTGTTGTCTTTCCATTTTGTTGGTGGTGTCCTTTGCTTTCCAGAAGCCTTTTAGTCTGATGTAGTCCCATTTGTTAACTTTTTCTTTTGCTTCCCTTACCCAAGTAGACATGGTATTTGAAAAGATGTGGCTAATACCAATGTCAAAGAAAGTACTGTCTCTGCTTTCTTCCAGCATTTTCATGGTTTCAGCTCTTACATTCAAATCCTTAATCCATTTAGAGTTAATTTTTGTGTATGGTGCAAGATAATGGTCTACTTTCATTCTTTTGCATGGAGTTGTCCAGTTTTCCCAATACCATTTATTGAAGAGACTCTCCTTTCTCCATTGTATGTTCTTGACTCCTTTGTCAAAGATTAACTGTGCATAGACATGTGGTTTTATTTCTGGGTTTACAATTCTGATCCATTGATCTGTTTGTCTGTTTTTGTGCTGGTACCATGTTGTTTTGATTACTATAGCTTTGTAGTATGTTTTGAAGTCAGGGATTGTGATACCACCAGCTTTGTTCTTTTATCTCAGGATCGCTTTGGCTATTCAGGGTCTTTTGTTGTTCCATATAAATTTTTGGATTCTTTGTTTTATTTCTGTGAAGAATGTCATTGGGATTTTGCTTGGGATTGCATTGAATCTGTAGACTGCTACAGGTAGTACGGACCTTGTGACCATGTTTATTCTTCTGACCCATGAACATGGAATATCTTTCCATTTCTTTATGTCTTCAGTTTCTTCAGTAATGTCTTATAGTTTTCAGCGTACAGGTCTTTCATCTCTTTGGTTAAGTTTATTCCTAGGTATTCTATTCTTTTTGTTCCAGTTGTAAATGGGATTGTATTCTTGATTTCTTTTTCTGCTAGTTTGTTTTTAGTGCATAGGAATCAACTGAGTTTTTCATATTGATTTTGTACTCAACAAATTTGCTATAGTTGCTGATTATTTCTAATAGTTTTCTGAGGGATTCTTTAGGGTTTTCTACATATAGACTCATATCCTCTCCAAGTAGCGAAAGTTTCACTTCTTCCTTTCCAATTTGGATTCTTTTTATTTATTTTTATTGCCTAATTCTGCTGGCCAATACTTCCAGTAATATGCTGAATAGGAGTGGTGAGAGTGGGCACCCTTATCTTGTTCCTGTTCTCAAAGGAATGGCTTTCAGTTTTTTGCCGTTAAGTATGATGTTGGTTGGGGGTTTGTCATATATGGCCTTTATTATGTTGAGGTAATTTCCTTGAATACCTATTTTATTGAGTTTTTATCACAAATGGATGCTATATCTTTTCAAATGCTTTCTCTGAATCTGCTGAGATGATCATGTGATTTTTATTCCTCATTTTGTTAAAGCAGTGTGTCGCACTGATTGATTTGCAGATGTTGAAACATCCTGCATCCCTGGAATGAATCCCACTTCATTGTAGTGTACAATTCTTTTAATGTATTGCTGTGTTCTGTTTACCAACATTTTGTTGAGTATTTCTGTATCTAAGTTCATCAGTGACATTGGCCTGTAGTTTTCCTTGCTCATATTGTCATTGTCTGGTTTTGGTAACGGGGTAATATTGGCCTCATAGAATGTGTTAGGAATCGTTCCATCTTCTTCAATTTTTCAGAATAGTTTGAGAATAATAGGTACTAAATCTTCTTTGAATGTTTGGTAGAATTCTCCAGAGAAGCCATCTGGTCCCTGACTTTTGTTTTTGGGGACGTTTTTGATTACTGTTTCAATCTCTGTTCTTGTGTTTTGGCTATTCAGATTCTCTGTTCCTTATTGATTCAGTTTTGCGAGGTTGTATGAGTCTAACAATTCATCCATTTCTTCTAGCTTATCGAATTTGTGGGCATATAAATTTTCACAGTATTCTCTTATAATCCTTTGTATTTTTGCAGTATCTGTTGTAATTTCTCCTCTTTCATTTCTAATTTTATTTATTTGAGCCTTATCTCTTTTTTTCTTGGTGAGTCTGGCTAAGAGTGTCAATTTTGTTTATCTTCTCAAAGAACTAGGTCTTAGTTTCATTAATCCTTTCTACTGTTTTTTAGTCTCTATTTCATTTGTTTCTTCTCTGATTTTTATTATTTCCCTCCTTCTGCTTACTTTGGGCTTTGTCTGTTCTTTTTCTAGCTCTGTTAGGTGCATTTTAAGATTACGTATTTGAGATTTTTCTTGCTTGTTGAGGTGGGGCTGTATTGCTATGAATTTCCCTTTTATGACCACCTTTGCTGCATCCCATAAGAGTTGGTATGTTGTATTTTTGTTTTCATTTGTCTCCAGGTATTTTTAAATTTCCCTTTGATTTCTTCAATGATCAAATTGTTATTCCATAGCACGTTGTTTAGACTCCACATATTTCTGACTTTCCCAGTTTTGTTCTTGTGGTTGATTTCTAGCTTCATAACATTGTGGTCAGACAAGATGCTTGATATGATTTCAATCTTCTTCAATTTATTGAGGCTTGCCTTGCTTCTCAACATATGGTCTATATTTTAGAATGATCCATGTGTACTTGAAAATAATGTCTATTCTGTTGTTTTTAGATGGAATGCTCTATATATGTATATTAAGTCCACCTGGTCAAGTGTTTCATTTAAATATACTATTTCCTTGTTGACTTTTTGTCTGAATGATCTGTCCATTGAAGTAAGTGGGATGTTGAGGTCTCCTACTATTATTGTGTTGCTTTTAATGTCTCCCTTTAGGTCTGTTAATAATTGCTTTATACAATTTGGTGCCCGTGTGTTAGGTGCCTAATTACTAATAAGTGTTATGACCTCTTGGTGGAATGTTCCATTTATCATTAGATACTGCCCCTCTTTGTCTCTCATTGTCTTTTATAACTTGAAGTCTGCTTTAACTGATAAAAGTATGGCAACACCTGCTTTCTTTTGTTGGCCATTAGCTTGGAGTATTGTCCTCCATCCCTTTACTTTAAGCCTATGTTTGTCTTTGGAGCTGAGGTGCATTTTGTGGAGGCAGCATATTTTTGGATCCTATTTTTTAATCCATCCCACCACTCTGTGTCTTTTGATTAGAGAATTCGATCCATCTACATTTAGAATGATTATTGTTATATGAGGGCTTAATGCTGTCTTCTTGTCTCTTGTTTTCTGGTTGTTCTATGTTTCCACTGTTTCTCTTTTTTTGTATTTCTGACTTTCATTTCATTTTGTTGGTTTTCTGAGGGGAATTTCTCAGTTTTCTCTCTTTTTGTCAATTGTGGCTCTGCTCTGACTTTTTATTTAGTGGTTACCATGAGGATTGTATGAAAGATATTGATCCATTTTCTTATAGTCTCTTATCTCCACTAACCTAAGCAGGTTCCTTCTCTTTCCTCTCCCCTTCTGAGTAACTGCTGTTACAAATTGTTCCATTTTTCATTTTGTGAGTTTGTGGCTAAGTTGAAGTGTTCATCCTTACTTTTGATGCTTTCCTTCCTTTTCTTTTTTAAGTTGTAATAGAGCCTTTGCCTCCCCGTTCTGGTAGAGAGCTGCAGGTTTCTGATCATCTCTGTCTTAATTTATCTCCTTGCTCAGAGCTTTGTAGACCTTTGCCTTTTTGTAGCCAGTGTGAGGGCATTTTTAATTATTTCTTCTAGGAGAGGTCTAGTGGTGATGAACTCCCCCAGCTTTTGTTTATCTGGGAAAGCTTTTATTTCTTCATCATATCTGAAGGAAAGTTTCATTGGATAGAGTATTCTTGACTGAAAGTTTTTGTCTTTCAGTATTTTGAATATATCACTTCATTCTCTTCTGGCCTGTAGGGTTTCTGCCGAGAAAACCACTGAAAGTCTGATAGACTTTTCCTTGTAGGTTATTTTCTTCTGCCTTGCTGCTCCTAATGTTTTTCTTTATCACAAACTTTTGTCATTTTTGCTATTATAATGCCTTGGAGAGAGTCTTTTTAGCATTGACGAAATTGGGCATTCGATTAGCTTCATTTATCAGTAAATCTGAAACCATTCTCACATTTGGGAAGTTCTCAGCAATTATTAATTTGAATAAGCTCTCTGCTCCTGTCTCCCTCCCTTCTCCCTATGGAATACCTATAATCCTTATGCTACTTTTCCTAATTGAGTCAGATATTTCTCAAAGAATTTCTTCATTTTTTTTAAATCTCAGTTCTGTCTCCTCCTCCACTTGAAGAATTTCTACATTTTTATCTTCAAGAAGACTAATTCTTTCCTCCAAAAGATCAGTTCTATTTCTTAATTATTCTGGATTATTTTTTATTTCATTAATTGTGTTTTTCATATCCAGAATTTCTGCTTGATTTTTTTTATAGTTTCAATCTGTTTGGTGAAGAGATTCATTTTATTGCTGAGCTGCTTGAATTGTCTTTCCATGTTTTCTTATTAGTCATTGACTTTCCTTATGAAGGCTATTTTGAATTCTCCATCATTTAGGTTGTATATTTCTGTGTCTTCAGTGTTGGTTTCTGGAGAATTTTCATTTTCCTTCTAGTCTGAATTGTTGCTGCAGTTTCTGACATTGATGAACTAATCTTTTATTGGGGCATTTGTGGTATTCTTAGGATGCAGATTCCCCCTGTTACCACTACGGGGAAGCAGGAGGAGCATTTCTAGCCCAACCCCATCTGCTGGAAGCTGTGCAGGTATTATGAGTGCTTGCCCGAGCCTGGGGTGCGTTCAGGCTCTTGTGTGAACGTTTCTTGTTGAGTGGGGCTTCCTTGCTGGGCTAAGGCCACTGTTTGGCACCTCAGGGGCACACTAAGATCCCCCTCCCCACCAGAAATTGATCACCAGTGGGCTCAAAGCTACCACACCTATTCCCACATCTGCCAGGGACCTGGTCCCTCTTTGGGATCTCAGCTGCACTGTGAGTGCTCGTGTGAGGCCTTATCCCCATCACAGAGATCTGCTGAGGTCTCTGTTTATGGTTCATGGTCCATGGGGCCACTGTGCTTGGCAGGTGGGTCTTGCTTGCTGGGACCCAAGCTATGGCTGCTCCTTGATGGCACTGGGCAGCAGTGGGCTCCCCCTCCCAGCCAGGAAACTGAACCCAAGTGAGCTCAAAGCTACTGTGCCTATTCTTGCATCTGCCTGGGACCTGTTTCCTCTCTTGGGTTTCAGCTGCACTGTGAGTGCTTATGTGCATGCCTGGGGAATGTTTGTCCCAGTACAGAGATCTGCTGAGGTCTCTGTTTACATTTTTTTGCTGTTGGTGAGGCTGTTGTGCTTGGAGGGCAGGGCTTCCTCACAGGGACCCGAGCTTTGGCTACTCCTCTGTGGCACAGGGGTGCAGTGGGCTCCCTCTCCCCACCGGGAAAGAAACCAAAAGCACGGGCTAAGGGTTACTGCCTCCCCCCTTATGGTCGCCCTGGAGCATGTTCCCACTTTCTGGACTCTTGCACCAGATTGCAAAGCTTTCGTGTGCATGCACAGGGCTACCGCAGGAGAGCAGGATGTGCTCATCTATCTCTGCACCTTCCCAGGGAGCCAATCCATCCGTCCTCAGATATATAGCTGTGTGTGTCTCTCAGGTATCCTGTTGTACTATGTGGGCTTCCTCCATTGGATAGTGAATGTCCATTTAGTTGTAGTTCAAGAGGGGGAGACAGAGAGAGAACGCTCACTCCACCACGTTGCTGATATCACCTCCCTTTTTAAACTTTCTTTAGTGGTTGTCCTGGAGTTTGCATTATACCTTTAAAACTAATCCATATCTCCCTGTCTAGTTTCAAATAACATTATACCACTTCAAGTGTAGTGTGAATATCTGATAATAACAAAATAATCCTAATTCCTCCCACGCCATTTCTTAAATCACTACTGTCATTCATGTCACTTATATATAAGTATATATATATATATAATCAAATATGCACATAAGCATACATAATCAGATACATCGTTACTATTATTTTGAAAAAAGTTTTATCTGTTACATCAATTAAGAATAAGAAAAATAAAAGTTATTTTACCTTTGGGGGCCGAACCCATGGCTCAGTGATTAAGTTCACGTACTCTGCTTTGGTGGCCAAGGATTTGTTGGTTTGGATCCTGGGTGTGGACCTAGCACTGCTCATCAGGCCATGCCAACATGGCGTCCCACATAGCACAAGCAGAAGGACCTACAACTAGAATATACAACCATGTACTGAGGCTTTGGGGAGGAAAAAAAAAAGTGGAATATTGGAAACAGACGTTGGCTCAGGGCCAGTCTTCTTCACCGGCCTCCAACTCCCCCAAAAAAGCATGGGCTCTGGAGCAAAAAAAAAAAAAATGGGAAAAAAATTATTTACCTTTGTTTATTCCTTCTTTAATGCTTCTCCTTTATTTACGTAGATCTGAGTTTCTCAGCTATACAATTTTCTTTCTCGTTGATGAACTTCTTTTAGCATTTCTTGCAAGACACATCTACTGACAACAAATTCTCTCAATTTTTGTTTGTCTTGAAAGTCTCTTTTTACTTCACTGTGAAGGATTTCACAAGGTACAGAATTCTAGATTGGTGGGTTTTTTACTGTCAATACTTTAAATATTTCATCCCAATGTCTTCTTGTTTGCATAGTTACTGAAGAGAAGTAAAATATAATTCTTGTCTTTACTCCTCTGATGGTAAAGTTTTTCCCCCTCTGATTTCTTTCAGGGTTTTTTTTTATCTTTGATTTTCTGTAAGTTGAAAACGATATGCCAGGTATAGTTTTTTATTATCATTTCTCTTGCTTGGTGTTCTCTGAGCTTCCTGGATCTGTGGTTTCCTGGTTCTGCGTCTGTCATTAATTTGTGGAAATTCTCAGTCATTATTGTTTCAAATATTTCTTATGTTCTTTTCTCTCTTCACCTTCTGTTATTTCCGTTACACATAGGTTACACCTTTATAGTCGTCTCACAATTCTTGAATATTCTGTTATGTTTGTTACAGTCTTTTTTTCATTGCTTTTCAGTTTTGGAGGGTTCTATTGAGATATCCTCAAGCTCAAAGCATCCAGTCTGCATATAAGCCCATCAAAGGCATTCTTTATTTCCTTTGCAGTGTTTTCAATCCCTAGTATTTCTTTTTGGTTCTTTCTTAGAATTTCCATCTCTCTGCTTACATTGCCCATCAATTCTTGCAGGTCGTCTCTATCATCCGGTTGAATACTTAGCATAGTAATCACAGTTGTTTTAAATTTCTGGCCTGATAATTCCAACATAACTGCCATATCTGAGTCTGCTTCTGATGCTTGCTCAGTCTCTTCAAAATGTGTTTTTTGCCTTTTAGTATATCCTATAATTTTTTCTTGATAGTCAGACATTATGGACTGAGTAAAAAAAAAACTGCTAGAAAAAGGCCTTTAGTAAAGTCTTGGTGAGATGTGGAGGGAGGAGAAGTTGTCTGTAGTCCAGCGATTAGGTCCAAGTCTTTTAGTGAGCCTTTGCCTCTGGACTGTCAACTGCACACGAGCTTCTCAATTCCTCTGCCCTCATTAGATGGGACAAGATGGCTATAGTGGGCTGGAGTTGGGTATTTTCCTTCCCCAGCTCAGTTAGGTTCTGATAATACTCCAGATCCAGGTCAGGATCTGGTTAAATAGTTTCTTCTGAGGACAGACCTTGTTAAGAAGAACACAATGCTTGGGCATATTTCAAAATGGCTTTTTTTCCCCTTCCACCTACCAGAAGCATGAGGGAATTTTTCTCTGATCTCCACTACGAGAACCTGGAGGAGCTCCAGGAGGTAAAATTCACAGAAGTTTGAGAGCCCCCCCAGTGACTAGTTTCCTTGGAGTTTTTGTCTCTCAGAGGTGTCCACACTGAGCCTCCAGTATTTCATCAACTACAGTTCAGGTTTCTCTACCCTGGCACTGTTTCCTGCAGCTTTTTGCTTGTGGGTTTCTACTCCAATAAGCTGTGATTCTCTGTATTCACCTGTTGGTTTCTCCAATTTTGGGGGCAGTAGTTTGCCCTGTGAACTTTCTTATGGATCTAAGGGGAGTTGTTCATTTTTTAGTTCATTTAGCTTGGTACTTGTTGTTAGGATGGAGTGAAGACTTCCAAGCTTCTTACATGCCAGACCAGAAACCAGAATCTATTATGTACATTTTACCATTGTAGCGACCTGAAATTGGCCACCCCAAGACATGCCTCTTTGGCATCAGGATTATTTGAGGCTGATTGTTTTTGATAAACTGGGACAGGGAAGGAGGAATGGAACTTGCCCTCTGTTAGGACACATTTACACTTGTAAGGTAAATCTCTATCTGTAAAAGGTGCCTCGCTCTCTGTACCAGGAAGAAGAAAGGAGATGACCTTCTTTCTAGAAACTCTTAATCAATACCAAAGGCAAGGACTTAAATCTGCATTTTATTGTGCTTGTCTGGTAACCTCCTGTAACTGACTTCCCTTCCCCTCCCAATGTTGGCATCTCCTTAAAGATTAAGCATCTTTCTTTAGGCTGGAACCGATTGCAGTGCTCATCTGTGACCCCCCAGCCCGAGGCAACACACCTGCCACCCCGCGGCGCTCACTGAGACAGCAGACCTATCTGCCGCCCTTTCCATCAAGCGCTGTGCTGACAGAGCAGCCTCGTGACTATTGTAAAAGGGACATTTCAATCATATGTGAAACACCCTGTTTGGGAGTATATAACCACTCCGTGCACCCCACTTCTTTGGTGCCCTTTCTTCCTTAGGGAAGAAAGGCCCCAGGCCACAGTTCCTCATAAAACTTTGTTTAATTTTCTCTTGCTATTCTGTCTCATGTGAATTTAATTTGTTCTCCGGCCAGACGAACCCCCATTTGGGAAGAGGAAATGTCTTCCTCCCCTACACCATAATTAAAAATTTTTAAAAAGCAGATTATAGAATAATATGGATAGTATATTCTTGCTTTTATAGAAAATATTTATGTATCTGCACACATTTATAAAAGTACACTTAATGCTAAAAATCTGTGATCAGTGTATTTACAAGAAAGGTATTAGGATGGGAAGAAGTAAATTTTCATTTTTTATATTTTAAAAATTCTTTGCACTTTTATGAACATGTATTATATTTTTAAATTAAAATCATGAAAAATTGAAAAAAACTCTAAAGAACAAAGCACATTAGTGGTCAGCAGACCTTCTCATGTAAAATGATAGCCTGACAGACCCAAAATTTGGAGTTCTCTTTTGTCTCCAACTCAATTACTTCACTTAAGAAATTCCCAACCACTGTAAATACAGATGTTACACTAACAGTTGAGATGTAGAATGAAAATCACCTTTGGTGGTAAGTGTGGGAATAGGAGGCCAGGAAATTTGTTTCCATAGATGATATCAATGGGCAGCCAAGGTTCCAAACCACCACCCCCAGATGTCCTTTAGATGTCGCTTTTTTATACCTTTCAAGTTTAATGTTCATTTTTGCCACCTTGCATTATGACATTTTATTGTGTGACAAAGGGAAGCATGTATGTCATAGTCCCACCTCTTACAGTATCTAGTTTAGTCCTAGATAACTGTCCAGCTATGTAGAAGCTTACTTCCAAGACGGAGAAAATGATATCACCTCCTTTTTTGCTCAAGCAACTTTCCAGTCATCAAGTTTTTGGCCTCTTTTTTGCCTACTTCCAAGTAAATTTTTTTACCTCCTATTTTTGGATGAACAAGTTAGTATGAGTTCTCCAAAACACTTAATTTTCAAGAAGTCTGTCTTAGTAGTTCTTAGCAGAGAGAGAAAGCCACTATTATTGATATTACTATTACCATTAGTCCTTTACTATTGGTCCTTGGGAGGTGTGGGGGTTGGAGTATGACATTGGAATTTATCCACAAGGTAGATTTTCTGCTTGTTAAGATGCTCATGATTATTCCTCCTCCATCTAAATTCAACATAGTCTCAATAAAGCTTCTGCCTTACGGTTTATATATTCTTTTCTGCAAACCAAAGAACAATGTTATAGTGATAAAATCCAAGAGTGACATTTAAAATTAAGTCTGAGGATGGGTATATTATTCATTTGAGCAGAGCCTGCAGAATCCACAAAATCACAATAGCTATGTGGCAGCGAGGTCTATGTGCGTGGTCTGCTACAGCCCTATGTAAGGCAATGGAATGTAGTATTTAAGTAGCACTAACATTTATGGAGAGCTTTCCTTGGGCTTTGCACTGTTTTAGGTGCTGGGCTTTAGTGCTAGAGAGATCCAGGTTCTAAATTCAGCTCCACCATTTGTTAGCTGTGTGCCTTGGGGCAGATTTCTGACTTCACTTAACTTCTTTTTTTTTCTAAAATGGAGATATATAAGTACTTGCCTAGCAGGATTGTTGTATGTATTGAATATGTGATGCATTTAAAGTCTTTAGCATAGCACCTTGTACCAGGTAAACATTTGCTAGTATTTCACAGACTTGCCACATATTAGCCTCAGTATGTTTTTTTAGTATTCTAGTTTGTGACTAAGAAAATCCAGCTAATTTGCTTCACTTTGGTCAAAGGATATGTTAAGGGATTTTCATTTTCACACCCTCTTTAAAGTAATTATGTTTAACTTCGATTTCTTTCTTTCCCCCAGTTCCTTTTACATTCATTTCTGGCTTTGGATTCATGAAGCCTTGAGACCAAGGTGATGAAATTTCCATTTAAAAATGGAAAAAGCCATGTAATTTTTTAAGTGGCTTAAAAAAATAAAACTCTCAATTTTGTTACACTACACAATATAGAATTACTTCTACTTACTATCTTTCATATTAAAAAGTAAATGCATGCATACATACATTGCTTGTTTATTGATTGATTATTTCAGTAAAAGCACATCCACACACAATCAGAGCAGAGGAGGGGAGATTACCTCTAACTGAGGTCTCTAATGTCTCTGCCAGGGTGGGCTGTAAAAATAAGCAGAGTAAGTGGCCAGCTTCATTGAGTGAACCAGAGGGTGCCTGCTACTTAGCCTAAAAATAACACCTCATGTTGGGCTTTTTAAGGTCGCTGTTTGAATGCAAAACTAATTTCTAGAGGAAGGCATCATGCAAAGAGAAGTGAAAATAATATAAGTGAGAAAATGTTTCCAGAACATCATGGCCTAAAAATTCTGATGCCTTCAATTTTAATATTTTTTTGAGAAAGCACGTCTTTTAGGGTCAGAAGGTTTACTTACGGTCTGAATTCAGGACTGAGATGAAGGAGAAGCAACAGAAGATAAAGGAAAGAGTGTCCTTGGAAACACACTGCCTGGTTAAAATTACTGCTCCAGCTTCACTTTAACTGAATAATGAAGAGGGTGCAGGACGGGGAGCAGAGCATAACCCAACTGGAAATACATATTTACAAACAACATTTTCTTCTATTTGAATGAAGATACTCCAGTTTCTCTGTGGCCTTCACTGACCTATCACAATGCTTTGTATGACCAGCAGCTAAGGACTCTAGCAGTTAAGTAAGGTCTGGGGCACTTGAGATTTTTATAATTCTGAAGGCTAATTACATGGTGATGTGGATGGCTGAATAGAATTGATTGTGTCTGTTTCATGTAATGCCTATCACCACTCAAGTGAAGCAAAGGTGGGTGATGGGAGTGGTTCTACTCAACTTATCTGTTTGTGAGGATACAACTGGCATCCTAAGAGCAGATCTCAAGTTTTTATTCCTTAAGCAGCTTTTCATAGGACAACAGGCTACAAAGGCAAAATAGCATTCATAGTTGGTGCTAAATACATCTTTCTTAAATAAATGAATGAATAAATGTCATTGATACTTAGTTCAACCAGATATTGTGTAGTATATTAGAATCATGGTATAATTATATTTGCTCTTGGTATGCTGGAAGAATTTTAATAAAGATCAAGACTGTATGAAACAGAATAGGCAGTTGCCCCATCCACTCCATTCGGAGGCTTTCAACTAATGCATCTACAAAATGCAGGAGAAAAATAAGTTTCTCTAAAATGATTGTCCTTATCAATATTGTTTCATCTTCAGAGGTTCATACATTTGAACTTTTAGAGTTCATATGTATCTCCTTTCAAATACTGACTCTAAGTTTCATTCAGCCTCTAATTTCAATAACGTGCTCAACCACATTTGGATAAAAACTGAAAATTATTATTAATATGGTTCAGGGAAATCAGCAGAGAAAATGATATTGTTGATCTTATGACTTTGACAAGGAAGAGAAAGGATGAGGGAATAATGCTCAGATATTTGGTCGTTATAAGGCCTACACAAAAAGGGGAGCCTGGTTTATACAGTGGTCACGCTCTATCAGTCCTCCAATAATATGTGATATGTATAGGTTTAAATGAATTAATAATTGCACACTGACTCCAACTGATTGATAATGAGTGCTGACAGTTTTCCATTTGGAATGATTCTGATGTCCCATATGGGTGTAGCTTGAACATCAATTATAACTAATTAATTAATGGGAAAATGGCAGCATAATACTGTGTGCTTGCCGTCCTTATAACCATGCATTCTAAAGGATGAATACACAACGTTAATAAAAGCTGACACAACCCAGGGCGATGCAATTGAAGCGGTGTAGGAAGGACACCATAGGGAGGTGCAGTCCACTTTTCTGTCAGCTTTGACCTGTGTGAGTCTCCTCAAGCAAACATCCGTGTTGCAGATGACACCAGCCTGCAGCCACGAGAGGTACTTTCTATGATGAATTGGCAGCAGAGCGGCGGTGGTCATTACATTCTTACTTTTACCTTTTGTATTCAATTGCACAACCGGAGGACAAAGATTCAGCTTTTCATTTGGATGTGCATTGGGGTTTCCTATGTGAAATGTCTTCATTATTCTCAAATAACCTTTCCCTTGAATATAGAAACCGTCACCCTCAACAAAACATAGCAGTCCAAAGAGATCAATATTCAGTCTCCTTTCCAGATGTTGTAAAGAAATGAGTGACTTCCCAGAATACTTTGGACTAATTTCACTGTGAGATGTAAAAGGAATACATTTCTTCTCACCCAAGCCAGCAATCTGTTAAAGCTCTGAAGCATAAGGCCAGGTATTTCTTGCACAGTGGTTTTTGTCTTATTGACTATCATGGTGTGCTATTCTTATTCAACGCAGTGACTGAGCCTCGATTAATCAGCCAACCAATTTTCTCTATAGAATCTTGAAACTGTTAGTACCTGATGGTGAATTTTACACTACTGGCAGGATATTTGCTTTTGTATACTTTAAAAATTGCTATAAATCTGTAAAATATGTGGCAATTATGGCTTGGTGAGGGAATTTATCTTTTCTTCATCTCTAACTTCACAACATACTGGGCCTTCTTTGTAGACAGGGATGGCATGTCTGTACCGTGGTACAATTACTCCATGTCAGAGTCCCAATCTTAGTGCCAACAAAGACTCCAGTTGACCTCAGTTGATTCATCAAGTTGACAGTTACTGAAATCTAGAAAGGATATGTCACTGTTAGCTCCTTCTATAGTAGAGTTAAATTTAATTTTAGATCAAGAATAATTTGCAATCATACCTGGTCTGTTTAATAGCAAAACAGATTCCAGAAACCAACCACCAAGTCAAATATTCTTTCTATGTTATGACCACTGTTAATCTAAATCTTACCACCGCATCTTTATTTTCAAGTAGGGAAGGGGAAAGAAAAGGAGAAACTGTGAATTCTGTGTGTGTGAATGTTTGTGATGAATAAAACATTACACTAAATATTACCACATATATCCACCCTAACCCTCAGAATTATGTATGACCATCACAGATTTTTATATTTTGGGAAAGTAAAGTCAGAATGTTTAATTACTTTTGTCCCATGTCCCACAGTTACCAAATAGCCAAGATTCTATTTTGCATAATTCTCTTACTGAAATTCAACTGCAAAAAAAAAAAAAAAACCTCTGATTTTCTTGCAGGGACATCCTAGGGTGCTCTGATTAAATACTGAGTATAAATACTGGGCTTTATTAATCTTCTTTGTTGTTCTTATTAGTCTAGCCCATGGTTTCTTTGCCTAAACTAGTCAGGAAGAGAACAAAAAAGCGTCTGGGTAGAATAGCCAAGGAGAATGCTTTGCAATGGAGCTTGCCTCTTCTCCATGCTGGTGCCATCCAGGGGATAACAGGCTTGTTTTTCTGTACTTATGGTTGTGTTGTAGAGCCACATGCCTTCACTAGTTCTCTCTGTTCATAGTCATGATCATCCTAGATCAAATCACTGCCAACCTTATTCCTGCCTCCTGGCACAAACCCTGCCAGAGTTAAACTGTGTCATCATGCTTATCTTTGTTGCAACCACTCCATCTGCCTCTGCTAATGTTGGTCCTTTTACTAGATCCCTCAGAGCTGCAGAAGTGCTCACAGAAGTGAGAGATTATTCTCTGTTTTGAATCCTTTAACCAGGATTCAAAAAGCCCCTCTCTGTCTCTTTTCTTACAGAAACTCTAGGATCACAAATAATATATTAAGCTTTACTTTTGAGTAAATCTTGCCAGTTAAATTTTCAACGTTTCTCTATATAACGGAGAACATGACATTGGTACCATACATCGTCTCAAAGAAATACTTTCTATCCTAGTCCAGTGTTGAAACACATCATCTCGTCTCTCTCCCAGGATGCTTTACATGCACTTCAAGAGCACCATTTCTGACCTGGAATGAGATGTGTACCCTAAGTTTCATCCAGGAATGACTGTCCAGAGACTCACTCCACATTTCTAATACCATTCTTCATAATTTTTTCTTAAATGCCCATTAAACGCTCATGGAAAGAGAACACCTGTTATATCTTCTAACTTCTCAGCATCTCTTTAGAGACTGTGTCAATTACAATTCCACCTGGGAGTCTCACAATGCTCATTCAGGCCACAATGGAATAGAACCTGTGTTACTTGGCTGTTTCTTGGTGCTATGTGCATTACTAGAATCATTTGATTCAACCAGTAACTACATCCACATCATTACACAGTGGCTTACCTTAGCAGTCACAAACAATCACATTCTTGAGTCAATCTGAAGTGGTTCTTTAAATGAGGTTGCTAAGAGAGAATTTTGATTATGAGAAAGGTCAAAGTCCAGGGCTCTTCAAAGGCAGCTATTTAGCACGGCTGTCATAATGGTGAGACAGACCTTAGAAGAGACTCACACCAAAGAATTCAGCCAAAGATAAACAATAATGAATGAAGAGATTGCAGAAAACAAATACAACAAACAAAAACCCCTTAAAATCTGGATCACAATGTGTATGATGGTCACAGAATAATATTGCTCTGATGTGGAGATGGTCGTGGTCAAGGGACATGGAAATGCTAGTGTCAAGGGACAAATAGTTTCAATTTTCACAAAGGCGCAAGATGACATTTTATTTTCCATTAAAAACATCCCTCAAATTCTGAGGTTGCCAGCTTCTTTTCCTCCTCCTTCCCTGCTGCTCCTGCAGGCATTTTTCTTCTCTGAGTTTTTCTTGGTTTGGCTCACCTTTTGCCATGGCTGTGCGTTAGACCCCCACCCAGCAACCCCAAATGGTCTCATTCATGTGTTATTTTTGTTTAATCTATTTACTGTTTAAATTCTTTTTCAAGTGCCCAGGTGCAGTCAGGGTCACCTAGATTATAAATATTCGATGATTGCTCACTAGCAGTGGTTCTCCTACCATGTCTTGGAGAAGGCGTGATCCCAGCCCCTGTAGATAATATGGGCCAAACTGTTCTCCTCCAACCTCCTTGCATGCAAGGCCATGTATTGAAGAGCCTGTCTGTGATGCTGGCTGTTGCTTTTCTGTCCTGGAGCTGGTAGCAACACAAGTGATGCAGATATGACCTAACAAAACAGGGTAGAGTGTCAATAATATGCACCTTCTTGCATTTGTCTATTTCCTGACCTCTGCTGAGAATGCTGATGTTGGTGCCCAGGGAAGGTCACCTCAAAATATCCTACAATAGCATACTAATTATTTTGAATTAAAGTTACTAGAGAAGCGAAAAAAGCATTCTGACCCTCCTGTCTCTGTTCCCCATGAAAGCAGGAAATAAATCTCCCATGAAAGGTATTCTCTCTGCATCCTTTTATCAGAGCTAGGGAACTCTGGGCCCGAGAAGCCTACATAAACAAATCTAGCTAACTTACAGCCTCAAGCGTAAACTTTCCTTAAATTTCTCTAATTATGTACCTCAAATCTGTTTCTTTGTCCTTGCATTCCTCATGAGTTTATTGTTTCTTTGCCTAAAAGATATATATATATATATATACTGCCTGCTTTGTTTGCTCTCTGAACATCATGTCTTTATGATAGCCAATATGTACATATTAAAATGGGTTTTTCTCTTGTTAATCCAGTCTTTTGTCAATTTTATTCTTTAGTCCAGCCATAAGAAAACAAGAAAGGCAGAAAGAGGATTTTCCCCCTCCCTGACACCCACCAGGTCTACCACCTTCATACTTGGTCCTGCTTCCGGCAAACTTAGCTTTCCTTTGTCTTTTTTCAGAATCCTGCCTGGACAAACCAGGTAGGTTCTGTGCTTGTATGTTAATACTCCTTGTGACAACGTTTGTGTTTTGGGAGTTTTTTTGCTGAGGAAGATTAGCTCTGAGCTAACATCTGTGCCAGTCTTCTTCCACTTTATATGTGGGTCGCTGCTGTAGCATGGCTAATGAGGGGTGTAACACTGTGCCTGGGATCCAAATCTGTGAACCTGGGCCACCGCAGTGGAGCACACTGAACTTAGCCACTATGCCAATGTTTGTGAAGTGCTGAGTGCAGGCCCAGCACAGGTAAGCACTCCAAGTCAGAGCCATTACTACAACGAGTAAGAGTTAAAAGCATGAGGTTTCAGTGTCTCTCAATATTTACTCTCCTTTCACAAATACCTTTGTTAACCTAAAAATAAAGAGCCAAAATGAGAGGCGGAGAGGCGTTTATTCTGGGATCAAAGAATTGCAATTTGGGATACACAGATTCAGGTAGCAACCCAAATAGTGTCCTACTAGGCAGTAATAGGCAGTGGCTTTTAAAGGCAAAAGAGGGAGGTTTGCATTACAAAGAATGCTAACTGGGTTTGGTGGCAGAAAGTTAATCTTGGCTAAACATAATTGATTGCTAAGTCTAGCTGGAGGGAGGGAGAAGTCTGTCACCATGATGAGCTGCAGGTTTCTTCCATCATTACTCAGTTCAAAAATTCATACGCTGTCAGATCAGGATGTGCATAAGACCCATTTCCTTAATGGTTTCCTGGCTCCATTTTAAAGGCCTTAGACATAAGTGACTCCATTTTGTTTCACTTTTCACACCTCCTTTGAATGTTGGTTCCCTCTCATGGTGGTTGCTGTAGTCTGGCAGGCTGAGCCTTTCTTCTAACTGGAGGAGTCCTAGGCGTAGGGTGATTGAGCTTTTGTTCACACATAAGAAAGAGACAGTCTTTTTATTTTCCCCCAGTGGAATTTTCCCCCAAGCTCTGTTTTTATTCCTCTTCTTTCTAGAGGAGAAACAAGACTAGAAGGACATGAATGATACCAGTATAGATGGAAAGAGCCAGAGATTGCTTCTCTTGATTTTCAGGAGGATCTTTTTCTAGAGATTCAGAAAGACTTTATAAGAATTATGGTATTTTTATACAGGTTATCGAACTTCTCTGAGCTTGCACTAGGTCATACAATTGTCATTTTTAAGCCAAAAGTCTCAGCACAGTAAAGATATCAGAAGATTGCTTTTGTATTCTCTCTTAGGACTCACTTGGGATTCAGTGTGGTCATTGTGTGTTTTCCAATAGTAATTCCTGTTTTTGGAAACTTTTCCAGATATAGTTTGAATTGTCCACTGTAGGGGAGGAAGAAGCATTCCTCTACCCTTCTAGGTTCTTCTGGCTGGTTTAAGGCTTAAATTGACATGAGAGAGAATAATAGGAGAAAATCAAGGAAGTTTAATAATGTGTATACATGAGAGAAACCAGGGAAAATGAGTAACTCATCAAAATGTCCAAAGCCTCAACCTTAGATACCATCTTTAGCTAAAGACAAAGGAGGATGTTGGGGCTGGTGGTTTGGGACTTCAAAGGGGAGGAAGGCAATTCACATGGAGATGGAAAAGCAAATGTTTGGTAAACAAATGTTTGCCATGCCAGGCAGATACAATGAGACATGGACGGAACTTTGATCAAATGGAACTTGTGAGGTTCCTCCTTGTCTACCAAACTCAGCAAACCTAGTTCATATCACACTATAGTTATCTATAGTATTAGCTCCTTCCTGGAACAGACTTTCTATCTTGAATTGATTTAGGTAGTTACGGGGGAGGTCAGAGTTTCTTCCTGAGTTTTTCTTCTTAAAAATAATCAAGCCAAAGAGATACATTTTGAGGTAGCAAAATCTGCTGTCCTATACCATGATCAACAGACATAAACAAAAAGTTGCCATTGAGCAAAATAAATGGTAGTGGGTTTAAGAACTTTGCAAGATACTCGATCATTGGAAGTAAACATGTCCTAAATCTAAAATCAAAGCAGACATCCATCATTGTCACAAATTATGATGTTCATAGTTTTTTTTTTAAGTTCCTTTTAAGCTGAAACATTTGGATTGGTTTCAACTGAATCTGCTCTGGGGAAATTAACAGGCATTATCTAAGAAGGTCTTGAAGAAAAAGTAAGAAGCACTTAAACTTTAGCATATGGTTTGAGATCCAGGAGGGAGAAAATCATTATCAGGGCACACAGAAAATACCAATTAAATTAAGGTTACCACCTGCCTAGTTTCAATCAGGATATTTCAAAATAAAAGGTTTATGTCCAATGACTCAATTGACTTTATTTCTGAACCAATCTTTCTTTTTTTTTGAGGTTTGAAACCTTAAATTTCATTATGTCATTCAGCTACTCTCTATACTCAGTGCCATGCCTAATTTCAAAGAAACTTACAATTTGTCTTCAGGATTGTATAGAACACCCTGCCTTTAGTCTTGTCCTCTTTCCATCTATCTACTGCATTCCTTTCAGAACAATCTTTCTAAATTGCATACATAATCTTGTTACCCTTCTGTTTAAGTGATTTGATGCACACAAATTTTCTTCATAAAAAAATTCTAAACTTTTTGAAGTCTTGTTAATATGAGCCCTCTTATTAGTGATCTTCTTTGTGTCCTGACCCTTTCCCACATGCTCTTGTAACCCAGACATTCCAGATCATCTGCAATTCATCACAGCCAACACGCAATTTCTTTCACTATTTCCTCTTATGCTTCAGTAACAAATTAGCTCTAAAACCTCAGTGGGTTAATGCGACCAGAGATTATTCCTGGCTTCCATTGCATGTTCAGCAAGGGTGGGTAAGGTGCTCAGCTCCACACAGTCATTGAGGCACCGAGGCTGATGGAAGCTCCACTGAGTTTGGGCTGCACAGGAGCATACAGCCTTGGGTGTCTCTGTGCTGCGAGAAGAGAGATGAGAGAGTCATATATCAGCTTTTATATCAGCTTTTAGCCCCAAGGTCATACATATCTCTTCTGCTCATAGCCTATGGGGCAAAAGTAACCACATGGCTTGATCCTACAGTAAAAGGGGCTAGATCACAGAAGGATCAAAGAAAAGTTGGTGTGTTCATTTTTTATGACTGTGGTAACAGATTACCACAAACTAAGTGGTAATTAAAACTTAAAGCAACACAAATTTATTGTATTATAGTTTGGAGATCAGAAGTCCTAAAATGGGTGTTGTTAGCTGTGTTCTTTCTGGATGCCCTGGGGGACAATTCATTTCACTGGCTTTTCCAGTTTCTACCAGCTCTCCTCATTCCTCTGTTTATGGCTCCATATCACATAGCATTTTATCCCTCTGCTTTCATCATCACATTGCCGTTACTCTAACTTTGCTCCTTTTCCCTCCCTCTTACAGGATTCTTGTAATTATATTGGGACCTTCTAGACCATCCAGAATGCTCTCCCCATCTAAAGTTTTTAATTTAATCACACTGAAAAATCTCTTTTGTCATGTTAGGTAACATATAAGTTCTGGGGATTAAAATGTGGATATTTTGGTGAAGGGGTGTCATTCTGTCTTACACACTTCATAAGACAAAATAATCTCTATTAGTCAGATTGAGTCATGTGGAGATTCAGATCAAAAATGTTATAGATAAAGGAGCAACATAAAAATTTTCTGTGTTACGAATGTATTCAGGGCTAAGCAAGGACGCCAATGTAGATGGACTGAGCAAAGGAGAGAGTGGTAGGAGACATGGTCAGAAAGATAAGGAAGAAATGAGAGAGAAGGTCTAGAAAGGCCTTCCTTGAAGGCTACAGTGAGGATTTGAGCCTTTATCCTAAGTGAACTGGGAAGCCATTTGAAGGTATTGACCACATGAGTAACATACTTGAGACTAGACTGAAGAGTTGAAATAGAAAGCTGGATGGAGCACACCAAAGTGAGTCAGAGACAGAATATTGGAAATGATAACTGGAGCAGAGCATAGATAACCAGGTCACAGATCTAATTCAGCTAACCTACTTGACTATGTTGTCTGACTTATTATAATTCAGGTTTCCCTCTTAGGAACCCAGCAGGTTCTGGCAGCAAAGAAGTTGTATATGGAAGGATTGGGATGGTTTGCCTACCAAGTTACATGGTACAATACTGGGTCACACATTTCCCAAACTTTTTGTCTTAATAATTATATATGCATAGTGATTTACAACAGAATAAGTTTATTTATTGTTCTATATATATATTTAGCGTAGAATGCAGGTGAAAGAAGATTAAAGCAACACTGTCATAAGAAGGACTTTGTGAGTGCATGTGTTAGTTTTATTCACCAGAATCTAACTAATTAGAGAAAACAATCAGGATTTTCTCCTTTTTTCACTTGATATTTAACCAACAGAGAATATAAGCCATAGGGATCTAAATAGCTTCACTAAAAGAGCCAGCTTCTTAGGTATGATAACATTATTGACACATTCTAGCTGTGAATTACTGTTTTAGCAATAAATGTATGAGGGGTAGTCTTATAATCAAATTTTATAGATGAGGAAACTGAGCTCAGAGAGGTTAAGAAACATTTTCACTCTTTATATCAATCACAGCAAGTAAGTTTTACAGCCAGGGTTCAAAACAGACAGTCTGACTCCCAAGCCCACACTTTGACCAGTATACTGAAAGCTTTCCATTATCTAAGATCTATTCCCATTCCAACCAAATATGCACAACTATTTTCCAAGTAGCCAACCAATTATCAAATTAATTTCCAACTAATTAAATTAGCTAATTAATTATTAATTTTTCAGTTACTGAAGATATTTGATGTTCATATGATAATCCTAAACTTGTGGAAAAGAACTCAATTGATAAAGACCAGTACAATCTTTGATATAAATACCTAAGAATATAAAGTAAATCATATGTTTTATGAAGCTGTCTGGTAAACTACAGTAGAAATATAAAGTGCTTTGAAATTAAAACTCATTGAAACATTTTATTCATAATTTTGTCTAAATATTTTTTGAAGATATGTTTCTTCCTAGGCTCTTCAATCTCTTGGTGGTAACGAGCATCCTAATTCTGCTTCTCACTCTATAAAATATCTGATTTATTTTGCCTAATTTTAAAATCATTCGGGTATCTTGGAATTTTTGTGACCAAGTTTATGCTATTTCTCCTTTTTTCTCTTGACTTTATCCAATTACAGTCAAGCATTGCTTAACAATGAGGATATGCTCTAAGAAATGAGTCAGGTAATTTTGTCATTGTGCAAACATCACAGAGGTACTTACAGAAACCTAGATGGTCTAGCCTACTACACACCTAGGCTGTATGGTACAACCTATTGCTCCTAGGCTACAAGTCTGTACAGCACGTTACTGTACTGAATACTGTAGGCACTGTACCACAATGGTAAATATTTGTGTATCTAAACCTAGAAAAGGTACGGTAAAAATATTATATAAAAGATAAAAAATGCTACACCTGTACAGGGCACTTACTATAAATGGAGCTTTCAGGACTGGAAGTTGCTCTGAGTCAGTGAGTGAGTGGTGAGTGAATGTGAAGCCCTAGGACATTACTGTACACTAGTGTAGACTTCATAAACACCGGGCACGTAGGCTACACTAAATATATAAAAAATATTTTTCTTTCTTCAGTAATAAATAAGTTTACCGTAACTTTTTTTTACTGTATAAGCTTTTTTCAAATATATTCCACTTTATTTTTTTCTGTCTACTTCATAATATATTTTGAATTCTTTGTAGATTACAACATGCTCACCACCAAAAGACTAATTATAATCCCATTATCACACAGGTATTCCTAATTACCCCTTTCATCCTCCTCCCTCCGCCCTTCCCCTCCAGTAACCACCAATCCAATCTCTGTTGCTATGTGTTTGTTTGTCACTGTTTTTATATTCTACTTATGAGTGAGATCACCTGGAAGAATTACAACATCTATGACTGCATCAAGAACATTGCTTTGGCTTGGAGTGATGTCACCAAAGAGTATATGGATGGCATCTCGAAGAAGACAGCCAAGAGATTCATCCATGACTTCAAAGGATTTGCCAAGGATGAAAAGGTTGCAAAAATCAACAAGGCTGTAATTGAGATGGCAACCAACTTTAATTTGGGTGTGGATGAGAATGACATTGAGAAGCTCATAGAGGTGATTCCTGATTAATGAGCAGTTGCTGGAACTGGAACAGGAACACATAGTTGAAGAAGAGGCAAAAGAAAAGGAAACAGCAGGAGAAGAAAAAGAAGAAGCATCCCCAAGAAAATTCACAGTGAAGGTTTAGCAGAAGCTTTTTCAGACCTCAACAAACTCCTCAAAAAATTTGAAAACATGGACCCCAGAACCAAAAGGTTTTCATTAACAGAGTGGAATGTTCATGCATATTATCTACTCACAAGTAAATCTATAATGGAGAAAAAAACCAAACCAAGCAAACCATCAGGGATATATTTCTGAAAAAAGTGATACCTCCTCAAGAAGAGCCTTAGGCATGATCTTCAGGAGGTATTCTAGAAGAAGGGATTGTTACCATAGCAGATGACAGCTCCATGCTTATTATTGCCCCTGGAGACCTTCGAGTGGAACAAGATGTGGAAGTGGAAGATAATAATATTGATGCTCCTGACCCTGTGTAGCCCTAGGCTAATATGTGTGTTTGTGTCTTTGTTTTTTAAAAAAAAGTTTCAGAAGTAAAAACAAAAAAAAACTAAATAAAGAAAAGCTCATAGGATAAAACCATAAAGAAAGAAAAATCTTTTGTACAGCTGTGCAATCTGTTCGTTTTAAGATGTTATTGTATTCAAAAGGGTAAAAAAGTTCAAAAGCTTATACAATAAAAATCACATGATCATCTCAATAGATGCAGAGAAAGCATTTGACAACATACAGTATCCATCTATCATAAAAACTCTAAATAAAATGTGTATGGAAGGAAAATACCTCAACATAATAAAGGCCATATAGAACAAACCCACAGCTAATGTCATTCTCAATGAGGAAAACTGAAAGCTATCCCTCTAAGAACAGGAACCAAACAAGGATAACTACTTTAGTCACTCTTATTTAACACAGTATTGGAAGTCTTAGCCAGAGCAATCCGGGAAGAAAAAGAAATAAAAGGCATCCATATTGGAAAAGAAGTAGTGAAAATGTCACTCTTTGCAGACAACATGATTTTATATATAGAAAACCCTAAAGAATCCACTAAATAACTTTTTGAAATAATAAATGAATACAGTCAAGTCGCAGGATACAAAAATCAGTTGTGTTTCTATATATTAACAACAAAGTAGCAGAAAGAGAAATTAAGAATACAATCCCATTTACAATTGCAATAAAAAGAATAAAATACCTAGGAATAAACTTAACCAAAGAGGTGAAAGATTTCTACACTGAAAACTATAAAACATTGTTAAAAGAAATCGAAGAAGACACAAAGAAGTGGAAAGATATTCTGTGCTCTTGGATTGGAAGAATTAACATTGTTAAAATGTCCATACTTCCTAAAGCAATCTGTAGATTCAATGCAATCCCTATCAAAGTTCCAACAACATTTTTCACAGAAATTGCACAAAGAATCCTAAAATTTATATGGAACAGCAAAAGACCCCAAATAGCCAAAGGATTCCTGAGAAAAAAGAACAAAGCTGGAGTTATCACACGCCCTGATTTCAAAATACACGTCAAAGCCATAGTAACCAAAACAGTATGGTACTGGCACAAAAACAGAAACACTGATCAATGGAACAGAATTGAGAGCCCAGAAATAAACCCACACATTGATGGACTGCTAATATTCAATATGGGAGCCAAGAGCATACAATAGAGAAAGGAGAGTCTCTTCAATAAACGGTGTTGGGAAAACTGGACAGCTATAAGCAAAAGAATAAAAGTAGACCATTGTCTTACACCATGCACAAAAATCAACTCAAAATGGATTAAAGACTTGAATGTAAGACCCGAAACCATGAAATCCCTAGGAGAAAACATAGGCAGTACGCTCTTTGACATCGGTCTTAGCAGCATATTTTCAAGTACCATGTCTGACTGGGCAAGGGAAACAAAAGAAAAATGAACACATGGGACTACATCAAACTAAAATGCTTCTGCACAGTGAAGGAAATCATCAACAAAACCTGAAGACAATCTAAATTTTGGGAAAAGATGTTTGCAAACCATATATTGGATAATGGGTTAATATCCAAAATATACGAAGGACTCATATATCTCAACAACCCAACTAAAAAATAGGCAAAAGATCTGAACAGAGATTTCTCCAAAGAAGATATATGGATGGCCAACAGGCATATGAAAAGATGTTCAACATCACTAGCTGTCAGGGAAATGCAAATCAAAACTACAATGAGATATCACCTCACTCCAGTCAGAAAGGCTGTAATTCAATATATAGAAAACAACAAGTGTTGGAGAGGATGCGGAGAGAAGGGAATCCTTGTACACTCCTGGTGGGAGTGCAAACAGGTGCAGCCACTATGGAAGGCAGGATGGAGTATCCTCAGAAACTTAAGAATAGATCTACCATATGATCCAGGTACTCCACTGCTGATATTTATCCAAAGAACTTGAAAATGCAAAGGCATAAAGATACATGCACCCCTATGTTCATTGCAGCGTTATTCACAATAGCCAAGACTTGGAAGCAACCTAGGTGCCCGTCAAGGAACGAATGGATAAAGAAGATGTGGTATATACACATAATGGAATACTACTCAGCAGTAAGAAATGATTAAATCAGCCATTTGTGACAACATGGATGGACCTTGAGGGGATTATCCTAAATGAAATAAGTCTGAAGGAGAAAGTCAAATACAATATGCTCTCACTCATAAGTAGAAGATAAAAACAATGACAAACACACAGCAACAGAGACTGGATTGGTGGTTAACATTGGGGAAGGGGGGAGGGCAAAAGGGGTGATTAGGCTCACATGAGTGGTGATGGACTATAATTAGTTTTTGCGTGGTGAACATGTTGTAATCTACACAGAATTTGAGATATGTTACGATATACATCTGAAAGCTATATAATGTTATAATCCAATGTTACTGCAATGAAAAAAAATAAACAAAAAGCAGTGTTCACAATTTTTAAAACAACCCTAACAGATGTCATGATAGTTAAAATTGCAATTAGAAACCACAATAATAAGGAATAAAATTTCAAATGAAATTTAAAAAAAATGCCTTGAAACCAGGCATTGACTTGCCCTCCTTAAGGATGAAAGTCCTTGCAGGCATCTGTTTCCAGACTAGGGACGTTTCATCCATATGGAATATTAGCTCTGGCAAGTATTTTTCCTCCACAACCAGCTTATCTAGAGTTTCCAAGAATTCTTCAGCTGCCTTCACATCAGCACTCGCAGACTTACTACGTGCTTTCACATTATGTAATGGATAACGATTCTTGGATCATTTAAACCACTCAGAGCTAACAGTAAATTCAATCTTATAGTCATGTCCAGCCTTTTCTTCCAACGTCACAGACTTTTTGCTTTTGCCACAATCGTCATGGTGCTGAAAGGGATATACTGCTTTGTCTGGGCTTCAATCCAGGTCATTAGAAGTTTCTCCACGTCTGATACAGCTCCTTTTCAAATTTTTGTTAGTCTCATCATCATCCTTTCACAGCTTCCATGACTCTCTTGTAGTTCTTCAAGATCATAGCTATGGTAGAATGGGACACACTTAACTGGCGAGCAAGAACCATCACTGATTTTCCACCTTCATAGTCCTTAATCACTTTTAATTTTGTTTCCAAGTGAATGAGTCTATGTGGCTTCTTATTGGCAACATTAGCAGTAGATTTTGTGTGGTTAGGGGCCTTAATGAACAAAACAACATGTAACTAAATCAATACAAGAAAAAATGATGCCATCAAGAGATGCGGTAAACGAGACATATGAGGCTGCTGCCAGCATAGTACGGCATACTGTTTTACAGTAAACTATTTTTTTTTTTAAAGTACCAGAAGGTGAGAGGATGGTACAAAAAGACCAGACAGGTTTGCACTCTGCTGTACACAGGGTTGATAGGAGTCAGAATCAACTCAATGGCACTAATAACGACAAATGTTTCTTTGTATCAAGTAATGATATTTAATAGTAGTACATATATATAAGTACAATATAAATAATAGGGAATATTATATGCTTATATGTATACATATAAATAATAAAGAACTTTGTAATCCCATACAGTGGTTATCAAAGCCTGTTTAAAATTCTTAGAACCCACATATACACGCAAACATGTGCACAGACACACACATTAACATCACCATTAAATATTTGAGTGAAAGCTGTCTCTGTGGCTATGATCTTTAACGTCACACAACGGATTTTGTAGCAGAGAAGTAGCCCTTGTTGAGGAAAGTGGCCCTTATTGAGGAAATAATTCAGTAAAAACAAAGAAAGGGGATGTAAGAATTATCCAAGGATGTAAAAACCCTTTTGGGTTTATCTGTGTCTGTATGTGTTTGTTTCTGTGCACAGATGGATGTTACTTTAGACCATTTTACTCAGTGTATAAACATAAGATTTAGGAAATAAAAGAATTATTTTTGATTTCTAAAACAATAGGGAGTATAACAAGGAAAAGGAGCATGTATTTCTTTTAAACCAGAAAAATGTTTAATAATTTTTTATAAAAGTACTTTTAAAACTTCGACATTTTTTTCAGGATAAAATTAAAGCTCCCATCTTTCATTACACAGAACTTTGGGTTTCTCATCACCATTTCCATATAGTGACACACTTCTAAACTACTTCTTGTTTCTGTTTTTGCTTTTGAGGAGTGATAATCTTTAAGTTCAAACATTTCAGCTTCTAGGCCCACTTCTGATACTAGCAACAGTTAAATCATAGTTTTACTCATTTCCTGAGTTTCTTCCTATCATTTATGGAATTTAGAGAAGCAATGGTATCCTGTGCTGGGGTCAGTAGTCAGCTGCCTATTCGAGTCAGAGATTTCCTGTTCTGAAAATGTTTTAAAATTTTTCTGAACAAAGAAAGAAGGTCAAGTCAGGGACATGAAACCTTATGTCTTTCATCATATGACCACCATGTCTTCCTTTTGTGGGTGGCACAATAGAAAACAGATATGGAACCACTGACTGCATGGCAATGAAAAGAAGAAGGAATTACAAAATAAAACAGCTCTTTCTGAAACTAGGTGCATGGTCCGAATGTTTGTGTCCCCCCCAAATCCATATATTGAAATCCTAACCCCAAAGGTGATGGTATCAGGAAGTGGGGCCTTTGGGAGGTGATTAGGTCATGAGGGTGGAGCCCTCGTGATTGTGACTAGCGCTGGTATAAAAGAGATCCCACAAAGCTCCCTAGCGCCTTCTGTGATCTGAAAGAAGGGCCTCACCCAACCAGGCTGGTACCCTGATCTCAACTTCCAGCCTCTAGAATTGTCAACAACAAATATCTACTGTTTATAAGTTGAGTAGCCTGGGTTATTTTGTTACAGCTGCCCAAGTGAACTAAGACACTAAGAGAAACATAGTTTCTTTTTGGGTTTAAATTAATATATTTTCTCTTACTTAAAGAGCAGGAGCCTAGGGTAGTTACCTTTCTTTTGAGCAATCCAACATTGAGTAGAAGAAGGGAACAGTCCAAATGTGAAAGAAACCAGTCCAAATGTGAATGGATATCGAAATGAAAAGAAGCTGATTTGGCAACTTCGCATAGTGAGGGATCAGGTTTCCCTAGTTTGGAAGTGTGTGACAGAAAGGGGTAGGTTGATAAATGAAAATAAAGAAATTCTACGTGCTGAATTAACTGTACAAAGCCCAGGACTGAAGATTAATAAATTGCAAGATGAAAAGCACAAGAAAATTGTCCTGTATCTAAACCGAAGCCTATTTTGCAAAGATATTAGAGAAAATTAAAAATAAGCAGGATGAGAAGGGGAGAGAGAATTGCTGGAGCGCACATAACTTGTAAGAAACAATTCTGCAGCACCGTGAACACAAAGGACTTAGCAAATGTATGATTATCCATCTCTAATCCGTAGAGTAAATTGAATGGTTTGGTAGATCCTAAAAAGTTCATTATATAGCAAATTACCTTTTAGAGTGTGTTTTTAGGGTAGGGGTAATTTATTTAATATTAAATTGTATATCTGTATATTATAATTATATCAGAGTTCTCCAGAAAACAGAGATAATAGGATGTGTGTGTGTGTGTGTGAGAGAGAGAGAGAGAGAGAGAAATTTATTATAAGAGATTGGCTCAAATGATTATGGAGGCTGACAAGTCCCAAGATCTAGAGGGTGAGTCAGTAGGCTAGGGATCTAGGAGAGATGATGGCATAGTTCCAATCTGAGTCCAAAAGCCTGAGAACCAGGAGAGCTGATGTTTCAATTTCAGTACAAAGGTGTGGAAAATTCTCTCTTACTCAAGGGAGGATCAGCCTTTTTGTTCTATTTAGGTGTTCAACTGATTGGACAAGGCTCACCCATATTAGGGAGGACAATCTGCTTTACTCAGTCTACCAAGTCAAATGTTAATCTCATCCAGAAACACCCTCACAGACACACACAGAACAATGTTTGACCAAATATCTGGGTACCCTGTGGCTCAGTCAAGTTGACACATAAAATTAACCTCCACAAGCTATTATTTCAGAAACAAATATATGGATTAACAATAACTTTATAAAATATCATTAAGATAACAGACTTTACAATTTGCTTTTGCTGTCAATCCACTATTTATTATCCAATATTTTTTGCTTTATAGTTGCCAATATATATCAGAGAAAAGCAACTTTAAATTCTACTGAAAAATGACAAAGAGCATGTAAATTAAAAATCTATTACTTCAGATTCCTTTATTTTTAAGATTTCTAGGTGATGGAATTTTAATTTATTTTCCTATCTAGAGGAATGCTTTGACTTGAACTTGTTCAGAATTTAATACACCAACACCTCCATAAAGTCACAACTTCCAACACTTCTAACAGATGATCCAGCTGCTGGCAGAATGACACTGATGATCTGTTTTTTTCAAATTAAACATTACTGCAGCTGCCCACTAGTTGTGCTGAATGGAGGGACAAACTACAAACACTGAACCCCACGGGAGGTAAAAATTAAGTATCTGTCCACTTGAAGAAAAGGTTGATAAGGAACTCTCCCAGCACAGAGCTATGTGGAATATTTATTCGGCACTAAGTATATGGAAGCCTAAGAATGCTTTTATTGTTATATATGTTTTCACATGCATGAACCGCCTAGACGAGTAGACTGTGAGAGCTTCAAAGGTAGAGAGTATATTCCATTGTTTACATGCTCATATTTGTCAAAGTGGCCTACATCTAGTAAGATAAGTAAATATATATATTAAAAGATAGAATATTTATAAGATACTGAAAAGATAAATATATATAAATATGGATGGATATAGATAGATATGGATAGATATAGCTACTTAAAAAAATTATGCCTCTTATAAAATAATTATTTGCCAATATGGTGAAATGGACATTCTAGAAAATCTTTCTACCTTAGGTACCAAGGTATGCTCAAAGAGCTACACTAAAGCAGTTGTAAGGATATCTACAAGCAACAGAAAAGAAGAGGTAGATGGAATCAGAACAGAAACGAGATCTGTGGTGGGATGGGCACTGGCGGGACATCGTCTGTGCACCGCCTTCAAGGTTATATAATATCACCATTCAGGGAAGGCAGGCCTCAGAAAGCATGAAATAATATTTCCACATTAAGCAAGAATCCATGAAGGGTGTACAACCTCAATAACAAATAGAAGAAGAAGACAAAAAGAAAATTAATCTGTATCAGAATGGAAAAAATAAGTCTCTTTTAAAACTTTGTATTTAAACCCTCTCTCTTATAGGTTTTGGACTTGAATCCATGTTATCTGTGCAGAGAGAAACTTATAAGATAAAATCTGAAGTTGTGTCATGGGGAACTATAATATTTTTCTTTTACTTCTGTAAATATATTAAGAAATATTTTTATTATGAACCATCTCTCTTAAAATCAATATCCAAGGTCCTTTGATTCTAATTTTATTTTAAGCTTTATAAAAGAGCTAAACTTAAAATATAAGATAAAGTAGGCTGGAAATAAAACCATAGAAGAAGGAATGCTACAGGTATATCAACCAAAAAAAGTTGGTGTTGATATATTGATAACAGACTAACATACTTTTTGACAATAAAGATCTATTAAGGGCAAAAGCGATCAATACATAATGACAAAGAACCAATTTAAAGAAAACATAAGTGTTCTAAACTGTTATGTACCTAAATATTCAGCTTCAAAATGTATACAGCAAAAATACAAATAATTGTAAAGAGAAATCTCAAGGAAAAAAATCATCAAATCCATCTTCAGAATAGAAAAGAGTGTTGTCAAAGAGAAAATGAGAATGATTGAAGAGCCAAAAGATAATAAGGATATACAGAAGTTTTGAGAAAAAGAATAACAAACTTGATGTAAGAACCATTCTAGAAAACAATACTACCAAATTAGAGTTAACACTTTTTTTTTAACTTATACATAAAGTGTTTTAAAAAATGCGACCCAATGCTCCACTAAAGCTCAATAAATTTAAAGGAACAAGTATAATTCAATTAAATGTTCAGAAACCAAAAGACAATTTAAAAGCTCTTTTATTTGAGAATTTCAAAGTGCCTTCTAAATAAATATTGGGTTAAATAATAAACATCATAACAGAAAATTTATAAATTTAATTAAAAAGAAAATAAAATGAAAATACTACATAAGAAAACATAGGAAATACAGCTAAATATTTTGAGGAAATTTTAACTTAAGTGATTATTGAGATAATCATACAATTTAAAAAGTTAGAAAAGAAAAATAGTAAAAAATGCAAAAAGAAATACAAGAAAATAAAGATAATGGTAGATATTAATTTTTAAAACAAGTATTCATGGCATAGAGAGGAACAAAAAGCTATGCATATGTATTTTAAAATGACTAAGAGAAAAGCTTCTGGCATTTTGATGAGAAAAAAAGAAAAAGATTCAATGATCATTATTATAAAGTTCATATATAGTTAGAAAAGATGAGAGTTAGAAAAGAGCATGTGACAAAAAGAACGCCTCTTTTGAATACATAGATGAGAGGAACGTTAAAACAAAAAAACCTGAATAGTGCTTGGTAATTAAGTTGGGAGAGTTTCTCAGAATGTCCATTTCTACCATACAGGCATCTAAAGAAAATGAATCCATTGAGAAAAAAACTCAAGGCCCAGATTGCTCTATGACAGTGTCACGAAATTCCTCAGAAGCGATAATTCCTATATTAAGCAAACTCTTCCACTGAGTGAAAATTCTTCCCAGCTAGTATTATAAGGCTAGTCTAACCTTGTACCAAAATCAGACAAGGACACTGTTATGTATTAATCAGAGTGCTCCAGAGAAAAGGAATCAATAGTATATATACAGAGAGAGTGAGAGAGAGAGAGAGAGAAACCGATTTATTATAAGGAAGTGGTTTACATGATTACGGATGCTAACAAGTCCCAAGATCTCCAGAGTGAATTGGCAAGCTAGAGTCCCCAGAGAGCTGATGGTATAGTTTCCGTCTGAGTCTAAAGGCCTAACAATCAGGAGAACCCATACTATAGTTCCTCTCAGAAGACAAGCAGGCTCGAGATCCATAAAGGGCCAAAGCTGCAGTTAGTCTGAAGGCAGGAAAAAGCCAATGTCTCAGTTTGAAGGCCATCAGAGGGAAAGAATTCTGTTATGGAAGGCCTGCCACTTTGTTCTATTTAGGCCTTCGTCTGATTGGATGAGACCCACCACATTAGAGAAGGCAACTTACTTTATTCAGTCTCCTGATGTAAGGGTTAATCTCATCCACAAAACACCCTCATAGAAACAACCAAAGTAACATTTTACCAAATATCTGGGCACCCCATGGTCAAGTTGACACATCAAATTAAACACCACAATATACAAAAGAATATTAAGTAACAATCTCACTCATAAACATAAAAGCAGAAAATCTCACACTAAGTATCATCAAATCAATTCCAACACACATATGGAGATATATATATACATACACACACACATATATATATATATGCAGAGAGAGTTAACATTAGCAAAGAGAAACTATATTATCTTTATAAAAATTCAGAAAAAAAATTGATAGCATTTCATACAGTTATATATACAATTCTTTAAAGAATTAAATTAGAGGGCTGGCCTAATAGTATAGTGGTTAAGTTTGCACACTCCACGTTGGCAACCCAGGGTTCACTGGTTCGGATCCGGGCACAGACTTACACATCATTTATCAAACCATGCTGTGGCAGGTGTCCCACATATAAAGAAGAGGAAGATGGGAACAGATGTTAGCTCAGGGCCAATCTTCCTCAGGAAAAGGAGGAGGCTTGGTAGTGAATGTTAGTTCAGGGCTAATTTTCCTCAAGAAAAGAAAAGAATTAAATTAGAAGGAAATGCACTCAACCGAATAGAAGGAATTTATAATTAATCAGCAATTTTTATCTTTATGGTGAACTCTTAAGTTTATTTGTAAATACAGATAATAAGACAGTAATGACCACTATTAATGCTTTTTTAAATTTGTACTTATACTAAAAGTTTCTTCAGTGAACTGAGGCAAGAAAAATAAAAATATATATGAAAACTGAAAACATAGAGGACCCAACATTTTCTGTAGGCACAATGATTATCTTCCCCAGAAATATGCACTTATAAGAAAGTTTAGCAATTTTTTAGATAATATAATTAGAAAATAAAATTATATTTTTAAAAGATTTAAAAATCTGTAATTTACGTCAAAATTAAAATCATCATGAAACTAACACAAACACAGAAGATCTTATGGAGAAAATTAACACTATTGAAAGAGGATGGAGATAGAAGGACAGATATACCACATTAATGAGCAAGATGATTATATTTTAGAAATGTCAATTCTTTCTAATTCTCTAAAAATTTATTGTTATTGTAACCAATGGAAACTGAAAAGCTAGTTCTAAATGATACATGGAAAAGTAAAAGGCTAATAATAATGTGATTTTGAATAACAACAAAGTGCATGCCCTACATTACAAGAGATCAAGATTTATTATTAAATGATAGAAATTAAAATAGTATGGTAAAGAAAAATGATATATACAAGTCAAGAAAGTTAAGTCCAGACACATTATTTTGCATGTCTGAAAACATGTGCAAATGAGCTGACAATGTAGAGGATTGGAGCAATAAAACCATTCAACTAATGGTGAAAACACAATTGGTTTCCATATAAAAAATATTAAATTTTTTAACGTGACTTTATAAAAATATGAAGTCATGTTCACCACACAGTAAAAAAATTCCAAGTGAATTCAATCAGAAATACAAAAATAAACTTCAAATTATAGAAGAACATCTTTTTCATTTTTTTAAATTTTTTCTTCTCTTTATTGCAATAACAGTGGTTTATAACACTACATACATTTCAGATGTACATTGTAATATATTTCGATTTCTGTGTAGATTATAACATGGTCACCAACCAACGACTTATTACCTCCATCACCACACACGTGTGCCTAATCACCCCTTTTGCCCTCCTCCCTCCCTCCTTCCCCTCTGGTAACCACCAATCCAATCTGTTTCTATGTGTTTGTCATTGCTTATATCTTCTACCTATGAGTGAGGTCATGTGGTATCTGACTTTCTCCCTCTGACTTATTACACTTAGCATAATACCCTAAAGGCCCATCCACGTTGTCACAAATGGCCAGATTTCATCATTTCTTATGGCTGAGTAGTATTCCATTGTGTGTATATACCACAAGAAGAATATCTTTATACATTTGAGGTAAGGAAGGTTTTCTCAAAAAAAGAGGCAAAAACACTTAGTATAAAGTAAAACTTATTGCATTTAATTTTAATGGAAAAATCATCAATCAAAAGATAACAGAAAAAGTGAAAAGATAAATCACAATGGGGAGAAAATACTTATCACAGATATGAAAAAGATACCACCCCAGAATATACCGAGAGTCTGCAAATCAATAAGAACCACACAAACACAGAAATAATCCAACAGAAAACAAGCAATTCATAGAAGAAGAAACATGATTGATTGATAAACACTTGCTAAGATCCAGAACTTCAGTAGTAATCACGGAAATGCAAAATCATCAACTATTTATGAAGACAAAATTATTATTATGTGGAAGATAATTTCATTCTCATTACATTTACAGATTAAAAAAAAATGTGTCAATCCCAAGTACAAGGGAAGACGTAGAGCAACAGATACTCTCATATCTCATACACTGCCGAAGTATAAATTGGTGCAGCCTCTTCCAGGAAGAAATTGGCAATACCTACTAGCACTGAAGATGTACAAACCCTGTGGCCAGCAATTCTGTTCCAAAGTGTAAAAATGAACGAAACCCTCATACGTGCACAGAAGATATAGGAAAGAATGTTCATGCACATGTTGTTTTAAAAAGAAAAAGAAAACAAACCTAAAAACTCCCATGAGGAACATCGAAAAAATCAATTATTGTTTATTCTTGCAATGGAATGCTCTAGCATGGTTTTATTTTTGCAATATTTTATGTCTTAATCTGAGTGATAGGTTTGGGTAACCAGTATATGATTTTTACTCCTTTGTTATATTTTAAATATTGTATTATGCTGAGAAAACAGGCATAAACCAGCACCGCTCACAGGAAATTAGGGCTTGTGATACCACCCTTGAGGTGGCATGATGTCCTTGAGCTGAAGGTCATTGCTTCTTTCAGGGCAACTTCTCTATGTTCTCTGGATTCCACTCAGAGGAAACAGCTATCTTAGAGGTAAAATTCTCATTAAGCCATGTTTATTTTTCTGTAGAATTATTGCTGAAATCTGTGCATTTCTCTTCATCTCTGTAACCATCAGCTGCCATCATCTCTTGTCTGGAAACTGCAAAAGTTTCCTAACTGGTCTCTATGTGCCTATTTATGATCCCTTGCAATTTGTGCCCTACACTGTATTGTAGCTAAAGGAATATTTTAGTTTAAAAGTCCATATTTAGGCCCTTATATGATTTTCTATTGCTCTGATGATGAGGTTAAAATAGGTAATTTGATCTCAAAATTTGCGTGATTTTGCCTTTCTCCAACTCTCTTGCTCACAGTACCCCAGTCATCACCAGCCTTTTACTTTTTAGAATAAGCCACATTCCCTTGTCCATCAGGGCCTTTACTTGTGCTGTTCCCTCTACTTCAAGCATGCTTTCACCTTTTCCTTGCTTAATAAACATCTCCTATTACTTCATTTTTCTGTTCAAGTTCACTGCCTGGGGAAGCCTTCTTTGAATCTCCAGACTGTATCTGGTTTCCCTGTAATTTGCTTTCATGGTTCCTTATCACTTTTCTTCATAGCATTAATCTCAGTTTGTAATAATGATCCAAATGCATAATTGATCATTTAATTGATGTCTCTTTTTCCCACCATGTTGAGGCCCCACATGAGGAATGATCATGTCTGCTCTGCTCCTCCTGGTGGCCCCGATAACTAGTATAGCACTGACATTGAGCTGGCGCTCAATAAATATTTGCTGTGTAAGACATAGATAAAATTGTGTCCACGAGAATTCCATTTAAAGAAAGACCTAAATTTTTTTTAAGCAAAAATATTTAGGAAAGCTGTATAAGTCCTTTTTGTAGAAGCTAATGTTCTAAGGGTGCCTGAATATAGAAGATATTTCTTTGGAGGAGGAAAAGAATGAGGAAGAGGAGAAGGAGGTGAGGGGAGAGAGAGGAAGAGGGAAAAGATGAGATGTAAAGTAAGGAGGAGGTGTTCAAAAAAGTGATAGGAAAATCAGTATAAAAAAGAATAAAGAGGTGGGGCTGGCCCCATGGCCGAGTGGTTAAGTTCGCGCACTCCGCTGCAAGCGGCCCAGTGTTTCGTTGGTTTGAATCCTGGGCGCGGACATGGCACTGCTCATCAAACCACGCTGAGGCAGCATCCCACATGCCACAACTAGAAGGACCCACAACGAAGAATATACAACTATGTACCAGGAGGCTTTGGGGAGAAAAAAGGAAAAAAAAAATAAAATCTTAAAAAAAAAAGAAAAAGAATAAAGAGGTGAAATATATGTATTGTTACTCAATTATTTATTCATCCATCCACTTATTCAGTTGGCTACTCATTCGGCTATTATTTATAGCACCTTTACCCTGTGCTAGGCACAGGGGCTACAACAATAAACAAGCAGAATAAAATTGTTCTCATAGCTTACAATATAGTGACCTAAATATTGAAAACTAATTGACCAAATGAACAATATGATTTCAGATAGTCCTGTGCTGTGTCCTATAGAAAATAAGCGGATGCACTGTGATGGGGCTATATATGCTATCTGGGAAGGAGTGTGTGATGTACCCGCCTCTCAATACTGAGAGAAAGTAATAAAAAAAATAGTAACAGTATGCAAGCAGAGTTCTGCACCTAAGGTTATTATCAGTTGAAAGGAGACAGCACAAAAGCAAGATGCATGAGGTACAAAGGAGGACAGAGCAAATTATAGGAATAGACAGAAACTATGGACAACATTCTGGGTTGACATAGGGTTAGAAAGTGCAGTCTAGGCCAAGTTCATCCATATTTCTGAAGGAGAAGGGAGCCATAATTGATATCAAGTTTATATTTGAATGAATAAATGTATCTAAATTATTTAAAGGAATGTAATCAAATAAAAATATTGTGGGTCTTAACTGAAGTTCATGAAAAGATGTGGGCATCTGTAGTACAGAGGTTATAATTTTATGCCTTTCATGGAACAATATGAAATTTAACAGCTGGATTTTGAGGAGACCAGAGTTGGAGTGGGACAAATTTAATGTATAAGATGTGCGTTTGGGGGAACATTTTATTATCTTGATCTTGTTTCAATTTCTCAGTTTCATAAGCGAAAGGACAAAAGGAACTCAGTACAAACTTGAAAAATGAATACCTTGCTAGCCGGGAAAAAGGAGGGGCGTCTATTGACGACTCAACAGAAGAAAAAGTAAAGATGCAAAGTAGGAAATGAATACATTATTTCTTTACTTTTCTCTGAAATCAATAAAGAGAACAAACACCAGATGTAACAAACAGCTTCCAATTTCATTTTTCACCCTTCTCTACCTTGCTTTACGTCCATTCCAGTTGACTGCTGTGAATTAGATCCACAGAGTTCATATGCCACTGGGCTTGCAAAAGGTTTTGGGCACTGAGGATGCTGCCAATAGATGAGAGGGAGGCAAGGCAGAGAGGTTAGATATTTCTTCCCCTGGCTCTCTTGCTGCAACACAACCTAGGTTTGAATGATCATCTGATTTTTCTTCTAAATTGGGACATATTTGAGAGCGAAAGAGGCACTATGAATGGTTACACTCGTACAAGAGGTATAAACCTCAACTGGCCCAGGAAAACCTGTACTTAGCTCAGCCTCATTTGGGCTATATTCCTCAGCTGAAGGCTGGTGCTCCTCTCAAGGCATGCTGTTCGACAGATTCTCTCCTCTTCTGAGCGCCAGGTACCTCTGATTCCCCCAGTCCACTCTTAAATATTAGCATGCATCAGAATCACCTGTTAAATCTTAGATTTCAGGGCTCCAACATCAGAGTTTCTGATTCAAGGCTGGAGCCTAAGAAGTTCCCAGGTGATGCTAATGATGCTGGTCCAAGTTTCACACTTTGAGAACTACTGCACTCACTCTTTTGGACACAAATGAGAAGAAGCTTTGCTGCTGCTAGCCTTGAGTCTTGGCACGATCCCAAGTGCTCCTCTTAATACTTGTCTACACCTTTATATATATAGTCTCTCTGTAAATAATTCTCCTTGAATTATTCAGGATACTATGCAGTGATGAAAATCGGAGATTATAGATTATAATATCATTATAAATCCTTACAGTTATCCTTAAGATATCTTTTATCTTTAACTTCAAGGCTGGCCCTTGGCTCGTGGTGAGAAGGAGGATTGGTTTTGCAGAGCATTATAAGATTCATATGCTTCAAGTATGTACTTTCCAAATTCCCTGCTTCAGAATAGACACTACCAAAGAATCTATGCCCTCTGGCCTTTCCTGATTGTGTTGAGCAAGTCAGAGTTTATGACACCATGATAAGGAATGATGGAGAAAACAGAGAGCTGTGGAAATGGATCCATATTGAGAAAATGATCCACAGCCTTTGGATGAATAATTCAGCAAAGTGCCTCCTCAGCAAATGTCATAATTATTTAAGGGGGAAAATAAAGTATTATCAAGTTTGATCTGGTGATTTCAGTCATCTTAATGTTCACCAGAACATCTTAAGAAACGTTTTATTGATGTCTACTCTAATGAATAATTAAAGTTTGAAAATACCTGCAGCTAAACCAGGGACTCTCTTATCTACTCAGAGAAGGGATTGCAAGTTTATGACCAAGTACAGGGAAAGGAAAAAGAAGGCAAATAAAAAAGGGGCAAAATTGTGTCTTCAAAAGGACTCTACTCCTTGCCAGTTTACAGATGTAATTTTCACATGATCCATAGTCAGCAAGAGTCTAAAACCACTTTGAAGTTGGAGGTTGGCTGGGGTGGTAGAGATGTAAAGAAATTTACTTTATCTCCTTAAGGAAAAAAATTCTCAAAAGCAATACTCAAATTTAATAATGTCAAAGAACTAAAACTAAATGTCCACATGTATGAGTCTAAGGTTTTTTTTTACCGCTGTATTTCCATCTCTGAATGATGGAAACATCTTAATCTGCCATCTACCCACTACATTTTTTGCTAGCACCAACATTTTCCTGGTTTTCCAAAAGCTATTGTGCAATTTGATTGAATCTATGCGGTCTTCTCAGTTTCATCCTTTTCCTGTAAGTCTTTCTATCACTTCTATGCAAACTAAATTCACAGAGCCAGCAGTAAATGGTAGAGACAGGATTCAAACCTGGCTATGTGCAATTCTAAAGCCAGGGCTCTTAAGTGTCAAACATTTCTGTGTCTTCAACCCCCATATGTCTTTCCAGACTTCTTTCTTTCCTGTTTACATAGAATATCCATCCATTCATTCCCTCACTGAAATAACATTTGCCAAACTCATTCTAATGCCAGGCAGCATGTTGTGATCACAGGATCCAGTATTGTGAGCAAAAAGGGAGGCATCGGCCAGCTTTTTTTTTTTTTTTTTTGAGGAAGATTAGCCCTGAGCTAACATCTGTGCCTATCTCCCTCTACCTTATGTGTGGGATGCCTGCCACAGCATGGCTTGACAAGTGGTGCATAGGTCCGCACCCAGGATCCGAACCTGTAAACCCCAGGCCACTGAAGTGGAACATGGAAACTTAACCACTGCGCCACTGCAGCAGCCCACCAACGAGCTTTGAGGCAATAAGTTCCTTGAAAGCAGAGACTATGTTTTGTTTATGTCTACACTCCTAGGATCGGCAGGGACCTCATGGAATTGTGGTCTAACCTTCATGGAAGCACAAGTGAAGAGTCATTGGTGGTGGTTTTCAACAGTGATGGGCCTGGGAGAAGGTCTCACAGAAGATGTGTCACTTAAGTTACAACTATGACTAAGGAAGGATACCGTAAGGCCAAAGACAAAAAGAAATGAACACAAACACTGTATGCTCAGTGGTACAATTGTTTCTCACAGGGGTATAGGTTAGGAATTCTGAAACCACTTTATTTGTATACTAAGGTTGAATAAATAAATAAATGTATAGGAATTCTGAAACCACTTTATTTGTATACTAAGGTTGAATAAATAAATAAATGTATTGTAAATAATGACAGCCAGGTTTCTCAATGCTGAAGAAAGAAGTTATAATTAAGGAAAGGGTGGAAAGACTAGAATAAAGTCTGTGGTGCCAGACTGGCGTCAAAGGTATCAATATAGACTCATTAAAAACACACACACACTCACATTTAAATATAAATGTGTATACGCATGATTAGTATGTGGTTTTTTTGTGTGTATATATAATATAGATATGTTTCTTTCCTTAGTGCTACCCACTGAGAGGGACAAGGACAGTGATATCTGGTAGCATTGAGCACAATGAGCATATCTTAGTTTCTAATACCATTGTCCAATACAGGTGGAGAATACACTCCTTACACGATACAGCCCATTACTGAACTGGCTGATTTCAAGGCTTGAGCAAGGGAAATAAAGACAAGTCTGGGGCATCTTGCAATGCCAGAATGCAAGGAAGTACTCAAAAAATAAAAACAATTAAAAAAAGTCCAGAAGTTCATACTGTTCAAATACATGATTAAGTAAGGAAGAAAAGAGGATGGGGAGATGTGACAAGTTTTACTAGCAAGAGAATTCCAATTAACAAACATATAAATAATGAGGAAAAAAGAAAATCACCACTTATCACTTTTTGTCATGGTAATAATTTCCTGAGCAAGATCCATTAATGAAAACAGAAGGGAATATCTGAAAATTTAAGCAGAAACAGAATATTTGCATAACCTCAAAGTATGTTACCTCAAATATTTAGTAATTTAAAAGGGAAAAAAATAAATTTAGAATGGAGAAAACTGTCAGACATCACCTTAGTCAAGGGCTTAAAGTTAACACCACCAACAAAACACACCAGCATCATGTACCCACTGAACTGATACACTGAGGACACATTAATGCTGTGGTATTCTTCCCGTGAACACACAGCCTCAACTAATAGAGAGAAAACATCAAGTTGAAGGACATTCTACATATTAACTGACGCTTCAAAAGTGATATGAAAAATATGAAAAAGAAAACAAAATAAAATGCCATGAAAGACAAGAAAGACTGAGGAACTCTCACAGATCAGGAGAGATGACAGAGACATGACAATTAAAGTCATGAGGGATTCTGAAGTAGATTTTGAAACAGAAAAAACACATTAGTGGAAAAAATGTTTACATTAGTTAACATATTTTACCAAGGATAACAAAGTAAATAAATATCCTACGGTAATATAAGTTGGTAAATAAAGGAAATTGGATGATGGGTGTATGGGAGCTCTTTGTATTACATTTGTATTTTATTTGTAAGTTTTAAATTATCTCAGAAAAAAAAAAACAAATTCTCAGTTTGCCCACTCTTGGAGGAAGGCTGCCTCCAGATTCTTGCCTGCCGCCCTGCCTCGCGGGAAGGGCTATGGCCAGGAACTGTAGGCACAGAGAATTTGGCACAGTAACCTCTCTTTTTAACGTATGTCAAAGCAGCATGAGCAAGCCTCCCGGGGGAAGTTGACAACTCACAGGGAAATGGGAGTACACTTTGTGCTTGGGGATGGCTGTAAATCTGCTTTACACTCAATGGAGGAAATAAAATCATAAAACAATGTTTACAAATTCTTTGTGATAACACAGAAAAATACTCAATCTAATGTTACAAGAAAACAAGAATAAAATATACACTGTATCATAATAACTATGTAAAAAACAAACCTGCTCAGAAGGGGAAACAAAGGGTGAAATCAATAGCTACTGTTAACACTTGAGTATATGTCTAGATGATGGGCACAGATTTATTTTCCTTGTTTCAACTGTTCTGTATTTTATTTATTTATTCCTTCACCTTGTTCCAAAAAATGATTTAAGGTAGCTTGGTCTCTGAATTTTACATTAATAAACATTCCTTTTAAAAATGCAAAAAAAAAAAAGACTGAAGATTTTTTGAGGATTTTCAGGCAAGCGGAACTGTATCAACAAGGACTTGGACACACCCACCGCATATTTGAGAAACAGTGAACATGTCCAGTCTGATTGGAGCACAGAGCGAATGAGAGTAGATAATGAGGCTCACATATAAGTTGACAAAAAAATTGTGGCAGAACATTCATGGACACCTGGAGGAGTTTCCAGACAGAAATACTGGCATAGATCTCACAGTGGAGAAGTGGTAAAGTCTGTATATTACAAAAGATAACTGATGTGGGAGAGGGACAGAGCAGAGGGTATCGTCCACAGGCTAAGAGAACAGTTGGGGTCTGTGGTCTTAGATTGCCCTCTGGGACCCAGGATTCCTGCTGGGCTTGCCTCTGAACCAGGATTCGTTAGTCTCAAGAAAATCTCCTTCCAGTCAAACCTACTCAGATGTCATGCTGGAAACTGTGTGGGAAATTCACATAACCGTGTTAATGTATCCATTACGGTAAAACTGAAGTTGTCACTTCCAAGGACAGCCTTTTAGGCCAACTTTTATACCAAGACAACTTTACAAAATCTATTTCAAAAAATCTTAGTATATAAGTTGTTGATATTGACATCAAGACGCTGGAAAATATTATCCTTATTTTTTAGTGAGAAAATGCAATATATTTTTTTAATTGGGAGAAATGCAGACTAAATGTTTTATTTTGTGTATTAGCCACAATAATTTCTATTGCCTCTAGCACATTAAAAGCATTTAACCCTGAAGGAAACATGAGTAAGAAGTTTTAAAAATAGGTTCTTATTTAAAGTATTGTAGGCTGCTTAAATTAAACCAAACTGTCATCAATGTGAATAAATATGGCTAATGACAGGAAGGAGCCATGACTTATAAAAGAAATTAAGAAGTAAAATTAGCATGGGTCTATATTTTTTCAATTAAAACTATATTGATGAGTTGAGGTCAGTATCTTGTGTTTTATGTATTTGATGTAGGTTATTTGTATAAATCGGAAGCCCTCAGTCTCTATATCTGTTGGAAGTAAAATATAGTTCTCTTCTATGAAGGACAAGTCAACATGCCACTTATGTACACAAGGGAGAATGATTTTCTTCTCATGAGTTAAAACATACTGTTACAAAAAAGACAATCAAACTCCCAGAGTAAAAGACAAACTTCGAATTGAATAGAGCCCTAGGAAAGGGGCTAAATTTGGGGAAAGGAAAGCCATGATCTAATTTACATTTTGCCTGGCTCCCCCTGGCTGTGTTTCTAAGAATAATCAGCCATTGGTCAAAGGGAATCAGAGGCAGCTAAGATGAAGAGTTAGAAACTTCCGTAATAATTCAGGTGAGAGCTGAGGCAGACTTGGGCCAGGGTGTGTTTGGTGGTGATTCTGAGAAGTGATAAAAATCTGAGTATTTTTTGAAGGTAAAGCCAGCAAGATTTGCTGATAGACTGAATGTGAAATGTGAAAAGAAAGAAATCATTACTGAATGTATCTGCTTAAATTAAGAGAATGTTATTTCTTCTTGGAAGAATATTCTACAATAGAGGCATTGCATACAGTTTCTTTTCCCAGGGGTCAAATTTAATAAAATTTTGTTCTAAAGGAGTGGATGCGATTTAAAAAGTACACAGAGTCACTATTAACCGGAAAAGATGGACACTAAAACTTGACTCCCTCTGTTTCAAAATTCTACCAAAGCCTGGCTGGATCTAAGATGATATGTATCTTGGAAAAGAAACCAATGAGAAACAAAAGTTTCAAGTATGCAATGATCAATGTTGGGAATGTTAATTGTTGGGAATGTTGTCTTTTATGATCCTCATTATAAACAGACATTTAGCATATTTTTCACATTGATTTGTTACCTATTTTTTGTGAATTATTTATTTCTTACTTGTTCCTTATTTGTAATTATTTAAATTTTACCCTAAGTTTTGTTACCTATTTCTTTCTTCAGAAAATTCTCTACTCACTTCACTTGTGGAATCTATTTTTCTTCTTGTTTTCTGGAAACTTCTCAGTGTCTTTTAGGGGCTACTGTCTCCACTTTCACCCAAACAATCTTCACTGAGAGGTTTTATCTATGATTCTTCTCTTCTGTAACAGCAAAAATTAAGTCTCTCATATAATTGTTTGCCTATTCACGACATATATATTAGGTTCTCACTAAATATTTGTTGAATTACCAAATCAGTGAATATAGCAGTGATTTTCCAAAGGTAATAGCATATGTAGGTGTGGTAAGGTCACAAATAAGTGCCCTTTTAAAATTACAGTAAAGATTTTGAGAAATTACGTGCTGCCACCCTACCCCTGCCCATCTAGCCCACTCGTGATGGAGAGTGGGGCTTGCATGCACTCCTATGTGGGTGATTGGTCTACAGCATCTTGGACTTGAGCCTCTCATTTACTCTCAGGGCTTCAACTGGCACCCATATGCCAGAAATATCCAAATCTCTACCTCACATCCTAACCCTCCTTTTCAGTACCTCATCTGTTCATTTATCAGTCTTCTGGATATCTTTAATGTAATTATGGTAGACAGCCTTTAAGATGATCTCCACTCTTGATATATTCACTCTTGTGTGGTACCCTTGAACATTGTATCAGGATTAGTTGTTTTCATCAATAGCATAATGGCAGAAGTGATGGTATGTCATTTCTGAGATTAAGCTATAAAAAAGACTGTGAATTCTCTCTTGAGTTCTCTCTCCTCTCTCTCTTTCTCTGAATATTTGCTCTAGAGTAAACCATGTTAGGAGCAACCTTCTGAAGATGTCCTCCTGATGAGAAACCGAAGCCTTCTGCTAATAGCCACGTGAATGAGCTTGGAACTGATCCTGCTTCACATGAGTACGAGCTGGCTCACAGCTTCACTGCAACCTCAAGAGAGGCTGAAGCAGAACAACTTTCCTAAGCCATTTCCAGTTTCCCAATCTCTACAAAACATCATCATTAATAAATATTTGTTGTTTCAAGCTGCTAAGATTTGGGATCATTTGTTATATAACAATAGATATTAATATGTTATCTAGCACTCTAAGTAGCTCAAGCTGAAATCTGTTGAACCCTAAACCTTTTCTTCCTGTGTTCTCCACTTTGGCCAAAGGTGCTACTATCCATCAGCACAGTGGCTCACAACCATCCTAAAGTTTTCTTCCTCCCTCAAGTCATCATATTTAATTTAGGCTCCAAGTGTACTAAATTTATCCTCCTTATTTTTTCTTAAATCTCTTTATCCCTTCTGCTAGTGCCTTAAGGCCCAGGGCTGAACCATGTGAAATACCACTTGGATTCTCATCACATTAATAATTCAGAACTCACTGTGCTATGATAGATACCTGCATGAGATTCTATCTCACACTTCTTCATTTTTTCCTTTATTAAAAATAATTACCTTCCTGAATTTAAAATACACTTTACATGGTATTTCCATGATTTGTCAGGGTAAAAAATTCTGAAAAATAGAAAAATTAGAGTAATCTTGTTATTAAGTAAAACTTACTCTTATACAACACGCTATAGCATGCAAAATATTTTGCGTCTATGGTTAATATAAAGCTCAGTAAAACTTCATGCTTTAAGTAAGTTTTATTAAATACATCCTATAATTCAGGACTCTAAGCTTCAGAGAGTTTATAGACTGAGATTACATAAAAATAACATTTCAGTGAACTCATGCTGAAATCCAATAATCATGCTATGTTTTTAGAATGTATGCAGTGTAAGTCCCCAAAGGACAGGAGATTTGTCTCTCTGATTCGTTTCTATACTATTGTTTCCTAGAACATGTCCTTGTATATAGAAGGAGTTACATATTTGTTGGATGAGGGATTGCTCAATGTAACAGTTCATGCATAGATGAAAACTTAGGTTTAGCTTGCAGATCTACCTCAGTTCTTCTTTCTGCGTAAACAATGCTGAACAACAGGATCATCAAGAAGATTGTATTGATTCTGGAGAAAGCAAATTGTCTTGCTTTTCCACATCCACTATCATCCTTAAAGAATCCGTTGAGCCTCAGATGAGAAAAGACTCCAAGGATCACTTACCAGGGCCACTTCATTAGAGAGCTACGTAACTCACAGAAGCTAAACTAAAACACAAACGGGAAGAGTAATCCTGAAAAAAACTCAGTTCCAAATACTTAAGCACAAGGCCACAGAACAAGGGTAAAGACACCAGATGGCTCACAGTCATTTCCCTTTATTTTCTTCCATAAATCAACCACTTAGACTATTCTCTGTTCCTCAAATATGTACTTACAAACTTCTGTGTTTCTATTTATAATTTGCACTCTTGGAATGTTCTTTATCTTCCATCCTGTTTCTGCATACCACAATCTTCTCTTTCCTCCATCTTTGTTAAAATCCTTGCCAGATTTTCTCAATAAAAAGAAGCCCATTTGTCTCAGTGTCTCCATGTCTCTTTCACATTACAGAACTTATTGGATTATGCTTTGTATTATAATTGTTTACATCACTCTTTCTCCTACTAAAAGATAGAATTTGAAGCGAGTGGCTATGCTCTTTTTATGTTTTTAGTCTCTAAATGGCTATCATGGTATATGACATAGAAGTTCAAGAATCTCAATAATTGCTGGATTGAATGGAGCTGAAGGCTGAGAAATTTCCCAGTTCAGTGAAGTCCTTGTTTCAAAAAAAAGGCACAATCCCTGCAACAAAGGCAGCCCTTGTTCTTGAGAAATCCTCATGAAAGCAACTTGGTTTGCAAAGGCTGCGTAAGGACAAGACCTCCATCTCATCTCTCATTTTGTGGGAGGACTGCTCTTTCGTAACGACAGCAAGCAAAAGGAGGAATCAATGGCCATAATTTATGAGGTGTCTTCCCTTTCTTGTGTTTAGTTCTCAGAGTGGCTTAGTATTGGCTGCTCAGAAAAACATGAATGAAAGCTAAGGGCTGGGTGGTAGAAGAGGAAAGGGGGGTCACATTTACGGGGCTCATGTTTAGCACAAACACTTGGTACAGCTCCAGCAACACCTGAAGTACTGAAGGGAGAAAACCTCTGAATGTGCTTCAAATTCTCAGAAAAAAAGAACTAACAGCAAACAAAGTAAGTTACATCTGAGCAAAGGTTGTGAGTCATTGCACTTACACCTCAGATTTATGTGGCTAGAATGGTCTTGTTCACAGAAAAATTGTGAATTAAGCAGTCACTCGTGCCTTCGTGTCTGGGTATCAAATATATCAGTCCATGGCTACAATTCCATTTTTCTTTAACAATTGTTACTCTCAAGTCAAAGATGAAAGTGGGGCATTCTTTCCTCTTTGCTTTGACAAAATTTGCATTTGGTTACAAAACCTTATATTTTCATTTTCCTAGATTGTTTCTGGAGGTTCAGCTGCTTCCTTTGACTCAGGACTTTAAGTTTATGACAGCCTTGTTCTATCCATGAACCTGACACCCAGTCTCTAGGCAGCTGGCCAGGAAAAATTTGATTGACGTGGGCTTGGACCAGCTCTGCATCAAAATGGCCATCTTCATACCCAGAAATTCAGCAACAAATTCTGTGTGCCCACTTTCTCCATAAACAGAAGGCTATATACATTAATACCTGCAATACATGAATAATAACATGGGTCTTGGAATCAGATTCTGTGGTTCATTGTCCAGCATTGTCACTGTCTAGCCTTGCTACCTTTAGGCAAATGAGTTAGCTTTTCTGTGTCCATTCCTATGTCTTCCACTGTGTGTGGGGAAGGGCAGAAATTCAGACATCAATCTGGGTTCCTCCAGATGAGTGAAAAGATGAGGAAGGAGATGAACTCCAGGGCAGAGACGCCCAGGCACAGGACAGAAGAAAACCTCTGGTCAAGGGCTCACTTTTAAACCACCAGGAAATAGCAAACTGGAAGAACGCAAGTGGGTTGAGAATCTACCTGAACCTTCTGAAAAGCTGAAGGCTTTCTTGACATAGCCTTGTGTGTTTGGAAGGGGGAGAGTGAAGGACATCCTGAGTGAGTGACAGTGATTCCTCACCTCAGTAAGGCTTTTGCAAAACCCTTATTCCACTCAATTCAATGGACTACCCAGGCCATTCCTAATGATTTCTGTGTGGAAGAGGGGCCTGCACTGGCTCTTCTAAGGCGACTCCAGGAAGCTGCAGGAGCTGAACTTAAAAACTTCCCTCTAAACTCTCCTCCTACTATTTCCTCCAGATCTCAATTGCAGCCATCCCTCCCCAACCCACCTCTAGAACACACACTAAGTCAGGACAGCCATCAGGCTTCTTTTTACTTTTCTTCTGTGTAGTTTCTCAAATCCACGCTTCACTTTTCGTTCTTTAGTTTCACTGGAGTTGATCGTGGGAGGAGGAGCCAGCAACCTATACTATTTCTTCATCTTGACAAGAAATTACAACTTACTTTCCTAATTCCATGCACCTGTTGCCTTGCCTATCTTAACTGACTCCTTCCTCCCTTTCACTTGGCAAGTTCCTGCTCATCACACATCTCAGATCATTTGTGTCTTAGTCTTTCTCTCCACAAATAGAGTAAGTCTATTCCTTTATTGTGCTATTGTGGTACTTAGCATAAGACTCCTGCATTGTTCTTTTGCATTGTGTCACCATCTTTTTTCACTTGTGTACCATTAGGTCAGGGAACAGTTATTTATCTTTCTATCTTGAACTCCAAGTACAGGGCCTGGCTCATTATACATATTCAGTAAGTGTTGTTGAAGTGAATTTGAAAGAAATACACACAACAAAGTAATCTGTGATGGAAAAACTTGGAATAGAACCCAGGTCTCCTGATTCTCCTGTCTATCATTCTTCTCAGAATAATTTATAAAGTCTCCAAAATGCAATCTTGAAAGAATAGCAGTTCCCTAGTAGAGGCTAAAGTGGTAAGTGCCATAAGAGCACTTGAGTCTGAATGGGCAAGCTGTGTCACACGGTATAATTACGCAGAGTAATAGGAAGAAGTATCCTGAAGAACCTTAACAACTCATGTAATGACATCACAAGTATAAATAAATTGCAACAGAAGGGATGAAGAAATTATAGTAACCAGCATGAAGAGGGTAGAGGTAAATGACTTGAGATTACAAATTCAAAAAATAGTAGAGAGGTAGATGGGACGCAGGGTTTTAGAAAGGTCATTACAGAGTACAATGGCTTTTAGAAGAAAAGGCAGCCACTCTAAGTTTAGAGAAAATTTGTGGGCAAATGGAGAAGAGATGAGTGCAAAGAAAAGAGACAGGATGAGAAATATCCCCGGGAGATTAAAATCAGTGAGCTAAATTCAATCTGGTTTTAATCTCTTTCTATTTTAGGGTCAAGTTTAAAGCCAAGTGTTTGGAAGCTAGTTTAAGCAGGAAAAATCCTGTGTGTATTTTTTCAAGTTTCTTAGATTGTACTACAATGCAGATAGAGCCCTGTAAATGCATGAAAATAGGAAACAGGCAATACCTCCCCCTGACTCTCATTTAGGGTAGAAAGTGGCCTGGCCCCTCTGGGCCTGCATTATTCTCAGTTTACTATTAATCATTCAGAATTTGCACTCTGTTCAGACTCAGTTTTATTAGTTCCTTGTAAATGCACCTATGAAGCTGGTCAGAAAAGAATTAAAGACCAATCCTTACTTTGCAAGTGAAGATGTTGAGGTGTGGAGAGTGTAGGGTTTTGCATAATCCTGGGTTGAGAAATAATTTCCATGTGACTCAGTGTGTCGATATTTTGCACTGTGTTCATCCATATAACATAAGTCTATCTCTTGGCATATGTTGACATTGATGAAACAAAAGTTCCGTGGCCAAAAACCATACCCACCGACAGGGATTTAGGGATTTAAAAGTCATGTTAAGGGGTAGCTATACTAGCTATACTAAAGTCCTTAGCTGGAGATGAGGCAACTGAGGCACCCAAAAGTTAAATGAATAAGTTTAAAAACTAATAAGTTAAAAAAGTTATCCCTGGTATCAGAGTTAGTTCATGGTGCAGTCAGGACTAGAACATAACTCTGCCGATTTCTAGTTCTTTTTCTCTCTTAGAAACAATACTACCTCTCGTGTCCTGATTAAAGAAATTAAAATTCATGTTCCAAAGAACCTTCGTGACCCTCTAACATGGAAAAGCCAACACTAGTGTAATGTGAGGAGTGCGAAAAGGATCCTTCCACTACTGAATTAAATTATAAACAAAAAATAAATAATATAAACAATATACTAAACAAAATCACTTGACATTATCTGCATGGATTTTGGGTTAAAATTTTAAAAAACTCTTCAAAATAGCCTCTTCAAATGAAAAGAATTATTTTCCCATTAATAACTTAGGACAAATTAATTTATCATGTCTTAGTCACTGACCCCAAAGAAGACCAAAGAGATGAGATTTAGCATTTGATGGAGGAGTGGAATCAAGAAATATGAGGCCTTATTGAACAATAAATATTTCACTGAGAACAAAGACTGTGATGGTCTCTACCTATGTGGTAACTAGACCCAATAGTCTGGTTTCTTCTCCATTTTTAAATTTGTCTGAACACAAATATTATGTTTTTTCTAGTAATTTTAACATACCTTGAATACCTTGTGCTTAAAAACCTATTTCACGAATCTCTTATTCTAGACTTCACGGAGAAAGATCATGACATTGGGAAATGTAGTAGTCAACCTCTAAGGTGGCTCCCAATAATGCCACCTCCTGCTTTTCATAATCTTGTATTGTCCCCTCTTACCTTGTATCCAACCACAGTGTTGGTCTATGTGACCCACAGTATATGGCAGAATCGAGGGTGCGTCTCTTCTGAGATAAGGCGGCAGAAGTCTGTAGCTTTCATCTTGGGCTTTCTTTCCTTCCTCCTTCCCTCCCGTCCTCCTTCTCCCTCTCCATCTCCTTCCCCTTCCTCTTCTTTTTCTCCTTTCTCCTTCCTTCCCTTCCCCTCTCTTTTCTCTCCTGCCTCTCTCTTACTCTGAAGAAGGCAGATGCTATATCTTGAGGACACGCAGGCAGTTCTGTGAGCTCTGTGGAGAGGCCCATGTGGAGAAGAACTGAGACTTCTAGCCAACAACGAGTGAGAAACCGAGGACTCCATGCAGCTGCCATGTGAGTGTGCCGTGCTAAGCTTGTGCTACCTGAGTAGAGGCTTTAGAGACGTTACAGGTCTAGCCAACAGCTTGACTGCAACCTCATGAGAAGCCTTGAGAGAACCACCCAGCTCCTGGATTCCCGATGCTCAGAAACTGTTAGTAAGTTGCATTGTTTTAAGCCATTATGTTTGGGGGTAATTTTTTTTTTTATGCAGCAATGGATGATTACTATACATGCATAGTGAATTTTAGGAAATCATTAATATGAACAGAATTCTTTACATAAATAAACATGTGGGAAAGGCTGCTGATTGGCCAAGGAAATCTGTTCTACTCAATCTATAGCAATAGAATTATAGCTGGAAATGTGACTTCTCAGGAAAACACAATATTTCCTTGCCTTCCCAGTATTTAGACTGAGATATTTGACTAAAAGTTGGTCAATGGAATGAAGCAGCTTATTGTTTGTGACTTCTGTTTTATCATCAACTTAAAACTTGTCACTGTGGCCTGACTCATTCTCTCTTTCCTTTCCCGCGAGATGTAACACCCTTGGGAATAGCAGAGCTTAAATGAATGGAGACTGGTCCTTGGATGATGATTAGCATCAGGACTGGCCTTGGGATTGTTTTAAGAAAGAAATAAACTGCTTTGTAACTCACTGTATTGCTGAGTTCACTTATTTACAGCACTTTAGTCTCTATTATTATTAATAGAAAGTAACGAAAAGCTACGAAGTGGAAGGCTAAGTTTTTTTTATGAGGACATGGAAATGACAGGGAGAGTAGACAGAAAAGAGACATGAGAAAACTGGTTTAAAATGGTCAATTGAGAAAAAGAAACTGAAAATAGGAGTGCAATTCAAACTAACTAGATGCCATGGGAACCCTACTGAAATGCAGGACAAAGATAATTCAAGCACATACTTTACAGTAGTTATTTATCACTTCCAGACAAGGGCACACCTTCCATTAGGAATTTACTTCTAGAATAACTATTAACTGTTTCTTGCCACCAAGTGGAATGTAAGACACAGAAATAGTTTCTTTCTAGGTGCACCTTATTTAATTTGAGAAATACCAATTTCTCTTAAAGCTTCTACCCTTTTCCCTCCTTTGCCAACTTATTCTCACCTTACCTCATACATCTAAAATATTATTTCTTGTCATTATTCATCTCTCAGTTTAATCTATTGAGGCTGGCTAGTCTGGTGGCCGGATTGTATAGGTGAGCTTAGAATAAAATTGCAAAGTAAGTTTCAGTCCTCATAAACCAGCAGTTCTAATTTTCAGTTTCTTTTGTGGCCAAGGTAGGGATATGGGGGTGGGTAAGGGCGTTTTGGCCATATTTAAAGAAAAAGAGAAAACAATTAATAAAGAAGTAAAGGTGGAAGATGCAGGAGAAGAAAGTGATAGGAGCAACTTGAGGTGCTTTAGTTAGATAATAAAATGCACAAATCTTACACAACAATATTAATTAGCATTCTTTCCTCAAGTAATGGCTCAATTCCTAAAGTTTGTTTATAAAGAAATAACCCCAGGATTTATTTACTCATTATGTGTTTCAGGTTCTACTGTAGTCTCCTCATTGATTGAAACAATGAAAATCAAACCTACAGCTGTTACTGACCAGTAAAATGTACTGAATTAACAATTTGTAAATTTTTTTCTTCCCCCAATGGCCCATTATTTCTCTAGCTAATTTGGAATTCAAAAGAAATCTTTGTCTCCTGTTCAGTGATTTTTAATATTTACTCTTTATCCTACCTTAACAGCAGGATAGGAAAAAACTACCTCATAAAGAGTGGCTCACTTTCCTAGTGTTCCTAAATAAATATGAAAGCCACACTCTTGTCTTCCCCAACTGAGACTCACTGTTCTAGGACGTCCAGTCAACTCAATTATGAGCATCTTAGGCAATTAGCAGAATCTTATCTTTCTTAATTTAAATTTCCCCCTGGTATTCAGTGCTTGTCCATTTGTTCATAGTTAGGTACAAGCTATACAAACTCTGTGAAGGTTGCCCCAACTCCTTTTATTTCCAACTTGCATTTCTCTCTGGCAGAAAACTTTTTTGTTAAGGGTATCGTGGCATAATTAATTAGCAGCTATATCCTGCCTCTTATTTTTCTGTCATCCAGTCTCTGATCTGGGGTGACAACGTCTTCTCCTCTTATTCAACCTTTTGCATGACAGGCTTTAAAGACAGTTGATTAGGCTGCAGAATACAAACATGACTTTGGGATAGGGTTAAGCTAACTACCTTACATTTAGGTGGGAGAGAAGTGCTAATTAGAATCAAATAATGCGGTATTGGTTTCATTGGTTCTGATTTCTAGGTAGTAAGTCAACTGGTCAAAGGCAAGTACTTATGAGGTGAATTCCTAGGGTAGTATTTCTCTAAGAAGTTCTCAGAAGTTCGACAGTTGACATTTTTTCCTGAGGACTGGGTAATTCAGTTTTTTCAGATGAAAAGAGAAAGTATCAGTCTTCTGAGGCCTTCTATGTTCTAGACTATTGGACTGTTCATGTCTGCTCTCTGACACACCTGCTTGGAACTACGAACCCTTAGTAAAGAGGACTCTGTCTCTTAGCTCATCCTTCATCCACTGATAACCACTTTAAATTGCTCAACCAAGTTTAGGACTAGTAGTAGTCACAAGCCCATCCACATACTCTCATCTCATTTCTGCTATGACCAAATAAACATATTTCATCTACTTGAGTAGGGTGGGAGTCAGCCCATGACTGTGCCAAGTTAATGATCTCTTTTGATCACTGTATCACATTGGCTTCATTAGCTCAATAACTGAGCTACCCAGAGATAACAAATCAGACTTTCCAATTTTGAGTATACTTAAAATATTTTCCATATCTTGGAAAAACAATATGTCATTTAAATAGGTAATCATAAGATGAATAAATCATTTTAATTAAGAGCATGTTAAAAATAAAAATAAAAGTTCATGACAGGATAACATCTCAAACAGCAGCAAGCTCCATGAATGATAGCAATGGTGCTCAGCCACTAATCAGACTTGTCTTTAACTGCAGCTTATTTTATTTTTCAGAACCATCTCTAATTAGACTCTTGAAATGAGACCCCACAAACAACTCTAAATTACACTTTACAAACTAGAGATTCAATTCCAGATATTCTGCATGTTCTAATACACAGCATAGAGTCCAGAGAAACACATCCAGCATAGCAAGTGATGGCAGGGAACATGAATAGAATGTGTAATGAAAAATCCATAGTCAGTGGTTAGATTTTTGTTTTTCTTTTATAATTAATGAATACTGGAAAATTATGTTTGTGAAGAAGTTGGATTAAAACCATAAATTATTATTGAAGGAGTCAGGTACAGGTTTGACATTATTATGCACAGTGAGAGGTGCTTAAGCATTAAACTGTTTGAGGCACCATCATCAAAAATATTTAGCTTGAATCTCTTTATATTTTAAAGGTCCAGATGAATGCAAGTATTTCTTTGGAGCGCCCCCCCTCCCCTTGTATAATGTTTTATATTATCCTCAATCATTCAAATATTATGCTCACAGTACTTGGAGTCCCAGCCCCGAAGATTCTTGCTCATAAGAGCATCCTTGGGCTCTGCCACAAGCAAACCTGCCTTAAGACATTGCTACTGTAGAGACTTTTTAGAGATAGTTCCTCAAGCAAACACTGGGTGTTTCAAGACTGGAGTAACATGGTTGAGGTGGAACTTTCAAGATGTTTCATACCACATCATGTACACAAATAGATTCTTCACTAGCTTATCTGTTCTTTTGGAGGAATGGGATTTTATCAGATCAGGAAAAGTATTACCTAGATTATAGGATTTTATGATTCTTTATATATCTCACAAGGCTAGTGCTTGGCAGAATATTGGCTAGGAAACAAAAATCATCAGAATTTTTAAAGCTGTATTTTAGAACTTCCAATTTCTCTCTCTCTTTCTGCAAATATTAAGTATGTCCTTACCATGTGCTGGGCAATGTTCTCCTAATTAGGTGAGCAAAAATGGCAAAGTCCTCGTGCACTTGCAATTTCTATTTTGGAGAGTAAGATCGATAATAAACAAGTAAACAAATAAGGAAATATTATGATTTTTGCCACTTGTAATGCTATGAGAAAAAAACTAAAGCAAGAAAATGGAAGACATGAAGGGATGTCTATTTTATAAAAGGTAGACAGAAAATAACTCGTAGAGGTGATATTTAAGAAGAGTCTGCCAATTAACAGGATAACAATGACAAACTCTATGTAGTCACTTTTTCTATTTTACCACTTTCTAAGCACCTTACACAAATAAAATAATTTAACCCTCATCACAACTCTCACAAGTAGGTGCAAACATTATCCTCATTTTTCAGATAGACTGAGGTTGTCAAGCACCAGGTAACTTCACCATGATCATGCACCTAGTAAGTGTCAAAGCTAGGACGTCAGACTTCACAGTCTATATTCTCAGCAACTGCACTGCCTTGCTGAGAGGTGTTTCTAGACCGAGAAAACAGTAATTGTGAGACTGTAAAGACGTCAGAGCCACAAGATGTCAGGATATTCAACAAACAACATGCATCTCCATACAGCTGGGAAATAACAAGTGAGGACAAGAGTGACATCAGATGAAACCAGAGAGGGAAGTAAGTGCAATAAAGGTGGATTATGGTAAACAGTTTGGGGTTTGTTATGAGCACAATGAGAAAGCTTGCAGGCTTTTAGGTAGGGAAGCAACATTACTTATTTTAGGCTTTGAGAAGGTCACTTTGGCTATTTCCTGGTAGACAGAGTTTGGGTTAGCATGTTTGAAAAACTGAGAACAATCAGAGGACCACGGTTACAGCCCAATGATGATTAGCGTTTGGTCTAGCACGGTGCTGTCAGAAGACGTAAAATGTGATAACACACACATGGGATGTATTTGAAGGCTAAGCCGTCATGACTGCATAGACCATTCGTGGGAGGGAGGCAGGTAAAAAGACATCACAGTGGAGCGTTTAAGACATCTTGATATGCCAATTAATCTTTAAGACCATGGGCTAACTGGATTCATTAATATACCAAAAAAGACATATTTACAAATGTTACAACACAAATATTAGCACATCATATTTCATCAACTCTAATATGCACACTTTTTCACACTTTAATAAATTGAAAATCATATTCTTCTTATTTTTGATAATAATTTAGGTTTAATGAAATATTATTCGCTGAACTTGATTTTCTCATGAGAGAAATTATTAGCATCTGGTGATTTGCTAAGTTTTACCTTTCTCTGATATTTTCACATTAATAGTTTTCTTTCCTAGGAGTCTCTACCAGCGTATTGGCAATTTGTTAAATGGTTTTACATTGTTCTTTAAATGTGCACTGTATGTATGTCATGCTTTCAATACTTAAAACAAAGTACTTTAGAACACGAGTTTCTCTTCTGTGTATTTTTGGCATTCCATAGAGTATTCAGCTCAAAGTTAGAAATGGAGTAAAAAGCTCAATAAATTACTCTTAAATTGACTTGACAGATGTCAGTGGGGTGCTATACCATCCAGAATTTCTTTTTATAGTGGAAAATCCAGCTAAATGTCTATTTTTTCAGGCTTACTTTTTTGTTGGCTAATTGGCTATGAAAGTAAACAGAAATATCATCTGTATAATTGAAATTTCAACAGGACAGCAAGGGACAAGGAAAAATATTGTTTAAGGAGATGATGAATAAAGCCCAAAAAAGTTACTGGCAAAAGGGGCACACGGGAAAAACCATTTCACTAGGAGCACAGAGCTTCAACAGACACCAGCAGAGGAAGAGTTGCCTAAATAAATTTTATTGTTTTTCCTTTTCCAGATAAGCTATGCACCCCTCACCTTTTTTTGCTTTTTTTTTTTTTTACTTTTAACATTAACTTATTGCATAAAAATACTAAACAGAAAAAATAATAGCAAAAACATGTGAGGGAATTCAAAATATCATATTGTGTAAATAAGTTAGAAAATACATTTTGAAATCTGTGCATGTAAAACAAACTTAGCAAGATGTTATGTTGACAGTGTTCCTCTGAATAAATAAAATACACACACAAACTTGAATATATAGACAAATTATATATATTATCCTGACTAAAATATCAGTATAATAAAATCAGCGCTAGGAAGGAGAACTTTTGGAAAGTTGAGTACCTGTTTTTCCCATAGCGGCATGGTGGCTAATTAAGGTGATTTGGTGAAAGAAATTAGGATAGATAGAAATTAATAAATCAAGAAAGAGCAGAATGTGGTCACAGTGAAGTAGCAGTGAAAAATTTATAGGCATGAAACAACAACAGAGTTCATTAGGCTGCATACTTAGCAAGTTGATTTAAAAATTTAGACTCTCTGACTTTGATCTGGCGTAGAGTGTCCTAGCGCTGGGCATTCAAAGGTAGCCAGACCTTGGTGTATTCTGGGCCCAGATGATAACAGACAGCTGAAATCAAAGTCTCTCCTTAAAACAACCATATCCACAGTCACCTTCACCCTTTAATGTGCATAAAAATTACATAAATTATCTTAAAATAACAGGCACCTCTTCGATACAAAAATGCAAGAAATAAAAATACAATGACATTTTTCCCACCTACAGTCATTCACCCCTGTTAAATCAATACATCTTTGGTTTGAAGGCCACTGTGAAATTTCAAGAATGTCAATCATAATATATTCAATACTATTTAGGGTGTTAGAAAATATAGTATATTGACTATCTAAGCACCTAATCTGGAATATCACAATATGGAATAATCACTGTAAAACATCACATTGCCTGACATAATTCAAAGCAAAAAGAGGAAATGCAATAAATAGAGAGTCACACTTTTTTCTTGTTCAGAATTTACCTTTCAAAAGTCTCAACTAATACACAAACTAGTCTAAGTCATACAGTATCTGGAATTTTTATTGAATAATTATGTATACCACAGTTTATTCCAGAAAATATTGCTTGGAGCAAAATACAAAATAAATGTGGAGGCCCCTCTGCACAGAGCTCTGTAAATTTAGGAATGCTGCATTAAAGGAATTCCAGGACTGTTTGATCTTTTGCCCCAACACCACCCAACTCAGTCTGCAATATACAAATTTCATGCATGAAGTCTATCTAAGGAACTTGGACAAAAAGAATGAAACTAGGGCCAAAAAGAAACCAAAAGATTTAGGAAGAAATGAAACAAGTTCCAGAAGGATTTGCAAACTAGTGAACAGGAGGAGTCACTACGGAACTGGGTAGGTACAAAAGCTCATACTCTGAAGGTCAAGGCGAGACAAGCTTCAGAAGGAGGGCGAGTAGAGACTTCAGGAAGGAGCACCTGTGAATTACCCCCTCCCTGAAGCCCACTGAAATGGGTAAAAATAAATAAAATCTAGCAAATAAATCATCTGTACTATATTAAAAATGGTCACAGGTGCACACCATATGTTCTGAAAAATATTACCTTGTAGACACAATAAAATGCAACACAGGAGTTAAAACCATCTTTAACCTCTGTGTAGGCAGGATGAGGCTGTTGAGTTCGCTCACTGTTGTGAACTGATTTGCACACAGAGGACCCTGAATCTCTACTTGTTGAATGAAGGACAGCATGATTTGACCTGGTTCTTCCATAATACCAGAACAATGCAGCATTCTAGAAGTAAGTAAGACAGTTTTGAAGGGTCCTCATAAATACCTTAATTTGGGGTATCATAGAAGCAGAATGGCATGAGGCCAGAGCACAAAGGTGTTACTGAGTGGGATCTGTTTCCACTAAATCTCAGTGCAGAGGAGAAGGGGCTGAAGATGAGATCAGACCGTTTTTCTGCACCTACCCTCCAAGTCTGTTGTGGGGGCCTGCAGAGAAGGAAGGTATAGAGGAGATCGCAAAGCATAAGTTGCACCTAATGTTAAGGTTGTTGCTCAAGGTTGACTGAGTAGAGATAACTGCACTCTGAGACTCCACACAAAAGGCTGTAGAAAACCTTTTAAAGACATACTTTGCAAAAAAGAAGCATACTTGGCTAAATTGCACTTCAATATTTTAAGGAAAAGATCACTTTCATGATATTTAACTACTTTGACTTACTAAACTAGAAAGAAAAGCTATTCCCAAGTGTTTGTTTGTTTTTACAAAGGTGCACCATATTGATAGACCACAAGCAAAATGATAGTAACCAAACAGCTGACAAAGAAAAAAACAACTAAAAAGTTTAGCACATTTCTAATGAAAAATAATGTAGTGACTTTGTAGTAATGGCTATGGAGACAGAGAAGGTATTGGAGTGGGGTGGGCGTGGATTTTTCTATAAAAGAAACAACTTGTTTTTGGTGAAAAAGAAGTTATTTTCATTGTAGTAGGAGGAGAAGCATTATCATCAATGTCAGGTGTAAGTATCCACTGTCATCAATATCACTTAAAATTATTTTGCAAGTGCTACCAATGGCAATTAATAATTTTTTAAAGGTGTTAATTATGTGCTGATGACTATGAAAGCATTTTAAAAAACACAAGAGAATCAACTAAGATGCTTTTTATAAAATCTATATGACTATCACTATTGTTACTACATATATTGTACTGTTCCTAGATAATGTGAGAAAAATTATTTTCAGATTATCAACAATAATATAAAATGCTTAGAATCAAATTTTAAAATGTAAAGCATGAACTTAAGTTATACAACTCTTCCATGATCATAAAAAAAAAGACTTGAATAAGTGGAGAGCCACACTTTGTTCTTGAATAATGATGTATATGTCAAAAGCTTTGACGTTATATATTTCAATTTTCCCTAAGCTCATTCATGATATCAGTGATATCCCCCATAAAATCCTACTGGGTGTAGGGGGGAGTAGTTCAGTGTTACAGGGGGATAATCAATAAAACAGTCCCCTTATAATTAAATTATTTTATGATACAAGTAAAAAACGCAAATATTTTAAAAGTCAAATAATACAACAATCAACTTATAATGAAAAGTGACAAGTTTTGTCCCTATATCTATCTCCAATGTTGTGCCTCAGAGGCAATCATTTCTGAGTACATTTTTAAATCCTGTAGTAAAATGAACCATTATCCTTAAATAATGGGCTTGCATTAATGTAAATTAACCCATCTGCTTAGTAACTATTGACTTCTTACAATGATCACAGTTTAGCTCATTTGTGCAATATCATTAAAATTCCATTTTTTACTTATTTATTGGTTATCACTGGGTAGTTGAGATGACTAGTTTCATGGCCAACATCCATTTTTCCCTCTTCCCTAAAAATAAAAAAATAAAAAATTAAACTGCAATGGTAGTGTATCCAGACAAAAAAAAAAAAAAAGAATTTTAGTGGGGTGGTGGATGATGAAAGATAAGCAGAAGTTGTCAGAAGGAGCTTTAGGCTGTTGCTTAAATCATGGTGACTTACCTGGAAGGGAGGCAGCCATTTTGCTTTTATTCCTTTCTCCTTTGCCATGCTCAAATGATTGCTAGAGTCAGTGGTGATCATATGGCTGGCCATGAAATAGTATTCAGGATGGTAACCAAGCCCTAAAAAAGGCAGTAACAGAGAAAAGAAGGGTCCTGAACGTCAATGACATTCTGCATCCATGATAACTAGCCCTGGATTATTATCCTCAGGATTTACTGGATGTGAGAGAAAAGGAATATCACTATTGTTAAGCCAAATATATTTTAGATTTATGCTATAGCAGATTAACACAATTAACGATACGTTATGTAACTTTCAGTAATGCACGTTTAGCTTTACATCTGGTGCATTCATTGACAGATGGTATTTCTGGAGTCTCTACTTTTTAATATAAAGAAATTGTCTCTTTCCTTCTTGAAACCTCTCCTCTTCACCCCCATCTAGCTTCCCAACCTCCCTAAATTTTATATTTAGTTTCATATTTTAAAATCAATTATATTTGCATTCTGATTCGTAACCACAATTAAATATTCTATACTTCATATATAGTTTGGTTTTATTTCAAGAGAAGAAAATAAATAATTATGATTTATATTTTTATAAATCTATTAGCATTGTTCACTGTAATTAAGTAGAACACTAAATTATCTATCATTTTTTGTGTAGTTTTTTGGGGTTTCTTCTAGCATATTAAGTGACTTTTTTTTTCTTACATTGTATCTTACTCATAACCTAAACTTCTTCGAAGTGCTCAAGTATACCCTCTAGCTAATGGAATGCCTTGCTTTTCTCAAGACATCCCTCCTGAATTTCCTCTCAACGTGTCTGGATGGAATGTTCTTAAGTCCAGCTGCACAGATGACTCCTTGGGTTCTCCCTTAACCTGTATGTCTGACCTCCTTCTTTCTTGGATCAAATATTATTTTCTTTCTTTCTTTTTTTTTGATTTATACTCTTCTTCCTATGACTTACTAAGCAAATTTGCTATTAAGAAAACTTTCTGAGACCATATGTCAGTAAACATCATCACATTGCTCTCACACTGATAATTATACTTGAGTACCCAATTCTAGATGCAAAATCTTTCTTCTCAAAATTGAGGAAATTTTCCCATTGTGTTCTAACTACCAAAGTGGTTTAGCAAATATTTGATCTTTGTCTTTATTTTGTCTTTATTGTTTAAGATCTCCTTTGTTTTCCTCAGTATGGAGAAATTTTTCAACAAGTATCTAGTATGGAATATAGGTCTTGTATCATTTGTCTTGCTTGGAACTTAGTAATATTTTTCAATTTTTAGATGTATATCTCCACTTTGGTTTCAAAAATAATCTCATATTGTTTCTTTGAAAAATTTCTCCTCCTTGTTTTCTCTGTTCTCTCCTTCTAAAACTCCCATAAATCCAACTTTGAGCATCCTGAATTAATGTACTTTTCTATTATATGTTCTTCTATATTTTTAGTCCCCTTGATATTTGTTCTATATTTTGGGAAATATTCCCAGATTTTCTACTTAGGCTTTTATGCCTATAATTATGATTATATCAAAAATTGTATTTAAATTTCCAAGAACTCTTATTTTTTTCTGTACATTTTTTAGCATTTTAGTTTTGTTTTAAGGATACTTTATATTTTTCTAATTTCTCTGCGAACAAAAGTCAGAACTTTAAAAACTGCTCTGCTCTTCTCTCAATTTTCTTTGTTTCTTCTGAGGACTTTATTTACCTTGGTGTTTCTCTTTCATATGGCAGGTTCTACCCAAATATTTGTTAATTCTTGGTTGTTTGCACCTAAGAGTGATGTAACAGAAAGTCATGATGGGAAATAACTTGACACATGACAATCTTTTTTTAGCATTAAAAAAGAGAAGGAAAGCATGATATGTTTTCCCACAAACTGCAGAATATAAAGGTTTTTACGCTGAGGCTTATACATTCACTTGGTATCAGAGACAATTTATTAAATTTATATGAAATATAATACTTTGTTGCTGTTGCTTCTCTCATGATTAAACAAATATTTATAATTTTTTCTTTTAACGTGCTAGGCTCTATTCTAGGCATTGGTAATACAGCTGTGAACATAAACACACAAAATCTTGTGATCTTATAAATAAAAAGAAAATAAATAGGAACATATCCAGCACTTTTTCTATATTGAAATTGATAAACCAAGAAAGGAGGATAAGGAATGTATATGGGTATGTGCTTAGAAAGTCAGGACAATTGTTTTATTTTGTTTTCTCATTGCTTATTTGACAGGTAGCTTTTATTTAGGGAATAAATGCTTGGCTCTAAGTATTACTTCCTGAAGCAGAGGTGGACCGTGTTCTATTAAAATAGACCATTAAAGCAATGAGAAGACAAAGTAAAACATCCCAGAAAATTGCAACTGGGAGGATGCCTGCACTCAGGAGAGTGGTTTCAGCTGGATCCTGAAGAACTAGTGGTATTTCGATGCACGGAGATGAGCAAAATGCCTTCTGCATTACAAATATATCGGCAAAACACTAGTAGGCAGGAAAATCAAACAATCATTTGAGAAACACTAAGTCAACCTGATTAGAGCAGGATTCATAGAAGAGATTAAAGGGAGAGACCTGAAAAATGGATTAGAACAGTATGGAGGCTTCAATTCAAGAGCGTATGGACCTTATCCTCTAACAGTGAGAGTTAAGGAGACGTTGTGAAAATGTCTAGTGAGGGGATAAAACAGTACTTTTAAAATGCCACCTTACTTCCCACAGTAAAAATAGCAGTTACAAAACATCAGGGTAGAAAAAGATCTTACGTTTTCCTCCCTTGACTCTTCTCCACCTAACAACATATTTTTCTTTGATAACTAATAAAATATCTTTACATCCTGGATAAACTTGCTGAATGACTGAAGTATATGCCCAACAGCTTGCAGCTAGTAAGGGCACAGCCTAGAAATCTGGCTTCCCGACTCTCTACGCATGACTCTTCACACGTTGTTTGCAATTGTCTTTACACAGTTGAATAGTAAGTGCCTTTGACCAGTTTAACACATCATAACGAAAAACACATTTATGCACTCACCAGCTATCATAAGAAATAGTAAATTTATTGCTATAGGGGCTCCCCACATACCTCATTTATATCAGTCCATTTTATTTCTTTCTCCCAAGGAATTACAACATTGGTATTTTAAAAAATATTTTAATAAATAAAGTATTTAATGTAATTTATTATTTTCCTTTTTTAAATGTTTATCATATATACCTTACAGAAATAAACAAAAACATTTCATGCAGTAATATCTCTTTTATATATTGCTACATACAGTTCACTAATCTTACTTCCAGGTACATAAATGTATTTTTCCTTATACTATGTATAATTTTGGTGTCAACATTTTAGTAGCATCATAACATGCACTGAGTAGTGTTTCTTTTATTTTACTTTCATTCCTGTTCTCTAGAAGATTGGGTTTAAAGTCGGAATTACCCATGAATATTTAGTTATACCCAACTATAAAATATACTTGATAGTTGCTTTGAAGGAATATTTGCTTTTTCTGAGTGCATTTGTTTCTTCTTGTGTCAGTAGCAGCAAATTCTATTTTTCTCAGAATGTATTCATTGCATCTAAGTTTTCAAATGAATCAGCATAAAGTTTTGATAGTATGTTTAGTTCTTTTCTTTTTCTTTTTCTTTTGCTGAGAAAGATTTGCCCTAATCTAACAGCTATTCCAATCTTCCTCTCTTTTGTATATAGGTCACCGTCACAGCACTGCTGATGAGTGGTGTAGGTTTGTGTCCGGGATTCGAACCCGAGAACCCTGGTCTCCAAAGTAGAGTGTGCCGAACTTAACCACCACACCATGGGGCCAACCCTGTGTAGTTCTTCTTATTTGCTGGTATTGTTTATGGGTAAATTAATCTAACTACTATCACTGTTATTCATTTTAAAAAGGAAGATTCTTGACTGTGTTCATTCCCGATTTGATTTCTACTCCAACAAATTCTAGAAATTTTATCATTTTTTTTCCTTCATTGAGATAATTCTAAACTCTCTTCTTAACATTTAAAATTGGTTGCTTAGTTTAATCATTTGAGATTTTCATCATTTTGAATATAAATACTTGACGCTATAAATTTCATTTTATTTCTACCTTAGTGTTATTTCTGTTTTAAATGCACCATTTTTCTTATCCTTTTAAATATTTTCATATTCATTATGATTTCTTATTTGATTCATAAGTTAAGAATTATGTTTTTAAATTTCTAACCATAATTTTTGTAATTATTAACCAAACTGCATTGTGGTTAAAGTCCTGATGTGTAGAATTCCAAACCTTTGGAATTTGTGAGACCTGGGGTATCGTCTAGCACATCAGAGATTTTAACAAGTGCATGTATTCCCCAATTGTTGTTTGAAATTCCCATTTACACCGACTAGAGTAAGTTAGTTTAGAGAACTGTCTGAACCTTCTAGATTTCTCTTTGTATTTTTGCTTGGTGAATCGACTAATTACAACATGATGTAGATGATTTACCAGTTTCCCCTTGAAGTTCTGTTGATTTGTGTTCAAGATATTTTGAGATGATGTTTTTAGGTCTATGTGAGTTTATATTCGTTTACTGTTTTTTAATCATCTTGGTAAATTGAAGTTTTTAATATTTTGGAGTAATTATCTTTATCTCTATTGTTTAGTTAAAGTCTGGCTTTTTCCTATTAATAGTGATTAATATAACTATATCAACTTCATTTAGGTTAGTACCTGCCTGATACCATTTTCTATTTCTTTTCTCAGCATCTCTCTGTCCTTATTTTTTAGGAGAATTCAAGTCGACAGCATAAAACTCTGTTTAACTTTTAAAACATAATCTGCTGTTCTTGTCTTTTAAATTAAGATTTTAGTCCATTTAAATTACTGCTTAATAAATGCAGTTACAATATAGTGGTTAAGAAAATAAATGCTGGAGGCAGACTGCTGGGTTTGAATTCTGGATCTGTCACTTATTAGAAATGCATGACCCTGGCCAAGTCATTAAAATTTTCTGTGCCTCCTCATTACTTGTTAATTTAGATTTATAGCAGCAATTCTCTTACAGGGCTTTTGTGAAAATTAAATGAGTTAATATTTGTAACTTCTTTCCAACACTGACTGGAATACAGTAGGCATTATATAATTGTTTACTATTATTGTATTTGAATTAAATTTCCAAACTTTTTTCTTTTGCTCATTTTTTGCATTATTATATTTTTTATTGTTTTATTTGTTCCACTGTTTTTCTCATTCTTATCTTTTATGGATTCATTAAAAAATTACTTTTAATCACATTCTATTTGTTTTATTATCTTTTTTAAAGTCCATCATGATTATCCCAGAAAACGGTAAAAGGGCTATTCAAAAATTAAATATTCTGCAGACAAAATAACAAATCCACTAAATTGCTCATTAAACTCCAATAGAACTCATGGTTAACAAATATCTTCTCTGGCAATTTCCAAACATTAAGAATATGTGGGTAATCTTTCCTGTTTTGCTAAAAACTCTAAATATTCCTTCAACTGAATATTAGTAAAAACATTTAAAATATGAGCTAGAGAATTGGGGAAAAAAACACACTTTAGTACGGGAAGATAGGATGATTGAGGCAAAAATTGATAATGAATTAAAAAAAAACTTCAGACAACCTACTAGACATTTCCTTTTTGGTTGAAATATTTTAATTATAATGCATCAAAATAGGGAGAAAAAGGCTACTTCTCAAGAGCATTCCAATGCTATCCCTAAGAAGGGGCACCATTTTTGGTGATTTATAACTTGGGATTCTTGGATTTCAAGATCAGAGTTTTCTTTCTTTCATTTTTAACATGCCATTATTATGTTCTATTCTGTGAATCATGTTTTCATCAGTCTGTGCAGCCTCTATGCTAACAACCTCCCGCACTTTAGGTTGCTTCTAAGCACAGGTCGCTTTCCGGGGGTTTCCCCACATGCAGATGCCCAGAGTGAAAATAAATTAACCTTCGACATGCAACAGCAAATGCTGAATCTATCCAGACTCAGAACTAACACTGGGGGATTCTGCATCTCCAAATGGAGAAAGTGAGACCCAGAAACAGCATCTCTGTGGATAGCATGAATAGGCTCTAAAGACGGAAATATCAGTACGAACATGCACTTTGTAATTTGGAATTAGAGTTTCTTAGAGTTTGTGGGAACCTTGGATATCATTTCGTGCAATCTTCTCATTTTACAAACATGGAAACTGAGACTTCAAGAGAGAGTAAGTGACTTGTCTATTGCGTTAGAGACTTAAGTGCCAGTCCACAGAATGGTGTTTCTCATTTGGTAATGCTACCAGTTTGACACATTTAAGTATATCAACTACTGTTGTTTTGGTTTGGGGGGAGGAGGGTTATGATATACAGCTTTGCTTTCCAACGAAATTGTAAGCTATTGAGGAGAAGAGCTATATTTTGTTAAAATCTGTAGAGCAGCCCCAAATCTCTTCTCAAATTGAAGCCCAAACCCAGCTCTGATGCTTATTAGGAACTCAATAAATTGCTGAATAATTTATCTCTGGAGGGGCAATTGTAGAAACCTCGTTTTTTGTAAGCTGAAAAGCAACAGAAATGGATAGTAATGTTACAAATTCTGGTGACAGAGATGAGAGATGAGCAACACTATTTCATCGAATATTGCAGAAATCACCCATAATGTCATTTAATATGTGGAGATACCATAAAGGACTTACTTTAAGGCGTATACACACCAAAAACTAGGGAAAGAGCAGGTTAGACCATTTTAGGAGTTATAAGCAGAATTCTAGCTAAGGAAACCTGAGGCTTCAGTTAAGTAATTTTCTGGCAAGATGATATTAAATTAATCTTTCAATTGAAAAGATATTTTACTCTATTTATTTTACAATAACCTGGTTTTTAATTTATCTTCTCATGAAACAGTTCTTTTAGAACAGTGGACTATATAAGAATAAAGAACAACGAGATCCACTTCACTGGAAAGGCTTAATGAAAAGATGAGTCCTTGATCACCTTTCTTGACAAAAAAAAAGCAGGAGGATAACTCTGGAAGCTGTGGGACAAAGTGGTTATATCAGTCAGCCTTCGTCTGCCTATACCATGGAAACAAGCAACCTTCAAAATTATGATCACTCACAAATTAAAGCCTTACTTTTGTTCACACTTAGTCCACTGTGCGTTCAACCAACTGTTCACGGAGGCTGTCCTGCATGGCAAGGTACAGCCCTCCACCTCCACATCAGCACACGGTTCCTTAATCCCAGGAACGTTTTCATTAAATGCTTAATCCTGCAAGTAACACACTCACATTTCCACTCACATTTCACTGGCTGACACAAGTCATATAACCACACCCAATTTAACGCAGGTTGTAAGCACCTTTTTTCTTGTGCTCTGAAAAAGAGGAAAACAACATCAATGAACAATGTGTTATCTGCGATGGAGATGCATGTATATCACTGATTTTATGTTTGGTCAGACTTAAGGCAGAAGATGAAAGCACATAGCATACTCCTAAAAGGTGACCAAGGTCCTTACATGAATAAAAAGAAATTGATCTCTCACAGTGACCTCAAATTTATTTTGAAATAAAGAAGATAGCCTCTTGGTTCTCCGTCTCAGTTCAAGCACGGCTGTAATTTCATGACATTTCCCATGAGGTTAAAAGTTACTCATTGCACGTCAGAGACAAAGACTCTCAGTCCTCCTCTGTTCTGGACACTCGGAACAACTTTGAAAATGACAAAAGTAGTTTCTTTGGCAATTTTTTAAAAATCAGGTTTCTTAGGTGTTCTAATACAAGGTCAGTAGAGCTAGAAATCAATCAACTGCTAGAAATCAAATGAAGAAGTGATGGTTTGAAAGTGTGTGTGTGTGCGTTTGTGTGTATTTGTGTTTTAAAACAACTTCTGGATCAAATAGGTAACAAACAAAAAGGGAGGGTGTTTTTTTTCACTTTTGGAAATCACCATTTTTTTTTTTTAAATCATGCTTGCTGATACTAATGCAATTAATATTTACAATATTTACACCAATTACTGAAAAATGGAGTTCTAAATTGTGCATTTAGAACTTTTTGTTTTCCTTCATTTTTGCCATGGTTTTCCCCCATCACTTTGCCTGCTGTGGTCTTCTCATGGCACTAAATACTTTCTATGGTCTCAAATACAAACATATTACCTATAACAATAATAGGGTAGTCTAGGGTTTTTCTTACTTGAGGCTGTAGTCTCAGCTCATAGTACAAATTAATATAAGTAATATGTGAAATATTAACAAATAAGTATGTGAAATTTGAGGCAGAGAGTAAGTAAATAACTTGGCAAAAAAGCATAGAAACTAAGTGGCAGATTTAGGATTCCAACTCAGGCCTCCTAAATCTGAATTTGGGAAGTGTTGAAGGCATAATCACTTTAGCTTGTTTTTAATTTTTACTGTTACTTCTCTAAGACAAAAAAGTGATACTTTCCTTCTTTAAAATAAAATGATATATTTAAGAATTTTTAAAAGATAATTTCCTTGTCCAATTGGATGGTTATGTGTTTGAGCTGAGTAATCTCAGATCTCTTGTCTATATAATAAAAGTAATTTAATTTCATTTTATGCTAAGAATAGATGTCTCCAAAGGATTTGCAGAGGAAATATGTATGACATGAATCTTTTCAAATTCCCTACTTGTAGCCATCCAGGATTTTTGAATTTGCGGAATAAAATACCCTAAATTACTAAAATTCTCTATCCAGTTGAAAGATTCCCCTAAAGAAACATAACATCATAATTTCTTTCAAATAGCATATTATGCTTGCTAAAATTAAAGAGAAATGGAACGTTGAATTTATTTACTTGCTCTAATCCAATCATTATATATTGAAGTATATACTGAAGTAATTAAAAGAGACTCAAGTTAAATTTTTAAGGTATTGTATGAAAAGAAAATATTATGACTATTTTGGAATGACAAAAGCAATTTGACAAGGAAAGGAACATTGCTTCATAAAGTTATTTTGTATGTTCTTCTCTGAGAAAAAGACTTTGCAGGCAGAACTTATTTATGCATTTGAAATTGCATCTTATTTCTCACCTTAGGTAGCTCTCCATAGGTGCCAGCTGTAATATATCAATAGCTGAACAGCTCATTGCCCTAAAGTGTTCTTGCACATGCCTGACTGAGCTATCGAAAAGGCTGCTCAGATTTCAGGCCTTTGTAGATCACTGGTTCTGGCAGACGTTGTAATTTTGGTTTCTTCTCAACCCCTGCTTTGTCAAAGGGCCACTGTCAAGTAGTTCAACAAAAACTGAAGAATCAGACAATTAACAATGTTTACTGTATGTACAAGGTAAAAAAAAAAAAATAAAATAAAACAGAATTCTTATTATTCCAGAGTAGAAGCTTCAATCATTTATTCAAGTTGAGTGACTGAAGATCCCCAATGTTATAGTGTGTCATTTCTGAAAGAAAACATCTTGTTATATTTCCCTCAATATACTCACTTTCTGACCCATTTCCTGCACCTGGTTGACTGAGCAGCAACCACAAAATCTCCTAGAATTTCGTGCCATACTTCCTCTGTGTGCATCAGTCATTCGTGTTCATCACCGTATATTTCCAGGTATGATAGCATTTCAATTCTCTGCTCCCTTTGAAAGTCAGCATGACCATATGACTTACTTTGGCCAGTAGAGATGGTGTATCTCACTCCTGAATGGAAGCTTTAAGAGCTGGTATGCAATCTTTCATATTCCTTCCTCCTGTCGCAACAATCTTGGAAATATACACGAACACGGAGCCTCTGTTATCCTAGCTTCTAGAATAACTATGATAAGCAAAATCCCCAGTTGGGTGTGAATGTGTGTAAGAAATACATTTTTGTTGTATTCAAGCACTGAGATTTGTTTTCTTATCTCAGCTTAACTACTACTATCCTGACAGATACACTGTGTTCTCCCAGAGTTTGCTCAATAACAAATGAGTTAAAGAGTCATGTGGAGGCCCTGGAACTCTAGCAAAATGTAGCACTTTGTGTAGCCTCAGGTTTTATTTATGTAAACTTAAATTTGGAGAAATTGGTTGTTCCCACTGGGTACTTGCTTCCTTATTAACCACTAGAATGAGGTTAAGACCCCAAAGCATGCCCACTGGACAGAGAGCCAGATGTCTATTAAATACGCATGCTGCTCCTGGCTTTTCCAAGTCCACCCATACCTCTGACTGCTCTTTCTCATGGAAAGCTTTACAGAGAGAGCAGGAGTCTTTTTGTGCCGTACTCAAGAATCACTGACATTTTTCTGATGGTGCTCAGTGAATTTTGACCCCACTCTTTGAAATCTCACCTCCTCATGACTCTAAGTGTTATCTCAAGCAGTATCTCTTTTTCTGTGTAGCTTTCTCTTGATCTCTTATTTACACACTTTCTTTTTCCCAGAAAATAAATGCAGGTTTAAAAGAGTTGATTCTGGAGCCACATTGACTAGGTCCAAATCTCGGATCTACTATTTGCTAACTTTAGGGCAATGAACAACTTTTTTTTTTTATGTGAGGAAGATTAGCCCTGACCTAACATCCATGTCCATCTTGCTGTACTTTATACATGCGATGCCTGCCACAGCATAGGTTGATGAGCGGTGCATAGATCCCTGCCTGGGATCTGAACTCTGCTCCAGGCCACTGGAGCAGAGTGTGAATACTTAACCACTACACCACCGGGCTGGCTCCCTAGGGCAGTAAACAATTTTTTTTTTTTTAAAGATTTTATTTTTTTCCTTTTTCTCCCCAAAGCCCCCCAGTACATAGTTGTATATTCTTCGTTGTGGGTCCTTCTAGTTGTGGCATGTGGGACGCCGCCTCAGCGTGGTTTGATGAGCAGTGCCATGTCCGCGCCCAGGATTCGAACCAACGAAACACTGGGCCGCCTGCAGCGGAGCGCGTGAACTTAACCACTCGGCCACGGGGCCAGCCCCGGGCAGTAAACAATTTAATTAAACATTTCTGGTTTTCATCTTTAGATGACGATAAGGGAATAGTACTCTCTAACTCATAGGCTTATGTGGAAGATTAAATGAGATAATCAGCATTAACAACTTTATACTTTCTGTTATCATTACCACTCATACCAACACTGGCAATTCAAGGTGTTGGCTACTTGGTCCTCCCACTGCACACTAGGAATACCCCTATCATATAATTCACACTATTGCAAATATGCATTAAATTTTCTCTTTCGTAAAATTTGAGTAAAAGCTCCTTGATTACAGCAAATAATTCAATTCTGCTTCACAACCCTTGTAACACAGGCCCTTTCCCACAGTTTACTGACTGATAACAGAACAGACCTGCCCAGAAGGCTTTTGACACGGGATGGGTACCTCTGGTGAGGTTATATGCCTTAGGCTTCTTATAATCAGAAAATTCAGACCTAATTGTATAATCTTGCCTTCTTTGACCAACCCCTAAAGAATGAAATGAAAATTAGGAAATTATTTTATTGTTGTGTTAAGGTCTCTGGGTATAGCAAAATGATTCCTTCATGTGTCTTTGGTTATCTAATCACAACTATGCATTTCAGTGAAGTGAGCCTAGCTCACACCACTGCAGGGATATTTAAGAAATCTAATATGATATCCTAAAGGGGGAAGTTATTTTTTCTGTTTGGTTTTGTTTTATAATTCCTAATTTATGAGTCTTTAAAATTTAGGATGTAATAATTTCTTAGGAAAGGTACTATTTTGTCCAATTAAATATCATTTAGGTTGCTGCTTTGAAATGAGGTAAACAAAAGGTCCAATGAAGATTGTCCACAAATCTCATGTACCTGTGTCTTTGAAGATGTAATTCCCAAATGGACTGACTTTAAAATTTCTATGTGCCTGATGCACAGAAAATATTTCCATTAATTTACACAAATTTTGAGTTTTAGATCTATAGATAAAATGTTTCTAAGATCTAAACGAATTGGAAACATTAGCAATACACAAGAATCTGATGTCAATTGTACAGGTCCTTCGTCTGTATAAGACAGGACACTTTGATTTAGCAGATACTTTTAAAACAAAAATCTACTTTCCATTCAAAGGCAAAATTGTAATGACGTTACATAAATAGTCTCCTGTCAAAATCATACTGGCAATGTTAGAAGGCTGGAACGTCTCTTCCACGACTCATTATCTTTTCAAGAAAGAAATGGAAATGTAATAAGCAGTAAAATTTATCTGAAATAAAAGAATCCACTCGAATATTTCAGTCATCCAGCAGGTCATATGCTTGACAGCTTTTAGAGTATAATTACCATCGGAAAAACGGGGAAGGGTGTGACCATTGGTAATCTGTCTTTTTCGCAGCTATAGAGATTATGATGGTATCCTATAAATCAGCATAATTTGCTGATCAATCAGCATAATTTCATGCAATTTGTATTGCAGGTACATAATTTCCTAGAATTTGTGCTCTGGGTACAGTCTAAACAGGGTTTGGTAGAACAGTGTGTAAATTTTTTTTGTTTAGTTTCTAAAACTACCAGGCCAAAATTAAGCAAAAGGCAGATGACAAACATCCAGATTACTAAACTGTGCTTTTATGGCTGCGGTTTCTCGATGATCATTTGCCAATGCAGAAGAAGGGCTGAGAGGCTGGTGTTTGACATCATGTGGTTAGGGTAAAAAATTGGAGTCTAAGGCTCACTGATCTGTGGTCCCGGTAGAACTCCCTATTCTGGGTGCATAGCCAAAGCACTGCATCCTAGGAACTAGGATTAAATGGCAATGAACAAGCACTTGCACAAATTACAGTTCAGAACTGAGTAACCTAGGATATCTTAGAAACAGCTCCATCTCCCACATTGGATTAAAGTATTCTGTCACTTCTTAGTATACTTGGGCACCAGAAAGAAGCAAAGAAAAATCCTCAGTGGAGTAAATAATAATATCCTAGGTAACAATTTTTTTATCATAATTTTTCAAAATTATCCTAAAAACCCAAGGACACAAGGAGACAAGGTGACATGAATAAGAACCATCATACGCAATAGACAATAACAATAGGGAGTTAGAAATTGGAACTATTTTACACAGAATTTGGAAGAACTCTGATTACTATGTTTGCAAAATAAAATACAAGATCGAAGCAGTTTTTAGACAGGCACAAACTATTTAAAAACTGCATGGCAAATTTTAAAGACAAACAAATATGATTTCTAGAACTGTGAAAAAATTGGACAACGATTAAGAATATATCAGTTAGGTATTACGCTAAATGAAATAAGTCAGATGGAGAAAGCCAAAGACCATATGATCTCACTCATATGTGGAAGATAAAATAATAACAGCACAAACAAACACACACACAGATACAGAGTTTAGATTAGTGGTTACCAGAGGGGAAGGGGTCAGGGGAGAGCAAAAGGTGTAAAGGGGCACATTTGTACCATGTAGGACAGCAGCTAGACTTGGTGGTGAATATGATGTAATTATATGGAAGGTGAAATATAATTATGTACACCTGAAACTTGAATAATGTTATAAACCAATGTCACCTCAATTAAAAAAAAGAATATACAGTTGATTAAAAACAATAGATTAGACATCTTTGAAGAGGGAATCAGTGAACTGAAATATAGGTAAATAAATGTGAAGGACTTGTTCTGAAACCTGAAAGAATAAAGCAGAAAGAAACGAATGAGGTTTCTTCGTTAAGAAAGAGGTTAAGAGAATAAGGCATATGATAGGAAAGTCAAACTTCTAATTATTTGAAGTGCTACAATGAAAAGAGAGAATGAATAAGAAGCAATACTTAGAGAAATAACGTCTGCAATTTTCCAGAATTTATTAAAGAAATTTAAATACAAATTTAATTTTTTTTTTAAAAAAACCCTCAAGGATGATAAATAAAAGGGAAGTGTATGCATAAACACATCACGGAAAAATTGTAGAATAACTAAGAGAAGGAGCAGTTTGACTTTTAAAAAGCTAGGGAAAAATGAAGAATATCTTCAAAGAAGAGATATTTAGACTGCCAGATAACATTTTAACAGAGAAACTAAAATTCATATCCACAATGTGGTGAAAAAAAGTGACTGCCAACCTAGAACTATATATTTAGGGAAGATAACTTTCAATAACAAGGATGACACACAAAAGTTAACAAGACTTTGCCCCATGAAGAACTTTGCTGTCGGAAATAATAAAAGGTCCACTTCATATGGAAGAATGACACCATATGGAATTTTGGAGATAAAGGATGGAATTGACAACTAAGAAAATGGAAATAAACATATATTTGTGTGTGTATATATGTATGTATACATATACACCCATGTGACTCATATATACATATATATACACATATATAAGTGTGCATATATATGTTCATATGCAGTTTTGTATATATACCACTGAAACGACACAAGAAACATTATTTCATGAACTTTTATATACATGTACGTTCTTATAGATATATTAATTCATACAATTTTGGAAGGAAATAGTCAATAAATTTAAAGTTTCCGAAGGAGTGTATATCATCAGGGAGTAAGCAGAAAGAACAAAATAGCACTAGGCTTTGATATTTCAAGGATTTAGGTTGTAATTTCTATGCTATTCTTTCCAAAGCTGTAGTCACTATCTATTTAAACTTAAAAGTAAATTAATTAAAATCCTATTAAAAATTCAGTTCTTTAGTCACAGTAGGCACAGCTCAAGTGCTCAATAGTCATATGTGGTAATGGCTGACATATAGGAGTCACAGATATAGAACATTTCCATATGACAGAAAGGTCTGTTGGAAAGTATTGCATGCAGAGTAACACATAAAATAACAGAAGATTGTGCGATGTCCCAAATAACTGAGAAAAAATTCAATAATTAAAAAAATACACATTCTTAAAGAGTTCAAGAAATTAAGGTATACATAGATAGGAGAGTAGAAACAGAAAGCCTATATTAAGATAGTAGATTTAAAATCACAATATTGAGAGTTATGTTAATATAAATGGAATAAGATCTTCCAATTAACATGCAAATTAGTAGACTGAGTACAAAAATAAAACTCAAGTATATATTTCTTATAAGACAGGCATCTGAAACATAAGAACATGAAAGCTTGAAAATATAGGACAGAAAATGTGAATTCAAACCAACAAGCAAAGGAAATCAGGTGTAGCTATAATAAAGCCTAATAAAATAAATATTAAGGAATAAAGCACTGCTGGAGATAAAGAGGGACTCTTCTTAATCATAAAAAATGTTTTATTTCACTGCTAAGGTAAAGCAATTCTAAATGAGCATGCACTTAACCTAAATTGAAATATATAAAACATAACTTCACAAAACTAAAAAATTAGAGACAACTTCAAAATTTTAATGGACAATTTCAACATGTCTCAGTGATTAACAGAATAACAAAATATGCCAATAAATTTACAGATTTTAACTATGAAATTAACACATTTGACCTGGTGTAAAAATGTAGAGGATGTTCCCTAAAACTGCAGAAGATATATAATTTAATGTACACACAGAACAGTCACAATAAATAGCTATATAATGGGACATAAAATAAATCTTAACACATTTCAAAGGATTTAAGGCACAGAAAGAATTTCATCTGACCATGCTGTTAAACCAGACATCAGATTGTAAGACTCCCACCACCCCTACATATGTGAAGTAAAGAAATACACACTTTAAAAAATCCCTTTGTCAAAGAAGATATGATAAGGAAAATCTTAAAAACATTCTTAATCTTTCTGAAAAGGAAAAGTTAATAGAGAACAAAAGAGCAAATTAGACACAAGAAAGTACAAGGAATGGAATACATTGGTGAAATGAGGATATGCTTAAAAAATAGAAGATAAACATAACAGAAAGCATCAACAGAAGCAAAAGATACTTATTTGAAAAAATAAAAAAATTGATAAGCAATGATGAGACTGATCAAGAAAAAAAGGAGGAGGCAAAAATCATCAATATCAGGAATTAAAATGGGAGCATCACCACAAATCTTGCAGAGGGGCTGTTATGAGCAACTCTATGTCAATAATTTTGAAAATGTAATTGAAATTGACAATTTTCTGGATGAACTTCGTTTACCAAAGCTGACAGCAGAAATAGAAAATCAGAACCAATCTTTAAATAAACAGACACTAAATTTGTATTAATAATCCATTAAGAAACACCCATTACCAGATGACTTCAGTTGAATTCTACTAACCATGTATAGACAAGAGGAATTCCTGGGTGGGGCGTGTTCTAAGACAGTGGCGCAGGAAGATCCAGCACTCATCTCCAACCACAGATACCCCAAATCTACACCTACATATGGAAAAATTCCCTCTGACAAAGACCTGGAAACTAGTTAAACACAAGGGATGCTCCTTGATCACCTGATTTTGGTGGCCAGGGGGACTTGTGTCCTGGGTCCATGGGACTGTTATTATTGGAAAGACAGTTTTTGGTTGGCTACTACCTCCGGGGCAATACACAGACAGCAGACTGAAATACATGCCAGACTTTCTACAAAAAAGGTCCGTTTACTTCTCCTGGAACTTCAGCCTGAGGGGAGGGCTTCTGGTTTGCCATGCATCTAGAGACTACATGGGTCCTCTCAGGGAACATAGGCCAGGGGACACCATCTTTGTGCTTTCCCTTGGTCTTGCTACTACTAAGAGCACTTCCCAGGTAAAAGCTTATACACTCACCTGAAATCTCAATTTTTGAAATTGTCACCCAAGGGACACCTCCAGAACACCTAGTCTGGAGGGCAGCAGGGTTTACAAGTGCAGTCCCACTGTCTATATTTGCATACTTTAAAAATTGCTTCCTGAAGGTCAGGCTTCCAGTCAGCCTGAAACTAGGTACTGTCTGAGATCCCTCTCTCTGGAGCACTCACCGATCTTGGCACACCCTTGGCCTATCAAGAATAAATCAGGCTGCTTAGACAATCACAAAGGTTTGGCAGACAAACAAGAGCTAGGGCAAGGTTGAAGGATTCATCTCCTACACAAGGCCACTCTTTCAAGACAGGAGAGGCAGCTGTTTCACCTAATACATAGAAACAAATACAGAGTCAAGCAAAATGAGGAAACAAAGAAATAGGTTCCAAAGAAAAAAGCAAGAAAAAGGGTTTTCAGAAAAACCCTTAATGAAACAGAAATAAATATACCTGTAAAGAGTTTCCAAGTAACAGTCATAAAAACGCTCACAAAACTTGGGAGAAGAATGGATACACCCAGTGAGAACTTCAACAAAGAGAAAGAAAATATAAGAAAGTACCAACAGAAGTCACAGAGGTGAAGAATATCATAACTTGACTGAAAAATACAGTCACGTATCACTTAATGACAGAAATATCTTCTGAGAAATGCCTTGTTAGGTGATTTCATCATTGTGTGAACATCACAGAGTGTACTGAGGGGAAGCAAAATTTTCCACACCAAAATGTGTCTTTTAAATATAAGGATTATTTTAGTCTGATTATTTTTAAGAAACAAAAGACTCAGAAAGTTTTTCTTGTTACTTCCCCATTAACTGACTAAAAGAATTCAGATAAAAAAATTCTGTCTCAAGAGCAAGATATCACTTTACCCATCCCTGACATCGTCTTTTGTCTTCAGCTGAAGATGATATTTAAGCTGATGCCTTCTGCTATTTTTGCCAGTTACCCAGTTTTCCTGATATTTTCCCAAGTATATGTTATTAAACTTTTGTTTGTTTTTCTCCTGTGAATCTGTCTCATGTCAATTATTCTTAAATGAGCCAGAAGAACATAGAAAGGTACAGGAAAATTTCTTCCTCCTCTATAGTACTTACACAAACCTAGATGGTATAGCTTACTACACACCTAGCCTGGTGAGTATGGTATGAATCTTATGGGATCACTGTCATTGACCTAAACATCATCATGTAGCACATGACTGTACACTACAGGGGTTCCACCATGTACTAGATGAAGGAGAAGAAAGGATCAGTGGTCTGGAATATAGGGCAGCAGAACTCACTCAAAGACAGGAGCAAAAAGATAAAAGGTTTTTAAAAAGTGAAGATAGCCGAATGGACCTACAGAACAACATCAATTGGAATAAAATTTGGATTACTGGGGTACCAGAAGGATAAGAGAGTGAGAAAGGGGCAGAAAACTCATTTGAAGAAATAATGGCTGAAAACTTCCTTGACCTGGGGAAGGAATTAAGACCCAGGAATCCCAGAGAGTTCCAAAGAAGATGAACCCAAAAAGATCCACGTCAAGACACATTATAATTAAAATTTCAAAATTTAAAGAGAGAATCTTAAAAGTAGCAAGAGAAAAACAACTTAAGTACAAAGAAACCCCCATGACACTATCAGTAGATTTTTCAGTAGAAACTTTGCAGGGCAGAAGAGAGTGGCATACTATATTCAGAGTGCTGACAGAAAAAAGCCTCCACCAAGAATATGAATGACATTTTTTCACAGAAATAGATAAAACAATTGTAAAATTTCTATGGAACCCCGAAAGACCCTAAATAGCCAAAGCAATCTTGAGAAGGAAGAACAAAGATGGAAGCATCATTTTCCCTGATTTCAAAGTATATTATAAAGTATTCAAAACAGTATGGTATTGGCACAAAAACAGAAATAGATCAACGGAACAGAGTAGATAGCCCAGAAATAAACCCAAACAAATCTGGGTAATTAATTTAAGACAAAAGAGTCAAGAATATGTAATAGGGAAAAGACAGTCTCTTTCATAAATGATATTGGGAAAACTGAACAGCCATACACAAAAGAATAAAACTGGACCCCTATCTTACACAATGCACAAAAATTAATTCAAAATGGATTAAATACTTGAATATAAGACCTGAAACCATAAAACTATTAGAAGAAAACATAGGTGGTAAGTTCCCTGATATCAGATTTACTGCTGAGTTTTTGGATTTGACTTCAAAAGCAAAAGCAACAAAAGCAAAAATAAACAAGGGAGACTACGTCAAACTGAAAGAGCTTCTACATAGATGAAGAAGCATCAATAAAATGAAAAGCAATACAGTGAATGGGAGAAAATATTTTCAGATCATATATCTGATAAAGGGTTAATATTGAAAATATTTAAAGAACTCATACAACTCAATAGCAAAAAAACAAACAATTCAAACAAATAGACATTTTTCCAAAGAAGACATACAGATGGCCAACAGGAACATGAAAAAATACTCAACATAACTAATCATCAGGAAAATACAAATCAAAACCACAACGAGATATCACTTCACACCTGTTAGAATAGCTATTATTAAAAAAGACAAGAAATAACAAGTGTTGGTGAGGATGTAGAGAAAAGAGAACCCTTGTGCACTGTTTGTGGAAAGATAAAATTAGTGCAGCCACTATGAAAAACAGTATGGAGGTACCTTAAAAAATTAAAAACATAACTACCATGTGATCCAGCAACTTCACTTCTGGGTATTTATCTGAAGAAAATAGAAATACTAATTTGAAAAGATACATACACACTTACATTCATTGCAGCATTATTTACAATGGCTAAGATTTGGAAACAACCTAAGTGTTCATCAACGGATGAATAGGTAAGAAAATCTGGTATGTACATTCAATGGAACATTCAGCCATAAAAAAAGAATGAAATCTTGCCAAGTGTAACAACATGGATGGACCTTGAGTTTATTATGCTAAGTGAAATAAGTCAGACAGAGAAAGACAAATACTGTATGATCTCATTTATATGTGGAATCTAAAAAACAAATAAACAACCAAACATAACAAAATAAAATTCATAGATACAGAGAACAGAGTGGTGATTTTAGTGGGGAGGAGGTTTGGGGATTGGGGACAATGAGTTAAGGGGGCCAAGAGGTGCAAACTTGCAATTTTAAAATGAGTCATGGGGATGTAATGTACAGAATGGTGACAATGTTCAGTAATACTGCAGTGCATATTCGAAAGCTGCCAAGAGAATAAATCTTAAAATTCTCATCACAAGGGAATAAAAAATTTGTAACTTTGGTGACAGATGGCAAGTAGAATTATTGTGGTGATCATTTCACAAATATTGAATCATTACATTGTATCCTGAAGATAATATAATGATATGTGTCAATTATAACTCAATAAAAAAAATCTTATACAAACTCCGCTGGAGAGTATTAAACATGAAGCACTCCCAAGACTCTAAGCTAGAGTATTAATAGCAAAGCTTAACCAAAAACAATATAAAAAATGAAATTGCATGCCAATCACATATATGAACATACAGTCATGTGCTGCACAGTGATGTTTCAGTTAATGACAGACTGCATGTATGACAGTGGTCCCATAAGACTAGAATCATATAACCTGGACGTTTATTAGGCTATACCACCTATGCTTGTGTAAGTACATTTTATGATGTTTGCATGACCAAATTTCCTGATGACACATTTCTCAGAATGTTTTTCCATTGTTGTGATGAATGACTGTATATGAGAAAATCCTAAATTAAATATTAGCAAACAAAATTAAAGAATTAAGATAGATAGATGGCATGTATATAATATATCATAATCTGCTTAATTTTTGCCATGAATGCAAATTTTGTATAAATTTGAAAATCAATGCTTTTTATACTCATGGACAGAATAAAGGAGACAGGTCTATTTATTAAAAAAAAGCCCAGAAGAAAATCGTTTAAAGAAATTCAACATCTATTCACTTTATATTTTTAGCAAACTTGAAATAGACGTGATTTTCCTTAATATGATAAAACAAATCAAGTGAAAACAAAGCCAGAAAATATTCTACTCTATTGGGAAACGTTGAAAGCTTTCTCATTTGAAACATGTCTAGAATACTCATTGTCTCTGTTTCTATTAAGGAGAGTATTACACGTCCTCGCCCGTGGAGTGTGTCAACAAAGAGGGGGAAGAAAAAAGTAGGAGGATTGGAAAGAAATTAACCTGATATTAGTTGCAGATGAGATCATGATGTAGAAAATTCAAAATCTACAGATAAAATATGAGAGTTTAACAAGTGATTTTAGTAGGATTTCTGGACACAATTGTAATAAGTGAACCATATTTCAAATACCAAGAAGAACTGAAAATTAAAATGTTGCTATTTAAAATAACATGAGAATTGTAAAACAGATAGAACTGGAACTTAGCAAAAGATATGTAAGAGAACTATACAGAAACTATAAATCATTATTAAGAGACGATGATCAACAAAATTAATGGATATATACCATGTCTTTTGTTTGGAAAAGTCAATATTGTAAAATGTTGACCCTCCCTTGAAATTAATTGATAGATACAATGAGATGCCAGTAAAATTCCAATTTTTTTTTTTTTTTTTTTTTTAGGACTTGACAAGCTGATTCTGATACTGACATGTTAAATGTCAGGAGTAAAGGTACCCTGAATGACAAAGAAAAAGGTGGGAAAACTTTCACTTAATAAAATCCAGATTCATTATACAGACCTAGTAATTAGGGCATTGTGGTATTGGAAAACAATATAGAAATAGACAAATGTCACAAAATAGTGAATCCAAAAAAGAACACTACACACATGAACACTTGATATATGAAAATGGTGGCACTTCATTGTAATGGTAAGTGAATATATTTTTTCCAAACATTAGTGAGTTATTTAGATATCCATAGGGTGAAAGAAAACCACTCTTGGCCCCATTGCAGACTAAAACCAACTTTAGATATATTTTAGATCCTAATGTGAAAAGAAAAAGAATAAAAAAATAAGAAGGTACTGAAGGAGAATGTTTTATAACCTTAATGTGGAGGAAAATAAATGTAGACAGGATACAAAATCTTGACTATTAAAGAAAAACACTGACACATTAGACTACATTGTATTTAAGAATTCCTGTGCATCAAAACACAGCAGGAAAAGAGAGAAAAAACAAGTACTGATTAGGAGAAGTTGTCAACATCTATATTGAACAATAGACTCAAACCAGGAAAATAGAAGAACTCTTACAAAACCACAAGATAAAGACAAATCACCTAGAGGAAAATATAGATAAGGCAGAACGGGTATTTCAAAAGACAGAATTTCTAAATTATCAGTGACGATTCTCAACCTCATTAGAAATCAGAAAAAAATGCTAAAGAAGTCCCAATGAGAAACCACTAAATACCCAACAGAATGGTATATCTTCTAATTCAGCAATTGCCCTCCTATGTATCTATCCAGTGAAACATGCACATGTGAACCAGGAGACATGCACAAGAAGGTTCTTAACTGCGTTGCATATGATAGGACTAAAGTAGAAACAACCCAAATACCAAATATTCATTGACATTGGAATGTGTAAATATATCATGTAAGCATTTTACAATCTTTTATTAGTCTTCTATTGCTGTGTAACAATTGCTACAAATTTAGTGGCTTAAAACAGCACGCATTTCCTCACAGTTCAGTAGGTCAGAAATTTGGACTGGCTAGATGGAGTTCTCCAATCAGGGTCACACAAACCTCTTACCCGGAAACTCTGGAGAAGAGTCAACTTCCAAGCTCATTCAGCTTGTTGGCTAAATTTAGTTCCTTAGGGTTGTAGGACTGACATCCTAGTCTTCTTGCTGGCTATCAGCAGCAGGTAACTCTAAGATCATCCAACTCACTCTCAGGTCCTTTCATCTCAGCAACAGAGAAACTTCCTCCTATCAAATTCTCCTTATGCTTCAAATTTCTCTGCCCTCTTCTAGGACTAGCTGGAGAAAACACTTAACTTTTAAAGAGCTCAAGTGATTAGAATGAGCCTACCTCGATATTTTCCATTTTGACTAACTCAAAGTCAACTGATTAGTAACTTTAATTACATCTGCAAAATCCATTTGCCAGGTATGGTAAAATAATCATGGGGGTGATAGCTCATTAAACTCATAGTCCTGAGGATTAGGGTGTGAAGTCTTGGGGTAAGGGCATCTTATGATAGGTAAGGTAGGGTTCTACCTACCACACTGTAATATACCATGTAAAAAAGAAAATGAACAAACTACATTTACATGCAAAAACAGTGTTGAAACTGAGAGTATAATATTGAGAAAAGGAAGCTCAATACTAGAAATGTTTACTGTTTGATTGCATTTGTATAAAATTTAAAAGTAGGCAAATGTAAATTGGAACATTTAGAAAAGCATATTAGGTACAAAAACTATTAGTAAAAGCAAATATATAATTATCACAAAAATCGCAGTAACCTTGGGGCCCGCCCTGTGGCATACTGGTTAAGCTCAGCATGCTCTGCTTCCGCAGGCCTGGTTCATGGGTTTCAATCCTGGGTGCGGACCTACGCCACTCATCAGCTACGCTGTGGTAGCAACTCACATACAAAATAGAGGAAGACTGGCACAGAGGTTAGCTCAGGGCTAATCTTCCTCAAGCAAAATCACAATAATCATTAACATCAGAGTACATATGAGGGTTCCGTTATGCTATAGTTAGTCAGTGTTTGGTTACATCGTTATTAGTCTTATACAAAGATACTAAGTTGGACATTTACATTTTGTGCACTTCTCTTGGTGTTTCTTATGTTCCACAATGAAAAGTTTAAAAATAAACAGATAAAAATCCTTGAGTGCAAGCATGTTATCCTATGTATTCATTCATCAATTCTTTACTCATTAAATGTTCATTATGTGCTAGTCTCAGTGGTGGAATTACAACAGCAAACAATAAAGAAAAAATGCCCACCTGAAGCTTACACTTTAGTGATAAGATGCTCACAGTTTTCTCCCTTAATTTAACTTTGGGTTTAAAGCACCAGCTTTAAAACACTTATAGGAAAATAACTAAGGGTAATGCATTAATTTAATTTCAGTACCACCTGACATTACTTGTCTATCATAGTATCTCACTAGATTCAGATATTGTTGTGATCTGGCAATACTTCCCGCTGAAAGTCCACTGGGAGTAGGGGAGTGGGGAAGGGACACACAGTGCCAACACTGGGCAGAACTGAAGTCAGAGGAGGCTGATCCACACAGGGACTAGAAGGGTCTGGGACAAAAATCTCAATTTAGCATGCCTGCTTGTCCTTGCTTGCTATCCAGCATACCACAACTTTAATTTTGCTGGAAAAAATGGAAAGAAGATGATCTTTTTTCTTCAAGAACTGATACTATCCTGTCAAGAGAAAAAAGAATCATAGAGTGCTTACTGAACCACTCTAAATCTTGACTTTTTAAAACATCACTAAGTTTTCATTATTTAATATAAAAATTTATGACAAAAAGTTATATCTTTCTCAGAAAATAGTTTGGGGCACAATATACAACTCCAAGCCATATGTATGTGTTTATATATAAACTTTTAAAAAGCATTGGCTGCAGATAACTAGCAGGAAACACCATTATATTTAAATGTTAGTTAGAGGCTATTGGAATGGGGATGTTTGCTGAATCTCTAAGAATGCTTTACTTTTTTACGGGAAAAGAAAGAATTTAACTTGGAATTTACTGGTACAGTCTTGCTTCCTCAGTTGACTGACCCAGTTCACTATGAATTCTCATTAACTGTCATGTGGGTATTGGCTACATAGAGCCCCGACTGTGTGTATGTGTATATATGTGTACAGACACATGCATATACATATATGTACATACACATATATATGCATTATAGTTTTCTATTATACAACAGTAGTATGCATTATATACACACACACAAATATGTATTATGAAAAATAGTGTTAAATGTTGACATCACTCAATTACTTTGTTTATTTAATAAATATTTGTGCCAGACAGTGTGCTGCATATACAGAATGTTGCTATAATTAAATGAATCATTACCCTTACCCTTACGGAAAAACAGAGTGAGTAAACAGATGATTACTAAATAATGAAGTAGCTACCTCTTTGACAATGGCTAAGAGGCAGAAATAGAGAATTGTATTAATTTATAGAACCTCTCTGAAGAAAATAAATGGAAACTCAGAATAGGGATTAGTCACAAAAATGTTCATTTCAGGGTAAATTGTACTGGAAAAAAAGAAAGAAACCATTCAATTGTTACTATAATATTGAATATAATAAACACATTGATTATGCAAAGCATGAATAACTTAAATTGTTACTTAGAATTTGGATAAAATGTCAAATATATTTATTTACCTAAATAAGCTGCATAGACATGTATTATAGTATCAAAGCTATTATCAATAGTCATCTATAAACACTGTAAGAAAATGTGACATTATAATCACACTGATATCCTGTGATAGAAGTGATTAGATATAGTGGGATTTTTTTAATGTCTGTTTAAAAAATTCATGATACTATCATCTATCTCAGCTAAAAATACAAGTTGAAAGACTGATTATGTAATCTGTTTCTTTTTAACTCCTTTCATCACCTTAGTTTGAGCACCATTAACTCCCAAGTAGACAACAGCAAAGACCTGCTACAAGTCTCTCTATCTCCCAACCCTTCCCACCGTACTTTAACTGGACATTCTCCACATTGCAGACCTTGTTGTCTTCCTAAAATGAAACTACAACCTTATTACTCTCCAAGAGTTGCAGTGAACATTGTTTTTCCATTTCCATTCATCCTCTCCCATTTCTTAGTATTATCTTTGAGCTGTCCTTTGCTTCTGCATGAATAGCATGAGATTCAAGGAAATTAATTATATTTTCCTCCACTACTTTACTTGCTGATCAGGAGGTTGACATGATTGTTCCAAGGTTAATCCTATTCCTCTTATTATAATCATTAGTTCCATAAACCTAAGATTTGGCTTATCAACACAGCGTTTATCTGGTAAAGAGACAGGATCAGGAGATGGAGTCACATTCAGGCCAATGGAACACAAATGACTTTTTGTTGTTATTGGGGAAGATTGTCTCTGAGCTAACATCTGTTGCCTATCCTTCTCTATTTTGTATGTGGGTCACTGCCACAGCATGGCTTGATGAAGAGTGTAGGTCCATGCCTGGGATCCAAACCCATGAACCCTAGGCCACCAAAGTGGGGTGTGCTGAACTTCACCACTACAGCACTGGGCTGGCCCAGAGAAATGATTTTCCTTTAGGCTTCAGGACAGGAAGTTTTGTTGGGATTAAGAGAAAGCCATTAGATTAGATGCTTTTATTCTGGATATCATGAAATGCTAGAGCCATATATTCACCACACAAAAACTCAGAATCACAAAGAAACCAACCCACAGAGGAGGGTACACAAAAGGTCATCTCATGGAAATAGCACCAGAGACACAAGGTTGACTCACTCCTGAAGCCCTCTCAACCTCTGGACTTACATTTATACCAGCCCATAAGTTTCCATGTGGCTTTGCTTGTTTGAACTGTGTTGCCAGCTTTTTGCATGTAGCAGCATCTAAACTAAATTCTAACTCTTCTATGACTCCCTTTAGATTTTAAACAAAACTCTGATAGATGGTACTCCATTATCTACTTTGTTTGTAGATCCCCAAATTTGCCAGGTTCTCTCTCAACTCAAGGCTTTTGCAAATGCCACTACTTTGTCCTGGAACTCGCTTCCCAGTTGGTCTATTCTTGACTAAGTCCCACCTGACCTTCTGTTCTTATCTAAGATGTGTTTTTCTGATGCCTCAACTAACTCCCACCTTTTCTACAGGCTTGCATGGTATGCTAAGTTTCTCCTTATCAAAATATCCAACAAACAAGATCATTCAGATCTCCATTTTTACTCTGTAATCTCCTACAACAGGCCAACACCAAGCACTGTCATCCTCAACTAGTACCCCTTGCTCTAAGCACTCGGGCTAGAATATTATAGCATCTGAATAAACAATATTGAGAAAATATATGTAAATGAATTAATAGATTATATGCACATGAGAAATTACCGTTTTTGAGTTGTTGAAGCCTGAATCTATAAATCTATGTTATTTTTAATTAATCAAATTCACAAGGAGAATTGCTTCTTTTATACAATTTTATATTCTCTGCTCCCTCTGTCCATGCTGGATGATGCTTTTGACAGCAAGAAAACCAATGCAATACTCCATCTCAGACTTCCATTAATCTATGTCTCCAATGGCAACATGAGTGCTCTAAAATTCTAAGGACAGTCACCAAGATTGTGTGCTGATAGATGTTCTGGCAGATGTCACCACTAATATCTCCCAAATCTTAAGTAGCAACAGGCAACTGCTCAAAATACAAAATAAGTTGTGCATGTGTGTAGTTTATGTGTGTGATTTATCTTAGATACCGTTAAATAGCAAGATAATTTGTTCTGCAACAAGTGCTTTCATTGAGTGAAGCCCTACGCTATAGGTTGATTTGTAAATAAACGTTTGTTGGGGCAACAGTGGAGTAAACTGGGTAGAACACATGAACTAGAGCTAGGCATTTGTGAATAGGAGCTGCTTTCAAGCATTTGCCCACTGTGTGGTCTTGGGCACATGAATTCATTTCTTCTTCTAAAATATGAACTTGTGATTACTAGAGAATTTTTCTCAGCCTTAGAGCTAATATCTGTAAAATATTTAGGACAGCTCTTTTTACATAATAACTTTTGATAGAGTGGATTTTGTGATTGCTTTTATTGCTCTGCTGTTATTATTAAAGATTACCATGTAGTTAAAAATGGCTGTCAGGCATATAATCTTCCATATAATTCTTCCATATGTTCATAAAGAAAAGAACCAAACATCTCAACTGTCAAACTGAAACCAAAATTTATCTTTGCCTCAAATCGGCTACTTGAAAAGTGTGTGAGGTGAGGCGTTAGGGATAGTGAGGCGTTTACACAAAAGTGTAGAAGATAGGGGGCTCGTTCGGTGGTGTAGTGGGTAAGTTTGCATGCTCTGCTTCAGTGTTCTGGGGTTTGCAGGTTCAGATCTCAGGTGCAGACCTACCCCACCACTCATCAAGCCATGCTGTGGTTGCATCCCACATACAAAATAGAAGAAGATTGGCAACAGAGGTTAGCTCAGGGGACAGTCTCCCACACCAAAAAAAAAGAAAAGGAAAGAAAGTATGAAGACACGGTGAGGTGTGGGAGGTGTAGGAAGTGGTGGAGTGAAGAGTAACAGGGGAAGAAATCAGCACCTAAGCTGCTTTGCCATATGTTTCACTGGTGCTTTCTCATGACATCCTTCCAAGTAGGAATTATTCTAACCATTTTACAGATGAAGAAAGTGAGGCTCAAACAATTAAAATAACTTGCCCTAGATCACACAGCTAGTAAGCAGCAAAGGCACAAATTAAGCCTGAGTCTTTATAAACCCTGAAAGCTGTGATTTTCCCACCATGACATTTGTCTTCAAACAAAATATTGGGAATCATTGTCCATTAAACATTCAGGGCTAATGAAGGCAAATATATCTGAAATGTTAATAGCTTTTCGTAAGCTAAAATGGCAAAGAAATGCTAATGCTCATATTGGCTAACGTAAACCTAATATAATTTAGTGAAAATAAACTAATTTTGTTGATACCAAGCTTCTCATGAATGTGTCTCCTACACAAAGGCAAGAAAATTCATGAAATAATTATTTCTTCAAATCATAATACAAAATAATAAAACCGACATACACTATCACTACAACAATGTAAGCATATTGAAGCCTAAAGAAGTCAAAAAGGAAATGCATAAAAATGAGGGAATTTTGGACTAGAATAAGAGAAGTATGATTTTTCCTTGAAAATTTAACTACGATTGAGATATTTCATTCAAGATACAATATAGAATTAAAAACAAAGATATTCAATATTCTAGAATTTAAAAGAAAAAAGAGAGAAAGGAACAGAGGAAAACTTATCAGACAAATAAATTGTCAGGGAACAAATATTTAGATCTCATATGGTAGTATATTTACAGATGTTATGAAAGATGACACCCAATGGTCTTAATTTTTCCATCTTTTCTTTGATGCATTCCAAAATAATGAAAGATAAATTTGTTCCGAACATTTCACATCCTTACCACACAGAACACTGAAAATTGCAGCAGCTACTTCCAAATGATTCAGTCATTCACTATTCACGTGTTTCATGATCACTGGTTCTTCTATGCACTCAGCACAGTGCTAGGCTTGGTTAGGAACAAAAAACAAACACAAACTTGAACTCAATTCCAGGAGGCTAGGAACCCATTACAGCTGATATCTAATGGGCTTAAGGACATAAAAACACATATGTTTTCTGGGATTTGATAAGATGAAGCAGAATATTGCAAGTGCTGAAAGGGATAGTGTAGAAAATAAGTTCCAGAGTGAGTCAGAAAATCAAGATATTTCTTTGGGCTAGCATTTTCAAGAAAGGCATCTTAAAAGTGAGCTCACTTGAACTGGACCTTGAAAAGTAAACTAGTTATATGCAAAGGGATATCAACAGTTCCTCACCCCAAAAACTAAGAGCTTCATTATCTTTATTCCACAAAATTATATGCCTAGCAATGACCTTTCTGCAGCTCTATTCCAAAGCAAATTATTCAATTTATCATACTGTCAGCCAACCAGTAAGCCATTTAGTCATTACTTTATTCTACAAATATTTATTGGCCCTATTTTTGTTAGAGTATTATGCCAGGGGATAAAGATACAGTGGTGGGTTAGACAAGCTAGTTTCCATCTTAATGAAACTGACTGACAGTCTATTAGGAAATATAGGATTTAAACAAATTATTAGCCCACAGTATAACTTCTCATTGTGATAAGGATTAGAAAAGAGAGACAGATACAGGTTGATAAAATGACATATTGGAAATCCCAGCTCCTCAGCATAGATCACACAGGCTGTGCACTAAACAACCTCAGGAGCATCTTGCACAAAAATTACAGCGTGAAGGTGCTTGAACTTTATTTTAGTTGAATGGGAAGTTACTACTGGGAGTGACATAATCTGCTATGCATTTATAGAAGATGGTCTGGCTAAAGTGTGAAGAGTGAATTCGGGCGGAGAACAAGAGTTGGTATGGAAAAAAAATATTTTTTTCAGTGGTCCATGGGACAAATGGAAATGGTGATGGGAATGAAATCAGAGAAAACTGGATGGATATATTTAGAAGGCAGAATTGATAGGACTTGCTGTGGGTTGTACATGGGGGCTGAAATGGAGGATGCAAAGTTCTTGAGGTGTTATTTACTAACAAAGTCCACAGTGGTAAAGAAAAATTTTGGTGGGAATATTAAAGAATTTTTGTTATATTTAGCTTGTAAGATTTACCATAACACCTTTAAGTGGAAATATCAATTAGGCATTTGGATATATGTATGGAAGCACATGAAATGGGCTGAGAATTTTTATTTGGGATTCTTAGATGAGAGTGTATAAAGTATCCCAAAGGGAAGTGATAACAACAAAAGAAACTAGAATTAATTTCATGTTTTGAAGCACCAGTTTTCCAAAGGCACAGTAATTAAATGAACTTCATTCGTTTTCAGACATTAACTTGACTCCTCTGTTCACATTCACTAACCTTGTGGTTGGTGAGGAAATCTTTCCCCATCCTCAGGACTTTAGCTTTGGCTCCTGGTATAGCACCAGGATAGGCTACTGGCACAATCATGGTAGTCACCCATCAACATCAAGTTCCTCGATTTTCCCTCAGGAAGTCTTGTCAGAATCTGATGAATTTTTATATTTCTCTATATATTTAGGCTATGAAAACTCCCAATGAGCTTCTGCTCTCTGGCTTTTAGCTTTTGATTTCATTTATCTGCAATGATAAATCAAGAGCCACCATGGAGTAGTGAAAAGAACAGGTATTCAATAAACAGACAGATCTGGTTTAAAATCGTGGCTCTACTTGTTTTGGCTGAGTTACTCCATCAATCTTACTCATCTAGCTTGTGAACGTTAAATGTGGAAATGTACCTAACTACGTCCAGTATAAATCAGGTGCATGACAACTGTTACTTTCCACTTTCCCCTAATGAGCAATCCTTACTCTGTTTTTAGTTCCCCTAGTCTATATTTATGATCACTGTCTTCCTTTCCTCCAAGTCCTAGGATGTCTATTGCTCCAGCTTGGTACATTCCCTGTATCTAATTCTAGCTGACTTTAGATTGGAAAAATCCACTGTGGGATCAGTGTATGCACATAGATTGCTGTTTGTTTACCACGTAAAGAGATATAATTACAGTGTACAAAGAACTGGGGAGGGCTTAGTAATCAAACCTCAATTTAAGAAAACAGAGTGAAATAATGATAATCTGTGAATCCAAAGGCAGGAGGGGGTTTTGGAAGGTCCTGCACTAATAATATTACATATTCGTATGGACACATTTATTTATCAGAATGTTTCATGTCCATGATTTTATTTATTACTTACAATAAATTATGAGGTAAGAAGGGATGATATAACTCTCATTTTAAATATAGGAAAACAAAGGCTGAGAGAAATTAATAGGCTTAGAGGTAACCCATGATGGTTCCAAGAGATCTGAACTTCAGGCCAAGCTCTTATTAAACCAGCTGTTCCTGCAAATCACTTGTACTCTCTGAGTTGCGCAGTCTTCTCATCAGTAAGAGAGGAACTGGACTTCTTTAGGATCTATTCCATACTTAAAACCATGAGACTCTATATCTTATCCAATATAAAGAGACAATGGGCAGAACCGCAATAAGAATTCTATTCTCTAATTCAAAGCATATCCAATGCATTACTTTGTTCAAAGCACTTTTCTGGGCCCTGAATGCATAGGAATGGTGATTTGGTCCAAATAAGACATCTCAGCAGCTGCATGGGAAAGATAGAAGATCACAGACCAGGGGACTGTCAACTCAAAATATCTTAATGCTCCATACAAGTGCAGAAGCAGGTGATCAAGATATTGCGTCAGTAGGATAAAAGTTCCAAGTGAAACATCATGGCACATGTATAAATTATAGTGGGTAAAATGTAAGAGTGATCCTACCCATAGTTTTGAGATAGCCGAGACTGGTATCTAGAAGTTGGATGTATATGGCTTTTTTAATATCCCAGAGGAATTAGAAAGAGTAGTGGGGATGGCTAGAAGGGAGTTTTTAGAGTGTGGTGGAAGGATCGTGTAAGGACAGGACTGGATGTGGAGGAATGGAGGCCCAGCCTCAGTTTTATGGATAAGTCAACAGGTAAATACTGGTGCTGTTCCCAGGGTGTTTTCAGCAGGCGCTGCCTCAGCAACCTCCCCCTGGACATCTGTTGAAAATAAATCAGCTGCTCTTCTGTCCTCAAGTTTGGACTACTAGGGTCAGGTGACTGACCAAGTTATGATATAATTTAGTACTTAGGAAGCTGGTCAGCATGTCAGCTTAGCTAGGGGATAACTCTTGTGCATTTATGCTTTTGAGTAGATGCTATATATCAGGAAAATATACTTCCGCTTCAGACTCAATAAATCCAGGCAGCGTTACTTGGGAAACATGAATGGAGTTACGGCAGGAATAAAATGGTAAAAACATTTTCTCCATCTCCTAAAAACTGTCATAATAGCAGAAGATACATATGATTTTTATCATGTATTTCTTTTGGTGAATAAATCAACAAAAACTGGGAACTTTGAGGAAAGTATCAATGCAGACAATAACTTGAAGAAAATAATTATATTTGTTATCTAATTCACTTAATGAAGGTTTGATAAGTGCTTATCATGCCCCAGGCATTATGTTTGATATTGAATACAAATACTGATATAGATGTAGCTACACACGCATACTAGGCTGAAAGCTTTACAGTCTGGGGAAGAGAGAGATATGTAAAACATAAAAGAAAAAATTCTGAAAGAAACTTTCAGATGCAAGTTTCTCCACAAAATGAATGCGTGAAAGAATTTTGCTGCACCTAAGCAAGTCAGGGAGGACCTCATAAAGTGGAGGCTTCAAGTTAATACTTGAAAAATGAGCAGGAGTTTTCAGAACTGCAACTATGCATAGCTCACACAGAAAGAGAACATGTGTCAGAGATTGTTCAAGAAACCTCAAGCAGTTCATTATTTCCAGAGGCTGTAACAAGAGTTAGATTGGTAGAGGAAAAGTGTTAATAGGCATACAGGCCAGACCAAGACATGAAGGGTCTTACAATATGTGCAAATAAGTTTAAATTATGTCTTGGAAGCCATAGGGAGACACTGATGAAATTTGAAAACAGGAATAAGATCCAAAATGTCTCAAAAAGTGCATTTTTATAGTGCTGAAAAATAGATTAGCTTTGGGATGAGGAGAGCATCCTGGAGGCAGAGATGAAGTTAAGGAGTCTTTTATTCTAAACCAGGTAAAGGAAAAGAAGTGCCTGAATTGGGGACCTGGCCATGAAGCTACAAAGTGGACAGCATATGCAGGTGGATCAATCTGAGTAGACTGGGTTTGTTCTATCTTGGGAAATACAGACATAAATGATGTCATTCCACAAAGTCATGGTACCTGAGGCAGGCATGGGTGAGATGAGGCATTTGGATGTGTGGCTGTATGGATATGACCTGACCCTTCTTTCTTCATTTTCAGGACCCTCAATCAAAAGTTAAAATCCAGAGTGACAAGGTCATTGAAGGAGAAAATCAGATTCATTATTTACAGCTGATAATTGCTAATTTTAGTCTAAGGGCAATCAATTAATTAATCAACTGAAATGTAATTTAAATGGCTTTGCTAAATTATTAGGATATCATTGTTAATGCGAAGGCTCCATTGCATGCTGCTGGTAATCACATCATTGCCTTTAAAAAAAAAAAAAGACTACATTGTTTCCAGTATTTTGAAACAAATCCTTTCATTTTGGGGGAGTTATTATATATTACTATTATTAACTCTTATTAGGATGCCATTCAAGGCATAGGTGAATCATACAGATGTTACAGTCAGGGAAGAAAAACATAAATAGAATTTTTCTCTCAAAGCTCCTTATGTAGATCAAATGTCATAATGTCCTGGAAGTTCTTAAAAGCAAGAACTTTACAAAGAGTTACTGAGTTACCAAGTTAAGAAGCTTAAGCTTCAAGACCCATCAATTGCCTGAGGTCCCTTACAAGGAGCCCAGGCAATGTGGTCACTTGGTCTTCGGTTGTTGTAAAATTTGACCAAGTGCAATATTTTAACCACACTCGCTTAAGAATGGGCTCTTACCATCCCGGATGCCCCCTGTCACAACTGTTCTCCTGTCAAGTGGTATGGCAGCTACCGGCATTAAGGGGTGGCCTAAAGAGATGTTGACATGAATACTGAGAACAAAGAGGAGAACATAAGATGTATAATATGGCACTACAATAAGACATCAACAAAAAACTTGCTAAGAAATGACATCAGTTCAAAGAATATCTAGATTAGTTACTGGAAGAAATCTTGAAATGCTCCAAAATCTCAGAGCTTATCTGTGAATAAAGTTTGATAGACATTTTCTTCAATTTAACAAGAATCCTAGAAATGTTCATGACCTCACCAATGATGACTTGTGATAAGCTGTAATAAAAATATTAAACTATAATAAATAAAGAAAGGAATGAAAACCATGATAAAGGAATAACTAAATTATTTTTCCCACATAGAAAATAGTACAAAAGTGGTGTCATAAGAAGAGGTGATTTTGTGGCCAAAGAAACGTAGAAGGTGTGGGAAGTAACAAGGAGCACTGCCAGGCTATTAATGAACAAAAATATTATATTATTTTACAGATTTTTAAATTGTTGATGGCATTTGTCATCATTTTAACATTTTTAACTTGTCATGACTACTGATTACAAATAAATATTGTTTTATACCTAAGTTTGTGGTCAGATTTTGTATAAAAAAGAGCCTTCGAAAATATATAAGCTTTAGGCCACACAAAACACTGCAATATTCCTCTCAAGAGCCTCAGCACCAAACAGAAAGCTAAACAGAAAATTGCTAAGTGTGGATGGTTGAGTGAACAACAGTTTGAGAACTTAGTGACTAAATTTAAAGCTAAATGAAGAAAGACATAGTGTCTTCACTCTATTGTAAGAGTAAGGCAAAGTGAATTCAGGGAAAGTGGAAGCTTAAAAAATATTTTCGTCTCAGCTCTACTAGTGCATTTTTGACTGTTTATATTTGGAAAAACATACCTTCATAAACCACTTGGGCATGGACATCTGTCTTGACAGATACCAAGACCTTGGAGAAGGAGGAAGCTAATCTGTGTGAGACAAAAAGAAACAAAAAAAATGTTACCTTTGCTCCTGAAACTGAGGAGGAATCAGGAGAGGTGAAAAGGCTAAGGGAAGAGAAGAACAAGGGGAAAATTAGGAGAGGCGATATGTGTGGAAGAGAAATAAGAGGGAGTAAAAGGGTAGAGAGAAATTGGACTAGGTGAGAAATGACAGCAAAATTCCCCTACAATATGGAGGCTGAAGACTACTTTAAGAATGGTGAAAACTTCTGTTCTATTTGAATAATATATTATTTGCAAAATAAAGTGTTCTATCCTTCATCTACCCAGCCCAATCCTTTTCTGACTGAAATTCTACTGAATTCTTCTCTACTTAAAATGCATAGCAAAATGCTTTTTATTAACTAAAAAAAAAATTGGTTGAATTTCATGTCCGGACCAGAATATTCTACAAAAAAGCAGGAATGCGGGAGAATGAAGAGGACATGAGAATATGTGAAACTTGAGAATTAGTAGAAATGTTGGACTAGGCTCTGGAATTCTGCAGGCCACTGAATTGAAGGATTTGAAACTTTCTGATCAGATCTTTATAGGCAAGGAACTGTCTTGAGCAGCATCAGTCTACGCTGTCTTTCTCCTTGAAAGAGGAAAAACAGAGAAAGCAAGAAAGCAAGAGGTAAAAAAAGGGAAGGTTGGGGGGTGGGTGGTAACGGATGGAAGGAAGAAGAGAAGGGAGAAGAAAGGGTGGAGAAAAAGAAGAGAAATTATTGCAGGAAGGAAATAAAAAGAAAGAAGGTGTTCCTCTCCACACGAATTTCTCACAAGAATCTCAAACTCAACAGACTAATCTTCACCCATCTGCCACTAATTCAACTTCTAGAATCTCTACTTCAGCCCAGGGTAGCCATTGAGGGAGGGTCAAAGGACAATGTATATGTTGACATGGACTTTAGAGGAAGAATGTTTGATTAAGGATGAAAATGTAATGTTTTTGAAAATAGCTCTAACTACATATGACTTGAGCTTAATGGTGAGTGGAAAAATCAGCAACTTCCACATAAAAGACCAAAGGAGAAGAAGAGGATCCAATTTAGAAAATCGAGTGGAAGGATAAATATCTGAGTAAGATAGAGGTGTGGAGAGCACTATTGATAATGACACCGGAGTGTTAAGAGGGCACTGAAGCAAAAAAGTAGCTATGGGATATGAAGAAAGTTCATTTTTGAAAGATTACTCTGACAATGTGCTAGATGGATTGAAATTAAGATTGCTGTTATAAGGCTTTAGAAATAGTCCAAATGGGAATGGTGAAACTTTGAAAAACAACACGGGTAGAGGAAAAAAGAGACACAGAGAAATATAACTGAGATTTGAGATATACGATAACTGAAAACCGGGACGAAGTGGTTGTGAAAATCAAATGAAGAGAAAAAGTTAGGAATTACTTTTAAATACCTGGCTTGATCAACTTTGCCAATTCTAGAACCATTCTTTGCAAAAAGAGAAAGACAGAACAGATCAAGAAGGAAAGAAATTTGTGATGTACCTCAGTGATTGAAAGTCCATCCAGGGAAGCTTTCCTACTCCATAGTGACAGTCTGTAAGAATTCGTGATTTTTTAACTTAAAATCATATCCTCCCACTAGAAAATAACCCCCAGAGGGCAGCCCAGTCACCTATCCACACTTAGGAAGCGGCTAACACATTGCAGGCAAACAACAAAGGTTGTCAATGTAGTCTGATTCTAAAACTGTATTCTAAAAAACAATTCCACTGGCATAAAATTTTCTTGTTACAAACATCCACCTAATTACTTTTTTCTCCTTTCCTATTGGCTTTGGATAAATTACTGACTGCTTATCTCATTTATGTTGTATGTTAACTGCATATAACGCTACCTTACGTATCTCAAGAAATTTTGTTGAAATCCAATGGGATACTTTAAGAGCTGTAAAAAAGCAAATGAGATGTTACGAGTAGGTGAAAATAAGTTTGGATGGCAAAAAAATATGTTTATGTCTATTGTTACATTATGTCTATTGTCTATTTATTGCAAGGCCACAAGTTCATTAATCCTTTTTTATAGTGATACGTAATTCAAACTTCTGGTTTGTTTACTTTAGATCTGGAGGCATAAATTTCTTTTTTCATTTATACAGCAAGGTGGAATGGTGAGTACAATTACAGTAAAATGTGTGTTGATTTCCACAGTTTCTAGAAACTGGAATTTCTGATATGCCCCAGTTCAGAGATTTTTAATTCACAGTATTTCACATTAATGTTGGCCTTGCTTTAGGCTTTTTTTCTTAAGACATCTGATGACTTTAGGAAAAAGTTAGCTCTCTAGCTTTCTGAGGTACTCATTCATAGCACTGAGAATGGAGAGCAATGGAAATAGCAGAATTGAGACCTACCTAGAGGCAACATATCTTAATTTTGTAGTGCCAGAAATGCTTGCCTGTCTGGCTGCCTTTCTTACTTATTGCCCTACAGCAAATTTTCAAGGTACTTTTTTCTGCAGATCATCCACACTTGTGCATAAGCAAATGGAATTTGTCTCAACTGATCTGGGAACATGAAACCGAATTATACTTTGAATTACTTTTTGAGAATGGTGATATGCTCTGATATGCAAAGAAATACATATATATAACTACATAATAATGAATTCTATAGAACATTTTGAAGTTTAAAAGGCTCTTTTATATGTAACATCTCATTATAGGCTCAAAACAAGCTTTTGAGTTAAGCCTGGCTGAAACTGTGTTTCCTTTCAAGAGACTTACATAAGATAACTTCAATACATAGTAAAGGACAAACACAGAATAAACCATTGTCACTAAATGTGTTTGGGACTGAGTAAAATCTGTCAATAAACAATTCTGTTAAAGCATTGACAGAGTCCCGAGGAGTGATGTGAATACTGAAATCAGGGTGGGTGACTTTATGATGCATAACACAATATTATGCCACGGTATTGATGCATTTGTGATTACTGTTGTCTGTCTTTTGTATCTTTCATCCCTTCAGGCTTACAACAAATAAGACATCTGCAGTGAATGAAAAAATGTTGCACACGCTGGTGTTAAAAAATAGTGTATCAGAACTAAACAAATCTGGATATAAATCTCCATGCTATCACTTACCAGCTTCACGTCCTTTGGAAAAGTTACCTCCTCCCTCTGAGGTTCCATTCCTTCATTGTTAAAATGATAACAGTAACGTTTTCATCCTAGCCTGGTTATGAGAATTAAGTGAAGTCATGAATAAAGTTGCAAACACCAGATTAAGAAATGTTCTTCTTTCTCTCTGCTCCCCTCACTCTAGAAAGCAGCAGGGATGAAACTCACATGGCATTCTGAGCGCACATCTAGCATTTCTTCCCCTATAGCACACTCATCAAATTATGCAACTCTCTCATATATGGAAAATCCCAAACAGTGCAAATTTCAAGGAGAAACTGTGCAGTATAGGACTAAAAATATCATTTACACCATTTGATTAACAATAATATTCCAGGTGAATTGCAAAAAAACCTGTATTGTGCTGTGTCTGCAAAACCACCACCTCTCTGAGCCTGTATGGAACGATAGGGAAGCAATTCATTGGGATAATTCATCTAGATCTGTTTTCTTTTCAAGAAAGCAATGGGTTAATATTTTTGACTTTGTACGATATAATTCAATGATTAGTTAAATTTTAATACAGCAAATGTGTCAATCTTGGCCATTTCAACTGGCTTTATGTGAAACAGTCAACAATATTTCATAACAAGTGTTACCCATTGATATCTGATACTTGGATATAAATGGATAAATAACAATATCTATTTTTATACAATAGGTTAAAGACATTTGTTTTTGGGAAAAGGCAAAAACATTGAATAATATCTGAAACTATGAGATCATTTTACATATTTAAGAATATTACAAAATTGAGGCAGTTCACGCTCTCTATGGTTCTAATATGCAAACATTTCAGTTAACAAAAGTTTAGTCAAATAATGTCAGTCCCCAGAAACACAGTTCAAATTTCAGTTACCCCCGTATATTAATAGTGAGTATTTGGATAAAGTACGAACTTCAACGATACAGCTCTTCAGTTCACAAATCACTATACAAATGACAGATGCACATTGTGATAATTGACCAATCACATCACTTCTTTTAAAGTCTGTTGGTCACTACATGTCTGTCATCCAGTTCACACACAGAGAGCAAAGTGTATAGTCGTGTTGCCTCCTTGTCCCACGCATAAGCCCATGTGACACTTTACAAATGAAAGAGGCACTCGGCAAACAAAGATGAAAGTGCAGCAAAAAAATGAAAAGTGATAATGATGGAAGTGAAATTTGAGTTGAAGATACGTGGAATTTATAGAAGAAATAGCCGACTGTGGGAATGTTGACACTGCTGACCTTCCAGAGACTCTAGATTTGTAGCTGGAGGAACTCAGTGAAGGCCAACTCATCGATGTAAATGAGGAAAGTGGTTGTAACACAAAACAAGATGTCCTAGGGAAAGTGATAAAGTGATAACGTAAAAGAAGAAAAACAAAAACACTTGGAAATATTTCATGAAATTGAAAGTTCAAGGGGTTAAATACTAGAAGTGGATTCAAACTTAGGAAAGAATATGACGCTTTGCCAATGCATAGGCAAGAAACTTCCTCTCTATCATAAGCTATACAACAAGACAATGTTCAAGCTACTCTTAATAAGGTTTTTTATTTTAACAAAAGAAATAAAAAATCTTTAATTTTCAGTTTCTAATGTTTTAAATTATAGTGTATAAAAATATTTGTTTTACTAGTTTTTTCATTTTCTTATACATTTATAACTGTCAGTAAGTGAATTTTTAATGTTTTGACAAAAAACTTTAAAAGTCATGGAATAATAAGAATATTTCCCATTGTTTTTTGGGATCCCTTTGTATGATTTCAGGGGCTTGGGCTATTACTGTGCCAAGTGAGAACTGCTGTAATTAAAACATTAAGAAGCATAAAAAGGAAGCTGTGCCTTGGTTTCACTGTTTAAATGAAAGAGATGACTAACGCTAGGGAACATTTTTTTAATTCTAGGGGTCGTGAAAAATCCAAATATATGCTTGGCTAATTTCACATGTTTTCATTTTCTCGTGGTTATCAAATGGTTTAATAGAGGCAGGGATTCAAATGCAATTTTTCTTTTATCTAAAATAATTATGGCCTTAGAAGTAGAGTAATAAACAAGTCTTTTATTTGTGAATATGGCCTTTCTATTTCAATGCTCCTGGCAGCCAGAGATGAACCTTTTAGCAGCACACGTGTCCATGAGTGAAGTTGAACATATTAGGAGCTGAAAGCCGAGACAAATAGGCTGACTAGTTTTGAAGGTTCAAGCCCTTTCACAGAACCTACTGATCTGGAGTATTTTCTTCTCTTTACTCCACGTCCATAGGTTTAATTTTTTACTTAAATGCTATGAAAATAACGGATGTGATGAACCACATTCCTGGGTGTCTTTGTGGTTTCGTTTTGACTTTCCAGTTCTCACTTTCCCTGCTCCTGCCATCTCATGACTACATGTTCCCATCCTGGTTTTCTGATTTTCCAAGATTCAATGAAGTGCCCTTACTCCTTTATTAAAAGTCATGTGAAGGGGCCAGCCTCATGGCCGAGTGGTTGGTGTTCTGTGCCCTCTGCTTCAGCAGCCTGGGTTTGCAGGTTTGGATCCTGGGTGCTGACCTGCTCCACTTGTCAGCCATGCTGTGGAGGCATCCCACATACAAAGTAGAGGAAGATTGGCACAGATGTTACCTCAGGGATAATCTTTCTCAAAGGAAAAAGAAAAAGAGGAAAATTGGCAATGGATGTTAGCTCAGGGCAGATATTCCTCCCCTACAAAGAAAGGTCATGTCAAAACAAGGGAAGAGAAAGAGGTTAAATTCCACATGATTTTTTAACAGTAATATTCAAGAAATATATTTGACCAATACCATGAGGCTTCCAAAAGATACTCAGAGGTAATTTGATTTAAGGTAGAGTTCTCATGTTTTGAGTAGGGGTAGAGCCAGACAAGTGTTGTTTGGTGACTGTTGCTATGACTTGTATAAGTTGAGGTAGGGTGATTAAGTGACAACTCCCAAATTTAAGTGGCGTAACACATTAAAGTTTGCTTTTCACTGAATTTAGGGTCTAATGGATCCAGGTTGAGTGAGAGAGGTTGGAAGAAGTTCTGCAACATGTAGTCATTGAGAGCCTTAGGCCCATGGATCCTGGGGCTCACTGTCATGTGTAATCAGACGCTGGAGCAAAAAAAGAGAAGGCACACCTGCTTTTCACTGTCCTGGCCTGAAGGTGACCCACCTCAAAATTTTATCAATATTTTTCTGATATAATAAAGTCCCAACCTTCCATTGAGCTCTATACTTTAATGTCTAGATTTTATGCAGACATTTTTCTTCTATGAAATATTACTTAAGTGTTCCATTACATTTGGATTCATGCCAATCTCCCCCGGATTGAACATCATTTTTGAACTGAAGGAGATCTTATTCATCTTTATTTTCCCATGTCATATATATTTTTATCTAGTACATAGTGGGTACTCAAGAAATATTTGTGACTTCAATGAATGAATTTTGATTAATTTAAATTTTGGCACATGAAACCTCACAACACAGTGCATAAATAAGGACTTAGCACAGTCTGACATGTCAAATGCCTGATACTGCTTTGAGATGACTATAGATCCTAAAGTTCTGCCTTAGATCAAATGAGCCATTCTTTCTGTCTGGGGAGGAAAGCCAGCCTGGACGTTAACATTTGGGGAATTTGGTGCACTTTACAGTCTGCCTTCTTTAAAGAGGTATAACCTGCATCCTACAGGTCTTTCTTAGTGCCTTTCCTTGGTTGTTTTCTCTATCAGTCCATTCTCTGTTTCCTTCAGGGTTGGAAAGGTTATGTGTCCACTTGAGTAGAATGCTAATCTTGATGTTCTTGAGGTCCCCAAAGCCAGACGGTATAAATGTTTGCACATTTTCTTAAATCAGAGTATTTAGCCAATTGACTGTGGCATCTGCCTTGGATATGGTAAATTCCCTCTGGTTAGCAATAGCTTCTGCAATTTTTGTAAAAGCCAAGGTAGTCTCTTCATCTACCATTGCATTATGTCCACCAAACATCCATCATGGATAGCTTTGGACTGACACTACTTTTCCTTCTAATTTATCAACTAACTAAAATGTGCACATGAGCCAGAAACTCTTAATAACATGAGATGGTTCTTAAAAAGAATTACTCAATAATGATAAATTACAATATTATAATACATTGTCCTAAAGCTAGAACTTTTTATTAGAAAAACAAGGTGATTCAGCCAAGTTAGTCAGTAATGATGTTCTCATTTATTGTCAAGTGTCAATTTCCTTTGCAGGAGTAATTGCTATTTTTTTGCTGCTGATTCAAAGCCCTTTAAAACTCACCAACACAGTGAAGCATTGTTTAATTAACTCCATCTCACCTTGACCACCTCTCTGCATCCCTATACTTGTTATTATTTAAGCGGCTTCTTTACTTACTTGAAATATTTTGCAATCATTTCTAATATAAGACAATGTAATGCAACACCACATGATTTGACATCTCACATATGTTAATTTGGCTATCACTTATTATGCACCTAGCACTGTTAGGTGCATTATATAAATTATATAATTCAATCATCATAACAAATTGGTATTATTATTATTGCTATTCTATATGTAAGAACACTGATTTTTAGAAAGTTGACTATTTATAGCATAATCTTCAAGGTGGCTTGATAAACACGTATATTCCAGGAAAACACATAGGAACTACTAGACCATAAGATCTCAAAATAGGGGTTAGGAATCTGAATTTTTTTCTAGCATATTGGGTGGTTCATAGCCATTCTGAAAATTGAGAACCACTAAAATACAGCAAGTTTGTCTGTTGATTTCTTCAACTAGACTGAAAGTTTCTAAAAGTAAAAATACATTCACTTTTATCTGTTCCCAACCTCTTAGTTACGACCTATGATTGTTTTACACTATCACACAACTGTTTGTAGAGAAAGGGTACGGGCTTTGGTGTGAAAAAAATAAAAATTTCTCTTAATTTCTCCAAGCTCCAGTAAATGGGAATCATCAGGTCTACTGCATGCTCCTGTTGAAAGGACCAACGAAATAATGTGTCACTCAAAGTTACTTGGCAATTATGTTCCATTCATTGACTACTTAGAGGAAAATAGATTCCTGACCTTATTAAAGAAAAAAACAATGCCTATAGTTAGGTCCATGTAATCAACTGTGGGGCATATCACATATAAATCATTTCCCACAGAATTTTCAACGTCCTTTTAAAGATCAATTGTGCTAAGGAGAAATGAATTACATGATCGGCAATCAATTCCACAATCTCTAGTCAATGAGTCTCAGTAGAGGGGTGAGTAATTTATGGGGATGATGGAGGGAAGAACTGGAATGCCCTATTTGACCCTCCTGCCCTAGGCCAAACACCATAGACAAAAGATAGAAAACTTTGAATTGTTCTCTGAAAAGTTGTTCTTATTAGCAGAGTGGTTCTATAATGTATGTACATTGGAATCACCTGCACAGCTTTAAAACCCACAGATGCCTGGGCCTCAACCCCAGACATTCTGATTTAATTAGCATGGAATTCAGCCTGGGCATGGAGATTTTTATAAGTTCCCCAGGGATGATAATGTGCCTCTAAGCTTGGAAACCACTGTTGAGGGATTTTCTCTTCCTTGCTGTATTTTAGTTTCAGCCAAGAGACAAAGCCAAGCCTATTCACTCACAATACTTTTCAACATTGAGCAGATACCGAGTGTAGGAGAAAGGTGTGTTCTCACCATCACTGACCTCATTGAGCTCCGCTGGGCTCAGCTAGTTTTCTGGGGCCTTTACTTCTTGTAGCTACCTCCCTTTGAGTTATCTGCCTAAGAGCAACACTACTTATACTCTTTTCCTGCTGATTTTTTTTTCAGTCACTTGAATGAGTGAATAAATGAGACACTTAAGCCAGGAAAAAATGTCTGATGCTGGACTGAAAGCACTGAAGCTGCATACCCATATCCTCCCTCCCTATCCTGGATGGACCTTGCCCTGACCGCCTAAGAGCTCCTTTGCCTATCCCACCAAATGAAGCGGCAAATCCCTCTCCTGATGCAGTCTGCTAATGGTACTTCAAAAAGGAGATGAATTTTAAAAAAAATCATTAGGAGTCTGGTATGAAAGCTTAACACAGTGGTTCTCAAGCCTTCCTGCACTTTGCTGTCACCCAGGGAGCTTAGAACACTGCTTATGCCAAGGCCTCACCTCCACAGGTTCCAATTTAATTGGTCTGAACATGGTGGTTTTTACAAGCTTTTCAGGTATTCCAAAGTGGAGCCAAGTTTAAGAACCACTGCTCTAACAAGAAAATAGCTTAACATACTTAAAGAGATTTGGTTTAGCAAAATTATCATTATGGTAGGAGGAGGCCTGAGACAACTGATGAGAAACATGAGTATTTAGGGGGAGGAAAGAATGTTGCCAGAAAATGGTATAGCCCAACCTGGGCAAAGAATATGAGAGTGACTGAGAAGAGAAAACAAAAGCTAGATAGAAAAAGACATTTCAGACAGTATAGGATACTCTAGTTTGAAGATGTGTACTTTATGGGGTGCTGGGAAGGTCCCAAACAGATGCCCTTCCCACTCAACACCCAAATTCACCAAATTAGGAATTATTCTTTCTAAAGGATGACATGACTATTAAAATAAAGATGACTTGGGGAGGATAGTGCCTTCAACTGTTATTATTCTTTTACACGTCTTTGTGAATGAAGACTTTTAAGACCTAGGGAGGCTGTGGGGAAAGACAGAAGAAGAGAACCCACTGGCCAGTCAAGGGTGAAGTCACTTCTTCATTTTGAGGAAGGGGAATAATTTAGACAAAGAGGTCTAAGATTTTAGTTGAAAACACACACCGTCACACACATTCACATAAAACACAAACTTTAAAACCTGGATGTATGTCTGACATCGACCATACCACCTGCCTGAACTTAGGCAATTTGTTTAACTGTCCTCATTGTAAATTTTATCTATAAAACATAGGTCCTAGTAAAATAACTCATAATCTTGTTGAAAGAAACAAATGATGTCAATGACACAGAAATGCTTTGCTTAGAATAGCTCATAGTAAGTTTCAGCAAACTGTCTAAATCAAAACTACAAATACTTTTAATTATTCAATAAAATTCTGTTTCTAAAGTAGCTTTTGATCACTTTCAAGCTCTTTACTAGTTTATTTTCTTCATAAAATTCATTATTAGTTATTATGTGTTTAAGTCCCTTTGTAGTTCTTTTTATTCTTGAAATATATGGAGAAACAAAAAAGGTAACTCTTTGCTTAAACAGAGAACTCTTTCTTCCTAACAAGAAAGTTATGACTTGACATGAGCTTCAAATGTGTTCACACTATTGGGCCCATGACTTGAGGTGAAAAGCTGCTAATTCTATCAGGGAAACACAGCTTTGTTTTCTTCCACATGGTGCCTGCCCTAACAATTATTGGAAAGTAAGCCCAGTGGCTCTTTGAATCTGTTCCCCAAAACTTGTCCATCTAACTCTTCATCTTTGCCTTGAATCTCTCTCCAATTCTTTGGGTGCCTTAAGCTTATCCAGTTCCCACAGGTCTGTGCCCAAGCTGGCTGCTATGTGAGTCCCAGAGAGTGTCAGCTGAGATAAAAAAGATTCTATCCCTTTACAGGCATCTCAATGTCATGAAGTGCTCTAAAAGACGTCCTTGATTAGAAATCACAGGACATTTAATGGTGGAACCTGAGAGTCTATTGCAAAATGTTGGGGAAACATTTGGGGAGACAGAGGCTTTGCTACATGCTCCTAAAGTATACTCACAAAAGCAACTTGAGTTTCCTCTATGGAGCTACTGCTGGTCCTTTTATGCTATGTCTCTAGTTCTCCTGATCAATTCTAACATTCACCTCTCTCTTTCTAACTTGGTATCTTCATTATTCTAGAATGTGTCTAGCCATGTGAAAAGAAAAATTTCGACTATGGCCTAGCTAATCTGCTTGAGAATGGAGGGGTTTTCAGGAAGACAGAAAGTTTTAAAGGAGTTAAACTAAGACAGTATATCACCAAGGAAAGCCTTGCAGACACATCATAGGCCAAACCCAAAGCTTTGTGTCCACGGAAAGGTTAATGCACACAGAACAATGAGTCACTCTCTTTGTTTAGGTAGACACACAAAAGCTCTGTAACCCTTAATAATCAATCAACTTGGTGACAAAATTCTGAATGAAATAGTTATCAGCCAATGATTCTAATAACAGTGAAGACACATAGGGTTTGTAATGTCAATGGCATTGCTATAAATGTTTTGCATATACTAACTTATTTTGTCTTGGCATGGATTTTATGAAATGAATAGTAGCATTTTTCTTCTATTTACATATGAGGAAACATATGTAAACAGAGAGGCTAAGTAACTTGCCCAATGTCACAGAGCTAGAAAGTGGGAAAAGTAGTATTTTAACCTAGGCAGCTGAACCTGAGCTTTTTATAAATTAGTATGATTGCCCCCAATTCTAATAAGCTATATGTGTTTGAATGTATAAATAGAATCTATAATGTTTCAAGCATATTATATAATTAAGTAAAATTAAATTCAAAGCAAATGAATTTCTATAGGTTTGATTAAAATCAAATCAGGCATTTGAAATATTTTTTGTAGCAGGGTTGTTATATACATGAAAAATTTTTGATAAATTGACTAAAAATGTCACATTACAAGCCTTTATATTGGTGCATCCACTGTCAAAGTGATGTCCTAGTTACTAACTGATCTAGTTATCATAAAAAGTATATGGGCAAAAGAGAATCTGGAGAAAGAGACACATGGTATTTTTCTGTGCCTCATGGATACACAGCTACCGTAGGATTTGTCCATCTAACGATCAGCTCCTATGGGAAGAGGTCAGGATTTCAATGTGAGAATTAAAACCTTTAACCTAATTCCAAGGGAAGGACCCTAGCTTAGACTCCAGAGTGTAGGTTAGTCCTCAGAAGGAGCCATTTTCAGCTCCAGGATACTTACCCAAACAACTCAGCAACAGTGATCAACAAACAAAATAGAATTCGTTTGGGTTGAACTAAGTTGCTATATTAATATGCAATTATCTAAACTTACTAAGAGAATAGGTCTTCATTTTATTCAATTCTAGTGCTTAGAATGGTGACACCTTGCTTAAACAGAAGCCAATCATAAGCATATCTAGCTGTCTGGAACAATGAAAATTCTGAAAAACAAAAACATAATCTTCCAAGCAGCCAAAATGATATCTAGGTACTAAAGTGCCATTGCAGATTTGGTAAGGCCTTTGATCAGGTTCAATTGAATTTCATCAACATTAACACAATGAGTTTTCTGCCTGTGTGTTACTGTATTGCACGAAGACAGCAGAAGGATTTCATCAAAAGTGACTTTACAAAATCAGAGATTATGTTTGAAATGGTACAATTAAAATAATAAGTTATATGGTAAGCAGAATAATGACCCCCCCCAAGACATCCATGCCCTCCTCCCTAGAAACTGTGAATATATTACTGACATGGCAAAGTAAAATTAAGGCAGAAGATAGAATTAAGGTTGCAAATTAGCTAATCATGAATCATCCAGGTGGGCCCAATGTAATCACTAGAGTCCTTGAGTGGGCGATTCCTTAAAAGATCTTAAGGGAGAGAGAGAGGAGAATCAGGAATTCAGAGAGTAAGAAAGAGATTTGCTGGCTTTGAAGATGGAGGGGTCTATGAACCATGATTGTGGACGGTCTCTAGAAGATGGGAAAAGAAAGGCAGATTGTCCCTGAGCTAACATCTGTTGCCAATCTCCCCGAGCCTCCAGAAAGGAATGCAGACCTTCCAGCACTTTAATTTTTAGTCCAGTGAGATCCATTTCAGACTTTTGACCTCCAGAATTGTGAAGTCAGAAACTTGAGGTAATTTACAGCAGTGATAGGAAGTTAATACAGGTTATTTGGTTTCTGGAAGATTCAGTTTGGGGGACTTAACAATGGACACCCAAAAAGAGGCAACTATCATTTGAAGATTGACTGTTGTGCCATTTATTATTCTGTTTGTGCTCAGCTCCACTCTCTCACCCTTTCTCTGGCCCATTCAGTGGGGCAAAGTGGTAACCCTGCATGTTTAATTTCCCAGGTTGCTGTGTGACCTGGTTTCCTGCCAGTCCAACGAATGAAGCAGTAGTGAGAGTTTGCTAGTGACAGAAGGAGGAAAGGAAAAGCAGGAGCATCTCTGTCCATCTCTCTTTGCCTTGGTTGGTATCTCTGGAGGTGACTCAGGTCTTCTTTGTGCTTCAGGTACAACTATAAGGGATGCTTGATCCATCTCACACTGGATGTCCTTTGCCTTGGTTTTAGACTCTGCTAGATGGCCTCGGGTTCTTAGTTCCAGAAATACATTCTCTCCATTGTCCCGTAGTACTTTCAGCTGTTGCTTACCATTGAGGAACCTGGTTCTCATCTGATAGGCTTCTCAGCTTTCCTATCACCTGTGTAAACAAATACTTTGATTAAACTCCCTCTGTTTGACTGTTAGCTCAGTGCAAATCTTCCTCAAACCAAAAGAGAAAGATTGGCAACACATGTTAGCTCAGGGCGAATCTTCCTCAGCAAAACAAACAAACAAAATTACCTCTGCTTGAAGTATCCAGGGAGCTTTTGTTTTCCTAACTGTAACCTGTCATGGATAATAAGCTCCCAAGCAGTATGAAGTTTCTTAAGTAATTCAAGATATAATACCCATGGTTCTTGGTGAGGAAGATTATCTTTTGAATGACTCTCAGAAATAGGATTCATGGACAGGGAAAAAAATCGGGGAACAGTATCCTGTATATCGTGATAAAGATGAAGTTGACGATGATAGTGCTGCTGCCGCTGTTGCTCATTATGGCAATGACAACAACATCAACTGTGATGAAAGAATTGTAGAAGTAGCATATTACTATTGAATAGATGGATTTTTTTGTTCTTGTTTTTGTGGTGAGGCAGATTGTCCCTGAGCTAACATCTGTTGCCAATCTTCCTCTTTTGGTTTGAGGAAGACTGTCCCTGAGCTAACATCTGTGCAATCTTCCTCTATTTTGTATGTAGGACACGGCCACGGCATGGCTTAAGGAGCGGTGTGTAGGTCCATGCCAGGGATCTGAACCCACGAACCCTGGGCAGCTGAAGTGGAGTGCAGGAACTTAACCACTGCATGACCTGCCTGGCCCCTTGATGGAGGTCTTGCACTCAGCCTTTGTTATCAAAACCAGTGGTATCTGAGTAGGTGATCTGCCACTTAGTAGCTGTGACATTTAAATGAGCACTTCACTTCTCTGTCTTGGTTGTTGCATCTGTAACGTGAGAATAATATATACTTACAGATTTGGGGAGGATGTTAAATAAGATATACAGAAAAAGCTGATGATTTGGCACATAAGAAGCACTTAATAAATGGTAGCAATCAGGCTGATGATTTATATCGAACTCCAGTATTAGTAAAGAAAGAGTCTGTCTTGCCTACAGATGAACGCTTGCTTTTTAAAAAACTGAAGTCCTCTAACATGTGTCTAGCATTCACCTTTTTACAGTTCTTTTTATTTATACTCTTAATGAACTGTTTGCCTAGCATAAGGAACTCCAAATATTGCTTCTTCCTTGTTCTTCGGTTGCCCTGCTCCATCTGCCTGATGGATTTCACTTTGCAAATCCAGACCCTAGACTCCTCATGCCTCCTGCCACCACACTGTCAATACCAAGCTCTGTCTACCTGTTTGGACGTTTCCCAGTTATTTGCTGCTGGGCGGCACCTATGCCAAGGAAACCCTTTCTGCCTGATTTAACCCTTCTGTGCTGAGCTACAGAAGAAGATACAACAGGAGCCACTTGGCATATTATTTGTTGGGCTCTTAAGTGCTTGAGGACAGTGATAATATTCTGCTTTTAGCATAAAAAGAAAGACACTTCCCCTAGACACTGGAGACTACTGAACAAATTGTTGTTCCCCTTGTTCTATGAAACAATGACTAAAGCCATTTTCTGAAAATGAGTATTGTTAATCATTGGATCATTAACCTTTACAATGTCAATGTGTTCTCCATATCAAATCAGTTAAATGATTGCCGGAGGTAACAGTTAAGGGAACATTTCACATAGATGAACATATTAATGCTTTATTTAGTTCTAAATGCACTGTGAAGGATTCAGGTGAGAGCTAATCTATGTTAGGAAAGCAAAATACCTGAAAGAACAATCTCACAGCAAGAAGTAGAAATTTGACAGATAAAATGTAGCCTGCCTTCTAATGTTTCACATTTCTTTCTTCCCTACTTTTCATTCTATCTCACATTTTACTTTCTTACTTCCTTTCAGTAGAGAAACCAACTCGCATACAAGTAGAGAAAGAAAGGATCACTGTGTGTGTGCTGTGTGTGTTTACATGTGTGTACACATACCCTGGAGCCCACTCTTGTGAGGGGCATCTCCCCCATTCTAAATGAAAGCAATTTGTCTTCTCACACCTGCCACTTGTACAAGGCACCACTGGTTTCCTAGCTCAGGATCACATTTTACACACTCTTTTCCTTGTTCCAATGCTCTGCTCGTTCAGATCACGTTGGAGTTCATGAGTTATAAGCTTAAGAAAGATTTTGTCTTATAAGAGCAAGTCATTTCTTGGATTAAGTCCTTACGTTTACATTTTCAGCAGAAGAATTTGTGAAGTAACTTCTGTAAATTTTCATGTAGCTTCCTAAAAGCATCCAGGTTGAAAATCAATTAATATTAATAATACATGTTTACTTAGAAGTCTATGGCTAGCTTTCTATCAGTGTATGAGCAGTATATTAGAAGTCAGTCAAATATATATGCTATACCTGCTCTGAATGTTGAGAAACACACCCTATAGTAGCAAACTAGACACATTCACAGAAGAAAAGTAGTGAAAATTCTGACAATGTTGAGTTAAGAAATACCATGCAGGGTAAGTTCTCAAATCTAGAGTAGAAGGTCTTAACATGTCTGCATGTTAGACACTCCTACATGGATTTAATAAGATTATGAACTTTCCTGTCTCCTAAGAAAGCAAAGTAAAAGAAAACAAAACGATCTTTTAGAAGGAATAACTTGAATCAAATCTCACTGTATAATGGTAAATCATTTGCGCACTTCCGTGTTTTAACCAATACTAGTAACAAATTACTGCGGCATGCCTCCAAACTGTTCTTGACACTCTGCATGTCTAAGATTTTCAATGATAATTTCTGCTCCAGGACCTATTAAACACAGAGACTTTGAGGACTTGGATCATTGAGTGAAGCTTCTGAGATTTGATACTTCAGGATTCAATCATCAAAGCCTTTCACTTTGTGAATACTATCAATCAACTCCAATTTCTCCTGCCACATCCACATCATTGATGTTAAGCTGCTTCTATGCAATGTGAGATCCACCAGTCAGCTTCCTCAAGCAGATGGAAGTGGCTGTCAAACCAATTACTCCAAGCTGTGTAGACAAGACAACTTGGCTGATTCTATTAATATTTCACCCTTCAAAATACAATGCTGGTGTTAGGAGGACAAAGGCATTGATTACGTCTTGGTTTGAATACCCCCTAATACAAGAATACTTCCAGCCATGTGGCTGAGTGGACAATTTGTCTTCAGTTCACATCACTTCATATTTTACAACCTATCGGCCTCCTGTGGGGATACCTGGGGCTCCTATTCTAGTATTCCTCTAAAATCTGATTTCACAATTAATTCTCTTTACAAAAAAGTCAAAATTATATTGATCAATATGCATACTAATGCATATACACAACCAAAAACCCTTAGTATGAATTCTGCCTGATGTGTTTTAATAAATGCCTTAATTTTTAATATTCGGCCTCAGAAACTAGAGCGGAAGAAGTATTTCAGAGGATTGAGAAGTCTGCCTGATAGCTCTGAAATCATCCGTGCAGACAGTAGCTGATTTCACCTACCTTTACAACCTCCCATGCCAGAAAGTTTATGTGATCGTTTATCATTCAGAACATTTCCTCATTTGAGCCTCTGCAGAACTCTAAACTTAGGAGTGCAAGTAGACCTGTGGCGAAGAAAAACAAAGAAAGTCTTGGAAAAATTATATGACTTGTCAATGTCTGCATATCTAGCTAGAGACCAACCTGGAACTGGAATTCAGACATCACAGCCTCTAGCCCAGATTTGTTTTAATTATTTCAAACCTTTCACATCACTTTGAGAATAAGTTAGAATACAAACTTGCTCATATAACTATTCCCTTAAGTAAGGTGATCATATATCTCAGTTTGCCCAGGACAGTCCAATTTATGTCATTGTCTAGAGTAATTATTAACAGCACTCCTTTTCACTCTCCAAAGTGTTGGTGTTTGGCGGTTAAAGTACAGGATTGCCTTGACTTGAAGATTTTAAGAGATTTCTCAAAGAGAATGAGGTCTAAGTTTTTTAAAAGAATTCATACCATAATATTTTCATCAAACTTTTATCTACTGCAAGACCTGCCTTTTATTTATTCCCACAATCTTTGATCTCAGATTTCCTTACAAATCCTGAGTGTTACACTAGCCATTTTGGACTTGGGAATGTGCAGCTGTGATAAACTCATATCTGTGCCCTCCTTTTGTTCTGGCCTTGTAGTTCTGGTATTTTGCCTGCCTGTCTCTCCTGTCTTTGAAACTCTTGTCCTTCCCAGGGTTTGACTTTCCTTCTTATATCTCAATACTAATAGCTAGGAACATTGTTTTGTCTATTCTGAAGCCAGTTAGCATGCTGTTCTATTTTTCTGAATCTTAATACTATTAGGACAACTTCCAAATCCTCTGAAATGCTCTAACATTTTCTGTAGGTATGGCCTCAATTCTGAAGCTTCACTATTTGGCTTGATGAGATTAATAGTCCATGAGATTGACCTTCCCAATGAGTTTCTACATGCAGTAACTGAGGGGTTTGCATGCCTAAATATTTGTGATCAAAACGCTGCTGGAGCTTTCCAGTTGGACTCTATTGGTCCCTCTGGCAACTAGGAAAGGTACCAATTATTAAAAACCCCATGTCCATAGCCAGAACTGTGACCTCATCACTCTACACTTCTCACCATATTCTCCATGATCTGGAGGTTACTTTCTTGGTCAGTTTTAGGAGGACCTTGGAAGTAAGTAAATCTGTGATATCTGAAGCTCTACTGCTTGAACTCAAGCTATACCTCCACTATTAACTAACTAGTTAGTCCTTAATGCATTACTGAATCTTGCTTTGCCTTGGTTTCCTTATCTGTAAAATGAAGATTTTTATAATATCTAAGTCATAGGGTTATTGTGAGGATTTAACGAGTAACAATATGTGAAACACCCAGTGCTTCCTAGTAACACTGTTAATATTTCAGTCTTGAAGGATCAGCTTGTTTAAAAGTAACCACCATTCTGTGAGTACTGATCGAACAATATATTTGCTTTCAGGGGAAGTTCAGTACATGACCAAGGTTAATGTAGCATGAGCCCTGCTTCTTGAAATAACCATTCTCTCTGCTTTTAGTAGTCACATGTTCTTGCTGCCTATAGAGAAACACATATAACTGAAAGAGAAGAGGTCAAAGGAGAAGAGGCTAAATTTGTATTGCAGGAAACGTGGCCACTATTTGATGCTCCTCTCTCACTGAAGAAACTAGGAAGACTGAGTCAGCTTGCATGGGTCTGCAGATTAAAACTGGAGGAGACAGTGTCTATTACCAGAAGCAAAGCACCAAAAACATGAGAATGTGAGGAACCAAGAGGAGAATGATGAGAGGTTCTGAAAGCCGTAAGACACAGCCCAGTATTAGGCATCAGGAGATCAAATCAAAAGCTAAGCAGTCTCAAAGCCAGAGAAATGACGTCAGGGGAAAATGTGAAGGGAAACTGAAATTATGAGTATGATGCTACTGACCTCAGTCAGAATATTTGGTACACTTGTAGGTTACAGGTGACTCCATCTGTATTTGAATAGTCAGGGGTAAAGAAGTAAGCTTTTCAGCATGAGCAATCTCACTGAGGGGACTGCTGTTGCTTTCTGGTAAGGAGGCCTGGAATGGCCATTCTGAGACTGACATCCCATTGTTGACAAATGATACCTTGAAAAAAATATGAAGGATCCACTTACTGATTCTTTCACCTCCATTTGTTCCTTGGTAGTCTTCTATGGAAATATAGACCTGTAAAAAAGCATAGATAGTATGTATTTAAATAAAGAAAGTGTAAATTTGCTCTGTTAATATATACAAAGAAAGGCCAAGGTAAAAATCAGACCATGTTGGATGTTGAATTAATGTGCTATTTATGACCAGAGTTGACAAAGTGCAATACTGAACACTACATGTTTGTAACAAAAACACACATAGCTAACAGGAGCCTTTCTGATGGAAATCAATATTGGGCCATACTCCAACAGTTGAGAGGGACAGAGTTCGGCACCAAGTAGACTATTCCAGGAAAAGGAGAAAGACACTCTATGCAAGGTGAAAAGTAAGGGATGAGAAAGAGAATTGTTTATGGGAAGAAATAATTCTGGAGCAGAAGACTATAAGAATCCTTGCTTCAGTGTCTGTGAGCAGCACAAGATTTTCACATGCCTGAATTAGCTTCACCAAAGGAATATCTATGTTAAGTAAAAGAAGCTCTCAAACTAATCTAAGTAGAAGTAGTATCGCAAAGACTCAGGGAATTCTATGGTACCAAACTGTGGTAAGTAAAGCCATTTATCATGGGAAATGGAGAATCACCAGGCAACTGTTCTCTGTGTATTTTGAAGCACAAAATGTTTCTGAATATTTACGCTGTTATCGTTTCTGCATGGTTTCCTCTTCTGCAGGACTCTCAGCTTCCATATGACTTTAAATCTCCATATTGCCCGTTCTAGACTTACCTCTAAAGATCTTGGAACTTAACTCCCAGATCTAATAATTCAATTGCTGAAACTGCTCAGGGTTCCATACCTAAATTTCCTGGGAGAGGTTTGGGTTGGTTTTGCCCTAGCATACCTTGGTTTTTCCCCAGGTCAGGTGTCACACCGTGTCTAAACCACTATGGCCAAAAGATTGATTCATCCTGTATTAATATTCATAGGGTGTGTTGAAACAGGAAATCCCAAAGAAGGGAATGTGACTGTTTAGGTATACCAACTTGGGTCTTTTAGTTACCAAAGTCAATGACCTATTTGCGCTCCTTAGTCTTCTGAAACTATTTATAAAGTTAATCCCTTTCAATCTCCTTTTCTACTTTGTCCTCCATTTAACATTCTGTATTCTTTAGCTTTCCAAATCTGTGAATAATGACTGATTCTAGATTAGTTTTAAAACCTCAATATTTTAAAAATACCTGTAACAATGTCTTTGCTCAATTTTCTCCTTCACTTTCCAGATATTTTTCTTCTGTCTACTTTACTGTCTTTTAAGATACACTTTAAATTTTGACTTCAGATATTTCCTGGCGCTATACTGGGCTTTGTTTTCTTGTATCTCAGGCTATTCTAACTCTGGTAAGAGCAATCACATTCTCAGTTTCAATTGCTACCTCTTTACTGGTGACGCTTTCATCTCTACTTCAACTCTTAACTCTCACCTAAAACTCAAGCCAACAGCCCATTTCTCCACAGTAAAATTCCATCGAACATATTCTGAATGTTTCTCAGACAACCCAACCTTACCAAATCAACATCTGCACATATTATTTCCAACTATTTAGCTTTATTTCTTATTGAATGAGATGAAGAGACTGAGATCCTGAGTATGTGAACACTAAAACAGTTTCCCAAAGATGTTGTAGATTCCCTTGATGGATGGTAGAGTGTAACAGTTAAACATAGGTTCTAGAGCCAAACATTTCTACTGCCAGTGTCAGCTGTCCCATTTGTTGAATTCTCTTAGGAAGAACAAAACTTTTCAGTTCTTAAATTTCCTCCTCAGTAAAATATGGATAATTATTGGAACTACCTTATAGAGTTATTATGAGGATTGACTAAGATACGAGATACGATCTGCTGAATTTCCTATTTATATCATATGCATTCTTTCTAAGGGATTGGTAAACAGGGAAGTCATGTTGAGTGATATTGATTTTTCTGTCTGTTTATATTTTTGTATTGTATTTAACAGCAGCTTACTGAAAAGTGCACTAGCACAGCTAAGCACAGAAAGCTGTACAAGAACTTGAGATTAAATAAATTCACTTCAATTCTTCTTCCTAGGTCAATGTGACTATATGCTTTGTCTTGGAAGTTCTTGATTCTCACCAATCTCTCCTTTGTCTTCATAATTCGGTATATTCAACCTTTTCTTCCACCCTCTTTCATCAAACTATATTCAGTTTTTTAAAAATATAAAATCCTATATTTATTATGATATTTCTTTATTATAAATTTAAAATATCTTTTAAGTTGTACTTGGGTATTTATCAGGATCATTACAATTTTTGTTAGTACGCTGGTTGCAAAAGTATTAAGTGATCCACTCTATGGGTATTATTTTTTCCCATGAACTCTTATTTTTGTGCACAAGTTTGAAGAATATGATGTTTTTCAGAAATGCAAACACCTGTACATATAAAGTGTTTAGAACAGGACTTGGTCTATAGAGTTTATATCAGGACATTTCTACTTTGTTCATAGCCAGGGTTTGAGCCCTAAAATATGATTTGTCTTAAACACTGGAATGGGCCCTATTTTCCCTAAATGGACTCGTTTTCCCTAGACTATCAACAGGAAAATATCCTTCTTGCCCTCTTTCTTCTTAGCTTTTTCCTCAAGACCTTAAGACTTTAGTGGTAAAGGGAAACATTAACTCATGAAAACATGGAAAGCACTTTCCCTAATCCTTAGAATAGAGTATATCTGAATCACTCATTTTAGGCCTCTTTTAACTAACGTCTCCAGCCTCCCCCGCAACCGACAACCCCTAGATGTACACAGTTCTTTCGTCATTTCAGGAATAGAGGGGAGTACCACTCAACCATAACATTATTTGAATAAATCAGAAGAGAAAAGAAAAGATCATAAAGTATTAGCAAATATGTGTCCCATGCCACCTCTATTTGTAGTACCCGTATTCCTTCTCTTGGAAGCTTCATACCAGCAATGCTGTCTTTTAAATTCTTCCCCACTCCCACAGCCGTATTATATTTTCTTTACCTACTTGGGACTCAGGAACATAATAGGAAAGAGGAGATTTAAATCCCTGAAATGATTCTTAATGAGGGATTTGAACACTTTGTTTTTATTAAAAAGTCAAGGACTTTACCTACAAGCCTTCTGATGCATTGTATCTGCCCTGGTGTCTGCATTGAATACAAGCAAGATTCTTCTAGGTATGTCCATGCACTACCTTAGCTGAGAAACGCTATCAGAGACTAGTTTCTCTAGTCAATGCTTGGTGCAAAGCTCTTCCTTGTGCCACATTCTGTTTTAGTCAATGACATCTCACAATTGCAGAAACTCAACCCTCAAATCTTTATCTTCACCTTTTGCCTTTCTCTCAATCTCCACGTCTCATCAGTTGGCAAATCTATAGTTTCAATTCTGCAGAAATGCTTATATCATCCCTTTCCCCCTGGTCATTCTGCACTGTCTGCACTCAAAATCCAGTCACCTCTCATCTAAGAGCATTTTTGCATCAAATCATCCCTTCTCCCTTTCCCTTAAGAGTCCCCTTCCTAGAAACCAAATGATTATTAGTTATATTTCAAAGCATTTACACAATCATCATATTCTCTTTGTTAAAAATGCGAATATTGTAGACATACATTTATTATTATTATTATTATTATTAGGATGTGGCTCACGCAATTATGGGAGTTGGGAAGTCCAAAATCTGCAGTGTGGACCAGTAGATTGGAGACCTGGGAAATCCAATGGTGCAGGTCTTGTCCTCCTGTCCAAAGGCAGCCTTGCTCAAGGAAGCCAGTCCTTTGTCCTAGTCAGGCCTTCAACTGATTGGACAAGGCCCACCCACATTGTGGAAGGCAATCAGCTTTGCTCAAATTTGACCAATTTAAATGCTACCTCATCCAAGAACACCTTTCAAGTTGACACATCAAATGAATCATCTTAATACCATCTAAAACCTTAATCTAGCCAATCAGGTTTTCCATATCCTCTACTTTGCCTGCTACACACTCTGTTCTCAACACACTGAACACTCTTTCTTCCTTTTTCTATACGAATTTCCCCATATATTTACTAAGTACCTAGTTGGTGCTGGATACTGAGGAGAATATGAAAACAGGCTACAGTCTTTATTCTTTTGCCTTTTTGTCTTTGCTCACACTTTCCTTGGAATTCCCTCACTTCTCCACCCAATATCAACACTGACAAATAAAACTTTGCTCAACTATCAAGAATGTTCTGAATTCCTACTTCTTTCTTTAAATATTTCTAAAGCATTACCATATTTACAACCCCTTCTTTTTTTTTCAGTTGTACATTTGTGCTATATATTATTCATTTTTATAATTAGGCTTATAGCACTTTTGGGTACATATGTGGGTGTGTGTATATATACACACACATATATATTGTTTTCTATTTCACTATGAATGGTTACCCCACAGTAACCAACCCTACTCCTGGTACATGGGAAATGTTAAAAAATGGAGAAACAGAAACAACACCAGAGAGGATAGACTTAGTAACCTGCACCCCCCCTTATTCAGAAAAATCTGTAAATTCAGGGCTTTTCATCCATGAGGAACAGAAGGTTCATGCACTAGAAGATAGTAGTGACTCTCTGAACAATTTTGTTCTGTTAAGTCCATGATCCTTACATGGGAACTCTAGCTTGCTCAACATAGAGAAGACTCAGTGCCATCCAGCTTTTCAAAGGGAATTTTTCAAAGGATTATATGTTTAACGGGAAACAACATTCTGAGTGTTGTATCAAATTTTCTTATGACACAGTATAAGGATCTCAGTTGTTTCCTTTCTAAGCACCCATCTTTTTATTTTATGTTTTCTGGATTGTATACTCCTTTTCCAGCTATGCAGGGGATGAGCAATGAAACTGAATAAGGGAGCCTTGTTCAGGTAATTTTTCTCTTACCCAGTCAAGTCTCCAGATTACATAATTTTATGGGGTCACACAGATATTATCTAATTTCAGTTTTCAGAACTGAATGTATCATAATTATTTGAGAGGTTTCATAAAATAAATTGCTAAGCTCCCTACCTACATATTTTTTCACACCTACGTATTTTTATTTAATACAATCTTAGGATTCCATAATTTAACACATTTTTCTCATGATCTGCTGCATTCTCTTGGCATTTGAGAACAATTGATCCAGTCAGATTCTTTACCTTCCAAATCAGGAGGTCCCTGAGGGAATCAGTATCATAGTGCATTTGAACTCAGCTCTCCTGATTGTTGGTTTGACTGTCAGCTAGTTAACACTGTCTCTTTCAATAATAGATGACATATTGCATTAGCTTGACTAATAAAGAGGCAAATTTATTGAACTTCAACTTGGCAAAAGTCACAGGTCCTGAGATCCAAATATTCTACAGGAACCACCTGTGCTTCCATTTTCCTGGGTAAACTATTAGCATGATGAGAATGTAGTTTCTGTAGAGGAGACAGAGTGATCAATTTAAAATAAAGCCAGAAGAATTAGCCTTGTATACATGGTGTTGCCGTCAGCTTAATTAGGAGATAAGCCAGGATGCATAACATCTCATCTTTGTGCAAAAAATAAAAAAACAGCAAGAGGAAAGAAATGGCACGACAATCTGGAAAAGCCTATAGAGTCAATAAGAAATTCAACCAACATCAAGGCCACGCATCAGGTGTAATTTGCTAATGGACTGGCACATTGAGCATCTTGGAAAGAAAATTAGGAACCAAATCCCTTTGCCTTCAAAATGTGCAAAGAATTGGTGGAGTTAATAGGTTTTATGGAAGCATTTGCTGGTAGTTCACTCTGACTGAATGTGAAGGCTGACCCTGTAACTGCAGAACAATGAAGCACGACCCAAGGCAGGGATGATAATGTCATGAATGGCAATAATTTTGTCAGCTAAGAAAGGATATTCTAGAACTACGTGATCCAAGCAAGATGATTCAGCTAAAGGTGGACACATTTTCCAATTATGACAGTCTGTTCACATCAATGGAGAGAGCAAGATAGGAAGAAAGGAGGAAAATACAGAGATGAACAAAAAGATTCCCAATACAGTTGTATAGCTGGGACTATATATGGTGGCCAAAGATATACTGTGTCTATTCATTTGATAAATCATAAGATTTTTATTCTCCTTTGACTATTATTACCCTAGGGTCTAATTGTTTGAGAAAGATGGCACAGAAGAGTGCCCTGAGATTTTGAAATTGTTGTCAATATTTTGAAAGAGATCTGAGTCATCTAAAGAATTGGTTTCCAAATCCTGGGAACAGGGAGGTGCTGAAGTGGAAGCCTCAGAATCAGCTGGGGAAACTCTGAGAAATACAGAAGACTGGGTCCCATTAATATCAATTTTGACCTGGTAGGACTGAGATGGGGTCCAGGAATCTCAAAATCTCCTCAGGTGACTCAGATGTACAGGCCCTTTAGAAGCTTCTGTTGGATCATGTGAAGCTTTTGCAGTATCTTAGAAAAGAATATTTTCTGTACCTCCCTTTACCCCTTTTTGGAAAACCTCCTATGAAAAGGAATTGATAAACCAGTCACATTGTTTATAAAGAAATTATCTATATTGAGTCATTAGCTTCCCTTAATATCCAACAAATTGGACTTTGTTCTGACCTCTGGAATAAATCCTTCTGCACGTTGCATGTTCCTTCCCCAACTGGGTATGAGTGCGCATGTCACTAAATTCAGGTATACAAACACAAAAGCAACTCGGCCCTCTTTGCCTCTCACCTCATCCTCATTTCCACCAATTTCCAATTTACTGATTGCAGTAAAAGACATATGGCCATTTGCCAAGGAAGCTGGCTTAGTGCACCCAAATGTCAGAATATAGTCAAGCTTTGGCATATGCACAGCACCACATAAACTATCACAATGCACTAAAGCATATATCTCTTTCTACAAAAATTAAACAATTTTTCTGCCTGGATTAGAGAGCGCAGATATTTAGACTGAAACAGATGTCATAAGCCCTGCCTTGTTTTACAAATAAATTTAAACCATAGGGAAATAACCAAAATAATCTAAAATAATTACATTTAATTTAAAAAATCCAGTAAAACTTCCATATTTTAAAAGTTGTGTCTATGTATATATGTGAGTATGTGTCCAGTGTATATGGAATAGAAAGCGAGTTGCTGAAAGCTGGGATAGATATTTTTATAGATCTTTTTAGTCAAGCTAAATTATTGGATAAATCTAGATGGAAACATTGCAACACCATGACATTCAATCTATCAGACTCTAAAATAATGTTCATTGTCTATTTTGAAAGGAAAGACAAAAGAACAAACATGAAAAGATACATGTTCAATTGGGGTTTGTTCATCTGTACTTTAGAAATCACCCAGGTGACAGTTTTCCCTCGGGAAGAATACCAGATGTATGTTGGTTGAATTTATGTAGTACAAAATTAAGGTAAGGTTTCTGCACCAAACCATTGTGGGCAAATTTATTGACCTTCAGCCTTCACAGGGTACTCTATATACCTAGTTTTGAACTGGACAGTGACTATGACAATAAAAATATCGGTATTGTTAATATCTAGATGAAATCCATCCTTGCTTCCATTTTTCGACACAGAGGTCTAGGCAAGATAAATCCCTACAAAGTTGTGAAAAGTTTTACATTTTCCTCTCACTGTGTCCTTACTCCTCGTAAATACTGCCCTTTTATTTACTTGTTCCAATTTCTCTTTCTTTTGAGAACCTATAGTCACAGGTATCATTCCCGTTCAAGTCTGATTGAAAAAAGCTCAACTGCTATCTCTCTCATAAGGCTATGTGCCTTTTAACAGGAATCAAGTTTCCTTAAATTGATTATATTTCAGGCCCCTTACTGTTCATTCATTTAACAAGCATTTAGTGAGTGCTTTATGTGCCAGACCATAGTCTGGAACCTAAGGCTATGAAAATGAATGATGCTCAGTGTGCCTGCCACTAAGAAGTCCACAGTCATGTCTGGGAGACAGACAAGTAAGCAATTATAAAATGCATATAATATAGTTACTCCAGGTTACTCTGGGAGTAGAGAGAAGGGGCATTTAATTCCATCTGGAAAGTGTGTGTGTGTGTGTGTGTGTGCATGCGTGTGCACATGGGTTGGGGCATTCAGGGGTGGGTTAGGGAAGATTTTTTAATAGAAGGAAGGCATGACTTGGTCTTGAGAGTTGGGAAGTAGGCTGATGGAGAAGGGCAGGAGAGCAACACTCCAGTTGGAACAAGGAAGAGCAGAGGTACAGAGGGAAGAAAAAAGAGCAAAGTCTTGGAGGAAGAATGTGTGGCTTGAAGGGCCAAAGGGGAAGAAATATGAAGGAGTGAGGAAAAGTGAACTACAAACATAAACAACCTATTGTTTTAGCTCCTGAAACACTTTTGTGCTTTTGTTTGTTTTCCTTTGGGCTACCAGGGATCAGAAGCAATTTACTCCTCTTTTCTTGGACAATTAGGAAACAGAACAAATTTTTGAATAGGTATGATAAAGGACAAGATATCTATGATGAGTGACAAGCATTAAATCCTTCATTTGATTAAGTTACTAACATCATCACCCCCCCCCAAGATTATTTTTCATTATTCTTTTGCATTTCATTACAGAGGTAAAAATTTAAATAACTTTACAGGTCATACAGACAATATAAATGAGTGAAGTGTTGGCAAATAAGTTGAGGGCTTAAGCCACCATACTATGGAAGCCACTATTCATCTCCCACAGACATTGCTCCCACAGCTCCAATATTAGCAGACGTTTTCATCTTCCTAGAGAAGCCAGGACTCTGCATTTTTGAATATAAAGCCGATTTTTATGATTGCCCACCATTTAAATTTTCCGGGAAGAAGAGAAGGAGGCAGAGAGGCTATCGGCCATCATATATGACTTGTCATATATCATACCTATTCATATGTTCTGTTTTCTAATGAAGCCGTATCTTTGGACTGAATTTACCCTGAAGATGGTCAGTTTTTGATCCCTGAGTTATAGCTTCTCTCAGTCCTTGAAATGGAACCTTTACATCTGTTCATTAACTTGCACTTGTCACATTTGACCATTATGATGATCAAAAAAACAAATGTAAAGGAAACCAAAACATAATTTGATTGATTCAGCTGTGGTGAGTAGATACGGTAGAACAAAGAATAGTGGCTTGCATGTCACCCAGCAGAAGTGGAAGGAGAAACCAATTTGTTGACAGATGTTTATTTTTTTTAAAACCAAGTCTATTTAGGCTTTTCTAAAGGTAACTAATAAAACTGGAGTCATCTTCCTTTCTCTGGCCTTCCACCGCAGTGTATAACTCAGTGGAATTCATTTATCAGAACCTATGGCTACATCTTTATGCTTTGTGGAAGGAAAAGGCGGGAGGGGTCAAACCACATGTTTATGTCTTGAGATCAAAGGTAAACTGAAATTAAATGTGGGAGAATTTTCTCTCAGTGATCCGTGCTGGTTAACTATTGTCCCAGAACACCAATTTTGAACAGTTTTTTAGTTTTTAGAGTAATGTAGCTATGCATGCATAGATTTTAAGGTAAATACTAGTCAGCTTATTTCAGTTGTCCAAACAAAGGAAGCAATATTAACCCACCCTAAACTTCGAGCTTGAGAGGATACACTGTCCACAGGAGCAAAAGATGTGAGCACACTCACATTACTAGATTCAACAGTTAAGGCTCATGTCTGAAATAAATCAGAAGGGTACAGCTCATAGTCCTCAGATAAGGGCGGGATCTCAGCAATACTGCAGTATGTTAGAGTTCTGATTCCAACCAAGTAAACGATAGGGATATTTAAATATATTAAAATAATTAGTATACATATTCATTTAATCATGATCACTAATGACTTCAGACACAGCTAGAAATATATGAGTCATACTAGAGAGCAGTATATTTTCCAGAGACCTACCCAGGAGTTATTCGCTGGTTTAAAACCCAAATATGACCTCAATATTATCAGTGCTTTCCATATTTTTTAATTTTTATTTTTATGAAAGTTATACTTTGCACACATTTGAAACATCAAATAGTACTAAGATGTGTACTACAAAATACAACAGTGCTCTGCTTCAACTTCCCCCAGACATCTGTCCTGATCTTCAGAGGTCACCACATTCACTTTTCACCTAAGCCCTTCAGTGCTTTGTCCTCATATTTCTAAATAGTTTGCTTATAATTGATTTTCAAGTTAATACATTAGATCACATTACTGACTTTTATGGTTGTTGAAAACTGAACTTTCCAGTACCTCCACACAAATTCCAATCCCCCATCTTTAAGCCAAGAATATCCACATTTTTATGTAAACAGTTTCTATTCACATGACTATAATTCCACAAGTATTTTTCACTGATCTGCTCAATAGTGTCCTTTGATAACATTTTTTTCTCATTTAGAATCTTTACAAACAGATCTGTCACAGATATATTAACAGTTCTTCCCAATGGTCAAACACAGTAACAAATACTCATTACATTTCTGGAGACCTCTCCTTCTGTCCCTCTGTCTTCCTATTCTGTTTAGTCCCGGGAAACTTAGATTGTGTTATTGTATTGTAGGCCAATATTTTTTCTCCAAAAGCCTAAAATATATTTGTTTCATCTTTATTATTGATTAATAGTTGCCAGTGTATTGAACTCTTGGTTGAAATAAACTTTCCCCAGATTCTGAAGTCATTATTCCATGTAATTCCCAAATCTTGGGTGGCTGTTAAGAAAATAAAATTCTTTTTATTCTCATTTCTCTTGTATATGATTTTTCTCCTCCTCCTCTGGATGCTTTTGCATCTCTCTATTCTTGATATTCTGAAATTTCAAAAAGATTTGACTTGCTGTGGGCTTTTTATCATTCAATGTACTGCCCATTAATACATTATTAATACATTGCTCAGAAAATACATATAATTCAGTTTTGGCAAATTTATTTGTATTATGTATTTTATCATATATTATTATATTATTTATTTGAAATTTCTCTACATCCATTTCCCCCTATTATTTCCCTAATATTCTTGTCATCTTTGGTAGTTGGATTCCTTGGATTGATCTCTTGTTGTTCATTGTTTTGTCTTTTTTGTTCTACTTTCTGGAAGATTTCCTTGAATTTATATTCAAAAACCATTACTATTGTTCTGTTACTTTAATTGCTTTTCTTAAAAATTTCAAGTTATCTTTTTAGCTTGCATATTTTAGTAGTGTTCTCTTTTTGTGTAATGTGATCTTACTTTACATACCTGAAGCTATTAAGTGTGTGTGTGTACAAATCTTCATCTGCTTCCTGTGCTGTTTATGTTATTCAACTTTATTTTTTAATGTCTCCTTCACATAAGCTCTCTCAAACATCTGATAATCATTGACTTTCTTTTTATAAGTAAGAGTAAGACCCTGGAAAGCTGACTATGAGCTCAAGTTAATAGACAGGAAGGCTGATTAGAGGACTTGAATATAAGGTGATTGAGTGGAGAAGTAGATTTTTTGAAGTAAGATCCCACATTTCAGACTTTTTTCAGATAGTTTTTCCACAACATTGAGTTTCTCCAGAACCTATCTTGCAGGCTCCAGTTTGGGGAAGATACAGAATGACTGCAGGGTGATGAAAGGTGCCTGAAATATCTCATCCTTCAGATTTCATCTTCCATTTTATTTCTGTGATTTTTATTTTATCACTTTAGTTCTCCATGCCACCCCCCCCCCACCCCCCGTCACCGTAGCAGGAAATCTAGAGGCTGTCAAGTAAAATATCTTCAGAAAACAACATCTATGCTGACTATGAGGTGGGGGGTAAGGTAAATAGGTAAAGGAGGATGCTCATGGTTATCACACCTCTGATGACAGGTTTTTAACTAATCTCTGGCTTTAGCCTGAAGCCTCACCCCCGTCTTCCTTGGCAGTCTATGCCATCCAGCCCAGGTTTTCAAAATTTCTATCCAGTAAACCTTGCTTCTCATTGTTATCCTTTTCTGTAGGCCCCCATTCTGGTCTTTTAAACCAGATATAGCTCTTTTTATGTAATAAGTCAATTACTAATCCTTTACTGCCCATTTCCATCTTCTAGGACTCTGTTGGCACATTGGCCCTACTGCTGGCCAAACTCTCTTTTCTTAGTCCTCATTGGTTTATATCTTTTTCCTCTTTACAGCCACCATAGTGAAATCCACAGGGAAACAGGAAATGCATTTCTAACAACTCATTATGTTTAACTCTTAGTCCAGATTTAGTATGTTTTCGTCTCCATTTTTAAGAAGGATCAAAGTACCATTGAGCCAAGTAGTAATTAAGACGGCCTTTTCAATTTTTAAAACTTTACTATTTTCCTTTTGAAAGCAGTCTTGAGGTGACTGACAGAAATCCATGTCCATGCTTTTTAGTACAATCTTACTTCACTCAGCTTTTTAGCAGTCCCTGGGTTGTTAGAATGTCTAAAGTGACAAGGGAAAGTAACCAAAGGCAAAGATATCTTGCAAAAGAAAGGGCCCTAGGATTTCCGCCTAACATAATAGCTTTTTATTTTCTCTCCCACTGACTAAGGGGGGGAAAATCATTTTAAGAACTAACTATATCAACAGTTTTCATTAAAAACACATTCATGTCAACATTAAGTAAATTCCCATCAATTATAATGGGACACTTATGTATGTGCAAAGTAAGGCAATTAAAACAGTAACGTAGGGCACGTTGCAATCCATTTAGAAGAAGTTCATCATTTCCATAACAATCATAAAGCATTTCAGATGCATGATTTATCACTAGATTATTGGAGAAAGATTTCTCCTTTCTCTTTTTCAATCCTATCTAGGACTTTGCACACAAAATGCTTTCTTTCCCATCAAATGTTGAGAGATGGAGTTCTTAACTCTTAGAGAAACAGCATATGTGAGAATGGATTTTACCCTTATGAAATGATGTTCCATGAGAATACATCAAACAATATGGATTAGAAACCTACTGACAAACCTTCCAGTATACATCCCAAGAGCATTATTCCTAAAAACATTGAGATAAATTATGACCTATTTCTTGTACATGCCAGGAATCAAAGTACAGAAATGAAAGCAGACCTTCCAAGACTACCACTTCACCCTAACTCTATCAGGTCCCTTCCAGCCCTTGAGCCAAATCCCTGCTCTTGAGCCCATTTACACAGAATCAGATAGACACCTACTCATCTAACTCATACTGCATGTTCTTTTCTGTATTCTAGTTGAGCGCCCTCTTCCTGATCTATGGGATATTCCCACCTTGTCCTCATTCCTGAAAATGAATCCCAGGAGAAGATGAACTGGTCATTGAGATGGAGAACCCAATGAACATTGTCAGTAAGTCTCTATTTCATTTCTTCCTTCTGAATCCTGCCCACAGGAAATGGATAAGGGTTTGAAAACATAACAGATGATGATAATAAAGCAGCGTTGATACATATGGATGAAACACTTCATGTTTTATATTGCTGTTTTATACACAATATTTTTTTGGTCCTCATACCAATCATGCGAGGCAGGCAAAAGGACTGAGCTTATTTCCATTTCATGTAGTTTTAAAGAGGGAAAGTGAGGTAACCACACAGAGGTGGGATTAAATTGTCAGGATTCATACACCAAATCTAAACCTCCTTCCAATTTAGTGCAGGGCTCATCCTTCTACTTTTACAGCAGCATGGAGTTAAACTACAGCATTTTGTCTCCATTCTATATTTTCTTCCTTTCCTTTTTTTTTCCAGAGACAATTAGAAATAAAGGCATCCAAATGGGAAAGGAAAAATTAAAATTGTCTCCGTTTGCAGATGACATGATCTCATATATCAAAAACTCTAAAGACTCCACAAAAAAACTGTTATACCTAATAAAGGAATTCAGTAAAGTTTCAGGTTACAAAATCCACTTACAAAAGTTAATTGCATTTTTACACACTAACAGTGACTATTTGAAAGCTATTAGGAAAATAATCCTATGTACAATAATATCAAAAGAGTAAAATGCTTAAGAATAAATTTAACTGAGAAGATGAAAGATACATACACTGAAAACTATAAAGCATTGTTGAAACAAGTTAAAGAAGACACAAATAATGGGAAAGGTGTCCCATGTTCATGGTTTTGGAGAATAAATATTGTTCAAATGTCCTTACTGCCGAATGCAATCTACAGATTTAATGTAATTCTATCAAAATTCTAATGGCATTTTTCACAGAAATAGAAAAAACAATTCTAAAATTCATGTGGAACTACAAAAGACTCCAAATATCCCAAGCAATCCTGAGCAAGAAGAACAAAGCTGGAGGCATCACACTTCCTGATTTCAAACCATATAGCAAAGCTGTAGTAATCAAAATAGTATGGTGCTGACGTAAAAGAGACACACAGCTGAATGGAACAGAATAGAGAAGCCAGAAATGAACTCACACATACACATTCAACCGATTTTCAAAAAAAGAGTCAGAATACACAAAGGGAAAAGGATAGTCTCTTCAATAAATGGTCTTGGGAAAACTGGATATCCACATGCAAAAGAATGAAACTGGACCCCTATCTTACACCATGCACAAAAATCAACTCAAAATAGATTAACGACTTAACCATAACACTGGAAACTGCAAAACTCCCAGAATAAAATACAGAGGAAAAGCTCCTTGACATTGGTCTTGGCAATGACTTTGGAGATGACACTAGAAGCACAGAAAACAAAAGCAAATGTATACATTTAGACATCAAACTAAGAAGTTTCTGCACAGCAAAGGAAACAATCAACAATGAAAAAGCAACCTATGAAATGAGAGAAAATATTTGTAAACCTTATATATCTTAGGAGGTTGATGTCCAAAATATTATATTTTGGATATTAACTCTTACAACTCAACAACAACAAGAACAAGAAACCCAAAATCCCAATTAAAAAATGGACAAAGAAACTGAGTAGACATTTTTCCAAAAAAGAGACTTACAAATGGCTAACAGGTATAGGAAAAGATGCTCAGCATCACTAATCATAAAGGAAATGCAAATCAAAACCACAACAAGATAGCACTTCACACCTGTTTGGATGGCCATTATTAAAAGGTCAAAAGATAACAGGTGTTTGCAAGGACATAGAGAAAAGGGAACCCTTGTACACAGTTGGTGGAATATAAATTGGTAAAGCTATTAGGCAAAAGAGTATGTCGTATCCTCAAAAAGTAAATATAGAACTACCTTATAATCCAATAATCTCACTTATAGGCATATATCCAAAGGAAATAAAGTCACTATGTCAAAGATATCTACATTCTCATGGTTATTGCAGCATTATTTGTAATAACCAAGATATGTAAACTACCTAAGTGTCTGATGATAGATGATTAGATGAAGAAAATGTGATGCATACACACACACACACACACACACACACAATAGTATAGTATTCAGCCTTAAAAAGAAGGAAATCCTCCAATTTTTGACAAAATGGATAAAAATTGGAAGACGTTATGCTAAGTAAAATAAGCCAGATACAGAAAGACTAATATTGCATGATCTCATGTACAAGTATTATCTTCAAAACAAAAAAGCCAAACTTGCAGTACCAGAGACTAGAATAGTGGTTACCAGAGGCTGGGGCATGGGGGAAAGTGAGATTAAAAAATATTCCTACAGAATTGTGGTTCTGTATCCAGCTGCTGTAGGGAGGGGGTCATGGGAAGCTATTGTTTAATGGGTACAGAGCTTCAGTTTTGCAAGATAAAAAGAGGTCTGGGGATGGAGGGTGGTGATGGTTAGCTCAGGGCCAGTCTTCCTCAGCAAAAAGAGGAGGATTGGCAGCAGATGTTAGCTAAGGGCTAATCTTCCTCAAAAAAAAAAAAGTTTTGGTATGATAGTAAGTTTTATGTTACGCGTATTTTGCCACAAGAAAAATTTAGGATTAAAAAAAGGGAAAAGCAGGCAGAAATCCTTCATGTCGTGTTCATGGATCTGTAAGGAGGTTTCCAGATGTGATAGAGAGACAATAGCTCACTTGAAATTACTTGCAAATTGCGTACCCTCCCTCTTCCCATTTGAGGAGAGATTCCAACTGCTTCATCAGAGACTTAAGAAAACTTTTATCAGATGATGGTAATTTAAAAGTTATCAAAATCCAAAGGTTTCATTGTTAGATTTGCATGTTAAAGAGCCGCATCTAATGCCAATAAATTATAGCATTTGCCATCCAATCATTACGAGTAATCTGCTGGAGTTAGCAAATATTCTGTTTAAATGTCTACGCTTGCCTCTCTTAAATTTCAAAATACTCTGAATTTGCAAATCCATTTCCTTCCTCATTTGACAGTTAAGAATTGGTGTCTAGAGAGAGCAAGTGGCTTGGCCAAGGTGACACAAATGCCTATCTTTCATTCTAACTAAAACTGAGGACCGCCAGATACCTTATTCTCATTAAGGTCAGCAGACACCTAGAGCTTTATGAAATAATAACTAGGATTTATTATGAGCTTAGTATGTACCTCTGATTTTAGTGCTGCATACATAACGGCATTTCTCTCTTTACAACATTATCATGAATAGTGCTTTTTAGTTCTCACAGCAGTTTGTGAGTTGATGCCTTCATTTTACAGGTAAGGAAAGTGAAGCTTATAAATGTTGACTTGCTTATGATCAGATAGGAAGTGACAGAGTCAGGTTCGGACTCAGGACTCTAAAGGCCCAGCACTTAACCACTGTATCATTCATTCTTGAATTATAAATGAGGACTGAGCTATAGCCATTGGTGCAGAAGGTACATTTGCTTTGATTCAAGATTACAGTGCTACATGGCACAGAGATGTAAAAGCATCCAGAGGCTTCGAGCCCTATGAAGGAAACTGCTACTTCAAATCTCTTGATATTACAGTGTAATAGAAAGGCTAAGGAGCTAGTTATTACTATTAATTTTTAAACTAACAGTAAGCAGATGGTAGAGATGTATCCAGCCACCTAAAACAGACCTTCAGAAAAGGGAGAGCTACTATCCTGGCCTCGCCACTTATCAGCTGGAAAACTTGGGTAAATTACTTAATCTCTCTTCTTCTCAGTATCCTCTGAAACCGATCACCTCTCACCTACTCTGTTCCTTCGCTACTGAAATTCCAACTTTCTCTCCTATGCCCCTTTCTGCTAGATCATTTCAAAGGTCATTTAAACATGATAGAACAGATCCTACTAAAAATCACAGCGACAGAAACAACTTATCCCAATATTTCCTTTCAACTGCAGCTCTGCCTCTCTGTCCCTCTTCACAGCAAAAATATCTCAAAAGTGTCATTTAGAATTTTTATATCCATTTCTTATGTACTAATCTCTCCCTTTTAAAAAGGGCTAAAATGAAGTATGGCATACGTTAAAAACTGGTGATGTAAAACAGTCTATTAAGCAAGGAGGAATAAAATGAACATCCACACTTTCACCTTTTGGTGTAAGAAATGGAAAGTTCCTAGTAACTTTGGGGTAGTGTGTGCTGCTGAGCCCTGATATCCTCCCCCAGCAGTACACAGAGTTCACATTAGTGTGCTAATTGTCTCTTATTTTTTTATAGTGTTAATATATGTATGCATTCCTAAATACTATCTTGTTTGGAGTTGACTATTTTTGAAATTTATATTACTATAATAGTTCTGTGTATATATTTTGGTAACTAGCTGTTTTTACTAATCAGAAGATTTTCTGAGATTTAACTATACTGATATGTGTGGCTGCAGTTTATTACTTTTTCTGTTGTACATTGTTCAATTATATAAAGAGATACTAATTTATTTGTCCATTTAACTATTAATGGACATTTGGGTCGTTTCCATCTGTACTATAAACAAGACTGTTACGGTCTTTAACATATAACCTATGCAAACAATTGCAAGAATTTCTCTGCAGTACATCCTTAGGAATGGACTGGAAAAGTGTTTAAATTTACTTGTAATGCAAAATTTACAAAGTGTTTGAGCCAATTATTACTTGTACCAGCATATGATGAGAGTTCATTTTTTTGCTCTAAAACCCTACAGAGACATTACCTGAAAAAAAGTTTTGCCTATACTTTCAAATCATTTGCTCAATTTTCTACTGATTCTCTTGAAAACTTTATTATTGATTTGCAAGATTCATCTATATATTGTACATAGCAATATTGTGAGAATGAAATACATTACAGTATCTTCTCTTGTGAATTTATTTTCATTTTGGTTTCTTGATCAGCAAGTTAAGTATCTCAATCTTATATTTTGTGTTTCCTTTCCTAATTAAGTCTTTAATCCACCTTAAATTAAATTTAGTGTATGGACTGAGCCAAGTATCCAGTAAAATTCACTAAAATGGTTCTCCCTAAACCCATTGATCTAAAATGCCTGATCTATCATTAATTAACTTTCTATATATGGGTGGGCTATTTTCTGGCATTTATGATTTGCTGTTTTTTATGTTTATCTTTATCTTTAACACACTGTCATTAAATAGACATAGACAAAAGGTCAAAAAAGCAAAAACGTGCAGTTCAGTGAACGATTACAAAGCCATCACTCATGTAACCAATACTCAGATTAAGAAACAGAATTTTCCCAACACTGCACAGCCCTTCTTGTGCCTCTCCCTAACTCTAATTCATCATCCTCCTCAAAGTTAGTTTCCTTATTTCTACAGCTATAGTTTTTCTTATCTTATTGAATTCTTTAAATGGAAGGATCAGCCATTCATTCTTGTGTGTCTGGTTTCTGTCATTCAATATTATAGTTGAGCCTCTGTGTAGCTGAGAATGGTATTTGCTTGAATTCACCAAAAAGTGACAATTTCATTAGTAGAGAATTATTTCCACAATCTTTCTCTCTAGTCTCTGTCTTCTTGCCCTATTGTTATCTAAAATATAATTTTAAAAGAATATCCCTGAGAAAAGTTTGTGTTTGTACACCTGTGAGTAAACTGTTTTTCACACAGATGCTTTTAAATTTGGACACAGCTATGTACAAGTTCAGTGAACTGGAAGATATGTGAGTAGAAATTATCTAGACTGAAGCACAGAGAACAAAACAAAATTATATATATTTTGGAATGCAAAAATTTGATTATATGTATATGTGAATTTCTAATTAGATAGAAAAAGAATTGTGCAGGAGAAATATTGAATATCTAATGGTATAAATATTTCCAAAATTGATCAAAAACATCAAGCCACAGAATCATGAATCTCTATAATCCTCAAGCTGTGCACCAAAACACACATACTGTTGCAGGTTGGGTTCCCTAATAAACTGAATCTGAGATAAATATTTGCATACAGGAAGTTTATTAGCTTTTGAGATTAACACCTGTGGGAGAGTAGAATAAGCAGAATTGGTCAGAGGGAGAGGTTGAACTGCAATGGAATTTTAAAGGGTTCAACTAACTCCATGGGGATCTCTAGAGTGAGGGTAGCCCTTCAGAGTTGTTCTGAATTGGAGGATAGGGGCAAGGCCTTTATATGTCTGCACCAACCAAGAATTGAATGTGAGTAGATTCCAGGAAAGGAGTGTGACCTTGAGTAAGGTGAATCTCTTTTAAAGAAAGTCTTAAAGATGGACTCAAATGAGTCTACAGTTGGCCCTTTATATCTTTATATCTGCTGGTTCTGCAACCACTGATTCAATCAACCACAGACTGTGTACTATGTTTATGATCCTTGGTTGAACCTGTGGATACAGAACCTATGAATGTGGAGGGATGACTAACATGTTTGAGCTTTCACAGATTTTGGTATCCTCGAGGTGTCCTGGAACCAATCCCCTGTGAATACTGAGAGACAACTGTGATTACCAATACTCTTAGAAGCTGGGAGAATGAGTGCTTCAGTCCTGGAGGGAAAATCTGGGTGGCACGTAATACCATCTACTACACACAGACACACCTAGGCGCCCTAGTAAAGCTGCTGAAAACCAACTTCAAAGAGAATATTTTCAATGCTATCTGAGTAAAAAGGTCATTACATTTAAGAGAAACAGACTTATGACTGAATTCTCATTAGGAATGATAAAAATGAAAAAAAAAATGAATAAAAGCCTTAAAGTGTAGAAAAAGGAATAATTGCAACTTGGAAATCTATAACACAGAAAAAAAATCCTCAAAATTAAATGTGAATTAAAACCTTCTGTAGACAAAGAGGGAATTTGTGACTAGCCCAGCAACACTAAAAGAAGTAATATGAAGATTTCCTCAGCAAGAAAATAGTAATAATCCCAGATAGAAAATCACAGAAATCCGAGAAGGAATAAAAATAAGAGAAGGGACAAATGAGTAGCTATATGTGAACACTCCCTAGATTGTTAGTAATATTCTATTTATTTTTTTATATGGGTGGTTTTTACAGGAGTTTGTTCACATATTAAAAATACTTTATGCTTTACCAGTATAAACTTTGCAGTTTTTTATACGTATATGTATACTGCACTTACATAACACACTGTTAAAATAAAATGGAGACCAATCTTGAAGATTCCCCATGCAAACAAAATCACTTAAATCACATAAAGTAAACCTTAGTCATTTATTTCATAAATGTAAGCAGAATGTAGGTTACTTCTTGTAAATGCCTCTAATAATCATGAATCAAACTTAGGCTATCTTTTTAAATGGTATAAGGTAATCACTTTTAACCAATCCCCTACTGTCTGGAAATCCCCATTGTAACAACCAGTAATTGTAAAGATTAAACAACTTCCTCATTTTCACCTTACAAGCCATCCCATAACAACCACACCTCTGAACTTCATACCAGTTTGGGGTTTGAAGTCTCCTTGTTCACGAATAGTCTGTTTCTCACTCAGTAAAATATTCCTATCAAATAAAGCCCTCTAAGTTTTCATTTGGGAACACACACAAACTATACCTTTACACGTCGAATCCTTTGTTCTATTTTTAAAATACAAGTTCTTTTCAATACCTCAATGTTGTGATTTTCTCCCTTTCTGTTTACTTATCATTGAATATGGTCCTGGCTTATGCTAATATGCAGAATTACAGGATCTAACTTGACTCTTGTTTTTTTGTTACATATATAACTATTCCACTCAAATCTTAAACTGTGACTGTAAAGCTTATCTTTTTTTAAATTGAGGTGTCCGTGAGAGAAAGCATGGATTCTTTCTTATTATTTATGATTGTGCTTAACTTGATATCACCAAATTTAAAGGGCTTCCATCTATCCCTTTTACACATTAGTAAAGTTGCATTTTTGATAACAATACTCCCAAAATTAAAGTGAAGACCAAGTGGACTGAGATGAGTGAGGAAAAGGGAGAAGAAGTGTTATCAGCCTGAGAAGAATGTTCGATACTTCATGAACGGGGAAGGGCTCTCAGCTCCTGCTCAGTGAAGAGCCCATTTGTTCTACTGAAGAAACACAGTGGGGTTATTTGGACAAAACATACCTCACACATTGCTTCAGAGTCTATTCTAATTTTGATCAGTCAAAATTCCCCTGGTGCCTGGGAAGAGTTTTAGTTTTCATTGCCATTAACAAATGTATCCCTTATTCTCTTATTAAAGTATGGATAGTAAAGAGGTGAATAACACATGTTTTTCTACTTTCACCCTAGAAAGTTCCCTCAACCATTCTGATCATAGTTAACTCATTTTATTTAATATGTCTCCATGAGCCATTTCACAATAAGGCCGCATATAAATATATAATATTTTTTTAAATACAGGTTTTCATTATTGTATTGATAAGGGTATATTAACCTGAATTTATTTAATATTTAAATTTATTTAACCCCTTTTATCTAATAATATTATCACCACACAAATATTTGATTATGACTTGGTTTCCCACATAGGTCCATACTATACTATACTATACTAATTTTGCCCATACTAATTTTGGTCTTTGAAGCATCCTACTTTAAAGAAAACAATGCCGATATTTTCCCATCGGTTTCCACATCATTTAAAGCTGACTAGCTCACTATTATGAGTTATAAATAGTTGATGGGATGTCTGGCTTCAGTTTGGCTTGCTACTGACAAACTTCTTGACATCAGGCAATTCTCTTCACCTCTCTAAGCTTTAATTTCATTTTTTCTCATTCGGTAAAATGAGAGACTATTAGAGCAAATGATCTTAAAGTTTCCTTTCAGCTCTAATACGCAAGCACTTCTGTGAAGTGCTGAAGTTTGTTCCAGGTTATAAGATAAGCTAGCAGTAGAATTGGAAATAAAGCCCTCTGGATATATCTTTAGCTATAATCAGATGACCTAGAGAAAAGAGAGAAATCTCATAAAAAAGAGAGAGTAGAAGAATAAATGACTCAAAGGTGGTATAGAAAGTAAAGTAAGGGGAAAAAAGAACAGAGATAAAATTGTTTGAAAAAAAGCCAAGGATAAAATAAAGGAGCACATGACACAACTGCATAATTTTCCTTTTACCATCTACATTTTCACAAAACCTCGACTGTTCAATCTAATCATTCCTCTACCTTTCCAAAATTATGTGTTATGCAAATATCTGCGAAATCCTAAATCCCTGTTGTGTTTAGGAACTTTTTTTCCTTTATTCTTGAGCTCCCTCCCCAGCATCCTCCTGAATCAGATTTACCTTTTCTTGGCAGCCTCACATGTGCCATTGGTCATTGTGAGTGATACTACCCTTCTATATCACTGTCCTCCTCTTCCCCCCGTTCCCTAAACCCTGACTGGCATCTCTGTGAGAACCAATCTGTAATGTAACCACATAGTGATTTTATTTTAAGGTAAACACTTTTATTTTCTGACTGTGGCGCACCAGGGCTTCTAGGGAGACTACAGAACAGTAGCATTCTTCAACAGCACCATCTGGATGTGGCTAAATGAATTTCGATGATAAGGTGGTGATGCCAGAAATAGAAGGAATGTTACACTACAGACATAAGTGGCCTACAGCCCTAAAGTTCACTCTTTAAGATCTTGTTTTCAAGACTGATATGATGCAATGAAAAAAGAAACTACTGGAATAAAAGGTACAACTTGTGAGTTTTCCAGTCCTTATACTTGATTTAAATTAATTATACAATTGATGGCTGTTACTAACAATAAACTGGTCAGTTACATGAGTAAATATATGTACATGCAAAGAACACGTAAGAGCACACAATGCTATATTTGGACTCTGAAGGGAAGTATGTAGAGTAAAACCAAGCAGCTCAAATCACTTGGCATCAATGCCTTACCCTGGATTGTGCCCTCCATTTGTGTAACATCACCCTGCTGTCTCACCAGAAAAGCCCAAGCCCTTATTCAAGACCCCAGAGTTGAGTCTATGGCTCTTTTAGACGCACAGCCTCTTGAAAAGTCTGTCTCCCAGTGACATCCTGTAAGGATGTGGTGCATAACTTAGAAGCCCAGATGTCTAGAATGCACAAAATCTAAAATTATCAAAGATATCTCTATTTGGGTAGAGGATATACCAATTTCAATATTTGAAAGATGCAGTTACTTATAAGCACTATTTATATAGATACTGTACTCTCTAATGGAGTTTATAGAAGGATCTTATCCCACTCCACTGCAAAAAAAGTCAACATACATTTATTTGGCACTTTCATTTTAGGATAGGGAAAGAAATATCTTGAGGTTGAGATTGAAATTATTTGACTAGTTATCCAGTATATTTAAATTTCAATGTTTCACTCCCTCTTTTATTCTAATTGTTCAGCTGAAGTGGCACTGACATCCCTGAAAGGTATCCTTCTTTCAGCCATTTAAAAAGAAAACCCTTGATAAGTGTCATTTATAACCATTAGGGCAGCATTTTTCCCTTTTAATCCAACTGATAATTAAACTCTTAAGAAAGATTACTAAGCTACTTTTTTCTTACAGAATGTAAGAGAGATGTATACACACACACACGCATACTCTGTAGGAGTGAAGAAATTATACAGAAACTTACATAGACATATACCTATCAAAGCTTATGGATCAAATTTGTTACACTACTTCTTCTTTTTTCCCCACAAGTTAAGAATGGTTTTCATATTTACAGTTGAACAAAAAATCAAAAGAATAATATTGTACATTAAAATTATATGAAATTCAAATTTCAGTATCCATAAAAATAAAATTTTCCCAGAACATAGCTACGTTTATTTATTTATGAATTGTTCATGGCTGCTTTTGTCCTATAAGAACAAAGCAGAGTATGGCCCACAAAGCCTAAAATACTTTGTATCTGACACATTATAGAGAAGGTTTGCCAATCCCTGAGACAGAACAAATACCAACTGTACCTATTCATTGCTCCCTTTGCTGAGCTTTAGTTCCTGTAGCCTCCTGCCTCTTTCATTCCACTTACCTACATTAGCTTTGTTGTGCATTAGTTGCCCCCTATATTCACCCACAAACTTATTTTAATCCAGCTCAACTACATTTGTTATCCCATGATAATTCTTCCATCTATGATTACTTTTACTCCTTCTATCTTTTATATAAGCAGTGTTCTCAACTTCTACTTTTCCTCAGCACCCTTTTCGTAGGAAGAGTACCTATTCTTAATAAAAGGCATGCATTTTGTCATTTTTCTGACTCATGGAATCATGAGAATATTTTCCATACATTGGACTTTCCAGTGATATTTTTATACCATTATACGTCCCTATACATCAGTAACATTTTTTTTTTTGGTAGAATCTATACTTTTGCAATATACTATACTCTTGCCAACTTATTCTTCCATTCATCACTCCATCCATTCATCTATCCATTCATTCCAAAAATGTGTATTAGGTACATGTCAGATAAGAACGAAGATAAAACATATTCTCTGCCCCTGCAGAACTCACATGCTGGTGTGGGAACGGACACATAAACAATTAGAGCTGAAAATACTGTATAATATATTAAAGGAAATTATTGAAGATAGCTAAGGATGAAAGAAAATGAAGCTTCTATGTTTTAGCATTGCCTTCCAACATTTTCAGTAATTTTTAACTTTGATATTTTACAAAATTTTCCCTTCCATTCAATTTCTTAGCATCATTATGCTCTCTTAGTTCCTCAATCTCCTCTACTCTGATGATGCCGATATCTACTTCATTCTGTTACCCGCAAGAGTGGCCACACAGGGTCATTCACAGTGATTCTGAAATTCTTCCTATGATAATGTCATTAGTTCTGTTTTCCCTGCTCTTACTGAAGCTGTTCTTAAACCAAATTTTGGCCTCCAGTTCTTCCACAGGTACCATCAACCCACACTAACTTTACTTTCCACTTCCATGAAACAGAGACATCCCCCAGTTTGTCATATCCACAATGCCTCACTAGATCTCCCATGCATATCAACTTTTGGTCTTCATCTGTACTCCTGTTGCCAACTCCGATACTTTAGTAACTTGTCAATGTTTGTTTCTTCTTCCCGCAGTATATCTGAATGATTGCGGCAATCATAAAAGAGTGCTCAATTGTTCTGTTAAGCATTTATTCTCCCTAGCATCAGCTCAGGCTTCAATGCTATGAAATATTCTTTAAAGTGACTACTGAAAACTACTTAAGCTCCCTTCCAGAAGCTCTCACATCTTTCTCCATTTTTTTCACTGATTGCCATCAAGATGTAGGGGAGGGAAACATTTCCTCTACCCACTCTGGGTCCTTCTGGCCAGAGAATGAATTAAATTCACATGAGACAGAATAACAGGAGAAAATTAAACAAAGCTTTATAACATTTATACATGGGAGAGGCTCAGGCAAACTGAGAAACTTGCCAAAATGGTTGAAGTCACCACCTTAAATATCATCTTCAGCTAAAGACAAAGGAGGCTGTTGAGGGAGGTTACCAGACAAGTAAAGTAAACAAGAGTAAGACTATTATGCAGATTTAAGTCCTTGTCTTCTACATTGATTAAGAGTTTCTAGAGATAAGGTCAATCCCCCTTCTTCCCGGTACAGAGAGGGAGACACCTTTACAGATGGAAATTTCCTTTACAAATTTAAATGTCTCTTAACAAAGGGTAAGTAAATTCTACTTTTCAGAGCTTCTTTCCTGTCTGCAGTTTTTAAAAGTAACCAGCCCAAAATAATCCTCATGCCAAAGAGGCATACCTTGGGGTGGCCAATTCCAGTCCCCCACAAAGAAAACATCTTTGGGTTTGACTTTCTTCAGCAATATATAGCCTGTGCTGGAATTTGGCCCCCACATCCTTGTACTGTCCAGGTTACTCGAATACAAGCTTCAGTCTACCCTCCTGAGCCTTTGGGAAAATGGGGACTTTAATGATTTCTGATACAGGGTCGGTGAGCTGAGGAGTCGAAAGAAAGATTTCTTAGACTCTTAAGATCTGGCAGTTGTGCTCTTTTATTTAGAGAATAGTGTAGCATGGGGACAGGACCCATGGGCAGTCAGAGCTTCTGCTGCTGCTTCTGTTGCCCCCGTTGGCATGGGGACAGGACCCACAGGCAGGCAGAGCTGCTGCTGCTGCCCCCGCTGGCATGGGGACAGGACCCATGGGCAGGCAGAGCTGGTGCGTGGGGACAGGACCCACGGGCAGGCAGACTTCCTGCTGCTGCCCTGAGTTGAGGGTTAGGGCTAAATTTAAGGCATAGGTATGTGAGTCATCTCTTTACGAAGACAAAGGAAAGAACATGAAAAAAAGTTAAAATGGCCTCAGTGCAGGTGGGGTCTGGTCATTGGGTGATCCCATGACTTTTAGACAAGAATCAAATCGGATTAAGTAAAGGTTAGAAAGGTTAGACGCCACCACCCTAAACCAGTTACATGAGATTGCCAGACAGCAACCAACTTAAGAGTTTCTAGGGACAAGGTCATCTCTCCTCTTCTTCCTGGTACAGAGAGGGAGGCACCTTTTACAGATAGAGATTTACCTTACAAATGTAAATGTGTCCCAACAAGGGCAAGTTCCATTCCCCAGAGCCTCCTTCCCTGTCCCAGTTTATCGAACGCAATCAGCCCAAAACAATCCCGATGCCAAAGAGTCATATCTTGGGGTGGCCAATTTCGGGTCCATACAAGCTCATCCCCCTCTTCCTTCACAAATGCAAATGTCTCTCAGAAGGGCAAGCAAAATTCCAGTCCTCGTAGCCTGCTTCTCATCTGTAGTTTTAAAAGTAACCAGCCTAAAAATCCTCATCATAAACCGTTTTAAAATTAAGCAGCCTAAAAATCCTCATCAATTTCTTCCAAAGTTTACAGAAGAAATCATCTAATTGCTTCCAGATCAGCAGAGATCATGGATGCAACACAGAAACAGTAATAGGAAATATTCAGAAATAGGGAATAGGGAGTGAGATGGTAAGCTACAACATAGCTGGGACAGAAATCAGCCCATTCTCTGCATACTCAATAACTAATGGCAGAGACATTGAGGAATCAATACCTTTTCTTGCCACGGCATGTAAATAACATTTAAGGAAGTCCATAGAATTAATTAAGTTTGAAGCAAAGTTGTCTGATGGTTATGTATGTATTCCCTAAAGCCATGCAGGATGTATTCAAATCTGACTCTGCCGCTTACCAGCTGTTAGAACTTGGGTTAGCCTCATAGCCTCATGCAGATTCAGGATTCTATTGTGTATAATAAGGAGAGTAATATAATCCACCCCCAACACTGCTCTCATATGTAAAATGAAACATTGCCCACAAAGCATATAGCAAATGTCTAAAACATAGTAAGTGCCCAATAAATAATACATTTAAGGCAATGGAGAACAAGCATCACATAAAAAGTTAAAAATACGTTATAGTGATACTGGATATGAAAATGACTACATCCAGAAGACAGCTTATTCATTTGGCTATTTTGAGACAAAAAGCACTTGCCAGTATTAGATGAAAAAAAATGTGCTCTTAGAACAACAATGAAGGTAAAAGAAAGTTCATATATTTACCTATTTGATCTATTTTAGCTCACTTTACACACCATCTCTGGAAGTATGTCAGTGGCCTCAGCTGACACTATGCTCACTGTTCTAGGGTCAAACTTCAAAATAAATATTAGCCATTTCTAGCATGACGGTCCTTTAGTGCATTAAGCAGAATGCATTTAAAACCAAGGAGTCTCAGAAACCTTCCCCATCCCCCAATTGCTTATGTCCCCCTTTAAAGTCTCCTCAGAATTTTTCACTTTTCCAAGAGAACTAAAATTCTTTTCTATCACAAGTTAACCTGAGAGTCATATGTTTTCTCCCTTTCTCTTACCTCCCAAGTCCTATTTATTTTTTCCCACATTACAATGTGGATCTCATCCCCTTCAACTCTTATTATTTTTAATTACCTTTCACTGACAACGTATCATCATCGTTTCTTAGTAAAGATTCCTGCCACAGTCTCTGCCATAGACAACACACCCTTCTGACTGTTGACAGATTGATATTCCTAAAAATACATTTCAGGAAAGGCCATGAGATGGTGCCTTAACATTTAACTATTTTGGCTGAAGAAACGAAATGATTTGCCTAGGCATGTTTCTCACATCCTCTAATCCCAAAAAGACTATAAATTCTTTGAGGGACAGGTTCATACATTATTCACTTAGTTAACCCTGTGTCACCTGACATGCGGCCTGATTAAAACACAAGTTCAAAATGTTTATTTGTTCAATAAACATTGAAGTGGGCCCTCGATCCATGTCATTACTGAAGTCCTTGTTCTTACGTTGTCACAGAATATTTTCCCGCATCCTTATTTATTTTAGCTAAGTATAATTGGAACACTTAACAAAATGCATGACTAAAAGGAAAGGCAAGAGAGGAAGGGGAAAATGAGCCTTAGAAATTGGAGAAGTTAGGATGCTTCAGCATTGTCTTCTCGCCCATATCTCAGAAATGAGGACACCCACCTTTATGCAATTCATTATTGTTCTCAATGGTGTTCAGAAATTCAGAATTGCATTTATAAGTTTATAAGAGTAATAGTGATCCCAGCCCTGATATCAGTTCCCTTATATTAAACCCAGTACTTATGGGGTTAAAAACAAAGCACTCATTCCCTGCTTACTCCCTGGTTTCCTGGTTCCAGAATCCACTATCTGCCATGGAGACAGAAGGCCAAATACAGCCACCTGGATTCCCTTATCATCCTTCGCCCTGTATGCAGCCTTATAAGGCCAAACAAAGCCTGGTGGGAAAGCTCCAACAAGGCCACAGACTCCCTCTCCTCCTTACAAATAGACATTCCTGGCAACATTTAAAATCCCTCACCTCCTATCTTTCAGAGAGAGGAGAAGAGACAAAACAAATTTGAGGGCTCACTCTCATCTCCCGGCTGACATCACTGGAAAATAAAAACCCTTTCCTTGCCATGAGCCTGGTGTTCCACTTTTCATTTGGCCCCTCTTGTGTGGAGGATAAGGAACCTATGTTTGTAGCCAGTAACAAAAGGATAAAAATGCACAAGGTTCTGGGAGAATTCACTGGATAAAATATAAATAAGAAGAAAACTCAGAAAGAAACTGATGACTTTGTACCATATTCATGGACCAACATAAAGTTAGATAGTCTAATTTTCTTTTCTTTCTTCCAGGCACATAAATTTTATTATCCTCAGTGTAACACAGTTAGGCAAAAGGTCAGTAAAGAGAATCCTTTCAATGTGCAACTGATGTGTTTTGTTTGTTATGTAAGCATAAAAATTCAACTTTTTAAAGTTTTTTTTTTTTTTTTTTTACCATCTTCTCCACTCCAACTACCTTGGTTCAGACCACTTTCATCCTATTCTATTGCATAAGATCAGCATCCTAAATGCCTCTCTACCTATTTAATGCAATCCACTATAAAACTTTCCATCAGAATTCCATGTGGCCCCCTTAACTGAAATCTTTCACAGACATACCTTTTCCTACTAGAAAAAATTGCAAATAACTTTTAATGGACATATATCCCCTCAAAAATGATCTCAAAGTACCTAGCTAAAAATGTCATATTTTTAGATAAAAATAATTATAAAATTTATCCCATAGGATAAAAATCCAGGAAGATTGTGGAAAACATGGATCAAGAAAAAGATACATCACAATGGTGAACACAAGGAGGTAAGACTCCATTTAGTTGTTATTGTAAGTTATTTGATTCTTACCCAACCCCTCTGCATTGGGGCTCCTTAAGAGTACCCCCCACATTTGGATATTCATTAGACAGACTCACAGGATTCAGCATACAGTTATCTCATGGCTAAGACTTATTACAGTGATGTGGAAGGATATGCAATCAGATAATAAGGGAAAAAGATATAAGTGGAGTCTTGAGAAATCCAGGCTTCCTAAGCTCTCTCCCTCCCCTGAGGGCTCTCATGAAGAATACTCTTCCAGAATAAATAAAATGCAGCAACATGGGTGTGATGCTTCTACCCAGGGAAGCCCAGTAGAGATTCAGTGTGCAGAGTATGTATTGGGGGTTAGTCACACAGACGCTTTCTGCCTAACATGTACCAAAACCTCAGACTTCTGGAAGGAAAGCAAGCGTTCTGCATAAATCCTATTGTTTGCACAAAATGTCTAGGAATAGTGAACAACTTTGACCAGTTAGTTGTTGCCAAACAATCACCTTGCAAGCAGTTTTTCTAAGGAAATATATAGGATTCTCAGTCTTGCTATGTTAACTGGTTTCCTGAACACTCTCAGAGTCAGATATTTAGATAGAATTCATAGACAAGTGTGAGCCTGAATCCATCAGAAATGGTGACCTAATCCTCAAAGGAGAAGGATAGGACATGTTGCTTTCCATACCCAACATAGTGCAGGAGAGATGGCAGATGGAATAAATCACATAAGCTGGTGCACCTGGCTCCCCATAAATATGGGTACACAGAAATCCTGTACCCCTTGTGAGAACATGTGATAATGTGATGAAAAACACAGACTATGATACACCTGAGGATGGGACAAAGATGCCACCATGAGCAGAAGTCTTTAAGATCACAGTGAGAACCATGGATCCCAACAGTTGTTTCTAAACCCCATTCTAAATGTCCAGAAAGATCAGTCATATCTCAGTTTGTGTCAAGGGCCAAGTGTCATTAGCTATTTCACTCTAGAGAACAAGACTTGCCTCTAATGCCACAATGACAGAGAAAACTCCCAATGTGCACTTAGACTCCATCTTGAGAGTTGATGGGGGATGGGGTGCAGAACAGGGAATGACTGAGGGCTTACAAAACAAATTAGATGATCCCAAACTCTCTATTTACCTGAAGTCTAATATGAATGGACAGAATTTCAAATCTATTAAGAAATCATTTCAACTGAAAGGAGATATTAATTGACCAGTCTAAGTTGCTGTGATATCCAGGAGAGAAGGGTTGGGAAGTTCATAAAAAAGATTGCATGAGTTTTATGAAATAAAATTTCTATACTATCATTGCATACTTTTTTGTGCCATGATTCTACTCTCAATACAAATAATTCAATGTGCTACCTTTGATACTATCTTTTTCTATAAAGACATAAAAGCATGATGTATGTTAGTGACTTGAGAGGGAAATATCCCTATAGATTCGTTGATTAAGAAGGGCCTCACTGTTGAATGGCAGTTTTGAGACTTGAAAGCCAAAGAAGTTCTCATAATTCAAAGTGTTCTAAACCTAGGGAAGAGCTAGTGCAAAATCTCCAAGTATGGAACCAGTTTAGCAAGAGCAAGGAACTAAAAGAAATTAATTTTGCAATGGTTTAGGTGAGATGTAATAGTGGCAGAAAAGGGATCAGTTTAGCGGATGGAATGGGCTGAATGTGGGAATGGAAAGGAAAAAGAGAGATCCAGGATGCTTTCCAGATCTTTATTCTCCTTTATATGTATGTTCAAGTTCATCTAGGATAATGTCCAAATAATTAAACCTATCTCTCTGGCTAGTATGCAAAAGATTTAACCAAAGAAAGTGCTAGTGATAGTATTTAATAAAAGAGGGAGATTTGCAAAGCAATGCTTTAATTCTGATCTCTTATTTCTTGTGGCTTTCATTGCTATAAAAATGCTTTAAGCTTTCAAGTGAAGACTGAAACAGAGCATCTCATGTTCTTTATACTCTCTTCCGTATTCAAGTTTGTCATGGCTAAGGCAGATATAGCAACTGCCATAGCGAGAATAAACAGCAGTGTATAAATTCAAGGCAGAGAAAACAACTGCCTTAGCAAGACTCAGCAGAGAGTCTAAATTCTGCTCAGGTCTGAATCACCAGCCACTTTATAACATTTTTTATAATGAAGGTGTAGCTTCATTATCACATACCTGGGTGAAACGTACTCCTTACTTCACTGAGGACATCCTCTTAATTGAGATGCAATACATGGTGGGCATTGCTATGCAACAAAATAAAAAACAAACTTTATCTTATTAAAATTGTGACACACTGTTTTTATCTATTAGACTTTAATCTTGGAATATCTGGGTCTATTTCCTCTCAATCTGTTTAGACTCACTTTGTATATGACTTGGATGATTCCATTGTTTTAAGTAAGATAATTAAAAACATCCAAACCTGACTCTTTAATTCTACTGTCAACAAGAAATAAAATACAAAGATTCTCCCATGAAAAACATGTAATAACATGAATGTTCGCTCTTTATCAGCAAAAGCCAGAACATGAAAATCTAGACTTATACAACTGCTATACTGTGATTGAAATCTTTTCAATAAAGAACAAACACACACACACAAACCTTATTCTTTTCTCCAAACCAATTAATTAAAGATTTTTTTTACATAAATAGCTAATTCCTTTTAATGGCAATAAATTCACATTTATTCAGTCTATGATTTGTGAGAGGTGCTACACGAAGTGTTGCAACTGTTAGAAAGAAAGGATAACTTCTATCTGCAGAGGAACCTATGAACTAGAGGGAGAGATTCAGGATTATATTGATCAATCCTTTAATGCATAGCCAGTCTTCCCATGAGAAATTCTAGCCATTAACTTCCAAACATGGAGGAGTGTGGGGAGGGTTTGATACTGATTGCGATTCCTTGAGGGGAAATTCTGAAAGATGCTCCCTTCCCACTAAATATTTCCACCATTGTAGTGCAAAATGAAAATGTTCCAGTCAGAGACAGCAAGTATATGTGGACCCGGAGTTGAGATGCAATTCTGACATCGGATTATATTATGCAAGTAGGAACTGAGACACAGTCATATGTCTAAAGATAAGTAAAGGATCTACTCACATACACAGAGCACTCAGGAGAAAATAAGCAAGAAGTATCACCATTCTCACTTTTACTTTTTCTAGAAAATGCTCTATCCATCTTGCTTTGACATATGATATTTAACCATATTAGCACATTTATTGACTATGTGCCAGGTGCTTTGCTAAAAGGGTTATCCTGGTTACCTATCCAATCTTCATTCTTCCCTTCTTCCTGCAAATCCCAAAGTATCCAGCTTTTGAAGATAAAAAACAACACAACAAACAAAAATAAAGCAAAAATCCTGACATTCACAGTCTCTCATGCAGGTAGAAGGAAGCAGAATGAAGCAGGCAGCAGGGAAGGTGCAAGAACTCCAAAAAAGTTCTTCGAAATAGTCTAATCCACTGGCAGGGATCCTCTCTTCTACCACATTTCTGACGTGAAGACTAGTGCTAGAGAGGCTGTCACTTGCTAAATCATGTCCCTGCAGAGCCTTGGTTTGACATAGAAACCATATCAAACTTTACAACAATTTTCTCATTAATTTGACAGCTACTCTGTGAGTGAGGATCTCCTCAAATACTGGAGAGAATCTTACACAGCTGTCCCTGCTTCCAGTTTTAAATCATCCTACATTCTCTTCAGGCCTCAGCTCCTCTTTCCGCAAACTTCAGGATGAAATTGTACCATGCATTGACTGGTCATAGACCAAGAACTGGTAGAAACACACGAGCCAGGGGTGGTAAGGGTGGGTCAGGAAAGCAGAAATGGTAGATCCTGTCTGTGTTCCAGTACCAATGGTTTTAGAGTTTAGTATTAATTTTGTCTTAGACATTATCAAATGAGCACAAAGCAATCATATAGCCCGCATGGGTCAATCTGAAGAGAGCCCAGCCCAGCCACTGATGCAGTGTGGGTGGAGACCAGTTGTACTAGTAGGGAAATAGGCAATATGCATAAGATGTTTAAATGCATCTTTTAGACTCAGTAATTTTGAAAAATTTAGCCAGATAAAATCTTTGAAGTACATGTGGATTTTTACAAAAGTATATTTGTCATAGGGAGAAAATCTGAAATAACCATTTAGAGGAAAATATTTACATAATTTAAATGAATTTGTACATTGAAATAATATATATATTTTAAAAGTATATTCATATATATAAAGATATTAATAGCTTGATGGAATGCTGATTGTGGTGTCAAGAGAAAATATTATATAATAAAACTGAAAAACAATATGATATCAATTAAACAGACATGTATAGGCAGGAATTTATGCATAAAAGTCATATATAGAAAAAGATACCCATCTCTAACTAGTAATATGAAGTTAGCTCTCACACTTAAGTTAGCTCTCTAGCTCTCATTTCATTAAAATTTAGGAAAAACCATCAAGGTCGTTTTTTAAAAAAATCCTTAAAATGATACTTCTCTGGGTTCTGGTGAAATTAGATATTCTTTTTTTCTGATGCACTCTTTGAGAAAATAAAGCAGGACAAAAATAGGAAACTTAGCAAAATTTTTAAGCAAACCTTTAGAGATTCTCACTGCAATATGTCTTTTTGTCCAACTTAAGATTTCCTGTAGGCTAGAGGCGACAGTCCCTCGTATTGACCTAACCTGTTATTGGGTGCCATAATGCGCTTGGCACACCAGTTGTCCCCACCTTCTAATTATGCATCCCTTTTCTATAGTGAGGACCCTTCCAGGACGCCTCATATTTGAGTCATTTACAACCTGTCTGGAATTCTCTTGTATGATTCCTTAGTAAGTAATCTTCTGCTTGCTTTCACTTTAATTCCTTTTTCTGTCCTTTTATTGTACTCTAGTAGAGATAACGAACTAGGACAGCTCCCAAATAGCTACTTAATTCATTGGAGCCTTGTTTACTCCGTTTCCTTCATCAATGATTTATATTTCCTCAAGAGCATAGAACTGCGTAGGCTGCAACGAGTCTGACTAATACTTCCTTTGGAAAATATACTTATGTAAAATAGTTTTTCCCTGAAATGTTTTTTCAAGTTTAATCACACTAGGATGCTCTTATCTTGAAACTAAATTCCCTTATTTTGCTGAATTGGACTCTCAGTAGAAAATACAGCTGGTGAAATAAACTTGAGTTTAAGCTGCAACCCAGCAGTTTTTCTCAACTCCCCCATTCCTAGATGAAGAGGAAATTTCTTTACTTTCCTATTGTTATTAAAAAATCAAAGATCTGCAGGTAGGGAACTCAAGTTAGATGGCTTAAAATGCAAACTACAATTTAAACTTTGAATTCCCATTGTAAGATTCATTGGATGCATGATCTTAAATAGGATGCTTACACTATTTGGCCTTCAATTTCCTCCTCTGAAATTAGGGATCCCTACCAGACACCATTCCTGTGAAATTAAATAAACTGCTTCAGCCAATATGACTAAAAAATAATAGGCTCTTAATAAATGTTAGTCACTGTTCTAATATGTATTAGGTACTATCACATATGATATTCTTTGGGGAAAAAAGAGTCTATGGCATAAGAATTCTTCAAGCTGCAGGCATCTATCCAAGAACTTAGTCAGCCTGTAGGAAGACGCAAGAGAAATAATGGAGAAAAATAGACTTGCAAGGAGTTAATTTCATGCAAGATGACTTTTAATCAATAATAATAATGGTGCTTATTCATTCATTACATTTTTAAGGTGGCTGTATGTCTGTGTGTGTCTGCCTGTGTGTGTGTGTGTCATAGCTACTATGTGCCCTATGCACTATTGGAATATAATGATAAATAATTCATGCCTGTCACTGCCTTAGTGAATCTTACATTCTAGAAAGAGTAAGGACCACTAGAAAATACAAGTAGACAAAAAATAAATGAGAAATGAACAGTTTATCTTAGATGTGATGAAGAAAACAAGATTTGGAATATTATGTTGAGGAAAAGAGAAATAAAGGAGAGCAACTCGTCAAAGACAATTCTATTAAATGTGTTAAATCATTAAGCACACAATCATATTTTCAGTCCCACTAAGTTAATAATGAAATAACCTAGTTCATATATGTCTTTAACCTACAAATCCTTAAGAGGGCACTTGGATTGTTGCGAATTTCAGACATCATGTTTTATTGATGATGTCATGAGATTTATTGAATCTCAGAGATAAAATCAGAGAATTTAGAAGATTGTAGGGACAACTTTCTGACTATGTTGACAATCCCTCTATGGGATAACCGATACACTCATTAGTAAATTCCACTCATTCATTCAAAAGATCTTTATTAAGCATGCTTTGTTTTATATACTATATAAGTTATAAAGAAGTTTTAAAGATGGACATGAAATAATTCTTATATTTAAAGAACTCAGTTTATTCAAAGAGGAAAAACACAGTTTTGTGTAATATGCATCTAATAAAATAAAGATATATCCATCATAAAATGGGACACTGGTGTAGTTCTGTAGATATTTAGCAGGAAGGGATTTAACCCCAAAATTCTACTGGTGGGGAGGAAAAACTTTCCCTCTACACTGTTAGATTTTTGATTAGGGGCCTGCAAATTAAACTGACAAAAGACAGATTATCAGGAAGGAAAAAAAGGCTTAATTATGTGCATATGCCCTGTAGTTCACAAAAGAAATGTGACTCAAGGAAGCAGTTAGAATTTGAGGTTAGTTCTATTATTCTATTTTTTCTATCTATTACCTATCTATTAATAACATACTAATAGGGAGTGGAGAGGGACATGGGGGCACTCCTGGGAGAACAAATGGCTTCTTAAAAGTGGGAAGACAGGGCACTTGCAGAAAAAAATGGCTTTTTGGAAAGATAAAAGGGCCTTTAGGGGAACAGATGGGAGATATGATAGTTTTGTGACAATGTCTGGGTATGGTGCCAATTTCTTTTCTCTGAGAAGATTAGAGTTGTTCTCTGGGAGAGGATTTATGACAACTGAGTTGTTTTGGGAGGCTCTGCTTTTAGGCAGACAAGGGATTTGAGGAACTCAGATGTCCTCCACTCAAAATACTTTTTATGCCACACTGGTTTATTCGGGACCCCTTCACTATCTTTAAGAATAGACATTTGCAAGTTGAATTTAGAAGTGGAGGGGAAGATTATAAACAGATAATGCATGATACTAGGGTCAGTTTAGTTTTACTGACCAGGGGAAAAAGAAAAGGTTCCATATACTGTTAAAGAAAACCAGAGGTGGACAGTAGTTAAGGTGGTAAAGAAATATTTTATTCAGGAATCAAGAATGCAATAGAGGGAAAGATACTTCAGTATAGAACTGGGCTCAATTCCAAATGTAACAAGGACAAATGAAGATTTCTCCAAGGTACAGAGTGGGATCAGTAGATGGAAAATTACTAAGAGGAAATATGAGTGGGGCAGGGATTCTGGTTAATCTGGCTTGACAGGATTCTTTGGAAGACAGGCCAAGGTGATTAGATTCGAAGGATGGGGGATGAGAAATTTCATCAGGTATGGAGAGCAATTAGATATCAAAGATGGGAGATTCTCACTAAACTGACTTAGCAGGATTCTTGCTAAAACTGAGTGATGCAAAGACATTGTGGCCTAGTCAAGCAGGGGGCTCAGAGGAGCCTGACTAAAGTTTGGTGCAGGAAAGAGTCTTTGTCAGTAGGAAAGAAGGGAGTAGGGAGAAATGCTGGCAGTGATAGGGGCAAATGGCAAGTAGCATGGCCTACTGGAATTCTTGTATAGAAAACTTACTGCCTCTGATTTTCTTTTCTTTTTTCTTTTCTTTTGTTTTCTTCCTTTTTTAAAATTTCCTTATTAAGCTAAAATCTCACCCATTGGTCTAGATTTGCTATATGGGTAACGATGCTTGCTAGCAGAGATATTATGCCTTAAGGCAGCAAATAATTTTAATTTCAAAGAATTGTTACCAAGCCTACAATACTAACAACCCTGATGAGGTCAGAACCTTAGTGGAGAACAATATCAATCGTTAAGGGAAAGTTGTGCTGTAGTTGCTCTTAAATGGACTGAATTGCTCAGTGAGAAGATTTCCTATTGAAAAGAAGTTGTCAGAGTTGCTCAAATTCCTCTTTCCTAATTAGTCCTTTGAATTTGAGCTATAATTTCAGACAAAAAGGGGGTAATGAAACTCTGTAGCCAGGGAGGGACAGTGAGTGGAATAAAAGGATAATTTTAAAACCTAATGAAAACAGAAAATAACAGCAATTTGGGGAGCTCATTGACATCATTTTACTGTCTCTAACTGGTAGGCAATTAGTATGCAATTGTCCCATCTTAGCTGGTTTTCAGAAAGTTTTTTCATCACACCCAAGAAAATTCTTGAAATATTTTTTTTCCAGACTGTTGGCCTTTTCTCACAGGTCTTATTTCTTTTCCCTTTAATGATATATCCTTTAGAAAGTGTGTACATTTTCCATAACAGTATTGCCAAACATAAAGTCCTTGTGTTTAAAGCCACAACCTCTTCTTGTCTTTTTGTTGGAAAACACAACCTGAGTTTTACTTGTTGATGGAATAATAGTTGCCATAACCATGAGTGGTGAAAAAATTTCTCTGCACCAAAATATCTTGTCAATTGTTGCTTGAAATCCCCTAAATAAAGATTAATTCACTGACGTTTAGTGAAAACGCTCCAGCAATGCAAATGTCTCTTTGTGGATATTAAATAATATCTGAACTTAGAATGGATTTTCTATCTGTTTTGTTAAAGAGAAAATTATTCAAGACACTTATTAAAGAACAGTAAGACAGAATTTATTCAAGGGGGACTGTCACGATAGGTATACAAGAGGGCTACTGCAATAGGGTGTTGAAGAAGAGGAGAGAGATGGGGCTCAACACTGAACCCAACAAGGAAAAGTGGGAATTTATACCAAGAGGCAAGATGGGAATCAGGGCATGGAAAATTACTAGGAGGAATTATCAGAGATAAAGGGAGATTTTGGCATAAGCAACCTGACAGGATTCTTGCTGAAGGTAGGCCAGGGTGATCCGACATCACCTGGAGGAGAATGGAGATAAGGAACTTGTTTGGCTATCTAGATGACTAAGGAGATTTGCAGGATTCTTGCTAAAACTGAACAATGCCGAGACAAACACAGAAGTCCAAAAGTGGAGGCCTGCTTGAAAAAGAGCTCAAAAGAGGTTGAGTAGAATTTGGTCAAGGAGAGAATCTTTGTCAGTTTTCGCCTAAATATATTCTCAATAATTTCCCCTTCTACTATAATGCAACTTTTCTGAATACAACAAAATATGCACTCAAACTAAAGGCGAGACATACAGGATGATATCCAGTTACACATCCAGCCCCAAGGTCTGAATCCAGATGTGCTCTATGTGATCCTGATACCACTGGATCAATGAGATTTCAGTCACTACAAAATTCTCACTATGTAATAATGGAGGGAAAAGAAGATAACCTAAATAAATTTTCTCTATAGCCATTTTCATGTCATGTGGTACACACAGACAGCTCTTCTTTGTCTGATTTGGACTTTTGTTGCCGTTGGCAAGCTTTGGTTTTCTCTGTCAATACAACTTTGAAAACACTATCAGCTGCATTATGCATTAATTCTAGGGTTCTCTAGCAGTTAATAACCAGGAATCCTTTGAGTAACGGTCCTTCAACATACACCTTACTTTTGCAATTTTGGTCTCTTGTCAATGTTAGGTGGCTTAGACCTCAACTAAGTGTCTCTATCCTTGTACTTTATGTCTAAGTAAAGTGAACTATTTGGCTGGAATAGTAAGGAATTGGCAAACTGCCTCTCTGCCACTTGGTTGCCCCCAATGAAAAGCACTTTACTGTGGAATCACTATCTTTTCAGATCATTTGGTGCTCAGCAGGAGATATTTGGGAGGATCCTGGGAAATCAGTCTTCTTGTTTTCTCTGGCTCTTTAAATGTTATCTCTTGTCAAAACTCTACGCTGCTCCTTTTTGCTACCAAACGTGCTAGCTTAGAAGCATCTTTCTCTTTTATGTAGGATCTTAAAAAGGATGATAGAAGCAGCCTACACACAATCCAAGTTTCTGACTTTTTTTTCTCTCAACCTTCCAAAACTCAAGTATGTATAATAATGCCTTTGAAGCCTCAGGGGCCGATAGTTCACATGTGATTCTATAACAAGCATTATTATTATTGTCATCATAATTTCCTAATCAGATATAAAGGAGTCTTAATTACTTACCATCCTGCCTAACTCTGTCAATCCTGTATATTAGAATTTGTAACTGGAAACATTTACCACTGGTAGTATTGTCAGTATTACTCAGGGTTCAAGTTGCAAAAGATAGCGATCCATTTCAAAGAAGCTTAAGAAAAAACAGTGAAAATGTATTAGCTCACTTATCCGAGGAGTCCAGAGATTGAGTTGGCCTCTGAAACATCAGAAATGCAAACTGTATGACTTTTCATTCTCTCTCCAAGATCTTCCAAGAGTTTTGTGCTTATTTTCTTCTGCTTCTAGAAAGGGAGCTTTGGCTATAGAGAAATAAAGGAATACATTTTCTGAGTTTTATAAACCAAGAGGAAAAAGAAAGACTTTCAGAGTAGTCCATGGATAAGAGCCCATCCTTTCACCAATCACTAGGAAAGGAGGAGTAGTGAATGGGGAATAATGATTAGCCATTACTGGGTTACATTCCTACTTCTATAGCCAGGATACTTTAAATACAGCCCCCCAGAATGACATGGAAATGCAGATGGTAAATTCCCCAAAGGGACATGTGTTTTATTTTGACAAGAGGCAAGGTATGATGAACAGAAAAATGCAATAAAATAAAACATATGTCTATAGCATATAGCTTTTCTCCATTTCCCTTGAGATACGTACATTTAGATTCAGATTCTTGAAGCAAAACAGTCACTTTCAGAAACACTTGCCTTCCCTTTTGTTAACTATAAAATAAACATACCTCTGGGGGTGCAGGTGTCATAGTTTGATAGTATTGCCAAGGAAAAAATGCAAAAAGGAGCAGTTGATTGGAACCATTCATGCTCCAAAATATTTTTCCTGCCATCCTGAGATTTCACCATCTGTAACTCCATTGTATGAACCATTAAAGACCCTTACAGAAAGCCCCGGAGAATTGGAATTTTATGACTGGAAGCGATGTGCAGGACCATTAAGTCTACTTTCCAAGCCGTTCAAGAAATGATGTCTTTTTAACAGTTAAGCACTCTTTTCACCTTGACCTCCAGTGATGGCAAGTCCACTGTGTCCTAAGGAGTTTGTCATCTGATTATTGGAGAGTAATCTGAATATATTATGAAAAGAGGCATAGAGTTACATATTATGAAATAGAAATACATTTTAAATGCCACAAAGTATTTTTTCTGCAATATTGGGATAAGACTATTTTCATCTATCTTTTCTCATTGATACGCAGGTCAAATAAAATAAATATAATTTCCCTGTCTTGAGACAGCCCTTCAGATATTCCTAGAACAGCTGCATGTTCCCTGTGTATCACTTCTCCTTCAAGAAGAACACTGCTAATTTCTTCAGCCTTTCCTCATTTAAATAAGTTGAACTAATACTTGTTCAAAAGTAATTTCAATTTTTTTTTCAAAACTTCCTGAGTCGTAAGAAAAAAAATAACTCTAAAACCTCTCTCTCTTCTCTTTCTCAGGATTGGACAACCAAGGCTTAATTTTGCTGAATCATTGCAACAACCTGGAAAGTCAGGTATGAGATTCTCCATTTTTCTAATGAAGAAAATGAGGCTTTTTAGGGTAAGCACATTTCCTAGAGGTCAACATTCAAGTGCAGTTACTTCTGATTGTGAAGCCTATGCTCCTCCCACCTGGTCATGTGGGATATAAGAATTCGTGTCACAGGAATGGTTTGGTGTTACACCAGTTGGGGAGGCACCCATTTATTCTGCATTTCCACTGATTCTGACACAAGCTACACAATGGATGAATCTCAGTGTTATGCTAAGTGAAAGAGTTCAGACGTGAAAGACTATTCACTGTATGATTCTACTTATATGAAATGAACAGAAAAAGCCAATCTATAATAGCAGGTGCCTAGGTGTGGGGGTGGGCATGGGAATAGGAATAAACTGCAAACAGGCACAAGGAATCCTTTGGGGGGCTATGAAAATGTTTCTAAAATGGATCATGGTGGTATTTTCACAATTTAAAAAAATTATTGCAAATTACTAAATTGCACATTTAAAGGGAGGAAATTTTATGTTATGTAAAGTCTACCTCAATGAAGGTGCTGAACAACAACAACAAAAGACTTGCAAGTAAAGATGAGAAAGGACTGAAGGAAGCAAGTTGTAGAGTCTGTACCTTGATAGAAATGTTCCTTGTGTACTTTGAAATATATAGATTATGTCACACACCATCATTTTACATATACTAAGCAAAAATTCTCCCAATTAAACTATAACAATGTTTGTCTTGTAATTTTATACGTTTACTTAAAAAGTAGTTTTAAATTAATTTAGACTTAAATTTGTATCATATATCACAACAATATGTACAACTATGAAAAAGTTCACATTTGCGCTGATGACAACTAAATTATCACTGCTGTTGGGTTAACTTTAAGCCCCCACATATTGAAAGATACATGTTGATTTCAGAACTGATAACACATATGCATCTTAGACTCTATGATAACAGAAGAATGAGAAGGAAACCAAAGCCTCAGAGTAGCCAATATCTGGGACATGAGTAACAGTCACTTGGGTTAGGACAGGGGAGGATGCTGCTTTACAGGGGTGAAGTTTGGTAAAGAAAGACGGTCCTTGATGGAACCAGCTGGAGAGGGTTAGGGTAAGCCTGAGGGACCATATATCAATATCACAACAGAAACTCAGAGATTGAGCCCATACCTCAGATCACCTGTCCGTCAAAGAAGACATTTCCACTGAGTAGACCTCGCCACTAACATGTGTTTATAAGCCCCAACCCGGTAGGTTAATTTGCAGAAGTGTCACAGGCTTATGCCTTAAGAGTTGTGAGCTCTATCTTAGCTGGTGTGTCCCTCCCCTGACAATGGTTTAGAATACTCATAAGCCCACACACCCCTGAAACCGAAAGTGGAGCCTCTCTTACTCAGATCGATGGTCTTGGTACTGAAGGAGGAGCCCCAGTACCTGTGCTCAAGTAGGACCAGATAGCAATAAATACCTCCCTTTCACATACCACTCTGTGTTTTAAAGGAAAAAATGATAACTAGGTTTAATTGTGAATACCGCTAGCTTTAAACAGTGTCTTAATTGTACTGTAATGAAAACAGAAGGACTTTTTACAGCAAAAATAAAAGTCTAATATCATTATGATCACCATCATCACCATCATAATGATTAATTTATTACTCAAAGGCTCAATTTGGAAAGCATGCTCTTTTTTTTGTAGACTTGCTTCTCTCATGCAGGATCAGGTAAGGAGGAAGGCATTTTAACTTGTGGACTATACTTACTTGGGCAAGTGACTGTTATTATCAGCTTAAATATAATTACTGAAAGTATGCAAGAGCCCAGCCATAGGCCAAAGCACCTAATTTAATGAACAGTATAGATGCAAGATACAATCTTCAGAGAGTCTGAAATGTTTAGCTCATTCCATCTGGTTTCTTTAAGTCAGGATATTTCCCTATGACCTTAATGTAAACTATCACCTGATAACTTCACACTAAATGATAGACATAAGGCACATGACAGCTGAAATCCAGTGTACTTAAGTTTCATTTCTGGTTGTATCCTAGCCTGCTATAGATTCAGCTACCTATGTTATTGTCTGATTCATGTGATCCATCACTACAACCAGATTTGGTACTTTGTCTTAAAAAGTCTTGTTTTTAAGATTGTAGCACCATCTTTCAGTCCTTGGCTTTTCTTTATCCTGGATCTCCAAATATGGACTTGGTAAAGAGTTCTCCCATGCAAGGCTGGTTCCAAGTAAGCTTTCCAGGAGCACACAGTCAATGAAGAAAATAATTTTTAGAAAAAATGAAAAAGAAAAGCAAAGCAAACTGCAACAGTTCAATGAAGCTAATACATGCTTAAAAAAATATACTACAACACGTAAAAGTGTTATTGTACATGCATATGTCTCTCTCTGGGTATGTATCCCAGCAACATAGAAACCAGATTGAAGGATAGGGTGGCGTTTGAGCTGAGATTTCTCTCTATATACAGAAATTGCCAGAAACTGTTGAATTATAGAGTGGGGTGAAAGACTGGGGAGGTGTGATATAGGTGAATCCTAGATAGAATAAAGCAGTTGCCAAAGTGAACAGACTTCACAAACAGCCCACTTACTATTTCCATTGTAGAGTATAAAATGATTTCTCTGTCTTATTATTTCAGGAATTGTACTAAACATATCTGCATATAATTATTTGATATTAATTATTTTAGTCACATAATTTAAGTTATTTCCTAATAAGACTCAATTACTGGCATAAATTAAATTTTTCATTTTAACAAATGAGGTGGGAATACAAATAGCAAGTCATATTAAAATCAAGTGCACCATAATGACCTAATTTGAGTTAAAATGTGTTTAAATTTTCAATTAATCTACATATCAGTGGCAATCCATAAATAAATGACAAACAAAATATGAAAAATATAAGTTAATAATTCTTAGATACTGGAATGCTTGATTATTCTTTCACTTTCAACCATTTCCTTCCCAATTCTTTTCTTATAAGAAATAAGTGGAAAAGTTAGATTAAAAAAAATAAGAACTGGGGAGAAAAGCAAATCCTGAGTTTGGCAGGATTATTCTATAAATCCTTCACAGAGCCATAAATGGCTATTTTTTAAATTAACCTTTTTCATTTCTGGGAGCATATTCTTAGTGTCTTATAATCGGAAAGGAAAATTTGTAGAAAAAAGTGGTTTACGACCTAGATCCGGAAGTAGCTTTCTTTCTCTCACATTGTGTGTGTGTGTGTGTGCTTGAGTGTGTATGTGTGTCTGACAGAAAGAGAGAAAGAAAATGCTCAATATGTTTTTGTTTTCTCTGTTTGGAGTTTTATATCTATGCCCTAGCCCTAATTTCCTTCTGCTTTACTTCCGCTAAAGATAGTTGAGATGTCTGAAGTAAAGATAGTGAGAAGTGAGTCAGTTGTAGGAGATAAGACAGAAAATTTATAAAGAACTCATCTATGATCCAGTCCAACTATCTCACCCTCCACATCCCCTGAGAGGAGCCCACACCTGGATGTTTGGTAAAGAGAGCAAGATGGGTAAGAAGAGATGACCATGAACACAAAAATCTAGAAAATGTATTTTACATTTCTTTATCTGAACTGTTATATAGACTCTTATTTTTTGAAGCAATATTTGCTAAGGTGTAATAATAGTCTGAAATTTTAAAAACACACTTTTTCCAAAATTTCCAAAAATGTTTGACGTAGACTATTTCTTGACTAAGGGGGCTCTCTCTCAATAGAGCATGGATCTGTTAGCTGTGAGACAAGTCACTTCCTTACCTCTCTACACCTCAGTTTTCACATTTGGAAAATGTGATAATAATGCCTACCATTCAGGACAGTAAGAGTTAAATAAGATGAAGAATGTGGAGACTTAGCTCCATATCACATACCTAGTAAGTACAAAGATTATAGAAGAGTAGGTAGTTAGTCATCTAAAATGTTCCAATTATCAACTAAATGAAGACAAATTACTTTTATTTATTTTTCCCCAATACTTTCATTTTGAAAAATTTCCAACATATAGAGAAGTCAAAAGAGTAGCACAATGAACAGTCACACACTCTTCACCTGATTCACCAATATTTGGTCATATTGACTTCATTTCTTGATAGATGATGGATGGATAGATAGTGTCAATGAAAATAACCCATAACCAATCTATCAGTAAAAGTTGGGGTCAGTTTATTCTGAGCCAAATGTAAGGACCATATAGCCTGGGGCCTTCCTTCCCCAAAGAAGGAAGGGCACCAAAGAAGTGGGGTGTATGGAGTGTTTATATACCCTCAAAGAGGATGTTTCACGTATAATTGAGATGGCCTTTTACAATAGTCAGGAGACTGCTCTGTCAGCACAGTGATTGATGGACACAGCAGGCAGTAGGTCTGGTGTCTTGGTGGGCACAGCAGGGTGGCAGGTCTGTTGTCTCAAGCTGGGTGGTCACAGGTGAGTGCAGCAGTCAGTTTCAAGCCTAGGGAAAGATGCTTATCCTTAAGGAAATGCCAATGTGGGGGAAGTTGCACCTTTATTTTAAGGCCATTTGTTCTCGTCTTTGGGACATAGCAAATGCTTAAAGCGGATATACAATGCATGCTCACTGGCCACATCAGGCTCTTTTGGAAAAACAAAGTCAGGCCAAATTAGGTTTACACCAAATGGCTTCCTCATATACTCCAATATATCCTATTGCTTGCCATTTTTATTTGTCAATAGATACATACACAGACTATTTTTGCTGAGCTGTTTAAAAGTAAGATGCAGAGTCTTGTTGGAGTGATGTCCGCAAATGGCAAAACAAGTGCTTCCTGACTTCTTTCCCTCCTCACCAAAGAGTAGACATAGACAGATGACTTTGTGAAGATCTCAGAACCCAAGAGCGAAGCTGAAGCACCCCCCACCCCTTGAATCACAGAAATGAGAAAAAATGCAACAGAAGGGTAAGGGGTTTCAGTTTGACAACATCACCCCTCCCCCAGGCCAGCACAGCACCATATAGAGGGGGTCCCCAGAGCCTATGGTTTCTCCACTGGGAAAAGGAGAATCCAAGGTGGACATCCAGCTTCCCCAGCATCCCAGGATGCTTTCTGGGAGGCTCATTTAGGTATTGACTCACCAGGATCACTGAGGGAATCAGCTAGAGACAGAGAAGCAGGTTGGGGCTCACAGTGCATTCTTGCTGGTGGCAGCACCCTGGCGGAGATCCCAGCCAGCAGCAGCTCTGCCCATATGCAAAGTGGAGCCAGTGTCCCCATCCAGTCAGGGAGACCAGTTGGCAATTCTGCCCCGTTTTGGTACCTAGCCAGTGTGCTGTCCTGGCCATGGAGCCCATTCTACAGTCTGGCCTGGCAGGAAAGCAAGTCAACGGCCTTGTCTAGCTGTTGGGCATAGCTGCCAGCCCTGCCTGACCAAGAAGCCTTGCCAGAGAACCTGGGCAAATGTGGAGCCCAATCTACAACCCTGCTCTGGCTGGGAAACAAGCCAGAAGCCCCACTGAACTGCTGAGCATAACCTTTGGCCCTACCTTACCACGAAGCCAGCCATAGACCCTGGGCAGCCTTCTATATTCTGCAGCCACACTCAGGCAGAGAGCCAAGCCAGACGCCCCTCTCAAGCATTGAGCGTAATCTCCAGCCCCACCTGAAAAGAGAGCCTGAACAGTGACTCTAGGGAGCCTGGGAAGCCTCGAAGTACAGCCTATAGTACTTCCCAGCTGTGGAGCCCAGTCTCTGTCCCTGCTAGATTGCTGCACACAGCCTGCAGCCTCACCCAGTCAGACAGACCAGGCAGCAACCCCACCTAATCGTATAGCACTGCCTGGAGCCTCATCAGACCAGACAACCTGGCTAATGACCTCTTCCCACAGGGGAGTACATCCAATGACCTGCCCGAACACAAAGCCCAGCCTAGGGTCCCACCAAAATTACAGGCCTGTTGAAGGACACAAATAAATGGAAAGATACCCCATGTTGATAAATCAGAAATATTTACATTGTTAACATGTCCATACTATCCAAAGTGATCTTTAGATTCAGTGATTGAAGCCTTAATGTAAAACCTGAAACTATGAACTCCTAGAAGAAAACACAGAAAAACTCTATTGCCAGTGAAAAAATTCCAAGACATTGGTCTTGGCGATGATTTTTTGGATATGATGCCAAAAACACAAAAACAAAAGTAAAAATAAACATGTGGGATCACATCAAACTAAAAAGCTTCTGCACAGCAAAAGGAACCATCGACAAAATGAAAAGGCAAACTATGAAATGGGTGACTGGCAAACTATATATTTAACAAGGGGTTAATAACCAAATATATAAGAAATTCATGCAACTCAATAGTAAAAAAAAAAACGGCCAATCTAAAAATGGGAAAAGGACCTGAATAGACATTTTTTCAAAGACAACACCAAAATGACCATCAGGTATGTGAAAAGGGGCTCCACATCACTAATCACCAGGGAAATGCAAATCAAAACCACAATGAGATATCACCTCACACCTATTAGGATGGCTATTATCAAAAAGACAAGAGACAGCATGTACTGGTGAAGATGTGGGGAAAAGGGAACCCTTGTGGACAGTTGGTGGGAATGCAAACTAGTACAGCCATTATGGAAAACACTTGGAGGTTTCTCATAAAGTTAAAAATAGAACTACCATATGATCTAGTAATCCTACTTCTGGGTTTATATCTGAAGAAAGTGAAATCCCTATTTTAAAGAGATACATCTACCTCCAAGTTCATTGCATTGTTATTCCCAATAACTAAGATATGGAAACAATCTAGTTATTCACTGATGGATGAATAGATAAGGAAAATGTGAAAAAACACATACACGTATACATGTACATGCACCCATACACACACTATGGTATATATTCAGCTTTAAAGAAGAAGAAAATCCTGCCATTTGCATCCATGGACAACATGGATGAACAAAGAAAAGTACTGCATGTTCTCACTGATATCTGGAATCCAAAAAAGTTGAACCCATAGAAACAGGAAATAGATTGATTGTTACCAGGGGCTAGGGGTTGCGTGAAATGGGGAGATGCTTATAACTTTCAGATCTAAGATGAATCAGTTCTGGGGAATCTAATACATAGCATGGTGAATATAATTAATCATACTCTATTGTATACTTGAAATTTGCTGATAGTAGATCTTAAATATTCTCACTACAGACACAAAAAAGATAACCCTGTGAGGTGATGGATGTTGTAATTAATTTTAATGTGTTAATCATTTCACAATATATATACATACATCAAATCGTCACCTTGTACACCTCAAACTTACACAATGTTATTTATCAATTAAATCTCAATAAAGCTGGAAAAAAAGTTGCAGACATGATATTTCAAACCTAAATACTTCAGCACACATCTTTTAAGAAACACTATCTAAACAACTTTTTAATGTGACAATTTTTATGAACTCAGTAGATTTTGTGATTAAATTTGAGCCAAAGCTCAGTGAAAAATAAAATTTTCTTAATCACTTTCCACATGGGTAGAACACTGTGTTTTTCAAAAGTCACATGCATCTACTATCTCACAGATTCAACCCTACCTAATACCACGATGTAGGAAGAACAGGCACTGTGGTATAGCAAGGGCTTTTAGTAACAGTAGAGAAAATGAAATCCACAGGGATGCAGTGCTTGGTGGAAATCAAGCAGTGTGTTTTAAAAAGCTCCAAAACTCCAATTTCCCAGTTCCCCAAGTGAATAAAAGGACAGCGCTTCATGCCAGGCAGCATGCTTAATGTTTAGAATCATAATTAACTTTATCAATTTAATATCTCTATAAGGTAGAAATCATTTTCCTCAGTTTACAGGTGATGATCCAGAAACTCAGAGGAAAAAAATTCTTCACTCAAAGTTACAGAGGAAGTGGTGAACCAGAAATTAAAGCTTACTTTTTCTGACTCTTAAAACTATGCCATTTATATCACCAAACTGAGACCATCCAAGTGCCTTTCACTGCTCAGTAGTGTATCCTCCTGCTACAGAGGTCCATCAATTTCAGTTAGAAACCATAGCTTAGTGGATGCCCTTTTCTCTGTCTTCAGTAAAAACAATAAGATAAGTGACATACAGTAATCAGTTATAGAAAGAACTAGCCCTTGGATACTTATTGACATGCCCTGCCTAATATCTATATAATTAATCCTCACAAGAGCCCAATTAGATAGAGGTATTTCCGTCATCACATATCAGATAAAAATGATAAATAAGAGAGAAAAATATACCTTCAGATGTAGAATTGAGGACTCTGTACACGCTGTGTTATTTGTAAAAATATTATAGTTCAATGGCAGTGTTCAGCCTTGTGTGTATCAGGAATGTTATTTTGAGATAAGTCTTGGATAAGGCAAATTCGGAAGAGAGTGACCACTTTTTGGAAGCTCTCTTCCAACTTTCTGTGCTTCCATCTCCTTTCCTAATACCATGTGCTCTCTTATTGCCTGTGAGGCATTTAACTTGTCCTGGTAATGGCTTAATAATGTTATTAGCATCATTTTACTCTCCACAGAAACAACCGCATCTGTATTAAATCTCCAATTTGGCAAAATGTGTATCATATTAGAAACATTATCCTGTAGGGCTGGGGACATTTAGTGATGAGAGGGTAGGCTATGTCTGACAGGAAATTCTTTGATTACCTCTAAAATCACACAAAGCTGATGAAAATTATATTATACAGGACTAAACTGGATTAATATATGGGATTTTTGCAGAGAAGTAGTCCCGGCCCACATTTTCGTTTTCTGTTTGTCTTAAGAAGCGTGTATCCAGGATCAGACTGAGAAAAAGTCTTTCAAAAAGTACTAAGTCTACCAGTACTTCATCTATGGTCTCATTCTGTACTTGTTTCGTGCTATATACCCATCCTCTCCTTTCCCCTCTTCAGAGTTCTAACAAAACCCCTAGGCTCCCTTTCTATACCTCTGCAAAATTTGATCTCAGATATGATCTAATTTAACAGTCATTTATCCCTTCTTGTGAATGTTACCATACCAACTATAGTAGTATTACATTATCTTTATATATAATATTTCACCTGAGACATTAATTTCCTATTCTTATACTTTTAAAACATTAACTCATATTTTGGTAAAACAAAGAATTGTCCCCATTATAGAAATTGAAAATGAGTAAGTCATCACTGAGTAAATGTGTGCATTTAAGTATTTCTTGGAGATTCTAAAATGATCTCTCACAAAGAAGCCACCTATTCTGCTTGCACATAAATCAACAGTGACTGCTGTCTAATCTGTGGTTGGAAAAGAACTGGATTATGTAGGACTGAAAGCATTTATATTCAGTTAAGTTGAACCAGTCCCTCCTCTCTAACAAGAAAATGTAAAATATTATACGTTCATATCCTCGTGACACTGGGAAGGAATGAGTCATCTCCCCTAATCTCCGAAGCGTTCACCTGTCAAATCAATCCTCCTGGAACAGCTCGGGTCTCTACCTTACTTTGAGCAGCAAGGCTTATTCTGGAGTTTACACAATACAGCCAAAGACCTACTCCAAGCCCATAAACATGAAAGTGAGTGAGGAAACCCTTCTTTTTCTCTAGCTGCACATTTATTCCCTTCCTCAATATATGTTTATGATTCTGTGTCAATTTTTAGAATGATTAAGATTATAAATGTACACAAACACAAGAAATAGACTCGAGGCAAATACATGGCTAAAAGCAGAAATAACTATGTTTTAATCTCATTTAACTTTCCAGGAGAATATGCTCAACATTCTAGAAGTATTTTAAAAACTTGATAAAATTTTTATCTCATCTTGCCCACATATACACAGCCTAAGTCTCTGCCTTACTTGGAGCATGCTGCAAGGCTTGTTCTGGAGCTTACACAATACAGCTAAGGACCTAATCCAAGCCCATAACTGCAAAAGTTAATGAGGATTTAGTATTTACATAGGTGCTTTATTAATATCACCATATGTTTTTAAATTAACTTTGCTCAGCATTTCCATAAATTTCATCTCAAATAAAAAAGAAAAATGTCACTCACTTGCAACAACCTGACACACAGATAACAGATGGCTGTGGGTTTTTTTTTAGAGTAAAAAAGCATTAAGAATGAGGCATATCATCTATTATTTTGCCTTGCCCTCTTTATCACTTTCAACCTAAAAGAAAAGTGATATATTACAGGGAAATGGCCCCCTTTGTGACATTTCTGCTATGACTATACAATTTCAATACCAGGGTGGTTCATTTTCTGAAATGAATGAGACATACTTTAACATTTCACGAATTCCACGTTTTGGAAATGAATCCTGCAGAAATTCATTAAGCTGCTGCATAAATTCTAAATATCAGAAATTATATGATTTCAGTGATAAAAACATCTTGAGAAGTACCCTAAAATGTGCAAGTGTGGATAAAAATGGACACAGCAGGAAGAATTGCTCACCAATTAGGAATTCCATGCTTTGCTAATTGTAAGAAAGAAACTGGCTGTCAATTATGCATAATTGTTATCTGTCTTTGTGGTAAAATTTCAAAGTGGCCGTGAAGACCACTTTCCAAAATTGTCTTCTCCAGACTGCTTCAAGGAAGACTTGTTTTACTTTTTCCAGTACAAAATAGCAATTGCTGTGACTGATTGTGTGCTAACTCAATACTTATCACAGACATAAGCGCTATTTTGTATTTGCCTCACAACCGTTACCCCATTATATAGAGAATTTGAGAAACATGTTTCAAATAACATATTTTATACATTTTGCAGCTGGGGTTGGAATGCAGATCAACCTGAGGACACAATTCTAGGTTTTTAATCAACTTTGCAGTTTTGAGATTTTGGTTAAAATTATCATCTATATAGAACGTATAATTATTGTAATAATGGATTTTGGTTTATGACTAGAGGGAAATAACGTTTACTCAAAAAAAATAATGTCGATAAAACTATTTTATAAGTTTCCTATTTTGCAAATATTCTGTCTTATCATTAGAAGCAAATAGATAACTGTCATTATTTTCAAAGGAAATCACTTTTTCTGGACTTAAAAAATTATACTAAGTCACACAGTAATAAAACATTTCTGATCATCGAATAAAACGGAAGTTCCCACATCTCACTAGACTGTAAGGGAAAATATGATAGCATTAATAATTATTCCTCACTTTGGGGAGGAAGGACCCTCATTGCTTGGTAAACACTCAGTGAACACCTCTTTCTCCCTCCCCAGTCCAGCTCTTGCCACTGCCTTCCCTCTTCTCAGCCACTGACCATAGCACAACACAATACTGCTCTACACTAAAATCACTATGAACTGTGCCCACATGAAACACGGCCTCTGGCAAGATGCTTCAAGCTGTCTTCTGCATCTCATCATTACTGAAATTGGGGAAATGCCCACAAACCTGACACCACTGCCTTTCTTAACACCCTGATCCTTGTTCCAGTACGAAATTGCTAATTCTCCCTGTTGGGCCCTATTAGGGACATCTCCTAGCAAAGATGTTGGGTCTTGAGATAATTAAATATTTTGGCATCGTATGTACATAATCCTTCCTCCAGGAAATGCAGACACTACCAGAGTGACTGGATTATGAAGTTTTAATAATAATTGCCAAAATTTACTAAAAACTATTTCATACCTCCAAGGATTCAACCTTGTTTCATACGTAAAGCTGATAAAAACACAGCTGCTCTAGATGAAGTGGGATTGGAGAAACCCAGCAGTAAACAATCTCCCAAGCTTAATCCCTACAGTAGCACGTGAGGCACACGCAAGACGGAGGTTGTACACCACAAGTCTACAACGCCAACTGATTGTGTTTTTAAAATGTAGTGTATCCCTATATGAAATTAAATGGTATTCCCCTATATTAATGACATGATCCTTATAGCCCTCTCATGATATGAAGTTCTAGGTATATAAAGACACAATATGTACCTGATTATTTGATTTAAATATATGAATAGTATGGTTCTGAAATAGCTTCCTGCTTAAAGTCCTAATTCACAAAACTAAAAATAAAACACTGTTTTAAACAAAAAATGCTCAGTTTTTTAATGAATAAGAACATTTTTAAAAATGTAAACATTTGGTTAAACAATGTAAAATATTTTTACTTTTTCCTAATTAACTATACAGTTATACTTTATATTAAGGCCATTTTAAAATCAGGTTCTGCTATATCCAAAGGAGCATGTTATAACCAATTCTCATTTCACACTTGAACTAAAAGCCAGAAATGAATAACCTATGGCCCATGGCCAGGCACCCACAGGAGAGATGAATAGCGCTGCCATCTGGCATCCCAATGGGGCCTTCATAAATAGCACCAGACTGTCAGATTTAAACTGACTTTAAAGAGGGACAGCATGGCAAAAACAGGAGAACATACTGAGGGCATGAGCTTACGGAAAAAAAGGCAAACAAAATAACTTTTTCCTTAAATTCTCAAGAGAGAAGTAAGAACATATATTATACACATTCTGAGAATGGGGCTCAGGCTATTTCAGGAGGAAAAAAGCCCTAATCTAAAATTTTGGGACTTGGATCTGCTACTAATCATCCATGTAAAATGAGAAACATGTCAATTCTCTAGTTTTCCATTTATTTATTGTTAAATATATGAATATGAATATAAATACACACACACAGATGTGTGTGTGTGTGTGTGTGTCTGTGTGTCTGTGTGTATGAAGGCTATCCTGGGGTCTCTTCCAGAAATATTGTTCTGTGATGATAAATAAAAACTCCTTCTCCTGACAGATATTCCACTAATATTTCTGCCTACCCAAATTGTATTTTCTTTCTCTCATTCATTACGGATCATTGTGTCTGCCTAGTTGTGCTTATGTCTCATTAAAAGGTGGAACTGCTTAATGGAATAGAAAAAACTACGTTTATAAATTATTCTAATTGAGAAAAGATGGGCATTCAGCATCTCTCCTTGTATAATTATTCCTTTGAATGTGATATTGCAAAATCATTAGTCAAATAAAACAATCAGGTGAACAAGCAATTTCTTCGTGCGTCTAGGGAGACTTCCACTTGGTTCAGCACTAGCAAGCAGTACTGCCCACTGGAAGGACCTTCTAGGTACATTGTATGTTCTATGAATGGTAAGCCCTGAGGTAAAAGGCATAACTTAATGCTCAAGAACTACCATACATCACAGAGTCATTTATTATACAAGTCTTTGTAGCTGGATATGAAGTGGAAAAAATGTATTCACGGGGAGGAGGGAACATTCAGATAGAACCTGTCATTTTCAATTCCTCAAGCCAGCTTAGCTGTGGTTATTAGCATTCTACCTGGCCACATTTCCGGAAGGACCGAGGGAGCATTCTCTGCCAAAGGTTTTCAAAAGTCACATGAAAATGTCAAGTTTTAAAAGAATTCTCAGATTCCTGGAGTTTTCAGGTTGCTTTGTTCTCTCCTGAAAGTCCGTGAGTTAGTGAGATCACCAGTTCTGAATGTGCTCAGGAGACAGCTGGACATATGTGGTCTAGGGTAGTGTGGCTCTCTTTATCAAGTGATAAGCTTCAAAGAACCTTGCCATTTGTGTGGTTCTATAATCCTACAAAGCTTTCATTCTATGGAGTAAGATACTTTCAGCAGGGTCATAGTCTTACAGATGTTTTCCCTTGCTTTTTAGTTTGGTTTATCTGAGCACACATCAACAAATACATAGAAGAAAATAGTAATTAATGTTAATTGGGATACAGAAAGAATATACTTGAATTGTAGAAATCTGTCATTAATCCTTTTTGTTAGTGAAATATAACTAGGAAGCATACATATACATACAAACATACATATATATATATGTTATATATATATATATGTATATATATAAAACAATTTGTGGCAACGTCAAATGTAAAAGAGTTTTACATGCAGATTTATCATAAGATTTTAGACTTGAAATTATCTTAGAAATCCATTCTGTATCTTTCCCTAAGGGGAGTCTTTTAATGTAGTCAGAGTTAGCAAATACATATTATTTTCATTATAAATATTTATTTTCATCTCTCCATTAGACTATTGCTAATGTTATTTTGGCTGTTTCAAAATATATGCACAGGCAAACTACATTTAAAAAATTTTTATTTCGTCATAAAAAAGAAATTTTACCATATGTTTGAAGCAAAATAAGAGTGTTGGGTGTCGGTTGATTGAGAATCAGTGATCCAACCCAAGCTTTTCACCTTATACAGGGGAAACTGAAGTTTCAAAAACCAAATGGCTTGCTCATTATCACAGGAAAGAGTAAGGACCACAACCAAAACTAGAAGATTGGCATCTTGACTCTCAGTTCAGCACTTTTGCCACTAAGGTAGCCTCTTTTGGCCTAATAGTTGGGGAAAATGAGACATAAAGTTTAAGAGATTCCCCTAAAGTCTACTGCAGAGGAGAGAAAAATTTGCAATTAGTAATAGATATTTTTGACTCTGTTAGTGAGAAAATCAAATTGGCTGATTTCAGTTCAATTCTTCACAGGACCCACTTTTTCTACATATTTTTATCCGCTGTTTATTTTAATCCCAACCTCCAAAACCTGCTCTATGAACATATCCAAAAGAGAACATAATATAATACAATAATTGAATCTATGTAAAGATATTTACAGGTTTTTTTCTTTACCATGTTAACCTTTGTACATAATAAATTAACAGGCTACTTTTGGTGATTGCCTGAAACAAAAATAACTTTCTTTGAGAATTTTTTAAACTATGGTATACAACTGGGATAAGATTTTAGCACCATTCAGAATGCCTCACAACATTTAAGCAAATACCTTTTTTGTTTTTCTTGTTTAAAACTCTTTCACTACTGAAATTAAAAAAGAAATTGTTGTACAGTGTTTTCTAAATTTTTCTATTTATTTGTCAGCCTACAGATTTTCAATTACCCAGAACTATTTGTTTTCTAAAGGTTTTTAAGTTTCCTTTTTACGTTTTGATGTTATACTGAAAATTGTGTGTGCATATTTATACTTTGAGATCTATGTCTGACTTATTATTTTTTCAAAATGTATAACTAAATAACTTGGGACAATTGAATGACTAGCCCATCCTTTTCCTATTTTCTTTTATGCTGTCTGTGTGATATACTGAGTTTCCATAGTTCCTGGGTTTCTATTCTATTTCATGGGATTATTAGTCTCTCCTTTTACCAAAGCAATGTTGCTTTAATTACCATCAATATTTAAAATTTTAATACATCATCAGACAACTCCCCCTGTTACTGGCCTAGTGATCTTCCATATGAATTTTAAAACCACATTATCAAGGTTTTTAAATCCTGATTGATACTGTGATTAGATTACTCTGATTTACAGTTTATTTAGAAACACTTGACCTTTTAATGATATTGACTTTTTGCTCCCATTAGACATCCATGGAGAAACAGTATATAGTTTCTCTGTTATGGGCTCTGACAATATTTTAAAATATTCTCCATAGAGTTCTTACTTTAAAAAATAGACTTGTTTTCCTGTTTTACATAATTTTTATAGATACTTTGAATGTGATATTTCCACTTATATTCTTTGTTTTCGTGTGAAAACAAGTTTTTATTTCTCTAGAATAAATGCTCAGGAGTCTAATTGCTGGGCTGTATGGTAGTTTCATGTTTATTTTAATAAACTACCAAACTATTTCCATAGGGGCTGTACCATTTTACATTCTCACCAGCAATGTATGTGTGATCCAGTTTTTCCACATCCTTGCCAGGGTTTGGTGCTGTCCTACTTTAAAAAAAGTTAGCCATCCTAACATATATGTTGTGATATTTCATTGTCACTTTAATTTGCATTGCCCTAAGGACCGATATTGAAAATTTTTTCATATGCTTATTTACTATTTGCATATTATCTCTAGTGTAATGTCTCTTCATATCTTTGATCCATCATCAAATTGTTTGATTCTTTTAGTGTTGATTGTTGGAGTTTTCTTAGTCAGCTCAGCCTGCTATAGCAAAGTACCACAGACTGAGTGGCTTAACCAACATTTACTTCTCACAGATCTGGAAGCTAGGAAGTCCAATATCAAGGTAGCAGCCAATTCTGTGCCTGATGAGGACTCCCTTCCTGGTTTGCAGATGGACACCTTCTCACTGTGTGCTCACACGGCAGAGGGGGAGAGAGAAAGAGAGAGAGAGAGCACAAACAAGCTCTGGTCTCTCTTCGTCTTCTTATAAAGACACTAATCTCATCATGGGGGCCCCACCTCATGACCTCATCAAAACCTCATTATCTCTTAAAGGCCCCACCTCCAAACGTCATCACACTGGGGCCTAGGGCTTCACCATATGAATTCCAGGAAGATAAGAACATTCAGTGTGTAACAAGTGTTCTTGATACATTCTAGATAGTAGACCTTTGTCAGATATGTAGTTTGAAAAATATTTCCTCCCAGAGTGAAGCTTGTGTTCTCATCCTATTAATGGAGTCTTTCACAGAGCAAAAGTTTTTAACTTTTATAAAGTCCAATTTAGTAAGCTTTTTCATTTCATATGTGATATTTTTGATATGAAGTCTAAGAATCTTTGCCTAAACCTGATTCCTAAAAATTTTCACCTGTTTATTTCTAAAAGTTTTATAGTTTTACATTTTATGTAATTTAAATAATCTATTTTGCATAAATTGTTTTCTAATCTGCGAGATTTTGATGGAAATTTATTTGTCAGCCTACAGATTTTCAATTACCCAGAACTATTTGTTGAAAAGCCTACCTTTCTTCCATTGCCTTGCTTTCACACCTTTGTCACAAATCAGGTGAGTATATTTGTGTGGATTTATTCCTGGGTTCTCCATTCTGTTCCACTGATTTGTATGTTTATCCATCGCTAATACCATACAGTTTTGATTACTGTAGCTCTAACAAATCTTGAAATCAAGTAGACTGATTCTTCCTACTCTAATCTTCTTTAGTTATTCTAATTCTTTTGCCTTTCCATATAATTTCTAAGATAATCTTGTCTATACCTACAAAAATATCTTTCTGGAATTTTATAGGAGTTACATGAAACCTATATCAATTTGTGGAGAATTGTCATCTTTACTATGTTGAGTTTTCCGATCTTTGAACACTACCTTTCCATTTATTTAGATCTTCTTTGACTTATTTAATCATCCATTTTTTGATATATTTAATCATTATTTTGTAATGTTTTTCAGCATACAAGACATTGTTAGATTAATACCTAAGTATTTCATTCTTTTTCAGCAATTGTAAATTGTTTTGTATACTATTATTCAGTTTTCACATTATCACTGCTAGTATATAGAAATACAACTGATTTTTTGTGTGTTTAGTTTGTATTTTGTAACCTTGCAGAAACCACTTATGAGTTAGTTCTATGATGATATTTTCTTTAAGATTGAGAGTTTTTTTAAAAATGTATACAATCATGTCATCTGCAAATAAGGATGGTTTTATTTCTTACCTTATTATCTGAATGACTTTTATTTCCTTTTCTCGGCCCCACTGCAATAACTAGAACTTCCAGCACTATGCTGAATAAGAAGAGATTTGAAAGTACATTATTGCCTTGTTCCTGATCTTAGGCAGAAAGCATTCATTCCCTCACCCTTATGTATATAGTTAGCTGTAGGTTTTTCACAGATGCTGTTTATCAAGTTGAGGAAGTTCACTACTATCCCTATTGTTCTGAGAGTTTTTATCATGGATAAGTACTGAATTTTGTCAAATGCTTGGGGGGGGGGGGGTTGGTGAAGAAGACTGGCCCTGAGCTAACATCTGTTGCCAATCCTCCTCTTTTGACTTGAGGAAGATGGTCCCTGGGCTAACATCCATGCCAGTCTTCCTCTATTTTATATGTGGGATGCTGCCAAAGGACAGCTTGACAAGTGGTGTGTAGGTCCACGCCCAGGATCTGAACGCACAAAACCTGGGTCGCCAAAGCAGAGTGGTTAGTTGTGAACTTAACAACTATGCCACAGGGCCAGCCCCATCAAATGCTGTTTTTTAAACAATTGGTATGATCATGTGATTTTTCATTTTTAGCCAGTTGATATGGTAGATTATATTGGTATACTATGAATATTGACCTAGCCTAGAATAAAGCTCACTTGGTTACGTTGTATACTTCTGTTCATGCACTGCTGAATTCAATTTGCTAATGCTTTGTTATGGACTTACGTATTGAAATTCATGAGAAATATTGTTCTGGAGTCTTTTTGTATTGTTATCGTCTGATTTTTGTATCAGGGTGATCCTGGCTTCATAAAGTAACTTGGGCAGTCATCCCTCTTCTATTTCCTGGCAGAGATTGCATAGAATTGGTGATAATTCTTTAATTGGCTTGTAGAATTCTCCAGTGATACTATCTGTGCTTGGAGATTTCTTTTTGATAGTTTTTTAACTTATGAATTCTACTTTACTATTAGTTATTGGTGCCTTCAAAGTATAGATTTCTTACTAGATAAGTTGTGGTAGTTTTTGGTTTCCCAGGGAACTGATCCATTTCATCTGAGTTGTTAATTTTATGGGAGTTGTGTTGCTTGTAGGATTCCTTTATGGTCCTTTCGATGTCTGCAGGGTGTAATGTCTGCAGGGTGTATAGTGATAATCTGTTTCACTCCAAATGTTGGTAATTTGTGTCTTCCTTTTTATTTTCTTAGATTGTTTTCCTGGAGTTTTGCCAATTTTCTTGATATTTTCAGAGAATCAACTCTGTTTCATTAATTTTCTCTATCATTTTTCTGTTGTAAATTCATTGATTTCTATGCTTATCTTTATTATTTCCTTCCTTCTGCTTGCTTTGGGTTTATTTTGCTCTGCTTTTTCTAGGTCCTTGAGGTGTGATCTTAGATTATTAAGATCTTTCCTCTTTTCTAATGTATGCATTTCATGCTATACATAGCCTTCTCAACACTGCTTTAGCTGTGTCCCGTAAATTTTGATATGTGGTGTGTCCATTTTCATTCAGTTCAATGTATATTTTTTACTTCCCTTGAGACTTCCTCTTTGGTCCATGGATGAATTAGTAGTGTGTTGTTTGCTTTCCAAGTGTTTGAATTTTTTCTGTTATCTTTCTGCTATTTATTTCCAATTTGATTCCATTATGGTCAATGAAGATTTGTTTTATGGCCTGGGATGTAGTCTATCTTGGCATATGTTCAGTGGGTACTGGAAAATAATGTGTATTCTGCATTTCTGGAAGTAGTGATCAAGAGCCTTAAAATGTTGAACCTCTTGACATAGTAATCTCACTTTTGTGAATAGACCTTAAATAAATTATCAGAGATACTCATGGACACTAATATTCCACAATATTAAGCATCCTGATGCTTATAATAGAAACAAAAATGTGCAACTGAGTGAAGTGCTGGTGGCAGGTGCCCACAGCTATACCCAACTCTGCATCTAGTGACATCACAATAGTAGCTTGAAATCAGCTATGGTGGGTTTTTTCACATCATAGAAATTGGTAAACTCTATGAATCAGGCCCCATCCCCACTGATAGGGGGTTGTTAAGTGTTTCCAATATCCACTAGGAGAACTTGGCAAATTATGAAACATCTGTAAAAACAGCATTGGGAAGCAATAAAGAATTGTTTTCTCAAGCAATATTTAATAAAAGAGGAAAATTCTTAATAAAATTATTGAAGAATGAGGATACAAAACTATACGCATTCATATTTATAGTGATAACATTTTACAGATATGATAGAGGGCATTACAATATTAACAGTGCATAATAAAATCTGCATTTATAAGGTATTAAAATATGTTTTTAATATATTGGAAAACATTATATAATAAAAAAGGAGAAAAAAGTCATTTGCTCTATAATATAACTCTGGTTACATACGTTTAGGAAAGATTGTTTTTAGAAGTATTAATAAAATAAATTTTAAAATTTTGAATAATACCTAATGAGCAAAATCAATACCATAACTTTTAGTTCATAACCCCATGCTGCTGTCTACATATAGCATAAAATATATCATAAATTTGTAATATTAAAAATTTTCAAAAATATCTGACATAACTGAAAAAATCATTGAAAGAATTCCAAAACCTTAAAGACTTGATCCATATACCAACAATCTAATATAAAACACCAAACCAAATAAATCATTCTTCACCATCAGAGTTGAAAGGACTAAAACACCTTTTTAAAAAAGAACAATAAAGAAGGCTATATAAAGGAATGGAGCTGTGTTTTGCTGGATTAAAAATATATGAAAAATTCCCATGGAAAAGAGCATTCTAGGTTTTTAATATCCTAGGATTTTCTCTTTCAAGAGGACATTGCAAAAATCCGAAATATGATCTCCCTGGTTTGCCAATATCATTCTTCTTGCTAAAAATATCTCTCTACAAATTAAATTTGAAGTTTGCTTGGCTTCCTTCAACTACGTGTGCCAGGTCTATTTACAAGATTGTTTGCTTTTTTTTTTTCCTGATCAGTTGACCACCTACTTTTCCCTTTTTCCTGATTTTGAATGATTTTTTTCTTTCTAATCCTACCTTCTGGTTCATTATATACTCACCACCAACTCGTATGAACCTGGTACCATACATCTGTTACCTGTGGCTGGATGTGCATCTCATAACTGTCACTCCAGCATGTCCCCATTATGTGATTATCATGTAGCTTGAAATCTATGTTATAATGACCTAAACTGGCTATCTCCCATCACATACAGATAGTTCTATCTTCTTTCTTTCTACAACCGTTTCTCCTCTGCTCAGTAGTACCCTTCAGTGTCATGGTTTCAATCTGCTATTTGACTGAAAAGAATTTGTCCATTACAAGTGAATATTAATATAAATCAGTATAAATGATTAGAAAATTGTAAGAGAAAAGTACTCTTATGATGCACAGCTGATTGTTGGTTCATCTGATATATAAATACAGACATTACATGTACATGTTTTTTAAAGTATTTTTTACCCTATTTTGTGTGTTTCTCTGTATGGTAAAGCAGAATCTGCTAATGATTCCCACTGAGTAATATGTGTTTTGTGAAACTCTTCCTGACGTAAACAAGTGTTAAATATTATTTACTTTTAGATTTAGCACAAAAAATAACATTATTCAGGTTTTCCTTTACATATAAAAGACATAAGAACATATCAAAATAAGTGAGAGTAAGATAATACATAATAATAAAGACAAAAAAGAAAATATTCTACGACAATAAATAATATCACTAAGATATAAACATTTTAATTTTGTTTTTGTTTTTGTTTTGTCTTAACTAATGCCGGAACATGTCTTGTGAAATATAAAAAGATGTGAATGGGAAAAATTCAAAAATCAGCTCCATGGCAGACTGAGCAAGAGAACTGAGAAGGACCCAATGAGTCCCATGGTCACTGCAGATTCCCCCTGACAATTTTATCAAGATTTTAAGAACAGGTTCAATTTACTCTATGGTCACATAACAAAAAACTGAAATAGGCACTGGCCAGACATTTGGTAAAAACAAGAAATAGAGGGGTATACACTTATTTATTTGACAGTCTGCCAGTCAGTGAACAGTTTTGCACTAAATACTATGTGTATAATAGTTTGCTATATCTTGAAAGCCTTGTATGACGAAGACCCTGACCTTTCCTCTCAAGGAGCTTACAGTCTAGATCTATAGAGAGCATAGTCCTTTCAAGTGTTATAAAACAAAAATATTAAACAACAGTATGAAATAACAATACCAGACACAATACGTGACAAAGTATGTAATAAAGACATTTCTGAAGACAGAATAAGCTCTCGGTAAATATTATTATTATGAAAAGATGCAAGATTACAAATGTTTAAAGAAGGGAGAGATAGACATCGGCTAGAATGATTAAGGATGACTTCACGGAGAGCTAGGACATGTGCTGGACCTGGAAGGATGGTTACAATTTAGATAGGTTAGGACTATAAAGGAGGAGGTATATAAATATTGTTATACAATGAGAAGTACCAGAATATCACTGTGAAAGAAGAGTTAGAGAGCAATTTGGTTTATTTATGGGAATTATAGTGAGTATTCAAATGGAAAAATCGGAGAAAGGTAGTCATTTCCAGTGTTGAGAGGGACTTGGGGGCCATCGTGGTAAACAAATAACTCTCCAAGATGTTTATTTCACTGGCCCTCAGTTTCTTCATACATATAACAAAGGAGTTAAAATAATAATCTATGAAATATTTTGTTGTCTCCTCATTGTATAAAGCTGTGGTTAGGTTCTGGGGGAATTCTAACATGGGGCAGTCATGGGTTGGTGCTGTGCCAGAGTCTTTTTGGGAATTGTGTTTCAATTCAGGTTTAAAAGAATAGGATGGAAAATGTCTCTGTCTTGAAGACACGGCCTTAAAAATCATTTTTATTCACAAGCTGAAAATAGATAACACGATACATACTTTTTCCCCTTAATCTTGCTTCTGGGGAAAAAAATCCTAATAATGCTTCCAGTTAACAAATCAAATAAAAGGCAATGACTAACTCTTAATGGCTTTTTAAATGATTGTCCACAACTCTAATGAGTAATTATATCATTTGCTGTAATGGCATTCTTGAAATTAATTATGGATTTTGAAGGAAAAATATATATGACATTACTGTGAAGAAAAAAGTGAGGTACGAGTGCTAGGCTAATGAGGGGGAATTGTACACATTTTGTATAATTATACTTTCATGCAGCTTGCAAGCATTTGTCTTTTACATTTATTGGCTCTAGTTTAGTTTTCTTTAAAGCAGTATTTTCAACATATTTTATTGAATTTAATCAAATGTAGTCACTAGAAAAATTACAGTCCAAATGATTTGTAATACAGCTGAGAAAACCAGTTCTCATTAAGCTGAAGGGACTTACTTGAAGACACCCAATTAATCAATCAGTGGTGAAAGAAGACCACCCATGTGGTCTGATTCTGTATTTCTGAAATTCTTCTGCTTTTATTTTTTTGGTGAGGGAGATTTACCATGAGCTGACATCTGTTGACAATCTCCTTTTTGCTTGAGGAAGATTCACCCTGAGCTAACATCTATGCAAATCTTCCTCTATTTTGTTTATGGGTTGCCACCACAGCATGGCCATCAGTGAGTGGTGTAGGTCCATGCCCAGGAATTGAGCCCAGGCTGCCAGAGCAGAGTGTGCCATACTTAACCACTAAGCCATGGGGCCAGCCCCCTGAAATTCTATTTTTGGTATTTAGCATAATAGATGTGCCATGTTGGCGAATGTGGAACAATTCAAATCAGAAATGTATACATGGCATATTAAACTGTCTCATATTGTATGATGCATTTGTTTCTCATCAATATAATGCAACAGATGATCAAATATGAAAATGACTGCTTGGTGTAGAGTAATGAACATATACATCCATAATTAACTTTTTTTTTTTTTTTTTGGTAGCATCATGGTTCCAACAACACCACTAAATTCTAGTTCACAATCTCAGAGAAAGCATTTCTAAGTAACCATGTGGATCATGAATGGACCTCCTCTAGCTGTAGGCCCAGCCAACAGCACTGTCGAAGTTCAGATCATTAAACTTCAAATGTTCTTAAACCACCTCAAATGGAAATCATTCCCTTAATTACCAAATTCATCTCTTCAGATCTTGTCACTCCCGGGACAAACCAAGAGAAGTTGGCAAAGTTAGCTCTTTATCATCTCGCATCTGGAGGGACAATTCACGAATCTACCTTAGAAGTGTAAGCCACTTCTCTATGTGTAGTCTGTGCTGGCTGCAGGCATACTGCCTCATGCAAAGTCTCTCCTTAATAGTGTTATGAAAAAGATCTGAGTTTCAAACAAGTTGCCTCTGTTTTTCTATTGGTAAACAGGATAAGTAGATTCTTGTTTCTATGCTTTCTTGCAAAGATATCAAAAGGAAAAGGAACATCTTGAGAACATAAAATGCGTCTTCCAAGGTCGTCGTCATTTTTGCTCTATTGCCCTCTCTGACACATAACTCTCCTATAAGGCAAATGTCCAAGAATCACAAATGAAAGGTAGGAAGAAGGGTTGTTTTGCTTTTACTTTTGTTCTTTTGGGTTTCTTTTCTTTGAGAGAAGTAAAACGATTTTTGTACAGATTCCTGGAAATAATACAAGTCAATATTTCACTCAGTCTTCAGTTTTTGTGTCCAAGACCCATAAACCTTTGTTATATCTTTTCAAATAATCTTTTTTTTATTTAGATGCTAATTTATTTTAAACCATAGATCTTGACAGGACTTTCCTGGAATTCATAATTACAAAAAATAACTGTGACAAGTACAGAGGTTCAGATGATAATTGGGAGAAGTACTAAGGATGTCCCTATGGCATAAGCTAGAAGTACTTACATCCAGATGGAGCAAGGGCTTTTCACTGAAGAAACATTTAATGATATCTAGATGTAAAAATCAAGATGATTCAATTATAAAGTGTTTGATTTGAAAAAGGATCAATCTTACAGTGAAGAATTCCCAATGAATGTGCCACACTGAAAATCATTTCAATGGATGGGACTAGCCATTACCCATGCACCCAAACATAATGATCAGGTTCATGAATAATAGGGAAATACGTGTTAATCAATTACTAAAGGAACTGCTGAAGCTTTAATATGGAACTGTAAATCATTAAAAAACAGGATGTAATGTGCTGTATCTAACGTTATTCGATCACAGACCTCTTTGTCTTAGATATAGAACTCAGATTATCTAAACTACACATTCGAAAATTCTGCTAAAGAAGAGATAACAGAAAACTGGGCTTCCTAATGTTTTAGGTGGCAGGCACTGTGATAGAAATTAGGAGATAGAGAGAAATGAAGAAAATATTCTGTATTCCCTAGAATTTTACAGTACAGGAGAGGGCAAAGCTATTAAGAACTGATTACAATAAAGTGAGATGATTGCTCTGCTATAATTAGCAATAATAACTTTCATTTAGTGAGGTCTTCCTGTTTTTCTGAATTTCATACTTTACCTCATTTAATTCTCACAAACAACCACATGATATATAGATATTTATCTGTGTGTTACAGATAATGCAATACTTGTAATGTATAGAACTGGGATCTAATACGGCCAAACTCATGGTTGGTAAGGGGAATAGATTCAAATGCAGTTCTGTCCAAATATATAGTTAGGGGGCCAACATGGTGGTGTTGTGGTCGAGTTTGCACATGCTGCTTTGGCAGCCAGGGTTTGGTGGGTTCAGATCCTGGGCACAGGCCTACACACCGCTCATCAAGCCATGTTGTGCTGGCGTCCCACGTACAAAATAGAGAAGACTAGCACAGATGTTAGTTTAATGACAATCTTCCTCAAGCAAAACGAGGAAGATTGGCAACAGGTGTTAGCTCAGGGCCAAACATCCTCACCAAGAAAAAAAAAGGAAACCACAAATATAAATTCAGTTTTCTTAAACACGTCTGCTTCCCCTGAGCAGAAAGTGGAATCAAGATTTTACAAAGAAATCAACATTAGATCTGAAACTTTAAAGATGGTTGAGGGATAAGGGAGGGCATTACAGACCAAAGATAGGAAAATTAGAAAGGCACGAACGCATGTAAAGAATCACATAGTCAGGTATGACACTAGTTTAGCACGTTTAGTGTATGATTCTTAACGGGAAGAGATGGGAGACAAATTCAAAAGAAAGGTAGTAGAGGATGTCACAGGATGATGAGGGTTATGAGCTTTATTCAAGAGGCCATGAAACTGCAGCTAAATAAATTAATAATAAAAAGAAAAATAAATAATTTGGGAAGTAACATTATCGATTTGGGTTTCCAGAAGACAATTTTGATGAACAGGTTAGAGCGATAAGGCTATTAAGAGGGTTACTTTAGTAACAGAGGAACTAGAATTCATGAAAGGAATGCTTTCAAGGTGATATTATTGGCCATGCACGCTAAGAACAACCAAATATCTGTCCCACTTCACATCATATTTTTTCAGCAAAGGTCCCAGAAGAAATATTATAGTCCAGTCAATGAGACCATTGGGCCAGGGTGCCATTGCTTCCAGCCTAGGCACCTGAGGTCGTTTTTAGCATGTCGTTTTGTTTTTAGTCTTCCTCCATACCCTTCTAATCTATCCTGCTTATTTTGCCTAACACATTTTTTTTTTAATCTATTCAAGAAAGTAGTGTGATTGTCTCTTAAATCAAGTAAAAATTCCTATGGTTATCCTGGGTAGCTGGCCCCACCCTTAAATCCCATTTTCTCCTAGGAAGCCATACTGCAGCATTCAGACAGTAGTTACTCCCACACTGCCTTTCTCCATGCTGAGGGTAAACCTAGTATTACCTTTTCCCTCCCCTTCATACAGCTAATATCTACCCATTCAGGCTGGAGCTGCAGTCCCATCAGTTCCATGAAACCACTTCCAATTACCCAAATGTATAAGCCTTCAGATGCTGAAGGTCTATTGTACCTTCAGATTATCACAATTTAACACTGAAAAATTCCATGTGCACTTTTTATAAGGCAGACCAACTAAAACGGAACCTCAAATTTCCTTCCAGCTCTAGGGTTAGTTGTCTTTGTTTGTAACATTCTCAATAAGTGGGAAAAGTACCTTGATACTGGAAGATCTTTAAAACACTGATCCTAGGCTTTTGCTACATAGCACCTTTTGGTTCACAAGGTTTTGGCTTTACTGGGCATTTTGGAATTCACAGAACAATCAAGACTTTCTTCAGCTATTTCCTTTCAACAGAAAATGAAACTTACTACATAGGATAAGGAGTCACAGAGAGACACCTTTGGTTGGAGATAATTCATAATCAGCTTTGACTTCTACCCAGTCTCTGGAAAATGGTGTTAACATGCAACTGGGAAGCCCCAAATGGTTAGAAGGTGTGAAAGGCTCTGAGAATCTATAAGTTAACTGAAACAGTTCCTCACATATGCTCAATATCCTGATAGCCACCCTGTACTAAATGTGGGCAGCTGGTATTGATGTTGCATCTGCTTGTGGATGGAGGAAATGATAGTCATGGTTTCTTACCAATGTTGGCCTCTTCCAGAGAGAGCTCAAGGCTGAAATTGCAAAGCTTCTGTTAGGTGTTTTAGTGTGAAAAATTTCAATAGATATACATTAGAGGAGACAATACTTGGTGGGAAGGAAAGCTTAAAACCACGGAAAATGTACCTACTGACACACAAACAAATGCCAGTATTCTGAATAGATCCAGGTCTTAGGACATCAGGAGGGATGTGGGGACACTCACCACCAGGAAGGCAGGATGATGTGTTACATGCAGAGCACACGTGGTAACTGTTGACAGAATCACCTCCTACACACCCATCACTTGATACTGAAGCCCCTGCACGGCTTGAGAGACATGTTTATGTCTGACATTCATTTTCTGCATCCTTCTTGTGCGATTCTTAATTCATGTTTGCCTGCTCATCTTTAAATAATTCAACCATCACATTATGATGACTTTTTGCTCTTGCTAGATTTTTTTTTTCTGGACCAAACAGAATTCACCTCTGTCCTAGCAATTTATCCAGGGTGTGATGAAAAAGAGGACCAAAATCTCAGATATTGAAAGTGTAAATGATGCTAAGAATAAGGTAGATGCAAATATACAGTTGATTCTCATATTTTGTAGTAGTTATGTTCTACAAGGCCACCATAAACACTCAATTATTGAATACTGAAGTATTACTCCTAGGGGAAATACAGGGTTAGGTTCCTCTGAGCCTCTGGTCACAGCGTTGTCATTGACCCATCAGTACATAACCTTGTCTTATGTGTATTTCTGTTTTAAGACACCTTGTTTAATATATAATTTTGATCCACTGTCATTGAACTCACAGCCAACAGCATTGTAACTCACACCTAAACAAAGCTTATCTAAGATAAACATTTTCTCTATAAGGCACATCACAGCCTTCTTGTCCTTGGGACCACTAAAGAGCACTTCATCACTATACCTGGGGGCCATTTTAAATAGCAAAATCAACAACAAAGAGCACAGAAATATAAAAAACATGACACTAAATAGACCATGAAAAAAATATTTGTTTATATCATGAGAGTCAAAATAAGAAGGCAGAGCACCACCTTTTTTTGTTGTTCATTTTTTACCTCAGCTTGGAACATGTGTACTGAGTGACTCAAAAATTTTTCACCCTCTGCACATGTCTATGCATGATCATAAAAGTGCCAGGGGTATTAATTTTGGGGTTACAAATAAATTTTAGTGAGTAGATGGAATCACAAATACGGAATCTGTGAATAATAAGGATAGACTGCATATGGAAGATTCTGGAAAAGGAACCGATTTGGAAAAGAAGTCAAAGGATTCATTTTGTCATATTTAGAATTACAGAAGAAGTTCTTTTGAGCAGTTTATAATTATGAGTAATTAAAGTAAGAGAAGAGAGTAAAAGGGAAAGATGTTGCAATCAGTTGTCATAGCAGATATAAGTGATGATGTACCAAATTATATAGTAAAGTCATTTGGAGGAAAAGACTGAAATTTGGGAAAGAAGAACAAATTGTGCTAAGACATGAGAACATAAATCAATTAAGCATCCTATTATTCTTAAAGAGTAAGTATAACATTTAGACTGTGAAGCTAGCCTGTATTAATAGATAGTGATCATAATTGGCAAGAAAAACAAACTATATGAATTTACTGCACTTTTATAGTTATTAGTTTACAGTCTGCCATCTTCACACTTCCCCTCCCAGTGTCAGCTGGATTCATTCATACTTCTCATTTCCAATATACTTTCCATACTATGTCTGAATATGGCAGAAAACTTTAAAGTATTTTAGCCAGTCTTAGTCCAATTAGTTCAAATATTATGGGACTTAACATTAAATATACCCATGTTAGTTATCCTAATGCTTAAAACAGGGGCTCCCTTAAGCTTGGTGATTTCAGCATATTGATATGAGGTTTCTATGCCAGAATTCCAGATACCAAATCTCAAGACCTGGATTTCTGGTTATTCCCTGGATTCTGAGACACACTCTGCTAAACTGTTTAGTGCCTCATCCTCTCCCTGGGCATAGTGTCAACAGCTCGTGTCATGTTACCCAATGATAGAACCTGCAGCATGCACTACCTTCCTGTCATTACATCCACTAATACTAGCCCCCCAGATTCCTCACTATCATATTATGCTCAGCTTTAGGGAGTCTTCATTACTTTATCCAGGACCCTCAGTTCTCAATTTACTCTGATTGAAGACCACTATAACCTTCGAACACCAAAATTAGACTGCCAAGCTAAATCTGTGTTTTCACCCGAAACAGCCCTCACAAAGCTCTCCATGTCTGTCTCCTAAATTGGGTTATTCAATACCAGCCTTTTTCGTCAATAAAAAAATCCTAAGATAGAAAATAAACCATTCTATGGAACACATATATAACTTTTGAATTCTATACCATAGCTCCAAATAGTAAAAATCTACCATTCATGCTGATTTTTGCATCTATGAGATTAATGATGGCTGTATAACATGAGCTTGGTGAGAGCTGAAACCTCCTACATTTTAACAATCTCTTTCTCAGCCTCCTATATTCACCTCTTTATGGTAACGCTCTCCATACTTGACTATCTCACTTTCTTTTCATTTTTTATTTTTTTGATACTATGTGATCTAAGATACTCATTAGTCTTTGACTTTTAGATCACTTTTTGCCTTTCACAGCATGAATGCTGACCAAGTCATGTTTCATAATCCCCCCGATGAGCTAAATATTTCCATGCAGTTTTGCTTTCCTTTGCCTCTTCAACTATTTATTGCCTCTCTCACAGTCATTTTCTATAACTACACTGCATCCATTTCCAACAGCATTGCCCTGAATGTGTGCATTCAACTGGTCATCAGAGTTCTGCTAGCAGGAGCCCTATCGATTCTTGAGATCAAAATGTGGAAACGATGCATTCCTGAAGAAGAGTTTGCTTACTCTAATTAGCACTCCTTTTTGTCCGATCAAATATTGTATTCATAAGACCAAGGATGCATTGGCTCCTCCACTCCTTGATTCCTGCACTTCATTTTCACTTCATCCTTAATCATTCACCACCTGCCCAAATCCTGCCACATTGCACTTCGCAAAAATCATACAAAAAATGCATGCCGAGTGCATTTCATAGACAGTTGGTGCTTTGCTGTTGTGGAATGAACTTTCCAGATCATTTACCAAAAAATAGTTGTCAGTGTAACCTCATGCTGACTTGAACTTCAGACTCCCTCTAGCACTACTTCTTTTTCCCCTGGTCCTGCCCTGTTAAAAAGGCAGCATGATGGAGGAAAGGATATACTGCTGAAGGACTGATCCCATGTTTCTTAATCATCCTCCCTGGGTACTGACAAAATTAGAAGAGTTTTATTAGCTCATTCTAAGATGAGCAGTCCATGGTTCTAGAAGCATTCCTTTTAGATTTTGAAACATTTGAGGACAGAAGTGTTACTAAGGTTATCCAGATGACAACCAAAATCCAAACCATACATAAGTTAACACACATTGAGGTCTTATAATGCATCTGATACTGAATCAAAACTTAACGTGTTTTAACAGCTTCACAAAATTGCTGGATATTAGATATTATCATCTGTTTTTACATATTATAAAACTTGTACCCAAAGAAGTTAAATAATATAGTGATCATATGGATAAACTATCCTTAGTCTTTCTGAATCCAAACATTATGCTTTTTCAGATTCTCCATGCTTCTGCTCCTGTATTCAGTCCCTGATTGGCAAAACTGTAAAGAATTATAGATTGTTGATGATAAGTCTTAGGTTATTACTTAAAAAGCCACCTAACACAATATCTCTGGAATGGCTGTATTTATACAGCTACTATAAATAAATTCTGAAACATGGCAAATGCCTACTTCAGCAAAGTTGCCATGATACAATTAAAATAACATTATCCTTATTACATATAATAACATAATAACTAATATTATTAAGTTATCTTAATAAGTTAATATAACTTATTAGTCTTATATTGACTTGCTATTAATCACTACTCCTTTTTATGGACTATTTGCTTTTCTATCTTTTTAATCAGTTCAAATATCCCAATACTGCAGGCTATTCCTACAGACATGGTGACAGTAGCTAAGTTAAAGATGTACTAAGGGATTGCAGCTGCTAAGGGTTCCTCATCTACACTTTATCTGGACCTTATAGATACCCATGTCTTGACATCTCTACTGAACATCCAAATAGGGTATATTATAGGCATCTCCATTCATTCGCATTTATACGCCAAATATTTCTTGGATGTCTGTGTATGCCAGATATAGTGGAGAGTACTGAAATATCTATCGAACTCATTACCTTCAAGCCTCATTTCCAACATCATCTTACTTTGTCAATTCTTTCTCTCACTTAATCACTAGCAAGTGATGTCTTAACAAAAATGAAAATCATCAGAGCTATGGCAGATTGTTCTCTTTCTGTAGGTCCATCCAAAATCTCTCTTGATTTTTCTGCTATGGAAAGTATTAATTTGTTTAACTCCCCAAGGACACTGTAAGCTCCTTTAGGTGAGAAATATCTTCTTTGTGTTTAATACTATAAATGGCAACAATGGATGCTCAATATAATGGTTAGACTAAAAGGAAAATTCTCCATTCTCAAACCTGATGAAATAATCCATATATTGATCATCTATTGTAAAAAACATTGCTACTGCCTCTATTTACTTCCTTTTCATTCTTTTCACTACAAGTTTTCCAAACTTACCTTTAAAACTTTAAGTCTGATTGGAAGGGTTCAAAGACTGCTAGACTCCAACTGGTTATCCACTTCCTACTTTTTCTTACTAATAAAACACGTTTATTATTGTGTCAACAATTTCCCAGCCAAAACAAATAATAACAATACATTTGCCAGCCTCCCACGCAGTTCTGAGTGGCCATGTGACTAGCTAGGCAATGAGATGCAGGCAGAATTATTCTAGGAAACTTCCTTAAAAATATTTCCACTTTTTATCACATTTAGAGCTCTGGCAGAAATGATGAGTCAATTATGAGACAACTTAAGAGAGTGAAAGGTACTACTAAGCTAAAAGGAGCCTGAGCCCATGATGATCATTAAGTTGCCATGTTAGTTTTGGGCTACATGAGAGGAATATAAACATAAGTCTTATTTAAACAATTATTAGATAGAAATTTCTCTCAAATGCAGATGTGTCTAATCCTGAGTAGGTATAATTAATCAAAATTAAATAATAGTCTCATACTAGTAATTGTTAGTAATAATGCGTAAGATAGTTTAATAAGGAATAAGTACAACTAATGACTGTTTTATAAATACAAAGCAAATGCATTGGGTGGTTGTTTAATTTGCAGATAGGATAAGATGGAAGGAGAGTTAAAATAAACAAACAGGGCCCGGCCCAGTGGCGCAGTGGTTGGGTGTGCGCGTTCTGCTTCAGTGGCCCAGGGTTCACCAGTTCAGATCCCAGGTGTGGACATGGCACTGCTTGGCAAGCCATGCTGTGGTAGGCATCCCAAGTAGAAAGTAGGGGAAGATGGGCATGGATGTTAGTTCAGGGCCAGTCTTCCTTAGAAAAAAGAAGAGAATTGGCAGCAGTTAGCTCAGGGCTAATCTTCCTCAAAAATCAATAAAATCAATCAATCAATCAATAAAATAAACAAACAGCTGAAATTTTGATTTGCATGTGTATATAGTTGTTTAAAGACCCTGGCTAAATGCCTAATTTGATTTAAAAGAAACAATAAACAAAAACCAATATGGGTTTGCAGTATGCTAGCTACCAAAAAGAATCTTTAAATCATCAGATTAATAACTGATTGTAGGTTTCATAAGATTATCTTGCTTTGCAGACCTTCAGCACATCATCAATCCAACTAAACCAATCTTGTGAAGATTCTTGGAAGAAACATGTTCGAAACTTGTTACATAGCAACAATACTGAATACAGATTAGTCAAGAAGATATGGGAATACAGCTTTACACCTATCAGAATGGATATTGTCATAGCCAAAATTAAAGCGAAAAAATAGACGATACTAAATGTTGTTAACTATGCAGAGAAAAAAGACCTCATGTATTATTGGTGGGAATGCAAAATGATACAGCCACCTTGGAAAAGACTGACATTTCTTAAAACATTAAGTATACATTTTACATACAACCCTGAAATTCCAATCCTAAGCGTTTACCAAAGAGAAATTAAAACTTATGTTTAACAAAACCCCAAAACCAAAAAAACCTTCTAACATGAATTTGTATAGGGATATTATTCATAAATCTTAAAAACTGAAACAACTCAAACGTTCTTTAACATTTGGAGAATGTATTAGACAAACCTGAAGTGCAGCCATAAAATGGGATACTACTAAGCAATAAAAATGAACAAATTACTGATATGTACAACAGCATAGATAAATCTCAAATGTATTAGCTAAGTGAAAGAAGCCAGACTCAAAAGACATATTTATATGAAATTATGAAAAAGACAAAATTGTAGGGATAGAAAATCGGTTAGTGGTTGCCAGGAGTCAGTAGTGAGGCAGGTCTTGAATACAAAGGGGAATGGGGAAAACTTGGGGCTGAGAGAGTTGTTCGATATGTTGATTGCAGGTGGCTGCATGACTTTATCAAAACTCATCGAACTGAACATTTTAAATATGTACATTACTATATGTAAATTATACCTTAATAAATAAGTGTGGCTTAATAAAAGAATATATGGGGAAACTGTAGGGGGTCAATCAATATTCTTAGATGAACAGAAAAAATAGTAAGAATGAAACTCCTGGAAGTACTCTGTTTCTGCCACAGTAAAGGTCCAATTGCCTAGTTTTCATTAATTATAAAACAGAAGAAAATTTTAAAAATCAATTAATTAAGCATCTAACAAACTAAGTTAGAAACATAAAAAATAAAATAAGAAGAAATAAAATTATACATAAAATAGGAGAAATTAATAAAAATATATTTCTAACATAATGAAAAGGAACAACAAAGTTAAAATTGATTCTTTGGAGAAGATGATTAAATTAATAGATGTCTGTTTTTGATTGATTAAGGAAGAAAAGACAAAATACAGTTATCCAATATCAGGAATGAAAGGAATCAGGAATATCATGAAGACATTAAAAATAAAATAAAAATATTTGAATAACTTCATCAAAATTATTTGAATTTTAAATATAATGGACAAATTTCTAGAAAAATATGAATTTTTAAAAATTGCCTAAAGAGAATTTGAAACCCAAAGTTTAGATGGTACCATGGTATATTTAACATTCATATAAAAATGAATTCAATATCTGCCCTAAACTCTCCAGTGATTACAAAGGAGTATACACTTCAGAACTCATTTTATGCAGCCAGCCAGCATATGCTAGAAAACACTGTCAAAAATGGCAGTAGAAGAAAGGAAAATAGTCTAATCTTACTCATAAACATAGATAGAAAATTCTTAAGCAAAATATTAACTCTGAATCAGGTAATATATAAATAGAATAATACACTCTTTAAATATGGGTTTACAGCATAGTTTGATTCATTATTAGAAAATCAGTCAATGTAATCCACTATATGAAAAGATAAAAAAATACATATAACATATGATAAACCTTAAATGACTATTACAAAGTGAAAGAAGCCAATCTGAAAAGGCCACGTAATATGTGATTCCAACTATATAACATTCTGGAAAACACAAAAGTATGGAGACAGTAAAAAGATCAGTGTTTACCAGGGGTAAGGGTTAAGGAGGAATGAACAGGCGGAGAACAGAAGATTCTTAAGGCAGTGAAAATACTTTGTATGATATGGATACGTGTCATTTTATATTTGTCCAAATCCATAGAAGGTACAACATCAAGAGTGAATTGTAATGTTAACTGTGGACTTTGAGCGATTATGATGTGTCATTGTAGTTTCATCAATTGTGACAAATGTACCACTCTGGTGGTAGATGTTGATAATGGGAGAAGTCATGTATATGTGGAAGCAGGAGATACATGGGAATTCACAGTATCTTCCCCTCAATGTTCTGTGAACCCAAAACTTTCCTTAAAAAAAATAAGGTTTTAATTCAAAAAACAAAACAAAACAAAAACTTTTTGAAACTTGAAGTTAGAAGAGGTCATCCTTAATCTGATAAAGGGTTTTCACAAGAAACTTACAAGCATCATAATTAATAGTGAAACACTGATAGATTCCCTTAACATCAGTACAAAGACAGGAATGCCATCCATTACTGATTCTATATAATTTTAATAGTGGTTGTAACCCATGGGAGAAGGCAAAAATAAATAAATTATACAGAAATAAAAGCATTCAAATAAAAATATGGTTGTTTACAAAATAATGAATATCATGCCATTTGTAACAACATGTAACAACCTTGAGGGTATTATGCTAAGTGAAATAAGTCAGACAGAGAAAAACAGATACCCTATGATTTCACTCATACATGGAAGATCAACAAACAAAGACATAGATAAGGAAAACAGATTAGTGATTATGGCGGGGTCAGGGTGTGGCAAAAAGAGTAAAGGGGCACATATGGATGGTGATGGATGGAAACTAGACTTTTGGTGGTGAACATGATGCAGTCTAAACAGAAGCTGAAATATGATAATGTACACTTGAAATTTACAGAATGTTATAAACCAATATGACCTCAATAAAATAATTTTATTTTTTATTTTTTTTATTTTTTTGAGGAAGATTAGCCCTGAGCTAACATCTGCTGCCAATCCTCCTCTTTTTTGCTGAGGAAGACTGGCCCTGGGCTAACATCCATGCCCATCTTACTCTACTTTATATGTGGGATGTCTGCCACAGCATGGCTTGCCAAGCAGTGCCATGTCCACACCCGGGATCCGAACTGGTGAACCCTGGGCCGCCAAAGCGAAATGTGTGAACTTAAGGGCTGTGCCACCGGGCCAGCCCCCTCAATAAAATAATTTTAAAAAACTAATTTCTTTCCGTTTCACTAGATACAGACAGTAGTGAAGGCAAGCCTACTATTTTACAGAAAAACAAACAAAATAAGTGAACTAAAAAATGAATAAAATGATTATTTAGAAATGATATGATTATATATGTAGAAAATAGGAAAAACATACAAGTTGAGTAACAATAGTTTAGTTAGGTTTCTAAATATAAGATCGATATGTAAAAATCAAATACATTTTAACCCTCTAGCAATAGGCAGCTAGAAATTAAAGATACTAAATATAATAGCATCACAAGGTACATAGCAACAAGAACATATCAAATATGACAAGTGCATGACTTTTATGAAGTAAAAAAAATCTGCACTGAAAGTCATTAAAAAAGACCTGTATAAAATAAGAAATATATTCAATGTTCATAGATTCAAAGATTCAATTATTAAAGATGTCAGTTTTCTCCAAATTGATGTGTAGATTTAACAAAATCCCAGTAATAATTGCAATACAAATTTCATTTACACATTCTAGCTGATACTAAAATATGTACATATATGCCAGGATCCTTGAATAACCAAATCACTCTTAGGAAGAAAAAGGTAGGAATCATTGCCCCATTGGATAATAATACTGAATATAGTATTGGTACATGGATAAAGAAATGGACCAATACAACAAAATGGAGACCCCAGAAACACACTTACACTTTTATACATATTTGATATATGGCAGGCATTGTGCACTGCATATTTCTGGAATGAGGCTAGATTGAGTACCCATACACATTGTTAAAAAAGTAAAGTTAAGAAAGGCATAAATATGTGCAAATTATAACTGACAATGGACAAATATCAAGACTGTATAAAGTACTCCTACACATTATCATGAATGGGAAAATAATACCCACCAATGGATAAGACAGTTCAACACATGCTACTCAAAAGCCAAAATTCAAATGGCTAATATAAGTGAAAAGGCTTCAAGCTCATTATTAATGTGCATATGCTAACTAAATCAGTGGATTCCCTCCTTCCTACTCCAGTTCTTCATCTTTTTCTCCCCCTGTGCCTGACCTTCCTGAATGATTTAATCTAAATCATTAGGTAAGCCCAAGCAAGGTAGGCATCCATGTACGTAGGGTTTGGGAGTGGGATAGGACATGGCTGCCTCAAAGTATCAAGGTTTGAGTGAGATGAAGAAGGTGAAGGTGCAGGGAGTTGGAGGAGGCAGCTTGGAGTAGGGTGACTGAGTCTATGCGGGACAGGACAACATCCATGTTGGGGTGAGAGCAGTAGCAACAGCCTAGCAAAGGGTATCTAAGCCCAAGAGGGGAGAAAGGGATATCCGTCTGAATGACAATAGTGACAGCTCAGCATGTGTTATCAGACCCTGAACAAGAAGAGGTGATCATTCCTGTGGGAGGGTAGGCAGGATTGATGGCAGTGATGGGTGATTGGTTACTTACAGGAAGAGGTAATCAATAGGTAAATATAGTGAGGATAATGGAAACTAAGTGGCTCATTGTTGGAGAAAAAAGTTGCACATATGAGAAAGGAGAAAACTAGAATGAACCCTGTGGTATGGTACTGAAATTGTAAGTACCAAAATTAAGTCCTAATTTTCAATATAATAAAAATATAAATAAATATCCATGTAAATGTGTGTGTGTGTGTGTGCTCATATTCATTCCCTAACTTTTTCTACTGAGAAGATTAGGAGTAACAACACTTGAGTAGCTATGTGCACGACCAGCTTGAAGATCTTGGTTTCTAAATATATTCTCCAATAAAGCAAACTAAGCCTCCTCAGAGAAATGACTAATTTCAGAACTGGCAAAGTGTAAGTACAATATGAGCCTTGAACACGTTGTCTATGCCAGAAAATAAGGAAGTGCCCAAAGAATGATGAGGACATGACAAACAGACATAAGAGCCAGCTTAAGGGGGCTTTCACTGGAAATATCTGAAGCAATTTCATCACCAAATAGTGACAGTAATGGATTATGATGCTATGAATAAAATAGAAACCGTTAATTCATACCAATAGATAAGAAGATGATGGATGGATAGATGGATGGATGAACAGATAGATAAATGCCAAAGATTTTTCCTTTTAGTAAAATGCTAAATAATAAATCAAGAAGAAATAATGGAATTAGAAATTCAGTATTTATCAACCATCATAGTGAAAAACTTAATTCAACCAAGAGAGATCAATGGATGTAAAAATTAGTGGGTGAAAATTTCATGAAGAAAGGGATTGAGGTAGTCTAAAAGCACTTTCTAACAAAATGCATTTTAATTATAAAGGGAAAAGAAGAGTAATTTTGCACCTGAAAAACCTGGTAAATATTGGCTTGATCAACTCACCAAAGTTAACACCACCAGGTAATGGGCAAATCAAAATTGTGTACCACACAATAGGATGCAATGAGGACAGCACAGCAGTACTTTTGGGATGTTCTTTCCCAAAATGGATTTTCTGAATCTAATCATGAAAAACATCAGACACATCCAAACTGAGGGACATTATACAAAATAACTTGCCTTTCATCTTCAAAAGGGTCAATGAAAAGCCAAATAAAGGTTGAGGAACTGTTCCAAATTGAGGAGGACTAAATACAATAGCAAAATGTATCTTTTGATCCTGATTGGGTCTTTTTGTTATGAAAATCATTATTGGAACAAACAGGAAGATTTGTACACTGTCTGTGGATTACCTGACAGTAGTATGTCAGTGTCAGTTTCTTCACTTGGATGAGAGTATTAAGGTTATGTAAGAGAATGTTCCTGATTATAGGAAAAATTAAGGTACTTAGGGGTGATGGGACATCATGTCAACAATATACTCTCCAATAGTTCAGGGCAAAAAAAACCACTTTGTACTAATCTCCCAACTTTTCTGGGATTCTGAAAACATTTTAAATAAAAATAAAAACTGAGGTAATGCCAAAAACTTTTAATAAGATGTACCTGCCAGATTGACAATAATTAAAAAATATAATCATACAGAGTATTGATGACAGCAACAGGAAGTCTCATATATTGCTGATGGATGTATACATTGTTTAATTATATAGTAAATTTGAAGCCATGCAAACTCTATTTCCCAGCTGTGATACACAAAATTCTACATGGTTCACAACCTTTTCTCCCAGGTGTTACGCCAATGATTACGTTAAATTATGTGGTGAAAAAGATTTTACAGATGGATTTAAGGTTACTAATTAGTTCTTAAAATAGGGAGATTATCTAGTTGAGATGTATGAATTCACATGACCCCTTTAAAGCAGAGAGTTTTGTCCAGCTGGTGGCAGAAGAAGAAGTCAGAGAGATTCAGAGCTTGACAGGGTTTTGACACAGGGGATGTACTTAGTTTCCTAAATGGAGACAGTCCACAGCAAGGAACTGTGAGTGGCCTCTAGGACCTGAGAGAGGCTTCTATCTCACAGTCAGTAAGGAACTTTAGGGACCTCAGTCCCACAACCACCAGCAATTGAATTTGGCCAAAAATATGAAAAAACTTAGAAGTGGATTCTTCTTCACTGCCTCCAGATAAGAGTCTAGCCCAGTGAACTTCTTGATTATGACTTTGTGAAACCCTGAGCAGAGAATCTAACTAAGCACACCTAGGCTTCCGACCTATGGAATTGTGGGATAATAGATTTGTGTTGATTTAGGCTGTCAGGTTTGTGATAATTTGTTACACAGAAAAAGAAAACCAATAAGTTAGGCATTCCATCTCCAAGTATATATGAAAAAGAAGTAAGTTTGGGTCTGTGGGGGGATGGCATAACAGCATTTTTCTAATAGCTAAAAAATAGAAGCAACTCATATCCACCAACACTAAAATTGTGACATTCATTCAGTGAAAAACTTCTGCAATGAAAGTAAATGAACTGCAACTACAAAACACTGTGGATGATCTTACATTGTTGAATAAAAAAATAAAATAATATATACAAATGCAGCATTGGTGGTATAGTGGTGAGCATAGCTGCCTTCCAAGAATATATACAATGTGAATCTATTTGAAGAAGGTTCCACAACATGAAAAGCCAAGCTATATTTGTAGGGACTCTTATAGAGATGTTTACTACTATAAATTAAAGCATGGAAACGATAAACACAAAAATCTACTCAGTGATTTTTTTGGTAGCATAGCAATTCTTTGTGTTTGTAGAGAATATAAACAAATAAAAAGAAAATTATAACAAAGGCAAAAGTATTTTCAAAGAATTCTAGCACTGAATAGTATAACTAGACCTATACACTTTTTTTTTTAGTATTTAAGGACTTCCTTTTGGAAGATCAGGCAGTTCATTGGCATCAAAATGCCTTCTCCTGTTGCCAACTATTGAACACCAGCAGTTGGAATTCCTACTTCTGGTGCTTTTTTCTTTAGAATTTCTCTCTGTGATCTTCTAAAACAGGAATACTTCTAAAGATCAAAAATTAAACTAATTCTTCTAGATCAAGAGAAACTTATCAGAACTACTTTTATGAGGATGAACAGTTAAACTTCAAATATTAAGTACTACTGGATGTTGGATACTGAGATGAGACTGAGCAAACTGAAAAAACATGAATTTCACCAAAGTGGAGAAAGGAAATTAACTCAAAAGTGACACTGAACACATTGAGAAAACACTGCACTTGCATCATATCCCATCTTTGGATCACCTTGCTCTATCCCAACACACATACAGAGCTTGGACCAGGACGGCTTTTATACTAGTATAAGAAATACTACTGGATAAAATAAATACGTTAAAAAGGTGGTGACTATGTGGTTACATGTAAATATGGGCCTTGACAATGAATTTATACTTGGACAAGGAAATCTCTAATAGAAAACAGAAGAAACAGACTTTAAAATTTCTTCCTTAAAGAAATACCATTTACAGTATAGAAACACAAAGAAAGAAGAAGAAAGGAAGGGGGAGTGAGATGGCTGTATAGACTCTCCATCCTTGAAAAGCTTTGAGCAGAAAAATTGCCTTCAGTGGTTTATAGTATCAGATTTTTCATATCTCTATCTGCTCTAGAATTCTTCATCCATAAACCATACAGGTTTATGTTGATAAAGGAAACAGATGGTTAGGAAATTATAAGATTAACAATAGGCTAAAAGAACCATCAGTATGAATGAACAATCAATTACCCATCATCAGATGTACATTCCACTTTGAAAAAGTGTACTAAAAGAATTTGCTTAAAAATAATTTTTTAAAAAAGCAGAACCATAAATTTTCAGGAGGGCCTTTTAGACAAGGCACTAAAACTCCCTCAGAGGCCTTTATAATAAGGGGAGTGAATGTATGTAAGATGAGGATCCTATGGCCAAGTCGCAGCCACCTTGCCTGTCTATTAATCAGATAATCAGAGCAGTTCCTCCTTTATACAATACACAAATTCAGATTATATAGAGAAAGAGTCTAGTGAAGTGGTTAAAAGATCAAGATATGATGCTTTTAAGAAATGAGTTAAATATTCTTCTCTGGTAATTGCTTGTTCTAAGAGAGAATATGAAGTCTCTGACTAAAAGCTGTGACAAACTAAAGTAAGCTGGGATTCATAGGAAAATCCTCCCCAGGAGAAGTATAGGGGCTTCTTCTCAACTTTACAGGTCCAGAAACGTGATGCTATCTTTTTACTCACAGGTGATGAGTGTTAAGTAACATTCCTTGAACTACTGGAGATCTTCTGTTGTCCAGTCAACTCATTCTCTTTCCAACTGGAAACTCTACCAGCAAAACCAAATTGAGACCTAGAGGGTGTCTTGGGAGTAGGGGGGATGGGTCAAGGGTGTTAATGATCTTGGACCTCCAGCAAGTCAGGAGGAAGGAGGATTTAGCTTTTAGATTTTAGCTTTCCCAAGCCTCACTGAGTTCCCTTGGGGCCAGATCCTACTGTCCTACCACAGGGCCTGTTATAGCAGGGAGAGGAGACCCCAGAGCAAGACTTGGAAAATGAGCAGCATAGAGAGAAGCTCTGTCAGCACCTAAGACTCTGGGCTAGGTGGACTGTGACCTCAGCGTGGAAGAGTCTTTTGTAATCCTGGGATAACCCACTCTCTTCATTTTCTTTCTCTTAAGCTATTATCTTTGTGACTTCTGTCACACTCTTCCTTTTGTGGCTATAGACTTTTGAAAATGAAAGCTTGGATAGTAGCTGTTACTTCTGCTTCTAGCTCTTCCTTGAGAAAGTTAAGGATAGTCCCTATATGAATGTGGGAAAAATAAAAAATATATACATAGGAAGCGTGGAGGAAAATAAAACAAAAACATAAGTTAATATGTAGACATATGTTGACTGGATTGATCTTACTACTTAGAATTTGTGCAGAAGTTCTAAAATAGAATTATTTGATATTCTATAAATAACTCTAAGTGCAGCCTATCTCCTCCCCTGTGCCATGAGAGCCCTACCACAGAGGATCATCAAAGGTAGTGATTACAACATCATAATAATAAAACCATTCCATGGTCAGAAGCACTTAGTTGAGACTGCTCAGTAAACCAGTAATAGGTCTCTCCAATTAATAATCAGCCTCACATTTAATTTCTTCATTCCTGTAACTCATTCTTGTCTATGAGGTCATTTCACTTCCATGACACAGAATCCTGAACAGGTCCCCTCTGCTCCTAAATCCCTCAAGTCATTGTATAAGATCATGGCAAGAACTGTCTTAATTGGTTATACAGGTTTAAAGAACAGAATTGTGCTGCTAATGAACTGTGGATGAGGATTCTGGCCAGGGTTAGCTAAACGAAACGGTAGGCTTGCCATATTTTAACTTATCTGAATCTCAAAAGCAGGAGGGGAATATTTAGCAAGTAAGTGTGTAAGTAGGATTGCCAGATTTAGCAAGTAAAAATATAGAATGCCCAGCCAAATTTGGATTTCAGATAAACAACAATTTTTTTAGTATAAGAATGTCCCAAATATTGCATGGGACATCCTTATAGGAAAAATTAGCTTTTGTTTATCTGAAATGAAAAATTAACTGTGTCCTATATTTTATCTAGCAACCCTACATGTACCTTATCCCAAACTATAGGTTTGCACTTAGATCCTTGTCATCAGATTTTTCTTTGCCATTTTCTGATGCCTTTGCCATCACATATTTCTATGCTTTTCAAACAGATCTTTGCAGATATGTTTATCTACAAATGGGACCAGCTTCATCAGTAAGAAACAAAGCAATTGATTTTTCGATATATTTGTTGGAGATGGGGACAGAGAGTAACATAAGAAATATCATGTTCATTGAAACCATCTTACATCATGATTTGAAGCTTCAATTCTACTGTTAATAGTCCATTTCATTGTTGCCTTTTATTGGAATTCTTTTTTAAACATTAACAGCCAGTGTGTAGTAGTCATTGCGTTCTTGATGCAACTGGATGTTAAAAACAGAATTCTCTTTCGTGTCAGTTTCTGCTGAATTCCACAAATGTCAAAAAGGAGCAAGTGCTTATACAGGTAAGGTGATAATTGTCTATGAAGGCCTTGGGAAGCAGTTATTTAGTAAGAATTAGCCTAATTCTCAGCTGGAGAACTAACATTATCCGGGCTAAGGAAGGTGGGAGAGGGACCAGCCGGTGGCGCAGTGGTTAAATTTTCACGTTCCGCTTAGGCGGCTCAGGGTTCGCCAGTTTGGATCCCGGGTAGGGTCATGGTACCGCTTGGTAAGCCATGCTGTGGTAGGCATCCCACATATAAAGTAGGGGAAGATGGGCATGGATGTTAGCTCAGGGCCAGTCTTCCTCAAGCGAAAAGAGGAGGATTGGCAGCAGTTCGCTCAGGGCTAATCTTCCTCAAAAAAAGAAAAAGAAGCTGGGAGAGAGGACTTTTTTTGGGGTGAGAGTCCTTAGTGTGAAGTGAGACTCCTCCTCCCATGGAAAGGGGAGGTATTTGCTTTCTCTCATATCAACCTTAGCGATAGGAGCTTCAAGGAGAAGTTTTTAGAGAGCATAATATGTTTCCTAGAGTGCACTCCTATCTGATTTGAGCATTAAAAAATAATAATAATAAAAGGAAAAGAAAAATTGACCCATAATTTCAAGTCTGGCTGAAGTGGCTTGTAGAAGCACGTTGGAAGGTGACTTGGAGGAAGTAATGCTCTCTCACTGAAAGCAGGTCGAGTTTTATGTTTCTAGGGAACCAGATACAGTAGGAATGTCAACCAGAGTTGGTTTTAAAAGCCCAAGAGGGTTTCCTACAGGGAGTGAGACCTGATAGTTAGAGGCTGAGGAGAGGTAGCATGTGGCCAACCAAAAGAATAAACTTTGGCCATTTCTAGGCAGCTCCAGTTGGGGGTGTTCAGGAGCAGATCTCCAAGACATAGAGGGAAGCACTGCAGAGACAAGATTCAGCTGTAAGCAATAGCCAAAGACAGAGGAAACAAGCGAGTTCAAAGAAGGCCAGTCTCACAGGACATTTTCTGCACTTATCTTTGTGTCCTTCCTCTCTTAAAACTGCAGAAGCCGGGCCACTTAGTGAGTGGGAGAGGATGGAAGAGCTTCATAGGCAGGGAAATTGAAAGAAGCAGTCATAAGTCATCCCCACATGTCAAGTCCCAATCTGATGCAGGCTCCAGCTGAGGAAGAAGTTGGAGAAGCTTAAACATTAAATGAAGTTCTGAGTTTCTGAATATTCTATAAAAAGAAATATTTTAAATACTCAGCGAGGCAGTTCTTGGGTTAAAAGTAGGCAGAGGACTTTCCATTATCTGAATGACAAGAGAAACTTGGCAACCTGCCTATGATAAATCATGAAAAGTGATGAGGAGTAAATGGCTAACACAGTGCATTTGCAAGGTAAACGAGACTTTTGTCCGACCTCTAGAGCAGGGGTCAACTAACTTTGTCTGTAAAGGACCAAATAGTTTAGGCTTTGGAGGCCCAGGAGAAAAATCAAGGATATTACATAGACATTTATAACATCAGTTAAAACACAAAATTTTTATTAATGAATTCAAAATAGAGTAATAACAATTAAGTAAATTTTTTTGGTAATATAGGTCTACCAATGAGGAGAACGGAATTCTTTCTGGGGGGATAACATTTCACTCAATTGGGCTAAAAATAGTGTTCGCTATTAACAAATTGATCACAGATGTTCATTTATAAAATCAATTATCAGCTCACGAGCCATACAAAAACTGGCAGTGGGCTAGATTGGACTCCTGAGCTGCTTGCCTACCCCTGCCACAGAGTCCCAATGCTTTCGTCAAAACAATTACAACTGCACACGTGTAATTATCTAAGGTTTCCTCTACATGAAGGTCTGAAGACAAAAGAAGCCACCGGGAGTGAGTTGGGGTGAGAGGCAAGAGGAAGTGGATGTGCTCTAGGAGCGAGAGAAGTGGGAGGTTAGGGGACATTGTGCTTCCTCTGCTTCTGGAGATTACTCTTGTGGCAAATATCCTCCATGGTAACCTTTCTGCATTAGCACCTGCAGAAACCATCAATTGACTCAAAAATCAAACAAAGAAAATAAATTTTCCAGCTGGGAGAAGAAGAGATATCACAAGGACAGTCCTCTCATACAAGAAAGCAGCCAAGTCTCTTGCTCCATAGATTTCTTCTTATTGCCCATTTTCCCCTTAAAAGAATTAGTCTAGTTAAATTGGTGCCATTTGTAAGGAGACTGACATAAGTAAATGACAAACTTCGCAATAGATTTGATCAATACCTGAAATTATGTTAATTTTTCTCTGAAATGTGGATGAGATTTCTTCAGCAGAAAACATACTACTCTAAATTTTATTGCACTTAAATCTGTGGCACTTTAGCATTTTCAATATTTTTCTCTAGAGTAAGGTATCCCAAATTAAAAACCCCCAAATGTAGTGATACAATTTGATTCAGTGCTACAGCCAGTGAAACAGTAGTTATTGCCTTGCAGAGATGAAAATATTGTGTTCTTGTTTTCTGGGGTAGAAAACTACGTAAAAAATATAAAGCATAAATTTAATATGAGCCCAAGGAAATATCGACACGTTATTATAAATCATTATGTGAGGCAGAAAGCAAGGAACAACCATGAAATCTCCCCTAGATTCCTTCATTTTGGTTGAGAAGCTATTCGGTTTGCTTTGATACATTCCTAATGTAGTGTGGAAATGGGTTTATAGATATATAATGCATCATCTGGTTACCTGTAAAAGAGGAGAAAACTCCAAGGGAATCATTTAGATGTCATTTGAGAAAACTCATATGATGCTCAGTACCAGTTAACTGAAGAGGTTAAGGAGACAAGCCCTGCCTAGTGGCAGTTCTCTCTGTTCAGAATTTCTCAGACTTTGTAGACCCTTTCAAACAGAAGATGCCAATTATTCCATTAGATGTTAACAGGGATGCAAATTGCTACAGGCAGCTGATCACAGAGTGGGAAACATTAGCTTCCATGCCCCCTGTCTGGCCTAGTTGAAGGCAGCTAAAGGTCATTTGTAAACCTCATGTCAAGTTCTAGAAGGTCTGAGGACACTTGTGACCTCTGGACTTACAAGCACCTTATTCACAAATGAGCTGCTCTTTAAAAAGAAAAAGAGAGAGTGAAAAAAAATAGAAAGAAATGTGACTAGCTTTTTAAATAATAGTATAATGATGCTTGGTGAGACAAGAAGCACCTCTACTGTGTTAGGAGAAGAACTTAAGTAAAAATTGATCAGAAATGTGCTAGCAATCCCTTAAAAATTGAAGCCTAAGAAATTTTGTCAGTATGGCTATAAACTAATTCGCCTAACAAAACAATATATGTCATTGGACTTCACATTTTCCATTTTGCAAATATTTTTTGAATACCTATGTTTTTCAGATATTATTTTAAAAACCAACTCAATCATAGAGAGAACTAGAGCCAAGAAGGGGCCTTAAAAATCAATTGGGCTAGAATTTCCCTGGCCTCTGGGAAATAAATGTGAGTGGCATCCTCTAGTCACACGTCTGACAAAAGTTTTTACCCATATTACATACTCATTTTACAGATTTGGAAACTAAATGCAGAGGAACTGGATGACAGTAGAGATATCACACAAAGGTTTTAAAAGTTCAATATCTAGAGTTAGGCTACTCAAATCCTGGTTCCAACGCTTGCCCAGTGGAAGATCTAGAGAAATTTGTTTTACCTCCATCAGCATCTATCTGCTTCTTTATCCAGGAAAAAAAAAAAAACAACAGCACATAGCTCTGAATGTTTTTACTTGCCTTTCAAGTTGATCTTAAGTAATTTATAAGCAAAATATTGTCTTCAATGTTTCAGAATCTTGCAAATTTATCTTTCAAATTCTGATAGCTAACATGGAAGTTTTTGATTAAGAATCCTGAACTTCAAGGCCCTTCTGCTGCTTCTCCTTAGACCCTACCCTCAGTTTCTTCCAAGACACAGAAATTTTTTGAAAAGATCCCTGAAATTAAAGTTCAAAGTCTAGTTCCTAGATCAACCATATACCAATTCTGTGGCTTAGACACCACATTTATTTCTCTCAGTTTTCATTTCTTCCGCCATAATATAGTGACAGTAAGACTTAACTTATCGTATTAAACAAGGTTCTTTGAGAATTAAATATTCTTGGCAAATACAAAGCACTATACAACTAAAGAGTGTATGAGTTCTTAAGAGAAGATTTGTGGCTAGAATAAAGATTTATTCACAATTTTCTCTATACTATAACATTATTGTTAAATAGTTACGCAAAGATTGTGCTTTCTAGGGTTTTTTAAGGGGCATGGTTTCTTCCTACTCAATTTAAGTGTCTATTGCCATTTTCTATAATTCCAAGTTACACACTTTCCTGGTTGCTTAGAGTCAGTCAATTACATTCCCCAATACAGATGTGCATTTCCTGGATGGAATCTCAATTCCCACCTGGTGTGTTTTGTTTGTTTGTGTGTTTGTGTTTTGTTTTACTCAAACCTGACAAATATGATGTTCCCTTCACCCAGGGACCTATTTGCTGCCTGATTAGTTAATCTGAGAAAACATGTGAGTATTAGTGTATTAACCCTTTTTGGTCCTCTGGGTATGGAAACACAGGAAGCAAAAACTATAAAAGCAAAGTTGAGAGTGTTGATACCATCCTGGAAGGCAACCCTAGACAGCTGGGGGCCAACAACAGGTATCACACAATGTACAGTAATATTAAAAAGCAGTGGAGACATAGTCAAGATGGCAACATGGGTTGTCCCCACTTCAGTCCCCCTCACAAGACCAACTATCCATAGACAAAACACCATTGTGAAAATCCCAGAAACCAAGGTTGAGGCTAAAGCAAGCACCTGGACCACAGAGGCCAAAAAGGACCACATTATAAGGGTAAGAAGAATGGTTATACTCTGACTGCATTGCCCTTCCCCCAGGCCAGCATAGCACCACACTAAGAGGGCCCTGTTGGGCCTACAGTTTTTCCAGTGGGAAAAAAATGAGCCCAAAATGGACATCTAGCTCCCTCAGAATTCTAAGGCACTTCCCAGGAGGCCCACTTGGGTCTTGCCTCACAGGGATCACTGGGGAAATCTGCAGGGCTTGACAACTGAGGATCAGATAGAGACAGAGAAGGGGGATGGGGCTTATAGCGACTAGCACTTGGATCTTCTCAGACTGGATTCATCAACACAGCTGTGACTGAGTGGAAATCCCAGATAGTGTCTCTGCCCATCTGAAGAGCCGAGTTTGTGATCCCACTGTCCAGGGAGCTCAGTACATAGTTTTGACTGGTTCATGTGACCAGCCAGCAAACTGTGCCAGCCATGGACCTCATTCTCTTGCCTCACCTGGGCAGGAAACCAAATTTGAAGGCCCATCTACTGCTGAATATAGCTCCCAATCCTACCTAACCAGGAAGCCTACCCAGAGAACCCAGGTAGCTGACTAGCTCATCTTTCAGCCATGCTTGCCATGGCACCCAAGTAGAAAACCCAGCCAGAAGCTCTGCCCATCTGCAGAGCTGAGCTGGGAGCCTTGCCTGGCCAAGGAGCTCAGTGGGTAGTTCTGCCTGATTCAGGCCATCAGTCAGCAAACAATACCGACCTTGAGTATATTCTATGGCCCTGCCTGGACAAGGAAGAAAATGAGAAGCTACATCCATCTTCTAAGATAGATGGATATGTACATTCATGAGGCCCAAAGGATCCCAAATAGGTTGAACTCAAAAGGGTTACATTGAGACACATTATAATTAAAATGTCCCAAAGTCAATGACAAAGAGAATTTTGAAAGCAGCAAGAGAAAAGTGACTCAATCACATACAAGGGAACCCCCATAAGACTATCAGCAGATTTCTCAACAGAAACATCATTGACTAGGAGAGATCAGGATGATAAATTCAAAATATTGGAAGAAAAAACTTCCAACCAAGAACACTACACCTGGCAAAGCTGTCCTTCAGAAGTAAGGGACAATACAGAATTTCCCAAACAAAGAAAAGTTGAAGACCCATACCACAACTAGAACTTGCTTACAAGAAATGTTAAAGGACATTTTTCAAATGGAATAAAGGATGCTAATTAACATCAAAAAACATAGAAATGTGTAAACGCCCTGCCTAACCCATCTTGACCTTCTTGTTTCTCTGAGGTTTTAGCCTTTAAATTCTCACTACCTCTATATCTCCTTATGCCTTCAAAGAATCAAAACAAATAAGCAAACAAACATAAAACATTTTTATTAGGAGAGTGATCTCTAACAACCTAAGCCATTCTTGGATGACATTGGTTATTTTTAAATGATATGATGGCAGTTTGCTTTTATTTCCTTTTTTATAATACATATATTTATCAGATTTTCCAAGGTGATATATTTCTTCTATGAAATTTATTAAAAAGCAATATTTTTATCAATAAAATAATATTTGGAGGACATCTGATTTCAGCTCTGGCATAAAAACAACTAGGAAGTCATTACTCCTGTCCTTACAACAAGAAAAAAACCTGAACAAATTGAAAATCAATGACTTCTTGGATCCATGAGAGACTGAACTTTCAGGGTAAACCACCACCCCCAAATCTAGAGAGACAGGCAAATACAGATAATCACAAGTGAGATAATCTTATGTGGATTAAAAGACACTGGTAGAAACACATGAATAGCCATTTTTGCAAACTCATGGAAGATTAGTGTGGATTATCATGAGAGTAAGAAACTCCTGGGGACTGAGTCTTAGGGCATACTACACACTTTCATGGGTTTTATCTCCAGGAACCTCACAAGGTTCTCATGGTAAATAAAATGAAAAATCCCCTCAGGTCTCTAGAAGAAGGGAAAATAAACCATAGCGAAATACTCCCAGAGTGTTGTCCATAATACAGGCTCACTCTCCAGGGGAAAAAGGCTTTATCAGAGCCTTAACTCACTTATGGGGAATGGAAATTAAACAATGTTAGCCCTTATTAGCTTCCTGTTTCAGTTAATGAGGGAAAAGGCTAAGAAACACTTGTGAGGTCACAGCCCACAGCCCAGAGACACAGGCCCACTAAAACACTGAGATTTTATCATAAGATTATAGAACATTGCCCTTACCCCAACCATAGCACCAAATCAAAAAGACTCTAGTTATATAACAGCAGATTATAGCTGAATGAGCAGCAAGGCTGAGAATCTAGATACAAAGTAGTTCTTAGGGAAACACAAAGACAATAGGGAAGACAAAAACAAGGACAATTGAGGAATTTGAAGCATCTGGTACTCACAGCTATGGCAAAAATCTAACATAGTCCAACTCATAGACCCAGTAATATAGAGCCCATTTACTTCACTTCTAGTAACTGCAAACCTATTTACTTTACTTGTGGTTACCAAATACACATGTTTGGCTTTCAGGAAGAAATTACAAGCCATTATAAGAAAAAAGAAAAAGCACATTCTGGAAACACAAAGCAAACATGAGAACCACAGTCAGATATGTCACAGATTTTGGAATTATCAGATGGGAAATGTAAAATAATTATGATTAATATGTTAAAGGCTCTAAGAGAGAAAAGTATACAACATGCATGAACACACAAGTAATGTAAGCAGAGACATAAAAGTTCAAGAATAAATGAAAAGGAAATGCTATAAATGAAAAACACTGTTATAGAGTTGAAGAATGTCTTTGATGGATTTTAGTGGGCTAAACACTATCGAGGAAAGAATCAGTGAGCTTAAAGATATGTCAATGGAAACTTCCCAAAATGAAATACAAGAGCAAAATAATAACTTAAGAAGAGCAGAATATTCAAGAACTTTGAGACAATTTCAATAGGAGTAGCATAAGTGTAACTGAAATAGCAAAGGAAGAAAATATGGAGAAGAAGAAATATTTGAAGTAATAATGGCAAAGTATTTTCCAATTAATAATGAATACAAAAGCATAGATCCAGAAAGCACAGAGAACACTAAACAGGATAAACACCAAAATTAATTAATTAATTAAAAAGCCTTAACCATTCCCATTCAAAATGCAGAAAGTCAAAGACAAAGAGCTAATCTTGAATGAAGTTCAAAGAAGAGGACACATTACGTAAAGACGAATAAGAATTAGAGCTAACATCTCTGCATAAGTCACACAAGCAAGGATAATGAGGTGAAATATTTGACGTATTGAAAGAAAAAGAAACCCACCAACCAAGAATTCTATATCCAATGAAATTATCCTTCAAAAATGAAGGAGAGACTATAACTTTTTCAGACAAATAAAAACTGAATTAATTCATTGGCAGCAGACTTGTTTTGAAAGAAATGTTAAAAAGAATTTCTTAAAAGAGAAAGAAAATTATACAGGTCAGAAACTCAGATATATATATAAAGATAGGAAGAGCACTGAAGAAGAAACAAAGTTAAAATAAAATCTTTTATTTTTCTTATTTTAAATTGATCAAACAGGTAATTGTTCAAAGTAACAGAAATAACAAAGTATTGGGTGATTATAGCATATGAATAGGTGAAACAAGTGTCAGTAGTGTCATACTTGATGAGGGAGAAAATGTGAGAATACTCTATTATAAGATATCTACACTAACTTTGAAATAAAATAGTATTATTTGATTGTGGAGTTAGTTCAGTTGTAAATGTATGTTACAAAGTCCAGAGAAATCACTAAAAAGAAATTTAAAGAAATATAATTGATATACTAATAAATGAGAGAGAATGGAATCAAATACAGTTCTCAATTAAAACCAGAGAAGGGAGAAAAAGAGGAGAAAGAGACAAAAAGAAACAAAGAACAAGTTCAGTGAACAGAAAACTATTACAAACATGTTAGATATAGTCCAAGTATACAAATAATCACTTTTAATGTGAACTAAAGTAATTAAGTAAAATACAGAAATTGTCAGAGTGAATTAAAACAAAAATGCTCAACTATACTTTGTCGACAAAAAACCCCACAAAACCACAAATAGAAACATAGAGCAGTTAAAGTAAAGATATGGCAATGATACAACATGCTAACACTAATCAAAAAAAGAAAAATAAAAACAACTAGGTGGCTATATTAAAAATGAAGCAGACTTCAGAACAAGGAAAATAACCAAGGATGAGAAGAACAAAATACAACAATAAACGGGTAAATTCTTCAGGAAGACATAGCAATCCTTAACATGTTTGCACCTAAAAGAAAGTGTCAAGGTATACGGGACAAAAACCAATAGAATTTCAAGAAGAAATATACAAATGCACGATTATAGTTAGAAACTACAGCGCCCTTCTTTCAATAACTGATAGATCAATAAGGCAAAATATTAGTGAGAGTGTAGCTGACTTAAACAACAGTATTTATCAACTTGATCTAATTTACATTTATAGAATAGTTCATCCAACAACAGCAGAATACAAATTTTCAAGCTCACATGGAGCATTCAGCAAGATGGACCACATTCTAGACCATAAAACATACTTCAGTAGATTTAGAAGAACAGAAATCATACAAAATATGTCCTCAGACCATAAGGAAATTAAACAAGATATGACAACAGGAAGATAGGTGACAAAATTAAAAATTTTTGGAGATTAAACAGCATACTTGTGAACAACAAAAGAAGTCTCAACTGAAATTTAAATCAAAATTTAAATGAAATGCATATGAAAATACAACCTCTCAAAATTTGTGGAATGCAACAAATTCAGTGCTTAGAGGGAAATTAATAGCATAGAATACATAAATTAGATGCATATTGTCAATTTTCTAGAATAATTTCAAGAAAATAGAAGCAGAGGAAATACTTCCTAACTTATTCTATGAGGCCAGCATCACTCTGACACTCAAACCAGATAAAGATATTACAAGAAAGGAAAACTACAGGCCACTCTCTCTCATGAACCCAAATGTAAATACTTCCAACATTATATTAGCATATAACATCCAACAGTGCATAAAAGGAATTATATACCACAACCAAGTGACATTTATTCCATATACGTAAGTCTGGTTCATCTTGGAAAATCAGCCAATTAAGGTAATCTACTACATTAAAAGGCTAAAGAAGAAAAATCATATGATTATACCAATTGATACAGATAAATCACTTGACAAAATCCAACACACTTCATGATAAAAACTCTCAGCAAACTAGCGATGGAGGGAAATTTCTCAACTTGATAAAGAACATTTAAAATACCTACAGTTAACATCATACTTAATGGTGAGAAACTGAAGTCTTTCCCTTCCGGAACTAATAAGTGATCATAGCAAATTCACAGAATTCAAGGTTAATATACGAACATAGCTGCTTTCCTCTATACCAGCAATAAGGTATTGTAATTTGAAATTTAAAAATATATATTTAATATCATTTAAATAATACCCAAAAACCCACAAAGAAATACTTAGCTATAAATCTAACAAAGAAGGTACAGAATGTAATGCAGAAAACTAAAACTCTGAGGAAATAAAGCATAGACAATCTCTACAAAAGGAGAGATTTTCCACATTACAGTTTGGAAGACTCAAAATTAAGACGTCAATTTTTCCCAACTTGATTTATAGACTCAACAGAACCCCAATCAAAATCCTAGGGAGCCATTTTGTAAATATCAGTAAACTGATTCTCAAATTTATATGGAAATGCAAAAGACTCAGAATAATTAACACAATACCAAAGAAGAAAAACACTGGTTGAGGACTGACACTATCTAACTTCAAGACTTACTCTAATGCTCCAGTAAGCAAGAAAGAATGGAACTGATGAAAGTATAGACACATAGATCAATGGAACAGAAAAAAGAGCACCTTTTTAAAATTTAGCTTAAAATGTATCATAGACCTAAATATAAAATATAAAACTATAGAACCTCTAGTTGATGAATTGTAAAACACAATGCCAAAAGAATGATCTATGAAATAAAAAATTGATGTTAAACTTTATTAAAATTAAAAATTTCCTCTCTGCAAAAGATTCTGTTAAGAGAATGAAAATACAAGCCATTGACTGGGAGAAAATATTGGCAAAACACATCTGATAAAGGATTTTCATCCAAAGGATACAAATACTTAAACCCGAACAATAACAGGACAAACAAATTGAAAGAATAGGTAAAAGTTTGGAGTAGACCTCTTACCAAAGAAGATATAAGATGGCAACTAAGTTTATGAAAAGATGCTGAATATCATTTGTTATTAGAGAAGTGCCAAGTAAAACAACAGTAATATACCACTACACATCTATTATAATGTTCAAATCCAAAAACTGACAATAGCAGCTGCTGGCAAAGATGTAGTGTCTCAGTGAACTCTCACTTTTCTTTTTTTGTTTGGTAGAATGCTAAATGGTACACCCATTGTAGGTGACTGATAATTTCTTTTAAAAAATGAAGGCTTCTTTTATCATATGATCTAGCAATCACACTACTAGGTACTTAACCCAACTGAAATAAAATCTTGCATCTGCAAAAAAAAACATGCATGTGAATGTTTATAGCAGCTTTATTTATAAGTTCCAAATACTGGCAGTAATCAAGATATACTTCAACAGGTGAATGGATGAACAAAATGTGGTACATCCATTCGATAGACTATTTATTATCCTCTGATAAAAAAATAAGTTAGCAAGCAATTAAAAAACTTGAATGAATCTTAAATACATATTGATACATAAAACAAGCCAGTTCTAAAAATCTACATACTATATGATTCCAATTGTAAGCCATTCTGGAAAAGGCAGAACTATACAAGGGGTAAACAGATTATTGGTTGTCAGAGGTTCAGCAGAAGTGGGGATTGGAAGGTTACATAGTGAAACACAGGGAACTTTGTACGGTGATGAAACTTTACTGTATGATACCATGATGGTGAATATAAGACATTATGCACTTGTCAAAACCTCAGAACTACACAGCACAAAGAGTAAATTTTAATGTATGCAAATTTTTTAAAATTATTTAAGAGGTCCGAGGATTCCACAGTGTGATGCATAATGTGACTGATGAGTCTAAATATGTTACAAATGTATGAAACATCACTGAAGAGTGATAGGAATAAGGTGCTGACCTTCGGAGTAACTTTGGAAATGAGTAGAGTCTAAGACCGAAAGCAGGTGGAACTATACATAAGCAATGTACTCTAGTTGATAAAATTATTTTCCACTGGGGTATGAACTAACAATTCTGGAACCATTATACCTGCATACTAGAATGACACAAGTAAATGGATGCCAGGTGGTGGGAGCCAGGTTTCTCATTGTTGGAATGGGAGCTTATAGACGAGGGGGAGGCTAGAATTATCCATTTGGTGAGGGATTAGAGTTGGATACATTAGTATGAACTCATGTTTAGCTTAACATAGATCCAGATGGCTACAAAGAGAAATGTTTGTAACTATTTGTACATACATGGATTAGCATACACATATCATACATTTCCTTGATGTGTCAGCTGACAGGCTTTATAAACAATAATATTCCAGAAGTAATGAGGACATTTAGTATCCAGATCTTGGTTTCTAATACCATCCCCCAATGAAAGTAATGGCCCTTGGAAAAATGGCTAATTCTAGGATTGAGGCAGGAAATATACAAGATGAATCTGAAACGTTTTGTAGTTCCAAAAAATAAATAAGGGCTCAAATGCAAAAAACAAACTGCACATTGACAGGAGTATGTCAAAGGGACACAAAAGCCAACTGAAAGTGACCAAAGTTAGAAAAAATTGAGCAACAAAAGAAATGAAATAGTACTAGATTATACCTCAAAGTACAAAACAAATATCCATGAGGCTTTACTGATTGAATGATAAAGAAAAATAAATGGATAAATAAATGATTGAATAAAATAAATGACGAAGAAGAGAGAAATTTGTGCAGAATTCCAAACAATATATGTAAATAGTTCACTCTCTAGGAAGAATGCTCCTCTCCTTAGTATAGTCTGTGCATAGTGACTCCCTTCCAACAAGTACAGTATGTACAGCAAGGAGAAAAGAACAACTTCACCGCGGACAAACTCGATAAACTACCTCAGCCAGGCGACGAAGATGAAGATTTATCACATGGATAGTATATATCCTTGGTATGATATGACAAATTGTCCCTTTGCCTCTGTGGTCTTCTTCCCCAAAACCTATATCCCTTGTCTAATCATGAGAAAAAAACATCAGACAAATTCCAACAGAGGAAAATCCTATAAAATACCTGAGCTGTACTCATTAAAACTCATCAAAAACAAGGAAAATCTTCTGAGAAACTATTAGACAAAAGGAGCCTGAGAAGACTTTACAACTAAATATAATGTTATATCCTGGATAGGTTCCTGGAACACAAAAAGGACAATAGGTAAAAACTAATGAAATCTGCATACTACGACTTTAGTCAGTGTATTGATACTGGTTCATTAATTGTAACAGCAGTTGTAAGACATGTACCAGACTAATGTAAGATGTTTCTGAAAAAGAAGGAAACTGGGTATAAGACACACATGTGAGCTTCACTAGAGAAAGCTTCAGCTCACCAGGGGTAGGTGTGGAAGGGAGCCCTTCTCTTTGAAAAGTTGCTTTATAAGCTTGTTCCTGCTGGCGTATGATGCCTTCTTTCTTAAACAGGATGCCTTAACTGTTAAAAGACCCTCGGCAGGGGTGTTGGGATTTAGAGGTTCAAAGAGTCTTTTTAGGATTATTTGTTTCTAAGAATCTCCTTAGAAGTCATAGCATGTCTTTTAAACCAGATTTCTTAAAGTGGATCCCTGCACCCATCTGTAGGAGAAATACCTGTTAGACTTGTTAAAAGGCAAGTTCCTTGGCCTTCCTACAGTTTTCCTGAATCAGAATCGCCAGAGGTTCTCTTTTAAAACACTGGATATCATCCTAGGATATACATTGGTCTACAAATTTAAAAACAGTACTGCCTGGGTCCCACCTCAAGAGAGTCTGATTTAACTGATATGGAGTGTGAGCTGGGCATTGTTGTTTTGTTTTTTAAATGCTCCATAGATGATGATTATGTGAAGCTAAGGTTAAGAATCACTTTTAAAAATAGCTCCCTAGGTGGTTCTCGCGCCTATAAAGTTTGGGAACCAATTTCTAAGCTGCCTTTCCTGAACCAGGTGTCCTTGACAAATACGCTTCATCAGGGCACTGGTTTGCAAAATCTAGGTGACTCCCTAGATTTACACATTAATGCTGGAATTCAGGCCACTTCATTTAATCTAATGTGTTTCCCCATGTTTAAAGAGTCTGATTCGGGGAGATTGCTTCATTTGCCAAATTCTAGCTAATATTAGCTAATATATCTCGTTATCAACCTTTTGTAACTCTCTAGCTCTGTCTTTAACTGACTGTTTTGGTCTGGCATTCATTCATACCATTTACTAGTTCCCTGACCCTCGAATTGCGGTCCACAGCCTGGATTCCACTCTTTTCCCTCCAGTGAAATACTATAGTATTTTTTGTTACTTTGAGTGTTCTCTATCTCTCCACAGTCAGGCAACACATCCCTTATGTTCCGTTCCTCCTTACCTTTTGAGATCTGCTTTCAGAAAAAGATCTGAATATGGGTCATTTACAACTTAGAAGGGACATAGGTCATAGTCCATTCACACTACCAGAAAAACTGACATTTCAAGCATCATCTCACACTATGGAATGAAGGATTATATAAATTAGCAAGTATTAAGCAAAGATGAACATGTGGAAAAGAAATATTTTGAAGTTAAGGAGACCTACCCAATTTCTAGAAATCACAGGTTACCTTGTTTATATGTATAGATGTCTTATCAACTGTAAAACATGTTCCACCCTCTTAGCTCTAGCAATTTACTATATCTGTGCCTCTCTAGAACCAGTCCTGAAATTACTGAGGAGCCTGAATTGACCTGCCAGATGCCAACAAGACCAGCAGATTGGATGACTACAGTAAAATCATAGCTCACATCTATACTCAATATCAGTCAGAGTGATTACAGGGCTGAATAAACTGGTTAAATCCACCAAATGGGTGCCATCGTGAACTGATTTGTCACTATTCAGCAGCTATTATTCTACTCAGGGCTGAAAGTCAAGCATAAATGAAAAAAGGTTAGAATCCACAGAACAACTTATAATAACTAACTTGTAGCTAAATCTGCATTTGAATCAAGACAGTCATTCTAGCATGAGGGTATGTGGGATGGAAAATTTGAACGGCATTTTTTAGCTAGAGGAAACAAATATTTCCAACTGTTAAAATTGGATTATCAAGCATGAGCACATTTGAGCTTCTTTAATCCTAAATGGAAACAAATTTCTTCGGGGTCCTAATATATATTGAGCCCTATAATATAGGAACTGTTTGAAGGACTTCACAAATTTTGTCTCACTCAATCCCCAAACAACACAGTAAGGGAAGTAGTATTATCGTCTCTATTTTATAAAGTAGGCAGCTGAGGTGCAGAGACTTGAACATATTTTCACAGCACAGCAGAGCTAGACCAGGAACAGGCAGCCTGCCCCTGAAGCCTCTCTCTTCTCCTCATGACACTCACGGTAGATTCACGCTCCTTACCGCTCGATAGCTTTCCTGACAGTTTTTGAGTAAGTAATATTTCTCTACAACACAATAAGTACTCTGAGGCTCAGACACACCCTTGTTTCACCTTTTATTATGCCTTAATACCCCAGTGTCTTTCAAAGAGTAAGCTTTTAAAAAGAATGAACAAATGAAAAGAAGACATACTTGAAAAATGAATGAATATGAGAGACGGTTATTATCAATTCATACGGAAAGCATTATGTACATATGGACTTGGATCCTGAAAAACTTAGAGTTTCTAGTTGGCCAGTGGCATCCCTGGACACTTGTCGTACTCTGATATTTAGTGAAGTGCAACACAGTTGCCTGGTGCACAGACATGATATCATGAAATTTCGCGCTGAATCCTTTGCTGAATTAGTTCTCCATTTAGCTCTTGAGATTGCTACGGGGTGACTGTTTATCATATGCAGAAAGCTTGACACAAGTAGTAGTCTAATTGCTCAATAAACAAACAAAACAGGTGTGTTTGGAGTGTCTGCTAAGATAAACTTTATTAAATGTATACTCTAAGGGCATGGTATATAAATTCTTCCCCTTTCTAACAAATTTTGCCATCTACACAACCAAAAAAAAAAGAGAGAGAGAATAAACGCCAAGAGAATTTAAGCCAATGCATGACAGTATTTGTTATGCAATCAGTGAGTCAAATCATTAGTTTCTTATCTTGTATTGTTCATGCCTTCGTTTATTCATGTAGCATTTGAAGCACGGAGGTGAAGCATAGAGGTCACGTGGCCTTATGTGGTTTATGAAAGTATGAGACTGAATGATGCAGGTAACTGGCATTTAGACTTTATTCAGCAGGTAACAGGTTGTAATTTAAAGGATTTTTAGAAGGGAAGTCATACACTGAAATCATACACTGAAATTTAGCTCTCAGCTTCCCAGGCCAGATTTTTCAGAAAGAGAGTGTGAAGGTAAAAGAGAAAATTACTGATGCAAATATGATGTATATGTAATATCAAGTTTTTAAAAGGTTCCTTTCTTCCCTGAAATGAGGTGCCTAACTTTCCAACAATTGCACATAATTTGAGGCTCAGCAGTGCCCTCAAGGTAAATTTGCAGCAGCTAGCACTGCAGCCTCATGGAAGCCAAAGGAGAGTCATCCATCACTTGCTGATCCAAAAGGTAAATAAAGGTTATAATCAATCTGTACCTTTCAGCACACTCCAAGACATTAGAGTTCATCCCCAAAGGGAATATGCTGTAGGATGACTACTCTTTAAACAATTATGAGGTAGAATTCCATCTAGAAATAAAAGAAACTCTAAAAACAATGGGGAGTGATCATAGGGATAAATTTATTTCAATTATTATAGCATGTAGTAGTTATGTGTGTACATATATATGTTAAAGAATAACACAGAGAAATTGGTTTTGTTTGCTTGAAAAATAAGATAATTTCATAATCAATGCCAAAGTCTAAAAAGAGGCGGCAATTTGTATGACATTTGCAAATGTCCACAAGTTTTGATTTTCTCACCATTGTAGTTATACATATAGTCACAGATATACACCGAGAATATCGACAGAAGAAAACATCCATCCTATAATTTTTATCATTTTCTTTCACCAGGTCTCATGTTTTAGAGTATACCATGAATTCAAATTTTCCAAAATCCTGTTTTGATCTTGTTTCACACTATTTATTTCAAGTAATCATTTTTTTCTGGCTCTTCTTATTCTTTTATTTCTCCCATGCCCCCCTTTTTTAAAAAATGTCTTCTGGAAGTTTAAAAAAATAATGAGGTCCAGGAATCTCCAGGAGGAAGAAGGTTAGAATGAATCAGAGAGATTTATCAATATGAAGAAGAGCCAGAAGTAGAAGCTTGCAAAGAGTATCCAATGCAGCAGTGTCCATGGAGCAAAGATGCCTCTAAGGATTGCAGGGAAACAACCTTAGCTAGACAGTGGGTACCAATACAGAGTCTCGAAAGTCAGACAGAAGTATCGACTAAACGTGTCAGAAAATGAAGAACCCAAGAGAGCAATCATTCTTAGCAGGCGTCATGAAGAAGCATTAGCAAATGAGATCAAACCAGAAGCTTTGATCTCCACGATTCTAGTTTCGAGAGGGTACATGCCTGATTTCTGCTTTAGAGCTGCCTCTAAGAAGGTAAATTAGGGGACAGCCAAAAGACCCTTTGAGATAGTGCATCTTAAACTTCAGTGTGAATGTCAAATCACCTGGAGATCCTGTTAAAATGCACATTCTGTTAAAATTGTTTTAAAATCCACATCATTATACGTAGAGTAGGATCGGAGAATCTGAATATCTAACAATTTCCCAAGGCAAAACCACTGAACTATATTTTGAGTCACAAGGCTCTAAGATGAATTTCCTTTCCATAGTTATAGTAAAGAAATGGATAATATACACTAAAGTTCAGATCATCAAGCAATTTGCCAAAATTCTAAAAAATAATTGCAAATCTCTTTAAATATTTGTCTTCAGTTTGTCCAAGCAGAAGAGGAATTTTATATTTATTTATTTATAACATTGTCTACTATGGACTATAAATATATTATCTTACATAAAATACACAACAATGCTAAGAAGGTTTACTTATTTTACTGGTAAAGGAACTGGATATTCAGTGGTTACGATCCTGGCACAAGACAAGGGAACCAAGGGATATCTATCAGGATAAACTTACTAGTCTCTTTAACTCACACCACTTTGGTGATACACTCAAGGGTCCATCAATAACCGGTTTCTGGTGAGAGTCTTGGTGGTAATGACAGGCTGGCTGAGGATTTCAGGGAAAAGAATGACTTTAAACCTTCTTCAAAATGAGGCCACATTTAGAATCAGACTGTTAGTTAGAACTATAATATTCCAGATACACGTTCAGAATCGATTAAATGCTTCCTTATATAGGAGGAGTTGAGTTTGCTCGCCAATATGATACTGTCATTAAAGGTATAACTGTAGAGGTAAATCCTCAATTAATCATGTCGAATGTCACAATTTTTTCCCCTCATTTATTTAACATAGGAAAAAGAGGCAAATGCTAAGAATAGAAGGTGAATTTCATGATTTAACCATTTTATGTCATAATCACAAGTCAAGTTTAAGTCATCAGGACTTTCTTCAATTCCTCAAAGGCACGTAACTCCTTCCTGCTTCAGGCCTTTGTTCATTGTCCTCTCTCCTGCGAAGTGCTCCACCCCGCCTTGTCTACTCTCACCCTCTGTTACTTAAATATTTTTTTCTCATCCATCAGACTTAGTTATTATTTCACTTCCTCAAGGAAGCCATCCCTAGTTCTCTATAATAAATGAGGCCATAAAGACAACTTGTACTTCAGCTTTGTAGCTTAAGGATCTCCATTCCTTAAGAAATTTACTAAAATTATCCAAAATATTAATAAAAATATTCACTTAAGTCTGAGTTTCTGTTAGGTGTCCTCCTTTAACGTGAAAATAGACCTCAAAACAGTGATTGTAAACTAATGCTTCATGGTCCAGATGCAGCAAGTGGATGCTTTAGGCTCAGTGTTGAAAACATGTAATTAACTACCAGTCTGTAAATAACTGAAGACTTTACATAAAAATAACGATTTCCTCTTCTGAAGTTCAGCCACCTCTAGTGTCCACTTTCCTGAATGACAATAATCAGCTAGAAATATGTGGTTTCTGTATCATTTTATTTTATTTAATTAGCTAATTAATTTTGAGGAGGATTAGCCCTGAGCTAACATCCGCTGCCAATCCTCCTCTTTTTGCTGTGGTAGATTGGCCCTGAGCTAACATCTGTGCACATCTTCCTCTATTTTATGCGTGGGATGCCTGCCACAGCATGGCTTGATAAGCAGTGCATAGGTCTGCGCCTGGGATCCACACCAGCGAACCCCAGACAACTGAAGCAAAGCACGCGAACTTAACCTCTACACCACCGGGCCGGCCCCTCTGCACCATTTTAGATAGAACATTTATAAAATTTATTTCTCACTCACTACTCCTGGCTGGTTTTATATCTGACTTTCATCTCACATTTACATTGCCTCCATTCTTATAAGCATTTGAATAGCCAATTCAGCCTGGGAGGTTTACATCTGAAATCACTATCTACCACACAGACCAGTGCTTCCCAAACTTTAATGTACATATGAATCCTGATGAATGTTGTTAAAATGCAGATTCTGATTCATAGTGGTGGAGTGTTCTGAGAGTCTGAATATCTAAGAAGCTCCTGGTGATGCCAAAGCTGCTGAAATTGGAATACACATTAAATAGGAAGGCAACACTACAATCATCTAGGTGAAAAGCAGGTCCTGTGGAATTGGTGTGGATTAGGGCTGCCCCAGGTAGGGGAGCCTAAGGTGACCTGGCCTACATGCCGATCTATACAACCCAATGGATTTTATGGTGTGGATTAGGGCTGCCCCATGGAGAGGAGCCCAGGGCCTCCTGGCCTACATGCCGATCTATATGACCCAATACATATCTAAAGTTATATGACCACACAATAACCAGATCCCACCTGTACTGATACCATTTAATGACTTTTTACTTCATCTGTCCTTTGTCTAGTAAAAATGAGTCACGTATCCATGCCTTATAAATTTAGCCCTAACCCTCAACACATTGCAGCTCTTACTGCCCATGGGTCCTGTCCCCAGGCCTGCAGCTCTTACTGCCCATGGGTCTCGTCCCTATGCTGGCAGCTCTTTAATGCCCATGGGTCCTGTCCTCATGCTACTCCATACTATTCTCTGAATAAAGGAGCACTACTGCCAGACCTTGAGAGTCCAACAAATCTTTCTTTCGACTCCTTGACTCATCGAGCCCACATCAGAATCACTCACAGAATAGGGTAATCCTGGTACTAGGCAAAATAATGAAGTTGGATACTCAAATCCAGACTCAGGGAGATAAATTTGAAGAATGCTCTCCAGTAAGCTGCATTGAGCTATGTGAATGGAACCTTGAAAGTAAGTGGTACCAAGGGAAGGAGTGCCCTTAGGTACTCAGACTCAGCTTGGTTCACAAGTGTGCAACCTGTCTTTCCAGTGGAGTGATGGCACCAAGAGGTCTGGATTTTTCAAAACAGCTCTAGAATCCATGGCACAAGTCCTAGGATATGGTAAATTGTGTCCTAAATTGCATAATTGAATTCCCCTGGTAGAGAAGGTAGACAAGTATATTTTCTCAGTTTATCTGACTAACCATTTTATAATTTAAGATATTATAAACAGTAATTATTAGTTTTTTATTTGTCATATGATAGTTTTTTACAAAATCTTGAGTATAGTCTAGTTCCCATGTGTTGAGTAACTGTTTTAAAGGACTACAACATTTTTGGTGGTTACTCTTTATGTCCTGTTGTGGAATAGAGTGTGTATGTGGGGGGTAGAGAGGGCGAGTGTTGGTGGTAGGATATGTATACCACAGGTAGAAAAGGCCCAGGCGATTACTCTATTGCAAAAGCACAGTGACCCATAGGATCATCCCCTCTTCAGACTCCCCACTTCATTTGCTTGTCATCTAAACTGATTTACAGAAGAACCAGTTGAGAAATAATACATCCAGAAGATGGTAGTAGATGGAAAAAAAAAAGGAGAATGGAAAATAATGACGAACAAATGGCTGAATTTAGGTTGGGGAAAAATAGTAAAAGGAGATTATGAGGAGGATTATTTGTCTTGATTAGAAAGGCATTAGGACAGAGTTATTAATTGTGTAGTGGAGAATAATAACCTCTTTCAACCTTGCTCTTCTGAGGACTTCGGTAGACGTAACCTAATTTTCATTGTTTTGGAGTTAGAATAGTTTTTCTTCACATTAACTATGCCGTTATAAAACTTAAAGGAGGAGCAATATAGCATAATTTTATTAAGTTTACACCAGAAATATTACATATTTTAAAAGCAAAACAGATTTATTATTTAGTCACTGATTCAGGTTAATATTTTTATCATAGCTCTGGAAAGTTTATGTAATAGTTAATTTTTTTACATGTGACCTAGGATATTTGCATTAAAGTTAAAAAAATGAAATTTTTCTTAAAGCTGGGATACCTTTAATCTCAGGATATTCATGGTGTGTTTACTACCACAAGTGATTTCTTAGTTTCATGTATCTAACATTGACATACCTGATCTCAAATCCACATCATAGAATTTAGGAGTTGGTATTCAACTTGCTGTATGTAGTAGTATTAAATGTTTCATTTCATATTGGAAATGTCTGCAGATAACAAACAAAATAATTACAAAACTAGATCATAAATGCCTAAAGAATATAGAAAGAGCACGTAGAAAATCAACTATCTTTAAAATAGAAAAAGACGAAGACGGCAAAAAATATTTTTGAATTTAATGTAAAGATTCCACACAAATCAAGTATTAAGTCACTGATAATGAGAGAAAATTGAATATTTAGGACAAATGAAGATACACACACACACACACATACGCTGTGTGGATAAGTAGAAAAACATCTGTGATGCACTACTAAACTTTTATTCAAAGTGTCCTTTGAATTATGAGCAGAGATTATAGGAATATTTAAAGGAAGTGTGTCTCAGTAATTGCTAGAATATATAGAGGGCTATATTTCCAGCCCCACCCTCCTTGCCTCATTCCTGTTCACTTTGTCTGTCACCTCTGCCTTCTTCACTCCTTTCCCCACGTTCATCAAAGACCGCTACCCAGAGGCGCTGCCTGCCCCACAGAGAAGCCAGTCTTGACAGAGGAAGAATTATAGTACAGCCTCAGCCTCTCTGCACAGAACTTAGAACTCAGTTACCTACCTAATTTCTTCCTCAGGATGAGAATACAGCCTGGTACATGGTAAGTGATCAATAAATATTTGTTGAGAATAGATGGATAAATGAATTGTTTTCCAGCATAATGTTGTTCTTGAGTATCCTTTGCTGCCAATTAGACCTGGATTGCTTTCATGCCCTAGAACTGACTTCCAGGATCCTATGTTGTTTACAAATCAGAGTTTTCAGTCTTGCCTGTCTTGGATCAAGCCTGAAGTTTTCAGTCAGACCCACCAATATGATTACTTGCTCTCCTAACTCAAGCTATCAACTGCTGATTCGACCCCTTCATCTTCTTTTAGATTTTGTACTTCTTTTCCCTTCACCACAGGGTCATCCTCAAACAACAATTTATCTCCAATATTTCCTCCAACCTGATGGTAAGGATATGTTTCTTCATGCTGGTCTACAATATACTTTCAAAGCTGATGTGAGGACTTATCAATAAGCCTGAGACCAAGGCAGAGTGGGAATGATAAGTTGCATCACAGAGTATCCACAGATTTCAAAACCATCAGCATCCACTTTTGAAGACTAGGCATGTGAACACATAGCCTATGTTTCTTCTTCCTTAACTGACTGACTAATTTTCTTTCAAGGAATCTATCGTGAGTGATTACTGGGAAAGTCTGGAACAACAACAATTCTACAAATTATGGAGGCATACATTAAAATTAAATGCATTACCTACATTTGAAATTTTCACTAAACATTTTTAAGTGCGGAGAATCCTGATGAGGTAGGAGAGAGATGTGAAAATCTATGAGAAATGTATGGCTCTTTGTCATTTCTTTTGGAGGAGGCTGCCCATGCTTTTTCTGAAGTATTCAGTCTCTTTGGGATGGCTTTTCCTGAATCTCTCCCACAAAAGACAGGCCAAGGTTCCTCTCATTGCCATTTATTCAATGATCATTTATTTTCCAGCTTGTCCATCCTCTCCATTTCAATGTTATCATTGTTGAGTAAATTGTCCTAAGGCAACAAATCTGTCATTCACCAAAAACAACTCGCATCCTCAGACCTTTATAGGGAACAGTTGTAGCACTGTGAATGTAATTTGTAAAATGACATCCTGGGATCCTGAAGACTTTCATTCACTTCACATGATAAGTCATTTTTCTGAAAGTGGTTATGTCATCATTGCATTGTGGCAGAGGGCCAAGGGCAGATCCTTTTAGATAGCTGAGGTCTCCTGGCAAGCCTGCTGACCATTCCTGGCCATGGTGAGATTTATCCTGGTGATCAAGTAAATCTTCATTTAGGAAAATAAAGACATGGAGCTCTGATGTATAAAAACAATCTAATTATCTATATAGAAACCTGTGATAAGACACAATTTAAATTTTTTCAATATCCAAATAAACTACCATAGAATGATCATATTGAATGAATGATTCATTCATTAAATCACTTGATTCCCAAACCAAGCTTACAGAGTACCTTCTATAGCACTGCTTTAAATATAAAGGGAGAATGTTAATAAATTAGTTTGAGACAGATTTCTTGCCTGCCAAGAGTTACTTAAGAAATTTAGTAATATTTAGCAATAATTAGAGTAATATTTAGAAAAAATTACAGTAATATTTAGCAATAAACACAAAATAATTTCTATGAAATTATTTAATTGTAAGTCATGGAGGATACATTATCCAGAATTTTAAAATATATGCTTAACGGGGCATCTGGAAGGATCAAGTTATAAAATGGGAGATGGGAGAGAAGACATACTGGGAAAGAGAATGACATTTGCCAAGACCTCAATGCCAATTAGAGTGAGCAAGTGAGTGAGAGAGAGAGAATTAATGATTGAATAAGATAAAACTGCTGGTCTAGGTAGACATCTTCAACTGCACTCTACTTGAAGGCATGAACAATCTAAATAAAAGTTTGTAGAGAAGATGTCACTTGGTTAGAAGTTAGACAAATCTTGATAAGTCAACACACTTACCATTTGGAAAAGCTGTTTCTCCTCCACGAACTTTACTTCCCTTATGTCTAGAATAGTGATAAATTGTTGTAAGGATTAAATAAGATTATACATCTGGAGCTCTGTATTCATAACAGACCCCAGGCAAATGTCAGAATCCTTCCTAGTTCCCCTTAATGCAGCAGACTTGTTATTAGCTAATTCTGAAACAACAATCATCACAAGGCCTACCAAAATATTCCTGTTATTTTTGCTCCTAGAAACAAAATATATAAAATTCTGCACTGAATTCACCATGGGAATACTTTTCATCCTTGTACCTAATATAATAACTTCTAGATATATTTTTATGAATCTAGGTTCTTGTATATTTCCTGTGTGTTTATATTGGGAGATCAGTGGTATAGAAGACATATTGGAGTCTAGGCAAAAGGAAAAATCAATAATACTGATCGTATCTCCATTTTAAAATTTGATTATTTTTCATGATAATTTTTTGCAACAGTTTTGATTTTTAAAAATATTTGATTAAGTATTATTATCTTGACTCTTGATTCTTTTGGAACCTTCTGAAATTGTGCACCTCAGACAAATATCTTACTTGCCTTACCCTAGTCCTGGCCCTGTGGGAGATGTGTTTAGAAGTAGATTCGGAGATTTGGTTGTGTTACTTTATAATACATTTCAGGGCGAACCTCCCTACAGTATAATCCATCAAATTAGCACTGAGGATTCAGGTGAAAAGAATCACCAAGAGAACAGGAGTGGAATTAGTTTACCCCAACCAAGGAGATGAGATCTCCTAAATGTTCTGCCTTTACTTTCATTATCTTAAGGGTGACTCCTTTGTGGCCTGCCGCTTAGTGTTTGAAGGCCCCTGCGGGGTGTGTGGCATGAAGTTAGTGTCAATGGAAAACTAGGAATCTTCTCTTTTTGCTAATGACACCCTACTGCTTTGTGTTTTCCTAATGATTAATTATGATTCATTGACTATTTATAAAGCACCAGGCATTAGAACATGTATTTATTGTTTCTTCCACCTTGTTTAATTTTGTCAAAGTAGCCAATAGGAAATTATTGTTAATAACATTTTTCAGAGGAAGAATCTGAAATTCACAAACATTGACCAGCCAACCAAAAGGCTGTTCTTTGAATCAAGTCTTAAATATGGCAGCCTTCCTCAAGGAAAAAAAAATAGAAGGGATTAGACAAATTAGAGTTGGAACTCTGAACTCTAGAACTAGAAATTAGACTAGAGAGCACCATGTCCATAGTTGAAAGATCTTCATGATCTACATAATACTAGAAACAACATCCTGATTACAGTAATATAACAGCAAAAAAATTCAACAAAGCAACAACAACACACAAAACAAGGTAAATGTGTAAGCCCCAGGAATAGAAAAAAAGATGTGAAGCAAGGATATTATTGTGGAAGAAAAAATTGGCCAGGCTCTAGAGAAATCTAAGCCGCTCATTTTGGCAGAGGTTGGAGAACAGAATACTACGATTAGTCTAGAAAAGTAAGATGTCGGCCATTAATCAGATGGAACTTGGCAAGCTCTCAGCTGATTAACAGCCAAGTAGAGAGAAGGGGCATAATTATCAGAAGGTAAGTAGATGACAAACCCTTCTGATTTACCTGGAACTGAGACAACTTCCCCAGACATGGGTCATGCAGTACTAAAAGCAGGAGGACAATCCCAGGGAAACTGAGACAGTCCCAGTCAAGCAAGGATGGTTGGTCACTCTACAGTAGATTGGAGGACCAAAGTCTTAGCAATCAATCCCCAGAACTGCTAGAACTGGATGAGGCAAGGAAAGTCAAGTGTGCTAGATTTGGAAATGGGAGAGTAGGCAAGTTGGGTGGTGGGATGGGCCAGATTCAGAGCTGGAAGTGTAGACAAGAGAGTCAGAGTCAGTCATTCTAATATCTATTAGGCTAACTGAGTAGATAATACATGTACGCAGCACTGCAAAGTAAATCATAATAAATTTCATAACTGAGAACTAGAACAAGAGTTATGGGACTGCAGAAAGGGTTGAGAATTGCCAGTTTCATTGAGATGAGACAAGAGGCATTAAAACTGGGATTTTAAGCATGATTGGTTTGTCATTAAGCAGATTTGGAAGAAAGTCAGAAAAAGAAGATGTGACATCAGAATGAACAGGGGATGCCTAGATTATACACTGGATTTGCCAATTCATTCAAGTGAAATTGGAAGGTGATACAGAGTTGTAGAAGACAGTATTTGGAATTAACTTTAGGATTGGTCTTTGATATCAGAATAAATAGTTAAGATTTTATTCATCAAACATTACTGAAACCAGCATTTAAAAGATTTTGATCTTGGAAATGGGCAATGAAGCTGAGCTATGCTTCAGAGGAACTGCACAGACAATGGTGAATAGATAGCTTTGGGATAGGGAGATACCGGATACACAGTGTTCTTGCAGAGGACAATGACAACTACATAAAAATGAGAAAAGACAAAGGCTTAAGGTAATGAGTGGGGGATGTTAAATATGAGGTAGTGAAAAGATTAGCATTCAAGGCAGTGTGACAAAATGGGATAAAATCAGGCTTTAGGGAGACATAGCTTGACTCATTTCCCTGATCCTCAGCTTACTGACAATACAGCCTCAAGAAGATATCACAACCTTTCCAAGCCTCAGATCTCATTGATAAATTAAGACAATATTACTCATATCAGAGGCCTCTGTAAATGATCAAAGATAACAATAGATGTAAAGTCCATATTGTAATGCTCAGTATCCAGACCTTCAGTGAATGATGACTATAATGCTATAAATTAACAGAAATTGACAACTGATTGCAGATGGCAGTAAATGGTATAGAAATATCCAAGATACCGTCAAAATTTTATTTTAGAGTTATATGAGATTCCTCAAAAGTTCATAATAGAGATTTTGAGGGTCTCCCACTACAGTTATAAATAATTTACCTGTCTTCAAATCCTGTCTTTGCCACATTCTAGCCCTATAGACTTGAAATGTCACCTAGTTTTTCTGGTTATTATAAGGGGTACACACACACAAACACACACACATATATATAAATATACTTTTTCATTTACTAGTTGATAAATACCCTACAAAATGCTTATATTCTTAAACTTTTCTTTAGGACTAGATTTTAATGTTGGATGTGCCAAAAAAAACAACAAAAGAATCACTCTCTAAAGATGTTGACTATCAATTATTTCCAACACAAAATAGGCGACAAAGTTATGATGTATTGCCTGACTAGATGGTAGTGAATTAAAATCTAGGAGATGCTCAGACAAGAAAGAATGTCCTTGGGGTTGAGTACTTCCATAGGGGATGCAAGATTTGAGCAGCAGTGCATAGGATTTACTTCATGGGATTCTTCCATAGAAACCGGAACAGTTTTTGCAATACTCCAATCTGTTCCATTAGAGTGTAAGAACTTGGTCTGTGGGGCTGGCCCCGTGGCCGAGTGGTTAAGTTTGCGCGCTCCGCTGCAGGCGGCCCAGTGTTTCATTGGTTCGAATCCTGGGCGCGGACATGGCACTGCTCATCAGACCACGCTGAGGCAGCGTCCCACATGCCACAACTAGAAGAACCCACAACGAAGAATACCACAACGAAGAATACACAACTATGTACCGGGGGGCTTTGGGGAGAAAAAGGAAAAAATAAAATCTTTAAAAAAAAAAAAAAAAAAAAAAAGAACTTGGTCTGTGATAAAATCCCCTGCAGTCTCTTCCTTTTCCAGATTCACAAGCTGATTCTTCTTACTGCTTGGAGATCCTGATGGAGATTTGCATGTTAAGGTGTAAAGTGGGACCAAGAATTTTCCAGGAGCAGCCACCCAGCACCAAGTTGTAAAAATGTCTTGAATGATGGCAACTTAAAAGACCTAATGATCCAGGCTAAATGGAAAATAAACCTAAATGTAGTGTAGAACCATTCCCAAGAAATGTTGGCTTTCAAGGGAGTTCATTTTGCATGCCACATTGGTCTTCTCTGAAGATGATTAAAAAAAGAAAAAAGAGGCAAATTGAGGACATTCTATGCTTTCCATGCAGCCCACAGTACAATATGAGAATACCAGTGCTCACACTGGAATTTCCATAATGACTAGAGAATATATATCCATATGGCTTGGGAATGTCCCTCAGCCAATAACTCTTAGAAGGAAATGATAAGTGCACTAAGGGGCATTGTTAACAATGATATTCTCTTAACCTTACAGCAATGTATTTCAGTTTATGGAACTTATATCGGCATTTACAGACCTTTGGGGAAAGTATGGAATGTGAATTTAATTGCCATGGTTAGATATGTGAATGTCCAGGCTGGTAAAACTATTTTTGAAAGCACGCTCCTTCCTCCCCTTTCAACAGGTGTTGGAAAAATGGATCCGTATGGAATATTCATGCCCTCATATAAATATACCTATCTAGTGAAGAAAATGAAAGGTGCTTCTGTAAGAATTCGTTGCCAATATGAGTATATTAAGAAAACTAAATTGTTGGTTGCTAGCATAAAATCAATTGTGCTCTGTTAGAAAAAGTTGAATCCACAAAACAATTGTTAAGACATTCACAGGACTGTAGGCACTTATTGGCTAGAACAGCTCAAGCTAACACATTTTTATGAGAGGTAGACATGATTCAATCATTTGCTAGTAAGTAACAGTCTCTTCCCTCCCTCTGTGTATGAAGCTGTTGCCATAGCAACACAGGTGCCCAGATGACTCATCATGCATACTGTTTAGTCTTTTCTTCTGCTTTGATCTGCTAATATGTGAAGTTTAAAAAAAAGAGAGACTTTAAAAAACTGCTTTGGGGACATTGATCAAGTGAAGACACTATGAAAGGAGAGTTTTTGACACTTTTTCTCCCCACCTCTGTTCATTTAATCATGTTGTTCCCACAGTACGGTGTGTGCATCCTGATTCATTCCCTTTCCATTCTTCAGTGCTTAGTTTAACTGGCTCCTCCGTGAAGTTTCCCTGGCACCATGTTTATTCCAATCCCTACTGCCCCTGAAGTTTTGTGACAATTCCTATATAGATCATTCATTTGGCTGCCTTGTTTTGTGGTTATTGTTTCTTGTATGAAAATACTAAACAGGTAGGGCTATGATAAAAATAAGCACAGTGTGTGATATGAGCACAAAGGAGGAAAACTTGACCCAGTAGACTCAATTTGCTCTGTGCCCTGGTGCATAAGGAAGAGTTATCCTAGGAGGAAATAAGACATTACTGTAAGTGAGCACTGCTCAGTTATATAAGCAAAAGATGATCATTTTAATAATTTTCCTTGCTAGTTGACAGAAATGGTATCTAAAGCATAGGCACATTTGTCTAAATAATTTCAGCAGAGGTCATTGCCAGAAAAGGATTCTGTGAGGCCTGGATTTTATCTATACTTGCTACATACACCGATGGGGTTAACTGGTGAATTAGTTGCCTGTACATACATTATACAGAAGACACACTTAACAAAGACGTAAGGTGGATGAGTACTCTTTTAAACACAGTTCTATGTCCCTTTCAATAATCACCTCTTCCCCAAAAAGCTGCCGTGGTATTTCCAGGGTTTTTGAATACGGCAATTTCTTATGCATTTTCTCGTAAGCAGGATCTTGTGATAACTATGCCCCTCACTCTCCACTGTCCTATGCTTCCATCATCCCCAGAGGACAGTTAATCTTGACCATGATGGTATGATGTTTTTTGCTGATCGTGTTAAGTGCATTCTATCTCAGACATATCACTTTTATATTTAATAAATGTCTAATGGCACAACTGTTAGGCATTCTGGAGGGTTTGTGGACAAAGAACATCTTGGTGCACACCAAATCATATAGAGTACACGGCTTTTTGTGGCACCAAGGTCTTCTCTGCAGCTAACCTGGTGTTATAAGTGAAGAAATAGCAATTGTTCAAGGCCAACTCTTCTTTGGAGAACGGCAATTTGCTTGTTTCTGTCTTTTTCTCACTAGAAAAGATGCTCTTCTCATAGGGACTGTGTAAGGTGCTTCTCTTTCCTGGAGACTGCAATGCCATGCAGGGGATTATGACTTGGGATGTGCTGCAAATTCACATTATTAGAGGAGAGGGAAGCAGTGAAGCCTTTTCAATGCCTTCCTTTGTCTCATTAGTAAATCTACCTGCATGGTTTCGTGCAGACATGATCATATTGACCTAGATCTCACATCTTTGCAATTCAAGACCCATTTGATTCATAAATGTTACATGAATCTGTTCTAGTGATACCCATAGAGAAACACAAACCCTTTGCACAAATCAGCATATGAAACAGAAACTTTTGTAGAAACCAATTTTTCAGTTAAAAAAGAAAAAAGTGGGAGGGAGGGGCGTGCTACTGTGTCCTGATCAAGTCCCTTCTGAATGCCCAAGATTTAACTCCCCATTCAATTTGTCAGACTGTCTTCTGAATGCTCATTTTTGGTATAAAAAATTTCTACACATTTCTTATAGGGATTCTCTTCTGTGACTCTTTATAAGTGTCTTTATGCTTTATTTTCCCTCTGCTTCCTGCAAAGTAGGAATCTTAGATCAATGGAGTATAAAGGAGCTCACTGCTACTTCTTCCTGCTTTCCACCTACCCATAGGAATGTTTTTGTACACCAAATATGACGTCACTGTCCAGCTCACAAAAAGACAATGATGTTATAACTTTAGCGTTACACCCCTGTATATCCTCCCTTAATGCTCCTCGGCATGGAGCAGGTGGTCAGAGGAAAGGTTATGTGAAGTGCTGGAACCTCTGATATGGGGAATTATCTGGGCACAAGATCGAATCTCATTGCTGGAAAGGCAGCTCCTTCCCCATCTTTTCAGCTCTTTTCATTCATGGAGTAGAAAAACTTAGCTTGTGGCTAGTATATCTTTATCTTTACTGTCTCTCTACCCCTTGCCAAATAAATCTCTACATTTTGGCTTCCTTATCCTTAAACAAGGGATAATAAAAGTTCCTATCTCAAGCAGTTGCTGTCAGAATCAAATGTGTCATCACACCCACATAAAGTATTTAGAAAATAGAGTGCCTCACACATGATAAATGCTCCAATTCCATTAGCCATTATTAATGCCATTATTATTTTCTGTTAAAATAAAAGAAAAAGCAGATTCAGAATCTTAGGTAGGCAGACAGGCATCAATATCTTGCTAGAATTCAAAAACTTTCTTTGCTTTCAGTTTATGTTATGGTTTCCCACTATTAAAGCATGTTTTCCATTTGTGCATGTGCTACAGTGTTTTCTTTATGAATAAGCTTACTCAAGGAAAGAAGTGCTTCACTATAAAGAAAAAGTTAAATAAATCATATTTCAACTCATGCACCGATATAACAAAATCTCTAAACAAAATGACCTACACTTGGTACTACGTAATAAACAGTGTGCAGATTACCTCTTATCTTATTGTCACACACCTCCCCATCCAGTGGCACATCCCTGCCTCTATCAATCATGCTACTTTCCTGCCTAAAAATGTCCTACTTTCCCCCTCAGAGTTTGGATTAATTTCCCCAGGAAACCATTCACAATTACTCTGACTTGTAATTATCTTCACTTTTTTTTGAAACCGACTTTGCCGTTTAAAAGGGCTTTGTGGTCAAACAGCATTATGATCACTCCTGACTCTGGCCCTTGCTGGATGTATGACCGCAGGGGAGATTCTTCACAAATTCCTCATCTTTAGTATGAAGAAAATAAAAATAATGATTACCTGTACATTAGTGTAAGGATTAAATGAGATAAGATATAAGAGACAGTTAGCTTAGCTAACAAACTCAATAAAACTTAAATGGGATGATGGCTAATCCTAGTATTGTAGAACTGCATCTGTTTTTATTTCCCTTCCTTCCCCGCTTCCTCCCTCCTTTCCTTCATCTTCCTTTTGCAACTATTCTTTGAGCATCTTCTTGGGCCAGGGCCTTTCTAAGTATTGTATCTGCCACATAGGCAGGACATGTTTCTGGTCTCTCCCCAAACTCTCTCACCAAAACCATGTTTATTCATTTAATCTTTGTTTATTGAAGCTTTAATTTATATCTGCTTTAAAAGTTTTTGAGTTTGCTTACAATAAAAGACATAAAATAAGGCCACTTAAATTTAAATGTTAAGTTCAAATATTATATGGAGGGAATGGGATATAAATATGCCAAATACTTGGGCTAATAGAGTTACTATAATTGAACATAAATTCAACTGTGCAATCCTGACAGCCTGGGCATAAGGGGAATTGCAACATTGATGAGTATTTTCAAAGTTTGGCTAGACCTGACTTCCAGCCCTGAAGGCTAAAAGTTGCCTTCAATAAGTCGGATCTGGGATAGTTGATCTATAAATCTATTTCCCTAAGTGTTTTCTGTTGGGGGATATCGGTCATACAAACGTGGTAGAGTCTCATTAAATATAACTAAGTCAGGTTACATGTTTGCAAAACATTTGTCCAGTTTGCCACTGTTTTTGTGTTTTCTTACAAAACGTTCAACTATAAATTGGAGTTTGATGTATCCCCCACCAAGGGATCAAACTGAATGCATAATACAGTATTTGGAGCTCAGGAATAATTTTGGGATAGCTGGTATTCAGCAAACTAATTCTGTCCATTTGTTTAGTATTTTACAGTTTACAAAGTGCTTTGGAATATATTATCACTTTTAGAAACCCAGCTGAAATATATTAGAAAGAGCTCTTGGCATGAAGTTAGCCGATTTGCATTCAACTCTCCCCACCGCAGCCTTATAACTGCTCCCCCCATCTCTGTAACTTCATATTTCCAACTCATCCCTCAAGAATGATTCTGCAGACAGGCATCCCCAAGTTAGCACAAATTTTGACTTTTAATTGTTTTATAACAAGTTTTTATTCCTACAAGGGAACAATGGTACAGATCATCATTAAAAAGAAATGATTAAGTTATTAGCCAACCATTAAAAGTTCAAAAATATGTCTTATTTCCATGAGTTTCTTTCAATCAATGAGCAGTTGACTTTAGACAGTGATATGCAATCCGTTCACCTCTTGAGCTTCTCCAGTCACCTCCCCTCTTGAAACGCTACCCCTCTTCACTACTGTCTCCACCCTAGAGGCAAGTAGAAAACTTCCATAGAGCTTGGTGTCCACTGCTAAAAACAAACAATCGACTCTGATCTTTCAAATAATATTCGTCATTTCTTTTTATATAAGTTTAATGTCGTATTTTACTAAAATTTTTCTGTCCGGTTTTGCTGTGTCATCAAGGATAACTTTCCTCCTCCTCCACAGAGTTAGAGGAGAAAAACCAGATAGTAATGAGGGGGAAAGATGTGTATGTGCCCCCGGTAGGTAGGAGAGACCTTGGAGGGAGAACCAGTGTTACACGAATTTGCTGTTTGATCATCCAGGTAACTCCATTTGAAATAGGTTCTCCCTAATGTCTGGTCAGTAAAAACATAAAAATTAATGAATCAATGAGAGGAGTCATGTACTTAAAGAGAGGAAGAATAGTTCTCTTGGCCCCTAATTTTAAGAGGATTTTTTTTGTTTGTCTTATCATTCAGGTACATAGGCTTGATTTAACTGTGATTTCCAGTATGTGGCACACTATGCTCACAGGTAGGTCACCTATGAGTCATCAGAGACTGATGCTAGGTCAGTCTCTCTCTCTCTACTCTATCTAGTTTGTTTTTTACCTTCCTCTCAGATGGCCACCCCCAGTCATTCCTGACACATACCTTCAGAAGCACCAATTTATTCCACTGGATATTTGTAAAATATATGGCATTATATATATATATATATATATATATATATATATTTGCTTAATTTAGGGGAAGAACATTGTTCTATAAATCTTGTCTTTTTACTTTATTCCTTTGATACCTTTTTTTTTTCTTTTTTGAGGAAGATTAGCCCTGAGCTAACATCCATGCCCACGTGCACACAACCACTGCACCACTGGGCCGGACCCTTTCCATACCTTTTTAAAAGATGTTTCCATGCTGTTCCATGACTTTCAGGCCAATTTTCTTTGCACTACTCCACGAAATTACATCCCATATATCATCTCTAAATCCTATTTTCTATTTCACAGGTGACAGACACCTAGACTGCATCCAATTCCTTGCTATATTAGGTGCAACATCTTTCCTTTTATATATCCCTCACAAATTATGAGAATGTTTTGCCTAGGAACACTCCCAAAATTGCAACTGCTCAGTCATGGGATATGGATACTCCTCATATCATAAAGTGTCACCAGACATTACTCTATCACTAGTACACTACTATTCCTCTTGCCCCAAATTCTTGCCAACAGTTGGTTTTATTCAACTTTCTAATGCTTTTCTCTAATAGACGTATAGTAGCATCTCATGATCATTTTTACTCACCATTATCTGATGACAAATTAAGTTAAACATTTTATATTCCTCATGCCCAGGGATTATTTTCTTAAAAGACTATATTTTTTAGAGTAGCTTTCGGTTTACAACAAAATCGAGGTAAATGTACAGAGACTTCCCATATACTACTACCCTCATATCTGCAAAGCCTCTCCCATTATCAAGATCCCCACCAGAGTGGTACATTTTTTGCAGAGGATGAAACTGCATTGACACATCTTATTACATCCAAAGTCCATAGTTTACATTACAGTTCACTCTTGGTGTTGGGCAATCTATGAGTTTAGACAAGTGTATAATGACAAATATCCATCATTCTAACATCATCTAGAATATTTCCACTACCCTAAAAATCCTTTGTGCTCTGCCTATTTGTCTCTTCCTCCATTCCTCCACCCCTGGCGACCGCTGATCTTTTCATTTTCTCCATAGTTTTGCATTTTCCAGAATGTCATACAGTTGGAATCATACAGTATGAACCCTTTTCAGATTTGTTTCTTTCACTTAGTAATATGCGTTTAAGGTTCTTCCATGTTTTCTCATGGCTTGATACCTCATTTCTTTTTTAGGGCTGAATAATATTCCATTGTTTGTACCACGGTTTATTTATCCATTCACCTACTGAAGGACATCTTAGTTGCTTCCAAGCTTTGGCAATTATGTATGAAGCTGCTATAAACATCAATGTGCAGCTTTGTGTGTAGAAATGTGTTCAACTCCTTTGGGTAAATATCAAGGAGAGCAATTGTGGGATCCAATGGTAAGAATATGTGTAGTTTTATAAGGAACCACCAAACTGTCCTCCAAAGCGGCTGTATACCATTTTGCATTCCCACGCAATGCATGAGAGTTCTGTTGCACCACATCCTCATCAGCATTTGGTACTGTCAAGGTTCTGGATTTTGGCCTTTTTAATAGGTGTCTCATTGTTTTAATTTGCATTCCCCTGGTGACATACCATGTACAGCATCTTTTCATATGCTTATTTGCCACCTGTATATCTTCTTTGATAAGGTGTCTATTAATGTCTTTGGCCCATTTTTTCATTGGGTTGTTTATCTTATCTTTGTGTCATATATAAAAAGGCATCACAATATCCAAAGTCATCTAGGTTTTCTCCAATGTAATCTTCTAGTGGTTTTACAGTTTTGCATTGTACATTTGGGTCTGTAACCCACTGTGAGTTAATTTTTGTGAAGGGTGTAAAGTCTGTGTCTTGATTCATCTTTTTGCATGTGGATATCCAGTTGCTTCAGCACCATTTGTTTAAAAGACTATCTCTGCTCTATTATAGCCTTTGTTCTTCTGTCAAAGATCAACTGACTACATTTATGTGGTCTATTTCTGGGCTCTCTATTCTTTTCCGTTGTTCTACTTGTCTATTATTTTGCCAATATCACACCATCTTGATTACCTTAGCTTTATAGTAAGTCCTGAAATCGGGCAGCAAAAGTCCTCTGACTTTGTTGTTCTCCTCCAATATTTTATTGGCTATTCTGGGTCTTTTGCCTCTCCATATTAACTTTAGAATCACAAAATATCTTGCTGGGAACTGGGCTGGTATTTCATTGAATCTATAGATCAAGTTGGGAAGAAGTGACTTCTTGACAATATTGAATCTTCACATTTATGAACGGGAAATATCTCTCCACTTATTTATTTCTTCTTTGATTTCATTCATCAGAATTGTGTAGTTTTCTTCATCTAGACCTTATACATATTTTGTTATATCTATACTAAATATTTCATTTTTGGAAGAGTGCTAATGTAAATGGTATTGTGTTTTTAACTTCAAATTCCACTTGTTCATTGTTGGTATATAGGAAGGCAATTGGCATTTGTATATTAACATTGTATCCTGCAACATTACTATAATTGTTTATTAGTTCCAGGATTTTTTTTGTCAATTCTGTTGGATTTTCTATATTGACAATCGTGTTATCTGTGAACAAAGACAGTTTTATGTCATTCTTCCCAATATGTATACCCTTTACTCCAGGACAACTGTGTTTATTCCAGGCAACAAGTACTGTCAGACTATTTATTTCCTCTTCTGTGAATTTCCTATTCTTATTCTTTTCCTGTTTTTATGTTGGATATTTGGTCTGTCTTTATTGTTGATTTTAGGAGTTTATTGTAAATTCTACATATTAATTTCTTATTGGTTTTAGACATTGCAATATGTTCTTCTATTCTGTATTGAACTGTTTGTAATTTTGTCATTTGTTGACGAAAAATCATAATTTTGCACGTCTTTACATACAGATTTTCAACAAAATGGTAGAAAATATTTTCAAAGTTAGTTTGGCAAAGAAAAAAAAGGTAAAACATTCTCTGTATTCCTAATTCAAATGTGAACTTCAAATACAGAGAACACAGAACTAAGGCTCTACTTAACAGAGATGAACAGAGTGGATTTGTTTGTTTTGGGGGATGACTACCTGATTTGTTCGCATTTGTCCTTTCATTGTATAATCTATTGTATTGCTCTCTATTGGTCTAGTAATTGTTATAGTTTCTATTTCTTCATTGATTGCAAATTCATGAATAATCTATAAAATAATTCATAAAATAAAGAAAGCTGAAATTTAATCAGAAATATAAAAATAGATATGGAAAATCATGAGAAGATACATAAAACAATAATGTAAGCCAAAACAAAGTCATTTCATTTCTGAAAAATATTTTTTCTCACAAAATATCGCTGATCAAATTAATTTTAGAAGGTAGAAAAGGAGCTGAATGGTATTAAAGTTTATACTTGACATTTGCTTTCCAGTGGGCAATAACCAAAGTTATTCCTTTGAACTTTCTGATCATATGTTTTTCCAACTCAATAATCTCCAAAATCTTTGAAAAACTGAATTTACCACTTCCCTTGATGATTCCACGGCAAGTAAGTTTGTATTAAAATTTTAACAGACTTTTCAGCCTGTTTTTCCTTTAGGTAGGAGTTCTGAAGAAGGAAACATACTCATCTCAATAACCAAGGGTGATATGCACATGATGTCAAAATAACAGATTGAGTTGAACAATATTGGTAAAGAGTCTGTCGACCTGTATTTCAGTGTCATTTAAACTCAGGAAAATATGAATAATAACTATCTAGATGGTAAGACTTAGGGGGAAACATGACAGTCCTATCAATTATTTGAAAAACTCTCAAGAACAAGAATTTGACTTGTTCTGAATTGCCTCAGAGGAAGAACTAGAAACAGACAAATTTGAGCTTAATTTAAGAAATAAAATTCTAAAGCTGGAGTACTTCAACAATAAAATAAGCCTATTCAAAAGACAGGCAATCTGGGGGCTGGCCCCGTGGCAGAGTGGTTGAGTTCGCGCGCTCCGCTGCAGGCGGCCCAGTGTTTCGTTGGTTCGGATCCTGGGCGCGGACATGGCACTGCTCATCGGACCACGCTGAGGCGGCGTCCCACATACCACAACTAGAAGAACCCACAACGAAGAATATACAACTATATACCGGGGGCTTTGGGGAGAAAAAGGAAAAAATAAAAAATCTTAAAAAAAAAAAACAAAAAAGAAGACAGGCAATCTGTTATGAAAGTCAAGCTGACTCTGGAATCTTAGCATTAGGACACGGAAAGGAGAAGAAGAAAATGGTGACGGGAGGAGAAATGAAGATAAACATTTGATAATTTCATTTTCTAAAGAGTAGCTCCTCTTTCGGAGAGGTCAAGAGGTAGGAGGAATTAAGCTTTGTTTAAAATCACATATAATGCCATGATCTGCAGTTTTTGTATTGCTCCTCCTCCTGTTCTTTCTTCAAAATATTAAGATATTAAGATACAAAGTGCCCTTGGCTCTGTTCTCCCTTCTACGCTCAGTAAATTTCATGCTCAGAAAATAATCTGGAATTAAATACACAAGTAAAGTTCTTTAAAAAAAACATTTGCATTTTAACTAAGATGAAAGTTTCACATGAAATTAAGATAAAGTGATGATAAACTTTCTGGCACTGTTCATTGAGATTAAAACTACTAGAGAAGCCCAAATGACCTGAAGTAAAGCTTAGGGCATGTTAATAATGGAAGCACCACTCTAATTTTTAACAGTTATCCCCAGTGAAATCGTGAAATCGCATCCATCCTTGTGAGGGCATGCTTGCACACTCCTTTCTTAACACACACACACTCCATTCTCACAGAGAAATTCTGTTCCTCACATCTAATGTATAGTTATGAGCGAATCAAAAAACTATACTGGCCAGAATGTCTGTTTAAATCTCCAAATTCCAGGGGATCTTTAGGAGTCAGTATACACAATTAGTCCAGATGTCGAGTAGAAAGGCTTGAGTCATGTAAGGACCCTCACTGTACCCAAATTTAATATCTGTTCTTCATTTTCAAATATTGTTGCTTCTGAAAAGCCTTATATCTGATCCTTGTTTCCTTTAATTCTGAGGTGACCTGACATTTAATGTGATTGTGATTCAGGAAATCTATCATCAGGGCAGTGGTGTTAAAACCTGTTCGTTTATGTGAACTACTTTTGAGTCTTCTTTCTCCAACTCTGTTTTCCAGTGTTAAATCCTGACAATATACTTTCACTTAATGGGCCTCAGACTATCATCCTAAAAGTGATAAGGGACCAAATCTAGCAGGGGTGGGAGCTAACATGAACCTGGGGGGTAGAGGCTGAGCAAAGTAGCTCTTAAATACTTTAAAATAATGTCATGTCCAAATAAGAGCCTAGACAACTTGAATCTAGGGAAAGACCCAAATTCAACTGGCTTGCACTCCAGGGGGCAAGGAAATACATAGTTTTTGGAATGTCAGAAGTTGATGGGAGAATCAAGGTCCAACTCAAGAAAACCATTAAAGAAAAAGAGCGCAGATATTTAATACAGAACCAAATTATTAGAAAAGAACTTGAAGGAATAGGCAAGAATAAAGCACACAGACATTTGGCTAGGTATAGAGGGGAGCTTCTCCATAGAGCTGGGTTATGGAATAGGAGGAAACAGAAAAGAACCTGAATTTCTAAGACACACAGGCTTAAAAAGAGCAGGTGGTAAACTCCAGCATCATCATGGGATACTCAGGAAAGACCTCCAGCAGGCGTTTCTTAAAGTGCTCAATGCAGCTGCCCTGGAGGATTTGCTAATCAAATACTATCACAGTATGGGCTAATTATCACCTCTGGTTCCTGGAGTGGAAGGTTAGTTTGCAGTTGCCTGAGTGCTCATTAGACAGAAGCAGGATGGACCCACACAGAGAAAAGAATTTATGCTCTCAATGTGCTCCTTTACACAGACACCTTTTTCACAATCCTTATAAACTCATTTTCTTCACATATTTATTATTATAAAGCATAGTTTTGCTCTGTGTAATGAGAGCAACTAGAGCTTTAATTAACTTGTATATTTGTAGCTTTTACAGTCAACCTCACATAATTTCATACAGGAGAAAGCTTGAACATTGTCAGGAAGCTTTCTATGTGTTCACCAGATCTATGGACTGAAAAGAAGAAAATTTCTGTTGGCCAACACTGCTTCCTTTGGCCCAGGGAAGTTCAAACTACTCAACGGCTAAAAATCATTTGATTTTTATTTAGCCGCAAAATCACTGGAACATAGATTTCATCTGTTTTTTTTTTTTTTCTCAAGACTATAAAGAATGTTGTCATGGTTTTCCTTTTTATTTTTTCAAGCATTGTCTAAATTATCATTTAAATTATTAATTTATGGTCAGGCGTCTATAATCCTTCATTTTTCAGGATATATTAATCAACATATCACCTTTGGGGAGGAACATTTTGAGACTGGAATTGCAAAATGTGGGAGTGTAACAGGTTAGAGATGGATAATAAGAGAGGGGAAAAAAACATAGAAACATTATGGACTAAACTTATTTAATAATAAATAAATAAAAATATCCTTTGTTGGCTTCTTCAGTGCCCATGACTTTGGCTCCAAAATAGTCACTCATGAGCATAATTTTGTTGGCCTGCAGTCACTCTCTGTTCCTAAATTGCATGAGTCTAGTGCTCCCTAATTGAGGATAGGTGCCTCTGAGAAGGAGATGATGAAAGGCTGAATCCAAATAATCTTTTCTGCATTTTGTTATTGCTAGTTCTGTTGCCAGGAGATGACTTAGGGAGCAAGAATCACTGTGGTTCTCATATTTGCCAGTGATGCACTTTCTCCCTTTACTCAGAATCAATATTTTAGAGTACCCTGACATTTTCTTGCTCCTCTCTCCACTTGCCAGCAAGTTGTATCTTTTGTTCTCCTTCTATAATTTCTCTCATATATATGTTTCTCTTCTTCTCCACACTAAATAATAGAAACAATAATAATGCAATCATATTAATAATTAACTTTTGGACACTTGTTAAGTGCCAGGTATCTTGTTAAGTAATTCACATGCATTATTTCAATGAATCATAAGAGTAACATTGGTATCTTCTCCATCTTACCAGTAAAGAAAATGAGGCTCAGAGTACTTAAACAAATTGCTCCAAATCACATAACAAGGAAGTAGATTAGAATTTGAATCCAAAAAAGCCTGAGCTTTTGAGTATGGCTCCATACCTCTTCTTTCTAGGTCATACCTGCAGATACTTCCCAGTCTAAATTTTTCTCAGCACTGCCCTCTGATTTAATTTTCCTAAATGCATCTCTAACCATGTCAGTCTCCTTATCAAGGATTGCTCCCACTTACTGAAGGGAGTAGAGTAGTGATTTGGACTGTGGGCTCTGGCAGCCAAGTGTCTGGGTATGAAACTTTGTTCAAGTACATCAAAGCCTCTAATGTTCCCTTTGTTGGATTTTAAGCTCTTTAAGAGTAAGACTAAGTCTTACTGATCCACATATCTGTGATAAGTACCTGGTGTATGGTCTTACGCACAGTACTCACTCTACATACATTCACAGGAATGTGCTTAACAGAGGTGAAATTTTTAAAAAAGATAATTTTGATTACATAAAGAAAGCTAATCTTGCCACTTTTTTGAATTCTGATGGCATTAGTGAGCTAGGAGAATCAAGCTCTTTGTTAAATGGTGTACGAGAAGAATACAAATAACCAATATACAATGATGCAGTAAAGTGATCACAAGACATAAAATAAGGTCCATCTCTAAGTTTGCTGTGAAGGAATACAGTTTGTTGAATAACTTAGTGAACTCCTGTATTCTACTCAAAATAATCCTTTTAGCAGGACATTTTCCATTTGAATGTCACATTCAAGCACTCTCTCATTCTAGACTATGTTCCATTGCACTCATTCAGTCTAGTTTATGACTTCTAGGATCTTTTAAATTGTAAAATCTATTTGACATCTTCCAGAACCTCCTTTATCTATTTTTGGCTTCTACTAGTAAAGGAGGAGTTGTCTTCTCTTGTTGCTCCAACCAAATTAGCAGTTCTACTCCAGAACCAGGGATGATGGACATAGCCCTGCCTCACAGATGTGTCACACTGAGCCACCACTCAAATTTCTTGAGACTGAGGAACCCCACAATGTACAATCTGGATGACTTATCTCTCTTACACAAAGTGTAGGGTGAATTATTTCTTAAGAGAAATCTACTTTATTTATTTCTTTGAGGAAGATTAGCTCTGAGCTAAATACTGCCAATCTTTCTCTTTTTGCTGAGGAAGACTGGCCCTGAGCTAACATCCATGCCCATCTTCACCTACTTTATATGTGGGACGCCTACCACAGCATGGCGTGCCAAGAGGTGCCATGTCTGCATCCAGGATCTGAACCCGTGAACCCCAGGCCACCGAGAAGCGGAATGTGCGCACTTAACTGCTGTGCCACTGGGCCGGCCTGAGAAATCTACTTTAAATGCAAGGATGTATGACTGTTCTAAAAATCCTTTAAATGTTGAAATAAAATTAATCTGCAACAGTGTGTTTTAAACATATTTCTAGAGTACTACTTAAACCCAGGGTACTGAAATTAGACTGCCTCAGATAAAATCACCAACTACCAATTACAGTCTGTATGATATTGAAAAATATATTTAGTTTCTCTATCCCTCCATCTGTAATATGGAACTAATAATAGCACTCATGTGAGAAAAATGTTTTGAAGACTCATGAGAAATTAATTTGTGAGCAATATTTCCAAACACATAAAAAGAAGGCAAAATAATAAATATCAAATATTAAGTTTGTTTTTTATTGTTATAAAGTATTACCATATCATTATTTCTAAACTTGACTTTACATAGAGTGAGCCTAAGACACTACTTCTAAGAGGATTTTGAAGGAAATGAAAAAAATCTTGGCCTCCTGTAACTAGTGCTAGTATAAAGATTGGTTAGTTTAAGTTTTGCAGAGGAAGCCTTAGGAAGAAAGGAAAGATCTGGCTCACAGAGCAGACCTAGGATGAAGTGTCATATGGAGGAACTATTAATAAAAAAATATAGAAGTACCTAAAATGTGCCAGATTCTTTGCAAGATGTTGTGGGATTGTATGTCGACAATTAAGCCATCCATGTCAGTACAATCAAGGAACATATATTCCCTTCCTAGAGAAAGACAAGCAAGAAAGCAATTGCAACACAATGGAATAAACGCCCAAAAACATGCAAACTCAAGATCTATAGAAAATGAAGTCTCTAATGCTTTCAGGGAAAGTGAGAATGCTTTACAGTAAAGGTGACATTGTCTATGTAAATAGATGCTTGACAACCGGTTTTTCAGGCAGACAAAAGGAATTAGCACGTGCAGAGACAACAGGAAGAAAAGGCAAGGGATTTCTGAACATTCAAAAGTAGTTTGGTGTAACTAATGCATAGCATGTGGTGGACAGAGTTCAAGGGCTCTAGCGGGAGGACAGGCTGGGACAAGAAGCTGGATTTATTATTAGAGACATTACATGGGAAGCAGTTTGCTCTTAATTCTGCCTGAGAAGGTGAGAGGATGGGCAAAAAGACTGCAGAGTTCCACACTGCTCTACACAGGGTCCCAGAATTTGGAATCAACTTGAGGGTACTAGCAACAAATTGCAAGCAAGGGGCTAATATTAGAATTCAGTTCTTTCTGACAGCAGAGGCAAGTGAGTGAGGAAAGAGAACAGAGCCTGGAGTTCTATAGTAGCTATTCTCCAAATGCGTTCCCCATACCAGAAATATCAGCATCACCCGGAAACTTTCTAGCAATGCAAATTCTTAGTCTCTATCCCAGAAATCCTGGTTCAGAAACGCTGGGGTGGAGCCTCATCATGAGTGTTTGAACAAGGTCTTTGGGTAATTCAGACACTCACTAGAGTTTGAGAACTATGGTTCTAGATGAATCTGTTGACTTTGTCCAGGTACTTATGTGCTGTTTCCTTTCAGCAGAGACAGTGAAGATGGAGCTTGGGAAATAGTTCTGAGTTAAAAGTGGGCTGTAATTGAGTGACTGGGTGTGGCTAGTTGGTGAGATGGAGATGCTGAGAATGGATTTGTTTGGGCAATCAAGTTTATAAAGCCTAAAAATGAGATAAAGAACATAGAGTGATGCAACAGGGTGATTTGGAGAGGGGAAAGGAGTTTTAGAGACCTACAGCAATAAAATATTACAATCATGTAGCCGCCCCTGAGGCAGGAAGGCTTAATAATCACTGGAAAAGGCTTGCCAACAAACTGTGACCAAGAGGTGAGAAGGCCGGTCAGCCAATGACGGGTAAGACCTCCAGGGGGAGGCAATCTAAGTCAGGCGCGGTCGCCTGGGGGCACAGATGGAGACATGATATTGATATCGGGAGCAGGAAGGGCCGTTGCCTAGGAGGCCTTGCCTGCTCTGAGATAAAAATATATGAGTATAGCAAAAACATAATAACATCAAAACAGAGGCCAAGGGAGGGCTCCTTGAGAAATCACTAAGAATTCTTGGCATTTGCTAATTACTTCATCCAGAACACCTGTGTATGTTTAACAGCTGTAAGCTATGTATATATTGAAATACTGGTTATAATAAACTCAGAGTGGCCATCAGCCCTCTCCGCATCTATCCTGATGTGTACATTGGATTGCGACACCGACAAATCAGAATCTTGAGCATCTGTCAAAAGGAAGTACCTAACATGAGGGTGTGGAGAGAAGAAAAACAGCTTTATTCACATCCTGGATTTGGCCTAATTTTATCTACATTCCTCATGAGCTTCAACGGTTATGGTATTGGTCTATATGAAAATGATTGTTTTTTAAAAGGGAAAGGCCAGAGCTGGAGAGAAATTTTTGCAGATAAATTGTATTCCTTGAAATCTTGGTATGTAATGTAATTTCCATTCTCTTCCGTACATCACGGCTAAAAAAATTCTGAGTCCCATTCTCCACCAATTTACACAAGCCCAGATATTTGTGAACTCCACACGTTTCAGACTGAAGCTTTTTGTTTCTGCCTCTTAGGCCCTTGCCAATTCTCAGTTTGACAGCGTTCTTTCTCCGAGCAATCTGAACCAATTTTATATGTGAAACTTCATGACACAGTTCATCAAATTCTTTGCTTCAGCCCAAATATATAGCATCCACTGCACACTCTCAGCCAGTAACCTTGTAATTCTATCTCAGTGAGTTTGGCACGGTATGCTCTCTCCTCCAGCTCTGCTTAAACTCCCTGCGAAACCTGGGCTCTGAACAGTGGGGCAGCAGGGTGGTGAGTAGGCTAGAGAAGCAGAAGCAGTGATTAGGGTGAACACCCGGAGGACACAGGGGTCTCTGGAGAAGCTATCAATGGAAATAATCCTAATGAAGGGGTATGCAGGGTGAAGAAGGGAGAAAAAGACCCAGCACTGCTCCCACAAGGTGGATACCAAAGGTAGAAGCATTTTTATACGGTCAGCACCAGGGATTATAATGAGATGGCAGTCTCTTGTTTTCAGGGATCTTCCTTAAGCCACAAGAAGGCAAAAGGTATTTTTTTCTCCTTCACCACTCTACCCTAAATGCCCACTGCAAACCTTGTCACAAATTAGGCACTCTTTAATAATTGGTTGCAATGTATGAATGAATCCACCTTCTCAGATTGCCAGCTCCACCTTCCTCTAGCCCTGGTATTCTACCTAATATCCACAGCATCACTGTGATCTGTATATCACCTGCTGGGTACCGCTAATGACCCACTACCTCACCTGGGGCTGGTAATTTTGCCACTGCACTTGAAAGCTAGAGTGAGACAGGTTGTTCACTCTAAAATATAAGATGCTTAGCTATCTTCAAGTGATTCAAGAGAGAGCAATAAAATCTGTAGGATACCAAGGGTCATCACATTTCTCCAAAGAGCCAGATAGTAAATATTTTAGTGTTTGTAGTCCATATAATCTTTGCTAGAACTACTCCATTTTGCAATTGTAGCACAAAAGAAGACAATACACAAACAAACGTGCATGACAGTGTCCCAATAAAACTTTATTTGCAGTAATAGATGTTTGGGCAGATTTGGCTCCAGGGCTGTACTTTGCCTGCCTCCTAGGATAGACAAAATCTTTGTTGCCTATGTAGCTGGGCAGTTCTGGTATTGCAGCAAGATATATTGTCAAAATATTGATGTCTATTGTCCAACTGAATATTGAAACAAGCATAAGTCTTTGAGGCTAATGTATTGATTGTGAAAATACGAATTCAAAAGCCAGACTACCTGCCATTATATCCAGTTTTATTTACTATATGTCCTTGACCAATAAACATGCTTTCTCTAGGCTCGGTTTTCCTGTCCACAAAATGAAGAAATACCATGTACCTATATGTTAAGATTTTTATGAAAATAACTCATGTGAAGTGTGACAGTGACTAGAACAGAGTAAGAACTCAAAGGAAGGGGTGCTGGATAAGAAACTGAAGCTCAAGATCCAGTGATTTGCCCCAGTTACAACAGATGATGATGATGTTTGACAGACAACGTTCCATATAACCACCATAATGCTTTTCCATCATGAAATGGTGCTTCTATTAGGCAACTGTGCCCTGCAGTTTCAGAGGTCAGAGAACTATGTTTGCCCTTCTTATGTGACACGTACCAATACAATTGAATCTGTTCCAGAAATACGGTGTGCTGATCAATGAAGATACAATTTAATGACTTAGAAAAATGTGCAAAGATACTGTGCTTTTTTTCTACCTAATGATAAATGTCAGGAAGCATATTCTTTAGCTTTTTTACCATCTGCTTTTCATACTGGTTAAGGATATATTCCTGTGTTTCAATCACTTTATAGAAAAATCACTGGAACATGAGTGGGGACAGACAAAATTGCTGACACCATGCAGCATACAAACTGCATGCGTTATTCTGCTCCCTGCATCACAGTTAGTCCGAATTCACTATTTAGCTCCTTTCTAACCTGACCTCCCAAGACATTTGCCAACAGATATCAATTTCAGGTTGACTTTGGAAATAGAGTAACACATTTCAGTGTGTACATGATCATATGATAAAAGGTAAAATGCAATTAAGTGAGATGCCCCCGATTTGTTGCCACATGAAGTCGGCACGCTACATGCATCATACCTGATGCAAGACTTGAATCAGAGAGAAAAGACTTACTGATACATGGAAGAGAAACAACTTTATTCACATAAATTCATATTAAAACTTTTTTTAAAAAGTGTTTTATGGAATCATCGTGTATTAGATTTAGCAGAGATTTGCCTTTAAAGCTAACTTCAAAGCAGAACAAACCTAGAAAGCAGGGCACATACTTCCCAGTCTGTATTGTTTCCATCAAACTACGCTGTCACATAAATCATAGACATCTAATACATGTACATATTTATTTGGTATAAGGATGATTTCAAACATGATTCCTTCTCCATTGAATTATATCCACAAAAATTTAAATAAGTGAATGATTTAAGATCACTTTTTATATTGCAAAGTTGTTTAGTATCTTAAAAATAACACTGTGAGTCTAAATATTGCTCACTCTCTTCTAACAATTGAGCCTCAGAAACTTATGCTCGAAGGCTGAGCTATCACTCCAGGAAGAAGAAAATTTCCTCTAGAATAAAGAGATTACTATTCAGTTCACTAATTTGACTGCTTTTAGGGAGATGACAGTTTTCTTTTATGCCTGCATTTTACAGTAAGAGAAATAACTAAATTTGACACCACAAAAACCAGGTCATATTAGGCCTCGGAGTGCATACTTGCCGGAAAAGACAAGACCCAGGAATGGACTTAAGAGTGTATGAAGAATCTACCCTTTCTAGTTCAGAGCTTTGAAGGACGAGGAAAGATAGAGGCTGGCACATATCAGTGGGCATGTTCCCCCTTCTCCCTGAGGCAGTGGGAAAGGGGAGAGGAAGATCCAGATGGCTGTGGGAAGTCTGAGACCACGGCAGACGAAAGCACCCACGTCTTGGGAGAAAATCAGCAAATTATTACTTCTAAGGAGATGAGGGGCAGTGGCACAAGGTCCCAGACGTGAAATGTCTGCATAGATGAGTCTGATGCCTTGTTGCTGCCTCTTCTCAGCTGCCTGCGGAGTTGTGGGCCCCTAGCATTCCTGTTTGCTTTGTGAATGCCCAAATGAGACTCAGCTTCTGGTCCCAGAGGCCAGGGTGTCAGTGGTGAGGGGAGGAAAAATGCTCCTTTACTCTCTTTGCATCTCTGGTTTGTCCTAAGAATCAAACTGATATAAGATAGATTAACAGGAGAAAAGCATACAAATTACATAGAATTTTTACATGTGCATGGGAACCTTAACAGGAGAATGGAGAACCAAAGAAGTGACCAGAGCAGGAAGCTTTCATACCCTTTAGGCAAAGAAACACATTTGTGAATAGTTGACAAGACAAAGGAGTTTGGGCTAGGGATAGGAAATGGTGAAAACATAGCTAGGAAGATAAAGGGTCAGTTTAACAAGGTTTGTTTGTACAGATTTCTTGGCCCCAAATTCCTGTCTCTGGTAATAAGGATGTCAACTAGCCTCCTAATACAGGGGGCATACCTTTCACATGGCAGTTTTCTTTCTCGCTTTCAGGAAGACAAAAAAGGGTCAGCGTGTCCTTCTTACACTTATTGTTTCTTAAGTGCCTGTATTTCAAAACAATCAATATGCCAAAGTGAGATTTTTTGGGGTGACAAATTCTGAACCCCTTCAGTGGCTTAGCAAGCATGAGCAACAGCTGGGATCAAGTAGTCCAGCAGTGGGTTCCAGCATGTCACCTTGCACTGTGACTTCAACTATCACTTTTGAGAGAAGGTCCTCAATTAGGCAGTATGCAACAGAGGAGAGTGAAGATCCAGAAAACACTGCATTCATGAAAAAGCCCCTTCTCCCCACAACTACAAAATATATTAAGTCCCTGTATATGCCCAGATTCCATGAAGGGGATTCAAAAAAGAGGACAGAACTCAGGGATGAATAATTTTTCTAAACGCACTGAATCATCTGTAGCAACTTATTTAAGCTATTTATGATAAGAGAAGTTTCAATATTTAGAATATTATTAAATATAATTAAATATTCAGAATATTTAGAAGGCTAAATGTTTAAACTGAAAAGAGGTTGTTTAAACTTGAAGGAATGAGATGTTTTCGATTGGGAAATATAACTTTCTCCACTAGTCTGTGGATAAAGGTTCACAAGAAAGGGAAGATCAGCCAGAGAAATTAACAAAATAATGTCCTAAGTTTTAGCGACTCAAAGGAGGCGTGTGAGCTGGATATAGTCATTTTGAAAGACTCTGGAGATTCCATAAGGGCATAACCGGTTTCACAAACTGAGATAGTTGAATTCAGCAAAAGATACAAGGGATAAAGTTCACATCATTTCTATGAAATAGATATTGTTAACGCATATTTTAAGCGATAAAATTATCATTCCCATTTTACATTTGAGGGAACTGAATCCAAAGAAGGCAAACAACGTTATTAGGACCACCTACCAGAGCTTTGACTTGTTTTTCTGCCTGAGAAAACTGCAGAACATCTGACAGTGTAAATCCCAAGAAGCCCTCTGCAGTCTAACTGTTTAAGGGTGAGTACTGTGACCACATCAACCAAGATAATCAAATATATGTGCATTATACCCATCTATCAAAATAAATTGGGTTTCAGATGGTTCAATCTATCTGAGTTAATATAACTAAGGATATTATCAAAGTGTAAGAGTGTGCCAATTTCTGGAAAGATTCTTCATGTTAAAAAATGTTTTGTTTTCCTTATTAATGCTCAAGAAAATGATAGGGGAAAAAAGGTAGAAATCATCCAACAGTCTTCAAATGTAGCTCCACAACCTCTGGGCTAACATGTCTTTCACAGACTCAGAAGTTTTTTGACACTCCTTTTATGAGAAAGTTCCAGAGATACTGGAAGAGGCAACCCAAGGCCAAAAAACTTCTCTGCAAACTTTCGGGAAGAAATTGGAAGAGGAAAATGTGATAAGGTGATGATAACAACAGCTTAGTTTCTTTAATCACAGAGAAAATTGGGGGAGGAAAAAAAAACCTGCTCCAGAACATAAAAAGATAATCTATCATGTGTCTTACATGGTCATGTGTTGCTTAATGATAGGGATACATTCTGAGAAATGCATTGTTGGGTGATTTCGTCGTTGTGCGAACATCATGGAGAATACTTACACAAACCTGGATGGTATAGTCTGCTACTCACCTAGGCTATATGGTATAACCTATTGATCCAAGGCTACAAACATTTACAAGATGTTATTGTACTGAATACTGTAGGCAATTGTGACACAATGGTAAATATTTGTGCATCTAAACACAGAAAAGGTACAGTAGAAATATTGTATAAAAGATAACAAATGGTACCCTGTATAGGGCACTTACCATAAATGCAGCTTGCAGGACTGGAAGTTGCTCTGGGTGAGTCATGAGAGAGTGGTGAGTGGATGTGAAGGCCTAGGACATTATGGGACACTACTGTAGACTTTACATACACTGTACACTTAGATTACACTAAATTTATAAACAAATATTTTTCTTTCTTCAATAATAAATTAACCTTAGCTTACTGTAACTCTTTTACTTTATAAACATTCTAATTTGCTAAACTTTTTGACTCTTTTGTAATAACACCTAGCTTAAAACACAAACGTGGTATAGCTGTACAAAAAAGATTTTTTTTCTTTGTATCGTTATTCTATCAGCTTTTTTCTATTTTTAAAATTTTTAATTTTATTTTTTAAACTTTTTTTGCTAAAGACTAAGACTCAAACACACACATTAGCCTAGGCCTACACAGAGCCAGGATCATCAATATCACTGTCTTCCACCTCTACATCTTGTCCTGCTGGGAGGTCTTCAAGGGCAATAATACACATGGAGCTGTCATCTCCTATGATAACAAGGCCTTCTTCTGGAATGCCTTTTGAAGGACGTGCCTGAGGCCCCTCTTGAGGAGGTGCACTCTCTTCAGAAATACGTCCATGGTGGTTTGCTTGGTTTGTTTCTTTTTTTCAACATAGATTTGCTTGTAAGCAGATTATGTAGCACTCAACTGATGAAAATCTTTCAGTGTTTGGGTCCATTTTTCACACTTTTTAAGGACCCTGTTGAGGTTCGCAAAAGCTTCTGTTAAACCCTTCACTGTGAATTTTCTTGGGAGTTCTTTTCTTTTTCCTGCAGTTTCCTTTTCTTTTGCCTCTTCTTCAGCTATGCATTCCTGTTCTACTTCCAACAACTCCTCATTAGTCAATTCCTCTGGAACCACTTCTAGGAGCTCCTCAGTGTCATCCTCATCCACACCCAGGGTAAAGTTGTTTGCCATCTCAACCACAGCCTTGTTGATTTTTGCAATCTCTTCATCCTTGGCAAATCCTTTGAAGTCACGGACAAACCTCTTAAGTGTCTTCTTCCAGACATCATTCATACACTCCTTGGTGACATCACTCCAAGCCTAAGCAAGGTTCTTGTACTGACATTTTTGAATCAATATTCTACCAGGCTGTTGTCCTGTCAGCTGGTATTTATCATCTACAAGGTCTTCACAGGTAAGAGCAAAATCTTCTTTGGAAAACATGTAATCAAATACTACAGAGAGGGAACCTGCTAATCTCATACAGAGTGTCCACATATATTAATAGGATTATAACTAATCCCATAATTATATCCTTTGGTAGAAGCAAGGGAAAACAGTTAATTCCATAGACACAAACAGAAAAGGCCAGTATCTGGTTTAATTTGCATCTTTTTTAAAGGAATAAGTTCATTTTAATTATAAAATGCTGAATGCTATCAATGTCTTAAATTTTCAGGATTTAAAAAGTGAATTCCCATCAGTTGAGGTATTTTTGAATTATACTTTAAAAAGTTAACATCCATCTATTAGATGATATATATGGAACAGGCACATTAGGTTCTCTGGTTGCACCAGAAAATGAATATTTAAAGGATAAGAAATAAAAGACTCAGTTAAATGCTTAATCAAGCAAGGACCAGGGAGAATGCTGTTCTCATGGACAGAACAGTTCACATACCTTCTAGGATTTTAAGGCATAGATCAAAGAAACACTATTGCTTTAAAATTGAAATTTGAGTCAATCAAGCAAAAATGCAATGGTAAAAGAGAAAAAAAATACGCAAGGTCTGAGAACGGAAGTCCTTCTATGAGACTAATTCTTTTCCCCAGCTATGTGACCTTCGACAATTTAATCAAGCTCTCTGGCCCTCAGCTTCACCACAAATAAAGCTTAAAATGTGTTAAATATATTCTTAGCATAACAAAAGGAAACTATGTAAATAACTTTTTAAAATGTTTTTCAGTTAGTTTTCAATTACTTTTATATGTGTTGTTTTATTATATTATATATATTATTAAATTACATAGCTTATACAGATTAATTTCCTAAAGGGTTTATACTCCCAGATTAGTTCAGAAAAACATTTAACCCATCATCTACTAAGTCTGAGTTCTTTTTCTGTTTAGCACTTATCCCCACACACTAAACTTTAAGGTCCATTAGAGCAGGGACATTGTGGTTTTGCTCATTGTTTTTTTCTTTTGCACAGACTGATGTACCAAATACTGTTACTGAGTGAAATATGTCATTCAGAATTCCCTAGATTAGGCTGCAGTAAACAAAACCCCCAAATCTTACTCACTCAATATGAACAAAAATGTATTAAAGTTTTGTTCACAGTACATGTCCATGATGAGTCAGCATGGAGATATGCCTGATCATAGTGTTATGGGCTGTGTTGTGTTCCCTCCATATTCACATGTTAGAGAACTAAGCTTCAGTACCGTAGAGTGCCACTGTATTTGGAGATAGGGCCTTTAAAGAGTAATCTTCCACATTAAGATTTTTTTCTATACACTAGCAATGAACAATCCAAAAATGAAATTAAGAAAACAATTCCATATATAATAGCATCAAGAAGAATAAAATACTTAGCTATAAATTTAAAAAAATGCAAGACTTGTACACTAAAAATTACAAAATATTATTGAAGGAAACTGAAGACAGAAATAAATGGAAAAACATCCTTTATTCATGAATTTAAAGCCTTAATATTTAGGATAATGTATTCCCTAAATTGATTTATAGATTCAGTGCAATTCTATAAAAATTCTAGCTGCCTTTTTTGCAGAAATTTATAAGCTGATCCTAAAATTCATAAGGATATAGAAGGGACATAGGAGATCCAAAATAATGTTGGAAAGAACAAATTTGGAGGGCTTACAATTCCCAATCCCAAAACTTACTAAAAATCTACAGTAATTAAAATGCTGTGGTACTGGCATAAGGATAGACACATAGACCAGTGGAACAGAACTGAATGCACAGAAATAAACCAATATATTTTTGTTCAATTTATTTCCAACAAGGTTGTCAAAACCATTTACTATAGACTGAATGTTTGTGTCCTTCCAAAACTTATATGTTGAAACCTAATCCCCAACATGATCATATTTGGAGGTATGGCCTTTGGGACGTGATTAGATCATGAGGGTGGAGCATTCATGAACGGGATTAGTGCTTTCATAAAAGAAACCCCAGAGAGTTCCCTTGTCTCTTCCACCATATGAGGTTACAGGGGCCGATGACCATCTATGATCTGGAAAGTGGGCTCTCATCAGACACTGAATCTACTAGAACCTTGAGCTTGGCCTTCCCAGCCTCCAGCACTATGAGTAATAAATTTCTGTTGTTCATAAGCCAGCAGTCAATGGTATTCTGTTAGAGCAGCCAAAACAGACTACTGCATAATTTAACTGGGAAAAAAATAATCCTTTTAACAAATGATGCTGAGACAAGTGGATATCCACATGCAGAAAAATAAAGTTGGACCCCTACCTCTCAACACACACAAAATTTAAATAAGAATGGATCAAACAGCTACATTTAGGAGAAAAAACTATGAAATTCTTATAAGAATACAGATATATATATATATATCTCTTCATAAATATGGATTATGCAATTATTTCTTAAATATGACATGAAAAACACAAGCAACCAAAGAAAAAAATAGATAAATTTGACTTCTTCAAAATGAAAATCTTTTGTTCTTCAAAAGACAGTATCAAGAAACTGAAAAGATAACTCCAAGAATCAAAGAAATCTTTGCAAATTGTGTATTTGATAAGTATCTGGTATCCACAACATATAAAGAACTGTTACAATTCACTATTAAGAAAATAAAAATAACCCAATTAAAATTGAATTTGAAAAGACATTTCTTGAAAGAAGATATACAGATGGCAAATAAGCCATCTGGAAAGCATCATGGAGAGATGTTCAATGTCGTTAGCCATTAGGGAAATATAATTCCAAACCACAATGTTATACCACTTCACACACACACTAGGATGGCTATTACTAAAGGCAAATAGTAACAAGTTTCAGGTATAGAGAAATTGGGACCCTCATACACCAGCAGTGGGTATGTAAAATGATGCATCCATTTTGGAAAACAGTCTGACAATTCCTTAAAAGATTAAACAGAGTTACCATATGACCCAGCAATTCTTCTCCTAGGCACATACCTGAGATTTGAAAACATATGCCTACATAAAAAACTTGTACATAAATGTTCATGTACATAAAACCATTACTCATAATAGACAATGTGGAAACAACCCAAACATTTATCAACAGCTGAATGGCTAAGCACACTGTGATATAGCCATACAATGGAATATTATTCAGCTATACAGAAGAGAATACAGTACTGACTCATGCTACTACATGGATGAGCCTTCAAAAAATTAGGCACAGTGAGAGAGGCCCAGACAAAAAAGGACACATACTGTATGGTTATAATTATATAAAATGTATGGAATAGGAAAATCCATAGAAAGGCCTACTTATTTGCACATATGCCTTTCTATCATCAGAGAATGAGACAACAATCAGGAGTGTTCATTGTTAGAGGTTTTGAACTGAGAAGTCTCATGGAGAAACGTTTACGTGCATCACTTTTTTTAAAGTTGTACATGCTGTGGAAAATTGGAGAGAGAGAGGAAAACATTTCAGATGGAGATAATAGAACATTCCAAGAACACAATAGGAACTAGATTAGTGGAGATTCTCAGGTTTTTGTTAGCTGACTATTTATCTCAGGGATGGGAAGTTTTAAAAACAGCAGGTGCCCAGACCTAACTTAAGAATTAATGAATTATAACTTATAAGAAATTCTGATGGGAGGGTCCTGGGAATCTCTGTTTCTGAAAATGTTTCCTAGGTGTTTCTAATGTGCAATGATACATACGGATCACTCTTATAATCAGTTTCCTGGAGGCCAGGGACCATGCTTCACTCATAGGTTTATCTTTCAAACCAAGTCCAGTGCAGTTTTTCAACAGAAGAAGAACTGAAGCTCTCACCATAACTTTATATATATATGAATAGGTAAAAGAGAGGAACCTGCTCCTTATTTAACCATAAGGGCCAAATTATATCAAAGCCTTTGGACATAAATAACTCCTTAATGTTCAAGTTAACTCAACAGGTAACCAATTGCAAAATTCCTAGTGATCCTGTCAAATGACTCAAATTTTTATCAGTAAACTCTATTGACTTGGCTTCCCTTTTCTAAATCTGAGTCTAAGTATCTGTATATCTTATTAACGCCATTACCTTCCATATTTCAATGCAAGACATTTTATGGGATCCTGTCATTAACAGTAAAAAACTAATTGCAAGTTGCATGCTACATTAATTTTCTTCATAAACAAACATCCAAGAAGCAAAACATATGCTAATAGATAAATGATAATTTTATCCACATACCTGCCAAGACAGATGGAAGGCACCTCAGACAGAATTTTGATAAGTGGAGGATGGCATACCAAAACACTCTTTTCTAAGATCTTGACAAATTCCATGTGATGTGCTGTCACATTTACAACTTCAGGTGCCATTTTCCTACATCACCTTGCCTTTATTTTTGAACTCGTATTAACTGATGAAATATGGATATTTTAGGTAAAGAACAAGCCTGTGTGATGAATACAATGCAAATCTAACACATGGCTTTGATTCTTACACTCCTAGTTGTCTGAGACATCACATGGTCCTTCCTCCTGGCTTCACGCTGGCGAAAGTCTAGATCATCTGGGACACATGCTTTCTCTTCTCTTCAACTAATTAAAATACACATTGGAGTATTCTTTTGGAGGGTTCTCCAAGGATGAAATCTCATATACAACCTGACTTAAATAAAGGGGTTTCCTGACAAGTGATGCCCTACACATTTTCTAGGCCATGTTAGAGCAAACAGAATGATCAATTTCTCAGTTGATGGAAAAGGAGAGAAACAGTTAGACATGTCGCTGTTTCCATTTTTATCATTGGAAACCAAAGGAGATAATATTAGGCTAAGTCTATACACATTTTCAGTTTGACAGATTTGTCTCTTTCTTCTCTTTCAAATAACTGTTGATAGTTTTGACTGATTTTTTTTCTTACGAGATTGAACAATTTAGGGAAAATGGCTGAATTGGCTTTTGGTAGCTATATAAAGTTGGAAAGGTAAAAGATAAAGGATAAACTAGAACTTGACAAATCTCATTCGATCATTCTAAACATAAATGCAGCTGATAGGCAGAAATATCCAAACTATAGCTAATTATCGAGAGCTGGTTTGATTTAGTTGAATGTGACAGAATATCCATGTACCCATATACTGCTTACCAAACATACATGTGCTTTTCCTCAATGCCCAGTCTTCCTGCACGGATGTGTCCATGTGACCAGCTCTTGCCAACTGACTCTGAGAGAGAGTGACAAGTATCTCTTTTGAGCTAGAATACAGAAAATAGGTATGACTTCTCCAGGCACTCTGCTCTCCTGCTCTTGTCACCCTGTAAATCACACATTGATACTGCAGAGCCTCCAAATGGAGCAGGGAATAAACTTCCATGTGCTAAACTCTTGAGATTAGGGCATTAATTTATTACTTCAGCATAACCTAGTCTCCAGATTGATACAAATATATATTGAATTTGGAATGAAAAAACCTGAGTTTCAGTCCCAACTCTTTTACAATCTTTATGATTTTGATAGTGTCAGGTAATCTAGATGAACAATTTCCCCAGGAAGTTAGTGCTCACTAAATATCTACTTTTTCTGCAACATTTCTCACCCTAAATTGTACTTAGTTTGCAGCCATATGACTAATTCTGGTAATGGACTGAGAATAGTAATGATATGCATTCCTTATAGCTAGAGGCAATAAAGAACTGATATTCCGCTTTCATCTCTCTTCCCCTGTCATGAAGATACAGAAGCCAAGTGTTCCAAATGGTATGAGCTATAAGGTAGAGGATCATGGCTTGAACCACAATTGACTCTGAATGATTGAGAAGGAATGCTTTATTAATTTAAGCAATTGAGATTTTATGGTTTATTTTTAACCTCAGCATAGACTGGCCTATCCTCATTAATTAAATGGTCTTTTTAAAATATCATTCCTTGATTCCTTGGTAACTACCATGTTTTCTGGAGCAGTGGTACTCAAAGTGTGATCTGCAGAATCGTGCTGAATCACAAACTGTGTGTTACCAGTTAGCAATTAAATAAGTAGAGAAATTGATAGTAAGACTGTAAATACTTTTCATAGCAATTGAATATTGCCATGACATCTAAGCATGTGATCATGTGTCTAGTGAGCCATTTGACTTGTCTTTCATAGCTTTATTATATTTTATTCTATTGCATTTTTCCATCACAGATTTGAGGAATAATAAGGAAACTGGCCACTACAACACATCAGGTCCTTGGAAATGACGAATGAATAAATTAAAAGGTTTGTGTTCCTCATAGAGATGTAGTTTGGCATGACTTTAAAATAAGATTTATCGTTTTTGGTAAACATGACATATACTGAAATAATGTACATAACATAGTGGAAAACAGAGACAAAAAAGCAAATTCACCAAAATTTCACCATCATTAACACTTTAATGAATTCTGTATATCTACTTAGACACACGCACACACTTTGAAACACAGACTTAACTGTATTATAATAGACAACCCATGCAAACATATATCATGGACAAATTTACATATCAATAATTTCAATTTTACTCATTATTATTGATATATACCTAGTTTTTCATTGTATGCACATACCATAGTTTATTTAATCAGTCCCTCATAGATACAAATTTTATTTCCAACCATTTATCATTCATGACAAACGGTAAACGTTTATAAACATACTTATGAATATAGATTTTCACATGCATATCATGTTCCTTAGGGTAAACTGCATAGGATCCCTGAAAATAGGTATTCCTATCTCATAGATTGTATTGATTTATGGTCCTTTAAACAAGGCTCATTTCTTGACCGTTTGTTCAAACTGAAGAATTTTTTTTTAAATAGTTCTCAATTTTGCCTATTAGGGATCCATTTTCTTCACCTACTCCTAGAAGTAATACGGTTCTTAGGACCTGCATACATGTGATAGCTAATAGTCAGCAATTACTAACATTTACTTTTATATAACTGGGAGCAAGCCAAGGACAAACCCAGCTGGCCAGCAAAGCCTCCAGCCCACTCTCGTGGATGGTTATAAGTACAAGAATTGGAGAGTGGCTGTTTTGTATCTGTCCCCCAGCCAGCAGGTGCAATGGGATGAGACTAAATGTTCCTTGGTGAGCCCATACCTTTATGATCCATCTGTTCGAGTAGGAAGGAATGAGGCAGATGGGATTCTTCATGCTACAACAGGGCCTAGACAGAAGCAAATGGAAACAGTGATTTTAATCATCTTAGCAGAGCTCTAACTCAGATTTTGTAATTCACATTGAAATTACACTCACATTGCCATGAAAGCTATGACTAATAAAGGGTGAATTTTAAAACAAAAGTCTTTTATCTTAAATTTAAAGTATATTTTTTCATGAAACTTTACATCTGGTGGCGGCCAAGGCCCCAGGCGAGGCCCACCTGTCACGGCAGCGGCCGCACCACAGCCTGTGGGCCACCCCGCTAAAGCCTGGATTACGAGGCGGAGGGAGAATGCTGCAGCACCCGGGGGCGGTCAGGTACATCTACTGAGACACCCTGGAGGACGCGGAGCTGGCACTGAACAAACCCTGACCGGCCTCAAGTGGTGCCATCAGAACGTCGTGCATTCTGAGCACTGCATCCTGCAATCCGAGGAGCGCGTCGTGCAGATGGAAAAGGGCATTGCGCATTTGGAGGAGTGCATCATGCAGATGGGGGTGTGTGTCCCACCATTTTGGAAGAGTGCGTCGCGCATTTGGAGGAGTGCGTCATGCATGGGTCATGCAGATGGTGGAGTGCGCCACGCATTTGAGGAGTGCGTCGCTAAATTGGACGACTGCGTAGCGCAGCGGGCTAGCAGCATTACTTGTGCCTGGTGGAGACCTCGCACAAAGGAGAGGGTATCCTGGATTAAGTTGTGGACCTCTGCTGCCTCTGGTTTGTCCCTAAATTCTGTGAAGGTGGAGAACTGAATTGGTGTGTGCTGTCCCGGAGCCCCGACCAAGAAAAGCTTCGTGCTATAGCTCACGCGCGCCGTTGCCTTCCTGCACACAAACCACATCTTGCACAAGGACCCAAAGGCAGACACATCTCATCATGGAGCGGCCTGGCACCCCCATCCTTAAGGGGTCTGACTTTGGACTATGTAAGATTTGTGCAGGGATGGCCCTTGGAGCCAAACAGGACGATCAAGACAACAAAAATGCGAATGTGAGTAAATACTGGCAGCCCTCAGGCTGCGGCTCAGACTTCGACATGGCCCCTGAAGTTTGCAGGGGACACTGCACGGCCAAGGCCAACATCTTTGTCCAGGCATTATCATTTGGGCAGTGATAGAAAGAATCACTTTCCTTGACTCTGAGACCTATATTAAACAGGGGCCCGGGGTCATCCCTGTTCGTGAGGCACTGCTAGAACACCCAAAGATGGAGTTGCATATCCCCCAGAAACGCAGCACTAATCTGGGGATTAAGCAGTTCTTGTAAAATATGTTAGCTGTTAACCCACAGGACCGGCCGGATGCCTTTGAACTTGAAACCGGAATGAACCAGGTCCTAGGTGCTGTTTAAAATTGCGGACAAAGCATCTTGGGTTTTTTTAAACTACGTGAGTGTACTTTTTGTTCTCCCTGCACACTTACTGGAATGGATACTTCACCCTGGGCCCTGGGACAGCCCAGTGTAGTGGAAGGGTCAAATAGAACGAAGTGCTTGGGGCCAGCCCAGCCGGTGGTGCAGCGGTTAAGTTCGCAGGTTTGGATTTGGCGGCCCAGGGTTCACTGGTTTGGATCCTGGCACCGCTTGACAAGCCGTGCAGTGCCAGGCGTCCCATATAAAAAGTGGAGGAAGATAGTCACAGGGGGTTAGCTCAGGGCAAGTCTTCCTCAGCAAAAAGAGGAGGATTGGCAGCAGATGTTAGCTCAGGGCTAATCTTCCTCAAAAAACAAAACAAAACAAAAACCTAAGTTCGTGTTGCCAAAGATCCCGCCACGTTTCTATGAGGAAAGATGTGGGATTATTTGAGGATGAGTTGGAAAGTGTAAAGAATTCTTCTGAGTGGTGGTTACATTTAAGCTGTCTCTATTTACTTAGAAACACTTTATCTCATCAGTTAATAAATGCTCACTATAGAAAATGCAGAACAAAAAGGCTAGTTGGTTCATTTGACTTGAGCAAATTGTAAGTTAAAATGATCAAGTATTATTATTCTTGTTATTTATTTATTTTGCTGAGGAAGATTGTCCCTGAGCTTACGTCTGTGCCAGTCTTCCTCTATTTTGTATGTGGGCGGCTGCCACAGCATGGCTGACAATGAGTAGTGAGTGGTGAAGGTCTATGCCCACCAGGCCACGGAACTGGAGCTCACCAAACTTAACCACTAGGTGACGGGCCTGCCCTTGTTATCCTTTTTAAATGAAGGAGGACATTAATTATTTTCCTTAGGTTGTATAGCATGTAAGAATTACCTCAGGTTATTTCCTTCAAATTTCAAGGAGCTCTCTACTCCTCTTTCTGTTATATACGCACGTTCTATCAATCTCATTGTTTCAGTGGTATCTGGAAAAAGGAAAAAAAGGCCAATTTGATAGGAAACACCATGAACAGGAAGTTCATTCCATAGGAAGGAAGCGTCTATTGGCTAAAGACCCGTTTTGCAGCTGTGAAAATAATGATGGGAAGAATAGATTTAGAACAAGAAAGGGAGTTCCCAGCAGTTTTAATTGGAAAGATTAATAGCTCTTTCTGGAACCTGGAATCTTATTGTGGGACTGCCTATTATTAGTTAAATATAAATCAGAGACCACTTTGGTTCATCTTAGTGGATGTCTCTGCAGCGTGGAAACAAAAAGACAAAATGTCATCTGGCTCAAAAGTGGACATTCTGAACAAAGATTATCCAAGAAAGAGAAAGAAAATGAAGCAGTTTCTCTTATAACAGTTTCAGTCCATTTCAAGCCTTGCCTTGTGTTTGTGTGTGTGTGTGTGTAAATTCACACCTTTGGCATTGGAATGGAGGCTATAGGACCTCAGAGACTGGACACATTTTTAGGAAAGGAGTCAACTTGACCCTGTGACCCTTATGCATAATGCAGTGGTGTTTGTTCAGGAAAATCATTTTCTTTGGGCTAAATTGAAATGGCTGATATAAATATTCAGGGTCCCATTTTCTAGAAGAGGGTCTGAGACCTTAGTATTTTCTTAATTAGTAGATAGTCCATAAAAAGAGTTTTAGTTGAGTCACCCTTTACAGGGATATAGAAACTTCTTTTTTCCAGCTTTAGAGAGATATAATTGACATATAACATTGTGTAAATTTAAGGTGTATAACATGATGATATGATACATGAAAAAACTGTGAAAGTTATCACAGTAAGATTAGTTAACACCTCCATCATCTCACACAATTACCTTTTTTGTGTGGTGAGTACACTTAAGATTTACTCTCTTAGCAACTTTCAAGGACTGTAATACACTATTATTATCTATAGTCACCATGCTGTATATTACGTTCCCAGAATTTATTCATCTTATAACTGGAGGTTTGCACTCTTTTACCAATACCTCCCCATTTCCCCTCCCCTCCGACCCTTACAACCACCATTCTACTCTCTGTTTCTGTGAGTTCAACTTTTTTTAGATTTCACATATAAGTGAGGTCATATAGTATTTGTCTTTCTCTGACTTATTTCACTTAGCATACTCCTCCCAAGATCCAGCCATATTGTCACAAAAGGTAGGATTTCCTTTTTTTAATGCCAGAATTTTATGTATATACAAATTTACATATATATAAATAAATATACAATATATGACAAATACAATACATATAAATAAATATAATAAATATATATGACACATTTTCTTTATCCGTTCATCTGTCTTTGAACATTTAGGTTGTTTCTGTATCTTGGATATTGTGAACAACGCTGCAGTGAACATGAAAGTGTGGTTATCTCTTCAAGATCCTGATTTCATTTCCTTTGGCTGTATACCCAGAAGTAGAATTCCTGGATAATATGGTAGTTCTGTGTTTAGTTTTTTGAGGAACCTCTATACTGCTTTCTAGAGTGGCTGTCCCGTTTATATCCCCACCAACAGTGCGTGAGGGTTCTCTTTCCTCTACATCCTTGGCACCACCTATTATCTCTGGTCTTTTTGATAGTAGCCATCCTAACAGGTGTGAGATAATATCTTATTGTGGGTTTTTTTTTTGCATTTCCCTGATTATTAGCGATGTTGAGCTCTTTTTCATGTACCTGTTGGCCATTTGTATATTTTCTTTGAAAAACGTCTATTCAAGTCCTCTGCCCGTTTTTTAATTGCATTACTTATTTGTTTTTTCTTTTGATATTGAGTTGTATGAGTTTCTTTTATATTTTGGATATTAGCTCCTTGTCAGACATATGGTTTGCAAATGTTTTCTCCCATTCAATGGACTGCTTCTTAATTCTGTTGATTGGTGGTTTTGCTTTGCAGAAGCCTTTTAGTTTGACATAGTCCCATTTGTTTATTTTTGCTTTTGTTGCCTGCTTTTTTGGTGGCATATCCAAAAAATCATTGCTAAAACCAATATTAAGAGCTTTTTCCTGTGTTTTCTTTTAGGAGTTTTATAGTTTGAGGTTTACATTTGTCTTTAATCCATTTTGATTTAATTTTTAGGAGTGATATGAGATGGGGGTCCAGTTTTATTCTTCCACATGTGATTATTCCAGTTTTACCAGAACCATTTATTAAAGGGACTAGCCCTTCCTTGTTGTATATTCTTGGCTTCTTTGTTGAAAATGAACTGACCATGTATATATGAGTTTATTTCTGGGCTCTCGATTTTGTTCCGTTGGTCTTTGTGTCTGTTTTTATGCCAAAACCATACTGTTGAGTATTCTAGGTCCACATGGATCTAAGATATCTTCCAGAGTTTGATGATGCTGTGTTCGTACTCTTTATTGCCTTCATAAGTGCATAAACTTTGATATTTCCCCTTCCAAGAATGGGTAGTAACAAGTTTTCAGTGTGTTCTAAGCAAAATTCTGCCCTGTATTCACCGTTATAATAACCTCAATCCCACAATTCTCCGTTTTTAAATGCTTTTGCTATAGTCTTGCATAGAGCCTGTGAATGGCAGACCCAGCAACAAGTGTCCTTAGTAACTTCTTTGTCTTGAATAACAAAAGAAGAAATTCATAAATTGAATCTATACCATATCATATGGTGGAAAAGTGACTAAGCTTGGACCGAATTCTGAGGTTCTGGAAAGGATTGCTTTGTCTTCCTTGCCTTAAATTGGTTGGAATTATGATGAAATCAGACTAAGCATTAAATCATAGCATTCCTCAATTCAACTCTAGCTCTGTTTTCCAGGAATAGCTTTTTTGAAGAAATGGTGCTGCTTTGGATTCTGCATCCAGATGGCAATGCAAAATGAGGAGAACTTATCTGATAATCTTAGAATCTTCCCAAATGTTTGTTTTGAGTACTAAGAAATAAATTTGTAAGACTGGAACATGTGGTGGTGGAGAAGGCACAAGCAGCTTTTCTAAATTGATTCTCACTTGCAGAAGACAAATTTATTTGCCATGTGACTTTTAAAACCATTCAATGATTTTATGAAGCAAATATTTCTATTATTGAAAAAGGATTGCTCATCATGCTGTGACCCTAAGTGTGTAATCTCCTCGAATTATTCTTCCCCTCCTGGATTTACGTGTCAAGAACACACACAGGTATGATATATTAACTTAAAAGTCAGTTCTTAAAGGCCTTAAATGAATAAAGCCTTACACATACCTCTTGGCTTGAATAACCTCATCCCTGTATATCTCTTAGTGTGGCACCAAGAAACCAATATCCTGCTAGAGCAATGATCAGATTATCAAACTTCATAGATTATTAGATAAGCATATATGGCAATGCTTATTTCTGAAATGTGCTTATGAGCAGACAGGTTTGATATCTAAATGGCCAAAAATATTGTGACCTATATCCCTAACTTTACATAATTACTCCAACTCCAGGGTGAATCTATCTTTACCCTCACTCCTTTTTTTTTGTTTTTTGCAAGTTAGTCGTTAGAGTCTTAATATCTCTCCAGTGATATCAAATTGTTTCTCCTTCAAATATATAGATGGGTAGTTAAGCCCAGAAGGAGGCATTCATTTTTTCTTTGAAAAGGAATTAGAAATATGACGGTTGTTGCAACTGGACTCTCAGACTCAAAGAACCCAATTAAATGCTGGAGAGACTGTAGGAGATTGGGTGATCTGAGTTGAGTAATGAAAGAAATCTTTGATTAGAAAAGAAATGATACCCATATGCAATATGTAACTGTGGGATTGGGTGATGGTGGGGGGTGTGTTTGTGTGTGCGTGTGTGCACGCGCGCGAGATTAGATTATTACATAGCAAATGTTCACCACGTCCCAGGTGACCACAGTGGAAGCTGTACTTTCCTTTGTCTTCGATGTGGGGTTTTGCCAGTAACTTACTTTAGCCAATGGAATGTAGAACAAGCAGAAGCTCCAAATGGCTGTGTGGCTATGCTTGGTTTTTCAAGCTCTTGCATTTTGCTATAAGGATAAGGGCTGGTCGAATGAGGAAAAGAGGAGTTACATAAAGCAGATTGTGATCCAGCATGCAGCTTGGAATCTAGCACAATTGAGCTCTGCTTAAATCAGCCATACTCCAGCTGACCACAGACACATGAGTGAAATCACTATTATTGTATGTCACTAAATTTTGTGGAGTTTTTATTATGCAGCATTATTGTGAAAATAGCTAATCTGATGTATATGTATTTATTTTTAACATCCTTCTTTTTGCAGGACATTCTTTTACTGTTTCATAGTAGTGATTATGAGCATTAACTATAAGTCACGTAACCTCTATTCAAATTCTTGCTGCTCTGTTTATTATTTCCTATGGGACTTTGCAGCTTAACCTATATAAGCTTTAGAGTTCTAATTCACAAAATTCTGATAGTGTTATCTACCTCATGAAGCTTTTGTGAATATTAAGTATGACAGTATATGTCAACTGTGAACAAAATATCTGAAACATAGTAGTCATTATTATCATCTTAACTACTTATTCTCTGTACATAAGCATATGGAGTCAAAACATATTTATTAGAACACAGCGTTACACTGGACGCCAAATGCTCTGAACTCTCAATTACATATCTACTGGGTAAGCCATTTTTGTGCATATACACAACATCAACCAGTAGGTATTTCAATTGCAAGAATAAGGCCCAGGAGGATTTAATATGCATTAAAGGACCACTTCTAGCAAGTTCAATTTATTTACATAGCAGCAAACATATCAGACCAGGCAAATTTTGTGATCATAAAATTTAGACTCTGAATTTCTTAAGGAGAGTAATAAGTGACATCACTCTATCGCAACACTAAATAACATATTGTAAATATATTCAAAATATGTATTTCTTAGTGGAAGAGGCAAATAAATATTTAAATATTCTTCTTTTGGTATCTTGCTGATGGATACCAAATAGATATTGATAATGGATAATTTATTAATTTTGTTTAGTCTTACAGGGTTTCTAATTATAAATTCTTAAAGGAGTTTAAAAAGAAAGCTGATTTAGAATTCCAAATTAAGTAGAAGTTGAAAATTAATCAAATCCTAGATCTCTAAGTCCCATTTTACGTTCTTATTGCTAAAACTTATTCTAATGTTTCATTAATGCATCACTGTAATAGATCTCCTAGTGGAAATGAGGAGGGATGGTGGCTAGGTAACTACCAGCTAGAGGGGTATAAAATGTAACAAAGAAAATTTGTGAGGGTATTGAGATTAAAGGGAGTGAATATGGTGCAGTGGTAACATATCTAAGTAATGAATTTTCATTCTTCTGCGTTCTGTACCCTTCAGGCTCTACAAACAAAGTCATACATAAATTGATTTTAAGATAATCAAATTAATGCATGAAACTATATAGGCAGGTCTTAAAATAAAAAAAATAATTAATAAAAAGTTTATTTCTGCAACATAAAGTAATAAAAATCTCATCTGTTGTGATCCATAAATTCATTTATTCTAAAAACACTCTTTTTCTTTTCTAGGTTTTTAGGAGACATTTTTTTAGAGCAGGTTTAAGTTTACAAAAACTTGAGCATAAAGTACAGAGTTGCCAAACATGAGTTCTCCTTCCTTCCCCAACACAGTTTCTCGGTTATTAGCATATTGTAATAGTGTGACAATTTATAACAATTGATGAACCAATATTGATATATTATTAACTGAAGTACATGGTTTACATTAAGGTTCACTCTGTGTGTTATAAAGTTCTGTGGGTTTTGACAAATATATAATGTTATGTGTCCACCTTTACACCGTAATACAGAATAGTTTCACTGCCCTAAAAACACCCTTTGCTCCACATATTAATCCCTAATCCGCTTATTCTGAACCCTTGGAAATCTCTGAGCTTCGCTGTATCTACAATATTGCCTTTTCCAGAATGTCATGTAGTTGGAGTGATACAGTATATCAGTTTCCAAGGTGGCTTCTTTCACTGAGTAATACGCATTTAGGGTTCCCCCATGTATTTTTGAAGCTTTATAGTTCATTTCTTTTTTATCACTGATAATACTCCATTGTATGGACATACCATAGTTTGTTTATCCATTCACCCATTTAAAGACATCTTGGTTGCTTCCAAGTTTTGCCAATTATGAATAAAGCTGCTATAAACATTTATCTGTAGATTTTTGTGTGGATATACCATTTTAACTTCTTTGGGTAAATATCTATGAGTGTAATTTCTGGATTGTATCATAAGGTAATATTAGCTTTATAAGAAACTGCCAAACTGTCTTCCAAAATGGATGTACCATTTGTCATTCCACCAGCAGTGAATGAATGTTCCTTTTGCTCCACGTCATCACCAACATTTGATGCTGTCAATGTTTTAGATTTTAGCCATCTAATACGTATGTAGTGGTATCTCAATGATGTTTTAATTTGCATTTCCCTAATGACGTATGACGTTAAACACATTTTCATATGCTTACTTGCCATCTGTGTATTTTCTTTGATGAGATGTCTGTTCAGATCTGTTGCCCATTGTTTTATTTGTTTTCTTATAGTTGAATATTAAGATTCCTTGTGTATTTTGGATACCAGTTGTTTACCGTATGTGTATTTTGAAACATTGTTCCCCTGTTTGTATGTAGTCTTTTCATTCTCATATGTTCTTTTGCAGAGCAGACATTTTTAATTTTAAGGAAATACAACTTATCAATTTTTCTTTGATGAATCGTGCTTTTGGTACTTTATCAAGGTCATATAGATTTTTTTCTATGTTATAGTCTAGAAATTGTATATTATTTTAATTTTATATTTACATCTATAATCCATTTTATGTTAACTTTCGTGAAAGGTATAAGGACTATGCCTAGATTCTTTTTTTTTCCTTGCATGTGGCTCTTTGCTTGTTTCAGCACCATTTGGTGAAATTACTAAGCTTTTTCCGCAGAATTGCCCTTTCTCCTTTGTCAAAGATGAGTTGACTGTATTTGTGTGATTCTATTTCTCGGCCCCCTCTTCTGTTCCATCAATCCCTTTGTCAGTTCTTTCACCATTGCCACAAAGTTTTGATCACTGTAGTTTTATAGTAAGTCTTGAAGTCACGTAGTTAATATTGTGTTGGCTGTTCTGGATCTTTTGCTATTCTACACGAGCTTTGCAATTAGTTTGTTGATATCCACAAAATCATTTGCTAGGATTTTGATTGGGATTTTATTGAATCTATAGATCAAGTTAGGAAGAATTCACATCTTAGCAATGTATCTATATCCATAACTTGGAATATCTATTTTTCTCACATTTGATTGCTTTCATCAGAGTGTTGTTTTCCTTATAGATTCTGTAATCTGTACTTATTTTGCTACATTGATATCTGTTTCAATTTTTTTTGCTGCTGCTAATGTAGACAGTGTTGTGTTTTTAATTCAAAATTCAGATTGTGTATTGGTGCCATATAAGAAGCCAGTTGACTTTTGTATATCAACCGTGTATACTGCAACTATGCTATAATTGCTTATTAGTTCTGGAAGGTTTGTGTGTGTGTGTGTCTGTTTTGGCCAGTTCTTTTGGGTTTTCTACATGGATAACCATATCGTCTGTGAACAAAGAGATTTATATCTTTATTCCCAGTCTGTATGCCTTTTCTTTTCTTGTCTAATTGAATTAGCTAGGACTTGCAGTATGGTGTTCAACAGGAGTGGTGAGAGAGGACAGTCTTACTTTGTTCTTGATTATAGGAGGGAAACAACTAGTTTCTTACCATTAAGTATGATGTTAGCGCTAGGTTTTTATGTGGACGTTCTTTATCAAGTTGAGGAATTTCTTTCCATTCCTGGTTTGCTGAAAGTTTTTATAATGAGTAGGTATTGGATTTGTCAAATGCTTTTTCTGCATTTATTGATATGATCATATGATTTTTCTTATTTAACCTGTTGATATGATAGGTTACATTAATTAATTTTTAAATATTAAACCAGCCTGAATATTCCCACTTGGACATGGTGTATAATTTTCTCTGTACATTGTTGGATTCAATTGCTGATATTTTGTTGAGGATGTTAACATCTCTGTTCATGAGAGATATTGGTCTATTATTTTCCTCCCTAGTAATGTTTTTGTTTGGATTTTGCCATTAGAGTAATGCTGTCCTCATGGAACTATGAAGTCTTTCCTCTGCTTCTGTTTTCTAGACTAGATGGTAGACAATGGGTATTGTTCTTTAAATGTCTGGTAGAATTCACAGTGAAACCATTTGGGCCTGTTTTTTTTCTGTTTGGGGAAGGTTGTTACTTGGTGCTTCAGTTTCTTTAATAGACGTAGGCCTGTTTGAATAATTTATTTCTCCTTGTGTCTTTTTTGGTAGATCATATCCTTCAAGGAATTGGTCCATTTCATCTAACTTATCAAATTTGGGGGCAGGGAGTTGTTAATAATATTCCTTTAGTATCATTTTAATGACCATGAGATCAGTTATGTTGACCCCAATTTAATTTCTGATATTAATAATTTGGTCCTCTGTCCTTTTTTTTCTGTTTAGCTTGGCTAAAGTTTTGTCTATTTTGTTTCACTTTTCTAGTACCAGCTTTTGGTTTCATTCATTTTCTCTATTAATGTCCCGCTTACAATTTCATTGATTTCTATTATTTATTTGTTTCTGCTTACTTTGGATTCAATATGCTCTATTTTTTCAAGTTTTTTAATGTTGAAGCTTAGGCTATTGATTTTAGATTTTCATCTCTTCTAATATATGTATTTAACATCGTAAATTTCTCTCTGTAAGCACTGCTTTTGCTGCATCACACAAAATTTGAAAAGTTGTAATTTCATTTTCATTTAGTTCAACAGTTAAAAAAAAATTTCCTCGATGCTACTTTTACCCATGTGTTACTTCATAGCATGGTGTTAATATCCAAATATTCAAATATTTTGAGAGTTTTTAGCTTCTTTCTGTCATAGATTTCTAGTTTAATTCTGTTGTCATCTGAGAATGTACTTTGTATGATTTTTATTCTTTTAAATTTGCTAAGGTGTGTTTTATGATCTCGGATGTGGTATATTTTGTGGAATGTTCTGTGTGAGCTTAAGAAGTATGTGTATTTTGATGCTGTTAGATGAAGTATTTTATAAATGTCAATTAGATTCAGTTGATTGATGATGCTGTTCAGTTCAACTATATGGTTACTGATTTTCTGCTTCATGGATCTGTCAGTTACTAATATTAGGGCTTATGGTCTCCAAGTTTAATAGTAGATTTTTCTATTTCTCCTTGCAGTTCTATCAGTTTTTTCCTCACTTATCTTGGTGTACATTTCTTTGGTACATGCATGTTAAGAATCGTATGCCTACTTGAAGAATTGACCTCTTTTTCTTTATGTGATGTCTTCTTTAATTCTGATAATTTTCCTTGTCTGAAATTAATATAGCTACTCCCACTTTCTTGATTAATGTTAGTATAGGATATTTTCCATCCCTTTACTTTCAGTCTATCTGTGTTTATAGTTAAAGTGGGTTTCTTGTAGACAACATATACATCTCGATTTTTTATCCATTCTGAAAATCCCTATATGTGTATGAAGCTCATTCACTTTTAAAATGATTATTGAGGGAGTTGCTTTATTATTTACCATATTTATTAGTATTTTGTATTTGTTTCCCTTGTCTTTGTTTCTTTTTTGTCTTTTATTCATTTTTTTTTACATTCTGTTTTCAATTGAGCATTTTATATGATTCAATTTTTTCATCACTCTTAGCATGTCAACTATATTTCATTTCAATTTTTTTTTAGTGGTTGCCTTAGTTTGCAGTGTACACTTAAATGAATCTAAGTCTACTTTCAAATAACACTATAGCACTTTATGGCTAGTTCAGGTACCTTATAATTGAATATTCCAAATTCCGCCTTCCCATCCCTCATAACATTGTCATCATGCATCTCACTTAACCGTAAGTTATAATCATCCAAAATATTGTTGCTATTATTATTTTGAACAAACTGTTATCTGTTAGAACTTTTAAGAATAAGAAAAATAAAAAGATTTTATTTTACCTTCGTATATTCCTTTCCCCATGTCTTTCCTTTCTTTTTGTAGATCTGAGTTGCTGACTTACATCATTTTCCTTCTCTCTGAAAAATTTCTTTACCATTTCTTGCAAGCCAGATCTACTGGCAACAGATTCCATCAAATTTTGCTTATCTGAGAAACTCTTTATTTTTTCTTTGCTTTTGAAGGATGATTTTGCTTGATCTAGAATTCTAGAGGGCTTTTTATGTTTTATTTTTCTTTCTACACTTAAATATTTCACTCCACTCTATTCCTGTTTGAATAGTGCTTGGAGAGAAGCCTGATGTAATTCTTATCCTTGTTGTTCTATATGTAAGGTGTTTACTTCTCCCCCAGACCCTGAATTCTTTAAAGATTTTCACATTGTCTTTGATGTTCTGAAGTTTGACATTGAAATGCCTAAGTGTAGCTGTTTTGGTATTTACCCTGCTCGGTATTCTCTGAGCTTTCTGGCTTTGTGTTTGTCAAAAATTTTAGGAAGTTCTCAGCCACTGTTACTTAAATATTTCTTCTGTTCCTTTCTATCTTTCTTCTGCTGCTGCTGTTCTCACTATGTGTATGTTACACCTCTGTAATTGTTCCAGAGTTCTTAGATATTCTATTCCATCTTTTTCGTTCTTTTTTCTCTTTCCCATTCACTTTGGGAAATTTCTGTTGTTATATACTGGAGCTCACAGTTCTTTTGGTGCCTGTATCCAATGTACTGATGAGCCCATTAAAGGCATTCTTCATTTATGTTACAGTGTTTTTTTATTTCCAGCAGTCCCTTATGATACTCTCTCAGAATATCCATCTCTCTACTTACAGTGCACATCATCCAGTTTTTCCATTAGAGCCTTTAGTATATTAATCAAAGTTATTTTAAGTTCTTGGTCTCATTATTCCAGAATCTCTGTTATATCTGGCTCTGGTCCTGATATATGCTCTGTATCTTCAGACTGTATTTTTGCTTTTTAGTGTGACTTGTAATTTTCTGTTGAAAGCCAGACATGATATATCAGTTAAAAGGCAACAAGGTAAATAGGTCTTTATTGTGTGGGTTTATGTTTATCTAGCTGGGAGTTAGGCTCTGTTCATTGTTTATTGTAGCTGTAGGTATCACAGCCTAAAATTTCCTTTGGTGACTTAGTTTTCATTTCCCTAGCTGTCTTTGTGTTTCCCTGGGAATTCTTTCTTAGGATCTGAGTCTTGTAATTGTTTTTAGCTGTAGTTTAAGCTGTACAGGAGCCCTGTTTTGGTGATAGTAAGATTGAGGGGTGAGAGGAGAAGGAAGCTTTCTATAACCCAATGATTAAATCTCAGTCTTTTAATGAGTCTCTTCACCTGTTCTGTGAAGGGCTGCAATTGAGTATTTCTCTTCCCTCACATTGGTTAAGCTCTATAAAATCATTTCCCTTGAGGGCAAGATTTTGTTAAGGAGTACAGAAGTGTGTAGGCTTATTTTGCAATGGCTACTTTTCCTCTCTTCCTGCTCGAAGCAGGAGGGAATTTTTCTCCAATATTCAAGTAAAAATCTGGTGGATCTCCTGGAGGTAAAACTCAAAAAGTGTGGGGATGCCCCCAAGGTTGGGCCTACAGGAGTTTTCCTCTTTCAAGCTAGTCCATACCCAGTCTTCAGCATTTATTCCACTACCCTAAAAGTAGTCCTATTTGATGCTGGTTCCAGCAGTGGTTTCTGCTGTTGGTAAGAAGTGGTTCTCTCTATCTGCTCTCTCTCTAGTTTTCAGTCATTTGTCCTGTGACCCTCATTCTCTGATGGATCTAAGAAGAATTGTTGATTTTCACTTTTTCAGCTTTTTTTGGTGTTGTTTTGTTTTTGTTGTTTTTTTGTTGTGATGGCTTCTAAGCTCTTTAAATGTCAGACTGGAAACCAGAAGTCCAATTTTTCTTTTTTACTATAGAAAGAAAACTCTCAAAAAACACAAGATAATTGAAATGAGTGTGGAATAACATTGTAGAAAAAGAGTGTGGAGCAACATTTTAGAGAAAAAAAAATTCCTATAATTATATAGCCAGCAAAAATATCTTTTAAAAAAGAAGGCAAAATTAGAACATTTTCAAATGTATGAGAGCTGAAAGTATTTATCACCAGCAAATCCACACTTCTGAATATGTTAAAGTAAGTCATTCAGGGAAAAAGAAACTACTGTATGAGAAAAAAGAAAAAAAGGAACAGACTGCACCAGAGTGAACAGAGTGTAGAAAAGGTAACTGTATGGATAATTATATAATATTATTTTTCTTATGATGTAAATATCTTTAATGTAAAACTGAAAAATTACAATGGACTTGGTTTTATAACATATATGTAAATAAAAGATATGACGACAATAGCATAAAGGATAGAAAGTAGGACATGGAAGTGTCTTATTGTATGGTTCTTAGCTATCTTTGAATTTATACAATGTTACTAGAAGGTCAACTTTGATAAGACAGAGGTGTACTTTATAAACTCTGAAGCAACTATTAAAGTCAAAACAGAAAGAGTTATACTTAGTAGATTAAGAAATATAAAACAATAATAAAATAATACAAAAGAAGGCACAAAAAGAGAAAAACAAAGGAGAGATGTAAAATATAAAACAAATAGTTAAATGATAGATTCAAACTAACCACATTATCATAGTAAATATAATTAAGAGAGACTGATTGGTTCAAGAAGCATGACACAAATTAATACTGTTTACAATGGAATATAATTTTAATATAGAAACACAAATAGGTTAAAAGTAAAATAATGGGAAACAATATATGCTAACACAAATGGCATATATTGAGTGTTATACTTTGAGTATATTTGAGTATATCTGTTATATTTGAGTGGCTGTATTAATATAATATAAAATAAATTTTGGAGGAAAGAATATTATCTGAGATAAAGGAAGTGGTTTCATAGTGATAAAAGTGTTGGGTTATCAAGAGAGCATACAAATCCTAAATATTCATGCAATTAATAACAGAGCTTCAAATGCATGAAGCAAAACCTTATAGAACTACAAGGAGAAATAGAAAAATAAAATTACAATATAAGATTTCAATAACCATCTCAAAAAATTGATAGAAGTAGACAGAAAATTAGTAAGGATATAGAAGACTTGAAAAACAATTTCAGCTGACTTTGTTACCACCCAAAGGGGCTCATCTGCTTGCCGCAAGACATGCCAACAGTCAGGAGGCAAGGTGGTAGAGAAAGGACTTTATTACAGCTTGCTAGCAAGAGTGAAGACAGCTGACTCATCTCCAAAAGAACCATCTTGCAGAACAAAGAATACAGGCCAGTTATACAGGGGCCGGGTCTCCAGATGGAGGAGGTGGCTGGTCTCTGGGGGAGGGCAGACATCGGTCCCAGTTCCTGGTAGTCCTTTGTTTTACTGAATATGCGTCAGAGACTGGAGCAGCTGCCCTACACCCTGATCTTTCACTTGCCATTGATGATGGCTGTCAGCATAGCTCTCTGCCCTGAGGGTCATCACATTCCTAAGAAACTCAAAAGAACAAAGTTATCATCTTAAAGCAGCTGAGAGGGGCTGCAAAATCTACAGAGCATGTCTGCGCTCGTTAGTCAGAGGTCACTTAAAGTTACAATATGGTTTCCTTTGTACAATATGGCTTCCCTTATGTCAACCTTGTGTTGAGCTGGTATCAACTTGACCTAATTGAAATTTATGAAAGACATTAAGGTATCAAATTGGAAAAGAGAAGTACAACTGTTTTTAATTTACATTTTGTGTGATAATCTATGTAGAAAATTTAATGGATTCTACAAAAATAAAACAAAATATACAATTCAAGCAAGGTTAGCAGGGTAACAAGATACAAGATCAGTATATAAACATCAATTGAATTTCTATACTAGAATGTAAATTTGGAAATTAAAATTAAAAAACAATACTATTTACAATAGCAACAGAAATATGAAATACTGATGGATACATCTGACAAAATATGTTCAATACCTGTACAATAAATACTATAAAACACTTCTGAGATAAATAAGAACTAAATAGGTGTTAATAAATTCCATGTTCATAAATCAGAACAATCAATACTAGGGTGTCATTTTCGCCAAATTAATCTATAGTTTCAATGTAATCCCAATCAAAATCTCAGAAAGCTTATATTGGAGAAATTTACTAACCAAATCTAAAATTCATGTGGAAATGAATTATGTGGAATTCTAACACAACTTGATTTCAAATTGCTATAAAGCTACAGTAATTAAGATATTGTGGTATTGGTATAGAAATAGACAAAAAGGTCAAAGGAACAGAAGAGAGACTACTAGAAAGACTCATAAGGACGATTGATTTTCAACAAAGGTACATTGACAATTCAGGGGAGAAAGGGCAATTTTCAACAAATGGTGATGAGACAATTGGATAATCATAAAACTGTATCTTCACTCTATACCTCATACCATATAAAAAACTCAACTCAAAATCTATGAAAAACATAATTGTAAAACCTAAGTCTATAAAAGTACTAAACAAAAACACAGAAGAAAATCTTTTGTGACCCAGGGTTAACCAGATGTTTCTTAGACATAACACCAAAAATATGATCCAAATTTAAAGAAATAAATTAGTTTTTATCATATCAAAAATTTAAAACATTTTCCTCTTCAAATTCATTGTTGAGATAATGAAAATACAAGTCACAGCCTAGAAGGAAATATTTGCCAATTGTTTATCTGATGAAAGAATTGTTTCCAGCATAAAAAAAGAACACACAAGGTGCTGGCCCTGTGGCCAAGTAGTTAAGTTCACGCTCAGCTTTGGCAGTGCAGGGTTTCACCAGTTCGGATCCTGGGTGTGGACATGGCACCACTCAGCAGGCCGTTCTGAGGTGGCGTCCCACATAGTACAAGCAGAGGGACCTACAACTAGAATATACAACGATGTATTGGGGGGCTTTGGGGAAAAAGATGAAGATGAAAAATGAAAGGAGGATTGGCAACGGATGTTAGCTCAGGTGCCAATCTTTTAAAAAAGAAAAAAAAACCTCACACAAGACTCAATTATAAGAAAACCGAAAAATATTTTGGATGCTTCTTAAAAAGTTAAACATATACTTTCCACCAGCCATTCTACTTCTAGGAATCTACCAAAGAGAACTTAAAGCATATGCACCTACCAAAAAGTGGACTCAAATGTTCCTACCAGTTTTATCTAGAATTGCCAAAAAGTAGAAACAACCCAAATGTCCATCAGCAGATGAATGGATAAACAAATAGTGGTATAGAAATACAGTAGAATACTGTTCTGCAATAAGAAATGAACTACTGACATTTGCAGCCACATAAGTGAATCTCAAAATTATTAGACTAAAGAAAGAAGCCAGATAAAAAAGAAGGTAAACGTTTATGATGTCATTTATGTAAAATTTTAAAAAATACAAAATAATATATGTAACAGAAAACAGATCAGTGGTAGCTTGGAGAGGTTAAGGGGGGTGGGAGGGAGAGGTTACAAAGGGGCATGAGGAAACTTTTAGGGTGATTGATACGTTCATGATCTTTATTGTAGTGATGATTTCACAGGTGTATGTATATATGCCAAAACTCATCAAATTGTACAGCTCAAGTATGTTTAGCATATTTTATGTTAGTTGTACCTGAATAAATGTTTAAAAAGATGAATCTCTTTTACTCTAAAAAAATAGTGATAAAAATTGTTTCTCCAGCTCTGTATATCTGCATACTGTTTTAGACTTCATTTTTCTTTGCACACTTTACAGAATCTCTACCTTAATCCTATAATATTCCTTGGAAGTAGCCTTGGAGGTTGGAGGTGTACATACTTATTTTATATATGAAGAAAAAGAAGGGCTGGGGTATGCAGAAGATTGCATGGAATCACAAAACAGGCCTATGGCCGAAAGGGTAACTATAATTTAAATGTGTGGGAGGAAAGACACTCAGTTTGATGTCCAGAGTCAGATCAGAGCATATGGACTGATGTAAAGCTTTGCCAGGTCTATCACTCACTTGTGGCATCTGTCACTGACCATTGATGGACAAGAACTCAGATCATGTAGCTAATCTGTCATGCTGGAATGACAGGCCAAACTTATCACTTACGAAAGAATGCATTCTGGCAGATTCACATGAAAGTTTCAATTTCGAGGGATGTTGGTGACCAAAAGATTAAATAATGAATGGTAACATAATGCGTATACATGAAGTTTAATACCAAAAGCTTCTGCATAAAATGAAAATGCTTTCCCTACTCAACTCAGGTTCCTAGAGGTTAAAGAACGGGCTTTGGCTTCAAATCCTGAAGCAATTTGGTAATCTAAGCTGGTGACAGTTGAATAGGGATAGAAAGACAGAATGATTGAAGCTTGGCATAACCTCTAATCAATTAAGATATTCTACCTCACTTTAGTTGCTTTTCTACAGTAGGAATTTAGATTTTTAGAATTTAGAGTTTGTAATTGGAGTGTGAACCGATTGTTGAGGAGACTTGGAAGAACAAGTAGATGAGGGGAGTGTGAATGCTGACCAAGCCGAGCTTCAATGAGAAATCTGTCCAGCACGCACACACTGCTTTGTAAAGACTCCCACACCACCTCAGTCCTAGGTGAAGTAATGATTTTGGAAAGCCTTGTTAGTATTAGGTGACCCTACTCTCTGACCACTGGTGGTTGTGCCAGTGGTGGATAGATGACTCAAACTGAGGAAAGGATGCATTTTGTTCTCTAACTCCTTATGGTCCTGATGCCTGAGCTACCATGCCAGCAACACAAAGCTGACTGCAGGTTTATGTTTTAGGAGGTGAGGATAAGACTGTTTCAGGAAGCCCATTTGGTAGCCTGCAGCCAACACATGTAGTTCTCTCTCTCTCTCTCTCTTTTTTTTGTATATATATTTATATATATATATATTTATTTATATATAGAGAGAGAGAAACAATTTTTTATTACCAGTTTTTTAGAGTAGAAGTGATTCATCTTTTTAAACAATTATTGAGGTACAATTAACATACAATATGCTAAATATATTTGAAATATATACTTTACTGTAAAAATTATTTACATCTATTTATCTTTCTGTGTATCTATCTATCAAGAGAGGAACTGGGCATCACCCTAGTTCACCTTGGGACACTTCTGTACTTTTACTTATTGGCTTCTATGAGACTTTTTTTATTCTTCTAATTCTTTATGATAAATTAATCTATATGTAACCTCCCTAGACTGAATTTTTTTTTCTTGCAGCTAAGGTTTTAGACTAAGGCAAGAATGTCTTAACCTTTAAATACTTTAATAATTTACAGTCAGTAGAAACACAGTTCAGGTTCCCATATACCATCTGTGATAGCTGACTAGTTAACTTCTTCACTATTCTCAGAACCTAAAAGCTAAGGATATGAAATTACTACATCAAGAATCAGTGTGTTCAATTAATGCAGCACTATAATTACTGACAATACTTTTTACTTTGAATTGAAATTTATCTTTGGGTAAGTTTTACCCATTGATCTTATATTCCCTTATAATATCACAAAATATAGTAGGGGGTAAAGAATGTGGACTCTGGCTTCAGATCCCAGGTCAGACATTTCCTGGTATTGTGACCTTGGGCAAGATATTGAACTTTCATAGAACTTAAGTTTCCAAGTAGTGGTGATTAAAAGACATATCCACCTAATTTATTTCGATCAATCTGTTTACTAAGCACTATTCTCTGCTTCAGATTGATAATCAGAAGTGTTTTTTTTTTTTTTTGCAAAAGATTTCATTTTAAAACCATTGTTTGATAGCTAATTTGAGAAAACAAGCCTAGGTTTTTTATTCCACAGCAGAAGCTGAGAATCTTCACATTTGCTGTGGACCTCTGGGTTTGTACCCCCAGAAGCAAATGCACTGAGTAAAACAACTGCTTAGGAATTGTGTCCAAGGTGGCAATGGGAATTTGAGGCTCGATGGCTTCTAATTTGAAATTATTGGTTCCTTTCCCCATTGTGCAACCTCCCTTACCTCAGTTGGGCCTCCACTGGGACTTCGATGGGACACTTATTTATGAGGAAGCTGAGGTAGCCTTTACATATGCTCAAGAGCATGTTCACAATTGGAGGAGGCTTACCTTCCATACTGAATTCTGTAGCCTCCCTGCTACCTAGCCCCTTACTGGGAAATCAGGAAGGATTTGGCAGATGCATGATTGAATGACCAACTGAATATCAGTCAGAGATTTGGGGCAACACAGAGATCGTTTTTGATAAAGAAGTAGGCCTGTGCCAAGAACTGCTTTTGAATTTTTATTATACTTTGCCTTACCTGCTTAGATAAAGAGGAGCCTCTTTTGAAGCAGCAAAGTCATAACTGAAATATTCTTACGTTTGTCTGTAAAGTTAGGCCAGTAAGCATAGTTTACCATCATGACGTTCAAAAGTACTATTCTTCTACCTCCCCTAAACTTGACAAAGAAACGCTGTTATTACTAAGTGGAAATGTTACTAACGATTTTATTGAAAATTTTTCTCATTAGCTTTCTCCTGCCATGAGGAGGTATGTGTTATTTTTCAACAACATGATTTCACAATAAGTTTTTCTTTGTTTTGGCCAAACATCCACATGGTTTTGTCAACCGTATTCCATTTTAATCCAGATTTTTTGGGTACTTTATAGACCCATGATTTTCATGGGAAATGTTACCATCTGGAAGAAATTCTTCCAACTTTAAGTACAACATCTCAGTGGAGATTTATTGTCCTATAAATAAGTTGTTAATTCTCTGTATATAACCTCCTTGACATCAAAGAGGTTCCTATTTATATTTAAATCTATAAACCTTACTATTCCATTCATTGCTAAATATAACAACCAATTTGTTTCATTTACCACACCTAGATGGCTTTTTTGCATTTTTGTGTGGATTATAAAATGGATAATCTGCAGTGAAATAGTATTTACCAGCACTTCAGCCACATGCCATACTGGATGCATTGCTCTACATGAATTTAATCTCAGAACTGTTTCAAAATTCCATTGACTTTACTGCTCCTTGTCCAGATTCTGGACTTTCTACATTTCAGTACCTAGGCTAAAGTTGGCTGCTTCAGTAATTCACAGCACATTCATGAATGGCTGAAGTTTGATGAGGTCACTTATGTCATGCTTTTCCATCTCTGAGGCCTGTATATGAGTATTTGGGTATTCATGTGCCTTTGTGTAATTGTTAAAAGCTCTGCAGTACTGAAGAGTTTCCAGTAATCTTTAATTATATAATAGGTTTGTCCGCCTCTTCTCTAAATGTCAAGCCTCTACCTCTTCAAGAAATCTCTATAGCTCCCATCCTCTTAACAAGACCTTCTGTTGTGTTTGGTAGCAGTCTATATACTCGGATACCATGTTCCTTCATTGAGTTCCTAGTGCATGTCAGGTGCTGGATATGGAACAATGACAAGACAGATTAAGTCATTGCCATTATTGGACTTATATTCCATGTTATCATACATCCCTAATGTAATATCCAGGGATACCTTGATTTTTCAGGAAAACAGTCAAGATGTATAGGGCTGGTCATGATAGGACCTAGTAGAGCATGTGACTCTAAATTTTATGAGTCAGTACAGTGGGCAGACAGCAAAGGAAACAACAGACATTTGCATGAGTCAAAACCAATACCATTTAGTACATGTAGAAATATGAAATTAAGAGGTGAATCAAAATAATTAATCAATGAGTATTCATTCATTCACTTATTCACTCATTTAATAATGATGTATTTATCAGCAACAATATACCAGAAACTCTGCAAGGAGCTGCAATTATTAAAAATATTTTTTCTTGTTGACACTGTCTAAGAGAGATAAAAGTAGGAGAACCAGTGATTTTCATCATGTGTGATAAGCACAAAGTGCTGTAGTAGAATGAAAAGGAGGAACCCAGACCAAGCCTTCAGATACATCCATGAAGCTCCCTCAAGAAGCTGAGTGAATCTTAATGAAGAAGAGGTTTTATATAGGAAGGAAGAAAGGTCTAGTCAGAGCTAATGAAATATGGAAATCCATAATTTAAATATAGGTATCAGAGGCAAGAGGCAAGCCTAAGCCCCAGGAATAAATGAGGGGAAGAATTAAGGGAGGCAATCCATATCTCACATATGAAATTAAGCATGACGCTGCTCAGACAAATTTTATAAAATGTTTGGCACTGTCTCCGTTAAATTTGTCTTTGACATCTTAAAGTCATCCATCAAGGTTTGACAGTTAAAATGGTCTCATTCTTTCACTGAGTATTAAAAACATTAGGGACAGCAATAGACTGTCCGATGTTAAAATTTAACTCCTCTGCTTACACCTTGAGTGATTGTGTGAGTTCTGATTCTCCAAAAGGCAGATGCCAAGATGGGATTATGTGTGCAAGAGCTGTATTGGGGAAACACCTGTGACAGACAAGGAGGAGACAGCAAGATAGTCTTTAGACCACTATGCACGTCTTGCACCTGTGAAAGAAGAGCAGGAAGGATGGAGGATTGGTAGGAAAAGTCTCAGACTGCAGTTCCGTTCTAAGAAAGGTTTGGTTAGGCCTACTATGAGTCTTTGAGCCACAGCTGTCCATTATAGGAGTCCTGTCCTGCAGGAATGGTTCAACTCTAATACTCCCACTGTGCTGTGTTTTTGCCTGGGAGAAGCTAGGAGGAGTATGGCTTTGATGGCAACACAGTGGTGGATCTAGGGGGTGGCACCTGGGCCTGTCAATCCACTGTGCTCCCCTCAGCAGGTGATCTGAGGGGGTGAATTTTAATCTCTGCGATGGAGATTGTGGACAATATAACTCCTGTATAACCAGTTTTATTTTGGGAAAAATAAAGATAATAGCACTACCATCCTTCTGAGAGTATTGTAAGGATCACTGAGTTAATGCCCATTATGTGATTAGCATACTGCCTAACATATAGGAATCATTAAGAATATTCTGTTCTCTAAAATGCTGTGTGCCTTTTTAGAGAGGGGACATCTTCATATTTTTTTATTTACCATAGTATCCACCAGAGTACTGTGATGTTGGAACTCATATGATGAATGCTCAGTGAATAAATTGTCAATGCCTACCTGCCAGTGACCACCAAGAACATACTCCTTAGCAAACAAATGTGAGTTTATTATTTGATGCAAAAAGGAAGACTGTGCACTCTGAGGAACTGAGGGCTGGCTAAGATAAAGGATATCAGGAGGGGTTAGTTATAAAATTTGGGCCTGTGATAGGTAATTTTGAGAAGAAATTAAAGAAGCAGGTGTTTTCTCTGGTTTGGGTGCTGCCAGAAGTAAGGGTAATTCTATGATTGGGTACATCAAAAATGTTTATCTAGGAGCAGTAAGACTAAGACCATAAGGGGTAAAGGAATCACTTATATTAGTTGGGAGATGGCAATGTTTGGTCATTTGGTGGTTTGTACATTGCTTGTTTTTGGCTATGCTCATACGTGATAATGGTTGTCTTGTTTTGTCTTAGCCCATCACAGCACAGAGTTACCTTATCTGATGTTGGTGTTCTGTGAGTTTTTTCTTTTGAGTATTGAGAACCACAGTCAAGCTCTTAAGTCCAAGCCAGCTACCACCTGGCCGCTCTATGACTTGGTCAAGTTAAAAGGAGAAGGCACAATACCCACCTACAGAGCTGAAACTAAGGAGAGCTAAGTCAACCACATGGGCAAAAGCAAGAAACACAGCACAGCTTGGGAAATCTCCAGATGCCCCAACAGATTCTGATTCAACAATAATTCAGTGTTTTCAAACTGCTTTAGTTTTGTAATTAATTAAAGTAGCTCTTCTGGGATCTATTTCTAGATCTTTTTAATTAGCCAGTGCTACCTTTAGTAGCTAAGTCGTGAAACAACACACTTATTCTGTAATATGTAATCAAAGTCAAGGTAGACTTTCAGGGGTGAGGTGAATCTGATCCTTAAAACATCCAAGCATCTAGTCCCTCAATTTTATTAGGGATCCACGTGACATCCATTATTCCAAAATCTTATGAAACAGGGAAAGATACCTAGATGACAGAAAAAATATCAGTTTCTCATTTGTTTACTGAGTCTACATCAGTGCAAAGTCACAGTCCTTCATGAAGTTTTGATATCTTTGAGAATGTTCTTTTGAAAAATTTAATGTAAATCACGATTTAAACAAATTAGTGCAATATTGCTACTCTTATTTGGCCTCTAAAACAATGAAAGGTAAATAAATTGGTTGATAGTACTTGAGTTTATAACCATTTGGCAGCTAATTCAAAATTCAATCTGTGTCCATTACACTGTTCTTCTAAATCCATTCACACCCTTCAAAATGTCACAACTAATCACACCACATCTCCAGCCTCAGGAGGAGGAAAACTTCACACCAGCTCTATTACTTCAGCCATAGGGCTCTGTACAGTCAAGCATATAATCAGGGTTTTGTAAATACTTTGAAAGTCTTCAAGCCAAACAGAAGAACAACCCAGACAAATAAGAGATCTTTTAAAAATTGAAGTTTCTGTTCAAATGCATTAACTCCTTTTACATGTTCTTTCAAACTCACACTTTCCTTTTCTCTAACTGAAAATCTGAAATCGGCACGCATCCATCTTTTATTGTTTTCAGGGCACCACTTCATCTGCTGGATTAGGTATGACAACAGTGCCTGCCTAGTCAATGGTATGATGGCACAAATGACAAGTGATAATGGACAGATGACCTCAGAAGAGCGACAGTGTGCATAAATATCAGGCCCTGTTCCAAGTGAAGTCCAAAAGAGTAAACATTAACAAGTAACACCTGTAATGTTCGTGATTGAATTCTTGAACTCTTTAATAGAATCTTAACTGTTTAGAAAAAAAGTAGAATATTTATACCTTAATAATCTTAAGCTTGAATAAAAATGCAATTAACTCTAAATTCTTTATTTCTAACATTTTAAATATACATTATACTTATTGTGATTCCAGATGGATTAAGTATTTAGATAAATATAAGAAACCCTGACTTGGGTCCTTGAGGAAGACTTCCCAGATCAGTCCCACTCTGATCATTATTATGCTCTACCCCTCTTAAACTTGGAGCTATGTGTGTGTCATTCTTCCATTTCCCCTATTTCCAAAACAGAATGTATGTAGGTTATTCCTTGCTATAACTGTAGCAGAGAAACTACAATTTTATCTCAAATCTGTCCCATCAAAGAGTCAACTACAGTTTTGTCCATACAAAAAGGATCCTGCAAAATGCCTGAGATAAGACAGAAAGAAATATCAACTTTGAATTGGAGGAACATATTGATGAAAACAACATATTTATTCTTCATCATTTATTATGTATAGGTAAGACAGAGAACATGAAGATTAAAAGGATAGAGTTTGTGCCCTCTAGAAATATAGAATCCACTAAAGGAGAGACTAAAAATACATCCAAGGTCTATGGCATTTTAAATGGCATAGACAAGGAACAAATTACTATGGAGATGCAAAGACGATAGTAGTCACATTGAGTAGGGGCACTGAGAATGGTTTCAGTGAAAGATTGATATTTGAGATGAACTTTCAAGGATGGATAGAATTCTGATATGTGGGCTGAAGTGATAAGTACAATTTCCAGGTGGGTGGAGGAGCCTGAGCCAAAGCATGAAGATGGAGAGTGTTAAATGCCAGGGGGAAAAGGTTTTTTCAAGTAATTTGTACTTAGGATGAATGTGAGTAGGAAAATAAATTGGAAGATGGAGGCAAGCAGCTAAGAGAAGGTTACATTCATTCACATAGGAAATAATGAAATTCAGACCCAGGATGGACATACTGGAAAAAGAAAGAGGGGGAAGCTGAGAAAGAACTACAATGATTGTCTCTACATGACTTAGGAACTGACCGGATGTGGGTGAATTAAAAAGAAAGAAAAAAAATATGTGTGCTGTTTTACTCTAAACTTTGTAATTATGTTCTTCCAAAATGATTGGAAACACCGAGGTATGTAGTAACCATATGGAAAGTGATGACTCAGCTATGACCAGTGGTGTCAAGGGCATGCTCTAGTTTTGAGGGAAAAATAATGAGTAATTTGGGCAGAACTGGAACAAAAATTAGCTAGTGGTACGTTTGAGTGTGAAAGATAGAGGTCATTGTCTTCATCATTTTCATCATTACTTAATTTAATATCATAAATTGTTATTGATGAGTCTACTACCTGTCTTGCATTTTACTAGGCTCTCAGATATATATGAAGGGATAAAGAGGCCTAGTGCCTGGCCTTAAGGAATTTTTCTTTGTAGCAAGGTGATATGACTAGCTAAAAAAATCAGTATCAAGTGAAAAATCATGTCCAAGGCAGTATACTCCATTATTTATATTTAAAGTCAGCACTTTCGGGACCTGCCCTGTGGCTATGTGGTTAAAGTTCTGCATCCTCCGCTTTGGTGGCTGGGGGTTTGCAGTTTCACATCCCATGTATGGACCTACTCCTCTCATCAGCCGTGCTTTGGTGCAGATGTTAGCTGAGGGTTGTTCTTCTTCAAGCCAAAAAAAAAAAAAAAAAAGAAGATTGGCAATGGATGTTAGCACAGAGTGAATCTTCCTCACACACAAAAAATAGCACTTTAGGTTTTTCAGAACTCCTTTGCACGTATCTTCCTATTTGATGTAATTAAAACCAGGTAGAAAGAGCAGGAATTGACTATCAAATCTGTCCTGTGGAGTGAAGGGTTCTGCCAAGGGAAAGGTCTATCATCTGAGTGCATTCCTATCATCTGAGGCAGGCTGCTGTGATCTAGGAGCAGGAGTCTTTGAGAAATAGCTGGCACACTTCCAAACTTTCCTCTAACTGATAAACTTAACAGTCTGCATTGACTTCAATGAATAAAAGCTGGGAAAGCCATTTCAGAACAAGAGAAATTGAAGAGAGGGTAAATAGTGGTAACTAAATGAATGCTCTAAGACAGAGGTGGGCAAGCTAATGTTTTTTCCATTTTTAAAGGACTGAAAAAAAAATTAAAAGAAGAATAGTATTTTATGATACATAAAAATTTAAATGTGAAATTTAAATGTCAATGTCTGTAAATAAAATGTTATCACATTCACAAGTTTATGTATTGTCTATGGTATCTTTCACATTGCAGTGGCAGAGTTGAGTAGCAATGACAGAGACCATGCGGCCTGCAAAATTTAATATACTATCTCGGCCTTTACAGAAAAAGTTTGCCAACCCTGGTCTAAGACAAAAATTGCCAGCATTTTGTGAGCGACTTTGTTTGGCCTTACACACTGGTAGAGGAGAAGCTGTTAAAAGTTCCAGTCCCAGAAGTGACAGAGCGAGAATGGGGAGCATATTAGTCTGTTCTGGCTGCCATCACAAAATACCGCAGACTGGATGCTTAAACACCAGAAATTTATTTTCTCACAGTTCTGGAGCCTGGAAGTCCAAGATCAAGGTGTTGGCAGGTTGTTTTCTGGTGAGACCTCTCTTCCTAGCTTTTGAAGAACGCTTTCTCTCTGTGTCCTCATGTGGCCTTTTCTCTGTGTGCCTCAGAGAGAAATATGTCTGGTGTCTCTTCCTCTTCATCCAAGGACACCAGTCCTGTCAGATTAGGGCCCTGCCCTTTTGACCACTTTTGCCTTAATTACCTCCATGAAGGCCCCATCTACAAATGCAGTCATGTTGAGGGTGAAAGTTTGAACATGTAAGTTTTAGGGGACACAATTCAGTCCATAACAAGGAGGGAGGTGGGATAGGACACTTCGAGTTCAACTCACATTTTCACTTTGAAGTCGTTTCATAATCATCATCATAATAACAGTTAATATGTATTGTATGCTTTCTAGGTCCTAAGAACTGTGCTGTGTTCTTGACATGCATCACCTAGTTTGCTTCACAAGCATGTATCCTTTTGTTTTCAGATGTGGAAACAGACAGGCAGAGACATTAATTACATACCCAATGTTCTACAACAGCACATGATGACCCGTGATGAGAACGCAGGCAGTCTGACCCTGGGGGTACTGTTAAACAGCCTTTCTTTCCCGTCTTAGAAAGTTTTTATAGTTCTGCTTGTACCTCAGAATCTAGGAGTTGATTGTATGCCAATCAGGCAAACAGGATTCATTTCCTGTTTTGTTTCTTATTATCTAGGTGGCCTTGGGCATATCTTTTACTCTAATACAGTCGGGTTCACGGTTTGTTCTTGTCTTTTTCTTTCCTTTAAACTGAGAGGCTCATATTAGACTTTCATTGATTATTTCGAAATTAGGAGAGGAGAAAATGTCTTGGAATAGAAAAGTTGCGATATGAGAATCACCCGGAAGCCCTCTGTATGGTGGAAATGAAGGAAAGAGTCAGTTTGCTTTCATATAGTCTAGTAATTATATTTATTTTGTTCGTTGTCTAAACTTGTCCTCAATTACTCATCTTAAAATTTGATCTAAAGAAATGACTGATTAAATGCTTTACTAATGAGTTCCGAAAACTAGTAAACAAGTGAAGTGCTAACTCTTTCATAGGTATTTTAGTTTCCAAATGAAAAAATTATTCACATACATTGGGAAAAAATTCCAATTATGAGATTTCAAGTATGAGTAAGATCAAGGGGAAGAAATTTTTGTAGATAGAGAGATCTTGCTGAAAATCCAGGAATAGCAGGATATAATGACTTTGTGTATAAGATAGTTATAATGTAAAACAAAGCAACATTAAAAAAGCAAAAACTAGTTGTGAGAAATTCTAGGACAATAATTTATTGTTAATCACTTATTTTATTTTCATCAACAATGATAACTTCTCTCAATTTTTGTTTCCGTTGGAAAAAGAACTGGGGTTTGTGCTAGGTATCTGATGCATGCTTTTTGAAATTTTAAGTCACTCCTTTTTTAAAGTTTTAAGAGAAATATTAAGTAAAATTAGCTCACAGTCCTTACACTCAATTCAGACAAAATTTTACGTGATTTCATTTATTTTTATGAACCAAAGAAATTCTGTACTTTTTAATCTATCAAACATGCATTTGATGTTAGAAAGCAGAGGTAGAGAACTATTTTACTATTTTGAAACTGTAAGTGGCAAAAAGCCAAAGAAAATTTTTACAAGACAGTACTTGTAGAGATTTTTTGGGAAATTTCCATGGCTCCTTAAAAAATTTCCTCTAAAATGAAATATTTTACACCAATATTTACTAATTTTTATTATGCATAGCTAATTCTTTCTAAATGAGGAAAGAAAAGATATAAAAATGCAAAGTGGTTTGACTTTGGAAATCCACATTTGGAAATTTCCTTGGCTTTTTAAAGACATTTTAACAAAATCTACTGCGTTTTATGCAGTTTACATTTTTATAAAAACTGATTTCTAAATGGGGTATTAAAATGTTTATGTGTATCCGTAACAATCTGTGTATTAGGTGTCACTAAGGGCTTAATAAATATTAATGTATCAGATTAGCTGGGCTCCAACCCATTGTGAACCTTAATGGACTTGGAAAACTGAAATATCAATAGGAAAGGTAAATGTATTGATTGAGATGCTTTTAGTTGCCAGTGAAAGAAATTATAACTCCAAATGGCTTAAGCAAGAAAGAGAATTTATTGGCCACTGAAATGGTAAAGACTGGAGTCAGGCTAGCTTGCCTCTCTTAGACGGCTTCCCACATGGTGGTCCTTGCAGGATCTGTCTCTGCACATCACCGTGCCTAGAGAGGAGAGTGGGGATCTTCTCAACTACTGTGCTACACTCTGCTCTGATCTCTACCTATGGCCAGGGGAATATCAAGTTAGCACCTGCCTCTGATCCGGGCACTGTGTAAAGGAGATGATTTGATTGGTTTAGCAATCAAGATTCTAGCAGCACTGGGTGGATATGATTGGGATATAATTGGAAGCCATGTGACATGGTAGAAGAGGTGGACAATGCCATGTCTACTACACGTAGTACAGATCTCGACAAAAGAAGAGAGCTGAGAGATGGTGCTGAGAAGGAGACCCAGAGCAAGGCCCTGGGGAAATGGAATAAGTGTTCTGATCTCGGTCTCTGGACTGGAGGCTAGGGGACTGAAAGAAAGATGGGATGACTTGAAAAGCAAGCAAATTTCCCCTTCATTTCAGTTCACTGATGACTAGATCTCGTTTGGCACTGAAACTTCTGGGAGCCTCAATATGTGAATCTGTCTTGAAAACAGCCCTGAGAGTATTGTACTCATCTTTACTGTGTTAGGAACAGATAGGCCTCACTGTAAAACAAACTGTGATTCAACCCAAAGATCTCAACCTCAAAAGGTTATTAAAGAGTAACTTTTTAAAATTTAGAAGTAATTTTCACCTAACCAAAATATTCACCGTTACAATTCTGAAGAATTAGGTTTATGGCAATAATGATAGATAGCATTTGTTGATTGTTTAATATGTCAAACGCTACCATATTTTCTACACATTATCTTTCTTAATCTTTACAACAACCTGATGAACTAGGTACTTCTACCATGTTGTTGTGTTTTTTTTTAGGTGTTTTGAGGTATAACTTAAAAAGTCACACTTTGTTACATTTCTGTGAACTTTGATAAATGCATCAAGTCATGTAATCACACTCTAATCAATAGTTCTGTTTCCCACAGAAGTTCCCTCCTGTCCATCTGGCCTCAGTACTTGCTCCTCACCCACAGCCCAGGGTAACCACTGATTTGTCTTGTGTCCTCATGCTTTTACCTTTCCATAATACCACATAAATGGAATCATACAATATACAGCCTTTTATTTTTGGCTTTTTTCATTTTGCATAATGCGTTTGAGATTCATCCATGCTGTCGCAGATATCCATGTGTTAATCAGTAAATCACTCCTTTTTACTCCTCAGTAGGATTGCATTATAGTCGACCCTCTGTATCTGCGGGTTTTTGCATCTACAGATTCAACCATCTGCAGATCGAAGGTCTAATTTAGTTGCATCTGTGCTCAACATGTACAGCCTTTTTTTTCTTGTCATTATTCCCTAGGTAATACAGTATAACAACTATGTACATAGCATTTACATTGTGTTAGGTATTATAAGTAATCTAGAGATGATTTAAAGTATACGGGAGGATGTGCGTGGGTTATATGCAAATACTATGCCATTTTATATAGGGGACTTGAGCAACCATGGCTTTTGATATGAGGGAGGGTCCTAGAAACAGTCTCCTACAGATAGACAGCTCTATATGGATGACCACAGCTTGTCCATTCACAAGTTAATGGACATCTGGATTGTTTTTGGTGATTACAAATAAAGCTACAATAAGTATTTGTGTCAGATTTTTTTGTGTAGATATTTTTGAGATATTATGTGTATATGTTTATTGAGGCATATGTTTTCATTTCTATCGCGATATTACCTAGGGGTGGGATTGCTGGGTTGAATAGTAGATGTACACTTCATTTAAGAAGGAGGAGCTGAGCAATTAATAGGTTGAGTAACTAGCCTAGTTTCACATAGTAATTAGTGCTCATATTTGAACAAAAGCAATCTAACCCCAGATTACATGGTTTTAACCGTCACCTCAGCATACTTAATCTAAATATATCATCGTGAGAAATTGTTAGGACAAACAGGACAACTGCTTTGTTTTTCTGGATTGATTACTCTTTTTCCTCTGGTTGCATTATGTGCTATCAACATGGCTGTATAAGAGCAGAGCAGTCAGGGATTCAGGATCAGGATAGCTCCTTGGTTGCACATTCTGCTCTGGGTACTTTTTTCTTTTTAGAGTCATTTACCTTAATGTAAAAGGAATTTTTCTCCAATATCTGGAATTAAATGTGTGTTTTGTTTGTATATATCAACATCCCAAGGGCAAAGCACGCACACACACACACACACACACAAAACCTTCTCTGTGAAATAGTCTTTCTCTCTGTTTGGCCACCCCAAATTTGCAAACTACTTCTTGCAAGAATAATAAAGAGAAAGAAATCCGTAGATATCTTGGAATCTAAAACCCTTGTTTTACAAACGGGAAAAAGAGGGGCCTTTTGCAAAGTTACTGAGCAAGTCCATAGCAAAACTGATAGAAAACTGAAGATTTATTTCTGTATGCCACTCAGATTCAACATTCTCCAAACTTCTTGTGTAGTTCCTTCTCTTATTAAATTCAGCATAAATAAATGTAATAAATGTTTATTAGTGTCTACTAATTTGGCACGTATTTGGCTTTTTTGAAAAAAATATCACGTTCTCATCAATCATCATAATCTTCTCCTGATGATTTGAGTCAGTAACTCCACTATTGGTATTATAATATTAGTCATTCACATTTTCCTGAGCCTGACGCGTCTGAGGAGGGCACTTTCAGCTTCATAGTTTGCCATCAAACTCTTTGAATCGTCTGCTATACCTTATTTCTCTGCCTGATCACAGTACCTCAGGCCGGCCGACTGTGGGGTGATCTGGCTTGTTTGTTTATTTGCAGTGTAGCAGTCTATACCTACTTATACTGGTTAAAAGTTCATTTTTTCAACTGATTTTTTACCAGTTTTATTGAGATATAATTGACATATAACATTGTGTACGTTTCCAGTGTACAATGTAATGATTTGATATATCAACTGATTTTTAATTTATCTTAGGAAACATTTGGGAAATAGTAGAGATTACCACTATCAATTTCCTTCTATTTCAACACTTCTTGCCCCTTTCCTGTTTTTCCTATTATTCTTCTAGAATGTATCCATTACTTCTGCAATCAGCTTTTGGCTTATGGTCACTACTGAACAATTAATCATTGCTCAAGTTTTACCCAATGAAAACTTAATTGCTACCCTTTTCCCCACTCTAATGGAATTTCTGTATTACTTAAGAATCTTTAAACCGGAAGATTTAAAATTCTCTTAAGCATTAAGAACTAAATTAAATTTAGAAGTAAATTATGGTTAGGTTTGGCAATTGTTCCCTGAGTAGAAATCCTCACATCATAAAGATAAGGGGATATTTGGCTTGTAAGTCTGGTTCTGCTCCTGTTCACTCTGTGTGTCCACCCATTTATGAAGGATTCCTGGAAGCATTTACACATCATTAGCTCATTTGCCTGTTTACCAGCAGAATGAGCTGTTTCTTCTCCTTCACATTAGTGCATTTTAAAGGATCTGTTTTAGTATTGTTCTTTTTGAATAACTTAGAAAATCTATAAACTAAACCCCACTGGCTGGATTAAGGCAGATATTTTTGATACTTAATATTTCTTTGTTTTTAACCTTTTATTTTCTGCGTGGCTTCGTTAAAAGCGATTATAATAGCAATAAATACGCTTGTGGTTTAGGGTTCAGCAAATAAACAGAGTTTCTTTTGGATTTGGGTTCATTGATTAGCTCAGTGGAAGTTTCTGCTATCTTCAGAAATACTTTAACACCTCATGTGGAGCTAATGTGTTGGCCAGACTAAACTTATGTCTGTCCCTGGCTTTTTGTTCATTCCTGAAGCCCTCAGGAGCACCGAGTCTATGGATCTGCGTCGGGAGTGGTGCTTTCTCAGTTTAACTTCTCATTTAGGGGTCAAGGCAGTGTGCCTTAGTTGGTCGTGGTTGGCAGATGTCTAGAGCACATTAGCCTTCAGCTTGCTTGGGAATTTGTTTTGCTACTGGTGTGTCCTGAGCTTCATTTACTTTTTACCCTTGGCTCAGAACTTTCTATCTGTGAAGAAAGTGTGGCTGGGTTCATTGTATATCTCAGCTTATCCCCATACCTAAATTACAAAGCAAAGAATTAACTACTCTATAAGATAAAATGCCTGTATGCTCAGCATGGAGAAAACTATGGTAATAAGTGGCTTGCTAGCTGGCATGGAAGATCCTATGAACTTCCATCATGTAAACATTGTACTGTGAACACCTCTTACCTGTATGCCTTATAGGTCTATGATGATTTAGTGATTATAAAGCACTCACATAACCACTGCTGCCAATGCTACTGCTACTACTTATAATAATTAGGAGAATATTTAATTAAATAATCTGTATATGTACCAGTTTAGTTACCATGCTTAATGATTTACAAGCATTTTCTCATTTGACATTTACCAAATCCCATATAATCATTATATGATATTATGTATTAAAATAGAATCATAACATACCATAATATAATATTATTATTCCCATTATAAGTATGAGGAAATTGTAACTAAATAGAGGTTGAAAAATTTCATATAAAGCTCTTCTCATAGTAATGGAGTTGGTGGAGAGAGGGTATGGACCCAAGTACTAATGGATTTAAAGCCACACTTTTGAGGACAGAGCAGGTGCTAAAGATGGATGCAGCAACCCACAGTTTCCTTCCTAAATCTGTGGAACTTATTGGGTGCCAAAGTTGAAGATCACATTGTATTTATTTATTTACTTACTTGTTTTTTGGTCTTCTACATCAGGAGACATCCTAGCACGGATAAAGATGTGTTTGATAAATAAAAGCAACTATTAAAGAAACAAAGATATACTAAAGAACTCTGTTAATGCTCTGATTGCTGCCACCTGACCCTTGTCCTACCTGACTTACACTGTTCTGTGTATTTATCCTTATTTCCTCTCAGTCTTGTACAATTTGAGTGTGGGACACTAAATCAGTCTTAGGTCCTGCAGGATAACTTGGTCCCTTTCCTACCTAGGGAAACTAAAAATAAGTGTTTAACCATTCCCGTTTCTCTTGACACCTCTTTTTTTTTTTTTAAAGATTTTATTTTTTCCTTTTTCTCCCCAAAGCCCCCCGGTACATAGTTGTGTATTCTTCGTTGTGGGTTCTTCCAGTTGTGGCATGTGGGACGCCGCCTCAGCGTGGTCTGATGAGCAGTGCCATGTCCGTGCCCAGGATTCGAAACAACGAAACACTGGGCCGCCTGCAGCAGAGCACACGAACTTAACCACTCGGCCACGGGGCCAGCCCCCTCTTGACACCTCTTTTATGTTTTCTTGCCTAAATCCCCAACACCATGTTCAGGTTCAGTGATTTACTGGAGGAACTCAGAAAAGTTGTTATATTCATAGTTACAGTTTATCCCAGTGAAATGGTACAGATTGAACTCAGCAAAGATAAAAGATGCATCGGGCAGAATCCAGGTAAGACCAAGTTCAAGTTTGCAGTTGGCCTCTTCCAGTAGAGTTCTATAGACAGTGCTTAATTCTTTTAGCAGCAGTTTTGTGAGCTTACTTATCTTACATGCTTAAGTAGGAAATTTTAACATCTGAAGTCTTACATATCTGATTTTTTTCTATTTTGTTTTATGTAGCTCTCAATTCAGTGTCTGTTTTTCCTCTTTTGTTTTTAAATTTTTGACCATTAAGTGCTATTTTTTTCTTAGAATTTTGGTTGCATGGATTATTTTATGGCTTGATTTGAAAGCAGGTCCTCTAGAGTATTTATTTATTTTTATTTATTTTGCCAGCATCTCATGCTAACCCAGGGCTGTATTTTATAAAAATGAGATTTCTCAAGTGACATGGATAGCATAAAAGTCCAACTACAAACTTACCCTTGGGCTGGCTTGTTGTTATGAGTTCTCAACCCTTCTTTTTAGAGTTCTCTCCTTGGTTATGTATGAGGATTCATATCTTATTCTTTGTGCAGCATGCTTCCATCAAGATAGGAGCTCAAGTGTCCTGTATTCAGCAGAAACCCACAAGGGGGGAAGCTTGGTTTAGGGTGCTTTAGTTTCAAACTGTATAGAAAATACATTCTGTATCTGATTCTTTGTGTGTTATCAAATCATTATAAATCTATGGGTGTTAAAATATTTTATGTGATTCAATTGATTGCTGCTATTTCCTTTAATAATGTCTAATTATCTCATAGTTGGCCAGTAATTTCTTCAAGGTGGCTCCTGCATCTTAAACATGGTCCTAGTAGTCTTTGATAGTTTCCTTTCTTTCTGTTACCACAAGATGTTCTCAACTCATTTTATGTATTTTCTTCCCCAACCAAGAATCAATGATTTCTTCTTGGAACTCATAATTCATCATATAGAAACTAGCAGTATCTATTACTATCAAATCACTCATTGTTTTTAGATATTACTATTTTGAACTTAATTTTATTCTAAAATTTTTTAAGTCATTTGTATGGTTACCAAGGCAAATCTGAAAAATGAGATATATTCTAAGAAATCTAGCTTCTATTTATGTTCTCTCCATCTATCCTATTCATCCCCTTTCCTATTGGTAATTTATTTCGTTTTATGTAAAACCTTCTTTTGACTTTTTAATACATTTAAATATAAAAGTACTTCTGTTTATGATAAATTTTAGTCTTCCATACATATATTATACACTTGGCTTTTTTATCCAGCAGTGTATTCTGAATATATCCCCTGCAATATATAGAGAGATTCATCTTGTTTTTCTTTCAGCTACCTACTCCTTCATGGTATGATTTTGCCATAATTTATTCAACCAGGCCACCACTGATTAAAATTTGGGACATTTAGAGGGTTTTGCAATGAAAAATATTGCTGAGTAATGCATTATTTTCTTTACATATTATGTGGAGCTTTATTTGATAGAATTAGTCTGGAAACATAATCTACCATAATGCAAGAAATGGAAGTATAAATCTGGTAATAATAAGTACATCCATCCACATGTGGGGAAACTGAACCTCAAAGAAACTTGTCTAACACTATACAGTTGGTATGTAATGCTAGAACCAGAATCTAATTCTTTGTGGCTTCAAAAAACATTCAGCTTAATTTCTCACCCAATAAATAACATTTTCTAAAGAATAAGAAGAACAGGTTTGATACTCCATGAATCAGACAATGGCAGACAGCTGGAATGATAATATGGGTGATTTAGCTTTATCTGAGGGCTATTGATAATATTTATTCCATGAGGGTTGCTGAGGCAAAAATCACAGCTTTGAACTTTGTGTAGATCAGTTCATTTTGTCTGGAGACCTAGAAGCCCTATCAGAACTATGCAACAACAGGCACATGCAGAAACAATGTGGAAGTGCATTTGGAGAAGTAGGAAGAGCTTAGGGTTTTCTCTTGTCAAAACTCTACAGCAGTCTTAGCCTCAGATAGTAGATCAGAATAATAAAAAATACACTTGGTGCTGTGTGACCTCAGGCACTGTTCTGCAGTGAAGACTCTCTTGAAAGGGGAAGATGAATTTAGATCTGCTTAGGGGTTTGCTTCCTTAATATTTTGGCTTCCTTGGTCAATTTACAGAGGAAACATGTTGGCCTGTATAAAATGTCCTTTATAGCTCTATCTGTCATGGGAGTTATTTTAGTTGAGTGGAAATAGAAATAAACCAAATAATAGAAAAATATGTGTGAATTTAGCTTATTTTCTCTATAGGTACTGTTAGCAGAAACATTTGAAATAGATCCTTTTCTTTTCTACATCACAGTAGAAATTTCATTGACTGGCACTCTTAATGACCTTGAGGTTGCTTTGCTGTTTGTTAGTATTACAGAACTACAAGGAGTTTGCAATGATCAGAAATTCTGATTCCTTCCACTGGGAATCTTCCTCCCTTTCTCTCTCATATTTGCTTCTGCAAATGCTTTTCTCATTTACTCAAGTGATGATGAAGCCAGGCACCCTTTAAATTGCTGTTCTTCATGCAATTCTTTCATCCACACAAATTTCCTTTACATAAGCCATTAAGCATTGTGAAATTTCAATAGATGGTACCCACATATTATATTGTTTTCATTCTTTGAAGAAATCATTCTTGCTGAAAGTTCTTTGTCTGCTTGATACAAAGATCCGTATGAGATGCAATATATCAACATCCTGAAATTATGACTTGAGGAAACTGTTCATTGATCTATGCTTGGGAAATCTGAAATATCTGGCCAGTACTCCTCAGAATTCAGAGGTTTTCTTGTTTCATATTTTAACCTGTGATTTTAGACCTTGAACCACTTATTACTCTCCATCCCTCAGCTGTGACCCTAATAATTGTGTTTTTGAGCACAGGGTGGGATATAATCAATGGGACAGCATATTAAAGTGACTATAATCACCATTATAAAGACTGCTGATGTTTTTCTAAGAAGAAACACCAGAGAGCTTGCTCTCCTTCTCTCCCTGCCATGCAAGGACAAAGCAAGAAGTGGCCATCTACAAGCCAGAAAGAGAGCCCTCGCTAGAACCCAACCCTACTGGAACCCCAATGTCAGAGTTCCAGCCTTTAGAATCATAGGCAAGGAAACAAATTGTCTCCTAATGCCTCCGGAGCAACTGATTTTAGCTCCCTACGACCAATTTTGGATTTCTGACCTCCAGAAATGTAAGATAATAAATCTGTGTAATCTAGTATATAGCTGATTTGTTCTTCCTCTACAAGATTCTAAGAGTGATGGCACATGATCCAGAGACATGGATCAATTCACGGGTCATAAACTTTGTAAAACATGCATAGATGCATATTCTGGCAAGTCTAAGCAAAAGAGGAATACTGAGTCTATTTTTTTTTTTTTCAAGCATAAAGGAGTCTCTCCTATGGTCTTTGGTGATAAAAACAGGAATAAATTAAACTGGCTTCGAAGATCGTTGTTTTTCTTGGGGTAACTCTCTAAGGTCTGCCACTTGTGGAAATTTGCTACCAATACCATGTCAATCTTGTGTGCCTTTATTTAGACTTTTTAGAGCGAAGTATATGCACTTTATTCAGCTTCAGAGGTGCTAAAATAACTGTGCTCATTCTTGTGGAAGATAACTTGAGGGAACACCAACTCTCCCTGAGTATCTAAGTAAGACTATACTACACTGACTGATAAGTAATATAATAAACATTTAAGATTTATTTTTGTGCTGTTTTTGAATTTCACCTTACAAGGTAAATGAAATTTATTATTTTTTAGCTTAACTTCTCCCTCAAATTATGTAACTGCAAGGGGGTTTATGCACAAATAAAGGGCATGTCTGCATAATAATATTGTATTACTAACATATATATATATATATATATATATATATATAGCCGATATATATATTGAGACATAAACCTGCCATTTATTGTGACTGCATAAAGTTAGATAATATGTATTAAAAAAATGTGTAAAGATGGGAAGATGACCTAAAATAGAGAGAGATCTTAGAGTTAATTAAGTAGTACCCCAAGCTAAGCCATTATGAGAGTCTTCTGACACTTCATGCTCCAAAGCCAAATTACTCACTCATAGTCCCAGAAAGATACATGAGGGAACCGTGGTTGAGACTGGGGAAATTAACTTACTAAGGTGGAAACCAGTCTCTAAAAATGATTATCCACCTCCCTCTCCACAAAGGACAGGTCTATCTCTGTTCCCTTTGAAAGTAAAAAACTGAAGGGCATTTGGGGAAGTACTTACCCCTCATTCCTTGTTTCCCTGGAAGAGAAGACTTTTTACTTGAGGGGAGTTTCTATTCTCTGTCCTCAGCCCTACACAGGGAAGAAGACGGGGTGGGCGTGGCCCAGGCTTTCTGGGTTCTCTTTCAGATCAACTAATTTTCAAGTCATAGGCTTTTTTCTACTTGTCTTTATAGGAAATCCTATGGGACAAATATCATTTTCTTTGTATCTACATATTTTTCAGATATAAGAAAAAAATACTAGATCTAATATTTTCAGGGTTTTTTCAAGCAAATATCTGGTCATTTTTTGTTAAATATTTTCTGCCTTTATAGGAAGTTTTCATATCTGCTGTCAGCTTTTATTCATCTACTTTTTGTTAGTAGACATCCTGAGAACAAAAGCGATAGTGACTAGAAAAGAGGGCTGAGCCCTCCTCGCTGACCTTCTTCAGCTGTCACTCCTTGCACTGCCTACTCTACTTCTCGTAGGCTGATGCCCTTAAGCATTTAATTTTTTAAAAATACTGTTTGCTGCAAACCAACTAAGCCAAAATCCCAATTCTTCCTTAAATCTTTTGGTTATAATAGTGGGCATTGTTAACCATTGCGAGCCTGAGTTCCTGTCTTCCTTATCTTCAGAATATTCAGTTCTTTATCAACTCACAAGAAAATGCATTCTCTTCCCTCTTCCCCATTTCTAATACAGATCATTTCTTCATAGAGGTAGAAACAGAATCCTAAGCCTTCCTTCTATCCTACCCGCCCCCTGCCTTGCCGTACTACAGAATTGTGTTCAACTTAACTAGATCATTCAATTTCCATTAAAACAGATTTCAAAAAAAAAAAAAAAGAGCTATCATTGCTATACAAAAAAAATGGTATTTATTGAGTACAAAGCAATTGCTTCATATAGTGGAACACCACATATCTTTCACCTAATACAGGATTTCTCAAACTCAGCACTGCTAACAGTGTATTCTGTATAATTCATTGTTGTGGGAGGCTGTACTGTGCGTTGTGGGATATTTAGTAGCATCCCTACCTTCTACCCGATAGATGCCAGTAGCATTGTCCCAGTGTGACAACATAAATGTCCCTCGACAAGCCAAATATCCCTGCGGGAGGAGGGGCAAAATCACCTCCGATTGAGAACCAGCGCCGCCCGATAGGGATTGTGTCCTTCCCCATCCTGTTAAGCAAGTCACACTCCTAACAAATACTCTATTATCTTGACCTCATTTGTAAATAAAAACACTCCTAACATTCTACCACTGCAACAGTGCTTTAAATTGAAATGTAACTAGCCAATCTTAGAGCATATGGGGAGGAGGTAAAGCTTTAATTGCTCCCTTGCATATGGATGAAAAATTAATTGAAACTGCAGTAGTGTGTCATGAAAATCTCTCTGACATGTCAAATCACTGAGACTTTCTAAGAAAGGTGAAGGTGAGATGCCTCTGCTAATCCTTTGGTATCTAAGGCCATGCTTGGAGACTTTCTTTGCTCCCTCCTCTGTTTCAGATTGTTTTCCTAGAGCTCATTAAACACTCTTCTGACTGCCTCCATAAACACTATTTGGGGTATTTTATTTGTTTAATAATCAACTCATCTTGTTTTTCTTGGGCTCTCTCATGCTCAGCACCATATTAAGTTCTGGCTGCCCTCCTAATTTCTCCATCCATTTCTTAGAGATTTAGCATGCCTGCAGTTTGTGAAGCTAAAAATTCAGGGGCGAAAAAAGAGGATGAGCAAAACAAACTGTGTATATAAATATTTAGAAGTTGAACCACCTGGGAAAATCTGCAGCTGTCTTAAAAGAGCATGACCAAAGAAACTGATGCAGAGAGGTTCCAGACACATCTACCGTTAGACGCGTTAGACAGATGCGTCCTGAAAGGCCCAAGCCAACAGCTGGAAATCCTCCAATCGAGCTTTAATAATTTAAGATTTTGGACTTGAACTCATTAATGTGACTGTTCTAGGAATATTGATCATAAGGTGGAAAGGCCAGAAAGAGTTAACAATTATAGAAAACTTAGTTTTTCCTATTGTAAAGTTTATAGTTCAGGTAGTATGATAGATATTTGGCTTTTAATTTTCATAATCGGGGCTAATACATCAACTTAATTTTAATTTGTGCTTCTGTTCAATTCATGCCATGCACTCTATTTGCATAATTCTAATCAGGGATTTGGTACACACACATTGCTTTTTTTTTTTCTTTTCCTTTTTTTTTTTTCTTTTGAAGAAGATTAGCCCTCAGCTAACTGCTGCCAATCTTCCTCTTTTCGCTGAGGAAGACTGGCCCTCAGCTAACATCCATGCCCATCTTCCTCTATGTTATATGTAGGATGCCTACCACAGCATGGCACGCCAAGCGGTGCCATGTCTGCACCCGGGATCCGAACCAGCAAACCCCGGGCCACCGAAGCCTAACGTGTGAACTTAACTACTGTGCCACTGGGCCAGCCCCACACACATTGTTTTATTATATCTTAATCATTTTTGCAAAGTTCTTGTTTTTATCCAAAATGACTTTCTCCTCTCTTTTTGCTTACAATTATTATATTTACTTTTTAAGAACAGAATTTAAATATCACTATGGAATTATCTTCATTATCACATAGTATTTATAGAGCCTGACTATTGTATGATGATCTTATTATACTGGTAATGATAATAAATCTAAATATTAATGAGAATTGACTATTTACCAGGCACCATTCTTAAGAGTTACATGTATTAAATTTTTAATCCTTTCAAAAATCCTAGAAAGTAATTCTTATTATTCCTCACATACAGGTGACAAAAATGATGCAAGGGAGTAGTAATTTGTACAATAGTTAATGAGTGGTGGAGACAGGATTCTAATTCAGAAGCAGCCTACCTCCTAATTCAGTGCCCCTGGGTAGGGTGGAGTTGAAGTAGGGACACATCCTAGTCCTCGAAGAACTTATTATTGTGGCTATAATTGTGGAGATATTTCCAGTACATACATTATACATTCAGTCTTAAAGCAGAACTTGGTAAACCTAAAGCTTTTAATGTGAGTTAGTAAGTTTGGCAGGAAGTGAAGGAGAGGTTAGGGCAGGACCAAGTTCATGTGGATTTCCAAAGTTAGTGCATTCAAGGTGCTTTGTTTTATTGCATTTGATTTGCGTATTAGAGGAGATGGATATATACTTTAGGATGACAGAAATAATAATAATAGCAAAACATTCTTACTGTGTTCTACACTTTGCAGAGCACTCTCACATACAGAATTACTAAGTTTACTTTTACTGTGCACTTATGACATCTGTTTTGAAGAAAAAATTGTGGCCCCAGATCTATAACTTCATCAAGATTGCAAAATCCTGGAATTCCACCATTGACTATAATAGTGAAGGGATTTTTATCATTCACTGCCTAATGTATGTTCCTTTATTTCTCTCCAACTCCCTTCCTCCCTCAATACGTGTGCACATACACTCACATGCACATATTCACCTCTCCCCTCCACATACGTGCACGTGCTTATATCCACATGCTCACATCGCACACACAATTCCTACGGGATACCTCTCCTTTCTCTTAGGTCCCCTGCCTACATGTAATACACTTGTAGGTCTTCCTCTGCCAAGAGAAGAATGTTTAGCTCCCTATGGGGTCCTGGGTCCTTCATATTTACCCCCACAAAGTCTAGGTTAGGGGACCGTTGAAAGTGGATGTTTCGGTAATAGTTTCTTTATTAGCAACATTCAAAGATAAATTGTCAAAATAATAGTCAAAATAATCTGGAAGTATACTTACTGTGAAAATGTCTGGGGCCGGTCCCACAGCATAATAGGTAAGTTCAGTGGGCTCCGCTTTGGCAGCTGGGGTTTGCAGGTTCAGATCTCAGGCGTTGGACTACACCACTCATCAAGCCATGCTGTGGCAGTGTCCCACGTATAAAAAATAGAGGAAGATGGGCACAGATGTTAGCTTTAGGCCACTCTTCCTCAAGCAAAAAGAGGAGAATTGGCAACAGATGTTAGCTCAAGGCCAATCTTCCTCATCAAAAAAAAAAAAGTCTGAAACTTTCCAAGAGTCAATATATTTGGCATTCTTTCCCCTCAAGAGCCTTTGTTGGGGGATGAAATGGAAAGGAGGGGAGAGGAAGGGAAGGGAAGGAAAAGGAATCCTACTATGGTCACTTGAAATGCCATAGCTAACAACAGTGACATGTAGTCTTAGACCATTACCCTTTGGAATGTGAAACTGTATTTTCTGGTGAGTAAGTTCCATTCTATTAAGGGTTATTTTGTTAAAGTGAAAGGAACTAAATCAGAGGAAGCCCAGAACTAGGGTGAGACAGGAACTAAAAGTCTGCAAAGGGGACCTTACAAAAGTCCGTAAATTTTTCAAAACACAAAGCCGCTCTTCCAGTATCACCAAACGCCTAATTACAAATTACTCGTCCAACTCCACTGCTGTTATTAGTATCATTATTAGCAGTATTGAGTAAGATGTTTACTATAAAAATACTATCTTTTTATCACACTGGGGATGACTTAAAGAGGGCCTAGCAAAGATGGCTGGAGGTGAATTGGATTGTTTCTCAAGTTGAATTCTTTCTTTCTTTTTTTTCCTTTTCTTTTTTTTTTTTTTTTTTTTTTTTTTTTTACTGTAAAGAAGCCCTCATCTCTCTTGGCTACTCCGTATTTCTCAAGCATTACATATCTCATTCTTCATCTCCAGTGAAATGTTATTCAGCTGCTGCCCAGCCGCTTCCTCTCCTTTGCCCCAAGGACTTGGCACAGATTCCTCGCTGCCAGGCAGCCGAGAGCTCTGAGGGAGTGAGACTGTTCCTGCCCCACAGTTTCTGTCCTACTCACAGCTGGAGAGACATCGCGAAGCCAGCTACATTGGATTTCCAACATCCTTAGACCTTTACCACTGAGCTCTCTACATACCAAAATGTTCCTGCACGTCACAGTTAGTGTGTGACAATAATCAGTCAGGGAAATCTGAAATAAAGCCTTCACAGCGAATCAGATAAGTATGTCTATTGCATAATTTTAGAAGGCTCTTACAAATGCATTTGAATGAAACCTTGCATCATGTTTGTCAAATATATTATGTTAGCAAAAAGAAAAATTTAAATTAATGTTAAGAATTTCCATTTGATAAGTTAAATATAGGAGCATGCAGGGAAATTGTCCATGCTTGTGGAAGAGGCTGAGTCAGAAGTCTGAGATTCAGAACTCAGAAAATAGGAGACCAACTGAGTCCTGGAAAATGACTAGAGTCTAGGAAACAAAGATGGAAACTCAGGATTTACTCTGAGATTATAAGAATATCAAGATTTTGAATCAGAGGAAGCTGGTGTTGAAGACCGACTGCACATTAACCAGGTGATGCTGAGATTTCCACAGGTGGTAGAAGGAAACGCTAATGTTTCTCTCTAGGGATCTGTCTCAGAATATTCACTCAACCACTTGGTCTAGTACTGTAGTGGGGTAGCCTCGACAGGCATCACTTCTTTACCTTCCCTGGGTTCTAGACATAGCCTGGGAATCAGAACCAGATATAGTGTTAACCTAACCTATGTAACCAAGTTCAACAGGATCTGGATAACGTGGCAACCTGTGGTTAAGCAATGAGCGCTCTCTGGTTTCCTGGTGTCTTCTAAGACTGCTTTCCTTAGGTGTTTCCACCTAGTTACTGGTGGCACTTGAGGACAACAATGGCAAACTCATGGCAGGTTGAAATCCATCTCTCTCCACTTCATTGATTATGTCTGTAATAGATCATCATATTTTATTTTTCTCTGAACACATGGCTTCAACATTTTCTACCATGTATCCTTCCAGGCAGATGGTGCCAACTAATTAAAGGTAGTACAAGAGATTAACAAAAACAAAAATCAAACAAACAAAAAACAATAGCTTTCTGGGTCTGACTGGAGCAAAAGAAAGGAAAAGAAGTCCTAAGAGGGATTTTACCTGATTTTCCATTCTCAGTTTCTTACCGGCAACTCCTTCTACAATATTAAAAACATACAAAATTAGAAGTAAGATTGGTACATGTATCTAATGTAGCACAAAGCTGGATTATTTTATTAAATCTCAGCAGTTCTAAGTGTATTGATTTGAAAGTTTTAAAAAAAAATTTTAGATTGAATGAACTATAGTATAGAATAATTTTGTTTGTTTCAGAATTTTACTTCACATGAAATAATTTCAACCAGCTCATGGTTGAATGCTTTAACACTGAGAACAAAGATAAAAAATGCTACGTTTATTGAACACTTTTAATGAACTGAGCAATAGTTAAACATTTTATATCTATGTTATTTTATGTAAACTTCCCAATATTCCCATGTCAATAATATATATTATTATTATCCACTCACTTTATAAATGAAATTATGATTTAGAGATATTATATAACTTATCTAATATCTCCTAATTTATTTGGTAAATAATTCAAAGCAAAATTTATATTTATGTATAACCAAGTACAATAATAGCTGCATTTTATTAATTGGCTTATGCTACATATCAAATCACTTGAAGATCAGTGGCTTACAACAGTAATGATAACTGATTGATTCTCTTTCACAGAGTTTATGAGTCAGGAATCTGGTGCAGTTCAGTGGGGTGGCACAGAATTAGGGTCTTTCCTGAGGTTGTAGTCAGAATTTGGCTAGGACTGCAGTTGTCTGAAACCTTGACTTCCAAGACAGCTCACTCACAGAACGTGTAAGGATTTTGAGAGCTGGGTAGAGGCCTCAGTACCCCTCCACATGGGCCTCTCCGTGGATATCCTTAAGGATTCTCATGGTATGGTAGCAGGCTTCCCCAGAGCTAGCAATCCAAGAGTCCAAAAAGGAAGTTGCAATGCCTTTTGTGACCTAAACTCAGAGGTCACATAGAAGGTTAGCCCTAATTTAATGTGGACAGGAACTGTGTACAAGAGTGAATAACAGCAGGAGAGATCATTGGAGGCCATCTTGGAATTGACTACCTTGTGTCTTAAATAAGAAAAAAAACAGCAAAACACGTGTTGGCATTCAAGGAACTCTATAACCTTGCCCAAAGCTTCTCTTTCAATATTTGCTCCTACTAATCTTCTCTTCTGTGGATCTCCTTTATAAAAATTGGGTATTTTGTTGTTTCCCATTTACTTTCAAGGTTTTCACTCCTCTAAACCTTTTCCTATGCTCTTTTCTACACTTAGAATCTATGTATATCCTCTTTATTTATGCCTACACACTCTACATATTTAAAAAGTCAGCTCAAATTCTTCCTCCTTGAGACACTTTTTTAACTTCCACATGCTTTCCTGTTAGAAACTAATCTACTTTTTTTTTTTAAAGATTGGCAACTGAGCTAACAACTGTTGCCAATCTTTTTTTTTTTTTTTTTCCTGCTTTATCTCCACAAATCCCCCCAGTACATAGTTGTATATCTTAGTTGCAGGTCCTTCTAGTTGTGGCATGTGGGATGCCGCCTCAGCATGGCCTGATGAGCAGTGCCGTGTCTGCGCCCAGGATCTGAACTGACAAAACCCTGGGCCGCTGCAGTGGAGTGCGGGAACTTAACCACTTGGCCATGGGGCCGGCCCCGAAATTAATCTCCGTTTGCTTTTTGGTAATTTCATATCCTAAATTTATTTTGCTTTCTTATGGTATTTTTTTGTTTTACTTTGTATTAACAATATATACAGGCTTGTGTTATTTTTCATAGTGAATTTTGCCATCTTTTAATCCAAATCAATTTCTAATTCATCTTTTTAATTCCTAGAACATCTAGGATTACTCAATTTTATTGAGCATCATAGACTCTCGATAAATGTTTGCTGAAGAAATTGATTTAATCTATCTGAACAGGGTAAATAGGAGAAAGAAGACAGTAGATAGCTCATTAAAATTTTACTTTAAAGAAATCACAATATCTGGCTTCATGCTAGGTACTATAAAAATAAAGCTAAAATATAAAAATGGTATTAACAGATTTAATATTTGTTTACCTACTTTATACAAGATATAGCACATAAACTTTTAATTTAATTTTCACAACAAATCTGTGTGGAATGTCAAATGTCCTTTTCATTATTAATGAGTAAATTGAGGCTAAAACAGGTTAGCACATAACAAAGTCAAAATATGAACCTATGTTTCTTTGGATGTAATACTGATACTATTTTCACTATTTTAAAATAGCAAAATAGCACCTCAAGATTGTACCTCCTGCAATCTATGACAGAGAGCAGAGTCTTGCATTGCTCCTGTACCATTCAAATATATAGGAAACTATAGAACATGGTGACAAATTGATTGATGTTTAATGATTGCAAAATCATGTTAGAGTTTTGCCTAAAAAAGAGAGAATTTATCAGTGGAGTTAAGTCAAACTCGTGCTTCCAGTATGTGACAAATTTACAGGTGCTCTTGTTATAATTTTCAAAGTCTGTTTCAAAGATTTTACACACACATACACACACACAAACATACATGGGTATGAACTCACAGAAACCTAATACTTTGCCATTAAAAACATCTAAAAAGGCACATAGGTCTTTTCTTTTACAGTATTAAGTTGGCATTTGCAGGAAGAAACTTCCCTCTTTCTCATTTAAAAGATTTTTTTGTAGATTTCATAGCAAGGTAATCATAGTCCTTCCCATGCTAACGTGAAACATCACTCACTGTCACAGGGGCAGTAGTCAAGGCCAGAAATAGCATTTTGTGCACAGTTCTACCAGGATCTGATTTTGTTCCCCCATCTCTGCTCCCTACCTATTGGAGGAGAACATGCATCACGTGCTTATCCTAATGATTGAACAACAACTTTACAGTACTACGGAAACTAAAAACCTGATGCTAACAAAGCAACAGAAAGTCAACAGTGGAATCATGGCTCTTAGGAATGTCACAAAGCCACTCTCTGAAATGGCTTCCTGGCTGTGCTTGAGGAGGTGTTGCATCAACAACTGTGCAATGGCAGGAAAAGGTTTCCTTGGTGAGCGAGAGAAAGTCTGCCAAGCCAACAAAAGATCACTCTATCTGCTGACACAGGTCTGTTGCCATTGTAAAAGTGTCCCTTGAGTGATTAGTAATGAATATCTACTTGTTTATGCAAAAATAGACTGAGATTGTTACTTTTACTTTTGGCAAACTTATAAAAAATGAGTGCAGGGGCCAGCCTGGTGGTGTAGTGGTTAAGTTCTCACACTCAGCTTCTGTGGCCTGGGGTTCGCAGGTTCAGCTCCTGGGCGCAGACCTACACACTGCTCATCAAGCCATGCTCTGGTGGCATCCCACATACAAAATAGAGGAAGACTGGTACAGATATCAGCTCAGTGACAATCTTCCTCGGGCAAAAAGAGGAAAGTTGGCAACAGATATTAGCTCAGGGCCAATCTTCCTCAACAAAAAACAAACAAACAAAACATTTAAAAAAATGAGCGTGCATAGTCTAGAAAGGGGGAAATAGGAGAAACAATAATTTCAGGAACTAATTCCTCAGTGTAATGAGATGAGGCTTATATTATTGATTAGGTATAACACTAAGGGTAATGAAAGAATATGGCTGTATCTAAAGCATAATTTTAAAAGTGTATTTCCTAAAATAAAAATAAAACTAATCTAGTTCCATTGGTAAGTTATATGAAAAATACATACTATGGCCAGTTAATTTGGGGGATATTTGCCCTGATAAATGATTCAAAATACAGCTTGTCTAATATTTACTGCTCTCTCTCCCTTTCCTATCATTGCTGTCTGTTCTAGTCAGTCACCTGACTTCAGAGCTCAGCAGGGAAACAGACAGTAGTTTCTCCTGTCATAAAATTCCCTAAATCTGTGACTCATTGTGTGTGTGTGTGTGTGTGTGTGTTTATATTTGCCAACTTCCTGTCATTTTTCCAATCCTCGTGACCACAGAGAGATGGTCGTATTTTTATTTTTTTCATCCAGTGAGTAAGACGCTCATCTCTCCTTTTTTTCAAGCAATCGCCAGCCTCCAAGCCATTCTTTTAGCAACCCCCGTTCTTGATTTGGTAGTGGGAAATCATGTTCTTCCCTCCCACTTCTCTTGGTAAAGACAAAGAGCCAAAGGGGTATTTACTCCTACAAATTCCTTTCAAAGTAGTTTGCTTTTCTTACTTAGACTGGAGAGGTATGTCAGGGAGGTGATAATCAAACCAACAGTTACAGCTTTTCTTGTTTTGCCCCATGGGGCATGAATGTAGCTCTATTTAGAATATGTGACATATTGATTTTAGCTTTCAAGTATTAACTGAAATTCCAAGAGAAAAAAAAAAATCACATTTGACGTCTTACTACTGTAGTTTGAAATAATCTGTCCATGTCCTAATCTTTCCATTTACTTCAGATTTTCTGCTTCTGCCTGATTGAGAGTTACTCCAATTAAGGTGCTTTTGATCTTCAGAGTCTTACAAACAGTCATTAATTACAGCAATGCATGTAGTCAGGTAATGATTTGGGATCTCTCAGGGGCTTCCTGATTTATGTTTCAAAGGACGTGATGATTAGGAGTCCTTCCTTCTACTACAGCACAGACAGAGACAAATTAGCTTGAGTGTCAAATACACAGGTTAAAAGCCTTTTTTCTCTCTTCTTACTTTCCTTCTTTCCTTTCTTTTTCTCTCTTCTTTTTGTTCTTAATTACAGAATGACAGAGAATGGTTTGAGTTTTTGTCTTCCGGTAGTAAAGAGAAACTCTGATTTCATAGCACAAAGATGGAAGTGAGGGCAATTTATGTCTCCTCTTACCCACAGCCCACAACTGTCAAGCCAGAAAGAGAATGCAAGGACCTCAATAACAGCAGCTGCTTTTGCACCCCAACATTTCCTAATTGTATATATCCGTTCTATCAGAAAAATTATAACTTTTGTACCATGAATATTTGCAGGAACCATTGTCCTATCTCAATTTATAGCCAGCTAATCACAGAGGCTCAAATGGCACTCTAAGTTTGTTCAAAGCAGAATATAGATCATTGATAAGTCTAATGGAGATTATCTCTTAGGAAATCTGATTATCTGATAAATGTTTTCAAAAATAGTATGGTCACCACTGAAAAGTCAGGGCATTCAACCAACTTAACACAACAGCTCCAGAGTGGTACCAACACAAAGGACATCAACTATCCTGACAGAAAACCAAATATTTATGTAAATCACTCTGTAAATATTTTATGAAAATTGTGGACTATTGCCATTCGAATTGTAAATTATATCTCAAGTGATGTGATCAAGTGAGTCAGTCAGTTTATTGCTTAGATCTGGGCATCTTGAAACTACGAAACCTTCTCCTCCTTGATGCCAATGATACCAATTCAGACTGAGGAATACAGGTGGTACCCTTTTCCTCTGATCATGACCCTCCTTCCTGAGTCCTACTTGTCCAATATCCCCTATCGATGAAATGTAAATGCAGTGGTCTGAAGTATATCACTTTATAAGAAAAAATTAAGAAACTTCAGACAATATTCAGGTTTTTCAAAAGAGGTATAAAGTCAAATTCCACCATTTTGAGATAGGTGCACTGAGGAATTTGTTCAAAGTTGAAAATCCTAGTCCCATCATCAATTATATATTTATCTTTATATAGAGAGAGATACATCTCTATCTCTGTATAGAGAGATAGATATAGATATATGTACATACAGCCTGTTCAAAGTGACTTGACATTCCTTAATGCTGAATATTCTTCTTTATAAAATGGGAATCTTCATTTTATAGATTTGTCTTAGAAATTAAATTAATAGTGTAACAGACGTACAATTATAATGTGATTGGCATTAATCATTATAATATTTCAGAAAATATTTATATTATTTCAATAAATGTTCTTTGAGATAGTGAATTTTCTTTCTAGTTCAAGTTATAAAGTACAGCTGACTATGTCTCTAGAATTAGGATTTAAAACTGAGGTTTAGAAGGAAAGTATTTGTACATGTACCCATCAATTTAACATGTTTTTAGTTCAGAATGTGGATAATGTTAAAGTGATATGTGAGTGGCCAATACACATATGAGAAAATGTTCAAACCTACTAGTAATCAAATAAATGCAAACTAACCACAAAATGGATTTTATGTTTATAAATATAATACTTATTATTAGTGAGTGTGTAGGAAATTGATAATTTCATTTTCTTCTTGGGTAGTGCAAGGCGGTAATAGCTTCCTATAGGATATATATATATATATATATATATATATATATATACACAAAAGAGAACTTGGGTCTATTGAGTGCTTGACAAATATCCATTCCTTTTGATTCCCCATCTCCACTTCTAGAAATTTATCTTTAGAAAAAGTTATATTTATACAAATATTTATATGAAACAATTAGAAATGACAGTAACATCAATAAAAGGGATTATTGATTGATTAAATGGCTATATTTCAACAAAGCATGAAATCCAACAATGATGCCATGGAATGATTATTGTGGCACTGGAAAATAGGCATTACATATTCCTAAGTGGAAGAATGCCAGTTACAGTACATGTGTATAATATGGTCTCATTTTATTACACATCTATATGCATATATATATGCTTTTCCTCAGATATTTCTTGTAAGAACATATATTGTATCTTTAGTAAGAGAAAAATAATATGGTTTTATAAAAATAAAATGTCTAGCTCAACATCTACTTCTGTATAATTCTGTTCATTAACAGTCTTTCTGCTATTATGATATTCTAGTCATTTACTTGTTTCCATGTATATCTTCCTTGATTTAAATAAAAGAAGATTTACGTGTCTGCTGCTTTCTCCTGTTAGTCTATATTTTAGACTTTTTAAATATCTGGCACAAAAGTTTGATTAGCCAAAACATTTTCCTTTTTCTTTCCTTTCCATCTCCAAATTTCTATCTTAGGTGAGTACGTTATTTTTGGTGGTGCCACCAAGAAAAGAAGCAAAGGCAAAAATAATTTCAATTCTAGTGGGAAAGATGAGTTTGGTTTGGAAATACTGAGTTGAAATGCTTATGTTATTTTAGGGTGATGATATCTAACTGGCACACTTAAGCACATCGAGATATAATGTTTGGGAATTGACATTGTTGAACTTTACCCAGGTCCTGTGATCTTGAAAAACTGAGGTTATGAAATCCTCTACCCTTTTGTGTTTTGGGGAATGGCTCGCTGAAAAGAACTACCCTTCCCCAAATGATTTTGATGAGACTCACAGATGCCCCACTTGTTTACCTTTGGGAAGACTAGACACAGGTCCTCCAAATTCCCATCCTGTGTCTGATAAATTATTATTTAAACTACCTGTCCCTACTGATCAATCAGAACAAAATGCTTGTTAAGTAAACTTTGGTTAAAATTCTCTCCTTTCCAGATCCCTCATTTCTGGATCAACCTCAGCCTGAGCCAGCAAACACTTGTGTTTAACACCTCTCCTGAGAATAGGATGGCCTCAGAATAAAACATCTCTAATCCACTGTTTAATCATGACACTCCTATTCATCTCACTTGCCATTCTTTCTAGCTTTGTTTTTGCCCCTTCCTATAAAAGAAAAACCCTTTTGCCTAACCCTTGAGAAACTTGCGTATCTTCTGATTATAGTGTTGTCTTTTTTGCAATAGTCCCCATGGTCCTATCAGAATACCTAGTCACTTTCCTCCACTCCTTGTAATAATCCTTTCAAATAAAATCTCTTCTTAATAGGTCTGGATTTGTTTTGTATTGGACGGTTGTATGTAATTGACATATAATCAGTGTAAAAGAACATGAAGAAGGAGGAGAGAATATGGCCAAGTATGTAACCCTGAATATCATCAATATTTATAGGGTAGAACAGGGGTAAGGAGTCCAGGAAATAGTTTGAAAGAGAACCCTCTGAGGAATACAATGAAAATTGGAGATGTTTGTATGCAAAATTAAAATAGAGAGGTGCAGCCCTTGTCACCTGCAAGGTTTTATTCTCTTGACAGCTGAAAGGAAAAGAGGAGGGTTTAGGAGGAATGACAAAGTACTTGATGTCTGATAAGTGTTGAGAGTTCCATGTGCTACTGCAATTAACTCTCCCAAGAGCACTCACTCTTGTAGACGAGTAGAGTAAGGGTTTTGGAGTCCGACAGGCCAGGGTTTAGATTTAGATCTGTGACTTAGGCATGTAGTAATCTGGCATGAAAATGGCAGCAATAGTAATAATAATAATGTATTAGCACATACATAATATATTGTACTTAACATTGATTAATATGTGTTGAACGGTTATGTTCCAGGAACGATACTAAAACCACACACTATCTTGTCTAATTCCGTAGTCATTATATGGTGCAGCTGTATTCAACACTCACATTTATTTGTGAAGAAACTGGCACAAAGAGATTAGAAAAGATGTCCAAGCTGATTTGGTGAATCTGGGATTTGAACCCAGGCACTCCTGCCCTGTCACCCATGCATCTAATTTCTACTTTAGATTCCCAACATTCGTAAGTTAAACTTCCTAAATTAGCTTCCTATTTTTTTTCTTGCAGAAACCAGCTAATAATATGTGCCTCTTGCTTTTTTGAAGGATTAAATGAGACAATAAAAGAAAGTGATTAGCATAGTGCCCAGCGCAAAGTCTCAATAAATGTTAGCTCTTAATCTTTTGTAAGTGAAAATACTAAGACTTAGGCAGGAGAAGAAACTCCTTCAAGGTCATACAGGTAGCAAGTAGAAGATTTAGGATTCAAAACCATGTCTGTCTAACCGAAAGACTGTTCTTTTCCACCACAGCTTGCCATCTCAAATGAGTGAGACAAATTGAATCTTGATTAATAAATGAAACAGTGCATTCGCTTTTATCATTCTGCTGCTTTTGGAGAGTATTTTCAACCAGTTCTCTTGTGGGAAGGACAGTGAGACCAACGGGACCTTCTGTCTTAGTGATTGCTTCTCCATCTGGTGTGATTGAGTAAGGATGCAAGACTTAGGAGGAAAATCAATTCACTCTCAGCTGTCGCCTTTCTTTCCTCCTTACTGGTGTTTTACAACATCTGCTTGCTGCTGTTCCTTTCACGCCCATGATTCTTAATCATTTTTTTTTTCCAGTTTAAAATTACATTCTTCTCTAGGGGTGTCCTCCTCGCTCATTGCTACATAATGCAGTACATGATGTCCCACCATGTTCTGCTTCTGTCCCTGGTGAGTGGACAAAGGCAGAGCAGATGTGGCACGCTGTCAGACAGAGATATCGGAAGCTCTCCAAAGCCACCGCCTCGGAAGGCCTGAATCACTCTGGACGTGGTGGGAAAGGGTAACAGGAATAGGAGCCATCAGGGCTTGGAACAGATTGCATGTCCATCTCCTGTGGAAGATTGAGGAAGACAACAAACTGAGCTGCAAAGGGCTTTCTCAACGTAAAAAGAGCCAACTCTGATTAGATATAGAGACTAGACAGGGAGAACAAGAAAAACTTTTCATTTATGTGGACTAGAGGCATAAAAGAAGCAACACTAAATGGAACTGCTAGAGAAGGTTGTGACTTTCCCATTTTGTGAGTCCATTAGAAGATAAGTCCTATGAAAGGTATTTAAAATTTATCGTATGAGTGTGCTTGAGTGTGAGAGAGAAAGACAGAGAGAGAACGTAAAATATCCAACTTGGATTTACTTATTTAACATCTATATTCCTGACTAGACTACAAGTTACACAATGCCAAGACAGTAACTTGTCTTCATTGCTGCTGTTTTTTCAGGTAGTAGCAAAATGCCTCACATTGTCCCTGGAACACAGTGAGTGCTCAAAAAATGTTCACTGAATAAATGAATAAATTGATGAGGACTGAGGAAATGCGTGAGGAAAAGGAAAGACTCAGATTAAAAAGAAGGTGCTCATCTTTATGAATGGGTGAACTACTGAAAGAAAGAGGAAAAGAGATTATAAAGGAGGGTTGTTGGTAAAAACTAGTAATTCACCCAATTTCCCATGTTTATTACAGGCTTGCCTTCTTTAGAGAACCGTGGAGGTGGCGAAGCAGCTAAGGTGGAGAAGGAACAGAAAAGGTATCCAGATTTCACCAGTTATTCACATGAAGGAGATAGCTGCAGGTTAAACAAAATATTCCCTGGTCTCCCCCAACCCCTTCCTCTCAGCCAAGCAGGAGGCAGAACACGCTGAGCCTTGTGCAGTGTTCAGTTAAAGTGCTATTCACATGGTACTGCGATTGTTTACTTCTGTCTGTTTCTCCTATTAGAATGCGAACGTTTAGAAATTCTTTTCCTTGGAATCTTAGAGGCCTGTCAAATGGTAGACATTCAGTGAATGAATGAATGAATGAATGAGTGAAATAACTGAATAAATGTGAAGAAAAACAAAGTGCAAATTGCTTTATTTTTATCAAATACATTTTTCTCAAAATATTTATCGAGCAGAGGATTCTGGGAAGATGACAGAGCAGGAAGCACCAGGAATCGGTCTCCCCACCTAGATAACAATTATACTGGCAGGATCTAAGGTAACTTTTTGAAACTCTGGAGTCTGTTTAAAGGCTTGCAACTTCTAGGAGAAGGCTTAGATGGTAAATTGTGGTTAATTTTGATCAATTTCAGCTCTTAGCTTGGTTGCAGTTATTCATCCCCCAACGCTGGCTCTGTGGCAGCTGTGTACATGTTCCTGGAGTAGCTTGCAGGGGCCAGGGTGCTCAATAAGGACCCTGTCCTTCAAATATCAGAGATCTGTGCTCTGATCAATAATTGCCCATTCTGATTGAAGACACAGAGGCAGGCAGCCATTGTTGCAACCCTCACTGCTGTTGTCATTATTTATAATCTCTAAAAGGTGGAAGCAACCCAAGTGTCCATGGATGGGTGAATAGTTGAACAAAATTTCGTATATGCATAAAATGGAATATTATTCAGCCTCAAAGAGGTACTAAATTCTGAAATTTGCTTTAACATGGATGAAACTTTACTCTATTCTTAGTCAATTTAGCAAAAAAGAAGAATACTGTATGATTCCACTTATATGGGGTCCCTAGAGTAGTCAAATTCATAGAACCAGAAAGTAGAATGGTGATTGCAGGGGCTTGAGGAAATGGGGAATGAGACATAATTGTTCAATGGATGTAAGATTTTAGTTTTGCAAGATGAAAAGAGTTCTTGCGATGGATGATAGCAATGGTTGTGCAACAATATGAATGTACTTAATGCCACTGAACTGTACACTTAAAAATGATTAAGATGGTAAATTTTTTATGTGTATTTTACCACAATTTTAAAAATGAAAGCAATATTTACTGAGAAGAAATTATTAAACACACAAGAATACTTGAAATTTCATTATAGCTAAATTTTATTAGGTTTCTACTGTGCTCCATATTCTATATTACAATACTAGATTATGTAAGATCATACTAAATTTCATATATCTACATATTCTATAATCTATATACATATAGTGTATATTCCTCACATTAAGAGGAAATAATTAGTTTCTTTTGCAGATAAAAGAAGCAAGACCAGGGAGAGTAAGTCACCAAAGATCATAATACTCTAAAAGCATAGTCAGGATGCAAACCAGTTCTGTTTCTAAGATTTAAGTACAAAGAGAAATGAGGCTCGAGTGTAAGCCAGACTATTCAGTTGCCACAAAATTAATCCCATATCCCCCCACGTGCCTGCATAATGCCACTAGTTTTACAAAAAATAAAGTAAAATAAATAATTCTCACTCCTGAGGAAAAGTGAGAGAGATAATAGGTAATATTCAGAGTCAAAAATAGCATCATCAGCCCCAAGAAGGAGCAACAAAACACATGGGAAAACTACTACCATTCTCCAGGAGAAAAACTGGACAAAACTTCGGCTTAGAGACGCTGACAGTTAAGTGCTCATCAGACAGCTACTACCAACCCACAGAGTCTGGTACTTTGAGAAGTGTCAGCTTCCAAACATAAATTTCAAGGAGATCTCTGCATTAAGGCAAAAAATGTCATCTGGAAATAAAATTTTCACCTTGTTTGAATCTAAATGTCAGTGTGTTTATACATTCTCTGCTCTAGGCTATGCTATTGGTGGCTTAATGCATGAACTGACGTATATTTTTTGGTCTTGCTGCCAGCTACATCAGGGTCCTGTGACCCTAGCAATTTTAAAACCATACATAGAAAAATACTAGTGCTTGAAAACTAGTCTATTTGGACAAAGAATATTTCCTTAAAAAAATAAGTTAAATAATCAAGGTAAACTAAACATCCTTTTCCCTTAAAAAAATATAAGATCACAGTAAGGCAATTCATTTTCTCCTCCAGTAAATTTATAAGCCAAAAAACAGCAAATGGAAATTTTCCTGCGTTTTTGGAATTTTAGGAGCTTAATAGGTGAAATGTTTAGCTTTCACTTAGACTCTTCACTCAAAGCTTTGGCTTACTGGGCCTTCTCCACCTCCCCTTCTCCCACCTCATTCCCTCAGCATCACGCCAGGAGAAACAGAAAAGAGGCAGTGAAAAAGTGTACCCAAGGAGTAAGCAACAGATGAGCAGTAAACAGAATGGGAAACTCAGGTTAAGAGCAGTGATGTTACGACTATGTTCATATGCCACTAGGAATGGTTCTGCAGAGAAGAATGCAATGATGCAGAAAGGTGATGCATTAATCAGGGTTGTCCAGAGAAACAGAATCAATAGAATATGTGTGTGTTTGTGTGTGTGTGTATACACACACATACATAGATAGATGATAGAAAAATAAATAGCTATTTGTTGTTAGGAATTGACTCAAGTGATTACAGAGGCTGAGAGTCCCAAGATTGGCAGTCGACAAGCTGGAGACCCAGGAGAGTCAGTGTAGAGTTCCAGTCCTAGTCTGAAGGCCTGAGAACCGAGAGTCATTGGTGTAAGCTCCAGTCTGAAAGCTAGCAGGCCCAAGACCCCAGAAAAAGCCGATGTTTCAGTTTGAGTCTGAGAATAGAAGATCAGTGTCCCAGGTCTGCAGCCAGGCAGAAAGAATTCTCTGTTATTCAGCCATTTTGTTCTGTTCGGGTCTTCAGTTGATTAGATGGGGCCCATCTACCTTAGGGGGGGCAATTTGCTTTATTCCATCTGCCAAGTCAAATATTAATCTCATCCAGAAACACCCTCATCGACACACTGAGAATAATGTGTTTGACCAAATGTCTGGGTACTCTGTGAGCCAGTCAAGTTGGCGCATGAAATTAACCATCACCAGGAATAAATGCCGGAGTAAAAGATCTGAGAAGATAAAACTGTAATGAAATCCAGAGCACTAGGGCATAGGATATTTTCTTCTGACATATTTCCCAGTTTATTAAGTTTATCTTTTGTTGTTATTTCAGTCCTTAATTTGCAATTATATTTTTAAATTCTAGACATTCTATTTGGTTCTTTCCGATACTTATCCCATTTTCTGGTGTAATTCTCTGTCTTGTTTGTTATTTTCTAGAACAGAAGTCATTTTTTGTGTTTGTCTGTAATTCCATAATCTAGATTTGCTGTGTGTCTTTTCTTACATGCCATAGTAGGCTCTTAAGTCCAATTTTTGCACCACCAGCCCCACTAACCTACTGAATGTTCTGCTCATCTTTTCATCCACCATAGTCAGTATTGGCAGTTGCCTCCAGGAGAAAGGCGTAAGTTGGAAACAACTATATGTTTTCCTCACTCTAGTCTTGACACGTAGTTCATCACTGCTGTAGGTGGCTCTCCAAGGCTTTCAAACATATGTTTTAATTTTTGTCTAATTTTTATGGTTCTTCTCACTGGAGATTTTGGGCAAATCTACCTAAGTCTGCTCCTGCCAGAAATAGAATCTCCTCCATATCATTTAAAGAGCTAATCTGTCTGCATCTGTGGTCCTAGCCAAATGTGATTTTAAATCTTCCATTTCAAAACATAAAGCAAAAATATAATAATATGAAAAACGAAGAATAAGTTTGCAAAAGCAGCATTTTTCTTTTACTGTCCTAATGTTAACTCCTTATCCAATTAGAGAACTATCGCTTTGCATGATCTTATAAATTTAGCTCTTTTCTCCTAGAAGCTGAAACCTTACTTTTAACAAAGCCATCACGTTTCTTGAAACATTTTGAACCTAATAATACAGAGTAAGTTTTAAACAAAGCTACAGTGAAATGTTGAGGTTGATTCTAATTTGTCATACCAAATAAAAATTTATAAATATTCTTGTTAGGTGGCCAAGATATAAAGGAAAATTATGGAAACCTGGTGTCTAATTAACATTATCTGTAAATTCATTGTAACATTATGTTTATAACGTCTCTGGATTGACAGTTTTGAGTGTTGATTTACATAACACTATCAGGAAAACAAAAGTCAATTTGTTTACTTCGCTCAGTCACTTTGCTAAACCTGTGAGTTGGTGGCAGTCATTTAAATAAATATTCAGAAAGTCCATGGATGTGTTCACACACACACAAACACATACATGTCCTCACAAGAAATGTTTCTCAAGTAAAGGATGAGATGAGCCCCAAATATTTTTTTAATGGACCACATTGTTAGCCTAATTGTGCTGATTATTTTCAACTGCTAAAATTGCACCCTGAGAGATGAAGGTACCCTGCTAAGGCCGCTCTTGTGGCCATGCACCAGATTAATTATAGACATCATTAGGATTAACAGCTGACTTAGAATTTTTTAAAAGTGCAAATAATTTCAGAGTCTGTGTATGAAATGTCCTTATGTGTCACATAATCCCATAATCAGTACTGTAGTACTATATTTTCCACAGACGATTGAAGAAACATTTTCCCTCCCTGTTTTTCTTCTGCAATGTGACCTTACAACTCCCTCATCATCAAGAGGTGAAGTTTTTATAACTTTGCTCCCTTGAATCTAAGTGTTTTGACCAACAGAATAAGGGGGAAGTGATGCTGTGGTATTCCTGCAGATAGCCTCTAACTGGCCTGGAAGCTTCTGTTTTCTGCCTTTTGAAAACCAGCAGCAATGCAATGAGAACCTCAAGCCACATAGAGAGGCTGTGTGTGGGTGTTCAGTTTCTGGCTGCTCCTGAGTTCCAGTCAGTGACAGCAAGCATCTACTGAATCAGCCATGTTATATGTTCTGACAGACAGACCTTCAACTCACCCTTGACAGAGCTGCCATTTCACCCCAATCACATAACAGACCTCAGCTGAACCCAATAACCAACAGAACCATGAAAGAGAATAATATGTTTTTTTGAGACATTACATTTTTGGATGTGTTTGATTCTATAGCAATAGATTGCTAAAACACACAGGCCAAATAGAGATTATTAATGTCTTTGAAGAAATATTCTGCTGTGATGTAAGTGTACTCCTCTTAAATAGTTCCTCTGCCTTCTAACATCATCACTCTGAGAATATCAGGGCTGTAAAAATATCATCACTGTATTCTACGTAGGTGTACAGATGAGGAAACTGAGGATTTTACAGGGGAAAAAAATGTCTTAAATGACTTGCACAGGATCTTACTAAAGAGAGTCCCAAAAGTTTGATAGTAATTAAGATCTTCTGCTTCCTATCCTAGTCCCAGTGTGTGAAGTGATTCCCTCCCCCATCAGATGCACAGTGAACTATTTCCAGAACATTTCTATCATCGAATTTAGTTTCAGTCTCTTTCTTCTGCTTCTTTCTTTCTTTCTTTTCCTTTCTTCCTTCCTCCCTTTTTCTTTCCTTCCTTGCTCTCTCTCTCTGAAAGTCTTCTTGTTTGTATTTAGTTTCTGTTATATTATAATGTAAGGATGACTCTCCCTCCCCTTGCATGTGGGCTGGACTTAGTGACTCATTTCTAATGAATAGAGTGAAGCATAGGTAGCCGTGTATGACATCAGAGACTAAAGAGGTACTGTGACATCTGTCTTGATTACTCTGTCTCTCTCTCAGATCATTCATGCAGGGAAAACCAACTTCCATGCCTTGTAGACACTAAGGCAGCCCTGAGGAGAGGTCTATATAACAAGAAATCAAGACCCCCCCCAGCCAACAGCCAGGTGAGTAAACCCTCTGACAAGTAGATTATCCATCCCCAGTCAAGTCGTCAGATGACTGCAGCCCAGCAGACAGCTTGTCTGAAACCTTATGAGAGACCCAACTCCCAAGAAACTGTAAGATAATAAATGTTTGTTGTTTTATGCCACTGCATTTTGGGATAACGTATTATGTAGGAATAGATAGCTAATTGAGATTTTACATTTCTTCATGGTTAAAAAATAAAAACAAAACCCCGGAGCTTGAGAAGAGCATTTATCTTTTCATGTATACCTGTTTACTACTTGCTCAGCAAGCAAAGTGAATTCTTTTTTTCTTTTTCTTTTTTTTTTAAAGATTGGCACCTGGGCTAACAACTGTTGCCAATCTTCCTTTTTTTTTCTTTTTTCTTTACTGCTTTATTTCCCAACCCCCCCCCCCCCCAACGGTACATAGTTGTATATCTTAGTTGCAGGTCCTTCTAGTTGTGGGATGTGGGACTCCGCCTCAACATGGCCTGACGAGCGGTGCCATGTCCGTGCCTAGGATCCGAACCCTGGGCCGCCGCAGCGGAGTGCGCGAACTTAACCACTCGGCCACGGAGCTGGCCCCGCAAAGTGAATTCTAAGGAAACTAGATGTGACTTTTTAAATATCTTTCCACATGGCTTATTCATTTGGACCAAAACTTATATCTAGTCATTTTATTATAGCTGTTTACATACTGCTCCATAAATATTGTTCAAGTTTCTACTATACACATTGTAGTATCACGTTGCATTTATATCTATGAATTTTTACCAAGTGAATCCCTGAAGCAAAGCCAGCATAGCTAGGAAGTACATTTTAAGACTCTGTTATCCAGCAGATTGCATCTGGAAAGAGTTGTAATTTTATACTCACTGTATCATAGTCCAATTGCCTGGAGTTCCAATTTTTGTCCTCTTTTTTTTTTTTAAACTGTTCCTACTCCATTGTTCTGTACTAGAACTAGGACCCTATGTTGAATCTTGAATTTGATACTTCTGGAGTTCCCCCACTCTCTTGCACACCTAATTATAATCAGTTTATCTTCACAGTATACCCAGGTATGGGCCTATGTAAGTAACAGTATTGAATGAGTTTCCTGGTATCATGGCACAGTAAAATAAGCATGCTTCGAAGTGGAGGTGAGGGCAAAAAGATCTTGAACATGGACTATTTCATCAAAGGAAGAAGTATTTTAAAGTCTCTATTATTGTGAATTAATGATTTTTAGTATTAATAGTACTTAAAAAATTTCTCTAATCATCTTGATGTGGGAGTGGGGAGGGCAAGTCTGAAAGGGAGGCAAAATGATAAATGAGTGGGTAGGAATTCTCTCACTGGTGTTATTCAGAGGTAACTTGCTGTAATAGATCAAATGAGAGTGCAAGAGAAAGAGGAACATGGAATAGAGAGGAAACAGGGAAACTGACATTTATGAAGAGAATATGAGAAAGCCCAAGTGACAATTACTAGTTCCTACAAGTAATAACTGAACCTGAATCCAAAAATGCAATAATTTACTCCTAGGCTTTTCCTCATTTCAGTGTAGCTCGATGAGGAGTCCAGAAACCTGGCCACAGGAAGAATAGTTGCAAGTACTGGAAATGTTTAACATAGAAAAAAGAAGTTTCGGCATGGGCAAAGTATCTTCAGGTATCTGAGTGATCATCATTTGTACTATAAAAGAGACACAATTAGTCCTCACAACAGGATTTTTTTCTAAGCTACTAAAATGATAATTTGATAAGGAGAGTGAAAAACGAATTTCTTACGAAGAAGAGATTGGACTAGAAATTTGTGGTGGCTCATTCCAATTCTAGTAGTTTCCATTCCTAAACTTTGCCATTCTAATGACTTTCCGTAGGTCCCTGGCTTCCTACTATATAGGGAGCCTAGATTCAATCAAAGTAATCCACTTACCAAAGAAGAAACACAGAGGTGGTGATTATATTTTCTGTGCACTGCTCATGGTACAAGTCTGTCCAAATTTTATTAAGTTTCTCCCACCTGAAGCCTTTACTTCCTTTTCCTTATGAATATCAGGTAGTTTGCTTTGGTTCTTTAATTATTCCATGTCTGTATCTCATCTTCCAATTTCTTTAAGTTATGCATCACATCAGAGATATAAATCTCATATTCATTCATTTCTTCACTCAGTAATTTTTTTCAGTTGGCCTGTTCACAACACTTTTATGTAAGGCTTTATATGTATTTGACCTTTAGGAATTCTATGCCTAGAAAAGGAGACAGACAAGTTAACAAAAAATTACAATGCAGCATGGTAAATTCTGTGATTGTAAAAGTATGAGTGAGAAAAAGAGCAGAGACACCTAATTGAAACTAGTGTCATCAGGAAAGGCTTCAGGAGGGTTGGGACCTGAGCTGAATTGTAATAGGCTTATGGAAAGGCAAAGAAATGGAGAGAAGAGCTTTCTTAAGGCCTTTAGGAAGTGAAAGGAGTAGACATGTGGCAGTGACCTAAGATCTATTCTGTTTTTTTCCTGCAATGTATATGATATGTTTGTGAGGTGGGAAGGTTGAGAATAGTGCCTAGATCAGTGATTCTCAACTGGGAGTGATTTTATCCCCTGCCCGCCTCGGGGAAATTTGTCAATATTTGGAGACATGTCATGACTTGGGGTAGAGATGCTATTGGCATTTACTGGTGGAGGCCAAAGATGCTGTTTAACATCCTACAATACAGAGACAGGCCTTCACAACAAAGAACTATCCTGCCAAAGATATTTATAGTGCCAAGACTGAGAAATTCTGCCTTAGGTGCTTGAAAAAGTTTGAAACCCTTTATAGATAAAAGTTACCATTGCAGACATTAAAGCAAGAGAGTAACATGGTAAGATGCTCCTCTCTTCCGTCTTCCCCCAGGCCATCCCGAACTCTGCTGTGGAAACAGTGGGCATTGCATACTGCCAGGCCAAGCTTGCCATTTTTCTAAAGTGCCTTGGGTTTGCTCTGACCTTTCTGCATGGGAGACAACCCTGCATTCTAAATTCTCTTGGATTCTTTTTTTAATCTAGGGAAATGTGTTTCTTGATTAAGTGCGAGTTCAAGTGTATCTTCTTCCTAAATTAATGATTCTCTTGACCAGAGTGCTCACTCATTTGTTAATGCTCCAAAAGGAAATGTGCATTTCTCAGACTACATAAATCATATAAACAGAATTTATATTCACCATTTAAATGGAGATAAATCATAACTTATCTGCAGTATCTTTGGTTTGTACTGCAAATATATATCTGTCGATGTGCCCGGGATTTGGTAACTCATATTATTTCCTTAGACTCTCAATCCATTGTAGTCCCTCCTTTACCTTAATTAGGATTATCAGTTCCTGATGCAAGTATTATAACCTAGAATATTAACATCTTTGTAAAATTATATCCAAATATTACAACCATACAAGGCCTGTCTAACTCAAGGTCTGTGTTTTGTGAATCCTTCTAACTTGATTAAAGTTCACATTTACCTGTCATAATTTGTTTACTTAGAAATTAAAATTGATTCATATTTTATTCTCTTTTATCTTAACACAAAATTGTATTTACTACACAATTAGTGTGTGTATGTGTATAAGCATATACACATATATATATGTATGTATTATTCTATCTCATTTTATTCTTGTGGGCTTTTTTGTTATTGTTAGATTGTGCACTAATTGATGGGGACTAAAATAGAAAGGCCAGGGGCCGGCCCCAGGGTATAGAGATTAAGTTTGCGTGCTTCACTTTGGCAGCCCGGGGTTTGCTGGTTCAGATCCTGGGCATGGACCTACACACCGCTCATCAAGCCATACTGTGGGAGCGTCCCACATATAAAATAGAGGAAGATGGGCACAGATGTTAGCTCAGGGCCAATCTTCCTTAGCAAAAAATGGAGGACTGATGGCAGCGGTTAGATCAGAGCTAATCCTCCTCAAGAATAAATAAGTAAATAAATACATACATACATACATACATACATAAAAAGGCCAAACATGCATTATGTAATAAAAGAATATGCTGTATCTTCAGACATGACTGTTGATGTAACTAGCATATCTTTGTTGTCATCAATTTGAGTTCAAATTTTTCTCATAAGAATCTAATAAAGGGTTGCAAATATGTCTTAACTCTTATGCCAGCTTGGGCCATGTTCTAGGTTTCCACCTGTATTCACCAGGAAGGAGTATGACAATTGATTGATGAGCTGCACCGTGGGCTCCAGAGTGATGAGCACAACACAAGTGCCCTGCATTTTCAAACCATGGTTTGTCTATCAAGGGAGCTGGCTGAGTGCTTGAGGACAGATCAAAGTATTAATGGATTAAATGTTTCAGTTGTGGAAATGAAGTAATTAAAACAGGGAAAATGGAGCAAGTATATCAGGGACATGTTATAGACACTTTATATATACACCACCTTGTTTAATATTCACAAAAGCCCTTTGAGATCATGATCATTATTGACATTTCAAAGCTGAGGGAAAGAAACTTTGAAGAGCAGAGCTAGTAAGGGCACGGCTTGAATTCAGACCCCAGCTTAGTTGGCTTTGAACACCATGCCCTCCTAGTGTTTAGAGGGCTTTGGGCAGCCACAAACCTTTTAGGATTTGTGTTTGGCTGGGAATGAGGACAAAACTAAGAATCACTGGCTGAGAAAGAAGGCTATGGATCTGCACTAAGTTTTGGGAATATGAGGCATCTGCAACTATTACCACAACCAATCGTAGCACATTTTGATCATCCCCCAAAGAAACCCCCTACCCAATAGGAATCATTCCCTATTTTCTCCTAATTTTCCAACCCTAGGCAACCGCTAATCTGCTTTCTTCTCTACAGATTTGCATATTCTGGACATTTCATCTAAATGGAATCATATGATATGTGGCCTTTTAGGACTACTTCTTTCATTTACCATAATGTTTTCAAGGTTCATCTATGCTATAGCATGTCTCAGTACTTCATTCCATTTTATAGATGAATAAGATTCCATTGTATTATGTCTTTAGAGTTAATAATTTATCAGAAATTACTTAACTTTCAGTAGCATATGCTTAAATTTAAGCTTTGTTTAATCCGACCTGCTCAGTTTTAACATCTATTAACTGTATAAGTTATAAACAGTAATTAAAGATGGATGTAAATATCAATTGCTCACATCTATGTTCAGTGACAGAATTGTTATTTAGTGAAATTTTACATTACTGCTTGACAAGTTGAGATAAAACATTGGCAGTTATCATCCACATCAGATGCAGTACCATTTTATGCAAAAATCATTTGAAAACTTCAGCTCATCTCTTTTAAAACCTTCCAGAGAATGATATACCTTATATAATACTAATACTGATTATTATTTGTTGTTTATTCAGTATGGACCTAGTATTGTTCTAAGCCCTTTATTTCAGCTTTTGCAGTTTATGTTTACAAAGACCCTCTGAGGTAGATATTATTACACTAATTTTATAGTCAAAGGAACTAAAATTCAGAGAGGCTAATTTACTCCTTAATGCCAAACAAACCTTAAATAGCAGGTATCCCATTCTGCAGTGTCTTCCTTTCTTCTAACAATCCAAATGAACTATTTTAGCACACCCCAAATTCAATGTCTTTCAGGTAGGCTTCCTTAAGAACTTAATTCACAAAATCGTACAACGTATTCAGTCAATAAAAGCTTCAGTGAGCCTTTTATTAGGTACCAGATGCCACTTATATGCTGTGGACAAAAAGGTGAATAAAATATTATGACTGCCATGCTGGAGTAAGAGATAAACTTACAAGAAGTGTGAAAATGGAGATAATGTATTGCTACCAGAATGACGTCGGGAGGGTCAGACACATTTTAAGCTCCAGAAAGGCCAGAATCTATCCGTGCTTTATTCAGCCTCATATCACTGATGCTTGCACAGTGCCTGCCAGAGAGTAGGTGCAGTAAACCCATATTGACTTGAATTGAATATAAACAAAATTCTAATGGTAAGATAGGGAGGGGATTGATACTGATGAATTTGAATTCAGTATCAAAGGATGGATTTGGGGCCATGAAAGGCAGAAATAGGGAAGGACACTCCACAAAAAAGACAGAGGCTCAGAAGAGTGAAAGTGTGATCCTATGTGGTTTTGAATGGCCGCAGGAAAAAAATGTTTGAACTGAATAGCTAGAAATGAGGTGTCCAGGTTCAGTTCAGGAAAGTTCTTGTATGTCCCTTTTAGGGGCTTGGATTTTATCCTAAAAACAATGGGGAATTGCTGAAGTGTTTTAAGCAAAAAATTGTGAAAAATGATATTTGTGTTTTAACAAATCATCCCAGCAATCCTGTAGAGGAAAGATTAAAATGGGGAAACAATGGGAGAAACTGAATGGTAATCATCTTAGTCATAATAAGGCATCGTGGACTGGTGGCTTAAACAACAGACTTTATTTCTCACAGTTCAGGAAGCTGAGAAGTCCAAAATCATGTTGCTGGCATGTTCAGTTCTTGGTGAGGGCCCTATTCCTGGCCTGCAGATGGTCGCCTTCTTGCTCTGCTTTCAAATGGCAGAGAGAGGAAGCTCTGGTGTCTCTTCCTCTTCTTGTAAGAACACAAATCCATTATGGGGCTCCACTTTCATGACCTCATCTAGTTATCTCTCAAAGGCCTCACCTCCTACTACTGTCACCTTGGGGGTTAGGGCTTCAGCATATGAAGGGGAAGACACAAACATTGAGCCCTAAAGAAGAACTTTTTACTACTTTAGATTAAAATGAATAAAAGCCCAAACAGATAAGCTGAATTATAGAATGATAAAGTTCATAGGCTTAAGAGAAGTTGGTGACTAATCAGATGTAAGTTTTTGTAAGGTTTCTAGCTAACTTGTTAGTGCTACTAACATTTACCAAGGTGTATCGTAATAAGGAATTAGATATTATGTTTTATGTTTTCATTTCTCAGGGATAAGGATTCATGTGGAGATGATGACCTTAGCTTTAGAGTTTTAAGTTTAAGATTCCAGTGGAACATACAATTACAGATATGTAATAGAACTTACTGTTTTTCTAATTAATCAATGAGCAGATAGGTATCTTGGGCTTAAAGTCATCCTCTTAATCCGTTTTCTCATAATATTATTCATTTTAGGATTACATATATTGAGTTCTGAAGTAGGGTGAAAATTTCTTAAGAGAAGGGAAAGTACGTTATATTTTATTTCTCCATTTCTTATGGTCTCTACATTAGAGCCAGAAATCAATATATCTTTAGAAATGCCTGCTGAATTGGAGAAGTCCAATGTTCTTGAATGAAAATGATACTAAGATATTAATTGACCACATTTTTGCAATGCTTTGTAGTTACAAAACACATTCAACGTTTATGATCACATTTGGAATTCAGTCATTGCAACAACCTCATGTTTTAGGTGGAGCAGATATTATTCCTTTATTGCAAGAGAAAGAAAAAACAAAACAAAACAAGATCATTGCAAATTTAAGGGTTTTATGCCATATTAAAGAGGCAGAGCAAAACCTCGGGACCGTGTCTCCTGCTTCCTGTGTATGTATGATTTTCTTCATTAGCTTTTGCCTCAGTAAGATTCCTGGATTTCTCTCCATTCTTTCATTCCATCCAAATGTTCTTTCTCTCATCTATTGCCATTTCAAATCCTAATGCTTTTAATTTATTAAATAAACTTGAACCTAAGGTAAGATTCAAACCTGTAAGCACAAAGCTGCTGATTTTAGAGGGCAGGACCTTTATAATTTACATAAAACACTTTAAAAGGTTTTTTTCTTCCTTGTATAAAGGTGGGAGAGAAAACTTTATCCCTTGAGAAAGGTATGAACATAGTATAGCATCTCTCCAGCAGAATTGTACCCTGGCTTAACCTGTGGGTTCCCATTTCAAAGAAGAATAGAATTGTGATAACTACAGATGCTGCATTGATATTCTTTGTCAATAACAGTATAGTAAAGAGCCTAATTCCCCATAATTTCACCAAATCTCCATATTTCTAACCTTTTTCATTCTTAAACAGAGAGTCAACAATTTTGTTGTTTTTGAAAGTTACACTGTTTTCATATGATTATTGGAGATTATATATGTGCAACTGAAATTTTCCAGGTGATGTCCAGGCCTCTTTTTCTGTGGGTATAAATCATTCTTTGATGTGTGCAAGCACTTGCATATACTTTTAGAGAAACATTTTCATATAATGAAAATGTCTATTCTTGGGTTTTTCATTTGTCTTCTGATTTTGTTTCTACTTTGGACACATGCAAATTTAATATTGTCCTTGATGCTTTTTGGCTTTCAGAACAGATTTTAAAAACCTATATAAACTCTAAGATTATAAAATATTATGTAAAGTACTTGTAGTACATTTTTACTTTATTTTAAATTGTTGTAAAGAATGAGCAATGGAACTTGATTTATTTTCTCAATGTTAAGCCCATTTCACTAAACACCAATTACTGAATACCTTTTTACCACTCTGCCTTATGATTTCATGCTGAAAGGTTATTTTCATTTTTATTTGAGCCTCTTCTTTTATTTTCACTTACTTCTTGAAGATCTTGGTATCTCGTAAAGACCCTATTGTCAGTAATTATAATAGAACAATGGGGAAATCCAATGATGGACACAAATTGAGCAGGAAAAGTCTTACAAGCAACATTTAGCCTTTATTTATCCAGGATAAAAACTCACAAGCATGATAAATAACAATAATCGTTGGAGTTTTTCTGGGCAACATCTCTCATTGACAATTAGACACTAAGGCCCAGAGTGACAAAGTGACTTGACCAAGACCAATTAAAGTAACACAGCTGACGCCATGGCAACTATTGGAATAACTTTTCCAAACATTCTGATAAAATGACAAATTGAAGGTGCGGTATTAGGATGTGGGGAAGTGTGAGGTAAAATCCTATAGAAAAAAAGAAACCTGTAGCTTTCAACTGATGCTTGCATTAGAATCCTGTAATTCCATCCAGCAGATTGTGCTCACCCAGCCCTCAACTCTCAGTGTGTTCCCTCAGCAACCTTCACAAATGTGATAGTTTGACAGAGGAGTGACAATCTCCATTACACTAGGAGAGCTTGTCTCTCTTGTTCATCTAGCTCCCCGTTTTAAACATCATTTGCTGTTTTTTTCCAATTATTTTCTTGAAATCATAAAGGTTTATAACATTGTATCTTTGTGGGAGTACATTATTATTTAACAATTTCTGTATAGACTGCATTGTGCTCACCACCAGTAGTCTGATTTTTATCCATCACCATATATATGTGCCCCTTTACCCCTTTCTCTCACCCTCTGATAACCGCTAATCTGTTCTCTTTGTCCATGTGTTTGGTTATCTTCCACACGAGTGAAATCATGCAGTATTTGTCTTTCTCTGTCTGGCTTATTTAACTTAACATCATACCCTCAGTGTCCATCCATGTTGTTGCAAACAGGACGATTTGGTCATTTTTATGGCTGAGTAGTATTCCTTGGTATATTTATACAATATCTTCTTTATCCATTCATCAGTTGATGGGTGCTTGGGTTGCTTCTACGTCTTGGCTATTGTGAATAAGGCTGCAGTGAACATAGGGGTGCATAAATCCCTTTGGATGAATGATTACAAAATTCTTTCGATAAATACTCAGTAGTAGGGTAGCTGGATTGTATAGTATTTCTATTTTTAATTTTTTGAGAAGTCTCCATACTGTTTTTCATAGAGGCTGCACCAGTTTGCATTCCCACCACCAGCAGTATATAAGGGTTCTTTTTTCTCCACCTCCTCTCCAACATTTGTTATTTTTTGTCTTGGTATATAGACTTTCTGACAGGTGTAAGGTGATATCTCATTGTCATTTTGATATGCATTTCCTTAATAATTAGTGATGTTGAGCATCTTTTCATGTGCCTATTGGCCATCTCTATATCTTCTTTGGAGAAATGTCTGTTCATATCCTCTGCTCATTTTTTGATTGGGTTGTTTGTTTTTTGTTATTGAGTTGTATGAGTTTTTTGTATATTTTGGAAATTAACCCATTGTCAGATATATGATTTGCAAATATTTTCTTACTGTTAGTGGGTTGTCTTTTTGTTTTGTTCATGGTTTCTTTTGCCTTGTAGAAGCTTTTTAGTTTGATATAGTCTCATCTGTTCATTTTTTCTTTTGTATCCCTTGCCTGAGTAGACCTGGTATTTGAAAAGATGCTGCTAAGACTGATGTCACAGAGCATATTGCCTATATTTTCTTCTGGGAATTTTATGGTTTCAGGTCTTACATTCAAGTCTTTAATGCATTTTGACTTAATTTCTGTGTATGGTGGAAGATAAAAGTCTACATTCATTCTTTCGCAGGTGGCTCTCTAGTTTTCCCAATACCATTTGTTGAAGAGACTTTCCTTTCTCCAGTGTATGTGCTTGGCTCCTTTGTCAAAGATTAACTGGCCTTAGATTTGTGGTTTTATTTCTGAGCTTTCAATTCCATTCTATTGATCTGTGTGTCTGTTTTTGTGCCAGCACCATGCTGTTTTGATTATTATAGCTTTGTAGTATATTTTGACGTTTGGGATTGTGATGTCTCCAACTTTGTCCTTTTTTCTCATGATTGCTTTGCCTATTTTGAGGTCTTTTGTTGTTCCATATAAATGTTAGGATACTTTGGTCTATTTGCCTGCAGAATGTCATTGGGATTCAGATTGGGATTGCATTGAATCTGTAGATTGCTTTCTGTAATATGGACATTTTAACTATGTTTATCCTTCCAATCCATGAGCATGGAATGTGTTTCCATTTCTTTATATCTTCTTCGATTTCCTTCAATAAAATCTTACTGTTTTCAATGTATAGGTCTTTCACTTTTTTGGTTAAATTCATTCCTAGATATTTTATTCTTTTTGTTGTGATTGTAAATGTGATTGTATTCTTGAGTTCTCTTTCTGCTAGTTCATTATAAGAGTATAGAATTGCAACTGCTTTTTATAAGTTGATTTTGTATCTTGCAACTTGGCTGCAGTTGTTGATTATTTCTAATAGTTTACTGGTGGTTTTCTATATTTAGAATCATGTCATCTGCAAACAGCAAGAGTTTCATTTCTTCCTTTCCAATTTTGATTCCTTTTATTTCTTTTTCTTGCCTAATCATTCTGGCAAAAACCTCCAGTACTATGTTGAAGAGGAGTGGCAAGAGTGGGCACCCTTGTCTTGTTCCTCTTCTCAGAGGGATAGCTTTTGTTTTTTCCCCATTGAGTATGATATTGGCTGTGGGTTTGTCATATATGCCCTTTATTGTGTTGAGCTACTTTCCTGCTCTACCCATTATATCAAGAGTTTTTATCATAAATGGATTTTGGATCTTGTCAAATGCTTTCCCTGCATCTATTGAGATGATCACGTGATCTTTATTCCTCATTTTGTTAATGTGGTGTATCACATTAATTGATTTGCGGATGTTGAACTATCCCTTATATAAATCACACTTGATCATGGTATATGATCCTTTTAATATATTGCTGTATTCAGTTTGCAGACATTTTGTTGAGGATTTTTGCATCTATGTTCATCAGCGATATTGGCCTGTAATTTTCCTTCTTTGTGCTGTCCTTGCCTGGTTTTGGCATCAGGGTAATGTTGACCTCATAGAATGAGTTAGGAAGTGTTATATCTTCTTCAATTTTTTGAAATAGTTTGAGAAGGATAGGTATTAAATCTTCTTTGAATGTTTGGTAGAATTCTCCGGAGAACCCATCTGGTGGCTGGATTTTTGCCTTTTAGGAGGTTTTTGATTACTGGTACAAACTCTTTACTTGTAATTGGTCTATTCAGATTCACTATTTCTTCTTGATTCAGTTTAGGATGTTTGTATAAGTCTAAGAATTTACCTATTTCTTCTAGATTATCCAATTTACGGGTATATAGTTTTTCATAGTATTCTCTTATAATCCTTTGTATTTCTGTGGTATGCATTGTAATTTCTCCTCTTTCATTTCTAATTTTATTTATCTGAGGCTTCTCTCTTTTTTTCTTAGTCTGGCTAAGGGTTTGTCCATTTTTTTTTATCTTCTCAAAGGACCAGCCCTTACTTTTCTTGAACCTTTCTACTGTTCGTTTTTAGTTTCTATTTCATTTATTTCTGCTCCAATTTTTATTATTTCCCTCCTTTTGCTGACTTTGGCCTTCATTTATTCTTCTTTTTCTAGTTCTGTTAGATGTAGCTTAAGATTATTTATTTGACACTTTTCTTGTTTGTTGAGGTGGGCCTGTATTGCTATGAATTTCCCTCTTGGAACCACTTTTGCTGCATCCCACAAGAGTTGGTAAGTTGTGTTTTCAATTTCATTTGTCTCCAGTTATTTTTTTATTTCTTCATTGATCCAATTAAGAGTTCTATTAGCTTCATATATTTGTAAGTTCAGTTGCTTCCTCTGGTTTGGGGAGTTTTCAGATGTTATTTCTTTGAACAAGCTCTCTGCTCCTTTCTCCCTCTCATATTCCTTATGTTGCTTTTCCTAATTGAGCTGGATGTTATGAAAAATTCCTTCATTTTTTAAAAATCTTAGCTCTCTCTCCTCTTCCTTCTGAGCATTTCTGTATTCTGACTCACTAATTCTTTCCTCCATAACATCAGCTGTATTTTTTAAGGATTCCAGATAATTTTTTATCTCATTAATTGTGTTCTTCATATCCAGAGTTTCTGCTTTTTTTTTTTTTATACTTTCAGTCTTTTTGGTGCAGTATTCCTTCTCATTAATTTTATTCCTGTGCTTATTGAACTTTTTGAGTTTTCTTGTAACTCATTGAGTTTTGTTATGACAGTTATTTTGAATTCTCTGTCATTTAGATTGCAAATTTCTGTGACTTCAGGGCTGGTTTCTGGACACTTGTCATTCTCCTTCTGCTGTGAATTGTTGCTGTAGTTTCCCATTGTGTTTGCTGAACTAATCTTTTACCAGGGCATTTGTGGTAGTATCAGGTCACTGATTGCACCCTCAACCACTGGGGGGAATCAGGAGCTGTGTTTCTGATCCCACCCTGTCTGCTGGAAGTGGTGTGGGTACCATGAATGGTTCCATCAGCTGAGAAAGCATTTGCATGCAGGCTCAGGGCTGTCCCTGCACCGTAGCACTTTCACATTTGTAGGGCTGCAGTCGTACTATGGCTGCTTGTGTGGGCCAGGAAAGTGTTAGCATGCACATTTATCTGCTGCCACATCTTCTGACTGTTGCACCTGTCTCTCTGCTTTGTGGACAGGGCTTTTTCATAGAGTTCAAGCCTTGGCTACTTGTTGGGACTGCCCTGGCAGGGTGTGCTCTCCCACCAACTGGAAAAGTGTTCACTCACGGGCCCTGGGCTGCCGCTGCCCCTTCCCAAAGTTTTGCCAGGGCATGCTCCCACCTTTGGGGCAGCAGGAATACTATAGGTGTTCATGCCAGCTAGCAAGGCACTAGGGTGTATGCACAGAGCTGCCCAGGAAGGATAGGGAAGTGCTCACCTATCTCCACCACTTCCTGGAAGTGAGTCCAGCCACCTTTCGATGTATAGGTGCTTGAGTCTCTCGGGTGTCCTCTTGTGCTCTGTGGGTATCCTCCAATGGTCAGTGAATGTTCAGTTAGTTGTATTTCAAAGGGGGAGAGAGAAGGGGAACATCTCACTCCACCATGTTATTGATGTGACCATCAATCTTCATTTGTTCTTATTCGTCAGGTAGTCAGCATTTTATTCTTTTCCATACACAACCATAGCCATTCACATTCAGCTAATAAAATATTCTTTAACAAATAAATAAAGTACACCCATATTAATTAATTCTTGATATTTTCCACTTTCTCTGTGATCAGTCCTCTTTTTTCCATCACATTTCCTTGGGTTTCTCCATTTTCCATGCCCATATGAAATAATTTTTTATTTTAATTTAAAATATGCATTCTATTACTTTCTAAGGTATCCTGATTTAGTGACAATTTTTACACCCCTAATTTACATAATGCATCATTTCTTTGATACCAGCTTATCCAATTAGGAATATGCATACACATGAGAATTTGCTAGAAGAATAGCTGACTGTGGACTGGATGATAAGACAATTAGATGGCTTATTGGTTGCACTTTCCAAAAATGAACAAGTAAGTGAATCAATATAAATCTTGTGGACAGATCTAGTTGTTACCTCAGGCTATGAACTTCAGCAAATATTTTCCTCAGAAATATGGGTGTTGACAGCCTTTACCTGGTGATTGATTTATTGAGAGGAAATGTAAAGATATGATAAAGGAAAACATAAAAAGAAATGAGAAAAAAAGAACAGCATAGTATATATGAATAATTTTTAGCTTTTAGAATGATATTTTTTAAAGTATATAAAATAAAATATAACATATGAAACAGAAATAATTCACAAAGTTATGAAAAAGAATAAAAATGAGAAAAGAGAAAGGAGTATGGACTATCATGGAATGGAACACTGGATTTTCTAGTTTTTGTTTTTCTTTGTTTTATTTGTACCCTATATTGGAGTAAATTTTTGTGAATTGAAATCGTAAAGGGTATAATGCTGAAGAAACATTAACCAGCTTTGTATAAATACAGATGAGAGAAGATTTCTAGAACCACCAGTTGGGAAATTTTCCAAAACTGTTATTTTTGAGAAATATCCAAGAGAAAGGAAACGATGATGATCCACACATTTATGGTTATACTTCAAGTTTTATTTTCCTTAAGTCAACATTAGCAGCCACTTTAAAGTTACCTTTAGATCTATTACCATAATTTATCAACTCAGCTACTCAGTTGACTATAAGATTATCATTAGTTCATGTATGATTAATAATGAAAAAATATTTGTTAATTTAACCATAACTCAATGCCTCAAAAATAGATCACACAATCCTCCTGTCCTTTTGAAATTTCTTCAAACTGTTCTAGGCATTTGGCAGTTCCACCTACATTTAGTTGCACTGCTTGTCATGTGATAGGTAATTCTTTGCATGTATCTCAGAAATAAAATTTAATTCTGTTTCATATTCTTGTGAGTATTTTCTTTTCTTAGGTTCTACATGATATTTGGTGGTTGCTTTACAACAAAATGGGCAATCACTATCGTTCCTCCAACAACAAGATTTGCTCCACTGATATCAAATGCATGTTTCTGAACCCTCCTGCATAATCTGAGACATTTCATTTTAAGGATGACTCATAGTGTAATCTTTGTGATACCATTTTAAATGGCAATTAAATTCAACACATGTAGTAACAACAAAGCACATAAAACAATTGCATTGGAAAATAAAATAGGAACGACTGAGTCTGTGTATGTGCAGACACTGACAACTACTTCACAACTACTGATCGGCTGACAAAGATTGTAACACACTACTGGCAATGAGATAAAAATCAATTTTATGTGTGCTACTTGCGAGAGAGTGTGCATCTTAAAATCAATGAAATATATCATATTTTTCTTCCAGCCCACTGCCATCTTCAGAATTTGTTCATTCCAGTTAGAAGAATTGGTCCATAAAAAAGAGGAAATAAACAAAAACAAAAATAAGACTGTGTTTGTGCTGTGCTTGGTTAGAGATTATATTTGTATAAAGCACAGGAATGTCAGTTGCTAGTGATGTTATCAAGATGGGAACATGGTTTGTTCCTGACTTCAGTCGCCCTCACAAGAAGACCACCTAGCACCACAAATGAAACACTGTAGTGAAAATCCCAGAACATGAGGGTGAGGTTGAAACATGCCCATGGACCACAGAAACCAGGAAGGATCAGATTAGAATGGTAGAGGAGTGACTACACACTATCACCTCACCCTTCTACCAGGCCGGCATAGAGCCTCACTAAGAGGGCCCCCATGGTCCTATACTTGCTCCAGTGGGAAAAGAGAGTCCAAAGTGGACCTCCACGTTCTCCATGTTGCAGAGTTCTTCCTGAGAGACCCAATTGGATCTCAGCTTATGGGGTCACTGAGGAAATCTGTGAGACTCAACCACTGGGGATCAGATAGAGACAGAGATGGGAGTAGGGCTTACAACAACCAGTGGTCTGATATTGACAGACAGTATACCTGCTCACAGCAACACTTGAGCAGAGATCCTAGCCAACAGCTCTGCCCAAAGCTGAACTGGTGGCCCTGTCTGTCCACCATTTGTCTGCTCATTTGGCAGTTCTTCTTGATTTGGATCCCCAAGTCAATGAGCCATGCTTGCTGGAGCCCATTCTGTCACCTTGCCTGGACAGGGAAGCAAATATTCAGCACACCAAATTGCTGAGCATACCTTTTACTCCTGCCCCTTCAAGAAAGCTTTGCCATAGAATGCAGGTAGCTTCAGACCACCTCCTATAGCCTCACTCAGGCAGGGAGACAAATCAGCAGACTTAGCCAACTATTGAGCGTAGCCCCTGGCTGCACATAACCAGTGAGCCTGAACAGTGGCCCTGGGCAGCCTTGAAGCCTACATTATCACTCTTACCAGCCATATAGCATAGCCCACAACACCACTCATCAGCAGAGACCAGCATACAGCCCTGACTGATTGCCAAAAGCAACCTTTGGCCTTGACCACCCAGAGATCTTAGTCAGTGACCCCACTCAATGCAGAGTAGTCTCCAGACACACCTAGCTGCAAGATACAGCTAGAGGCCCCTCCTGATCAGAAAGCCTGGTCAGCAACCTTTCACAGCAGCAGATCACAGCCAGTGACCTATCTAATCACTAAGCCCAGCCTGCACTCCATCCCCAATTTTAGGATATAGCCTGTGGCCCCCACCTGAACATAGAGTCCAGGCAGTGGCACCACCTGGTAAGGGAGAATACCCTGAGACTCACCTGACCAGTCGTGATAGCAGAGGCAAGCCTGTAACCCTCCCAACATCAGAATTGGCACTAGTACCACCCTACCAGAGAACACAGCCTATGACCTTGCCTGAGCAGAGGTGATTGTGAAGCCCAGCTAGTGACCCAAGCAAAATGTGGAGTACAGCCAACAGCCCCACCCTGATCAGAGAACTCTCTCAGCAATGCTGCCTGAACATGGAGCCCAGCCAGGAGGCCCGCCCAACTGCAGAGTCCAGCCAGTGGCACAAACCCTGAACTCAGATCATGGGCCGTGGTGTGGCCTCAACAAACTTGAGACCTATTGCAACCCCCACTTGCTTATGGATGCTACCAGCTAACCCATCCAGTATCCTAAGCTGAACTGACCAGTGGAAATCTTTCCCTGCTGAAGCAAACCTGTAAATTTTGGAAGAGAAGGCCACTTAATCAAATGCATAGATGTCAATGCAAGGGATAAAGGATCATGAAAAATAAGGTAAATGTGATGCAGCCAAAGGTAACTAATAAAGCTCCAAGAACTGACTCTAAAGATATGGAAATCTGTGAACTGTCTTACAAAGAATTTAGAAGAATCCTCTTAAGGGAGTTCAGTGAACTACAAGAACACAGACAGAAAGCTAAATGAAATTTAAGAAAATAATGCATGAAAAAATGGGAATTTCAAAAAATAAAGAGAATTCTTCCAAACAAGCCAACAAACAAGAAGAAATCCAAGGGATGAAGAATATAATGACTAAACTGAAGAATTCAGTAAAGAATTTAATAACTCTTTCTAGGTTAAGAAATAACCAATAATCTAGATGATAGAACGTTTGAAATTACCCAAACAGCGGGGCAAAAAGAAACAAAAGAATGAGAAAGAAAGAAGAAAGCCTATGGGACTTATGGAATACCAACAAAAGAAAAAATATACAATTTTGAGACTCCCAGAAGAAAAAGAGAAAGAGAAAGAAAGTCTATTTGAAGCAATAGTGGCTGGAAACTTCTCAAACCTGGGAGAGATATGAACATCCAGATTGAGGCTCAAAGGACCCCAGAGAGATCGAACCTGAAAAGGGCTGCACCAAGACACATTATAATTAAATTGTCAAAAGACAAAGACAAAGAGAAAATTTTGAAAGCATCAAGAGAAAAGCAACTTGATTTATACCAGGGAGCCCCCAGAAGACTATTAGTGGATTTCTCACAATAAACTTTATAGGCCAGGGGAGTGTGGGATGACATATTAAAAATACCAGAAGAAAAATACTGTTAACCAAGAATGCTATACTCAGCAAAGCTGTTTTTCAGAAATGGAGGAAGGAGACGGACTTTCCAAGACAAACAAAAGCTGAGGGAGTCATTCACCACTAGATTTGCCTTATAAGAAATGGTAAAGGATATTCTTCCACCTGAAATAAAAGGATGTTAATTAACATCATAAGAATATATAAATGTGTAAAACTCACTGATAATATCACATATATAGTCAAACTCAGATTCTTTAATATTGTACTAGTAATGCATAAATCACTTATAACTCTAGTTTAACAGTTATAAAAGAAACATTTGAAAAATAACCATAGTTACAATAATTTGTTGTTGGATGCACAATATAAAAAAGATATGTCAGAATACCAATAACCTAAAATTTTAGGGAGGGAGAAGTAAAAGTCTACAGAGTCTGTATGCTTTTGAAGTTAAGTTGTTGTCAGCATAAAATATATATTTTTAAATATGTCTACGCAACATATTTTATGTAAGCCACATGGTAACCACAAAAGAAAACCCTGTAGAAACCTGTAGTAGGTACACTAAAGATTACAATAAAAGAATCAAAGCATATTTCCATTCAAAAGTCATCAAATCACAGATGAAGACAATAAGAGAGGAAGCGAGGAACAAAGGATCTACAAAACAGAAAACAATTTTTAAAAAAATGGCAATAGTAAGTCCTTACCTATCAATGATTCCTTTAAATGTAAGTGGATTAAATTTCCCAATTAAAAGACATAGAATCACTTAATGGATTAAAAAAAAAGATCCAATGTTATACTGTCTACAAGAGACTCATTTTAGCTTTAAGGATATACATACTGAGTGTGAAAGGATGGAAAAAGATATTTCAAGCAGTGGTAACCACTAGAAAACAGGTGTAAGTGTATTCATATCAGATGAAATAAACTTTAAGTTAAAAAGTGGCCAAGAGAGAAAAATGAAGGTCTTATATGATGGTAGGGTCCAATTCATAAAGAAGATACAACAATTGTAAATGTTTTTGCACTCAATGTAGACCACAAACATATATAAAGCAAATACTAACATAACTAAAAAGAGAAGGAGAAACCCCCAGCAAGATAGCCATAGTTGGGGACATAAATATGCCACTCTCAACAATGCAAAGATCATACAGGCAGAGAATCAACAAAGAAGCAGTGTATTTGAATAACCCTATAAACAAAGTGGACCTAACAGATATACACAGAGCATTCCATCCAACGGCAGCAGAGTATACATTCTTCTCAAGCACACACAGAAGATTTTCTAGGATAGAGCATACATTTGGCCACAAAATAGGTCTAAACAAATTCAAGAAGATATTATATCAAGTTATCTTTTTTGACCACAATGGAATGAAACTAAAAATCAATATCAGGAGGAAAGCTGGAAAATTCACAAATGTGTAGAAATTAATAAACACTCTCCTGAAAACCAGTGTATCAAAGAAGATATCAAAAGGGAAATTAAAAAAAAAATGAGATAAATGAAAATGTACTCACAACATACCAAACCTTATGGGATGCAGCAAATGCAGTTCTAAGAGACAAGTGTATAGGGATAAACACATACATCAAGAAAAGAGTAAGATCTCAAACAACCTAACTTTACAACTCAGAGAACCAGAAAAAGAAGAACAAAGTAGTCCCAAAGTTGGCATAATGAAGGAAGTAAAAAAAGATTAGAGCAGAGAGTAATGAAATAGAGAATAGGAATACAATAGAAAAGACTAACAAAACTAAAATTTGGTTCTTTGAAAAGATAAACAAAATTTACAAAGCTTCAGCTAGAGTAACCAGGAAAAAACAGAGAAAGGAAAGTAAATAAAACTGTAAGTGAAAGAGGAGACTTTACAGCTGATGCCACAGAAATTCAAAGGATCATACGAGACTACTATGAATAATTATACACCAACAAGTTGGACAACCTAGAGGAAATGGATAAATTCCTTGAAACATACAACCTACAAGACTGAATGATGAAGAAATATAAATCTGAACAGACCTGTATAAAGTAAGGAGTTTGGAACAGTAACTGGGAACCTCCCAACAAAGACAAGCCCAGGATCAAATGGTTTCTCTGGTGATTTCTACAACACATTTAAAGAAGAATAAATGCTAATCCTTCCCAATCTGTTCCAAAAAATTAAAGATGAGGGAACACCCTCAAACTCATTTTACAAGGCCACCGTTATCCTGACACCAAAGCCATATAAGGACACTACAAGAAGAGAAAACTACAGGCCAATATCCCTGACTAATATAGATGCAAGTATTTTCAACAATACTAGAAAGCCAAACTGAATAGGACATTAAAAGAAATGTATGCCATGATCAAGTAGGATTTATCCCGGACATGCAAGGATTGTTCATCATACACAAATCAATAAATATGATAAACCACATTAGCAGAATGAAAGATAAAAATCATCTAACCATCTCAATAGATGCAGAAAAAGCATTTGACAAAATTCAACATCTATTCATGGTACAATTCTCAACAAATTGGGTATAGAAGGAACATATCTCAACATAATAAAGGCCAAATATGATAAGTGAGAGTTAACACCATACTCAATGGTAAAAGTTGAAAACACTCTAAGATTAGCAACAAGACAAGGCTGCCCACTGTCACCACTCCTATTCAACATTGTACTGGAAGTTCTAGCTAGAGCAGTCAAGCAAGAAAAAGAAATAAAAGGCATCCAAATAGGAAAGGAACAAGTAAAATTGTCACTGTTTGCATATTACATGATCTTATATATTGAAAATGCTAAACGCGTCACCAAAAATCTGTTAGAATTCATTAGTAAAAAAATTCAGTAAAGTTTCAGGTTACAAATTCAATATACAATAATCGATTGGGTTTCTATACACTAACAAATTATCTGAAAAATAAAAATAGCCCACTTACAATAGTATCAAAATAATACAATGTAAGTTTTTTTAATTTATTTTTAATTGCAGTAACATTGTGTTATAACATTACATAGCTTTTGGATGTACATCATAATGTATTTTGAATTCTGTGTAGATTACATCATGTTCACCACCCAAAAACTAATTATAGTCCATACCCTCACATGTGAGCCTAATCACCGCTTTTGCCCTCCCCCTCATCCCCCACAGTAAACATCGAACCATTCTCCATTGCTATGTGTTTGATTGTCGTTGTTTTTATCTTCTACTTATGGGTGAGATCATACGGTATTTGACTTTCTCCCTCTGACTTATTTCACTCAGCATAGTACCCTCAAGGTCCATCCATGTTGTCACAAATGGCTGAATTTCATCTTTTCTTATGGCTGAGTAGTATTCCATTGTATGTAAATACCACAGGTTCTTTATCCATTCGTCCCTTGATGGCCACCTAGGTTGCTTCCAAGTCTTGGCTATTGTGTATAATGCTGCAATGAACACAGGGGTGCAAGTATCTTTATTCCTTTGTGTTTTCAAGTTCTTTGAATAAATACCCAGCAGTGGGATAGCTGGAGCGTATGGTAGATCTGTTCTTAATTTTCTGAGGATACTCCATACTGCTTTCCATAGGGGCTGCACCAGTTTGCACTCCCACCAGCAGTTACAAGGTTTCCCATCTCTCCCCATCCTCTCCAACATATGTTGTTTCCTGTCTTGTTAATTATAGCCATTCTGACCGAAGTGAGGTGATACCTCATTGTAGTTTTAATTTATATTCCCCTGATAGCTAATGATGTTGAGCATCTTTTCATATGCCTGATGGCCATCCATATATCTTCTTTGGAGAAATCGCTGTTCAGATCTTTTGCCCATTTTTTAATTGGGTTGTTTCTTTTGTTGTTGAGCTGTATGATTTCTTTGTATAATTTGGATATTAACTCCTTATCTGATATATAGTTTGCCAATATCTTCTCCCAATTGTTAGGTTGTCTTTTCGTTTTGTTGATGGTTTCCTTTGCTGTGCAGAAGCTTTATAGTTTGATGTAGTCCCATTTGTTCATTTTTTCTTTTGTTTCCCTTGCCCAGTCAGACATGGTACTTGAAAGTATGCTGCTCAGACTGATGTCAAAGAGCTTACTGCCTATGTTTTCTTCTAGAAGTTTCATGGTTTCGGGTCTTACATTCAAGTCTTTAATCCATTTCGAGTTCATTTTTGTGCATGGTGTAAGTTAATGGTCTACTTTCATTCTGTTGCGTGTGGCTGTCGAGTTTTCCCAACACCATTTATTGAAGAGGCTCTCTGTTCTCCTTTGTATGTTCTTGGCTCCCTTATCGCATATTAGCTGTCTGTAAATGTGTGGGTTTATTTCTGGGCATGCAATTCTGTTCCATTGATCTGTGTGTCTGTTATTGTGCCAGTACCATGCTGTTTTGGTTACTATGGCTTTGCAGTATATTTTGAAATCAGGGAGTGTGATACCTCCAGCTTTGTTCTTTTTTATCGGGAATCCTTTGGCTATTCAGGGTCTTTTGTTGTTCCACATAAATTTTAGGATTCTTTGTTCTATTTCTGTGAAAAATGTTGTTGGAACTTTGATAGGGATTGCATTGAATCTATAGATTGCTTTAGGAAGTATGGGCATTTTAACCATGTTAAATCTTCCAATCCAAGAGCATGGAATGTCTTTCCATTTCTTTGTGTTGTCTTCAATTTCTTTCAACAATATTTTATAGTTTTCGGTGTACAGATCTTTCACCTCTTTGGTTAAGTTTATTGCTAGATATTTTATTCTTTTTGTTGCAATTGTAAATGGGATTGTATTCTTAATTTCTCTTTCTGTGACTTCGTTGTTAGTGTATAGAAATGCAACTGATTTTTGTATGTTGATTTTCTATCCCGCGACTTGACTGTATTCCTTTATTGTATCTAAAAGTTTTCTAGTGGATTCTTGAGGGTTTTCTGGATATAAAATCGTGTCATCTGCAGAGTGACAGTTTCACTTCTTCTTTTCCAATGTGGATCCCTTTTGTTTCTTTTTCTTGCCTGATTGCTCTGGCTAGGACTTCCAATACTATGTTAAATAAGAGTGGTGACAGTGGGCATCCTTGTCTGGTTCCTGTACTTAAAGGGATAGCTTTCAGTTTTCTCCATTGTGAATGATATTTGCTGTGGGTTTGCCATATATGGCCTTTATTATGTTGAGGTATTTTCCTTCTATACCCATTTTATTTAGACTTTTTGTCATAAATGTATCCTGTATCTTGTCAAATGCTTTCTCTGCATCTATTGAGATGATCATGTGATTTTTATTCTTAATTTTGTTAATTTGTTGTATCACATTGCTAGATTTCCGGATGTTGAACCATCCTTGCATCCCTGGAATGAAACCCACTTGATAATGCTGTATGATCTTTTTAATGTATTGTTGTATTCGATTTGCTAGTATTTTGCTGTGGATTTTTGCATTGATGTTCCTCAGTGATTTTGGCCTGTAATTTTCTTTTTATGTGTTGTCCTTGTCTGGTTTTCGTATCAGGATAATGTTGGCTTCTCAGAATGAGTTAGGAATCTGCCTCTCCTCTTCAATTTTTTGGAAGAGTTTAAGAAGGATAGTTATTAAGTCTTCTTTGAATGTTTAGTAGAATTCACCACGGAAGTCATCTGGTCCTGGACTTTTCTTTTTTGGAAGGTTTTTGGTTGCTATTTTGATCTCCATCCTGGTGATGGGTCAATTCAAATTTTCTGCTTCTTCTTGGTCCAGTTTTGGAAAGTTGTATGTTTCTAAGAATTTATCCGTTTCTTCTAGATTATCCAATTTGTTGGCATATAGCTTTTCATAGTATTCTCTTATTATCTTTTGTTTTTCTGAGGTGTCTGTTGTAATCTCTCCTCTTTCATTTCTGATTTTATTTATTTGAGCCGTCTCTCTTTTTTTCTTGGTGAGTCTAGCTAAGAGTTTGTCAATTTTGTTTATCTTTTCAAAGAACCAGCTCATGGTTTCATTCATATTTTCTATTGTTTTTTTAATCTCTATATCATTTATTTCTGCTCTGATTTGTATTATTTCCTTCCCTCTGGTGATTTTGGGCTGTCTTTGTTCTTCTTTTTCCAGTACCTTTAGATGTACTTTTAGGTTGTCTTTTTGGGGTTTTTCTTCTTTGTTGAGGTAGGCCTGAATGGCTATGAACTTCCCTCTTAGAACTGCTTTTGCTGTATCCCACAGATTTTGGCATGTAGTATTTTCATTTTCATTTGTCTCTAGGAATTTTTTGATTCCTCCTTTGATTTCTTCATTGACCCAATCGTTGTTCTGTAGCATTTTGCTTAATCTCCACATTTTTGTGTATTTTCTGATTTTCCTCCTGTAGTTGATTTCTAGTTTCATTCCTTTGTGGTCAGAAAAGATGCATGGTATCATTTCAATCTTCTTAAATTTATTGAGACTTGTTTTGTGGCCTAATATGTGATCAGTCCTGGAGAATGTGCCTTGTGCATTTGAAAAGAATGTGTATTCTGTGGTTTTTGGATGGAATGTTCTGTATGTATGTACTAAGTCCATCTGGTCAAATGAGTCCTTTAAGGCAAGTTTTTCCCTATTGATCTTCTGTTTGGATGATTTATCCATTGGTGTAAGTGGTGTGTTAAAGTCCCCTCTATTATTGTGTTACTGTCTATTTTTCCTTTTATGTCTGTTAATAATTGCTTTATATATTTAGGTGCTCCTATGTTGGGTGCATAGATATTTACAAGTGTTATATTTTCTTGTTGGATTGTTCCTTTTATCATTATGTAGTGCCTGTCTTTGTCTCTTGTTAGAGTTTTTGTTTTAAAGTCTATTTTACCTGATATATATTGCTACCCCCACTTTCTTTTCTTTGCTGTTTGCATGGAATATCTTTTTCCCTCCTTTCACTTTCAGTTTGTGAGTGTATTTAGGTCTGAAGTGTGTCTCTTATGTGCAGCATATACATGGGTTTTATTTGTTTATCCAGTTGGCCACCCTATGCCTTTTGATTGGAGCATTTAGTCCGTTGACATTTAAAGTAGCTATTGATAAATATGTATTTATTGCCAATTTGTTACTTTTCTTTTTCTGGGTGTTTTAGTAGTTCTTCCCTATTCCTTTCTTTTTCTCTTGCTCTCTTCCCTTGTGGTTTGATGGCTATCTTTAGTAATATGTTTGATTTCGTTTGTCTTACTTTCTTGCTTGATTATTACAGGTTTCTGATTTGTGATTACCATGAAGATCCTATTTAATATTGTATGTATATAACAGTCTATATCAAGTTGATAGACTCTTTGGCTTTACCTCTTTCTAAAAACTCTACTTTTTCACCCCCCTCCTCCCACATTTTATGTTTTTCAAATCATATGTAGTCTCTTCTTTAGTGTGTGTCTATCCATTACCCTCTTATCATTGAAATAGGTGATTTTAGTACATTTGTCTTTTAACCTTCATATTATCTTCACAGATAGTTGATCTGCTACCTTTACTATATTTTCACCTTTACAAGTGATTTTATTCCCTATTTTTTGTTGTTGTTTTGTGTTTCTCATAATAATTTTTTTTTATCTCTATTTGTGGTCATTGCTTCCCCACTTAAATAAGTCCCTTCAGCTTTTCTTGTAGAACTGGTTTATTGCTGATAAACTCCTTTAATTTTTGCTTGTCTGGGAAGCTCTTTCTCTCTCCTTCCATTCTGAATGACAACTTGGATGGATAGAGTATTCTTGGCTGTAGGTTTTTTTCCTTTTAGCACTTCAAATATGTCATGCCATTCTCTTCTCACCTATAGGGTCTTGGCTAAGACGTCCGCTGATAGCCTGATGGGCTTTCCTTTATATATCACTTGTGGCATTTCTCTTGCTGCTTTTGGGATTCTCTCTTTGTCTTTAATTTTTGACATTTTAATTATAATATGTCTTGGTGTGGGCCTCTTTGGGCTTATCTTGTTTGGAGCTCTCTGTGCTTCCTTAACTTGGACATCTGTTTCCTTCCTCAGATTAGGAAAATCTTCATCTATTATTGCTTCAAATAAATTTTCTGCCCCTTTCTCTCTCTCTTCTCTTTCTGGGACACCTATAATCTGAATGTTAGCACGCTTGATATTGTCCCAGAGTTCCCTTAGACTGTTTTCATTCTGTCTAATTCTTTTTTCTTTTTTCTGTTCTGCTTGGGTGATTTCTTCTAGTCTTTCATCTAGCTCGCTGATCCGTTCTTCTGGATCCTCTACTCTGCTATTGAGTCCCTCTAGTGAATTTCTCATTTCCAGTATTGTCTTCTTCATTTCTGATTGTTTTTTTTTTATATCTTCAAGTTCTTTGCTCATGTTCTCATGTGTTCATCCAGTCTTCTCCCCATATCTGTGAGCATCCTTATGATATTTTGTTTAAACTCTTTGTTGAGTAGGTCTCTTGTTTCTGTTTCATTTAGTCCTTTTCTGGGGTTTTGTCCTTTTCCTTTTCTTGGAAATTATTCCTTTGTCTCCTCATTATGCCTCTTTCTCTGTACTTATTTCTATATATTAGGTGAGTCGGCTACGTCTCCTGATCTTGGAGCAGTGACCTTATATATGAGACGCCTTATAAGACCCAGCAGTATGCGTCACTCTTGTCACCAGTCCAGAAGATCCAGGAGTGACCCCTTTGTGGGCTACATGTGTCCTTCTGCTGTGGTAGGGTTGCTCCTACTGCAGGAACACAGGGAGCCTAGTCTTTCCTTCACTGGCCAGCTCTTTGTAAATCTGGTTTGGGGAGCCTCAGCACCGTTGACTACAAAGTCTATCAGCACATTCCTATTGCAGTTTTCCTCTTAATTCAGTTGGTACCCAGTGTAGGTGGTTGCTAGGCTCAGGGGCTTACAGTTGTGATACATCTCGGGCCTACAAGGCTGTTTTCAGTTCTCTTAAGAGTGCAGCTGAGTGGGGCTGGCCCTAGGCCTGGGAGCATTCAGTTCTTTCAGGCTTTGGAAGATGCGGCTGATCCTTTTTATGGCTATTTGAGAAGCACAGATCTTCTGCCACTGATAAGCCTTACCCCTCCCCCCCAGGACCACACACACCATCAACACAGTCCTGGTCCATGCACACTTCTCAACTCCCTGGAGCGTACCCCAATGCCACACTGCAGAGACCCCCACCTCTCCACCAATGCCCCTCACAGTTCACCTGGTCTTCACACAAGCCTTACCCCACAGAGGCAGGTGCCCTTTCCTGCCTGTAGAGGATCAGGGCGCCCAGTCAATGCAGGATGAAAAGTAGCCTGAGGGCTTGCTGTTAGGTGGATCCAGTCCCTAGGGCAGGTTGACTGCCCTGGCTGAACTGGATTAAACCTGTGCTCTAGTGAGCAGGGCAGACCTCTGGGCTAACAGGCCAAGGGATGAACCTCAATGGTGCCCACCGGGGTCTGTGTCAGCACGCCAGGACCAGTTCAGAACAATGGCCCCCACCAATGTTGCAGTCTCTGGAGAGGTCCCTGCTCTCACCAAGATGCCCCCAGAACCCACCAGGTGAGTCTCATTTTGCCAAAGGACTGTCAGCCTCCTCTCTGGTGCTTAAAAATAATAAAATATTTAGTAGTAAATTTAACCAAGGAGGTCAAAGATCTGTACAGTGAACACTATAAGATATTGATGAAGGAAATTGAAGAAGACACAAATAAATCAAAAGATATTTCATGCTCATGAAGAATTAATATTGTTATAATGTCTGTACTACCCAAAGCTGTCTATAGGTTCAATGCAATCTCTCAAGATTCCAATGGCATTTTTTATAGAAATAGAAAAATGAATTCTTAAGCTCACTTGGTAATACAAAAGACCCTGAATTGACAAAACAATCCTGAGAAAGAAGAACTAAGCTGGAGGTATCACATTTTCTAATTTCAACCTTTATTGCAAAGCTATAGTAGTCAAAATAATATGATACTGCAATAACAACAGATGCATAGTTATGGAACAGAACAGAGAGCCTAGAAATAAACCCGTGTGTGTAGGGTCAACTAAAATTTGGTAAGGGAGCCAAGAATGTTCAATAGGGAAAGCACAGTTCCTTTAATAAATGGTGCTAGAAAAGTGGTGCTGGATGTTGAATGCAAAAGAATAAACCTAGACCCTTATACCACTCACAAAAGTTTATTGCAAATGGATTAAAGAACTTAAATGTAAGACTTGAATACATAAAACTCCTAGAAGAAAACTTAGAGTAAAATTTCCTTGATATTGGACTTGACAATGATTTTTTCAATTGACACTAAAAGCACAAACAAAAAAATCAAATATTAACAAGCTAGGCCACATCAAACGAAAAAGCTTCTACACAGAAAAAGAAGCAATCAAGAAAATGAAAAGGCAACATATGGAATGTGAGAAAATATTTGCAAATCACATATCTGACAAGGGGTTAATATCCAATATATATAAGGAAGTCATACAGTTCAATAGCAATAAAACAAATAATCTGATTAAAAAAATGGACAAAGGACCTGAGTAGACATTTTTCCACAGATGATATTCAAATTGCCAACAGGTACATGAAAAGGTGCTCAACGTTACTATTCATCATGGAAGTGCAATTCAAAACCACAATGAGATGTCAACTTAGACCTGTTAGAATGGCTATTACCAAAAACACAAGAGATTAGTGTTGATGCAGAGAAAAGAGAACTATTGTACAGTGTTGGTGGGAATGTAAGTGGATACAACCACTATGGAAAACAGTATGGAGGTTCTTGAAAAAATTAAAAATAGAGCTACAGTATGATGAAGTAATCTTACTTCTGGGTGTATATCCAACAAGTTGAAAACAGGATCTCAAAGAGATACCTGCATTCCCATGTTCATTGCAGCATTGTTCACAATAGCCAAGATATGGAAACAACCTAAGTTCTATAGACAGATGAATGGATAAAGAAAATGTGATACTATATATCTTATTCAGCCACAAAAAAGGAAATTCTCCCATTTGCAACAACGTGGATGAAACCTGAGGATATTATGCTATGTGAAATAAATCAGACAGAGGGTATTATGCTGTGTGAAGAAAAATACTGTACAATCTCATATGTGTAATCTAAAAGAATGAACTCATAGGGACAGACTAGTTTAGTGGTTGCCAGGATCAGGGGGAGGTGAGAGGAATGGTGAAGGTGTCAAAGTGTGCAAACTTCTAGTTATAAGATAAATAGTTTTAGGTATGTAATATACAGCATGATTACTATACTTATCAATACTGAATTGTATATTTGAAATTTGCTGAGAAAGTATATTCTAAAAGTTCTCAACACACACACACGAATGCATAGTTATGACTGTGAGGTGATGGGACCTGCTAACCAACCTTATTGTAGTAATCATTTTGCAATATTTACATATACCAAATCATCACATTGTACACTTTAAACTTATATGATACTACTCTATGTCAATTATATCTTGATAAGTGGTAAAAAAAATAAATTCAGAAATGTCCAAATTCAACAATTTTGTGGCATGTAATCACAGGTTATTTCCTGGTTTTCCCATGGCTCCCAGGCTCCAGTTGTTATGTTTTCTGTTTATATCTGATAGAGAGAAAGTTCTGTCACAGATTGGCAAGCTATAGACCATGTCTCTCTACTTTTTTTTTGTATATTTGGAGAGCAATGAATGTTTTTTATATGTTTATATTATTATATGGTTGAAAAAAGGTAAAATGAGAATATTTTGTGAGGTATACATTTTACAAAGTTCAAAGTTTAGTATCTCTAGATAAAGTTTCACTGGAACAAAACCTCACAATTTGTTTACTTATTGTCTATGACTACTTTTAAACTACACTGCAGAGTTGAGCTCCTGCGATAAACAGCATATGGCCTGGAAAACAAACTAAGCCTTTCCAGAAAAAGTTTGTGGATGTCTGCTATGTCTCAGTTTCTTATGACCTTTGTTGATTTGGTCCAAATAACATTGTATCTGGATGATAGTTTGGAATTTCTTTAATTTTCTATTTTAAAATTAGAGAAAGTATCCTCTTCAAACTTTTACTTATTTGTGTTCTATTTTGTTTACTTCAGTATAGTGAAATATTCCAGTATACTCTTACTCCTCTATCTTTCTTGGAACTTGTACTTTTCTAAATGGACTAAAATTAGCATAATTACTTCTTCTTTGACCCAAAAGATATTTAGAAGTGCTTTTATTTTTCTGGGTATTTTAGATGATTTGATTTTCTTTTTTGGCTTTTTAATTCTTTTGTTATTAATCTCACATATTTTGCACTGAATTCAGAAAATGTGGTGTATATAATGTATAACACTATAAAAGTAATATATGATCCTTTTTTCAAAAGAACTCAGGAATTTGAAAAGAATATACTTTTTCAATGATGGACAGAGTTAGATTTATATATTCATTATATGCAGTCATTGTGATGACTAAATACCTTTTATCCTCACTTAATTTTTGCTTAATTCATCTCTCAAAGGTGGAGGGTGTTGTCTTAATGCTTCTGAGCAAATTTATTTTATTTATTTTAATACATAAATCATTTTTAAAATTCATTCAGCATATATTTCAGGAGCACCTAATCAATACCAGATAAAAAAGGGAAAGTTCCTGCTGTCATGAAGCTCTCAGGATGGGAAATGTTTTATAGAAACCAAAAACAAAATAAAGCAAAAGCAGCTTTTAATACACTATATAATATTATTTCAATTCTTGTAAGTACTAAGAAGGAGAAGTGTAAGGTACTGTGGATATGCAATAAAGAAAATTTACTGTCTCTGGAAAGGCAGGACTTCCCCCCTTGTGTTTCCATTGTAGATGATATTTAATATATGGTTTCCTAGGGAGTGTGCGTGTTGGGTAGGAGGTGGTAGCAGAGCGAGAATCACAGGAAGGAGAAGAGCGAAAGCTTAAAGTCCCTGAGTGAGGAAGGCGCAGGAAACAGAAGTGAAATGATCAGTAGGTTGGAGTGAAGAGAAAGGAGAGAAGGACAGGAAACATATAAGGGCTGGTCCTCTACCTGGAAGATGGACTAGGGAGTCTGGATTGTTTCCTAGAGCAAGGGAAGAATTTTAAGCAAGGAACAACATGGTTCTATATTTGATTTTTCCCATTTCAAATAGATCTGTTTTCTTCAGTGTGGGGGATGATTTGGAAAGAATGGGCAAGATTTGACATAGGAAGAAAAGTCAGGAGGCTAAAGTCTACCACTATTTACAAATAGGTTTTTACCACTTGTGTTTGTGAACTTGAAATCTACCCATTTTAAAGTTAATATTATGGTCTCTCTTGTTTGTTTCTCTGTGCATCCCTAGTGAGTTTGCCCTGACTTTTTCTGTCCGTTTGTGCCTCCAGATATATCTTTATTTCTTTAAAACATGTATTGTTTGTGGCTGTACAGTTTTATTCTATGTAAATAGCATTGCATTATTAGTCTCATTCTATTTTGTTGCTTCTAACTGCTGCCTAACTCTATATGATGTACATCCATGCTATTTTATGTCTTCACTCTCCTAATTACATAGAACCAGGATACTTCAAACTCCCCCAAATCACAAATAATTCCACAGTCACCATAGTCGCATATGTCTTTAGATGAAGCTATATGAGCTTTTCTTTGTGATTGATAGCCAGGGTGAATCTCAGACGCATGGTATATCTGCCTACCTCCAGACCATCTTTCCTGGCCTAACTTCCATGAGAAATGAGTGAGGATTCTTATATTGTCCCAGTTTACCAACACTTCACAATGTTCAGTTTTCTAATTTTTATAATACAATACATTTGGTATAAATAATAACTAAATTTTTTTAAATATAAAATTTTCAAACATATGTAAAAATATTGAGAGAAGTAAAGTGGATCCCCTTCAGTTAATAGTTATTTACTTTTGCTTTATTTGACTTAATTAATTTTTGATTGTTTTGCTGGAATATTTAATTAAAATCTTAGTGTGCTAGTTTCCTATTGCTGCTGTAACAAATTACCACAATCTCAGAAGCTTAAAACAGCACAGATTTATTACCTTACAGTTCTGGAGGTCAGAAGTCCAAAATGGGTCTCAGGGGGATAAAATCAAGGTATTTGAAGGATTGCATTCCTTTCTGAATGCGGCAGGGAGAATTTATTTTCTTGCCTTTTCCAGCTTATGTAGGCCACCCCCATTCCTTGCTTATGGCCCCTTTCTATTCCAGTCATGGCTGGTTGAGTCTTTCTCACACCACATCGCTGACAATGAATATTTTACCTCCTTCGATTGCATTTAAAGCACCCTTATGATTACACTGGGCTCATCCAAATAATACAGAATAATTTGCTTATTTTAAGGTCACCTAATTAGCAACCTTAATTCCATCTGCAACCTTAATTCTCCTTTTGCAATGTAACATATATTCACAGATTCCAGGAATTAAGATGTGAATGTCTTTGCGGAGAGGAGGTCATTATTCTGCCTGCGGCACTGAGATATCATCTATAAATGATTCATCTCTAAAAATTAAGGACATTCTGTTATATAGCCACAATACCAGAATCATGCCCAAGAAGTGTTTGGGGTTTTGTTTAGTTTTGTTTTTTATCATGATCCCAACAAGGTCTACTCACTGTATTTGCTTGTTATATCCTCTAAGTACTTTTTAATGTAGATGAAAGTTACCACACCCACTTTTTTTTTCATGCAGTTGATTTGTTGAAAATATCCAGTCCATTGCCCTGCAGAATATCCTACTTTATGGATTTATTCTAATGTTTCCTGATGTGGAAGTATTCATTGTATTTCTTTTAAACCTCAAGCTCAATCTAAAGGCCAAAAGAGGTTGAAGTTCAATGTATTTAATGAAAATACTTGTCCACTGATCCTGTACATTTCACATTGTATCACATTAGAAGGCCCATAATATCTTTGTGCTTACTAAGTGAGGTTTCAATATTCATTCCATGGTTGAGATTTACTTACTGACAACTGCCATGGAATTTCATTACCTCCACTCTGACACTATTGGAAATCTTGGTGGATTTCTAAAGCATAATCAACCCAGCTGTTATCTGTGGGGTATACATTTTTTTCTACCACATTAAATGTGGCCATAATTCACTTAGGCCACTCTGTCACCCTAATTTGTTCTCATCTGCACTATAGTTTTATAAGGATTGTTTGAAGTTTTTGTTTGGTGCATGGTGCTCTTTCCTGTTTCCCAAAGCTGTTACAGAATCCTCTAATTATTTGTATACTGCTTTTGACATTTCACTGAGAATTTTTGAGGGAGGATGACTAAGTTGGATACAAGACATCATTGTTTTTATTCTCAATGATTGTATTTGTAGAAACACAGATGACATAGTCTGAGTTTAGTACTGATTAAGAGAAAATATTTAGAAAATGACTCTATCATTTTAGTAACTCTTGAATACATGTGAAACTTAATCAAAATATGGAATTCATATGCATTTTTTAAATAGCAGTTCAAATATATACTAGATGTACATTTTAATATTCTGGTAATGTCTAATGCATGCCTGGAATCATGAACTCCTTGCAGTTTATGACCCCTTCCCAGGAGACTATAGACTTTAGAGAAGGAACCATGGCTTTAAGGAGTATGACTTCCAATTTGGAATTTCAATGGGACTTATTATCTGAATTAATTCTTAATCCCTAGGCTATGGAAGTACAATTGAAAATTAGCACTCTAATGCTCAAGTAATTCATAGACTGAATTGCCTTTTCAGCAGCTAAATACTACCCTAGGGGTGTAAAATATTTACCATGGTTTCCCAAATTATCTATGTTTTATCCATAAAGGAGTTTATATTCAAAAGGGATTAATTTTATTTTTCAAGAAATATTTAATTTTCTTTGATTATATGCCTTTTTCTTGTTGTTGTTATATGTTGGGGATACATCAGTACGAAAAAAAAATAGATACTATTATACTGCTCTTGCATGTGAAGTTTGTTGTTAATTCTGTGAAATTGGATCTGATTTTCATTCTATTAACCAGGATAAGATGGGGGTAATTTTGACATTGAAGACAGTTCTACTATTGGGATAAGTGTAGAGAAAGGCTGTATATTAGTTATGATTTAGTTAATCTGTGAATAATAGAAAACACTAAACCATGGCTTAAACAAAGAAATAATTTGTTTTTGTCATCAGGAGGTCATCAGTCTAGTTGCTGGTATGGCTCTCTTCTACTTTAGAGACTTTGACTGTCAGGGTTCAGTCAGGGAAGCAGAAACACTATCTGTTTTGATCAAGGGATATATAATAGGGGTTAGATATTAAATAATTTGAAAGAGAGCCAAGAAGTAAAATCCAGGAGAAAGTTGGAGGAACAGAATTTTTCTCCAGCCAGTCAATCTGAGAAGCCAAACATGTCCAGAGGTTAAAATGTTATGACAAAGAAAAGCTCATAGGGAGGTCTATACACAACTTTGTTTTTGTTTGTTACCGTCTCTGTGGGTCTACCACCAAGCTTCTCCTGGAGGGCTGGAGCTGTTGTTGATTACCTGGGTCAGCATTCAGGAAGAAATTCTGGATATAGAGCAGAGGAGAGTGGGGACAGGAACCCACTGGCACCTCTGAATCTGCCTGCCAAAACGTCTGACCTTGGTGACTGTCAGTGAATAATGGCTGCTGCCTGAATGCCATCCCCCAATGTCTTGCAAATTCTTCCTTTGGAAGACTCTCACCCGGAACCTTACAGAGAAGGTGATTCAGGGTAACTAAACCAAGTTGACATAGAACAAACTACCAGAGAAAAAAGCCCAGCCAGGTGCTCAAAAGCAAAGCAGGCAGGCAGAGAATATTCATTTGAATGGTAAGAAGTCACTTGAGCAGGTGGTCCACATAGGTCCAATATTGTGAGGGAGCTTTGGGAAGTACAATTAAAAAGGTAATTTATTAAAAAATTGTGTGAGATATTAGCAAAAAGGCGGTGTTGAATATAATTTAGAGGTAAAATGTAGCTAAAGAAAATGTTGAATAGTAGAATAACATTATAAATCACTTTAAAATATTTAGTTAGTTGCTTCCAGTTTGCCTTTCCCTTTTAATCTTTGAGATGGTTGAAAAACCCCTGAATTCAGTATTGTTTTGCCTTCTTTAGACGCATATGATATCTGGATGAGTTTAGGGAATGAGCACTGAAGTGTGGATTGGGCAGTGATGGAGTGTGTGTTCCTAATGCATTTGGCAAGTGCTCTGAAAGAAATTACTTTGTTCTCATTCAGACAGATACCATCGTGTTCTCCCTAAATAAAATGCCTATAACCAGTCATTTCTGTGTGAGGAAGAGGGATGGTCAGCATTGAATAAGAAGCAAACATTGTTGAGATTTATTAAGGTGATGGCTAAGCTGTGAAGAGACACACAGTGGTGCAGTCTTTTTCCTAGGAGCTCAGCTGAATTCTCCATCCAGAGAACCAATTGGCCATATTCATATCTATCCAAGGATGCCACATGATTAGGAAAATGCCTACTGCTCCAAGGAAAGGAGTGACAGAAGCTTGCAATCCAAGAACTAGGGCCTACAAAAGCAGATTCTCATTAGATCTGCCATTAAAAGAAAATACCCTCCAGTAAAACTGCCTTCTTTCCCACAGTCATCTGGCAGCCTTCTATATTCTTCCATACTTTCTGAAGAATATGCTCCAGGGTACACTGGAATAAAGCAGACACAGCTTCTACCTGTGAATGTTAGGAAAATACACAGTTTAAACACTACTAAGTGTTGTGCCAGAGACTTCTGGCTGTCTCACAATGTCTTCTCCCGTTCTTCAATAGAAAAAGAGCCCCAGGGGTTGGCCCGGTGGCTTATTGGTTAAGTTTGCCGGGGTTTGCAGGTTTGGATCCCAGGCACCAATCTAGCACCGCTAGTCAAGCCATGGTGTGGCAGAATCCCACGTAAAATAGAGGAAGGAAGGCTGCACAGATGTTAGCTTAGTGACAGTCTTCCTCAATCAAAAAGAGGAAAATTGGCAACAGATGTTAGCTCAGGGGCAATCTTCCTCACAAAAAAAAGGGAAGAAAAAGAGCCCCAGATTTGATAGCAGGGCACATGTCTGTCTTAAGACTACATTTTCCAGTCTCCCTTAGAGCTGGATGTTGTCATGTAACTAAGTTCAGCTAAGAAAATGAAAGCAGAAGTGGTAAGGGCAATTTTTGATATGTGCCCACTAAGGGACATGGTTTAATCTTTCCTTTCATTTTATTGTGGTCGCATGCAAATGCAGGAATCTTAGAGCAAGAGGTTTTGTTAAGAATGTATGCCAATCACACAGTTTATCATACGTTAAAAAGAGCCTGGGTTCTTACCTGTAGTAGGTGGCCACAAATACGTTCCACTGCTCCCATCAATACATGTAGTCTATTTCTCATCTCCTTGAATGTGGGCTGGCCCTATAGTTTCATATAACTAAGATAAGGTGTTTGAAGTGAGTGTGTATGACTGCTAACACCAAACTCTAAAAGACTTGCAAGTTTCAGCTTTTGTGCTTTTGTGACACTCCCTCTTGGAAGCCAGTTGTCATGTAAGAAATCTTATTACCCTGAAACCATTCTTTCAGAGAGCTTTTCGATAGCCATGATAGAGGCTGCATGGACAGAGAGAGATGCCCAGCCAATTTCTAGCTGTTTGAGCTACCCCAGGTGAGGCACAGAACATGTGAGTGAGGAAGAACACCTGGGACATTCCATCCCTGGCATACATCATAAGAAACAGAAGAACCACCTTGCTGAGTCCAGGCCAGGTTAAAGAATTACGAGAAATAATAAAATGGTTGTTGCTTTAAGCCAGTAAGTGTTGGAGTAGTTTGTTATGTAGCATAGATAACTGAAACACTCTCTCTGTTTTATTCTGCTCATATGATATAACCACACTGCTTCCTCTTTGGAAACCACTCAAGGCAGCTCTGCCTGAATCACAGAGTGTGAGTATCCTGGCTTAATCTGTTAAGTTGACAAGACCTGTTTCACCACAGATGACAGCTACCCCTTCTTTCTCATTCCTGACCTCAGATCTCAGGTCTCCTCTCCTTCTCATCTAATTTTTATTGATTCAAGAGACTGTATAACTTCTACCCCAATCCAGATATATGACAACCAGTGATTTTCTTTTTTTCACTAAAACATAAATGATTATCCTGTTGAACTTTGCAACTTATAATTTTAAATTTAATTCAAACACATTTTAAAGATTGTGTTGGGATTTTAAATAGATGTTGTTACTGTTAATTATTTCAAAGTTTTTCTTGAGTATATTCTCATTTAATTACTGAGAAACAAATGTATTGAACATGTTAACCTTTCTAATGGTTCTGACGTACTGTAGAAATGGTGAAAATATAGCATTCTGCTGTATAATATTTTATATGTCTTAAACCTTAAAATGATTATGTTTTATCTTAACATATTGGATGAATGGCATGCACAGTATTATTATTGATAATGCCGTTGTTATTTTCCTATTACTGCATTTTTTTTTCCACCTTATAAATTGTTTTTTGTGGTCTTTTGAGTTTTGTGGTATCTCAATAATGCTGCCCCATTCTAAGTGCAATCTCTCCATGCATAGAACTTTTCTATAAACCCTGTGGAAAAGCAAGAATATTGAGACAGCAATAGTGATTTCTTCCCTAGTTCTAGAGGCAGTAGGAAAACATGACATAAAGAGGAAAGAAACATATATGAAGTTAATGCTCAACAATATATCACAGTGAAATGCAACCAGTGTCTTCAGGGAAAGAATATCCACACTTCGTTAAAAAATGGAATTAAAAATATAATGTTTATTGGCCTAAAACTTTGCAAATTATATCCCTCTGATTCTAAGTGCCCTGCCCATGAAGACTTCCTTGAAATAACAAAAATCTTCCAAACTGTTTATTCAAATGACATTTAGGATTCAGCTGTTATATAAAATATTTCGTATGGAGTACTACTGAATAATTTTCTTTTGTGTAGACATAAGAGTATTGATATTTAAAAGTTGACAGGAACTTTAGAGACTATCTTGTTCGAAGCTCTTAATTTATAACCCCAAATACATATATAGCACGATAAAAATACTGGTGTTTCAGGGACTCCTGATGGCAGAGTAAAGTTCCCCACTGAGCTGCAATGTCCTAAGATTGGCAGGTTCTGATCCCAGGCACAAACAAACCTACACACCACTTAGCAAGCCATGCTGTGGTATGCGTCCCACATATAAAATAGAGGAGGATGGGCACAGATGTTAGCTCAGGGCTAATCTTCCTGAGGAAAAAGAAGAAGATTGGCAGTGGATGTTAACTAAGGGCTAATCTCCCTCACAAAATAAATAAATAAAAATAGGAGTCTTTCTTATAAACACATGCACACACACACACATACACACAGGAATCTTCCAATCAACCTCTACAGAAGTCCAGATTCTCATCAGCTAATTTTTGAAATGTTCGATTGCAATTAACTTTTACTTGCATCTCCTTAGTACCTTTTTTGTCATATCATATCCACCACACATAACTGCTAGAATCATCCTTTCAAAACATTCTTTTCATTGTAATGTTCTCCACTAATTCCCTAGTACCAAGATGGTCAAGGTCATAAGTATTAATATGCTGCTAAAGATAGTGTAATAACTCTTCTCATTTTTAAACATTTACTAATTTGAAAAGAGAAAGACTCTGATTCAAAATGGTCAAAACAAGGCTGTATGTAGGCCACTTCTCCAAGATCAGGAGACATAGCCAACTCACCTAATACAGAGAAGGGCGCATAATGAGGAGACAGAGGAATACATTCCAAGCAAGGGAACAGGACAAAATCCCAGGAAAAGGACTAAATGAAACAGAAACAAGTGACCTACCCAACAAAGAATTCAAACAAAATCTCATAAGGATGCTCACAGATATTGGGAGCAGACTAGATGAACACAGTGAGCTCATCGACAAAGAACTGGAAAATATGAAAAAAGAACCAGACATGAAGAATACAGTACTAGAAATGAAAAATTCACTAAAGAGACTCAATAGCAGAGTAGAGGATCAGGTCAGCGAGCTACACAAAAGACTAGAGGAAGCTGAACAGAAACAAAAAGAAAAATTAGACAGAATGAGAACAGTCTAAGGGAACTCTGGGACAATATCAAGTGTGCTAACATTCGGATTATAGGTGTCTGAGAAGGAGAAGAGAGACACAAAGGGGCAGAAAATTTATTTGAAGAAATAATAGATGAAAATTTTCCTAACCTAAGGAAGGAAACATACATCCAAGTACAGGAATCACACAGAGCTCCAAACAAGATAAGCCCAAAGAGGGCCACACCAAGACACATTATAATTAAAATGTCCAAAATTAAAGATAAAGAGAGAATCATAAAAGCGGCAAGAGAAAGGCAACAAGTGATGTACAAAGCAAAACCCCTAAGACTATCAGCAGACTTCTCAGCCAAAATCCTACAGGCGAGAAGAGAATTGTATGATGTATTTAAATTGTTAAAAGGAAAAACCTACAGCCAAGAATACTCTGTCCATTAAGTTGTCATTCAGAATGGAAGGAGAGAGAAAGAGCTTCCCAGAGAAGCAAAAATTAAAAATTTTATCACCATGAAACCAGTTCTACAAGAAATGCTGAAGGGATTTATTTAAGTGGGAAAGCAATGACCACAAATAGGGATAAAAAATTATCAAAAAAAAAAACAGGCAATAAAATCACTCATAAAGGTAAAAGTACAATAAAGGTAGCACATCAACCACCTGTGAAGATATATGAAGGTTAAAAGACAAAAGTACTAAAATTACCTATTTCAGTGATAAGAGGGTAATGGATAGACAAACACAAAAAGGAGGTTAGATATGATTTCAAAAACTTAAAATGTGGGAGGAGGGGAGTGAAAAAGTAGAGCTTTTAGAAAGAGGTCAAGCTAAAGAGTCTAGCAACTCGATATAGACTATTATATACATCAAATATTATATAGGATCCTCATGGTAATCACAAATCAGAAACCTGTAATAAGCAAGCAAATAAGTAAGACAAAAGAAATCAAACATATTACTAAAGATAGCCGTCAAACCACAAGGGGAGAGAACAAGAGAAAAAGACAGGAACAGTGAAGAACTACTAAAACACCCAGAAAAAAAAGTAACAAAATGGCAATAAATACATATTTATTAATAGCTGCTTTAAATGACCATGAACTAAATGCTCCAATTGAAAGGCATAGGGTGACCAATAGGATAAAAAACAAGACCCACATATATGCTGCATACAAGAGACACACACTTCAGACCTAAAGACACTCACAAACTGAAAGTGAAAGGAGGGAAAAAGATATTCCATGCAAATGGCAAAGAAAAGAAAGCAGGGGTAGCAATACTTATAACAGTAAAAATAGGCTTTAAAACAAAAACTGTATCAAGAGACTAAGATGGGCACTACATAATGATAAAGGGAACAATCCAACAAGAATATATAACACTTGTAAATATCTATGCACGCAACATAGGAACACCTAAATATATAAAGCAATTATTAGCAGACATAAGGAGAAATAGACAGTAACATGGTACTAGTAGGGGACTTTAACACTCCACTGACACCAATGGATAGATCACTCAAACAAGATTAATAAGAAAACACTGGCCTTAAATAACACATTTGACCAGATGGACTTAGTAGATATATATAGAACATTCCATCCCAAAACCACAGAATACACATTCTGTTCAAATGCACATGGAACATTCTCCAGGATTAATGACATAATAGGCCACAAAAAAGTTTTCAGTAAATTTAAGAAGATCAAAATAATGCCATGCGTCTTTTCTGATGACAAAGGTATGAAACTAGAAATTAACTAATGGAAGAAAACCAAAAGAGCCAGAATAATGTTCAGATTAAACAAAATGCTACTGAACAACGATTGGGTCAATGAAGAAATCAAAGCAGAAATAAAAAAATTCCTGGAGACAAATGAAATTGAAAATTCAACATGCCAAAATCTATGGGATACAGCAAAAGCGGTTCTAAGAGGGAAGTTTATAGCAATTCAGGCATACCTCAACAAAGAAGAAAAATCCCAAATAAATAATCTAACAGTGCATCCAAAGAAGAACAAAGGAAGCCCAAAATCAGCAGAAGGAAAGAAATAATAAATATCAGAGCAGAAATAAATGAAATAGAGACTAAAAGAACAATAGAAAAAATCAATGAAACCAAGAACTTGTTCTTTGAAAAGATAAACAAATTTGACAAACCCTTAGCTAGACTCACCAGGAAAAAAGACAGAAGTCTCAATTTAATAAAATCAGAAATGAAAGAGGAGAAATTACAATGGATACTTCAGAAATACAAAAGATAATAAGAGCATACTATGGAAAGGAATATGCCAACAAATTGGATAATCTAGAAGAAATGGATAAATTCTTAGAAACATACAACCTTCCAAAACTGGACCAAGAAGAAGTAGAAAATTTGAATAGACCCATCGCCAGTAAGGAGACTGAAACAGCAATCAAAAACCTCCTAAAAAATAAAAGCCCAGGACCAAATGGCTTCCCTGCTGAATTCTACCAAACATTCAAAGAAGACTTAATACCCATCCTTCTCACACTCTTCCAAAAAATTGAAAAGGGGAGGCTTCCTAACTCATTCTACAAAGCCAACATTATCCTGATACCAAAACCAGAGAAGGAAAACACACACAAAAAAATTACAGGCCAAGGGCCGGCTCCGTGGCTGAGTGGTTAAGTTCACGCGCTCCACTGCGGAGGCCCAGGGTTCGGATCCTGGGCGCAGACATGGCACCACTTGTCAGGCCATGTTGAGGCGGCATCCCACATCCCACAACTAGAAGGACCTGCAACTAAGATATACAACTATGTACCAGGGGGGTTTAGGAAATAAAGCAGAAAAAAAAAAAAAAAAGATTGGCAACAGTTGTTAGCCCAGGTGCCAATCCTTACAAAAAAAAAAAAAAACAGGCCAATATCACTGATGAACATCGATGCAAAAATCCTCAACAAACTACTAGCAAATCTAATACAACAATACATTAAAAAGATCATACATCATGATCAAGTGGTTTCATTCTAGGGATGCAGGGATCATTCCACATCCACAAATCTAGCAATGTGATACACTACATTAAGAAAATGAAGTATAAAAATCACATGATCATCTCAATAGTTGCAAAGAAAGCATTTGACATGATACAGCATCCATTTATGATAAAAATTCTCAATAAAATGGGTATAGAGGAAAATAGCTCAACATAATAAGGCCATATATGACAAACCCACAGCAAATACCGATCTCAATAGAGAAAAACTGAAAGCTATCCCTCTGAGAACAGGAACCAGACAAGGATGCCCACTGTCATCACTCTGATTTAACATAGTATTGGAAGTCCTAGCCAGAGCAATCAGGCAAGAAAAAGAAATAAAAGGGATCCATATTGGAAAAGAAGAAGTGACATTGTCACTCTTTGAAGACAACATGATTTTATATGTAGAAAACCCTAAAGAATCTACTAAACAACGTGTAGATAGAATAAAGGAATACAGTCAAGTCACAGGTTACAAAATCAACTTACAGAATTCAGTTGTGTTTCTATACAATAACAACGAAGTAGCAGAAAGAGAAATTAAGAATACAATTCCATTTACAACTGCAATGAAAAGAATAAAATACCTAGGAATAAATTTCACCAAAGATGGGAAAGATCTCTACACCGAAAACTATAAAACATTGTTGAAAGAAATCGAAGAAGACACAAAGAAATGTAAACATATACTGTGCTCTTGGATTGAAAGAATTGACATCATTAAAAGCTCCATACTTCTTAAAGCAATCTACAGATTCAATGCAATCCCTATCAAAGTTCCAACAACATTTTTCACAAAAATAGAACAAAGAATCCTAAAATTTATGTGGAACAACAAAAGGCCCTGAATAGCCAAAGGATTCCTGAGAAAAAAGAACAAAGCTGGAGGTATCACACTCCTTGATTTCAAAATATACTGCAAAGCCATAGTAACCAAAACAGCATGGTACTGGCACAATAACAGACACACAGATCAACGGAACCGAATCGAGAGCCCAGAAATAAACCCACACATTTCTGAACAGCTAATATGTGACAAGGGAGCCAAGAGCATACAATGGAAAAAAGAGTCTATTCAATCATTGGTGTTGGGAAAACTGGACAGCCACATGCAAAAGAATTAAAGTAGACCATTATCTTCCACCATGTGAAAAAATCAACTGAAAATGGATTAAAGACTTGAATGTAAGACCCGAAACCATGAAACTTCTAGAAGAAAACAGAGGCAGTACACTCTGACATCCGTCTTAGCAGCATACTTTCAAGTACCAGGTCTGACTGGGCAAGGGAAACAAAAGGAAAAGTGAACAAATGGGACTACATCAAACAAAAAAGCTTCTGCACAGTGAAGGAAACCATCAACAAAACAAAAAGACAGCCTAACAACTGGGAGAAGATATTTGCAAACCATATATCAGATAAGGGGTTAATATCCAAAATATACAAAGAACTCATGCATCTCAACAACAACAAAAAAAACAACCCAATTAAAAAATGGGCAAAAGATCTGAACAGAGATTTCTCCAAAGAAGACAGACGGATGGACATCAGGCATATGAGAAGATGCTCAACATGATTAGTTATCAGGGAAATGCAAATGACAACTACAATGAAGTATCACCTCACTCTGGTCAGAATGGCTATAATTAACAAAAAAGGAAACAACAAATTTTGGAGAGGCTGTGGAGAGAAGAGAACCCTTGTACACTGCTGGTGGGAGTGCAAACTAGTGCAGCCCCTATGGAAAGCAGTATGGAGTATCCTCAGAAAATTAAAAATAGATCTACCATATGATCTAGCTACCCCACTGCTGGGTATTTATCCAAAGAACTTGAAAACACAAATGAGTAAAGATACATGCACCCCTATGTTCATTGCAGCATTATACACAATAGCCAAGACTTGGAAGCAACCTAGCTGCCCATCAAGGGATGAATGAATAAAGAAGATGTGGTATATATACACAATGGAATACTACTCAGCCATAAGAAATGATGAAATTCTGCCATTTGTGACAACATGGATGGATCTTGAGGGTATTATGCTAAGTGAAATAAGTCAGAGGGAGAAAGTGAAATACTGTATGATCTCACTTATAAGTAGAAGGTAAAAACAATGACAAACACACACGTAGCAATGGAGATTGGATTGGTGATTACCATAGGCGAAGGGGGGAGGCAGGAGGGCAAAAGGAGTGATTAGGCTCACATATGAGGTGATGGAGTATAATTAGTTTTTGGGTGGTGAACATGATGTAATCTACACAGAATTCGAAAATATTACCATGTACTTCTGAAAGCTATATAATGTTATAATCCAAAGTTACTGCAATAAAATAAAAATAAAAAACCAAGGCCTTATGTATTCACACCAACTTTTAAAATGTCTTAAAATCCTTGGATTATCATCATCTTCATTATTGTTTATGCCTAATAGATGTATTGATTATCAAATAATACTCTCTTACTACCAAGGCAAATGCTCACCCTCGTTTGAGGCCCAATTAATGATAAACCCTCATCATAAAGCTCTCATTGATCATGATAACCCCATTGATTTTCCCTCTTCTCAACACCTAGAGCTTTTATTTCTTTCTCATCACTTGGAACTTATCCATACTGCCTTGAACTGCATTTTGTTCTCATTTTTTTAAGCCTATGTCCTCAAGTATACTTACAAAAATTTTTCTTTGGAGGGGGTATTACTAAGCTATATCTCTCTTTATTTTCTATGACAGGCTCCAGAACAGTTTCATAAACACTGTTAAATGAATTAGTGACTATCCTACTTTAGAAAAAATAGAGTTCAAGTATAAAACCAAAACAAAAGAAACAGCTTAAAAGTTAACCTGCAGACAAAACCAGTTTAAATTAAAAATAACTGGTATTTATTGAACACATGCTATGAACTGAGTTTTTTGCAAAGTAGTTTACATACACTTTCTCATTCAGCTAATTAAATATTTGTTTTGCTTGAATAAACTGTCTGCATTTAAAGTAGCTTAGAATCTAGTTAAATTTGGAATTTATGACGTGGACTCTAACTTTTCAGAAGCTGGTACCTCTGGAAAGGAATTACTTTTTTTTTGCTGAGGAAGATTCGTCTTGAGCAAACATCTGTTGCAATCTTCCTCTATTTTGTATGTGAGCCGCCACCACAGCATGGCTACTGACAGACGAGTGGTGTAGGTCCACACCTGGGAACTGAACCTTAGCCGTTGAAGTGGAGTGCCCCAAGCTTAACCACTAGGCCTCTGGGGCTGGCCCAGGAATTTCTTTTTTATTTATCTGAAAGTACAGCCTCTTTGAGGAGATGTCAGAGAATGTACTAAAACAAGGAGGGAAGACACACAGAGAGATGGATAGCCAAACACAATAATTGTGCTACTCAGATTATGATGTCAGGCATGCAGACCTGCTCCTTAAATTCCATTTGCTTGTTTTGGTCTAAGCAACAAGTGAAAATGGAATTTTTGTTTAATGTGTTTCTCACAGAGCCAACCTATCTCTAAATCTTGCCAAGAAGCACTCATTTGCAAGTAATAGTGTCCCCCTCTTCTTTGTTTCTTGGCTTCCACGTCTTCTGATCATATTCTTAAAAGTTATTTTAATGTAACTTTATCTCATGCTATTTGCTTCTTTTAAATCCATTTTGCTTCTGCAATAGTCAGCACTTCTACATCCGTAGGCAATATATTTTCCTAAAAGAGCACAATAGCCAACATTTTCTAACCCTTTTGTGAGTTCCTCAGGACTATAAATTCATTATAATGGAGTAAGTGAACTCCTGCATCTCGAGTCCATATATATACCCCACCAAAATATAGATGTGCTGATTAACGCATAATACAAATCCTTTATGTCCCAAATAGCCACCCAGAGGAAAGAATGTGCATTTGATTTTATTGCTCAGCATTATGCAAGATGAAAGGGGCATGTGTGTATAATTAAAAAGCTGCAAATGTCACTGACTCTGTGGTCAGGAGGCTAGCTTAGAAAAATTCATGCAATTGTGTATTTTGTGACCTTGTCTACCTGCCAAAATAGAGAGGCTTCAAAAAGAAACTGCTGAGCTGGGAACAGAAAAACAAATCTTAGGTACAGTGATTTCTCTCTGGCACAGAAAGATCAATGCAGTACCATTTTAGGGGTCTAGAATGGCTGCTATTCCAATTTTGTCTATTTTTCTGTGATGTACTAGATTCTGAGAAGATCGTCACTTAAGAAGAGGACAAATCTGAAGTCTGGGTCCTTGTGTCAGTGAGACATCTTAGTGTAGTGACTCAGAGCACAGGCATAGGAGCCATTCTGCCTGGGTTCAAATTTCAGCTCCAGCACTTGTAGCTGTGTAACCAGTGGGAGATAACCTCTCTATGCCTCATTTCCTCATATTTAACCTGGAAATGATAATGGCACCTACCTCTAGGACTGTTGTGAGGATGAAATGAGGTAATATATGTGAAGGACTTAGAAAAGTGTCAGGCATATAAGAAATTTGAATGTGTTAGCTGTTACTCACTGTGGCCCCAGCCCACCCTGGGAATGTTTGTTCCTCAGATATTCAGATTAATCTTTTAATCTTTGTTACTTTCCTCATAAAAACTTTTTCTAAAGACCCTCTGCACATTAAAGGGAGAAAACTAACTAAAGAATTAGCATGTCTCAGCCCCATATATGACAGGCATTACATTAGGCAATTTAAATATACTTTCAAAAGTGATTAGTATGATAATATATCCTTACATATGGATGATGTCATCTCCTTTACAGGTGAGAAAACTGAGATTCGGAGAGGGAAACTTGCTTGGGCAAGATTACACAGCCAGCACGTGGCAGAACCCAGCACTTAGGGCAAGTCTGTTTAAGTGCAAAGTCCACAGTCTTTACAAAATATCATGCTATGTTTTATTTTTCCCTTGAAAGGCAGTCGTAATTCAACCTGCAATTTATAAAATATTTTCATAAAATCACCTCACTTGATTCCTGCAAGAAATCTAAGAGACATATATTGTTAATATGTCACTTTACAAATGACAAAAATAAAGTTAATTGAGAAAGCAAATTTACTAACCTTATATGGACAGTAAATGGCAGAGAAAAATGCGAAATTATATTATCTTAATCATTTTTCTGATGTTTTCTCCCAACATGATTTATAATGACAGGCAGTATTCAATTACTAACTTTTCTGGAAGAACGTACATTTTTAGTAAGTAGCTAATGGTCACGGTATAAAAGTCCAGTAGAGAAGTTTCAGGCAGCATTCAGTGAAAGCAGTGAGTGAGAAAGAGAATTCCTGGAATTATACCTAATAGGTCACACAGCCTGCCTCCTACCTCACCTCTGCCTTGACCAGCCCTATGTGCCAACTTCAAGATGAATCCCCTTTGACAAGTATAGAAACTGCATTTGCTGATACTGGAGGGGACGATTTATGGAATTGATAGAACCTGGCATTTCAAGACAACTCAGTAGTTGTAGGTAGAGAACTACACAATCCTGGGGCACAGGTGGTATTTTTACCTTTTATTGTTTAACGTTTTCCACTTCTAGATCTCTGAGTATGATAATGGACATTGTTTTCCTCTATCACATTTATGTCACCACCAGAATGAGGAACTTGAAAGAAGAGCCAAAGTTCATTTCTCTAAAAGAAAGATGTTGCTTTGCATATGACTTCATGATGTAATATTTTAAAATATTAGTTCAAACAAAAACACTAAAAAACTTCAGGATTTAAGTAATTTTCCTCATATGGCAGAGAGAGAATCTAAGAGTCACAGAGATTATGGGGCACATCCATGTTTATGTGCATCAGAGCTGGGAGTTGAACCCAGGTCCAGATTGAAAGCCCTGATCCTTGTACTCTAACACTGATTGGGCTTCTTAAATGGGACATTGACTAAGAGGGCTATTAAAAGTACTAAAGAATGAAATTTGCACTATATGGTAGCAAATTATTCCAGGAAAAATGGAAAAATTGACCAAAGCACGCATTCAAACACTGTGGCATCCTTGAAAATTAAGAAATGGATTTTATCCATGGAAAAAAGGTGTAGATAAAGAATGCCAGAAGCCTGGGGTAAGACCTGAGCCAGAATGAACTGAAGTTTATCCAATATTGCAAATATAATTCACAGAAGTTTTGTTCTTCACTTTTGTTTTGTTTTGATTAATGAGAAGCACGAGGAATGGATAGGCCTATTCTTTGGAAAAAAGATGCATCAATGTAGAATAAATAGAATAAAGTGTGAAGACAGAATGATTGAACTTCAGCCTTGTTTTAATCTTTTTCTGCAAGAAGGATGTACTGAAAGTGCAAAAGGGTAGAACAGTATGATAAATAGTAAATTTAAATTTAAGGTAATTTGGATATTATAAAACAATTCCAACTTGTTTTTATTACGCACACTCAGACAAAGGTTTGCCAGACTGTTGAATGAATTTAAAGATGGGAAGCTCAAAATACCATTTCTGTTTAGAAGTGATGGGGACAAAAAGTAAAATGTGACAACAAATTTTATTTCTATGCTCATAGAAATAGAAAGCAGTCAAAAACGGGGTATGTATTTTTGAGAAGAGAAAATAACATGGGGACAAAAATAATTTTTCACAAATACCTGAAAGACAGTTGTATGGAAGAGACAATGCATTTTAAATGATTCTCTCAGATAGGAGAACAAAAAGAAATAGATGGAATTTTTAGGAAGGGATATTTTGTCAAAAGCTTTACTCATAGGAAAATTTGGAAAAGTTTACACACCAAAGTGGCCATGCCTTGTGGAATGAATCTATATGTGTTTGGTTTGGCTTTACTCCTTTTTGCTTTGGATATTTCCAAGTTGTTTCTATTTTTTTCTTCTGTAAGAAAAAAAATTGGAATAGTTGCTCTTTGAAATAGAATAATCAAAAAAGGCGTGATTGATAAGGAACATTTAGTTAGGTATCTGCTGCAGTGTAGCAACATTTAAGGGGAAAACTAGAAATCTGAAGAAAGATTTTTCCAACAAAACAAATAACACATGTAAAGGCCCTCATGCTGGAGAGAGTTTGACGTTTTTAAGGAAAAGCTAGAAGGCCAGTGTAGCTAGGGTGGAGTGATTCAGGGGAAGGGTGAAGCAGCGGGGAGAGAAGGCAATGGAAGGTGATGTCCTGATTTTATCAAATTAACTTTCACTTTGACTGAGATTAGAAACCATTAAAAGTATTTGAAGAGAGAAGTAGCTTCAACCAAGAGATATTTTTTCCAGCTTTAGGGAAATATAATTGCTAAAAAAAATTAGATATTTAAGGCGTACAGCTTAATGTTTTGATGTACATATACATTGTTTAATAATCACTACAATCTGCTCATTTAGACTGCTCTATTGAGAATAGACAAAAGCTGAAAACAAAGAATCCACTTTGCAGACCACTGCAGTTATCTGGGTAAGAGATCAGAGATTATGATTATTTGGATCAAGACGAAAGCAGTGGAAGTACAAAAAGTAGTAGAAAATTGAGTATTTCACTAACAACCAATAATATTTACTAAAAAATGGATGAAGGTTGTAAGATAAAGAGAGCAACAAAGGAGAAGTGCAAGATTTTTGACTTAAATAATAGGAAAGTTGGAGTCACTTTTCTAGGAATGGAAAAATAGCAGGAGAAACAGACTTGAGAGAGTAAAGAAATTCATAAGTAAAGAGCATAACATGGTGTTAAATTGGAGAGGCCTATTAAAAGTAGTGATACTGAGTTGGCAGTTGATAATTTGGTTCATGAATTCAAGAAAGAAGTCTAGGAAACGAATGCAACTTAGGCAGTATTGGTGAATATATGGTATTTAAATCAATGTAACTAGATGAAAGCACATAGGAGTGAGTATAAATAGAGAAGAGGTCCCAAGGCTGAGCCCTGGGCATGACAGATAAGGACAAATGAGTAACAAATGAGGAAGGAGGAAAATCAGGTGAGTGTGGAGTCCTTAAGAAATGAGTTGTCACTGGTGATCTTGGTAAGGTGCACTTTACGGGTGTGATTGAAGCAATAGTGTTATTGGGGAGAGTTAATAGAGAATGAAAATCTAACATTGACAAATCATAAGAGGCAAATCATTTGCAATAAAGGAGAGAGATAGAACAGTAAATGGAATGGGATACAGAGTCAAGAGAGTTTTATTTGTTTGTTTGTTTATTCATTCATTTAATTAAAGATGTACTTAGAATGGAGAAATTACACAAAGTTTGCATGCCAATGGGGGTGATCGAGTAGAAAAGAAAAGGGCAAAATTGGAGCAATGTCCTTATTAGGTGAGTGGGGAGGGCAAAATTGGAGCAATGCCCTCCTTATGATCAGATGGAGAGGTTGCCCTTAGAAAGACTTATGAACAGTTTACCCCTAATCACATCAGTGGGTAGCTGTGGTTATGATTATGAGGTAGCTGTCTTCTAAAGGCTTCTTTTTTTCTCCATGATAAATCAAGCATGATCAGTCTAAATGATTTTTCTCTTCTGATTTCTGCTGCCGGATTCATGAAATGTTCAAGTGGTCACCATGTCATCTTCCTAAACTGTCCTCCCTCCAAACCTGGGCAAGGGCTTATGATGTTAATTTTATTTTATGTGAGGATTTTCTGACAACTACTGTTGCCCAACAAAGAACAAGGTATATCAAAAAGCAGTATGTTCCTACAATGATTCAAACCATCCGGTCTTAGCATAGAAATATTCAAGAAGATCAATGGAACAGAATTCGGAGTCTACAAACAAGACCAAGTGCATGTAAAAATTCATATGTGATGAATGCAGTATTTCAAATTATTGTGAAATGAATGCAATACTTTTAAAATAGAGTTTATTAGACTGACTTACTTTGGGGACCAAAAAGACAAAGTTAGATCCTCAATTTTTTTTCCCCAAAAAGAAATCCAGATTGATTAAAGATATAAATGGAAAAAACTACATCAAATGGGATAAAATACCTGAGAATAAATTTAACCAAGGAGGTGAAAGACTTATGCATTGAAAACTATGCCACTAATGAAAGAAATTGAAGAAGACACAAATAAATGGAAAGATATTCCATCTTAATGCACTGGAAGAATTAACATTGTTAAAATGTCCATATTACCCAAAGCAATCTACAGATTCAGTGTATCAAAATTCCAGTGGCATTTTTGACAGAAATAGAGCAAAGAATTCTAAAATTTGTATGGAGCCACAAAAGATCCTAAATAGCCAAAACAATCTTGACACAGCAGAACAAATCATACTGCCTGATTTCAAACTATCTTGTACAGCTGTTGTAATCAAAATGGTATGGTATTGGCATAAAAACAGAGACATAGATCAGTGAAAGCGAATAGAGACCCCAGAAATAAACCCACACGTGGTCAATTAATTTATGACAAAAGAGCTAAGAATATGCAATGAGGAAAGACAGTCTCTTCAATAGATAGTGTTGGGAAAACTGGACAGCCACATGCAAAAATTGAAACTGGACCACTTTCTTACACCATACACAAAAGTTAACTCAAAATGGATTAAAGACTTGAATGTAAGACCAGAAACCATAAAACTCTAGAAGAAAACATGGTAAGCTTCTTGACATTGGTCTTGACAATGATTTTTTGGATTTGACACCAAAAGCAAAGGTAATAAAAGCAAAAGTCAACAAGTGGGACTATATCAATGTAAAATTCTCCTGCACAGCAAAAGAAACCATCAACAAAATGAAAAGGCATCCTACTAAAATATTTGCAAGTCATATATCTGATAAAGTGTCACTATTCAAAATATATAAAGAACTCATACAACTCAATAGCAAAAAAAACAATCTAGTTAACAAATGGGCAGAAGATCTGAGTAGACATTTTTCCAAAGAAGACATATAGATGGCCAACTCGTACTGAAAAAATGCTCAACATCCCTAATCATCAGGGAAATGCAAATCAAAACCACAATGAGATAACCTTACACCTGTTAGGATGGCTATTATCAAAAAGACAAGAAATATCAAGCGTTGGTGAGGTTGTGGAGAAAAGGGAACTCCTGTGGGGTCACACTGCTAGAAATGTAAATTCATGCAGCCACTATGGAAAACAGTATGGAGGTTCCTCAAAAAGTTAAAAATGAACAACCGTATGATCCAGCAATTCCACTTCTGGGTATTTATCTGAAGAAAATGAAAACACTATTTTGAGAAGATATCTGTGCTCCCCTGTATATAGCAGCATTATTTACAATAGCTAAGATATGGAAACAATCTAAGTGTCCATCAAAGGATGAATGGATAAAGAAGTGTGGTATATATACAATGAAATATTATTCGTCCATGAAAAAGAATGAAATTTGTCATTTGTGACAATATGGGTGGATGTTGAGGGCTTTATCCTAAGTGAAATAAGTCAGACAGAGAAAGACAAATATCTGATGATCTCTTTTATATGTGGAACAAAGAAAAAACAAAAACCAGAAAACCAAGCTCATAGAAAAAGAGAACAGATTGGTAGATTGGTGGTTTACCAGAGGGAATGGACCAAGTGGGTGAAGGGAATCAAAAGGTACAAAATTCCAATTAACAAATAAATAACTCATGGGGATGCAATGTACTGCATGGAGACAGTAGTTCATAATACTGTATTGCATATTTAAAAGTTTCTAAGAGAATAGATCTTAAAAGTTCTCATCATGGGTCCGGCCCAGTGGCATAGTGGTTAAGATTGCACACTCCACTTCGGCGGCCCAGGGTTCACCGGTTTGGATACCAGGTGCAGACCTGCATACGGCTTATCAAGCCATGCTGTGGCAGGTGTCCCACATATAAAATTGAGGAAGATGGGCACAGATGTTAGCTCAGGGCCAATCTTCCTCAAACAAAAGATAAAAAAATAAAAGAAAAAAGTTCTTAGCACGAGAAAAATATTCTGTAACTATGTATGGTAACGGATATTAATTAGACTTATTGTCGTGATCATTTTGCAATATGCACAAATATTGAATCATTATGTTGTACACCTGAAACTAATAAAATGTTGTATGTCAAATATACCTTAATTAAAAAATGAAAAAAAGATTCATTGCCTGAAGAAAATATAGCCTGTTTATATAGTACAATATGGAGAAATACTTTAAACAATTTTATCAATTCAATGCCATATGCATTTAAAAATAAGACCTAAAACAAATATTAGCAGACTGTCGTGTCTAGCTATTTTCTGGTTTGGGTATTTATAATACTATGGATATGTTGCTCTTTCTTGTTTTATCGAATACAAACACATCTATTTCCTTTCTTTTGTAGTAGAAGAGACTTTTCTCTTATATCTACCTCCATATACCATAATCCCGCTGCCATTTTCACAATGTAATTATAAGTTTTTCCTCCTACATATGATACTTTGTCTTGAAAATCCTCTTGGAAGAGCCAGATGTTTAAGACCTTGTTGATTATGGTCTTAATGTGGAGAGCCCATGTTACAAGCAGCTTTTCATTAAGGGACTCCTAAATATTTGTATTAGAAGGTATTTTTCTGGAACAGTTCAGTTTTCCACAGAACAATCTCCCAATCTCCTGTCTGTGAGTTTGACATAGTTGCCTGAATTCTAAAAGCAGAATGTGGGAACAGAGCCTGGGAGCCTCAGTGTTCCTAGTCTCACATACACGTCGCATATCTCATGTAGCTTTGAGGCTCACCTTTGTTAATTGCTGAGCTTAAGGATCCTGAATTCAGAGCATTTCCAGTTCAGATTCTCTTGAAAATAACTTTTTTTTTCTCCTGCCTGATTTTTGGGCATTAAGACTAGGAGTAGGGGCTGGCTCCGTGGCCCAATGGTTAAGTTCGCATGCTCCACTGCGGCGGCCCAGGGTTCGGATCCTGGGCGCGGACATGGTACCACTTGTCAGGTCACGTTGAGGTGGCGTCCCACATCCCACAACTGGAAGGACCTGCAACTAAGATATACAACTGTGTACGGGGGGTTGGGGAAGATAAAAGCAGAAAAAAAAAAAAAAAAAAGAAGATTGGCAACAGTTGTTAGCTCAGGTGCCAATCTTTAAAAAAAAAAGACTAGGAGTCTATTCCTGTTTGGAGCCATGTCTATCAGGACAGAGGGACCTGATCCTTCTTGTCCTCAAACTTCATGCATCCTCCATCTCTGAAAGTTTTAGTACATAGTTTCCTCTCCCTTGCTAAGTCAGTTACATTTACCTGGTTTCAGTCTTCCAAAAATTATTGAACCGCTCGTTTGTTGAAGTTTTCCATCCCATGCTCTTTGTCTTCATTCACATTTTTAGTGGGGTTTGAGGAGAGAGAAAAAATAAAAGTTGGTGAAACATCCACAATTGTAACCCAAACTAATTAAAGATTTTCGAAGCGTGACACTAAAGGCAAGTTCTATAAAGTGAAAGATTCATAGATTACATTCATTAAAAATTAAAACCAGGGACCAGCCTCGTGGTGCAGTGGTTAATTCCGCATGTTCTGTTTCAGTAGCCTGGGGTTCGCCGGTTCGGATCCTTGTTGTGGACCTATGCACTGCTTGTCAAGCCATGCTGTGGCAGGTGTCCTACAAATAAAGTAGAGGAAGATGGGCATGAATGTTAGCTCAGGGTCAGTCTTCCTCAGCAAAAAGAGAATTGGTGGCAGAAGTTAGCTCAGAGCTAATCTTCCTAAAAAAAAAAATAAATATAAAGTAAAATGAAAAAAAATTAAAACCATTTATAAATTTTGAAAGTTAAATAAAATTAAAGAGACGTAAGGACAAATGTTGTAACTTATATGAGAGAATAACTGAATGCTGATTATGCGCATAATCCTTTGAAAATATGAGTAACCTAATGGAAAACAATAGGCCAAGTGTATGAATAGGATGGAAATGACTGGTTAATATATGAAAGTTCATCAGATAATTAAAGAGAGGAAAATCTATAGAATAGGATTCTGCATTTATCCAACCATCACATTTACTAAGATGAAGTATTTGATAATTTCTAGTATAAATAACTTTGGAGAAACAGCCATTCTCATATCCCATTGGTAGAAGTGTAAATCAGCTCAACATATATGGAGGGTTAAATGTTAACATCTGTCAAATCTAAAATGCCCAAACACTTAAATCCGGCAACTCCATTTCTATAAAGTATCCTTAAGATATTTACATAAAAGCAGGCAAAATTACATGTACAACGTTATTATTGGCAACAGTTTGGTAGTGACAAAAAGAGAAGCCTCTAAATACTAAAGAGCATGATTATAAATAGTATATTCTATGCACATAATGTAGTAATCAATAATTGAAAAGACAGAGCAAGATCTATATATGCTAATATGGCAAATGTCTAGGACTTACCAAAAAAAGTTCAAAAGCCATACTGTATAAAGTATGCACGGATTTGTTCAAGCAAAAGAATGTGCATTTATATATGCATGAATATGCATTTAAAATTGCTGGATGATACATAAGAAATTGTAATAAATTGTTGAAGAGTAGAACTGGATGATAAGAAATGTGGTAGTAAATTTTCCTTTGCACTTTCTTTTACGCTTTTGAATAACATATGACTTAGTAGAAAATATACTTGCAGATTATGTTTTTAAAATTATTATTTAAATAATTGGGAAAGTGTGATATTTCAATAACAGAAAAAATCCATAATCATGAACCCATTTTGTTTAAAACTATATGCATATGTGAAAGTGGTAAAAAATTAGTGAATATGTGTGTGTGTATAAATATAGTGAGAAACATATGGAAAATATTCAGTTCAATTTACATACGCCTGTGTTCTTAAAGTATTTCATTTGTTATATAAAACAAAAGACCCACAAAAATAAAATGATTTAAAAATAAAAAAGGAAAGGAAGGAGGGAAGGAGCACCTTTCCTTCTGTCAATGCTAAAGAAGAATTCTCTGCCCTGGAGGAGGAAGCTGAAGTAAGTAACGTACAAAATGTGATCAGACTCTAAATTGTTCTGCTGGATTCCTTGGATTATTGCCTCCCTTCACGAATCCTGTCTTCTGTAGGATCCATTCCAAGTTCTGTGGTATGGTAGACACAGAACTCCAAAACCGCCCCGCCTCCCCAGCTGCCTTTGCAGTCTCATCTTCTGCTCAGCATCCCCATGATCCTCCATCAGGACCACTAGTTATGGAGCAGCAAGGCACAGTTCTGCTTTGCACCCTCTGCCTTCATTCAGTGTTGCTGTGGCCTGGAATGCTTCTCTCCCTCTCCTTCCACTGGCCTCCATTTCACCCTGTCTCTCCAGTGAGATCCTTTTCACCATTCCAAACTTTGCAAAGTTGTCACTTTTGATCGGACCCTCACTTGCATCAGTCCACTCTCATACTAGGAGGAAAGTTAATAGCTACCCGCCGACCACTTCTTTCCAAAGTTGTACATTTCAGATATTTGTTGACATGCACGTTTTTTTTCCTAGAAGAGTATAATATTCCTGAAATTAGATTCTATGTTTATTTATCATTATATCGAAAGTTTTTAGCACACTGTCAGATAAAAAGCAGATCTTTCTATATGTTAGCACATTTAATAGAAAAGAACTTAATGATTACTTAGCATCCCATGTAAATAAAGTCAGTGACTCAGAATTATATCTTTATTTCCAAAGATATATGTTGTACTTATTAGCTTATGTTTTCATCTTCTTCCCTGGAAAGAAAATAATCTCAACTGGGAATTTAATATGAGGCACTGGAAAATTTGGACTGAATGGTATATTAAATCCTTAAGAATCTGAGTATATGAAATATAGCACTTATTTTGGTGCTATCATTTGTATTTCTGCAGCCAGCTTTAGCATGCTGGAACTGTTTCTGATCGTTTCTTTTTGCTGGGTAATAGAGTCTCTTAAAATGCTTCAGATACTATCTGAAATTAAATGTGAGATATTAAATAATACAATCCTTCTGAGAGATGAAAGTATTTTACTTCATTTCTGTGCTTATCACACTAGAAAAATCCTTAACACATGGCAGAGGGAGATGCATCCACAGAATATACTAAAGAAGGGATAAATTTTTTATTACAAGCAGTATGAAAAATACATACAAAGTCAGGCCAAGTTAGAATGCATAGAAGACGTATGGAGGATTGGGAAGCTGTGCTAGATAGAGAACCAGTAAGTACTGCCTGGATGAACACACCTCCCACTTTGAAAATAGAAGGTGAAGATAAGAAACAATTCTTCCCAGGCACCATCAGTGAAAACTGTGAAGAAACTAATTGCCTTCAATTAGAACCTGAAGGGATATGTAAGATGTTTTTTCCTCTAGGAAGGAATTTAGCTATCCTAGAAGTGATCTGCTTGGACGTAAAGGGTTTCAGAAATGTTGAGATCATTCATCTGCGTCTCCTCAAAAGCAGATTGATTAAAATGAGACACTTCTAAAAGACTGTAACATAGGAGATGATATCAAAGGCTGTCTTGAATAACTCTTGTCTGGATTGTAGTGCAAATGAAAAATTATTTCCTCCCTAAAGTTCTAGTAAAATTGTCCCGAATTGGTAAAAACAAACAAAAAAATCCCAATTGGTTTCAAATATTAGAATTTACTCATAAGCAATTTTTCTCATTACAAAATAGACAAAAAAGTGTCTAAAAGTTGACTACATTTCTGACCAGTTATTTTTATTTCTTCCTCATTTAAATATCCATTCCTCCATTGTAGATTCCTTCATTATCACCTAATATATTATTTAATAACTATGGTTGTTTATATTATATCTCTCAGGTCTCTCTATAGATATTGTTAAATTCTTGAGGATGGATAATAATTACCCATCTTTATACTAGAGACAGACTCTGGATGTTTCATGAGCAATGAGATGTGCATGTGGAGACTTCCTGGGCCGAGAAATATGGCAAAGAAATGCATAACGAATTAAGATACATCCCAACATACATACAGGCAATTATTTTTTGAACCATGCACAAATTTTAGTTAATATAGTTTAGTTAAATTAAACTAGTACCCCAACACCAAATTTCAATTACCAAGATATAATAACTGCAAGTAATTGCATAAAGGACAAAGTTTTCTGGTAGGTCTTTAGTCCTCAGATCACTACGTAATGAACATATAAGCATCATGTTTAAAGACCAATCACAGCACTTCTTTCAAAGTCTTGGTTATTGGGCACTGTATATCTGTTATTCAGTTCTCGCGCAGACGGCAAAGCACATAGTTGTGTTACGTCTTTGTCTCCTAGTTATAAATCTAGTGCCATTTTACAAAGATACTTGAAAGATGGTCTAGGCCAACAAAAATGAAAGTGCAGCAAAGACTTGGAGAGTGATAACACTGTAAGTGAAATTCAATCAAACATGAATGCAGTTTAGGAGAAATAGCTAACCCTGGAGACGTTGACACTGCTGCCATTGGAGAGACTTTAGATATTGGGCCCAGGAATGTAGTGAAGGTGATCTTATAAACATAAATGGAGTGAGTGTGACAGAAAGGATGAAATCCCAGAAGAAGTAACGCTGGGGAAAAACAAAACCTTTACAATAAAGGAACTCTTGGATATATTTTATGAAATCGAAAACACAAATGATAAAATGGTGGAGGCTCATCCACACTTAAACAGAAGTATCATAATTCACCGAGGCATAGGAAAGAAGCTCACTCCATATCACATTATACAGTGAGAGGAAGGCAATCATTGTTCAAACTATTCTTGATGTATTTCTTTGCAAAGAATTAAACACATTATTTTTTATTATGTCTTATGTTTTAAATTGTAGTGTGCTAAATAAATATTAGTTTTACTATTTTAAAAATTTCCCTATATATTTATAACTGGCAGTAAGAAAGTTGTTACTGTTTTGGCAAATATTGAAAGGTCACAGAGCAATCATAATTTTTCTCATTGATTAAGATCTCTTTGCACAATTTCACTTGCTTGGGCATTTTTATGAGCTGGCACTACTGCAGAAGAGAGAGCTGCCTGTGTATTGCCATTATCATCACTCTTTAGAACAATCGCATATGAAAAAAATATTATGCTGTACCATAAAATTAAACAAAGTATCAATAGTCTTCTCAAAGAACCATTAGTAATTACTTTAATATTTTTAAGATTGCAAGGATATAGAATTTTATACTTTGAAGTGACATTTGTGGTCATATAAGACAACTACAATCAGGGAAAAATTCTTTGGATAGCATTTCAGAGGAAAAATATAATTTATTGTTATTTACATTATATTATTTACTGTATTGCTACAACTTTACTTCAGAAAGCTATCATCATGAATTTTGTTGCTGTTTTAGATTCCCTTTTTGAACTAGTTTTGTCAATTAACTACAGCACTTTCTAGTAAGACACGTGGTAAAAATGTCATGGCTCTGAAATGTCCAGATCTTTCTTGATCTCTCCATTTCCTCCCATCATGTTCCAGTTCCCCACCGGCTCCTCCACCAGATCCATGTTCACCAGACCAGGATTGAGATCTAAGCTGCTTATCACAATGGTGCTGTGTAACTCCTGCAGCAGCAGTTCAGTAGAAAATGGCTTCAAATGCACCAAGTTACAAAAGCCTCCTTGGGTACACTCTCTATTTCATATTTTGACAAAAGTGAATATATATTTGTTCCAAATATATTCATATTTGGAGTATTGGAAAGTATATTTGGAATATTCATCCCAAAGACACAGCTAACAAAATATTTGGAGAGGAGGTTGAGTTTAAGAAAATATTTAAAATCATTAGGGGAAGGATTCCAGTTGGAATGGGGAGAAGGACATTTCAGTTACATGTGAAAGTGTCAAATTGAAGCCAAACAAAATCAAGAAAGGCAAAATCAAAGCAAGCTCAGCTCAATTTGAGAAAAGTGAAATGGGGAAATTATCACATAGTCATAACTGGGCTCTTTGTTGAATATAACAGCAATAGTACCAACGATAATAAAAAGATCGTCAGCAGCAACAACAAATAATATTTACTGTGGTTTTACCATGGCCCTGACAATGTTCTTCACAAGTGAGTGGCTCATTTAATGCTCCTAGTAACTGTATGAGGTAAGACCGATTAGTAACCCAGTTTTAAAATGGGAAAACAAAGAGAGTGCTTAAGTAAATTTCCCAAGGTCACACAGGCAGAAAATATTGCAGCCAGAATAAGGAGTCAAGCTTTTTCAGTCTAGAACACATATGCAATAACTGCTACACTGACTTGATGTACAGATTCAGAAATGGGGCCAAATGCAAGAAGTCTACTTTAGCTACTGTTTTCTTCCAACTAAAGATGGTAAAGATAGTAATGTGAAATAAGATGAGTATCTTAATTTTGAATAAATAGGTGGGTAGCAATAGAGTAAAAGAAATTAGCATTTAAGATTCAAGAGTTGAATGTTTCCATGTTAATGTCAGATTTCACTCCTTGTGCTTGGGTATTTTAAGATAGTTTTTACAGAATTCAACATGTAAAGGCAGGTCAGTCAATTCAAGTCATTATTACCAACTGAAAAGAGATACGAGTTCCAGTAGAGTTTCAGTCATATTCTCAGTGATCAAAATATGACAGTTCAACGTTAAAAAAAAATCTGAATAATCCATGTTCTCGTTCTAGTTCTTCAAGCTTAATATCTGGGCAAGCAAAGCCAGTAGAGATCATAGAGTACGTTGCGTGTGGCATTTTGTTCCATCTCAGTCCAATCAAGCATACAAATGATTCAGTTGTACAGAACCAAATTGCCTGCTTGAGATTTTGTCCTGAGTTTGTCTAAAAAAACAGCTTCATTGTTCAGCCAATTTGAATCGATTGATTGACAGCCATTTATAGATTCCATTTATCCATTTCATAGAATCCTAAAATTATAGAATTTCACAAAAGGAAGTACTTTGGAGTGAGGAGTTACTTCTGCTTTCAAACTTAGCTTTTTTTCATACTTGATTAAAAGATCAAAATGTGTAGAGAATTGCATTTGTTAAATACATAGCCATGATTGATTTCATTTTGTAAAGAATTGGGCAAATTATTGATACTTGGATTGTTTACAAAGTATCACAGTTAAGCTGCCCAGAAGGCTAATAAAATATCTTATTCATGAGTAAATTGAACCAGCATATACAAAAGTAGTTTTCATGTTAAGTTAGTGTGAAGGTCAATGGATAGCCACTGGGAAAAAAAAAAGTATTTTGTTTCTTCTTATATGTTTGCTATAAAAAAAGCCTTTGGATCTATCAAAGTTAGTTCACTCTGAAGCTCGAAATTGGGAGGAAACTGCAATTTGAGAAACAGTAAGAGAGCACTGTGTACTCTCCTTGAACTTCTCTGCCCCGGTCTCTACATATATTTTCTTTTTGTCCTCAATTTTTTGTGATTGCTTTGAGGAATAATATGGGCTCCCTCTGGTGACTAATTTCACACCTAAACATTCCCATGGCAGTTAATTAAGAGGCTGCAATCTCCAGATCGTGTGCTTGTCTTATGCAGAAAATTATGTGAGGTTATAGCCCTACAGGGAAGAATAGAAAAAAGCAAAAATCTCAGAGTTTAGCACTGGTTTTCCAATGAATGCACAAAATAAGTTTTCATCACTTACTGACCTCATCACATTAAATTCCCCAATTGTGCACTACCTTTTTTTTTTTCTTTTTACTGTCATTGCTCTTATTTAGAATGAGAATATCGTGACATTTTCAGACAAAATACTTTTTTCAATTAAGACAAAATTAAAATATTTAAAAACAATATAAATGAGCATTTTCTCACTGTGTTTGTGCACATAGAAAATGTAGTAGGGTCATGGAAAATAAGAAATTGATGCCGTAGATGAAGGACTTCTCCAAGTCCAGTCTCTCCAAGCTGGACAACTCTTCATGAGCTCAAAAGAGACTAGGCGAGATCTCCTCAGCATTATGTGCAAATTTCTGGCTCTCTTATTCAGTTCATCCTTCTATTTCTTTTTTCTCTCACTCTTTCTTTTTTTCTAAGAAATAAAATGTATTCTAAGAGATATAATTAAAGCTTTAAATCACATTTTGGTCCCGTATTCATTTTTCTTTATTCAGAAATAATCATCATTTTGAAGTTTGTATGTATCATCTCCATCCAGCTGTTGTATATTCAACACACGTGTCTACATAAACAATCTTGAAATGGAAAATTTTTTCTCTATTTATAATTTACCTATGTTAGTATCATTATGTATATATTTTCCTGTAACTGGTGTCTTTACCCACCTAAGCTTTTAGATATTCATACATGTTGATGTGTGTAAACACAGTTCATTCTCTTTACCTTCTATCAATTATGTTATGATAGCACCATTTATTTATCTAGGCCATTTATAATTGCCATTTAGATGGTTTCCATTTTTCAGTCAATGTAAGGATTCAGAGCATCTCGAGGGCTTTTCCTCTTTCACATATATGATGGTTTCTCAGGAACATAGACTGTGACGTTGGTTTGAGGGATCTCAGTGGATGCACATCTTTAACTTTATTAACAAATACAAAATTGTTCTTCAAAGCTATTGTTCTCCTTTACTTTCCCACCCACTTCTTATTTACTCTGTGAGAACATTTGGCCCAGTGGGTAAAAATATGTTCTCAGTTTCATTTCTTCCATTCTAGGAATACTTTTAAACTGGTTTTCAAATATGATTTCACTTGTGAACAGTCTGCCAATGTCACACATTTCCCATAGTCACCCGATCCTTTGTACATGACAAAATAAGTCTAGACACCTCCTTTCCCCTATGAGCCCTGATATAGTAGGGAAAGGAAAATATATTAGCATGCACACCAACACCACTGCTACTTCTGGAAAGTGTTCCAGTGCCACGTTTTCACATCCCTTCTCCTTTTGAAGGCCCTATCAGCTAGTTAAACCATTCTATTCCTTTTCTTTTCAATATTATCTGGCTTAACTCCAGGTCATTTCCCTTTATTTTGTAAGATATTTTACTATGTATAGTCTTTCAGTTTTCCTCTATAGGCTTTCTCTGTAAGCAGCCTTGACAACAGATAATAATGTCCATATAAATGGCTTTACTACTTTCAATAACCTTCATCAAGGTACTTCAGGAATCCTCCTACATCCCAAACACATTTACCTTTGAATGTTTGAACTGTAAATAGATTTAACCCAGATAAACATCTTCTTTTTATTTATACATCACCAGAAACATTTCATCTAAATGGGACTGAAAGAAAAAACAACCATGGCATGCATCTTTTTAAGTTTTTAAATGTTGGTTTCAAGTGAACTTTATTGCTGCCTAGAAATCCTACTCATTTTCCCTAGTCTTTTTTTTCCTATATCAGAAGCAGTGGTTTTCACTCTCTTCTTAAACTTTCCAATCTACTCTCCAAATCCTGAGTCTTCAGTGGTATCCATGCTTCTCATTTCACTGAAAAAGCAGTGAAGTTGTTTTAACTCTGTTAACTAATACAAAACTTATTAGTACCAAAATAACTTCCAGGTACTCCCGAAGTCATATCTACTATTTTAGCTGGATCCATGCCATACTTGGCCTTCTCTTTTGTTATGGTGGTAAAATTATCCAGACTGCTGTCTTAGGCAAACGTCTCTACTTACATGCTGATACATGAGAACATCTACTCACAGATGCGGCTCCTGCAGTGGACCCATTTCAGTTCTACATTATCAGCATTTCCATCTCAGTTGCATTGTCATCATCATCATTTCAAAATGCTGCAATATCTCTGGTCTGAAAAACTCATAAAATCTTTTGGAACCTCAAATCTTCATCTAGAGAAATTACCTGGTTTCTCTGTTCCTCTTTGCAGAAAATGTGCTGTTTTCACTTCCCCTCCTCCCGTTTTCTCTTGAATTTACCACAATCGTATTTTATTTCCCCAACTTTAATGAAACTGCTCTTAATCTGTTGGAACCCTCATGACCCTGAGGTTGCTAAATCCAGTGTCATTTTTTCTGGCCTCACTTTACTCAACTTACAGCATTTGACTCAACTGATCGCTGCTTCTTTCTGGAAACACTTCCTTTCCTTCTTTCCGGTCACCGTTCTCCTTCCTGTAATTTACTAGACATTTGTTGCTGAATCTTCCTTGTCTTCCCAATATCTAAATATGGAGGGCCTTTGGACTGATTCCTTGAAACTTTCATTTTATCTCTCTTACTGATCTCATCCAAAACTATGAGTTTAAAATGCCATTTGTGTTCAAATGGCAGGTATATTCATTTTCCTGACATCTCTATCTGAAAGTCAAGGAGTCAAGAAGTCAAAACAAACAAGTCAAAATTTAAATCCTGATCTCCTCAACTTATGTTTTTGCTTTTCTCAGTTTTCTACAACCCTCTAGATGGTAACGCCATCATTCCTATGGTCAAGGCTAAAATTCTTGCAGATTTTCTAGACATCTCTCTTTATCTCAGATCCTTCATCTAATATATTAGCAAATTCTGTTGATTTTTTCTTCAAAACATACCCACAGTCAACCACCTATCCCTAATGCTACACTGTCATTCCAATATGTTTGCAAGTCTTTCATTATCCAGCACCTGAGAGATCTCCCTGATTCCGCTCTTGCACTCATCAATATAGTTTTCTATATACCAGACTAATTTCTACACACTAGACAAAATACTGTGAAAGGTGTGCCAGATCTCATATCACTTATGTTCTAAAATCTCTGCAATGTTTCCATGTATCTCAAAAACAATCCAAAATGATTACCACATCTACATTAATTTGGTCCTGGCTACTTCTCTAATCTCATATTCGACCTCTTTTCCCATTGTTCACTTCACTGCAGCCATTTCGTTTTTGTGGTGTTCCTCAGACACAGCAAGCATCTCTCTGCCTTAGGGGTCCTGTAGCCAATGTTTCATTTTTCTAGAATCTTCTTCCCTAGATCTTTGCATAGCTTCCAAACATGCATCATTTGTTTACCCTATTAGAGAAGTCTTCTCTGACCACCCTTTCTAATATAGAATCTACTTCACTACTCTCTACTTAAGACTGCATTTATTTCTTTTCACAGAATATATTATCACATAGCACATTTTATGTTTATTGATTATTAACTATTTACTCTGATAGAATTAACAACAATGAATGGAGAGACTGTCTTTGTTTGCTTTTGTATCTCCAGCACTGTGAAGGAGGCTCTTAAAAAGTATTCGTTGAATGAATGAATAATATTGAATTCCCTAGCCACAACTTTCTGTGTACTCACTCTCCTAATATTCAAGTCATAAAAGCTGATTTTTCTTTTCAACATTACCCGTAATGCTTAAGACAGTTGCCTGTGTTCACAATCAGCCTCCACCTCACTTAGATTTTTGCCCTAGCTAATCTGAATTTGTTTCCCATTTCAACTTCATTCATGAGCACTCAAGATTCTAACCATATTCTTATACTTCCTTTACCAACTTAAAGAAAATACAACCATTCATTTTTCCGTCCTACTCCTGACATAAATAATAATTTTCATTAAAATAGGTATTTTTATTTTATTAAACTTGATGTGGAGAGATTTGGAAATCAAATCATAGTTTGTTGCAGGTGGTGATTTCTTTAATTACACTTTAGATAATAACTCTATCTTTTGTCCAAAGGTGATGAAGAGGTATCATTTTGTAAAATGTATTTTCTATATGAAAATTTCATTTGTTATATAAATTAGGGCTAAGATGGGGGCTCTTTCATCTTTCAGGGGTGTGAGATACCAGTAAGACTAAATTTAAAAATATTTTTTAAAATGCAGATTCTAGTATAAAAGAAAATGGGTGAGGAGACCACACAGATAGAGGTGATAAGATAGGATTCTCATCCTGGTTAAGTGACCTGTGGTTGAGAATAGACATCCAGCTCTTAGATTTCCTTTTGTGTGTCAGACCATACATAACTGAGAGACTAAAACTTTGAGTAAGCCATTCAAATATCCAACTATGGAGCAACTTCATTGATTATTTTCTACATTGACATTATGAGACATTCTACCATTCACCTCCTACTTAACTTCTTATCTGTTTCTGAGACTCAGAGAGCCCCTCAGACTTGTCATATGACTTATATCTTGGAGCCAAGAACAAAAAGAAGAAAAGAAAACATTTTTATCTCTTTCCCTATATTATTTTCTTTTTTATTATTGCTGTTTTTCTCTCGATGAATAAAGGAATAAACAGTCATTCAAAAGAGACCACTGAGGCTACATTCTGATCCTGGTTCCTCACTAGATTTTGGATAAACTTGTCTGTTGCAAAGGAAATATTTAAGTGTCTTTATTAGGGATTTTGAAATTCAGACCAAAAATGCTTGTCTGTAATCTAAGCTTTAGGCCAATCTTTCTCATTCATCCTCATTGGAGCTAATTCTTGTTTTTAATTATTTTCCCCCAAAGCAGTTCTTAATTTTTTTTTTCTCCTTAGATCTTAACTTCGCCTCTATCCTTAATCAAATGCTTTGCCTTTTGCATCGCTGAGAAAATTGAGTAAATCTTGCATAAAATCCCTTCATTCTGCCCTCATCCATCCAAAATTATAAACATGATTAACTTTTATTTCATTATGTTCTCATAATGCAAAGAAAGAATTTCTCATATTCTTACCAATCTAGAAGAATAAACATGTCAATTCATAATGGCATAATTAACTCTCAAATATATGTCTCTGGAGATCAATAAAAGCAGAGTCAATATCAGAGTAAATAAAATATCTTTTCTAGTAGATTCAGTGCAGTTTTTTGAAGACTATTTTGGGGTTCTCAAGTACATACCTAATTTTAATTTTAGCTTTTACAGAGTATTTGTTTTGAATTTAAAAATGACAATTTTTCAAAAAGTCTTTGGATCTCAATCTCTCTTTTTCTTTCTCATTGATTCTTTCTCTAATGTAAGGTTATAGTATTCTAAAAATATTCTAGGTTTCAATAATATAGTTCTTTTTATTTTGAGGACTTAGGTTTCTACTTTAAAAATCAAGGAATGAACTTATTCCCTAGTATTTTCATAGGGGAATTTTTTTTTTCTTTTTGGAGGAAGATTAGCCCAGAGCTAACTACTGCCAATACTCCTCTTTGTGCTGAGGAAGACTGGCCCTGAGCCAACATCCATGCCCATCTTCCTCTACTTTATACGTTGGGACACCTACCACAGCATGGAGTGCCAAGCAGTGCCATGTCTGCACCTGGGATCCGAACCTGTGAACCCTGCACCTCCAAGAAGCGGAGTGTTGCAACTTAACTGCTGCGCCACCCGGCCAGCCCCTCATAGGGGAAAACTTTTAATTATCTAGATCTGATTGATCTGAACAATTTTAAAATCTACATCACTTTCTCCTAGTTGTCAAACCTCATACACTTCTCCTAGCACTTCCTCTAGGGAAAAAATGACTGTATTATTAGTTCAAATCTCAACTTACAAAAATGGGGAAAATAATTTGGAAAGACACAGGAGCAATGTGAATCATGACAGCACTGTCATGATGTTATACTCTACCTTGAACTTAATTTTGATTGGAACTTAAAATATTGTCTTTGCTACTTGGCTACTAACCAAGTTTTCTTGATAGAACTACTTTTTTTATGAATGAATGCTTTGTGGAGACTCTACACCAGTGTTTAAAGGACACTGATGTCTGCTATAGAATGGTAGAGAAATTAATTAATATTAGGAATCATTATTGTCCATAAGAATTGCAAAAGTATAATTTTAATGATATTGTTTCAGGAAAAAATATGCTGTTCTAATGTGCCAGGTACAATAAAAAGGAAGAGATTGTGTTTACATCCATCAGGATGAGTTTAGATTCAGCTTTTTCTACACACTGCCAAAAGCAATAGTTTGAAGCCCCAAACAATGGAACATCCAACATTGGTACAGCCTAATGCTTAGAAATCAGCATGACATATCCTTGAATTGTATTGACTTTACTGATAGCTTTGACTATGATGTAGGTATTGAACACACAATTTCTTAAAAATATTTGCTTTTTCACAGACCTTCAAATATTGTTTTGGATGTTAAATACTAGTATCTCAAACATTCCTCAGTCCCCACCCCCAACTCCAATAAATAAATATGAATGAATGCATTTTAGGTAGTTTCTGAATTTGTATTATATGATGCATATGTATTGAAACAGCCAAGGTGATTATCAAAGCCAAGAGTTCCTTCAGCCTGCTAAATATGAGAAACAAAACGGTCCTCCAAACGTTTTATAATGAACAAGTATCTAGAAGTTTCTCTTTTATAGTAACAATAAACACATTGTCTGTCCTTTCAAAGAAAGGGATTTAAACAATGTGACCAGTAATATAATCAGCAATACTAATTTAACACGGTTACTGAATAATTCAATGGTTAATATTATAATCTGGAAGTAAAAATTCTTTATCCTTTATCTAAATAAATGGAGAGATAGTCCCTGTTTGTGAATTGGAAGACTCAGTATTGCTAAAGTAACAGTTATTCTCAACTTGATTAATAGGTTCGATACAACCCCAATAAAAATCTCAGCAAGCTATTTGTAAATATTGACAAACTGATTCTACAATTTATATGGAAAGGCAAAAGACCTATCATAGTCAACACAATACTGAAGAAGAAAAACTAAGCTGAGTGGCTCTCAATCCTCATTTCAAAACTTATCATAACTGCAGCAGTCAAGACAGTGGAGTATTGGTGAGAGTAGATGATAGATCAACAAAACAGACTAGAGGGCTTAGAAACCGACTCACACAAACATAGTCAACAGATCTTTGATAAAGGGTATAAGACACATCAGTGGAGAAAGGACAGTCTTGTTGCAAATTGTGTTGGAAAAAATGGACCTCAATATGCAAAAAATGAACCTAGATACAGACTTTATATCTTATACAAATATTAATCAAAATTAACTATAGAAATTAAGTATATGATGCAAATCTATAAGATATCTTGCAGTAAACATAGGAGAAAATTTGACATGATCTTGGATGCGGTGATGAAATTTTAAATAAAACACTACTAGAATGATCCATAAAAGAAAAAAAGTGATAACGTAAATCTTGTTAAAATTCCTAATTAGTCTGTGAAAGATGCCAATACGAGAATTAAAAGACTGAGAGAAAACATCTGCAAAATGTATGTCTGATAAAGAGCTTGTATCTAAAATATAAAAAATTCATGTCTTAGAAATAACTCTTAAAATGCAACAATGAAAAAACTAATAGTCCAATTTAAAATGGCAAAATATTAGGATGAACCTCTTACTAAAGAATATAGATAGATGGCAGATAATGATATAAAAAGATGCTCAATATAATTGCCACTAGGAAATTGAAAATTAAAACAATGATGAGATACTATTATATACCTCTAGAATGGCTAAAATCCAAAACATTGACAATATCAAATGCTAGCATGGATGTGGAACTAAAGGAACTCTGATTTATTGTTGGTGGAAATGTGAAATAATACAGCCACTTTGGAAGATTGTTTGGCAGTTGCTTACAAACCTAAATATAGTTTTCTCATATGATCCATCTATTCAAGCTCCTAGGTATTTACCCACTTGAATTAAAAAGTATGTCCACCCGAAAACTTGTGCATGAATGTTTATAGCAGATTTATACTTACCAAAGCTGGAAGCAACCAAGATGTCCTTCAATAGGTAAATGGATAAAAACTGTGGTGTGTTCTTACAACGTGATACAAAGAAAGAGCTCTCAAACCACAAAAAGATACAGAGGAACCTAAATGAATATTGCTAAATGAAAGAAGCCAGTGTGAAAATCCCACCTACTGTGTGGTTCGAATTATATGGCTTTCTGGAAAAGGCAAAATTATACAGAGTGTAAATAAATCAGTGGGTGACAAGAATTTGGCAGGGGTTGGAGGAGGTGGAAGCTTGAATACATAGCACAAGGAATTTATCTTTTAGGGTCATGAAATTATTCTGTATGATACAATAATGGTGAAAACTAGACCTTAAATATTTGTCAAAACCTGTAGAAGTTTACAACACAAAGAGTAACCCTTAATGTATGCAAGTTAAAAAAATATTTTATAGATCAGGGGTCCCGTGGTGAAATGCAGAATATGACAAATAATCTAAATGTATTGCAAATGTAAATGTGGGCAACATTGTGAAGGGGATAGGGTAATAATGTGCTGACCTAAGTAACTGTGGAAATAAGCAGACTCTGTAAGATAAAAGGCAAATGGGGTTGTACAAAGCACTGCGTACTAGTTGATAAAGTTGGTCGTCGTTCCTCCACCCCCGTTGGGATAACAGGCTAACAATTTTGAAACGATTACACATGTATACTGGACTAGAACAATTAAGTCAATGGATGGCAGATGGTAGAAGCCCCTAACACATTTTTGGAGTGGGAGGCTACAGATAAGCCAGGGAAGCAGGATCGAATGATCTGTATAGTAATGGATTAAAGTAGGAGACATCAGTATGAACTCATTTTTAGCTTAATAGACATGCAGGTAATTACATATAAAAATATGTATAGATATGTGTCAGTACATGGGTTAGTATACACACATATATCCTTGCTCTGTCAGCTGAGAGAGCCTAGAAGCAATGATGTTCCAACAGCAATGAGCATACCTAGTGCCACAATATTGGTTTCTAATACTAATCTCTAATAAAAGAAACTGCAGTTCTTTCGAGAAGTAACTCATTCTAGGACTTGAGAAAGAAATATACGAGATTAACCTTGAGCATCTTGTAGTGCCAAAAAGTAAGAAAGTGCTAACACATAAACAAACAAAAAGAACACAATGATGACAGTATGTCAGATGGATACCAGAGAAAACTGAAAGAGCTCCGATGGCCAAAGCTGGGGCAATTTAAGCAAAAAAAAAAAAAAAAGTAAAGTTGTATTGGATTATAACAGAAAGTATAAAATAAATGTTCATGAGTCTACACTGACATAAATAAATGCTTGAATACATAATAAATGAGGAAGAATAGACAAATATTCCTTGCAGAATCCCATGTAATTGTTTAAGATACTTCACCTTCAAAGTAGATCATTACTCCCACTCCTTAATTTTAGGCTGGACGCAGTGACTTTCTTCCATAGACTATTGTGTGGGGGAAAGGGGAAATAAGAGTAACTTTATGGTGTAGAAGCTTGAGAAACACAATCATAGAGCAGGTAATCAAAATTAACAACAGTAATAAGTCATGTTGATAGCATGTGTCCTTGATATGATGTGATGAGAATGGCACCTTAGCTTTGTGGTCTTCCTCCCAAAAACATTACCACAGTTTAACCATAAGAAAGGCATCAGATAAACTCAGTTGAGTGATGTTCTACGAAATACTGAACCAGTATGCTTCAAAACTATCAAGGTCATCAAAAAACAAGGAGAATCTGAGAAACGCGATAGTCTAGAGAAGCCTAAGGAAGCATGATGATTAAGTATAATATGGTACCTGGATGGGACCCTGAAATAGAAAAAGGAAGTTAGGACTAAACTAAAGAAATCTGAATAAAGTATGGGCTTAGTGACAATAAGATGGTATCAATAATTGTTCATTAAATGTTACAAATATACCATGTAAGATGCTGCTAATAAGAGAAATTGGGTGTAGGGTATATTGGAACTCTACATACTATCTTTACAATCATTTTGTACTCTAAAACTACTCTAAAATAAAGTTTGTTAATATCTATTAGGTAGTTATGTGTTTTGAAGTGGTAAGTCTACCATGTGAGTCCCATTAACAATTCCAGGGTCTTCAGGGTGGGGAAAGTCAGAGGAAGGTGCTAGTGTAATTTGACTGCATCATAAAATTTATATTTGTTAGTTAGGTAAACGTTCCAGATTTTCCATTCAATATATGTATTAAGTTAAAAACATTTCATCAGATATGAAGAGAAAAATTTTCAGTATAGATTTTATTTTATTTTTTACATTAATGAGGGACTTGGGCCACAGAAAGATCTTCAAAGAGGTAAAAATTGAAACAGAAAGTGAATCACTTCTCTATTATTAGCTGCTATTTTTATTTATTGACTATTGTAACTTTTCAGTTACTTTAAGAAGTAAATACTTTCTGAAACTCAGGAGGTGGCCACTCACCTTTTCCCCTATTCCCCTCTTTTCTGCAGTCCCTCATATTCTCTAGGAGATCCAGAGAAATAAAATATTTTTTTCTTACACTGAGATGGTCAATCCAGATCTTCATTTGGGATAATTTAGAAAGGAGTTTATGAAGTGTCAAGTAGCTCATTTGATTCTATTGTGCAGGGCAGTGCTGCTTCCTAATTCCAGAGGTGCAATAGTGATTATGAGTCAGATAAGGTAATATGCTCCTTGTTGATATGGGTTTAGATTGTAACACCCTCCAGAATAAATGTCTGACCTTGGGAAAAGGGTGCATGTGTTTGATCTAATAGTTTCAACAAGAAAGAAACCTGTCTGCAACTTACAGTAGTGAGAATATCACGAAGGAGACCTTGAGACCCGTTCTTCTAAATTTCCTCTCCATTCTCCTACTCTGCATCTCCAACACGATTCTTTGAAACTTTTGAAGTAATGAGGAAAATTGATCATCTGAAAAAAGACTCAAAGGAGGGCCAGCATGGTAGCGCAGTGGTTAAGATCGCACATTCTGCTCCGGCGGCCTCGGGTTCGCCGGTTTGGATCCTGGGTGTGGACCTATGCACCACTTGTCAAGCCATGCTGTGGCAGGTGTCTCACATATAAAGTAGAGGAAGATGGGCACAGATGTTAGCTCAGGGCCAGTGTTCCTTAGCAAAAAGTGGAAGATTGGTGGTAGATGTTAGCTCCGGGCTAATCTTCCTCAAAAAAAAAAAAAAGACTCAAAATGCCATTTAGGAAGGGTAATTTGAGACATGACAACATTTGGAGAAGGGGAGTGAAGGAGGGAGAAAAGAGATTCAGAGAGGAAGAGTCCTTCTTGAAATAGAAATGTATGTTATCCAAATGTGAGTGAGAGTCAATGAGAGACACTTGAAGAAGATTTTTGAAGTTTTTGAGAGAGTGGATCGTAAATATTAAGCTAGGAGATGGGTACCCCCGCTCCATGAGTTAGAATGCTGTGGAAAGGTAAAGTCCTGCAGAGATTTTCCTTTGGGCTCTCATTTCACAAGGATTTTCCCAAGTGTTCTTTCACTCTTTGCATTGGTCCAATTCCTCAAAAGTAACTTCATGTTCATTTGCAAACTTTACTGTGATAGTTCTTGGAAGGCTGAAGAAAAATGGAGTGAAAGCAAAATCAAAGTTTACCCCCTTGTATCTCCTTTTGGGAGCATATAAAGAAGGAACATCAATCTTCCTAAACTACAGTGTTGAGTTTTAGGTGGTGAAGGGCACTGCAGTGAGCTCAAGAGAGGCTTGAAACTCAACTTTCTGATTACTTCTGTACTAATATGTATGAGAGGAAGCCAGCGAATTAAGGGAGAGTAGAGGATAAGATTTGTGTTAAATCAATAGTGTTTGAATCTTCATGAGTGTTTCAGCTATCTATTGAAGCAAGCCTTAGTGCCTTTAAGCAACAATGACTTACCCATTATCATAATTCTGTGGGTGGTTCTTCTGCTCCACATGTTTTGTGAAGTCACTTAAACAGCCATATTCAAATGTGAGCTTAGTTGGGATTGTGATTTCCAAGACGACTTCTCATCTTTCAAGGTCTCTCTTTTTCTGTATCACCTCTCATTATTCAGTAATCTTGCCTGAGCTTCTTTACAGAATGGTACTAGCTGCCAAGAGGGGGCATTGTAAGACGACAAGCCCCAGCTTGCAATTACTTCTCAAGTCTCTGCTTTCATTGAATCCATGCTGATGTCCCACTGATCAAAGCAAACTATATGGCCAAGCCCAGAGTTAATGTAGGAGAGGATTACATAAGTACCCGAATACTAGGAGGCATGGTTTATAAGGGGCTACCAATTTAATAGTCTCTCATAATTAAAATTTCAAAGTAAACTTCAGATTCCAACAAATTGAATTTAAATTATTATACTTTGGGTGATAAAGAGGGTGCTTGGGAAATAGGGGTCAGATAATATTCCACAATTTTTTTAAACAGGGAATATTGGTTTCTAGTAATTATCTTCTGGGGTCCAATTACCACTTTAATACACCAAATCAATAACGTTAGTTGAATTTTGTTCCCTGATATGTTAAAAACTGAATTTTGCAGAACTAATTGGTTTCTTGTCTATATTCTCTGCTAATGTGGTTATTTCCAGACATCAAACTTCTCTCCCCCAAACCAGCCTTGCTCAACACAAGCACACACACACACACACGCACACCTGAAATTAAATTTTAAAAACAACCTAAGAGGCCACTAGAATTGATTAAATATTTCATAGTCCTGCTTCCTGAATTTTATTTTCCTCATTTCATCATCCTCTTTAAAACTATGGCATTTAAAAATAGTTGAATGGCTTTCATATATCAACACTATACTAGGCACAGGGGGATATAGAAGGAGATATGAGACATTATACTTTAATTTGTATAGTATTTTTTAATTTAGATATTTCTTCATATGTCTTATGATTTTGTTGAAACCTCAACCATATTAACAAGTTTTCAGGAGAGATATTGTGTCCATATTGTGGATGATGAAATTGAGGCTTAGAAAAAGGAAATAAATGTCTACAGTTGTACAACTCGAAGGGGATTGAGTTCAGACTAGAACTCTGATTGTTTGAGTAGAACTTCAGTGCTCCTTTATGATAGAATAAATGTGAGCTGCAGGATTTTGTAGATCTGGGTTTAAGTTTTAACATCAACACTTGGGCAAATTACATAAACTTGTGAAAATGCAGATTCTGTGTTTTAAACATAATTAGTGACACCTTATACAGTTAGTGTGGTTACATGAATATTATTCTCCCATGTCACTTGATCCGTTTGAGGGCAGAACCACTTATGACTTACAGACTTGCAGGCTAGTTAAGGAGTAAAGTATCATCACCTAAACCAATAGCGTTAGGTATTCAACAGTGTGAAAAAGAACAACGAATAATACCAAAAAAAAGATTAAATGTTAAATTGTGTAGCAGTGAAGGAAGAAACATATAAGTTCATTGATGAGGAAGAGCAGGGAGGGCTCATGTAGTCAGAGAGGAGTTGATAGAAGAGGTGACACTTGAACTTGGCCTTAAATCTATTATACTCCCTTGTAGCTTGTGTCCTTCGCCTCCAATTTCAGCAGAGTTCACATTATTCTCTCTATAATGACAGTTCACAGACATGAAGTCCATTATCAATCACATCTCAACCATGAAGGTTTGACCCTCTTGCCACATTGATTAGGCATCACATTGATCTGCCATGCATTATGTCAGTTCACCCTCCCTTCCTCTCTCCTCCCCTCTATTGTACAAGTACCTGCACTCTGTCTTTCCAGGGTCTAAGTACTCATTTCCAGCTTATCTTGCCTGGATTCCTTGTATGGCAAAGCACCAGGTTCTTTATGATAAGCACTTACATTGGAAAAAAATGTGCTCTCTAAAGATAGAAGTACTCCTACTCTAAGTACCTGAAGTGAAAGAACAATCGTGAAATTTAATAAAGAAGAAATGAAATGTTCAATTGGAGGCCAAAATTGCTTTACAGCAGTACAATAAAATAAAACACAAGCCAGTTGCCCTCAGCACCAGACTATTATTCACACACAGCAAAACAGGAAGTAGCCCTCAGGGTTGCTTGACCAGCAACATATGAATGATGAGAGTTTTATTTCTTTCCTTTTAACCTCTGAAGAACTATGGAGGAAGGGTAGAAAGGCTCACATTTAAGCAAAAGGTAAAAATATTTTCTGTCCTATTCTTCCACCGTCTTTGTCCTGTTTTATTCTGATGAAACTGGTACTAGATTGAATAGAATGTGTACCCTCTTTATTCTCTTAGATAATGCTGCCAGCGAGGGGTAAAAATTCACATTCTTCTTCGGAAATGACACAAATTGTTTCCTATCAGTATTGGGATAGGACAGTAATTCTAGACCCCTGAAAAAACTGACAAGTGGCCAAACTGAATCTTTGACCTTAAAATCCTACTTGGTACCTAGCGCAATGCCTGGCTCATCATAGCACTCCAGATCTTTTGTTGAGTAAACAGACAGAAGATACTTATGTAGAGAGAGATGACAGACTGAGTAGCAGATGAAGAGGATCTTGGAGGATCTTTCTGGAAGCTGTTTGTTCAGGAAAGCACACTAATTTTACTCAGATAATGTGTTTATTTGAGGTGGCTTAAGAAGAGAGCTGATGGAAAGTCATTTCTTCTCCTTCTTCTCTTGACTCATTATCTGTTTCTTCAAATTAGCAAACTGTTTCCTCATCTTAGGCCTGTTCTTTGTGTTTGTTTTACTAGAAGGGAAGATGAGAAGAAATGAATAGAAAAATAAATGAACTGTAATAGACTAATTATGGCTTATGTTTATTAACACCGAAAATCTTATGTGCTCTCTCAATGAATCAGATGTATTTGGTTGTCATCATTCTGCTCCTACATGCATGAGAGGTCAAACTTGAAGAAAATTTTTACAGACCTTAGTAATTTTATCTTCTTTTGCAGTAGTTTTTAATTTTATTTAATTAATTAATTTCATCTTTTTTGTCCTCTAATCAAACCTAATATTATTTTACAAATAATCCACAGAAAAATGAACAAGAATTTAAGTCAGGTAGAAAATATCCCCTAGTCTTAACAAAACATATATATGTATGAATCATACACAGACCTTCAGAGATTGGACTGATGTCACATAGGAGCCATTTTGGGAGGGAGGGAAAATGGAGGTGAACAGGCTCCAGAGATTCTTCATTCTTACCATTCTGCAACCCTTCTTGAATTCATTTATGATACATATTTCTGATTTCCACATAAGGTTTATAAGGATGAAAAGTGCTGCTATTAAACAAAATTGAAAACTACTGCTTTCTATAACCTACTGAATTAATAGTTCAGAGAAAACAAGAATATTCTTCCCATAAAGACATTGATTTTAATAGTAACACAAGTCTTTCCTAGGCAGTGGACTCATTATTCTCCAGCTCAACCATTGTGATTGGCACAGTGGACATTTGGAGGGGAATGAAGAGGAGAACACACATGTAAGCCCAATCACAAGAATATTCTGAGGCAGGATCAACAGCATCAAACCAACAGCCTTCCCAAGAAAGACCTAGTCATAGATTGAATCATATTATTGACACTAGCGAAGAGGTTCCACCTGAAATGTTCATCCTGCGCCTGGCTCCTGAGGCAGAGAGGAGACGAAATCTCTCCCTGGTCCTTCTTCTAGCCCAATCCCACCGCTACCCTTAGGGAAACAGAAAAGTCCAACCTTGCAAATAGCCAGACTCATCTCTTACAAAGCACTTTGTTATGTTCTGCCCTTGAATTCAGGTTAGTTCCCTTCCTGATAATCTGATTTCCATGTAATTTCAAACCTATTTCTTTCTTTTGAGTTTCCTATTCATGTCCTCCCAATAGCGTCAATGAAGCAGCCAGACAGCTGCGGGCTTCTGTGCTTCCTCAATTCTCTCTGCAGTTGAAAAGTTTCTTTCACAGCCCTGTGAAAGCCAGCCCATGCCCCAAAAGTGTCTATAAACATTTCTGTTAATCTTCTAAATTGCATTTCTCCAAATATTGGCCTTTTTCTCAGTCCCTTAGATTTGATAACTGCCTCAATTTACTGTTACAAAAGCAACCATCTTAGTTTTCTCCAAGTGGAGAACAAATCTCTATGAAGTGAATTTAAAAGATCACACCTCTGCCTTCTCCCATTTAACCAGGGAGGTCAGATATGTTGCTTATCCCTCTTGGCAGCATTACCAGTCCTGTGCTTAGTACTGGCTTAGTACTAGAAATTTCACTACAGGCAGAAATGTTAGCTCTCCTTCTGACATAGATGGAAGGAAAAAGAAAAGAAGGAAGGATATTGACAGTGGGATGGGGAGTGATGGTAAAGATATAAAATAATAATAATTTGAAAGAATGAGTGAGAAGAGGCCAGCCCGGTGGCATAGTGGTTAAGTTTACACTCTCCACTTTGGCTCCCAGGGTTCATGGGTTCAGATCCTGGGCATGGACCTACACACCACTCATCAAGGCATGCTGTCTCTGGCAGTGTCCCATATACAAAGGAGAGGAAGACTGGCATGGATGTTAGCTCAGGGCCAATCTTTTTTTTTTTTTTTTTCAGAAAAAAAAAAAAGAAAAAGAATGAATGAGAAGAAATGAAGCAGAAAAAAAAGAGGAGTACAAGAGAGTTATGGGGTGATAAAAAAAAAAGAAAAAAGTCTACTCAAGGTAAGAAGACAGGAAACAACATTTACTTAGGACTTTTTGTCTGTTAAACAGAACACCAGACACTATATTTGAATCAGAGTGATCTCTTTTTTCCCCCTCATTTTGACAAGTATAATTAATCAAACAAAAAGGAAGAAGCAAATACAAACAACAGAAAGTAAAGGGCCCTGAAGCTTGGAGAGTTTGTGGACCATTCAAGAGATGAGACAACAAGAAAGTATTAAAACTAGTATTCCGGACTCCTTTTTTAGATTCTAATACAGAGATTGTCCAGAGTAAAAGGAAAAGAAAGTATGCTTGCTAGAAAGAAAAGAGTGACTCTTCTCTAACATGGAGTTTCTCTATGGAGAGTGAGTTTTTAAATTGGCCCACACTCTAAGGCTTTTTTACTAACATTTTGCCAAGATAATAGTAATGTTTCAGAATCAATTAATGACTTCCTTAACTAAAGTAAAGACTGGCGTTCTTTCAAAAGTTATTTTACAAAAGAAACTGAAACTACTCTTTTTCTTTTAAAGAAAATATTTAAAGGTTGAGTCTTATGTGAATGGATGTGAGTGATGCCAAAATTCCTATCCCCCCAAAAATATGTCCCCTCATATAGTAGAAAAACTTGAATTTATGTCTTAAATTGGTTTCAACCAAGAAGATGGTCCATAAAACGGAATGAAAAGAAAAAATCTCTGATTTAAAACAAAGGAAGCATAGATACAAGCTTTTCCAACTCAATCTCTTTAACATATGAATAATACTCAGGGCTCGGAAAGAAAGTGAGCTATTATCAGAGACCATCGTAATTTATGCATCCTTTTAAATGAGGCTGAATTGGGTTTGTGCTTTGGAATGGAAAGGTAGAGTCTGGATACCAGAACAAGGCCTGTGAATGCAGACTAGTAGATGCAGGTAACTTACACCCCAGGGAAGTATGGGAGAGAGATGTTAGATGTTGGGAGGTAGGAGTAAAGTTGGCTGCAGGAAGACAGGGCAAGTTGTGCATTTGCAAAGCCTAAAAGTAGGCTTTCCAGCTGGGATGGGAAAGTTGCTGGAAAATAAATCTAACTTCAAATACTAGACGGTCCCTTCATAAGACTGAGAGACCACAAGATCAGGGAACATTAAAAATCACTCATACTGACTAAGAAAATCTTGATACTGAATACCTCTGCATTCAGCTGAGTCCTTAACAGCTATGACCACAAATCTCAAACCTGAACAGTGCTGAGTTGCAGGAAAGGAGCCTATGAGCCCTGGGAACTAGACAGGGTCTGACAATGGATGCTGAAGTCCTTGACCTCTTCCCCAACCTCAGCTAGAGTGGATCCTGTCCTTGTGTAAGCCTGGTGATTAAACACAAAATCTTCTCAACATCAGAGACATTTCTCATCCAATTAAATTGCCAACAAAGTCAGTGCTTCACTTTGCAGTCTTTGTCTCCAGTCATAGTTTCTTGAAACAGAAGAATGAAAGCACTTCCTCTTATTAAAAATAAAGGAAGAAATAAAGCATGCAAAATGTAATGCATGGCTATGACAATAAAGGGATTTCTTTATCTGTATTTTTCTAATACCTCTGGTATTGGATCATAGATAAAAGGTCTCTAAGTCTTTTATTCTTACTTAGAAAGAATAAAGAAGTTTTCATTCATTTAGAAAAATAATCTGTGCTCCTTTTAATGTTAACTCAACTCATGACCAAACATTACCTTAATTTTGCTACTAACAGTTCAGAGGTCGAACTCTATAAAAAATATTCTTTTGTTATTAAAAGGTTTTGATTGTTTTAATCCCCCTTACATCTTATAGCTCAGTAGAATAATTTATCATATTATGTATTTACTATTATTCTAATACTGTGTTTCAGGTCAGGATTACTTGATAACTTATAAGTGAGCCCTCTTGATTTTATTTTTTGTGAAAATGCCATATATGAATTCCTATTTTACAAAATGAGTAAATAAAGAGGTGGTAAACTGTATTATAAAATGAGTCTACACTTCACAAAAGGGCTAACCTAGAATTCATCATTTAGTGATTTCCTTCACTGTCATTGTTTATTCATACACAGATAAATAAAGGAGCATCAGTGAAGGGCTGAGAGGCTAAGATAATTACATCTAAGCTATATCATGTATAATCCATCCAAACTGAAAATGAGGCATTCTGAATAGAAATTTTGTCTCTGGTAAAGTAGTACAGTCAAACTACCAATTGATTTGTATAAAAACCTTTTTTTTCCTAGAATATATCTGACTACTGAAGGGAAATCCACTTGCCAATGATAGGAACATCACTTCATAGTGTGACCATAAATATTCTACCTAGAATATTTTGGGCATCTCTAACTGACCCTCTGCTTCCCTGATTCCTTGCACGCTATATTCCTTAGTTGAAATAAAGCATGAAGGCTATGGTATTCACAAAGATTTTTCATTTTGAGTATCAGACGCTCAGCTCAGAAACTCAAGCTTATCTTTTAGTTTCCTCTCCTCTATTAGAATGGGAGGCTAATGTAGGTAGGGATTTTTTCCTGTGTTTTTCTCTACTATACTGGCAGCACTGAGAGTGAGTGATCCCTGGTTTTTATCATATGTTGCTATATACTACTTGATATATTTTATTTGTTGAAGGTAGAAAGAGTGAGACCAACTTCAATGCTGTAAATGTGCTTTGTGGCTGCAGAATCCCAAACAATGCCGCGAAGCTTCTTCCTGGCTCCTTTAGTGTCTTGACTCTGCGTCATCTTGCATTTATTCTTGTTTACTAATATCTCTTTAATGATGGGTTAGTCCCCCAAAGAGAAGGGCAGATGGCCACTTGCAACCCAAGCTCTGTCCCTTTTACAGGCATACTTCATTTTGTTGTGCTTCACTTCACTGTACTTGGCAGATACTGTTTATTGAAGGTCTGTGACAACTCTGGATCAAACAAGGCTATTGGTGCCATTTTTCCAACAGCATTTGCTCACTTCAAGTCTCTGTGTCACGTTTTGATAATTCTCACAATATTTCAAACTTTTTTTATTATTATGTTTGTTATGGTGATCTGTGATCAGTGATCTTCGATGTTACCATTGTAATTGTTTTGGGGCACCATGAACCATGCCCATATAACTCAGCAAACTTAATCAATTAATGTTGTGTGTGTTCCGACTACTCCACCACCCCACCAGTCTCCTATCTCTCTCCCTCCTTGGGTCTCGCTATTCTCTGAGACACAACCATATTGAAATTAGGTGGGTTAATAGCTCTACAATGGCTTCTACGTGTTCAAGTGAAAGAAAGAGTCACGTCTCTCACTTTAAATCAAAACCTGGAAATGATTAAGCCTAGTGAGGAAGGCATATCAAAAGCTGAAATCTATCCCTCTTACGCCAAACAGTTAAGCGAAGTTATGAATGCAAAGGAAAAGGTCTTGAAACAAATTGGAAGTGCTACTCCAGTGAACACAAGAATGATAGGAAAGTGAAACACCCTTGTTGCTGATACGGCGAAAGTTTTAGTGGTCTGGCTAGAAGATCAAAGCAGCCACAACATTCGCTTAAGCCAAAACCTAATTCAGAGCAAGACCCTAACTCTCTTAAATTCTATGAAGGCTGAGAGAGGTAAGGAAAGTGCAGAAGAAAAGTCTGAAGCTAGAAGTGGTTGGTTCATAAGGTTTAAGGAAAAAAACCATCTCCATAATATGAAACTATACAATTAAGCAGCAAGTGCTGTTGTAGAAGCTGCAACAAGTTATCCAGAAGATCTAGCTAAGATCGTTAATGAAGGTGGCTACACTAAATGACAGATTTTCTGTGTAGATGGAACAGGCTTCTATTAGGAGATGCCATCCAGGACTTCATAGCTAGAGAGAAGTCAATGTCTGGCTTCAAAGCTTCAAAGGACAAGCTGACTCTCTTGTTCCATTTATAGAGCACCATTTGATGGTGGAGTGCTGCCGTGAATGCACAATTTAGTGGCGTATGGGATCAGATAATACCTGGTTTATGACAGGCATAGTAGCTTGGTGTCCCATGGTTAAGCATTCTGTCTTTACTGAGGCCTAGTAGCAGCCCAAAAGCTGTTTCTCAAGAGGAGAATAATTATTGACAGAGAATGGTAGTGCTTCAAAATTTGAGACTTGTGCTGTGGTTCAACTATAAAGGCCTGCCAGAGACTCTAAGCAGCATCCCTCTCTGACATAGACAATTCATGTACAGTTGGATCTGCTGGATCGTATGGCTCAAGTGGCAGAGTAGCTTGCATGGCAGCCTGGACCTGTTGCAGAGCTTTCTCTTTTTCTGGGACCCACTCAACACTAGTAGCTTTTTGAGTCATTCAGTAAATGGGCTGGAATAACAAACCCAAATGAGGAATATGTTACCTGCAAAATCCAAAGAGGCCCACTAGGCATTGCACCTCTTTTTTGGCTGTATGAGAGGCCAGATGTAACAATTTATCCTTCACCTTGATAAATTGGCAATCTATCTTAATATGTCCCACACACACCGGGCCCCTAGAAGTTTTACTGAGATAGGAGGGCCCTGAGTTTTTGTCAGATTTATTTCCCATCCTCTGACACACAAATGCCTTACCAATACATCTAAAATAGTTGCTGTTTCTTGCTCGCTAGGTCCAGTCAGCATAATACCACCAACATAATGGACGAGTGTGCTATCTTGTATAAGGGAAATGGAACAAGATCCCTGCTAACTAAACTATGACATAGGGCTGGACAGTTGCTTTATCCCTGACGTGGGAAAATTAAGGTGTATTACTGGCTTTGCCAGCTGAAAGCAAACTGCCTCTGGTGGTCCTTATTGACAGAGATAGAGGAAAGTCATTTTCCAGATCAATAGCAGCATATCAGGTAGCAGGGGATGTGATCATTTGCCCAAGCAATGAAAACATATCTGGTACAGCAACTGATTGAAGTCACCACCTGGTTAAACTTGTGCTAATCCGTAATTATTATCCGGGGTCTGTCCTACTTCTGCACAGGCCACATAGGTGAGTTGCATGAGGATGTGATAGGAATCACCATCCTTGCATATTTTAAGTTCTTGATGGTGTCACCAAGTTTTACAGTTCCTCAAAGAATGCAATATTGCTTTAGGTTTACAGTTTTCCTAGGTAGAGGGAATGCTAGTGGCTTCCACTTGGCTTTTTCCACCCTATTAGCCCTAACTGCACACACCAGTGAACTGATGTGGGCGTTCTTCCAGCTGTTGAGTATATCTGTTCCAACTCTGCATTCTGGAACTGGAGAAATAATCACAGATTGGGATTGGGATCCATTGGGCTCATTTTAACACAGAGCTGAGCTAAAACTCAATTGATCACCTGACATCCATAAGCTCCTAATCTGACGGACCACAGTAACATTTTGAGTCTCCTGGGATTAGTGTCATTTCAGACCTGTGTCCATTAATTGCAGAAAGGTCTGATTATTTCATTTTCCCCAACACAGTTACCTTGGCAAAAGGCCGTAGGTCTTTTTAGGGAAGGCTGGGAGAAATATTTTGGCTGAATAATTTAGGCCCTGAGCACACCTCCTTTCAAAGGCCCCCAAGTTATCCAAATTGTGCAAAATTATCCATGCACCTTTTTTCATCTTTACCCTCCAGACCTCATAGCTCTTTGTGCTCTGAACTCTCCTTCAATCACTAGGAGCTAACTAGAACTGACACTAGGGCTTATTTGAATTATTTTCAACTCTCTTTAATATCTTAAATAGCACAGTACAGTTGAACAAGTGCTTTGGCATAATTTATTCCAGTTGATCAATGCAATATTTTGGTAAAGGAGTGTGACTGGATATTAGCATTAACATGAGGAAAATGGCCTGAGGCTCATATGTATCATCAGTATTACTCCATCCAAAAACTGTGGAGATAATATCTACTGAGGACACTAATATCATTGTTTGTTTGGGTTATTACTTCATTGCTCAATATTTCTAAATTAGACTATAGTGAGAAAATTATAAGCAGTATAATAATGAGAATGTCACATATAAAATTAATTTTATTTGTGGATTTCACAGAAAATAGAAACTTATGGGATATGTATTAATTTTCATAGATCAAAATTTTAAAGCTTGCTTTGTGGTTTTTAGAATTTTTTAAAGGAGGTGAACTGAAATAAATGGATGAATAGATAATTACAAAAGAATATCATCGTTAATGCTAAATTACCTTACATAGCCCTAGGAAGATGTTAATTGTAACAATGTGATATTGTATTAGTATAAAGAAGAAAAGATATGTGAACATGACTTGCTGTATTAGCAAACCCTTTTCTTTGAATTATTCATTGAAATATGTTGTAAACAAATAGAATGTACAATGTCTATGTCTTCTCTGTCTTGAGATAAAACATGTACAATAGAGATGTGCTTTAGTACAGTTTAAATGAATAGAAAAGTTCATTCGGAACAATACAGAAGCAATTCACACTTTTAGATTTAATCAAATAAAATATAACAACCCAGAGAATTACATTAGAGTATTCCATTGAAATCAAAGAATTACCGAACTGGGTGAAATTTCAAGACCATGTAGTCCATCCCCTCATATTGTACAAAGGAGGTAATAATCCCTGAGAGCATGCAACATGCTCAAGGTCATGGAATAACTAAATGACGAAGTCAAATTCCTAATTTCCTTTCAGTATGAAACATATAGACTTCACTTCGCAGTTCTTTGTTAAGTTGCATGTTCTTGGTCTCATCATTGTAAATTTTATCCGAAAGAACTTAAGAGTTTAGCTTGTGTCCAGCTGACAGAGAAGCTGATGTATATAACCACAAATTTAAATATTAACGTTAATAATACAACATCCAAAACAACAGCTCTGTTCTCTGGAAAATCAAATGTTTGGAATAGACATGACAAAAATTCATGAAATCATTAATAGGATTGTCAATCAAAGAAATAAATTACACATTCACCAAATTATTGCCTGAAAGGGTATCAGGAATTAATTTCATTTTTGTTGATTTATTACATGTTTAATCTTGTTGCTGTAACATATCACTTAAGCGTTACAATAAAATTTTATATTCATTTTACAAATTAAACAATATTTATTATATATGTTATTTTTCTCGCTCAAAGTCGAACATCTGGTAACTAATAGGCGATTTAAATATGGTTCTATTTGACTAGATGGTTGATCTTAAATTGTTATATTTGTGAAGCTTGAAGATAAAAGTAACTAGAATTAAGAAAAAAGATCTCATGTATTTTTAATGAATTCTTTGGGTTTTTAACAGATAACCAATAAGCAATTATCATGAATATTAAAATACAAAATGTCTTTATGCTTTCTCCTTATAAAAATTTTAGCTTATCATTACTATTATTGTTGTTATTGTTATTATTTCTATACTAACATCATACTAAACAAAATAATAATTTACAAAATTATAATGAAAGTTGAAAATAAAGTCACTCAAATTCTTCAATCAGCATTTATTGGTTGTTTTATTTGTTTGTTATATTCCTTTTCCAGTTAGCTTCTAGATATTTATTGTTATCCATTAACTTAATTTTCGAAAGAGATTTCAGTTACCCTACTAAAGAGTGGATTATTCTTCCAGGCAACGGCTGCTGAAAGTTGGCATTGTTTAAGATTTGTTTTCTCGCTATTTACACTTTTCACTTTCTATCACTCTGTAAACAGCCTCATGCATTTATATGCGTTAAACCACGTCCAAAATGCAAATCTCTCACAATTCGCTTGTGGTAGATATTGGTCTTGCTCACCAGTTTTTCAATTATTTTATATTACTATTAGAAAGGACAATTATACTTCCTGTTCTATTTAAATTACGACTGGCTCTGTGTCCTGCTTTGATTCATGAAATGAGGCAAAATATCAATTCCAAGTGGAAATGCTTAAGAGCCAATGAAGAGTCCTCTGTGTTCTCTTTTTCTGCCTAAAACCCCTTGTTAGGTTTTTGGGATCATAATTTGGTGGACTCTGTGTCAGCAAGCATTCATGACTGTAATGGGCCAAACCATATTCGTCATGCTTCTAAGAGTCTAGAGTGGTTTGTTACCACAACATAAAGTAACCTAACTTAAATATACATCTTTATAAAAGACCTCTCTCTCCACAGCCCTTACCATTACTTCAAATTTAAACTATACATTTCCACTAGATGATTCAAAGCTTTATCAAGTTCAGTATGTCCAAAACTGAGATAATCTCTTTCCCCCATCCTCCAAACCTGCCGTTCTTCCTTTCTCTATTGTTCATAATTGTTACTTATGTGCTTTGGTATTTTAATCTTAGTTCTTACTTTGGATCTTTGTCTATATTATGACATATTGTACAACGATCTAAATAGACCGATTGGACAAAAAAGTCTGGTGTCATATTGTCTTATGTGGTATCCATTGAAATAAAACCTTCTATTCATTCTATTATTATTATTACCCTTTATTTATGATATAATTCAAACACACAGAACATGGAAACCACAACATTATAAACACCTATGCATCCTAACCCAGAATTGATAAAGGATAGCACAATGCTACATTTTCTTTTTCCATAGAATTTAAAACCATATGAAAATTCCTGGATTTTCTATTGTCATTTTATTTTTCTCTCTCCCAAGCACTAGATTATAGTTGCCATGAAATCAGTGACCTTGATTTCCATATTTCTCACTATTCGATCTATACTAGTTAAAAGAGTGCTAGTGCATTGAAGTCATTCATTTGATATTACCCAATGAAGATTGAATAAATAAATGACGTCATGCTTTTATATATTATCTGATTATTTTACCTTAAAAATCTTCAAAATTATTAATCCATCAAAATGTATTTTTCTCATTTATTTTGCAAAATATATCAAAACTTTCACTCATATTACAAATTCCATGTAATATGGACTAAAAATAAATAATGTAATTGGAAAATGACCACAAAAATAGGATACATTTTAAAGAGGTAAATTACAAGATTTAATAATTAAAATCAAACCCCTACTTGCTCAATTTTATTCACTTTTACTCTTCAATAAGAATTGTAAGAAAGAATCTTATTATATTAGTATAAAATCTCTGCCCTGGGATAATCAAATCTTAACTCTTGCTTAAGTGCTCTTTCTCTCCTATTGTTCATAGCTTTCTTTTATCATCTTCTCTACCAGATTATCAATAAAAAAGTCTATTAATTGTCTTAGTTTGGACTGCTGTAACAAAGTACCAAAGACTAAGTGACTTATAGACAACAGATATGTTTATGTAATCCAGCTAGATATGGAAGGGATTAAATCTAGACAGAAAGTATCTTACACCTAGATGCATGGATTGATGGATGGATGGATGGATGAATGGCTAGCTAGCGAGATAGGTGGATGGATGAGTGGGTTATAGAATGGAAAAGTCAAAGAACTGTAGGTCTTGATTATAACATTACCACTTGTAATAGAAACAAGAGATTAAGAAATCATGATGGAGATTTAGTATATTATAATTGGAGGTGTAAATTTAGAATTTCAGCACTAAAACTCTTTGCTCCTCAGCATCTGTGGTCTGATGACAAGTATTTGTGGCCAAATTAAAACAGAGGTGAGTATCGTGAGTCCATCGAGGATCTGTGGATCTGTAAAACACATGATTGGTTTAATCACATAGATAATCACATAGCATGATGGCAAAACTTGAAGTGGATGGAAGGATTTATCTAGGTGCAAAAGTCCTCAAAGAATGCTGGCTCTTGACTAGATGTGAGATTGGTAACATCAAGCTTAGGAAAAGGAATAGCCTTTACTGAATGGCATCAGCTTCAGTGGGATAGAGTTTTTACCTAAGGGTGAAGGAATGATATACTAAAGCAATGAAAGACAGAAAAACCAACATTACTGCTAGACAGAAGTCAGAGGTACGTGTGGAATGGAGAATATGTTAAACCTTCTTGAGAAGGCCGTAGAGGAAGCAGTACCTTGAAAGGGAACTATTTATTTATTATTTATTTCACGTTTAATTTATTTTATTTTTTAAGCTTTATTAAAGTATAATTGATAAAATTCTAAGATATTTCAAGTGTACAATGAGATGATTTCTTATATGTATACACTGTGAAAGAATTTCCCCCACTAAGTTAATTAGCACATCCATCACCTCACATATTTATATTTTTTCTTTTTCTTTTTCTTGGTGAGAACATTTAAGTTTTACTCTTAGCAAATTTAATTATATTACATTAATGGTTATTAATATATTAAATATTGATATTAATATAATAACACTGTAATGTTTTAACTATTGTAACTATGTTATACATTAGATGCAAGGAAGTTACTCATCTCATAACTGAAAGAATGTACCCTTTCACAATCTCTCCCCATTTCCTCCAGCCCCCAGCCCCCGGCAACCACTTTTCTACTCTCTCTCTCTATCAATTTGATCTTTATTATCAGATTCCACATGTAAATGATACCATGTGGTATTTGTCTTTCTCTGTCTGACTTATTTCATTAAGCATAATGTCCTCCAGGTTCATCCATGTCACAAATAGCAGGATTTCCTTCTTTTTAAAGGCTGAATAATATTTCATTTTATATATGTTACATTTTCTTTATCCATTCATCTGTCATTGGACACCTAAGTTGTTTCTATACCTTGGCTATTGTGAATAATGCTGCTGTGAACATAAGGATACAGATATCTCTTTGAGATAATGATTTCATTTCCTTTGGATGTATACCCAAATATGGAATTGCTGAATCATATGGTAGTTCAACTTTCAACTTTTTAAGAAACCACCATACTGTTTTCCATAATGGCTGTATGATTTTACATTTCCCCCAACAGTATATAAGGGTTCCCTTTTCTGTACATCCTCACCAACATTTGTTATCTCTTATCTTTTTGATAATAGCCATCCTAAGAAGTGTGAAGTGCAATCTCATTGTGATTTTGATTTGAATTTCCTTGATTATTAGTGATGTTGCATACCTGTTTGTGTACCTGTTGGCCATTTGTATGTCTTCTTTGGAAAAATGTCTAATAGGATCACTTGCTCATTTTTTTTTCTGTTGAACTGTATGAGTTCCTTATGTATTTTAGATATTAATTCCTTATAGGATATGTGGTTTGTAAATATTTTTTCTCATTCCATTGCTTGCCTTTTCATTTTGTTGATGGTTTCCTTTGCTATGCAGGAAATCATTAGATTGGTATAGTCCCACTTGTTGACCTTTGCTTTTATTGCCTTTCTTTTGGTGTCAAGTTCAAAATATCATCATGAAGACTGATGTCAAGGAGTTTACTGTCCATGTTTTCTTCTAGGAGTTTTATGGTTTCAGGTCTTACGTTCAAGTTTTTAATGCATTTTGAGTTTATTTTTGTGTATGGTGTGAGATAAAGGTCCAGTTTCATTATTTTGCATGTGGCTGTCCAGTTTTCTCAACACCATTTATTGAAGCAGCCATCTCTTCCCCATTGTACATCCTTGACTCCTTTATTGAAAATGAATTAACTACCTGTGCTATACATGAGTTTATTTCTAGGTTCGCAATTTTGTTCCCTTGGTCTGTATGTCTGTTTTTACCCATTTCTTCTAGGTTGTCCAATATGTTGGCATGTAATTCTTCATAGTAGTCTCGTATGATTTTTCTATTTCTGTTGTTTCAGTTGAAAGGTCTCCTCTTTCACTTATAATTTTGTTTACTGAGTCCTCTTTCTTTTTTCTTGGTAAGTCTAGATAAAGTTTTGTCTATTTTGTTTATCTGTTCAAAACACCAGCTCTTATTTTTATTGATATTTTCTATTGTCTTTTTAGTTTTTATTTGATTTACTCCCACTGTGATATTTCTTATTTTCTTCCTTCTACTAACTTTGGGCTTAGTTTGTCTTTTTCGAGTGATTTGTAGTGTAAAGTTAGATTGCTTACATGTAATCTTTCTTTTTTCTTGATGTAGACATTTATTGCTATAAACTGTCCTCTTAGAACTGCTTTTGCTGTATCCCATAAGTTTTGGTATGTTTTGTTTCCATTTTCACTTGTATCAAGATATCTCTTGATTTCTTCTTTGACCCAAAAGATGTTCAAGATCATGTTGTTTAATCTCCACATATGTGTGAAATTTCCAGTTTTCTTCTTGTAATTGATTTTGTTTCATATCTTCATGTTTGGAAAAGATGCTTGATATGATTTAAATATTCTCAAATGTTAAGACTCTTTTTGTTTTCTAATATATGATCTATCCTGGAGAATGTCCCATGTGCATTTGAAAAGAAAATGTATTCTGTTGCTGTTGGATGGAATGTTCTGAATGTGTCTATGTTTCTCTAGTCTAATGTGTAGCTTAAGTCCAATATTTCCTTATTTATTGTGTGTCTGGATGGCCTAACCATTGTTAAAAGTGAGGTATTGAAATTCCCTGCTCTCACTGAGTTTCTGTCTATATGTCCCTTCAGATCTGTTAGTATTGGCTTTATATAGTTAGGTGCTCCTATGTGGGGTGCATAATATATTCCAATGTTATATACCCATATTATATATCAATGTTATATCTTCTTGATGAAATTGACTCCTTTATCATCATATAATAACCTCCTTTGTGTCTTTTAACAGTCTTTGGCTTAAAATTTATTTCATCCAATAGAAGTTTAGCTACTGTTTGTTTTTAATTTTTCTTTTGGTTCCTGTTTTCATGGAATATCTTTTTCCATCACTTCACTTTCATTCTGTGTGTGTCATTATACCCAAAGTGAGTCTCTTGTAGGCATCATATAGTTAGGTCTTGTTTTTTTATCCTTTCAGCCACCTCATGTATTTTGATGAAAAAATTTAGTCCATTTACATTTCATGTAATTATTAACAGGTATGGATTTACTATTGCCATTTTTTAATTGTTTTCTGTTTGTTTTATAATTCCTTTATTTCTTTCTTCCCCTCTTGCTCTCTTCCTTTGTGATTTGATGATTTTCTATAGTGGTATGCGTTGATTCCTTTCACTTTATCTTTTTTTTGTATCTACTCTAGGCTTTTGCTTTGTGGTTACCAGGAGACTTACATAAAACATCTTATATTTTTAACAGTCTATTTTAAGCAGAAAACAATTTAGCTTCAGTGCATACACAAGCTCCCCCAAGAAACATTTCACTTTTTTTGATATCACAGTTTTCATCCTTTTACATTGTGCATTTGTTAACAAATTATTGTAATTTTAGTTATATTTAACCTTTTTGTCTTTTAACCTTTATGCTAGAGTTATAAGTGATTTATCCACCACCATTACAACATTAGAGTAATCTGAATTTAACTACATATTTACTTTTACAAGTTAGTTTTATGCTTCCTATGTTTTCCTATTACTAATTAGTAACAGGGATTGTTGTGCAAATTTTCATAAACCCAATTAGAACCACTTCTTAGTTTTCTAAGGTCTTGTGGGTCTCTTGGATGCAAGCCCTATTGGCTTTCAAAGGTAGGTGTTTTGGGGACCTATCCCTCCAGCGGGTGTCTGAAAAGTTGGGATAGTAGATGTGGAGTCCAAACCCTTTGCTCCTCAGGGATAAGCTAAGGATTGAGAGTTCTCTCCCATTTTAAGGAACTATGCCAGGGTGGAGTTCATGGTGAGAGTGTGTCTCAGTCTTTCCTACCCATTGCAATGTGGATATTTTCTCATTTGCCTGATGAGGAGTTACTCAGCTAGTTTATGAATCTTTTTCAGAGGAAATTTCTCCATATTTAGCTGTACCTTGGGTGTCTCTGTGGGAGGAGGGAAGCTCAAAACCCTCCCATATCATCATCTTAGTTCACTTCTGAAGGAAATAATTACTAGTTAGGAAAGTAGGATAAAATATTTAGTGAAGTACCTGAGGATACAAATGAATTGTTGACTAATTTGTGTGATGCGCCATCATAATTTTTGAAATGGATTCCTTGTAAGAGTAAATAACACTGTGTAATTTTTTGTTATTGATATTATTGTTTATTATTATTATATTTTATTATTTTGGTGTACCACAACAATTAAGAATTACTGGGAATATTTTTGAAAATTTTGTGGGAGATTGAGTAGGGACATCTTCACTAAGCTGAGCACTCTAGGACGGCTGAGAGTGAGTGCAGAGCAGGAGTGCCCCTAGGATTGTGCATGCAAAACAATGTGCCCCTCCCCCTGCATGGCGCACCAGCTCAGCTGGTTGGCAGCCAGCATGCAAACACTGATAGGCCCTGTCAGCAAAGCTTCCAAAGGACAGGCACACCTGCAAGGGATAGCAGCAGGCCCAGAATACACAGCTCCTGCACCACCAACCCGAGTGGCAGCAGGTGGTATCTGTCACTATGTGAAAGAACAAATCCACCCTACCAAATGGTATGAAGAGATATATTAACACTCCAGACCAGAAGGAAAATGACAAGCACACAGAAATCAATCCTAAAGGCACAGAAATTTACAGTCTAAATGACAGAGAATTCAAAATAGCTGTCATAAAAATACTCAGTGAGTTACAAGAAAACTCAAAAAATTCAATGAAATCTGGAATAAAATTAATGAACAGAGGGAATTCTTCACAAAAGAGATTGAAAGCATAAAAAACCGAATCAGATGAGACACACAATGAATGAGATAAAGAAAAATCTGGAGTCTTTAAATAGCAGAGCTGATATTATGGAGGACAGAAGTAGAAACTTAGAGAACAGAAATATAGAAATGCTTCAGATGGAGGAGGAGAGAACTGACTAAAAAGTAATGAAGAAATTCTCCGAGAAATATCCAACTCAATTAGGAAATGCAACTTAAGGGTTATAGGTATTCCAGAGGGAGAAGAAAGGGAGAAAGGAGCAGAGAGCTTGTTCAAAGAAGTAATAGCAGAGAATTTCCCAAACCTGGGGAAGGAGCTGGATTTACAAGTAAAAGAAGCTAATACAACTCCTACTTACACCAATGTAAAAAGACCTTCTCCAAAGCCATATATTAGTAAAACTGGCAAAAGCCAATGACGAAGAAAAATTATTAAAGGCAGCAAGGCAGAAGAAAACAACCTACAATGGAACTCCTATGAGGCGTTCAGTGGATTTCCGAGCAAAAAACTCACAGGCTAGGAGAAAGTGGAATTATATATTCAAAATTCCAAAAGACAAAATCTTTCAGCCAAGAATACTCTATCCAGTGAAAATATCCTTCAGATATCATGGAGAAATAAAAGCTTGCCTAGATAAACAAAAGTTGAGAGACTTCATTGCCACAAGACATCCCCCAACACACACACACACACACAAAATGATCAATAAGGCCCTCACACCTGAAAAATAAAGGGCTTACAAAGCCTTGAGCAAGGAGATAAATAGACAGACCAAATCAGAAAATTGCAGCTCTCTACAAGAATAGGTTAGCTAACAATTATAACATTGTGAATCTGAGGAATGTAGCCACCAATAGGAAGACCAGTTTTCCGGAAACTCAATATGAGTTGAAAATTTTCAGTAATAGGTAAATGGTGTTATCCAGGGTTGCCTGGAAACAATAGTCAAATCTGCTTTGGACCTCTTCACTTGCTCTTTATTTTGATTGCCTTACTAGTTTAGGCAACTTGTTTTCTTTTCTTGGGGGACTTTTTTTTTGTAACAACAAATAAAGTTTTAATTACTTTTTGTGAATTGTTACATACTCCACATCAGGTTGGAGTGAGCAAATAGGAAAGCCAGGTTTATATGTAGATGATATTTTTTATAGTATTGTTCCAGTAGGCCAAATTCAGTAGAAGTTATGAGGGTGCCTTTTTTTCCTTGTTTCTCATTATAAGGAAGATATTTCTAATGACTTTTTTTCCACACTAAGATAGATAACCTCAAGTATAAGTGTGCAGCATGTTACAGAAGTCTTTGAAATTCTTGATTGATGGATGGACCTCTGGGCTTGCTACAAACTCAGAAACTTTTGGAATATGTACTGCTAATATTTCTCTTCCTGTGTGCATAGCAAGTGCAGTACTTTGTAAATACTACTGTTTGGATGTTTGTTTGATAAGAGAACTCAGGAGCAGAGGTTCTGAATGATATGCTCACAGGGTTCTGCTCACAGAGAAGTCTCAAACATCCATACTTGATTACCCCTCTAGAGTAGGAAAAGTAATACTATATAAGCCATCACTCTTTTGCAGAGCATTCCAAGCTCTGAGAATCATTGCCTTACCTCCATCCCTACATCTTTTGGACTCAAGAATAGAGAGTGGTAGAGTACTCTGGGTAGAAATTGAAGAAACACACAAGCCTTCTCTCAATCATAGATCTCTGAGAAGAGATTCATCAGTCCCTTTTTTCTTGCTCTCTTTCTTCCCTCCTATCTCTGGCTCTCCCTCCCTCCCTCTCTTTTTCCTTCCTTCCGTCCCTCCTCCCTGTCTGTCTGTTTTTCTTTCTTTCTTTTTCTTCTCTCTGTTTATTTCATAAAAGATCATGAATGTTTACTCATGACAAGCAATGTTCTAAACATTGAATGTATAGCAGTAAACAAAACTTTGAGCCTTACATTATGTGGGAAAGACAAAATGTACATTAAAAATAATACAAATATACATACATCTACTGAGACTCATCTCTATTGTAGGGCTCATAAATGTTGATCTGTGATTTTGTGCCAGACTACATTTGTAAAATCTTACAGTTGCATAGTAAATGGGTTTGTTCATAAATATCGACTGGGGAAAATTTTAAATGGGACACATTATGGCATAAAGGGGTTAAAACCAGTCTGCCCAATAATTTAGGCACAATAATTCACTCTACAAACAAACATCGTAAGTCATCCTAAATTACTTGAATTGTCTATTGATCAGAATAATTAAATTTCAAATGAACAGAAGAGTTTTGTTCTATTTTAACCCAGATGACCAGAAATATGCTGTAAATTGGAAGTAATTTTAATTCTGGTCTCAAATACTGTTCCTACTCCTCTGTATATGGTTCAAATAAATCACCACTTACACTTAATGAGTGAAAAAGTAATGTAAGCTTAAAATTCATATATATACTTAGAAGCTTCCTGGCAAAAAATATTATGAGAGTGAAAATGTTCCAATTTTTAATTATTTTAGTCCACTGAATGATGAGATTGATTATAGGACACCAATCTTAAAACCTTGAAAAGTTGTTCATTTAAGTATATCTTGTGAAATTTGTCATATTATTATCATCCTAAAGGAAAAGATAAATAACACTTTTGAGGTATTCTTGGCTGGGAAATTCTTGTGAAGAATGTCTTGTTGGTATTCATTCCATTCCACATGAGAGTTTGTGACATTAAACAAGGGATAGAAAATCATTTGTGCATTTTAATTTTTTCAGAACTTGCTCTAAGCAGGACTTCTCAAACTTATTTCATCTGGTGCCACCTTAGAGAAAAAGAAGTATTGTAAGAACCACATCTGATTCCATCTGTTTCTACAAATACAGAATAGCAATCACAGGGACAGGGAACAGTTTGCTTTTGAATTTGCAGAAATAAAATATGGAATTTAGAACAGAAACCAAATTAACCAACCAGGATTTTACCTCAATAATGGCATATCTTTCCTGTAATGGTAGATTTTATTAGATCAAATCTTTATCCCATGTGCCTACTACTGTCTTTGAAATATAAGGTATTCAGTATGTTTTTATTGAAATAAATACATTTTGTTGGAGAAAACTGAATAGGCAAGAGCATATGTTAGCCATGGGATTCTTAGTGTAAAAGAAAGAAGCATTTGGTCCACCAAAAGATAATCAATGGGACTACTAGAGGCAGTACACACTAGCTTTCCTGGATTTACAATTTTTCTCAAGGCCTGAGTGGTTTTATTTACTTGAAAATAGCAGCAGAAAGGTTGCAATTTGGTATTTACTAAGTCCAACTTAAGCAGATGGAAGAGCACCTTATTTTTAGCACAATCTCTTCATTAACTAGTGAAGCACTTGGACAAACATCTGGTTTTTTTCATCAATAAACTTTTTGTGAACCTACAAAAATATGTATTGGGCAACTTACACTCCAAAGTTTTTGCTATAGCAATACAATAGTTTGGAAGATGAATAAAGCAAGGCTCCTGTCTAGTCTTCACAAACTCATCGTATATAGGGTGGGAGACAAATGAGGGAGGTACCTGAAAGAGTTCCCGAGTTTATATCTTGTAGGGAGATTGGATTTGTGTTGAAAGCACTGTGGAAGCACTGTGGAAGTCATTACAGGAGAATTAAAATGAGTTCCAAAGCTTGAATGCTGTCTTTATTTATATACTGCTTTCTTCAAGTAATGGAATTTGGCATAAGAAAAAAAGAGAGTTTTATGGTATGCTTGTTTTTGGAATAGGTAACAATTGTTGTCTATTAGTCTTATTGGGATAAGTAATGCAAATGAAACATCAAGGGCATATTCATCAAAAAATGTTTGTACGTGGATGGAGAGATTTGGAGAAATGGCCTGATAAAATCCAAATCGTGACTGGAGGAAATGAAGCATAAAGGATGGGCAAAAGCAGATATTATCCTTTTAGTACCTTTTATCACTTGAATCTCCTTTTCTTTGTCTTTAGTAGAAAGCACATAAAACGAGTCTTTGTGCATCTCTCTTGATATTTCCTTAAGAATTAATGATCAATTTTAATTAAGCTATGTTAATATTTGTGGTTGGCTTGCTCTGACCCTTTTAATGTCTGAATAATCAATAACAGTGCAAATTAATTAGCCTATATGTTTGAACAATATCATATTTTTTCTTCACCCAACTTTATCTTGTCCACTTAAAGAAATTACCTTCATATGTAAAGTTTGTAAAATAAAGCCTCTCTCTTTTCCCCGTCCCTCTCTCTCACTCTCTCATATTCTTTTTCTCTCTCACCCACCACCTATACACACATACACAAACACATGTGCATATATATCCCATACCCAACTTAATCCTGCCCAAGTCCCAGATAATTTTCAGAGATTCAGATGACTTCTTTGCTTGAGAAGGAAAGTCTATGAATTATTTTTTTGGGGGGCGGGGGTGAGGAAGATTGGCCCTGAGCCAACACCTGTGCCAATCTTCCTCTATTTTGTATGTAGGACATTTCCACAGCATGGCTTGATGAGCAATGTAGAAGTCTGTTCCCAGGATCTGGACCCTTGAACCACAGGCGGCCAAAGTGGAGTACGTGAACTGAACTTAACGCCACTGGGCTGGCCCCTCAAAATATTTTTTAAACCTATTCAGCTACATATTGTGCAGAAAGAACTCTGAAATCATGACCAATCATTTCAAAGTACAATAGATTTTTTGTCATAGTTTTTGTTGTCTATTTAATGGAAGTATTGTCCCATCATCACGTCTCCAAACACTTAAGTATGGTCCACGTGGATTAATCTGGGAAGCAGGTTTTTGCATGGTGTCACGGAGGGCAAATTCTGGTTAGCAGTTAAGGCTCTTTTATGCAAAAATTCAAGAGTATATTCAAAAGTGATGTTTGTGAAAGAGAAGATTAGAATTTGAACTGTTTCTGTAACTCAATAAACATATTTTCTGTTTATTTCAACATCGCCACCTCACCAACCTCTTCTTTATCTCCCTAAGTTTTGAGATTGTAGGACCCCACAGAAAGAATGGGCTAAGGGCTGAGCCGAGATTCACCATCCTTAACCTGTTAGGCACACTAGTTTAGCTATATTTTGGGCACTGAAGGCCAATATGAGCTTCAATATCTCAGGGATGTGAAGTATCTTAAATGCAGCCAAACTCTCTCGGTGAATTTTCAGTCCAAAAATAGTGAAAAGTGTAAACCTAGTTATATAGCTAAGAGACCAATTGAGATATCAGAAAATACAAAACTTTTGAAGCTGGAATAGACGTTGGATTGCGTATCTGTCCAGCATTTCTTTGAGGAGCCAAGTGTCTTTATTCATGGGTTAGAATGCTCTGATATGTCTGATCCTGTCTTCTCACAACAAGCGTAAGTAGATAAGTGACCATAAGTAGATAAGTAGATAAGACCTTTTAATTCTCTTGGCTATAATGATTGGTATATGCATGGGCATATGATCCAAACAGATCCAAGCAGAGTCCTATCCCACTACATTTTCTTTTAACATTAGCAGGGACAATGACCCTTTTTTTCTGATGTTAATATGCTAGAAGGATATTAAACTAAGGTGAAATAGTTAAGCAGTAGTACAGAACTGATGCCAGTGCACAAGAAGAAAGAGAATTAAGATGATGAAACAAAATCTTTTAAGCCACAGAGAAAGTGCTGTCTGGAACCAAATCTACCTAAATTCTTTCAGTTACATGTGCCATTTTGTGGACTAGTTATTAACTCACTTTTTTCCCATGCATCTAGTTGTGTGCATGCTAAAAGATAGGCAAATTATAAGAAGTACTGCATATTTGAAGGAATTATGAGGACCCTCACCTCAGTAGTCTTCATTTTTCATCTTCTAAGCACTCTGGATAAACTAAAGTAGCGTGTGGATTTTAGAATTCAAGCATATACACTTTATAAGATAATTTTGGAGATTTGGGTGCAAGAGGAAACCCATGACTGCCTGGATTAGAAATGACTACAATATCTGCTCATAGAAGTACATTAGAAAACAGCTACCCTGCTACAGACATGAAAGAGCGTTGTAGTGTTTCCATAGCAAAGGAGGTAACACTGGAGGTTCACCTTTTGGAAAATAGAGGTTTTGGGACCTAGAAGACATGATCCATAAAGATAGTTGTTAAGGTCAGAGTAAAACTAACGTTTGAGATGGTAAAAATATGAAAAAAAATGAAACAATGCTCATTGTAGCAAGGTTTGATAAGGTGATGGCTGTTGTTTATATAGAGGCCCTGAAGGAATCTTCATCCCTTTTCCAGTCTCTCCCTAATTTGCCCACCATTTTTCCAGCCACATTAAGTTTCTTTGAAGCTTTTCTAGCTATCCCTAACAGTTTTTTCCATCTTCTGCCCACTGACTGGCCCCAAGCTGATATCACATTTTTTTTTTCCTCTCAAAGATTGGCACCTGAGATAACAACTGTTGCCAATCTTCTTTTTTTTTTTTTTTCTGCTTTATCTTCCCAAACCCCCCTGTACATAGTTGTATATCTTAGTTGCAGGTCCTTCTAGTTGTGGGATGTGGGATGCTGCCTCAACGTGGCCTGACAAGTGGTACCATGTCCACGCCCAGGATCCGAACCCTGGGCCACCGCAGCAGAGCGTGCGAACTTAACCACTCGGCCACGGAGCCAGCCCCTGATATCACATATTTTATATTTTGTTATAGAAGCACATGCTTCTAGATATCGAGAACTATATCATCCTTTGGTGCATAGCAAACCATCTTAAAATGCAGAAATTCAAACCAATCATCATTTATCAACTCAGAACGTATTAGGTTGGCAACTTGAGTGATTCTTACACAGATCTCTTCTGGGCTCATTCATGAGGCTGAAGTTCACTGGTAGGTCAGCAGGGGCTGCATAGTCTAAAATAATCTGGTGGATTGTATTTTCCAAAAACAGCCGTGCCAATATATCTTCTATCCCATATTCTTACCAGCTGGTAATGACTCTCCTTCATTGAGAGCTAGAGTTCATATTTCCTCCCCTTGAATTTGGGTAGGCCTGTCCCACATGCATGATTTCTGAGGCTGGCTTAAAAAAGGCTACACAGTTTCAGCCTAGCTCTATTTCTTGAGATACCCATTCTTCAAACAACCAAACATGCTGAGAGGAAGTCCAAACGGGCCCATACAGAGAAACCACACTAAGAGCTCCCCGTGGAGAGGAACTGACACACCCAATCTATAGTCAGCATCAACCACCAGAGAAATGTAAGTCTTCAGATGCTTTTAACCTGCAGTCTTTAAACTGACCCAGCTGACAAGTGAAGCCAAGTTAAGCTATCTCTGCCAGGCCATGCCCAAATACCATATTCTGAAGAAAAGTAAATGTTGTTTTAAGCAACTTAGTTTTGAGGTGTGTTTTTTTTTTCTTTTCTTTTTCTTTTTTTTTTTTTATACTGAGGAAGATTCTCCCTGAGCTAACATCTCTGTCAGTCTTCCTCTATTTTGTATATGGGTTGCCATTACAGCATGGCCGCTGACGAATGGTGTAGGTTAGACCCCAGAAACAGAACCTGGGCCACTGAAGCGGAGCACACCAAACTTAACCACTAGGGCATGGGGCTGGCCCCATGAAGTGTTTTTATGCAGCCGGAAATGACCAAAACAGATGACCTTACTCATGTGTCTGGCAGTGTGAAAGCTGTTGACTGAGGAGCCTCAGTTCTACTCAGAGTGGTTTCTCAGAGTGGAGGCTGACTTAGGCCCATTCACATTTTGCTCTTGTGTTCCCAAGCACAGAGAAAGAGGACAAGCTTTACATGCATAGGCTCTTTTTAAGTCACACCTTGTATCATACTTACTAATGTCCCATTGCCCAGAGCAACCTACCTCAGAATCTGTATCATGGCAGAGGGCCTTGTTCATGGGCTCTGCAAGTTAGAACATGCATTCTGAAGGCATATGACTTCTGTCACCAAATCAAATATAACACACAGTTACTGCATATGCAGTTTTCTTTCTGTGTAGGTACCAAACATTTCTTGGGATCCTGGATTTAGAAGTGGCTGTGAATTTGGAAATTTTTAGTGGATATAATCAGTGCTGGAAACTTAAACGTGATATGAAATAAAGATCAGAGATTTTCAGGAGAAAATCAGATCCTAGGTTGACATCTAGAAGAGGTCGAAGGAGTCTTACAGAAAGCACCAGCTTCTTGACTTCTTTCACACTCACAGAGCATATTGGGGATATATCCTAGAGTAGGACATTATGGATTCTCGTCTAAGCTTGAGCTGTGACATAGTCTAGCGCTTCTCTTTTTAATGTTGTCTTGATTGGGAAACAGGAAAGCTGTGACTAACTTATATAACAAGGGACACGGAAAACTCCTTCTAGAGGCCAAAATCTCAGTAGTGAATTAAGATGTTATTTCACAGTTTGCCCCAAAGAATAAGGAACTTCCTATAGAGCTAGGCATCTGTTGAATAAAAAACCTTTCAACTATAAAGGCGCAGTCACCAAACCTGGCTTACAAAAGCCCAGGCTGTTTTCACTGGAGCACTCAACAAATGAGATAGTGAAGGAGATATTTACAGTTGTGAGGTAAGTCTGATTCAGCTGAGGGTGAGAGATGTGCCTCACAGAGGTGAAGTCAGGATGGTATTCTCTTCATATGAGAGATCCGGTGAGACAACATTCTATCAGAGGAGGATGAGGAAGAAACAACTTGTGAAAAAGACGGGGAACTAAAAACTCTGGAGCATAAGAGGAGCATATAGAGAGGACTATTGTGAAGCATCCCAGTAATACGTTCTGAGCATTCAGAGTATAACCAAAGAATAATATTGTCGGGCCACATGAAATTATCATTTTTGTATAATAAAAATTTTGAATATTCTGTATGGTTCAACTTTAAAATAATCGGGGAAAAAAGGACATACCAATATAAAGTCTTTCCTCCATCTCTATTATATGAAGAAAAATCATCCCCCACATTTGTGGAGTTGTGCTATTCTCTTTTTAATGTTCCCGATGTATCCACTGGGTAGCTAGGCAGGTCCTTGGGTGTCTACCTCTGAGATATCCTGATAGTTCTTTACCTTGGCTTACCGAGTTTGCATTATACATCTAGTAAAAAATGCAAAGGAATTTTGTAGCCCGACTAATTGAACAACAACAAAAAATCATGACAAATGTTCTAGCGATATTCTTATAGTGGGAACTTGGTGTACTGCAGAGTATGGGAGGATCACACAAATTGTCCCTGCATGGGACTGAAAATATTCATCATGACAGATGTGGGAAGAAAAGATGTGGTAAGAATGGAATACGTGGATTCATAATGAGGAGAGATAGTTTGGATTAGAAATCCATTCCATTTCTGCATGACACACACACACACGCTTACACCTACTTATAGCATTGGAATATAAATCAATGCATTGTGTTCAGGATGAATCTGATTGCTACCAGTCCACAAGCTCCAGGAACTTATATGAGTGTGAATGATGGAGGTTGTTCTGCATTAAGGCTTTTAACATCTTACTGGCAAACACAATGGCCTATCATCAGAGGAGGTAAAAGAAAAGAAAATATATAGTCACTCTTTTAGAATTTCTATGGGATTTTAAAGAAGCCTAGGATGATTTGTTTCTTATATGATCACATAAAAACAAATATAAATATTTGTGTGTTTAGGCAACATATTTTTGTAAGTAAAGTCAGTTATAATTAAAAAGAAGTGAATTTCGCTTTACAAAGTCCATTGTTCTCTTGAACCATTTAGAAATGTGAAATTTCCATATGTGGTTCTCATAGAAATAAGAAAACTTCATTCTTTTTTCTATTCTGCATGCTAGTATTATAATAATTGGGCCATAACACAGGTCTTTGATTTTCTGCTAGTCTTGAGTATACTTGATTTCATCATCACACATTATGAGGATGCTATATCAGAAAAAATTACTTAAATCTTCAGATGGAATGCTCTTAAAGGATAAATACACTGTGCTTCATCAGCAGTAGAACTTGTGAACTGCTAGTGGTCGTTTTATCTTTTCAGTAATATGAGACATAGAAACAGATAACACTGAAGAACATATTTTTTTAAAAATTCCCACTCTGGCATCTGGCATCTGTTTGGGAAAGTGACCATGACAGCTCATGCTCAACATCCCAACTACAAAACTCTGGCTGGTTCTCAGACTTTCTCGTGCTAGTGCCCTCCGTGGACTTTAGTGTATTTTGGTCAGCATTTATTGAACACTTGACTGTGCTGTGCACTATTAGTGATACAAAAATGGCCCTCAATTCAGTGGGGACTCCAAACTCATCTACAACTAAGTTTGATTCAAAACTGAATCCAATATGTTTTTGAAGAACCAAAAAATAGCAACATGAGGGATATTGAATATTGAGATTACTTCTAAAGAGAAGCCATTCTTCTAGTTACATTATGAGGAGAATACTATAGTTGTAATTGAAAGATTGTGGAATAGAATCTTGAAGGAAATAGCATTTAAACTGCATGTTAGCAAATTGTTAGAAAATAAGCATAAATATTTGTATCAGAAAACATGATCTCCGTTCCTCTTGAAATGGCATTTGTGTATTTTATTCTGTATATTGTCTTAAGGAAATAAGTACTAAAAATTTACTGTGTAGCACAAGAATTTAGACTTTTATTTATGGTAAACGTTCCACCTTTGAGTATCATCACTTTTCAAGTGGAGATAACTGGTTTCCACAGTGTGTGGTTTACTGAGCTAATCTCAAAACTCCTGTTTTATCTCAGTCATGATTTAATAAAGTCCATTATTCTCCTGTCTTCACTTCTCTCCAAGAATAAAGGATGTTTTTACCCTCCTTTCCCTGTTCTTGCTTCTATCACGCCATTCTGCTGCCACATGACACATGTCAGAGCATGATCCTTTACTATACTGTCAAGATCAGGTGATCTCTGTTAAAATACGTCACAAAATCCATCTGTATAAAGCAAGTATTTTTCTGCTTCTTGTAAATGAGGATGGCAAGTTTTTCATCTTTACATCGCTGGCCCCAGTACCTAGTTGCTCAGTAATTACGTGTTGAATTCAACTGAATGGCATTATTTATTTTACAAAAGGGTTTATTGTAAGTAATGTTACCTCTTCTAATGAATTTGTAATTTTCGAAACAATTTATATGCTAAAATTCAGGAGTACCTCTACTATGAAAAGAAAGCTTTTTCCCGTTGTTCTTTCCCACTGATAATAGATAAAAATCATAGAATGTCATAGAGCAAATGAATCACGGTTCATAGTTTGTGTTTCAGTTATACACTGCTTGTTCCTTCCTCAGTCCATTTATTATGGAGGAAGCGCTCTCTAAAATATCTCTACTTATATTTTCTTCCTTAAATGCCCTCTGTCCTTCAAATCCCAATTTAGCAGGTAGCAACCTTCTTCTCAATATATTCTTTGACCCCCTTGCAAAAATCATCTCTCTTTATACTGATCTTCCAGAATACTTTGTATGCATTTTTTCATATTCATTCAATACTTGATTATTCTGTGCGTTGATTAATTAATTTATGGCAGGAGTCATGTAAGCCTTGAAAATAAATATATGAAAAAGGCAAAAGACTTGACCTTAGGGAATTTACAAACTAGTGAAAAAGATAGGAGTTTAAGCAAATCATTGTGAAGACATGGAGTGAAGGGAACAGTAGTGATGTGAATTTGATCTGTTTTGTATTTGTGTTTATATCTGTTTCCTATTCTAAATAATTACTTGAAGGCTGGATCTTAATCTTATATCCCTGTAGCTTCAAACACATGATGTCAATATCTTACCTTTTTATTGTCTAATATAATACACAGAGAGGCACAAAAACATAAATGTGCAGCTTAAAATATTGAAAAGTAAACAACTGTGTAGTACCTATCCAGTACAAGAAAAAAGAACATTGTCAATAAATATTCCAGGATCCCTTGGCTGCCCTTCCTGATCATTTCCTTCTAGAAGCCACAAATGTCCTGACCTCTATGGTATCCATTTCCGTATTGTTCTTTACAGTTTTGTCCACTAATTATATATTCCTAAACAGTAGACTTTTTTTAATATTAAATCATTGGAATAATAGAAAATACATTCATTTTTGCCTAGCTTCTTTTGTACAATATTGTGTATTGTTAAGAGTTACCAAAATGGTATTGCAGACAACTTATTTTCATTGATGAATAGTATTCTACTATATGAATATAGCAAAATTTATGTATTTCATTTTTTAGGAAAATCTACATTGTAATCAGGTTTTACCTATTAATTTTAGTGTTTCTGATAATATTCAGAAACATATATCCTGGTGCACCTACATACAAATTTATGTAGGACATATACTTAGGAATTGAATTGCTAGATTATTGGATATAATTATGTTTAATTTTATTGGTTAATTATCACATGTTTTTCCAACATGACTGAACCAGTTGAAACTTCCACCAGTAGCATCTGAGAGCTACTATCGTCGACAAGGTCTTTAGCATTTAGTTTTGAGAGACTCTAAAAATACTTGTCAATCTGGAGGTTGGATAGTGCCATCATATTTTAATTCATTTTGAAGTTTCTTATAAACTCATGAAGTTGATAGCTTTTCTAGAATAAATGTTTTTATTGGCCATTTATAATTCCTCTAATATGAAATGCCTGTTTAATTATTTTGTCTCTTTGCTATTGAGCTGTTGGTCATTTCAAGATTGATTTGTGGAATTTTTCATATATTTTATAAATGAGCACCTTTTCAAATTATATATGTAGCAAATAATTTTCTTTCACCATGGCCTGGCTTGCCGTTTTGTTTAATAATGTATTTTTTTGAATAGCTGTTCTTAATTTAAATAAAGTACACTTATCAATTTTTCCTTTTATTAACAGATTCGTATGCCAAATTAAAACATCTTTATCTGCCTCACATTTATGAAGATAATGTCTTATCTCTGCCAAAACTTTAATTATTGTGCCATTTACAATCCAGCTAGACTTAATTTTTTATATGGTGAGAGATAGGGATAAACTTTCATTGTTTTTCACCAAATACACATACAATTGTATCGCAATAATTTATCAAAAACCAGGAGAGTGCAGCATCTTGTAATAATAAATAATGAAAAGTATGAAAAAGAAAGAAGAATAATTCAATGTGTCAAATTATACTAATATGTTAGAATAGCATGAAGGCAGAACCAGTCATTGTATTTAGCCGTGTGAATGTCATTTGTGGTTGCGATTATGAAAGATAGACATCTTTGAACCAAGAACAAAGATTACATATGCAGGGTCACTCATCTATTTTTGCTTCCCTGATACTGCATAAATGGTGTATATCTGGTTGTGATGTTGACGGTAGACGATATATGTTAGTGGTCTGAAAAAAAGATTATGAAATATTTGGAGTAAGAATATAATCTATATAAACCTTTGACAAGATGTAGTATATTTACCTGGACTTGAATTCACATTGAGTACTTGTGAAATTATCTGCAGTCACTAATAGGTTAAGAAGCCTGTTTGCAAATCTGCAAACTAAAATTGATTGTTGTCAATATAATATTAATTGATGATCATGCTTACTAAAATGGGTGTGGGGAAATAGAATCCCAAGGACTGTTTAATAAATAATACCTATAATTACCAGTAGATTGGCAGATTTACTGAGGGTTATAAAGATATATTTGGTCATCATACTTTTTTAAATTTTAAAGAGTCATTATTTAGGTAATGAAATAATTAGCACCGTTTGCTCAGTGTCTGTAGCTACTGTACCCCAAGGGTGGGAAACTATTCTAGGGGGCAGACAAGACATTGTAGACCAATGGGTAATACAATGTGAAGACAAACCCCTGGAAAGCAGCTGCAGTGAAAATGTGACCCTGAGGCTCCTGTCTCCTCGTGGAACTTAGTTTTTGCCAAAGCCTACAGGGAACCATTGATTTTGGCCCACTGATCTTGTTTCAGGATGCTGGCCCAAATGCTATACTGCACTTCAAACAACAGTAATATTACTCCTGTTTTGCATTCTTCTCTTCAGCCCCATATTATGACCTATGCAATTTTTCTGCTTTAAGATCTCCTGTAGCGTGGTAGAAAATGCTGTATTTAGCTAATCTGATTAGAAATTTTGTCCACCTCTCCCCTCTTTCTCCATTATGGAATAATTCCCCCAAGGAAGAACATGTAAGCAATCAAATGAATGTATTTAATCAGGGATTAGGGCAGAGATCTGGATTGAATATATAGATGTGGAAGTCACCAGCCCATAAAAGCTGGTATAACAGGGAGTGGATAAAATTGCCCATGCAGAATGTAGAGGAAGACTAGAGGAGGATTAAGGGTGGAACTCTCTAGGGAATATTTCCCTTCAAGATATTGGGAGGTGTTGATTAGCTCATAATGGAGCAAGAGAAATAGAAAAAACCAGCCAGTGTGGTGTTACAAAAATCGATGGGCAGAGAATATATCAAATTGGTTTGAGCATTTGATAAAAAGTCAAGGAAAATGAGGAGATAAGAGGTATGACCTTGGAATGAATAATTTTAAAGAAGTGATGGCCATTAGCCATAATACAGTGGATATTAAAAGCAGGAGAGGGAAACGTCAAGACAGGGAAGGTGATAGTGGCATCAGGGAAACAGGGCCATCTTCCTGAGAATATGTGGATAGGAAAAGAAGACACGTGTCAAGTAGAGGAGGAAAAATGGTGGTAGAAGTGATTTGAAAAAAAAAAAAAAAGGTATAGCTTTGATTTTGACTGGGGTTATCGGGAAATACCATCCTCATGGTAAAAACCCTTTCCTACATTCTTTGGTTCTTTGCTACTATCTCTGTGCCTTGTTTATAAGCTACTTAAAGAGTACTAGATGGATGAATGAATGCTAGATTTAGCAATCTCTCCTTAGCTCCATTGCTTGGGCTGTTAGCATTGACATTAGCCTTTTCCTTGTCTGGAGCTCAGTCTTATATCACTCGTGCTTTTGCTTATTCTAAAGAGAAAAGAACTATGATGTAATATTATACGAATCCCACATGGACACACATGTGAACCCAATTGCCCCTGCCCAGTGTGAAGTGTGATGGGTTAAATCCAAGTTCAGAGGAGAGGAGATCTAAAGCTTCAGCACTCGTGTTCCTGACTTTCATTTGGGTGGATTAGAAATGAATCCAAGGAATATTAATCCTTTCTAACCATAAAAAACGCTATTTACAAACTGCATCTTTTACAATTTAGATTTGTTTGAGAGAGAAAAGGTAGTGGAAAAACTGATGGATGTTTTCTTAAATAGAAAACCTTCAGGACTGGCCCCTTGGCCAAGTGGTTAAGTTAGCACCCTCTGCTCTGGCTGCCCAGGGTTTCTCCGGTTCGAATCCTGGGCACGGACATGGTTCCACTCATCAGGCCATGCTGAGGTAGCATCCCACATAGCACAACTAGAAGGACCTCCAACTAGAATATAGGACTATATACTGGGGGGTCTACAGGGAGAAGAAGCAGAAGAAAAACAAAAGATTAGCAACAGATGTTAGCTCAGATGCCTATCTAAAAAAAATAGAAAACCTTCGTCTCTTTTTCCTGTATGACATTACCCATCTCAGTTTCTCCTTATATGTTTATGATCAATTTGTATCTGTCTTTGTGAATATTTCCCTGTTTCTCCAAAGTACTTGCTAACAAAATTTCTAATTTCATTAGAAAAGTTCATTAGGAATTAAAATAGGCATGAAGTTCAGTAAAACATTTTGCTAACTATGGATTGAGGTAAAGCAAATGTTCTTTCATATTTTAATGGTTCAATTAAGACAGAAATACTTAGGTTAAAATTGAAATTTAGAAAAATTCTTGAGTTTTAGGCAAACACTTCAGTTAAGAAAAATCTAATAAATGCACAGTTTATTAACACAAATTATATCTCTTTCTCTTCTGTTCTTTTTTTTATTTATTGTCTCTGTGCTCTCGATTCATATATTTTTCCTACTCTGGGAAAATGGATCTGACCCTTTAAATATTTTTCCTTTGCCAGATGGCACAGTAGTAAGCTTTGTCAGTAGATAGTGATGGATCAAAATTGCAGGAGGAAAGGGTTTTGCTTCCTGGTTTTGGTGCTCACTCACCAGGCTCCTGCATTGCTCACAGCTTCCTCAACACCTACCTCCTGCCAGGCATGGTAGTCAGCAGTATCCAGTGGCCAGTGTCTTCTGCCAACACTGTCCTGTCCTTTGGGTGGACTTGAGGCGCAGTAGTTCCAGTAAGACCTTACCCCATGAACAGCTTTCTTCACATTCTAGAGGAAAGATTTCCAGCCAGTCCTCCAGTGTAGCACTCAGAAACTTCTCTGCCATCCTGTAGATTACGTCCCTGCCTTCTCCAACAACGTCTGGATCCCAGCCCTCAGGGTTGTAGTAGCTTTTTATATTTTTAAAGCTCTCTTTACTTCTTACTAGCCAATCCTTCATTACTCTAAACTCCTGTTGTGGTTAATAATTCTCTATATTAATTTCTTATGCTCAAGTTATTTTGTGTTTTCTCTCTCCTGTTTGGACCTGGACGGATAAACTTTCCATGATATAATTATATAAACTCTGGTTTGGACTGATAAGTTTCTCTTAGAGCAGAGACGATTCAGTATCCCCCAAACAAAAGCTTCCACCGTGTATTTATGTAGAGTTCAGGTGTTCGTTTTGTTTTTCTCATGGAAGTCCATTTCTTTAGGCTTCAGCATTGGCTCTGGGCTTTGTAACTCAGCTATCTGAGTCCATTACTGCCCCTTGACCTAGAGGTAATGGAAGACCAGAATTTTTCTGGAATCCTGACTCTGCTTTGCAGAGTCTAGTACTAAGGTAGTTATTGTTTCTTCCAGCATTCAGATAAATACCATTATTTTTTCCTTAAGAAACTGTTTAAGGGGCCGGCCCAGTGGCACAACCAGTAAATTCGCATGTTCCACTTTTGTGATCCGGGCTTCGCTGGTTCAGATCCCGTGTGTGGACCTACACACCGCTTGTCAAGACATGCTGTCACAGATGTCCCACATGTAAAGTAGAGGAAGTTGGGCACAGATTTTAGCTCAGGGCCGGTCTTCCTCAACAAAAAAAAAAAAAAGAGAGAGAGAAGGATTGGTGGCAGATGTTAGCTCAGGGCTAATCTTCCTCAAAAAAAAAAAAAAGAAAGGAAAAAACCGTTTAATGAAACAATAAAAGAGAAGAATAATTAATGGGTAAGAAATTTCAGTTTACCCTACATGGTAGCAATTTAGAAAAGAACTACCAAAAGGGAATTAAGAGAGTAGAAGCAAGAGTAAATATGTATGAGCCACAGCTGAAGAAGCCTTAGAGCAGACTAAACAGCTGTGACTCTGTGTGGTCTCAAATCTATACCCAACTACTCTGAAAATCAGACAGGGTAACCAGGTATGCTAGTTAGGAGTTAGAGAAATACCTTGTGGAGGATAGTTCAGCAATGAAGATTAAGGGAAAGAGTGAACCATCAAGTAATTCTACGAGTGTTACCCTGGAAACTTTATAATCAACACCTCAGTCTTGAATTGGTAACTGATCTGCCTTCAGTCACCAAGGCCAAGGTATTATATTTCTGAGAATCAGTCATTAACAGAACAGAAGAGTCCAAGAATTCCAGGATTAGAATTTTGGCAAATAAGAATTATGAAACAGACATCTGTAGTCAGCCCCTTATACAATAATGATCATTATCCCTCAAACAGATACTTAAGATCATGAACCTAGACTTACTTCCCTAGTAGGAGAGGAGTTCATGGTACTGTTAACCAGGGGCGTGCTACCCCGACACACACAGCACAGCCAATATGTCCTTATCAGTTATATTGTTTAGACTCTCTATGCCCTTTTCATATTTTTTTTGTTTGTTTTTCTATATGACCTGTGAAAATGGAATCACTGTGAGGCAATCTCTCATTTAAATTGTATTTCTACCAATTTCTCTCTGTGGGGTTAAAGTATAGGGTATTGGCTAACTAAAGGTTTTGAAGTGTTACAGGCAGAACTTTGATTGCCAGCTCTGTAATTTCTTAGCGTTTTGGACTCAATCAAATCAGGAACCTTAGTTTTATTTTTTCTTTACTTTTACAAAGTAAAATAATAAAACCTGCCTCTAGTTTTTGTTGCATGGATTAAATCAGGATATTTGCAAAATCTTTTATTTGGTTCAGTGCTTTCTATATCATACAAATACAACAAATGATTTCTATTATTGTCAATAATAGTATTAGTTAACATTGCCTTGCTTATTTACATGATATCTTTATTATATACAGAATTGCTCTTGATGCTCTAGAGCATACATTAAATTAATTAAAATTGCTTTGGAATGAAAACTCAGCTATAGTTATTCACACTCTGTATTGTGTAATCCATTTGCACAATTGCAAACTATAAACACATTTATAAATGGAATGTTAACATATCCCCTGGTGACTGCCTCTCTAACATTAGTTATTTCACTGTACTTTTTGCATGGAATTGGATGGCAATAAATTCAAGATTGAACTCTAGAATGACTATCTATATGATATGCTTGAATTTTGCAGTGGATCTCATTTCAAAGATATTCTGCTATACAATTCAAAATGATTTGCATGTCACATAGAAGGACCCGAACAAAATATGTGGGAGCTATTAGTAATGGTTAGATTTAAAGACATTGCATTTGGTTAAAATAATAATGAAGGATAAATTAAGAAAAATGATTTGACAGAGTTGTAGCTGGATACTTGAGGAATAGTGACATTTAGAGGTTAGGGACAAAAGAGGCAAACATTGAGTGACATCAATAAGAGAGCTAATGATATATGTCCCAGAAACTGGTAATAAGCAGCAAGCACTTCAAATATAGTAGAGCAGAAGTCAACAGAAAGCTCAGGAAAAATAAATTAGCAACAATAAAATTTATTTCAGAAATGTTGGTGAGTATATGGAGAAATTGGACCACTTGTGAACTGTTAGTGGGAATGTAAAATGGTATAGCCATTGTGGAAAACAGTATAGTGGTTCCTCAAAAAATTAAAAATAGAATTACCATATGGTGCAACACTTCCACTTCTGGGTATGTATCCAGAAGAATTGAAAGCAAGGTCTTGAAGAGATATTCGTACAACCATGTTCATAGAAGCATTGTTCACGTTAGCTAAAATATGGAAGCAACCTAAATGTCTATTTATGGATGAATGGATAAGCAAATATGATATATACATACAATGGATTATTATTCATCCTTTAAAAGGAAGGAAATTCTGACGTAAGCTACAACATAGATGAACCTTAAGGACATTGGGCTAAGTGAAATAAGCCAGTCACACAAAGGCAAATACTCTATGATTCCACATAAATGAAATACTTAGAGTAATGAAAATCTTATAGGCAGAAAGTAGAATTGTGAGGGGCTGAGGGATGGGGTGGAATAGAGGTTGTTGTTTAATGGGCATAGTTTCAGTTTTACAAGACAGAATGCGTTAGGGAGATGGATGATAGTGATGGTCGCACAATATTGTGAATGTGTTTAATACCACTGAACTGCACACTTAAATACGGTTAAGTTGGTAAATTTTGTTTTATGTGTATTTTATCACATAATTTTTAAAGAAACAAGTTATTTCTGATTACCCTGCTGAGATAGTTCTCTAAACAATTAAGGTATAAGTTGGTGTGAACTCAAGTTGGCAATGGGTATAGATCACATTCTCTAGGATTTTGGTGTTACAGGAAAGAAGAAAAAAGTTGTGGACTGCTAGATGGTACTTGATTTGGGTTCTTTTATGCAAATTGTGGAGATCCCAAAATGCTTAAAGTTTTGTGCTGAGAGATACAAGCAAGTTGTAAAGAAATAAGCAAAAAACAATTACTGGATGCCACCAATGGAAAACTATGAACTGTTTATCACATACTTTTCTAAGTTATTTAATTCTAGTATTTCATTGCCTCTGAACTATTTTACTGCTTTTCAAATTATAGATAACTGATAGAAATTAAAAATAATTTTATAGACATGCAAATAAATTATTTCCAGTGGAGATTCCATTGACTTCCCTTCTCCAGTTTTGCCTCAATTTGTACATTCACTTCAATATATCTGATCTAAAAATGACTTTGTTCTTTTACTCTAATGACTTCTTTTTCTTTTTTTTTAAAGATTGGCACCTGAGCTAACATCTGTTGCCAATCTTCTCTTTTATATTTTTATTTTTCTTCTACCCGAAGCCCCCCAGTACATATTTGTATATTCTAGTTGTCAGTGCCTCTGGTTGTATTATGTGGGACGCCGCCTCAGCATGGGCTGATGAGCGGTGCCATGTCAGCGCCCAGGATCTGAACCAGCGAAACCCTGGGCCCCCTAAGCAAAGAGTGTGACCTTAACCACTGAGCCACAGGGCCAGCTCCATGGATTCTTCTTTTAACTAGTTGCAACACCTTACTGGTTTCCTCTTTAATAAGTTAAATAAAATCTTTAACTCACATGTTCATTTTATATCTGCCTAAGTCTCATGATTTTCTCTCTTTTGATAATTTTTCTTTAACGAAATAGGACAGAGAGTTACAACAATACTAACAAAAAGAATGATTAAGAGCTACCCACATGAACACACTCCCTTAACTCCAAACCAGACCTTTACACTGAATACCTGCCAGCTTTTTAACCTAGTGACCTTTAAATAATGCAAATTGTCCCAAAGCCCTCTTTTTCCATCCTTACCCTTGAACCTGAAAACCCACTCTAAAAAAGCGGCCTTGTCTTTCTTCACACTGAGTCCCCAAATTGGGATATTACTAACTTTCAGAGTCATAGATTTTTATAAGAGTAAAATATATGCAACTGAAAGTTTCATCAATCAAGAAAGAGAGGAACATGGAGATAAAAATGAAACTTATACACACACTTTTTTTGATAATTTCACGGAAGTGAACATCATTGCCCCTGGAAGGGAGCCCCAAATGGACTACATTAAGTCCTCATTGGTAAATCATCACTCAGAAGGTTTTTGAAGTAAGAGAGGGTTGTGTGAGGCCAGAAAAATAGGATTTTTGATTTAAATATTGTTAGATTACTCCTCCGTCTATAAACGATCCTAGTTCTTTTAAAGGTAGAAGTTACAGGACTGCATTCCTATTTAAATTCTCTAAGTTACTTCTGAGATGGTAACATATAGTCAGAAAAAATATTATATAAAGTATGATAGGATTAATTATAAGATATCTTTTCCTCATTTCCTCCAGAAGTTTGCATTGCCTTTCTAAAGTACCATTCATTTATTTTGTGGAAGTTGAAGAATAATTCAAAATGTTTCATTTTTCGTTCTGATATGTGAATATGAAATACACTTTATCTGTCTCACTATTTGTTGAATTGAAATCTTAGGGGGGAAACACTCTCTAACACTTGTGGAATGAGAGTATTTATTAGAGAAGTAGGGAAAGATGTATTACGAGCAAAATTAAAGCCTTCTGATGATACATACACCCGGCTCAAAGGAAAAAAAGTACTATGCCTATGCATCGATAATACAGTCAACGGCTCATTCAGTTTTAATTCAATAAATATAAATATAATACATCGTGTACACTGGCACTGTCATACATTGCTAAGAATGACAATGCCAAACTAGAATATGCACAAGTTGGATGAACTAAAGTGGAAGCCGTGTTATAATAAGGCAGTTCTTGAATATCATGTATATAGCTGTACAAGTGGTTGAGTGTCCTAGTCGGTAAGTTCAGCGTGCTCCACTTCGGCAGCTTGGGTTCCGTTGCTGGGCACAGACCTGCACCACTCAGTCACCTTCTGTTTGGGAGACTGTATCGGTACAAACTTTCAGGGGAAGATGCCATTTGGAAATGTACATAAAAATATTTATAACAAGGATAAATTTGCCACAATAATTCTAACTTAAGAATTTTTACCTAATCTGCAAGACACTTTATGTTATGTAGGAGTATTTATTCAATTTTCATTTCTAAGAGATAAAAATAGGAAACAAGCTAATTGTTTGATGTACAAGGGCTTGGATAACTTCATGAAATATCTTTGAGAAACTGTATTTATATATGTGTGTAAACAAAAATGTTGATGGAGAAGGTTGTAAGCAAGGGTATCAAATATATTTTTTAGAATATGTCACAGTAAAATTGACTTGCATTCACAGAGTGTGTGAGAGTAGAAAGATAATTTACACATATGTAGGAGTAGTGGTGAAACTTGGTGTGAATTAAAAGTGTTTCTCTGTATTATCTATAAATTTACAATTGAAAATTTACTATGTTGATTTTTATGTAAAATTTAGTAAAGGGAATATTTAACTGGAGACCTAACAATGTTTTTATTAATATTTTATTCCCTGATGAATTTTGCCATACTGACAATTAAAAACTTTACTATAGATAGAATCCCATGAGGAGATGCGCATTATGAAAAGAAAAAATCCTAGACAAGGGGAAATCAGCTAATGAAAATTCTATATTAAATTTATATTATCCAATATGCATTACCATAGCAACAAATGAACCTAGCCTGTCTGTTGTTGGCCTTGTAGTCTTAGAAATGTTTACAGCTGTGACATTTCCATTCATCAAATGATGTTAATAGTAATGATCATGGCAAAATTCATATGGCTATATTACTTCATGGAATGCAAAGTGGACACATGAATTATCGATTGTTATTCTCATAATAACACTTGTGAAGCAGTCAGGGTTGACAGTACTACCCCCACTTTGCAGATGAAGTAAATGAGGCTCAGAATACATAATCAGCATCCCAATGCCACACAGATAATAAATGGCAGAAATGACATCATCCCACTCCTTTTTTCTAGTCCTGACTCCATTAATCATGCAGCCCTTTTGAAGATAAGTATATAGGAATTCATCAGTTTCTGCTTTGTGAAATGAATGGATAAAAATTTTGTGCATATGCTTGTGTGTGCGTTTGTGTGTATGTGTATGTTAGGTAGTTGCCATTAAGTGCTTATAGAACAGCTTAATTTAGTGTTTTGCAAATTTTAATGGGCATGCAAATCACTTGAGGATTTTGTTAAAATAAGTTATACAGAAGTTCTGGGATGATGTATAAGATTTTACATTTTTAGCAAGCCCTTTGTCTGTCTGTGGGCCCCACTTTAAAATCAAGATCCTAATTCTAATATTTGTGCTTTTTTCAAGAATGTCAAAATAAGCAAGGAAAAAAATCTTCAATCTAACCATCCATGCTTTTCTTTCCTTCCCACCCACCACAAAGAAAAGCATTCTTTACATTATAATCAAAACACCTAAAAGGCACATTTAATTTCTTTTTACCTATAAGCAGTCATATAGCAGGAAAAGATTAAAGATATAGAAATCCCTTAGTAGAAAATAATTATTTAAAATGTAGTTATATTCAGACTTTCACAACATTTGCTATCACAGGCCTTCTAGGTTTTTACCTGTTGGTCTTCACCTAGAAACTTACAGCTCCTTGATTTTTTCTCTCTAGCTCATAGGAGTAAAGGTGATGGTCGTTCATTAAAACTATTTTATTACTAAAATTTATGCTTAAATAAGTAGTTCCTACCTCCAGGAGAAAAGAATACTTTCAATTTTTTCCTCTCCTAGGTGAGTTTAGTTTGAGATCTTGAATATTATATTTGGATCATGTGACTTTCAAGGCCTTTTGTCCAAATGGAAGCTCATAATGCATGTGACATTTTTATAGAGGAAACTTCCTTTGTACTAAAAGGTATTTGTATTTTACTGCTTGACTTCCTGACAGAATTCTAATAAACTTTTAAATTTTAAAATAGTTTTAGATCTATGAAAAAAATTGTGAAAATAAAAGAGAGTTCTCATATATACCACACTAAGTTTTCTCTATTACCATCTTATATTAGTATGGTATATTTGTCACAATTAATGAATCAATAATGATACATCATTATTAACTAAATTCCATACTTTATTCAGATTTCATGAGTTTTTGCTATGTAAAATTCTCTTCTATTGTAAGATTTCATTCGAGATACCACCTTACATTGTCTTCTTGTCTCCTGAGGCTACTCTTGGCTGTGGTATTTTCTCAGACTTGACTTGTTTTTGATGACCTAGAAAGTTGTGAGAATTACAGATATTTGTAGATAATTACAGGTATTTGTACCCAATCAGATGAATAGGGTTTGTCTGATGTTTTTCTCATAATTATATTTAGGTTGTGGTATGTTTTTATGAACAGAAGGTAAAATCACCTTAAACCAAACCACAAATGACTTAAATATGTATTTATATTTTGTAATAATGATCTCTATGTGACTATAACAATGAAATACATATGAGCGTTGTGATCCTTCAAATCTCCCACGATCAAGTCAATAGTGTAGATCACTATTTACCCATCTAGAGTCAGTACCTGTGAATCCAAATAATGGGCTCAGTTCCTACTGGAGTTTGGGTGCTACTGATATTACTAAATTATGTTAGATGGCTCAAGACAGTGAAAGCAACTTTTGATGCCTATGTTGAAATTTTGAATGAGATGTAATTTCCCACCAAAGTTCCATGAGCATAAAACCTGCATTCTTTCTTCATAGCTGCTTTTCTTTTTTTTTTTTTTCGGCTTTGCTGATTTCGTTTTGCTTGATTAAGGTGTTTGAAGGAGTCAGGAAAAAAATGTATGAGAAAAAGACTAATTACTACTCTTGCAGCATTTGGATATTCTTTTCATATCAAGAGATATATATTCCTATATTTTTATATAGATTAGTGGCAGGTTTCAACAGCCCTTGGTGCCTCCTGACTTGCTTAAAATAGAAGATAAGTGTCCACACATTTGGTAACTTAATTTTTTTAGTCTTTGAGTCAAATAAAAGAAAGCCTGAGAGTACATTATTACTTTTTCTCAACCGTGAACAGGAATTGCATTAGCCAACTGCTCCCACACATGTTATCTGGGACAATTCAAGTGGTATTTGAGTCAGTGGTTCCTATAGCAACTGAGCAATTGTATCAGAAGGGCCAGCGTCAGTGTTGTCCAGTTAGTTTGGTTCTGTGGAGTCATTCCTGGAGGTTTGATCTAGAGTCAGCTCTTTTGGCCCTTCAAAAAATCGTGTCAGTACCTAATACCCCATAACTTCCAATCTACTGTTGCTGAAATAATGTGCATAACAAATAACCAAAACTCCTCAGTGACATCCAACAGTAAGCATTTATTTTTTACGTGACTATGGCTCAGTTGGGGGTCTGCTGATTTGGTCTTGCTGCAGATCTTCTCCAGGTGAATTACATCCTCCTAAGAGCAGCAGGCTAACTGAGTCATGTTTTTCTCATGGCAATGGCAGAGAGGTGAGAGACCAAGCTTAATCACAGAAGCTTAATTCCAGCCAATGCTTGTTTTGTATCTGATAACATCCCCTTGTCCAAAACAGGTCACATGATGAGCCCAACAACCAGTGCAAAATTACTGCAGCATCATGGTAGAAAGTGAAGCTCCTTAATCCTGTTATGTACTGGGGATTATGTATGTATCCTTCCAGATGCTTCAGAGAGGAGCCATACTCCCTCTATGTAGCAGGCGGTGAATGGCCGAGAACATCATCCAGTCCATCATACCATATAAGTCTCTTTCTACAAAATTAACTGGAGTAGTGTCAGTCATCTGCAACAGAACACTGAATAATAAGGAACACTTTTGTGTGTGTGTAAATTTAGTATTTGTCTTCTCTATAGTAACTGCATTCTCATTAATTTCCATATAAAGTAATGTACTTTCTCCAATAGAACATAAAAGAGTGGACTGAGCACAAAGAGCAGAGGAAATGCACTTGGAAATGCATTTTACATGTGGAAAGTATTTGCGAGCCCCTCAAACAAAACCCTAGCGTAACTACTCAGAGCAGGAGAAGACTCCATTGCTAAGACTCCTTGTTTGATGATTTGAACTATTAACCCCTAACAGTCAGCACTAAAATGTTGGGCTGCAAAATCAGTTTCCTCCAGCCTAATCCCATCTGGCTCTGGCTGTTTCCAACCTCTTCCTGGAATGCTCCCAACATACCATGCAGTCAGGAACACAGTGATTAAGTCAGGCTAATTGAGTAGCAAAATGTCAAAGGCCATTTAAATGTCAGTTTTTACGCCTTTTAGAGGTTGAGGACTGCCACAATTGATACAGTTTCTTGTGTGTCATGGGGTGAGGGGTTGAGTGGGGGACAGGAGCAATTACTCTGAGGGAAAATGGCACTGCTTTCCTCTGTGGAACTGTATATAAAATTGCGTGAGGAGAGTGACAAAGGAAAATAATTTAAAGGGGATAAACGATAGAAAAAATAGCGAGACTGTTTGTGTTTTGCTACTGAGAAGTACACAGAGATGACATCCATCATCATTCTTTTTCTCTTATCTCAGTTTCTAAGCCTTTTCCTTTCCAATTTTAAAAACACATTACACTGAATGATAAAGGCTGTTGAACATCAAGATACATAAATCTTCAAAGATTGTAATGCTTTTGCTCTCTGCAGTTACTTTTAGCAAATTATTTCAGTTCTTAAAAGAACTGAAAGTATTTATCTGAATAATATTAATTCATTGAAATCATTGATCAAGTCATTTGTTTGACTTTTATATTTTAATTGTTATATATTTTAAAATTATTTTTTATCATCTGGAAGGTTTAAAAATATTTTCCTGCAGAATCATTTTCTTTTTTTTCCTTTTTCTCCCCAAAGCCCCCGGCTATATAGTTGCCTCGTTGTGGGGCCTTCTAGCTGTGGCATGTGGGATGCTGCCTCAGCGTGGTTTGATGAGCAGTGCCATGTCCGCGCCCAGGATTCGAACCAACGAAACACTGGGCCACCTGCAGCGGAGCGCGAGAACTTAACCACTCGGCCACGGGGCCAGCCCCCTGCAGAATCATTTTCTAATTTTTGTTTTCTGTGTCCTTTTTCCAACTTCTCTTCAATGTGTTATTGCCAAGGAGTAGAAATGAATCACAAATTATGTGTCTCTATTTCTTACTTAACTGTGGATTATTAAATACTTTTTGAATTACCAGTGTTTGGGGTTCTTTGCCTGTCTTATCTACAAAACAGTTTTGACAGATCATGACGTGTGTTTTTTTGACATTCTGGCACATTTTTTATCATGGATGTTATCTCCAGGAAGTATTGTCACCACCCGGGATGGTGTATCTTGTGAAGCATTGATGCACAAAATTAAAAAACATAGTATTACTTTTTCAGAACTATCTGAAACAATGTCAATTTGTAAACTTTAAAAATTATGGTATAGAATCCAAATTAAAATTTTATTGAATTAAAAATTCAGCAAAGAAAAAGCATTAACTGTTAACACAATTTGGTTTTCTTATTGTAAACAAAATTTCAAAGGCAGTTATTATAGCTTGACCTTAAACTAGAAGGTCAGACACAAATTAAAATCATCATTATCCCTTAAAAAAATTACTTCTGGCCTTTTACTTATTATAATCACTGTAGATTTTACTATTCTGATATTAATAGAGAGATGTGGCAGAGCTTGATTTATTACATCATTACTATTAAAATTTTTGCATAAAGTTTGTCTCCCGATCATTTAAATCCTTTATTTGAACTGCATAAATAGTACTATAAGGAAGTAGCTTTATAACTGAAGAAAGTATTAGAAGTTAATAGTCTTATTTAGCTGTGTTTTGAGTGTATGTGTATTTTTCACTTTTTGTTAAATTGTCCATTTCCCAGTCCAGTATTTTGTCCCTCTGCTAAGATTTCTGACAAGGAGATGTGGTTGAGTGGTGTTGTTCATGATCTTGCTTGTCCATTCAAAGGCCAAATAAAGGGAATCAGAGAAGATAATCTTAGGCATGTGGTCTCCTCTTTTTGATCACTATTCTCATTCAAAGTGAGATCTTGAAACTTTTTCTAGATTCTCCCACTCTGAAGAGTTAAGAGTTTAAGCAAGACCTAACCAACGTCTCAAACACTTTGATTCTATTATTACATTTAAATATAGAATACATATCATGAAAAGTAAGGCAAATTACAATGAAAGAGAAGTAGCTAATGTGAGAATAGATATAAAATAAACAGGTGTTGGGGGCTGGTCACACAGCCCAGTGGTTAAGTTCATACACTCTGCTTCGCAGGGCTGGGGTTCACCTGTTTGGATCCTGGGCATAGACCTACACACCACTCATCAAGCCCTGCTATGGTGGCATCCCCCATAGAAGAACTAGAATGACCTACAGCTAGGATACACAACTCTGTACTGGGGCTTTGGGGAGAAAAATGAAAAAAAGAAACAGTAAACAGGTGTTAATAACACTAATAACAGCCGCCATTTATACAGAAACAGGTCATTCTGAAGCATCCTCTCTTACCAGACTAGGTTGCTAGGTTGGGCTTCTGTATTTATTCCTAAATCATGGTTTTTCTCCCATCCTCTGATAGCAGTCCCTAACCCCAGTCACTCAGGTTGGAATCCGAACCAATCAACATATTTGTTGGTATTCCTCAGATACATTTATATATGTATTCTGTTTTCTTGAGTGTGGGAGAGAGAAGTCAATATTTTTCTTAGAGCAGCTCTTTAGGAAGCAATGTTATTTCTCCTTAGGTTTTAATTATCCACACATTTTTTTAAAGGCAAACTTCAGGGGAAAAAATAATAATTGGAAAGAGGTTATGGTTTGTCTAATTAAAATCCCTCTCTGGTGCTAAGAAAGCTTTATAGCAAATATGTATGGGCATTAGATCACTATATAAGCAATGCACTAACTGAACTAATAAAGTGCATTTTATCCTCCCAGCTCAGCTTTGGTGGGGGCTAGGACATCCTACTCAGACTCTCCCAGGATTTAATAAAAATGCTTGCCCTGTTCTCCAAGAACTTAACTAACCAGAGAGTGAACTTTTTCTTTCCCTGCTGGGATCATGGATTGCAAATCAGTTTTCTCTGCCCAAAAGCAATCACCTAAGCCAGTGGTTATGTGAGACCAGGGTAAAAGGAAAAAGCCATAAAAATTAATGAGCCTGCCTGATGCCCAGGCTTTCAGACCATAATTCTGGGCATGGGAGAATTGAAGTCTTGTTCAGTGCTGGCTCAGGTGAGTGTAGATTGGAGGGTGTGCTCCTGGCTTTGGAACTTTTGCTGTCTGTGGACTACCAGGGAAAAGTGCTTCCACCTCTTCCTGCAACTACAAAAACGCAAATCAACAAAGACAAAACAAAAGGCACCGGTAGCAGAGGCAATGGTGTATAGGAGAGGGGTCTTTTGGATGTACATAATGCAAAACTTTCTCAAACTGGCTCAGGCAATAATGTCTTTTGTGACTGCAAATTCCAGTTGTGGAAATCGTTGTAAGTTAAGATGTGAAGCAGAGTTGAAGCAGTGTTCAAATGCCACCATTTCTCTCCCTCCCCTGCTCTCTTCCTTTTCCTTCCCTCCTTCTCCACCTCCGCCTCCCCCCTCTCCCTCTTCTGTCTAACTTCCATGGTGTTTGCTTTACCAGAAGGCTGGCTGGCTCACCTTGAGAGAAGTCTGTCAGCAACTTCTGAGTGTTACATGCTTACGTGCTTTCTCTTTCCCAGGAGTCCTTTCTGAATAGCAAAGGACTTTCTCTTTTCAAAAAGACTGCACCCATGGGTAGGTCACATGCCCTGAGCCAATCAAGTGGCTGTTTCCTGAAGCTAATCACCATCGTTCCCAGGGTGTGGGTTAGGCATGGCATGTGGTCATAATTATGGAGGCTTAAATTCCCAAAGGAAAGGCAAACTATTATGATTAAGCCAAAATGGGAATGGATGATAAATGGTCAAAAATAGCCAAGATCCACCAGAAATTGGAAGACAAACTGCTTTCTAAATTAACTGTCAATAAGAGATTGTATTTGCATAATTTTCTGCCATATTTTATCGCCTTGCTGTTGTATTAATTGACATCCATTTCTTGGCAAATGACAGGAAACCCTCTATTTTTATTTCTATTGAAAATCAAGAGAATAACATATATTCATTGAATGTTTACTGTAATATTTTTAAAGTCATAAAATAAGATTTTAAGTTAATAATTTCTTATGCACATAAAAATATTTACTAGGATTGGAAAACACATAGCTTTTCTAATGCAAACAGCCTCTCCATCATCTCTTGCCAGAGAAGGTATATTTCTGCTGAAGTCAGAACATGCCTCAGATTCCTACTCAACAGAGGATTTTAGTTAGCTAATATCAATAACACAAGCTCAAATGCAAAATGAAATCTATCATATCTGAGACTTACCATGTGTGCAGTATGGCAATGGTTGTGAGGGACACAAACATGTAAAACCTTTAAACCACGCCCCTCAAGAACACATATCTATTTGGGCCGAAAACTTACTGTGAATCTGACATGGTCTTAGGAAGAGAAGCTTTAGGAAGTGACTAATTCTCTTTTGACAATACAGCTGCAACTACGGCAAAGCATGAAATGGCATCAGCAAAAGTATACTGGCCTATTTATACAACCCTGAACCCGCTCTTCAGATACTGATAGTGGGGGTTGTGGTCAGAGGAAATAACAATAGTGGGATTATTATATCAGGCCAACTCTTTATGTATCATTTCCTCATCTGCTGATATTTTCAAAAGCCTTTCTCTTCCCTTACGTAATTCATTTAATGTCTCGTCTTGATTTCTCATCACTGGAGAGAGATCTGACAAAACAATCAGATGAGTTCATTTTCCATATTTTTATGTTAAGAAGGTTAATTATAATAAATGCTATATGATTCATCACTCATGCATTGAGTGGGTACACATAGGTCTGGAGAGTTCTCCTGATAATTTATTCATGCTCCTTGGCTGCATTGGAAGGTCTTAAGTAGTACTTGCTTCTGTATTTAGTCTCCTAGTTTTCCAGAGCTCCACTTCATTCACTGAATCTTAGAAGAGTCCAGAAATTCTTTATTTGGTTAACTTTGATCCAAATTTCCTAAGTTCCTCTTTCTGTTATTCTAGAGTTTCTAGTGTTGTTTTGAAAAGCATCACAATTTAATTGACAGAAAATATGTTGTCTGTCTCCTCTCTGTAACCCCTCTCCCTCACTGTAGACACACATCTACCATGCCTGTTGAATCTTCTGCATTCATAAGGCAGGTCCCTTTGCCTGATAGTTTTTGAAGAGTCTAATAAACATATGCAGGAGCAACATGCATGGCTTTTTAAACATCACCAAATGAGAAATTAATCTCTCTCATAATTTTTGTTATTAAATACTATGTTTATCTTCCTCTGAAATATTAATAGTTCATCCATCTGATAGCAAACTATTTATAGCTGTAGTTTTTTGTGTATAACTTAGTTCCTTGTTTATGAAGAAGGGGTTGAAGTTGCAAGTTAGTCTTTAGAAACTAATAACTGATCATCGACTCTTTAATTTTTCTGTCTGTATAGTTTCCCATGATCCTCTTAATCTTATTTTTTGAGTTTTAAATACTCAGTGGTTCTTAAACAGAGATGAACAGCAAAATCATTTGGAATGTTTTTGTAAAAATGCAAGCATCCAGCCCGATTCTCTAGAATTTCTCCGTTAGTATTCATGTTGGAAAGAGGCAAAATTATAAAGCTGGACACAAGTCTGATGAAGAATCACCGTGTGCCTCTTTCTGTACCTGGAATGGGACTTCCACTTAGAGACCTCAGATGATTTCCTTTGCTAGGTCAGAAGCCATATTCCCAGCGTTCTTTCTCAGGAAAATTCATCTTCCTTTTGGTGGTTGGGTCCCAGAGTCACTTAAGGGAGACAGGGCTTTGATTCTGCAGGACTGCTCAAGACCAAAAGAAACCATGTTTATAATACACAAGTTGACAGGTTTTACATATTATTTGGCATTTGGGTCAGCCTGAAAACGAGGAAAAGAGAATAAAAGGGCACTAGAGAGTTTAGGAGATACAGTTCGTTTCAGCCTTAAAATATTCACCCAAGTAGAGAGTGGGAAGTTTCTTGAGAGAGAAGCTGGTGTGGAAAAGTGATGCTTTCAGGTATACAGTGTGAGTAGTAATCTCATTATCGATATCAATGATTTCTGGGCTCTCTTCTTTTCTTTGCCATTCTAGCTAGGAGTTGATTGTATTAATTCATTAAAAAACAACTTTTGGTTTTTTTTTTCCTCTACTTATTGTTTTATACTGCCTCAATTACCACTGTTACGATTTCCTCTCTTATGCTTACCTTGTGTTAACTATGCTTCTCTGTTTTTCCAGCTTCTTAAGGTAGAACCTCAGCTCATTGAAATTAAATCTATTTTCCTTTCTAGCAAGCATTTAAATCATTGTTTTCCTCTAACCATTGTTTTAGCTATACCCCACAGATTTTGAAAGGTTGTATTTGAATTTTTATTTCATTAAAATGTTTTGCATTTATTATTTCTTCCTTGATCTATGGATTATTTAGAAGTGTGTTGTTTAATTTACAAATTTTGGGGTTACCTAAATCTATTATTGTTAATTGATTTCTGATTTATTGCTATTACGTTTGGGGACATACTCTTTATGATTTTAATTGTTTTAAGTTTAATAAGACATTTTTTTTTCTGAACCTAAAATCTGTCTTGATGAATTGCATTCATAAGAAATGAAAGTTGACTCCCAGTTTTTGGTATAGTGCTTTCTAAATATCAATTAGGCCAAGGTGTTTGTTAGTGTTATTCTAGTTCTGTCCATTGCTTTATGTCTAAATTTTATCATTTGTGGAGAGGATGTTGAAAATCTCTTACTATGATTTTGTAATTGTCTATTTCTCTCTTTAGTTCCATCCATTTCTTTCTTTGTGTTTTTTTTGGCTATGTTGTGAGGCAAATACATATTTATGACTTTTATGTCTCCCTGATAAATAGAGCACTTTATCATTATTAAATTTCCCTATTTATTTCTAGTGATATTCTTTGTTTTGAAATTATTTTTTTATATTAATATATCCACTCGGGGCTATTATATTTACTGTTTGAATGAAATATGTTTTCATCAATTTACCTTTGCCTATCTCCATCTGTGTCTTTATATATAAAGTGCATTTCTTATAGTCAGTATTTCATTTTAGGTTTGTTTTTTTGTTCATTCTGATCATCTCTACCTTTTAATTGGAGTGTTTAGTCCATGAACATTTAATGTAATTACTGATAGAGTTAGAATTAGGCATATAATCTTATAATTCACTTTATTGTTCCTTTTCTTCTTTGTATACCTTTTCTCTCTTATCTTCTTTTGATTATTTGCATATTTTTCAATTCCATTTATTTTTATTTATTGTCTATTACCTCTATCTCATTTTTATTACTTATTCTTAGTATTAAAATATGCAACTTTAGCTTTTTACAGTGTGTTTAAAGTTAATATTATACCAGTTTACAGAAAATGAGAAATTTGTAACCATATAGATCTATTTACTATCCCAGTCTGCCATTGTTTTTACTATAATTGATATATGTATTTCATCTACATATAATGCAAATTCCTCAAGAAAATGTTATGTTTTGTTACTAATAGTCATACATATTTTTTAAAAATTTACAGAAAAGAAAGTATTTCATATGTACTCATCTGTAAACCATTTTCAGTATTATACTTTCCTGCTTGAAGATAGAAGTTTCTTTGTTGTGTCAGTTTTCTTGAGCATGAAGAACTTCCTTTGGCATTTCTTATAGTGGCAGGTCAATGATTTTAGGTTTTTAAAAAATTATTTCTATACTTTCTTTTCTTTTTTTCTAAGGAAGATCAGCCCTGAGCTAAGATCTGCTGCCAATCCTCCTCTTTTTGCTGAGGAAGACTGGCCCTGAGCTAACATCCATGCCCATCTTCCTCTACTATATATGTGGGATGCCTACCACAGCGTGGTTTGACTAACAGTGTGTAGGTCCACACCCAGGATCCAAACTGGCAAATCCCAGGCCACCAACACTGAACGTGTGAACTTAACCGCTGTGCCACCGGGCCAGTCCAGAGTTTAGTTTTTATTACCTGAAGCTTTTTACTTTGCCTTTATTCTTAAAGCATATTTTCATCAACATAGAATTGTTGGTTGATGATTTTTCTTTTTTTGTAACTTGAATTATGCTATACCATTGTCTTCTGGTGTCGATTGCTTCTGATGTGATGATCCTTTCTTTTCGGTGTGTTATTTGTCTTTGACTACATTCAATATATTCTCACTATGTTTGATTTTAAGTAGTTTGACTTTGAAGTGTAGAGGCATGACTTTCTTCATATTTTGCTGCTTGGGGTTTAGTGAGCTGTATTAACCTGTAAATTTATGTTTTTCATGAAATTTGGAAAATTTTTGGTGATTATTTCTTCATTTTTTTTTTTTTTTCATTATTCTCTGTCTGTCTCTCTGTCTCTGTTTCTGTCTCTCTTTCTCTCCACTCTCCCCCTTTCCGGGACTCCTTGATCTTTTCCCACATGTTAATGATGCTCTCTTATTTTTTTTAAATAATCTCTTTTCCTCTTCGTTATTCAGGTTGGATAATAATTTGTAGTTATCTTTCTTCAAGTTCATAATAAGCTTTTAATGTCTATAAATATTTGTACTATCAGGAAAGTAGAGATGAGGTTTCTGAGGCAGGGACAGGTTAATTATCAGTTCTTTCTATTTCTGTTTGGTTCTATCAGGTTCTTATAGCACTTGCCAGCAATAACCACATTGCTGCCCCTTGTCCAGTCTCCTCTCTCTGAGGAGATATGATGAAAGCCAAATGGACAAGCATCCATGTCTGAGGGTCATGACATGGTAAGGCAATCTGAATCTAGGAATTTATATACATGCTGTCCCTTTACCCTCTGAAAGAGAGAAACTTAATCTTATTTTATTTTATATTCCTCTGCTGAGATTCCCTTTCTTGTAATTCATATTTTTCTTTACCTCATTGCTTTTAAAGTTTGGGTATGATAATCCCAACATCTGGAACACCTTGCGGTTGGCCTTGTTTTTTCTTTGTGAGAATGGGTAATATTCTCTTATTTTTTTATGTTAAATATCTTTTGATTGCATTCTAGAATGTGTGAACCTGTGAATAGTATGTTGTATGGCCTCTGGATACCCTTAGATTTCTCTAACTAATGTTTTTGCTTCTGTTTTAGCAGACGATTGACTCAGTTATCCTGAAACTGCAAACTCTACCTTGTCAGAGGTGAGTGGTGACTTAGATGTCAGTTCAGTTCTCTTTGAGGTCCAGTAGTGCTGTTTGCACACTATTCCATACAGGCATAGTTTAAGGATGAGAAAGAGACTTAGACAGAGGGTTCATACAGAACCTGGGCCTCTTTTCTTTCTGAGATTGGCCTCACTTTCCAGTAGCTGTGGCTTCCCTCAACTCTGTCTTCTCTAGGCGAGAAAGATGGTATGTTTCTATTGGAGTGTCAGCCACCCAACACCATACTAAACTCCAGTCTGTTCTCAGCACAATGCTACAAGGACAAGGAATTTAACTGAACTAGTCTCTTCTTAAAAGACTCCCCTCTCCTCCAAATATGCCTGCAATTGCTTGTTCTCTAGACCCTCTACAGATTGCTTTTGAATTTTATATTAAGTTTCAATTTATATGTGTGGGAACATCAATCAGTCTGCTTGCAACTTTATCTGCCATATCAGAGATGGAAGTCATACTTGGTAATGTTTTAATTTTTTCTGTATAAATACCTTTCACAACTTTGATTAGATTTGTTCCTAGATACTTCATCATTTTTAAGCTGCATTTTAATTGAAGAATAATTTACATAAAGTGAAATAGAGCACTCACTCTCTGTCTCCAAGGATGCCAAATTGTTGGTAACCATGCCATTCTTTGTATGCTCCTCAAGAACACAGCCCCTGCCTTATTTAGAGCTATACCCCAAGTGAAGATCTAGCACCTGGAACATAGTAAACATTCTGTAGGTATTTTTGAACTAAAGTGTATTGTTGATTCTGATGTAGTTAATTGGTAATTTTCTCTCATGAGTTACCTGTCTTTGGATCCACCAAGGCTAACTTTGGAATAGGGTGCAAAGTAAGTAGACCCTTTCTTGCTCTACTTCAATGGTTTTCAACCTTCACTGTATAACAAAATCACCCACAGAGATGTTAAATAATACTGATGCCGGACTGCACTCTAGACCAATGACTCTGGGGATGGGAGTCAAGTACCAATATTTTTGAAAATCTCCCCAGGTAATTCTAATATGCACTCAGGTTTGGATCTTGGTTCCATTTAAAGCCAAGCACTCAGGTCTGGCTTGTTTAAATACACCCAAACGATGATGAAAAGAGGAAGCCTGAGAAATTTCCTAGTCTTCCAGAGTTTTACCAAGGTTGTACAGTCATGGATACTATTTTCTACCTTCTGACTCATTCCTAAAAATGTAATTTGAAGGCCCACCGGAATTGGCCCTGATATTTAAAAATAATAGTGGAATGAGGAACTGCAAATATAAAATAGAGTTAAAGTGTGGAGGGCTCCATATCCAAGATTGTCAGATCAGACTCCACTGTGAAGTCACTGAAAGATTCTGATCAGAGTAATTGTGCATACACACCCACAAACATGCACACACGCGCAGACACACACACACACACAGATTTGGAATAGATTGGCAGTGGTTTACAAGGTTTATCAGAGAAAGTCTGTAGATAATGCTAATGCGACCAATGCAAACAAACTTGGAACTCTGGGCCATTTGATTTATTAGCATTGGTAAAGCTTGTTTGCAAACATGATTTTAGACCAAAAACTTTCTAGGTTGGCCAAAGGATGAGAGTTTTAATGTTATTCTGCATGCTCATTCTACAGTGTATCACACTAGCATCTTGACAAGACCCTTCTCCCCTGAGACTGGCCTCTGACACCTCTTTTCCTTATTTCAAGAGCTGAAAGGCAATTTAATCTCCTGGGAATGAATCTCAAGTGTAGAAAAACTATGAAATAGTTGAAAACTTGACTGGGTATATTGAAATATTATTAGAAAACTATTCACCCTCTCCTTTCTTTGTTAAAAACATTCTTGTGCAAGGATTAGTAAATTGAATCCTGCAGATTTAATATGAAAATCTGTTCCACAGAATTATGCCTTTGATTATGTCACCAAGGAGATTGCTTGTCTTTGGTTAAAAGCATGTATAGCCAGGAGGTGCTAAACCTTATCAGCTATTGCTTTAGTTTTAAGATAAGATCTCATCTTGTCAAATGTGATCATGTCAATACTCTTTTTTAAAGTTTTCTGTGGTCCTCAGTAACTTTCAAAAAAAAAAGTTAAACCTGTTTGGTTAGCACATAAAATTTTGACTTACTTCTCTTGCCTAAAATCCTGCCAACTACTCACTCACTCCACCCCACCCTCTGCCTCCTAGTTCATGAACAGCTGTATCTGTCAGCCTGATGATATTTTGCACATCTGTATCTTGAACACTGTGTTGTTTGGATCTGGCACCAACTTCCACCCATTTTTTCCTTGAAAGCTTCTAGCCATTCTTCAAACCCCATTGCAAATCATCCTGCTGATGGAAAACTTTTCTACATTTTGATGCCTCTCTATTTTGCATCCATATTCTTCACTTTTCTGAGCATGGTGAGCATAGTAATGAATATAAATTTGTCTAGTTAAAGTTTACCAACTTTCACCAGTCAACCATAAGCTCCTTGGAAAAGATAGGATACCGGTCTAATTTTTCTACTCTCAATCCTACAAAATGCCAGGATTTGAGTCACCCTTACAATATTTAAATTAACTCTTCAAAACATTATTAAATTAATTTTAATTTTTAAAATATTTATCAAGAAGTGAAGTCAGTAGGAACTAGATATAGGAAGGGTGAATGGAAGTTAGCAAATATGGGGCTTAGTGAGAATACCAAAGCCAGCCATCACCAATTTTATAGTTTTGCTGGGGATGATATTGAGAGAGAGTCATAGAATGAATGTCAGTTTAAGTTATCTTAAGCCTATAGAGGAGGAAAGTCAAAATTAAACAATACTGGGACTTGCCACAGGATGATGTAGTCTACACAGAAATCGAAATATAATGATGTACATCTGAAATTTATATAATGTTATAAACCATTGTTACCTCTATAAAAACTAATTAAATAAAAGAATAATAAATTAGTGGAGTAAATAAAATCTCCCAAGATAATACTACCTAAGGCTTATATTTTCTTGTATTGATTAAATTTTGATAGGCCAGGCTCCCAATAAAAATATCATCCATCCTTCCCTCAGTTACTTCTGGGATTTTCCAATGGCTGGAGTTCGTGTTTTGGTGTTTATTCTTGATTCTGACCCTTGGAGAGAGGAGGGATCCTTCTTCCCAGAGGACTTACAGAGACTCACAACTTCAGTTTTTGTGAGAGACTTCCAATTCAAGTGAGTCTTTGTGACACCAGATTCTGGGATCAGATGATGGATACTTTGGCTGGAGGCCATTCTTCCTGATTCTGTACAGAGCCAGCAATTCTCTGGCCCTCCCTAAGAAAGAACTTCTCATGACTGTCAGTGACAGCGCTGTGATTCAACTAAGTGGAATTAAGGGCCGCCGGAGCCTGAGTTGGACAGGAAGAAGAGAGTCAGTGTTTTTTGGTGACTGCAGCTCATGGGCTGTTGTGGGGATCCATAAAATGCATCTTGGTAGACAGCCCCAGACAGAAGCGTGTGTGTGTGTGTGCCTGGGGATTGGGAGTGTTATGAACTATTTTCAGCAGTCGTTTTAGGAATAGCAGAAATTACCAGAATTTTATCATTAAAAATAAAGTGGGCATATTTTATAATCACAGCATGAATAAGAATTGGAATATCAGAATTATTGTAACAAAAAAGATGAGACCTCAGGTCTTCTACCCAGGTCTTATGTTATTAATGCCAAAAAAGGATGACAGATTGTACTTTATACTTGACTTTTTTGATATTTAAAATGTTTCACTTAGATTAAAGAAGTATTTTTTAATCATAAGCAAGCACTTCTCTTACTTTTAAAAAATTTTGCTCATTTAACAGAATTTATACTGATTATCTCTTTCATATATGGCAGTTTTAGTGTGTCAGTGATACCAATGTAGATGATATGAGACTTCATAAGCCCAGGTGCAGTTTTGAAAGGCTAATAACTTAGGTTGTTATTAGCACGGAAATGGTCCATATGTGTCATTAAAAATGTACTGTAGAGCAGCATTATTGCCAAACACACATATTTTAGCATAAAATCCTAGATTTGGACAACTAGCATTGCCAGTGAGCAGGTAAGTAGTCTCCTGTGGTGAGAAGATAATTCTCTAGGGGCTTGGATGTTAGGGTCTTCACTCCCGGGGCCAGGCAGTGACATAGGAAAGCATCAGTGGTGGAGGTGATGTCCCCACTGCCTAGATGATTATGCACGATGCATGCAGTCAGTCTAAATTGGAGGCGCTGTCTCTCTGTTGTCTGTTGATATCTGGAAAACAGTGCACAGGTAGATAAGAAGATACTTCCACTAGGGGTTTCTCTGGTAAACAGGATTTAATTACTTGAAAAAGTAAGTTCTGCTCAATCAAGAATCAATCTGCATCACCAAAACCAAATTTCTTCCACGTCTCTGTTCTTTCTTCCTTCTGCATTTCAAGGACACACCTCCTCTCTGTAACAGCAACTGTGTTAACATATATCATCACCGTCTTATGTAGGGGGACTTCGTTTAGCAAGGCATTCCTAAAACAAGAGAATGACTTCTGCATTTTTATGGTTTTTTTTTATTATTTTATCGCATACTTATTTTATATGTTTCCTGCTGAATGGAGATATAACAATAAAGCAAATTTAGAAAGTAAAGGAGAGAGTAATGACCATAATATCAGACCTGGGTTTAACTATCCTCACTTACGATGGTAACTTTTAATATCTATGCATATGCTGAAGTAGCAACTGAGATGTTCTCACAATTTTAAATTTTGTATCCTGATATTTTTCACTTAAATATAAATACTTATACACACACACACATATGCACATATACAGAGAAGTTTTTTTCATAGTATTAATGGGAATTTTTTAGTAGAAAAACTTAGTTAACAAGGTGGTATATTTTGACTCAGGTGATTCAGCCTCTCTTAAAATGACTAGGCATGCTATGGTTTAGGTGGGAGTTCCTAGAAGCAAAGCCTGATTGAAATTATTTTCAAGTGATTTATTGAGGTTAGTACTCTCGTGAGAAGGGGTGTGAGGGAAGCAGAATAGGGCAGGGAAAAAAGGCAAACAAGAATAGAGTCTCTGAGTAAACTCTGAAACACAATTTGTACTGTAGAGTTAGTTTTTTGTTTTTCTAGATAGAATTTTTTTTTAAAGTAGCTTTATTGAGGTATAACTGATGCACAAAAAATTGCACACATTTAACATATACGTCTTGATGAGTTTGGTCACATGCATATTCACCCATGATCCCATCACCACAATCAAGGTACTAAGCATATCTATCACCTCCAGAATTTTCTGTGTGTTCTTTTGTGTGTGTGTGTGTGTGTGTGTGTGTTTCTCCGTTGAGTTAATCTTGAGACTAGAGGCCCTGTCTTTTGTGTTCTCTTGTAGGCAGCCATTGGCTGAGGTCTGTGGACATTGGGGTGATAGTGGGGCCAGTCTCTGTAACATTTGGCCAAAGGCAATTCTTCAGAGAAGGGACAGTTGTGAGTTATCAACCAACACTCGGGTCAGCTGTGGTGCGTGCTCAGGCCTGATACTCAGTAATGAGGATCAAGGCAGGACAAAACAGCATCCACTAAAGTCATATAGGAGAATACTTCCTTCTTTGGTACATATGACTTGTCCTTGCCTGTCTGCCTACCTCTATCTTGAATTCTTTCACTTGGACTCATGAGAAGGGAAGGAGAGAAATGATCTAGCAATACTGGTTAGTGATTGGCACCGAATAGCGATTTCCCCTGTCTAAATACTTCTGTTAGAAATCTTTACAAAATAGTCACAAAATCCATTCTTTGCTGTCACCATGAAGGCCATGCCAAACACTTAAACTTCAGAATCTTGTACACAGGTGGCCAGATGGTTGGAATTAATTAAATTGGAAACCTTTGGCTCCTTACTCAGACTTTTTACAGTTCTTACTAGTTTCTCGCTAGCATTCAGAACAGTTCAGTTCACCAGACAGAGAGGAGCGATTTTAATTAAAATAAGCTCAACACTGTGTTATTTTGTCATTGTTCCACATGCCAAAAATGCTTTATTTTATGATCAACCATTTAATGCACACTTTCATGGTCAATTTCACTGACAGTGATATGATATGATAAATAACCAAGCAAACCTATCAACTCCTTCCTTTTTTTTAAGTTGGATTGAGGGGGGAGTGTAAAATAAGAAATTTTATGATAACCACACATAAAATGTAGCACCTAAAGGTTTATCTAAATGTTGATTAAAGGTTTGGCCTTCACAGAATTGTATCTCGCTTCATGATAGAGCATCAGGGTGGGGGGCAGGGGTGGGTATTGGGGAAGGCAGAGACTGTTCAAGTGTCTGAAATTTATATACCAGCAAATATCTTGCTGGTTTGAATACCCTTGAGTTTAAAAAAGAAATAATAATTCCTTTACTCTTAGAGTCTAGGGAACCACACATTGTGGAAAATATGTAAAGCAGCTGGGGTTTCCTCCAAGACTTAAGCCCAAGGATTGTGCATGTGGACCTTACATCAGTTTCTTCTGTGGATGAAGAAAATAGCTCACATACTGAAAAAAAAGGACAAGGGAATTAAATTAAGCAAATATTTTGTTTATATTCCTTAGGGATGGCCAGGGACCTAGTGCCTTGTGACTAAAAGCTTCGTACTGATAATTGCTCCAAATTGCCCCATTAGATAAATATTTTAACTGCAAAGTTGCAAAAATAGTATAGGAGTGATACTTTGAGTGCTGGTCCTGATTCTGGATACATTTCATTCTCAAGCGGCCTAACCATCAGAATTCATTTCAGAGTGATTTTAATCGGCCTACTGAAAAGCAAGTGGGAGGGTATCAGTATTCCCAAGTAATTTGGGAACCCCTCCTCCACTTCTTGTCTGAAACTGGCACTACCCTGAGGTGGAGCAGGTGGTCACACACAGTGATCTGCAGGACTATGTCAATCTTTATCTGAGCCTCAAGTCTCCTGCTCTTCATTTTCCAATAATAATAATTATAGCTAACTTTTATTGAAATATTATATGCAAGGCACTAGGCTAGGCACTTTATAGATATTGTACCATTTAAGCAAGAACTTCAGTGGGATAACTTTTCCTCCTTTTACAAATGAGAGAACACACATTCAAAATGATTTAAATGGCCTGAACATAGTCATACAGCAAATGAATGCCAAAATCATAATTCTGAACTGATATCATGAGCATGAACCTCTGCACTATACGTTTCTCAATTCCTGCTCGCTGCCTTAGCTTTCTGTCTTGTTTAAAATTCTCTCTGTTGGAGAGCTTAACTGGGTTATTTCTGGCACTGGGGCTGGCCCTGAGCAGTATTCATCTGGTAAAGTAGATGTTTCAACTGCATGTCAAATACAGTGTACCTCAGATCCCTTATAAGTTATATACATAAGAGCAGTACATCCCTATGTAGAATCTCCTATTATTGTCTTCAAAAATAATAACATATTAGAGAATGCATTGGCATCTCCCCAGTGTCTCCAGATAGCTACAATGAAAATGTACATGTGAATGTATATAATAATGGCCTACTGTTCCCTCCTGTTCACACACTCACACGTTACTTTGCCAACTGATCTAGATATTTCCCTTTAAGCTCTACGATAAGAAAAGACAAAGCTGCTAAATATCCAGTGATGTGTGTATAAGGGATGGGGGTGTATAACAAGGACCCTGTTTGGATATTGCCCATGAGGGTCCACAAAGCCAGAACTGGATGGGGAGTCAGTGCACAGGGCCTAACGTGTGTTGGAGATCAACTAACACTGACCTCCCCCTTACTGCTGGGCACCAACTGTGGGGACTGTATGGATTTCTACTTAGTTTCTTCTAGTCTAAAGAAAATACTAGTATTGACTGCTTGTACCAATGGTTATACCCAATGGAGCACACCCAAATGATTGATACAAACACTAGTCAAGCCTCCATGATTTATGGAAGAAAGAAAGGACCCACAGAGCTATGAAAGACCAGTTTGTGCTGCCATTCATTACCTTAATCTCTGAAGTATAAGGTTACAAGAGTAAACTCATTCCATGTGTCTGGATAATTGATTCATGTATAGGAAATCCCAGAAGTAAATATTTTTACTCCCATTGCAAAGAAAATCTATTGATATAGTGATTATGAATAAATCCTCACTTAAAGCATTTTTCAAAAGAAGACCCAGTGACCAATTGGTTGGGTCAGAGGTCAAATATAAAACTTACCTGACAAACAGCCAAGCTCTTTGTTAAAATATTGACATAAATATGTCCTTATTTGTTTTGTTGTCAGGAGTATGTTAAAGCATAGATCAAATCTAAGTAATAAATTTCTTAAACAATTATTACTCCCTGACATCTCCTACAAAATGGGTAAAAAGAAGAGAAAGGAATGTAAAATATTTTCCCTAAGTAATCCCACGCATAAGTGGATTTCTGTTCAATTTAGTAGTATTTATCAATCTTTCCAACCTGAAAATATATATATATATACTATATATTTCATCATATGCCATACATCATTATATATCATATATCAGCTTAGGGCTCCTATCTTCTGTAAAGGTTTTCAAGTTTATGTTAGCCCAGAGTGAGGCTTTGATTTCTGTTAAAAGCCTAAAGAAGCAGTTTTAAACTATGGTATCTCCAAGCATGGATGTGTTCCAATCAGTTCTGAATTTAGACAGAAGTAATTTATAAGAGCTAAGAATAAATGATTTCATGTTTTCAAATTATTTACTTTAATCTGGAGTCAAAAATATCCCTGTTACTGTGATGACCATACAATTTATCATCCAAGCCAGGAAAATTTTGAAAGTCAAAAGAGGCACTAACATTAATTAAGTCAGCAAAATAGGTTGTAAAGCTAGACGATCCTGAGTGAACCAGAACACACGTGCCTGGACTGTGTGAGACAAGCCAGGCTCCTAGGGCGCAAAATTTAAGGAGGCACTCACTCTAAGGGTCGTGCAAGTGCCTGCACATAGGACTGTGTGCTTTCTCAAATTTTGCACCCTAGGCACCTCTCTTTCCTCACCTTGGTTCCATTGTCGCCCTACCTGTAATCATGTCACTCCCAGTCACTTTCATTCCAAAAGTCTTCCTTTAGTAGAATCAGGAAAAGAGAATAATTGAGGTTAGAGCAGAGGCATCAAGAATCATCTGTTCCTCCCAGGCTGGGCTGTCCTCTCTACTGTAGACTGTTGGGTCAAGTTTTGGCATTCTTGCTGTGTTGCATGTGTGAATGTCACAGCTGATGGGAAGTGAGAGTCACTGTCCTAGAGGACCTATTGTTAGTTTCTCTCAGCTTCCATTTGACATATTCCACCTTATTTTGTTATATGTTGTTTCATTCACTTATCCTCTCACTGTGATTTCATCTATACCCCAGTAAAGGAAATGAAACAAGTCTTATTTTGATACATCAAGATGTATAATTCTGGTAGTTTTTTTTCTATTGCTTCATATGATACAGGCAGCTGATTAATTGAATTTAGAGAAGAACACACTTATTGATCACTTCTTACGTCTTGCACCATAGGGTAAGTACAGGACTACAAAAAGTACTAAGAATGTGTCTTTGCACTTGCAGAGATCACCTCTAGTTCTGTACCATGTTCCTCTACAACAAAGGCTCCTCTCCTTAGTCTTAAGGTGGACAATCCATTTTTTTCCAAATCCAAACAAAATCAAATGCTGTGGCATAAAGTATAGACAAGAAGGTATGGCTATCATTTTATTTCCCCATTGGTTTTGTTATTCCTTAGTCTGAGGGAGATGGTTACTGTAGTTCTTGAGCTAACACTTGATTGATATTTCTATAGTTCTGTGAATATAGAATACTGTATTAATTGGGGAGAAACCAGCAAATCATGTTGCAATGAAATGACTGCTTAAATAGTGCTCTTATTTGCCCATTTTAAAAATCTCACCTGCAGTAAATTTCAGGTTCTCATCAGCAATGATTTTGCTCTGAAAGTATGTGTATTTCAATGTTCAGTGCTTCAGAGATAGGCCTGCTGTAATAGACAATTATAATGGAATAATAGTAGCAAAAATAATCATTATGCAACAGACACTTGCTAAGTGCTTTACACGTATTACTCTAAAACTCACATCAAATTTGAGGTTGGTGATATTAACTGTATGGGCTGGTTAGTCACTTACATCACTCTAATTCCATTTCTCTGTCTGTAAGGTTTGAATAACTAAAGTACCACCTCGTAGGGCTGTTGTGACAATTAAATGACATGATTCTAAGTGATAAGTACCATGTCCAATACACTGATTGAATTCACTCTGCTGCTTCCTACCTGAAAGAAGGGAAATAACCTGACTAATTCTATATGGTTATTGGCAAAGATTTCAAGCTGCAATTTAAAGCAAGGTATCGACTTCAGAGACTCATATTTTACCATTTTGCTATACTTCTGAATAGGGACATTTCAAACAATTTTGACAAGTCATCTATAATAATAGTTTGTTTCTTCTTTTTTGCTATTTTGTAAAAGAAAAATGTTAAGCTTTTTCCATACACGTACTTCGAATACAAATTCCTTCCAGTGACCTATAAATTCTTAAATAGTCTGGCCCCAGTAACTCCTTGTCTTTAGCTCCTCCTTCTCCCCTAATCTCCTTTTATTCTGCTTCATTTGTGCTGATCTGTTTCTCAAACAGGCTTGGCCAGCTCCCATCTCAGGGCCTTTGCACCTGCTCTTCCTTCTCCCTAGAAGTTTCTCCTTCATCCTCTTATTTCCTTTCAGTCTTTCCACCAATGTCATCTTCTAAGTGAGGCTTTCCTTACTCACCCCATTTGTTATTTCATCTCCTCACAACAACCCCTCAACACTTAATTCCCCTTCCTTTCTTTATTTTTTCTCTCTAGCATTTATTAATATTGGACCCACTATTTATTTTTCCTACTTATCCTTCACTAAAATATAAGCTCCATGAGTATAGGGATTTTTGATGTAGATAATTACTAAATTCCCATTGCTTGTAATAGTTTTTGTCATCTACCATGTAGTAGGCAGTCAGTCAATATTATGAATACATGAATGCCTACAAAGGGTTGAATTTCTTCCAAAAACTATACATATATATGATCTATATATATAATCTGTCTTTCCCTCCTAGTCTAGTGCTGGGCTGGCCAATAAAACTTTCTTCAGTGATATAAATGCTCTGTATCTGCACTGTCCAATACAGTAGCCACAGGCCACATGTGGCCATTGAGCTCTTGAATGTGATTAGTGCCACTGAGGGACTGAATTTTTTATTTTATGAACTTAAATTTTAGTAGACACATTTACCTACTTAGCACTGTTTTTCATTACTTGTAATTTCCAAGTCAGAGGTTCCTGTATGGTTCTACAAACATTAGTATAAAATTTACATAGCACTGAAAAAGTGTTTGCAGCTGCTTATTAAAATATAGTGTTAACTAAAGGCAGAAGAGTATTATGCGATGCCGGAATTTATGGACTAATGTTGTTCCTTACTTAGGCCAAACTCCATCCCTTCTCCAGATTTTAGCCTTGCTCTTTCCTCCACAAAGAATGTTCTTCATCCAGATTTTGATTGCCTCTTTCAACATTCGTCTCTCTTCTCAATTGTCATTTTCTCAAAGGGATCTTTCCTGCCCACACTATCTAATACAGCCCTTCACATTCAGGAGCACACTTATTACTAGCCTGCTTTATTTTGTTATTGGCACTCTGCAATAGCTGCATTACATTATTTGTTTATTTGCTCTATTTGTCTATTACTGGTCTTGCCGCTCTGTGTTGGAAGGCCCAAGGGAAAAGGGCCTTCTTGTTTATATTCATTGCTATATGCTTAGTATGCAGAATAATGCCTAGTACATATAAGGAGCTCAATATATATTTGAGGAATAAATAAATGATACAGTTCTTTTGCTCTCTCAGTACCTGTCGTTGTGACTTTAAGTGAGATGGAACAGACTGATTGTTGCCTCACTTTATAGATTATTCTATTCAAGGCCCTTTAGTGACAGGGCAGCTGCTGTCCTTTGTAATTTGCTTAAAAATAGTGTGCACGTGTGTGTGTCGGTGTGCATAGATAGCCCTGTAGCACTGGATTGTTGGGAGATTTGTTTGCTATTTCCAAATTTGCTAATGATTTCCCACATGACTAGAGTTCAAATCAAATCATTGCCCAGGGCCTCAATTTCTTCCCCAGTCAAATGTGACTATGAGATCAGCTAATCTTTAAGAATCCTTTCTATATAAACTTTCGGACTCCCTGGTCATTGCCTCCTTATTCCCCACCAAAACCAGGGCCCATGGTGAGAGCAAAGTGTAATGAGCTAAGGAAGATTCCAGGCAGTGCTTAGATTGTGAAAAGGAATGAGACTTTTGCTGAAGGGGCAACATTGAAGGGACACTCCTTTCTCAGTAATCAGGATACATAATATTTTAACGTAATATTTTAAAAACTTAGAATCAGTCACCATGCTGTGCTGAGCCAAATTAGAGCCTGAGGAAAAAGGAAAAATCAGTAAGACTGATTCTGGTTCTTTTTAAAGTTGATATTATTTTCATCCTGGATTTTTTGTATTAATTTTGACTGTTTAAAAATGGTACATTAGTTAGATTGCCAGATTTAGCAAATAAAAATATAGCATAAGCAGGTAAGTGTGAATATTAGATAAACATCAAGAAAATTTTTGGTATAAATATGTTCCATGCAGTATTTGAATTTTATATGAACTATTGCATAAAGTATACTTAAAATAAAAAATTATCTATTATTTATCTGGAATTCAAATTTAACTGCTTATCTTGTATTTTATTTGGCCACTCCAACTAAAATACCCTTTGTCTTGATTATGGACTTCTGGCACCTTTTCATTTTGCAGGCCCCTAAATTTTGTGGCCGAGGAGAGTATTTGTTCTCTCCCCTTTTCCAGGCTTATGATGCTGTCCATAAAACAGCTACAAACAATAAAATAAGCACTCCTTGACAGCAAGGAAACATGAAGACTGTGTACCTAGTTGCCTGAAGGCAACTTTTATTTTTTTTACCATACTGAAATAGGCAAGTCAGTCCTGGTTTTAGATGACTATCTGAGGTCAAATAAATATTTTTATCCGGAAAAGAAGTATTTTAAGAAATGGGAACATATAAAAAAGACTGAGAGTAATTTTTACTCTATTTTGAGGATTAAACAAAAATGTTTCTAACCTCCTTGTCACACCTGACATTGTGTTGAACGACTCAGATATTAAATAAATCCCTCCTAATTTTTAATAAGCTCTCTTACTATCGTCTAATGTATTTTGGGCAGAGTAGGCAATATGATTGTCAGTTGTTTACATATGAGACATTGTTAGCAATTGGAGAAGCAAAACAACACTCAAAAATTCTAAGATCACTTATAGGAAGGCACAGTTATTTACATATGTTTATTTCTTCTTTTTTTTTTCTTTTGCAATTGCTCCTGTTGCTTTAAAAGCTTCTGCTTATGAATGCATTAACATATACCATGAGGTAACATTCTAAGAGGGAAAAAGCATGCTATAGATAGAGATGTTAATTGAAGAACATTAAGGGGAAACAGCTGTAAACAGCTCACAGCAATACCATCGGCTGATCATTTTACTATAAACTGTAAGGAACATGGACTTTAAGCTGGAAAAAAAATCATTATAAATATTCAGTTAGTTCTACAGTAGCCATGAGAAATGAATACAGTAGATGCAGAGAACGCAGGTGACAGCACTGCATTTTTTTAAAGTGACTATAAGCTATGCATGTAAGAAAGATTATTGACTTCATAGTTATCTAATGGGGAGGATAAATCTCATGAGAGGCTTATGGAGATTCCATACACCAAGTTTTAGAGTTGGAAAGACCTATTTGTGTACGTGTGTGTGAAAGAGGGATAGAGAAAGACAGAAAGTCATCATTTTAGGCTTTGGATTTGTTTAAATGGGGAGTGGTAGTCACAGTGAAAACTGCCACTTCTGCCTCTAATAACAATGATCTCTCACCATGCCTGAGTTCTGGGAGAAAAGAGTGGTCATCATTTCATCTGTAATGAAAAAAAAAAATAGAAATGACTTGCACCTTTCTTTTACACAGCTGTAAAGAGTTGAAAACTGTTCCCTCCCTCTCCTCCAAAAATTCAGGTCCAACTGGAACCTCAGAATGTGACCTATTTAGAAACAGAGTCTTTGCACATGTAATTATTTCAGTGCCTTGAGATGAAATCATTTTGGATTTAGAGTGTGTCCTAAATTCAAAGACTAGTATCCTTATAAGAAGAGGAGAGGAAACAGGGAGACATAGAGAAGAAGGCAATGAGAAGATGGAGGTAAAAATTGGAATGATACAACTACAAGTCAAGGAATGTCAAGGCTTGCCAGCAAAGACCAGAAACTATGAGAGAGGCATGTGACGGTTTCTCCCTCTGAGCCTCCAGAAGGAGCCAACCCTGCAGACAACTTGATTTTCAACTTCTGCCCACCAATAATGTGAGGGAATAAAATTCTATTTTAAGCTACCCAGTTTGTAGTAATTTGTTTTGGTAGTCCTAGGAAATGAATATCACAACTAATAAATTAGTAATTATTCGGTTAGCATATTCAGAGGGCTGATACATTTTAGAGCAGTGCTCCAAGCTGTAATGTTTATATGAATTAACTGGGAATCAGAACAGATTCTGATTTGTGAGGTCCCAGGAAGATCCTGAGATAGCACATTTCTTGCAAGCTACCAGATGATGCCCATTAGCTGATTCTAGAATGCAATTTTCAGTACCAAATCTATAATAGGCTGCAACAAAGAAGTCTGATCCATGAACCTTATTATTATGGAGCTTGCACTCTAGCTAGTAAGGCAAATCATATTGACGTGAAAAGGTATGAACAATTGAAAAAGTACATGACAGACAGCCAATAATCAAAGAGAAAAGATATTAAAACAACTTTAGAAAATCAACTTATCAGCGCAAGTTGTAGTAATCATGGGAAGCTTTGATTAAAAAGAAATGATAGGTTTGAGTAAGGAGTTTAAGACAAAGCGAATGAGCAACAGTAAGATTAGACTAGCTGGTGCAAATCCATGATAGACAACATCAGAAAATGATATGAGAACAGTACAATGCAGTATGTTATAGCAATATAATTATTGTTTAACTAGCCCTGGATAGAAGTTTGTAGTAACCAAAAACTAAGAAAAATGTGGCTATGTTTGCAAATATTTATAGGGTTCAATACTCTTCCAGTTTGCAATGTAACTAACAGAAGGCAGAATATAATGTTCTAGAAATAAAGTTATTATTGCTGTACAAAAATATCCAAGCAATATGAGAGACTTTGGATTTGTTAGGATGGAAGCAATGTACGTTGTTTTTTGTTTTCTGTCTTTTTTATTTTATTTCTACTATTATTTTTATTGTTCTCAATTCTGGGACTACTATTTCAATAGCCAGAGCCTTTGGGTCTTGTACTGAAATATAGAATACAGAGGTCAATTTAGTTCATAAGCTCATAGGGGATTTCTCAAATATTATGATATCTGCCAAATAACTCTACCGATGCCTTCAGCATATCCCAAGGGATGAATTTTGACCAAAAGTTATATAAGTAACAAAAACACATTCCTCACAGTAATATTTCACAATCCTTTTACATTTTCTGCTCTTACCAGTAATTCTATGACAAAAAAGCTGGAGAATTATCAGGAGACATTGGAAAAAGAACTTTACTCTAAATTTTGTTTTGGAGTTTTTGTTTTCTGGCAACTTTTCAGCAGCCTGTAATAGAGTGCCATCATCAATAAGACTTGAAAAGATTTCTGATGGAGCGGAGCATCGCATCCTCCTCTATGTTTACTACCGGTAGTACTACCCATATATCGGGTGGATGAAGAGCAGTGACAAGTTCTACATACAAGTTAGATGTGAGTTGTTGCTATTAAAAAAAAAAAAAGATGACACTCTTTAATAGATAAGAAATACAAGTTATAGAGGCCAGCAGTAGTGTCTAATCTTGTATAATGCACTTCATAGTAACATATTTTTCCTATGGACTATTTGTGTACTCCCCAAACTCATATGTTGAAAACTAATCTCCAACGTGATGGTATTTGGAGATGGGGCTTTTGAGAGGTGATTAGGTCATGAGGGCACAGCCTTCACGAACGGGATTAGTGCCCTTATAAAGGAGACCCCAGAGAGCTCTCTCACCTTTTCCACTATGTGAGAACACAGCAAGAGGATGGTAATCTATGAACTGGGTAATGGGCCCTCACCAGACACCAAAAGTGCCTTAATCTTGGACTTCTCCAACTCCAGAACTGTGAGAAGTGTTGTTTAAGCCACCTGGTCAATGGTATTTTTGTTGTAGCAGCAGCCCAAATGTGCAAAGACGGTTCTACATTCATTTCACTGAATAGGGCTCTGCATATATATCCTCCATTTTCAGCTGAAGTTTTTCTCCTCCAGCAGATATTATTTTGCTGCCTATAAAATTGAAAATTTGAAATTTGTATTTCAAACAAGAGAAAGTTATGCCTTACTGATGAGTTTATAAGCAAAATAATAAACAACTAATAAAAATATGAGCTTTTTCCTCTAGTTACAGATATTTGAATACACAGAATAGTCTAACAAGTTTAGTAAATGCAAAACAAAAATAAACAGAGTGGCCATTGGCCAGTGGCACTAGCTGTCTAAGTGAGTTTAGGCATTTTTAGCAGTTTTAACTCCTTTTAAATTTATACAAATTAAGAGACTCTAGCTTTTATAAATGGATACTAAAATGTTTATGTTTGAAATTATGTAATGACTAATATGTAATTTGCTTCAAATAATAAAGACAGAAGAGAAGTGGATAGAGGTATGGAAGAGGTGTTCTTTCTACATTTTATGTATGTCCAAAGTTCTGCATAATAAAAAAGGGAAAATATTGTCTACAAACATTCATCAATTTAGTGTCTCCTACTCATGCTCCACAGCACTTTGACTCCTAGCAAAAAATTTATCATATTTTATTGCTGGTTGTCTTTCATACTGGACTATAGGTCCCATAATGGAAAAAAATGTTAATTTTGCTCATCCATTATATCCACAGCAGTGAGCACAATAACTAGCAAAAATTTGGGACTCAGTAAATATTCATTGAGTGAATAAATGAATATAACCACATCAATTGTTTGGTGTTTTCCTATGATTTTAGGATTGAAAACCTTTGGTCATATGTTGGTGGAATGAAGGCATTTAACATTGTCATGAGGAACAGCCTCACTTCTCTTTGCCTCTAATGAGGCCACATCAAACGAGACCAGTATAAACTGAAATAACCCAGCCAGTGATTGTGTGTGCTACCCAGGGGAAGCAATTCCCAAATAGCTCTTCTTTATTCTCAATGTTTATTTTTGTTATAGCAAGTATTACATTTCCAGACCAGGGTGCCCTTCCTCTTTAAACGTCCTTTGTATTACACAAATAATACAATTTAATTAAATAGTGTAGGTTTCATGCAGAGACCTTCTTTAGCAGATGAATTTTAGAAGGACCAACTCTAGGAACAGGCAGGATAAGGCAGCTTTGAGGACTCCAGAATCCTGCTGGCAGCAAATAAATTAAGATATTAAAAAAAAGGTTTGCATTAATCTCAGTACCTTGGCAGAATTTCCTCCCAACTCTACCACTTTTTCCTTCGTTTCAGTAAAGCACTAGGGATCCTTGCCTGATGTCAAGTAGGAGGTAAAATGCATTAAAATCTCACTGCTCATTCCCACCGTGGTATATAATTCAAAGATCTAGGCAGAAGGCCTAGATTTAGTCTCAGCTCCCCCTCTCCTAGCTGAGGGTACCTATTTGGCAGGTCACTCAATCTTTCTGAGCATCACATTGTTCATCAACGGGAGAATACTTAGCTCACAATTTTGAAAATTGCAGGCAAGATAATACGTGAAAAATATTTTATATGAAATGCAGTTTGCTATAAAAATTATATATATATATCAAGAACTTGTGCTACATTCAGGAGTAGTATTTTAATTTATCATATTTATCGTAGTATTAAATGCTAAAAATCCTGAAGGAATAGGATAAGGATCTTAGAAATTTTGATGGAAAATTTCTCCAGAGTATGAGGTTCTCATACCCCTTCTTCTCTTCCTTCCATTTGCAGAGGATTGGATTAAATCATACTCTTCATCCCTTGTCACATTATCACCATCAGGACCTGAAGAGCCCCTGTCTTGATTTATCAATTTATTTATTTCCTATATCTTAATCCCACACTGCTGTTTCCTGTGTCCCACAAATATACCCATTAATGTGTTTCATGTGTGTTTTTGGTTGATATGTTTTTGCAAAATGTGTATTGTTGATTTGTGTTCATGCCTATTATTTTACCTAACTGATACTGAGTTCTTGGCCTCATGATTTTTTCCTTTTGCTAAAAATGGTGTTTCACTGTAGTGAACATCTAGACCTTTACCTCTGACTGTGTTATTGTACTCCAGCATCCTCTAACCTCCAACGTATTTCACAGTACCTCACTTTATACTTATCCACTGCCCCAGTGAAGAGCCCCAGATTGCCTATTACTCCTCACGACCACAAATGACACCATAATGAACCTTCACACAAGTCCACCCATGTACCTGTGTGAGCATTTTTTTTCTGATATGCACTAGGAGAAGTGTTGAATCATAGGGCATTCCTACACTTAACTGGACTTAGTGGCCTCAAATTTATCTCCAGAATGGCTACATTGTCTTTCACTTCCACGTGCGAGAGATTTTTTTTTTTTGACAGCATTCCTACCTAAATTTGGCATTATCTAGCTTTAAACTATTTGCCAATACAGTCGTCATAAAATGATATTACATTGTTGCTTTAATGAGTATTTATCCGATTACTAATGAGTATCAGAATCTCTCCATGTATTAGTTAGATTTTGGGGCATCTAGATCTGTTATTATCCTGACTTTCCCTTGCCAATTTTTTCAATTAGAGTTATAGTTTTTCTAGGGGAGTTGTAGTCTTTTTCTTGTTGTTTTGGCGGTTTCTTTTTAGATATTAATTCCATACTGATTTTAGACTTTATAAATACCTTCTAATCTGTCATCTGTATGTTGGTTTTGTCCAGGGTTTCATCTGTTCAACAGAAATATTTAATTTTTATGTGCTTCCCTTTATTTACCATGTGGTTCTTGATTTTGGAATTTTATTTAAGAAACTCTTCCCCAATCCTAGGTCACTATGAGTTTAATAATCTTAATCCTGTTAACATCCATTCTCGGAGGTGGTTTTAGGCAGATGTCCAGCTTCATTTATCCCCATATATAAACCAGTTTTCAAAACCATTTATTAAATAATCTGCCCCATCCCAATTGAATTATAAGAATCTACTCATTGTGTATTAACTTCATATATATGTATAACTTAATATAGTGTATATCTATCCATATATCTATTTATATATATAATTTTTCCAAACAAAATTTGGAAGAGTTAACATTGTCACAATATTTAGTTATCCATGAAAAATCATGGAAACTATTCCAATTTTTCAGATTATTTTCAATGTGCTTAACTAGAAATTTAATTTTTTTCCTTTTTTGCCTAGCTGCCCCAGGAAGAGCTCCCAACATAATGTTCAATGGAAATCTCAAAGGATGTCATCCTTGTCCTTTTTTTGATTTTTGAGGGGAAGCATATGGATTTGAATTACTGTCTTAAATCACTTACTTTCAGCCTAAGAACTTGCTTTAGTATTTCTTACACTATGGGTCTGTTAGCAACAAATTCTCTCAGTTTTTGTTTTTCTGTAAAATTATTTTACCTTCCTTTTTGAAAAGTACTTTTTCTGGATGTGACTTGGTTGACAGGTGTTTTTTTATTCTTCTAGTACTTTGAATATGTCCTCCAGCAGCCTCTGGGCATCATTGTCTCCCATGAAAACTCAGCTTCTAAATGTATTGGGGTATCTTTTGTGTGATGAGGTTGTTTTCTCTTGCTGCTTTTCAGTTTGTCTTTCACCATTTTTACTGTCGTATGCCTGTGTGTAGACCTCTTTGTGTTTATGCTCCTTAGAGTTTGTTGAGCTTCTTGGATGTCTAGGTTAATGTTTTTCTTTAAATCTGGGATGTTTTCGGCCATTATTCCTAGGAATCATTTTTATGATGTTTTTATTTTCTTCTCCTTCTGGTACTCCCATTCCATGTATGCTTGTGCATATAACGTTGTTCTCCAATTCTTTCAGGACCTTTTCATTATTTTTCATTCCTTTTTTTTCTTTTCATTGGGTTGCATAATCTCTAAATTCACTGATTTTTCTACCCATTCAAATCTGCTGTTAATTTTCATTTTAGTTATTAAACTTTTCAAATCTACAGTTTCTGTTGAGTCCTTTTTTTAATAAGTTTGATCTCTATGTTGATATTCTCTATTTGATGAGATGTTGTCATCATTTCTTCCTTTACTTCTTTAATCACGGTTTCCTTTAGTTCTTTGAGCCTATTTCTGTTGTATGGTTTAAAGTCTTTAAGTCTAACATCTGGGCTCTCTAACAGACTATTTAGGTACCTACTTTTTTTCCTGTGTGTAGGTCATACTTTCCTGTGTCTTTGAATTCTCATAATTTTTTGTTGAAAAATGAATATTTTAGGTAATATATTATAGCTACTTATTGTCTCCCTTGATTCCCAAGGTGTGTGATTGGTTTTTGCTTGTTTATCTGTTTAGTAACTTGACTGGATGATTTTAATGAAATCTATTTCCTGTACCATATGAAGCCTCTCATGTCACATCTCAGAGGGTATAGTCTTGGGCATGCCCTATTGCACCCTCTTATCCTAGGGTGATTTTAGGAAGACTCTTTTTGAATTTCTCTTTCCTAATATCTCTCTTAAGCTGTTTGGATTTGTTGGTATCACACCAGCTCCAAGGCTCTGCTAAGTGCTGGCTGATTGCTTATTGTTTTTGACAATGACCTGGGGCGTAAATTGCTACATAGTCTAATCCAATTAAAATTTAAAGGGATAGTTTTTAAGGCTCATATTTGAGATTTATTCTGCCACCAGAAATGCTCTTCTTAGCTGTCTTTTCCCCTTGTTCTCTCTGGAAACTAAGTGTCCTACAATCTAACTTGGTGCTTTCATGGAGCTTCCAGCATCTTCTTACTTATTAAGCTCTACTTTGTTTATGTGGGTACTTTATGCTCAGACTTGCCCACTCTATTGTAAATAAAATCAGTTCCTTTGGGGAGAGCTTTCGAGCAATCTGTTCTTATGGCCCTTGTCTCCTGTACAAAATTTCTGAGTCTCTACTCCAGATCTAGGCACACGGACATGGCCTGCTTCTCTCAGATTGATAACCCCTGCTGTATGAGCAGGGTACTGGGTAAGAGCAGCAGCCTCTGGTCTTCTTGGGTTGCATCTTCTGGCATGGAACCGCTGCCCAAAGAGCAAGATACAGCGAGGAAGATCAGGATCCTAGTATTTGTGATTGTGCCACATAGAGGCTGGGTGGAGAAAGAGGGATAAGGAGTCCCTAATTTCTCAGCAGCATGGAGTTGGGCCAATGAGAAATGCTGGTGGTTTGGCCATCCTAGAAAAGTACTGTAGCCCTTAACTGGGAGATGAGAATAGAGGAAGCTGCATCTTCTTGGTCACACCTTCCCAGCATAGAGCTGAAGCCATGCTGGGCTGAAGAGGGAAAGGGAGAGGAGGAAGTGAGTAATGGTCAGGTGCCATAGACTCTTGCTGTTCCTTCTGAGATTTTAGTAGATTTTCTCCAATACTTTTTTTTTTCATTTTCTGTATGTCTATAAATAAATATATACTTTCACCAGCTATGATTATTTCACTTGAGAACCGTTCCTCAGAGCTCCTCTCACTGCCATATTCTGACAGTGAATCTCCAATCAGTGGTGGATTGCCTTCTAGTGCTTGCTTTTAGCCTAGGAACCAAATTTCATTAAAATTAGTTCACAGAGCCCTAACCGTGCAGAAACATCAGAATGCTTTTTCTACAGTTTCACAGTGGTTAACCTATTTATCCATTAAACCTAAAATCAAGTGTCACTTTCATCACAGAAGACTTTCCTGATTTCCTAGGATTGGTTAAATTGCTGGTATATGTACGTTTAGCACTTACCACAATGATAATTTCTCACTTTTTTTTGTCATTATTATTTAATCTATTCACACTCTTATAAATTGAAACTTTTATAAAGACAGGATCTAAGGAGTTCTGGCCTACTTGGTTTTGTTTTGATGTGTTTTGTTATTGTTGGTCGTGGTGGTAGCATGTTGCCAACTAACATAAAGAACAATGACTGGTGTCTAAAAAGCTCTCAATAAATATTTATTGAAAAATTGAATGAAGAAAATTGAGGAAGCACGTCTCTGACACAATTGTTTAGCACTAGCCCTATAGGGTAACTGCTTATCTCTACCTTCAAAGTCTGTTTAACCAGTCCTGGAATCCCAACAGCCCAATCCAAGCAAGGGATTTTAGAGAGGATCTCTCATTCTTTCTCTCTTTTTCTGTGTATGTTTGTGTTTGGTGTTAAAAGAAATGGACACTTAGCATGAACTTTCCTTCCTTTGAGACACAAGAACACAAAGTTAATTATTTTAGTCAGATCTAAACTAGACCCTTTAAAAAGATTAATATTTTCGAAGAAAAGAAAGACTTGTTTTCTTTTCACTCACATCTGTGACCTTCAATCTGGGGTATGGAGGAGCTGTACTGTGGGTGTGCATCTAGGATGGGTGGGGAGGAGGGTGAATGTCATGTCAGGGCTTTCTCAGACTGTCCAGTTCTAGGTGTATGATTTCCTCCTTAAGGATTATGGAAATTGTGTGTGTGTGTGCGCACACATGTGTGTGTGTGTGTTGTAGCTTTCAAGTGTGATGGAGAGAAAAAAATGGAAAGGATATGGTTATGGATTGTCAATCAGAATAGTGTCAATCAGGACAGAGATGATGAGAAGCATCACAGGTGAGGTGTATGTGAATTTGATTGACTGAGTATATATTGTATGCTAATTTCTGAGGACCATTTGCAAGATACCCTACCTAAGTCAGGAAAGAGGTAGCTTGGGTTTTTGGATCAAAAAGCAATGTTCAATGTCTGAAGTTTGTTTCATATCGTTTACATGCTCATGATAAGAGTTTTATTGTTTTCCGCTTAGTCATTTATTAAACACCACAGTTGTTTGCTTGTTTTGCTTTGCTTTTTCTTTGCTTTGTTTTTAAATTGCCTTAAATTATCTTTTCAGGGTTTGCTTACTTAATTATTTCTGTTTTCTAAAGACAAAATTTCTGCTGTATAATCTACATTGACTGGAATCTTCTTGGGGGAGGAGAAGTGATCTATTATTTTATAAGAAGTAGGTTTTATTAATGTAAAAGTGTTCACTGCTGTCACTTAACTTTGAAAATAACAAAAAAATCAACAGAGATGAGAAATGAGGTGCTGGCCTCTGAATATTTCTGCTGTAAGTCTGTGTCTCTCCAATTAAGAAAACCACATTAAGGAATAGAATAAAAATCAATGAGGAGGTTGTTATTTCTTCATCTGGATTGAAGGCTTTTTTTTTTTTCCTTTTCTCAGAGAGCAATCATTGCTACTTCCTTCAAAAGAGGCTTTTCTTAGAAAAAGAAGGGAACTGCTTTTTCTTTTATTCCCAATGATATATAGAGGCATGCAGAATAAAAGCACAATGATAATGAATACAATTCTGAATTCTTTCAGAGTAATTACAACACTCTGAAATTGTTATTAATCAAGGACAAAGTGTGTTGAGATACAGTTCCATGTTAGTTTTAGCATCTTAAAATCAGCTAGGAACCCACCAGATCAGACCATAGAAATCCCCAATAGAGATTAATTGCACAGTTGTTGGTCATCCCTACTAAACTCAGGACCGTAAGTCTGTTAATTTACTACCCATAATCAAGAGAGAATTTCTTCACAGCATTATACAAAGAGCTTGGTTACATCTTATCTGTTCCTGCTAATTTGACAATTTAAACCTGAAGTTTGTTCATATTCTTCTCTTTTCAGCCGTTATTTAGTAAAACTAACCTCAGAGGGGCATCTTATCACCAATCCTTAATTGCTTTGAAATTTATAGGGATGCATTTAGAAATATCTACCTCTAAAGAATTAACAAATTCCTGGGAATAACATAATTACTATTGGCATATTTCTTTTCTTTAAAACCTGCGGCATGTATGGAAAACTGCACATGCAAGCCACATATTTGTTTAAATACAAAGACTATTTAACACATCTTAGTTTAAATTATTATGCTATGTTTAGAAATTATATGTGTCAATAGTGGCAGTTTACCTGCATAGTTTGCTTATCTTCTCATCCAAATCACTTGGGGATTTTCCTAAATATTTAGATTTGCAAACTCTGCCTGGATATGGTGAATCAATACAATTGTTATGAATCTTCATATTTCCACTTCAGGAAGAATACCACAGGTCACTTCCAGTCTGGAAAAGATGACATAGACTCATTTTTCCTGCTTCTCCCCGCTAAATACATTTATAAGCCCTGAAAATGGTGCAAGGGACAACCGAAGAAGAACCCTTAAATATGGTTAGAAGGAGAACTGGTTTGGGAACCTTGCGCTGGAGGAATAGTACAGTAGCAGGTATCTTGTATCCACCTCACTCAATAGAGGATGGCCACTCAGATTCAGCCTTTCCTGATTTCCAACCAAACAACAGAAGAAGCCCAGGTACCTTCATTCCTGCCCAGGATGAAATGGAAATCCCTCTGAAAACATTAGATGAGCCTTAAACCATGTAAGGGAGATGGATTGGGAACCTTCTCAGAAATAGGCAGACAGGGGATGCACTCCCATTCTCTGCCAGGCCTGAAACTCCACTTTTCCACCAAAAGAACTGCGATGGCTAGGCAGAACCATCAGGAGAGACACAGCTGCAGCAATTGGCTTGGTGCAGGAAGCCTCTTTATACTCATGGGTCTAAGATTCTTCTCCTGTCCTTAGAGAAATCAGGACAAGCAGGAAGAACTAGAAAAAGGGACTCAGTCACAGCAAGCAAGGTGACTGGGTGGAATCAGTAAAATGGCATAACCCTCACAAACAGCCCAGTCTGGGAACCCTCTTTTCCCATTAGCTGAGACTTTCCAACCCTACTTAGAGACACTGGGGGAGCCATGGGGCCTTGGTAGGGAGATCCTGCTTGCCCCTCCTTCACCAATAGTTGTCTGGCCTTGGGACACCTCTTATACTCCAGGATGCACTCTAATGTCATCCATCATACCATGAATCAAGAGAATCGTGATTTGAATGAAATGGCAATCAACCAATACAAACACTAAGGTGAACCAGATATTGGAATTATATGACAGGGATTTTAAAGCAACTGGAATAAAATTTCTTTAACAGTTAAATACAAATTTTATTTGAAGAAAGAAAATCTTAGCAAAGAAATAGAATTTATAAAAAGAAACAAATGAAAATTATAGAACAGGAGAATATAATAATAAAAATTAAAATTAGGGGCCAGCCCAGTGACATAGTGGTTAAGTTTGTGTGCTCCGCTTTGGCAGCCCAGGATTCACAGGTTCGGATTCCAGGTGTGGACCTAGCACTGCTCCTCAAGCCATGCTGTGGCAGTATCCCACATAAAATAGAGGAAGATTGGCACAGATGTTACCTCAATGACAATCTTCCTCAAGCAAAAAGAGGAAAATTGGCAACAGATGTTAGCTCAGGGCCAATCTTCCTCACACATACACACAAAAACTTACAATTTAAAAAAATCTCCTTGGACAAGTTAAATAATAAAGTAGAAACGGCAGAGGATAGACTTAGTGAACTTAAAGACAGAATATAGAATTATATTCTATACAGAAAATAAACTGAGAAAAAATGAACAGAATTCTGGTTTCCACTTCTACCTGTAAGGAGCTTGGAAGTTGCCACTCCATCTAACAACAAGTAAAAATCTGAACAGACTGACAAACCAACAGCTCTTCTTGGATCCATAAGAGGGGAGGACACATGACTAACTGCTGCACTCTAGATTGGAGAGAGAGGTAAATACACAGAGTAATGGCTCACCAGAGTAAAGATTCACAAGTAGAAATAGCTGTAGGAACCAGTGCCACGGTAGGAAAACCTGAACTATAATTGACAAATTGCTGGAGGCTCCATGTGAGAAACTCTGAGCAATTAAAAATTCCAGGAGGATCCTGTCATGGCAGGGGGTGAAGAGGGGATGCCCACAATATTGTGAGATTTACCTCCAGAAGCTTGATCATGTTCCCACAGTAAATATCAAAGAAAAGTCCCCTCGTGCTTCTGGAAGGGGAAGGGGAAAAAGTAACATCTCCAAATACATCAGAGCACTCTCTTTGTTAACAAAGCCTGCCCAGAGGAAAAACTAGTTGACCAGAACCTAACTTGCTGGAGTACGATCTGAGCCTGATTGACCTGGAGGAAGGGTAGTACTCAACTCCAGTCAGCTCTAGCCTTCCATGTAAGAATATGGAAGTATACAACTCCAACCTGCTCTCGCCATCCTATCTCACCTGAGGGGTCAGAAAAATACTGAGAAACACTTGGGAAGCTCATAGTCCAAAGGCATAGGCTCACTGAAAGTCTGAAACCTAATCATAGGCCTACAGAACGCTTCCCCACACCCACCTCGATACACACCTCGCCACCACATTACTGAAGGCCTAGTTACAGGAGTTCCTCTTAGCCAGTATACATCTGGCTATCAAGAAAAGTTACAAGGCATGCTGAAAGGCAAAAACCACAATTTGAAGAGACAGAGCAAGTATCAGAACCAGACCTGGCAGGGATGTTGGCATTATCAAACTGGGATTCTGTAACTATGACTAATGTGCTAAGGGCTTTAATGGATAAAGTAGACAACATGGAAGAACATATGGGCAATGTCAGCAGAGAGATGGAATTTCTAACAAAGAACCTGTGACAGAACAAATGCTAGAGATCAACCCACTGTGACAGAAATGAAGAATGCCTTTGTGGGCTGATTAGTAGACTGGACATGGATGAGGAAAGGATCTCTGAACTTGAGGGTGTCTTAATGGAAACTCTGAGAACTGAAAAGTAAACAGAAAAAAAAGGCTGAAAAGAAATCAAGAGAATATCCAAGAAATAGGGAACAACTGTAAAATGTGTAACGTGTGCAATGTGAATACCAGAAGGAGAAGAAAGAGAGAAAGGAACTGAGGAAATCTTTGAAACAATACTGACTGAGAATTTCCCCAACTTAATGTCAGACACCAAATCACCGATCCAGAAAGTTTGGACAATACCAAACGGGAATATATCAGAAAACTACACCTAGATGTATCAATTTTAAACTATGGAATATCAAAGATAAAGAAAACATCCTAAAAGAAGACAGAGGAAAAAACACCTTATCTATAGAGGAACAAAGATAAGAATTATATCTGACTCCTCAAAAACCATGCAAGCAAGAAGAGAGAGTAGAGTAAATATTCACTCTATTTAATATTTAAATATTTAAAAGGTTGAGAGAAAAAACCCCCAACCCAGAATTCTGTACTTTGCAAAATTATCCTTCAAAAGTCAAGGAGAAATAAAGACTTTCTAAGGCAAGCAAAAAGTGAGGAAATTTGTTGCCAGTAGGCTTGCCTTGCAAGAAATGTTTAAAAAAAATTCTTTAGAGAGAAGGAAAATGACAGGTCAGAAACTCAGATCTACATAAGGCAAGGAAGAGAATCAAACAAGGCACAAGTGAAGGTAAAATGAAAACTTAGTTTTCTTATTCCTAATTGACCTAACAGATAACAGTTTGTTCAAAGTAATAGCAATAATATATTTAATATGTATATTTATATGTAAGTGAAATAAATGCAATTTATTTGCAACGATGCAATGGAGATGAGGGAGGAATTAATGCTCAAAAATTCAGTTGCTATATTTTTTTATAGTTGCGTGCTTGTTTTTTTAAAAAAAACTGCCAAAATCTTTTTGTGTGTATGTTTGTAGAAATTTTGAAAATTACAGAAAAGAAATAGACTATTATAAAGTGTATTCGTAGCCCCCCAAAGAAGAAGAGTCACTGACAGTTTCCTGATTATTTTATTTTATTTTTATTCATGAAGATCTCTATATGCCCACTGAATTTTGCTATTCTTTTGCAATATTTTTCAATTCCACAATTAATGTGAATACTTTTATGCTCCAAAATTAAATTTTAATGCCTTTTTCTTATTTTATCATATTTTATTTAATCAGTCTCTATTGTTATACGTTAAATATATTTTGAATATATTGCTTTTATAAATATCCTTAGTATCAAACATTTATATATATCAATAATTATAAATTTATCATAAATCACTAATGTGTACTGTGCTGCACCCCAAACTCCCTAGTCCCCTTATATTTAACGAACTCTCTAGCTGACCATTGAGTTCTTATATATATGAAACACTGTATAGCATGGTGTGTTGTGTGTACTACTATGTTTAGGGATGTAAGTGAGAAACACTATATTTAGTAGTGCTAGGTGCCAGAACTAGTGTGTACAGTGAAATTCACAGTTATCATTAGGGTCAGGGTAGGGTTAGGATTAGGGTTTTGGTTAGATTTAAGATTAGAGATAGCATTATGTTAGGTAGGGTTAGGTTTAGCATTAGGGTTAGGATTAGGTTAGCTTTAGAGTTAGGGTGAGTGTCAGGGTTTGGGTTAGCTTTAGGATAAGGATTATACATGTGATTTATAATTAATACCCTTTCAAATTTGTATCTTCTCAGTTAAGGATCATGTTCTAGGTTCTTTATCTCTAACTCTAGTCAGTTGTTATCTGTTACTGTTTACTGTAAAAGCAGATGATGATGTGGCTGTGGATTTTCAGTCTCATATTCCAGAAAGGTGCTACATAATGAGAACTATGTTGTAAATTCTGTTTTTACAGCCACATAATTTTTTTCTCCTTTCTCTCTCTGTTGCTGCTTCCTAAAAGTCACAATTCAGTATTTCTCGGGAACCATAAAGTTACTTAAATCCTGACCTCTTCCCTGATTGCAAGTCACCTGTTCAGTCAGACATACCCTAAGACTCTGATCTCTGGTAACTTTGTTCCTAAAAATCTTGAAATGAAATAAATGACCCCTGCTGATTTGAATGAAATAAATGACCCCTTAAATGAAATAAATGACCCCTGCTGATTTCCTCGTCCTTTCTGTCTGAAAAGATGATGATTTATCCTCAAAAGTCTTTAAATGTGAGTGACAAGTTGATGAGGAAAGTCGTTGTTGGATCCTACCCCACACACAAGCCCGTATTTTGCCCGTGTTCAGAGTAAGCCTTCTGACTTAACTTGGAAGTCATTCTATTGAAGGTAGTTCAGTTTACTCAGATAGCCAGAGGTAACGGTGCATGTTAGCTAAGGTCAGAAAAAGCAAAGTGAATATTAATGACAATTTACTTTTCTAGGGATTTTGGAGGACATGATCCTTTCTGAATCCTTTTAACCTTCCGGCTCCAGGCAGTAGGAATGGTCTATGCAAAGGACTGAGTCAAGAATTGGTTCTGGAGGGGCTATCTTTGACAGGAAATATTTCTAAAGTTGTTATTGTTGTTGTTAGTGGTGATATTTTGTTTATTTATTTAATGTATTTTTGCAGAAGGAGTTAGTCATCTTGTTTGAACTGAATCTTTCCAAGAAAGCAGAGTTAAGCTGTGGAAATCCAATACTTATATAATGTTATGTTTAGAGAAATAATAAGGTGGAAAATAACAAATGGAGCTAAAAAATCTTATGATAAAGAGAGATTCAGAAGTAGAGACAGGAGCATGCAATTTGGAACAGAATAATTCTTATTAAATAGCATTGAGAAGCCTTACAGCTCACCTTCCCTGCTAGTTGTGCATGCCTACATTATGCTGCCTTAAAGATACAGTGTCAAGGTGAGCTCCACACCAAGGAAATTTTACCCACTCCGTCATATTAATTTTACAATACTACAAACCCTGCCAACACATCAGTTTACCAAAATATAATGTAATAGTAAGAGCACAGTGTTTTGAATATCAACCTCGATAAAATATTTTGGTCTGAATCTTGGTTCTACCCCTACTTACAGGATAAGGTTGGTAAAGGTTGAAGCTGTGTTAACTTCTGCATTGTCATCTACTATAGGGAGGATCATTACCTTCCAGGGATTGCATGAGGATCAGAGGAGATTACACATCCAAACGCACACAAATATGAGGACTGGGTTTACTTCAGAACTGGCATTGGAAAGCAGTCACAAAAGGGTGCACAGTTTAATAAACCTGTACCATGACCATTAATGTTCCATATAGAATAAAATGAAGTTGAACCTGACCAAGTTAAAATGGATTTGGTGTGTACTGATAACAAGTAGGACTAAAACCTCAGTGTCTGAAAATTATAGACATATCTTAATTACATTACATATACATTGGAAAGACTCTGTGCTCAAGTGCCATTCTAGGAGAGGTCATCTAAAATAAATGTGCATGTGTGTGTGTATGTGTGTGTCTGTGTGTATGTGTTGTAGTTATTTGTAATCAATAGTGATAACTGTTTAAGAAAATAGAGTAAGAAGAGAAAGAGAAAGAGTAGAACAATATTAGATGGTGTGGCATGTATTCAGGAAGGCCATTTGAGGATGCACAGGTCCCAGTCAGGGATCACTTCCAGTGGAGATTTGTTGACAGGGAATAATTCTTTATTTGTTACTGTTGGTGGTGATGATACCTTCCATAGAGCAGGACATAGGGAAGCTAGCCATGAGAATATATGGGGATATATGGTAGCAGAAAATATATGATATCAGAAATAGGAAGCAAAACCTGCAAAGATTGGAATGTGTTTGTTTTGTTCAAGGATTATAAAGAAAGCCAGTGTGGCTAAAACGGAGTTAGAAAGATGAAGCATGGATAGGAAATGAGATCAGAAAAAGAGCCGAGGACCACATAATGTAAAGTCTTATGGATTGAACTTTTTACAAAGGATTAGAGTTTTGTTTTCTTTCTAAATGTGATAGGAATTTATGAAAACTTTTGATCAGGGAAGTAAATATTGTATAATTAAAGTTTGGAAAAATCTGGTACTTTTGTGGAAAATAATCTCTATTTCCTCTCTGAGAATAATTTTAATGTTGGATGGAACATTAGGTGCTCTCACTCTCTGGGTATTTGAGTCAAACGTGAATCCTCATTTTAATGCCCCCACCACCACCACTGGAGAAAGGTGTATAGAAAACAGTATTGATCCTGTGAAGAAAATGGCAGTATTTACAGTTACTTGGATCAAATCCATCAAACTCATTGCACACATTAACAAGCTTTCTAATTGGTTGATCCACAAATTCCTAAGACCAAGGGGAAAGTGGTTATCCTCTGAATAACACCTTTCAGTATGTAATCAGAGAGAATATAGAGAGAATAATAACCAGTCAGATATGCCTAATTACTAATGGCCGATGAGGCAAAAGCCGGGTAATCTTGACACAACACCCATCTCTGGTGATTTAAATTGAAGATGACATATCTAAATTTTAATTACAATCAAAGTTAAAACCAAAGGACAGCGAGTGAAGCTGGAGCATCCCTTAGGCGATGAAAGACTGCCTTCCAGTTTATTAAATTTAGCTAAGAAATTAGACAAAGCATTTTGTTGTCTTGTCTTTTCTATTACTCACAGCTCCTGTTACAAGGAGTGTTAAGTTCCCCTTAACTCCTGTAACTTTCTTGCCATGTCAGAAAAGCAAGAAAGTGTGGATAGTTGTAGAGGCTGGAGAACCAGCTTCTGTGATTTTCTGAAGGGTGGCTGGGGGTTTGGTTTATGCCCATTCATCTGAGATTATTAATACTATTACCATGAGTATCTGGAAGCCACATTGATCCAGGAGTGTGCCTAACCAGTGTTTTAAAATTAATATTTGTACTTTATGCAAACTTGTGTTGACTTTTTGTATTTTAGATTTTTTTTTTTATCATTGTCACTGATAACTCAGCTGATTCTAATGAATCTTAATACTGAAAGTATGAATAAGCGTCATTATTTTTCTGTATTTCGTCTACTGCATAATATTTTCATCCATAATTATGGAAATACTAGAATTTTTAAAAATTAAACTAGAGGCTTATTTTTTTTCAAGAGTGAAGTGACTACATGTTATGAAAACATTCACCTGTAAATTTTTAAATAATTTGAAATATATTTATTCCTATTTTTTAATTTTCCTGAGTAATATATTCCATAATCTGTGAGTAAACTATTCTAGTAGAAACATGATTTATTGTTTTGATTTTAGAAAAAAACCTACAACTAAGAATTCAATTTGAACATGCTCTGTCATTGATTTATTTGCTATTGTGATTAGAGCAGGTACTTCCTATATTATATCTATATATTTTGAATGAATGAAAATAGATGCAAGAGTTTGAAAATAGATGAAGACTTCTTCATAAATTGAATTTGTGGTTTAAACTCAGTAACAGGAAGGAAGGAAAGAAGGCAGGAAGGAAGGAAGGGAGGGAGGAAGGGAGGGAGGGAGGGAAAGAGGAAGGAAGGAAAGAAAATGATTATGTTGTCTGCTTTTGTAGTGCAATTATCAAGAAGTACAACAAGCACCTGACATGCACATCAAGAATAGGTGCTAAATATTTATAAAAGTGCTTTGATTTGCATAGAGATTTTCCCCTAAAGGATCCAACCACATTTGTTTCATAAAATTGAGTTCAGCAGGAAACTACTGGATGTATTTGCATGGTGCTAGTTGCCACATAAAGTACAAAAAAAGTGAAAGATAGTATTTTTGCCCTCACAGAGCTTACAATAAAATTGTGGAGAAGTTATATGTACATGTGAAATAGTTGCCAACTCAAGGCAGTGTCTGATTAAATATTATATTAGATGATACAGCATATAGGGATCGATAGGGAAATGATGGAGAAGGGAGATCATTTAAATTGAATAAGTCAGAAACACTTGCTTGGAGGTGGTGAGGGAGAGAGAGGCCTTTTATTCTCTCCGCTTAGAGGCAGCATCACAGGGTAGAAGGATGACTGGCTTTCAAATCCCGATTTCCCCACTTACAAAGTGGGCGACCTTAAGTTTTCTGTAATTCAATTTCATCAAATAAAAATTGAGTATGGTGGATCTATATAGCAGTGTTATAAAAAAAAAAGAAAGAAAGAATATACATAAAAGACCTAGAAATGTCATAGAAAATAATAGATGCTCCAAGAACAATTATTCTCCTGGGAAGCAGCTCAAAATACATATTTAACTTATATGACTGTCTATTCTTTTATAAAAAGACACTCCAGCTAAAGTAAAACTTTCCTCGTTCACTCATTTTCATATCTTAGGACACAAAGGAGACATTTTTGTATTAGGCAGTTAACTGTTGTGGGAAAGGCAGAGTCAAAAGTACTAGAACTTGAAACACATGAATTGAAGGGAGGTAAGTACTGGAGGTGTAGACTAAATGGCAATTTTCTGGAAAGATTCCAGTGTATCAGTTAAAATACTGCAACAATTCTGCTGTTCCAAGAAATTAGTGGGCATCCAGGAGGTTCTGACCTGTGATATTGTTACTACCCAAGGTGGGGATCATCTGCCCACCATAAGATATGCCAGTAGTCAGGAGGCAAGCTGGTAGGAGAGAAAGGACTTTATTATAGCTTGCTAGCAAGAGGGAAGATGGCTGACTAGTGTCTGAAAGAAACATCTTACAGAACGAAGACTACAGACCGGTTATGTAGAGGCTGGTCTCCATGTTGGGGAGGCAGCTGGTCCCTGGGTGAGGGCAGACATCTTTGTCTTAGTTCCTAATAGTCTTTTGTTTTACTGGATACACATCAGAGATCATAGCATGGCACTATACCCTGGTCTTTCAGTTGTCATTGATGATTATTATCAGCATAGACTGTCTGTTCAGGGTCATCACATTCCTCAGGAACTCAAAAGAGCAGTTATCAACTTAAAGCAGCTTGGTGGGGCCTTAAAATCTACAGAGCATGTCTGGGTTAGTTAATCAGAGGTCATTCAAAGTTACAATATGGGGGGCCGGCCCCATGACCAAGTGGTTATGTTCACAGCTCCACTTTGGGGGCCCAAGGTTTTGCCTGTTCGGATCCTGGGCACAGACATAGCATGGCTCATCAAGCCATGCTGAGACGGTGGTGTCCCACATGCCACAACTAGAAGGACCCACAACTAAAAATATACAACTGTGTACTGGGGGGCTTTGGGGAGAAAAAGGAAAAATAAAATCTTTAAAAAAAAGTGACTATATGGTTTCTTTTCTACAATATGGCTTCCCTTACGTCAACCTTATGTTGAGCCAGTATCAATATTGCACCAGTCTTAATACAACTATGAGCCACTCAAAGGAAGAATATAAAAACAGATAAGCCAGTGTGTGTTGTGAAGGCCCGTTAACATGTTGTGAGTTTCTAGTGAGTGGATTGAGTTTCAGGGATGGGCAACCCAGTTGCTGGAGAGGAATAGCCAGTAAAAAATATAGCCTCTATTTTGTTGAAATCGGTATATTAGGCACAAAATAAAGGCAAAGGCCTAGTGCTGAGAATAAGCTATGTATACAGTTGTTTAAGCCAGGTTTCAAGGATAATTCTGGATCTTTAAGGAAAGGTATAAAGCTCTCAGATGTAGAAAATAGAGCCAAATTTAGACTTGCAGTAAGCATGTTTTAATGTTGGGATATGGCTATTGATGGAGTGGCCTTCAAGATTCAAAGGAGGGGCATTATTTGTAATAGCACCATGACCATGGGCATCCCTCGGGACTGTTGTCTCAAACTGGTATGTTTGATACTTCTACCTAAGTCCTGCTTGGTCAGGCTTGGGGTGGAGTTGAATTTGCTGCATGTGAGATAAGGCCTAAAATCCAGTCCTAATACCCAGAGACCGATTATTAGAAAGATACATATTAACACAAATGATTATGGTAGACAGATTGACAGGTTTATGACATTTCATTTAACAATACATACATATGTACTTTAACAAAGATAGTGATTCTATTTCAATGACACAAAGTCCTAGCTTTGTAATGGAACTCAGGGTCACACAGTTAGTTTGTTACTAAACGTGGATGAGAATGCATTTCTGTGCTTTTTCCTGTGTAAAAATATGCTTGTCTGTATCAAAGCAAGCATAAAAGGCATGCTGAAAAACCTGATTTTGTTTTTCATTGGTAGCAAAGATGGATCACTCTAATAGCTAATAAATTCTTTTTTTTAACTCTAATCTCTGGAAGGCAAATGTCACCATGCAATGAGAACAATGGTCTTTATGAAATGTTTGATTTTAAAATCTTGCAGTACTCTCATAGTTAGTGTGTCAAATCCATTTGGGAATCAGATTATAGATTTTACCAGAGAGGGCCAAAAGCATAAGTAAAACATTTAACATGCAGGAATGTGAACTAAGCAGGGAGCAGGAAGACAGTAAGGATTTTTTTTTTCTTGGTAACATTCTTGCAAATTCATGGTATTTTGAAGTGATATTTAAGTTTTAAGAATGTTTCATTAGAGCTGATATAGCATCGATTCAAATTGATGACAATTACCTGAAATGTGTTTGTACCCAAACTGCAAAGATTTATTCAGGTATGAAAGGAAAGGAGAAACAGGCAGATTAGGATATATTTCAGTATTTCACGTTTAGTTGAATATTTTTAGTCTTTTTTAAATTGTACAAAATATACCAATTAACTAATAAGGTTAATTTATTTAGCCAACAAATTTAAGAAAAGGTGAAAACAAAATAAAACAAACTCAGAAAATACTCATTATTTGATGTCATGTCAGTAAAACAATCTTTGGGGATTATTTGTCCATGAAACATGCTTTGAGAAATGTTGTTCAAGACTTTCACCATTAAATCCAGAATTGCAGATTTTAGTTTTCCTTTTTTATTTCTAAGTTGTAAAGCTTTATAATTCAAAAATATTAAATTTTTATCAAATTTGTCATTGAGTTAGAAATCTTTTAATGAATACCGACGATAATTATATCACTTCTTACTGGGAAAGGAACCATTCTCTCTTATTCCCAGTCATTTTATCTTGTTTCATAAAGTAGGAATTTCCCCAACATCATTTATTCAATTTTATGCAACTGAAAAATAATTAATAATAGGATGTCTGAAATTGGGAGAAAGTACTGGTCATAATGAATGAACCCCTTCCTTTGCTCCTTTTAAACTTCATTCTCAAGAGCATGCATTATCTGCTTCCACATGACTTAAGTTTGCCTGGACAAGCTTGTTCCCTCCTAGGAGAATGGCAGTGGTAGGGTGGGTGTGCAAGTGAGGGCTAAGTGATCTGGAGTTTTAGGAGAATAATTTAATTCTTGGTCAAGCAATATCACCTCCTTCAACCACAAAATCAGTATTAAAACTAGTATTTCGATAGTAAGAATGGAGGAGAGAGTTGTTATTTCTCATCTTCAAATAGCCAACCATTTAATTATCTTTGTATTCACATGATAAATCTTATTTTGTCAGAGTTAATTAAGTTTTTATATAACGTGGGATTAGATGTGTTAATATATTATTTGTTATTTTTATGTATCCAGTTCCACATGAGATCGGTCTATAGCAGAGATTGCCAAACTTTTTCTAAAAAAGGGCCACATATTAATATTTTAAATTTTGTGAGTTAGAGAGTCTCAAGTTGCAACTACTCAATTGCTCTTGCAGATGAAGTGGCCTGGCCACTTCTCAGTAAAACTTGATTCACTAAAATAAGCTGTAAGCTGAATTGGGCTCACTGACTGCAGTTTGCCAGCCCTGGTCTACAGATTTCTTGTGTGTTTCTATATGTGTGTGTGAATCCATACTTTTGTGTTTTTAACATTTTTTTGGTGTTAGGTTTTGTCAACATATAATTATTCCAAAAGTTTTGAGGGATGGTTCAACATCCGCAAATAAATCAACGTGATACACCACATCAACAAACTGAAGAATAAAAACCACATGATCATCTCAATAGATGCAGAGAAAGCATTTGACAAGATCCAACAGCCATTTATGATAAAAACTCTGAACAAAATGGGCATAGAAGGGAACTACCTCAACATAACAAAGGCCATATATGACAAACCCACAGCCAACATTATACTCAATGGGCAAAAACTGAACCCCATCCCCCTGAAAACAGGAACGAGACAAAGATGCCCTCTATCACCACTCTTATTTAACATAGTACTGGAGGTCCTGGCCAGAGCAATCAGGCAAGAAAAAGGAATAAAAGGAATCCAAATAGGGAGGGAAGAAGTGAAACTCTCGCTGTTTGCAGACGACATGATCTTATATATAGAAAACCCCAAAGAATCCATTGGAAAACTCTTAAAAGTAATCAACAACTACAGCAAAGTTGCAGGGTATAAAATCAATTTGCATAAATCAGTAGCATTTCTATATTCTAATAACGAACTAACAGAAAAAGAACTCAAGAACACAATACCATTCACAATCTCAACAAAAAGAATAAAATACCTCAGGGTAAATTTAACTAAGGAAGTGAAGGACCTATATAATGAAAATTACAAGGCCTTTCTGAGAGAATTGGATGATGACATAAGGAGATGGAAAGACATTCCATGTACATGGATTGGAAGAATAAACATAGTTAAAATGTCCGTTCTACCAAAAGCAATCTACAGATTCAATGCCATCCCAATCAGAATCTCAATGACATTCTTTACAGAATTAGAACAAAGCATCCTAAAATTCATATGGGGCAACAAAAGACCCCGAATTGCTAAAGCAATCCTGAGAAAAAAGAACAAAACGGGAGGCATCACAATCCCTGACTTCAAAACTTACTACAAAGCTACAGTAATCAAAACAGCATGGTACTGGTACAAAAACAGGTGCACAGATCAATGGAACAGAGTTGAAAGCCCAGAAATAAAACCACACATCTATGGACAGCTTATCTTCGACAAAGGAGCTGAGAGCATACAATGGAGAAAAGAAAGTCTTTTCAACAAATGGTGCTGGGAAAACTGGAAAGCCATATGTAAAAGAATGAAAATTGACCATTCTTTTTCACCATTCACCAAAATAAACTCAAAATGGATCAAAGACCTAAAGGTGAGACCTGAAACCATAAGACTTCTAGAAGAAAACGTAGGCAGTACACTCTTTGACATCAGTATTAAAAGGATCTTTTCTGACACCATGTCTTCTCAAAGAAGGGAAATAATAGAAAGAATAAACAAATGGGACTTCATCAGACTAAAGAGCTTCAAGGCAAATGAAAATAGGATTGAAACAAAAAAAACAACCCACTAACTGGGAAAAAATATTTGCAAGTCATATATCTTACAAAGGCTTAATATCCATAATATATAAAGAACTCTCACAACTCAACAACAAAAAATCAAACTTCCCGATCAAAAAATGGGCTGGAGACATGAACAGACATTTCTCCAAAGAAGATATACAGATGGCCAATAGGCAAATGAAAAGATGCTCATCATTGCTGATCATCAGAGAAATGCAAATCAAAACTACACTAAGATATCACCTTACACCCATTAGAATGACAAAAATATCTAAATCTAATAGTAACAAATGTTGGAGAGGTTGTGGAGAGAATGGAACCCTCATACACTGCTGGTGGGAAAGCAAACTGGTGCAGCCACTATGGAAAACAGTATGGAGATTCCTCAAAAAATTAAAAATAGAACTACCATATGATCCAGCCATTCCACTACTGGGTATCTATCCAAACAGCTTGAAATAAGCAATTCCAAAAGTCCTATGCACCCCAATGTTCATTGCAGCATTATTTACAATAGCCAAGACATGGAAGTAACCTAAGTGCCCATCAACAGATGAATGGATAAAGAAGATGTGGTATATATATACAATGGAATACTTCTCAGCTGCAAAACAGAACAAAATCATTCCATTTGCAATAACATGGATGGACCTTGAGGGAATTATCTTAAGTGAAATAAGCCAGTTAGAGAAGGATAATCTCTGTATGACTCCACTCATATGAGGAATTTAAAAATGTGGACAAAGAGAACAGATTAGTGGCTACCAGGGGAAAGGTGGGGTGGGGGGTGGGCACAAAGTGTGAAGTGGTGCACCTACAACATGAATGTCAAACATTAATGTACAATTGAAATTACACAAGATTGTAACCTATCATTAACTGAATAAAAAAAAGTTTTAAAACAATATTTCTATTACAAAATACATAGTGAATAATATGATAATTATCTATAAATTGAATACTTCACAGTTCTTACCAATAAATTAATTTAGCCAAGGGCATTGTTAAAGGTTAAACTTACAACACATCTTGCTTCTCTTTGTTTATTAATCAGTAAGTGACTTATACAATTGAGTCAGTTGCTTATTTATATTTTCCTTTAAAAAGTGATTTGCATCTGGATATTTTTAACATCCTATTGTAATTATTATTTACGTATTATTTGTTAAATATTCATTGTAATCTAATAATAGTTACATATGCATTCTCCTCCTGAATATATATATTTTAACATATTCTATGTTCTTCTTGGTTAGGTTTTATAATGAATATATATTTTAATGAATTGTTAAAAATAGAATTTATCTTATCAAGTGCTAATAGTATTTTGCTATTAATTTACTTCTGCTTTCACTTATGTTAATTTCTTCTTTCTTAGAATTGAGTTATTTATTGTGCATCACCTTTTTATTGTTGAGTTCTAAATTCGTGGTTTTTTTTTTTTTGGTGAGGAAGATTGGCCCTGAGCTAACACATCTGTGGCAATCCTTCTCTATTTTGCACGTGGGATGCTACCACAGCATGCCTTAATGAGTGGTGTGTAGGTCCACACCTGGGATCCGAACCTTTTAACCCTAGGCCACCGAAGTAGAACATGTGAACTTAACCACTATGCCACCAGCCTGGCCCCTAAATTCATTTTCTCTTTTAATTTTTTATTGAGTTCATGATTGGTTACAATATTGTGAAATTTCAGTTGTACATTATTGTCTGTCAGTCGTGTTGTAGGTGCAAGCCTTCACCCTTTGTGCCCACCTCCCCCTTTCCCCTGGTAGCCACTAATCTGCTCTCTTTGTCCACATGTTTAAATTCCTCATATGAGTGGAGTCATACAGAGATTGTCCTAAGATGTGATGTACAGTATTTTTTATTTTTGTTTATTTTTGAGATACGTTTTTTGTTTTACTTCCTCTTCTGTGTGAATTATATCAAAGCTTTTGTTTTCTTTTTCTTTCTCTATTCAGTGATAAATTTCAGAGGTATTTGTGTGTGTTTAATGTTTTGGGGGTGAAATTTCTTTTGTTTCTTTTGCTGTATTCATTAATTTCTAGTATTAAAACATTGTGGTAGAGATTAAGTAAGATCTAAGTTTCATTTGTTCAAAGTACAGTCATGCACCAAAAAATGACATTTCAATCAATGAGAGGTGGCACGTATGACAGTGGTCCCATAAGATTAGAGCCATGTAGTCTAGGTGTGGAGTAGGCTACATCAGCTGGATTTCTGTAAGGACACTGTATGATGTTTGCATAACAATGAAATTGCCTAACGTCACATTTCTCAGAATGTATCCCCATCGTTAAGCAACACGTGACTGTGTATAGAGATTTTCTTGTGCCTAAGCCACGAAATATTTATTTTAACAATTTGAGAGACTGAATAGAGAAATAGACCTGTCTGTATCATTTTACAAAATAGAACGCTGACCAACAACCTTTGTAGCATCCATTCCAAGAAGTCAAACCACAATCTCTGTACCAGTTATCCAGAATAGCCAGGATTTGATCAATAAATGATAACCTCCATAATTTTTGCACCCTTCCCCATTTCCAGACAAAGCAAAAAATGCTCTGCTAACCAATTAGGTAGGATGCCCCACTTTTAGTTAGCCCACCTCCAGCATCCCCATGCCGACAGCCTCCTTCAATCATATTTACCTGAAGCTTTTTCTTTTTTCCACTATAAAGCTTCCCCACTCCTCTGCCTGTCTTCAAGTCTCTGCCATTCGGAAAGGATGATGGCTGACTGCCTTGCTATAGTAAGCTCTGAATAAATAGCCTTTGCTTGTTCTTCATTTATTTCCACAAATCTGATGGATATTTGACAAGGATAAGGATTCTTTCCATTGCAATGTTAATAATCCACAACCACGCATCATTTATACATGTAATCATACAAACACACACACACACACTCACACACCAATCATGCATATATGTATTTATAGCTATAAACTTTTAACTGTGCATGGAAAAGAGATGTCATCTGGTAGCATTCTGTTTCATAGGATCCAGGTAAGGTTGCCCCAAATCTTAGTTTTATGGCCAAGAGAAGCATTGCTCCTCCTTTAGACTTTTGAAATTTGCAGGGAATTTTTTCTCCTAAAAGGTAGTTAGGCTAAGTCTCCTGTACATTATTTGAAACTGCTCATACAAGAGTATTAGTAAGACATGGAAATTCACTAAAGATTTTACAGATTTTCTAGGGGAATAGGAGGGAATTTGTATCACATACTGCAGAGTAAGCCAATTTCTACCTTCATATTTGACGTTTCGTTTTTTAAATTCTCTATTCAGGTACTCTTCCACTTGGTATTTCTTCTTTCCTTTCCCTCTGCATCCCCTCTCCTCTCCTGGCTCCTCTATTCCCTCGACAGGTTTCCCCTTAATACTGCTAATTTCAGTGTATCTGTTTCCTCTTTTTTTTTTTTTTTAAGAAAAAAATGTTTCTGAACACAACAAAGCCCTGATGAAATACTCTTCAAGATAAAGACTGTGGAATTAATGTCATTCACCCTAAGCAATTGGTGTTGAGACAGAGGCACAAATTCACGTGTGCTACATAAAGTAAAATAATTATGCTACTCAAATCCTCTATTTCATCTGTGAAATTCTGAGAGTCAGGCTTAGATTTCCCACTGGATTGCAGATCTGTTGAATTGTTGTACTTATGTTTTTTCTTTCTTTCTTTCTATTTTACATGGATGTTCCATGCACAAAGGCTCAGGATCATGTCAGCAGTAGATGATGTCGATACATTAACTTTCATCACTTTAGTTGATGTCTATCTGGTTCATACACTGTAAAATTACTTTTTTTCCCTTTTAATTAATCAATATGGTGGGCAGATACTTTGAAACCATGTATTTTGTTTCTCCTTAAGCTTTCATCCACTAATTTTTCTTTCGTTAGTAAATATGAATCTTGCCCGAAACAATTATAACCTGTGCTATTTGCCAAATGGGGAGTTTTTTCCTTCATTCTTTCTTAGTTTATTAATTGGAACTCTTCATCCTTTATCCTTTATTAAGTTTTTAATTCAATTATTTAATTATATCAGTACTGACTTCTGGATATTTATTTTACTCTAGGGGTTATAGCCTAGTACTTCATTAGTTATTTAATTACCAAATTGTTCCAGCTTTGGCCATTTGGCACTCCTTCATATTTTCTTCTGTGCTGTTTTGACTTACCCCTATCCATTTTTCAGTATTTCTTTACTTTCTGGCACATCAAGGTATTTTAGACTCATATTATATTTTTCCTGCCCCAACTCTCCAAGGAGTCCTCATCCCTTTTATTGAGGAATGGTGTTAGAAATCCAGGATCTGGATGCTGAGGCATGCTCTTTCCTTCTGGGTGGCCTGCCTTTTTATACCTTCCCATGGACAGAGGTAGAGTATATTTAGTATAGTTACATATATACAAAGTCACATATAAACACATCTAATGCTATTTATGTATCTATTAAAAACCATGAGTTCATACTGATACCTCTGATTCCAATACAAAACCAGAGGTGTGATTCTAGCCTTCCTGCTTTTCCTTATCTGTACCTATTTTTATCCAAATCTGAAAACTTTGGCTCTCATTACAGTTTATGTACTCATTTTTTCAATCTTACTCAGCATATAAATTAGTTTCAGAAGTGCTATACAATATCCCTGGGAGAAACAAATTTATTAACTGGAGGACAGAATCTGCTACAGCTTATTTTGTCTTTATTCTCACAGCATCCAGTGAAATCACATTTTCCAGGTTACTTAAGTTAGTTCTTTCTCCCCTACTCCCTTCATTGTGGTTACACTAATCACATAGTTAGACTCATTTGTTACAGTTTAAATTCTGTTTTGAATTTTCACACTTCCTGATTGATTTTAATCATTTGTATCTTTCTTTCTTTCTTTTTTGAGGAAGATTAGCACTGAGCTAACATCAGCTGCTAATACTCCTCTTTTTGCTAAGGAAGCTTGGCCTTGAGTTAACGTCTGTGTCCATCTTCCTCTATTTTATATGTGGGACACCTGCCACAGCTTGGCTTGATAAGCGGTGCATAGGTCCGCACCCCGGATCCAAATCAGCAACTCCTGGGGCCACTGAAGCAGAGTGTGCAAACATAACCACTATTTCACTAGGCTGGCCCCAATCATTTATATTTTGATTATTTTTTTAATTTATTTTTTGAGTCAGATCTACACAAAAGACTTACTCAGAGGGGCTGGCCCCGTGGCCAAGTGGTTGGGTTCATGCGCTCTGCTTCAGTGGCCCGGAGTTTCACCAGCTCAGATCCTGGGCGCAGACATGACACCGCTCATCAGGCCATGCTGAGGCGGTGTCCCACATGCCACAGCTAGAAGGACCCAAAACTAAAATATACAGCTATGTAGTGGGGCCTTTGGGGAGAAGAAGAAGAAGTAGAAAAAAAAAAAACAGAGAAATGTCACTCCGTCCTCATTCATATTACACATCCCCTTCGCCTCTTCTCTTTACCCCTTTCCTACCCATTTCCTATAGGGAACCAATTTCATTAATCTCTGCACTATCATTCCGATATTTATTGCCTCTCTTTTCAATGCGCTATAATTTATACAGCATTGGCACTGTTTAGTCTAGGTTTGGTGGACATTCCCTATGGAATTCTCTGGGCCTGGTGCTTTTTTAAACTGAGGAATCTTCTAATAATTTTCACTATTTTTATATGGAAATCGATCAGTATAAACTTTCCAAATCTCATGGGATCAGTTTTGGAAATCTGTATATTCCTAGTCAATTATCCATTTAATGTATATTTTTCCTTTTTTTTTTGCATAGAAGCCTACCAATTTTTTTATGATTTTTAAAAATTTATCTTTTTCTCTTATCTTCTCCCTGTCATTTCTTATCTTGTATGCTTGTTCTTTCTTCTTTGTTTTTTCTTATCAGAATAGCTAGTGGGTTGTTTATTATTTTTTCATAGAAAAGATTTTAATTAATTAATGTCCTGCACTCTTTTTGTATTGTATATCTCATTAATTTCTGTTTTCCTCTTATCATTTCTTATAGTATATATTCTTTTTATTTACTTTGTTGTTCTTTTTCTAGTTTTCTGAACTGAAAATTTACATAATTTATTTTCGTTCTTTCATTTATTTCTGATAAAAGGCTTTAGTGCTAGTTACTGCTTTAAAAATATCCCATAGGTTCTAATGTGCGATATTTTTATTGTTATTATGTTTTCTGAAAATTCTGAAATTTGAATTTATATTACCTCTTAACTGAAGAGCTATCTAATAGAAGCATTTTTAATTTTCAGGCCTTTTGTTTTTGTTGGTCATTTCCAGTTTTATTGCATTATGACCAGGAGTGTTCTTTGCAATATTTCCATGTTATGGAAATTCCTGAGTTTTATTTGTTACCTAAAAAATATAATCGATTTTTGTGCGTGTGCCATGGGCACTTGGGAATAAGGAGTAATCTCCATTATCAACATATACAGTTTGATATATATCCATATTGAAAAGTGCTCTTTGTCGTATTTAATGTTTTTGGACTAGACTTCTATTTTGTCTGAAATTAGCATTGCTCTCTTGCTCTCTTTTTGTTTCTATTTTCCTTTTGTCCTTCCTTTTATTTTTAATCATTCTGAGACTGATGGGAAAGAACTCCGTATTTAAATTAAAGTGGCTTTGTGCTACAGCCCACATATTTCACGCTATGCTATATTGCTATTCACATTCCACAGTCATTGCTATAATATTAATATCACAGTTAATAGGTTTCATATTCCATCTGCTCTCTACCCAACTTATAGGATATAAAATGTAGAAGAAAAAAGATATATATCAGGTGAGAAGGAATTTTGTGATTTCCTAAATATAAGGTATTAGCAACTGCCTCCCTCCCAAATAAGAACAATGTCCCCCTCCTTCAGCCAAAATGGGTAAGAAACACCCATGAGGTATTCCCCAGGAAGAATACTAGGCATGCTAGGGAAGTGAGGGTGTAAAGTAGACTTAGACCTTAGTTAAGGGATCAGAAATTTGAAACTCTTAAGAGAAACACAACATATTTAATTTATATCTTTGTAGTTCAATAAATCATCTAATCCTTGAATCAGGGTAGAAATGCAGTTCTATCACTGACTTCGAGCAAGAATAAATAAGGAAAGATTTCTGTGAGATCTAGAAACTGATTGATAGTATCTAAATGAGAGTGTAGATTTTAATCAGATGACTGGAGAATGAAGCAGAATTCATCTTCCCTTGACAAGGTTCTGACAAAGAAAAACCTGGATATGCATAAAATTAAAGAAGAAAGTTACCCAGTGCCTCTCCTAGGGATATTCATAAGAGATGGCAGACCCAAAAGCAGTTTGCATGCAATGGACATCTCTATGTTCAGACATGGTCAGTTCAGATAACTGTTAATCTGCTGCCCACTCAGTGGCTACAGAAGAAGTGAAGAGATTTCTTTTGACACCCAGAAAAGTGGTCTGTTATATAAATTGGTTTAAACCAGTTTGATACCAGTTTTACAAAGGCAAACAAATGTTCTTAGGAATGGATGAGGCATGTCCTCAATTCACATGAGCATCCTGCCCATTGATGGAGGCTCTCTTCTTCAGTCTGTTTACAATGAAGTGATCCAGAGCTTTCGGGATGCAGGAAAACTGAGCTTCAGTCTGTTAGTTCACGTGAGTTCAGTTTGGGTCTTCCTTCCAATTATTTATTTCACATACCAAATGAATGTATGGGAAATGTATTTTACTTTTTTTAATTACAGCCACAAAAATGAAAAACGAAAACAAAAATTCTTCCTGAATTCAATCAATGTTTAAAAATATTCTGAAACTGTTTTGAGTTTCTGCTTTGGAAAAGTCATTCAAAAAAAGCAAAGTTAACCAGCCATGGGCATATCTGACTTCCCGAGAAGTTGAGTTTTCATGGAAAGGATATTAGGCTGTTTTCTTTGATACCTTTACGTATTTCTGTTCTGCAGCTAAAATGTGTATTTACAGAGAGAACAGGAAAGAGAACTGTGCCCTTGTTCCTGATAAAATTTGAAGTAAATTAGTGAGCCTTCTGAACATTTATTGTCCATATCTAGCAAGAGATTCTTGAGTTATACTACAAAAAGTAGACAATCACAAAATAAAAGAACTGTGTCCTGGGAATCTTTACTTACTTCTTATTTGTTTTCCATGTCTCTTGAAGAAGCCAGTATAAGAAATTGTTTCTCATCTTGCTTTTTTGGAACAAATTATGGTGCTTTCATGACACATAACTGGAAATTCAATTGAAGGTCTGGAGGATTTCACAAAATTCTCAAAGTCCTGTGGCATAGGAGAATTGGTTTCAAACTCAAGCTAGATGGCTCTAAAAAATATATAATGACCTTGAGATTTTACAACATCGTGTATCCCTTTTAGATCACATGATAGAAGGATAACAGACAATGACCTACTGAAGCGGAGGTAAAGAACTGATAAAGAAGCTTGAAAATACCAAGACAAATGTTCGATAACTTGAGCTGCTTTGCTGCTGTGTCTGGCATAGCCAAAAATGCAATAAAAAATTAAAATGCAATAAAAACGGACAATAAACAAATATTCCAAAAAATGTTCTTTTAGAAGGAAATAGGGTTTTCTTTAATCATAAGAGAAATATAAAGTTGAAAAAGTTTTCTTAGTATCCAGTATATTCCCCTTTTTTATCTTGTTCTCATTTGTTTCCTACTCCTATTTCATTACTATTTAATCATTCAACTTTGTGATTTGGGTCTAACACACTGCTTATTCAAGCAAAATTTTGATGTTCTTCAACTCTGAATTTAAGTTAAATTACACCTAATTGTGATTGCGTATTGGCTGCTAAGAAAATAGCAGATGCACATATGACACAAAATCTGATTCCAATTATAAAATTCATATATTTCTTGCCTGTTGAGAGTCTTTACCTATCTCTAAGCGGTGTTCTTGAAATTAAATCCATCCTTAGGCCTTCCCAATTGCTTCTGTTATGTATGTTCATGCAGGGTCTCTCCCCTTTAAGTCTGCAGTGGCTCTGTTGTTCACAGAAAAATTCTGTAATCCGTGGATATTGATCACAGTTTTTTGTTTTTTGTGGTTCTTTTTGAGCTGCTTTTAGATTTTACTCATCTTTTCTTGGTTAGATGTTCTTGAGGGTTTAATAGGCTTTTCTCATTCCTTGGTTTACACATGTGAAGTCTGGATGGGCTTCATGCCTAGAACATAGCAGGCTATCAGTAAATGCTGCCTAACATTTCATCTAAAGTCCGTGATGGATACAATGCCTTGCAACCAATTTGGTGTGGAGTTTTATTCTGCATCTTTGTTCTTGTTAGATCATGTCTTTTGGCTCTCTCAAATATCTAATTTTGTATCATCAACTGAATTGTTTCATATAGTAATGTGAACCTACCATTAGGATGGTGGAAATAATTTAATTTACTCTTTTTGTGTTAAAGTAATAATGAAACTACCACTTAACATTCACATCACATACCGCAAATTACAGTGTGTTCTGTGTACCATATTATCTTAGTGCAGCTTCAAGGAATGCTGTGAAGCAAGGAGAGTAGTTTTTGTTAGCCTTTCTTTACCTCATTTTATTGGTAAGAACACTGAAACTCAGAGATGTAAATTGATTTGCTCAAGGTCAGCAAGCCAAGAAGCAGCAAAGATAAAACCTCAACTCGAGAGTTTTAGCCTCTGACATGGTGCTCTTTTTGCTACAACATGCATCCTCCTGGATCACCAGCCCTATGATTTTTTAAAAATTCTGGCCTATGTTACACCTATCTTCTGCCCACCTTACTCTGGCTTAGATTTCTGCAATTGGGAAATATGAGGGGTTCAAAAATATGATGATTGATCAAGCTCAAGTTAACAGGGTGGGATTTTGGCTTTTCAGAATAAAGCAAAGCTCTTTGGCAGAATAGGGAACTATTAAAAAAGATGAAAAAAAAAAAGAGCCGTTGCTTCAAGTTTCTCAGGGAAAAGAGAAAAAATAAACACACACTCTCACAACACAAATTACCTTTTGATAACAATCAGCATGTTATTTATGAATACTTTGTCGTGTAATTTGGAAGGCAGGGCTGAAAGGAACATTTGATTTCAAATATATTAATTAAAACTGTATGTAGTGAGGCAGTTTCTAAATGCTAATTGACAGTAACTGTGGGTTTGACAATTTATTAATTGCAGATTTACCTGGACATCTTAGGAATTACAACAGATAAACTGTAAAAATGTATATGTGTGTTTGTGAGAGAGAGAGGAACAGAAAGAGAGGGAGGAGGGCCTTAAATCAAGATATCAAGGGAGAGTTACACTTGTAGCTGGCACCACTTCAGAAGCAGAATGATACTTTAAGATTGCCCATTCTAATGTGCTCATTATATTTATAATAAAGCCAAAGACCACAGAAAGAAAAGCCCCCAAAGAGAAATTGAAAACACGTCATGGGCAGAAGTAGGACTGGAAGTCAAGTCTTCTGAATTGTATTCCTTGTTTTTTTTGTGTAATACCATGCTGCCTCTAGATGCTACTCCATCAGAGAATCTTCGAACATCAATGGAACAAATACTGCTGCCAACTTATGGCACCCAATGGATGAGTTAACTCACTAATTAATTCAAAAATCATTTCTTGAGTGCTATAGAAATGTGTGAAGACTACACAAATGAGAAGAAGCAAAGGCGTGCTATAGGAAAGGGGTCAGCTACCATCTCTTGCACTTTGGTAGAGACTCAAAAAGGCAGAGAAGGGAGAAAACTTGGTAGTGGGCAAAAGGGAAGGCTTTAGGTATGATTGGAGACTCTTACCATGAGGAAGCTGAAGACAGGCTACTTAGAAGTAGGGCATGCTATGCGATTGGTCAGGGGTGCATATTTGCCTTTCTTCAGTTGACTTGAATTTGGAAGTGGGGTAAATATTATTAAGAAAGCTGTCAGTTATTAATCAACTCTTGGCCATTTTGGGGCTGATTGCTATATGGGTTATTACTTGGCTTCACAGACTGGTTGCTACTGTCTGACTTCCTGGTATGGTTACTGTAGATAGTAGGTTGGTTTCCTGGGCTGATTCCTCCAGTTTGTGGGCCAGAGTTCTGTTTTTATATGTAGTCAGGCCATTGACTGTTTTTATAATCAGTCTTTCTGTCCTTTCTTTTGATCAGTCTCTCACTTGCAAGAGATTGACTAATTCAGGGAAATCTGGAGATCCATATTTTCACCACTCAGAGATTGTTCAGTCATCTTTATAGTCAACTGTATTACAAGATCTTCTTGACCTTGTTGTTGTTATCAAATCATTGTGGTGATCATCTGACAAGAGAGTAGCTACACAGAAGTGTTTAAGACACTGGATAGAATACAAAAGACCAGCAATATGACCACTATGACCGAAACAAGAAGAATTAACGGTCCCTATAAGGTGTTTCAAATGTCATTTGCCCCACCCAGGTCAAAACAACAAATCCCATAGACCATGAGGATCAGCCTTAGAAATCCAAATAGCTTTTTCCTTAAGTTTATTCCATCTTGCCTGTTTCATTGATTCAAGTACAGCAAAGGTGTTAGCAATGGCACAGACACCACAAGGACTAGTCAACGAGAAATCTAGGGCAATGAGATTGTCCATCACTACTTGCACCAATGAGTTTAGTTGATCTATAATTCCATGCATGGCAGAGGTAGTGTAATTAATAACTTCTGCCCAAGTTAGTGATAGTGTCTTATAGTCTTTTCTGTTTGTATGATTCTCACCAATAGAAATATTGTTCTGATTGTTTACATAAGCAGTGAGTCAGTAATTTCTCTAGGTAGTGTTTCTGAATAACCAAGACTGGCCTCATTTTGGAGTTCATGTCTGAATTAGAATTTCCAGTGTTTGTGATTTATACAATTAAAATTAGGATCTCTGTGTACAGACAAATCTCATATTATTCCTAAAATACATGACATGTTGGTCTGAGGGGAACAGGCCACAAAGGAAGTAGTATTCAGTAGGTGCATACTAGAAAAAAGGAATACTTCACAACATGAGGTCAAAACCTTGGTTATTCTGGGTTACATGGTTGTATTTCTATTAGTCTGCTCCAAGTGGTATTTGGCCCATCACACTATGAAGGTTGTTGAATTCAAATTTAGAGTTATCTAGAGTCTGATGGCCAGATTATAAAAATTGTTTTTTTCTGGGAGAGAGGGACATTATTGGGTCTCAGCTTGATTTGTTTAAGGTCAACCATCCACGTAGATGCAAATGGGAATATCATTGACTATACTTCCTTATGGTCTCATTTGTTGAAAATGGAATTGTCCAGAGGTTTTTTTCATGGAGATCTGGTGATAAAGGGCATATATAAATGAGTAAGATTGAGGAAAGTGGCTACTATTTGGGATAATAGAAGGAAGGCACTAAATGACACAATAGTTATAATCAGGAGGGAATAAAAGAAAAAAAGAGGCACTATGGGTGGATAACAACAAGGAGTCTATAGAAAATGAGAAGAAAAATGATTATAACCAAACAGATTTTTTAAAACAGAAACAAAACCTGGAATTCAAAAGGGATCTTCGTCTGATATCTTGGGTGGAGACTGTCCACTCTCCATCATCATCTGTTTGTTCCAAATTTCTTGAGTCTCCTGTCTACTTCCAGAGATCAGATATTGCTGGAGAATTTCTGGGAATCTTCGTTTTCAGGCTCCCTAGTGGAGGGCTTCCAATTATGTGGAATTCTGAATTTTTTCTTTAGTTGTGAAGTATGAATCCAAGGATTGACGCCCTGGAGTTTCACTGCTGTGTTTCTCATTAACAATACCTGATCTTTCGCTCTTCCGATGAAGGGTAAGAGCAGTTTTTCTCTGAGGTCTCTTGCAGTAGACCCAATCTCCTAGTTGAAGATTATGAAGAGGCTGTTTAGGAAGATGTTTAGGAAGATGGCCATAACCTATTGGTAATAAGACTGGGTGTGGCCCACGAGTCCCTTGCAATATTTTGCCATGTCTGTATGAAGTAGGGCAGAGTCTAGGATCAGAGGTGAAATCTTTCAATGTGTGGTCCTTCCTGTCACCAATTTACAAAGGGATAACTGATTTGCTCACAAAGGAGTGGACCATAGGCCATAAGGTCTAGTAGGAGTACCTTTGGACAAGAGAGCTCAAGAGTTTCTTAAAGTTTGGCTAGTTTTAATTAGGATGTCTTTGGTCCTTTCATCTTTTGCAGAAGATTGTGGATATAAGTGCAGTGTAGTATATGATTAAGGGATAATGCCTTATATAGTTATTTTTTGACAGTTCCTGTTAAGTAGGTGCCTCAATCATTTGATATAAAAGTTAGGAGGCCAAAGGTTGCAAACTAAAAATTGAGCAGCTTTTTAATGGCTGTAAGAGTTGTAGCTTTTGGGCAAGGAAATGCTTCAACTCATCCTAAAAGTATATGTAAGTTAACTAAAACATATTCAAGGGGGGAGGCCCTGTGGCGTAGGGGTTAAATTTTGTGCACTCCACTTTGGCAGCCCAGGTTTGTGGGTTCAAATCCCAGGCACAGACATACACTGCTTGTTAGCCATGCTGCGGCAGCAACCCACATACAAAATAGAGGAAGATTGGCACAAGATGTTAGCTCAGGACCATTCTTCCTCAGCAAAAAAAATAAATTAATTAAAGACATTAAAAAAATAAAACATATTCAAATCCAGTGGAGGGTGGATATTAGACAAAGTGCATACAATGGTGTTCAAAGGGCCCTTGAGGCTCTAATTCCTGGAAAGTCTCACCTTTACAATTTTTCCAAGATTATGTTGTTGACAGGTGATGCATAACCCAAAAATAACCTCAGCTGTCTTTTTAAAAGTTTCCCCCCAAGTGTTGATGTAAGATAAAAGCTGAGTTGTCTGTTCCATGATGAGTAGTTTCATTGAGAAACTTAACTAATCTCTGCCTGCAGTCATCTGATGCCACTAAGCAATCATCTTGAGAGTGCAGAGATCATCTGAGAGAAGGGTACTGCGAGATGTTTTTTTCATTCTTCCTCTCCAAAATCAGGGACTAAATGTTATTTTATAACAGCTTCTTTGGGTCGTTCCAGAGATTTATTCTTTGGGAGTTGAGATATGATCATAATTTTGGTTAAAGTGACTTGTTTGGTGTAATGATTCGCTAGAGAATTTTCTGTATTTTCCACATTGTCTCTTTTCATAGGGCCTCACCCTTTACAATAGCTACCTCTCTAGAAAGTAGGAGTGAATTTAAAAGTTCCATAACATCCCTTTTTTATGAGAATTCCAGCAGAAGTGAGGAACCTCCTTTGTTTCCAAAGCATTCCAAAGTCATGTACTACTCTAAAAGTACACCTGCTATCTGTATGTATCTTTACTCTCTGGTCTTTGACTGGTCGACAAGCTCTGGTAATTGCAGTAAGTTCTGACACCTGAGCTGAAGTTTCCTGAGGCATAGTACTGTATTCTAGAGAAGAGCTTAAGTTAGTGACACCCTCTTTGATAAGATCCAGTTTCCATTTTGAAGTATGAATCCATCAACAAATAATATTAGGTCAGGGTTTTCAATAGAATTATAAAAAATCTGAGAAAGTTTATGGATCATTCGCTAACAATCATGAGGCTCATCTGGTAGGGGCAGAGAATGACAAGATTCAGGATGTTGTAGCGATAAAAAGTAATGTGGAAAGAAGAGAATAATAGAATCTCATAAGAGGTTAATCAGCAATCTGAAAAATTTCTTGTGTTCTCAGTCAGTATTTATGACTGTACTGCCTGAGGTACAGTGACTTCAAGTAAGGAGCCTAGAAATAGTTCATTAGAATCATCAATAAGTTTGCTGCAACTATTGGCCTAAGACAAGGAAGATAATCCTTTGTAACCAGGTCAAAAGTAAGGCCCTAGTGGGCCAGCCCAGTGGCGTAGTGGTTAAGTTCATGCTCTCTGCTTCAGTAGCGTGGGGTTCACTGGTCTGGACCATGGGCATGGACCTACACACCACTTATCAAGCCAAGCTGTGGCAGGCCTCCCATGTATAAAGTAGAGGAAGATGGGCATGGATGTTAGCTCAGGGCTAATATTCCTCAAAAAAAGAAGTAAGGCCAGAATAAGCAGTGGGTTTTTGACCATTACCATGAAGCTGAGTTAGAACCCCAAGGACTTGTCAATATCACTCATGCACAGATAGATGAAAGGCTTTCTGTAGTTAGGGGTGCTATGGTGGTTAATTATGTATGTTAACTTGCCTGGGCCACAGGATGCCCAGATATTTGGTCCAATGTTACTGTTGATGTTTTTATGAGAGTGTTTTTTCAGGAGATTAACATTTAAATCAGTAGATTGAGTAAAGGAAATTGTCCTCCATAATGTGTCTGGGCCCCACCTAATCAGTTGGATAGAACAAAAGGCTGACTCTCCTCCCAATAGGAGAGAATTCTGCTTGACAGCCTTCAAATTGGAACATCAGCTTTTCATGTCTAATGGCTTTTTAACTGGGACATGGCTCCTCCTGGTTCTACACAGCCTGCCAACCTTCAAACTTAATCTAGGACATTGGCTCTGAAGATTTTAGCCTAGCCAGACTCAAAAATTGTGTGAACCATAATTAATTAAAGGAACCAATTCCTTAAAATAAATTTCTCTTTTTTTCTCTCTCTCTCTAAATATATATCCTATTGGTTCTGCTTCTCTGGAGAACTCTGACTAATACAGATTTTGGTACCAAGAGTGATGCTAGAGGAACAGAATATTAAAGTCGAATTATCTGAATTGGTTCCAGTGTTTCTGGAATGGGCTCTCTAATCGGATTAGATTTAAAGACACCAGTGACTCTATTTCCAGTAATAAAGCACTGATAGTCCTTGGTATGATCTGGCAATAGAATTACACAAAATATCTCCATTGACTATTCTTAATCAAACACTTAGAAGCCAGGATCTGGGTGACCAGGTATATGATACTCCTGAAAACTTTGGTCGAACTAATGAATATAACGAGATTGTCTGGTTGCTCCTAATGTTGCTGGACAAAGTGGGGAAAGAAAAAGATATGCTCAGAGATCCAAATTCCCTGCTCCAGTGCCACATAAATCACTTGAATTCTTCTACGTCGGTCTTGAAAGAGATCTTTATGCCCTGTAGCTGCACGTCTGAGGTTACTGAAAACCAAACCGAGAATCTCATCTTACAAATGGCTAAATTATACCACAAATTGAATTCCTAGCTTCACAGAGTGTCTACTGTTAAAGTTGATTGGGAAAGGATTGGATCCTGGAAGTTAGAATTGGGTTGTGTGGGAAGACCTTGATTGAGCCCCTAAATTCTGATGAGTCTTCTTTGCCAGTAGAAGCAGCCTCTCTACCCTCAGTAGAAGTGGCCTCTCCACCCCCATCTGAAGGGATTGACCCTACATTGCCTGAGGAATCTGTAGTGACATCCCCTGGGGTAGTTTCCTTATAAGATAGTGCTGATTCTCCTAAGAACCCCCACCACCCTTCTTTGCCTCTAAACCTATAACTAGACTCAAGTCCCAGTAGGCTTCTAATGCTGAAGTGCAAAATGTGACCCATGGGAATGTACACTATACTCCAAAAGAACTACTTGAGTTTTTTCATTTGTATGGACAGAAAATTTAGGAATATATGTGGGAATGAATATTCAGGGTGTGGAATAAAGTAGTGGAAGGAACTTAAAGTTGGATTAGGCCCAATTTATTGATATGGGCCCACTAAACAGAGATTCTGCATTTAATATAGGATCTCAGGGAATTAGAAAGAGCTCTAACGGTGTGTTTACTGAAACATGGTTCAAAGGTGGCCCACAGTGAGTAACTTAGAAATGCCAGACCTGCCTTGGTTTACTGTAAAGGGAGGGATTTAAAGGCTTAGGGTGATTGGAAAGATAGAGTGGATTTGTCATTTAAGACCTACTCACTCAACCTGCTAGGATCCAGAAGACACATTTTGTGAGAGGTAAATATGTGAGGAAGCCCCAAGAGCTCCGTGATCACTATTCTCTGTAGGACATGTGTTAAAATGAGAACTGTGGTTCTTGAGTTGGGAAACCTAAATGTAAAAGGAGCAATTAGATCCTGGGGTGGCAGGGGCCATTTGGTGACACGCAAGCACCAAAGTTAATGTGGGCGTGACGACTGTAATGGACAGTAGAGTCAAGGCAGCAATCAGAATAGTCTGATTCTTGGAGACATATGTGTTGGTTAGTTGATTATGGTGCTCCTAGAAGTGAAATATATAAGAAGCCTACTAAATTCTTACTTTGCTGAAAAAGCAGAAAAGTTCTAGGTTAAGTGAACGAAAGTCATAACTGAATGATAAAAAGAGTCATGGCCCCTCAATAAGTCCCCAGACTTGAGCCAACTTACAGATGCAGAACCTCTCGAATGAAGAGAAGGCGAGGTTCCCTTGAGGAAGGACTCTGGTGCACTGCCAGAAATTCATACTGTTCATCTTTCTTCCATTTTGATTCCACCAATGATGCCAAACAAATGAAAATCATTAAGAAAATCCAAGTGAGTACAAAACTGGGACTAAATAGCTTAGGAACCCAATGCAAAGAGAGCAGAATTTAGACTCACTACTGACTTGCCATGTAATCACAGACTCCGCAAGTTGGGAACAGCAAGAAACAGCAAGGCCTCTGTGACTACCATTTCTGCTAGAAGGCTGGGGTCTGAGGCAGTGGACAGTGCACACAGGATCTCTGTGGGACCTCTCTGATAACTGTGGAAATAAATGAAGACCACCCAAAGGAGAACAAGTAAAAGCTGTTTATTCAGATCTTGCTGTAACAACAGGGTCAGCCATCATCACTTGCATTTTGGCAGAGACTCCAAGGCAGGCAGAGGAAGGGAAAAGTTTAGAGTGGAAAAAAGGATTGACTTCAAGAATACACTGATTGGAGGCCTTTGGCATGGGTAAGCTGTGGTAGATCATTTCTAAAGGGTTTCTGAAAAAAAAAATTCTGTGGGTAAATGTACTAGATATTTCCTACTACATGCTCATTTGGAGATTCACAATGAACCTAACATATTTGAATATTATAAACTCTAAGTAGTCCTGTACTAAAGAAATATTTTTAACCCAGATACTCCCAAACTGTATTCCCTGTAGCCCTCTCCTTTTCTAGACTTTACTAATGTTCCACGAAAACACTTTTAAGAAAGCGTCATGCTCAATCATTCCGTAAGGTCGCTGACACCCACAAATAGACAGCATTTCTTCATGTGAGGCGGGAGATCCACTAACTACCTGATGGAAAGTATGCTACGGCGAGGGGAGATTATATCCTGCCTACATATTCCCCCCTTCCCAAGAACTGTGTATTCTCAATTGCAAGTATATTAAATAGAAGATGTATTTTGTATTTTCTACCTGCTTCCTTTTGCTTTCCTTTCTTCCCGCACTGCCAAGCCATGATGTCTGGCCATCAGCTCACTGTTGGCTTCATACTGTCTTTGCAATGTTCAGGGCTTTCAATGTTGGCTGCTCTTATAGACCATGGCAGGGTTAGAAAGTGCCAATTCTAGAGAATTTTGCTGAAGTGACAATCCAGGTGAACAAGTAGTCCTTCCCTAAGGGCTCAAGCAATAACATCCCCTTCCTTAATGTCTGGGGAAGGGGCTGACTAGAGAAGTTTCCTTCTACTTTTGAGCTTTGAATTTGTCCTGTGGTGTCTTAAAGGCAGAGCCTTAACTTGGATAGCACCACTGATTGGAGGCACCCTGCAGGCCTTTCTCCTTTACCTCTACCTGTTAGGAGACAACAAAACAAAACAAAACAAAAACCAATGACAATAAAAGTATTGAATCCACTCATATTTGAGGAGCCTGCACTTTGTCCATCTAGATGAAAGCTGTCTTGGTATTAGTGGCTGCCACAGGGTTAATAGAGTTGCCCATTCTGCACACATCAGCATTTTAATAGAGAGCACTTAGATAAATGTTCTTTTGAGAGAAAGCAGATCTCCAATACAGGCCTTTGAAGCATTAAAGGGAGACAAAGGTGATATATTGTGAATAGTAGAGAACTGTTCCAGCGACCACTGTTTATGGGAAATTGGCAGCTGCTTGTAACACAATTGTGAGAGTATCTTACTGGGGTTATGGGACAGGATCTAAGTTTATAATATGTTATAATATAGCATAGCATATTATATATGTTCTTGTAATCCTAATTCTTATCCCCCCGCCAATTCTTGTTCATTTATCCTTTCCTATGGGCTAGATTCACCATCTACTAGAGATATAACAAAAAGGCTAATGCTATATCGTTCATTTCTACGAGAGTACCCCATTCTTGAAGTATGAAGACTTCAAGCACACAGAAATATTTCCTAGCTCCTTAAGTGGTAGATGAAATAACTGACCTGAGGAAACTTCCCACCAAGTTCCTCATGAGGGAATATTTTTACCAATCTTTGAGAAAGATAAGGAGTTCGTATAAATAGACCCTTGATATCCTCAAAATGTTGTCCAGCAATTGTGCTTCCCCGTAAAAAGTAATTTGAAATTGATCAGACAGCCTAAAGAGAAAAATAAGATCAAACCAAACCAAAATGAAAGAATTTAGTATAAAACTCCTCTGAAATCAGAGAAACCTCTTCCTAATTGTGTTGTTGTGGCTATGTGTAAAAGTATTCTAACATCTAGATATTTGGGAATATGATAATAGTTTTGCATCAAAATGTTCTACATAAAAACAGAATTTAAAATTAATGTTAAAAATAAGACATGGTCTTACTAGTTAACGCTATAAGTTAGAATATTCTTCAATAAAGAGCAAGACTGTATTTATGGATCTAGATGGAGCCATAGATCTCACCCAAAGTCTTCACCAGCAATGATACAATTAGTGCCATTGGATGCAAAGGGAAATTGACCCAGGAGTGGGGTGCATACTGTAACAAATGCTTATAAATAAGAGCTACAATCCCTCCACCGTGAAAGCTTGCTTCCCCCCCTCCTCTGACGTTACGTAATGCTGTTGGCACAACTGTTATGAACTTCCTTTTTTTTATGTTTATCTTTGTGTATGTCTATCCTTATGTGGTAATGCTCCATTGTCCGAAGGTGGGTGCTATTTTATTTATTTTTAAACCTAATATTGGTACTATGTTTGGGATATCTTAAGCAATCAGAATCAATAAGGGGATTTAGTTCAATGAGGGGGTTTTCCTACCACAATTGCAGTCTACAATTACAGTATCACGTCACGGTCTCATAGAGTGAAACACTTTTGTTAGTTCATTTACTATTCAAAGCTATTACAAGAAGTAAATTAGTCAAAGTTCATTGACCTCATTTGCTATGTCAGAAACAGACCCAAGAGTTGTTACCTTCTCAAGTTAGTATTACAAATAAGTGCATTTCTGAACCAAAATAAATGTCATTTGATTCCTAATACAGTGAGCTCCTTCCTATCACTTTACCGTGCAGAATATGGACGCCACAACGTCAAGACTGTCTTAGACAATGAATAATGCTGTGCTCTCAGTTCAGCACTGAGACTACTAAGGGTAAATATTCAACACTAATCTAAATCTGTTTTCCTTATAAGCTTATATATTAGAAATAATATTAGCACTGATGTTTGTCCCTCTAATTATATAATCCTTAATAATGCACTTGAATATATTGTCACCACAAACTGTAAGAGTCTCTGAAGGAAGAGGTGATCTAATGTCCACATTTTCTCTGGAAACAAGTGGGGGTAGAAATGAGAAATACGCCTTCCTACAGCAGGGCCCTCAGAGAAGAGTATGATTTGTCACCAGCCACTTCAGGGCACCACAGCATCTCAGGCCATGGTATTTTTGTTTTATAGTCTACCATGGAATAATTGCTTTACTTTCTTTTTCAGTGTTCTTCCTGGATTCCAAAATACATTTCCTCATATATCTCATCTGCTTTAAATCCGGTGTTTCCCTCTCCCAGTATAACCTCCTCTTACTGTCTTACCCTAACTTTCCCTCCTGGTCTCATACAGATTTCTTCCATCCACAAGCTCTGGTATTTGTTTAGAATAGTCCATTCACTTTTCCTACAACTTTTCCAATGCTACTCATACCCATTACTTTCATTCACCTTTTCCTTTTGGTAGATGATCTATTTCATGAGGAATTTTTCCTTTCCCCACTCTCTGTACAGTAAGCTGCTGCAGTTCTGCTCAGTAGTCGCTTTCTCTGAGCACTCCACAATCCCCTGAGAGAGCTAACATTTCCTTGTAGTATTTCAGTGATTCTTGCCCCAGTAAGACTCTAAACTCCGGAGGGGCAAGCTTGTGTTTTGTTTGCGTTTCTCTCTCAAAAACCTGAAATGAAGTCTGAAGTTAGGAAACATAAGTATGTATTTCTTCAGTGAATTAATTGAATGCCCCATTCCAATAGACAGCATTGGAGCCACTTAAAATGAAAGGACTCGATATCATCTATGTCTGGCATACTATATGGCACAAAGGTTAAGACATGGGCCTTGGAGCCAGATTCCCTAAGGTTAAATTCCGGCTCTGCTGTCACCAGCTGTTTTGAGTTAATTAATCTCTCCATGCCTCAGTTTCCTCATCTGTAAATTGGATAGTACTGTTACCTGTTTCATAGGGTAATTGTAAAAAGAAAATTAATTAGTACATTGCAAAAATTTAACAAATATCTGGTGTTATTGTAACTAATGATTTTTTTTAAATAAATGAGTAAGCAAACAATATAAATGAGAAGACCATTCTCTTTTAGTGGAACATATCTCACCTGCCAAATTATTATCTACTTGGGAAACCCCTCTCTCATTCATCAAGGCTAAAATCAAATATGCTCTGGTATTTCAAGGCGTTGGTCTATTTCCTTTGCTGTCCAATACTGTAGCCATTAAGCACATTTGGTGATTTTAATTAAAATTAATTAAAGTTAAATTTAATTAAAACTTTAGTTTTTCAGCCATGCTAACCACATTTCAGGTGTTCCATAGACACGTGAGGCCAGCAAATACCATATTGTATAGGATCATTTATAGAACATTCCTATCATTATAGAAAGTTCTGTTGGACAATGCTTCACCTAACACAGATTAGGAAATTGTTTTAGTGATTTATACAAGCCTATATAGTATCCTGTATCAATAATTTTTCATTATATTTGTACCCATACATACATATACATATATATATATACACATAGCTATCTGTGTGTTTAAAGGATATATACATGTGTACATATACATACACTTTACATACACATAAGTATCTTTTTTACATATATATTATATATATATATAATACACATATCTATGTAAGGGATATGTCTATATTATATCCTTGATACTAGGTTTTGTGTCCGACATGATAAGCCAAAATATCTTATTAATTTTGTGTAAAGAGTATTATTAATTTTATGTCTCCTTATCCAGTAGGGTTCATCATGCACATAGCAAACACCTGAAAATAACTGTGAAGTAGTAAATGAGTTGGTCAATGAATCATAAACATTTTAAATGAAAATAGCACGATTTTCTTTGCATTTCTAATAATGTATACACAAGCCGAAGAGTAAAAAACCAAATGCACAATATGCAGCAATTGATACCATGACATGACATTGGAATGTTATTTTGATGACATACCCTGGAATGTATATAAAAAGTTTTAAACTTATGACTTATGTCAATGGCATAATAAATAGTATACTGCAATTTTCTGCTTGACATACAGCCAAGTAGAACTCATCTCATAGAACCATCTCTTTCTAGGTGGTTCATTCTTTGCCACTATAAGTCCTTTTAAAGCTTGCACCTATATGCTCCGTGTTCATACACCGTGACAGAGTTTAAATAGTCTTAATGTTTGCATAGTGACATCTTGAGACTTGACCTACCCCGACAGTATCTAATCAGTCAGTGAAATGCTGGCTCACAGGAGAGAGCTAGAAAGGAATTAATCTATGCAGATAGACCTAGTATGGCAGGTTACAATTAGAGGAGGAAGTGTTAATGAACATTTGGAGTCTTCATTAAGCATCTGACTTTCCTCCCTGCACAGAAGCGAAGGCATCCAGCCTAAGCCACTCATTTGATAGCCTCTCACAGCCCAACTCCCTGAAGGCCTAAGCTATTTGCAATATAGTATTCCCTCCACTTAAAAATGGCTTGACTCAAAGAAATAAAAGCGATAACCTATTTATCAAGTTATAACTACACATTCAACTGCCAACCATTATTTAAGGAGGAATTATCTTGGAAAAAATAAAGAAGATTGGAAAATATGATATCTTTGAACATCACCTTGAATAGAATCAGGTTGAAAGAAATGCTTCTGCTAAACACATCTCTTCAGTATATTGCCGCTTACGCTAAGAGGGCATGCTATTCTCTAGTTTTCAAATTTTGAATTTCGAAAATAGAATATATTTTCTATGTTATATTTACTTTTTAATAAAAACGTCATTTCTAGTGGTGGGTGTATAGAAATTACATCCAAATGTAGTTGGTAAAACCCAAAAATATATTTGTATTTCATACACTGAGGTATGTACAACCCGTGATCTGCTCTCAATAAACAGTACTAAGATTAATTAAGCTTTTCAAATTTCTTCTAACTTTTCTCTTCTCTTTGTTGAAAATATATCTATCAAATATTTATCCCTTCACCAGGAATTGGGGGCGGAGGAGAGTTTTGAAAATCTTCCATTCCAATTACTTTCCCTTCAAAGAATATTGAAGCTGTAGAATTCTGCTTTAGAGTAATCTAGATATTATAAACTTCATTTTATTATAGAGATGAAAGGAATCAGTTCAGCATTTATCAGACTCAGACTCAGTGGTCGAGATAAAATGGAGATTTTGTGTTTAAAAAGAAATAAGTGCATTTGCTGTAGACTGAAGCTTTTTTCTTTTGAGGGTACACATTATGTGTCAGTATAATTATAATTAGCAAATCCATGTGGTAGATGATTCATATTTAACTTTCTCCTTTCATCATACAATGGTCTGAAATGAATTTTTCTTTAGCCCATCAATGTACAAACCCTCCTTCTTCCCAGACCAACATCACACAGGTACCTCAGGCCTCAAGCTGCAATATGGACTATCCCCAGTATCTACCAACTAGCTTTGTTCCTGGTAGAGCCTTATTACCTGGACCTAGTCTCTGTCTTCTTTTGTTGAGTAACAAGTATGTATCTGGTAAACTATCCTGTTGGGGCCTGCTCTGTGATCGCAATTTGTACTGACTCAATTTGATTCATCTCAAGGCATTGATTTGTTATTGATAATTTTTCTGACAATATAATTAATGCTAACAAGTAAAAGGAAGGCAAGGACTTATGCAGATTTTGATAGGTTCCAAATATAAAATAGAATGAAGTAATCTCTGATGGTGGGAATTTAGAGTTCCTTGACAGATTAGAGTAGTAAAAGAAGCAGAAATATTTTAAGGCAGCAAAGAAAAAGAGCTTATGAAAGAGTATACTAGTTAAATGATATAAAAACAATTATCATAATCCACCTACAGTCTCTAGAAGTTATTTTTCTTCTGAAGTCACTTATGAATATTGGAATGTTAACCTAGAAATCTTATTTTGTTTGTTTTCTGGTTACCTTAGCAATCCTTTTTTTCACTTGCCATTACCATGGAGATTGAGGTAGGCAGCAACGGTTCTGAAAACACTGTAAGTGAGGTAGCATTTCATGCATTATGGTCCAGGGAACAGAGGGCTAGACAAAGCTCTTCTCTTTCATTTCCTTATTCCGTTTTCAAACTTGACAAAACCCACACCAGACTCTCTTAAGGATGCAGGGAGACAAATAGCTTTGGGTTGGTCTCTTTCCAAATTATTTGGGAAAGCCTCTTAGAAGGGAAGCTAAACATATTTCACTTTTGGATCTGTTTGTTCCTATTCTTTCAGCACCAAGGCATTACCACTTATGAAGGCAAAAAAACCCTACATACAATATATACTCAGGCAAAAAATAAATAAATAAAACTTTTCTTTCCTTCCTATTCTTCAACTCTCCCTTATAGAATGTATCTGTTACTATTTTTGAGGCTCTAATTGGTATATTTGCATATTGACAGTTTAACTCAGTTTTACAGTTTCCTTGTAAGAGAAGGTGCTTCTTGTATTTTCATTGATGTAATTTGAAAATTTACATACTGATAGACCTTGGAAGACACTACCCCAAACATTTCCTTTACATGTATTTGAATATGATTGTAAGCCTCCTGGCTCTGCCCTTTTGGGTATGAGCTAGTTTCCCAACAGTTAGCCTGCCTGGGCGCCCTCTGGAGGTCTTTCAAGGCCTCTGTTTCCAGGAATTTGGTACTTGATTTATCTCCCTTTGTGAACAGTCTATTATATGTAATGCAGTGCTGATGTTTGGTTTCCTAAAGAACTGGTGCACAATTGATGATGCTTTCAGAAGCCACTTAAACAAAGAAAATGATATCCTCTGTGTGCAGGAGGCCCATTTAAAACAATATGTTTTTAGGTTGCATTTTATGGAAATTTGCATGAACCATAAGAGAAGGCTAAGCCAAAGTAAATGAGATATTTTCATTAAAAGTTTCACATATGTTCTATCCTAAAAAATGCCAACTAAACAAAATGTAGAAAGCAACTTACATTTACATTAGTATTTCTTTTGTATGAGCCTAAGTACAGTCAGGACAGGAGTTTACAAGATGTTTCCTTTCAAATAAAAGAACAGATAAGAGGGGCCAGCCTCGTAGCTGAGTGTTTGGGTTCCTGCGCTCCGCTTTGGCGGCTCAGGGTTTCACTGGTTCGGATCCTGGGCACGGACATGACACTGCTCATCAGGCCATTCTGAGGCAGCGTCCCACATGCCACAAATAGAAGGACTCACAACTAAAAATACACAACTATGTACCAAGGGACTTTGGAGAGAAAAAGGATAATTAAAATCTAAAAAGAAACCCAAAAGAACAGATAAGATATATTATTGTTTGTTAGTGCTCCTGAGCTAAAAGAGTTTGATAATATTGTATATGAAGAATTTTCTTTATGAATTATTATATAACAAACAGAATAAATTACCAAATCTACATTTGACGGTTCAAAACAGCTGAATAAATAGCAAATAGAAAGAAAACAGTAAAAAAAAAAAAAACGCAGTATTAAGAAATTTCTTCTTACATCATGACCTTGATTCTATTAGTCTATAAGTCAGTCTCTGACATGAGATGACTCTGTCAATCTTTACTGAGTAGGAGTGAGGTTACCACTTCCTCCTTCTATCAAATTGATTGGTCACGTTAAGGATATTTCAGGAGGTCCCCCAGCACAGAAGCTGGGCCTTTTTCCGTGGACAGGCAAGAGATTAAGTTTTGGAGCCGAAGAGGAAATAGTGTATGTGGATCTGCCTTCTTCCTGGTGGACCAATGATGTGGTGCGAGCGAGGTTCTGCTTCACTTTGGGAAAGGACTTCTTTCTATTCTTATTCTTGCTTTCTCTCCGTTCTTTCTTCTCTAGGTTTTGGTTTGTTTAGTTTTTGCCTCTTCTCTCTCACTTTTACTAAAGATATCTGGAAGGAACCTCTTCTCATTTAGGAGAAAATGCCCTGCCCCGCCCCGCCCCATCAGTTATTGAAAATCTAATGTTAGCAAGAGTGAAGCATAGAGACAAGAGACCTAGGAGCCTCCCTGTTTATCATCCCCACACATTTTTGCACAGCTTCCTTGGCCTAGAGTTCAAAAGCACTAGCTGATTTAGGATTTGAGTTATTTGAACTTGTATTAATGCCATGCATTTCATCAAGAATATCACAGAGTTGTTAGTGGAAGCTAGAAAACTGGATTGAATTGTTTCTACATCTTGCTCATCCAAATCCCTTCTTTGAATATCTTTGCAACTCCATTAATCAAAATGTTCCACTGAGCTTTCAGTCCCATATTATTAAATTTAGAGGAAGAGTTTGCATTTACCTAATAGTTAACAATTTCAATTTAAGCCTTAGCTCTTCCATAATGGAGAACATTAGAAAATCATTTTTATAAGGAGTTCACTTAATTCCTTGATAGTTTTATTTATCTCACTCTCTCCTGTTTCCTATTCTAATATATCATTCCGATGGTTCAGAGATCAGAGATGCAATAGGTATTCCATGTTTTGCCCAAAGATAAAATAATGCTGCAGCATGTAAATGACTATGTTGGCTCAACTGCAGTATGGATGGAATGCTTATTCAGGAAGATACAACTAAAATGACGAAAATGAAAGCTCTATTTCATTTTGAATAGTGACATATAAGCATTGGTAAAATCATGTTTGTCAAATTTCAAAATTTTGATTAGTTCATATCTTTTTGTGTGCCTTTTTCAATAATATTTTGAAACTATTTTTCAAACCATGCTGTGATTGATGAATTTCTTGTTGAATACAGCTCATTTTGGAGGTGCTATTTTTTCTTATATCAAGCATTCTGCTGTGTTTTAGATGGAGCCACTCACAAAAGTTTATGTGAAAATGAATCATGAAGTGAGAAAGCAAATTCCCTACTCAATATGCAGGGGTTTAATATTCAAAGAAGAAAATGCCTGACGAAGACCTTTTTTCCTCTGGTCTTGCATACAGTTCTACAAAACTCAATGTTCTATTTGCTAACCTACCATACTTCTAATATTTGAACCTAAAATTGAACAAAAATTGGCATACTGATGCCTTAAAAGGTGTACATAAGGATACAGATATGTTTAAAATATTATAGTATTTTATTAATTATATGCATATCAACGAATAAAGAATTTATTTTAGACAGAATAAGATATTTCAAAAGTAATGGTGCCACCTAACCATATCTGTGGGTTTATTCCACTGATGAATTTCAGGGTAAGGAATTTTCACACACTGCTCTAATTCTCCTTTACAAATCATTTATCACTTACACAAAGCAGTTAAAGTAGTCAGGTAGCTGAGAAAATAAAGAATAATCCTAGCTCGAGTTCAAAAATCTTTTCTCTTATCTTCATTCTATTTGATGAAGCCATTAAGAAGAATTTATTGAATCACAGTATATGCAAACTGTCTGTTTTCTCTAAACAAGCAACACGTAATGCCACTGAAGCGTAGACCAGAAAAAAAGTATTTTCTGAATAGATATATGAATCAAATGCTCTCATGAAGATGAAAGAATATGGGTTCTAAAATATGAATGCAGGCTTTACAGAAAGAAAAATAATATTTATAGACAAAAGATGATAAAATTACAGAAATCAACTCCACCGTGTGTATTGGAAAGGTTTAGTTTCTAAATCTGACATCTCTGTGAGCGTAGATGATAAGTTCTCTTCCTCTCAGCAGAATCCTCTTGTCAGGCACTGACAAAAAGCTGACTGACGGGCTACTGTCTGGCAACTTAGGTGCCACCTATTGGGAGCTGGAGAAGTGTGTCTTGTTGGATATGTGACATCCTTTTTTTCAGGGTTCTGTAAATCATCCTTTACCCAGTCCTACCAAAAAACCAGAAACCAAACCAAAACAAAAGACTCACGTGTAGCACCACTACAGCGATGACAAACACGACAACAACAAACACCACAAGCATGCCAACAGGCTATTCTTAGACTATATCTTCAGATAGTGACTTTGAGCATAACAGTGACTAATTTATTTCAAAAAGTGTGCACTAAATTGGGTCAGGATATATAAAGTATAGGAAATTCCTCTCCACCTCCAAATACCTTGCTGAGACTTCCCATACATGAAGCATACTATTCTACCAAGAAATTAGATAGGAAAAAATTACAAATCTATAGGATTATAATGATGTCATTTTAGGGAAAATAAATATGACTCGGGAGAAAGTTGAAAACACTTAAGCTTGTAATATATACTCTTGAGTAAGGGAAAAAGAGATCCACATATGTGAGAATTGAAACCAACCTTCCTTCCTCTCCCTAAGTTTAACAGTCTAAGACCAGGCATGTATTCCTGTTCCTCTCCTAAATAATACAGGGAAAAAGCAATGGGGAGAAAAAAAACCTTAAACACTGAATCTAGAGAACACTTGAAATGGAACATAACACTGTGAACAAATATGTAGGCTAATTATCAAGAGTAACAGCTTGTTCATCAAGGCTTTCTTTAGGACCCTCACCTCGCTGTGCCCACCAACTCAAAGCTGTAATATCATAAAATTTGCCCAATCCCAACCACTTCTGTGCTGTGTAAGACTTGCCTTAAATTCATCCAGCCCAGAGTCTAAAAATACCATGACATCCTTGACTTTCCCCTTCTGAGATCTATTAAGATTCTGTAAAGGTCTAATAAGCTTAGCTTTGCTTGACCAAATGAGCTTTTCCGTTAAGCTTTTGGGGACTTGATGCCTGATAGTGCTGATCCTTAACTTTCTCCTTGTTAAGACAATCTTGCTACTCTAGCTCCAGATCCTTGATTTAGAAGAGCTCTTGTGTTCCTGAGCCTCTGCTCTCAGAGGTCTGCCCAAATATAAGAGCAAGGTGGATTATACATTAGATCCGAGATCTAATTTCTCTTCAGCAAGCTCCCAAATGATGTTTATTTTGTCTTCTACGAATAAGGAACAATTTTAGCAAACCTGTCAATATCACATCAGATTTGGAAACTCTTATCCGCCATGGAAAACTGTCTTGTTACTAATAGCACTACTGTTTATCTCTGTCTTTATTACTTTTTTTGTAAATATAAAAAAAATTCCATCAAAAGAAAGTGAGCATAGATCTGATGCATCAATGGAAGCTGGCCTTGAGGGTTGACAAGGTCAGAAGTTCTCATCAAACTGACATCTTTATAGGACAAACTCTCTTAGATCACCTATCAAAACTCTATGAGAACTTTCCTCAACTCATTTTGTCCATGAAAGTCTTATTTAAACAGAGATCTCGCCAACCTTTCCTTCTAATGAGAACTGCCAGTTTTATGGGTCTGCTATTGGAGATGGCTGTTAACTTAGGGGTCTATACACGAGGAACATATTCAACAGACTGTTGCCCTATGATCTTAGATTCATCTTTATCTAGGTCTTTGCTCAAATTGGGCCAGAATCCTGGGACTTAAATACTTTTGCATTAAAATTATAATTCGTGTACAATCACAACAAAAAGAATAAAATATCTAGGAATAAATTTAAACAAAGACGTGAAAGACCTATACAAAGAAAACTATAAGACATTACTGAAAGAAATGTATAATGACATAAAGAAATGGAAATATATTCCATGCACATGGATTGGAAGAATATACATGGTTAAAATGTCCATACTACCTAAAGCAATCTACAGATTCAGTGCAATCCCAATCAGAATCACAATGACATTCTTCAAAATAGAACAAAGAATCTTAAAATTCATGTGGAGCAGGAAAAGACCCTGAATAGCCAAAGCAAGACTGAAAAACAAGAACAAAGCTGGTGACATTGCAATCCCTGTCTTCAAAATATATTACAAAGCTATAGTAATCAAAAAAGCATGGTACTGGTACAAGAACAGACACACAGATCAATAGAACAGAATTGAAAGCCCAGAAATACAACCACACATCTATGGACAGCTAATCTTCAACAAAGGAAGCCAAGAACATATACTGGAGTAAGGAAAACCTCTTTAATAAATGCTGCTGGGAAAACTAGACAGCCACATGCCAAAGAATGAAAGTAGACTGTTATCTTTCCCCATCACAAAAATAGACTCAAAATGGATCAAAGACTTGAAGATAAGACCTGAAATCATAAAACTTCTGGAGGAGAATATAGGCAGTACACTCTTTGATATCAGACTTAAAAGGATCTTTTCAAATACCACATCTACTCAGACAAGGGAAACAAAAGAAAAAATAAACAAGTGGGACTTCATCCAACTAAAGAGCTTCTGGAAGGCAAAGGAAACTAAGATCAAAATGAAAAACAACCCACCAAATGGGAGAAAATATTTGCAAATCATATATCCAATAAGGGGTTAATCTCCGTAATATATAAAGAGCTCACACAAATGAACTACAGAAAACCAAACAACTCAAACAAAAAGTGCACAGAAGATATGAACAGAGATTTTTCCAAAGAAGATGTACAGATCGCCAATAAGCACACGAAAAGATGCTCAACATCACTAATCATCAGGGAAATGCAAATCAAAACTACACTTAGATACCATCTTATACCCATTAGAATGCCTATAATCACCAAGACAAAAAACAAATGTTGGAGAGGTTGTGGAGGAAAAGGAACCCTCATTCACTGCTGATGGGAATGCAAACTGGTTCAGCCACCGTGGAAAACAGTATTGAGATTTCTCAAAAAATTAAAAATAGAAATACCATATGACCCAGCTGTCTCACTACTGAGTATTTACCCAAAGAACTGGAAATCAACAATTCAAAGAGACTTATGCACCCCTATGTTCATTGCAGCACTATTCACAATAGCCAAGATGTGGAAGCAACCCAATTGCCCATCAACGGATGATTGGATAAAGAAGATGTGGCATATATATATATACAGTGGAATACTACTCAGCCATAACAAAGACAAAATCGTTCCATTCACACCCACATGGATGAACCTTGAAGGCATCATGTTAAGTGAAATAAGCCAGACAGAGAAAGACAAACACCATATGATTTCACTTATACGTGGTATATAAACAAACTTATAGACAAAGAGGATAAATTGGTGGTTACCAGGGGAAGGAGGGCAGAGGGTGGGCACAAGGAGTGAAGGGGCACACTTATACGACGTATGACAAACAATAATGTACAACTTAAATCTCACTATGTTATAAGCTATTATGACCACAATAAAAAAAATTAATGAGAAAAATATTGTAATTCATGTTCTCACTTTTCTTTATGACATGATAAAGAATAATTTAGAATTACAGTGGCTATTTGGGAAAATTTTGGTACGCTCAGAATTATTCATTTAAGAAGCTCATTAGAATGAAAAGGACGTCAAATTTCAAAAATTTCAGATCTCCCAGTCTGTAATTTTTTTGCAATAAGAATACTTCCAAAATAAATTCAGACTCAAAATTTCTTCTTTAATAAAGTCCTTACCCATGACAAATAAACAAATTGAGAAACTAAAACTATTTCTCTTTTAGATCTTCCCAAACATCAGCCTGAGCCTCGTTGCTTTTGTTTCATGATTCCTCTTCTCCTGCCGTATGTCCTCCGTTACTTTCTGCTCTTACCCCTCTTCTCTTCCCTTCTGGATAACAAGAAAACCCAGTTCTCCGCTGCCTCTTAGTGATAAACCTTGTTTAGAAGAAAGCAAGTTATTTGCAGTTTATTCTTAGCCATAGTTTTGATGTGAACTGAGAGCCATGGTTAAAAATGTTCTAGTGTCTACACAACTAGACAGAAGTTTACAGAGTTTAGCCTGTCACTAGCAGGACACAATCTAGGAATCCCTATCAATGTTATTTAATTCACGTGTTAGAAGTACCATCAATGGAAATAATTTGATGGAAGAAAACAGACCTAGAAGACTTAAGAAATTATGAATTTGTAGAAACTAGAGGGGTTTCAAAAAACTGTACATGTTAAACAAGGCATTTTGGAGCCTATTTCCAAAATATTTCCCATGAAAATTGATTAGACTGCTATAATCCAGTCATGAGAACAAAGAAAGAATAAATTGAAAAATTCAGAGATAGGCTCCTTGACATCTTGAGACAGCATTCAGGAGCAGCCATGATGGCCACAGCTCTGTCCCTCACATTTTGTGAACAGCGTTAAACTAGAAATAAGTGAACTAACATGCAAGCCAAAAAAAAAAAAAAAAAAAGTAGGTTGAGAAATATCTCCGTTGCCAGATCACCTGTTTGAACGTTTCAAAAGAGCAATAAAACAAACGCCAACTGAGACTCAGAATAAACTGATGGCCTTAAATCTAAAGCAACTAGATACTCTCTCCCCAATTATTCCATCCAGGAAGGAGACCTTTTCATAAAGGGACATGTAAAATTTTATGCAGTGTATTAGTTCTCTAGTTGCCATTTCAAATAACCACAAACTGGGTTTGCTTAAAACAACACAAACTATTTCTCTCCTAGTTCTGGAGATGAGAATTCCACATCGACGTGTTAAAAGGATTGGTTCCTTCTGAAGACTCTGAGGGAGAATTTGTTCTATGCATTTCTCTTAGCTTCTGGTATTTTCTGACAGTTATTGGAGTTCCTTGGCTTATGGCAATATAAGGTCCCATCCCTGATTCTGTCTTCAACATGACCTTTTCCTCTCTGTGTGTCTGTGTCCAAATCTCCCTCTCTTTTCTTTTATATCTACAAGATCCTATTTCTAAATGAGATCACATTCCGGGTTCTGGAGAGACATGACATGATTTTTTGGAAGATATTTTTCAACCCACTACAAGCTGAAAAGGCATTATAAAAACAATTGTTAAGCACTAGCTAAAGGACTGAAGAGAAAATGAAAAGAGGGCAGGTGTCCGATGAAAGTTTTCTCAGGGACGATATCACACCTTACTTTAATTTTACACTTTAACTCACAAGAAGAAAATGCCTGTAAATATTAAAAGACAACCGTACAAATCTTTGATACATGCTTTACAATATCAGTCTATTAACCCCTCCTTTATTGCACAATCTCTACCACAGAATCAACTCCATGATGGTTATCGCTAATAATCTTGGCATTCTCCAGATCTTAGTATATAACTGTCCCTCTCAAATCTTTAATGAAGGGGCGTTCTTTCTTGCTTTATGATGCTTGCTCAATAGCTTGATAGGGGATTTACAAGTCAATAGAATTGCCCAATTAAATGCTTTCCTGACATACTTTTCCTGAAAATTTCTAAAGTCTCCATTATTCACAATCAAGTCATGATTAATTTGGATGGTAATGTAACTATATTGTTTGTTTTAAACTGAGACCAAATTTAACTTCAACGTGATATGCCAGCCTTATAATAAGTCAAAAATTCTATTTATATGTGCAGTTATTAGACCTGAACCTCTCAAGAATCAGATTAACCAAATAAAATATTTAGCCAAGCTTGAATAATGCCCTCTAAAACTGGAAGCTAAAACCCCGTAGAGACAAGACTCATCTTGTCACGTTGTACTAGTTGTTGTAATACTCATACTTTCACTCAAGAAATCCAGTAGGAGAGAGTATAGATACTTCATGACTTCAGGGCCATGAATAAAACAATGATGTTCTTCTTTACTGGAGAATCAAAATTGAATGGTATTTATCCTCAGTATAAACTGAGGCTACGTAGTTTACAGTGGAAGTCATGTTCGACCTCATTTGCATCCTTTTAGATAAAGATGCTTAATACCAGTTATCTTTCCCTTCAAATTACAAGCATGTATCTGAATAGTTATTCCTCTGAGGTTTGCTAAGACAGCCACCTACTTTTTATATCTTTAACTAGGACCTTAAGGACCTAAATTTTCATGTGATTTTACTCTTGTCTAGTATGTGAGTGAATTGTTACTGTGTCCTCAAAATGAGATAAGCCCTGACACTATTGATCAAATTTAACTATTTACTGTTCTAACTCAGAGAAGACAAAGTTTCTAAAGAAATGTAATAATTTTATTAAGGCTAATTTAATGATGCAGGCCATGATTCATCTCAAAGAGATAAATCTCTCATGTCTTAAATATTACAAATAATCCAAAGCCTTCCTAGCTATTTATATTCAGGAAATCTGTGTAAGTCCTTGCTTCCCACTCAGCTGCATAGAGGTCATCAGGGACCAGTAGCTTATCACCGCTCTTCTCTTAACCTAATTTCAAAACTTACCTTTTCTCAGAACAACAGCAGCTGGACTATTAACGAAACCTGTGGAAACCTTTGCCAACTTGGTTTTAGGGACTAAATAGTCTCTCACATTGTTCAAACCTTGTTGCTCACTGGAAATGTATATTTCTCAGCGCATAAGCTTTTGTCCTATGAAATTCTGTTACCACACACATTTAGATTTGTAGGTGTATAATTTTAAATCCTGCTCCTCTTCTATTCACAGAAGGGATAACTCATAGTTGCCTAGTCTCTTTCCAAGAACGATTTATACCCTGAACATATTTTAATGGAATCCCAGTAGAAAATTCATACTTAATCTTATTTGTTGATGTTTATGAAACAAGAAAATATTTGAAAGAGTATTACATGGTAGATATCAGCTCTCCCAAGTATATGGACACTTGCCAGAGGCAAAATCAGTCTGGAAGGAAGAACTCATTGCACTTAGTTGAGTTTTTGATTAACTAGAGGGTTGATGTATGAACTGCTAGCCAATATGCTTTTGAGGTTGTCCATGATTTTTTTCTGGAACACTGATCACAGCAAAACACATAATTAAGAGTGATTAATATGACTGGCCTTGTGGCTGAGTGGTTAAGTTCATGTCCTCTGCTTCTGTGGCCCCAGCTTCGCTAGTTTGGATCCTGGTCATGGACCTAAGCATTGTTCATCAAGCCATGCTCATCCCATATAGAAGAATTAGAATGACCTACAGCTAGGATATACAACTATGTAGTGGGGGTTTGAGGAGAGAAAGAAAGAAAAAAATAAAAAACAAAGATTGACAACAGATGTTAGCTTAGGGCCAATCTACCAAAAAAAAAAAAAAAGAAAGAAAGAGATGGTCTTGAGAGCAGGGACCTTGTTTAAAAAAAAAAAAAGTATGATTAACAGATTAAAGAACTTATAAGTGCTCAATTGCTTCCTAGGGAGGTGGCTATTAGAAATGCAAAAGCCCGTACAAAATGATAACGTGGAGACTTAAGAACATACTCTGGTTGATCATTTTGCCAGACAGCCACTAAGATACTAACCCTATGATAGCTCTAATGTCCGAATCTTTGGTGAGGTTAAAAGAGGAAGTCATTACAGAATGCCTGCGATTGACTTCACAGCCAAAACAGTGATAAAATTGGGCTGAAACTTACATGAGGCTTTCATGGTGGCTGCATTTTAGTTCTAAGAAACCTGAAATGGAACATAGCACAGATTTTACATAAAATCACCCACCACAGCAAGAAAAAATAGCCACGGTACTGAATCAAAATTTATAGTGAAAAAGATTACTAAAATTTCTGAGTTCCCTGGTGCTCGTCTCACCTGTCACCAGTTTTATCCTGGTAACTCTGTAATGGTGAGACATGGACAGAAGCCCACACCTCAGAGTTCATTTGAACATCCCTAAAGAGATTTCAGACAATTAACCCCTACAATGGATTTTGCATATGTTTTTCTCATTGTTTATGTATTCTCAAGATACTTGGAACGTTTCCTGTCCAGAAGGCTATGGCCCTAAGAGTAGCAAAGAGTTACTTTTATCTTTCATTCCCAACCAGGGAATTTTCAACCCATCTCTTCAATGACGGGGCAGACATTTACTGAAACTGCATTAAAGAGTTCTGCAAAATCTTCTCACTTACTCAGAAATTTCACTTCGCATATCATAACCAATATCCAGGAAATGAAAAAAGAAAAAATGGAATTCTAAAACTAAATTTAGAAAAGCTCTCAGAGACTCTCGAACTTTCATGATTTTCCTCTTCACTTTATTGACAAAAAGATTTATTTCTCCTGAGTTTTACCAACTCTCCCCTTATAATTTAGTAACAACTGGCCAATATTTATAGGAATTTCACCTCTGATTTTAGTTTCTGCCTTATTGCAAGTAAACATGGCCAAATGCTGCAAAACACTTAAGTAATACTTGCAGTCTTATTGTTAACAACTTAATTCAACATCCTCCTAAACAACTCTTACTTGTGTAATCTAACAGCCAGAGAACTAGAGTTTTGTGAAACACACAGGAGGTTTTTTTTAAGACTTTATTTTTTAGATTAGTTCTAGGATCACATCAAAATTGAGAGGAAGGTACAGAGATTTCTCATATACCCTCTGGCCCCACACGTGCATAGCCTCCCCCATTGTCAGTATCCCCACCAGAGTGGTACATTTGTTAGAACTGATGAACATACACTGACACATCATAATCACCCAAAGTCCGTAGTCTACATTATGGTTCACTCTTGGTGTTGTACATTCTAAGAGTTTGGACAAATGTATAATGACATGTTTGCATCATTATAGCATCATACAGAAGATTTTCACTGTCCTAAAAATTCTCTTAACACAACAGATTTTGCTGATAGTGATGACCCTCCCCCCCAAAAAAAAGATATAATTAGGCATTATTAACAATGATTGTGGAAACTGGAGATTAAGAGCTGAGAATTCTTAGAACTCCTTTAACGTGATAAGATAGCTTCTTTACCCAAGACCTCTAGATCAAGGAAATGACAGCATGAGATAGACAGCTTTCTACAAATATCCTTGGAACAATATCCAGGTAATCAAGCCACACAATGTACGTTTTATTCTACATGCTTTTGTTGTATATCTTAACAGTTTTTTTTTTCCTCTCTTTGATGGTTTAAGATTCTGGATTATTACTAGACACTTTTTCTTTAACAATATTCCCAATAAAGTGCTGGTCCTTAGTGTTACTTTGTAGTTTTTACTTACTTCTTATTATGTATCCAACACCTAGCTACATTTTGATTGTTATTTGCCTAAAACATACAAACAAACTTTTGAGTTTGTATTCCCTTTCTGTTGTGTGCCACCCAGTTTCCTTTTTTGATTTTGGGGTAACATCAATTTCCCCTCTCAGAAAAATAAAAGCAATTTAAAAGGAGAAAAATTCTGTCAATTTAAGTAGAAAACAAACAAAAAAACAAGAAGACTTTAGCCCTAAAGTGGAATTTTGGACTTCTTTCATCTGTCCTCAAGCCTCTTCTTTTAATGTTTTAGAATTGGCCTGAAAAGTACCGTAATCCTACACACTATGGTGCAGAGAATATTGTGAAACCTAGAAAGTGAAATCATGCCATAACATTCCTTTCAAGAGAAGCCTAAGGAATTGTGCAGATTGTGGTTCAAAATAGATCAAGTTTAGATATGACACGGTCTTCCTGAGGTAGAACGTGTTACTCTTAGGGGAAGAGTGCTGTAAATACATCCTCAGAGAGCTCTCTTGAATCTTGCCCATTATAAAAACATTTGAAAGAATATATTCACACAATTTCTTGAAAGATATAATCTGCCAAAACTCACACAAGAAGAAATAGACAATCTGAACAGGCCAATATTTATTAAAGAAATTGAATCAATAATTAATAACCTTTCAAAATAGAAGGCAACAGGCCCAGATGTGTTCTCTGATGAATTTTGCCAAACATTTAAGAAAGAAAGTATACCAATTCTCAAAAGAATGTTAGCAAATTGAATCCAGCAATGTATAAAAAAAATTATACACCGTGACCAGGTAGGATTTATTCCAGGTATGCAAGGCTGGTTTAGCATTACAAAATTAATTAATGTAATTCATCACATCAACAGGCTAAAAAAGAAAAATCATGAGATCGTATCAATAGATGTAGAAGAAGCATTTGACAAAATCCAACACCAATTCACGATAAAAACCCTCAGTAAACAGGATAGAGGGGAACTTCCTCAACGTGATGAGGAATACCTACAAAAATCCTACAGCTAATATCATACTTAATGGTGAGAAACTTGAAATTTTCTCACTAAGATCAGGAACAAGGCAAGGATGACCCCCCCCTCACCACTCCTTTTCAACATTGTATTGGAAGTCTTTGTTAATGCAATTGGAAAAGAAAAAGAAATAGAAGGTATAAAGATTGGGAAGGAAAAATAAACTGTTTTTGTTCTCAGGTGATATGATCATCTATGTAGAAAATCTGGAACAATCAAAAAAGAACCTCCTAGATGTATTAAGTGATTAAACAAGCTTGCAGGATACAAGGTTAAGACACAAAAGTCTGTCAGTTTCCTATGTATGAGCAATGAATGAGTGGAATTTGAAATTAGAAACACAATGCTATTTACTTTAGCACTCCAAAAACTGAAATAAAATACATAGGTGTAAACCTAACAAATATGTGCAAGATCTGTGTAAGGAAAAATACAAAACTCGATGAACCAAACTGAAGAAGAATTAAATAAATGGAGAAAGAGTCTATTTCATGAATAGGAAGACTCAATATTGTCAAGGAGTCTATTCTTCCCAACTTGATCTCTAGACTCAATGCAATCTCAATCAAAATAAAATAAAAGTCTCAATTTTTTTAAAAAAATAATTAGCTAATACCATCATATCTCATTCTACAATCTCTTTGGATTGGGGATGGTTAATTGTATTAGTTATCTTTGCCATGTTACTAATTTCCACAAACTTAATGGCTTAAAACAATACACATTTATTAGCTTACAGCATGACAGCTTGCTTCATCAAAGCCAGCAAGTGAGAGAGTCCGCTAGCAAGAGAGATCTTCTAATCTCTTGTAATGAAATCATTACTCCTCCTCAGCGTTGATGTATTCTGTTGATTGGAAGCGAATTACTCAAGGGGAGGGGATTACTCAAGGCTGTGAATGACAGGAGGTAGGTTTTGGGGGGAGCCACTTTCAAAGATGTTGACCAGGTGTTTTTGTTACGTTTTTGGTTTGTTTGTCAATTTTTGTTTATTGGCTTAAAAGTAGTCTATACATTCTGATCATTATCTTTTTTTTTAGTTTTTAACTGTGTTGCAGTCCTCAAATATGTAACCTCCAGGGTCTTAATTAATGCAGCACAGCTGATTTCCTAACAAATGCTCAAACCAAAAAGAAATCTGACATTTCCAGATATTGGAACAAGTACCTTTAGAAATTCCATTCACAACCATAACACATCAAACAGTAGTGAAGATTGACTATGATCTTAATCAATAATGATCTGTTATTATCAGTTTAGACTAGACCAAAATGAGAGAGAGGGGCTTGGGAACTAAAACCGAGATGGTTTCCTGTTCCTGATATCAACAATACTGGGACCAAACTCATTTGGCTGTCCAGTATGAAATAGCCCTGGTATTGGATCTTATTGCAACGCACAGTGTTGAGTGAAGGAAGAAGAGATTACACACCTAAGAACTAAAACCACAGTAAATTTCAGTCCTCGTGTTAACAATTCTGTGACTAGGCATACTTTCCTGCTCCGGTGCTAAATATACTGAGAACAAACAGAAATGAATTCGGCACTTGCTCTAGGCAGTTTTGATTCAGGGTGTTAAGGCTGTGAACCAACTAAAACAATTTACTTTTCAACACTAATTGATTCCTCATCAAGGATCAGTTCCAGATACTTGCTTTACTGTATACACTAATCCAAAATTATCATGTATAACTTGTCAGCTCCCTACTTTCACAAACTGCCTTAACATCCTTCAGCTCAAGGCTTAAATCTCTGTTAACAGGCTGGGTTCGTGATGCATGTAACCTGTATGGGTACACAGACCCTACACTTAGAAGGGCCCTAGAGATGATGTAATGCTTTGCTGCCACCATTTTGAAATTCTTAGTAATTGCTTAATATATATTTTTTTTAATTTTGCACTGGGCCTTGTAAACTATATTGTCAGTTCTGCTATTGCTATCTTCCCCCAACTTTCTTATTTTTGAGACATTACTTGCTGCAAAAAGTCTAACATACTTTCCTTTGCTTCATTAACAGACTTTTCTGGTGCTCTTTTGGGAAGTTTACAGTGAATATATATGTTAGCATAGGCTGCCTTATTTTTCTTACTCTTACTAAATTTTGCTTTGTATAACAAAATAAAACAGTTACATTTTTCCAATAATGAAGAATTCATGTTCACTGTTATTACAAGTCTTAGCAGTTGAAAAGTCAATGAGGAACAATTTTGGGAATTTAACTAGATGAATAATAGAGTCCTGCTTTTGCACTGGGAATTAGTGCACACATATTTTAAAAGCATCAAGTTTGATCTCAGATTTGATATGAGTGCAGATTCTGTTTCCTCAATGGTGCTGGGAAATTCACCTTACCTTCTTTATTTTTCCCTTGGAGGAATTATTGAAGTCATCGTGCTTCCCTAACTGTACTTTCATAACACTTGTACAACCCGTGTTCTCAAAACAGTCACCTGTCTGAAGGGTTAAATGGGGGGTGAAATACAGGTCATATTCTGCTAATCAATCCATCTGCCCTACAGTGAAGCTGCATCTCCAGGATGAGGGGGCACATTTTTCCTAATTACATAAAACCGTTTTACAGTTTAGCAATAGCATTCCTCACAAGGGTATATGTCCAAATGGTAAGAGTATCTACTCTTGGATCCAAATGTGTGAGCTTAGAAGCAATAGGTACTAGGTACCACTACTTTCTTCTTTTGTCTTGCTTGCCTAATAAAAAGAAGGGTCTGGTTATAAGTGTTTTAATAGAGCATCCAGTTTGTTTGAGTTGGGGAGAATTAGGACAGTCTACTTTTCCTTGCCTTCATCCCTCAGACTAACTCAGGTATTAGGCAGAAAAGAAGCTAATGGGTGCTACATGCTGGACAATGACTTGTTATTGCCATCCCTTCCTGGACATGTCAGACATGCTCAAGTCTTTCTCATCTTGCAAGATAAACACGCAAACGAATAAAACCTCTCAGTCCTGAATTCCAAACTTTTTATTGTCCTACTCTCATTTTTCCTTTCTAATTATCAGAATAATTAAAGTAACATTCTATATTTATTGTCTCTACTTCCTTATCTCATTGAATTCTCAGCTCACCGCAATGGAGCCTCTATTTGTACATATGCAGCTGTCTAATAAGGGGTTGGGTCATGCACACCTCGCTGCCAGTCTCGTGATGTCATGAAGGGATTGGAAGGAAAGGATTGCTCAGAGTGTATTAACATTAGTCAGCTGGGGCTATCCAGGAAGCTTGTGCTGGGAACAGATAGCATCTTAAGTGTAATATATTTAGATTGCACTGAAATTCTGCCTATATCTAGAAGAAAGGACGGGAATAAGCTCAATAATTTGCCTTCCATTCACCTCAAGTAAACGCAGAAAAGGATTTTTCCAAAGCTGTCTGTCTGAATATTTTAGTTAACCCAGATAAAACAGTAAACAGAGGTTTACTCTATTTTTGCCTCTAGTAAATAGTTTAGAAATCTGTGGAGAAGTTTTAAGACAGGCCCAGGCGTGGTCTCATCTGCTCCCTTTGCATTGGAAGTTATGTGAACCCTGCTAAGAAAAAGCATATAGGACACTCACTTAGAGAACCCGAGCCTCCTTCAACTTTACCCATATTTTATTATTTTGAATTTTACGGTTAATGAATTGGTGTAGTGTTAATTGTGAACCAACCATAGAGCTGAGAAGTAGGAGAACCTTTGTGAAAATACAGAATGAGGGATAGGGATCTGAGGAAGGCGCGATTAACTGTATACGAGCTCCACAAAATCTGGGTAGGGGCAAACATTGCTCGTGCTAAGGCACAAGAATAATGAGTGTTCACATTTTCCTGTCACTAGGAAGAAGAATGGGTTCTAGATCAGAGCCTGGGAAAACAAAAAGTACCATTTGAACCTGGGTCCTTTCACCTTGCTGTCCATCACACCTTGTCATGGCAGAGTTCCCTCTCTGCAAATATCTGTATGTGGGACATCTTACCAGATTTTTAGGTGTGGTGACTTTCCCCATATGGCATCTCTCATGATGGTGATAAATACCGACCACAATGGAGAGTGAAAAGCAAGGTGGTCAAAAGATGTAAAGACAGGAAAGGACTATGCAGCCTTAACTACAGATAATAGACAGCTTACCATACTTGAGTTGGGAATTCTGTGTCGTGTCAATGACTCAGTGAGGAGACTTTTAAGACCCTTTCTGGCTTGCAAGTATAAAGAAGAAGACTCAGGCTTAATTAGCATCGCGGTAATAAACCTGGTGATTTAATCCAAAGCGTTTTACTGTCTTTGTTGTGTCTCTCTTACATATATTTTTCTTCCCCAGCCTGTTGTCCTCAGAAACAGCTTTGTATGCATAAAATTTCCGTGAGGAAACTGACAATCTAATTGAGAAGACAAAGAATTCAAATCTGGAGAATAAGTGCACAATATTAATATGTTTGATTAAATGATTAAAACCCACCTTACAAATGAACTAGCAAACTGAATTTTTGATTAAAGATGAAAAGGACAGTAGAGAAATATTACAGATTTGCAAAGAGAAGTAGTCTAGGTGTGGTTAGCAGTTATTATGAAAGGCTTCATGGAAGATTGAAGAACTATGAAAGAATAACTAGGATTTAGGTACATTGGGGACAGAAGCAGGGGCTTTGCACACTTGAGGCAGCAAATCTTCAAAACAGTATTTGTTGTGAAAATTTTGCTGTGTAAATTGATGGCAGAATTAGTTTCTCTTTCTTCTCACTGAAACATTCATGGCACTCATCTCTTTGCTATCTGTCAAGTGGAATCTTAACTTTTGTTTGGATTATAGGCAAGCTACATCATTGGCAGCCAGCCTTGATGGTCTAGTGCCACAGCTCAGGCTCATTTCTTGGTCATGGAACCATACCACCTGTCTGTCAGTTGCCATACTGTGGTAGCTGCGTGTGTCTGTGATGCTGAAAGTGTATCACTGGTATTTCAAATATAAGGAGGGTCACCTGTGATGGACATGTGTCAGAAGAGCTTCCAGACTAAGATAGACTAGGAAGAAGGACCTTAGCCACCCAAGTCTGAAAACATTGGCCGTGAAAACCCTATGAATAGCAGCAGAGTGTCGTCTGATATAATACCAGAGGTGCAAAAAGATCAGACAGGATTCTGCTTTGCTGTACACAGGATTACAGGGTCACTAGGTGTCGAAATCAACTCAATGGCACTAAGAACAACAAACATCATTGGCAGGGTAAATTATGTCCCTTTAGTAACGAGGAAAAAAAAAAAAACAACAACAAAACCAAATACAAGATTGAGTTCTCTAAATTTGGATCCCTAATGTCTTTAAGTAATCAGCAGATCATTGGATTAGCCATGTTGTTTTTTCTTTTTTCTTTAAAAGTTTTAGAACTGTATTTTTTTGACAGAAGCAAGAAATATTCTATAGTACTGAGAATTTATTTATTTTTCTTGAAAGTTATAACGTGGAGAGCAGTAAGAGAATTTATTTAACATGTTGGAAATGTCAAAATATAAACAATATGTTCTTCTGCGTGTATACTAAACTATATCTTAATAGTCATCCATGTCAATAGACTAGAGTGCTTTATACCACAGAATAGAAAGAAGATCAGCTAAGCCACATTCAGGTGGTTCTTTAGTATTTACTACTGAGAGATTGTATCATTCTGGTTAATAACTTAGGCTCTAGGGCTTTGTCACTAACCAGTCATGGAAGTTTAGCCAAGTTATTTGAAGATTTGAGTTTTTAATTTCTTGATCTCTATAACTGGAATAGTGATTGTACGTACCTCATTGAGTTGTTCTGAGAATTAAATAGCCTAGTATGTACAAAATATTTAGAGTAATAACTGCACATAAGACCTCAGATATTTTCTTTTTATTACCTACTATATGGAAGAAAATATTTTGGGCATGTTCGTTGACATAAAGAATCAGCCCCTCCTCCCAAATAACAGAAATGTCACATTGAAGAAAAACTTTGTTGACTTGAGAAACTTTTTAAAAAGTTAAATTATAGTAAAAAAAAGTACTGAATTTTAGAATATAATTATCACCATCATTGTTACCACCACTCCTATCCTTGTCAGTAATCATCATTAGTATAATCATTATTATCATGGTAACAATGGCATTGACTAAATCTTTCCATTGTACCAGGCATTATTCTAAATGTTTAACATATATTAACTCATTTAATTTTTTCACCAATCTATATTGATTACTAAGGATATTCAGTTAATAAATAGAGAAGGCAGAATTTGAACTCAGGAATTTTGTCTCCAGATCCTGTGCTTTTAAAATTAATTAAATTTTGTGTGTGTATATATACATATATATATACATATATAAATATATATGAATATATATAATATATAAAAATATATATTTAAAATCTTTATTGTTATAAAAAACTTACGTCTTCAAAATAAAATGTCATACTGGTGAAATAATGTCACATATATGGGAAAATTATAGTATGTTTAATATATAAGGCAATTTTATAAATCAAGAAAAATTCACAGTCTAAGATAAAATGGGTGAAGGGTCTGAAAATAGAATTGCCAAGAAAGAAATACAAATCATCAATAAGATAAAAAGTTCAACATCATTCCAAAAAGGAAGCCTTTTGCCTGAGAAGTAGGATCACAGAAGATCTTTGTTTCCTTTATATTTTCTCTCATTTTATGAGTTAACTGAGAAAATAATCAAAATATTCCATTTTACTAGAAATTACACTGATTCTGAGACTCAAGCTGTTATCTGGACACTATGAGTATTGTCAAGAATAGTGATTTGATACTGATTGTGTAAGATTTTATATTTTGTCATAATGCAAATGATGAGTTGTTAAGAATAAGGGGCCAATCAATAGTTTAAGAAGTTTAATTTCAAAGTGGTGTGCTGGAAGAAAGGAAAGCTGATTTCAGGAAAGCAGAGAAGATCTTGTTGTAATGTCCATGGTATTAGTTATTGAAGGTCTCAGCCACTAAAATGGCAATGGAAAATTGGAAGAAGCAATGGATGCAGGGGAGATTTCTAAAGAAGGATAGGCAAAGCTTGGTGACTAGTTCTGGCAGTGAGGGAGGGGCTCAACTGTGGTACTGCATGCCATCTAGCAAAATTTCTCACACTGCTAAGCAGAGCCCTTAGTGAAGTGCCTCTCCTAAATCACCGTGGTCAGCCTTTGTCACGGCAATATCAAAGTCCCATTTGACAATACACGAAGAGTCAGGATTCCATTAAACAACTGACACTACTGTTGGACTACACTGATGACAATTTGTTAATTTGAAATTATGAATAGAATTTCTGAGAAGACACATTTAATCTCTCTTAACATCACTGTTTTTTTAGTGCTGAGAAATCTGAGTGAAAAACACTGTAATTAAAACTTGCCGGATGAAGACAAAATCTAAGCAAGCGGGATTAATTTTATGTTTTGAACATTTACTGATAGAAAGTTAAGAGAGAGTGACAATCCATCTTTAAAGTTATCATTATACTCAGACCAGTGGATCTTTGTGCCAGAAGAATCCTTCCCCGGGAAAAAAAATACTTTTACAAGTCCTGTTATTCTCAACTTTCATGGTTGTGGACACTAGTCACATGACTTCTGCTAATTGACACAACTTTCTATTTCATAATATATTAAAAAAGGTTTGCAGTTAAGACCATCTGGCCTGCAGGTCACTTGGATATTTAATGTGATTTTCCTTCACTCGGCTGTGATCCACTGTGAGTTGATTTAGTTTCCCTTGCAGGGGACAGTAACGGAAGTTGTCCTGTTGACTTATTGTGAGGGTTCAGTGAGTTAATATATGTAAAACACTTAAAAGAGTGTCTGGCAAGAGGTAAGCACTGGATAAGTATTTGCTATTCTTCTATTATTATCATTTTGTTCTATATTTCTTAAATCTTCAAGGATGTATCTTTATTGAACAAGATTACCGAAACTCATCCAAGGTTGCACTCGTTGTTGAACAGAATGACTCCACCATTCAAAGAAAGCACAGAAATTGCAGTCAAACTGATGTTTGACTTCCAGCTGTGCCACTTATGAGTACCTGAACAAAGTCTTTAGCCTCTCTGAATCTCGTTTTATGTACCTGAAAATGTGGTCTGTCTATCCGTCCATGTTGTTTAGAGCACTGAGTGCATAAGTAGTATGTACTTGCCCATTTCTGGACATAATAAATAACTTATCTTTTGTTTTTGTTTTACTTTAATGCTATTTATGAAATGTGAGGCTTTCAAAATAATTAAAAGTTCTTACAAGTATGCAGCACTGATTATGAATTGTGTCTATTTCCAAGGTTTTAGTGAACAAATTCAAGATAAGCGGAGAGTGATACCCATAGTAAGTACTTTAAGATATTACTCTCTGCTACATGGAAGGCAGAATATACTAGACATGCTAGTAATTTTTCCTTTAATCAAAATTCCATATGTAAAGAATATTCCTACCTTCTCAGCAAAAACAAGATCAGGATGCTTTAGCCCAGCCAGTCCAAACATGTTATCCCTTTTGGATCCTTTGAATTGCGACCAAGAGACCTAGAAACTTAAGAGCAGGTCCTGGGCCCCTATGTCATCATAGGCTCAGGAGCTGTGGACACCATGATGAGCCTTTTGAAATCAAAATAAGGAGCAGATAAAAATGTCAGTTTATAGGCAGAGAAAAAAACAGAGTGAGAAATAAGCTTTGATGAATTTCATTTAGACTTTTTCCCTTGGATTTGTGAAATCATCCTGTGATTTCAAAGGGTAGAAAAAAGAAGGTCACAGAATTTTGAGACTATTCAGAGCAGGATTGGACTATTTGGCATGAATTAAGATAAGGAGTGAAGTGTATAAAGGTGAATTGCGAACAAATTTGCAGATAATTAACTCTTAAGAGTTAGTTGGTGATTATTTAGGCAACAGGTCACTCCCCAGAAAGTTTCAGCAGGATCCAAGCTGTGCTTTGGCAACTTTCATTTAGTGCCGTTAAAATGATAATAATAATGATAATAATAATAATAATGATAATTGAATAAGTGGGGAAGAAACTCTGGGTAATCGGGATAATTTATCCCAGTGGTATTTACCAGAATTTATCCGAGAATTCACCATGCTTTTGTTTGCATATAGAGTTGTCTGTGGTGCTGTATGACTGATAGTTGAGCACAGGGGAACAGTTCCATGCAAGTGTTCAAAGTCAATAGTTTAGCGTTGACGAGTTCTTTTTTTTGCAATAATAATTCTGTCATACTTTTTTGTAAGAGAACTGTTGGAATAATTACCTCAACTCTCATCTTTATTTTGTCTGTGGAGACATAGCCCAAGAAAGGTTTATTACAAATCGTAAAATAGTTATTTGCCTGTCAGGATGTGGACTAGACTTTCATAATTTCAAGGGATGATATAATATTTCAGAATCCTCTAAAACCTGTGACTATTATTTATTCCGTACATTGAGCTGGTGTTATTTGGTTTGGGGAGGACCTGTTCTCTATAATACAATTTGATTTTCTCAGGTCAGTCTGATGAACAAAAGGGTAAGTATTTGCAAAACTGTCTCAGATATAAGAAATGGCCCATGTGTTTCAGCCAGTGATCCAGGTGCAACTTTTTTGGTGAGTGCTATTACTGAGATGAATTGTACAACATTGCCTGATGCCATCATAGCATATTTTCAGAGTAAATGCAAACAAAAATTTTAAAATATTTCCTGAATATTTTCCATATGCAACATATTACACTTGACATAGGGAAACTATTATAAAGACCTCTATTACAAGCCCATATAAAGAGATTTTGTGACTTTAGTGAACATATAATCTTACTGTGAAGAAATAATTCATACATAGAAAACAATAAAGGCACTAAATCTTTTTTTTTTTTAATTTGAGGAAAATTAGCCCTGAGCTAACATCTGCTGCCAATCCTCCTCTTTTTGCTGAGGAAGACTGGCCCTGAGCTAATATGCATGCCCATCTTCCTCCACTTTATATGTGGGACACCTGCCATAGCATGGCCTGACAAGTGGTACATATGTCCGCACCTGGGATCCAAATAAGTGAGACCCGGGCTGCCGAAGCAGAATGGGCAAACTTACCCACTGTGCCACCGGGCCAGCCCCTAAAGGCACTAAATCTTATTCATAATCAAGAATTAGGCAGAGCATGAATTCCAACAAGCACTTTTCAGGTGGTGTGGGTTATTCATGGAGGGAGTGGTCTTGAAAAAATTCTGCAAAGTTAAAGAATTAACAGGGAAAGGAAAGGAAGATCCAAATAAGAAAGGAAAGGAGAAAAGATGGATAAGAAAGAATACAAAGGGAACTCACTTGTCACGAACACCAGCTGCACCAGAACCTGAAGTCTCTAATGTAGATGGTAAGATTTTGAGCTTTGGCACAGTAGGTAAATTGTCAAAAGTTATGCTGCTCCTGAGTGATTGAGGCAGGATTCGAGCCAGGGCCACCAAGCTCTTTTTATTAATTATGCTAAGGTCCAAAGAGGAAAGTGAATTCAAATGACTATGAATAAAATATACTTTCAAGGTCACATAGCATTACTATTCAAAGTTATGTAAATAAGGCAACCTATTATTGAGGGTTGCTATAGAAATTCAGGAAATTTGTGCCCAGTTTATAACAAATATATAAATATAGAGATAGAGAGATAGAGCAAGATGTGAAATTAGGATGCTACAAAGCAAAATCATTGCATAAATCAAACTTGTAAATATGTACACAGAGAAAGAATGAAGGACACAGCTAAAACAATTGTGACAAAGTTTTTGCTTAAGAAAAGCAAGCTGCAAGGCAATGAATATACTGGTGAAATAATTTCATGAAGAAAAAAAGCGGTTTATAATTGGAAGTTATGACTATAAGGCTATAAAACTAACTTAGAGCAACAAACAAGAAAACAAATGGCAATTTATAGTAAAATCGTTCTAATCTATCCTAATCTATAAAAATACTGCACTTGCTTTTAACATCCTTGGAGGACCTTTTTAGGGATTTTAGACAGCTAGTAAGGCCCATTTTTTGACTAAGTCTACAAAGGACACACATCTTGATCTGTGGATGTTACTTTGAATATTGAGAATACTCAGAGCCAGAAAATGGGATGTGGGAAAAAATAACATGATTAATATTTTACATTTCAAAAATTAGCAGACTCGTGAAGAGTAAAGAACAACTATTAAAACTGGTATTACCAGTCTTGTACATAGACTACATGCTTTAAAATTTTTTCAGTAGCAAAGTTAAATAAAGATTATTTATATTTACAACTGACTAAGGTACCATCAACCTCAAGAGATTCATATAACGTATTTCCTGTTGCAATTTTTTTTTTTTTTTTTTTGCACAATATGCTAACCAGCCATTTTCAGTGGAAAACGGGACATCCTAAGGCATTGTTTGGAATGAAGCAGCAAAACATAGAGATAAAAAAAGAAATGAACATGAATACTGAGTTAGAGCTTAAAGGAAGAGGAGAATCAAGCAACATGTTAGAGTGGTGGATGGGTTCAGCGCTGCTAGAGAAAAATTTTGCCAAAGAGAAATTACCATCCTGGGAATGACTGAAAGATTCTGAAGAACATTCATTTAATATTAAACTTTAAAAGTAGTTTTTAAATGCAGTCTATTATTAGTCAAGGGTACTAAACACTCATAGTTTGTGTATTGCTTTTGAGGGACGATGGTCCAAACCTTGGCCCAGGTATAGAAATGAAACTCAAGGGAGAATGAGAGGTCAGCAGGAAGAGGTCAATGAAAATCAGAGAATGTAAGCCTCCGGGGATTTGCAGAAATCTCAGCAAGGGTTTTGGACTTCCCACTACATATGGAAAGGGGATTAAAGAAGATAGTTTGTGAATATTAAAGCTAGTCTTTAAGCTATCATGTAGTTTATATTTGAATAGAGAAAAAAATGAATACACACACATCCAGCTATCCATCTATATGTCTGTATTGGTTATTCAATAGGAAGCTAATTCCAAACACTATAAAAAATAATGGCAGCTCTTTCATTAAATTATTTAGGCAAATAGAATTGCAATGAACATTTGCATTTGTTACAGGGACCATCCATGTGCACTGTCCAACTCAATATTCATTCTCACTTTGTGAGTTAGATTTTAGTGTCTCTATTTTCCTTTTGAGGAAGTGAAGTCGGAATGTCTAAGTGTCATGACTGATATAAATCGAAAATTTGGAAACCAAACTTAGGTCCTCTGATATTAAAATCTGTGTTTTTTTACACCCACGTCATTGTCTCTCCTGATGTTCTACTTGGCCTCCCTTTGCTTTGTTGTATATGGAACAAGGTCTGAGCGGTCTTAGGGAAAATTGCACAGTAACCACCTTTCCCCCACTGCCAGGACTTTGTTCTTGGTTGCAGTCCAACTGTTATTTGACTGCCTAGACTTCCTGAACAATTCTCTAACTCAAGTCTACCTTTCTCCTAAATTGTCAGAGTCCTGGACTTTTCTAGCCGGGATATTTTGCTTCTGAAATCAAACCTGCTCCTAACACACTGAGGGCTTACTATCTGCTTACTGAATTGAGTATTAGCCTTCAGTAAGTTACCTTGTGCATTAATAAGGGGGATAATAAATTAGACAGAGGGTGCTGAAGTCCCTCAAGACATTTCCCTCCCATATAATATGTATTTATCTAATATTGGCCTTCAAATGCCTTTTATTTATTTTTTTTAACCCAATGGGCTTGATGAGGATTTTTAGGCTGCTTAACTTTAAAACGGTTTATGACGAGGATTTTTAGTTACTGGTTACTTTTAAAACTACAGATAAGAAGCAGGCTCCGAGGAGTGGAATTTGCTTGCCCTTTGATCAGAGACAATTGCATTTGTGAAGGAAATCTCCATGCCTCCCTCTCTGCGCCAGGAGGAAGGGGGGATGGCCTTATCTCTGGAAACTCTTAATGGGGAAGGCAAGAACTTAACTTGTTTACTGTCTGGCAACCTCATGTAACTGACTCCCCACCCCAAAATCCTCCTTTGCCTTTAGTTGAAGATCATATTTGAGTGGTGACTTCTGCCATTTACTCAATCCGGCTTGATTCTTATCTAAAAGTTGTGGGACCGCCCAATGGCCGGACCCTACCGGCACTGGTACCATTTTAACTATTTTTTCTTTGTCTCATAAAGAGATGACTCACATACCTATGCCTTAAATTTAGCCCTAACCCTCAACTCGGGGCAGCAGCAGGAGCTCTGACTGCCCGTGGGTCTTGTCCCCACGCACCAGCTCTGCCTGCCCATGGGTCCTGTCCCCATGCCAGCGGGGGCAGCAGCAGTGGCTCTGCCTGCCTGTGGGTCCTGTCCCCATGCCAGTGGGGGCAGCAGAAGCAGCAGCAGGAGCTCTGACTGCCCATGGGTCTTGTCCCCACGCACCAGCTCTGCCTGCCCATGGGTCCTGTCCCCATGCCAGCGGGGGCAGCAGCAGCGGCTCTGCCTGCCTGTGGGTCCTGTCCCCATGCCAGTGGGGGCAGCAGAAGCAGCAGCAGGAGCTCTGACTGCCCATGGGTCTTGTCCCCACGCACCAGCTCTGCCTGCCCATGGGTCCTTTCCCCATGCCAGCGGGGGCAGCAGCAGCGGCTCTGCCTGCCCGTGGGTCCTGTCCCCATGCCAGCGGGGGCAGCAGAAGCAGCAGCAGGAGCTCTGACTGCCCATGGGTCTTGTCCCCATGCACCAGCTCTGCCTGCCCATGGGTCCTGTCCCCATGCCAGCGGGGGCAGCAGCAGCGGCTCTGCCTGCCCGCGGGTCCTGTCCCCATGCCAGCAGGGGCAGCAGAAGCAGCAGCAAGCAGAAGCTCTGACTGCCCATGGGTCCTGTCCCCATGCTACACTATTCTCTAAATAAAAGAGCACTGCTGCCAGATCTTAAGAGTCTAAGAAATCTTTCTTTCGACTCCTCGGCTCACCGACCCCGCATCAGGCTGACACATTTAATGCGGCAGGTCTGAGTCTTTCTTGAAGTCCCAGAAACTATACAAATAGGCGTATCCAATAAATGACATCCCCCTTCACCTTGGGCATCTCTCCGTGGCTATAGGGCGCACACCATTCTGGGCTTATTAGAACAAATGAATCCAACGCAAACAAGCAAACAGTGCACTCAAAGTTGAGTGATAGGTTAAATATGACCTGTTTTTTGGACAATCCACTCTTTTTAATTTTAAATGAAAAAATGATTAGGTGACTTTCCAAATCTATTTGGAAAAATTTACATATATTATGGATATCACAGGTGGTGAAATAAATGAGTTAGCTTTTCATATAATTCTGAGGACATGACATTTAGAAATTAGCTTTTGATATATCAGATGTTCTAATATTTGAAATGTATTAAATAGAGCCTCGTTAAATGTACAATTGTGAGCAACAGTCCAAATGTCTGTTTTATGCAGAAATCATCCTAACTCAGTTTTTCTCAATAGAAACCCAAATTAGTAGAAAAAGGATTCTAGGACGTTTCATATATGTGACCTTTAGTAAACATAGTCCATGAAATTTGATTTCCACAAATTAATTTGAAAGTGCTTAGTTGGAACATGTTGCTAGAGAGAGGAAAAGAACTTGCCAAGCTACAGAAAAAGACTAGAGGGCAATGAATAAATCAATCGGCCCAATAAAATGTCAGAGAATACGAGGCAGAATCAGTGCTGCCAGGGTTCCTGTGATGTCAGGTGTTATTTAATGTCTTCATTAAAGCCTTAGAATGGAAAATTGATTGACATTGGAAATTGGAGTTGGTCCTTCTGCACAAATGCAAATAATTTATGTTAGATAACACAAACGCTGGTGTTGAATTTAATGTACCCATTTATTTTCAAAAGTAGAAGAAAACTGGCACATCTATTTTGTAAGATATTATCCAGAACTAAGTAGCTGGATTTAAATGCAGGTTATCAAAATTTCCATTTGATTTTATAGGAGAGGCAAAATTTTCCCTCTGCCCTCTTTGGGTTTTTCAACTGGGTATGAGAATTAAACTGGCATAAGCTAATTAATGGGAGAAAAGCATACAAATTCACGTAAGCTTTATGTGACACAAGAATCCTCATAAGGAAATGAAGACCCTAAGAAATGGTGAAACCTACAAACTTTTATGTTAGATTGAACAAAGACAAGCAGTTATGGAAACGTAACTAAACTATGTGGGGAGGCTAAAGGAACATAAGAATTATTTTGCCAGAGTCTGTTTGTACAGAATTCTCTTGATCTCAACTTTCATCCTTGATGATAAGAACGTTACTTTCCTTCTGGTATAGGAAGGACATTTTTTTTTTTTTTCGGTGAGGATGACTGGCCCTGAGCTAACATCTGTGACCAATCTTCCTCTTTTTTGCTTGAGGAAGATTGTCACTGAGCTAACATCTGTGGCAATCTTCCTCTATTTTTGTACGCGGGATGCCACCACAGCATGGCTTGATGAGCGGTGCATAGGTCCACACCTGGGATCCGAACCCACAAACCCAGGGTCACTGAAGCAGAGCATGTGAACTCCACCACTACACCACTGGGCCAGCCCCTAGTATAGGAGAGACAACTCTTATGTGAGAATTTCATCTTCTAGTTTTAAGAAAAAGAAGGAGGGGAAGAGTGTTGCCCTTGAATTTGCTGTTTTTCAAGTACCTTTAAAGTAAAATAGTCAATATGCCAGAGTGGCACATTTTAGTGTGGTATATTCTGCCACCCTTTAATATCAAAATTTCCATTTGTTTGAACTTCCCAAAGGTATTAAAAATTATTCTATGTTAGGGGTCTACAATAGACCAAATATATCTTATTTGATGGTGGGAAAGAGGACAATGTCATGCTTGTCTGTTTGCCTCATTCAAATTTCCATATACATTTCCCTCCACACGTGATTGCTGTATATATACCTATCCTGATCCAAACCCAAGGATGGCAAAACGGTGACTCTTTACAAAATAATTGCAAACACACATCTGTCTATACTTTAAAACAACAGAACCTACAGAAACAAAGGATTGATTCAGCTAAATAATTTCATATGATATATGTATATTTAATGTCTACAAAATACCTGACCCGGTATCAGGCACAGAGAACAGGAAGAAATATGACCATTCTTGCCTTAGGTGAAAATAACTTCAGACCAGTAAGAAAAAAAATGCAGAAGGACTTAATTACAGTGGCTGCAATTGCTGCCATGACATTTTGCTTACTCACTGTTCCCAGCTAATCACGTCTTTGGTCCCATAATATCCTTTTGGAAAGATGTAGTGGCTCACCAGACCGCACTTTGTGCTCTTTAAAAAGGCATTTTCCTGGGGTGCTGCATAAGACCTGCTATTCCCAGGAATTTACACTCCAGCAGGGGAGAGAGCTGTCTTTCAAGTGAAAACGAAATAAATCATCTACTTGGGATTTGACCAAATTCTTTAGTTTTGATTAAAGTCCAAAGAAAAATGTACATAAACTCACAACAATTACAAAGAGCTACATGGGTATGCATATTGCTCGGAACATCGAACATCAATTTAAGTAGCTGTTTAAGGGAAGAGATGTTAAATGGAAGTGGCTTGTTTTTTATTCTGGAGGACACTCGCCTCTTAGCTCTCCTGAAAAGAAAAAAGGAAAAACAAAAGGAAATCGTAAATCTGACCAACAGATGTTGGTAGTTTCCAAATCTGTATAATTATGTTTACACACCCAATTGCTAAACACATCAGACATGAGCGAGTCAAACACAGAGTTATTCAAACAGAAGTATTGCTTTTGAAATAATATTTTTATAAAATTAAATTAGCTATTTTTTCCTGACTATGTGAATGGTGCAAGTTAATCACTGTAAAAGTTCAAGGCAATGCAGAAAATTTAGGAAGAAGGTGAAATTTCACTGGAAATTCTAGCATTCAGAAGTAAGTGCAGATGTGATTTTTTTTTAGTAGCTCTTCTTTAATACCTGTTCATATGCATAAATATGTAGTCGAATGTATAACTTTATATGACTAGGATCATATTATGTGTGATTATTTTATTTCAAGCACCACTTTTATTTACTAATTTTTATTTATTAATGTTCCTATCCCTCTTCCCTCTCTCCTGGCTCAACATCCCACATACCACACGCTTCACATATCCAGAGTTAAACATCATTCTCCATGACAGTCTTGTTATTATTTATTGTTGTAATATGCGATAATATAATACACATAGTTTTTTTGGCTCAAACACGAGTCTAGAAATTCCTTCAAGTTAACTAGTAAAGCTCTAAGTCACTATTTTTGATCCATGGTTGGCTATAACAGGATTTATTGAATGCTTCCCCTGTTGATGATTAACATTCAGATTCCTTATGAGTTTTTCTTCTCCTCTCGGACAACACTGAAATCTACAGTCTCACGTTCTTATTTCTATGGAATAAATTCCCAAAAGTGGAAACTATTTTAATAGGTATGGCCGTAATATAATCCAAAGAGTTTTTAAAATATACATGTGCACATTTTATTAGCAATGAATGACAATATCATGTGTTCTTCCCCATAATCTCCAGAAAGGATGAATTTAATCACTTCTTTTATTATTGTTTTTGTTGACAGTTACATGATGGGAAGTGTTATCTCACTTTTAAGTCAGTTTGCATTTCTCTAACTTCTAGAGAAGTTGAATACATTTTAGTGGCTATATTTCTCCACGTTAGTGATTGCCTATTTATATCGTTTCCCCTTATTTTTCTATTGTGCTTTTTCTTCTTTTTTTCTAATTAATTTTCTGTGCTCTTTCTTAAACTTGTATTCGTTTATTATTTGCCATATGCATTGCTAATTATTGCAATCTATTCTTGCATTTTTATTTTCAGAATAGTAGATTATGTTACATCAAAATTTAAATGTTTGTAAGTCACATATTTTTAGCTCCTTGAAGCAACATTGTTCTCTTAGGGAAATAAAAGAATTCTGCCAACAAATGATCCCTCCATACTTGCAGAGAAGCGAGGGAGAACATAATTCTAATATTGAAAAAGTTGCGTGCATATAGGGTAACACAAAAGCAACTACAGAGTCTGGACAGAATTTCACAAAAATTTATGCATAAAAGTGGAAGAGAAAGGAATGAACTTCTCTGACATACTTTGTGATTATCTTATGTTTAGCTTGTGAGAGACCTTCCAGTTAATTCTAGAGGGTCCTCAGCGTCAGAAGGTCCATGAACTTGCATTACAAAATCAAAAGGTAAAAGTTTTGTATTGGATCGATAATGTTCTCAAGGAGATACCCTAAATGGGGGAGAATTGGTAGGCAGCTGCCTCACTTCTCATAATTTTATCCTAAGGATTTCAAAGATGTTTTCTCAATAACTGATTGATACTGTGGGGGATGAGAGTTGGTCACCACAAAGTGTGTCTCTTTGGCATGAAGATTATTTTGGGTTAGTTACTGTTAAAAACTGCAGACATCTGAAAAGCTCTAAAACCCAAATAGAAGTAGAACTTTCCCTTTGTAAGAGACATTTACATTTGTAAGGGAAATCTCCATTTGTAACAATGTCTCCTTCTCTGTGGGGGCAGTGGGGAGGACTTAAATCTGCATAATAACCTGACTCTTGTTTAGGGTCCTTTTCTGGTAATCCCCAAAACTGACTCCCTCCACCCCCCAACATCCTCCTTTGTCTTTAGCTGAAGATGGTATTTAATATGACAACTTCACCAATTCTGGGAGTTAGCCAGTCTTCCTAGGTTTCTCCCATGTATACATGTTAAAAAGCTTTGTCTGATTTTCTCCTGTTATTCTGTCACATGTCAATTTAATTTGTAGACCCACCAGTAGGACCTAAAGAGGGTAGAGGAATTCTCTTCCTCCCCTATAATACAATAAATTATTCATTCTACTTTATTGATTCCTACACTGTTGCTTATATGGACATGACTCTATTTAAGTAATGGTAATTGTTATACATTGATCTCATTTCTTGGTGTACAACACAAGAAGAAAAGAAAGCTTCTTTAACAAATATTTTAACAATAAGTTATTGGAATAAGCAAATATTGTTTGTGAAATGATTATTCCAAATTAAAAAAAAACTAATTTCAACAGATAATAATGAAAGGCAAGGAAAGTTGGTGGTTTGAGAATTGTTGTTCTGTGATAAGTAAATGTGTAATTTTAACGTAGTCACAGTCACAAATTACCCTTCTAAATGTAGGCAAGGGATTTGCACATTTAAGGAATTATGAATTATTGAAAAGTTCTCAGGGCTAAATTGACTAAGAGTGCATGTTAAGTGAGCAATCAGGGACTCTGTCACACAAAATAGTTCACAGTCAAAAGCGAAGTATTTTCAGAAGTGAACTTGAAGAGTCAGTTGAATTGCAGACCATTGCACATGTTCCGCCAACACATTCTTTTCATGACTAAGAACATCATGTTGGGAAATGAATGAGTTGTTTCTGGAAAGTCTTGGAAACTGTTTCAACATTAGGATTGTAGGTCACAAAGTGAACCTGGTGGGTTTCTTCTTCTGTGATTAAAATTGATCATAGAAGAATTCATCTTATAAGGTTTAAAGCGATTACAAAAAGTTTTAGTATTTTTGATCATGAAAGATCGTAGCTATAAATTGCATTTCAAATTAACTGTACCCCATGCAACTGAGAATCTTCAGCACTGAATAGTTACAGTAGTAAAAGCTAATTAGCAATGCAGTGACTTAATATTTTAAATACCCTCTTTAACAGCAGTTTAAATGTGATATACATTCTTGTTGGAGTAGATTGCCAGGAAACAGTGAGGTGGAACTATAACAATAAGATATATTTAGAAAGACATGGAGAAAGCTGAAATGAAGCAATCGTCAAATTAACTTTGTCCCTGAATAGCTTGGGGACCAGGCCAAGCTTTGTCAGTATTATCTGTGAGGGCACTAAAAGGGATGTGTGTGTGTGTGTGTGTGTGTTTGCACATGCGGAGGGTAAAATGGGGGCCTTCAGCTGTCATTAGGTCAATCCATCACCGTATTAGTAATACTGGGCCAGGAGGGAAAATGAATTAATTGAAGTAGGAAAGTTGAAAGCCAGGAAAGTAGATCAACCAGTGGGTCAAATTCGGGGATTAAAGAGAAGATTTATTTAAAAAAAGCAAAAGATAGTAAGAGTGATACAAGCGAAATTTGGGGACATAATTCTTCCAATGCCATCCAACATCTGAAATCACTCTAACATAGGAGAGTTATAGTTTTTTCAAGTACATTCATGACCCTGGGAAGGTATGACCTATGTTATTACGTAATCCTTTTCAAGGATAGGTACTTCATAAGGGTTATGGATGGCAAGTTGGCCGCCATTCCACAGCTGTATACCATTGAGGCATATATCTTCATTCTTAAATTCCTATATTAAGATGGTAAACCCTGATTTCATTGTTAAATTTGATGTAATGAACTGTTTTGTGCACATCTTGAAGCTATAAATATGTAATTTTGTGTCATTAAAATTAATTTATACAATAAAACCAATGTCATAATAAAAATTCTCGTTTACTAAGCACACTTTATGTTTTAGGAACTTTATGTGTTTTTCTGCTTTCTCATAGAAAAACACATTGAAAAATGACAGAACTAAATTTCAGGTAGACAGGAATCTCTTGTCTAGAGTCACACAGCTTGAAAACAGCTGTTTGAGGATTCATCAGAGGTGTGTATTTCCAAAGCCTGAGCTCTTGCCTTCGTTTATTTTGTCCTGCTGTATCACGTGCTCAAAAGAGATGCAGATTAGAAATACAAACAGATTCAGATGGAGTTGGTATACATCCTCAGATGAAAATCCAGAGCAAGCAATTAGGGATACAGGAAGCCATTCCCAACCTTCTAAAATTGACTTTGTGAGGAGCAAAATGCCTCAATAACAAGACCATCAAAGAATGCCCTTCGTTGGGGCCTGTGTCAGAGACTAGCCCAGGGTAGAATTATCTGCATTATTGTTCTTTCATTCTTTGAGTGACCTTCAAAGCTAATAAGCTAACCCTGTGTTCAGATATATAAGTCTAAGCACAAAATTAGGGTGACCAATTCATGCCTGTTTGCCTGAGACTTTTTGTTTCAGCACTGAGATTCCCATGTTCCCAGAACTCCCTCAGGAGCCGGGTGATTGGCTGCCCTGCCTGAGAAACAGTGTCAGGAGGGAGAGTGTGGGGCTGCATCAACGGCCAAATGGAAGACGTCTTAAAGAGAGGATGGACGGTGCTTTCAAGTTCACATGGTTCAAATTGGTGGTGGTTTACAAATAAGATGTAATAACTTTGACTTAGCTCATTCTACAATGAAGTAAAAAAGAAGAAGCATTGGATAAAGAGCACTTCATTTCTGGATTTCCAAAGGCCTACATTTCTCACTCTCTTGTTTATATTAAGAAGCAAACTGCTCAGACCATGAACTTATGTTTGAAAGGTAGGGCTTTGTCCCTAAGTATCTGAAATTTCAAGAATCTCTCCCCACTTTACAATTTTCTATCCATAACTTCTTTAAAATACAAATATTTGTGAAATATATAATATTATGAATTCAATATTTTAGTGTGTGTGTGAAGCTATTGGATTGCTTTCGTCATGGCAAAAAAACAAAATAAAACAATGAGATGTTTTTATAAAGCTGGGAGTCTATAGAGAAGAGAAGGAAATAAATATAATCAAGACCGTCACTGCAAATCTTTGATAAAATTTAGAGGAATGTTTCAGAAAAATATCATTCCTTTTTGTTGGACATGAATACATTCATAAATCTTGATGCTTATCCAGTGTTTAAAGATCTAGAGATACAGGAAGAAATCTTTGGAGGCTAATTTAAAGCCATGGAGACAGAATAAGAGCCCATTGTCTGAAGCTCTCTCTTTAACCTGTTTTTACATATTGCCTATTGCATTTGGCACACCAGAGAAATATTAAATGGTTTCCTCTCTTTATCAAAAGCCCCTAATCATAGTAAGCAGGAACCTATTTCATTACAGAGGATGGTGCTGAGATGCATGATATAATTAACTGCAATGTTTTCATAGTATCTCAGAGACACCAGTTGATACTTTGTAATACCCCCATGTAGAGTTTATGTATCCTTTTACTAGGCAAAGGATTTGTAATATTCTTTTGAATTTTTTATTTCTCTCAAGTCATTTAGTTTCTGAGAGCAATAATCTTTGTGCAACTTGTTTTTAGCTCTCTATGTAGTTTAGTAGCAGCAGTTTGAGATATTTGATTACTTCATTTTAAATGCTCATATTTGCATGTACATATTATTATTAATAATTACTGTACACATTTTAAACAAAATGAAGCTTAGAAAAGCAAAATAACTTTATTTTTTACATCAAGAAAAATGGAAGTCCATCAAATATGATTGTTTACTTGGTTTTGCGGTCTGCTTTCTTCATTTAACAGTGTATCATGAACTTTTTCTCAAGTAAATAACACATATATACTTACCTATGTGTATGGAAGAGTGAATGAATTGGGTACATATAATATGAATACAGTGCAGTATAAAGCACTGCCTTTTGCTTATGGTCTTCAGTTTAAAGTGAGACCAACAAATATGGTTGTATTTTTTTCCCCATGCCATGAACCTGTTTGGGTAAAAAAGTGGAATATATGTCCTCCTGGATTTAATCAGGAGGCTTTGACCAGAAAGTTGGGTTAACTAAGAGAAAAAAAATGTTCCCGTTGTAGGTAGTGGAGTGATTAATATAATTTATTGTGGATTTGAAGCTAATAAATGAAGAAATTGAGGATAGCAAGGATATGAGGGACTATGAAAATTGTTCAGATGGAGTCATAGATTGTTGGTATCAGGATCCTAGAGGAGGAAGGTAGAAAAACTAGAGATACTAGTCACAAAATAGGATATATAAAATTAAAATAATGAACCAATTTTTAGTACTGATAGTAACAAGTGTAGGATATGTCCAAAGTATTCTAGGAGGATATGATCATTGGAAGAGATGAGCTCCAGGATCTGAGAAGCATGTGCCTGGGAAGGATCATCTATGTGCGAACTGAAACCTCCAAGAATTAACTAAGATTATAGTAGTATTGGTGAGCCGATGGATATGATTTTCAGCAAATTAAGGGGAATGACCTGGTTGTTATTATTTGATGGCAACATTGATGGGAGTGGGTGATATAATAAGATAAGATTCAGAACTGGTATTTTGGGAAGGAAAAAGGAGGAAATAAGAATGATCTGAAAACAGAAGTAGAATGTACTACTGCATCTCCAGGCTCAATGGTACTAAAGATATAGGAGAAGCAAACAAAACAGAACAAACAAACACATAAGCCCCTTTGAAATGACTGAAGGCAAAGCAACATCTTTTCTTAAGATATAGCAAGATCTTTTCTGTCTCTCAGACATGGATGATCTCATGTCGTTCCTCCTTTCTAGAATTTTTAAATTCATGCATGTATTCATTTATTTCAAAAACTTTGAATGTCCAATAAATGATAGAATGTGGGTATGCATCACTGAAAATAATGAAGAAAATCATCGCTCCACATAGACTTGCACACCAATGTTGGAGACAGATAATAAAGAAATTAATAAGGAAACATAATATAATTCTGAAGAGTGAGAAGGGCTATGGAGAACAATAAAGCAAAGCATGGGATAAAGAGTAATAAGGGGAGCATCCATTTATACAATGTTGTCACAGAAAGCCTTCAAAAGTCTGGCATATGAAGAGAAATCAGAAAGAAATAAGAGATCAAACCCAGATTTTACTAAGAGTAAAATAACTCCAGCACAGGGAACAAGTTTGAACAACTACTAAGATCTTGAGGTGGAAATGGACCAGTGTAGTTAGAGTAGAGATGGTTAGAGGGTGATGGTAGGAGTTTAAATGAAAATGGTAGTGAGGTGCCAGATCATATTGGGTTTGTCAAAGAGAAATTACACCAGAAAATCGTTTAAAACCACAACAAAGGGCCCAGCCCAGTAGCATAGTAGTTAAGTTTGCCCACTCTGCTGTGGCAGCTTGGGGTTCACAGGTTTGGATTCTGGGCATGGACCTACACAGTGCTCACTAAGCAATGGTGTGGCAGTGTCCCACATACAAAATAGAGGAAGATTGGCACAGATGTTAGCTCAGAGACAATCTTCCTTAAGCAAATAGAGGAAGATTGACACAGATGTTAGCTCAGGGACAATCTTCCTTAAGCAAATAGAGGAAGATTGGCACAGATGTTAGCTCAGGGTCAAACTTCCTCACCAGAAAAAAAAAAAGTCCTCAAAGCAGACTTTATTCAAGACTATTGCAGTAGGAGAGAGAGTCTATTGCTATTGTGGAGAGCTCACCACTGAAATAAAGGTTGGATAGTTTTTAAGCATCAGGTGAGCCAGAGGCAAAGTACTGGAGTACGTCAGGTGGGGAGAGTGGTTAATGTGAGTAGGCCATCTGTGTTTGCTAATGGTCATTTATGGAAACCAGTCTCCTACCCTCCCACAGAAACTGGGAGATAGGGGCTCTATCTTCCTTGATGGTGACATTTCAAAGGGATGGGTTCCCAGAATCTTGAAAAAGGCATTCCCGCATTGTAAAACTGGCAAGAGGCTGGGAGAAGATTTATATCTCAAAGGGCAGAGAAAGAATTTACAATAGCAAGTTTTCTAAAATAAATGCTCTAAACATGGGGAAGTTAGGGGCCTATAGTGAGTAAGAGGGCTGTATAACGTTCAGTCAAACTGAGGGGGACGTTAAGGCTGTCTTGGTCCATCTTACAGGCCGTGTAAGGACTTTGATCAAATTTGAATGTGATGAGAAGGTAGTGGAAGCCTTGCAACAAGGAAGAGATCTAATTTATACATTAAAAATCTAACTGAACGTTTTAGGGAGAACTGTCTGGAAAATAGTAGAAATAGAGAAGCTGTTTCGTGTACTGTAGAAATTCACGTGAGAGAGGAAGGAAGCTTAAATCATAGTAGAATTGATGATCGTTATGTAGAGATGAAAGAGTGGCTAATGGACTATCTGTGTATTGTGTGCAAGTGAAGGGAGTCAATGATGACTCTTAAGTCTTGGCTAAAGAGCAGAGTGAATGTGATGCCACCAAGTAGTGATTCTGACAGAAAAGCAATACAGTTTCTCATTTGAATATATTGAGTTTTTTATAAATATATTACCCATATGCAGAAATTAATAAAAAATAATATAGTGAATTCCATTTTATTCACCATCCAGTTTCATCAAATGACATGTCTTTCGTATTTCCTTCAGATGTTTTTTTACATAATAAAACTTTGCAGATAAGGTTAAAGCACTCTATTTACCAAGTACACGATCCCATTTCCTTCTTTCCTTTCCCAGAAGTACCCACCTTATTGGAATTGGTTACTATCATTCCCGTACAGGTTTTAATATTTTTGTCAATTATTTATGTCTGCACAAAATTGATGTAGTCTTGTTTGGCATGCTTAAAATTATGTACATATCATATATGTATATGATATAATTTTAATATATATATGGTTCCTACTGTAGCCGTCATTATAAAATTTGATTTTTTTCTTATTTAATATTGTGGTCTAAGATTTTTACATTTTGACACATATGGCTCTAATTCATTCATTTTGACTGCTACGTTTAATTCTGTTTTATAATATATCATAGTTTTTTATCCTTCCTTCTGGATTTCGAACTCCATTTCTGTCATTAACAACAGTACAAGGAATAGACCCACTGACATGTTCTTTGTAAATAAACTATAACTTTCCTTTAGTAGACACTGAGAGGAGCACTTGGTGTTCCAATATTGGCCAAGTGCTCTTTAAAGCGTCTGCATCAGTCTATGAGGCTCCCTTAGCACCACATCTTTAATTCCATTACACGTGAAACATTTTTTGCCCATTATAATAGGTGTGAAATTGTATGTCATGGATTTAATATGCATTTTTGTGGTTATGAAGTTAAGTATTGATTCGTGTTTATTGATCATCTCAGGACCTGCAAATTATGAGATGCCTTCCAAGTGAAGATATTGAATAGGCAGATGCTATGAAGAGGTCACATTAAAGGCTTTAGATAAAGTTACAAATTTGGGAATTATAAGCCTATAAATGCCAGTTGATGATATTTGAATAGATGATGTCATTTAGGAAATGACTGTAGGTGGAAAAAGAGAGTACCAAGAACCTATTTGCAGATACTACAATATTTAGAAGTTGAGGAGAAAACAGTGAAAGAGACTAATAAGCAATGTCCAATGCGTTAGAAAGAAAACCAGGAGTGTGTGGTATCCCAGAAACAAGTTAAAAGTGTTCTGTGAAGTATACTTTTAGAGGGTAAAGATTGACCAAATGTTGGTTAGTAAGATGAAGCCCAAAAATGTTCTTATTCCCACTACTTGGAATGACTTGATCTTTCTTCTTCCTAAGGTTGAGGTTTAAATATGGCATCCTCAGATGTTTTTCCTGATTATCCTGTCTGAAAAGAAATCCTCTAAATTTAGTATCCTGCTTTTATCCATCATAGTAGTTATGAAAATTTGTCACTCTTTCATTGATTTATTTGTTTTAAGTGTCTACTTGCTCATTAGTCTATAAGTTGCAAGAAAGAAAAGAATATCCCTGTTTTGTTCAAAGCAGTATTCCCCATGTAACTTGTGTTGCTCATAAAAGGTAACCAAATGTTTGTTGAAGAAATGAACGATTGAATATCATATTGATTATTGATTTTACAGATTATTCAAAATGCTCTTAGTTTTGGTGCAGATTAAATGTTTCTGTTACAGAAATAGAAGGTTTTAAATTTCCTAATTGTAATAGTAGAAAATCACGTTTAGTTGTTTCAGTTCCACATGGTTGTTTTCTGTTTTACTTTACCACTAATTCCCTAAATGCTCATTCTGAAGAGAAGACCTTGCAAATACATAAATGAGCTACCCCTTGGACAAAGTACTTCTATTTCAATATCACAGCCAAAAATCGTCATTCTTAACATGATTGCCATTGAAGATTTTATTTCAGACACAGAAACTTGGAGCTGACAAACCCAGAAATGATAAAACCACATGCCAAACATAGTAGCAGAATTTCAGTGAATACTCATAGCCTTTTATCTGAATTTTATAAATGGATAAGCCAAGGTTATGAGAATTTAGATAAAAGGACTTAGCTACGGGCAGTCACTAAGTGGTAGGTTACATATTTAAATTTATAAGTCTCTTCATCATCCTGTGCCTGCCCCCCAACGATGTAACTGATTTACCTGCATGCAAAAATGGAAATTCCATTACTTATGTAGAAGACAGTATCTACAGAATATGGTGGCAGATAGCTGACAACATTCCAGGCAAGCAGTTACAGTGAAGGTAGCACAGAAAGTCACAAATTTAGACATCCTGAAAATGCAGCTGAATAAAAGTGTGTGCTAAGGCTGTGTATAGATACAAAGTCTTCATCTGTGAGGTCTGACACCAGGAAGCAGGCCCTCAGATACAACCCGGGAACCAAGGATAGGACTTTATTTTCTCTAGGATAGAGTAGAAAGGAGGAAATAAAAAACAACGTAAGACTCCATTTCTCCAAAAGCTTGTAAAGGAGTCAGAAGAATCAGATAAGGAACGAAGCAGGGATAAAGCTTTTCAAACAAAAATGGAGCCACAGTATGTGAACTAGCACAAAGGTCAGAGTAATGAAAAGATCAAGTTTGTTTGAAGAATGAGCCCCTTAATCTCCAGTATGGACCTCTTTAAAGTCTGTATATTAGTTTAAGAGCATGAACTCTGGAGGCAGACTTCCTGGGTTGGAATCCAAACATCACCATTTTCAGGGGTCCAACCACGGGCAAGTTATTTAATCGTTTAACTTAATATCGCTTCCTTTTCGTTGTTTATGAAATGTCAATCATCAGAGTACGTAGCTCGTAGGTTTGTGAGGTAGATTAAATTACTTAAATCTCTACATGCGAACCTGGCATATATGTGCTGTATAAGTATTAATAAGTAAATAAATAACTCAGTCATACTGACCAAGGGCAGAAGTGGTTTCACAACTTAGGTGTTTGAAGATCAGAGCAGTCTAACTAAGAACTTTGATACAGGCTTAACTCTTATGTTTTAACTTAGCATTTTAGTATTCCCACAGCAAGTTCATTGGTTTAAACAATTTGCAGTGAAAAAAAAAATATATATGTAGATATTTATGTCACCCCAAAAAGAATTATGTGATTATGAGCTCCACCTGGCTGTCATGAAGCAGTGAAATAGCCTCTAAGGATATAAAATGTTTGATGAAGAGTCTGCCTAGAAGAAGAACTCAAGTGGCTACAAAAGTCGGGGAAAAAATCTTGCTTTGAGCTTAAGGGAGTTGAGGTGGTAAAGGCAGTCCAGTTTACCTCTGCTTATGTTCCTTCCTTCATTTACAACTCCAGACAAGTTATGAATATGAAGTCTATGGGGACCGTGCATTAAATGAAACGATAAATAATTGTTGTGGCCATGCATAAAAAGCTTGAATTATTTGAATTAGAAGAGAGTAATGTAATGTTAATCATATTTAGAAAGGCGAAATTTTAAACTGAAGCTGTTAATTATTAGATGAAGGCATGCTGCGTAAGTGGGAAGTAATGAACAGACTGCAAAATTTTCAATAAAGAGGGGAAGAATAAGTGTCCATTTTTAGCATGGGAATTTGTCTGATTACAAGCCTAACCAACCGTATCAGAGTAACACCCATGCTTGGATGAAAGATAACTATGTCAAATTAAACTCTACACAAAAGTCACAGAGAGAGCCTGAAGTGCTCCCTTCAAATAGTCTGCATTTCTTGAATTTATATTCTCATTATTGTTGCAAACCTCCTTCTGACCTCATTATTCAGCTCCCAGGCTTGCTATCTGATTCAATGCATATTTATACTGCTTGGCTCAAACTAACTTTATGCCCAAAGTTTAAATTTCTCCAAGAAAAAATATTACCCCAGCCCAGAGACTATAATATTTTCCTTCCATACTTCAGGCATAGGCAGGAAGATGTGATTTTCCTACAATTCACATTTTCCATTCCTTGATATTTCAAAGGTTTTGATAAGCTTGATCTGAGTTGCACTATGACCCAGGCTAGACAGAAACATGTTAATAAGACACTTGATTCAGAGGAGGAATCAGATGGGACCCTAGGAGTAAATCCAGTAGAAATGGATTCAGTTCTGAGAAATCGTCCCCCTACTTTACAGTTTTTCCCAAAACCATTTGCACGCAGACTGTAATCTAAAGGTAAAAGAGTAACAACTCTACGAGAAAAAAGGGAGGCTATTTCCTCATCTTGGGAATTGGTACTTAGTAGGGCACGTGTTCAGTAGCCATAAAGGAAACTGATAAATTGGATTTAACTCATTCTTGTGTTCATCAAAATACATCATTAAGAGGGAGAAAAGAAAAGTCACATAATAGAAGATATTTGCAATATGTGTATCTAGTAGAGACTCATATATGTAAGATGAGTCCTAATCTTATTACTCAATAAGGAAAAGATTAAATAAAATATGGGTAAAAACATGAACAAGTACTTAATGAAAGAAGATACCAAGTGGCCAATTAATATATGAAAAAGCAATTTACCTTCCTAGTTACTAGAAAACTGTGAATGAAGTCACAATGTGATTCCATTACACACCTGTCCAAATAACTAAAATAAAATGAAAAAGAGAGACACTTCTAAGTGTTGGCAAGGACAAGGATTTGGAACAACTGCAACTCTCCTATACTGTCTAAGGGATTATAGATTGATACGTGTACTTTGTAAAATTGTTGAGGAGTATCTGTTAAAGATGCATGTTCCAGCTATTCTAGTCCTAGACATAATCATTATGGAAATGCACATGTATGTTCACCAAAAAAACATGTACGAGAAAGAATGGTATTACTCATAACTATCCAAGTACCCATCAATAGTAAAATGTACAAATGTATGGTGGTATAGTCACAATGAAATACTTCACAGTAATGAGAATGTTGCTTCAATAAGCAGCAACATGATTACATTTCACAAATGGTGAGCAAAAGAAGACAGATACAGAAGAGTTCATGTTCATGACATCATGTGTAGAATGTTTCAATGCAAGCAAAAGTAATTTCAGTGATTGAGGTCAGAGTAATAATTTCCTTTGGTGAGAGACAGAGACTGGCGACTTGTGGGGTACTGGTCGTGTTCTATTCTTTGATCTGGAGATGGTAACATTGGTTATTCACTTTATAAAAATTGACTGAGATTTACATTTACAATTTGTACACTTTTCTGTATGTATACTACATTTTAATAAAGAAAAGTTCACTTTACAAAAGTATAAATTATGAATTAGCAATTGTTTGAAAGAATGGTGTTTAATGATGATCTAGTCTCATATATTTAACTCAATTTCCCACTGTAACTTCATCAGTTTGCCTTGGCTATTCAGGTGGAATTGAATATCTTGGGTCAACTTGAATTTATTGTTTTTCCCATCCATGGCCTGTTAATTAATTGATCAGTCACAGAAGTAATCTAGCCTACCAGTGAGCCAAGTGTTGTGCATCAATCACTTCATATCTTAAAATCTCACTTTTCTTGTTTTTAAAATGAGAATTTGGACGGGATAAACAGCAGTTTGATATAGTGGAAATAAATGAAGACGATCAGTATTTCTGCCTTCAAATCTTGGCCTGCATCTTTACATAGTTGTATGGATTAGTTAGGCTAACTTCCCGTGTTTCATCTTCTTTATCTGTAACAGGAGGTTAATAATGCTTGTTCAACAGATATTTTTTCGGGAGGAAGAGTGAAGAAAGTGAAATCACTACATTTGACATATTAGATGCCCATTAAATGGTAATTTTGAACATATGGAACACCTTCATCATTCTGGATTCTCTTCCTACAACTCAGTGGCTTTTTCTTCTAATTAATTATTTTTTAAAAAAATTTTGGCAAAGTAGCACACGTACGTTTAAAAAAATTAAATAAATTTTTAAGGTTTTTCTTTTAATTTTAAAGTTTGTTATTAAAAATGATTTTAACTTTACAGAAAAGGTGTAAGAATAAGAATAGTACAAAGAAGACAAATCCTTTACCCAGTTTCACCTAATGTTAACATTTTGCCCCATTTGCTGTATCAACTGTCTCCCATTGTTCATTTCTCTTGCTCTCTCCCTTTCTTTCTCCTTCTCTGCACAGTGTGTGTGTGTGTGTGGGTGTGTGTCTGTGTGTGTACGTTTTGTTAACCATTTGAGAAAAAGTTACTTATATCATGTCCCTTCACCAACAGACATCTCCATGTATATTTCTTATAAATAAGACTATTCTCTTATGTAATCACAGTGCAGTTATCACTCAGTAAATTTAAGATTGATGCAACACTTTTATCTAGTTTATTGTCCTTATTCACTTTTTTAAATTAACCCTATAGTTTCCTTTATCATGTTTTTAATTCTCCAGTACAGGATCCAGTCAAAGGTGAGATATTGAATTTACTTTTCATGTGTCTTTAGTCTTTTTCTGTGTGAATGTTAGCACAACCATATAACCATTGTTTGTTCTTGATGATATTGTCATTTTCAAAAGATGTAGGACTTTGTTATTACTGTTATTATTAATACAGTGATCATGTCCCTCATTTTGGTTTTGTCTGATGTTTCCTCATGGTTAGATTCAAGTTGTGACTTCCCAGCCAGAATAGTGCATAAGTGATGTATCTTTCTCACCGTATTTTCTTCTAAGAGCACATTGGAAATGTTAATTTTGATCACCAGGGCAAAATGTCATGTGCTTCTCTACTGTACCGTTCTCTAGTTATTATTTGTTCCTTATAAAAAATAAATAATCTGTGAGGAGACACTAATAGCTATTTCTTGATTTGAAATAGCAAAGTAGCTAAGAAACTTTGTTACTTTGCCACATTAAGCAATACACATTCTAAAACAATCCCATAAATTCCAAATCAACTTTAGCGCAGATCATCTAGAGGCATGGATCTGAAGACAGATCTTGAGGCCCCCCACTGAGCTGGTAGAGCTCTTGCACGCTGAGAAAAGATGTAGACATATCTCTGTGATTCAAGTTTGAACAATGCTTGAATGGCTGGGATCAAGATATGTGAGATTGGCTTGTAAACTGCAAGTGTATTTTAACATCAGCATATAAACAGGGTGTTTGTATTATGTTACAGAAGAGCAAATTGGAATGAATGTTTTTGCAGTGATTTTTCTTGATTAATAATTAATAACTATTTACAAGATATTTGCCTAACAGGTGAAAAATTTTGTTCATATGTGAAGCTCCACATGTCTGTTATCATCCCAATTCATCCTGAAATTTTGTCTCAGTGTTTTTCCATTATCTCACAGTTGTTTAACCATGAATCACAAGAAGATTAATTGAATCAGTTAAAGCTGATATTAGAAGCTAACACTATTATCTAGTTGAATACGTCTTAGTCTTTTAGAGATAAAAATTATATATATATATATATATATATATATATCAGGCCTCTGAATTATACTGAGTATAGCTCTTTATTGAAAATAAACCAAAATATGCATGAATTTTACAATATTTCTTGAAAACCTTCAGTTTGGAGAGAGATTATCCCATCAAAAAATGCATAATTGGAACTTGCCCAAGTATAAAGAACCATTTTTCTTATTAATTCTGATTTTAGATGTGTAGGTTCAATAAATCCATGCAAATACAACTTTCAAAAATATCAATTACTGGTTAAAATAGCCAAGTTGTGACAAATTAAGGGAGTGTATTGATGAAGGTATTCTGTTGAACCATGTTTAAATATTTTAAATGTGACGTAACTGTTGGCCACTTCTAAAGTGTATGAAAGTGGGTTTATCCAAATGTCCAGAAATGATTCCTTCAACTTTTGCTAAACTCATGTGTCTATTTGCTTATCAGTCCATCCGTCCTTCCTTCCCTTTATCCTCTGTCCTTCTTTCCTTCCTTCCTCCCTTCTTTCCTTTTTCTTTCTACCACCTCCCTCCTCCTCTCTTTTCTCTCTCCTTCCTTCCCATCCCTCCTCTCTTCCTATCCTTTCTTTTTTTCCTTCCCTCCTCCCTTCTTTCCTTCTATTTTTCCTCCCTTCCTTCCTCATATAGGTCATTAAGTGGATTACACAGAGAGTTAGTATACAGAAAGTACTCTGCTAATCACTCTTGCAAATTTAAGGAAACCATTTTGGGTGGGCCATAATTGCAACAAAACTTAATGACATAAAAGTGTCATTGCAGGGGGGGATCCAAGATGGTGCCGTGAGTAGTCCTCTTTGTCTCTCCCCCTTCGAGTCTACAATTATTTGGACACTTATCGCTTAACAAAGGATATCCAGACAGCATCTCAGGACGTCTGAGATACCCACGTGACTATACATCGGAAGGCAGACGGACTTTCCTCTGGGAGGATGTGGAAATAGGTGAAAACTCTCCGACCCTGACCGAGCAGCCTAGTACCCGCAAGCGGCTTTCTTCCAACGGACGCCCCCAGAAGATCTACACACATCTAGGGCAGGAGCGAGCACACAACAGAGGAGCGACGGTGGAAACAGGTGACCAGAACCCTACCTAAACACCCCGCAATTACTCCTAAATGCAGAGGGAAACTTTGGAGTTGAACACCTGGGCCCGCGGGGAGAGTCTCTCCCCGCCATTGGCGGGGAGATCCCGCCTGGTGTTCGTGGCACCCGGAGGGTCCCAGAGAGAGTCGCTGAGGGTACGGAGGTCTCCCGGCTGCCACTGCCAGCACGGTGGGGCTAGGGATTGCCGGAGATCTTGGAGAGGACTGGGGCTGGGGGAAGTTCCAAAGGCTGGCTCTGTGCCCTGGAGGGGAAGCTCCGGAGTTCCACCTGGGCAGCAGACAAAACTCTCTGTCTGCCATTAGCAGAGGGGCGACTCCCAGCATTCACAGCTCCGGGAGAGTCCCGGAGAGAATCCCAGAGGGCGGGGTGATGCCCAGCTGCCGTTGCCCACCCCGTGGGACTAGGGATTGCCAGAGATCTCAGAGAAGACTGGGGCTGGGGGAAGCTCCAGAGGCCCGCTCCGCGCCCCAGAGGGGAAGTTACAGAATTCTGCCCGGGCAGCAGACAGAGCTCTCTGTCTGCCATTGGCGGAGGGGCCACGACCAGCACTCGGCTCCGGGAAAGTCCCGGAGAGAATCCCAGAGGGCGGGGCGACCCCTGGCTGCCATTGCCTGCCCCGTGGGACTAGGGATTGCCAGGGATCTCAGAGAGGACTGGGGCTTGGGGAAGTTCCAGGGGCCGGCTCTGCACCCCAGAGGGGAAGCTCCGGAGTTCTGCCCGGGTAGCAGACGGAACTCTCTGTCTGCCTTTAGCGGAGGGGCAACGCCCAGCATTCAACTCCGGGAAAGTCCCGGAGAGAAGCCCAGAGGGCGAGGCAACCTCCAGCTGCCATTGCCCGCCCCGTGGGGCTAGGGATTGCTGGAGATCTCGGAGAGGACTGGGACTGGGGGGAGTTCCAGAGACCCAGCTCCGTAGCCTAGGGGGAAACCCTACAGGCTCACAGCAGCCTCAGGGAAAGCCTCTGCACAGCACCAGTAGAAAGCACCCAGCCGGCAGCCACAAGGCTGGAAGACCCCAGGGCAAAAGCTGCATAGCTAGGTGAACTAACCACAGACTGTAGAAGATGCCAATAGCTCCCCTGCAACCCATAGTGGACAAGTGAGATTTTGTGGGTGCCGACAGCAACGGAGCGACAAATATAAGTGATCCCACCCCTGGCCGCTGGAAAAGCCCATAACACCGTTGCAGACCCCAAGGAGGGAGCACATCTAGGTGGGATGCAACAGTAGGCACCAGCAGCCTGAAGCCCCCCTGTGACAGCCCCCTGGCAGAAGAGGGAATCCAAAGGACCACTGTGACTACGAGGAGGGGCCCAGGCCCAGTTAGCAACTGCGGACAGGGTTCCTGGTTGGTGCAGTATAAACAGCTGCTCCCCCACTGCAGCAGCTGAAACAAGTGAAAGGAGCAACTAAACTCTATCTCCATGCAGAGGCACAAATCAACAACATCAAGCAATATGAAAAAATACATTAAATCTCCAGAACAGAAAGAAAGTAACAAATACACAGAAAACAATCCCATAGAAAATGAGATATATAACCTAAATGATGATGACTTCAAAACAGCCATCATTAAAATACTCAATGAGTTAAAAGAGAATTCTGACTGACAACTCAATGAGTTCAGGAGCTATGTCACAAAAGAGTTTGATACGATAAAGAAGAACCAAACAGAAATATTGGAAATGAAGAACACAATTGAGGAGATTAAGAAAAATCTAGATGCTCTGAACAGTAGGGCCAATAATAAGGAGGAAAGAATTAGCAATTTGGAAGATGGCAATATAGAATTGCTGCAGGCAGAGGAGGAGAGAGAAGCAAGACTAAAAAGAAGTGAAGAAACTCTCTGAGAATTATCAGACACAATTAAGAGATGCAACGTAAGGATTATAGGTATACCAGAGGGAGAAGAGAAGGAGAAAGGGGCAGAAAGCCTATTCAAAGAAATAATGGCTGAGAACTTCCCAAATCTGTTAAGAGAGATGGATCTTCAGGTGACAGAAGCCAATAGATCTCCAAACTTTATCAATGCAAGAAGACCAACTCCACGGCATATAGTAGTGAAGCTAGCAAAAGTCAACGACAAGGAGAAAATACTAAGGACAGCCAGGCAAAAGAAATTAACCTACAAAGGAATCCCCATCAGGCTATCAGCAGATTTCTCAGCAGAAACTTTATAGGCTAGAAGAGAGTGGAATGATATATTCAAAAATCTGAAGGACAAAAATCTACAGCCGAGAATTCTCTACCCAGCGAAAATATCCTTCAAATACAATGGAGAAATAAAAACTTTCCCAGATAAACAAAAATTAAGGGAGTTCATTGCCACAAAACCTCCTCTACAGGAAATCCTCAGGAAAACCCTCATTCCCGAAAAATCCAAAAAAGGAAAGGGGCTACAAAACCAAGAGCAGAGGAGATAAGTAGAAGGACAACAACAGAGAGTAGCAGCTCTACATCAGAACAGATTAAACCATGGGACGAGAAACAAAGGAAATTGAAGAAAACCGGAAAACAAGACACAAAATGGTAGTGGTAGGCCCCCCACGTCTCAATAATCACTCTAAATGTAAATGGATTGAACTCCCCAATCAAAAGACACAGAGTGGCAGGATGGATCAAAGAACAAGATCCAACAGTATGCTGCCTCCAGGAAACACACCTCAGCCCCAAAGACAAACACAGACTCAGAGTGAAGGGATGGAGAACAATACTCCAAGCTAATAATGAACAAAAGAAAGCAGGTGTCACTATACTAATATCAGACAAGGTAGATTTCAAAGCAAAACAGATAAAGAAAGATAAAGAGGGACAGTATATAATGATAAAAGGGACTCTCCACCAAGAAGACATAACACTTATAAATATATACACACCCAACACAGGAGCACCAAAATTTGTAAAGCAACTCTTAATAGAACTAAAAGAAGACATCAACAACAATACAATAATAGTAGGGGACCTCAACACACCATTAACACCAATGGACAGAACATCCAGACAGAAAATCAACAAGGAAATAATAGAATTAAATGAAAAATTAGACCAGATGGACTTAATAGATATATATAGAACACTTCATCCAAAAACAGCAGGTTACACATTCTTCTCAAGTGCACATGGAACATTCTCAAGGATTGACCATATTTTGGGAACCAAAGCAAACATCAATAAATACAAGAGAGTTGAAATAATATCAAGCATCTTTTCTGATCATAATGCTATTAAACTAGAAATCAACTACAAGAAAAAAGCAGAGAAAGGTGCAAAAATGTGGAGACTAAACAACACACTTCTCAACAAACAATGGATCATTGAAGAAATTAAAGAAGAAATCAAATTTTATCTGGAGACTAATGAAAATGAGAACACAACATACCAAATCATTTGGGATGCAGCAAAAGCAGTCCTAAGAGGGAAATTCATCACAATACAGGCTCACCTCACTAAACAAGAAAAAGCTCACATAAGCAACCTCAAACGACACCTAACAGAACTAGAAAAAGAAGAACAAACAAAGCCCAGAGTCAGTAGAAGGAGGAAAATAATAAATAAGAGCAGAAATAAACGATATTGAAACAAAAAAGACAATAGAAAGGATCAATGAAACAAAGAGTTGGTTCTTCGAAAGAATTAACAAAATTGACAAACCCCCAGCCAGACTCACCAAGAAAAGAAGAGAGAAATCGCAAATAAATAAAATTAGGAATGACAGAGGAGAAATCACAACAGATACCAATGAAATACAAGAGATCATAAGAGAATACTATGAAAAACTATATGCCAACAAATTGAACAACCTGGAAGAAATGGACAAATTCCTAGACTCCTACAATCTCCCCAAACTGAATCAGGAAGAAATGGAGAATCTGAATAGGCCAATCACAAGTAAGGAAATAGAAACGGTAATCAAAAACCTCCCCAAAAATAAGAGTCCAGGACCAGACGGCTTCTCTGGAGAATTCTACCAAACATTCAAAGAAGACTTAATATCTATTCTCCTCAAACTGTTCCAGAAAATTGAGAAAGATGGAGAACTCCCTAACACATTCTATGAAGCCAACATCACTCTGATCCCCAAACCTGACAAGGACAACACAAAGAAGGAGAACTACAGGCCGATATCACTGATGAACATAGATGCAAAAATCCTCAACAAAATTTTGGCAAACCGAATACAGCAATACATCAAAAAGATTATACACCATGATCAAGTGGGATTTATACCAGGGACACAGGGATGGTTCAACATCCGCAAGTCAATCAACGTGATACACTACATCAACAAAATGAAAAACAAAAACCACATGATCATCTCAATAGATGCAGAGAAAGCATTCGACAAGATCCAACACCATTTATGATAAAAACCCTCAATAAAATGGGTATAGAAGGAAAGTACCTCAACATAATAAAGGCCATATATGACAGACCCACAGCCAACCTCATACTCAATGGACAAAAACTGAAAGCCATCCCTCTGAGGACAGGAACAAGACAAGGGTGCCCACTTTCACCACTCCTATTCAACATAGTACTGGAGGTGCTGGCCAGAGCAATTCGGCAGGAAAAAGAAATGAATCCAAATAGGTAACGAAGAAGTAAAACTCTCGTTGTTTGCAGACGACATGATCTTATATATAGAAAACCCCAAAGAATCCATAGAAAAACTATTAGAAATAATCAACAACTACAGCAAAGTAGCAGGGTATAAAATTAACGTGCATAAATCAGTAGCATTTCTATACACTAACAATGAACTAACAGAAAAAGAACTCAAGAACTCAATCCCATTCACAATCGCAACGAAAAGAATAAAATACCTTGGGATAAACTTAACCAAGGAAGCAAAGGATCTACACAATGAAAACTACAAGACTTTCTTGAAAGAAATTGACGATGACATAAAGAGATGGAAAGACATTCCATGCACATGGATTGGAAGAATAAACATAGTTAAAATGTCCATACTACCTAAAGCAATCTAGAGATTCAATGCTATCCCAATCAGAATCCCAAGAACATTCTTCACAGAAGTTGAACAAACAATCCTAAAATTCATATGGGGCAACAAAAGACCGCGAATTGCTAAAGCAATCCTGAGCAAGAAAAACAAAGCCGGCGGAATCACAATCCCTGATTTCAAAACATACTACAAAGCTACAGTGATCAAAACAGCATGGTCCTGGTACAAAAACAGGTCCACAGATCAATGGAACAGAATTGAAAGCCCAGAGATAAAACCACACATCTATGGACGGCTAATCTTCGACAAAGGAGCAGAGGGCCTACAATGGAGAAAAGAAAGTCTCTTCAACAAATGGTGCTGGGAAAACTGGACAGCCACAGGCAAAAGATTGAAAATTGACCATTTTTTTTCACCACACACCAAAATAAACTCAAAATGGATCAAAGACCTAAAGATTAGGCCTGAGACAATAAGTCTTTTGGAAGAGAATATAGGCAGTACACTCTTTGACATCAGTTTCAAAAGAATCTTTTCGGACACTATAACTCCTCAGTTGAGGGAAACAATAGAAAGAATAAACAAATGGGACTTCCTCAGACTAAAGAGCTTCTTCAAGGCAAGGGAAAACAGGATTGAAACAAAAAAACAGCTCACTAATTGGGAAAAAATATTTACAAGCCACTTATCTGACAAAGGGTTAATCTCCATAATATACAAAGAACTCACACTGATTAACAACAAAAAAACAAACAACCCGATCAAAAAATGGGCTGAGGACATGAACAGACATTTCTCAAAAGAAGATATGAATATGGCCAATAGACACATGAAAAGATGTTCATCATCGCTAATCGTCAGGGAAATGCAAATCAAAACTACACTAAGATATCACCTTACACCCGTTAGATTGGCAAAAACATCCAAAACCAAGAGTGACAAATGTTGGAGAGGATGTGGAGAAAAAGGAACCCTCATACACTGTTGGTGGGAATGCAAACTGGTACAGCCACTATGGAAAACAGTATGGAGATTTCTCAAAAAGTTAAAAATAGAAATACCCTATGACCCAGCCATCCCATTACTTGGTATCTATCCTAAGAACCTGATATCAGAAATCTCAAGAGTCCGTTGCACCCCTATGTTCATCGCAGCTTTATTTACGATAGCCAAGACGTGGAACCAGCCTACATGCCCAGAAACTGATGATTGGATAAAGAAGATGTGGTATATATACACAATGGAATACTACTCAGCCATAAAAAAAAGACAAAATTGGCCCATTCACAACAACGTGGATGGACCTCGAGGGTATTATGTTAAGCGAAATAAGCCAGTCAGAGAAAGACGAACTCTATATGACTCCTCTCATAGGTGGAAGTTAGTATATTGATAAGGAGATCTGATCGGTGGTTACCAGGGAAAAGGGGGGTGGGGGGAGGGCACAGAGGGGGAAGTGGTGTACCCACAGCATGACTAACAAAAATGTACAACTGAAATCTCACAAGGTTGTAATCTATCATAACATTAATTAAAAAAAAAATCTGCCATACGATTATATCTGTTATGTGGAGAAAAATGGGATCACAGTTCCTGTAGCAGATAAAGACCACTTATAATAAAAAACAATGAGAAAAACCAAAAAAAAAAAAATAGTGTCATTGCAGCTGCTGGAAGATGAAAGTAAAGGGCAAGGCCATTGAACAGAAAGACTGTCTCTGCTTTGTGTTCACTGAATAAACTCAAGCTTCAAATTGTGAGGTTGCCTTTTGGGCAATCAAATGATGCATTCTCAAATACACGTTGTTCAATCCATGATTTTATGTTATTTCAGTTATGTCAGTTGCCTGGAGTGATTCAGAAGAGGCCAAAGATGTAGTGTTTGTCCTGAAAAAAGTAAGACTTCTCTTGTGTAGTTTTAAAGTAGAGTCACAAGATATTGAATTTCTAAAGAACCCTTGTCATCATGCAAACAAATCTCATTTTTCAGATGAGGAGACTGAGACTTAGTGGGTTACATTAAAGTGCTGTGGTGGGATTGGCGACTGAAATATAGCAGAGAAGGATTCTGTATAACCGCTATCAATAAATCTAAAGTGAAAGCCATTTAGTAGGGATTCTTCCAACTATTCTTCATGGGGATTTCCACTAGAATGCACCCATAGGGTTGTATTTTGTCCCGTGTATAGACACACTGAGAGACAGATATTGCCTTAATATGAAAAGAAACTTTTAAGTAACAGTTATAACTTGCATGGAAGAGAAAGTTCATTTACACATTCTACTCTTTTGCCTCAAACACTCTTGCCTTTTCTCTGAGATAACAACTGCACATTCTTTAAGATTCATTTCTAGTGCCAACTTTTCTGATTTCCCAACACAACTTTCTTCTAGTTGCCACTAAAACTTGTACACATACATACTTGTTGTAAATCCTCTATTTTTGGTCATATTTTATTTGCTTTTCTCTTTTGCTAGACAGTAAGCTCCTTGTATGGTCACCAGCAGATTTGTATCCCAAGCCCTTAACTCAGGTACAGCCAGGTAATGGGTGCTCAGAAAATGTTGGTTTAATAGAGAGATGGATTCAAAGATGGATAATTCAGTTCTCTAAATATGGACCATACTTCCTTTCTATTGGTATTTTAAAACATAGATAAGACGCTAAGGATGCAAATTTCATTTAGACAAGCATCAAATGATGGTATTTATGGAAGATTGTCTTTTAGAGCCCCTTACACTACACATATCCTATGATTAATTCTAAGTGACTTACCCAAGACTTACTCATTGACTTAGTGGCAGACAATTATGCAAAGCACTTTTTGAAAGGTCTCTCCACCACTTAGCAACTTGGGAATTCTTCCCTCTACCTCTTCTCCATTTTAATAGGTCTTTTCAAACAGATGCCATTAAGAGCACAGTCCTTACAGAGTGACAAACAGATATATTTAGTTCAGAAATATGAGTGATTAATGTGTTGCTATTTAGGCAGCTATATTTCAAAGGAGAAACTCTGAGAGAGCAATGCCTATTGAAGGAATTTCAGGCTTCACTGATGGAGTAGACGAGCAGCATTGACTTCCTCAGCGTTTTTTCATGTTGTTTTCAAAGGTATGCTGTGATGTGCTTCCCAGATTCTCCTTCAGGATGGAAGGACTTGTTCCTCCAGCTGCTGGATTGCCTATCATTATCAGTCTTTAGCTGTCAGACCTCTATGAATTGCCTCTGCAATTCAGTGAGCTGCCCCTTCCAAGGTCATACCGCCTTCCTGGGCAGCCCACAAGTAGTATTTGGTTAATATGAGGATGTAAAGTCCAGGTCTCTTGCCTCAACTCATGAAAAGTCTGCAGGACCATCCAACTTTAGAGACCACCATAGGGCCTTCACTGAGACTACATCAGAGCTCAACTTCTCCCTCTGTCCCTTTCTACTTCTTTTCCTTCCTTTCATCAATCTTGATCCTAAGGGTATTCCTTGATATGTCTCAGGTATGCTAATCTATTCTCACAGTCAGCTTCCTGGAATATCCAACTTGTATAGAAATCCATTCACTAGACCAGGAAAACAGCCTCAAAGCCCCCAGAATAAAAATGTAAAGACCCAAAGGGGTGAGAACTATATATCAAATTTTCTCTGATGTCAATAGAACTGAAACTTTTTTATTTTCCAAATAACAATTAGCCTGTCAGGTACATCATCCTACAAATATTAATACCTGAGTTGGCAATAATACAAACTTTATTTTTTAGGTATTAGAGTGATAACTAAAGACTCAGAGGGTGATTTGCTAGTATATTCTGAAACTTAATAGCTAATTTTTCTACACTAAAGTCAGGGCTACAAAAAGATATAATCCTTCCTTATTTGTTTAATTTCTTTCTTTCCTACTTTATGAATTTAGAAAAGCATGGTCAGGATCATGGGCATAGTTGAGAAATACAAATCAAAGAGGAGATTTGGCTTCAGTCAAAGGGAAATTTGGCTGAGAATAGAGCATGTGTATGTTTTAAATATATTCTGGCATACAAACTGAACCCTTCAGCCAAGGGTTCTGGTGGATCTGGGAAAAGAAGTGAGGAAGCCTTAAGAGACCAAACCAAGTAATGTAGGCAATGTGGCACACTTCAGAGAATTAAAGATGGACTCACTTAACAATAGGAAATTTAATTGGAGACAAGGATAAAACTGAGAAGTATAACACTCTTTTACATCCATTTTAAATATGTTGTTGGAATAATCTTTGTTTTTACATAATTTTTCCTTTTTTCGAGGAAGATTAGCCCTGAGCTAACTGCTGCCAATCCTCCTCTTTTTGCTGAGGAAGACTGGCCCTGAGCTAACATCCGTGCCCATCTTCCTCTACTTTGTATGTGGGATGCCTACCACAGCATGGCGTGCCAAGCAGTGCCATGTCCACACACGGGATCCGAACTGGCAAACCCTGGGCCACCTAAGCGGAATGTGCACATTTAACCGCTGTGCCACCAGGTCCGCCCCCTAATCTTTGTTTTTAAAAGGAAGTAAACAACTGAACACATCACTAGATCAATTTTTACCTCTTTAATCTTTCATTTAAGCCTATTTCATTGTGATTCTTGCTCCATCAGCTAATAATCTGTAGCAGAAAATCACAATAAGGAAATTAATTGTTAGAAGCTGGCCTGGTGGCCAAGTGGTTGAGTTTGCGTGCTCCACTTCAGCAGCCTGGGGTTTGCCAGTGAAGATCCTGGGTACACACCTACATACTGTTCATTGAGCCATGCTTTGGTGGCATCCCACATAGAGGAAGTGGAATGACTTGCAACTAGGATATACAACTATGTACTGGGGCTTTGGGGAAAAAAAAAAGAGGAAGATTGGCAGCAGATGTTAGCTCAGGGACTATCTTCTACAAAAACAAAGAAATTCATTGTTAGAATTTTAAAAATAAATCATACTAGGTAACCAAGCTGTTGGAGAAGCAATTGTGGGTAGAATATTTCAAACCACAAGAATGAAAGTTGATTGATGTAGATTTAAGTTATGATGGAAGAGCACATACATATAAAGCTTATAGTATCTATTAAAAGTGATCTAGATTTATCTTTAGGACAAAAAATTATACAGGCACATGTTATCCAGTCAATTGAGCAAAGAGAGAGATAGGCCTGGGCACAAATAAAAAACAATGTGCCATAAAATGCTTGGTTTGCAAGAATATCTGCTTCTAGATATGCTCAACTCTGCTGTGCTGTTTCTGTCTTCTGGGGAGGCCACATATGAAATTGGACTGAAAAAGTGAGCATAAGCATTTAAAATTACATCAGGAAGTAGAGTTTTAAGAAAGAAATAGGGGAGAGATGGATGAAGTTGGTAGCAAGGGGCATAGATATCAATCAATCAATATAATAGCGAGGATATTATAGGTTGAGAAAAAAATACAAGCCTTGGTCCCTACATTCTAATGAAATCACAGGTTATTTGCTTTCAATCAATAAAGTTTTATTCTTTGTGTCCTAATTAAAATGCCAGGAAGCTCAACAACTATCTTAAATTGATTTGCTTACACGCTTGTTTATGTTTGAAACTCTCAGCTCAAAAATACTCTCTGTTTGAAGTAATTATTTCATGTATCCATTGGTGTATATTTTGAGCCAACGGGGGTGGGATTTTGTCATCTCTGACAATGAACTGACAACATTTTAGAAATATGGAAGAAACAATAGAAATGACATAATCCAACCGCCTTAATTTATGTAAAGGACTCTCACATCAAAAATGTTTAAGTTCCATGTAGCGTCACATAATGAGAGGCAGCACTCGAGTTAAGACTCAATCATAATAATTTCCAAACCAGGATTTTTTTTTTCCTTAAATCACCTGTCCATGTGAAACTGTTCAGAAAATGATAGCTAATGGATTTGGAAAATTCAAATTATAATTCTGTTTATTGTATACTCTCTTTCCTCTCTACATTGTACCTTTTACGTTTGAGGTAATCAGCATATCTAACTGACATTAGTGTTAAAAATGGTTGACTATGAATCAAACATTTTCTCCAATAATACATTCTTCCTTTGTTTGTTTGATTCATGTATGTATCCACACGTACATAATCTGAACATTTTAGAATAAATCCTTAACCCTGGGAGTTCATCTGACACAAAAGTTTGTTGAAGAGATTAAAGTACTGGTGCTCTGATAATTTAATAGAATAGTGTAAAGCAGGTTACTCTAATTAGTCTGGGCTGATGACAGAGATAGCAAATAAAAAAGACTTTTTCTAATGACAGTAGAATGTTTCAAATTTAGAAAAAAAGAACTATCTCCAAACCCTTGTTGTATCTTATATCTCTAATTTAATAATGAAGGCACAACTATAATTCAAGGAACACTCTCATTAAATTGTTACTTTTTATCTTAAAAAAGAAAATATTCAAGTTGGGTGAGATCATTTTTAATGATTTCAAGCTGGAAGTAAATGCAGTATGAATCTCTTCTTAACTTAGTCAGGAGGTAGAACATTTATAAATTTTCTAAATATTCAAATTTGATGTTAGGGAATTTTATTTTTGATGCAGATATTTTCATTTTAATAATGACTTTGAAACTTTAGTCTTAATGTCAGAAAAAAACTTACTTAGAGGATACAATCCAAATCCCCTGGAAGATTTCTCTATAGCAATAAAACCTAAGAGAATATGATTTTTAGTGGAGAATAAAACTCACATGAATCAAAATTAAAAAGTAAATGTGAACGAAATGTTGTAAACATCCAGCCTTAGAAAACTCTCTCTCCAACCATTCCAGACTTTAAAATCAGAAGTTGCACAAGATGACGATCAGTATTACGTAACTATTAGAAACAAATGGTCTAAATTACCTCATATGATTGACTCACTAGGATCATTTCACTTGATTAATCTATTCTCATCCGAAATGTTAGTCTGTGCTCACTATTTCATTCCAACCCAACCGTACTCACCATAAGGATGTCAAATGTCAGCTATATTTTTCTCTTATTTGTATGTGGCTTCCAGTAAAGCCTAGTATAACATTTGGGAGCAGACCGATTTACCACAACTGGATTTGGTGAATAAGCAACTTGAATACAAAGCAGCCTCCTACTATGATCCATTCTTACCTGGAAGTATGATATGTATCACATATTTTTCCACTATTTTCCATCTACTATTACAATAATTTCCATTGTATGCTTTCTGACTTATTTTGAATTAAATGTGGACTCAAAGGCCCATGAAAAAAATGTTTGTCTGGGAAGCAAGAAGAGAGTCAGTTTGGAAAAATATGATACTGAAACTCAAAGTCAGTCAACTAATAAGTTCATTTAGTATTCAGTGTGGTAGACTGAACAATGGATTCATCAATATGCCCATATCATAATCTCTGGAACCTGTGAATGTTACCTTTTATGGCAAGAGGGGTTTTGCAAATGTATTTAAGTTGAAAATCTTGGGATGGAGCAGATTGTCCTGTATTATCCTAGTGTGTCCAATGTAATCATAAGGGTCCTCATGAAAGGGATTCAGGAGGAGTCAGAGTCAGAGAAGAAGGCAATGTGATAATGGAAGCCATTATCATGGAAGTCATAATGGAGTGATTCAGCCACAATCCATGGAAAGGGGGAGGCCTTTAGAAGCTGGAAGAGTCAAGAAACATACTCCCCTTGGAACATCCAGAAGGAACCAGGCTTTAAAACCCCTTGATTTTAGCTCCATGAAACTCATTTCAGATTTATGCCCTCTAGAAATGTAAAAGAATAAATTAGTGTGTTTCTTTTAAAGACTTTATTTGTTAGAGCAGTTTTAAGTGCACAGCAAAATTTTAAAAGCTACAGAGATTTCCCATATACTCCCTGCCCCTATATAGCCATACATAACCTCCCGTTATCGACATCTCCTGCAGACTGCAACATTTGTTACAATTAATGGACTTACATTGACATATCATAGTCAAGCAAAGTTAACATTAGGTTTCACTCTTCGTGTTGTACGTTCTATGGGTTTGGACAAATGTAAAATGTCATCTATTGATCATTTTAGTATCCTACAGAGTATTTTTCATTGCCCTAAAAATCCTCTGTGCTCTACCTCTTCATTCCCCCACCCCACTGACCAACCCCTGATAACCACTGATCTTTTTTACTGTCTCTATAGTTTTGGGTTTTCAAGAATGTCATAGGGGCCGTTCCAGTGTCTCAGTGGTTAAGTTCGCATGTTCTGCTTCCCCACCGCCCAGGGTTTGCTGGTTCAGATCCCGGGTGTGGAAGTGGCACCGCTTGGCAAGCCATGCTGTGGTAGGCGTCCCACCTATAAAGTAGAGGAAGATGTTAGCTGAGGGCCAGTCTTCCTCAGCAGAAAGAGGAGGATTGGCAGTAGTTAGCTCAGGGCTAATCTTCCTCAAAAAAAAAAAAAAAAAAAAGAATGTCATATAGTTGGACTTATACAGTATGTAGCTTTTTCACATTGGCTTCTTTCATTTAGTAATATGCATTTAAGTTTCCTCTGTCTTTTTATGGCTTGATAGCTCCTTTCTTTTCAGCCCTGAATAATATTCCATGGTCTGATATACTATACTTCATTTATCCATTCACTGACTGTAGGACATCTTAATTCCTTTCCTCTGCATTCAAGGAAATAAAATTCAGCTCTTTTTCAAAAACCTTTTGGATTCCCTGCTTTAGACTTTGAAGTGGTCTGCAGTATATGAATGAGAAATTGGAGTTCTAACTCTTGCCTGAGTGTGTAGCAGTTGTAAATTTTTGACAAAGTTAAGAGAGAATGCGTTCTCTCAGAAAACAGTGGTTCAGTGGCCTAACCAATGCAATCGTCCTCCCCTTCCCCGCTTTCTTTTTTGTGTTCATAACTATTGCTCATCTGGAATTCTGGCCTGAAGTCATCTCAGGATGTTTTGATATAATGAAATACATATTCTAATACACTTTTAATAGTTTAGAAGAATTAACACTTTCCAGCAATATTGGTTCCTCATGTGAAGCTGAATATTTGTTTCTGGGAAAATATATTCTATGACTTTAACACAGCTTTTGGAAGTTTAGGCTGCCAGGTGATCCCTTACTGACCTTTAGTTAAACCTCTTTTTAATGAAATATCCTTTGTCTTAGCTAGGCAAACTTGTGAGACAGGTTACTGAAAATTAAGATCTCAAGAATATTTTAAAGGCTTGCATTTTGTTAACTGCTTCCTATGAAGTTGAAAAAAGCAAACTGTTTATTTTCCATTGCCAAATTTTCTCTTCACCTCCCCAGGTTATTGAGAAAACGTTTTAATAAAATTTCTATGTGTTTTTAAAAAATTTCCTCTTTTCCCATGCAAAGGCTGAATGGTAATGAGAGCAGTCCCCAGAGATTTGGAAGGAGTGGCTGAACTTGGACCGTGTGACTAAGGGAATGGTATCGTCTCAGGAACTGAACCCTTTTCACTAAGATCAGGAAAATATTGAGGAGCTTAGTTGCTGCCAGTCTTTTTTGGAAATTGGGGAAGACTCTCCTAGCTTGAATAAAAGAAGAGGAGAGACCGAGAAAATGTTCTGTGCCCTTGCTCCTCACATCTGTACGTGCTATTTCCAATTACACACCAGCATTAGAGAGAGAACCCTGGGAGGAAGCACTGCCGATGTGAGGCTTGCCATCTTCAATTCCTATTAGATTCAAATAAATACCACAAGCGTTATGCAAGATGCTCCTATCAGAGACCATCTTCACCCTGCCTAACTTTTAGGTCATAGTCTCAAACTCTAGTGTGCATCAAAATTATGTAAGTTAAAACTTGTTAAAAATGGGGGCTGGCCCCGTGGTCGAGTGGTTAAGTTCACGCGCTCTGCTGCAGGCGGCCCAGTGTTTCGTCAGTTCGACTCCTGGGCGCAGACATGGCACTGCTCATCAAACCACGCTGAGGCAGCGTCCCACATGCCACAACTAGAAGGACCCACAATGAAGAATATACAACTATGTACCGGGGGGCTTTGGGGAGAAAAAGGAAATAATAATAAAAAAAAAAAAAAAAAAAAAACGTAGACACCTAGTGGGGGCAGAGATCTGGATTTTTAACCATTGCCCACAAGAGGCTCTGTGGCAGCTGGGCTGTCCTGCAAAATAGTGTTCTAAGGAATAACGTTCCAAGACCTACAGGGTACTACAGTGTCAAATTTAGATTTGTAAAATGGCCCATATGAGTTTGGACAATAATATCTAAACTTACATAACATTTAATTCATGCTGGACATTGTTCTAAGTGCATTTTATGTTAAATTGTGTAATTCTCACAAAAAAATCATAAGGAAGTATTAATATTACTATTCCTACTTTAGAGAAGATGTTACCAAAATATTAAGGATTTAAGTAATTTATCTGAAGTCACATGGTTAGTTCCAGCTGAAATTTGGTGCCAGGCAAGCTGGCTCTAGAGACCATGCTTTTTCTGATTACATCATACTGTCACTTACATGCCAATCACTGAACCTCATTGGATTAACCTTGACTGTAATAACCTAGATGCCCTGCGCCATATACACTATATGGTTTCTTTTCTTCTAGCATCTCTTCAGAAATACTGTCCAAATCACTGCACTTTTAACTCTCTGTGTCTCTGTGATTAATTCTTTGCTTTTTATGTAGACAAGATGGATCCAGAGAACTCCACCTGCGCTGGGATGTCACACCTGCTGTTACACCTGCCTGTGGATGTGGGTCAGGGTGTTTTCCCAGGTTATAAGGGCTGACAGTGTGGTGGGAAGTTTATTTAATGTACATCATCTATGAGTGACCCTGACGCTAAAAGTTGGTCATATTTTCTGGGGAAACTGTCAGTTGGAAGAGATAGATAGAAAGAATCTATCAAGGATAGAAAGTAATAAAACTCCAGTAAGAGTGAGAGGATTCCAGGCAGATGGTGGAAGGCAAATTTAAGGTCTCTAAAAATGACCGAGTGTTTCACCAAGACATTAAGAATATCTATAGTATAATCTCCCAAGGAGAGAAGATAAACATATGTTATTAAAATATAAGTTAAAAAGGTTAAACCAAGGTAAATATATGATAGTTGCTGAAATAAACAGTGATTTGTTTGTGTGTCCTTAAAAAGTAAAGTTAGAGAAGAAAAGGTCTAGTTTGTGTTGACATCAGTCAAAAGGGTATGACAGAAAACCAAAGCAGTCACTTTCCCAATATTACTGCCTTCATATTTATGATAGCACAAGCCATTTATCATCAATTTCAGTGCTGTTTAAGACACTGGATCACATTTATTTAAAAATTTACTATCATATTGCCTATAGTAAATCTATGGTTCTTAAATAGAGAATATTCCCAAAGAAGGGATAAAAATGTGTGAGTGGTGAATTACTTTATATCAAGGTTGCTTATCAAATCTTAATAAAATTGAGAAAAAAATCACATTGCAAAGAACATGGTCTCGTCATTTAAGAAATTATATGAGTAAATAATGACATTTATGTGATCATCAATAAATCAGTGACTATGGAATTAAATTCAGTATACTTAAACTCTTACGGACCTTCCAGACCTGTTGACTTTTATTCAAACTAGGACATTGTGGATCCTTACACTGGGTGATCCTTTTAGCAGGCAGAGAAGGCTGCTGATGTAGAAGGTTGAGGCTTGGTAGGCATGTGATCAGACTACAGAGGCCCATAATCAAAACATTGCCACTGTAACGTGGCTGGAAGGGACTCAACTGCAGATAAGGGACAGACATTTCAGCCCGATACCTGGAGATTATGGCAAGAGTTAACAGTTGGCATCTAGCCAAGCAGTTATCATAAGGAAGGATCAGAAGGTACAGTACACATTTGGGGAGTGTAAGAGGAGGATCTATAATTAGTATAAGTCAGAAAGAATGAAAATAAGAGTGAGGCGGACAATCAACATTAGAGCTGTTTTCCATTGGGCTATTCTGGCTGGGGCTCCACAGAAAATGTAGGGACTGGTTAGATTGAACCGACCTCTCTTGGTCTATTATTGTGCTTCACTTGGCATTGCGTCTTTCATAAAATGAAGTGTGGACACAGCAAAGGGTTCACTCCATAAGCTTCCTTGTTTCTCCTTAAAAATAGATGAATTTGGATTGTCAAAATGACTAATTTATTTAGTTGACAAAGAAAAAAATGTCAGCAAACAATATCTATGTGAGAGAATATTTTTTTACTTTGTATGCAACTTTTTCTTTGTCCTATGGTAATAGCTGTTCCCTCATTCTTAACTAGAAAATTAGACAAAAGAATAAGGTGGGAAAGAAGGCTTTCTCATAGGTTTACTGTCTTTTTTGTTATTCTTTTAGTTTTCTTTTTTTTTGAGGAGGAGGATTAGCCCTGAGCTAACATCTGCTGCCAATCCTCCTCTTTTTGCTGAGGAAGACTAGCCCTGAGCTCACATCCATGCCCATCTTCCTCTACTTTATATGTGGGACACCTACCACAGCATGGCTTGCCAAGCGGTGCCATGTCCACACCCAGGATCGGAACTGGCGAACCCTGGGCCGCCAAAGCAGAATCAGTCTTTTTGGGATATCTCCTTAACATCACACTCGTATAGCTTACAGGTTTTCTGTGGGACCAAACAACACAATTGAAGCAAAGCAAAACAGAAAGTACAGTAGTCTGTAAGCACTCATGTAGTTACAAGACGGCTTAACTCAGTCCACTTTTTCTTTTAATTTCATTAAGTAAAAGTAAGCATTTAAACTTAACCAATTTAATGAGAATGAGGGAAAATATACATTGGTCTGACGGTCACCTCCAATTAGCCTAGGAATTCTTTTACAGGCATGTGTGTGGGATTGGCTGGCTGATAATCAGTCCTGCTGCAGTTTTAAAAGCCCTTTCTGCTGCTGTTTGTTCTCGTGCACCCCTGACACACGTGGCAGCGCTCATATGCCATTTTATCCAGTGGGACCTGAGGATTCTGTGATACCTCTGAATATGAATAGGAAATCCTCAGAAGAAGAAATACAAATGAACAATTAATACAATAAAGTGTTTATAACAATCCTTTATGATTGGAGTGTACAAATAAATAAATAAAGAGATTTTTCCTCTAGTCAAATTGACAATGTATATGTGTGTGGGTGTGTGTTCTAAATTTTACTTAATATCCAGCAGCAAATAAATTGAAGAAAATCTAGATGTTAATAAGTATGAAAATGCTTAATTTGTAGTACAGCCATATTGTGAAGCCAGGCAGACTTTAAAAGGAATGATTTTAAGATACATGGCCCTAAAAAGAGGTACAAGATATAATAATTTTGAAAAACAATTTGTGGAACATTGTATATCATCTTGTTAATGTTAGAAAATATGTAAAAAAGGTGAATGTACATTTTTTTTTTAAAGATTGGCACCTGAACTAACATCTGTTGCTAAACTTTCTTCTTCTTCTTCTTCTTCTTCTTCTTCTTCTTCTTCTCTCCAAAGCCCCCCAGTACATAGTTGTATATTCTAGTTGTAGGTCCTTCTGGTTGTGCTGTGTGGGACGCCACCTCAGCATGGCTTGATGAGTGGTACTAGGTCCGTGCCGAGGATTCATGCTGGTGAAACCCTGGGCTGCCAAAGCTGAGCGCACAAACGTACCCACTCGGTCCCAGGGCCAGCCCCTAGATATACATTTTTAAAAGCACAATAATGTCCAAAAAGTTTCAAACAACTGGGATAGTGGTGACTATCTATGGGTGGTCATAAATGAGAGATTTGGGATAGGATTCTTTAGCTTATTGTGTGTGTGTCTGTGTGTGTGTGAGAATTAGATTTTTCCTATAAATACCATGAAACTTTTACATAATAAACCTACATATATGTACCCAAGCACAGAGATACACATGTGTGTGCATTTGTGTATACAGTCCTGCAGTCTGTTGTCCGTATTTTGTCTGGCTTGTATAATTTACACTGGGGTTTTGACTAAAATTAGGGGAAAAAATTCCAGTTTTTGTTTCTGAAACTAGGAACACACTACAACCTCATGTGGTATTCTCGGTGAATGCCAATTGGCATATTTTACAAACTGGATTTCATGCATATATCCCTGCTGCTAAATCTATAATCATTTGCTAGTTATGATGTGGGTGCTTTAAGTCAAGGAGCCTTGAATTCTGGTGGCTTTGCAGATGTGTATTTACAGTCCTTTGTTGGTTCTTGAGTTCCATCAGACAAGCTTAATTCCTTCAAATGAGCTCCCCATTGTGGCATTAGGTGATTGGAGTAGAAATCAAACACTTGCACAAAAATGATTGCTAAAACTTATGTTATTCCATTTTTCACTGTAACACATTTCCAGACAGATCTTTTTCATGATGGGTGTTGCAATCTAAAGGTGCTGTCTTAGAGCTTGCCTAAGGTAAAATTATAATAATAGCTGCCACTTACCGAATATTGTATATGTCAAGATTTTTATATTTTTATCACTAATTTTCTTAAATTTCTGTGAGTAAGATATGTTTAAAAGTCCTTCCTTCTGTCTTTCCTTACACCCTTCTTTACTTTCATCACCCCTTCCTTCCAAATACTCCTTGTTTAAGTTAGTTCCCTTACAATCTCAGACCAAGAGATACCCTAGTTGTGTGTATCATGTACTTGACAATTAAACATGAAATGGCCATTTTATGGCATTTCTTAAACTGTTTTGTTGAACCATTCTGCTATTCATATCCTATTATATGACCTCAAGTGTTGTGGTCTTGTACTTTTCTAATTTAACATTTTAATTTATTGTTTATTCCATAAAATTCTACCTCGTATTTTAAGTGTTATGTAAATTTCAAAGTTCCTTTTCAGATGTTAGAATGTTTCTCCTTTACAACAATCCAGAAATAGAGTTTGGATATGTACTTTTCTCCCCCTTTGGAAGTTATGGAAAATATTTTAGATGATTAACTCAGCCTCACCGAGAAGAGTTTGGACTAAGATTGATGATTTTTGCCTTATAATGACCTTTAATATCATAATGATCATAATGTTAAATTTTAGCTCTGTGTTGTTGTTATTTTTTGTTTTTTATATTGTTATTGTGTGTTATTTTAGGGAATGAAATTTACATTTTCACCTTTGTTTTCTCTTTGAACAAATGTATGTGTATTATACAAGGATTGCTGGCTCCCTTCTCCTTCTTATAGTGAGTCTAGAAAAGAGCATGAATAATGATCAATAAGTATAATAACTATCATTATCCTTTAAATATCCGTGTGGTGGTTCTCAACATGGATAGAACTATTGTTAAATAAAATGGCTTTCCTTTGCCATTCCACATAATGTGTTTCCTACCTTCAAATATATTCTGAGAAGGGCTCCTTTGGCTTCACTGTATTGCCAAGCAGTTTATGACACCAAAAATAGGGGCCAGAGGCTATGGCTCTTACTGTTTTGCATCACTGGTAGCTCTGGACCCAGGGTTGTACAAGTTTTAAAATAAATATATTTTAAATGTATGCATGAATGGATTTATCTATATTATGTTTTAAGATAAGTAACTTATTTTACTAAAAATTTGGTTTTATTTACAAATAGATCTTTGCGATCTGACTAGGGCCAAGTTAAACTTTAAAAAATAATTTACACTTTTCTATTTCCAAGTACCATTTGAATGGAGTGAGCTCACATTCAAAGGGAGGTCATATTCATGGTGAGGAGAAAGAAGGTTTGCTCTGAAGGCTGGAGTCCTGACTTCAGTCTGTCTCTTTGAGCAAAACAGTTAACTCAGCTCTAAGTTCACCTTCCTCGGAACTCGCACTAGAATCCGTTAATTCACTCCAACAACAAATATTTATTAATAATTGCCTAGTATATGCCGTAAGCTATGCTAATGGGGCATAATAATGCTTTGCCTTTCATGAGGTTTTCGTGAGAAGCAAATGACAATGTATATGAAGGTACCTTATAAAATTTAATGGGCTACAAATATAAGAAACATCTCTAATGCCCTGTAAGATTTTTAAATTGCTTTCTGAAATAGAGAAGACAAAATTATATTCAGCAGAGCTTTAATATTCGGGGAATTTTATTGAATTATAATTCTTGGAAATTGCTTTATATTGTAACTTTCCTTAAAATGTATTATCCATTTTATCAGAATACCAGATTCTGTACCACACTCTATAATCAAAAATTCTTTATTAAACGTTTTTCATACCGTGTAGGGGTGTGTGTGTGTGCTTTGGGGGAGGGTGTTTTAGCTATGTCATTAGCATTTTCAATTGAGAGAACTTATATTTTGAAGCTTGTTCTTTCTGTCTCTGAATATACATATGAATGTTCATGATGCTATTATTACTCATATGTCCTCTCGTAGCCTCCAATTCAAAATTATTTCCCTTTGTGTAGTTACTTTGTTCTTGATAGTCATAATTAACCTGCCTTTGGCCTTCCACCTATTTCTATAGAAGACATTCATGAAATAGGCATCTGCTCTCTCTTTTCCATATTTTTTCCCAATGTATCTCATATGAAGACACAATGGCCTTATATCCAGGTCAAGTACCTACAGGAGTTTGAGAGATTTGTATTATGGCACTTAAGCTTCTCAGGAAAAACTAAAAAATATAATCAAACACTAAATAAGCAATTACTGAGCATTCATCTTATGTCCAGAGTTGTGTTGTTGGAATAATAGAAAATGAAGAGAATGTAGCCTTTTTAGGTTAAAAATGGAAAACCACATTATGCTTAGACAGTCAAGTGTTGATGGGGTGGTCAGTCTGAACTCTCTCATTGTTCACAGACAAGGCTGGAGCTGAGTTGATCCTCAAAGACATTAAGATTGAGATAAGTAGTGTGATGGATTATATGTGTGAGTGTGTGTATTTCTGTTTTTCACAAATATTAGCTACATCTTCTTAGGAGATAATTATAATTCCTTGCTCCACTGGCTCTGCATAGCCATTAGATTTGTTCAGAATAATGAAATGTGAGCAAAAGTAAAGTGTTACCTGCAAGGAAAAGCATTTAGAGGTAGTGCATGAGTAATAATGATTTCTTCTCCTTTGGTCCTGAGACGGGCAAGGCTGTAGAAGGAGGCTACTTTATCAGTTTGGATTTCGTACAGGAGAGCGTGTAGAGTAGAGCCAGAGCTGACCCATGTTGCTCATGTAGTATGGGCAAGAAATAAACATTTGCTAGTGTTAGCCTCTGAGCTTTAAGGCCGTGTGTGACTGCAGCATAAACTAGCCTCTTCTGAGTGATACTAGCAAGTAAAAATCTGGGGGCTTTTAATTGCATTTCAATCCCTTGCTTTAGTGGTGGCCCATGGGTAGTTGGATAAATTAAAATATGCAATAATTTTAAGTGAAACCTACAATAAATGCTGAAAATGAAAATTAAGAAGATAGAGCTGGTCCTTAAGTTATTCATTATCCCATTGCAACCCAATATATCTCGAGTTATAATATCACATGATAAATGGAATAACAAAGGCATGTACACAAAACATAAATCACTAAAATGGGAGTGCCTAAGGCAAACTGGGGAGATGGAGGAGGAAAGCCTTTTACTCCTCTGCCCACCCATTCACTAGCACCCCTCCCCACTTTATCCTTCCTTCTCCAGGGAAAGAGTCACAGACAATTTAATTGGTGTGTTAGTTTTTGTTGATTCTGTGACAGATTACATAAACTTTCTGGCTAAAAATAGCACAAATGTATTACAGATTTTTTGTTTTTTTTGAAGAAGATTAGCCCTGAGCTAACATCTGCTGCCACTCTTCCTCTTTTTTGCTGAGGAAGACTGGCCCTGAGCTAACATCCGTGCCCATCTTCCTCTACTTTACATGTGGGACGTCTCCCACATATACACACTTTCCAAGCAGTACTGTGTCTGCACCTGGGATCTGAATCAATGAACCCCAGGCCGCTGAAGCAGAACGTGCACATTAACTGCTGTGCCACTGGGCCAGCCCCTATGTTACAGTTTTATATATTAGAAATCCAACACAATTCTCCATGACTGAAGTCAAAGTGATGGTAGGATTGTGTTCCTTTCTGTAGGTTCTAGAGGAGAATTTGATTTCTTATCTCTCCAGTGTCTAGAGGCTGCCCACATTCCTTGTCTTGTGGCCCCCTTCCTCCATCTTCAAAGCCCTCAACTCCAGGTCAAGTCCCTCTCACATTGTACCACTTTGACCTTGACTTTTGCCTTCCTGTTCTGCCTTCAATGACTCTTGTGATTACATTGGGCCCACCCAGATAATTCAGGATAATCTCCCTATTTTAAGGTCAACTAGTTAGCAATCTTAATTCTATCTGCACTCAAATCCCCTTTGCCATGGAAGTTAACATATTTACAGATTCCTAGGATTAGGACCTGGACATCGTGGAAAGGGTGGCTATTTTTCTGCCTACTACAGTAACTAACAGTCCTATTAGACTCACTGGACCAAACTTCCCTGATATGGTAGATTTCTGTGCCTTAAAACAAAAATATGCCTCTGATTCCTGACTCAAACTCAGGTGACACCTGCCTCTGGGGACAGCCTTGTCATCTACCAGATTCTGCTCCATTGCCAGTGTCCAAGAAAGTATTCAGGGCTATACTTGGAGCCATCTCTTATTTTTCTCTGTAGGCATATGGACCCAAGCTAGCCGCATGATTTAGACCATGGGAGAGAAATCAGAATCACAATTCAGGGTTAAAACCGAAGTTAAATTCTTCAATTACATGTTTGTCAGAAAGCCCTGGTTCAGACGTGAGATGTAGGCTCAAGTTAGTTATATGTGATGGCTTGTGTCCCATTGTTTATTGTTTCACGAGTCCATTTCTTGGGAACTCTGGGATAATGGAACTCTGGCAGTGGAGTTAAATTAGGAAGAACAGGAGCCCATATATGCTATTTTTTTCCCCTGGGATGAATTCACCATTTTCTGTTCACCCTAAGTGGATAATTTGAAGTTAGTTTAGTTGAGTGCTGGGGCCAGATGGCAGGCAACACATTTCCAAATTCCTAGCCAGGCTCCAAAATGGATGCCATGGCAGAGATTCAGTGATTTTATAACCTCAAGTAGAGCTAAGGTAAGGCCACATTAGTCAGCAGATGGAGTCTCATAAGTAGGACCAAAGTAGTTGTGGGCACTATATTTGTTCTGTACCTATGATTGTTGCGTGAATAAATGTGCAGTTCTGAGACATTATATACATTGCCAAATATGGGCTCTCTTGAACTTCACCAAAATTACCTTTTGATAAGACAAATTTGAGCTTACTGCTTACTACTGTAACAGAGAATGTCATTTTGCTAAGGTCTTGCTAATGTCTCAGAAGGGGAGAGCAAAGTCATGATATTTGCTGAGATTTTAATATTGGCTTAAGGTAGTTCTTTCAATGGAGGGTCTTGGACAATGGAGGGTCTTAGGACTGGGGGAAGATCATGATATAATACTTTAGTAGTTGTGAATAGCATGAGGTGAGGATCTTGAGACAATATCTTCAAAGTGTCTTTGTCATAAACTGTAGTTTGATGTCTTTCTTTTGAAGATTTGAGGAGTATTTTAGAAAGTTTCTGGAATGAGCAATAAAGATGTTTGCAGCTCTAACTTCCTAGGCAAGAGTCTCCTAGGATAGTAAAGTAATATTGATGAAGACAGAGGAATAGGAAATTTATGTTAAATAGTAAGCTGTGTGGACAGTCTCAGTTCTCAGGATAAGCAAAACGTGGTAGAACTACAAACCTCAGCATGTGTGGAGTCAGCCAATGAATCACTGAGTCAGGACAATATCTCAACATTACTCAGGATACAAGAAGATTTCTACTGACCACCACACCTTTGGTGTTTCATTCAGTACCTAATTCCCTGAGTTATATCTGAGATATTAGGCAATATTGGATATTAGGGTATCTGATCTAGGATATTAAATGGGATGCATACTTTTGAGTGAAATGAATCTGTGATACATTCTACTCAAATATTCTCCATTTTGGTCAAAGGCGAACTTGTCCCAAGTTTCTGGAAAAAGATGGCTACAGGAAATAGAGTGGTGTCATTCTTTGGGGATCTTAATGATGAAGCATGAACTTTGGTGGAGAGAGAATTTTCCAATTCACCTAGAATTGTTTTGACCCAATTTATGAGAAGGTGAATTCCCCATGATAAAATTAAGGTCAGCAAACTGTGTAAAAACTTCTAGAAATTACTGCTCATTTAGATCTTCAGGTACCAAAATTAGGAGCTACATCAAAGGATCTATCAGGCAAATGTTAATGTACTGTTGAAAGATGTTCATAAAGCACTCAGGATCCGGTGGCAGGTGAAAGTCCTTTCAGTCATGTAAGAATTCCAGAATTTCATGAATGTTGATTTGGACACCTTGGGATTGTGTGCCAGCTACTGCTTTCTTCTAGGAATTGATATTTCTCCCTTCTCCCTCACAACCCACATGACTGTAGTGAGAAAAGATATTGTTTACTGTAAACCTCTATCCCTTGGCCACAGCTGAATAATCCTGGGATAGGAGCACGACACCAATTTTTCTATTTCAGACTTGTCCCTGGGAAAGTTGAATTTGGAATCAAGAAAATCAAGCTCAACTTAATCTATTCCCTGAAACTTAAAAAGTTAAATAATAATACTGTTTTGTTTTTGTTTTTGTTTTTGGTAGGAAGATTGGCCCTCAGCTAACACCTGTTGCCAATCTTCCTCTTTTTGCTTGAGGAAGTGTGGCCCTGAGCTAATGTCTGTGCCCATCTTCCTCTATTTTGTATATCAAGCCACATCTTGCCTTGATGAGTGGTGTAGGTCTGCACCAGAGATTGGAACCTGTGAACTCTCGGCCACTGAAGTGGACTGTGCTGATGTTAACCACTGCACTACTGGGCTGACCCCTAAATAATAGTCCTTTTAAAGGCTGAGAAGGCAAAAGGTATATCTTGAAGTTAAAAGAGGGAAGATGAAGACGTAGATTCCAGTAAAAGGATATAGCAACGTTACATACTCAGAGCAGTGGTTCTCAAACTTGTTAAAACACAGAGTTCTGGGCTCCACCTTCAGATTTTCTCATTTATTAGATCTATAGCAAGGCTGAAGATTTGATTTCTAACAAGTTCTCAGATGATACTGATGCAGCTGGACGAGAGGCCGCACTGATCTGAAACCACTGGTCTAGACTAAAGGGAAAAAAAAAGCAGATGTCACGAGAAAGAGAAATTCTTAGGAGTAGGACAAAAATATACTTGGTGGCAATAATCCATATTAGTATGATTCCCTTCCTAGATTCAGGTGTTTAAACAGGTTCAGGGCATGCGTAGTCAGGAACACTGATTTGGAGATGAGGAGAAGATCTCAAGGTGGAAGGATAGTGTGATTCTCAAAAGAGGGTGGGGTTTTAAATGAGGTGGAACTGCAGTAGTTTTTCCACCTGAGTAGTGGGATTTCATATATCCAGCTACGACTAATCAACCCCTTCAGATAATTGCAAAATCTGAACTTAGCTTGTAGCCCCTGATTTAAAAGGAAATGTCAATATGCTGAATATGGCAAAAAGGACATGGTTGCTAAGATTCCTTAATAGCAATGTATTTGACAGTGATGGAATAGCTCAACTGACAGTTTCTAATAATAAAGCTCCATGTCTCTTAGAATTTGAGGCCAGGCCAAACATGACGCATGCATAACATATTATCTTTTTGAAAAAAACAGTTTTAATTTAGTACATATTTAAAAGAAATTGCAATCTCCATGTCTTTACCAAGCTAGAAAAACAAAGCCATCATTAGCAAAGACATTGATGAGATATGTAACAATTTTCATAAAAATAATTGACCTTTATGCTTAAGATACTTAGAATCAAATTATAGCAATGTCTTCTTCCATTATATAAAATTCATTTAAATAAGGAGGTTTGAGCAATTCCATTTGGATTGTTTGAAATAATTGTGTGGTGCCGAATAAAAGTTACAAGCTCACACAAACGAATTTGAGTTTTGAGCAGCCTGCAGGTTTCAGGTTAGAAGGTTCTACGTTTTTTCAAAGACTCTTTAAAAAAAGTTGCTCATGGAAGGATCTTCTGTAACCAAGTTCCATGGTCCCATGAAAAATCTAATTGTGCCTTAAAACTAGACTAAATTCTTCCTTTTGCCTATACAAATCTTTACTAGCACATATTGAGCCTTTCTTCTTTGGGCTTTTACTGAACATTATGTGTATAATTTAAAGACAAGATAATAAATACATTAATTTAGACACCAGATAACCCCAGTTTGTAGGCTAAAACAGATAAACTAAGAGTACTGATAAACTAATCAATTAGACCAACCTAAAGAGACACCTTTTTTTATTATTTTGTCCACTGACATAGTTTGAGGGTCTATACCATGTACATGTAATTCTCTAATTATTGACTGATTCTCTGCTTCAAACTTAACATGTTATTATGGTATTCAGAATAAACAATTTTCACAAACTTGGGAACTTTTCAACAAACAATTAGGAAATGGGTTCAAATAACAGTGTAAAAGTCAAACAAATGAGCTGTAAACATATGAAAAATATCTAACTTCAGTATCCCTAATAATCTGAAGAATTCAAACTGTAACAAAAGACAATTTTACGCATCAAACATACAATCATTTTTGAGGTAAGTTATGTAAAAATGTTGTACGGAATTTGGTTTATAGTTCAATGAGACTTAAGAAATTTCAACACCCATATACCTAGCATCCCAAACAAGATACAGAGTATTCAGAACACTCAGAAAGTTTGTTAGTTTTGATGAAATCATCACTTGTCGGTAATAGATATTTAAAAAATAAGAAAAATCTTTTTGTCTACTGACCTGCTTGCCATTTCTGCTGTATTTAATTATTTGCGTAGATCTAGATTTCTACTGGGGTTTTCTCTCTGCCTGAAGGAATGCCTTTAACATTCCTGGAGTGAAGAAGTGATGGATTCTTTCAGATAGTGTATTGCAGAGAGAATATTTCTTTCACCTTTACTTCTGAAAATTATTTTTAGTAGGTATAAAATTCTAAGTTGGCAGTTTTATCTTATTACTACTTTAAGGATGTTGGTCCACTATCTTCTGACTTACATTTTTTATGACCAGAAGCCTTCTGTCATTATTATCTTTGTTCCACTGGATGAAATGTGGCTTTTCTGACTGCTCTTAAGATTGCCTGTTTCTCGTGGGTTTGGAGTGATTTGATTATGTTATTCCTTAAAGTAGTTTACTTCATGTCTCTTCTGCTTCAATTTTGGTTTGGTGAACTTCTTGGCTCTTTGAGTTGATATTTTTCATCAAATTGGAAAAAGTTGGGCCTTTGTTTCTCAAAGACCCCTCTCTCCACCACTCTTCTCTTTTGGGGTCTCCAATTACATGTATATTAAGTCCCTCGAAGTTGTTTACTAACACACTGTTAATTTATTCTAGTATTTTATTTTCTGTATGCATTTCATTTTCAATAGTTTCTATTGCTGTAACCACGTGCTCAATAATCTTCGTCTATTTTGCTGTTAATTCTATGCAAAGTATTTGTCATCTCAGACTTTTTCCTTTTTCATTTGTAGATGTCCAGTTTGGATCTTTTTTATTTTTTACTTCTCTCTTTAACATGCTCATGCTTTCCTCTACCTTCTGAGATTATGGAATATAGTTACAACAACTGTTTCAAAGTACTTGTCTACTAAGTCTAACATCTGTGTTATTGCTGGGCCTGTATTTTTTTGTTGATTTTTCTATTATGAGTCAATTTTCCTGCTGTTTTGTATGCCTAGAAATTTTTTAATTGGATGCCAGATATTGTAGATTTTATCCTGCTTTGTGATAGATACTTGTATATTCCTATAAATATTTCTGAGGTTGCTTTGGGACACATTTAAGTCACTGGAACCAGTTTGATATTTTCAAGTCTCCCTTTTAGAATTATTTTCAGAGGGAGAAGAGCAGCTGTTAGTCTGGGGCTAATTTTTCCACATTACTGAGGTAAAACTTTTCTGAGTGTTCTACCCGATGTTCAGTCTATTATAAGGTTTTTCCATTTTGGCAGGTAAGAATACAAATTATTTGTAGTTCTATTTGAGCTCTGAGAATTTTCTGCTTGTTCTCTTTTGATGGGTCTTTCTCCAGCTTTGAGTGTTCTCTTCACATGGATGCCCTGGTCAGGCCTCAGCTGAAGACTTAGGGGGAACCCTGTTTCTCACAAGCCTTCTCTGGGCAACTCTCTTCTTCCCATGCAGCTCTCTCCTCTCCTTCCTCTGCCCTACAAGTTTTAACTGGCCTCCCAAATTCTCAGTTCTATCTCCTCACAACAGGGCTGGGTTTAGGTTCCCCCTGCATACACTGTGGCTTAGAAACTCCAGTCAGCTTGTAAACTGGGATAATTACAAGGCTGCCTTGTTTGTTTCTTTTCTCTCTGGGTTCAGGGCTACCTGTTGGCTAAAGACTGGACACAGCTGTTTCGTATATTTTGTCTGGTTCAGTAGTTGTTTAAGGCAAGAGTGCAAACTTAGTTTTACTCCATCTTGGGCAGAAGCTGATGTTCCAATAGATCAATATAGAAAGTCAAAATATTTAACTTAGAAAACTATAATATTTTCTGTATCATCAATGGAAAATTTAAGTGGAAACTTCATTTTTAACTCATTTGTATAAGTTTTTTCTGTAGTTCAGATCAAATGGTGTGATTTTATCTGTGCTTCTACCTCAGTTACATGGGCACATCCTACAAAGAAACCTAATTATCAGTAATCTCTGGAAGGTCAATTTTTATATAAAATACATTGATATTGAAAGAATAATGACAAGTCTTAAAAAATATACAAATATATACCCACTATCACTTTCTATTTTAATTTGCCTTTTGAAATATAGTGAAAGGAATGGAAATCACAATACTGTAAGTATAGTAAAAGCTCAGTGAAGAAATGCTCTCCAATGTAAAATGAGAGGGATGTTTCCACTGGACCTAAAACATTGACATTATTTAGGAATATATTCCAAAAAGAGTCGAAAATGGAGAGGTCTATTTAAAGATTAATGCATCTTTGAAAATTCAGTGTCTCTGCACTACTTTCATTCAGAAAATGGCTACTAGAATCTATATTAGAAAAATAATTTGTTTCAAAACTTCAAAGAAGCCAAATGGAGGACATTTCTGATGCTGTGCTTCATAAAAGAATAGCACAATTATATATATATTAAGGCGGAACTTGGGTTTCAAATCTTTAAAAAGTGTATAAATGAATCCTTTCTGAGAGACTAAGACAAAGGAATTTATTTTAGAGAAGATAGTACAATATATTTTCACATTTATATTTTTGGTATCACATATTTAATTTGTAAAGCCAATTGATTATTTTGAGATTATTCATATCTAATTTTTTTTAAGGATATATATATTTTGAACACTGACAATGTGAAAATCACTAACCTGGAATAGCTTTTACTTCAAAAGTAAGCTCATTTCCCAAGTCATACCAGCCTGAGGTTAAAAATGGGATCTGAATAATTTTATTTTTGGCTCACAATATGTTGCTATTCTTTTCCCCCTCCACTCTTCACACACAGAGCTATTTCTCAGAGTGTGCTGGAGCGTCTCATGTGTACTCATGTACACAGTCCCCTCTGCTTTTAGAGGGCATCCACTATTTCTCATCCTCTTTATAGTAATCTACTACTGAGACCTCCGGAGCCTGTGGAAACTTGGTAAAGCCATTGACAAAGCCAGTTACATTCTGGAAAAAGTCATCGATGCTATCCTGCTCTGATGCTTGCCTAAGGGAATGTTTTCTCCCACCTCTTCTCTGTTTTCAATGGTTTTGTCCTTGTTTGAACTTTCAGATCTTCTCTGTACTGTCAATATTCTCTAACAATACCTCCAAATAGGGAAAATATCCTAAATCATGCTCTCTTCCAAAATAATTTAACATTCATTTACATTGGCAATCCTTTGCTTCAAATATCTTTCAGATATTTTAACTTTTAGTCAATGCCCTAGCCATCATCAAAGAGCTAGGATTAATTAAATATTAAAATTGATTTCACAAATGAGGACAATTCTTTAAATCTCAGGGAATTGTTACTTCTTTATATCCTTTATTGTATGCTTTGGAAAGTTTATACTATAATAATAATTTTCTCCATTAATCACATGTGATTTTTATTCAGCTTCCTAATAATACAGATACTAGTTTAGAAGATGTAATACTGAAGACTTTCCACCTTGAAAATTTATAGAAATTTAAAAATTACCTCCAAATCAAGTAGTTTGCATACTTATTGTTATTGTTTTATATAATTGAGTTAATCACAATGTATGACTACAATGATATTCTCAATCAGATTGATTTTCTATGTTTTCAAGAATAGCCGTTCCCTTCGTTCTCCTTTACAGTTCTGGTATTTGACTGAGTTAGTTCATTACGACTCTTAGTACATTATATTTGATTTGGGCTGACAGTGGGTTAATCAAATAAGAGACACTATTACTAAAATTAATTATACCACAGCATCAACAGTCTCATTCATGATTTACTTCTATGTGCATGTTATAGAAACGATCTAAACTAGCTAGAGAGAGGAGGACACAAGGGGTGATTAGGCACATGTGTATGGTGATGGATTGTAATTGGTCTTTGGGTGGTGAACATGTTGTAATCTACACAGAAGTTGAAATATATAACGATGTACACCTGAAATTTATATAATGTTTTAAACCAGTTACCACAGTAAAAAAAAAATAATAAAAAATAAAACAAAACAATAAAACCTGAAAAAAATAAACTAGCTAATGAAGTGAAAGGGGAAAAGGAAGGAAAGAACAAGGGAAGGGAGAGAGCAAGGGAGGGAGGGAAGAAGAGCCTGGACTGGAAAGTGTTCAAGAGCTGGCAGTTCCTTCTGAGTTCTTCTTGTGTTTCTTGTCACATCTATTTCAGTCTGCTGCCTTAGCAAAACGGTTTTCTAAGGCTTCTCTGTCCAGGTAAGATAATTATCTCCAAACTTCTGAATTTTAAGTATCTTCCAATTCACCCACAGAGAGAAGATGATTAGTCATCTTTGAATCCCAATGTATAGTTCTTGTAGCAAATCTGGATCGTGTGTCCATCCATGGTCCAAGCAACTGGGCAGAGGTGAAGAAATAATAGAAATCTAGTTTGTGAACTGAGAAAGCAGGTAACCCTAAGGAAGGAAAGACATTTTCAGAGAAAAGAGTTGTGGTAAGTTGGACAGAACTGCCAAAATGTGTCAATGACACAAGAATTCCAATGGGGCTCACACTGGGCAACCTGAAAAACATACAAAATAGCCACACAGAATACTGATCAAGAAGGAAAAACATAACAATGAAAAATTATCACACTAGGTCCTGTTTATTTTATCTAGTCCCACTGCACATCAGTGTGAACCCTCGGTTCAACGCTGTTTCTTGGCTTTGATTCTTGCTTGCTTTAATCTTTCCATTTTCCCTGTGTCCCTTTATACTCTTCTATAAAAATCACCTTGTTTTTGATATTAATCTAAAGCTACAAATTTTCCATTAAGCCTTCCACAAATTACAATCCATATTGCACTTAGTTGATTATGTATTGTGATAGTGTTTATTAATTTTTTTCTCCAGTGATGATAGTCTCGTTTCTCTAACTTTCTTGAGAGAAGAGATTATATTTTATGCATTATTTTATTTTCTAAAAATTCTTGGGGGCCAGCCCAGTGGCCTAATGGTTAAGTTCGGTGCACGCCACTTCAGCAACCTGGGTTTGGTTCCTGGGCACAGACCTACACCATTCCTTGGCAGCCATGCTGTGGCAGCAACTCACATACAAAATATAGGACGATTGGCACAGATGTTAGCTCAGGGTGAATCTTCCTCAGAAAAATAAATAAATAAAATTCTCAAATATAGTAGATACCGCTTATAGAATTGTTTTGTCCTTAGTTTAGATAAATTTTTTTCAGTGTATATTTTTTCAGTCTCCCTATATATGTAAGAACATACGTATCAGAATATATCATAAGTGTTTTTGTTTTCTCCTGATAGTGTACTTCTCCTACTTTAGATAGCTATGTGATTAAGGGGATGACAATGTAACATAAAGTAAAACTCACTTTTCCAATGTCTATTTGATTAAAAGTTATGCCTAAACCATTTAATTGAGGTCATAATTTGCAAAGAGGAAAGGGTGAATTTCAAATTCTACCTTGAAATTATTTCCTTCATCCACAAAGTCAGGCACCACACTTTGAATTAGGCATGATTTTCTTTTCCCTTTGTACCAAGTTCAGATATAAAGTCATTCCTAATTTTAGTTAATAATTTATGCATACACATATCTCAAGACTTTTAAAAGATTAATTCAATTCCAGGCCAATAAGTGAAATTGGAGATTTAATATTAAACCTTACCAGCTCAAACTTTTAAATTAGAGGAGAAAATATGTGGAAAGCATTTACCACAGCTTGGTCTACATAATATGCAGTCTTGGTCCACATACAGAATGCAGTCCACCTCTTTATATTGTAAAGCAGGAGTAAAGGTTGGCTGTTTACTTCCCTCTGACTTCTGCCCTTACTCCTGATTTTTGCAGTGTCAAGGGCTCAGTGGCACTATTGTGGGCTTCAGTTACAGAGCCAATTACTGATATTTATAACATGTGTGAAATCACTATAACTCTGTAGAGTTCTAACATAGATAAGGAGGTTTATAGAAGGTCCGTCCCAAGTGGCCTACTTGACAACTGCTAGAGACCGGATTGTGTCCCCACCTTCCCCCCAAAATTCATATGTTCAAGCCAAAATCCCCAATGTGACTGTATTTGGAGATAGGCTTTTAGGAAGTAATTAGGTTAAATGAGGTCATAAGGGTGAGGTCCTGATTCAGTAGGATTGATGACCTTATACAGAGAGGAAGAAAGAGAAATGCCCTTTTCTCTGCCATGTAAGGCTCTCTGCAAGACAGGAAGAGAGCTCTCACCAGAACTACCATGCCAGCACGCGGGGCTCAGACTTTCAGCCTCCAGAACTGAGAAACTAATTTTCTGTTGTTTAAACCACCCAGACTAGGGTATTTTGTTATGGTAGCCCAAGCTAATATAACAACTGACTATGATGATTTGAAACTCCAGTGGATTTTAATAAAATCATAATTTTAATGCCATATGTATGTGTGTGTCTGAGTGAGTGTGTGTTTGTGTATATTGGAATGGCATAAGCACAGAAAAAGGGTTTTGTTGAAAATGTTGAAGGTGTGAAAAGAATGAAATAACAATGTAGCAAAAGCAAAACTCATTTATAGTGTTTAATGAAAATGAGGTTCTATCACGCTATCTTTATTATTGCTGCAAATATGGATAAATTGATTATGCCTTTGGGCTACTTTTGCAGTAACTACAAAAGAAAGAATGAGCCCTAATGTAAGATTATTTTGTCCCCAGTAGAGTTAGATATTCTACAATTTGGCCTAAATATTGGCAAAAGAATATAGCTTTTCTCAAAATAGTGCCAAAGACCAAATTTAGAAACTCATGACTGGTCCTGAACTGGTTCAGTTCTCAGCTGACAAACAGCATTATCTTCCTTCTAACAGGTGTTCCTTCCAAAATTAAAAAAAAAAAAAAAAGGCAAATGCTATATAATTTGAGGGGGAAAAAAACTAAAGAGGATTATCTTGCAGATATCAAAGTGTGTCTGTAAATACCTTCAATTATCAAAAGGTCATTTCCAGAGATCAGTGATCAGTGCCTGGAAGATGGGGATAATGATTTAAATGGATCAGGAAAATTAAAAAGTAGGCCTGGGAGCTTTCTATTTTGAGGATAGGAAATATAAGACTTAATAATGAGTGTAGGGTTTTTTCTGATGAAGATATGGTCACTACTCAGAGTAAGTTTTAGAACAGTGAGCACTGTGTTTAAGTAGTTAACGGTCACTCTACTCTTCAGGAAGAGCTCATCTGGTCAAACAAATTTGATCTAGTCCCAACTCAGAAAGATAAAGGGAAAGGTTGGAATACCTTGGGTTTTGAAATATTAATATCACATATTTGTCATTAGTATGAATTCTTACCTGGGATGTAGTTGAATAAAACATCTGAGACTGAAGATAAACACCAATGATTCATAATCAAGAATCCTGGAATAGAAGAATTACTCATTGTAGCCACAAATGAGAGAAGAGGACAGAGGTGAACATCCAAATGGGCCAATTGTGGGTTATTGTTAAGGTGTTTTTCTCTTAACATTTAGAGCTGTTCAAATATGAATTGAACTATATAGACTAGTAGTAAACTGTAAGTAGTAGAGCTCAGATAGTGGCTGAGACTCAAAATTCAATGAAGAAATATATGCCTGAATGTATTAGTGGCTGAGGGACAAGGATTTTTCAGAGCTAAGTCAAGATTCTATATGACGGGAGCAGGGTAGACCAAGAAAATAGTTTGAAAATCCAATCCTAGAAATTTCAGCAATTCAGCCATTTTTTAAAACACAATTGTTAGACACACATTGGTTTGCCTCCTAGCCTTGCCATTAAAGAAACCTGTGGCGTGGAGTATTTTTTAGTTCTTTGAAGTTTAGTTTCTTATTTCTAAAAATGAGTGGAATATCTGATTTCCATAGTTTTTGGTAGAGTAAATGATGTATATGTGTGTCAGAGTCTCCAAGACCCTGAATTCAAGGGATTCTCTGGAAGGACTCGAAGAACTTAGCAAATAGTTCCACTCACAGCTGAGATTTATTGCAGTGATTTAGTAAGGATACATGGTCAGATCATAAGGGAAAAGACACAGCTGGAGTCTAGAGGATTCCATATACAGGCTTCCTTATGCTCACTCCCTCCCATGAGAGGTCACACAGAGTACATTCTTCTCCAGCAACAAAAATGCAGCAACATATGTATGATGTTTCTGCCCAGGGAAGTTCCTTAGAGACTCAGTGCCCAGAGTTATTCTTGGAGGCTGATCGGTAGGCACTCTCTGCCTAACACATTGCAAAAATTCCAGACTCCCAAAAGAAAAGCAGGTGTTCAGCAAAAACCACACTATCTGGGCAAAGTGAGCCATCTGATCAGTGAGTGAGGTAAATCCAGGTTCCTGGATACCAATCAATGGCCAAGTTTGCAGGTAAGCCTTTTTAAGGATACCAGTTCCAGGCTTGCTATATTGACTTTTCCTCAGAGTGTAAAAAACAGATCACAGGATTTTGCATAGAATAAACATGTGATAAGTATAACTTTCTATCTACCTTCCCACTCTCCGCTCATTTGTGCTCGGCTCAATCAGGACCACAGGTCAACCAGCCCACACAGCCACTGCTGTCTCCCTGAACACCCTCACCATACCTTTACTTGATACCCTAGAACATCAGTACTGCTGCCACTATTGCCAGCAAAATGACTTTCCTCAAGCCTTCTTTACATAATTAGCTCCACCTCAAAATCTCAGGTTTGGTTTCTGCGCCCTACATTTAAGCAAGGCTATAGAAGTAAGTATCTTCCATTTTCTGATTTTGTAGAAAATGTGGGTAATGTTTACTGACAAGACTAATAAAGTAGAGAATTCTCACCCAAATACAGGCAGACACGTCTGATGTGGAACACCACCCAAAGACATATTCATTGCAACGACTTTCTTGTCCTAGACTATTAGCTTTCTTAAGTGCAGGGTCACTGCATTATTTGATTTCGTGAGACAGAAATCCTACCTGTAGTTGGTTGTGTTCTCACAAGAAATTTTAGTGGAAATTGACCTTGCACTCTATTTGTCTGAATGAGCCGTAGGGTCCTGGGCAAATTCGAGGTTCATTAAAAGCATTTCAAATACAGACATCCAAGTTTAGAAAACGCTTTTGAGCCATGCTAGATTCCCAATCCACGGAAACTGTAATATAGTAAATACAGTTGTATAAATTGTATTATATACACACATAATTTTTAAGATCAAGATTATTAACTTTTTTATGTAATACAATAATTTAATTATATCTTTTGGCATAACATCTTCAGAAAAGGACTTTCTGGAAAAAAATAGTACCAACTGATTGGATAGGGATCATTCAAAGCGTTTGAAGGATGTGGATATCCAAGAGAATCTTACATTTTCAGAATAGAAAATGAACAATGAAGTCAATTAAGGAAAGGCATATTGATTCTAATATCACAAAGCAATTCGTAGATAATGAGACATATTAGAAGGTCCTATTGTTTCTCAAAAGGAAATAACTGAACTTACTTTTCTTGATTCACTTAAAACAAAATAGGAAAATATAAATTAGGGAATTGTCCTTTAATGTACAGGCAATTTTCACATGTCTACATGAGGAATATCTGCATTGAAACCTATGAAATGCAAATATATTTTTTAGATTTTGATTGGTGTTTTTCTTGCTTAGCCCTTTACAGATGATTGCTATTATTTATCCTTGTTTGTGCTTGAGAAAAGCGGGAGAGAAGGCTCTTTCAAAGCAGCATATTAGTATACCTTCCCTTTACTTTTTCAATACCAATTTGGGTAAGGAAGTAAAAAAATTTACTTTGAATTTAGTTAAAAGGTGATACTCTCCATGAGCAATAAGCCCACCATGTGCTCACATTTTGGATTCTGAATACCGGTCTCTACTAAAAAGAACCAGAATTCCTTGGAATATGGCTGAGGCTAGATCTGAGGGCAGAGAAAGTAAAGGAACAGTTTAGAACAGCTTTTTGTGCCAGAAAGCAAGGAATGGTAAAAAAAAAAAAAAAAAAAAAAGTGATGGGAACATGGTTAACGAGCATAGGATAGGGTTTGAATGAGCTTTGACCACCAAAGTCTAGATCAGTTTGGGCATCCAAATGAATGATAACAATGGATTACAAACATGAAATAAAATAAGAATCCATGTGACCGTATTCATAAGTACGTTTGAAAGAAAAAGTGAGAAAGAAAGGAGCAGGGAGAGAGAGAGCAAGAGGAGGAGAGGAGAAGGAGGGAGCAAGGGAGGAATGAAGGAGGGAAAAAAGAGAAGGAAAGAAGGTAGGAAGAATGGAAGGAAGGAAAGAACAGGGAAAGAAGGAGTGGGGAAATAAAGAAAAGAAAACTCTTTCCTAGAGTAGAAAGAATAATAGAGTTAGAAAAAAGCAGTTACCATTTTGCACTCATCATGGTAACAATGGATTTAGTCAAGTATCACTGATGAACACTAACAGCACTGGGTGGAAGTTTGATGAGAAATGGGTTTATGACATAATTTCAAAGCATCTCCTCATGAATTACTTATTTATTCCAAAGAAAAAGTGATAAGTTTAGATTGGAAAAATATGACAGGCATCACCTTAATCCTGTGATCAGAGTTAACATCTCCCATAATGGACACATTTATATTGTGTGATTTCTGACGTGATGCACTGACAGGAACACAGTGCCATGATGTGGTATTTCACAGATATCACCAATTACCCTCATTTTGTAGAATAAGAGGCATTCTAAACAATAACTGGCCTGTACTCTTCAAAATATATGATAGAAAATGAAGAAGGCTGAGGAACTCTTCCAGATTTAAAGATAATAAAGCAACATGAGAACTAAATGTAATGTGTGATCCTGGGTTGAAGAGCAGGGCAGGGAGGGAAAATAATGACAAAAGGAAAAGTGAAAAAAACTAATGAAATTTGAATATAAACTGTACAATAAAAAATATATGTGTTAAATTACCAGATTTTGATCATTGTAATACAGTTCTTTAACAGCATTCTTATTCTTAGGAAATAAACAGTGAAGAATTTAACAGTGAAAGACCACAATGTCTGCAACTTGTCCCTGGGATTCAGAAGAAACCCTGTGATAAACACAGAGAGAGAGACACACAGAGAGATTGATTTCTTGCAACTTTTCTGTATGCTTGAGATTATATCAAAATAAAAATATTTAAAAAGGTAAACCACCCTATGTCAATGAGGATGAGTAACAAAAGATTCCAAATATTTTTGGATAGAATAATAAAGATTTACTCCCTATTCTAATTAAATGTTCATTGTACATTAGCTAGAGACTCTGCTCCGTGTCATTGTTCTCTTCACTCCAAACCCTGGGCTTCGAACTATGCTGAAGTCAGCATGGCAGAAAGGTCAGAAGATGTGTCGAAACATACTCTCAATCTTAGAGCTTCCGTCCAGAAAAGACACATGTTAACAGCTGTTCACAACTCATTGGTCAAAGTTGGCAGGAAAATGTTACCCTACCATGTCTACCTTTTTAAAGATTTTGATTAATTATTCTTTTTAAATGTGTTTTATGTTACAAGGCTAGAGAGTAAAATGATCAGACAGAATTAACGCACAAATTAGGCTTAAGGTTATTTATATAATATTAGAAAAATAACTATGTTAAATGTCTCAAAAAATGAAGTGAAAGAAATTCCCTATCAATGCATTTCTTATAGCCAAATAAGTATTTACACAGAATAAGTTTTCTATTTGAATTATTTTAAAATTATTGTTGTTCTCTACTTTCATTTTTATTTGTAAGTCATCACAATGAGACTAGTTAGCATATGCTCTCTGAAAGCATTTATGATGAATTTTCAAATCACAACTGGATCTACATTTTAAAACACAAACAACAACGTATGAATTCCACAAGAGTCACCAACGGACTTTCGAGTCCTGGGTTGAAATTCAAGCTACATCATTCAGTACCTGTAGGGCTTGGAGTTAGTTACTTAACTATCTTTGCCTCCAACTTATCATTTCTTGTTATTTATGTTAAATGATATTAATTATTGTACTTGCTTCCTAGATTTGTTATGAGCAAAAAGTGAATGAACATTTATTAAAGTCTTAGAAGAGTGCCTGGCACATGGAAAATTCTATATTATATAAGTACCCATTGAATAAAAATCAGTCTTGTAAAGCTGTTATGATATTAAGTAATATACTTAAATAGTGGTAGTCTCATCACATCATGGTGATATCGGCTCAAAATTTAGAAATCTTCATGGTAAGACTTGTGAGATGAGTGAACATGTCTTTGCCTTGGCTTTTCTTAACTGTGTATTGGAGAAAAGAATATTGACCTTTCTATTTCGTACACTAATTATGGACCTTAAATGAGATAATGGCTGTGAAAGTGCTTTAAATTAAATAAAAAATAAGAGCACATTATAACCGTATGCTTCTCAATAGGATATTTGGAAAAATTTGGCACGTACCCCGTGGTTGGAACAGGTTGAGATATGGATACATGCTTCAGCTGTATAGATTAACTAATTGGACAGGAAGTACAGCACAGTAATTTATAGCAGGCATCAACAAACTTTTTCTCTAAAGGGCTAGGTAGTAAATATTTTGTCCATATACAGTGGGCTTAATTCTGCCACTGTGGTGAGGAAAGGAACTGTAGACAGTATGAAAATGTATGGGTCTGGCTGTGTGTTAAGACAGTCTCAAGTGCACAGTCTTTCAAGTACCGCCCAGCCAAATAAGAATGGACCTTGGCCCAGGAACAAGAGATAAAGAGTCCACACAGCCTGTGATGGGCTTATCGCCTTCTGTGGGAATGTCTTTCTCTGTTTTAGGCTCACTGTGTGCTCTTTTGTTCTGCTTAAGCTTGTGCATCAATAGCCCTCAGGCTCACTCCTTGCTTTCAGTATTTCTGACTCCAGGAGGGGAGAGGGAGTGATTCTTCCACAAGAAGGGTGCATATAGGCCAGTAGCCCTGCATCTGCATCAGTTGCAGGGGTTATGGGGACCCACTAGCCACAGGGGAGTGATGCACACTATTAGAGCCGGTCTTGCTCTGTCTCATCTCTCTGTGAGGAACAGTGTTTGCTCCAATGCTTGACTGTACTGTGTTTTCCTTGGTGACCCCCATATCAATGATGCAGTGAGCAGAAGCGTTTGGGCGTCTGTTTCTGGTGGTTGACACATAATACCTTTGCTATCCACCATGCAGCTCGAGTCCAACTCTGGCATGGTAACCAGTGTACTATGTTCTGCTCAACACAGCATTTTAATAAACTTTACAAAATTGTATCCATCCCTGGTTTAAAGGATGAACTCTAGAGATAGACTGACTGGATTTAAATCTTTGCTTTGCCATTTAATGAATGGATGACCTTGGAAAAGTCACTTAACAAGTCTGTGCCCACATTACTCCCTTGGAAAAGAATTGGCATTTAAGTAGTACTACCCACTTAGAATTTTGGTAAGCAATAAAAATGACTTAGGCAAAACACTTGTTTGAGTCCTGGTACATATTAATTCCTATGAAAATGTATGTTATTGGTAATAGATAAGGCAGAGTTAAAGAAGAGTTAGAATTTTGGAAGATGTTATGTTTTATTTGACATCCTCTTCAATGTTTAAAAAGCATATTGATTCACAACTTAGTTCTTAGAGATCCTGGCATAACATATGTCTGTTCTAATGTACAGATTGATTAACTCAAATAAATTATTTGGCCAAAGTTGGTTATCAAATTAATTATAGATTGTTGCCAATTTTAAAGGAGTCAATGTATGTGAAATTCTCTGGTGGCTAAGAAACGTAAAGTATACCCAGTGCTGTTTCCTTATATTATATAAAGTGGATGATGTGTAGTGGGAAATGCATACACACACGCATACCTACACACGCATACAGAGTGTTTGAACTGAAGAACCTATGTTTGATCTTGTTTATAGCACTTAATGCCCAAGTTAAACTTAAAAATTACCTATTCTCTGCATTTATTGATATATATGGTAAAAAGTACTTAGTGTACAAACTTGCTGTAAAACGCAAATGAGAATGTGTGAAAGCACTTACTGAACTGTTTTTCAGATAGTAGTGACTACTAATTGATTGATAAGTTTGTTTCTTGTAAATGTAAACTCAATATTTTCAAATAATAATGATACACTATATGTTTACTGCAGAAGTAACCAATTCTTTGCGTTCACAGAAACAGTGTTTCACTAGGGACACAAGGCTAACACATTGAAATATGTAGTGAATTTATAAAAGTAAACATATATCTTGTCACTTTGACTAGAAAGTGTTGCAGATTATCAGCAAAGTGGGAGAAAAGTGAAGAATTGAATCAATAGGGGAGACAGCAAGGAGGCTTAAGGAGGAGGAGACTTGACCTGAGTTTTGAAGAATGATCGATGTTCTAATACTAATGATTTCCAACCCTTACAGTCAGCTAACATCTCCTAAGGAGCTTTAAAAAAAATACCAAAGCCTAGGACCCACCTCAGATTCTAACTGGTATTTTTTAAAAGGTCTCCAGGTATTGCAAGTACGTGGCTGAATTGAGAACCATTGTGTAACAAGCTTTGAGTTCCTGCTGCTGCTGCAGAAGAGCATGAGAGCTTGTTAATGCAGAATCTCAGCCTGAAATCAAGACTCAGTGAATCGGAATCCGCCCATTAAAATTTTAGAAGTAATAGAAACAAAAACACAGCTGAGAAATGTGCAGCTGCACTTGAAACCCCTACTAATATTGGACATCCCAGTAAGACTTCATGTCTTCCTTGTTCTACGTTCTAATACTTGAAGTCATCTCCTGATTAAAATGACATGGATTCGGAACTGTATAGTAAATATTTGATGTATTTCTGGAGCTTTTAAGAATATACACAAAGACCTGGTTAGGAACCAGAAAAGTTAGATTTCAAACAACACCTCCATGAGAATTTGAACAACTGAGAAGATCACTCACCTTCTTCGGTTATGTTCAAGGCCTTGATATAATAATTATTTTTTCACAAAAGGTTAAGTAACTCATAACGTCTAAATAGATTTCAGAATATCTCTGAATAAGAACACACTTTGTAAACAGTATCAAATTTGGAATCCTGAAGAAAAAGCCAGAAGGCATAACTTCCCATAAGCAAGTTGTGTTTTCTTCAAGAGGAAGTGCTTTTTATTGGCAAACATGGGGCAGTAATTCACCCTTCTCAGTTTCTTCCATAGGGCTGGGTGAATGACTCAGCCCACGACACTGGGCGTGCCAATTAACCTCTCAGTGCCATTTTTTAAAAATAGGTTGAAGAAGCAAGTATTGTTTTATGAGAAGTCAGACATCAAAGTTTATCTATCAGGCAGGACAAATATTGACAAAAAAATTTTTAAAAATCGAGAATGGTATGTACCACAATAGAGGATAAATTTCTCTCTATATCATTTTCCAACCTGATGCTTGAAGATAGGGCTATTCAAAACAGTAAAGAGAAATCTTCTGAAGATTTATTCTATACCTCTTTGCTCTCCATATCTCTGGCAAAAGGGGGTAATTTCTTCTAAAACGCCAAAGGGCCCAATGTCATGTACAGTGGAGGGAAACAGGGAAGTTTAGATTAAATAATGATTAAAACACCGCATCAGTAAAGACAACCATGAGCTGCTCCACATGTTCAAATCTGCTCTAGTTTCTTGCTTTCAGAACACAACCTGTGCAGGGGAAAATTTAAAAGTAATGGCAGCATTCTCCATCGGATTCACTTCTTATGATTGCATTCTTTTCCCTCTTTTGCAGTTTTTCTTTCCTTTCTCCTAGGAAGGATGTAATAAGACTCAGAGACCTAAGGTGAAACCCTTTAATATGCTGCAGGAACAAGTGCATTTAAAAGTTAGAATTACGGAGGCCTCTGTTTAAACCCGAAGAATGAATTCTGAGTGATAAAGCTGACTGTGACCAGGATGTCAGGGAGATATATTGGATGATGCAAAAGTGTTTCCTAATGTTCTTATCAAACACAAAAGAAATTGCATAATTTGTGTACATAATATCTGCCCTACTTTCTGGAGGATTTCTGCTCTCTAAATTTGAAAAGAAAATTGTATTTTATTTTAGGTTATATTTCATTTTCATGGTTGGTGACGAGATGATCTTTAAAATTCCTCTGTGGCCATAGAGAAGGTCATAAATGATGAAGGTACTGAGTCCTGCCTCTTTGTTCATTAATTTCCTGTGGGGCCCTGGACAAGGGGTTTAAAAACATCCTAAATCTAAGTTTGTTCATCAGCAAATGAAGACATTGGACCTGATGATCTGTAAAGTTACGTTCTGTATTGACATTCTGACTTTTATCATATGCGATAAAACTAAATTAATGAATTATCTTATACAGTTTCACAAGAGTTTTTACCCATTTTCATCCACAAACATTATAAGATAAATGGATTTTAATGTAGTATGAAGGTAGGAGATGGGTGCATTTTTTGGTATTGCTCCCTTCCTCTACACGTGTGTTTAACACAGTTTTGAATTTTGCAAACTTTACAAAAATGCAATTGTGTTAAGCCGCAAACAAAAATTTTGGTTATCTTTGGCACAATCTCTGAACACACTGCACAGTGATCAAATCAATAACAAAACTGCAAACAACAATTATGACCATTTAGATCTGTTAATTTACAAAAAACACTTCTTAAAACTCATGGGTCAGAGAATTACAAACTGTAATTTAAAGTTACTCAGAAATATTAAGGAATTAAATTAATTATAGTTATAATTTAAGACTTTACGTTTTTAGAGCAGTTCTAGGTTCACAGAAAAATTGAGACGAAGGTATAAAGATTTCCCACATACTCCCTACCCAACACATGCCTTGCCACCTCTATTATCAACATCCCCGACCAGAGCAGTACATTTGTTGTACTTGAACCTGTGTGAGCACATCATTATCACCCAAAGTCCATAATTTACCTTAGAGTTCACTCTTATTGTCGTCTATTCTGTGGGTTTGCACAAATATATAATGACATGTTTCCACCATTACAGTATCATACAGAGTGTTTTCACGGCTCCAGAAATCCTCTATGCCCTGCCTATACCCCTCAACCCCGAGCAATCATTGATATTTGTACTGTCTTCATAGTTTCACCTTTTCTAGAATGTCATATGGTTGGAATCATACAATGTGTAGCTCTTCAGACTGGCTTCCACACAGTGTTTTCAAAAAAGAGGAAAACAAAAGTAAGTATATGTAAATGTACATTAATTAGAAAATATAAAGAAAAATATAGTAGTTATAATGACTAAATTAAAAACCTAGTTGTGAAAATAAAGTAAAACACAGATATAGGAGATATTAAAAAGAAAAAAACAAAAAAAACTATATGCGATTCTAAGAAGTTTGAAATTTTAATGAAATACACACTTTAGGATACTGTAAAAGATGAAAATTAATTTTAGAAGTATACATGAGAAGAGATTAATAAATCTTATGGCAAAGTTTTAATTAAAGTCACACGTAAAGCTATAACAACATTATTTCCATATAAAATTCTTATAAACTCAATTTTACAATAGCATCAGGCAGAACAAGATTGAATGAGAAAATTTGACCTAGCTGCTCATTTTTTCTTTTTTATATATGATAGTTCTATAGCACAACAAGGAAGCTACAGAATTTAATATAGATTTCCATTTCTTATGCATGCAAGGAGTATACTTTACACAGGTTTCACCTTAAAAATATTAAAAAGGCGAAAAAAAGGATGAAGAATTATATATACATATATATTTGTCTATATTTCTATCACTGTATTTTACTCTCAATTACTAAAATGTCTTACTGGAGCTATTTAAAAATGAGAAGATTAACATCTTTATATTTATTTTTCCTTTTTTTCAAGATTATCTATAAATTGAGATCCTGCATTGACCTAGATTTTATCCCAGCTTCTCTGTGATACCATCTTTCATCTGAGTATGCTAATGAAATCAGAGTTTGAGCTATTCAGATATCCTATCACTCATTCAGAATCACCACGTGTTAAATCACTGATTAAGAATGTACTTTAAGTATTATATTGTCCAAACAGCTATCCTGTACTTAAAATATTTTATTTTACCTTTGATTGAACATTCATAGTGACAGAAAAATGTATCACCTTCAAAGATAGAATGCTAAAAAGATGTGACCTATCTAGGAGAAATTTCTTTTTGTAACTTCTAGACCAAGTTTTAATTCATCAGTTACCCAGAATGTATAGAATCCACTAACACAGTTAAGACAAATGCCATCTTGTTTGAGAAGAACAAACCTGGAGGCATCACATTTCCTGACTTCAAATTCTATTACAAAGCTATAGTAGTCAAATAGTATGGTACTGGCAGAAAAACAGACACATTAGACCAAGGAAACAGACTTGAGCGCCCAGACGTAAACCCACACGTATGTGGTCAAGTAGTCTTTGACAAAACACACATTGGGAAAAGGATAGTCTATTCAATAAATGGTATTGAGAAACTGGATATCCACATGCAAACAAATGAAATTGGATGCTTAACTTATACCATACAAAAAACTAAACTCAACACGGATTAAAGACTCAAACATAAGACCTGAAACCATAAAACTCTTGGAAGAAAACTAGAAGAAATGCTCTTTGACAGTAGTTTTGCCAAAGAGTTTTTGGATATGACACCAAAAGCACAGGCAACAAAATCAAAAACAAACGAGACTACATCAAACTAAAAATTTCTACACAGTAAAGGAAATTATCAACAAAATGAAAAGACAACCTAAAAATATGGCAGAAAATATTTGCAATCCATATATCCAATAAGAGGTTAATATTCAGAATATATAAGGAACTCCTACAACGCAATAGCAAAAAATAAATAAATAAATAAAATAAAACCCCAAATAACACAGTTAAAAATTAGGCAAAGGACTTGAATAGATACTTCTCCAAAGAAGACGTTCAAATCGCCACCAAGTATATGAAAAGGTTGTCAACATCACTAATCATGAGGGAAAAGCAAATCAAAACCACAATGAGATCTCACCTCACACGTACTAGATGGCTATTACCAAAAAGTTGAAAGCTCACAAATGTTGCCAAGGATGTGGAAAAAAGGGAACCATTATATATGTTTGAGGGAAAGTAAATTGGTGCAGTCCTTATGTAAAACTCTTTGAAGTTTCCTCAAAGTTTAAAAATAGAATTATTATATGATACAGCATTCCTACTTCTGAGTATGTATCCAAACAGATTCAAAGCAGGATCCTGAAGAGATATCAGCACTCCCATATTCATTGCAGCATTATTCACAGTAGCCAAGATATGGAAACAACCTAATTGTCCGTCAACATATGAATGTATAAAGAAAATGTGGTGCATGCATACATTGGAATATTATTCAGCCTTAAAAAAGAAGGAAATCTTGCCATTTGCAGCAACGTGGATGAACCAGGACATTATGATGAGTGAAATAAGTCAGACACAGAAAGACAGACACTGTATGATCTCACTTATATGTAGAATCAAAACATGTCTAACTCATAGAAACAGAGAGTAGAATGGTGATTAACAGTGGGTGGTGTGGTAGAAATAGGGAGAGGTTAGTAAAGGGTGCAAACTTTCATTTATAAGATGAATAAATTCTGTAGACCTAATATACAGGTTGTTGAGTATTGTTAATATTAAATTATTGTATACTTGAAATTGATTAAGAGAGTAGATTTAAGTGTTACCACCACACACACACAAACACACACACACAAATAGTAACTATGTGACATGTTTGTTAATTAGCTTGATTTGTTAATCACTCCATAACGTATATGCATATCAAAACATCACATTATACACTTTAAATGTATACAGTTTTATTTATCAATTATACCTCAATAAAGGGAATAACAAAATAAGATGAAACTAATGTTCACATTCTGTCTGAGTGTTCTATATCCTTCAGCCATTTACCTTACAACATATTGTTAAGCCTCTTCCTATCCTGGCCACTCTCCCTAGGATACTTCTAGTTTATTTGGTATACTTTCAAATTCAGCACTCAAAACATAAAACAATTTCATTAGAGATAGAGTCAGTTTGTATGGAGTCAATCTAGGAGAGGAATGGGGCTGGACCAACAAGACTTGCTCTGACTTCTTAATAACTGAGCACTTGATGCAGTTGCTCAAAATCTGCCTCCTTATACAAAACGGGAGAGAAAGCAAACCTAGGTCTATCATGCTCTTTATTCCTCCAGATATGAAATCTCTCATTAAAGCTCCGTTGTTGTGTGTGTGCTATTATACTATGTTCCTTCAAGTTGAAAGGTACACAGACCTACTCAGGACCTTGTTGGATGATCAGATGTTGAGGGAAGGAAGAGGGTGATGGTGTGGAGGAGAGTCATGGTGAGGGCCTGCATGTAATTAAGAAGATAATCACAGCCAATCAGGCCACCCAGAGGCTGGACCACCTTTCAGATTTTATGCTCACCCATGCATTCTACCAATTATGCATTTATTCAAAATATTTTTGAGGACTTATTAGTTGGTTTAGTCAGTAGCTTGGGTGACTCAGCTGGAACACTAATGTGTTGTCTCATCTAACATAGTGAACTGCCACACTCATGACTAGGCACCTCTGTCTGCTTTTAACACTTTGTTATTGCTAACGTACACTGAGTCATTTTGCCTAAAATCTAAATTTGCTATGTGCCTTTGAATAGGGAATATTTCTACATATTTCCTTCTCTCTGAAATGGGACTAATAATAGTACTGCGTCATGTTGCTATTTTCAAGATTAAGTGAAAGCAAACAATGCAAAGGACATAAATTATCAGACACGTTCTAGGTAGCTAATAAATGATTATTATACAGAGGACTGTGTTACATTATATTCCACTTTTCTACTTTTTTTATTATAGGTAAATCAAGATAAAAATATTTAAACACTCATTTATATTTATCTAAACCAAATAGTTTATTAAATATAATGAAGATTAAATTATGTTTCCAACCTAGATTATCTACTTAATTGAATATAAGAACAATGATGGGGAAATGGGTACTATTTTTTCATCCATAAAGCAGTAATCTCTGGATTTATTTGAAAATAGCAATTTCCTTATTTCTTATATCTTTCCTGTGTATGCTTACATGATTATCTAATGCTTGAAACATCCTGGAAATGTACGTAATCCTATCCCCAGTTTTTAGATGTAAAAGTTTTGCGAAAGACAAAATGGGAGTTAAAGTGTTGAGCATCATCAGCCTAGTTTGGATAAATATATTGCAACAAGGTTTCTTCTTCAAAAATGGTATGGTAAAAGGTCAGAACATGTAAATTCTAAAAGATCTACTAGAAAAAGGTATCACTTTTCCTATAAATGATTATAAAGAGTATAAATTTTACAAGATCACACTAAGACAGGGATAATGACACATAAGCAGTAGATTTCTAATTAACTGTCCTACTAAGGTTGAAGATGACTGCCAGAGACACATGGAGAATCACTCCCCTACAGATAGTGCTTCTTTTGGGGCTCTTTAGAAAACAGAGCCCTCCAGATAACTTTTCATCCTTATGTTTTGTGAACATCTACCCTTGTAGAGGGTGAGGCAAATGGTTCATTCTATGAACCTCAACTGTTGCTTCCACCTGTGAGCTCTAAAAGCCAAATCTCCCTTGTTGGGTTACAGTTCCTTCTTTCTGGGAAACTGGCACTACATAGGTGTCTTTCTAAGCAAACAGAAATTGTCTTTTGAAAAGCTGTTAACAACCCATTTGATGAAAGGAATATTGAAGTAACAGTTAACTCATATAATCATGAAATGGTATCATTTTTGAACTGGAGAGGACCATAGATATCATCTAGTTCAACACTCTCCAAACATGATTTCCCATCAGAATGACTTGGGGAAGTTGTTTTAGATTACAAATTCTATGACTTGGTCCCAGGATGGAGAATCAGGATCTCTGTGGTCTTGCCTTGGAATCTGTATTTTCTAAAGCTCTCTAAGTGATTTGATATAGCAGACCAATGGAACAAATGTTGGATACAAGTGATCTAGTCTAAGTTTTTCAAAGGGATGAAATGACAACCAAGATCATAGGCTCTTGCTTCTCAAACTTTAATATGCTTCTGGATCACTTGAGGATATTTTTAAAATGCAGAACTGATTCAGTGGGTCCCAGAGGGGGCCTAGATTTTGCATTTCAAATAAGCTCCTAGGGGATGCCCTGCCCAGAATATAATTTGAATATCAAGGACAGAGAAGATTATGGCAGAAAGTGTCCTGAACCCAGGACTCAAGTTCAAAGTTTGAGCATTCATGAAAGATTTATCTAATGAGACAGTCTATTCAGATCCCAGGATCATTAAACTTCAAAGGCTGTCCTTAAAAATAGATTCAGGTGAAAATCCCCCAATCTGTAGATACTGCCTGATTCTCAAATTTCCAAACATGTTTTGATCATTAAAACGTGAACTTAGTTTCATCTCCTTTCCACAGCTATTATCCCCAGAAGTAGTAGAGGACTGGAGGATATCTTAGTCCACTCAGACTGCTGTAATAAAATACCACAGACTGGGTGGCTTACAAATAACAAAAATTTATTTCTGCAGTTCTGGAGGCTGGGAAATCCAAGATCAAGGTGGCAGCATGGTCACACTCTGTTGCGTGTGACCTGGTTTATAGCTGGTGTCTTTTTGCTGTGTCCTCACGTGGTGGAAGGGGCAAGGGATCTCTCTCGAGCCCCTTTTATAGAGGCACTAATCCCATTCATGAGAACTCCTCCCTCATGACTTAACAACCTCCCAAAGGCCCCACCTCCTAATACCATCAACTTTGCAGCTTAGGATTTCAACATACGAATTTTGGGGGAACACAAACATTGAGACCATAGTAAAGATAAAGAAATGGTGAAAGAGTACTAAATTGTTTCAATAATAATAGTAATAAATTATTCTATTTTCATGTTAGTACAGAAAAAGTTTGTGATATATTCAAAAGCCTGAATCTCTGAGCTTTCTATGATTTCCCCTACTGAAAATCCTCATTTTAAATTAAACAGCCAAAAGGTGAGACTTCCCAAAAAGAAGGACATCAGGGAACTGTCTCAGAATTAGCTTGTACTCTGCTGATGTCAATATTACTTGTTCTGATAAAATTCTAATGTTGGTGAAAATTAAGCATGTTTTATTGTTAACTCAGAGAAAGTTCAAAGTTATTATTTTAAATTCCAGGCTTTGCATGAATTTTAGTTTTCTAATTAGGCATCAATAAAACTAAGGCTGAAGACTTAGGTATCTATCTAACTAAAAGGATTAAACCCACCCCACAGATATTTTCTGATTTAAGCACACATATATGTGTATGGGAAGAACCTGAGTAAGAGTCTGCCTAGGAACCAGGAGACATAGATTCTAGGTGAAGCTTTGCAGCAAGTGGGCTCTGTGGCAGGTACAATTTCTGTCCCCTGGTGTACATGCCCTATATAATCCCTTCTCCTGGAGTGTGGACAGAAAGTGTGAATATGATAGACTATCACTCCTGTCATTAGGTTACATTGTACAGCAAAGATAACATGACTTTGAAGAAGTAATTAAAGTCTTTAATCAGATGACTTTGATAAAGTAGATACGCTAGGTGTGCTAGACCTCGTCAGGTAAGCCCATAAAGGAAGGTCTCAAAGTAAAAGACAGGAAGCAATAGGAGATGTTCTATTGGCCTTGCAAAGGCTAACGGCAGTGATGTGGAGAGGGCCATCTTGCAGGATACATCAGATAGCCTCTAAAAGCTGAAGGTCTCTGTCCTACAACCTCAAAGTCCTAGACTTGACCACATCCACGTGGGCCTGAAAGAATTTTGGATGAAATTGCACCTGAGGTAAAATTTCAGGCTTGTGAGACCATAAGCAGGGGACCCAGTCACAGAATTCTGACCTGGAGAATCTGTGAAATAATAAATGTGTGCTGTTTTAAGCCATTACGTTTGTCGTAATTTCTTTTGAAGGAAAGAAGACTAATACCAGCTCTCACCATTGTGCCAAATACGAGGGGTGGCTGAGGTCCTCGCCACCTCTGAAATGCTCTGATTCCATACGTGTTTGGTTCTATAGTCAAGTTAAATTTTATTTTTTAAAGGCTGTATCTGTCACAGCCTGTGCTTGAACCTCAACATTTGGAGAACACATTCACAGAAAATGTGGGACTGAAAATAAGCACCACTCCATGCTTATGGATTGGAAGACATAAGTTGTTAATATATCTCTACTACCCAAAGCTACCTACAGACAGATTCACCACAATCCCTATCAAAATCTCAAAGCATTTCTGCAAGAATAAAAAAAATTATTTAAAAATTCATATGGAATCTCAAAGATGTCCAAATAGCAAAAATAATCTTAAAAAGAACAATTTTGGAGGCTGCACATTTCCTGATTTCAAAACATACTGTGAAGCAACAATAAGCAAGATAGTATGGTACTGGCATAAAGACATGTATAGACCAATCGAGCAGAATAGCCCAGAAATAAACACTGTGTGTCTATGACCAAATGACTTTTGATGAGGATGTCAAGACAACACAATGGTGAAAGGACAATCTCTTCAATAAATGATGTTGGGGAAAGTGGATATCCAAATGCAAAAGAATGAAGGTGGACCCTTACTTTACACCATATACAAAAAATAACTCAAAATGAATTAAAGATCTAAAAATAAGACCTAAAACTATAAAACTTATGGAAGGAAAAATAGGGGAAAAGCTTCAGGTCATTGAATTTGACAATGATCTTTTGGATATGATGTTAAAACACAGGCAATAAAAGCAAAATTAGACAAATGGGACTACATGAGATTTAAAAACTTCTGTACACCAAAGGAATCAATCAATAAAGTGAAAAGGCAATCTATGGAATGGGAGAAAATATTTTCAACTTGTATATCTGATTAGGGGCTAATATCCACAGTATATGTGGAACTTCTACAACTCAGCACAGAAAAACAAAGAAAGCGATTTAAAAAAAATGGAAAAAGCATTTATATACACAATTCTCCAAAGAAGATATAGAGATGTCCAACAAGCATATTAAAAGATGATGAATATTGCTAATCATATCATAAATGCAAATCAAAACCACAATGAGATATCATTTCATACCCATCAGGATGGCTGCTATCAAAAGAACAGAAAATAATAAACGTTGACAAGGATGCAGAGAAATTGGAACCCTTGTACACTGTTGTTAGGAATATAAAATGGTTGACCCATATAGAAAAGGGTGTAGAAATTACTCAAAAATGAACCAGTAGTTGGGGCTGGCCCAATAGCATAGTGGTTAAGTTCACATGCTCTGATTCGGCAGCCCAGGGTTTGCTGGCCTGGATCCCAGGCACGAACCTACATACTGCTTATCAAGCCATGCTATGGCAGCATGCCACATACAAAGTAGGGGAAGATGGGCACAGATGTTAGCTCAGGGCCAATCTCCCTCAGCAGAAAGAGGAGGATTGGGTGGTGGATGTCAGGGCTAATCTTCCTGAAAAAAAAAAATTTAACCAATAGAATTACCATATGATCTGGCAATCCTACTTCTGGGTATACATCCAAAAGAATTTAAAGCAAGATATTGAAGAGATATTTAAGCACCCACGCTAACAAGAGGCAAGTTGTGAAAGTAATCCAAATATCCATTGATGAATGGATAAAGAAAAGGTGATATATATATACAATATATATGCACACATTGTATGTGATGTGTGTATATACACACACACACACGCACGCACATGCACAATGGAATATTATTCTGCCTTTAAAACGAAGGAAATCCTGTCACATGCTACATCATAGATGAACCTTGAGGATATTATACTAATCAAAATAAGCCAGTTACAAAAAGATAAATACTGTATGATTCCACTCATATGAAGTATCTAAAGTAGTCAAAATAATAGAAACACAAAGTAGAAAGGTAGTTGCTAAGGGCTGTAGGAAAGGAGGAATTAGTGTTTAATGGGTGTAGAGTTTCAATTTTTCAAGATGAAAAAGTTCTAGAGATCTGTTGCATAGCAATGTGAATATATTTAACACTGCTGAGCTATATACTTAAAAATATTAAGATGGTAAGTATAATATTATATTTGCTACTAAATTGAAAACATAAAATAAAATTGAGGCCTTTTGGAAATAAACACAACAGTACTTAGCCCAGTTTAAAAAAATACAGTCAGAAGATCAGTTTTGTGAATGATGTCTTAAGTTGAGGATAAGAAACTGCTGACTCAAAATGCTCTATATGTAAAAGATATAAAAGGATCAAAAGAAAAATGACAATATACACTTCAGAAAATTGACACAGCAGGATCGTTTAGGAAAAAGTTTTTAGATGCTTTTTAAATGAATTCTTCCTGCATTTCTTTTGAACATATTTTCTCATGTTAAGAAAAATCAGCACAATTCTGCCATTAGAGTTTAAGAACACAAGTATATAATTGTCTGCTATTCTTCATATAACTAACTGTAGGTCAAACAGCAAAATATAAAGTTCCTTAGGTCTCTCACTGTCATCAATCTAATCTGCTTTACTTACCTGATATGCCAATATTCACTTACTAGTCCTATAGACCACAACTCCCCATATATGGTAATGTGTGCAGCTAATTTCATTGCATTTACCTCCTGACCATCATCTGTCTCCTATATTAAAATAGCATTAAAGTACCTCAGAAGGCCAGTATAATCAAACCTGGTAGAAGTAACCCAGTAGTTGTAGAGAAATTGCTGACCTGAACATTTTTCTGTGCTCTTCAGAACACAACATAAAAGTTTTAATCTATTTTGCCTATACCTGAGGACAGATTTTCACATGGGCTGGTCATTAATGATAAAACTGCAACTTTTAATTTTTACCTGCAAATAAGAGTCATTGGGAGAATTAAACAGATGATATATTGGAAAAAAAACACTTAGCAATCTATGGGAGTCCATAAAAATGGAAAGCATCGTTACAATTTTAGAACTAACTATACTCTTCTTTAGCTCTGTTGTTGGGTCCTAGTTAGAGCCTGATGAATTATTTCCTTCAAAGTTTCTACATTTACACTTCTGGTTTCCAGTTCTGCATGTAAGGAACTTGGATGTCTCCACTTTGTACTAACAACAAGTAAAAAGCTGAACAGACTGAAAAATCAACATCTCTTGTAGATCCATAAGACAAGGGAGGACACAGGGCAAACTGATGCCCCCAATTGGAGGGACAGACAGGCGAATACAGGGAGTAGCTGCTAACCAGAGCAGAGACACAAGAGTGGAAACCACCCTGCAAACCAGTGCCTGGATAGGAGAAGCTGAACTGTAATTGAGGAGTTGCTGGAAGCTCGGTGTGAACAAGTCTGAGAGCTAAAAACTCCAAGGCACCCCACTATAGGGCTTCCCCCACAATGTTGTCAAAGTTAACTCCAGGAACTTGACCAGGTTCCCACAGGAAATATCAGAAAAATCCCCACATGCTACCAGCAGAGGGAGGGAAAAGGAGCAATTTTGTAACATGCCAAAGCACTCTGTTCTTATTAACAAGTTCTACCCTCGGCAGAAACTAGTAACCAGAGCCTAACCTACCTGGAGGAAGGGAAGTACCCAGTTTCAGCTGGTTTTAGCCGTCCTGTCCCACCTAAGGGAGGAGAAAATGCCTGAGAAACTCCTATGAAGTTAACAGTCCGGAGGTATAGGCTCACTAAAAGGCTGAGACCTAATCATTGCAGTAGAGCATGCGTCCTCTACCCCCACACTTCACCACCACATTACTAAACCCTTAATTACAGCAATTCCTTTGACCCAGTACCTCATGTCCAACTATCAAGAAAAAAAATCACAAGGCACACCAAAAGGCTAAAGACACAGTCTGGAGAGACAGAGCAGGCATCAGAATGGGACATGGCAGGGATGTTGGAATTATCAAACTGGAAATGTAAAACAACAATGATTAATATGCTAAGCGTGCTCTAATGGATAAAGTGGAAGGGATGTTGATAATGGTGGAAGCTATGTATGTGTGAGGATGGAAATATATGGGAAATCTCTGTACCTTCTCAAATTGCCTGTGAATCTAAAACTGCGCTAAACATTTGTCAAAAAAATATAAAGCAAAGGGATTATAAGCAATGCATATATCAGAGGCTTAATGAGGAAAGCAGGATGATGGATGAGGAAGAAGCACCCAGGTGTATGCAACAGTGTTGGTAGTGATCCAGTTGTGTTTATGGAAGTCTATTTCTCATGGTTCAATCTTTCTACATAAATAATAGACCTCCTTTTGTATGTGCTAAATATTATGTAACACAACTTAAAAACGGACTATGTAATTTAGGATAGACTTTATATTCATGGCATCCACAGTTAATGAAACAGGGATTTTTCTTTCTCTTTTAGCAATGAAGTGTACTGCAATTATTATCTAACCAGCTTTACACATAAGAAATAAAATATATAAACATAGCAAATGTTTCACATTTATTCTTTTTCAATTTCTGTTTCTAAGTTTTTTTTTAAGTTGCTTTTCAAGACTCGGAATCTACATTTTTGCCAAAGCATTAGACACATTGAAATAAATGACTATCAAATATTTGAAAAGTATTTTAGAGGTGAAAAAACAGAATTCCAATTCAAGGATATACTGAACTTTCCCCACTGGGCAAGCAGTGCACAGTCATACCATTAATCTTCAGCCATTCTTACTCTCATTAATTGCTGAACTATGGGATTTGATACAACTCATCCGCAGTTTTATATAATGTCTTCAAATATGTCCAGTTTGTGAATTTTGTAATTATCCCAATATTGTAAGTTCCACTCATTTGAAAGATCCTGTAACTTGGCCACTTTTGGACACACTTAGAGAAAAATATAGTAATTAATGTATGCTAAGTGCATCATGAGATAGTACACCTTTTAGGAAATGTAATCTTAAGGAACCTCTACTACCTTCCACAAAGTATGTAATAGAAGACACAAGCCTGATGTGAAATGTTTTTGTATCTCTTAAAGTAGAATAGCTTTTTTTCTTAAAAGTTTAAGAGGAAGATATGTACATCTGCAAATGCCATCCGCACCATCTAGATGTCATAGGGCCAAGAATGACATCACTCGACATTGTATTCACAAAGTATGATTTCTTTGTCAGACTGAATTTTATAAAGGAAGGGGCAAGAGTCAGCTTCCATATCTTAATCCCTAAGTACACTTAACACTGAGAATCTATGTTGAGCCAGCCACTGTGTTAGGTTCCTGGAAATGGAAAGATGAATAAGTGGTAGGCTCTCTTCTACAAGATTCTACAACATTATAATAGCAAATGCACAGCTAGCATTTATGAAGTGCTTACCATGTGCTAGGTAATTTTATAAGTGCTTTATGTCCATTAACTCATTTAACCCTTAAAGCAACTTTATCAATCTGACCTTTAGTTTAACTAAACAGGAAACTGGATCAGAGATATTGGATTTCTTATTCAAAGGCAAGGAATGTGGAGGTTTGAATCTAGACAGTTTGGGCTGAATATTTAACGTCAACTGCTTTGGAGAGAAACTAATACACATTACATATGAATAATGAAAATAATTATCATGGTAGTAGTAGTAGTAGTCATCATAGTTGTCCTTTTAAATAAGTATATGGAAAACCACTGTTGATCAGATAGATGGGAGAGGTACATATTTAACGAAGTAGGTAGGAAAATTTATTGAGAATTGTGGAAATATACACTAAGACAGCAGACGTTAAGCATTAAAGGGTAGCAAATTTGATAACCCAGGTAAAATGAACCAATTACTTGAAAGACCATCTTCCATCTTAGACAAGAAGAAATAGTCAATCTGAATAGGCCTATATCTATCAAAGAAAATTAATCAATATTTTACTTAATAACCTTCAAAAACAGAAAACACTGTGCCTAGATGGATTCAATGGTGAATTCTACCAAAAATTTAAAGAAGAAATTAAATCAAGTCTCCACAATCTCTTTCAGAGGATGGAAACACAGAGCCTACTTCCTGACTCCTTTTATAAGGCCCACATTACCCTAATACTGAAACCAGATAAAGGCATTGCAAAAAAACAAATATCTCTAGATCAATATCTCCCATGAACATAACCGCAAAATTCCTCAACAAAATATTAGCAAACTGAATCCAACAATGTATAAAAAGAATTATATGTCACAATTTTTCACAGGTATGCAATGCTGGTTTAACATCTGAAAATTAATTAGTGTAATCTATCACATCAACAAGTTAAAAAAAATCACATGATCATATCAATAGATGCAGAAAAAGCATCTGAAAAAATTAAGCATCATTCATGATAAACACTCTCAGTAAGCTAGGAATAGAGGGAAACTTCTTCGAGTAGATAAAGAATATCTACAAAAACCCTAGAGCTAAAATCATACTTAATAGAAACTCAAAGGTTCCCTGCTAAGATCAGGAAAAAGGCAAGGATATTCCTATCTTAACACTTCTTTTCAGCATTGTACTGGAAGTCTTGGCTAATGCAATAAGGCAAGAAAAGGAAATATAATGTATTCATATTGTGAAGGAAGAAATAAAATTCTCTTCGTTAACAAATGATGTGATTGAGTAGAAAATACAAAGCAATTAACAAAATAACTCTTGAACTGATAAGTGATTGTAGCAAGTTTGCAGGAAACGAGGTTACTATACAAAAGTCAACTGCTTTCCTATATGCTAGGAATGAACAAACAGTATTTAAAATCAAAAAGTACATTACCATTTACATTAGCACTTAAAAATTAAAATACATGGGTATAAATCTAAGAAAATAGGTGTAAAATCTTTATTAGGAAAACTAAAAAGCTCTGATGAAAGAAATCAAAGAAGAAAAAATAAATAGATATATAGTCCATGTGCATGGGTAGGAAAACTCAATACTTTTTTGTTTCAATTTTAATTGTTACGTCTTCAAGTTTGAAAATCTTTCCTTCTGAAAAATCTAATCTGCTAATAATCCCATCCATTCAAATTTTCATTTTAGAAATTGTAGCTTTCCTCCCTACGAGTTTGGTTTGCATCAATTTTTTGTATTCCATGGACTATTTGGAATAGTCCACAGATTATAGTTACAAGAATTGTTTTAATATCTCTGTCTACTAATTTTAATGTTTATGTCAATTCTGTGTCTATTTTGATTGTTTTTTTTTCTTATTATTTTGGTTATATTTTTCTCCTTATTTGCATACATAGTATTTATTGATTATGCTAAACATTGTGAATTTTGACTTGATGGAGGCTGAGTGTCTTTAAATTCCTTTAGTTATTCTTTGATTGTGTTCTGGCATATAGTCAAATTATTTTGAAACATTGTGAGCCCTTCAGGGATTGCTTTTTTAAAAAACTGAGATATAATTCAAATACCAAAAAATGCACACTTCTAAAGTATACAGTTAATTGGGTTTTACTATATTCAAAACTTATGTAAACATTGCCACTAATTCCAGAACATTTTCTGCACCCCAAAGAGGAACCCCAAGGACCCATTAAGAGTAATTCCTTGTTCTTCCACTCTCTACAGTGACTGGAACCTTTAAGCTACTTTCTGTCTTGATAGATTTAGCTATTTGGGTTTTTTTATATAAATGATATCATACAATATATGTCCTTCTGTGTCTGGCTTCTTTCACTTAGTATGGTGTTTTCAAGATTCATCAATGTTGAACTATGTATCAGTACTTTACTCCTTTTTATGGCTGAATAATATTTATGTTATGAATTATACCATAGTATAATTTTTACTTCATTAACTGATGGATATTTGGGTTGTTTCTGAGTTTCTGCTACTATAAATAATGCTACTGTGAACATTGTTGTACATTTTTGTGTGAACGTATGATTTCAATTCTTTTTGGTATATACCTTGGATTGGAGTTGCTGAATCATATGCTAACTGACAAACTGTGTTTCCAAAGTGGCTGGACTTTCACATTCCCACTAGCAATGTGTGAGGTTCCAGTTTCTCCATATAATCACCAAAGCTTGATATTCTTTTCTCTAGTTATTATTACAGCCATTCTGGCAGGTGTAAAGTGTTATCTCATTGTGTTTGGGGTTTGTATTTCTCTAATAATTAATGATGGTAAGATCTTTTAATGTAGTCATTGGCCACTGGTATAGCTTCTTGGGAGAAATGTCTACTCAAATACTTTGTCCATTTTTTAAAAATTGGGTTACTTGTCCTTGTGTTGTTGAGTTGTAATAATTCTTTATATATTGTGGATACTAGATTTCAGATATATGATTTGAAATATTTTCTTCCATTCTGTGTGTTGCCTTTTAGTTTCTTGATAGTGTGCTCGGAAGCACAAAAGTTTTTAAACTTTGTGAAATCCGACTTAACTTTTTAGGTCTATGATACATTTAGAGTTAATTTTTGTATTTAGTGGAAAGTAAGGTTTGAAATTACTGTTATTTTTTACATGTCGTTATTTGGTGTATCAGCACCATTGGTAAAAAATACCATTTTTTCCAAATTAAATTATTTTTGCACTCTTGTCAAAAAGTCATCTTACCAGGGCCGGCCCAGTGGTGCAGCAGTTAAGTGTGCACATTTCACCTCGGCAACCCGGGGTTCGCCAGTTCAGATCCTGGGTGCGGACATGGTACTGCTCGGGAAGCCATGCTGTGGTAGGTGTCCCACACATAAAGTGGAGGAATATGGGCACAGATGTTAGCTCAGGGCCAGTCTTCTTCAGCAAAAAGAGGAGGATTGGCAGCAGATGTTAGCTCGGGGCTAATCTTCCTCAAAGAAAAAAAAAGTCATCTTACCATAAATGTACAGGTTTCTTTCTGAACTCTCTTTTTGTTTGGCTTTCTAGCTAAAGGCTTGTCAATTTTGTTGGTATTTTCAAAGAACCAACTTTTGGCTTTATTTTCTTTACTTATTATTCTCGATTGACTTTATTTCTGCTTAATTATTATTATAGCTGTCCTGCTTGCTTTGGGTTAAATTTACACTTCTTTTACTAGTTTTCTACTTTTGCAAATGGAAAATTAGGCTATTGGTCTGGAATCTTTCTTCATATTGATTTCTAACGTCGTTCCATTTTGGTCGTGATAAGTCTCTGAAATCTGGTATGTATTTTACTTACTGCCCATCTCAGTTCAGACTAGCTGTGTCTCAAATGCTCAATACAGACATGGGACTAGAGGACACTGTATTGAGTAGCAAAATTGTAGCAGCTTGAATTTCTTGTTCAATGTCCTGTTCTCAGTTTTCCCTCAATGCTCAGTTTTGTCACTTATCCTCCATATCAGAGGTACTTATTTTTGCCAAAAGCCTGTCAGCACTCTGACAGAAGAGGGAAAAAAAGAGAGGACTCAGTTAGTAATTGACATGAGAACAAATGGGATGATTCGAGTCCTCTGACTTTTATACCAAATTCTACCTCCTGCTGAAATTACAGTTCAAGGGTAAAGCAGGACAAGCACCAATTTTAGAACCATGAACACTGCCAACAGCTTTGTGTAGAGCTGCCAAGAATGAGCTGGCACTGCCAGTCCTGGTATTTATTCCACTTACTTAATTTTTTCCTGTGCAGAGGTTCATATCCCTTTTCCAAAGCCTAAAAGATGCTCGAAATAAGTTTCCTACAGTCTTTCAGCTGTGGGAAGAGAAAGACCATGAGGGAAGAGAGTCAGATAATTGTTAGCTACTCTTTCTCCTAATTACAATGGGCATCTCATCTCGTGAATCATATTTCAATTTAAAATTTCCATCTTCTCATAGAATTCTGAGGTATTTAGTTTCTTCTTCACTTAATTTCATCATTATCATCATCATTAGTATTATTAATTTTTTGCCTACTTTATTTTTTTTAGCTAAAATAATTTAGGAAAATTTTTCTATTTTGAAGGGATCTCTCTAAGTATGTTGGTGCTGTTTTCATTTGATGGCTCACAGATAGAAAACAGAAGGATTGGTTAAATGTAGGATTCTCAAAGTTACACAAAGGCAATGATATATAATATAATTGTGTCTGCTTTAAAAAAAGTTTTTAGCCTTGTTACCTAGGATTGTCTGAGACATTCATCAGCATAATCTGAGAGCTTGTTAGAAATGCAAAGTCTCAGGCCCAAACTCATACATACTAATTAGAATCCATAGTTTAACAAGATCCCAGATGATTTCTACGCACATCAAGTTGAAAAACACTGTTTTAGAGCAATGGCAGTGATGATAGCTGCTATCACAATCATCCAGGAAGATTTTAACAATCCCAATACTCAGCACCACTAATCCACTAAGTTGAAATCTCTGAACTGTGACCCAGGTATCATTATTTCTTAAATTCCTATGTGATTCTGAAGTTCAGCCAATGTTGGAAACTACTCTCAGGAGAGAAGTTCTTTTGAAGATGTGGAAACTTAGCTCTATTCCCCTTTAGTTTCATTGTATATAATGATTTTCAAGATAGGTCAATCTCGTTCAATTTCAGGAGATTCTGTTAGATGATTTAAGGTCTCCACTTGAAGAAATAGTGCATTATTTATCCTATGCAACTCATTTCGTTGGATCTAGGGGAATCTCTAAATGGAGCGACTAAGAGAAAACTGAAGGAACCACATAGTACAGTCTTCCCATGTTCCAAATAAAAAGCTGAGACAAGACCCTTCAATGACTTACACAAAGTCAATCCACAATTTCTGTTGGAGTGATAGTACTTTGTACTCAGTGCAGTAGCATGTCCTAGATATGATACTGCCCTGACATTTCCTGTTCTGCTTATATACACATAACCCCAAATATACATTGATATCATTTGTCTTATAGATCAGATATTTTATTCAAAACTTTTACTCTAAAGTTGCGTTGGAATTATTTATTAGAAACGGTACTGTAATACAGATTACATCCTACTGTGTTTTTTTTTCTTTTAAGAGGTTATTAATGCCTGAGGTGTTTATTGTTAAATAGCAAATGGTTTTCACCTAAATAGTACCATGTTTCATGTTTTTTTAAAAAATCTAGACACTAGTGAAAAAAATCCACGTTTGCAGTTGTTACTCTGCAACTCTAGATGAACTGTGCAGGTTTGAGCCTTTAGGAAATATTCTATCTTGCCAAAAAAATATGCTACCACTTATTGAGAGCCTAATATATGTGAGATGCTTTACATGCATTGTCTCATGCAATTGTAACACCATTGGTGCAGACAGTACTGTTAACATCCCTATTATCTGACAACTAGTAAGAGGCTGAGCTGGGAATGAAATCCTAGTCTTTGTAATTTCAAAGCCTGTACAATTTCAACTAGATCTCACACCCACCAAATGTTCTAATATTGCCTCTGATTTTGCGAAAATAAGCTCTGATTCTTAATCCTGAAATAACTCTGCTGAGAGGAAACTCACAGCTAATTCTTGGATATGGACCTGAGATGTGGAATATGAGAGGAAATTGACCAAGATCATCTAGCTAAACTTACGTTAAGAATATGGGTACTTCACTAATTGCTTTGCTAAAGACTGTCAAGCTGGTAATTTAATGCCATTATCTTCACATTTATATTCCCAAGCTTTCTGAAAGATGAGCATGATTGCTATGGAATTAGTGGTGGGAGGAACAGGCTTCAAAAGCAAAAACACTCATAAGATTTCAGAAGACAATTTTTGTTCTCAACTTTTTTTTTTTAAATTTATCAACCATACTAAAAATTTGAAAGAATATTACAAAGAGCATCTATAAACCAAGCACCTAGATTAATATTGTACTATACCCACTGTATCATTTATCTACCCATTCCTCTATGCAGCCATTAATTCCTGTTATTTTCAATGCATTTTGAAGTAAATTTTCCCTAAATACCTGAGCATGCATATCAGTAGTTTAAGCTCAATGTCTGTTAGTATTTTACTTTTAATGTAAAATTTACATACAGTGAAATATACAAGTCATGTGTGCACTCAATGAGTTTAGAAAAATGTGTGCACCTTTGCAACCCAAAATACTAGCTAGTTACAGAATTTTACCGTTGCTCAGAAATCTCCCCATGCACTTGGCCAGTCACTTTCTGCCTTCATTCCTGACAGGCAACCATTTTGTCCTCTTTCTTTTTCCATAGTTTTCTCTCTTCTAGAATTTTGTGTTAATGAAATTACACGATGTATTTTTGGAAAAGTTTTTTGTTCTTAATATGGAATAATATTTTTGAGATTCATTCATGCTGTTCAATTTGTTATCAATATGTCCATTTAAAAATTATATATTACTTTATTTAACTTAAAAAATAGTTTCATTTCTCATGGGTAAATGCATAGCTGAAGAATGGCTGGGTCATAGGGTAGGTATGTATTTAGTTTTGTAGGAAATTGCCAGAAATTTTTCAAAGTACTTATTCCGTTTTACTTTCCATCAACGAGTTTTCCGTTTCCAGAAACTTGACAGCATTTGGTGTTGTCTCTCTTTCCACCTCTTTCTAATTTTTATGAACCACTTTGGTGCACATGGTGGTATCTCATGTGGTTCTTATTTATGTTTCTCTAGTTATTAATAATGTTGAGCATTATGGGCCCTTGCTAGCTATTCTTAAATCTTCTTTATGATTCAAAATATAGAAATTATATATAACGGATATCTTTTTCAAATATATGTTTTGTGAATATTTTCTCCTCATCTGTGGCTTAACTATTCACTGACAAATTATATCTTTTGGTGAGCGGAAGCTTTAATTTAGATAAAACTAATTGTTTAACTTTTAAAAGTTATTGCTTTCTGTGGTCTAAGGAAACATCGCTTATCACTAAATCATGAAGATTATCTTATAGTTTTCCTCTAAAGCATTCTGACTTTTTACTTTCTATTTAGGTACGTTATAGGTTTGAATTAATATTTGTGTATCATGTGAGGTAGGAATCCAGGTTGCATTTGGGTATACAGCTGTCCATCACCATCTATTGAAAGTACTTTCCTTTGTCCACTGGGTTGCCCTAGCACCTTTGTAGAAAACAAAATGAAGTGATCACAAAAGTGTGGGTCTATTTGTAGAATATCTTTTGTTTCCATTGATCTAATTGTTGATCCTTATGCCAGTAATACACTGTCTTGAAGTGAGAATAGTTCCCACAGCTTCATTTTTATTTTTTCAAGATTGCTTTGGATAATTCTATGTCGTTCGCATTTCCATTTAAAATTTTAGATTCAGCTTATAAATTTCTACAAAAGAAGAGCCTACTTCAATTGTAATTGTGATTGTGTTGAATCTATAGATCAATTGGGAAAATAAATATCTTAATAGTATTGAGTATTCCATTCCATGAATATGGCATCTTTTGCCATTTTTTGGCTTTCCCTTATTCACTTTAACAATATTTTTTAATTTTCAGTGTAGAATTCCTGGACAACTTTTGACAAATTTATTCCTAGCTATATTACTAACTTTGGGTAAGTTTCTTCCTAGCTATATTTTTAACACTTCTGTTAATGGAATTGAGTTTTACCGTTTCCATTTGTTACTAGTATCTAAAATACAGTTTTTAAAAATCCTAACCTTGAATACTGTGACCTTACTAAATTCAATTTTTAGGTCTAAAAGTAGTTTTGTATATTTCTTAGGATTTCTGCAGATAAATCATATAATACTCAAATAGAAACAGTTTTATTTTTTTCTTTCTGTTCCACATATGTTTTGTTTCCTTACATTCTTGCACTGACAAATACCTCCATAAATTGTATATGTATTTTAAAAGTGGATATTTAGAGGGAAAATCTTTTGTATTTATTTACCAAGATAGTTAGTAATTTTAATATTCTTCATTTCTTCCTGAAATCTGAGTGTTATATTTCTTCTCTTGGAAGAATTTTCTTTAGAATTTCTTATAGGGCAGTTCTATTGACTACAAGTTTGTTTAATTTTATTTTTTCTGAAAATGAATTTTGCCTTAATTCGAAAAGGATATTTAAATGGGATTTCAGATTTTGATCTGACATTTTATTTCTCCTCACTGCACTTAATGAATCCACTATCTTCCAGGTTTCAGTCTCAGATGAGAAATCAGTGGTTATCTGAATCATTGTTCTCCCACATGAAGTTTGTTATTTTATTTTAGCTGCTTTCAGAATTTTCTCTTCATCTTTGGTTTCAGCAGTTTTAATATGTGTGCAGGTGTAATTTTCCTTGTATTTATTTGCTGAACTGCTAACATCTCTCTATTCTTTTGTATTTCACCAAATTTGAGAAATTTTTCCCATTATTTCTTCAAATATTTCATTCTGCCATATTCTCACCCTCCTTTCCTGTTAGGACTAAATTAAACATGTGTTACACACTTGATATTTTTACGCAGGCTTCTAAGACACTGACATATATTTTTTTTAAATAATTGATCCCAGCTCTCATGAAGACTGTGATTTAGCTAAGAGGAAACTAATACACATGAAGCTAATGATAAATAGAACTGCCATCATAAAAGAATTAAAATATGTGAATGTCATGGAATGACTGCACATTGTCAACCGTCTTGTTTGCTTTTGTTTTTAGTATCTTGTTTTGTTGTGTTGCATTAACATTCTGGCATTTTTGCTACCTTTTGAGGAGACCACATAGAGCAATATTTTATTTTCAGAGAATATTTCAAGCACATTATTTTCATTTTTCCTGTTTTCAGTGGTTTTTACCCACATCATGCAAAAAAACCTTAAAAATAATTTAACTAATTTCAACCAGTGATAAATTACACTGTGTTAATTTAAAAGGTGGAATTCATTGAAATAATCTATTTTTGTTTTGATTTGAACATGCCAGACAAATCATGCCAGTAGATTTTCCATCTGTTTGTTCACAGGCCTGCTCACAATATCTCATTCAAATTAAAGTGGGTTGTTTTGTAATAACTCTTAGGACATTCTCTGATATTGGATTATTCTGGAAACAGTATTTTCCTCACTGCATTTTAGCTTGTACATGGGCTGAGAACAAGCCTTTCTTGTTTAAAAATACGCAATGCATGAACAAAGGTATTTCTTAAGGGGGACAGTGTCATCGTAAGTAGGCTGATAATGTGAAGAGGTGTTTGCTGTTTTTGAGGAAAACTGCCATATTCAGTTGGTAGAAGTGTACACAGCTGTGTTTGAGTTCATCAAACATCTCACGATAAATGTCTGAGGTTTGCTAAACTTCTAAATGTGTTTTGCCACATGCATTTCCCCTTATTTCTAAGCATGGAGAGAGTTTCAAAAGGCCCACGTGCTGCAAGTTGCCATTTCATCTGTTTATCAAAATAGAAGCAGAAGTAGGCTTTGCTGTCAATAAATTATGTTGAATGGGCTTATGGCTTGTTTTTCTTTCTTCCAGATAACAAGATAGCTCAGAAGTAAACATTCCAAAGCCAGAGGGTTCAGGCATCATTGCCAGGATTTTAATATATCCTGGAATAAGTGCTTAGCTCACTAAATCTTGGCAACTTTGCTTGGGCACCAAATCAAGTCAATCTCCTCGTTGTATCGTATGTCTGCACCTCTTCTTGGTTTAGATTAGTTAACATTTTTTTTGGAAGAAGAATCTGCAGAGAGAAAGATTGTTTCTAGAAGCCTATTTTATAAAACTTTGAATTGAACTACTGTGGGTCATTGATACAGTATCTGACCTAATCTTCAGTCATAATCATATTTGGTCTCTCTTACAATTGAAGTGTTTGTGATTTTAGATATACTGCTTAGTCTCTGACTATGCTCCTTTGTCAATTCTCTACTTAAATTTTTCCCTTGGTTAAAGCCTGAAATTCTATTAATTATCCAAAAGTTGCTCCTTTTGTTGAATTTTCTTCAATTTAAATGTTTATCTATGTTGCAGGATGCTGTACTGTGAATGGCTTAGTTTTATTTCTTTATTTTTATTTTTTTTAATTTCTCATTTACTGATGTTTTTGTTGAGGTGACATTGGTTTATAGCGTTATATAAATTTCAGGTGTACATTATATTTTGATTTCTGTGGAGACTACATCTTGCTCACCACCCAAAGACTAGTTACTATCCATCGCTGTACACAGGTGCTCTATCACCCCTTTTGCCTTCCTGCCTCACCCACTTCTCCTCTGGTAACCACCAATCTAATCTCTGTATCTATGTGTTTGTTTGTTCTTGTTATTTTTATCTTCTTCGGAGTAACATTATATAGTGTTGATGTTTGTCTTTCTCTCTCTGACTTTTTTTTTTAACTTATCTTTTTTTAGGAAGATTAGCCCTGAGCTAACATCCACCACCAATTCTCTTCTTTTTGCTGAGGAAGACTGGCCCTGAGCTAGCATCTGTACCCATCTTCCTCTACTTTATATGTGGGACGCCTGCCACAGCCTGACTTGCCAAGCACTGCTGTATCTGCACCCGGGATCTGAAACAGCAAACCCCGGGCCACCAAGGCAGAACGTGTACACTTAACCGCTGTGCCACCAGGCTGGCCCCTGTCTCACTTATTTTACTTAGCCTAATACCCTCAAGGTCCATCCATGTTGTTGCAAATAGCAAGATTCCATCTTTTTTATAGCTGAGTAGTTTTCCATTGTGTATATATACCACATCTTCTTTATTCATTCATCCACTGTTGGGCACTTAGGCTGTAAGACCTGCAACTATAAAACTTCTAAATAAAACATAGGCAGTACGTTCTTCAGCACCATTGTTAGCAGCATCTTTTCGAATGCCATCTCACCAGGCAAGGTGAACAAAAGAATAAATAAACAAATGACACTGAATCAAACTAAAAAGCTTCTGTATAGCAAAGGAAACCATCAACAAATGAAAAGACAACCAAACAACTGGGAGAAGATATTTGCAAACATATATCTGATAAGGGGTTAATACCCAAAATATATTCATAAGTCATACATCTCAACAACAATAAATCAAACAACACAATTAAAAAATGGACAAAAAGTCTGAACAGGCCCTTTTCCAAAAAAGATATACAGATGGCCAACAGGCACATGAAAAGATGCTCAACGTTACTAATTAGTAAGGAAGTGAATATCAAAATGTCAATGAGATATCACCTCACACCCGTCAGAATGGCTATAATTAACAAGACAGGAAATAACAAGTGTTGGAGAGGATGTGAAAAAAGAGAACTCTCATACACATTGTGGCAAACCAGTATGGAGATTCCTCAAAAAATTACGACTAGAACTACCATACAATCTGGCTTTTCCACTGCTGAATATTTATCCAAAGAACATGAAAACACAAATGCCTAAAGGTATATGCACTCCTGTGTTCATTGCAGCATTATTCACAGTAGCCAAGAGAGGAATGGCTTAGCTTTTAAAGTTAGGCACTTGTCGATTTAAACTCTACTTTTTCAGGGCCTGCCCTGTGGCGCAGTGGTTGAGTTCAATCCGCTTCGGCAGCCCGGGGTTTCACCGGTTCAGATCCTGGGTGGGGACATGGCACCGCTCATCAAGCACATGCTGGGGCGGCATCCCACATGCCACAGCTAGAAGAACCCACAGCTAGAAATATATAACTATGTACCATGGGGCTTTGGGGAGAAAAATGAAAGAATAAAATCTTAACAAAGAAAATAGCTCTACTTTTTCTTTGTCTTTTTTTATGCCAAATTCTTGTTTTGTAAAATGGTGATAAAAATAGCTTTCTTCTAGTAATATTATAACTGAAAAAGAAAATTTATGTAAAACTCAATAGAGTTGTTATGAATTGGAAATGAAATAGCAGATTAAAAATATTGGTTTCTCTAAACTTTCCCTGAAAACTTAAAAATAAATTAAATAGGAAAATGATGCTACATTTTAACTTTCAATTATTGTTATCATTAGCTCCTTATTTGGACATTAAGAAAAGAAAAAAAGCAGAAGATAAGAAGTACAAATGAGGATGCTGAACGGCTAATACGAAATATCAACTCAGTGATTACAGAAAGCCACAGGAAAAAAGAAAAGCTGATCAATAATTTCAGTCACTCAGTACAAATATGTAGATGTTCATCTCAGACAACTATCAAATCTTTTACTGCTAAGGAAGAGAGCCTTAAACTTCCAGAGCTGCTTCTCCTTTCATCACAAAATGCATCCTATTGTTATTTCCATTTTTGTATTAATTTAGAAATTAAATAAAAATTAAAAGGTCATAGAATGCAGCCAAATCTTATGATAGGGAAACTCACAGCATATTTTTTACTAATTAGCAAAACTATAAAAAAATATAAAATCCACCAAATAGAGATATACTATAAAAATCAAAAGTCCAAAGGTAGAATTTATTAAATTTCATGCAAAAATATAATGAATTAGATAAGCTGGAAAAAATATTTACAAATGTGTTCTAAAGCACTTTCTTTGAAAATATAAATAAAAGTAAAATGTCAGAAAGAACAAGAATGGGCAAAATTCAAACTATTTGCCCTCTGAAGAGGATCTATATATTGCTGTTTCTATACATAATTTCTTTCGGACCTTGGAGAAAATGATAATTACAATGCATTTAAAGTTGTTTGGAATTTAGAGGAGAAATAGATTGATTTGCCACCTCGCTTTATTAGCTGAGACTAAAATCAGACAATGCAGTGCACAAGAATATATTCAAAACAAATTCACCTGCAATTCATATCCCACAATTTTAAACAGAGTATTAGTAAAGTATTGTGATAGGATAACTATTCATTCAGAACAAGGAGCACACTAAAAAATGAAGACCTGGTTTACTATTATAAATTATATTACTATAATTTAAAACACCACCAGGTTGAGGAAAAATAAGAGTACATTAATGCTCACAATGATTCTCATAGATTCTAATTCTACATTTATTCTCAATGAAAGAGTGTTTGATAAAAATATAAAAGAGGAAAATAGAAGCATTTCCATTAATAGCAACATAAAATTGCAATAATCCTTAATATTAGCTTAGAATCTTTAGCTAATGCAGTAAAATTAAGAGATAAATACATAATTTAAAAAACTACTTGGCAACAAAAATATGTACATTGATAGACTATGCGTATGAATATTATAACACATATTTATGTAATATATAATATACATTTTAATATATTATTAACTTATATAAATTATATACAACATATTATATATAATTTCCTATAATCCTAAGGCTCAATATTCCAAAACATCTTTTCATTTAGTTAGCACATTTCAAAATAACACATTCTGAAAACAATATTAAATGTAAAATGTTAGATTTAATTTAACATATCTTTTAACTATGTATGTTCTTAGATCAATATTGTGTCACGCTAGAATGAGACAAAGTTTAGCATCAATTTGAGTCCTATCTTTTAAAGCTACCAGAAAGTCTTCTTTACATAAGTGAGAAAAAGAGAATAAGACTTTGGGAATAGCAAAGCACTCAGTATTTGAACTCCTTCCAAAAACATGACAAATATCACATAGGTCATTAAACATTATTTTGGATGATGAATAAGTAGCTGAAAACTTGTTAGAAGGCTTGAGTTTTATTGAAAGAAAAAAATCATACATGCAATATCATTTCTCTCTCATTTCTTTTTATTAATCTTTTTATTTGCACTGCATCTGTGCCTTAGCTACACATTGATATCCTGGGGAGCTTAGAAAACTCTGTGGTGTAGAGATTCTCATTAAATATTCGAGTAAACTGCCTAGGAATTGAAATTTTTAAAAACTTCCCCAGTGATTCCAGCATGCAACCAAGACCGAGAACTATTGCTACAACACCTCTTTTTAAGCAATGCACACAGAAAAGTGGAGAACATTGAAATATTAGTTAATTCATTATGTCTTTGCCAATACCATACTTGAACCAAATTTCTATTTTAATGTATTTATAAATACTCTGATATAATGAAATTTTAAATAAAGTATGTTGTCCATTCAAACAGTAAATTATTGTACAGAAATTGCAAATGAAAGAGTATGATTGCAACTATAATGAATGAAAAGTAAAAGTTAAAACATTAAAGGAATTGCTTCTGGGCCATATGAATTTGAATAACTTTGAGGGAGGGGCGTATTTAAGAAAACAACTCCTACTTTCTTGATTGTTTTTTCTTTTTTTTTTTTTTACCAATAAGAAGACATCATTTGTATCATAAGAATAATTAACTTGAATAAAATCGAAGTCTTTGTGTTGTTATATGGAATATGAAGATTCATTTTACTGACACAGAATGTCAGAATAAAATATTAGAATGGCCATTGTTAAGAGTAAATTAACGTAAGGGCACTAATGGATCTTAGTAAACAGTTATTAACCTGGAAAAGGAGATTTCTTGATTAGCCTGCCACTTCCAAACTACTTAACCAAAGAAACCCACCCTTTACCCAAATTTTATACCTTTCTTTCTAAAACGTTGTGTAAAAAAGCCTGATCCCAGGAAAACAGCAGTGTTTCAAGTCGTCCTTAAAATTCTTTCAAAGTATAAGGTATAGATGAAAATTAAAATGAAAAATAAGAGTTATTGAGTATTTAATATGTAATTTTCCACCTAATTAATTCCTAATTTTATAAAACAAAATCCTTATAGCTTAAAAGGTTACAATAGTTTTAGCTAGAACCTAATTAACCAAAACGTTCAATTCTGAATCTTATTTTTAGCTCTGGTTGATTTTTATAAATAAGAAACAGATGACAAGAAAATAAGCCTCATTATAAATTGATTAAAAATATATATATAATGCAAGACTTACTGCATGTTCAGTCTATAACCTGTAGCTGCATCCTCAACTCTAGTTTATGGCACTGGCCACTGAATGCAAGTTCCTCCATCATCAAAAAAAAAAAAAAACGTTTACATTGATTAGATGAGACCAAATCCAGAAGCATGGTTATTACTAAATCTTATGACCATGACTGTCCCTTCATGAGTAATTTTTAAACTGTAGTCCACATAACACATTCGTGGATTGTCAAAAAACAACAACAACATTGTATACAACAAGCATTATAAAAAAGCAAAAATGAAATAAATTAGAATAGAGTAGAACATGTGAGTATCACATATAGCATTGGTTAGGAGAGTTTAGTGAAATATTTTTCAGATTTTATACGTGTATGCTAGGTTATGATGTACAATGTGTATCTTACAGTATTTTTCAACCAAACAAGTTCATAAGCCATTGACTATACCTAGAAGATGTTCCCCAGTTAATCTTGCAGTCAAGCAGAATGTTGCGTCACTAATGGATTCTGCTTCACTTAGGTTTGCCTTTAATTTTTATGTAATGACCATCTATTCATGCGAGAGACAGAGAAAGGGAGAGAAAGGAGGAGGAGGAGGAGAAGGAGGAAGAAAAGGAGGAAAGGGAGAGAAAGAGGAAGGAAGGGGAAAGGTGAGGAGGGGGAGTTGGGAGGGAGAGAATGGGGAGGAGGAGAGGAAAAAGAAAACAGCAGAATAGATATCACTGGGAAATATGAGCATGTAGAAGTCACTATGAATCACTAATTCTCAAACTGTGGATCCCATGTGTAGATATTTTCTTTGTTGTTCTTTCAGTTGTATCTCTTACATTTTATCTGTAAAGGTATTGAGCAAAACTCCCTTAAGGCAGATCCTTTATAATATTATCAGGATTATAGAATACAATGTAAGTCATTTTCACTTCACTAAAATAGTTCACTTAATTAGAAGTGAAATGAAACAAAAACATAAAGATCTGAGTTAGTTTATCATGAATACCAGTCACTTACTTGTATCCCCGCAGTGAGGAAAAAGTATCATATTCCTGATTTCCAAGTAAGGAATCAGTGACATTGAAGAGTCTGCATCGCTTCTTGTATCTCAAGACTGAAGAGGTGGAAGATGAGTTTATCCAATGAAGGTACCCAATAGATGGCATACCTATCTGGATTACTGTCCAGTTATGGGCATTCACTTAACAGGCATGTCTGCAATATGAAGTTTCCACTGCATTACTGAGTTTCCACTGCAAATTAACTATCAAATTAAGGTGACTATGATTTTTTATATTTTGTCTGTGTTCGTGTGTGTGTGTATTTACATTTGTTGAAGAAAAACAAGTACGTGTTTTGTAATGTGAAACTCTCCCATTGCAAGGTGGGGCCCAGGTTAAACGATCCTCCTCATTGTTCATGTGTCACACAGTTCTAGGCAGATCAGTCTATAAAAAAGACCAAGTTGTGTGTCTGCATTGGCTAACCCAACATGGACAAACTCACTTCATGTGAGCTGCTGTCACAAGGTACTGTGGCTATGTGCATTTCCAGGGGAATTGAGTGAAAGTAGACATCCCCTCTGGTCACCTAACCATGCAAATAATTACAAGTTCATTCTTTATCAACTTAGCAAATGTTTCAGTAAATACCTGCAATTTACTGGCTTTGCCTTGGTGCACAATCTATTCCCCTCTAAAGTCAGCAACAAAGATAATTCCACTCAACTAATTTTTCAGATAAGGAAACCTCATCATGGACAGTTAAACCAACTTCCTCAATGTCAAATGATCAAAGAAAGAATCAGGAATAGAATCAATGTTTCTTGATTGTCCCCATTTTTTTTAATCTAACAAAGAACAGGTAGGGTATTATATCGAGGACAATATGCTCTTCTTAGAGTCTCTAAAGTCACCACAGTTAAATCCTCTATTTTTCTCACCTTAATGGATATTTTCACCCTTTCCTGGTTCTACAGTTTCCTTTACTTGAAATGTCCACAATAGTTAAGACATACTGTAGGTTAGAAAGATATTTATCTCAAGTGTCTGTCTCACTTCATTCATCCATACCCAGCTGCATAGGCTTCAAATATTTTACAGTTCTTGTATAATAATGTCTCTAGACAATACCGTTCTCAATAATTATCTACATGACAAATTGTCTTAATAAACTAGGGAGAGAAAAGCAACACAATGCTTCAAAGCCCTGTTTCAATATCATGTTAATCACTGACATAGCTGTTGGTCTGTTTTGATACTGGTTCCCATTGACATTTCTATTTAGGAAAAATAATGAATGAATTGTCTAAAATAATCACCAAATATTATTTCTTTATCATGCTAAGTACTGTAAAAAACACAAAGATAAATAATGTGTTCTTCCTCCTCAAGCTACTTCGATTCTAATAGGTTTCTTTAAAAATGAGTCAACAATAGTGTTACAGAGAAAGTGGGGAGGAAGGCTTGCGTTCCCACTAATACTGTGAGTTAAACACCCAGATCAAGTCTTTTCACTGATTAAAGTTCCAGAAGGAATGGGAGAGTGTACCAAAAATGTATATATATATTTAAGGGTAGGATTCTGAGACCCTGTAGAACTGATGAGAGACTAATGAAAGAACTTGTGAAAGATTCGAGAAACCAAAGACTCACAAGAATTGCAAGCAGAATAAATGAAATGAAATGTACATCATGGTGATAATGAAGAACACAAAAGATGAGACATAGATTTTTATAAGCTGCCAGAACTAAAAGTTTACATTAAAAGGGGTAACAATTTGACAGATGACTTCTCTTTTGTCACAATGGATGTCAGAAGACAGAAATATGACAATGTCAATGTGCTGAGAGAGCAATAACTGTCAGTCTAGATCATTTTAACCAGTGAAGGCATCTTTCAAAATGAAAGTGATATAAAGACATTTTCTGACAAAAACTGACATGGCATGCCGTCTGCAGATTCTCTCTGAAGAAATTTTGAAATGTTGTGCTAATGGCAGATATGAGTATCAAGAAAGAAGGAAAATCACACAATGTATTAAGTTTATATAGGTAACACTAAATGTAGGTTAATTGCATAAAACAATAATAGTGGTTTGTGGCATTTAAATGAAAAGTAAAAGAATTAAAAAACACACAAATTAGCCTGTAATTTTTGATGTGTAAGAATGAAGTTAAGTTGTTCTAAAATATTTGCATTTTCTGGGACAACATAAAATATATTGATTAAATTTAGAGATTGATAAATCAACTGTGCATTTTGTAATGTCTAGGACACACTAGACAGAATAAAAACAAAAAGCATAACTTCCAAATTAGTAGAGGGATAAAAATGGAAACAATAAAAATAAATTCAAGTAAAAGATTGTCATCATGAATAGAAATATAATCTAAACTATGCTGTTTATAAGAGACACAACTGGATCATAAAGTGTAAAAATGGTTGATTGTAAAATATGAAAAGAAACTACCAAGAAAATTCAAATCAAAAAGCTGGTATAGCTATTTTAATAACAGACTAATTAGAATTTAAGGCAAACATAATTACTAGATAAAAATAAATCAGTCACACCAATGATAAAGTTTTAATTACCGTGATTACATAAATGTTCTAAAAGAGCAGTCATTTCATAATTTACCCTCAAAATGTAAAAAGCCAAAGACAGAAATACCAGGAGATTTACTTTAACATACTTTTCTTAGTAATTGATAGAACAAGTTGCCTAAAGTTAAGTAAGAGTTATGGAAGATTTGAACAAGTTAAAAAAACTTATATCTGTATATAGAACACTGGACCCAGAAACTGCAGAATTTAATCTTTCCAAAAGTTCCACAAGAACTTTTATAAAATTGACTGAGTTATGTACAGGGACTTCAACGTGTATGGCACCCATCTGTGTTCTGATCGCAGTGCACTAAGCTGGAAATGTAAAGGATAAGCATGGTTACAAAATCCCCATGTGTTTGAAAATTAATAAGCCTACCACTAGAATCACCTTTGGGTGGAAATAGATATCATAATGAAAATTAGAAAACATTTATAACTGGATAGTGGTTAAGATATTACATATCAAAACATTTGGGCAAGAACTAAAGTGATGCTAAGAGGGGTCTGCAGTGCCTTAAATGCATAAATCTCAAAAGAAACAAATATGAAAAATCATGAGGTCATTTGGCCTAAATGAATTTAAAAACTCAAAATATCAAAAAGAAAGAAAATGATAAAGATTCCAATTTAACTAAATAGAAACTCAACCTAAAATGGAGAGGGGAGGATCAATAAAATTAAAGTTGGATTTTGGAAAAACTAATACATTTGCCAAATCTCTGGCAAGACTGAGGGCGGAAAGAGGGTAGAGAAGAGAATGTGTGTACCCACACTAGAAGTGAGAAAGAATTACTCGTTACATAAACTCAAGATATTGAAGAACAGTGAGAAAATTTTAGAGACAACCCAGGTCAAATAAGGAACTTTGAAAACTGGTGCAAGAAAAAAATATAGAAAATCTTATTTGTTTCATAATTAATGAAGACTGAGTAAACAGACAAAATTTTCTAAGAAAATTTCAAACCTAGGCAGCTTCATTCAGCAAGTGTTAATAAATGTTCAGGGAACAAAAAATTTCATAATTACACATTCTGTTCCAAAGAGTGAGGAAAACTCCACAGCTCAATTTAAGAAGTTCTCATAGACTTCATATTAAACTTGGAAAAGGAGAAACCAAGAAAGACTAATTATATTTCAGTGTAAATAAGTATACTATACAAGATATAAATAGTTATATTTCAAGCCAATGACAATGTAAAAGTCCAAATACTTGTTAGAAAAAAATGCCTGAGTAAGAAAAGGGTAATTCATCATATGCCAAATTTTGTGTGCGTGTGGGGTTACTTCTTCAAGTCTTTGGTCCGTATTTCTTCTAAATTGTATCCTTTTGCTTATAGATGTGTTGATTCTTGTGAAATTAGTAGTTATAAGATTTTTTTGAATATATTTTGTAAATATCTTCTCCACTGTTTCTTGGCCTTTCATATTCTTAATGCTGTCCTTAAATAATTTTTGATTGTGATGTAGTCTGACAATTTCTTTTTCTCTAATGTACAGTTCTGTAGCTCCTTTTTTTCTTGTCCTATTAAAGAATCCATTACATACTCTAAGATTTTAAGATAATTGTTGAAAAGCTTCATCATTTTCATTTTACATTTAGAGTTTTTTCACCTTTTACATTTAGATCTACAACACAGCTGGAATTTTTCTGTTGTATGAAGTGAGGTGAAGATAATCAAGATCAGGATGTGTTTCCATATGGAAAACTCTGTTCTTCCCTTACTGCAAAACAAGTACATCTTTATTCTGAATTAGGTGAATGCTTATCTGTCATCTGTTTTCCTATTTTTCTCTCCTCTATATTAATGCTCCATTTATGTATTCCTTAAACTAAAATACAGTGACAATATATGCTCATATTCAAGGTTGTCTTGGCAATTTTTGGCCCATTACATTGCCATATAAATACTGAAGCAGGGTTTTTGCCCCCCAGCTTATTGAGGTATAATTGACAGATAAAAACTATATATATTTAAGGTGTACAACTTGATGTTTTGATATGTATCCACTGTGAGATAATCACCACCATCAAGCTAATTAACATATCCATCATGTCCCATAGTTACCATTTTCTTTTTAAATTTTTAAAACATTAAGATATAATTGACATATAGCATTACATTAGTTTCAGATATACAACATAATGATTCAATATATATTGCAAAATGATCACCACAATAATTCTAGTTAGCATGCATCATCATACATAGTTACAAAATTTTCTTTCTTGTGATGAGAAGTTTTAAAATCAGTTCTGTCAGCAACTTTCAAATATGCATTGCACTATTATTAACTCTAGTCACTATGCTATACTTTACATCAACATGACTTGTTGACTTTATTACTGGAAGTTTGTACCATTTGACCAGCTTCACTCATTTCACCCACCCCCCAACTCCTGCCTCCAGCAACCAGCAATCTGTTCTCTCTATCTATGAGCTCAGTTTTTGTTATATTTTTTACATTCCACATATAAGTGAGATCACGTGGTGTTGTCTTTCTCTGACTTATTTCACATAACATAACACCCTCAAGTTTCATCCATGTTGTCACAAATGACAAGATTTCATTCTTTTTTATGGCTGAATAATATTCCATTGATATATATGTCTCTCTCTATATATATCAATGGAATAGTACATATATATATATATATATATCAATAGAATATATATGTATATATGCCGCATTTTCTTCATCCATCATTGGACACTTAGGTTGCTTCCATGTCTTAGCTATTGTTAAGAATTCTGCAGTGAATGTGGGGGTGCACATGTATTTTTGAGTTAGAGTTTTCATTTCCTTTGGCTAAATTCCCATAAATAGAATTGCTGGGTCATATGGCAGTTCGATTTCTATTTTTTTGAGGAACCTTCATACTGTTTCCCATAGTCACTGCACCAACTTACATTCCCGTCAACAGTGCACAAGTGTTTCCTTTTCTTCACATCCTCGCCAGCACTTAGCTTTTCTTGTCTCTTTGATAATGGTCATTCTAACAGGTGTGAGGTGATATCTCAATGCAGCTTTTATTTGCATTTCCCTGATGATTAATGATGTTGAGTGCCGTTTCATATACCTGGAGAAATGTCTATTCAGATTATTTGCCTGTTTTTTAATCAGGTTATTGTTTTGTTTTCTATTGATCTATATGAGTTCCTTATATATTTTGGGTATTAACACATTCAGGTATATGGTTTGCAAATATTTTCTCCCATTCCATAGGTTGCCTTTTTACCCTGTTGGTTGTTTCTTTTGCTGTGCTGAAGCTTTTCGGTTTGATGCAATTCCGTTTGTTTATTTTTGCTTCTGTTGCCTATGCTTTTGGTGTTATATCCAAAATATCAATGTCCAGACCAATGTCAAGAATATTTTTACTTTTGTTTATTCTAGCAGTTTTATGGTTTTTCAGGTCTTACGTTAAGTCTTTAATCCATTTTGAGTTTTATGTTTGTATATGGTAGGAGCAATGAGTCTGATTTCCTTCTTCTGCTTATGGACATCCACTTTTCTCAACACTGTTTATTGAAGATATTCTCCTTTCCCCATTGGGTGCTCTTGGTACCCATGGCAAAATTAGTTGACAATAGATATGGGGATTTATTTCTGGGCTCTATTCTGTTCCATTGGGTGTATATGCCCATTTTTATGCTAGTACCATACTGTTTAATTACTGTAGCTTTGTAATGTATTTTGAAATCAAGAAGTGATTCCAGCTTTCTTCATCTTCTTTCTCAGCATTGCTTTTGGGTATTGGAGGTCTTTAGTGGTTCCATATGAATTTTAGGATTGTTTTTTCTATTTCTATAAAAGGGCCAATGAGATTTTGATAGGAGAAACATTATTTCTGATGAAAATCAAATATAGAGAGAAGGAGATAGCATACTTTCTAGATGTTTGTAGAAAAAAAAAGATATATGAAGGGATTACTAAAGAAAATAAAGAAATGAGAGAGAAAAAGAAATGAAGGATTGGTTTGTACTCTTCACTTCTTTTTTACCACCATCAATGCCATCCATAAAAGAAGCTACAAGAACAGAGAACAAAGTTGACAGATTTTGACAAACCAGGAACTTTAGTCATTAAATGATAGAAAGAAAAAAAACAAAATACATCTTACAAAACTACTGTAAAAAAATCAGAAATGCAAATAAAAGATTTACTGCTGATGAATATCTTTCCAAAAATCCAAACATGAAGCTAAAGAAAAATGTAAAACAGTACTCCAAACCGACTTAAATATACTCAAAAATGACTAGAAGTTATTCAAAATGTGAAAACAAAACAAAATAAAAACCCTGGAAAGAAATATGCAGAAAAATAAAGAAATGAGAGTTGATTACACTCAGGAAAGAAATAGAAGACAAAGATTAAATCATTGCAGAAATAAGGACTAAATTGTAAGGAGAATGGATCATAATAAAAATTTTATTAAATGTAGTGAATGATGTAAATCTTAGTAAATGTTATTAAGGATAAGCAGGAAAACAACCAAGGAAATGAAAATGGCCTAAAGAGAGAAGTAAGAAGGAATAAAGTTACTTAAATGTTACTCCTTTAAGAAAAAACTTTTTAAAAATATGTGGAAGGAAACTAAAATTTAAAACTGAAATCTAATAATAGTCTATAAATAACCTTAATCTTTTCATTGAGAGGTCCTATCAGATATTAGGGAAAATCAACTTTGGTAAACTCAGAGACTATAGAAATAAATCTATTGTGATGGAAATATTAGAATAATTCATCAGGGCTCTCAATCAAGAAGGCTAAATAACTTGAAAAAGCAAGCAAATTAAATTGGTATTAGACATCTTAAAACCAGCACACAAATTAGGGCAAGTGGAACAATATGTTCAAGTAATCTAAGTAAAGAAAGTACAAACCGAGGATAATGTTGTTTAAATTGAAGACCATGTGAATACAAAATCGTATCATGCAAATACTATTCAAAAGAAATTTTAAATGGCTATATTAATGTCAGACAAAGGAGAATTCAGACCAATCTGTAACAACAAGGATGAAAAGAAATATAAATAATAAGAAAGTTGCCAGTTCTTCAAGAAAACATAAGTATCCTAAATTTGTATAGATCTAAAAACACTTTCACAATGCATAAAGAAAACACTAATCAAATTGAAAGGAAAAATAGGTAAATCTATAATTATATTGAATTCTTGAGCATTCTATTCTCAGTAAATGATAGGAAAAATAGCAGGAAAAAATCTCTAAGGATATAAAGCCTTGAGCAAACCTATTAATTAAATTAACATAAATGACATTTTAAAACAAATTCAAACAATGTCTGAATACATATTCTTTTAAAGTACACTAGAAACACTTAACAAGATAGACCATATTCTAAGCCATAATCAAATATTAACAAAATTAAAAGATTTCAAAGTCTATAAAATCTGTTGCCTTTCAAAAACTGAATTAACATAGAAAGCAATACCAAATGACATATGAAAAACCCAAATATTTGAAAAATAGCAGCACTTAAATAACCAATAGATTAGTGATAAAGTCAGAGGATAATTAGAAAATATTTGGAGTCACATGAAAATTAAAATGTAGCACATTAAAATCTATTGGAATTAGTTAAAGGAGTTCTTTGAGGAAACTTTATATAATCAAAAGCTTATTGCTATAAAAACAGAAAGGTTTCAAATCAATGATGTAAACTTCCATGGTAAGAAACTAGAAAGAGAAGCAAGCAGAAGAAAAGAAATAATAAATAGATGAAGAAATCAATGAATTGGAAAACAGAAACACAATACAGAAAAAGCAATTAATCCCAATGCTGTTTAAAAGATGAATAAAATGGATAAACAATTGCCACATTATTGAACTGGAAAAAAGGAGAAACAGATTAAAGATATCAAGATTGAAAGAGCACACATCAATATAGATTCTTAAAATGTTAAAAGGAAAACAAGGAAATATTGAACAATTTATGGTAAAAACTTAGATAAATTGGATAAATTTTATCCTCAAAAGGCACAAACTTTCCAAATTCACTCAAGAGGAGATGGGTAACATGAATAGTTCTGTATATAGTACATATGTAACATAATAGTTCTATAATAATAGAAAATGTACTGGTAGTTGAAAACTTTAAAACAAAGAAAACTCCAGACCCAAATGATTTTATTGGCCACTTCCATGAAATATTTAAGAAAGAAATAATATCAATTCTATACAAACTCTTCAAGAAAACAGAAGAGGAAGTAACACTACTTAACTCATTTTATGAGGTCAAATTTATCTTAATACCCAAACCAGGAAGATGTATTACAAGAAAATTCCTCATGAACTTTGATGCAAAAATTCTTGACACATTGTTAGTGCATTGAATCCAACAATATATAATAAGAATAATAATACACCATGGCAAAGTGGAATTAATTCCAGCAATGCAAGGTTGGTTTAGCATTTGAAAACCATTTAAGGTTATTTGCTGTATCAATAGTCTGAATAAGAGAAAAGGTATGTGATCACGTCAATAGCTGCAAATAAGCATTTGACAAAATTCAACACTCATTCCTGGTAAAATTCGTAGCAAGATAGAAATACAAAAGAACATCTTCTACCTGAGGAAGGACATCTACAGAAAAAAACCCCTACATTTTATACTTTTTCATATGGTAGAAGGCTCAACATTTTCCCCCCAATATTGATAAGATGGCAGATTTGTCTGTTGTTACCAAACCTATTCAACATCATATTAGAAGTCCTAGCCAGAGCAACAAGGCAAGAAAGAAAAATGAAAATATGTAAATTGGAAAAGAAGAAAAAAGTGTTTCTATTTCCAAATGGCATAATTGTCTATAATAAAAATTACCAAAAAAAGACAAACTATATATTAGAACTACCACATAGTACTGCAAGATTGTAGAATGCAAGCTCATTATACATGATTTAATTGTCTTTTTGTATATTTGCGATAACTAATTCAAAATTGAAATTAGATTAATAGGACTGTTATGATTAGCACTAAATCTTTAAAAATACACAAGTTTGGCAAAATATATGCAAGATCAGCATTCTAAAAACTACAAAACACTGATAAACAAAATGAAAGAAGACATAAATAAATAGAGAGGTGTAAGGCTCATGAGTTGGTTAACTCCATATTGTTGTGAAACAGTTCTCCTCAATAGGTGTATTGATTCCAAACAGTCATAGACAAAATCCCAGAAGAATTTTTTAATAGAAATAGACAACCTAATTCTAAAATTTATATGAAATTGCAAAGGAACTGAAATGACAAAACAATTTCAACAAGGAACAATAAAGTTGAAAGACTCATGTTACCTGGTTGCAAGACTTATTGTAAAACCGTAGTAGTGAACATGGATGAATCTCATACACTTTATGCTAAGCAAAAGAAACTGGACTCAAAGATTAGTACTGTATGATTCTATTTATGTGACATTCTGTAAAAGGTTAAACTATAGTGACAATCAACCCTTCTGTGTTTGCCATGGGCTGTGTATGGAGAGAAGTTTACTCCAGAGGCGCTTCAGGGAATATGTTGGAGGTGGTAGGATTATTCTAAATTTTGATTGTGATAGTTGTTACATAAGTGGACTTCTATTTAAGTGACATTCTGTAAAAGGTTAAACTGCAGTGACAGTGAACCTTCCATGTTTAGCATGGGCTGCGTATGGAGAGGAGTTTACTCCAGAGGCGCTTCAGGGAATATGTTGGAGGTGATAGAATTATTCTAAATTTTGATTGTTGTAGTTGTTACATAATTGGATTTGTCTAATCTTAGAACTATGCTCTAACAAGGGTGAATTTTATTATATGTAACTTTTAACTAAAAAAAACTCCAGAAAGTTTAGTCTAAATTATTCAGTTTTTTAAAATTTCCAACAATAAAATCAAATAATATATTGCTTAGGCATAAACACATATTATCAAATTGTAAAGAATATTTAACAAGATAAATAAAGCCGATGCAGTTGCAGAGGGATCTGCAAAGGAACGGCTGAGGTTCTTTTTCTTAACCTACATGTGGTTTGCAAGGGAGCAAGTTTATTATTGGTTTTAAACTGTACGTGTATGTATATATTTTTCTCAAAATCTTTAATATATTCCTTAAACAAAGACTATTTATAAAGAGAGAGCTGTTAACTGTGAGAGCAATAGAAGATAATATTTTCTGTTGGTTCGGTGGATGGAATGAATCACAAAGGAGTACCTTGGTTGCCAGTGGAAAAAATTTAATTGGCTAAGGTTACAAACTTATTGGCCAATATTATCTTGAAAAATAAATAAATAAAGCATTGAAATCGCTTTTACAAACCTGGATCGAGGGGCCTAACAAATATTTTTAGGGGTCCATTCTTGTTCATGCTCTGTTTCTGCTGTGCTGGCTTAATTCTCAGACTGGCACATACAGGGTCATTTTTTCTCTTGGTTTATGTCTTACTGATTTAGGTAGTCTGGAAGAAAGCCAGAAGTTCTTTCCCAATTGTTCAAGAAAAAGTTCCACACATGATTTTCATTGATCTGCATTGGGTCAGTTTGCAATTAGAGCAAATTAGGACCTGGAGCAAATTTAAAGCACACAATTTAAACACTCACTCAGAGTTGTGTAAGTGCAGAGTCAGCCCCATAGAGGCAGTGCCTTCTTTAATTTTTTAGCTTAGGTTCCTCAATTGCCTTTCCCTATCCCCAGTCCTAAGGAACAGCACTCCAACTGGTTAAGCGTAGGTGACAGATACACATCTCTTAAACAAGGAGTAGTTTCTGTTTTTACACACTTTTAGAATTTAGGAGTGATTCCTCCAGAAAGAGCGACGTCTGATTTTTAGTGTCCACATGTAAGGAGCTTGGAAGTCGCCACTCTTTCCTAACAACAAGTGAAAAACTGAACAGACTGAACAATTGAAAACTCTTCTAGGATCTGTAAGAGAGGTGAGGACACAGGGAAAACTTCTGCCACGAGGATTGGAGAGAGAGACAGGTGAAAAAGGAGTCTTACCACAGCAGAGACTCCAAGTAGACAGCACTGTGGGAAACAGCGCCAGGTAGGAAAATCTAAACTGTAATTGATGAATTACTGGAGGCTCAGTGAGGATAACTCTGAGAGTTGAAAACTTCAGGGGGAGCCAGCCATGGTAGAGAGGGCACAATTTTGCAAGATTTACCACCAGGTACTACTTTTGCTTCTCACAATAAATACCAAATAAAAATCCCCTTGTCCATCCAGCAGGAGGAGGGGACATTTGAAATACACCAGAGCACTCTGTTCTTCTGACCAAGGCCTGGCTTCAAGAGTACCCATTTAACAAGGTCCTAGCCTGCAGAGTTACTATCAGAGCCTAACGGACCTGGAGAAAGAGAAATACCTAACATCAGTCAGCTCTAGCCTTCCATCTAGGAGAAGGGAAATACCAACTCCAGCCCACCCTAGCCATCATGTCAAACCTAAGTGGGAAGAGGAAAACTGAGAAACACTTGTGAAGTTCACAGTCCAGAGGCAGAGGCTTGCTAAAAAGACAGAGACCTCATCATAAGAATATAGAACACTTTTCCTTCCCCCATACCTCACTGCCAAATTGCTAAAGCCCTATTTACAGCAATTCCTTTTATCTGATACATATCTGGCTGTCAAGAAAAAATTAATAGACATCGTAAAAGGCAATAAAACAGATTTTGAAGAGATAGAGCAAGCATTAAAACCAGACATGGCAGGGATGTTGGAATTATCAGACTGGAAATATGAAACAAGTATGATTAATATGCTAAGTGCTCTAATGGATAAGTAGACAACATGCAAGAACAGATGGATGATGTAAGCAGAAAGAATATCCAAGGACTGTGGGACAACTACAACATACATGTAATGAAATAATATACATATAGCACATGTGTAATGAAGATAGAAGAGGGAGAAGAAAGAGAGAAAGGAAGAAAAGAAATATTTGAAACAATAATGACTGAGAATTTCCCCAAGTTAAGGTCAGACACCAAACAGTAGATCAAGAAACTCAGAAAACACCAAGCAGCAATATGCCAAAAAAATGACACCTAGGCATATCATTTCAAGCTACCAAAATCAAAGATAAAGAAAAAAATCCTGAAAGAAGCCAGAGGGGAAAAAATTACCCATACCTATAAAGGAACAAAGATAAGAATTATATCTGACTTCTTATTAGACATCATGTAAGCAAGAAGAGAGTAGAATGACATATTTCAAATCTTGAGAGGAAAAATCAACCAATTTAGAATTCCATACCTTGTGCAATTATCCTTTAAAAGTGAAGGAGAAATAGATTTTGTCAGACAAACAAAAACTCAGGGAATTTGTTGACAGTGGACCTGCCATGAAAGGAATGTTAAAAGAAGTCCTTTAGAGATAATAAAAATAATATAGATCAGAAAAATCAGCCCCACATAAAGAAAGGAGACCACCAAACAAAACATAAGTGAAAGTAAAATAAAAACCTTATTTATCTTATTATTAACTGATTTAGAAGATAAGAATTTGTTCAATAATAATAGCAAGGGGGCTGGCCCCATGGCCGAGTGGTTAAGTTCGCGCACACCGCTGCAGGCGGCCCAGTGTTTCGTTGGTTTGAATCCTGGGTGTGGACATGGCACTGCTCATCAAACCACACTGAGGCAGCATCCCACATGCCACAACTAGAAGGACCCACAACCAAGAATATACAACTATGTACCAGGGGGCTTTGGGGAGAAAAAGGAAAAAAATAAAATCTTTAAAAAATAATAATAGCAAAAATGTATTTGATTATGTATGCTTATATATATTTGTGTATGCATATGTATGCTTATAGTCACTTGGAAGATCAATGGTCTAAGTACAATGACCAAAAGAAAGAAATTCTCAGAGTGCATCAAAAAACAGCCCCTAACTATATGTGGTATATAAGAAACCTATGTTAAATATAAAGATACATACAGATTTAAAGTAAATGACAGGAGAAAGATATACCATGCTGACACTAGTGAAAAAAGCAGCTGTGTTAATTTCAGACAAAGCTGACTGCAGACCGAGGAAAGTTATATACGATAAAGCAGTGCATTACATAATGATAAAGTGGTCAATTTTTTAAGAAGACATAACGATCCTCAACATGTTTTGATATATCCCAATTATGCAAGACTGATTCCACATTTAAAAATCAACTATTGTAATCCATCATATTCACGGGCCTAAAAAAGAAAAATCATGTGATCATATCAATAGATGTGGAAAAAAAGTTTGAAAAAATTCAACACTGCTTCATGATAGAAATTCTCAATAATCTAGAAATAGAAGGGAACTTTCTCAACTTGATAAAAATATCTACAGAAAACCTACAACTAATATCATACTTAATATAATATTAACTATGTTTTCCTGCTAAGATTAGGAACAAGGTAATGATGTCATTTCTCACCACTCCTTTTCAACATTGTACCAGAAGTCCTAGCTAATGCAATAAGGCAAGAAAAAGAAATAAAAATACAGAATGGGAACGATGAAATAAAACTGTCTCTGTTTAGAGATAACATGATTATCTATGTCAAACATCTGAAAGAACAAACAAACAAACAAAAAACATAGCAAGTTTGCAGGATATAAGGTTAATATACTACAGTCAATCACTTTCCCATATACTAGCAATGAACAAGTAGAATTTGATATTAGAAGCACAATGCCGTTTACATTAGTAACCAAAAGAAAAATGAAATAGGTATAAATCTAACACTATGTACCAAGTTTATATGTGAAAAACTACAAAACTCTGATGAATGAAATTAAGAATCTGATGAGTGAAATTAAGAACTAAACTGAGAGATTTCACATTCATAGACAGGAAGACAATATTGTCAAGATATCAGTTCTTCCCAACTTGGTCTATAGACTCAATGAAATCTCAATCTAAGTCCCAGCAAGTCATTTTATGGATATCTACAAACTGATCCTGAAGTCCACATGGGAAGACAAAAGACCCAGAAGAGCCAACACATTATTGAATGAGAAGAATATAGTTGGAGGAATGACACTACCTAATTTCAAGACGTATAATAAAGATATGGTAATCAAGACTGTGTGGTATTGGCAAAAAAGATAGACAAACAGATCAATTAAACAGAATAGAAAGACCAGAAATAGACCCCCATAAATATAGTCAACTGATCTTGACAAAGGAGAGAAGGTAATACAATGAAGCAAAGATAGTCTCTTCAACAAGTGGTGCTGGAACAGGGTGGACATCCACACGCAAAAAAGTTAATCTAGACACCAACCTTTCATCCTGTCCCCGAAGTAACTCAAAATGAACTACAGACCTAAATTTAAAAAGCAAAACTATAAATCCCAGAAGATAACATAGGAGAAAACCTAGATGACCTTGAGTATGACAATGATTTTTTAGCTACAACACAAAAGGCACAATCTGTGAAAGAAATAATTGATAAGATGGACTTCATTAAAATTAAAAACTTCTGCACTGTGAAAAACATGTCAAGAGAATTAAAAGACAAGCCACAGGCTGGAGAAAATATTTGAAAAGACACATCTGATGAAGGACTGTAATCCAGAACATGCAAAGAACTCTTAAAATGGAAATAAAATATGGAAAAAAGGACTGTTATCCAGAGTATGCAAAGAACTCAACAATATGGAAATAAACAACCTGATTACAAAATGGGCAAAGATTTTAACAGACACATCATCAAAGAAGATACACAAATGGCAAATAAACACTTGAAAAGATCCTACACTTCATATGCTATCAGGGAAATGAAAATTAAAATGAGATACCAGGGGTCGGCTCCGTGGCCAAGTGGTTAATTTCGCACGCGCTGCTGCGGTGGCCCAAGGTTCAGGTCCTGGGCACGGACATGGCACCACTTGTCAGGCTACGTTGAGGCGGTGTCCCATATCCCACAACTAGAAGGACCTGAAACTAAGATATACAGCTGTGTACAGGGGGTTTTGGGGAGATAAAGCAGAAAAAAATAAAATAAAATGAGATACCACTACACACCAATTAGAAAAGCCAAAATCTGGACCCCTGACAACACCAAATGCTGGTAAGGATGTAGAACAATAAGAACCCTCATTCGTTGCTGGTAGGAATGCAAAATGGTACAACCACTTTGGAAGACATTTTGGAAGTTTCTTAAAGAACTAAACATACTGTTACCATATGATTCAGCAATTACCCTCCTTGTTATTTACTCAGAGGTGTTGGAAACATGTTCACACACAAGCCTGAAAGCAAATGTTTATTGCAGGTTTATTCATAATTGACAAAACCAATATTTTCTTCATTAGGTGGATGGATAGATAAAGTGTGTACATCCAGTCCGTGGAATAGTTCAGCACTGCAAAGAAGTGAGCTGTCAAACCATTAAAATATATGGAAGAAACTTAAAGCATATTACTGATTAAAAGAAACCAATCTGAATAGGCTATACGCTATATTATTCCAACTACGTGACATTCTGGAAAAGGCAAAACTGTGGAGATGGTAAAAAGATAAGTGGATGATGGGGGTTGACATGTCACGGGGGGATGAATAGGTAGAGCAAATAGGATTCTAGGGCAGTGAAAATACTCTATACTATCTTATAATGATGGATACAGGTCATTTTACATTTGGCCAAACCTATAGAATTTACACCAAGCATGCAACCTAATGTAAACTGTGGACTTTGGGTGATTATGATGTATCAGTATAGGTTCATTAATTCTAAGAAATGTACCCCACTGGTGGGGGATGTTGATAATGAGGCTATGCATTTATGAGATCAGGAGGTATATGGGAAATCTCTCTACCTTCTTCTCAATTTTGCTATGAACCTAAAACTGTTCCAAAAATATAGTGTTTATAAAAACAGAAGCCATGTCCTGTTAGTGTAAGATGAGAGACCACTGATGTCCACATCATAGAAAGCTTAGTCTTATCTCCCAATGACTATCACAAGCCTGACATAAGTTGAGTTCTCATATCTGATGATTGATCCTTACATCTAACTCCTTGTTAATCTTAGTAGAATAAAATATCTTTCTTTATGTCTAGAGAGGCAAGGAGATCTGAGACCCAGTTTCTCTAATTGGTAATTTTACAAAATTTGTGAAAACTTTAAGTGTACTAAATTTCAATTTGCATCCATTCCCCCCCGCCCCCCCCACCAGAGAGAGAGATTTATTAGCTTTTCCTAAGGTCATTGTAATCCAGGAGAAACCATTTCGTCCTTGTACAAATGCATTGATGGACTCCAATGTTGAGATGTGAATTTGTGTTTATTTTTACCAATGACTTGGATGAAAACTGTACTTATTGTCATGATAATGATGAGTAAACACTTGTCATTAGGTCAGAAATTGTGATAAGTACTTTACGTAATTAATTTTAGTCCTCCCTAGAATTCTGTTACTCAAGTGACTCCTTCCCCATTCTACAGGTAAAGAAGTTGAATTGCAAAAGCTCAGTTTACATAATTAGTAAGAGATTAATACTTAAATTTCTCATCTGTCTGAGTTCTAAAGCCTCAACCTGCTCTTTCAGTTTGTCAAGTCTTCGGATAAGAGAAAGATGAGAGAATTTGTTAATAACTTGGATAGTGAGTAGACTCTAGAAGGATCTCAGCAAATTGGAATAACGAACTGAATCATCTAAGTTTAATAGGAAAGAATAATGCATCCTGTATTTATTAAATAAAACAAGTATATAATGTGTCTTTACTTAATGCAATCATATGTCAAAAATACATCAAGTTGTAGATGTCTGGAAATAAAATTTGAGTAAATGACATGATTGGCAATTTCAGAGTCTGATGTAATCAGGCTGTCTGAAAGGGAGTACTGTATCTCAGGTAAGGAGGAGAAAAATACAAAACTGTATTTCTCTATCATTTTATACCTCTATTATTGAGTTCAGTTCTGGGCCTCACATTTTAAACAGCGACATTGACACACTGGAATATGTCCAGGGAGAATAATCAGTAGAGAAAAGAAATCAATACCATACATTAAAAAAAGTTTTCATTGATTAAAGATTCATGGGGAAATTTATGTTTATTTTACATAAGTTTTATGATTCGGAAGAAAGATTATACTTCACCTACATGGCCGCAGAGTTTTTGGACCAATAGGTTAAATATAAATATAAAAGTCAGTTTGCTATAACAAAGAAATTCTAACAGTCAAAGCTTGAAAATAACTAGACCACCCTTGGATATCAGGATTTTTATGTCCTTAAGGTTTTTAAGGAGAAAAAAGATATTTTTTCTTAGGGAAATTTATATAGGGATTTTTGCATTGGGACATGTTGCAACTCTCTTTTTGCATGGTCTTCCATTTTCAGGATTTGCCAATGAACTGTAATAGTAAGATACAGAACCCTCTGGAAATAAATATATAGCAAAGCACATTAATCTCTAACTCCTCACAATCCTTTTATTTTTTTTAAAGCTGATAAATCCAAGACCATGTAATGAGGGTTTTATTATCTGCCCCATCTTCTGAAGGAAGTTAAATAAAGGGTTTTTAAGGCAGATAAAAATGAGTGGAAATATGGAAAGTTGTTATATTGATTAAGGTTGTTCTGTGCTTCATTAGCGTTTTATCCAATTCTTTCTTCCTCTTGTTTTCAAATGTTCCTTATGCTCAGATATCCTGAACATTTTCTGATCATTCTTACCAAATACTAAAATCAGACCTTGCTTGCCTAATGCCTATTCTGTTTAGGTTTCCTTTATATCTTCTAGAATCTAAATAATTTGTTAGCAAATCTGATTAACTCAAGAATGCCAACATGTTATTGAATCATAATTGATTAATATATTATGACTCCTATGCACATATACACGTCTATAAAAGAAAACTTTTAACCATTCAATTTTTGTACTAAAAGAATAATTACAACGGAAATTCAGAGCCAGTGTCAGATCTTGGTTAATTGTTAGACAAAATCTTTTATGTTCCTAAAATCCCATCTTGAAATTATCTGTTCTAATCTTCTGACAAGCATGATTCAAATGGCTACTACCAGTTGATATCGCCTTCTATTGAGCAAAGTAAAGAGAAAAATATTCTTTTGTTCAATACTCAATACCTCTTTTCCTATAATTTTTATAGTCACTTTGGCAACCTCAAGCACCAAGCAAGAGCTAGAGATCAGAGTACTTATCAAGGTCACCAGCACTGGACAGAAGAACAGGTCGTTAGTCAGTAGTTCAGAATTTGTCCCCCATTTATTTACTCACGAGAAACTATATTCGCAAAAGATCATCTGACCTTTTGAATCAGACTTTTTCTTGATTCACAATTTGCCACCCACCTAGCTTTTGGCCCCAACTTGACAGGGCTAACAATGGGGAGCCGCTGGAACGGAAAAATGAAGCAAGGGAGGTGAGATTTCTCTCTCCTTCTTGTACACTCATGAAAGGTAATGTCTGCACATTTTCAGGAGCCCAGTCTCTGAATACTCATCTGGAAATGTGTGCTTCTTGTCTTCTTTGAAAGCCAAGGTCTGTTTTAGCACTGTGACCCTGTCATTTAAGAGCTTTAATTAGTATTGAACATGGCCTGGCAGAACCCTAAGTATGTGTGAGGCGACATTAGCTCTGTGATTCCCGTGCTCCAGCGACTGTGAATGAAGGACAATATCAACTTCAAGGTTCTTCTTTCTACTTCTAACTTTTCAAGATAGCCATTAGCAAGATGAATATTTTCTTCTTAACTGTTATATCTGTCTTTTCCCCTCCAAATCATGTCTTTCAGTGGCAAGTCTTTTAGCTCTGACTGAATAAGGAAGTAGTGTTTCTTTTCCAAAAATGTTTATGATTTGTCTAAGCCTAATTTAATTTACCTTTAAAATGTAGTCCCACATGGCCATTATTAGCACTGCACTGTAATTCTGTTTCATTATTTTATTTGTGTTTCTCTAACAAAGCTTTTAACTTAGCAAAAGATATTTTTGCAACCCAGATGATGGGACACAATGCATTAAATAAATTTAATATTGATATTGCCAGAGAGCTCCTGTGTAGCCAAACGACATTTCATCCCCATCACAATGTTTATGGGAATGATTTGCAATATTGTATAAGATATAATTCTTTAACAGTAGTCCAATAAAAAGGATATCATTGGATGGTTGCACAAATGTCTTTCCTCTTAATAAAATTTTTAGTTATGTGAACACTGTCTTTCAGAATGACTTATGAATAAAATTTCCACCTTGATATGTTCATTAAAATAAGGGGAGGGGGAGCAAAATCTATTTTTCAAAACGTGACCCAACCACCTAATGACTTGTTTCACTGAGCATCAATCTTTGTAGCTGCCAGATCTTTTCTCATTCCTTCAAATGAACTGACATAATGCTGATTTGGCTCACACAAAACATCCTCTTTCTTAGGGGAATATTTATTAGAGTTTTCTCACAGCACTTTGAAGGTCTTAGAGACAGGCCTTTTCTCCCAGGGGAAAAAAAAAAAGCCATTCTGTTCCCTGCTTCTTCCTGCCCCATTTGAGGAATGATGAAAGGAAAGCATATTATTTTCAGGAGAGATGAGGCGTATAAAAGTGTTCCTGTATGTTTCAGTGAAAAAGAGCTTAAATTCTATCTGCAACAATTTTAAGTAAATTTGTTAGAGTGTAGGTTAGTTCTTGGTGCTATGCATCACTATTTTCTGAATGCTTATCCTAGATAACGTATGAGCTTACCCCTACATTGTATGGTCTTGAGCAGCAAAACTCTTCACTCCTCAGCTCCAACATGCACGTACAAATATGCTCCAGAACTATCACAACAAATTTTGTGCTTCCTGTGTTCCATTCAGGTGCTATAATAGAATACTATAGACTGGGTGGCTTAGAAACAAATTTATTTTTCACACTTCCAGAGGCAGGAAGTCTATGATCAAAGTGCTGGCAGATTTGGTGTTTGGTGAGAGACTGCTTCCTGGTTCACAGATGGCCATCTTTTTGCTGTGTCCTCACATAGTGGAAGGGAGTGAGGGAGCTCTCTGGGGTCTCTTTTATAAGGGCACTTATCCCATTTGTGATGGCTCCACCCTCATGACCTAATCACCTCTCAAAGGCCCCACTCCAAATACCATCACATTGGGCATTAGGATTTAAAATATGAATTTTGGCGGGCCACAGCTATTCAGTTGATAGCGTGATATACACTGGCCATGAACCAGATCATGGGAAGAGTTTCACCAGGGCTTCCAGCTTGTATAGACTATATCTGACTCAAGCTCTTATAAAGTTTCCTTTTCTGAAACCACACGTTTTATTTTCAACTCATTAATGTCATTGGACACTTTCACCAGGCATTCTTGATGACTAGTTATTATTTTTAGAACTAGTGAATAGTTTTCCTTTAGCTCTTTCAAACCAGACTTGTCAGTTAAATTTCAGTTTTATTCTCTGCCCTGTCTAAAGAAATTCTTAGTTTGGTAAAACTACTTCGAATAAGAAGTAAAAATATGCAATCATTTCAGATCCCATTTTCTAATTCTTTGGTTCTATAAATCTCTCTAAAATGGTTGCTTTAGGATAGCTAGTACTTATGAACTATCTTGGAGTTAAAAGAAAAGAACAGGGTTTTTTTAATGAGTGAGATAATGTTTCATATCTTACTTGATGAGAATCTCTTTTTCACATAGGTTTGAAGTAAAAAATAAGGAGATTTCAGGGAAAAGGGGCTATACTTACTTGCATCATTGCCAAGAAAGATGTTTATTCACGTATGCTCAAGTAAGTCCGTGCAATCCATATAGGCAAGCACATTTATCCTCCACTCTGAAAAGAACACTACTGTAAAAAAAAAATATCCCTAGCAAAAGAACAAATGGAAGTCCTGTGCCAGAATTTATTTGATGCAAATGTCTGTACATACAGACACACACACCCACAATGTGTGTTTGCAACACAATCAAAATTTTTTAAATTGCGAAAGAAACAGCTGGGGTAAAACTATTTTGTTATAAACACTAGTGCTCCTATTTTCTAGCTATATTCTCTTTGATAAATCGTATAACTTTTCTGAAATTTTGCTTTTTCTATTGTTTTTAAATGACAGTAAAATATAAAAGTCCTCTCTTACTTTACTCACAATGTTATTATCAGGGTCAAATAATAAAATATATTTGTCAATTTTCCAAAGACTGAAACTTACTATGTACATATTATTAAGAATTCTATATAAAAGATTTCCCCACTGATTGATTGTGTAGGAGAGGAAGACATTTTCTCTCCCCAAATGTGGGTTCATCTGGCCGGAGAACAAATTAAATTTACATGAGACAGAATAGCAAGAGAAAATTAAACAAAGCTTTATGAGGAACCATGGCCCTGGGCCTTTCCTCCTGAAGGAAGAAAGGGCATCGAAGAAGTGGGGTGCACATAGTGGTTATATACCCCCAAACAGGGTGTTTCACATGTGATTGAAATGTCCCTCCCACAATAGTCACAAGATTGCCCTGTAGGCACAGTGCCTGATGGACACAGCAGGTAGTGGTCTGCTGTCTCAGAGGGTGTAGCAGGAGGCAAGTCTATTGTCTTGAGCTGGGTGGTCACAGGTGAGCTCAGTAATCAGTTCCTAGCCTAAGGAAAGATGCTTAATCCTTAAAGAAATGCCCACATTGGGAGGGGGAGGGAAGTCAGTTACAGGAGGTTACCAGACAAGCACAATAAAATGCAGATTTAAGTCCTTGCCTTTGGCATTGATTAACAGTTTCTAGAGAGAAGGTCATCTCCTTTCTTCTTCCTGGTACAGAGAGGGAGGCACCTTTACAGATAGAGATTTACCTTGCAAATGTAAATGTGTCCTAACAAAGTGCAAGTTCCATTCCTCAGAGCCTCCTTCCCTGTCCCAGTTTATCAAAAGCAATCAGCCTCAAATAATCCTCATGCCAAAGAGACATATCTTGGGGTGACCAATTTCAGGTCCCTACAATTGCTAATGGCATCCTAAATATAAATCAACTGAATATTCTTCTTTTCTTTTCTTAATACTTAGTACTAAGTGCTTTCTTAAATACTAATATCATAATATGCTCCATGTTGGCAATTCAACCTTAGACTGGCAAGATATGGCTGGTTTTGAGTTAGTCATGGGCTGTTAAGGTATTTCCAATCTTATTTTACACACCTGGTTGTTTAATGTTAGTTGTCCTTTTTAATATATGCAATAAGAGGCAAGTCCCTTACTAGTTGAGAAGGCATTGCAAACCTGGGTCTCTCATTGTGGGGATCTCAGGTATTGCTCTTTCACATTTATTTCTCTGCTTGTTTCTATTCCTTGTCGAGTTCTGACCACTTGACAGGAAGTGTTACCCAGTTGCTGATGGGAGGCAATTGCACATATCAAAATTACCATCCTGGAGTCACTGTCTGCTTAATGTATTAACTAAGGCTACAATTACCTTGTGACATTTGGCTAATTGTCATTCAGGCCCCAAAGACAAAGATGCTAACTGCAAGTTCCAAAGCTAACCTTTTCAGAGTGAGATAATTGGAAGGGTTCTCTTCCTTCCCAGGAACCTCCTATTTAGCATCTTTAACCTAGAGAAGCATTTACCAGCATTAAGATACACAATGCAGTCACTTCCACTTACTCTGATCCCTGGATCATATTATATTTATCACTTTACTTGAAGCATTAAAACCCTGTCAACTTTCTTTCCTAATCCTTGGTAATTACTTCAGGCAGATTTTAATGGATAATTCAATTATAAGACCTTCCGAAACCTGCCACTTTTAAAGGTAAGGAAAACAAATGATTGAAAAGACATAAAATGAAAAAGGAGCTATGAAGAGATGAGGCAGGACTATGAAGAGCCTAAGGCTAAATTTGAAAACCTTTCTTATCATTTGACATGAGAATTTAAATAAGATAAATGTGCATGTTAACCTAATAGGTACATTGGTTTTCATTTCATGTTCTCTCATTGTCTCTGAGAATAACAAGTTGCTTTGTTATATCATCAATGCAGGAAATATTTCATAGACATTTACAGCTTCAAACTGAAAACTCAGATTTAAATTTCGATTCACTAAGATTTCAGGATTTGTGTGCAGTGACTGCATAAGGCTACAATATATGTATGAAATATAGGTATTCAAGCTTACTTATTCTCTGTTGCTAGCACCAACCAGTATTAATTTGCACACCGTTAAGATAAGTAATAAAGGTAATAGTATAACATACAAAGCCATAATATAGTCTTCATTCACCAGAAGTCAATACAGCAGGAGGAATCTATTACTGTATAGTAAATTATGATAAAATTTAGCTGCTCAAAATATTTGTTACCTCACAGTCTTTGTGGCTTAAGAATCCTGGCATAGATTGTCTGGCTCAGTGTCTCTCACAAGGCTGCATTCTCTCACAAGTCAGCTGGGGCTGCAGTCTCATCTGAAGGCTAGATTGGCGAAGGATCTACTTCCAAGTTTACTCACATGGTGCTAGGCCTGTTTCCATTCCTTGGGGACCATCAGACTGAGGGCCTCAATTCCTCAATGACTTTTGGCCAGAGACTGCCCTCAGTTTCTTGTCACATGGTCCTCTCCATTGAATAGCTTACAACATGGCAGCTCACTTCATCAGCGCACACAAGGAAGATAATGAGAGAGAAAGAGAGTGAGCGATAGAGAGAGAGAGGAGTATAGAGAGCAGAAGAAGATAAGAGATGGGGTATGAGAAAGAAGGAAGTCACAGTGTTTTCTGTCTAAACTTGAAATTGACAATCTGTTACTTTTAAGGCATTCTATTTGTTAGAAGCAAATCACTAGGTCCATCTCACATTCAAGAGGAGGGGATTGTGCAAGGATGTGGATCATTAGGGTTATTTTAGAAAGCTGCCTACCATAAGAACAATTAGGGTTTATTTCTCTTATTCTCCAAGATTATATGAGAGGGTTTACATGCTTGAGCAGAGGCCCACACCAGCAACTATAATTCTGGTGACTGACTTTTACAAATAGCATATAAGATGAGAAATGGATAGATAGATAGATAGAGGTATAAGTATAGGCAGAGACAGAGATATAGATACAGATTTAGATATAGATATACTACGTGACTGCCCAGCCTTACACTGGTTAAAGCTTACACTATGTATGGCTGTTTTAAGTTGACTGACACAGCAACTCTTAGGAACAAGTATACTCTATATTACAAGTAGAAAAAATAGAGATAATGCATTTTACATATTTTTATGTATTTTCAATACAGTTTTTGAAAACCATTTCAAGTACTTTAATTATTTGAATAGTTCCTACCAGTGAGCGTACATGTAGCAAACCAACAGTAGTATCTGTTGCATCATTTCATAAGAAACACTTTCTAGTAATAAACTGATTGAGTATTCAATTTAAAGTCATACTGAACATGATATGTTTAGCATGTCAGGTCTCTTAAAGTGCCCTTCCAATACTTAGTCACCTGTGAGATCATCCATGCCACAGTTCCTTCCTAGGACAGAAAGGTGTGATTTGTTCCTCTGAGCTACTATAGTGTATCTGGATTTGAGTGCAGGAATCTCATTTTTAACAGGTAAGGACTCTAGATTACTTTTATATGGGAAGTCCCTGCCGTGCACTTTTAGGACCTCCATATTTTGTGTTTGCTTCCCATTTTGAACAAACATAACTAAAACCTAGAGAGAATAATTAAATCTACACGCTCCTGTTATTTGACTAGTTAGTTGTAGACTTTGGGCTAGAATCCACTTTTCTGAATCCAAGTTTAGTGCTTGTTCTAAAACTGCTTATTTACACCGATATGTTACAAACCATAGAGTACAACTAAAAGGCTACAAGATATAGGACATCTGATAATCTTTTCTTTTACACTCTTTCTTCATTAAAAGCATGAGTGAGCAAGATTGAGACGGGTGAGTTTTAAAGAAATTAGGAAAACAGTGCATTTTAGGAACTCTCAGGCATTTTAGAAAAGCATTAATTTAAAAAAAGAAACTAAGATAGCTACAAACATATTTAATTCAGTAAAACAAGTCCCCAAATGTCAGGGGCCAAAGAACTTTTGAAATGAATAAAGTGAATAATAAAAAAGAATGAATTTCTTTCTTTTTCTGAAAAATCAAAATATTTCTTTTTTTAAATGCATACTAAAATGCAGATGAGTCACAGTTTACTCTAGGCTGTCCCTAATGTTGAACACTGGTGCTCTGAACTTTATTACTCCTGAAGCATGAGTGGACTGCTGCTGCTATGCCCACTACCAGCATGAATTCTCCACTGGTCCTGCTCCTTCACTCTGGACTGTTGGGCTGACACACATCTGCTCTATAAGAAAGTCAGCTGGGAAATTGAGTACCTGGACTTATCATCTTTTATCTTAGAAACAGAATTTTCTCCTTAACTACATTTATCCTGTGGGAAATTTGCTAAATATTCAGATGCTACATTGTAATACATAAATTAATAAATGAGGGAAAGGATCTTTATTTGGAGTGAACCCGGTACGTGACAAGGATAATGCAATGAGATTAAAATATGTTTTCTTATTAAGCATCGTATCAATCTTGTGAGATATTATTAACCCCATTTTACTTATAAAGAAAGTTTAGATTAAAGCAGTTAACTTGCCAAAGTCCATGGAAAAAATACCAGTTAATTCTCGACGTTGACAAAGTTTCTCTGGCCTCCAAAGCCAATGTCCTTTTTGTTAGACTGCACTTCATCAACAGCCGTTGATGGAGAAAAAAATTACTCAAGGAGGAAGAAAAGGCATTTAACACAGAAGAATAATTATATTACTGTTTGCAGCCGTGGGAATACAACTGATAACAAGCAGTACTTGAACAATGATGGCTTTCAACTACAAAATTTCAAAACTGTACTTGTTTTTGTCTTTTTGTTGTTGTTTTATTTTTATTACTTGGAGTAGTCAGCTATAGCAATCCTATACCAAGGTTGTTAAAAGACTTTCAAGGACCAGCCCTGAAGGCCTAGTGGTTAAGTTCGGTGTGCTCCACTTTGGCTGCCCAGGTTGAGTTCCCAGGCTCAGTCCTGCACCACTCATCTGAGTCCATGCTGTCATGGTGGCTCACGTAGAAAAAAAGGAAGACTGTCAGCAGATGTTGTTAGCTCAGGGTAAATCTCCCTCAGCAAAAAAAAAAAAAAAAAAAAGAAGAAGAAAAGACTTCCAAGTCTTTTAATGGACATGGAGTCAGACTTGATTTTTAAGGTCATTTACAACTTGGAAACTCTATGAAACCCTAATATAATACAGTTCTGAGTTATTAGGAAATCGGAAGAGCAGAGGCCAGCCCTAGTGACCTAGTGGTTGAGTTCAGTGCACTCCGCTTCAGCTGCCTGGGGTCACTTTCCAGGCACTGAGCAACACCACTCCTCTGTCAGTAGCCATGCTGTGGTGGCAGCTGACATGCAAAAAGAGGAGGATTGGCAGTCGATGTTAGCTCAGGGTGAATCTTCCTCAGCACACATACACAAAAAAGAAGAGCAAATACTTTAATGCAGTGTATAATTAGTGGAACAAGTTGTACAATAGGACCAATTCTGAACTTCCTACATTAAAAACCCATATTGCTCTTAAACTAGATTTTAAACCAAATAAATTATAAGAATTTAAAATTATCTTCAGTAATAGTTTTTTCCCATAATGAAATGAAAAATATGGGGTTTTCATGTGATTTTACTTAAGTAACCAGCACTTTTAGTAAAATACTTTTACAAGTCACTTCTTATTTTTCTCCCTCACTGAATCTGAGAGAAGCCAGTTGACATAGAATGATTTGACCCGCAGAGAGGTCCGCATGATAAAGAACTGAGAGAAGCTCCAATGTCAAACTGAGAACCTCACTTCAACAGGGGATAAGGAATTGAATCATGCCAAAAACCACTTGGGTGAGCTTAGAAATAGATTGTCCCCATGAGTTGACCCTTCAGATGAAGGCACAGTCCCAGCTAACACCTTGATTGAAGTTTTGTCAGAGACGTGTCAGATGACCCAGCTCAGTGGCACCTGGAATTCCTGACCCACAGGAACTGTGAGATAATAAAATGTTAATCCTGGGGTAATTTGTTAGATAGCAAGAGATAACTAATACAAACTGGAATATTTAGTTACTTAAATCAGAATAAGTTTAGCGATCATGAAAACTAATGATTTTGTCATTGTCTAGTAAAAATAAGTCAGGAAAAGAGTTTTAATAAACAGTTCTATTAATGTATTGCATCACCCTATATTACTAATACAATGTTTGAATTTTATGATGCAAAAAATATGATTTTAACATCCTGAATACAGTTTTCGAGATGGATGTAATTAGGTTTTTCCTTCTAGTTCTCATCCTTTGGAGAACTTGATTTTCATAAGTACACAGCTTTTTCCATAAAACTTGTTAAAACACAATTTTCCATGTCCCCGTATATTATAGTTGCAACAAGTCCAATAGAATTGTACCTATATTGTAGGTCACTAAATGCTTTCCACATAGAGTGATATTTTATGAATTTTTATTTTATTTTAGGAAGTTCAGTCCTGTTGTTTTTCTGGGATATGATTAATATTTACTGGGAAAAATTTGAAAGTATTTCTCAATGTTTTGACAAAGTTGTGGAAGAACTGCTGTTACAAAATTTTAGAGTGAAGCCCTCTGGATTCCACATTGCGCACGCAGAAGAAGGACAGGAAATAGAATCACAAAAATTATGCATTGTATGTTTCTAAAAATATACGTAATCTTGACTCAGAATGTTAGAATTTAAAGAGACATAGAAATAATTTAATTCTCGTATATCAAATAGATTTTATGTTGTATGATAAATTTAATCCATTTTGTTTTCTACCTGCAGCACTGCGCTAAGAAAGATTCTTACCTCATCTATGCTCAGAAGAAAAAAAAAAAGGTAATGATCAATTAATTGTATCTGTAAGTGGTAGAGCAGAAAAACAGGAGTGCTTGTGCCATTTATATGCCACTGTTGTTTCAGCTTCCTCTAGAGATTTGTCATGATAGAGTAACACTACCTTCCAAGAAAGCCATTTCAATATGTACCGAAAATTTTTACATTGAACTAAAGTCAGTTTTCTTGATTCACCAATTCCAGTTTTGCTCATTTGTACGAGATAGCTGAGTTTTATTCCATTTCTTCACTGACCCCACCCTGGATATTTTGGAAGTACAAATGTTTAAGATCTCACAAAGTCTTAATCTAATGGCTTACAATTTCTATAAACTTCCTCTACTGCAGGACACAGTGTTGTGGAGTCGTCGGTCTGGGAGATCATGTGCTGATTATACTTTCTTTATAGCAGTGCTTCTCAAGTGAGGGTGCTCAATCAGGCTCCTTGGGGATTAAGCCCTTGAGAATGTTGTCTCAGTGATTTCGCTAGGCACTTTTAATTAATAAGCATGACTTCCTTGTATCAGCACATGATAGTCATTACAAATAAATGAGTTTCCTCTTCCCGTATATCTACCTATTGCCTTGTCATTCCTGATTGGGATTATGAAAAATGTATCTTTTGGATTTGTGGATATAATTAGAACAACTCAAAAGCATTAACCTTGGTCAAACATTCAACTCAGATGATGCATGAGCCTTGGTTCTATTCTCTTCAAGGAATGAAGTCCAGCTTCATGTCCTGTATATTCATCAGGTGAATTGACCATTTTTTTAATAGCAGACAAGATATTGTCTCAATGGCTTATCACATTTATTAAATAATGTATACTAATTAATTATATACTGTCTTGATTCTTTGTATTAATTGTTTCTTGGACTAAAATTCTTATTTCTTCAAAAGACTCTAAGCTTCCCAAGGCATTAGTTAACTGTATCACTTTACTGTAATGTTCACAAAACTTCACACAGGCCTCTGTGATTTTATCTGTATATATGGATAGTGCAGAAAATGAGATCCAGCTCCTGCTTTAAGAAACTGTAAAAATGTGATTAAGTTTCAGAATTATGACAATTCCATGGTTTTGTGCTGTAACAATTTTTTAGCTCTTAGAGCCTTGCTATTATTTTCTAGGCTAGTGTATAATGCCTGGTGGTATTTGATTTAGAATAAATACATATATTTAGCTCTTGTATATTTAATATATACATATTTTGGAGTGTTTCCCTGGGTTTTCTGTGATGGGCCAGTGACTTCCATCTGAATATGTGGTACCAAGTATGAGATTACTAACAACAGTAAAGTATATAGTGCTTGTCACTTGTGGAAACCCAGAATCAACTGGCTCATCAAACATCTACTCAGCTTATTGTTGCTTTCTTATAGCATATAAATGTAATATCATACAAACGTTATATTACAAATGCTAATACTGATAAAAAAAATTTAATTACCATTTATCAAGGGTGTGCTCTGTTACTAAGTGTTGTAGCAAGCATGTTCCATAGTTTAACATCTCATTTTATTTCACACAACATAACTGTGAGAAAGTCTTCTTTTTGCCATTTTGAAGATAAGTAAACTAAGGTTTACAAGATCATGCAACTAATAAACATTGGAACTGATTCATTAGCTGTATTAATCACTGTGCAATGTTCCCACATGTTCTGAGAACACATTTAAAATTTGAGAAATAATTTAATCTTACTTTCCACCTTTCCATCAAAAGCATTTTTTGTTGCCCTATCAAGGGATTTTTTTCTTTTTACATTGAGGACCCTGAGTATGGATGACTCAGTAAATATCTTAATGATTGATATTCATCATGAGTAATCTACCAGGGAAATATGAGAGAGCAAACTTGGAAGATATTTATCCATGTAGCCTTACCAACAGACTTGAGAATGCAATTTATATTTGTACAGTGGTAGATCTGTACCACTCATTACTTTCAGGATAATCATTTCCATAAATTTATTTTCCAGGTTCGGTAGAAACCATTTTATTTACCTTGAAATTATATCTTTCAGGTTTTAAAGGGAAAATGCTCTGGTTTGAGTGCTCTGGAATGTGAAGAAACATTCCATGTTCCCACGTCATTGGTTATTTTCTGATTTTTATAGACCTGGATTGCAACCTTTTAGTTTTCTTATTTCTATAATGAAAAAATCATGGTTATATGTCTACTATATTTACTGAACTTAAAATTATTTTGATCTCTGGCTATGTTTTTACTGCAGAAATAGGGCCAAATTTACGGGTTTGAGATGTGACCAGGGCCTCTAACACATATCTTCAAGCAGAGGACCATGCCTGTAGTTAAAACTTGAATGGTAATCTTCCTGTGATCCTTCCTGCAAGCAAGCACCTTTTTGACATTCAGTTTTAAAAGATGCAGGTGTAGGGGAGGAAGACATTTCCTCTACCCACTCTGGGTCCTTCTGGCCAGAAAATGAATCAAATTCACATGAGACAGAATAACAGGAGAAAATGAAACAAAGCTTTATAACATGTATACCTGGGAGAGGCTCAGGCAAAATGAGCAACTCAGCCAACTGGCTGAGGCTACCTGTTTAAGTATCTTCAGCTACAGACAAGGAGGGCGTTTGGGGTAGTGGTTTGGGACTTCAAAGGGGAGGAAGGCAACCCACGTGGAAATGGAAAAGCAAATGTTTGGTAAATAGAGCTTTGGTAAGAGTGGGCTTAGCAAGGATCCTCCCAGTCTACCCGAACCCAGAGTTATCTATGGTGATGGTCTGTCCTGGGGACAGACCTTTATTTTAAATTTCTTTTAGGCAATTAGTGGGGAAAGGTCAAATGTTCTTGCTGAATCTGAGCCTTTGTTGTCTTCAGCTCGGAGCAGTCTTCATACCAGAGGGGCTCATCTTGGGGCAGCCTGCCCTGAACCCCATCATAGGGAAGGCAAAATTTTACCTCTACCTTCTTAGGGTTTTTTGGTTGGGCCTGAGAATTAAATGGACATAAGGTGGAACAACAGAAGAAAAGCATACAAATTTATTTAAGTTCTATGTGACACAGGAGCCCTCATAAGGAAATGAAGACCCAAAGAATTGGTAAAACCTAAATGCTTTTATTTCTAGATTGAACAAAGAGAAGCAAATGTGGGAAAGTAACTAAACTCTGTGAGGAAGCTGAAGGAATATAAGAATTATTTTACCAAGGTCTGTTTATACAGAATTCTCTTGGTTATGACTCCCCATTGAAGAACGTTTCTTTTTTCTTGGTACAGGGAGGGCATCTTTCACATGGGATTTTTTATCTTCTGTTTTCAGGTAGAAAAGGGAGGATTCAGATGCCCTTCCTGAATCTGCTATTTTTCAAGTGCATTTAGCTCAAAATAATCCATATGTCAAAGAGGCATATTTTGGGGGGGGGGATGGTCTGTCAGAGGCAAGTGCAGAGGGAGGTACTTTATAGACATTTACGAACAACATAATTGACAGTTGTCAGATACCTGTGACTGACCATTAGGACTGAGGAATTTATCCTAAATAAACTCCACTTAGCTTTTTGATCAACATTCCCATATTTAGCTGTGAAAACTACTGATAGCCAAAGTTTGATAAACACATGCAGCTGGTTGATTACTCGCTAAGAAGTTTATGAATATTTTCTCCCACAAGCTGAATATTATGTTCATCAAGACTATTCATTCCAGGTATATTGATTATTATATTTATATAATTTAGTGAAATATTGCATCACTCCAATTATGATTGTCAAAAAAGAGTTGTTTCCATAAAAATTAGTTGAATGCTTTCAAATACAAGACAATCAAGTCACTAAAAATTTGCTAATTAAGTCAGGACTAGAAAGCAGAAAAATAAATGAAAAAATGATAGAAGCATTTTGCACTAAGATGACTTGCAAACAGCTTTCATTTCTCTCTCCATTTTAAAGGACTTGATACTGAAATTCTATAGAATTCATTTTTGGATGTGATTTATGCAAGAAAGATGATGGAGACTTCTAATTAGTGGGCATGTGCTCAAACCAAACTTTAACCCTGCTTGGAAAAACAATGAACATGCATGTATGTGTGTTTCATGTTTCAAAGATAATATATTTTATTTTTTCACAAAAGTGCTACCAAAAAATATATTTTTCTTATCTTTAAAATACAGTATTGGAAAGCATAATTCTAGTTATAATTCCTTACATGTTTTATAAACAACAGTGAAAGGAAGACATCAATAGTAACATGGAATTATTTTTGAAATATAAAAATGTTCATTTCAAAAGTCTGACTTTGTCCTTTCATAATTTAAAGGTGGGGTATTTGCTGATTTTCTTGTTAAGGATGATTAGCAATTCCCCTCTGGATTTGTGGTGTTCATTTGTCACTCCATAATACTGAGATAAGACTTCTTCCTTAGCTTTTTGATTGCTATTTCATTCTCTGGGCCATCTCAGACCTGCTTTAAAAGTTCCCTTCAGGTGAAATTACATTGTGCAGGATTATCCTGATCTTCCATTTCTTCAACTTTGGAGTATCCTGGGAACTTCTTCTTTTCCTTCTTAGAATATGCTTCAACTCCTGAATGTCATTTTTTTTGTCCTGCCCCTGCTTTTGTCTCTTTCCCTGTGTGTCTTCCTCATGACCCATTTCCCTCCATTTCTCCCTCCACATTTGCCCTGGCTCCTCATCTTGCTTCTCTTCCTTTCTGAGCCACTGGCCTTGGGGTTTCCCCCTTTCAGCCTCCAGCCCGCCTCCTATCTCTTTTGATGCTTTCCAGGCTACTGACTTACTCAGTGTTTTTTGTGGTCTTCTCATTTTAGTTCTTTCTTTTTTATTCTTCTGCCACTCTTGGTTCCTTTCTCTTTTCTTCTTATTCACCTCTGCTTGCTCTTTTGGGGTTTCATTTGCTTTGGAGGACCAAGCATTGGCAGGGACTTCTGCATGTGGGTTCGCCACTTGGTTGAGTGACTGTTTACCTTGCCCCTGACTGGCTGGTTCCTTCTCTGCATGATATGGAAATCTTCTCTAAAAGTGCATTCAGTTTATTCCTTCACATAAATGAAGGTGCAAAGAGGTTCTATTGCTGGAAGCTTCAAAAAAGATATGCCACATCCGCTCCAGAATAGATTCCTTCTGAACTTGTAAACTGTTCTTTCTCCAATTCTGAAATATTGCCTTTTTCCTCAGAATGTTGTCAAACCACTAATTTATCCTAAAAGTTTTCTCACTTTGCGGCTGACATTGGGTCTTTCTATTAATTAAGTTTCTTAATCCATGCCTGCTGCTTAATATCACTCGGGGTTTTACTTTCATAACCTTTGCTATCATACTGCTGATCTTGAGCATTTCACGGGGTCTTTATAGTCACTGCTCCCCCACCCTACATCTCCTCAGCCCAAGTGTTTCTTTCCAGGGCCGGGAGGTGGAGTGCACTTCCACAGTCTCCTCTGGTTTGGACCTCGTCTCCCTTTCTACCAGACTGCTCCCCTACAGGAATCTTTACCACAGTCAGTGCACGAAAAGACTCAGTTTCTGCAAATAGCCACACACTTTTCCACTTGTACTTTCTTCACTGACTCTCCACATACATTGCAGGTAAAAGATAGCATTTTTACATACATGATTAAATATTCTATTTTAATAAATATTAACATTTAAATAGTTACATCTTGTCTTTTAGCCAGAAACTGCCAAAGGTTTCAACCCACTGCAAAAACCATGTGAAATTGCTGCTACCCGCCTTGAGCGGCCACCACCTCCCTCCTGGGCTTCCCGGCACTGAATGCATGCATTTGGTTTTTAAGTTTAAATTTAGCATAAATTTGCATTGATATTTAATGATTCTGAAATTTTCCAACCAAGCATCTGTAAACTGAACCATGCCAGGTGAAGTATAGTTTTGTAATAATATAGTTTTGAGCTGAATTAGAATCAGATGTTAGTCATATGTATGGTATAGATTTATGCTTTATTGTGTATTTAGAAGAGAACTGCAAATCTTGGTTATGTTCATCTTTCATACACTCCATGTTCATTCATTCATTAATAAATATTTTTGAGTATTAACTCAAGAAAGGTAGTTAGCATTTGAGATCACGGAGTCTGGGTCTTAACTGCCTGATGCGATCTTTAGTTGTGTGTCTGAGGTAACTGATATGACTTCCCTGTATCTCAGTTGCCTCATTTCCAGAAAAAGGAAAGTGAGTTAAGTAACTTGAGGGCTTATTTTGAATATCAAATGAGCTTTGTGTTAAGAATAGTCCAGAACATAATAAGGATTCCATAAGTTGGCTTTTATTAATACCACCAAGTGAAAAGTAATACTGTATGTTCTGAGAATAGGCAAGGCCATGGTTAATAAAACTTTCATTTTTGTTTGAACATCAAGTAAACAAACTATATATATATATATATATATATATATACATAAAATTCCGTGTACAATCGTGTAGTGTGAAGAAATCAATACTGTACCTCTTAATCTCAAGTCTATGTGTGCGATCCACAGCAAGCCAAACACTGAGACATCAGTGCTTAGAAATGGAGAAAGATTTATTCTAATTGGCCAAAATAAGAGAAGGTGTGAGCCTGGGTTCGCTTAAATCCACCTCCCCAGGAACAGAAAGCAGAGGGCGTTTTTTTGTTTTATTTGAGAAAGATTAACCCTGAGCTAACTGCTGCTAATCCTCCTCTTTTCACTGAGGAAGACAGGCCCTGAGCTAACACCTATGCCCATCTTCCTCTACTTTATATGCAGGACACCTGCCACAGCATGGTGTGCCAAGCGGTGCCATGTCCACATCCAGGATCCGAACCGGCAAACCCCAGGCCACCAGAGCCGAACGTGTGCACTTAACTGCTGCGCCACCGGCCGGCCCAGAAAGCAAGGGGCATTTTATAGTTTTATAGAGTGGTCACTCCTGGTAAGTCCCTGGGCAGTCTGACTTCTGGGCTTCAATGGCTGCTGAGGGTGGGCCAGTCAGTGATCAAAAGTTTCCTGAAGGCATTCCTTTTCTTTTGTAAAACAGGCTCACAAATCCTCAAGACTCCTGAGTCACCTTTCAAGTTAAACAGGAAAAACAGCAAATTCATTTAATATCTACAGTAACCCTTAGGAACGCGGCTTCAAAGATGCAACAGGGTCATGGGATATTGCCTGGAAAGCCAAAATTAGAAAACGTGGTCAAAGAAGGCCTCTCTGGGGAGATGGCAGGGAGGTTACAACACATTATGAGATGGAAGCAGGCATATGCACGTCTTTAAATGAATATTCCAAACAGAGGCAACAGCAAGGGAAAGGGTCCTGTGGGTGAAATAGTCTCTGCTTGTCTAAGAAATGGAAAGAAGGCCAGTTTAGCAGAAGTCTAAGGAGCAAGGGGCAGAGTGGTGGGTGATGATGGAAGAGAAACAGGCATCTTGGGAGATAATGGAATGAGCAAGGGCCAAGTTGGGCAATAAAACCATCACAATCTTCTGGCTAAATATCAGGAGATCGTGTGCAATATGTGAGGAAAAACAAGCAAATGCATCCCAGTTTGACTGGAGACTAGCCCAGAGTTGAATATTCCTTGTTTGGGACAGGACTTTGCTTCTTGTAGATAAGCTTTCTGGTGGAATTCATAACCAAACGAAGACTGTCAACATCTATGCCTGAGACTTGGCTCTGTGGGGTCCATAGGCAAAAATGAGGCCCGAACTGCTGCAATGAATCTTTGAACCTACATCTTTTTGTGCCCTTGAAAATGTGAGACTCATCTCTAGGCAAACAAAAAGATCCCAGATTTATTTGCCAATTACACTGAGGGTGCAAACTTCTAAACATTCCAATTGTAACCCTTCACAAGTACAAATGTTGTTGTATCTGACTCAAATAATCAAAATACAACTCACCCTGGACTTATCTCTCCTAAAATAATTTTGCTCATTCTGTGTTCAAGGAGGGGGGAAGGTTGCATGACATTTCCAAACTCCAAGTTATAGGTTCCTGTCTCCCAAAGTCCCATAGAAGAGAAAAACTTCATGATGATGACTAACTTTTTAAAAAACAGTTGAAATGCCTGACAAAATCAGGATGTAGAAACTGTATCTTTGGCATGTAATTGTGGCTCTATTGAATATGGGAGTTAATGAAAACTAAAGGTAAGCTTGTAATAATGATGTGCATGAGAAAATATGATCAAGTAATAGAGTTATATAAATAAATTTTGATCCATGCTTTTCAAAATAATGCTATGCTTTTCTAATTTGTTTTTAAAAAGTCCTGAATGTTATTATGTCAATTATTGTATTGTTAGCTAAAAAAACATACTTCAAATAATCTAAAAGAGCATTTTCAATATTTTGGAAAAAGACTCCAAATAAGAAACCATACATGATCACTAGCTTAAACTTTTATTTGTGTGTCAATCCAACAAATATTTATAAATCCTCTACTACAGGCTAAGCACTGTAGGAGATAAAAGAAGTGAATGCAATATGGATTCTGTCCTCTGAGCCTGTATAACTTTATGATGAGGTTCATAAAACCAGGACCGTATAAGCATCTTCCACCTGGGAAAGGTGAGAATTGAGGCTCTGTCTGTGTTAGATAAATGAGGCCATTTGAACCATATTTAGGTTTTGTGGCTATATGTACACCTATATAATGCTGAGCAATGAAACAGATTCCCAAAACTCAAATACTTAAACCCAATTTAACCCAAATATCCAGCATATATTTTCACTTTCTGAAGTCACCTTGATACCCTTTTGATGATTTAACTCTTCTCGCATAGAATTCAGTGTAATGAAGCTCTGTCCTACCCTAGCCAAAGAGTAAATGTAAAACCTAAGTTAGACAATTGAGTCTTCTTTTCCTGAAAAATGAATAATGAAGAAATGAGCAATGACACCTAAACATTTGGAGCCCATTCAGTTCTTGCAGCTGAATCCCCCATGACGCTGTCTAGAGCACTATAGGAAATAAAAGAATTGTTCGTTTCACATCCAAGCACATCTGAATTACACTCATAACTACCAATTTCCAAATCTGATTTCTAGCTTTTCCCTCCAACAATTACCCTTCTGCTTATATAACTAGAGTCAGACCACCTTGATTGCAACTGGAGCATTCCAATAGAGAACATCAAACTAGAGGATTGGATCTAGAGCATCAAATAAATTAATTTATAATAGGGCAGAAAGATCTGTTCATAATCTGGCATGGGATTTCACAGTCCATGGCACATAGGGGTGAAACAATTAAGTTATTCCGTGGCAGCAGTTGCTCTTGACTACTTCACAACTTCTCCCAAAGATTATTGTGAAAAGCAGGAAGAGTTCAAAGGCCACACAGTAGAGTAATGATTGAATGCTTGGGGAAATTCAAAGTAAAAGAATAGCCAGCTTAAATCCTCAAATTCTCTCGTCAAGCTGCAAACTGAAACTCAAGGAGTATGTATGACTATGGTGAAATAACAATTCTCTCCTTAGAACTAGGCAGTTGAGATACCCAAAAACCAGAGTTACGATTTGTTTCTACAGGTTGCTGAATTGCAATGTCAACCATATCCTCAGCTTTTTTCTGGTCTTTGTGTGAAGAGACATTAATGTAAATCAATAAGGAAAGACTACTACCTAAAATTATCTGGAAGGATCTAGAGGTCCTGAAAATCCTCCTCTGCCATTCCTTTCCCATATGAGGAGTTTAATCCTTCCTTCTCTGCTCATTTTCTATTAAAGATGTGGTCTCCTCACCTCAGGGAATGCACTAGTGATAGGTACCTAAAGATATCCCTCATTTTCCTATGACTTGTTGCTACTATATCTGTAACTGGACTTGCATCCTGGTTTGTCCTACACTGTCAAATGCAGAATATATGCCAAAGAGAGAAGGATTGCTCAAGCAAAGAACTGTAGCAATTCATTAAAATTCACAGTTCACTGGAATTGTGTGTATGGAGTAGACTTTAGGATATCTTATGGATTTAGGGTGTTTTATGGGTTTTAGGGTGTTTTCTGAAAGAGGAGGGAGTATACATTTTAGCTCGGCTTGAATTCAAGTTATATGTGTGTGTACCAGTGTCCATGTTCATTCAGGCGAGGTTCCATCAGTGTGCAGGGCAAGCTAATGCAAATCCAGGTGAAATAATGGCCTATTAAAGGAAGATTAGTACAGGGATGAATCACAAGATAACAATGCTAAATGCATCAATATGTCAGTACGCCTGCGCCAGTCCACAAAGTATCCATAAGGTTGGTACAGACATTAAGGTCTTGCGACATAAATTGCTGATACAAGCACTAAGATCCTTAAGAAAAGATTTTAAAAAGTTCTTGAAGCTTGAAATGCTGGTAGCTTCATAGGGAATTTTCTGTTACAGTTGACTAAGATAGAAAAAGAAAACAAGCCTGGCTTAAAGATGGCATTGCATAATATATTGGCGCCGGTTTCAGATTGATTCAAGTGACATCAGCGTCCTACTCAGAAGTGACCCTTACTTATAGGTAATGGAGAAAGGAAGTGTTTCCAGTGAGCAGATAACTTTTTGTCCATTTTGCCTGGCCTGGTACAAGAGATGTTCTGTAATGTAGATTTACTCTGATACAAGGGTGGTATCTAACACTTTGTCTAAATGATCACATAGTTGGAAAAAAATAATGGGGAATTGGCCATAAGAACATTTGATGAAGAAATATGTAAATGAACACCTCAGTATGATGCAGAACATGAGGCTATACATGACATGTATGTAACACTTATCAAAATCCTCACACTGTAGACAAGGTTTTCAGTAACCTGACGGATTTCTCTCAGCCTCTTTCTCCAGCATTCCCAGGCTTGTTAAATTAGTTCATGGACAAAACAGCCATGGTAGTAGGAATGGAGGCTATTCCTGTTCTATAGCTGAACAGGCTTTGCTATGTATTTAATTTTCTGGTGGTCCCTGATATCATACTGTACTCTGAGGGAACCAAATAGCTCCATGAGAGAGGACGATCATCTGATTTTTCCTTCCATCAAGGAGGAGAAAGAGATTTATTCTCACCAGATTTAGATTTCCTTTATTCTGGCAACTTTCTGAGACTCGGGGATACTGTGACATAACTCACAGTGTCCCCGTGAAGGCTTAATGAGATAATGTGTTTTTAACGCACCTAGCACATCACTTTATATGTAGCAGGGCTTATTAAATGCTCAGATTTAGTTATTTTTTGCTTGATGTTTAAGCATAACTATGTAATTGTTGAGTAAATAAAGGGTGAAGGAAAGATTAAACAAATGAGTGTGGCCCTGAGAAAAGGAGGTATTTCTGGAATTTACAAGTCTTTCTAGCAATGTATATCAAATTCTTTCTAGATGGAAAAAGCTTTCTGTTCTTCCTATCATCTTTGTTTCTGAAAATTTCCTATTTTTTAAAGTATTAAAAAATAATACATGACTGCTCCAGCCAGCCCATTTCTTTATTATTCATATCTTAAACATCAAGAGAGCATCACCTTGATCCAAAACAGAGCTGATTGCAAGTCTAACATCACTCTTCCCGTTCTGTGTGATCCTGGGTAACTTCTGTAAATGATCTCAGCCCATTCCTTATCTGTAAACTAACTACAAGCACGCTTACTTCATCAGTCTAATGGGGCCTGAGATAAATTAAGGGATATAAATCACACAGCACCAACTGTGTTTGCAGAATATGCGGAGTGCTGTGTAAATGCTCACTCCCTTTTCTTCATTCCCTGTCCTTGCCTTCCTCCACGTTTGTTCAAACTGGAACGAATACATTTTGATCATGATTGTCCTTTCTGGTATCTCCTCGAATTTTCTCTATGTGATCGCTGACATTTCTCAATATCCTTTGCTTTCATTTGAAATCTAGCTTACAAAAAAGCCATTCAATATATGTATGGATTAAATTAATGATGGAATCTTAGTTATTGGACATGACAACTTACTGTAACAGCAGCATTGTGATGAAACAGTATTCAGCGGAGGTTGGTTCTAGTCCTGTTTCATCTACTGACGTTGATGAAGTCACTTAAAATTTTTGAACAATTGTGTATTCAGTACAAAATAATGGCTACCGGCTACCGTGTATGTCCCCTGAGACTATGGTGAGGTTGAATCAGACATATATGCTAATGTACTTTAAAATGTAAGTAATAAGGAAAATAAAATATAAATTATTTGGTATTTTGCATATTAATTTTATCTTAATTTTCATGCACGCAGGATAGCCATGGTTATGACTGTTGCCTATGTGTCTAAGATGTTTTATGTGTAACCTGTAGTTGCTGCCAAAGTTTGCTCCAAGGAGCATTGGCTGAAAGCCATTGCAATAACATTTGAAACCACCTACAACTTTGTGATGCCTTTGGACCATAAACAGAAATATAAATCAAGTTAAATTCCAATTCAGAGACTTTGGATATTCTAGCTCATTAAGGTAAACTATATATTGTGTTGCTTTACTCAAACTTCTAACTTAAAAAAAAAGGCCTTGTAAATTAAATTTTGTTCATGCATTAATTATGTGTTGATTTTTAATGCTGAATTAAGTGTTTAGTAAGCCAGTTATTAATTTGTTTATTGGTTCATGAGTTAATCTGAGTCCTTTTTATATAGACCAACTTAATCTTTTGGTCTCTCATTTAGTTTATTTCTGGTATATATTTGTGATACTATCTTCTGCCTCAAATGAACCAACTGCTCTGGCAAAGAAATGTTTATATGATTTGTTAATGCATTTAAAACTATTAAAATAACATTCAAAAATTAATCACATCAAATAAACATGCAAAGAATTGCACTGGATGAAAAGACTCTAATCACTTATTTCTGAAGTGATCCAGAGGGTGGAGGTTAAAGGTGTTCCTCCTCTCTGGCCTTGAACACAAAACTGCTTTGAGTTCCAAAGCAAGGTTTTTGTGTGTGTGTGTGTGTGTGTGTGTGTTTAAAAAAATGTGTTTTGTTGTTTTAACTATACAGAAATAAACTAGCAAAAGGTATTGAGGAGGTCAGAACTCACTGTGATATCAGTGTGAGATGGAAGGAGCAATTAACTTTCTCGGCTTTGTTAAGATCTCCTCAGGTTGTTAGGCTAATAGATGAAGAGAAAAGAGGGACTAAAATGAGAAGAAATAATAAGTGGTTTTCTGGGTTAGATAATGAGAGGCACTTTTGTGTGGGACATGGGAAACAGCATGATCATTTTCATTTGCAAATTGCAGCTAATGACTTTATTATTGGTGAAAGACAAGTTCTAAGAACTAATTAAAAATAATTGATACATTAATGCTAATAAATGCACTTGCCGACCAGCACAAATAGACTTGTAATTTGAGGGCATGTTCTGTGCTCACAGCAGCCTAGATGAGTCTATAATTTAAAGATCACTGCTCAAAAAAAGTGTCAAAGACCCAGGGAAAGTTAAAAGAAAGTGGATTAGGTCCCCTGCCACAATGAAGGCCAGATCTACTGTTTGAGTTCACAGGTGAATGAGCAGGAGATCCAGGGTATGATTAAGGGTTCAATCTGTCTGAAAACTCCCTTGTTATTAACAACATAATATGGGAAGCATTGCCTTGGGAGTTGAGAATATGAGTGGCACAATTCGTGCTTATTGGGATATGTAATAATAAGTGCTTGACGCCGGCAGCGGAGGAGATTGATGTTATTTTAAGGGGAAAGACTCAAGAGTCATAGCAGATATGGAGATCTTAACCAGTTGAATATATATGAGGATGGAGCAAAGAGAAACCAAAAATAAGGATGCATCAAAAATGATTCAAAGTTAAAGCAAGGTTAATCAGAAAATAATAGTTCAGGAGGGCATTTTGATTTGTGTTAAGATGATGACTTGAGTTGGTCTTTGTTCTTAATGCGCTGTCACAGCAACAAGGCCATGTTCATCGTGCACTCCAGACTGGTGGTGTGTTGGTCAAAGGAGGGATTGGAACTTCATTTCTAGGTGGAGACTTCGCTCGCTTAGAAGGATCAGTTGAATATCTACATTGACAGTATTACCAAGGGAGACACTGAAAGAGAAGGAAAAAAGGAGCCAGACTTTTGAGACTTTCAGATTCAGAAGCCTTCAAACTTGTAAGTTGATTTAGTTGTATTGTACATGGGTCAGAAAGGTTACAATCCCTCAGTTCGGGTACAGATACTAGGAACTGCTTCCAATTAGGCATCCATTCCTATAATTGTGGATCTGAACTTATTGGTATAGAGTAAAATTCTTTTGTTTTTTCCTAGATGCACTGTTTTTATAGGGTTAGATATCTTGAGTGTTGGAAGTATCTTATTGCTTGTTAGCATGCAAATAACACATATAAGATATGTACTGAAATGTCACTTCTTTGTATCTAGATAACTGGGGTTTTATCTGTTTTAATCAGAAAATTTAGGATAAGCTAGGCTACATTCATTCAAAGATTAAATATAACTAGTTCAGGGACTCTTCATGTCAAATTAGGAAACAAAGATATGCCAATTTAAGAGTGGAGAATTAGAAATTGGAATCTGATGAATTTGTCATAAGGAGATTTGTTTCATTGTATAAGAAAAGTAGAAAGTGAGAGCTTTAGCTCAAAGACTAATCACAGGTTAAGATCTAGATTTCATTCCAGGAGAAGGTGCAAGAAAAGTGCCTTCAGGCAAAGGGAAGACATGCAACATTACTCACACGTGATGAGTCTAGTATTTATTGAATACCAGCAGGTGCTAGAAATTGTAGTAAAAACATTTACATTTATTATCATTTTTCTTTACAATAGTACTGTGAAAGGAAGTATTACTTTCCTCATTTTATGGGCAAAGGAACTGTCTCCACAATATAGGTAAATTGTCATATAATTTGTGCTCAAGAATTATAATTGAGGCCTTTCAACTCCTGTGATGGTTAATTTTACATGTCAACTGGACTGTGCTGTGGTGCCCACATATGTGGTCAAACATTATTCTGAATGTTTCTGTAAGGGTGTTTTTGGATGAGCTTAGCATTTAACTCAGGGGACTTTGAGTAAAGCAGATTGCTTTTTATAATATGGGTGGGCCATATCTAATCAGTTGAAGGCCTGAATTAAAAAAGATTGACCTCCCCCAAGTAGGAGGGAATTCTACAGCTGACAGCCTTCAGGCATGAATTACATCAACTCTTAACTGGCTCGCTACCCTTCTGGCCTGCAGACTTGAACTGCAGCATTGACTCTTTCCTGGATCTCCAGCCTGTGGGTCCACCCTGCACATTTCAGACTTGCCAACCTACAAAATCCTTTGAGCTGATTCTTTAAAATAAATCTCACACATGTATGTATATTTGTACACATATCCTATTGGTTCTGGTTCTCTGGAGAATCCTGACTAACACAAATTCCAATCCTTGCTCTTCTCTGTATTCAGCATTTAAAAATATATGTTAAGTGACTGGAGCACTTATGGATAGCTATGACTTTTCAAGGTTGGTATATCAGAGAAATGTGAGAAAATGAATTTCATATTCTCCTTTCACTTCCGCGTTCCCATTTCTTTGAAGCCTTGGGTATACGAGTCTTTAATTGGTCACTTTGATCCAGCTTGATTCAGAGAACACTCTGCTATTATTCCTCAAACATAGGTTTTCATGACACAAATCCTTATCGTAGCGCGGTTACTACCAACTCATTTCTCTTAGCTTTGCTCTCTCCTGATGCCTGGTTATATCCGACATTCTCAACTGCTTGTATAAAAATATAGCTTCTCAAATTCCTCAACCCAGTCAGATGTATAGTTATCAACTATATTTTGTCTGCAAATTCTACACCAGGTTTCTTGATTCATCATTAGTGTATCAATTTTGTTCAGTTTCTACTTCTGAATTTAGCTTAAATTAGACTTCCCAGATATGTGTAATATATTACGTAGTTTCATCCCAACTATTCCAGTCTGACGGTTTAAAACCGATCTTTGTGTTTTAATACCAACTGCTACTATTTGTTATATATCACATTCCATAGCCTAAGAGTGTTTTGTATCAGATTGCATGGACTCAGTGCTGGAAGGATAGAAATGGGTGTGCAGTCACACATTTCAGTGATAATGGGCACAGCAAGGTGTCTTTCGTAAATGTGAATAGTGACCGAGGAAAGAAAACTCATTGCCAGATCACATCCACTTAAAAATTGGAATCCAGCAAAGTGCAATACGGAGGAGCGTTCTGACTGTTCATTATTGGAGCTACAGAACTACCAAGGAAGTTAATTTTTTTCTCTTTCTCATCTAAGATTTGTAATTGGTACTGTGTCCTGAGGCTTAACAGTATATATTTATATATATTGTATTTGTATACATATTTGGCAAACAAATAATTTACCAGGCAAGACCAGAAGGATAAAAACTCAGACAGAAAATAATCACGACAACATTTATATGTACACACACATGCTGGGAAGATACACATAAGCAAAAACATCCAGGTGAGCATGAAATTAAAAGAAGGGCTTGGGAATCAGATTGCCTCTGTTCCAGTCTTTGTTTTAGTACTGACCTTGGAAAGCTTACTTGAACCTTCTGAGCCTCGAAATGCTCATCAAAATAATAGGATATATCAGTGCCTACCTCACAGAGATTTTGTAGGCAAAAATGACATAATTTAATTAAGTCTGAGTAATATGCTATCACTACATATTAGCTGACTATCTTTAAAAAGTGCATAATTTAAAAAATTATCTAGAATATTAAAGCAGAATGAGTTATCCCCATGCCCTCCTAGTCACACACTACTTGGATCTGGAAAATGAAAATGATCAGGAAACAAATTACTGAAAAAAGTGTGCACTTTTTAATTCATATTTCTTACAATAATATCTAAATATTATGCTAGAGAAATCGTAAAAGATGTTTGAGATAATGATTACTTACTGGCAAAACTGGATTTAGATATTCCTCTTGAATTGCTTTGCCAGCATAAGTAGAAACTGTATTTTAAAATAGTGACACAGTGGGTGTGTTTGAAATGTCTTATAAATATATCATATTGAAAATATGATAATTTCGTGGAAAAAAAAGAAGTAGAGATCTGAGTTTTAGTGGCTCTGCTATGTGAATTTGGACATATCAATTCATGCACCCTAATTAATAAAAGAAAAGTGCTCTATGCTGTGGAGTTGTTAAAATTAAATGAGATTATTTAGGAAAGTGCTTGGAAAAGTTACCAGTGCCATGCAAATATGGGAAATTAATTATAAATGATAGAATTTCCATTATTTGCAGGTGCATGCCTAATTATATCAACTAAATTTTCAGAGTCTTTTGACATTTATTTTTGGAGCATCTACTATGTGCCAAAAACTGTGATAAGTGTTAGGGAGATAACTGTGATCCAACAGACAGTGTCTCCACCCTCATTTCATACATAGTCAAGAAGCTTCATGCTTCTATTCTCCATAGGATTCAACACATATTTTTAGGCTTGAATGTTCTCCAGAACATATTTCTTTAGTAAGTGACTGAAGAAATGATTTAAGAAAATTGCAGTCATAGGACAGAACGAAGATCTAATTTTGTATGTTTAGTATTTAGACAATGGAGTCATAAGATTTTAAAAAGTATATCATTTGTGCATTTGTGTATGATCCCAACGGGTTCATTCAACTTTCTCAGGCATTAATACTCAAAATACTGTGTTATATTTTTGAACATCTTTTTGTATTTTGTGATGACATCACTTGGACAAGCCCTAGGAAACTTATTTTTAAGTGAACATTGGACTTTTTTAATTAGGAGGCAAAATAAAACTGTTTGGCATTGTTTCTAATTAATATAATTTAAGAACCAGCTGACATTTTAAACAATTTAATGAGCAATATTTTTCAAGATTGCAAAGAGTGAAGATCCACCCTTTTAATGAGGGAATTATTTTCATAGTAGTTTCAGCCTTTTGGTTAGACGATACTGTTCTGACTTAACTCTTCGTATGGTTCCAACTTTCTTACAAACTCCAAATTATTTTTTATAATATGCCTAGGCTGAAATCCAAAATCCTCATAATTGTAAGTTTTATAAAGTGATCTTCACTTTCTTTTTTCATTCAAAATTACCTGCCATTTTCCCTTTCTCTCTCTCCCCAAATAAATCTTGCCCAACATCCATTTTGATTGTTCATTTTTTTTTTTCCTTTTTCTCCCCAAAGCCCCCCGGTACATAGTTGTATATTCTTCGTTGTGGGTCCTTCTAGTTGTGGCATGTGGGACGCTGCCTCAGCGTGGTTTGATGAGCATTGCCATGTCTGCGCCCAGGATTTGAACTGACGAAACACTGGGCCGCCTGCAGTGGAGCGCGCGAACTTGACCGCTCAGCCATGGGGCCAGCCCCATGGTTGTTCATTTTTACCTAAGGAAACCATGGAAATCTCTGTTCCCATGACTTTTCCAATACTTTTCCAAATTCATTCATCCATTCGATTCATTTATCCATCCATTCATTCACAAATTATTTACCAAAGGTTACTGCATGCCAGGCACTTTTCTAGGCCCTTGAGTTATGCCAGTGAACAGAGCCAATGGAGGCAGTGAGAAATGGTCACATTTTAGATATTATAACATGTGGAGTTCAAAAGAAAGAGAAGAGTCAAGGGTAATTTTAAGGTTTTTAGACTAAGCAATTGGAAGGATGGATTTTCCGTCAACTGAACTAAGGACACTGGGTGAAACGTATTTTGGAAATATGCAGGGGCAGGACAGGGCAGATGCTTAATTTTGGTGAATTATGTTTTATATTTATATTGTACATCCAAGTGGGGATAAAGTTAAACTTTGAGACTAAGTGAAATCACCAATGGGACTTAGTGTTGAGGTAAAAAGTAAAGAGCTGAAAACTGAGCCCTAAGACACTCCAACACGAAGAGGCTGGTTAAACCAAGGTAATGTTATATGTCAATTATACTTCAATAAAAAGGAGAAAGAGTTCCAAACAGCTTTTGAGAATAAATTAATAAGTAATATCTTTGCTGGCAGATAAAAAAAGAGGCAGGTTAGAAAAGGTCCTAGCAAAGGAGAAAGAGATGGATACTTTAGTGGTAGGAGAGAAATCTAAGTCTGGAACTATAATATGAATTATCAGCAAGATATTTTTAGAGGAGTGGAGGTTCACTGTGGAACAGAAATGTGTGTGCTTTATTTTCTATAAATTATTGATTAAACTAATTAAAGTCTGCTCATCCAGTCTACTACTTTGTATTTCCTTTGAAATGTGTATCAAAGTTGAAATCACATAGCAATCTTTCTATATCTATCTATCTATCGATCGATTGATCATCTATCTATTTATATATCATCTACCTATATCCCTCTGATGGTTAATTTTATGTATCAACTTGACTGGACCAAGGGATTCCCAGAAAGCTGGAAAAACATTTCTGTGAGGTTATTTCGAGAAAAGATTAGCATTTGAATCATAGACTGAGTAAAGGAGATCTCCCTCATCAGTATGGGTAGGCATCATCCGATAATTTGCGGCCGGAATAGAACAAGAAGGCAGAACAAAGGTGAATTTACTCTCTCTGTTTGAGCTTGCACATGCATCTCCTTCTGCCCTCTGACATCAGGGCTGCTGGTTCTTGGTCCTTCAGTCTCAGACGAGGATTTACACCATCAGCCCCCTGGTTTTCATGCCTTCAGACTCAGATTGAACTACACAGTCTACTTCCCTGTTTCTCCAACTTGCAGACAGCAAATCTTGGGACTTCTAGGCCTCTGTGATGGTGTGAGCCAATTCCTGTAATAACTCTCTTCATACCTTCTCAACCCCAGTGGCACTGGCCTCTCCACTTTGAGTGGCAATAGCAGTCTAACCCCCAGTTGTATCAGCCTTCTAGGTTCTTCTGAGGTGATTAACCCTGCATTGCCTGAGGAGAAGGTAATGGACAACCCTGAGGCAGTTGCCATGCAAGACAATGCTGATTCTCTTCAGGACCCACAGGCACCAACCTTCTTTGCTTCTAAATGCATCAGGAGTAATTGGATCCCGAGGTGGCAGCCGCCATGTGGTGATAATCAACCATCAAAGGCAAGGTGGGGGTGGTGAATGTAATGAACACAGTTGAAGCAGCACTCAGAATAGTCTGAGATCTGCAGACCTGTGGTGTTAGTTAGTTGATCCTGATATTCCTAGAAGTGAAATAGATAGGAAGCGTACTAAATTCTTACTTAATCTGTATACACAGAAAAGTTTTATGTCAAGTGAACAAAAGTCTAACTCTAATCAGAAACAGAGTCATGGCCCCTCAGTCAATCTCATAATTGATCTGGTTTACAGACCCAGAAGCCCTTGAATGAAGGAGAGGCCAGGTCCACCTGAGGAAGGACCATTGTACCCTACTGAAAATTTATGCTGTCAATCTTTCTGCCAGCCTTCCCCAAAGGGACCTATCGCCTTTTGCCACGATAACTACATTGAGGAAAAGAAATAATATGACCTCTCAGGAACTAATAGACATGGATCTGAACTGACATTGATTCTAAAACATCACAATGACCCAAAACATCACTGTGGCCCTCCAGTCAGAACAGGGGCGTATGGAGGTCAGGTGATCAATGGAGTTTTAGCTCAGATTTGTCTCAGTGGGTCCGGTGAGTCACTGGAATTATCCTGTGGTTATTTCACCAGTTTCAGAATGCAAAATTGGAATAGACACATTTAGCAGCTGGCAAATCCCCACATTGTTTCCATGACCTATAGAGTTAGGGTTATTATAGTGGGAAAGAACAAGTGGAAGCCATTGGAAATAATAGGAAAATAGTAAAACAAAAGCAATATCATATCCCTGGAGGGACTAAAGAGATTAGTGTCACATCAGAAACTTGAATAACCCAGGAGTGGTGATTCCTACCACATCACCATGTGACTCTTCTATTTGGCCTATGCAGAAGACAGATGGACCTTAGAGAATGACAGTGGATTATCATAGGTTTAACCAAGTGGTGATTCAATTGCAGCTGCTGAACCAGATGTGATTCCATTGCTTCAGCAAATAAGCACATCCCTTGGTACCTGGTAGGCAGATATTGACCTAGCAAATGTCTTTTTCTCCATCCCTATATATAAGGACCACCAAAAGCAGTTTGCTTTCAGCTAGCAAGGACAGCAATATACCTTCACTGTCCTACCTCAAGGGTATATCAACTTCCATCATTATATCATAATTCAGTTCTCAGGGATCTTGATTGCCTTTCCCTTCCACAAGATATCACACTGTTCCATTACATTGATGACATTATGCTGATTGAAACTTCTGAGCAAAAAGTAGCAACTACTCTAGATGTATTGGTAAAACATTTGCATGTCAGAGGGTGGGAAAAAAATCTGACTATAATTTTGTGGCCTTCTACTTCAGTGAAATTTGTAAGGCTCCAGTGATATGGAGCATATTAAGATATCCCTTCTAAGGTGAAGGATAAGTTTTTGCATATGGCCCCTCCAACAACCAGGAAAGAAGCACAATGCTTAGTGGGCCTACGTGGATTTGAGAGGCAACATATTCCTCTTGTGGATGTGTTACTCTAGCTCATTTACCAAGTGAACCAAAAAGCTGTTAGTTTTGATTGGGGCTAAGAACCAGAGAAGGCTCAGCAAAAGGTCCAGGCTGTTGTACAAGCTGCTCTGCCATTTGGGCCATATGTTCCATCAGATCCAATGGTACTTGAAATGTCAGTGGCTGACGGGGATGCTATTTGGAAACACCGGTAGGCACTTGTAGGTGAATCACAGTGCAGGCCTTTAGGATTTTGGAGCAAGGCCCTGCCATCACCTGAGATAACTACTCTCCTTTAGAGAAACAGCTCTTGGACTGCTACTGGCCTTAGTAGAGACTGAATGCTTGACCATGGGCCACTTTGTTATCAAGCAACTTGAGCTGAAAAAGATCTGTTCACACAAAAACTTGTGCAGGAATGTTCATAGCAGCATTATTTATAACAGTCAAAAATTAGAAACAACCCAAATGTCCATCAACTGATGAATGGATAAATAAAATGTGGTATACACATAAAATGAAATATTATTCAGCAATGAAAAGGAATAAAGTTCTTGTATGTGCTACAACACAGATAAACCTTGAAAAGATTATGAAATTGAAATTATAAGATTCAGAATGTTATGAAAGAAGTCAGTCACAAAAGGCCATATATTGTATGATTCCATTTGCATGAAATATCCAGAATAGACAAATCTTCAGAGACGTAAAGTAGATTAATGGTTGTCTGGGGCTGGAGAGGATGGGAGGACTCGGGGGTGGTATCTAAGGGTAAGGAATTTCTTTTGGAGGATGAAAATGTTCTAAAATTGATTATAGCACAAAACCGTGGATACTAAAACCACCAAATTGTATATTTTAAATAGGTGAATTATGTGGTATGTCAATTATATATAAACAAAGCTATTACAAAAAGAAAAATAAAGAAAAGTGACATCAAGGCCTTCAAGGTGATGGCTGCCACAGCTATCATCTGTGGACTTACAGAATGCCTTATCCACTATCATCGTATTCCACACAGCATGATTCAGATCAAGGAACTCATTTACAATGAAGTGCAGCAATGGGCCTATGCTCATGGAATTCACTGGGCTTACCATGTTTCCCAGCATGCTGAAAGAGCTGGCTTAGAATGGTGGAATGGCCATTTGAAGACTCAGTCACAGCGCCAGCTAGGTGGCAATACATTGCAGGGCTGAGGCAAGGTTCTCTGTATACACTCTGAATCGGCATCCACTATATTGTTTCATTTCTCCAAAAGCCAGGATTCCCGGGTACAGGAATTAAGGGATAGAAATAGGAGTGACATCACTCACTATTATCTCTAGTGACTCACTAGGAAAATTTTTGCTTCCTGTTCCCATGATTTTATACTTTTCTGGCTTAGAGGTTTTATTTCCAGAAGGAGGAATGCTTCTACCAGGAGACACAACAATTCCACTGAATTGGAAGTTAAGACTGCCACCCGGCCACTTGGGATTCCTCATACCTCTGAATCAACAAGCAAAGGAATACGGTATTGGTTGAAGTGATTGGTTCTGAATATGAAGGGGAAATTGGACTACCACCCCACAATGGAGGTAAGGAAGAGTATTTCTGGAATATTGGAGATCCTTTAGGACATATCTTAGTATTACTGTGATTAAAGTCAATGCAAAACTGCGACAATCTAGTCTAGGCAGGATTACCTATGGTTCAGATCCTTCTGGAATGAAAGTTTGGGTCACCCTGGTAGGAAAGGAACCACAACTAGTTAAAGTGCTTGCTAAAGGCAAAGGAAATACAGAATGAATAGTAGAAGAAAGTAGTTATAAGTACCAGCTATAACCCATGACCAGTTTCAGAAACGAGGACTATAATTGTCAAGAGTATTTCCTTCTTATTTGGTTATGACTATATTTGTGTGTATATAAACATACATTAAGCAAATATCTTTGCTTTTTTGCTCTTTTATTCTCTTATCTTGTAACCTAAGATGTATTGACTATATATTGTTCTGTAAGTATTGTTACTTGTGCACCATAGTAGTTAAGTTATGGGGTGTCAGAAGAGTAAACATCATTCAAAGACTTTAACTCCTCTGCTAGGGAAGGGATTTGTGTGTTTTCAGCTGTTTGAAGGATAGTTTTATCATGGTAGATGGAATTATGACCATGTTATGGTATTTATTTGGAGATTAAATATGGTTTAAGGATATGCATATGGGTGCCAAGTTGACAAGGGGTGGACTTGAGATGGTTAATTTTATGTGTTACCTTGACTAGGCTAAGGGATACCCAAATAGCTGGTAAAACACTATTTCTGAGTGTGACCATGAAGGAGTCTCCAGAAGATATTAGAGTTTGAATCAGTAAACTGAGTAAAGATTAACCTCTCTAATGCAGGTGGGCATCAACCAATCAGTTGAGGGCCTGAATAGAACAAAATGCAGAGGAAGGGCTGTTTTGTTCTCTCTGGTTGAGCTGGGACATACAGCTTCTCCTGCACTGGGACATCAGCACTTCTGTTTCTTAAGACTTGGGACTCTAACTGAGACTTATACCATCAGCTCCCCTGGTTCTCAGGCCTTCAGACTGAGAGTTAATTACACCACTGGATTTCCTGTTTCTCCAGCTTGCTGATGACAGATTGTGGGACTTCTCATGCTTTATAATTGTGTGAAGCAATTCCTATAATAAGTTTTCATTCATATATATATGTAGTAAGATAGGTAGATAGATATACAGATAAATAAGTAAGTATCGACTGATAGGAGACACAGGAATACCTGGGAGAAATCGTGGATTCAGTTCTAGACCACCAAAGTAAAGTGAATCATGTGCAGTTTTTGGTTTCCCAGTGCATGAAAAAGTCGTGTTACATTATACTGTAGTCTATTAAGTGTGTAGTAACATTATGTGTAAAAAGACAATTAATTGCATTAATTTAATTAATTGCATTAATTAAAAAGTTCTTTACTGCTAAAAAATGCATCATCTGAGCCTTAAGTGAGTCAATCTTTTTGCTGGTGGAGGGTCTTGCCTTGATGTTGATGACTGCTGGCTGCTCAGGGTGGTGACTGTTGAAGGCTGGAGTGGTTCTGTTAATTTCTTAAAATGAGACGATATTGAAGTTTGTCACATTGATTGAATTATTCTTTTATCAATGATTTCTCTGTAGTATGCAATGCGGTTGGATAGCTTTTTACCCACAGTAGAACTTCTTTCAAAATTGGAGTCCATTCTCTCAATCTCTGCTGCTGTTGTATCAACTAAGTTTATTTAATATTCTAAATTCTTTGTTATCATTACAACAATCTTCACAGCATCTTCACCAGGATAGATTCCATCTCAAGAAACCACTTTCTTTGATCATCCATAAGAATCAACTCTTCATCTGTTAAAGATTTATCATGAGATTGAAGCAATTCAGTCACATCATCAGGCTCCATTTCTAATTGTACTTTTCTCGCTGTTTCCACCACATCTGCGGTTACTTCCTCCTATGAAATCTTGAACCCCTCAAAGTCCTCCATGAAAATTGGAATCAACTTCTTCCAACTCCTGCTAATGTTGATATTTTGACTTCTTCCATGAATCACAAAAGTGCTTAATGGCATCTAGAATGGTGGATCCTCCCCAGAAGGTTTTCAACTTACTTTGGTGAGATCCATCAGAGGAGTCACTATCTATGGCTGCTTTAGCCTTACAAAACATATTTCTTATTGAAAGTGGAAATTACTCCTTGATGAACGGGCTGCAGAATGGATGTTGTGCTAGCAGGCATGAAAACAACATTAATCTCACTGTCCATCTCCATTAGAGCTCTTGGGTGACAAGGTGCAATTGTTAGTGAGCAGTGATATTTTGAAAGGGAGCTTTTTTTCTTAGCAGTAGGTTGCAACAGTGGGCTTAAAATATTGAGTAAACCATATTGTAAATAGATGCGCTGTCATCCAGCCTTTGTTCTTCCATTTACAGAGCAAGGTAGAGTAGATTTAGCATAATACTTATGGCCCTATGATTTTCGGAATGGTAAATGAGCATTGGCTTCAACTTAAAGTCACTAGCTACATCAACCCCTAACAACAAAGTCAGCCTGTCCTTTGAAGCCAGGCATTGACTTCTCCTCTCTAGCTATGAAAGTCCTAGATGGCATCCTCTTCCAATAGAACCTCTTTTGCCTACAATGAAAATCTGTTGTTTACTGTAGCCACCTTCATGAACTGTCTTAGCTGGATCTGCTGGATAACTTGCTGCAGCTCCTACATCAGAACTTGCTGTCTCCCCTTGCACTTTTATGTTATGAAGACAGCTTCTTTCCTTAAACCTCATGAACCACCCTCTGCCAGCTTCAAACTTTTCTTCTGCAGCTTCCTCACCTCTCTCAACCTTCACAGAATTGAAGAGAGTCAAGGTGTTGCTCTGGATTAGGCTTTGGTTTAAGGGAATGTTATGACTGGTTTGATCTTCTATCCAGACCACTAACACTTTCTCCATATCAGCAGTAAGACTGTTTTGCTTTGTTATCCTTCATGTGTTCACTGGAGTAGCATTTTAATTTCCTTCAAGAACTTTGCATTCACAACTTGGCTAACTGTTTGGCACAAGAGGCCTAGCTTTCAGCCTATCTTGGCTTTCGAAATGCCTTCCTCAGTAAGCTTAGTCATTGCTAGCTTTTGATTTAAAGTGAGAGACGTGTGACTCTTCCTTTCACCTGAACTGCTAGAGGTCATTGTAGGGTTATTAATTGGTCTTTTCAATATTGTTGTGTCTCATGGAAGAGGGAAGCCCAGGAAAGGAGGAAGACAGAGACAGGGGAACAGCCAGTCCATGGAGTAGTCAGAACACACACAGCATTCATCGATTAAGTTTGCATCTTATATGAGCATGGTTCGTGGTGCCCCAAAACAATTACAATAGTAACATCAAAGATCATTGGTAACAGATCACCATAACAAATATAATAATAATGAAAAAGTTTGAAATATTGCAAAAATTACCAAAACGTGACACAGAGAGAGGAAGTGAGCAAATGCTGTTGGAAAAATACTGCCAGTAGAGTTGCTCAACTCAAGGTTGCCACAAACCTTCAATTTGTAACAACTGCAATATCTGCAAAGCGCAATAGAGTGAGCACAGAAAATGAGTATGCCTTTGTATTTCTCTTTTATTGGTTCTATTTTCTGGAGAATCCTGACTAATATAGTACCTTATGTATGAATTAGTCCAAATTGTGTAAAGATCTTGTTTTAATTCAATTTATATTTTATTCCTTGTAGACAAATATTTTTATGTGTTTTTATTCATGTTAACTCTTGTAACATTGACATTTTCTTGCCTTTATGATTTTTCTAATTTCTTGATTTTGTCATTGCACCACTTTACCATTACAGAAGTGACTGTTAAATTATACATAAGCTTAATTGCTCATTTTCACTTGATAAACTTTTTCATGGCTCATAATTAAAGAAAAAAATGAATTTTCATATTTGCATGAAAATGGAAAAAACGTCATGCTTTGAATGACAGACGTAAAACTTTATTGAATTAATTTATTTTCTCATTCATTTATTCATTGATTTATTTTACCTTCAGCTCCTCTGACCAAATGACTATATGAAGCACAATTAATGGGGTGTAACCATTGAGACATCTCCAAAATAATGAATATAAAGAAGAATGTCATGTAACTGACTTTTCAAAAATCACTAATCACATTTTAGAGAGTTCAATTTAAATCGAAAATAAAGCACTAATTACTGTCCTATACATGTTAAATGGTATAATATGCTCAATTTCCATTTTGGTAAAAAAGATTTATTTTTGAATAACGTAAAACAGTTGAAGCCTTTTTGGGTGAAGTAAATGTGGAATAGATATATTTAATTTGCTAATTTCTTAACCAAGATATGTACAGCAATGTATGGCCACTATATCTCTATGATTGACCATACTTCCACTTTACAAAGAAGAGAGCATCTTTTGGCATTAGCTTCTCATTTCCTCGTGTTCTTCTCTGAAGCTATATAGGTTACTATTTTCATTTTCTCTGTAATTCCCACTTCATTCTCCACACATTCTCTGCTAATGGCGTCACTTCCCAACATTGCTAACGTGTCTATCTCCACTAACTAGGCCATTCTGTACCCAAATGTAGCTCATTCAAATGAGCTCTCTCTACTCTTTCTACTACTTACATTGAAAATACAGACAGACTGCTTGGAAACTCAGAGATGAGAAAGACTGCTCTGAACTGTGATTTTTGTCATTTGCTAGCCATGAGACTTTGTGGCAGTTAGCTAATATCTCTGAAATTTGATCTGTAGATGTTATTGGGATGTTGTGAGAGCTGAATAGTTCCTGACAATAGAGTAAATGCTGTATGACTGTAAATATAGTAGTGTTAATAATATTGCTTTAAGAATAGTATTTGATCCTGCAATTTTCTCTAAATATTTTCTTAAATTTTTTCCTTATATAAAAGTTCCTTGCATGATACCACTCTCATGACCTATCCCTCTAAATATCTGTAATGGTAAGGTGATCTTTAGCTCATGAAGACTCTTTTCTCCCTTGCTTCCCCAGACAGCATGTTATTGTGCTTGTCCTTTAGGTCTCCTGATCATAACTTCTTCAGTGATTCATTTTCCTTCTCTTTTTCTCTAAATATGAGTTCTAGCCATAATTCTAGCACTAATTGCTCTTTCTATTCTGGTTTCCCCTCCTAAAAGAGTTCATTTACTTTCACAAAAATAACTATAATGTCTTGAGGACACAAGTCAGTACATTTCAAAGAGTAGAAGAAAAAATAAATAACAACCAAAGCAAATAATAAAATTTATACAGATCTTACTTTCCTTCAGAATTATGTAGGTTTAGATTGTTATGCCAAGAGATGTCTTTTAACGATTTCTTTTCTTTGAAGGGGTGAATGCAAAAACATACTTGTTTCTACTTTAAGCAACTTAACATGACTTAAAACCAAGAACCTGTCAATTTTAGCTCCTAGTGAGACCTCCCACTTTTGACAATGTCACATATATATATATATATCTTCATATATAGAGATACAAAAGCAAACAGAAGTATAGATATATGCATATACCTACATATATATTTTTTAAATTTGTAGTGGCAAAAGATACCTAGACATGTTTTCAATGGTAACATTTCAAATGATAGAGTAATATAAAAAAATTGTGGTACACAGTATGAAATTGTATTTTACGTCGATTTTAAAGAGATTAAGTTAGATCTTCATGTATTAATTAGAAACTTACTCATGATGGATTGATGAATGAGAAAATCAAGCTGCACAATAATATGGATAGTTAAGAAACAAACATCAAAATGCTGTGTCAATGATAAATAAATACATACATGAGAATAATTTTAAAACTCATTCTATGTTTTGCTTAATTCAAAATACATTCACCATTCTATTTTAAGACTTTCAACACTGCTACTAGTAGAGTTAAAAATAAGATATATTTTTCTCAAATCACTCGGGTCAAAAGAATAAGGAAAACTTTCCATGCAGTCTAATCCAGAAATCAAATGAAACAGCAAAGATGTTAAATATTAAAGTATAAAACAAGATGAAGATATTAATTCAATTGTAAAAGTGTAGACAATACTAATTCTACCATTATATGCCTTTCTTATTTTCAACTGGTGGCGTGCTCTTCTTATTTCTATTATTGTACTCCTTGCATTTAACTAAAATTTGTTGTGTTTCTATGTCCACTGCTTCATTGTGAATTCTTGGTATAGAAAATGCATGTTATACATTTGTATATCCTGATTTTCCATCATAAAATATTCTTTCTATAAATATCCAGTCAATGAATGAATAAATGAGTGTATAAATAAAGGATTGATTGAATATACTTTATATATAGACTCCATGGCTATAGCATGTATTTATTAAAGGAAACAATACTCCTAGAGATTAGAAAACTTGGATTCGTGAATATTTGTTTAGTTGCAGTAAACATGGGATTGCATCATTATAAAAAATTTTCCTCATGATTATTTGTTAGAAATAAGTTTCTGTCAGTGATCCAGAAGAAAGTAAGCCAGTTGTTACATAAGTTTGGGGAAGATTAAACGTTATATTTCCTACCTTAGTCTTTAAGATTCATGATGCTGTGATTCCTATTAACGCCGAAAGCTCTAGGGCCCCATGGCAGAGCGGTTAAGTTCGTGTGCTCTGCTCTGGAGGCCCGGGGTTTTACCAACTCGGATCCTGGACGCGGACCTAGCACTGCTCATCAGGCCATGCTGAGGCGGCATCCCACATAGCACAACCAGAGGCATTCACAACTAGAATATACAACTATGTACTGGGGGCTTCAGAGAGAAGAAGAGAAAAAAAAAGGAAGATTGTCAACAGATGTGAGCTCAGGTGCCAATCTTTAAATAAAAAACAAAACCTTAAAAAAAAATTGAAAGCTCTAGAAACACTAGTGAAATATGATAACTAGTTAAATATACATTAACTTAGTTATATATAGCTATATTTATCTATATATATATATATATATATGAGATATATATATGGCAACTCAGTATTTCCTATACCATTTTTACATATGAAATTCTTTTTGGTGGAGTCTTTAGGGTTTTCTATATATAAGATCATGTCTTTTGCAAATAGAGACAACTTAACTTCTTCCTGTTCAATTTGGACACCTTTTATTTCTTTCCCTTGCTTAATTGCTCTGTCTAGGATTTCCTGTACTATGTTTAATAGAAGTAGTGAGAGTGGGCATCCTTGTCTTATTCCTGATCTTACAGGAAAACCTTTATTTTGCCACCATTGAGGATGATGTTTGCTGTCGGCTGTCATATATAACTTTTATTATGTTGAGGTACAGTTCTTCTATACCTGATTTGTTAATGTTTTTGTCATTAAAAGATGTTGAATTTTGTCAAATGCTGTTTCTGCCTCTATTAAGGTGTTCATGTGAGTTCACCAGAGTTACATGATACAAAATTAACATACAAAAATAAGTTTCAGTTCTATACACTAACAATAAACTACCCTAAAAAGAAATTAAGAAAACAATCCCATTTACAATAGCATCAAAGAGAATAAAATACATCAGAATTAACTTAACCAAGGAGGTGAAAGATTTGCACACTGAAAACTATAAAATATTAATGAAAGAAATGAAAGCAGACACAAATAAATGGAAAGACATGCTATGTTCATGGATTATAAGAATTGATATTATTCAAATATCCATACTACATAAAACGATCTATAGATTTAGGGCAGTTCCTATCAAAACCCAGTGGCATTTTTGATAGAAATGGAGAAAAATAACTCTAAAGTTTGTATGGAACCACAAAAGACCCCAATAGCAAAGCAATCTTGGAAAAATATAACAAGGGCATCACACTTCCTAACTTTAAAATATATTACAAAGCTACAGTAATTAAAACAGTATGGTACTGGCATAAAGACAGACATACTGATTATGGAACAGAATAGAGTCCAGAAATAAATCCAAATATATGTGATCAACTGATCTTCAACAAGGGTGCCAAGAACACACCATGGAGAAATAATAGTCTCTTCAACAAATGGTGTTGGTAAAACTGTATATCCAATGGAAAAGAATGAGATTGGACCCTTATGCTATACTATACACAAAAATCAATTGAAATGAATTAAGGACTTCATGACATGAAACTATAATACTCCTAGAATAGAGGAGAAAAACTCCTTGACATTGGTCTTGGCAATGATTTTTTGGATATGACACCAAAAGCACAGTCAATAAAACCAAAAGTAGGCAAGTAGGATGAGATCAAACTAAAAACTCCTTCATAGCAAAGGAAACAATGAACAGAGTGAAAATGCAACATACGAAATGGAAGAAAATATTTGCAAACCATTATCTGTTAAGAGGTTAATATCTAAAAATATATAAGGAACTCCTACACCTCAATAGCAAAATAATAATAAAAATCAAAACAATAATAATAATCTGATTTTTAAAATGGGAAAAGGACTTGAATAGACATTTCTCCAAAGAACAAAGACACACAGGCACAGGTATATTAAAAGGTGCTCAACATATTAATCATCAGGGAAATGCAGATCAAAACCACGATCAGATATAACTGCACATCTAATATAACCTTAAGACTACTAGGATGGCTATTATAAAAAAAAACAATCTAAAGGTAACAAGTGTTGGCAAAGATTGGAGAAATTGAAACCCTTAAAGGCTGTTGGTAGGAGTGTAGTAGAAGGGTGCAGCCACTATGGGAAACAGAATGAGTTTCCTCAAAAAGTTCAAAATAGAACTACTATATGATCCAGCAATCACACTGGAGGATATATATCCAAAAGAACTGAAATCAGGATCTTGACGGGATATCTGTACCCCTCATTGTTCACTGAAGCGTGATTCACAATAGCCAAGTTATCGAAACAACCCAGACATCCATCAACAGATGAATGGATAAGAAAACATACAATATGCACACAGTGGAATGTTAGCCTTAAAAAAGAAGGAAATCCTGCCATTTTCAGCAGTATGGGTGAACCTGGGGGACACTGGGCTAAGTAAAATAATCCAGTCACAGAAAGACAAATACTTCATGATTCTACTTGTATGAGGTATTTACACATAGGTCAGAGATATTACACATGAGATCAAACACATAGAAGCAGAGAACAGAATGGTGGTGACCAGGGGCAGGGAGGAGGTGGAAATATGGTATTGGTTTTTAATGCATATAAACTTTCTGTTATTGCAACATGCATAAGTTCTAGAGGTCAGCTGTACAACATAGTACCTATAGTAAACAATACATTATTGTGCACTTAAAAATCTGTTAAAAGGGTAGATCTACTGTTCAATGATCTCAGCACAGTAAAGTCAATATAATTTTTTTTTAAAAAAGAGGAAAAACAAAAACCAATAAAAATATGAGAAAAATCTAAGAAAAGACAATTCATGAAAAAATGATAAAATGTGTCTTATACATATGGAAAAAAGCACAGCTTCAAACATAAGATAAATTGCAAATCAAAATTACACTGTCATTCCAGTTTCCAGTTCCAAGTACATAAGGAGCTGGAAAGTTGCCACTTCATCCCAACAGCAAGTAAAAAGTTGAAAAGACTGAAAAATCAACAACTCTTCTTGGATCCATAAGACAGGGGAGGACACAGGGCAAACTGCTGCCCCCAAGATTGGAGAGATAGACAGGTGAATACGGGGAAGTCATGGCTTACCAGAGCAGAGACTCCCCAGTGGAAATTGCCTGGGAACCAGTGCAAGGGTGGGAGTGAAAGAGTAGGAAAATCGGAACTATAATTGATGAATTGTTGGAAGCTCAGTATGAAAAACACTGAGAGTTAAAACCGCAAGGGGAACCAGTCGTAAGGGGACCCCCCAGAATATTGTGTTATTTAGCTACAGGAGCTCAAACAGATTCCTGCACTAAATAGCAAAGGAAAAAATCCCTCTTGCTCCTGGAAGGGGAAGTAGGAAAGGAACCATTTTGAATAAGCCAGAATGCTCTTCTTCTCAAAAAGGCCTGCTCTCAGGGAAAGCTAGTTAACCAGAGCCTAACTTGCTGGAGTATTATCAAAGCCTAACGGGCCTGGAGGAAAGGAAATACTCAACTCCAGCCTTCTCTAGCCATCCTGTCACACTTAAGGGGGAAGAAAACCTGAGCAACACTTGTGACATTCACAGCCCAGAAGCATAGGTCAGAAGGAAGAGAATGGAAGAAGGCAATAAATTGCTGCCTTCCTTTGTGTTTCTTTTATTTTTGTAGCGATATGTCTTGATTCCTTTTTCTCGTGTGTCTTCCATAGGTATTTTCTTTGTGCCTACTATGAGGCTTACATAAAACTCTTATAAGAGTCTATTTTAAGCTGATAACAACTTCAATCACATATGAAACCCTACACTTCTACTTCTTCCTCTATCACACTTTATGTAATTGATGTGACAATTTATGTTTTAGATTGCATATCCATTAATAAATTTGTAGTTATAGTTATTCTTAATGATTTTATCTTTAACTTTTATACTAAAATCAAAAGCCATTTATAAACTACCTTTACAGTATTGCAGTATTCTGTATTTGTGTATATATTTGCTTTTTCTAGGGAGTTTTATACTATCACATGCTTTTATGTTACTGTTTAGTGCGTAATAGCAACACTCTACCATGGAAGGGATCATGAATTTTGGTGATCACTAGCTGTTTTTGCCATAGTGTCCTACACATGGGTGACAAGCAGGCAGCTGTGCTGGCTATTCCATTTGCATGGCAACAGCAACTATCACGAAGGCATGCACTTATGATAAGAACTCTTTCCCATAAAGGGTGCAGCCTGCAGAGTGCAGGGTGCAGAGTGGGAAGTGGAAGCAAGTCTAAGCGGTAGGTATTCTTTCCATAGTGACATTTTAGCATCACAGGCAACCAAAGGATAAAGCTTTAGGTGCTGACCACTTCATTATGGCAGAATAGGAATAATTCACAGAGAGGGGTTTAGTAAATGAATGCCACAGATCTAAATAGTAATTCAGAGAAAGTTGTAATTATTTGGAAGAACATGTATTGCTTCATTCAAACAAAACAAAGATACATGTCATTTTTGGTTTTCTATCCAGAACATCATATATCTGGAAAAGAATTTTCGGGAAACACAGAAATTGCTTGACGTAAATTTTTAAAGTTTAGTCTGTTTGAACAATCTCTCTTAGGTTTGTGTTATACTCACAAAATAACTAGTATCCTGGGGTAAAGAAGAGAGAAGAAAAAGGAGGATAATTTCGGTGTACCCAATAAAACTAGAGACGCAGTCTTGAGAAGGAATGCTTGGAAAATGTTTCAGTAATTGCCGTGCCTGGTTTCCAATGCCGACAAGGGGATTCCATGTGTCATTTTTTTAGCCTCCTTCTCTTACATCTTGATCAAAGCTTCCATTCATGTTTTATTACTATTATGAAGTCAAGTTACCATTGCAGAAGTCATTATGTAACCAGAATCCAGAGACAGTATAGTTTTGGAAACCACTAGTAGATGAGACCACTGTGATAAGAGAAAATATCACTTTTCCCAATGTACCAGGGGAAATCACTGTTTGGCATACCTTTGCTCATTGAACATTAATATTGATCCCTGTGAAATACTGAATTACAAACTACTTTACATAATTAATGTAACGTCTGTATTAGTCAGTCAAGCTACTTGCACTGAAGGTAATAAATTCATTCATTCATTCATTCATTCATTCATTTGGTGAATCAGGCAGTTATTCATGTGTTTAACAGATGTTTACTGTTTCTTGCTACATACAAGAGTTTTCTGATATATTAAGGTGAGACCAAGAGGAAACCTAATTTTCTTTGCTCATGTGAATTTTTAAGGCTTTTGCAGGAGAGAAATAGCACATTGCAGTTAAATATTGACGAATCATGGGAGTTTATGAAAAGGATGGTGACCACGAGAAACTCAAAGACACCATTCAGACCAAATGACAAATCTTTTATCGTTGACCAGGTTAACTGATTTGGTAATTAATTTTTTGTTTCAGGACTGTCCTACTCAACTCTGCAAGGAAGTTTAGGAATTTTCAGCCCTGAACTCATTAAGACTGGTTGTCTCGTCCAGAGGAGAGGAACCCATTTAGCCTCTGTTTCCTTCATTCATCCAAGGGGCCTCGTTCCAAGTCTGTTTCCTCTCTTTTCATTGAGTAAGGCTTTAGGTATCTGAGGCCATCAAGAGTTTAAATTTTGGAGAGGTTAGTTCCTGACTGTACTCCAAGACCTTGCTGGGGCTTAACAATTCTTCGTCTTAAAATTAGGTAAATCTTCTCCCTCTGATATTTGGAATTAACTGTAAAGTGTTTTTAATATGGATATGAATTAAAGTATAACGGAATCATAGGAAAAAGACAAACAACTCTATCAATAAGGATATTAAAAACTATTATTCACAGATGCATTGTTTTCAAAGAATTCTGATAAAACTAACAATATTTAATGTCTCCCAAACATATGAATATTCCTTCAAAGCTGTATCACTTCAGAGCTAGGCAACATTTCAGGTTATTATTAAAAATATCTATTATCTTTGGACAGAAAAGGCTGACCACACCAAGTACCAGATCAAATTCACATATATAGTGAGAGGAATTGCATAGGAGAATTATGGATTGTGGTTCTTATATCACTAAACTTAAGCAGAACGTTTTCAACATTTGTTTCAAAAACTGTTTAATAATTAACAGTCATTGTTTAAATCCTGATCTTTTTTATGGCAAGGTCATTATTTTAGTGCCATATTTTACAAAATGGGAATAATTAAAATATCTCTAAGAAATATTTCCAAAGGCAAATAAATGCAATCTTTATACAAAGTATGAACATAAGTGACACAATTCCATTCTTTCAAAGAATTAACAACATATATGCTTTTCTTTTAGAAAGTATATGTTGCTACTTTCTTATGTACCAGAAAGCCTATTTTTATTTCTCAGGTCCTAGGAACAGCTTCTCTTATAATCAGACTGACTTCAATGAGATAAGATTTTTAAAAATATGTTCTAAAGAAACATGGGAGAAAAACTTGTCTTTTATTTTCAAATGCATAGATACACCACATTAGAATTTTCAGGCATAATTATTTCCCAAAAGAATTAATAAAAGAGTTGTAAAAATATGTATAAATGCCAGTTTAGAAATTTTCAGTGCTAAGCTGAATAACCATTTCCATAATCCAATCTGCTTAGCAATCGATCTTCACACAAGAAAGAGAAAAGCAGTTTTAATGTAGCTACTCTTTTCCAAGACACAAGAGGAGAAAAAAGATATTTTAGTCTCTAGAAAAAGAGATTTTTTTTCAATTTGAGTGTAAGCCTTATGTTTTTTGTTTTTCTCTTAATATGCATTAGCATTAGCTGATTGAATATTCAAGGCAATGACACTTCCAACAAAACTCTCAAAATAAGATTTTGTGATTTAGAACTTGCATCATTGAGAGGAAAAAAGTGTAGGTTACCCACAGTTATTTATTTTCAATATTTAAGTAATTCTCATTATTTGAAATCTCAGTGTGTGTGCGTGTGGACAAAGAGAGAGAGAAAGAGCAAGGACAATATTTGGCCTCAGGATTCCCTTTCATCCACAGGATGAAAATATCTGATACAATTGTTGAAATCTAACATGCTCATAAGCAAAAGCTTTTTTATTTCCTTAAGGTACTACTTGCTTAAGGAGATTGATTCATATTAAAGTTTTTTTGGCAAAAGTTTTTATGATCTTTTTCTGAATATTTTCTCCAACTAAACTGCCTTTCTTCTACCTGGCCACTGTCTTTTTCCTTGATTGACACATCTGTAAGATAGCCAAAATATTATGGCAATTATGACAATCTAAAATGTTTCTTCTTTTCAATTTGGTGGCAAATTTTTTTTGTCATACAGTCTGTTAATTCTTTCCTACTTTGATAGAAGCTGTAAAATGTCACTGGTGCTTTTATTTTGTTTTTTTCCTATGGTCTAGTGTTCTCAGTGAAATAAAACAAATCTGATAGTTCACCTCAATATATAAGCTGGAAAGTCTTTTACGTTTTCGTTTAATATCATACACAACGCAAATGGGACTAAAATCTGTAAAATATTTTGTATGATATTTCTGTACTTATATTGACATTTTCTTCATCATATAGATTTTTTCTTCTCTAGATGTAAAATAATTTTTAACTGTGAGTATGTTTTCGGATGGTATAGTACCTTGGTAAATCAGACAGGAAAAAAAACCAGGAAACTATTCTTGTGAAAAATCTTTCTGCTCCAGATTTATCATTTGGCTACGGTAGAAATAAGTAAATTATCTCTTAACCATGTGTAATCCCCCAGTCCATCACCGCCACCACCACTCAGTAGGCTAGTAACCATTAATATCAATGATTTGCTGTAGAGATGTTATTTTTGGAATGGGTGTTTTTTCTGCTTCTGTGTAAGGTTATCAGATCTTTCTTTTTATGGAATGCGCAGTTTTGATTTCAGCTTCCCACACAGTTCATTAGGAGCTTGAATGCTTGCTCAAAATGACTGTGCCAGAGGTAGATTCATTTTCTCGTAACATATGCCAATTTTAACTATGACTTATGATGTACCAAAGAATCATATGACCTATACTATCCTTACGGTATAGGGATGATATGGAAATTTCCATAGAAAAGAAAAGAGCAAAAGAGTGGCTAGGCTTTTTTAAAGTAAATGTAGTTTTTTCCCCCATGAGATAAGCAATTGATATGTAGGATGCAAAGACGGCTAGGCTGGAAATATGATAAAAGTGCATTTGAAAACCAAGTGCTTACTAGAGGGGAAGCATTTTGACCTTGAACAATATTGCTCAAGATCCAAATATATATTGACAACCCTCAGGAATAACAAGGGGTCCCTTAACAAGGCCATGTTACCAAGAAGGACCCTTGAATAAACAGAGTGAATCAACGAATTTATTTCTTTACTGTAAAAAGGAATAGAAATGTTGGTTTGTGGTTTCTCAGATGGAATATAACAGAAGTTGACCCAGACCAGTAATTGCCTTGAGGAAATGGCTGAGTAAGCAATTCTAATGGAAATCTGATGAGCTATAATAATGGGACTTCCGGCGTATTTTGATGTAGAGTAACATTTACCTGAATATTCATTGTGTTGGGTGGCAAGGAGCAAACATATTTATATCTTTTTACATGAGTAAGCGCTTAGGCGGAATATCCTTAGAGGCTAGAGTAGCTCTGGGGTAGAGACATTGGACTTCCAGCAATTCGAGACAGAGGGATACTTATGTATTACATGTTGAGAAACTACTAAATATTTGTGAGTCACAAATGACACCACGAATCATAACAGTCCACTTATATATAAAGTGGTGGGTTTGTTCAGGATTTTGCTTAAATTGTATAGGATTTACTTTTTATATAATATAAGCTTCCTGATATTGTGCACCATATGTCACAATGTGCTTTGCCCTTTCCATCCCCTTGGGCAAATAACAGCCCCTGTATTTTAGCCATGTCACCTATTAGAGCCAATTTTCAGAAGATTTGATATTAGCTATTTCCTTCTTGACAGAGTCAGATTTGTGTCTCAAGATTAATCTCCTATTTTGAACTGAAGGCCAGGGCATTCCCTATTTTGAAAGAAAATAAAATATAAACATATTTCTATCGTATAAAAACTATAAATTTTAGGAATTATGTAAAAACTCTATTTATTTATGCACTTATTTATTCATTTTTGTTACCTTTGTGTGCTAAACAAAGCTCCTTGTTGTTGAAAAATTTTTAGTGTGTGTGGAGAAGACAGATATACAGAAAAAACTAGCAATAAAGTATTTCTGCTGCTAGTAATTAATTAAAATAATATTTATTGAACTTCTATAATGTTTTACTGCCTTTGTCACTGAGGAGATTAAAGTAGAAAAAAATAATCAAAGCATTTAATGATAAACACTGGTAAATTGATAGATAATAGCATTTAATTTTACAATGATTTTTTGTACCCCAGAAATTACTTATTTTAGACAGTCACTTTCTTTATGTTATATATCCTATCAATTTTCAGAGATTTTGTAAATCAAATCAAAGGCTATAAAATGCTCTTATAAAAAAACTGAACAATGCTCATGTTATCTACTGCAACTATATTTCTCTCCTTAAATCTATGTAGATCATTGATATTTCGATAACTTCGCCAGTTTTTCTATGTAGAAAGATTTTACATGCCTTATTTTCATGGTAAAGTTATACATAATATCAAAAGCCTGGTTCATCAAGTTATCACCTCTACTCACTCTTTAAGCATACCATTCACAAAACAAAAGGCAATTGTTCGTATATATGACTATACTCATACCACTTCAAGCATAGTTCTTGCATAAAAAATTCCAGCATGGAATGGAAACTAGTGTAACACACCACTCCATTTTGATTTTCCCAGAACAATCCAAGTCTAGGCCTGTGTTCTGATGTAATTATCAATAACACACATTTCACTTAAAAATTATATGATCAACCAATTATAGTCATGGATTCCTATGAAAATTGACAGCATGTGAGTTGCTTTTGTCTCCAAGACTTAGCACTTTCTTGCTGCCTTTTAATAGAATTAAATGAAAGTATTTCCAAGGAAATACACATTTCACTAATAGAAAGGAGACATTTCAAGCTATCACTTCCACAGAAAATAAATAGAAAACTTGGAAAAATGAACAGAATATGCTTAAAATTATTTGACCACTGTCAACTCAGTGGAGAATTGTAAGGCCAAGAATTAAAAGCTCAGAGCTTTGAGCTCAGCATCTGGTACTGTTTTTTCTTTAGAGTACTCATATGGTCCCTAAAGCAAGAGTGGTTGATGGGTAAAGCTGAGAAGGTAGGCAGAATTTATGACATACTCACTGAACTCAGGGGAGAAATTTGGAGTTTAGGGTTTGCCACAAATCATCATGCCTGGTAAACAACCCAGATTTAGGGAAGGTAGAAGGACCACATCTTAGAAGTAATGATAAACCGAAAATAGATCAGGACTCAAGGGAATGGGATTGAACAGAACACTCACAGATATTGAATACCAGCTTCACGTAACTTCCTAATTGGGTTAAATAAATTGGAATTATTAGTATTGCCTACCTACCTGCCTGGATAAAGAAAAAAATACATCATACAGACCTTCAGATTATTTCTACAAATTTTCATATTCATTGTCTGACATTCTACCAAAAATTACCAGGTATACAAGGCAAAAAAAATGTGAACAAAAGCAAAGAGAAAAAAAGACAGTAAAAACAGACTTACGGTGGATCCACATAGTGGAGGTTTCAGACAAGGATTTTTAAATGACTTTCATTAGTACATTCACAAAATTAAAACTCGAGATTGGTAATTTGGCCCTGTGCAAAAAATCAAATGGCAAATTAAGAACTAGAAAATATACAATAACTTAAGAACAAATTAGACACATCAAAAGATGGTATATGGATAGAAGGTAGCTCAGAAAAAATAAGAGACAGAAGAATAGAAATTATCAAAAATGTTATAAAGAAAAGGAATACAGTGAAGTATTCTAATACGCATATAACTAGATTCCAAGAAGAGGAGAGAAAGTAGAAGAAAGGAAATATTTGAATGATAGGGACTGATTTTTTTTGAAGCAAGCAAAAACATAATTTGCAAGAAAGCACAACAAAAACCAGGAAGGATAAATGCAAAGGATAGGCATAAAAAATAAAATTTCAGAAACAATGGGAAAAGAAAAAACAGAGCAAAAATATTATGATAAAAGACATTACGTTCACAGGAGCTAAAATGACATCCTAGGTGTGACATTCAGTTCTACTTTCAACAATAATTGTAGATGTTAGAGGACATGGAATTAAAGTTTTAATGAGCTGACGGAATGCAACTGTCAGCATAGAACTATAAACCAGCAAAAATAGTTTTGAAACTAAAGCCTTTATAGACAAATAAATTGAAAAATATTACTAGCAGAATCATATCAAAAATAGAAATGAGAGTTTTACAGTGAGGAGGAAGTAATCCCATACGGAAAATGAGAGAAACAGAAGGGAAAAAATGAATAACAGATAGGGTAAGTATATAGATTGATCTAAATGTACCTGTCTTCACAATGGCAATGTGTTATTGAGATTAAAATACATACAGGACCCAATACATATCAAAATGTGATAAACATTATAATTTATATTAGAGACAGAAAGAGGAATTAGTTTTTAAAAATAAATCAATCAAAGAAGGACAAGAAAGAACACAAAAGAAATTATGGAACAGCTAGAATAAATTAAAGGTCTATTGTAAATTGGTAGAAATAAATCAGTCAGACAACTGCTATCTGTTGCTGCATAAAAATCTACTGATAAATTTAGTGAATTAATGCAACAACTGTTTTAAGATATTTCATAATTTTGTGCATCAGGAATGAAGGCAATGCTCGGCCTGGCAGATTTCTCTGCAATACTTGATGATCGCTGATTGAGATCCTTCAGTGGTATTCCGTTTTCGACTAGACTGGTCTAGAGAGTCAGACATTCTACTCACTTGTCTTTTGCCTTGACTGGAAAGTCTGGAAGATTGAGTTCATTTGGGCCTTTCTTCTCCTCTGTGAAATCTCAGGGCCTCTCCATACATTCTCTCCAGCAAGATTCTGATGTTGAGTCCCTAGGATTGTAGAATTATGGTTCCAAGAAACATAGGGGGAAAGTTGCCAGTCTTTTAAAGTCATGGCCTAGAAACTGGCAGAATGTTATTTCTTTTGTATTTTACTGTTCAACGAGGCCACAGAGCATGCCTGGATTCAAGCAGAGTGGACATAGACCTCGCCTCCCAGTGACAGGAGTGTCAAAACATGTGTAGCTATCTAAAAACATTCACAATCCCTAATTCACTGTCATCACAAAAGTATTTTCTGAAATCTGGTTGTGTTCTAATTATTTATAAAGCATTGGTGACATTTTTGTGTTTAATTAAAAATGCTTATAGACATAAATTACAATTAAATTTGTATATTTTTAAGTCATAAATCAATAAAATGTTTGAAAAGTATATTGAAGAAAATTAAAGAATGCCTTAATGAATTGGGTGATATAAACATCAGCTGGATAATGCATATTGTGAATTAGTTGATGACAGATTTAATACTACAAAGCAATGGAGAAAGAACATTTCTATAAGTTATCCTAGGTCAACTGGATATACGTCAGAAAAAAAAGATTAATTTTGGCTCCCACCTCTTTCAGTAAACAAACTCAATTCCATGTGAAATTAGGCTTAAAAATGAAAGTCAAAATAAGAAAAATCAAGAAGAAGAAGATATAAAAGGCTATCTTCATGAATTTGGTCTTGGCAAGGATTTATTAAACTTGACACAAGGAGCACTAACCATAAGAAGAAAAGAAATAGATAAATGGGCTGTGTTACAGGTAGCGCCATCTCTTCATCAAAAGAAAACATTTTTCAGAGTATGATAATGCAAGCACACAACGAGAGAAGATATCTGTGATGCATATATCTGACAGATGTTGAACCATAGAGAAAGTGTGAGTCTTGTACGGATATTTCACAAAAGATATTCAATAAAAAACAGGAAATGATTCTCAACCTCAATAATTATTAGGCAAAACTAGTCTCTGACGTGAGAAATGAGAATGTGTTTAGGGTTGGGGAGGAGGTACTAATACCTGGTAAGGAAAATGAGAATGGCTTTGAAATTCTGTTAAAATCGATGTCTTTATTTTGATAGTATCTTTCTGTGTTAACTTTGTAAAATTTTATCCAGTTTTATACTTATGTACACTTCTCTGCATATATTATATACACCAAGCAAAAGTGTAAGCATAGGTGAAGAAAGAAGAGAAATACTTTGTCTCTTGCTTTTTCCTGAAGTTCACATAGTTGGAATCAAATAGTATGTAGCCTTTTCAAATTGGCTTCTTTCGCTTAGTAATTGGCATTTAAGTTTCCTCCATGTCTTTTGAGGCTTGATAGCTTATTTATCTTTAGTACTGAATAAAATCCCATTGTCTAAATATATCACATTGTGTTTATCCATTCACCTACTGAAGGACACCTTGATTGCTACTAAAATTTGGCAATTGTGAGTAAAGCCTCTATTAACATCTTGTACAGGTTTTTGTGTGGATATAAGTTTTCAACTCCTTTGGGTAAGTACTAAAGAGAGTGATTGTGTAGTAAGACCATTTTTAGTTTTGTAGGAAACCACCAAAATGCCTTGCAAAATGACTGTATCGTTTTGCTTTCCCACCAAAAATGAATGGGAGTTCCTGTTGCTCTACATCATTGTCAGCATTTGCTATTGTCAGTGTTGTGGATTTTGGCCATTGCAATAGGCATGCAGTGGTATCTCATTGTTGCTTTAATTTGTATTTCTCTGATGTCATTTGATGTGTAGCATCTTTTCATATGCTTATTTTCCCTCTATTTATCTTCTTTGGTGAGATATCTGTAAGATCGTTGACCTATTTTTAATCCAGTCGTTTTCTTATCATTGAGTTTTAATAGCTATTTGTATATTTTGGATTGTAGCCCTTTATCAGATATGACTTTTGTAAATATTTTCTCCCAGTCTGTCATTTGTCTTCTCATTCCCTTGACAGTGTCTTTCACAGAGCAAAAAAATTTAATTTTAGTTAATTTTAACTAAGTCATTCTTATTCATTATTTTTTTCATGGATTGTGCCTTTGATGATGTATCTAAAAAGTCATCACCAGTTGCAATGACTAGAGTTTGTCTTACCTTATCTTCTAGGAATTTTATGGTTTTGCATTTTACATTTTGGTCTGTGATCCATTTTGACATAATTTTTGTAAAAGGTGTAAGGTCCGTTTCTAGATTGATTGATTGATTGATTGATTGATTTTTCATGTGGATATCCAGTTTTCCAGCATGCTTTGTTGAAAACACTATCTTTGCCCTATTGTATTCTTTTTTTAAAATCTTTTGTCTATTGATTTGCTAATACCATACTGTCTTGATTACTGTAGCTATACAGTAAGTCTTGAAGTCAGGTAGTGTCAGTCCTACAACTTTGTTCTTCTCCTTCAATATTGTGTTGGAAATTTTGGGTCTTTTGCCTCTCAATATAAACATTAGAATCAGCTGGCCAATATCCACAAAATAACTTGCTGGGAATTTGATTCAGTTTACATTGAATCTATTGATCAAGTTGGAAAGAACTCACAACTTAAAAATATTGCCTTTTCCTATCCATTAACATCAAATATCTTTCCACTTATTTAGTTCTTCTTTGATTTTTTTCATCAGAGTTTTGTCATTTTCCTCATATAGATTTTGTTAGACTTATACCTAAGTATTTCATTTTGGGGGTACTAATGTAAATGTTATTATGTTTTTTATTTCAAATTCCACTTTTGCACTGTGGGTATATACTAAGAAAGAAATTGACTTTTTTATGTTAATCTTGTGTAATGTAAAGTTGCTGTAATTGCTTTTAAGTGCCACAGTTTTTATGCCCATTGTGTCATATTTTCTACATGGACAATCGTCATCTGCAAAAACAGACAGTTTTATTTTCTGCTTTCCTATCTATATATCTTTTTTCTTGTCTTAGTGCATTAGCAAGGACTTCCAGTTTGATGTTGACAAGGAGTGTCGAGAGAGAACATCCTTGCCATTTTCCTATTCCTAGTGAGTTTGCCACCACTAAGTATCATATTTAAAGATGTTTTTTGTAGATATCCTTTATCCAGTTGTGGAAGTTCCCTTCTATTCCTAACTTACTGAGAGTTTTTATGATGAGTGGGTATTGAAACTTGGAAGCCTTTGATAACTGAGTTTGATTATCTGGGGTTTCAGATTACTTTTTACAGAGGGCAGATAACTTTGGCCCTCCTGTTTTCCACTCTGTTATGTTTTCCTCTTATAGATGTCCCTTAATTGTTCCTAAGCTCAGCTAGCTATACACTAGAAATATGTTTCTCATAATATGTGTTGTTTTTGGTAATTTAGATAAGGAGATTTTTTGGAATATCTGGTTTTCCATTTAGATTGAAAGAAACATCCTGATCCTTCGGTTTTTGAGCCCTCTATAATCTAGATACAAAGGCTAGCAAAATGTTGCCTGCGTTTTTTTCCTAAATATTCCCCTATTTCCTGTAACAAAGAATGTGGGCAAATAAAAGAAACAACCAGGTTAATGTCTTCAATACAAAATGTATATCCCTTCACCTAGACTACGTGAACAGGTACGTATCCTTTAAGAATTATGTTCCAGACATCATTATGCCTTCAAAGTGAACCAAAAGAGAAATGTGAAGCCATGCTGTTTCTCCTAGAACTGTCTTTATTTTATGATATTTAATTCAAGGGAAGTGTCTTCTTGAAGTTTGGCGTGAGTAGTATTATCACACATTAGGCATTGTCTTTGCCCAAGCTCCCAAAGCTGTAACTTTACATTTATTGGAACAGGAATATAACCAAAGTTTAATTTAATTAAATATACCACCTATCTCAAATGGGATCTGTGAGATGTCTTGAAGTAAACGAATATTTTTTTACCTGTGTTGTACTTAGTATTAATATTGACAGGTGTTAATAGTATTCTTGGAGAAAACAATTCTTTTTAAATTTATTTTTGTTAAATACTAAATTAAATAAAAATATAAACAGTATGCATTAATTAACTTTGTAATATACAGCATACGAGTAAATCAGGATTACGCATAGTTATTCTGTCTCTCAAGTCTACACTCTTAACTACTTCTTGGAGTGAGTGAGTGAAATTATTCTTTTGTTCTCAGATTGTTTAGTCTTCAGATTCTGATTTGGGTTAAATATTTCAAAAGAAAAATGTATATGGACATTTTATGTCATTTTATAGCATTTAATATGCTAATATTTATTTCCTAATGTAAAATTTAAAAAAAATTCTTGACATGTCAAATCGAAGGTGAAATTAGCTATGTCTAAATTAAGAACAAGGATAAAACATACAGAAAGTGTTCAAATAAGTTAGCATTTGCAGAGGCATAGCAATTGGCAATATTGCGTACTCCCAGGATGCTATATAGACTGCAGTCATATGTGTTAATGCCATACATAGAGGCTCCCTAGAGTTACACCTTTTTATATTTAAACCTCTGATTCCTGTGAAAATATAGTTACTCTTAAAGGAGGTAACAAGTTTAGATATTTTGTCATTTATACTTTGTAATACTGAAAGCCATATATTTTCTTACAAGCAGATATCGTTAGATGACATACATTAGAACGTGATTCACATGAGGCAAAGTGGAAAAATACATGGTTCATATACATAATGTATGAGGTCATGTAAATATATAGAATTGGGAATCAGCAGATTATTCATGACTGTCTTCACCACCTTGAGAGTTTTGTCCAGAAACAGGGTTGTGGACAGCATCTTTATTGAAAGAAATAAAATGAAAGCTGCCCAAACAAAGCAGCTAAGTAAATTATTTGCTTAGTACCAGCTGCTGCCAAAAACTACAGTTGGAGTGTCTGTATTGTATAGAATGAGCAAATTCAGCTGTTAGGGGTGCTACAGAAAATTTTTTAAAAAAACTTCAAAAGAATGCACAACTCATCACATACACAAATATGACACAATCCTGGCTACACCTTTCATGTTGTTCCATTCCCATCCCTTCTCAGAATGCTAACAGCTTATGGTTATTGGACTGTGTGTGTGTGTGTGTGTGTGTGTTATAGGTGGAATGCTTCTTTCGAGCCACAGCTATAGGACTGGGAAGAAGATGATTCTTGCTGGGAAAGAAGGAAAGTTAATGATGATGGAAATTGCATGGCTCAAAACCAGACAGTTCATCTCTGAATAAACCATATCTGTCCCATGTAATAAATAAAATCAAGTCCCTTTTCCCCCAGTTTTTCTTATGCATCCTATCTAAACATGATAACTTCTATTTATTTCCAAAGATTAGAAAATATTTCTTACATTCTCTTAGAGGTAATAAATTTATTTACAGGCTGAAAAACACAAATATGAGCAGTAGGTGTCTTTTCCTGTCTCCCTCAGTTTCACTAGTCATTTGCTACTGGTGTAATTGAAAAAACAGAATTTACTTCTCCTAGAATAAAAGACTGATATTGTTGGCACGTATAAGATATTGAAGACAGAGCACGCCCAACACCCAAATGAACCATATGCATTGTCCTAATAGAAGGGCTGGGGTGAAAACTTTGCCCCTGTGTGCTTAAGAAGATACAACGTTCTCCTGAAGTATTGTAAACAGTTTTATCTATTGAAACAACAAATGTTTATTGACTATCTACACACTGCTGCATTATGTTCTTGATGGAGGGGATATAGAGCTGAATAAAACAAAGACCTACCTTCATGGAGTTTATATTCTCATATGGAAAGACAATAGACAAATAATTGGGAAACATAGTACAAGAGACTGTGATAGGTATTATGGATATAATAAGGCAGGGTAATGAGCATAGAATGTTCCTGGGAAAGAGGGATGAGATTAATTAAGGTCGCTATAAAAAGCTTTTTAACACAGTCCATTTGAGAGGAGACTTGAAGGAAGTGAGGGAATAAACCATGCTGTTGCGTGGGGAATGATTTACTTCAAAGCAATGGAAAAGCAAGTGAGAAGACCTTAAAGTAGGAGGGTATTTGTTTGCATGTGGAATAGCAGGAGATCAGGAGTGAAATGAGAAATGGCAAGGAAGATTATTTGCATACTTGAAGGTAGGGCCAATATGATTTACTAATGAAGTGGATATAGGATTTGAAAGGTATCAAAGATAACTACAACACTCTTTTTTGTCTTTTGTCCTGTGCAACTGGAAAGATGGATATGTCATTTACTTTGGAGAAGTATGTGTATGAACCAGTATTTTTGGGGGGTGATGGGTGGGGATGGAGGAAAGGCAGAATGTGTCTGAAATTGTTGAGTATGAAATCATTATAGACTCAGGTTGAGATATCAAGGAGGAAGGTAGATATACAAGAGTTTGGAATTCAGAAGAGAGACACTGTTTAGAATGATAACTTTGGAAGTCATCAGAGTTTAGATTGTTATAAAATCAACAGAATGTGTAAAATAAGCCATGAGTGTAGATAGAGAAAATGAAGTCTAGGACTCACAGGTAACCATTGGGTTGCTGTTAAGGCACACACAAAGGAAACTGCAGAGGATAATGAAGACATAAAAGAGTAGCGTCTTGGAAATCTGTTAACTTTTCACAGAGAAATTGCGCTAGTTTTCTGGAGCCACTGTAACAAATTACTACAAGTATAGCAAATACAGGTTTAAAAGAACACAAATTTATTCTCTTTTATTCTGGAGCTCAGAAGTTTGATGTGGGTTTCACTGGGCTGAAATCAAGGTGTCAGTCAGGCTGTGTTCATTCTGAAGTCTCCAGGAGAGAATCTGTTTCCTTGCCTTTTCCAGCTTCTAGAGGTTGCCTGCCTTTCTTGCTCATGGCCCCTTTCCATTTCAAGGCCAGCAATGGCCAGTTAAATCTTCCTCACCTTATGTTACTCTGACACAGACTCTTCTCATGCCTCCCATTTCCACTTTTAAGGACCCTTGTAATTACATTAGATCCACACAGATAATCCAATATAATCTACCTATTTTAAGGTCATCTGATTAGCAACCTTAATTCCTCTTTTTCATGTAACATAAAACCTTTACAAGTTCGGGGGATTAGGATGTGGAGGTTCTTAGGGGGTCCCTTACTCTGCTTACCATGAAAGGGACTAAATGTAAAGCTGAGTACTGATGATAGGCAACATGGAGGTCATTGAAGATCTTGATGAGCAATGTTTCTTTTGGAGTAGTTTGAATGAAACCTAATCGGAATGCATTTAGGAGAGAATGGGAACAGGAGATTAGGATAAAAAAGCTAAAGATAATTCTTTTAAAGAGTTTGCTAAAGAGGAGCAGGAGATGAGTTTAGGATGGAGCTTCTTGAGAAGAGAGGTAAATCAATAGGATATAAACTGATAAAATGAACTATTACAGAGAGAAGTATTGAAGATGTAAGGGAAAGGGGAAAATTATAGGGATAAAATCCTTGAGTAGGGGAGTGATGATACAATCTAGTGAAAAATGATGTGGTTGGATTGGATAGGAGCTTCATCCATAGAGAAAGGAAGGAAGGCAGAATTCAGGGTAATGTTTCAGGTTGGTCGGTCTGGTGCAGATGCTTTGGAATATGTTCTATTGTAGTGTTTATTTTCCAATGATGTGGAAATGAAGGCAGTCAGATAGGGTGAGAAAGGGAGAGAGGCTTTTAACGGTTAGGAAGAAATAAGGTGTGAAACAGTCACCTTGTAGAGTACTTCCCAGCATTTTCACATCATGGTTCACATAGAAATTAATATTTGGGCAAAACAGTGGAATACATGGATGAGTGTTCATAACTGGACTGGGAGTAACTCCAGGGTAACTAGGGTCTCTAAGTCACCACAAACATCACTTAGCTCCTCTATAGGTGGCGGGGCAAATATTTGGCAATTTGTAACCTATCTGTGGCATATCATTGCATGGTAGCACAGTGTTTGGGAAATGGGATATAGAAGAATGGGAGAGTGAATAGTTTAAGGAAAGTGTTAGGGATATTAGGCAGCTCTCTTAAAGTGGTTTCTCCTTCATTTAGGTGAGACTATAGCATAGCCATGTGGTTTTCTAAAGCCACATCCAGATGCATAGGTGAGAAAGAGAATAAGCAAAATCCAGAACAACTACAGTTGATCTTTTCCACAAGTGGAGAGAAAGGTAAGGAAGTAAGCTTGTAGGGAAAGGAGTGAATATAGTGATAGGCCATGGAAAGAAAAATAAAGATCTGAGGGTGATTGATGCATATTTCAAAGACAGTAGGATCAATACAATGGTATTAGAGTTCTGTCAAAGAATTTAGTTTGTAAGAAATAAAGGTCAAAATGAAAATAATTAAAGCTGAGATTTTTACATGATTGTGGTTATTGTTAATGGCAAATTGTAGGGTATGATTAGAAAAATGGTGGCTGATGCAGGGAGGTGGACAAGACAATTGGAAGAGAGGTGAAGAGGACAAGACATCAAAATTATCAGGATTTATAACAAGGATAGTGTTGGGGTGAGAGGAAAGGTCCAGGAGCAAAAATTTTCCATCACAAACTCTCGATGTCCTCTCTGGAACCCTGTTCTCATATGCTGGCTGAGTGCTTATTCTGCTTTTATGAGCCAAGCACAACCATGCACTTTCCTGGATTTACAATACGTTTCCTAGAAAGTACCCCTCTCCTGCCTTAACGTATTTGACTTTCGGATCCATAATTGCAAACCTTGACTGGAGCCTTGAGGTTGCCAGATATTGGTCTGTATTTTATTTCCCTTCTCTCCTGTCTGACTGCTTCTTCCCTTCTCCTCTTCTCTCAAATACAAAACACTTCCTCCTCCTTCCACACTCCAGATAAAGGCAACTCTTCCTAATTTTGTGAAAAATTTGAAACAGTCAGCAGAGAAATTGCACAGACTCCAGCCAGTAGATATACTTGCCTCCAGTTTTTGCACTTATATGCTCTACATTTCGGTTAATTTAGGTAAACTCTTCATCCCTTATTTATAGCCAATTTCACGAAGGATCTTCTAGATCCTTTCCTTTTCTTTTCTACTTAAGAACATTGCTACAGCATCATCATTTTTCCCTCACTAGTGGATCATCCCAGAGCTAGCAAATACACACACACACACATATATATATATTTATATTCCATCTTATAAAAATTCAGTGAGAATGCTTTGTGACAGCACTTATTCCTCCAATAGTTAGTGAGATTTTTCATTACTTGCTTCTGCAGTAAATCAGTTCAAAATAGTTATCTAAGTGCACTTTCAATTCCTTTTCTCCCATCTCCTTTTCCTTCACTTTGTTGTATTATATTGAACTATACATACTATAGTATGCATAATTTGTATGCAAAAAATACAGATTTCAAGTTTACATTTTGATGACTTTTAACATATGTATATACTCAAGCAATCCGTAAGTCTATGAATATATAATATTTTCATCACTCTCGAAATTTCCCTAATGTCCATTTTCAGTCAGTTCTCCCAAACCTCCCTGAGGCAACTGCTGTTGGATTGGCAACTATATTATTAAAGTAACAATGGGAGAGGAAAAAGGAGAATATTTGTTGGGACAAGACCATGGGGATATTTGAATGCTATTACCATCATTCATGTATTGCGTAGGTAGGGGTACATTTATTCTGTTTTTATCAAGTGAAGAGCCTTTTAAATTACTAAAATTGAAATTTTCAATGAACTAGTTTAAGCATTTTAATATGCTCACTTACTTAGGAATACCTTTTGCACAAAGATCTTGTCCCTGATAAATAAACCAGTCTGATGTAAGTGATGTTAGACTGCCTTGAAACGGTGAGTCTGGAAATCATGCATCATTTCCTGAAGAGATGGGTAAATGACCAATGATCTTAGTCTAAGCTATTGATTTCACTGTTGGAATGTCATGAGATCAAAGCCTGAAATGCATGCTCTTTCTTAAAGGCGCTGTGTACTCACACTTCCAAACTTTGCCTGGCTATTCTCTTTGGAGAGGTCTCTCCTTTCGTATCTAAATCCTGCTTCAAAATCCCCGCCTTACTTTGTAATGTTTTCTCTAATGCTTATTTGCTTTTGTTCTTCTCCCCAAAGCCCCCCAGTACATAGTTGTGTATTGTAGTTGTGAGTACCTCTGGTTGTGCTATGTGGGACGCCACCTCTGCGTGGCCTGACAAGTGGTGCCATGTCCATGCCCAGGATCCAAACTGGCAAAACCCCAGGCCGCTGAAAGGGAGCATGCAAACTTAACCACTCGGCCACGAGGACTGTCCCTCTCTAATGCTTATTGATATCAACCTTTGTTTATGTATTTGGTGGGAATTGCCTGCCCCAATCAGCATAAATTCTCTAAATATTATTAATCCAGATTCCATACCTTTGTAAAAATGTCTTCAAAATTTATTTGTTGGACTGGCCCAATGGTGTAGTGGTTATGTTTGTGCGCTCTGCTTTGGCAGCCCAGGGTTTGTACATTTGGATTCCAGGCACGTACGGACACACTGCTCATCAATCCATGCTGCAGCAGCGCCCCACATACAAAATAGAGGAAGACTGGCACAGATGTTAGCTCAGTGACAACTTCCTCAAGCCAAAAAGAGGAAGATTGGCAACAGATATTAGCTCAGGGCCAAACTTTCTCACAAAAGAAAGAAAAGAAATTGATTTGTTACTTTGTATCTGTATCTATATATTTAATCATTATCTTTCTGTGATTATTTTCCTAATAGAAATCTTTCCTTATATTTTCTCTTTTCTCCCTATATATTTATTAATTTTTTAAACTATCCATCTCCCAAATGTCTATTTAAGTGTATGCAAGGCTGACTGTAATCTTTCACACTAATTGTTAAGTTCTACACTAGCATGCTTGCATCCTTCCACTTCAGTAGTATTTTCTTGCCATTACTCACCTAGAACCTCCCACACTCTTTAGTTTCCTGACACCATGTTGGAAGTAGTTCTCCTTCGTATTATATTGGGAAGGAGAGAATATTTAAAAAAATATAAATTCCAAGAATCCAGGTTATACATGTGGGACTCTTCTAAAATGTTTTCACAGTATTTCAGAAACTAACCGTAAGATAAACAGGAGAACTTGTAAGAAGTATCCTGTCAGAACTGTGAGAGCTCTCCAGGGTCCTTCAAATTTCTCATCCAAAATACAACTTCTGAACACACATCTGCTTCACAGAGAGCAGCTCCCCTTCCTGATTTTGTTTGTCCAGAAAGGCTGCTTACGTCAGATAGGAGACAGATAGCCCCTGTCATGAGTTCAGGGGCCAAACCTTCATAATACTTTTATGTAGTTTGTATCTTTTCACTAAGAGCCCTGAGGAGTTATGCTACTCTCTCAATTAATCTAAACTTTTTTTACTACTGAGTCCTTTGCCTTGTCCCAAGCTTGGATTAATACCCGGACATGTGGGTACAGCAGTTGTCATGACTAATCGCCACATAGTTCTGCCTCTCCACCTCCACCTCCCAGAAAGGGTGGGATTGCCTTCTCTTGTCTCTTTGTAGTCAGCTGTGGCCTCAGAACTCATTTTAGCCAATGAGCTGTGAGCAGCCATGGCATGTGATACTTCTGGGCTACAGTATGCTTTTACTAATGCAAAATCCTTCAAAGTTCTCTTTTCCTTTGGCATGGTGACTGGCCATGTTTGCAATGATATCCTCTCTATCTGCCTGAATTTCTGCATGACGATACTGAGCAGGGCATACCTGCTAGCCCACAATGAGCATATGATGTGAGTGAAGAATAAATTCATTTTTTGTTTCAAGCCATTGAGATACTGGGGTTGTGTTTTACTGTAGGAAGCCTATTCTCTCTTACCTGATACAATCTGGATTTAATTTCTCCCTTTGCCCTCCACCTTGGAATTCAGAATTCCAAGCTGCGTTTTACAATTATGTATTACATCGATAAGATATTATACACAGTCTAGACTATGTATAATAGGCAGGATCACAAATACATTTTCCTTTCCTCAAATGAGAGTGCAGCCCTTAATCAACTGCAAAGAAATTGGACTCAAACCTAAGTCTTTAGATTTCAGATGGTGACCATTTCCATATAGCATCGTCCACTTAACTTTTTCAGCATCCTAAAACAATTGCTTTATTGGGATTCAAACTTATTATTCCTTTCAAGATTCATAGCAGCTGTTTTGTTTTCCTGGCTGAGCTAGCTGTCTTGGAGCTTTCTAGTTTAACCTGGAAGACTTTGAAAAAGTCTGTTTTGTTTTGGTCAGCAATCTGAAAGCCTTATGTAACATCTTGGATAGGCCAGGGTGTTTTTAGATGAATAGACAATGTGTGAAATGATTTTTTTCACCAACTTGTTTTGTGGAAATTACTAATGATTTAGACCAAAATAATGGCATTTTACAGCATTTCTAGATTTGTTTGCAGTTAATTTTCAAGAAATTTCATTTACATTTTTGGATGCCGAAGTACACATATTGACTGGTTTTTTTCTTTAAAGTTTTTCAAATGTATAAAAATCTAGCATATCTGAATGAACAAAGGATTTGAAACAATAGAGCAGGCCTGAAATGTGCTAAAAATAACAGGAACTGTTGAGTGACTTTTGACTCAGGTCTTTACTGATCCAATTCCTGCAACAGTTCTGTATTCATCGACTTGATTCAGACACTCACAGCCTTAGCAATTTTTAGTTAAGTAAATATGAGATTTAAAACTTAAAAAAAGGCAACTTGATTTAGATTTTAGATTTAGATTTAGTAGAGATTATATCTGATTTTTCTAAGCAAAACTTAGTACCCAGAGTTGAATTCAGTGGAAGTCAAATGCCAATCCTCTTGCCCAACACACTCCAAGGAAGAATATATATGGTAGTCTTATCACAAGAAAGCAATTTTGCAAAGGAGAGAATCTATATATGATCAAACAATATAAGCGAATATGAGTAATATAAGCAGGAGTTTGGGAGAGGTCTCATGTGGTTTTCCAACATGGTGATTGAATCGAGTAGAATGATACTAGTTGGTCTCTGTATTTTGCAGATTTCGAAGCTACAAAAATCGTAGCACATGGTCCCTTTTGTTCTTCAAAATAATGGAAATGGCACCTTTTCCGTGTTCATTCAACATCCTGTCATCTTTGCACTTTTCTCCCTCTTCAAGTAGGGCTATTGCTCTGGTATCAAAAGGCCAGGGACAGTGGTTTCCCAAACTGCATAGCCTTCAGTTTGGTTATGATCGCATGTACTTGATTTCTGAGCCCCACTTCAAACTTACTGAACTCCTTGAAGAAGATTAGAGACAAAAAAAAAATCCATTTCCTTATAAAGTTCTACAATGATTCTGGTGCTGCCAACCCGTGGCACAATATTTATGGTCATTGGTTGAGACATTGCCTTTAGGTTCTGATTCTTACATTTTGGAAAAACGCACTTGATAGAAAGCCCCCTCCACCGGGTTAACCCGCCAAATGATATCTTTGTTAAAGCAGGTAGTTTAAGACATAATGCTGAAAAGAAAAAAACTGTCGCTCTGTCTACCTCTCCATATTTTCCATCACAAATTATTATACAATGCACTCAATCTCTGAACATTGATATTCTTCCTTTCTTCATCTTTCTATACTCTGAATTTTTTCCAAAAATTTGCTCTCCATATTCTCACTGGTAGAAATATACAGAAAGTCTGAATGAGAGGGTTCAGAGCTCTCTGAATGAGAGGTTCATTCAGAGCTGCATTAACATATGTGGCTTCTGTCCCAAAATCCCATGTTTTTTTTTTTTTTTTTTTTTTAAAGATTTTATTTTTTCATTTTTCTCCCCAAAGCCCCCCGGTACATAGTTGTGTATTCTTCGTTGTGGGTTCTTCTAGTTGTGGCATGTGGGACGCTGCCTCAGCGTGGTCTGACGAGCAGTGCCATGTCCGCGCCCAGGACTCGAACTAATGAAACACTGGGCCGCCTGCAGCGGAGCGCGCGAACTTAACCACTCGGCCACGGGGCCAGCCCCAAAATCCCGTTTAATAGCCACATGTGAATTCTCCTAAGCTCCTTCCTATATTACTGATGTTTACAGTACTATGACATCTGGTCACAGAGAGAATCTCTTCCTCACAAAAATGCTTTCTCATGACAAGCTACCACACTTTCCTAATATATGAGGTTCGAGGGGCAAACAACACTTTTTTTTAGATAGATTACCCTATTTTTCCCCCTTGGAGCAAATGGTAAGGCCATGTAACAAAATTGGTACCAACAGAACATTGCAAATATGTCAGAAGTGGTCATAGTTACGCTAACCTGCAAATTTATCAGTCTCATTTTACAAATGTGTGAGATTATTAATCATCCTCTCTGTGCTTTGAAATCAGTCACATTGGTGTTAAGGAAAGCAGAAGTGAGGGTCAACTTTACATCCGGGCTGGGTCTGCTGCCTAGGGATTAAAGTCTCTTAGGCCTGACACAGGCAAGTGACAGCTTCCTGCGCCCTGCTGTGCTTCCATATCTGTCAATGACTCACCTTCCTTTTTCCTCAGTCCTTTCTCATGCAATGCCAAGATATGACACTGTGTGTGTGTGTGGTACAGATTGCCTTCAGCTGCTTAGCTCAAGAATTTGCGGAATACTAAGAAGGAATTTATGCACCAACACAGGTTTCACAGATGAACCTCTCTATACTTTTTCTTTTTCTTTCCAGTTTATGTTGCTAGATAATTTATTGAGAAGAGGCCTCTAAGTAGGGTTTTTAGAGCACCCAGTTGGAAACTTGCCACTAATCTCCTTTGGCATGATAAGCTTATGCCAGTCTCTTCAGTTTTCCATCTTCCCTCTCTCTCTGTTCCCCTTCACTACATTGATCCTTACTAAATAAAAGAACAAAAGCATGTTGATGAATCAAGAATGCGTTTAACTTTAATAATTTACTATGTAATTTCATGGCAAGCCTTTTAATGATGCTTAATTTTCTTAATGCTCTTAATCCTCTGTAAGAAAAATGTTGATAATGCTACACATTATTATATTTGAGGAAGGAATGTGTTCCTGCAAGTAATTGCTTAATTACTTTAGTGGATTGTGTACTGCTGACTTGATGTGCCTCTCCATCTGTTTCCTTTAATTTATTGAATTGATGCCATTTGACAAAAGAGCAAATGGAAGCTGCATGAGATCGGGAGGAGAATAGGTCATCAGCCTCTAAGCTTTTGGGAACATAGGGTGGTTCAGAAACTTAAGTCTGTCAGTCAAAGTGTAAAATCCTGAACTTCACTGCTGAACTCCTGTGTTTAAATTCTGCCTCCCGTCATTCAGAGGGAAATGGACTCAGGAGAACCTCAGTTTTCTCAACCACAAAATGGGAAGAATACTCATCAATTTAACTGGCCTATACTGGACAATTGTTTCGTGCGCCAAGTATTCTTTAAGAACTGGATAGGTAAAGACAAATAAAACCTTTAGTGATTCAGGGCCGGCCCAGTGGTGTAATGGTTAACTTCATGCTCTCTGCCTTGGGGGCCCTGGGTTCCCAGGTTCGGATCTCTGGCACGGACCTAGCACAGCTTGTCAAGCCATGCTGTAGTGGCATCCCACATGAAATAGAGGGAGATTGGCACAGATATTAGCTCAGCAACAATCTTCCTCAAACAAAAAGAGTAAGATTGGCAACAGATGTTAGCTCAGGACCAATCTTCCTCACCAAAAAAAAAAAAAAAAAAAGTGATTCAGAGTATTCTTGCCTGTCTTCTTAACGGAGTCATTGTGGTTACCAGAAGAGAAAGTGATGGGAAAACTCATCTAACTTTCCCTACCTCGAAAATCGTGGCTTTATCCTTGACCAAATTCTACTGAAGTACTCCCCTTCTATTGAATTTAATGCTTTTTCTGCTTTGCTAAGTGGAAAGCATTTATCATAGATTGCTTTGATCTACTGTGTTAATGGAATAGGATTATAACTGGCTCTAATTTGAGAATTCTGAAAAGTCCCATGTGTATTTTTCAATCTCAGTGAACTTAAAACTGAAATCCTTCTCTTTTACTCTCAAACTGCATTTCTGACTGGTCGAGTTTGGCTGGTGACATCAATGTTCCTTCTCTAAAGTGGGCTTAATCTCTCTGAGTCATCTGATGGATGTAAAGCCTTTCCTGTTCATTTATGGCCTAATGCTTAAGAACATATACTTTAGAGTCAAACTAAATTCAAATGCTGGCTCTACCAAGTATGGACTGTTAATTTGCACAAGGTATTTACAGCTCTAAGACCCAGTTACCATCTCTGTAAATTTTAGATAATAGTACCTACCACACTGGGTTGTTTTTCGGCCTTGTCTGTAAACTTAACAATTCAGTGACTCCTAAATAGCTACAGAACGGTTCCTAATCTTACTCTTGAATAAATAAAATAGAATAAGTCCATGCAGCATTTCAGAGATTTTATGCAAAAACCTATAGCATTGCTTGCAAAGTTTCAAGCAAACTTTGAGAAAGAGGGAATTAGTGGTTTGCTAATAAATAGCTAACAATTGGCTTTCCATTATGAAAAAAAATTGAGATAGAGACAAAGAGAGGAAAGGTGAGAAAGAGAATGGGGATGGGGTGGTGAGGGGAGTAAGGAGAGGGAGGGGAAGGAGGGAGGGATAAAACAGACAAGCCAATCTGATTTTCTTGTTGCCTATTTTCATGGCATGAATACTCCCACCACTACCTATTTCAAGCTGCTAACACCAGTTGGTTCACAAAATTCCTAAAAATGTGAGAATTAACATTTGCAAGCCAGCATGAGTCATCTATAACATACATTGGAAGAATCAATAACTTTTATTCCATTCTCAAATGGTATCTATGACTAAAGAAATGTTAGGAATTACTGGCTTTCAAAATAAAATCAAACAACCATCACATGTAAGAGTCTCTAAAACATATCCCTACCTTACAAGATTTTGTTTGTTTTTTTTTCTTTCTCTTTTTCTCTTCTGAAACCAAATTAGTTTACTTCATAATTTTGCACAATTATACTTTTATCTTACTCCAGTTACTGTGAATACTGTTCCATCTTTATTTCTGTCAATCCAAAATGTAACTAATCTTCAAGTCTCATTTTAATCTCATCTCCCTTTACCCAGAATGCTTAACTTCCTTTCCCAAGTTTATGTAACACTGTTTACCATTTCTTTGTTGTTTCTTATTCTATCTTATACATAATTTTGCATGTTATGTTTTCCTTCCTATTTCTCTAAGGAGAAATTAAGTGCCTTTAAGTCATGCCATTTAGTTCAATAACTGATTGAAACATACACTCATTTATCTGCTAAGTCATTTGCAGACAGTAAAAACTTACTTTTTTTGTGTGCAAGGATTTTCTTTTTGGCAATGAATTATTCTTTCCAATATTGTCATCAAAAGTTTATGAAAATCTTTCCTAACCTTCTCGTTAGATTTAATATTTATATAATAGTAATTAGAACTCATCTTTCTATAATTTTTTTGTTACGTTGATTTGATCTGTTCCTGTCTCATCACTGTATCCTATATCACTGTTTGATCGTATTTGATCACTGTTTAACACTATGTGGAGAGCTCTGTATTTCATCTTATGCCAAAACATATTTTTCATAAATGCTTAATGTAACTTCAGATCCTAGATCGCTTCTGAAAGGGACATTAGCGTGCTACCTCAAAGGTATAAATAAAGGATATGAAATTTTCTTTCAGATTATGAAATTTAAAGTACGAAGAATTAATAATCCCCTGTCTATAAGATATCCTATCTTTTAAAATGATATTTATGGTAGATTCATATAAAGCATACTTTGAACAGTGATAATGTTTGGCCTTGTGAGAAGTTCAGAGAATAAATATATAGTTTGAGTAATGACAAAAATTGTCAATGGCAATAAAACCATGCTAAGGAAGCAACAGGAGAAAGGATGCGAGTCTTCCTTGATTTTTTTCAAATTTAGTTTTATTTTTCTCTTAAGTCTTAGATTTCCTAAAGAGTTACACATTGAAAAATCATAAAAATTGGCTAAAATATATAATAGAAATACCATTTACAATAAAAACAAAATACTTTAAGTATCTAGGAATAATGTTAACATGAAGAATGAATGACAAAATTATGTAAGCTACAAAACTTGAGTGAGACAAAAAAGAAAATGTGAACAAATGGGATGATATATTGGATTTCTTGAGTAGAAGCCTAAATATTTCAATGTTGTCCATTCTTCTTTACTTAATCTAAAATTCCCAAAGAATTATTCTGAGAAACTTATAAAAATTCATTTCATACACAACAAATAAATGGTCCAGTACATTAAAGAATTATACCTGAGAGCTGAACGGTATGGAAAGCTAGCCTACCTGATGTTTATGTTTATTATAAAATAAAGATATGTTTAAAATTAGGAAGAGCTGGGGCCGGCTCGGTGGCACAGCGGTTAATTGTGCATGTGCACGCTCTGCTTCAGTGGCCCACAGCTTGCCAGTTCAGATCCCAGGTGCGGACGTGGCTCTTCCTCAAAAAGAAAAACCTGCATCAAAAACAAATACACATTGTACGAGTTTATTTATGTTGAATTTTAAAAATGCCAACTAATCCTAAGATTTAGAAAGCTGATTAGCAATTGCCTGAGTTGCAGTCATGGATGATAAAGAAGGCTGGAAGGGAAGTATTAAAAAAGGAAATAGGTAAAATTTGGGGGATGACGTTCATATATTTATTGTCCCAATTTTGGCTATAAATAGATAGATAGATAGATAGATAGATAGATAGATAGATAGATAGATTGATAGATACCTAAATCTGTATCTGAATCTATATATCTTCCTTCACTGGAAATCATTAAAGAAAAAAAAGACATTATCATAAATATAGATAATAAAAGGAAACATCTCTCTAAATAGAAAAAGACTCTATTGAAAGCTCTAACAAAGTTATTTTAACACTTTGGTATTTTCAATGTCAGGCAAGAATACACAATCTCTAATATAGGAAAGTGCCATAATAAGAGAAAAGAATGAAAAGAAAATAATATCTAATGTAAAAGGAAATGAATGGAATGAAAAAAATTTCAAAAGTAAAATCTAACATCAAAATACTCATTAGAGAAAATGATTTACATATAGACTATATCAGTTCTAGAAACTGTCATTTATGTTCAGTATGAACATGACAGTTAAAAGACAGGAAGATTTAAATTATGTGCAATCAGGTAATAGATATTTGAGAAAAAATGATAGCAATACAATTTAGAAATAATTGTGGTTACTGAAGAAAATTATGAAACATGCTAAATAGAAACAGCCATTGGAATAGAAGAAAATTTCCCTGATTGAAAGAAATAATTGTGTGTGAATATTGAGTGAGCTCAGGGATGTCTTGACATTCAAATGAAGGACAGAAAGAGATATACACCTAGACTTAGCCTGGGAAACTCTTTGAAATGTAATTTTGAAAAATCAGGAATATATGAAAGGAACAAGGAGAGAGGAAAATATTCTATATAAATAACACAACTATCTTTCTTCCAGTATCTCCTCTGGTACAGTGAATAGCAGTTTATGGTGAATAAAAAAATAGTCTTACCTTGTTCTTCATGATTAAAGACAACTGAGCAATATCTTAAAATATTCACTGTTTAAATGCTGGTCTAAATTTCAGCATTTCTAAAAGCATCCCTTGGAGTCATAAATTATCAAGTCTAGAGATAAAATAAGTTATCTTAGTTATGAAAATTGGAGAGTTGATGTTGCTGAAAATAGGCACTCAGCATTTATCTTTATTTTTTCCATTTCTTATGGTTATTGAAACTAAAGAAAGAAAAAAATGAGGTTTGTAAAATTATTTACATTATTAAATATTAATTGAAATATTTAATATGTATGTATTTTGGAAGAAAAAGTTCCATCATGAAAGAGAGAAAAAGATAACACTTATGTAGGTAAAACTACCCTAACTTAAATTTTACAATTGAATATAGATGAAGAGAAGATTAAGGGAAATATGGAAATATAAATTTCTAATCTTTAACAAATCATTATAAAGCATTCTGCTACACTCTTGACTTTAGGAAATATAATTCAAGTAGGCCTTTAAAATCAAAATAAAAGATTAATAAATGCGTAAGTGTATATATACACAGATATTTGTACATAAAGTATATATAGATGTGATATATATGTTATAAATCAATAAGATAACAATAAGAAACATAGTTCATATAAAAATAACACAAATAAAGATATAACAAGTTAGCATTAAGAGAATAAAGAAAAGTTGACAGAGATGATCTGATAGGTATGAATTATAACAATAAATATGAATGGATTAAACTTTTATTAAAACATAGGAATTGGGAAATTGGGTGAAGAAGCAAAATCCCATTATATTATTTTTTGCAAGAGATCTATAGTCAAAATCAACTTAGGCAAATATGAGCCAAAAGAAAGTAGAGGCACAAAGCTGGTATCAGATAAGATAGAATTAATAATTAAAATATAAATAAGAGGGTAATTTTCTATGGATAGTGTTATTTTCTTCTGCTTAATTATGATAGGTGGAACATGCCTATGTGCTCCATTCCACCTGATACTGCATTAAATATGACAATAAAGAAATTAGCAAAAGAGCTGGCCTGGTGGTGTAGTGGTTAGTTTCACACACTCTGCTTAGGGTTCACATGTTTAGATCCCAAGGGTGGACCTACACACTGCTCATCAAGCTGTGCTGTGGCAGCATCCCACATGCAAAATACAGGAAGTTGGCAAAGATATTAGCTCAAGAGCACTCTTCCTCAAGCAAAAAGTGGAAGACTGGCTACAGATTTTAGCTCAGGGCCAATCTTCCTCACCAAAAAAAGAAAAAGAAATTAGAAAAGGCAAGACTACAAGGATGAAAAAAAAAGTGTCAACACCTGATAAATCTTTTAAAATGCAAAGTAAAATGGAAATGATTACATTTTGTCTTAGAAATCCAGAGGCATTGGAGTGAGCAGTCTGCAAGGTAAAACAAGAAGCAAGGAATGGAGAGCACAATAACTGAAGGGACTGGCATCTAAAGTTTTACAATCCAAGCTGAAAAAAAATAGTATTAGATGCATCTCCCACAGCCTCTTAAAAACACATAGTCAAGCAACTGTTCCTTTCCCAGCCTGAGTAGAGATCTCCCCATTCTGGCATTTGAAGGCTTCCCCAGTAAAACAGCCAAGCCCATTTTGTTTCAGGAAGTCCCTTTCCTGGACAAATCCATCCATGGCCTCAGAGGTTCCAATCAGATTTCCAGCATCAAGATCAAACTAAAACAAACGGAAATCTGACACCTAGAGACCGACAATTCTGTTGGAGAGTTTAAGGATGGGTTAGTCATAGCTGCATAGAAAAGTAGTCAGATAAAAAAGGAGGCAACTACTGAATTCCAGAAAAATATAAACAAAAAATACTAAAAAAAAAAAAATAAAAAATGTAAAAAGTTTATTCATCTATGAATAATATTTACATAGTAATTATTTTATAAAGCCTAAATACTTAGTAAACATTTGCTAAAAATGGTGTCAGGAGGGAAATTGTATGTATGGCCAGTATTGGTGGTATTGGAAAGGTGAGTATCCAGCTGCCATAGTAAAATTCAATGGATAATGTATAAGAATGGAAAAAATCAAGAAATGATGGTGTAAACAAGCTGTTTTGAAGTATGGGCTAATTACCAATAAAAAAATAGTTTAAAGATTTGAAGGCGGCTTCTTCTAAGAGAAATTGGGATTGAAATTAGTAAACCAAGAGGAAACACATTATCATTATAAAACTTCTACAATCATTTAACACATAAAAAATGATGTACATTTCCTATTCAACAGATGTAAAAATTAAATTAAAGATATTCATATAATTAACAGCAAAAATTAGTTTGTGAATGCTCACATCTGAGCAACACTGAATCAGAAATGCAGAAAGATTAAAACAGAAACATGTATTTATACAGCTAACCCATTTCTCTTAAATTGTCATGGATAAAACAATCCAAAAAAATAAGAATGTAATTCATCTGAATAACATGTTGTGTTGCATTATATTATATATGTGTGTGTTTGTGTGTGTTTGTATGTGTATAAAACATGTTAAATATATTATATTTGTTTTCAAGAACTCATTGAAAATTAAATTTTCTCATAAACATCCTCAAAGTAAATATTGGTGATATTGTATAGCAAAATTTGTATTGCCTATATTTTCTGACCACAATGAAATGAAAAGTTCAACATATTACCTCAGCTAGATAAAAAACAAAGAAATATCAATTCTTTGCTACTTTTTAGATTAAAAAAGAGAATATATTGCGGCTTTAGGTTATATAATAATCGATTTATTTCGTTCTTATATTAATAATGAGTTAAAAATTCTCTGTTTACAGTTAATTAATTGCAGCAGTCTAACAATATTATCATATCTTCTAGTCTCTGGACTTGCAGAAGATGAAGCTGCCACCAGCATGATGTTTTTGGTTATGTCTGACTTGGCTTACTTAGGTAATTTCTTTTCTCTGCTTACTTTTTTGTGATTTTTTCCCCCTATATTCCTATACTTTCAATTTTATTCTACAGTTTCAGTTTGACATGTGGGTATGAATTTATTTTCATTATTTCTGTTCAAACCCGAGCATGTTATTTTTAACCTGATGCATCACCTCTTTCAAAGTTCTGGAAATTTCTCGGCCTTTCTGTGTTTTACTCATCTCTTCCAATGATTTTTTCTTTGAGTTTCTTTAGTTATTTCAATATCACAAGGAGTTTGAAAATTCTCATTCTAACGTGTATTTCTTAAAATTTTTTTTAAACTTTGAGTTTTTACTTATCTTTATCTCTATGTGCAAGATGACTCTGATTTATTTCCTAAGATATGTCTTCCATTTTACTATTTTTAAATCCCATGAGTTTTAGTTTCAAAGATTATTTATTTTTTCTCTAAGTTATGTTTCATTATTTTTATTTATGACTATTATTTTTCAGGTTTCCATTGATGTATTTTTCAGCTTATTGAATTCATTTTTTCTTCTCAAATGAAATATACATTCAGATTGTGCTATTTTTCTCAAGTTTTTGGTGATCTTAATTCTGTGTGTCTGTTGAACTTCCTTCATGATGTGTCTCTTCTTTTGTATTCTTTGGATGCTTGTAAGTTTTTAAGTTTATCCTCAGTGAGTACTCCATTTCTGCCCCAACTCCCTGGGAACCCCCACTTCCGCCCAATCTTGCGGGTGGGTTGTGTCCCATGTTCTGTAAACACCACGCAGAGAGTGTCTGCTGTTGCTTCTGCTGGTCCTCAGGGGATCTCACCAGTCCAAGACCATTGTGTGCATTCATTTCCAGGCACCTAGAGACATATATTCCAGACATAGCATATTTTCAGATTACTTAGAAATGTGTGATCATCTTTGTATTTTGGTGATTGATGGGAGGTATGAACAGAGACCAACCTTCTTTGCTCGTCTAAGTTTGTAAGCACAGTTTACTGTTTCTCTGTCCCCCTTTCACTGCGGGCAGCAATCCCAACATTTCTTCAAGCTCTCACTTCTAGCTCACTGCCTTGCACAGGCTCAAGGCAATGTCAGCTTTCCTCTGAGGCATTGAAAGGGCAACCACTACTTAGTAAGGACTCTGTAATTGTCCTATAACTTTGGTCCCCTGAGGCATTAGTTTGTGAGCACACTGCTTTGGATTCAGTTCCCTCTTTGATATCAGTATTTAAACATAACCCTCCCTTTTCTTTTTAGCTCAGGAATTAGGTCTTCTGTTTATGTTTTTATGCTATATTCAATATATAATTATTTTTAATAACAAATTGAAATAACTTGGATTCTCATCAATAGGTGAGTGGGCAAACCACCGTAGTTCATTCATTCACAGTAAAATAGTTACATCAGTTAAACGTATTGAAGTCTACATTTATCAATAATGTCAAATGTAATAGCATTACAGAAATGCAGTATTGATCTGGGAAAGAATAGGTACAGTATGATGACATGAACAATGAAACACATACAAAAATGTGACATTTTTATGAATACATGAATATATAGACAATTGTAAGACCTATTCAGTAAGTGTAGACATTACTTTCAGAAATTAAAAAAACTCTGAGAGAGAGGAGGAGATGCCATTTTGTGGGCATGGCAGTGACCTTTAGCTCTTTTTATATCATTTGGTTAAAATAAAATGGTAGAGGCCAGCCCCATGGCACAGCAGTTAAGTTCATACATTCCATTTTGACGGCCGGGGTTTCACCGATTTGGATCCTAGGCACTGCTTGGCAGGACATGCTGTGGCAGGTGTCCCACATATAAAGTAGAGGAAAATGAACATGGATGTTGTTAGCTAAGGGCCAGTCTTCCTCAGCGAAAAGAGGATGATTGGCAGCAGATGTTAGCTCAGGGCTAATCTTCCTCAAAAAAACAAATAAATAAAATTAAAAAGATAAAAAATAAAATGATAAAAGTAAATATGGACAAATATTGATCAAATCTGGTACACAATAATCCAGAGCATATTATACTATTTTATTTAATTTTATCTAATTTTAAAATATTACATATATTTCCTTTAAATTTTATCATTTTTCTATTTTTTCTTACCTCAGTCAGTTTTTCTTTCCTCAAAGACCTAGCAGGCTTTGATCCCTTTTTCTAGTCTTCCTTCCTTCATTCATTCATTTATTCATCAAACAAATATTCATTGAGTTTCTTAAGTGTCACTGGCTCTGTTCTAGGTAATGGAGATACAATCATAGTAAAACAGAATAGTGCTGTGGAAAATTCTGCTGCCAGCATGATTTTTATTTACTTTAAACAAAAATTCTCAGTAGGATGCTCATAATTGTTAAAGTATTTAGTTATTTATTTTGAGGAATATTAGCCCTGAGCTAACATCCTCCACCAAACCTCCTCTTTTTGCTGACAAAGAGTGACCCTGAGCTAACGTCTGTGCCCATCTTCCTCTACTTTATATGTAGGATGCCTGCCACAGCATGCCCTGATAAGCCGTGCATAGATCTGAGCCTGGGATCCTAACTGGCGAACTCCAGGCTGCTGAAGCAGAGGGTGCGAACTTAACTGTTGCGCCTCCGGGCCAGACCCTTTAAGTTATTTTTATATGCAATAATTTGCCTATGGAATTTCTCAGTATTGGTCATGTTATATTAATTTTCCTTTAATATGATGAACATTTTCTACTGTAGATTCCAAGCTTTTTTATTACTGGAAAATATTTGTAATTGTATCTTTAAAATTATATTTTTTTATTCTTCAATTTCTTTATATGTCTTCTTCATGGGCACGCTTTGGACCTCCTTTAGTTCTGATTCCAATATCTAAAATATAATGGTAAGCAGGAATTAGGAGTGGGATGGATAGGGAAAGTGGAGTTGAGTAATTTTTTTCATTCCCTAGAGTGGAAAGTTATAGGAAAATGGGATTAAATATTTTATAAATGTATATAAATATCCCTTATAATATAACAAAGAAGAAAATTTTTCTAAAGTACCAGAAAAAGCTCCTGCAAAATTTTGGGGGGCCGTAGAACCTAAGCATGTTTTTCCTTTCAAAATAATTAAATAGAACGCATAAAAATAATAATAACATGATTTATGTGGATAAATTTAGATAAATGAGTTGATTACAAGACTGACCGCAGAAGATTTAGCAAATTTAAACAGATCCATTACCATTGTGACAGTACAGAAAAACATTTACACTTTTCTCCAATCATTCGTACATCATTGATCATTTTCGTCTATTGGCAAGTAAGCCATACTGGTTTACTTTCAAATCCCATTCAATATACTCAGGATGGTAGTTCTTTCTTTTGCTGCTTCCAGTATAACATTCATTTCTTGATTGCCCATGAGCTTTTCCTCTTTATTGAGCGCTCTCTCTCATCTTTGTTCTCTCTGAAATCTACCTCAGCTTCGAATTTCTTGCTTGAACTTGATAGAGGTGTAAGCAGAATTTACAGCAATGCTCTTTTTCCTTGTTTAAGGATGATTTTCATGAGAAAGAGGCGAAGATATAATTTTTCTCTCCTATCTTTATACTAGAAGGCAGCTAAGCTGTTTACATTTTTCCAAAGCTTTAAGTATGGTGAAAAGATTCCCAAGTGCATTTTATGGTTTTATTTTAATTCCTATGTTTGTATCTGAAGATGACAGAAGGAATAGACAAACAAACCCAGAGGAAACTAACACAGAATATTTTAAAACATTGTCTTTATGTATATTGAGGTTTTTCTTTATAATTGTATTTATCATTTTTAAATGATAAAACCAGAGAAAATTAGAGAAAGGAAAAATAATCCATAATTGTTTTAGAATAATTAATTATGAATTTAGAAGTAAAAAATAAAGGAGAGAGAAAATTAGAATCACCTTCACCCCATAAGCTAAATTAAATCCCAGATGGTTTTAAAAAATTATTAAATGAATCAGAAAATAACATTAAAAACATAAATGAATACTAGGTGTCCCAAAGGAAAAACTTCTAAATTTGAAAGCAATAGAATAAAATTTAAAAGCAGACAAGTTAAATCTTTGTTTAAAATGACACCAAAGAATATACATACTGATCATGAAAGGCAATTGTATAAATCAATGGTAAAAACGTGGGTAATCTAATAGATGTATAGAGAAAAGCAACGATAAAGTAGTTAACAAAAGACTTTATTACATGTAATAAAGCAATTTTAAAAATTAATCTAATAAATGTTTGAATAATAACTATAGATGAGACATATACATGTAGTTATTGATGGACTATTGTATGTAAATCACATAAATTACGCAGTTTTCTAGGATAGCTCTGTCATGGATATTATTATCCCCCATTTTATAAATGAGCCAATAGTCTGGCAGCCACATATTTAGCTGGAGGAAGCAGAGTTAATAAGACATGAGGTCAGGATGCGACAAAAATATCTGTTTGACTCCTGTGGCTATGAAGCACCACAAAGCATCACTATTTTCTCCCTTATATAAGTAACATTTAATTAACGTAGGCTTCTGGTAATGTAAAATAGTGAAAAAATTTAGAAAATAAATTAACCATACTGAGTAAGAATTGTTAAGATGCCCATGCCATTGGAGCCGGTATCTTTGGTTCTGGAAATATTATTTCTCTGAAAGTATTTTAGGGACTTGAAAATAAAGATAAGAAATGGTTGAAAAATATACTTATTAAATTTTAATCAATAGAGGACTTGTCAATATGTTTTCTTGGTATGATAGTACTCAATTATTTCAGCATCATTTTTTTTTTTTTTTGAGGAAGATTAGCCCTGAGCTAACTACTGCCAATCTTCCTTTTTTGCTGAGGAAGACTGGCCCTGAGCTAACATCCATGCCCATCTTCCTCTATTTTATACGTGGGACGCCTACCACAGCCTGGCTTTTTGCCAAGCGGTGCCATGTCGGCACCCGGAATCCAAACTGGCGAACCCCGGGCCCTGAGAAGCGCCACCGGGCTGGTGCCCTCAGCATCATCATTTTTAAAGAAGGATAAGAAAATGTCACAAATTAGGAACCTACTTTTCTAATGTCTTCCTTTCTAGAGAATATAATATTTAAAAATAAAATGTAGATATTTTAATTACTTATTTATGGATATCTTTATGAATTTAGTCTGCTATTAAGTTGAATAATCTTCTTAAATCATTTTTTCATCTACCTCCAAGTTGTGGTGGTATGGCCCTATTCTGAAAATATTAGAAGTCATGCTTTACTTCATATTTCAAGCATAAATGTAATTTGTAGATTAGTAAACCATATCCACTTGTATTTATCAGTTAGTTTTGGTAGTTGATTTTGACATGTAGTCAATATTTGCTTCAAATTTTTTAATGAAAAAAATTACTATTCTGGTCTACTTTTGGAAATAAACCTCTCTGTGTGTATGTGTGTGTATAGTTATAGCAATCCCTTGGTTTTTAGTCTTTTGGATTTGAGGTGAGAATAGAGGGATTTTAGATTGTTCTTTTCTCTCTAAGTTATTTAGCAGCATTGGATAAAACGTTTTATGTCAGTTATTACTCTGTCTCCCCTGCTGTTCATCCTGTTCTATGTAAATTACCATTTTAGCCTCTTATTACTAGTGGCCAGAGATAATGCATCCCACAACTTGTAGAGTCTCATCCCTTAACGCAAGATGAATTTGCTGGCCCAAAAGGCCAGATACGAATTCCTGTATTTTCTCAATTATTTTGGATACCCTGCAGAGTTCTGACACCAATTTTTGAATCACTTCAAGATTTAAATAATATAAACATGCTTGTCAGCTATGCTAAGAAGTGGGAAGAGTCTGAGATTTTACCCTACTTGCAAACTAACATATTAGCCTGCTGCAGATTCATGGATGCTGACAGAAGAAATGAAATCTCTGGTTCAGAGTCAAAGGACTATGTTACTCATGGTAAACTAAGGAGCGTATATAACAGCATGTTCACTTTAATTTCTCTTGCCCTTAAGTCCCATGAGGGTGATATAACTGAGCCAAGATGAATTCCAGCACCTGGCTGCAATACAGAAGAGGAATTCTGAGTTTAGAGAATCTTTGTCTTTTATAATGGACCCTAATCATGTCAGGCTTTTGCTATGGATGGACACATCATCTCTGTTTTCCAAAGCTGTAAGCACATCCGCCTTATGCTCCATAGGGAAACACTATCTTTATCCTTCAAGGCTCATATGAAAACCTACCATTTTCTCCAGGGGGAGATTCTATCTCTATCTTCCAAGGCTACTTGACATACAGATATTGTTGAAGGGATAGTCCAGAACAAATGGCAGTTAAGAAGTGTAGAAACATGAGACAGCCATGAAAAATTGTTTTCCAACAGTTCTCAGCCAAATTCATCAGAAAAGGAATTTACTTGAATGATTTTGGGTAGTTCACAGAATCACACCCAAAACTCCTACTAGGGATGGGTTCCCATAGACACTGCTTCTTTGTGTCAATACCTTCCAAGCGCGGGGGCATCTAATTGGTGCGTGCTACATCCTGGTCCCACATTTTTGCTTCAAGGGAAGGAACTATCCAGAAGTTTTGAGTCTATAGACAAAGGATGGCCCTACCACCAACTAATATTAGCTTAGAAAGAACATTTCTCAAATATAGGAGGGAATTAAAATACCAGAGAGACAAATATTACAGGTGTCTACTACATTATCTTTGGATAAAATAATATCTTAAGCTTAACCCTGTAATTGGCATAATTTGCCACCCATGATCTTTGATCCCTGGTGTTAAGTCATGAATGTGTTACGTTACATGGCAAAAGGGACTTTGTAGATGTAATTAACAGTGCTAATCAACTGACCTTAAAAAAGGGAGATCATCCTGGATTATCCAGATGTTATCAATGTAATCATGTGAGTCCTTAAAGCAGAAGAGGAATCAGAAAGATTCCAAGCATGAGAAGGACTTTATATACCACTCCTGGCTTGATGATGGAAAGAGCAATGCTGGTAGCATGAGAAGGAAATGAATTCTGCCAACAACCGTGAGCTTGGAAGAAGATTTCAAGCCTCAGGTGAATATGATATTAAAATTCTTTCACATAATCATGGAAATCTTACTTCATAAGGATTGGAGATTAGTTGGAATATGATGGCACTAACATTTTCTTTCAGGGATTTCCAAATCTCAGCATTGCTGCTTCCAACCATGGATTGTGAGGTTCAAAGATATATAACAAAGATAATAATCTTCAAGCACATGTTAACAGCATCATCTGTATTAGAAAATTTACTAAATTTCTTAATTTTAGTGCTTTTTAAATTATTTTGATTACATCTTGAAGAATCTCTTATTTGGGTGCTCGTAGATGTTTCATACCTGATATTTTAAACAAGAAATAGGTGCATGCACAGACAAGAGCAGTGCTCATCTCTCAGCATTAATTTGGTTGGATGAATTAATAAAACATGATTAATTAATTAGCTAATTAGTTAATAGTCCCTTTCCTGCAGGAATTCATGATTTATAGTAGTGGTTCTCAAACTTCAGCTTATGTTGAAATAACCTGGAGAACTTGTTGAAACACAAACTGCACAATTCTCCTTCCCACCTCCTGGAGTTTATGACTCAGTAGGTCTGGGGTGGGACTTAAGAATTTCTATTTCAAACATGTTCCCAAATGAGGATTATGCTGTGGGTCCAGTGACCACGCTTAGAGAACCATTAGCCTGTGGCATTACCCATGTCACCAAAAAAAATTGCTACTAGGAATAATTGCAGAGCCCATAAATGGAAAGGAATATTAAATATCTTATTATGGTTGATACCAGTTCTTTAATCAGAATCCACTGAGAATTTCCATTTAATCGTTTGAAGATACATTTAAGCTCTACTAGTCCTCTTTCATTCCCAAAGTTTTATGAGGGGTATATTTCTAATACACTGCATACACTAACATGTAGCAAAGGGAAAAATAACATAATCTATGATCTAACATTCGTACTGCTGAACTTTGGAATAATTATTTAATATGTATGAGCTTTGGTATTTACATTTCTAAAGGATAAATTGTATCACTTCACATGTGTGTCAGTAGGAGTTGACATACATGTGAATATACTAAAGTTGTATCTCTAGTATTTACAATCTATGTCTCAGAAATAATAGGAAATACAAACATGAATTTAGCATCAAATCACTTTTATGCAGAAACTCAATTTCCTAAAGTTGAGTATTTAAATAAAAACTTTTAAAATATTTTTAAATGTTAAATATAGTGTAAATAGAGGAAAGAAGTAACCTATAATTTACAGTTCAGTAATTAATTATAAAGTGAAATTGATGTAACAACAAAATGGGTCAAAAATTAGAACACAGTGGTACCCAAAAGCCCTCCACATACCCCTTTCCAGTCACAGCACTCTCCATTTACTCAAGTTAACTGCCATCCTGATGTCTATCATAATCACTTCCTTGATTTTTCTCTATAGTCTTACTGCTCAAGCGTGTATCTCTAAACCCTGGAGTTTATCTTTGGTCTTTACATATATTGAAATTACTTTCTGTATCATTTATTATTTGGTTTCTTTCACCAAAGTTACCTTTGCATGATTCATTCCTGTTGTTATATGTAGCCATCGCTTATTTGTCCCTTAGCACACACATGCACACATTTTTGTTAAGTATACTCCTAGGAATAAAATTGCTTAGTGAAAATCAGCCCTGAAGGCCTAGTGGTTAAAGTTGGGCATACTCTGCTTCAGTGGCCTGGGTTCAGTTCCCGGACATGGAACCATACCACTTGTCTGTCAGACCCCTGCTGTGGCGACATCCCACATAGAAGAACGAGAAGGACTTGCAACTAGAATATACAACTAGGTACTGGGGCTTTCGGGGGGAAAAAACAATCATGATTCAAAAGAATAAGTATAAAAAAATTGCGTAGTGAAACAGTATGCATTCTTAACATTCAATTTTGGTAGAAGATGCTAAACAGTTTTCAAAATTCTATAACTATTTAAAATACATGAGTGTTCCAATTGGTCCTCATTCTAATCAATACCTTTTGAAATTTAAGTCGTTTTTGTAGGAGCATGCTCTTTTCTCATTGTGATTTAAATTTATATTTCCTGAATCCTAATGAGGTTAGCACATTTCTGTCTGTTTTTTCTTTGTGTTTTTAATTTTTATTTTACTTTTTACTTTATTTTTTGCAGAGAAAGGATCATTTGGATGCATTATCTTATGAAATGCCTGAGTCACTTTCTTATTTTTTATTTTACACAATCTGCCTTATTGGTCAATAGGAATTATATAAATTTTTTGATATATGTTCTTTGTGGATGATATCTTCTGCATTCTTTAGCTTGTTTTTCACTATTTCATTAGTATCTGTTACTAAAAATAAGTTCATATATTTTGTGTAGTCAAATTTACCAACAACTTGTTTTATGGATATAATTCTTGTCTAATTAGGGAAATATCCTTTGCTCCAACATTATGAATTTTTGTTTTCCTGAGGAAGATTCACCCTGAGCTAACAACTGTTGCCAATCTTCCTCTTTTTGTATGTGAGCCACCACCAAAGCATGACCACTGAGAGATGAGTGGTGTAGGTCCACACCCAGGAAGTGAACCTGCAACACCAAAGCAGAGAATGCTGAACTTGACCACTAGACCACTCAGGCTAGGCCACCAACATTGTGAAATTTTTAAAATTTTTTTCTAAAACAATTTTTATTTTTATAATTTGATTTGGCATCCACATGGAATTGGATTTTGTGTATGATATGAAGTATTAGTCAAGTTCTATCTTTTTCCTTATAGATATCTACTTTTCCTTACACTATTTATTTAAGTATGACCTTTCTTCATGATGTGTAGTGCCATCTTTGTCAGAAATCAAGGTTCTGCATAAGTTTAGGTCTATTTCTAAACTCTCTGTTCTGTTAAATTACTTCATTCTTTTATTCCACCTCCAATACCATAATCTTTTAATTATTATAGAATTTTAAAAGCCTCTATATGTTTTAGTGCTTAATGATTTTCAAGTATTTTTTGGCCATTCTTAGCCTGCTGTTTTTCCATATGTATTTTTGAGGTAATTTGAATGCATCCCACCTCCCAAACACATACACACACACACTTTGAAAATTTTATTAAGATCATATTTGATATGTAGATTTATATTGATTATCTTGCAGAAAATTGATATCTTTATTATTTTGAGTCTTACAATCCTTGAGCATGGTGTCTTGTTCCCATTAATAATAAATTGTATAATATTGCTCAATAACGTTTTATGTTTTTTCTTATAACTCTTTAACATGTATCTCTCTGTCTCTTTCTCTCTGTTTCTTTCTCACTCTTGAATGTTTCCATTGCTGACAAATAGAAATATCATCGAGTCTTCCAATTTATAGATATGATAAGCAGTAGAGACTGACATGATCTCATTTAAATATTTGTATATTTTTCAGGTGAAGTCATCTGTTCCTAGGCTTTTTGTGTGTGTGTGTGGGGGGGTGGTTTTATACTTATAAGAGTATTTATATTTTACATTAATTTAATCTGTGCACTTTTGCAAGTATATCTGTTTAATCAAAGAATTTTTCCTTATCTTGAGAAAGATGCCATTCCTCTGATAGATGAATGTCAAAACGAAAACTTGGTGAGATGAAAACAATGATTTCTTACAAAAATAACTGCAATCAAGAAGAGGCCTAAGGTGACAGTGTTGTAGGAGTATATATTTCTTGGTGAAAATACTTAAGTAATTATATCTCAATACATAATCCTAAAGCATATTATAGGACAAATCTAAGTCACCATAAATTAATTATTCATCATTTAATACTTTGTATTTAGCATGATATTGATGTTAGCTTTTGCCTATGCTTTGTAAATACAGATTGCCTATGTAAATAAGACAAATCCTGAACTATTTCAATTAATCTTGTGTCAACATCCTTAATTAGTTAACGTGCCATCTAAAACTGTGAAACTACCTCATATTTATGATGATTTTAATGTTCTGTCTCACCCTTGTATCCTCTGATTTACAGGCATGTGCTATGGGCACTTTGTTATGTCCATGAAGGAAAAGAAATTATTACCAAGTTATTTATTTCTTAGCAATAAAGCAATTCATTTATTTTCACAATTATATCAACTAAATAGACAAGTAAGGAAATGCATCAAAATCAGTATCTTGCTGTTAGCATAAAGGAAAATTATCACTCTAGCCACGTTTCATATTTAGATGAATTGAAGGTTTTTTTTCCTAAAGAGTATTCCAAACCATATTCTGTAGGGCCAGTGCGTTAAACCGTGACATTCACATTGTGGAGACATGGTCTTATCAGAGTTTTGTTTGTAATTCTCACAGAAATTTTGGCTATGATGTGACATCATCAGAGATATTGGACATTTGGAGACCAAACAACTGAGACTTAAGAATGTGTCTCAAGGATGGAGTAAACAAGAAAGAAATGCACAGTCATTCTTGAAATGTCAAGAATAGCTTAATTACAGTCTTCAACTATCTAGGAATTTTTCTTCACATGGAAAAGAGCAAGAGAAAATTAATTACATTGAAATATAAGGTTAGACAATCAGAGGGCTTGTCTGAATATGAGAGTTAATAGCAGGAGGAGAGCAGAATATTGAAGAAATTTAGCAAGTTTCCTTCATGGAAAGCTGTGACATGAGAGTCAATAGTTTATCAAGTTGATGTGTCATGTTTATGAAGTTTGGGGTACACGTACCACTGTATGCATAGGTTTTCATTTTGTTTCCCAATACTTTTTTATTAGTACTTTATTTTTAGAATAGTTTTAGATTTTCAGAAAAATTAAGAACATAGTACAGAGTTATATATATATACCTCCTGACAGGTACACACAACTTCTCCTATCATTAAGATTATACATTAATATGATATCCTCTGTTTATTTTTATTATGAAAGATTATTATTAACTGAAGTTCACAGTTTATTCAGATTTCCTTAGTTTATAGCTAATGTCCTTTTTCCGTTCCAGGATTCTATCCAGGTCACCACATTGCATTTGTTGTCATGTCTCCTTAGGCTCCTCTTTATTGTGAAAGCTTTTCAGACTTTCCTTGTTTAGGATGATGATGACAATTTTGAGGAGTAATGGTAAGGTGTATTGTAGGATATCCTGCTATTAGAATTGTCTGATGTTTCTTTCATGATTAGATTGGGGTTGTATATTTTAGGTAGGAAGATCACAGGGGTAAAGTTCCATTTTTATCACATCATATCAAGGGTATATACTATCAACATGGTACACGATTTCTGACTGCTGGTGTTGAACTCTACCACTAGGCTGAAGTTGTGTTTGTCAGATGTCTCCACTATAAAGTTACTCTTTCCCACCCCTGTCCATACTGTAGTCTTTAGAAGGAAGTTACTACATGCAAGCCACACTTAAGGAATGGAGAGTTATGCTCTCCTCCTTCAGGGTGAAATATCTATGTAATTTATTTGATATTCTTTTTGGGAGGAGATTTATCTATTTCCCCCATTTATTAATTTATTCAATCATTTATTATACTGATGAGTCCATCAGTATTTATTTTATATTTTGATTTATAATCAAGTACACGTTATTTATTTATTTTGTTGTCCTATTTTTCCTGCTGTGGCAATTGGGAGTTCTTTTATTTGTCTCCTGTCCTCTTTTGATGCGCATGGCGGTATCAGAATTGTTAACCCATGTCCCTGTGGAAGCAGCTTGCTGACTAGAGAACAGTGCTTCTATGCACTTCCTTCTGACTCCAATCATCTACAGACTTACTTAGGTCAGCACTTTTTCCCCCTTTTCTCCTTCAGTGAGTTTGTTTCATACATTTGTGATATGGTTAGATTCTCTTGTCATAATTTGCATATTTCCTGGATTCCTTAAACTAGTAAATGATTTTTTAAAAAATTTACGTACATTAAGGTTTTCTCATTGTGTTATCAAGTTCCATAGGATTTGGCAAATGCATAATGTCGTTCATCTACTTTATTTACTGCAATCACACAGAATAGTTTCACTGCCCTAAAAATCTCCTGTGCTTCATCTATTCAGCCCTCACATTCTCCCCTCGCATATCTGGCAAATACCGATCTTTTTACTGTCTCCAAAGATTTGCCTTTTTCAGAATCTCATATTGTTGGAATTATTCAGCATACAGCCTGTTCAGACTAGACTTTTTCACAATATGCATTTGAGTTTCCTCCATGTCTTTTCATAATTCAGTAACTGACTTTTGTCACTGAATAATATTCCATTTTATGGATGTATAAAATTTATTTATCCATTCATCTATTGAAGGATATCTTGGTTGCTTCTATTTTTGGGGGAATTATGAATAAAGCTGCTATAAAATTTTATTTGCAGGTTTTGGGTGGACATTCTTTTCAATTCAGTCGGGTAAATGCCTAGGAGAATGATTGGCTTTATATGGATCCTATGATACGAATATGTTTAGCTTTACAGGAAACTACCAAACTGTCTTTCAAAGTGGCTATACCATTTTGTACATCCTCAGCAGTATTCTGTATTGTCAATTTTCTGTATTTTAATCATTCTAACAGATGTAGAGTGGTGTATCGTTGTTTTTACTTGCATTCCCTAATGACAAATACTGTTGCGTATATTTTCATATGCATGTTTGCCATCTGTATATTTCCTTCAGTGAAGTCCTTTTTCAGATTTTTTGGCCATTTTTATTTTTGGCTGTTTGTTTTCTTATTGTTAAGTTTTAAGAGTTCTTTGAATATTTTTGATGCAACGATTTTATCAAATATTTTTTTGAAAAGATTTCTCTAGAGTGTGGCTAGCCTTTTCATTCTCTTAATAGTGTCTTTGCAAATCAGAAGTTTTTCGTTTTGATAATGTGCAACTTATTTTTTTCTTTTATGTATTGTGCTGCTTTTGGTGTTGTATCTAAAAACTCATTGCCAAACTTAAATTCACCTAGGTTTTCTCCTATATTATCTTCTAGAAGTTTTATAGTTTTGCATTTTACATTTAGATCTTTGATCCATTTGAGTTATTATTATGAAAGCTGTGAGGTCAGTATCTACATTCGATTTTATGCACAGAGATATACATTTGTTATAGAACCATTTGTTGAAAAGACTATCCTTTTTCCATGGAATTGCCTTTGCTCGTTTGTCAAAGATGAGTTGACCAAATTTGTGGGATTCTAACTGTGGGATATCAACTCTGGTCTTTTGATCAATGTAGCTACTCTTTCTCCAATACCATGCTGTCTTGATTACTCTAGATTTATAGTAATCTTGAAGTCTCATAATGTCAGTCTTCCAACTTGCTCCTTTTTTTGGTCTGTATTGTATTGCCTATTCTGCGTCTTTTGGCTTTCCTTATAAACTTTAGAATCACTTTACTGATATCTACAAAATAGTTTGATTAAGATTTGTTGACCTTACAGATCAATTTGGAAAGAATTTAAATATTAACAATAATGAGTCTCCCAACAAGGAAGTTTTCTTGAACTGTTATTAAGACTTCTTGAACTAGGTATTTCTCTGCGTCTATTTAGATCTTTTTTGATTTCTTCCATCAGAGTTCTGTAGTGTTCCACATGCACATCCTCTACGTTTTTAAATGTATGCCTAAGCATTTCATTTTTTGAAGCTATTAAATAATACTGTGTTAATAATATTAGATTGCAATTGTCATTTTCTAGTATAAAAAAACAATGAGTTTTGTATCATCAACTTTGCTATAAGGACTTGTTAATTCCAGGAAATTTTTACCAATTCCTTGGAATTTTCTACGTAGATAATCGTGTCATCTGAGAACAATGACAGTTTTATTTCTTCCTTCCCAATCTGTCTCTCTCTTTTTTTTTCCTACTCTGATTGCTCTAAAGTTTTCCAATATGACGTTGAATAGGAGTGATTTGAGATAACATCTCTGTCTTTGTTCCTGGTCTTTAGGGAAACCACTCAGTTTCTCATCGTTAAGTGTGATGTTAAATGTAGTGTTACGGTGTTGATGCTCTTTATCAAGCTGCAGAAGTGCCCCACTATTCCTAATTTCCTGAGAGTTGTTATCATGATTGTGTGTTTAATTTTGTCAAATACTTTTTTCTGTGGCAATTAATAGTATCATGTGACTTTTCTTCTTTTACTGGTTTGTGCGGTGGATTGCATTAATTGATTTTTCTTTTTTTTGAGGAAGACTGGCCCTGAGCCAACATCCATGCCCATCTTCCTCTACTTTATATATGGGATGCCTACCACAGCATGGCTTGCCAAGCGGTGCCATGTCTGTACCCTGGATCCGAACCTGCAAACCCAGGCCTCTGAAGTGGGACGTGTGAACTTAGTTGCTGTGCCATTGGGCTGGCCCCCACATTAATTGATTTTTGAATGTTGAACCAGCCCTACATATGTCAGTTTGATCCTATGTGTTTTCAGTGTACAGTAATGTTTAAATATTTTTGGATTCAATTTGCTAATATTATTTAAGGATTTTTGTACCTATAGTCATAGGAGATATTGCTCTGAATTTTGCTTTCGTGTTATATGTTTATCTGGTTTGGTATTACTGTAATACTGGCCACATAGAAAGAGGTAGGGACTGGTCTCTCTGCTTCTTTATTCTGGAAAAGATTGTAGAGTATTCCTATTATTCCTCATTGAATTTAAGGTTTGGTAGTAGATTTTACCACTGAAACCATCTGGGCCTGGCACTTTTTGCTTTGGGATGTTATTATAAATTATTGATTCAATTTCTTTAATAGTATTGTCTATTCAGATGATCCATTTCTTCTTGTATGAGCTTTGATCATTTGTTTCTTTCAAGAAATTCTTTCTTCTAAGTTATCAAATTTGTGGGCATAGATTTGGAAACAATATTCCTTTATTAAATTTTAATGTCCATTGGAATAGTAGTGATGCCCCCCCTTTCATTTCTGACATTTGTAATTTCTGTCTTTCCTCATTTTTTTCTTGGTGCCTGGCTGGAGGTTTCTCAATTTTATTGATCTTTTCAAAGAACCAGCTTTTGCTATTTTTGATATTTCCTATTAATTTTCTGTTTTAACTTTCATTAATTTCTGCTCCAGTTTTCATTATTTCTTTTCTTTTGCTTGCTGTATGCTTAACTCCCTCTTCTTTCTTTAGTTCTGCAAAGTTGAAGCATAGATTATTGATCTTTCTTCTTTTCTGATATATACAATCAGTACTCTAAATTTTACACTAAGCATTTCTTTTGCTGCAGCCCACTAATCTTGATAGGTTGTCTTTTCATTTTAATTTAGTTCAAATATTTTTAAATATCTCTTAAAAATTCTTAATGACTCATTTAGAAGTGTTATTTAGAAGTATGTTGTTTAATCTCCAAATAGATTGGGATTTTCTGGCTACATTTCTATTGTTGATTTTTAACTTAATTCCATAAAGATCTGAGGACAGATTTTGTATGATTTCTATTTTTTTATAAACTCAAGGTGTGTTTTATGCACCAGAATGTGGTCAGTCTTCTTTATTGTTCCATGCAACCTTGAGAAGAATGTATATTCTGCTGTTGTTAGATGAAATATTCTGTAAATGTTAATTAAATCCTTTTGGTTAATGGTTCTATTTATTTCAACTATATTTTTGACCAATTCTGTGCCTGTTATATCTATCAATTACTGAAACAGACATGTTGAAGTCTTCAGCCATAATATAGTTTTGTCTATTTCTCCTCGCAGTTTGATCAGTTTTGCCTCACATGTTTTGATTCTCTGATATTAGCTGCATACATGCTATGGATTTTTCTGTCTTCTTCGAGAAAAGATTCCTTTATCGTTATGTAACGCCTTTATTTATCCCTCATGATTATTCTTCCTCTGAAATGTACTTTTTCTGAAATTAATATACCTATTTCAACTTCTTTTTCTTAGTGTTAGCATGATGTTTCTCATTTTTTTTACTTTTAATCAAGGTTTTTATATTTAAAATTGGTATCTTGTAGACAATACATAGTTAGATCTCATTGTTTTTTTCCAGTTACTCAGTCTCTGTCTTTCAATTGATATGATAGATGATTCACATTTAACATGATTATTAATATAGTTGGATTACCTTCTACCATGTTTGTGACTCTTTTCTACTCATTGCAATTGTTCTTAGTTTCTTTTTTCTATCTTCACCTCTTTTCTGATTTCTCTGGTTTTAATTGTTCACTTTATATGATTTGATTTTCTCTCTTTTCTTATTATATCAATTATACTTCTAAAATATTTTCAGTAGTTGCATCAGAGTTTGCAATATACATTTACAACTAATCTCTGTTCATTTTTAAATAACACTATACCACTTCTTGGACGGTAACAGAGTATTCTGAATTTCTCTTTCCCATCTCTTACAACATTTCTGTCATTCATTTCAGCTATCCATGTGCTATAATCAACAAATACATTGTTGCTATTATTACTTTAAAGACACAGTTCTGTAGTCAATTAAGAATAAGAAAAATAAAAGATTTATTTTGCCTTCATTTATTCCTTCCTTGACATTTCCTTATTTTTATGCAAATCCAAGTTTCCAACTATATTATTTTTCTTCTTTATTAAGAAATAATTTTAACATTTTTTTGCAAGGTAGGTCTACTGCTAATAAATTCCCTTCATTTTGTTTGTGGGATAAAGTCTTTATTTCTCTTTACCTTTTGTAGGATGATTTTATGAGATATAGAATTCTAGATTGGCTTTTCTTTTGTTTTTTCTTTTTGCTTTCTTTTCTTTTTCTTTACTTTTCTTTTCATCAGCACCATAAATTTACCTCCACTCTCTTGCTTGTATGATTTCTGATGAAAAGTCCAATACAATTCTTATCATTTTTACTTTAAAGTTAATGTAATTTTTATTCTGCTTTCTTCCAAGATTTACTTGTTGCCTTCGGTTTTCCGCAGTTAAAATATTATATGCCTAGGCATAATGTTATTAGCATTCATCCTGCTTGGTGTTCTCTGAGTTTCCTGGATCGGCAGTTTGACGTCTGTCATTGATTTTGGAAAGTTATTGGCCATGATAACTTCAAAACTCTCTTCTATTCTTTTCCCTCTTTCTGCTCCTTCTGGTATTCTGATTATGCATGTGTTATAGCTTTTGTAATTTTTGTAATTGTCCCATCATTTTTGGATATTCTGTTCCTTTTTTCCCCATTCTTTTTTCTCTTTGCATTTCAGTTTGGGATCTTTCTATTGACATATCTTCAAGCTTACTGATTTTTTTCCCTGGTTGCATCCAGTCTGCTGAGGAGCCTAGTAAAGGCATTCTTCATTTCTATACAGCGGTTTTGATTTTTAGTATTTCCTATTGATTCTTTCTTAATATTTCTCTCTCTCTGCTTACATTACCCATCTGTTCCTACACTTGTCTACTTTTTTCCTTTAAGAGTTTTAACATACTAATCATAGTTATTTTGAATTTCTTATCTAATAATACCCAAATATATGTCATATCAGGGTCTGATTCTGATTCTTGCTTTGTCTTTTCAAACTGAGTTTCTCCTTGCCTTTTAGGATGACTTGTAATTTTTTGTTGAACGTTGGTCCTAATGTGTAAAGCAAACTTCAATTTTGTTTTTTCTTTCTTTCTTATGCTCCCCAGTTGTCTTTGTTTTACCCTGAGAACACTCTCACATAGAGTCTATGTCTTGCAGCCCTTTCAACTGTAATCCACTGTTACTATCCTGGAGCCCTGTTGATGTGGTATAAGATATAGGGGCGGGGAGTATTACATAATGTTATGCTTAAATTTCAGTCTTTTAGTGGGCTGAATTCTTGAGATATGATCTTCAAAACTTTCTTAGCACTTTTTGTGTCTCCATAGGTAACACAGTATGCTAATGAGGATTGGAACTGGCTAATTACCTTTCTCTGTGTATGAAAGGCTCCAGTAATGTTGTTTCCTTTGGAAAGACTGTATTTGTTATGAAGAACCCTCTGGGCATATTTCAAAATGTTTATTTTTTTGCTCACATTGCTTGAAATAATAGGGCATTTTCCTTGACTCTTTATTCTGAGGACCTGGTGGGGTTCCTGGAGATAAAAACTAAAATTGTGGCATCCCCCTAAAACTGTAACCCAAGAGGTTTCTCAATCTCAAGTTAATCTACAATGATTTTGCAGCAATTCATCAAAATTGTTATAAAAGTGCTCCTACCAGTGTATGAACATCAGCTTTTGATCAGATAAGCTGATCTCAGTGGATATTCTCTGTATTTTCCTGTCTCTGTTAGATTTCAGTTTGGGGGTTTGCACTGTGACTTCAGTTCTCTGATAACTATAAGAAAATTCACCTGTTTTCACTTTGTTCAGTTTATGTATTATTGTAAAAATAGGAGTCATATTTTTCAAACTTTTTACATGCCATATCTGAAACCAAGAGTCCAGTTGTTTCCTAATATTTTTATTTTAAAAACTTGACCTTGATTCTTCACCTTGTGAACAATATTAATTCATAAAATGTATCTTTTTACATGAGACTTACCTACACAGTGATGTCTATAAAATTCATTGAATGTAGAACTATACTGTCTCACTACGCTCTTACAGAATATAATAAAAAAACTAATGGATGCAATTTATGACACCCATTCTATCTATTCTAGACAATTCTGTTCTCTGTTCTAGCCAATTCATCATTTCAGATATTTTTCACGAATCGTATTCTCTCCATTCTATTGTCATCAGTCAAAATAAATCCACATTTCATGAACTCTTTCTTTTCCACTATAACATAGGTTTTCCTGCCTTTTTCAGTAGCTTTCCCTTATTTTTCTTACTTCTAAAAAAAATCAAAATAAAATGCAAACCAAGATCTTTTACGGTCTGGTTTACTCACTTCTCAAAATTTTTATCTATTTACCCTCAACATGAACCCTCAATTCTGCTGTGTTCACTGCTTCTCAAACACACTGTATTCTTTTCTGCATCCAGGCAACATTATTCCTGTATTTATTACAAGCCTGGAGGGTTTCTTTCTAGAACACTTTAGTTGCTTCCAGCTTATCTCTACTATCACACCCAAAGTGACTAATTTAACTTGATTTAAAAGTAAATACAATCAAGTCATTTTTATGTTCAAAATTCTTTAATTTCTTCTCATAAGATCTAAAACAAAAATCAAAATTCCTTACCTTATCCTTGGAGGCCCTCCTTAGTGAGGTTTCTGGTTTTCTCTTCAGTGTGTTTCCTATTAGGCCTTAAAATCATTTCACAGCAGCTTCACTGGTCTTTTCCTTGTTCTCAAAATAAAGAAAGACTGTTTTCATCTCAGGGACACTGAAGCTACTTTTTATCTGGTTGGGATGTTATTCTCTCAGAACATGCATTTCATGACTTGCTCCCTCATATTTTTCCAGTGGCTCCTCAGAAGTCAACTCCTCAAAGAAGGCTTTCCTTACCACATTTCTATAACAGGTTCTACCATTTTCTAACTCCTTTCCCAAGTCAGCCGTGACATTTTTCTATCCTCTCACCTGGGATATTTTTCTCGATAATCTTTACCACCATATTAACTAATATTATGTTATTTTATGGTTTAATTTTACATATTCTCCCCATATTATATTGAAGCTCTGTAAGTCCAAGATTTTGTCTCTCTTGTTTCTTCTTATATCCAAAATGAATCAGTAAATACATTTTGAATGAAATAAAATAGACACTATACATATCCAAATTCCTATCATTTATTGTGGTCTAATTAAGTTTTGCTTGATGCATGAATCTTTCCCTACCTAATTTACATTTGTTAATATTACTCCTCTTATCCCCTATAAGAATTAGAATAATTATAATTTATTGAGGATTGATCTCATGGAATCTTTTTTCTGTCAGTCTCTCCATGAAGTCCCATGTTTCCAGATCATACCTCAATGCCTACACCTTAGTCCCCATGTAGTTATATACATCCTCTCTTCTGTCCCCATCTCTCACTCCTCCACAACTGCTGTGACCCTTTCTCTTTGCCCTCTGCAGTTTATAGTCCATGCCAGTCAAATGCCCTAGGTCCTCAATCTTTTGTCTGATGTTGCGTTCTCTTTGTTGACATAATTGATACTCACCTCTTTCCTGAGACCCAGGTTACCCTGTGGTTCTCTAAAGTGGTGCCTGTTTGATCCCAAACCCTGTATACCACTTGTTCTTCATTGCTCTTCCCTTCCTTTTCCAACAGTGTTGGATCTCTTGATATCGGATTATATTATCCAATACTTTTCATTGTTGCAGTCATCTACCAACCCGCTGTTTTCTTGTCTTAATTTTTTAATGATTTAGGTTCTGGCTCACTATCATGTTTTCCAACATTATTCTATTCTAAAGTTTTGGTTACTTGTATATACATATCAATATTACCAACAAACTAGCCTCTTCCTTAAAATCATTTTCTCCTGTTTAATCTCCATGACCTCAGACATTGTCTCTTATGGCTATAGTCTAGACCTAGTCTTACCAATAACTGCAAAATCTCCTAATAACCTCAAATTCAAGCATGCCCTCTCCTATATGTTTGCATTTAATTCCTTCTTAGAAACTTGGAAACTTAACATACACTTATTATCTCACAGGTTCTGTGTGTCAGGAGTCTGGTGATGGCTTGGCAGGGCCCTCTGCAAGGCTACATTCAAGAAGTTATCTAGGGATGGGGTCTTTTCTGGGGCCTCAGCTGGAGAATGATAGGTTTCAAAGCTCAATAAGATGTTGGAAGAATTCATTTTCTTGACTATAGGACTCATGGATTCTCTGGCAAAAGCAGCAAGGAGAGTAACTCTAGAAATATTCTTATATAACATAAGTAGTCATGAAAGCAACTTCCATTACTTTTGCCATATACTATAAGTTTGAATCAAGTCACAGGTATTGCCCACACTTAGTGGGAGGAGATTATAAAGAAGTATAAACATCCTGTGATAGGGGTCATAGGGAGCTCCTTAAAGTCTGTCTACTAAATCTGTTACACTTCTGCCTCAAATCCCCATTTCTCTGCTTGTTTTTACAGCAAAACTACTTGGAAGTTTTTTATACTTGCTGCCTTGGATTTTCCCTTCTTGCCAGTCTTTTTGCATGCATTGAAGTCACGTTTTTCTTCACCTTTCTCCCCAAATCACTCTAGTCTAGGTCACCAGTCACCTACGTATTGTGAAATCCCTGGTCAGTTCTCAACCCTCATCTTAATTGATCCATCGGTAACGGTATAGTCAGCTAATAATTTTTGTCTCCTTTAAAGACTCTTTTATATGACTTCCAGAATATTGCATTCTCTTGGTTTTTCTGTTGTTTTACTAGAGCTTCTGTCTTGTCTCTATTTCTGACTATGCTTCTTTCCCTGAAAATCTTTCCCTTGAAATACTCCAGGTCTTATTCTTTGAACTTGTTTTTGTTTTCTCAAACCCCATTCACTGCCTTGATAGTCTGTTCAATTGTCATGATTTTAAATATCATCTATGTACCAATGATTCTGAAATTTATATACTTATTCTAGAGTTCCCCCTTGAACTCGTTTTTAGTAAACTGCATTCTCTATAATAGCCATACTGAGATATTTAATAGTAATATGCCCTAAACTGAAATTTGTCTCAATTATTGACAACGTCAACCCTGCATTTGCTCAAGCCAAAATAGTCATAGTAATTCTTGTCTCCTTTCTTTATTTCAAGCTTGCTTTCTTCTCTTTCTCCCTCCCTTTTTTATTCTTCCTCCCTCCCTCTTTCAGTCATCTCCATTCCTTCCATTTTTATTTCCCTCTCTCTCTCACTCTCTAATAAATCCATCATATAACCTCCTTGGCACGACTGTCAAAATTTGTCCAGAATAACCTTGTCCTTGGCTACCACCCTGGCCCGTGACACTGCTATCCTTCTTCTGGATTTTTGCAGTAGCCATTTATCTGTTCTCCTTGCTTCTCCCCTTGCATTATTCCCCCTCCCCAATTTTTAATAAAGCAAATATATTCATCTATTTTTTTAGTTTTTAAAAAACTTTGTTTTTTTAGAGAAATTTTTGGTTTACACAAGATGCAGACCTGATGGAAGATTGAATGCAGACTAGTGCACATTTATGTGACCTCTTAGCAGTGGTAGAGTCAGCTAATAATTTCTGTCTACTTTAAACACTCCCTTTACAGGATTTCTAGTGGAAGAAACCATAGATATGAAAATTAAGAAATTGAAAATCAAAAATGCATTAACTACTTCTTATGTATTTTGCACCTTGATAGGCATTTGAGTGTATTTAGCTTTATGTACCACTAATAAAATGTACAGCTATCATCCAAAAGTGGATATGACAGACTCCAAAGTTAATACCTTCTCATGAAGCCAATTTTCTTTGCTTTTTTTTTAAGGAAGATTGGCCCTGAGCTAACATCTGTGCCCATCTTCCTCTTTTTTATATGTGGGATGCAACCATAGTGTGCCTTGATAAGTGATGTGTAGGTCTGCACCCAGAATCGGAACCGCAGAAGCAGAGTGTGCCAACTTTGCTCCACCACTGGGCCGACTCACAATTTGCTTTCCTTTTGATGTCAGTCCCCTGCAATTTGAGTTTTGGATCTGTGACACACTACATATATGACTCTAGTAAATATTCTTAAAAGATGAATAACAACTTACTTCACAGAATGGCTGCTTAGCAAAAAAAATCAATAATGCTATAAATATATAAATTATAAATTGTTAAAAAAAGAACGTATATTTTAAAGTACCCTCCCTCCAAAAAAATCCAGTTAATTTTGCCATCAGTTACAATGAAAATGTGTATTTCACTTCCCTGAGTTTTAAATCTGCTGTAAGTTGCAAACAAGTACTCTAATTCTTACTTTGAGATTTGATCATTTGACCAACAAGTCTATGTCCATACTATTAACTCATTTAAAAACCAATCCCTTTATAAATTGCTTAGGCATTTTAGAGATTGCTTTTTTATTTACTATTTTGGAAAATATTTTTAGTAGATTTTATTTTTTTAGAGTAGTTTTAGGTTTAGAGCAAAATTGAGTGGAAGGCACAGAGGTTTCACATTAACATACTCCCTGCCCCCACTTAAGCATAGCCTCCCATTGTCAACATGCCCCCACAAAGTGGTACATCTGTTAAAATTGATGAAGCTACGCTGACATATCATCATCACTCAAAGTTCGTAGTTTAAATTAGGTTTCACTCTTGATGTTGTAAAGATTTCTTTTTTTTAAATACAAATTTTATTAATACCAGCTTAAGAACACGTCCCAAGGAATGCTTATAGCAAGCAAAATTAAGAAAAAATAAAGCAAAGTTCTTTGAAATTCAATATTTATTTGTGCCATGACTTTAAAGAGAGAGAGAGAAGAAAGAACATTCCTTTCTATAATAACCTGCTTCTCTTAGCTTGCACACAATTTATTCCTCACACGAAGAGACCTTATTGAAAATCACCACAGGCCCAGGAAAATGCTCAGATCTTGTTCAAATTTCCAATATAGCATCTCTAGGATTTGTTTTGTAAAAAGTCCCCACTGACAAAGCATTTCAAAAATGTAAACACATTTGATGTAATGAAGTTATACACTGCAGTCATCTCTGAGGGGTTAGTAAATTACTGCTCTTCATCCTGCTTTATTTAAACATTATTCCAAAAAAATAAAGCAGAGAGGGAAGCAAGAATTAGAAAACACCTGAAGACTTTACATAGCAGTGGTCACCTTAGTAATGTTTCTTAATTGTATATAGCACATTAAGTTTCAGGTAATATTTTTTGCATCTCATTTGATGCTTACATCAACCTCATGAATTGATCATAAATAATTATTCAATTTATTTAATTCTGAGGTGGAAACAAAAATCCAGCAGGGATAAGTGATATATCCAGGGTCCCACATGTTGTAAATGGCATAGCCAGAACTAAATTCTAGGTTCTTTACGCTGTCCTGAACTTCTAGAGCACGTGGGGGACAAGGGAGATTTGTCTCAAAAAGTGAAAGCATTATTAGGTAATTTGGGCAATATATCAAGGAAAGCAAAAGAGTCGATGATGCAGAGGTCCATAGGGAAAGGATAGTGGTCCCAAGGCTTCAGGTACTAGAGGGTAGTGAAAGTATTTGCATATTGTTGGCTAAGAGCATGTGGGAATGAGATGGCAAGAGGCAGCACTGGGAAAACAAGTGTTGGCCAGAGCCCTGTATACTTTGCTAAGCAGCTTGGACTGTTTATTTTTTAAGACAATGAGAAGACACAGAGAGGTTTCCATAAAAGGAATGAAATAATTAGCTTTTAATTTTTGCAAGACCATTGTGACTTCACTGTAAAGTATGACTAGTGTGAACTAAGAGATAAGGCAGGCAGAACAATAAGAAAATAATTGCAGTAATGCCGGTGAAAGATAATTATGAGGATGTTTAGAACATGGACATAAATTGACAGATCAGAAAACTTGAATGATTTTTGCAATGTAGGAACTTCTTGATTAACTAGATGTTAGAGATGAAGGGTCAGACTCCATCCATAAAGGATTAATGAATGTAAACCATATTTACGGCACATTGAGAAAAGCTATAAAGCACATCAAGATATACAAGAAACTTCCTATTGAGAAATTTTCACTGTTAAAGCCCTGTTTGAAAATGTGAGTGCATATTTAGGAGTATTTCAAATAATGTGAAAGGTCTGAAAATATTTTCCAAGAATGATTCATGGATATAAACCTGCTTTATTGTTTCTGTTTCCACAAGTAAGCAGCTTGATAGTCACCACTCCATTCAACAATAAGTAAAAAGCTCAGCAAACTAAAAAATCACCAATTATTCTAGAATCTGTAAGAGAAGTGAGGGCACAAGGCAAATCACACCCCCAAGATTTGAGAGATAAACAAGCAAAAACAGGAAGGCCCCAGCATATCAGATGTGAGACTCTAGAGTGGAAAACTTCATGGGGACCTGTGTCAGGGTAGGAAAACATGAACTGTAATGGAGGAATTGTTGGAAGTTTAGTGTGGAAAACCCTAAGAGTTAAACATTCCAAGAAGACTCAATCACAGGGAAGACCCCATAATTTTGTGAGAATTGTCTTCAGGAGCTCAACCAGGTTCTCACATAGAATATTGGAGAGAAAATCCCCTCATGCTTCTGGAAGATGGAGAAGTGGAATGATTTTGAAATATGCCACAGCACTCTTTCGTCTTAACAAGGCCTGACCTCAGGAGAAACTAGTTAACCAGAGTATAACCTTCTGGGGCATTATCAGATCGTAACTGACCTGGAGAAAGGAAATAACCAACTGTAGTCTGCTGTCACCTTCTAAGCAGGACAGGTGAAATACTCAACTCCTGCCAACTCTAGCCATACTTTCTGACCTAAAGAGGGAGAAAAAACATTGAGAAATACTTGTGAAGTTCAAGCAAGTTCATTACAAGACTGAGACCTAATGATAGCACTATAGAATGCTTCCCCTCCCCCCACTCCTCACTACCACGTTACTAACGGCCTATTTACAGCAATTCCTTTTATACAGTACATCATGTCCACCTATTAAGAAGACATTACAAGGCATAAGAAAAGGCAAAAATCACAGTTTGAAGAGAGAGAGCAAGCATCAGAACCAGACATGGCAGAAGTGTTGGTATTATCAATCAGGAATTTAAAACATCTATGATTAATGTGCCAAGGGCTCTAATGAATAAAGTAGACAGCATACAAGACAGATGGACAATGTAAGCAAGCAGAGAGATGGAAATCATAAGAAACAACCAAAAAGAAATGTTATAGATAAAAAAATGCTGTAAATGAAGTGAAGGATGCCTTTGATTGGGTTTTTAGTAGACTGGACACAACTGAGGAAAGAATCTCTAACTGACAAGTTATATCAATAGATTCATCAAAAACCATTAAGCAAAGAGAACGCAGAGTAAGAAAGGCAGAATATCCAAAGCCTGTGGAACAACTACAAAAGGTGTAACGTATGCGTAGTGGGAATACCAAAAGGAGAAGAAAGAGGGAAAGGAATAGAAGAAATATTAGAAACAGTAATGACAGAGAATTTCCCAAATTACTGTCAGACACCAAACCATAGATCCAGGATGTTCAGAGAACACCAAGCAGGACCAATGCTAAAATAATGGTACTTAGGCAAATGACTTTCAAACTACAGAAAATCAAAGATAAGGAAAAAATCCTGAAAGAAGCCAGCTGAGAAAATCACCTTAACTGTAGAGTTACAAAGATAAGAATTGCATCTGACTTCTCAGAAACCATGCAAGCAAGAAGAGAGTGGAGTGAAGTAGTGTTGAGAGAAAAACCCAACCAACCTAGAATTCTATACACTGAAATTATCCTTCAAAATTGAAAGAGAAATACAGATATCCTCAGACAAACAAAAATTGAGAAAATATGCTGCCAGTAGAACCACCTTGCAAGAAGTGTTAAAGACATTATTTAAAAAGAGGAAAATGATATATAGGTCAGAAATTTGGATATACATAAATAAAGAATGAGCATCAAAGAAGGAATAAGTGATGGCAAAATAACAATTTTATTTTCTTATTTTTAATTGATCAAATGTTTAAGTTTTTTTCAAAATAATACCACAACATGCTTTATTATCTATGCTCATCTATGTGTGTGTGTGTGTATGTATATACATATGTATGTATACTTATATATATGTATATACTTTGTATGCCTATATCCACGTGAATTGAATGATGGCAATAACGTAACAGATGCGAGGCAGGAATTAGTATTATTTTGTTACTGTAACTTAATAACTACTCCTGAATCAGTCTAGCATTATTTGAAAGCAGAGTTAGTTAGTTATAAACATATATTGTGAACTCCAAAAAATCACTAAAAAAAGTTTTTAAAAAAAAGATTACTGATATGTTAAGAAAGGACAGAAAATGGAATCCTACATAATGTTCAATTCAAACCTCAAAAGACAGAAAAGTTGGAAGACAAACGACAAACAAAGAACAAAGGCAACAAGTAGAAAACAATAATAAGAATGGTAGGTATTAATTCAACTATATCAATAGTCTCTATGAAAGTGAATTGTCTAAATGCACCAATTAAAAAACAGAGATAGTCAGAATGGATAACTAAACTGTGGTACATCCAGATAATGGATTATTATTGAGCACTAAAACAAAATAAGTTGTCAAGCTACAAAAAGACATGGAGCAAATTTAAATGTATATTACTAGGTGAAAGAAGCCAATCTAAAAAGTCTGTATACTACATGTTTCCAACGATGTGACATTCTTAAAAAGACAAAACAATGGCGACAGTAAAAAGATTAGTGGTTGCCATGGGTTGGGATGGCAGAAGAAGGATGAACAGATACAAAGTATTTTAGGCCAGTGAGATACTTTGTATAATACTATAAAGATGGATGTCATTACATATTTATCCAATGCTGTAGAATGTACCACACCAAAAGGAATTTGGGTGATTATGATACATTAACATAGGCTCATCAATTTTAACAATGCACTCCTCTGTTGGGGGATGTCGGTAACATGGGAGGCTATGCATGTGTGGGGACAGAGAGAGATGGGAAATCTCTGTACCTTCCTCTCAATTTTGCTATGAACTAAAATTACTCTAAAAACATAAAGTTTTAATTTTTAAAAAGTGCTTTATCATAGAAGAATATAGGTTCTTTAACTATTTCAACAGCTGTTAGATTGAGATGAGATATTTTATATTTCCAGTTGGACAAACGGGTAGACATTACAGATAAGGAATTTTGAGGTCAACATAAGGTCCCAGCTGTAACTCACAAATTGGAGGACTCATCAATCCTAAGGATGTTTAGAAGTGCAATTCTGAAGACATAGTTCCTGCATTGTGTGAGACGTTGGAATGTGAAGGTACCTCTCAACTCCATAGTTCTAGCATTATTAATCTTGATTACCATGGGTAATTTGGGTGGAACAACTGGGCCAATTCAAGCATAAAGCAAAATGCAGGCTGAGGTAAATTATTGGTAAATCTTAGTTTCCTCCAGCTGCAGTTACACCACTCTGCCTTTCTCCACCGTGGTTATGAATTGGCAGAAATGACATAAAGCATAAAGGTGTGGAGCAATTCCTGTCACAATCTTTCGGTTTTTTTTTTTGGGGGGGGGTTGCTTCCTCAATCCACTTGCAATTACATTTTTCAGAAATGTTGGAGTGGAAAACTCTTAGCAGTTTCTTTTTCTTTCTTTCTTTCTTCTTTTTCTTTTTCGTGAGGAGGATTGGCCCTGAACTAAAATCTGTTGCCAATCTTCCTATTTTTTCTTGAAGAAGATTGCCCCTGAGCTAACATCTGTGCCAATCTCTCTCTATTTTATGTGTGGGATACTGCCATGGCATGGCTTGATGAGTGGTGTGTAAGTTTGTGCCCAGAATCCAAACCCAGGAACCCTGGGCCCCCGAAACAGTGTGTGAACTCAATCACTACACCACCAGGCCAGCCCCCTGTGGGCAGTTTCTATATCTGGTTCCTTATCTGAAACAAATTCTTTTAAATCTGGATTCCAATACGTAATTACTATTTTCTCATAATTCTTACTGTTGCATTTTGTTAGAGTTTTTGGAGATGTTGATTCAAAATTAGGATTCTGTGGGTAGAATTTGACTTACTACTTTAAGCTTACTGTAGGCAAGTGAGTTTTGGATTAGATCGGACCAGAATATTTCCTCCAGTTCTTCTCCAACCAAACTTCTCAGAGCCCGATTGTTCTGCTCTTGGGAGTAATCTGATTCTCTTTGATCATCTTGATATGCAGAAACTTCAAGGAACTACTCAATCTTAATATTTATTGAGAAGTACAGCATGCTTGGTCGTGCCAAGACTAAGTAAAATCCTTATGCCTATGAAGAAGACTGGAGAGAAAACAGCATTAGAGTCAGCATGAGGAAAAAGAGAAAAGAAAAGTTAGCATTTCCAGATTTACTTTGATTTCTCTGATTCTAAGGGATTATAATCGCTGCCAATAGACACAGGGAAATCTTCTACTCTTTTTGAAAACATGTTTTTAAAAATATGAAAAATAAAGAACGAAGACTAGCAGCCTGCTGGCATGTGGCTCATAAGCTCATTCCTGAGATTTTTATGGCCAGCTGGAACCCAGGACATTGTGTGTTCCACGCCTGAACCATCTGCAGTTTTAGCTGCAACAGCTTTGGCTAGTGTTGGAATGGCCAGAGGATTCACTAAAATGGCCTCGTGTGAAGCAGAAGCATTTCATAACAATACTGAACTGCTTTTGTCTTTTAATTTCTTCATTCCCCTTGTTCATTTTTAGACTTGAAAATATAAAGAATCCTTAAAAATGGTTATATTGATCCATATGTTAACCTAAAACAAGACAACCATTATCAACTCTTTCGCTGTCCATGTGGCTGATCTCCACAATTTAAGTATGTGCCTTTCAAAGGCAAGAAACACTCCTTACTCCCCCTTTAGCCCAGCTTTCTCAGATGGGCAATCGTTGAAGTCAGACATTGAATGAATATATAATACACTGTAAAAAGGCCTCACATGGACATACTAAATAAGAGTTTGATTATTCCAATCTGCCTGGTAATCTTTGGTAGACAAAAAATTATCTAAACATTGTTTCTATGTGTCTCTCTGGCTTACATATTATTATGCTCAGAACAACTCTTAAAACAATGTGTGATGAAACACAAAATCACAAAAAATGTAGTTGGAATTTTCATAGGGATTGAATTGAATCTGTAGAATGTTTTGGGTAACATTGGCATCTTAACAACATTAAGTCTTCCAATTCATGAACTTGGCATGTGTTTTCATTTATTTATGTTTTTTTAAAATGTTCTTTCATCAATATCTTCCAAGAGAAGTCGTGGGTGATAAATTCCAGTTAATTTCAGTCCAATTCAGCTTTTACTACAACAACAGCTAACCATCCTTCACTCCCCAGCCCCTAGCAGGCAGCCATGCAAGCATTACAGGAGCAGCTTGCACTCAGCTGGTGGGAGTCAAGGTAGGGAGAGGGCCCTGTCCTCCAGATAATAGAGATCTGTGTTCTGATTTCTGATTACTGCTTCTGAGCTGAGAGATACAGAAAAAGATGGGGCGGGCATTGTTGATGCAGCTCTTCTGATTGTGGCAAGACCCTTTCCCTCCTGCTGAAGTCACTTTCAAGGGATTTAAAGATCTGATGCCCTTTTTCCCCCACTCATTTGTCTCTTTTTTGTTTTTTTTTTCCTTTTTGGAGCCAGACGTTAAACAATAGAACACTTCAAAAGCAACCACAAATATGGGGAAAACTAGAAAGTAATCATGCATGTCCATGGCAAGTTGCACGCTCAGAAAATACCTGAAAAGACCTTAATTTTATACCACAGACTGATCCTTGGCACAGAGACAACACACAAAAATTTTAAAAAATTAAAATCAGCAAACCCTGGGAAAGAGCAGAATCTTATTTCCAGAACTGCCATATTATTAGATTCAAATGTCTACTTTTCAACAAAAAATTAGAAGGCAATCAACAAAACAGAAAAGTATGACTCATTCAAAGGAAAAAAATAAATCAAAAGAAACTGTCCCCGTGGCAGATCTACTAGAGTAAGACTTTGAAATAACTGGCTTAAAGATTCTCAAAGAACTAAAGGAAGACGTAGAAGAATTTGTGAAAATGGTCTATCAACAAAATGGAAATATCAGTAGAGAGATGAAAACCTAAAAAGAAATTCTGAAAGTGAGATTTGCAATAATTGAAATGAATAATTCACTAGAAGGATTCAATGGCATATGTGAGCAGGTAGAAAAAAGAATCAATGAACTTAAAGATAGGACAATGGAAATTATTGAGTTTGAGGAAGAGAAAGAAAAAAGATTGAAAAAAAATTGAATAGCACGTAAGGGACCTGTGGGACACTATCAAGCATTGTGGGAGTCCCAGAAGAAGAGATGAGAGATAAAGGGGCACTGAGAATATTCCAAAAATAATGACTGAAAACTTCCTAAATTTGACAAAATTCAGGAATATAAACATTGGGGAAGCTCATACAAACTCCAAAAATGATGAACCCAAAGACACCCATACTAAGACATTATAATTCAATTTTGAAAGTCAAAGACAAAAATAGAATCTTTTAAACAGCAAGAGAGAAGTGACCCATAGCATACAAGGGATCCTTAATAAAATTTTCAGCATATTTTTCATTAGAAACTTCAGAGGCCAGCAGGCAGTGGGCTGATATATCCAAAGTGCTGAAAGGAAAAACATTGTCAATCAAGAATCCTGTGTCTCACAAAACTACTGTTCAAAAGTGAGGGAGATATTAAGATATTCTCAGATAAGCAAAGTTTGTAGGGAGTTCACTACCATTAGACCTGCCCTGAAAGATATGCGAAAGGGAATCTTTCAGATTGAAATGAAAGCATGCTAAACAGCAATTCAAAACTGTATAAATGAAGGTCTCAGTAAATGCAAATATGTGGGCAATAATAAAAGCTAGTGTGACTGTAATAACAACTTACAACTCTAATTTTTCTTTTTTACATTACTTAAGAGTCTAATGTATTAAAAAATGATTAGTCTAAAAGCTATTATTATTTTAACTTTGGTTTGTGAATCCACATTTTGATTTCTACATAATTTAAGAGACTAATGCATTTAAATGAATTATTATTTTATGTTTTTGGCACACATGTGCCAAAGCAAACTGACAGAAATAAGTTCTTCTTTATCTGTAATTACTTCGTATTAATGAATTCAACTCTCCAATCAAAGACTGAGATTAGCAGAATATGCAAAAAACACATTATCCAACTCTGTGCTGTTTACAAGAGACGTATTTTAGATCAAAAGACAGAAATATGTGTAAAGTGAAAGGATTAAAAAAGACATTCAATGTAAATAATAAAGAGAGCAAGGTGGCTGTTTAATATCAGACACACCTAATAACATACCATTAAAACACATGAAGCAACTATTCACAGACTTGAAGGAAGATATAAACAGTTCTACCATAATAGTTGAAGACATTAATACCTCATTCTCAATAATAGGTTGATCAAACAGACATAAGATCAGTAAGGAAAGAGAAGACTTGAAAACACAATAAACCAACTTCACCAAACAGACATATACAGAATAGTCTATCCAAAAACAACAAAACAAACATTCTTAAGTGCACATTGGTCTTTCCAGGATAAACCATAAATTAGGCCACAAATTGTCTCAATAGATTTAAAAACATAGATCTCACAAAAAGTATCATCTCCAACTATATGAGGATGTAATTAGAAATCAGTAACATAAGGGAAACTGGAAAAATCACAAATTTGTGGAAATTAAACCACACACTCTTAAACAACCAAAGGATCTAAAAAAGAAAAGATCAAGGGAATTATAAAATACTTAGAGATGAATGAAAACAGAAACATGACTTACCAAACTTATGGGACACAATGAAACAGTACTAAGAGGGAAATTGACAGCTATAAGTGCTTATATTAGAAAACAAGGAAGATCTCAAATTAATAACTTCTCTTCCAAACTTAAGGATAGCTAAATGGACTAAGAAAAAGAGAAGCTTCAAATTGCTAAAATCAGAAATGAAAGTGGAGACATTGCTAGCAATTCTACAGAAATAAAAATGATTATAAGACAGTACTATGAACAATTGTACTCCACCACAAATTGGATAACCTAGGTGAAACAGACAAATTCCTAGTTACACAGAACCTATCAAAATCAAATCATGAAGAAATAGAAAATCTAAATAGATATACATCTCATAAGGAAATTGAATCAGTAATTAAAAATCTCCAACAAAGCAAAGTCTTGGACCTGATGCCTTTACTGGTGAATTCCACCAGACATTTACAGAGTAATTAACACCAATCCTGCTCAAACTTTTCCAAACATTTGAAAAGGAGGGCACACTTCCTGACTCACTCTTTGAGGCCAGTATTAACATGATACTAAAGCCAGACAAAGACACTATAAGAAGTGAAAACTACAGATCAATATTCCTCATAAACCTTGATGCAAAATCCTCAACAAAATACTAGCAAACCAAATTCAGCAGCATATTAAAAGGATTATACACCATGGCCACATGGATTTATTCCCGGAATGCAAGGATGGTTCAACATATGAAAATCAATCAATGTAATGCATCATATTAACAGAATGAAGGGAAAAAGAACACATGATCATCTCATTTGATGTAGAAAAAGCATTTGACAAAATTCAACATCCTTTCACAATAAAAACACTAAACAAACTAGAAATAGAAAGAAACTACTTCAACAAATAAAAGCCATATATGAAAAACCCACAGCAAACATCATAATCAATGGTGAAAGAATGAAAGCTTTTCTTCTAAGATCAGGAAGTAGGCGAGAATGCCTGCTTTTGCCATTTTTATTCAACATAGTATTGGAAGTTATAGTCAGAGCAATTAGACAAGAAAAGGGGAAAAAAGCCATTCAAATTCAAAAGAAGGAAATAAAATTGATCACAGATGATGTGATCTTATATGTAGAAAACCTCAATGATTCCACAAAAAATTATTAGAACTAATAAGTGAATTCGGCAAAGTAGCAGAATATAAAGTCAGCACACAAAAATCAGTTCCATCTCTAGACACTAACAATGAACAATCCAAAAAGGAAATTAAGGAAACACTTCCATTTATAATAGCATCCAAAAGAACAAAATACTTCAAAATTAACCAAGGAAGTAAGTAACTTGTAGGATAAAAAATACAAAATATCACTGAAAGAAAGTAAAGAAAACATAAATGAATGAAAACACATGGCATATTCATGAATTGGAAGACTTAAGGTTGTTAAGATGTCAACATTACCCACACATTCTACAGATTCAATTTAGCCCCTATCAAAATTCCAATTACATTTTTTTCAAAAATAGAAAAAAAGTCCTGTCAGTTCGTATGGAATCTCAAGGGACCCAAAATAATCAAAATAATGTTGTATAAGGAGACAAAACTGGAGGACTCATACTTCCTGATTTCAAAACGTACTGCAAAGCTACAGTAATCAAAACAGTGTGGCACCAACTTAAAGACAGACATAGAGGCAAATGGAATAGAATAGAGAGCCCGGAAATAAACCCTCAAATATATGGCAAATGATTTTCAATAACAGTGCCAAGATTATTCAATGGGGATGGGACACTCTTTTCAACAAAAGGTATGGGGAAAACTGGATATCCACATGCAAAGAATGAAGTTGGACCCTTACCTAACACCATATGCAATAATTAATTCACAATGGATCAAAGACCTAAACCTAACAGGTAAAACCATAAAATTCTTATCAGAAAACCTAGGGTGAAAACTTCACAACTTTGGATTTGACAATGGTTTCTTGAAAACGACACCAGAGACACAGGCAGCAAAAGAAAAAATAGACAAACTGGACTTTATGAAGATTTTTTTTTAAATATGGATAAAAACACATTATCAATGGATTAAAACAGCCACCCACAGAATGGGAGAAAATATTTGCAAATCATGTATCTGATAAGGGATTAATATCTAGAATATACAGAGAACTCCTAAACCTTAACAACAATAAAACAAACAACTAGATTAAAAAATGGACAAAGTACTTGAATAGCTATTTCTCCAAAAAAAGATATACAAATGGCCAATAGGCACATGGAAAGACACTCAACCTCACTAATCATAGCTAAATGAAAATCAAAACTACAATGAGATATCACCTGACACCTGTTAGGATGGCTACTACCAGAAAAACAGAAGATAAGAAGTGTTGGTGAGGATGTGGAGAAATTAGAACCCTGTGCATTGTTGGTTAGAATGTAAAATGGTACAGCCACTGTGGAAAACACTATGGCAATTCCTCAAAAAATTAAAAATAGAATTACCATATGATTCAGTGATCCCACTTCTGGGTGTATACCCAAAAGATTGAAGGTAGGGCCTTGAAGAGATATTTGTAACCCATGTTCATAGCAGCACTATTCACAACAGCTAAAACATGGAAGCAACCCAAGCGTCTATTGATGATGAATGAGTAAGCAAAATATGGTAATATACATAAAATGAAATATTATTCAGTCTTAAAAAAAAGGAAATCATGACATATGCTATAACATGAATGAACCTTGAGGGCGTTATGCTGAGTGAAATAAGCCAATACAAAAATTAAATACTCTGTGATTCCCCTTATGTGAAGTACTGAGAATAGTCAAAATCATAGATACGGAAAGTAGAATGGTGGCTGCTAAGGTGTGAAGGGAGGGGAGAAACAGGGAGTTAGTATTTAATGAGTATAGAGTTTCAGTTTCACAAGATGAAAAGTGCTCTGGAGATGTACACTGGTGATAGTAGCACAATATTATGAATGTATTTAATATCACTGAACTGTGGACGTAAAAGAGATAAAGTTGGTAAATTTATGTCCTGTGTATTTTACCACAATAAGGAAAGGAAATATATGATTTGGTAGGATTCAATTAAAAGTCTTCATCTAATTCTCTAAGGGAAGAGACCAGCATGGCTTCTGTCTAAAATGAGACACCATCTTGTAATTACTAATTGCAATTAGAGAAGAAGGAGTCCTTAATTTTATCTGCCCTCCTGAGCTGTTCTAAGTGGAATTACACAGCAGGAAAATGGAAACAGTAGGATATATTCTTTGGGCTCTTGAATAGACACTGTACTGCAAATGCCAAAATTTAGTGGTAAATGTCTTTGTAAGACCAGACAATTGGCTCTGCAAAAGGCAGTTGAGAACATTTGAGCTGTACCATAAAATTTTCTGCCAAAAAATAGAAAATATTTTTCCTCTCAGAATTAAATATTAAAAATTGTCTCATAAAAGGTAAGTAAGGATAATTATTTGGTCTGCAAGACTCTTAGATAATTATCTGTCTTAGCATTTATTTTGTCAGTCTACAATAAAAACAAGATGACTTGTTTTAAAATAGCTAATTTAATATACATCAGATTCTGAGCTGACTACTACTAATTCATTAATGCCTTTTGCCTCCACCTGGATTCATTCTTCTTGGCATAAAACCATTACCCTTGGGGCTTAATCATAAAACACAATCCTGGTTACTTCCTCTCCCAAGAAGTTGGAGTCCAGATTCATAAACTTGAGTCCAGAAAATACTACAATTGCCACCAGGTAAAATTGTCACCATTATTTGACAGCTTCCAGAGATGGTGTTCTAATTACCCACCAAGGGCAGGCAGTCGGAAAAGGAGAAGTTTGAAGAAACTTTGTCTAACAATATCAAGGCACCTCAGAGTCTTTGAGACATCTCAAAGAGAGAATTGTGGAATATCCAGTGTCAGCCACAGGGCTGCCTGTTGAAAATAGAGTATGACACGTGTCAAGTGCTGTAATGAAGCCTCTGCTAATCTGACTGCTTCTCTCAGTGCATGTACTGTTGGATCAGAGTTGGGGTGGGTAGGAGGAGGAAATCTTGTCTTCTTTCTTGTTACACACAACTGTGGTTTCTCCACAGGCTTGCAAACCCTACAGCTCTTAATTTTATATTACCCCACATTCTCTTTAATCTCAAAACAGGTTCAAGGTCAGAGCCTATAATATTCAATTTGGCTCTTTGGTTCAAATTATATATAGGCACTCTTGTGAGAAGATGCAAAGCTAAGCTTGGTGCTTAAAGTGAGAGGGATCTTTAGTTTCTACTTACCCCACCCCTAGCTGTGCATCTGTGTGAAGTGTAGCAACTTCACAATCATCGTGGCTATTTGAAATACTAAATGTTAGATCAGGAGCTGACCTCTGTCTCTACTGCATGCTGGTCATAGAGCCAAGCCTTCCAATAGGCATCTAGGTACTGACTTCGAACTTGGTTTTCCACTGCAGACACTCTGATTATGAAAAATTGAACCTCAAAGGTAGAAGGCTGAGAAAACCAACACTTTCTGTTTTAGGAGGCTCATAGATGTCTATGCAAACTTTATCACATCTCTTCCTAAACTTGAAAGTTTAACATCAAAAGCACCATGTAATACAGTAGACATTTTCAAGTCTAAACAGGTCTTTATTTACAAGCGTAACTAAAGAGAATGTATCAGTTACAGGAAGTTTGATCATCCTTGACACTATGTGACTTGCTCAAGTCACGTAGTCAGAAGAAGCAATAACCACCTTAGCACTGTCCAGATGAAGACAGCCTTAGCCAGTAATCTTGGTGTCTTCAGCTCTAAGGTGGATTGCTAGACTGATTTTATCTGCTGCCATAATTTTCAATTCTGACTCTTCTTGTTTTGGTTCCACACATGCCAATTACAGTGTAGTTCACTATGTCTGGTTGCCAATAGTGACAGAGTTGGTCAATTTAGTTTCAGTTTTTGTGTCAGATTTGTTTAAAATTGTACATTTCAAAATAGGCAGTTGAATTTATACATGATCTCTTGGGCTTATTGAAAGGGGAAAAAAAAAATCTTGTACAAGCAAAATAATATCACTATAGTCATAAACGGTGGGGCAGCATTTTCTGCCTGACAACCAAAATCGCTTATCTTATAGAAATGCCTAAAGAAAAAGGGTATTAGATGACATCTGTCCTTCTATTGCCATGCGACCTATCACTGCATCTATTAAAAGTTTCCCCTGTGGCATCATCAGCACCACCTTATCTCTCATGTTTGGGAAGCATTTCACTGATGACAAAACAATGTTAACTTGTACCATCTCATTTAACCCTCACTGTCCAGTTAGTGTTCTATAGAGGTAGACATTTAAACTGAGTGGATAAGTGACATTCTTGGGTTCGCAAGTCTGCAAATGCTGAGACCAGGATTGAAACACAAGAGTTGAAGAGTTATGGTAACAAAGGCTCTGGACTCTGATGCCTGCTCAGTGCTAAATGATTATATAAGATTATGTACATCATCTTGTCTTTACTCACCCCTTTCTATTCATAGTAAGAGAAAGGCAGAACATTAGAATGGGTTTCTATGTAACTTCCAAATGAAATTAGTTTGCTTAAAACGTTATAAAAACAAATCAACATGTTGAAATTGTGATTTGTGTCTTCCTGCGGTAACCAAATGTTTATTAACTCTGGAACTCTATTGACCCATCTAAAGAGAGAATGAGTTTTAGACTTATGATTTCTTCAAATGCTGACTATTTAAGCTTGAAAGATCAATAAAGAAGAGTACCAATGCCTATTTTTCATAACAACTAAACAATTTTAGAAACATATGCAGCAATGCATTTTCCATTGTTTCCCACAGTAAACATCTAAGTTCTCAAATTAGTAATGAAGTTGTGTACTCATGACTTGGGGACTGAAGCACTTAAAATTCCAAATACTTAAATCAATATTATGGATATATTAATGAGAATTCAAAGAGAGTCAAGAAAAGTTGGCATTTGATTTTCTATATAAAATCAAGAATGAAAAGTATATGACAATACTCATCAGAAATAAAACACATATTGTCCTTCATTCTATATAATTACATTACAAATGTATTATTCGCTCTCTTATAATTTGAAGCTAAGCTTTGCTCAAGGGAATCACTAATAATTACCAGCAGAATTTCTATTATCCAGCTAATGCTTCTCTCTACTTTTTAGAATTGCATTGTATTAATTCATTTATTTATTCATTTATATGTATTTACTTGTTTAATAAAAATGTATTATTCTCAAGCATTGCTATAAGGTTAGCAAATGCAAGCAATAAAGAAAATGAAGAGTTTCTACTCTAATTTAGATTACATTATAGATTTGATATTTCAAATCAACAAATATTTAAGAAATTAGGGAAGAGCTCAGATTGTGCATAAACACCTCTTATTAACACTTTCTTAGTCAAGTTACTAAAAGGAACCATAAATCACTTGATTGGCAGTAACTTAACAAACATCATTATGCCATTAAAACAGAAATTACTTTTTCAATACGTGTCATATAATAACATACATTTTATTGAATAATTAAAGTGATTGGAAACTCACAGCTGTATCAACATTTATATATACATATTTTTTTAAATTAGAGCAAATGTTTATTTGTTGTTCATGTCCGATTTAATGCCATGCACTTTAGCCTTCTCTTTCAAATAGTAAATCATGGATCTAAGCACCTTCTCTCCTGCAGTTCTGCCATATTGTCAGAATACATTGCTTCCATCTGTGTAGACCAAGAATGTGAGATTATGGAAGGTAAAAAAGCACTTTCTTAACAGCCTTGTACAGAAGGGTTTATTATTTCTGCTATATTCTCTTGGCAGGCAGAATGGGTCACTTGATCTCCCAAGATGCCATGGCCTGCATCCTGTGATCAGGAAGATACTTGGAAAGCACTAATGATCTCTCCCGCTGTCCATTCTTCTAGTCACCAAATGTGTATATATTTGCTGCCCATTTTATGTAACAATAATAATATGTAAATGTTTTGAAGACATGTTTCTCAAGCCACTGTACCTGCATTTTTTAGTCCTCATACCTGCCTCTTTCAACTAATTGCCAGCTACATTGAAACTATCTGGAAAATAAGTGGAAAGGCAACACCTGAGTCAATTCTATTCCTGAGTTATTTTACTGAGTTGACACTTTCTTGTGGTAACTTTTTGTTTTGATATTATTTCAAATTTATACAATTATTTCAAGAATATTCCAAAGAACCCCTGTGCATCCTTACCCAGATTCACTAATTGTTTTAATCTTGCACCATTTTGCATTATTATTCTCTCCCTCTCATATCTGTGTATACATATATATTTTTCTGAACATTTGAAAATAAGTTGGAGACTATCTGTTTCTTTACCATCAAATACTTCCATGTCTATTTTTAACAAAAATATACTGTTTTTTGAATAACTCCCATACACTAACAACTATGAAAGTCAAAATAATTAACCTCAGTGCAATATTATTAGCCAATACACAGGAATCCCTTCTAAAATATTCTTAACGTTTCTACTTACAGGGATAGGAAACTTACAACTGTATCAGAATCAAGGAAACGCTGCATGAATGTTTGGTGGGAAATTGTGTAGCTTGGAGTAAAAAGATGATTTTTCAAAATTAGTATTTATTTAAATTTATAAAATGTACATACACAAAGATATGCAAAATACTGTCTGTTTAAATTTTTTTTGTAAAGCTAAAGGCCAGACCTGGGTCTTGTAGTTATTCTTTTTAATTTTTTTTGTCTGCTTTATTTCCCCAAATCTGCTGGTACATAGCTGTATATCTTAGTTGCAGGTCCTTCTAGTTGTGATAAAATTTGTTAAATAAGACAAAAATTTAAAAAGAAATCTTTTGATTTGAGATAAACCTTTATGCATTCACATCCATATGTTTCTTAGTATGAATATAATGTGGTTTGGATTTAGACTGTCTTTTTATTTCATATATAATTTCTTCATGAAATAATGAAATATTGGATGAAAACAGTATTTTAATGGTTGCATTATGTCACAGCATATCACAAAATGTTTAACCACTCTCACACTATTAAACCATTTATTTTTGAATTTTTTACATAAGAAATAATCGCAAAATGAGCACATTTCAATATAAATCTTTTTATCTTTTAATGTTTTCTTAGGGTAAATTATTAGAAGTAGAATTTCAGGTTAAAAGTATAACCACTTTTTAGAGATTTACAATATATATTGTAAAACTGTTGTGCAGAAATATAGCCCTTGACCTGTTCACCAATAACTTATGGGAATTCTTTTCAACTGCAAGAATGTGACTGAGGGAAGCTAACCTTTTTTTTTTTTTCATTTAAAGAGGAAAATTAGAATATAATGAAAAGTCTTGGTGTGAAAAGGACTAGAAGTTTGGAATATGAATGTCATATGAAATTTTGATCTTAAGAAATTCACTAGTTTCTGAACAGGGCATGTGTGATATTTTCATGTAATCCAATTAATGCCATTTTATATAACACCTCCAAAAGTACAAAAAATAATGATGACATGACATACATGTGTACCTACCACACTTCTTAATCTATTACTAATATTTTTGTCATATATGCATCAACAATTTTTAAAAATATATACAGATTGGGGCTGGCCTGTGGCCGAGTGGTTAAGTTCTAGCGCTTTGCTTTGGTGGCCCAGGGTTTCACCAGTTCAGATCCTGGGCACGGACCTAGCGCTGCTCATCAAGCCATGCTGACATGGTGTCCCACACAGCACAACCAGAAGGACCTAGAACTAGAATATACAACTATGTACTGGGTGGCTTTGGGGAGAAGAAGGGAAAGAAAAAAATGATTGGCAAGAGATGTTAGCTCAGGTGTCAATCTTTAAAAAAATCATGTATATACAGATTAATTTGAAGACTTCTGCACACCCCTGTTGTGCTCACTAAAAGTAATTATCATCTTGCACCTGGTCTTTATCAGTCTTTATCTGGTCTTTATCATGGGTTTTTTGTTCCTCTTACTTCATGTGGTAATATCTAATTCAAATATATGGAATAATTTCCATGTTTTAAATTTTAAATATAATATTAAACTAGGATTATTGATATGTAATTCTCGTGTGTGTTATTCAATTTAACTGCTTTATGGTATTCAGTTGTTTAATTATAAAACAATTTATTCTTTCTGTTTACTTAGGTGAAGATTTAAATGTCTCCACCCCAGTTTTTATTGGGTTGTTTGTTAGGTTGCTTTTTTGTGCTATTAAAATGTGTGGGAATAATTATTCTTGCATGTGAAGAAGAAGTGAAAAAAAAGAACATTTTATGTTCTCTTAACTTTACTAGGCACTACCTACTTGATCTTCAAAGTTTTTGTAACCATTTACATTTTCACAGCAGTTTGCTGGGTAATCATCTATATACTGTATTTCCAGGCCTTTAGATTTTTATAAACCTCAAGGCTCTGAAATGATACCTCCTTGCTGTTTAATTTGCTTTTCCCTAAGGTGACATGGGGCTTTGAGTGTACAGGTGTGTGTGTATTTTTTGACCATTCAGTTTTGCTCTTCTGTGCTTTTATTATCTGTAATATCTTTTGCCTATATTTTTGTTTCTGTTGCAGTTTCTCTCTTTCTTGTTGAATTTAGGTGTTTTTAATATATTTTGGAACCTAACAATATTTTAGTTATTTTAGCTTGGCAATATTGTCTATCTGGCTAATTCAACTGTTATGGTGTCATTTTTAACCAAAATTTTGTATTTTACTGTTGTCATATTTATGGCTACTTTATTTTATTATTGGCATTTTCATCCGTTGCAAGAAGTTCTTTCCAACAATGGAGATCTATTATTCAATATACTTCTTTCCCCTCTGATATGTCAAGTTGTCTTTTTCAACATGGATCTGTTTCTGGTCTATTCATCCTTTCCATTATGGATTCAAAAATCGCACATGTTTCTAATTTCTATAACTAGTTCCACTGAGCTTCATAATAAGCTTTGGCACGTAGTAAGACAATTTCATCTACCCTGCTCATTTTGGAAATGATCTTGACTATTCTTGAATGTTTTAATTTTCCATAAGAATGTTAGGGCTTACTTGAAGAATCTACAGAAAAGCACTGGTGATATATGTATTTGATTTGCATTGAATTTTACATACATTTGAAGAGAACTGAGGTCTCCAGTTTTTTGGGGGTTTTTTTGCTTTTATATCACTGTTTGTTTTGCTTTGTTTACATTGCCATTATACTGCAGTACTATCTCTTTCTCTAAATAAAAGGTTCACCAAATTCCACTCTTCCCACATGGATTGTGTAGAACTATATTATTAGTGGATGTCTGAACAGTCTGTGTTATTACTCAGTTACCTCCTTCTGTGTCCTGGTGAGTTGTGAGTGACTTTTGTTGTGTATAAGCAAAATAAATATGATTCCCCAGCACAACACAATACTCACACTCCTCTTTTGTTTTCCTTCAACAAGGAAAAGATAGTTCCGCAGCAGGTCACAATACCCACACTCTTGGCTTCAACTGAAAGGGTCCTGCAGTTTGGCCTCTAAGCATTAGACCTAGGGTCACTGGGAAATTTGTCCCAAATTCAATTGCCTTTAACTTAGGCATAGCTCTTGTGACTTGAGATCAGCATATCTTGTTCCATCCTCAAGTCTTTCAAACAACTTGGAGGATCTGTCTCTACCACAGAGCTGCTGGTTAAAAAGATGACCCACAAACTACTCTCAGCTGAGGGCAGCACCAAATGGCACCACAGGGGTCTTTTAGTGAATCATTAAGACACTTCAAAGGACACATTTAAATACTACTATAATCCTCTTGGGTTTTAAAATGCCACTCTCAATCAAATACTTCAAGGAGAGATCATTATCAAGACCCCAGAGGCAAGGAGAGGAACAAGAATGTAAAAGTTACATGTCCTCCACTTTCAGAAATGTGAATTATTTCCTTGGAGAAGTTTTCTGGATTCTTATTATGTCCTCCTTGTGTTGGCGTATTGTATTATGCATCTCCCACCCTGAGCATTGATTTCCAAATAGAGAAGCAGACCCTCCACAATTGGCATCACAGTATTGCCTGAATTCTCTTACAAGTCCAAAAATCAAATGCCTCCAATGGAAAATTAATGGACAAAGATGGATATGAAATATTTTAAGATACTGGAGGACATGGGATTATATAGGTAAGGACGTTCAGTCCTGTATCTGGGAGCACAGTAATCAAATTATGCTTGATTTTTGAATGCTGATTCTTTAGCAGGAATCTCCTTCCTCTTAATTGCAACTGATGCTCACCTCAAAATATAAGAATAAATAGTAATAAAATATTAATATAAATAATGGAGCTAAATTTTATTGAAAATGTGTTGTATAATGTGGTGATAAGAACTTTATATATATAAGATCGCATTTAAAGCAACAACTGAATGCTTTGTTCCATTTTTTCAAAATTTACAAAACACACACAGACAAACAAAATGAAGAACTACAGTTCTATAATTTGCTGTAATGAGGAAGTAGCAAAATTAGGGCCGACAAAGAATGAGGACCTTACAAGGGTCTGACTCTAGGCTCTGGGCTCTGGCTTCTTAATCATGATTTTTGGTTGATTATAACTTATTTTATTTTATTAAATTTAAGAAAAAATAAGAGTCAAATGAACCAAGATAACTTAGGTACTTACCATATATCTTCCTGTCTTATTTTCAATTTTTTTACCAATTGCAACTTGAGTATGATATTATATTCTGCATTTTCAGGCACTTTATAGCCTATGCTCTGTATTTTGCCTTTGTTCGATTTAGTAATAAATTCCCATTTCTTATTACATACTCCATGACAACAAATATGCTATCATTTGTTTCATTTCATCGTAGACTTTTTTTTTAAAGATTGGCACCTCAGCTAACAACTGTTGCCAATTTTTTTTTCCTGCTTTTTCTCCCCAAATCCCCCCAGTACATAGTCACACATTTCACTTGTGGGTCTTTCTAGTTATGGCATGTGGGACGCCACCTCAACATGGCCTGATAAGTGGAACCATGTCCATGCCCAGGATTCAAAGCAGTGAAAGCCTGGGCTGCCAAAGCAGAGCCCATGAACTTAACCTCTCAGCCATGGGGCCGGCTCCTCATTGTAGACTCTTAATTAATATCTCAATCTATCATTTCTCTATGAAAATTTCAAGCTCAATCCTTTTCTTCTGTTCTTCACAAGTAAATAGATATATTTGTGTGTGTCTTTTTAATTCTCAATAATAATCTGGCTCAAAGGTGCAAGAGCAAGTTCAAATGTCCCCTCTCTGGAAGACTTTGTTAAAACAATAGAGAATCAGAATTATTTGCCTTCACACAGCCTTCTGTCTACATTAAAATGACTTTCTTGCTTCTCTGTTTTCTTTAGCATAATTTTACTATTCCAGGAGAGTTTTGCCCAGGTAAATAACTTTAAACTTTATTACACAAATTTCCTGATTTATCAACTCTATTAATAGAATTAATAGACATCCCAGTACTGTTTACCTTTTGGTCTCAGAAGTTTGCCTTATTTTTCCCCTAACCATAAACTATTATATTAAGATCTTTCCTAATTCTAAACAACTTGCACAGTAGAAGATTTGCCTTAAACTAAACTTCAAAATCTCAGTAAATCTGACCTTGTCCTTCCCTTTTGGAAACACTAGCAAAGCTCTGCCAGGGTATTGTTCTCTCTTACTGAAATAAGTGATAAATTAAGCTTGGTCTTATCTTCATGAAGTACTAATGGTGTCCAGAGAGCCAGCATTCCTAACAAATATCAAGCAGTCTTCAATTTTCAAGTCCTAACTTCGGAAAAGAAAAGATATTAAAAATATGAAGTAATTGATATGGAAACACACCTAAGTAATTAGAGTGGGCATAAATATAAATAAACGTAAGTGGAAATGAAATCACTGAGTTCGCTCACATCAGTTATTCATTGGTTTCAAAATCCTTTCCATGATAATAAATATATTCTTTGAATTCAGATATTTATCGGTTTCAAACCATTTTTGTACTAACACCATCTTCCTCTTAGCTAAACTGTCTCAAATATCAATGCAAGTTATGTCAATGGCGAAGATTTTCTATTGCTGTTTATTAAAGTTGTGGACAAAAGATATCAATTGGTAGTGAAGCAGAGGGGCGTGGGTAGGAAAATGCTGTGAACATTTTGAACAAAAGAATATTTAGTTCTCATTGTATTCTGCCACAAAGATTGCTGATAGAGTGGGAGAATGATAACAACTAAAACCTGCTCATAATCTTGTGAATTAGACACATTGAGAGTTAGTGAAATGAGCAGTATTCCCTCATGTTAAGGAAGGTCTGAAGAACTCGTGCATCAAGAAATTAAACATAGAAACAATGCAGAGCAAGCACAAAGAGAATTGAAAGAAACTCCTAAACAACAGTAAATGTTACAGAAGTTCTGCTTAATACACGCTAGGCTAAGACAGCCTTTGAACCAGTATTTTAATGATCTCCCTAAACAAAGAATTTTTTTTTAATAAGAGCAGCTAATTATCATCAGAAAGATAAAATCCATAAAAGAATGTATAAAAAATTACAGTTTCACATTTCTAACATGTATGAAGTTATTTTTCAGAAACAGTATAAAGAAGGAAAAGCTGGCTGCTTAGACAGCTTTTTTTGTTGGTTATGGCTTTACTGAGATACAACTTACACATTTAACATGTACAATGTGGTGGGATTGTTGGCATATTCACAAAGTTGTACAACCATCAGCACAATTAATTTTGGTGATAGAGATTGTGTGGAACCTGAGAATAAATTTGTATGTCAATCTTACCAATATTAAGTATTCCAATTCCTGAACTTAGGATTTATTTCCATTTATTTAGAATCTTTTTAATTTTTCAATGATTTTTATAGTTTTGTACTTCATTTGTTAAATTTATTCCTGAACATTTTATTTTTTCTGATGCTACTGTAAATGGATTTCTTTCATATTTTTCATTGCAATTGTATAGAAATACAGTTGATTTTTGTATATTAATTCTGAGGGTGGTGACACTGGACTTGTTTACTAGTTCTAATAATTGTTTTTGTGGATTCCTTAAGATTTCTATATAAAAGATCATGTTGTCTGCAAATAGAGATAGTTTTAATTCTTCCTTTTCAATATGGATGATTTTTATGTCAATGTTTTTCTCTAACTGCCCTGGCTAGAACCTCCAGAACAATGTTCAATAATGTAGCCACCCCTGACACAGAAGGGTTAATAATCACTGGAAAAGGCTTGCCAAAAAACTGTGACCCAGAGGTGAGAAGGCCGGTTAGCCAATGACGGGTAAGACCTCCAGGGGGAGGCAACCTAAGCCAGGCACGGTCGCCTGGGGGCACAGATGAAGACACAATATTGGGAGCAGGAGGGGCCGTTGCCTAGAAGGCCTTGCATTCTCCAAGATAAAATATACAAGCACAGCAATAACATGATAATATCAAAACAGAGGCCGAGAGAGGGCTCCTTGAGAAATCACTAAGAATTCTTGGCATTCGCTAATTACATTGTCCAGAACACCTGTGTATGTTTAACAGATGTGAGCTATGTATATATTGAAACGCTGGTTATAATAAACTCAGAGTGGCCATCAGCCCTCTCCGCATCTATCCTGGTGTGTACATTGGATTGCAACACCGAAAAATAATACTGGCTAGAACATACATTCTTATTTTATTCCTGACCTTAGGGGGAAAGCATCTAGTCTTTCACCATGATTTATGCTGTTAGCTATGTGTTGTTCATAAACGTTCATGATCAGGTTGAGAAAGTTCCCTTCTTTCATAGTTTGTTGAGTGGTTTTATTATGAAAGGATGTGTATTTTGTCAAATGATTTTTCTGGGTCTATCAAGCTGGCCATATGGTTTTTGTCCTTTATTCTGTTGATAAGGGGTGTGTGCTATATAATGTCCAGATGTTAATCTGATCTTGCGTTCCTGTGATAAATCACACTTGGTTATGATGTATAATCCTTTTTGTAATTTTCTACTTCCATTTGTTAATATTTTGTTGAGGATTTTTATGTCTATAGTCATAAAATATATTGGCCTCTAGTTTATTTTCTTGTGATGTCTTTGTCTGGTTTCTTATAAGGGTAATACTGATCTCTCAGAATGATTTGGAGAGTGGTCCCTTCTCTAATAATTGTTGGAATGGTTTGTGAAGAGTTGCTATCAATTCTTCTTTGCACGTTTGGTGTTTTTCATTAGTAAAGCCACCTGGGACTGGGCTTTTCTCTGTAGGTAATGTTTTGATTACTAATTCAACCTCTTTATTGCTCTAGTTCTATTCAGATTTTTTATTTGCTCTTTAATCACTTTCAATAATTTGGCCTTTCTAGGAATTTGATTACTTTTTCCAAGTTATCTAATTTATTGACATCCCCTTGTTCATAGTATTCTCTTATATTCCTTTTTTATTTCAGTAAGGTTTTTAGTAATGCCCCTCTTTTCATTTCTGATTTTAGTTATTTGAGTGGTAGGGACAGTCCCTCCATTTTGTAATTTGTCACTTTGTGTGGTGTCAATCCTCCCACCATGGCCAGTCGTAAGCTAACAACATAACACTGGCTTTGGATAAGAAACATAAGCATAGTAGTACACCATTTTATAATATTTCCACCATATAGATACACTTGAGGCAAAAAAATCTCAAAATCCGTATGTAATAGAAAAATGTGGCAAATAAATAGGAAATGATGTGTTTTGAATATGGACTACTTCGTTTTACATAATTTTTTAGTTGTAAGATTAAATAATTTAATTTCTAACAATTGTTTTATTAACTACCTTGAAAAGTTCCTTAAATTTCAGAATTGGTTTTCATCAACCCTTAAAACTGGCTCCAGCACTTGCCTGAAATTAACTAAAATTTAGGTCTGGCAGATAGTTCATACAGCACTGTCTCCCTTTTCTGGCTCATTTATTGATGCTCATCCCTGAGAATTATCTGTTTAAAGAATGTATGAATGAATAAGTTAGGGACCACAAAAATGATTAAATCTTATTTTTTTGTTTGTTTTTATTATCGTTTTGAACTGAGTTAATGTTTTGCCATGTGTGAAACTCTTCAGTGCCTCTCAGATTTCATTAATTCAGAAGACCCCTAGTCATGGTTTAGATTGTATGCTTTATTTTAGTTTGATATATTGAACATTGTTTAAGTAAAATGTTATCACTTAAACTTGAAAGCATGACTAATAAACAGTCTGACATAATAGGTGATAGCAAGCTGTTGGACTTTCCAATTCCTCACCTGACAAACATTTAGACTTTACTGAAGCGGTATACATTCTGTGGTATCTTAATATTGACATGACCAAACTTCTAGTATTGAGAAGAGCACAGCACTTCATTATTAGTATTATTGCTATTTATTCAATACTAATTTTATTATAACTTCTTAAAGTACATCAATACCTTGCTCAAATAATTTGCAATTCAAAAGTGTAATCTCCATTGAAAGATACAATACCAAACGCAATGGCTCAAGAAGGAGAAAAGGCAGGTGTTTTCACTTTAAAGTCTTTCAATGAAAAAACATTATAAGGGAATAGTTAGTTATCTAGGAGGTGAGTGTGTCTTCTCTCTACACAAAGTAATGTCTAACTGATCAACATGGTTCTAAAGAATCTACACCTATTATCCAGACATATTTATTGATGGGGTCAAATGGCATAAAGAATGTAGCATATTAAGAAACTGTAATCAAGAGAAAATAAGCCTAAAGAATGAAACAAAAAAGACTATTTCAAGAAGGGCAGTGAGTGCTGGCTCTGTTGTTTATAGTCTGTGCAAAAACTTGAGGCACATACAATTAATTGAGAATAATTAAATACTTAATCTTGTGTTAACAAACAGAAGTGTCATGAAAGTTCATTGAGATCACTTGTGGGCTGGAATAACTGTGTGAGTTTAATGAGTAGGAAAAAGTTAGGCCTGGAGGTATGCCAAACAATTATTAATTATAGGTGAGGACGGATCTGTTCACTTTGAAGAGCAGTGAGGTTAAAATGGCTGTGAGGGAAAGAGGTGTCACAGTCGGATTGCTATCAGCAAGGCTCTCCTGTGGAAGGAGCTACTAGCTTTTCTAAGCTTTACTCTTTATTGTTAGATTTTTCTTGTCTGAAGAGGAACAAGCTTACAGAGCCTCAAAATAAATTGAACATTGTGTTGTTTTTGACAATTCACAGAGCAGATTTTCTCAACTACTACTATATATCATGTCCTGTCAAATCTAAATTATTTTTTGTCCGCTATGTGGGAATTTTATGTAAGCCTTCTTTCTAATCCCTTCTTATCTTCTCTTCTACTCTCAGTTTTCTCTTATATATCCATGCTTTTGAAACAGAGTGAGCAAAAAATGCCAAAAGAAGCACAGGAAGGAGTTACAAAATGAGCAATCTACTTAAGGCAAATGGTGAAGACTGAGGCTGCAGATATGAAAAGGTGAAACAGAATAGGAAGAGAAAGATATCCATGTTGGGAGAAAAATGAGGCATCTGAGTCTCAATTCATAAGCCATGAATCCAGAATTATGTAGGAGTATTCACTCCAAAAATCTAAAAAAAACATAAATATATAATTATATATATAAAACTCAGTTTATTCTTTGTTGATATCCTCATTTTCCAGAAATTATTCTGTTATTCACTTATTTTTCTAGAATAGTATAGCTTAGAATATTTATGTATAGAAGAGACAATTAGAATAGTTCCTTAAAACTTTTGATGTCATCCTGCTATATGAGCTCAATTAAGTTACTTAACTGTTGCAAAAAGAAAAAAGAAAGTCTTTTACATAAGTAGAAAGATGTGTCTGTGTCTGAAACAAGATGGAGGAAAAAAATACCAAAAATCTTGACCCCTTTTCTAACCTACAATCATGTTTTCATGAGACAGTAGAATAAGGTATTTTGAGAATTTTTACAAAAGGAATTATTTGCATTTTATAATCAAATAAATGGGTTATACTAGGGGAAAAAAAACACTTAACCTTATCTAAGAAAACAGAAGAGAGACCTCACTCTCAAAATGCCTCATACTCATAAATTATAGTCACTCACCCATAATTATTGATGTCTGGTGAATTTCTCTGGGAAAAAAAAGAAACAGAATAACATCTTTTACGTACTGAAACTCTTCAAATAGTATGAAATCTCGGACATTTTCTAGTATTAAAAAGAATTAATTATGGTGAATTTACTGAAAATTACTGTAGTTAAACTAATTATTTCTATGGTCCCCAAAAACACAAACAATGAAATGTTTTTCTCTTTTATTTAAATGTCTGTGACACATTGAAATGCACACAAAAAGTGTAGGGCCACTCTAAGGAGACACTGCAAGTAAATCTAAATGGCTCTACCTGCCATTTACATATGTATTTAATTTCTCACATGTCACAATCTGTCCAGTGGATATTTTAAGTGGCTGGAAGTAAGAACCATCCCCAGTTACTGTGCAAAGCATGGAAAAGCAATTAGCAAACTATCTTCCTGTGAAGCAAAGGCCCTTGCCAGTTCAGCAAGGATCTTGATTTTACTTATAATCACTGTTTAGTATTTGCTGAAAATTTTTATAACACTTATTTTGTTATCTATCAAATGACTTTGGTTTTAATTGGTAAGGTTTAAAATGAGAGACAGCTAAAAAGTTACAATAACTGGTTCAAGACAAAGATCCTCAAATAAATGGTGTTTACTAACAACCGGTTTTTTTAAAGGAAGCAAGATATAGCCACAATTTTTGGAAAATATATAAGCTGAGAGAGAGAAAACAAGGAAAACACACATAAAAATTTTCTAGTTTCAAATATGACAATTTTTTTAACAGAAGTTTGAATCAAAGTTTGGTGTGATGTTTCTGAAGTCCTGATGTCTTGTCAACGGGCTCTTTAAGATTCTTACTGAAGGAAATCACTTAAGGCATTATATGTGGAGGTTCAAAGAAGATACATTATCTTCATGCTATGGGCATAATTTTCATGTGTATAACACTCAACTTTTTACAGTAAAAATTGTCTTATTTGAGAAAGGGTTATAGGATCTCTTATACAGATAAAATTCTTTTAATATTTCAAAGCATTTTATGTCTAATATTTATTCATTATCACCTTACATTGGGAACACTATTTACATATTTGCAGAATTTCTTTCACCAAACAGAATTAGTGAAATAGTCAAAGCTCATTCATGCCAATATAGAGAGGACATATATGTTCTAATAAAAATAGCTTGTAATTTATTTATTTAACAGACAGACAGTGCTTATTTGTTACTTGTTATTGTTGCATAAGAAAGTTCTTCAAAATTCAGCAGCTTTAGGGGCCTTCCCTGTGGCTGAGTGCTTAAAGTTCTGTCCACTCCACTTCGGCAGCCTGGGTTCTCAGCTTTGGATCCCAGGCACAGACCTACTCCACTCATCAGCCGTGCTGTGGAGGCATCCCACACACATAAAATAGAAGAAGATTGGCACAGATGTTAGCTTAGGGCTAATCTTCCTCAAGTGAAGAAAGAGGAGGATTGGTAAGGGATGTTAACTCAGGGCCAATCTTCCTCACCAAAAGAAGAAACAAACAAACAAAAATCAGTAGTTTTAAATGCCCATCATTTATTCTAGCTGGTGAATCTTTCAGTTGGCTGAGGTTTGTTGGGCCTTGGTTAGACTTTGCAGGGACGTTCTGCTTCTAGCAGTGGGGTATGGCTAGAATTGACAGATTGAGTTCAGGCCCACTCCACGTGTTCATTTTGGATCCACGGCATAAGGGGCAGGGAGGAAGTTCTTATTATGTTGAAAACAGCAACCTCAGAGGGCAAATCCAAACTCCTAAGTACGTGTCAAATCTCTTCTTGCATTACATATGTTAATATCACATTTTCCAAGCAGTTCACAAAGCCAAGCCCACAGCCAAGAGTCAGTATGGTAGTCTCTACCCAACATAGGACCAAAGCAAGTCACCTGGTGAAAGTCAACCAAAAGCCTTGGAGAAGCAAAGTCCTTGCAAGGTGATGGGATATAGATATAAACATAAACATAATATGAATATGTTATTACTCTGTGTGTATATATAGATTTATATATTCTGGGATTTCCAGTCTTTTTTGACCAAAATCAGAAAGCCAAGTCCTTGGGTGGGCGGGTACTTGAATGTATGTCCAGGAGCCCCCAGAGCTGTGCTGTTAACTGCTTGTGAAGTCTGTGGTCTCTTACCACCTTGATTCTGCCTGTTAGAATTAATCTCAATTCAGGTACTTTTTCCAATATACTTAAGATATACGTCGCTTCCTCGCACCTTGGAGTCTGTTTACATCTTTTGCCAACTTAGCATGATCAGAAAAATTAGTATTTTTAAATTTGCATTTCATCTACATTGTTCCTCCACAGACATCACATTTTTAATCGGCTGTGCTCTTCCTTTCCCAAATCGTGTATGCATTTCTCAACTATATTTCAGATAGCTATGTTGTGTATACAAATAGGAATTTTAAGCTTCATAGAATACAACGTTTCAAGATGCAGTAGTAATACCTGTCCAATGATATCTTTTTCATATTTTTCAGGAATGAGCATATTGCTACATTCTTAAATTATTTTGTTTTCTTATTTTTAGTGGTAAGGTAACGTTACCATTCATAAATTCAACAAATATTTATTCACATATTACTCCATAACAGTGCTTGAGCTATAGTTTGGATATACAAATTTAATGATACCTAATCTTGACAAAAAAGAAAACAGAGGCTTAAAATTATATGACGTAATAAATTTTTAAATTTCTTAGTTCAGTCTAAATGCGTGATATCTCTTTCACCAGACACACCAGACATATCAGTTCTTTCTGTAGTTCTCATCGTTTGTCTTAGACAGAGCTCCATGTTTCTGTGACTATCTTTGCCCTTAACCTAGCTGACACACACAAAGTTATTTCTCTGTCTTTATCTTTTATCTCATTCCTGGTATTAAAGTGCATTATATTTTGTTTGAGATCTATATTCTTGTTGAGGAAACTAGAATATTAAGAATCTCTCTGGCCCTTTTATGTCTGTATACTTTTAGGATTTTGTTATATTGTCAAGATCAAGTTGACCTGTTTCCTTCTTTTCTTTGAAAATGATATTTTCTCTTTATTCAAAGTCCTGTTTATTTGTTTATTTACTCAATAAGCATTTACTTAGTGACTAGCATTCTCAAAGCATTCTGTTATACATTCTAAGTGATACACAAATAAATGTAATATTCTTTCTTCATATGAGACAGCATGAGGTATATAATAAAGTATGATTTGTGTTTTAATTCTGGCTCTGTCACATACTGCAAGAGTAATATTTCGCCAGTTATTTGACTTTTATTGAGTTTTGATTTCCTTCTTCATAAATTGGAGATAATACTAATTATTAGGAAGATCAAATGAGTGAATACAAGTATTTAATTAAAGCAGTACCTTGCACATAATGAGTATAGGGAAGATTAGTGCTACACATAATTATAATATTTTATTGAAAATTTGGAAGGTAATGGATGTACAGTTGGGTACTTGGGGAAAAACTTTGTCAAGGAAATGACGTTTATTCTTATCTTTGAAAACTAATTGATTATGACAATTCAGTTAATTTCTTAGATTCATAAAAATGGAAAAATAGATTGTCTTATCTCCCTGTCTGTTTTGTTGGTGATTTAAATATGACAATGTCTTAAATGAACTTTGTAAATGATAAAATCTTAAACAAACTAACGGATTCTACTAAATGACGTTAAACAAGTCTTATTCCATTCCTAGCCTAGGAAACCCACTTCAATCCTGCTTTTCCAAACTCAGGTGAGCCCATTCTCTCTACATCATTTAGTTTTTAAGAAGTGGATATAAATAAGTTAATAAGTTATGTGAAATACAGTTTTTGTCTGATTGAACCAACATTAAACATCGGCCGTGGAAACTATCACTGCTGCCTATACAATTCTTTTGTCACAGGAGCTTTTCCTCTCTCATGTGCTTTGATATAGATTATCATTCTTAGAGAAAATGAGATAACCTATTCATTCACAAGTTATCCTATCCTGTGGCCTTGTTGCTGGGGAAAAAGCACACATATATGCATAAACACACCCACACTGAGATTTTTGAAGGATAATTGCTACCTGTGGGAGAACTCACTCTTCCTTAGCCCAGACCCCTTGGAAACCTGAGAGAATTTTTCAGACATAAACTATGGTTTTCCTGAGAGATACCTGGCTGGTTGTCATAGAAATTTGTGCTTGGATACTTTGGGCTTAATTCCAAATGGACATTCTGAACAAGTCTTATGAAGAAAAAGAGAGAAAGTGAAGCTAAACCAAAACTTTATTTTCTTGTCATTTCAGTAGCTACCTTCTCTTTTCTCCCTTTTCCCAGCACGCTGAGTACCAACATCTCAAGACAGGGATAGAAGACAAATTATTAGCAGCAATGATAGTCTAAGTACATCACTGAAACCTTCACATGTAATTCAGTTTGGAGAGGTTCCTTCCCAATTTACTTTACCAATTCCTTACAAATATGTAACACCTTAGCCATTAGCTAAAGGATATAGGGTTTATTCATTTTTATGTTAATTTTTTGAGATAACATTGGTTTATAGCATTATATAAATTTCAGGTGTACGTCATTATATTTCGATTTCTGTGTAGATTGCATCATATTCACCACCCAGAGCCTAATTACCATCCATCACCATACACATGTGCCTAGTCACTCCTTTTTCCCTCCTCTGCCTTTCTTCTCTGGTAACCACTAATCTAATCTCTGTATCTATGTGTGTGTTTGTTGTTGTTTTCATGTTCTATTTAGGGAGGAGATCATATGGTGTTTGAATTTCTCCCTCTGCCTTAGTTCACTTAGCATAATGCCCTCAAGGTCCATCTGTGCTGTTGCAAATGGCAAGATTTCATATTTCTTTATGGCTGAGTAGTAGTCCCTCGTGTGTGTTTACCACATCTTCTTTATCCGTTCGTCCCTTGATGTGTGCTTAGGTTGATTCCAAGTCTTGTCTATTGTGAATAATGCCACAGTGAACATAGGGGTGCATATACCTTTACACATTCGTGTTTTCACGTTCTTTGGATAAATACCCAGCAGTGGTATAGCTGGATCGTATGGTAGTTCTCTTCTTAATTTTTTGAGGAATCTCCATACTGTTTTCCACAGTAGCTGCCCCAGTTTGCAATCCCACCAGCAGTGTATGACAGTTCCCGTCTCTCCACAACCTCTCCAACACTTGTTGTTTCCTGTCTTGTTAATTACAACCGTGCTGATGCATGAGAGGTGATATCTCATTGAAGTTTTGATTTGCTTTCCCTAATAATTAGTGATGTTGAACATCTTTTCATTTGCCTATTGGCCATCTGTACATCTTCTTTGGAGAAATGTTTGTTCAGATCTTTGCCTATCTTTTAATTGGGTTGTTAGTTTTTGTGTTGTTCAGATGAATGAGTTCTTTATCTATTTTGGATATTAATCTCCTATCAGATATGTGATTTGCAAATATCTCCCAATTGTTAGATTGTCTTTTCATTTTGTTGATGATTCCCTTTGCTGTGTAGAGCTCTTTAGTTTGATGTAGTCCCATTTGTTTATTTTTTCTATTGTTTCCCTTGCCTGGTCAGACATGGTACTTGAAAATATGCTGCTAAGACTGATGTTGAAGAGTGTACTGCCTGTGTTTTCTTCCAGAAGTTTTATGGTTTCAGGTCTTACATTCAAGTCTTTAATCTGTTTTAAGTTAATTTGTGTATGGTATAAGATAATGGTCTATTTTAATTCTTTTGCATGTGGCTGTCCAGTTTTCCCAACACCATTCATTGAAGAGACTTTCCTTTCTCCGTTGTGTGCTCCTGGCTCCCTTTCGAAAAGTAGCTGTCCATAGATGCATGGGTTTATTTCTGAGTTCACAGTTCTGTTGTGTTGATCTGTATGTTTGTTCTTGTGCTGGTACCATGCTATTTTGATTACTATAGCTTTGTAGCATATTTTGAATTCAGGGAGTGTAGAATCTCCAGGCTTGTTCTTTTTTCTCAGGATTGTTTTGGCTATTTGGGGTCTTTTGTTTTTCCATATAAATTTTAGGATTTTTTGTTCTATCTCTGTGAAAAATGTCATTGGAAATTTGATAGGAATTGCAATGAGTGTAGATTGCTTTAGGAAGCATGGACATTTTAACTATGTTAATTCTTCTAATCCAAGAGCACGGAATATCTTTCCATTTCTTGTGCCTTCTTCAATTTCTTTCAGCAATGTTTTATAGTTTTCAGTGTATGAGTCTTTCATCTCTTTGCTTAAATTTACTGTTAGGAATTTTATTCTTTTTATTCAAATTGTAAATGGCGGGCCGGCCCGGTGGCACTGCAGTTAAGTTCGCACATTCCACTTTGGTGGCCCAGGGTTCGCCGGTTCAGATCCTGGGTGTGGACATGGCACCGCTCCGCAAGCCATGCTGTGGTAGGCATCCCACATATAAAATGGAGGAAGATGGGCACAAATGTTAGGTGAGGGCCAGTCTTCCTCTGCAAAAAGAGGAGGATTGACAGCAGATGTTAGCTCAGAGCTAATCTTCCTCAAAAAATAAATAAACATGAATCAAATTATAAATGGGGTTGTATTCTTAATTTCTCCTTCTGCTACTTTGCTATTAGTGTATAGAAACACAACTGATTTTTGTGTGTTGATTTTGTATCCAGCAACTTGACCATATTCATTTATCATTTCTAAAAGTTTTTTGGTGGATTCTTTAGGGTTTTATATGTATAAAATCATGCCATTTACAAATAGTGAAGTTTCACCTCTTCCTTTCCAATTTGGATCCTTTTTATTTCTTTTTCTTTCCTGATTGCTCTGGCTGGGACTTCTAATACTATGTTAAATAAGAGTGGCAAAAGTGGGCATCCTTGTCTAGTACTTGTTTGTAGAGGGATAGCTTTCAAATTTTTCTCTGTTAAATATGATATTAGCTGTGGGTTTGTTACATATGGCCTTTATTATGTTGAGGTACTTTCCTTCTATGACCATTTTATTGAGTTTTTATCATAAATGGATGCTGTATCTTGTCAAATGCTTTCTTTCCATCTAGTGAGGCAATCATGTGATTTTTATTCTTCATTTTGTTAATGTGGTGTATCATGTAGATTGATTTGTGGATGTTGAACCATCTCTGCATCCCTGGAATAAATCCCACTTGATCATGATATATGACGTTTATAATGTATTGTTGTATTGAATTGCTGGTATTTTGTTGAGGATTTTTGCATTGATGTTCATCAGGGATATTGGCCTGTAATTTTCTTTTTTTCTGTTGCCCTTGTTGGGTTTTGGTATCAGAGTTATGTTGGCCTCACAGAATGAGTCAGGAAGCTTACCCTCTTCTTCAATTTTTTTGGAAGAGTATGAGAAGCATAGGTATTAATTCTTCTTTGAATGTTTAGCCAAATTCACAGGGAAGCCATCTTGTCCTGGACTTTCATATTTTTGGGAGGTTTCTGATTGCTTTTTTGATCTCCATAATGGTAATTAGTCTTTTCAAATTCTCTATTTCTTCTTTGTTCAGTTTTGGAAGGTAGTATGATTCTAAGAATTTATCCATTTCTTCTAGATTTTCCACTTGGTCAGCGTATAGCTTTTCAAAGTATTCTCATAAAATCTTTTGTATTTCCGAGGTGTCCATTGTCATTTCTCCCCTTTCATTTATGATTTTATTTATCTGAGCCTTCTCTCTTTTGTTCTTCATGAGTCTAGCTAAAAGTTTGTGAATTTTGTTTGTCTTTTCAAAGAACCAGCTCTCAGTTTCATTGATTTTTTCTATTTTTTTTTAGTCTCTATTTCATTTATTTCTGCTCCAATTTTTATTATTCCTTCCTTATATTGACATTAGGCTTTGTTTGTTCTTTTTGCATTTCCTTTATGTGCACTATTAGATTGTTTGAGATTTTTCTTTGTTGTTGAGGTGGGCATGTAATGCTATAAACTTCCCTCTTAGGCCTGCTTTGCTGAATCCCATAAATTTTGGCATGTCATATTTTCATTTTCATCTGTCTCCAGGTAGTTTATGTTTTTGATATCATATTTAACCTGTTTTGTGTGTGTGTGTGTAGCCATTACCTTCTTATGGAAATAGATAATTTTAGTACTTTTGTCTTTTGACCTTCATATTAGCTTCATAGCTGGTTATCTGCTGCCTCTACTTTGTATTTGCATTTACCAGTGATTTTATTGTTTCCGGGTGGTTTTTTTGGTAATTTTCTTATTCTTATTTGTGGTCTTTTCTTTTCTACTTAAATGAATCCCTTTAGCATTTCTTGTAAGGCTGGTTTATTGGTGACAAACTCGTTTAGATTTTTGCTTCTCTGGAAAACTCTTTATCTCTCTTTCCATTCTGAATAATAGCCTTGCTGAGTAGGTTATTCTTGGCTATAGATTCCTTTCAGCACTTTAAATATATTGTGCCATTCCATTCTAGCCTGTACAGTTTCTGCTGAAAAGTCAGCTGATAGCCTTATGGAGTTTCTTTGGTATGTAACTTGTTGCCTTTATCTTACAGCTTTTAGGATTCTCTCTTTATCTTTAATTCTTGACATTTTAATCATAATGTGTCTTGGTGTAGCCCACTTAGGTTTTATCTTGTTTGGTGCTCTCTCTGCTTCCTGTACTTGGATGTCTGTTTCCTCCCTTAGATTAGGAAAGTTTTCAGCTATTATTTCTTCAAATAGATTCTCTGCCACTTTGTCTCTCTCTTTTCCTTCTGAGACCTGTAATATGGATGTTAGCGTGCTTGATGTTGTTCCAGAGGTCCATTAGACTGTTCTTGCTCTTTTTAATTATTTTTCATTTTATCTGTTCAGCTTGGGTGATTTTCTCTAGTCTTTCGTCCAGCTTACTAACCCGTTCTTCTGTATCATCCACTCTGCTTTTGAGTCCCTCTAGTGAATTTTATATTTCCATTATTGTATTCTTCAGTTCTGATTGGTTCTTTTTCAAATTTTCCAATTCTTTGTTGAAGTTCTCACTGAATTCATCCATTCTTCTCCCAAGATCAATGAGCATGTTTATGACTATTAGTTTGTACTCTTTTTCAGGTAGATTGTTTATCTCTGTTTCATTTAGTTCTTTTTCTGAGAATTTGCCCCGTTCCCTTATTTGGAACATAATTCCTTTGTCTCCTCATTTTGCCTCTTTACCTGTACTTATATCTCTGTATTAGGTTGATCAGCTATGTCTTTTGATCTTGGAAAAGTGGACTTATTTAAGAGATGCCTTGTGAGGCCCAGCAGCGTGCTTTCCTCTCATCACAAGTTCCAAATCTTCCAGCAGTGTTCCCTGTGTGGGCTATGTGTGTCCTTCTGTTGTGGCAGGGTTGCTCTTGCTTCAGGTGCCTGGGGAGGCTAGGCTGTCCCCCTGGCTGCCTGGTTGTCATGCTCAGCTGCATGCAGTTGCTATGGCCCCTTCAGTCACTTTATCAAGTGTGGAGAGCCCCAGCGCAGTTGGCTACAAGGTCTGATAGCACATTGCTCTTGCAGTTTTTCTAAGTGAGTAGGTCCCCAGTGTGGCTGGTTGCTAGGCTCAGGGGTTTACAATTGCTGTAGGCCTCCAGCCTGCAAGGCTGTTGTCAGTTCTCTCAGGAGTACAGCTGGGGGGTGCTGGCCCAAGGGGTGGTAGCACACAGTTGTCACAAGTGTTGGAAGGTAGAGCCAATCCCCGATGTGGCTGTTTGAGAAGCACAAGTCGGCTGCAGCTGACAAGCCCCATTGCCCGCAGGCCCTCATACCCCATTGCTCAGTCCTACTCTGTGGGCACACTAGAACACACTGAAGTGAACCCACTTGCCCTGTTGCAGAGGCCCCAAACACTTCATCAATGCAGGCCTGCCCTCTCCACATACCCTGACCCTCACACACATCCCAACCCACTGAAGCAGATCCACTCACCCCACTGCACAGGTCCCACACACCCTGCCTGTGCAGGCCCACATGTTTCCCAAGGGCTTGCTGTTGGGTGGGGCCAGTCCCTAAGATGGGCTGCCAGCTCTGGCTGAGCTGGATTAAATCAGTGGTCTGGTATGTGGGGCAGACCCCTGTGCTAACAGGCCAGGGGAAGAATTCCAATGGCATCTGCCAGCATCTGTGTCACCACACATTTACTAGGTCACCATAATGGCTGTTGACAATGTCTCAGTCCCTGGGGAGGTGGTTCTAGCCTGGAGAGGTCTCACCTCTCACTTATATGAACCCAGACCCTATCAAGTGAGTCTTCGCCAAAGGACTGTGCGCCCTTCTTTCTGGTGATTTTAGGTTGCTTTCTGAAATGGGTGAATTTCTGCACGGGCTCTTTAAGAGCAGGCTTTTTCTTTCCCTTATTTTTCATAGTTTTTCTGGGGGTATTACCCATGCTTGTTAAGAGCCAGCAAAGCCAGGTATTATGACACTTGTCTCAGTTGTGCTGAGGCCAAAAGCTACTTATTGTGGCAAAGCTCTCCCAGTCAGATCCCCAACTCCTAGGGGGAATACTTCATACCTTAAGATTGCTCCCGGCCTTGAAGTGCTGTGACTAGAATGTGGCTTTTTCCTCTCCAGAAATGAATTTCTGCCTCTTCCACCTCAGTCGGATCTGTTCCTTGTTGTGGGGTTCTTTTTATCCAGTTTTCAGTTCTCTCTCAGGGGTAATTGTTCAAAGGGTAGTTATAAATTTGTTGTGTCCCTGGGAGGAGGTGAGTTCAGCATCCTCCCACACTGCCCTCTTCCCAGCAATCCAGTTTAGAGTTTAATAGACATAGGGTCAGCAATGACAAAAGTTTGGCAAAATAAAATGAGGACTATATCAAAATCTCATATATCCTACACTTTAACAGGGGAACATGTGAAAAATATTCTAATAGACATGTTATCTTTGTTTCCTAGGTAAGGAAATCTAGTAGCCTGGGAGAATAACATGGAAGCAGTACTACCAGGTGCACTTTAAGTAAAGACCCCTAGATATTAAACAGTGAGTCCCCAAAACCTTCAGTGACAAAATGAAACCAACTTCAGTCATTACAACTGTTTTTAATATTTTACTCAGCAAATTTGGATCTATATGTCTATCTTGTTACAGAGAGAGAGATAGATGGATAGACAGATAGATAGATCATTATTACATACCTGGAAATATTAAAAGAAAGTGATGATATGATAGGGAATACCAAAACCATAATAAAACAAAAAACCCACAAAATATCCATGACAATATTATCACAGCCTTAACTTACTTAGGCTGCTGGAAAATACTGTAATGTGTTTTTTTAAACTTATTTTATGTTGAAAATTTAATTTCTAGTAACTGAAACTAGAATCTAGGCCTCTAGATATTTAGACTAAGCTTCTCTTTACTCCACCACTCCCTGTCATCAGGAATTTCTCAAAATACTAACGTTGTTTTCCATACAGTCGTCTTTCCTGTCTTTCCTCATCTTAGTAGAGTGGATGTTTCAAGTAATTATGGAGCGTGCATGCTTCTTCTGGCCATTTTATCTCCAGACTCAAATATAGTGCTTGTATTTTAGAAGTCACTTAGTGTTTGATGGCATGCATCCTTATAAAAAGTTTTTCAAGTTCTTCTCTGTTCTTTCACTTTCCTGAGAGAATACCTTTTGTTGGGACCGTTCTATAAAGATGCTTTATGTAACATTAAACCAAGGGACTTAGTGTCTTGATCATGAAAGGCCATGGACAGATGGCAAGTCATTTCTGAAAGGGGAAGAAAGTACATGCATTTTCATTCATTTGTGCTGTCTGCTGTGGACAAGAACATCCTGCAGATAAAAGAATCAATATTTTTGGGCTGCAGACTTAGCCTCAAATGTAAAAGCATTACTGGAGTGCCGTGCTTTGAAGCAAAATGGAAAAAGGAGGGAAAAAAATGCTTCTACAAAACTTCAATATAATTCTTTTTCTTTTCCAAGAACACTTTTTCACTTTGTGTTAACAGCATCATTGGAAATGGGCAGCGTCCTAACTAGAGTATTAAGAGAGTAAGATAAATGTGAAAATGCAATAGACATGAAATAGAATGTAGTATATAATTGCACAGAAAAAAAGAGTGATTACTTTTATACCAAAAAAGGAACTAAAAATCTTTTTGAGTTTAGCATTTCCAAAGGAACTGAATCTTTAAAAGGATTCAAGCTTTAAACTCACAAGTGGATTAAGCCAAGGGAAGGGAAAAAAGTCAAATATCTTGCCAGCTTGTGAAATATGTTTTACAAGATATTCTCTGGATGAATATGGTAAAGAACATTAGGTGTTCACAAACCTAGAAAAATATAACTTTGCAATTTTAATGTTATTTGTCGAAGTCTTCTTCCTTCTCTTCCTCTCTCCTTCCCTCCCCTCCTCTCCTGCTCTCTTTATCTGATATACATACACACACAGACACTATATATACATATATAGTGTATATATATATATATAGAGAGAGAGAGAGAGAGCTTGATTCCAAACATTTAGGATATGTTCTTTTGTTGGTTGTTTACTAGTTCACTTTTTTTTGAGGAAGATTAGCTTTGATCTAACATCTGCCACCAACCCTCCTCTTTTCGCTGAGGAAGACTGGCCCTGAGCTAACATCTGTGCCCATCTTCCTCTATTTCATGTGGGAAACCTGCCACAGGATGGCTTGGCAAGTGGTGCGTATGTCCGCACCAGAGACCCGAACCTCCAAACTCTGGGTCACTCAAGCAGAACATGCAAACCTGACCACTGTGCCACCGGGCTGGCCCCCACTTCACGTTTTGATCATGCTACTTGTTTATTCTCCTGTGAGCTCTTAGCTTACTTTTGATTGCTGGTTTGTTTGTTTTTAACATGTTCTTCCCTGTTGTAGTCAGGACCTGGAACCCAGGATGGGGAGAAAGCTCTGCATAATTCTCAGTTTAGCTGCTCTGCCAACCACCTTTGTCAAGAAATTCTTAAAGAATCAGGAGTTCAAATAATTGTATGATCTGGTAGCATTAAGAATTAACCAGACACTCCATACTGCTTCAATTTTTGAACCTATAAAACATACGGAGACGTTACAGTAAATTAATCACACTAAGGACAAACTACACTCACAATTTAAAATCAGTCAGTGTCACCCTGGGCACATCAGGACACCATATTTCCTATGGCTTCAGGCCCCCCTGAAACTTCCTTGTCTCTCAACATTTTTTTTTTAAGAAGGGTAGTAAATACTTTATTCTCACTGAGCTATAAATCATTTCAAATATTTAAACTGTAAAGATTTCCAATAACCTAAGTCATGTAAATGATGAAAACCAAGGAGTTGCAGGTGTTAGCAGCTTGACAAAGATATCAGAGAAGCCTCCAGATGGTATGCATCTCTGGCGAGTAGCTAAGCCTGGTTACACCCATGCAGTGGGATGACAGAGAAATGTATCTAAACATTGTTTTCAGATAGCCCACCTGCACCTGTGCTCCAAAGACTTTTTAACTTGATTTCCCTGAAAGAAAGTGACATCCTAATATAATTACTTAGTTAACATTTACTCATCCCAAAATGTTGTAATGCTCCCTTCCCTGTGTAATGAGAACTTTCTGGGAGGAGAACGCTCTGTGCAAAATTCAATGTTATCTTTTATTATGATCAACACTCTATTTCATTTCTTGCCGTTTACTTTAGGTTTAGTTTTGAAATGCCCTGGTGACATCAAAGAATCTAATGAACTTACAAGAAAATCGTGGCATCTTGGTAAAAATAAACTGATCCTTGTGCATGTATATCAAAGCCTGAGGGACACTGACGGTTGAAGCAGGTTATGTTTCTTACAGTGATAATCTCATAGAGTCACAATATTTTTAACTTTTCAAATCATTTTCACACATCTCATGTTGTTTGATCTTCAAAATAACCTTGCTAAGACAAGAATTTTTATCTGTATTTTATAGAACCAGAACATGTGCTTATAGCAAGTAAAGTGATCCAGCATCTTCATATTGGTTGTGGATGGCACAGTGGGAACGGGGGAGAGGAAACTTTTACTAGAAGCAAGAAACCATGATGAGTTCTCTGCCTGTATCTCCCACCACATCTTGTACCATCCTCATCCTTGGTTATCAAGATCCAGTTGCTCACCAGCACCCTGCCCCTGTCCATTTTCTTAAAAATTATTCTTTCTATTCTCAATAGATTTGCACATGTTATTCCTGAAATATTCTTGGGATATTTTCATTCCTTCGTTTGCCTAACAAGTTCTTTGTATTTCTTAGGTGTCAGCCTAATTATAATTTCCTTGGAGAGGCCTTCTCTTTTCAAAGCTCCCTTACCCACTGGCCAAGTATCTTCTCTCATATTATCTTACTCTTTTCTTTTAATCAGTACAAATATTTGAAATTATTTCGTTTATCTACATAGTTAATTTTTCAATGCTTATTGTCTCCACTATTCTAAAAGTTGCACAAATGCAAGGAGAGCGGTCTCCTCACCAGTGCAAGGAAACACTGAGTGTGCAACACAATTCGTCAGACAGAGTAAATGTAAACAAAATATGAATGAGTGAATGAATGAGTAAATGTAGATCTCATTTGCGTCTCCATATTTGTTTTCTTCTGTTATTTTGTCTCTTTTCTATATGAAAACAAGATTTTGAAATCATACCTCTTTTTGGTGGTGAGATACACATTTTCCTCCCCTTTTACTCAAAGAAATGTTATTTTATATGAGCCCTCTCATTTCTTTAGGTCTTCATTTCCATGTTCCTAAAATTAGAGTGTTAAATTTGAATAGTTCTAGAGGGAAATAATCCACTACTCTTTCTTTTTGGTATAGGTGACTAGAAGTTGGCTTTACCTGAATCTCTAGAAAGCTCCGTTCCTCCATAGATATTGTTCACCGTGACTAAAACCAGAGCAGTCTGGATAACGCTCAGTCAGCTGGATATATGGGCATTGCAAAAGACATGTGTAAATAAAACCTTCCTGCACCTTCTTTTACCTATGGGATACCATTGGAAATATCAGCATATAGAGCTACAATTTCCATCTAAATCTTACATACTTAACAGGAAAACATAAAATAAACATACAAATTCATAAATAATAAAATTTCAGATAGTAAAGCATCTATTATTTGCTTGCATTGTGTACTTCATTCATAGATTTTATAGCATCTCATCTTTTTCTACTTGATATTCCCTATGCATAAACCAGGTATTCTTTGTTTTAAGGAAATTATATTTCTCTATGCAGTGAATACATACTTGCTGAAATACACACACACACACACACACACACATATAATGTGCAAACCTTTATTTAAATTACTTTATAAAATTATCTCCCCAAATATGAGGTATCATTTTCCCAAAACCGATGTTTAAAGATTCATCTTAGTTTAGGTGATGGATGGTCACAAAAGGATGATAAAAGTACTAGCGCTCCCGAGTAGAGATGAAGAAGAGCTAGCAAAAAGATTGAGGATAAAATTATCAGAGAATCATTCTGTAAAATCCTCAGGAGAAGAATAAAGCAGGAAGTTAAATGGAAACACAGTGTCATATTTAATAACTTTTCCAGGGAAGACACATTTAGATAGCATTCTTTTTCTATATTTCCTCCTGTTAGTATAAGTATATGCTGGGTTTGAATAACATAATTAAATTAAACGAGAGGAATAAATAAAAACAGAAAGAATTACATTATCCCAAAACACCTGTTCAAATGCCTTCAATAAATGTTAACTTAGTATCTTCGTGGTATAGTAAAAAATTAATTTCTTATTGTCTAAGTCCATTTGGGCTACTCTAACAAAATACCATAAACTGAGTGGCTTATAAAGAGGAATTTATTTCTCACAGTTCTGGAGACTAGGAAGTCCAAGATCATAGCACTGATGGATTCGGTATCTTCTGAGGGCATGCTTCCTCATTGATGGCTATCTTCTCACTGTAACCTCACATAGTGGAAGGGATGACCTAGCTCTTTGAGGTCTCTTAGAAGGGCACTAATCCCAGTCATGAGGACTCTGCCCTCATGATCTAATCACCTCCCTAAGGACCTATCTCCTAATACCATCACTTTGGGAATTAGGATTTCAACATATGAAATCTGAGGGGACACAAACATTCAGACTCTAGCAATCATTGCATATTGTCAAGCTCATTTGCACTAAACCAATAAGAGTGGGTTTCACACCAACCCTGTATGAATTTGCATGCAGGAATGAGATTCACATGAAGGTTAAGTTGTCAGTTCAAAAATCTGCATTTCTGAGATGATAATTGCTTTGGAGACTAGAAATAGAGAAAAAAGATGTCAGAACTAGAGAAAAATGTAGATTGATGAGCAAAGAAAGAGAGCTAGAGAAACAAGTGAGGTGTGTATTCCAGAGAGAGATTACTTTTAACCATCTGTAAGTAGATGTATCCACAACAATACGTAATAATAGGTCAATGTGGGCAGAAGAAACATTTCTGTTGTTTGGAACCATAATAAGTATCCATTAAGAAAGGAGAATGAGGTCCTTATCGTTCTTTGTTCTCTGAGAAAAGCAAGAAAGCACACATGACTAAAGACAGAAGAATTAATTCCAAATATGACTCTTCCTAAGTGAATCATACTTTAGGCATCAAATGAGAGTATGAAATTCACCCTTTCCTCATGAAATCGTGCATTACTTTGAGTGTGACAAGGATCTTCAATTTCTCAGGGATTAATTGGGAAGTGTTCTATTTGAGACCAGAAGCCCTAGGCACTATTTCCAACTTCCATCTGCCCCAGGATCTGAAGATCTCCTGTATCTCCTTGCTACTCACACAGTGCTTTCATGACCAGAGGCCCTGGCACGACTTGGGAGTTTTTTGAAATGCAGACTCTCAAGCCTCTCCCTAGCTCTAATGAATCAGATTCGATAGTTAAGATTCCCAGGTACTCAGCATGCACTTGAATATTTGAACTGCTTTAGGACACATATGCTCTTTCTAAAGCACTGAAGCATGGTGAGACATGTATGTTAGGCAGAAAGACCTGGAATCAAGCCCAGTTTTTGACAGAAAGTCATTAAATTAAAATCTGGTTTGATTGTTTACAGTGAATTTTGTAGAAAATCTATTACTATCTCTGATAAAAATAATAATGTTAATGATATCAGTAAAAGAGTAACAACAATAAAATAATGATATAAAAATAAAAAGAGTAGTAAAAAATAGTACCTTACATACTTTTAGTCATTTTTCTGTATCAAGTACAATGTTAACACCATTCCAGGCATTATCTTTTTCATCTAAGAACCTTATAAGGCAAGTGTTGCTTTACTAGGGCTTAGAAAGGGTAAGTGGCTTGCCCTGGGTAACTCAACTTGTAAATTAGAGGGTTTGAATTTCAACCAAAATCTGTCTGAAGCCCAAGCTCTGTACTGTTATTCTTCAAGCAACTTTCTTATATATAAAGTTGGAATAATAATTTCTAGGATTGTTGTGATGATAGTATGGTAAACACCATAGGTATTAATAAAGATTTCTTTCCTTGATATTAAGTAACATTTACACTGTATGATGGCTACTAGCTCTTTAAATAAATGATTGGATGTCACAAAGCTAAACCTCAAATTTAAAGACTTAAATGATCTAAAAGCACAAATGAAATTAGCTAAATTCAACCAAACTAATTTTGTTAGTAAAATTGTTTGTTTTAAAAGTAGCTAATTGTAGAAGAAAATGTAGGATTCAATTGTGAATATATACATATACATGAATATATATGTAGTGAAGAATATAGATCTAGTGAATAATAAATATATAGTGAAGAAAGTTGTTGTAAAGAAACCATAAACCTTATTATACTAAAGACTTAATTGCTACTTTTCATATATGAGCAGATTTTCAACTCTTTCATATATTCACTCTTTAAGATACACACAAACACAGACACAGACACACACACACAGCCTTGTTTTTTTTAAATCCTGTAAAAATGGGACTTGAATTGTTCAACTGAGCCATGCTAGGGTAATTGTTCAATAATGAACTTTCAAGTTTATAAAAATGTATATGTTAATGGAGAATGTGTTCAGTCCTGTCTCTGAAAATAGTTTCGAGTCCACTAATATAGATTAATTCCATAAAACTCTAACGTTCTCATCTCACTCGCACACAACCCTCTCAGAAAATATGTTCTCTCTGTAGTACCAATGATTCCTTATCTATGCCACTTTGATGGAAATTCTCTTTTTACCTTCAAATCCATGAATAAATTCTGTTTGAAACAAAAATTTTAATAGGACAGAGTCAACTACCCTGTGGTTCAGTAGATGATTAAATATGTAAATAGTCTTTTAATCTCCAACCAGCATACAGCTAAGAAGTATTTTTCTTATCCCTGGACCAAACCAGCCATTAGCACATTTGCTGTTGTCATCCAAAGTTATCTTAACGGATATGAACTTTTATGTTGGACCCCTGGGTCCATGGGCAACAACTTTAAAAATGAAATTGGAGATCTTTGTAAATATATTATTGTTTACACCACACCATGATCCCTGTATCAAGTCTTATAGGAAGAAAAACTGCCTTCCTCCCAAGCAAGTGGTCTGGTTTGATTTACAAGCACTGAAAATCCCATAACTAGCTTCCTTCTCTCTTTAGTTTCTAGGATGTGTGGAACCAGATATGTAAACCTGCTGAACAACTGTGAAAGTTTTGTGTTATATATAGCACTAATTTTACTACTTATTTGTTTAAAAAATGTATTGTCCCTTTTATACCTTAAGGAGAGGGACTTGCCAGATTCCACTACATTTTCCAAGTTCCTAGCAGTGGATGAATGAGCAGGAAGAATGAAATAATTCACCGGATCTAGTTCTCAAGGAGTTCCCAGGATGTATGAGATCAAGTGGTGTGGCATCATCCTATAGTTATGACTCTAAAACATTTATTGGGTATATAGAAATTCTTTTGCAACTAAGCAACGAGTTGCCTTTCAAAAATGCACTCCCGGCTAGCTACCCAGTAATTATTAGGACCCAGTTTAACCATTTGAAACATAATTAGCTTATTTGAATGGCTGGCACTGCTACACTTTGTGCTTCAGTGACATGAATTGCATGTGTGTGTGTGTATAGTATGTACGTGTGTATATATGTGTATTACATGTACTGCTTATATACAGCAACATGAATTGCATAGACAAATAGAAATACAGATATTTAATCAGTATACAGGAGATAGAGATATAAAATCGGTACATCAGTCTAATGGGAAATATTAACTCATGTAAGAGTTTTACCTCTGGCCTGTTAATGCATTATGCCTTGCTGGCATGTGTAGCAGCATCCGAAATGAAATACAAGGGCAGAATGCAGTGTGCTCTGGAGGAATGTACAGGCGTGAACTGTCTCTTCACTCTTCCATCTGCCTCCTGCCTCAGTTGCTCATCTGCTTTACAATGGAAGTATAATTGTGAAGATCATCCCAGTGTATTTCTTGTAATTTTGTCCAAATCTTTATTACTTAGTAAATTCAACCCTTCTTTACAACACGTTCCTTTTTTAAAAAAGGTAAATACCTATATTCAATGTAGCATTTATTTATTAGGAATACGATTTTGTAGCTGTGCTATCATTTTATTTAGAATATTACTGTGTTGATTGGCAACTCAGTTACAGGGCTGCTTAGCTTTTGATTATTCTGCTTCTACCCTTATTTTTCTCATTAGCTCTGATATTTTTAGTGTGAGATTTTGCAGAATATGAGTTTTTCAGGAGCACATTCATGATGCTTTGGTAGAAACACCTGTACTTTTCTTGTTGTTGTTGTCAGCAACCTACTCACAATAAAAAAACAAATTTCTCCTTTTCATGGTAAAATATCCAATTTGTTTATTTGATAGAGTGAAGTTTGGGATGTAAATCTGGAAATAACTCTAAATATATTCTTGTAATGCCAGTTAGTATTGCACTATATTGTTGATTGAACTATTTGTGCACATTTGAAAACTGGCATTATCAAGTGCTATTGGAAATTTCAATTTTCTGTACTAGTAGGAAAAAATAACAGGAATACAAAGACCAACTCATAAGAAGCCATAACTAAAACAATGTGGCATCACTGCTGGTTGCTCATTCACTCCTTGCTATAGAAACATACTTTTACTTAGTTACGATCTCTCAGGCAGCATGACCTTAATAATCAGCTCAGAGGGAAATCCTCCAGGGAGCCAGCTGTCCGTGGGCATCCCACGGGTCACCGGCATGTGTTGCAGTTTTCTTCTTGGTGTGAGAGGAAAATTGTTGGAGCAATTTCGGGGAATTTTCCTCATTTTAAAAAAGATATGAACAGCATTGTTTTATATATCATTCCTCTGTCGATTGAAAGTGTCAGTATATCACAGAGGTCTAGTATCTCAAGACCATGCAGGGACCTAATCTGAGGACAACCCAAAAGCAGAGTGAAAAAATGACAAATTCTGAGTTTTCCATGAAGACTCCATTACCAACCCTGGAGCCACTTGCATTAGGTACTTTGTTCTTCAGATCAACACATTTTGTTGTTTTAAGCTATTTAACATCTTCAGTCAAATGTATCCTAATTCACATGTACACACACACACACCCCATATATACAGAGACACACGTGCACCCACAGATACAAACTCACGTAGGTACACACGCACACCAGACACACATGCACACACACACACACACAAACATACACGGGCTTTCATGATGATTTTATTCCCAAAGATTTCCAGTGATAACTCCCATAATTCCCCTATATTTATAGTATTAATTTCTCACTTTAAATTAAAGGCATGCATGCACAAACGCACAATACTGAACTTCTTCCTCTTTTGTCTACAGTCTTTCCCATCAACAATTGAGTTACTCACAGCTTCAACCATCTTTTTTATGAAATGTACTTGAATATTACTAGGCATTAGTCCATCTTTGCTAACTTCACATTCTAGTATAGAGTTCTCAGTATCATTATCCATTACTCTAATTACCCAGCAACCTCTGCGCATAAACTAGTTTAGTCCCATAAGATTCCAATACTAGCCCTCACTATACTTGTATGTTGAACCATCTCTCATCAACTCCCTATTATGGGAAAATTGAATATTATCCTTCAGAGTAATAATCTTGCTACCATTTTAGATGTTTACTATACTCAACAAGATTAATTTGCCTTTAGCAGACCAGACTTCCCGGATAGCGATGGATAGTCATGTAGTACTTCAACAAATATTATTATGCATCTACTATATGCCAGACACTCTTCAAAGTGCTAGAGATTTATCAGTGAGTAAAACATCTTTACCCTCATAGAACTTACATTCTTTTAAAACATTTTTATTAGGGTGGCACAGTATTTTTCCGTTATTTCTCTATTTATGCCCAACACTGAATATATATATTCATAATTTATATGTATATAAATATTAAACCTGCAGATTGATTAATGTCTTGTTTGTCTAGGAGGCCAATATAACTTAGCATTTTACCCAGCATCAAGTACTGGGTGCCTGTCGTAAGTGAGGTAAATGGTTACTATCTTTGTAGAGCTTAAAACATAGGGAGGAGGGAGAGAAATACAACTCAATTGTGGTTTACTGAAATAAATACTGGAAAAAGGTATGAGAAGATGCTTTATCAGTTCACATAAAGTGATCCTTTATTCAGTGAGAGAGTAAAGGGAGAGGATGTTTAATTAGTGCATAACTGTGGATGGGAATTATTTATATCAAGGGTACAGCATGAGCAGAGAACTATGCAGTCTGTTAGAGGAAAATGCAATTTCAATTTCAAAGTAACCTAGGACTTCAGAATATCTTTACTATCTACTTGACTATGAATGTTAGTTGTTAGGCAAAGGAGTCATTAGAGAATGTAAAGGGAGTGATGTGATCAAAGTTAGGGAGTTAATTCTAGTGGCAATGTAACAACTGGTTCCTAGTGGGGTAAAAATGGAGGCAGGGAAACCATTGGTAAGTTAACGCAATGTAGGAGCCAGAGATAAACGAAGGCCTAAAATATAGTAGAAGCAGCAAGCACAGATAACAGATAAATACGAGAAATATTGATCTAGGACTTTCTAAGACAGAAAAGCTTTTAGGCACTACTCTGTGATTGAAGACTACATGAGCTGCCTCTCAAAACCTAATGGTTTCTTTGATCTGCCTGCTCTAATCACAAATCAGAGAACTGTGTGCATGTGTGTGTGTGTGTGTGTTGTATGAGTGTATGTGTGTGTTTTACTGGCGAAGTAAAGAAGTACATAATATTAAAATGTCTTCTGAAATTTTGAATGCATTTTGGAGAGAGCAGAAATGTGTATGTAGCATTTAGTGATGATATTCAAATAAGGCAGATAAAAAATATGCTGTGGTTACTATCAAAATGGAAACCACAGACTAAGAACCATTATGATAAGTGACTTCTAAGGAAGAGGATTATTTTACAGGTGCTCTGGTACTTTTGCAACCAAACTATGAAGAACATTAAAACTAGGATCCGTGATAGATACAGCAAGGATCTTGCCCTCAGACCTGTCTAGCAGAGCGCTTGTTCCGTGTGCAGGGCGAAGAAAATGGTCCTTCAATTTGATTTTCTACTCGCTTCTCAGCAAGGCCTAAGTTGCTGTGCTGGTATATTTATTTATTTATTTCAATTACAAACTGCACAAGATTTTCCTGTAGCAATCAGAGGGCACAAGGGCTTCCTTTACTGCCTGTGACCAGTCATGTGCACCATTTTATAGCTGACTACTACAGTAAGATATTAAGTTGTCACCCAGATCAGAGAACAAGCCACAGTACAAATAACTACATGATTTACAGTTCGGTTCAACGTTAAGGGCAGAGGACGTGGTCTGTGCTGGATGCCATTCCAGCCCCGAGGACTCGAACTCAAATGACTGTAATTTCCCTTGTTCATCTGGGGATGTGCACTGCATGATTTCTTGGACTTTCTGATATTATTTACTTTCCCAAAGGTCATGAGAAAAAAGAAATGGCAACTAATGAATTCGTTTCAGAACACCAAATTTTGATTATGTTATGTTCATACGGTAGAGCAAACGTGAGACCATGATGCATTAGCATTTCTACTGCTTTCTCAGAGCTCACTGAGGAAGGCTGTTGGTCAAAGGAGGCATAATCTCAAGACTGCCTTTCTGGAAAAGGTATTAAGGAGGCCCACAGAAGAAACATTTTCCTTTTAATTTCTTTTTCTAATCCATTTCTCTAATAATTAAGTTGCTGTAGATAGATCAAAAAATACTTTTGTACTTAATAAAAAGTTTAAGAAAAACTAATGGCATACAGAAATGAATGCTGGGAATATTAAACAAAAATATTTCACTAATACTCTGGAAAGTGGATGATGCTTCATAGTTAAAAGTATGCTTTAGGATGCTGGCCCTATGGTGTAGCGGTTAAGTTTGGTGCACTTCGGCAGCCCAGGTTCATGGGTTTGGATCCCAAGCACAGACCTACACACCTCATCAACCATGCTGTGGTGGCAACCTACAAACAAAGCAGAGGAAGATTGTCACTGATGTTGGCTCAGGGCTAATCTTCCTTAAGCAAAAAAAAAAAAAAAAAAAAAAAAAAGGAAGAGGATTGGCAACGGATGCTAGCTCAGGGTGAATCCTCATTGGGAAAAAAATATGCTTTATAAGACATCATCAAAACACTGACAAGCTCTAAGAAAATGCAATTTATTTTAAAGGCCAAGATGAAGATCTCAAAGCAATGGTTTTGAAATAGCCAATTCAGCCAATTCCATAGATATAGCAAAACATATCAAATGGTCAGTACTCACTTTCTTTCTCCCCCTTCTCTCTTTCTATTTTTTTAGAAGAAATATATCCTTTTTGCAGACAATTAAGGCTAAAATTTTTATGTGCACATAAAATAGATAACCTAATTTCAGAATAAAGCCAAACATATATTTCCTTTAATCATTTGCTTCACACAACTCTAAATAACCTTTATCTAACTTTTTTTGTATTTAGTCAGATGGTTTATAACATACATGTGAGATAGATATATATAATATTTATAAAAAAAGTATTGAAAGCAATGCCTAACACAATGCCAGATTGATTTGTTGACAAGTCAAAGTTAAATTCATGCAAAGTATGTTTCTTTGTAACAGTAACAAATCTTTTAAAACATTGTAGTAAGAAAAAGAAAGTGTCCCTAAACACTCCTAAATGTCCCTGTCTTAATCCTCAAAACCTTTCTGTTTGTTACATTACATGGGAAAAATAATGAAGGTTAAAGGTTGATTTAAGGATGTTAATCAATTGACCTTTTAATAGGGAGATTATCCTGGATTATCTGGGTTGGCCCAATTTAGTTATATGTGCCTTTAAAAGCAGAAGAGGAAGCTAGAGGAATGGGTCACAGAGCTGTGTTAATGGAAGAAAGGACAGGAGAGATTTGAAGCACGAATGTGACTTCACCCTCATGGCTGGCTTTGACAATGGAGTAAGAGGGCCATGTTCCAATGAATGCAGGTGGCTTCTAGAAGCTGACAGCCCTCATGAGCTGATGGTCTGCAAGGAAACGGGGACCTCAGTCCTACAACTACAAGCAATGAATTCTGCCAACAGCCTGGATGAGCAAATAAACAAGTTCTTTCTTAGAGCCTCTAGATAGGAATGCAGCCCTGCCAATACCTTGCTTTAGTTTGATGAGACCCATGTCAGACTTCTGACCTCTGAACTGTACAATAAGGCATTTGTGTGTGTTTTTTTTAACCATGAAATTTGTGTAATTTGTTTTAGCAGTGATAGAAAGCTAACACAAATATCTTATTATATAACCTATTTTACATATGAAAACACTGAGTCCTATAGAGATTCAGTGACTCAACTATCTCACACCCAGGTAGTGACAGGATTTGTACAAGCCCCTTGACCTCCTCCCAATTACACTCTCTGCTTTTCTCATCCAATCCATTCTCATCAAAGCAGTCTGAGTCCAGTTTACTTAGATCAACCATGAGCCTTCTGTGCTCATAGCCCATGGATGACTTCTTTCATGCTTTAAAATTCGCACTGTTGCCTGGAGTCTGCCAGTTGCGTGACCTCATACAGGATCCAGCTCTCTGAGTTCCTTCCGCCATGGCTCCACTCCACTCCAAGAATGTGCCCATTGCTTGCCAGATGGCAGCACTTTGCTGTTTCTCGTACACAGGCTTAAAGACCTTTTCATCTCTCTAAGCTCTCAAGATGGCTGGTGAATTCTCATAATTCAGGAGTCAATTTAGATATCACTTCCTTAGAAAAAATTCCTAGGCCTAGATTCCAGAAATCACCGTGTTCATTTCTGTCATTGCAATCCTCTCAATCTCTATTTATCTTTGTTTCTTTGCTTGTTTGTTTTCTACTTCTTTCTCTAGACTTTAAGAACTATGGACGTAGAGACATTCTCTCTTATAGGAATCACTAACATTGGCATATAATTGCCTAATAAAAAAACAATTTCATGGAACAATTTTTAGCTCATATGGAACAGCTATTAAATAATTTCTATCTCCTGGCTCAAGGCTTTTATGCACTCAGCTCTACTATGAATACTAGTTAGTGACTGGTATTCAGACCTCCACATTAAAATATCTGTTTTCATCAAGGAATTTGCTGTGTTCATCCATTAACTTTATATTAATTAATGGTTATAAATATAAACTTATAAAATGTACTTATACAAATAAATTTCCACGTTTCTCTGTCTCATACATTAGGAATTGGCACAATTATTTATTTTTATTCTCTTTTTCTATGCTAGAATGAAATGTAGTACTGGTGGATATGAATATGGGAATCCTAAATTACCAAAAGTAGTAAATTAGGAACATTAATCTGACACAGTCCAAAAATATTCAGCGGATAGGTAAAAGCTCAGGAAAAAACTGATTAGACTCTCCTACATTTATTTAGACAGAAAGAGAATAGGGCACAGGCCCAGAGAGAGTCAATCGGAAGGAAGAGAAGAGCAGGTGATATGTGTAACCAGAAAGTAGACTAGCTACAGGAATAGATTATGATAGGATTTATCACAGGCTGAAATACAAGAGAATAAGGGCAAAAACTCAGGTACTTAAGTAAAAATAAAATCAGAGGTTCATTGACTCATTTACACTGGTTTTATGGAACTAACTTACACAGAGTACCTGTGGTCTAGAAAATGTCTCATTAATCCAAATATCCAAGGGAATAAAAATAAAATAATATTTCATTGAAATAATTACTTTTTGGGAATTCGTTAGACAATTATCTAACTGCCTTGAGATAGAATCATTGAACATGATTGGGATTCTTGTAGCCTAAACTGGAAATTGCTCAGTAGTCTTTGATCTTTTCATTTCAGTTATTGAGATGTAGCTCGACCAATAGATTTTTCTTTTCTAAAAAGTATCAATTTACTGCGTCTCACTGGTTGCATTGTAAAGGAATGTTACATTTTTACCATCCTCTGTTTTCAAAGATTCCTGTCTTTAACAATTTATATTTATAATTATATAAATATTTTGATTAGTTTAACATTTCTAATATTGATGCTAAACATTGCATAAATTTTCCCAATTTATTTTTATATTATCATTCATTTAATCGTTCAACCTATTAACTGGGTCAGGAAAGTAGGAATGAATGAATCCTGTCGTTTACCTTCAAGGAGCTTATGATGAATAGGGAAGTGAGAAAAATGTCCAAGAGGGCCTGGTGCACCTTCAAAGAAGGGCCTGTCTGGGTCTGACCACTGCTATCACTCCTTGTTCCATTAAAAGTAGAGAATGAATTCAGGATATGTTCATTTAGGATAATCACCCGTATTATGCAAAAAAGTCTCAAGGTCCACTAATGTAAACTCTCTGAGAAGGTGATATTTAAACTGAGAAGTGAAGCATGAAAGGGATGTGGTCATGTGAAGAACTGGGAAAAGATGGTTCTGGAAAGGACTGCGGCATACTGTACTTCCTTGCTATATCTGTACTCACAGTGGACAGGTTCACAACATCAACTTCTAGTCAGGACACATAGAACTTACTAGCAAATACTCATTCATTAATTTAACAAAAGTATCTCTTTCTATGCCCCCTTTTAGGCCACTGTGATAGACTGCATTTCTGCTCACTTACATTCATCAGCTCCCTGAGGGAGGCTATGCATTCCTGTTCTATTGAACTCAAGAGCGGTCATGTGATGGACTAGGGGAAAAAGGAGATATGTGTATGTATTGATGTATGAGATCTATTTATGAGCAGAAGTGAATTGTGTCATTAATAATCGGAAGTCTTAAGAACCACTGTAATGGGTGGCTTTACAAGCTCCCCTTTACTCTACAAGGACAACCGACAATGAGACAGGCAGAGTTTACTCTGTGGTGTGAGTCCCAGCTTGAAACTGATGTGGAAAATTCAGTGCGAACAAGAGATATAAATCTTTGTTGTTATAAACCTGTGGGATTCTTGGATTTTTTTATGTTGTTAGTATTACTTTAGCATTTCCCAGTCTTTCCTGACTGATACAGCCAGCTGTGTGAAAATTTCCAAAATTTTGCTCCTTTTTATTGGGGAAAATGTTCAGACTTGTGCTAACCAAAAGGAAAACCAATAGCAACTAAATCATTTAAATTTAAATCAATGCAAGCTAAATAACATATAAAACTTAGTTCCTCAGTTACACTAAACTACATTTCAAGGACTCACTAGCCACATGGGGCTAGTGTATACCACGTAGAACAGCATAGATATAGATCATTTCCATCGTCACAGAAACTTCTATTAAGAAGCAATGGCTTAGACTGTGAAAGATTTGGACCTTTTCTAGCTTCCTTCATGATTCCAATATATACGGATTCATTAATCTCCATTCTCCAGGGTAGTTAAACCTAATCAAGGGAAGAGCTTCAGTTCTCCTCAGCATCTTAAATCTCATTGGCTTCCTATGAGTTTTTATTCCTTTTTATCTAAAACCAATTGAAGTTGTTGCTGGATCATTTTATACTTCACTAATGGGCAGACCCTCTGGAGTTCACTAATGCTGTTACACACCAATCGATAACAATTAACTGCCATCACTTCAACTTGCTATTTGCCTGGTTCCAGAATTAGCAATGTGACACTCTTGGTTTAATTGAGAAATGCAGTGATTTCTGAAGCTTCTCAAACCAAATTGATGCAGACTTTGGGGAATGCTATCCAGACACACATCCATGGATCCCTGCCAACAGAAAGCCAGCTTGCATTAAAGGAGTGGAGAAGAATCAGCAAGCCAGTCAGCACCAGCGTCTGATCTCTCCATTCCCAGCTTTCTTGGCCCTGTACCATCTCACAGTTTCCAGAGGCTCCTGATTGACCGAAGATTAAAGGCTATGCTCTTCTCTAAAGATCTTTTTATTGCATCTCAACTTACCTTTACAACTATTTTCTCCTGACTTTTCTAAGGAATACTTCACTCATTAAGTATGATTTTATCCTTGTTCACCAGATTTTCTATACACTTTGCTTCAACTATTGACTCTGAATCAATCTTTTTCTCCCCCTCTATCCGCCTTTTAAGATCGAATTCAAACCTCATTTTTCTATGACTGTTTCCCAGATCTTTTCAGCCCACATTGATTATTGCTTCCTCAGAAACATTATGAGAGCTCCATGCTCTGTCTTTTCCTGTATATTTTATTCATTTATTTGACAATTATTTATTAAGTGCCTGCAGTGTGCTAGGCACTGATCTACGTTTTCAGAAAACATCAATTAACAAATTAGATAGAAATTACTGTCTCTGTGGAACTGAGATTTTAGTGGGACTTGATACATTTTAGCAAATTCAATATGAGGGGTCCTCAAATACAGGTGCTATGCATTGTATCTTTTTAAATCCGCTCTGGTACTAGGTCCCCAGAACATTGCATTGGTCCCAGTAATGTATTGATTAATGAAAAGCTGTTATGTATCATACATCAATGAATATTGATATTCTACATTTTCAAAGAGTTAGTCATTCTCTCCTTTAATTAGGCACAAAACACATTCTAAATGTACAGCCCTGTACAGACTTGTACTGGGCACTTTGGGGTTCCAAACTGCTCTCCTTCTAGACTGTCTTTCTGTGTCTTGTCTTCCATGTCTCAGAAGAAATAACAAAACGCCATCAGTCAAGGATAGGTGCTCACTTCTCTGGTTCTGCTTTCTCACTGTCAAAGTCTCTATCGTCCTCTGCTAAAATATCCACCTCTCCAAGGAAAGCAGTAGGATTGAGGGTTTTTTGCTTGTTTTTTTAACAGGGAAAAATAGTGCTCTAACCAACTGGCTAATGCTTTTATCTCAAGGAAGCTATGCTGACATTTTTCAGAAAGCATTAACTTGTCGAGTTTGCCTTATCACAAATGACAGATGGATAAACACTTCCTCCTGGCGCCTCTAAAATATAATTCAGATTCACACTATGCTTAAGTATTACTTACAAACAATTTTATAATCTAAAATATATCAGAAAAACCTTAATTAAAGCAGAGATTTTTAAAGACATTGCAATATGGAGTACAAAAGAATATATATAATAAAAAGATTTGTTTTTATATTTTCAAAGAAGGAACTTTAGAGATTAAATAACCCTTGGCTTTATAAAGCATTATATTTTACAACTTCCCATTGACTGGCCATCACCCGAAACTCACTAAAGATTTCATAGCTGTGCATCAAATGTAATTAAAAATATAATTATCATTCATATTGTGTCTTACGTGTGATTAGACCCTAGATTTGACCATGGCGTTTCTAGATAGAAAGTGATTGAGGAAGCCTGTTCATTTTCCAAAACGTTATTGGAGATTTCCCCCATGAAGAAACTCAATACTTTTTCCCCTTGGGAAAAATATGAATTATGTAGCAAACTGTAAAGCTAACTCATTACTAGTTTTTATATATATTTGCGAGCTAACATTTATGAAAATACAAAGCTCAAATTATACGAAGCACATTGGTGTAAGGAGTCTACTTATTATGTCAAGTGTTACCCATTTGGATACACAGTTACTTATTTTTCCTTTTACTCTTTTACTCATAAATAATTTTGAATATTTTTTAACTTTTCAATATATAAAATTTTCAATTAATTCTGGACAAATCATTGTAGTTCTTTTTTATCTGTGTAGTATGCCTCCTATTCTCAGGTTATCAGCACACAGAGAATGTCCTCAGGGGTCCTGTAGTGGTTGCCACACTGGGAGTACAACAGTACTTGGCTCCAAGAAACTCCAACAGCATGAAGGCAAATAACTGGCTTAAAGGTGGAAAGTTCAGTCTGCAAATAGTTTACTATATTAAGTGTGATGTTGATGCTGCAGAGTGAGCTGATAGATTCTCAAAGTTTCCTTTTTAGGGCCTCCACATACCCAGAGGTCAACTCATGGTTGACTTTTCTTTCAAAGAAGAGATGACCACATATGTTAAGAGGATTGTGAGAAGTCAGGGATGCCCAGTGATCTTACATCTCATAATTTATCTTCAGCAGTTATTTCCATCCCTCAAATCCCAAGTTCACAGAGAATCTGCTTATTTGTGAGTTATAGCTCTCTTTTGGAAAAAGGATAAAAGGCCCACAGGCAGCTTGGACAGCAGAGGTCAGAAAGCTGTTCTTTAAATTGAATTTCATAGTTGATTCTGAAGAAAAATGTGAGTCCCAAAATGTACAGGACAAAAACAACATAAAATTCATCTCTGAGGAGTTTTCTTGCTTCATTTAGCTTCCAGAAATCATGCCTAAGAAGTAAACAAGAGCCATGAAAGAAGAAAACAGAGGCTTACTCAGACTACCAAGAAGACCAGTTGTCAGGCAAACAGGCAATGTTTATATCATTAACCAAGTAATTTAACTTTTCTTTATACAATGACCTTCGCTAAACTAACATCTATTGAGAGTAAATCACATGGCTATATATTTCTGTTTTAAATTATTTTCCTCATTTCATTCTCCCAGCTTGGGAGACAGTCAATACTGCTATCACAATGTTATGAATGAGAAAGCTGAGGAATAGAAAAGAGAAATATCTGTTTCAGGTGACCCAGAAGATAAGACTTAGAGTCAAGATTATTACCCTTGCTTTCTGACTTTAGAGCCTAAACATGATCTGCACCTCTCAAAGAATACGGCACTACTTTTAGTGGAAAAACAAGTTAAATGCAAACACTCAGTTTGCCTTTGGGGACTTTTCCTTTTCTTTTCCACACTGTTTTTCACACTTAGTTCAGTTGTCATATTCTCTCACCTGAAAACTTGGGAACAATGAACAAAACTGAAGTCTAGTGTACAAGCCCATATCTATAGTGCTCACTGTATTAATTGTGGGGAATGTGAGGTGAGAATTACCAATAGTACGACTACCATCTCTGACCATTTTGCAAGATGGAGAAAGACGTTGATGGGAATTTTTATGTTGTTAGATAATACTGGATGCTACGAAAAGAACAGTACATCTATAAAAGGTAACCTAATCATAGAGTTATAAGTACATGGATGGATACCTTTTTAGCAGAATGATACTTCAGAGGTGGATAGAGCATCATTTTAGCATTGTACAAATCAAGAACAGTTGATACTCTTATTTTTGATACATATTTTGTATAGTCATATTTATTTATTTTGGTGAGGAAGATTGGCCCAGAGCTAATATCTGTGCCAATCTTCCTGTACTTTGTAGATGGGACTCCATCACAGCATGACTTGATGGACGGGGTGCAGATCCAGGCCCAGGATCCAAACGTGCGAACCCCAGGCCACCCTAAGTAGAACATGTGAACTTAACCGCTACGCCACTGGGCAGCCCATATATGGTCATATTTATATACATAACAACATTGCATGCTGATTGCTAAAAATTTTTAAATGCTGATAGTACTTATCTCCACTAAAAATAATTCATTTAAGACACCAGAGGCAAGAAGACCAGGAAGTAATTAGGCCTTAGATGATACATTTCTCAAGAATGCAGAATTCTGTGTTCTCCAGTTGTCACTAAAGAGCTCAAACAGATTTAACCATTTGAGAACTATGGCAGATTATATCATGGTGTTTAATTTTGAAAACTGTAATAATTCATAATTATGTGTTACTTGGACAATTTTATTAATTACTATTTGTAAATATATTTTATAACAACTCATTTTAATGATTTTTCTAATTCAGCAAAAGTTAGTATTTTTAAGTGCTTTACATTTCAATATTTGCTCTTCCTTCCATCCTTTTTCTCTAATATTTAGTGTGAAAAATTTAATTTTCAAATGTTTTACCTATATTCACCACTGATAACATTTTATCACATCTCTCTCTCCCTTTCTGCGGATATACACACAGTCACACACGCATACATTTTAACCATTTGAAAGTAAGTTGTATTTTCATGTTTTTGATAGTTTCCTTTACTATGCATAAGCTTTTTAGTTTGATGTAGTCCCATTTGTTTCTTTCTTCTTTTGTACCGATTGGGAGAATATATAATGGGTTAATATCCAAAATATATAAAGAACTCATACAACTCAACAACAGCAAAGAAACCCGGTTGAAAAATAGGAAGAGGATCTGAATAGACAATTTTCCAAAGATTTATGCACATGGCCAACAGGCACATGAAGAAAATGTTCAACATTACTGATTACTAGGGAAATGCAAATAAAAACCACGATGAGACATCACCTCACTCTCATCAGAATGGTATTATTAAAAAGATAAGAAATAACTAGTGTTGGAGAGGATGTGGAAAAAAAGGAACCCTCATACACTGCTGGTGGGAATGTAAAGTGGTGCAGCCACTATGAAAAACAGTATGGAGATTCCTCAAAAAATTAAAAGAGAACTACCATATGATCCAACTGTTCCACTTCTGGGTATTTATCCAAAGAACATGAAAACACTATTTCAAAAAGATATATACACCCCTATATTCATTGCAGCATTATTTACAATAGCCAAGACTCAAATACAATCTAAGTGCCCATCAACAGATGAATGAATAAAGCAGCTATGTTACATATACAATGAAATGCTACTCAGCCATAAAAGAGATGCAATCTTGCCATTTGCAACAATATGAATGGGCCTTGAGGATATTATGCTAAGCTAAATAAGTTAGATGGCGAAAGACAAATACTGTTGTGATTTCACACATATATGGAAGAAAAAACAAAACCACATAGATACAGAAAATAGACTGGTGATTATCAGAGGGGAAGGGAAGTAGGGGGAGGGCAAATGGTATAAAGAGGGACATTTGTACCATGACAGATGAAAACTAGACTTTTGGTGATGAGTACCATTCAGTCTATACAGAGTTTGAAATATGATGATGCACACCTGAAATTCATATAATGTTGTAAACCAATATTGCTTCAATAAAAAAATATTGTAGACGCTGTGGCATTTTATTCCTGTAAAAACAAGGACATTCTACTATATAACCAAAATTATCACACTAAATAAATGTCACATTGAAACAGTATAATCTAATATTAAATTCAAATTAAAATTCCCCAGCTGTACCAGTAAAGTCCTTTAGATCTATTTGTTTGTGTTCCATTCAGGATTTTGTCCAGGAATGTACATTACATTTAGTTTCTGATATATTTATTCTCATTTAATCTGCAACAGTCATCTCATTTTTGTTTCTTTTACATTGCCATTTTGCATAGTTCATTCCACTTGTTTTGTAAAATAGCCCACATTCTGGATTTGTCTGATGGCTTCCTCATGAACAGATATAGATTTACCGTTGCTGTTAATAGCACTTCAGAGATGATGCTATGTGTGGCTCATTGCACTACATCAAGAGGCCCTAAAGTCCCATCATTCCATCACTGGTGATGCTGAGCTTGCACATTTGGTTGGTGGTGTCCTACGGATTTCCCTATTATAAAGGTAATTTTTCCTCTTGTTAATTAATAAGTGATTTGGGAGGTAATTTTTGAGACCAATGTCTATCCTGTTTTCTATCAATAGTTCATACATACTTTTTGCATCCACTGATACTCTTTGCCTGAATAAAATACTGCGTTGGTGGTTGTTGAATTGTGCATTTCTAATTCTATCATTCCATCTGCAAACATTAACTGACATTCTTCTCTAAAGAAATGCCCCTCCTTTTATTAATATATTGCTTTGGATTCATGGATTTATTTTTATTGGGTATATTAAAATCTATTATTATTGTTATTCTTTTTAATACTCAAATTGTCACCAATTTTGTCAGTGGAAGCTCTTTTGAGCTGGCTGCTGTGTTCTTTTAGCATGTCCCCTACAATCCTCAGGCCCCTTCTCACTTTCTGAAACAACAAACTGTATTTGGTTCCCATTGTACTTCCTCTGACCCATACATGTCATTACCCGGGCTCTTTATACTGGGCAATAATATTTAGAAATGAAAGTATGAGAGCTGAGTGTGGTGATTGCAAAGGTGGAAAAGACCATTGCGTGTAGGACAAGTGGGTGAACAGAGCTATGGAATAACTTTGTAAGCATATCATAAACTTTTACTGATACCTCTAATTCGAGTCTAACACCATCCTCAGCCACACTCATTCCAAATGTATATCTCATTTCTCACAGAGAGAAATCTAGAAACATTTGTGTGTTTACTTCTTTTCTGTATTTTGATACACACATATTGTTATAGAATTATTATGTCAGTATCACTATTAAAAATGAATTAATTTATACAAGTTCAGCTTTCTTTGTACGAGTTTTCTTAGAATGTATCTCATCAATGATGTTAAGTGAAATATCATGTGTTGAAAAGTTTTCTGGATTAATTCTGTTTGTTTCTATGTGGTTATTCAGTGTTTTTTTTCTCATCTTTTAATGTTTAATTTTGTTTTTGAAAATGTATAAAATTTGCAAGGTTCAAAAATCAAAGTTATGTTAAAAAGTTATACTCACAGAAGATTCGAACATCACTATCTCTTCTATCTTTCTGCTGCCCGTCAATAAAGGTGGCTCTTTTTCATGGGTTTCTGGTTTATCCTTTCTATGTTTCTCTTTCAGAAAAATAATTTATTTACATATCCCTCTTTACACCAAGGATATTGCAGACTATTTTATCTGTCTATCTATCTATCCTCTTTTGAATGCCAATTTTTTTCTTTACTTTAAAGTATTTCCTGCAAATCATTGAACTTTAGTTAATAGAGAAGAGATCTTCATTCTTTGGTATATATGCATAATGCTCCATTGTTTGGGTATACAATGCTTTACAAACCATTTGCCTTTGGATGAGCATGTCTTTTGCCCGTAAAACTTATATTACAAATGATCGATACATTTGTAGCCTCTGTCATAATTCTAATATTTTTAAGACATTTTGATAAAAACATATCAAAACCATATCATGTCCCTTCCTATATTCTTAAATTATATTCATTACTTAGTATATTTTTAATTAATGGCAGTTGTTGAAACTCCAAATATGTTACTGGTGCCATTTGTATCCACCATAGACAACAGTCACATTCTATGCTTTACAATGCTCATGTTTAGTTATTATACTTTGTATCTGGTTCCTTTATGTTAAAAGCCCAGTTTTAGATAGAGTGGGTTACTTAAATCTCACATTCTCCTTAAGGTGGGATTATAGTATTTCCCTCATTTAAATGTGAAACACTGAGGCTTAGAAGGGTTAATTAACTTGACCAAGGTCACTCAGTTAATAATTGATGAATCCATGACTTGTATCTGGCAGACTTCAAATATCACTTTATTAACCACTATGCTATGCTCACAAGAACATTTTATTTCTCAGGGAAGTTTGGATTTTCAGCGTATGCACATGTCAACATAATTATGTCATCATTTTCTGTTCAATTTTGAAAGAAGAAAGTAACAAAAAGAGATTAGAGTATAAAAAGGAAAACAGGGAGGAAAAAAGGAGTGTCATTCCCTTGCTTTCAGAAACAACCTCCAATTAGAGGGGTTTTTTTCCTACTTCTTGAAAGCCTTTTATCTCCCTTGAATGCATATCTAAATTATATATAATCATACTTACAAAAGGTAGAAGAAAACTTCAGGAGGGCATCTGGAGACACTCGACCTGGCCTGCAGCAATAACCTCTGGATTTGCTTGCTTCCTCACTTAACTCTCTTCATTCCATTAACCACACAACAGTCAGATGATCTCTTAAAACACATAAATAAGACAATATAACATAGGGGTGAAAACTCTCCACTTGCTCCAGCTATATTTAGAATTGGCCCGCAAGGATCTGTATAATGTAGTCCAGGTCCACCTTGACACCTCTCCAACTTGATACCCTACAAAAGCCCTTCAGTCCCTCTGCTCCATACTCATGGCTTGTTCCCAAACACCCCAGGCTCATCCTTGTCTCCAAGTGTTTACACTGGCTGATTCCTCTGCTTGGAGTGCTCTTACTCCAAACTTAATGCAGAACTTCGTCTTTCATAATTGTTTATGCTCCAGTATCATCTTTGCCAAAATAAATTCTTTGATTACCCTCTTTAAACTTACTCTCTTCCTTCTCCCCTTCTCCAGAATATGCTACTGTCTCCTTTGCTTTATTTCTCTCCATAGCACTTCTAGCTCTCTGAAATTGTATGATTGCTATTATTATTTTATTTTTGTATTATCCATCCCTCTCTCCACCTCTCCAAAAAAGGCAGGGCTTGTTTCTGTATCATTCATCCCTGCATTATCTGCATCTACAATAGTACCTGGAATAAACATTTATTGAATAAATGAATGAATAAATCCCAAATTTGGAGATAGAGATAAATTTAGAGATGTGTAATTTCTATTTAAACACAAATGAGGGATTTATATTGGGAGAGTTTTTCATTTATTATACTCTGTTGATTATGAGGGGAACATTCTGAGTGCTCTCTGATAGTCTATCAATCCTACTTTCCTGAAGCTCATTCCTCAGTTTGTAGATATGCTGAGAACTATGATTGTCTCCACAATCCAGAGTAAATGAGCAAAGCAGTCTCTAGTCGTGGAATTTCACTGCTTCCCTGTGGCTTGTAGGAAAGAATTCATGCTTCTTTTAATGGCAAATGAAATTACTCTGTTTAATGAACTTATTTCCAAGCCTCTTTTAAAACAAGCAATATTTTGTTCAATAACCATATTCAAAATGAGGACGCAAACTAAGAAACCAAGTATTTTTATCACTTTAAGATCCTATTTTATCTCAGCAAACCCACTTAACACTGTGGAAATAACTTAGCAAAACCTCAGTGTTGAGTAAATGAACAAAACAATTAATTAATGAAGGAAAGAAGCAGCTGCATGGGGAACAGAGATGCTATTTACATTTTTAAAACTCACAGCACTGAAAACATCTGATTATATAAAATAAGTATTCAAATAAACATGTGTTAGGTTTTTGAGGCTCAAAAGGTCTGCCAGAATAAATCATCAAATCCCACGTCTTTACGGATAGCCTGTATTTCATTCAAAATTCCAGAACCCCAGCTATCTCCATGTTTCATCAAGGAAATTAATCTTTAGTAAAAGTGAATAAATGAAGAATCATAGAAACATTCTTCTAGATTAAAATCCCTTTCAATGAATTCTATCTCCTGTCATCGTATAACTACCTTCATAATCCAGGCCATCATTTAATCACGAATTATGTAATTGACTCTAGACTGGTCAATTCTCTTTTTCCAACTTTTTCTTCTCTAATTTATACTTTACACTTAAATTACGTTATTTTTTCACAAAGCTTTTGTTACATGATTTCCAAGATCAAAAATGCAGAATAACGGTATTGACTTTTAATTAAATGGATGCTACTCTATTAGTGAATGTAATTGTGGCTTTAGTAAGAGACAAATGACAAAATTTGAATGGCCTAACACAATAGAAATGTTTCTTTCTCATGCAGCTGTATTAGTAATTCTGGTTGGATGTCTTTCCTCCAAGTAGTGACTTACATATTCAGACTCTTTCCGTATTGTGGCTCTATCTTCTTTTAGTCTGGGACTCCCACATTGACTGTAAGGATTGTGTACATTTCCTTCAGCCAGAGAGAAAATAAACGGGATAATGTGTGGGAGGTTTTAAGGCTCTGGGTCTAGAAACAGTTCTCATTATTTGTCATATTTTTCCAATCCAAACTTAATCACACACCATATGTAACTGCTAGAGAGGCTGCAGAATGTAGTCTCAGTCTTCTGCAAGGAAGATGAAAAGAGATGGTATCTCTATCTTGCTTCTATTCGCCCTACATTTCTAACCAAACAGACTCTCTTTCCAACGGACATGCCTTAAAAATCGGCCTTTACCTGGAACGAGTTTGCCATGGTTATTGCAGTGACTAAATTAGGTCCATAAACTATTGTTTAAATTCTATGAACCATTCCAAATACTTCCATCATACTCCCATTTTGCTTAGGTAAGCCAAAATCAGTAAGTCATCCCTCTTTATCAAGAATCTTCACTAATATGCTTTTCCTATAGCGTTATGCTTGTTCTTTCCTGCTCAAAATTAAAAGCAAATAGAACAATTCAGTTAGACAAGTTTTTTTCTGAAACAGATGTTACTCCAAATATGTGCCTTTGAGGTCACTCTTAAATCCTACAGGACCTTCAAAAACCACTACCTATTAGTTTCTTCTAATATACCGTGAGTGACTCACCTCCAAACATCTTTTTGCTGTGCATGCTACTCCCATATTTATATTCACATTCTATATTTACTGAATTTAAGTTAATTTCTAGTCATTGTTCTAGTAGAAGTATATTTTCCAGAGCAATTATATGGACTTTCACCTTTTAATTTAGTTCAATTCAACCTGCCACATATAATTACCTGTTTTCTTTTTTCTCAAGGAGCTTATCAGATGACTGACATCAAGATGACTTCCCCTTTATATTCTTCTTTGTATCAGGAATTAGTGTTTGAAGAATAAAGAGGGAGAAAAAGAGGTGTAAGCAGATGTTGAAAAGCCAAACGCAAATGACTATAAACTATATCACTCCATTTATATGACATTCCCTAAAAGGCAAAACTGTAAGTATTAAAAGTTGGTTATTTGTTGCCGAATGCTGGGGTAAAGGCATGAGATTGACTATAAAGGGAAAGAAGGCAACACTTTAGAATGATGAAAATCTTCTGTATCTGGTTGGTGGTTTCACAAGTGTAAACATTTGTCAAAATTCATCAAAGTGAAGAAGAACAAATGAATCCCAAAGTTAGCAGAAGGAAGGAAATAGCAAAGATCAAAGCAGAAATAAATGAAATAGAGACTAAAGATACCGTAGAAAAGATCAATGAAACCAAGAGCTGTTTCTTTGAGAAGAAAACAAAATTCATAGACCTTTAGCCAGACTCATGAAGAAAAAGAGAGAGAGGGAGCTCAAACGAAATCAGAAACAAAAAAGGAACCATTACAACTTATGCCACAGAAATATAAAGGATCATAAGACATTACTACAAACAATTATACACCGACAAATTGGACAACCTAGAAGAAATGGATAAATTCCTAGAAACATACAAACTTCTAACAGTAAATGAGGAAGAAATAGAAAATCTGAGTAGACCAATTACTAAGAAAGAGATCAATCAGTAATCAAAAACATCCCAAGAAACAAAACTCCAAGGCTAGATGGTTTCACTGGTGAATTATACCAAACATTCAAAGAAGAATTAATACCAATCTTTCTCAAACTTCCAAAAAATAGAAGCAGAGGAAAGAATTCCTAACTCCTGTTATGAGGCCAGCATTACCCTAATAGGAAAACCGGAGAAGGACGCCACAAAAAAAGATGAATTACAGGCCAATATTCCTGATGAACATAGATGCTAAAATCTTTGACAATATATTAGCAAATCAAATTCAACAATACATTAAAAGGATCATACTCTGTGATCAAGTGGCATTTATTCCAGGGATGAAAGGATAATTCAACATCCACAAATCAGTCAATGTGATACACCGCACTAACAAAAAGAAGGATAAAAATTAGATGATCATCTCAATAGATGCAAAAGGGGATTCAACAAAATTCATCATCCATTTATGATAAAATCCCTCAAAAAGGGGGGTATAGAGGGAATGTATCTCAGCATAGTAAAGACCATAAATGACAAGCCCACAGCTAACATCATACCCAACAGTGGAAAGCTAAAAGCTCTTCCTCTAAGATCAGGAACAAAACAAGGATGCCCACTCTTCCATTTTTATTCAACGAAGTATTGGAAGTCCTAGCCAGAGCAATTAGGCAAGAAAAAGAAATAAATGGCATCAAAATTGGAAAAGAAGAAGTAAAATTGTCACTATTTGCAGATGACAAGGTACTATATATAGAAAACCCTAAAGACTCCACCAAAAACTGTTAAAACTAAGATATGAAGTAAATAAAGTTGCAGGATACAAAATCAATATACAGAAATCTGTCATGTTTCTATGCACTAATAATGAACTATCAGAAAGAGAAATTCATAAAACAATCCCATTTACAATTGCATCAAAAGGAAAAAATACCTAGGAATAAATTTACCCAAGGAGGTAAAAGACCTGCACACTGAAAACCAAGCCATTGTTGAGAGAAATTGACGAAGACACAAATCAATGGAAAGACATTTCATGCTTATGGATGGGAAGAATTAATATTGTTGAAATGTCCATATTACCTAAAGCCATCTAAAGATTTTCACAGAAATAGAATAAACAATCCTAAAATTTGTATAGAACCGCAAAAGACGCAGAACAGCCAAAGCAAACTTGAGAAAGAAGAACAAAGTTGGAGGTATCACATTCCCTGAATTCAAACTATATTGCAAATCTATAGTAATCAAAACAGTATGGTATCAGCATAAAACAGATACACAGATCAATGGAACAGAATAAAGAGCCCAGAAATAAATCCACACATATAGGGTCAATTAATGTATGACAGAGGAGCCAAGAATCTACAGTAGGGAAAGGACAGTCTCTTCAATAAATGGTGTTGGGAAAACTGGGCAGCCACTTGCAAATGAATGAAACTGGACCACTATCTTACAACATAAATAAAAATTAACTCAAAATGGACAAAGACTTGAATGTAAGATGTTAAACCATAATACTCCTAGAAGAAAATGTAAGTGATAAGCTTCTTTGACCTTGGACTTGGGGATTATTTGTTGGATTTGACACTAAAAGCAAAGGCAACAAAAGCAAAAATAAACAAGCAGGACTACATTAACCAAAAAACCTTCTGCACAGCAAAGGAAACCACCGAGAAAATGAAAAGGAAGCATACTAAATAGGAGAAAATATTTGCAAATCATATATATGATAAGGGGTTAGCATCCAAAATATATAAAGAACTCATAAACTCAATAGCAAAAACACAAACATTCCAATTAAAAAGCAGGCAGAGGATCTGAATAGCGATTTTTCCAAAGAAGACACATATGGCCATCAGGTACTTGAAAAGGTGCTCAACATCACTAATCATCAGGAAAATGCAAGTCAAAATCATAACGATATATCACCTCACAACTGTTAGAATGGCTATTATCAAAAAGACAAGAAATAAAAATTGTTAGCAAAGATGTGGAGAAAAAGGGAACCCTTGCGCGCTGTTGGTGGGAATGTAAATTGGTGCAGCCACTATGGAAAACAGTATGGGGATTCCTCAAAAAAATAAAAATAGAAGTACCATTTGATCCAGCAATTCCACTTCTAGGTGTTTATCCAAAGAAACCAAAAACACTAACTTGAAAAGATATATGCATTTCCATGTTCACTGCAGCATTATTTACAATAGCCATGATATGGAAACAACTTAAGTATCCATTGACAGATGAAAGGATAAAGAAAATGTGGTGTATATATATACACTGGAATATTATTCAGATATAAAAAAGAAGGAAATCTTGCAATTTGCAACAACATGCATGGAACTTGAGGGCATTATGCTAAGTGAAATCAGTCACAGAGAAAGACAAATACCATATGATCTCATTTATATATGGAATCTAATAAAGAATAAAACTAGCTCATAGATGTAGAGAGCAGATTGGAGGTTGCTAGAGGCAGAGGTTGGGTGGGAGAAATAGATGAATGGAGTCAAAAGGAACAAACTTCTAGTTATTAAATAAATACGTCATGGGGATGTAATTTACAGCATGGCACTGAAGTTAATAATACTGTATTGCATATTTGAAAGTTGCTAATAGAATTGATCTTAAAAATTGTCATCATAAGAAAAAATATTCTGTAGCTATGACATGTTACTATATAGAGATATTAACTAGACTTATTGTGTGATTGTTTCACAATATATACAAATATCAAATCATTATAATGTATACCTGAAACATATGTAATCTTGTATGTCAATTATACCTCAATAAAAAATATATATACATATGTGTGGATTAAATGTGACCAAAATTTGTATAAAGCTATATAGTTTTTTCCCCAAATGACAAGAAGCTATTCACATTTCTAGAAAGCACATGATTTTTCAAGTAAAATGTATCATCTTCTGTGTTGTTTCCATTAGTTTTTTTTTTTTTTCCTACCTTAAAAGGTTTGGTTTCGGGGCTGGCCCCGTGGCTGAGTGGTTGAGTTCACGCACTCCGCTGCAGGCGGGCCTGTGTTTCGTTGGTTTGAGTCCTGGGCGGGGACATGGCACTGCTTGTCGAGCCACGCTGAGGCAGCATCCCACATGCCACAACTAGGAGGACCCACAACGAAGAATATACAACTATGTACTGGGGGGCTTTGGGGAGAAAAAGGAAAAAAATAAAATAAAATAAAAGGTTTGGTTTCCCAGTGAGAGGATGAATGAAAAAAATGTACGTCTACTTATAAAAATCAATAAAATTCATTAACCTCTCAAAAAATATTTCATCAAACAACATATTTAAATGCAGTGCATTTTTCTCTATTTAAATTATAGCTAAATAAACTTGAAAAAATTCTACATGATAATGCCAAAAATATTCGTATTAAAGTAATTTTCCATGATAACTCCACTCAACTTTTCCAGCCTACCCGAGATTATAAAACCTATAGATTAACTACTGTAGGCTGCATTAAGACTTCTCAAATCTATGAAACAGATTGTTGTGGTTTTACTCTTTGCTTATAATAAACTTTATGTTTCCGTCTACTGGAGAGCTACTCATCTTCATAGAACCAACTGACATCTGTATTTATATCTATCTGTCTATCGATTCTTTCCACCTACCTACCAATACATTTTAATCTCTCCACTTCAAAGTAATCCCGTGTATCTCCATAACTATTGTGACATTGATTCTCTAATCCTAGTCCGTTCTATATTCCTTGCTGATAACACAAAACACATACATGATCAATACAATTCAAAGTGCTAGCCTCAGTGTTTTAGGATGTGCGTATTACGAATCCCGGTACCCTCTCCGTCTTAATCACTGAGAACATCATTGTTTTCATCCATTCATTCCCCTAAAGAAGAGTTTCCTTTTCTAAAAATTTAATTCAATCAGTTTTATCTAATATTTCTAAAGACTGCCACATCTTCCTCTGGCCAATTATGTCTATAGATTTGTTATGCAAAGCATCTTCCCCCAACTGACACAGTTAAAGTCTAATTAGCAGAGCCATTCGTTACAGCCCTCCTCCAGGGAGCTGTGGCTGTGAGGAGCGATGCTAGTGAAATATGCGAGTGTCTGGGGCTTAATCCTTAAACGTTCTGAGCAACTTGGGAAATCAAACTGCCTCCTAATAATACTGTTTCCCTAACATAGGAGTTCAGATAGCCAGCTCAGCTTTTTTTTTTTTTTTTTTTTTTTGAGGAAGATTAGCCTTGAGCTAACTGCTGCCAATCCTCCTCTTTTTTTTGCCTAGGAGGACTGGCCCTGAGCTGACGTCCCTGCCCGTCTTCCTCTACTTTATATGTGGGATGCCTACCACATCATGGCTTGCCAAGCGGTACCATGTCCGCACCCAGGATCCAAACTGGCCAACCCCGGGCCACTGAAGCAGAATGTGAGAACTTAACTGCTGAGCCACTGGGCTGGCCCCAACCAGCTCAGCTTTTATTCAGGCTTCTGTAATAGAAATATTGTCCTGGGTTCAAGAAGAGACAATCATCTTCCTCTAAGAAAGTGTTAAAGACAGTTGGTTTCTTTTTAGCTAAATGTTGGAAAAATCTTCTTGGGCCAAAATATTTTATGAAATATATATTTGTTAAATGAATGAGTAAATGAATGAATGAATAAGATAATTTGAGGAACGTGTAGGGGGAGAGCTTCTGCTTTCTTGTGACTTTTTTCCTTTCTAGCTTTTCAATTTTTCTTCTAATAAGGATGCAAATGCTCCAGAGATATTGAATCACAAGAATTAGATAAAAATATGGAGATCTCAGATACTTAAACTTATTATTCTGTTCCGCCAAAGCACTGGATTTGGCAGGCATTTCAGATATTTGAATTCACGGAATTTTTGAAACCATCACATAGAATATGGTTGTGTGTGTATGTTTTTCTATGTGTGTGCGTGTGCGTATTTTACTATCTGCAGATTAACTTCATTTACTGCAGATTTTTCTCAACTTTGAGGTTGACAGGCCCCCAGAAACTGGTACAATATCCAATTTCTAGTTCCTAGTATCATAGCGTTTCCAGGACATTCACACTCAGGTATGGGAACATATGTTTTATAGCTTCTAACATATGAATTGGTATTTTATAGCTTCTAACATATGAATTGGTAAGAAAGACAAATCATTTTGAGAAATGTGTATTTTCTGTTTCTACAAAAAACATTTTAAGGAAATGACATCATCATTTTTTTTGTTTTTGTTTAATTCATAAACAAGTTACACATAAGCATATACACTTAGACAAATTGATTATGTGACCCAATTGTTTACTTATTCCATTGTATAGTTTGAATTACAAGTGTTCCTTTCACAGATACTGTAATTAATTCTCTGTGGGTACAAAGAAATCTTGATGTTAATCACAAACAACACTGGTTAGCAGAATGTAAGATGAAGGAAAATGTTTTAGATTTTAGAATCTAAACTCTATTACACCAAGTATAAAATTTATACATACACTTATATGTAAGTGTAATATTTTTTTTCATTCAAGAACAAAAACTAAATTTATTTGCCCTGTGGGTGGCAATGTGATAATTCTCTCTTTGCTGTTGCTCTAACAAATACAATAATACTAGGAAGCAATTAAATTAAATTAATTATATTAAGTAAAATATTAAACAGTCTAAATAACTGTAGAGTCAAACAAAAAAGGATTTCCGTTACGTGGTCCATTAGATCAAGAAGTCAGTATTTATTACTTTGTTCTTTTTTTTAACAAACAAAAATAAGTTGTACAGAAGAAATTCTTTTATAAATTAAAATCTGTCTTGGGTTTGTAGTTAATTATGGTTTGTTTGTTGTAACAAATTCTTTATGAATATACATAAGTCTATATTTCCCATTATGTTTTAATTATACAGTCTTTAGAAGAAGGAAATCACTAGTGAAATAGGCTATAAAAATTGTAGATCGTCTGCAAAACCACTCAAATTAAACCATCATATTTTAAAACGTGATTCTTATAGGATTTGAGGATTTTAATACATATTTTTAGCTTAGCTATTGTTTCATTATGGAAAAGATATCAAATGTGAAACCATTTGTGTATAGTTTAAAATTGAATTTTAGACAAATTTTGTGTGAAATATAGAAATGAACATGTGAAATTTCAATATCTATGTTATTTGCAAGCAGTGGCGTTGTCTAATAAAGAAGTCCCATATTTCCTTGTAAAGGATTATTTATCCTAAAATATTTAGCTTTTCACATTTTGTCCTCCTTATGTTTCAATGATAGATTGTAACATTCTTATCAAATGCATATTCTCTAATCCATATTGGGGAAAATGACTTCTTATTATCTGAATGTATATTCCCAGGTGAATACTTGGGGTGTGTGTGCTGAATTATATTAAGAAAATGCAGTGTTTCCAGGGAATCCAGCAAATCCGGACACTAAAATTCATGAACTAAATTTAATTCAACAACTTCTATGTGCATGCGTGTATTGTGCTATTTGCCTATATAGAGACGTGATTGTGACACATTCCTTATCTTCAGGGAGATGATACTCTAGTAGGGAGGCTTAAATATAACTTTATCCGTACCATATATCAGAATCTATCACAGAATGTTTTCTTAAAATGGATCAGTATAGATGAGCTAAATATCTCTAGTCGGTGTCACAAAGATTGAGTCCAAATTATTTAGTTTATCTCTGAAAATGAAGGAATTACAACAGTGCCTGACATGTAGTAGGCAATTAAAAATATTTATTGAGAGAAAAAAGACTAAATTAATAAAATATAAATAGAAAAGGAGTTGGTATTTGGACTTAGTCAAACTGCAGCATTTTGATAGACAAGGTAATAAGAGTGCTGTTTGAATAATTTTCTAGGGGAAAGTAAATTTAGGATTGTTATGAGAAATACCTATTATAAAAATTTTAAGTTCTTTCATCTGAGAGTTAAAGAACCCCTGATACTAAAACTCAAAGTAGAAGACTTCTTATATAGCATGCTTAAATTCCCCATAATAATAATTTCTTAATTTTTTTCTAAATTGCATAATAAAGCATAATAAATCCTAGTGCAGTAGGGGAAAGAAAAATACCCAGGCTTTTCAGGCATTGTAAGATACTGGCTCTGATTGGCAGTTCTAAGGGATTCAAATGCTCCTGAGAGGCACAGGTCTGAATGAGGGCTAATGGAAGTCAGCTAACAAATGTTATGTTGGCCTGAGTTCTTCTCTTAGTGGGCCCAGTGTGCTCAGAGACCTACCCTGTATTTTTCTAGTTCCTGATATATATTTGGACTACATACTGAACAAGAGGTGGAATTACCACATTGGCTCCCTGAACCACGGAATGAAAGATATTATAGTAGGAAACTCTAAGTGGATAATCTAAAAATTTCCCTCTCTGCCAGATCGTTACCTCAAAAGTAATATTCAGGGACTTCCACATCTTATAAACATGGAGAAAGAGTGATTGGATTTACCATCCCGCTTGAAACAACCAAAAAATGAACTAATGGTATTCATGGCACTAGACTTCAGACAATGAAAGGCAATAATCCCTACGAGACAGGAAACAAGTGAGGTAAGATTTAGGATTTGCCAATTGTCTTGAGACTATTTCTAGGCTGAAATGCAGGGAGGGCAGAGCCAGACAGAGTCTCTGTGTTGAGGAGAAGAAGTTGATTGCCTGGTGAGAACAAGATGACTTGAGTTAACAGAAAAGGCACCCAAGAGGAGAGAGCAACACAAAGACAGATATCTGGAGCTCTGCAGAATGTCCCATTTGAGTATTCAGTCGAGTACTGATAAGTGAATCTATGTACTACCAGAGTCTGGGAAAGAATCGCTTGAAAGGATTAGGGGTAACAATTTTCAGTAATCACACAGGACAAGGGCTAATGCCTGTTCCCAATATCCTGATTAGAAAAACTCATAGTTAATAGGACACAATGAGGAGTAAAGGGTAGCTCCTGCTTCACTATTAGGGGATAAGTGGCCCTAGACTGAGCACCGATTTAGACCCAACTAACAAGTGAATGAGTTTAAAAGGATCAAACTTATTTCACATTACTTGTGTGCCAGAGCAAATCACAGGAACCTGTAGAGGAATATTCCTCTAAAATATTTATAAACCAATAAGTTAGCATTCATAATATCTGGCATCCAATCAAATATTATTTGGCTTAGAAAGAAGTAGGAAAAATATAAACCAAAATGAGGAGAAAATCAATCAAAACTGAAACTGACCCAGAAGTAATTCAGATGTTAGAATTGGCAGAGAAAACATTAAAAATTATTAAAATTGTATTCCACATGTATAAGTAGTTAAGTAGAGACAGGGAAGATTTAAAAGGTACAAAGAAAACAGAGATGAAAACTACTGTAGTGGGAGATGAAAACTACATTAATAGGCTTATTGACATAGTTATTGCAGAAGAAAACATTACTGAATTTGAAGACATAATAATTATCCAAAATGTAAAGCATACCCATGCAAAGTATTTTTAAAAATGAACAGAGTATCAGTGAACTATAAGACAACATCATGCAGTCTAATATACATGTAAAATTGTTCCTGAAGCTGGGGGTGGGATATAAAAAATACTTGAAAGAATAATATCTAAAATTTTCCCAAAGTCAATGAGAGTTACTGTAGGGAAGGAAAAAAAACGCCTTCCTTCTTTAACCTCCTAGGTTCTAGGCCTGGTGCCTGGAAATTAAAATGATGAAGACAGATTAAGGAGAGAAAAACAGAGTTTATCAACAAGTGCACTGTGCGTACCTGTGGGAGAAACCTAGTGATGAGTAACTCAAAAAGATGATTAACACTGGGGATATATAACATCTTAACAAAGAGCAATAAATTTGTAAGGAAGCGACAAGACAAAGAAAATGGATTTAGACTTTTAGGGGCAGCAAACTCTGGGAAGGTAGATAAATAGAGGAAACTAATAGAAGCTAAGGGTAATTTTAGCTAAGTTTGTTTGCAGATGCTTCTCAGTGCCAGCTTTCTGTATTCTTCATGACCATAACACTCCTCTGAAAGAAGGGATTTATGTTGGTCTTCATTTCTCAGACATTTGTGCTTATAGTCAGATAAGGGAAACTCTGGGAAGACTTCTTTCTGCATCTCTTGTTGGTTATCAATTGCCTACAATTGGGGGGCATAGTCTCATCATCTACATTACAAACACACATATTCAAGAAGCCCCAAAAAATCCAAGTGCAAGAAACATGAGAAAAACCCAAAACAAGGCACATCACAATCAAATTGCTCAAAACAAATAACAGAGAAAAAAAATCTCAAAAGTAGTCAGAGTAACAAGACAAATTACGTACAGGAACAAAGACAAGAGCAATAGCACATTACTCAAGTGAACAACGTGAGTGGGAGCATGGTGGGGCAATAAGTTGAAAGTACTGAGGAGGGAAACATTAATTTAGAATTCTATACTTGACAAAATATTTTTCAAAATGGAAGGCAAAAGAAAGACTTTGTCAGAAAGGCAAAAGCTGAAGGAATTAATCTCAAGCAGCCTCCCACTGAAAGAAATGTTTAAAGATGTTTGTTAGGGAGAAGTAAAATCATACTAGAGGGAAAATAATGAAAAACACTGGAAACAGTAATGGTGATGACATGTTCAGGTGTATTTATACACATATGTATACTTTTATTTAAGTGTCTTTAAAGGATAATTGACTAATAAATAATAAAAACAATGTAGTGGGATGCATAAGTAAAAGTAAAATGTATGACAAAATTATCAAAAAGGTCAAAAGGAAGAAATGGAAGTTTGCAATTCTAAGGTTCTCATACTACTTGAAATTTGGTATAATACCATTCAAGGGGGACTGAGTTAAAGTAAGATGGTATACTATAAATATTCTAAAACAACTACTAAAAAAATCCACAAAAACAGAAAAGGAAAAACTATGATTTATAGCTAATATGCCCCCAAAAAAGAAGAAAATGGAATTATAAAAAAATCAATGAATACAAAAGAAAGCAGAAAAATTAAAAAAAAAACACAGATGTAAAAATTAGAATACAACAAGATGATAGATACAGAACTGATCATAACCATGAATATCCAATAACCACATTAAATGTAAAGAATATAAATACTCTAATTAAAAGGCAGAGATTGCAAGATTCTATTTAAAAAGGAAGAACTAACTCTCCACTGCCTATGAGACACACTTTAAATAAGATAACACAAATGGATTAAATAAAGGGATTGAAAAATATAACATGCTAACTAATGAAAGGAAAGTTAAAGTGGCTATCTTAATATCAGATAAAGCAGATTCAAAGCTACCAGTATCAAAAGGAATAAAGAGATCATTTCAAAATGAGAAAAGGGTCAATTATTCAAGAAAATATATCAACTATACATATTTATGCTCCTTATAAGAGTGTTTCAAAATACATAAAGCAAAACTTTCTTAGAACTCAAAGTAAAAATAGACACAGTCACAATTACAGTCTTAGATTTGAACACCCATTTCTCAATAACTAATAGAAAAAGTAGACAGAAAATGAGTGTATAGAAAATTTGAACAACAAAGTTAATCAACTTAAATGATTTTATTTGAACACTCCACAAAGTAATAGAAAAATACACATTCATTTCAGTTACACAAAGTGCATCAAATATGAATCAAATATTGGGTGTAAAACTAGTCTCAAAATATTTAAAAGATTCAAGTCATAGTCACACATACAGTAATTAGAAGTCAATAACAAAGACAAAAGATCTGAAAAATCCACTACTATTTGAAAGCTAAATAGCATGCTTTTAAGTCAAAGGAGAAATCAAAACAGAAATTAAAGCATATTTAATTACTGCATATTTAAATGCTGAATGAAAACAAAAACATAATATTTTAAAATTTAAGGATGCCCTTCAAAAGAGTAGTTAAAGGGAAATTTATAGCACTAAAAGTACATATTAGAAAAGAAAAAAAAACTCATATCAATGATCACAGCTCCCACCTTAAAATTTGAGGGATAAAAAAGAGCAAGTTAAATGGAAATTAAGAGAAGGAAAGGAAATTATAAAGATTGGAGTGGAAATAAATGAAATAAAAAAACAGGAAAAAACAAAAGAGAAGAGCAATTAAAACAAAAGTTCTTTATTTGACCTTTGTAAAGATCAATAAAACTGATAAATTGTTAAGCTGACTGATCAGAACAGAGAGAGGACACAAATTAACAGTATCTGGAATGAGAGAAGTTAAATCACTATAAAATCTTCAAATATTAAATATATAAGAATATTATGAATGATTTCATGCCAATAAATTCAACAACTTACAATGGACAAAATCTTTAAAAGGCACACACTATCAAAACTTATGCAATAAGAAATATATAGCCAAAATAGCCTATCTCTCTTCCAGAAATTTAATTTTTAATTTAAAATATCTCCACAAAGAATGATCTATTCCCGGGTGGCTGTATGTTCTATAACAAACATTTAAGAAAGAAATGGCAATTCCACACAACTCTTCCAGAAATTGAAAAGGAGTCATTACTCTTCTTTTGTTTTGTCTTTTTGGTGAGGAAGATTAGCCCTGAGCTAACATCTGTTGCCAATTTTTCTTCATATTTTTTTCCTCCCCAAAGCCCCAGTACATAGTTGTGTATCCTAGTTGTAGGTCATTATAGTTCTTCTGTGTGAGATGCCACTACAGCCTGGCTTGATGAATGGTGTATATGTCTACACCCAGGATCTGAGTCAGTGAACCCCGGGCTACCGAAGCAGCCTGTGCGAACTTAACCATTCAGCCATGGGGCCAGCCCCAGGAGCCAGTACTCTCAATTCATTCTATGAGTTTAACTTTTACTTTATACCAAAACCAGAAAAGGATGTTATAGGAAAAGAAAACTCTAAACTGATATCTCTTGTGAATAGGGACACGAAAATTCTAAACAAAATTTTAGCAAATCAAATCTGACAGTATATAAACTGAATATGATATCATGACCAAGTGACATTTATCCTAGGAATGCAAGCTTGGATTAACCTTCAAAAATCAATCAATGTGATTTAGTATATTTATAAACTAAAAAAATGGAAAGGAAAAGAATGTCTCAATAGACATAGAGAATAAAGAAACAGAGCCTATTTATTTCAAAAAGAGTGGATTTTATAAATTTTTAAAGGCATTGGAAAGTTTGGAGTTGTGAAAGTCACGTTAGCTCTGTTTTGGGTATATTTTTCTTATCTCTAAAGTTATTACTTTGGTATATTTTAAAAATATTTTCCTGGTTTAGTATCGCCTTAGATTTTAAGTTACTTTAAAAGTAGAGTTTTCAGAGCTTTTATGATTTGATTTCTAGATCAGCAAACCCAACATGCATGTGCAGGATTGTAATAAGGCTTTCGTCAGTCAATGGTTAAATGTGAACAAAAAGGAAGAAAAAAAAACTGCTGTAAAATATTCAATGATATAAATGCATTCAATTAAAAAAAAAAAAGTGTTGGGGCCAGCCCAGTGGCACAGCGGTTAAGTTTGAATGCTCCACTTTGGCAGCTCAGGATTCACCAATCCAGATCCCGGACTTACACACCGCTTAGGAAGCCACGCTGTGGCAAGTGTCCCACATATAAAATAGAGGAAGATGGGCATAGATGTTAGCTCAGGGCCAATTTTCCTCAGCAAAAAGAGGAGGATCAGTGGTGGATGTTAGCTCAGGGCTAATCTTCCTCAAAAAAAAAAGAAAAAACACAAAACTGTACCTTGTTCTGAGATTGTTTCCTATTTCATTTTGGCAAAGTGTTATTTTTTTTATGAAAACATAATGATTATAGAGAAAACATTTTTATTTTCTTACTTAAAAAGTTAAATATTTTTAACCATATGTCTGTGTCCAGCATCATTTTATTTATTTATGAAATTTATTAATTTATTTATTTTTATTTATCTTTTTTTGAGGAAGATTAGCCCTTAAATAACATCTGCTGCCAATCCTCCTCTTTTTGCTAAGGAAGATCGGCCTTGGGCTAACATTTGTCCCCATCTTCCTCTGCCTTATATGTGGGATGCCACCACAGCATGTCTTGATGAGTGGTGTGTAGGTAGGTGCCCGGGATCCAAACTGGCAAAACCTGAGCTGCCAAAATGAAGTAAGAGAACATAAGCACTGCTTCATAGGGCTGGCCCCTCCAGCCTCACTTTTTTGATAATTTAGTGGTCCATTACACTCAACATATGGGAATCTGCATAGATTTGACAATGTAAACACATTTCCCAATCCAGGCTAAAGAAATTGGGAAACAATGTCTAACTGAACTCAAATGATAATTGTGTTACACAGGACTTTGACCAATTTCTGGTTATTCTCAACCTTAAGATGCACAGAGTGATGTATTTTCCTGCTTTCAAGTTAGTTGTTGCCAAATAAGTAGTACTGTTCAACCAACTGTAAGAAAAGGTGACATGTGCTTTTTTAGGACACACACAGATACAGAAATAGTAATGTTTGTCAGTCCTCAATCCCCCAGATGTCTCTGTCCCAGCTCTGGTGAAGCCAGGAGAACAGCCCTGAGATGGTGACATCAGAAGATGATACTGATGATTACGTGGAGAGAAGCAACCCCACTAATCCACATAGAACAAACGGAATGAGTGGTCATTAATTATGTTGTTTTATGATACTGAGATTGTGGGACTGTTTGATCCTGTGGCATAACCTAGCCTATTAGGGGAGATACACTTTATGCCAATTTATGTCAGTCCCCAGGGTTGTTTTTGCTACTTTACTGTTTCATGAATCTCGATCCCTGGAAACCACAGTCATAGCCAGTAAGGCAAAAAATATATATAAAAATCTAATCTATCTGCCCAAAGGAAAGAGGAAGCAAAATTACGTGGAATGGATTTCTGGTTGTCAACATTAGCTAATTAATTAATTACATGATTGAATATTTACTGTTTTTAAGATACTATACAAGTCCTTCAGAATGCTGACGTGAAGAAGCCAAAATTCTACGTTTATGAGTCCCTCTGTTCGGAGGTTGATAGATACATATAGTTACTATATATATTTGTGGTACCACATACATGCTCTAATTAAAGTTCATATCAGATAGAGAAGAAATACAAAAGAGGTCAGAGGAACAGTAAAGGGAGGAAAATGTATTTCAGAGTTATTAATGAAGAAAGAAAGGACAGGCTAAGAAAACAGTATTTACAAGTTCACAGATATTTAAAGAAATGGAAGAAGTTAAGTACAGCTAAATTACAATACTTTTGTGATTAGCACAATTTGAAAATACAGAAGAAGATAGATTATGGATTATAGAAGGCATAGAGTAACTTTGAAATAAGTTTGGCCTCAAATTTGAAAGAAGTTGGAATCATTTCAGTCACTGAGGGATAGGAAGAACATGCTTGCTTTGACTTCTTAAAAGATAACTTGATCAGATGGGACAATTGATTAGAGAAGAAGGAGATTAAGTAAGGAAACTAAGTTGGAGAATATTGAAATAATATGTGAAAGAAATAAGATAATAAATGGATGACAAGGCTGTGAGATGGAGGAAATGAAAAAAACAGGACTTTGGAAACAGGAAAATGGGACTGTGTGTGGAGTAAAGATGAGAAGGAAGTTAAGAGAAATGGTCAAATGAATGTACACTAGGATCTGTCACATGGTAGAGAAAGATTCCAGTGGAAATCAGAGAAGTAGGGAGACAAAGCAAGAATACATGAGTCATATAAACTCAATTCTGGATCTGCCACTTAGTGTCTCAGTGAACAGAACAAATTACTAAGCGACTGTAGGGGAGAAAGACATTTCCTCTACCCACTCTAGGTCCTTCTAGCTAGACAATGAATTAAATTCACATGAGACAGAATAACAGGAGAAAATCAAACAAAGCTTTATAACATGTAGATGTGCAAGAGACTCAGGCAAACTGACTAACTCGCCAAAATGGCTCAAGCTCTCATCTTAAATACCATCCTCACCTAAAGGCAAAAGAGGATGTTAGGGGTGGGGAGAGTCAGTTATGGGAGATTACCAGAAAAGCACAGTAAACAAGAATATGATTATTATGCAGATTTAAGTCCTTGCCTTCCGCATTGAAAAGAGTTTCTAGAGATAAGGTCATCCCCCCTTCTTCCTGGTACAGAGAGGGAGACATCTTTACAGATGGAGATTTCCTTTACAAATGTGAATATCTCTTACAAAAGGTAACTTCTACTTTTTAGAGTTTCTCTCATGTCTGCAGTTTTTAAAAGTAACCAGGCCAAAATAATCCTCATGCCAAAGAGGGATATCTTGGGGTGGCCAATTCCAGTCCCCCACACTACTCTGAGTTTCAATTACCTCATGCAGACAGTAGGGATGATTGTATCCATCTCATAGGGATAGCGTCAGGGTTACACACACATTTAACAATAACAGCTAAAGATTTATTGAGCGCTTAATATGTTGTCAGGCACTAAGCGTTTTATGTATATAGTTGACTTTTTTATTACCATTTTACATATGTGAATCTTGGGCACAGAGAGATCCATTTATTTGCCAACTAAGCCAAAATTTAAACGTATGCAACATGAAGCTAAGCCCTGCCCCATTCTACTATCACTTGTCACAAAGTACTTAATAAATGTTAGTTGTATAAGCCAAAGTTTTGGAAATTTTGTAATGAAAATTACAGGTGTATTTATTCAATATCCAGCTTGATGCCACTGTTGGATTCTGAGAGACCAGTTTATACACATTTAGCACAAAATAAAGGCAATATCAGAATGAAGTGATTGTTGAAACCAATGGCATATGGATGAGGCCCTCCAAAGAACGCCTATGAAGTGTAATAAGGTCTAAACACTGACACTTAAAGAACAAACATATTTGTGCTGTGGATGGAAGGGTAGCCGAGAGAAGTATCTAGCATGCCAACACAAATTTGATGGATGATAGTGAAAAATTGCTGTAAGCATATCTTTTTCTTTTCTGAATAATTTGGCATTACTATATAAGTGGCTTCTTCTTATTATTTTAACTGACCATTGTCCTATTCTATTGGCTGTCATTTGATGTATTTGAAGAACTAAGTGACTTGAAAGTCACAACTACTATTTACAAGTGAAAAGTACATGCCAATATTATTCTCACTCCAAGAAGCATAATTAGTGTTCTCTTTTTTCCAAACATTTCTTCATAAGACCATTCATCTTCTAGCAAAATAAAAGCTCAAAACTTTCTAATTTTTATTTAGTTATCTAAGAATGACTTAGGTCTACCATAATGACTTGACATTTCACTGGTTATAAATAAGGTAAATGGGATCAGCAATGATTCCCTGAGTAACGTAGTAATAGCAAAACACCCCTCCAGAGAATTATTTTTTGAAGTATTAACAAACCATAAATAATTACAGGTTTATACTCTTGGAACAATCTTCTCTTCCCCAAAAATAGTTCAAAGGAAAAAACTTGCCACATTCTTCTCAGGTCATAGAAGTGGTAATGTACACCCTCCTCCAAATAAAACAGGCTTGGCATGAATGGGGCATCTAGTGTCATTACATTTAGTTCATTTTTCAAGCTTCAAACTGAGATACAGCCTTGTGAATTCAACCCTTCCACATGATTAGTTTAGGAACTTTCTCTGGGAAGTTCCAGTAAGGGCTTAGGATATAGTTTCATATCTCTGTCTGCTCTTATTAGATTTGTAACTATGGGCAAGTAATTTGACTTCTTTAGACTTCGGTTTTCCCATATATAAACCAGAAAAGACAACAATATTTCTCAGAATGAGTTTTGAGACTAAAGGATAGTAATAGAAATCTCTCTGTAAAATAGAAAATATGGAATAATAATTATTAACTTTTCTACTATAATTTGAAAAACTTCACCGAAAACTTAAATCTCAAATTACTCATCTTGTTCATGTTGAGACAATGGAGAGAGACCAGTTTACCCAAGGCTGCACATTTATTTAATGCCTGTGATTAGACAAGGGACCTAGTTTATTTGTCTAGAGCATGGAACCATTGCCAATAATTACTCTGCAGTATTTCTTTCTTTTTTTTTAACTTTATATTTTTTGCAACAGTTGAAAGTTTACAACAAAATTGAGAGGAAGATACAGAGATTTCCAATATATCCTCTGCCCCTAAACCCTCCCCCTCTATCAACATCACTCACTAGAAGGGTAAATTATTTTTCTTTTTTGGTGAGGAAGATTGTTGCTGAGCTAACATCTATTGCCAACCTTCCTCTATTTTATATGTGGGACGCTGCCACAGCATGACTCCATGAGCTATGTGTATGTCCATGCCCAGGATCTGAAACTGCAAACCCAGGGCCGCTGAGGTGGAACTCACGAACTTAAGCACTACAACACTGGGTGGCCCTAGAATGTACTGGGTTTTTTTCGTTTTTTGGTTTTTTTTTTTTACCAAAGATGAAACTACATTGACATATCATAATCACTCTAGGCCCATAATTTACCTTAGGGTTCACTTTTGCTGTTGTACATTTATGGGATAGGTTTGGACAAGTGTATAATGACATATATCCATCATTATAGTATCATACAGAGTATTTGTACTCCCCTAAAAATCCCATGTGATCTGCCTATTTATCTCTCCCTTCTCTACTCCTGGAAACCACTGATCTTTTTATTGTCTACGTGGTTTTACCTTTTCTAGAATGTACTTGGAATCATATAGTTTGTAGTCTTTTCAGATTGGCTTCTTTCACTTAGTAATATTCATTTAAGGTGCCTCCAAGTTTCTCCAAGGGTTTGATAGCTCACTAATTTTTAGCACTGAATAATATTCCATTGTCTGGACATACAACATTTTCTTTATCCATTACCCTACTGAAGAACATCTTGGTTGCTTCCAAGTTTTGGAAGTTATGAATAAAGTTGCTATAAACATCCACATGCAGGTTTTTGTGTGGACGTAAATTTTCAAGTCCTGTGGGTAAATACCAAGGAATGTGATTGCTGGATCATATGTTAAGGATATTTTTAGTTTTGTAAGAAACTTTCATAATGTCTTCCAAAGTAGCTTTACCATTTTGCATTCCCACTAGCTTTAGTGGGAATAAATATATATATATATATATATATATTAAATATATATATATTATATATATATAAAATATATATATAATATATATAATAAATTATATATATAATATTATAATATATAAAAATATATATATTAAAAATATATATAAAATATCTATATATATATACTTATAAAAATAGCTCCGAAAGGAATACATTAATATTTTAATAACTTATTGACTTTTATCTGTTCATATTGCCCTATGCAAAGTGTTAAGAAAAGATTAATTTGTATACCAATGCTCCAACCTTGGAACCGGAAGGCCAAGTAGAGAAACAGATTAGATTCAGACACACGTACACATATGCACCGGCACACACAGACACACACAACACAAATAGAAAATAATTTTAAAAGTAAAATTCAAAATGAAAGATAGTAGAGTTGATAATTAGGGCTGCGATTAGATTAGAACTATAAGAATGAGTTGGGGATTATCAAGGATAGTTGTTTGAAATGTGGAAAATAACATGGTTTGGAGACTATATAAAAGAAAGGTGGGGCTAGTGTTTGAGGTGTTCTATTAATTCCAACAAGCAACAGTTAATTCTTGAAGCATCAAATAATTTGCTTTAATTGTTTTTATAGAAAGAGAAGTAGAAAGTACAACAAAATATTAATTTATTGAAAATTTTTCAGTGGTTGCGTTGAACCCAGATCTTTATAGGTAGCATATACTTTTGGAGTCCTATTGTAACCTCTCTATTGTGAATTTTCTCTTTTCTATCTTAAAGAATTTTGAATGCTTTCACACTTTCATGTTCCTGGCAGCACAGAGCTCCGCTCACCTGTCTTTTCACAACTTCTTTTAGAGTTTTGCTGGATCATGCTGGCTAATCTGAAAATCTGCAGAACCAATACTAATTATTCAATGACTCATATTCCCTCAATATTAGGCTTCCTGCTTAGCACAGTTGCGTTTTTCTTCCATAACAAAGTTCACATTCATATAGGCAAGAGACAAACGAAGAAATTAGAAAGAAGTTTAAAGAAATGCCCCTGTTTCTACCTGTGGTTATGAGTAATGTTAGCATCTATTCCTAGACCTTTTTAGATCAATATTTTCATAGTTAGCAATTGTGAACTACAAACATGTGATTCAGAGTCAGACTGACTGGAGTCTGAATGTCGGTTGAGACGTGTACTAAATTACGCTAAACTTTGGTATTCATATTATGGGAATTAGAAAAGAACTTATCCCATTGCATTATAGTGAAAATTAAGGAGACAAAATATAGAGAATGATAAGTAGATTGCGTTGCACAAACCAAAGTTTGCAATAATGTTATACTTCATTATTCCTATAGTTGTGTTAATAGTAGTAGCACTATCTGTATATGCAATTGTTTATTTTTCTACTTAGCACTACAACACAACCATTTATAATGTATCTTTGTAAAATAAAAATGTATATGGAGTCTTCCATCTGTGGCTTCCTTCTTTTTTTTTAGTTACCATCCCACCTAGCTTGCACAATGCTCAGGATCCAAATATTGGCTTCTAACTTAGGAGAATTGCTGCATATCTTTCTTATGCCCCACTCTTTCAGTGTTCTGCTGATGAAGTGTTGTTGTGTATCAATGCTTGACTATTCCTGTTGACATACTTATACATTATTCTTGATATTTTACTGATAACTGACCATTGTCCATGAATTTTTCTTACCATGAATCTTCACCTGTGGGTCATAAAAAACAAAAATTGAGAGGAACTACCCAGTTGACTTGCATATATAACAATTCAGTAACCACAATTACTATGTGTCTATTGATAAAGACATAATTAAATTGCAAAAAAATATATATAGGCACTTCCATTAAGAAAATCATAAAATTCCGCTGAAGAATGTGTCAGAAGATTTAGTATGAATGGCAAACTATACTTTTTTGTAAGATAAGGAGCTATTTAGAATTAATGATATTAAATCTTCCTAAATTATTCTACAAAATATCTACATTATAAACAGTATCTCAACTGATTGTATTTGATACTTATAATTTTTTCTAATGTTATTCCTGAGAAAGAGTAAATGTCAAGAAATGTACAAAACAGAAGAAGAAATGCATGTATTTCTCACAGGTATCAATCTATAAGATAAAATTTTATTAATTTATATGATATGATAAAAATGAAACAATGAAGAGATTAGTATAAAATAGTTGGGAAGTCAAATCAAATACATATGTGAATTCAGTAAATAGGGGATGCAGAAATTTAAGTCATTGGAAAAGTTTCAGATTTGGGAAAATGTCTTAATTGTTGGTAGAAGTTTTGAAAATGGAAAAGTATATTACTAATATTAATTAATAAAATATATGCTTTAAATATAATGCATACAATACATGGTATACTATATATATGTAATATACTATATGGAGCTATCTTATTCCTTAATAAAAATTGATGTCTTTATACATTTATAATTAAATTTCTAAAAATCCCAAACATTCTAGAAAAAACACAAGCAAATTACAAAAAAATGAATACCCTTTGTTTGTATGTCATAAAGTCAAAATCTTTGAAGAAAGAGTATAATGAAACTGACATGTTTATTTAAACTTTCAGTTTGGAAAACCTGCCTTAAAGACCAACAAATAAAAACTTTATAACATTTACTTATGATATTCAAATTAAGCATTGGCTTCTTTAACATAAGAATAGTATTTATAAGTCAGTAAGAGAATAGATAAAACTAAAAAGAAAATGGGCAAAGGACATTTACACAGGAAATACATATGCCAACAACAATTTATCAGGGGAAGTTAAATAAAAAACAAATATTTTTAGGCTTATAATATTTATTCTTTCTCTAAAATGAGAAATAGTCAAACAAAATAGGAGAAAATCATAGAGAAGAGAGTATCATCAATGTAAATAACCCATTGAGTAAAAATTATTAACATCTTAATGAAAATCTTTTAGGGTTTTATCTCTTGTGTGTGTGTGTGTGTGTGTGTGTGTGTGTGTGTGTGTGTGTGAATTTACAGAAATGGAGTAATACATGACTGCTGGAGTCCAGCTCCGGCTCAGTCCAGGTTCCTGACGGATGGACGGAGTCAGCGCAATGAGGGAGGAGACGTGAGACTTGGGTTGGTGTTATCAAGTCCAACTTTACTGTGCACAAGTGTCGTTTTTATATTTTTCAGGATTAGTACAGAAATAGCTCTACAAATATTCTCAGAGAGATAAGGAAGTAAAAAACGAGCACAAGAATATTTATTAGCATTCTATTCTATAGAGCATAAGGTTAATGATCGTCTTCTCCACAATAAACTAGTGTTTGTTGTCTCTAAGCTAAAAGAGATAGGTACCTTGACATCTGTTGTAATTCACTGTAAAGTTAAATCAAAGAGAAAAGGTCCAGACCTCCGGACAGGCCAGCATTCTGTCTGTTTACATCCTGGGGGAGCCACCCCTGCCTCCCTCAATCATTTACGCCATTAGTGTAGATGGTTAATGGGAACAAAAGGCAACTCCAGGGTATCTTATCCCCAGGGCCATTTGCGTTCTCAGTGGGCAGCAGTTAAACATCTTTACATTCCCGCGACCCTTAGGGGGTGAAAGCATTCCTTTGTCTTTGTGGAGGAAGGGCTAACAGTCCCTTGAGCACATTGCCGGAGAAAATATCATTTTGTTAGCAAGGTAAAGGGCTGAAAAGCTAAGCTAAACTATCTATCTTCAAGAATAAAAAGCAGAAACAAGTATAGTCATAACCTTGATAGAAAGCATGCATATAATTCAGAAAATATCAGGGGTGTCGGCTGGCCATTCTTCACCGAGGGGCGTCCCTGCGCCCCTCGGCCCTTCTCAGCCTGGACCCTGTCAGATGGCTGTACAGGCGTCGGTAACACGGCACCCGGCACATGACAATCTTTAAACTGTTTTTGTGTTTATGTTTTTCTATGTCAATATATTTAGATATAGAGGAATTTTAACTGCAGAAGATTCCTTTAAATGAACTTTTAATAATATAGTTAAACACTTGTTTTACTTTGTTCTACTGCAGTCAACCTCCTCATGTGTGTGTCTCCGCATTTGCTTAATTATCACCATAGGATACATCCCTGGAAGTGGAATGGTTAGAGCAAAATATAGGAATATTTAATTATATATGTTAATATATTCATATCTAATTTTATATATATATTAATACATTCATAATTATGGTATATATTGCCCAGCTGCCTTTCAGAAGGGCTGTCCAACTTATGCCCTACTGGGTGTGATGCAGGGTCGGTGAGCCGAGGAGTCGAAAGAAAGATTTCTTGGACTCTCAAGATCTGGCAGTAGTGCTCTTTTATTTAGAGAATAGTATGGAATAGCATGGGGACAGGGACCATGGTCAGTCAGAGCTTCTGCTGCCGCCGCTTCTGCTGCCCCCGCTGGCATGGGGACAAGACCCACAGGCAGTCAGAGCTCCTGCTGCTGCCCTGAGTTGAGGGTTAGGGCTAGTTTTATAAGGCATGGGTATGTGAGTCATTTCTTTACAAGATAAAGGAAAGAACATGAAAAAAAAGTTAAAATGGTACCAGTGCAGGTGGGGTCTGGTCATTGGGTGATCCCATGACTTTTAGACAAGAATCAAATCGGATTAAGTAAAGGTTAGAAAGGTTAGAAGTCATCACCCTAAATCAGTTACATGAGATTGCCAGACAGCAACCAACTTAAGTTCTTGCCTCTGGCATTAAGAGTTTCTAGAGATAAGGTCATCCCCCTTCTTCCTGGCACAGAGAGGGAGGCATCTTTACAGATAGAGGTTTCCCTTAGAAATGTAAATCTTTCCCAACAAAGGGACAAGCAAGCAAATTCCACTCCTTGGAGCCTGCTTCTCATCTGTAGTTTTAAAAGTAACCAGCCTAAATGTCCTCATCATAAACCGTTTTAAAATTAAGCAGCCTAAAAATCCTCATCAGGTGTATACATGAATTTCCATTTCCTAACAATAATGCTGACAATGGATGGTAGCAGTCTTTCTTTTAATCACTGATATTCATGCTGGGAACTAGAGTTAGCAACTTAATTAGTAGAGTTTCATAAGGAGTATAGTGTTTAAATGATGTAAGAGGACTTTAACAAGTACTGTGGGAGTCAGAGGAGGAAGCAGGTTCAAAGAAGGATGACATCCAGAAAATAATTGCTAGTATCTAGTAATATTTCTTTTCTTTCTCCCTTTTTTCACCTAATATTCATCTTCCCGGCGTTTTCCTGTTCACTATAAATAATTTGCAATGATACATAGACTATAGACTATACTTGGTTACAATCTGTCCCTTCCCTCAGCTACATCCTTTATCCTGCTCCAAAGGAATCTCTTTATGGAGAAAAGTCACTTTACTATTTCAAAGCAAATTGGATGGCTGCACACAAATAAAACTTTAGTTTGCCTTGAGTTGCTTATTATTTATAGAAATGGCTAAACACCAAAACACTCGGCAATGATCAGTGGGACTGAGAAAAAATTTGAGATGTTATCCATTGTAATTAGTATAACTGAATTACAATTTTAGTAGTCAATTTCAAGTCTCCATTTATCTGTCATCTCCTGATGGATCATTCCTGTGGTGACTATGGTAAACATTTGTCATAGTTATTGGCATTTACCTTCAAACGTATTAGAAAGGAAACAAGGTTTCTTTTGACTGCCTTCACCAGTACAGGGCACTGCGATAGGATATTACCACCAAGTGATTAGGTTTTCTTTTGCATCTAATAGTAATGAACTAAGGTAAAGACCCCATATCCAAAACTAGGAAAATTTGTCTTTTTAAAGAATGCTTGGAAAGTGTGTTGCTTTGAAATCTGGTCAGGAAGAGCAAAATGCTTTGAGAGTTTCACTTTTCTAGTACACTTCCTTCTTTTCTTCATATTTGTTAACATTCTTAGTCATGCCTAAATTGAAGAGATTGTTAACACACTCTTGTGTTTTTTCTCCTTAAATTTTGAAGTGCCAGTTGACAATCTTCATTTAATTTATCTTCACAAGATATGAAGTATCCTCAAATAGGACTTTTTCTTCAAAGATTTATTATCTAAATGAAATTAAATAACCAAAACCCAAGTAGAGTTATCAAAGATATTATTTAGTCTTTTTAATTTAGTACTCAAAATAATTTCACAGACTAGAATTATGTTAGATATAATCTACATTATTCTATTTCCCAAAACTTTTTATAATATTATGAATATATTTGGTTCAAATATTGTGTTCTTAAATATACATAGTTATTGCAATCTGCTGATAAGCATATTAACTTATTTATTCATTATTTACTATAAAAGTATTAATAATGTACTGTTCATTAAATTATTCTTTCAAATTTAAGAATAAGTTACTGTGGCATTTTATTTTTGCAATAAAATATATTTGTAATATAACTGACTGATGGAAGTTCCAAACATATAACAAAAATACAGGGATATTTTACTTCCATTATATGCAGAATGTTTAATTTATTTGAAAATGAATATTTAGATATTATCATGTTCAAAAGACAGCCTTATTGCCATTACTCATTGTATTATAATGATTAAATATGATGATACATACCTTACCCAATAATCTTTGTTCAGACACGTGCTCAGAAATGAGAGAATTGGTAGTGATTAGCTCTCTAAATGGGCAGAAGCTGAAGCTGAAGCTAAAGCCATAGAGCAGAATTTGGTCAAAGAGTGAGACCAGCATCTAAAGTTGGTGCAAACATAACCTTGAGATCAGTAAATATTCTCCCCCACTTAGTCCATAATAATTCTTAATGTGTAATTTTAGTTTATTAATAAAAGTTTGAATACATAACCACTTTCATGAACTGAATAGCATGGGCTAAAACATCATAGTCGTAATAATGATTTTAATTTCTACACTGTAAATTTTGGCTATGTCAGAACCTTCTGAGAATCCTGCTGTGGGACCTATTCATAAGCAATTAATTCTTGCTTCAGACCTATTCTTCTACTTGGACTTCTCTTCCTCTGAGATGGAGAAAAGAGTAGCAGGGTGAAGAGAGGAGGGAATTGCTAGCAGACAGAAGATGAAACAAATTTTGGATCATTTTGGAACAAAAACAGAGTAGAAATCATCCTTGTTCCATGGTTTTGTCCCCTCCACACAGGGGCTCACTCTGTTGTTTGACCCTAGATGCCTACTTTGTACATTTTATAGAATAATCTAGTACTTTATCCAGTATGACTATTTATGTGATAACTCAGTGTGATTTGGCAAGTTATTTAGCCACTTCTCCATGCTGGTGTTGGATCACTTGTGAAATGGAGATGATAATGGTACCTTCCTATTTTATAAGACTGTTAAGAGAATTACATTTATCATGATAAGATCTTAGAAAATTACTTTTGTAAGATCCCATTAATTGCAGATGATGATGATTATAATTTATAAAATATTCCAACATTGAAAGAGCTGTATTTAGTTCTCAGTTTATCAATTTGACTCAAAATTTCACCAAATCTCAAATTAAGGAATTTATGAATGTAGTAGGCAGAATGATGGTCTCCTAAAGAGGTCCATGCCCTTATCCCCAGAATCTGAAATATACTACTTACATGGCAAAATGGACTTTGCAGTTGTGAGCAAAGTTAATGACTTTGACATGGGAAAAGTATCCTGAATTATCTTGGGGAGCCAAACCTAATTACACAAAACCTGAAAATCAAAGAAACTTTCCTGGCTATGGTCAGAGAAAGAGTTTTTATGACAGAAGCAGGGTCATACAGATGACATTGTTAGAAGAACTCAACTCATTGTTGTTGACTTTAAAGGTGGGAGGGTGGGTACAAACCAAAGAATGCAGGGGCATCTAGAATCTACAAAAGGCCAAGAAATTGATCTTTCTCTAGAGCCTGCAGAAAAGAGCACAGTCTTGACAATGCCTTGATTTTACCCCAGTGAGACCTATGTTCTCACTTCTGACCTATAACTGTAAGATAATCAATTTGTGTTATGTCACTAAGTTTGTGATAATTTTTTATAGCATCAATTCAAAATGATTACAATAAACACTAGAGTGGAGAGGGTACTGCTCAAGATCTGTCCCTGGGTATACAGGATTTGGTCATGATTTATAGAAATAGTTTTTTGGAATTTGGAATTCTGATAATGAGCTATTGTATTAATCAGGGTTTCCTAGAGAAAGAGAACCAACAGGAGATTGATTGGTTGATTGCTTGATTATGAATAATTGGCTTACACAATTACATAAGTGGTGAAGTTCCACAATCTGCTGTTTACAAACTGGAGACCCAGGAAAACCAGTGATGTAATTCAGTCTGAATCTGAAGTCCTGAGAACCAGGGGAACCAATAGTGTAAATCCTAGTTTGAAGGCAGAAGTCTGATGTCCCAGCTCACATAATCAGGCAGAAGAGGGGGCAAGTTCTCCCTTCTTCTGCCTTTTGTTCTATTCAAACCCTCAGGGGATTGCTAATTCCCACTCACACGTGGGGAGGCCAATCCACTTTACTAAGTCCACCTATTCAAATGCTAATTTCATTCATAGACAGCCTCACAGATACGTGCAGATACAATCTTTAGCCAAGTATCTGGGCACCCTGTGTCCCGGTCAAGTTAGCACTTAATATTAACCATCACAGCTATTCTCAGTGAGAGTTGTGTAGGGCAGAGAAGAGTTGATAATCAGGGAAGAAACCAAGTGTTAATACAGAAAAGCCTTAGTCACATGGAAGCAGACAGCAAATGATGGAAAGCAACACAGGAGGCTGTGCATTTTGAAGATTGTACCTGAGAGGCAACATCTTGGGAGTTCATCAAGTCCTGTGGGGAATCAATATTGGTGTAAAAACATTACTGAAACAGACCGGAAACAGAGGCAAGGCAGGTAAATAATTTTAAATGATGTTTTATCAAGGAAGTGTATAGAGGTTGGTGGATTCACTTGTTAGACCAACTGAATCCGGTAAGAGACAGTATTAACTCTAGTAAACAGAATATTCCAAGCCCTCATAAATTGTTCCTTCCTTTCCTCTCAGGGGCTCGATAAACACGAAAACTTACTCCTTCTATTTCTGGCCTGCCCTGCTGCCTTCAGAGTTTCCATTCTGCTATGTTATGCACAGAACAAGTAAGTGAACCAGCTTAAGTGAACCGCAGAGAAGACCCATCATGATCAGTGAATATATTCTCCTTGATGTTCCCAGCACATACAAACAAAGTATGGTGAAATTCTGAATAATTCATCATAATCAATATTCTGTGTTTCTGGCTAAAGGCAAGGTTACAAGACAGGTAACAAGGGCAGTCATCAAAGAGTGATTTTCATAACTGAAATGAAAAGATGGTTGTTGAAATATACCCTTGCTAACATGCTGGGAATGTTCAGAGACTGGATAAACACACTTAGAGTTGATGTACATCAACTCTAGTTCAGCCTGTCTTGCAGGCAACAAAAGACAGAAGTGTTTTAGGACTGCTGTTTCCATAGAAACTATAGATTACTACAGTTGTCAACCTTATTTAATCGAAACTGCCTTGACAAGTCAGTATTAGAAAGAAGGTTCCATATAAATTTGAGACTATTGTGAAAGGACTTAAGTTTTAGCATTTGAAGTACAGACAGCTCTTCCAAAATCACTAGGCAATTTGATAGCCTAAATACCTCTCCTGTCTCTCCTCTCTCTCCCCATCCTATGTGCAAGATTCAATCACCATTGAAATGATCTCACTCATGATAGCCATCTAAACAGACTCCCTGTTTCTACACTTTTCTGCCTAATTAATAATGGATTTTGAAAAAAGAGTAATCTTAAGCAAACAAATAATGAATATTATGCTGTAAACTAATACTTTCTTATTTTCATAAAAGTAATCATCACAACCCTCACTGTCTCACAAACGTCCTGTGTATTCTACTTCTGCCTTCTGGTGTATTGCTTTTCCTCTTTCTCGTCAATTTTTGTCGTTTCCTGACTGGAAGTTGTTCACTTCCCCATCTTGCTATGCTCTCTTCCAATTGAAAGTTTTTGCGTACGATTGCCCCAGCCTGAAAAGTCCTGGCCCCTCCTAAACAATTCTTTCCTTCACCTTTTCCTGATTATCTCTTAGTCATCCTTTTGATTTCAGTTTGTATGTCAATTCCTGAGGAAAACCTACCCTGACTCCTCAAACCAGGTAAAATTAGAAACTTGTCCAACAAATGGATTACCATCTTTTACATACATTTAACAATAAATGATTTGCTAAATGTCTTAGCTCTCTAAATGTAATTCTTTTCTATATATATTTGATTGGATTTACTTAACTTTTTCCACATGCAATTTTATTCAGAAATATTGGGAAATAAACTATTTCACTATTTTTAATTAGAGGAATTTGCCTTCTTCGATGAAGTGATCAAGAAACCAAAATATACTGTATAAAATAAAATATACATTATATTTAATATATGCTAATAATGAGTATGTTAGTGCCTACAAACATAGGTTCCTTACCTGCTACACAAGAGGGGCCAAATAAAAACTGGAATGCAAGGAAAGGGTTTTTATTTTGGGTGATATCAGCTGGGAGATAAGAGTGAGCCCTCAAATTCATCTCGTTTTGTCTTCTCTCCTCAAAAGATGGGAGGCCAGGGGTTTTAAATGTTTGTGAGGAATGTGGCTGCTTGTAGGTGGCAGGAATGTCATTGGCCTTGCTGGTCGGAGCTTTCCCACCAGCTTGTGTTAGTCCTTGTGAGGCTGCTGACAGGGAGGAGGATGATAAGGGTATTTGCAGGTGGACTACCTTGGTTGTTTGTCTCCATGGCGGATAGTAGATTCTGGAGCCAGGAAACCAGGGAGTAAGCAGGGAATGAGTGTTTGGTTTTAACCCCACATCTGCTGGATTTAATGTAGGGGAACTGATATCAGAGCCAGCATCACATGAATACCCTGAATTGACTTCCCACTAACCAAGTTGTTATAGAAATAGATAATTCTAGGTTCCTAGAGTTAGAAAAAATCATGATGATCATGTTGAGTCATTCTCCTACTTACCACAGGCTTCTCAACTGCATCCGTGGCAAGTAATAACCTGGCCCTGAGAATCTGATCTCACAAGATTTTGATGGTGGCTCTAATAAGAGAAATTAATTTTAAGTACTGAATCGTATCTTCCCCCTACAGCTTCTACTTAATTTGGCCGTCTTGCTGCAGGCCATAACTTAAATAAGTCCAGGAGGTAATAGTACATAAAATAACTGAAAGCACAGATTTTTTTCCCCCAATCTATCTTTTCTTCTCCAGTCTAAAAACTCGTATGTCTTCCAAGTTACTGTTTTGAATGATACAGTTTTGGTCAAACTTAGGTTTAAAAAGAGTGTCTTAAATTGAGTTTAAAATTCTTGATAGAGTTGTATCTATTTAATGTTCAGTTGTTCATTTTATTTGGCCTATATGAGTTTGAACAGCCCCCAATAGCTTAGTTGATGATAATCACATTATCGTGTTGATATTGCTAATAATTTTGTCAACTGAAATGTTATATATTGTGGCATTCAAAATTGCATTTTTTCTCTTTTGCTTATTTTTAAGTTCTACCTACAGGGTATTCTTTTTTCTTCTTCTTCTTCAATGTTTGTATTGTTCGATTTGATGATTATCAAAACTCTGGAAATTTTAGTTACAGATTTTCATTATTCACTGTTTGCTACGTCATCTTTGTACCACACATATATATCATCAATAATAATTCAAAACCTACTGTAGGGACTTAAATATTTTAAACTAAAAGAAAATGGTTGGGGAAATTAACCAAGACATTTGTTGACCAATACATTTATTTTTTAAATTAACCACTTTTAATTAAGGTACTTTTTTGTCTCTTTACAGGTAATGACTGGCTAAATCAACCCTTAATAGCCTGTTTCCTAGATGCAGATAACCAATATATTATAGTGTACCTGGACATTACAAATTGTTTTCCTTTTTTAACTCATCTCTACTATGTGCCCATGTACTACATGAGTCTAAATTTATTAAAATCTTCATACCTATCAGAAGTTTCTTTGGCTACCATTTTGCTATTAGGTTATGAACTGACCCACAAAGGCAAGTTAAAAGAATCTTGATACTCTTTAGTTGCATAGATTTTTTTTTTCTTTCAAATCTATCTGCTCTAAAAGCTCTAATGACACAAATGCCCGTAAAACAGGGCAATTGAGCTCAAGTGGAGGCTTCATGTGGTCAATTAAGCAGGAAGGTTTTTTTCTTTTAAAGCTTTCAAATATCCTTAAACTGAGAATGTTTTATTAAAGGGGTTATTTTACTTTTGGTGGCTAAAATATTTTTAGGCTTCGAAGCCATAGTCAGTCCTTAAGGGCTCCTTGGAGAGAATGAATGACCTTTTATCATCAAAGCACTAAATGAGAACACCATTGGCGTAGCTGTATTATCATAAAGCAAATTTAGAAACCAGATTTCTAAAAGGGCATGGAATTGGCATAATGGAAAAGGCCAAGTATGAGTCCTTGTGGAATTTTCCCATGTGTTGAAGAGAATGCAGATTAACTGGAGTTGCAGCAAATTGAGCATGAGATTATAAAAATAGGGCATCATTGCAGAAGCCACACACCAACCATATATATAGGCTATTGTGGCTTAAATCTTCTTCTACAGATAATAACAGTTCAAGGATGATTGATTCCCTTCTAAACACTTCTTCACCTCCTCTCATTGACCAGTCAGTGAAATAAAACATAGTTCATTGTAGAAGATAAAGTTTAGGTCACCTCCATGTGAATACCCAACACTGAGTTATAGAAAAACAATGATACTTTCTTTCATAGTAAAAGAAAATTCATGAACTTACTGGCAATAGCTTTGTATCATTTAAAATACATAAGATGTAGCAGTATATAATATAAAGGATTGCTATCACACAGATAAGCAAGTTAATCCCTTAACTTGTCCTTTCAAAGCAACCCAAACTGTATACACACACACACATATAACGTCAGAAATATCAACCCCCCAATGTTGGTCTAATTTCTGCTGTGCCTACAATCACCAAGACTGTGGAATTTAAGTTAAAAATATAAACGTGGTTAATTTTGAGAGTTGCTACATCACGTAGCTTACAAGTAACATTCTGTAACATTACCAATTTCAAAATATCGATCCTTTGAATTTTTTTAAGGTGAGTAATCGGGACTTGATATGTATAAGATCACATATTTAGAATAAACTTACAAAAGTGCTAAATCAATGGTGTAAGGAGTAGGAGTTTGAATAAATGATTTCTAAATGGGTTGCAGGCTCAGGGAGTTGTAACTAAATTATTCAGAATTAATAGGAATTCAAAAAATTTTATCTAAGGGGACATAAGTGAAGGTAAGGACAGATAAAATGTAGAGCACGAATCCATTGGGTGGGATGTTTAGCGCTCTTGCTTTGGGTGATTCCCCAATGCTTCCTCAATAGATAACTTCAAGCTCAAGGAGGAAAACCGTTCAAATCAGTTAGATCTTAATACTTTTAAATTTCCATTGATTGAATTCAGAAAACTCCTAAAATTCCACTTGATATATAGATAGATATGTTCATATACACACAAACGAGGCTAACACAAAGGACATGTCTGTTAAATTCAAGGAGAGTATAAGATTGAATGTAGGCATTGAAATGTTTTTAGTAGTACATCGTATTTTATTTGTTTGGCATTCTCAGCTATTGCTCCTAATTTTACGCTATCACAAACAGAGCTGCTACAAAATCTTCATGCCTGTGCCCTTTAGACTTACATGAGAGTTTGCATGTGCTACAATATCCAAGAGTGGATTTGATGGGTCTTAAGTACACAATTGAATAATGCACTGCCACAGGATGCTACTGAAGGATGACAAGTTTGTTTTTTCATCCACAGTAAAAACATTCCCTGTTTCCCCTTTTCTACATTCACATTAAATATTATCTATCCTTCCAATTTTTACCCACTGGAAGGTGCATTTTTATTTTAATTTTTATATATCTCGTTTACTAATGAGATTGACCATCTTTTCAAATACTTGTTAGTCACTTGGATTTCTCTCTTTGAAATGACTATTCGTGCTTTACCTTTATTTTTCAGTTGAATCCCCCCACGTTTTTCTCTGTTGGTTGATAACAGTTCTTTTCATGTTTGCAATGAAATTAGTCCCTTGAGGGTATAGATACTGACAAAGAATTCTTACTATCTATATCTGACAGTTTACTTTCCTTATAGTAGTCTCTTTTGAAGTATAATTCATCAGATTTTCACATATAACTTACACTTTCTATTTTGCTTTTGTTTAATAGAATCTTCCAAACCCAAAGCCATGAATATATTTTCTATAACTTCTGTTTTTGTTTTTTGTCTTTTTATTTTACATCTATTCTTACTTCTAATGTATCTGATGTACAATTTATACACTGTGAAGAAAGCTTTTATTCTTATATATTTATCTGTAATAAAAATGCTCTGTTTACATTTCTAGTTAGGTCACTTTTTTTTCATGATATTGGTCATTTGTGCTTTATTTATTTATGTTTTGCTGAGGAAGATTAACCCTGAGCTAACACCTATTGCCAATCCTCTTCTTTTTTTTCTTTTTTGCTTGAGGAAGATTAGCCCTGAGCTAACAACTCTGCCAATCTTCCTCCACTTTAAATGTGGGTTGCTGCCACAAGGTGACTGATGAGTGGTGTACGTCCACAGTCAGGATCCAAACCCACGATCCCAGGCCACCAAAGCAGAGCATGCCAAATTTAACCACTACGCCATGAGACCAGCCACTAGTTATTGCTTTTTAGACTAACCTATTGTTATTTTGCCTGTTTTATTCTTATTGTTTCAAAGAAAAATCATTTATCTTTGTTAAGCTTCTATTTTGTTTTATATTCCATTAATTTATGTTCATAACAGTTATATCTGTATGCTCCATTTTCATAGGGTCTATTCTGCTGTCTTCTTTGTATTCTTGATATTAGATGCCTAGATTAAAAATGTCCATCATTTATAAACATAATGTAAGCTTTTAAGCCTATGAGTTTCTTTTGAATTACCACTTTAGGTAAATTCCCCAAAGTTCCTATTTATTATTTTAATATTGTGCTCACTACAAAATATTCAATAAATTTCCATCCTCATTTCTTTTGTAGCTTATTAAATGTCCAGGTATGTGTTGTGGAGATCTAAACTTTTTTTTTTTTTTGAGGAAGATTAACACTGAGCTAACATCCGCCACCAATCCTCCTCTTTTTGCTGAGGAAGATTGGCCCTCATATAACATTGGTGCCCATATTCCTCTACTTTATGTGTGGGACACCTGCCACAGCGGGGATTGATAAATGGTACATAGGTCCATGCCACGGATCCAAATTGACAAACCCCTGGCCACCAAAGCGGAGTGCAGGAACTTTCACTGCGGTGCTGCCAGGCTGGGCCATATAAAGATTTTTTGGCAATTAATTGGTTTATTTGATTTCTTTCCAAATTCTTAATGTAAATTGTAAAGTGCTTACATTTTGTAAATGTTCCATGAGCAACCAAGAAGGTATAATTTCTAAGTGTAGGATACAAAGTTCTACATTTTTCTATTAATTCAAACATCATACTTATATTGTGACTTTATTTTCTAATTATATTTTTGTTTTGCTATCATTATATGTTAGGAAACCCTAAAATTTCTGCTTTCTATATTTATATTATATTATGTTAGGCTCATCAATTAAACACACATATGTAAATTTAATGTTATTAAATTTTTATTATTTGCTTCAATTTTCATTTTTTTATGTTCATTCTTTTGCTAGTCAAGTTTTTGTTCAATTTGTCTTCTTCTTAATGTAAATGTGTTTATCTTGAATGTATTTTGCTATTTCTAAACATACATGATATATTTGACGAAATTTCTATGTTGGGTTTTATTGAGGAAACTTTTCCTTTTTGAAATAGTAGATGACAATATTTATGTCTTGCAAGTGTATTCATAAAAAATATATGCTTTTTCATTTCTAGAGGGATTTTTATATGAAATCACCTTATTAATTTTGAAATTCTTTTTCTAGCTTTTATATTTTTACCATTTTATGTCCTTTTGCTTCATCGAACTCTAATAGAGATGTTTTAAAACATCTAATAGAGATGTGTTATTTGTTATTTTCTCATAGTTGGATTGTCTTTGGTTTGTATTTTGAGGCTTTTTAAGGTACATATAAATTCACGGTATTTCATACTATTTATGGTTTATGCCTTTCAGTATTGTATAGTGTCCTTCTGTATCAGTCAGTGTCAAGAGGAAACAGAATGTATACTCTAATTAATGAATATCTTTGAAAATAGCTTTATTTACAAACATAACTAATGACAAAGATGCGGGAGCAGTTTAGAGAAAACCTAAGGGATAGTGTAGGAACCCAGGGTCCAAAAGGGACCTTAAGACATAGAGGATGATGGGAAGAAGTAGAATAGGCTACTTTGAGAGGAGCATTCAAGGGGCAATGTCCATCACAGTAAATTTTCAGGACAGCCTGGTAATTACCAGCCTCATGCTCCTCTCTCCCCTCAGTTTCCCACAGTAGTCTCCCTTTACCCAAACTCTACCATAAAACACCGTTAACAAAGCCCGTGTAGTTTCAACTCCTTGGCCAGAGAGCAGGTTAGAGAAAAGCAGAGACTGAATATGAAATTTCTAAGAACCTCCACTTGGCCTTTCCTATCATAATTGTAACACTCCAAGTGTCAGGGAGTAATGTAGGGATTCTGTCATTGTTAAATTATTTCTGTCTCATCTATACATTTTGCAAGTAAGTAATTATGGAAACATTTATAGTTCCATTAAACATGCTAGATCCAAAATTTGCTCTATCGCCTAACCTCCTGAACTCCCTCCTGGCGAACCACACTCTCATTTCAAGTCTCCAGAGATCAGTATAAGTTCACAGTTAATACCTAATAACTCTTGGAGGATCTTATTATTTCCCTTCCTTCTAGTACATCACTGCAGAACCCCCTTGGGAAAGCTTGGAGAAAGATTCATAGCATATACCTGAGGGTGCACTAAAGCATACATCGTAAAATAGACCTGGAATACTGAGCAGTTGACTGTCTCTCAGTCTATGAGTTGCTCTGTCAACTGAGGTATGAAAAGACTGTGTGAATCTCCACAGGAGTGATTTTCAGTTGGATGTCTGCCTGGCAGACCTCAAAGTTTTCCTCCTACATATACCACAAAGAATCTTAGTAAGCTGCTCATTATTTCCTTTCTAGGAATCCTCTGTTTAATCAGCCGTTCACCAAGATCCCTGAGAACCAAAACAATCTGAGAGCTATCTGTTTTGATGATCTGTAGGTGTAATTACCCTCATCTCCTCCGTGATGGATAAGCAACAGTACTACTTGGCCTCTGTTACCCTGGGATTCCATTCCCACTAAGACTGTGAATAAAATTCCACTGAAGAATCACCTAATGTCATCTCTTGATATAGTCTACAATTACCATAAAGCTCCTTAGAGATGCTATTGCCTGCCCCATTATCAATGAATTTCTCATGCCTTAGTGAAGAAAGTATCCTCTGGGCCCTCTTGGAGGCTATGATTAAGGAAGTTCTGAGATGCTTGCCGTAGAAAATCTTCATTTCTCTGGGCCATTGTAATTCTTCATTTCTATGCCAGGGAGACCCTAGCATTTTAACTCGATTAATAGTAGGTCATCGTTTAGTCCAGACTCTTAGTAAGCAACCTAGAAGACCAATCCTATGTTTCTCTTTCAAGAATATGTTCAAATTAATTCTCATTATAAACTTAGAATCAGAGGTGATAGAAGTGCTTCCTGAGATAAATTGTCAGCTCAAGAAACTGTTCCCCAAGGATTGTCATTGAAAAGATTTTATGTGAAAGTTGAAGGAATGTTTAGATTTAAAGTTCTCTTCCTCATTCATGTTTGCCCAAATGTCCCTATCTCAGGTCCTGGTCCCCTCTCCATCCCATCAGTGTCCCTATCTCAGTGTAAGAAGATTCGTAAAGTTGAGCAATAATCACTATCGCAATTCAGCAGTCAGATCCTAGGCTTCCCACTCAGCCCTTCCAGGATGCACCTGCAGGGGTTGAGGAACTCCTTCAATGCTGCCCCAGAGGACTTTTTGTCATGTGTATTACAATTGTATATCTGTAGCTCTTAATTATGTTTTCTCAATATAGACTCTTCAGATTCCTTCAGAAGAAACCAGAGAATACAGTCTTTATCAATTCTTCTCGCCATAGTGACTAAGCTGCATGGCCACGCAATCCTTCTATTCTTTGCTCTCCATCTGCCTTTTATCTCATGACCCCACCAGTAATAATTTGAGTTATCATGTTCCCAACATACATCATGAATTATTCATGTGCCATGTCATATCACCAGCCAGAGGGTTGCCTCTACTGTCCTCAAATATATGTTCATTTCAATCCATGAAAGTCACTTTTTAAAAATTTTCTTTTTTGAGTAGAAAGATTCACCCTGAGCTAACATCTGTTGCAAATCTTCCTCTCTCTCTCTCTTTTTTCTCCCCAAAGTCCCAGTACACAGTTGTATATTCTAGCTGCAAGTCTGTCTAGTTCTTTTATGTCAGCTGCCACCACAGCACGGCTACTGACAGATGAGTGGTGTGGTTCTGCACCCACAACAGAACCCAGGCTGTCGAAGCAGAGCATGCTGAACTTTAACCACTAGGCCGTTAGGGCTGGCTCCATCAAAGTCATTTTTGAATCTGTTTCCTCTGGCTACTTCCTAATTTCTGTATCAGACAGCTTCCAAACCAGAAATGGAGCAAATCTGCAAAGTAGTGCAATTCAAGGAGGAGTAATTTACAAAGGGACTGATTACAAAAGTGGAAGTGAAGTGTACAGTGAGTGTAATAACCTGGAGCTTACAGAAGAGTTGTTACCATCTCTTGGCCTAATGGAGTAGGGAAAAAGAGCAATAATGGGAACCCAGAAGGAGGGTCATGTAGAGGAGGTCACAATAAAAGAGGTAATGATGTTCAATTGAGACAAACAGCCACCAGATGAAGTCAGACTTGTAGAGAGGAGATACAGGAAGAAATCATTTGGCAAAACTGTCCTCTATCTTTCCAGTATTTTGCATAGATTCACCACTAGTCAAAACCAACTAGAAGAAAAGATACAGAAGTTTGGTTGATGTAGTGCATGCTGTCCTGCAGGGGCAAGCAAAGTATAGCATGGGGACATATAGAAGATGGGCATGGAAGGACAAATGGGACACTTCAACATATCCTCTTGTGCTTTTTCCCTAAATTTATTCTTTTTTGATATTAGTATTTCTCCCTCAAATAATTGTCTTTAATATTTTTATGGTTTCATTTTTTTATTGCTTGATTTTCAGTCTTTGCATGTGCCTTTGATCAGGTTTGTCCTTAAAATATCACATAATTTTTAAAACATCATATAATTGTAATTCCAATCTGATCATCTTCAGTATTGAGTGTTAAATAACAAAAATTAATTATCTTTATAAGAATTATAGTTATGAATTGTATCTGTTATTTATTGCCATTTAACAAAGTTTATTAAGCAAACATTGCAACTTTTCACTTATTTAGCTCATGCATCTGTGGGCCCACTGGGTGTTGACTGACACAGCCGGGCTTAGCAGGACCAGACACTTAGAGAGGACTTATACCACATGTGTCTCATTGTCCTCTTACATAACAGAGGCTGCCCAGACATGTTCCAGTCAAGATAGTTTCAAAAGAGCAAAGATTGGGGAAGTAAACTTCTCCTTGTTAGGGGAAATAAATACAAAGTAGCCTGATAAAGGGTGTGTTTACAAGTCAGGGGAAGGTATTGGGGCTAATAATGTGATCTATCACACTAATAATTTATGATTAGAATCTGCATCTTTATTTTCTTTTATCAGCCGTTTGTTTTTTCTTTCTTTCTCCTATTGTATTGGTCTTTTGTGGGACTGACTTTTTCTTGATAGCCCTTTTCCTGTGATAATTTGGGAAATATTGTTATGTTACTTCTGTTTCATACCGTATCTATAGATACGCATGTAATAGTATGGTTTTATTATATATTCTATAATTAGTATAATATATAATTTATATTATCATATTATGATATATATATATATACATGCTATTCAATGTCTTTTTCTTTCCTCTGACTAAAGTCCTTATAATGATTATTTTCAGATTAACCAATAGGTGCATCTTGCTTTATGGTTTAAGGCTTTAGTTTTATTGTTTTTTTTTTAAATGTGACATTACATGTTTTATTTTGTATTAAACAGTTGTAAACTAAATCAGACCCATCTGAAAAATATTCTAGTTAGTTAATCACTGTGGTCACTGAAATATTTGTGGCAAGAATACTCATACGCAACCTTACCTCCAGGAATAAATGAGTCAATCTCAGCTAAATTTTCCCCTACAGATATAAATTACCTTTAAAAATGGCATTGAAAACCAAAACATGTCTACAATCTGTTCTGTAACCTCTATAAGGTCTCAGTTCTCTGTCCTTTTATGTGCTCAGGCCACCACTTTGCAAGACACATTCATTGCCAGCATATAGAACGATATTCCGAATGCATGCTTATGCTTTTGGTCAACTTATCTTAACCAAAGTTTGGACACAGAGCTATTTAATATTTCAACCTTCAGACACCATCCCTTAGAATGCAGAGTATAAGCTCCAGTAGATTTTTAAACTGTTTCAGTAAGAACTTTATATGCATCATATCTTTATTTAAAACATTATTTATGCCAATTCACAATTCACATGATTTTACCAGTGAAAACATGTTTCTGACATTTATTTTGCTAGTTAACAAAATACCTGATGTGCATCAGAGTTAAGGATAGATAAAGAGACAGTGTATGTAGCTGCCACCAAATACAGAATTCTTGATAGTGCCAACTGTCCACTCAGTAATCTGATAATATTCTAGTCAGAAAACACAGTGCACTAGAGTGTAGCTTACATTAACCAACACATACACTTTTATTACAAAACAATGATAAAATAGTTTAAACTAAGTTATAGACATAGTGACGTCAGTCAATAATCATATTTATACACGATTTATCTTTTTTGTTTGCTTTTCTCCCTAATGTTACTCTGCTTAATTTTTCATGTACTGAAATTAGATACAAACAGTTCTGCTATAAGATGACATGTGTGTTCCCAAAATTCATGGTATTATATAAATTGTACAATAAAAATACATCCATTTTATGGATAAAACAGGATTAGGGGCACGATACTCAAACACTATGTCAGTGACACATAAAAAAGTAGGAACTCAATAAAAATGGTAAGAAAGTTTTACAAGTCACTTAATGTTTAAGAAATATGTAAAATGTACAATAAATATTATACCTTCTACAAAAAAGACCTGAATTTTGCTTGCCAAAGTGGGTGTAAGGCTTACAGCCTGTGAATTATTGTGAAGTGGTAGAATGGAGTTATCTGAAATCAGAAAATTGTAACAACAGATAAGGATGTTGTGGCTTTGAACACACGCAGTGAACTGAAAGAGCCTGCAGATGGTGGAGGTTTGTGTTTCCATGTAACTTGATTCAGCTGCGTGCGGTTTTCTGCGTTTACCTGGAGCTTCTCATGGCAAAATCAAGCAAATATGACGTTTATGTTATGCTCAGATATCTCAATTTTTTGGAACAAATTTGCATTTTTAAAACAAGCTTAATAGCACATTTTATTGCATGCTTTTAAGCTATTTTTTTTCTATTTGAGGATCTATACATATTACATTATTTTTGCCTTTGTATTTCTGAAAATCTGCTTAGTTCTTAATCTTGAAGCATAGTATGTTCAGTATAAAATTGTAGGGTTGGTGCTATGTGTGTTTGTTTATTTGCAAAAACATTTTGAAGAAATGAATTGATTCTATTTTTGTGTCTTTGGTTGTTCATGAGCAATCGCTCCTCAATTTTTATAGGTAATCTGTCTTTCTACCCTCTACGGGACATAAAAGTTTTCTTGCAGTTTTCTTGAATTGCTGTTTCACCACATAGGTCTGAGCATAGATTTAATTGTTTCTATGCTATTTGGCTCCAGAGTGTGCTTTTAATCTAAGGATTTTATACTTTGCTCATTTCCCTAAATTCTCAGTATGTATCTCTCTAAATGCTGTTTTATTTGGAATCCCTTAAGCTATGCTCTATGCTTTCAACTTTCCTTCCTTCCTTCCTCTCTCCTCTCCACTCTTTTCGTTCCCCATACGCCTTCTCTTCCTCCTGCTCTTTTTTCTTTTTCTGCTGAGGAAGATTAGCCCTGAGCTAACATCTGTGCCAATCTTCCTCCACTTTATATATGGATCGCCACCACAGCGTGGCTGACCAGTGGCGTAGGTCCACATCCAGGAGCCAAACCTGCAAACTCAAGCCTCTGAAGTGAAGTATGCCTAACTTAACCACTATACCATGGGGCAGGCCCCATTCTTCTTCTCCTCCTCCTCCTCCTTCTCCTTCTCTCTCTCTTTCTCTCTCCCCCAATATCTTTGCGTCTTTGAATTGGTTCCTATATGTTACATCAATATTATATTTTTCTACTATACTATTGTATAATATGCAACTATTAATGTATCACTAATTGGTTATTGGTTCTTCAATTTTGTCCTCCTGAAATTTTTAAAGCAATTTTATTGTGCTATAATTTACATAAAATAAAATACACAAATTTTAAATGTACCGTTTAAGTTTTGACAGTTGTACACTCATGTAACCAACACATCATACAATGCTCAAGATACAAAATATTTCTGTTTCACCAGAAAGTTCATTCATGGTCTTCATGGTGTTTTGCAGTCAATCTGCTGTCTCTCAAGCTGGCTACTATTGATCTGATTCCTCTCATGAGAGATTAGTTTTGCCCATTTTAGATTTTCAAATACATTGAACCATTCAATATGTACTTTTCCATTTACAGCATTTACATCATATATAAGTACATGTATATTTTTTGATTCATCAATGTTGAGCTATGGATGGGTGGCTTATTTTATTTTATTGCTGAGTAGTATTGAATTGTATTTATCCATTAACCAAATTGATTGACACTGAGTTCTTTCCAGTTTACGGCTGTTATGAATAAAGCTGTTCTGTATATTTGTGTATAAATGCCTACGAATTGCATTTCTGGATTATATTGTCAGTGCATATTTCACTTTATAAGAACATATAAACATGCTTTCCCAAATGTGTGTATGTTTGACACGCACACCCACAGAGTGTAGGAATTGTACTTATTCTATATCTTCACACTTAGCATTAATGTTTTTTAATTTAGAAAAGTCTATTGCATTTGAAATGATGTCTCATTGTGGCTTTAATTTTCATTTCCTAAATAATTAATGATGGTCAACTTTTCATATTACTTTTGATTATTTGTATATCCTCTTTTGTGATGGTCTGTCCTTTGCCCATTGTTCTAAATTGATTGTGTCTTTACTTCTTTGTGGCTAATTTGAATGATTCCTTTTCACCTCCAAGATTTTTAAAGATTTTTATGTAGAATAAATCCTATTTCAAATATGAATTTTGGTCATTTTTCACTTTTAGTGTTCTTATATTTTGAAATTATATTCTGTAAGCTAATTTTCAGGAAAAATTCTTTTCCTATTTTTCTTCTCTTTCTTTTTTTTTTCTCTCTGTACAAACCTCAGTGACAGAGACGTTAAATGACTTTACTCAGTATCTCTTGGTCTATGTTTTCCGGTGAGATTCATCTCCATTCAACGCTTAGCAGGTTTTATTTTTTGTTTTCCAGAGACAGTGAGGTCTTCCCTCAATGATAAGCATTTTTAAGTCAATGTTCCATGAAAGTAGTCAAACTTCCAATCTGCAGCTTCGGTCTTATTCACTGATTTACACTTCTCTTCCATTTCTCGGTCTTGGAAAGGTTTATTTTGCATTTGATTCTGGATATTTATTTCTGATTGTCTCTTTTTATAGTATGGCTGCTATTTTGATGTGTTCAGAACAGAAAAGATTTTTGAAGTGTAAATTCACTGTGCCATTGCCTCTTGATTTAGAAGTCCACTTGTAAGTATTTTATTTTGTCTTGTTTTAGGCACTTATGTTTTTTTTGATTTTGCTTAATGAACATGCCCTTTACTAATTTAAGAAGGTAGAGTGTCTTAAATTAGAAATGTGTTTAAAATAATTTGATATATATAGACACACATGTATTTTTTATTAAAAAATTTGTAATTCTACATTGTACACTTTTCATTTAAGAAATTTAAGAAAATATATACAAAGATTATGTGAAAAGTCATAGTAATAATGGGAATTCATAGTCTCTATATAGTATTTTTTAAAAAATTTTTTAATTTTTAATTTTTTTAAAACTTTTTTTAAAAAAAGAAGGAAAATTCACATGCTGTTTATTTGGTTTCCTCTGGATGGTAAAGTAATGGGTATTATCTTCCCTTTTGTGTATTTTTGTAAAGTTCACCAAAGAGCATATATTGCATATATATTTTGAATAAAATGAATGAATTTTAAAATTTTCTGGGAAAATAAGTAGCAAAAGCTAAAGAATGTAATCTTCATATACAATCAAGATAAATATAGCCCATTGATTAAAATTCAGTGAATTCAAGCAGCGAAAATTCTTTTGCAATCATAAAAACTGTGTTTTTAGAAAAACAAATTCTGATGAAATCTGTTAAAATAAGGTAATCAATGTGTACATAGACTTTAAAATTTTTTTCTCTGAACTTAGTATTTCTCATTCCATACATGTCAAATCAAGTTAATGATTCTAATGACACTTGCAGAGTGAATAAATGAATAAATCATACTCCCTGTATGTATGCATCTAAATAATATTCATGTATATTACATTCATATGAATGCACGTGATATATAAATATGCATCTATATATACATAGTCACATATGCTCATACAAATATAAACAATATATATTTACACTCATTCTAAATGATCACTTTTGGCAAGATTAAATTAAAAGGCTATTCTGGGACCAATATGTCATTATATTAAGTATAACCAGTTATTCATTGAATACATGATATATATGCTTTCCCAAAGTGAGGCTGGATGTGCTATAATAACCATATTCTGTCCTACTCTTTGGAACCATAGTCCGTAATGATGATAAGGCCTGAGGTTATACCATGTAATTACATCAAACAATTTAATGCATAAGTTAATTAAACCCTTGATTGTGTTGCTTTCACACAATACTATAATCAATGGATATAACTATTCATTATATATGGTTAGTACATCATAAACAACTGAGCAGCAGATGGATAGATGACTTTTAGTAGTTCAGCTAGGACATCTGCCAGTCTTAACAAATGACCAGAAAGAACTGCAGCTATCACTTTTAAAAGTTTTTCAATATGATTTAAAAAGGAAGCTTTTGGGGGCCAGCCCAGTGGCACAGCGGTTAAGTTCGTGTGTTCCACTTTGGTGGTCTGGGTTCTTTGGTTTGCATGCTGGGTGTGGACATGGCACAGCTTGGCAAGCCACGCCATGGCAGGCATCCCACATGTAAAGTAGAGGAAGATGGGCATGGATGTTAGCTCATGGCCAGTCTTCCTCAGCAAAAAGAGGAGGATTGGCAGCAGATGTTAGTTCAGGTCTAATCTTACACAACAAAAATACTAAATAAATAAAATAACAAAAAGGAAGCTTTTGGATTTTGTAGGTCCATTTTGTATATTAAAATACTGCATGCTGATTTGCATTTTTAACAATGTGCTTTTACAGACGTGTTGCTTGATACTAAATATGAACAATCTAATATTTTAAAAATAAATATTTCAAAATTGTTTGAAAATCCTTGAAAGCATATTCTTTTAAACTTTGACTATTTTTCTTTCTAAGAATCTTTGTTTTCTGATTAAAAATACATTCATCCTTCACCACTTAATATCATCATAACAAATTACAGAACCAAACTCACTTTGTTGGACTTGTTTTCACAAAGTAAAATTGAATGATGTTAAAAAGTAATGACCTAGGGTTATTTGATGTAGAAAATGGCAAAATCAAACGTCTATATGGTGACATCCAAGTTCTTGCACAGAAGAACAGAAAGATGATGAAAGAGTTGTTATTTTTGGAACACAGAGACCACAGAGCTCTAAAAAATTATGCAATTCTGGAGTTATGAGGAATGTCCAGGACTTCCTTTAATTATAAACTAATGTTTGGGGAATATCTAAGTCAAAATATGGGGAGCCCAAAGTAGTATAGTTAATTTGCTTTCATGAATTCTCACTGTTGAAATCTTTTATGCTTCATTTTCATATATTATTTATACAGGAAATTGCAACCATATTTAGATAAACAAAATTATTTTCCCATTGGTGGGGGAAATAAACAATTTTCTACCTAATATACAATCAACACTTTCAGAATAACTAGAAAGCACAAGATGTTTCTTGATTTGGCAAGGCAATAATGCTACCACTGGTAACAATGGAAATTATGTGTGGAAGACAAAGCTGAGTTTTGTTTGACACACTATCAATGTTGGGAAACTTGTGTAAGTATTGTTTTTTTATGTTTAAATGTGCCATTATGTTGAATTAAAAATTAACAAGAGGTTTATCTTTTTATCACATTTATTAAACTAAAATAGATCAGAACTCAATGTGAGCTACAAAGCAGATAAAATAAGTAAACATTATATTAAAAATAAGCAAGTTTTAATTTTTCTCTTCTTCCATGATCATCACCTTCATATTCCGCTTTATCTGGAATATATTCATTCTAGTTGCCCAAGGAATGAGGATGTGCTTCGAATAGAGAAGTCAAAATTCTAAAGCAATTCAGAAATGCTTTATATGATGAAAAACTGAAGAAATCAGGAGAGTTTAGCCTGGAGAAGAGAAGATCATGCATTATTATTGGAGATCTCATTGGAAAAAAAAGTAGACTCTCTTTTCTGTGTCCAGGGACAGAAAGATGTGGACCCTTCTCTTCCTTGACCATTTCCCGCATTTCTATCATCATAAAGTTTTGCTGATATCATCTCCTCTATATAGCTTTATTTGATTATTTCTTCCCTAAAAAAAATAAACTGCATCAATGTGTATATTATGTTTATAAGAACACCTACAAAAGCACTTACATTTTATTTTTATGATTTGATGTCACTACAATAAATGAATCAGTGAGTTTTTGGGGACAATTGCTATGTTTTTCTCTAGCTTTTTTCAGGCAAAGAATAAGTTCTCAAAAAATACTCACAGAGGGAATGATTGAGTTGCTAAATGAACAAGATTAATTTCTATTGCTACATAAAATAAATTGCTAAGAAGCCTACAGAGCTAACATTTTAAGTGTATTTTCCATTGCTTTGACATTGGATGCAAGTTTTTTTTGTGCTGGGGTTCACCGTATACAAAAGATGTGAAGGGAATTGAAACATTTGTACAGTAATTGGGTTAGATATTCTTCAATGTCAACTCCCTAATTAAAAAATTCAATCATTCTCGTATCAAAAAAAAATAAGCAATCAAATACTTAAGACTTGCCAAATACATGTTTGGTAACAGATGATTCTCCAATTTTCTATGTGAAAGATTCTTTACTTATAGTCAATTCCATGAACTAGGTCTTTATGTATATATGGGTCAGGTGTGGTCTACACCCATCGTCATAGAGACATTTTACATGTGGTTGACATTAACAAATGTTAAATGTAAAGAAAGATGTCAGTCTCTACGATTCAGACCTTTTATTTAACCTTGGGCTAAGTAAAAATATCCTGTGACATAGTTTTTCTTTCTTATCTATAATATTAAGTTATGTTTGCACAAGAACAAAACAAACCTTAAGTTTTTTCTTTTATAAAAGACTTTGAGGAATACCTAAATAATGCCCCCAAAATATTGGAAGTGTTACATATATATTCTTTATCCCATTTCAGCTATAATATCGGTACATGAACTTTCCCCTCTGTGTACTAAATGTGCATGTGCTGTCCTGACCTGTAGTCCTGGACCAGCATTTCAAGTGCTGAATTCATTATCTTAACACAAACAGGCTTGTTTTCCAAATACTTCTGCCCTTAGGATATTCTCATGCCCTTTTTTCCAACCTTGAACTCCTATAGTTTTAGCACTTCAGTTGGCTTTAAATGCTTCCTGCTGAAATATATAATTTTCTATTTCTTTGGAGTCCCTCTTAAACAAATAAGCAGTATCTATTTAGAACACTGGTATTCTGTTGCTAAGGCGGGTAATTTGATTCATTTTCGTAATACAGAAATTATCCAATTATTGAGTTTAAATCTAAATATCTACCATCAGATTGTTAATCTCTTTGTCTACATTTTCTTTTGTTATACGTGTTTTGATTTACCTGTGTTCATTTTCGGAGAAAAAAAATATAAAGCTCTACAATATGCGGAAAGGTTTAAAAAATCACAATTCAATTGCTCAAGTATTGCAAAATATACTGTCATTTGATTAATTGAAAATAAAGTTTTCTGGACATTAACAAAGGGGAAACAGTAGCATCCTACTGGCTCTAAATAAAAGCATATGTTAAATTTACGTGGTTTGTCTTTGAAATGTGTAGCAATTACATAGGATCAGAAAAGTTAAAGGATTCATGAGATTCTGAAGCCTCAGTAAGGATCAAAGAGCTGATACCTGAGGAGAAAGAAAGTGAAGGCAAATACAGAGAGGTTCGAGACTTCAGGCACAGTTGCCCGGGGCTCTCTTCAGTTGTCGAAGATGCATTGTGCCTTAGGATTGTGAACCACCTTGAAACATGTGAGACAGGCCAGCACAAGATTACTGAGGCATCTTTTATATTCTACTGGTCATGATTCTAAAACCAAGCTCTGTAAACTGCTAAACCGGATGAAAACCATCAATCTGTATAGTTTCAATAAATAATGTAGACAAGCTGGTGAAGGGTACTCCAGGGGACTTTCAAACTTTAAACAGTGTATTATAAATTGTCAGCTAAGACATTTTATACTAATCTTGGCTGAGGATCAGTACCATGGTTTCAGGCATCTCAGAAATAAACATGGAAATACCACTGGCCAGCTCCAAGTTAACCCTATTTTTAGACAAAACTAAATTTATAAGAAGTGATACACTGAGTAACATGATTCATTCAGCCCATATTAATATTTCTTACAGTGGCATCAATGAATTTCTTACTGGAGACCCTGATAGTAACTTTATAGAGTAATAACCCCCCTTGGAAAGTATAAGGATAGATAAAATGACGGTAATTGTCTCAAAGGATTAATTCAAAGCAGAGTTAATTCATAGGCTTTCTTTTCTTATTGAAATATATTTGACATGTAACAGGGTATAAATTTAAGATGTACAACATGTTGATTTGATGCGTTTATATATTGTAATTTGATTCCCATTGTGGCATAGTGCCTCTATCATGTCACATAATTATTATTTCTTTTTTGTAGTGGAAATAATTGAGATTGAGCATCTGTGCAAGTGTGATGACTATAATACCATATTGTCTATATTCACTATGCTGTGCATTAGATCTCCAGGCCTTATTAATTGAATAGTTGCAGATTCGTACCCTTAAACGACATCTCTCCTATTGCCCCACCCCTAGCCCCCAGTAACCACCATTTTACCCTCTGTTTTTACAAGTTCAGCTTTTCCATATTCCACATAGAAGTGATATCTACAGTATTTGTCTTTCTCTGACTTATCTCACTTTTGGCTTTCATTTTTAATCTAGAAGATATGGTAGTTGAAAGAGAGAGTGATTTGTTTCTAAAAACCTTTTAATGGATCTCGTATGTACAGACACTGGAAAAGTCACTTTATCATTATTATTTAATCTTGATGAAAAAATTGTTTGTGCTCCAATTTACTGATGAGTTACCTAAGTTTCAGAGAGGATAACAAATTTGGCAAAGGTCACAAAGCTACTAAGAAGTGAGGCTTGTATTCAAACCCTCAAAGTCTGTGCTCCATTAGGTTTGTCTCTTCTACCATGTGTTTGGCCTATGGGTCCCACGAACATCGAAGCCTGCTCATAAAATTCTATTGAAAGGTGATTCTTACTACTTTTAAACTTCACCTTCTTTTTTGTTTGTTCTCCCTTGATGTAACAAATGCTTTGAGAATTAATCCAGAAATACTGTAGAATACTAGAATGCAGTGGAGAAATTCAGGCTCCAGATCTCAGTCAAAGGGCTTTAAGCTTGTTTCCTACCACTTACTGCTTCTGTGTCTGGAAAGACACAATGAATGCCAGTTAAGGTTTTCATGTCTATAGAATAGTTGCCCAATAATCTTATTATTTCCTCTATCCTATTAGCAATCATTGAATAAAAAGTGTCACTAAAACAAAATCATAGATTTGACAGATGGTCATATATTCTTTTAGTAAGCACATAACTTCAATACGATTTTTTCTTTTCTTTTACTTTTCTATGAGGAAAGCTAATATTCCAAATATTAAATGTTCAACAGTTAACATTAATTTGAGAGTATTTGGAAGAATATGCAGGCCGTTTTAAAAAGAAATGCAGGGTTTCTAAAGAGAAATAAGAAATATGTTATAAAATACCTCAAACAATGTAGACATAGTTCAAATAATTGCAATGGTACATGTAGTTCCATTATAAATTAGATTAATAAGGCAAGCAAATACAGGAGAAGAAAGTATTCTTCAATTATTTAACTGGGAAAATGGCATGTGAAAATGAAGCTATCCAGAAGACAAACTATGTATATATATACATAATTATTATTTTATATATATAATAATTATATATTATGTATGTTACATGTTATATGTAATTATTTTTTAATATGTTAATATAAAATTATATGTATATAAAATTGGAAATATTTATTCTTGGTCTGTAAAAAGTGATAAACAGTTTCTCTAATCTTGATGCTAGCAAATGGGTCAGAACTCTTCCCTAAAAAAATAAAAAAGCATGGAGAAAGGAAGGAAAAAATATTTATTATAAAGAGTCTGAGATTTGGTGTGGAGCCACTTAGAGAAACAGATATTGAACAGGACTGAATTTGACAATGAAGGCTCAAAGAAGTTTGCATATTTTCCTGATTTTTATTTAGATGGAGAGAAAGATAAAAGAAAGCATCATGTTTTGTGGCAAGCAGAGACATTCAAGCTTTCTTTTCTTCTCCATCCCTAACTTTATTCCTAATAATCGCTAAATTGAGACACTTTATCAGTCAACACCATATTCTTCCCTGTAATTTTATACAGTTGAAAACAGGGATTCCAGTCACCTCTCCCAACACTCAGCGCTCTGCTGAGGGTTTCCAGAATCTCCAGTGCTGGGCGACTGATTCTGGAGAGGAGTCCACAGATGCAGCAGTGTGTGGAGACAGGCAACCACAACAGCAGGTGCTTCCCACGCTGGGGTGTGACTGACCAACTGAAAATTGAAGCTGAAGAGAGATAATTGTGTCTATTGTGTTTGGAGCAAATTGGCCCACCAGAGGTCATCAGGTTTGAACCAAATACCAACTTCAGTTGTATGTGACTATGAAAATATTTCTTTTGTAAGATGTCACCAATAAAGATACTGCATTTAAGGACAGAAAAAAAGGTAAAAATAATCAATATTCTTTACTGAAACACAAACAGTGTTTCTATTTATTTTACTTCAAAAGATAAAGAAGAACCCGAAACTCACGCGTGGAATTATCAACAAACACTCAAAATTGGGTGGCATAGTGAACACTTACAAAACCCTACAAAACCTATAAAAAAAATAGGGTATGGCAGAAATCATATTAGATTGAAATGATTGTAGGAAGATATTTGACCCAAACTCTGACCCCATGCGTGATACCCAGAAAAGATGGGAAAGAACTAGGTGCACTCTTTCCATGCCTTTCTTAGTCCTCCACGGTAGGAATCCCACCAATCGGGAGCAAGCTGAGTCCACACACAACTGTACTATGTCTTAGTAGCACGAGACTTCATGTTGTTATTGTCACCAAGGGGCTAGGAGTTTGCTCAGATGAAGTCACTTGTGGCCTTACATAGACAAATATTCTCCTTTTCCTAAGTGTACACATTACTTCCCAACTCTACCATTACCTTAGCAAGTATCTACGGCAACCATATTTTCCCCTTTACACAGCCATGCAACTGCTTTACTGTTTCTTTCTAACCATTATGACAGGAATATGGTATTTTGTTGAAAATATATTTAATGGAAGCTTTGAGATATTCATGACCAGGGGACATTTAGCTACAAGACATTTTAAAATAGTCTAAAATAGAGATATTAAACTTTCAGTGTTTTATAAATATTAATACTTATGACACCATCTCTATCTCTTAGCTGTTTTGTATTTCACATCCCATAACAATTCTCCACTCTATACAATTGCTATTAATTTTGACCCTTAAAATCCTAGGTCAAAGTTATCTAAAAATGATAAAAAAATAGTTTTTACTCTAACGGGAGATATTCTAACTTGTCCAAGAAGAACTCGAGTATGCCAGTTTAACAGACATTAACATAAATTAAAACTAATCAAAACTTTCATTAGAGTATTTCATTACCCTCTTTAGTTCAGGTCTTCTTCCAATTCTAGGTAAATACACCCATTATGGATGAGTAAGAAAATGCGAGGAGAGATGAGAAGACAAAATGATAATTAGACGTTTGTTTCACATTAGAAATAATGATTCTTGGAGAACTCATATGATACTTCTATCATTCCGTGTACTAAATGTAGAACTTATTGTCATAAAAATTTTCCTAATTGATTTGTGTTCATTTGACTCCCCCGTCCTGAGAAATAGATGTTACTTGGTCGTTCTGCACTCACTCTGAGGAAAGTCAATATTTACACGAGTTCTGTGCATCACGTATGGGAGAGAAGAGGTCAAAATATTCTATGACAAGGAGATCAAATGTTTACTAAAAAGTAATTTGGTCAAATTCATGCTAATATAAGTCTGTTATAGGGCCTAATTCTAGAAAACAAAGGGAAATCAATGTTTATGGAAGCATATTTAGGGGCCGGGCCCATGGCCGAGTTGTTAAGTTCACGTGCTCTGCTGCGGCAGCCCAGGGTTTCACTGGTTCGGATACTGGGCGTGGACATGGCACCACTCGTCAGGCCACTTTGAGGTGGTGTCCCACATGCCACAACTAGAAGGACCTGCGACTAAGATATACAACTAGGTACCAGGGGGGATTTGGGGAGATAAAGCAGAAAAAAAAAAAAAGATTGGCAACAGTTGTTAGCTCAGGTGCCAATCTTTAAAAAAAAAAAAAGCATATTTAATATTAGACCACAACCACTTAACTATCAGATAATTGTACTAATGGGGCTAAAGACTCATCCAATATGACCTTCCCTTTTAACTCAAATATTTTTCTCGCCTTTCCTGTACAACCAGATATTTTTTATATTGACACAACAAAATCAATTCATGCGGGTCATTGCACTAGTGAAATTTGGGCACAGGGAAGACATATATGGTGGCAATATGAGTTATATAAAACACAGGATATATTTCAAACTTGGATTCACTGTGAAAATTATATTTCATGCTCTTTTGGTCCTTCCAGAAATATTCATGCATGTACAGATAATGTCCACTAGCAGCTTCATCTTTAAATGGTAGCCTAAGCATTCTGGAAACATAGTACTTCTTTTTCTCCAAGAAAGAATATGAAAGGAATTGAACATACACGGTTTCATGAAGAAATTCCCAATAATATTTACATAGTAGAGATTAGAGGAAAAAGGAAACCTCTATTGTCCGTGGAACTTTACAATTAATTTTTAGATATTTAAATTTCCAAATAAGCCAAAATATATTTAAAATACCTGTATTTCTCTGTTTGAATTCAGTGTTTTCTTCTCCATACTTTTCTTCACTAGTAGAAATGTTCGTTACTTGTTAAAAGAGATTTAGTTGCTTAGGTTCTTTCTTCTCTTCTTTCTCTGCCTTTTACAATCCTGTATCATCCCATTTGAAGACACTATCATGTGGTGGCACATAATAGCACCAAGATACTCCAAGCCATGGGTCTCTACTCTGTAAGACGACGCAGTACAGCCTCTTCTTTCAGAGAAGGTTCTGGAGTGGTAAATAGTCTACATGTCTGTGTCCAGGGTACAGAGATGCAAAATAAGTTGCTTGCACCTTAGAGATTTTCGGATTCAAAAGAAAAAGCCTCAGACGATGAGGGCCGAAGAGTACCTTCTTAAAAATTGCTTTTGAGAAAAATATGCAACTAAGAACACCACTGTGAAAAAGCAAACCCTACAGGATATTGAGGGCTGCTAATTAAAATTTCTAAACTGACTTTAATTTTTAAGAGTGCTTGGCTATTTATAGATTACTTTAGTACTTCCAAAATTTTCAAAATATAAAATTAAGTATATCAGAGAGGTAAAAAGCCAGCTTCCCTAAGACTAAAATAATCTCTTAATTATGTCAAATATTTTAGTTGAACAATTTTCATGAAGACCATTTTGACTGGTTGAAAAATACTAGGAGTTCAAGTATCATGACAATGTCAACTAGCTTCTGTAAGCCAATCTGAACAGACGGCTAATGAAGACAATTTTATATTGCTGAGAGTATACCCCCATCATAACTCTTGTTATCTTTACTCTTAGATTGCTCTATTGTCAATGCAAGAAATTCCCAGAAGGGGGAAAAAACTTTTGATTGTATCTTTGAATCACATTTTAAAGAAAAGCTGAAAGTAAACTTAAAAGATATCAATCATCAGTTGTTTCTAAGAAATGCAATTTGAGTGAAAGGAGCTGAATATTTGCATGAAGCTTCAATTTTTCATTTTTTTATGATTGTACGTTATTGTATAAAGGATCAGAGGAAACATAGTGGCCACAAAAATTTATAATTTCACAAAAATCATTAAATTTTCCTGTTTTCAAAGAAAAATAAAACATTTCCATTGTCCCACTGAGTTATCTGTATTAAATAAGACATCAAAAGGTAAATTTCCTGGTGACTCTTTCTCTAGACCATTTTTTCGTAGATGAAATATTTTTCAGCAGAATTTAACTTTGATTTCCTATTTGATAAAGAAAATGTTAGATATACACATGTTCAGTAACTCACAGCTGAACTCTTAGTTTTTCTTCTTCTGTGAGTTTTTATATTACAGGATGAATTAGTGGTTTGAATTTTCACTAGTGTCAATAGAGCAACTAATTTTTTGCAAATTCTCCTATGTAGATGGTCCAGTTGGGCCATGCTCAGATTCCAGAAACAAAGAAAGTACAAGATATATACGTTTGTCATCATGAGCCACTAAGTTTTTCATAGTTTGCTACGTAGCAATAGATAATGAATACATTCACCATCATGGTATTCCAAAGGGCATTCCTTCTAGCTAAGAAATAAATTATACTGCAAATGAAGTGAAATAATGAGATCAAGCTCATCAAACTCACTGTCTCACCATGCTTTCCATCACCTTGAATCAGTGGTCTAATGGAGAGAAAAGACCATTTAAAGATTCACTTATGACATCTTGCAGGGCTGTAGTTGATCTAACTCAGCCACTATTATGAAGACCTTTATCTCCTTTAGCCAGGATTGATGGATCCAGGAATCAAGAAATATAAATAAGAAGAGGTTATTTCACTGATACCCCTAGAAAAGAATTCACCTTCCTGACTGCTTGGGTCTATTGGTTTAGAAATCTTAGTTCCCAGGGGAAGTATGTTTCTACCAGGGGACACAGCAATGGTTCCATTGGAAGTTAAGGCTGGAAGTAAAGACTACCACTTGGCCACTTTGGGCCACTTCATGCCAGTGGATCAACAGAGAAAAATAAAGCTTATTTTAGTGACATGGGAGATTGGTTGTGATTACCCAGAGGAAATCAGGTATAGTAACACATTTTGGGTAAAGAAAAATAAGGCTGTAATGTAGGAGATTTCCTGTAATGCCTTTTAGTATGTTCATGTGCTACAATTAAACTCAATGAAAACTAGAACAAACCAATACAAGCAAGGCTACTAAGAGCCCATGTCCTTCAGGAATGATGATTTGGATCACCCCACCAGGTAAGAAAATACAACTTGTTGAGGGCAAGGGGAATATGAAATAAATAGTGGAATAAGGTATTTATATAAATGACTACTACAACCACATAAACAGTTTCAGAAAAAAAGAACTAAAATCCTTATAAGTTTTTATTTCAAGTGAATATGTTTGTGTATATATTTATCATTAATTTTCTTTCCCTCTCCCCTCCCCCTGCATCTGACATAAGATGTGTTAGTAGTAGTTGCTCTTGCATATCAGTGTTTTAGTTAAGAACTACAATTTAGCAAGGAGAGAAATTGATAGTACTCAAATATGAATACAGAGGCATTTTATCCTTTTTGGGAAGAGAGGGCTAGCATACTTTTAATTATACGAGGTGCTACTGACATCTTGTTGGGTGATAGCATTATTTTCCTAATGACTGCATTTGGAAGTAACATATGGTTAAAAGAGGTGAATGTGCCAAGTTAACTAGGGATGGATTATGGTGGCTTTGTAATGTATCAACCTTCCTAACCTAGAACTATGTTTCTCTAAATTTCTTCTCATTTCGCTTCTAAACTAAACTTGGCCCAAAGGGAAATTTTCATAAAATCCGTTAGCCTGAAGCAGCAGCCATGTTTCTCTTTGGAAGGTCAGTTAAGATCAGATGCTGTTACAGTTCTTGAATGTTGCATAGCTGCTAGTTCCCCTGTTTGCTGTGAGGCAGAAGCCAAGTGTGCAGATTTTCCTGTAGAGGCTGAACCTCTTTTTTCAGTTTTTCCCACACTTGGAACATGTGCATGTTTAACTCAGAAGAAGGCCACGTACTTCTCCTGTCAATCACCTGAATCTTCAAAGTTGGAGGCTTGGAGAGTGACAGATCTAGAGATCAGTTCCTCTCGTGGATCCTTGTTTTCTCTTTCTTTTACTCATTTCATGCTCATTTTCCCTTCCCCGCTGCCTGCCTTGCTGACTTCTGGCTCAGGATGAGATATAGAAGCAACCACTGGACATAACCTGTATAATCTTTTTCCACAATTGCATGACGTCAAATCCCTATAATAAATCCCTTATTCTATAAACTCCTATTATTTCTGCTACTCTGATAGAATTCTGATTATTATACTCTACTACAAGCTTCTTCCTGATTCTAATTATTCGTGAAATGTATTAAAATTAATCAATCCATATTGGTTATGCCCCTATTACTTGAAGGAGCCTATACTACATATTCTGAAGGAAACAAAAAGAAAGTAATTTGATTTTAGAAGTTTGTGACTTTTCTTGAGAGGAGACAACGATTAAACACATTATATAACTAGAAATACCCAACTACGTGTGTTAATGGAGTGAAACAGATAATAAGATCAACAAAAGCAAGAAAAATGAAAGCTAACTGAAGGGTGGTATATTCAACAAATGATTTGAGGACATGGTTCTTCTCAAGAAGTAGCAGGATTACGCAGGACTAACTCTTCTCATGGATGTTATCTCCTATAGGCTGTTTATTATCCATTTACTTGCTATGAATTTCCATGAATTGCAAGAATTTGACAATGACCTTTTAATTATTTTTTCTTATTTAAAAGGATACACACCTGTACTTCTGTTCATGATTTCACAGTACCTATCACCACCTGAAAATTTTTCTTTATCATTTTTTGTGTGCTAGAGGAAGATTTGCTCTGAGCTAATATCCATTGCTAATCCTCCTCTTTTCCTTTGCTTGAGGAAGATTGTCCCTGAGCTAACATCTCTGCCAGTCTTCCTCTACTTTATATGTGGGTTGCCTCCACTGCATGGCTGATGAGTAGAGTAGGTCTGTGTCCGGGATCTGAACCTGTGAACCTGGGCCACTGATGTGGAACACGCAGAGCTTTAACTACTCAGCCATAGGGCTAGACTCTGAAAATTTATTTCTTGATGATAGAGTATAAGTCCAGGAAGGTTGTGACTTCATTCATTGTATTCATTTATATATTTCCATCCAGAGAATAGTGGCTATTTATTTAATTTTTCAGCAAATACTTATTGAGTACCTACTATTGGCTAGGAATTTTTGTAGGTACGAAAGAAACAATGTTTAAAAAAACAGATAGGTATCCTTACCTTCCTGGAGCTTATATTTTATTTGGGGGCAACAGACAGTAAACAAGATATGTATGTACAATATATATAAGGCAGATGAGGATAAGAGTTATAGAAAAGGTAAAGAATAAAGGGGATATAGAGAATGTCAGTGTATGTGGGAGAAGTCAATTTTATTTATTTTTTCCAGTTTTATTGAGATGTAATTGACATATAACATTGTGTAGGTTTAGGGTGTACAACAGGATGATTTGATACACACATATATTGAGCAATGATTACAAAATAAGCTTCACTATCACATCCATCAGAGAGGTCAATTTCAAGTAGCAAGATCATTTTAAAACTGAGATTTTTACAAATGCTTAAATAAGATGAGGAAATGAACTATAAAAATAACTTATAGAGGAGGCTTCCAGGTAAAGTCTTGAGGTAGAAGGAAGCCAAGTATGTTTGAAGCACAGCAAAGAGGATGGTGTTGCTGAAGCAGTGTTGAAAGACAGTAATAGATGAAGATGGAAGGTAAAGTTTCCAGATTATTAGAGTCTTATATACCATTGTATGGACTTTGGCTGTTATTCTGCACAAGCTGAGAACCCATCAGAAGATTCCAACTAAGAGAGATGTGACACAATCTGTCTTAGGTCAGGTTACTATACAGGATTATTATAGATTACGTGTTAACAATAGGTGTCAGGGGATGGGGGACAAAAGGAGAAGCAGGGGGACTGTTTAGGAGGATACTCCAATAATCCAATGGAAATATGATGGTGACTTGCACAGCTAGTAGCAGTGGAAGTCATGGAAAATGTTCATAATCTGGATGTATTCTGAAGATAGTAGACAAATGATTTGATTTCAGATTGGATGTGAGTTTTGAAAGCAAAAATAATCAAGAAAATTTTGTTTTGATCCATTGGAAGGAGAAAATAAATAGTGGTTAACTGCGATGTGGAAGACTGTCGGAAGACGAGGATTAGGAGATGATGAACAACAGGAGCTGACGTCTGTTCCTGTCAAAATGGAACTGCCTATCAGGAAACTAAAGCAGGGTCTCAGTAGGCATTTGGATTTAAGAGTTGTTAATATAGGGCGGAGATAAAAATTTGAAGGTTGAAGTCATAAATACACATAAAAGAAAATTTAGGAGTAGATGAGACCACTGAGGAAGCACATGGAGATGGACTTGAGGGAAGTTCCCAAAGCACAGATACTTGGGGAGTGTCAAGATAAAGTTATTAGGCAGATGGAAAGAAACCTAAAAAAGAAAACTTACAAGTGTGTCTTTGAAATAAGAACATCAGAAGAGTATATTGTCCTGAAGACCCAGTTAAAAAAATCCTCTTATATCCAAGAGAAGGAGGATATGATGAACTGGACTCTATGATCCAACAGCATCAAGTACTGCTGATAGTTCAAGTAAGATGAGGACTGAGAATGAATGACTGCATTTAAGAATAAGGACATAACTTGTGTTCTTGACAAGAACAATTTTAGTGAAGTGGCAGCAGGAAAAGACTGGTTAGTGCGAGGAAAAGAATGAGACAGAACAAATGTAGGCAACTTCATGTAATTTTTCGGAAAAGGAAAAAATAAATGGGGCCAATGTTGACGATGGAATTTAGGTTTCAAATCTTTTTCCTTTTGAAAATGGGAAAAATAACAGCATATTTTCTTGCTGAAATGATTTGTTGATAAGCGACAAAAGTGACAAGAGAGAAAGGGGTATATTGGTGGAAGAATAGTCAGCAAGAGGAAATAAAATGTACTGCACCCATGCAAACTTTGGTCTTATCTAGGAGCATGGAGTTCTGCTCTAGACGACCAGGGAGAGAGGGTGGACTATAAAGTCATAGATGCAGGCAGGCATGGTGTGGATGTTTGCATCTGATTGCATCAATTCTCCTGCCAGAAAAACAAGGACATGAGATGAGTGAAGGCGGGAGATGCCGTTTGGAGGTCTGAGGAAAGAGAAAAATGTTTGAAATATTCTTCTACAAAAATAAGTGAACATAAAGTATGAGTAAAGATAACTCTATAATTGTCACATAGCCCAGAGGGCCCCATGATAAGATTAACAATTATTAATTTATAGTGATTTGAAAGAGTACTGAGTGGTGTTTGGCTCAAGCTGTGATAAACTGTGCAGGTACGTGTGGAGAGGAGAGGAAAAGTTGGAATTCAGGGTTTCCCTCCTCATGTAATTACAACAAAATGAGGAAACAGAAAGAAAATTCAAAGTGTTTGCCTGAGAGGAATTATAATAGCAGATCATGGAATTTGTATTGGATAGGAAAGGAATTAAGCACATGAGGGAAAAGGAAGTTGGAAAAGGTGGAAGACTGAGGGATCATAGCTCCTAGTGAAATCTCATGGTTAAATCAGAGGGATTCAGATGAAAAATAGAATATAGTGGGGGTAGTAAAAGCATGGGTTGCTTGAAATTTAGATTTGAAGAGTTTTTAATTAGTGAGAATAGCCAGAATCTAAAGTTTAATCATGATATTGAGTGGTTGGAGGAAGCTTGAAAACAAGTCATTGGAAAAAAGGAGGCCAAGGAATTGAAGGGCCAGGGAATTGGAAGCCTCATCTAGATGGATATGAAAACACAAGGAGCAATGGTAAAGCTGCATTAAAGAGAGTGACAGAAACCAAGAGTAAATGATAAACCAATAAAGAGAGTCCATGACTCTGGGGGCAGTAGATGACTATAACGTGGAAAAGAACTGTCCTTAATTGCATGCCCAATAACAGCTAAAGGACGTGGGAGTATACATGATTAGAGAAAATCAGCTTTCTTTCATGGGTACAATCTCATTAGCTATCCAGACTTTGGTGGATTCAACAATTATCCAGTGTCTGATTACAAAATGGATTTTATCTGCTGAATAAGAGATAATTAGACTTTGGAGATATATTTCATCATGACCAAATTTAAGAGGTATTGAAAAATAGACCATGATGGCATTTAGTTATGTTAGAAACGTATATGGGCCAGCCTGGTGGCGCCCTGGTTAAGTTTGAGTGTTCTGCTCCCATGGCCCAGTGTTTGCCAGTTCAGATCCCAGGTGCAGACCTATATACTGCTTGTCAAGTCATGCTGTAGCAGGTGTCCTACACATAAAGTAGAGGAAGATGGGCACAGTTGTTAGCTCAGGGCCAGTCTTCCTTAGCAAAAAGAGGAGGATTGGCAGCAGAGGTTAGCTCAGGGTTAATCTTCCTCAAAGAAAAAAAAAAGGAAGACACATATATATGTGGATACAAGTACTTATCATTGGCATAGACCATTCCTTTCTGATGGATAGATACTCCCTGCAAACAGAACTAAAGCCTTCTCTGGTTTTGCAGGCAGTTTCATCAAAAGGAGACCGCATGTGTTAAATGTAGATTCTATTGTACTTGCACATTATTTATGAGTTGTCCATGTCTGGTTGACTTAGGCACTTGGAGTATTGAACAGAAAAGAAGATGAAGGTGGGATGTCTGAAGGCTTTGAATCCAAAGCTACAAATTTAGGACCTTTTCCCTCTAGTTATTATTTATAAAACATATTTGGATAATAGTATATATGCATTCATTTTATATTTGTGATAATTTTGTTTTCATCAAAAAACCAATTATATTAGATAATATTGTAGTTTTGGAGATGCAAACTGAGAATCACATAGACAAAGGTTAATTAATATGTTATAAACAAAACTAGCTTTTCTTGAAGCAGGGATTTAGAGCCCTCCATTATCTAGAGAATATTATCCTTCTTTTCCACATTGTCAAACCTTCTGTGTTCTTGAAGTCTCACTTCTCAACAAATCCTTCTCCAGAACTTACTCATAAAGACTTTTTTCCTTTTCTGAATGCCTATTGTGTCTACTCTTTTTACCACACATTTAAGATGTGATATGAGAGACAAAAAGGAGTTTATGTGCTTTCTGTATGGCATCTCATGACTGGAGTAAACGCCCAATTTTCTGGTATAGTATTCTCAGTTCAGTTACTCAGTTAGATGCGTATTGTCTCTATAGCCCAGGTTTTTCTCTGAAAGTACCACTTAAATTTCAGTAGAGTGATCATTTGTCAGAGGATATGATTTGACTTTTTGTTTTAAAAGATCGATACTACCTCACACTGGTGACTGGATCCCTGATCCCAAGAAGGGCTACCAAATGTGGCTGCAGGCAGCTTGTATTCACCTAATTTGCATAGTACTTCATTAGTATCATTAATATTAAAAGAAGTACGATGTCAAAGCCATTTTCAGGTTTCTTCTCTTAGTTCAGATAATATAATGCTAAATGTTACAGAATAACAGATTGACTGACTGCTCTTCTCTATACACATTATCTACCCTAGCTCTGACTGTCCTGTTTTGGTTAAAGAGTTTACAGACCTGCCAGAATCTCACAGACTGTTCCAGTGCAAGACTGACCCTCCTGGGAATAAGAAAGGCATGAAAGATTTATTGTAATTTACATTTGATTCTTATAATTGGCATGGGAATGAATATTTTTATTCTGTCAAATATGACTTATGTCAAGAACCCTTAGTGTCTGCTAAAACAAATCTCAATAATTGACTACCTTTTCTCCACCCTAACTAAATCTACAATTTTAAATTTTCCTAAAGGTCTGAGGGTGCTTGTTAAACAGAAGTCAAGAAGGTAATATAGAAGCTATTAATTAGTAACAAATGTATTATTTATGGATGCCTAAAAATATTATTTAAATAACCCTTAAGTTAACAATGCTGTAGAATTAAATTTTAATTAGATATGGTCTCATTGTTTTCGAGATGCAGTGTTTTTTTTTAATATTGTACTTTTTAATAGAGAAATACATAAATATCTTTCTGCCTAAAGCTGCTTTGCTTAAGAACACTCGCCATAGTAAATCCTACTGTAGTCGCACAAAAAAGCTGGGTGTGTGTATGAGTATGTGTGTGTGCCTTAATTTGTCCAGAAAGCACATTTTCAAAATTATATTAATTAGATTTATTTGTGTACTCTGTGCCAGATGTCAAAAAGTCAAGGACATTTCCAAATGTATTCACCAAATTGTAGAGGTCGTCCTAAATATATACATATTCAGCATACTTTCCTCCATCTTTCCCAATCGTGCTGTAATTTTGTAAAAGTAGGGTTAATCCTACATCCTACAAACAATGAAAAGAATACGGAATCTATTTGGAGTTCTTGAAAAGAAAGCGATAGTGAAATCTAATCAACCAAGGGAAAAATCAAAGTAGAGAGAAACACAGAAGCCATCCTAAAATGAGCCAAAGACACATTAATGTTTAGATCTCGGGCTACAACTGTGATAGTTTGCAACTGTAAGACTGAAAACATGGAAATGATAGAATAAAAAAAGAGAAGAAGCGTAAAGGTGCTCTTTATGTTTTCTTCCTTTTTTGCCTTTAAGACTCCATAGAGGAGTTGGCCCAGTGGCATAGTGGTTAAGTTTGCATGCTCTGCTTCGGCTGCCTGGGGTTTGCAGGTTCAGAACCTAGGCACGGACCGACACACCACTCATCAAGCCACGCTGTGGCAGTATCCCACATAGAAGAACCAGAAGGACTTACAACTAGGATATACAGCTATGTACTGGGACTTTGGGGAGGAAAAAAAAAAAGGAGGAGGATTGGCAACAGACGTTAGCTCAGGGCCAATCTTACTCACACAAAAAAGTAAACAAATAGTCCACAGATATTATTTTAGGTTGAACTATATTACTAAAGAAATAACCTATAACATTTAAAGCTTTTACTTTATTTCATTTTCTCTTTTCCTTACACATTGAAAGGATTTTTAGGCACTATTATCTTTTATAATAAGGAAATACATAATTGGAGTTCAGCTATTCTTTTCAATTTCAATAAGATTTATTTTTTGGTTAAATTCAAATCAAATATGATACATTTTATACAAATTACTATGAGTGAATTTTTGTTAAATTATATCTATATAGTATATTTAAGTATCATTTTGCTTTTATAAATACAAACTTTCTGGAATGATGTTTATTTTAGGATTGTAAGATTATGTTTGTTTCTGTATTTTTTACTGCTCTGCACAGTTTGAAAATTTTTAACAAAAGTGTATTATTTCTACACAATTGATGTTATTATTTCCTTTAAAAAGATGTTTGTACGTGTGGAAGAGTGCTGACATCCCCATGTTTCAAGTTCTGGGCATAGATTAGGCTATTCCAAGGGTCAAATTTATGTCCCTTTGCAAGCCTTCTAAATTGAGGCTTAAAGACTCTGACTCCCTGAACAATGTCATATAAATTGACCTCTGCCCCAATATTTCATTCTTCTCTTGGCAAGAAGGAGATGTTGCCACATATATTCACTGTCTTCATCTCAAGATTCCAGTAAGCACAGTACATTTTCCTTCACAGCACAGGACAAAGACAACCCTAGATATTTTTGATCACAGCATAGAAATAGTCTAATATACAAGAAGGTATTAGATGATGCCAAAGTAGATGGTTATTAAGTGTATATCAGATTACCTTTTCCAATTCATTTTGTGTCAGAAACTGAGACTGCTCTATTTTCAGTGCACTGAATCCAATTTCAGTGTAGCAGCTTTTTCTTTCTGTTCAATGAGAAGATTTGAGAATGTGCCTGTAATATTTTCTTCTTTTTTACTAGTAGATAGAAGAGATAAATCATTAAAGTAATCTCTTTAAGCCTTAAACACAATATCAACAGTCAAAGGTAAGTAGGGATCAATCACAGATTCTCATCTGGGATGTAGTTAGCCTGTTCACTAAACTGTGTATCCATGTTGTCCTATGTTAGCTGTAGTACTTTCCTTTTTATTGCTGAATACTATTCCATTGTATGGATATATTACAATTATTTTATCTGTTTACCAGTTGACAGACATTGTGTCAGTTCCCTTTTGGGATATTCAAAATAAGGATGCTATGAATATTCATTTAAAAATGTTTTTGTATGGATATATGCTTTTGTTTCTCTCATGTAAATGCTTGGGAGTGGAGTGGCTCAGTCAGATGGTAGTGGTATTTTAAATTGTAAAGAAACTGACAATGAAATATTAGTAATGATAGAAAACAAACCACTGATACATATGTAATATTGATCAGGGTAAATAAACAAACAAAAACACAAAAACCAAGAGAACATATTGTATAGTTTCATTGATATGAAACTCTAGAAAATATAAATCTAATATTTTTTGTTAGAAAAAGCAAATATTTGATTGAGTGGAATACTGATAAGTAAGGGTGGGCTGAGGACAGACTCAACAGAAGTTTTTGGGGATCTTTTTAGTGTGTTTTTGCTATGTCTTTTTTTTTTCTTTCTTTTTCTTTTTTGGTATAGTAAGGAGAAGAAAGACTAACTGGAAATAAAATAAAATTTGGGGGCTGGCCCCATGGCCGAGTGGCTAAGTTCTTGTGCTCCCCTCCAGGCGGCCCAGTGTTTCGTTGGTTTGAATGCTGGGTGCGGACATGGTACTGGTCATGAAACCACACTGAGGCAGCGTCCCACATGCCACAACTAGAAAGACCCACAACGAAGAATATACAACTATGTACTGGGGGGCTTTGGGGATAACAAGGAAAAAATTAAAAAAAAAAAAGAAATTTGGACTTGCACCAGAGCATGAGGTAGTCATCGTCTGACTCAATGAAACTGGTGGAGAAAAAGAGGTTTGGGGGATATTTCTTCCGTTCAGTATTTTCCCTAGGGGTAAGTTTGACTTGGTACTTTAAATATTCATCCTTTGTGTATTCTTGCTGCTATATAAATCCATCAAAAGTAACTCATTTTTTAAAGAAAAACCCCTTAAGATTTAGAAACACCTATCACATCAGAATTAAAAATAAATGCTATTTAGTCAGTTTAATAACCAAATAACTTTGACAAATTAGTCCCTGTATCCACAATAAACTTCCTAAAGATATACAGACTCTCAAAAGAAATGTCCTGTAATATAAATCTTGAAACAGGCAAATAAATTTTGCTGCTAAATAAACATTTCTTTTTACGAAACAAAGAGATAAATGCATTACAACACATAATTAACCAACCTGTGTAGACAGCACCATCTTTTGTAGAATCTTTGAAATTAAGGTTTTGTTTTGCTTTTTAATTGATACGTAGGCACTCTGAGCATGATTGCAATAAATGTGAAATCCCTGAATCGCTGCACTGTGTATGTTCTGGCCTGGTTAGTTAAGTTAGTGAAAGCGTGGGGTTCATGAGGCAAGTCTTAAGGATTTTCTCCCCATATTATCTAAGCCTTGAGTAGTTACATGGTCAAATATTATTATTATCAACCTTAGTCAATCATGTTACAAACACATGTCATCGGTGCTAAGGATGATAACATAGATAGTGCTCTTTACCTTTCTCAATGTCTGGGAAAGAAAGCAGTAGTCATTCATTCAAAACATTCACTGAGCTTTCATTGCAGGTAAGAATGTGTCTTAGGTTTTCTTGAAAATTGAAAGGAAACACTATAATAAGGAGCTCTCTTGGTACTGTGTAGTGTTTGCGCGTGTGTGTACGCCATCTTATATACATATACACTAACATACATGTTTCTTACAACATACTGTGGGCATATATTAATGCTCGATATTTTACATCAGAAAACTAAATATTAGTGTAAGGCGATATTTTTTCCAAGGTCTTTTTTTATAAAGACTGGGGAAAAAAGAGATTTTCATAGACATGTCCATATGATCAAGACAATTATTTTTTAAAAATAATGCCACAAACTTGCCAGTGGTAACTAATTTGTCCATTTAAAGATATTTCTGTACTTTTGCTTTCTAAGATGTGTATTTAAGTGCCAAAAAACATTTTTAACACCTTTCCTGATTAACTTTTTCTGTTTTACCTATTTTTAGTATGTTTGACTTAAAAACATCTGAAAATTAATTCCAAAGATTATAACTGCATAACTTTGGAGGCAGAATTTTAATACAGGTTTATTTAATATCATTATCTGTCCTTTTTAGTTTAACTACAAAGACATGGTCTTCAGTTTGTCATATACTATAGGTAAAAAAAATTATACTACATTAATAATTATAATACGAGATCAGTATTAAAAAAGTAGTAAGAAACTACTTATAGAAATACGTTGATATACTTAGATATTGGTATATATTTTGGGGTGCAAGCCATATTCCTTCTATTTGCAGAACTGTGGAACTCATAAAGTGGTAAAGCAGCTGGCAGTTGAATTGGGCTCTGATGGGTAAGTATGAATTGATCATGTGGAAAATAAGTGGATATCTTTCCTGGTAGAGAAAGCATGTGAGCAAATCTATATGCAACCTGTGATTACAGGTGGGAAAAAAATGCCATATCATTTTGATTCCAGAGGTTAGAAAATAAATTAGGAATATTTTAAGCCTGTTTCAGATGTTTCTATAAAATGAATGTATATCAAAAATGTCTTCCATCTAGGAAAGAAGTCCTGGGGCAGAGAATAAGGACTAAGGAGATGGATATGGAAACGATTTGAGGAAACAGCTTTCTCTTCTCTGCATATCTGGAAATGAACTGACTTCAGCTCAGGGTTTTCCACAGTCTTCTAGTGGTGGAGACAAAGGCTCCTTGAGCAAGCAGGTTAGCCAGGTGGGATACAATCGTTAGTGAAATCGTCTTAAGGGCAACAGCTTCACCTCAGTTTTACTGAGGAGAATTAGGAGTAGCCTGTGCCTGTGCTTGAGGCAAAGATCATACAGAGAACAGTCTTCTCTCTCCTCATGCCAGAGGTGGAGAGGCAGGGGCAGGATCCAGGCAGGGACGGCAGCACTCAGGATACTGTCTGCTTCACCGTGGTTACCACCAGGAGCAGAACTCATCAGAGGGTAAGTCAAGAAGGCCAACCAAAGAGCATCTGCAGGACCATTTTGGAAAGTTGCATTTCAGAAACAATGAGCATGGAGGCAAACTTCCATCAATAGAGATATTGGGGCTTCATGACATCCAAGTTCGAGCTAGACGAAAAGACTCAATATTGGAAATCATATTCAATCAAAGGGGAATACTTAGGCCTTGTCTAGATGAACCTTCTTTTTATTTCAATCACCGCTGTCTGATACACCATTTTTTCCCCTTTCTGATCAACTAATTTTAGAATATACGGGAAATAAACCTTTAAAACTATGTATAAAGATTCGCTACTACAAAACTTACCAGATCCTTTATACACAAAGAGGAACTATGAATTTTAAAGAAGGGAGTACAGCATAGAGGGTTCCACTATCTTATTTGAACACAGAGCCTATTTATATAACTTGTGTTTGCCTAGACAATATTTTGGGCAACACAACCAATTCAAGAGTAAGTTTCCTTGTTTGGCAGATAGGATTTTACAGCTTCTTATCTGAAGTCCTATCGCCAACACTAACAAGAAAATTATGGGATTTCAGAAAATTGTTTCTACTTCCAATACTTCCAATTTTTCTTACCTTTAAAAAAATAGGGGTCTTATTGTAGGCGTATAATATTGCTTCCAGATTTAATGCCTGAAATTCAATGTGTAGAGTTGATCTGTATGTATCTCCTTTACCAATTTGAAAACATTATAGAGTATCTATGATTCAGCATGGATCAATTTTTTCTGTGAAAATATTAAGATTTTCTATTACTGCTGAATGCTGCTCTTTAATTCTCACCACAATTTTTATGACTCTATTCATATTGATGGGAGAGGATCAAAGTTCAATAACCTAAGTGTCACAATTCAATCAGTTCAATAAAACCAGTAAAGAACTAAGCTGTGGCAACTAGACCATAAAAGTTAGATTAATTCACTTTCACTCTAATATTTCAGGCATTAAATATTTTAAGAAGTGACTTTGCCTATAGACTGAATGTAGTAGAACTGGATACTGAAAATTGTTTTATGAAAAGGGGAACACTTATTCTCAGGCATGCACTGATTCTTGTCTTATGTACTACCGAGGCTTCATGAACTTTTCTGAAATCCTCATTATAATCTGGAACTTACTTTATGAGTTCCAGGTTAGGAATTTCTGATTTTTTTTGTAAGAACCTGAAGAAGAGAGAACAAATTTTCTTTACAAAAGGCTTTTTCTTTGAGTAGTTGATAGATGATTCTAGCAAGTTAGCTCATTCATTTAGAGCTGATGCTTGTGAATCAGTGTTATAGGTTCATTCAGTCACTTGTGCATCTTCTCTGGCCACAAACCTCAATGATATCCTTGATCTGGTCTCCTGATCACTTATAACTTGGGTAGCAAGAAGGATTTAACAAAGTGAGCCTTGAGAATTGAGCACAAACTGTGACGTTATTGACAAACAAGCAAGAGTGCATGCATTGCCGACCGTGAGGAAAGACTGTCTCTCCTTCAGGAAGGTAGTATATTTTAAAGCTGAATCAGGGTACTGATGATTTAGAAAACTGCACAACCTGTAGTTTTTTGTCCAAAAGGAAAGTATCACGCAGGTTTTAGGTCACATAAGTTTAGGTCACAAAAAGTTAAAAAATTAGAAAAAAGTATCTATAAATGCAGAACCATTCCCCAGCCTGTAGAGCACTAGAACAAAAATGTACTTGAGAGCAAGGTTTGGTTCCTTGTGTAAAAGAAAAGTACTGGTTCCCCCATACATGTTGTTATAATTTTATTAGTAACTACACTATTTTCTTTAAAATCTAACAGAAATTTGCTGTAACAAAATTTATAAATTAAGTGTCATTTGACGATGTGAAAGACAAAACATTTTTAATATTTATGTTTTGTAATTGAAGAATAGTGTTTTTCATCACAATTTGGCATTAGACCAAGAATTGTAGGATAGGGAACAGGGAGTAAGCAACCCATTCCTTTATTTTCTTCACTGTGGGGAAAAAAATCTTTAGCTTCTTTTGTTGTCACTCTTCTTGGCTCTTTTTGACTTCCCTGAGTACCAGGATTCTTTGAGCTCTCTTTAGGTACAAGGTTGTCTCTGCCTACAGGATACTCCTACGGGGAAGACAAAGACATCCCCCAATTCTAACCTCATTGTGTTCCTCCCTCCACCATCAGAGCTGCTAAATCAGTGAGCTCCAGTCTGAGTGTGCAATACCCACTCAAGTCAAATATCCAGCAGACCTCAGGCAATCTGCAATAAACCAGTTAAATTATCAGTTTTAAAAAGCAAAAAAAGCAAGAAATAAAAAGAACCTAACAAAAGCTTTAATTTAGTTTCTCCTCTAACTCCAGCCTAAGGAGCTGTGGTAACTACAGCTCTGTTCTCTCATCCCCATAGCACTCCAAGGGAGCAGCGACCACGTTTTGTTCATCTTCTTACCAAACCAAAGCGAGTTCGCTTCCTGGCGAGTTAAAGTCAGATTCTTCACCAGAAGTAGTTGTCGCAAGTAGAGCTTATTTGCAGCAAATAGAGGACCACAAGGAATCCTTTCCCAAGTCGTTGCTGTCCCTGAGCATGGGAGAGCAGGAGCCTTTTATTTCAGATGGGGAGCGAATATTCAAAGGGGAGAGGTGGGTCTTCGCTTGCACATGCTCAATGTGCTCATCTGAGTGGGCACTGCTCTTGCAGTGGGGCTTGGTCTGGTACAGGGCAGCTGGTGATTGCATCTCTTAGCATTAACAAAAGACAATTTGAAAAAACAGCTAGATGTTTCCAAAACCTCCTTTGTGTTCCTCAGGTCAATTAGTCAGTGACAGTTGCTCTAAACTGTAGCCTATAACATTACTTGTAGAGAAGGAAGTGTTTTATAGATGCTTGTTAAGTGAATGATAGAAAGAAGTAACTAAAAACTGAATGAAATAAATGGCTGTATGATAATTGTTATGCATGTGGAACTATAAAATTGATTCCCACGTCACACTATCAACAAAACATTCATTTTCATGTAAAGATATAAATGTGAATATAAAAATCCATCAATTTAGAAGCAAATATAGAACATATTTATAACTTTATAATTGGATGGATTTAAAAAGAAAAACACAAACTGAATAATAAAATTTCCTTATCAAAATCTTTGAATAAGTTTTCAACAGAGATATTATTAGTGCAACAAAAATCTGAGATACAGACTAGAAGAAGATACTTGCAAAATACAAACAACATAATATATAAAATATATATATTATATATACATATATACATATATATACATATGTATATAATTCCTATGGTAGAAACTGATAAACAGAAATCTCATTAAATTAGAGTCAGGAAGCCAAAAGGGTGAGCTTCATACCCATGTTGATAGCAGAGCCCAATAGGAAGAAGACTTCCTCTTCTTGACTGACAAAAAGCTCAGCCAATGAGAGGCTGTCACACCTCAGCCAATGAAAAGCCACTGCACTTAGAACTCTTTTTATAATAGCCCTCCCAACTTCCTCTTCCCCTCTGTAAATGAGTTTTTCCTCCTCTTGTTAGAGGGGACTTGCACATGACTTTCCATGGTTGCAGACCTCTAATTGCAATTCTTTGTTGATCCAGAATAAACCCATTTCTCCAGAAAAATAACTGGCTATTTGTTTAAGGTCAACACTATTAATAAGAAAAGAAATTCAAATATAAAAATAGACAAAATAAATGAATAAGCAAGTCTCATGAATAAAATCTGGACAGCCAATAAAAATAGAAAAATATTCGAAAATATTTCGATAAAAATTATCAGAGAAATCATAGAAATGCAAATTAAAACATATATGATATACCATTTTAGTGGCAAAAATGTTACAGTCTTAATGAGAAATATTTGCAAACTTATGGTAAATTAAAACTCTCACTTTTTTTGGTAGTCATATAAATTGCTAAAGCACCTTTGAATAACAAAATCTAGTTGCCAGTCAATTAAACAGCAGTCCGTTAAAGATAAAAATGCACATATCCTGCCATCTGTCAGTTCCACTCTAAAATATACACTTTGTACACACTCTTTAACATGTGCTCAAAGATATGTTTGCACAGATTTTTATTGTTGTAATGTTTATAATAGCAAACATTGGAAAGGCCATAATTGTCAGTAAACAAGTGATTGCATAATTTAATTACAAAGGATTCATAAAATATATCAATGCAGAGCTATGTATACATTCAAGAATAAATTTTTTAAATTATGAGTTAAAAAGTTTCAGAATCATGTGTACAAGGGGGACCACTTACATTACATTTCAAAAGACAAAAACATATGTATATATTCTTATTCTCTATACTATATACATAATATTTATCTGACTTTTAGAAAACAGGCAAGGATATGACAGTTGTGAGCCTTGGGGATAGAGAAAAGGGGATAAAATCAGGAAGAGAAACATTCTGGATCCAACTTTATAATTTTATTCCTTGAGTTTGAAATCTGATTAAGATAAGGAAATGACGTGAAGCTAACTATATGAAAATTAACTCTACGAAAGTTAGTTGAATAAATGAATGACCAAATATATGAAACATGCAGTCGCTTTGGTCACATAATTGTGTTTTATCCTTAATATCCAACTTTCACTACACAGAGATGTGCTGGGGATTAAGTGTATTGCATTGAAAGAGAGGATCTGAGGATCAGAAGCAGTGTTTTGAATCTCCCAATGATTATTCCTTCTTTCCACTGCAGCAAGTGGGAAATTCTGTGTATGTCAGGACTGGATGATTGACTTTGTGGTCTCTGATCACCAGACCCAGGGCTGGAGATGCTCCTTCAGAGAAGAGCATATCTATAATGAAATTACTAATTGAATCTTCTACATACACCTCTTTGCCTCAGGTATAAACATGTATTAAGGAGCCTCTAACAATACTTTTACAGCCAGAAAAAAATCAAATATGGCCAAGATAGTAATATTTTACACAAGTTGAATACTATTGTTCTCACACTGGATGATAAGGAACATTTTCTTCTCTCCTTTTTCAAAGTCCTTTTTTATTGAGTACTCAGTATTATTACTTTTGAAGTTTTTCTCTTTTTTTGTACCAAGATTTCTAACAGTTTTTTCTCAGGCAGTTATACTTACCATATATATTTCTCAGAAGTAGACCATGAGACAAGAAATTGAATGCAGGTGTTTTTTCTCAGAAGTGATTTTAGGAAAGACAAGTGAAGATAGGAAGAGTGTGACAGGAAAGGAGGCTATAGAGTAAAGAATCAGTTCCTACTTAACAGATTACCGCTGTGGACAACTGGAACTTAATCCTGTGGGACACTTTTGAGGAACGAGGTAAAACAGATCTCAAGAAAAACCAGTGCTAAAGCAGGGATTTTTATTTGGGATTCTTATTCCTTATTGCTTGCTTCTATGGCATTAATTTTTCATCAAGTCAGGACTTCTTGTAGGCACTGGGGAAATTCTCAGGGCAGCAGAGAGAGACCTTGGATGAAGAAGCAGCTGGAAGACTTGAGAGCTTCAGATAGAAAGCTATGAGTAAGGAAAGCAAACATCCTCCAGCTGTGTAGCTGAGGGCGCACTCAGGTGTGTGGAGGAAAGTGGAGCAGGACATCAGCTGCGGCCGCTGCAACCAGCCTCCCAACCTTTCTCATATCTTTCCCTTCACTTTCCTGTTTTTCAGACCTACACAATTTCCACACTTCCAACTTTCTTTACCTTTCTTCCATTAGTTTACGCATCAGATTTTCCAAATGGCCACAGTAAATTACAGAATCAGAGAACACACAGAAATTCAGAGGAGACTTGATTTTCTCCGTAGTGGATCCTCTTTATCATTTCAGCACCACTAAATTCGGAAGTCGCATTCCACTTTTGGCCTAGAGAATCCTCACTGAGTGAAATGATATTCAAGAATTGACAGGACATAAAAGAATAAGGATGGAGAGGTGTAGAATACTCCCACAGGGTCACAGCCAAGAAGCTTATAGACGCAAACTATTGAGTTCCATACACACTGTGAGCTTTAAATTCAAAATCCTTACTATGGCTTAAAAGACACTGTTTCACCTGCTCCACAGATGACCCTCTGACGCTCTTCCTAAAACTCTCTCTCCCTTACTCACTGCGCTCAAGGCTTCCTAGCTTCCTTGTTGTCTCTCAAACATATCAAAAACGCTCCTGCCTCCATACTTGCCTTTTTTCCCTATACCTGGAATTCTCTTTCCAGAAACTTGCAAGATTCTTTCCAGTTCGTGCACATTTTTAGAATACTGATCAAAAATATCATGTCATCTGAGAAGACTTCCTCGATTCCATCATAGAAAATAGCACCTTCCAGCTGACTCTCTATCCCCTTTACCCTGATTTATTTTTCTCCAAAAATGGTTGTCAAAAACATTTTTATATCTCTTATTATCTATCTTATCTGTTTTAAATGTAAGCTACTTCATAGGAAAGACATTGTCTCTTTATTTGCTGCTGTACGTTGAATATATGTACTCAATAAATATTTTAAAATAAATATACATAACAATTCCTAATAGGTCCCTTAATTGTTTGTATTAATGTATATCACCACTATACTTAATCTCCCTCAAGGAAGGGTCTTTGTTTAATTTGTTTTTATCCCTAGGACATAATACAGACTCTGTATTTACTCAAGGTGGAAATGTATTTACTCAAGGAATTTACTGAAGGTGGAAAATTTAACCAAGACCCTAAAATGTTGATATATCTAGGATGTCCATACAATTGAGGTCAATATGATGCTAACTATCGTTAGAATCAAGCTGTAGGTGCCTATTCCAGTAAAGTGTCATCCTGCCTTGGGGCAAAATTCAACTAGTATATTAAGACAGAATTGTTTAATTTTTTTATACAGGAAATATTGTCCTCCAAATTCATGAAGACTTGATTTTTTTCTGGGGTTCTAATTGATTTTGTCTTTTTTGGCATTTTTTGGTCTTACGCTGAGTTCTAAATATATTGAAAACAGCTATCTGAAGTCACAATCAAAACCCCAGCAAGATAATTTTATAATATCAACCGATTGATTCTAAAGTTTATATGGAGAGAAAAAAGACCCTGTCAGGCAACGCAAAATTGAAGGAGAAGAAGAAAGTTGGAGGACTAACACTACCCACCTTCAGGATTTACTGTAAAGTGGCAGTAATCAAGATGGTGCGGTATTGGCAAAAGAATAGACAAGTAGATCAATGGAACAGACTAGAGAGCCCAGAAATTCATCCACATAAATGTAGCCAATTTATTTTTGACAAAGGAGCAAAGGCAATATAATAAAGCAAAGACAGTCTTTTCAACATATGGTTCTAGAACAACTGGGCATCCAGACGCAAAAAAAAAAAAAATAATCTTGACACAGAATTTACACCCTTCACAAAAATTAACTTGAAATGAATGATAGACCTAAATGTAAAATTCAAAACTAGAAAACTCCTAGAAGATAACATAGGAGAAAGTTACATGACCTTGAGTATGGCAGTGACATTTTAGATACAGTACCAAAGGCATGATCCATAAAAGAAAGAATTGATTAGCTGGACAACATTAAAATTAAAAACTTCTGAACTATAAAAGACAATGTAAAGAGAATGAGAAGACAAGCCACACACTGGGAGAAAATATTTGCAAAAGACACATTTGATGAAGTACCATTGTCCAAAATATATAAAAAACTATTAAAATTACACAATAAAAAAACAAAAAAACCTGATTAAGAGATGGACCAACGACCTCAACAGACGCCTCACCAAAGAAAATTGACAGATGGAAAATAAGCACAGGAAAAGATGTTTCCCATTATATGTTACGGAATATGCAAATTAAACCAACAATGAGATCATTGCATCACCAACCAATACGCACCTATTGCAATGACCAAATTCCAGCATATTGGCAACAGCAAATGCTGGTGAGGATGTGAAGAAACAGACACTGGGATTCATTGCTGGTGGTGCACTTTGGAAAAGAGTTTGAAAGATAGTTTGGCAGTTTCTTACAAAACTAAACATATTCTTACCATAGAATCCAGCATTCATGCTCATGGATTTTAACCAAAGGACTTTAAAACTTCAATCCACACAAAACCTGCATACAAACATTAATGGCAGCTTTATAAATAATTGCCAAAACTTGGAAGCAACCAACATGTCCTTCAGTGGGGGAATGGATAAATAAACTCTGGTATTTCCAGACAATGAAAAATTATTCAGTGGTAAGAAGAAATGAAGTATCAACCCATGAAAAAACATGCGAGAACCTTAAATGCATACTACTAAGTGAAAAAACCAATGTGAAAAGACTACATACTGTATGATTCCAACTATACGACATCCTGGAAAAAGATAAAACTACGGAGACAGTTAAGAGATCAGTGGTCACCATGAGTCATGGGATAGGGGAAATAAACAGGCAGAGCACAGAAGTTTTTTGGGCAATATATTACACTATAATGATGGATACATGTTATTATACATTTGTCCAAACCCATAGAAAGTACACCACTAAGAGTGAACCATAATGTAAACTATGGACTTTGGGTGATGATGATGTGTCAGTGGAGGTCCATCAGTTGTAAAAAATCGTTGCCTCTGGTGAGAGATGCTGATCATGGGGGAGTCTATGTATGTGTGGGGGCAGGAAGTATACTGGAAAACTTCTGCTCAATTTTACTGTGAACCTAAAATTGTTCCCAAAAAATGAAGTGTTAAACAAAAACTATCAACTTATCCGGGGAGTGGGATTTAGAATTTGTCAAAATATCCCGTATTTTATCAAAGCCTTTATCTTCCCAAGTGATATACAACGTACAAGAAAGTTTTAGAAGCCTGAATGAAACCATTGGTAATGATTTGCACGATGCTTAAGGGGCAATGATAAAAGACACACCTCTCTCCAAATGTAAGCAATGGAGTTTAATCAATGAATTTTTGAAATTGGAAATGCCAGAAAGATTTGGAATCTCGTTTGATCAGGGAGGTTGAGAATTCAGGACATTCAGACAGCATTCATAAAAGGATCCATCTCTGCCCAAACGTGTTTCCTGATAGGTTGTGTATTGCAATCAGTATTTTTTTCCCCATCTAAATTGCAATGGGAATTTCTTCTGCTTCACCTAACAGAGTCACTTTATGAAAAGCTTGTGCTCTCTGAGCTCAAATTATTATCTGGTTTCTTGCATGTCTGGAGGGGAGAAAAAACTGTTGTAGATTTCTATAAATTTTGAAGGACTGGGGAGAGATCGCTGGTTTGAAAGACACAAATTTAAACCAGTCCAAATGAACAACTAAAGCTGTGTTGCAGAACTGTGGTATGTAGCTTAGTCTAAGGCTTGGAAATGCCACAACTGAGCAAATACTATTTTCATAACCCAGTGAAATCAACATTGAAGAGAATATGACTGTATTCTAGTGGAATGCAGCTGAAAGGAAAGGAAGGCATACATAAAACCCCGAAGGCCACATATTAGTAGAATTTTTCTTTTTAATTTCTTTTGAATGAATGAAGTAAGAACTGTACGAATGGAAAAGTAGTTGTTTACAACATTATAAAAAGTGAGAATCTTGTGCATACAAAATACTCTGTGTTTGGCAAATAATAGGATGACTCAGACTGACACATGCAGTTTGACAATGAACCTGATCCTGTCTCCCTACTCCCCTGGGAAGGCAATGAGAAGCGGGGGGCCTACAATCAAGTCACGTGTTTGTTACTTATAATGTGAGCCCAAGAAAAATAGCTTCACCTCTCTGGGCCTGTTTAGTTTTCTGTAAAATGGCAAGATGTCATCAAGTGTCCTCTTTTTTCAGGTAGTCTATGCATTATGTGATACATCACAGATTTTGACATTTTACACTATTTATAGGGGACCCAGAAACAGTTGCCACCCACCCACCCACTCCTCGCTATTGGAAATAAAGAAAACAGAGAGAATTTTGAATAGCCAGGTCAGTGGTTTGGGCTCCATGATAATCTCCCATTAAATTGGCACAAAATTGGGAGATGGCACGGTGGTGCAGTGGTTAAGTTTGTGCACTGTGCTTCAGTGACCCAGAGTTCCCAGACCTGGATGGTGGGAGTCAGCCTAGCACTGCTCATCAAGCCATGCTGTGGCAGCATCCACATAAAATAGAGGAAGATTGGCAGAGATGTTAGCTCAGTGACAATATTCCTCAAGCAAAAACAGGAAGATTAGCAACAGATGCTAGCTCACGCCAATCTTCCTCACACACACACATGCACGAATTTGGCATAAGATATAGTGGAACGGACCAAATTAACACCTAAAGTTTCTAGACTACATAAACTCAGATGCTGGGCCAGCCTACTTGCTGGCTTTGAAATATTGTCTTCTTTTCATTAATCTTTTTCATCCATGTATCCATTTCTCTCTCCCTCTGCTGTCTTCTGCCTGCATTGCCGAACATGACCTGATTGCATTGCTCAGAGCCACAGTGTGTCAGAGATCGATGTCCGTCCTGGAAAACCATGGCTAAAATTGCACGGAGGAGGTGAGCAAACCACAGATGTCGAAAAGAAAGAAAACAAACAGGAAAAGAGAGGAGCAGAAGCAAAATATTGCAGAAAGAAGGAAGAATTTTCTTTCTATTTCAAAAAAAATGTTCCTAAGCATTAGCTGTATTACTCCACAGTTGGCTACAGAACTATAAAGTTCAGTGGGTTTATTGGAAGCTGTGTGTAGAATTTTTTTTAAGTTTATTTTTCAGTATTTTCTTTTTATCTTTAAAAATTTGTGCTCATAATTCAATTTTGCTACTCATTTTTCATGACCTATTTCATTGAATTATATCACATACACACTCTTCTCCCCCTCATTTGCAAAAGCATTTCTTCCTCCTCAAGTTCATTTGCTAATGTTGATTGATATCTTTGCTCCTCCTTATGTCCTACTTTAAGATACTAAAATTGGATCTCTTAAAACAGATTTGGCTATACATTTTTATTGACAATTTTAAATATATATGCGTGTGTGTGTATGTAACATATTCTTGTTAACTTTGTTTTACTTAAACTGTCTTTTCTTTTTTTTTTTCTTTTTTTTTTTGATGCAGGAGATTTACCCTGAGGTAACAACTGCTGCCAATCTTCCTCAATTTGCTTGAGGAAGATACGCCCTGAGCTAAGGTCTTTGCTAATCTTCCTCCATTTTCTATATGAGTTGCTACGACTGCATGGCTGCCAGCAAATGGTTTAGGTCTGTACCCAGGAACCAAACCTGGGCTGCCAAAGCAGAGCATGCCAAATTTAACCACTAGGCCACAGGCCGGCCCTTACTTAAACTTTCTTAGTTCTAAAAGGTCTTGATATACTTGAAAATTATAAAGATGATATTAGAATCACTCTTTTGTTTTTTGATGGTTGTAGCATTTTCTTATTCATCTAATCCTCTCTACTTAGTATCTCTCATAACAGGAACAAATTTGAAGTAGCTTTTTATCAGAGTCAGTATTTTATAAAGACAATCTTGTTATCCACTTACAAGATGCAATCTCATGTAATCAAGGAACATATTATTGTCCAAGAAAGTTTTCCTAACAGGTTTATTGAAAATATCCATGGGAACAAATGATGTGAGCACAAATGTTTAAATGCAACACTCATGAGTAGGACTGAAATTAGCAGGAAAATATAGATACAGGGAAATACCTCTATTAGCATTGGAAACAAAGAAAAATGAAATTCTATACAAAAAACACTATGAGTGCCAAGTTGCAGAAGTGCCAAGATTTTAGGAAGTTACAAGGGACCAAGTAATGACTCACCATCCTGAAAAATTAATGTCAGAAGGGAAGTGTGTTAGAACTTCCCTAATGTATCCTTGCAGGATCAGAGAGGAAAAGCAAAGGTGGACTATAAGTCAAATCATAACCACTCCATTTTGGATAACTTTCCCCTTCAACTGACTCGATGATATTTGAATACAGTAGCAACAGAGAACCCAAAGGCAAACATAGCCATGCCAACCAGGATGAGGTAGGTAACAGCCTTTGCTCCCGTTACATCCCATGTAAACATCAGAGCAAAGACCACCATGCAAGTTCTATCATACTACTCCCTTGCTTAAAGCCTTCCAACTGCTAACCAACATACTTAGAAAAGTATCAGTCTTACCATGTGCTATAACCTCATATAGGTTATATGATACATATATAGATATATAGATATGATAGATATATAGATATAGATAGATAGAGATAGGGCCCCTTCCTATCTCTTCAAAATCATTAACTAATATTACACTTTTTACCCATCCTCAAACACATTAAGCCATTCCTACCTCTAGGAATTGTGATTCATGTTCCCCTTTTCTAGAATAATCTCTCACAATACATTTCTTTCCTCAAACCATTTAAGTATCTGCTTAGATTGTAATATCAAATATTGGAAACCCAAATGCCTAGCACAAACGGAATGGACGGGTAACCATAGCTACATTCACACAGTGGAGTAACATGAAGCCGTTAAATAATACTGATATGAAGAGAGAGTTAAGATCTAGAGTTTAAGTGAAAAAATAAAGATGAAAAAGTAACTATATAGTATGAAATGTTTGTGGTAGAAAAGTGGAGATAAACTACACAATTGCTTATATTTGCGAAATGAAACACTAAAATTTCACCTTCCAACTCAAATGTAAAAGCTGAAAAACGTGTCACTTCCAGTTTAATGATGAGAAAAACCCACTTAAACTTCAAAATTAAAACTTTGCAACAAAGAGCTTAGATAGTACAGAGATCACCTAGTGTTAATTCCAAGGATAAGCAGGACTATCCTTGACAATCCAGGCAGGACTGTCTCATGACCATAAGACAGAACATGTGCAGTTTCTCACCCAAAGAAGAGCACAGGACACAGAGTGTCCACTATAACAAATTGGTAAGGAAAACTCAACTAAAATTTTAATGATGCTAAAAGCTGAGTGTGGACTAGCATGAAAATACAGATCCTTGGGGAGGCTTATACACATGGAGTGTTTACAATATTCATAAGATCTTTTTCACAGGCTGCACAGGTGCTCTTGAGAAACATTGGGTACAATGTAGGAAATCAAGTAGAACTTTCCCTGTTGGTGTAGACGTGAAGGGAAGGATTGCCTTAGTTTCAGAAAAGGCAAATAAGCCTGCCACCCTGCTTGGAATCATTCCTCATAGAAAGCAAAAGTTTTAGGCTACTGGAACTGGGGCAGCAAAACCCACTGCTGCTGATGTAGGAGTAAAAGAAAAAGGTCAAACAAAGACAAGAAATATACCAATACCACTAGAGTACTGTCTTCAACACAAAGCTTGACAAAAATACAAAGCAGACTTTGACTACCTTAAGTAGGAGGACCAGGACCACAGAGAAATTTATATAAGATGAACCTTGACCATTCTGTAGTGCTGGAAACTAAGTAAGTGCTCAGCAAACTCTGCAGTGTTAGGGGACAAGTCCAACGGATGGAAGAGCCAACTGAAAACACCCAGTGGATAAAGCTGGAGCAGCATGAGCAACAAGACTGTATAAAGTAGTAGTGGATTATGACTCAAAGTGCAAAATAAATATCCATCGCTCCATTCTCATGGATTTTTAAATAATTTAAAATAAATTATTGTATAAACGAATAAATGATAAAAGATAAACAAATGTCCTGCTCAGAATTCCAAATCATTTATATAGTTACTCTGCCATTAAGAAGGTGGGGCATAATCCCCCTCCTTCTTCAAGTGTGGGATGCACAAAATGACTTCCTTCTAAAGAGTAAAATATAGAAAGAGGGAAAAAGAGTATTTTTACAGTGCAGAAACCGGACAAACACTATCTCATATAAATGATCAATGGCTATAACCAATAAGGCTTATGTGTTTACAAAACAAATAAATAAATACATTTATAAATGTATACAAATACAGAGAGACACTAATGTGTTTGCACCCACTAAAATTGCAATAATTAAGAGGCATAATAACATTGAGTGTTGTCATGAATGTGAATCATTGGGAAGTTTTTTACAATCTTAATACAATGACCTTGGCAAACAATTTTAAATTATCTTTTAAACTGAAATAATTCAGGAAATTAATGTTTATTAATACTTATATGCATACATTCTCTTTTCTCAGAAACTAATTTGAATATCAGAGATAGAAGACAAGCAATCTTGTCAAAATATTAAAATTAACTCATTTTACTTAATAGAAAATAATACAGATATAATAATCAATAACTATAAACCAGCTTTTCAATTCTTGGCAATGTGACTGGACATTGTAATTTTAGCCAATTTAGCATCCTTGCTGTCATTAACCAATGTTATTCTTTCTCAGTTAGAAGACAGTGTTGGATACCAACTTAAAGAACGATTACAAATTTATTTAGTTTTCCATTGCATGTCTGGTTCAACAGTGGAATCAAAGTAGTTCAAGCCAACCTTGAAGCCAACCAAAAAAAATTCTTGCTAACTGTTATCAATCTAGAAATAGTCATATAACCTAAATTGATGCAGTATTATTGAAAGGAAGAACTTATATCTAATGTTTCTGACAAGATTTCTCCTTGCCTTCTTTCAATGTTCACAAAGAATTATCCTCTATTTGTTATCAGTGGCCATCTCCAGACCACTAGGTTAACCAGGCTTAGGTTGAAGTCAGGGATGACATGGTAGAGAAACAATAATAAACATAGTTAACAATGAATAATGTCGTCGAGAAGCAAGATTTATGAAAATAAGTATCAGAGTTAGGAAGAATTTAAAGAGAATACTCTTCATGAAATGTTAGGAGGAGATATTCTGCTATTTTCATTTTTATGAGAAATTGAGGCAAAATAGACAAAAGTCTTAAGAATTAATTTCTACATTTATTTGATAAAAGAGTTGAAAAATATAGAGGTGTAATTTTTGAGCTATGTCAAACTGTTGCAATGCATTCTATCCTGGCATGACTTGTGAGAGAATTCAACAAACGCCACTGGGTACAAACAGAGAATTTTCCCTTAAGAATGTTAGAGAATGTAGCTTAAGTAACTATTACTCAGAAAATTTATGTATCTGGAGACTACAAGTTAGTTTGCATCTTTTGAGCCAAAGAAGTGAGGTTGAATTAATCGCTACCTGTAAGTCAACAGAAACAAAACCCTCTGGTCAACTGTATTTTAGAATAAGCAATTAAAGATTAGAAAAGCAGATTTCTTTATTTTCCATCTCTATGCACTTTCATACTCCAAGCCAAAATAAGATAATATCTCTATGCATTTGTCCTTTGATTATCTGTTATTAGCTTTAATTTTTGTAGTTTAGAAATGTGATTTAATGGAGAAAGGAAAATCTCTTCAATAAATGGTCTTGGGAAAACTGGACAGCCACACGCAGAAGAATGAAGGTAGACCATTATCATTCTCCATACACAAAAATTAATTCAAAGTGGGTTCAAGACTTGAAGGTAAGATGTGAAACCATAAAACCCCTAGAAGAAAATATAGGCAGTACACTCTTTGACAGTGGTCTTAGAAGGATCTTTTCAATACCGTATCTACTTGGGCAAGGAAAACAAAAGGAAAAATAAACAAATGGGACTTCGCCAGACTAAAAAACTTCTGTAAGGCAAAGGAAACCATGAACAAAATGAAAAGACAACCCACCAACTAGGAGAAAATATTTGCAAATCATATATCTGACAAGGAGTTAACCTCCAAAATATATAAAGAACTCATACAACTCAACATCAAAAAAGCAAACAACCTTATCAAACAATGGGTTGAGGATACGAACAGATGTTTTTCCAAGAAGATATACAGACGGTCAACAGGCACATGAAAAGATGTTCAGCATCACTAATCATCAAGGAAATTCAAATCAAAACTACAATGGGGTGTCACCTTACACCTGTTAGGATGGCTACAATTACCAAGACAAAAAACAACAAATGTTGGAGAGGATGTGGAGAAAAGGGAACCCTCATACACTGCTGGTGGGAATGCAAACTGGTACAGCCACTATGGAAAACAGAATGGAGATTTCTCAAAAAATTAAAAATAGAAATAGCATGCAACCCAGCTATTCCACTACTGGCTATTTATCCAAAGAACATGAAATCCACGATTCAGAGAGACTTATGTACCCCTATCTTCATTGCAGCCTTATTCACAATAGGCAAGACATGGAAGCAACCCAATTGCCCATCAACTGATGAATGGATAAAGAAGATGTGGTATATATATGCAATGGAATACTACTCAGCCATAAAAAGACAAAATTGTCCCATTTGCAACAACACAGATGGAACTTGAGGGTATTGGGTTAAGTGAGATAAGCCAGATGGAGACAGACGAACACCCTAAGATTTCATTCATATGTGGAAGATAAACACAGACATGAACAAAAAGAACAGATTAATGGTTACCAGGAAGGGGGCTGGGGGTGGGTACAAGGAGTAAAGGGATATATACAGTGACTGACAAATAATAATGTACAACTGAAATTTCACAATGTTATAAACTATTATGATACCAATCAATCAATAAATAATGATAATATACATACAAAAAATAAGGAAACAACTGAAAAAAGAAGAAATGTGATTTGTACTTGTCTTTGAAGTTTATATCTCATGTCTTGAAATGCATTGCCGTGTTTTTTTCTGCCTACCCAAATTGATTTCAACTTCTTAAAATCACGGACTATGCATCTGATGGGTAACCGCTCAGCATGTGGAGCAAGACTCTTTACAAAAGAGATTCTCAGGAACAATGCTTCATGACAGCTGGTCAGCTCAGCTGGAAGAAAGCTTACATTGGCACAATCTATGTCTATAGTGAGTTTAAAAATCTGAATTTATCATGACGGTAACCGCTAATTTACCAGACACAAAATGAGAGATTAAATACCAAAAAAGCATGTTTTCTAACATTATTTGTATCAATGCATTGAACCTGAAAAAGACTCAAATCCCCTCAAATTGTGCATTTTCAATATGTAGCTGCTTTTCCAAATGTTTTTAAATCTCCTAGGTAAACAACTTAACCCCATAGTTCAATAAGGATATTATGCACATGATGGTAAATTGAATAGATTATTCATTCTTCATGACTAGCAATGTCCAATTTTAGTGGCAAGGTAAACATAAATCTAGTCCTTTGAAGTCAAACATCAATAAAATTATATTTAAATATTAATAACTAAAGTATGCTTTTCATCAGGTAACAATGACTAAATTACTACAGGAAACAAGGTATATATGAAATAACGAGGCTGAATCTTCCTGTATACACTTCATTTAATTAAATATGCACGGAAGATATTAATCTGTGCACTCAAGCATATATCTAAAGGTATTGATGTGAAATATATAAAGTTATCAAAAATACTTTATGAAATACGTGAACAGGAGGTGGGTATATGCAACTGTATGTTTTACTTCTAACCAGCTGGAGGAACAAAACATTAATCGACAGACAATACTTTTTGAATGGAGCACATGTATCTCCTCCTAGCCCAAAATCCTGTTCAGAAGCATCTTCCACTGACATTCATCCAATATCAGGGTGTTAATCTAAATGCCACAGCAAAAATATGCAAATTTTAAAATGGAATCTCAAAGCCATATGCATTTCCTAGGCATTCACTTTACTGTCTGCCAAGTACTTGTTTGGGTTTGGTAGTTAAATTGTGGGTAGTCTCTCTCTTCCCGTCTCCATGCATCAAAATTATGTCATCATTAAAGAAGACATATAGATGAATAAGATCAAAGAAAGGTAGTTTGGAAATCCTGCTTGGGTTTATGGATTAGATCTAAATGCACAAAACAGGGGAGAGAAAAACAACAGAGACAAGATACAGTCCATAAATATGAAAGATATCCAGATGTACAATGCACAGAACAGTGAAGGCAATTCCACAAAGACTTCAACCATTCAGACTCCTGTCGCTTCTAAGTGCCATCTTCAGTGGAGTGTGGCCTTTGTCCTTGTGGTCTAAAGTGATTGCAAGAGCCCCATCTATAACATCTGTGTTTCAGGCTACAGGCTGGATGGAGAAGGGAGATAAGAATACTGTGCCTCATTACTTTCCAAAGAATTCCCAGACCTCTCGAAGATCTATAAGTAACCCTTTCTTTTAAAAAATGATCATATAATTGGGCATTTACTTAGTCTTTATATTGACATCTCTAGTTCTATAAAGCTAAATAACTATGAGTATATTTGTTAACCAAGGAGAATGTCATTAGAAATTCATTTTTCTGTCACTCTCATGAGGTTAAAATAAACCTAGGACTCTGTCGCACTGCTTATTGATAGGTTTTATCTCATTAAATGAAACTACTTTGGGTCCTGGGTATAAAGTATTTTGAAAAGAAATAATCAGCTCAGCATTTATTTTTGTTCTAATTTTTTGCTCAAAGAAAATATTTTTCAGACTGAATAGTATAAAATAACATTAGCAATAGCAAAGAGATGGTAAAAATTCTCTAAAAGGTTGCCAAAGAGCCTTGTTTCTCTAATTTAGTTAAGATGGGCTCACTTTTTTAGGTTTTAAATTTACTCCAGGTACAGAAAGAGCTCAGGAAAGGAATGCTTTGTCATTGCGTTGGATCTCTGAGTCAGTGATAGAGGAAAGCATTGGAAGATCGTGTTGGGCTTTTTACGTCTGTGAAATTTACTCACAGTGAGGCAGGTAGAGTTTACAAACTATGTAGTGGTTTCATCCTGAGAAATATTATAAAATGGATAATCAAAGGGATGATTTGTGGGTCACCTATAAACTGGCAATTACTGAGGGTGATGCAAAAGGGAAGAGGTAATAAACACTCAAAGACAGTAAAGATGACATGCTTGAAGATCAAGATCCAGAAAGATATTTATTGTATTCCAGGAAACGAGAAAAAACCAGTAAGGCTTCTAGCCTAGAAAATAAGTGAGCAAGTGGCATGAAATGTGAGAGAGATAAGACTGACTTACAGGCCAGAGTAATGATTCTGTACGTTATCTTAAGCACATGGAGAAGCCATGAAAAATTTTCAGAAAAAAAATGGTAAGATTAGTTCTGCCTTATTACAACAACCTTACTTGCCATAGTAGGATTAAACTATTTGAATGAATATGTTTGTAAAGCAGGAGATCTTTTGGAAAGATGTTACAGTAGTTCAAGCAAACAATGCAAGTAGTGATGGCAATGTTGGAAATAAGTCATATTGAAAAGAGATGCAGGTAGGTAGAATTACAGGCCTTAGCAATTGAATGCATTGAGGTGTGAGGGAGAAGGAGATGTCAATCACTTTTCTCAGCTTCAGCAATTATCTTTCTCTCCACTCCACTCTTAACATCGCCATCATCTTTGTTGATTTTAACATTTACATGGGAAATTCATCCAATATGCTGAATCTTGAGTAACTTGACCTCACCTTCAATGAACTTCCCTTGATTTTAGCAAATAACTCTCAGTTACATCCTAGACTTTGACATTCACATCAAACTAATCAAAATGTAAAGATACCTAGTTCCAGAATCCCTCTCCATGAAGGCCACCTCTCATAGTTATCCTCTCCATGAAGACTTCTGGTTTATTAGCATACATAGTTATTCCTTCCACATTAACTTCTTCTGTCTTCCATTTTTCATAATTTGTCCATCTGCTTCATCATGTCAATCATTCTCTAATCAATATCAAAGACTGTCATGCCACTCTGTTAATTCCTTGCCCTCTTCTGGCATCTGGTTGCATCCAACTGTTACTTCATTCACACTTTGCTTGGGCTTTGATGTCCCTCTAGGTCTTAATGAGTTTGTTGTCACTTCAGAATTGATCTCTCATTTTAAGTAGACATTAACATTGTCCAAAAATCACTCCCTCTTTTTTTAGTCAGCTTTTTCATTACCTCCAACATCTATTTCAGAATTTCTCTACATTTCTCAAGTCTCCTACACATATGTCCTCCTAAAATATTAGCAGCAAACTTCACAGGGGAAGTAAAAGTTGTGAAATTGAAGTTGGTGACTTCCAGTTTCCTATCCAGCATGTAAAGAACTTGGAAGGTGTCACTCTGTCCTAATAACAGGTAAAAAGCTGAACATACAAAAAATCAACAATTGCTCTTAGATCCATAAAGGAAGTGAGGTCACAAGGCAAACTGTGCCCCCACCACCACCAAATTAGTGACACACCCAGATGGAATCAAAGAATCACAATTTATCAGAGCCGAAACCTAGGAGCAGAAGCCTCTGCAGGAACCATTTCCAGGGTAGGAAAACACAAACTGTAATTGACAAATTGCTACAGGCTCAATATGAACAAGTCTTATAGTTAAAAATTCCAGGAGTGGGGTAATCATACACGGGTGCTCAGGTATTTGTGAATTTTACCTCCAGGAGTTCTACCACGTTCACGCAGTGAATGTCAGAGAAAACTTCCCTGTGCTCCTGGCAGGGGGAGAGGAAAAGTGACCATTTAGAAGTATGCCAGAGTATTCTGTTCTTCACAGTAAGCCTTGCCCTCCAGAGAAATTATTTTACCAGCGTCTAACCTGTTGGAGTTTTCTCAGAGCCTAACCAACCTGGGGTAAGACAAATACCTGACTTCACTCCTACTCTAGCCATTTGTCCCACATGTAAAGGGAGGAAACAGAAAAAGTACTTGTGAAGTTCAGAGCCCATGGGCACAGGCTCAAAAAAACCCCAAGAAAACCCTGCGACCTAATCATAGGACTGTAGAATGCTTCCCCTTCCCCGACGCCTATCCACCCCACCTCCATACCACTAAAAGCCTATATACCAGTGTTCCTTTTACCCTCGTGTTTGGTTTTCAACAACAACAAAATTACAAGGCAAACCAAAAACACAGTTTGATGAGACAGATCAAGCATCAGAATCGGATTCAGAAATGGAAGAAATGTTAGAACTAGCAGACCAGGAGTTTAAAACAACTGTAATTAATATGATAAGGGCTGTAATGGATAAAATAGACAAAATGCAAGAAGAAATGGACAATGTAGGCAGAGATGGAAATTCCAAGAACAAATCAACAGAAATGCTAGAGATCAAAAACTTTGTAACAGAAATGAATGCCTTTGACAGGTTCTTTAGCAGACTGGACGTGGCAGAGGAAAGACTCTCTAAGCTTAAGGATATATAAATAGAAAATTCCAAAAAGGAAAAGCAAAGAGGAAAAAAGACTAAGGAGTAAAATAGAATAGAATATTCGAGAACTGTGGGACAACTACAAAAGGTGTAGCATAGCATAATGGGACTGCCAGAAGGAGAAGAGAGAGAGAAACAGAAGAAACGTGAAAAATGATAATTTCTGCGAGTTTCCCCCAAATTAATGTCAGACAGCAAACCACAGATCCAGGAATCTCATAAAATAGGCAAGAGGATAAACACCCAAAAAAACTATACCTGAGTACACCTTTTTCCAACTACAGATAATCGATAGATGTATAAAAAAATTGATAAAATTCAACACATATTCATGATAAAAAGTCTCAGCAAGCTAAGAATAGAGTGGAGCTTCTTCAACTTGAAGAAGAGATCTATAAAAAAAATCTACAAAAAATCTGCAGCTTACATCGTACTTAATGGTGAGAAAATCAAAGCTTTCTCACTAAGATCAGAAATAAGGAAAAATATCCTTTTTCACCACTCCTTTTCAACATCATACTAAAAGTTCTGTCTAGTGAAATAAGACAAGACAAGATAATAAAAAATATACAGATTGAGAAGGAAAAACTAAAACTGCTTCTGTCCTCAGATGACATAATCATCTATTAGAAAATCCAAAAGAATCAGTGATGACAACAACAAATCTTCAGGAAGTAATAAGCAACTATAGCAAGGTGGCAGGGTACAAGATTAATATACAAGTGTCAATTGTGGTACAGCACAACACCAAGGCACAATCCAAGAGAAAAATATATAAGCTGGACTTCATTAACATGAAAACTTTCTGTTACGTGAAAGACAATGCCAAGAGAAGGAGAAAACAAGCCATGCACTGGGAGAACATATTTGCAAAAGCTGGATCTGCTAAAGGAGTGTTAAAGTATGCAAAGAACTCTTAAAACTCAACAACAAGAAAACAAAAAACACAGTTTTAAAAAATCAGCCAAAATCTTAGCAGACACTTCATCAAAGAAGATATATGCATGGCATAAGCATATGAAAAGATGTTCCACATCATATGTTATTGGGAAATGCAAATTGAAATAACAATGCGATACCTCTAGACGCGTATCAGAATGGCACATTTCTAGAACACTGACAACACCAATTGCTAGTGAGAATGTGGAGCAATAGGATCTCTCAATCATTGCTGATGGGAATTCAAAATGATACAGCCACTTTGGAAGACAGTTTGACAGTTTCTTACAAAACTAAACATACTTTTACCATGTAATCCAGCAATCGTGCTCCTTGGTATTTACTCTAAGGAGCTGAGAACTATGTCCACACAAAAACCTTCGCACAGATGTTTATAGCAGCTTTATTTATAATTGCCAAAACATGGAAGGAACCAAGATATCTTTCAGTAGGGAAATTGACAAATAGTTTATCATACATCCAGATGATGGAATATTATTCACTGCTAAAAAGAAACGAGCTATCAAACCCATGAGAAGACATGGGGGGACCTTAAATGAATTCTACTAAATGTAAGAAGCCAACGTGAAAAGATTACATCCTGTATGATTCCAACTATATAGTATTCTGGAATAGGCAAAACTATAGATCCAATGAAAGGATCAGTGGTTTCCAAGGGTTAAGGAAGAGGGAGGCATGAACCCTGGAAGCAAGGAGGATTTTAGGGCAGTGCGACTGCTCTGTATGATACTATAATGGTGGATGCATGTCATTATACATTTGTCCAAACCCATATATGTACACCACCAAGAGTGAACAGTAATATAAACTGTGGTGGTGAAAATGATGTATCAATGTAGTTTCATCAGTCGTAACAAATGCACCACTCTAGTGCAGGTAGGTTGATAGCAACAAATTGTAACAAATGTACCACTCTGATACAGGGGAGATTGTACATATTTGATGGCAGGGAACAGACGGGAAAACTGTATTTCTGGTGAATTTTACTGTGAACCTAAAATGGTTCTTAAAAATACAGTCTATTTTTAAAAAATTGAAACAGAACACATTTCTGCTATTAAATTAAGGAAGTACATGCTTTTGCGCCCTCCCCCTCCCTGTTCCTTATCACCTTTGATATGGTAGCTTCTTTCCTCTCAAAGACTGGTCCCTCTTCTGCTCTGTCTCACATATCTTCCCGACTTCTCATTTTCCGTACAATATTAATTAACACCTGTGCTTTGTAACTTCTTCTCCTGTATCAGATCCTAAAATCATCGCGCAAATTGTTTGCCCTTCACTCTATTTCTTTTTTCAAATATAGTTCTATATTTCCTATAAATTACCTTTTCAAAGAAATTTCCATATTTTCTGCTTTCACCTCATCACCTCTCAACACAACTTTAAGCCCACTGCAGTGTGATTCTGAGTACTGCAAAGGCTTGACTTAAGAAACTAAGTATCTCCATGTTCTGAAATATCAAGTTCATCTTCAAATCCAAAATAATTTGACTTCAGCACTGTTGACCACTCCCTTTCCTTCCCCTCCTTTTGGCTCATCTCCTATTACTTACTCCTTTTCCCATATTTCCTCCTATGTTGCACGAAATATGCTTCCTCTTTGACTACTTTGCTTGCATTTCTGTCAGTACCCGCTCTCTTCAGTGTGGTACTCTGCATTGACAATCCTAGACTGTCTTCTCTTCTCTTGTGATACCCTCCCAAAGTTATTTCACCCATGCATGTGCCTTTAATCACCATGCATGAACACCTGGATTTAAATACCATTTATAGGGGGCCAGCCCCATGGCATAGTGGTTAAGTCTGGTGGGCTCCACTTTGGCAACCCCGTTTGTGGGTTCAGATCCTGGGCTCAGACCTATATTACTCATCAAGCCATACTGTGGCGGTGCCCCACATATAAAATAGAGAAAACTGGCAGAGATGTTATCTCAGGGCAAATCTTCCTCAAGCAAAAAAAGAGGAAGATTGGCAACAGATGTTTGCTTAGAGTGAATCTTCCTCACCAAAAAAAAAAAAAGAATACCATTCATACAACCATGGCACATATATCCATTCTCAAACTTGCCTTTATGTTTTCACCTCATAGGTCTCTTTTCCCATTCAATGATCCCACTTTCATAAGTCAAAAAAAGCTAGGATGAATCATATCCAATGCCTATCTCATAATCTTTTCCACTTTACCTGGTTCCCATCAATATTCTCCTTCTCACCTCCTTATTTAGGGACATCACCATTTATCCCCTTTTGAATTTTGTGGTCTGAAAACTCCACTTCAAACTTCCCTCTTCCTCACCCCCCACAACCAATCCATTACCATATCCTTCTGAGTTTCCATTTTAAAAAGCATCCAAATCTATCTTCATCATTTTATTGTTGCTATCATTCTAATTGAAGCTACCATTTCTCATATGTCTTTTATAAAACCAACCTCTCTCTCCACACGTTTAAAACCCCTCAATTTTCTCTAGTTATGATTAGTGTAAATATATGATTTCTAAATTAACCTGCCATCCCGTCTTTAAAACTACTTGGTACCTCTGCCTTCTTTTTAATTGGTTTATTTTCTCCATCCACATTGCCTTCCTGTGCTTCCTCCTGCATCACGACCTAATTGCAGTTTCCCTCTTCCGTTCCAATAAGCATGCTGGGTGAGACTTGCCTGATATGGACTGAGAGTTTGTTAGAAAAGACACTATATACTTGCCCAAAATTTAGCACTTCCTGTCAAAACCTGCATCCTACTGGTTACTTGCAAATGTGTGTGATTATAAAATTAATATTGTATTTGTCTGTTGAGCTATAAGCTCCATGAGACCAGTGTCCAAGAATATTGTAAACACTGCCCTTACCTGTATTTTATGATCCATAAATATTTCTGAAATAAATGAGTAAGAATGGGTCAATTAATTTTCTACTGTAAACATCAAGAGAGATAGTGACATTATATTGGATGAAGAGTGAAATCAGGAGAGAAAAATTTGTAAACTGAGTTTTTTTTTAATAGTACGATACATAATTTAGGAAAACAAGAGGTGGTGAGAGTTTTGGAAAATATTGATCAGAAGAGAAATCTATACTGGAAGAAGGAAGTATATTATATTTAATGAGTGGATATATAAAGTAAGTCAGTAAATTCAGGAAAATCTTTATAAGTAGAAAGATATGGAAACACTTGCATAACTGGCTGACAAAATTGTAATAAGAATGATAGTAGTTAACTTATGGTTTTATACTAAATAACCCAAAAAGGAGACTAGGAAGAACCAGTAGGAAATCAGCTACATAGCAAAAAGTTCTGATGTATCAAGTCTGCTCCAAAATGTCTGGCTTACAGCTCTTCCTTCTTTTGTTTATGATATTATATTAAGAAAAGGCAAAAGCAAATAAAACTTATAGTAACTATTACAGTGAAGTTACTATTTCCTTCTTTGAGGAATATCTCGGCAGGATTTTGAGAGGAGTTCTATTTAATAGAAAAGAAATGACATTGAAAGGTTATGGTCTTGAGTTAGAAATTGAAGTGAATAAAAAATGACCCCACCTCTTAGTGTGTACTTAGTGGCTAGTGGCTACTATATTGGACAACACAGTTTATAGAACATTCTATTATCTTAAAGTGTTTTATTAGACATTGGTCTTGCAGATCAGTGGTTCTCAAAGTGTAGCTTTGCTCAGCAATAGCAACATTTCTTGTAAACTTCTTTAAATGCAAATTCTCGGGCCCCATCCCAAATCAGAAGCTTAGGTTTGGGGGAGGCAAAAATCTCTTATAACAAGCCCTCAAGGTGACTCTGACACACACTAAAGTTTGAGAATCACTATATTAGATTTCTCTCTCTCACACACGCACACACACACACACGTGCAAACACACACACGCCAAGGCTCTTACAGATTACCTAAATATCTGTGTCTCTGTATCGCCTCATCTGTCCTATGGGGAAGGCATTGTTGCACCAAAGTAAAACCCAGGGTTAGGAACTGGTGGTGTTCATCCTATTGATCTGGTCGTTTTTGTGATTTGAATTGGTATTAGGTTTCACTTTACCATTCTGATGTCTCTCCTTACATATTGTTGCCGCACAAAAAGTACAAGCATGCTCAAAGGGTTAAATATGCATAAGTTGAAGCCCTGCCCACTGGGGTGACATACAGGTCCCCAGTCACAATTTCTAGAAGTGGAAGATGAGACAGAGGCTCATTTGGAAGCGGTTTGTTGAGGAAGTGCCTTCTGGTGAATCCTGTAAGAATGTGAAGGAATCAAAGCGGGATGAGGGAAGAAGCAAGCAAAGAAATGGGTACAGCTGAAACCAAGGCTCAGTCAGTTCCCACAGGAACCTCTGAAGCATTAATGGCAATAGAGTAGTACCAACTTGAAACAGGAGGGCCCGAATATTATACATTTGGTGAGTCTTTTGCTGGCTGGGAGCTGCCCCCAGGATGAAGACATTACCTCCCAGGCGTTTCAGGATGAATTGGCTGTGTTGGCTGAGGGTAATTCTCAGAAGAGGGGTATAGCTGTGAGCCGTTAGCAGCCAACATTTTCACAGTAGTTAGAGGACATGTGCCCCTGGCTGGTAGACTGGCTCTGCACGGAGCACCAACAGTGTCTACTACTGAGTCCAACGCTGGAGAAAGGAGCCTGGAAAGAATGAACAGAGTTCAATTTTATAAATGTTGACTCCATTGGAAATGTCCTCATGCTAGACCTCATCTTCTTTGTGCCTTGCAAGGTGGTGATTAGAAGCAACAGTGTAGCGGAGCATCAGATTGGCAATGGCTATTTGGGGAGAATGAACTGTTTCTTCTGCATAGGCCATTGGAAATAATTTGTCAAACTTCCTTATCTTGTACTTCATGACACTGAGGCCTGGAGAGGAATCTGACAAATGCGAGGTTGGTGATTTAATGAGTCACTAAACATGCTCCAGGGTCAAAATGTTGTCACTGTCCAGTATTAATCTATCAAACTAATATAGGGAATGGCAGAAGATGAAAAAAAAAAAAAAAGAGAGAGAGCCTCTTCCATTTAAACAAACGCCCTTTATAGTTGTCTTCTGAGAAGCAGTCTTTCTTACTTGTCCCACTGGTAATTTTGGAGAAAAGAATCTAATTTGGCTGTGAGAACAGACTCTTGTTCCTTCTAAGTTCTTACTAAAGCTGCAGCAGCTCAATCCATCTGTTTACTAGGCTGGCCCTAAGGGACCATGTGGGGAGTAGTGAGGGAAGTAATTTGTCACCTAGTACATCGAGTCACTGTGGAATATTAACTCCCTCATTATCACTGTGTGCAAGACATCCACTTGCCCAAATGGACACATTTGTCATAGAGCCCTATGGGGAAAGCAACATTTTTACCGTGAAATTTTGAAATTTCTTAGTTCCTTAATTACACTTAAAAGAATCTACAGATATTAATCTATATCCCAATTTCCTGAAGGTTCAACCTGCTGTGAAATAGTGCTTTCTCTGGGAAGACAGCATTTCTGGGAGAAAAAAATAAAATACATTATTACGTTGCATAACCAAAACAGACGGTTCACACTCTACTTGTAAGAGCAGGTAGGTAAAAGGGCTTAGAAACTTAATGAGCTTGTTCATTTTCTCCTCTCCATTTGCTCTGATTACTTCATGTTTATTTTAATCTAATCATAAAGTCCTTAACTGTGTACACCTTTTTAATTATTTTTTAACAATAAGGCAAAACATAAAAACAAATTAATTGAGTTGTTGGTAAAGAGATTTATTTCTTTTCCTTCTCTGATGATGAGTATTGTTGATAATGATAAAATAGAGGAGAAATTTTGAAGATTTTTCAGAGGGTGGTAAAATAAGCTGCTTTTCTGTTTCCCTAAATAGATTGAATATTGGCCTCTTTTGGTTTCTGAGTTTCTTGAGAGGACAGACAGTGGAGCATATAAGACAGAAGAACTGGAAGCATGAAGTGTTGGGTACAGTGGCAGCCATTCAGGACTGTCCCCTGCCTATGAAACCTCACAGCATTCAAAGGCATTTATGAAGGTTTCCAAATATGGAAGAGCTGAGTCCAGTTTCAGAGTAAACTCAGATATTGATGAACATGATTTGGAGTTGGGAAGAGAGGCTTAGATCCAGTGTAAATCCTTTGGATCTGGTTGTGGAAGTTAACACACAGGCAAACATTCCTGTTTCAAAAGGTGTGATTTGTTTCTTTACCAGGTAACAGATAACCAGACACTGCTCGCTCCTTTAACTTACCACCAGTGAAAACTTATTTGCGTTGATATAATTTTGGTTATTTGGTTATTTATTTAGTCACAAAAGGACAGCAGAATAGCATATATTTTGTCATCAACAGTGAACTTACAGGGGCCAGCCCCATGGCCAAGTGATTAAGTTCCTGCGCTCCGCTTTGGCATCCCGGGGTTCACCGGTTTGGATCCAGGATGCGGACGCACCCACTGCTCATCAAGTCATGCTGAGGCCGCACCCCACATAGAGGAACTAGAATGACCTACAACTAGGATGTACAAATATGTATTGGGGCTTTGGGGAGGAAAAAAAACCTTAGCTAAAAAAAAAAAAAGTGAACCAAAAAAAAGGAAATAGTCCAAGTGTTGGAGAAGTGGTAAAAAGTTGAGATGCAGGGGTATTTTACCAGGCAAATGAATTTCTATGGCAGGATATTGCTTGAATGTGTGTAGATCACACAACAAGCATGTAGATATGTCTGTGATTGATAGCCGAAGAGAAGAAAAAGGGAAAAGAGACTGAAGAAATTGCAGAAATCTCATTTTCTCTTCTCATCTTCTCCAGTTCCTTCCTCAAGCACTCCCTCGGTGGAGGAGAATGTGAAGAAATGCATTCAATCTAAAAGCTTCATGTATTGTATTTGTATGTATTATATTTTATATATTAGAATGAACACACTAGGTAAGAGCATTGTTATTCCCTATTACTAGTTTAAAGTCTATCTGGAGTAGTATGAGGATATACAAATAGATAAATGAAATAGGTAGAGGACTGTGGAAAGAAATAATGTATAGATTTAACTGGTAGAATAACACATCCCTCCACTCCTGCAAGTTTACACTAGACATATCAATACTGCTCTTATGTTTACAGATAGTAGTTGTGAAAAATGCTCACCTAATCTTTTGTTCTACTCTAGACTAGATTTTTAAAAATCACGTTTCAAATATAATACTGTATTTGAGCAGCTAAGTTGTCAATTAGGGGTAGAAGAAACAGGCCTTTGGGAAAGACTGGGTTTTTTTTAAGGTATACTTTTTTGTTTTTCTTGGTGAGGAAGATTGGCCCTGAGCGAACATCTGTTGCCAATCTTCCTCTTCCCCCCACTCCAAAGCTCCAGCACATAGTTGGACATCCTAGTCGTAAGTCATTCTAGTTCTTCTTTGTGGGATGCTGCCACAATGTGGCTTGATAAGTGGGACATAGGTCCATGGCCAGGATCCAAGCTGGTGAACTCCAGGCCGGCCAAAGCGGAGCATGCAAACTTAACCACTTGGCCACGGGGCCTGCCCCTGGGAAAGACTGTTATGGGCTGAATACTTGGGTCCCTCAAATCTCCCCCTAATTCATAGGCTGAAGCTCTAATGCCCAATGTGATAGTATTTGAAGGGGGGCCTTTGGAAGGTAATTAGGGGCTAGATTAGGTCATGAGGGTGGGGTCCTCACGATGGGAGTAATACCCTTATAAGAAGAGAAAGAGACAGGAGAGCTCTCTCTGCCCAGGAGCAGGCGGGGAGGAAAGGCCATATGAGCACACAGCAAGAAGGTGGCTCTCACTAGACGCCGAATGTCCCACACCTTGATGGACTTCCGAGCCTCCACACCTGTGAGAAGTGTTGGCTGTTTAAGTCACTCAGCCTATGGCATTTTATTATAGCCACCCAAATGGACTAAGACTAATAGACTTTGGAAGACAGACACAATTAGCTTGCAGTTTTTGGTTTATTCTGTTACCTCCCCATCATCCTAGAGTTCAGCACCCAATGCATCCTCTATGTCTAATATACACTCATACACAGACAGTTTTGTGTTAGTTGTATTGTGAGAGGAAATGGTGTGGCAGCATTAAAGTAAACTTTGAAGCATGTACGGAATTATAATTAAAGCAGAAGGACAGAAAGGTAATTAAAATAATGTACATTGAAAAAATTGGGTTCTGAACATTTACAAATAGGAATTGAAATGCTAATTGTCAATATATCCAAATTCATAGAATACATTATAAAATATCAAGAAATAATTAGGAATAATAAGAACCCTCATTCTGGATGGGGGTTACCATCTTTGTCTGAACTGTCTCTTGCTAATGTTTTAAAGATATAAAAAAATTACTGATAAACAAACAGTTTTAGTTTCTAGATGGTAAGATATGGAACACATTTTAGGTTCCTGTTTATATTCTTCCATATTATGCAAATCTGGAATATGTATTTATTTCATCTCATAGTTTAAAAATTATAAATGAATAAATCACTTAGCCTTTTAGTCCGGTCACATATCTGGACTTTTCTGCTTTCAGGATCACTTCTCATCCCATATCTCAAAGTAATATTAGGTTTAAATAGATCTTAGATAGTCTGCAACTTGTCTTGTTGGTTTCTTGAGGGTAGAGGCTGAGACCATGCCTCACCTTTGCGTGTTTTCTCAAAGGTTAACATTCACTAAATGATGAGTAAAGGAATGACTAATTACAAATATCGCTGCTTTCGTTTCTGTAATCCAAAAGCCGGCATTTGTTTCTCACTGCCCATAGGCTATAAAGACATACTTTCCAAAGAACATGAACTTTCTTGCTAGATTTCCACTTCGTGGCTAAAACTGAATTTTATTCAGCTGATGGTGATTAGTTCATGCTCTGGTACACTTGTATTTTAGGCCTGTTGGGAATATCCTTCAAGAGAATGATGGTAGCCTCTCTCAAAAGAGCATTATGGAATGCTCTCAAAATACAAATTTATACATGCAGAATCCCAGCCCAATACAGAGGCTGTAGACACAGTCCCAAAAAGGCGCTTCTTCTTTCCGGGTGAAGAAACCTGATCCATACATATCAGCCATTCTTAGTTTGTAAGACTTAGTGGGAGGAGAAATTTTCGTCTAAAGCACGTATCTAAAGATGCAGAGAAGTTCAAAACTAGGAACAATGCAGGGATTTCTGTGTGGTCTTGCTGTCTTTCACATTCAGCAAAGCTCGCTGTTTTCCTTCTAGGTGTAGTCAAGGCACTGGGTGGCAAACCTCATCAGGCAGCTTCCAGCCTCCTGGTGGAAACTCAGTATTCACATCCAAGCCTGTCAGAGACGGATTTCCTTAACCTTGGCATAAGAAACAGCCCAAATCTGACATTTGGCTATTTCCATAATTTGCCCAAAAAAGGCTTTTTAATGTTGATTTCTGACTTTGTAAGAATAGTAAACTCCTTCACTGAATATCATTCTTTCTTTTACTCCTTCAAAATTCAGGGGAACAGCAGGACTCCACTGCCGAATATGGAAACAGTAGATGCCTACAAGTCAGTGTGGGCCAGGAAAAGCAGTCAAGGCTACCTAGTATAGACATTCACTTCCACCTTTCATGTTTTTCTCACCTCAGGATTCCTTGTCTTTTCCTGAAAATTATTCAGTGTCCTCAGGTGTCTGCCTAACTAGACCACCTAATTCTGTGTTCAACCTCCTTGAGAAAAGCCCATTCTTAAAATTAGTCCTCTTTCCCAAAATATCATTTTTTAGTTTATATTTTAGCCATTAATTTAGAGAATAGTATTTAAACAATCAATATTAAACTGCTAACATTGCAACAATGAATTTGTGACCTGTTTTTGGAACATCTACATTTCTAAAGAAAAAAATTTACATTATATATAAAGGTCCATTAAAATGTTGGGTATTTTCACAGCAATATACATTCTAGAAATCTGTTAAAGGAAACAATATTTACACATTTTTTGAAACTCATGCAAATACATATAAATGTGTATTTCAGTACTGTTTATAATATTTAAATAAAAAACATAATTGTCTAGGAATAGCTAGATAGATTTCAGCACAATAATACTATGTACAATTATGTAGAATTATGCCCCTGTTAGCAATTATGGTTATTAATAATTCAGACATTCATTACAAATTCACATTTCACCTTCAGGATGCTAAAATTTATTAATTAATAAAGTTAATGTAAATATAAAGCTTAATATGCATGATTATATGAAATCTAGAGAATTTATAATTCCCTAAATAGTAATAATTAATATATTCTGTGAGAGTATGGATTATTTTTAAAAATTGATACTATACTCACTTTCTAACTTTTCTGTGAGGAAAATGTATGTTTTCATTATAACTAGGATAGAACATTATTTTCCAAAAAATAAAGCAGTATATATTATAATAGAAAGTCAGTACAATGTAGAAAATAATACACATACACATATATATCCATAGGATTTTGGCAGATATGTTTCTGTATATTTTATAAATAGATGAATATATAAGGAATTATAAGTAGAGCATACAGCTTTATTAACTTAATGGTTTATTAAGTTTCCTGCTTATCATTTGCAATTATACCCCAGAGACTAGATAATTTACATATTAAAGTTTGAATGCCATCAGATTAGTAGGTTTCCATAAAACATTCGTTGATTTAAAAAACAGTGTTTCTCTAGGAATGAATCCCCAAAGAGGAGTTGATGAACCAAAGGATATGCTAAATTTTAGGGCGTTTGTTTTATGTTACACTCTTATGACTAGAAATATTAAATAATCTTTGGTTTAACTAGTCACATAGAAAAGTTCCCACTTGTCTAGTCAAGTGCCAACACAAGATAACACTATAAAAATATCTATACAAATAAAAGGAAAAACAATCACAGTAACATTGTTTTAATTTGACAGGTAAAATGCTAGTTATTTATTATTTTAAGTTGTATTTATTTGATTAGATGTAAATTTGGCCATTTTTTCACTTGTGTATTAACGTATATTTTTTATTTGGTGAACTCCCTTTTCATATCTCTTACTAAATTTATATTAGAGTTTATATTTTTTGTACTAGCTTTAAAGTCTTTTTGGTGCATAAGGATGTGGTTTGAAGATACACTTTTGTAAATAATGTTTTAGTGAAAGACAGCCGTGCTCATTTGTTTCCGTATTTGTCTGCTTTTTTCTACAACCATGAGGTAGAGTAGTTGTCACAGAACTTTATAACCTGCAAATGTAAATGTTTACCACCTGGCCTTTGAGAAAATGTTGGTCAACGCCTGTCAGATAGAAGTTGAAAACAATAGGGAAAAGTATATGTCTTTATGTTTAATCTTCGTCTTTAAAAATGTTTCATTAAAATTGCTCTTTGATATCATATTCTTGTACCTGAAGTGTTTTTTAAACATTTCCTTAGCTCTGGTTTGCTGGAAATGAATTTTCTAAGTTTTCATCTACAAAATTTTCCGCATTCTTTTATCAAGACTTTATTTTTTTACACCAATTTTAGGTTCATATCAAAATTCGGAGGAAAGTACCGTATAGAGATTTCCCCCATACCCCCTGATTCCAGGCAGGCATAGACTCTCCGCATTTTCAGTATCCCCTACCAGAGTGGTACAATGTTACAGTTGATGAACCTACATTGATACATTGTAATCATCTGAAGTCCACAGTTTACATTATGGTTCTTGTATATTCTGTGGGTTTGGACAAATACGTAAGGACATGTACTCATCATTGCATATCATACAGAGTATTTTCATTCCCCTAAAAATCCTGTATGCTTCACCTATTCATGCCTCCCTCCCCTGCAAACCTAAAATTCAAATGTCTCATAGTTGAGCCTTTTTGAGGATGTCATAAACTTGGAAACATATAGTATGTAGCTTTTTTCAGATTGGCATCTTTCACCTAGTAATACGCTTTTAGGTTTCCCCCATATCATGGGTTTGATAGCTCATTTCTTTTTAGTGCTGAATAATATTGCATTGTCTGGATGTACCGCAACTTATTTATCCATTCTCCTGCTGAAAGACATCTTGTTGCTTCCAAGTTTTAAGAGTTATGGATAAAGTTGCTTAAACATACATGTGCAGGTTTTTGTGTGGATTTAAGTTCTCAACTCTTTGGGTAAATACCTAAGAGAGCTATTGCTGGATCTTGCTGTAAAATTATGTTTAGTTTTGTAATAAACTGCCTTCCAAAGAGGCTGTACCATTTTTCATTCCCACTAGCAATGAATAAGAGTCCCTGTTGCTCTACATCCTCGCTGGCATTTGGTGTGGTCAGTGTTCTGGAAATTGGCCACTCTAGTAGGTGTGTGGTGGTATCTCTATTGTTGTCTTAATTTGCGTTTCCCTGAAAAAATTTCTTGTGGAGCATCTTCTCATATGCTTATTTTCCATGAGCATATCTTCCTTGGTGTGGAATCTGTTAGGGAATTTGGTTTATTTTTTAATCGAGGGTTTTTTGTTTTCTTATTGTTGAGTTTTAAGAGTTTTTGTATATATTCAATAACAGTCCTTTATTAGATATACATTTAACAATATTTTCTCCCAGTCTGAAGCTTGTCTTATTCTCTTGACTTTGTCTTCCACAGAACATACATTTTTAATTTTAATGAAGTCCACTTTATCGATTATTTTATTTTATAAATTATGCCTTGTTGTTTATCTAAAAAGTCATCACCCTACCCAAGGTCATCTAGGTTTTCTCGTATATTATCCTCAAGGAGTTTTATAGTTTTGTGTCTTATATTTAGGCCTATGATCCATTTTAAGTTAAGTTTTATGAAGAGTCAAAGAGTGTAAAGTCTGTGTCTAGATTCGTTTTTTTGCATATAGATGTTCAGTTGTTCCAATGACATTTATTGAAAAGACTGTCTTTGTTCCATTTTATTGCTTTTGCTTCTTTGTCAAAAATTAGTTGACTATTTTTGTGGAAGTCTGTTTCTTGATTCTTAGTCTGTTTCATTGAGCTATTCCTCTATTCTTTTATGAATGCCGCACTGTCTTAATTAGCATTATAATGTGTCTTGAAGTTGAGTAGTGTCAGTCCTCCAACTTCATTCTTCAAGACGTGTTGACTATTCAGGTTCTTTTGCCTCTGCATATAAACTTTATCAGTTTGTTGACATCCACAATATAACTTGCTGGGATTTGGAGTGCAATTGCATTGAATGTATTGATTAAGTTGGGAAGAGCTGACATTTTGACAATATTGAGTCTTTCTATCCATGAACAAGAAATATTCATCCATTTATTTAGTTCTTCAATTGCGTTTATTAGAGCTTTGTAGTTTTCCTCAGACAGATCTTGTATATATTTTGCTATATTTACACCTAAGTATTTCATATTTTTGGGTGTGAATGTAAACAGTATTGTGTTTTTAATGTCAATTTCCATTTGTTTATTTCTGGTATATAGGAAAGACCTTGACATTTGTATACTAACCTTGCGTTAAAAACAGTTTTTAACTTGTCTTATAATTTCTACTTTGATCCATGTGTTATTTAGAGGTGTGTTGTTTAATCTCCAAGTATTTTGGGATTTTCCAGCTATCTTTTTGCTATTGATTTCTGGTTTAATTCCTTTGTGGTGTGAGAGCAGACATTGTATGATTTTTGTTTTTTAATGTGCTAAGGTTTATTACGGCCTGGAATGTGGTCTTTCTTGGTGAAGGTATCACGTGAGCCTGAGAAGAATGTGTATTGTGCTGTTGTTGGATGAAGTAATCCATAGATGTCAATTATATCCAGTTGATTAAAGGTGTTGTTGAGTTCAACTATGTCCTTACTGATGTTCTGCTTGCTGGATCTGTCCATTTCTGATAGACAGGTGTTAAAGTCTTCAACTTAAATCCTGGATTCATCTATTTTCTCTTTGCAGTTCTATTAGTTTTTGCCTCATGTATTTTGATGCTGCATTGTTAGGCATGTTAAAGACAGGTATGTCTTCTTGGAGAATAAACCCCTTTATCATTATACATTGTCCGCTCATTTTCCCTGGTAACATTTGTAACTGTGAATTCTGCTCTATTTGAAATTAATAGCTACTATAGCTTTCCTTTTTTTTATTATTATTAGTATTAGCATGGCATATCTTTATCCATGCATTTACTTTTAATTTACGTGTCTTTATATTTAAATTGTGTTCTTTGTAGACAACGTGTAGATAGGTCTTGTTTTTTAATCCACTCTGACAATCTCTGTCTTTTAATTGGTACATTTAGACCATTGACATTCCAAAGGACTATTAATGTACTTAGATTAATATCTAGTATATTTGTGACTGTTTTCTATTTGTTGCCCTTGTAAAAAATGAGGCAGATGGGGCTGGCCCGGTGGCGCAGTGGTTAAGTACGAACATTCTGCTTTGGCGGTCTGGGGTTCTTTGGTTAGGATCCTGGGTGCGGACATGGCACTGCTTGGCAAGCTATGCTGTGGTAGGCATCCCACATATAAAGTAGAGGAAGATGGGCATGGATGTGAGCTCAGGGCCAGTCTTCCTCAGCCGAAAGAGGAGGATTGGCAGCAGATGTTAGCTCAGGGCTAATCTTCCTCAAAAAAAAAAAATGAGGCAGCACTGAAGCCCTTATGAGAGCAAGACCCATTTTTTTTTCCAAAGGCCATGATTAGGAATGTGTTTGACCCCACAGACATCTGGGATGAGCCTCTTTTCAGTCACCATGTCTTCAATTCATCAGCTTTAAACTTAATAAAGCCCCACTTCTTGAACATATGGATCTTCTTGCAGCCAGTTAACTTGAACTTGCATAGGGCCTCAATCACATGCTCCCTGTTCTGCAGTTTGGTTCAGACATCACGAATTGGCCAAGGTTGACCCTGACCACTGTGCCCTGGGGCTTTCTGAAGGCATCCCACATACTTATCTGGAGCCTACACTAGGGACAGTGTGAGATTAGACACGAGTGTCCACTGGAAAGGGCCGTCTCCACAACCTTTAGAGCAACCCATGTGAGCAGCAGGCCGTATACACTATCGAGGGAGATGTTATTTGCAGCCGTTGCACACTGGCCGCTCCCATGAAGAAAAGAGCATGTTTGGCTTAATTTGCTGCATTTTTTTTACTTTTTTTAGTGCTTGTCCTGGAGTTTGCAATATATGTTCACAGCTAACCCAAGTCCAGTTTCAGGTAACACTATACACATCGCTGGCCGTGTGAGTACCTTATAATAACAAGATAATCCTATCTCCTCCCTCACATCCTTTGTATCATTGCTGTCATTCATTTCACTTATACATAAACATATATATATATAATGCATAAGCATATATAATTAAATATATCGTTGGTATTATTATATTTAAAAAACTATTATCTGATCAATTAATAAGAAAAATAAAAGTTTTAATTTAACCTTAGCTATTCTTTGATGTATTCCTTTCATTATGTTGATCTGAGTTTCTAACCTATGTTATTTTTCTACTCTCTAAAGAACTTCGTTGAAAATTTCTTGCAAGACAGTTCTACTGGCAACAAATTCCCTCACTTTTTGTTTGCCTGAGAAAGTCTTTATTTCTCCTTCACATTTGAAGGATAATTTCACAGGGCAGAACATTTTAGGCTGGTGGTTGTTTTCCTTCCAATACTTTAATTATTTTACTCCACTCTCCTCTTGCTCCTGGTTTCTAAGGAAAATTTGGATCCAATTCTTATATTTGTTCCTCTGTAGATAAGGCGTATAATTTCCCCTCTGGAGTCTTTTGAGATTTTTCTTTTTATCTTTGATTTTCTGTAGTTTGAAAATGGTATGCCCAGGTGTAGTTTCTTTGGCATTTATCCTAGTTGGTGTTCTATGAGATTCCTGGATCTGTGGTTTTGTGTTTGATATTAATTTGGGGAATTTCTCAGACATTATCATTTTGCATCGTTTCTTCTGTTCTTTCCTCTCCTTCTGGTCATCCCATTATGCATGTATTATACATTTTGTACTTATCCCACAGTCCTTGGGTTATCTTTCTATTTTTGCCATTCTTTGTTCTCTTTGCTTTTTGGTTTTTGAGGTTCTATTGACATGTCCTCTAGCTCAGAGATTCTCTCCTCAGCCATGTCCTGTGTACTGCAAGCCCATCAAAGGCATTCTCACAGTCATTTAAAATTCTTGGTCTGATAATTCCAACATCCCTCCTGTGTCTGGTTCTGATGCTTGCTCTATCTCTTCAAATGGTTGTTTTTTACCTTTTGTTATGCCTTGTAATTTTTTTCTTGATAGTGGGATGGGACGTACTGGGAAAGGGAACTGCTGTCAACAGGCCTGTAGGAATGTGATGGTGAGGTGTGGAGGGAGGGGAAATGTTCTATGATCCTATGATTAGGTCTCAGTCTTTCAGTTAACTATATGCCTCTGGACTGTGAACTTCACAAGTGTGTCTCAGTTTTTTCTTTCCCGGGTTAGGTGGGACACGATGGCTAGAGTGGGTTGGAGTTGGGTTTTTCCCTTCGGCCAGGTCAGTTAGGCTGTGATAAGACCCCAGCAGGTTAGTCTCTGGTTAATTAGTTTCCCCTGAGGGCAGGCCTTGTGAAGAAGAGCAGAATGCTCTGTGGTATTTCAAAATGGTTCTTTTCCCCTTCCTTCTCCCAAAAGCCCAAGAGGATTTCCTCAGATATTTACTATGAGAGTCTGGTTGAGCTTCTGGAGGTAAATCTCACAAAATTGCAGGGGCCTCCCTGTGACTGGGGTCCCCTGGAGGTTTTTCTTTTTAAGATTTTATTTTTTCCTTTTTCTCCCCAAAGCCCCCAGGTACATAGTTGTATATTCTTTGTTGCGGGTCCTTCTAGTTGTGGCATGTGGGACGCCGCCTCAGTGTGGTTTGATGAGCAGTGCCATGTCCGTGCCCAGGACTCGAACCAACCAAACACTGGTCCACCTGCAGCGGAGCGCTTGAACTTAACCACTCGGCCACGGGGCCAGCCCCGCCCCTGGAGGTTTTAACTCTTAGAGTCCACACTGGACCTCCAGCATTTCGACATTTATAATTCAGGTTTTCTTACCCTGGCACCGGTTCCCGCAGAGTTTTCTCCCTCGGAGTCTCTGCTCTTGTAAGCCGCAACTCCCTGCATTGGCCTGTCTGTCTCTCCAATCTTGAGGGCTGCGTTTTGCCTTGTGTCATCCCCTCTGTTAAGCGTCCAAGAAGAGTTGTTGATTTTTCAATCTGTTGAGCATCTCCCTTCTTGTTGGTACAGAGTGGCAACTTTCAAGTTCCATATACGCAGAGCTGGAAACTGGATCCCATACTTTTTTGCATGTAATAAACTTTTTATTTGAGAATAATCTGACATTTATAGAAAAGGTACAAAGATATTACAGAGTTCCCATGTACCGCACAACCAATTTCTCCTGTATTAACATTTCATATTAATATGGTATTTTTGCCACGATCTTGATACATTATTGTTAAACCAAGTCTGTATCCTATTCATATATCCTGAGTTTTTACTTAATGTTCTTTTACTGCTCCAGGATCCCATCCAGGATAAACATCACATTTATTTTCATCTCTCCTTAGGGTCCTATTGGCTGTGAGAGTTCATCTGACTTCCTTGTTCTTGATAACCTTGACAATTTTGAGAGGTATTGGTCAGGCATTTTGTAAAAGTTCCTTATTTGGGCTTTCTCATGATTACAATGGGGTAATGTATTCATGGGAGTAAAACCACAGAGGTGCCCTGTCATTCTCACCATTTTGTATCAAGTATGCATATTCTCAAGATGACTAATCACTATTAATGTTAACCTTGACTGCCTGGCTCAGGATGTGTTTGTCAGATTCGTCTCTTGTAAATTTGTTGGACTTCCCTCTCCTTTCTCTACCCTCTTCTTGGGAAGAATGTCACTTCACACAGCCCACCTATAAGGGGTAGGGCATTGTGCTCCTCCTCTTTGAGAGTGGATTACCTACATAGATTATTTTGAATATTTCTCCTCAAGAGATTTGTCTCTCTTTTCCCATTTATTTGTTCAATTATGTGCTTATATGAGCACTCATGGATATTCATTTTATATTTTGTGTTATAATCCAATAATAATTTATTTATTTTGCTGCTCATATTATTCTAGTTTTGTGCATTGGGAGCTCTTTTAGGTGACTCCTGTGTGTCCATTAATATACTCTGTATCCCCGTTTGTGTATGTGCATGTGTAAGGTGTGTGTGTGTGTGTGTGTGTGTTCAGCACTTTCTTACTCTCTGACATTGCAAGACTTATGTGTTTCCTGCCCTTGTCCTAGGATCAGGGATTTCTCCAAGGAACTCTGGTTCCTTTGAAGGAAGAATCGTATTAGAAACTAAGTTCTGGGCATGAGTGTGCTTTCATTTTGTTTTTCGTTCTTTTTTCTTCCTTCCTGTCTTCCTTTTCTTTCTTGAATCTCAGACTTTCATTCTGTGATCATTTTCTTCATTTTCAAGTACATTTTTCGGAAGTTCCTTGGGTTTGTTGGTGCTGGATTTTAAATCCTTAGTCTCTGTTTATTTTAAAGTGATTTTATTGAAAAATTATTTATAAAAATACAGATTTTACTTTTCATTGTACAATAATTTTTATATATCATGTTTTCCTCATCATTGTTTTTACAATTATGCACTTAATTGAATACCATATTAAGTAACTTTATAGCTTACATTGTTTTGTAGTATATCTGAAATATTTGATTTTAGACTTTAAGGTAAAAATGTTTTCTCACCGCTCTAAGTCATGTTATGAAGAAATAATTTCTCAATCATACTGAGACTAAAATCAAGTTACCTACAAAGGAATAAACTCAGAAGAGGATCATATTTCTCATCTTTCATAATTTAATGCTGTAGACATACATAACAATGACTAGGATAATTTGCCAAGAAAAGATGGTGACCTAGAAATTCTTTACCCACCCATAAAGCCAGCTCAGTGAGTCATGATCTATGCTCTCTCCACCCCTTCTTCTCATCTCCTATTTACTCCAACATTCCAATTGCAGTGTATTGTATCTTTGTAAAAATGTTTTAAGGATTTTTGAAAAGATGAATCTCTGTATTTATTGGGCAGAGTTTGATGTACAGCTATGATTTAAATTGGCTGTTTTGAATTAATGTTTTAAATTAGAAACGATAAGCTTAGGTGTATCTATTTTGTCATTCTGCTGATTAGGGAAAAAATAGGTAAAATTAGGATGATTACAGAGGCAGGCAATTAGTTCAGATAAAAGATGAATCCTTGAAAAGGGAAACTGATTATTCTGTCATATTTTAAATTTATGTTGAAGAAAAAATCATTAGAACTTACACAAGTACAGGTAATGTGAATGAGATAATAAAGAAAGGCAAAGCAGAGAATAGGTCTAACTTAATCATTTGGCTGAATGTGTTGTATACCGTGCCGTTCAGTGAAGCAATAGAGAGGGAGTATATACTGGAGCAATGTTATTTGCATCTTTTTAGGCATATAGATTGCCACGTGTCTCTGCTCAGCAGGTATACAAAGATATCAATCTGCCCCTTGTAAGACACATGAACAGAAGATAGATTTGAGAGTAATCAACATAGTGTTGGTTCTTCATGACATTGCCCAGGAATAGCAGGTAGGGCTCTTCCTTTGTATCAGAAAGGATCACTTGATATGCTGCCCAGTTAGACTAATTTTTGATGTGTTTTTATCTTCATCTGATATATTTCTCTATCTATATATCACCTATCGTTTTATCTATCTATACATTCTTCCAGATAGAACTACAAATAGAAGTAGTCATCCAAGTAAAATCTAAATTGAAGATGGCAGGCCTATCTTTTCTCGAGCAATGTCAGACTGTTTGTCAATAATCTGTTGTTATATGACATGGGAGACTTTCCAATTTAGAAAATTATTGGAAGAGATTATTAAAATTCTCAATACAAGTAAGTTGTTTTGCTCTTTGAAAACAAAATATTATCACAGTCAGTGTGTGTGGATTTAGAAAGGAATTGGAATTTCTTTGGAATATATGCTTGCTTGGTGTTTGAGACTACCCCTCTCCAATCTTGAAATGGATCGTCCTTGGAAGCCTTGGTCCAGATCAGTCTGGCAAGCAAGTGTCTTGTTCAGAAGACCTCCTTTCTCCACTGGCATCTATAATATTCTTTTTTTCCAATTCATGAAAAGACTCATCTATCTTAAATATTTGCTAATGTTAGACGTGGTTTCATGTTTGCATTTTAAATTAGGAATATGTCTAGATTTGCACATAGAAGTGGACTGAATAGGAGAAAATAATTATTCATCATTGAATAATAAAGATGGGGCTGGAATTGCCTTTGTTTTTAGTTTAACAACCCAAGGACCTATTTCTGAGGAAATAGACTATACTTACTCCTGGTGATAAATATGATCTCATAATCATACAAATCAAAGTAAGAATATTTTTAGGAGAAAATTAGATTTGTGTAGTCTTACAAGATTAACATTATGTATTAAGATAATCAAATATATATCCATTAAATCTTACATCATAATTATATGAAGATATATAGTCTTGAAAATTAGCTCATTTTAATCGTTAAGGGATAAATGTTGATATTAGACATAAGAGAAATAATTTAACTTTACATAATATTATATGGTATCTGGGAACATGACTGAAAATTCTTTCTTTGTGGTTTATATAGTTTTATATAGTCATAAATTTGAAAAACAAACCCCTCAGAATAGTCCAGTTGGTTATTTCCTGTCTTCTTGGAGCATTATTATTAGTTTGCTTGTTTTTTCTTTTCAGGAAACTGAAAGAGGTGTAGTTGTTATTTAACCTGCTGGTTATCAAAACGTTCACATTGAAAAGATACAGCATATTCCTTAGGAAAAATATATTTCATGAAGGTCAAATGCTTTATAAGGCCTATAGTTCTAGCTACTCTATTTGAGGTTACATTTGGGATGAGATTCTTGTCCAGTCACCCTCTAATTCTTCCTATGTTGTCCCTTGTATCATTAGAGCTTAATGGAACAATGTTTGAAAACCATTAACATATCACAGTTTTCTTTACTATATAATGAAAGTGAGATGCAGCATGAGTGATAAAACTGAAATGTCTCTCAGGTGTTTACAAATACCTTTGCTTATGCTGTTTCCATAGAAAGACCACTTCCATCCTATCTATTTCCATCAGTACTCAATTACTGATAGACCTTCTGATAGTGATCATAGGAGATCTTGCTATTTCTCATTTGTAGTATAAAAAACAGTACCACCATTCACGAAAGTGTTTTGGATAGAAGTGTTTATACAATCCCATCCTATTTAAATACAAGCTGATTCAGGAAATGGTTGCTGGATCAGAAGTAACACTGAAATAATCACCATGCAGGTTTATCTTAAAGGAATAAAGCCTAAAGTGTGATAGGTGTTTAAAGAAATATGTTCTTGCCCATTAAAAAAAAATACTCAGCCCTCTCTTTGTTCATCTGTTGTTTCTTCCAATTTTGATAGACATACCCTAAATACAATAGCAAATGACCAATGAGCCTCAGAGTAAGGGGATCCAATAGGTTGTGAGGCGTGGACCCACTGAAGAGGGTGAACCCCTCCAAAGGACAGTGGCAGCGGTTTACCTCGTCTGGTTGTCACCAAGTGGGAATGGAGCCCTAGTTTTTGCCACCTCCTCAGATATTTTCAAAATACCAGAAGTTCAGATTTTAGTAAGAAAACCAAAATTTTCAATAATAACCTGTATATGTACTTAACGTTGTACAGGCTAATACTGCAAAGGAAAAAAATATATATCAGTGAGCCAAACCTAGCCTGTGAGCACTGCTTTGGAATTTCTTCCCCTTATATTTATTTAATCATAAGCACTGACATTATCTATTCAATCAATAATAAACATGCTATCTGACAGCAATTGTTATAATTGATTTACACATAATTCTTCACTCATTTTAAACTCTGTGCTTTAGTGTTTTTCTTGTCCTTATTTTAAAGGGGGATATTTTGGAGGCACAGAGGGGTCAAGTGTTGCTCTGTTAGTATAAGAATAACTGTTATAAGAAACAAACCAAACACGTATAATGGTTCCAATATTATAGAAGTTAATGTCTCCCATAAGCAAATTCCAAATGACTGTTCCAGTTAGATGAGCAGCTCTCCTTCAAACAATGATTCAGGGACCCAAGCCACTTCTCTCCTGTGGCTCATCTTCGTATCCTGACTTCCAAATTTATTTGCCCGTCATCATCAAACTGGTGGACAAAGAAAGATCATGGAAGAGCATACATAACAAGGTTCTATGATCCAGGCCAAGAACTGATGTCAAGGAAAAAAAGAAAATGTATCAGATTAAAATATAGCCATTCTCTGTCACACTCAGTTAGTATTGGAATCAAGAGATAAATCCAAATAAGTTAGACCCAGACCCTCTGTTCTTATTGTGGGCTAGTTACTAAGATAGAGTTATATAGTGAACAACACGTGGTTTTCAATCATCTGGAAAAAGCAGAGAGGAGGAAATTGTAGGCATGGTGAGTGTTGCAAAGGTATACATCTGTCTATAGCTATCTATCTACATACATGTATACATGTATATATGTATACGTATATGTATATATAGAGAGAGAGGAAATGATGGGTCCCAATCTTATCTCATGAATCAGGGACTCTGGTCATGAGACTGAAGCATAAAGTAAGGTCTGGGGGAAAATGTAGTTTCCTTTATAAATAAAAGGGGAATATAATAGCTATAAGAAACATTTGTGAAAATAAAAGACTAAATAGAGACATTTAAATTTAAAAGCTAATCAAACTAGATTAGAAAGAACAAGTAGAGAGTAATGAGAATGAGGCTCTATAGAAGATAAGATGATGTGGGCTCATCATATGTTATACTAAGGAAATCAATTTTCACCCTAAGGTCAATTAAAGCCATTAAATAATTCAAGAGAGAAATAGTGCAACCAGACTTAGTTATGCAAACGTTTATTCTGACAAACGGAAGCTTGGAAAATGGACTGAAAACATGAAAGAATGGATGTGAAAGAGCATTTCAGAGATTTATGTGAGTGTAAGTGAAGTGAGAGACTCTGATGCTTTAGATTAGGGAATCACAGAGATGACAAGTGGAAGGGATTAAATGATGTTCAGAAAATAATAGTGATGTGACTTAGCTCATGGTTGGATGTAAGCAGGGAGCCTGAGTCAAAGCAGTAGCCATCAGGTTTCTAGACTGAGCAAATGAATGAATCCTTTCACGTAATGCTGTCCACTCAGGAAAGAAGAGAGTGGAGAAGGATATTATGAATGCAGCTTTGTGTATTTTTAGTTTACAGTTACAAAATGAGAGTGATCAAAGTATCTACCTAATGAGATTGCTCTTAGTGTATGAAGTATATACTACAGTCAAAAAAATTTAGTCATTCAAGAAATATCATTCTTATTATTTTCTATGAATATGTTTTGGTTTTGTTTTTTTAAAAGAAATTAACACTTAAACATCTAATCACTTAAGTTCTTAACCTTCTACTGTTCGGTCTCTACCCCTCCTTCTCGGAGTGTGCCCTGGTTCATGATCTGGCGTAGCCTGGGCATTGGTGAATACCCTCCTGTCAATGGTTCATGAAGATTATCCACAAATGGATACCATTCTATCTCCTCCATATTTTCATTCCAGTGGGCTCTATTTCTTCCATGTCACATCTGGGATTCCTAGGAGTATTTTATGAGTCTGTCTAAATTCTCAGCACTCTAAAACCCATGATGTCATCATCTAGGACCCCACAGATCTCTCATTTCTCTATCCAGTCTGGGATAAACTCTCTTCTAGAAAGGAAACATGTGTGTCTTACAGTCCCAATTTCTACAAGACACTTTATCAGGAACACTTCTTTAAGCCTTCCGTTTTACTTAAAATTTTGCCAAAAACATTTTTTAGGTGATAATAGTATTTATACTGCCAATCTACAATGAGCTATGGGGATAACTAGTTGTTTGGATGTAAGGGGAGAGAGTAAACATTTAATAAATGTAGTGGACATATAGAAAATGCCTAGTAGTCCCCAGACATTATTTCACTCAATTTGAAAATGTAAAGTAGTAAGTGGATATATTAGTTGAGATCTCTGAAGAGATCCCTGGGCTAGACACTCAAATATAGAAATTTTTAATGTACAGATGGCTCAGTAAACACTGTAAGTTATTTAACCATCATTAATTCCCCTATTCAGACTTGTTATAACAGCATTCATATAGTTCAGATACCCATTTTTCCTCACAGAGCCATGGCATTCAGTGGAAATTGATCCATACCTACTTGCTGGAGACAGTATTAATTAATCCAGCCTTCTCAAGTAATCATGACAGTCTCTCCCACTTTGCCCCAAATAGATATCAGAGCCCAGAGCTAAGAAAATCAGCTAATGACGTTGCCTTGGAAAGAGCAATAGATTCTGGAATAGACAAGTGACATAATTGGCTCATCTGTATTGATTAGAACAGGTTTTATTCCTTAGTTAGTGGAGATACACTATCTTTTCTCCCTCTGCACGTGAACACAGTAGCAAATTCTCACAATTTCTGTGTGTCATCTTTGTAACCTGAGGAAAGCCAGCCTGAAGACAAGAGATGAGAGAATAACAGACACAGAGCTGCAGCCCTGTTCATAGACCTGGAGGCATCACCACTCCGTTTTAAGGCTTTTGGGTCTGGGTTTCTCCTATAATTAGCCAAAAATATTTGTCCTAAAATAGGTAATAACTGAAGTCATCAGTAGACAAGGCATTGCATAGAAAGAACATAAAGAATAAAACAACAAAATACAGAAAAACCTAGGGTGTTAGGTGAATAGAACTATTTACTTCTGATCCAACTCTGAGGATATATGACTCATGGAAAAGATGAATATGTACAATTGAAATTATAAAATTATAGGTAATGTATGAAAATATATTCATTTCTCCCTAAACATTAGCTGGCCGGACAATGATGCTGGAATTTTGGTAGCATCTATGTTTATTACAGCATCTAGGTTTATTACAGCATCTAGGTTTATTACAGACCTAAGTGCTCTAATACAGAAAGCGTAAATACCTTTTGGGTAACTGCATAGTGTATCGCTTCCAGGACTTGTACTGTCGAATTTTACAGCAGCAGTGTAATATTATTCTCAGAAAGCCAAAACAAAATAAAACATGACACTAATAATGTTATGTTTAATTCATGGTAATTTGATGTTCTTATTTTTTACGATCAGGATAAAATAGCTTGTGTAAGATAATACATTTGATTCATTTCATACTAAGTCTTCTTTATTATGAGGCCTATAAAGGCATCAAATAATTACAACAAACAATTTAGTTGGAACTTATTACTACAAATAACTTCTAAATTGAAATGTTAGCTTGAATAATTTCAGAAGAAAAGCAACAACGAAGAACGCAAAGTATTTTAAACACCCCATGGGGTGAGCTACCGTGCTGTGATGCCTGTCTTAAAAATGATCCCCTGGGGCTGGCCCAGTGGCGTAGTGGTTAAGTTCATGTACTGTGTTTCACTGGCCCAGGGTTCGCGGGTTCAGATCTCGGTGCAGACCGATGAACTGCTTGTTAAACCATGCTGTGGTAGGCATCCCACATATAAAGTAGAGGAAGATGGGCACAAATGTTATCTCTGGGCCAATCTTCCTCAGCAAAAAGTGCAGGATTGGTGACAGGTCTTAGCTTAGGGCTAATCTTCCTTAAAAATAAAGATCCTTTCAAGATGTCCAGTTAGGATTGAAAGGGTACAGATTCATTTCACTGTTATAGTTATTCTTTCTCCCTTCTGCCAATTGCTGGTGCAGTTTTCATTCTATTGCCTCTTCAAAATGTGTATGACATATTTTGCTGAGATATACTTACATATAACAACAACTAGAGTTTTTCTTTTAGCTGTTCTGGAAGCAGAAAGTTTATACAAATTCCCAGATACACATTTTTGCCTTGAGTGCTCATAGGCGTGAAAAAGTACATGACATTTGAGAAGGTCAATAAGGCAAATTCTAAATACTCAAGAAGATATAAGGAAAACCCCCTTCCTAAAACACTGGGTGTGCTCTCATTATCAGAGTACAGTTGTTATGTAATCACAATCATATCTTAGTGATGCCTGGAAAAATATTTTGAAGTGGTGAAATTTGTTGTGCTGGAAAGAACTTGCAGGAATAGAACCCTGCACTAAGTCAAGTGGATGTTGGCAGAAACTGACTTCTATTTTATCTTCGAATCACAGAAAGAGGCTAAAAATATGATGTTTATGGATTACTTGTACTCTTTATGCACGTTTTCAAGTAAATTTAAAAGTTTCTTTTCTTATGCCTCACTGATGAAATCTATACATAGTCATTCTTGGCTGAATTAATGAATAGTCAAGTATATTTCTACAGAAATTTACTACTTACCAACCTCTATATTCTGGACTTTGGTACTCAGGAAATGTAGGGTGGAAGGAAAACAACATGAGATGATCATTTGTCCATTATCAAAAAAAGAAAATATAACAAGTGTTGGCTAGGATGTGGAGAAAAGGGAACCCTTGTGCACTGTTGGTGGGAATGTAAATTGCTACAGCCATTATGGAAAACTGTATGGAGGTACCTCAAAAAATTAAAAATACAACTACCATATGATCCAGCAATCTTCTTTTGAGTATATATCCAAAGAAAATGAAATCAGTACTTCAAAGAGATATCTGCACTTCTGTGTTCATTGCAGCATTATTCACGATAGCCAAGACATGGAAACATCTGCGGATGAATGGACAAAGAAACTGTGATATATATTATTCAGCCTTACGTAAAGGAGGTTCTGTTACTTGAGACATGGATGAATGTGGAGGACATTATGCTGAGTGAAATAAGCCAGACACAGAAAGAAAAACAGCACGTGAACTCACTTAATGTGGAATCTAAACAGTTGAGTACGTAGAAGCTGAGAGTAGAATGGTGGCTGCCAAGGGCAGGGAGGTGAGGGAAAAGGGGAGATGTTGGTCAAAGGGTAAAATGATGTGGTTTTAGGGGCCACCCCCATGGCTGAGTGGTTGGGTTCGCATGCTCCACTTTGGTGGCCCAGGATTTCATCAGTTCAAATCCTGGGCATGGACCTAGCACTTCTCATCAGGCCATGCTGAGGCATCATCCCACATAGCCCAACAAGAAGGACCTACAACTAGAATATGCAACTATGTAGAGTGTGCTTTCTGGAAAAAGGAAAAAAAAAAGATTGGCAACAGATGTTAGCTCAGGTGCCAATCTTTAAAAGAAAAGATGCACTTATACAGGATGAATAAGTTCTGGGGATCTGATGTACAGGATGGTGACTATAGTTAATAATACTGTATTGTAAACTGGAAATTTGCTAAGGGAGTAGAGTTCAGATGCTTTCCCCACACAGACACACACACACACACACACACACAAAGGTGCTGTGTGAGGAGAAGGATATGTTCATTAGCTTGACTGTAGTAATGATTTCACTATGTATATCAAAACATCATATATACCTTAAATATATAAAATTTTTATTAAAAAATAAAATAAATAATAAAATAGTATTTTTATTAATTTATTATTTATATTAATATTATTCATTATTTTTTAATAAAATAGTATAAAAAGGAATGGCATGTATTAACACTAAACACATCAATCCCTAATCTAAATTCAGGGGGCTCTGGGTATTATTATTATTTTTAATGATTAATATGATATAGCTAATTCTAATGTACACATCGTAAGAATATTATCATAAACATTGCTTTCTTTTTGGCGATGTCCAATGACTTCTTTTTAACCTGGCAGAGCAAATTGATCTGAAGGTCTTAAGACAAATAAACTAGACATTTGGAATTAAAATACCCTCATTTATAATTAGTCTGTCATAGATGAAGCTCTTTGAAAATCATTTATTATAATACAGTTGAGGTGATGAGCCTCTAACACCATCCAGCATTGCTGTTTTACCTTTGTCTTAACCTAATTAAATAATTGAGGTTGTAGTAACCAGTTTTGATTATTCAGATTACATTTCCAAATCTTATACACATTACTAGTTCTAGCCTCTGTGATTGTGAGGCGACAAGCCTGCACTGTTCTAGACACATGCGAGGAAAACACTTTTCAATACTGACTCCCCACCTTTCTTTGTTGTTGTAACCCTTAGCCCTTGGGACTCTTACATCCTATATTTAGCCCAAAATGTAAGTTAAAAAATCATTTCTATCTGATTTGCTTAAGAAAAAGTTGAGAGAAACCAGGGCAGTGGGAATTGGGCTCTTTCAAGTCTGTTACATATATTATCTCATTTATTCTCATTATTCTTCATAACAGCACTATGAAGCAGGGTACTATTATCTTCTTCATTTATAAATAATGAAGTGAGCCACAGAGATACTGAAGGACAAACTTCCAATAACACTGTATATGGTGGAGTCAGGTTCCAAAATCTATGATCCGAACCATTATTGCACACTGAGACTCATTGAAAAACTAAAAATGTGTGTGGGTTTATACAAAAATAATCATGAAAATATATGGCAATGTGAAAATAGTCCTTCTTTATTCTCCTATTTTTTTATTACTCCTCAGTTTAAACCACATATACCAATATTTAGCCCTCTAAATATTTTGTGTTGTAATATTGCACAAAACATACACAGATTAGAATATTATATGCATGGTCCCTTTCATATAAGTTGAATCACGCCAAACATATTGGTCTTTTATCACGTAAATATTACAAAGATCACAGAGGTCTTCCTATGCTTTTAACTGACACACAGATTTTCATTGTGTAGACTCATTACAATTTATTCATGGATATGGACTTAAAGTTCTCAAAATTCTAAAATGCACTTTCTGCTGTAAAATATCTAGAAATGATCTTTTATAGCTCAAGTAATATTACTTTTACACATACAGCTAATATCCCAAGGCAGTAGGAGCAATCTCAGGACATAGAAAAATAGAAGAAAGCCATAAATAAAGTTTCCTAAGGGATAAAAATGCTCTGAAAATATGACTGAGAAAAGTGGGTTGTAAAATCCAGGGAATGGTGCCTGGAGTTTTAATGATTGCATAGGTGTGAAGCCTTGGGCCCATGCCTAGTGGGTTCAGTGAAACAGGATCATGCATCAACCCTACAGCCTATGAGAAATAGAGGCTTAGAAAACTTATGTCCCACACGAAAAGAAGATGGCATAGTGAATTGACGAAGTCGTCCTTGACTCCTGGGGAAAGAATACCAAAATAATATATTTCTTAAGATTTTGTAACCATAACCTGGTCCTTATAAACAATTGAGGCGTGAATTTATACAACTATGTTCCAGGACTCTCCAAGCCAAACATTTAGGTAACATTAACTGTGTTAATGGTTATGAAGCACTTAGAATAATTCCAAGTAAATAGTAAATATTGCTAAATAACTGTTATAAATAACTGTTATATATAGTAGTTATTTAGAATATGTATATATTCATATAATTAAGTAGTCTTGAGAAAAGGAAACATTTGTCCTTTCCAGAGAACATAACTTTCTTTCATTCAGACCCTTAAGAAATCACAAAATTAATATCAGTTAACTAAAAACAAGAGGAAAGGAATAAAATTAAAAAGATAACAGAAAATAATCAGACTTCACAATATTAGCATTGTTAAAGATATATTACAAAATTTTAATGTTTTCAATTGCAACTGTAAAAGTTAAATGACAATAAAAATCATTTTAACATTTCTGAAATAAAACATTTTCTCAACAGATGCAGTTTTTTTAAGTCAAACTAAATATTTGTCCAATAATGAGAGAATAAATGTTAACTAATTCTAAATGAAAAGATTCAAATGAAGGAAAAAGATTCCGTAAGAAAAGATAAGCTGCAAAAAAGAATGGTGTAAAAATTTAAAGAGATAAGAAAGTAGCTCAAGTAAAACAGATACTGACTGTTGTAAAACGATAACAAGAGGCTGGCCTGGTGGCATAACAGTTAAGTTCACACCTTCCACTTTGACAGCCCGGGGTTTGCTAGTTCGGATCCCAGATGCAGACATGGCACCGCTTGGCAAGCCATGCTGTGGTAGGCGTCCCACATATAAAGCAGAGGAACATGGGCACTGATGTTAGCTCAGGGCCAGTCTTCCTCAACAAAAAGAGGACGATTGGCAGCAGTTAGCTCAGGGCTAGTCTTCCTCAAAAAATTTTAAATAAATAAATAAAACAGTAAGAACAATAATGGATGGGGAGGCAGTTATTCATGTTGAAAACCTTAAGGGTCCTTATATTGTTAATGAAGTACGTTACATTATTTATTAATATGTATCCTTTTCCACATGCATGATATTATAAATCATGAAAGTAAAGAAAGTGTATAAATTAAAATATATTATATAAATTCTAGCATAGCTAGGAAAAAGAGAAAAAAAGTCAACTGAAAAATCTCAATGGGAAAAAGAAGAAAAAATAAAAGTAAATACATATAAAAAAGCAAAAATTAAGGTGATAGATATAATTCCAAACATAACAGGAACCATAACACAAAAGTATACACTAAAATCTATAACTAAAGAGTTGGATAAAATATTCATGCTATTTATGAAAAGATAATGACATAGACAGTTTGAAAGAAAATTTATTTTAATACCAGCATACACTGAACCAGAGGAAACTATTTTTGCTGTAGCAGAGAAATATAGACATTACGTTACAAAGTATCATTTGGGGCCAGCCTCGGTAGCCTAGTGGTTAAGTTTGGCATGCTCTGTTTTAGTGGCCTGGGTTCAGTTCCTGGGCATAGACCTACATGATGCGCCTGTCAGTGGCCATGCTGTGGTGGCGGCTCACATACAGAAAGAGGAAGATTGGCAGTGGATGTTAGCTTAGGGTGAATCTTCCTCAGCTAAAAAAAAAAAAAGTATCATTGGGGTTAAGAGGGTCACTTGATAATAACAAAGCTTCAGTTTATCAAAACACAACAGTTCTGAACTTGTATGCATCTACCTCAAAAACATAGAGAAAAAGATAACATAATTTTAAAGAATTAAGGACAAATTTACCTTCATAATGAGAAGCATTTTTAACAAAATTTCTAGGTAATTCATCGATCAAGCCAAGCAGTCAGAAAACTAGTAAAGATATAGGAAATTTGAAGAACACAATTAGAAAACTTAATCTAACAGGGAGTATAGTCTCCAAAATAATAAAACATACATTAAAAACAAACTGTATAATATGACATAAAGCCATTCTTAACAAATTTCTAAAACTCAGCATTATATAGAACAATTTTCTTAACAAAAATCCGATGAGTGAGAGAGAGATTAAAAGAGAGAATAAACTTTAAAATTCTTTGACTTGAGCGCGGCCCGGTGGCACAGCAGTTAAAAGTGCACACATTCCGCTTCTCAGTGGCCTGGGGCTCGCCAGTTTGGATCACAGGTGTGGACATGGCACCGCTTGGCAAAAGCCATGCTGTGGTAGGCGTCCCATGTATAAAGTAGAGGAAGATGGGCATAGATGTTAGCTCAGGGCTAGTCTTCCTCAGCAAAAAGAGGAGGATTGGCGGTAGTTAGCTCAGGGCTGGTCTTCCTCAAAAAAAAAAAAAAAAAAGATAGCATAAAATAGAAAATTTAAAAACAAAAACTCTTTCACTTGGAAATTTAAAAAAATGTGTATTCCTAGGTAAATTGCCAAAAAACAAATTGTAGTAGAAATGTATCAAATAATTATAATTGAATAAAAAAATCATATAACAGCAATAGTTTGTTAGAAAATATATATTTTTGATATCAATAAAATCTATGAAAATAGTAACAAATGTTGGATATGATTCTTTTGGATAAAAGTTATAAATCGTTATTGAAAATCAGTTGAAAAAAATCTTAGTAAACAGAAAATTAAGCCTCATAGATATGAAGACAATAAAAATAAAATATCAAAATTTCCAAAAATAATATATAAATCCAATACCTGTTCTTTCATAATCCAGGTGCACACTTACTGCGAAACTGATAAAACTATTTCTAAAACATATATAGCAGGGTGAAGTTCCAAATTTTTAAAACAAGCTGAGGGGTTTGTTTTTGTACATATCAAAGCTTGTTATGAAATTAGAAATGAACTGTTGTGCTATTGGGGCAGAAACAGACAAACGGACAAAAGGTTCAAAATAAATGATTCAAGGTGCAGATAAATGGACACATCATATAGGACAGCTATATTATTATCATTATTATTTATTTATTTATTTTTTAAAGTTTGGCACCTAGGCTAACAACTGTTGCCAATCTTCCTTTTTTTTTTAAGGATTGGCACCTGGGCTAACAACTGTTGCCAATCTTTTTTTTTTTTTTCTGCTTTATTTCCCAACCCCCCCAGTAGATTGTTGTATATCTTAGCTGCAGGTCCTTGTAGTTGTAGGATGTGGGACGCCACTTTCATGTGGCCTGACGAGCCACGCCATGTCCATGCCCAGGATCCGAAACATGGGCCGCCGCAGTGGGTGCTCGAACTTAACCACTCAGCCAGGAAGCCAGCCCCTAGCTATATTATTATTGATCAAGAGTGAAAGGATATATTATTCAATAAATTATATTGGTACAATAGGCACTCATTTAAAAAACCATAAAATTAAATAAAGTCCTTAGTTTATGACACAACAAAAAATAATTGGCAGTATTGAAAATCTGAATATGGAAAGGAGTATTTAAAATTTGTATGAAAATATAGGAAATATTTGTGTAATTTGAGAATATGGAAATTTTACTTAAACCAAAAACTAGCAAAAATCATTAAAGAAAATATGTAAAAATTAACAGGTTAAAATTTATTTTTATATTTTTTTCTAAATAACAGTGTATAAAAATGTACAAAGTAACGCTGAGGGACGGTAAGCAAAGATATTTGAAATGCATGTAATTGACAAAGTATTAGAGTCCAATAGGTAGATAGGTGATAGGTAGACTGATGGATAGAGAGATAAATGAGACACGTGCTCTACAAAATAAGTGCAAGACAAACAGCCTAATTGTAAAAGGAGCAAATCATCTAAGAAGACATGCCAATATTTAACAAACTTTCAAAACACGTTCAACCTTACTAGTAGTAAGGAAAATGTAAACTAAAGCCAAAAATATACATTCAAATCCCTAAGATTTGCAAAATCATTAACTCTGACAACTCAGTAACTCTTTGTAAGACGTGCAGCAAAAGTAACTCACACACTGGCAATGAGAGTATAAACTTTTATAACAAATTTGGAAAATGCAATTTGATAGTATCTTATAATGTTGAAGATGAGTGTGTCTTGTGGCGAGCAGCTTCAGATCAAAGAATACACAGAAGGGAAGGTCTTAGGCATGTAAAACAGAAAATCTGTGCAATTTTTATCTACAACCCCAAACAAAAGGATCCTTGTGGCATACTGCTGAGGAGTCCGTCTCCTAGTTAAAAACTCTTTATAATATCTCATTGCACTGTAGGAAATAAATTGTTTTAAATTGACATTAAATCTAATGATTGCTGATATCTACAATGTTCTGTTATTTTTTAAAAAAATTTAGATTGTCATTTACAAATGGAGTAGTGTTATCTCTTTGTTTCTAATATTTATACCTATTGTACCATTCTTTTTTTCCTCATGGCTAGACCTCCCATAAAATGCTAGATAGGTTGATATTAAGCATACTTATCTTTTGCTTATTTTAAAGAAAATAACATTTCAAAATTAAGCATGGTGTATAATAGAGATTTGTCATAATAATAAAGCACAACAAAATAATATCATAAAGTTAAAAATGTTTTTTGTGTTTATTACGTGCTGGAGACTATACATTGTACTTTAAATTCATTAAGCCCTTTACTTTTCATGGCTAAATTGTAGGCCATTTATATTTTAAACGTAAGGAACTAAAGATATAAATAGCTAATCTAGTAAACAACCTTCATATCAAGTTAATAAGTGTATTTTATTTCTAGTTTTCTAAGAAGTTGAATTATGTTAATTAAAAAAAAAAGTTTAGATGAGGCCATGTCTTTTTGTCCCACCCTGTTAAGATAGAACTTTATGGTTATACATGTTCTAATATTGAACCATCCTTAGCTTCGTGGGATAAATCCTACTTGATCGTGATTCATCATCCTTTTAATAAATTTATGTCTAAGTTTGCCAGTAGTTTAATTAGGGAAATCACTATGTAGTCTCCACTGTTGCTATTTATCTCCTTCCGTTGGCCTTTTAGAATCAACTGTGAGATTTTCCATCTTTGACAATGCTTGAATGCACCTCATATTACATGAAACTTACCTGAAATCCAAATTTTTGTCAAAAGTCTTCCCTAAAATAGTTCAAATTTGGTGTCAGTTTTTTAGTTCGTTAACTGATTTATTCTCGGTTTTCCACTGGACTAGATAATATTGGCAACTTACGTTTTCTTGCAAAAGTACTCATTTTACCAGCTTTTCAAATATATTGAGCTCATTTATTGTCTACACATCTGCAACTATATTCTCTTTTTTGTTTTTTTATTTTACTTTTATCTTTCCTCACTTAGCAAATGTTTATTGGATACCTATTGCATGACTGGAGTTGGTCAAGATACCAAAGTTTCTTATTTTCAAAGCATTCACTTTTCAGTGGAGTGGAAGGGTGAAAGAAATAAACCAATATAAATAAATAAATTATACCAGAGAGTAATAAGTTCTGTTGTGGAAAACAAATAATGTGATAAAGCATTATTGTGGGCAGGTGGTAGTGCTGAGAAGGCGTCTTGGAGATGGAGACAAATGACAGCTAACTTAAATAAAAGAGAATATTATTCTCACAAAACAGAGGAGCAATTACAAAGCCCTGAGGCGAGGGAGAGTTTTCACTGTTCAAGGAACGGAGAAAGCTAACGTTGTTGGAGATTAGTAAGGAAAAGAAAGAGACCAGATATGGGAAGAGGCCGGATCATCTGGGGTTTTATGGGTCATCACAGTTTCTTGGGAATTTATACAAAACTTGTTCAAGAATCAGCAGAGGATTTTAAACAAAAGGGTAAAAAATTACATCTCTTATTTTGCTTTGTATACATGTTGCTTACTCAAAGCAAATTCTATTTGCTCCTATTTACACAATTTGTTTGTTCTAAGTCCTTTTTCTGTGCACAGTGTATTCTAGTTTGTGAGATATTCCTATGGAAGCAAGAACATGTCTGCATTTCCCCCTAAAAATCAATAAGATTCCTATTTACTTTTAATAAATAGTTAAGTAGTCTGAGACCTGTTGTGTATCTTGACATCTATTCAAAATTTACCAAGTAAGCCAAACATTTTGATCAGAAAAATAGGATATAGCCCTAATTCTTTTCTTAATATGCTCTTTATAAGCTGTTGTGTTCCCAAATATTTATGAAAATCATAGAAGAGTGACAAATTTTAAAATTAAAAATATATTTATTGAAGATTTTCAATATTCATAGCAAAGAGATTTGGAGGAAAAATAACATAATATAAAATAAAATATTATAAAAATAGAATAATATAATATGTTAATAATTTAATATATTCCTTGATTTTATGCTGATGATCTTCTAATTCTATTAATTGTTGATTAGCAGATATAAAATCTTACCAGAAAAAAAATTCCAGCAAAGAAATGATTGATCACTAAGTGCAGTCATGAACACCAGTAACCTTACTTATTGTAGGCTGCTTCCTTGGGCTATATTTAAAGAAGAGTCCTCTATGAACAGCATTATTAGCAGTGTAATAGCACATACCAAAATACTGAAGCTCAATCTTGAAAAGGATGAACTCTTTTTGTTGTCATACAAATGAATTGGTTAACGTATTGGAACAGATGACTACAAGCCTGTCTTCGTAATACAAGGATATAGTGCTTATTTTGATGAAGATGAACAAAATATTTTTGCCATGGCCTGTTATTATTGCTAGTTTACTATGGCCAATGCCTATTTGATTAATAGAACCTGTGTGTTCAATTCTGCTAGGCATTGGAGAAGCTCTTTAACAAACGTGAACTGAGAACATACTGAGTGCTATGTGTTGGGGATACAGATGTAAGTGATACTTAGTCGTGTCCTCAAGAAGGCCACAGTTCATTAACTGATACAGTCATTTTAAGAATGAAAGGAGAGCAGCAGAGATTCTGGAGTGGCTGAGTGAACAAACTAGATGAGAGTGTCAAAAACAAACATTTAAACTATAAAAATTGACCAAAGGCATACACAAATTGAGAAGAAATTTATTCATGAAAATGTATGGAATCTTGATAGGAAGAGTTGGAATACGTGGCAATTTGTTCTGGGAACACTCTGTTCTTCCTCCTTCTGGCTCTATGGCATGGAATTTCTACTGGGAGGGAGCAGGCTGGGAGGTGCGCCAGCTCCTCTGCCTTAGGAAGATAACTTTATTAGGAGCAGAGGATGCAAAATCCCATGCCCAAGAGCATTGTTGAAAATAATATTGATGTCAGTGACAAGCAAGATCATCCTCACAGTGAGCTGAGGACTTTATTATTCATTTGAGGAAACAATAGACCATCCATAAATTTAACAAGAAATCTTGGGGAAGGTAATAGTCAAAGAGGGCCCAGATAAAATCCTAGTTATCTCTGTGTGCTGAAAAGCAGATTGGTTCCTGGTGAACTACTCTTTCCTGGATAAATAAGAAGCCTTGTGAATATAGAAATTAAAAGCAGGACAAACTTTAAAGTGACTGAACTTTGAATGCAATCGGTAATCCACACATAGATCCATTGGCAGCAAGTGGAAGGTTTACTGGCTCATTGAGTTTAAGGCAGCCTCTGACCAATCATGGGCTTACCATTAAGTTAACATTATCCAATACCAACTTATAGGAAACCAGGCTGAAAAATAAAAACAGAAATTAAAAGAAAACCTAAAGAGAGCTATTAGACTTCAGACATTACAGGGAAAACAGTCTTCAAAGAATTGGTAGGTGCAGGTAACTTCACAAATAAAGCAGCTACTATTCTAGAAGAATCAAAATTTAGATTTTTTTTCAGTATGTTATCTAACATATCTAGTTTTCAGTAACAACAAATATTAGGAGACACACAAAGAAAAAGATGTGGCCCATTCATAAGAAAAAGCATAAAGCAGTTAACAGAAACTGCCTCTGAAGGAAGGAAGGTATTGGACTTAGCCAACAAAGACTTTAAAGCAGTTGTTATAAATATGCTCAAAGAAATAAAAGAAACTGCCTTTTTAAAGAAGTAAGAGAAAGTATTATAATCATGACTCACCAAATAGAAAACACCAGTAAAAAGAGAGAAACTGTACACAAAAAAGTTCAAGTGAAAATTATGGAGTTAAAAATTACAATAACTGAAATGAAAAATTCACTAGAGGTATTCAAGAGATTTGAGCTGTCAGTGAAAGAATCTATAAACTTGAAGATGGATTAATAGATATTACTCAACCTGAAAAAGAGAGAAAGTAAGAAAAGTGAAAAAAAATTAATGAAGTTTTGGAGATATAGGGGACATTATCAAGGATACCAATGTACACGTAAGCAGAGAAAGACAGTGGAGCATAAAAATGTTTCAGAAAACAATGGCCTAAAACTTCCCAAATATATGAAAAATATTAATTATGTGCATATAATTAATTATGTATGCAATCTTAATAGGGTGGCTGAAAGCTCATGTAATGGGCTCACTCTAAAAACATACAAAAAGATACATATTTCTTTTTCTTTTTTAAAGATTGGCACAAGCTGACAACTGTTGCCAATCTTCCTTTTTTTCCCTTTTTTCCCTGCTTTTTTTCTCCCCAAACCTCCCCAGTACATAGTTGTATATTTTAGCTGTGGGACCTTCTAGTTGTGGCATGTTGGGCACTGCCTCAACATGGTCTAATGGGTGGTGCCATGTCCGTGCCCAGGATCTGAACCTTGTGCCGCCGAAGTAGAGCACACGAACTTAACCACTCAGCCATGGGGCTGGCCCACCTGCTTCTTTTTATTTTTGAGGAAGATTAGCCCTGAGCTAACATCTGCTGCCAATCCTCCTCTTTTTGCTAAGGAAGATTTGCCCTGAGCAAACATCAATGCCCATCTTCCTCTACTTTATATGTGGGATGCCCACCACAACATGGCTTGACAAGTGGTGCGTACGTCCGCACCCGGGATCTGAACTGTCGAACCCTGAGCAGCTGAAGCAGAATATGTGAACTTAACCACTGTGCCACTGAGCTGGCTCCACATAATATTTCTTAATATGATAAATTCCTCTTTGTAATACTTTAAGCCTTGGAATAGAAAAATAGAATTGATATTGAATGAGAATAACAGGAAATGTTAATGGAAGTGTTTGATAAAACATATATGTTACTAACCATTTATCCTGATGGAGGAAGGGAAAGGGGTTTTCTCGATAAATATTATATAATCATGCAGTTGGCAGAAAGGCAAGATATAGGCAAGAGGCATTTCAAATTTCAGAGCAACTACAATAGTTCAAAAGAGAAGAGGAGGAAAAGAAGATGGTTACAAACGCTAGCAGATGATCAGATGTGCTGGTGGAAATTTATTTTATAATTTCTATTTTCTTAGTGAAATAGAAATTAAGAGGAAAAGAATATTGGAGGTTTGAGGAGAAAGGAAACAGGCCTCTAGAAAAACAGAAGAGTGGATGAATTCAGAAATGGTAGTATTGCTGCAGGGAAGCAGTAAGCACAAATTTGAGGTTAGTGAGACTGATCACTGTAGTTGGGTGTCTTATCTAGTCACAATGAGCTGTATGGATTCAGGCCCAGAGTGAGCAGAAATTCAAGAGTGGGTTGAGTGTTTTTTCAAGGGTTGTTAGGTTTGCATTTTGTCAAGTACAGTGAAGAAAAAAGGAGAGCAACTAGAGAGTGTAAGAGAGTGATTATTACTATTGATCATGGAATTGAAGTCAGTGTGGAGGGAAGTGAGAACATGAAAGCAATGATAGAGAAAATTTGCTTGGAAATTAATTGTCGGTCATTTTAAAGGTCATTAGAGTCAGAATATCAGTGGGAGAAAGAAAAAAAGTGATGGTCGCAGTATGGGATAATCTAGATTGAGATAATGTAAGTGTAGCTATTGCCAATGTCATACTCTAGAACTTATTCATTGTAGAGTATCGATGCTAGAGTGAAGGACGTCATCATTGGAGAAGAGGCCAGTGGACTAAGAAGCCAGGTTATTGGAATGGTTATCTACGTACAAACTAAAGTCATCAATAAGTACAATGGAAGTGTTGGGAAGAAGGATGATAAGACGTCAGGTAAAAATTTTTAGGAAATGAAGGGATGTGATTCCGGACTTATTAGACGACTATATGTTAAGTTCTTTTAATTCAAATTGCATATACTTTTTATTATGTATACCAAAGTGAATTATATTTTTAGTAATCTGTTCATAAATTCAACAAGTTAAAAAGTGAATTATATCATCTGGCATCTATCAAAACTTCTTCAACTAGTTGAAGTGATATAATACTATCAATGTTCCCTTGTCCATTTGCATTCTACAACTCCTTTCTGATAATTATAGTCTTGCTTTCTAATATCTTCTATAGTAATAACTTTTACTCTAGTAGAAAAATACATTGAGTATTAGTTAATATAGATTATTAATAATTCCTTAAAAATAAAGAAGCAAGGTAAAGACAACACTAATAGTGCTAACACTGCCATGACCCAATATTAAAAGCACTGTCCTAAGCCTTTTATAGATATTAGCTCATTTAGTCCCTGTAGAAAATATATCACTGTATCTCCATGGATAACATAGATAGATATTTCTGGAACAAAAATCATGAAGTACCTAGATTTTCCTTCTTATTAGCTTGAGGATATTTGAGACTATGGCTATGAGATTCCTGTGATAATATTCCTAAAGTGTAAAAGCTTAAAGCTCACTACAATGGGTCAAAAAAGTAGCTACAAGCTTCAAACAGTTTTGAAACATTGACACTATAATTGAGGCAAATGAAGGCAGAGGGTTTTGATCAAGGAAGGTGAGTGTAAGCTTTTGGGGGTTTTTATATTGCTCTCTTTTTTCCAGTTATCATCAACTGTAATGACAATTGTTCATATCTTTTCACCAGGAAAGTACAAATTAAAATTAACTGTTGCTAAATGTAGAAAAGTTGCCACCTCGTTTAATTTGACAATCCATTTGTAATGAAATATCTAAAAGCAAAATGTAAAATGTTAATTGGAACACAAATGAAACTGTGTAACATTATTACTCCAGATATATGTTTTAATTATACATACATTGACAACTGGGCCATTGGACATTGTAGTGAAGCTCAGTGTTATTAAAATATAATACAAGTGATGAACTTCCCCAAGCAACATTTCTCACTAATTCTAAAAATACATTTCCAGTGGAAATTAATTGATGGAATGGAATTGAGAACATGATTTTTCTTTGTATACGAGTGGGTCATTTTATTCTATTCCCAGAGTAAAAATATATTCCTGCAACATTAGTTGTCCTGAAGTTGGAAAAGAAACCCCACAAACATCATTTTTATAAATTCTATATGTTTCATTTCTTGAACTCTCTCTAAAGTATGGCTTTGAGATTCTATTCTTATATTTTTTATTTAACCTTGTAATCAGTCCCTTATTAGTAGTATGTCAATAACTTTCTCCTCTTTAGTATCACTCTACTTGCACTAAGAAGTCAAGGAAGTATTGGAAATTTGGTTTAAATTTATCAGAATTTGGATGTGTATACCAGTTATTTAAAAAAATGGTTCATAAATAAAATTTTTTAAAAAATGTGCCCATCTAAAAATCTGCCTTACTTCCCCTAAAGAAAGATAAATGAATAGGGCATAGAATAACTTAGCCCAAGTGTATATGGCTCACACACTTATGGCCAATAGTAACCTAAATCCATTAAATCAATTATTTTATGCAATCTTTACAATATCCCTATGGAATAGATAGTATTGGTGCCCCCTTAAAATGGATGAGAACATTTAATATTTAGAGAAATTAAATACTTTGCCTAATATCAGAAATGAGTAGATGGAGAAGGCAAACTTCAAACCCAAGTCTGTCTGATTTCTGAAACCATAGCACTGAAGAAAAGTGACCCTATCAATAGCAATATTGCTAAGGAATTAAAAATCTTAGCTTTGATGCATGCTGGCATAGTAGCCAAAATAAAACAATGGTGCACCTGATAGAAATTTGACCACAAAGTAAAGACAAATGTTAATTTACTTAAAACAGAAGACAATGCAGTATGTTCCCAGAAGAGCTGCTGTGAAATAATCCCAACATTGTGTTTGGTGTGAAATCATGAAGTGAAAGTTAGAAGCCCATCCCTCAGGGGAGGCAGGGCTCAAGCTTGTCTAAGAACCATCTCTGCATTACATAGTCCAGAGACATACGCCCATGAAATCTTGAGATTTAATTGTAGCATCAGAGAATGCTTCCCCTTCTTCCTACCTTACCACCACAGTCCAGTGCAATAATAGCAGATTGCAAATGAAAGAACTGCAGGACACTGACTCTGTCTGAGAAGTGCTTAGGAAACTCAAAACAAAAGATGAGACAAAAGCAAGGACACTAGAGGGTTTTGTATACTCTGACAACTACAGCTACAACAAATGTAAAACAAGTTAAAGTTCTAGCCGAAATAACAGATCCTGTTATTTAATGTAACATATTTGGCTTTCAACAACAACAACAACAGCAAAATTCCAGAAGACTCCAAAGTCAGGATAGAACAGTTTGAAAAGGCAAAACAAGCATCAGAAACAGCTCAGATATGACACAGATGATGAAATCATCAGCCAGGGAAATCGAAATAATAATGATATATATGTTCAGGCCTATCAATAGAAAAGGTAGATAATATACACAAACAGATAATATAAAGAAATTGAAATTCTATAAAAACATCAAACGGAAATGCTAGGAATCAAAAACAGAAATGATGAATTCCTTTGATGGGCTGCACAGTAAACTCAACACAACCAAAGAAAGAATCAGAGAACTTGCAGGTAGATAAATAGAAACCTCCAAAAAGAATTGGTGAGTTTAAGGAAAGTAAATGGACACCTCTGAAACTACATTAAAAGAGAAACAAGTGAATAAACAGAATAGAAGGCTGAAGAACTTAGGAAAATTTCAGATTATGTAATTGGAATAGCAGAAGGAGAAGAAAGAGAGAACAAAGCAGAAAAATATTTGGAGTAATAATGGCTGAGAATTTTTCAAAATTCTTGACAGACCATAAAGCACAGATCTATGAAGCTCAGAAAGTACCAATTAGAATAAATATCCCACAGTCTATACTTAAAGATATACTTAGTAATATCATATTCAAACTCCGAAAAATCAAAGACCAGGAGAAAATCTTGAAAGAATCCATAAGAGGACAAAACACCTTATCTAGGGAGGACGAAGAATAAGAATTAGAGGAGGGTTTTTGTTGGAAACCATGCAAGCGAGAAGAGAGTAGAATTATTTAAAGTGATGAAAGAAAAAAAACCCCATCAATCTAGAATTCCATATCCAATGTAATGTTTCTTCAAAAGTGAAGGAAAAATCAAGATTTTTTTCAGACAAATAAAATCAGAGGGAATTTATCATCCACAGGTCTTTCCTGCAAAAATATTAAAATATTTTATTTAAATAGAAGGAAATTATGTAAGTCTGAATTTTGAATAGACATAAAAAAGAGTATCAGAGAAGAAATAAATAAAAACAAATAAAATTTTTATTTAACTGGTTTAACTGATGTAAAACATAATGGTGGAAAATACTACTATGTATTCAGTGATTATAGCATATGAATAAGTGAAATGATTATATTTGAACAAGGATGGGATAATGGATTTGAGAAAAATTTGTTATAAGGTATATGCACCACACAAGAAGTAAAACATTATTTTAAGATTTAATTAGATTACTTGAAAATGTGTATTGTAAACTCCAGGGACAGTGCTATTTTGTGGAATATTATAAGTGACGTACTAAGAAATGACATAAAATGTAGTCATGTTACATGCTCAGTGAAAATCAGAGAAGGCAGACAAAAAGCCTCTGGCAAGGAATAAAAAGTTGCAAACGAGGTTGATATTAATCCAAAGATATCAACAATCACTTTAGGGGTGAACATTCTAAATATACTAATTAAAGGACAGACATGATCAGAGAGAGATAAAAAGCACACACAAAAATATGTTGCCTATGAGAAACCTACATTAAATAAAAGACAAGATAGGTTAAAAGTAAAAGGATGGGGAAAGATACACAATACTAACATTGAGCAAAAGAAAGCAGGAGTAGATATGTTAATTTCAGAGAAAACAGATTTCTGAGAAAGGAAAATTGTCAAAAAGAAAGACATTGCAAAATCATAAAGGAGTCAATTTTCCAAGAATCCATAATAATCCCAAATGTGTATAAACTGAACAATAGAGAATCAAAATATATGAGGCAAAAAATTGTGGAACTGAAAGGAGTAATAGAAAAGTCCACTATTATATATAGTTGGAGACTTCAAACACCACCTCTGTCATTAATTGATAAATCAAGTGGGCAGAAAATCAATATGGATATAGTTGACCTCAACAGTGTTATCTATCAACTCCATCTAATTGACATTTATGGAATAATTCATCCAGCAACAGCAAAACCCATATTCTTACCAAACATGAGTGCAATATTCACCAAGGTAGGTCACATTTTGGGCAAGAAAATACACTTCAAAAATTTTGAAAATATAGGAATCATGCAAAGTACATTGTCCGACCACAATGGAACTAAAATAGAAATCAATTACAAAAATACAGCTATAAAAACACAAATATTTGGAAATTAAGAAGCACACTTTTAAATAGGACATGGCTCAAAGACACTTTCCAAGAGAAATTAAAATCTATTTTGAACAAATTAAAATGAAAATACACCTTATCAGTATTTGTAGGAGGCAGTGAAAAGAGTGCTAAGGGGGAAATTTATACAATTGAATGCATAAATTAGGAATTAAAATCAGTATTTTAAGTTTTTACCTTAAGAAACCAGAGAAAGAAAAGCAATATAAGCTTAAAAGTGTCTGGAAAAAATGAATAAGGAAATTTAGAGCAGAAATACATGAAATTGAAAAGAGAAAAAGATAAAATCAAATAAATAAAACAAAATAAACAAAAGTCAAAATACAAATAAAAACAAATACGTCATTTTTAAAAAACTATTAAAATTGATAAACTTCTACCCAGCTGTTTTAATTGCTTTTTATTCACTCTGTTGGTGAAAGAGGGATTCGCATCCTAGGCTTAGGGAGATGGATGAACATGACACCTGACACTGGACAGATGAGATCAACAGCAGTTTATTAGTCACGTGTATGCAGAGAACCTGAAGGAGGACACCACATGGCAGGGCCATATTGAGGTTGCTCTTGGGAAGAGAGTGAACAGCCAAGGGCTGTGGGAGGCAGGCTTCAAAATATCAAGAGAGTGTGTAGCTCCTGGTTCCAAGGGGATGGTGTGATTGGGTTGTTTGAATAATCCCCTGTGCAGGCAGAGAACTGAAATGTGCAACTCAAGTCTGAGGAGTAACTGCACTTGGTTAATTTGATAAGGAGGATGGTTTGAATGGATACCTTATCTTGGGAGCTGATTTGGGAGGGGAACTTGTAGTTAGGCTATTAGAGTCCTCCCTGATTTTACCAGCTATCAAGGGAGCACATAATATTAAGCCTTAAGCCTTACATCACACCAGGTCCACCAGAAAAAAAGAGAGCAACACAAATTGTCAATATCAGAAAGGAAAGAGGAGTCATCACTACTGATCCCACGGACATTAAAAGGCTAATAAAGGGATACTATGAATAACTCTATCCCCAACAGTTTAATAACATAGACGGAATGGACCAATTTCCTGAAAGAAACCAACTACCAAACTTCCCACAAGGAGAAATAGGCTGAATTATCCTGTATCTGTTAAAGACATTGAATTAATAATTAATAAGCTTCCAAAAATGAAATCATCAGGACCAGATAATTTCACCTACAAATTCTACCAAATGTTAAGGAAGGAATTAAGCTAATTCCTTTACAGTATCCTCCAGAACAAAAGAAGCGAAGAGAAGACTTCCTCAGTCATCATATGAGGCTAGAATTACCGTAACATAACACTAGATATTATAAGAAAGAAGATATCCAGACCAATATCTATCATGACCAGAGATATAAAAATCATCAAAAAAGTATGAGCAAATTGAATCCAACAATGTAAAAAGTAATTATACACTGCCCAAAAGCAAGTGGGATTCATTCCACATATGCAACATGTCTCAGTAATCTACTTAATCCAATATAAAGAAGAAAAATCATATCATTTTAGTAATTGACATAGAAAAAAATTTGGAAAAATTCAACACTCATTAATGATAAAAATTCTCAGGAAAGTAGGAACAGAGGGAAGCTTTCTCAATTTGATAAAGAACATCTTCAGAAACCTCTGTAGAGGGGCCAGCCTAGTGGCCGGCCTAGTGGTGCAGAGGTATACAGATGTAGTCAACCTATTTTTGACAAAGGTGAAAAGGCAATTCAATGAAGGAAGAAGAATCTTTTCAACAAATGGTTCAGGAATAATTGAACACTGAAATGCAAAAATAAATAAATGAATAAATAAATCTTAGACACTGATCTTACACCTCACCCAAAAGTGAACTCAAAATCAATCATAATCCTAAATTCAAAATTATAAAACTTCTTGAAAATCAGAAACTCTGCACGACCTTGAGTATAATGATCAGTTTTTAAAACACACCAAGAGCACAGCTCATGAAAGAAAACAATCAATAAGCTGGCCTGCCTTGAATTAAAATATTTTACTCCACAAAAGTCTCTTAAGCAAGTGAAAATGCAAGTCACAGCCTGGAAAAAGTATTTCAAAACATGTATATTACAAAGGACTTGTTTTCAAAATGTACAAAGAACTCTTAAAACTTAGCAATAAGAAATACGACAATATAAAAATGGGCAAATGATATCAATAGATACCTCACCAAAGAAGAAATACAGGTAGGAAATAAACGTATGGAAAGCTGGTAAACACTAGGAAATTGCAAAGTTAACAACAGCAAGATATATCTATACATCTATTAGAATGGCTAAAATCCAGAAATCTAACAATACCAAACACCAAATGTGGCAAAGACACAAACAACAGAAACTCCAATTCATTGCTGGTCGGAGTGCAAAATGCTACATCCACATTGGAAAACAGTTTGTCAGTTTCTTACAAATGTAAACAAGGTGTTACCATAGATCCAACAATCAGTGCCTTAAGTATTTACCCAATTTTTTGGAAACTTCTGTCCACACATAAACTTGCATGTGAATGTTTATTGCAGCTGTATTCATAGCTGCCAATAACTAGAAATAACCAATTATGCCCTTTAATATGTAAATGGATAAAAGAATTGTGATACTCACATAAAATAAAATATTATTCATCAATAAAAAATAAGTGAGCTAGCAAACTAAGCAAAGAAATGGATGAATCTGAAATGAACTTCTTTAAGTGAAAGAAGCCAATCTGAATAGGCTGCACACTTTTTGATTCCAATTATATGACATTCCGAATTAGACAAAACTATAAAGACAATAAACAGATCAATAGTTACCAGGATTCTGCAGTGATAAAGGAGGAGTTGACCAGGCGAAGCACAGACAGAGGATTTTTCAAGGCAGTGAAACTGTTTTGTATGACACTGTAATGGTGAACGCAAAGTGTTGAGCATTTGTCAAAACCCATAGAACTTTGTAGCAGAAAGACTAAACCTGAATATATGTACATTTTTCCACCTCAAGATGAAATGCACAGTGTAATAAAGAATCTATACATTACAAATGTATGAAACAACCTCACTGAGGGAGGTGGAATAATAAGTTGCTGATCTGAGTAATTTGGAGTAACTTTGGAAATAAATGGAGTCTATAAATCTAAAGGCAAAGAGAATTGTACATAAGTGCTGTACTCTAGTTAGTAAAATTATTTCTCATTGGGGTGTGGGTTAACAATTCTGAAACCATTACACATGTATACTGGAATTGAACAATTAAGTAAATGTATGGCACATGGTAGGAGCCAAGTTTCCCACTGTTGGAGTGGTGGTTATATATAAGCAAGAGGAGGAGGATAGAATGATTCATGTGGTAATGTGTTAGACTTGAAACTTCAGTATGAACTCATGTTTAGCTTAATATAGATACAGATAGATAATAATACAAGTATTTATAGATATTTGTATATAAACAAGTTAATATATGCAAATATTTACCCATGTTCTGTTTAGCTGAGAGGGCCTAGAATAACACCACCACACACACCTCACAACTGGGTCCTGTTTTCTAGTATCATTCTCAAGTTAAAGGAACTCAGGGTCCTTGGAGAAATGACTGATTCTAAGACTGGAACAGAAAATATACAACATAAGTCTGTATCAACTTGTAGTGCTAGAAAGTAAGAAAATGTTAAACATGCGCGCACACACACACACACACAATGATGATGGAGTATCTTGAGGAGATAGAAAAACCAAATAAAAGAGCTTCCAATGGACCAAAGCTAGTATGTTTTGAGCAACAAAATAAATAAAGCAGTACTGGATTACAACCCAATGAAGATAATAAATATCCATGAATCCACAATGACATAATTAAATAATTGAATAAATACATGAAGAAGAATAAACAAATCTCTCATGCAGAAGAATTCCAAATAATTTGTGGAAATGCTCTGCCCTGAAGAAGATGCAGCATGATTCTTCACTCCTTAAAGTGTTAGCTGCACATAGTGACTTCCTTCCAAAGAAAACAGTTTGGAAAGGGAGGCATAACACAGTAACTTTACAGTAGAGAAACATGACAAACAATATCTCAAGCCAGCTGATCAAGGTTAACATCAACATTTTTGATCGTATGTACCCTTGATTTAACATGATAAAAATGATTTTGTGTTTTTTTTTGCTGAGGAAGATTCACCCTAGTTAACATATGTGCCAATCCTCCTGTATTTTGTATGTTGGTCACTACCAGAGCATGGCTGATGAGTGGTGTAGGTCTGCACCTGGGATCCAAACCCATGACCCAGGCCACCAGAGAGGAGCACAGCAAACATTAACCACTATGCCATGGGGCTGCCACTAACGATGACAGGTTATCCCTGTCTTCATCCCCAGACACATTATTTTAGTCTAATAATGAAGAAAACTATGATACAAATTCTAATCAAGAATCTTTATACAAAATACCTGACCAGTATAACTCAAAACTGTCAAGGTCATTAAAACAAAGAAAGTCTGAAAACTGTTAGAACCAAGAGGATCCTAAAGAGACACAATTAGTAATATAATGCGTTATTCTAGATGATATCATGGACATTAGGTAAAATCTGAGAAAATCTGCACAAAGTCCATAAAATATAGACTTCGCTAATAATAATGCATCAGTATTAGTTCATTAATTATGACAAAATACCATAGTAGTGTAACATGTTAATAACAGAGGAAACTGGGTATGCGGTATATGAAAACTCTCTTTAATATCTTTGCAATAATTGTGTATCTGCAATGATTCTAAAATAAAATTTTTTATTTAAAAATTAACTGTCATTAAGATACCTCACATCTGAAAATAATGTGTAAGTTATCTACTCCTCAGTAGGGATCAGTGGAGAATCAGATGACATTGAAATACGACCTAGTGTAGCAGGTTTGTCACTAGCAGTATATGACAAGGGATATAGTAAGAAAGCCTAGAGATGCTTGGAAGAAAAGAAGATGTTCTTGAAGAAAGAAAAGTATCACTGACAGGAGTTTATTAATTCATTTAATGCAATAAAAAACTATGTACAATCCATTAATACAAAATATTCCTATATTATAATTGCTTACCATTTTTACAATGGTCTTAAGAACAAGCCATAATCTTAACTTTCCAAATCATTTATACACTTTTTACTTTTTCAAATGTGTTGTAAGATATTAACCTCAATTTTAGATTTTTATTTACCTACAATTTTGCATATACTAGGTGAGGTTAAGTGCAAAATATATTTATCTATACCATATCAATCAATCTTTGCAGTTGTGACTTTTTTATTGAGGAAAAATTAATAGATAACATTATATAAGTTTCAAATGTACGATATAAAATGACATCTGTATACACTACAAAGTGGTAACTTCAAGTAAACAACACATCATAGAGAGCTTACCTATCAAGGAAATTTTTTTGATACTCAAAAAATTACAGGCAATCAAGCCATTTAGAAATAATATTTGGTCAAGTTTTCTCCCAATACTGTGATACATGTCTAAAATTGAATCAATGTTGTAAGCTGGTAGCCACTAAGATAATAAAAATATATTTGGGATTCTATGTGTATAAGTATTTCAAATACTATTCACTTTAGTATGAGATAAACAAATACCAAAAGAGGTATGGTGGCTCAGAAGACCTACTTATTATTTATCATTCATTGTTGATAAGTCCTGTACACATAATGATTACTGTGATGTAAGTCACAAAGAATCCAAAGTAACACAGGCTTACCAAGATGATGTGTATCTCTCCCATGCATAAGTCAGGAGGGAGCCAGTCCAAGGCTAGTGATATGACACTACACAGGTTCAGGGACCCAGATGCCTTTGTGTGTGTGTCTGTGTGCATATGCGTGTAGCCTTTCTTTCCCATAGTGATTTTACACCCAAGTAACTAATAAAACTCCCATCATCAATTTTCATTCCACTCAACAAGAATGATAAGAGGTTGTTGTGTCCTCTGCTTTTAAGAAAAATATGTCAATTTCATTTAGATCCTTTTGGCAAGAATTTAGGCACTTGATCACACATAGCTGCAATGGAGGCCAGAACAGCTAGTCTTTACTCAGGGTACCCAGCCAAAATCAGAGGAAGGTGCAGAAAGTGTTCATGAAGTGATGACCAGCCACTTTTGCCACAGTCCATTTGTTTACGGTACAACTTTGAAGATGCCACTAATTTACTCTCAGTAAAGAGGCCGATGTGAGAAATTTAGATAAATACCTACTCTGCTTTGCATTTTAAACTGGATCGCTAATTGTGATGTAGATTCATTCATGTGTTCCATAAATTAATATACTAATTAATATATTTCCTAAGAGGCACAGTGCCTCAAGGGATTCATAAAAGATGAAGTTTGGCATACTGAGGGAAAATGGAAACTATAAAAGTGAGCTACAGCGAATTTGCTATATGTAAACGAAAGGCTACAGTGGTGTGAAGTTGAAATCTGTCAGATATAATGGGATAGTCAGGTAAGGCATTGTGAGGGAGATAATAGATACTGGAAGTGCTGAAGAGGCAGGAACAATTTATTAAAAAATGATGGCATGAGAAAAATTTTGGAGAAGAGTTCATTTCTATGCTAAATGGGCGATGGAGAATAAGCGAGTCTGATCGGAGGACAGATTGGATAAGATGGTTTGAATTAGATTGAACATAAGAAACATTAATGCTATTCAGTGAATATTGACTGTGAATTAAAGGGTGTTGAGCAGGAAAATACTATGATTAGATGTGTCCTCGGGAAAATTAATTGGTTGTTAGCGTGAGGAATTGCAGGCAATTCTTCTGAAGGAAAATATAGCAGTAATATAATTAAAGCCTGGACACTTATAACTGTTGGGAAAATGTAAAGCAAGAAAAGATGGGGGAATTCAAGTTTTACTTTAAGAAAATTTAAGCAGCAAGTATCTTTAAAGGAGTAGGAGGTTATTCATATTATCACAATATTACTGTATTTTAAATTTAGATAATTTCATGGATTACTTAGAGCACTACGTGACTATATGATATCTCTATTAGTAAACAAACAAATGATATCCTGTTAGAGGTACATATTGCTGAGAAATTATGGATGATAAGAGCATGATTGCTTTGTTCTTTTCAAAAACAGTTATGATTAATTACCTAAGACAAAAACCTGGTGTGAACAAGATAGAATCAGGAGACTAATACTGAGTATAAATTTTATCCTCTTACTGAGAATAGAAAGTATGTTATGAATGATCCTATTTAAATTCCATCCCTTTGAATTTAGTATAATTTTCTACAACATGTCCTGGAGGAAAGTACATAGGTAGAGTCAGGAGGTCTGCCAGTTGTGTTCAGCTCCCTTATTCACTTTCTTTATTTGCTTTATTCCTTAAACATGCACAATTAAGGCTGCATTTCTAACTCACAGAAATGGAATGATAATTTAGGAAAAATAATGTAGGTGAAACTCCTTGATAAAAATAATCTCTGTGCAAATTTATGTGTAATTTAACATAAGATCTTCTATAAAGTAGAACTTTACCAAGTTCTACAGTAATAATGGCTAACATATTTGAAGCACTTTCTAAACCTGATTCTGTATTAGGAGTTTTAGAAGGGATTTTCTGATGAAACGATTTGAATAATTTCTCACTGCACAAAGTTCACTGGGTATTACATGAAGATACGTCTGAAGATGACTTTTAGTTAAGTAAAGAAAAGAAACAAAAATTGATGCTGGCTTCTGATTCATGTGCTTTTTCCCATGAAAATTGACTTAGCCTTTTCCCCTGTTATGATTTCTATGTGATGTAAAAAACTTGATTAAGATGACTTCCTACTTGAAACTAATTTGTCTAACCTAGATTGAATGTGGTTACTAGAAATAGCCATCATCAGATCATGTAGCAATTTTGGACAGTGTCAGCTATCCCTGAGCTGGAGTCAAAGAGTTCACTTTACAAACTATGACCATTAGCGCATTAGTGTCCTGAGATAAAGAAAAAAAAATCAGACAAATTATAAATTAAACTGATGAGACAACAAAGTAGCATTCCATTTATTCATATGTAATCAATGTGTGGATAGGCTATGTCTATTTTTTTACCAATGTAATTCTAAAATATATATGCATATATATATTTCTAATATATAGATTCTAAGATTAAGATACATATCTTTAAATATATATGCAAATGTTTAAATATATTTACATATATATATATATATATATATGTAAATTCTCCCAGAATCATGATCGGAGTTAAAAAATGTAAAGAGAAAACAAACATAATTAAAAATTTATATGGTTCAAGATTCAGAGTTCAAGACATGCATACACAAATTTATGGGACAGAGCTAAATTTCAGAGATAAAGGAAAGCATCTCGGCAACTGGAACAAGAAGTGGGTTCACAAGCAGATCAGTAAGCTTGTTACTCTTCCTACAAAGAAAGGTGATGTCTACCAACTGTCATGATTATAAATTCCTCAGATGAATTAGCTCCTCACATGAGAGGGGACTTGATAGATTGTAACAGAAGTCTCAAGTCTCAGAGAAACTCTCTAGATCCTGTTGGTAAATTACATCAAATCTTATAAGTTTCTTCAATACTCTGAGGATTCACAAGGTATTCTGAAGTAAACACACAATCTTAAAGCACAGAACTGAGAATGAAGCCGACAGAAAACATGAAGAAGATTAGCTGGAAGGAGAATTCAGCCTTAGAGTAAGTGTGTATCCAATCAATTCACATAGATGATGATGGTGGTCGTTTCTTTACTATTCTCCTCATAGAAAAGCTATCAAACACGCACAAGCATCCATGCACACACACCTTCAACCCACTCTACTCACAGAGTGTGTAATGAAAATGGAGGAAGATGGAAGGGCTTAGTGACTTATACCTTAATGCTGTCAGATCTAAATGATGAGGATTTCAGAGTCACCATGAGAAAAGTTTAGAAAAAGGCACTCTAAACAGAAGATAGATGGTCTTACATCAATACTAAAGTGGTTAATACAGACACAAAATCAAAGCTTATAGAGTAAATCTAACCAGGCACAAAAAATCAAGAAATCACTTGGGAATAGAGTAGTGAATAGATCTATCAGAAAATGTAGAAACAAAATGGGTTAATGTAACCACTTTTGATGTGTGACTCACAAAATATTTCTAAAAGCTGTGGTCAAATAAACTGCCAACTTGTGAATCCTTTCACAAAATATGTTAGAACTAAGTAATTGGACAACACTGTTGTTGAAAAGTACCAAAAATGCTGGAAAGAAAACCACTTCTGGTGATCTGTACTAACAGATATCGAGGGAAAAAATTTCCAGATCAGTAGCTGCAAACCAGGTACCAGGGGATATGTTAATTTGCTCAAGCAATGCATCCACGTCTGGGAAAGCAGCTGCAAATGCAACACCCCTGGTTAAGTGTATGAGAATCCAGTTCCTGTTCTCCAAGATCCATCTGTTCTCTGCACAGGCCAAATAGGCGAAGTGAATGGGGAAGTTGGGGGGATCACTACCCCTGCATCTCTCCAGTCCTTGATGCTGGCACTCCAGGTTTACTGTTTTCCTAGGTAGAAGTAGTTCTAGCTGCTTCCATGTAGCCTTTTCTAAAATAATAGTGTTTGCTGTACAGGTCAAAAAAACAATGTGGCAATTCTGCCAGATGCTGCATACATCTATTCCATTTATGTATCTGGAACTGGAGAAATAACTACAGGGTGGGTTTGGAGAAACTAGATACACTGGGAGATGGATATGAGCTGAAGCTCTATTGAACACCTGACTTCCATAAGCCTCTTCTCTGACTGGTGGACCAGAGTGATGGTTTGGGTCTCCTTGAGTTAGTGCCAATGGCAACTCAGAGCCAGTGTCTAGCAATCTCTCAAAAGTCTGGATATTTCCCATTCCATAGTGAACAATCAGTCACATAAATGGCCACAGGTCTCTTTGGGGGACATTGGGATAAATTTTAACACTACGAATTATGGTAGAGTGCTTCCTGATGGGGATGCAGCCTTCATTCAAGGGGTTTGGAGTCTATAAACTGCCCAAAGTCAAGGAATTAATAAAAGGTCATGGCTGGCTGTTTTGGTGATTCAAGTTAGACTTCTGTGCATCTGGCCTAGAATTGAGACACACATACAGATCAAGTGAGAATGAGACTGTCCATCTATTTCTTTTATAGGGACACATGATCAACTAGCTGACACCATAGGTTTCTATGAATTAGAATATTCTGACAATTACCTTCGCTTTTTTATCCATTACAGTAACCACCACCACCTTGGCTTTGACCATTAATTGCAACCATTTGGTCCCTTGCCACTCTGGAATCCAATTTTCTCCACTGCATTTGGGGATGCTAGTTTGGTGTCAGAAGTTTCCACTACAGTTTATGACCTACACAGAAAAGTGACAACAGAGCTCTTCAAGGATGCTGGGGTTCCCTTCACAAATTTATTTCTCAAGGCCATGTTGAAAGGTATATCCTCTGGAACTTCCGGGAGTGAGTGAACAGGTCTTACATGATAAATGCATGCTACTATTCGCCTTGCTCTGAGACTTTGGATAACTTCCAGTTTGGTATTCCAAGGCAGTTCTGGCATTACAATTTTATTTAGTGTAGGCCACTTTTTGGTCCACGTTTCAACCAAGCAACGCAAGCTATTAGAGCCCTTTCTAATCTCCCAATCTAAAACTGAATCTAGAATTCTTGCTCAGTGGGCCCATATTAATACATTTGACCTGATCCAACTTTATTTTCCTTTCACCATCATCCCACATCCTTAATATCCATTCCCACACATATTAGCCAGATTTCTATCTGTATAAATCGGAAACATCATGCAATTATTTTGATGTATAGCACCTTTTCTCATGGGTGATACTGCCTACCTCATCCTTTGGGGTCTGCGATGCTTGAGTTTAGACATGGGTCTAGAAGCAAAGAGAGTGATGGGAGTGGGTCCTGAAGAGAATCAGCTGTGTCTTTCATGGTCGGGAGAGGCCATTGCAGGTTCTTCAGACAGAGTTGGAGAGGCTGCTTCTACAGTTGAAGAAGAGTCAGTACAATTTAGAGATTCTATATCCTCAGCTTCACTGGGATCTTCCCACAGGTCCTCATTCCACTTTTCAGGATGCCATTCCTTCCCGATCAATGCTCTCACTTTAACAGGCCATACTCTGTAAGTCCAGGAATTCAATTTGCATTACAGTTCAGCCACACGCAAGATGAGGCTCTGAGTTTGGCTTTCAGAAATCTTAGCCTTGCACCTACAAGAAATAAAAGTTTCTTTCAGGCAGACATAGAGGCTTTCAGGTAATTTAGACCTTGAGCTGGGAATTTGAAGCCCTGAGCTCATCATCTTCTTTTCCCAGATTCTCCCACATAGGAGTATCCAGTCAATCTCATTATACTCCTTAGTTTTACCAAAATGCTCTAAGCTATCAAATACTCAGGCACCCAGAAACTTACTTCTTATAAATATTTGCTTAGGAGTATCCACTGGCAATATTTTGTGTATCTCTATTGCCATATAATGACATAGACAACCAGTGCCCTGTTTACCAGTGGAAATATAATCATTAGTGCCTTTAAATCTAATAATATTAGATAACCAGTGTCAGAAAACCCAAAACCGATTCATAAGGCTTTTCCTTAAAATTCTGTTCCTCTAGAACAACTCTTGGTACTAAAATTTATATCAGTGAGGGTTCCACTCGAGAAACAGAACCAGCAGGATTATACACACACACACACACATACAGAGCAAGGAATTGGCTTACTCAATTGATGATAGATAGATAGTCAGATAGGCAGAAAGATAGATCTACGATGATGATGTAGATATGACCAAAATGGAAAGAGGCCCTCTGCAAAAAAATAGAGAAAACCAAAAAAGGTTAAGGCAGACTTCTTCATAAGAAAAAGAAAAGAGAAAAATGATAGAGATGGTGATGGTGTTATTGATGATCACAGAAAGAGAAATAAATTTTATATGGTAATTTACTGTATCAATAGCTTTTCTGACAAGACGTATGGTCACTACTACTCAATTACGGTATCTGTGAGGGTGAAAAGGAAGAGATCTCAGGGCAGGCAAAATAAAAATAGACGCACCTGAAGAAAGACACATAGACACACTACCTTTAGCAATAATGATGACATTTAGTGTCCCGTCAGCTACAAAAATAGAAGTATCACTGAGTACCAGAAAGCAAAAAAAGAATGTTTGCAATAAATATCTGTGGAGTGCCTGATTTCCAGCATAAAACACAGTAAGTGAAACAAGATAGTAACATCCTTTTCAGTTTTGCCCATATTGCCTTGACAGTAGTCTCAGAGTTAGATATATAAAGCAACATACATGACAATGACACACAACCTATAGGTATAAAGCAACATTCTTAACATACACAACAGACATCAGTTTCTCTGTCTCTTTCCCTTTGGCACTGCATTCTTCAATACCACTTTGTTCATAATTCTATTATTTTAATTCAATTACATTATTATCATAGCCTGTCTCTTATCAATGATGCTGATATGATTATGTGTTTGTGCCCTATTGTTAGTACGTTGAAGCTAGGCAAACTGTGCTTTCTCTTTTTGCTTCTCTCCTACATTCTAATCTAGCAGAATTCGGGGATATGATAGGCATCCAAACAACATATGTTGAAGGTAGTTGATTTTTATGTTTATTCAAAAGATATCTGGGATTCACAATTTTCAAATGTTTCCTTGTCATGAGGGCTGAATGATGTTTTGCTACTTAACGAGTCATAGTGCCACTCTGAAAACATTCCTGAATTGCCAGTGCAAATTAAGAGTAAAATAAACACATGTCCTCATCCCCAGCATTAAATGAATCAGAGACTGCATAATGTAATTAGGCAGTGACATGACAAGGACCTTATTCCATTCTGCTTTTCTCTCCTATTCTCTTTGTTTTAGTTTCAGTGTTTGAGAATGAAATTCCTCTTTAGTTTATGGCAGAATATACATATGTTGAACATAATGAAAATTGATGTTACGCTGTACATTCTATAGGTTGACTTCAATATTTGGCATAGTCAAAAATCTTTGATAATTACCCACTGCTCAGAAAGCCCAGGTATTACTTGAACTTGTTTTAAATGAATTTTTCTTTGGGAAATATCTCTGTCCCTCTAGGGAGAATAAAACAAATAGGACTCACAAACAAAACCAAACAAAAATGAACAGCAATTAAAAAAAATAAAAACACCTGCACACAGAGGCATTTGCTTCATCTCCACCAAACCAATGTGATTATATTTAGTCAACACCGTAGGGGAAAAACTTGGCAAGTCCTGCGGAATCAGATAGAAACTACATGGTGTCTCACTTGGCTTGGTTAGCATCCAGGTTCCCATGGAAACTGAATTATGTCACAATTTAAATAAAATTAATCTCACGCTTCCAACATAAACAGGACTTTGTACTAAATTAGGCATCAATATGTTGTTATATGCACTTCATTTAAAAAGATAGCTTTTTTTGGTTTGCAAAATGATATTAGCACCTAGCCACTTCAAAAGAAAATACAAAGTCATAAACACAGGGGACAAAAAAAATCAGGGTGGATCATGAAAGGATTTTATTTAATGAATTTAAGGTAAACTGGGCAGTAGAAGTGGGGCTTATTTTAGTTTGTTGCTTAGCTACAAATGTGTGTGCACAGTGATGGTTTCCAATTAACTATTCTCTTTCTCCAAATTCCTTTTCAGACTGGTGGAGTATGTGGCTAGAGTACACACTCATTCTAGACTCATAATTTCTAGCAATGCCTTTTATGATTGGTATTGCAGAAATAAGAAAAATGGGGGGCTCAGGTAAACACCACAAAATCATCATCATCATCATCATCATCACAATTTTTTCATTTTTTTGCCATGTCTAAAATGGTTTTCAAATGTACCATCTCATAGAGTTTGCCTCACAGCACAGTGAGGAAGATACAGCTATATTTTCTCTCATCTTGTGAGAAATGAAATGGAAATAAATTAGTTATTTACTTCGAGTTCACAAAATAAAATAATTAGTGGTACCTAAAATGGAAGGAATTTACCCTGGTTCCAAATCAATAGGGCTTTCCACGTCCTAGCTGTGGGAACGTGGGTCAATCACCTACAGGCAAAGTTGTTTACAGGCCCCATGGGCATGAGGTATGAGAAATCATTTTGTGAAATACAAATATAATATATATGTAAAATACTAGGAAAGGACACAAACAAATCAATAGAATAAAAAGATGAGGGATTAAAAAAAAAGCCAAATTATACTGTCTTCTACATACAATCCCACAAGAATGCAAAGAAATTTCTTAAGTCTGTAAGTGATATAAATAATTGTTGATTTATCATTATTGAAACGATTAACTAATGCAAATTAAATAGCTTATGCTTACCTGCTGCTCTGTGTCTTATTTATTGAATTTAATCTATTTTAGCTTAGTTCCCTAATTTGTAATTGTTTGAATGTAAGCTTTGGTCTGTTTAGTGATTGTGGTCTCCATGGCAATTACTTGGTAACTCATAATACACATACTTTGCATTGCCCTTATTAGTGAAGTTGAACACAATTTCATATATTTATTAGGCATTTGATAACTTCTTTTGTACTGTAACATTTCGAATCTTTATCCATTTTCAGTTAATGTTTTTTATTTTTAGGAGTTTTTTTTTTTTAACATAGTCTTGTCACAATTATTGCTTTTTAGAGGGTTACATGTTTTGCCAGTATCTTCTTGAATTGCTAGCTTCTTTTCTTTTCTTTCCTTTGTCTTATTGGATCTTTGATAAACAGAAGCTCTTACTTTTAACAGAGCAATTTATTCTTTATAGTAAGTTCTTTTGTTTTCTTGTTTGATTGATTCACACTTTGTCATAAGTGAACGAATCATATATTAAAAGGCCTTTTTCTTAAGTCTCTGTTCTATAACACTTGTGTTTTCATCTATTCTGTGCCAATACCCAATATGATACTGTCTTTTAGTGTAGCTATATAATATGACTTGTAAACTAATAGAATAGGTTGTAACATACAACATTTTGTTTTAAACACACACACACACAAGTGTATGTATATGTGTGTTCTTGTTGTTTCTCTTCTTTTTTCTCCACTAAAAAACAAACAAACTTTCTTTGCCAAGTTCAATGATAACCACCAAAAACTTCTGGTGTTTTGGTTGAATCCACTAAGATTGGGGAGAATTCACATCTCCACAATACTTAGTTTTTCAATTCATGAACACGGCATGCTCTTTCTGTTATTCAAATCTCCCTTAATTTATCTTACTAGTGTTTTCCAATTTTCAATATAGAGGCTTCCACTCCTTGTATTAGATTTTTTGCTACTTTTTAAAAGATATTTTGATGCTATTTGAAATGATCTCTTGAAATTAGCGCTTTTTAAACTATGTTATCTGTAGATTTTTTAAGTTTACACACACCGTCATATCTTCTGCAAATAATGTTCACTATTTTTTTCTTTGAAATCTCCTAATGCTGTTTACTTTCTTGATTTATAACATTGGGTAGAACCTGCAGTATAATTTTTAATAAGTGAGAAACCATCATGTTTCATTCTCAAGCTCGGAGGAAATACTTTCAATATTTTATGATTAAGCATGAGGGTTGCCGAAGGTTTATTTGTTGTTATTGATGTTGACACCTCTTGGTTTACATCCTCTGACAGGGCTCCCAATGGTTCTTGCTTTCTGGTATTCAACCCCTTTTGTAACCTGCAGCCCTTGTGTGTCACTCATTTCTAAAGAATAGATTAGACGTGCGTGATGAGTAGGATGTCACTGCTGACGTTAGGTTCCCTGCTCTTGGACTCTTTGCTCTGCAGAAAGCAAGCTACCATGTTTTGAGTAGTCCTATGGGAGGGCTTATGTGTAGTGAGGATCTGATTTCTCTAGTTATAGCCAGTGAGGACCTGAGGCCTGTAAACATCCATGTGAGTGAGCTTGGAAGTGGATCCTCCTCCAGTCAAACCTGGAGGTGACTGACATCCAGTGGCTACCTTGACTGCAGCTGGTTAAGGACACTGACTCAGAAGCATTCAGCTAAGCTGTACCCAGATTTATGGACCACAGGGCCTGTGATATAATGTGTGTTTTTGTTTTAAAGTCACTAAATTTTGGTTAATTTGTCAAGCAGCAAGAGATATCTAATAAATGTACTTAATGAAGATTAACGAAGTTTGGCTTTCTTAATTTACTGAATGCTTGAAAGTAAAGATCAATCTTGAAATTTATTGACAAATATTTCCTCTGAATCAATTAAGATGTTAGTATGGGGGATTGGAATTGGCCACCCCAAGGTATGTCTCTTTGGCATGAGGATTATTTTGGGCTGGTTACTTTTAAAAACTACAGACATGAGAGAAACTCTGAGAAGTAGAAGTTACCCTTTGTAAGAGACATTTACATTTGTAATGGAAATCTCCATCTGTAGCATTGTCTCCCTCTCTGTATCAGGAAGAAGGGGGGATGACCTTATCTCTAAAAACTCTTATCAATGTGGAAGGCAATGACTTAAATCTGCATAATAACCTTACTCTTATTTACTGTACTTTTCTGGTCCTCTCCCATAACTGACTCTCCCCACCCCCAACATCCTCCTTTGTAATTGAAGATGGTATTTAAGATGAGAACGAATTGCTCAGTTTATCTCAGTCTCTCCCATTTATACATGTTATAAAGCTTTGTTTGATTTTCTCCTGCTATTCTATTTCATGTGAATTTAATTCATAGCCTGGCCAGAAGAACCTAGAGTGGGTAGAGGAAATGTCTTCCTCCCCTGCATTAGCATGCTTTGCTTCTTATTTTTTTTTCCAGGAAGATTAGCCCTGAGTTAACATCTGGCAATCCTCCTCTTTTTGCTGAGGAAGACTGGCCCTGAACTAACATCCATGCCCATCTTCGTCTACCTTATATGTGGGACTCCTGCCACAGCATGGTTTGCCACGTGGTGCCATGTCTGCACCTGAGATCTGCACTGGTGAACCCTGGGCAGCCAAAGCGTAACATACTCATGTGCACTTAATGGCTGCGCCACTGGGCCGGCCCCACATGCTTTGCTTCTTTACTCATTAATACAATATATTACAATGGGTAATTTTCAACGTTCAACTAAACTTAGAATCCTTCTAATAACCTCAAATTAGTTATAATATATTATATTTTTTATATATTTATAGATCCTGTTTATTAATATTTTGTTTAGGGTTTTTGCATCTGTGTTTATGTGCGATTGGCCTAAAATTTTTCTTTTAAGTATACAGTGATGTGTTGGTATCATAAAATCAATTAGAATTTTTGTATTTATATTGTTTTAGGAAAAATTTAGTTTATATTTGGCATTATTTCTTTTTAAATATTTGACTTCACTGGTAAAGTGATTAGAACCTGAAGATTCCTTTGTAATTATGTTTTCAATCATGGAATCAATTTATTTCTTTTTTCTTTTTCAAAATGTTTTTAGTTTTTAGTAAGTTATATTTTTCTGTGAATTTGTATACTTCTCCTAAATGTTTCATATTTTGACATACAGATGACCTATGCTTTTTATAGTCTCTTTAATGTTATTAGATCTACGTGGTAATGAATCTTTTTCATAACTGATATTTTCTCTGAGATATTTTTTCTTCATCATTTCTGAAAGTCTTTTATCAATACATTATTATTTTTCGGCATGTGTTGAGTTTATTTTATATTTTTATTCTGCTTCATTTTTTGCTTCTTTTTATACTTCATTCATTCTGAAGTAACCTGAGGATTACTGTAGATATTAAACCAATTTGCTGTTTTCCTGTTTAACTTGAGGGGTGACTCAGGGGTCTTGCGGATCTGTGAGTTTGTTTTGCAGAAGAAAGAGAATGCCTTCAGGGAGGTTGAGATCACAGGATGCCTGGCCCTCGGCAGCAGATGAAGCCCAGAAGTTAGATTGCCCAGGGATTTATCAGGAGTGACTCCTTGGTTTCTCTGAAGCTCCTCCTGCGAAGCTCCTTAGCTCTATAAAACACCCTGCTGTCTGTTCTTGGGGAGGTGGATTTGAGTGAATCTCTGCTCCCACCTACTTGGTTTGGCCAGTTCAAATAAACCTTTCTCCATCTCAAAGCAGCAATGTCTCAGTGTTTGGCTTACTGTTCATTGGGCACATGAACTTGAGATTAAGAAGTTCAGTAACAATTCCTTCTACTTTCTTTGGATTAAGTCAGTGAGCTTCCTTTTCCCACCAGACAAATGCTGCTTAGTTTATTGATTTTCCAGCTTTATTCTCTTATAACAAATCCATTTAAAGATATTTCCTTATAAGCATAAATTTAACAGCACTCCACAAGTTTTAAGATGCAGAATTTTTTTAAATTTACTACATCTTCTAATTTCTCTAATGAGTTAATCTTTCACCCATAGGTTATTTAGAAATATGAAATATGTTTCTAAATTTACAAGGATTTTGGATGTGTTTGCATTTTTGTTGTTTTATTGGTTTCTGGTTCAACTGCGTTTGTATTATTTCAGTGCTTCAAAATTTCTGCCTCTTGCTTTGTGGATCAGCATATGAAAATGGTTTTTAAATATTTGATGTGGAAAGGAATATAGTTGTTAGTCTGCAGTTATTTAATGCAACACTCCTTATGACAGGTAAGATTGTCAATTGTGTTGTCCAATTTTCTACAGCTTTATGAATTCATCCTCTATTTTTTTCCCATCAATTATAAAGTTAACTGTGAATCTACCACTATGATTACTCAATTTATCCTTTAAATTTTATCAACTATATATCTTGCTATTTCTATATCTTGAAGCTTTATTATCAGGTACATTCTTCTTTAAAATGATATCTTACCTGTGAATTACAGCCTTTATCACCACAAAGTGACCCTCTCTACCTTCAGCATTATTTTTCAGTCTTAAAGATTAGTCTGTTATGGTAATGTACACATCATCTTGATTTTTATTAGTACTTGAGTGGAATATTTTCAATTTTTTTATATTCAATATTCCTGTTTCCTGATATTATATATATAGCATGTGAACTCGTGTTAGCACTGTGTATCCAATTTGCAATTTGCTTCTTATAATTGAAGGCTTTATTCCACTTACATTTAAAAACGTCATCATTCAATCAAGCTGTAAGCAGTGAGATGATTGGAGACTAAGTATCAGTTCCTGTGAGGTTCCCTATGTGCTTCCGTGTGCTACTCTAATGCTGGCACTCCTTTATACCCACCTAGTCAGGTCGACTTTGCTTCATCTCCTCTGAGCACTCTTCCACCCTGAAAATTTTCACCTGCCTGGAAGCTGGTTGCCTCCTGCCGTTTGTTTGTTTTAGTGACAGTATTCAGATAAATAAGTATATTTTCAAATGGCTAATTTTCAAACGAAATAGACAAAAATTAGTGCTATCGGTTGAATGCGTATGTCCCTCTCAAATTCATATGCTGAAAACGTCACGCCCAAGGCAGTGGTAGTTGGAGGTGGGGCCTTTGGGAGATCTCTTCACGAGGGTGGAACACTCATGAACGTTGTTAGTGTTTTCATAAAAGAGGCCCCAGACAGTGCCCTAGCCCTTTCAGCATGTGAAGACACAGAGAAGGCTGAAGTCTGCAACCCAGAAGAGGGCTTTCACCAGACCCAACGGCCCCCCACCTCCTGCCATACCATGTTGGCATCCTAATGTTGTACGTCCAGCATCCAGAACTGTGAGAAGTAAAGAAGTAAATTTCTGTTGTTTATAAACTACCCTGTTTGTAGTATTTTGTTACAGCAGCCCACAAGGACTGAGACAACTAGCTTCATAGCAAAGTTATTGTTACTGATTGGAAACTATATTTTTAATCTTGCCTGCAACACAGATTTGTCTTTTTTGTGCATTTTGCATGCATCTGTAATTATGTCACTGGCCTTCAGGATATCCTTTTAAATAACTTCAGAGGCTGGGATGGGTGATTTGACCTCACAGCCAGGTGGTGATACTTTTTGCAGATCATGGAACATTAAGGTTTTTAACAGTAAGTAGCGGAAACCACTTTAAATACAATATTCCTGTGCTTACCTCTCCTTTGATTTAGAACAAGATTGTATTAATGTTATATGAATAGTAACACCACTTTAGAAGAAGGATTCAAAGTAAAAGAGGGAAGGAAAAGGAGTTGTTTGCTTGCTTTTTTGAAACACTTATTCTAAATATTATTTTTAAGCTCAAGATGGCAGAGAAATGGGAGAGGAAAGTGAGCAAGATTGTGCTTTAGGCCCAAATCCAAACTTTTTTTAAATTTGTGGATCAGACCAGCTGTCTAATGCAACATGAGGACTCGAGGGGAAAAAAGAGAGCCAGCTATTCTCAAAATTAGGTAGGGCCTCTGTTGGTCACTAAGAGAAAATTTCTCCCGAGAGAATGCATTCTATCTTGCACTTTCTTGATTTGTTTGAATATTAGACATTCCTTATTCATCTTGAATGTAACATTCATACACATTCTCTTCCTTCCTGGTTGTGGCAGAGATAACAGATTGGTTTATTAACTGCCTGCCAACTGCTCTTTTGCATTTCTTAGAATACGCTAGAGGCTGGAAAGTTAAAGATTACCTTTCTCAAATAATCTTACAGCCCAGGTTCTGCTCATACCTGCTTTATACCAAGTAGATGCACTCGTGAGGTATTAAAACGGTATATATGAGGCTGTGTTGGTGCTATTTTCGCTGATGCTATCGGTTCTGGAGTGAGGGCTTGTGTGTATGCATGTTGTGTCTATGTATGTTATGTGTTTATGTGTGTGTGGTAGTTGTAGCAAGTATTCCATTGCTCAACACTTGTGAATGTCAAGAATCAGGACACAGGGTATTTGTTTTACTTTACATGGGACCATGCCTGAGATAATGTGGTTTTGGAGCAAGTAGCTTTCATATTACCCAACTCTCTGGCCCTTGCTCTTCTTTCTGACTGTGGCAAACGTGGCTGTATCCTTGGAGAGTTTTGTACACCCTAAGAATGTTTCTGGAAATTTGGCCTATAGTTTACTCCTCCGGCACTTCCAATGTTCTAAACATCTGTTTCCATGAACTACATCTTCTTCTGCATAAACTGCATAGAATGGCTTTGGTTATCTCCAACCAAACCGGCACTCTTTTTTACTCTTCCTTCAGAAATTTTATTCCGAAAAATGGCTACATTCTTAAAAATTACTTTAATATTCTCCTAAAGGACAGTGTTTCTGATGTTAAAAGTCTCTAGTGTCTCTTCTCTAACTGCAGGGAAAATTTTCAGCTCCTCCCAGTAGCTTTTAAAGTGTTTCCTGATCTGGCTCATTGGATGTTTCCTTTCGCGTTTTCTTTCCCATCACTAATAAATGTTGTCAATCATTAGGGAAACATGTTTAAAGATAAGTTATTTATAAGCAATACAAGTATGTTTGGACGCTATGGTTTTGTGGATCAATCTGGGGATTCGCCTATAACGCTATAAATAGATTTTATTTGATGTTCTTCCTCACTTCCCTCTTCCATTTTTAACAATCCCAGATGAATTTCAGGGGAAAGTCCTTTTGAGTTGCATTTAGTTAACTTAGTTAGGTAGTACTGATGCGGGCTCGGTGAGCCCAGGAGTCGAAAGAAAAATTTCTTGGACTCTCAAGGTCTGGCAGTAGTGCTCTTTTATTTAGACAATAGTATGGAATAGCATGGGGACAGGACCCATGGACAGTCAGAGCTCCTGCTGCTGCCCTGAGTTGAGGGTTAGAGCTAAATTTATAAGGCACGAGTACGTAACTTATTTTTACTGGAAAAAAGAAAAGATGATGTAAAAAGTCATTAAATGGTTTCAGTGCAGATGGGGTCTGGTTATTGTGCAGTCGTTTTACTTTAAACACAAATCTGGTCATACAGATCGGCATGTAGGTGAGGATGCCCTGGGCTTCTCTCTCTGGGGCGGCCCTAATTCGTACCATAAAAATCCACCGAGTTATACAGATCGGCATGTAGACCAGGTCACCTTGGCCTTCTCTACCTGGGGCAGCCTTAATCCACATCAGTATCACACCACTTTTCCTTTTTTCCCTCCCTCTATGGACTTTTCTCCATTAGTAGGACCTATGAAAGAGAGCACCATCCCATCTAGCTGAGGAGAAAAGTCAGAAAGCTGGGCAAGAACCAAAAAGTCTCTCTCTGGAGCTTTAGCCAACACGTGCTGCAAGTTGACTTAAAGTTCTCCTAATAGATTTTCTTGGTGCAACTAGGAAATGTTACCATTATTTGGAATAAAACTGTTATAGGAAGAACATTCTAGGTATTAAGGCATTGTCCTTCACCAACAGATATGTTATTCCTTTCTCTTTTGCATCCAATAATGTTGTTGAAAAGTGTTACATTAATTAGCTCCTATCCTTTGTTTCTTCATTTTCTTTTACATAAGCTTACAAAACTTTCTCTTGGCCTTTAAATGTTTACAAATATCAATGTAATATGCATTTGCCTTTTTCTCATTTATACTATTAGATACTTTACGAGCCCTTTTAATGTGAAGTCCTGATGATTATTTTTTTAATTTTGCTTCATTTTTGAATTGTTGTTTTTACGGAAATATGAGTAGATCTTTGTGGATCCATTTATTACCCTTAATCTCTCACCTGTCCACCTTCCCATTTAAATAACTCTTTGTTTCTTTTTAAAATTTTCCTGTTCCTGTTTCATGTTACCAATTTTCTTTATTTTTTGAAGGTTGATTATTGTTTTTATTTCTGTGTATGCTGTTTAATTTATTATTTTATTTTGATTTATTTTCTCAGATGGCCTGTTATTTTTCTTTTTACTTGTTATAAATCTTCTGGGATGATAAATTATATGTATCTGGGTTGAAGGCCTAAATTGTGACATTCCTGGGGATGTTTGGGTTAGGTCAAAAAGCTCCCCAAGGCAGAGATCTTCTGGTATTTTAACTTCCTCTTTAATCTTGAAGCCAGGTACTTGAGGATTACTGTAAATATTTAATGAGATTTAACCTGAAGCGTAACTCAGGGATTGCCAGGATTTGTCAGCTTGTTTTGCAAGAAAGAGTATACCTTTAGGGAATTTGTGATCAGATGACCAGCCCCATGCTGCTATTGATGCCCAGAAGTCAGGTTGTCCAAGGACTTATCTGGAGTGAAAGATTACCCCTTTGTTTCTCTGAAATTCCTCCTGCCAAGCCCCTTAGCTCTATAAACTCCCCTGCTTTCTGCTCTTGTTAAGGTGGATTTAAGAAAACGCATCCTCCCACCTTCTTGTTTTGTCCAATTCAAACAAAACCTTTCTCCATCTCCAATCACCAATGGCCTAGTGATTGGTTTACTGCCCATCAGGAACACAAATTTGAGATTAAGAGATTTGGTATCAATCTTAGGTTCAAGCACTCCCTTCCACTTCTCCCCTTAGGTAGCCTTGACTCTCCTAATCAATCTCAATTTCCATCACAGGAGCTGTTCTTTTCTAAAAATGTCCTCCATTGATTATAGCCATGTTACTCCAGGATATGGAGGGATGGGGCAAGACAAAAACCCAGAGCCCAGGCAAACTGCTACGAGCATTATCATCACCAACTTCTTCATCTTATCAAATAAATTGTTTTGTAGAGAAACACTATTGTATTTAATCTTGAACATTGCTCTGACAAGCAGACGGAGAAAGCCCTACTGGCTAGAGTCACAACATCTCCAAAATCTGCAGATTGATGTAGTTGTGGTAACTTTACAGCTATAATGATTTAGTGAGTTAGAGATTTTCCAAGTGAAACTTTCTTAACTTTATCCACCTGTGGACAGGACATCAATCTTAAAGCCAATGATATAATATAATTAACTCCACATTAGTCTATTACTGCCAATATTTGGTTCCCGCTTTAAAGATGAATGTTTATCTGCTAAGGCCATTGATGTGTCACAGCACATTATAAACTCAGCATAAGTACTATTTAAATAATAAAAATATATAGAAAACTAAATAATATACATCATAAAGGATACATGCAATAATTATTAAAAATTAATTATATTTCAAGTTATTCTTCCATTTTTCTTTTAAAATAGATGGATGTGTTCTTATTTAAGTCTAAAGTTGGATAAATGTTAAGAGCAACTTACGTTTTAGGACTTCAGATTCTTTGCAGAAGTTGATGTCTTATTAAAACTGACCTTTGGGGCAAATACATTGCAGTTATATCTTTATCTGTGCATCTAAGTTATAAAACTAGTTTTGCCATAAAACCAAATGAATTGATTAAAATCACTAAAAAATTCCTTATGGGAATGCTTCATGAACATTATCGTTGAGAACATATCCAGCAAAAAACAAAGCCATTTATGCACATCTAAATCTAAAGAGGTGATTCTGGTAGATATTGATATTAAATTTAAGATTATATTAACATATACACATATATATATATATGTTGCTGCTTACAGGCACTCCTTTTTAGTTATAAAATAGGACGTGGCAAATTCTGCATGCTTTTTCAGTATACATATTTAGAGTTAAATTTTAATAATATAAGAAAATGATATTTAAGCCCCATCTTTTGTAAACTGGTTGAAGAATGGGAGGTGATTGTGTGCTACTTAATCCGAGCATATGAACTTTCACTCCTCTCACAGACCCACAGCAGGTCTCAGAATGCCCATTGTGTTTTAAATACCTCAAGCTAGGACAGCCTTGTGCCAAGAAGTTTTAGATGATCAGCAGTGTGAAATGGTTAGAGAAATCTCCTATCCAAAGCATCACTTCAACACAATGTAATTGCTGTCAGAAATAATGCTTGTGTTAATACATAAACATCCTAGAGAAAAAGTCACTCATGCATATTTTTTCAATCAAGTTGAAAAATGAGTTATTGTATCAGATTATTTCCCAGTAAGAGATATATATCTCTCTCTCTATATTTTGTGTATATATATTCTATATGTGTTGTATTATATATTATATATCATATATATTATATATAACATAATTCTATATATGTAGAATATATATTATATATACATAATATATATATTACACATATATAATTACAAAATACATAGATTACAAGAAAGTTGCAAAATATATATATATATATAACAGAAAAAGTTGTTTCTAAAAGTTGAAAACTATAGGATTACAAGAAAAAATATGAAAAGAGTGGCAAAGTACTTTTAAAGATAATTTCTCTTAGGACTAACTTAGTCTGAGAACACAGATTCATTTTTTTAAGTATGCTCATTCTGTTTATTAAAAGTCTTTTGTATATCTAATCATCAATTACTGAGCACCTATTGTGTGACAGCTGGCTGCTAGATAGGTGTTCTATGATTGAATCCTCCTTTCCTAAAAGGAAGATATTACAACTCCAAGATAAAAATGAAGAAGTTGAAGTTCATTTAATTTGAATAACTTTCTCAAGTTCCCAGCAATCAATGGAGTTTTTAAACCAGTTAGTTTGATGCTTGAGCTCATGTTCCTAACAGCTCTATTATCCTGTATCACTTTGCCTTCTTGAACTCTTACAACTACCTTAAGGGTAGAATGAGTATCGCCATTTCCTCTTGACAGATGAGACTTAGTAATTAAAAGTGACTTGCCCAAGCTCATGTGGGTAATTATTATTTGCCACACTGGGACCAACTTTGATTGTCAAACCTAGTAAACTCCCATTGCCTTTCTACCCACATAAGAACTGTTAATTGACGTTGTGGGGGAGGTGTCCCTAAGGTGATGTCACACTGTTTAAGCATGCGTTCCACATCAAATAGTGGTATGCCGACATCATCAATGCCTTTGGGCTACTAGCCTGTGTCAAGAACTTTTTGTTGGCATCCAAAGAAAAAAGTTTATCTTGAAAGGAGATCATTCTTTTTGCCATATGCTTCTGCTGGACTTTTTTTGTCACCCTAAAAGGAGAAGTAGGTATATAAGATTTGAATTCCTGACTGTCATGCTATGAAAACACAATACTAGATTCTAAAGGAACAAGGCCAAGGATGTTATGTGAGTCAAATGCCTGATTGAAGTAACACTAATGGCACACATGACCCAAGTCATATTTGGTAGGGTGGGAAGACCAAATTCACCCTACTAAGTACCCAATACTGTGGATGGATGGAAATATGAGGACTTGAAAGAATTTGGCTACAGCATTAAATCTCTGATGTCAGAGGTCGCCATCAATCCCACATGAAGGCTAAATAATGAGAAAACTCATATACCCTGACTTACAAGAAAGACACCGGAGTTCTTTATTTGTTGAGGACAGCAAGGACATTCTAAAGGATAATTGCTCTACTGTAGGTGTCAAATGCTCACATATCTAAAGAGGTCAGTGCAGGAAAGTAAATGCATGATCAAATTGTGCTTTAGAAGCAAACACAATTTGCTCATTAAGTATATAAGAATAGTCCACTTTAGCAAAAATTATGCTATATCCTATTTCCTGGAAAATGCATCCGTCTCTGATTAACTTGCATATTTTGGAGTTTGAGTAATAGTTCACTGTCTCTTAATTTTACTAAATGGAAAACAATAGGGCAAGGGCAGGGATAAATGCCAACTGAGAGTAGCTTTCTGTGATGAGAAGAAGAGAGAGATGAGAACTGCCACAAACTGGACTGTGCAAGTTTCTTTAAAACAGCAGTTCTGAAAAACAGCCAATTTTTCCCATGGAAGAATGTTGACACTAGTAACTAGATCTGATTTATCAAAAGGAACAAATGATCTTGGTTTTGTAAAATCAATTCATTTCTATTTGGCAACAAAATTATATTAAACAAGTGTTGTGTGGCTGAACATGATGTAGACCATCACAAACACTTTGGTTTGAATCTGGCCCAGAGATCTCAATTGTCAACTGCTGCTGGAATGTATAAGATCCTTGAGATCTTAAGGTACTCAAGGATTTTAGTTGAATTCTGGGCGAAATCATGAAGCCCAGATTAGCACCAATGCCCTGGACACATATAATTGCCTATTTAAAACTCTTGCTATTATTTGTACTGCATTTTATTGGCAGCCATACCAAGGTGAATTTGCCACTCCTCTAGATAAGTACAATCCCTATGCCAAATGGGCTCTAATCCAAATACTAACTTGAAGTAGGTTTGTTTTAAAGGTCAAGCATTAACAAGGGTGTGTTAAATCATAGTTGACCCAATCAGGTGTCCAGTCTGTGAAATAACTAGCGAACCACAACCTCTATCCATCTAAGCATACTCTCATCCCCCATTTATCATTGTCACATTTCCTGAGCTGCATAAATTTCTAGAAGAGAGAAAAGAGGAAGCCTAAATAGGATTATAGAGAAGAGGCATTCCCAGAATTACTCCTATAGCAGTAATCAAGATTCCCCTATAAATCTGCATTTCCTACACCACTTCCCTATCTCAGATTATTTTCAGTGAGACAGTTGCCCCAAACATTCAGCCTGGTTACTCCAAATGCTATATCAAATTTTGAGCATGAAAGTGGTTAGATTCTTCCTCCTTTAGGTTACTCCTTATTAAAAACCAAGAAATAAACCAGGGAGAAAAATTTAAATTCTCAGATTATAAAGGAATTTTTATATAAAAAAGAAAAAACAAATAGATGTCGGGTCTCTTTTTCCAAATCAGGAAAGCAAAGCAAGGAGAGAGGTTACCACAGGTTTGACAAGAATAAAATTGTAGACAATGAGATGATTTGAAATTCTTTGTTTACATTTGATGATGAATTTAGCTATGAGGGCTACATTAATCCATCTCATTTGTATAATCTTTATGTAATATTTCTGCTGTCTGTAGTTATATCATAAACAGTGTTAATCAGTTACATTTCTCTGAGAATGTCTTTCAATGAATTATATGACTCAAATGAAGGAAGCAATAGTACCCAGGAATTCTGTCCTGTTCTACTGATCGCATGCCTCTGATGTGGGCCAATGTGGAGGGGGTGCTAACTTCCAAACTGTTCCCATTGGCTGTGTGTAATAAACACTCTTTTCAAAATCAAACAGCTTCTCTGTTCCACTGGTTTACGTATCCACACTCATTAAGAGCAAATCACAAAATTCCTATCCGAGAGCAGTTTTCTGGATGAATCCTACTCCATTCTGATCATTTGCCTTGATAGTAGCTTAGGTATTGACTTATGACCTGACTAGTTACTACTGCACTATCAACATACTTTCGTAACAAATGGGAAATTTTAAAACTACAAATTTTAATGTAAGGCACAGTAAAAGTCATAATATTGTCTGTATGAGTATATAAAGGTATGTCACAGCAGATTTTTTTGCCCCAGCATGAGTTTTTGTTGGCTTAGAGTGGTATTGTGTCAGATAAAGTATCTTTTGTAATTTAAGAGGTATTTAGCAAGGTTTGTAAAACATAAGAAGGATTAAACCAGGGCTTGCATTGTCACTAAATTTGGATGATTTCTTGAGATGTCTTTCCAAAAAAACCTTTTTCACTCTCCAAGGGAGAAGAGCGTGACCTGACCTCTGACTCCTCCATAACCACATCTTCTAATCTTAGCTCCATGTATTTCTTTATTACAAGCAAAAATCATTACATTATTTATTTTCCTCCTCTATTAAAATCTAATCACCAGACATGAAGAGATTGTATCTATCTCTTACCACCATCGTCCACCACATTGCTGACCCATTAGGTACTAAGTTAGTATTTATTATATCATCTAGCTAAGCCTCCTGGGCTCCGTTCCCCCTCAAAGAGAAGGAAAAAATTGTGTTAATCACTTTTTGTGTTGGAAAGTTCAAGTATTCAGTCCAATCCTTGTTACACAAACCCCAGTGTGAAGCTTTATCTTCTCCCTGGTCAGAGTTGGGTTCTCACTGTAGACAGCTTGCCAGGAAGTGTTCTTCTTTTCTGTCACCATAGCAAAAGGGTGTGCATTTCCACTTTGCCAAGCCCAAAGTCCTGTAAAAGCCTTGGGAAGCACCTCTCTCGTAACCAAAAATTCCCTTACCAACTCTAAGAAAATGTTTCGAGTTAATGGGAGCCTGACAAGCTGCAATCTGGTGGGGTTTTTCCCCCCTGAATTTTTAGCAAAGAATCGCTGACAATCTTTCAGATATTCATCTGTCACAGGGCCTATCTTTGTCAAAGGGGGAGTAGCACCCCACCCCTATATATCCTCGATTGAAGCAGTTCATTTGGGATAGAAGAATTCCAGTTTTGGGAAAAATAAAAGGGAGAACGTTGTCCCTTATCTAGCAAAAGCTTTTACTCTTCCTGAAATAGAAGATGAAATTCAACTCATGCATGCCACCTATATCCAAATACTTAACCTAAATATTATATTTCATCTCTTCCTCTTCATTTCATCTCTCAGGGGGAAAATGTGTGAGAGAGATTGCAAAGCATGAAGATTCAAGATACTGTAAGTAGAAGCTACTGTGATAGGGGCTTTAAAGACTTTTGGAGTGGAAGTTTGGAGACCTGAGTTGACTTCCACCACAATTTGCACCATCTTGGCAATCCATTCCATTCACTGAAGCCTTGTTTGTCCAACTGTGGAATGAAAAGTTTGCATTAGAAATACAAGGTGTGCTTCAGTCATAACAGCTAAAATAGTGTGAATATTTCAGTGATAAATGTAATTTAACTGAGTTAAAGTCAATTTACCTTAGGTGTCGTGGACAATAGTACTCTCTAAAAATTCTTCCATTCCTTAGGAAATATTGTGAGAAAATGATATTTTTGAGATCTTATATTTGGAAGGTTACTGATACAGTTATTATTTTGGCTACCCTTTTTGGAAGGGATATGATAAGCTAATTAAAGTCGGCCTTCAAAGAATTGAACTTGCAAGAGTGGAGTTGGCAGCATTGCCTTGTGTCAATAAAGGCCCAAAGAGCTGATTCAACTGGGAATAAGAGGGACAAGACAGGAAAATTATGTAAGCTGAATGGTCAGTTTACTGAAATGGGAGTATTGGTCTCTAGGTGGTAAGTCTCTGGGTAGGGGGATCTGTTGAAATACAGGCGTGTTGAGAAAAGCTTGAAGTCTTGATGGAGGAATATGCATCTATTCCGTTAGAGAGAAGATGAAGTAGCATTCAGATACTAGATTGGTGGATACATTAGGCTGTAAAACACAGGCTTGAACAAGATCACATTGGAGGAATAAACAGAAATTTTCGTAGGTTACAACATCAAACATCAGATCACATTTTATCAACAGACAGAAGGATACCTTATCTATATTTGAAATGGCAGTTCCCAAGTTGTATGTGTCAACTAAGAAGCAAAAAGGTCTTAACCAAGGGAGCAGCATAAGGGCCAACAACTTTATCATTATTCAGACTAAAACCCCCTTACCGCTGACAGATGGAAAATTGTCCCATTTTATCCTATGTTTAGAGAATATCCAATAATACAGTCCCAAATACAAATTCATGAGCACGACACTTTTTGTTTAAAATCTTAAGCCCTAATCCCTATATTAGAGTTTTAAATCTCTTCACTCTATTGCACCCGTAGTACAAATGCAAAAAACTTAGCACAGTCTGTCAACCCTCCCGTTTTTGCCCAGACTTGTTTTCCAACTTAGAGAATGCTAGTTCCTTTCACTTTAATTGAATTAATTTACTCCACCTCTTTAACCAATATTATAGCTCTCCTTAGTGTCTCCTCACATCTGTGTTTAGTTACAGGAAACATGCAGTTACAGGAAACATACAGTAGCACCAAAGAAGTTAGGCCACCATTGTAAGCCTTTCTATCAAAAACAAACAAACAGAAGCAAAGCCCTTCAGATCAGTCTAGTGAGTGACTTTTAAAAATTCTTTTGGAAAAGAAACCCTTTAATAGCAACAAAATATTATCAGATTTGATACATAAAATTAAATTAGTATCAAATATCCTGCCTCTTGAAGAAAACCTATTGTGAAAGAAAATTATGTTTCCATGTGCCAAAAACCTAAACTTTCTTTTTGGTATTTCAGTTATGATTATTTTTAAAAAGGGGTGCTGCTTTACTAATGATCAGGGTATTATTAATGAAATATCTGAATATTTTTATGCTGTGATTACACACTTTCAGAGGATATATAGTATTTACTGGTGAACTATCTGAAATAAACACAAGCGTTATTCTATGTATTTCTTTTGAATTTGAATATGCTGACTAACTAATATCATTTAAGGTTAAATTAAGTCATCAGAAGACATTCTGAAGGGTTTTAAAATGATAAAGGAGAGGCTTAGACCAATGTTGGGAAAATAGGGGGAGGGAAAGCCAGAGGCGGTGCCCCTCAGGACCCAGTGCAGTACAGGCAGGGGTAAATTTTAAGAGCTTTCCTGGAAGCTGCTGAGACTCTTAAGAGCTTCTGAGAAGATACAAACATCTACCTCTTCATGCTGAAGCTTCTCCACAGCTTGCCCTTGAAGTCACTGTGAAGCATAACCAGCTGGGAAATTTCCACCAACTCTCAGGCTGCAGCATCTCTAAACCCAGAAGCTTCTTTGAACCTCACATCTTCCCCTTAATCTTTTGTAGCTGCTTCTAAAGAACTGTGCCCTTTTGTCTCTTTCTGCCCTCAAATCTCACTGAACACTTCTCACTGACAGATTCTAACTAGGAACCACAAAGGAAAAGGGAATCGGAACCTATCTTTCTTGATTTGCTCTTCTTTCTTGGTTTTTCTATTACAACCACAGGAATAGATTTCCGGGGAGCTCCTGCAGACAAAATCGAAAAGGAGTTGTCAATGCTGTCCATATTTTTTCATACTCTGCAGCATAACAATACAGTACCAAATTTATGCAAACACATTTTGGGTCAAATTCGAATTCTTAACACTTTCTCACAATGGATTCTTGAAGTTTTGAAAAGCAAAAGTGCAATTTTTAATGATACACACATTTTTATTTGATGTCATTATTTCCGTTTTTTTTCTCTTCTCTCAATTTGGAATGTGTTAGGCTTCAATGTGCTTTGATGGGGAGCTCTCAGGATAGCACTAAACAAGGTGGTATGCCCCTTCCATAGGAAGTTTTAATGCCCAGGGAATGGGTAAACTTGACTAGATTCCAATATAATAAGTCTATTTTATTTTATATAGCAACTGATGGAGAAAACAAGAAACATGGGCCAGAGACCATGTGTGTTATTCAGCTAGGTTTCCGTAGACCGTCTGAAACTACTTCAAAAGCTATGAAAAAGTTGGTTGAAATAGAAACACAAGTAACCCAAGTGAGAAATTGTCCGGCTCTTAAATCTTTTAGAGATGTTCTCTCAAATAAAAGCCATATAAAGTGTTCACAGTCAGATATTACTTCAGGTTTGAATTCTTTTGAGACTGATAAAAAATGTCCACCTCTTCACAAAATTATAACTGCCCATCCAAAGCATCAGTTAACTGGCAGGGAATGCAATAAATAGGGGACATAGTCACAAAGGCGGGTAGCTAATGGCCAGGATACTGAGCTTCATAGCTGAATTCAGTCCAGGTTTGCAGTGGCTAAATAGCATTAACATCAAAATCCCTGTGTGAAGGTTCTGTGCTTCATGAGTTATTGGTTTCCAACTCTTCCCTGAGGGAGGCATAAAAGGCACTTCCTAAGGCAAAGCTCAAGCATCATAGAGAATATTCTTTCCTCCCAGGGAGGATTGGTGTGGTTCAGTGTCCAAGAATTGCCCTTTGTCCAAAGTAATGACATAATACAGGTAACTCATGCACATAAAGACCCACTTTTGTCACAGCACCACCAGCAGAAGAGTTTATGTGGGCAAGGGGCTCCACCATGCTTTGGTAGAGCAAAGCTCTCCAGGATGAACGCTGCTATGTTAAGAAGTTGAGTCTTGAAATTCTGCCACTGAAGGATGTCTACTCAGATTTGCTTCTTGTACACTTTACTTTGCCTTTTGCCTTTTGGAAACTTCCAATTCAAGCAAAAGAAAGAAAAGGGAAAAAAGAAAAAGAAAAAAGCAAAGGAAAAGAAACATAACACTCTTTTAGGCAGTGTACTTTCCTTAAATGTTGGAACAGTGGAGTGGTAGCAGATAATCTTACCACTAGTAACTTGTAACTTAAGTGGGTTTTAAACTTGCTATAAGACCAACACTCATCTCAATAATGTTAAAATGGAGGAAATATAGAAAAATATTTATGAGAAGGTTATTTTACAAAATTTGAGAGTGTTAAGTAAGATTCATATCTGTACTTAGATTTTTGCATGGCACAATTTTCTATGTTCTGAGACTAATGATTTATTTTATTAACATTTCATATGCAAAATGAAATGGTAAGTTAAGAATTTACCTACCAACACGCCAAAAAGGGCTAGAGAGAAAAACAAACCATTCATATTTTGGACCCTACTTAGGCTATACTATTAGATCAGAGAAACAATATGATCAACCACCTGAAAGTTATGAAAAACCCAAATGCATTGGATAAATTCTTTTTTTGTGTGAGGAAGATTAGCCCTGAGCTAACATCTGCCACCAATTCTCCTCTTTTTTGCTGAGCAAGACTGGCCCTGAGCTAATATCTATGCCCATCTTCCTCTACTTTATATGTGAGACGCCCGCCACAGTATGGCTTGACAAGCGGTGGGTATGTCTACACCTGGGATCTGAACCGGTGAACCCCAGGCCACCAAAGGGGAATGTGCAAACTTTGCTGCACCACTAGGCAGGCCCAAGTCTTCTTTTTTTGCTTGAGGAAGATTAGCTCTGAGCCAACATCTATGCCAATATTCTTCTACTTTGTATATGAGATGCCTCCACAGTGTGACTGATGAATGGAGTAGGTCTCTACCCAGGATCTGAACCCATGAATGCCGGGCCACTGAAGTGGAGCACGCAGAACTCCAACCACTCAGCCATGGGGCCAGCCCCAAAAATGCATCAGGTAAATTCCTGACCTTTTGTCTCTGAGAGAGTGACATGAGTCTTTGAGACAGGTTTGACAGAGGAATGCTCAAGAATTTGGGAAAATACAGGTAAAGTAATTCCAAAGCATCTAAATATCTTAGTGTATGCTATAGGTATGGAAAGTGAGTTTTTGTGGCAATTCAGCCAAAAGAATATTCTGCCCTATTAAGTTAAAACTCTGACCTTTATAAATTTTGAAAATAAAAGATGGAAAATATAGAAGTGTGACTCCATTTTTTGATATTTGACTGCCAACAGCTTTTGTTTATTTTTTTTCCTGAAGATTGGCACCTGAGCTAACATCTGTTTCCAATTGTCTTTCTTTTTTTCCCTTCTTCTTTCCCCCAGAGTCCCCCAGTACATAGTTGTATATTCTAGGTGTGAGTGCCTCTGACTGTGCTATGTGGGATGCCGCCTCAGCGTGGCATGATGAGCTGTGCCATTTCATGCCCAGGATCCAAACCTGCAAAACCCTGGGCCACTGAAACAGAGCACAGGAATTTTTAAACACTCGGCCACAGGGCCAGCCCTGACTGTAGACAGACTCAACCTTTCCTCTTCCCTTGTGCCCCACATCAAGATACGCTGATAAGAAGGTCCAAAGTTCCATCCTTTGACACCAGAGGGAGTCTTAAATCTTGCCAGCCCCTGCCTGTGCAAGGGGACATTCACTCGTCCCCACCCCCTAATCACAGCTAGAAACCAAACCAGTCTCCTTTCCTTGCTCTCTCAAGCCATTTCAGACCCACTTGAGAGGTGTGCCTGTTCTCCTTAGAGACCTCAATTATGGCAGTAATAAACCTTTTCATTTCCTCTCAGTGTGTGTGGTGTCATCAGTCTCAACATCCAAACCAAATTTTGGGTAAGGATCCATCTGCCTGTGCAGCTGAAAATAACAATAAAACTCTCTGCACTAGCTTACCTTTGGGAAAATTTTCTTCACACAAAATTTGCAGGATTTAAAGAAAGGGACAATGAATTAACAAGACATAGCAGCGGTGAGAGCAACCTAAAAAGTGGAGAAAATTCAAGGAATTTATGGTATTTTATTGATTCCAAGTTACAACTATTTTCACCTTTAACAACTCTGAAATCTGAGTCTGATAATCTACTATATTAAATAATTGTAATTTTTGTGAATTTTTTCCCTATTGATGTATAAATTAATGGTGGACTTTAAAAATTAATTACACTTTATTTTTGATAAAATAAAATAGTAATATGCCATTTGAAGGGCTGCATTTTCAGCAGAGAGGGTCTACGTCTAAGTGGATTCCATGTCTAAATCAGGAAGGAGTATGATGTTGGTGATTGCATATTTTTTAAGGCCGTTGTTTGTCTAGACTCAAATCTCTAGACAAACATGAATGAAGTGAAACTTGCCTTAGAAAGGATGAAGTTCTGATATTAGACATTAAGGGTAACCACATGCAGTGAGATGGAAGGGGTAAAGATGAAACCTCCCTGAGGTACTATGAATGCACACAGGGGTTAGGAAACCTGATCAAGATATAGAGATAACTTCAAAATGTGTAGTTAGGAGGTCAAGGTAGAGCTTCCAAACTATAAAACAAGTTGAGATAATGAATCTGTTCAACTGTTTGAGTGGATCCCAGCTTCCAGTAATGAGGAGGAGTTCAGAAGGACTCCTTGACCTCCATTTTATTTGATCGTTTTGCTTAGTTACATAATCTAAATGTCAAGACTCCTAATAAAAAATAGTATTAATAAGCATAATAATACCTAATGTATAGAATTTTTGTGAGAATTGATATTTTGAGTGTAAAATACTTAGCACAGGGTGGTCAATGCTAAGGATTAAATATTATTATTGAAGGTAGCGTGAAGGGTTATGCCACATTTTTGCAGGCAATGAGTTTTTGGTTCATTTGAAGCTAAGTGACCTGATGAGGGATGGTGGGGAATGGTGGAACCCAGCATTTGTAGGCTTTTAATCAGATCCGAATAACTGACTTGATTTATGTGTCAGGTTTAACACAGTTGATATGCTTGTTATTTAGATCAGAATTGTTTCACAACTTGAATTAGAATGAAATATAGAGCGGCAGAGAATGAGTGCTATGTTGTGTACTCATTGGGACAGGATTTCTCTTGCTGCTTGGGAGAATGAGCCGGTCAAAGTGAAAGTTAAAGATTTTGGAAACCTAAGTTATATTGTGTAATTCAGCTTAAGTAGCAATAAAGCTAATAGTTTGGAATTACATGAATTCTGTGCATATTTCTAAATGAGTTCAGAACTCAGATGGCAAAGGGATAAATTTGACCCATAAAAACTCCAAGGTATTTGTTTCCTACTGTGGCTAAATAGTTCCACAATGATACCTTTGCAGCACCAAATACAACTTGTGAGAAACCAGACTCCTCTGTTCCTTTGAAATTGCTTCTCCCTCTTGGGTGACTGTCAGTGATATTTTTTGCTCAATGTCTTTCTATTACCATCTCTCAGAACAAAACAAGCATTAAATGTGTGGTTATAAAGCAAGAATCTGAAATGTATTCCTTTCTTTCTTTTCCGTTAACACCTAATCCAGGTCCTAATTATCTGACAGTTAAGGTTTTGCATTTTCATTCTAGCAGGTCTTTGTGTTCCTAGATTTTTAGTTTTCTGGGTCAATTCTACCCTCCACCACCAGTTATCTTTCTAAATCAAAGCTCTGATCATTCCCTTTCCTCACCATGAGTGCACACCAAGATCCAAGCTCTGTATCACAGTCTTAAAAGTCATTCACAATCTGACCCTGACTACTCCCAGCCTTATTTCCACCAACACTCTTTGACCTTCCTTCCAACCATTAAGATCAATTTCAAGTGCCATGTTATTCAACTCTTCACACTTTGATTGTGCTACTTTCTCTTCCCCAAATTGCTTCATTGACTTCCATTATTTGTACATTTCCTTTCCTATTACACTGTATGCCTTCAAAAACAGGGACCAAGATTTCAGCAAAAAACTGCTCAATAAATGTCTATTGAATTGAACTAAGTATCGGGCACTTATGTAATGAAGTTGACATCTTTGTCTAAAACTATACAAACTAAGCTATGTTATTTAATTCAGGGTCAGGAAACAGGTTCCAACTCATGGCTGATACTGTTTGAATAGTAGCCAAATTGAGTATTGCAATGAGAAGGATCCCAGGCTCTATCAAGATTCAATTGGCAAATGTTCTCAGTTATTTATATTAACTATGTGTGCAGAGTTGGAGGGGAAGAGCTCTTAATGAATATTTTCCATCCTTGTTGAAAAAAAGGTCTTCTATAATTTATTGTTCATTATATTATTTTCTTCTTTCTTTCAACATATGTGTATTGAATGTTCATTCTTTGCCAAACATCTTTTTTTCTAACCAGAACGAATAAAGCAGTTGATGAAACATCAAAGTCTAAGCTTTGGATGAGCTTTTAATCTAATGGTGGTGGAGACAAATAACAGAAAATGAGCAAATATATGAGAAAAATAATTTCATATAGTGATAAATGCTATGAGGAATTTAAAACAAGTTCATGTAAAACAGTTATAGAGGGTTTGGGCATTAATTTGATAGGGTAGCCAGGCATAGTCCAAGGAAATAAATACGTTTAAGCTGAGCTTTGAAAAACTAGAAGGACTCAACAATATCAAATTTCGTGGTCAGTGGTTCCCAGGGGGAAAGAATGGTAAATAGAAAGACCTTAAGGCCAGAGAAAAATTAATTTTTGAAAAGTAGTAAGAAGTCTACTTATCTAGAGTAAATGGAGCTTAATAGAATATGAGGGATCTTGGTAAGAGATAAAAATGGAGAACTAGTAAGATTTCAAAATAGGCAGGGTCTTGCAAGTCATGATAACAATTTGGATTTTATTCTGAATGTCAATAAGAGGGGGTGTTTAAGAAAGTACTGTAGGGAGAAATAAAGCAGTTTGGATTAGAATACTGAGAGTTTGATTTAAAAACTGTGCATCCATACTGGGTATATTAACTTGTTGATGGATTACTTGTGTTTGTGTAATATATGGTGCATGTGTGTGGACTGGGGTTATTGAGGGTGGGTAACAGATGTAGAAATATTAAAGATATTTCTAGACTTTTGCCTTAATGGATAGATGATGGAAGGCACAGTTTTGGAGATGAAAATCGAAAATTCCGCTATGCCTGTCAGATGTTTAACTGGAAATCCCATGGAGGCCTTTGGAGATGCTGATCTGGAGCTCAGGGAAGAAGGCTGAAGTTACAGATTTGAAGTCATCTGTATACAGATGTTATTTAAAGCCATGACATTTAATGAATTTACCTGAAGGATATACATATACATATATATATGTATATATACATATATATGCATATATATACATATATAAGTATATGTACACATACTTATATGTATATGCACATGGATGTATATATGAGAAGAGGATCTGCAACTAATCTTAACAAAATCTAAATACTTTGATGTCAACTGGAAAAAATAATTTTAGTGAAAGAGACAGAGAATAGATAAAAGTGAATAGGGAGAAAAACCCTGACTATGTGGTGTCATGGAATCCAATAGAAAATATTATTTCTAGAAGAGTGCATTTTTATGGATGTCAGGTAGGATGAGGAGAAGAAAACGATACTTAGAATCGAAAGGAAGTAGATCATTGATAAGTTTTATAAGCGCTGTTCTGTAGAAGTGGGGAGACAGCACTAAACTGGTCTTTTTCAGGGCAGTAATAGAAGACGAAGTGGACGAAGGAACCATTATCAACTCTTTTGAAATATTTCCCTATGAAGTGGAGCAGGGATCTATAGCAATAGCTGGAGATGGCCGTGAGATCAAGGGAGGGGGTTTTTGTGGGTATTTTCTTTTTATTTTTTTAGCAGGAGACACTAAAGTACATCTGTTTGCTGATGTAACAATCCAGGAAAGAGGACGAAGTTGTTGATTAAGAGAGGAGAGGATGTGTTTGCAGGAATAAAACCTTTAGAGACAGAAGAGGAGAAAGTGTCCTTTACATAAATGGGGAAAATTACTCCATTATAATATGCAAAACTATAGAGATGATTGCAGATGAAATTAGGTTGGAAATTTCATTTTAGGATGATGAATTAGAATATATTTTTAAAAGCTTTGTTTTTTTAGTGATAATAATTTTCACACATAATGGAAGGATGAAACATCCAAAGTCGAAAGTCTTTGATTTCACTTTTACATTTGTCCTCAAGCACCAAAACTATTGATAAATAGTACTTTCTTTTCGTTATAGTAAATTGTATTCTGATATTAGCCCTATCACTGATTTGCCATGTAATTCTTATCTGTGAAATGAAGGGATTAGCAAATAAGACCACAATATCACCGTTGTCTCTCATACTTTATGTGTACTTTGTAGAAAGTAGTTTTAGCCACAACACATATCTATGGACTGACTCTAACCCTTGTCCTTTTCATTGTGGGGTTTTGGTTTCATAGTTCCCAGACTAAAATCAGCAACAGGAAGCTTAAAAGTCATTGTGGCACAGTCATATCCAGGTAAAACATTTTAAAACAATTCAAGGTATTTGTTAAGCATAAACAATCTTTGTACTATTTATATATATTCAAAATGAAAATGATTTGAATCCTTTCAGGTAAAATTCTAGTCCAGAGAAATACAATTTTTTTTTTATACCTTTTGTAGGTAACAAGTATTGCTAAAATTATCAATTCCAACTCAGGTGCATTGATCAGTTGAAACTGGCTCCCAGGTTTTCTGTTATGGTCCTCTTTGCCAAAGTTCAGATGGGAGTTTGGTAAACTACCACCCCCAAATCACTCCCAGCCTGTTATCTGTTTTATAGATAAGTTGTAGAATAATAAGACATATTCATTTAGTTATGTTGCCTATGACTGCTTTCACAATACAAAAGCAGACTTGAGTGATTGCAGTAGAACCCATATAGCTTAAAAAAAGCCTAATATATGCCCTGTACAGAAAAAGTTCACCAAACCCTGGTTTTAGATGCTTCTTGCTCCTCCTCCCTCAACTCCCCCCTAACTTCGATCTTCTAATCTAAAGCAATGAGGAAACTATGTGTCTTTGCTAAAGACTAGAAGTCAAAAGATGCCTGCCTTGAGTTGAAAGGACATTATATGGATTGTTGATTGAGAACAGCTTTTGACAATTATAAAGTAAGACATTCTGAAGCTTTAAAACCCTATGTGAGGGGCCGGCCCGGTGGCGCAGCGGTTAAGTGCACACTTTCCGCTTCAGCTGCCCAGGTTCGCTGGTTCAGATCCTGGGTGTGGACATGGCACCGCTTGGCAAGCCATGCTGTGGCAGCCTTCCCACATATAAAGTAGAGGAAGATGGGCACGGATGTTAGCTCAGGGCTAGTCTTCCTCAGCAAAAAGAGGAGGATTGGCAGCAGATGTTTGCTCAGTGCTAATCTTCCTCAAAAAACAACAAAAACCAAAAAATCGTATGTGATACTGTAACTCAGTTTACCCATTATATTTGATATCTAATTACTGATTTAAAATAGTTTTACCTTCCAAGTCTAACAAGCATATATTTGTTAAAAATTGGATAACCATAGCTAATGAAAGATTCACACAAGACTATATCTGCCTCTTTGACCAAATAAGCTTGTCTCTGGAATATTTCAAATTGGTTAGAAATCTTGTAAATATGTCAATTACCCAAACACCTGTAGAACATCAATGCCATCGTTGTCTATTAGGTCTGCCTACAGTGAGCTCCTGCAACAGTCCATTGCATTCCTGCACTCAGTACTATTTCACATTCTAATGGCTGTACAACATAGGCAGACTCATATCTGCAAACATTTATTGCTTGTGTTGCGGGCAGAGTTTAGTGAATTTGAAGGTTGTTCTCATGACAAATTATGGATATTAAGAAAGAATTTGTTGCTCTAAAGATAGACGTTAATCCAAAAACGTGTCTTAGCAAAACCATTAAAGGACAGTAGTTGATTAAAAAGAAAGCCAAGGATCTCTGATGGAAAGCCTTTAATATTTTGACCCTTTCCATTGTAAAATCTGTGAAGCTGAACCAGTTATGACTACGTGGAGCATCAGCAGGAAGAAAGGAACAGTGGATTACAAATGGAAACATCACAATAGTAACAGCAGCAAGAGAGACAGAGAGAATCAATGTATATGATGTTTGTAACTACATGTGCCAGGGAAGGAGGTCCCTGGGTTTGTAGATTTATTGTATGGGTCATTCTTTTTAGCAAATTGTTTTTATGAGTCTGTTACAAATACAATTTTCTTTGCCAAACATGAACCCAGCTTATCTACTTTTAACTCTTCGATGTTGGAGATAGATAGAGATATAGATATAGACACACACACACACACACACTTAGGTGTGTTTTGTATGTGTGCATGTGTTTAGGAGCTCAACAATGCTTTCCACTAGATTCAACTATCTTTCTTGCATCCTCCTGATCTCTAGATACTTTATTTCCTTCTTCACTTTGATGGTAGAAATAAGAGATAATTTATATAAGGTGGAAGCAGAGATTCTAAGATTGTCTTCATACGCTATTAGAGCCTCATCAAGAGAGGAGAACATAAACCAAGACATTTCGCAACAGCATCCTTGCCCATCTTAGCTAACGTTTTCTTCTGAAGATTACATCAGGTGTTAGGACTCCTGAAGCATTAGATTTCCTGGATATCTTTTTCTATTTTTGTCTTTGTCTCTCTGTCTCCATCTGTCTTTCTCTCTCTCTGTCAGATCATTACAATTCTACAATTTTTATTTTCCAAAAATGCGTTCATGGTCTCCAGTGACCTCTTTGCGTGGCATGTTGTAAGAAGGTAATAATTCATGTATCTTAATATATTAATAAAACATTTTACTTTTTTCTTTTATTGTATTATTTCTGTTTCCTCTGGATTCATTTTCTATATATTAGCCTTTATTTTGTTGTGACATATGGCAAAACTGGATGAACTTAGGATCATGTGCCAAGATCCAGGAGCTGATCACTTTTAATTTTATAGACTCAATGTTTACATTCATTAAATATTTTGGATAATGGATAAACTAGATCCAAGAACATTTATTCTGACCTGGGACATAGAATATTTAACTCTGATTCTAAGGGAGTAGATGTTTATTGGATAAGTACATAAGATAATGATATACCATGTTCTGCATATGACAATTATAAATAACACAACTTTGGAATCCTATATTGCTAAATATTTTCACAAAAATTTTCATATTCCTTATTTTCATTTACATTTCTAAGTTTTGTCTTCTTACTGCTGGCACAGCCTGATATTTCAGGCTCGTCCTATACTTGACTTGTCCCACATCTGCAATCAGCCCTGGTTTTTATTTAACAATAGTATTTAGGAACCCAAATTTGGGTGTTAGGTGTGCTAATTGCTCCTGGAATGCAGTGATCAGGGCTAGAATATGTACATGTGTACATATATATATATATATTCACCCACAGAAAAACGCATGCGTATCTAGATTAATCTCTAGGTCTAGATAAATAAAAATAGCTCTGACTTTATTTATATAGCTATCTTATATAACTATATATTTTATGTATTAAAAACCATGAATTCACACTGTTACCTCTAATGCCAATCTAGCAATACAGGGTTTATTTCAGTTTTCTCCCTTTCCTTATTTTTTACCCTCTCTTTGACAATGAGAAACCTAACTCAAATTATCTTATCCCTCTGTCTTTACTATTTTGTCCAATCTCCCTGAATGTAATAAATCTCCCAAACTCACAGACTGTTTCTTTGGCCTTAACTCTGCCAAGCCTGCTGGCCAAGTGGCTGCCTCATGGGTCCTAGCCTTGCTGAACACAGCAAATGTGCCAGGAAAACCCTTGACTGTGGACCCACAAAACATGCCAGCCATACCAGAGTATTTGTTCACGCCCAAGTGTTCTGACCATGCCAACTGTCTGGGTCAAATCTTTAGTCTCAGCCTTACGATGGACAAATCGTCATCCATGGCACCACCACAGCCAAATCCTTGCCAGCCAGAACCTTATTTGCTCTTTTGCCACAGAATATGTGCTCCATAAGACCAAAGAGTATGTGACATTTTAACCACTGCAACTTGTAAGTATCTGACATACACATATACAATAAATATAATCACAGTTTCATTGTTGAATGGACAAATGAATGAATGAATGAATGAACTGCTTGGTGACTGCAAGTAGAGTAGGATATTGACTTTCTAATTCCAAACACACTAGTTTTTATACATTACTTTCCATAAGTTCTCTTCTCTTTTCTTCTTTATGTATATATGCATGTATGCATGCATTCAAGTATGTCTGTAGAAAGATGTACTTATCTCTAAGATGATACAAATTTACTTTGTAATTTGTCTTTAGCTCAAAAATAAATATTGCAAGATTCTCTGAAATAAGCAAAATAAGTGTGTGGATTTATTTATGCTTGGGTTTGCCTTTTATGTTAATTCTCATGTGGGGGAATCCACTGTGTTTGGCATAATTTGGCCTAGATCCAGCAAATATTGAAGGAAAATCAAAGTACAAAGGTTGTACTGAGAAAAGAGATCCATTAATACATTACTGGTCCTGAAAAGTTACTTACCTGTTCATATCTGACACTTAAGAAAGATTGAAATGGTGATTCCGTTTAGTACACAATCATCACAGATTTCCTTTTAGGAGTCAAAACTAGTATGAACAACAATCTTTAAATCCAGGTGCAGTATCACTTAAAATAACAATAATAATTATGGAAATAATATATCATATTTATAAAGTACTTTATATGAATTAAGCTTATTTCAAATTAATTCCCATTACATTTTTATCCTCACAAAACCCCCACAGGTTTGTAATTACAGTCCTTTAAAGATCAGGAAAATGAGGATGAGAAAGACAAAGCCGTTAGCCTAAATCCAAAACGATGGTAAATACTGCACCCAGGATGAAAATTTTGTCTTCTGCAAGATAAGATATTTTTAAATCTCCACCTCTTTCCTATTGAAAATTGAACTATGTTATCTACTTGACAATGTTATTCGATTTTTATATCCAACTAACATCACTAAGACATGTCATCAGTTAAGCTAGTTTGTGCTTGCCAGTGTGACCTACTCTGAAACTCTCTCATGGCACATTTCTTAGGAGACAAGTCTGTTGATTATTGATTAACATCCCAATGGCAAGATAGACAAAAGGTATCAACTTAGTCCAATGTTGTGGTTCACTGATGATGAATTTTCCTAGCATCTGTTTGAGTATTTGATTAAAATATCCATTGGTCCATGTGTTTTTACCTGATAGGAAGTTTTCTGCAGTGGAGTAATTTTGAAAAGCTTGCACAGCTCAGTTAATGGGGTAGACATAGAATTAGAGCCCTGGGTTGTTGAATTTTCTGTGAGTAAGCCCACTGGTTGATTAACAGCGTTCGTAACTTTATTAGCAGTTCCTTGTGTCAGTCGAACTGCTTATGTTACTACCATAGACTTAGGCCAAAGTTGTATGAAAGAGCACAATCAAGATGATGTGGCGTCAGTGAGCCAAGGAGTTGAAAGAAAGACTTCTTGGACTCTCAAGGTCTGGCAGTAGTGCTCTTTTATTTAGAGAATAGTGTGGAATAGCATGGGGACAGGACCCATGGGCAATAAAGCGCTGCTGCGTGGAGACAGGACCCACAGGCAGGAGGAGCTGCTGCTGCCATCGCTGCTGCTGCTGACATGGGGACAGGACCCATGGGCAGTCAGAGCTGCTGCTGCAAACATGGGTGGAGAGTAAGGCTAAATTTAAGGCATAGGTATGTGAGTTATCTCTTTACAAGACAAAAGAAAGAATATGTTAAAAGAGTTGTTAAAATGGTATCAGTGCAGGTAGGGTCCGGTTATTGGGTGGTCCTATAACTTTTAGATAAGAATCAAACTGGATTAAGTAAATGGCAGAAGCCACCACCTCAAGTATTATCTTCAGCTAAAGACAAAGCAGGATGTTGGGGAGGGGGTCAGTTACATGAGGTTGCTAGACAGTAAACAACTTAAGTCCTTGCCTTCCCCATTAGGAGTTTCCAGAGATAAGGCCATCCTGCCTTCCTTCTGGTGCAGAGAGGGAGACACCCCCCACAGATGGAGACTTCCTTCACAAATGCAAATGTCTCTCATCAAAGGGCAAGCAAATTCCACTCCTCAGAGCCTCCTTCTCATCTGCAGTTTTTAAAAGTAACCAGCCTGAAATCCTCAACAAAGAGACAGTAACTAGTCAACAATCCACCATGCCTTCTTGGTCAGGACATCTTGAATTTAAACCATGTTAGGGAGAGTTGCTTCTCTAAGTGTTCTCTTCTTCACCTTTAAATGAGTGAGCTTTCTTCTAAGCCTATTCTAATAAGCTATTACAGTGCTTTGCATAGAAGGTTCCCAATAGATTTGTTTCCATCTCACATTTCAGCCTTCTCTAATCTACCTGCAATGTTTTTTTAATACAACTGGAATATATTCACTCTGTTCATCAGAACACTTAAATAACCAGTTCTAAATCTATAGCTTCTTTCAATTTCCCACTAAGTGTTTAATATTGGACAAGTTAGTTAATATCTTGATGTTTCAATTCATTTACCTGTAAAATGATGATAATTATAGTTACTTCACAATAATTATAAGGATTAAGTGAGGTAGTCAAGATAAATTTATCTTAGGAACACAAGTTTGGCTTACCATTGAAATATCAATGAATGGGCTTAAACACAGTGGTGAAATAAAGAGAAAAAATTATGAACATCTCAAAAGATGCTAAAAAAGTTAATAAAGTTTACGAACTATTCATGAAGAAAATCCTCAAGTAAAGAATAAGACTCTGGGGGGACACTTTCTTAATCTGTAAAGGGAAATCTATAAATAACTCATAGCTCACATTTTACATTTCATTTAATAGTGAAATATTGGTCATTCCCCCACCACACCCCCAAAAATCATTGGATACAAGGCAAAGGTTTCTGTTCTCTCTGAGGTAAGATTGCAGCAGAGGACCTAGCAATTATAATACAGGAGAAAATGAAAGAGAAAGCATAAAAATTGGAAAGGAAGAAGGAAATGCCTTTATTTACAGATGACACAGTTGTATATTTAGGAAGTCCTAAGGATTGTGTTAAAAAATATTCTGGATATATAAGTGAATTTAAAAATTAGTCATGATAAAAAAAGAGCAATTTCATTTCTATCTACTATTAGCCTCAAGAAAATGGAAAATGAAATATTGAAAACATTGTAATAGCAACAAAACCATAAAATAATTAAGAGTAAATTTATGAAAGACTTGTGCTGCATCTTCACTGGAAACTATAGAACATTGGTGAAAAATTATAGAAGACATAAAAAAATAGAGAGCTAGAGTACATTAGTTAGAGGGAAATAACACGTACATTCTCTGCAACTTGCCGTCCATTCTTCACAATTTGGTCTACAAAATTCCAGCAGTTTTTGGAATGCAAAGGACCCAGAATAGCCAACACAACCTTGATTTTAAAGAGTCATTCTATCTGATGTCAGACTTCCTATAAATTAGTATGCAAGACAATGCAGTGTTGTCATAATAATCCACAATCAATCCTTGGAACAGATTAGAACGTAATAAAAATTGACACATATTTATATAACCAACTTATTTTTGACAAAAAAAATTTTAATGAGGAAAAGAAAACTTTCACAAATTTGCTGGAACAACTGGACATCCATGTGGAAAATGGGTAAAAGCCCTCGGTCATTCCTCACACCATACCTAAAATTAATTTGAGATGGATTATAGACATAGATGTACAATCCGTGAACATAAAACTTCCAGAAAGAAGCAGAAGGAAAACTTCATGAATTTGGGATGAACAAAAATTTCCTTAAAAGTCCTAAAAAAGCACTAACTCTCAAAGGAAAACTGACAAATTTTATTTCATCAAGCTTGAGAACTTTTGCTAATAAAAGGCTCTATTCATAAAATGAGAAAATAAGCCACAGACTAGGAAAAAGTATTCTGTATTTTATAGATAGATATAATATATATTATATAAATATATATCTAATATATAAACATATAATACATAAAACTTTCTACATATTATAATACATGTGACATATATATAAAATATATAACATAACATCTGTAATAGATAAAACACATATTATAGTCTCTCCTGGTCTGTGGCTAGTTTTCTCATTTTCTGAATGAAGTCTTTTATGAGAAAAAGTTCTGAAGTTTGATGAAATAAGATTTGCCAGTTTTCCTTTGAGACAGTGCCTTTTTTGGCCTAGGAAATTTTTGCTTACCCAAACTCATGAAGGTTTTCTTCTATTTCTTTCTAGAAGCTTTATAACTATATGTATGTGTGTGTATATATATATATATACACACACACACATATATGTAAACATTCATATGAGATATATATATATTTGGAAAAATAATTATTCTCAGAATATATAAAGAATTCACACAAGTCAATAATTATAACATAAATCTAATAAATGTGGGCAAGGAATTGTACACACACTTCACAAAAGAAGATCTACAAATAGTCAATAAGCACATGTAAATTTTCTCCATGTTAGTCATCAAGGAAATGCAAATTAAACTATCATAAGATAAAACTTCACGCTCACTACAATAGGTAAAATTAAAAATATATATACTGATAAATTCAAGAGTGTGGAGCAATTGGAACTCTCATATATTGTTGGTGGGATATGTAAAATTCTACTACTATTTTGGAAATAGTTTTAATAGTTTCTTATAAAGTTAAACAGAAACCTAAGCTATGTCCAGGAAATTTCTATCCAAGATATTTACATAAGTGAAATGTAAGTATATGTCTACAAAAGGATTTACAAGAGAATGTTTATAGCAACTTTACTCATAAGAGTCTAAAAAATACACAAATTGAATGCCTGTCAATATGAAACAATGTGGCAGAGTCATGCAACAAAATAATAATAAATCAACTACTGATACATACAAGACACAAATGAAAAGAAATAACTATTTTAAAATAGGATATAATTGATTACCTTTCATATTATTTTTAGTTATTACACACTTCATTTTCTAGGAAAAACCTATCTGGCTTCCATTGTTCGGGGATTATAATTTTCAGAACTTTTATCATTCAAGTCAATATCCCCTGGATGATCAGTACTTTAACCATCTTCTTAAAGTGCCATTTCCATTGGTAAATAAATTACTCTAGGAATAGTCTGACCCAAACAGAAAGAAGAAGCCATCACTTTCTTCTTTCTGGACATAATATTTCTAAGAACGAAATTTTATATTCTATTATATTTTGTTTGGTAACCTTATCAAACTGTACACGTTATTTGGTTCTCAGCGTTTAAGTTTTATTATCAACCTTCATGAATCTCTGCAGAGGAAAGTATTTGTTTGTTATACTCTACAAAGTCTTGATTTTGATAACCAAAGTCCAAAATTATTCCAAAAACTATGCGTGGGAAAATAACTTTTCTATACAAGCCAGCCTTCCTGCCCTAGACTTGTATAATGTGTTAGAGACTTGGGTACAAAGAGGGTGGAAATGAAGCAAGAAGTTTAGAACCTGAAAAATGGTCTGAGAAATGGCCCTAAGTCCTTGCCAATCACTGGATCCCTGTGGCTCCAATTAATGAACTCTAGGAAAAGTGTGAAGTTCTGAGCACAGACAATATTTTTATCCTATTTTTCATCATGAAATCTTGGCTCTATCTGCCTTGTAGGTGAACTTGGCATCACCAAAACATGCACAGTGGACTAATTATTTTCTGCATGAGCTTCTGCTGACAGGGAAAATAGGAAACAACTTCAAGGAGTCTCCACGGACAATGAAAAATACAGGCAAATCTTTCTTAAGAAGTGATAGAGAAAAGATTGAAGCTGAACGCTCTCTTAGATCCTTAAATGGTCTTATGGTCCTGCTGATAGCACACCAGAGAAAAACACAACATGAACACTATAAGAAAGAGCAACAGCGAAGGTGATGATGCCCAAGGGTCTGAGGGGATTGCATTTCTTTGATAGATGTTGTAGGGGAGGAAGACATTTCCTCTTCCCAAACGTGGGTTCGTCTGGCTGGAGAATGAATTAAATTCACATGAGACAGAATAGCAAGAGAAAATTAAACAAAGCTTTATGAGGAACCATCACCCGGGGCCTCTCTTCCTGAAGGAAGAAAGGGCACCGAAGAAGTGGGGTGCACATAGTGGTTATATACCCCCAAACAGGGTGTTTCACATGTGATTGAAATGTCCCTCCCACAATAGTCACAAGATTGCCCTGTCAGCACAGTGCTTGATGGACACAGCAAGTAGTGGTCTGCTGTCTTAGAGGGCATAGCAGGAGGCAAGTCTATCATCTGGAGCTGAGCGGTCACAGGTGAGTCCAGCAATCAGTTCCTAGCCTAAGGAAAGATGCTTAATCCTTAAAGAAATGCCAAAGTTGGGAGAGGGAGGGAAGTCAGTTACAGGAGGTTACCAGACTAGCACAATAAAATGCAGATTTAAGTCTTTGCCTTTGGTATTGATTAAGAGTTTCTAGAGAGAAGGTCATCTCCTTTCTTCTTCCTGGTGCAGAGAGGGGGGCACCTTTACAGATAGAGATTTACCTTACAAATGTAAATGTGTCCTAAGAAAGGGTAAGTTCCATTCCTCAGAGCCTCCTTCCCTGTCCCAGTTTATCAAAAGCAATCAGCCTTAAATAATCCTGATGCCAAAGAGACATATCTTGGGGTGGCCAATTTCAGGTCCCCACAATGTCATGCCTGGACTTGGTAGATGCCATACTACAGTATGATGGTAAGCACTTTATCTTCCCCATGGCATTATAAGGCTGTGAAAGCACCTCAGATCTTAGATATGTGCTGGAAAAGAGAGAAGAAAGGGGTTGGTAGAAATTTTCAGTTATATAAACTTAAGTAAAAACACTAGGGAAACAAATTTTCCTTGGATTTAGCTCCATTAAGCTTTCCATGTTGAGCAAGATAAGGGACACAAGGTAGAACTGAAGTTTACTTACCAAATAATAGCCTAGGTGTTTGTACTCTTGTGTTTTTTTGACATCGTATCTATTTTCTTCAGTACTCAGGGTTTATCCCTTTTAGGATTTGGAACTCTCACGAACTCTTTGAGATTCAGTTTCTTGTCTTGTAAATTGGGATAACAAAACCTAATTCAAATTGGGCAAAAGAATTTATTAGGCAGATTAGGCAGGATTTTCAGTTTGGTGAAAAACAACATCCAACTCTCAGTGACCTGGGGTCGGCTTGGTGGCACAGCAGTTAAGTTCTCAGGCTCCACTTCGGTGGACCAGGGTTCGCTATCTCAGATCTTGGGCACAGAGCTATGCACTGCTTATCAAGCTGTCCTGTGGCAGGTGTCACACATATAAAGTAGAGGAAGATGGATACGGATGTTAGCTCGGGGCCAGTCTTCCTCAGCAAAAAGAGGAGGATTGGCAGCAGGTGTTAGCTCAGGGCTAATCTTCCTCAAACAAATAAATAAATAAATAAATAAGTAAATCTCATTGACCTGGTTTAACAAAAGTGTGTCACTTACTCACACCATGTTTCGAATTGGTTGGCAAGCATATGGGGGTGAGTGGGGAGTCTGTCATCTTACAGGTTCACCAAGTGAGATACATGTATAGAGATTCCTCATTTTCTTTTTCTGTGCTGTGCTTTCTTTATGTGCTTGCCATGGCACATGCTATTTCTGCTTACAGCCTATTGGCCAGAACCAGTCATATGGCTGTGGCTAATGCAAGGGGACTGGCATGCGTAAGCTTTATGTGCACCAAATACGAGGAGCACAAATAATTTCTGCCATAAGGATTATGTGAGGTAAGGCATGGACAAAGGCCTAGTACTGTGCCTGCCACAAATGCCCTCAGAAAAGTATAGCTGCTTATTTATTTTTATTTCGGGATTTTGTAAATTGCATTAGTAATCTTCATTCCTTTTACGACATTCTAGGCTTGCAAAGGCAGCATGGTATAGGCAAAAACTCTGGATTCAAAGGTAGATCTGGGTTCTAGTCATGGGTTTGCAACTACTTTTTTGACTCTAGAAAAGTTACGTCAGGTCCCTTAATCATATTTTTCAATTAATTGGATTTTATTAAACATTCTCAAACAAAGTTTTTTTCCTTTAAGATTATCTAAAGATTATCTTTGACTACATATCTTTATAGACCAACTTGACTTAGCCATTTTGTAACCCAAACTTTGGTGAGTGAATTTTGGTTTTTAGACAGCATCACACTTACCATTTAAATTATGGCAAGAAATGTATGAAGAAAATATTAAAATATTATTCAGTTAGTTATAAACACTGAAATATATGAGAGAAGGACAGGTCTTTAAAGTGGTCATTCTTAGCTGGAAGGCATACAATGGACATTTATAATTTAAAAAAGAGGTCGTTATCCCAGAAGACTTAAAATGTTCTTTCAGGCTAAGGAAGAAGGCAGCTTTGTTCTTAATCTTGCTTCAAGTCATTTTCCCCTGTAACTTAAAACCCAAATTCAATGGATTGTCTATTTTTGCCTTTAAGCAAGGAATGGTATTCAGAGCACAATCCAGATAAAAGAGAGACCATTTTTCTTTCTGAAGAATTTACACTGCTGACCTTAAGCCCAGAAATCTTTTTAGGGAAGATCCTTCTGGGAGAAACCATTGTCCAGTAGGATGCAAGGTAAAGTCAAGATCTCCTTTCATTTGATTAGATTTGGCTCTTACTTATAGGTTTGGGAAATTATTTAATATTTCAAGTTTTCTTGGCAGACAAAATTGAATGTATCCTTCAATCACAGCTAGGAAATGAGAAGGGATATTGGAATGACAGAATCCATATTCAATATTAATCATGCTATTTTTTGTGTTTGATATTTAGTGAGTATCTAAGTTTCTTTTTCTCAGTTTCTACATCAAGTGAAATGGCTTAATAAAGTGGCAATACTGGTGAAGACATTAGAATGCAAAGATACGTATTAACTATAAAACACAGCACAATGTAGGCTTTTATTTTTCCGCTTTCCATTCAACTTAGGGTCTTGTACAAAATATGTAGTAAATATATGGTGTCTGAGTGAATGGACAAGTAAAATATGATGGTTAATGTTTTTGCAAGCAAATTATGAATTTGAGGGTCAGAACCTACCCTGAATTTAGCTCCCCCTATCCAGAAAACTCGCTTTACTACATCAGGGGCTTATTTCCTGCTAAAATTTACATGAGATAATTTTGTTAGGGCTCAATGGTATTTCCAATACAGATACTAGATGATGTTCAAAGTGATTAATCTTCTTTTTAAATGTACCAGTTTAACCTAAATCCAGGCACATTTACCCTTCTACAGAACTGTGTTCAAACTGAAACGTAACTAATCTTTGCATTATGTGCCTTCAGTGATATGCAAATGCAGGCTATATTTCTTATTCAAGGCCTTAAACTATGTTTAAGTTATTTGCTAGTTTATGTTGGAGTGGAGGAAAGAAGGATGGAAAATGAAGTACAAACTGATAGAGAATATGAAAGAAAGTAAGGTTATGTGAGGAGGATTTTTTGCCTTATTTTTCACTCCTGCTTCCCTAGCAACTTGATTAATATCAGGCACATAGAATTGGCTCAAAAATTTTTGATGATTGAATAAATGAAGGATGAAGAAAATAGGCAAATATAGAAATACAGAATGTGAGGGGGAAGAAAAAAAAGAAAAAAATGGAGAAGAGCTACAAAATACAAAATGAAACTAGACAACCAGTAGACTGTTGGAAAAAAATAGCACAAGGGGAGAAATTCACACATTTTCTTTGTAGCCCATAAGGAAAAAAGAGGAGACTAATGGAACCCAACCAGGATCCATTTTGGCTTCATTACCATCACTGTAACATCTGCTAAATAACAAAAATTCAACTAAGTAAATTTAAAGATAAAATTGGCTTTATTCAATGCTTCATGAGTCAGGCTGCATCCCATCTAGCAAGTAGAAAGGAGTTTCAAAGAAATATGGGAAAGAAAAGATTGCTTGTTTTTTTTTTTTCAGGAAGATTAGCCCTGAGCTAACATCTGCCACCAATCCTCCTCTTTTTGCTGAGGAAGATTGGCCCTGAGCTAACATCTGTGCCCAACTTCCTCTACTTTCTATGTTGACACCTGCCACACCATGCCTTGATAAGTGGTGTGTAGGTCTGCACCCAGGATCCAAACCAGTGAACCCTGGGCTGCCAAATTGGAGCAAGTGAACTTAACTTCTACACCACCAGGCCAGCCCCTAGAAAAGGGTTTTAAAGGCAGAGAGGAGGTGGAATAAAGAAAATTATAGGCAAAGAATGCATTGTTTCAGGCAAGGCACCCTCCTAAGGGGAGTGGAAGAGACTATGACTCTTGGGTGGATCATCTCACTAGTGCTGACCAGGTAACAGCATGTTGACTGGTTAAAGGTTACATTCCTGGGGAGTTTTGACTGCAGTTAGGTTAGGTATTAGGTCTTGGTTTGCTGACGTGGGGTTTAGCATATGTGACTCCATTTTGGGCTTGCTGTCTCCCTTTTAACACATCTAAAGCTTTCCAAGGATAGAATGGATTACGTCAGGAAGCAGAGAGTTCTCAGTCACCAGAGGAGTGTGACAATATCAGGTGTGCGTTGTAAAAGGAATTCACGGGCTAGATCAAGTACCCTTGAATTTGAGGGTAATTGGAGAGTCAGAGCCTGCTCTGAATTCAGGTCCCCTATTCAGGAAATGAGTAAAATGATATTAATATTTTTATATATGAAATTCAATTATTCTGCGAGAATAGAAGATGAAAGTTTTATAGTGTGTTGTGAGAGAGTCAGAGAAAAACGAAGGATAGGCTCAGTTACAACCTCCTTTCTCACGTATTTATCAGGAAGGAAGAAGATGAAGATTAGAGAAAGCCAGGGAAGGACAGGCGGCCTCCAACTGACCCACGAAGGAATTCGCCCTCTTCTGGCTTGTTTGAACGAAGTTGCGGCATTGGGAATAAAACATTAGGCAGATTGTTGTCACTAATAATGTTTTTAGTTTTTAATTCCTCAAATGTTAAATCACGCCCACCCTATTATTTTGTAAGCAACATGAGTTATTTGAAAATCAGGTATTTTGTATTATAGGATAACATTAAATGATAAGAAAATTCATTTTGTGATAAAGGGATAAATATGCTGGTTATTTAATTCAAGAATCTAAATAGTCAGCCTAAAGACATTTTTATGTAGTTTTATCATTTTCAAAGATGAAAAAATGAAATATTAATCAAACTTTTACCATCCTCTTTTATTACAGTTTAAAAAATATGGCCACGCTTCTTCTGCCCTTGCTTAGAGGAAGTATATTAATAAGAGCAACCTGCTTCAGTTATAAATCAAGAGGCAAGTATCATACTGCACTGCAATGCTCAATACAATTTTAGATTTAAGAAAGGCACATAGATTAAAATTTACATATTAATTAGCATACAGAGCATAAATGACACCGAGATGGTAGCTTTCTGCTAGAAAGTAATTTTGAACACCAATAAAAAATAAATAATATACCCATATAAAATAGCCAGCTTCAAAATAAAATACCTGTGAGGGTATATAAAGAGACTCTAGCACAAAATATTACAAATGAAGATTGTCTGAAATTAGAAGAATTCTTTGTACCTAAATATAAGTTTAATGGAGCAAAATAAATAAAACAAAAATGGCAAATTCAAAGAAATATTGTCTGAATGTATTTGATCAGATAAAAAAATATAAGGCTCTTTTTGTGTTATGTATTGTCCGTACTTTGGCTTAGAAGCCCATTCTCTCTAGTAGGGAAAAAACTAGGAAAAAATTTCACAGGAACGTAGTATATATTTAGGTAAGATCACCTTCAATTTTATGCTGAATCTCTGTTCTTGCATGATTTAATCACCTTGTCTTCTCTATAGCAAAGTCATAAAAGTTACCTTGTCCTTCCTTCTTTATTGTTTCCGCCTTTCAGGCTATTTCAGCCCAGGCCATGTAAGAGAGTGAAGCACACAAATGTGAGTTGTGCTCTTAGAAACACGAAGATAAACTCTGTACTTCATCTACATCATATCTAACCATTTCTTCTATTACTCAAAGACTACAAATGCTAAAAGCCAGTTAGGAAGTAGGAAAGAAGTAGAGCCCAGCAGAATCTGCATTGTTCATGATAGAGATGTTGAAGTGGGAGCAGAAGCAGCAAGAATCCTGATTGCAGTGAATTCTGGAAATGGAAGATTTTTATGTTATCTGCCCAATAAGTTTTTCACAGAATCAGGAAATTGAGTAGGAGAGGATCTAGCAGTCCAGCAGATCAACTTATGGGTTACATGAATGCCTCTTAACAAAAGGACACACACAAGGTTCCCTTAAGAGAAATTTTCCTTTAGGTTTTGAGGGATTTTATTCAATACCCAGGTAAAAAGGTAGCAGAATCATATAGCCAGTCCACACTCTCTTTCCTTTCATCTGAGGATTAGTACAGGAAAAAAACAATCAATATTGACCCCGAGGGGATAAACATTTCAACAGAAGAGAAAAATACCACAGCTCAGACAAGCCTGAACAAGAGCATACTTCTGAATACCTCGGAAGAATGATTAACTACAGGAGACAGAAGACATGTTTACACATGGTTTAACGTTCTTAACAGGATGCAACAAACGCACATCCTCTGGAAAAGAAAGATGAAACGCATAAGGACAAAACAGGAAAAGATAAAAGGAAAATAACATAAAATGTCAGGAATAGCTGAGGTGAAATGGAACCATAGGTGAGATTAAAATATTTTAAAGGAAAATAAAATTAAAATGTAGTATTGAAATATTTTGCCAGAGACAAATATCAAATGTCATGTGCAAGATAATTTGTAAATATCTCTCTACTATAATTAAAAATAAAGATGAGTGGACTGATGTTAAAATATGAGAAAGACAGAGTTGGACATCTGTCCAAATTGTTTCAGATACTGTGTTATAGCCTGGAGATATAAAAATCTACGAGAGAACAGTTCTCATTTTTCCTATCACATGGTAATATTGTTTTATTTATGATTAGAGGACAAGAAAGTTTACTACAAAAGTTTCAATAATATAAAAAAGGTAAATTTCATCCATGATATTTTCACCTTAAGCGAATGTCTCATTACAATTTACGCTAAAAAGATTAATAAATCATAAGTGACATATAGATTATATACAGACATTAGCTGATCAACATAAATTTGTGAATTTTTGTCAGTTTTGACCCATTGAGCTCCCTTCCTATATTTGGGAAATTCTTATTTTGAATCGTATATCTCCAAGATGAATACCTTAGCTTAACTTGGCCTCCTTCATGATACCTAGGACATAGGAATATGACTGGGAATTCTCTAAGATCCTCATATAAGAAACTTCAAATTAGAAGTGAATAATGGAGACTTCTGGTTTTTACTCCCAGAAATAGGAGACTAGATAATCAAGACTAGCCCTTCCAATAAGGATACCAGGGAAAGCTGAACTAGCTATCTATGTGCTTGAGGGAATCAGAGAGCTAAGTGTATAATAAAGAATTATAAGAGAAGAAATGTTAGAGTGGTAAAAACCGAATTAGAGACCTAACGAGGGAGGTTGAAAAACTGAGAGTTTGAGAACTACAGACAAAGAGAGGTAAAAATTGTACTGCAGTGTATATTGTAGGTGGAATAATAGACCCCTAAAGATGTCCATACCCTAATCCAGGAAACCTGTGAATACGGCAAAATGGACTTTGCAGTATGATTAAGATTAAGGATCTTGAAATGGAGAGATTATCCTGGATTATCCAGATAGGCTCAATCTAAGATGGGTACTTGCATATACATTGATGATTTCCTTTTCAAAAATAAATATTTTAAGGGCTAGCCTGATGGTGTAGCAGTTAAGTTCGTGCACTCTGCTTTGGGGGCCTGGGGTTCATGGATTTGGATCCCAAGTGTGGACCTACACACCACTCCTCAAGTGATGCTAGGGTGGTGTCCCACATACAAAATAGAGGAAGATTGGCACAGATGTTAGCTCAGGGCCAATCTTCCTAACCAAAAAAAAAAAAAAAATGCATAAAAACTTTTTTAACATTTACTTATGTAGATTAATATTTGATATTTACTATTAATTGCTCTTCTTTTTATCTGTTGTTAAATTGGCTTTCTCACATATGTTAATGCCTAATGATGTGTTCTTTTCTCTCTCTCTCTCTCTCTCTTTCCCTGCCTCTCTCTCTGTCTAGGTCCAGCTCTATTTCTACATCTTCTCTTTTCGTGTGTAGTATATTGATTGCTCTTAACAAATGTCTGATTATTTTGCTGATCTTTTTCTCTAAATTCATTAATCTACTTTTCTTCATCATTTATCTCTGAATATCTTAGGTTATTTTGTTGTTCTTTCTCAACTACCTAGTGTTAAGCATTGAATTTAATGTTTAGTTATTTCTTCTTTAATATTGGAAGCATTTAGAGCATTAACTTTACCTCTGAGTACAACGGGTCTACAGGTTGTGTTTTGATAATAAATGCTCATGTGTTTATTAAGTATAATGTCAAGTGTAGTCTTTTCCACCCTAGTCATTTCCAAATGACTTAAAGTTCTTTAATTTCTATTCTTTTATTATAAACTTGTTAAAAAGTTACTGAGATTTTTTTGCAGTGAGTTGTACACAATTTTGTAAACATTTAGTGGTTTTAAAAAACAATGTTTGGAGGATTTCATGCATTCAAAAGATCAGTTGTCCTAGTTGAAATGAAATGTCTGTACTATTACAATGCTTACAGAATTATAGCCATACCACCCATTGTTCATAGAATATTAGGCATACATGCACATGATACAATTTATAATAGCACTTATTCATGAAGATTGATAATTTAGCAAGCTTTTCATGTGAAGACCTTAATGGGTAGAACAAGATTTACAAGCAAATTTGTATATTTGGCCCACTATCTGTAACTGGGACTTTCCATCCTAAGGCTTGCTCTTATTGTACTAAGTAATTAAATGTGTTTTCTAAAGTTATAAGCAGCATACATCATTTTGAAGTTAAAATTAATTTGATAAGACACATCATTTGTGAAACTCTTGAGTAAGCAATTAGTCAATGACTTTCACTCTGCCATGGGCCCTGACCATTCTAACTCGCTCTTATACATTCCTCATCTAGCATAATGTCCCCAAAGATGCCACGGAAATCTGACGCAAAGATTCTCCGACTATGGCCCTCCATCAGGGATGCCTTCTGGAAGTCTTCTGGAAAGCAGATCATAAACAGATATTTTTCTTCTGAACCATTGCCCGAGAATGGTACATATTATCTCACAAATTCTATGAAAATTTGAGTGCTTCTTCTGTGGCAAGTATTTGACTAGGCACTGAGCACATAAATGTGAATAACATCAGAACTGGCTTCTGCCATCATGTAGCTAATAATTTAGTGGAATATACAAAAAATAGTCAATTATCCAAGACAATGCAAACTAGACCCATCACAACTCACTAAAGGAAACAGGAGAGATGCACACTGGTATGGGAGTCTAGAGAAAAGGGGTCTATCCTAGTCAGGGAAGACTTGGAATGCATTACAAGAAAAAGAGATGGTTTAGTTCAGTTCTAAAGGATGAGGAGGACTTAACCTCACAAAGGTGAGGGGGAAGTTCATTCTAGGTAGATAAGATTCCACATACAAAATGCTGTAGCAGGCTGGAGCCACTGAAATTAGGAATACAACCCTGGAAGCTAACATGGAGACAGTGATGGACAACACACTAGGAAATAACTTTGGAAAATTAGACAAAAACTACACCATAAATAAACAAATAAAATAGTTAAATATTTCTTCTTTAAGTTTTAATGGCTATAAGTGTTGTATACATCACACTTCCATTAAGAAGAAAAAAATTGAAATATCAAGACAATTATATTGAGGTAAGAGTGTTTTTAAAATTTTCCCAGATGACTTCTGCATATAACTGTGATGGAGTTGCTTATAGCAGATCAACAGCCATGCCAAGAATAATGAGATAAGGTGGATAAAAAAAAGGAAATAATGACAGCAAGCAAGCAAACAAGCAATATGTGTGAAGGTATCTTAAATTTCTCCCTGAAGCTGGGATTAAAATGAAAAGAAGCTCCTAAGGTCAGCCCAACTTTGAACATACTACTTTCCACAAGGCATTAATGATACCTTGTTTGACATAAGAGGCAGAGAAGAGAGACAACGGGTAGATGGGAAAAAGAAGAAGAGCCAGCAGCAGAAACTTCTAATACTGGAGAGACAAAAAGTGGATTTCATGGATTGCCAAAATAGCCAGGATTTCAGAGGTAAGAAGTGAACCCAACACCTAGCAGTCATTTTTTCCATGAGACATTTATTAATTAATCCGCACAGTGCAAGAGCATAAGAAGCCTTGCGGAATATATCTGGAAAGCAGAGCAGGGTTATCGGAGGTCCCACAGTCCTAGAAGGTACAAAATGGCTCCAAGCACCATCACAGCAGAAAAGCTTCCGGAAACACACCAGACTCTCAGGATCCCTGTTGGCCTCTACTCCAGGGACGAGCAGGAATCAGAAGCGTTAAAAAGATGCAAAGCAGCCTGGAGTCAGCTTTGAGGTGATTGCTTTGAGGTGATATGTCACCCCCTGGTCTGTCAATGATAGAACAAAAACTCTCTTTTCATACAAAAATATCTGACATACAATAATAAATTTATAACACATACAAAAAACAGGAACCAAAGGAAAAACTTACCCTAATTACACATAATAGATTTTGGAATTATCAGATTCAGTTTTACAGTACTTAAGGTGTACAAAAAGTAGATGAACAAGACAGAGAATTTAACCAAAGACTCAATCAATGAAAAAGCAATCAAATCAAAATTCTGGAACTGAAAATTGCAGTAACCAAAATTATCCACAAAATAGTTAAGCTTGATAACAGATTGAACAGAGCTAGTGAGAATATTAGAGAAGATTGGTTAGTTTAAAATAACCAGACTGAAGCAAGACAAGCCAAAAGCACGTAAAGAATAAGAATAATATAGAATATAGTGAAAAATTCTAACATAAGTATAATGGTTTCACTGAAGAAGAGATATATAATTGAGAAGAAACAGTAGTTGAGAATACAATGGCTGACAAATTTGCAAAGATGAAAGATATCAAGTTACATGAATATGAAACAAAAGCTGGATAAGTATAAAAAGTTACGCCTGAACACATAATAGATGAGTTACTAAAAATGAAATATGCAGAACAGCTGGAGGAAAAAAAATACATATTATCCTTAAAAGATCAACCAGACAGAAAACTAACCTCATGAGAGAAATGATAGAGTCTAGAAAAAAAATACAATGACGTTCTTTAAGTTCTGACAAAAAATAACGCCAACTAGATGTTGACATGCAGTGAACATATCTATCAAAAATGAAAGTAAGATAGAGACATCCCCAGACTATGCTTTCCTCCTCCCCAAAGAAAAAAGTCTCTTTTCGTATACGATGCCAGCATACCTACACTAAAAGAAACTATAAATGAATTTCTTCAAAAGTAAATTATCCCAGACAGAAATAGTGAAAACCAGGTAGGAAGGAAGAGAAATAAACAGGAACATATGTGGGTAAATAAAAGTCAATAATAATGGTATAAAATAAAACTAATACTTTCATATATGGTCTGAACTATACATAAAATTAAAATGTGTAACAGCAATAACATCAAAGAGAGAAAGAGATAGAGTTAAAATATTTTAAATGTTGGCATAGTCTTGGAAAAGATAAAACATTAATTTATATTAGACTCTAGTAACTCAGTAATTCTTGCTCTCAAGTAGAAAATGAATGAAAGTGTATAACTAAGAAACTAACATAGGAAAAATTAAATAAAAATACTAGATAAAAAAGACAAGAAAATAGAAAAAAGTTCTATAAAACCATTATAAAGAGTAGAAATAAATGATATGGTAGATAAAAATGAAATATATCTGTAATTGTATTTGTTATAAATGATTTAAATACTAAAAGAAAAAATCAGACTTCTTATGAAAACAAAATCATACTCCATCCTTGTAAAAGACATACATTAAATATACAGCACAGAATGTTTGAATGTAAAAGAATGAAAAGAATATGCCACATCAACACGAACCAACACGAAGCATCTATATTTATACAAACATTGGGTAAGGTGGGTATTAAGGCAGAGGTGTTACTAGAGATGAATAAGGACATTTCATAATGATCAAAGATTCACTCTACCAAGAAGATATACCAACTTTTAACCTATGTACACGCAATATCACAGCCTCAAAATGTGTAATGAAAAACGTGATCAACTTCCAAAAGGAGAAATACACAATCTCACAATGATAGTAGGTGACTATAAAACTTCTTATAAGTAGTTTATAGAGTAGGCAAAACAAAACACGGGGCTTGCCCGGTGGCACCGTGGTTAAGTTTGCACGTTCCGCTTCCACAGCCAGGGGTTCACCAGTTTGAATCCCCCGTGTGGGCATGGCACTGCTTGTCAAGCCATGCTGTGGTAGGCGTCCCACATATAAAGTAGAGGACGATGGGCATGGATGAGAGCTCAGGGCCAGTCTTCCTCAGCAAAAAGAGGAAGATTGGCAGCAGATGTTAGCTCAGGGCTAATCTTCCTCAAAAAAACAAACAAACAAAGCAAAACAATCAAAATTTATAAAGATATAATAGAGCTGAACAAATGATTAAGAAAGTGAATATATTGGCAAACGTGGACTACAGAACCCCACAGTTTCTGGATGTTTCACCTTTTCAGGTGCACATAGAACATATGCCAAAATTGATCCTAGCTTGGGTTATACAAAAACTCATAAGTTTTCTAAAATTAAATCATGCAGATTTTTTGTGTTCTCTTACCATAGTGAAATTAGATAATTCAAAAGTAATAATATTAAAAAATAGATAAATATTAACTAGCATACTAACTTTTTTGGCAATTAATATTTCATTATTTAAAAAGGTATAATATTGAAATTAGATAATTTTTTTAAATTAATGGTAGTGGAAATAGGATATATCAAACTTCTAGGTTACCGTTAATGCTACGCTTAGGGAAGCTTTATAACCTTAAAAGCATCTGTATGAACAGATGTTGCAAAAACATTTCATAAATGCCATATATGAAAAAAACACAACCTATGACCAAAAGGGCAATTGGATGGAATATAATAGAATGGAATTTTCTTAACCAATAAATAATATCTTCAAAAAAGCTTACCACAAACATTATATTTAAAATTAACCAATTAATCCTTTTAGTAAATAGTGAAATATGGAAAAATAAAGACTATCATTATTTGAAGACATTATTATGTATGTAACAAGTCCAAAAATATCTGTAGTCAAATTATTAAAACCAAAAAAGTTAATTATCACTCTTTCCATTTAAAAAGAAAATATCTAAAAATCAATTTTAATCTACTAGCAGTAAACATTAGAAAATGCAGTAAAATAATATTTAAAATATAAGCAAATATTGTTTACATACCTTGGGAAAATCCTACAAAAATGTACTTTTTTTAACAAAAATACAAAATATTATCAAGAAAAGGGTAACAAAATGGGAGGATACAAAATGCTTCTGAGTTGGAATTCCCAATTTTGTAAAGATTTTTCTCTTTCCTAAGAATATGTCCATGAAGTCAATGTAATCCCAATTAAAATATCATCAGAGTTTTGTGTGTGTGTGGAATTTGACAAGCTGATTTTAAAATGTTATGGAAATAACAGGCCAAGAAGAACCAAGGCAATCTGGAGAGGGAAGAGTATTTTTGGAGGAATTCTCTTTTCAGAAATCAAGCCTTATTGTATTATAGAGATTTGGAAATTATACTGCAACAAGGATGAAGAACATACCAACACAACCAAGTAGTATGTCCAGAAGCAGACCCGCTACATGTGACCTGGTTTATGACAAAGTCAGCACTTTTGTGTCGTTGGGGGAAAAAGAAAAAAGTTCTCTTAAATAAACGATGCTGATTTGAAGCAAATGCATCTTGGTTTCTACCTATGACCACACACAAAAACTAGTATCAACTGGATTATAAATATAAATAAGATAGCTAAAAATGATGCCTCTTGAAGAAAATGAAGAATGGCATCATAACCAGGGAGCAGGCAGGGTGTTCCTAAAAACAACATACTCACCATAATTCATAAGATTAATTGTACTTCTTTAATGTAAGAATTTCTGTTCATTGAAAGACAACATTAAGAGAGTAAAAAGGCAAGACACAGACAAGATGTTTGCAATGCATATACAGGACAAAGAATTCATATCATCAATATATAAAGAGCTAAAAATCATTTAAATTTTACAGATGATCAAACCACACATGCCAAAAAAATTGGACAGAATTCTTGAACAGATATTCTCAAAAAAGGTATTTAAATCAACACTGAAAATGCAAAAATATTCTGAGAATGATTAGTCAGTGGAGAAATGAAAATTATAAACACAATCATGTGCCACTGCACCCCCCCTAGAATGGCTAAAATATAAGAAATCGTCATTACAAGTATTGGTGAGAATGTGGAGCAAGTGCCATGCTCATCAACTCTTGAGAGTGGAAATTGCTACAACCACTTTGGAAATTTGTTTAGCAGTTTCTTCTAAAACTATGCATGCTGCAGTGATCTCAATCCTAGGTTATAAACAATAGAATTGCATGCATATGTGCATTAAAATTATGTATAAAATATTCATAGCGGGCAGGTCTGGTGGTGCAGTGGTTAAGTTAGCAGGTTCTGCTTTGGCGGCCCAGGGTTTGCCAGTTCGGATCCCGGGTGCAGACATGGCACCACTTGGCAAGCCATGCTGTGGTAGGTGTCCCACATATAAAGTAGAGGAAGATGGGCACAAATGTGAGCTCAGGGCCAGTCTTCCTCAGCAAAAAGAGGAGGATTGGCAGCAGTTAGCTCAGGGTTAATCTTCCTTAAAATAAATAAAAAAATATTCATAGCAATATTATTCTCAGTAACCAAAATCTGAAAGCAGTATGACTGCCTAGAGAAAGTAGAATAGTAAGTGGTGCAAACAACAACATGGATTAATCATACAACTACAGTGTTATGGAAAATATGCCAAATACAAAATAATGCATACTGTATCATTCCACTGATACAAAGTGCAAAAATGGACAAAACTAATTCAATGTTTAGATGTGGGAAAGATGGTTAACTTTGTAGGAGATAAGGGCAAAAGGATAGCTTGTTATTCTAGTCTCTTGTACTATAAGTGTTCTACTTCATGATCTAGATAAAAGTTACACAGTCCTGTTCATAAAGCAGTACACTTAAGAGTAGAAAACTTTTTTGTATATATGTTATTCTTTTAAAAAAAAAGATTAAATACATTCAGAATTATTATTGTTATTATTATTTTGAGGGAGACTGGGCCTGAGCTAACATCAGCGCCCATCTTCCTCTATTTGATATGTGAGATGCCCACCACAGCGTGGCTTGATAAGCAGTGCGTACGTCCGCACCTGGGATCTGAACTAGTGAACCCCGGGCCACAGAGGTGGAGCATGTGGACTTCCCTGCTACCCCACTGGGCTGGCCCCCAGAGTTATTTTTTCATGTAATTCTATTAATAGTTTTTGCAGTGTAGCATTATTATTTTCCTCCAAATTTAACAGTTCAATGGCTATATTTGAATAGCGTATAGTAAAAAACAAAAGTTTTTGGAGAGCAAGGATTCTAATATGATTCTTTAACTCAGTAGAGATGTCTGTTTACCTGCAAGTTAAATTTTACCACTCTGTTTCCTTTCAAAGGAGCCAGGTTATTTTAGAAAGTTTATTCTTACAATAGAAACACCAAAAGATGAATAACCTTAACACTGAGAGCAAAACGTACATTGAAAAAATAGTCAGTTTCTCTGTTGCAAATTCTGCTCTGGCATTGTGAGACAAAATCACCTTAAATTTTTAGGAAAAATAAAAACAGTGAATATTCAAATTGGATAGTGAGGGCACTCAGCAGGTTGACCTTAAGATGTATTTGGTCGTAATTTGATATTTTTGTTTTTCTCCCTTAAGCATTAAAATTTTTAAAGTCTTCAGTTAAAAACCAAGTATATATGTATACACACACACACACACACACGCACGTATATGTATTTATATGGAAACCAGCATTACACCATGAAATATCAATAAATTAGATTTGCATCCAAGTTTGAAAACCCATCTTAGAAGCGCTTGAAATTACCTTGATACTTAATATGTAATGATACAATACCACCATCTCCTCTGCTTCTAAATTAATTTGATAAGGCAGACAGTATATTTCAATAGTGGCCCCCATTGTTTCCAAATTTCATATTGCATTGCTGAAATAGCCACTTTGTTTCGCTATTGTCAATAGGGTGGTTCAGGTGAGATTCTTTCAACATGGATGGGGCGGGAAAGCCCTGTGATCACTAGAACAGGTACTAAGGGAATTCCTAAGGAGAAGGTAAAGTATGAACACAAGAGTGCTCTATACCCCCTGTATCTGGTCAGTTTCATTCCACTGCATATAAATCTCAACTAATCTTACTGGACTTTGAATTTTGTGAACAGCTATATGCTGAAAGAGTCAGAAAATGTACAACATGGGAAAGCAACTTTGTTTCCATTTTGTTTTCCCCCGTTTTCAGACCAGATCCTTGGCGTTGTAATTTTTTAGACCCTCAGGGCTTTTCCATACTGCTCACTGTTTCTTCTCCCTGTACGTATCATCACTCTTTTTCCGTACTCTCTCTCATTTTTCATTTTCTCTCTTTCCCCTCCTCCTTCCCTCCATCCCTTCCTTCTTTCCTCCTTTCTTGTCTTCTTGCCCTCCTGCCATCTGCCTGCCTGCCTCTCTCCCTCCCTCCCTCTCTTCCTTCTTTCCTTCCTTCTTTTTTCTTTCTTCCCTTCTTCTTTGATCTTTATTTTCTTCTTCTAACAAAAAAGCATTATTTTCGTTAAATGCTGGATGTTCCTTTTTTTTTTTTGGAGGAAGATTAGCCCTGATCTAACTACTGCCAGTCTTCCTCTTTTCATTGAGGAAGACTGGCCCTGAGCTAACATCGTGCCCATCTTCCTCTTCTTTATATATGGGATGCCTACCACAGCATGGTGTGCCAAGCAGTGCCTTGTCTGCACTGGGATCCGAACTGGCAAACCCAGGGCCGCCAAGAAGCGGAACGTGCGCACTTAACCAGTGCGCCACTGTGGCCCCAAATACTAGATATTCTTAATGAAACAAAGAATAAGTTTTAACCCCTGCCAGCACAAAGTTTACCAGTTGGTGGATGGAAGAGACACACCAGCTACACAAAGGTAATGCAAGCTAACATCATATGATTTAATACAAAGGTGGGAAAACTATGGAAAACATGTGGTGTAGACATGTAGTGCATGCAGCATGGGGAGGATATATGTATTTTGTCACTTGGCTATAAGGAACAGCACTTCAGAAGTGTCATTTTGTCCACACAAGAGAAGGACCCTCTCTTATAAGCATACTCAACCCTGCACTCAGAGACTGAGTGGCTGCCAGAAATGCTGCTTTATTCTTTTACTATTGTGATTCAATAGCAAAGATGGACCAGAGCAGTGAGAGACTGATTATGGGGAAATTCAGCTCAGAATTTGTTGAAATGGTCCAGTTAAAAGATGGGTAGGGCCTAATGAGCCACCGTACGAGGGGAGAAAGTAATAAATTTGACAGATGTGTCTAAGGACGATTTGGCTGTATTGCATAACTGATCAGAAGTGTGGAGCGAGTTCATCTTGTGGAAATGCAAACAGGTTTTAATAGGAAAAAATTTCTTAAAGTTCCTTCAAATTGTTCTGTTTATTGAAGGACCCTGAGTCTTTACTTCGTCACTCTGTATTTGTGGACCTTTAAGAAAGCACCGGCTTGTTTCTTCACCTTTAAGAGAGAATGGATTCTCAACAGAAATCCGCTTTTCCAGGCATAATTGTAAGGTTTTTATTTAGCCCACCTAGGACTTTCAGAAAACATTACCCTTCCAAGTATATTAGCATTTATCAATGATGACAAATTTCCTGTGCCTTGTTCCCCATCATTATTTCTGTGCAGTGGAATTATAGGTGATTTATTTTGTAATTTCTGATGTTCATTACCCAGGTTTATAAAATGAGCAAACTAACTTAGTATAGTAGGTTGAACTTTTTGTTTGTTTTAATTTTAAAAGTACTCTTAAGGTGAAGTAATGGAACCCTAAAGGTAGAGTTGACGGGGTTCGAGGTGCTCTTTGGGATGCAATGACATTACGACAGCCCCTTGATTGATTTGCTGAATTCACCCCCAAGGGCATGAAGAATTTTCAGCCTGGCCCCTCAATGTCAGACGTATTCAATAGATGCTTTGAAATTGAGCTCATAATTTTAAAATAAATTGAAAATCACTTTTAAGCCATCTCCTGACTCTTTTTCTCTGTATTTACTGACATAATTGATTACCACCATCCTCCAGTTTCTGAAATGTTTTCTGATTTTCCCAAGACGTGATTTTCTCCTTATTCTCATCCTACCTATCCCACAATCCCTCATTAATTTTTTTATTGACTTCTTTCCCTCTAGCTGTAGATTAAAAGTGATTATTTCCCACGCTTTTGAGTTTAGATTTTTCTCTTCTTACATTAAACTACTTCCATGGCCACACAAGGTCTTCTGTCTACATTAGTTGAGTCAATGTCTGTCATAGTGTAAAACCTAAAATTAAGTGCTGCCTGGCATCCAGTGAAACCAGGAATGCCTCAAATGCCTGACTACAAGTTCCGCTCTCTTCTCTGCAACCATGGAAATGGTTCCTTAGATGAGCAACCTTTCTTATCAAAGGGACCAGGCACAGTTCTTGCTTATCTCTGAGTAGTATGGTCAGTTCCCTGCCAGCCTGTGGAATTATTGGAACAAACCAATCACATTATCCCATGGTAACCAAGGGACACTACATCCTTTTGACACTACAAAGACTGCCATCCAAGCCCCTGATTGTTCACTCTGTTCCCAAGTGCAACACTCATGTGACCATGTGTGTCATGCTGTGTCCTTCTCCCTTGGGCTGTGAGTATTTGCGACTAATAAATGTTATGATTTCCTCTGCTCATTGTTGGGTGTTGTGAGATTGGCCATCCTCTAAAACCTGGAGTGGGATTTCCTTCTTCAAAAATGTGGTGAATAGGTGCTGATTAAAACACCTCAGTAAGCCTTTTGCTGTTGAAATTTAAAATCAGTTTTCCCAATTTTATGGTTTGATGGAACTGTTAGTAAGAAGAGTAGGTTCTAATTTTGACTGTATTGCTAATGTATTATATGATCTTACACTCATTATATACCTTCTCTTTCCCTTAGGTGACCCATCTGTTTCAATTGTAACCATAATAACAAAGAAAAATTAACATTTTTATGGAATTTTACAGTTTGCAAAGTGCTGGCACACACACAGTTTCACGTAATTTTTACAAGAACTCTTTAAATAGCGTTTATTATCTTCATTTTGTCACCCAGCAAGTATGCAGTGACGCCAGGACTTAAGCCTAAGTGTCTGGACTCCTGATCCAGTAACCTTTTCAACCCTGTCCCAGCTCTCACTGTTAGAGAAGTGTGCCAAGGAACAGGCTGTAGAGACATGTTATCCTCTGTAAAATATTATCTGGATTGGCCCAGTTATATTGTGCCCCTAAACTCTAATGTGTTGCTTTATTTTTACTGTAATTACAAAATAAAACTTGACTTGCCAGATGCCAATCAGAATAAATGAGCTGATGTATGGCTAAAATTCTTCTGAATGGCTCAATAGCTGTTATGATATTATGCCATGGAGGAAGAAGATAATTCAGAAATAAGTAGGGAGTAGGTCAATGAGGCATAGGGATCATGGTTTTCACCCTTCTTCTAGGAAGAAGCTTCTTATCTTAGATCAACTCTAACCAAGTGTGATCGCAGCAAGTGCCATTTTCAAATACAGAGTCTGATCTGAAAGGCTGTATGAGACAATCTGTTTGATACAAGGTGACAGCTATCAGAGACAAGCTCCATTCTTGGGGAAAGAACTAATTATGAATTAGGTAAAAATTTGTAAGCTTTTCAAGCAATGTGCTGGAGTATTAGACCGGCATCCCAGGGAGGGAAACTTAAGCAAGGGAAAGCAAGTAAGGTAATAACAAGAGTCACATGCTCCAGCTTTCTACCGGTGTTCAGGCCGGATTCCAGCTTCTAAGCTCCAAAGTTAGGAAACAGGTAAGAATGCACACATTAAAAAACATTCACTGAAGGGCTGGTTGGAAAGTCAGTAAACGAATTTTTTTCTTTATTTTTACAATGTGAATTGCTTTATTCTCAGTGTTGCCTGTATGAAGCATATTAGCTTTGAGTGGTGGGGTTAAATAGCAAGCCTACAGGGTAATTTATGGTCAGTCTCTCTTTTCCTGGGGACCCTTGGACACTGAGATTATACTTTTTGTCTGACTTGGGGACAAAACTAAAACTAATATCTTGCCAATGAGCATCTTAGTGGTTCTTGGCTTGAGTGGAGTTGGACACACCAATAGTTGGTGATGATTATAAATAACAGGGGTGGGATTCAAATCAACAAGGATTTAAAAAATCTTTCATGTCCCATATGATCTAGGATTCCAATAACGTTGAAGCGTTTTTGCCTTGCCCTGTAATATTCTATACTCATCACAAAAAACTCATGACAGATAGTATTTCTCCACAGTGTTAATGTGATTTGACTGAGTCATTCGCAGGACCTGTATACAATTCTTTTGAGAACTATGGGATCAAGAGGGTCATTCCCTTTTTTTCAGAAGGAAGAAACGTTAATTTTATATTTTTAGTCACATTTGTATCTCAGAGAGGGACATACGTGAAAGGGAGGTTTATTTTCTTTAAACACACATACATATATAGACATATACGTACACACATACATACATATGTAATATGTATATATAGAGAGAGAGAGAGGAAGAGGAAGAGAGGAAACAATAGCTCCCACAGACCAGAGGGAGAAAGCAACGCAGTTTCTAAATCCAATACTTTATCTATTTATCTATTATTAGTTTGCCTTTTGTGGCAAATATGTCCTTCTGTCCGCCCTTTGCTTGATAACATTTGAATTTTATTGAAATTCTCCACAGAATCCTTTTGATCAGTTTTCTTAGAAATGCGTTGATTTTGTCCTTTTACAACTAGCCTCTATATTCTTTGTTTTTAGACAGATAATGTTTTTTTGGCCATATTCTCCCCAACTGCGTGAGATATAATCTTCTTATTCCAAATCAGTATTTGCAACAAAAAAGTATAGCAGGCCTCCACTGCAGCTGTCAAAGTTAGTTCCCCGTAATTTGGCTGATTGGAAAATGTATTACCTTCCCTATTTCAAAGTGTATTTCACTGGAATGCAATATAATTTCTCTTCCACAATATATTTTCTCTTTCACAAGGTGGAATAAAGGAGTTGATATGAAACAAAATAAGCTCTTATAACCACAATAATAAAATAATCATGATTTCAGGTGGAATTCGCACACGTGAAATTTGGCAGTAAATGTACCTGAAAGAGTCATATGTCATTCATGTAGAAGCGAAGGGAGAAAGATTTCTTGGAAAAAGATACCATTTGATAGCATTTCTAATTTCAACTCTGAAAACTGTTGAAACATGACTTTCTGTCTTCATTTTAATCGTAAAGACATTTATCTGCTTAACAAATAAGTATTAAGTTCTTTCTGTATGCCAAGACATGTTCTTGGTACCAGGGCATATAACAGTGGACATAATACACAAGAAATCTGTATCTTCATGGAAATTAAAAACTAATAAATATTTAAAGATAAATAAGAGTAAAAGAAGATAGCTGGCTAGATTAAGTTTAAATGTCTTCACCAAGTAGATAGAATTCACACTACAAATTGACATTTCAAGACTCTGAGTAAATTCCCCTGCAGGCAATTGTTACAAAAGCCAGCTTAAGTCCATGTATATGCATAGAGAGCAGAAAATTCATTCAAAATCAATTAGAAAAAAAGGCATTTTATAAAATCCAAGCCAAAACCCTGGCCTTTAAGGGTATTTATTGATTAAAGATTTTAGTACTATTGTCAATTCTCTCTGTCCACTGATTTCTCTCAAAAAATGTCCAACAATAATTGAGAATAAATTGTTTCCATTCTTTATTACAATCCAGGAATATACATTTATCTATGGAGAGGTAACCTGAGAAACATAAATTTTTATTATCTCCTAATTATCCTTGAGAGCCAAAGGTTGGGCCAGTCCTAGTCTTAAGACTAGAGGATGAGAAGCCAGAACTTGATCACAAAGATGAAATGGAAGGACAGACTTAGAGGACTATACATGACAAGAGGCCATATCCTGGGGTTCCTGTCACCAAAATGGGGCCTGAACCTGAAAGAAGGGGAGTTGGTTTGAACTGGCAAACAGAAAGATATTTTGAATTAGAAAAATGCATTGAGTAGACACTAGGCCAAAACTAATCCAAAAGTGAGACACAATAAACCTGAAAAATAAGCTTCATAGACACTTTTCCCAACACGTCAGCTCTAACCCAGCATTTATCAAGAGTTCCATATTTTCAGCATTAGTAATTTCCTCAAATATATTTTAATGTTCAATTTTTGAAAATCCGCTAAATAGTAAATAATCTTCTAGAAGGCTAAAATTTGCATTTCCTATAAGCACTGCCTTCTTGGTGGTGAGGAATCTCCAGGCCTGCCTCCTGATCTTCTTCCCCTCTCTCCACCATGAAGACTGTCTGGAGTAGGAATCATCCGTTACGTGGATTGTGCTGTTCACCACCTGCTCTGTTGCTAACCACATCTCCATCTCTAACCCACACCTGCCAGCACGTACCTGGTGAAAATTACTCCTCTGTGGATTGCTTATTCCCACTCTTGGTATTTCCGTGACCTGCCATCTGGTCTTCCTGTGACAGATGAGGGTCCTTGGAGGCTGGAAGATGGAGAAGGATGTGTAAAGGAGAGTGAGAGAGAATAGAATGTTGAACAGCCTGTAACAATGATGTGTCATCTGATCAGTTTTTCTCTTTGGCAAAGAACCCTGTGGAGAGCCTTATTTCTTTGTAGTGATCAAGAAACTATTGTAGTTCTCCATTGGGGCAACATGGCCGCAAGGACTAACCGTAAATTTTTCTGTTTCAGAGTCCCAAGCCTTTCCCTCAGTTGTCCGAGTTGATAGGTTCTGCTACCATACGTTAACTTAAAAAAGAAAAGAAAAGGCCCTGTTGATATTTGTTAACTTTGTTTGACCAGCTTCCCTTCCTTCAGGGAACTGCTTTCTGTCCTGGACTCCACGTGGTTTGGGAGGGATTGCCAATGACAATGTCTTGCCAACCTAGTCACCATACAGCACAAGCCAGGCCAGTTAGTGCCCCTGCCTGATATCTAATAAATAGATGCTGTGTTACAGAATCCTATTGTTTCCTCTGTAACCAGATAAGCCCAGAACTGTCTATGGCTATCCTCACAAAATGAGGGAAAACTTCATCAGGAATTTGAGGAAATGAGGTAAAAATAAAAATAAGGTAGATAAAGAGTGTGCTGAGAGTCTCTGGAAACGCTGAAGCTAGGTTGACCAGGCTATTACATTTGAATTAAGAAATTTTTTTTCTTTTTCTTCTAAAGTAGTTTGAGTTGGGATTAATTCTTTCACTTCTACATAAAATATCTTGGCTAACTATTCAGTTCATTTCTAAAAGGCTTAATTTGAAATACGAAAGTCTATTCAAGAGTGCCAGTGATTTATGATGTGGAAAGTTGCAGATGGTAGGGAAGTTAGAGAACTGGGGTTGTGGGAGTGATCACAGGCATATTCTCTGTGATAAGATAAACAAATCTTCAAGTGAAGCCCACTTCGAATTTATAGATGTGGCTAAAGTGGGAGTGTATCTATTTGGTGGGAGTGGTACAATTTGACGACAGGTCAGCAGCAAACCCAGGATTATCTATGAAAGCTTTCCAGTCTGCCCTTGTTTCTATGATCCAACTCACTGGACCATACGTAGCATGCTGATTCTGGTCCCTGTAACTATTTCCAATCTGCCCATATTGAAACTGACCAACTGCTTGGAAACATTTCATAAAGCTTAAAGAGCGCATCAATGGCAAAATTCTGATTTGCTGATTGCATGCAGACAAAGATTAATCTTTAAAGGCCATGCACAATGTTTTAGATATACACAAGAGAAAATCTATTCTGGGGAAACCCCCTTCTTGCCAACAAATTTAACATTAATTTTAAATCTAATGTTCTAGGCTTATCATACAAGATTGGCAGTTGGCTTTTTATTAGATTGCTCAGTATTATGTATGGAAAACTGTAGATTTGTTGTATTTCTTGACTTTCAGTGTAGCTTCTGAGTTTTTTATATTATTTCCTGATTTTATTTAGGATTTTCAATTTTGGAAAGAAATTGGAAGAATACGAATATCAAAAACGGCATTTCTTTGTGTTTTCTTGGACCGTTATATTGTTTTTACAAGTTAAGATAGAGTGAGCTTTGGATTCAAATTATGTTCTATTTTATAGAAATATTCATTGTGACACTTTGTAAAAGTTAAATTTCTTTTTCCTCATTATCTTTTTGATGGATTTATTGATTTAGGTATGACATTATTCTGTCACAAAGTTTTCTGTTACAATTGTTGTTTAAGTGATTTTTTTTTTTTTCAGATTAGCAGCCCTTCATCTTAGCAAGGAGCAGAAAATTCAGATATAGGTATAGACAGAATCATTTGCTGGTTCAGATATCTCCATGATTTTAAAATTCACTAAAGGCCCCACCGTTGGCATCTCTATAGAAAATTTATAATATTGATAATGTCTTTATTCATGAAGGAGAAAAATAATAAGCAATGTATGTCGGCTGAATTAAATGTTTTCTTTAAATATATCACAAAGAGTAAATCTCTAGAGACCTAAAAGAATTCATATTGTTTAAGGTGACTAAATCTTAGGAGCCCTACAAAATAACAGACCTACTGAAACATTTTATCTGTTGCACCCAGGAAATGGAATATTTAATTAAAACTCAAGCAGTCACAGAAATAAATAGGAAGCATGGTATTCAAATTTGATATCTTGTCAAAAGTGTTTCAAAAGGCAGCTTGCGTGCATTCATTCATTCATATAATTGATTTTTAAAACTTTTTATCAAAGTATAGTATACATAGAGAAAACTGCAAGAAGGTATATAGCTTTCTGAATTTTTAAAAGCTGAGCACACTTCTGTATCCATACCCAGATCTAACAAACAGGATGTAACCAGAACCCAAGAAGTCCCCATTGTCTGCCCTTCCAGTCAACGCCCATTCATTCAAACGTATCCTGATTTCTAACACCATATATTAAGGTCACCTGTTTTGTACTCCATATACATGAAATCATACAGCATGTGCTCTTTTACATCTGGCTTCTTTCACTTACCATTACGTTTATAAAATTCACCCATTTTCTTACATATAGTTTGCAATAATTTATTCTCATTGATGTATAACAGTGATGCTCAACCAGGGCGATTTTGCTCCCAGGGGACATTTAGCAATACCCAGAAACATTTTTGATTGTCACAGCTAGGGGAGAGATAGTATGGGCACCTGGTGGGTTGAGGCCGGAAATGCTGCTAAACGTCTTGCAAAGTACACAACAGCCCCACACAACAAATAATCATCTGTCCCAAATATCTATAGTGACAAGATTGAGAAATCCTGCTGTATAGAGTTCTAGTGAGGGACTTACCTCAGTTTATCTTTCCATCTTATGTTGATGTGCACATGGGTAGCTTCCAGATTAGGGATATGTGTTGTGAATGATACTGCTATGACATTTTACCATGTGTATTCTGGTGAACATATGAATGCATTTCTGTTGGATATATACTTAGAATAGAACTGAGAGTTCATTCAAAATTAATTATTGAGCACATGTGCTGGGGATACAGCAATGAAAAAAAATTTTGAAAGACAACTCCATAGAGTTTATATCCTAATAGAAAGACACAAACACTGAACAAAATAAAATAGTGCTTGATAGTGATAAATGTTACATAAAAAGTGAATTAGGAAAAGAGGATAGGTTTGGTCAGAAGTGGAGGTGGTTGCAAGTTAGATATGGTTTCCAGAAATGAAATCGTGATCTCTATTAAATGCTGAATGATGATATTGAGCGGACATGTGGCGTAAAGGACAGGAGCATCCTAGGCAGGAAGAATCTTAAGTCCAAAGGCCTTGAGGTAGGAGAAGTTCTGGAATGTTCAGAGGAATAGAAAGTGCATCAAAGTGGTCAAGAAGAAGTAAGCCAGGATAGGATATTACGAGATGAGATCAGAGACATTACTAGCCTTGAAGAAATGCCTTGCTTCGACATCAATGTAACTGGGCAACTGACATACCCTTGTTGAGTGATGTTACCTTCATACTGTTTTCCCTTTATACTAATATCTCAATGATATAACATCAAGAGCATATGAGATAATTGTGGGAAGTGCTTTATAAAAACATTTACACAGATATGTTACTTATTTTGATTGCTGTTGTCTATATTGTTTCTATTGCTGCTGCTGGGTTTTTATTTTTTTCATTTTTAGGGATAATTCACAGTCTTCTGTGGATGAAGATCAATTTATATTTTAGAATACTTACATATTCTTTGAAAGGAAATTGAATTCAGGAAGGTTGTCAAAGTGCAACAACTTCACCCACTCCTTTCTCATTGTAATAGGCCACCATCAAGACACCCCCAGTGATGACTCGATGTCTCATTGGCGGTGGTAGGCTTTGTAATATTAGGAGAGGATCTTATGATAATGTTACACATGGTAGATAAATTCAGCAGGAGCCTAATGCTCTATTTTGATAACTGCTGAAGTTCCACCTCATTAACTGTGTTCCTCAAAAACTCATGTTTGAAATTAGTGATCAGCGATAATTATCTGACACCCTATCAATGCATCCTGCCTTTCTTCCTCCTTTTCCATTTTCTGTCCCATTTTTACCATCAAGAGCTATAACCCTTTATGCTTTATTTCATTCTTGTTTTTCCCCCTTTCTACATCCCTGATGATCATATGCACATCCATTGTATGTAAAGATCATAAGTATATAGTAGAAAATTAAATATTTTTTTTGCATAGTTTACAACAGTAACATACCGGTAGAGGCTACAACCTACCCTATACACCTCACTCCACCTTTTTATTATTTAATTCCACATATTATATGTTTAGTACTTTATAGTATTTTTCCAACATTATTAAGTAAAATTGACAAAAATTGTGTATATTTAAGAGGTATAACGTGACGTTCTGATATACATATACATTGTGAAATAATTACCACAATCAAGATAATTAACGTTATCCATGAGTTCACATAGTTAGGATTTTTGTGTGTGGTCAGGACACTTAAGATCAATTCTCTTAGCAAATTTAAGGTATGCAATCCAGTATTATTAACTACAGTTACCACGCCGGACACTACATCTCCAGCAGTTGTTTATCCTCCACAGCTGAAACTTTGTCCTCATTCCCCATCCTCCCTCCCCAGCCTGTGGCAACCACCATGCGACTTGCTGCTTTTATGACTCCGACATTTTTAGATTCCACATATAAGTGAGATCACATAGCGTTTGTTATTTTGCATCTACCTTATTTCTCTTAGCATAATGCCCTTCAGGTTTATTCATGTTGTCATGAATGACAGGATTTCCTTCTATTTTAAGGTTGGATAATATTCCATTGTGTGTGTGTGTGTGTGTGTGTCTATGTATACACACATTGTGTAAGTGTATATGCACATTTTATATGGGTGTGTATATATAAATTTTATATATGTATATATTTATCTCATATTTTCTTTATCCGTTCATCCATCAACTGACATGTAGGTTGTTTCCATATCTTGGCTACTGTGAATAATCCTGCAATGTTCATGGGAGGGCAGATATCTCTTTAAGGTCCTGATTTCAATACCTTTGAATTTATACTCAAAGGTGGGACTGCTGGATTGTATGGTAGTTCTATTTTTAATTTTTTGGTATATTGTCTGTACCAATTTACATTCCCTCCAACAGTGCGTAAGGATTCCTTTTTTTCCACATCCATACTAACACTTGTTATCTTTTCTTTTTGATGATAGCTGTTCTATATGGTGTGAAATGATATCTCATTGCAGCTTTGATTTTCATTTCGCTGATGATTAGTGAAGATGAGCAACTTTTCATATTTTCTGTTGTCTGTGTGTAAGTATTCTTTTAATAATGTCTATTCAGGTCCTTAAGCTGTTGTTTTAATCAGGTTCTTTGATTTTTTGCTATTGTTTTGTTTGAGTTCTTTATATATTTTGGATAATAACCCCTTATCAGATATGTGACTTTCAAATTCTTTCTCCCATTCTGTAGGTTGCCTTTTCATTCTATTAATTGTTTCCTTTACTGTGCAGGAACATTTTAGTTTGACGCAATCCCACTAGTCTATTTGTGCTTTCATTACCTCTGTCATATCCAAAAAATCATTGCCTACACCAATGTTAGAAGATTTTCCCTTTGTTTTCTTCTAGTAAGTTTATGGTTTCAGGTCTTATATTTAAATCTTTATTCCTTTTTTTTTTTTAAAGATTTTATTTTTTCCTTTTTCTCCCCAAAGCCCCCCAGTACATAGTTGCATGTTCTTCGTTGTGGGTCGTTCTAGTTGTAGCATGTGGGACGCTGCCTCAGCGTGGTCTGATGAGCAGTGCCATGTCCGTGCCCAGGATTCGAACCAACGAAACACTGGGCCGCCTGCAGCGGAGCGCACAGACCTAACCACTCGGCTACGGGGCCAGCCCCTCTTTATTCCTTTTTATTTGATTTTTGTATGTGGTATGAGATAAGGACCCATTTTCACTCTTGTGCATGTGCATATACTGTTTTCCCAGCACCATTTATTGAAGAAACTGTTCTTTTCCCATTGTGAGTTCTTGGCAGCTATATTTAAGATCAGTGGACCACAGATGCATGGACTTATTTCTGGACTTATTTCTATAGTCTGTCCCTTTCATCTTTATGCATGATTTTATACCAATAATATACTATTTTGATTACTGCAGTTTTGTAATATATTTTGAAATCAAGAAGTGTGATGTCTCCAGCTTTGCAATTCTTGTTCAAGATTGCTTTGACAATTCAGGGTCTTTTATGGTTCCATATGAATTTGAAAATTGCTTTTTTTTTTTTTCTATTTATGTAAAGAATGCCATTGGGACTTTGATACGGTTTGCATTGAATCTGCAGATCACTTTGGGTAGTAGGGATATTTTAACTATACTAATTCTTCCAATCCATGGCATGGGTGTCTTTCCATTTATCTGCGTCTTCTTTAATTTCTTTCATCATGTCTTATAATTTTTAAATATAATTGTATAAGTCTTTCACCTCTTTGGTTAAGTTTATTCCTAAGTATTTTAATATTTTTGTTGTTATTGTGAATTGGAATGTTTTCTTAATTTCCTTTTTGGATAGTTTATTGTTTGTGTATAGAAATTCAAATGACTTTGATTCTGAAGCTATAACTTTACCGAATTCATTTTTTCTAATTTATTATTTCTCCTTCTAAGTTTTTTGTTGAGTTTTAGAGTTTTCTACATATATAATGATATCTTCTACAAACAGAGGTAATTTTTCTTCTTTCTTTCCGATTTGGATACCTTTCATTTATTTTTCTATCTAATTGCTCTTGTTAGGACTTCCAGTAATATGTTGAATAGAAGTCACCTTATACTGGATCTTAGCAGGAAACCTTTCACTTTTTTCTGGTTGATTATGATGTTAGCTGTGGGCTTTTCATCATGAATGGGTGTTAAACTTTGTCCAATGCTTTTTCTGCAACTATTGATATCACGTGTTTTTTTTGCTTTCATTTTCTTCATATGATTTATCACTTTGATTTGTTTGCTAATGTTGAACTATCCTTGCAACCCAGGGATAAATTGCATTTTATCATTGTGTATAATCCTTTTAATGTACTGTTGAATTCAGTTTGTTGGCATTTTATTAAGGATTTTTGCACCATGCTCATCAGAGAGATTGGCCTGTAGTTTTCTTTTCTGGTTATGTCTTTGTCTGGCTTTTGCATCAGGGTGATGCTGCCCTCATAAAATGAGTTTGAAAGTGTTCTCTCTTTTTCTATTTTTTTTTTTTTTGAAAATGGATAAATTCCTAGGAACGTACAACCTAGCAAAACTGAATCAAGAAGAAACAGAAAGCCTGAACAGACAAATAACAGATAAGGAGATTGAATCAGTTACCCAAAACTTCCCAACAAATAAAAGCCCAGGACCACATGTCTTCACTGGTGAATTCTACCAAACATTCAGAGAAGCCTTAATACAAATCCTTCATAAATCCTTCTCTACCCCTTTTAATGATGTGATACCTTCATGACCTCCAAAGTGGATGATTTAAACAATATTGAATGACAACATCAGGAATTTATTTTAGAGCTAAGTCATCACTGGAGGAGGATTAGATTGTATGATCATTATGACCTTTCCCAATCCCTTGATTGATCTTTACTCTAATTCCACTTCACTGTTATGGAGGTCAGCTAGGGCTGTTTGCATTGGTGTGCCTCCAGAATGTAGGCTCAAATAAAGGAGGCACATTTTAAAATATCATAGACAGAAAACCAGAGCAAAAGTACAAATCATCTTTCAAAGAGCATATCAGGTCCAATTCTGATTTACTTGACCAAAGAGAGAAAGGAGCAGACTCAGAGCAGGGCTTGAATGAAGAGAAAAGATAGCAGCAAATCAGCTATAATTTAAGCAAGGGATATCAGGTTGGAAAAGGCAAGCAGAGGGTGGTCAGAGTAAATCTCAGGGCTAAGTTTTTACTTCTTCCTGAAGAGACAGAGCTTGCTTGAGCTACATAATTTTTAAAAGTACCTGAGTTAATTTGGTAAAACATGATACACCTTGTAAGTTTTTATCTTCCTTATGAGTCCTAATATCTAACAGAATGTGGTGTAGCTAACCATGACATGAAAAAATCATTTATCTGGGTAGAAAAGTAAGTATTCCAGGTGCTATCCAAAACTAAGATTCTATCTATTGCTTTATTGAATATCCAAAACACGAGGAGCACAAAAGTGTGTGTGCGTGTGTGAAAGAGAGAGAGGAGGATATGGGAGGGTTTTGGGAAAATACAGAAAAAAGGAGACAATTACTAAACTAGCAGAACAAAGGGTACATTACAATTAATATATACTGATTAATTTCTGTGGGTGAGGTTTTTTTCTAGGCAGGTTTCTATGCAACTTATAAAACCATATTTTAATAAATTTTATTTTTTGGATGGTTTTAGATTTACAGAAAAATCATAAAACTAGTACAGGGAGTTCCATATCCTACACACTTACCAACCCCACTTATTATATCTTTCGTTAGTATAGTAGATTTGCCACAATCCATGAACCAACACTGAGACATTGTTATTAACCAAAGTTCACACTTTATTCAACTTTACTTAGTTTTTACCTAATGTCCTTTTTCTATTCCAGGATTCCATCCATCATATCCCATTGCATTTACCTGTCATATCAATTGGAATTTGTCCTGTGTTTCTCTCGTGATTTGACTGGACTTATAGGTTTAGGGAGGAAGATCAGAGAGATTGAGTGTTATTTTCATCATATCACATCAAGGGTACATGTTATCCACATAACCTTTTTTTTTTTTTTTATCAACAACTTATCTTTGTTGATGTTGATCTTGATCACCTGGCTAAGGTGATTTTTCCAGTTACTTCATTAAAGATTTATACCTCTTTTCCCCATTTTCCACACTATACTCTTTGGGAAAAAAGTCACAATGCCCAGCCCATACTTAAAGGGTGGGGAATTATGTTCCCCCTCCTTGAGGGTCAAGCATCCACAGAAATTATTTGGAAATATGCATATGAGATTTGTCTATTCTCCTCATTTGTTTTCACGTTATTTATTCATTTTCTATCAATATGAACTTAAGGATATTTATTTTATGCTTTAAGTTATAATGCAATGCTACCTTATTTATCTTGTTGCTCAAAATAAATAAAGTTTTTGCCATTGGAAGATATTTCAGTTGGCTTTTGCATCTTTTTGACATATTCCATCATAGTGTGATTTGTGGTTGTCTTGTTTTGATTTTGATTTTAGCACTTTTCTAGCATTATGAAATGCTCCAGGTTCATTTTGTATATTTCCTGGATTAGTTCTATAGTCATCCATTTCTCCAAGGAGCCCTGGTTCCTTTTTTTGTTGGTGAATATTCTTAGAAACCAAGATCAGGTGCTGCTCGTGCTCGTTACTCCTGGGATGTCATTGCTCCCAGGCTCTATCAGCGGATGGCAGGTTTGTGTATATACTAACCCATGCACATACACATATCTATAAATATTTCTATATTCATCCATATTTATTTATATTATGCTGAACATGAATTCATACTGAGGTAGTCAACTCTAATATGGCACCACATGAATCACCCTGGCCTCCTCCCATTTTTATCTGTGACTCCCACTCCAGCAGTGAGAAACCTGGCTCCCACCATCCTCTAATCATTTTTTTAATTGTTCAATTCCAATATACACAAATAGCAGTATTAGAATTGTTGACCAGTTCCCCTGTGGGATACAATATTATCAACAAAAGTACAGTGCCTATGCAAAGTTTCTTACGTCTTTAGTCTTACAGACTTTACTCACTTTGAAAGTTGTCAGCAACTTTTGCCCCGACCCTTTTAGTGAGATTGTTTCATGCGTCTGTAATACAGGTAGATTCTTTTGTCACCATCTGCATTCTGTCACAGAATTCCTCTGACTTCCTAAGTGATTTTTAAAAAATTTGTATGCATTAATATTCACTCATTATGTATAAAATATTTTTAAAACCAACTTTAAGACATAGATAGAATTGTCCATTAGAGTAATAACAAAAAAAACCTGTAGTGTAGAAAGGTTAATTCTACTGATTAAAATGTTAAAAAATAATAGATAGAGATTTGAACTTATATCTCTTTGACTTCAGTTGCTATATTACAACACACATTTGTGTGCTTTCTCAGGTTCTTTTTTTTTACTTCCTCTTGCTTCCTTTCTCTTGAGAAAGTGTGCCATACTGCATCACTCTTCCATTTCCATATATAAAGAAGTCTGCATACCATCAGATATAGAGTCCAACTTCCTGGGTGGTCTCCTAGGGGCTGGACCCTGCAAACCAGAAATATGGGAATGCGGCTCCTCATGGGCTAAATTTTTACCAGCAAGAAATAGGAGACAGCCAGGCAGAAAAATCCTCTCTTTGACCTCTCTGTCATGGAGAATGGCAGGTTAAATTTTGTCCTTATAATACTTTTGGAGAAGTGGAGTGTTTAAAGTAAACAGACCTGCCTAACATCCTGCTCTGTCTCATTATGCCTCTTCTTGAAGCAGTTTGCTAGCATAATAGTGCATTGCATCACATTCCAATTGCATCTTAGCTTATTTTTCCTTTTCCCTTCACCTTCATAGCCTTAGGCTTTTACCTCTCATGCCAAGAATGTTAGCAACTAATCCTTGCCTCAGGCTCTGCTTTCCAGAGAACCCAAGATCAGACACTGTCTAAGCCTTTAATCACTAGGACTTCACTCCAACTAATGAAAGAGCAATATTCCTAGGGATGTTGTCATCATTATAGTTTTTGAATTATGAAGGAAATGTTACTGTTATAATACACACACACGTGTGTGTGTTTAAAGAGGGAGAGAGTGAGAGTTTTAATTCATGATAACTATATATATAGTAAATCCAGTTTTACAAAGATACAAAGACATAGTAAAAATAGTGGCAATATTTTTATTTCTAATGTGTGGAAATAGAAAGTATACTGGTTTCGCCTTCAGAAAGTAGAATATTGTATCTTCTGAAATTAATGTATAAAATTTACATTCTCCCAGTTGTATAACATTTCTAATTATGGAAGGAAGACTGCATTTTCACCCCAATGAATTATGATTTACTACAATTCTGCATCTAAGTAAAAGAGCTAAAGTCACCTTAGAAAGAAACTCTGCCACTTGCACATTGTACATTCTGTGGGCTTGATATATCGATAATACTCAGAGTTTAACTGCTATCTTTTATCTTTGGATTATTTCTTTGCCTATAATCCAACAACTGGGTACTATCTATAATTCATGATTTCTTTATGTGCATTAAAATGGAAAATAAGTGAAGTAAAAGAAAATTAGATATTAAGAGCAATCTTTACACAAGTGTATACACATTTCTACACAGATTTCTTGAACTTGCTCTTCATATTTCTATCCATTATTTTGTTTTCTTTGAATGTGTATACTTTAGCTCTCCCATACTATTAGATATGATGAAAACAGGCTTTGTATTTACATGTTCAAGTTAATTAATTAGTTAATTCCTTAAATATACATTTTATTGCATGACTATTAAGTCCTAGACATATAGTATTCTAAATTCTGGGGTTATCATAATGAACATTTACAAAAGAGTCTCTTTTTGTGGAGTTTTCAGTCAAACAGGGAAAATAGACAATTTAAAATCAAAGAAACAAGCAGTTAATAAATAAACAAGGTAATATCAGGTATGATATTGTAACCCTGGGCTCATTCAGAATCAGTTTGAACAGACCCCATCTCTTAAAAACAGAGTGATTAAGGACTGCCTCTCAGAAAAACTGTAAAGTCGTGTAGCCAGAGCGTTCACAGAAGAACAAGTCATGACCTGAAATGACTTCAGAACCAAAGATCCTCCTTCCCACGGAATCCAAGGAAAGGGACACGACTGGAACTTGAAAGTCACATTCTTACCAGAATGAGGAGTCCCTCATGCAGGAAGGTCCAGTGTTAAAATTCCTTCCTCCACTCATCACAAGTGTTTAGAACCTTATCATAAAAATAGAGTACCTCATCGTAAATGTTTAGAACTCTGTCGTAAATGTTTAAAAACTTACGCTAACTGTTTCAAGTCCACCAATCAAAATCTGTCCTGCCAGCTTTTCTTCATGCTAGCCTGATCTCCCTACCCTCTAAAATTTTACCCCGAATCCTGAATAGGGGACACAGATCTCAGGGCATATGACACTTGTCTCTTGGCAGAACGATCTCAGAGAATAAAGCTGATTTCTCCCCCAAAATCTGATGCTGTAATTAATTGGTATTTTATTTCTGCACGTCAGACAAGAGAACCCAATTTTGTGCAGTAACACTATGTTAGTCATGAGAGTTGAGGGAGCTGTTACATTATAATGGCTGATTAGGTTGTACAAGGAATAACAAGAGTATGAGAACCAAACAAGAATCAAAGATAAATCAGTTACAAGACCTCTTGTACAGAAATGAACCTGGAGAAGTCTAGGAATTCTGTAAACAGGAAGAGCAGCTAGAAATTTGTTTTAATAGGTAGACATGATGCAAGGGATGTTCCAGGCAAATGCTCTGCCTTTGCTCCTGTTGGAGGCTTTTCTTATTCAAATTCCCACCCATTAGCCTTTTCTAGAATACTAGGTTGGGCAATAAAACTTCAAGAATGGCTTTTTACACTTTAGTTTTAGGTACAAATCATAGTCAGGACTGAAAAACAGACACTAGTAAGGAAAATGGAACCAAAGAGAAGATGGCGGACCTCTCAGGAGGAGGTGAAGATAATTTGCAGTAGTCAGAATATAATATTAATCCCTTACCTCCCTTGCACACCTCTTTCTCCCATCCTGGACCCTATTCCTATCACTTATCCTTTATGACTCTATTTAATCTTTGGAGTATATCAGAATGTAATCTGAAACCACAGGGAGGATGTGTGGTTAATAGGGAATCTTGACAACATATTCACTCATTCTGTGGAACAGCAAATAAGAAAAAAACAATTTGTGTAACAAAGTAAAATTCAATTCTTGTCTCTGAGTTGTTTCTCCAAGACCTACTGGGCACCACAGTGCTTATCCCAGGCATTTTGTCTTGTTATGTTTTTCGGATTTTTACTTTCTATGCAAAGGCACTTGAGAGAACGTCTGTGATTATCATGTTGATAACCTCCATTACTCTGCTTTCCATCATCTCACTTTTATTTAGCATTAAAAATATTACAGCAGTAACTCATTTATTGTTTCTGTGATGCACAGACTGAGGTGAAGAGAGCTTATTGCCTGATCCACCTTTTAAAGCCTTCAAGAGACATTCATCTACTTTTATAGACCTCTTTCTAGGGACCAGCAAATGGAGTTTATCTTTTTCGAGTCATCTTAGCAACATTCTGTCTCCATTTGCAATCATGATCTGCCCTCCATATGAAGTATGTGAGGAAATTCACTACAGACCCTGCTGACTTCCTCGTTCCCCTTGTTAGGTCCTCCAACACATCCGATTTCTGTAGAAATCCTCAACGCACTGCTAAAGGAAAAAAAAGGGATGCAGTGGGAGGGGCATTAGCACAGATAAAGAGGAAGACTTGTGGTTGCAGTTAACAAAAGAGTGCCCCAGCTAGAGAAGATCATAGCTGTTGTTGGTTGGATAGTTTTGAGTTTGGTTGATGTTATAGCTACTTGCTATATGTCTACAATGTTCTGGGATAGCTGCTGAAAAATGTCATATTATGTAGTCCCAGAACTGTTTGATATTTTTGGGGTGAGACAGCTCCCTCTTTTTCTTCTCTACAGATCACACTGACATGTGCCACAGCATAGTCCTGCACTACAGTATGAACAAAGCAGATTTTTTTTTCCTGATGAGAAAGCTTTTCCACCAGAGAAATTGAACGTTCATTTCTCTTTCATAATTGCCTATAAAATGCATACTTTCATTTCAGACTAACATTAGTGTTCACAGTTCTCATCTGGCTAATTCCAGAAATTTCCCTAAGTTCCACATATCCTTAAAGGTACTGTCATGAACAAAGGCTATTTTCAATAAATATGCAGAAATGCAGAACAGTTTTAATGTATCTCCTACCTCGGACTTATTCTTGTCAGCTCTGATTGCATCCTACCAGGACATTTTAGGATCCACGCTCTTTTTCTTTATCAGATGTTACATCCTTAAAGACCTGAGAAAATATGGAAAATAAAGTCAGTTCATATAACTTGTGACATCTAAACATACTTTTGAAGTTAGGCAACTCCATAAGAAAAAACAAAGTGCCATCCAGAGTCCCTCTCACAAATATACGTATGGACATAATTTTACACAAATTGCAGAAATCTCTCCTGGTTACAACAGGAAGAGAAGTCACTGATGTCTCTCTTTTCTGATTCACATGCTCTATTTGATGTCCACAACACATAGCATTCCAGGATATTGTCTGAACATTTAAAATTTCTGCTACCAAGGCTGACATCTCACTTTTGAAGACTCAGATTGTTTTCCTCATATGCACAAGTGGACTTTTGGTCTTCCTGAAGCACATAAAGCCTATAGATAAGGATAAATACATATGCAGGTAGATATCCAGGCATTTAAGATGTTCCAAAGTAAGTAACTCTCAAAAGAGAAATAACGGAGAATAATAGATTTTCTTCATTGCTACACAATTTACTCCATTTTGTTTTAGTACTAATGCATGTGAACTTGGTATTAAAAATCTAAAACTCACATTTATATCTGGCTACCAACATCTTAATAGATTTTGTGTGTACTTTCCACAAGCTATCCCTCACGTAAAGTCACTCTAAAAGTTGGTTGTTATGATTGATATAAATGCAATATTGATAAGAATGCTGAATAGGACCCGAGAATAAAATCCAGTAGAATTCCTCCAGAAGATGCCCCAGGTTGAGACCTCTTTGCTTACAAAAGAGACTTCTATGCTTTTAAAGGATGGTATATGTACATACTTTTTGCATTTTGCTTGATACAGACTTTCAGCTACAAAGGACAAAACGAAGAAGTTAGTATTAGATTCAGGCATGCAAAAGGACGTATGATTATAAAGAAGAAAGTTATTTACTCTATCCTATCTTAGCAAAGCAGAGGCAATGCTCTACAAAAAACAACAGGAACTTTCATCATTTGTACAAAATGTTCGAGAATTGTATCGTAGATGCTTTACCACCTCAACTAATTTATAAGCAACTGGAGGGGAAGAGATATGCTTGTTTTCTAAGCCCTTCTCGCCTCCCACTACTGGTCCCAAATATCTAACAAAATAGACACATGAAAACATGCTATTTTAGTTGAAGCATGGAAGAACGAGGACTGTATTTATTTTAAAATATAAAATCCCATTATATCTATATTCATCTGTTCCTTTCATAAGATCCAAGCTTCCCAATCTCACTGTCTGCGAAATAGTGGAAGCAGGTTACTCAGGACTTGACCGAATAAAGCCTGATTGATTAGCATCGCCTCCCTTGAAAGTGCATTGCAATGATAATTATTGCTCTGACTAAGCACAGGCCTGCACTAGATTCTGAAGTCCCTCAGGTTTCATCAAAAGCATGTCAATTTTCTGCCCATGTTTGAGACATATGGTAATTTTATTAAATAGACAATTGATTAATGCAAACAACCAATTTCCTGACAATTGTAAGAAAAATGAGTGGATGGTCATTTTCTTGGTAATCCTTCTATAATCAGCCGGGCAGGGCATGGCATAGTATTGCAAGGGTCTTCTAAGAGATCCCACTGTCTCTCCCATATATCATCCATACAACTTCACGTCTATATTATACAACGGTGGCCCAGTTATGTACTTCGATGATTTGAAAACCTTTTTCCAGCTCCTTAGAGCTGTAGAATGAAGTCCATGATACTGATGACTTAATTAAACCACCTAATTAAATCGATAGCATAATGCTCTAGGTTTTGAACAACAACAAAACCCTCTTAAACAACAAATTTTGCCTCTGATTGTTACCCAGATTTTCACAACCATATTTCTTACTGATATATGTGTAGGGACAGCAATTGGTAATTTCCATTTCCTTTTTCTTGAATTACGTTGTATTTACCATTGTCTTTCTTGATACATAAACTGCATTTAATTGTTTATTCCTTTTATACTAGACGTGCTGGTAAGAGTAACAGTGGAGAACAAGGAAAATGGACTTAAGAACGAATATTTTCCAAGATGTTGAGAACATCCAGATCCTTCTATAAGCAGATTTAGTGATCCTATGCAGATGTTTCATGTCACTAGATGCTAAGATGCGAAAGAAAGATAAGATTTCTGAATGAGACCGAAATGGAGCAATATCCCATTACTGAAGATGATCTTCCCACTGGTGTGCTTGCTCCTCTTAGTTCTCACAATACTTTGGCCATTTTTATCGGGGCTTCTCTGCTCACAAGAAATAGAAATAAGTAAAAAAGGGATTTATTACAAGATTACAAGTGCAAATGCAAAAAAATCTTATGGTTTTATGGCACTGCATGATGTCTCATCCCTACTTTTCTTTACACATCGGCTCAAGCCCTTACTTTTATACCAAATAACTTTTTCATGCCTTCCATTTGCACATAGCCATCAGGACTTCCTCGCCTGTTAAGTCTATAACCCTATGAGTTCCATTCCTCACAGTCGTCTAGCAATCTCTCCGCTTCCTAAACTTAATCCTGAAACAGGGATTGGGTTGAAAAACTTTCCTTTTTTTTTTCTGGGCATTAAGCCATTAATCAGCGTATGGATGACTTCTTTGTGTTAGTTGCCCAACTTTTTTCTAATAAATCATGTTTTTCTGGCTGCATTTGGTATATAAGATGATATTTTCACTTCTCAGGACTATAAGTTTGCAGATATTACATTTTGTTAATTGATAATGGAACGAATAGGTATCCAAAAATATGTATTGTTCTACTTTATGTTAAAATACAATTATTAAAGTAACAAAGAGAGAACTATGATGAACGATGAGACCAGACAAAAAGGTACAATTCACAGGAGTTTGTAATTAAATGGATATGGAGACATCAGGAAGAAGATGTATTTAGAATAACAAACATTTTGAGCTTGGATTACTGTGTGCATGGTGATGCCATTCATTGAGATAAAGAATATACAGGAAAGAACAAATTTAGGAGATGAACTAGGAAATATTGCTGAGTTTAATTTGAGAATTTTGATTTTTAATGATTGTATACTATTGAAGTAAGGTTGTCTAACTAGCAGTTGATTATAACACATCTAGATCAAACTAGAGAAAGCCGAGCTAAAAAAAATTACTTAGTCTGTGAGAGTGAGATTAAAACCTGTGTAATTAAAAACAAGTGCAATCTGCAAAGCTGTAGACATTGAAGTGTGCAGAGGCCTAAGGAGAGACCCTGGGACAACCAAATTTTAAGAGACTGGCAAAAGAACGGAACCTCATAAAGAATATTGAGAAAGAATGACAAGAATTAGGCAGACATATAGGAAATTATGACAGATTAAATGTGATTGTAATATTAAAGATTACATTTGGTTGCACAAAACAGAAAACATCAAAATAGCAGAGGTTTTAAAACAGTATAAGTTTATTTGTCACATAAAGAATTTTAGAGTTTTTATTTCAGGATGTGTAGGGCTGGCTAGCATGCTAGCTTTACAAACTCTCCAAGGTCTAGGCTCTTCCACATCTTTGCTCTGTCATTTCTAACGTGTGGCAATTATCCTCATGACCCAAAATTATTTCTGGAGATCTAGAGATTATATTTATTTCCAATAAATCTCAATTGGCAGGAAATGAGATGAAAACCAGGACCTCTACATATTTCAGATAGAATTGGTCCAATTGTACAACTTCCCTTTGACGACAGCTAACGGAGACCAGAATTCTGCTTGCCCACATCAAAATACTTCGTCTCTGGCATCCATACTCTATTCAACAGGAGTCAATATAGATTCCAAGAGCTTCACATTCTCTGAATTCCACCCTCATAAGGTTATCATGCCTCTCTCAGCAGGAGTATATGACATGACCTAGAACTCTGCTTGCTTAAATAAAGCTAACACTCCTTGAGGCTTGCCATCACCATTCCAAAGAGTAAAGAAGCACTCCTAACAATTTAGGTGCTCCTGGACAGAATATAATTCAATACACCTAGTCAAGGAGCTAGTATGTGAACATGATTTGAACATAGAAGATCTAAGAAATAGATGGGTAGATTACTTGAGGAGTTACTTCTAAGGTCAGTGCAGGTCCCAGAATTATGGCAAAATAAAGAATAAGAGAGGAACACTGGACTGGATGAAAAAGTCCTCGATATGTATGGAGGATGTACTTTATCATAAATAAAATGTAATGAAGAATGAAGACTAGTTTCTCTATATACAATACACCATGAAGTTAATAAAAATAAATACAAAGGAATGAAGAGTTCTAATTTAGAATTGGGAAGGACAAAGAAGCCCTAAACTCTATCTTGCTTCTGTGCCCGGTGGTATGAGAGTAAGAGTTTGTTTTCAGCGTAGAAGAAGGGCAAAGGGAGTTTTAGGTTGGTCAACATGGAATACAGAAAATTGTTTCAAAAACAAGATAAACATATGAGGAAACAGGGGGCAGATCCAAAATACGGAACCAAAAGGAATAAAATGAGACAAAAGATCCAGATAGTGACCGAGTAACAGAAAAGATGTTTTCAGAATGTCAATTGCCTGGGAAAAATGAGAAATTTCCAGAGTTCAAGGGAAAGAAGGCTGGCTTTACTCTGCAGCAAAGCATTTTGATAAATCTTTAATGCGTGTGAGCTTCAGCTTCAGGTGAGGAAATGTCACGAAAATTTCCAAAGCACTGTACTTAGAGCACAAAATATTGTTAGAATATGACTCGTTGGTTTCTAAGACAACTGAAGACATAATCCCAACATTGCACTACAAATATTCATCTATCTTGAGTTGACAAATACATTACCCTCTACCTAAAATGAATTCCCCTTCTCAACCATCTAGTAACTACACATCCTTCCAGGAGCAGCTGAAATGTCACCTTTTCTAGGAGACCTTTCCAGATCTTACTCTCTGTGGATGTCTATTAGCTTATTTCTCTGTTCCCATGGCTTTGGTAATCTTTCTGTCTTCTTCTTTAGATGACAGGTTCCACAAGATAGGAATCTGACCTTATTTATCACTGTCACCCCAAATATCCGTTAGCAAATGCCAAAGTTGAATAAGGCATTTGTATTCTATCTTACATCTCTCACTAACACAGGCAAGTTACTTCTCACAGTTTTTATCTTCATCTAAAAATTCGGTGTTGACCAATTGCGCCTCTCTCTTACATCTTATATTTGACTCATTTTTCTATAGCTGTGAATATTTGTCCAGTTAAGACTGATACAATAATTTCTCAGCAACTAAACATAGCATCATCAATGATTAAACAATGAATGACTGCTCACTGCCAAAGGTTATCACTTAAAGCAAAAGAAGCTGAAGGCAGAAGCCTTAATTTCATTTGAAATTAAAAAGAGAAGAAAGTTCTTTTGAAGAGTATGGATTCTACAAAACTCCAATAAAGCAACCACAGACATGCAATTAATAAGAGCCATTTAAAAAATGGAAAGCAATTCTAGGATGCATTCTGGGCTTTGTGATAAACTCTAAACCCCTCTCTCACTGGGAACCATTAAGTCATCATTGCTAGCAACCCTTGGAATGGTTGATTGTTTTCAGAGATATTTGAAATGGCAGCCTTGCCTCCTAGTTAACTAGGAAAACAGCAAATTACGTGGCATTCTACAGTACCAGAGTGAAAGGGAATCTTTAGCTTAAAGACAGAAATTTTCTATATAGAAGTGAGATATGAAGAATTTTAAAGAAAGTAAGCACTATTTTGATGCGTAACACATTGTATACTCGTCCCCAGTCAATTTCTCATTTCAGCATTTCTTCTTAGGACGAGATAGAGATGGAAGTCTAAAGAATATGAAGAGGAATGGGACGTAGTTTTGTTCCCAAGAAACTCATGAACCAATGAAGGGGACAGGTAAATCAATGTATAATACAGGAATGTCATAGAGGCAAAAGAGGGTGCTTGTTGAACCTAGAAGAAAGAAAGCTAACTCAATTTGAGACTACTGGGAAAAGTCTCCCAGCGGATAATTTTGAGTATATGAAATAAATGGCAGGTAATTCAGATTCATTAAAAATAATAACTAACAATATACTGAAGCCTTACCACGTGCTTACAGCTGTTCTAATGGTTTAATATCACTTATCTAAATTGATCCTAACAGCATTTTGAGATAGGCATTATAATTATCCTTATTTCATAAGCAGGCAAATAGATCGAATAACTTGTCTAAGATTTCACAGCTAATGATATATGGGGGTTCTTCAAATCCATGCTATTTATTATATGATAGGCAGTCTTTGAGTGACTCCAACCCCCTAATTTAATAAAGTGATAATTAATTTGGGTGTATATCCTTCCTCGCTCTTATATATCTGAAGAATCTTGGTCATCCAGGAGAACAGTGGTAGAGGCAGAGTTGAAATCCAGTTTTGCTTATGTCTAGACTACACTTTTTCATTACACCTTTGGACCTTCCATACTTAATTTAATCTGTTTATTTTTTTTTTAGAAAAAATATACACTCAGATGGTATTTCCTCCATTAATATGATAAAGAAAACTATTTTTAATTTTTGTGATACATGTCTTCTGCACACATATTGACTTTTCTCTAAGGAGTTTTTATTTTTGAAGAAACTCAAGTATTTCTCTCATTTTCACATCACCTACAAAATTTCTCACATCCTTTTGGTGAAATTTCTACCATAAATTTGCAGTATATAATCCCTACATCCTCTTATTCCCTTATTTTATCTTAAACAATATTCAGTTTCAAAAGTTATTTTTAGAGAATACATAGAGCAATGTCCCATCTAGTTTATTTTTACCAGGGAAATTGTTAGAGCTACCAAAAGTATAATTCCTCTTGTAATGTTTTTCTTTTAATTTGGTTAAAATGCAACACATTCATTTCCAGCAAAAACAAAACAACAAAATTTTCTTTTCTAATCTTTTGTCACCATGGAATAGGAAGATTGAATTTGAGTCAGAAGTTGTAACCTAACAGAACAACTGTTAACTTTGACCTACATTTACATAATTGTACAATCTGAAAATAAATCAATCATTGAGAACAAGAATTTAAACTTAATGCTAAATGAAAAAGAGGTATATTGAGGAGCAATTGTTCGTGAAGTGTGCAGTTGGCTTGTAAAATCATATCAAACATGGTTAAAACACTAAAATATCTAGCTTTACGTCAATTATCAATGGGATGTGAGAGAGAAGCATTTGGAGGAAATATTTTGCCAAGCCTAACTTTCTAAGATATGAAGTCTTTTCTTCATTTTAAGCAGTACTGACATAGTCTGTATTTTTTAAACTCACTATTTTTTAACTTAAATTGCAGATGATTGTATTTTTTTGGTCCTGCTCTAGAATTCCCATATGGGTAAATGATAGAGATCTTCACACCCATAGAGTTAAGGCACTGTCCCAACTTAAGCATAATCACGATTCTACTCTCTCCATCCCTACTGCACATACCCAACAGAAAGCCATCGCTCATTGCTAATCAACAGGGTGAATGGAAGAAAAAATTAATGCTCTACTCATCATCTTGGTGAGGAAGTATGAAATTTGTTCTTTTTTTGAAGAAGAAGATTAGCCCTGAGCTAACTGCTGCCAATCCTCCTCTTTTTGCTGAGGAAAACTGGCCCTGAGCTAACATCCGTGCCCATCTTGCTCTACTTTATATGTGGGACGCCTACCACAGCATGGCTTGCCAAGCGGTGCCATGTCTGCATCTGGGATCCAAACCAGGGAACCCCGGGCCACCGAAGTGGAAAGTTCGTACTTAACCTCTGCGCCACTGGGCCAGCCCCTGAAATTTCTTCTTCTTAAATGTATTTCTTTTCTAAAAATTTGCATGCTGTTTTTATCTCCATTTCATCTGCCTAAATTCTTTAACTTCTCAACATCTCAAACAAAACCTCAATGACTCTAGAAGGTTCAATTACCCAGCCTAGAATGAATTTCCCCCTCTCGTAAATCCTAATTTATTTTCTATTAAATAGAGTTTTCCCTTAGGATACACTTGGTAAAGTACATAATTGTGAAATACAAAGGATGATGCCTACTCAAATAATTTGGGCTCTTTGAGGAAAACAACTGTATTTTTTGTTTCTAGTTAAACTTCCAACATCCAATTGTCATTTCCAGTTGCAACTATGGGTTATCTATTTTTTAAGAAATTATCTGCACCCGTCCCCCATGTGATTAGTTCAATGCTTCACTTTGAGGGAAAAAGGTTTAGTTATTTGATATTTAATTAGTAGTATCTTTCTAACTCCAGTTCAGCTGGAAGCAGCCACGTATATTTCTGGGGTTATTTGTTTACTAACAAAAATATTTAAAAATATACTAACAAAAGGAGATTGCAAAACTCGACAATTCATGTACATTTCCAGGTATCTCAGACTTCCAGCTGTGACTATAATATGTCCCAGCATGTCAAAACCTAATTGCTCCTGGGAAGTGTAAAAATGTTGACCTTAGTGTACTCAAACACAATTTTCAATGCTAGACTACATGCACATTTTCTAAGCACTATGCATCAGTCATTAATTTTTAAATAACTATTTTTTTCTAAACTTTTTAGCTGCCTGCTTTACAAGGCATATTTTAAGCTCTTTAGATGTGTTAATTTAATTCTCACAACTCTATTTGCTTGATATTACTATTATCCTTGGTTTATACCTGATTAGACTTTACCCTAGTGGGAGTTAATGTTTATCTACAATCACACAGCTAGTCAGAGTTAGATACAGACTTTTAAACTCAGAGCCTAACTTTAGATCCTACTTTTCTATCCCTATTCAAAATATTTGGTCTTTCTCAAGGTAATATCAATTGGTTAATGCTTTCAAGCAAACTCTTCAATAATGGTTGAGTTTCTTTTGTTACACTTTTTAAATGACAGAAAGATTATCTTAGACTTTTCCTGAGAATAATAATTTATATGAATAAACAATTTAATTTTAAATTGAAGACTAAATTACTAAAAACACAAGAAAAAGAGAAAACTGTAGAGAGTTCAAAAGGCATTGGGGAAAGAAAGGAGAATGGAGAAAAGCAAACAAAGTTTAAAAACAGGGGAAAATGGATTTGGAATAAATAGAAAATGATACACCAAAACCAAGCAAAAGTTTGGATTTTTTATCCTTCGATTTGTTTACATTAATATTTTATTTAAGAAAAAAAAGAACAACACATTTTGACACTAAAATAAACATTGCAATCACAAGAACTTATTGAAAGTGAGTGACTTCCTATACCCTGAACTATTAACAGAACTGTCAGAGTACTTTTTTAATTTTTGATTTTGTTTTTACTTAAAGTTTTCTTAGTAAATAATCTCAGTTGTAAAAATATTTCTTCATTCTTACTACAAAGACAGTTAAAAGTTTCTATCATCTAACACATTTTGTTTTCTTAAATGAAATAATATATATTAATTTAAATCCCACTATTTAAATACTGTATTGTATAATTAATATTTTTCTAAGATATATCTTATGTTAGATGTTAAGTGTTCTTATTACAAAAAATGATAATAAACAAAGAGAGTAGGAGGACACTTTTGGACGTAATAGATATATTTATGGCATAAATTGTGCTGAGGGTTTCATTGATGTACGTTCATCTCAAAACTCATCGATTCATGTACATTCAATATGTATAGCTTTTAGTATGTCAATCATATCTCAATAAAGTGGTTAACAAGTAAAATAAACTACGTCAGCAATCATAACACCATTTTTTTCACTCTATTTAAAGGAAAGTATATAAATCTCTGGAAGACCATATATAAACTTATAAATTTAGAGTTCTGAGTGGTGATTGCAGAGAAAATATTTCCTGTCTTCTCTTATTAAAGGCTCCTACAAAACACACATACAAAGATACACACACACACACACATTTGGAGCCCAAATATGTGGAAAAATTTTTTTTTTCTCAATTCCAATGGTTTTTCCTAAGCCATTTTTATTTGGGGGTAGCACTGGACTTTGTTTTCAAATTTCATTTACTTCAATTTGACTGTTCTCTTTACCTGGAATGCCCTTTTCCACTACTGCCTTTTGCATGAACAGAATGCAGCTGTTCCTTTTGCATTCACAGAAGGCTAGCTCCCTGAACTTGAGCAATTAACACACTGCCCTGAACATTTTTCTTTCATGAAAGATTCTAATTTGCCTCTTACTGCAAACTTTACTTTCTTTCATGAGAGGTTTTTTTTTTTTAGATTTTTATTTTTCCTTTTTCTCCCCAAAGCGCCCCCTGTCGCTGTACATAGTTGTGTATTTTAAGTTGTGGGTCCCTCTAGTTGTGGCATGTGGGCCACCTCAGCATGGCCTGATGAGTCTTGCCATGTCCACACCCAGGATCCAAACGGGGGAAACCTCTGGCCGCCAAAGCAGAGTGCACGAACTTAACCAGTGGGCCATGGGCCGGCCCCTCATGAAAGGTTTTAAGTTGCCTCCGACTTTCTCTTTCTTCTTTCTGAGTGCTTCTCTAGTTTTTCCCGTTAAACCCAGTCTTTCCACACTCTCTGACACCACAATGCTTACCTTTATTCATTCTGCCATGTTTTACAGTTGCCAGCTTACATAGTGGTCTTCCTCTACTAGACTCCTTGAATGTAGAAACAGAGTTTTTTACATTTCTTACATTCCTAGAATTAGCAGATATTCAGTAAAAAAAAATTTAAAAATTTAAAAAAGAATATAAAAACAACAAGAAACAAACACATAGAGACAGAGATTGGATTGGTGGTTACCAGAGGGGAAAGGAGGAAGGAGGAGCATGAAAGAGGTGATTGGGCACATGTGTGTAGTGATGGATTGTAATGTAGTCTCTGCTTTGGTTGGTGAACATGATGTAATCTACACAGAAATTGAAATATAGTGACATACACCTGAAATTTGTACAATGTTATAAACCAAGGTTTCTGAGATAAAAAATAAATAAAAAGATTTAAAAAAATTCTTCAATGACAAGAATAGGGAACTCTTAATACTATGAAAACCCTTCACTTACGGTAATTGTGGAGTTGAGCAAAAATAAAACTACCTCCCTTTTGTATCTCCTATGTCAGTTAATGCCCCTGGAATTCTCTTCGGGTGCATAGTCCCGCATCACACTTTTGGGTAATTTTTACGTCTCATTATAATAAAATCTAAGAAAAAAATTTATATATTTCAAAACTATCCTTCAACTATCTTAGTGGCTAAATAAAAATTAAACGTTTAAATGCATATAATCAGAAATTGGTAAATAAAATATGTACCAAATATTAAGATCGTGGGCTGTGTAATCCTATCTAACCTGAATTAGATTGTCATTTATTTTTTTTCAGCTATTCATATTGCCTCCATTATTTATTTTGGGAAAACGTGACAGAAATAATATGAATGAGTATAGTAGAAAGGATACAAAATTATTTGTATAAGTTGGTTATATGATCTTATGGCTGAAAAAGTCAGAAAAATTACATTATATCTATTGTAAATAAAGTATTTCAGAATGTTGGCCAACTCCAAATTTAATAACAGAAAGTTTTTATTGTATCAGCAATATTAAAATAGCTAATAAACAAAAGTGCATATCTTAATAGCACGTGATAATCACCAAATAACAGCTTAATAAAATATTATTGTAGTTGTTAAGTTCGCGTGCTCCATTTTGGTGGCCCAAGGTTTGTGGATTTAGATCTCAGGCATGGATCTACCCACTGCTCATCAAGCCATGCTGTGGTGGCATCCTACATAAAAAATTGAGGAATATTGGCACAGATGTTAGCTTAGGGCCAATCTTCCTCATAAAAAAAGGATAATTATATTAATTATTATTTATGTATTAATAATATAGAGAGATAATAATAGACAGATAAAATAAGGTTTCAATAAAAAGAAAAAGAGAGAGCATATGCCTGAATAAGAAGTATTCGTATTTTGATATTGACAGATTAATGAAAAACTGTCAATATCATTAGTAATAAAATAAAATCATAATATTTTTTGCCATTATTACATGAATTTCCAAAAAATCTGATAGTAGTTTAATGAAAGTAATTACATAAATTAATTAATGGCAATTGTTTTTTTTGTTAAAGTTTTTGCTTTGATAGATTTCTATAAATTTTATTTGGTAACAATTACATAATAAACAATTTAATTAAAAAAAACAAATCCCATATACTTGACTAACTTGTAAAAAGATTTGTAAAAAATACTTACTCAAGTGAGTTAAAAATATAAAATATTTAAGAATGACCTTAGAAAGAACATGTAAACTAAAATAAACTGTAAAATATTGCTGAAAGATAAGAATATTTAATAAGTGGAGACCACATAACGACTGATAGTTCGCTCAGAGAAAGCTGAATAGTAACATGATGGCAATTCTTCCTGCAGTAGTTTAACACAATATTCCAGAACAAATCTTTCTCCAACAGTTTCAGTTGAAGTCCCAAAGGTCAAAAACGTTTGTTTTCCAGCTTTACTGTCATTCACATATAACCTCATGTAAGTTTAAGATATACAGTGGGATGATTTGATACAAAAATGTTTACCACAAATATGGTAAAACAGTTACCACAATTCAGTTAGTTAACACATCCTTCACTTTACATTATTACCATTCTGTTCTGGTTATGGTGAGAAGAGTCAAGCCTGACTATCACAGCAACAATGAAGTAAACAATACAGTACTGTTAATTATAGTCCCCATGCTATACATTTCATCTCCAGAACTTGTGCCTCTCATACCTGCAAATTTGTGCCCTTTTACAAACATCTCCCCATTTCCCCCACCCCTCAGCCCCTAGCAACCACCATTCTACTCTCTATTTCTATGTGTTTGATGTTTTTAGATTCCACAAATAATTAAGATCATATGGTATTTGTCTTTCTCTGTTTGACAATTCATTTAGCATATTGTCCTGAAAGTCATCCATCTTGTCACAAAAGGCAGGATTTCTTTCTCTTTTATGGCAGAATAATGTTCCATTGTAAGTGTGTGTGTGTGTGTGTGTGTGTGTGTATCACATGATCTTTATCCATTCTTCTGTTGATGGACATTCAGTTTATTTCCATGTCTTGGCTATTGTGAATAATACTGCAATGAATATGGGAATGCAGATATATCTTCAAGATACAGATTTCATTTCCTTTGGATGTATACCCAGAAGTGGAATTGCTGGATATATGGTAGTTCTTTTTCAATGTTTTGAGATACCATCACATTATTTTCCACGTGGTGACACAAACTTACATTCCCACCAACACAGTACTCAAGTTCTCTTTTCTCCACATCATTGCCAGAATTTGCTATCTCTTGTCTTTTTTGATAATAGCTATTCTAACAGATGTGAGGTGATACCTCATTGTGGCTTTAATTTATGTTTCCCTGATGATTACAGATGTTTAGCATCTTTTCATGTATTTGTTGGCAATTTGTATGTCTTCTTTTGTATGTATTCAGATCCTCTGCCCATTTTTTGATCAAATTGTTTGAATTCTTTTGTTACTGAGTTGTATGAGTTCCTTATATATTTTTGATATTAACTCATTATCAGATATATGGTTTGCAAATATTTTCCCCCATTCCATAGGTTGCTGTCTTTACACAAACTGACTCAGTCAACCCAGAATCTGATCAAGAGAAACCTGATCAAAAGGCCATAATTACTGTCTTCTCAAGACCACATCTTGGAGTAACTAGTTAAGCAGTAGTGGTTAACTAATTCACAGTCTTCTGCATTGTATTTTGCTCACTCAAAATTAACTGAAAAAAACCCTCCAAGTCATCTAATACACCCAAAATTCAACTTTTTGTATGACTGATATCACTTCAGGGTATAAATAGACTTTATTTAGATATTTTGTTCTTTGATGGGCATCCAGCTTGTTCGTAGTTTTAACCACTATGAAAAATGCTACAACAAAAAAAAAGCTGCATATATGTTATTATCCATTGTTACTTTTATTTCTAAGGGGTTAGTTCCCAATAGTGGATCGGTTGGGATGAAGGATATAAAATTCGTTTGAGTGACTATCAGAGTGCCTTTGGCAATCTTCACATTTCCAGCAGAAATGTATGAGATTGCCCTTTCCCCAACATCCAAGTCATCAATAGGTATGATTTTATTTTTTGTGAGTTAAGTAGGAAAAAAGCAGTATCTCAGTGTTACTTTTATTCGGTTTTTCCCATGATTATGAATAAATTTCAATTAATTTTAATTTGTTAGTGGAGTATTTGGACTTCTCTTCTGTTAACTATTGTAGTCTTTGCCCTTATTTTAAATTTTAATTAACTGTCTACTTCATGTTAACTTTAATTATATAATATGTATAATTCATAAATATTATATATAACTATATGACAGATTTTTAGATTCACTGTCTCTTGATTAACTTTCTCAAAATTATTTTTATCAAATTTTTAAAAAAACATTGATGTAGTTAAAATATCCAACTGTTTTTAAAAGATTCTGAGTTCATTTTATATCATCTGTTTAAGAAGTCATTCTATACCTCTTGATTATACCTGTGATTGTCTCGATTATCTTGCATGATTTTTTTTTATTTTAGTCTTTAACCCATTTGATATAGATTCCAGTATATATAAGCTAACACGTGACATCCCTTATATAGAAAATTTTCCCATATGCTTCAATATAAATCTAGCTTATTTCTTTTCACTGATTCATCTATTCCTACATATATACAATGATTTGATAATGTTCATTCCTCATCACATGGTAATTTCTAAGAAGGCATGTTCCACGTATCTCTTCCTTCGACCACCCACAACTGTTTTTCTTTTTCATATATTTTATTTGGTATTCATAGGCATTTATTTTTCCACATGAACTTTAAGAACATTTTATCCAATTCCAAAAATAACATTTTTGATATTCTATCTATAGCTAATTAAAATATAAACTATTTGGGGGAGAGACTACAATTTTAGTAGATTAAGTCATCTCATATAAGAACGTAGTATGATATTCTATTTGTTTACATCTCATGTTATGTCTGTTAATGTTTATCATTTCTTTTTTACTTGACAGTCCTCCATATTTCTTGTTAAATTCATTTTTAATCACTTTATATTTATTGCCATTTTCTCTAGAATATTGTCAACAGAATATCCCTACCTAAGAAAAATATAATTTTTGTTTAATGAACATATATCTATTCAACTATGGATTGTGCTTGTTTATTATCTTTTTCATTATAGTATCTTGGATTTCCTGTTATATCAATAGTAAATGTTAGTTCTCTTATCATATCAATAGAAAAGAGAAAATACTTTATCTTTTTTCCAAATATCTTTATAGTTTTCCTACTTACGTCTCCTGTTTCACTTACTGAAACCTTTAATTCAAGTTAAAATAAGACGAAGAATAGTAATAATAAATTTCTAGGTCCTGTCTTTAACTGGACTAGTTTTTTAGATGTTTGTCATTTAAGATAATATCTGTTGTGCATTTTAGGAAATCATTTTTTATTATATATGTAGTGTTTCCTTCTATTTACTTCGATTTTTAAAACAGAATATGAGTGATTTTATCAAATTTATCAGGTTCTACACAGTATTCACATAGTTGTATTATAATTTATTAACATATTAGAAAAGTTATTTGTTTTCCTGATATTGAAACACGCTTTAAATCATGGAATAACACTCTGCTCATCCTTGACACATGTTTATTCTTAGCTTTTTTTTTTAAGTGGATGCATTAATATTCAAGAGAAAAATTAGATCATCCTTATTCTATGTTTTTCGTACTACGTTATCAGGTTTTCATAATACACAGATGACTAGCTCAGACAATTGAATTACTTAAATAATATCAGACTATCTGCTCTTTAAAAATTAGATCAGTTCAGTCGGGCAGTCATTTGATGAGTAATTTTTATTCACTCTTCTAATAGTATTGATAATATTTTAGTAACGTATTTTCCAGTTTTCATATTTCATTATTAGAAAAGATGCCTTAAATTCTTTAGTGCTTTTTTTAAAGGAATGGCTTAAAATATTTTTTATTGTGAAGTATTACATTACCAATTCTTATAACTATTCTATCCCATAAAAAACAAAATGAATAATCACCATACAATGGACGCAATTGTATATCTATATATTATTAATTATATTATCTAATATTTACACAATTTCTTTTTTATCCTATGCCTGTCAAATATAAAGAATTACACTGATGACTTTTCCTTGAATTGTATTTTATTTAACTACTAATCGCATTTCTAATAGTATTTACTCTTTATATTTAGCTACTACCTTGATTCAAACACACGGAATTGACATATCTTGTTGATAAATTTTTCATTTCAGACAGTCCAGGTTATCTGGTATTAATATAAGCCATCCTGATTTTTGTTTTTCTTAATATGTATTTGTTCGGAAGTTTTGGCCTTTAATTTTACAAGGGACATAACATTAACCAGAAAGACCCCATGCTTGGCAGCACACTATGAGCTTAAAATCTGTGCCCAAAGGAAACTGCAGGTGCACTCACTCAATGTACAAGCCCATATTGTGATGAGGATCCCATTCATAGTTCCTACTCCTTCCATTCTCTTAACAAACATCATCTGCACAATGGATGGTGTAGCTGATTCCTTTCATTGACACATAGTTGGTAGAGGAAATCAAAACATGGTGAGAAGAGACCTGGAGAAACCCATCCTTTATGAAATTAGATTCACAGATGAGTGGCAATAAATCCAAATTAAAATAGCCTAATGGATAATATCACCAGGGACTTGATGAAGATTAACCTTGATATCTATAATAATCAGAATTAGTGAGGATCTGCTCCAGTAAGTGGAGTCATTGGAGTTAACTGGTATTATTTTATGAAGCCTGGTTTTATATCTGTTTCAGCACAGGTTGTTAGTAAACAGCAGATGCCCTGGGGAGCAGAATCACTTTCCTTTTATAAGGTGTTTCTACTTAGGTTTTCAGAGCTTCAGATATATTTGAATATTAATCAAAGGAGTTTGACATTCTATATTGCTTTCCATTTTACCTTGAGGCGAGGGAAGCGTATATACCTAAGTGAGCACATAAATACTCACATCTCGTGCTCTTTATTTCAGAGAGCAGAATGAGAATGGCCAAACTAAATCCACTTCTCAGTGATTAGCTGGAATCAGGTGCATAATGTACTTTATTGCTGTATATTGACACAGGATCAAATTTATTTATTTACTTTTTAAAGACTGGCACCTGAGCTAACATCTTTTTTTCCTTCTTCTTCTCCTCGAAGCCCACATACATATTTGTATATTCTAGTTGTAGATCCTTCTGGTTGTACTATGTAGGATACCACCTCAGCATGGCTTGATGAGTGGTACCATGTCCGTGTCGAGGATCCGAACTGGCGGAACTCTGGGCCACCAAAGTAGAGTGCACAAACTTAACCACTTGGCCCCAGGGCCAGTTCTTATTTAAAAGAACTAATATGTGTGGTAGGGAAGACAGGTGCAAACTAAGGTGAACTCTAACAAACATTTTCAATAGATTTGGTGGAGTTTCCAGGAAAATTTAGTTACCCTGGGCTCAGTTACTCAAGCCAGTCAACTTTCTCAATAGGCCTCTGGATCCATAATTAGCTGATTTGGAAAAGAGAGGAGTGACTTAAGGAGATAAGCATGAGGTTCTTATTCTAAAGTGAGAGTAGCTCCAAAACCCAGCAAGTAGGCAAACATGAGAGACTAGTAAGGTGTCAAGGTCTTCAAATCACAGTCTAGTGACTGAATAAGACATCCTAACAGAAGGACCCAGAGCAGTTGTTTAGAACTGAGGAGATGGAGGCAGGTTTAGGAGAAAATGGAGGTTTAGGACTTGGTGGCAATGAAGCCAAATGCATACCTTCAGCAAAGTATTATGTACTGACTAATGGGTTGGAACTTGGAAGTAGTTGATTTTAGAGGGCCAAGGTTCTGAAGTCACTGGTGAAATGGACCTTAAATCAAGGTCACATTTTGTGTTTATCTATTCATAAAAATTAGAATTTCTCTTCAACCATTGTTTCCTAAATAAGCTTCCTAAAACCAAGTAAGAAAATATGTTTCCTTTTATAGTGAAAGTAAATTTATGACAAACTAGAAATTAGATGCCTTAACTCTACTGTAATATTTTTCTCTGCATAAGGGAGTGCTTTAGAAGTATCCATGGTTTCATGACAACAGTAGAATATTCGATGGGGCTTTAGGTTGCACATATAACCTGCCATATTCTATATCAGGCGAGCATAGTATTACTTTGTTCTCTTTAAATATGATCTCCTCACCCCAGCAACATCATCTCACGCAGACCTGCCAATGAGTTCCCGTGAGCCTGTGTTCAAAGCATGAGATACACTACCATCGATTCACTCTTGTCCAGGGAATGGGCTGGCTAGACAAGAAGAAAAGAACATTGAGCAATCTTATTCTAGTGTATTTCTGCCAGTTATCACTTGCTCCCCTAAATTATAATTATTTGATCATTCATGTGAATAGTAATGATCTAATTTGCTGACATGTGTATCACTCTACCCTAACTCTATATTTCCTGTTTAATTTCATTCCATATTCATGGTAATTAATATTATTAATTATTATCATTAGTATTTTGAATAGGCAGTTCTATTTTCTTTTTGGTTACTTAATCAACACTGGTCAGATTCCTGAATTTATAGTTCACTCTTATCATATTCATTATTTCATCCACTCATTACACATCTTTTGAACTTTTGTGTAGAATGTCTTATGCAACATACTTATAAAAAATGTAAATATTAATTAGAAGTGAAGATACTTGATATGAACCAAAATTATTTAATATCAGATCAAAAAATAGAGAGATAACCAATAACAACTTATATGTCATAACTTTACTCTTCAAAAGAAAAACCAAGGAAGTTTCCATGAAAAAATAGATAAACTTATTAGGAACTAAAACAGTAATAGGATTTGGAAATGCAGAGATGGGATGAAGAAATAATTTTGTTGGTAGAACTAGAAGGAATCATTACAAGACTTACAAAGAGAGTGGCTGGTAGTTCCTTTATAAGAGTAAAGATGAAGAATGGGAAATAACATTGGAAGAATGTTTAATGGCTCAGCTAAAACAAGTCTTTCAAATCAATAGTTAATGTTTATTAACATTTGGGAATATATTCCTTATGTTTGAAAGAGTGCTTCAAAATCATGTCTGAGCATCTGAAATAATCCAGGAGTTTCCAACCTGGTCAAGCCAGCAGTGAGCCTCAGAGAGTCAATTATCTTTTTAAAAGCTCTTCAGTTTCTTAATACACAGCTAGTGTTAAAAACACTGATTGAAATATCCATGTATATTTTATTGTTGGCTGTTTTAATTTTTTTCCTTACCAAACAAATACATAGATGAGACTAAGGAGGAGAAAGATTGTACTTCTCTCCTTGAAAGATAGTAATATCATCCTTAGGAAAAGAAAGAAATTTCTTTAATTGGAAATAACTAAAGAGACAGAAATTATCTTTTATACATATAATATTTGGAAGTCATCTAGCAGCTTCTAAGAATGTCAGGTAATTCCTCATTTTTTAAATTCTTAGTAATTTTGAAGATAGTCGCAATTGGAAAAACAACTCCACAGATGTCACTTGCATGCATGTGCCTATATTACTGCCTAATAATTCTACATGATATTTATAAAAAATGCTGTCTGCACCTCACAATGATGTAGGAGTCTCCTGACAGACAGCAATGCTCTGGATTCATTGATGATGGCTTACCATGGAAGTGGACAGACACTTAATATAATGTCCATGAAAAAAACTGAAGAGAAAAAGATAAAAGGAAAATGGAAAAAACACAGATCAAGCAAAATAAACAACTGCCAGATTAAATAAGCTGGCAGATCAGATAAAATGAGAAATTTAGAGTCCACTGTCAACAAAAAGGAAAATCATACACAGATATACTTTCCAGCAGTAGTTTTGTTTTTCTATTTTATTACGAATTGCCAAGAATATTTCTGAGTAAAGTCTGTTCTGAAATTTCTTTAAAATAGTAACTGGCTTATAAAAATCAATTCCTCTCCTTTTCATTTTAAAGAAATTATGTCACTTATTATTTGTAAGGTATCAAAACAATTGGGAGAAGGAAAGAAATTTCTTGTTTCCTGTGACTTCATATTTCCAGGTGACAAGATCCACTAGAGTCACAAGGAACACCTCTTCTTCTCCTTTCCCCCACTCTTCCTCCCAGTGTTAGAAGAAATGACTCATCCAACTGGTGAGTTGGGGAGAGAAACTGAGTTTTGTGGCTTAGGTCTTTCTCTATCTTTTGGAATCCTGCTGTGCATGAGATGCGAGCAAATATTCTCAACTGCTCTCAGCCCAGCGTTAAGGTTCCTGGGGCAGCCCTTGACTTAGCTTAGGGAGATAGGCTCAATTCAGGCAGTGCCCACAGGGCCTTGGATGAGATTAAAGTCATGCTTTCCAATATATCCTCAACAGGGACGCAAGTAAAATTGTGATCTCCAGTTGCCTGCCTCCTGCCTTCTAAATTTCTCTCAGTTATTTTTGTACACGAGCAGAGTAGAAGGGGAGTTAGGTGTTAGTCCTTTAAACCCCAGGAGAATACATTGATGCATTGCTGGTTTTCCTTAGGACCTATGCATTCAGACGACTAGATAAAGGCTAAAAAAAAAAGATTGATGAAATCTTGTTGCTTCACTGAAAATTAAAACTCTTTTGGTGGATACTATTTTTGTAAATTCTAATTTATAGTAAATAATGTATAAATGGGGTTTTATTCATTAATTTATCCAATCATTCATTCATTTGACAAAAGTTTATTATGATATAAGGAATGGCAATATGGTAAATACTATGCAAATAAAAAGATGCTGCATACAAAAGAAGTCAACAGGCTAGAAGGGGGTGATTTCACTTGAATCTAGAAACACAGTGTCCATGAAAACTGTTGTTTCAGGTTAAACTGATAATGTAATTTCCTTAAATACATAATTGAGTACATTTACTATATTGATAAATAATAAATTAAATATAGCCATAAAATTGGGCATCTATGTTTTGCATTATTTGTTAAATACATATATAACACTTAATATAAATGCTGCAGGCTGGGCGAGCTGAGAAGTCAAAAGAAAGATTTCTTGGACTCTCAAGGTCCAGTAGCAGCGCTCCTTTATTCAGAGAATAGCATGGGGACAGGACCCATGGACAGTGAAGAGCTGCAGCATGGGAACAGGACCAATGGACAGTGAAGAGCTGAAAGCATGAGGACAGAGCCCATGGGCAGTGAAGAGCTACCATGGATTGAAGGTAGGGCTAAATTTATAAAGTTTGGGCAGTAGAGTTGAAGGAAAAGGTTTGGTTGTGGCCAGGGAGCTCCCGGGTATCAGAGATGGCTGGCCACAAGGAGACATTATGATTAGTAATAGATGAATCTTGCAGAAGAGAAGAACTAGAATCTAATATCCATGAATGTGTACTATAGCTTCTACTGAAACATAATTTTCTCTCTAAAATGACCCTCATTTTTACAAAAGATAGTCAAATTAAGATAAACTGGTTTGCAAAATAAGTGTTGTTTCAGTAAACCTTGGTCCAATTATTTACATAAATGCAACAAGAATAGCAATTGATCATACAAGCTCTTTTAAATCTGCTTTGCTGGAATTTTTTATGAGGAATCTCAGATTGAACTTTAAAGGCGTCTTGAGGCCAGAAAGCCAAGCCCAGGACTTGCCATCAGATTTTACCTGCAATACCTACAGATTTGGGTGGATTCCTCCCTTCTCAACATCCCCCAAAATATTTTGAGGTTCTTTGCATCTGCCAGATAAGCAAGTTCCTTACTTACCAGGTAAGATTGCTGAAATCCCTGTAAACAACGTACCAGGCCAATATTTCCAAGTGGCTTTATTCCAGAAAGTCCAATCTTTCTTTGTGAAAAGCTGTCTTGTCATATCTGAGCCTGTATGTTTCTCTCAAATGTGACATTCCAGTCAAAGCCTTGGTAATATAACCAATGTGTCCTGTTACAAGGAGAACAGATTCTAATTGAACTTATGTAAATATCTATATTGTCATGAAATAACTGTATTCCCTCACAAAGGGTTTCCAAATTCTGGAGGGATCAGGTAGGGAGAAAAAGATAAATGTTTCAGTTCTGCTCATAAAGATATAATTTCACTAAATTGCTGTAAGTCACAGTTAGCATAAGTAAAAAGAGAATAAGATTTCCTTAAACCTGAGAAAACAAACCAAAACATCAAAAGCTCAACAATATTTCAAACAAAAGTTATAAAAAATTATAATCATGCTCATCAGTTCATACAGTCCTGTATAATTAATTCTTTTTTTTTTTTTTTGAGGAAAATTAGCCCTGTGCTAGCTACTGCCAATCCTCCTCTTTTTGCTGAGGAAGACTGGCCCTGAGCTAACATCCGTGCCCATCTTCCTCTACTTTATATGTGGGACGCCTACCACAGCATGGCTTGCCAAGCAGTGCCATGTCTGCGCCCGGGATCCAAACCGGCGAACCCTGGGCCACTGAGAAGCAGAATGTGAGCACTTTAGTGCTGCGCCACGGGCAGGCCCCTGTATAATGGATTCTTGAGCTTAATCTTCTGTTAGCAAATTTATGAGCTCAGTTTCTCCATTAGAATTCTGTAATTTCTTACTCAGTTCAGTTTTACAAACTGAAAGTTTATAAAAAACCTACAGTTTAGAATCTTGCGTCAGAATTGTTTCCATGAATTTCTCTGAAGATGAAACATATTTGCGAAATCAAAAGCATCAGAGTAAAACAGCAATTATCTACAAATGATAAAAGTCTCAAAAGGGCAATTGACAAAGAAACTTGGTTAGGTCTGTGACATACAACATTTCAAGATAATCACTAAAATTATGGCTGACAACCAGGACATATCAGAATTTTAGGAATGTTGTATAACTTTAAAACATTTCTATCAATAACATTCACCCACATAATACCACCTAAGAAAGTTGATCATGGCTTATTTGACAATGCTTCCCATAAAGTTTAATAGACCAAACAAACCTAATTAGTTTACTATTTTCCTCCTTATAGGAAGAGACATCAAATTTCTGTGAGAAGTCTCAGGGGCCCTCAGAAAATGCTCTGAGAAATTTTCCTCCCTTTGGGGCAAAAGAAAGCCTTCATTCAGGATTTGAATATTCTTTTGAAGGAGAAGCTTGTCAAAAATATCAAAAGGTTTTAAAACACTTGTTCAAATAGGAAACAATGCTCACTGTGAAACAATGCTCAGGTATCCATTCAAAGTGACAACAGAAACCGTCAAAGAATCTTAAGAGAGATCTCTTTCTGAACATAGGAAATTATTTATCAAAACATAGATTTTCTGTCTTTTAGGTAGAATTAGAGAAGGCCAAAAGTTCAAGAAAATTATCCTTTGAGAGAAAAACCAAATTTTAATTTATGTACCAGCTTATTTTTTTCATTAAAACTCTTTTACTTAATTGGATTTACTTTAATCTTAACCAACTTGACCAGGCATAAATCTCCTTTCAGAATTTTTCCTTCACAAACTTCTACAACTTTCTTTTCACATTCAGAATTTGTCCCATGCTTTCTTTCTTCCCTTCTAGTACTTTAGGACAAATTTATCTATCTTAACCCAACAAAAAAAGAATACTTCCATTCTTTATATCCTCTTTACTGAAAACATACATTTTAACTTCCTTGTATACAGAGCATTTTTCCTTATTAATTTCCAGTAGCTTTAATTACATGTATTAATTAGAATTTTTAATGTTTAACAGACCCTAGCAAACACTAAAAAGGTAAGCAATTATGAATTGTCTTTTATATCAGCATTCTAAACACTTTTCATAATTTCTAGAAACACGTCACTTTACAGTAATAGACCCAAACACTTTTAGCCTCTCTGCAATAAGAAACCAAAAGTAGATAACTTAGATATGTTTAGCAATAATGTTTCAGTGTTCCATCTTATCCAAAAATGACCCAGATACTCAAATTTTGTATCATTTACCTTAATTTAGCAAAACTCTAAAGTTTTAAGTTACAAAAAAGAATTTGGAAACTGTTTTTCCCCCAAGTATACAGACCACAAAACAGTTATTGTACCCACAAACTCCTACACATTTTTATCAATCTAAATCATTTGTTTCCAACAATTACGTTCATATTACCTACAAAAACTTCATGAGACATTAGACAAAATTAGGCATCATTTAAAGCTATTATTTTGCTGATTAATTTCTAACAGACGTGAGCTTATTTGACTAGTAAACCAAGGCTCCATGCCTGCATCATATCCAAACACAGACCACTCTGATGACATACTTATTTCAATCAAACCAACAAACTTAAACAGGCTTTCATTTACCAAAGCTTAATCTATATCATGTTAACTTGAAAGACATTGAGTTAATTTCTACTACATTTAGAATTTACGTAAGTGCTTACTTTAAGTGAATTAAACAGAGCTCCTGATTTTGGCCATACCATCTGGGGGTAAAATTCCACACACATATAACATACATATAGACACACATACACAGGGACTCCACAGCTGTTGCTTTAAAATTATTGCCAAGAGTCAGGTACAGTAATACAAATCTCACATTATGACTCCAAATTTTGTTTTGAGCCTTTTACCAATATTTGTGGAGAAGACACTCAATATGCTAGATTTTTTGGCAAAGGCATGCTTATGGCCATTTTTCCTTTTTCCATTTTTGCCCCTCAGTCTTAGGAATTAGTGATGGGCTAGATAGTTCCCAGAGGATTTGCAAGCTCTTTGAGATAAGGGAAATGAGTGGAACCTGAATGCCTCTAGAGCTGTTTTTCCAGCCTTACAAAGATTTTCCAAGGACAGTTGCCCTTGATTTCTCAGAAACTGGGTTGTGAGGTCTGGTGCTGTGGCCAAGTGGTTAACTTCGCGTGCTCCACTTTGGTAGCCCAGGGTTCAGATCCTGGTTACGGACATGGCACCACTCATTAGGCCATGTTGAGGTCGCGTCCCACATGCCATAACTAGAGGGACCCACAACTAGAGTATACTACTATGTACTGGCAGGATTTGGGGAGGAAAAAAAGCAGAAAAAAAAAAAGAAACTGGGTTGTAACTCAAATGACAGTATAGGGTGATCTACCTGTCCAACTGCTTCATAAAGGCACAGAGAAACCTCTCAAGTTTTCTCCCAGGTGGAGATTCTGGGGCATAACCCATCCAATTGAAAGTGTTTCCAATTGGTTAGAATGCACCCGAGTGATGAGTCTCCGGGGATGCTTAGGGCATTCCCCATGATGGTAAAGCTGGTGGCTAACTGACAGCAGGCCAGAGAAGAGTGCAGAGGCTGACTGCAGGCATCGATATAGTTATAAGATCTAGTCAAGTCCCGCTCAGCCTGGGCAGTTAGTGCTTGAGCCAGCACAAAGCAAGCCAGGGAAGCAGGAGGCAAGGCCTGCAGTTGGCTGGCAGCTGCGGCTCTCAGTGCCAGGAGTGAGAGTTAATTAAGTCCCTGGCAAAAGATTTTCAAGTTTTCAATTTTACAGAAGGTCCAGGTTCTGCTCAGGTCCAGCCTGAACTGAACATCGACTTGGTGACAACAGAGGAGGTGATGAATGAAACAGACAAAGAAAGGAAAAGAGGTCAGGTCTTACCCTCATGGCCTCTTCCCAAGGGTTATCAAGATAAGAGTCACACAACAGTTCCTGTGTTGGGCACACAACCCCCGCAAGACAGTTCACAGAATAAATCGCAGGTCTCCTATCTGCATAACTGACTCAGTAGGTGAATACAATTCTCATCAAGTCAATCGCCAAGAAAGGGCACCCCACTTGAGGTAGCTGGGGTGATCAGGCCTGGAAACCAGAGTGGGGGCTTCTAGGGGTGGAGCCTTTGACTCTTTAAAGATTCCTTGGTTTCTCAGCTGCAAAGCTCAAAAGGAGCCCAAAATGGCCACTGTAACTTTAAGAGCGATGAAAGAAAAGGGTCCATTACCTTGAAAATACCCCCTGAACCTAGAGCAGCGTCCTACCCATTGTTCCTGCTGTGGGGTTCCTATAGCAATGGGTGATAGGGGTGTCCCTCTGCATTGCATCCCTTGTATACCTTTCCTATTATGCCTGGCAGTAATAGGTGCCTGGTGAATGGTCCCAGAGGTAAGAGAATAGAGAAAAAACAGTGAGAAATTTTCTGCTGGTCTGGGGGACATTCTACCCAATTACATCCTGGAGCCATTCTCCCAAAAGGGGTTCCTATACTCAACCAAAGCTTAGAGTTGGTCCTTTCTTTGAACTAGAGTCCTGATTGGGACTCTCCTGAGGTTCGGAGTGCGGTCAGGAGCCATAGGGAAGGATCCCAATCCAGCCTTAGGAAAAGAAACCTTCCATGGGAGTCTCGGAGATTGGCGACCATCCTAATGACTTAAGTGGTCCACTCGCACCCATGTAAAATTTATATATCAGAGATAGAATTAGGAAGCAATGGATTAATTCATTCTCCATCACCCTCAGGCTTAAGGTACTGATCTCTTTGAGCTGAATGCCATGATTTTCAACATAGAGTAGCCATAAGCAGCAAATGTGGATTCATACAGTTTCCCCAGAAAGTTCCCAATGGAGAAGTGAATTTAGATCCATAGTTGAAAAAGAGAAAGGCACAAGGAAGAAAAGGGCACTTACCAGAACTTAAGCTCATAAGCCGATGAAGCAAGATCCCCATACGGGCCACCAGAAGAAATGATGCTGGCTTGGCAAGCTGAGGAGTCAAAAGAAAGATTTCTTGAACTCTCAAGGTCTGGTAGTAGTGCTCCTATCTTCAGAGAATTGCTGCATCTCTTCACTGCCCATGGGCCCTGCCCCCATGCTGCATCTCTTCACTGTCCATGGGTTCTGTCCCCATGCTGCATCTCTTCACTGCCCATGGGTTCTGTCCCCATGCTGCAGCTCTTCACTGTCCATGGGGCCTGTCCCCATGCTATTCTCGGAATAAAGGAGCACTACTACCAGAACTTGAGAGTCCAAGAAATCTTTCTTTTGACTCCTCGGCTCGCCAAGACCACATCATAAGTACAGATTCATACATAGCACTTAATTAATCTCATTATAAACTGATGAGCCAGAGCTGTTTAATCTATTTTACAAATGAACAAACTATATCACATAGAGATTAAGTAATGTACTTAAGCCCACACATCTTGTTAGCCCATCTCCATGAGGTGCTCAATGATCACTGCCTTCTGATATTCATGCACTTGTGTAGTCTTTTCCCACCTTGTACCAGAGTGAGTCCATGTGATCAGTTAAATGTGGCAGAGGTGATGGTGTGTCACTTCTGAGGCTAGATTGTAAAAAATATTGTGGCTTCCATCTTGATTGTTCTCTTGTTCTCTCTTGGATCATACACTCTGGGAAAACCAGTTGCCATGCGGTAGGCAGTCCTACGGAGAGGTCTGTGTAGCAATGAACTGCAGCCTCCTATCAAAAGCCATGTGCATAAGACATCTTCAAAGCAGATTCTCCTGCCTCAGGTAAGCCTTCAGATGACTGCAAGTCACGAACCACTCAGCTAAGCTGTTCCCAAGGTCTGATCATCAGAAGCTGTGTGAAATAATAAATATTTATTATTCTTTCTTGCTAAATTTTGGGGTAATTTGTCATGCACCAATAGATAACTGACAAAGCTGATAAGTGGGTATTGAACTAATTCATTCCAGTCTCAGAGTATATGCTTTACCCTTTTCACTCTGCTGCTTCTCATATACTGTCCCTCACACAGAGATTTTATTAATTGGTGTGATGGTTAATTTCCTGTGCCAACTTGCCCACACAATCCCCAGATTAAACATTATTTCTGGGTGTGTTTGCAAGGATGTCTCTGGATGAGATTAGCATTTGAATTGGTGGACTCAGTAAAGGAGAGTGTCCTTTCCAGTGCATGGGAGGGCAGGGGGGTGGGTCATTCACTGCATAGAGGATCTGAATAGAATGAAAGGCACAGTAAGGAGGAATAACCCCTTTTTCTTCCTTCCTGCCTGCTTAAGCTGGGATACCAGTCTTCACCTGCTCTTGGCCAGGACTTATACCATTGGTTCTCAGGCCTTCAGACTTGGACTGTAATTACACCACTGGCTTTCCTGGGTCTCAGCTTGGCAGACAGCAGACTGTGGGATTTCTCAGCCACCAGAATTGTGTGAGCCAATTCTCATAATAAATCTGTGTATGTATGTATCTATCTATCTAAATTCCTAGTATGTATATTGTGAACATACGTATGTGGTTCTGCTTCTGTGGAAAACCTTGACAACTACAGTTTGTATATCAGAAAACATCCCACAACTAGAAGGACCTGCAACTAAGATATACAACTGTGTACAGGGAGGGTTTGGGGAGATAAAGCAGGAAAAAAAAAAAGAAAACAAGCAAAGGTATCTAATACAACTTAGAAATTCACAACCACAATGTTACTTCTTTCCTCTCAAGTTCTAAAGAAATTAAGTAAACACAGACTACTCAAAAATTTTTTCAGAAATGATTTGAATTGGCTAATAGTGAAAGCAATATATATGCAAATGATTTTATAATTTTTTAAAACTTAATATTATCATAATTTTAATGTAGAAAATCTTTACGAACAATTTTTTATTTATTACAAATTGTGTGAATTATGAGTTTTCTTCATTATGAATTCCTTCTTGATGTAATACATATCTTGCATGGTTTTCCTACTATATTAGAATTTCAAAATTGTAAACTAACTCTTTAATCCATTTTATATTTATGTTTTTGTGTATGGTGATTATGAAGGTTAATTTTAGGATAACTTTGCTGGGATCTGGGTTGCCCATATAGTTGGCAAAATGTTATTTCCATTTTATGTCTGTGGAGTGTTTCCAGAAGAGATTAACATTTGAATCTGTTAACTGAGTAAAGAAGATCACTGTCACCAGTGGGCATCATCCAATTTACCGAGAATCTGAATAGAACAAAAGAGTGGAGGAAAGGCAAATTCATTCATTGCTTGAGTTGGGGCATTCCTCTTGTCCTGCCCTTGGACATTGGTGCTCCTGTTTCTTGGGCCTTCGGACTTAGACCAAGTCTTTCATCATTGGCTCCCCTGGTCCTCAGGCCTTGGGAATTGGACTGGAACTATACCACCAGCTTCCCTGGACCTACAGCCTGCAGATGTCAGATCATGGGATTTCTCAGCCTCCATAAAAACACGAGCCAATCCCTTATAATAAATCTCTTTCTGTATATCTATGTATCTCCTACTGGCTCCTTTTCTCTGAGAACCCTCACTAATACAGGGAGTTTTTCTTTCCCCCTTGTATTAGGGTTAATTGACCTGTTACAGTTTAGCAAATAGTCCAGCCTCTTCTCACATATCTACCCCTTTTGTAATGGCTTTTATTACACAGAAATGGTGTAAGTTTGTGTATTCTCTTCCACTGATAAATTTCCTATCACTGCACCACTACCATAACTTTATGATAAATCTTAGTATCTAACAGGAAACTATTTGTTAACCTTATTGAAATTGTCTTACTTATTCTTTAACTTTTACTCTCCCATTTTATAAATTTCCTTTTATAACCCTATTATAATTTTGATTGAAATTTCATTATTTCTGGATGAATCATGATCTTAAAAATGTTAGATCTCTTTATCAATGAGCATGGCATATTTTACCATTTATTGAAAACTAATTCACGTCCATAAATAATTCTAATTGCTTTCTTCTTCATTACTTCATAGATTTTCTTTTTATATACTTATAATTATCATATTTCATTGTGGGGAAAAAATAAAAATCACTCTGGATTTAGAGAGAAATTTGGTAAAATAATTTGTTACAGTGTTTGTGTGGGGAAAGTGGCGGTGGTACCTAGAGATCAGGAATTGCAGTGGCCATAATGGTCAGCCCTATACAGTTGTTTCCATATTCTCATCTAGCCATTACGATGAAGCCCACACTCGTGTGAACCCATACTCCCCAGACGTCATGCTATTTTGCTGTTCCAAAGGAGGCTATGCTCAGCAGGCATTCTGCCACCACTGCAGTCCAAGATGTCCCCTGTGATCTGCTGCTAATGCTGCTGTCAGAGACAGCAAATGGCCAGCTTCTAAACTCCACTTCCTCATGCCTCCTATTGGTCAAACTGAGCTGGAGCCCATCTGCCAAAATGCACCTTTGGCATCTCTAGCGCCAACTTATTGGAAGAATATAAAAGGAAAATGGTGTGGTTGAGAACAACTAGTTGATAGCTGGTGACTTGACTTAAGTTGTGTGTGTGTGTGTGACACCATTTTTGAATAGTGGTAATTTATACTTTTTGCTGTTGCTTGTGAACTGTATGTGCCTTTTTGGATTATATCTGTTAACTAGCTATTGTTGATTATATATTAAAACTATTGATTTTTGTATTTTGGTTCTTGTTTTCTTCATTATCTCTAAAATAATTTCTTACTTTTACTACTTTGTCATTATTTTCTGTAAATTTTCCTTTGGAAAAAATCATCCTTGAGTAACAATTTTCTCTTATCTTTATCAATATTACTACTATGACAGCTCCCTTGTTGACTTTTTAAATTGTGTATTGTTCTATTATTACTCTTTTTTTAATTTAGCATTGGCATCCATTTGATGGTATTTGTTTAAAAAATTCATCTATTTTAATAAAATAAACGAGAAATTAATTTTACTTTTCTCTACTAAATTTGTCAGGATATTCACTTATTTATTCATTAATTCATTCAATGAAATTTGCAAATATTTAGTGAACACCTGCTATGCCTGATCACCATGTTTAGACACTGGAGATGCAGGGCTGAGCAAAACAAACGCCATGTCCACTTGGAATTTGCATCCTGGTTGATTAGATAGACAATAATCAACTAGTGAAATAAATATGCAAGACAATACTGAGTAATGAAAAGTCTATGAAGAAAATTAGGGAGGAAGGCTCTTTTACATAGATTTGACAGAGACAGTTTTTCTGAAGAAGTTACCTTTGAGTATACAAGAAATAAGATGGGAAACAGAACAAAGAAAGTGGATATCTAGGGGCTGGCCCTGTGGTGCAGCAGTTAAGTTTGCATGTTCTGCTTCTCGGCGGCCCAGGGTTCGGGAGTTCAGATCCTGGGTGCGGACATGGCACTGCTTGTCAAGCCATGCTGTGGTAGGCATCCCACATATAAAGTAGAGGAAGATGGGCACAGATAGTTAGCTCAGGGCCAGGCTTCCTCAGCAAAAAGGAGGAGGACTGACAGTAGTTAGCTCAGGGCTAATCTTCCTCAAAAAAAAAAAAAAAAAGAAAGTGGATATCTAGAAGAAGGTATTCCCTTGGATAGAGGATGAAGGGCAAAGTTTCTTGGTTTATTTAACGAATATTTATACTAAAATAACTATAGCAACCTCTTTGTTAGTAAACACATCAGGGACTGTTTTAAATTATTTACCTTTACCAACTAAATAATTAACTAACTCATCACAATCTTATATTATGGATGTTTCCAATATCCTCATTTTACAGATGAAGAAACTGAGGCACAAAAAGATTAAACAATGTTGGATAGCAAGCAAATACATGAAGTGGCATTTGTACTCAGGTTGTTTATTGAGTCCATGCTCTGTAAACATTAACCACTAAATTATTACAGTCCTCAGTTTTAGATCTGAATAAAGAAATAGAAGAAAAGTGATAAGATATGAAATCTAAGAAGTATATTTAAATTATGAAAAGAAGCCACTGAAGAATTATAAGCATGGAGAGACATGATTTCATTTATATTTATAAACAAATCACTTTGGTATTTGCATGGAGAACAGGGCAGAAATGGAAGTGAGAACACTATTTTGGAAGCCTTTCTTATATTGGAGACATTAGTTTGGGCTATGACATGATTTAGACTAGGATGATAGTAGTGGGGAGATTATGGGAATTAAAATCTGCAGTGGTTTCTTTCCCAGCATTTCATTGCCCTTATTAGAAAATGTCGAGCAAATTTCAAGACTACAAAAAGGGTTTATTAATGGGAAAATTAATCATATACTGTAACACATCAACGAAGAAACACTATAACCAGTGGTTGTTTCAAATTTATTCACTGTAATTCAACATTCATTCCTGAAGCAAAATATTTTTAAAAATTATCAATAGAAGGAGAATTCCTTGGTATAATAAAAAAAATTATAGGTCCCTCCCATACCTGAATTCATAAAAAAAAGTATTAATTTCTGATAAAATTGGGTTGGAGGTATCAAGAATACCCATTTGTTCATTCATTCACTCAAAAATTATTGATTGAGTGTGAGCTATATGCCCAACACTTCTTTATACACCCCTTATTATACCTTAACCCATTCTCTTCCTCTGCCTAAAATTCCTATCCCTGTTGGCCATCGTGTCTCTATTCATCTTTCAAGGTCCTTCGCAGATTTTACTGCCTTCACTTTTGAGCCCTATCTGACTACCCATAACCTGATATAGTCTCAGTCCTTTGGATACTCCATGATACATACGGATGCCTGTGATGGCTAATCTTATGACTCAGTTTGGGCCATAGGGTGTCCAGATATTTGGTGAAACATTATTATAGTTGTGTCTATGAGGGTGTTTTTGGATGGATTAACATTTGGATTGGTAGACTGATTAAAGCAGATTGCCCTCCCTAAGTGGATAAGGCTCCCTCGGTGGGCCTTATCCAACCTGTTGAAGGCCTGTATTAAACAAAAAGGCTAAGAGAGAACTTCTGCCTTGGAAGAAGGGACACATTATATACTCTGGTATGTTATATCCAAAATTTTGGAGAAGACATTGTCTCTTTTCAGCATTGCTTTATGTTTTTATATCTTCCTTTTCTTTACTAACTCCCAGGATTCCAAAGAACTTCGATTGTCTCCACTGCAGCCTGACTGAAGCACTCCGACCAAGTGCCCAGTTAATGACTTTGATTCCCAAGATGTTCTAAGACAAATTTCTTTTCTTCCTTCCTTACCTGCCACCCCAAACAAAGTGTACTTGTCCTTCGTGCTTTGAAACGTGTGAAACTCTTGCGTGTGAAACTCTTAGGGGCTAATTTAAAGAAAATAAAAGTACTTAGAGATGATGTTCATAAATGGATTGATGCATTATGAATCCTAGCTAAATTATTTGCTGCCTTCTTTATTTTATCTGTAGCCCAAATCTTGGTCCCCTTCGAATTTCAATTTAGGCATGAATTCCTCGGGGAATTCTTTCCCTGGACCTCAGGCCAGGTTTGGTCTCATGATTAGACAGTTTCTCAGAACCTTCTACAGCTCTCAAAATGTGTATCACCATCCTTTATGTATGTCTTTATATAGTTGCCTTATGTCTATAGCTGCTGCTAAATTGTAAACTTCAGAAATGCTGGGAACAAGTATTTCTTATCAGTTGCTCTAATCCAAGTTCAGGCACTTATCAGGCTCTCAATTATGTTAGCTAAAAGAATAAATTATTGAATGACTATTTGGATCATTCCAGGAAATAACATTGCAATCTATTTTGGAACATATCCTACTACAAGAAACTCTAACTTATGTTACTGAAGACTTCTGTTTGCACTAAAGAACTTCCTTACTGAGGAAAAATCCACATTTCTCTAACTTCTTTTTGTTGATCTTAACTCCATCCTTTGGAGTTTTATAGACTAAGATTGATTTTGGTATCAACACTGAATCGACATTGAAAGGAAGATATCTTTTTATCCTATATTTACTTTTAGACAAGACAAGATTCTTCGCAATTTCACTACTTCACTACTGTGTTGCTAATTTTAGGAGGGAAAATAGAACTGAGTACTGAAAATATCTTTTAAAGAATCTACTCTTTAATTTGAATAATACCACATGTTTATATATGCCTTTTGTATTTTATAGTATTATAAAGTAAATCCTGTTTTTGTCGATCTCTCTTTTAAAGTCATTGAATATTTCCCTCACATTTCTCCTTCTGATTTCCTTGGGACTCAGGTGAGGACAATACTTTTCATGGCAAACAAATTAGGGGTAAAAAAGACAGGTGCGATAGCATGAACAGTTTATGCTCTGTTTATTAGTTTATGATGTTGCCTGGCTAAATTGCGCTTGGACTGTGCTGCCCTCATACCAGTCCCAACACAGTCAGAGACGGAAGGAGATGGATGGAGTCAGAGAGGGGTGGGTTTGGGGGCCCATAAAGATTCTCATTCCTCTGACTCCTTTTATTCATGCATATGACCACTTAAATGTTCTTTAAATTCTTTTTTGAATAAAGTTCTAAGTAGTTGTGTGACAAAATTGTACTTAAATGAGCATATTCCTCTGCAGAGAATAAAAGAGGGAAATATTTGATGGAATTTGTTCTTTATATTTCCTTTTTTGTCTGCTTAATTTTATAAGAACCCATCATCTCAATATGGATAAATAATCTATAATACTAGTCCTTTGTTATTGGTTGCAATTTATATAATTAACATTTTAAAAATATGGTAATCAGAAATTTATATCTGGCACCAGGCCTGCAAAGCAATGTTACATCATGTCCTTTTTCCTGTATGATTTATCTGTAAAAATAAAGCCTGTGACTTCAAATTCTAATGTTTTATTTCACTGATGATTCAAAAAGAGCTTTTTATCAAATGAAACTTCTAATTTCTTTGCAGTTGTATTTTCCCTCACGTAAGAAATCTTCACATGTTGGAAACAAAGAAGTAAAACTATGTTCATTTGTAGATGGCATTATATATTGAAAACCCTGAAGAATCAACTAAAGGAAAAGATCTGTTAGAGCTAATAAATTCAGCAAGGTTGAAGGATACAAGATCAATGCTACTTCAAACCTACTGGGGCAGTTGTAACAATTTTTTTTTTTTTTGAGGAAGATTAGCCCTGAGCTAACTACTGCCAGTCCTCCTCTGTTTTTGCTGAGGAAGCCTGGCCCCCAGCTAGCATCCGTGCCCATCTTCCTCTACTTTATACGCTTTATACCACAGCATGGTGTGCCAATTGGTGCCATGTCCCCATCCGGGATGTGAACCAGCAAACCCCAGGCCGCCGAGAAGCAGAATGTGTGAATTTAACCACTGTGCCACGGGCAGGCCCCTGTAACAATTTTTTAAAAGGGAAAATAACAAGTGTTGGCAAGGATGTATGAGGAATCATTGTAACTTGCTGGTAGGAACACGAAATGTTTCAGTTTTTGTGGAAAATTGTCAATTCTTTGAAAAGTTAAACACAGAGTTGCCATCTGACCCAGAAATTCCCCTCCTAGGTATATAATTCAAAAATTAAAAACATGTATTCAAACAAAAACTCTTACATGAATGTTCATAGTAGCATTATTCATGAAAACCAAAACGTGGTAACAACACAAATGTCCATCAACTGATGAATGGATAAACAAAACATGATGTATCCAGTGCAGTGGAATATTATTAGGCCATGAAAAGTAATGTAGTACTAACACATGCAACAACATGGAAAACTTGAAAACATTATGCCAAATGAAAGAAGCCAAACATAAAAGGCCATATATCGTATGGAATCATTATATGAAATGTCCAGATTAGGCAAATCTACACCAGCAAAAAGTAAATTAGTGGTTGTCAGAGGCTGGAGGAGGGGTGGAATGGAGAGTAAGTACTAATGGATATGGGTTTCTTTCTGATGTAACAAAACTTTTCTGGAATTAGATAGTAGGGATGATTTACAATCTTGAGAATATACTAAAAGCCACTTAATTGTTCACTTTAGTATGGTTAATATGTGTCTTATTTCTTCCTAAAAAATTAAACGCAGGAATTACCATTCAATCCTATGAAATATCTTCTCTGTTAAATTTCACTGTATTTCTAGAGGCCAGGTGGTATAGAAGAAAGACCATATGCTCCGCAGCTGGCCAGATCGGTTTTGAATAAGAGCTGCAGGATTTGGGAGCTCTGTGCCTCGGGGCAAATTGCCCGGTAATTTTGATATTGGGTGTTCTCATCTGTAAAATAGTAGTGTTACATTTACCTTCAGGTTTTGGTGAGGATTCAATGAGATAATACATGCAAAGGGCCAAGGCAGGGTTGGATGTTCAATGAGCAAATCTGCATTTGCTATTTCCATATTTCTGCTTCTTTCTCTCCTTCCTTTACATTTTATAGCATTAAACGGTACCATGATCCTCAAATACACTATTTAGAATGGGAATATTTTAATTAATTCATCCCCCCATATTATCTATAATTATATTTTCCTGTCCTTCTTTATCCCTGCTCCAATTCCCCCCTGAGATGACAGACTACCAAGTGTTGCTCAACAGCCCTTCCCCAAAGTGGGACAGTAGCTTTCTGACCTAGTCTAAAAGGAGACATCCAAATGTTATTCAGAGAAAAGAAATTGGCTCTGAGAACTTCCTAAAAGTCCTGGTATACAATATTTAGAGACTGGCTTGAACTTCTGCTACAAATAAAGAACACTTTGGAAATGGTGGCCAACAATTAAGATGAAGTTAAGGTGACCTTGAGGACATGTGTTAAGTGAAAATAAGTCATACATAGAAAGACAAATACTGTAGGATCTTATATATGTGTGGAATCTAAGAAAAACCAAACTCATAGAAACAGAGAACAGGTTGGTGGTTGCCAGAGGTGGTGCTTGGGGAGTGGGGTAAATGGGTGAAGATGGTCAAAAAGTAAAAACTTCCACTTATAAAATAAATAAGTCCTGGGGATTTCATGTACAGCATGATGACTATAGCAGACAATATTGTATTGTATATTTGAAAGTTGAAAAGACAGTAGATCTTAAAAGTTCTCATCACAACAAAAATATGGTAACTATGTGAGGTGATGGATGTCAACTAAACTTATTGTGACAATTATTTCCCACTACATACATGTGTCAAATCATTATGGTGTATACCTTGGACTAATACAACGTTATATTTCAATTATATCTTAAAACTGGTAAAAAGGTAAGCAAAATTTTTTTAAAAGAAAAGAAAGAACAGATGACTTTGTTGAAAGTACTGAAACAATTTTCTGAGGTGCCAAATATGTCCATGTATATAATTTAACCACTTCAAAACTAAACAAAAACTTTTTATTCAGAAGACATTAATTAAAACATTAAACATATCTGAGAAAAATAAAATGTTTTACAAGAAAAAAAAGCGCTTCAGTTCATAATTTGCATGACATTTTTATTCCCATAAAGAACCTCAAATTCTACCCAATTTCCAGAAAATTTCAAGTTTCAACAGCAGAAAAAGATGGAGGCAAGGAGGCAGTACTTTTGGATTAGGGAATTTTAAATGTGGAGAAAAATTGTATAAGCACAATTTTTCAATGTAAAAGTATATTTTTACCAAAACTAATCCTTCACCAAATAGAATTTTTAGAAACCCAGTATACAAAACTAATAGAGGAGGACAATTCTCGGTTACAAAGAGATGACCCCCAAGCGCCCAACTCAGTCAACCCTCACAGCCATCAGTGACTTCCAAAGGGCCTTCATGAAACGTCTTTTGAAAACAACTGTTCTAATGTAACCTCTTCATCTAAAAATAAGGAAAAAGACATCTAAAAAGATTCAATTAACTGTTTAAGTCTCACAAATATTGTCAGAACTGATCACAGAATTAATATTTCTGGAAGTCCAATAATATATATTATTTCCACTAAACAGTGTTGATTGTAGAATGGGGAAAAATGAAAAAAGAAACAATCACCTACTTTAACACAATAAACTCAGCAAGACTCAGAGCCACTCTAGTATTTGATTCGGACTAAAACTTTTGTACAAATCTGAATCTCAGAGTCAAAGATAATCATATAGACACAGCTTACATTAGTCTTATTCTAGTGACCTCTGGAAATTTCCAAGTAGAGAGTCAGATCACTTAACAGGAACCAACAGAAAATTCACTGAAACAGTTTGTCCGTAATTCATGATAAGAGGTCCTGATCATTATGAAACAGCTGGGAAAATTAGCATCTTCACAGTAAGCTCTCCTAGCAATCTATAAAAAGCTCTTTCCTCGTGGATTTCCAAATAACTGTATTCAAGATTATCTAGGCTTTATTTTCTTTCCTCTTTTTCTTTTTAAACCTTATCTCCACTACATTCATTCATAAGAAGCCTAAAGTTAATTTACATATATATATAATTTTTGTACATAGAGAATATATATTCTATATATAACATGTATTGCATGTGATATTGCATATATTATAGATATAATAATTATAATATTTAATGTATATTATATATACAAATTTTGTGTGTATATATGTATGTCTATTTATAAAAATTTTTACTTTAAAGAAAAATGACCAAAAAGAATTTTTCAAGAAGTAATTGTCCTTCAAGAAATATTTGGGAGAGTATATATACACATATATATAGATTATACATATATCTATATATATATGATATATATATCTCCAAAAATCCCTAAAGAAATATTTGCAACTTAAATTTAATCGGTAGGAAATTCCAAGGAAGAAGAAACTTTATGGAATTTAATTTGGGGAGCACCAAGAGTTATGCAAAAGATCCCCTCAGTTATACAAATGACAGGGAACAATAATTCATATATGAGTCAGTGCATACTTCTGCCTTCATTAACAGTCTTCTGAACAAGGTTGAGTCTCTTGTTTGTAACTTGAGATTGAAGAAGATTTTAAAGATGACATACTGAGAATCATTACTGTTTTCCAGACTTCAGTAATGAGGAAAGACTAGCATGCAAATGTGAATAAATCTTATAAGTTACCCTGTGCACCGAAGACAACTTCGCTGACATCTTCGTGAGTGTAAAAAAAACTTGTCTCCCCTCCAATCTGGGAAATGAAGGAAAGATTCCCTGACAGAAAGGAAATAGTCATTCAGTGCTTCTTTTTTCAAAGGGGAAAAAGGATTCAGTCTCAAGAAAGAGGTAATATAGCTACAGAGCAGAGGACAGATGAATTAAAACACGTCCTTCATTTGGAAACACAAATCTGGGAAACAGGAGAATATACTTTTCCATGATTCTCTGAGAGGATGTTTGAAAGTTTGTTGGTAACAAACTCAAACACTATGTAGCTGTAAAATGGTGGATGGAAATATTCCAAGTCATTATTCTAGGGTCCCGGCATGTGGAAAGGAACTTGACCGATAAACCTTCTGCCCTTATAGAAGTTATATTCCATGGAAACATTCTCTAGTCTGCAGTACTGGATTCCTCACTAACACCTCAGCATACAATATCCATTTACATTTATCCTTCTTCATGTCTAATTTCCCCCCTCGGAAATTAATATTCTTATCTTCCGAAAACTCCTATTTGGCCTTCAAAACACAAAATGAAGATTATCCTGTTGTCTAGAGTCTCACATTGTTAGATTGAAAGTCATATTAAAGTGACAGATAGTGACAGAACTTGTAGAAGCAGAAATGACAAGGTATGCCATGATATTCTGTGCTAGTTCTAAATGCTTGATGTTTTCTTTACGTTAAATTGAAATTTGCCTTTCTTTAGAACATGTTTCTGATTCTGCTATGTGAGGCTTCACAGAGAGATTTTAATCCCTCTTCCACATATAGCGCTCGCACTCCTGCACCTTGTTCGCCTTACCAAGACAAACGCCTCAATTCTTTTACCCCTCCTTTAATATAATATGACTTTAAGCTACTTCTGTAGTTTCTCGCTTTCCTCTGAAAAAGTTGTTAATAAAAGCTTCCTTACGGGCCGGCCTGGTGGCACAGCGGTTAAGTTCGCACGTTCCTCTTCTCCACGGCCCGGGGTTCGGCAGTTCGGATCCCAGGCGCCGACACAGCACTGCTTGGAAAGCCATGCTGTGGTAGGCATCCCACATATAAAGTAGAAGAAGATGGGCATGGATGTTAGCTCAGGACCAGTCTTCCTTGACAAAAAGAGGAGGACTGGCAGTACTTAGCTCAGGGCTAACCTTCCTGGAAAAAAAAAAAAAAAAGCTTCCTTAAAGTTAACTTGGAGAACTAAGTCAATATCATAGGCACTGCCTGTACATAAGCTATTGCTGTTCTGTCTTTACATATCCTTTTAATATAATCCAAGATACCAACGTGTTTTTTTTTAAACTAGGAATGTAAGGGTTTCCTTTTTTTTTTTTTTTTTGAATCTATACTACCTACATACTCATGAAGTTGTATGAGAATAACCCATAAAACCAAATGAAATTTCCTTTCTTTGATCCACCATCCCTCAAATTGTATTTAGTGGGAGAAATGTCACCTGAGTCTAGATAAAAATAAGGCACCCCATGACTTCTTTGCTGGCAATAAGTAATAAAAGCCCCCCAGAGTCTCAATTCAGAAATAAGACTGTCCCATCTCATGAAATGATCAAAACTTCAAATGCAACAAATCCCTCTCCCATCTCAGCTTGAGCCTCCTTCAGACCAGAAGCCTTCAGGGAAAAGGAATTAGCATTCACACATTTGAGCAAATTTAGGAGTACTGGGCTTTAGGCCATTGGTCTCATTTATCAGGTATCTGTGGCATGCAGTAAGGAGGCCCTGAGCGTGGACCCCAGGGAAGGAGAGTAAAGGAAGTGGGAGAGAATGTCTGAGTGGGAAGTGAGAGGCCGGAGATCACTGTAAGGACTTTGTAGACTGACTGAAATTCAGGACCACTGGAAACTTTTATTTTTAAGTTTTATTGAAGTATAACTCACAGAAAAGTGCCTAAATTACAAGCGTATAATTCAACAAAATATCCAAACTTAACACTCTTATGTCACCAACACCAAGGAGGAACTCAATGTTTCCAGCATCCCTGTATCATATTCTCCCTCGTGCCACCTCCCAGTCACTACTCCCACTCTGTATCAGTAGTTTTTGTACATGTCCTTATCACACAGGAATAAGATCCATTTCACTACGACATTACTAAAAATTTTTGTCTAAAATTTATGCTGAATTTTAGCAAATATTTTTGTCATCAACTGATAGAATTTTTTCTCCTATATTTTATTAATCGAGTGTGTAGGGGAGGAGGACATTTCCTCTCCCCAAATGTGGGTTCGTCTGACCAGAGAACGAATTAAATTCACATGAGACAGAATAGCAAGAGAAAATTAAACAAAGCTTTATGAGGAACCATGGCCTGGGGCCTTTCTTCCCGAAGGAAGAAAGGGCACCGAAGAAGTGGGGTGCACATAGTGGTTATATACCCCCAAACGGAGTGTTTCACATGTGACTGAAACGTCCCTCCCACAATAGTCACAAGATTGCCCTGTCGGCACAGTGCTTGATGGACACAGCAGGTAATGGTCTGCTATCTTGGTGGGCGTAGCAGGAGGCAAGTCTATGTCTGGAGCTGGGCGGTCACAGGTGAGCGCAGCAGCAATCGGTTCCTAGCCTAAGGAAAGATGCTTAACCTTAAGGAATGCCAACGTTGGGAGGGGGAGGGAAGTCAGTTACAGGAGGTTACCAGACTAGCACAATAAAATGCAGATTTTAAGTCCTTGCCTTTGGTATTGATTAAGAGTTTCTAGAGAGAAGGTCATCTCCTTTCTTCTTCCTGGTACAGAGAGGGAGGCACCTTTACAGATAGAGATTTACCTTACAAATGTAAATGTGTCCTAACAAAGGGCAAGTTCCATTCCTCAGAGCCTCCTTCCCTGTCCCAGTTTATCAAAAGCAATCAGCCTCAAATAATCCTGATGCCAAAGAGACATATTTTGGGGTGGCCAATTTCAGGTCCCCAGAAGTGAAATATATGAATTTACTTTCAAATTTAAACTAAACTTGAATTGTTGGAATAAAACAACTTGGTTGCTCTCATTTTGTTTTTTATAGATTCCTCTTATCGGTTTGCTAATAATTGGTTTAGGGTTTTCTACTTCTCTCGTCAATAGCAATGTTGGCTTAAAATTTTATTTCTTTAATATTCTTATTATATTTTGACATTCATTTATGTCAGTCTCATAATGTATAAAGCAGCATTATTTCTGACAAATATTTGCTAGAATAGTTAAGAAAGCTGTCTAGATCTGAAATTTTCTTTTGCATAAAAATTTAAAACATGGATTCTATTTATTTGATAGTCATAGGACTTTTCAGATTTTATATTTTTTTGTTTCTTTTGATAAGTTGTTTTTTTTAAAGTCTACCTATTTCCTTTCTGATATTAAACATGTTTTTGTTTCTCCTCTCTCCACTCCTTTTTAAAGCCAGTTTCACTTCATATTCATCAATTTTATTAGTTTTTATTTCAAAGAATCAAATTTGGTCTTCTTTATTCATATATATGAATACAAATATATATTTGTAATATATATACACATAAATACCATAAATATATATATATATTATTGCTATTGTTCAATCTCTATTATTGCTGTCCTTCTACTTTCTTTGGATTCAGTCTTCTGTCCTATTTCTAGCATCTTGAAAAGAATATTTAAAGGCCCCTCTTCCCTTTAAGGCAATAAAATTTTCTCTCTGTGTAGGTTTAGCTTGTGATTTCTTTTTGACTCATAGTTTATTCAGAAGTATTTTTTCGCATATAATCTTCAATTTCATAGGATATTCTACTTAGCTGTTTGTTAATTCCACTGTCGTCCAAAAACATAGACTGTATGACTTCAATACATTGAAAACCATTGAGGCATACTCATAATCCAGACTGCGTTTTCATGAATGATTTGTGTGTGCGTTAAAGAAAGTGTATTGATGAATGTTGTGTTCTGTCAATTTTTGTTGTTTTATCAATTACTGAGGAAATTAATATTCTGTATTCTGATTAGGTATCTGTTCGTATTTTTTTCATTCTTCTCATTACTCTACTTACGTTTAGAGGTTGCATTATTAAGCATACATAAATTTAGAATTTTTTATCTTCCTTGTGAGTTACACCTTTTATTATTATAAAATGTTTCTCTATTTCTAGCTACAGTTTTCCCTAAAAATCTAATTTATCTGATATTATCATAACTACAGAGGTCTTTTTTAGTTTTTGTCATTTGTAACACTTTTTCTGTCAATTGGTTATGACAAACTTTGTCTTTTTATAGACCATTAGGTATATTTACAGTTAATTTCATTATTACTACTAAAAATAGGTTTTAGTCTACCGTATGTGCTTTATTTGTTTTATTTATTTGTCTTACATGTACCAAGTCTCATTTATCTCTTCTTTCTTACTCTGTTTTGGATTACTGTTTTTTTTTTTAAAGATTTTATTTTTTCCTTTCTCTCCCCAAAGCCCCCCCGGTACATAGTTGTATATATTCTTCATTGTGGGTCCTTCTAGTTGTGGCATGTGAGATGCTGCCTCAGTGTGGTTTGATGAGCAGTGCCATGTCCACGCCCAGGATTCAAACCAACGAAACAATGGGCCGCCTGCAGTGGAGCGCTCGAACTTAACCACTCGGCCACAGGGCCAGCCCCTTGGATTACTGTTTTATCATCTCATTTTCTTCTATCATTTTATTACTTATACATTATTTTAATGGTTAAGATTACAAATTGAATCTTCAGATTTTCAAAAACTATTAGACATTATCAATGTTAACTCCTGCTAGAAGTGCAAGGATCTTAGACATCTTTAACATCACTTACCACCTGACCCTTGACTTATGTGTTATGCTAGTTATGTGTTTAACTTCTGAATATATTTTTAAATAACATGTATTAATATTATTGTTTTATAGTCAACATTCATTCAGATTTGCCCACATATTTGGTTTTTTTTAATAGTTTCCTTCCTCTGGTGAAAGAAAATGCTTTAACGTGAGTCTCCTACTAATATATTCTCTAACTTTTTTACCTGTAAAATGTCATCAGTTTCCATTTATTTTGAATGATATTTTCTCTGGTTTTAGAATGTTCGGCTGCTACTTATTTTCTTTCAATCATTTGAATGTACCACTCCATTGACTTCTGACATCAGTTGTTTCTCTATCTGCCTGTCTAGTTCTTTTTATTTTTCTTCCTCTGGATGCTTTTATGAATTTCGCTTTGTTTTGTGGCCTGTCAGAAGTTTACTGTGATGTGGCTAGGTGTGGTTTGTAGTTTTCCTACTTGGGATTTGTAATCCTGCTTGAATTTGTGGCTTTTATCTTTCAGTTTACAAAGTCTCAGCTTTGTGTAATTTGCTGATATACTCGAACCATTCTGGAAAAAACAATTTCACAATTTCTTATAAATTTTAAATATGCACTAAGCATATATCCCAGCAAATGAAAATATGTGGGTAACACGAAATGTACTAAATAGTGATAGCAGCTTTCTTCATAATACTCAGAAAACTTTAAACAACTAAAATGTCCTTCAACTTGGGAAAGGGCAAATGCATTCAGGTGCATCTGGACAAAGGAATGCTATTCAGCAATAAAAAAGTAACGAATTGCTGATATACTAGCGATGTGAAAACAGTAGGAATTAGGACAAATGAAAGAAGCCTGAAGCAAAACAATATATGCCGTATAAGTTCCTTTGTATGAAAATTTTGAAAAGGCAAAACCATAGTGACAGATAACAAATCAGAGGATTCAAGGGGCTTAGGTTGGGGGATAGGATATATTGCAAAGGCACAGGAGAAAAATTGGGGAGGTTGATGGAAATATTCTTTACGACCATTGTTGTGGTGGGTACATGCTGTATAGTTTTCCACAAATTCAACAAATTGTAAATTGATAAATTCCAGTGTATGTAAATTATACTCCATTAACATAGATTAAAAAATGTTTGTGATTAACTAATTAAATAGCTAATTAGGCCTGTGTACATATTTTCATTTTATACTAAGTTCTTTGCCACATAAGCAGAGGTCCTTTAAATATTTTCGATAGGCACATAAATTAATACATCAATTGATATGTTAAATAACTTGGACAAAATCACGTGACTGTGATTTTAACTCAACCTCATATTTGAGACTTGTTTTACATTATTCATTTGGTTCTAGGAAGGTTGAGTTAATTGTATTCTCTAAATGAGTTTAATATTTTTCCATCTGTATGAACTTGTTTAAATAGTTTTTCTGATGAAACCATGCCATTTTTCCTGACAATAACAAAACCACCAAACACATTTCCTTGTTTGATCTCACCCTCGCTTCAAGTCCTGCATCAAATGCAACATACTCTACAAGCTAATGTAAAAGGCCTCACCCCTAAAGCAATCATTCTAAATTCCAAACAAATGATATTGTTACTCATTTTTCATAAAACTTTATAAAACCTTTGAAGTCGAGGATTGTATTTCTTGTAGAGACCAGCACAATGTCTTACAAATATGTATCTATTTTAATATTTTCATGAATATATTTTTGTGAACTATTTTCATGTTGACTTTTTTCAGACATACGGCATTGAAAAGAATTACATAGCTACTTTGATATTATAAAAAAAATACTTATTGATTCAAAACAAGAAACCAGAAGTGACAGTTGACTTAAATTAAGGTGTATTTGATCACATGGATGTCTCAAAACCGAGATTGCTTGAGATATAGGCAATCGTTTAAAGACATCACCCAAATAAACTCTCGCTATTAAGTAGGTTAAATGTACCACCTGAGGAAATTCTACAGAACTTTCCTGTCCTGTAGTTATTTTTAAAAGATATTTTAACTAGCCTGTCAGAGAGAGCCAGCTTTGATTCAAGTGAACAGGAAAGGAGCAAACCATGCTCTTATTTTATTTTCTGTTGATGTTGTGAAGATACCCACATTCGAAAAGAAAGTATCTTTAAGTGCAATGGAATAGCCCTTAAAAAAATAAAAATTATGTATTAGACTCTGTCATAGGGAAAAATGAACCAGCTGAAGCCATATGAAAGGTACATAAAAACTAACAGTGGCAGAAGGAGAAGGCTTATGAAACAGCACTGGGGCATCCTCAGCAAGTCCGGGGCAGTCCTCTTCTTAATTTTTAACACACATAAATGATAGGATTTGAAAAAATAATAAGGCATTGTATTCTACAGAGCTTCAACAGCTATCACAGCAATTTTCTAACACATTTTCAGAAACAGGAATATTAAATTTAGAAACGTTTTTATTTCTGTATGATGGCCTAGTCAGGACACTGTGAAACTCAACATTACATATTTAAGTAACCAAAATATGGGGAGAGTGCGATATCAAATGGAAGACTGGAAAAATATCCAAGAGGAGAATGCGGAGTCCGGGCAAAAATATGGGTGCCAAGCAGCAGTGTGCATCAAAAGAGCCATGTTCAGAAAAGAATTTTCATTGCTATACCATGGGCATTCTTTATTAAGAAAAAATATTATTTATAATGGTGAAATACCCTAAAATTTTACCATTAGTGGAAGGTTTAAAAAATAGTCATTGTTCACGCATGGTCAATTATTCAGTAATTTAAAAAGTTTATGTGCCTCCTTTCCTATCATTAAACTGTATTTCAGAGATTTAGAAAATAACAATAACAATAAAGAAAGACAAACATTTATGCTTAGAAGAAAAAAAACTAAAAAACCTCTTAAATTTTAATATAGTTTTCCCATGAGTGGTAGCTTTCACTGTGATTAATATTTTTGTTTCTTATGATTATCTCTATTTTTGAGTTTTATAATTACCATGTGTTACTTTTAAAAGCTTTCTTCAAAATTAGTTCAGTTTTAGCCTTATTAAATAGTTAAAACATAAATAAGATTGGACCCATGGGCCACCTGATCAGTCAGGGACTGTGTATGTGCCAGACAATGTCCAAATTGCAATTGGATTGCCCCCTATTTGGGTGACATCAGGTGACTCTAGCATGCAAATTTGCTATGGATGGTAAAATGCATTCTGGATTTTCTTTAGTCTTTAGGCAACATAGTTAGATTAGGATGACAAATGTTCAGAAACGGTGGAACAACCCAATGTAGTGCAGCTTGTGGGTCTCAAGGCAGAAAGGAGAATTAGAAGTTATTTAGACCAACTTCAGCCCACAGTAAAGTAAAGTGAATAACTGGTTGGATGGAATGAAAGCTAGGAGTCCAGGAAAGAGCTTGGAGGATGTCCTGGAAAGGTTGTAACTTAGATGATGATTCAATTATATCCTAAACTTTTTAAGATGGTGAAGCTTGTTTCCTATATCTAGTTGGCTAAAATCATTACCAAGGGAGAAAGATAGTACCAGGAAAACTCAATCTGGATTACCAATACAGTAACTTCCTGTGTCCTGTGTCTGATGGTGAATTTGCTCTGATGATAGGAAACTGCTGCATCCTCTGCTTACTTCTATTGACTCATGTTACCATTTAAAATTTTTTGTCCTTTGATGAACCCAAGGTAGCAATACTTTTCTGCCATGGATCTTGTAAACCTCTTGTTTCGGCTACTCCCAGACTTGCATCTTTTCAGGCCTCGTTGCCTAATTTCAACTTAAGGACAAAATACCTGGCTCTACAGGTACTATAATGTCCCACAGCCCTTAATCAACCATGTCTTTGTCTGACTCTAAAGCTTGTAGCTAGCCCAAAGACCATATTTTTCAGGAGTTCTACAATTTTATGAACGTTTAATAGAGTGAACAACTTGGAACCCTATCTTCCAAATTCGAAACGTGTCGTCCAAATTGTAACAATTTTGAGAGTGAAAGGGATGCTATTAATAGTTATGCCAGCACAACTGATAATAATGATATCTTGGGTCAATAAAGATGTACATTTGCCCTAACTAAAAGTTGTGCATTTCTCTGATAACTCCCTTCAGTTTTTGCACTACCTTCATTTCTTTTAAAATTTTAGGAATGAATCATTCATTACTTATTGGTCAAAGGAGTTGTCATGTATATAACTTCCTGATTAGTCATCATGACTAACCTCATCTAAACAACTCATCTTTGGGATTTTGGTAAGTGCAACTACACAAACAACTTGAGAAGTATAGGTTTTACCATTTCAGTTAGAGAGATGAGGGAAAATCTCCACTCAAAAAATTTAGAAGTTCCATTGTTCACTCAAAGTCAGCAACATAATTGAATATCAAACCTAATCTAATTTCAAGTACAACCAAGAGTTTCCTATATTAACTGAATACTATGGACATTTCTTGTCATTTGTCATCTTTGGCATACTTCCTTACATAATTTTCCAGCAGTCAACTTTCATTCCAAAACATCAGGTAAAGGCCATGAACTCAGAATGCTCCTGTAACCACCATGGGACCATATCTAGTTACCTTCTAGATAATTTATTTTCTCATAGATCGAGTTTTACTCTGAAAGAAGTGGAAGCCACCTGATGATTCTAAAGTTAGAGGGACCTGATCTGACTTATGCTTCAAAGAGACACTGTAAATAGCATCTACGTAAAACACATCATCAGAGAACCAGAGTGGAAGCAGGGAGACCAGGAAAGAGGCTGTTAGAATCATCCGAGGGACAGATAAGTGTACTATGGAAGGAGTCAAAGTAGAGGTGGCAAAACATTGTCAACTAAAGAAAAAAAACGTACCTCACAAATTATTTTAGTCATTCCAATTTAAATATATCAATTTCTGTATTCTTACATGTCTATGCATAAGTTAAGAAATATTGCTTTTTGGGGAATATATACAGGTGGTTTATGCCTTTTAATAGAGACAACATAATGATTTACATACTATTTTATACAAAATCTTGATTTCAATATCTATCTTACTTGTAAGCAAATATCTGAAAACACTGATTAGCTCTAATAGAACTTGAAGTAATTTGGGGGGTTTCAGGGAAGATAATCATGTTTTTCAAAATAATGTTTTCCTTTAGTCTTTTCCCTATCCAGTTTTTATGCCTCATTTATTTTTTCTTGTCTCGATGAATTTATTTGTACTTCTAAAATGGGGATAAAGATTTTTTATCCTTATAAATCAATATAGGAAAATTTTATCTGAATAGTAATACAGCAGATACTCAAATCCTCATAATGCATTTTAAAAAATCATTATAAGCAGGAAAAAGATAAAATGTTCATTCTCAATTACTTACTATGTGTTTATACAATGTAATGCCCTATGTAATATACAAAGAGGCAATCTGTGATATTGCAAACCTTTAAACTAGTTGAGATCGTCTTAAAGAAAACAAATGAATAATAATGGAAATTAATATATGATGAATTCCTATTATGTACTGATATTGAGCTACATATATTAAATGCTTTATCTTTTTAGCATTTATTTTAATCATATGAGATTTCTATTATTATTGCTTTTCACAAATGAAGAATTTGGATCTTAGATGAGAATTCTGAGTATGATAACATAAAGCAATAGGTGATTATAAAAAATAGCATATGATCCAATTCTCTGTGATTCAGAAAGTAATTGACACAGGTAACCACAGGAGAGGCAGGTCTTTTAAGCCTAGTTTAATTAGGCAAAGTCGCAGAGGGAGTGATAGTGATATTTTCAGAAGTAGAGTTTACATGGGGTTATAGCATAATATAGTAAGAATCATATTAGTTGTAGCATCAGTCCTGCTTTCTTCTCTTGGTTCTGCTAATTTTTGAGTGTTAGACTTTTTGTCAGTGATTAATTCTGAGTCTCATTTAGTTTCACCATGATAGCTGATGAAACACCTACCGTGTAATGATGTTATAAAAGTTAAAAGAGTTAATGTTTAAAAAAAGTGTAAAGTGAAAAGGAAGACATGTTGAGGAAGGGAAAAGATATAAATTAAGGCTCAGAAGAAGAGGTGAGTGTTAAGAAGTGAGCATCACATGTTGGGGCAGTATGGAGACAACAGCTCTCATGGAGAATAAAACGTATGCTCATCCATTCTCTAATTCGCACAAGGAACCATTACCACACCAGCCATTTGGAAGAATGGGTCAGTCTCTGTAATTCAGAACATGCACCGACAAAGGCAATTCAAGATGATGAAAGCTGTGACAGAGTCATATGGTTGGAACTAAAGCCACATGAGTGAACTAGTCAGGTTTGTTTGTTCCCAAAGGGGAGACAACTGTGCCTTGTGTCAGCAGAAGTGTAGATAATTTTCTATATGATTGAGGTTATAAAATATATTTCAGGCCAATGGAAAGCAGCATTGTTAGATCCCCTGGCCATTTGAGGGACTAAAAGAAGTTTAGTTTGTCAGGGAGAGAGGGTTTCTTGCAGCATGGCAAAAGGCAATGGGGAAACGCCCTGATTTTAAAGGGTATTACATGCCACATTTGGGCCACAGAGATGTGAATTCCATTTTTATGAGACAATATGGACTGAAAGGTTCAGGGTGAACCTTTAACTGTGAGAAGATGACTTCAAATGGGCTGAATAAATGACAGTAAGGTCCTGAAACAATCCAAGAAAATGGAGATGAGATGGTGTTGAGACATACCTAGAAACTCAAATACACATTACTTGGTGGCTTAATTAGCTCTAGGAATGAAGAAGTAGGATTTGGGGAAAATGATGGGGTTTTGGTTTTGGATGCCTAGATAGTTGCTAACACTTTTGACTAAGCTGGGGAAAATAAGAGCTAGGGTAGTTTAAGGCAAGAGTAAATGAGCTGAGCTTACAAGATGTTAATTTTGAGGTGTCTTCTGAAAGTGTGACTCTCCCTCAAGAGGCACTAGTGTGGGAAGTACAAGCTTAAATGCTTTGGATGCCAGGTAGAGAGTTATTAGGTGATATAATAGGAATGAAGGAACTGAATAAATGTCGTGAGGAGCATCATATGACAAGAGAGAAGGTTTAGGAGAAATTGGCAATACTGTGTATTATGATTCTACAAGGAGAAATGGATAGCAGGTGAAAGGACTTTTAATTAATGTGCTTGAAATTTTCTATTAATTAGTGTGTTTTGAAATCTTGAGAGACTGAAATAGGGTAGAAATTATGAAAATGCAGAGGATGCAAATGGAAGGAAATAAGCAGATTTTAACGTAAGTGCAGATCTTGACAAAGGAACTAACAATAAAAGGTAAAACTTGGTAAGAGGCAAACGGATGTTGTAAATAATCAATACTCTACATGTCTAAGGCAGGAAGACATGACTTTGAGCTACTGTTTTAATTTTATTATTTATTTATTATTGATGCCTGCCACGCACTAGCTCTAGGAAGATTCCCTCATTGTCTCCACTTTACCTGTGACTTTCAGAGAGTTTGAACAGCTTGCCAAGTTTCACAGAGAATAAATAGAAGAGCTGGACTTTCAAACTTAAGTCTCTCTGCCCCAAAGCCCCCCTCCTTATTCTGCATCTTTGAGAAATAGACTAAATGTAAGAGATAAGGCAGAATAAACTAAAGGAAGTGAGAACAAGAAAGCAGAGAGAATGAAGTAAAGATGATGGTGGAACAGGGAGAAGCTTTAATACCAAACTTTTCCTTTCTTTCTTCAATCACCAAATAAATATTTGTAGCAATAGAAAGAGTCACTTCCCTTGATAAATAAATAAATATATATATTCATATTCAGGCATCTGTATAACACATATAAATATATAATATGTGATACACAAAGCACATACATAGATACACACACTCACACCCACACCCACACACACGGTTCCCTGCTCTGTTTTATTTAATACTGATTTGTCTCAAGAGTGATTCTGGGAGTTGACGGTCTCTAACATATTTCTACCTCCTATAGTGGATGTTTCAAATTAATTCTGAAGGATAAAAAGAAACAGAACGAGAAATTAGCCTCTGAGATAATCATTATTTGAAAATGAATTCTCCTGTGTGTGAACATAATTGTTGACCAGAAATATATATTTTTTACCATGTTCATAACTCAAAATTTCTGAGGGTTTGTTAATATGATTGCTCCCAGGGTCTTCCTAAGCCTATTGCTTTCCACTGCTACACTCCTAATCTTCAGCAGCTGGTATGTGAATTTGGCAAGGATTTGTAATTCTAACTGCTGAAGGTGGGATTATATACCATGTGACTGAGATAATAAGAAACTGAAACATATACATTTAATACAGTTACGTATAGTACCTATTGCATGCCAAGTTCCAAGAGAAAACCTGGATATGCAAATTTGTATGGGACACACAGTTACTGCCCTGTAGAGTTTTATCATCAAGCAGAGGAGAAAGCAAATAAGTCAATAATCACAGAACAGCATAATTTGATAAAAATATAAATAAGGTGCTATATGATCAAAGACCAGGAGGTCACTAACCCTATTGATGAAGGATGGAGAAAGCTTCCTAGAGAAAATCGAATTTGACCTGAGTATAGAAGCTACTAGATAGGTCAATGGTTAATAAAAGTGATAATAATGTTAGCTGCTATCATCAGCGACAGAAACAGTGAAAGATTGTCCCTAAAGATATCCTACTGAAATAAAAACTATTGAAAAGGAGTTATTTGGATTATCCAAAAAAAGGAGCAAGGGACAAGAAGAGATATGGGCTATGGATCTCCAACACTGGTAAAAAAAAAAAAAAAAAAAAAAAAAGATGCTCCCATAAATTGAAAAGGCTCAGAGGATACGTTCTTCCTTGTGCTTGTTCTAAAGTCTCAATAAGAAGATACTGAACTGAATTTGGCCTCCCAGCGTGGCTTCTCCACAGGGAAAAATAATGCACTGACCACTTCTCACTCAGCTTGGAGCCCATAGTGCTCATCATGAATGGTTCAATTTGCTTTTACAAATCAATCTGTGTTTGAGTTTGGGGAATACTATGAGCCAATTTTTTCTGATTTGCTTCCTAATGGATACCGTCATCACTAAGGATCCAAAATAAGAGATTCAGGACCAGAAGAATTAGTCCAAAAAATAAATGTGTATGATTTCTGACATTTCCTGATTTTTAATCTCACAGGTACACACAAATTTAAGTATACCAAGGGTTAAACATCACAGCCAAATTTTCAGTTTGTTATCAGTAATTTCTAACACTCTCTGTGAGTGCCTACTGTGGGAATTACTTCACCTCACTTTCATAATTATTATGTCAATCCAGCTAAGCAGCTAATAGGAAAAGGAATGAAAATATCACATTACACCAAGCAGAGAAAATCTACTAAATGGAGAGGTTTTCAGCAAAAACTGTACATCTGAGGAAACAGGCAGCCTATCAACGTGTTAAGCTCAGTCTCTTGTTTCTTAGTGCCCATTGTCCCTCTTAAATACACACACACACACACACTCACTCCTCCCTTATACAGGATTAATGATTCTGAGTCTCACACTGATGGAACAAAACGTGTCTTAATTATATATTAGCCTTGGAGGTGTTAATACAAAACATCCAAAGCAATTACCATCTCTTCCCATAACTCATAATTCATTCTGTTTTGCGGCACCAAGTTGGACAACCCACATTTCTATGGTGCCATAGACATGATTTATTCTGACATGATGTCTAGCTCTTCCTAGACAAGGTTTATTCTGTCTATGAAGCTCAGAGAGTTATTTCAACCACTTCAAACTTTTGGACAAAATCACAAAACTAATATAATGAGACCAAGATTCGAAATCAAGTTTGGAAAATAACAAAGACCTAAAGGCAAATTAATTTTTTAATGAAAAATTTACAGGGAAAAACAGAAGAAATAAAGTCACATCTATTGACTTATTATGACATGCTTAGCCCTGGGCTGAATGTTGTACATCCCTACAATTGTTAGTGTCTCTATTGTCAAGTTCTTTCCCACCTCAGACCCTTTGAAGTTGATCTTGATCGTGTAGTTGATCAATGCTCATATCTTCACATCTCTAAATTCCACTCCATTCCCTACGTACCCAATATAGAAAGGTCCTACTCCCTGTTATGTTTTTATCCATCAGAGCATCTCTTTAAATTTTATTCTCAGTGTTCTGTAATTTTTTTTTTTCAAAGATTTTATTTTTTTCCTTTTTCTCCCCAAAGCCCCCCGGTACATAGTTGTATATTCTTGGTTGTGGGTCCTACTAGTTGTGGTATGTGGGATGCTGCCTCAGCATGGTTTGATGAGCAGTGCCACGTTCGCGCCCAGGATTCGAACCAACGAAACACTGGGCCGCCTGCAGCGGAGAGCACGAACCTAACCACTCGGCCACGGGGCCAGCCCCAAGTGTTCTGTAATTTTTAATTACATATGTATCAGTTTGCCTCCTTCTACGTGGTCTCTTTCCCTACTAGGCTGTAAACTTCGTGAGGACTGGAGCATTCTGTATCATAGCCAGCATGGTGTCCTACTTGAAGTAGGTCCTCAAGTATGTCTTGAATAAATATCTAATTCAATAATTACAACAATCTTATGGATAAATATCATCCCAGTTAATAGATAAGGATACTGAGTGGCAGAGAGTAAATAATTTCTCCAATTCCATCCAGTCCTTATAAATAGCATAAGTTCACTTTTAAATGGAACTGTCTTGATTGAAATTCAATGCTTTCCAGTATGTTAAGGTGCATGCATATCAAGGTACATCCAGCTCTGTCCGTGAAGGAGTCCTGAACTTTGTCAAGTTACTTGAGGAAGAATGAGGAGACTCAAGGAATTGAGGGGAGAACATTTTTATTTTAATGACCTTGAGTAATGTTCAATAGGGCAGACTCTGTACTGGGGAAAACCTCCTGAGTTTGCAGTAACTTCAAACAAAAGCAGTAACTTCTTACAGCCTGTTTGGTTGTTCAAAATTCTAAGGTTATCCGATGGCATTATTTCTCCTTTTTCTCTGCAGAATTGAATTATTGCAAATGTCAGGAGACTTCTGTTTTAACCAAGGCAGGGTACAAGCCGTTCACTGCTAATCAAATAAATACGGAAGTCAGTAGAATTGGGAGAAAACCATGTTTTATGTCATGGAAAATTAGTATCTGATAATTGTGCTCAAATGTCAGCCTCTGTTTGGTCAGATGAGGGAGTAAATGCATTATTTTTCAATTTGGAGGCATTACTGTCCTTCGCTCTCCAAATACTAGATACAAATTATATTCAACGAACTTAATCTTCCCCAAGAATATATACCCCAAATTAAACCTGCTTTCTGAAAGACCTTTTTAAGAAAATTGATTGAGGTAAGAATGACTATAAATAAAATAGTAGAAAAATCGAACAAAAACGCAAAACTATTCTGTATGTGTGTCCTTCAAATTAAACAAGAGCACAATTCAAATTTAGAAAAAATTGATAGATTTCATTATCAACCAATGATTGTACATATGTAAATAATACGTTTTTAAGTAATTAAAATTTTAAAGAAGGGATATTCGAGTAGAATGAATAAGCCTAATTATAACAATAGCTTATATATTATCTAGTTTTATTTGTGTAGTAACTGTATCCAACCGAGTGTCGAATCTCTGCACCCAAATATGCTATGCCAATGTCTCCTCTCTGCCTGGTGTCAGATTTCTTAATGACATTTTGGTCAGCTATTATAATTTCCAAGTCACTTTCGGTTATTCAAATCGACTCAGTTAAAATCAATGCTCATAGAAAAATCTTTCCCTTCTAGTCACTGCCCAGAATAGATATCTCAGTGGGATACCTTTTGTGTTTTTCCTTTGGATTAAGTGGGAGCATGGTTACCTTCCTCCTGCTCCTCTTCTGCATGCACTGGTTCTATAACTGTCTTCTTTGAGGGGAGGAAGAGGGGGCAAGATCTCTATTTCACTGACTCATGAGTCCTCTTTCAGTTGCTTGATGCTGGTTTTCTGGCAAATACCAATGGGCCACTGATGCCCTCTATGTGACTGGTTTCTAAATGCAGGCTCTCTTGTGGGGTGCATGTGCAAAATATTTGGATTTTCTTTGGGAGTTCTTCCAAGTCCACAGTCCCCTAAAGTAGAAAATCTGCTCAAGTGAGACCTCTTGAGTACAACACTAGTAAACGATTTAGGACAGCTATTTTCCACAGAGTCCAACTGACCCACTAGAGGGCATTCAGTAAGGCTCTGCCGACTGCCAAGAAAGCAAGCTGCTTGCCTACTATGGCCTTGCCATTGTGTTTATTCAGCACCCATAGGGGCAAAGCTGATCCACACAGCTCCTGTTTAAGTAGACACATCCAACAGGAGAGTTAGACACCAATCTTCCTCACACTGTGAGCACCCCCAGGTTCTGCAGGGGTTTATCTTAGGCCACCTCTCACCTGGCTTTTTAGAACAAAACACTTTACTCCACCTGGGTGAACTCTTTCGGTTAACCTGTTCTATCTTATATCTACAAAAGCAACAACATCATACATTTAATGACTCCTACCACAGGGATGGCGTAATAGCACACACACACGTGTACAAAATGTATGTAAGAGAAATACAATCTATCAGTATACAATTAGTAATAAAAAGTAATCAGAAGGTTGGGAAAGGAGAATTTTAGAGGAAAAAGAACTGGTTTTTGTCTTGAAAAGAAGAAATTTTAGAGCAAGCAGTGGCTAGCTTTACCTTGAAGGAGTAAATTCCGCCCCAAAACAGTCAGTTCACTAAAAGCAGGGATGGGCAAACTTTTCTGTAAATGGCCAGACAGCAAATACTTTAGACTTTGTGGGCTGCATATGGTCTCTATCACACCGTATTCTTTGTTTTTTTTTTTTTTTTCTTACAGGCCTTTCAAAATTAAGAAAAAAATTCTTAGCTTGAAGACTCTACAAAAATAGTCCAAAGACTGGATTTGGCTTGTGAGCTGCCCATAGTGTACAATTGTTGCACGAGAGAAGATGCATAATGCTATCAGTGGATGCTGAATATGTTTAAAATCAGAAAAAATGTTTCGTTTTGTTTTTATGGAAATGGATCTTACATTCAGCTACGTTGATGTAGTGGAAATTGTAGGGACAAATGCTGTTCTTCAATGAAACAGAAAGCTCGTTGTCTAGAGTACGTCCTTCTCCATCATCTGATTGTGATTCTAGGGGAGCGACGGCAAACATTGTAAGTTGTGGACACACACATGAAGTCTGTCTTGTCGAAGGACAACCTGTCTACCCCATCCCCTCCACTAAAATAAAACAAAACCAAAACAGTTTTATCTCCATTCCAATATTCCTACTTAATAAATGTGGCTGTTCTGTGGCTTTTCTATTGAGCTTTCTAAAACGTAATATTCTTACTTGATTCACTGAAGTCTATGAAGTATAACTTCACTATCTAAACTTGCCCTGTGAATTAAAGGTAATTCCAATAATAAAACCCTACTGTATGAACTTCTATCATTTCTAGCCTCTTGATTTCTAGGCCTGGGATTGACCTGAAACAAAATTCTGAGATTAGAAAAAAAAAAAACAAATGTGGGGCCCACCTGGTGGCATAGTGGTTAATTTCACAAGCTCCACTTCAGTGGCCTATGGTTTGGATCCCGGGTGTGGACCCAGCACTGCTTATCAAGCCATGCTGTGGAGGCATCCAATATAAAATAGAGGAAGATTTGCACAGATGTTAGCTCAGCAGCAATCTTTGTCAAGCAAAAAGAGGAAGATTGGCAACAGATGTTAACTCAGGGCCAATCTTCCTCACCAAAAAAAAAAAAAAAAAAGGAAAGAAAAAAGTGTGATGTAATACCCAAGTCAGAATATAGCTTATTCATTTTACTCCCTTATTTAAAAATATTTTTTAATGCTTTGCTTCAGTGAAAGAAATACCAGGTAGACAGCAGTGGTGGACAGCAATAAGAAAGGTGAAATGTCTTAGGTTGGAATGGAATTCCTGCCCCTTCCCACATGGTTTTCTTGGCTAAAAGCTACTACTCAATTATTTTAATGTTGACTAACTTCATTTAGTAAAAATAAATGGTTGGATAGCCTTTCAGTTTTTGAAATGTTTTGTGTTTCCTATTTCATTGAATAATACGTGTTTAAAAACTGGATGTTTTTATAGTATATTTCTGATATATGTTGACAGTATTTCCTTATTACGTCATTTCCTAGTTAATCTTAGTTTAGCTGTTTTTAGTTCTAAATACTTTTTCTTTCTTTCTTTCTTTTCTTTAATTCCTTCCATTGCTTCAATAGTTAAAGTCTGAGGCATGTAAGGACATATCCAGTTTAAAACTAAGAGACTTTATTCTCTCTGTCAAAAATAAGGTAAGAGATTTCTCTCCTTTCCTTGTTCTCAGAGCATTTATCTTAGAAAGCTTGTAAGTACTTACTCCCTTCTTTGAAATGTATAGAAATTCTTTTGAAGACTAGACAGGTATTTTGTCAGAGTTGTGACATGGGAGTGTCTTTCACAAGGACCTGGGAGCCTCCTCTTTGACATCTAAACATCAAGGGCAATGGCAGCCCTGTCTCCCAGTTTCTGTGGGAAGAAAGGATCCTAATTTCAGTGGGTTCCTTTTCCACTTTATAAAACTATGTCCTGTCATAAAGATATGAGAAGCCGATTTTTCCTCTAGATAAAGCTAGTTAGCTAACAGAGATGCTCACCCCAACTACCAGGTAAAGTCAGGATAAACTGTAAGTGGCCACGGAAGCAGTCAAGTCCTCTTACCAGAGAACTGGTTATTGTTTATCTTGAGAACATGTATGTAATGGGCTGTCTGCTATAACTATACAACTCTGCTTGATTATTTCAGTTTGATGCTTCTTCAATAATAAAAAGTATTTTCTGTTGAGCAGAACTTTCTTTCTTTCTTTCTTTCATTTTTTTGAGGAAGATCAGCTGTGCGCTAACATCGGACGCCAATCCTCCTCTTTTTGTTGAGGAAGACTGGCCCTGAGCTAACATCCATGCCCATTTTCCTCTACTTTGTACGTGGGATGCCTGCCACAGCATGCCTTGAATAGCAGTGCGTAGGTGCTCACCCAGAATCGGAACCAGCGAACCCTGGGCCACCGAAGTGAAACGTGGGAACTTAACTGCTGCACCACGGGGCCAGCCCTTAAAACGTGTTTTCTTTCTCTACTACTTTTATGGAGAAGATTTCTGAGTTGGAAGAAGATTTCATTTGAATTAGTGAGCAATTTATTATAAATTAGATAACTTTTTGATGATTTTGAATAAGATCTCTTTTTCATTATGGTTTTGGGTTAACAATTACTAATTAATTATTACTAATATTCTATAATGTTATTGACTTCTGGACGCTTATCTAGTACCAACCAATACTGGTGAACCACCACATTACCCTTCTTGCCAATATTGTTATATTGCTTCTTTAGTAATATTAATCTTGTTTATGATTATTAGTGAGTTCTTAGTGTGACTGCAAAAAACTCCATTAATGTCTATATAAAATTGCATTTTATTAAAAATACTTTTCGGAAAAATTGAAAATAACACAGAAAGTTGGGCAACATATCCTTTCAGAATCGTATGCGAGTCTTAACAGCCCATCAATCTTAGTCATTACTTCTGTCTTCCTTTGTTATTTGGCTTGCTTATTTTCGATGTATTTGAGATGCTTTTTCCTGTTGCCTTCATATGACAATGTAAATTGGACAGGATAAGGAATTTTTATATCATACTTTGTTTCCTCAAAGCTCCGAGGGATTTCTTCATTGGGATCAAATATCCTGATACCAAATTCTGTATTTCATTCATAGCGGTGAGCCCAGGGTTTGAGTATGGAGGTCATTGACTCAGAAAATTCTCAGCAAATATTTGTTCAACATGCAGTGAAAGATGGGCTTTCCTGATGATCTCAAGATTGAAATTTACTCTAATATGTACAAGCTATAAGAGAGAGTTGGCAGATAACTATGAATAGACATCTTCTAACAAAGCTGCTCAATAAAGTATTTATAACTTTGAAATATCGGGTACAGTGAAAGCATTGTCACTGGAGTTTTCCAAAAAGCTGGATAGGAAAACATAGAAACTAAGCCTGGGCAAAATGTAGGCTTGGCTTGGCAGGGATATTACAGATGAAATGTAAGGATAAGCGAGGTACTTTATTTACATATGCTTCAAAATTCCATCCAAACCTTTAATTTAATGTTTGCTATCATTGAATATGTATCACCTTATGATTGCTACAGGATTTATTTTCTTCCAATAGTAAATTCTATACACATATGTTCAGTCTTTATAGTTTGTTGCCTATGACATATGGCAGCCCACATAAAATATCAGATTTTTATACATTTGACATTGCGTTTTCATCAGGCTTATAGCCTGGCTTTCAAAGTAGTGCATAACCTTTGGGCTTTATCCTAAAATCAAAGTAAATCATATTTAGAACTATGACCTAGATGTTGATGAGGGTAAAGTATTCCAAAGTGTGTAGTTTATTGAAATTATTAAAGTTAATTTGGGCTTTCAAATTCTACCAGGCTCCTCTAAGCACCTAATGTGATACCTGCTTAGTCCCCCAAGATACGATATAAAATATGATTAAGATCAATTCCATCAATGTGTGTTCTTCTTCTTAGAGTGTACTTTATTCAGGGTTTAGGAGAGGACTGTAGTTTCTGAAAACAAAATGAAACAAACAAAATTCATAATATGTAGCTCAAGTCTGGATCTTGCAAGCTCTGTGACCTGTGGCAACGTATTTAACCTCTCTGAACCTTATTTTCCCTCTTTATGTGGTATCAATAATAACATTTACCAAATAACACTATAGTGGGCTGTGAGAATTAAATGTGGTAATTAAATAAGTCTAGATATAGAAAAGTTTATTAAGATGATATTTTGTTTACTTCATTTTTTATGTAATTGAATCTATTATAGAATCTAAAAAATCAATTATTTGATAACAACTTTGTTTCAACTTTTTGTGATCTATTTAACAAAAGATAAAAATGCTAAGGGAAACTTCTAAGCTCCTAAACAGCCAACTCTATTTTGCTAAGCAATCACTCATTTTCCCAAAAGGCACTCTCCAGCTGAGATAATTAGGAATGCTCTGTTCACCGCTCCCCAAACGTCACTGAATCTATGGTTTATGTGGAGAGGACTTGGTGGTTGAAATTTTATTTATTCTATTTCCTAGTGTCATCCAGTAAAGACCATATTTTACTTGAAATTATTATTCTAAGCAACGTCATAGATGCTTTCCACCAAATTAAATCCACTCATTTGCCAGAATTTGAAGTTTGTTCTTGAAATCATTTTTTGCTGAATGCCTAAGAGGTCTTGAGTATCCTCCCCTCCTCCCCCAACCCCTAGAAGAAACCACCAGAAGCATCTTCATTGCATTTGAGAGCTTGGTATTGAAATCCTGTTCATAATATAATGGATAATAATGACATCCATACAATGAGGGTGACCTGTGTTCACTCTTTTATTGATTACTGATAAATAAGGTTTTTTTTTGTTGCTTTCGCATTCATTAATAAAAGAAACCCCTGTTTAGTTTAGAAAAAAAGTTTAGCCATATGTAAATAAGAATGATAAAAATTTCCTTCAAAACTCATGTACTCATCATGAAATTTAGTTAATACTCTTTCAGATAATTTTTTCTGTTTGTGCATATAGATAAATATATCCTATTCATGTTTTTAAAAGGTTTTACTTTTTAGAAGAGCTTTATATTTACAGAAAATTTGAGATGATAGTAGAGAGTTCTCATACATTCTCTCACTTGTTTCTCTTATCATTATCATCTCATATTAGTATGGTACATTTGTCACAATTAATTAACACAATTGATGTATATTATTAACTAAAACTCAGTTTATTCCTATTTCCTTAGATTTTATCTAATATATTTTTCTGTTCCAGGATCCCATCCTGTCATGTCTCCTGAAGCTCCTCTTGTCTCTGATAGTTTCTCCAAATTTCCTTGTTTTTGATAAACTTGATATTTTTGAGGAGTACTAGTCAAGTATTTTATAGGAAGTCCCTCTACTGGAATTTGTCTGATGTTTATTCCTTATGATTAGTCTTGAGTCATATGTTATGGGGATGAAGACTGTAGAGATAAAGTATTCTTTCATCAAATCATATTGTGGAAATTAATAAAAGAAACCTTAACTAAATAGGATTTGGGAAGGCCTGTAGCAGAAGCTCTCATGCCTTATCACACATCGTCAGTAACACCAAACAGGAAGAGACAGACACTTGTGTCTTGTACAGGAAGTAAAACTACTTTACTGTTGAAGCAAGATTTCTCTCCCAACCCAGCAACAGCCCAGCCAATGAGAAATGCCACAATTCAGCCAACGAGAAGCTGTTGCTGCCCTTAACTGTTGCTTTCTTCCAATGAATGTTTCTTTGAACAGCCCATCTTTATTTCCCCTTTTTCTGTATAAAGGCAGCTCCCTTTCTTTGTTGGCTTTGCCTATGGTTTGCTGTAGCATGGACGTCTCAAATTGCAATTCTTTTGGCTGTTCCAAAATAAACTCAATTTGAGAAAATTTAAAAGGCAAATTTCCTTTTAAGTTGACAATATCTAGGGTGCATACTATCCATATGATTTGTCACTGTAGATGCTGACCCTGATCACGTGGCTGTGGTAGTGTCTGTCAGATTTTCCACTGTAAAGTTACTGTTTTTTCCTCCTTTCCAAGTACTCTTTGGAAAGACGTTATTATGTGCAGCCCATACTTACAGAGTAAGAATTTATGCTCCTACCTCCTGGAGGGTGGAGTATCTACAAAAATTATTTGGAATTCTTCTGTATAAGAGATTTATCTCTTTGCTTCCATTTATTTATTTATTCAATCATTCATTTATATCAATATGACTCCAGAGTATTTATTTATCCTAAAGTTTATAATCCAATACAATGTGATTTATTTTAATCCTCTAATTGTTCTAGTTTTGTCCATTTGGAGCTCTTTCAGTCTCCTCCTGTATCACTTTGACATAACTTCATCAATTTTTTCTTTTATTTTAGTACTTCCTTTCTTTCTCGCACTGCAAGATGCTCCAGGCTCATCCTGTATTATTTTCTGCCCCAGTCCCACATTCAGCCATTTCTCCAAGAAGCGCTGGTACTCTTTATTGGAGAACAGTATTAGAATCCAAGATCTGGGTGCTAGATTTATTTCTCATTGCTATGTGTTTTCACGTGTTTCATTCATGGCACGTTTTTTTCTTTTTGGCCTTCTCACCTGACAGAGCAAGAAAATATATGTGTGTGGACTAATCCAGGTATACACACACACACGCACACATATATATAAATATTTCTATGTGTAACTATCTATATCAATATCATGATAAACATGAGATCACATGGATGTCTCCAAGTCTAATGTATTGCCACCTAGGTTATTCTAGCCTCCTCTGATTGCTTATCTTCTGTAAAAATTCCACTCCCATCATCTGCTGTTCATTTATAAATCGTTCAGTTCTTCTCTCAGTAGCAGAATTGTTCCTGTATCCAATGGGAAACACTTTATTAACTAAAGTACACTGCTTATGTGGATGCTTTGTCTTCAATCTTACACACTCTGCTCATGTACAAAGTGACTTAAGTCAGTACCTTTTTCCCCAACCTCTTCATGTGAGTGTTTTCATACATTTGTGATTCACTTAGATTTTTTTGTAAGTTTGTATCCCTTCCTGGAAACCCTCATCTACTAAATGATTTGGTTTTAATTTGTTTACATTAAGTTTCACTCTGGGTGCTGTAAAGTTTTATGGCTTTTGACAAAAGCTTAATTTATTTTATTTACCTTTATAGTATCATATAGATTATTTTCACCACTCAAAATCCTCTGTGATTCACCTATTTAACTCCCTCCCTCTACCCAAACCCATAGTGACCACTGATCTTTTCACTGTCTCTAGAGATTTTCCTTTCCAGAATATCATGTAATTGGAATCGCACAGTATGTAGCCATAATAGACTGTCTTTTTTTTACTCAGCTGTAAGATTTAAGTTCCACTGATGCATTTTCATAGCCTAATAGCTCCTTTCTTTTTATTATTGAATAAATTTCATTGTATGGAAGTACCACCATTTGTTTAGCCATTCACCTATCAAAGGGCATATTGATTTTTCCAATTTTTGGCAATTGTTATTAAAGCTGCTATAAACATTCACCTGTAAAGTTTATGTTAATATAATTTTCAAATCAATTGTATGAGTATCTGTGATGTGATTGCTGGATCTTAAGGCAAAAACTCTGTTTAGCTTTGTAAGGAATTCTCAAGCTGTCTTCAAAGTGGCTGCACTACTTGCGTACCCATTGGCAATGACCGAGAGTTACTTTTGCTCTGCCTCCTCACCAGTATTTGGCACTGCTTTTTTGCTTTTGTTATTTAAAAGATAATTTTAGCTATTGTAACAGATATATAGCAGTATTGTATTGTTTTAATTTATAATTCCCTAATAACAAATGATACAAATGATTTGGAATTATATTTTTTAATTACAAAAATGATATGTTCATTGCAAGAACTTATAAAACCTATATATCTATCTCTATTTCTATCCCTGCTTGTATTTCCACCACCCAAGAAAGCAATGTTATACTTCCTGTATATATACTTTTGCACATTTTCATGTATTTATAATACAAATATAATGAATTTATGGTCTAAGCTTTGATTGGGTCCTTCAATCTTGTGCCATTTTCATCAAGTCTAACAGAACTTATTCAATGGCCTCATTGTGTGATTGTCCTGGTCCTTGTTTATGTTCTCACCAAAGGTCTTTACCACTCCTCCTATTAGTGTTTTCATCTGACCATTTTTATTGACAGGAGAAGACTAGTGAAAACCTTTTTTAATGCTACTACTTTTTTCTAGCATAAACAAAGGAAAACACTGATGGCAAAACAAAAATAAACTACCAAAATACACAGAGTAATTACACCAAGTTTATACATTAAAGAACAAGCAACTTACGGAACAAACCATCAAGTTCTTTCTGGGAATGATCACAGCTGTTACTAGTATTTACAGCGTAAATTTTGGGCTGGAAAGGAAGAAGGTTTGAGATAGGGTGGCCTCCTACAAAACTTTCCAAAAAGAGGAAGAAAGTGAAAAGTGATTCATAATTGCTGCAAGTTTCCTTTATCCAGCTATTACAGGTTTTGTTTTGTTATTTTCCTCAGAATAATAATGAGCAATGCGGGGAGAAGGGGAAAAAAATGAATTCATTTCATAACTCCAGAAAAACCCTATTAAAATTTTTACAGTGCAAAGCGCTTACAAATAAGACTTTTTTCCCTAAAACAAACTTGTCTTTACTAATATGATTTTGAACACTTGAAAAAAAAATTTTCTACATTTTATATTGCAGAGTGTACTTAATAAAGAATTCCAGGATGATTAAGAGATGATCAAATTAAGGAAAAAGAGTTCTAAAGAAATTATGTTAAATCAATAAAGTTTTCACTCCTCAATTAAATGTAGATTCAATATTTTAAACAGTAATTTCTTATGTTTGATTTTGGTTTTTCACTAAAATCACAAATAGAACAATATTAAAGTTAATATCAATGTTAGCAAGAAAGACAATAAACAATTTTACCATTTTCATAAGACTCCACTATGTTCTAAGCAGTGAACAGATAATTTTCTGCTTCTGACGCCTTCCACGGTGAGCATATTCTCAGCAATTTCAGCATTTTTTCTTTCCAAATCTTTTGTGAATTGTTGATAGATGTAATACCTAATGCTGTGTTAGTAATTCTATTATGGAAAACTTGGTCAAAGACTTAACAAAACTAAGCTAACAGACACTGAAACTTGTTCTTCCCTTTGTTATAATCAGCGTCTTTTGATTCCAAAATCACAACTTCAGAGAACACTAAAGATAAAAGCTTCATTTGTGACCTCTTAGTATAACTGCATAGAGATGAGCCTACTCAGGTATACAATGTTCTAGAGAATTAATGAATATTAATTCCACTACAAATACATCTGAATGCGGTTAAGAAAGAAATCATTACACGTTTGGAAATAAGTCAAAGAGAATGTGTCAGTTCTTTCTATATCATACTGGGGCATTAGTTACAAACTTGCTCAAGAATTATTTAATTGCTGGAGAATAATATTTGTCTTTGGTATTTACTGTTTTATTAGAGATCAGATACTATGAAGACTGTTAAACTGTAGATTTATATCTGATAGGAAAGATAACTCCAAAAGGGTATGGTTTTACTGTCGTGGAGAACATTAACCAGTTATACCTAACAGCACTCTTGTTCTGAGACTCTTTTTGTTCTGCTGCATTTACTGATGGACTTTAAACTCCTTCTCAAATGCTCTTGGAATCAGCATTACAATTTTACTTGTTCACTCATTAATTAGTGAATCAAATAAAATTTAACACATGTTCGTTATACATCTTTAAAAGAGTTATGTTTTAACATTTTGAAAACAATAATTTAACAAATCAAGGAGTTTTTTTTGATATATTTCTTTAAATATTTAATTAAAATATATTGCATGATTACGTGCTTGTAACAAAGTACACTGAAAAAAAATAAAGGATAAAAGATCTTTAATTCTCAAAATCCCATTCCTTAACTCAGACAATTATTATCAATTCGATACATATTATTCTAGATCCTTTTTCAGAAAATAAAAAACCTACATTGAAGCTCTTACCTACAGACTCACACACACATATGGCCTTGTGCCATGCCAGAGAGTCTATCAACGTGATTTATGGTGAGAGCTTAGGGTCACATGTTATCATCCTGACCTCAAGAGGGTCTGCAGACTGAGGTCAGCCATTTGGTGTCCAAACATGTCTATGTAAGCAAGCCCCAAAAAATCTGTGGATAGCAGAGGTTCAAGTGAGGTTCTGTGGTTGACAGTACTCCCGATGTGATGTTTTATCACACATTTGCAGGAAAGTTGTTACTCTTCATGGCTCCACTGGGAATGGACAACTGAAAGCTTTACATGAGGAATTTTCTGGATTCTGCTTAATTCAATTCCCTTGACTGATTTTAATCCCTATTCTTTTTGCTGTAATAAACTGCAGCTCTGTCTATAACAGCTTCCAATGATTTCTGTGAGCACTTTTAGGAAATTACTGACATTGAGGGTGGTCTTTGGAGACCCCTGAACTCAGAATAGGTGTCAGAAGTGAGGGTGATCTTGTCGACTATTCGCTAACTCTGCAACCACATACATGTATACTCCATGTATATATCACAACCTCTTAAATATCGCATACATAATTAAAGCACCTCACTAATTTTAATGGTTCCATATTAAATCTAGCATAGATACTCCAAAATGCATTTAACCATCCTCTCATTATTAGTTGTCACCAGTATTTTATTATTAAAACAATGATGTAACATACATGTAAACAAATATCTTTGTGCATAAATTCAAGCATATTATTTATTGCAATAAATAACTAGACATGAATTATCAGGACAAAGTATATTTTGATAGTTATAGCCAAATTGCTTTCCATAAGTTCTTTATGAGTTTACACTTGCATAAATATTGCATTTGAATACTATTTCCACACGACCAATTAATATAGGACATTATTGCTAGTTTAAATGTTTTTAAATTCAGTGAGAAAAATAGTACCTAGCTCTTTTTAAAAATGTATATATTTCCTTAACATTATAAAAATTTTAAAAAGTGATTATATATGAATTCATATACAAGGTAATATTCCCATTTATGCATATTTATGTTTCTGGACCCGTTCTATAACATTGTACTATTTATTTCCTATATTATTGAAAAGTAAATATATTTCAGGTTGGAAATTTTATTGATTGTGGTTTTTTTTTTGATAAATGAAGATATGTTGGCAGTTAGCAACAAAACAAATTGGCAACCAGCAATCAGCAAGTTAGTGTAGAGACTATCACATCTCATATTAGATTCTTTTTTATAATTGAGTATGAGACAAGATTCACTGCCCCACCCTTTTGTGGGAACTTGCTGTGCATTCACAGGAAGGGGAGGGATTTCTTCTCATATACCTTAGAGTAAAGGGGAGTCATACAATTAATTCAAAGTAAAAAGAGGATTATGACTTCCATTGCCTTTAATGGAGTCCTGATGGTTTTCAAGGGAGTACAACAGTTAGAATATTTCTCTATCTCTTTGTTTCTCTGCCTCTGCCTCTGCTTATCTCTCTTGCTCTGTGAAGTGACTTTTTATTTTTTTATTTTGTACTTTACTTTTTAGTATATGTCATAAACTATGAAAATAATGGAAAATAGAGGACATGATGTTTTATTTGCCAATCAACTCTCTTTAACTTATCCTAACTATGTAGTGTGCTGAGGTTTTGAATTATCACAGGGAAAATTTATGCTCACCCCAATCTCATTTATCTTGTTAAATTAGTTTTTATTATTCTTGGAAAATTACTCTTCTAGGTTACATTTAGTATAGATTATAATATTTTCTTAAAATCTACTTTGAGCGTTTGAATGGGATCTTGTTGAACATATAGTTTATTCACAGGAAAGAGTTTGACAGTTTGAGTCATGATATCCCAGAACATGGTATGGATATATATTTATTTAGGTATCTTTATAAGACCATTGAGACGTTTGATAGTTTCTGTATATGATTTTCATCTGTTTCCTCTAAGAATTATTGAGTTCCTTTAGAATTTTTAGTTTTATTTTTAGTGATGTTTTTTGTCTGTGATATACTTGAGGTCATTCCTGATATTTAGGAGAATATATATTTTTTATATGTTAATATTGTATGGGGCATTATATTTTATTGTCATTAATAGTCTTTTTTTTTTTAAGGAAGATTAGCTCTGAGCTAACATCTGCCTCCAATTCTCCTCTTTTTGCTGAGGATGACCGGCCCTGAGCTAACATTTGTGCCCATCTTCCCTCATGTTACATGTGGAACACCTACCACAGCATGGCCTGATAAGTGGTGTGTAGGTCCACACACAGGATCTGAACCTGACAACCCCAGGCTGCTGAAGCAGAGTGCGCAAACTTAACCACTATGCCACCGGGCTGGTTGCTTATAATTATTTTGTGTTTTTTTAATCACAAATTAATTTGATACCTTTTAAAATTATTTTTCATTGAGTAGTAAAATCATAGGCTTATTCACCCAATTCAATTAATCATGATAATATATTAGCTCACCTATTGACTACCATATTCCTAGGACAAACTCTACTTGGTCATGATGCGTGATGCTTAATTGTAATTAGGCTTTATATGCTAAGGCTTTAATTAAATCTTTCAAATCACCTCAAAGTAAATGATACTTCTTAGTATCTTACCTACTGATTAATTTTATGTTCACCTTGTCCAGTTGTGGGTATTAGGATTAACCTACCCTCAAATATTGAGTTGAAATTTATATATCTTATACTGTTGTTACCATGCAAAGAGCTTGGTCTGCTTACCCCAAGACAAGCCAGACAGTCGAGAGGCAAGGGGGTAGTAGAGAAAGGACTTTATTGCAATGAGCTAGCAAGTAAGAAAGTGGTGGACTAACGTCCTAAAGAATCATCTTGAAACTACAAAATCTTGAGGCTATTATATATGGCAAATAGGCTTAAAAGGGGGGGGGGCTTCTTAGAATGTTGACCATCTGGCATGGCAGACCTGGAGACACTGACCAGACCATCTTCTGTCATCGGTGATGGATACCAGCATAGAATTTCCTTTCCAGAGTCAGAACATTACTAAGGAAACTTAAAGAACAACGTTATCATCTTATTGCAGGACGGAGGAATACGCGTAAGTAAGGATCATAGAACCTACAAAGCATGCATTTTTCCTGGAGGCTAATTATTTATTTATTGCCTAGGCTACATGCAAGCTACAGCATGTGCCGCTGGGTCAGTGAGCCAGGGTCATACATAGTCATGGCATGATTTCTTTCTACTAGATGGTTTCCCTCATGTCAGCCTTAGATTGTGATGGCATCACTGTGATCTCAAAAAGTTTGTATTATCATAGGACATGTTTTCCTGAAAGTTTGGCAGAATTTGTCATAATACATTGGCCATATTTGGATGGAGATTCCAGATAGCCTTTAAAGTATTTTTAAGTTTATGACATCATCCCTTCAGATTCCATACTTATTCTTGAGGAATTTTATGCTATATGAATCTCCCCAAAATAAAGATATTAATTCAGATTTCCAAATTTATAATTTCTTAAGTTTTCTATGTATTTGTGGTTTTGCCCCCCTCTCGTTATCTTTTGCACATTTTTGTTTTAGTAATTTAGTGATCTTTCTGAAGGCCTATATATTTTTTCCAATCCAGCACAGACTTTATTATTTTCTGTTTGGTTCATTATTTTCTTCATCTTTATTAATTTCTTTTTTTCAGTTTTTTTCTAGTACTTATTGTGATGGTCTCTTCCTGCTTCTTTTTTTTTTTTTTTTTTTTTTTTTTAAAGATTTTATTTTTTTTCCTTTTTCTCCCCAAAGCCCCCTGGTACATAGTTGTGTATTCTTCGTTGTGGGTTCTTCTAGTTGTGGCATGTGGGACGCTGCCTCAGCGTGGTCTGATGAGCAGTGCCATGTCCGCGCCCAGGATTCGAACCAACGAAACACTGGGCCGCCTGCAGCGGAGCGCGCGAACTTAACCACTCGGCCACGGGGCCAGCCCCTCTCTTCCTGCTTCTTAAACTTACTTGTTAATTTATTTTGAGTCTTTCTGTATTTTAGTAACTTCTGAAAAAAAATGCTCATCTTCAAACTTATTTCTTAGTCCAATTCTGTTTCTATTATATAGTGTTTTCATTGTAATTCATTTCCAAATAAGCCATAAATCATTTGTTTTCTCATTAACGTAAGAAATACATTTAAAAAGAGGTGTGTGTATACATATATGTGTTATCAGTGACCTTGGGTTGAAGCAAATTACATATTTTAAATTGTATAGCTTTAGAAAACCTAGCTCTAAAAATTTCACGTTTTAGTCAGAAAATAATAATAAAAACCAATACATTCCAATTTTTAATTCATCCCCAGTGTGTTTTTACATTAATAGCTGTTGTAAACATGTAGAGCAATCTTGGAAAAGAATAATTCTTAACTGTAATGTTTCAAAACTATAGAGAACCAAAGTTTTCCCAGATTGCCAGTTATCCCTCAGAAGTTGTGTGTGGATAAACACTTGCTGCTCCAATGAAGATGTGTTGGTATGTTACCTGAGTATGCTTTGCTCCTCCATGGAGCTGAATTAGCTCAGTCAGATGACTGTTGTCAACCAGTAGGGTGCTGCTTTCTAATACTCATCCTGACATGCAATTTAGAACAGGAAGAAAGTTTGCTGGTAACAATATAAAATCTTTCATGTCTTGCCAACATGAGAATTTTCTTAGTGAATTCTTTGGCATAAATTACTGCAAGTCCTCTGATATTACTCTAACTATAATTAAAATGTATATAAAATCATATTTTATTAGCTTCTCCTACACATTAGTTTCATATAGCATTATCATGTATTAATAAGAGTATCAAAAAGTTTACATGATTTATGCTTTCTCATCTATTTTTTTGGTTGTAGGTAGTAAGCCACATAATTTCTGAGTACCATCAAGCCATCTCCTACCTCTCTGATTATTATTTTCAGTTTTCTTCTCAAGTATGTACACAAAAATCTACTTCCTAAAAATATTCTTAACGATAGTTTTTCCATATCGCAAATTCTTCTAAAGTAGTGGTTTTGTGGCTCTGTAGGCGATCAGAATTTGCCACCCCAAAGTGTGTGTGTTGATTTGATTATTTTTAAGAACAAAAGACTCAGAAAGAAACTCCGACCTTCCCCTAACTGCCTAAAGGAATTTAAGACAGATGGCCTGTCAAGGAGGGCGCTAATACCGCAGACAGCTATAGTATAATATAAACTAGGTATGGTCGAGAGAGAGGAACCTAGCAAGGCCCAACTAATCAAAGTCCTCTGCATGTCCCATGGTTTTTTTGCAAAGAATCGAAAACATTTGTTTACCAAACATTTGCTTTTCCATCTCCATGTAAATTGCCTCCCTTGCCTTTGAAGTCCCAAACCACCACCCCCAACATCCTCCTTTTTCTTTAGCTGAAGATGATATTTAAGGTGGTGCTTCAGCCATTTTGGCAAGTTGCTCAGTTTTCCTGGACTTCTCTCATGTGTACATGTTATTAAACTTTGTTTGATTTTTCTCCTGTTATTCTGTCTCATGTCAACTTAATTCTCAGACCAGCTAGAAGAACCTAGGTGCTAGAAGAATAGCTCTTCCTTCTCTACAGTTTCCCCACTTTTTTAGTAAATGAGGCAAGATTTTAAAGTGATTTATTTGTCTATTTATTTATTTTTAGTGAGATATAATTGACATATAGTTAAAATGCATTTTAAGGTGTCTTCTACATTCTCACGAGGTTGAGCCAAAGTGTTGTTAGAGTAACTAAATAAAATAAACCTCCTCCCTTTTTAATTACTCACCTCTTGGCTGTAGCTAACTGTTGTTACAGATGATAAGGCAGAGTTACCATGGTTAATTACTATAGGCTAATGGATCCCAAACTTGATTGTATACAGGATTCATCAGGGGAGATTCTCAACCCCCACCCACAACCCCTGTGCAGGCCAAACTCAGACCAATGAAAGAAGAATACCTGGGGGATGGGCTCCTCAGGTGACTCAAAGTATAGACAAATTGGAGAATCAGTCTGCTATTTCCTAAATCTCAAATATCACCCAGGAATAAATATGTCTCTAGAAAAGTAGCGATGTGTGTGTATGTTACTCGTTTTATCCCCCCACATCCCAATATTCCTAACATTGCAACTTATACAGAGTAACTTTTAAAATTTTGTTTATTGAGGGGCCAGTCCAGTGGCACAGAGGTTAAGTTCCCACGTTCTGCTTTGGCGGCCCGGTTCCCAGGTATGGACCTACACACTGCTTGTGAAGCCATGCTGTGGCAGGCGTCCCACATATAAAGATGAGGAAGATGGGCATGGATGTTAGCTCAGGGCCAGTCTTCCTCAGCAAAAACAGGAGGATTGGTGGCAGATGTTAGCTCAAGGCTAATCTTCCTCAAAAAAAGGAAAAACAATTTTTGTTTATTGAGAAGTCTGTATATATTGTGCATAAGGTTAGGGGGCGGGAAGGTGGGTAAGAAACTGTGGCTACTTGTCGGTATATTATTTTCCAAATTACAGTTGGATTAGTAATGTCTCTGAACCATGAGAAAATTAGAAAGAGATAGAGAAGGGGAAAATGAAAATAACTTTATAGAAGAGAAACCCAACAAACACTATCACAGCCAAGTGATGAAGTGATCAATGTCCACAATGAAGTCATATTGATATGATGAAATGAAAATGAAATTTATCTCTGTGGGCTTTCTCCTCAGAACACATAACGGAAGTCTAACCATGATAAAACCCTCAGAAAAATCCCAATAAAGGGACATTCTACAAAATAATCGATCAGAACTCCTCAAAACTGTCAAGATCATCAAAAACAATGAAAGTAGGAGAAACTGTTGCAACCAAGAGGAGTCTAAAGAGACATGATGAGGGGCTGGCCCCGTGGCCAAGTGGTTAAGTTCACGCGCTCCGCTGCAGGCGGCCCAGTGTTTCATTGGTTCGAATCCTGGGCGCGGACATGGCACTGCTCATCAAACCACGCTGAGGCAGCGTCCCACATACCACAACTAGAAGGACCCACAATGAAGAATATACAAGTATGTACCAGAGGGGCTTTGGAGAGAAAAAGGAAAAAATTAAATCTTAAAAAATAAACAAATAAATAAATAAATAAATAAATAAAGAGACATGATGACTAGATGTAATGTGATATCCTGAGTGGGATCCTAGGCAAGAAAATGAACATTAGGTAAAAACTAATGACATATAAGTGAAATATGGACATTAGTTAATAACACTGTATCATTGTTGGTTCATAAATTGTGACAAATGTACCATACTAACATAAGATACTACTATGGGAAGTCTCTGTATTATCTTTCTAATTTTTCAGTAAATTTAAAACCTTTATAAAATAAAAAGTTTATTACAAAGAAAAAGGAGAAGGACAGCCTGATGATGAAGTGATTAAGTTCACACACTCCACTTGGTAGCCTGGGGTTCACAGGTTCAGATCCTGGGCACGGATGTATGCACTGCTCATCAATCCATGCTGTGGCAGTGTCCCACATACAAAATAGAGGAAAATTGCCACAGACTTTAGCTCAGAGGCAATCTTCCTCAAGCAAAGAGAGGGAGATTGACAACAGATGTTAGCTCAGGGCCAATCTTCCTCATTAGGAAAAAAAAAAAGGAGAAATACAGAATTCTGAAAATCTTTGTACCCATATTATGAAGACAGTATTAAATTCAGTTTTACTTATAAGAAGATAACATTATGAAATTGCTCATTCTCTATACATCTTTTGAGTGGCACTGGAAATTCCTACTAATTTGAAATATTCACTAGATCTGCTATACTAAAGACTTCCTGTAGGTCTGATCATGTTTTGGCTTAGCTAACACTTCTAATTAACTTCATGTGTATGATTTCCTATTCTATGTCTCTCCAGCCCTGCCTTCCTATATAATATGCAAAATCATATTTCCTTCTCCTGCAAACTTCTTTATACTTTATTTATCAGATATTTGCACAGTAGTAATCCCCTTGGTATTATGTAAATCTATGCCCCACTATCTTATCCAAAATGAATTTGTTCTTATTCTTTCCTCTGCCCTCAAAAAAATTCTGTACCTCTAAAAATTTCCCCAGTTTTTCAACATCAAAGTTAAATTATATTTATTCTTCTTCAAATCCTATATCTAAGGAAGTAACAAACCTTGCTGACTTGCCCATAAAAATATTTCTTCTTCTTTTTTTATTCTTAAGGACACCATCCTCGACATCCTATGTGTGTTCTACAGCTACTGACACTTTCTTTAATGCCATCAATGACCCCAGTCATCTCTAACTTAAGTACAATCTCAATCTTCATCATAACATTCTTGATGCAAATAAACTGCAATGACTCCCTGTTTCTTGGCAAAACAAGGAAGAATTTTGGATCTAGACAATGAAGGTATATCATATTCTAACCCCAAACTATCAATCTTATTTCTTACCTTCCATAGCATAAATGCCTTGCTCTGAAAGTTAGCATGTTGTTATCAGACAAACCTGTTGTTTGTATTCCTGCTAGTGTGGCTTTTTATCCTTGTTTTAATCTCACAGAAAATCCTCTCTCACAATAACTGTTCTTTTCCTACCTCTGTGGTTTTCCAAACCCTGCGGTTTGTGCACTCACCATTTTTCATCAAAACTCAAACATTTTTTAGCGTAAATAAGATAATTTAGCCCAATTATGTTATATCTTATTCTAGATGTTACTCAAATTTGAATATTATCTTCTTGAAAACAGATGTTGTTTTAAATGATATTCAAATATCTTCCCCCTTCCAAAGAGTTTTTTATGAAAAATTAAATACCTCAGGGAGACATAAATAATTATGAATAAATTAACATGCATTTATACTCCAATAGGGACAATTTTTGTTTTTATAGTAGTTAATAGATCCCAGAGGGAATGGAGAAGTAAATGGGAAAGAAAATGTACAAAGATTGAAGAAATTTAGGCATGGACAATGGAAGGCCAGAGGGAGGAACTCTGACAACCAAGTCATTAATTTGACAATGCTAGGCACGCGGGAAATAGGAAAACTCTAGTTGAAGAGTAAAAGAGTACCACTCTAGTGTGGTCTCCTGTGAAAATATGAAATACTGAGCTGTAGAACCTGTTGAGATGTTAAAGGAGAAAATACATTGGCTCCAATCCTTCTAGGACTCCTGACTAGGTGTGTTTCCTTTGTCATCAAATTTTCAGGTTTCCTAACTACTAACAAGAGGTGAAAAACAGATCTTTCATCTCTGAAGGATCCAATAGGGATTGCAGAGTTTATGTATTCTGATCTCGGAAGTACTTCAAAGAGATGTCTACCTGGAAGCATACAACCTACTCTCAACTTGGGACTTTAACTTCTCAATTGATGCCTATATTTTTTTTCTTAGATACAAATGATACATCTATACCTGGAGCCCTCTGACAACTCACATAGGAATATCATTAGAGGGAGCAAATAAAATGAGAAAATAATGGTAGGGGTTTTGAAGAAAAAATCTGCTGCCATCTAGCATTTATTTGCATTTGCTACCCAAATGCATTTGATACCCAAAACTTAAAGACTTGAAGTCATTTGCTTACTATCAAAATTCTGCTCTAGATTCAGAAAATTTTTCCATAAATCTAGTTGCATTTAACAAGACATTAGAAAGACCTAAAGTCCATGAAGGATGAGGATGTCACCAAGAAAACAGGTATGGACTACAATGAATACCAGCTCCAAATTATTGACATGAAGCTCTTTTTACCAAAAAGAAGAGTAGGTTGTGATGTTATTACTAAAAGCTATAAAATAAAGAGATATTTCCATAGATTAATATACTCCATTTTAAAAGATTTTCCACTTAAAGTCTAGTTAAGCATTTTTTTACTGGTCTCATAGTGAAAGTTTTATTGTCCTCTGGAAAGAGAATTTTGGAAAGTATTTCAGACTAATTATGATGAGTGAGCCTATGGTGGGAGAATCAGCCAGTCAGTAATTCTAAGTAGACAGAAAGTAAATGAGGACACTAGGCATTTAGGAAGCAGTTAAGAACATGCTTGGAGGAAACAGAGTGACACATAATGTATGGGGAAGAAAGATATGGTTGACCTACTTAGGTCTTGGCAGGTTGGTGAGAACTAACCATCCAGATACAACAAAACAGAATAGTAAGAATTTAAATTTTGGATCTTGAGGATCAACCTGACAAATTATTAAGACAGAGTGAACAATAAAGGAATATTTTTGGTTCTTGATATTGAAGTCTGAATCCAAATATCCATAGTATTCTCATTTGGAAATCTCCCATTTACTTGGTAAGCATGAGAAGTTACACAAGTAAACAGAATTCCAGTGGAGATGAATGCGTTTATTTCCTGGAATGCAATTCATCATCAAATTTAGCCATTCAGAAGCCACATTCACCATAATGATCCTAAGTACATATCAATATACCATTTGAGGCCTGAAATTTTTTCAGAAATTTCAAAAAAATAAATGGGAAAAATATATTCATTATACTCAATATTTTCTTTTTGCTCCCTATCTTATTTGAGAGGGTACTATGTATAGACTACATCAGTGGTCTCTTTTTCTGTCTTCCCATTGTCTTTTGCCAATGGGAAGCACTGGCAGGAGATGGCGAGATGGGAAAGGATGAGGTAGGGTTATTTATTTCCCTGACTCTTTTTCTGCTAATTTGCATGGGTTGTTGCTGTGTCTACCAAAGACCATGGTTGGTCTCTCCTTATAAAAGCTATCCTCCTTGGTTTCCAGTAATTACTCCTTTCACTTATCCTTCCAGGCCTAGGGTTAGTTACAGATACCTGCTGCTTCTAGTCTTGGGATAATGCACTACCCTTTTGTTTTTGTTGTTTCCCTAAACCCTACCCACAATTTGTAAACAATTCTTTTACTAAACTCTCCTCATTTATCTAACCTGAATGTGACATGTCTTTCCTATTGGGACTCTGACTTATACAAGTATAAACCACAAAAATCAAAAGTAAATTAAGGATCTTGGGGCTGGCCCCGTGGCCGAGTGGTTAAGTTCACGCGCTCCGCTGCAGGCGGCCCAGTGTTTCGTTGGTTCGAATCCTGGGTGCGGACATGGCACTGCTCATCAGACCACACTGAGGCAGCCTCCCACATGCCACAACTAGAAGAACCCACAACGAAGAATACACAACTATGTACCAGGGGGCTTTGGGGAGAAAAAGGAAAAAATAAAAAAATCTTTAAAAAAAAAAAAGTAAATTAAGGATCTTATCGTAAATGCAATAATTGAATGCACTTGTCAAGGAAAACTCTTGCTATTTAGGTAGAATTATAGTTACTATAATAACACAAGATTCAAATCTATAAGATTAGTAATCAAAAGTTATTGTAACAATATATTGTTATGAATTTAGGGATGGAAATGTCAAGTAGGATCAACAGCTGAGAAGCCACTAGGAATCCCACTGTCAAATTTCTCCAGCTTGGTTGAGAGAAAGAATTTCATCACAATCTTCACTACCACCCATCCATTCCCTCCTTCCCCAGTGATATTAGAGAAAAATTAGAGAAGGAAAGGAACAATTAAATTTGGGGAGGGTAGTGTTCATGAAGCAAAGTCAGTCCCTCAAATTAGGTTGCTTCCCTTCTCCAAAACACAGGCACAGAGGCTCCAGATGTAACGCGTGAATATATAATTCATTAGCCATCCAATTTTCTAATATCCCTCTGTTCTATCAAAAAATAGGGAAAGATACATGTGAAGAGATGGAAACACTGGGAAGAGTCAAGGTGAGATGGGCCCATAATAATTCACCTTGACTTCAAGGTTCACGAGAGATAATTAGGATTAGGTCCTATGGGTCCACACAGACACAACTACAGAGAGCCAGAGTGGTATATGGGTTAGAGTCCGTACTCTGCATGCTTAGAACAAATTGGAGTACTGTGACCAAAAGTGTCTAAAAAGACTAAAAATTCTGAGCTGTGATGCTTTTTAAGAAGAGTGTTATCATTTATCAAGAAGTCAGTAATACATGTTAGAACATACAAAACACAGACTAGGAATCTCCATTCACGTTGTGGAAAGTGTTGGTATTTATTGGCAAGGAGTATAAAATAGTGAGCACCCTCTGGTGTTGACTAAGAATGCTAATTACAAATCAGTGCTATCGAGGAAGCGCCAATTAAAGGATATTTGTACCCCATAACTATATATTGATATCAGTGACTGACAGTCTATGGTTATAATCTCATAGAAAGCACATATAGACTTCCATCACATACATGACTCAGAGATGAAGAGTAACTAAGTTTTATATCAGTGTAACACACTTAAATGGAAATGAACTGTTTTATTTAAACTAAGCAAAAGGAAAAATTCTCACACAATATATTCAGTTGAGTGCTATTCCAGGCTTTGTGTAGTATAATCAATCTTCCATTCAACCTAAAATTTCCTTCTATATCTTTGGTAAGTTGTTTTCCTATATTTATTTAAAATATTCAATTTGTAAGTAAACGGTAGCTTCCTAAACTGTTGAAATCCACTATCAGCTTTCATTGATAAAAACTTTCCTCTTAAGGAAATGGAATTTGGTACTATGAAATGCCCATATAATGATCCCAAAATTGTCTGTAGCCACATGTTACAAGTGCACATGACAGCAGGCAATTATATGTAAGAAGGCACTATTTGAACATCTATGTTTTAGTCAGCTGGAGCTGCCCTAACAAAATACCGTGGACTCCGTAGCTTAAACAACAAACATGTATTCCTCACAGTTTCAGAGACCGGAGATCTGAGACCAGGGTGCTAGGCATGGTTTCTGAAGAGAGTTCTCTCCCTGGCTTCTAGACTGCCTCCTTCTAGATGTGTGCTCATGTGGCTCTTCCTCTTCTTATAAAGGCGCTAATCCCACTGTGAGGGCCCCAACCCCATAACCTCATCTAACCCCAACTACCTCCCAAGGGTCCCATCTCCAAATGCCATCACTTTAGAGGTTAGGGTTTCAACATATAAATTTGAGGAGGACACAAACATTCTGTCTAGAACAATCTGAAATGCTTTTCTTTCATTTCAGATGAAGTAAAGGGTATTCATTGGCATTGTATTTATGAACCCTGAAAAAGGACATTGGTTTGTCAGTGTGCCTTTAAAAATGCCAGGCTTACAGTTTAACTAGGTTTTCAGTGTTTAAAACTTTTTTAGGATCAACTAAATTATTTATTCTGAAAATCCGAGCATCATGTTGCATAGCTTCTATGATGTTTACATATTTTTTTTTAGTTTACTTTAACTTGTGGCCAAAATGAAATTCCCCAGATGTTGTTCAACTGCTGCCAAATTAGTTTAGGTTTTTTGTTTTTTTTTTAAGTCAAGCAATTTATCAAGAAGAAGAGCAAAGACAAAAAGAGCCACTTATTTCTATTTATCCTTTAAATGATCTTGGCTTACCATGTAAATTTGCATTGGGAATTCAATTAAAACCATAGCAGATGTCTGCCCTATACCTCTGGAATTTATCTCTGCCACCTCCTGCTTACCTACTCCATCTCTTGTTTTTCTTCATTTTCTCACTAACTTAAGTAAAATGCTTTTTTCCCCCTAACTTATCTTGAATTCTTAATGAGTCGGAATACTCCTGTGACTAATCCATGTATGTTTGATTTTCAATCTTCTTGGTAGACTACCTTACTTAGATAACACAGATTTTCCTCACAGCTAGCAGAACCACGTAATTTCAATTCACTTGATTCTGCTAATTTCAAAACACTTGAGAGTGAAAGACGGTACTATAGATAATGACTCCAGGGCGACAGGCATAAACTGGAAGTGTTTCTCATAAATCGGTTGGTGTAGTCACACTCTGAAATCTCAATCCTCACTTGATGTTATAAACAAATAAAAGGTTATTCTAGATTTTCCACAAAAAGGCACATCTTGGTAATCAAGAAAATAATATTAATAATAATAATCCTTATTTCTGAGATGAGAGTAAAATATACTTGCTCTTAATAGCAACATGCTGACTTTAATATGAAGCCGATTATTTGATCCTTACCAATATTTATTTTCATAATTTACCTTTGAGAAAATCTTCTTTCTAAAAGGGTTAGCTTAATTCTGCCTATAATTTTTACCAAATCAAGATAATCAGTATTTAGAGGAGAATTTAAAATGAAATAGGACTTATACTCAGTCCTTAAAGTCAGCTTAGAAGGCTTCATTGTCTTCACATAAAGTGGAATTTGATAGCATATGCGTTTAACATGAGCTTTGGTTTATCAAGATTTCTTAACTTCTCAAGTTTATTACTGCTTGTCTCAGAACATAATTTCTACGAATTAATTCACTTAGCAGAATTCAGAATCAACTAAACCATTTGATGATAACCAAGGGTCTTTTGTAAAGTGGATAAATGCCACAGCTCTTCAGTGCTTTCTATTATAACATTACGATGTTATAATCATTGAGGAGCCAATGAATACTCATCTCAAATAAAAGCCTCCTCTTATCAACAGATGCATCACAGAGGTATTCAGAAGATGTATGAAAATTTAAGCTAAGCACTGTTTAATTGTTAGTTGGCCTAGGCCTCAAATATGGGAGGGGAGGATAGAGGAGATAAATTCCATATGGACACATGAATCACCCATGTTTTTCTAAGCTCGTTGAGCATAAATAATTGCAGGCCAGTAAAGCTTGATGTCAATAGGCACGTACTCAGAGAAGCAGCAAATTAGACCAGACATCTTCAATACAATGCCTCCAGATCAGTGCCCTATAAATGAAATATAAAATGAGCCACATATGTGAGCCATATATTTAATTTTAAATTTTGTATTAGCCACATGAAAAAGTAAAAAAGAAACATCATTAATTTTGATAATATATTTTATTTGACCCAATATATGCCAAGTAATGTAATTTCAATATAAAATTAATATAAAGTTTATTAATGGGATATTTTACTTTTTCCATGTTAAGTCTTCGGGATTTGATGTGTATTTCAAATAGCACATCTTATATTTAAAATGTCAATAGCCACATACAACTAGTGACTACTATGCTGCATGACTCCAATCTAGAACCTGCTTCATTTGGCCTATGGCCTGATGGTATATCTGAGCCCAGCTGCTGCTCCATGAGAGAAGAAAGAGTAATATGTGAGTGAAAAGCTGTTTTTCATTTCATACAGATGCATAGTCCCTAGCACTTCAGTAAAACGGGAGGATGAGAGTGGAAAAGAATTACAAGAAAAAATTTATCACTAACTCCAACGAATCTGAGAGGGACAAAAGGGTGGTGGTGAGGCGGGGGGAGGGAATGGTTAGGTACCCCCTCATGCATAGGTGCAATCTGGCTATTCTACTTTTGCAATAAGAAAGGTGAAAAATGTCATATCTGTGAGTGACGTCTTAACTGGCATTTCATGCAGCAACCTATATTGAATTCTAGCTCCTTTTCTCTTTCGGGCTAGCCTATTTTTGGAGACACTCATATTTCTGCACATCTTGCAAGCAGGGACAAGGATCACCTTTTTTTAGGACTTTATTTTTAAGAATGTTTGCATAGCAAACTGCTTTAGAAGTTAGAGAAAATGTCTCCTTCTGAAACAGAGAGCAGGGTCTCTTCTACTTCTGATGGATAGAGATGGTGTCTGTGCCAGAGTTGGCGCAGGCAAGCTTATTGCCAATTATAAAAGCTGTAGGTTCCTTAAACTCTAGATTCTTCTCCCGTAACTTCCCATGTACAGGCATCACTTGGCCTTCTTTGTATGTTCTTGTGCAATTTGGGACAAGGAGAATAAACACAACCACAATCCTTATCCTTATGATTGTTCTGTATTAAAGTCTTGTGCTTTCCACCAGCATTCATGAAACTGTGGCAGGCTGACTTGCTAGCTTACAAGTATAGTAAAATTTCAGACTCGTCTTATTTTTTGACGCCATTGAGTACTTTCTTCACCAAAGTTTACATTCTGAAAACAGCAGGAAAGTTGAGTAATGTTTTATATGTGCAGAATGTTGAAGCATTTAATTCAGATTATAGGCAATCAGTCAATGACATATTCATTTAGATTCTACTGCACTTGTACATTTTTTAAACACTATGGGTAAATGAAAAACAGATGTCTAAGTAAAATATGATGTAATATGGCATAGTGTATAATACAGCCGTCATGGTCTCCTCTCAAGAAGATGACAATCTAATTGCAAAACCAATATGCATATTTATGAAGAAAACTTAGCAAATGAATAATCAATGCATATAGATACCAGGGCCAATTAGGAGGATGAATTAGCACTTCAAGTTCAGCAATGTAGAAGAAAAGCTGTTCAGACTTAAGATTTGACAAGACCCCTCAGGCAAAAAGGTATGAAAATGTAAAGGAGTGGTTAGAGCTACATACTCAAGAGAAAGTATGGAAAAAGTTGTGAAAGTGAAAATTTTGCATCTAGATAGATGAGGAAAACAATCCATTCTGAGCAGCAGGAGCAAGTGAAGATGGAACAAATGACAGCAGATTGCAAGAGGCCTTTAATCTCAAGTCTAAGGAGTATTCATTTTGTCCTATAGTTAGTAGACAGTCATTCAAATCTTTTTAAAATTATAAGTAAACGTAGTTTTAGGAGACTGAATCTGAGATATCACATAATAAAGCAGTGTGACTTTTTAATATCCTAGAATGTACCTGGTAGGCTTGAGGCTAACATATATGATGCTTTCACAATATTGATTTTTAATGGATATATAAAGTTATCTGAATTATTATAAATAAAAATCACCATTGTGCTCCATTGATTTATTGTTGACAATATATTTCTAAAACTTGTTAGTAGACTCCTAAAAATAGCAAAAATTGAAAGCAAAGTTATAAGTTACAGAGGAGAGTGCTCAATGCAGGATATGCTTAAATCCTTTTATTTGTTTAAAGAGTAGCAACTCAGCTAACATCTATTTCCAATCTTCTTTTATTTTTTTCTTCTTATTCTTCTCCCCAAAGCCCCCCAGTACATAGTTGTATATTCTAGTTGTAGGTCCTTCTGGTTGTGCAATGTGGGATGCCACCTCAGCATGGCCTGATGAGCGGTGCTAGGTCCACACCCACATCAGAACCAGCGAAACCCTGGGCCAGGAACTGGAATGCACGACCTTAACCAATGGGCCGAGGTGCCGGCCCCTGGCTAAATCCTTGATGAGTAAATTCGTGTCTGAATGGTGAGGAGATATTTTGATTTTCTCATAAGATTCAATGTATCAGTTCAGGAGATAAAGGAATAAGGGGTAAAAATAGTAAAGAAAGAAAGGAAAATTAACGAACATGTAGATTAACTATGGCTCCATGTGCTTTTGCAAATAACCTGTATATTTCTAATGGATTTTTCTAGTACAATGTTGTTACTTTGTCTTTAATTCTTAAAATGAAGTCTAATGATTATGATTAAATTTCAGTTACAGAAGAAGAGAGAGAGGATTTTCAGGCCCAGTTTAACATTATAAATGGAGTGTTTGATGATATTTAAAAGATAGACTTTTCCATATATCTATTTCATGAAGTCTGAACACCTAAGGGTTATGTTTATCATACTTTGTAGGCTTATGGAAAGTAGGATGAGTATTTTAGCTCGTGCTATCTCTGTTGATGACAATTGCATTTAAAACAGAGAGAGTATACCACTTTTAATCGACTCTAACATGAAATCAATTTAATGGCATAAGTACACAAAACATAGATGAAAAAGATGAGTGCAGATTCAAATTAGAAAGAAATTACATTTGTAAGTGATTCAACCAAGAGCAAAAATAAACCATGTAGTATTGTGATCTCTGTAACAGGAGCTAATTATTATTGGACTAAAAACAATTAGGATATTTTACATGTTTTGCATACCCACCTACCTCTGTGATAATTGCCAGTAGAGGAATTAAATGGTTCACTGAGTACCGAATTCAGCATCCCAATGCCATAGAGAACAATCCTTGCTAATTGAAATGTGATGCATTAACTGCTTGGCAATACAAAGATATTCTTTATTTTCCTAAAACAGATGTGGACTTGTGAATATGCCTCAACGTTGTGCTTGTTTCACTTTAGAAATACCAAAGAATTAAAGCTGAACTATTTTAAATTCTTTCTACCCTTGTAGGTGAATTAAATATATAATTATAGGGGTGTGTGTGTAATAAATATATACAATATATATTACTTTATATTTATATTATTATATTTATATATTATATAATAGTTATACATATGTTATATATATTATATATAAATGCATATATCTATGTCACTTGTAGCTATGTATAAATATGTATATACATAGATTCGTACATATATTTCATATTTATTGCCTTTTGGATAATGGATGAAATACAATGAAGAACATGTAGGAAATAAGACAGAATTCATCTCATTTCCACTTTGCCAGCAACTGTACTATACCTAGACTTTGGTCAGCTGACTCTTGCCCTGGGCCCTTCACCATAGGTAGGGAGCCCCATCCGATGACCTGCCTTTTATGAAACATTCTAAATACTACCTTGGCACTTGGAGCTATCTGATTGGCAGAGATATGTCCTACTTAACAAGGTGTAGATCCCGGTCTCCAGAAGCACCTTTCTGAAAATTTTCTCTACACTTCTTGGGTGACTGGGACAAGCCCAGAATAGTGGTGCCACTTGGGCAGGGTAATCTCAGTCTACATCCAGATGCACGTGATGCTCTGTCTGTGTTTCCCTGATTTACAGCATTCTATAGCTCTCTACTCCTTGTGGTTGGTAAACCAGATGCCTCAAGGAGCACCAAGTTCATGCCCATGTGATCTTCCCAGGAGCATGGCTTGGTGAGCTGATCATACCCACTAGCCAGCATGTTATTTCTTTCCCAGTATCATAGGGCTGCCAAAGTGGGAAGTTGCTGATTTTGGTTAATTCTCTAATGGGAGCTGGATAGGGATTTAATCCAACCATGTGTCCATGAGCTATACATGTAGCCACTTCTGGTCACTTATGTTCTCCTTGAGGCAAAGTTGGATTTCTTCATTGTTCAGCTGTACCTAGCAAAGTAGTAATTTTGCAATGGCCATATTTAGCAAAGACAGCAATGCAATAACAAGAGAAGTTCTTTAGAAATTTCTTAGAATTATGTGGTTAAAATGTATTGGTTTTGGACCAGAGAAAGAAAAGAGAAGCCAACTTTTGGAAAGAAGTCCAGTCCTATGAAGACCATAGAAATTAGATAAAAGTGTCAACTTATTTGTACTGCTAGCTTAATGCAGTCAGAGATATATAAGTATATAAATTAGGATAATGGGCAGGAAAAAGATGTGAGAAACAGAGGAAGGGTGGCGGATCATGGGGTGACCTTGTTTAATATGTAACAGTGTGCAGGATTATAAAAGTAAGAAAGAAGAAACTGTAACATTTAAAGGTAAAGTTTAAAAGAGGAACATAGTTTAGCACCTCTGTTTCTGATTACTTTCCTATTAAATCGTCAACAACTTAAGGATTTCATGAGTATTTATTCCCTCTTACATGTGTTTTTTAGGTGAGACACTTGAAATGGTAGCCAGGAAATGTACCCTTTGATTTGCACCAAAATCTAATTTTATGAGAAACCCAAACCAAAGGCATTCCCCACCCCATCTCTGTATGCTTCTTATAAAACTTGATCAGTGGGTCTTGGTGAAATTAAAAAAAAGGCAGCACTCTTCCAATTTCTCTTAATTTTTTACCAACACAAAAGGTTTCTTTGAAAGATACTTATGAATCATTAAAATCTTGGACTAAGTGAAGTGATAGACAGAACAGCAACTTCCTAAAGACTCTTCCAAAAAGCAATCACCTGAATGCACTCTGTAGGGTGTCTCCTGGGGTGACAATTCTCCCACCAGCCCATATGTGCTTTAGAAGTCTCTTCCGACTCCTCCACACAGGTCCTTATTTTGAGCCCAGCACCCGGGGAGCAGGAAGCGAAGGGAATACTTATGTCACTGGATTCCTGCTGTGTGCAGTTATGGCGCAAGTGGATTGGACTGCCTCTCACTGAGCCGAATCCACTGCCTTTGAAGCAGCAGTTACAGAATGCAGTTGTGAATAGAGATGGAAAACAGGGGTTTCAATGACCTGATTAATTTTCCAATGAGAAGCTTAAGAAATACTCAACATTTCTATGCTAGCTTCCAACCCCATAGCTGGTTGATATAATAGGGTCACTGCCTTGTTTAGATTTCTTTTCTGGAAGGAGTTTACTCGCTAAGAATTCAACAGGCTGCAATCTGTCTCCTCTGATTTTACTCAGCCAGGGAGAGAAAATGAAGAAAGTGTTTTTAAACAGATGGCAAAATGTCTTTGAGACTGAATATAGATTCTGTGACCTCACAGAGCACAGTAGCACACGATGTAATTTAGCATAAAGAAAAATTTAAAAAAGAAGCATAATTTCCCACAAATGTGTAAATATATGTATACCAACATGTATCTTTATAAAGCGATTTATTGTATGGTTCTCATTTTACATTAGGCATACCCCATCAACAAAGGGCAGTCACTACATTCTCTCCCCCTCTCTCCTTCTCACAGACACACACACGAAGACATACACATTCACACAGAGGTGTTTTAGCTCCTACTTTGATTCTGACTTGGGAGTTAAAGCCTGAAACACAGGAAGATACAAATGGAACACAAAATAAATTTAGGATATGAGAAGTGAATGAAAACAGAAGACCTAGATAATATTGTCTTTTCTACAGTCTCTCCTACTTTCAACATTAATACAGCATTTTGCGTTGATGCTTGGAAGCAAAAACAGGGCAAGTCCAGTGTTGTACTTGGCACTAGATAAGAAAATACATAAAAAGTTTTAATTTGACATAAAGAGGAGACCTGAGGACTATGCCACTTTCAACAAAAATGCGGTTTCTTCAACTTTGTCCTATCACCTATTGGCGACTTTGGTAAGACTGCAATACTTTAGGATAAATTTTCATGTGTTTTATAGACATTGCTTCTAAGAGTTATGAGAAAGAGACTCCAAATATGGAAATTACCTACAATCAGCAGCACAGAGGGAGGGTGCAATCAACTTCTACAACTTTTCTAAACTTAACCCAAAAACCTGTATTTTTAATCTCACTTTGATAGCCCAGGTACCTGAAACTCTAGCACAACCTTTGCCTCATTGTTTTCTCACTTCAAACAAGCACAATCTGTGTTCACTGCTTTCATTTTTTTGTTTTTTTTTGGTGTTTTTGAGGAAGATTAGCCCTGCAGTAACATCTGCTGCCAATCCTCCTCTTTTTGCTGAGGAAGACTGGCCCTGAGCTGACATCCATGTTCATCTTCCTCTACTTTATGTGTGGGAAGCCTACCACAGTATGACTTGCCAAGCAGTGCCATGTCCGCACCCGGGATCCAAACAATGGAACCCCGGGCCAATGAAGCAGAACGTGTGCACTGAACCGCTGTGCCACCAGGCAGGACCCTCGCTGATTTTCCATTCATAACAAATTTTCACTAGTTGATCTCTCTCTCTCCACATCTCTCTCTTTATCCCTATCTCCTTCTCCCTCCCTCTCTCTCTCTGCCTTCCTCTCTCTTTTTATCTATAATTAAAGCCTGCCAAATAATACTACTGAATTTTACTCAGCTCAGTCATTTCTTTAGCCCCTGCCTTAAACAGATATTTATCTCCTGCCTATCCTAGCTGGAGTGACTTTCTAGTAGCCTCCTTTTACTGCTTATTTATTAATTTATCTTAATTCTTCTTATTTGAAAATGTTCAAAAGAGCAAAAACAAGTGCCTGTCAGCCTCGTCCATAGAAATAGTCTCAGCCAGTCTTGCAACCAAGGTATTACTACAGATCAAGGTCCAGGACAGCAACTCTGGGATAAAATTCTGTTACCACAATTTAGAATTGGTATATTCTATATATCCAACAACCTGTTTTTGTTTCTTTTAATTTTCACCTAGATTGTTAATTGTTTGCTCCTCTAAACCCTGAAAACCACATAGTGTTATATATCAGAATTTTTCTGATTAAACAACCAAGAGTACAAACACACTGTTCAGAGAAATATCCACCAAATTTTCATTAGGATGAAAAATAAACGAAATTATACATACAGTCACAAAGACTCTACAGGGTTGTTTTACTTATCAATGAATTGACATTCTTATCATTAAGAAATAAATATTTTTCTCTGATAATATTCTTTATCTCAAAATGTACTCTTGTTTATGTTAACATAGCTTTTTAAGCTTCCTTATGATTAAAGTTTACCTGGCACACCTTTTAACAATATACTTTTAATGTATCTTTTAAAAAATATTTAATATTCATTTCTTGGAAATGACATATATGTAGGCTTTGATATTTTACCTAGCCTGCCAGACTCAGTCTTTTTTTGTTGAAATAAACGTATTTTTTTAATGTGGTAAGAGCATTTAACATGACATTCACCCACTTAACAAACATCATGCTTCACAAATCCATGATCCTGGGTTTATTTACTCTAAGTAATCTTTAGCAAGGGATATATTGCTAAGGATTCTCTCTATAAGACTCTCATATCAATATCATGACTCTGTTTACTTGGAAGCTAGGTTAACAAGGAGATTAGAATGATTCACCTGCCTTGCTCCTTTCCCCGTGGGGTACCTTCCAAACAACAGAGAAACCAAGGTCCATTTAACTCATCTGCCCCAACATTACAATATATACTCAAATTAGTTCAGTCTTCCTTGAAATGACAGTATAACATTTGATGTATAGCATAAGAAGTTCACAAAAATATTTTTTTTCATTTACATCTCTCTTTTCTTTGTGCTCTTTTCATATACTTTACCTCTATTAAAGTTGTGAACCCAAAATATAATTGCTATTATTTTTGTTTTAAACAGATAATTGTTATTTAAGTACGTTAAAATTAAAAAAATGTCATAAATATTTACCCACATATTTCCTGTTTATTGCCAGTGGTCTCTAATGTTTTCTGTAGCTCCAAGTTTCCATGGTCTGTCATCTCCCCACCTTCCTCCAGTGTTCCTTCTAGTGGAGGGTGTGTGCTGATCAATTGCTTTGTTAGATTGCCCAGTGGTTACATGTGACATACTTATAGAACAATATTTATTTGCAGTATTCGCATTACAGTTCATATCAAAATATTTTGTCATTTTCATTATGATTTCTATTTTTATCTAAGAATATTTAGAATTACATTTTTTGTTTATTTCCAATAGTAAAAGTTACTTAGGCTATCTTTCTCTTACAGAGGCTACATTTTATTTTCATATGGTCTGGTATTGTTAATTCCTTGATTTTGATAATGCCCCTATGATATACTATGTGGTATATTTTTATAAATAGCCCATGTACGCTTCAAAATTCTGTATTTTCTTTTATTTCTGGTTGTAGTGATTTATATTTGTGGTGGTGTTAAATGTATCTTGACATTCCAGGACTTTTCTCCCATCAAGAGGTTGAGTCGAATTTCTCTCTTTTTGAATATAGGCTAATTTCATGACTTGCTTCTAATAAATAGAAAGCAGACTATGATTGTATGACTTCCAAGGTAAAGAAATAAAAGGAAATATATGTCTCTCTGTCTTGTTCTCTTGAGATCCTTGTCATTGCAATGACAGTAACAAAAATCATAAAAACTCATGTTATTTTACAGCTTTAGGTTAAGGTAAATTATTTTAGTTAAGCAGCTATAGGTAATGTGTATGCATTGTATCAAACTTGTTAATTGTGTTGTTCAAATTTTCTATATTTTCTTTTTCTTTCCCTTCCTTCCTTTCTTCCTTTTTCCCTTCTTTCATCCCTCCCTCCCTCCCTCCTTTTTTCTCTCCTCCTTTCCTCTCTTTTCTCTTCTCCTTTTCCTCCCCTCCTTCCCTTCCTTTTTCATGCCTATCACCTTCTGAAGGAAGTCTGATCAAATCTCAAGATGTTTTTTTGCATTCATCATTTAAAAAATATTTCTGTGTACTTTGTTTTCACATGTTTGGGGCTATAATTTTAGTTATTATATCTTCTTTCTGAGGTTTTTTTTATTACAACATTATGAAATAAATTTTGTTGTTTCAAATAAAGCTTTTTGGCCTTTAGTGTATTTTGTGTGATTTTAATGCTGTTGAGTAGCCTTGCTATGATTAGCATTTCTTGGTGTACTCTTCCCATCTCTTAACCTTTAACCTTTTTGTGTATTTCTCTGTTACGCATTTCATGTAAGCATCATGCAACTAGATTTTTTGTTCTTAACACATTTGTGAAAAACTTTTTAACTGAGTAGTTGAAATGATTAGTATTTATTGTGATTGCTAAAAGATATGTTCTGTGAAACAAGGGATTTTTTCCTCTCTTGTTCATCCATTTATCTCCCATAGTAGAAAAATTCCTGACACATCTTAGATGCTCAATACATATACATTAAATAACTGAATAAATTACTCTTCTTAAAATTTTCCTACCATTATACTTCCTGATTTATACATACAATCATGTATTATGATTTGTATGAACCATATTTTATTTCTAATTTTTTTTGCTTTCTAAGTATTAGTGATTTGTTTTCCATATTTTATTTATTCTCTCTAGTTTTAAATTGCATATCCATTTTTTATTATTGCATGAGTTACTCACATATTTGAACATGTACATTTTAATCAATATCTCCATTCTTCTCCCAACAGTCTAAGAGGTAAGAAGTCAACTCTTTTTACCGCTTCTCATCTTCAATGTTTTTGGAAAAGCAATAGATTCTAGTACTTAACTGAGGTGTCTGAAGTCAGTCTGCCAGAGGTCCGGTGTCACCTCAACGTCTTATGATCTTAGGAAAATATAGAACCTCCACGCCATATTTTCCTGATGTTTAAAATGTGGGAAAAAGATCGGTATCTACTTCGGTGAGTCATGACGAGGATTAAGTGAACAAGTGTATGTAAAGCAATTTGAAACACTTTAAGCACTATATGTGTTAGTTATTATTATTATTATATAATAATGCTATAATTGGTATTACATTTCCTCTTTCTTTTAAACTTCAAATCTGGCAATTTTAGTCAATAATTATTTAGATTTCTGGAATGTTTCCAGCACTTTTTTTTGTTGTTATCCTCTAGCTTTAATTTTTTTCCAGCTCTATTGAGGTATAATTGACAAATAAAATTGTAAGATACTTAAAGTGTACAACACCCCAGCTTTTTTATTGCTATTATTTCCTACACCCCATTTTTTTCCTTGCAAATTTTATTTCTTCCAGCATCTTTGGTAGTTCTTTTATTGATGGTATTTATTTGACTGTTACATTTACTTAATATTTTCAGTGTTTGTTTGAAAACAGTTCTTCATATTGCTTTTACACTTTTATGAACCTTTAGCTGAGTATAGAATTCTAAATGGAGAGTTATTTTCCTCAGGCCTTTCAGGATATTCTATATTGTTATGGATTTCATTATTGCTGAGCAGAAGTCTGGTCAATCTGATTTTTATCCCTTTTGGACTTTTGTCTTTCTTCAGTCCTGAATATTTCTCATCCATAATCACTGTGGGAAAAATTTTCCCATTATATTTATTTTCCTTTCCCAGATCTCCTGTTATATCTGTTTTTACATTCTTATTATATCTTCTATGTTTTTTTATTTTCCGTATATATTTTTCTCCAGCTTAATTTTAGTTCCATTTTCAGATCTATTTCAAAGGTTACATATTATCTCATTAGCATCTAGACTGCAAATTAACATGTCCATTGATTTTTTTGAAAGTTTTTAGTAATTAAAGGTTTTTTCCTAGAAGTAATTTTTTACTATTTTTATATTTTACTTTTTCAATTTTAAGTTTTTCTACACTAATTTGTTTTTTATAATTTTTAATCCATCTTTATCCCTTTAATAATTTTAATCATTCAAGTTTTATAACGTTTTTCATGTTTTTCTCTTACTTCAATGCTAATATTTTGACATGCTAATGTTCCACTTTACTATATAAGCTGACTCCATATTGAATCTTATGTGGTTTCTTTTTTGTGTATGTTCATGATTATGTTTACCAAAGAGTCTTTTTATCTTCCTTTTGTCAACTCTCCCCTCCACATTAATGTCCCATGTCGTCTGTGTTCAAGAAATGTTTTTATAGCTTAGTTATGTGATTTCTCTGTCCTGATTCTCTACGTATTTCACTGATCCTGTGAGATTATTTATGTTTAGTTATTAATTTTTGATTCTGAAACTACACAGTTCAAGATAAAAGGTCACATGAAATATAATTTGGGAGTTTTAGTTTCTCATGGGTTTCCCTAGCTCCAACATGACCCAAGAACACAAAGTTTTCTTGTGACTTCTGAGGAGCATATCGGCACTTGAGTGTAAGGTGGTTTAGTTAAAATCTGATTGATTCCCCCGAACCTTGGATTATTACTGCTTTATCATTGTACCAGCATGTCTACAGGAAGAAGGAAAGGTGGTGGAAGCTGGGGAAAGTGAATAGGGAGGAGACAAATACATGGTTTGGGATAATGGTCTACCACACACCTCATCTTAGAAATAGGTGTGTCTATCAATATTTTCTAAAGCTATACTTTCGTCTCATTTTGAAAGGGATAGCTGATCACTCAGGAGTGAAGTGAATTAGGAAAGGGATATTTAATACATTGGTATTTTAATAAACTTATTGTGAGTCTAGAATCCCTGGATCTAGAGTGGATGCTCAGTTAATGTAAAAAATATAGTTCGTATTTCAAAGATGCTATGATCATATGGACATAAGAGAGTCACTAATAAAAATGGGACATTTTAAATGTGTTTTGTTCATTTCCTTTACTATATGTTTTTCTCTAGCCCTTCAAAATATGCAAACAGAAACATTAATATGAATATGCACTATGAAAAAAACACAGCAGATGAAATTCTCTATAAATTTATTTTTCACAGAATAGTCGCCCAATCTGCATCTTTGAACATGAGTGGGCGACACTGAGAAGCATGTGGAAAATGTCGTATTGACTTTGTTACTTTCTTGTTTTTACTTTATTCATCTTATTTTTATGTTTTTAGTCTAGGGAATTCAAAACCCAAACATGTTGTTGTACCATACATTCTGCAACACTGTCAAATAAAGTTTAGATTTCTTAACAGTCATCAAGACCTTGAAGACATTTCCAAAAAGGAAATGGAAACTGGCAAAACTACTCCTACATAGAAGAAGACGTACAGTAATTTCCTGTGTGAATTGGAGGAATATTATTTAATAAGTACATGCATCTACACAGCATTCTCAAAATTGTATGAGTTCAGAGAAATTTTTTAAGAGATTATTTTAAACATCTTTACTTTCAATAATGAAGTGTCAATAGAGGCAGATGATTCTGACAGGTTTTTCAATGGAAGTAGAGACTGACTCATATAATTTCCACAGGGTGAAATAAAACTAAGGTTAAGCAGAATGAGTACAACAGGCCAGGGTGTTAACCTCCAGTGAATCTCATCTCTCTCTCTCTCGTTGTTCATCAAAGAAGATACTGTCCTCAGCTGCATAATTTCATATTTTGGTTTTATTAAAAGAAAGGAAGGCACCACCTAAAAGAAAATGACTCTCAGGTGAAGCACATTTCTAATATTGGAAACCAGAGACTGCAGAAGCCCCCACTCATTGTGGGGAGGTGAGGCAGTGGAGAGACTGGAAGGCATTGAAGATACAAGTGCTCACCTTCTTACCTTGTGTGTACCCTGGCCTGCCTAGGTAGCTAAACACAATTAATTTAAGGGGGAATTTATTGTTATCAACTCAAAGTAAGCTAACAGAAGCACTTCACTCACTTTGATGATTAATAATAATGATTTTGTTACAAAGACCAAGCTGACTTGATTAGTTTGCTTCTCAGACTTTTTAGTCAGCCATTTTATTACTCAATGAGGAAACTCCCTTTGATTTTAACTGAAAAAAATCGAATTTACTGAATATAGGTAAATATCGCTTGTGGTACACTGAGAAGATAAGCACAGATAACATATTAATATGAAAAACTGAAAAATATGTACAGTTAATAATATAAAGACTAAGATTTACAGGCAAAATTACATTTGTCCTAAGGTTATGAGTAACCACTCAGTAAAGGCTGGCATTGACATAGGTCTTTGAAGGTGAAGGTTGAAGAAGATGAGATGGGACGCTGTTCTTGTTATACTAGGAGCAGTGAGGAGGCAGTAAGGATGAAAAGATCCTGTAATTATGATTTTCCTTGTGGTAGATGTCATCATTTTATATTCTCAGTATGTCAAAGAATGCTAAATACTCCAATATATATTGGTGAATAGTGAAGGATCAAAATTTGTAAGCAGGAACATAACATAATGAAAAATATATTAATGAAAAAGATAAAATGGAGCAAAGGAAATTATAATGAGAATAATCAGTTAGGAAGCATTAACACTGCTAAGAACACTGTGATGTTCGCAATGAAATGAAAAAGAAGTGGCAAGTTTGAGAAGCATTATGAAATAAGCTGACCAGATTTGACAATTGGTTGCATTTGTTGGATGGAGAGGGAGGAAGAAACTTAGTTAACAGCGAAGCTCAGAGCCAAGATTAATGAGACAATGGTTTTATTATTCAAAGACACTCAGAATAAAAAGATCTAACCATTTAGATGAAAATGAAGAGAGTAGGTTTATTCACACTGAAGTGATAACAGAAATGAAAGCTAGACTACCAGTGTTTTCCCATTTTGGAAATGTAAACAAAAGAAAGGATTTTTTTTTCTTACGTGTATCTTTGTTTTTGAATATCCAAGACTCAGGAGCAGCAGAATTCACCTAAGAATTCACCGATGATAACGGAGATGGTTTAACCCAACAGTTACTTCCAAATGTGTCATTGCAACAAAGGGAGGGGCAGCACACAACAGAGTCAAATTCAGCTTCTATCTCGTGGAGGGACAAAGATCTCTATTACTGAAGTAAAAACAAGATTAACAAAGATGTTTCTACAGATGCTTCTGAGAACTTCTTAAAGATAACGTATAACGTGCTTTTTGGCATTAAAAATGTGATTTCTTGAATACAATAGTATGAATTGGATCTTCCACAATCTAAGAAAGTATGTGAGAGAATGTGATTGCTTTCCAAGTCTTAAACACAAACTGAGAAGTTTGGATATATATTTCTTTACAGATGCCTATAACTCTCCAAATAACCACTTAATTTGAAAATGTTGGTCCTTTATCAGCATTGAATCAATCCACCTATAAGAATGGTTATTAAATCAGTACTCTTGAATATTAAAGTATTCAGCAAATATAAGCCCATTACATATGTATATATATATTTATATATTGACATATAATATGAGGTTATTGTGATTCTATTTTAAGATTTTCCAGAGGTTCTCACAGATTATAGGAAATTGAAAGGGTATTCAGCCAAGTGTAAAGTACAACTTCAGTAATAATAATAATTAACCAACTATTGTTATGAGACAGATATTGTATAAAGTGCTTCACATATATTATCTCATTTAATCTCTCAAACAGCAGATTTTACAGATGAAAAAACATATGTTTCAGAGTGAATTTCCAATATCAGACATCTAGCAGGGAATCAAAATAAGGTCTAGACTAACAGCAAAACTAAGCTGTCTGAATGACTAGGCCATAGTGCGTAGACAATGCCACTCTTCCATTCTAGAGAGAGGCACAAAGGAGGTGGGAAACAAGAAAGAAGGGCTAGAATGGGTGTTAAAAAGTGTATGAATTAAACAGGGCATGTGAGCCTTGTAAATGCCCCATCTTTAGGCATACAGCCTCAGTGCAATCACACGCATTGAGTCATTTTGTGGGAAGGCAAACTCTTACCAAGTCCTGATCTTAATGAAAGGGAGAAATGTAGAAAAGTGGAAGAAGAAAAAAAGAAAATTCATTTCTGATTATTTAGAATCCCTCTTTGTTTAATTTCTCTCTGGATGATATAATTTATGGATAGTCACTTTTTTTTAGTATATGCATATATACTATATATATTTTTCCTACTATCTATTCTGTCTTTTGTTAAAACACAAAGATTTTATCAAAAGTTTACTGTTTACCTGAGAAGTAGCAACTTGAAAAGTATATGTCTATTGTTTATTAAAAAGATATTTCAGTAATATAACAACAGCATCATGAGATGTTATATTTCATTTCTACAAGTTGGGTCATAGTACATAATTGCTTTGTGTCTCTAGACATGTCTATTTGTGTGGAGAAGTTTTCTCTGGAGACATCTACAATATGTATTTAAAATGCATACTTACAAGAAATACAAGATTTTAAGGAAGGAAGAGAATCAAGAAACAGTTTGCAAGGTAAGAAGTTATAATTAGTATTTGAAGAAATAAGAGTGATTCAACTAAAATTAGTAACTAAATAGGAAGCAGAACCTTTTACTCGTAGTTAGCGTAGACGCGGGTGAAACGAAGATGAGATCTATTTCTGAGCTGATCACCATAATCGTCTTGTAGACTACAGGAGAAAAGTACTATAGAGAAAGAGAAATGCAATACATTTTTGACTGAGAGAGAGGAACTAGTGCCCCACTTCACCTCAGCAGGGCCTCCCATGTGTAAACTTAGGTCTCTGGTCTGAAAATGACATAAGAAAAAGTATATGATTCAATAAAACATACCTTACTTAAAAATGTGTTGTAAAACTTACTGTATTTCTAACTCAATGAGTAATGTTTGACAAAGTAATTTACCTGCCTGTGATTCACTTTTCCTTAGAGTGAGAAGTATTCTTCTCTATTAGTCCCTATTATCACAATCCAGAGCATGTCCAGAGAAAACATGACAGAACTGGAGAAAAGAAAAAACTGGACAAAAAAGGAAAAGAAACACAAAGGAAAACAGCATTCTCCCCTTGAGAAGGGGTAAACATATTTTTATTAAATTATGTTATTCATATTTATGGCTAGATTATGGATTGCAAGGTTGTTGAAGAGCATAAAGAGTTGTGAAAGATGAAGTTGAACACTTTAGTACAATATGCCTGGTGGCATAGTAGTTAAATTCATGTGCTCTGCTTCGGCAGCCCAGAATACGTGGGTTTGGATCCTGGGTGTGGACCTACACACAGCTCATCAAGCCATGCTGTGGCAGCATCCCACATACAACATAGAGGAAGATGGGCACAGATGATCCCTAAGCCATTCTTCCTTAAGAAAAAGAGGAAGATTGGTAATGGAGGTTAGCTCTTGGCCAATCTTCTTCACCAAAAAAAGAAAAAGTTTGGGATGTTAATATGTCCCAGATAGTAAGAGAAAATCTCAAGTACTATTCAAAAGAAGTCATTGGTTAGAGTAACTCAGTCTGAGGAAGTAAGATGGAACTGATCATCAGGTCTTCCCGTCAGTAAAGAGATTCCTGAAAGCCTGAGTCAGCTTTCCCATCCTGGCACCATGTTGGTAACAGCCCACACCTTGCTGTCTGGAGTTCAGGTATCAAGTATTCTTCACCCTCTTATTGAAAATAGGAGGGAAAAAAGAGCACATGTTAGAAATCATATAGGAGAAAGACTAGCTAAACTCCTCTCCTTCTAGGCATAAAGAAGCTTTGACCAAGTCAATCTGCAGAGTCCAGGCCTATAAGGACAGGAACAAGATGGGGCAGCCTGAGCCTGAAAGGGGCCAGTTATGAGAGATGTATGGCTAAGTCATGGATAAGCATGAATGATCAACCTGTGATGTTTAATGAGAGGATCTACAGTTACTATACATGTGAAAATGGTAGAAAAATATAAAATTAAATCAGTCACTGTTTTTCTGGACTCTATTAATAATTTTTTTTCCCCTCTCCAAAGCCCCAGTGCATGGTTGTAAGTTCTTCTAGTTCTTCTACGTGAGCCCCACCACAGCATGGCAACTGACAGATGGATGGTGTGGTTCCACAACTGGGAAGCAAACCTGGGCTGCCAAAGTGGTGATAGCACCAAACTTTAACCACTAGGCCATAGGGGCTGGCTTAATAAGTATTTGAAAATAGAATTTCTTAAGGAGCAAATGGAGTAAGATAGGAGTCTTAAGAGAAATAACAAGAGAGGGAAAAGAAGGAAAGAAGAAGAAAGGAGAGTCAGAGAGAACAGGAAAGGAAATAGAAGAGAAGGAGGGCAAGAAAATAAAGGAGAAGGAGGAGGTAGAATTCATTATATATTTTTCTATAGAAAAGTAATTTAAAATTTTATGCGATGAGAAATGTAGTAAAATTGCTTCCATTAGTTGATCTTTATTAAAACAGAAAGCTGATTCACTGAAGAAGAAATAGATGTGACAATGGTAAATAACTCTATTTTATTTATTTGTTTATTTCATTCTCATCTGAGCTCCTATAAAGCAAAGGGGGCTCTGCTGCTTTCTCAAAAGCCTTGCTTCCTTCTCGATGCTTGCTCAAGGATCCTTGCATTTGAGCTATATTGAACAATAAAGTAAATCATTAGAATTCATTCTTAGTAAAAATAAAGGAAAGTAAAAATAAAAGGCAAGTACACATCTTTCTATCTTCAATTTTAATTTCACTTAAGTGGTTGATTTTAAAAAATGTTCACCATATTTAACATTTAGTAGCAAAGCAATGGAATATGAAGAAATCTAGACTGTTCAGAGCAATATTATTCCATTCCATACATACACTTATTAAATACAGTCCAGTAGATAACATGAAATGTGGAATTATAAAGATTAATATTTTTGTGTAATAACATTGCCTTATATATGTGGCATTTTTGTGTTGCAGTATTTTAGACACTTTTTTTGTAGCAGTATTCTAATTTTGCTCATATATACAGTATGGAGAGGATATTTTAAATCAAGGATACACAAGGTTAAATAGTCAGTTACTGAAATAAACCAGCATTTTAACTTTTATTCATTATTTTCAATTAAAATTAGGAAACTATATTTAACTACTCTCTACTACTGACTCCCTTTTACACTTAAAATATACTCCACTCTCTTTTTTCATCCTTCTTTTTTCATAAGTATAGGAATATATTTCATTTCCTCTGTGAGATTTACTTTATCCATTGCATAAAATGCATTTACTTGACATAATAAGTAGAAATATGTGCATTGTAATTTTTCCTACCATTTTCCCCATCACTCATTATTACGTAAACAGTTTAAATATAAGACTCTTTTCTCTACTCTTTTGCTCAATCATCTAGCCTGCAAATTTATTGAATTTGTTTATTAGTTCTAATAATTTTTTGGAGGAGTCTTCAGGATTTCCTGTATATAAAATCTCATCTGCAAATAGAGACAATTTTACATCTTCCTTTCTGACTTGGATGCCTTCTATTTCTTTTCTTGTCTAATTGCTGTGGCCAGAACTTTCAGTACTATGTTGAATAAAAGTGACAAGAGTGGGCATCTTTTTCTTGTTCCTGATCTTAGAGAAAAAGCTTTCAGCTTCACACCATTGAATATGATGTTAACTCTGGGTATGTCATATCTGGCCTTTTTTATATGTGTTGAGAGATATTCCTTCTAAACCCAGTTTGTTGAGAGATAAACCATGAAAGGATGCTGAATTCTGTCAAATGATTTTTCTGTATCTACTGAGATGATTATATAATTGTTATCCTTTATTTTGTTAATGTGGTGAATCACATTGATTGATTTGTGTAAGTTGAATCATCTTTGCATCCCAGAAATAAGTTCCACTTGATTATGGTGTATGATCCTTTTAATGTACTGTTGAATTTGGTTTGCTAGTATTTTGTCAAGGATTTTTGCATCTATGTTCATCAGAAGTATAGGCCTTTAATTTCCTTTTCTTGTAGTAACATTGTTTGGGTTTAGTATTAGGGTGATGTTGGCCTCATACAATGAGATTACGTTGTTTCCTTTTCTTCTGTTTGTGGAAGAGTTTAAGAAGGATTAGTATTAAATCTTCTTTAAATATCGGGGAGAATTCACTAGTGAAGATATCTGTTCCTTGAATTCTGTTTTTTTGGAGGTTTTAGATTATTGATTCAATTGCCTTAGTAGCCATTGTTCTGTTCAGATTTTCTCTTTCTTCCTGATTTGGTCTTTGTAGGTTGTATGTTTCCAGAAATTTATCCATTTTTCCTTGATTGTTCAATTTGTTGATACATAATTGTTCATAATAGTGTCTCATTATCTTTTGTATTTGTGTGGTATCAATTGTAATGTCTCCTTTTTCATTTAATAATTGTATTTATTTGTGCCCTCTCTCTTTTTTTTTCTTGGTAAGTCTAGATGAAGAGAATTCACAAACATATGGAGATCAAACAATGTACTCCTAAGGAACAAATGAGTCAAAGAAGAGCTCAAAAGAGAAATCAGAAAATATCTTGAGATGAATGAAAATGGAAACAAAACAAAAGAATGCAGCAAAAGCAGTCTTACCAGGGAATTTTATAGTAATGAACACAACCATTAAGTAAAAAGAAAGATCTTAAATAGACAAAGTAACTGGACATATCAAGGAACTAGGAATAGAACAAACTGAGCTCAAAACTAGTAGAAGGAAAGAAACAACAAAGATCAGAGTGGACTAAATAAAGTAGAGACTAAAAGACAATGAAAAAATCAAGGAACCAAGAGCTGGTCTTTTAAAACAATAAACAAGTGTGTGTTTCTTCCCTGAGGTTAGGGAAGTTTTAAGCCGTCATTTTTTCAAATAAGCTTTTTGACATTTTCTCTCTCTCTTCTCCTTACGAGGCCCCTATAACGCATATATTGATCTTCTTGATGGTGTCCCATAAGTCCCTTAAGCTATCTTCCCTCTTCACTCTTCTTTCTGCTCCTCTAATTGGATGAATTCCACTGCCTTGTCTTCGAGTATGTTGATCCTTTCTTGTGCTCAATCTAGTCTATTGTTGAACCCTTATATTGAATTTTTCAGTTCAATTATTTTATTCCTCTGCTCGATTATTTCCATTTTTTTCTTTTTAAAAGTATTCCATCTCTTTGTTGAAATTCTAACTTTCTTCATGCATTGAATGTTATTTTGAAATCTCTATCCTGACCTTGGTGGACATCTGTATGAATGTTATTTTGAAATCTCTATCCTGACCTTGGTGGACATCTGTATGAATGTTATTTTGAACTCTCTGTCAGATAAATCACTGATATCCTTTCATGAAGTTCTCTATTTTTGGAATTTTACCTTCTTCTTCTGTTTGGAATGGAAAAACAGTAAAATAGTGTCATCCAACTTTACATAACTGACATGGAAAGGGCATTCCACCTAAAAAACATCAGAACACATACACACTTTTCAAGTGCACATGGAACATTTAACCAAGATATACTATGTCCTTGGTCATAAACATATCATTATAAATTTTGAAGTATGTAACATGAATAAAATAAAATTAAATTAGAAGTCAATCACAGAAAGATATCTGGAAAATACTCAAATATTGGTCGCTAAATAATGCACGTCTAAATCACTCATGTCAAATAAGAATTTGATAGAGAAATTAAAAATCAAAAGCATGTTCTTGGTGATGAAACAAGAATTGATAACCCTAGCTTATTGATCAAGAAAAAGAGAGAGAGGATACAAATTACCAGAATCAGGAGTGATTGTGATGATATAAATACATATTTTATATATATTAAGTAAAAAATAAATAAATATTATAAAAAAATTGTATCTCAATAAGTTTGACAACTTAAAAAATGGAAAAATTTCTTGGGAAACATAAACTACTAAAAGAGGCTTAAAAAGAAATATGTATATAAATATAACTTGAATAGCCATATATTTATAAATAGAATTGAATCTATAGTTAAAATTTTTTCCAATAAAGAAAATTTCCATTCTAGATAGTTCCATTGAATTCCACCAAAAAGCTAAGGATGAAGTTAAAGCAAATCTACAAGAATTTTTCCAGAAACATAAAATGACAGGAATATTTCCCAGTTTACTCTCCCTATGTATGTATATGTCTATATATATTCACACATCATATTGGTTCTGTTTTTCTGTAGTACATGCATTGGTCAATTTATGTAGTTAATAGCACATTAATGTGCAAAGTAAATATCTACATGATATTAATTTAAAGATACCACATTTTATTGAAAAATGGAAAAGATAAGCTTGTTATAGCCAATAGAAATAACATGAAGAATAGTCATATGAATAGCTGATGAATCCATTATATGATAGAAATGCTCAACTGTGAATGAACCAAATAACTGATCTTTAATACATCATCTCTAAATACTTTCTTCATCTGATTTGGTGAATTCAGGCAGATTATTCCATTTCTCTTCATCAGGTTCTACATTTTTGGGGGGAAAAAAGAGTGAAAGTAGGTCAGGGGACTCAATTCACTGGCCAAATGGGGCAGAGTCACAGCATCCAGTTAGAATAGAGTCCATTTGTTTATCTAACTACAAGTTAGTGAAAAAAAAAATCTCTTCCAGGAGATATGCCCACCCAGATAATGAAAGGCAACAATAGTTAAATTAGAGAAAACATTGTCAAATGTGTATAAGCTACTGCTACAAATGACAGTTGTTCTTGGGAACTCTTACATTATAAATATGACTATAGCTCAAGAGAAGGACTAAAATTTAAAAAAATTCTTTCTAGATAGATAGAGCTATAAATGGAGATATCTATACATAACATATAGATATATGGACATGCATTACATACACACACATATAAACATGTACATATATATGAATAAATATGACAAGTTTTTTGGAAACTTTTAAAAAGAATAAGAAAGTATATAATAAAAGTGAATGTGTCATTTCATACTCTTTCACTAAGTCTTTGCAAAAGTCTCCAATCCCCTTAAACAAGTCACTACAGAAATTACTATGGGGTTTGGAAGTCAGAAAAACTAGACAATGATTTAGAGTAAGTAAGCAAAGATAGAAAACAATGTTCTATAGCAAAGTATGGATAGCAAGACACCAAAATAAATAAATATTTATTAAACCCCTATAATGACTGTTAGATGAAGAGAATCTGATGCTAGTTTCTACAGACTCAGAAATTGAAGCACAGAGAAGATAGTCTTGCCCAAAGCCATTTAAGTGATTTTTAGCAGAGCCGGATGAAAAACAGCCCGATGCTGTTCCATTTAACTTCCTCTGAAGAGGTGGCATTTATTTAAACCAAGACTTTAAGAATGTAAATATTTGCACAGGAGGGAATGAGCAGAATAATTGAGCTTGAACGTTCTCATAATCTCCCTCTCATGGAAAAAACAGAATCTCTTTCCATCTCATTCTCTCTCTCAGTGAAAGGCCATTGGGACCTATTTCTATCTATTTTTTATCACTAAATGCATCAATTAAGATGGAAATTCATAAGGGCCAAAACTGGCTAACGTCCTTTTAAGTAACATAATGTATTTTACGGGGGTGAGTTGGTTGAAAGTCACTTATTATGTAGTTAATAACGTTTGTATTTCTACAATCTGTTCACCCAGAAAATGCTAAAGAAATAAGATATCTTTCAGATTTAGAAGAATCAAATACACTGTCTATTGATGTTACAGAAAATGTTGAGTGTTTTGAAACATGGAGATCATTTTAAAAGATTTATAAACAAAGCTTCAAATAAAAGATTTTAATTCTAGGTCCAGCAATATCATATATTAGTTGGTTTCCACATTGCCTATACATATATTGCTGTGCTATCATGTTGGATCCGTTTTCATGTAAGTACAGATATGAAATGACATCAAAGTGTGTTTAGGTACCTAGTTTGTGGTCATACATTAGAACAGAGTGGAAAATGGTTACAAAGAATTCGCAATAGAAGTGATTATGGCTAATAATAAGGTAATTCAGGTTTTTCCACTTGTACATAGTTTTATTCGTGGCTCCCAAGGTCTTCTATAATCTAGCCCCAAACTAGCTTCCAAAACTTGTCCACCATTATTTAAGACCTGCCTCCCCGACACGCACACTCTACCTAACAAGCCAGCTCTTCCCTCTTCTGTTAAGTCCTCTTCGTGACTTTTGCTTGTGCAACTCTATCTGGGAATATTTTTGGTCCTGTTTCTTTTTGCTTCTTTGTTTCTTTGTTTTTTTGTTTTTGTTTTTTTTTTTTTTTACTCACTCCATTTGATTAAAATCTACCCAGATTTAAAGGGACAAGTTAGACGATCCTATTAAGTATTTTTCGTGATAATCTTTCCCATGAGATCCTACCCTGCTTCTCACTTGTTTCTCTGGACACTTATTATCATACGTGTCACTCTTTAAGCAGGCATATGTCTTGTTATTGCTCCATTGGGGTTTTGTGTTCTTTACCAACACTTATATGTTCTGTCATTTTAGTAGTCTCACCATTCTGTGTATATTATATACGTTTTTATTAAAGAGAACTTCTAAAATCTCTCTTCCACTACTTAGAAGAGTTCTAAGTGTATAGTAAAGTTAAATAACTGTTTATTCTCAGTTGACATCTAAATATCTTTCTATTAAAAATTAATACTTCATATGGTCTAAGAAAAATATCTGTTATCTGATTTTGGACATTATCCCTAATGCAGAATAAGGCATATGTTAAAGGATTTTGAGGGTATTCTGAACAATTGGGGAAGTTTTCTGTACTGAGAAAGATCATGTAAGTTTTTTCTTTAGGAATAAACCAGTGGAAATTTCCAAGGACCCAAGCTTCTTTTTTCTATATCTTTTTTTTTTTTTAAGATTTTATTTTTCTTTTTTCTCCCCAAAGCCCCCCAGTACATAGTTGTGTATTTTTACTTGTGGGTCCTTCTAGTTGTGGCATGTGGGATGCCACCTCAGCATGGCTTGATGAGTGGTGCCATGTCCATGCCCAGGATTCCATCTGGCGAAACTCTGGGCCGCCGAAGTGGAGCACGCGAACTTAATCACTCGGCCACAGGGCTGGCCCCTCTAGAACTTTTTTTTTAAATTAAGATTATGATAGATTACAACCTTGTGAGATTTCAGTTGTACATTATTGTTAGTAATGTGTGGGCACACCGCTTCACCCTTTGTGCCCTCCCCCCAACCCCCATTTTCCCTGGTAACCACTGATCAGTTCTCCTTGTCTATATGTTAGCTTCCACCTATAAGTGGAGTCATATAGAGTTCATCTTTCTCTGTCTGGCTTATTTTGCTTGACATAATACCCTCAAGGTCCATCCATGTTGATGTGAATGGAACAATTTGGTCCTTTTTTATGGCTGAGTAGTATTCATTGTGTATATATACCATATCTTCTTTATCCAATCATCAGTTTCTGGGCATGTAGGTTGGTTCCACGTCTTGGCTATTGTAAATAATGCTGCGATGAACATAGGGGTACATGGGACTCTTGGGATTGCTGATTTCAGGTTCTTAGGATAGATACCCAGTAGTGGGATGGCTGGGTCATAGGGTATTTCTATTTTTAACTTTTTGAGAAATCTTCATACTGTTTTCCATAGTGGCTGCACTAGTTTGCATTCCCACCAACAGTGTATGAGGGTTCCTTTTTCTCCACAACCTCTCCAACATTTGTCACTCTTGGTTTTGGATATTTTTGCCAATCTAACGGGTGTAAGGTGATATCTTAGTGTAGTTTTGATTTTCATTTCCCTGATGATTAGTGATGCTGAACATCTTTTCATGTGTCTATTGGCCATACTTATATCTTCTTTGGAGAAATGTCTGTTCATGTCCTCTGCTCATCTTTTGATTGGGTTGTTTGTTTTTTTGTTGTTAAGCTGTGTGAGTTCTTTGTATATTATGGAGATTAATCCTTTGTCGGATAAGTAGCTTGTAAATATTTTTTCCCAGTTAATGGGCTGTTTTTTTGTTTCAATCCTGTTTTCCCTTGCCTTGAAGAAACTCTTTAGTTTGATGAAGTCCCATTTGTTTATTCTTTCTATTGTTTTCCTCATCTGAGGAGTTATACTGTCTGAAAAGATTCTTTTGAAACTGATGTCAAAGAGTGTACTGCCTATATTCTCTTCTAGAAGACTTATTGTTTCAGGCCTAATCTTTAGGTCTTTGATCCATTTTGAGTTTATTTTTGTGAAGGGTGAAAAAGAATGGTTAATTTTCATTCTTTTATATGTGGCTGTCCAGTTTTCCCAGCACCATTTGTTGAAGAGACGTTCTTTTCTCCATTGTAGGCCCTCAGCTCCTTTGTCAAAGATTAGCTGTCCATAGATGTGTGGTTTTATCTCTGGGCTTTCAATTCTGTTCCATTGATCTGTGCACCTGATTTTGTACCAGTACCATGCTGGTTTGATCACTGTAGCTTTGTAGTATATTTTGAAGTCGGGGATTGTGATGCCTCCAGCTTTGTTTTTCTTACTCAGGATTGCTTTAGCAATTCACGGTCTTTTGCTGCCCCATATGAATTTTCGGATTCTTTGTTCAATTTCTGTAAAGAATGAACTTGGGATTCTGATTGGGATAGCATTGAATCTGTAGATTGCTTTAGGTAGTATGGACATTTTAACTATGTTTATTCTTCCAATCCATGTGCATGGAATGCCTTTCCATCTCTTTATGTCGTTGTCAATTTCTTTCAAGAAAGTCTTGTAGTTTTAATTGTATAAATCTTTCACTTCCTTGGTTAAATTTATCCCAAGGTATTTTATTCTTTTCGCTGCAATTGTGAATGGGATTGAGTTCTTGAGTTCTTTTTCTGTTGGTTCATTGTTAGTGTATAGAAATACTACTGATTTATGTATGTTGATTTTATATCTTGCAACTTTGCTGTAGCTGTTGATTGTTTCTAATAGTTTTCCTATGGATTCTTTGGGGTTTTCTATATATAAGATCATGTCATCTGCAAACAGTGAGAGTTTTACTTCTTCATTGCCTATTTCAATTCCTTTTATTTCTTTTTCCTGCCAAATTGCTCTGGCCAACACCTCCAGTACTATGTTGAATAGGAGTGGTGAAAGTGGGCATGCTTGTCTTGTTCCTGTCCTCAGAGGGATGGCTTTCAGTTTTTGTTCGTTGAGTATGATGTTGGCTGTGGGTTTGTCATATATGGGCTTTATTATGGTGGGGTACTTTCCTTCTATACCCAATTTATTGAAGGTTTTTATCATAAATGGGTGTTGGATCTTGTCGAATACTTTCTCTGCATCTATTGAGATGATCATGTGGTTTTTATTTCTCATTTTGTTAATGTATTGTATCACGTTGATTGACTTGTGGATGTTGAACCATCCCTGTGTCCCTGGTATAAATCCCACTTGATCATGGTGTATAATCTTTTTGATGTATTGCTGTATTCAGTTTGCCAGAATTTTGTGGAGGATTTTTGCATCTATGTTCATCAGTGATATTGGCCTGTAGTTCTCCTTCTTTGTGTTGTCCTTGTCAGGTTTGGGGATCAGAGTGATGTTGGCTTCATAGAATGTGTTAGGGAGTACTCCATCTTCCTCAATTTTCTGGAATAGTTTGAGAAGGATAGGTATTAAATCTTCTTTGAATGTTTGGTAGAATTCTCCAGAGAAGCCGTCTGGTCCTGGACTCTTATTTTTGGGGAGGTTTTTGATTACTGTTTCTATTTCTTCACTTGTGATTGGCCTATGCAGATTCTCCATTTCTTCCTGGTTCAGTTTGGGGAGGTTGCAAGAGTCCAGGAATTTGTCCATTTCTTCTAGGTTGTTCAATTTGTTGGCATATAGTTTTTCATAGTATTCTCTTATGATCCTTTGTATTTCTTTGGTATCTGTTGTGATTTCTCCTCTCTCATGTCTAATTTTATTTATTTGAGATTTCTCTCTTCTTTTCTTGGTGAGTCTGGCTAAGGATTTGTCGATTTTGTTAATTTTTTTGAAGAACCAACTCTTTGTTTCATTGATCCTTTCTACTGTCTTTTTTGTTTCAATATCGTTTATTTCTGCTCTTATTTTTATTATTTCTCTCCTTCTACTGACTCTGGGCTTTGCTTGTTCTTCTTTTTCTAGTTCTGTTAGGTGTCATTTGAGGTTGCTTATGTGAGATTTTTCTTGTTTAGTGAGGTGAGCCTGTATTGCAATGAATTTCTCTCTTAGGACTGCTTTTGCTGCATCCCAAATGATTTGGTATGATGTGTTCTCATTTTCATTTGTCTCCAGATAATATTTGATTTCTTCTTTAATTTCTTCAATAATCCATTGTTTGTTCAGTAGCGTGTTGTTTAGTCTCCACATTTTTGCACCTTTCTCTGCTTTATTCTTGTAGTTGATTTCTAGTTTCATAGCATTATGATCAGAAAAGATGCTTGATATTATTTCAACTCTCTTGTATCTATTGATGCTTGCTTTGTTTCCCAAAATATGGTCTATTCTTGAGAATGCTCCATGCGCACTTGAGAAGAATGTGTAGCCTGCTGCTTTTGGTTGAAGTGTTCTATATATATCTATTAAGTCCATCTGGTCTAATTTTTCATTTAATTCTATAATTTCCTTGTTGATTTTCTGTCTAGATGTTCTGTCCATTGGTGTTAATGGGGTGTTGAGGTCCCCTATTATTATTGTATTTTTGTTGATGTCTTCTTTTAGTTCTGTTAACAGTTGCTTTACAAATTTTGGTGCTCCTGTGTTGGGTGCACATATATTTATAAGTGTTATGTCTTCTTGGTGGAGAGTCCCTTTTATCATTATATACTGTCCCTCTTTGTCTTTCTTTATCTGTTTTGCTTTGAAGTCTACTTTGTCTGATATTAGTATAGCAACACCTGCTTTCTTTTGTTCATTATTAGCTTGGAGTATTGTCTTCCATCCCTTGACTCTGAGTCTGTGTTTGTCTTTGGGGCTGAGGTGTGTTTCCCGGAGGCAGCATATTGTTGGGTCTTGTTCTTTGATCCATCCTGCCACTCTGTGTCTTTTGATTGTAGAGTTCAATCCATTTACATTTAGAGTGATTATTGAAATGTGGGGGCCTACTGCTGCCATTTTATGTCTTGTTTTCCAGTTCTCTTCAATTTCCTTTGTTTCTCATCCCATGGTTTAGTCTGTTCTGATATAGAGCTGCTACTCTCTGTTGTTGTCCTTCTACTTATCTCCTTTGCTCTTGGTTTTGTAGCCCCTTTCCTTTTTTTGATTTTTCAGGAATGAGGGTTTTCCTGAGCATTTCTTGAAGAGGAGGTTTTGTGGCAATGAACTCCCTTAATTTTTGTTTATCTGGGAAAGTTTTTATTTCTCCATCATATTTGAAGGATATTTTCACTGGGTAGAGAATTCTCGGGTGTAGGTTTTTGTCCTTCAGATTTTTTAATATATCATTCCACTCTCTTCTAGCCTGTAAAGTTTCTGCTGAGAAATCTGCTGATAGACTGATGGGAGTTCCTTTGTAGGTTAATTTCTTCTGCCTGGCTGCCCTTGGTATTCTCTCCTTGTCATTGGCTTTTGCTAGCTTCACTACTATATGCCTTGGGGTTGGTCTACTTGCATTGATAAAGTTTGGAGATCTATTGGCTTCTGTCACACGAAGTTCCATCTCTCTCCCCATGTTTGGGAAGTTCTCAGCCATTATTTCTTTGAATAGGCTTTCTGTCCACTTCTCCCTCTCTTCTCCTTCTGGTATACCTATAATCCTTAGGTTGCATCTCCTAATTGCGTCAGATAATTCTCGGAGAGTTTCTTCATTTCTTTTTAGTCTTACTTCTCTCTCCTCCTCTGCCTGCAGCATTTCTATTTTCCTATTTTCCAAATTGCTAATTCTTTCCTCCATATTATCGGCCCTACTGTTCAGTGCATCTAGATTTTTCTTAATCTCCTCTATTGTGTTCTTCATTTCTAGTATTTCTGTTTGGTTCTTCTTTATAGTATCGAACTCTTTTGTGACATAGCTCCTGAACTCGTTGAGTTGTCTATCTGAATTCTCTTTTAACTCATTGAGTTTTTTAATGATGGCTGTTTTGAAGTCATCATCATTTAGGTTATATATTTCATTGTCTTTGGGATTGTTTTCTGTGTGTTTGTCATTTTCCTTCTGTTCTGGAGATTTAATATATTTTTTCATATTGCTTGATGGTGTAGATTTGTGCCTCCACATAGAGATAGAGTTTAGTTACTGCTTCCACTTGTTTCTATTGGTGTGGTGGGGGGACAGCTGTTTATACTGCACCATTCAGGAACCCTATCAGCTGTTGCTAACTGGGCCTGGGTCCCTCCTCACAGTCACAGTGATCCTGTGGGTTCCCTCTTCAGCTGTGGGGGCCATCACAAGGGGGCTTCAGGCTGCAGGTGCCTACAGTTGCAGACCACGTAGAAGTGCTCCCTCCTTAGGGTCTGCAGTGGTGTTATGGGCTTTCCCAGCGGCCAGGGGCAGGATCACTTATATTTGCAGCTCTGTCACTGTCGGCGCCCACAAAATCTCACTTGTCCACTATGGGTCACAGCAGAGCTATGGGCATCTTCTGCAGTCTGTAGTTAGCTCACTTAGCTATGCTACTTTTGTCCCAGGGTCTTCCAGCCTTGTGGTTGCCGGGTGGGTGCTCTCTACTAGTGGTGTGCAGAGGCTATCGCTGAGGCTGCTGTGAGACTGTAGAGTTTCCCCCTGGGCCATGGAACCGGGTGGCTGGAACTCCACCCAGCCCCAGTCCTCTCCCCTAGGATCTCAGGGAGCCCCTTGCCCTGTCTGGGGGATAGCCGGAGATCTTGAGTTCAGTGGCAGCTGACCGGCTGATGCCCTGCCTGGGATTCTCCTCTTTGGGACCCTCCTGGCGTTGTGGATGCTGGGTGGGGCCTCTCCGCTAATGGCAGGCAGAGACTTTGCCTGCTGCCCAGATGGAACTCTGGAGTTTCCCCCCCGGGCCGCGGAGCTAGCCACTGGAGCTCCACCCAGCCCCAGTCCTCTCCCAGGAGATCTCCGGTAGTCCCGAGCCCCTCCTGGGTGAAATCCCGGTCAGTGGAGCCGGCAGCAGCAGCTGGCAGGCCACTGTGCCATTTGGGATTCTCTCTGGGAGCCTCCTGGCATTGTGGATGCTGGGTGGGGCCTCTCCGCTAATGGCAGGCAGAGTCTTTGCCTGCTGCCCAGGTGGAACTCTGGAGTCTCCCCCCTGGGCCGTGGAGTCGGCCGCTGGAGCTCCACCCAGCCCCAGTCCTCTCCCAGAAGATCTCTGGTAGTCCCAAGCCCCTCCTGGGTGAAAGCCCAGTCAGTGGAGCTGGCAGTGGCAGCTGGCGGACCGCCACACCATTTGGGATTCTCTCCGGGAGCCTCCCGGCGTTGTGGATGCTAGATGGGGCCTCTCCGCTAATGCTGGGTAGAGGTTTTCCCCGCCGCCTCAGGTGTGTAACTCTGGAGCTTCCCTCTGGGCTTAGGTGTAATTGCAGGGGACTTAGGTAGGGCTCTGGTCACCTGTTTCCACCTTCGCTCCTCTGCTGTGCGCTCCCTCCTGCCCTTGGTGTGTGGCGATGTTCTGGGGGTGTCCGCTGAAAGAAAGCCGCTTACAGGTACTAGGCTGTTTGGGGGTCGGGGTAGGAGAGTTTTCACCTATCTCCACCTCCTCCCGGAGGGAAGTCTGTTGGCCTTCTGATGTATAGCAGCGTGTCTCTCAGGCGTCCTGAGATGCTATATGGATATCCTTTGTTAAGTGATGAATGTCCAATTATTTGTAGATTCCAAGGGGAAGAGACAAAGAAGACTACTCACGCCACCATCTTGGATCTTTCTCTCTTTTTTCTATATCTTTAAGTAAACTTTTTATTTTAGAGTAGTTTTAGATTTACCCAAAAGTTGCAGAATTAGTACAGAGGGTTCCTGTATACCTCACAGCTAGATCCCCCTACCATTAATATCTTACTATACTATGGTACATTTGTCACAATTAATGAACCTATGTTAATATCTCATTGTTAACTATAGTTTATACTTTACATAGATTTCCTTAGGTTTCACATAATGTCCTTTTTCTGTTTCACAGTCCAGCTTCAAAATGATGCATTACATTTAGTTGTTTATGTTCCTTAGGCTCCTCTGGGCTGTTAGTTTCTCAGGCTCTCCTTGGTTTGGTAACACTGATGGTTTTGAAGAATATTGGTTAGGTATTTTGCAGGCTGCTACTTTAGTGGAATTTGTCTAACGTTTTTCTCATAGACAGCAGTTTTTGGAAGGAAGACCACAGAGTTAGAACACCATTTTCATCAAATCATTTCAAAGGTCCTTGATAGTAGCACAGCTTATCACTGCTCATGTTGACTTTGGTCCCCTGGCTGAAGTAGTGCTTGTAAGTTTTTACCACTGTAAAGTTACTCTTTTTTTCCCCTTTTCATACTGTACCCTTTGGAAGGAACACTATGCACAGCCCATAATTAAGGAGTGAATTATGTTCCAGAGTTGAGGACAGAGTGTCTACTTAAATTATTTGGAATTCTTCTGCACAAGATATTTGTCCCTTCTCCCCTATTTGTTTATATATTCCATCACTTATTTATATCAGTAATGGATTGTGGATATTTATTTTATATTTTGGGATATAATCCTTTTTTTTCTGTTTGCTTTTTTCTAATTTTCTGCTTTGGTCCTGGGAGCTCTTTATGTTTTCTCCTGTATCCTTTTGACAATGCCTCATCATTCTGTTTTTGAGTACCTCTTTACTTTCTGGTGATGTAAGAAACTTCAGACTCATCTTGTACGTTTCCTCCCCAGCCCTAGAATCAGCCACCTATCCAAGGAGAAGTGTCAATGTTAAACCTTTAAAAATTTTACAATGACTGAGTGAATATACCAGTTTATACCACTCCTCAAAGGAATTAACTATATCTTTGAAAGTCTAGGAACTCTATCTCCCAACATTCCATCAACTATTATTCTTGCTACAATTTAGGGGAAAAAAATCACATGAATGTACATGTACTTACTTTATTCCCTTTCTTTTCATTTCTAACAATATCATTTTCTCATCTTCAATTGTTTTTTTTTCTTTTTCCAAGGTGCCTCCTTTTTCTTACTAAATAAAAATGTACAGAAAGTACATTTTAAAGTCTTTGTATAAATGGCATTACTAGCTCTACTTTGCTCAAGTGTTCTGTCAAAGGTATCGGCGCAGCGCTGACCTTTTTATGCTCTAGAAATGTAAATGGTTTGGTTTGGGGCATATTACATTTGCTTTTCAAATAGATGTCCTCTATTCAAACAGAATTGAGGTAGACTGTATTATAAATCTAAGAATTACAGACAACCCTCTATCTACCATTTTAATATTAAACACATTTATAGCAAGCAGTGTACCTGGAATATCATCTAAATTTTCCTCCCAAGTTGAAAAAACATTTTTTAGCAGTACATTGTAACTTCCTACAATGCTCTACATCAATGATAACCTAATTTTCTTTCCATCCTTACCAAGGCTGTATTCAAATGATTCAACGTCATTTCACTTTATAATAGGAGACAAGAAGAACATTAATTGTTTAAAATTCAAAGATAAATTTAAAGTCACAATTTATACAAATTTAAAAATCTCCCTCATACCAATCATTTGCTTTTCATCAAAGCCTTTATCAAAGCTGTCCACTTCTAGGAGAAATGTATCAGAAGTGAATGACTCCTTTCTCTCCATCACTAAGAAGTACAAATGAGGAAAAGGGCAGGCCCTGGAAGTCTAGAATTGAACAAGAATTCCTGAAGCATTCGAGACTTGGCCATCTTCTGCTGGGAAGGAAATATTATAAGAAAGAAGTGGTCATCCTAACTCTATTCTACCTTTCAGAAATTGAAGCCTAGTGCTCAAAGAAATCTAATTGAAAAGTGGCATGGCAATGCCTTCTCTTCTTACAACAGTAATTGAAAATGGAGTGGCCTCGCCATCATTTCTCTGAAGTATGGCAAAACTGAGATGAAAAGAAAGAGAGTTTAATTCCTGAATAAACACAGAAGATAAGTTGGGCCACAAAGACTACAGAACTAAAACACACGTTGAGTCAACCGAGAAGCAACAGAGTTCTAGGTCGATGTTCTCACTGATCCATGTTGATAAATTTCTCATTTTAAAAAATCTTATTTCCTTAACTAGACTATGAAGTTCTCAAATAGATTTGAACACTTATGTTAACATAGGGATATTAATATATTGAGTGTTTGATACAATTTTTTATGAAATGGTACATTATCTTGAGACTTGCCATATTTATACTCCATTTAAATATACCTGTTGAACTACAAACATTTCCTGTAGGGGGCTGGCCCAGTGGCACAGCAGTTAAGTTCACACGGTCCGCTTTGGTGGCCTGGGTTTGCCAGTTCAGATCCCAGATACGGACCTATGCGCTGCTTGTCAAGCCATGCTGTGGCAGGCATCCCACATATAAAGTAGAGGAAGATGGCCATGATGTTAGCTCAGGGCCAGTCTTCCTCAGCAAAAAGGAGGATTGGCAGCAGATGTTAGCTCAGGGCTAATCTTCCTCAAAAAAAAAAATTTCCACCAGAGATTGCCTACTCAGAGATATAGCCTTTCATGGCCTTTTATACAGCCATTTGCTATGAAAATAATACAAGAAAACCCTCTGTTCTTTCTCTGTCTCTCCCTATAACATATACTTTGAATTTATGTGTATTTCCCTTTTATGGTACCCATGCCTCAAAAGTCACATCGCTCTGCCTATTTCCTTCATAGAGCTCATCAGTTTCTGAAATCTTATTTGTTTACTTACTTATATTTTTATTATCTGTCACACTTCATTAGATCTTTAATTACATATAGAAATTAAATTGATCCTTTGTTCATATTGTCCCAATATCTAGAACAATCCATTACATGATAGGCATCTGATAGTAGGCAAACCCTGCCAGACATCGTGCCTCTGCTAAAGTAAGAGGAGGTTGCTCAGCAAAGCTAATACAATCATTGAATTGGATACACTCCCATTGTACTATACCAGAGCTGCAGGCCCCAAGAGGGAGTCAATTAATTTAAAAAGCAAATATTAACTAAATACATCTTTGGTGATGTGAATTTAGCCAGGTATTTAAAATTAAGAAATAGAAACTAGTGCCTTACCTTTACTGAATTCAGAATCTAAGCCAAAGAAAGTAAAGTCAGGGGGTTATTATGAAAAAGTCTGGTAAGTACTGTGTTGAGAAGCATAGGGTGTTGCGAGAGCACAAGTTTCTGAAAATGGAAGAAGGTTGGATTAAACAGTGCTCTCAAAAGGAATCTTTTAAGTACTAATTCCAGTTTGATATCACTCATTAATACTTACAGGTCTTCAGTTGCTGTCTCCTCAAAATTTGTCTTGGCCCTATATTCTTTCTCAATTTTCACTTCTAGAACTCATTTCAAACGTATACTGATTTTCCTTCTATAATTCCTATGTGTTTATTTTCTTTTCTATATCATCCTTTTTTTCTCTGTGTGTTCCATTCTGAGTGATTTAATGTAATCTCCTACTTCACTAATTCTTTCTACTGTGTCCAATCTGCTATCCCAATCCGCTTGCAAATATGACCTTTAGGGGTTTTAATTTTGGTTATTGAATGCTCAAATTCCAGAAGATCTGTTTTGTTCTTTTTAAAGCGACTTTGCTAGTTTTACAGTTTTTATTTCCTGTGATAAATTCCAGCTTGTCGCCTAATGCTTTAAACAGGGTAAGCACAGTTGCTTTAAAAACTGTTAATTCTAACAAGCGAAGTCTCTATCAGTCTGTTTTTGCAGATGTAGATTATCATTCATAAGGCTTCATGTCACTTACCATAGCCTGGTAAACAATGATGCTTGGTGGTTACTGATCTAGTAAACAAATTCCAGAAATCATTTTAATCCACCTCAAAACACATTTCAAGGCTCGCACATCGACTACAAAGACAGGCTATGTATACGAAGGGTCACATTTGCATGAGGATCTCATTGGACACCACAATTCCCCAGGGACAGCCCATTCCTCTCCTTTTATTTTCTCTTTCCTTTTCCTCCTTGTCTCAATACCTTCTCCAAGGTACTTTTGGGTTAAATTAAAAGGGTATGTTCTTTGCTGGTTTGCTCTCTTCCTGAGGATTTTGCTGCTTTTCCTGAGGAGAGGAGAGGAGAGAGGAGAGGAGGGGAGGGGAAGGAAGGGGAGGGAAGGAGAAAGGAGGAAAGGGAGAGGAGGAGAGGAGAGGGGAGGGGAGGAGAGGAGAGGAGAAGACTCTCAGTGATGGACTTAAGACATCATAGAGGGATGGTGGAAAATGCAGTTTGCTCTAGTTTGACTAAACTGTTTGAGAAACCAACTGAGAAAAAAAAGCAAACAAAAATACTTTAATTGGGGGGAGCTGGCCCAGTGGCCGTGTGGTTAAGCTTGTGTGCTCCACTTAGGTGGCCCTGGGTTTCTCCATTTTGGATTCCAGCATGGACATGGCACCACTCATCAGGCCATGCTGAGGCGGTACCCCACATAGCACAACCAGAGGCACTCACAACTAGAATATACAACTATGTACTGGGGGACTTTGGGGAGAAGAAAAAAATAAAAAAAAAACAAGATTGGCAACAGATGTTAGGTCAGGTGCCAATCTTTAAAAAAAACTTAATTGGCAACAAGAATCTCACATTCAATATATCATTGTCTACCATCAATTTCTAAATATTGTATTTATTTCAAATAGATTGTATCTTTCCTCTACAAAAAAGACAATCATCATTACAGGTTCCGGCTTATCCTCTAAATAAATGATAAGTAATTATATTATGAAAATAAATGCATCCCTTTTGTTCTGTTTCAATCATTGTCAGACTATTCTTTTGATGTTCTGGGAAGTTTTCCAATGTAAAACCAATAATGAATGTAAAGTATATAAAGATGAATTTTTTATGCCTTCTATATTGAAGAGAGATGAAAATAGATATTGTCAAAGTAGAAAACTCTTCAGAGAATAATTAATCCCATCTCTTATTTTTGTCTATTTACTTCTAAGAAATGAAATCTACTCTTGCCCAAAGAACATTGTGCTATGTTCCAAAAATGAGTTTGTTTGACTTTGTTAACAAAATTAAAAAGGTTTTATGCCCATGTTGCTAATTATGTAGATCTGGAAGAGAAGGATGGTAAAAGCACTGAAGAGAAAAAGAAGTGTCCTAATTTGAAACCAAAGTGGAATTGCAAATGATATATTCTTTATTTAAAAATACAATTACTGTGACTATCTGAAAGATGTGTAGAAGATTGTGAATCCACATGAGAGATCAAGACAGAAAGAGCAAAAGGGTCAATCTGCAAGTTAGACAATGAGATCACTTTGGAAGTGACAGTATGAGTGAAAACTTTTACTCATGAACTACGAGCTGCTTGAAGCTAAACTCACGCTTTATTAATCTTCTACTCCTCATCCTTAGCAGAGCACCAGACATGAGGTAAAAAACTCAATTGATGTTTGCAGATTCGCTGGATGATTGAAGGAAGGAATTAGAGCATTTAATGAGTATTTGTACCTGGTAATAGACAATCAACATACCTTTTCCCATTTGTACCTTATTATAATACTAGTGTGTATATATTTTATCTTTGTTTTGTTATTGTTGTTTAAACAGATACAGGAAGGAACAGGTTAGAATGTACAGAAAACAGAGTATGTTCCAAAATACTTTTTCTTTTATTGGGAAAAGCTCTAGACTTTGCATATGAGATTTCATGTCCTCTCTCTAAGAAGGATTGAAATGCCATGACACACTCTTCCAAGAATCCCATATGATACTTGGGAAAAGTGGAGAATCCAGTCCAGCAGTAATGTTATTGAACCGAAGTGGGTTCCCTCCTGGTGTGTTAAAGCAGACTCTCCATCAGAAGTAGTTGTCTGACAAAGTAAAGTACATTTGCAGCAAATAGGAGACCATGAGAAATCATTTCCAGAGTCATGGTGTCCCCGAACAAAGGGAAGCAGGGACATTTATTTCAGATGGGGAATGAATATTCTTAAGAAAGAGGTGGGTATTTGCTTGCGCAGGCTCAGTTGGAAAACATGCTTCCACATACACTACAGTTTATGGTAATGAGGCCTACACTCCTCCTGGAGAGATCTTAGCATTAAAGATAAGGGAATGGTGGTCATAGGCATATGCTTGGCTCTTGTGGGGAAGCTCAGTCTGGTTCTGGGTGGTTGGTGATTGCATCTCCTTAGCATGACAAAAGGAAAAACAATTTGCACCAACAATTAAATGCTTCCAAACCCGCCCTTGAGTTCCTTGGGGCAACTAGTGGGTTTCAGTAAGAGACAATGTCCCACCTGTTCCAAGACAGGTGCTCCACTAGTAAAGAAGATAGAGATGTTAGGGGAATATTTGAACCAACATAATTCCTTGGCGGTAGTGGGAAAAGAAATATGGAGTGAATGCAATGCCAATGAGTATGCTCGCAACTGACGAAAACAGGCTGCCTCAATTTTTAATGCTAAGACTATTGACAAAGAGTGATGCAGCAGTGTTTTAAAATAAAACTATAAGTAATTACAGGAGGCAGCCTCAATGACTAATAAATAAAGTTAAGTCTCAGATGCAGTTTTCTCCTTTCCACACCAATTTCATAACCTCTTCAGATAAATCATAGTTTATTGTAAAGTTGGCAAATAATAGTGCACCCTGGGAGATAAAGAGGAGATTAGCTTTGCCTTTTTATTAAGTAGCTAGAGGCAAATAAAAGTCATAAAAGTGTTTCAATAAGTGACTGTCTCAACAGATCCTCTTGGAGCAGTATCTAATACGTCCCCCTCACAGCACCCCACACACACGTACACTAACAGTGGACAATGGAATCTCATTACTGTTCATTTTTTTAATACAAAGCTGAGATTAGAAATCTTTGCCTCTGAGAACCCTTTCCTGAGTCTACTCTTTATAAGTATTGAAGAAAATTTTCTATAAGATAAATCTAAAAATAAGTACTTGTATATTTTCAGAGATCATGCTTTTGGTGCTATATTCAAGAAATCTTAACTCAATATCACAAAGATTTTCTCTTATGATTTCTTCTGTAACTTTTATAGTTTTAAATTTTGCACTTAGGTCTGTGATCCATTTTGAGTTAATTTTTGTATATGGTACAGGATATGGACTGAGGTTCATCTTATTACAGATAAAAATTCACTTTAGTAAAAAGATTATCCTTTCTCTACAGAATTGTTTTTGCACTCATGTCAAAATCAGTAGGTCATATACGTGTGGGCCTTTTTCTGGACTCTTTACTCTGAGCATTGATCTATTTGTCTATCTTAACAGTACCATGCTATCTTGATTATTGTAGCTTTACAATAATTCCTGAAATCAGATAGTCTTAATCATCCAACTCTGTTTTCTTATTCAAAGCTGTTTTGGCAATTGTAGGTCCTTTGTAATGACATATGAAATTTAGAATCAGTTTTTAATTTTCTTTAAAGATTGACCCTGGGCTAACATCTGTGGCTAATCTTTCATTTTTTCTTCTCTCCAAAGCCCCCCAGTACATAGTTGTTTATTCTAGCTGTAGTTACTTCTAGTTCTGCTACATAGGAAGCTGCCTCAGCATGGCTTGATGAGTGGTGCTAGGTCCACGCCCCGGATCCAAACCAGTGAAACCCTGGGCTGCTGAAGTGGTGCGCATGAACTTAACCACTCAGCCAAAGGTGGCCCCTAGCATCAGTTTTTTGATTTCTAAAAATATCTGTATATTTTGCTGGAATAAGGCAGATTCCAAAAAGTGTGATAATTATATCACAAGATAAACACATATGAAATTTTCTTCCATGTTGTCCCAATTTCTCTTTTGTAGGAATTGAATGATTTTACACTTCCATTAGCATAGGATGCAAAGGCCATATATTTTCTTCCATCGATACCCTCCCTGTAAGAAGGGTATATTTTAATACATGGTTCTGCTGTTGGTTAAAAAATTTCAGCTTTTCAACAGCATTTCTAATATATATATATATATAGACATACATATATATAGACATACATATATAAAGACATATATATATGTATGTCTACTTTTCATGGTCTAATAAGAAATAGAATATTTTTTGCTATTGTATTTGAGACAATTTGATTGGCACATTTTTCCACTTTATTGTTCTTGCTACTTGGGTATTATTATCTGGGTATTTAAATGCAAATAATGTTATTATTCATCATGGTATGCTTTTTCTTTCTAAAGTGATTTTTGACATTTCCATAGTTTTGTTTGTTTGTTTGTTTCTTTTGTGAGGAAGATTGGCCCATGGCTAAAATCTGTTGCCAATCTTCCTCTTTTTTGCTTGAGAAAGATTGCCGCTGATTGCCGCTGAGCTAAAATCTGCACCAATCTTCCACCACTTTTTATGTGGGATGCTGCCACAGCATGGCTTTACGAGTGGTGCTGGGTCCCTGCCCAGGACCTGAACATGCAAACCCCAGGCCGCCAAAGCGGAGCGCGATAACTCAACCACTATGCCACCAGGCCAGCCCCTCCATATTTTTTAATCTGCTTTATAATACTTATTTTGACATCTGTATTAGTTAATCTTAGTTATCTTCCTAATATTTGAACTCAATTTTATTTTCTGTATTGGTATAATTATACTTAAAATCATATTTCAAGCTAACACATTTTGTTGACTTGCAGTAATAAGTTACAATTTCATCGTCCTTTTATTCTGAAACCTTCCTATGCTTCCAGTATCCAACCCCATTTACTTTAGTGGATGCTGTTCTAATTTCTTCTACTTGTTTCAATGATAAAATACATATTTAAAATAAAAATCGTGTGTGTGTATTTAGAGTCATTCCATTATTTTTGTCCCAAATGCAGAAGGTTTAGAATTTATCTGCAAAAGGTGCAGAATATGAAACATACCATTCCCTAATTTCCAGGATCTACTTAAAGTCTACCTGATTTCTATACTAATTCGATCATTTCAATATGATCTAGTTGGGTTGATTGACTAAATTTGTATGCAACAGTCTTTTCCAGAAGTCCTCTATATTAAGCACTATGAAGTGCTCCTTTAGAAGCAGACATATGCTTGGCTTTAGGACCCCAGAATCCGTATATATGTCACATTTAATGCATCATTGCATAGCTTTCCCAATTGAACTTGCTTGTCTTGCTTCGAGTTCCAGAAATTTGTTGTAGGGATTAGCATTCTATTTCCATAATAAATCCTAATAACAGGTATATGAATCAGGCAATTCACTTAAGCAATATTTTCTTCACATGTAAAATCAGGATATTATGCATCAAAGAGTGTGAGTGAGTGTGTGTGTATGTGAGTGTTATATGGTTAATAGGCAGAGTGTGCTTAATGCATTAATTCAAAGATTTTAAATGTTTAATTTATTATTTTTATAAAGGAACTTCCTGTTTTTATTTTTAGTTATTCTAGAATGTATCTTTAACAACCCATTGCATTTTAGTGGCTATATTTCCCCAATTACTGTAATTTTACCTCCCCCTCCACATGCCAACATCTAGAAGAGCCCTATATACCCCAGTAAGAACTTCAAGATATCCTCTGGCAGGTTAGGATAGGATACACGAAGTAGGATCACCATCTTTGGACTTTGAGAAATGACATTTAAGTGAGAAATGCAAATCTGTATAGCCTTGGACTGATATTGACCCATCTGTATCAGAAATTGTAGACTTTCTCTCTGTGACTCTCAAACATAATGGAGATCATCAACCCAATATTTTTTGAGCCCAGATGTCTCTTTTCCCTCCTATCTGACATTAAGCCTCTAAAGATTTCCCATCAGAGATGTGAGTGTTTAATAACACAAAAATAGGATTTGTTAAGTCTGAGCACAGATTCCCAGCAACATTACTTAACACCAATACTTCACTCACTCAGAAAAATATGAACCAGAAAATTGGTGAATCTTTTGTCTCAAAAATATGATGGAGGGTGTTAAGACCTGACTGTTCATAAAAGAGAGAAATGATATTATCCCAAATTATTAAGCCGGGTAAGTCTGTCTGCCAAAGCGTGGAGAGTAGGTTGACCTGATACATATTTTTTTGTTCTGCTTGTGTGTGTGCACGCATGTGTGTATTTGTGTGCGTGTGTGCTAATGTCAACTCCTTTGGGCGATCATATTTTTGCTGTTAAATAGGAATGAGATAGATCAGCTCTCCATCACCACTCACACCATGACTTAGTGTTGTTATCACTCTACAATGTTTTTGGCCTGAAGGTCAGTGTTCCATATATGTAAAGGAAACATAACCATACGCTTGAAGGAAACATTTTATTTTTGTGTCTGAGAATAGGCATATCCACAGACATATGTGTATATTTAATAATTTAAAGTGTAGAAATAGGGAACAAGACTACATTTAATGTTGAGAGTTAATTTCCCCTTTATCTCCTCTTAGAAATGTGTGCTTCGTTCTTACTTTATGCTGATTCTTTCCTGTTGGGAATGTTGGCTTTATTTACCTCACTTAGTTTTCTATAGTCAGCTTCTCCGTATATTTTACAATTTGACTATCTTTTTCTTCTTCAGCACTAATGGTTCTATAAAGAATTGGATTTAGCACAAACCCAATTAAAACCAGTGTAATTAACTATGATTCTTTACACAAATTGTGCTTGACTTTGCATGAAAAGGAAGAGCATAAATTCTCTTAAGCCTTCAGCCTTTTGAGGCAAGCCCTTTCTGTGTCTGCTAGAACATTGGGACTAATATTTTCAGTCTTTCTCAGATTCCTTCTGTTTGCATAAAATCCATGACTCAATGCCATGCTTCCTGGCCACAGAAAGCAAAAAATCTGCTCTGTCATGAAAACACAGCCCTTTCTGAAAGTGTTCAAGAAAATGCTTTTTATGGCAAATGAATAAATAACCTGTGAAAGTCTTCACAATGGAGCATTATTAAGTTAAGCAGGCTTATTAAGATTCATAAAGCAATTAGAAGCATTAGGCTGAATTCACTTGTCATTTTCTTGAGCCTGTTGGCATATTAAAGTCACTGGGAACTGTATGCCTTTGGCCGTGGGCAAAATGTGGCCCATTTTGAATAAGAATAGCATCTGCAATTATACTAGCTGAGATAAAAATTAAAAGGTCCATCAATTCTCATACTTCAGAGGGTAAGATTATAACCAGATGGTGCCAGAAAGTTTCTCCTAGGCATGCGGACTCACTAACAGACAGGTGCACTATGACAATTTTCTTTTGGCCTTCCTCCTCATAATGTCTCACACACACCCAGACGTGCCAAACACAGGACATCAAAACAAATGGGACATTTGCGTTCTACCAGGATGAAAGCCTCCCATGGCCTAACAATATTGAGACTTGGAGATCCTAACAGGTGTGGGGAATTTCAATGAAAACATTTTACAATTTCGTCCAACTCAATGACAACGTAACTTATCTTTCGCTTTTAAACTGATTGTTTTTATCTTTCTACCTGCCCTGGTAATTTACCTTAAACTATATTCAGCTCTGGGTGTAACAGTATGGGAAGATACTTGCTAGAGGAGAATACAAACTCCCTGGAGGTTAGAAACTTCTACTCCTAGAGGGGAAGAATCAATTAATTGATACATATTCACTAGTTTCTATAGCGACTAGTTTCTACACACTGTTTGGGTCTGTGAAAACTATAAGATAAAAATAAGGTACCACACTTTCCTTCAGGGAGCTGAAAATTCTCCTTTGGAGTTGTGTGAGATTAGATAGCCTATAAATTTAATAGGAATCCAGAAAATAAAATGTAGACTGAAGCAATCAGGAAACTTCACGATTTTATATCTGCAATTGTGGAAAATTGTTAACATACCAGGAAATTGTTGTTTCTTCTTATAATTTATGGAGACTCTAAAACTAAAGTTGTTTATTTTTCTAAAGTTCTATAAAAATTGCCAGTATATTATTTTGTTAATTTAAATAGTAGCATGATATTTTTGCATAATCTTATACTATAAAATTAATTTGAAATGTTCATATTAATTTTGTTTATACCTCAAACACCCTGAGGAGTAGTGTGTTATATTGTTATATTTATATTTTGGGAGTTTAAGTGAACTTTTATATTGATGAGATTAGGATAGTGCTAATCTTGTTTTAGTAAACAAATTGTTTCCTGGAGAAAGCTGGTCATATATTCTTTTCTTTTACCCTCACAAAACCTTGCATTAGAGCATATATTCTAAACATTCAGTCCAAAGTTTTATACTTAATTTCTTTAATGTGATGACCTATTTTGCTACACAAATAATAAATGAATCTGTTCTAAAACTTTGGTCTTTTTGGATAAAGTATATAAATTTAACACACATTGATGGTGTAATAATTAAAAAAATAGGAAATTATACTTAGCCTGCAGGGACCACAATTCAGGCTGAATGAAATAGAGCTACACTGAAGGATCACTAATGGGCTCCGCGTTCCCTGGGATGTATATGACCAGGGGGTCATGCAGATTTGACCTTGGCTGCATGAGTTATGTGGGCTCATCACTCATGTAAGGGATGTTCTTGGTCATGTGATTTGACAATCCAAAAATAAAAACAACCACCACAAAAGAAATTTAACTTTAATTTGCCTGTTTTGAAATAACCGAAAAACAGCAGTGATGTCAAAATATCCTTCTTGAAGTAACCCATTTCTATCTAGAACAGCTGTAATTACCTGAAAATTTTCCCTTGGAAAAAAATCTGATTGCTAGCAGATTTCAGCTTCTAGTCCTACTGTGTCTTTTTGCAGAAACACTACAAGAAATAGTCTTCTTGACTATAATAGCAGTCCCTCAAATATGAATAAACACATTTGAATATCTCAGATTCCTTAAAAATGTCTACGTTGTTTTGCCATGATGTTCAGCTTTATCCGGACAAACGCCTTTTTGTCTTTCTTAAGTAGGAATCATTGAATCAAAAACAAAGTTCACTTATTTTTTGAAGACTGTAAAACAAAATGTTAGAACAAAAATAATGAGAAACATGTTCTGTCATAAAAGCAATGTAATTTTTATTAACGCAGCTTCTGTTTGCGTTTGCATACTGGGCTGTCATTTCATGCCTTGTATTAGACTGTCAATGTCACAAGACCCACAGGCGTTTTTCACTTGAGCCATCTTAGGTTCCTTCACCCAAGATACCATAATTAAAGTTGATTTTTAATTCAAATATTTGCATTTATTTCTGTAAAATTTACCTTGTTGATTTCATTTTGGTATTACACATTGTCAAGTTCACTTTAAATCTTGATTTAGGCAGCTAGCATGTAAGCAGTCCCTTTCATCTTCATTTAACTTCAGGCCCTAAAAGGCTGGATTCAATGTATTCTTTTGTGATAAATTTATTTTAAAAAATAGATTGAAGTAGCTCTCTGTTGCATACCTCTCCTCTAGGTTTTCATAGTTGCTCAAGACATGTTAATAATGATTTTCTGTTAGAGATTCAATGACATTTTCTTCAACTTATATTGTTCCACCATTGTAAAAAATATCCTGAAGCTCCTACACTTGTATTTTCTGAAAATCAAGTTTTCATGAACCAGTCTGATAAGAGAGAGACGATATAATCATAGCAAGAGCAAAAGACAAAATTTGAGAAATGGGATTCAATCATAGGACAGAAAACAAATGTAAGGGAGATTGGAATACGTTGGAATCGTTGACATTTATTGACTCTATTTCCTTGTCCTTCTCACTTATGCCAACTCACTGAACTCAAATATGGTGTTAGGTAGGAGTATCTTGAGAGGTAAACAAGCACAAAGATATTATCGGATAACTGGACCTACGACATGCATATTATGTATGTAGTAACAATAAGGCGACTGAAAAAATACTGGGTACAGGGCTTGGTAGAATCTATACTTAATCCTAACAAAAAGCCTCTTTTCTTGAAGTCTTAAAGAACATTTTATTGTATTTTGTTAGAGGGGAAATAGAACAGACAAACCATGAAGCAAGCAAAACATCAGTCACGTATGAATCTAAATGATTAATCTCCATTATTCTGAATGATCGAACTATCAAGTATTCAGTTAAAAAAAATCAATCTTCCCTATCTTTAGAAGTTCAGATATCTATCATATTTAAAACAAAGTACTAATCTCTATTTTATTGAAATTAAATCTCAAACCCTAGTATCACATAATTATGATCTTAAAACAAATTTTTCGTATCCTTTTTACTTGATTTCACTAAATCCATCTTAGTCTTCTTGGCATAAAGGTTGGGAAATTGCCTGAGAATTTATTATTACTGCAGAGAAAGTATCTGGAGTTTGTGGGTGGGAAATGGTTATTAATAGTCCTGGAATCTACTTTCTTTCTTAATCAGGAGTTGGGGAGAATGTCTTTGTGGTGGGTGTGGGGGGGATAAATAAGGTGGTTTGATGAAATCTCCTTTAAAACGTGTTAATAACAGACTTCCTGAAAACACGCTCGTGTTTCAATCTAATGGGAAAGTTCATATCTACAGAGTGCTTTTAGCAGGATATACCTGAGCTGTCTAGGACTATTTATAGTAAACAGACTAGGAATCTATGATGTATGAGCATGCTCCCCGGGAAACATTAGCCTATGTAACAATCTGAATATGAAAGGAAAATGTTTTGTTACTAAAATCTGCTCTCTTTTGCACAAATAATGCACCACATTAGAGACCCCATATGTTAAACTGCACTGCCTGATGTCACAAGAAAGGACACGGGAAGCTGCATTAGCAGTACCAGAGCTCCCTGATTCATCTGTGCCTCAATCTTACCTCTATCTTTTAAATGGCTGGTAAATTACTGGTAAGATTTCTGATTCATGTGAACAATGGTTTGACAACACAATAATTTGTGATACCTTTGGTTATTGAAAAAGAAGGTATTGATCATAATGTTGTGGAGGGTAAGCATAACGGAAAGTCAAGTAATCATTTGGTGAACTTAAATCATGAACCTCAAATTAGCTGAATCCCACATGCCTTGATTGAGCCTGTTCAGTGGAGTAGGAATTACATTAAATGTTATTGGGGCAATGAGGGTGGACACAGATATAGTCTCCACTTTCCAGATACTCACAACCTAATGAGCGATAGCCTGAAATAGCAACCGAAACTCATGGCCAAAATGGATTCTACAATAAAGGAAGACTAGACTAGACTAGACTTTTATGACTAGAAAAGTCTCCTGGCAGAATTATGACTTCGGTTGGGCCTTTGTGAATGATTTTAAGTTTGACAAGTAGAGATGCAGGATAAAAGGATTCTAGCTGGTAAGTACAGTTAAGGTGAAGGGGGAATGTATAGGACTCCAATTGGGAATTTAAATCACCTTTTAGCCCCATCAAAATTTGCTTCTATGTGTGATAATTTTTGGAACTTTTACATATAAAACTAATATCGAGTGTATTTTTATTATATACATTTGCATTGCCTATAGGAATAAATCCAATCTGATATGTTGACATACAGCCAATATTTGAATATTGAATCAATCAAATTTTCATTCAGTTAGATACATTATTGAGTTTGTCAATTACAGCTCAGGATAACTCTGCAAATTAAATCAATCACAGAGATAAGTAATATCACAGAGAAATAATTCACTTTGTCATTCTGTTATAAATTAGGATAAACCTAATCCAAAATAGGTAAAATATAAAGGGAATTTAGTGGTGCCCAAACCTGAATGGTCCAGAAAGAGGGATACATTCTGGGCCAGCTTGATTTAGTATTTCCTATATATCATCAAGATCTCACTGTCCTTTGATCTCTCTGCACTGCCTTCTACATCAGGTTTATGACAAGTCTCTCTTTCAAGTTGATAAAACATTTGCATGAGTGTGCTGCTATGTCTTCCAGAAGGATATAAATTGACTTTGGGCAGTTAGAGAACAGGAACCATTTTCCTAGTGTATTATTAGTCTGAGTTAGATCACCACATTCGTTTAGTCCTGGGTGACCCCAATAAATCACTGTGACATGCTTAGAACCATTGGGGTTAATCCTTGGACATGAGCATATGATCAATTCCCGCACCTCAGCACCATCCCACAACTGTGTGGCTGATCCCTAGTAGGGAATAGATGATCTGAATTTTGGAAAATAATCACAGTGACTGTTATTTCTATACTCCTTAAAGCAATAAATTTATCTTTAAATGCAGTAGGTTCTGTAATAAAAATGAGTAGAGAATAATTAAGTCAGCATATAAATCTAACTACCCATCTGTCTTTCTATCTGTCTATCCAATGATCTTTTGATCAATAGAAATATCAATGTTTTGACTTATTTGTCTAGATTGGCAGTAACATGTCCTCCTAATTCTAATTCAGTTAAAAAAAATCCCAGTTTAAATTTTAAAATCCTTTCTTTCCTCTTTAAGAATTTTATGGCATTTAGTATCGGTATATGCTTTAATATTCCCTATATTATAGATTGAAATGTGGACATCCATACACTTCCTCTGTCTAGAAGGCATGTTTTTATGGTCTGACCCATGTTTTGAATATTGGGATTGTTCCCATTAAAACAAATTGAATTTTTGACTTCTTATGAAAAAATAAAAATAAAAATTGAAGTATATGAAAGTAGTACTCAATATTCTACGTCAAAATAATCCTCCGGGGCTCAGTAGATTTGCCCTTTAGATAGGATGTGAGTTTGTCCTCTAGTTCATTTCAGTTGCAAGAGTTTCTTATTGCTATTCACCTGGACCACTTTTCTCATTTAACAGATTTGTCTGATTTGTGTAAGAATCTGAAGAACTCCGACCTAATACCGCTTCCCTCACTTAATAAAAAAAAAATCTTCCTTAAAACTGGTTGACTGATTGATTGACTCATTTATTCATTCAATGAGAAGATTTTTATCAGGTAACTTCTTGCCAGGCACTCTATACAGATACCGAAGCTCACCTTCTAGTGTTCCTCATATTTAGTGAGAGGATATGGCAAACGTGTAAGGCGTGAGAGAAAGGCACAAGTCTGAATTGAGTAAACATCATCTTTTAACATTTAAGCAGAAGAAGAGCTAGGGCTCAAGTGAGAAAACAATGCAGAGGTTAAGTGTCAGAAAACAAAATCTTCTGTCTGAAACAAGGATAGTTTCAAGAATGAGGTCAATAGAGAAGTGAAAAGCAATGAAAACAATGAAAAATCCAAATGCGGTTGAGTTTTGTACTTTAAGAGTCTTTGATGACTTTCTCGACAACAGTATCAATGCATCATGGAGAACAGCCAGATTTCAGGGAGTCATGACGTGACTGTGAGGTGAGAAGACACAGAGTAAGAATATATTCTAATACAAGAGTGGCTGGGAAGGAAGCAGGAGACGTCAAAGCAGTGGTAGCTAGGAACAAAGGGGAAAAATAGAAGCCTTTTTATTTTCTAATGGGGAAAAACCAAGAAATTATCCTTTGAAGGTACAAGAATAGAATATATTTGATGGAGCAAGGTCACCAAGGAGGGAATAATATGGACGTTCAGAGGACAAGCGGAGAAACAATTTTTTTTTCATAAGAGAAATAACTCTCCTCACCACGGAAACTGGATAGAAGGTGGTAAGGCCGGGAAAAGCTACAGATAGGAATGATAAGATAGGGAGAGTGCAAGGAGTTGGAGGGTTATTTTCAAGGAGATTATATTATCTTTGCATATTCAGAAGAAAGAATTAACAGAAAATGCACAAGATAACAGAAGGTGAAGCAGATCTCTTAGAATATGAGATGGCGGTCAAAGAACTTTAAGGTAGAAAGAGGACAAGACAGCCATATAACGGGGGTGCCCTATCAATGCTGAACTGCGTATCTTGGACCGTTATGAACAAGAAATACCATCTGTTTTTGTTTAAGCCACTGTTAGTTGGAATTTTGTTTTAGAAGTTGAAGCTGTATTTGTTGTAAAAATACTCCATGGAAGGACAATGGCATAGCCTGTGGACTAGCAAAGTGCTCATTGTGATTAGTATGACCTTAAGTCACTGCGTAAAAGGGAGTACTATTACTGAAAGAATGTAGTAGTACTAGATAAAACAACAACATAGAGTTTCAATGTACGGATCTGACAAATATTCAAAAATATAAAAGCTAACTCTTATGGAGCCTTAACTATGCTTCAAACTTTTTCTAAACACTTTATATTAGTTACTTTCATTGCCCTGAAGTAGGTACTATTAATTCCCCTTTTTATAGATGAAAAAACCAGGGCACACAGAGGTAAATAATTTGTTCAAAATCATATCATTACAGAGCAAAGATCTGAAACCAGGAAGTCTGACCCTAAAGTCCATGCTGTTAGCCACTACTCCTCCCGCCCCCCTGTAGCTATTTCAGGGAATAAAAGAATTAGTTGAGAAATAAGAGAATTGCTGAACATATTTTTAATGATTGAAAATGAATCATTCTACATATTGAATGCTTTTTTTTAACAGGGCTCAGGAGGTGATTCTTGCATTATGTAGGGCAGATGGCTTCTATGATGGAATTGGTGTTCTGTGCGTACATATAGCAGAAAAACAAGGAGAAATGAATTGAGGACTGGCAACAGAATTGTTGGACTGTTGGGCAATATAATATGGGTTGCATAGAAAAGGAAATTCATGCAAGGAAACAATGATAATTTTGAACAAAATTGTGGGGCAAGCTATTGGAAGACTAAAAGGAGTGGGAACTGATTGAACTGTAAAAATAGGAGGGAGGGGCCGGCCCGGCGGCACAGTGGTTAAGTGCGCAGGTTCCACTTCAGCGGCCCAGGGTTCACCAGTTCAGATCCAGGTGCAGACATGGCACCACTTGGCAAGCCATGCTGTGGCAGGCGTCCCACATATAAAGTAGAGGAAAATGGGCACGGATGTTAGCTCAGGGCCAGTCTTCCTCAGCAAAAAGAGGAGGAGTGGCAGCAGATGTTAGCTCAGGGCTACTCTTCCTCAAAAAAAAAAAAAAAAGCATGGAAAACTATGCTAAATTTCATATTGTAGCCATAGATGTGGAAACTGCGGTCATTGAAATAGAAGAAGTAAAGGTATTATAGGGTGAGATCATTGAATCAGTTAGCATAGGATTTTTATTTTGGGTTGTTTGAAAAATACAATTATGTTGAACTTACTGACAACTAAAGCAGCTTGTTTCACTGATAGAAAATCCTATGTATCTATGAGATGAGTTAAAATCCAATTCTGAAATCTGTGACTTTTATCCATTGGTATACCTTCTAGTGATTATAGTAACCAAGAAAAAGTCTGAGTTTTCTGCTTTTGTGTGAAAGTTTTAAAGACAGGTAGCAGGTATTTCTTTAATTTTGCTTTGTACAAGCTGAATACACACATTTATTCCTGTCCAAGTTAGAATTCTGATTAACATGATGAAGGGTGACACAATGATGTGGGAAAAGCTAAGACTTTGGATACAGACAAACCTGATTTAAAAAATTTATTTTATGATGGATCTCAATCTCTCTCAGCCTCAGTTTCCTCATTGTTATCTGAAGATGATGATTATGGCAGACATTACTGATCACCTATCCAACAGCAATCTTTGACTTCCTTATTTCTAGCTAATAGAACCAGTTCCCCACAATAGAGGTCAAACATATTAAAAACTCACTTTGTCAGGCTCCCTTGCTTGTATCCAACGTTCGGCTACCTGACCCAACCTTGGGATCTTGAGAGGGCTGTGTGACCATAGGCTTCTGGAAAAGGTGCTTTATCTTGCGATAAATCAGAGAAATAAAAAGAACTGTCTCCGTTCCTTTTATGTTTTGGATGGTGCCCTCTGTGGGTTTGATGCTGGGTATTTCTGCAGCCATTATGTGAACAAAGGGAGATATTATTGATACACTGAGGATGGAAAGTTGAAAATAACCCAGAAATACTAGGTATTTCCAGGCATATGGTTAAGTGAAATAATTGTACAGTTTATTGTAATCCACTTTTAATAAGATATTTTTTTACTTGTAGCCAAGTATCTTAACTGATGAAATAATCTACATGAAAAAGGGAATATAATTTACACTGGTGGTACACTTGATATAGATTATTTAAAAATGATTTTTATCACTTTTATGTAGTGCAGATTTAAATGCAAATTACAAATGTAGCCTATGTACAATATAACTCATCATCTCATCGTGGTCTACACTTATATTAATGCCCCCTATAATTAAATGATTAAATGGCTTTTAAAGCAATCATAATGTAAGTTTGGCTGATGGTAAACTGTTCGCCAGGGAAAAATCTAAAAAGCCCTCATTAGGGTTAAATGAGAAAATGAAGTGGAAGAATAGCTATATTTCCATAAATTTAGAAGAAAAGACATATTTTTAAATGGTAAAGAGTTTTGATGGAAAAAATAGGGAGATTAAATAGATAGATGCTAGGTAGATAGACTGATCTTATGCTGACTGATCCACTGATCTTACGTTAAGTGTTTTTATCACATCCACAAAAAAAGAAACAGGAGAAACTTGGAGGCAAAAAACAGTAAGACTATATCTAGATAAACCTACCTTTAAAAATTACTGCAAAGTGCTTTTTCTGTTCATTTAAAAACATTAACATCTCCTTACTCTTCCAAAATTATCGCTATATATTTTCATGCACTGTTAATTTACAAAAAAAGATAAGAGAAAAATTCATCTATTATTTAGTATATGATTGCAAATTGTAGTATTTGCATTGAAGATTAAATCCTTTTCTTTCTTTTTAAACATCTCATCCTACATTTTAAACAAACTTAAGAAGCAATTAACAGTAACATGTTTTACTCCATAGCTTTGAAGTGGAAAATTAGACTACGGTTGGAGGCTCTGTGCTACATAACAACCTTTTTAATGCTCCAGCTTGAACTATAGATCCTCAGGCAAGCAGAATAAATGTGCTATTTAGGGGCCTCCAACCCACTTCTAGGATGATGGGCTAATCATTTCAGGGAAAATGCCAAAGTGTTTTCCCAGTAGATACTGCTAACAACACAGTGCAGCTGCAGATATAAATACTTCCATTCCAGCTATGAATTCAGCCCTCCCTTTGAAATCTGAGGTTTCATACATAAAGCTTAGTTCATGCCTCTGTGAAACCGGTAGACATTATACAATCCAGTCAATAAAGGTGAGTATACCACCTCGCCTAAACGTGAAGCTCTGGCTTGCATTGAATGTTTGTAATTGTAAAGTTGTTGATATTGTAACTGAAATGCCTCCTTCTAGGATAACTTACATGTTCCTCAAATCGGTGCCTAGTAAAACCAGAGAAAGTACGCTCCCATGGAAACTTTAGAAGACTAAGTTCCCATATTTGTATAAATATCTCTAAGGCTTTATTTATGAGCCCAGGGAAAACTTGAACTCAAATATAAAAATTGTTTATTTAGCCTAAATGTTTGAAAGTCTCTAATAAAATTTATTTCAGGGTAAGAAATGACGCATGCTATTTTCTTGTCTCCCAGAGTCATGTATGATGCGGGCTCGGTGAGTCAAGGAGTCGAAAGAAAGATTTCTTGGACTCTCAAGGTCTGGCAGTAGTGCTCTTTCCTTCAGAGAATAGTATGGAATAGCATGGGGACAGGACCCATGGGCAGTAAAGAGCTGCTGCAGTGTGTTGAGAGTTGAGGCTAAATTTATAAGGCATAGGTATGTGTCTTATTTTTACTAGACAAAGAAAAGATGGTGTAAAAAGTCATTAAATGGTTTCAATGCAGATGGGGTCTGGTTATTATGTGGTCGTATAACTTTACAGATGAATCTGGTGATACAGATAGGCATGTAGGCCAGGATGCCCTGGGCTTCTCTCCCTGGGGCAGCCCTAATCCACACCATAAAATCCATTGGGTCATATAGATAGGCACGTAGGCCAGGACACCTTGGGCTTTTCTACCTGGGGCAGTCTTGATCCACAGCAATATACATATAATAATTCCTTTCAATACATATGAGTTAATTGTGTTTGCTTTGGTGAAAAGCTTGAGGTCATTGAATTGTTTTATTTTAGAATTAAATATTTCTATGTGGAATGTTTAACTTTATGTTTGAGAATGAATACTCTAGATTTTTATAAGGCAAATTTTGTTGACCAATAATCAATATATATCTTAGAAAGTATTTTTTATATAGCCTACCATGTCCTACCTTTGCAGCCAGAGATGCTTCATGGTCAAATTAGGCTTTGCTTCTTGTTTTGCTTGACATATGATTTTAACATTTATTTGCTGACTACTGGATGGAATAAATGAACTGAGAGAGGGATGAGTGACAGAGGTTGTTCCTTCAAACCATCAAATGGAGACCACAAATGCAGTTGTAAAATCCTCTCTGAATACCCCTAAAAAACATTGCAAATACTCATAGTTTTCCCTTAAACTATATTTTACTTCTCTTTCTTTCTAGTTGATTTAAATCCAGTCTTTCATATGATTCTTTATAGTAATTGACATGATAATGAGTACATAAAAAAGTGCTTAATATATTTTTGTTGAATTCAATTAAGAATCTCATAAAATGAAGTGGACAATTGATCCAAGAGATGAAGGCCTGGCTTCTAGTCCTGTCTCTGTCCCTCATAAACAGTGTATTGTGTATAGTTTGGTTTCATTTTTTGTTATTATCACTACTGTTTTAACTGGCTTTGCCTTTAAAAATATCTTGATGAACATAGGCTGTGTCTCTAATCTGAGGACTTAGCCATTATTTTATTAAATATTACCTCTGTTCTATCTTTTCTAATAAAAACCAGTGGAAATCAAAAGACAGGAATTTTAAGACTCTTGGTATTGTAGGGGAGGAAGACATTTTCTCTTCCCAAATGTGGGTTCATCTGGCCGGAGAACAAATTAAATTCACATGAGACAGAATAACAAAAGAAAATTAAACAAGCTTTATGAGGAACCATGGCCCGGGGCCTCTCTTCCCGAAGGAAGAAAGGGCACCAAAGAAGTGGGGTGCACATAGTAGTTATATACCCCCAAACAGGGTGTTTCACATATGATTGAAATGTCCTTCCCACAATAGTCACAAGATTGCCCTGTCGGCACAGTGCTTGATGGACACAGCAGGCAGTGGTCTGCTATCTCAGTGGTGGGCGTAGCAGGAGGCAGTCGATTGTCTGGAGCTGGGCGGTCACAGGTGAGCACAGCAATCAGTTCCTAGCCTAAGGAAAGATGCTTAATCCTTAAAGAAATGCCAACGTTGGGAGGGGGAGGGAAGTCAGTTACAGGAGGTTACCAGACAAGCACAATAAAATGCAGATTTAAGTCCTTGCCTTTGGTATTGATTAAGAGTTTCTAGAAAGAAGGTCATCTCCTTTCTTCTTCCTGGTACAGAGAGGGAGGCACCTTTACAGATAGAGATTTGCCTTACAAACGTAAATGTGTCCTAACAAAGGGCAAGTTCCATTCCTCAGAGCCTCCTTCCCTGTCCCAGTTTATCAAAAGCAATCAGCCTCAAATAATCCTGATGCCAAAGAGACATATCTTGGGGTGGCCAATATCAGGTCCCCACAATATGTTCTCTATTCATTTAGTTTGATTTTTACTTGATAATTGCCATTTATTTTGGGGCTGAATTCTCAGTTTTTGGTCTCCCTCTATCCAGGTCACTAATTTTTTTTTGTTTCAAATGTATATATCCAGAATTATTGGGGCAATTATGTGCATAATTAGTGTTTTTTTTTTGATTGTTTATCTGTTTCCAAGACCTCTTATTAGTTCTTCATCTAAATTTCCTGTTCATGGTTCATATGTGGTTTCTGCACTTACCAACATAAGCATGTTAACACAGAAAAATATTTTTCTGAGACACCTTTTAGCTGGATTTCCTTTATTGTGTGTTTTGGTGTGTTGATTTTGTTGCTTTTTCGTGGTACTGATATTCTTCATCGTGTTTGTTTGGTTTTGACTTTGCATGTATTTCAAAACCCTGGATTCCCTGTTAAATTCTTGGCTGCTTCTGATTCTGCAGCAATAAATGCAGAAGCTAAAATGCTGCAGCATTTTAAATTGCAGTGACGGGCCTGCCATTCATTTGTGTAGCCCTGTGGCTACTCTCTTGAGCACACTGCTTCATGTGTTTCCCTAGGCCCTGTCCGCCTCTGAGATATTGTCCTTTTCCTAGAGCAAGTTCTCACATGTGCTGCATCTTCTCAGATATGACAAAGTATTACATTCTGGGAGGTGGTGTTGAGAGGATCATCTCAACTGATATTTTCTGTTGCTGTTCCTTCTTAGCATCTATTGTTATCTTTGGATACTGTCATTCTGTCGGATTTTACGACCTCTGGCCATGAGCTGAAGGAGTGAGGATAATAAGGATAGCAAGAGAGGAGAGGTGATTCCAAATAGCTACTAATCTCTTGAAAGGATGAAGAAAATCTACACCTGGAATAAAATTAGCTGGTGCATTTGGCATACTGTTGCAGCCACAGGTATTAGCTACACAAAATTCATAAGCAAACAGGATTCTCAGATAAAAAATGTAGACTCATTGTAAGGATCATTGGCATATTGCAGAAACCAGTACTAACTTAGGAAATATTTCCAACAAATGGAAATATAACCTGTGGACCCATAGTGACTATAGAAAAAGAGAGAAAGCTTTGTAATAAGGATGACTGACAAACTTAGAGAAATGAGGTGTTATAGCAATATATGGGGGGAGGGGGGAGAAAACAAAACAGTGAAACAACTAATAAACATCTATATTCTAAAGACCGGGGAATTTTAAATGTTGTCATAAGAAAAGAAGGAGAGAGAGAGAAGAAAGAAGGAAGAAAAACAACTTTATTTGATGTACCTTTAAGACCCAAACTAGGTCAGTTCAAGTAACAGGTAGAATTATTCTTGGGATCGCCCCAGAACAGAGTACAAAAGTGCAAGAAAGAAGGAAGCACAAAGGAAAAGTAGTGAGAAATGGAAGCAAAATCTAAAACTGTTAAAATAGTACTAGTTAGGATTTCAGTAGGAAAAAGAAAACAAGTGGATATTTGTTTTTAATTCTTACATCTGAAAAGATACAGAAGTCATTATGTGGGAAGAAATCATTGAAAACTGAGCAAAACAAAGAAAAATAATCATATTTCCATAATTTATGTCACAGGAGACAAACATAAATGTTTACCAAAGATAATGAGCACAGTACTAACTAGAAATATTAATTAAAATAATTTAAATATTATGGAACACTTTCTCAATTGCTTCACTTTTAGCAGCCAAATAATGGTTGGTCAAGAGACATTAGTCTGGAGGAACTTACAATTAGTGTTATTTTAGAAGCCTACAGAGGAAATCCATCAGGCTCATTAAAAAAAATGAGACAAAACAAATTCACAAAATTTTAATATGAATTCCTGTAGGTCTAATACAATTTTCACTGAAAAAAAAGCCCACACTTTTTTTTTTTTAAAGATTGGCACCTGAGCTAACATCTGTTGCCAATCTTCAGGATCAGGACCAGTGAAACCCTGGGCCATGGAAGTGGAGCATGTGAACTTGACACTCAGTTGGCCCCAAAACCACACTTTTAAAGATCAAGTACCTAGCAAATAGCTGTAATTTGGAGATTAGAAATATGTACCTATGGGTGATAAAGAAATATTACTGTCCTAGTACACCTAATGTTACATAAATGGCTAATTGAGGCCTGGAATGAGCTCTCAAGGTGAGTTTCAAACTTGGATTCAGAAAGTTCTATATTTTCAACAATAGGGAATGAATGAACAGGAAATGATGTAACACAAAAAGGATCTCTAGTAAAGACAAAAACAGTGGCACTAAAGTTACCTTAGAAAATGGAAACACAAACTATTTAAAAAAAGAAGAGTGTAAGAACGTAGTATTTCAGACCAAAATATGATTTTTGTAATATGTTGTTCTAAATGTTTGTCTTACAAGGTTAATGACTTTAACATTACAAATATTCACTACCCTTTTTTGTTTCCATGTGCAAAATTGTGTATCAGGTTGGCTAAACACTTTTAAACTATATTCTGGTTGGGGAGATGGATTTCTTTCTTAAATTTGATATCACCATATATTTATGCATGGTGATTTTCAACCTAGAAATAAATAGCCATGTGAGTCAATATTTAAATGAAGAGAAAATAAAGATGTTTTTGTACATGAAATGACTCAGAAATGATGCCATGCAAAGATCACTCAGAATTAACTGAGTGGTTACTACAGCAAAGTGTGGAATATATTGGAGGGAGAGGATGATATAGGAAAAATTACAATGTTGAGAAAGTTACATATTTAATTAGATTATTTTTTGTGTGTATTTACATCGTTTATAACGATGATTCAGGATGATCTATTTATCCAGTGTGGTAGAAGTAAGATGGAGAAAGAGAACAAAGGGAATTAAGGTTCTTATCTTTGGTATGAAGTCTACATAGATACCGACACCAATTGAAAAGTGCTATTTTATTTGTGTTAAAATAATTGGTAACCACTTAATATAAAGAGTATATATGTTATAAAGCTCTGGTGGAACAAATAGGAAGAAAATAGCTTAGTAATTTAGTAAAAATAAGAATACGTTTTTAAAACAAAGGAATGTAAGAAGCAACCTTTACAGCATGACAAAGAGAAAATAACAACAGCAACGAAAGGAAAATTTAAAAACATATGTTATCACATGAACTTTTAATGGACTATATTTTGTTATGAAAGACATACACTTGAGAATTGGTAAAAATTTCATTCTAGGGATATGCTATTTGACACAGAGACATCTATTAAAAACCAAGTTTAAAAGGTTAAAAACGGAAGCTTGGAAAAATGTACAACTAGAAAATATTAAAAATTAGTAACTGAAAATATCTTAATGTTAATTTCTGTGAACAAGTTATATAAATTAAGGGATATCCAGATTATATTGTCTTATAGATGGGTTTAGAACTTAAATATCCTAAAGTGGGAAAAGAATTCATAAATTTTGTTAAGTATTAAACTAGTTACAGAGTGTGGTATAGACTATGAGCTGATATGTATTAACAAACAAAATATTATGTCAATATCGATGTACACACATAGTCCATAAATGTGAAGCCATCAAAAGAGCACAGGAAAACTATACTCCTTACTCTAGCCCTTTATGGAGCCATTTAGAATTTGGAGGGGATGAAAGAAATCATTAACATTTAACATATTTAGAGGAAAAATGGACAGCATGTCAAAACCCAAACCTAACCATTTGCTGTATACATGATATCATTTTTTTTACACAAAGTGACTCTAAGAGATTCAAAATAAAATAATAGAAAGAACATAGCTAGCAGTTATAAGGGAAAAGAAGTGGGACTTGAAATGCCAATATCAGATAATCTTGGGGAAAAATTGAAAAAGGAACATTCTATAATACAAATCATAACATCAACAATAAATATCTTTCATGAAATTTCATGTAATAATAAGTAATGTGTATTCAGAATATAAAATGTACAAAACACTGAAGGAAACAGGAGAAATGGAGAAAAACACATACTAGTTGAGACTTCAGCTGCCTCCACTTCATCCTGCTGTGGAATTCCCTCACCTTGCTAAGAGTTTACTCTAAAATTTGGACTTTGAATATTGTCATTCCAAGTTGCTTGATATTCCAGCATCAATATCAAAGTCTTATAGCTCCTGATGGAAAACAAGCCCTTGGAATACAAGATGGCTCTCTCTGTCCTTCATTGATTACCCTATTTTCATTATATCATTATCATAACACTTTCCTATCTGGTATCTCCATTGCTATCCTCCACAGCTGCCTTCTCCTCAGACTAGAAATAACAATCAGTGCTCCTTTTTCTGAGTAGAGGTGGGATGGATTTGAGTATGATCTATCTTGATCTTAAAATTCTTAGAATTCCATTTGTTATTTTATTTATTCTCTGTCATTGTCCAAATAATTTGTTCCTCATCATCTATATTACCTTTCTCTTTTGGTGACTCTGTCATTTGCATCTGTGATTAAAACCTGGAGCATTGAAAAGCCATCCTCATTTTATTTTCTGGAACTACTCCTCACACTCAGCCTGTTGAGATGCCCAGTTGTACTAATAAATGGGTCAGTCTGGATCCATTCAAAACATCTACTTGACCAAAAAATTAATTCCTAAATCAGTCTTCTGAAGAGAGTAATTCCATCCAGGATGCATCATGATATCAGTTCAACATCTAACTGTTGTGGTCTTGGTTAATCACCTTCAATTGCTGGTAGGTCCACTGAGTTTTGTCTTACAGCTCTGATTCCATACATTTCTGGCAACTACTCTTTCATAATATGTTTTATAACTGCTTCTCATCTACAATAATTGTCACTTCAAAATTCACTTACAAAATCTTTTCTTTCCATGTTTAATTAAATCTTTCACAGATATTCCATTAATTCAAGGGAAATTTTCTACTATCTTTTTATTATTACACCTCTATCTGTAAACAATAAAGAATTTCCTGGATCAGATTTTCTCTGTAGAAGTTATTACCAAATCAGGTTCATTCTTGCCCACCACCCAGAAGCCAAACACAGAGACAATGAGATTTGCAGTAGAGAGAGGGTTTAATCACAAGGCAGTGTGGGGGACTGGAATTGGCCACCCCAAGATATGTCTCTTTGGCATGAGGATTATTTGGGGCTTGTTACTTTTAATAAACTGGAGACAGGAAAACAACTGAAAAGTAGAATTTACTTACCCTTTGTTGAGACATTTACATTGTAAAGGAAATCTCCATCTGTAAAGGTGTCTCCCTTTCTGTACCAGGAAGAAGGGGGGATGACCTTATCTCTAGAAACTATTATCAATGCAGAAGGCAGAGACTTAAGTCTGCATAATAATCTTATTCCTGTTTACTGTGCTTGTCTGCTAACCTCCTGTAACTGACTCCCCCTACCCATAACATCCTCCTTTGTCTTTAGCTGAAGATGATATTTAAGGTGGTGGCTTCAGCCATTTTGGTGAGTTGCTCAGTTTGCCTGAACCTCTCACATGTATACATGTTATACAGCTGTGTTTAATTTTCTCCTGTTATTCTGTCTCATGTGAATTTAATTCATTCTCTGGCCAGAAGAACCCAGAGAGGGTAGAGGAAATGTTTTCCTCCCCCTACAGCAGCTATGTGAGGAAGTGAGAGCATGAGTCTCAAATTCACTGCCCCAAAAATAGGGACTCAGGGATATTTATGGGATAGGGAGCAAAGTGGCCTGAAATGTGGAGATAGGTGATTGGAGGTGAGGAGAGGTGAGGAAATTGATGATCTGCACATGTGTAGTCAGACTTCATGCCTCTTCATAGGACCCATGTTCACAAAATGGCGGCATTAGCATGATCTGAGGGTGGAGTTTTTAGCCTCTTGATGTCAAAAGGTTGCCTATAGGACATCTACATGGGCCCAGTTGATGAGCTGGTGGTCTCAACTGGCCTGGAGTGGACAAGGAGTTCTAATCTGTGAAAAATAGCTCACCCACTCATTACCATGGTGACCCAGGTTCCATATTGCCTAAACAGCACAGCTAACAATGACTGGGTTAAACAGCTAAAAGCTATAATCAGTAATTGCAAAAAGGAAAAACCTTTAGTTCCTAGCTACTTAATCATCAATGGCTAACTCTCTGCCAGTTTCAATCCCTCCCATTCTTTGGTATTCCTCACACTTGAGGGCTGTGGGTGACCACCAATCTAGCTACTTCCTGCTGAATTGGGGCGTAGATCTGGGTTAGAGGAATGAAATTGTTTAAACTTCATTTGGAAATATTCTCTTGTTCCCAGCTTCATGTTGACATTTTTGTATTATTAGAATTTTGTATCTCACTCAACATCTAAAACATCTAAACAGCACATTTTATAATCACGTCTGACCTGAAGGATAAGTATAGAAAACCCGAATTTTAACAGGTTCTGAAAAAATACACCTAATCCCAGTGGGACCTCCATCTGATCTCCAACTGAGGGCAAACATCTGGTGACAGATCCTGATAACCTTTTGTTTTACTGGATATGCATCAGAGACCAGAGCAACGTCCTATACCCTGATGTTTCAGTTGTCATTGATGATGGCCATCAGCACAGACTCTCTGCCTGGGGGTCATCACATTCCTAAGGAACTCAGAAGAACAAAGTTATCAACTTATAGCAGCTGGGAGGGTCCATAAAATCTACAGAGCATATCTTGGTTAGCTAATCAGAGGTCATTCAAAGTTACAGTATGGTTTCTTTTCTACAATTTGGCTTCCCTTATGTCAACCCTGTGTTGACTAGTATCAAAGTCACTCCAGTTATTAGAAAAAATTTAATAACAACAGCAAAAAAACTAGTCTCTTAATTTTTGAGACCTGTCTGGGCCTCATTCATTCTTCTAGAGCCTGTCATGTTTTGTAATGCGTAAGATATCTTGCTCTTCATCAATCCTTAAAAATATTTAACTACATATTTAAAGTAGGTTATTTTTTGGCATTACTCCTGTGATTCTTTTCGTGTATGTTTAGTTTGGACTCTAATAATTCAAGCTCCTTTTGAGTAAGTCCTTTTCTTTTTAAATATACTCAGCACATTCATTCTTTGTTCTTTCCAATGCTAACAGTATCTGCTGACCTATATATTTTTCATGTTCATCTGAAACATGCTTTAGTTTTTTCTGTTTGTTGCTTAACATTTTTGCAATTTTCCCATGCCAACCTGAATCCCATTACCAGGGCATTTCAAGTACAGAAGTATAGGATTTCTTTACTGAGCATAGGTTTGCTTCACTAATATATTGCTCATTGGAGTGTGAAAATCTCATTCAAATTTTCCTTCACCTTGGTCAGCTTGCATACTGAAATTCTTAGATAAAAGTGCTTGTTGTACATCTTACTCAGTGATTTATAAAATTCGCCATGATCTGGGTTATCAGTATGTAGGACCATGAATACTCTGTGGTGATAACAGTTAAAACTTAATTTATATACTTAGAGATTGAAACCTAGACTCAACTACTGGGATAATTTGGCTTTAGTAATTTTTAAACAGATGAAGGAGAATTGATTTTGACATTATAGTTTTAATAAAACAACACTCATCTTTATATGGTACCAAATATTAGAAGATGAAAAATCCCTACACTATTAATCTAACTCTTATAGCACATAAACTTACCTTTAAAATATTTTTTTAAAAAATCTCACTCGTCTATGTCCAATAATGTTAATGAGAGTCCAAAAGGAAAATGAAAACCTTTAATTTTTCAATGTAAGTCCTGTTCAATATGCTACAACCGCCATATACCAAAGAACCTTAACCTCTCCACATGATGCTTCAACCCCAAATATCTGTCCTTATGTTTAATCTTACAGCAAATTTTGTTGCAGGCTTAGAAAAACTTAACTTTCTACCAATTTATAACAAACTAAGAAATGGGTAATAGAGACTATATGAACACCAAGGTGGGTACCATCTTCAATATTTGACCTGTTCTGGAGAATGTGGTCTAAGACACATACCAAAAATGGAATATTCTACTTTCTGCCAATCATTCTCGCTGAAATTATTAGACTGGAATTTAGGGTCCACTTGCTCAGAGATGATCCAACTGCTGTATCAAGTGTCTCCTCCTGCTTTGCCAACCCAGTTGTTGTTAAAGAGTTGCACCAAAGATACAGATGCTAAGCCCTTACTATCTTACAAGGCAATTGGCTGTTCATTCCCAGACGTATGTGGCCAAATAAATGTTAAGCCCTCTCTGTTTGCTCCATCAGATAAATTGTTTATCCGGTTATGGGGATGGGGGTTAGGGTAAATCACGGTGTCCAAAAAAGAACCAAAAGTATTCACTTTAATATTTCTCCCTTTGGGAAATAGAACAGAAGAATCCTGCACTCCCTGAAAATTAGAAAGGTTGGTGTATTAGTCAGGGTTCTCTAGAGAAACAGAACCAATAACCAACAAAGTATGTGTACGTATGTGTGCATATACACATCCACACACACATAATGTTAATATAGATATATATGATATATGTTATATAGAGAGAGAGAAAGAGACAGACAGACAGAAATAGAGATTTATTTCAAGGAATTGGCTCACAGCACTGTGGAGGCTGACAAGTCTGAAATCTGCAATGCAGAACAGCAGGATGGAGACCTAGGGAAGAGGTGATGTTGCAGCTCAAGCCCCAAAACAGTCTGGAGCAGAATTCCCTGTAATTCAGGGACCTCAGGCTTTTTCTCTTAAGGTCTTCAACTTATTGGATGAGGCCCACTCATATTATGGCAGGTCACTTATTTACTCAAAGTCTGCAGATTTCAATGTTAATTTTATCTAAGAAATGGCCTGTCAGTGACATCTAGATCGGTGTTTGACTCGATATCTGGGTGCTATGACTTAGCCAAGCTGACAAATAAAATTAACCATCACACTTGAGAATATGATTCCTCTCTACTTGTTTCATCCATAACAGGTCAAGTGTATACATAAGGAAATATTTAAGTAACATCAAAATAAGATAAATCTAATAGGCACATTACAAACACTATACTCCGACATGCACACAGACACATATATGTATGATCTTAAGGTAAAACTTATTTTGTGATCTACATTCCAATGACTTAGTTTTTATTCCTTCTTCATTTTCTTTTGTATTTTGAAAGGTAGAAGTCATTATGAATTTGTTATCTACATGATAATTAAAGTACATAAAATATAGTGGTAATACAAATGTGCAGTTCAGAGAGACTGGTTACCAATACACAGGTTGAGACAGACATTCTAACTATGTTTCCTACAAGTAAAGATGGGAAATTGAGTATTGAGAAGGGCAAGAACTGTTCACAACTGAACATAATCAAGGATTCAACATGTGAGTGCAATTATCAATGTTCTTTTAATCTCCTTCACTGTTCTTGTGGTTTTAATCATTTTATTTTATATTATAGCGGACATGAAGAGGTAGTAAAAATAAATACCTGGATCAGTCAACATTTTAAAGATAACACATGCTGATCTTGTTTATTTTCTGCCCCTTCCATAGATATGGGAAGAAGATATATGCCTTTTTGCATTTAAAATAGTCAAGAGGACTTGATGTCTAGACAACTTGGCATCGACTCTTTCCTGCCGAGTAGAATTCTAAATCCTGGAAACACAGCAGGAGGCAGCCAACAGAAAACTCTGAAAGTTACAATGGTTAGAGATCTCAGGACTAGAGGAACAACATGGCAGCAGGGTGTCTCAACACTCTCACACAACAGAACAAAGTAGCCCAGGCCTGGTGTCTCATGACCCCCAACTTAGTGATTAAAGGTCATCCCGAGAATAACAGGAGTTCCATAAACAAACTAGGTAACTGTTAGCACTGGCAGGGGGTATTGATTAGGAGCCCAACTGACAACAAGCAGCAAAGGTAAGCTCCCTCCTTTGCCCCTTTCCCTCCACCTGGGCCTGAGACTCCCCTCCCTTAACTAGAGACATCAGGTAACCAGGCATCACCAGTGGTGGGATTATCCCGTAACAGCAGCCAGCCCAGGAGGTGCTTTCTTCTCCCACGTGCAGGAAAAATCACACCATAAAGCGTGGCAGGGTAGAAAACCTCTTGTTCCTCTGAACCCCAAACTCCTCACTCCAATATCAACAGACGGGTGACAAGAAGAAGAAGGATCCTGCCACAAGAAGTAGCCAAGCCTAGGTAGTCTCTTTGTTCCTGTGAGCTGGAGAATTTTTCTCTGTTTCTAGGGGTACCAGGCGGCCCAGCCTGGGGAAACTACTTCTGCTCCCTCAGGCAGGAAGATCAGGGACCAGCGGGAGCCCCAACACAAACAGATAAATCATGCAGAAAAAAATAGCACTGCAAAGCACTGAATTAAACTGTCATTGGAACAGTAGCCCACAAATGTAAGCCAGAACCTGTGTAGTAAATGTAAAATTAAAGATTTAGTAAAACCTAGAACTATATAACAACAACAAAAAGGCCATTATACAAGAGAAAATAACATGTCACACAAAAATAAAGGAAAATCATAACTTGAATGAGAAAAAGCGATTAACTAAGGCCAATATTTCAATAAATCAGATATTGGAATTGCCTAGCAAGGACTTTAAGGTAGTCATCATAAAAATGCTTCAACAAGAAATTACAAACTTTCTTGAAATGAACAACAATGAAAAAACTCACCAAAAAAAGAGAGAAGTTACTCAAAACAGGAAACTATACGACCAAAAAACATAACAACCAAAATTAGACACTCACAAGATGGGCTTAATGATAAAGTGGAAATAATTGAGGAAAGAATCAATGAATTTGAGGAAAGATCAGTAGAATTTAAACAATCTCAACAACAAAGGAGAAAAAATAGGGGGGAAAAGACAAAAGCCTCCAGCACTTTTAGGACAATAAATGATAAAAGGGTCAATATTTGTATAATTGATAAAGAAGGAATAGAGCTGCAAGAGTATTCAAAGAAATAATAGCTGAAAATTTTCCAAATTTGATGAAATAAACCTACAGATTCAAGAAGTTGAGGGAACCCAAATAAGATAAACTCCCCAAAATTCATGACAAAACACATCATAATTATAGTTTTGATAATTAAAGACAAAGAAAAATTATTGAAAGCAGCCATATAAAAAGCATGCATCACCTATTATGGGACACTAGACTGAATGCCTGCAGATTTCTTATCTGAATCCATAAAAGCCAGAAAGAAGTGGCATATTTTTCAAGTACTGAAAGCTGTGACAACAACAATTCTACATCTGGTGAAACCTTCTTTCTGGAGTGAAGAGGGAATAAAGACATTCTTAGATTAAAAAAAATAATAATAACTATTTGTTATTAGACCAGCTCTTAAGGAATGGCTAAAAGTCCTTCCAAAAGAAAGGCAATGAGTAAAAAAGAAATCTTGAATCACCAGGAAGGATTAAGGAACGACCGAAAGAATAGAAGTATGGTAATGTACATAGATTATCCTTTCCTCCATTCTATCACACTCTGATGCCTAAAACAAAAATGTAACACCACCTTATACTAAAGACCATGATATTTAAAAATAGGAATGATAAAAAGACCTAGAAGGGGAGTAAATTTTTCGTACTTAATTCAATGTTATAAAATATTGTTGCCACAAGACTGCGATACATAACTTACATATGCTCTAATACTCAGAGTAAGCACTGATAGAAATATACAAAGAGATATGCTCAAAAATCCTACAACTAAAACAATATGGAATTCTAAAAATGTTCAAGAAATCAGGGAATTACAAAAAGAAAAGGGACTGTAATATATAAAATTTAAATGATATAATGTAATGGAACAAACACCATTAGACTCATTAGTGTCAAATTTTCATTCTGTAATTACTAAAAAGAGGATGGATGGATAACAGCTGAAGACAATTTTGTTTTGTTTTCATAAAGATTTAATCAGTAAACATAATTCATATTTATGATTAATAGATCATTCAAATTGCAATAGCTTGTCAGTGAGGTTTTATTCTAATAATTAAAAAATCAAAATAAAAGTAAAACCAAAACAAACACCAAACGAGAAGGATAGGCACCAGCAGAGTTGAAAAATCCTCCAACCAGAAACACAGAATTCAACACAAATATACAAAAATAAATACAAAGAACAAATTCAGAAGAATATGGTTCATTGCAGGAAGAATATGATAACATTTTTAAAAAAGAGATCAGCTATTTTATTATTTCAAGAAATGGAAAATAGTTTGAAAGGAAAATAGTCAGATGTTAAAAGGATTTATGTAAAATGAAACATAAAAATAACATTGCCAGGTTAAAAAAAAATTCATAGAAGGTTTAGGAGAACATAGATGAGGAAATTTCCCAGAAAATATAACCAAAGGACATAGAAATTAATCATATGAGAAAATAATGCAAAATGCTAACCAGGCAAGAGAAGTAGAATATCTAAAAAACGACGTTCTGGAAGAAGAGTAAAAATAATAAGAAGGAAATTATAGAAGAAATAATACAAAACATCCCTAACTCTGCAGCTGAGAGAGGCTCATTGCATGCATTATGACTTTGATAAATTAACATTTATTAAGCGGAGCACAGGGGGTTGGTGGTGAGCTGAAGTTCAACAACTGATCACAAGAGAAACAGAAATAGAGAAATTTACTACTTACAGGTCCTGGAAAGTGCATGAACTGCCTGGAGGGGCTCACAGGGAGGTCAAGGCAGAATGCAGACAGAGAGGCAGGACCTCAGGCACATGCCTTTATTATCGTCTGTGACTGGAGAGCTTGGGGTTCCCGTGGCCAGGGCCTAATTGGTCAATTCAAATCAAAAGAGCAGGGTTTTGTAAGCCTCATGAAGGTCTTATCTAAGGGGCACCCAAGGCATACAGGCCTGGGAGGTGGTAGAGACTGTTGATCACAAGCACTATTGAGGATGTCAAATCAGGAAATTCGCTTGTGACTGTAGGGGCTGCTATCTAGGTCATGTGCTTTCATGAGAGGGCTACTGTCAGTTTAAGGGTCCTGCGGCCACTGAGCCAAACAAAATGGCTGCCGAGACAGCAATTCCATGGAGCAGCTTAGCTAAACTCTGAATGGCACACTTAGTACAAGGAAAGTAGATAGATTCTCATGAAGGCTCATCACTGTGAAATTTTAGTACCCACCAATAAAGAGAAACCAAAAAGACATTGGGAGAGAAAGTAACACTATTTGATTTTGTGAAAAGATAGTGGTATATAAGAAGTTTATTTTTTAAATAGCAATTAATAGTAAAACAAAGCAAAGTCACTCATCACTAAAGAAAGTTGTGAACTTTTGGACTTAGAAATCGAAGATGTTAGCAATCTAAACAGTCAAATGTGTGTTTTAGCTAGTGCTCCATTTCAAAACTCTGCTGATATTTTGAGAGGGAAATATTTCTTTCTTTTCTTTGTTTTCTCTCCATAGATTTAGATATCAAATTATAGAAATATATCTTTTACTTAGTCATATGGTTATATATTTTTTAACTATTATTTTTGAATTAACTATTATTTTGAATTACTGCTGAGATAAGAAGACGGAGGGAGAAATGGCAGAACAGTTACAAACAACCTCCATTTCAAATTGCAGAAGAGATTGCAAATAGCAAATAGACAGGCCTTGGCCCAGCTTACAGAACAAAGGTACTCTTTTATTTGTTGTGTGGTATGTAAAATGGAACTAGAGTGGTCTTAGGTTGCACTACTGTGTCCTGAAGTCAATGTTCTATTGGGAGCCATTGGGCGTGAATACATTCCTTGAGGTGGTGGTGAGATTTTCCCTGAAGGGATTTGCTTATCTCGGGCCAAAATTACTATCCTTCTGGAAAGGTTGAAGAACGATGAAGAAATGAGGACTGTTGAGGTAGGGCTGAAATGAAAGGGAGAGTGAAACTTCTCCCTGGGACTTCATTCTCAACATGTGTTCTGAGGAATAGGCAGGCACTAACCAATGTTGTGATGGGGACAGGAGATCTCTGCTATATCAGGAAGCACATTAGCAGAATAAGGAGCCCCAAATGAAGTTAAAACTGGGCTTTGGAGCAATAAAATAGCCACATGTTTACTCTCTGTGTTGCATTTCCATACTTGTTGTTAAAAGGAGAATGTTCTCTGTAATTACTGTAGTGGTTTAAGGGAAAGATCTGTGTCTATATTTGGAAAAACAGAGTGAATAAAAGAGCAGAAATAAGAAGTATTTAATTCGATGTTTAAATTCGCCAATGAGGATCCACACAAGAGTCTCAAAAATTCTAGAAGGAGAACAAAATTTAACTTCCTGTGGAAGGCAAGAATTTCTGCAGGCACTACAATTTAGTTTATTGATGGAAATGTAATTTCACAGTTTGATGAAATTGGGACACATATAAAATTGAGAGGATTAAGTAATCTCATAGAATGGACTTTTTTATCAAAAAATCCATTCACCCACAAGTGAAAATGCATTTAATGCCATAAGGAATACAGAAAAATTGAAAATTCCCGAGAGATTTTTTAGGTAAGAGGGTAGCAAATTTATTTGTCATTATTCCACATCTACAAAATGGGAAGGATGCTCTAGATTTAGCATCAAGGATCGTTTTACTAATAAACCATCATCCAGACTTATACTCCACCTTACCCTCTTTCACTGGGATGGTTCCTACATGTTCATTTTCATCATGTGTTTACCATCACACATCCACATTTCCTCGTGGTGTTTGGCTGGGGGTGCTTACTTCTGGGAGAGGAATTCTTCTCACAACCTGATCTTTTTTAGTTCCTTGTAATCCTTCTGCACTGTTCAGTCCCCTAACATTTGTGACATTTTGATTGATTGATGTCACTTACAAAAATACAAGCAGGACAGCATGCTTCTTCCTAAGATGATTCAGTTGTCCAATTCAGTTTAATATTTGCCCCCCTCATTTACAAGCTTTCCACTTCTCGTGCATTAACAGTGAACTTCCCAGGAAATAAAAGTGGCTGGTCATTTGACCAGTTCTTAAAAGCATTCCATTGGGATTATTTACCAGGCCATTTTAAGCACTCATTTAAAAAACAGGCATAGAAAAATTCATTTGGAATAAATCCCAATTATTGTAAAGTGATCCACAGTCCAAATATTCTTGAACTCTCAAATACTCAGCATCATTCAATTTACCTCCTTCAGCAGCTAAACATCAGTGGAGTCATCTGCTGAGTCATTAAAATAAAGTATTAACAACAACAACAAAAAATGATGAAATGTTGATGTGTATTCAGTTTCCTGTAATGAAAGCTGAATTTTAAACTTTGTGTCTAATTTGTTTCTGTTGATATATATATAAGTTCATGGCCTCTAAATGGCCTTTAGAGTTTGCTCAGTAACACATTTCAGAATTTACTACCAACTTGATAGTGTTTTTAATTTAGTGAAGCAACACTGTAATGCAATCGTGTCCCTAAAGAAAAAGTAGTATCATTATTTCGCGGGTGTTAAATTCCTCTAATGAAATCAATTCCAATTTATGCTCCTTTTGTTATAACATATAACTTTCTTTAAAGCACGAATGTTTAGCTGCCTGTAATAATGGTACCGTGCACTTCCACTCACAAACAGCATCTTGGCTAAGGGGATTGATAACTGAGAAATAATGCTCAGATTTGGGGGCTGCTACAGGAGGTCACAGTATTTGCCTTGAATATAGAGAACACTGAGAAACAGACCTTCCCTTTTTACTTTTGAGAAATGCAGAAAAACCTTATCTTCCTCAATGAATATTAATAACAGAGAACCAGGAGCCAGGGAGAGAGCTGGTAATTCTGAACACCAGGGTAACGGGCAAAACTGTGCTCATGTGTCCCACCATTCACTCCTTTAGAAATGCTGCAGCTGTTTTTTGATGGGTCGTTGGTGTTTAATCTGAAAAAAAAAAAAAACATACAGTTTAATGTTCTCAGTGACTAAAAGTACCATAAATGGTGTTGAACATGAATAAAAGTTACAAATCCTGTCATTTGCAATCTGCTTGGGTTCTTGGTATAGGGATATAATGATGATGCTGGTGCCGTGGGAACAAGTAATTTATTAATATTGAGGAGATTTCTACTTACCTAGCCAATAATGGAATGTCACAGTTATGTAACTTGGTAGATTATTTCTCCAAATTTACCCAAGAGGCAAAGCACAGAATGGAAGAGCCTGGCTTTTAACTTCTGTCACACAAAATGTGGTTAAAAGTATTTTACTTCTCTCAAACTTATTGCCTCTAAAAGTTGGTGGGTAGAAACAAGATTACTCTCTTGTCGTCAACATTACTCTCTAGTAAAGGGTGGAAAGCTGGGTTCTTTCTAATCAACTGGTTCTTTCTTAAAGCAGTGATAGCCCCCTGCCATGTGCTCAATGCTCTTAAACTTGTCTTCTTGCTGCTGAAGATCATTTCACTTGGTGATAGCGGCCCTGATATCAGTTTCCCTACATTAAACCCAGCGTATATGGGGTTAAAACCAAAACACTTGTTCCTGCTTACTCCCTGGCTTCCTGGCTCCAGAATCTATTCTCCTCCATGGAGACAGACACCACCAAGGACAAGCACCTGGATTCAATATCTCCTCCCTGCAAAGAGATACAGGCTGGTAAGAAAGCCGCTGACCAGCAAGGTCACAGGCTCCCTCCCGCCTCTCTGCAAGTATCTCAAGGCCAAAGACAGGCTAGTGGGAAAGCTCTGACCAGCAAGGCCATATGCTCCTCCTCCCCTCCCTAAAACCCCAAATAAAAACCCTTCCTTTTAGCTTTTCGGGGAGTTTGGGATTTCAGCGTTAGCTGCCCTCTCTCCTTGCTCAGCGCTGTGCAAAAATAAAATTCCTACTTTCTTCCACCACAGCCCGTGTCAGAGATTGGCTTGCTGTGCAACGGGTGCGTGAACTCACTTCAGGTTCGATATCAGTGGGAAAGCACAAGCTCTTTCTCTCCCAGTGCTCACTTCTTTCAAACGAAAATTTTCCTCACATTAATTTAGTATATCTTAGCACTTTAAAACACGATGCAAACATGAGCTCTAGACTGTTATCATCTGACTCTTTTTGAGGGAGGAGAAAAGTCCACAGTCCCTACCTCGGTCTCAGCACGCCTCACCCCATTCTACTCTTTCTCCTTTCTAATATCTTCCTAAATGTGTTTGTTGAGAAAGTACTTCTTCCTTCTTGTTTCATAAACATGTCCATCTAAGTGCCCTTATAAAGGAGTCCCATGCCCTAGACTACACTGCTCAAAATCTAAGATTCCTGAAATCAATATCATCAGTAGTTTACAATCAATCTACTTCAGATGGTGAGCTTTCAAACTCTTACATGCGCGTTATCTTTCCTCTGAATTAGCGCAGTATGTTTTATATATCTATTTCAGTTACTTGAACTATTCTTTAGTGGCAATATAAATACTTGCCAGTCACTAATTAATTCTATAGTAGTGAGTACCCCCTCTGGGCAAGGATGTATACTGAACACCTCAGACACAATGGGCCCCTTTGTTAAGGATCTCACAATATAGCAGAGAAGCAAGTCATGAAATGAATAGGTACAAACTGAGAACTGCGGTGAAAAAAGTACACGACAACAAATTGTAATGAGCACTTTGAAAGAAACTGCATGGTAACATGCAAAAAATTAAGGAGAATAGTTAATATTGATTTAAGAGTCAAGGAATGTCTCTGAGGAAAGAAATTTAATCTAAGACCTAAGCAATGGCAGCAGACAAAAAGACAGGGTAAAGAGAGTTCAAAGCAGATATAATCATCTGATTTGAAAAATCATTCTGGCCACCATGTGGAAGATGAATCAGTGTGGGTGGGTGTGTATGAGGGAAAGAGAATGGACAGAAAGGTTTATGAGCTATTCAGTTACGAATATGTTGAAATATTTGAAGCACAGGATTGTAGGGACTTGGATTAAGGTGTGGCAATAGAGAAGTAGAAAGGTGGTAGGTTTGAGTTATAATTTCGTTGTAGAATCCTTGGTACTTTGTGATGGATTAGAGCAATGGAAGATTGAAATGTCAAGGTGATTGCCAACTCTGACTTAAATAACTATGGATTTGCAGGTACTCTTGGCCAAAATGTAGACACACAGGCAGAGATTGCATGAGGTAAGGAATATCCAGAGTTAAACCTTAAGACTCAGATGCTTATGAGACATCTGAGAGGAGAGATGAAAACAGGGATATGGGAAAGGATCCATGACTAAATCTTCTTAATAATGAATATGTATGATCTGTATGAAGAGTCCCAAAATAGACTGAAAGAGAAATATAAATACCTTACTACTTGAAGAAAAATGCCCCAAGCTATTTTCAAATGCAACTTCTCCATTAATTATTGTTATGATTATTCCTTGGTAATGTGAATATTTTTATGTAATTTTACAGCAAAGGTAATTGCATGTTATAGTTTCTATCTTCTCATTTTGGAGGATGATCTTTCCACTACTTTTTCATATAAATTATAGGTTAATAGAAATATGAAATTTGGAGTCCACACAGTTTCCCCTTATGATTTTGTGTATATTGTCCTATTAATTGAATGTATTGGTACAAAAGGGAAATTTATAGATTAAATTGAATTTAATGCTTTTGTAGACAATTTGTCCTACTTACAAAGTTTGAAGAAATTTTCTTAATATTTTAAATAACACTTTACTCACAGTGTGTTGAGATTGATTTCTGATCATTACCTTCATTTGGAATTGTATGAAGCTTCTTCATGTGAAATCTCTAATCTAATTTTATTTCTAGGAAAATTTCTTCAATTATTTTCTCAGGACCATTTGTTCTATATTTTGGACATATTTATTTCATGTTTTAAACACTTGACACATTTTCCATTATATTCTCTCTCTCATCCCTTTTTTTAAAGACATGTTCATGTAGTCTTAAAAATATTCTCAAAGTAATGCTCTACTGCTGATAAGAGTTTCTACTTTAAGATTTTTCAATTTTTCTAATTGAGGTTTTATTTTGACTAATGTGACTTTTATTGACTTTTTATTCAAAATGCTCCTTTTCATAGAGTATACTTTCTATAGATATTTTTGAGCACTTTGTTTCCATTTCATGAGGGAAATATATTCAGAAGAATTACTTCTGAGCCCTGTAAACGTGAAATGTCTTCTCATGTAGTGAATACTTTTTCACTGATCTAAAAATATTCTTTTTCTATTTGATTTAGCCTTATATTCACATTGTTATCATGTGTGCGTTTAGATACTGACTTTGCATCCCCCACCCAGTTTCTCCTTTTTTCCAGAAAAGATGCTCATAGCTTCTTAATTTGGGACACAGGCGCTGCTCCCTAGCTTCACTGTGTGCCGGGCATCGATGGACACTCAGGAATGTAAATTGGATTCTAGAGTAAGTTCTTCGTGGGAATTAACTCCCCAAATTTTAGAGATCAGGAAGGACCAGAGCACAAACTTCTGCAATTGGAGGGAGTTTGATGTGCTCTCTCACATTTAAATTGCTAAGAGAGAAGAGAGTACACAGACCTTCCTCTCGTAAAACCAAAATAACAGTGGGCCATTGGTCAGTATACTGTGTTTCCTTCTGTTTCTGTTTATTTCCTATTGGAAGAGACCCGCGCCTCAACTCTCTGCATCTCCCTATTTCAACTCTGTTTCACTTTCGATGGGATAGTGACTAAAACACGTGCAGATGTGTATCAGGTTCCCGCTTCATCCTTTACTCTCTCTGTGACCTTGAGGAAAAAGTTTAATGTCTCAACCTCATTTTTCTTATCTGCAATCTAGAATAGTAACTCTATTTCCATCCTAGACATAAGGCGAGGTTTGAATGGAATATTTATATAAATTATTTAGCTCAGTAAACTTAATAAATAAGTTACTAATTTGACTATTATTAACTGTGAAAACAATAATAGTAATAATATTCTAAAACCTATTCTAAAACAAACATTGTGGTAATGAATTTATGAAAATGTCGGATATTAAGGGTTCAGTTAAATTTCATTAAATACATCCTTATGGTTCCAAAGAGTAGTATTAATTCATATGTTAAGTGAAAATGCTGGTTATAAATAATATGTAGTGTATTATAATGATTATGTAAGTAAAAAATTAAACTTCTACATAGGAAGAAAGACTAAAGGGAATTACACCAAGGAAATCGCTGAACAATTAAAATACAAATTATTTGCCTTTTATTTGCTTTTTAGAACTTCCTCAGTTTTTTTCATAGTAATTGTAAACATTATTAATTGAGGTAAACATACAAGACAAGGCCTATTACTCACTTTTCTGTCTTTTCATATATTTCATAATCTCTTGATATAATAGTATATTTATACAAACTAATTCTGTTGTGAGACAGGAATATTATTAATACTGCTCAGATTTAGGCAGCTTTCAAGCAAGTTGGATGAAATATCCACTCTTTATTTCATGGCGGCTTTAAACTTTTGCTGAAAGTAGATTTTAGAAATTTGTTAGAACAATACTCAAGTAATAAGAAAAATGCAGCAGACAGTTGGAGCAATCGCAGTTCAGACTCCAGGTTGAAAATAGATTGCACAAGAATCTATAGACAAAACAGGGACATAAAAAACAAGGGCAGGTGAAATAGCGTTCTGTAGTTATTCAGAACATTGGGCCAATTCAGAGACACTTTGGAAAACTGCTCAATTCTTTAAAAATTATTTGCATAGAGAATTAAATATGCTATCTTTTTATTCAAATTGATTATGCAACATACTCAACATTCCAATATTGGTGAATATCTGAATTTGGACATTATCAACACAGTTATTTGTTATAGTGTCTGGCATTTTTATTTTTCATTGGCATGGCAGGATAGATGGCTATAAATAATGAAGTATGTTTAGAGGACTTGAGTGAGAAATGTTTAGATTATTTGTAACTGAATTCTATAGTTTGGAGAGTCAGTCTGCCTTAACTACATTGATCGCTTATCAAGAGTATTATGACTTTTTGCAGATCTGGGAAAAACCCAAAAACGTATTTCCCCAAGGCCAAATAATATATGATAATGACATTTGTTTCTTCCTGTAGTGATGCTAGGAACAACTGGAACTAGCAAATTAAGCACATTGTGAGAGTAGGGGAAAAGCTTGCAATTCGTTGTCTGCTAAGGAAAGTCACCACACTTTCCATCTACTAGAAGGTATACATTAATAAGGCAACCAAGAATTCACATATCTGTACTTTGTTTTGTTTTTTTATTTCAGAAAACATGGACGAACCAAATGTGTAGCCTGGAAGGAAGTTTAAAGATAATTTGGTCTACCACTCTCATTCCATCTGTTCATGAAAACGTGGCCCCAAGAGGGAATTATTTGCTAAGTCAGAGTATAATTAACTTCATATGGTAGGATTACTCAGGTCTTCTGGCTGCTAGTCAATGAGAACTCTGTTCCTCATGTTACATAAGCTAAGTCATTGATGTGTGTGTGTTTGTATGTGTAGGTGTGTATTCTTTCATACACATAGTTTTTTCTCCATTTTTTTATAATTTAGCATTCCCATTGACACTAATAGCATAGTTTCCATCTATTCTGTTTCAGATGGGCATCACTTAAATTTTATTGCTAACAAATAGAAACTGATAATTATCCTACCCAATAACATCTCTTTCCATAATCACAACCTAGAGTAACTTTCCATGGTATTTAGTTATGCAGTTTATACATTGTGAGTTTATCTAAAAGATATTCAAAATATGCATTCATTAATATACTGACAGGATAATTATTATTTGTGGGTCCAAAATTGGTGGTCCAAGTCAAGTGGATCATACATTCAAGGATGCAAATTCTTAGAGCTGGAAAGGTCCTAAAAGGTCCAACTCCCTCTGAGACTAGAAAGATTGTGATTTTCTTAAAGTTGCCTAGCTCATAATGAATATCTCTCCATCAGAACTCATGCAGTGTTTCTGCCTATACATTTGACTTCCTACTATACAAAATGACCTTTCATATTCCTGGAGTATGCAATATAGAAAGTGGGAGGGAATTCCTCAAATATTCATACAAAATTAGGGTTGGAAGTGAGATTAGAGTATTCTTCTATTTATTTAATACAGATCTATTGGATATATACTATCTATCAGGCTTACTTCTGAGCTCTGAGGACACAAAGATAAAAAAGAAATGTTTCCTACCCTACAATAAAACATGTTTATTAGAAGAGACACACATACAAACACACAAAAGATTTTTTTTTTTTTTTTGAGGAAGATTAGCCCTGAGCTAACATCTGCTGCCACTCCTCCTTTTTTTGCTGAGGAAGACTGACCCTGAGCTAACATCCGTGCCCAGCTTCCACTACTTTATATACGGGACGCCTACCACAGCATGGCACTTGCCAAGCGGTGCCATGTCCGTGCCCGGGATCTGAACCGGCAAACCCCAGGCTGCTGAAGCGGAATATGTGAAAAAAACCGCTGCTCCACCGGGCTGGCCCTTACAAAAGATTTTTAAAGCAAAGTTGGATAAGAATTGTAAAAAATGTAGGGACAAAGTTTTTTGAGACTACATAGAAAAGAATAATCAATTCAAGCATCACAGAAGAGGAAAATTTTAAGCTTAGTCTTCTAAAGACGCCATATAGATGATGTAAGATTGTGCCAAAGAGAGACTGAGTAAGGTAATTTTAGGCAAAAGGAAAGCCTGGTCAGAGCTGGAAAACCTTGAAAGAGTATGACATATGCAAGAAATAATTATAAATTAAATGTAACTTGAACCCACTAGAATAAATGTCGCTAGACCCTCCTGGAATCATCTAGCGTGATAGTAACATAATTTGGGACAAACTGTCTAGAGCCCCACATGCCAGTTTAAAGAGTATAGAGTGCTTGACAAAGTTTTTAATAACAGATAAATGTGTATGTCTTCCTAAGCTTATTTATTCAGAACTTTTGGGTTAAATGTTCTCAGGGTTCGTGTTAGAATTATAAGGGCTTTTCAGAGGACTGAGGCCTTAATCATGTCCACTGCTCCCTGTGGATTTCTTCCCTTCCCCCTGAAGTGACTCCATCATATGCCAGACCATATCTGCACAAAAGTAGGAGACAACTCTCCCCATAAGATGAAGGTACATTCCCTGGTTTTAATATTATATTAGCTTATTCAATTATTCTGGTTCAAAGATGCTCTACTCAGACTTCTGGTGCTTTGATGGTTACATACTGCCAGCCCACCCAATGAACTCAGTCTTAAGCTGCTCCCTTGTTAGAAAAACCCCAGCCCTTCTCTGCCCCATCTAATTTCACCACCCTTTGCCACCTGTGATCCACCACTGACAGGCAAGAGATTTCCAAAAAAAACCCTGAAATAAACATAATTCTTTCCCTCACTGCATTTTGTTCTCAGCATAATGATATATGATATGTCTAAGGTACGTTACAGATTTTAAAATGATGGACAAATGAACCAGCATTACAAATATAAAGTGATAGCATGTTCCCTCCTAAAAATTGCTTTTTATATATTGCTATTCTCATTTTGGTGAAAAAGCAACAAAGACCTTGAAGATACAAGGCTTTTTGGAAAATGCACATGTGTACCTCAGTCACTCATTTTTTCACGTCAGGCTTATTTGTGTAAGGGCACCATGAGGCCAAGTCATCTGGATGTTTAGACAATTGGTTTAATAGTGTCTCTGCCATAGAAGTATTCTTCTCTTTGGGTCTTGATAGTTATAACAGCTATATTTTCACGTGGGCATTAGTGAGACCCCAATTTCAGCAGCAAGGAATAATTTAGACAGCAAGTGATTTCTACTCAATGGCTTATTTTCAGAGCTTACACTAATGTTGACAGTGTATCTCAGGACACCCTTCAAGGGAAGTTGTTTTCTATGTGTAACACCAGCTTTTGAAACTGATGTGTGGCAGGGAAAAGCTGTCACTTTTCTAAATAGTTAAGATATAAATGAAATGTTTTTAAAAATCAATCAGTCATATAGATGTTCCAGGCACCACCTTCTCATAATTCCCTTTGTTACTATTTCCCATTTCTTCACTCCATTGATGCAACTCTGCTAATGAAGACTTATATTACCATTTCGGCTCTCAGCCAATCCGTCTGGATACAGTACATTCACAGTTAGGATTTGATTTTATATTAATCCACTTTAAGTCATTCTCTCTGGGCATGCTTTGTAACTAAATGTGGTGACAACCTTAACAAAAACATTAAGAAGTCATCTTAGGTGAGCAAAGTTAGCTTTGAAATCTAAATTCTTGTTTCCCTTGTTACCTCCCTCCCTCCCCAGCTGTAATATTTAATTTTTTCTGCCCATAGGATTCCTCTTGTCAAAATCTTCTCTTCCACTTCTGCTGGGCAGCACATATATTGGCTTAGGACTCAAGTTCTCACTTCAATAACATTTCGCTTCTTCATCAGACTACAGCTCTAGATGAAAGTCTTACATCTGAGATCTAATTCATCTCATGGCCAGTTTCTCCAGATAATAACAATAAATGCAGTATAAGTTCATGCGCCATCTTGTAACAGATTCTCAGAAAGTAAATGCCTTTAAAGTTATCTGTTCTTTGCCTATTAGGCTTATGATTTATATTATTAAACCTCTTGAAAAGGCCTCAATTAAAATTCAAAAGCCTCAATTAAGAGAGCTTGGATTAAACACCTTAACAGGTATTTTTTGATAAGGCTTCACAGAAAATATTTTGCTTCAAATAGCACACTGTGTGGATGTGAAGGGATCAGGCAGTCTGAGAAATAACGGGACCTTGGAGGAAGATGGGAATATATCCAGTGCTATTTAAGCTACTTCACTCTGTTTTCAAAACTAGGATATTGAATTGAAAAAATTGCATATTTGTCATTAACACGGTGACTTCGGTGTTTTCAGAGTATGATATTAGTGTGAAGTATGGAAATTCTGTTACCAGGTGCATAGCATAGTAATAAATTGTGTCAAACATGGTTGGTTGTCTACATTTTAGACATCATCATGGTTAAATTATGACTACTTTTAGGACCAAAAATAGAGAGAGAAAAAGAGTAAAAAGGAAGGAATTAGAATCAAGAATATAATTCAAAATGTCTGATCACAGCATGTGAGTGACTCCTGAATATTCTATTCTCCTATTTCCAGGTCGTTTGAGACTTGTTCCAGTGACGTACACACAGCGTAGGTAAATGAAAAGTTAACCTATTAGGATGAAAAAATTCACCATTTCAGATAACTTTTCTCAATACTTCCTCTTTACTAACAGTTGTTTTCCAGTAGTCATTAAATTTGTCTATAATAAATTTATACACATACGAACATAGACATATACACACAGATGTAAAGGCAGAGACGAAAGTCTAGAGGATTATCAAGGCCATTCATGCAGATGGTGGGGAGGGGCTTGAAATCAAACTTTGGTCTGAGACAACCTCTGCCCATTAGAATCTCAGAGTCAACTTAAGGAGGGATACACAGAAAGGAGGGACCATTGTACAATGGGGGAAAGTGAGATCACTCAAATGAACCAAGGGACATTTTTTCAACTGCTTGAACTATAGTGTCATCATCTATAAATAGGATATTAATATCCACCCTGAAAGATTGTTATGAAAATCAGATAAATTCTATGTAAAGTAACTGACGCTAAATGATAAGTGTTATAAAAGTATCATGAATGACTCTAGACAGGGCATATTTTGATGACAGTTTTAATAGAAGTTCAACATTTTACAGATACACAAACAAATGAGAAATGTGGGCTGGCTTCTTTAGTGCAGAGTGTTTGAGAGAAGACTTGAAGAATAGTCAAAACCAGTTACTACTTCTCTGTTGTAACTTCATCTAGCCTAGCATTTCTCAAAGTGAGTTTTGTGGAACACTACTCTCCCAGTTTCTATTTATAGATATTCCCTGATTCAAGGTTTCTCTGAACGCAGAAGTTTGGATAGCACTGAAATAAACAACACAAAACAGATACCTTTATAGCAGGTCTTGTCTGAGGTTTTAATTTACACATAAGTACTATGAATGTATGCGTGGTGGTGGGAAAGATGAGTGGGAGAAAGAGTATGCAGATTACCAAAACTCATTTTACCATTAAAAAAAATACTACTTTCTAAAAGAAAGTACTAATAAAATTGCATGATACAACATATATATTTTTCTTTTATTGAGTTAATGATAGGTTACAAACGTAAAATTTCAGTTGTACATTGATACAACATATTTTTGCAGTTTGGGAAATGCTGGTCTACACTTTGCTTCTGGAAAATTTAGCCATGTAGCAGATGACATTGAGTTTGTGTATTTTTTTCTATACTCAAAGATGGCATTTTTGATACATAATATCTAGGTAAAGTCAGAACTTTAAAATGTTGCACTAAGCTATTTAAATCCTTATTCAAAGCTCTCTGACCAACAACAAAGAAAACATAAATCTGAGGGTGGGTGCCATCTCTGTTTGAGAGGCTGCAAAATGGGAACTAACCCACCAGAATCAAAAAAGTCATTAAGATTATTACTTCTAAGCTCAAAAACAGAACCTAGATCAATGATCAGTCTTTGCTATGGATATGGGACTGGGAGGCAGAATAGGGTGCGTGGCAAGTGGAGGCTCATGTGCCACATAATTGCCAACCAGACAAAGATCTTTCCAAAGGAAGCTGCTATCCATATGCATGACTCAAGGACTACTGATATATTTTTCCTGAAGTAGATATTTCATTTAATTAAGCTGTCAATCTATATGTTATGCAAATATAGTCTCCACTTCTCTGTGCCAGTGAGTACTGAAAAACACTTGAAAGATTGTTCTTAAGGTTTTTTCTCCCTCTCTTTTAATTTAGATGTTTTCCCTGCTATACTGTAGAACTACAAGTATTTTTGTTAAGAAAAAGGAATCTGCGTGATATTTGAGCTGTTTTGTTTATTAAGTTATTGTTATTGTTTTCTATTGACTTCTGGCGCACACACAATATGAAACAGACAAAAATTTGTATAAACATGAAAACAGTGAAGGGAATATACCCAGGCCTTAAGAACGTGTGTTTTACATAGTACTGTGGCTCTTTTTTAGGCTTTTATGATTAAAACAGTGCAACAGTGAAATGTAAAAGAAAGGTGCAAAAAGTTCTAAGAGCATTTTAGGAGGTCACAAGTGGAGAAAGACATGCAAAGGGAAGAGAGACAGTCTTTTTTGAAGATGCAAAGTGCAACAGATGTATCAATATTACACTAGATTACCTTGTCTTGATTCTTTCTTCTCTGTGATTTTGGTAATGCCTATAGTAAATAAGTGATTCACTCACTGCAATTAACAGGTAAAAAAATATAATAATAATTTGAGGCAGCAATTTAACTCAATCAGCTGATGCTGTGCATATCCTTCATTGAGTACTTGTTTTACTATGTCTTCCATAGAATGAAGTAATAGACTGTTTATTTTGGTATCTTGATATTGCTTATGTGTGTATTCTTTGATTCTTTCATTTATTTATCTTGCAAGGAGGGACTATACCAAGTACCAGATCTAGAAAAAAATAGAGTAAAGTATTTGTTTTCATCTTGCCCAGAGTTATAGGAAAAATGCTGCATTGCCATATAAACCTGATGTGCCTTTTCAGATTCCAACCATTTCCCATTTTCTTGCTTTGTTGGTATCCGCCTTCAGTAAGTTAACCCTCGTCTTTCAGGTTTGCATGTAACAATATACCATGGGGATGTGGGACCCCACTTCCAGAGTGTCCATCAAAGAATCAGATGATCCCTCTCAGAAATGGGAGGTGTTGTCTCCCCATGTGGTGAACCTCGACCAATGAGAAAAGGAGGCAGGAAGGATCAGGCACATAAATCTCCCCTACTGTAGAGGACTACTTTAAGCAAGACTTCTCGCAACCAGTTCTACGTCCTGCATGTTGCTACACCTGCTGTATCTCATTGCTGCTCACTGTGAAGTGGTGTCCAGGACTGTAAGGAATTACCTGCAGTACATCACGTGATCTGGTGCTTCGCTTCTCTTTTTCCCCTCACTTTCACAGCTCTGGGCTTGCACATCCCAAGTATTATTAGCACATTAATCCTTCTCTCCTCCTCTATTTCTAAACAAACATGAGAGCAAAAGGATCTACAAAGGGGCTAAATACCTTAATTACCGTAAATTAGGAAGATAACTATGAAGTGGGAAAACTAAATAGTAAGAAGAAGTGTACCACTTACTGAGTCTCTCCTATGTGCTGAATACTTTAAATCTAGAGTTTCCAATTTTTTAAATGGCCCTGCAAGAGAAATATTGTTTACATTAGACATTTTATGAAAATGCAGGTCAGATAATATAAACCTGCCAAGGTCATGCAGTTAATATTTAGAATGAGGTTCAAAACTGGGGCTTCCCGTGCCCACAGACAGCGTTGTTTCAGCCCAGTGTTTAAGAGATCTTGGGAGGCTTCTCTGAGGTGTAAAGCTAAGGAATTCATAAGAAAGGAAAAAACCTTCCAATCTGAGGGAATAATATGAACAAAGGGGACTCTATTATGCATCACAACTCGAGGGCTGAAATCACAAGGCTAAAGCTTTTTCTGTTTGCAACTCCACTTGCAATTTCATCATCTCCTGACCACTCCTCTACAAGCATTATCTTTCAGGAAAAACAAAACAGATCTAAATTGAGCAGTAAACCTCGTCTTCCAGTAAATAATAAAGAATGGCTTACTACCACCTGCTGATTTCTTAAACTTTTGCTCAAAGTTTAATTTCATTTTCCTAAGAATACAAGAACATTTACAAAAATGTAGCCCAGAAAGATTATGTAACCTTTAAAATAATCAAGTTTCTCCCTAGATTTAGAATTGATCTGTAACACAGACACTGACCTGATGGACCAGGGATAAGAAGGAGAGTATGTTGTTCTGGGAATGCCAAGGTTACTGCTGGGAAGACATTTACATGCTGATGAATGATCTGTAGATTGCTGAGCCAGGAAAGTCTCAGAATTGTCAATGCTTGAATAAATAAATAAATGAATAAATAACGAGACTCAGAGGCAATGATTCAGAAAAAAATGGAGCTGGGGAGAACGAAGTAGGACAAGTACAGAATTAAACTATGGGGAAATGGATGAAAAATGGAGTAAAAGGAATTCCTGGCAAAGCCATTCTTTGCTTAAAAGTTTACTTACTGTGTTACTTTTTATTTATTTTGACTTATTTTTGGAGAGGGAGATTATTTGCGTCTGGAAAGTTTTTCCTATCATGGAATGACATAGAAAGTACTCTGACTTCCTCTCTTTTGGTTTCTTTTGTTTTAATGTCATTATCTTAGTGGACCTTGTTGATATGCAAATCCACTATCCCAAAGCACAGTAATAGTTTATTAGCATCTAACACATGAGATCGTATTATCTTTATCACATAAAGTATACTCACATATACACCCTCAGAGCTCAGAGTAAGGTGAGCTGTGATTCCTATGTGAGTGCAGTGGGGTAGGAGAAATCTCATGGAAGCAGACCAAGGTTTAGAGATGCAGAAGTTGCTGGTGGGAAGGCAGATCTCCAAAGTCAGCAAGCTGCACAAAAGTTTGAAGTGTGAGACTGGAATAACTGGACTGACAGAGGATGTGTAAGGTGTCATCCTTGGGCTGTTCAAGTAATTTTTGGCATAAAGCTTTGTACAAAGAAATAATAAAGGTTAAAAGGAGGAGAGGATGAAAAGAAGAGGGAGGAAAAAAGAATAATTTCCTTTGTGTTGCTGCCTCCAGTAATTCTGTAACTATTGCATGTCAGTCTATGACTTTGGGTAAGTCTCTAACACTCATTATCTCTCATTTCCTCACCTGGAAAATAGAAATGTAATATTTTATATACGTTAAAGCGGAGTGCTGGAATAGTTGATACTCAATTCTCTAACTCTCTGAAAGTTATTAAAGACGATGATATATTTGGAAAAGGAAAGAAATGAGTTTAAAGCAGATAGGAGTGTGAATCTTGTCTTTGACTTTCTGGTTGGCTTAACCAGAAAAAGTTATTTAGATGTGTTGTGATATTTTGATTCTATTAAGAATTGACTCAAATGCTACAGCAGATCATAGATTAGACATAGGGAGGAAGCCAGAGCTTAGAGTTATTATTTGAGGATACTGTTTTTAAACAGTCTTTCAATAGATAAAACTTTGTTTTATTTTTTACATCTCCTGACATTAATTTTCTTAATTTTTATCTTTCTAAAATCTCCGGTTTGATGAACGATGTCATCATCTTTCTGGCCTCCTCTTCTGCCTTTTCTTTCCTGGATTTAAATAGTTTTAATTTTCTTCTATTATGCTGGAAATCCAGATGGATAAACTTGCAATAGAATCTCCTTTTGAATGCGATATGATAGAACTATGTTATAACAAGATGCCTGAACTAACAATTGGACATTGCCTTTCTGGATAATTCTAACCTCATGCCACTCTGTCCACTTGTTCCTGGCACGTGGAGTCTTGGGGATTCTACCACAAAACAAGTCCTAGCAGGCTTACAAAGGCGAGATAGAACACCAGGAAATATTCTGAACCATAGTTACTGACCCATGATCCTTACCACATTTTGGCCCAATCCTTCTCTGTTACCACCATGACTAGTGACTAATATTTGTATGAGCTCATCCCTGAAGTTCCAAGTAACTGTTCCCCTAACCAGACTTTTACAGCTGCCTTTGATCCCTTAACTTCAGCCACTCTAATTCTCTATGATTAGAGGTAGCTTTTGATGCTGATCAATGGTAACCATAAAGCTGATATTATAAGAAAATCTAATCATTGATACCCTTGGTAATTTAGGCAAAGTCTTGGGGAATTAATCCTAGAGGAAATGAAGATCAGTGAGGGATCTAAAGAGAAAGCACAAAATCAAGTTCACATTTTAGAAAGATCTCTCTTGGAACCATGAAAAACATCAAGTGAATGTGAAGGTAGGTAGGTTTTTGAAAAAAGGAAAGACGCCAGCTATATGGCTTTTGTGCTACAGTAAGTAAAGAATTAACAGAACACTGTGTTGAAGTTGTGAGAAGCGAAAGAAACAAGAATAAACAAGACACACTGACGTGGTAGAAACAACAGGAATTAGAATCTAATTAGATATGAGAAATGAAGGAGAAAAACGAGCTAAGAATGAGCCTCAGGTTTCTGGATTGAGATAGTTGGTAAATGGGAAAAAATACAAATTTGAACAAAATGTAAGCTTAGTTTTATGTGTAAGGAATGTGATGTTTCTATGGGTAATATAGAAGAAGTTGACAGCATTATGGAAACCAAGAACAGAAAGGGTTGCAGGATGGAAGAGGTAATAGTTTCATAATTTCATAGAATTTACACATCTGAGACATTGCAAGAAGGTCATGTAAGGTGAAGACTGAACATTCCTTATTACATCTCTGTTCATATCCACATTTACCCTTCTTTGAACATTTAGTTGCTGGATCACAGGAATAAAGCAAAACATTATGAGGTAATGCCATGAGATCTATTTTCACAAATTAGCTTCTTCTCAAATAATACAAGCAGCAACAGATTGGAAATTCTGTATTAATTTCTATTTTCTTCTTCTTCTTTTTTTTTTTTTTGAGGAAGATTAGCCCTGAGTTGAGATCAGCCTCCAATCCTCCTCTTTTTGCTAAGGAAGACTGGCCCTAAGCTAAGATCTGTGCCCATCTTCCTCTACTTGATATGTAGGATGCCTGCCACTGCATGGCTTGATAAGCAGTGCATAGGTCCTCATCTGGAATCTGAACCAGTGAACCCCTGGCTATGGAAGCAGAACATGTGAACTCAATGGCTGTGCCAGCAGGTAAGCCCCTTAATTTCTATTTTTTAATGGTTGTGGAAGAAAAATAAATGGACCTGCTGTCAGTTTTTTTTTTTTTTTGATCTTCTAACTAAAAATGTATGTATGTATGTGCATATGCATGTATTTATTTGTGCTTAACTCATCCATTTAACAATTTATTCATTCACTCCCAAAAACTAGTGATAACATAACAACAACTCTAGGATGAGTGTATATTCAGGTCTTGGATGATATTCTTTAATTCCAAGGAGGCACAGTCTTCCATGCATCTTATAATACGAGACCAGGCTGGTAACCACGCTTTAGTCTAGGTTTCTCTGCTTGGCTCAACATGCTCCACTGTCGGTGGTATCCTGTCCTACACCCAATCCACTTCCTGGGGTCATGTTGTAAGTGAAGTGTAGTACCTCATGAATACCAAATATGTTATTGAGGGGATAACAGGATAACTATATTTGAAGTAGATCGAGCCTTCTCAGGGAGATGCATTGTTCTGTACCAAGCTTCTATTAATAACTGTCCTAAGTCTCGGCTAACATTGTCCATATAAACTCTGAGCCTACCTTCTTAAAAGCACACAGCTCTTTCCAGAAACTATCCTTCCAACCTTTGGATTCCTCCAAAATCCTTTTGCTTAAACCTTTGCCAAATTCTCCTCTGAATTCTGATAGCGTACTACATCAGAATCCCCCCAAATATTCCTGTGTCTAGAAAACAGCTGGGCTCCTAGAAAGTTGCTGTGACAGGAAAATACAAGTTGTTCTGAATATCTATCCAACCTTTCTTCTACAATAATAGGATGTTTTGTCTAGTGACTGGCTGCTCAGAACAAAGACACCATTTCCAAACCTCCATTGAGTTTGAGGCAGCCTTGTGAATAACTTCTGACCCATTAAATGGAACTGGGAGGATCCTGAGGTGGCTCTCAGAAACCTTCTTTAAAAGAGAGCTGCCTGAGGGCCAGCCCGGTAGCGTAGTGGTTAAGTTCGTGAGCTCTGCTTTGACAGCCTAGGGTTCATGGGTTCAGATCCCGGGCGTGGACCTACACATAGCTCATCAAATCATGCTGTGGTGGTGTCCCATTTACAAACTAGAAGATGATTGGCACAGATGTTAACTCAGGGACAATCTTCCTCACCAAAAAAAAAAAAAAAAGAGAGAGAGAGAGAGAGAGCTGCCAAGTCTATTTTTTCTTCATCACTACCTTGATCCTGCTATCTGGAATGCATCTGCTACCATCTTGGAATATGAAGGTGAAGATGACATGCTGGAGCTAGTAGCACAGTGTGCTGAAAAGAACCCTGTTCTCTAACAGCTTTGTGCTACAGAACTGCCATCTGAAATGCAAATGCTTTACTACTTTCCTTAATTTATATGAGAAGAAATAAACTGTGATATTTTTATTATGCTACCTACTATTTTATTGTTAATAGTCCTATTACAATACCCTTTGCATGATCTATTTTTCTCTATATGTAAATACATTATGGCTTAAATCTATGTTAGTTACATCTTAGAGCCATAATTCACCAGTATATTTTTTAAATATTAAGTAAAATGTGTGGCCATAACAAATTTAGATTTAATAGAATTATCCCATCTAAATACAAATTGGTTATCAACAAGCATACAAAAGGATAAGGAAATCCAATATTAGCAAAGCTATTGATCATCAAATGATTTTTGGAGTTACTGAAAACCTTAAGATTTCTTGAAAAATGATTTCATAACATTTTAATCTAATGATCAGTGTGTTTTTAATTTTAAAATAATAAAGTGTTCCCATATCAAACATAATTTTAATATACGCTCTCCATCTTCATTTGGCATATAACTACTTTGAATAATACATTAAAAATAAAATAACTGTAGCATCCACACTGATTCAACTTATTAATTGAAACCCGGAGGAAATAAAATAATCCACAATAGAAAGAGCAGACTATTCAGAAGTTTCTCTTTCTCTCTCTTTCTCCTTCACTTTCAATTTTCCTATGGGCATACAAGTTTGTTTTACATTTACATATTTGGCACTAGTTTAGCATAATAGTTTTTATTTAGTAAATGAGATATTCCATTTTTACTTTCTTGGAGCTGTGAGGAAAGCTTTGCTCATAAACTAACGGGGTTGAGGGGGCAGTAAGAATTATCCTTGAGTAGAGAGGTTAGTGATTTCAGGCCTTTGGAATGTCCCAAAGAAATGGAATTACCCCATTTCTCAATGTCCTTATCAGTTAATTTACCAACCAGAGGAAATTCGGCTTTAAGAGGAAAATTTAAAGTATTTTCCAGTTAAAATATTGTGAAAGTGAAGGAAAGGACAGGATTTGCAGAAGAACAAGACAAAAAGTTGCATTAAACATGGCTGGCTTCACAGGCATGTGACCTCTGTTGTTCCACAGGGCCCTGTGCCTGGAGGGGGCTTCTGCTTGGCTGAAGACTCGCTATTGTCTTTTTGTGTGTGTGTGTTAGGAAGGTTGGCCCTGAGCTGACAATCTTCCTGTTCTTGCTTGAGGAAGATTGTCGCTGAGCTAACATGGGTGAGTGTGGACCAATCTTCTTCTATTTTATGTGGGGTGCTGCCACAGCATGGCTTGACTACTGGTGCTAGGTCCATGCTCAGGATCCGAACCTGCAGACCCCAGACCACCAAAGTGGAGTGCATGAACTTAACTAGCACACCACCGAGTTGGCCCCACTATTGCCTTTTTAATTAAGAGACTCAGATTTTCATTTTTCACTGGGTGCCACAAATATGTATCCAGTTCTGGCATCAACAGTATGTGTGTCTGTCTGTTTGCTTCCTGAAATTTAGTAACATGCTATCTTACAATGGATATTCATAAGCCTAGGCTAGACTTCTGACAAGTAGAGACAAAAATAAAGGAAGATTTTTTAAAACTTTTGTTGTTTTTTGTTTTTTAACAGTTTGGTTCAAGGTAATTGACATCAACCAGTCTGTGTGATTTAAAAGGAACACTACTGAGATCACTGAGAACTTAATCACCGCTAAGGAGCCATGGAGAGAAACTGAATTTTGGCCCATGCACATTCTCTTTCATTTTGTGAAACAAATGATGTTCCAAGGGATAAAATTGGTCCCTGCAATTCTTACATAATATCATACATTAACTCAGAAATTGCTTAGCATTAGTTCTTAAAAGGAGTTGTGCTTTTTTCTTCACAGCATCATTTTATTGAGGAAAACTAAATAACTCAAATGATATTTTTTAAAAACCATAATCCAAGTAGCAGCATGAATAAGAACAATGCAAAATCATTTCGTTAATTGCCCCAGTATGTTACATGTTTGGAAGACAGTATCTGTACCTCTAGCATCATGTAAACCCAGTGGGAAGGAAAGATATCCAGACCTGGAAAAGTTAATCTTTTATCTAAAAATCAGGCAGAAAAAGGTCCACAAACAGATTAAGTGTTAAAAATCTGCCCTATACTCATTGGCAGCTCTCCTATTTCTAGAGTTGACCTTTAATTAATATATCCTTAATCTTTATTTTCTTGGTTTCTCTATACCTTTTACTAAGTTTTGTTGCTCTTATTAACTCTCAATATCTTCGTCATGCATAAGTATTTAACTTGATCCTTCTGTTCCTAGTCATTTGTCACCCCACATCTCCATTTTGCGACCATAAAGAATCATTTACACAAGAAATTAAATCTCCCTTCTCTGTAGCAACCTGTGTCTATGGGATTGTGAGGGAAAGTGGGATCTAGCATCCTTCTGTATTAACTTTTAAACACCTCCTCTGTTATCATTTCAACACTATCTTCTGTGGTGCCTGGTACCCAAGACTTTTCTGAGTCTACAACTGCCCACCTAATCCGATAGGCAGCTGAATGATTTTTTTATTTGCATAGACTTATACTATTCCTTTGTTTACTTTCTAAACAAATATTTGATGTCTTGTCCATTGTCATTTCCTGTCTTCGTTTGTTTCCTATTTGCTGTTTGTTTTGGATGAGGAGGTTACTTTGTTTCATTTTACCTCCTCTGATGTCATAGCAGGGTGAACGCATGCAGTTATTTCACTGTGTTTAACTGGTCATTGTGGAGCTTCACCCTGACCCTAGACATCTTTCAACTTAAATCAGTAATCTACTCCTCCTGGCATGGAAATGAAATATAATTCACGCTGTTGATCATTCTGACTGATCTCTCTCTCTCTGTCACTGCCCCTAGTCTAAAGAATGTCATCTGATTCCAATTGCTTTTTTTTTCAACTCTGCTACTCCTGATCTTGTATTAATTAGACATACCAATGTCAGCACAATTATCACAGGTACCACCCTCAGTTTCATCATGATCATCATCATCTTCACATTATCAACTCTCCAAAATATTTAGAACATATTGAGTTAAGCTTACTATTTACCATACACTAGACTAAGTGCTGTATATTGGAACCTCACAAAAACATAGTGAGATATGTGTCATTATCACAGTCATTTTACACATGAGAAAACTAAGGCAGGAAAGCTGAAATAAAATTTCCAAGGTTACATAATTAGAAAGTGGCACTGCTTCTACATGAACTTGCGTCTACTTGGATATTATATTTTGTTCTTAAAATATATTTTGTTGGGGCTGACCCCATGGTGTAGTGGTTAAGTCTGTGCACTCCACTTTGGTGGCACAGGGTTAGCAGGTTCAGATCCTGGGTGTGGACCTAGCACCACTCATCAAGCCATGCTGTGGCAGCATCTCACATAAAATAGAGGAAGTTTGGCACAGATGTTAGCTTAGCAGCAATCTTCCTCAAGCAAAAAGAGGAAGATTGGCAACAGATGTTAGCTCCGGCAATCTTTCTCACAAAATATATACATACTTTTGTTATTGTGATAAGAATAAAGTGTTCTGATAGGAATAAAATACATCAATTCATTTTGATAAGAATTTTGATAGAAATAAAATACATCAATTTAACTGTTTAGAGTTTTTGCATCTACTAAAATCAGTATTTCCTTTGTAATAGGGAAGTAGCATAGGAGTTCCATTTGGCTCAAAACTATCACATATATCCATTGATCTTACATAAGCATTACCTTAAAAGAGATTTTAAATTAGGATAAGCTTGAAGGTAAGATTCCCAAATTGGTTCTATTTGGCTTTATGGATACATTTATTTATTTTATAGTTCTCAGTATGGTAGACACTTCAAGGCACCTAAAACAACATTTGAATGTCAATGAAAGCAGCCTAACCAATAGTCTGTTCTTGCAATGGGTGAAGATAAGCTGAAAAGATGGCATCATGTAGTATGCTAATAACCATAAAACAGACTACCTTGTAGTTGAAATGTTAGAGATCAGTGAGGATTTTGTTCTTTCTCTTTTGATTTTTACAGTATAGTCTCAAATATCTGGGAGTTAGCATCTCACAGCACCACATGAAAATTGATTATCCAATTGAGAGATCTGAACATGAGGTTTTATGAGAAAACATAGTTAAAAGAAAAGAGTCAACATATAGCTCAAAACAAAGTAAATAGGGTCACGTTTGTATGCTTCAACTGTTTAAACATAGTCATGAAAAGGTTGTGGTTTGCCCTAGACAGTAGAAACACAACCAACAGGTTGACTTGGCAGACATATTTGGGGTAAAATCAGAAAGAACTGACTAACATTTAGAGATTTCCAATAACCAAGTAATTATCTATCTGTGACAGAAAGTATCAAGCGGAGACTTAACGGTCATTCGCCAGGGATATTTGAGTATGAATTCCTCCTTTGGGTGGATGAATAGAATAGAGTCTCTCAGAGGTTTCTGCAAAGACTAAGATTCTATGATTGTATTCTCTCATTTCTCCCAGTGCTCTAAGGGCGAGCTGCCATTACAAGACTGGGACGTTGGCTCCTCCAGCAGCTCTGTGCGCGCGGGGAGAATAGCGGAAGGAGACGTGAGGAGAATCCTCGGGCCGAAATACAATAGGATTCAAGGAATGTCTGAAGGGCGGACCTGCCCTGAATATGAAACGACCAAAATCAGGTTATGCCCTTTTTCTGTGCTCACTTCCCAGCTGCTTTCTGAGCCTAGTGGGCCGTCTGTAGGGAGGTTATTTTGCTCAGCATGTGCGTACTTCCCTGCAAATTCTTTCTTTCTTTTAAAGCAGCAGTCACTGCCGGGAATGAAAATCTATTTGCATGGTACCGTGCCTGCACATTGTAGTTCATTGGACAATAAGCCTCACTGAGACATCCATTTGAAATCTTAACCCAGGAGCTCTGCTGTGTTCCTACATTATGGCAATGGGTCTGCAGGAAGGAATTTTATTTGATCATGATTTTAAATTTATCACTCATTACTTTGGATAAGTAAATGCAGCATTAATTTGAATCAAATAATAAAACTATTCCCAAGGTTATGAGAGTTTTGACACTGCCAGAATAAAACATTTCTCTTAATGTGCTGACCACTACTTATGCCGTAATAGTATTCTTCCTAACGTTAGTTGAACTAGTTGGAAGTACTCTATTATTTTCACTAAGGCTGGATCTCTGCCTAGAATACATATCAAACGCCTCCAGCTTTGTAGTGCTTAGGAATGAATGTTGCTTAGGAGAAAAAAAAATTGATCATCGAATACAAACAAACCAAAACTGCAGTTAATTTCAGGGACGAAATAATAAATAATAATTCTTGGCAGCAAAGCAAATAGACTAAAACTTTCAAAAGCATACGTTCAAAAATAAGAAAAAATATGTCAGTGACACCTAGAGTATGACTAACATGACAATAAAGAATGAAGTCTAAACTATGCTATTTGAAGTAAAATACTTTTTAATTCAAGAGTTTAGGGAATAGAACAAGATGAGGTAGAATTAAGGAAGGGACAGGACAAATGACATTTCTTCAGGAAATGTTCAAATATAAAACTAAAATATAGCTTGGATATAGCTATTTCTTACCTGAGCTTGCTGAATTGCACTAAAATTGCAGACTTCTATGTCTTGGATCCATTCTAAAGGACAGAGTAATAGAAGATAGTGGAAATGGAATGGCCATTACAATTCACTGAGTTCCAACTTTTCATCCTTTAGCTAACGAAAGTAAAGGCAAGATGCTCAAGTAACCTGCTCCAGTTCCTATGGGTGAGAGTCCCCCTCTGCCTGACCTGGCAAGCTTCCCCCTCCCCACCACCGCTACTCTGCCATTATGTCTGTCTACATCATTGATTCTCATCCCTCCTCACACTTTCAAAACCCAGAGGCATGTAATAATTTGGTGGTAATGCTAATAGTAACACTTGACATGTGTGTGTGTTGGCAAGGGGCGCGGTAAGAGTAGGGTGAAGGAGAGGAGAGATATATGTGCACTTTGAAAAAATATCTAGAGAAATCCTGACATCCCTGCAGACAAGCCTTCTTGACTTCCTCTCATCCTCCCATAGCCCCTTTCATTCCCCCAGAGTTACTTTCTAGAATTCAATGAATATTCACATAACATACTAATTACATAGGTCGTTCGCTAACTTCCTAGAAATTCATTTCACTCTCTTGTAAACTCACATATAATCACCTGCTAGAGAATGTGGAAAATTAATTGAACTTCTGGTACAACGTGACAAAGAGCCCCCAAAACAACTCGTCAGAGTATTCATTTCAGCCACACAATTAATCCGCCTGGTTTTCTTTCCATTCTTAACAGAGCCAAATTGTTGTTTGAATGAATTGACCAACTATTTGGTCATTACCTAGATCCAGGCTTGGCATATAATCTTAGTACTTGATGAAGCACAGTCTCAGTCCTCCTGTGTGAAGAATGGCACAACACAGACAGGCCAAACGTTCAGATACCCCCGTTTTCTCCAAGTTTAGTTGTAACCAGGAATATCGCAAAATGTGTCAGTCTCCCTTACTTCATTACTGGTAGGTTTCCAGTCATAAAAATTGAAATGTTTTATTTGATCCCCAAACCTGTCTATATTACAATAATTTCCCCAAGTATGTACTATTTTAAAAAAGTAAAGAAAAAGATTTCTCTAAACAACTGAACTCATCAATTCTTCATCTCTGTTTTTATATTGTAAGATAGACATATCCACCTAGTGCATAAGTGAGGTTAACGTGGTATTTTAAGGAAGAAAATACACATAAGGTAAAACTAGAACAGAACTGTGAGTTGTAAATATTTTATAGACAGAAGAAACAATAAGTTATTGGAACTCTGGAATCAGGCAGAACTGAGATTTAATTTCTACATCCATCTCCTTAATGATTGTGTACTTTTAATGATTGTATAGAAATCCCTCATGCTCATTCTCATTTTTCTCTTCTGTAAAACAGTGGCAATAATTTACCTGCAACATAGAGTTCTGAGAACAAAAGAAATGATATGTACTGAAAATTATGTACTGAAAATATGTGGTGGGGGTTTTATTGGTTATCTCTTTATCCAGAATGCTCTAAATTGTATGTAAGCAAAGTACACACAATTATTGTTGATTCTGGTTACAATGTTAGAATAGTTCCAATGAATGAAATATCCCCTGCATGTTTCCAGGAAGGCACTGAGTTCCACATCTTCCAAATGGTCATTTATGTAGTGCTTCTCAGCACCTGGTGTGTGCATGTGTGTGTGTGTGTGTGTGTGTGTGTGTGTGTGTGTGTGAGAGAGAGAGAGAGAGAGACAGTTTAAGCATGTGCATATTTTTTAAGCCCCAAAGTTTTAACATCTCCGTTTAAGGTCCAATATTACTATTTCATTTATGTTATTTTTTCTCAAATTCATTGTAAAGATTGTTAGAAACCAGACAGCATAATAACCCCGTTGATATTCACTAGACATATTCTCTCTTATTTATTGAACATAAGTTTTGCATTTTTAGTAAAATATTTTTTTCATCTTACTGCATGTCTTAGGTGAATCATCCAATGTCTATCTATTCAGGGATATTGGATGGTGTTGGTAGGCCATTACCTGGTAAATTGGATCCATGTAAACAATATGCCACAATCATGCAGGACAACAAAGTGAGCTTTTTGCTCAAATGATCTGGATAATTACCTTAGCTATTTTATTTTTTCCATGTAAATAGATTTTGTGTTACTGAGAGGAGTAAAGCTGTTTTGAGTTCCCATTTTTAGGGCTAAAAAATAGAAAATTCCAAATATTTGAAGAAAGATATGAAGTAGTTCTCCACATAGTTCATACCATGTAGTGGACTAAAGGACACGTTTAACGTTTACCAGGTGAGAAATGAGATCAAGGCTCACCACTCAATCAGAGCAGATGGTCGAACAATTCCCAGATGCACATGATATGTGCCTAACCCATGATGGAATCAGGATGAGAAAGCTAGAGCAGACTATACATTGTCCAGAAATATCCGTGAGTGGATTATCATTTAATTGTTAAATGCACTAACATTTAAAATAACCTTTTGCGTTATGAAGTAGACATCTGACACGTAAAATAAGATGTGCTCCTTCCTCTGCTTAGAGAATGTATTTTAAGAACATTAAAAAAAAATGTTCCCTGCACCTAGAGAGTCTTTCTAAAAAAAACCTGTCATATCACCCACCTCCCCACCACAACCCAACGGAAAACACTTCACGATCTTTCCATTGGTCTTAAAATAAACCAAAATCTTTAACACAGTTTAGTAAGTCTCATCATAAATTGGCCTCTGCCTTTCTCTTCAGCCTTATCTCTCACTATGTCTCTTTCCCTCTCAAAACTCCAACCAACATTTTCTCAATCACTTCTATTAAACATGTTCTCTTTTGCTAGTGGATAAGTCATATTCCCTCTATGTGAACTGCTTTACTCTTTGCCTAATTAACTCCTATTCTTCAGTCTAAGTCAAATGTTACCTCCTCAGGGAAGTCTTCTCTCAACTCCCATTCATGTTTCCAGAGCATCCTGAAACTTATTTGAAATTTTACATTTCCTATGTGATTATTTGCTTACTATACGTTTTCCTTACTAGACCATAAAATCTAGATGCCTCATTTTGGTCACCTAATTTGGTAGCCTAATTTATAGTGGCTGGCATAAAGTGGGTGCTCAATAAAATTAGTTGAACACATTGTGTTAAGTATAATGTAGAAAAAACACAAGGCCCAAAGACCACATATTTTATAATTCTATTTATATAAAATATCCAGAAAAGGCAAATCTGTAGAGAAAAAGAATAGATTAGTGGTTGCCTAGGGCTGAGGCTGGGAAGGGGGATTAACTATAAATTGGCATGAGGGATTTTACTGAAACGATGGAAATGTTCTAAAATGGGATTACGGCGAAGGTTGTGCAACTTAGTAAATTTACTAAAAAAATCATTGCATTGTAACTTTAAAATGGGTAAATTTTATGGGATGTAAGTTATACCTCAATAAAGATATTTGAAAAAAATATTCAGTGTAATCTGGCTTCCCCATTAGCCGTGATGTAATGCCATTTGAAAAGCTTAATTTGTGTCCACCTGTAAGGAACCGTGTCAGTGTTCTTTGTGGATTCTCTTAAATCTTTTTATTTGTTTCTATGTGCTTCTTCACAGCTTCTCTAGGCCTTTGCCTTACCAGCTTCTGTCTGAGACTTTCTCTGGAAGACTGCCCTGGGCAACTGGAACCACTTTGCCCACCTGGCAGAGCCTGGAATGCCTGGGATTTTAAGGATCCCAAGATTGTCCTTAGATGAGTACTGACTGGTACAGGAGGATGGAAACAAAAGAACCTTACGTACACTGAGGTCATGCTCTGAGCTGTAACTTATGTTCTAGATAAAGCTGAAGCCACCTTTACAGGGTCTTCTTAACATGTTCCCTCTTTCCTGGACGGGAAGATTTACCACATTCTGGGAGCTCTTCCTTATCAAATTCCTTGCACATGAACCTACATCTCAGGGTCTGCTTCTGACAGAAACTTACCCCAAATGCTGACCCTTTTAGGAGTATATGTGCTTTGAAGAGTCAAAGTTTCAAAAAGAGTGTGGAACAATTTACTATTATCCTTGCACATCATATTCTTTTATAAGTCTTAGACTTCTTCACGTACTCTTTCATCTGCTGAGGGTACCCCGAAAAATTCTCTTCCTGAGCCTTTTCTCTTAGATACGTTTTAGATCCAGGGTAGGCCTTATCCTCACCCATGGAGCCTTCCCCATACCTTCCGATACAGACCCAGTGTCTCACTTTTTAACACTGCAATATCCTGTGCTTTCATTTTCACAGCACTTAACATTCTTTATAAAAATTCCCTTTTCATTGCTGATTTCTCTTTCTCAATTGTGTAAATCTGAGAGCAGAGATTTTCACCCTTTATTTATCATTCCCAAGTGCCTAGTACAATGCCTCACATATAGTAGGTATATGGTCAGTATTTATTGATTCAAAATAATTTAGTAATCTATATTAAGATGATATGCTGTTTAATATATGTTTTCAGAAAGCTGCAGTCATTTATATACATAAATACATTATAAATTATATGTTGTATAATTATCTATAATTACATGCGTTTATGTAAAAAATAAAACACTAGCGGTTACGTCTGGGTATTGGAGGGCATTTATGATTTCTAATTCATAATTTAATCTTATGTAGTCATTTTTCTCAAGTTAATGATTGTTACAATGTAAGAAAGAATGAGAAGCTATTCTAATGTAAGAACGAAAAACAACTCAATGACTGAGTTTAAGAACTTGTAGGCATTATGAATTGCCAGAGCAGGGAATGTCACTGAGTCATTGTTGTTGTTGCTATTGTCTGCTAGGGGAGAAGCAAGGCTATAGTCAGCATCCGTTACATCCTCATATGAAAGAAACTGCCTTGTCACCTTAAACACAAGTCTGACTTCATAAACCACATAGTTGAGCTATTATTAAAAAATATAAATGAATGAAATCTGTCCTAAAAATTTCAGACCACTGCTGTACCTCAGCAAATGGAAATCGAGAAGCGTGGCAGTCATTCTTTACTGGCTGGGAATCACATCATGGTTCTAGAAGGGCTATGTAAATTTTGATTTTCATTCACCAGGCTTGGCTGTGGGTGTAGGACATGCCATTTAGCATACATTGACAGATATGTATGTGTGTGCACATGCACACTTACCCATGTGCTATTGTGTGCATGTATGTGTGGTAACATCAATTGTTAAATATTCAACCAAGAGTATTGGTAATTTGAGGAGTCTAGTTGATCATTCATCATATTAGTAGTCATTATGTTGCTCTATTTCTACATTTGTTGGTCATCACCAGCGTGGAGAAGCTAACATAAAATCACAAAGTGCCGTAAAGCTGAGAAATCTCCAGATTTCTGGCAAAATCTCCAGTGTCCACTTGGGTAGATTGTGCCTAAAAACCTCATTCTTGTGAAATGCTCTCCTTCAGCACATTTCAGCTGGGACATATATGATTTCATCAGCTAAAACTTCTTACTTTACATTTTGGACTGTCAGTTCACAAATGTAACATTTCCAACATCACTAAACTCTCCAAAAAGAATAATACAATAAAACCAGAGGGAAAGAATTTGTCATTTCTACTTGGCAGACTAATAGCTGCAGATCTCAGGTGGGTGGTAGAGAAGATTTTCCTCTTGGGTGTTAACTGTGGCATAAGAAATTAATTAGCAAATCATTGAATAGAAGTGCAGTTTTCTTTTTCTTTCCCTTCTTTCCTTTTCTTCCTCTTCTTTCTTCCTTTTCTCTGCTGTATTGTTCACTCTGTTCTTTTTCCTCTTTTTTCTTCTTTTCGTTTTCTCTCCTCGCTCTCTAATTTTTTCTTCATCTAGTTTTTCTTTTTTCTCTGTATTCTTTCTCTTGCTTCCATCTTCTTCCCTTTTCTGTCTTCCTTCCTTCCTTCCATTTTATTTTCTTGGTTCTGTAGCCGCCCCTGACACAGGAAGGGTTAATAATCACTGGAAAAAGCTTGCCAACAAACTGTGACCCAGAGGTGAGAAGGCCGGTTAGCCAATGATGGGTAAGACCCCCTGGGGGGGCAACCTAAGCCAGGCAGCCGCCGCCTGGGGGCACAGATGGAGAAACGAGATCAGTATCTGGAGCAAGAGGGACCGTTGCCTAAGAGACCTTGCCTGCTCCGAGATAAAAATATAGGAGCACAGCAACAACATGATAATATCAAAATAGAGGCCAAAGGAGGGCTCCTTGAGAAATCACTAAGAATTCTTGGCATTCGCTAATTACTTCATCCAGAACACCTGTGTATGTTTAACAGATGTAAGCTATGTATATATTGAAACGCTGGTTATAGTAAACTCAGAGTGGCCATCAGCCCTCTCCGCATCTATCCTGACGTGTACGTTGGGTCGAGACACCGACAGCTTCCTCCTCTTCGTCTCTGTCCTTCTCCTTGTCCTCCTCGTCCCCACTTCCACTTCCCCTTTTCTCTCCCTCTTCTTCTTCGTCTTCCTTCTTCTTCGCTTTGTATTATTAAGAAGACTTTTCCAGAACAGCAAACAAAGATTAGGGAAAGGATGTTAACATATAGGAGCACACTCATTTCAGTACAGACAATTTAAGACAGAAAAATATCCTATTTGAGAGATTGTGGGAGTGTCAGAACATTAAACAGCAAGTGACTTCTTGCTGATTTGGTAACTTTACTGGAATACCAGTGAATAGAACTAATACAATTGATTCAATAGGGCCTTGGTCTCTATTCAAACCTCTGTACATGTGAAAATGTACAAACCTTGGTCTCATGCCAGATCTCTTGAGTTAAAATGTCTAGGTTTGGACTTAGGATATAAGTATTTTTTAAAAGCTATGTAGGTGATTGTGATGTACATTCCTTGTTTAAAAATGATGGACTGTATACGCTATGTCAGGTAAATCAAATAACACACAATTTTCACGTATTTTATTCCAATAACTAAGGTATTGATAACCTAATCAATAGTCATTCTAAGGCTATCTAAGTAGACTGAGAAGCTTCCTGATTCTCATTCTCCTTGTCTGACTCATCTAGAGATAAGCCTAATGCAGCCAAATGAAGAGAAGAACCCACGGAACAGCTGAACTTTCTTCTCTTTTTATTTATTTATTCCATATGCACTTCTCTAACCAACTGTATTTCACCTTAAGGACATCATTGCTTATCTGAAACACCTGGGTAACTCATTGGCAATGGATTAAATGAGTCCATTCATCACAGCATGGCTTCATAAAGTATTCGATATACAAACAAATCACCTGAAGATGTTGTTAAAATGCAGATTAAGAGTCAGTAAGACTGAGATGGGGCCTGAGATTCTGCTTTTCTAATAAACTCCCATGTGATGCAGACACTGCTAGTCCATTTACCCCTGTTTGAATCGCAAGCTTCTGGAGTACTCGCCAATGGCCTGCCCACTCCTCTATTTACCTGCTGGGTTAAAATCTTTGCATTCTGTGGTAGGTCACTTTTGAACAGCTATCCGATGTTTTACGTTCTGGCATCTATTAGACATAATAAGGAGATATAATAATGCATGGCCTCTGCCAAAGAAATTAAAATGCTGACATTGGGTAATACTTTCTGTTTGGGGTAGGAGTACTGGTAAAGGGGTTTCAAAATTTTGGCACCCCCCCCATACACACACATACACACGTGTGCACACACACACACATATTTTCTCTCTTTGTCTCTCTCTCTCTCTCGGTTTAGAATAATTTGGCTATATTATAACATTCATTAAAAATGATTTTCTGAGGCTGGCCCTATGGCTGAGTGGTTAAGTTCATGTGCTCTGCTTCAGCTGCCCAGAGTTTGGATCCTAGGCGCAGACACGACACCACTCATTAGGCCATGTTGAGGCAGTGTCCCACATGCCACAACTAGAAGGACCCACAACTAAATTATACAACTATGTACTAGGGGGATTTGGGGAGAAAAAAGTAAGAAAAAAAAGATTTTCTGAGCCACTTAGTAACATATTTGTAGGTGATGTGGAACTGATTATTGACTTCTTAGAGACTAGGTTATTGACTTCAAATGGTTAAATTGATGTTCTTATGCAGGGTCATCTGATGCATGGTGTGCACATCTAACACAAGCTTTGTATTCTGTATACTCCTGCCTTTCAATAAGTGGCCATTGATGAACTGATTCAGCTTTCTCTTATAATAAGGTAAGAAATATTTTGCCTCTTGGGGCTGGACCCGTGGTGTAGTGGTTAAGTTCAGCAGACTCTATTTCGGTGGCCTGGGATCATGAGTTTGGATCCCAGGTGTGGAGCTACTTCACTCGCATCACTCATCAGCATGCTGTGGCAGCAACCCACATACAAAATAGAGGAGGATTGGCACAGATATTAGATCAGGGCTAATCTTCCTCAAGCAAAAAAGAGAAAGATTGGCAACAGATGTTAGCTCAGGGCAAGTCTTCCTCAGCGATAAAAAAAAGAAAAAATACTTTTTGCATCTTGCCTCTTGCCATGTGTTTGTGTGCTGATGACTCATTCTGTCCAATATCCTGGAAAATCTCCCATTATATGATGGGGCAACAAAAATGAGGAGAACATGAAAATTCCAATCAAAACTCCAATGCTGGCTATTATTCTAAAACATAGAGGTTATTGCTTGAAGAAAGCCACAGAAAGGCATGTTAAAATGATATGAACCCATTATTTCAGGAATATGACAGATGGACACATATTTTAAAGAGTAATAAAACATCTTTTCTACCATATCTCATTTATTGTGGTGAAAATTAAAAGTAAAGTGTTAGCAATGACCTTTTATGATAAACTCTGCTTGTTTGTTAGGAGTTCCACCTTACCTTTAATATTTGATTTTGATATGTCAGCTACCTCATTTTGAAAATCCACTTCTACATTTTTAGCTTTTATCTAGTTATTTTATTTTTCTCTAATTGGTTTTGAGTTACTCAAACTGAGTCAGCAGCATAAAACCACTTTTTAAAAAGAAATCTAAAGAATCTTTCAGGACTGGGCACAAATTACAGGTCTGCCAGCTGATTCATGATTTTGTTTTCCTTTTTTATGCAAAAATAACTAGTGTTGTGTGGCTGGTTTACATTTTGGTGAACTTAGAATACTAACCTTCTGGACCAGCCAGGGCTAGTGATTTGCCACACTGCTGATTTGACCTATAAGATTTACAAGTTCCATCAACTTCAGTAAACAAGACCATAATATACTGACTACTACCATTTAGATGTAGTTTTAGGATTTTTGCGTAAACACTAGTGGAGTGTTTTTTCTAACCTGTCAAGGTAGCAGGGTAACCCTTATGTCTATGGAGATAACCCAAACTCAGAAGTGGAGAAGAGTAATAAATCATCCACTTTACAGCACTGACATTTGTTATTTTCTTTTGCATACATTATTTCAGACCCTCCCAATTACTCTAGGATATTAAGCTAGCTATCACTGTTCTGAGATTTTTAGTTTAATTTATTCATATCTCCAACGTATTATTTATTTAGCAGATGTTTTACCAAATTCTTACATGTGGTCTGAGTACTAGGAGTGAAAAAATATAAACAATAACGACATAAAATAAACAAACAGGAAAAAAACCCAGTCCCCTGCCCTGAAGAATTTCACAGCCTCATGAACGAGACATATAGGTAATCAAGCAATTACACATTTGCGTAAGAAATACGAATAAAATGAGAAAGCATCTTAAAAAAACTGGGAGCAAGGAAAGACTATGAATGATATTCTTAAGGAGGTAAAATTTAGTTGAGTCCTGAAGTACCAATATCTTTAAATGTTTGTTCTCTTCCATTATTCTGTTTTTCTCTTCTGGGAACTCCAATATTTTATATATTGTATTATTTTTACCTGTATATTTGTTTATAATTCATGCTGAAATATTTGGCCACAATTTTTACTTTGCTCCATAGCAATAATTTTATCATGAGTTTTCTTTGCCTCTTACCAGGTGGTCATTTTTCATTTCCTCCTTTACCCATTTCTCACATTTGTGTATGCGTTATTGCAAAACTTTTATTTTTTATTATACTTTATCATTGAAATATTTCTTTCCAACACCCCTTCTATTCCACAGCTATTTGAGATTTCTCTGGATTTGTGAGAGAAAGAAAAAAGATAAAATGTCCAGACTCTTCTTTGCTGCTGCCACAGAGATGGACCATTTTACTTATATGATGTGCCTATGATTTTTAATTTAGGCTCCCCTAATTTTCTTTGTTGAGCCAATCCAACTGGACAGGAAGAAGTCACTTCTGTTTCCTAAGAGATCATCCTAGATAGAATTACTGCAAATAAGGAGAAGGGGTTTTGCACTTCTGAGTGTGTTCATCATCTGCTATCAGTCTCTGAGTTGTGTGAACTCTAGGTGACCCTGTCCTGTAGTTTCCTGCCTCCAGCTCACAAGTTCTGCTTTCCGCCCAACAGAACACAACTCAGCCAAGTTCTCTGCCACTTTATAACAAGGATTCCTCCAGTTTCCAATAACACGCTTCTAATTTCCATGGTATCTCTCACTAATATCACATATAATGACCCTGTTTCTACCAGTAGTCCCTTCAATTTAATCTAGGCTTTTTCTATCATGCACTCAAAATTCTTCCAGCTTCAGAATTAATATTAAGATGTACAAACTATCCAAAGCAATCCACGGATTCAATACAATCCTTATCAAAATTCCAACAGCATTTTTCACAGAATTAGAACAAATAATTCTAAAATTTGTACAGAACCAGAAAAGATCCTGAATAACCAAAGCAATCTTGAGAAAGAAGTACAAAGCTGGAGGTATCATGTTCTCTCATTTCAAACTATACCACAAAGCTATAGTAATCAAAACAGTATGATATTGGCATAAAAAACAAACACACAGATCAATGAAACAGAGTAGATAGCCCAGAAATAAACCATACATATATAGACAATTCACTTAGAACAAAGGAGTCAAAAACATACAATGGAGAAAGGACAATCTCTTCAATAAATGGTATTGGGAAAATTGGACCGCCACATGTAGAGAATGAAACTAGACTACCATCTTATACAATACACAAAAATTAACTCAACATAGATTAAAGACGTGAATGTAAGACCTGAAACCATAAAATTCCTAGGAGAAAACATAGGAGGCAAGCTTTTTAACATTGGTCTTAGTACTGTTTTTTGGATCTAATTCCAAAGGCAAGGGAACCGAAAGCAAAAATAAACAAGTGAGACTATCTCAAACTAAAAAGCTTCTGCATAGTGAAGGAAACAATCAAAAAAACAAAAGGCCACCTATTGAATGAGAGAAGATATTTGCAAATCATATATCCAATAAGGGGTTAATATCCAAAATACATAAAGAACTCACACACTCAACAACAAAAACAGCAAAACAACCTGATTAAAAAAGGAGCAGAAGATCTGAACATACATTTTTTCAAAGAAGACAGACAGATGGCCAGCCAGCATGTGAAAAGATGTTCAACATCACTAATTATCAGGCAAATGCAAATCAAAACCATGATGAGATATAACCTCATACCTATTAAAATGGCTTTTATCAAAGCGACAAGAAATAGCGAGTGTTGGCAAGGATGTGGAGAACAGGGAGCCCTCATACACTTTGGTGGGAGTGTAAATTGGTGCAGCCACTCTAGAAAACAATACGGAGATTTCTCAAAAAATTAAGAATATAACTACCATATGATCCAGCTATTCCACTTCTGGGTATTTATCTGAAAAATACAAAAACACTAATTCAAAAATATATATGGACTCCTGTGTTCATTGGCGTGTTATTTACAGTAGCCAAGATACGGAAACAATCTAAGCGTCCATCAAAGGGTGAGTGGATAAAGAAGATGTGGAATACTACTCAGCCATAAAAAAGAAAGAAATCTTGCCATTTGCCACAGCATGGATGACCTGGAGGGTATTATGCCAAGTAAAATAAGTCGGACGGAGAAAGACAAATACCATGTGGTTTCACTTATTTGTGGAATCTAAAAAACAAAACAAGTAAACAAATCAAATAAAACAAAAACAAACTCATAGACACAGAGAGTCAGAGGGGAAGAAGATTGGGGTGGAAGGTGAAATAGGTGAAGGGATCAATTGTATGGTGATGGGTGGTAACTAGAACTATGGTGGTGACCGCTTTGTAGGTATACAAATATTGAATTATAATGTCATACACCTGAAATTTATATAATGTTATACACCAATTTTACCTCAAAAAATACAAAAATAAAAACAAATAAATGCATACATACATTAAATCTGTCCTCCAAATATGCCATTTTTTCCAAGTGTTAATTCAAATATTATTTGTATTAACAGTATTTATTAGAAGATTGGATAAAGCATAACAATAGGTAATCTTTATTAAACACTTAACATGCATTTTAAAAAAACTTCCAGTTTCTTTCAATCACCCAATTGCAAAACCGTTTACACATTTTGAAGTATTTATTACAACAGCACCCCACTTCCCAATACTAGAATCTGTATTAGTTTCTGCTGCTCTTTCAAAGTACCATAATCTGGATAGTTTAAAACAGAAATTTACTCTCTCACAGTTCTGGAGGCTACAAGTCTGAAATCAAAGGGTCCATAGGGCCCTGCTCACTGCAAAGCTGTAGGGAAGAATCTGGTTCATGTCTTTCTCTGAACTTCTGGTGCCACTGGCAATCCTTGATCTTCCTTGGCTTGTAGCTTCATAACTCCAATCTCTGCCTCCACGGTCAGCTGGTATTCTCCCATGTCTCTGTGTCTTCACATGGCCATCTTCCTATAAGGACACCAGTCATATTGGACTAGAAACCCCTTCTATTCCAGTATGAACTCATCTTAACTCAAGTAATTACACCTGCAATGACCCTATTTCCAAATAAGATCGCAATCTGAGGCTCTGCTGTTAGGGCTTGGACATGTCTTCCTGGAACGACACAATTCAATCCACGACATAACGCATTTGGCCAAAACATTATTCAGCCTTAATTTGTAAACACTTTTCTCTCAGTAATATTCTTTACTGTTGAACTATATTGCTTACTTATTTCATAACTACATACAAGCTGAACAATCTGAACTCTTTTACAAATACACCACGTCACACACTAAAAACTGAAGCAGATATTATGCATTAGGTAAAATATCTTAAACAAAAGAATATCACCTTAACGCCAAGACATCGAGGGGTAGTAATAATGGATTATTTTTTCTAAAGACATTTATCCTTAAACTATACTTCCATATACTATATAATGTGACAAAGAAAATAAACCCATAGTTCTTTTCTAAGAAAGAGAAGTAACCTACTTCTTTTATAAGTAGGCTTGTTTTAACAGTGAAATAAAAGGAAAATTCATTCATAAAACCCTAATTTTGTTAAAATACAAAACTATTCACTATTTTAAAATGAGGATTCATTATTGTGAAATAAGTGATGAAAATATATAAGCTGAAGAATAAAAGTATTAGCATTAGTTGCCAATGGGGATGGTAAAAACCCGATCAGTAGATATGTTTGCTTTATACATTTTACCATATTTTGATTTTTGTCTATATGTGCATGAATTACTTTTGCATTATATAAATAAAAACCAAAATAAAATTGGAAAATTACATAAACGCAGTGACAGCCCAAAAGAAACTGACATATAGAAAATCAAACTAATAACTTTTATTTAGTTGTGCATACTATTTAATGGCAATGGTTCAAGTGTATTAAGATGATGAGAAGACCCAAGTGTAAGAATCAGATTTGCAGTAAAAAACAATGAGAAGAAAGGAGGAAACACTTCTAGACATATTTAATTGCCTTTGTACTCATTTCATGGGAACTCTCCGGATACCCACTGATACATATTATTTAACAAAGAGAAGACATTATGTGTCTATATAAACTTATATCTCAACTGAAAAGAATGTATTCAGATTATAACTGAGCCAACCCACTCTGGCCTTCCTCATTGAAATTCCATGGACTGAGTTAGAAAACATTGAGATTTATAGCATAGGTTTTAGACTTAAGCTGTCTCACTGTCTTCTCTCTTGTATTATTGTGTTATCATTGTGTTATATGTGTCATAAAATATAGCTGGCTGAATATTGAAATGAAGATGAAATTTTCTAAGGTACATCTTTTAAAAAATAGTGGAATGGCACAATAATCTGGAGTTGACAATTCATTCATTTACTTGTTCAAAAAAATGTTTATTCATCACTTTAAAAGGTAATTTTTAAAGTTTATGGAGTGAATGACAGTCAGTGTTAGGAATTGGGAGTCAAAAGTGAAATATGTTCTTCTTGCACTTAAGAAGATGTCAATGTCCAATTAGACATAAGGCAATATGATAAAAGTGAGAGATGCTCAGGAAGAGCCTTGGTCTTCACTGGCCTTTGATCACAAATGTAAAGAAAGTAAATATAAAGTTACTGGTATCACTCAGTTTGGGGGAGATAAAGCTAAAAGTTCAAAGGATAGGTACCCTCCCATGAGGCAGAATTAGTCATTCCTTTTTAACATCCCATAGTAATTTTTGCAAAGCTCTTATATAGCCATCCTTTGGGGCTTAAAGTATTTTTAACATCCTTGTCTATCCATTTTTTAAAATTTTCTTTGCGAACACGTAGAGGAAATGGGATCTTGTCTTGTACAATAGTGTAGGCCATGCTCCATACAGCCATGCTGCTCACAGTGATCAGTTTGGCTTTTTTGCCTGTTAAGATTTTTAAATTTTACAAGTTTACAACTAGGTGCCACTTATTTTTTTAGGTAACAACTAAATGAAACCCATGATTGTAATATTCAGTGTTTGGATCAAAATTGGTTAATGTCTATGAATCAATAAACTCCCGATATCAATAACATTAATAGAAGATATAATTTCAACTTGGTTACGCAAGCTATCGCTTAATTGGAACATATATCCCACAGAATTTAAACTTCAGAAAACATTGACACCTCTTTGTGATGTAAGGCCTAAAATTAAAGCTCAATATTGTGTGCTGCCTTGACATCTGGTAAAATCAAGACAGGTTCCAGTGTCCTGGCCAAAAGTCCCTGTCTGCATTCTGCTCTCATGGACAAGGTCTCTAGCCAGACAACCTCTTTATCCAAAGGAGCAGGTGAGTCCCTGATTCTTCCTGAGGAGAAGGTTTCAGTTCCCCGCCAGCCTGTGGAATTATTCAAACCAGCCGATCACATCCCCCCATGGGAACCAAGGGCACCTCCCATGGCCCCTGGTTGTTCACTCTATTCCCAAGTGCAACCCTGATGTGGCCCTGTGTGGCATGCAGTGTCCTCCTCCCTGAGGCTGTGAGTGTGACGAATAAACTGTTGTCAATGTCGTTTGTCCAGTTTCAGGTGCCGTGTGTTGGACTGTCCTTCCCTCACAGCCAGGGTGAAAAGAAAGCGATTAAAATACTCATAGTTGGTCAGATATCACAGTCAGTCTGTGACCTAGCCAGGAAGAAAATAGGCCCATCTCTGGTATAGGCAAGGAAAGGATACATTGACTGTAAATAATTTAAAAACAATAATCAACTTAACTAAAAGCCGGTTTGGTTTTTTATTATCATCATGTACTGGCGGTGTGAGTGATAGAATTCTCTTCTCTGATGGGATGGACCATCCTTTTCTCCACCTGCACCCACCATTTTGGGCAAGAATAGCTGATGCACTATATGCTTATCATCTGATCACAGCAGACCTGTAGTAAAGGGAAAGTAATCCTGGTAGAAGATGACGGTAGTGGAGAATTTGTTTCCACCCAAAAACCTGAAAATCTTCAGGGATATAGACAACATACTGCTGTTTTTAGAAATGCCACTTATTGTTACGTTAAGAATTAAAGGTGTTTAAGTAGAAATTATGCCATAGGTGAAACAGGTTGTTAAAAGCACAATGCAATCTCCATGGGAAATATGATCAATGAAGTCCTCCAAAAGTTTGGAAAGAGGAATGTATACAAGGTTCATACAACCACAGATAAACCACTCAACAAAGTGGGAAGTAAATATACCTAAGATGAAAGCTACACAAATGCCTTTAAAAGCTAGAAAGACAGGGGCCACCCAGTGGTGCAGTGGCTAAGTTCACATGTTCTGCTTTGGTGGCCTGATGTTTGCTGGTTTGGATCCTGAGTGCGGACCTACGCACCGCTTGTCAAGTCACGCTGTGGCAGGCATCCCGCATATAAAGCAGAGGAAGATGGATATGGATGTCAGCTCAGGGCCAGTTCTTCCTCAGCAAAAAGAGGAAGATTGGTGGCTGATGTTAGTTCAGCGCTAATCTTCCTCAAAAAAAAAAACAAAAACAAAAGGAAAGACAAATGTGTTTTCTGACATATTCAAATTTGAGCATTACTTTAAAAGCATGGACTTTGGAGTCCAAAATACTGAGCACGGATCCCATCCATCTTCGTCTCATGTCACTTGATCATTAGGAAAATGAGAAAACTAATACTGAACAGAATTACTTCTAAAAACAGAGATGCTTGATTTAAAACAACTGGTACAGTGCCTGACGCTTGGCAGGCCCTTAGTAAAATAGAGGTGTTATTAGCATATAGTTTAAGAGGCAAGTTACCTCAGAATATATCTGCTGGAGAGCGTCTACTGGCAAACAATCAAGATTGTGAATGAATAAAGAAGCAAAAATTATCATGCAAAATAGTGTGGGAGTGGGGAAAGGGGGATGACAACCTGTTTGTTCGGTCACTGTGGAGACTCGGGAAAGTGGTAGTAAGATAGCAGTCTTTAAATCCCTCCAGGACAGTGACTTACAAGAGAGACTTGACTACCCCAACCCTGAATGCCTATTGCTGTATAAAGTGTAAGGGGAAGCCAGACATAGGTTAGAAGTCTATGACCGTGCTCTAATGGATAGATAACGAGGGCCTGGCCTGCTCTAGGGACAGTAGTCATAGCATAAAGGGGCAAATCTGAAACTCACTTTGTTTATAATTTTTCCTGACCTGGTGACAGTTCAGAATAAGGTTTGAGGAGCAGAGTAAGTCCATGTTGTCCTGTTACAAATTAATGTAGACAAGAATACCAAATGTTTAAAAATTCTCCTTTAAGGAATTGAAAGATGTGAGCTAATGGCAGGGGAGAGAAATTATTAGTATAACACGAGAGGAAATTTCATAAACAGAACATAAAGCTCTTAAGTTGTGGCTAAGTTCAAGTTCTATGGGAAAAAAATCCAAAGTGTGGTAGCCCGAGCCAATGAAGGGGGATCACAGGTTCCCCCATTATCCAAAGTTCGCGTTATGCCACTTTGCTTTTATGAAAGACCTACACTAGTACCTGTTTTCCATAACCGAAAGAAATCTTGAAGAGGATTTTCACTTTTGTGAAAATAGCCTTCAGCGTTTTTTTCGCAGCAAGCTGTTATAGAGGCTCAGCACTCAAGCATACTGTCGCATTTCAAGCTGCCACATCAGCCACATCAGACGACAAACCTTGACCTTAGACATCAAGGCAGGCAGACACAGAAGAAGGTGTGGACGTTCGTGACCTGCCTGCCCTGATGGATTCAGACACGATGAGATGTTCATAGATGCCTCTCTTCCTCTGTCTCCTGCACCCCAGTGTCCTGTACCTCCCACCACCACAACCTCCAACCACTCAGCCTAACACCCCATCACCACCGCCTCTCAGCCTTCCAGTGTGCTCGCTGTCTTTCCGATTGTGGTAAGTGAAACCACACTCTACATACATTGTTTCTACTCTATACAGGCTGTGTATTTATCACATCATTCCTGCTTTTGCTATATGTTAGTGTTATTTTAGGTTTTACATGTTATTTGGTAGCTTATTTTTGGGGCCTGGGAATGCTCAAAAAAATTTCCCATATAAATTAATGGGAATTCGCTTTACCCCATTTTGGCTTATGAAAGATTTTGTACAAACAGTGTACTTTCAGATAGAGGGGAAACCTGTATATCCGATCAATCTCTGCAAGACTTGTTTAACTGCCAGCTTGCACATTTAAATGTTACTGCCATTTTTCACATGGGCCAAATTATCTTAAATTAGTTGGCAATTAGTGTAATAAGAATGATATTTTCAATTACTTTTCCATATTTAAAATAAACAGAAATAAGAAGCTGGAAATTTATGTCCAGCAGCTTTTGCAACAAGGAGTGAGTTTGCTGGGAGGATGTGAGGGAATCGAGGCAGGAATGAAATAGATATTTTGGCTAAGAGAAGGTATGGAGCAGATGTCTCTGTGTGTCTTCAAGATGGGAGAAGAATAAAGTAATATGAGGAAAAGTATGCCTTTCCGTAAGATATTTCAGTGACATGTGGTGGAGATAAATAGAGAATAAAATACTAAATGAATGAACCAGTTCATAAATGACTGCCCATTCTGAATTGATTGACTAATGTAAGTATCTCACGAGAATCATTAGATCAATAGATTTTATAACTCTATTTAATGAACTAACTCCAAGATATAAAAAGGAAGGGGAATAGGATGTTTGGTTAAGCACAGTGAATATTGAAACGATTTATTCACTTTCACAGGTTTTTCTTGAGCTTCGCTTCATTGCCAGGCCGGTTTTACTGCAATTTGGATATAGATGGAAATTATGTACCGTGCCCTCCGAAGCCCACTTACAGCGTGCAGGAAACCTTTAGTTTCTGAAGACTCACTCAGCATCTGTTGGTGGCGTGCGGCAGGGGGAAGGCATATAGCTCAAGGGAAGATCTTAACTCCACCACACACTAGGAATTGGGGGAGGCATCATGGAGGCTAGGGAGAGGGCTGGCATTTAAGCAAGACAGTAAGGAAAACAACTGAAGAAGGTTGGTTGATTTATATAGGAAAGTTTTCTAGGCAGTATTTTCACTGAAAAACATTGTTTTCCTTAAAGATGCATATAGAAAGAGATAATATTTTAAAATAGAACATTTGAAGGTAGTGTTATAGTGGAAATAGACTTCATACAAAACGCAATTGGTAAAATTACATATTATATAGATCGTGTGTGTGTGTGTGGTGTATCTATATCTCATAGGGTACATGCAATTGATATAAATATACACATTAATATATATAACATAAATGTAGATTCATACATATATTGTATAAGGATATTTAAATAGCATTATACATATATATTACATCTACAGAGATGCTCAACTCTAGCGACTGTAAGTAGATTATTTCTAGTCAGAACTTGCTTGTGACAAATTAAGTGTAGGATAAGCCATGATAAAAGTATGGATAAGTGAAAAAAAAAAGTACAGATAAATGAGATATTTTATTAGAACAAAAATATCCAGCAAGTATAAATTGATATTAATCAGCAAATTTAGTTACGTTAGTAGACAATGTGTATCCTTTGAAATTACATCTTTACTAATCAATGTCACCAGCAGGTCCAGCTTCATGAAATGAGACCAGTGTCACAGAGGAAGGGCCCATGCTTTGGGTTTGATGCTTTGTGGCTGCTGGTTTGAAATTTTACATAATTTTACCTTTTAATTTAAGTGAAGACAAGTGGGACAATAGACTCTTGGCTGCCCCAACACCAGCTGCATCCCCTTACTCTGAGGAGGGCTTTGGCCCAGGGCAGGGAAGGCTGGGTGCAGGTCTTGAGCACCCACATGTCCACAGGATGGGTCTCGGGTGCCTGTGAGTGTCTCACTTGGCCCATGATTATCCCCGAGGGAGTGCAGGATTAAATAGTGAATATGAAACATCAGGAAAGGTCAAGGAAGAAGTACTTTTTTCTCCCATTTAGAAAAAGGGTCCTGGCATTTTTATTTTGCACTCAATCCCACAAATTCTGTTCCTGGCCCTGGCCACTAGTGATTATTAACCTTTCAGAATGCCCCCTTCTCTTGGTAATAAAAAGCGAGTTTTGTTTTCTTCTCCCTGGATGCCAACCTCCAGTGAATTGCTCATCCATGTGAGGGGCTGGATATCAGCCATACTACCATCATCTGAAGCAACTGTTCTCTCATACTGCCCCAATCTCTTTCAGGTATTTACTTTGTTGTTTTAGTTTGTTTTTAATGGAAATTGAGGAGCTGGTGGCTCTTATCCTACTTAACTGTTTTATCCTCAACTGAGGTAAAAGGAGTTAAGAAAAAAAGAGGGGGAAAGGGGAAACAATCCTATCACTTTGCCAAAACGATAGACAAGGACTGACAAGCCACTCCAAAATTGTAATCTTCAGAGCTTGGGAGATAGTCTTTGTGAAAAGCCATGGAGAGTTGGAGAAATGGGCAAAAACAAACGTGAAGAAGCTAAGATTGTACCGTGTTAATTTCTAAACCAAGTGACTTGAATCTAACATGTAAAATCATTTAAAAGCCTCATCTCATGTCTGTGTGATTTTCTGATTTACTTTGAAACATTTTCTGCTTAGGAATTCTTTTGGCATATTAGCTAGTATTTTAAGGGGAAATGAGTTTAATTCCTTTTTTAAAAAAAATTTTAAGTACTTTAATTTTTGTTTTGCAGCTTAAAATAGAATTCCAGCACCAGAAGAGTCACCACGGATTGTTGGTATGTCTAAGATCAGATTACTAAGAGTCAGGAAAGCATGAAATACTATTTAGGGGTTAGCGTAGGCATGAAGTTAGAATGATCTTAATATCAGGATGAGGTTGGCTCTATGTGATGCAAAATATTTGACTGATTGTTGGAATGGATTAATCGATTATTTCATTGCCTTGTTTTTCTGCTATGGTGGGAGGTAATTTAGACTCCTGAGGAAGGCCTCCGTTGTCAATAACAGCTAATATGTCTTTGTCAACAAAACCCAACACAGACCCATCAGCAGGGGCATAACTGTTAGCTTCCTCATTTTGAAAAAAACGCTTTCGGAAAGAGCCTAAAACTGGAGTGAGGAAGCCAAGAGTTTAGTTTTTTTCTGCCTGCAATTGCTATTTGACTCTAAGATGCTAGCTTCTTCTGAGATTATAAGTGTGAAAGTTGTTTGAAAAACATGAAAAATGCACCACATAAATCCAGAAAGCATGACCTCAAGTAATGATAGTATACTGCTCAATCCATTTCTTCTGAACATTTCAATAAGTAGAAATATAGGCAGATAGTTTTCAATGTCATTGAATATTTTAATTTTTCAAGCAGATTAAATGCTATATGATTCAGTTTAATTGTCTTAATTTACCTTTGTTGCAATTATGAATCAGTGCTTAGAATCTCACAAATGTACTATAAAGAATAGAAAACATTGATTTATTGGATAAACTACTGAGTTTAGAGCATTACTGAGTTTTAGAACATGAATAAGAAATTAACAAAGACCTTAGTTTTAATAGTAAAATTGCACTTGCTATTTGTATGGATGTTAACTAGGTTATGAAAATTCTTTTAGTTTTCATTTCCTTATCTGAATCTGGGGACAAGGAGAACTGAGGATTTATCCCTCCAGTGTAATATGAGAAAGAAAAACAATTACTTTTCTCACCACTTCCCCTTGATCTTTCTAACTCTCAATTATTGTACTTATATCATTTTTTCAGATTTTTCCCTTTGCAAATATTAATAACATATTTGAAATCTTGATAAACCAATATAAAATAGATTTATGGATCCCTAGAAAAGTAAGAAGATTAACCAACTCATCTTTCTTCTCAAATGTCCCATCCACCCAAATTTGTTAATTACATCTTGAATTTGACATTGGCAAAATCTATGATGTTTAACTTCTATGTTTACATTTCCCACAGTTTTTCAGAATCTTAGCTCAATTTCTAAGTGGATTCAATGCTTACCACTAGTCTTTTTAACTTCACTTCTCTATCCGTTTCTCAGCCATCACCGTCAGAATTCCAACATCAGTTTGTTTTATTTTTCACCCAAAGGCATCATGGATATTAAATTAAGAATTCTCACCTTTCCCATGTTGAAACTCTCAATCTTTTACCTTTGTGCATGAATAACAAATTGAAAGCCGTAATATTTTTAGCCAACACATTCTTTCCCTTGGCATTGTGAAAAATATTACAAAAATCTTTGAATCTATTGAATGTTGATACAGAGAAGGCTAAAACCAGACTTATAATTCTCCATTATACAGTTGAATCCAGAAGAGATTTAAAAACAAGTACCAGAGGACCAATAGTTAGGGCATTAAATGCAAAAGTTGTCAAAATGTGACATCAAAAAGTGTGCCAGGCTCAGATCAGAATAATTTTATACCTGTGTTCTTTAATTAGTCTAGGAAAAAAATACTACTTTTCCTTTATCAAAGTATTATAAAAGAATATAAACTTTTAAATATTCCATTAGGAATAAATAATTATATTGAAAACAACCTACAAAGCTGAAAAAAGAAAAAGAACATCCTTGAAAAAATTCTTGAATAAAATATTAGTAAATAAAATTCTGTAGCAATTTCAAGGAATAATAAGGCACAAATAAAGTTAATGGCAAAGATTTTGATTTTACGGAATGTATTTTTCACAGTCATTAATAAATTATTACACCATCATGTTATAAGTGTGTATGATATCTTTATTAATTCAATTAATAATAGAAAAAAGACTACACATTAAAACTGTGTGCCACAGTTACTATAGGACTTAGAAAGAAATCTGCAGCTTTAGTTTAGGAAGAAATGCTGAAAGCTAATAAAAAACACCAATGCTGTCATATTTTGAAGGCTACATTACTACTACTAATAATGTGTCCACAATGAAAAAATAAAAGAGGACATTATAGAAATGTATTTTAAAAATTGAAACCCATTAAAAGAATTATGCTGAGGGATATTTCACAGGTATAATGCTAAATAAAAAGAACAAGCCACAGACGAAAGATTGTAGTCGGAATACTGCTAGTGTACAAATAAAAAGAAATCTAAGCAAAATATATAAATGTACATATTTGTGCATTAATTGCTGCTATAAGGAGTGAAGGGAAACACAAGCAATTGCCGAAAGTGATTTGTTCATGAAAGTGAAATGATAATGTTCTGTATTTTTATGACTTATTTTAATCTTTAACATATACACTAAGAAGTATTTAAATACTTTAAAAAACGCATGGATCAATATTAAAAACAATTGTGAGATCAGTAAATATCCTACCACTGAGATGGAAAAATGCTATTCTACACATTCTTATGCTCCACTCAATGAAAGTTTTGGTGAGAGTAAGATGTTCAGTTGAAAATATTCTTTTTTTTTTTTTTTGGTTGTGGAAGATTGTCCCTGAGCTTACATCTGTGCTAATCTTCCTCTATTTTATATGTGGGATGCTGCCACAGCACGGCTTGATGAGCAGGATCTGAACCTGGAGATGCCAGGCCACTGAAGTGGAGTGTGCCAACTCAACCCCTACACCGCTGGACTGGCCCCTGAAAATACTTGTCTTTTACTCCTCAATTTTGTTGCGCTTTATCTCCTTGGAGTTTGGATCTTTTCTTGGAAGGAGTCATTGGAGATAGACTGCTCTTACTCTATGCTGATGTTTGTAAATGATGAATCTGGATGAGATTATAAGATATAAAAAGAGCTACTCAACCAATAAATTTAATGGGGGAAAGTGTATTTACATTTTTAATCATATATATATATAGCTACATATGTGCATCTATTTGTGTATATATGTGTGTGTGTATGCTTATGATACTTTATAGCCTATATACATAAATTGTTAACAATACTTAAATTTGATCTATTAATTTTTATATTTGGAAAAAGCTAAATGAATCAAAAATGACTTTACATAATGTGACATTTCTTCACAAGTAGATGCTCAGGCCAAGTAATTATCCAGCGCAAACTGTGTTTCAGGGGACTAGATGTAAGTCCGGTGCAGCACAATACAAAGGGGAGAATGGAAATTAGCTTTTGGTGCATCTGTATTAGAATTGTTCCTATTATGTTTCCTTCTTTTCATCTCTATGTTAGTTTCAGTGGATAGAATAAATCTCAGTAGGATATTTTCATGTATCCTTCATTAACAGCAACCTGAATTGGTTCTTAATAAAACATAGTATGCAAGAAAAAAAATAGAAATATGGTAAAGGAATACTTCAATATATCAGGACTGGTGGAATATTGTACCATCATTTCCTTTCTTTGTTCATCTGTTCTTTTGTTCCTTCTTTTCTTTCTTCTTTCATTTCTTTCTTTCTTCACCTCAATTTAATCTTCAGAAATATATAACTTGCCATCTATTTATTATTGCTATCTTTATATTTACTGATCTACAAAGCTGATATTACCACCATGCTAAAATCTTCCTGTGTTTGAACTTCTTCCAAGATGGAACTTGCCTTCCCTGCATCCTTACTATAATATTTTTCAAGCTTTAGTAAATGCAGTTTTTTCTTAAAACTGAAAATGGCCAGTTTGACCTAAATTTTATTTTAATCAAACCTTTTAAAGACACACAAATACAAATTTAATGTCTTTATTCTTTTACCTCTTATTGACATATATCCACATTTCAATTTTACTCAAACACTCCTATGGAACCAGTATGTTCACATTAGCAACACTAATTTTCTAATTTCAGTGTATGTAATATTACTTAGATTGCATTGATTGTTTTTCTTAAATTTGACTAGCCCTAAATTTGTGCTATGTGACACTGCTTCTTCTACTGTTTTCTTCTGCCTGCTACCGAAAAAACACAGTTCATATTGTGTACCAGGTTATCCTTTCATCTTCTTTTGATGTGAATGCATTGTTTACATGTTAATTTTGCCTCTTTGCTTTCCTGCTATCTCCCTGAAACTTGATAATAAACCAAAAAAAGAAAAGTAATAGGACCATAGAAATCTCTAATCGAGTGGGCACCCAGAAGAATATTCAGAAAATGTTGTTTTATTTTTAATATTATTACTCTTGCTCCTAATTAATCATTATTATTGTTGCTGTTATTATTATTTATGGGAAAGATGCAGACTTCTAAGAAAACATTTGTGACTTCTATTTAAAAAAAAAACAACAATAAGCTAAAATGGCAGAATTGTCAGGACTCAGTCTGTATGAACCTGCACTTCTCCACTTTCTAGTTGTATTACTTTGTACAAATCAGTTGATTTCTCTTGGTATTAGTTTAGTTCTGTCATAACAAAAGTTACATTGGATAAAGTTACACAACACTGAAGATTTTACTCAAGGCTATTGCAATGGAGGAGAGAAGATAGAACCCAGTATGAGCTCAACTCCCCAAACAAAACAAATGGCTTGTGAGTTTTTAAGTGCCAGGATGGCTAGAGGAAAGTGCCGGAGGACATCAGCAGGAAGGTTGATCAGTGGGATTTGGTGAGCACATGGAGTTGTTCTTGAATGTGCAAACGTTTTTCTCTGTGGTGAAGCCATCTATGTTTCCTAGGTAGAACCCATAGGTGCCTACTCTACCTCAGAGACTTGAAGAGACCTTATCTTTCATGGTGCTTACATTTCAGAGGGATGGCTCCCACGTCCTTGAAAAAGACATATTTGGGTTTTAACACTGGCAAGAAGCTTTTAAAAAGATTTACAACTCAAAGGGCAGAGAAGGAATTTACTCTTACATGTTTTCTAAAGTAAATGTTCCAAGAAGAAGGAGATCAGGGGCCTATCTAAACCTTAATCAAGCTGGGGGGAGGTTATGGTCAATTGGTTGGTACCCTCAAAATGGAAGTAATGGCAGTACATATTTCAATTCTTGGTGTTTTTTTGGTGAGGAAGACTGGCCCTGAGTGAACAATCTTCCTCTATTTTTTGTGTCTGGGATGCCACGACAGCATGGCTTGACAAGTGACCTGTAGGTCCATGCCTGGGATCCAAGCCTGCGAACTCTGCACCAGCAAAGCAGAGGGCATGAACTTAACCACTATGCCACTGGGCCAAGTGATTTTTGATGGAATGAAATGAAATTATAAATTAATTTACCATAAGTCTTGAAATTTAATAAATACCTAATAAGCAATATCATTGGAATTATTATTAATATTATAAATATTTTTATTATTCTAGTACTCTCAAAGTTTCTAGTGGAAATATCCAGCTTGCAGACAAAACTTATTTATGAGGCATACTTAATACATGAGACAGACTTATATAATCTACTTAACTAAACATCCTATTTCAAAAACATTATTTGGTGAGGATAAAATAACTAAATTAACAACAATAGCAATAACAACAATAAGACAAAAACAAAAATCTAGATATTTATTAGTTGTTCAACACCTGATATTAAATTTTAGAAAATTAACTCATATATACAATACAAATAAAAAGAGAAAATTGATTAGAATTAGAAAAGCAATGAGAGCAATGGATGAAGCAAAACAAAACAAATATTTAAATACAAAATATAAAATGGTTGAAAAACAGGTGAAACACTGTAGACTCAAGAAATGTAACGTGGTAGAAAGAACCCAAATAATTAATAATTTCAAGAATACAACTTTTATACTATAGATAATTACTAACAACTTGAAGCTACTAAGAAAAGTATAAATTATATTCCTGGAAGAATCCTAACAATTTTAGAAGTATTTTCATTTAAAGGAGTTAGAATAAAATCTTTAAAATGTTGCTAAATATAGTTTCCATATTCTAGAAAATTAACTTACAAGGGACATCTTCTATTGTGCTTCTGTATCCAAAAAATGTTATTATGTGAGAATAAGTACTGAATTAAGTAGTATTGACCAAACCCTGTGGGGGTCCCAGAAATAGTAAGTGATTTTGGCCGGACTGATTAGGGTAAGCATGATGGCAAATATAGGACCAAGATTGGGTCTTAAAATCAGATTTTGGCATGCTTCTAATCATACTTTCTATTTTTACTATAGAATTAAAATATAGACCAAAATTCACCTCCACCTCTTTCTGATCTAATGATTACATATTTTGAAGATGTTTCTTATCATGATATTATCATCATCATATGCTCTGTTTTTCATAATCAACTTATTGTGGAAGGTCCATTAAATGTCTTCCTGCTTTCTAAAATTGCTTCCTTGGAAGAATGAAATAACCTTTAACTAGATACATCTGTAAGAATAAATAACTATACATTTCCTTCCACTTGCAAACTCTAGAACCTTTTTCAATCAAGAGAGGAGCATAACATTCCTGAGAGCTTTCATAGTGAATTAGACTCAGACCAGAATTCCCTGATTTTCCAGAATTTTTTCCTTGCTTTTGTTCAGAACGGAAAAACACTCCTGACAAGCCTCCTGGTTGAAAATGAAGCATATTTTAAAAGGCAAGGGCATTTTTGCCTTTGGTTTGGGACCTAATAACTTTTGACTTTCCATAACTTGCATCTGCAAAATCCCATCAGATTGGAGTAATACAATTTATTTGGGATGGTTTCCCATTCGTGAATGAAAATACAAATTAATTATTAACTTAAAGAACAAACAAACCACATTCTCAACTCCTTTATATTCAGGAAGCCTATAGCTTTAACCATGTCTATTTTTTCAGGTCATCTTATGCCCTTTGGAGGACGGATCCCTGTTAAATTGATTTCAGATCACATGGAGACGTGTTCTAAAGCAAGTATCCACCCAGATGAAGAGAACAGACAGATGGACAGAGAGGACACCGGCTTCTTGCTTAAGTGTAGAACATATTACTGCTTTCAAGCTCCAGGCTTGGCTAGAATAAGGCTGCCATGGGCAATCACTTTTGGAAGAGTCCCTTTAAGACAATATGATTCTGGGAAATATGTTCTAATGTCTTCCAGAATCAATTATACTCTGATGCTCAAAAGCTGAGCTCAAAACCGGGAGCCGATCAACAGAGCTCCTGGTTTGACCTAATATTGTGATAAAAAGGATCCACACCACTGCTCTGATTACAGAGTCAAGAAGCAAAGTCAATGCCTACTGAGGACCAATATTCAAGAGCCTGCCTCTCTTGACTCTAGGGAGGACAGACGCTGCTCGTGCTCAGGCAAAATACTGATTGAGGAACATTGTAAACTCTGCATTCATTACTGAAATAAAAGGGTTTTAGGTCTGAGAGAGCCTCCATCTTAGTATCAGGATGCATGAAACTGACAATTGATAATTCAGGCTGTGAAATCTCCATTGACTTTATTGGTCTACAAATCTGAAACAAGAATCAGCTAGTGCCGATATAGATCATTGCAGGATCTCCCTCATCTGAGACCGCACCACCTCCCACTGTTCTAGGATGCCTACCAATTTCTTTTGCACCCACCATTCCCTATCCAGATTATAGGTATCCTTCAACCCACATCTGAAATATCACATCCTCTATAAGAATACAAAGTATTTCTCTTGCTGAACCCTCAAAAAGCAGGTTGTATAACTCTTGTGGCAATTTGGTTTTCTACTATTTGCAGTGAATAATAAGGAACTCACACAATTAATCCCTTGGAGTGAGGACTGTGATTTCTGGAGGCAGAAAGAGGCACGCTGAAATCTCACTTCAGTAACTGATCCATATGCGTCCCTAGCAAATCACTTAATTTCTTCAAAGCCTCAGTTTCCTCATTTGGAAAATGAGAATCACAATAGTTCCTGGACCATATATTTTTGGAAATTAAATGATACAATGTATGTAAAAACATTTAGTAGAGACTCTGGCACAACAGAGATTTGTTGTTGTTGTCATTATTTTCACTAATAATTGCTCAAAATCACTGTTTAAATTGAATTCTATTTCTTATCAGGAAACTGCCTATTTCACTCCATAATGAAAGATTGAAAATGAGACTTTTATCCAGAATATGTAAGAATATATACTTAAAAATCAAGAATATCAAAGATGTAAAAGTTCATGTGAATCATTCTGTTAAAACAATCTCCAAACGTATCGGGACCCTTTTTACTATGATTCGTATATTGTAAAACTGACTTTTTTTCACATTCTGGGCAGACCACATGCAGTTCCTTTCATCTTAGCAGTTTCACACCATTGTGTTTCATTACACACTATGATGTGTCAAATAGGAAAACACTTCACTGACTTGCTGATGAAAATTTAACATGTCATTTATATACCTCTTTCCAGTTCTTAAAATGGTTTCGCAGGCTGAAATAACATGGTAAATAAATGTGATGTTGCTATATGCTTTGAAGTTTTAAAAAGAAAAGAAAAAAAGGAAAGAAACAGAATGGCTATTCAAAACCATTATTGACAGTTGCAAGCCATATATGTCTTACTTTGTACAAGACCTGACTGTGGGAAGCTGCCTAAGTGGAGTAGTTTGAAAGGCAAGGGAAAAACTTCTTGCTCAAAATTTTCAACTTATGGACTTGCTATTTCACTGTCTTTTGGTTTTTAAGCAATCCACATGAAAATTCAAATTTCAATAAGAGTAATGAACTTTTCGTTTTCAACCAGTTAACTTTATTGGTTGGCAATTGAGCAATATTTAGCAGACAAAGAGATTCAAAATAGGTAGAAGTGAGCATCAGAAAAAGCCTAGGGAAAAAATGGAAGAAAAACAGTAGAAAGAAAGAGTAAATTTTGCCCAGGGTATCTTAATATCTTCTACAGTAAGAAAGCAATTAGGCATCCTATTATTCAACGTTGGCTGGTGTTACCAACATTAACCAAAATCAATCATTCAAGCAATCACTTTTATAAACTCCCATGGAGGGTGGGATTTGGGATAGGTAATATCAGTCTGATACGTTTTGTTGAATATTGAGAGTTGTTGAAGATACTCAGGTTTTGAATATCAGCTATAACAATTCAGCATGTGTACTTCTCCTACCTCCAAACCTAGACTGATCCTAAATGAGCACCTGTATTTCCTTCTATTTTAATGGGAATAGAATGCAATGTGGAATCCATATAGTAAGTCTTCAGCACCGGTTTTATCATATCCTCATTTGGTGATCTTGAGTAATTCAATTAAACACTAATTCTTAGTTTCCTTGTTCTCTAGAGTATGGGAATAAAAAAAGTTAATCGTTTCTGATGATTTAACAGGGTAGTAGTGAAAATATTGAATTAAACAGTATGTTTTAGAAAGATATATACATAGATGATAGGTAGATATTGATAGATAGATAAGCAAAATACTGCTGAATCTATAGTCACTTCTTCAGTAGAATTACTTGAATGGATTTCCAGTGGTCTTTGTTTTATGTTATTCTTAAAATATCTCCATTCCATCAAATATTGCAGTCTAGAGGACAGCAGGATTAAAAAGAAGATGGGATTTATTATTTCTATTTAGTATTTCCTCAGATTTGTTGAAAGACCTGATTTAAATTAATTGTTAAATAAAGTTAACTATTGGTTTTATTTATCTAGTCTCTTTCCTCTCATTGTTAGGGTAATTAAGTGCAAGTTACAATATTTTAGCATTTCTTTGTACATTGAAATGTTTAAGTTGATTCCAGATGAACAATAGAGATAGTATCTAAATATGGAATTTAGCATTTGTCAACCTTTCAGTTATGAATTTCAATGCTGTTTTAGTACTGATTAATTCATTTAAATACTTCTATAAATTTCCTCTAAATGTACCAATGTATTATGAATACCTTCAGCCAAAAGCAGTTAATTTCTGATCTGATTTGGCAGATTCCACCCCTTTTCCATATGATCACTGTCGCCTTCATCCAGGTGAACACTCCCATTCCACAACTCCTTGAGGACATGTTAGTTTTACAAATACTATACCTTTATGGAGTCCACATCCCGCAGAGATTCGCATCTTCCAACTGTCCTTGATCTCTCTGTAGTACTAACCTCATCACCCAGCCCTCATTCCTCTAATGCTGCTCTCAGGAAATGAATGGCATACCCATCTCTCCCTCAGAGAGTCTGGTAGTGCAACCAAAATGTTTATGGTACTGAATTGGGAGATTATGTTTGTCTCTTGGTATATTTATCCTAGCATCATTACAGACTATCAAGCTGCAAATGGAATGGCTTTTCCTTAGGGAAAACTATATTAATCATGTCTTCAACAACTGAAAATACTTCAAAATCTTAAATTCCAAATCTGTGAGTTACCTTGTAGTTCATCAAGTCAAATATACTTTCCAATGCTGAAATTCTATTGAATCTGCTTTAAAAACACTCTCCTTCATTTTGTTGCCATTTGTGCCTCTTGCGGCATGCGCATGGTGCCGGATCCTGCAGAATCATGAGGGTGCTTTCCTTGACAGTGGTCTGTTATCAGGAACGAAGGGTTACCAACTTTCTAGAACCAAATTTTTAATAACATATTTATTGTTTTATTATTTTTTTTCACATCAGGCTCCATTCTAGCTTGCAAAATCAAAATCACATTTGAACTAGATCTGCCTGGTAGGTCATTATATTATAACTGCATTATAATCACCTTAGGTCTTCTTCAGGTCATTCACTGACATGCACTTGTAACAATTTCCACAGATGTCTTCTTGCCTGCCTTGTTTCTTTTTACCACTGCAGTTTTTCCAAGTCTATGACTAGGAGAGTCACCATTCCTGATTCAATCAATTTACTTTTTACTTACTCACTGAGTCAGTCTTCCCTCAGTCAGGGACCATGAAGGGATTTTACCCTGTTTACAAGCTAACACGTTGGCCACCACAGTTTCATGGATGCTGCCAGAAGGCACGAGTCTCCTGGTTCAGAGGAAAGACTCTATTACAGCCTAGTAGGCTGCATGAGCTTCATGATTGCATATGTTTCTCCTTCAATTCATGTTCCAGAGTAGCCCAGGTGAATGCTGTGTTCATCCTGGATTTGACTCAACGTTGAAGAATCTCAAGCTCAGGAAGCCCCCTGTTTTACATAGAAGCTGTTAGCAAATTTGTCCAACTTTTGCCCAAGGGAAGACATTGCCTTTATTGTACTTGATACAAAACAAATTTGCCCTGCACTCCAAATGGAAATACTATCATTATCTTCCAAGATGTTTGCTATTCTACATCCATGAAAGGGTAGTCTGGAACAAATGCTTTTAACATTTTTCCTCAGAAGATGTGCAGAAATGCAAGTGACACATGGAGAATTATCGTCCAACACCTTCATGGCCTACTTCTATTTTTTAGCCATTAAGAAAAGGAAAGGAAAATAATATTTATTAGTCATGTACTTTTTTTCCGTGTATTGTTTTGTGTTTTGCCTACGTTATCTCATTTTAATATTCTCAAGATATCTACAAACAGCTGTTGTTATTCTTATTTTACAGTGGTGGGAGGTGGGGCTCAGGCAGAGTCAGATTCTAGATCCAAATATCGCCAATTTCATGATTCTGTGCTCTTTCCTCAGCATTAGTAAGGTGCCATAATATTCCTTATAGGTCAGCAATGGGACTTGTAATGGCTATATCAACCTGGAGCTTCAACATTGAAGACTTTTTTGTAGGCCTATAATCAGCTGATTCTCAGACGTAAAAGCTTACAATGAATACCTACTCATTTGGTATAAATTGTAGGCTTTTACTTCTTGGATAAGCACTCTGAAAGAGAAAATATGTTCCTATCAATACTGAGGTCAGGGAACTGATAGAAGTGTGCAAAATTTCTGGTTGTAAGTTCTAGATTTAAATCGTTCCTACCCTTTTATCTTAGGTAGAACTTATGGGTTTCAGACTCATCCTTTCTAGTCAACATACTTGGCCAAATGACAGCAAACTGATATCATAAACTAATGCTAATTAATCAAATGAAAATATTTAAATGAATTTACCAGTCAAAATATTCCCTTTTAAATGAAGTCTTTTTTAATTCAATGCATTTCCAGAGTCTGTGATCACTAAGTCATTCGGACTCCATGTCATAAGGAGTAGAACCTGGGAAGAACCTTCTATCACTGCAGGAGTCATCCCACAGAAATGACTATTTTTTCTTCTGTACAAAGAGTTGATATTGCCCACTGCACAGACAAGAGCACCCCTTTACTATAATTATTCCAACCATAACTATATAGATAGCCTTAGAATATAGAAAAATATATTTTCTTGTCAAAAATCTTTATGAGCCACTGGCCTAGCATTCCATATTCATGTCATGTCTCTGAGTCATTCTCTGGAGATTTGTACTCAAATACTTATGCTTAGATATCCATTCTTTTATTTACTGACATCTGCTGGGGACCGAATTTCCCGTCACAGAACAGATATAAGTTAACTAAGTCTGAACAAATATGGAAAACATAACCTTGACCTCAGTATCCAATAAACAAAGATCTTACCAGCTGAGCTGTCTGATTTAGAATTGAAGAATATTCGCATTATTGCCACGTCCTTTATGCCAACTATTATCTAAATGCTTTCACTCTAATAGAGATTGCTTGGAATGACTTTACTGCTAAAAGTAAAATCAATGAGAAGAAAAAAACAGCTACCTCTTTCATTATAGAAATTGCTTAAAATATGTCAGGATCTTGTTCCCTTATTAAATTACATATTCAAAAAAGGCTTTTGAAAGCAAGAGTTGTTTTAGCTTCTTAAGAGAATGTCTTTTGAAAAGAAGCATCATTCTCACCTCTCTAAAATATCTGGAGTGGAATGAGAAAATTTCGCTACAAATGTGAATTGCCAATATTGGGGCAAAAGAAACTGACAGCTCCAAATCTGAAATAAATGGGCACAACGAGACAACAGAATCCCTCCGTATGTGAGAAAGAATTTATCAAAAGCAGAGTGGAAAGAAAGGTGTTATAAATATCCAAAAATTCAGTATTTCTTTTGCTGAATATTAGAGGAAGAGAGACACTTTAATCAAAATAAATCCGAGACCATTGTTCATTTTATGTGAGCATAATAGTACTAAAAATGCATAGCTGCCAGTTCAACATTTAAAATCTTTACACAACAAAATTGTCTCACCCCATTGTGTACCATTAATAGTAAATCACCAGATTACTTTAAAGTGGAGAGGGTAGGTATAAATGCAACCCTGACCTGGACCAATAGGAAAAGGAAAAGAAACTAGGTAATTAGTGAAAAGACTCAAAACAGAACTATATTTGTCACAGATTCATGGATATTTTATTAATCATAGAGAGTATTAGAGAGAATCTCATTCAAACCATTCACTTCACAGATATAGAAATTTGCTGCAATTACTGGTACAAGACAGAGACATTTTTACAACACACTGCCATGAGAAAAATTCAAGCTTCTTAAGTGAAGAACGCTATCCTAAATTACAGGTCAAGAATTTTAAAAATTGAAGTACACAATGAAATAACATTAACTGATGCAGCTTAAAAAATTTGTATGTTGGAAAATTTTGTCTATAGGTACTATACCTGGCAGGTGTTGTTAAATTTCTGTACTTTGCAGATACAACTATTTTGTTGGCTCATTTTACATATTTCACAATGTTGTAATGTATTTGCCCTAATATATTTAATAAACAAAAGGTAGTGTATCACATTCTTCACATATCTTTATTCATAATCCAGTTTCATCTACATAGCATTTAGTCAATAATTTCCTATAAAACTGAAATTAATGCACTGAGCTATTTGATTGCTCTGTTAATAATATTCTTATTCTCACATTATCTAACACTTGACACTGTAGACCAAATGGAAACAACCATTGAGAATTTCACAAAGGAGATATACATACATACATATCTCACTGGTGAAAATTTTATTACAATTAAATCATTATTCTGTTTTGAACAGAATATGCATTTAAATAACTATGGAAGAAAGAAAAAGATCTTTCCTCCTAAGTTTCAACGGACATAAATTGTGTTTAGATTTCTACTGCCTTTGACGTAGCAATTTCCACCTTACGGCCCTTATAAATGGCTTCAGCTTCAGAGAGCCTCCTGCGTCCATGAGGCGTTGTATACTGTATGTGCGAGGAAACAGAAAAAACACTTTTTGGAAATTGTACTTTTAACCTTTCATCAGAGGTATATTAATAGTCAAGAGTTACCCAGTATCATGATGAATTTGTAATAAAATAATCTACATTTACCATGAGCAAACATGTTTATGAATAATCATTCCAAGTTCTCACGCATTTGTTTGCAATCTGAGGTAAGGAATACAGTCTATTTTCCTCATGGGACAGACTGAAATAATTCCTAATACAGTTGTTACCATTCATAGTAATAAACTAGGCCTACTTGTGGAACTTTTGAAAAAATACAGATGCTAGTCTCTGCTTACTCATATGGTACCTGCTGGAAAGAACTCTTAGCATTTGTTAAAAATAGAAACTGAGGGTCTGCCCCCTGGCATGGCATAGTGGTTAAAGTTTGGTGCCCTCCACTTTGATGGCCCGGGTTTGTGCGTTCGGATCCCAGGTGCAGACTTACACAACTTGTCAGCCATGCTGTGGCAGCAACCCACAAACACAAAAATAGAGGAATATGGGCACAGATGTTAGCTCAGGGCTAATCTTCCCCAGCAAAACAAAACGAAACAAAAAGAAACGAAAATGAAATCCACTGACTAATCACTCCAAGAAAATGATTTCATTGGATGAAATTTGTCCAGTAAGTTCATGTACACAGAGCAACATCTGAAATTATGTTATTCCACAAAAGGATCTGAGAGAGATGTGGATCCCTAGAATGCTGAAAAATGGGATGCAGAGATATTACTCAGAGATTTCCAGGCAATGATTCTTCTTTCTCATGCAGGATGAAGATGCAGTCTTACTGATACTAATTCTGGTTCAAGAGCAAGAAATACTAATGTTTGTAAACATGTCCTTAATAGGAAAAACACAGATTTTTAATGTAAATTCTGTGGGAATGGTGATATAAGTTCCAAATGTAAAAGGGGAAGAATTGAGCTTCTAGATCTGGTGTAACCTAACTTTGCACAGGAAATATCACATATTCAAGTTCCCACTAAAGACTCTGGGCACCAAATAATGTTATACCCTTATGTGCTCTGACTGTCCCTTTCTTCTGCGGTCACCATACTCTTATCTTATCAACCTCAAATCACCTGAATTGTTTTTTTCTTTTTGTTTGAGGAAGATTGTCACTGAGCTAACATCTGTGCCAATATTCCTCTATTTTGTATGTGGGATACCGCCACAGCATGCCTTGATGAGCATTGTGGTGGTCTGTGCCTAGGATCTAAACCAGCAAACCCTGGGCTGCCAAAGTGGAGCATGAGAACTTAACCACTTTGCCACTGGGCTGGCCCCAAATGACCTGGAATTTTGAAGCCAGGATCAGCATTGACACTGAAGCAAAGTCTTCAGACACCAACCAGTTGTATTTTGGAAGAGGTGTTAGTGAAATGAAGGAGGGAAGAAAGAAGTGAATATGACTTGAGGATACATAGTATCCCATGAAGGGGCTATAGTGATGCATGAAGGATCAGCGAGGGAGGGATCTTTTGGTGATTCTTATCAGTAGACTTCATCATCATCCATTTTAGCTATACTTATAACCAGCCAGGCACTATGGCTAATGAACAACAACCAAGTCAATGGATAAGATGGCGCAAGATCCAATTCCTTAGGCTTAACTTCCATTTTAGTCAATGAAGATTCAAACATTGCTGTTTGAGCCCATATTCACATTAGTGAGTGTGACATGAGCTCTGTTTAAGCAAAAAATACTAAAATTACAGAGATGATATGTAAAATTATTTGTATAGTGGAATAGGAATGTCACCTCCACAAAAGAATCTTCAGTGAATATCTTTTATTAAATTATTAACTCCTGTCCCACTCTCTTACCTTATTCTGCTTTTTATTTTTGATATTGGAACATATCCATTTAACAATATTTTCATTCAAGCACCTTATCCCAGGCAATGTGCTTGATGATTAATATATTGGCTAAGCGTATACTCAGGAAAAGGCAAATGTCAAGAACAGAAAGCCTTTGTTATATTTTAACAGTTTTACTGAAATATCGTTAAGCTACCATGTAATTCACCCATTTAGACTGCACAATTCAATGATTTTTAGTATAGCCACAGAGCTGGGCAATCATCACCACAATTTTAGAATATTTTCATCACCCCAAAAAGACATCATGTATTCATTAGCTATCCCTCCCCCAAGACCCCCACCACATCATCCCTAGGTAAGCACAAATCTACTTTCTGTCTCCATACATTTGTCTATTCTATATATTTAACAAAAATGGAATCATATGATATATAGTCCTTCGTGATTGACTTTTTCACTTAGCTACTACTTTTTAAGGTTAATTCATGTTATGGCATGTATTAATATTTCATTCCTTTTTATGGTCAAATAATATACCATTGTATACACCTATTTTTCCTATCCATCTATTGATGGATACTTGGGTTGTTTCCACACTTTCACTACTATATATAATGCTGCTATGAACATTTATGTACAAGCTTTTGTGTGTGCATCTGTTTACATTTCTTTTGGGTACATATCTAGGAGTGGAATTGCTGGGTCATATGTTTTCTGCCAGACTGTTTTCCAAAGTAGCTGCACCATTTTACATTCCCACTAGCAGGGATGAGGGTTCCAATTTCTCCATATCCTTGTCCTCATCACTAGCTATCCTATTGGTTTTGAAGTGCATCCTAGTGGAAGCAAAATGTGGTTTTGATTTGCATTTTCCCGATGACTGATGATGTTGAGCATATTTTCACATGTTAATTGGCCATTTGAATGTCTTCTTTAAAGAAATATCTGTTTAGATCTTTGTAAATTTTAAAATTGGGTTATTTGTCTTTTCATTATTGAGTAAAATTTTTTTTATATATCCTGGATATTAAACCATTATCAGATATACAATTAACAAATATTTTCTCCAATTCTGAGGATTGTCTTTTCAATTCCTTGATAATGTTGTTGTTGCTTTTCTCCCTCTCTCTGCCCTGCTGCCCTGCCTCACTGATAATGTCCTTTGAATAAAAAGGTTTTTAATTTTGATGAAGTCTGACATATATTTTTAATTTGGTAGCTTATAGTTTTGTGTTATATCCAAGAAATCATTTTTAAATTCTGGATTATAAAATTTTATCAAAATGCTTTAAGTATTTTATAGTTCTAAAATCCTTCTGTATTTAGGTCTTTGACCCATTTTGACTTAATTTTTGTATTCAGTGTGAAAAAGGAATGCAAATTCATTTGTTTTTTGCATGTGGATATACCGTTGCTCTGGCACCATTTGTTGAAATCTGTTCTTTCTCCATTAAGTGGTCTTGGCACATGTGTCAAAAATGAATTGACCTGGTATATGGGTTTATTTTGGGATGCTCAATTTGATTCCATTGATCTATATATCTATCCTTATTCCAGTACCATACTGTCTTGATTACTGAATTTGCAGTTAAGTTTTGAAACTGGGAAGTGTGAGTCCTCCAGATTTGTTTTTCTCTTATAAAATTCACTGCTCCCCTCCCTTAGTCCTTTGTTTCCACATGAATTTTAAGAATGAGCTGTCAATTTCTCCAAAAAAAGCCAGCTGTGATTCTTATAGGGATTGAGTTGAATCATAGATCACTTTGTATATTGCCATTTCAGCAATAAGTCTCTCCATGCATAAACATGGCATGTATTTCCATTTATTTAGCTCTTATTTAATTTATTTCAACAGTGGTTGGTAGTTTCTAGAGTAAAAATTTTGCATGTCTCTTGTTAAACTTATTCCTAGTAATTTTATTCTTTTTGATGCTATTTTGCATAAAATTGTTTCCTTAATTTCATTTTCAGATTGTTCATTGCTAGTGTATAGAAATACAATTGATTTAAATATATTAATTTCATAGCCTGAAACCCTGTTGAAGTTCTTTATTAATTCTAACAATATGTTTATAAGATTCATTAAGATTTTCTGTATACAAAATCATGTGATCTACACATGAATAGAGATCCAGCTTGCTTTCCAATCTAAATGTCTTTTATTTCCCATCCTTGCCTAATTTCCCTAGCTAAAATTCCCAGTACAATGTGGAATAGAAGAGACAAAAACAAATATCCGTGTTTGGTTCATGTCTTCAAAGACGTTGGAGTGTGCCCGAGGTTCTGCACCAGTAGTCTGTTTTGCTGGCCCAGGACCTTCAGGCTTCTGAAACGCAATAGCTGTAAGGCCCCAGCAGGCGCAATATACTCCTCCTTTCCGGCCTGGGGCGGGGCCAACCCTGCACAGCCTTTGGGCCAGAGCTCTCCTCCACCACAATGTGCTGGGGCCTCCGGGGCAAAACACCACTGCCCTGTGATTCTCGAGTGGTCTGAGTTAGGCGTCCAAGCAGGAGGGTTTGCGTGACAGCTGTTTTCAGCCTGACCTCTTTTCACACAGGAATCTTGGAGGGGACCATGAGCTTCCTACTGCTAGGGATCCAGGTGTTTCTCATCACAGGACTCACTTGCAGCCCCAGTAGATCCTGCGAGATCAGGCTTCCTCTGGGAAGAGTAGCGGTGGCTGCAGCGCTCCGGCTTCATTCAGTTTTTCTTTGAGCCGATCCTAATGCTCAGCGCATCCCAGCCCATCCTCCCTTGATATAGGTCTGTGAACTTGAATACTCCCAGTTCTCGTACTGGTGTTATATGCACAATAAATTCTTACTAAATACTATTTATTGATTTGTTGGTTTTAATTTTGCTATTTCTGGATTTTTGACAGTTTTTGTCATCAAAACTGGGATCCAAAGACGACCACCGGTGACTCTGAGAGAAGTAAGCAAACCAGGTCCTTGCACCCCATGAATCCATTGAGCTCACTGCTTTCTCCCACACCACCGAGTTCATGGTAAATCTCTCTTGTAACCAAGCCCTGCTCTCTTTGCATTTGGAGCTCTCTGACTTTGTTGCGCATATCTGTACTCTGTTTGTTGAATCTTCTTGGTAAGTTACCCTATTCTGTTCAAAAGGAGGGGGGGCGGGAAACGTGATTCCCTGTGTTTTGGAACAGCTGTTACGAAACAAGGCCCCTCAGAGTTAAGATGTCTTAGGGAATCTAGAGGCAAAGATGGATTCCACCTGGTCTAAAACTCTTTCTCCACCTCCCAGAAAAGCTCGTGCTTCCTCTATGTATACTCACTATCAGCCAGCATCTTTTGTTAAGGTGATGGTTATCTGCTTAATGTTTAAGTCAAGCATAATTATTAAAAACAAATAACTTAAATAGATGTACATAAGATAAAAGTTTATACTGTTAAACTAAATAATGAATATTCATCAAATATCTAAATTATTTCCAAATAAGATAATACGCTGAAACCTTAATTGCTAAACATAAGTTTTTCTACTTTGTGGCTTAATTTTTTACATAGAAACAAAAGATATTTAGGTCTATTATTAGATATATCCTTTGCCACATTAAAAATTGTACTATAAAAAACGTGTCTCTAAAAGAGTGTTTTTATGATTATGTATTTATAAGTTTGCTAATCTATTATAGGATGCTAATATAATGATAGACAATTCATAATTACCTGCTTCCTAGTTTTCACGGGGAAGTAAGCGTTACTAATAGTTAAAATTTATAATCAATATGTAAAAGTAAAACTGTTAAAAACAGTAATAGCAAAGGGAAAGAATTTTATATACAAAGTATGGGAAGAAAAAGGGATGTGTTTTTATATGAAGAATATGCAAGGAATATAGGATGTGTTTTTGTTAATGAATAAAAGAGTTGTCTAAAATAAAATGACTGGTTGTTCCAGAATAAGAAAGAAAAAAGAACAAGACAAAATCTAAATGGATATAGAAATTTGCATAAGATTTGTGGGCAAAAAGTTTTATGTTGTGAGGTCAATGCTGGCTAAAATTGAATAGGTTTCTTTATACGGGTTGCTTAACATGAACTCAGTAATGTACTGATACCAAAGAAACTAGACTTTAATTTTCTCTTTATTAAAAATCACAAAATTTCTCAAATTATTGGTCTGCTCTTAATAAGAGATTAAAAAGGTGTTTCTTTACTTTTAATGTACTCTGCCTAGGAAACAAAGAGTCCCTTGGATATTACCAAAGCTTTACCCAAAGTCATATTTGAGAATATGCCTAGAATCACTGCCAAATCCTTCACTATTACGTATGCTGTGAATGGTGGGTTTTCGTAAGTGCCTTTAATGTATGTTTGTTGAGAGTTTTTATCATGAAATAGTGTTGGATTTTATCAAATGCTTTTTCTGTATCTATTAAGATGGTCATATATATATTTTTTACTGATAGTGTATTACGCTAACTGAGTTTCCAGACGTTAAACCAACCTTGCATTCCTTGAATAAATCGCACTTGGTCATGGTGTGTACTCTTTTTTTATATGTTTCTGGATTTGGCTTGTTAACATTTTTATGTGTGTTTTTTTTACGCATATGTTCATAAGAGATATTGGTCTGTGGTTTTATTTTTTTGTGATCTCTTTGGTTTTGGTATCAGGGTAACACTGTCCTCTTAGAATGAGTTGTGAAGCAATCCCTCCTCTTCTACTTTTTGAAAATATTTGTGGAGAATTGATTTTAATCCCATCTTTAAATGTTCAGTAGAATTCATTGGTGAAACCATATGTTCCTGGGCTTTTCTGTTTTGAGTAGTTTTTGTTGTTGAGTAGTTTTAGTTGGTTGTTGTTTTTGTTTTAAAAAAATTCTCTCTCTTTAGTTTTTATGGGGCTATTCAGATATTGTATGTGTTCTTGAGCTGGTTCAGTGTTTTGTGCCTTTCTAGGAATTTTTCTATTCCATCTAAGTTGTCTAATTGTCCATTGTATACCCTTATAATCTATATTTATTTCTGTAAGGTCAGGATAAATATCCCTTGTTTCATTCCTGATTTTAGCAGTTTTAAACTTTTCTCTATTTTTCTTGGTCAACCCAGCTAAAGATTTATCAATTTTGATGATATTTTCAAAGAGCCAACTTTTGGTTGTATTTGTTTTTTGTATTGTTTTACTATTCTTTATTACATTTTTTCCTCTAATACATATTATTTCTATCCTTCGGTATATTTGTGTTTATTTTGCTGTTTTTTTTAATTTTCTTAAGGTGGGAAGTTGTTATTAATTTGAGATCTTTCTTTGTGTTAATATAGATGTTTACAGCTATAAATTTCCAAATAAGCATTGCTTTAGCTGCCTTCCATAAATTTTAGTATATTGCATTGTCATTTTCTTTCATCTCTAAGCATTTTCTTATTCCCCTTGTGATTTGGTTTTTTACTTTTTATCTCTTATCCCTTAGTTATAAGTGTGCGTTGTTTTATTTTGACATAGTTTTGAATTTCGCAAATTATTTTTGTTACTGATTTCTAATATCATTTCATTGTGGTCAGAGAATATTCTTTGCTTTATGTCCTAGTATACGTTCTATCCTGAATAATGGTCTATGTGTACTTGAGAAGAATTTATATTCTGCTTCTATTGAATGCAGTTTTCTAGAGATGTCTGCCTCTTCCAGTTGGTTTATAGGGCTGTCACATTTTCTGTTTCCTGTTGCCTAGTTTTTCTATCCATTGTTAAAAGTGAGCTATTTAAGTCAGTAACAATTATTGTTGAATTGTCTATTTTTGCCTTCATTTCTGTCAATTTTTGCTTCATGTATTTTGGTGCTCTGCTTGTAACTTCATATATCTTTATAATAGATCTTCCTGATAGATTCACCCTTTTCTCATTATAAATCATGCCCCTTTATCTCTAGTAACATATTTTTCTTTGAAATCTATTTTGTCTGATATTATGTAGCCACTCCATAAGAAATTATGGTTGTTTGCCTCTTTTTATATCCTTTTATTTGCTCTATTTATATATTTAAATCTAGAATGTGTCCTATAGACAACATATATTTTAATTTGTTTTTTATACAGTCACATGATACATCACATAGCTTTTGCATTTTTAAATCCATTTGTGTTTAATGCTATTATTGACATAGTTGACTTTACATCTTCCATTTTGCTTTATGTTTTCCATATGTATGCTGTCCTGTTTTGTTTCTCTATTTTTCCTTACTACACTATCTTCCGTTTAGTGAATCTTTTCTAATGAACATTTAATTTTATTATTTTTTTACTTTATTTATTATTTATTTTTGAGTTATTTCCTTAGTGATTGCTCTAGGACTCACCATATGCATCTTAACTTAGAATCTACTTCCGGTTTATACTAATTCCAGAGAGAAAAAAAATGATACTCCTATATAGCGCTATTCCCTCTCTCCTTTTGTGGAATCACTGTTATACATACTATATTATACATATGTATATATATATTTGTGTGTGTGGTGCATATATATATGTATATATGTGTGTGTATGTATATATAAACAATACATTGTTATAAGTATCACTTTATTACTTTATATAATTTTGTCTTTTAGCAAAGCCAAGAGAAGGAAAACAAATATATAGTTATAAGGTTTATTTTGTTAGACTTCTTATTTACAATTTTTGGTTCTCTTCATTTATTCGTGTGGATTTGAGTCAAAATGATGTCATTTCCTTAACCCAGTACTGTGTTGTTCAGACTCACTTCCTTTGTGCTATTATTAGCAAATATGTTACATTTTGTCTATTTTTTTGTTTGACTTTGGGTGCATCTGTTGAATAAATCTTACTGCTCAGTTTAGAACACAATGGCATCTTATTCTGTGTTGGGTTTATATATATATAAACCTTCTTTATTAATCAAGTTACTTATCTCTTAGGCTTCCCAATTCTAGTCATCTTTGCTTCACTCACTGCATCGGTTGCCCTGGTCATAAGCTTTAATATTGCTGAAGTGTTTTCCAATCACCTCTTTAACTAAATAAATGATGTTGTATATTTAGAAGGTCTGGATTTACCACTACTACTTCATCTTTTTTATCCTTTGACAATATCTGATCTCTTAAAATTATCCAGAAAATGGTTATGTTGATGACATTGCCTTTTTCCAGCAATAGTTACAAAATTTAACTGTATTTTTGGCTAAGCATTTGTTTTATCATTTTATTTATATGATTTTGTTTTTTATCACAATCTCACCTAGAAAGAGAAGAGTACTAGTATAAAGGAATAACACGTGACCACTAAAAAATGGTGATATCTTTGCATGGTTTTATTTTGCTTATTTATGTTCTAAGTTAATGTATAAAGGTCTTAGATGCAAAAACAACATCTTCCTGCATTTTGTGATTTTTCACTTCTTTTCTGTAAAACAACCCATCTGGCCACAGATACGCACACACATGCACATAGGGTTACCCCAGAAGCAAAAATGACATTTCTCGAAGCTCTTTCAATTACAAGGATGGTGAAGCTTTCCTTTACCTATAACAATCTTTAGCAAAATATTTTCCAGCACCTAAAAAACTTTTTAATTTAGGCTCATGCTGTACAGAGCTAAAAATTTAACCTCAGTCATGCCTTCTCCCTAAAGTGCTTTCCTAGGATCAATACAATGGACTCAGCATACAGGAGAAATGGACCGCCCTTATAACTTCAGCTATCTCTCATCATTCTTCAATATCCACGCTCTGATTTATCAGGGCAGCTCTCATTTCTTTTTCCTTTGATTATAGGCTCATTTCTTCATCTTTATGTTTTCTTATGCCATTTTTCTACTATAAAATACCTTTATAACATGACTATTTGAGTATTGTCTTGTGTCACCTCTCAGAAATTCTTGGTGTCTGGAAAGTGCATGCTTGTGCTTCTCTTTAACACTGTTCTGTGTTTTAATGGTCTCTCTGTTCTCTTTACTGATTATAAATCCCTTAGAGGTAGAATGTAAACTACATTTTTCCAACTGTCTCCACCAAGAAAATAGTGTGATGACAAAATTTAAGTCCCTCAGATATTTGTTAAAAAAACAAATCAATCTTCAGTTGAAACCTCACTTTCTCTTAGAAGACATTCATGCTATCTTTTTTGTTGTTATTTAAAAATGTTAAAAATATATCAGGTTTTTTCCCTGGTTGGCACATGTGTGATAGTGAAGCAGTATATAAGAAGACACTAACACGAACACCCACAAACAAAAAATACAAGTTCCTTCAATTTAGGTAAATTATGCAATGTATCTACACAGTTATCAACTACACTGTAATAAATTACTCCCAAATTTGAAACATCTGTTATCTTATATTTCAGTGGATTGAGAATCAAAGTGTGACTTAGTGGGGCCTTTCACTCAGGGTCTCTCACAAGGCTGCAATGAAGAGGTCCTAGGTTACAGTCATTGCAGAGCTGGACTAGGGGAATTTCCATTCCAAACTTATACATGTGGCTCTTGGTGGACCTCAGAAGATCCAATTCCAAACTTGCAAGTATGGCTGTTGACAGTGCTCAAGAACTCACTGGCTACTGGAGAGAGATGTTAGTTCCTTGCTATGCAGGCTGCTCAATGTGGCTAGTCACAACATGGGAGTTGTGTCCCCAAAGTGAATGCATGAGAGAGAGACACACCCTAACACAGAAGCCATGGTCTTTTTGTAACCTAACGTGATATACTGTCACTTCTGCCATCTACTGTTCAGAAGCCAATCACTAGGTTCACCCCATGCTCAAGAGGAAGGGATGACACAAGGACATAAATACCAGGAGACAGGGAGCATTGGAAGCCATCTTAGAAGCTGCTCGCCACACATCTATTCCTTCTAACTCCTGCATGCCATTCCATGGTATGCACGTGCCACATTTCATTCATCCATTTTCCTACTAGTGGCCTGCTTTGTCTGCAGTTTTCATTACACAAACAAGAAGCTTTTGATGAACTTCCATGTAGATGTCCTTTTACAGATGAGGGTTCCTCTGCATGTATATCCAGAACTGGAAGTGATGAGCCATAGCAAATGTATATTTAGAAGGAAAATTATATAAAGTCAATATAGAATGCAGACACTTCTGTCTTCAAAATGAGTTGAGCTACCAGGGATGGCAAGTTCTTTGTTTTATAAATGATGCTAAATATCTTGTTATATATAAATAAAAATAGGACTAATGTAGAATAAGGGTTGAAGTTACGTAGCTCTTTATATTAAATAGATAAGCTATTATATGTAGAAATTTATGGAGAAAATCCTGACAGAGATAGCTGTGGAATTTGAAAACATCGGTAGATATATATTTTCTAAAAATATTTACATTTTCTATTTTATTTTTTATCTTGAGGAGAAGATATGTATGGGAGTAAAGGGCTGTGCGTCATTTCTGGGTCAGTTTGATAAAATCAGAAAGAATCACCATTTTAGCGCAACTTACGATATTTGGCAAATAGCAGGGAAGCAATCAGCCTAGCTACATTTATTATTTTTCATTTGCTGCATTTAGGAATCTGAAGCCTGACTCATAGAAAATGTAAACAATCAATTGCTTAACTAAGTGCTTGTGGGAGGCATGTGATTTGAACTTTTGGAACATTTCAATAAGAATATTGCCATCTGCAACCATGATAGTCTCATTAGTAACTATTAAAACAACGCAATAGAAATTTCTTTTCCTTCTTTATACGTCTTTGGGTCACGTGAGTAAGAACTCCCTGGGAATATGCACTTACATAGAATTAGTAATATTATCCAGTACTCTATATACTGATCTCAGACCTTGATGATATATAGACCTGACACAGAAGAAACCATAAAAAGAAATAAAAAACATAGGTAATCCCTGGTGGGCCAAACCTTTTCATGTGCAAAATTAATCTTGGACTAATAAGAATAAGTAAGCTGAAATTTCCACTTCCATCTTTAATAACATGTGGACCAATTGTAAAGTGCTTTCATTGCACTAGAAATAATATTACAGAAAACATAAATTTCTTAGTAATGAAAAGGAATCTTAGAATTTTTAGTTTTTTTGTTCAGTGAAACAGATGGAATCTTGTCTTCTTACAATGATTAAAAGCAGAATGCTTTATCCCTTTTTAGATATACGTGTGGAGGCTGGTAGCTAGATGAAATAAATGACATGTAAGATTAATTCCGTGCTGTGGAGTCATTAATTTCCAACTGGGAAAAAGATAATATTTGACATATTGGTGATACCATCACACATAGAATGCATTTTCAGTCATGGACACATTTGAAATTTGTACTTTCGGTTGCAACAGAATACTTGAATTAGTGGGAAAAAAAACCCTCTGAATGATTAAATATGTAGTTTTGCCTTTACAGGACAAATTATATAGCATATGCACGTATAATTGTTTTTTTTTTCTTTTTCTCCCCAAAGCCCCTCAGTATGTAGTTGCATATTCTAATTATAGGTCCTTCTAGTTCTGCTATGTGGGACCCCGCCTCAGCATGGCTTGATGATCAGTGCTAGGTCCATGCCCATGATCGGAACCAGCAAAACCCTGGGCCACGAAAGCGGAGCGTGCAAACTTAACCAGTTGGCCACGGGGCAAGTCCCCCATGCAATTATTTTGATTTTCTCTTTCTACCTTGAAAGAGTTAAGTCAATTTCATCAATGCCATTTTAGGATTGAATCGTACCTCTTTCGAGGTCTTTGTTAAGTGGTGAAAATGTCTATCTCTTGTATTCCCAAGTACTTCTGCAATGACAACCTAACTTAAACATCATTTTGCTTATTAGGCCTTTAATCATTTCCTGAATTATTAATTCATTCTTTTGATCATCACTTACTACGCATTTCCACCCTTCTTGGAGGATTCCTTTATTTTATAGAAAGCAGGCAAAGCTATGTTTTGCATATACATTTCTCTTTACATTCTCCTATTTAACTTTTTCTGTGTATTCACATGCATATTTATACTAATTTCCCTAAAGTTCCCCTTTTATTAAATGATTCATCTGATCAGAAATGTTCAACTTTTTATTGAGTATAGGATAAAATACTTACTATTATTTACTGCTTTGTACATCCTTATTTCAAATTACCTTTTCCATCCTATTTCTTCACTACATTTGAACACACACTTTGAAATCCTCTTTCTCTCATACAAACAATTATCATTCCTGATACAGGAACAAATAATTCTTTGTGGAATGCAATTCTGGATCCTCTTCTGTCTTATCACATGCAATGAATCAAGATTCAGCAAAAATCCTTCTATCTGGTGGAATTACACTAATATTTCCAGTAATATTTCTCATATTTCTGAATTCATATAGAGCTCATACATTCATCTTGGTATTTACATTTTACTGAATATTTATGAATAACTCTACCATGTTCCTGATGAATTATAAATTTAAATCAGAGATCACACCATATAAACATTTTAATCCTGTGCCACCCCAAAGAAAATACCTTACCTACAGCTAAGAGGTTAGAGCACAGGCGTTGAGTTAAGGCAGAAATTAAACATTTGAATTTTAGCTCCATCGTTTAGTAGCTTTTCCAGGCACAATTATAAGTGTCTAGAATTTTCATCTGTAAAATATGCTTAATACCAGATAGGATTCTTGTGAAGGATAAATGATACAAGGCAAAGGAGGTGCTCAGTTTGGCACTTAGTCCATCATAAACACTCAGTGTTTAGCTGTACTTATTGATTGATTATTGTAATAGTTATCTATGGCAGTATAACAAATTTCCCCAAAATTTAGCATCTTAAAACTACAAACATTTATCATCTCACACAGTTTTTGAGGATCAGGAATACAGAAGTGGCTTAGCTGGATTGTTCTGTCTCAGGGTCTCTTATGAGTCATGGTCAAGATGTTGGCCAAGGCTGCAGTCTTCTAAAGGCTTGACTTGAGCTTGAATTTCTGCTTCCAAAATGGTACACTCACCTGTCTGTTGGCTGGAGGGCTTCAGTTGTTTGCTTGCTCTTGGTGGAAGGCTCAGTCTCTCTCCTTATGGAACTTTCCATAGGGCTGCTCCAGTGTTCTCACAATATAGTGGCCAGCTTCTTACGGAATAAACAATCTGAAGAGAGCAAGATAGAATCTGTAATGTCTTTTCATGTCCTAACTTCAGGAGTTGTGCTCCATCGTGTCTGCAGTGTCTTATTGGTTACACGTTAGTCCTATTCAATGTGAGAAGGAGTTATACAAAGGCAAGAAGGCAAGATTCATTGAGACCATCTTGCAGGCTGGTTTTGCAAGTATTCAAACCCAAATTATTTAACTATTCTTGGAAGTTCTTTATCCTTTACCAAAGGCTTGTTCACAGTTTTCAGTTTGTATTAGATCTCACGTTCTAAGGTACTCTTATACATTAATGTCGTATTATAATTTTGTTTTTTGAAATCAGAGGTTGCTTAATACAAAACATACTGTACTGGGTTTTAGACTAGTGTTTAATATATTTCAGTTAATATGTGTTCAACATTTGGTACGAAACACTGTTGGAATGTTTTGATATGAGAGTTGACAATTTCAAAAAAACCTGTCTTTTAATGAGACATGAACGATAAACCCAAAGATTATAAAATAGAGTAAAGTAAGTACCATAAGAGAATTTAAAATGTAATAAGGAATGAAAGACACGCAAATTATCTAAAATTGTAGTGTTTGGAAAGGGCCCCGTGGTCTAGGTAACATCAGATAAGTTTTGGAGAATTATGAGAGAGAGAGATGGTGAAAGAGAAGTGAAAACGGCTATAAAGTGAAAAATGTCAAACGTATGAATAAGATAACACACATACTTTTACAAAGAGAAAGACAAATTACTGAAAATTCATTAAATGATCAAAATTATTTGACTGTTCAAATTTGCCTGGATATTAAAATAATTTACAATCCAGTATTATCTGCCAATCTGTTGTGTCCAATAAGCCTGCACGATGCCAAGACAAGAGAGAACAGATAGCATCTAGTTATTGAAAGAGATCTTGAAGTTCAAACTTATTTTCAAGCTTTACGGACAGTGAGGTGGCAGATATATATGTGTTTGGTTGTAGATAAAATAGCAAGAATAATAACTTTGAAATCTTTAATGGTTTCAGATTATACTGTAGTAAAATGCCCAATTTTATTGGCAAATGTAATTTTACCATTTATCCTTCTACAAACCATTCTTAAAGCAAAACTTAAGCTGAATCCAAATGGAAGTTGCAAATTCTTTTCACTGTAGCTTCATTTCTGAATGTGACATATGTCATCAAATTTTGGCAATACAATGTCATCATGTGCTATTAATCATGTTTCGTAAAAGCTGCTTAAAGTTTAGGAACATATATTTGTGTGTGTGTGGTGTTTATTTATACATATACATGTATGTATATACACATATACTTAAGTATATACGACACATGTACAACTGGATAACATATCGTCCATGACTTTAAATGAAATACATGTTTAAAGAGCAAATAACATAGTAACATAGTGAGTAGAAAGTGTGAATTACACGTGGTATTCTAAGATGCCTTACTTATCCTGTCAGCTCATCTCTAACTTTTTTCTCTCTCTATTCTGGAGTGATCTTCACTAATAGCATAGTTATTCAACAAGTTCCCCCCAGTTGCAAGGTTTTTCTCATGATGTTTTCCAAATTGATAATTGCATTTTATGTTAACTTCTACTCTTCTTCTAATTTGAGAAATTTTTATATGCTCACCCTTATTAGGCAAAAATTCTCTGTGAATTTCATCTTTGCAACGATTGTCACAGTTGCTCATTTACATTTGTGTGATTGATAGGTTAATCTTTGTAAGTTCTACCAGGTGTCTATGAAGACAAAGGTCAATCTGTAGAGTGTCTGGCAAATAGTAAGTGCTTGATAAATATTTTGTAAAAAGACAAGAAAATGAATGAATGAATACAAATTGTGAAACATTCACGAAAGGCAAAAAATGTATTTAAAAAGAATAGTTTCTCATGGAATAACAAAGTGATGAATATCTGAAAAAATAGTCACCTGGAATACTTCCTTTTGAAATATTTGTAGTTTCAATCAATATATTTTCAAAGAATATCGTTTCAACTAATGTTTTCTATTCTCTGCTTATATCGTATATTGAAGATCCTTAAATTACAGGTCAAGGATTTTCTAGGCAATTTAATCAAATATGTTTAAGGTAAGGAGGGATATGCATGGATATTGATGACTGAACCTATTAATAATGAAAACTGATAGATATTTTAATTATTATTAAGTTTTAGGATGAGGTGATTCCAGAAAACAGAAAGTATGTATTAGTGTTATTCATCCTTTCATGTTTTATAATTGAGTACCTGCCTTTCAGGTGTCCTTTCTTGAAAATATTTCCATATGTGATGTGTGTAGAACAAGGGTGCTGAGTTCTCACTGCCCTGGTGACTAAAATGCCCCTCTCCTTCTTTGATGATCATCAGGCTGACAAAAAAATCCCAGTGAGATCAGAGTTGTGTCTCAGTGCCCTCGTCCCCACTCTGGAAGATATGAATCCAGGAGGACCTGTTGCCTCTAACGCCACTGAAAAGCTGGATTCCTAAAAGGCACAGTGTTCCATAAAGCTGTTTGCTCCTTGGTTCATGCCATGTATAGGACTAAATTCTATGGCCACAGAATACAGATTTCAAGCCCAGAATATGTCTTGCATTTTCATATTAGTACAGTTTCTCAGTATAAAAGAAAGGGTCAATAATTACAAGGCTGAAAGTGACATATGAGCAGAGGCCTTTGGCATGGATCTTTTTCTTTCTGTTTTGGATGCTGTCTTACCATTTCTCAACTTGAGAAAACAGCCCTGCACTCGCCTTTCAATTAAATTAATCAGACCTTTGTGGAGCCTTCTTCACTGTTTCAGCTGGCATTCTTAGTAATTCTTCGTACAACTCCAATGTAGGTTTCCTCCTTCTAGCACAGAATTTTTAAGGAATTAAATATTCTGGCACTGGATATGGAGGAAAAAACTACAAAAACCTTCCATTTATGATCACAGACAATATTCATAGGCTTTCATTATTGAAAATATGCTCAAACGATCAGAATTTTTCAAAAAGGAAAAGTGGAGAAATTGGAAATAAAACTTTGTTTGTTTAAAAATATGATAATTTGAGAACTGAAAATGATTATTAAAAATTCAGAACTGTGGAGATAAAGTCTGCAGGAAGCGCCTGGGAATTTGAGAGCCTCATTATTCTTATATTAAATGCTAAACTTGAAAAGACCTAATTCATACCTAGATGAAAATTGCCAGCTGGCCTTCATATTCTATAACCATGGATTAACAATTTGTGTTTCTTTCCTAGAATCTCATTTTGTACCCTAAAATTGCTAGCTATAGATTTTCTGTGAGAGGCTTAATAATCATGCGTGGTAACTGTAGTAGATGGGCAAGGCAGAGTAGCCAATGGGGCGAATTGAGTTTCTCTGGTCAGTGAAGAAGGGGGAAAATCAGCCAAAACAGTTTTGACTGAAAGCCTGAAGGGCACTGTGTCTGACCTTTGAATGTATGTATCAAGGGGACGTCAGCATATTAATTATCTTTGTGCTGTTGTTGTACTGACTATATGGATTCATAAAGCTTTGTAAACTAAGAAATTAGCAAGATGAATTTATCAGATTGTTCTGAGCATTTTCAATAGACATCGAACTTTAACGTAAATGATGCTTACAATTGAAAGTTCTTTCCAGAGTAAATGCTACTTCTCACCACGCTCCCTATTTTTTGCACTACCAATTATCTCATTATCTCTGAGTCAAGCATTTTCTCCCATCCCACCCACTACGGAAATTGCTTCTCAGAACTCAAGAGTATCTCCTAATTGTCTAAATTTTCTCTGTAATTATCGTTCCTTAATCTTTTCATCATTTGACAGGTTGATCAGTCAGCCCTACACTGTTGAAATTCCCAACTTCCTTCATTCCATTTCCATGGAATTACAATGTGATAGAATGTTTCCTCTTTCTGTAAGTGTTCCTTCCTCTTTAGCTTTGCTTTCTTCTGTTCCTGTTCTTTCCAAAACAGTGCATCACTGAGGATTAGTGTCCAAGAATTAGTGTTCCAGTCTCCTTCCTTCTTTTTATCACTCTTGCTTCAAAGTAATCACATCCATGTTTCCTGCTTTCATCTCTATTAGAGCTACCCTCAGATCTACTTTTATGGGCTTGCACTTCTATTGTTCTAGTTGTGAGTAACCAGTTACTCTTTACATTTTCAATGTATATGGCGTGTGGTCATCTGTTATGCAACTTGACTGAAACTGAGCAGCAACTATATTTCTCTTAAATCTACTTCCTACTGAATTCTTTTAAAAAAGATTTGTGAACTGTGCCATCAGTCTTGAAGTTATCCAGAATTAAAATTATAAATCTATTTCTGACTTTACAAAATTTGATATTAGGTGAGGAAATGAGCATGCAATAATAGAAGTTGATGTGAGAAATATCTGCAGGGGTTTGTGATTCAGTTAGATTTTAGTAAAGTATCTGCACTCTCCTATGTCATACTAAAGCTGCTTTATTCCTAATGCTTCAACATACCCTTTGACAACAAAATAAAAAGTAAATGCCTATAGTGAGATTCAGAACTTCCACAATAAGCTCCTGGTGAATCTTTCAAGTTTATTTAATTTTATATATATATATAGATATATATATATATATATAACATATATGTGTGTAATATATATTTGTGTGTATATATACATATATGTGTGTTTACTTATTTGTAATTATAAGAGAAGTGCATAGATTCATATTGTAATGTTGATAGTCTCATTGTAAAAAAGTCCAAATATTTCACAGAACGCTTATTACTAACAGATAATAAATTTTATATTGGAGAAAACAGATGGACATCATCTTAATCAAATGATTCAGCATCACCTGTAATATGTAAAAATGACGTCATGACATCCTGATAAAATGCGCTGAATAGGAAAAAGCAGTACCTATGTAATATCACTGCCAAAGTGTTCAACTTCAGTCTAATCATGGGGAAAACACAGACAAATCCAAATTGAGGGACTTCTAAAAACAAAGTGGGCTGAATTCTTCAAAAATGTCAATGTAGGGGCTGGCCTGTTGGCATAGTGTTTAAATCACGCGGTCCACTTCAGCAGCCCAGGGTTTGTAGGTTCAGAACCCAGGGCACGGACCTACACATCTCTCATCAAGCCATGCTGTGGCAGCATCCCACAGACAAGAGAGGAAGACTGGCACAGATGTTAGCTCAGGGCCAGTCTTCCTCACCCGGAAAAAAAAAAAGTCAATGTAATAAAAATACAAAATTAAGGAAATAACTGAAAACAAGGGAAATCTCCTTGATTAATGAAGACAAGGGATATGATAATCAAATGAAATGATTAAATGTTAATTGGATCCTGGATTTTAGTGGGGAAATTTAAATCCTGGCATGTATTATGTAATAGTATTGTGACAGCATTCATACATTGATTTTATTCTGGCATTACAGGATGATGGCAGTCTTCTTAGGAGATGCATATTGAGGTATTTAAGGAGGAAATTTCATTATGGCTGAACTAAAATTTTAGAGTGATAGAGAGTGCAAATACAGCAAAATGTTGATGGGTGAATTTAAGTGAAGGATATATGAATATTTATTATGTTACTTTCTTAAACTTTTCTTACAGTTTGGAAATTTCAAAAAATGTTTGGAAAAAAGAAAATGTGTTAAAATACCAATGTTTTTATGCATTTTTGCATTGCAACGAAAAGTCTTAAACCGATGAGAAGAAACGTATAATTTTCTGAAAACCCATGATTTAAGAGTCAATGTGTAGTAGAAGTTTTTCTTTTTAATTTTATCTGTATATAGTAGTAGTTCTTAACCCGAGGATTTTGCCCTTTGATGGGACATTTGGCAGTGTCTGGAGATTTTTTTTTTTTTTTTGAGGAAGATTAGCCCTGAGCTAACTGCTGCCACCAATCCTCCCCTTTTTGTTGAGGAAGACTGGCCCTGAGCTAACATCCGTCCCCATCTTCCTCCATTTTATATGTGGGACACCTCCCACAGCATGGCTTGCCAAGCAGTGCTTTGGCCGCACCCGGGATCTGAACCAGCGAACCCTGAACCACTGAAGCAGAATGTGCGAACTTAACCGATGCGCCACTGGGCCAGCTCCTGGAGCATTTTTGATTTTTGATTGTCACAGCTTGGTGAGGGTGGGGCGGGCACAGGGTTGCTACTGATATCTAGTGGATAAAGGTTACTAAAACATCTTACAATGCAGAGACCAACCACCCAAGACAAAGAATTATCTGGCCCCAATGGCAATGGTGCTGAGATCAAGAAATCCTGAACTATAGAGCTAACACATCTTTTAAAATGAAAGTAACTTTGATTGTATGTATACTATTAGCCATACTTTATGATTTCTATCCACATTTGAGCTTTTATTCAAGGTCCTGCTTGTTCTGAATGTTCTTTCCTTTTGCTATTCTTGGTATGTGCGTTCCTCAAGGTCCAGTTTGGTAACAATCGGTTCAAGAATTCTCTGATCATCCAATTCATTAGAACCCTCCCTCTCTATAATGCTTATTGATTTTTCTGTTTACTGCTCTTATTAGGGTATTAATAATTTGCTAATTGTTTATTAAATAAATATTTTCTTTATGCCCGTATGCTATATTACATTACATTATTTTTGTTTTATTGTATCTTATTTAACTTTGATGTCAAAGTGAGTAACTTGTACTCTATGCTGTTCCTCAAAATGCCTGATACAATGCCGTGCAAATAGTGTTAACAAATCCCTGATCATTGATTGGATGAATCCCTGGGATCTTTTGTCAGATGCATATAGTGTCAGAGTGATCAGAGAATAAGATGCACTTGTTTACCCAAGGTAGTTATTAGTTGCTAATTCGTTCAAGTCATCATTTCGAAGTATTTTTCCCCTACACCTATCTATTGTTTAATTGCTTTAACCAAACTTCTGTTGTTGATGTTACATAGAATCCATATACCATTCATAGAGCAATGAAAATGACATTGTACTCTACTTCTTGCTATCCAATGGACTATATCCAAGGAGTAGTCAATTAAATAACTCTCTCTAGTATTTAACAAACTTGACTCCATGTGCTTGGTGGCTTATCAAATAATTAAATCATTGGCTAGAATATATTCTTTGAAGGACTAACCTGTGTAGGAAGAATCAGTCTTTGTGATGTTTTAAGCGTTATCAAGAAAGGTGTTTCATATTCAAAACTGAGGATAAAATAATATAGTTTGATATTTTCTCTGTTTAATTAAAAAACTATTCTTTTAAAATACAGTGATCCTGGGAGAGTCAACACTTGTATTTAGGTAGCATGCATTTTTAGGAGCATATTGTGAATGACCTTATCTTCCTCTTCACAAGTAGGTTGTGAGCTTATTGAGAACAGAAGCCCCAGGTATAAGAGAAATCTAGACAAAGGGAAGAAATACCAAAACTAAAAGCCAATTTCACCTCCTTTATCCACTGATTGGCATCGAAATCAAGTATTTCCAAGTGAGGTTTTGGACCCTCTTATAGCATCAGAGATATAAAGTGTCATGCCTTGTTCCTTGTCATACCTGGTTCCTTGTGTTTAGGTGAGCAGTGATAAATGGTACCACAGTGGATGATTTGGGTGATGAAGAACTTCTCATTTTTTATCTCCTGTTGATTTATATAGACAATATAAGTCTGATTTGGATCAATGGATTCTGTGCCTGGCTTTAAAATTAATCATCGGCTTGCCCTCCACACACTCTTTTTTGCGATAATTTTTGACTGCCATGTTTTCTGCAAAGACTGTAGGTTTCTAAACCTAGCAGAATGCAATAACGTACCAGAGAACTGTTCAAAGGAACAGCAGCAATGTCTGGGAATTCTCTTATTTTTAAAACAGTAACAGCAACTTAACTTTGCAAATTTATTTAAGGAAGTGAAATTTTCTCCAAGTCTTTTCTCTGGGAGCCATCAATATAGTTCATCTTGGCTGACGTGCTACAAACTGCAATTTTTTGTAGCATTTTACTACATAAGGATTCTTCAAAATTTTGTAATCTTTCTTAACAACTCATAATTTTGCTGGGTGGTATCAATCCAGGAATAAAGGTTTATATTCAGTTAACATAAAAAGATAGATATACCACATTGATCTTCATCCATTCCCCATAACACAAGCATTGTTGACTCTTAGCAAGAAACCTCCTTGTATGCTATTAGTGTTACCTGGCCCACTGACCCCCTAAGACATTAATCACAACCCTGCTCAGAACAAGCCTAACATTATCTTTAGCTTGCAGGAAACCACATAGAAAGGAAGGAGAAAATGGTTGAACAAAACCAGTCAAAACTGGTTGAAAGCAACATTGCAATCTGACTTGACTTAACATAGACCCTTCAGTTCTTTATACACTTATTGTAATATATTACCATATTATAGAACACATCCACCAACGCCATGGATGTTTACAACTGTCATGGCAATGGCAGGATACAACCAAATAAGGAAAGAAGAGAGGTGGCACCCTTGAGCACCAGAGCAACCTGCCTATTTCCCCAAATAACTGGATAATCCTCCTCATCATTACCTAGACCCCTTATAATAACTGCTTCATCACCCCAGGAGCTAAGTTGATTTGTGAACTTAGTTCCTGCTGGCCGTCGAATAAAGCTTGTGCTGTTGAACGCTCAGCTTCTATTTCCTTTCAAATCTGTATCACCGAGGAGAAAAGAACTCTCCAAAGAAGAAAAGGGCTGATTGTGGGTTCGAGGCCCACTGGCCCTGGGCTCTTCCTCAGGTCCCCTCTGATTATGAGTTCAAGTCCCACTGGAGGGAAGCAAATTGGTAACATTAGCACAGCACTTTATATTTGACAAAGAACTTTCCTCTGTTGTCTTATTTCAACCTGGCAACAATGGTCTTGTGAGTTTGGCAGGACAGGACTTATCATCATTACCTTGCATAGAGTAAGAATGGAATCCATAGCTTTTATAAATATTACATTCCTCCTATTAAAAAGTAAATCAAAGTGATAAAAAGACAAATAATATGCATTATATAACATAGAAAAAATTTAAATTTTCCAAAGTCATCTCCCTTATGCGAAGATAACCATACTTAGATGACTTTTTCTTTAATAATTTTAATAAATATACTGACGTCTATTATTATTAGTGTTTATCTTTTCTTTTTTTAAACAAAATTTGGGTTGTATTTAGTGTGTTGTTTTTCATGGTACTTTTTATCTTAAAAATAGATCATGGGTATCTTTTCATGCCTGGATGTATAGAGCTAAAATTCTTTTTAATTATGAGTCAAATATTCCATGCTGATGTGTGTTTGAGTTGTTCTCAGTGTTTGGCTAAGATGGACCATGTAGCTGAAATGGATATTTGTATGTACCTCTTTTCAAATTTATGGGAATATTTCTATGGATAAATTTTTTGGAAAGGTCTCATTAAATATAAGGTTAACAAATATGTATTCTTTCAGTTTATTCATCGTGTATCATATATGTATATATACTCAATTGCCATTCAGAAAGTGGTTGTATTTCCACCAATAGTATTTGAGGGTGCCTGTTTCACTCACAAACTCACTAATCCTAGATATTTTTTTTTAAATTTTAAAGATTGGCACCTGAACTAACAACTGTTGCCAATCTTTTTTTTTTTTCTACCTTATCTCCCCAAATCCCCCCGGTACATAGTTGTATATCCTACTTGCAGGTCTTTCTAGCTGTGGCACTCAGGACGCTGCCTCAACGTGGCCTGACAAGTGGTGCCACATCTGCGCTCAGGATCTGGACCAGGGAAACCCTGGGCCGCCGTAGCAGAGCGTGTGAACTTAACGACGGCCACGGGGCTGGCCTCAATCCTAGATATTTTTAATTTTAATTTATTATTATTATTTTTTACTTTGATAAACTTTCTGGTAAAAATAACATACTACTATAGTTTTAATTTGATTTTTCTTGAATACAAGTTTTGATAGATCATTGAATAACTTCTTTCTTCTTGGGTAAAAAGAAAAAGGAAACAAGGGAAGGAACAGTTTTACTCAAACTCTGGCATTTATAGTATTAACTGTGGTTGATGGCAATCTGTCAGTCCTGTCAATAATAACATTCATGGTCTGGTTTACAGTTCTTCCCCACAGGAAAAGAATATAAAGATATTAGTGTAAATTTTAATTTTTCCAGATTTGTTGAGGCATAATTGACAAAATTATAACATATTTAAAGAGTAAAATGTGATGATTTGATATATGTTACATTGGGAAAGGATTCCCAACCATAGTGTTAATTAAAACATCCACACCTGACATATTTACTTTTTTGTTTGTTTTTGATGAGAAGACTTAAATTTTACCCTCTTAGCAATTTTCAATTATACTCTTCGGTATTATCAACTACAGTCACCATGTTATACATTACAACCTCAGATCAGCTTCATTTTATAACTGAAAGTTTGTACTCTTTTACCAGCCTCTCCCTTTTTCCCTCATCATTCCTTCTAGTCCCTGGAAACCACCATTCTACTGTTTCTATGAATTCAACTTTATTTATTCACTTATTAGATTCCACTTATAAGTGATACCACGTAGTATATGTCTTTCTCTATCTGGCTTAGTATAATACCCTCCAGGTTCATCCATATTGTTGCAAATGGCAGAATTTCCTTCATTTTTAAAGCTGAATATATATATTTTATTAAATAATATATATTATATATATATATCTGTATCTTCTCTATCCATTCATCTGTTGACACATTCTTAGGTTGTTTCCACCTCTTGGCTATTGTGAATGATGAGGCAGTGAACGTGGGAGCACTTTTCTTTTTAAGATAGTGACTTTGTTTTCTTTGCATATATACGTAGAAGTGGGATTATTGGATTATGGTAGTTCAATTTTTAATTTCTTAAGGAACCTTCATACTGTTTTCCATGGTGGCTGTACCAGTTTGTATTCTCACCAACAGTGTACAAGGGGTCCCTTTTCTCTAGATCCTCCTCTGTATTTGTTGTCTCTTTGATAATAGCCATCTCAACAAGTGTGAGGTGATATCTCATTTGATTTTCATTTCACTGTTGATTAGTGATGTCGAGCACCTTTTCACGTAGCTTTTGGGCATTTTTACTTTTTCTTGAAAAAGTATCTATTCAAGACATTTGCCCAGTTTTTAATTAGGCTATTTATATTTTCACTCGTGAGTTGTATGTGTTCCTTGTATATTGGGGATATTAATCCCTTGTTAGATATGTGGTTTGCAAATATATTTTCCCACTCTGTAGTTCGCTTTTCATTTTATTGATGGTTTTCCTTTCTGGGCAGAAGCATTACAGTTTGATGTAGTCCCACTTGTTTATTTTTCCTTTTGTTGACTTTGCTTTTGGTGTCAAATTCAAAAAACTATTTCCAAGACCAGTGTAAAAAAGCTTACTGCCAATATTTTCTTCTAGGAGTTTTAGGGTTTCAGGTCTTAGATTTCAGTCTTTAATCCACTTTGAGTGATTTTTGTATATTGTGTAAGATAGGGTTCCAAATTCATTCTTTTGCATTTGGCTGTCCAGTTTTCCCAGCACCGTTTCTAGAAGAGACTGTTCCTTTCCCCATTGTATATTCTTGGCTCCTTTGTCATAAATTAATTAATCATGTAAGAATGGGTTTATTTCTGGGCTGTCTATTCTGTTCCATTGATTGATGTCTCTGTTTTGCCATTATCATACTGTTTTGATTGTTATAACTTTACAAAATAGTTTGAAATCTTTAAGTCGGATGCCTCAAGCTTTGTTGTTCTGTCTCAAGATTGCTTTGGCTATTCAGGCTATTCAGGTCGTTTGTGTTTCCATAAAACTTTAGTATTGTTTTTCTGTTTCGGAAAAATTACATTGGAATTTTGATAGAGGTTGCATTCAATCTGTAGATAACTTTGGGTAGTATGGACATTTTCACAAAATTAATTCTTCCAATCCATGAACAGAGGATATCTTTCCATTTATTTGTGTTTTCTTCAATTTCTTTCATCAATATTTTATAGTTTTCAGTGTACAGATGTCTTACCTCCTTGTTTTAATTTATTCCTAAATCTTTTATTGTTTTTGATGCTATTGTAACTGCAATTCATATCTTAATTTCTCTTTCTGATAGTTTGCAGAGATAGATTGCAGAGAAATACAGTAATTTTTCTGTATTGATTTTGTGTCCTTCAACTTTAGTGAATTCATTTATTAGTTTTAACAGTTTTTTTGTGGAGTCTTTAGTGTTTTCTATATATGATGTCATGTCATCTTCAAACAGAGACAATTTTACTGCTTTCTTTATGATTTTAATTTTATTTTATTTCTTTTTCTTACCTAATTGCTCTGGCTAGAATTTTGAGTAATATGTTGAATAAAAGTGGTAAGAATGGTCATCTTTATCTTGTTGCTGATCTTAGAGGAAAAATTTTCAGGTTTTCACAGTTGAGTATGATGTTAGCTGTGCATTTGTCATAAATGTCTTTTATTGTATTGAGGTATGTTTCTTCTATACCTGATTTGTTGAGAATTTTTTGTCATGAAAGGATGTCGAATTTTGTCAAATGCTTTTTCTGCATACATTAGATGATATATTATTTTTATCCTCTATTTTGTTAGTGAGGTGTATCACATTTATTGATATACATATGTTGATTCATCCTTGCATTCCAGGAATAAATCACACTTGATCATGTTGTATGATCCTTTTAATGTACTATTAAGTTTGTTTGCTAATATTTTGTTGAGTATTTTTTCATCTATACCTTTAATTTTGTTTTCTTGTAGTGAGTGTCTTCATCTGGCTTTGGTATTGGGGCAGTGCTGGCCTTGTAAATGAGTTTGGAAGTATTCTCTCCTTTTCTATGTTTTGAAAGTATTCTAGAAGGATTGGTTGTTTTTTCTTTAAATGTTTGGTAGAATTCATCAGTGAAACCATCTGATTCTGGACCTTTCTTTGTTGGGAGATTTTTGATTACTGATTCAGTCTCCTTAGTAGTAATTGGTCTGTTCAGATTTTCTGTTTTTTCATGATTCAGATTTAGTATGTGGTATGTTTCTAGGACTTTATCCACTTCTTCTTTGTTACCAAATTTGTTGGCAAAGAATTGTCCATAGTAGTTTCTTATGATGTTTAGTATTTCTGTGTTATCAGTTGTAGTGTCTCCTTTTTCATATCTGATTTTATTTGTCTTCTTTTGTCCTTAGTTAGTCTAGCTAAAGGTGTGTCTAGTTTTATTTATCTTTTCAAAAAACCAATTCTTAGTTTCATTGATCTTTTTTTAGTCTTTCTAGTCTCTACTTCATTTATTTCCACTCTGATCATTATTTCCTTCCTCCTGCCAAACGTGAGCTTTGTTTGTTCTTCTTTTTCTTGTTCCTTTAGGTGTAAAGTTAGGTTTTTTATTTTGGATTTTTAAAAAAATGTAGATGTTTACTGCTATTAAATTCCTTTTAAAAGCTTCTTTTGCTGAATTCCATAAACTTTTGTTTGTTGAGTTTTTATTTTCATTTGTCTCAAGATATTTTTTGGTTCCACTTTGAGGTTTTTGTTGACTCATTGGTTGTTAAGGAGCATGTTGTTTAATCTCAACATATCTGTGAATTTTCCAGTCTTCTTCTTGTAATTCATTTCTACTTTCATAACCTTGTGGTTGGAAAAGATTCTTGATACAATTTCAATATTCTTAAATTTATAAAGTCTTGTTTGGGACTAATATTATATCATCTATCCTGCAAAATGGTCACATACTCTGGGGAAGAATGTGTATTTTGCTGCTTTTGGATGGAATATTCTCCTTCTGTCTCTTGGGTCCATCTAGCCTAATGTAGTTTGAGTCCAGTCTTTCCATATTGATTTTCTGTCCGGATGAGCTATCCAATGTTAAAAGTGGGTTATCGAGTGGCTGGCCCCGTGGCCAAGTGGTTAAGTTTGCGGGCTCCGCTGCAGGCGGCCCAGTGTTTCGTTGGTTCGAATCCTGGGCACGGACATGGCACTGCTCATCAAACCACGCTGAGGCAGCGTCCCACATGCCACAACTAGAAGGACCCACAACAAAGAAGATACATCTATGTACCGGGGGGCTTTGGGGAGAAAAAGGAAAAAATAAAATCTTTAAAAAAAAAAAAAAGTGGGTTATCGAAGTCCCCTACTATTATTGTATTGCTGTCTGTTTCTCCCTTTAGATCTATTAATATTTGCTTTATATATTTATGTGCTCTGATGTTGGGTGCATAAATAATTACAATCATTACATCCTTCTAATAATTAACTCCTTTATAGTTATAATGACTTATTTTGCTTGTTAAGGTTTTTTACTTAAAGTCTATTCTGTCTGATATATGTATAGCTAACCCTTCTTTCTTTTGTTTTCTATTTGTGTTTAATATCTTTTTCCATCTCTTCATTTTAAGTCTGTGTGTGTCCTTAAAGTTGAAGTGAGTCTCTTACAGGCAACACATAGTTGGGCGTTGTTTTTTAAATCCCTTCAGCCACTCTGTGTCTTTTGATTTGATAATTTAATCCATTTATATTTATAGCAATTACTGATATGTGTGGACTTAACCATTACCATTTTATCCATTGTTTTCCAGCTATTTTATAATTCTTTGGTTTCTTTCTTACTCTCTTGCTGTCTTCCTTTGTGATTTGATGATTTTCTGTAGTGATATGCTTTGATTTCCTTCTCTTTATCTTTTTTGTATCTACTATCAGTCTTTGCTTTGTGGTTACATGAGGCTTCCATAAAACCTGATAATTATAGCAGTCTATTTTAAGCTGATAAAACCTTAACTGTGAAAGTATACAAAAGCTCTGCATTTTTCATCCCCTCCACACTCATTTTATGTTTCTGATGTCACAATTTACATCTTTTTACTTTGTCTATTCATTAATAAATTATTGTAGTTTTGATGATTTTTCAAAGCTTTTGTTTTTTAACTTTCAAATTAGAGTTATAACTGATTTACCCACCACCATGGGAGTTTTGGAGTACTCTGAATTTAATTTGTCTTCACTAGTGAGTTTTGTACTTTCATATGTTTTCATGTTACTAATTAGCAACCTTTCATTTCAACTTGAAGAAGCCCCTTTATCATATCTGGTAAGGCCAATATAATGGGATGAACTCCTTCAGCTTCTGTTGGCCTGCAAAACTGTCATTCTTTCAGTTTTGAAGGATAGCTTTGCTGCATAGCATATTCTGGATTGGCAGTTTTTTTCCTTTTAGCACTTTGAATATATCATCACACTTCATTCTGGCCTTCAAAATTTCTGCTGAAAAATCTTCTGATAATCTTATGGAGTTCCCTTGTATATAACAAGTGTTTTTTTTTCTCTCTTGCTGCTTTTAAGATTCCCTCTTTGTTTTTAACTTTTGATGATTTAATTATGGCATGTCTTGGTGTGTATCTCTTTCTTCGTTTTTTTTTTTTTTTTTGGTTACTTTCTAGGCTTCCTGGATCTAGTTATATGTTTTTTTTTGCTCCACGTTAGGGAAGTTTATAGCCATTATTTTCTTTGAATAAGCTTTCTTCCCCTCCCTCTCTTCTTCTGAGACCCCTCATAATGCATAATGCTCTTGGGTCCATCTAGCCTAACGTAGTTTGAGTCCAGTCTTTCCATATTGATTTTCTGTCCGGATGAGCTATCCAATGTTAAAAGTGGGTTATCGAAGTCCCCTACTATTATTGTATTGCTGTCTGTTTCTCCCTTTAGATCTATTAATATTTGCTTTATATATTTATGTGCTCTGATGTTGGGTGCATAAATAATTACAATCATTACATCCTTCTAATAATTAACTCCTTTATAGTTATAATGACTTATTTTGCTTGTTAAGGTCTGCCTTATGGTGTCCCATAATTCTCCTAAGCTGGTTTCACTCTTTGTCATTCTTTTTTCTTTTTGATCCTCAGATTAGATGAATTCTACTGCATTGTCTTTGAGTTTGCTGCTTCTTTCATCTTCTTGATCTAATTGGCTGTTGAATGCCTCTATTGAATTTTTTAATTTAGCTATTTTATTCTTCAACTCTATGATTTCTGTTTCCTACTTTTTTATGTTTTCTCTTTCTTTGTTGAAATTCTCACTTTTTTCCTGCATTGCTCTCCTGACCTCAGTGAGCATCTTTATGACCACTATTTTGAACTCTCCATCATGTAAATGACTTGTCTCCATTTCATTAAGATCAATTTCTGGAAATTTATCTTGTTCTTTTATTCTTTACCAATCTTGTTCTATTATTCTTTATCTCTTCATATTCTCCTGTTTCTTCCTTTCCCTTGACTCCCTGTGTTGGTTTTTGCACGTTGTAAAGACAATCACCCCCCCCAGTCTTGACAGAGTGTCTCATGTATGAGATAAACCTTGGTGATAATCCTGCCCTCAGCTCCTGATTGCCTCTCCAAACTTTGTGATTGCTCAAGCTCCTGAATTTGTTCTCACTGGCTCCAAGTAGTCGAGGCTATGCCTAGACCCCTCAATGAGCCAAAAGAGAAGAAAACAGACAGTACCTAGATGCATGCTGGTTAGAAAGTGAATCCTCTGATGTTTAAAAACTGTTTCTTTGTTTGCTATAATCCTGTGAGACTCATAAATGCAAGCCCATTGGCTATCATAGGCAGATTATTTGGGGACCCCCCCCCACATCGGATGGCGATCATAAAAGTTAGGGTGCTAGATGTGTGGACAAGCTCCTTCCAGAGAGATATCGTCCACTTGATTTTGTTGTTGGAGTGAGCCACAGGGAAAAGGCAAGGGAAATGCCCACCAGCTCCTCCAGGCTGGGGAGGATCTCAGGCAGCCTCTAAATGCATATTAATTAGAAGCAGGACCCTCAGGCAACAGTTTTAAAAGTATGTAGTCAAACCCCTTCCAGGGAAAGACTGGGTGATTTGCTTGGTCTTTTGGTGGTGATCTCTGGAGAGATAGCCATAGTGAGTACTTATGCATCAGTTAAGAACTGATTCTTTGTTTGTTATAGTCCTGTGGGACTCTTGGATGCAAAGCCCTTTGACTTTTATTTATTTAGTTAGTTAGTTTAATTTATTTTTTTTTGTGAGGCAAATTGGCCTTAAGGTAACATCTGTTGCCAATCTTCCTCTTTTAATTTCTTTCTCCTCAAAGCCCTAGTACATAGTTGTATACCATAGTTGTAAGTCGTTCTAGTTTTTCTATGTGGGATGCTGCCACAGCATGGCTTGATGAGCAGTGCATAGGTCCATGCCTAGGATCCAAACCAGCGAACCTCAGTCTGCTGAAGTGAAGCATGTCAACTTAACCACTTGGCCACAGGGTTGGCTCCCCATTGGCTTTTAGAGCTGGACATTTTGGGATGTTGTCCCTCAGGTGGGAGCCTTAAAAATCAAGGTGCTAAAAGTCGAGGTGGTCCAAACCCTTTGAACCTCAGGGAGAAGCTGAGACTTATGAGTTTCTTTCCATTTTTATGGCACTGTGCTGGGGGTGGAGTTTATGGTGAGAGTATGTTTCAGCCTTTCCAACCTATTTGGATGTGGATATTTTCTCATTTACCTGATGTGTTAAAGTTACTCAACTAGTTTCCGGATTTCTTTCAGAGGGAACTACGCCATAGCTCTACCCTTGGGGCATGTGTGGAAGCAGGGAAGTTCAGGAGGCTCCTATGTCACCATCTTGGTCCCTCCTCTCTCCTAAGTGTAGACTTTATATAGGTTACTACCCTGTATAAACTTAGACATTCATAATTTTACTATTAATTATACCATAGGGTCCTAACTACTTAGTTAGCTTTACAAAGCTACTTATTTCCTTTCTCTGACTCAGCTTTACAACCTCACCTGTCCCTCACATTTTCTCATACTGCTTTCCAAATCTGCTGTGATTCTTTTAGGTGCCTGTGATTCTCCATGCACACTTCCCTTGGCTGGTATTACCCGTAACTCTCCATTCAATAAATATCTCTACTACCTTCACGATCCTCTTCTCATATCACCCATTTGTGAAGGTTACCTGGATAAGTCCATCATAGATATTGGCATCTTCTTCCACGGTTCACTAACGTCCTGTACTTACTGTGCTGTGGTTCTGAACACACCACAGTCTTGTTTTATCAGATAAAATTGGGTTTGTATGAGTATCCTCCACATCCTAGATATGGAATTTTGAAACAGTAAGTTAAATACCATATACTTTCCTTTATTTGTAAAATGAAGATAATAATATCTCGAAATAGGTAGAATTGTTGGGAACATTAAATGAGATTATGCAGGTAAAATATTTGTCACCTAAAATAGTAAGTATTAGCTGTAATTATTTATTGAAATGTATGCATCCACTACATGTAGCTAAAGAGGAAATGACATACCATTACTTACTGTTTCAATTATATTTAAGGAGATATTTTCTACTCCTAAATTGTAAACTCCTGAAGTGCAGAAACAATTTCTTAAGCTTCTTTGCACTCCTGGTGTAACAGGAGCCTCCTATTACTCTCCTGCCCCAGAGTAAATAAATATCTATTTACTGAATGGATAAATGTTATGAATAAATAGCTCATTTATGGTGCCATTGGTGCTGTTTACTATACATGAAGTCAGTGTGCAGAGCAGAACTAATTGGTAGACAGATTTCCATTATAGTCTGTCAAAGCTAAGCCATTAATACTTGTACCTGGTATGCAAATAGGTAAATATCTACTTTAATTAAGGCTTTGGAAAAACCTCCCTTTCCCCCAAAACAATCTCCTGACAGAACATGCTGACTAATGTTTCTTAAGTAAAAGACACAGGGAGATATGTCTCAATGAGGCAAACAAGGAAGAGATTCAGCTTTAAGTTTTAAGCGGCTGAAAGCAAATCCTCTTCCTAAAGCTGCACTTGGTAGATACCAGGAAAAGGAGCTCCAGGGCAGGAGAAGGAGGGCGAGATTTACCTTTTGTCAGAAGGAAAGAAGACAGATAAAACTTATCTTGGCACTAGAATAGGCCATTGGTGGATCTCTAGAGCACTCAGCTATAGGCTTAAACAATGCATGAAAAATTATGTTATGAGTGAGGCTATTGGGAAAGAATGCCTGGCTTAAAGAATCTTCAAATGTATCTGTATCACCTTTGTCCAATAGAGCTTCTGTGATGGTAGAAATGTTTTGTATCAGCCCTGTTCAGTATGGTAGCCCTAGCCATGTGAGGCTACTGAGCCCTTAAAATGTTGCTAGTGCAATTCAGAAACTTAAATTTTATTTGGGCTGAATTTTTATTAATTCAATTTTAAATTTAAATAACCTCATATGGCTACTGACTGCTAAATTGGACAGCACAGGTCTATGTTTTCCTTAAATCTTCAGAACTACACAAGGGAAATAATCATCTCTCTTACACGTGTCCCCAGGTTTGGCACCTGTTTACTTTCTCAAAATAATTTAGGAATTTTCAGCATTCTGTCATTTTTTCCTGCGTATCCTCTCTGCTCCTTAGAGTAATTTTAGAGGCCAGTTTCACTGGCTGGTCTGTCAGGGAGCAGGGTGCACATGCTTCCTACATCTGAAATGCTATTAGAATTAGCTCAGGGGAGTTTTATCATGACTACAAGGGGCTTGGTTTTCAAGGCACTCACATTTCTTTTGAGGTGAAAATGAACACATACGAGAATTTTTGTAAAGAAATATCAGTGCTAGTCAATTTAATACAAACTTAAACCCAACCTAATTTATCAGAGAAAATATCCTTCCAATAAGGAAAAAAAATCTTCATTGTTATAAATATATTGATAACAGTTTTCCATGCTAGACACTAGGTCGCAAAAACTTTTTGAGCATCTTAGGACATTGCAATTCAAAACTGCAAGAAAATACTTTTAAAATACATTCTGAGTTATTTAACGCCCTTGAGAGATCATGCAAAAAAAAAGAGATGATGCAATGAAGATTATATCTAACTTCAAAGGCCTCATTGATAAATAAGGGAAAATTACGCACTTTAAAAAAAAGTAGGCTTTTATATTCCATCTTATATTCCTTGCCACCCCCTCCCCCTCCCCCCAACCCCACTTCTACTTCTGGATAGAAAAAAATGACAAAAATTCCTAATGTTAGAGAGCCAGAGATACTGAAAATTTCAATTCTCCCTTGATTTTAACACAAAGTAATTAGAGGAGGTTCTCTTTAAGGATATGAAGAGCAAGTCTGTAACCCAAGTGGAATCAGCATCACCTTCATTTAACTGAGAAGTCCCAGTGCTGGAGACAGTTGGAAGCAGCAGCGCAGTGGGAAGTATAAGGCTGACATACTCAATGATCTGAGTTGTTTACTTAGGGAAGAATAAACTGTTTAAAATATAAAAAGGGGCAAATGCCTTGAAATTGTATAGAATCTGGCAAGACTACCTTATATTGTCATTGATATGTATCATTGCATTATTTATTTTTAAAACATTTTGTAGCTTTTAAAATTCCTTTGTGTTTTAAGTCTTGATGGATGATGTCTATACATAACAGAAAGCATCAGGTACATTCACTTTTATTTTGGTGGAAAGTAAATGAGGAAACATTTATGGAAAGACTCTTAAGGAAGAAAATAACTCTTTTTACTCACCTATTTTTTTTTGAAACATCAACTTTTTTATTAGATTAGTTAAATATCTGTTTAAATAGAAAACCATCCTATTTACATCAGAATAAGGTTTTAGGCCATGCATATATTACACTAAAATCCTGCACTGTAGTTTCACAATGATAGTCTTGTCTATATGGAAAACCACATAAAGTTAGAAATGTTAAAATCGTCTATTCCCTTTGTTTTATAATTATATATTCTCATAATATCATATAGAGAATAACTGAAAATAAAAAATACTATTATTTGAGGTGGATGTTATTGACAACTGCCCGTCACTAATACCTATGTTTTCATCTGGTGTCTGAAACGTCAGTGAATCGGTTTTATCCAGTTCTCCTCAGCTATTGAAAGTCAGATAGAGCACGGGGCAAATCTATATCTGTGAATCTTAGGAGATCTTGTGAATTTTAGAATTTTGTTTGGTTTGGATTGATAACTTTGCCTTGGGCCTTCATTTGACATCACTGTGGTATCTGACCTCTTCTATTTGGTGACCAGGAAATATCTGGTAATTTTCTACTCATCTGCTGAAGCTATTATACATTTCAGAGAAGGTTTCTGCAAAGCATATTCCACATGGCCATTGAGAATTTTCTTACAGCCCAACATAGTGGACAAATCACACTAATGGTCACGGGCTGCTCTTCCCAGAGGACTCATTCAACAGGGCCATCTGAAGCCATCCTATTTTTAATCTGTTGTGAAAATCAAAGATCCCACCATGTCTGAATTTCTTAAGGTCGTTGGTCTACTTTATGTTCCTTGTGATATACAGCCTAATCTAGCTTGGAGGTGAAAGATGCAGTTAAGAAGGTAAAGTGAAGGAAAAAATTTTGAGATGCAGCACTTTCAGTTTAAAAGGCTATTAGTGACCATAAAGGATGCAACAAGACTGTTTCTTTCATTCTTGCAGAGACTATGGGCTGCCAACAGAAGATGCACAGTCATGCAGCTCTCTGGTTTTATGGTAGTAGTATTTTTGTATTCTTTTCCTCCTTCCTATAAGTATTTTCAGAAAAACTTCTTCAGTGAGGGAAACTTCCTTTATCGTGTATGTGAGTATGTGTGTGTGTTTGTGTGTCCATTTTTGTGTGTTTGTGTGTATTTAAACTATTAACTATTTTTATTTGGTACAAAAAATCTTTTATACTGTGCTCTCCCTATTTAGTTCACATGAGTTGATTCTCCATATTTAAATTTTAAAATTCTCCATATTTTGAATAAAAATAGGGAAAAAATTCAAGGCTAGAAAGAAAATTATACCTCAGGCTTTCTACATATTCCTGTGCTGTTTGAAATTTCTCTTCAACGTTTCAATCAAGACTTCCTGAAATCACTGGATCTTCATATCCCTCAACAGTGTACTCACTACCTTCCAAGTCTAGGGGCCATGTTCCATCTTTGAACATTTCAGGATTTCGGAAAGTTCTTTTTCTATTGAACTGAAAAATTTTTCATTTTCACTTATATGCATTAGTCTTAGAGTGCTCTCTGGGACTGCATAAAACAAGTCTGAATGCCTATTCCATGTGACTTTTCTCTTTCCAGATCCTCACATATTTGGTATTTGCGTGCATGCAGCCTGCTGAATCTCCTTCCCAACCCCAAGAAAGTTAAAACGTTCTATAAAAGTCATGAATTTAAATTTTCTCACCATGCTCTCCATCATGTATGTCAGGACATTCAGGTTGTATTCTACTCCAGGAAAATAAAGTAAGAACAGAGTTGTTGGGAGTAGCGGGGAGGCAAGATTGTTTTGCTCCTCCAGTTTTTGCAAAACATTAATGTGCTCCCCCCTCCTCCCATAGGGATGGGAAAAGGAATGTATTGAATCTTTCCAGTTTCTCCCACCATTCATTTATTGCCTTCTTCTCAAAGAGAATTAATATGGTCAAAAATTGCACTGGATTATTGCAACAGGGGTCAAGATGATTTCAGTAATGGAGAGATTAAACTCAACTTCACTGAAATAAAAGGCAGGAGAATTTTTAGACACTGGGGTGAGCTACTTACTTGGAAAGTGTTCCAAGACTTTAGTTGGGAGATTGGTCATTGTGGTTATACCATCTGTGTTTGGTAATTTGGGTTTATCAAAGTTTAGGCTCTTACTTAGCCTCCCACAGAGACTGGGAGATAGGGACTCTGTCATTCTTGATGTTTACATTTCAAAGGGGTGACTCTCAGGTCCTTGAGAATGATATGCCTGGGTTGTAAAACAGGCAAAACTGTAGGAGAAAATTTATATCTCAAAGGGGCAGAAAAAGAATTCATGATTATATGCTAAGAAAAAGGAAGCCATGGGCCTATCGCCAGGAAGAAACCTGTTTACAGTTTTGTTACGCTGAAGGAGATATTAAGGCAGGCTTGGTCAATACCTACTTTTGATTGTCGAGAAACTGGCTTTCATCAGATATCTTTAGTAGGGCAAAGACATATTATGTTATGAAAGCACTAACTGGCTTTCTCTCTGTTGCATCTTCTCTGATACCAAGGACAGTTCTTATAAGTTACAGCTTTTATACTATAGGAAGCTGGATGAATGTGTAGTGCTTGTTCTCTGAAAGTTCATATTTCTGTCAGGTGGGTCAAAACGTCTTGACTTTGTAGAGAGTAGAGGGAAGCTCAACGTGGACTTAAAGTAACACATTTTTTTTTTTTTTTGGCAGTCTACCTTAGTCAAGATCCTGTACTTGGGCAATTATTGGGCCTCACCTAATAAAGGCAACACCTTGATATCCTTCTTCTCCCTATGCTTACTCTATGGGAGTAACCTTTTGTTAGAACACAGAAAGGTTGAGAAACCATGATTGTGACCCTAAGATATATCAAGTGGACCAGAGTGAGCAGAAACTCCAGTAGTTAAATACCTGAAGAGAAACACAAATTAGATGAGGGACTTGAAATTGCCAGTGTTTTGGAAGAAACTGCTGGGGAAAGAAAAGATGCCCCTTGTGGAAATAGGCCACCAAGCTGACTGGGGTTGTAATGAAAAAACACCTGTGGAATCTGGTACAGGAAACACGATAGATTGACTAAAACTAAGAGAAAAATGTTGAAGGAAAGAAGAGAAAATGCACAACCAAAATGTGAGTCAGAGGTAAAAATTGATACGTGGTAAGCCAGTAGCATGCTGAAGAAAAAATCATACTTGTCAAGTGAGCTTCAGGACAAGGAATCTGGAAATCCAAACAGGAATCTGGGGGCTGAATAATCACTTGACTTTGGTAAAACTTGTTTGACATCCTGTAGAAGACCGCTTCCCACTCCCCTTGTCATGATAGGAGCCAGTCAACTGGACGCAGAAACAAGGAGCGGTGCTCTCATTTGAAGTGTAGAAATCAACGCCGACTGTAATGCTCTATAAAGGTGGATAACCTTCCTTTTTCCCTTGATAATTTCTCTCTATGAATACAGCCTGAGAAAAGAGCTATTGTACTCTTTTCTTGTATATTTGCTTACTGTTTCCAGACTTATGTTCTAAATATAAAGTAGTAAACCCTAAATATTTGTTTCTAAATATGAAAATCTATGCCTCAACTTAGAGTAGCACTGTATTAGAGCTGGAAAGAGCCTTAGAGTTAATCTATTAAAACCAACTTATTTTAGAGATGAATAAAATGTCCAGATAATTTAATGCGTTGTGTGGACTAGCAGTCCAGAAGTCCCGATAGATAAAACATACACAGTAGGTGCTTCAATCCTTGTTGACCAGGGTTAAGATTTCTCTAATAGACTCTAAGAAGGCAAATCCAAGGTTGTCGTGAATATAGGAAAAGCAAAGGAAATAGGTGGACACGCCTTTGGGATCTTTGAAGAACCTATGCCCTTCACTTTATACTAGTTCAATCGCTAGGGTGGGTGACAGCCTTTTATTGAAATGCGAGCTACTTATATGAAGAAGTTCAAAAACAGCATAATGGTTGAGCTTTGATAGAAAATGTTCTGATCAAAATTTGAAAAGTGGAAAAGTAAGTAAAGTAGCAGATTAATATTGGAGATGCACATCATAAGTCTCTTTAAAATCTATTTAAATTATTCAAGCAGCAGAACACAATTTTCAATTGGAAACCATTTTAATAAGTAACTGAGATACCACTGTGCCCATAATATAAGATTTTGAGCAGATCTGTATATCTTTGGTGACTCTTTTCTGAGTCCTTTGCATATACATAATACATTTGAATTAATATTTGAATAATGGATGCTTGTCAGAAGTAACTTACCTGTCAAAGCCATGACATTAGAATGGAAATTATTTATTATGAGACTCCAGCCTTGGATTGATTTTATATGATAAAACTTAATGGAAATTGCATCAGATTTTGAGTCAGGAAATTCAAGTGAAAGTTACAGGTCCTTCATTTTTTGGTTTTGGAGAAATGAGGGTAGAAACATCTATGATATTTTCCCCCTAAAGATTTTTTAATAAATAAAATTAATTAATTTCTCTATGAATATTTTGTAAAAACTACAAATTGCTATACAAACATTAATTGATCACCTACTATTTGCAATATGCAGTACTCAGAACTAGGTGTAAAATATTAATATATAATCCCTGCCCTTAAGAAACTTAAATTTAATGTTGATGACATGAGGTAAAATTATAATATGATTTGTGATATGATGGAGCTCCAAAGAGGGATTACTGAATGGACTTTTAAGGGTCTAGAAATTTTTCTAGAACTGATGGTTGCATTTAGAGACAACATATATGAAGATATTAACTAGATGAAAATGAGAAGAACATTCTGTGAAGACGGGTAATAAAAGTGAAGGGTAAGCCGGAGTTGAAAACACAAAGGGAGATTTCTGTGTGAGCTTGTTGCATTTGATTCTGAATCTTGGCAAGGTGCTGCAATATTTTAAACCAGGTATGGTATAATCATATTTATATTCTTGAAAGTTTTTTCTTGCTGTATTACAGGGAATAGTGAATTACAGACAGCAAAGACGGGTAGCCAGGAGACTTGTGGGAAATTATTGCCATAATTTTGTAAAGGGATGATGCTAAATAAGTGGCAGAGAAAATGGAGTGAGGAAGACTTGAGAATGATCAAGACTAGAGAACTGACAGGATTTTGAGGCTACTCAGCTATCAATCTGAGAGGAGACACCAGTGATAACTAGGAGTGGTGGCTTTCTCCAACATTAGGGATAATGAACAAGATATAAAACTCAGGGGATGAAGGAGGAGATACATTCAATCAAAGCTGTCTGTGGGATATTCAGGTAGAGGTTTGCAGTATAGTGAACCACATGCAAGGGAAGTGAACGTGGGCAGATATAGATTCCTTAGTTATTAAGGTCCTCAGAGAGATTTATCACCGACACAGAGAGAGTAGAGGGAAAGGGCTTCTGAGGAAATCACAGGGAACTAAAATATTTAGAGGTAGGCTGTGGAAAAGTGGTGAAGATCTCAAATATCTACCCTTGGTAACGGGACTAAGCATTGACTAGGAACAAATAGATAATGTATTAATCACTGTTGAGACCCCATTTGCCATTGGCATCCACTGTGTAAGGTTTGATTTTCTATTTGTGTGATACCCTCAGAAAGGTCAGTAGCCTGAGCTAGAAAAGGTGGTGGTGTTGTACTCTGTACAGTTGGCCCTCCATATCCGTAGGTTCCACATCCACCAATTCAACCAGTTGCAGATCAAAAGGCCGATAATGGTTGCATCTGTACTGAACACATGTAGACGTTTTTCTTGTTATTATTCCATAAACAATACAGAATAACAACTAATTACATAGAATTTACATTGTATTAGGTATTATAAGTAATCTAGAGATGATTTGAAGTATAAGGGAGGATGTGCATAGATTGTATGCAAATACCACCCCATTTTACATAAGGAGCTTGAGCATCCATGAAATTTGGTATCTTAGGGGATCTTAGAACCAATCCCCTATAAGTGATGACTACTTTTAAGCCTGTGTTCTTGCAGCAAAAGAGCAAGCAGTTTGTGGGTTGAGAATCTGGGTGAGTAGATTGTTGATATGGTAACTGAGGACTGCTGCCAGGATAAAAAAGATGATTAAAGACTTGGGTAGCTAGGTTGAGACTAAATGGCAGATCAGCAGCCTGGAAGTTTGGATGGGTTCAAAAAATATGTACAATAGAAAAATGTATGCTTTCGTGGGATGTTTGTGCATTTTCGTGAGGTTATGAGGGTGACTAACAAGGCTGAAACAGACAAGTTCATGATTGTGAAGATGTACGGGATTAGCATTTCCCCAGTTTATTCTGTGTGATACTAGTTATATAGGCTGTTAAGTGTTATGAAAAAACAAACATTTAGTAAAGATAGCCTAAGCAAAGTTAAATTTACTGTTAGTAACATCTCTCTCAGGAATTGTTTGAACATTTAGTATTTGACCTTTTAGTATGAGCTTCTCAAATTATTGCTCATTGTATACATTTTAGCTAAACATGTTATAGTGATAGGGATCCATGGAGTTTATTTTGAGAAATACTAAAGTGGATAATGTAGATCAGTGCCACTATGACACCTAGAATAATTTATACTCAGTAATTGCTACTTTTATGATAAGTAGCATGCTTTGATATGACTTTCTTTCACATAATCCTATAGACCCATGTAGGCAGTATTAGATATCTAACTGTGTTCCAGGTTCTTCCATGTTTTCATTTCTTGGGCTGTTACAGAACTTAAAACAGTGGCTTCCTGTGCACTTCAGCTCTTGGGGGTGAAGCTAAAGTAGAGGGCGGAACTGTCCATTAGATGCAATTTTGGCACTTAGAGGCAGAAGGAAATAACGTAAATTAGGTTTTTAAAAGTATTAAGAGTTAAAGCATAAAAGATGTCTAGTTAATGTATAAAGTACAAACCAAGGCTCCTGTATAAAGGACAAGTACAGCTGATACCCCCCAGGGAGATATTAATAGCACCTACTGGCTTTGTTCAGTGGAAGCCTTTAATATATTTTAGAGTGGATCTGAGGTGGGTGATAGTTGCCCATACTCTCTCTAGCCAATCTTTGAACCTTTAATCAACAAAATAAAAGAATACCATCATGAGAACATTCCCCTTTTTGCCTTATAGCAATCCCTCAAGTCAGTCCTCATATCTACCACTGACAAAGTAGTCTAAATTAGGGGAACATTAAGATATCCAGGAATTCTGAAATAATCTTTTTGATTTCCTCATTTCTTATAGTTCCTTTCTCCAGTCTTTTCTATCCACAACATAGAGTGATACTTTTAAAAGTTTTTGCACACATGGTTATTAAGCATTTTCCGTGGCTTTTCTCTACTCTCAGGATTAAGACCCAAACAAATAATATGTTTTACATAGCCATGACTCGCCTACTACTGAGACTTCATTTCCACTGATTTCACCCTCCGTGTCATCCTCCAGACAAGACTACCTTAAGTCTCTGCAATGTACCAGACTCCATTCCTCATGACCCTTAACCTGTTGTTGTTTCCTGCAGGTGAGCTTTACTTTCTCTCCTTTCACTCAGTGAACTCCTGCTTGTCCTTTAGATTTCTGCAGAAAGTTTACTTCAGGAAAATGTTCTTTAATTTTCTCAGATTATATTAGGTTATAAGATCTCATAGCCCACCAAAATTATCATTTATAGTTCTTATTTCTAAATACAATAAATGAATACTTTATTTTCTTCTCCTATACAGTTGAAATTATTGGAAGACAGAAAGCATATCTAATTTGAACATCCCTACATCCCCATTGCCAAAAACGTTCATGGTTGCAGTAGTTTCTCAGTAGTTTATTCCATAGTACTTGACAAGTAAATGAATGAATAAATCAGAACTTAACTGAGTAACTCAAATAAAGCTATGTTGGTGTCGCAAAGAGACTAGCATATTTGCCCTAAACTCCTACTCTTTTGGTTTATTACCACTACTTATTGAAGAAGGTAGGAAGAAAATGGCTTGTCAGCCTCACCAGAAGAATGAGCGCAAGAAAGAGTTTATGGGGAAGGAAATACTTGACGAGGGTCAAATAAAATATAGATTTAGCAGATTAATTTCTGTTCCTGGTTTCTAGTTCTCTTCAAGCAGCGCATTTGTGTGGACCGGTTCAGTTCATATAAAGCAATGGGGAAGGTTCAGCCGTGGTCACTTTGTCTTTGGTCCATCTATTTTTGTCCATTGAATTAAGTTACAAAGCCATTTGTAAATGGAGTAAAGAGAGAACATTTGCCGATGTGTTAATATTGTTGAGAATCAATTATTTCTACAGCACTGTGCAAAATACTTGATAATGTGGGGAGTGTGTGTGTGTGTTAAAATGTGAGAAAGAGTTTAAGGAGTAGAAGATATTTGCAACTAACTGTAGAAAGTGAGTTTGTACACTCATGCCTTTCAAAAATAGGAGATGATGCCTTTCATTCTTGGATCTATGACATCAGGCTTCCAGGTTTGAATGGCTGATGAATGAGTTTGTTTTCAGTTTTCTTCATAAAAGCCACCAGTCCAATTTACCTTTTGGATAATTAAAAATAAACTAACATTTCATGTTAGAAAACCTACTATTTTCTGCAATCATTTATCTTTCCTGAAAAATTATCATCTATCAAGTAGCACCTATTAACGGTGATCTTATTAAATCTTCACAACAACTCAGTAAGTTAGGACTCCTTAGTATTCCCATTTTATTGATGAATAAACTGAGACTTAAAGAAGTCATATAACTTGTTTAAGGCTGTGCAGCTAATAAGTATGGGAGCTGGGGATTGAACCTGGAGACTCTGGTCTCAGATCGTCTCTTCTGTAGACTGTGAGAATGGAAGCTCAGACATTTCCCAAATCATTGATACTTTCAGCAAACACTTATACGTGGCTATTTTGTGCCAGGCATTCTGCTAAGCACCAGGACTTCAAACTCCTTCCCATAAGGAGCTCATAGTCTAGGAGAAAAGACAGACAAGTAAAGAGACTATAATAAATAATAAGTGCAATTTAATACATTGTACCCTGAAGACGTAAGGTCCAAAAACTCTCTCCAATGATTATTTATCACAGAGTTTAGTAAAGAAGTATGAGAAGGAAATATTCAGGTAAAGAAGGAAATAATTGATCTTTTAGGGCAAAGGAAGCAAAAAAAGAAGAATAAAAGCAACCCGTGAGATACAGTATGGTGGATTGAGGAATGAAAGCAGTTCATTTAGGCTAAAACAAAACCTACAGTTCAGGAAGTGGTGAATAAGGATGCTAGAAGGTAAGAAAGGCGCCAAAGCCTAAATTGCCTTACATTACATGCAAATGATTTTGGATTTTGCTCTGAGGACAATGCAAGTTTTAATATCTTTTAATTCTCAACCATCAAGCTGAACAAATATATATATATTTTTATTTTAGGAGATCCCTTTCTATGCTATCAGTGTAAATCATATAAAGAGGGAATGTTGACATCTATTCTAGTGGAAATTACTGAGATTTTTGGTAATTAAAGGCTGTGACTGTGAAAAAGAGGTCCGTTTTGAGAATCAGTATGGAATCCATAGTTAATTGGATTAGAAATGAATGGGTAAAGGCTTTTCTGGGGATGAAAAAGTCATTTTATTAACTTGTTTCTATTTATTAAAATATTCAAATAGATGCATGTATTTTAGAATATTTTTAAATAATAGTTGGAATCTGTCACCTAAAATATTCGTCTAATTAAACATATCGCCGTTTCATGATCCTGTCACACATTGGAAAGTTGAAGGTAGTTTAGGGGTTAATGACTTGCCTGGCTTGCCGGAACATCCCTGTATTGTCTCCCGAGGAAGCTTTTTGTTCATACAAATGACTTTGATTTTTGCAATATTTAGATAAATCTTTGCAGAAAATACCTCTAGAGTGATGCTGAGAAAGTAAAGTTCATAAATATTCACCAATTCTAAACCAATCATCTTTTTCCAGAAACATGCAAAATCATTTGATGATGTCTGTTTTGCCACCTCTGTGTTTCATCAATATCTTGCTATCTCCACAAAGGCCAGGAGAGGAATGCAATTACTCTGCCAGCCGTGGCTTGATTTCGGATTTCTCCTGAGCTCAAGGTTTACTAAAGGAACCGTCTTTATTTTGTTAAGCATAATACAGCGCAGGAGGGGCTCCTATTTCCCTCCTGGAGTTGCAAACTCCAACAAGTTGGAGTGAATTTATTTTAGAGATTTGACACGTCTCCAGTGTTAATATATTTTCAGTCTAATTTTGTTACACATTAGCACATGCTTGGAGTGTCAACCAGCCCCTTATTGTGGATCGCAGATTTAGGTTAAGTTGGCATTGCCTAGTGTTTGCTGAAGAGTGATTGACTTATGCCTTGCCAGTTGTATTTATATTGGTTTTATTTAACTAAACATTAGAGAAAGTGAGTGCTTAAGACAACGTTGTGTATGATTCAGGATAAAATCAAAGTTAACTTCCATTAAGCAGCTTTTTGTGAAATATATATATACACACACACACAAAATATGTAAAATTGACAATACTAGTCATTTATACATTTCAGGCGGTTCTACTAATTTTCTTTGCATTGATATATGGTATGCTTATTTTTAATATGTGATGGATGATAATATTGGAATTTCAAAAACAGGAGCTGCTCTAAGAAATAACTAAAATAGTTTTTAACTAGTACCCAGTTTCATGGAATGGCAGTCTTCAACTCTGAAGCAGAAAATATACTTTAACCAGATGAAATGTACTTAGTCCTCATGCGCTATGACAACGACACTATCTATAAAAGCCTTAGTGGTCTAAGAGCCCAGAGACAGAGAAAGGAGAACACCAAAGTTCTCTGATGACATTCAGGATTTAATATTAAGCCCTTAATTGGAATTTAAACCTTTCTGGTAGAATAAATTTTATTTTTTGCTGTTTTTTGTTGTATGTGTGTGTGAATGTAAAATTTGACATGACACTATGTCCAAATTTTCGAAGGGCAAAATTGTTCCAAAACATATGAGCCTGTATATAAATACCAGAAAAATATCTTTTCAAGCAATTTATGCGTTACTAAAACATGGAAATCCTATTGTAAGAATCACACTTAAAGGGATCCAACTCCTCTTGTTTAGGGTTTTGTTTTTTTTGAAACAGATGTCAAAATTATACTCTCGTACAGGTTATATTTTCAGGTGCTAATAACTTAAGTTTTATTGTACCTTTCTGTAAGTTGTCATTTAGGAAGGTATTTTTTGATTATTCATTAAGATTTCTTTATTTTGATTAAATAGAATAAGAAAAGTTAATTCTCGATGATATTCTAAATTTGTGCTAGTCCAAGAAGTTTAATATTTGAGACTCATCAAGGTGAAATAAGCCGCATCTTCCAATCATTGTACAACAAAATTGGCTAAGTGACTTCCTTTGAAAATAACACTGTTCCTTTACACTTACACATGGAATCTTTACTGATGCTGGAGAAAATAGAAGTTTTTAAGCTCTCAAACCTAGCCATCTTAGATGAATAGCCAAGGAACCAATGTTTGCCTAAGTAGAATAATGAAAGGAAGTAAGAAAAGCAAAATTCTGTCAAACCAGAGATATATTTGAAATGTGTGTATGTATTAAAATTAAAAATGAAAAGGTAATGAAATGGTAAAGAGGTAATATAAATAGTGTTTTCATCTAAAAGGAGACAGAAATATGATAGGGAAGGGCACATTATTAGGTGGGCATTATTTATAATGAGCTCATTTGTGGGGTGAGTGATTGGTTCACTAAAATCATTATATTATTAAATAAATACCTATGTAAAAATCAAAAAGGGAAGCTTTTGATTCTTAGATCAGAGAAGTAGGGATATGAAAAGTCTATCTATCCACTCTTATAACAAGGAAAACCTAGATGAGCTACAAATTAATGGCTTTCTGGAGCACATCAGAGAATTGAATTCTCAAGGCATCCAACTAACCCCAAATTTGGGAGAGCCAGGCATCTGCTGGGAGAGAAGTGATGGGAGAGAAGCGATAAGCTTGCTTAAATTGGGCAGGGGCTGCTGGACATGAAATAAGCCAGTAAGAATTCAGCTGAAATGCCTTATGTTATTGTTAAAGTGTAAATCCCTGGGAGATTACAGATTTGGTTCACCTCTCACTGGCTTTTTCTCCATGAATCCGACTAGGCACTCACAGGAAAGATTGGAGAGAATGCTGAGAAGTCTTTCCTTGTGATTCCCTAACTACAGGAGGGGAATAGCTTAAACCGCTGAAGCTTTGCTTAGATGCATCTCATATTTCTCCTCTATGAAAGGTCTTGGTCTCCAGGTAAAAGAGAAACAAATATTGTCACTTTAGGGAACTGAGTAACCCACTGAAGGGAAGAGAATGAGAGCAAAACAAAATCCTCTGTCCTGGGGAGGAGCATGGGTAAATGCTAAGCCCACCACTACAAATGGAGAAGGGGCAGGAGTAATTATGAAGGCCCCACTCATGAGACCCTTGGACACAGTGCCTGCATGAGACCAAGGCTAAATCAGGACATCAGAGACTAGTTCCCCACCCTGATCCCTACTTCCAGAATAATAAGAATCGAATATAACTGTGGAATACAACTGAGAGAGCTTCAAGAGACATATTCCTTTTCAGGTAAAATGAAAGAGGAAAAATAAAAGCAAAGAGGTGAACAGACATTGAGAAAATTCCCTCTGGCATACCATACCCTAAATAGCACGTGTCAACAGATGAATCTGAAACCTGTGGTACATTTGAGGTCTCCCTAGCAACAACAGGCCAGCCCAGTTAGATTAACACAAGCCCTAGCACTAAAATAATGGCAGAAAAAGGAAGTGCTAATCACCATGCATAAAGACTATTTACCTCAGCCTCTACTGTTCTACCTAGAATGTCCATCTTTCAACTAAAAGTTAGAAGACATAAAAAAAAGGCAAGGAAAAAAAAGGTCCAAAAAGCCAAAGGCAACCATCAGAACCTACTCTATGACACAAGTGTTGAAAATATTTAACAAAGAATTTAAAATAACTGGGTTAAATGGTTAAGAGCCCACATTGAAAAAGTAGACGATGTTCAAGATAAGCTGAATAAAAGTAAATGAAAAGTGACTCGTGAAGATTGCCTTTAGCGGGGTCATCATTAGGCTTAACACAGACAATGAAAGAGTAAGTGACTCCGAAGACATGTCAATAAAAATTACCCAAATATAAGCAAAAAGAGAAAAAAAAAATAACAGAGCTTCTAGAGCTTTGCAAGAAGAACTGTGGGGCAACATCAAGTAGAATAGCATATAAGTAACTTGAATCTCAAAGGGAGAAGAAAGCACAGAAGAAATATTTGAAAAAATAATGGCTGAAAAATTTCCAAAAAATTAATAACAGACCAAAAGGAAAAAGACACCAAAACATGTCGTCTTCAAAGTGAGAAAAATTAAGACAAAGAGCCACATAAAGAAAATAATCATACTACACACAGAGGTACGACGGTAAGAATTAGAGACTTCTGTTCAGAAATCACGCAATCTACAAAATAATAGTGTCATTTTTAGAGTGACAAAATAAGAGAGTAAACGTACAAACAAATAAAGGTCTGTCAACTATGAATTCTGTACCCAGTGGAAATATCTAGTAAAATTGAAGACAGAATTTTAAAATTCTCAAACTGTGAGAATTTACTTTCAGTAGGCCAACTCTGTCAGAAATATTGAAGAAAAGCCTTTAAACAGAAGGAAGTTTTGCTAGACAGAAATAAGTAAAACTCTGAAAATGGAATAAATGTGAAATAAAATTTATTTTTTCTAGCTTTAGTTACTCTAAAATATAACTAGGACTTTAAGTCCAGACAAGATGTTGCAGACCTGTTTCTCCCTACTCCTTTCGCTAAGCACAGCTATAAACCCTGGAAACAACACAAGAGGCAACTAATGAAGAACAGGAAAGATGATAAAAAGAGGACAAAGTTGTTAGAGACCTCAGGACTGCAGCGACAACACAGCAACAGGATGTTTTACATACCCCCATCCAACAAAGGCAGACAACCAGACCTAGCATTTCCAATCCCCAATTTAACAACAGAAGGCAACACAGCTAGGTTCATTCCTCTCCTGGGCCAAACACATGTCGTCCTGACAACATCATTTGAGACTAACATCCACCAGCAAGAGGGATCAGTAGACCTGCCAACAATAAGTGGCCAGAGGAAGTCTTCTCTTTCCTCTCCATGCCTGAGATTCCCCCAAGAGAGATACTGATGTAGGAAAGCAGAACCTAGTGATGTAGGAGAGAAGAACCTATAAGAGGAGCTCAGCCACAACAAGCTGCCAGGTCTTGGGATACCAAGGGACTTTTTGTCCGAGGGACCTGAAACTCCCCTCACCTGTCCAGAGACGTTGGTACATCTAGGGGTCATGGGCAAATGGATACCAGCACAAAAACTGTCCAACCAGGGAAGCCTCTGTGTGCCCTCAGGCCTGAGACTCGTCTCCCTAAATGTAAGATGCTCAGAGTCCAGCTGGGGAGCCTCATTCTTTGCCTCAGGCAGCAACGTCAGGATAGGTAGGTGCCCCCAGCAGTACCGGATAAACCAAACACACAAAATAACACCATAAAGGCTCAGAAAATTAAACTGCCATCGAAACCACTGCCCAGAAATATAGCCCCAGCCCACAATCTAAAGCTGATCAGGGTGAGTGTTTGCTGAACACTAAATAAGATACCTAAAAGAAAAGATTGAAATAGGACCTAGGGTCTCCTGACATAATAGCCGAAATGTCTAGGATGCATTAAATACTAAGAACCAAGAAAATAACAACTGGAATGAGAAAAGGTAATCAATTGACACCAACACTGAGATTCAATCAGATGTTAGGATTATCTGAACAGAATTTATAGCAGTTGTCATAAAAATACTTCAACAAGCAGTTAAAATTCTCTTGAAACAAATGAAAATTTCAGAAAATAAATGTTATAAAAAAGAACCAAATAGAAACACTGATAAATTGGCCTTCATTGTAGTTGGTTGAATGGTGTCCCCCAAAAAGATATGTTTACCTTCCTGAACCTATGATTGTGACCTTATTTGGACAAAAATTATCTTTGCAGATGTAATTAGGTTAAGGATATTGAGACAAGATCATCCTATGTTATACAGGTGAGTCTTAAATCCAATGGCAAGTGTCCTTAAAGATACACAAAGAGGAGAGACACAAGGATAAAGAGAAAGAGTCCACGTGAAGACAGAGGCCAAGACTGAAGTTATGAGTGACAAGCAAAGGAAAGCCTGAGCCACCAGAAGCTGGAAGAGGCAAAGATGCATTCTTTCCTACAGCCCTCAGAGGGCACAGAGCTCTGCCAACACCTTGAATTTGGACTTCAGGCCTGTGAAACTGTGAGGGAATAAATTTCTGTTGTTTTAAGCCAAGTTTGTGGTTATTTCTGACGGCGGTCCTAGGAAATGAATACATTTTTCAAAACAAACCAAAATAAAATTTGCTGTACAAAAGACCCTGCTTGGAGGATATAAAGACAAGCTACAGATGGGAGAGAATATTTTCACACCACATATATGACAAAGAATTAGTATTCAGAGTATATAAATGCAATAGGTAATTTTATGTGTAAACCTGACTGGGCTGAAAGACACCCTGATAGGCGGTAAAAACATTCTGGGTCTGTCTGTGAGGATGTTTCCAGAAGAGATTAGCACTTAAATCTGAAGACTGAGTACAGAAGGTCACCCTCACCTGTGCAGGTAGGTGTCATCCAATTTGTCAAGGGCCTGAATAGAACAAAAAAGTGGAGGAAGGACAAATTTGCTCTCTTCCCTGAGCGGAGATGTCCATCTTCTCGTGCCCTCAGACATCAGTGCTCCTGGTATCAGGTGACTTACACCATTGGCTCCTCTGGTTTTCAGGCCTTCAGGTTCAGACTGGAGCTACCCCACCAGCTTCCCTGGGCCTCCACTTTGCAGATGGCAGATCATAGGATTTCTCAGCCTCCATAATTGTGTGAGCCAATCCCTCGTAGTAAACCTCTTTCTGTAGATTTGTATATATCCTGTTCTGTTTCCCTGGAGAACTCAGACAAATACAATAAAGATCTCTCAAAACCTAACAGTAAATAAAAGCAAGCAGTGCAATAAGAAAATGGGCTAAAGATATAAACAGATATTGAAGTGAAGAGGACATATACGTGGTGAATAAACACATGAAAAAATGTTCAGTATCATTAGCTATCAGAGAGATGCATATTAAAACCACAATGACATATTACTACACGTCCATCAGAGTGGCTAAAATAAAAAATAGTGACGACACTAAATGCTTGTAAGGATGTGAAAAAATTTGCTCATTCATACATTGCCGATGGGAATGTAAAATGGCACAGACACTCTGGAAAACAATTTGGCAGTTTCTCATAAAATTAAACTTGCAATTACCATATAAACAAGCAGTTGCATTCGTGGGCATTTATCCCAGAAAATTGAAAACTTATGTTCACAAAAAACCTCTACACAAATGTTCATAGCAGCTTTATTGTAATGATCCCAAACTAGAAGACAGTCCAGATGTCCTTCAACAGGTGAACGGTAAAATAAACTGGCAAAACATACAATGATATACTACTTAGCAATAAAAAAAGAGTGAAATATTGACTCAGAGAAAACAGATGAATCTCTAGGAAATTATGCTAAATGGAAAAGCTAATCCCAAAAGGTTACACATTATGTGGTTTCATTTGTAAAACATTTTTGAGATGAGAAAATTTTAGAAATGGAGAGATTAGTGGTTGCCAGGATTTAGGGAAGTGGAACAGGAGAAATGAAGGTGGATGTGGTTATAAAAAGACGACAAGGATTCTAGTGGTGATGGAACTATCCAGTATTTTGACTGTGATGGTGGATACACAAACTTATACGTATTATAAAACTGTTTAGAACTAAATGTTCTCTCATACACAGCTTAGTACAAGTAAAGCTGTTGAAATCTCAGTAAGATCGATGGGCTGTATCAATTCCAGTAAACTGGTTGTGACATTATACTATAGTTTTGAAAAATTTTGCCACTAGTTGAAACTGGGTAGAATTAACACAAGATTTCTCTGTATTATTTTCAAAATTGTGTCAATCCACACTTGTCTCAGTAAAAATTTCACTAAAAAAAGATTTGAAGATAATTCAAAAAAGAAGAAAAAATAGTTTTAAAAAGATACATAGTATCATTAGAAATCAAATAAATGACAATTAAAACTGTGATGGCATGTCGCTACATACATTCTTTAATGGCTAGAATTAAGAAGTCTGACAATGTCAACTATTTTTGAAAATATGGAACAACACATATATTGTTGAAAGAGATGTTAAAAGATAACACAACTTTCAAAAATTATTCGGTATTTTCTTATCAAGCAAGCCAGTAATTCTCAACTGGGAGTTAATTTTGCCTCCCAAGGGACATTTGGCAATATCTAGAGTCTTTTTTAGTTGCCACAACTGACAGAACTACTGGCATCTAGTTGGGTTGAGGCCAGGATACTGCTGAACATATTACAATCTACATATAGGACGGCCTTCCACAATGAAGAAGCATCTGGTCCAAAATGGGAATAGTGCTGAGGCTGAAAAACCCTGACTTACATCTAAACCTATCATATGACTCATGAGCCAGCAATCCCACCACTACGTATTACTCAAGAGAAGTGAAAATGTAGGTGAGTATAAGACCTATACATAAATTTTCCTACCAGCTTTATTCAAAATGATAAAAAATATATAACAGCCCATATATCCATATCAAATTCATGAAAAGTTATAGTACCTTCGTGCAAAGAAATCCTACCCAATCATAAGATGGAATAAACCACTGATACATAAAGACATAAATGAATCTCAAAAATCTTATGCTGAAAGAAAGAAGTCAGACACAAAAGAATAGGAAAATTTAGTAATTTAGTTTTTATGAAATTGTAGGACAGACAAAAAGAGTCTATAGTGACGGAAAGCAAATCGGTAAATGCCTTAGGTCAGAGGTGAGGCAATTGGCTACAAAGTTGTATGAAGTAACTTTTTGGAGATATGCCAATGTCCTGTATATTGTTTGTGATGCTAGTTACTAAGGTGTATATCATTTGCCAACTGCATCTAACTGTGCAATTAAAATGAGTGCATTTTATTGTATGTAATTTATCCATAAATACAGTTGATTATAAAACAGTGAGGTATTGGTTCATGATACACAAATAAACCAAAGAGATCAAATAGAATTCTGAAAGGTGGCTTTCTATCTACCCTGTCTCCATAGCAACTTCCTTGATACGACACCTTCCTGATTTATTTTTGTAGCACTTATCTATCTGATTATTGTTTCTGTGTCCACCAGTACATTAGTTTCATGAAGCCAAGGGTTTTTTCATATTTATTTACCAGCTCTGTCTCCAACGCTTAGACAAGTGTCTGCATTTAGCAGATGCTCAGTGAATATGTTTTGAATTTATAAACCACGAGTAATGTTTTGACTTCTCCATGCGGTTTTTCTGACTACAACTAGGCTTAGGGACTGCCCCAAAGTTGATCTCCTAGTGCCATGTGATGCATGCTATTTATAACTTTGTCTATTTCAAGCTCCATCTCTTTTTATTCTCATTTGGGCATTTTTTTGGTTTTTTTGGTCTGTTTGTTTCCTCCATGCTGTGCTCCTTGAATTCAGAGATTACATGTTTAGATAACTTAACCTCAACACCTCACAGCATCTTCGGCATAGTCAGCGCTCCAAATATTTTAATTCAAAGATAAGGGAATGAATTTTACAAGTAAGACAATAGAGCCTCAGAATTAATTAATTGATTCTCTGAATCCCTCATTTGCACAATTGAATAACTATTTTTTCTTTAAATCATTTACTTTTTGTGGTTTAATGCTGTCATTAAGAAATGGATATAATGGAGGAAATAGCATTAAATCCCAACTATCTTTTTAGAGTCAATAATATGCACTGTGATGCTCAAAGAATGAGGTTACAAAATTAAACATTTGCCATAAAGCATCTAATACTCCTATTGTTCTGTGGAACATTATTTTGGAAACGTAGACCTAAAAATTAGGACAAATAGACATGTATTGGTATCTTCTTTGTGCCAGGCACAATACTAAGGGCTTTATACACATTTTCTGATTCAATTCTCTCAAGATCCCTAAGACAAGTATTGTTTTCTCCATTTTTGAGATAGTGAAATTGAAGCCTGGAGAAGTTAAATATAGCCACAGAGTAAGTAAAAGGGAAACTATGATTTGAATCTAATTATGTTTCATTTTAGTACCTATGCCTATTCTATTTTATTCTGTCTTCTATAGGTGACATGCCAACAAAATTAATATATTAAATACTCATGTAAAAGAAACGGTTGGGTATTTCCACAATTTCTGTAAATGAACCTATGAGATGTCTCATAAAATTCTAGTTGTAAAAGATGTGTACATCAAAAGACATTGACCTATGGAAAGAGCTTCAAATTCTCTTGGGTCTCATAGTCATCAAAACTTTTAGTGTAAAGCCATCTTTATTCCTTTCTTGAAGACAGTTCTCAAAACTTCTATTTGGATGTCTTTATTGACTAACCCATTTAACATTAAGCACTTAATGTTACATATTCTTAGCCTATATTTATCATCATGCACTCTGAGTGGATTAATACCTGATCTCTTTAATGGAACAGTAACTTCCTCAGTGATATGGTCTATCATTTCCTGCCAAGGAAATGTTGGCCCACAAATGCTGATTTCATCAGCAAATGAACCTGGAGAGATTCAAGACATAATCAATATGAACAGATTATAATAAAGTAATAAACAATAAATATTATGATTTTTTCCTTGTATATATCCAAACTTGTTTATGAAATAGTAATGATTTCAACAATTCTCAAAACAAAGATGTCCATCGTGCATTCGATGAAGTGATGACTTCCTAAGTAACAAATCCCCAAGTACCATATTCCTCCCTACTGTTTATATTCTGCCTCCATCACCCTGATAACAAGTAGCCTCAGTTATCTACAAAACATCTCTAATTTTTCACATCTGAAAGGTTGGGTGAGGTTGAGCTTTTAAGAACTTACCAGGGTCAATTTGTAAGCAAATGATTCTCTCTAGTGCTGATTTTGCAAGCAAAATATAAACAACATTTACTTCTATGGTGTTTTGAAGTCATGCCATTAAAAATTCATCTGGATGTCTAAGATGAAAAAACAAGAACAGGGAAAGCAATGATTTGCAACCAAAAAATTGGCAGAGTAATAAATAGGCATGACAGGTCAGACTTCAATTTGCATAAATAGCTCTGCCAAAGGTGGTTTAAAAGAGTGGATGCTGTCCTTGCGTTGCTTGTGGTGATGAGTCTCCCTTTGAGTTCTGACCTCTTGTAGCAGAGACAAAGAAATGATGGGGGTTTTTTTCAAGGACAAATAATCAAAATATATCCTCTACATTTCAAAGTAGGTGAAGACAAACTATGCATCTTCCATTGTTTTATAGAAACTACATCTCAAAATAGGTGCAGAATACTTCCATAGACTTGAGGTAACTTGAACGAAGTTACCTTTATCAGAATCAGTGCATTCCATATTCAGAAATATTAGGCTGATAAAATAAACTCCAACTCACATTCTGGATTTATTAAAAGAAAACCTGTTCTTTCCTATCCTAGTTAGATACGATTACATTCTGCAACTCCACATCTGCCCTGAGAGGAATCTTGGAGACAACCCCCTTTTCTCTTTTGGCCCACCACACTTAATTGGGAATAAATTCTCCACATCTGATATACCTCCTCGATCTATTCTTTTTGTTTTGTTTGTTTTTAATTTCCACTCCCTTCATGATTCCATTAACCTTGTTTGCTCTTTCCTGAAATATTACAGCATCTCCCTACATAAGATACTGCCTTCACTCTGTCCTAACTTGGATGCTTATGTAAGTGTTATATTTTGATTATAGACAAAATAAAATGTCTCCACAACTTAACATGCTCCAGTGCCTTTTTTAGGGGCATCAGAATAAAGTTCAAAACCTTAGCATTGTACACAGTTGTTTCTTAAAATCCAGTCCATTCATTTAATCTTACACTTTGCATCCGCGGTACGGTCTCACTGTACTTAATAATTACCTTAATAAGTATCTTACCTGGAATATTCCCCATTCTGTGGAGTTCCTCAGAGACAAACTCATTCAGCTTTTTGACATAGTTCAAAATACTACATTAATTAATTTGCTTATGCTTTTAGTAAGTTGTAACAGGAATTTTCAGAAGAATTATTGCTTTTGTCCTGGAATTGTGGTGGAGGGCTAGTACTGAGGACAAGTGGTCCATTGGTCTTACATTTTAAGTAAAATAAACAAAGAGCAGCTGGTGCCAGTCTTCCTCACCAAGGCGTATAGAAATTCAGCAATTCAGGAAGCTGTCTTTATCTTCAGTCCCACATTCAGTTTCTAGGGAGAGTAAAGCTGCCTTTTGCAGGATTACAGTAGGCAGTTTTGCTCTTCCTCTCCCTTTCACAGAGATGATGGTACCTGTCTTCCTGGAGGCCACGTGTAGGAGTCTAGAGAGAAGCACCTGTAAAGATGGAATAGTGCCTGGTGACAGGAGGGCCATCATTTGACCCCTCAGTTGGACTATGCTGAGTCAGGAGATGTATTGATTCATAGTCCTAGTTCTAGAACTGGGAGCAGAGTATCTGATGGGAGATAGCTAGTGAGGGATAAACAGGGCTGAAAGGGGGCCAACAGGATGTGGCTAGGCATGAGTACTTGCTCAGCAGCAAGTACTTTGTCTTCAGGACTTGAAATTTCCCCCACTCCACTGCCAAATCCACATCAAGTAGAAAATTACATAGAGAGGGCAGCAGTCACATCCAAGGGGAGAAGCGCTACCTAACATTCAAGTATGATAGCTCTGTCTGCTTCTTTTGTCCTTGTCCTTATTTTGCCCCAAGAATGGAATAGGTAACCTTGCCCCTGCTCTAGCTTGTACTGTGGGGATCAAAGAAGAATTTTGAATTGTGTATAAAATTACCGCTTTGAACATAACGAGAGCCTAGTTTCAGCAACTAAAAGGAGACTACTTATTACATAGAAATGGCTAAAAATATATGGATACCGAGAAGGTAATAACTAAGTTGATGGAAGAGGATCTGGGTGGGATTTTTTTTTCTTTGAAAAGTAAAACCGTTTCCTGTTTATAATCCACCAATTATCTGTAAACTGATTACATATCAGTTCACCCAACAAATATTTACTGAGCTGTTACCGTATACCCAAAACTGATACAGCCCTGGGAAAAAGTGTGTGACGAGACAGAGAAGGTCAGTCTTTCTAAGCTTGCAGACTAAAAGACATTACCTCATCTGTAAAGGCTTCTCTTACTCTCACCACAGGACAGAATTAATTCCTCCATTTTCTGATATTTCAAAACCTGTCTATATACAGCTAGGCAAATGATATTTCTTATGTTTCAATCAATTGTAATTCCTCATTATTTTAAAAATGCTCTCAATCCAGTGTGGGACAAATTTGTATGTCTAATTCTAAGACAAAGTCGGAATGAAACTGGGCTCAGAGTCAATTCTGGCATCCTCAAACTGTATGACCGTGGACAATTAATTAAATGATTTGAATCCCTGCCTCCTAAATGAAAATAATAATAGCCGCCAAGGTTATGGTGTGTGTAAGTATATATATATATATATATAAAATATTCTAAATAATTTGTATTTTATATAATTATATATAAAATAAAGTGTATATAAAATATATCGAATATAAAACACCTGATGTACAGTAGCTGTTCACGGATGACTAATCCCTTTCCGTGTGTCTTTCATTTGTTTATATCCTGTGCCCAAATCACTCAATATTTTGAAACTCAAATTTGTCGTATGCTAGTATCGTACTGTTTTCTCCAAATAGTTTTCCTATATCTCACTTTTATTAATTTCCTTTGTGATGGTCCCCTTTATTCCCTTCAGCATTTTTCTCAAGGCTTATCTTATTCTGGGTTTAAACTTTCTATCCAGAACTCTTAGATATTCATACAACTCTTGTGTCTTTCTCCTCCAATATGTGATTCTCGATTTGTCATATCTACTTCTCATTTTACCATCCAAGCGTAGCAGAGGCGTTGTTAGGTGATCGGGCTGGGTTTGTATTGATTCCCTCTTTTGAGCCATGTATCAATCCTTTACATTTCTCTAGTCATATTCACAATTGCAGCACTTACCATCCTCTTGGAGCCACATTCATTTTTAAAGTTTGCTTAAAGTCTATGTGTATCTTTTTAGATTGTGGAAGTCTGTTGTTCTGAAGCCTAGATATTTGTCTGAATTATGTCCAGTTAATAAAATATATACGAACTATGATAGGACAAGATTACTTTTTGCAAAGTTTGAACATTGCTAAATTATTCTTTCCAGTCACTAAGTGTTAAGCCCCTGTCTCCATTTAATACTTCCAAGGGATTGTCCTCATGCCAGGGCAAGGAATTCTTTACTGGATTTTCTGATTTTAGTTGAAGGAGACTTCTAGTTCAAGGGATGATTCAGATCTCCTTTCTTTCCTCTGTGCTCTTACTGAGTACCTGTGTTCTGTCAGGCTTTGTGTATTGGTCAGGGTTCTCCAGAGAAACAGGATCTATATCTCTATCTGCATCTGTCTGTCTATCTATCTATCTATCTATCTGTCTGTCTGTCTGTCTATCTATCATCTATCTATATATTTATTAAGAGAATTGTTATAGGAATTGGCTCATGTGTTTATGGAGGCCAAGAAGTCCTATGATCTGCCCTCTGCAAGCTGGAGAACCGGAAAAGCCAGTAGCATCATTCAGTCTGAATGAGAAGGTCTGAGAATTGGGCCCGAGGGGCTAAGTCCCTATTTGAGTTTGAAAGCCTGAGGTCCAGGAGCACCAGTATCCAAGGGCAGAAGATAAACGTCTCAGCTGAAGCAAAGAGAGCAAATTTGCCCTTCCTCCACCTTTTTCTTCTATTCAGGCCCTCAACAGACTGGATAATGCCCACCTTCTCTGGTGAGAATAATCTTCTTTATTGTCTGCTGATTCAAATGCTAATCTCTTCTTAAGACACCCTCACAGACACACCTAGGAATGTTTTACCAGCCATCTGGGCATGCCTGAGCCCAATCAAGTTGAGACATAAAATTAACCATCACAGTCTGTGAGAAGGAATATGGCAGAGAGATTAATCCATCAAAATGTTGGAGTCAGAAAAATGTTATTTAGCCTGTTTACTGATTTGTGAAAAGAAATAATTACAGTGCCTATCTAAAAAAGGCTGGAGGAAATCCATGCACGTTGCCTGGCTGTGTTGTTATAATTATTAAGTATTTTATATACATTATCATATTTATTCCTACTAACAGCTAGATAAATTAGGTATTGTATATATATATATATTTTTTTTTTGAGGATGATTAGCCATGAGCTAACTGCTGCCAATCCTCCTCTTTTTGCTGAGGAAGACTGGCCCTGAGCTAACATCCATGCCCATCTTCTTCTACTTTATATGTGGGATGCCTACCACAGCATGGCTTAGCCAAGTGGTGCCATGTCTGCACCAGGGATCTGAACTGGCGGACCCTTGGCCGCCGAGGAGCAGAATGTGCGAACTCAACCGCTGTGCCACTGAGCCAGCCCGTAAATTAGATATTATTATCTTTTTCATTTTAGATAATAGAATACTGCTTTTTAAAGAGTTCAGGCAACTTGTAAGTATTTAGTGTGAGTTAATAGCAGATTCAGAATTACTTTGTAGTTCCAGTTCAGTTTAATTTCTAGGTCCATGTAATGCCCACTCTAAACTCATAAAGAGGCCTACAGGAAAATGTCTTTGTTTCTCTAAAGTGAATTAGTATTTAAGTATGAAAATTCAACCATCAAAAACAGACTGGTGGGAAAGAATCCTTCTGGTGTTTCTTACACTATTAATATAAGTGTATCCCTGATAGACTCTGATAAGGCAGGCGTTTCCCAGAGGTTTTCCTATCATCCACAACTCAGCTTCCCTATGTATCATTCCCTAGGGTTCTGCTCTCTGAGACTAATGGATCTGATCATCATTTCCATCAGTATTATTCATAAATTAATTCTGTAGCCATATAAGCTATTCCCTGTACACAATGCTGGTGTTAAAAACATGAGCTACTGCTAAGATCAAGTTTTATTGTCTTCCAAAAAAGACAACAGTGTGTTCAGGAAGGGGCTTTTGACCCCTTGTAAGTCATATTATATATGCATCAACATCTTCTGCTTATACATAAGAGTAATGCAAAGCAGAGGATTTGGTATTATTAATGAGGAAACATATTATTAGTGTTGACTCTTGCTCGGCAATCTACCACAGCTTAAAACATTGTTGTAAACATGTTTACATTTTAAATTAAGTTTATATTAAATTAAATTAAGTTTAAATTCATTATGAAATTTTCTGATATAACAGAGTGAGGAGGTGGATAGGAGTCCAAAGATCTTGGTTTTGTTTGGGTCTCTGATCTGTTATCAACTCTATTGGAATTTGGACAACTCCCTTCTCTCTGCAAATGAGTTTACTATGCTATCAAGTGGGAGTCCAGGTGATCTTAGCCTCTTTCAGTAAAAGATTCCACCTTGTGGCCTAAACGATATCCTCTAATCTTTCCCCACTTTATTGTAATTTCTAGTTTTATTCCATTCCCACCTTAAAGATTCTCATTAGTAGCATAAAAAAAAAGTCACCATTGCCACATCATGTTCCTTCGAGTATTTGAAAGGGAGTGTTAGGTCCCCTCCTCAAATTCACAAGGGACAGAATATGCAAAATTTTATTAACAGATTTCAAAACCAAATAATCCTGTTTAACAAATATTTTAGCACATTATAGATTATCAAAAATTATGTAATTTTATATATAGATTTGAAAAACAAATAACAAGACATAGTCTTCTTCTTTAAAAAAAAAAGTCCTTAGAATAGTGTTAAGCAGCTGAATAGTTGAGTTTCTTTACATATATTCTTCTTTCTAAAGAATAGCTTCCAAATTTGCTAAAATGCGATTTTCCTATATTAAAGACCATCACAGACCATGCTATTATCATTTTCTCTGAATGAGTCTATCATTCTCAAAAATATCCGTATATTAACAGTAATTGCAATCAGGTCCTTCAATTTCATTTTTCCTACAGCATAGCTGGGGGTTTTAGAGGGTTTTTAAATAAAAACTTCTTTTACATTCTTCTTACTAGTTTAAGTTATTCAGAATAATTTCTTTAAGAACTGTGGGAAAAATTTCATTCTGTTCATTTCAGCTTTTTAGATGGGATTGCATTTGCCAGCGAGCAGATTAAACTATCCATGGGGTTACTGGAGTCAAAGATGCTGTTTAATTACTAGGTGAGCTTTTCTCAGCCCAGATTTTGAGAAAACATAAACAATATCTGTCGTGATATTACTTTTTCCTTCTTAATATTTCTCAAAATCACCTTTTCCTTTTATATAACAAAGTAAAATCAAAAAGTAATATATGTTACTTCGAGGAAAGACCCTAAAAGTTATGTATTTCAATGTTTTTTATTTTGTGTGTAGGGAAAATGCACATCTCCAGGCGTAGGTAACCAGTCTCAAGATGACAGTGTGAATTTGCTTTTTGGTCATGATTCTGATTCCAGTGAAGGTATTCAAATTTCTATCTGGGAAATCTCATCCTCGTTTTCTAAAGCTTTCACATTCAGTACTGGTAACTGAGCTACAGCCATAAGGTACACTCAATTTAGAATACTTTCAAGAAAGTAATACCAACAAGATATTTTCCTATAAACACTTAGTTCTCTGGTGAATTTAAGTCATAGGAACCCTATTCTGACCAATTTCACCCTATTCTGACCAATTGAAACTTTCTATGACCTATAATATATGTTTGACTTCTATCTTCTGTTGAAAGAAATGCCTTTATGTTCACAAAGTTAAAATTCTCTCTCAGACTCCCAGTGGATGCCAAAAGTAATTCCTCTTTGAATTCCTCACAAATGCAGTGAGCATAAGAGTGTATGTTCATAAATACTTCATTGGTTTTAGCTGCACCTTAAATAATAAATAAGTTTGGTTTGCTGAATTTTGGTTTCTAAACACGAGGCCCATTTTTTCTGTTATGAAACAACTTTGAAAAGATTATTTTTTTTCTTCTAGTATCCATTCAGAATTACCTATGAGTTAAGAAACTCCAGTTTAAATTGATAAAATGAGAGCAAACAAATTTAAATCAAATCTGGATTTTATGCTCATGACAGGTGTTCTAGAAATGGCCCATGCAGGTGTTCCAGAGCTGGTCCCCATATTCAGTGATAGGAATAACCTACACCTTCACAGAGCTCATGGGGAGCTCTGTTTCAGTGCATTTAGTTGTTGTGTGAGGTAATGGTAGACATTGATATTGGAAGCTGGGCAGATACTGTTCTAGTTTCAGACCTCAGACTTTCTGTTAGACTATAGGACAGTTAATATTCATATTTTCTCATATATTTATCTATAAAATGATGCTAAGAACATTGATTTTGCTTGCCATTTGGGATTTTGGGAGTAAAGTTGTGTGTAGCAGAATGTATGATATATAACCATCAATTATAATCAGCTCTCACACTAGATATTTGTGATAAAGAGCAAGATATCACTAAACCTTTGTGCTCTTATGTATCAAATGAATAAATTATGATTTAACTCACATGGGTTTTAAGACGAGAAAATGAAAAAAGCAATATATCAATAATTAATACTTGATGTATATGTGTGTGCATGTGTCTATTTGTATTTATATATATGTGTATATAAATTCATTATAAATGTGTATAATATATGTGTATACATTATATGCATTGTATATGCATGCATGATAACACACATGCATGTACATAAACATGCAGATACATAAGCAAATGTGTAGAAGAATGCTGGGTAAGTTGTGCAAGGATCTTAAGAAATTATAAAGAGCTATTTGAAGTTGAAATGTTAAGAAAATTTGGTAAAATTATTTGAGCAGTGTTACTATTAAACAAGAGATTAAAAAGAGAAAGAAGAGTAGCTCAAAGGTAAGAATATAATTTATAGATGCCATTCTGAAAGATAAAAAGGAAAGTCTGGATTGCATATACTAGATAAGGAGTTATATTAGAAGCTGTGTTGAAGGGGGAAGAAATTCATTATTTGATCAATATTCAAAGATTTTCGAAGATGTAAGGGAATGTCAATCTCACTTATTCAGTTAATGAATAGAGTTTGGCCAATTATTCAGACTGGAAATAAGATTCACTTTATGGCTACCACAAAGCGTTCAAAAAAGTTTATATAAGATTTGGTTATACTACTTTGACCTCTATGAAATCCTGAAATGGCAAACTAACAAATGATCAAGTTTCAACTCAGGAGCACCCGTTAGTATCATACGCTCTGCTAAAAATCATCCCCCTTTATCTCTTGTATGCTACAGTTCTTATTGAATTAGTTTCATTTAGACTCAAGAGAAAAGAAAAGTCATACAGGTGTCACCCACAGTTCAGCCAGCCTGTGAACTGGTTTCAGATAGAGCACCAACAATTTTGACTTCTTCCTGCCTTCAGGTCTGTCTTATGTGTTAACAGTGATTTGTTTCCCTGAGAAACATTTTTGTTATGGTGGTAGTGGTATTATTCAAATTTCTTAAAGTGCTCTGGGCATATGTTGCTTGAATTATTATATCATTAATTATAATTTATTTGCTAAATGTTTTTTTGAGAAAAATATATTTTAAAGTAGCATGAAAAAGCATCTTTTGTACTCTTGTACATTGTAGCAGAAACTCAAGAATTGTAAGGATTCTTGGTGTTAATTGGTGAAAAGGTAAATTTCTAGTTAGGAAGTGTGCCTCTCTGCTGTTATTTTCCTAGCTTAAGGATGCCCTTCTTTTTATTTAACCATTCAAAAACATATTTTAACTATTTTTCAATTCATAAAGATTATTTTCACTAATATGTGAAGGGAAAGAGATGTTACTAAATCTAACTTCAAATTTAATCCAACATGAGATCTTTGTGGTAACAAAAATATGATCACATAGCATTTCTTTTGCTTTCTCTAGCTTCTGCCTGGACAGTGTTTTGGGACTTTAAGACATCTCAGTCTTTTCCATATTACCATGGCCTAATTAATTTTAAATCTCTGTAATTTGGGCAAAAACTCATGCAACAAACTTTCAAATTATTAATAATTTAGACTTTCTAATTTCCAAAGCTGACTAATGCAGCCCTACATATTATTTAAATGTTTAAATGCTTCCATACAATTTGGTAAATATATCATGCTCAAGCTCTCGCCCACCCTGGTTCTTCCCCAGATCTCCCTGTTAGGAAACGTGGTATAATTTACTAACCAAGAGTAAAGACTAACCCAACAGGACTCTGTTCCTGCATTGTACACACCTTCAGTTCTAATATGTGTGTGTGCTCATTCCTCTTAAATTGTTAAATATTGTAAATATAACTCTTATTTTTGGTTTGATTTATATATATTGTGAAATGATTACCACAATAGGTTTAGTTAACATCCATCATCTCATATAGATACAATAAAAAAACAAAAACAAAGTTCTGTGATGAGAACTCTTAGAATCTACTTTCTTAACAACTTTCCTGTGTATCATACAGCAGTGTTAACTGTAGTCATCGTGTTGCACGTTACATCCCTAGTACTTATTTATCTTATAACTGAGAGTCTGTGCCTTTTGATCACCTTCCTCCAATTCCCCCTGCTCCCACCCACTACCCCTGATAACCACAAATCTGATCTCTTTTTTCTTTTTTTTTTTTTTTAAAGATTTTATTTTTTCCTTTTTCTCCCCAAAGCCCCCCGGTACATAGTTGTGTATTCTTCGTTGTGGGTTCTTCTAGTTGTGGCATGTGGGACGCTGCCTCAGCGTGGTCTGATGAGCAGTGCCATGTCCGCGCCCAGGATTCGAACTAACGAAACACTGGGCCACCTGCAGCGGAGCGCGCGAACTTAACCACTCGGCCACGGGGCCAGCCCCTGATCTCTTTTTTCTATGAGTTTGGTACGAGTGTGTGTGTTTTAGTTTCCATATAGTGAAATTATACAGTATTTGTCTTTCTCTTTCTGACTTATTTCACTTAATACCTCCAAGGTCCATCCATGTTGTCACAAATGGTAGAATTTCCTCATTTTTTATGGCTGAATATTCCATTGTGTATATATACCACAACTTCTTTATCCATTCATTCATTCATGGACACTTATGTTGTTTCTATATCTTGGCTACTATAAATAATCTTGCTATGAACATGAGGGTTCAGATATCTTTTCAAGTTAATGTTTTCGTTTCCATTTGATATATTCCCAAAATTGGAATTGCTGGATCATATAGTAATTTTATTTCTTTATTTTTGAGGAACCTCCATACTGTTTGCCAGAGTGGCTCTATGGTTTACAATCCCACTAAGAGTGTACAGGGTTCCCTTTTCTCCACAACCATGCCAGCATTTTTTATCTCTTGTATTTTTGTAAATATCACTCTTTAATTACCTCCAACCTATAATACTTCCTTCAAATATGAAAGGAAGAAGGAAAAAAGAATGACAGATAAAGTTATGCTGCAAGCAATAGTGAAAGTTGTCCTGCTCCAATTATGTCCAGGAAGTGTGCTCAGTGTGTCAGTAAGACTGTTCTTCCAGCAGACACAAACCACTGAAAGAAGGAGGAAGAGAAGGAAAAGACGAGGAGGAGGAGGGGGAGGGGGAGGAGGGGGAGGGAGGAGGAGGGGGAGGGGGAGGAGGAGGGGGAGGGGGAGGGGGAGGAGGGGGAGGGAGGAGGAGGGGGAGGGGGAGGAGGGGGAGGAGGGGGAGGAGGGGGAGGGGGAGGGAACAGAGCAGACACAGACAGGCTGGTAGCTGACATGGACTGTTGAGCCTCTCCAACAATTCCTCTTGAGTTGGAGAAATATTCTTTTATAAACCTTGCACAGTGAGCCTCTCATCCCATTATTTCCCAGATTATTATTTTTTGCCTACCATCAGTGAATTGGCCTGAGTTATGAATATTCATCAAATATTTTCAAAAAGCCTTTAAAGACAGGGGAAAGGATATTAGAAAGTTAGTGAGAGAACGGTAATTATAAATAACATTTAAGTTTTCACAAAGAACATAAAGAACCAATGAAATGCACCTGTTGTTCCCAGTCTAGTTGAAGATTGTACTCTAACAGAGAGGTATTACATCAGGCAGAGGATGAAGTTACCTCAGAAAATAAGTCATTTTAGGGCATAGAAATGAAAACTATAAAGCACAGGACTTTTGGAAATTCACTAATTCAAATTTCATGACCACAGGTCTAAAATATGCCCTTGCAGTATTTATGTATGAGGAGATCACTATGTGGATTTTTCACATAAACAGATTTGATAGACTATGTCAGGGGTAATAAATTGGGAGTTAAACTCCTGAATAGAACAAATGACTTCCATTTGCGGAATTATAGCCTTATAAAATGCTATGCTACTTAAATAGCACCCAATCCATATTCCAAATTTTGTAAGTAAATAAAATGAATGAAGCCCAGAGAAGAGAACTAACTTACTCATAGTCCAACATGCAGTGAGTTACCTTAATGGTACATATTTACTTGCAGTTGTCATTTTGAGTTTTAGAAACTTGACTCAGACATGTATTAGTTGTGTCATTTTGGGTATATGTCTTGGGTACTTGTCAAATCAGAGAAGACTTCCTTGGTTGGGTTACTTCAAATTTACTTAGTAAAAGCCAATCCTAATAGAAAATAGCTATTATAACATCAATTTTAAGCCCATAGTATGTGATATGTTTGTGTATATATACACACAACACTAGATGTATATAATACATGTATATTCATATATCTGATCATATTTAGAACTCTAAATTATGGAATTATTGGGCACAGAACTTTCCAGTCATGTCCAGTGTGAGGAAGGGCTGCTGTGATTGCTTATAAAATTCTCTCTGGAAATGATGATAGGCAGAGATGACAAGTAATCATAATTTCGTTCTTCATAAAAAGTGGCTTTAGTTGGAAAGAACCCTTTTGGTGTTTAGTAACAATTTTCAGAAAACACCTAAAAAGAGTTTTAAAGTGGAGATATATCACTTTGCAAGTGTCAAATCTTTACTTGCTACTCTGATGTGAAATTTAGTTGTTGTTATTTTTTGAGAAAAAAATACACAGTAATTAATTGAGACTTATTTGAGAACAGTAGTTAGCATTCACAGTTGTCATTTTAATCTTCTTTTTCCTAATAGAGAGGGGAAAAAATACATGTATAGTGAGATTATTTCAGAAGTGCCAAGCCTGTAAAAGAGAATTGATATACTTATCTCTTAAGGAAAAAAAATGCCGTTTAACCATCTTTAGCCTCAATTTTCTCATTTGTAAATACGAAGGTAAGAAAATCCATGTTTTAGAACAATTTAATATATCAAAGGATATCTTGGTCTTAATGATTTAAAAAAAATTTATTGGGCCACAATAAATGCTTAACAAATAATGAATAGTGCTATTAATTCATAATGACATATCCATTAATTAATTGATGCTTTTATTTTATAGCATACTAAGTTATTATATGTATTTGTTAAGGTAGTGAATCTGTGCCACTTAATATACACTATATAATTTAGTTTACATACTCATTTAAAATATCTTTCCGTAATTATTTCTTCTAATTTATCTTTGATTAGGCAATTTAATATAGTGGTTGGAAATGTAAGTTCTAGTATTAGACATCTCATGATAAATCCTGCTCCATCATTAACTAACTCAATGATTTCAGAACTTATTTAACTTCTCTATGCCTGCAATTCCTCATCCATAAAATGGTAAAAAAGAAAAATGGAATTAGCACCTCATAGTCTTTGATGTACTACCTTGACGATTAAATTAGTCAATTCATTAATGTATTTAGAATAAGAACTGTCCTGCGGTATGCATTCAATATATCTGGCTTATTTGTTTATTACATTTATTTTAGTGATGATTTTTATCAGAAGAAAAAAGAAAGAAAGAAAAGACTTTAAAGTTAAAAGGAGAATTTGGAATTTGAGGAAGAACTCTAACCATAAGATCAATTCTACAAGCAGAGTGGCAAAGCACTGGGCAAATTGTTATGAATCCTCAGTTCCAGGACTGCATCTTGTTTGTGCATTTCAGGGAATTATTGGTATTGATGTAGAGATTGTATTATATATAATACCTAAAGCTTTCCTATTGTTTTTAGTGGTTTAGGTATATAGAAAGGATATTTTTATTAATAAGCCATGCTCAGCATTTCTGTCTTCTATTTTTATGTTTAATTATTTATATCCTGTCTCATTCCAAAAACACATTTAAGGTGACTTGCAGGGATCTAGAAACTATATTACAATAAATTGAATGCAGATTAGAAAGGCAGAAGAAAGTCAAGGTCTAAGGTCATAAACTCCAGCCATGAGGGAAGATAATGTGAAAAACATTCGTATCCTGTCTTCTTCCTAGAGGTGGACTACACATTTGCTTTTAAATGATACAAATTCCTGTCAAAAAAGAAAACTGAGGGGCCGGGCTGGTGACACAGCAGTTAAGTTCACACTTTTGGCTTCGGCGGCCTGGGGTTCACCGGTTCGAATCCTGGGTGTGGACCTGCCCACCGCTTGTCTGGCAGTGCTGTGGCAGGTGTTCCACATAAAGTAGAGGAGGACGGGCACAGATGTTGGCTCAGGGCTGGTCTTCCTCAAAAATAAAAAGAGAAAAGAAAACTGAATCCTTAAAGATTCAAATATCTTCAAGAGAAAATGATCCCCATATTTCAGGAGAAATACAAATGCTCCTGACTTGAAGGACATTTTTTGTGAGGTGAGGTTTTTCAGCAGCTTATATTTTTATTGCTATTGTTAATGGGATATGTTCCTTAATTATGCTTTCAGATTTTTTCTGAAAATAAAAATCCAATGGGTTTTTATATGATTCAATAAGATTTTTACATTTTAGTGGCATCTGTCCAAGATATATGATTTTATTATTTTTAAATAAAGATAATTTTATTTTCATTTTACCAATGATATACGTCACATATTACTTGTATCTAATTGCCTTTGCTAGTTCTTCGAGAACAATACTAAATATTAATGGAAAAGAGGGGCAGTTTTGCCTCACTTTTTACTATACCAGTGGTGTTTTATTTCATATTTTAAGCATGATTCTAGATTTGTCTTTGTGTGTAGATATTTATGCAAAATACAATATCTATCTATTCTTATTTGTTAATATCCTGTGCCATTTTCTGAATTTGTTAAACTGATCCAGGACCGGGTGAATCTGGACTGCCTTAGAGTTCCCATATGTCCTTACTGTCAGTGAATTTAATATAGGTATGAGGTCCTGGATTCCCTGTGTAGCTCTGGTTGTAACATCTCATGAAGATTACTATTCTGAAATTTCTATGAATGGGGTTACTATACTCTCGCTGAATAAGGCAGTCATCTCAGGAAGGACCAAAAATGTCATTGAAAGGTGCTCGACTCCAAAGAGAATCTAAAAATCTGTGTGAGCCTTAGACGGTAACAAGCATCTCCCCGGAACCCTTTGCTTCTGCAGAGGAAAGAGACACCTAAATGATGAGTCATGTGACCTCAGTTCCACCTTTGCCCAGCTGGGAAATCTTGAAATGGAGACAAGACAGGGAATTCCTAGACAGTGACCAGTGTTAAAAATAAATGAATACATATAATAAAATAGTGGGTGGTCTCTAGGTTAATTTAATTTAGAAAGTTGAGGAAAACACTGTAAAAAATAAGGTTAGGTATGTTTTACAGCCCATCCAAAAGCATGATTTTTCACACTTGAAATACACATGATTGGAGGCACTGGCATCATCAAGATGGAGGAGTAGGAAGCCCCAGCTCTTGTTCCTCCCCAGAAACACTGATGTAACAACGATTTTGGTAGCCAAATACCTTGAAAGTAAATTTAGAATACAGGCAAGGAGTTGAAATACCCCAGAGGAGCACAAACTGAGAGTAGTCACTTTTATATGGGTAAGAAGACCAATTTCACTGTACCCACATCAATTCCTCCCTCAAATCGGCTTACCTCAGTGCCAAGAAGATTGGCTCAGTCCATGATATTGCTCATGGGAGGAAAAGCGAGATTGGAGTGTGCATCTGGCCACCTGGCCTCCTGGCCTCTCAGGGCACACTCCATTGGGCTGGTTTCCATCTCACCTCAAACCGAGCACTGAACAATCTCCACAGCCCAGTCCCCTGGGACAGCAAGGATAAAAGATAAGGGTAGGACATCGTTTTTCAGCCAGTGCTGCTCAATGAGATTGAGAAAAGGCACATAACTAAGCTTTATCTTCCATGAGAGAGGGAATGAAGTGAAGGGGGCCTTATCCCCGGTATTTCAGAGAACCCTTCATGGAGCCACTTTCTATCTTTCCTCATACTAAGCACTGAGCAACCTGTGGAGTCCAGGCCCTTGGGGCATCTAGGAATAAAAGAGAGGGTATCCTCTTACAGCCAACACTGATCTGCAAGATTGTGAAAAGGCGCAGAACAAACGTCTACAGCTTCAAATGCACAGACAACAAAGCAAACATACAAGGAATAGGAAGAACCTAGAAAATATGACAGAATCAAAGGAAGAAAATACATATCCAGTCACCAACCTGACAGAATTGGAGATCTGTGAATTGCCTGACAAGATTTCAAAATAATCATCTTAAAGAAGCTCAGTGAGTTACAAGAGAACACAGACAGACAACTAAACAAAATTAGGAAAACAGTAATTAAACAAAATGAGAATATCAATAAAGAGATAGAAACAATTAAAAAGAATCAAACAAAAATATTGGAGCCAAAGAATGCAATAACTGAACTGAAAAATGCTCCAATTATGTCCAGAAAATGTGCTTAACATGGCATTAAGAGCCATTTGTCCAGGAGACACAAACATTGAAAGAAGGACAAAGAGAAGGAGGAATCTAAGAGGGGGAGGAGAAGGGGACAGGAAACAATCCCATTTACAATAGCATCAAAAACAATAAAAGAATTAGGAATAAATTTAATCAAGGAGGTGAAAGATTTGTACAATGATATCTATAAAACCTTGATGAAAGAAAATGAAGAAGACACATATGGAAGAATATCCCTGTTCATGGATTGGAAGAGTTAATATTGTTGAAAAATCCATATTACCCAAAACAATCTACAGATTCAATACAATCTCTATCGTTAGTCCAATGACATTTTTCACAGAAGTAGAAAAGCAATACTAAAATTTGTATAAAACCACAATAGATCCCAAAGAGCCCAAACAATTTGAGCATGAAGAACGAAGCTGGAAGCATCACAATGCTAGATTTCAAAGTATTCTACAAGGCTATAGTAGTCAAAACAGTATAGCACTGGCATCATAACAGATGTATAGATCAAATGGAACAGAATTGAGAACCCAGAAATAAGTCCATGTGATTATGGTCAACTGATCTTCCATAAAGTTGCCAAGAGCACACAATGGAGAAAGGATAGTTTCTTTAATAAATAGAGTTGTGATAATGGTATCCACATGCATAAGAATGAAATTGGACCCTTATCTCACACCATTAACAAAAAATCAACTCAAAGTGGATTAAAGACTTAAATGTAATACTTGACAGTGTTAAACCACTAGAGGAACATGTAGGGGAAAAGCTTCTTGACATTGCTCTTGGCAATGATTTTTTTGAATATGATTGAAAATCACTGGCATCAAAATCAAAAGTAGACAGTGGAACTGCATCAAACCAAAAAGCTTGTGCACAGAAAAGGAAACAATCAACAGAGTGAAGAGACAACATATGGAATGGGAGAAAATATTTATAAAGTATATATTTGATGAGTTAATATCCAAAATATATAAAGAACTTAAACAACTCTATAGCAAGAAAACAACCTGATTAAAAAATGGGCAAAGACGTAGGCCAGCACAGTGGCATAGCAGTTAGGTTCGCAAATTCCACTTCGGCGGCCCAGGGTTCACCAGTTTGGATCCCCGGTATGGACCTACACACTGCTTTTCAAGCCACGCTGTGGCAGCCGTCCCACATATAAAGCAGAGGAAGATGGGCACAGATGTTAGCTCAGGGCCAATCTCCCTATAAATAAATAAATAAATAAAATAAAAAATAAAAATAGACAAAGATTTAAATAGACACTTCTCTAACAAAGACATACAAATGGCCAACAGATACATGAAAAGGTGCTCAACATTACTAATCAACAGGGAAATGTAAATCAAAACCACAATGAGGTATCACCTTACAGGCGTAAGAATGGCTATTATCTAATGGTTAATAGCCATTAGAATGGCTATTATCAAATGAAAAAAGATGTGTTGGGGAGGACATGGGGAAAACATCCTTGTACACTGTCAGTGGGAATGTAAATTACTACAGTTATTATGAAAAACAATATGGAGATTCCTTTAAAAAATTAAAAATAGAGCTATCATGTGATCCAGGAATTCCACTTCTGGATATGTATATGCAAAGGAAATTAAATCATTATCTTGAAGAGATATTGGCATTCCTATGTTCATTGCAGTATTATTCATAATAGCTAAGATATGAAAACAACCTAAGTGTCCATTAATGGATGAATAAATAAAGAAAATGTGATATGTTTGTGTGTGTATACGTGTACCTGCACACCTGCACATACTGGAATATTTTCAGCCGTAAAAAAAGAGGGAATCCTGCCATCTGCAACCACAGGGATGAACCTGGAAGACATTACACTGAGTGAAATAAGCCAGGCACAGCAAAACAAATACTGCACGATCTCATTTATGTGTGGAATCTAAAAATTTGAAATCTAAGAAGCAGAGAGGAGAATGGTGGTTGCCAGGGACTAGGGAGTGGAGAAATGGGGAGATAATGGTCAAAGGTTACAAAGTTTCATTTATGCAGGGTGAATATGTTGTGAAGATTTAATGTACAGCATGATGATTATAGTTAATTATATTGTATTATATACTTGAAATTTGTTAATAGAATATATCTTAAGTATTCTCATCAAAAATTTAAAAAGTAACTATGTGAGGCGATAGATATGTTAATTACCTTGATTGTGGTAATCATTTAACAATGTATACATATATCAAAATGTCACATTGTTATGCCTTAGATATATACAATTTTCACTTTTCAATTACACCTCAATAAAGCTGGAAAAAAAAATACACTTCAGTGCATGGGGAAAAAATGCATGATTGGATAAATTATGATAATAAAATTGGCCCATCCTCACTTTCCTAGAATAATTCTGTTGATATCTGACATGATTTTTAAAAATAGTGTTAAACTCTGTTTTTATGCAAAGTTTTTTAAACATAAATATGTCACATCCTCCTTCCAGCTCTACTACTAATCAGTAATTTTGGCTTGGGAATGTGAGTCAGACACGGGCTGACTTCTCCTAATCTCCCCTCCAGCTTCCCACCACCAAAAATTTAAAACCAGGGACCAATGCTTCATAACAGCCACTGACCATTGAGTGTAGTAGGCCTTTTCTCTTAGTTTTCCTCTTTATCATTAACTGTCAAGGTTAATGTAGTTTGATTTTTTGATTAGTTGTGTTCATAGAATAGAAAACCCTTTAATTCTTTGCTGTGTTGACACCCAGAGAAATCCACCTCATATTCCTCTGTCATTATTCCCCTGAAATTTATTTCATCGACTCCTGAGAGCCTTGCCTCTAATACTGAAGAGGCTGAAGGCTACACACACACACACACACACACACACACACACAAACAGTTCTAAGGAAGGCGTTGTACCCACAACAGCTATATGTTGGGAAAATTCCACTGATTTTGTTTATTCAAAATGTCTAAATTTAGGAAAGTTCCTTGAACTCTATTAAATTCTTCAAGACCCCACATTTGCATACCATAAGCACATAAGGAAACTGCAAAAGAGACCTCCATAAGCTTCAATAGCCAAATAGCCATGGGCACAGCCTCATTGCATGATCTTGCTTTCTATCAAGATTCAGAAACACGGTATCCTCTTAGTAAACATTTGGCATTTGTTTGCCTGCTCCAGGCAAGTTAGCATTGCTTTGCATATAAATGAACACATTAATCCCTGTGTGCTTCTGGTGAGGTAGATAGAAGTTATCAACACTGCTTAACAAAGGGGTCACATACCTATGTATGTCAGCAATTTATAGGGAACAAAAACTGAACATCTAAATGTATAGTTAGGGAGAAATAATTACACAACTATGTAAACTTTTGTTTTATGTGTGTAGCATTTAAAAAATAAACATTGAGTTAAAGAAGAATAACTAATACCTTCAAATTTATATATCACAGCAGGTAATACAGGTTTTATGCCTTAATAAATATCCAGGTACAGTTTCTACATACTGGAAAAAGTAGTAAAACATTCATACATACAACACAAATGGAGAAATACTTCCGTTTGCAAATAGACATATTTTTTTTTATCAAGTAACCAAATCTTTACTGTCCAAGTTGAAGGAAGCATTCAAGGCTATGTGATTAAAAAATTAATTAAATATTTATTAAACAATTACTTGGTTTCATTCATTGCTGTTGGCCCTTAAAATAAGTAGTTGTTCTTACCTTCTAAGTCTTCTCTTCCAGTCAGGGAGAACGCTAAAGTTTACTTCTAATGAGAACTGTTTTCTAAATTAATAGATGAATGGCCAACAAAAGTTATGGTTCATCTATTTGCTTGTATGTTTGAGGCAAGAGTGGTTGGTGACAGTAGTTAGAGTGCCGTTGGACGTAGTGAGTTTGAGGTACCTGTGCCGTGTCCAAGTGGTCTCCAAGAGGTAATTGAATATATATGTCTTTGGTATCAATCTTAACAAAGTGAACAAGGGTCAGTTTTAAAGCTAGCAATTTGAGACACAGTTCCAAACGCTGATTCCCATATATGGTCGTAAGATATAGTTCTTCCATAAGATCCAAATTTTTAAGTTAGTAATGAGACAATGATGCAGAAACTGTGTTTATTATGGCAACTATTTTTAGAGCTTAAAGGAAACGTGTGTACTCGTCTGGAGAGCAATAGAGTAAGGCAATTCAATTACTGGGTAATACAAATCAGACTCCAAAGCAAATAGGTTTTTAGTTTAGTTTTAAAGAGTTTGACACTTGTTTAGCACACCCACTTATAAAATACCATGTGTAGATAAATAGGAAAGTACTTGATTATTTCGCAGGGGTCAAAAGCAAGCACATTCATTGATATTGTATAGTGGTCAAGAATCAATACGTCTTGATATAATATTTTTAGACTGTCTTAAATATTAAACATACATTGCTTAAGTCTACTAGTGTTTTTAAAAGATTATAAAGCTGAATACTATACATTGAAGCAAGGGATAAACTCAAATATCATTTTAAATAAAATTCAGAATACATATTGAAACAGCCTATAAATAGTAAAACATTTCACAGAGTATCATGGTGGCCAAGAACTAATACTGCTCACCTAAAATGAGTGTACAGCAGCTTCTATGTGATGGAAATGATGCGGGGTCGGTGAGCCGAGGAGTCGAAAGGAAGATTTCTTAGACTCTCAAGATCTGGCAGTAGTGCTCTTTTATTTAGAGAATAGTGTGGAATAGCATGGGGACAGGACCCATGGGCGGTCAGAGCTCCTGCTGCTGCCGCATGGGGACAGGACCCATGGGCAGTCAGAGCTCCTGCTGCTGCCCCGAGTTGAGGGTTAGGGCTAATTTTATAAGGCATGGGTACGTGACTTATTTTTACTGGAGAAAAGAAAAGATGATGTAAAAAGTCATTAAATGATTTCAGTGCAGATGGGGTCTGGTTATTGTGCGGTCATATAACTTTAGATACGAATCTAGCCATATAGATCGGCATGCAGGTGAGGATGCCCTGGGCTTCTCTCCCTGGGGCAGTCCTAATTCATACCATAAAAAAAGTCCACTGGGTCATATAGTTTGGCATGTAGGCCAGGTCACCTTGGGCTTCTCTAGCTGGGGCAGCCTTAATCCACATCAGTAACCCAAAATTCTATAATCTCGACAGAATTGGTTAACCCATAACAACATAGAAATCTCTAGTGATAAGTTGAAGAATTCTTTCCTTAATGAAGCTTTGAGCATCTTCCGGTTTGAAAAGGAAATAGTTATAGAAGACATGCTTTTCAAATTTACAGGTAAAATTTTGCTATAATATATGCTAAAAAATATTGAATGATTCAACCATTATCCAAAAAAGAACTTGAGAGGCTAGAATGATGTGCTAGAGCTTACAAAATAAAATATACTTTTAGGTCCTACTAGTGGATACCACTAGAGTGACTGCTCATCACTGAAAATATTCTTTCTCTGAGAAGATGGCCATTCACCAGGACGGACCCTGGGAGCCATATGAGTCTGATGTAGCCTGCCTCTCGGGCCACAGTGGTTTAAAACAGAACGGGACAGTGAGTTTCTGCATGTGGCAATGAACAAAATTAAGGGGAAATCAAGAGCTGAGGGTTGAGCAATTTCTAGAAAATAAGTGAATGGAAACTCAGAGAAAGCATATTTCCATATAGAGAAGACCTGAGGGGGTGTATTTAGAGATAAAATAAAAGTAAAAACGTAGCTTATCTCCTGGTTTTCCAATGATGTTCATTCATACATGCATAATAGTATACATAGGACACTGATAGGTTGGTTGGAATAGGGCTCAACATGCAACCAGTTTTAATAAAACTCATGCAATTTTCTCCAGAGAACAGGAACAAGGTACCTTTTAGGAATGACATAAACATTTAGCACATCTCACAGATTTGGAAGACCTGAAGGCATGGGATGAACGTGAAAGTTACGAGTCTAATTCCAATAAATGTATGATTTGTGTAATAGATTTTAACTGATTCCATACTTTCTAAGCTTCTCTAAAGGATGATGTCTTACAACTTCTTTGGCTTTTCACATGGAAGGAACGCACTGGCCCATTTCCAGTGACTCTGGTCTTGCTGATAGTTCAATATATTCTAATGAATTCTGATTTTTATTCATCTGCCACTTATGAGCATCCTTACCCTGATCTAGCATTCCAGAGTCTTACCAACTTTGGGAAACCAGCAAAATTGAATCTTTAAGCCTGCAGTCTATAAGAAGGGATGAGTTGGGGACAACCTGGTGGCACAGTGGCTAAGTTCACATGTTCTGCTTTGGCGGCGTGGGATTCCCCAGTTCAGATCCTGGGTGTGGACCTGTGCACCACTTGTCAAGCCATGCTGTGGCAGACATCCCACATATAAAGTAGAAGAAGATGAGCATGGATGTTAGCTCAGGGCCAGTCTTCCTCAGTAAAAAGAGGAGAATTGGCAGCAGATGTTAGCTCAGGGCTAATCTTCCTCAAAAAAAAAAAGAAAGGATGAGTTCCGGTTTGGAATGAATGAAACACTGCAGGGTCTTGGAGGGTTCCCAGAATTACACTCCTCATTTAATTATGCACTGTCTTCAAACTTTTCTAATAGGCTTGTAAGCAGAGGGCTAACATCTGGCCTGGGCTGATATTGGCCTACTGATGAATGATCTTGGTATTTGTTTTCTTGAAAACTACATTTAATATCAATGTGGAATTTTGTCTCTGTTCTACTGTATAAACGTCTATTCTGTAAAACTCACTTGGTTTGAGCAAACCGAATTTGAGTGCAAACTGTGGGCCTATATAGTTGGTGAGAAACTGAGATTGCAGCTCCTCTGTGTCAAGGTGACCTACCTATACCTTGGTTCTTACATGTCGGTCTATGACAGGCCTACATAACCACGGAGTAAGCAGCGAAAGAAGTTCAGAACTGTATAGCTGCAGGGCCTCCCATGAGATGGAAGTTTATCTGCTACTTCTTCAGGACAGTCGTGTGTCATTTAACAATAGGGATGCCTTCTGAGAAATGTGTCATTAGGCGATTTCATCATTGTGCAAACATCATAGAGTGTACTTACACAATCCTAGATGGCATAGCCTACTACACACCTAGGCTCTATGATACTAATCTTGTGGGACCACCGTATTATATGCGGTCTATCATTGACCAAAACATCCTTATACAGTCCATGACTTTTTCTTCCCCAAAGCTAAATAAATGCAGTATCAGATTGAAGCCTACTTGTGTCTTATGAGTCTGATTGTGTATTCTGACCCTTAGCAATTGCTGAATAAATTTGGAGCCTATTCAAAGGCTGCTGTAATATAAATTAACAATGTGATAGCTTAAAAATTAAAACAAAAGGCAAATAAAACCTTAAGATTTATGAAGCCTTATGATTAATACCAAACAGCCCCTTAATAAACATAATTTCCTCCCCTCTGCTATGAGTCTGTGACACTCTGTATTACTTTGCTAAGGCTGCCATAACAAAATACTGCAGATTGAGTGGCTTAAACAACGAAAAGATATTTTCTCACAGTTCCAGAGGCCAGAAGTTTAAGATCTAGGTGTTGACAGGTTTGATTTCTTTTGAGGCTTCTCTCCTTGGCTTGCAGATGACTGCCTTCTAGCTATTTCATCACATGGTCTTTCCTTTGTGCACAGGCATCCTTAGGGTCTCTTTGTGTATCCAAATTTCCTCTTCTTATAAGGACATTAGGCAAATTGAGGCCACCCTAATGGCCTCAGTTCATTTTAATCATCTTGTTAAAGGCCCTGTCTCCAAATACAGTTACTTTCTGAGGTTTTGGATGTTAGCGTTTCAACATATGAGTTTGGGGGAACCACACTTGAACCCATAAACAGGCTTTATGTATTCAAGCCTAGAATGGAGGACCATTTGGTGAGGATGTAATGGAGAAAAGTGATACAAAGGACAGGACGTTAGCCACAATAAGCTTAAAAATATTTTGTCAAAGAAGCATTAGAAAGATTTTTGTTTTTTTTTAAAGATTGGCACCTGGGCTAACAACTGTTGCCAATCTTCCTTTTTTTTTTCTGCTTTGCCTCCCCAAACCCCCCCTGTACATACTTGTATATCTTAGTTGCATGTCCTTCTAGTTGTGGGATGTGGGACACTGCCTCAACGTGGCCTGAGGAGCGGTGCCATGTCCACGCCCGGGATCCGAACCCTGGGCCGCCGCAGTGGAGCGTGCGAACTTAACCACTTGGCCACAGAGCCGGCCCTAGGAAGATTTTATAGTTTGAGAAGACTAAAGTTATTAGGCCATACCATATGAAATTGCCATGTTTATAGTTCAAAAATGTTTAATTACTTTTGTGACCACTAGATCACAATGCAGAAACAAAGGTCCACAACAAATAATATGTTGTTGATAAAAGAGGAGTTATTCCAACCAAAATTTTAAATGTAATTAGCTTTAATTTAACTTCCCTTGTGGTGTTGTCTGATTAGGCCCAGATAGCTGGAGTAGATGGTGATCATATTACATAGTAAAAGACCCCCTTATTAAAGATGTCTCTACGTGCCTCTCCTAATTTGTGGTTATATGTTATGTTATAGGATAAAGTAGCAATTTTATTTTTCAGATTTGACAGTAGCAAGGATTCACTGAATCAAGCACTTTGTTCCCATTGCTACAATAATGACTGCTCCTTTGTGACATTTTCATTCATATATTTTTCATGCATTCCAGTTAATTATCTCTAATACAACTCTGCAAGGAAAGTACTCTTAGCCCTACTTTAATAGTCATAAGAATCAAGGGTAAGGAGATTAAGCAAATATGTCACACAGTCCCAATTTGAACTCCTGTGTCTGGGTCTTCAAACACCAGACACAGATCTTTACCATACGTTCCTTTGTATCTTAAGAAAAGAAACACAGGGCGGTTAGTTCTGAAACAGCATTTTGGGAGGGAGCAGTGCTATGCATATTGGTGGGCAGCCAGACTGTAAATTTGGTCTTTACCAAGCAAAGAACATTATTTTGCCTATGGTTCTTACTTATGAAACTTTAAAACTTTTGTTACCACTTTGAGATACTTTTTCTTTAGAAAATGTAACTTTAGACTTCTACTAAGCCTTCTATCTGTGGATCTCTCAGTGTATAATAAGCCACAGTAATAAACCACTAATAAAGCATTATTATAATAGTGCAATTAAACTCTGTTGTTTTCAATTTTCAGGTCATTTGTGGAAGTCATAGGTGCTGATGTTATGAATCAGTTCCTGATTCAAAGAAACAATTTCAAACCAGAAACCACTTTAATGAGGGCTGTTACTTTAGCGATTCTAGAGTTGCTTTTATAATACTTTCTACAGGCACCATTGGTTGAAAGGTGGTGGCACTAAGCCATTTCATGTATAGGATCAAAATGACATTAATATGATAAAGTCCCTTTTGTTTCATAAAAACAGAAAGGATTATTCAGATAGTGAATGCCTTTCAATATAAGAATAAAATGTATTTGTATTTTACCTTCAAATTTATATTCTTTTTATTTGGGATCAGGGAACATTATTATTTAATTTAAAAATCTTTCATATAATGTATATTTATTCAATCTTTATAATATATTAAATATATAGAGAGAGGAGAAAATTTTGATAATGAGTTGTGAATTTTGTATTGCTACTGTTGGAAATTAAGTATTTAAAAATTTATTAGTATAATTAAGAACATAAGAATGCCTCAAAAAAACATGAGTGATAAGATAAGGCAACCAATTGGAAAAATAAGAAGAAAAAGAGAATTTAATGCCAAATTATTGTCTTTTTTGTTTCTGACATAGTTGCTGACTGATCTTTGGGAAGTTATCTGCCTTGACTAAATAATTTTTTCTTTAACAAAAACCCTACCATTAAAATATGATGCTTAGAGTGGTATCAATGAATATGACAGCATAAGAAACTCCAAAATTCCATTGCTCCAGAAATGCAATGAATAAGCTCACAAAAAAATGTCAGAATAAACTTTTTAGGAACTCTGAAATCTGATGAAAAACTTTGACCAGGGGAACACTTAACAAAGAAGAAAAACTACTGAGTTCTGCTAAGAGAGCTCTGTGGCACTTTTACTTACCCTGTTAACTTCCCCAATCTCCCTCTCAACAGCAACATTGATGAAGGCAGCCTTCATTCCTGGTAGCAGAGGAAGAAATATGGATCTTGTTCTCAAAGACTTGTGGTTGTATGTTTTGACCGCTCTGTTGGCTCCCTGAAGGGTCAGCTCAAGGTTTTACCTTCGTTTCATCTGTCTCAGAAGTTCCCCAGGATTGAAGCAGCTTCCTAGGCATCATTGGTTGAAAGTACCAGGGCAAAAGAGAGAACCTGAGACCAACAATCGACAGAAATAAAAGCCTAGAAAGGAAGAAGATGAAAAAGAAGATACTTAGGGAAATAAGTGATTTTACAAGCTCCTGTCAGGGAATCTAAGGCTACATGCATAACCCATGGATGGATGATGCTCAGGAAAGACCAGAGAAGAACCTAAGTTCTCCCCTATGGCTACCCTTCAGGTTCCAGTCAAAGGAAGTGAAGGCTAAAAGGCAGAGATGCAAATCACTTGGCAAAGTCCTGAAGGAATACCCCAATGCAGATCCAATCTGAAAAGAGTGGGAGAGTGTCTTTCTTTTTAGGGGAAAGGTTCAGAATGTCTAAAGAAATCTGTATCAAATCACTGGTTGACCACTAGGCTATTGGAACAGAGACCTTTGTAGTCACACGTGAGAAAGAATACAGAGTTTACAAAATTAGTTCAGAAAAATCAGAAAACAAACAAACTACACAAATGCAAAAAAACAACAAAAACCAATCATAGAGACAAGGGAGAATCTGATTTTTAGAAAAGCCATATCATAATATTCAGAATGTCTAGTTTACAAACAAAAACAAAGAATGAATAGAAAGTATCCTTGAAGAGATATTGAATTTATTAGAGAAACATTTCAATTCAACTGTCTTAAATATGATTGAAGAGCTAAAGGAATCTACTATGCACAAAGAAGAAAAAGAAACTATGACAATATTGTTTCACTTAATAGAGAATATCAATAAAGAGATAGAAATTATAAAAAATTCCAGAGTAGAGAAGTGTAATAATTGAAATGAAAAATTCACTAGAGGGGTCCAATAGCAGATTTGAACAAGCAGAAGAAAGAATCAATAGACTTAAAAAATAGATAAACTTAAATTGTCCAGTCTGAGGGCCAGAGAGAAAAAATAATGAACGAAATGAACAGAGCCCCAAAATATCTGGGACTCAACCAAGAATACCAGTGTATGCATAATGGAATTCCCAGAAGGAGAGAAAAGAAAGATGCATAAAGAATATTTGAGAAACAATGGTCAAAACTTTTCCAAAATCGATGAAATCCATGAATTTATACATTTAAGCAGGTGAATAAAATCCAAGTAGGATAAACTCAAGGAGATCTACAACTACTCATGTTATGATTAAATTGTTGGATGCCAAAGACAGAGAGAGAATCTAGAAAGCAGCAAGAGAGAAGGAATTTTTCCAGGCAAGGAATCCTGAAGATTAATAGCCAACTTCTTCATAAACCATTGAGGCCAGAGGCAATGTTAACATATATAAAATAGAAAATATGTAAAATACTGAAAGAATAAAACCTGTCAACCAAGAGTTTTATATCCGAGAAAAATTTCCTTCACAAATGGATATGAAATTAAGATATTGCTAGGTACAATACTGTTCATTCTCCTTGTTAAAATAAAATGCATCATTGTATTTATGGCTGGCAAATTATTACCCACTCATTTCCCATTAACTATCCTCAGTCTCTGCTTAATAACATTTTACCTTAGGTCCATCATTTGCATGACATTAAAGGCTAATGCTATTGTATTTTTTAGGCAGATCATATTTTATAATATTTCCATACCTATGATTTTATATACAATAAAATGAAAAGATACCTTGTGAAGCAGCAGGATTACTAGATGGATTAATTACTTTTCTCTAGAAGAATAACTTTTAACTAGGGACAATTTTGCCTTCCAAAGGATGTTTGGCAATGTCTGGAGACATTTTTGGTTGTCCCACTTGGGGACTGCTACTGGCCTCTACTGTGTAAAGGCCAGGGTTGCTGATAAATTTTCTATAGCACACGGGATAGCCCCCTCACAACAGCTCAAAATATCAATAGGGTCAACATTGAAAAAGCTTGTTCTAGAAAAAAGCACTAATTTACCCTACTCTAAATTTCTACCAAATATAAAAACTTGAGCTATGGAGCAATGGAGACATTTAGGAGGCACATTTTTAGGTTAAACTGAAAGTACAAAAGTGAAAGCAATTGACACAGCAAATGTCCACTAATGAAGTAAAGAACTATTTACTGAGAGACTATTATGTGCAGGAGGCTTACATGCATTGCCTTATTGCATCCTCAACTATGGAGTAGCCTCACCTATTTTATCATATCATATAACCTTATTCAAAACTGGGTGATGATGCTTCTGCTACTACCATTACTACTACTACTATTTATAACTTCAAGAACAAAGCTACAATTTAGTGGGACGTTTTCCTAATGAAGATACTGTGCTGAGTTCTATAATTTTATTATCTTATTTAATTCTCATTATGACTCAATGAGATAGATATTAAGGAGAAAATGAAAGTTAATCCTCTATTATTAAATATATTTCACTGCAAGAGGTAGCATTTGTGGAGCAAAATAAATCTTTTCATTTTCAGAAATGAGAGTATTGATGCCCTGAGAATAAGTAGCTTCCCCAAGCCCAAGTGGCAAAGCTGAATTGGAAGCTAAGTTTGACTTTCTCCAAAAATAACGTTGTTATCCACTAGCATCTTTTTTTTTTTTTTTAAAGATTTTATTTTTTCCTTTTTCTCCCCAAAGCCCCCTGGTACATAGTTGTGTATTCTTCGTTGTGGGTTTCTCTAGTTGTGGCATATGGGACGCTGCCTCAGCGTGGTCTGACGAGCAGTGCCATGTCCGCGCCCAGGATTTGAACCGACGAAACACTGGGCCGCCTGCAGCGGAGTGCGCGAACTTAACCACTCGCCACGGGGCCAGCCCCCACTAGCATCTTTTTTATGTGCCATTGCTGCAAATGCCTCTTATTCATTTGTGGTGCTTTACAAATTCAGAGTCCCAAATTCCTTCCAGACTTAGAAAATAAAAGTGTCTATGGCTGATGACCATAAATACCATTTTTACCGGCATCCCATGTGATTTTTGTAGCCATAAGTTTGGGAAACGTGAAACAATGCTGTACTACAAGTTAGAAAGTCAAAAGTCTATTATTTGTTTTTATTTTTTTGTTTCCTGTTTCAAAGGTTCTTCTTCTCTGGGATAGCTCAGACTCTCATCTGATGGTCACTCTAGGCTCTTATTTAAGAAAGATAGTAGTAACCAACTACGTGAAAGTATCCTGAGGGAGTGACTTTTTATACATTGCTTAATGATTTCATAAGGTAATGTGAAAGTTGCATAAAATGATGCAAACAGAAACTCAAAAGTTCTTTATAAGCATTTTAAATTGAAGACTCCAAGATCATCTTCTTCACTTCCACCTAGACTAACTGAACTCTCTAGTTGTGAATGTTTATTTTCTCCCAGCCCCTCACTAAGTTCCACCACTGCAAGAATCACTAGAGTTGTTCCTAAATATCACAGCTGTCTGTAGTTACCTTCTGCATGTTCGTTGTAAGATTACATTTCCTCCTTACTTTGAAGTTGGTTAAGGCCATGGAACTTTCTTTGGCCAGTGAAACGTGAGTTAGAAGTGGTGTGTGTCACCTTCAGGGACAACGTTTTGAGCCAGTGCACAATTTACCATTTTGTCTTCTTTTTGACAAAATTATTTTAACAGTGAGTGTTAAGAAGCCTCCATCAGCCAGAGTGACTACATCGTGGTGAGAAACTTGTGTTTTATGAATCTTCTGAAATTGATGTTGTTATGGTAATATATTCTAGTCCACAATGACTATTATAGTCACTAATAGAACATTAAGATGGGAAACTTTCTCTGCAAAACAAGAAATTGGAGTGATGGGACAAAGACCTCTGCCTCCCTCCGTATCACATGCTGTGATTTTCTTATTTTGTGGAATGGACCTGTTATTTGGAACAATAAAAACTGTGACTGTGATGACAAAGAAAGCCTTCTCAAACAGGAAATATGTGGGTTAGTTTGAAGTGCTAGGTGGAAAGATATGGTGCACACACATACACACACTTCTAGAAAGTAGTGACAAAGCATGCAAAATATATCTATAGGTTACAGTAAAATTGATGATATAATTCGCAAAAAGATAGAACTAAAATTTATCCAAACATAGTATAAATGATCTTCCTGAGATAATTTACAGGTTTAAAAAATATAATTGTCTCTAATGTGTAGCATTATCACAGTAATTATTTTAGCTTATTATTTAAAGTCTAAAACAAATTGCCATTTGGTATTTGCTTGCTTCCTGAGTTTTCTTAAATTTGTCGGTGAAATTTACCTTGCTTTGTTCTATTTTTGTCAACCGTAAATTCTCATTGTAAATCTTTCTTGGTATTGCTCATCTTACAATGGATGCTATTTTCCCATTCTATGTTAACCTGTTAAAACATATTCAACCGTTATTGGATCAGCTTTTATAAACTTATCTGACCTCCACTTCTGTCTTAACCCAGGTTTTATAGTGATCTGAGGCAAGGATTAAATACTAATCTGATTTTAGGAGGAACAATCCCAGACAGTTAAGAGAGGGAAAAAAAGAAAATGAGGTAAGTATGGGAAGCATTGCAAGGGGATCTATTAACATAGTGGTTATTAATCAAAGAATGAATTTCTTAGCTACGTAAGATTTATGTAGGTTCCATAGATAAACTGCACCTCTAAAGCATTCTTTGTAGAAAAAAATATAAAAGATGTGAGATTTTTTCTTTCTGATCTTGTGATTCTGATTGTGTAATGAGAGCAGTCCATCATGAGCTAAGTGTATTCAGTTTCTCAGAATTATGAGTCACGGTGGATATAGTATCAGTCTACTGTACAATCGAACTGCTATATTCAGGATTGGACCTGAGAAGGTTCAGAAGGTATGTGTAAGGTACATCAACAGGTGGTCCAAATTGCCATGTCATGTATTGCAGTTGTACTGAAGCCTCTCCCACAGTTCACACTTTGACCTCATGGGGCCTTCAGAATGAACAACTGATGACAATAGTGAGAACTCTGGCCTGTTTTATAGATGGATTGCTATGATATCCTGGTTATCAACAAAAATATATTCTTGTTGTTTATAGCCCCACTTAGAAGGCAGGTTGTGAAGGGAAGTTCTTCCATTGGGTAAAGCTGAGAGCAATACTATTGGCTGTTCACTTTTTTTTTTAAAAAAAGCAGGAAAAGTGGTCTGGAATATCAATATGTACTCCAGGAAATTGGAGCTATTTTGGCTAGTTGGTCAAGAGAAAGAAAGGCATTAGAATGTTGAAATAATTAAGTCTAGAGAAGAAGTATGGATTAATTTATGGTGTGTACAAAAGGAAGCAGGTGTTTTTCCCTGTGTCTCATGTTGATGCCTATTATTAATATTATTAATGCCATGAGCCTTTCCCTCGTGGACAAATTAGACATGGTTGGAGGAGTGGATGTTATACATGAGGACAATATCATGTGTTAATAGCTAATCTTATATCAGCAAAAACCTATCCTGAGCCCCAGACAGCCTCTTCCATTGTTTAATTGACCATCCCTTTGGAGACAGATTCATCACATCAAAGCTCCTTCAATTCCTGCAAATGATAAGATAGGCTGCATATTTGTATTTTAAAAAGTGGTCAAAAAAGTAAGCTAAAGAATGTGTGATGTGGGAAAAATAAAGATTAAGGGTGACATTATGAAAGTAGAAAATAAAGTTGTAGTCAAGACTCAACAGAGCCAAATATCATTTTTCAGACTAATTATTTGAAAAGTCTCTTAATATACTAAAAAATAAGCAAACAAGAAAGAAAAAAAGGATAGACAATAAATATCAGAAATAAAAAAGGCACTTCAAAATAAATGATGCAGATATTAAGAAGAATATACTAAGACATTATGGAAAGTTTTACACCAACATTGAAATTTTACATGAAATGGATATTTTCCTACACACAAGAATAAAGGGAAAACTAGAATAATTCTACAACCTTTAAAGATAGTAAATTAACTTTTGAGAAAATCAATCCCTAAAAACAGGAGACAACAGACACAGATGCGCAAACACACATGGACACACGCAAACATAAACACAAATACACTTTGGGCATGATTGGTTTCAATAGCAAATTCATTAAAATTTCAATAAAGAAATAACCTCAACCTTACACAAAATTTAGCAGAGTATATAAAAGGGAGCACTGTTTCCCAATTTATGCTATGAGGCTGCAAAACCTTGATACCAAAATCTAAAAAGGACATTAATAGAAAAGAAAATTATAGACCAATATCATAATCTGAGTCAAACTTTAAGGAAATTGCGTTATAGCATTATATAAAATGTATAATATCTCATGGACATTTGGGTTTATCTCAGCAATATAGGCTATTTAATATTAGAAGATAAATCAATATAACACATTCATAAAAAAAGAATATATTTGATGATTTAATTTGCTGCAGAAAAATTCTCATATTATTCAATATTGATTTGTGATTAAAAACATTATTAGGTGAGGAAGAGAGTATTTTTAAATATAATATGAGCAATCCATAAATTCCTACAGCAAACATTATGCTCAAAGTTAAAAATCTGAATTCTCTCCTTTTGAAATAAAAATAAATAGTTAAAGATGCCGACAGTGTCTGTTAATATCCCACCTTGTAATTGAGGTAATATCCAGCGCTATACCTGTATTGAAAAAGAATTTTGTAGTATCGTCAATTTATTTGATATCACTCCGTAATAGAAAATTTTGAAAACTTTCTAAATAATGTATTAGAGAGTTTGGAAAGGTTTCTGGATATCAAATCATTATAAAGACTTAATTGTAGTTCTATATACCATCACCTGACAGGGGAAAAATTCACAATAAAATGAAAAATACCAATTTGCCTTGAAAAATATCTAACAAAGAAATACAAGAGCTATTTGAGGAAAATTATATATATATATATATTTTTTTTTTTTGAGGAAGTTTAGCCCTGAGCTAACTGCTGCCAATCCTCCTTTTTTTGCTGAGGAAGACTGGCCTGGAGCTAACATCCATACCCGTCTTCCTCTACTTTATATGTGGGACGCCTACCACAGTATGGCTTGCCAAGCGGTGCCATGTCCCCACCCAGGGTCCAAACCTGCGAACCCCAGGATGCCGAAGCGAATGTGCGAACTTAACTGCTGCGCCACTGGGCTGGCCCCATTATTAACTTTTTAAAAAATTCCACTGTATAATGAGAAACATTTTGTGTGCTTCCTATTCTTTTAAATTTGTGACACAGCCATTTGGTCTATCTTGGTGAATATGCCACATGAGCTTGAAATATGTGCAGTGTTCTGTTGTTGGATAGAATATTCTATGTATGTTCATTGGATCCAGTTTATTGATAGTGCTCTTTAGTTAAACTATATCAGTACTGATTTTCTTTATGCTGGATCTATTTTTACTGAAAGAGAGATTGAATTCTCCAACTATAATAGTGGATTCATCTTTCTTTGCAGTTCTAATGGTTTTTGCCTCATGTATTTATTAGACATTCTGGTTAGGTGCATAAACATTTAGAATGTGTATATTTTCTTGAATAAATAACCCCTGTATCATTATTCAGTGCCCTTCGTTTACACAAAGTTTCTTAAATTTTCTTGACTTTCTATTGTATGTCTTCAAATCTGTTGATTATTTGTTCTGAAAAAAAAAAAGTAAGAACATGTTATTTATAAAATGTTCAAGAGCAGTTTAAAATATTCTGAAGTATTACTGTGTAACAAAGTACTCCAAACTCAATGGCATAAAACAACAATTGGTTTACTATTCTCATAAATTCTGTGAGTCAGTAATTCAGACAGAGCATGAGAGGATGAATTTTTTCTTCTTCATCATGTCTGAGGCTTCAGTTGCAAAGATTTGAAGGCCTGTGGGTGAACTGAATATTTGGATCTGTAATCATCTAGAGGATTATTCACTCACATTTTTGGTGTCTGGGCTGGGATGAGTATAAGATAGGTTGACCAGCTATCCCAGTTTGCCTGTAACTGAGGGGGTTCCTAAGATGCAGGACCTTCAGTGTCAAAACTGGGACCATCCTGGGCATACAGTTGGTCATCATACTTTCTTGTTCATACCGTCGATTTTTCTCCCAAAAGTGGATATTTTGCCATGGGGAATGAAAAGGGTGAGGCCTTGATGTATAGGTTGCACCATTACTGAGACTTCTAAAGAGATTATTTGAAATCCAGTTGAGCCATAAGGGAAGCCCATCCTGATATATTGTCTCAGAAACTTTCCTGAATATATGATAATATTTGGATAATGAATGTTTTGATAAACACATCGCAACTTTTATTTGAAAATAAATACATATGTATTGTTTACCTCTGAAGTAGGATTATTTTTTTAAGGAAGATTGGCCCTGAACTAACATGTACAGCCAATCCTCCTCTTTTTGCTGAGGAAGATTGGCCTTGTGCTAATGTCTGTGCCCATCTCCCTCTATTTTATATGTTGGATGCCTGCAACAACATGGCTTGATAACTGGTACGTAGGTCCATGCCCTGGATCTGAACTGGTGGACCCCGGGCCGCTGAAGAGGAGTGCACGCTTAACCACTATGCCACCGGGCCAGCCCCTGAAGTGGGATTTTGGTCCTACTTTTACCAGTGAAGCAACTAATGTTCACAGACAGGATGTGGTAGAGCTGGGGTTCAGACCCAGGCCTTTTAATCCAGACTCTGTGCTCTCCACCACTATGCCTTGTGCAATGTGGTCCCTTTATGTTTTGTCTTGTTTGCCTTTGTTTTCAAAGTGTATTTGAGCAGCAACATAGAGCATGGGTGGGCAAGAAGATAGAGCCAGGGAGGTCAGCTGGGAAATGGCTGCTCCATCCAAGTCAGAGTTAACAGGCACATGATCCAGGACTGTATTACTGGAGCTGGAGAAAAGAGGACAGATTTTCAAGGAAAGTTGGGAGAGGGCAACTTGAGAAGTAACCATTGGACTAGCTGAGAAAGGTGATGGGTTAGTCTGAGGAGTTAGGTGGGGTCCTGGGGAGGCTAGTGGGGGCAAAGCGGAGAGAAGGGGAAGGATGAATAGGAAGTGAAGGGAAGGTCCTTTGACCTAAACTGTTCAGCATTTGTATTAATTTTGTTTTTCAGTATCTCTTCAGAATCCTAATCATAGCCCATAAGAAGGATGTGCATCCCTTCACAGCTGGGCAAAGGCCTGGAGTGAGCAATAGTGAAGTGAACCTGAGCTTGGCTGTCACAGGTGATTAAATCACCTCACATGCCCTCTTCATCTGCCTGAGGCTTTTCAAAACATGGTACTGGATTATGAGGGGAAATGTTCCAAGAGGGAGTATTTGGAGACAAATGTTTAAAAAGATCAGGGCAGGAGCTATGAGGCTTTTTCTGTAAAGCCTGGGAAGTCACAGGATCACTCGGTTACAAATGAGTTACAAAGGCTAGCCCACATTTAACAAGAGGGGAAATAGATTTCACTTTTTGGTGTGGAGCGGCAAAGTTACATTGTAGGAGAGCCTCTAGGAGAAGGGATGATGTTGTAGTCATCTTTGAAAAAGACAATCTGCTACAAATCAATGATATTGCTTTGTGATGCATACCATTATAATGAAAGCAAAGAAATTCTCTTAAAATTCAGGCCAGCAGTTATTAATAAGGGAATGGGAGCAGGTCGTGACAGCCAGGGCATGCACAGAGGCTTGTATGGAATTCTGACAATGTTTATGTTTTTGGTCTGAGTGGTTGTTAGTCATTAGATTTTAAATTTCTTAAAATGTATGTTTAATTGAAATGGACTTTTCTGAGTTTATGTTATGTTACAAAATAGAAAAATATTAAAATTAAAAATGAACAACCCTATTCTAAACTTTATTCTCTAAGATATTTGCTGGAAACTTTTCCTTTAAGAGCACCAGGTGAGAACTTACTTATCAGAGAATTTTCAACTTCAATTATTTTATTTCCTAAATTTTTTGAGTTTGGAGATTAGAGCCTCCGGAGCTGGCTAATTTCCTGAAATTAACAACAACAAAACCACTGCGTTTGAATGGTGGTTGCTTCTCTGAAAAAGGAAAAGAAGCATTAAGCTGGTGATGCCACAGACACATTTTGTGGAAAGATTGAAAGCTGTATGAACATTCTGAACGTCAGAATGAGGCAATAGAATAAGGAAACACATTAGTAAAATTTAGCCCAAAGATACATCATTAACAAATATATTTTTGTTTAAAAAGTTACATTTGTGAGAAGAATTTTCTATATTTTTACAGGAAAAGAATCAGTCATGAAGATAATTAGCGAGCAAGACTAGCTCAGAGCATTAAACCAAGGAAGCCATATGTATTTATTTTCTACAGCTGCTGTAAGAAACTACTGCAAATCGAGTGGTGTGAAACAGCATAAACTTTTTCTTTCACATATCTGGAGACTAGAACTCCAAAATCAAGTTAGCAGGGCCATACTCTCTCTTAGCTTCTAGCGGTTGCTGGCGATCTTTGGCATTCCTTGACTTGTAACGCCAGTCTCTGCCTCCATCATCACAAGGCCTGTACTCTCTGTGTGTCTGTGCCTTCTCCTGTTCTTACAATGGCATTCTCCTCGGTGTGTATACCTGTCTCTTTGTGTCTCCCTTGTTTTTATAATGAAAACAGTCATATTGGAGTAAGGGCACGCCCTACTCTAGGATAACTCCATCTTAATTATACCTGCAAAGACACTATTTCCAAATAAAGTCTCCTTGACAGATACCAAGGGTTAGGACTTCAGCATATATTTTGAAGAGATGCAATTCAACACATAATCTCATCTATTAGAAGGTGGGGTTGATTTCATAGCATTGAGTTTAATTTTGAAAAATGAATTTTCAGGTTTTGGAATTTCTGTTAGTTGCTAGCTATTGTTCCTTATTTGAACAAACAACTGATACCATAATTACAGTATTAAAATTGTCTAATATTCATACATACCAGAAACAGATATACAGCTCACTAATACAGAATTTAGGTCTTGATTTTACCTCTAATTGACCATAAAAATCTTTGGAAACTCATTTCACTTCTGGTATCTTCGTAGCCTCACAAAAAGGTGCTGGAGGGGTGGGTGAAGTCTTTACTGCTGACTTCAAAGATCTTTCATCTGCAAATGAGAATATAAACTGGAAAATGTAAATATGTGATATAGGGGAGACTATTTGAGGTCAAAGATAAAATTTCCAGTGTCCATCATATTTTAAAGACATTTTACTTGTTATCGCTTACAAGATCCAAGCTAGAAACATGACCATGTAAGGGAACATGGCAGTTGCCTTGCTGGTTCCTGTTCTTATGATGATGCAGATCCTCAAACTGCACTATCAGAAAAAACATGCAAGATATAAATGGGGCCAAAAACCCATAGTTATCAATATTTACTTCTTATACAGCTTGCCTTCTACACATCAAATGATTTCGTCAATGTCTTAAAATTAGCTTTTATTTGAATATTTAAGTTGCTAGAGTTATGGTTTTCCCTCCTCTTCTCTCTCTTTTTTAATATTTGTATATAATTTCAGGAGCAAATTTAATTCCTTTTATGAAAGTCCCCTCACCCTACCTACCAAATCAAACACTGCACCACATTAAATTTCTACATATATTAGTGAACTTGGTGACAGCAGGAATTTGCAATTGTTTATGCTCACTGTGAGAGCTCCCATAACAGGAGGTCACACAGCCTGTAGTAGAAACTGAATATATATGTTTAAATAGATAAATACATTAATTGAAAAGCCTATACTGGTGAAACAGTATAACATAATGGTTCAGAGCAAAGGCTCAAAAGCAGACTAACTGGTCTCATGTCCTGATTTTGTCCTATGTAAGCTGCTTACCAGCCACTTTTTACCATAAGTAAGTCACTCAATTTGTCACGGCCTCTGTTTTCTTATCTGTAAATGGAGATGTTAGTAGATACTGTTTCAATGTCATTTCCAGGATTAAATACATGTAAGGTGAATAGAACATTGTACTAAGAAAGTGCCTAGGAATAATACATAATCCTTAATAGGTAATACCTGATAAATACTCAAAAATGATCACTATTACAATACTGTCGTATTTTTCATTTGCTGTTTTCAATACATTGATCAGCAGCCAATTTTATGTATCACATACTTAGCAAAATTATGTGTCATTGAAACCTGTGGCTGCTAATGAGATCTAGAAGTGGGTCCCTGGGAAATTGGATATTTCTTCACTGAGGACAGCAACACCTCAGTCAGTCTGCTTGCTTTTCGTTTCTTTGCCTTTTTGTTTTTGTTTTTCTTTACCCGTAGCTCAGGCTATTAAAATCAAAGGGGATGGAAATTAAGCACTACATTTCTCAGATGTTGGTCATGGAGAAAGTCGGGCTTTGTTCTCACATGACCTGGCTCAGCACTCACCACTGTGACATGTAACTTAACATTTGTGAATCTCAGTTTTCTTATTTGCAGAAAAAAAAACCTTCCCTTGCTAGGAAACTGTGAAAAACAAATTACATGCATATAAAAAGCACCTGACACAGAACAGGCAGTCGTCAAATCCTAGTTTCCATCTTCATCCTTTCCGCTTTCTCCAGTCAGTTCGCTTTCTCTGCTCTGGCAGCCATTACTGAGTGCCTTGTCTCCAACTTTTTATGTTCCTTAAGAAAGTTTAATTTCTTTGGCCTGTAATTATTGGAAATCCTTTATTCAACATAAAAACAGTATTCAGATTTTGTTTCCTTCAAGATTGTTTTTTAAAAAATGAATTACCAGAGTGCTTGTTAAGAACTGCTATGAAAACGTTAACTGTGAGGAGGATTGGAATAGTCATAACTGCACAGTGACAGTTCTTACCCTGGGGGTGGAAATTTCTGGAAGTTAAATCATTGTACCAGGTGGCTTGAGAGGTATGAACTAAGGACAAGGATAGTTTATTGAATATTCAGCAATACTAGATCATAGAGAATGTCTGCCATAGCCTTCTCTACATTAAAGATGGCCTTCTCCTTGGGATCTGAATATTTGCTGTGTGTTTAAACTTCTCCCTATAATTCTTGTAGTTTAACTCCTTTAAAAAAAATTTCTCTTAAGCAGAAGTTGAAAAGCTTTTTTTCTCCAAAAAGCCAGACGATAAATGTTTCTGGCTCTGTGGGTCCTGTGGGCTCTGCTGCAAAACTACTAAACTCTGCTTTTGAAGAGTGGAAGCAGCATAGACAATATGTACACCAGTGAGTGTGGTGCGTTCCCAAAAAGTTCATTCACAAAACAGTTGGTAGACTGGATTCAGCCTGCAGGCTATAGTTCACCAAGCTCTGATCTTAAATATATTTTGAAAAGAACAGGGTGAGTTTTAAGCAAGAGATTATCTTTATAGTATATTGGAAAGATCATGTGTTATGAATTCAGAAGTCTTATGTTCCATTAACTGTCATTTTTTAGTTGATTTTTCTTAGGCTAACTATTTAATATCAGAACTACTTCATATACTATTATATGTTGTAAAGCAAAATACAGATAATGGTCCTTTTTGGTAGTGAACATCTTCTACAAAAAATGATGTTGACTGTCTAAGTCTCTTCAGTTCTCACTTCCTGTGCTTCACAGGGCACTGAAGCAGGTTCAGAGAGTGAACGGAGTCATTTATGACTCAGATCCAACCAATCCGAGTTTCCAATCTCCCAGCCTCCATGAGTAATGCAGGAATGGGAACATCACCTCCCTAGGTTACTAAGTCATTCCTGGGTTGTTCTTATAGTTGTCACTAAGTTTAAGGAATGGGATAGAATTGTATTTTGTGAGAGTAACAAAAGAATACAGTTCCTGGAAGCCCTCCCCTCTATGAAAGAAGCGAAAAGAGAGGAAAGAAACACCAGGGAAATAAGCAGTGCCCTGATATTAGCATTTGTATCCTGGACTCAGTTATAGCCTAAGCTAGTTTTTCCTTTTATTTATTTATTTATTTTTGGCTTCTTGACTAAGAGTTTATGTTCCTATATTTGAAATTATAAAAAGATATTTAGTAATAAGCCATAATATTATTCTTTTCGCTAAGATCTTCTCTAAAAGCAGAGATAGCCCTGGGAAACATAACATATTAATATGCTAGTGGTGGGGTCATAAAATCTTTGTCCAGAAAGCTTGGGCTCAAGTCCCAGGGCAACCACTCCTAACTGTGTGAATTGGATGAGTTATTTAACCTCTTTTTTTTTTTTTTTAAATTTTTGTCTCTTTGTATCTGCAATGTGAATGGTGACATGGGTTATTGTAAGAATAAGTTGAGTTAATAGGTGTAAAAACCTTAAAATAGTAGCCGACGCAGAGCAAGTGCCCAGAAATGTTATCTATAATTCTTACTCATTTATACTTTATGGAGAAAATTTTTCTCAAACCCCTTATGCTAGAAAAATTGTTAGAAGGAAGCCAAGATTAGGTCTGTAGGTGTTAGACATCAGAGTGTGGGACTGGAGAAGTCCGCAGGTGAAGATTGGATCACAGAGAAACAGGCCAACACTGGGTGTAACCAAGACCATTTTTTCTAGTCATGATGTTTCCAGTGCTTTGTAAAGCGAAAAGCACACTGCTTTGGCATCAACCTTTTCTGGCTCTACTGCATAATTCTGTCCACCATGCATAAAAGTGAAAATTTCAAATAGACATACAGAGTTGCTCAAATGGAGAACAAAATTCCACACAAACCATAGCCAAAGTAACCAACCACAAGCTCTACAAAATCAAATACAAATATGTTGAATTAGATTCATTAATTTAAACAATTGCTGTATAATTGTAAATACTTGTTTCATGACCGAATTTGCACTCCATGTTTCAGATAAATGCATTTTTTACAGTCAGAACTGTAAGGAAGGGCTGCAGCCTGAATAGATCACCGCCACTCAAAGTTTATCCAAAAACAAATACTAGGCTGCAAACTGATATTTAGAGTAAAGATTTATATATATTTACAGCAGTTTGGCAGAAAAACTTAAGTATAATGAATCTAACAATAACAGTGTGGACTTGTATTTTGTGTGTTTTTGTTTTTTGTCTTTCATTTTTCTAGTAATTTAATTTCGTTGCATTCTATAAAAGTATTAATCCATGACCAATTTGAGAGGACAGGTCTTTTACCCCCAATAGTAAGAATCACTGCTGTGGGGCATGAGATGGTGCTGATGTGAGCACAGGGAAGTTCAAGGCAGAATGGGTGTGTATCCGCCATAGTTTGGGCTGGTTCCTAAGGGGCGACTGTTAAGCCTGTGTCAATATTCAGAAGTCATTAGTAGCCCTGTTCATCAATGCATGCTATAAGCCAGGGGACCAGAAATGCTGGTGAGAATCCAGCTCCAGGAAAGGAAATTGCCAGCCTGCAGATTCACGAAGCTGAGGTCTTCAGAAAGCAACAATGCTCTCCCCACACAAACTTGACAGGATTAAGAGGAGAAATCTGGGGGAACAAAAATGTCGGCCATTCTGATGGGATATCAGGATTAAATTAAAATGTGAAGTGTACCTAATCTGGCAGGTCGGGCGTTCCTCTCTGGTAACTTTCAAAATTCCTGGGGATAGAATTTCCATAGCTTTCGCAGAGCTCGAAGATACATGACTAAAAATTTTAAGGACCACTACCATGAGCAGGGTATGTTGAAGATCTCAGGAAGCAGGCAGATTGACAGGAAACGGAGTCCACATAGTGTCCAGTCAATTTGATGCGTACCCATCACCAGCGTACATAAGTGTGACCCATCTCCCACCTCCAGATAGTTTCTCCACGTGATCGGTTCAGAGGAGCTGGGAATGGTCAAGGCCACGGTGCAGAACCTCTCATTTCATATGTACTTTCGGGTAGTTTTATTCACATCTGAGGACAAATAAATGTAGGTGATATTAACTTTCAAGCAAAATTATAAGGGTAAATGGAAGTTTCTGCATGTAAACCACACTGTCATTCCTCTAACTTTACCAATGGACAGAATTTTAAAGTTCCAACATACAAGAAATAGTTTCCGTGTACACAAAATGTCCAAAATTCCATGAAATTATGTTTCAAGCAGCTTTTGTGAAATTACTAAAACAGGAAAATTGCTTTGGATTATACATGATTTCAGAGTTTAAACATAATAGGCAAAGCTTCACCGCTATAATATTATGCTAGCTCAGGTGAAGCGGGGGCAGTGACAAAACCCAGCTTCATATACGTAGTCACGTCAGTCAGTAGTAAGCGTCTTTGCTTCCACCGGCACCCTTGGCCTGGTTTTGCTTTCTGACTTTTCTTTCCCTCTAAATCTTTAGCTCCCTATCTTTGCCTCCCTTCTTCTTTCCTTTTTATCCCTGACACAGCTTATCTCCCTCCACACTTCAACTTTCTTCTTTAAATGACTATGTTGTAGAACTTAAAATTCTCTTTTCCTCTCTCATACTTTATCATCTAATTGATTGCAATTTCTTAACTTTTTAATTCTGGAAACTTAAATTCTTTTACACTTATTTTTAAAAGTCTTAATTATAAAACCCTCATGTGTTCCTGGTTGTTGAATGAAGACAGATATTTCCCATCACTTTCAGCTTCCCTTTCACTTCATTTCCCTTCAATAAACCAAGTATGACACAAAATTGAATAATATCGTTTGGTGAATTGAGCCACCAAATTAATGAACTCAGAGGTAATCTCTAAGGAAGAGCAGTTTTATGAACATCAATAAAACAAGCCATATTAAATAGAAGAATTACTTGCTAACACTCCAGGGGCTTATTTGAACAAATTCCCATCATTATTTTTATTTTATTTTTTTTTTGCAGAGGACGATTTGCCCTAAGCTAACATGTGTTGCAAATCTTCCTCCTTTTTTCTTCCTTTTATCCCCGTCATAGTCATAGTACAGAGCTGTGTATAGTTGCAAGTTCTTATATGAACCGCCTCCGTAGCCTGGCTGCTGACAGGTGACTGGTGTGGTTCCATACTCGGGAACCAAATCTGGCCTACTGGAGCTGAGTGTGCCAAACAAATTGCTAGGCCATCAGGTATGGCTCCAAATTCCCACCTTTAAAAGTACATAGCTCTGTCAGTCTACTTTGTTGTTTCAATTTGAAACGTTATCTTTTAGGTTGTAAATAGGAAGAAAATACTTAAAGTACCATATAGCTCCGTGGTATTGATCTTCCTGTGTAATTAACACATTTTCTTACAAAACTCTTCTTGGGTTGTGGTACTCTCTTTTATACTTGTGCAGATTAATTCTCTATGAGATCAGAATGATGGCAATATTCAGAAAAAACTTGCTAACATATTTTAAGGCAATTTAAAAAATTCATTTTGCTTCTTCTGCTCCTCCATTTGACTTAACAAAAGAAATCATATTTCTAGAAGTTGGGCAATTTTTCCAGTATTTTAGCTACTGTTCATCTTAAGAAATATCAAACATTCTATAAACAAAATTAGTGGTTGTAAATGATTTTGTGGTTCATATTCAGACTGATGTGCTCAATTTACATCTGGATATCTGATACAAAATATCTGACATTTTGGATAATGTGAGATTTTTCTGATCACTATAATTCACTTCCTGACATGACAAAGTGCACGTCACAAGCTCAGAGCAGACAAGTGGTTTCAGTTTCAGGGTGGCCCCGGCCGGGCCTCCATTTCTGAACTAGCTTAGTGTAGCCACCCCTGACACAGGAAGGGTTAATAATCACTGGAAAAGGCTTGCCAACAAACTGTGACCCGGAGGTGAGAAGGCCGTTTAGCCAATGACGGGTAAGACCTCCAGGGGGGTCAACCTAAGACAGGAGGCAGCCGCCCAGGGGCACAGATGGAGAAATGATATCAATATCGGGAGCAGGAGGGACCGTTGCCTAAGAGACCTTGCCTGCTCCGAGATAAAAATATAGGAGCACAGCAATAACATGATAATATCAAAACAGAGGCCAAGGGAGGGCTCCTTGAGAAATCACTAAGAATTCTTGGCATTCGCTAATTACTTCATCCAGAACACCTGTGTATGTTTAATAGCTGTAAGCTATGTATATATTGAAATGCTGGTTATAATAAACTCAGAGTGGCCATCAGCCCTCTCCGCATCTATCCTGATGTGTACACTGGATTGCCACACCGACACTTAGTATCTAGGCTAAGGTTTTGACTAAAAACAGTGCAACTCATTTTATTTTTCCAATAGCATGAAAAAAATAGCATATTAACAGTATGTAATGTTTGGTTTAGAGCTGTAAGTTCTTCCCCTTATTTAATAAAAGTTGATTTATTTGTATTTTTAATTCTATTCTCTGTACAAAGAACTATTGTTATGTTTATTCATTTTGCTGTAGACATGGCTCTCTGTGTGCAGAAATACAGTGCTAGTAGGTGGACCAAGTGGCTTTCAGATACTCCTGACCAATAACTAAGTAAAAAGTCAAATTCTGCAAGATACCTATGAGTAGAATCTGCCATCTTCTTACCCCCAGCAAACCTTAGTAATGTATATAGTGTTAGATGCCATTCATCAACCTCAAGTTTTATTAGACTTTCTCCTTATGTTTCCTAAGCCAGAGAATTTAACCAGAAAAAAACAATGCATTTCAGTCTTTTTTTCCTGTTGTTTTTAATTCAAACAGTTAATAATACCTTCACCATATTTACAGTGAAAGCTGTTCATACGAAGCCTTCAGGGCCAATTGTAGCAAGACTAGGAGTGAAGAAAAGGCCTAGTGCCCTTTTCAATGCACTGTGAATGTCAGAGTCCTGGTGTTAGACTGTATTGATTCTGGTTTGAAGATAAGACTTGTTTTGACCTCTGGAATGTGAAAAAAGGATTGTTGTTTAGCAAATCCCAGAATGAGAAACACATGGATTAGACCTCCATTTGGTGTACAACCTGAGGAAGAGCCACCACGTGAGACCCGCAGGCTCTTACAGGATTTATTGCAAGCCACTGAGATTTGGGGATTGCATTTTGTTGCAGCATTATTACAGCAGAAATTGACTAACACTGCTCCCATTTGTGAGGGTACCTTGCTTCCAGCTGGAAAGCAACCGGCTGGACCTTCTGTGTTCTGTGAACAGAGCTTTCAACCATAGCGTACTGAGAAAGTTTTCTTATACAGAGCTACATAATAATAAATACAGTTGGGCCTATGTATTACTAATCCTTTGTGTATCTCTTTAATGTTGATTTTCTTATAATGCTTGAACCCAGCCTGACATTGGTAATAAGGGGATAGGAGTTAAAATGTCAAGTTTCCCACCAATGTGTGTACTATTAGCAAGTCATTTTGCCCAATATCTCTTTTGTTCCTATTTTCTTTTCCGAATAAAGTATTTGAGATATCTTAGCCCTAGAGGTATGGATTAAATCGTTTCTTTGTTTCAGCTACTATACTAGGAATCCAAGAAAATAAAGAGGTATGACACCATGTTTTGTTTCTCACAGATTAATTGTGGAGAAAGGGATGTAAAAACAGTTATAACTCAGAGAGCTCAATATTGTGTAAAAGAAATATGGAACCTTCTATGGGAACGCATGAAGCAAAAGTCCTACTTAGCCAAAGAGTAGGGAATTATCTAACATATATAGTGGCGTTTCTAGGGAAATCAAACTGTGGCATAGAAGATGTGAACGAAACCCTGGTCATGTGAAAATACCTGACATTTGGGGGACCTTTATGCAATTGGCTTTTTCTAGAATTAGGGTATGATATGAGAAGGAACTTGAATAGGACAATAGATGAGACTTCAAGGAAGACCGGAATCAATGTGGGAAGGGTTTTGTTTCTCTGACAAATGAGAAAATGGGCAAAGGAAGTTTTCAAAATAAGAAATTGTTCATTAAAAATCTTTAAATGGGGGCAAGATTGAAGAGAGTTTTACAAAGCTGATCATTGGTGATGTTTTTAAGTTGACCTAGAGTCGAAAGATAGTTGTATCACAAAAATCTTGTGTGAAATAGCTGGGATACGCTATTTCTTGGCACTTAAAGTGAAACATGAGACGGAGAATAGAGAAGGGCATAAAGGTTTTTGTGTGACTGAGTCAGGAGTATTTTGTGATTAGTGAGATGAAGTAGGTAAAGAAAGAACTGAGTGATTGGAGAGAACCCTAAGGTTTCTCTCTGTTAGGAGGATGGACATGTATTAGTTTTCTAGGGCTGACATAACACCGTACCACAGGCTGGGTGGCTTAAATAATAGAAATTTCTGGAGACTGGAAATCCCAAATCAAGGTGTTGCCAGGATTGATTTCCTCTGAGGCCTCTCTTCTTGGCTAGCAGATGGCCGTTCTCTTGCTGTCTCTTCACAGGGTCTTCCCTCTGAGCAGGAACACCCTAGTGCCTCTTTGTGTGTTATACTCTACTTTCTTATAAAGACTTCAGTCAGATTGGATTAGAGAACACCCTAAGGGCCTCATTTTAACTTTATTCTTTCTTTAAAGCATCTATCTCCAAATACAGCCATAGCTCGAGGTACTGTGTGTTAGGGCATCAATATATGAATTTTGGGGAAGGAGGACCCAATTCAGTCCATAATACACAGTGTTGTGGTAGAATTAGCCAGGGCCCACAAGAAGAATTAAAGCCATTTTTTTTTAAGTATTATGATTCAGGAGTTTTTAATTATACAAATAAATATTTCAAATATGTCTGTATGACTAATATGTATAGTTCTAAATATCAGAAACATGGGAAGGACTGGTGGGAGTCATTAGCTATAGTGGTTTGAATCTGCAAGAATAAAAGTTAATATTCTAATGAGGACAGAATCCTGGTGACAAGCATAATGGGCCAAGATAAAAAGAAAGTGGAATCGCATAAATATAAGCTCTGGTTGGTAGTCAGTTCGCTGTATGGTATGGTATCAGTAAGCCAACAGAGAAGCATTATTAGAAGGAAAGTGACTCACACTCCACTTTGTACTGGCCCTGTCACTTCCATTTTAACATGTTTAATTTTGGGTACCGTAATCTAAGGGGAGCACAGAGAGGCTGGAGATTTATTTTAATAATGGTGTAAAGATCCAAAACATTAATTTATTCACTTTTACTCAACTGATTTAGTTAATTTCATTAAACAATATTTGTGCCACACGATATGTTAGGCAACCACTTATAATGACCCCAGCTCTCTTGGAATTTATAATGTAATAATAGAAGAGTCATTAATCAGAAAGTCCCACAAGTAAATGTGAAATTACATTGTAATAAAGGGTATGAATAAGAAATACATATTATGAGGGTCTTACTAGAGGGATTTATCTTAGACAGGGACATCAGGGAAGACTTCCCCAAAGAAAGGTGGGTTAAACATGTATCTCTTATGAGGAATATTGTGGAGAATTAGCAAAGTTTCACTTCTGGAAAAGATTATTCCAAGATACATATTTTCTATCATTAAATAATTGACAAGTTTCTTCTCAAAGAGCCTTTCTATTTGCTTCTTATATTTCTAAAGGGTGGTGTGATAACAAATACCTGGACGTTATAGAAAGAAATTTTGTCTCAATATGATTGGAGTGAAGGCTTCTAAATCAGAAGAACTGAATCTGAAGTTCAACATCAGAAGAGAGGAACATAGAGATGATCATATAAAAAGGGGAGAATTTTATTAATCCATTGAAAGCTGCAGTGTCTTCAGCTTTCTGAGGTCTCCAATTTGTTGTAAATAGGGGAAATCTTGAAGCCATTGGATGTAATAGCCCCACTGGTTGCAAATGAAGAGATGGTAATATGGTTCAATATGTGTAGAGGGGTGGGGAACAATTCCATGGTGTTGAATGGAGGGATAGATATGTTTCCTACAGGCACTAGGTCGAAGAAGGTGGGGAAATAGCTAGGAGAATGTTCAGCAGGTTTATTGGTGAATCAATGAAACTGAGATGAGAGGATAAATATTCAAAAATAGTATGATAAGCACTACAGTGTCACAGTTATGTGAGACCTTGAAATAAGAGGATAAATACATAAGTGATCTTGCCATCAAAGAGTTCCCAGTTTAGTGGGAGAAATTGCAGGATATAGTCAGAATAGGGACATGTGCAAGATGCTGCACACAGGGAACACTTAGACCATCTTTGGGTGAGAAAAGTCCTTCTAGAGATGGCAACCAAACTGATTTGTGAAGAACTAGGTAGGGTTGTTGCTGTGGTCTGAATGTTTATATCCCCCCAAGATTCACATGTTGGAAATCTAACCTCCAAAGCGATGCTTATTGAGAGGTGGGGCCTGTGGATGGTGATTAGGTCATGAGGGTAGAGCCCACATGTATGGAATTAGTGTTCTTATAAAAGAAGGCTGACAGAGCTCCCTAGCATTCTTCCATGATGGGAGGACAGTGAAGAAATTGGCAGTGTGCAACCTGGAAGAGGGCTTTCACCTGAACCTGGCCATGCTGGCACCCTGATCTTGGACTTCCAGCCTCCAGAACTGTGGGAAATCAATCGCTGTTGTTTGTAAACTACCCAGTCTGTAGTATTTTGCTATAGCAGCCTGAATGGACTAAAACAATTATCCAGGCCAGTGGGACTGGAAATGATTTTCCAGTCAGAGGAAGCAACATAAACATCACCTTGCCATGTGATATGCCATGAAATATGCTTGGAAGTAAAAGCAAATAAGCATTGTTGGAAAATTAAGTGGTTGGCAGGTAATGCAGGCCCCCCTTATAAAAAATTGAAAGAAGAAAATGAATAGAGACAGAGACAGTGACTTTACCAAGGATCATGTCTGAGATAGTTTGTGGAAACTCCTAGATCTTTAGAACTTCTACAAGTTCATTATTTGTGTTACCCTCGAAACCCACATTCAATAGCATGAAGCCTTAACAATAAGAAAAAAAAGTTTACCTTCTTACACTTAGGAACAGAAGAATGGGAAAACCGAGGAGACTATTTCTCTTTCATGTAGTATGGAGAAACTACATGTTTAATAGCAGTGTTGTAATGCAAAAAAAAAAAAAAATAGACTGAATCCCTGGGGCTTGAAGAAAAGAAGAAAAGAGAATTTTTTTTGAGAAAGGTTAACCCTGAGCTAACATCCACTGCCAATCCTTCTCTTTTTCCTGAGGAAGATTGGCCCTGAGCTAGCATCCGTGTTCGTCCTTCTCTGTTTTATATGTGGGATGCCTGCCACAACGTGGTTTGATGAGCGGTGTGTAGGTCTGGACCTGGGATCCAAACCGGTTAACCATTGGCTGCTGAAGGAGAGTGCGCAAACTTAACTGCTACACCACTGGGCTGGCCCCTGAGAAGAGAACTTTTTAAAAGGCACCTGAATCTATGCAAATTGACCTTTGGGGAATGGGCTAGTTAGGATTAACTATCCACACATCAACTCTGTAAATGTCTCTCAAATGTTATCTCTCCGACCCTTGTCTTCTCCCCTTTCTTTTATTTGTGGTTTTTCAATACGTTGTCAACCTAGTAGGACTTTCCTCATAGAGAGTGAAACTAGAGAGGTGGTGTCTGGAGTGATCTGAGGAGTATCAGGAAAGACTTTGATAGGTAAAATGCTTTCCACATTGTTTCTTAAAAAAAAAGTCTGTGTTTTCTTCACTTGCATGAAATGCCTATATGGTACTACACCAGTCAGGGTGGGGTAGTTAAAGAATGCAGAGGAAGAGATGGTACCATCAAAAGTGCCTTGACTGTAGCACAATGCTCTAACATAGTAGTATCTGTCTTGTCTGGGTTAAATAAAACATCAATCACCTGACTGAAATATGCTTAAAATTACAGTTTATTTATGGACGTGCACTGCCAATTGCAGTCACCAATATAAATATAATACATTTCAGTTATAAACAGACCACATCTCAGAAAGCATCCTGAGAGCCTGATAAGCAAGGCCACTGTGGGGAGAAATATGTAAAAAAGTTTGTGATGGATGAATGGAAGCAGCAAAATTTGTTTCTGACAAAGGGAAGGAGGCACAATGTGGGAAGAGAAAATGAGAGAGAATAAATTATTCTATGCATGTAAAGTCACTCTTTCTGAAATTCACTGTACTTTGCATTCAGAGATGAGGCTCCTGAGGAATTGGGATTTGGGCAGATACTTGTGGGTGAAAAATATGTGTTCATACTTGGTTTTCACAAATATATCAAATAGGCTGGAAAATAAAAACAAAGCAAAATTTAACAATTAACAGTAAAGAATAAAGAATGGACTCTGCCCTTAAACTATTTTATTTGGGAGACCAGGAAACTGAAAGTAAAGTTGGTTGGAAGTTAAATAAGATATGGTTGGGATTCTTTTTGTTATCTTCCAACTCTCCCAAAGGCTAAAGTGTTGTAACCACGGGCCCCTTAAGACCAATTCAAACTGATCCCATCTTATCAACAGAAAGTTTCTCAGGGGCAAGCCAAAAATCTGAAAGTCGTGTACCCAGAGCATGCGTAGAGGAGAAAATCTTGCTCTGAAATGACCCTGGAATCAAAGATTCTCTCCCCCGTGAATCAAAGGACCAGGACATGACTAGAACTTCATAGTCAGACTGTCATCAGAGGTGAGGGGTCCATTGTCTAGTAAGATCTGGTGTTTAAGGTCCCTTCCACACTTTACCATAAATGTTTAAAACCTTACCATACATGTTTAAAACCTTCCAGTCAAAACCTGCCCCACCAGAATTTCCACGTACCAGCCTGTCCTCCCTAACCTCCTAAATTTCACCCAAATCCTGAATCAGGGAGACAGATTTGAGATGTTGCCTCCTGTCTTCTTGCAGTTTGACCTCACAAGAAAGCTTTTCTTCTTGTTTCAAAAGATGATGCCGAGCCAGCCCTGATGATCTAGTGGTTACAGTTCAGTGCTCTCATGGCTTCGGCAGCCTGGGTTCATTTCCCAGTCACGGACCCACACCACCCATCCATCAGTTGCCATGCTGTGGTGGTGGCTCATATAGAAGAAGTGGAAGAACTTAGAACTAGATATACAACCATGCACTGGGGTTCTGGGGAGAAAAAAAAAGAGAAAGATTGGCAACAGGTGTTAGCTCAGGGTGAATCCTTCCTTGTAAAGAAAACAAAACAAAACTGTACTCAAGTTAAAAAAAAAAAAAAAAAGCTGATGCCATAATAATTGTCTCTTTATGTGCATCAGGCAAGAAAACTCCAATTTTGTGCAGTAACAATTTTGGCAACTACTAAGGGACTAGGTCCTGTGACTGCCTGCCTGAGGCTCTGGAAGCCCTGGCAAGGTGTGAGGTCTTTTCATCAATCCTAAGCAGCTGCCTAGAAAATTTTGTCTAGAGGCTTGGCTGATGGAATTCTAGTTTCCTGCTGTGGTGCTCCAGCCCCAAGGCATTTTTCTTTGAGATAAGAAACAGCTCCAGGATCAGAAATTGTTCTCATGAGTGACCTTGTTAAAATGCACTTGTGCCTAAATTGTTTAATAATCTTGTCAGAAATGTGGATTAGAGACCCCACTGGGGAGATTTTTGCTGAGTTAAAGTCCCAAGACCAGAATTGTGGGTCCAAGGGAGACAATATGAAAGAGTTACACCACTGGGACAATCAAGGGATTGAGTTAGAGTGCTGAACTCTGGGTGAAACCCAGAATATCTTGGGTTAGAGTCCCACAATATTGGATTTCTGTGTCTCTTCATGTTTGTCTATGACTTACTGTATTATTTATTAAAATTGGCTGCTTGGAGACTGAGTTTCTTGGTGATTGTAACAAATTCCCTTTATAGATTAATCTTATGAAGGTCTTCTGACTCTGAAAAAAAGAGTCACTGTTCCCTCTGGCCCTTTGGGACATTCCCAGGTGATGGGATTTCATAGAGGTGTTGGGGCATCTGCCCAAGATGTGCAATGGCCTCATAGGGACCTCTTTCTGAAGAACATATCTTATTGGGTCCCCATTATTTGTGGTGAAGCAGTCAGTGGTGGCAGTCCCTCTGGGACTTGCTCATCTCTGAACATTGTGGGTACGAGAACACATAAGAGAAAAAGCTGACCCTCTAGGTTATTCTTGAAGGAGCTTGTCCCACAAGCACACACTATTAGACCCTAAACACTATCCCCTAGAGAGACTTTGTTTGTTGTGGCCACCCTTGAAAAAGTCCCTAAAATGGAAATTACTGTAAACAGCTGGCAAGATAACCCAGGATAATTTGAAATTACAGTGACCACTTTGGGCTCTTTTTGAGCTTGTAAACTGAGAAACAAATATTTAGTCTTTAGAGAGTCAGGTACACCACTTTCCAGCACAATCGCTCAAAGCCTGAAGGTCCTGGGAGCTGTAAATATTTACAAAGAACTGTAAAATCTTACCCAGCTTGTTTCATGTCCCAAGGGCTTAGCTTAATAATTGTCAGGTTGGAGGCCCCAACATACATTTGGACAAAAATGTGATTGCATCCCATTTTGTGGTCAGATATAAGTCAGACAGAAATGTGGGTCGCACTCCCTTTTGTGGCTAAGGGTCCTACCAAACTGCCATCAGCCTCAGGGGAATTACATTGGCCATAAGAAATAATCTTTTGATTAGGTAAGATCATTTAAAGGTGAACTTAAAAGCGAAGACTTCAAAATTTCAAAGTAACCTTATTGAAACTTTTGTTTCAAAAAGGAAAAGTTATAAAAGTATCTAAAAGAAAAGCCTATTAGATCATGGCTTTATAGACACTCCATAATGTGCCTTTGAAGGAGGGCCCAATATGAGCCCCTCCCAGAGTTGGTGAGACTCTGAAAGAGTTTCTGGGAAACTGCTACATTCAAGATTAATGGAGTTGTTCAATACTGCCCAGTATAATTACTGTTTATCCTGCCTGAAACCTGACAAGATATTTGAAAGGATTTAGCAATGTACGGTCAGAGATTCAGCCAAACTGGAAGCTAATATTCAGAGCCTGATAAGAATTTTCTTTCCAAGCCTTCTTCCCTAAGTTAAAATAAAACTAAGCAGCCAGAGGGAAAGAAGCAAGTTAGGGGTGATGTACTTGGACAGGTAGATCAACCTATCCTGTCATTTAAGTTACAACCTGATTTGTGAAGAGTTAAGAGCAACAGTCCTAAAAAAAAAAAAAAAAAAGCTTGAAAAACTGTATATGCAGCTCTAATGGCAGTTCACATTCCACCCAATTCTTTCATCTCAAAAAACCTTGCAACTTCTCTCTGGGAACTATTATCTAGCCCATCACCAATCCTTAAGACTGAAGGGGAAAAGAAAGGAAAAAGGAAAGAAAAACTGCATATAGAGCACCCTTGCCCAAAATCTAGCATGTTGAGTATCTTCTCTACAAATGTTAGAGGAAAAAACTTAGGGCAAAATTTGGATTCAATTATTATTTTATAACTAGTGAGATTTGTATTACTGTACCTGATTCATGGCAGTAATTTAAAACAGTAGCTGTGGAATCTCTTTGTATATGTAGCTATATGTGTGATATTTTTACCTTCTTATAGTATAATTTCTAAAAGAATTCTCTTCAATGGTTTAAAGTAAGTGCTTATATAAATGCAATAGAAACTAACCCAAATGTTTTTCAAGTTAACATGATATAAAACAATCTTTGATAAATGAAAGCTTATTTGAGTTTATTGGTTTGATTGAAATAGAAATGTGAGTTGTCAACATTGGATATGATGCAGACCTTCAGCTTTTATTCTACCTGGATATATTGGTCAAATAAGCTAATGTTATCTCTGTTACAAAACTTGTTGGCAAAAATAGTAAATTAGAATAATAGTGAACTTTTCCTAATGTCTCATAAAGTCTTGTAAGGAATCTAAATAATCATTGGGAACAAGTAATTTAAATAGATGTAAAAAGATAAAAGTTTTGGGTGAACTTTTAATAATAATTGTGTGTTATGGTGTATGTACTTAAAAGAACTTTAAAACATTTTGGTAACAAAACTCTGGAGTTCAGATAAATTAAGTTATTGATAAGGTTTATTGAATATCTAGATCATTTTCACATAAGAGAAAACATTAGATATTAACTACTAAACATAGACTTATCTTTCTTTGGCTTTTTATTACAGAGAAACTGGAAAATATGGGTTTATTGGTAAACATGTTTTGAGCCATGCTGAGAAATTTTCCATGAGAAAGCACATTTCTAGACAGTATTAGTGGGTCTTCCAATTCACAGTATTTGTGGATCTTTCAATATATAAAAATTAAGTAAAGTAAGATGTATGTTTTCAGTAAATAAGATTTAAAGAATGGAGATATTTTTGTTTATTTTATTAAGAAAAATAAATTTGTCCTAAAATACTAGGAAGGAAGAAAGAAGGCATGAGACAAATTCTGAATGTAAAAAGAAAAGCTATAGAAGGTTTGTGGAAGAGGAACCCTGAGGAAAGAGTTCTGTCTATAGTCAAGTTGGCCAAGATTAAAATGAATTCAATTAAGTAAATAAGTTTTAATATCAAAAGTAAGCTAGGACAAAAATTAAAATTTGATTTTCTTTCTCTTAGAAAGATAATTTTCCTGGAGTTTTAGTCTGCTCCTGATAAAGAGATTATAAAGAGTTTTTCTTTATTTTTGAGTAAATCTCCCTAAAAGATGGAAATTCTGTGTTTTGTCAAAATAACTTCCTGTATTCTAAAAGGCTGGAATCTCTCTAGTAAGAGAACTAAGGGGGTTTTTTTTCCTTTTTAAAACTGATTAATTCTGTATGTTTACCTGTAACATCTTCTATCACTTTGGCTAAATGGATTACTAAGCATTCTTTCACAGTGAGCTATGATCCTATTTGACCAAGTGTTTTAAAACCTTTGATATTTTTCACAAACTTTTCCCAAAATTCAAATCCTAAATAAAGTCTTTCTGTTGACGTGAAGCTAACTTTGAAAATTTCCAACAGGAAGATATTAAGCGACTTAGGCTTGCTTGGTTTATTAAGTTACATGGGAAGCATTTTAAGTAAATGATGATAAAGCTTGTTAGGTTATATTGTGTGGGTGAATGTTATTAATATAAATGTTTTAAAAATTATATAACATTCCTAAAGTTCTGATCTGTCCTGGTTATCAGTCATAAATTCTAGTTATTTTGAATTGTCGTATGTCACAGAAATAACCAAAGTTCTTCATTAATTGCCATTTTTAAGTCCATTGTCATTTACACTGTTATTGTTTTACTCTGATGCTTTTGCAAATACATTTCATCTTCAGAGAGATTCATGAAAGGTACTCTGACACCAGCTCTAGAATGCAGGTTTCTGATAAGCTTTCAGGTTATAAAACTGAGCTGGGTAAGAAATTACAGAACTCTAATGGAGAGACTAATGGCCTCATGAAAGTGGTAACAGAAGTTCTAGATTAAGAATTGATTGAGGACATCAAGATGGTAGTGTAAGTGAACTGTGAATTCACCTTCTCCCATGGACTCAATGAAGTTACAACTACTCTTGAACAATTACCCCTGAGAGAACTGAGAACTGGATAAAAAGAACCCCCATAGAAAGGGACAGTGTGGACTGAGGTGGAAGAAGCAGAAATTCATTTCTGGAGAGAAAAAAGCCAGCTTCTAGCTGCTACATTTCATGCCTGGCCAGAAGCAATCTTAAGATATGAAACATTCCCTGGAAGAGTGGGGGATCCAAGCAGGGGAATCTTACCACAATAAACAGCCTTTGGACTTAGCACAACCAAGATAAGTGTAGTAATACCTGGCTTTGCTGGCTATTATCTTCAATGGGGAATATCCCCAGGAAAGCTGTTGGACATAAAAGAAAAAAAAAATCCTCGTCTTTAAGGGCCCATGCACAAATTCACCCATTTGGAAAAGCAACATAAACTCACTAGAAAGAAAAGTGCAAATTCCTTTGGTGAAAAGACACTCACCTGATAGGCGCTGGGTGCATCTTAGTGAGAAGTAAGAACTCTCCAGGGAATGAGACATTGGTGGTAGCCATTATTGTGACCTAGTACAGGCATGCTGACACAGATGCTGGCTGAGGCCATTGGAGTTCTTACCCTAGCCTGATTGCCCAGGAGTCTGCCCCACACACTACAGCACCAAATTAACCCAGCTCAGCCAGGGCAGGCAGCTGACCTAGGGACTGGCTCCACCCAACAGCTAGCTCTTCAAAACTTGTGGACCTGCATAGGTGGGGTGCCTGGAACCTCTGCAACTAGGTGAGTGGATCTGCCTCTGCAGGTCAGGGCATACATGACAGGCAAGCCTGCATTTGTGGAGTGTGTGGGGCCTCTGCAGTGGGGAGACTGAGTCTACTTCAGTGGGTTGGGGCATGCATACAGGACAGGACTGTGTTGATGGGGTGTGTGACCCTGTGGGTGGTGGAGCCTGTCAGCTGCAGCAAACTTGCCCTTCTCAAAAGTCCATATAGGGGATCAGCCTCACCTTCCAAAGCCTGAAAAAACTGGGTGCTCCCATGCATGGGGCTGGTACCACTCAGCTGCAGCACTGAGAGAGCAGACATCAGCATTGCAGGATGGAGGCCTACAGCAATTGTAAGCCTCTGAGCCTAGCAAGTAACCATGCTGGGGACCTACTCACTTAACAGAAAAACTGCAACAGGAATGTGCTATTAGACCTTGCGGTCAAGTTTTCTGGGTTACTCATGCCCAAAAGTGACTAAAAGGACCATAGAATCCAGATTCAGCTAGGTATTTACAACCAGCTGGCCAGGTGGACATCCTAGACTCACCGAGCACCCACAGCAAGAGCAACCCTGCCATAACAGAAGGACACAGATATCCCACACAAGGGTCACTCCTGGAACATTTGGAACTGGTGATGAGAGAGAAGCACATTGCTGGGCCTCATAAGGCATCTCTTACATATGGCCACCTCTCCAAGCTCAAGCGATGTAGCTGATCAATTTAATACAGAGATATAAGCACAGAGAAAGAGGCAAAACCCCAGAAAAAGGACCAAATGAAACAGAAATCAACTATCTATGTGAAAAGTGTACAAACTAAGAGTCATAAGGATGCTCACTGATCTTGGGAGAAGAATGGATGAACTCCATGACAAAGTCAAAGGAGAACTGGAAAATATAAAAAAGAAGCAAGCAGAAATGAAGAATACAATACTGGAAGTGAAAAATTCACTAGAGGGACTCAATAGCAGAATAAATGATACAGAAGAACAGATCAGCAATCTGGCTGAAAGACTAGAAGAAATCACCCATGCTGAACAGATAAAAGAAAAAAGAATTAAAAAGAATGAGGGCAGTCTAAGGGACCTCTGGGACAACATCAAGTGCATAAACATCTGTGTTATAGAATCCTAAAAGGTGCAAGAGAAAGGCAACACCAACACCTTACATACAAAGGAAATCCCATAAGGCTATCAGCTGACTTCTCAGCAGAAAACTTACAGGTGAGAAGGGAGTGGCATGATATATTTAAAGTGCTGAAAGGATAAAACCTACAGTCAATAATACTCTACATGGCAAGGTTATTATTCAGAATGGAAGGAGAGAGAAAGAGTTTCCCAGAGAAGCAAAAACTAAAGGAGTTTATCACTAAGAAACCAGCTTTAAAAGAAATGCATACCAGCCTGTTCTCCCTAACCTCATAAATTTTGCCCCAAATCCTGTTCTGTTAATTGTCTGGAGACAGCTTTGGGAGCATTGCCTCCTGTATCCTTGCAGGTCCAACCTGACAATAAAGCTTTTTTCTTTTCTCAAAAGCCAATGCTCTTAACCTTGGCTCTTTATGCACATTGGTCAAGAGAACCACAATTATCTGTGGTAACATTGTAACTGACAACTCTCCCCTGAGAACAAAGAGAGGCAGTTCTTCAGCTCCTAAAATATTCTTGATGCAGATTTTCCCAAAATACCTTGGGATCCCAGAAGTGGTTTTGTGGATTTTGCCACCAAGGAAGTTAAAAGTGAACTGGAAGGGGGAAATTGCTTCATCAGAAAGTGTTTGAGAGAGCCTCTGTACAGTTTTGAGTGTGTTGTCCAGATGCTATGTCTGTCCATGAAGTTTGGGAATGAATGGAAGCAAGTAGGGTGACCAAATTGACCCAATTGCCTAAAATGTTCCCAGTTTTAGGACTAAACATCCCACATCCTGGAATCTTCCTAAATCCTGGAAACATTTGGTCAGTTGGTCATCCTAGAAATACAGATTAACATCTTGCCCCAAGCCATAGTTAGCTGGAAGAACATACAGTTAATTAGCCAGAAAGTGCAGACGGACCCTTGTACCACTAGCTACTAAGTAAAGAAACACAAGATGAAGATGGCATTGCTTATTGGGAAAAGCATAAAGTTTTCCAGAGGAGCCAAGGTTCATGTGACTCAGACTTCTTATTCTTTGTGGATCTAGAGAACCCTGTAGAAAATAGGAGCTGGGTAAAATGTTATGACTGCCATCACCTCTACCAGTTAAGGGCTACCTAATAGGTAATAGGACCCTATTGAGAAGTTCTGCAGTGGACAGCTCAATAGAAGATGGGATGGTTATTATGCCCCTGTAGAATTCCTAACTTCAGAAACTATGAAGTATATATCTGCATGAGGCACAAAGACCACCAACTGCACCACACAAACCCATACAGCTCTCATTGCTGTACAGACTGTGAAAATTAGCAGCTGGCCAAGGGTTGGGCAGATGGTTTCCAGCAAAACAAGAAACTACATTGGATGTAGGCACCAAACACTGGTGCTGGCAGAGATATAGAAAGGAAGCAGCCATAAAACATCCCGTTTCCTCCCAGGTGGCCTTGACCTGGACTTAAGCAGATAAAACGTTCTCATTTCTGGCAATTGGTATAGGGGAAGACTGTAAAGGAAGAAACGGAATCGAAAGGAGATGAGGTTGAGTGGATGTCAGAACCTTGAGGTTTGGAAGCAAACCCTGATGGAGATGTGCAAATGACAGTAGCAGAAATTGCAATCATTGAACTAAACTAAAATTGCCCTTGATTGGATTTACTCCAAAGAGTTAACTGATGATTTCAAAATAAGGCTGATTTGCAGGATAGGAAAGGAACGATTTTGGAATAGGGAATATTTGTGGTTCCAAATTACCCTGAGGTTATCTTTCTAGAAGAGATTCACTTGATTTTTGTTTTCCACTAAAAATTAACTTATACTTAAACAATGCACAATATGCATGACCTCCTAGAGAGAGGATTCTCACCTGGTTAAGCAAAAGCTGATTAGATCCTGTGATTACTTCTCACTCATTCTACAAAGCCCTTCTTGTGGCATACAAATAGAACAAGAATGTGAACAGTTACTCAAAAGCAATCCCCAGTGCTCAACTAGCTGTGTCTTCCTGAAACAACGAAAGTAATATGGAGTCTTTGTGTTGTATAGCCAGAGACAAATAGGGAATCAAAGGCAAGCAGGAATGTTTCTTATTAAAACAGAATATACTTGTCTGAGTAAACCACACTCAGAGATGTCCATGTCACATATTTCATTAAAAATGCCTTCTGAAGTAGCTGAACTAATTATATATAAAACCTAAGGTAAGTAGAGAATAGGGAATATTGAATATTTGAAAATTGAATTTAAATACTGAACAAGGAAGATGCAACACAAGACGGTACAGGGGAGATGTTGAGGAAGGAGTCTAGGAATATTGGACATTAGAAAGGAAAGGATGACTGAAACATGAAACAATAAAGTTTATTGGAAAGGCTTTTTTAACCTGTTAAACTGGATGTGAAAAATGTGGATGTCTTGCTCAAAGAATTGTCCCAGTACAAAAGATAAGACAGTATTTTCTTCTTTTTCCATTATGGTTTCTTATTTCCCTCTATGGTTCTATGACATGGCAATGCATTTATTAGGAACCAATAATGTCAAACTGAATCCTTTTATTTATTCTTAGGATGATCCATCACAGGGAACTAGAAAATGTATCACATTCAGAGTTTGAAATCCTGGGCTCCAGTCTTGATCATATTTTCAATTTTTATGGCCTTAGAGAATTTGTATGAGTTCAGAATTTCAGTGTCCTCACCAATAGAATAGTAGAAAAAATATGTGTATGTTAGGGTTATAAGAAAGATAAAATGCAATGGCATATGTGAAATCACTTTAAAAATTGCTAAGAGCGTTCTAAACTTAAAGCACAAATGTTAGTAACTATTTTCTTTTTCACAAACTTCTAACTTCTTGTTCTGGACTGTGAGGATCGGATTGTTTAAGCGACAACTCTCACTTCATTACTGTATGCAATTCATCTTCTTGTTAATCTAGTTTGTTTTCAACTTTTAACTCTGTCATCCTCATGCTATTTCTCTTCACAGAAGAAAAGTGGCTGTCCCAGAGCCAGGAATTGTATAGAGACATGACAGTGTAAGAGTAGAAGAAAATAAGAATAAGAGAAACTTGACCTCCTTGCATATCTCTTGTCTGCTACTGATCAGTGCAGAAACCTTTAAAACAAACTCAGTATACTTATCCTCACATCCTATTGTTCTAAATTCTGTCGCATCTCCATGCCCAAGCCAATTACTGAAAAGATGAACTTCACCACTGTGGTAAGTTTCTACCAATCAGAACCTGACCCTGAAGCGTAAAGCTTCTCTATAAAGAGGCAACACATGGAGAAAACCAGGGTTTTGTTGAGATGAAGAAGTGTAGACATGTTTGGTTGACAACCATCCGTGTCTACTCACAAGCATTATTCATGATTTGCTAGCATTAATTAATCACTTTAATGAAAATAGAGGAACTTACATAAATATAATTGGAAAGTCTGGTTCAATATATGCTTAATTTTTTTCTGAATCTTATGTTGGCAAAATATTTCCTACATTTAAATAATTATTGATCTTTTCTGAAACTATCAGAACCAGGCAAGTCCATGGGAGTCAGACTAAAGGGTTAAGATTTTAGACAATTGAACAAATCTATAGTTGTAAGTAAACATTATACTATGAATTATTCAAAATCAAATTTCAGCTGCCTGCAACTACTGACAACAGATTCTGCAATGGGTATGTGTGTAGAGAATCACAATCTACAGAAATAGGTTAAGCCAGGCAAATTTGCGTGTTTTAATGTGGGTGTGCTTTTTGACATTGTTTTAAATTCACTTGTTTTTCTTTTTCTTTCTGTAATTAACAGGGAGATGGGTTAATTTAAGTTTTACAATTTTGTGAGGATTTGCCATGCAAACGTGGAATCGCTGCTGTCTATGCTATATTACAGTGTTTTCTTGGAATCCTAGTAGATTAGCACTGATCAATTCTGGTTGGACTAACCCATATTAACAGTTTATGGTATCATTTTTCTGTTTTTGACATCTTGACAAAAGAGGAAAAACTGATTGCCATGATAAAAGAAAATTAAAGAAAAACTTTTTAATAAGATACTACTTCAACAGTTTTGAATATTTGATGCCATATTTCTTAACATTGATTCACATAATGCCTCTATGGACTATTAATTCATGCTTGGAGTATAATATTTAAGTATTATTTTCTTTAAGAAAATAGACATGTAAAAGTTTCAAAATATCTCATCTATAGTGCATGGAAATTGAATAACCCAAATTTTGCTTTCATGACTTCAGGTTTAAATCAGGAGAGGCAGGGAATGCTTCAAAGTAATTCTGAATTCTAAAAAGAGAATGGTACCTTGACATCAAAATTCCATTTTCTTTTCTAATTCTCAACCGTTCATGCATCATTGCAATCGTGTATAATACAACTTTCCTGAAGGGTTCTTGGGTAGCAATGTGCACTGAAAACCGTTGTATTTGGGATCAAGTCTTCTGAGGGCATGCTTATCAATAGAAAAAAGACTTTGCTTCTTCCATCAAACAACTCTTTCTTATCTATATGAACACAGTATTTTTACAATGGAACTTAGCTGCTTTATGGAAAATGTTTTAAAATATTGAACCAAATTCACTTTTGACATCAACTGTTCCCTGATAGTAGAGAATGGTCTCTCAGATGCTGAACAATTGAAGATGTATAATAAATGGTTTTGTTTGTCATAATACACTGAAAACAAAAAAATGCAACAGTGAAACATTTGATGTAGTAATTACAACAAAAGAAACTAAATCTGCCTGTTGTTCTAGCAATGTGTAATGCAGTTCATGATAATCTCTTGAATGTTACATTAGATCCATCAGATTGATTATAGTTTAGTTAAACTATCCTATAGTGTATTGGTTATAGGTTAGTTAGCGTACATGGTATTTAGATATATTTACACTGGTATGAGGTAAAGGGAGTATGGGAGGAGGTGATAATTTCCCTTAGTGTCCTTCAACCTGATTAGAAACATAAGACAAATTCTTATGAAAGCCACTGTATCTTCATTTTATCATGTTACCCTATGGGGTAGTTATTATTCCTGTATTATAGAAAACAGCTTTAAGGCTCAGAGAGATTAAGTTAGTAGAGAGATAAATGGAGGAAAATGGGTTTCAAAGCAGGAAGGTAGGATCAGAGTATGCCAGACTCTCTACTCGGGATGTAACACAGCTTTTAAAGCCACTCTGAGTGGTATCACATGCTCAGCACCACTGCCTATGATAAGAAATATGGGGAGGGGGCACTGTATGTACAAAGGAGATGCTCTCTTCCTCATTTTGCTCTGTATGTGGGTTCCTTTAATACCAATGACCAAGGTGAGCATTCTATCAAGCATCTTGATTGTGGAGCATCCAAGTCTCAGGAGGGTTGTGACAGTCTCCATGGAGAGATTCAAGAAGTAGGGCCTGAAGCCAGGCTAGAGCTTTTCTCACTGCACTGAGTAAGGTCGGGCCAAGAGGGAGAAAATAAAACACCGAAGTTAGAAGACAAAACCATAGGTAAGAGTTAGAGGAGGCAAGATATAAAAGCTGAGGTAGAGTAGAAACAAAAGAGAGTTCAAATGAAAAAAGCACTGTGTTGAACAAGTGGAGTGGTACCAAATGGTATCAATTTAGGAAGGATTTATTTTGCTACAAGATTCTGCAAACTTTTGCTAGCAGTCTTTATACTTCCACTTGGCAAGCAATGGCTTGGAAAGTGCCCAGTTCTCACCAGAGAACCATTGGCTAAAGTGCTGATAGACTCCATCTCTTTTTACACTTAAGAAAATAAAACAACATATTCTCAGACAATTTACTCAAGATTATGATAGAGAAAAAGTGCACAAAAAACCATAAGACACTTCTAAGTTGTTTCTAAATGGTGTACTCAGAATTTAAATTTTTAATCTAATTCTAAAAATTTCAGATGTAAAAAGTCCAGTACTTACAGTGACTTATCTCCATTTTTTCTCCTCCTGGCAAGTGGCATTTACCCCTCTTCTCTCCTTCTTGACCTCAAATGGGTAGTCTGTGTTCAGCTAAGTGTAAAACTTTGACTGATTCAAAATCCTGGACCACATCAGCCAGTATTCTTTAGTTCTCTTCATGATCTGGATGGCTGCACTTTGTTTCCTGTTAGCAATAATTGACAGTAATCTAATTTCCTAAGACAGATCATCTCCAGCATATCTGGATTATTCATTGACTTAATATCTACTTAATATCAGTCTGTATTATAATAACACCTAAAGATGCTAAAGTAGCATAATAGTCTTACTCTGTAAATTGGGCCATGCCCTCATTCCCTGGGCCATTCTTACGACTTGGTCCATGCACCTTTTTGTTATTCTGCCTTTCTTTTTTTTTTTTTTTTCAAGATTTTTACTTTTCCTTTTTCTCCCCAAAGCCCCCCAGTACATAGTTGTGTATTTTTAGTTGTGGGTCCTTTCAGTTGTGGCATGTGGGACCCTGCCTCAGCATGGCTTGATGAGCGGTGCCATGTCTGCGCCCAAGCTTCGAACTGGCAAAACCATGGGCCACATTAATTATTTGGAATTTTTATGCATGGGAGATTTGTGTTTCCTTTGTTCCTTTCTTCCTTCCTGCCTCCCTCCATCCCACCCCTCCTCCCTCACTCCCTCCTCATGCCCCCTCTCTCTTTCTCTATTTCTTCAATCATTGATTTATATCAGTATGGACTAATGGATATTCATATTTTGGGTAATAATCCAATACTAGTTTATTTTTTGTCATTGCTCACATTGTCCCAGCTTGGACCATTGAGAGCTCTTCCAGTTTGCCACGTGTGTTCCTTTGACATGCTTCCACCAATATAAGGTGCTCCAGGCACAACTCGTATGTCTCTTGCTCCAGTCCTAGAATCAGCTGTTTCTCCAAGGATCCCTGCTTCTGTTTGTCAGAAAATGGTATTAGAAACCAAAATCTGGGTTCTATATCTGTCCCACTAACTTCATTTTAGTTCATATTTGTACAGCATATATTTATATACTTTAACTGAAAACATTCCTCTTTCATAATATTTTAGGTGTGCCTCCTTTTAACATAAAATCAGATTCACAAACTCTGATTAATTTAGAGTTTTGTCTTATAACAACTGAATTTAATCTTTTTAATTTATTGTGATTACAAATAGGTTTTATTTAAAAAATGCTGTTTCGTGCCTCATATTTGGCAAGTATTCCTTTGCCTCTGCTGTTGTGCTCTTTGCTTGTTTTCTGTTGGATTGACTTTCTCTCGCCCTCCCCTTTTCCCCTTTCTGATTTGGAGGTAAAATAGTCTCATTTTTATTTTTATTTTTTTGGGAGCTCTTAAAATTTCCACATAAATATTTGACTTTAAAATTCCCCAATTTAAATAATATCTTCATTTTTACCCCTTAGACTTATATTTCAGTCTCATCTTTTTGTTTTCACTGTCTCTCAAATTTAATTTTTTTAAATCAAGGTTTACTTAGGTTTACATTTATATTTACCAATTTCTATGTTTACCCTTAATTTCATCTCCCCATTATTTCCTTCTAGGCTCATTTCCCTGTTTACGGAATTCCCTGTGATTCTCCTTTTGACATTGGTCAATTCACATGAATTAGAGGAGCTGAGATGTAGGTCTGGAGGTAGGTTGCTGGTGAGAGGAGAGCAGCAATTGCATCTCAACTGCTTGCCAACTGTGACTTATAGCTTCTCAGAGATTCAGAGTTCCCATCTGTTGTATCAAGAAAATATTGCTGCGTAACTAATTACCCCAAAACTTGTGGCTTAAAACAACACACATTTATTATCTCACATTTTCTGTAGGTCAGGAATTCAGGCACAGATTAATTATGTCCTCTGCTTTACTATCCTTACAAGGCCACAATCAAATTGTTGACTAAGTTATATGGTCTCATCCGAAAGCTCAAGTGGGAAAGAATCTTCTTCCCAGTTCACTCACATAAATGTTGACATTGATTCAGGTCCTTGCAGTCTGTTGGAGTGAGGGCCTTGCTGGCTGTTAACCAATGGCTTCCTCATTTCCTTTCAACCTGGGCCTCTTCCACATGTCAGCTTATTTCATCAAAGTATACAACCCAAGAAGTCAATTAAGAGTGAGTATGAGCAAGATAGGAGATATGGTCATTTGTAACATAATCATGGTAGTGACGTATCATTCCCTTTCCTTGTCTTTTTTATTAGAAATCAGTTTTGAGATCTACTCCACACCCATGGGGAGAGGATAACACATGTGTGTAAATCCATAGGTGGGGATTTTAATATTTAAAAGGTGGCTTCCTACATTTGTATAATGGGATTACAAGAGTAGCTACCTCATGTGATTGTGAGATATAAATAAAAAAATAAACACTTCCTGGGGCCAGGCCAGTGGCATAGTAGTGAAGTTCATATGCTCCACTTTGGTGGCCCAGACTTCGCACTTGTGGATCCCAGGTGTGGACCTACACACTGCCCATCAAGACATGCTGAGGTGGAAGATTGGCAAAATAGAGGAAGATTGACACAGATGTTAGCTCAGCGACAATCTTCCTCACACACACACACACACAAAACCTGAATTCCTTTAACCTTGTATTCAGTCAATGAATATTAGTTTTTACCTGTATTAACCTACTTAGCCTACCTTTGCTTCTCTCTATGTTTAATATTCCTGGTGCTTCCTGGTTTAGCAGAGCTGTATATTTTAGTCTCTGTCATGCTCCATAGTCTCTTACGGTGAAATACATCAGCTTGACACAACAAAGCTGTGCTTTCTTTGGAAATTGACATGGCTCCTCCTAATGGAAGATAAGCAAAAGTTGCAGATTTATTGTATTGAAATCTATTTGGGTACCATATAAAAAATAAAATGTTTTTTTGGGCGGCAGGCCCAGTAGCGCAGTCATTAAGTTTGCACGTTTGGCTTCAGCAGCCCTGGGTCCACTGGTTTGGATCCTGGGTGCAGGCATGGGACATGGCACTGCTCATCAAGCCATGTGGTGGCAGGCGTCCTACATATAAAGTACAGGAAGATGGGCACGGATGTTAGCTCAGGGCCAATCTTCCTCAGCAAAAAGTGGAAGATTGGCAGCAGATGTTAGCTCAGGGCTGATCTTCCTAAAAAAAAAAAAAAAAAAAAAAATGGCTTTTACCTCTAAGTTGCTTCACGTCTTCATGAACAGAATTTTGGAGGGATGTTTTTGTGTACAATTATATTTGTTTGTGCTTCATATAAACTATGTTGGTGGCATAACTCAACTTGAATATGAAGAGTTTTTCATTCCCTCTAGGCTGTTCAGGAGCACTTTCAGTATTTGCAGCTCTGTCCGGGGAGGAACAACTTGAGTGCACAGAGATTAAAAACATCCTATCTTGTTGATATGCATTGGCCGATAATATAATCTTACAAAGTTCTCTTTATATAACTTTCAGATATTGACTAGAACTTGTAATTGCATAAAACACGGATAGAGAAATGAAGTTTAAAAGTTCTTAGTGTTTTATTACAAAATAGTAATTCCAGAGTTTTATATCTTAGCTGTAAAATTTATAGATAGATCAATCATTGCCCAAGGGCCCAGTTCAGGGAGAATTTAATTTTCTAGGAAGTATTTTAAGCAAAAATTTTAAGTTATAGTAACACACTGGATGTACATTTTCCAGTGTGCAATGTTTGTATTAATAACAGAGGCATTATAACTTCCATTCTAGGAAATTAAAGGTAATATTCCTGCCACGTATTGATAAGATTCTTTTAAAGGTAATAGCACTTTTGATCATCCTGCAAATTGCAAAGGAAAGTGCTCAAATTATTGATGAATTGTTCTATTCTGATAACGTCTTATCACTTTGCAGGAACTATCCAAAGAAGCTGAATTAATGCAGCCATCAGCAGAAAATAATGAAAGAAAAATATACAACTTATTTATCTTTCTTGCTTAAAATAAACTCACTGAATGTTAGAATTGAACGTGACTTCAGAGAAATTCTGCTCTATTCTCTAACATTTAGGTGAGGAATCTGAAGCTCCAGTAAGTTCAGTGATGTCTTGTGACAGAGGCCCTGTGCGTGAGGGGTTATTTCCACTTCTGCCCTTAATGTTTTCTGTCTGCGCTGTCTTCTCATGTCCGAAGAGTACTTTCTGCCCTCTATTCATTTACATTTTCCTGACTGCTAACTATGTCGAGAATCTTTTCCAGTACTTATTTGCAATTTATATGTATTCATTTGAAAATATCTGTTAAAGTATAAAGCTCATTTTTTGTTGAACTGTTTTTTTAAAATTTGAAATGTTATTTTAAAATATCTAAATAGAAGCCCTTTATCAGATATGTATATTATATATATAATATATATTATACATATGTAATATTGTCTTTCAATTTGTGTCTTTGACAGTTTTTATTTTCTTAACATTGTCCTTTGAAAGGCAGAGTTTTTAATTTTTTATGAAGTCCAATGTAGCTTTCTATTTTTTATGATTAATCAAAGTCCGTTGTCTATTTAGACTTCCTTACTTTTTACCTCATATCCTTTTTCTGTTCCAGGATCCCATCCAAGCTGCCATGCTCAGTTAGTTGTCCTGTCTCTTTAGGCTACTCTTGGCTGTGGCAGTGTTTCTGACTTCGTTTTTCATGACCTTGACAGTTTTGTGTAGGGCTGGTCAAGCTTTTTGTAGGATGACCCATTATTAGAATTTTTCTGATGTTTTTCCCCAGACAAGCCTGGGGTTGTAGATTATTAAGAGGAAGACCACAGAGGTAAAGTGCCATTTTCATCACATCATGGCAAGTGTACATACAATCATCATGACTTACAACTACTGATGTGGCCTTGATCACCGTCTTTGTTATTGTTCATCAGGTTACTTCACTGCAAAGTTACCTTGTTCCCCTTTCCAGCCTGTCCATACTGTACACTTTAGAGGGAAGTCAACCATGCAAGAGTGTTATTTCAGATCCTGCATGGGAGACTTGTCTCTTCTCTTCTATTAATTTATTCATTCATTTGTTTATGTTAGTATGGACACATGGACATTTATTTTATACTTTGGCTTATAATACAATAACATTATATTTATTTTGTTGCTCAGATTGTTCCAGATTTGGCTATCAGGAGCTATGTCAGTTGGCTCCTCTGCTACTTTGACATATTCCCATCAGTGGGTATGTTTTGGAGCACTTCCTAACTTTCTGGTTCTTCAAGATACTTCAAATTCATCCTATATCTTCTGCCCTAATCCTTAGAATCAGCCATTTCTCTAAGGAGCTTGGGTTCTTTTTATTCAAGAATGGTGTTAGAAACCAAGATGTGGGTACTACAGGTGTTTGTTGCTACCAGAGTGTTGGTTCTTTAGCATCTCTCATCTGACAGAGCAAAAAATATGTGTATATTAACCCGTGTATATAAACATCTCTATATAGTTTATTATGTGACTGTCTGTACCTTTGTTAAGCTAAACATGAGTTCACACTGTCTCCACATCCATTACCACATGGACCGCTCTTGCTCCCTCTCCTTGTTTATCTGTAAATTCCACTCCACTAGTAAGATGCTTGGCTTTTGCTGTCTGCCATCCATTTATTTCCGTATTTCATTCCAGTATACATATATAGTAGTATCAGAATTGTTAAACCATACCCCAATGAGAAACAATGTTATCAAGTAGAGTAAAATATCTGTGTTTAGTTTCTTTTGCCTTTAATTTTACAGACTTCACTCCTTTTACAGATCCTTAGGTCACCATTTCTTTCCTCCATCCCCTTCAGTGAAGCTGTTTCATATGTTTCCAATAGATTCTCCTGCCACAGTCTGCATTCCTTCCTAGAATCCTTTTAGCTCCTAAGTGATTTTAAAAATTTGCGTACATTAAACTCACTATTTATGAAGAGCTTTTATGGGCTTTTGACAAATGCATAATGTCTTATACCATCATTACAATAACGCAGAATAATTTTACTGTGCAAACGGTTCCCTGTGCTTTACCTATTTATCCCTCCGCCAATGCTCTGAGTCCCTAGACATTTTTTTAATATGTCTATATTGTATGTGAGGTAGTGTGTTATTGACAACGGAGAATAAAACAATTATTAAAGAAGACTAACTGTAGACCTTGGGCAAACCTCCTGGGCTGTATGTCAATGTTCTTATGTGTTATTCCTCATCCATTTCCTTCCCAAAGCTGCTACGGTGGAAGCGGTCAACAGGTCTTCCACTTTTATCTGAGCTGGCTATTTCTCGAAAGCACAGGCCTTCTCCACATTCTTTGCTACCTCCTTGTACCTGCAGTCCTCACTGAGGCTCCCTTATGCCTTCTGGAAGAGTGCAACCTGACAAGTTTCCGTAAGGTTGAGATATAAATATATCACAAGGAGATAGTTCTCTTTCCACTAGAGGGTACAGGTAGAATCCTGGCGTTTCCCTTTCTTCCTGCTTTTCCCTGTGAGCTGTGGCCATCTACTTCACTGTTTCATTTCACAGTCTGTGGAGGAGGGCATCAGCTTGGACCAAGCAGTGAAGGTGCAGTCATCTAGACGTGGGACTGCACATTCTTGCACGAGGGCCGAAACCATTGGTTCTTTCCCTGTCTCTAGAGTTTTGCATTTTCCATTTTCCAGAATGTCCAATAATAAGAACCACACAGTATATAGCTTTTTCAGGGTACTTTTTTCAGTTATCACTATGTATTTTAGATTAGATTCTTCCATGTCTTTTCATGGCTCGATAGCTCATTTTTTTTTTTTAAGATTTTTTCATTTTTTTCCTTTTTCTCCCCAAAGCCCCCAGTATATAGTTGTATATTCTTAGTTGTGGGTCCTTCTAGTTGTGGCATGTGGGACGCCGCCTCAGCGTGGCTTGATGAGCAGTGCCATGTCCACCCCCGGGATTCAAACCTACAAAACACTGGGCCGCCTGCAGCAGAGCGTGCGAACTTAACCACTCGGCCATGGGGCCAGCCCCTCCATAGCTCATTTTTTATTGTTTAATAATATGCCATTGTATGGATGTGCCTGTGTGTTTATCCATTCAGCTATCAAAGGACATCATGGTTACTTCCAGATATTGGTAATTATAACCAAAGCTATTATAAATGTTTGCATGTATTTACATGAACGTGGGTTGTCCTGTTTACCTTTGGAAGAAACTGCTACGCTGCATCCAGAAGTGGCTGTACTATTTTTTATTCCCGCCAGCAATAAATACAGGTTCTTGTTATTGTGCATTTTCACCAGAATGTGGTATTGCCAATTCTGGAGGATTTTAGTCGTTCTAATAGGTGTGTAGTAGTTTCTCATTATTATTTTAATTTTTGTCCTGATGACACATTATAATGTACATTATTTCATATGCTTATTTGCTTTTATATGTCTTCTTTATGAGATGCCTTTTCCAATCTTTTACCCATTTATATTGAGTTGTTTGGTTTCTTATTGTAGAGTTTTAAGAGATTTGTGTGTTTTGAAAACAAATCCTTTATTAGATATGTATTTTGAAAGATTTTCTCCAAGTCTGACTTGTCTTGATTCTTAACAGTGTCTTTCTCAGAACAGAAGCTTTTAATTTTTAAATAGTCTAATTTTTTAAAACTTTTCTTTCATGGATTGTGCTTTTGGTGTTGTATCTAACATCTCATTGCAAAATCCAAGATCATATTGATTTTTTTATGTGTTTTATTCTAGAAATTTCATAGTGTTGTTTTATATATTTATACATGAACCATTTTAAGTTAATTTTTGTGGAAGTTGTAGGATTTGTGTCTAGAATTCATTTTTTTCTCCATGTGGGTTTCCAATAATTACAATACCATTTGTTGAAAAGACTATTAATTCTCTGTTAAATATTCTTTGTGACTCTGCAAAAATAAGTTAACTTAATTTTGTGAGTCTGTTGCTGGGCTGTCTACTCTGTTCCCTTGATCTCTGTGTCTATTCTTTCATCGATGCCATGCTGTCTGGAATACAATCTTTTTAGCAATACTTGAATTTGGCTAATATAAATCCTCCAACTTTGTTGTTCTTTAGTATTGTGTTGTTTTTTTTGAGATTTTGCCTCTCGGTAAAAATTTAGAATCACTTTGTTTACATCCAGGAAACAGATTTCTGGGATTGCTTTTAATCTACAGATTAAGTGGGGAAGAACTGATATTTTAAGAATATTGAGTGGTCTAATCTATGAACATAGAATGTCTCTTCGTTTGTTTGGATTTCAATGATTTCTATTATCAGCTTTATGACTTTCCACATACAGATCCTGTACAAACTGTGTAAGTTTTATACCTATTTTATTTTTTTGGTGCTATGTAAATGGTATTATGTTTTAAATTTCAAGCTTCAATTGTTCAAATAGGAAAATGAGATTGACTTTTGTATAATAACCTTCTATAGTGTGACCTTGTTATAATCATTTCTTAGTTCCAATTTTTTAGACTCTTTTATTTAGACACTCATGCTATTCATGCTCACCATCTGTGGACACAGGCAGTAAGCCAGTTTTATTTTTTCATTCCCAGTCTATATGTATTTTTTAATTTCCTTTTCTCACTTGACTACTAGAATTTCCAATACAATATGGAATAGGAGTGGTGAGAAGGGATATCCTCACCTTGTTCCCAATCTTACTGTGAAATTTTTCAGTTTCTCATCCTTAGCTATGATGTTATAGGTTTCTTTAGATGTTCTTTATCAGTTTAGGAAGTTCCCCTGTATTTCCAGGTCACTAAGAGTTTTTATTATGAATGAATATTGGAGTTTTGTCAAATGTTTATCTGCATCTATTTTTTTTTTTTGGTTTTTCTCCCCGAGTCCCCCCAGTACACAGTTGTATAGATTTTAGTTGTGGGTCCTTCTAGTTGTGGCATGTGGGATGCTGCCTCAGTATGGCCTGATGAGCAATGCCATGTCTGCGCCCAGGATCCGAACCGGAGAAACCCTGGGCCACTGAAGCGGAGTGCACAAACTTAACCACTCGGCCTCGGGGCTGGTCCCCATGTCTGCATCTATTGAAATGCTCATGTGTCTTTTCTTCCTTAGTTCTTGATATGTGGATGACATTAAGTGATTTTTCAATGTTTAATGAGCCTTGCATACCTGGAATAAGTCCTACTTGGTCATGGTCTAGAATTCTTTTGTACATTGTTGAATTTGATTTGCCATTTTGTTGAGAAATTCTTAATCCAAATTCAGAAAAGATATTGGTCTGCAATTTTCCTTTCTTGTAATGCCTTTCTCTGGTTTTGGGATTACATTAATGCTGGCCTTATAGAATGAGTCAGAAAGTGTTTCCTTTGCTTCTATTTTCTAGAAGAAATAGTAGAGTTTGGTATCGTTTCTTTTTTTAGTAGAATTTGCCAGCCAAGTTACCTGGGTCTGAAGCTTTCTTTTTTTGAAGGCTATCAATTATTAATTTAATTTCTTTAGTAGATATAGAACTATTAAGTGTTTTTAGTTTGTATCTTTCAAAGACTTGGTTCATTTATTTTAATTACCAAATTTGTGAGTATAGAGCTGTTCATCCTATTCCTTTACTACTGTTGGATGTCCTTTGGTAAGTAGTGATGACCTCTCCTTCCTTTCTGATATTGGTGATTTTTATCTTCTCTTTTTTTCTTGGCTAGCTTGCTTAGAGATTTGACAACTTAATTTTTCAAAAAACAAGATTTTAGTTTTATTGATTTTCTCTATTATTTTTCTCTTTTCAATTTCATTGATTTATGCTTTATTTTTTGTTATTTATTTTCTTTTGCACACTTTGGGCTTAAATTGCTCTTCTTTCTCTAGTTTTGTAAGATGGAAGCTTGGAGTTTAGATTTAATTCTTTTTAGATTTTAGATCTCTCTTGTTTTCTAATATATGCTTTTAATGCTATCAAGTTCCCTCTAAGCACTATTTCGGCTGCTTCCCACAAATTTTCGTAAGTTTTATTTTCATTTTCATTTAGTTAAAAATGTTTCCTTTAATGTTGCCTTTGATTTCTTTGACCCACATGTTACTTAACAATGTATTGTTTACCTCCAAACATTTAGGGATTTTCCAGGTAAATTTCTATTACTGATTTCGAGTTTAATTCCATTGTGGTTTGAAAACATACTTTTTTCAATTTAATAAATTTGACATGTAACATTGTGTTAGTTTAAGGTGTACAGCATGTTACTTTGATACATTTATATATTGTAATATGATATAGATACATGATTATAGTACAATATTATTTTTTATATCCATTATATAGTACATTAAATCTCTATGGCTTATTTCTTGTACCTTGAACACCATCACTCTTTTCTCCCCCCATCCCCTTGTAACCACCATTTTAAGGTCTGTTTAACTTTTTAAAATTCCACATACAATTAATATCATATAGTACTTTTCCTTCTCTTTCTGACTTATCTCGCTTAGCATAATGTGCTTAAGGTCCATCCACGTTGTCACAAAGAAGGGGATATTCTCCTTTCTCCTGGCTGAATAATATACCATTGTGTATATGTACCACATCTTTTTCATCTACTTTTTTGTTGATGGGCATTTGGGTTGTTTCCATATCTTGCCTATTGTGAATAATGCTGTAATAAACATGAGAGTGCATATACATAAACTTTGATTGGTTTCTATTTTTAAAGATTTGTTAAGATGTGTTTTATGGACCAGAATAAGATCTATTTTGGTGACTGTTTCATGTGAGCTGTGAAAGAATGTGTATTCAGCTGTTGTTATATGCAGTATTCTGTAAATATCAATTAGAAGAAACTGATTGATAATGCTATTCAGTTCAACTATATCTTTACTGATTTTATGTCTTCTTTATCTATCCATTACTGAAAGCAGGGTGTTGAGTTCTCCAGCTGTAATAGTGGATCTGTCTATCTCTCTTTGCAGATCACCAGGCTGTTTCACATTTTTATCTTTTAAGACTCTGATCTATTTTGAGTTCATTTTTGTGTATATTTTGGAATAATGACTAATAGTTACCTTTTTGTCAATAATGGAATTCAATTTTCAAGCATTAAATTTTTCAAAACACAATCTCTTGGCTGTTTAATTATTTTTACATCTTTGTTGAAAATCAATAGACCATATATATGAATGAAATAGAATGGTGAATCTAGCATTATAGATCTGTGTGTGTATATATATATATATGTATGGATCTGTTACTGGATTATTCATTCTGTTTCATTGATGTATCTGTATATTACAGCAGTGCCATACTGTCTTGATTATTGAAACTGCATCGATTCTTAATCTGTCTTTCACTTTATTATTTATTTTTAAAGTTGCTTTCTGTGTTCTTTTTTAGTCCATTTTCACTCAATTTTATAATTAAATGTATAGATCCTATTGCTCAATATAGATTAGACACTGAAAATTCAAATGGAAATAATGATGTCAATGTGCTATTTAAAAGTGAGCTTTCTGTTAAAATTTTATCTAACAGAATCCCAGTATGTCCTTTACAGTGATTAATCCAAGTACGAGTTTCTTTTGATTGCTTTCCACAAAATTTTTGCTGTTGTTGCTGTTCTTATTTTATTATCTTGCAAACCGGGAAAAGAAGGAGCTGAGTTGTGTCATGGCTAAATTCTTGGTGGTAATTAAACTCTCAATGTGACAATTATCCTACGTCATTTCTAATCATCCCTTTTCCCATCCTCAAACGGCCCTACCATAAAATATGATCTACCGCAAGCTAAATCCATTCCCTAAGACAAATTATCAAGCGACTTTGGAAATTAGAGAATGAGGTATGAGGGGCAGGATAGTACCTGCCTTCTCTCTCCTCTGCTTTGCTGTAAACTGCTTTCCACCTTCTCTATGAAAACAGATATTCATTGGAATTTCAAATTCCTATCAGACTGTCACCATTTTTAGTGAAAATAACTGGTGCATTTTTGATGAGTAAAAGGTCATCACATCTCTCTCTTTATTTTGTAGTTACGATATCCATAAACATTCAAAATGTTTTGTACAACCTTATATCACTTTGCCCCTTTATCATCATTTGTTATCTTGCATATTTATACTATGTTACTCTTTTGCTGATGCCATTTGTTCCCGGTATTTCTATTTCATTCTTGTTCTGTCTTATTTTATAGAACAAAACATTTTATGACTTGTTACCTTTTTCCATATTATAATTTCATTCATACCAGGTTGTTTATCAGAATTTTAGGATAAAATATCATGATTTTCAAGTCCCAAAATCTAAGAATATGTTTAAGTACATTTTTCTATTTCCTGCCATTAGTTTCAATATTATTGTCTCAAAAATATAATAGTAATATTACAAAGTATACTAAAAGTAAGGCCAGCAGTAGGTGTTAGACAATTCACATTTTATCCCTTCACCATTTATTTCTGACTTGATAACAGAAAAGGGCATCTTGTCAGTTACAGAAAACCCTCTTTGTTCAGTCCTAAATAGAGTAATCAAAAAAAAAAAAAAAAAAACGTGTTCATGGTCTCAATTTTCTGCCCCATCAAGGATCAGGTAATAGTCTTTAGATTAGGAGCTATGATGGTCCATCATTTCAGAATTACCTCCATAGGGAAGGTGATTAATATTCCACTCATGTGTTAATTTGAACAATTGTTAATTTCCGCCAGAAAAGCTGTATTGAAAAAAATACCAAGGAAATATTTGTCCTAATTGGATCAAGTTTCCTGTTTTTCTCAGAACACCTTCTATGTTAAGTACAGCCACTTGCTGCTAGGGAACAATGGACTATATCTAAAGATTTGTATTCTCTCTGTCAATTGCCATTTCTTTTACCCGCTTCAAACACACTGCTCTGAGCTTAGGGTGCCTTTTCTTGTTTTCACAGGTTTGTTAGTTGATTATTCAATGAGTAAAGATTAGCTTAAATGTCACCAAACCACCAACCCTTATCATTAAGAAGGAATAGAGAAACTGAGTGGAGAAGGGATGTGGATTCTATCATAGTGTTTAAAGGCTACAAGTTTTGAATCTGAGAGATGTAGGTTCAACTTGATCATACACTATAGGTGAAATTTAAAACAATTCCTTAAACTCGCTGAGCATTAGTTTTCTCATCTGCAAATTGAGGTTAAGAAAATTTATCTGACAGTGTTTCTCTGGGGAATACACAAGATAATGCACATGTATGCTTCAATGGTGCCAGGCAGAAAGTTACAAGAAGTGGTATTTGCAGTTCAAGTAGTAGGGATCATTTCTGTGGCTGCTTTTTCTCCCCTCTTTTCTACTCCTGGTCTTCAGCTAGCATGTGGGGTAACTGACATTGGATTGCATTACAAAGACATCTTGCTGAACAGTCTCTCAGGGAGAAAGATACTCATACTATCTCCTCTACAGTGTACGAATCTCTTCTATGATAATCATGAATTTTGGTATAGAATTAATATATTCAACTATGACAATTCACATTTTGTTCTTACCTTGGGATAAATAGATATCTGTATGAAAAGTTAAAGAACTTACCTCATCATGTTCAAATAAGGTAGGGAGAAAAGAAAAGTAAAGGAAAAGTATTTACTGTGACTGTCACTGACATTCCGAAATTTTTTATTTATATTTCAATGAAATTTTCCTCACTTTGGCTAGAAACTGAAATTTCTTTGGCTGAGAAGGACTTATCAAGCAGTTGAATAACTTGTCATTAAGAAGTGCACCCAAGAGAAACACTACGTATTTCATTTTATTCATCGGGTTAAAAGAACATAAAAGGAGGAAAAAGCAATATTAATAGTTTTTACTTTTTTTATGCAAAGGATTGGTATTCTTAGTCATGTGTTGCCTAGGTTGGAAAATTACAGTCCCACGGCCAATGCAAGGGAGATGATAACAAGATAGTGACTCTTTTTGAGCCATTCAGACAAAATCAATAGTGTTTTACTGAAGCTTCAGTGAGAAAACAACTTGTCATGCCAGCAGCTAAGCAATGTGTCAACAGAAAGAAACCACTGCTTAGAGCTGGCAGCCCTGGAGATAACAATTGTAGGCATGATTGCTTCTTGCTGGTGTTTTCAGGTCATTGATGCACACAGCAAACTCTGATTAAAAAAGTAACGTGCAATGGTGGGAAAGCAATGTTTTATTCTCCAAGTTATATCTCCTTTGGGTTTGCAATGTGACCAGAACAAGGCATGATATATGTAATGCTGCTGGCCCTTCTGGACCAAAAGATACACATTTGGTTACTACTTTTCACATGATGTTGAATATCCAGATGTTTCCCACTGTTACATAAATGAGGAATTAAAATGTCTACCTCATAGAAACAGCATATTGTAAAAATGAAAAGCATGGATTCTATATCCTGACCACCTGGGTTCAGCTGCAGAACTCATCACTTCCTAGTTTGTGGCCAATGAGCAAGCCTTTGTGCATCAGTTCACTTGTTTATATAAATGGGAAATAACAATACATATATCATAGTGTTGTAATAAGGTTTAAAAGAGTTAATATGTCTCAACCACATGGAACAGTTTGTGGCTCACAGAATACAATTCACCCACTTAAAGTGTACAGTTAAATGAATTTTAATATATTTACAGAATTGTGCATTCTTCAACACAATCAAGTTTAGAACATTTTCTTTACCTTCAAAAGAAATGCTGATGCCAAATCTCCCCTTCTCTCCAGCCACAGGCAGTCACAAATCTACTTTGTATCTGTCTAGATTTGCCTACTATGGATAATTCATATATTTGAGTTCATACAATATGTGTTCGTTTGTGATTAGATCCTTTCATTTAACATGTTTTCTGGGTTCATTCATGTTGTAGCATATATCAATACTACATTTCTTTTTTTTTCTACTTGTGTTCCTTCTATTTAGTTTTCATTTCATATATAAGTTTTTTTTAAAATTCTATCATCTTTTAGAAGCTTTTATGCTAGCTCACTATCTCCCCATATAGCACGTAACTTATATGAGGTTGGGCAAATATCCCATGGGGAAAAGCAGCTGTTCATTTGGAATTCTTCGTTTCCAGTTTGTCCCAAAGCTCCACATGACCACGGGGAGCTTTGATAGTGTCCCTTTTCCAATATTTAGGGTTTCTATTCTTTCTGTTACTTCTACCTGTAATACTTTTGACTCCCCTCACTTTCATCATGCATTTGCTCCTAAAGTGGAAAAACATCTTATGTATTTGAGGAGCATGGGAGACTAGTGTTTCTGTACTAGAGTCAGTACTTGAGTATTAGAGTATCAGGAGAGAGAATATGAAATGTCTCTGAGAGTAGATACTTTGTAAGAAATTTGATTCTTATTTGGAATGAGACAGTAAGCCACCAGGAGGTTTTGTTCAGAGAAATTACATAATTTCATTTATTTGTTTATTTGTATTTTTATTGCGATGTAATTGACAGATATTGCATAAGTTTAGGGTTTGAAAAGTGTTGACTTGATACATTCATGTATTACAATATGATTACCACCTTAGCCTTAGCTCACACCTCTATCATGTCGCATAATTGCCGTTTCTTTTTTGTGACAGGACTAACTAAAATTTACTCTCTCAGCAACTTTGAAGTTTATAACAGTATTGTTGTTTATAATGACCACCCTGTGCGTTAGATCTCCAGGATTTATATATTTAGTAGTTGCAAGTTTGTACCCTTAAACAACATATCCCCAATTCTCTCGCTCCCCCAGATCCCGGTAACCACCATTCTACTCTCTACCCACAGATCCTGCGCCCTTTCTCTGATAATAGTTCCTCTACCTGACTTCTTCTCACCACTGCTCTCAGGAGTGGATACAAGGTGCTCCCTGCAGAGTTGGGGAAGGTGTAGGTTCAGCATTCGGGGCTAGAGGTGCCCTGGGACCCAGTGGGGAGATCCTCGATGAGGTACTGCCAGAGTGGGCAGGCTTCCTGCAAAGTCCTGAGCGCAGTCAGCAGGAACCTCCTCCCTTTAATGCCCTTTGATCTTCTTATCTGGCTGTTTCCAGATCTCTTCCCTCGCCACCAGTCATGAAAGTCCTTCCTCAGTACTCAGCATCTTGTCCAACTAGAGTAGCCTGGCTCATAGTCACTGCTGCTCTGTTTTTCTCGTGGGAGAGGTCCCTTCTGCTGGTGAGTTTAGCCCTGCACTGTGTTGCCTTGAGGGATGTCTGGGGCTGGCATAGCTTCTCTTACCATCTCCAGTGCATCCAAATTCACATTTTCTTTTTCTCCAATGGCATGCTGGAATCTCCCTTCAGGAAGGCTGTACTTCTTCAAATTTTCTCCTGTCCATGGGTCAGCCCACTCCAGGTGTTTTTCCTGATCCCTGGTGAGATGGGTTGGGGTAGGTTCGCTGGCTCTGCTGGTTCTGCAGTGCATCTGGAGGTCCGTCTGCCTGTTACCAGATGCACAGCTGAGCAAGACTGTCCCTGGATCCCTTGGCATATGGTACTGGATCTGCAGTTCCCACAAAGGCACTTTGGTCTGTGGGTGGATGTCTAGTTGTTAAAAAAGGGGGAGAAAAAGGAGGAACATCTTATGTTGCCATGATGCTGACACCACCTCCTAGATTCCTTTTTATTGCTGAGTAATATTCCATTGTGTGGATATACCACATTGTGTTTATCCATTTATCATTTATGTTCAATCAGATTATTTTCACTTTTTGGCTAATATGAATAATTCTCCTATAAACATTCATGTAGCTTTTGTGTGGACACCTTTTAAGTTCTTTTATAGGTAGAGAGAGAGAGAGAGAACAGTGGATAAATAGCTCTAAATTTTATTCTAACGTGAACTATTTTGATTGACTAGATTCTGTCTTATTATTTTTTTCTGTCATACACCAAAACCCTTAACATCCTCTGCTCAGGGTACATGTTCCACTTCATTTTTATCATATTACGTCAGTCAGGGTGCATTTTGTAGCTACAACCCCACATCCCCTTTAAAGCCTCTCTATTCATCTCAATCCAAATTGTTAAATTCCTTCTTCCTTCATCACCTTATGAAACTCACTTTTCCTCTCCTGGTGCTTATCATATCTGTTTGGGGGTACAGGTACCCATGAACTCCCCCACCCTCAAACACTTAAAAAAAGAAAAAAAAATCATCTCTGGATTAAAAAATAAGCGCTTTTCAGCTAAGACTTTCATCTCTTTAATATATATTATAATATATATTCATATATTATATTTAAGGTAATCTTAATATATTAAGATATGCTTCACATATGCCAAAATAGAAACAATTGCTCCATTTGGATAATGTATGCCTTTTTAAAAATTATCTTCCACAAAAGAAGGCATGGATTCTTGTTTTCATGGAGTTATTAATGGACCCTCTCATGAAATCATTTGAATTGTCATATTCAAAGGCAAGTAAGTGACAGAAAGTGATACCAGCCACCTTCCCCTCACTATTCTGGATGCCGATAGTGTTGATGTGTGTACCCTTTCAGCACACAATCACTACATGATGCGGTATGTAATCGTAAGCTCTCATAGTTTGTTTTGAGATAAAGGCAAGAGAGAAAAATACGTTGATTCTATGTAATAGATTATAAACATCTTCAAAGTAGAAGCTGGTTATGAATATAATCTCTATCCCCACAATACCTACTATAGAGCTTTCCATGAAATAAACCACTGAGCACCACTACCTTGCGGAGTGCATGAAGTAGATAATGATCAGTATTTGCCAGGCTAACTGTCCTGTGCGGGTGCAAGTCTTCTGGTCTCCTTGGTAATACCTGTATTGGTTTTCTAGGACTGTCATAACAAAGTATAGCAGGCTCGGGAGATTAAACAACAGAAATTTATTTTCTCACAGTTTCTGAGGCTAGAAGTCTGAGACGGAGGTGTTGGCAGCGTTGGTTCCTTCTGAAGGCCTCCAATGAAGGACCTGTTCCAGGTCTCTTTCCTTAGCTTATAGAAGGCTGTCCTCTCCCTGGGTCTTCACATCATTTCCCCTCTATATGTGTCTGTGTCCATTTTTGTAAGAACACCAGTCATATTGTATTAGAGCCCACCCTAAGAACCTCATTTTACTTACTCACCTCTTCAAAGACCCTGTCTTCAAATATGGTCACTTTCTGAGGTACTGCTGGTTAGGAATTTAACATATGAATGTCGGGGGGGGGGGGAACACAATTCAGCCCATAACCTTACCTCAGTCTACTGAATGAATGGGATGGATGCGGTAAAGATTCTGCTAACTGAAGTAAACTGGAGTCAATTTGAAATTAAAGCATGCCAATGCTGACATTCTCTGTCCATGTGACTGAAAGTTACAGAGTTAAAGAACAACCTTCCCACATCTTCATCCCCAAGGATACAAGATGCCGAGATTCACTATACAACTATATATTTGCATTCATCGTTTTGTATATTGAGATTCTTCCTCATAATTGTATGAGGAGGAACTATGATTATGTAAGGTAGGATTTGTTCTATCCTCCTTCTACAAATACAAAAGCTACTTCTGAAGTGTCAGTGGACTTATCTAGGGCTACAAGGTAGGTCAGTGATTTCCCCAGTGCCCTGATTAGTTTTATCATGACTATTATATATAGTCTCATCAGTTTGCTCAGAAGCAGTTATAGAAAAAATGAAAGTTTCCTTTTTCCTTAAGCTATCCTGAAATTGGATCATCATACTTGTCTTTTTGCTACCACAAGAAATAGTTGCTTAGAAGGTAATTCAAAGAAAAACTAAATTTGTAAGATTAGGGTACACTTATAATACGCTGCTCATCTTCCTGTAGTTCCTTGGGGCAATGAATATGGTAGGAAGAATAAAGGCAACCCAACTATGTCTCCCTACCAGTCCCCAGAAACTGTGAATATGTTAGGTTATATGGCAAAGAAGAATTAAAATTGTAGGTGGAATTAAGATTGCTACTCAGGTGACTTGGAGAAATTATCATGGGTTATCTGGGAGGGCCCAATGTAATCACAAGGGTCTTTAAAAGTAGAAGAGGGAGGCAGAAGAGGAGTCAGGGTGATGTGATGTGAGAAAGACCCAATGCACTGTTGCTGGCTTTGAAGATACAGGAAAAGAGCTATAATCTAAGGAACGCAAGTGGCATCTACAAGCTGGAAAACATAAGGAAACTGATTTTCCCTTAGGAACTCTAGATGGGAATACAGCCTGCCTGACACCTTGATTGTAGCCCAATGAGAGACATTTTAGACTTCTGTTCCCCAGAACTGTAAGCTAATAAATTTGTTATTTAAGCCACGGAGTCTTTGATAAACTGTTATAGCAGCAATAAAAAACTAATGCAGTGAATTAAATAATTCACTCTCTTGTTTCATCTGTGGCTTCTATTAAGTTAACCAAGAAAGACTTGATAAAGTTCTACTGTATGCAAAGACTGCTGCGAGGTGATGGAGTAGTGTTCTTCTGAGTCACCTTGCTCCTCCCTGCTGCACAGGCATAAGAGAGCCAGGTATCACTCTCTTTATACTTTGTGTACATTGCCCTGTTATTCCATATAAAACATTAACAGTCTAGAGTCCAGTGTCAGTTCCACTGATCCAGTTCCATGTCACGTAGGTAACCATGTCAGGATCTCTTCTTTCAGCTGAATGGGAGAAAATAGTCCTTTGAAACAACAACAGGAGCAACAGCAGGAGCAAAAGTAGCTAATATTTATTGAGGCCTTACATATACCAAACGTTGTGACAAGCCCTTTACACGTATTATTGTGTTTATGTTTTCAGCAACCTGATGAAGTAGATTGTAATACTGTCTCCCTTTCACACTTGAGAAAGTTGAAGAGCAGAGAGGTTATGTTACTTCTCCAATGCCGTGGAAATAACAGGTGGTGGAGCCAGGACTCCAAGAAGACTGCTTAATTCAAGAGCCTTTCTTAACCACTGCACTCCTTGGCTCCCAAGGACAACACCACAAACACATTTGAGAAAAATGCTATGTAATGACAACAATGCCAAGTATGCAATGGAGGAAAGAGCACCTGAATATATGACATACACTGATCTGTTACATTTCAAAAAAAATCCCAACTATGTCAGCATTACTCTCCAGAATTATTCAAATTATTAAAAAGCTTCTTCAGTTTTGTTGAACAGTTTACATAGGGACATGTGGGGAGGTGGGGATTAATACATGTTCAGTATTGCAACCCTGTGAAAGACCTTGGTGTTATGTTTTATTTGTGCTGTCTCATTTATGAAAAGCACCCTTTAGGTAAAAATTAGTCTTCCATGTCCAAAATTATTGAAAGCACAGAATTGAAATTATAAGAACTGCAGCAAGTTTTCTATGCAGTGAGGGAGCATCAGAGTTAGGTTCAATTATAGGAATCTCTGCCTCCAAAGATTTCAAAAATCCGCTCTCTTCTTTATTATCCAGCCCACCAAGATCTTCTACTCAATAGCTTGCTGCTGTCCCCATCCATTGATGTAGCACTGTTACTGGCTTGATAGAGAAGTGAGAAGTTGATATATAAATGGATGGGTTAGAAAAATTAAAATGTGAGATAACTTATAATCATTATAATTAATATTTACATAATGTATACTTGTCTAATTAGGCATCATTTATACTTTATATATACAATATTTATAAATACATATTGTTAAAAGAAAAGTCAAATAAATTGGAAACCATAATTACTTTTGAAATGTCAAGAATCTTGCCATAAACAGATGGAATGTACCTTTAAGTAACAGCTGAATGTGGTCTTTTGCCACCCCACCCAGACATTCATTTTCATCCTTGAATTGAAGCCAAAATGTCATTGCGTCAGCTGATGTCTGTTAAGGGCAATTGTTTCACTGACTGCCCTAGGTTCAGTGGGCTGTCATCCCTCTGTGCTTCTTCTGACCTCATATTCTCCTGATTATATAGTGCTGATCAAAATGAATGAATTTTGTTTCTGTGCTAAATGTGAAACAATTCAGAGAAAGAAAGGAGACTTAGTAATCCCTGTATTCCACCTGCTTAATTAAGGTGCTCAACGCTGTATGTTAAATTATATTCAGATATGTCTACATCTGAATATTTCCACTCCTTATCATAAGGTTACTCCTTTAATCTAAATTCTACCAGTTTCTTCTGAGTCCCTGATGCATTAATCTTAGACCTTATCCCTTACATTCAGTATCATTTTATCACCTGAGGTTTTCCATCCCAGCATCTATATGTTCAGGCTTTTGCAGGTTGTTGAGGGTCTTTGAAATTTCTTGAAGGTAATTGTAGGTTGTTGGGGGTGTATTTGGAACAATGCTCTGACCTTGTATACTGCGGATTGAAGATAGAAATGAAGGGAGTGTGCTGCAGGAGGTGAGACAAAACTGAAAGTAAGGACAGTAGTTGGGGGCCATTGCTAAAGCTCAAGTGACAGATAATGAACTGCAATAGGAAACGGTTTTGAAGAAGCGAGTGAACAATTACATGGAACAAGAGCATGGTAAATGAAAGGTAAGAGAAAAGGTGAAATCCGGAATGACTTCTACGTTGTCAGCCAAGTAAGGAAATAGGCTCTTTATTATAAAACGTTTTATTATTAAAACTATCTAGTGACTATTTATCCTTTGCAACTCTTTTCTTTCTCTCTCTTTTTTGTTTTTTAAGGAAGATTAGCCCTGAGCTAACTGCTGCCAATCCTCTTTTTGCTGAGGAAGACTGGCCCTGAGCTAACATCCATGCCCATCTTCCTCTACTTTATGTGTGAGACGCCTACCGCAGCATGGCTTGCCAAGCTGTGCCATGTCTGTGCCCAGGATCTGAACCGGTGAACCCTGGGCCTCTGAAGCGGAAAGTGAGCACTTAACCGATGCACCACGGGGCCGGCCCCTGTTTCTTTCTCTTTTGCTCTTCAAGGTTCCAGATGTATTTCCCTTGTTACCATCCATCATCAAATGAGAGTCGAAATATTACAAAGGTTAACTTTTTCTTTGCCTGTGTCTGGAACTGTGTAAATAGGATTTAAAAAATTTTAAATATTGATATAGGATTTTTACAATTTTAAATGCTGATTGGCTTTGAGCCAGCATTTGAACTTATGTTTCCATATTTTCTGTGAAAGTGGCTTGATTTGAGTTTGGAAAATGGCTGTGTATAATTCAGAGTATCTATAATAATTTTTATTTTGAAAAACTTCATAAAACATGGTACATTTAAGGAATGATATTATTTCAACTGGAGGTTGTCCAAGATGATGATACCTGATGAGGTCAGATGGAGTTAGCAAGACTGATGTAAAATCTCTTTCAAAAAAATGAATTGTTATCTTCTTTTCGGGAAATGGAGTTCTCTTTATAGATATAGTCCAAAAAATTCATATATCACAATTTAAAATTTTATAATATATTCCTTAATTTTGCTTTTATACCTTATGAGATGAATAAGTCAGTTTGTTCCAATAACAACATTAGTTCGTTCTGCTATGTAAGAACATCCCGGTTTAAGAATTCTAATTCCAGACCCTAGTTCTAAAATGTCAACCTCAAGTGGATAAATTTTTCACCATTACTCTATTTTCTTAATAGCAGTACATCACACATAAATATGGAAATATGAACAGGTCATATAAAGGTTTATATTGAGCCACTTATTTCCTTGCATTGAAATATTTTTGCACAATTTCTTAAATCCTGGTCATATACATCCCAAATATAGACATAAGGACTTGTTGAGTAGAAATATCCATTTTTCAGAAAGAGAAACACGAAGTTTCATTTAACATTTTCCGGACTCACATCCCTATCAATAAAAAAATGGTGATTAGAAAAAAAAGATGACCACATTTGGACTGGTGCAACTTGATAAATAAATGTAATAACTAGGCCCTGTTTTTTTTTCCCATAGTGATGATGTGTTTTATCATGTTTTCAGTATAGAATGGCATCACAACAAATGAAAATACCATTCCAAAAATCTTTGTAGGATGTGGTGCTCTTTTTCCTGTTTTTCACAAGAGAGGAAACAGTACTGATGAAGAGAAGCAGAATTGTGGCATGCCTGAAGGTTTCCATAGAGCTAGCTACTTTCCTTCTCTAAGCCATAATTTCCCTTGTGTTCCAAATAGAATACCACAAAACCGTTGTGGTGGAGTGAGAGTCACACCAACAGACCAGCGAGTGGAAGTGCAGTGATGCTTATGAGCTCACCCTGCATCAGTAGCAGAACACGGATAGAGCTCTGAGCAAGCCATCTTGGTTGATACCATATTTTTCTATTGTAGAGTCACACAGCTGCACTGTCTCACTGTCTGGGTTTGATGAGCTAATTGGAACCAGACTCCTCTTCCATTAGTATGCTTTACTACATCATTAATATCTTTATTTATTAATTTACTTATTTCCCAAAAATAGACCCTTTACTCTATTAAGATGAGTCCTCTTTCTTCCCCCTGGGTTTCAGATCTCCTTTATAATTCCATAGTTCCTTATGGTTATTGTACCTTTATCTTTTTGGTATTTAAAACTTAACCCTAGGGGGCTGGCCCCATGGCTGAGTGGTAAAGTTTGTGCTCTTGGCTTTGATGGCCCAGGGTTTGCTGGTTCAGATCCTGGGCGCAGACCTACACACTGCTCAGCAAACCATGCTGTCACAGCATCCCACATAGAAGAACTAGAAAGACTTACAATTAGGTTATACAACTATGTACTGGGGCTTTGGGGAGAAAAAAAAAGAGAAAGATTGGTGACAGATGTTAGCTTAGGGCCAAGGTTCCTCACCAAAAAGCATACCTTTAAAATAATCCAAAAACTTAACCCTATTAATTTTAATACTGCCATTTCAAAATGAGTGTAGTTTTACTCCATTTCTCCCCTAGACATTCATGAAGCATTCTCAACCCAATGTATTGTCTCAACTCTTGTCTCCTAGATGTTTTATTATATTCATTATATTTGGTAATCATTCTTAATTAATTTGACTTATAATATCTCACCTCATTGAATTAAATAGTTATCATGTACAAATTATTATTTATTCTTCCTTTGTTTTGCTTTACTGTTTCCTAAGTTGGGTAGATATTTATTCTTGGAATTTTGTTTGCACTGTGTTTTTTATCACTCACCTGATATATATACATACATTTTTAAATGAATTATATGCTGATAAATTGCAAAACAAGCTTTGGATTTCTTATGCCTTCACCCTCTATTCTTTTTTAATTTATAAACTTTCAGAAAAAGCTTGGCAGTTTCAATTTAAATATAATAATAACACGTGAAATATACCATTTGCTGTGTTGAATTCTGAAGACTTAGAGAATAGCATTTACCTACGTGAGAGAGATTCATTAACGTTTTAAATATCTAATTCCCATAAACAAAGAGAGACATAGTATGGAACCCACAGGCAAGAATGAAAATGCATCTTCCAAAGGATTAACTCAAGAAGCTGGTAAATTAGGAGCTGTTTTATTCTCCCAGTTGCTCCAAGGCCACATGGATCTTGAATGTTTTTCAGAGAGGCTGCTTCACTATTTAAATTTTAGATGCGCTTTGCTTCAGTTATCTCCGCTTTACACAGTCTCTCAGATCAGGAGCTCAGCGGACTGTGCAATTTTGTTTTTAATTGTAATCCCAAAACTTCAAGAAAGACAACCCTGTTGACCCAGTTTGTATTTTGTATTACATCTTATCTCCCTTTCTATAGAACTGTGCCTGGGAAGTAGAATCATTCATATTGCTTCCTACAGAGCAGAGGCTATTGACAAAGGATCTCTAAAAATAGGACGGATGTAGGCAAATTATCTGAGAATAGTTTGTGTCTATGGGGAAAATGGGTGGGATTAGTAGGACAAATTATTAACATCCATAAAACAAGTGCTAATAATCGAAAATTACAGAGGACAATTCCTTTTCATTTTCTTTTAATTTTCATTTTATTCATTTTTACATTGACCCTAAAATTTTAATCTGGCTCCAAATTGTGATTTCCCCTTTGTCTATTGAACCAATCAGATATTTTTAGTTAGCCCAAATTAACACTCAATATTTCCCTAATTATTAGTTTAGAATCAGTCTTCTCACTTTTTAAACTCTCAGTTATATAGGACTCTCCTTGTTTGACTCTGACTCACATATCCAAATCTTACTACCAGCCCATTCTGTCCACTAAAAAGTGTATAATTCCTATTACTGTGGTAAAAATATCATTTCCACTCTCACTGAAAAGTTACAGATAATTCTCTTGAGCAAAAAAGGTTACCTGCAAAAATATCCTTCCAAATCCTACTTATGGAAAAATGAAGTGGACATACTTTACCCTACTACTCCCACAAAATAGAGCTAACGACCCTGGACAACACAAATGAAACAAACATATGGAGACTCTTAAAAATGAAGAGAAGATGCAAAACTTGTTAGAGAACTCTGGTCTCAGGAATAACATAGTGTTAAGTTCCCTGGATTTTTGCTTTTGCCTTATATCAGGATATTGTAAAATCTAGCAAGCAAGAAAGCTGCCAAACAAAAGTTGAGTGGAGACTCTAGACTTCCACACTCACCGGGCTATCCAGAGGTACCTCAAAACCCCCAGTAAAGGGATGTTATCAGAGAAGGCTGAGTGAGGAGATAGAATTGTCATTCCCACTCAGCAGTAGGAAGTCCGCCATGATGCAGTGCCTGTGGAGATCATGTGGGGAGTTGGACTTTGACCCTTACTTAGCAGTAACAAGGTGTCCCTCTCTCCCTTCACTGTAATGGCTTCAGACAAGGCCTAATGAAATGTTAGGATTTTCACAACTGCTCAGTGGGATCCAGGTACCAAGGGTCTCTGCAATGTCAGTGGAGGCCAAATTAAAAGCAGTGATAAGGTAGCCTTTCCCCTCCCACCCAGAGAGGTATCAGTGGAGGCTTGGTGGAGAGTGATGTCCCAATCCCCTCCAGCAGTAACAAGGAGTTCCTACCCCTCGCAGGTGTCCATGAAAGTCAAGGGGAGAACTTGGAATTCCTCATCTATCTGTCAGTAACTTGGCAGTACTTCCTTCTCCTGCAAGAGTAGTGTCTGAATGTGCAGTTGAAAAAAATGTAAGTAAGATCCAGCCTTTCATAATGTAACACTTAAAATGTACAGATTCAATCAAAAGTCATTAATGACACAAAGAACAATGAAGATCTCAACTTGAATGAGAAAAGACAATCAATAGAAGACAACACTGAGATGACACAGACGTAGAATTATCTGACAAGGATTTAAAGTAGCATTATAAAAATGCTTCAGTGAGCAATTACAGACATATTTAAAACAAATGAAAAAATTAAAACTCAGCAAATCAGTAGGAGATATAAAGCAGACACAGACAGTTTAGAGTTAAGAAATACAATGAATTAAAAAAAAAAAACTCACTGAATGCCTCCATAGCAGAATGGAGGATGGAAAAAAGCATCAGCAAAATTGAAGACAAAGCAGTAGAAGTTAACCAATGTTAACAATAAAGATAAATAGACTGAGAAAAATTGAGGAGAGTATTAGAGATATGTTGAATTATGCTATAACAAGATTTAACATTCATGTCAGTGGAACCTCAGAAGGACAAGTATAACCAGAGAAATGCTCAAAGGAATAACAGTGAAAATTTTCCAAATTTGGTAAAGACATAAGACAATAGATACAAGAACCTGAGTGAATCCCAAATGGTATACTCAAAAAAATACATGCTAAGACATATCAGAGCTAAACTTATGAAAATTAGAGACAAAGAAAAAGTCTTAGAAGCAGCCAGAAAGAATGACATATTACCTATAGAATGACAATTAGAACAACAGATATTTCGGCAGGAACTATGGAGGCTAGGATAAAATGTCACATTTTTCAAGTAACTCTTTCAAGCAAGAATATTCCAAAGTAAGGAAGGAAAAATTAAAACATTTTCAGGTGAACAAATATTGAGATAATTTGTTGCTAGCAAACGTACCCTAAAAGAACAGCTAAAGAACATTCTCTAATAAGAAAGCAAATTACAAAAGAAAGAATCTTGAGCATCAGGAAGGAAGAAGGGATAATGGAAAGAGCAAAATTTTAAATAAATAAAATAGACTTTCTACTCTTGAGTTTTCTAAATTATGCCTGATGGTTGAAGCAAAATTATGACGTTTTATACTGTGATTCTCCATATGTAATGAGGAAATATTTATAAAAATTATAAAGTTGGTAAAGGGACATAAAGGGAGGTAAGACTTCTACAGTTCACTTGAAATGGTAAAATCTTAACGTCAATAGAAAGTTATAAGTTATGTATGTATAATTAAAACCTAGAGCAACCACTGAAAAATGCTATAGGTAGATAATACTCAAACATATTATAGATAAATCAGTATAGAATTATAAAAATGTTTGAGTAATCCATAGGAAGGTAGGAAGCATGAGAGAGAAAAATGAAAAAGAGAGAACAAACAGAAAACAACAACAAAATAAAATGACAGACTTATTTTCTACCATGCTAATAATTATATTTTATGTAAATGATCAAAATACACCAATTAAAAGACAGAGATTGTCAGAGTGGAAACAAACAGATTATCCAATTATAGTTTGTTTACAAGAAACTCAATTAAAATATAATGCTATACATAGGTTTTAAAAAGATTGAAAAAAAAACATACAGGCAATCAGAGGAAAGCAAGTGACTACAAGCATACCTTGGAGTACGTGAGTTCAGTTCCTGATCACTGCAATAAAGTGAATATCACAATACCAGTCACACAAAGTTTTTGGTTTCCCGGTGCATATAAAAGTTTCATTTACATTATACTGTAGTCTATTAGTGTGCTATAGCATTATGTCTCAAAAAAACAATGTACATATCTTAATTAAAAAATACTTTATTGCTAAAAAATGCTAGCCATCATCTGAGTCTTTGGCATATCATAATCTTTTTGCTGGTGGTAGGTCTTGCCTTGATGTTGATGGCTGCTGACTGATCTGGGTGGTGGTTCCTGAAGGGTGGGGTGGCTGTGGCAATTTCTTAAAATAAGACAACAATGAAGTTTGTTGCATTGATTGACTCCTCCTTTCACCAATGATTTCTCTGTAGCATGCCGTGTTGTTGGATAGCATTTTACCCACAGCATAACTTTCAAAAATGGAGTCAGTCCTCCCAAATCCTGCCACTGCTTTATCAACTAAGTTTATGCAATGTTCTAAATCCTTTGTTGCCATTTCAACAATTCTCACAGCATATTCACCAGAAGTAGATTCCATCTCAAGAAACCACTTTCTTTGCTCGTCTATAAAAAGCAACTCCTCACCCATTAAAGTTTTATCATGAGTTTACAGAAATACAGTTATATCTTTAGGCTCCACTTCTAATGCTAGTTCTCTTGCTATTTCCAACATGTCTGCAGTTACTTCGTCTACTGAAGTCTTGAACCCCTCAAAGTCAACCATGAGAGTTGGAATCAACTTCTTCCAAACTCCTGCTAATGTTGATATCTTGACTTCTTCCCACGAATCACAAATGTTCTTAAAGACATCCAGAATGTTGAATCCTTTCCAGAAGTTTTCAATTTACTTTGCCCAGATCCATCAGAGGAATCACTACCTATGGCAGCTCTAACCTTACAAAATGTATTTCTTAAATAATAAGACTTGAGAGTCAAAATTACTCCTTAATCCATAGGCTGCAGAATGGATGCTGTGTTAGCAGGCATGAAAACAGCATTAATCTTGTTGTATGCTTCCATCAGAGCTCTTGGCTGATCGGGTGCATTGTCAATGAGCAGTAATATTTTGAAAGGAATCTTTTTTTCTGAGCAGCAGGTCTCAACGGTGGGCTTCAAATATTCAGTAAAGCATCTTGTAAATAGATGTGCTGTCATCCAGGCTTTGTTGTTCCATTTGTAGAGCAAAGGCAGAGTAGATTTAGCATAATTCCTAAGAGCCCTAGGATTTTTGGAATGGTAAATGGGCATTGGCTCCAACTTAAAGTCACCAGCTGTATTAGCCCCTAACAAGAGAGTCAACCTGTCCTTTGAAGCTTTGAAGGCAGGCATTGAGTTATCCTCTCTAGCTATGAAAGTCCTAGATGGCATCTTCTTCCAAGCTAAGGCTGTTTCATCTACATTGAAAATCTGTCATTTAGTGTAGCCACCTTCATTAATGATCATAGCTAGATCTCCTGCATAACTTGCGGCAGCTTCTATATGAGCACTTGCTTCTTCTCCTTGAACTTTTATGTTATGGAGATGGCTTCTTTCCTTAAACCTCCTGAATGAACCTCTGCTAGCTTCAAACCTTTCTTCTTCAGCTTCCTCACCTCTGTATATCATATATCATATCAGCAATAAGGCTGCTTCACTTTCTTATCATTCATGTATTCATGGGAGTAGCACTTTTAATTTACTTCAAGAACATTTTTTTTTTTAAGATTGGCACCTGAGCTAACAACTGTTGCCAAACTTTTTTTTTTCTGCTTTTTTACTCCCCAGATCACCCCAGTATATAGTTGTATATTTCGGTTGTGGGTCCTTCTAGTTGTTGCACGTGGGATGCTGCCTCAGCGTGGCCTGGTGAACGGTGCCATGTCCACGCCCAGGATCTGGACCGGTGAAACCCTGGGCTGCCAAAGCAGAGCGCGTGAACTGAACCACTCGGCCCTGGGGCTGGCCCCAAGAACTTTGCCTTTCATTCACAACTCGGCTAACTGTTTGGTGCAAGAGGCCTAACTTTTGGCCTATCTTGCCTTTCAACATGCCTTTCTCACTGAGCTTATCATTTCTAGCTTTTGATTTAAAGTGAGAGATGTGATTCTTCCTTTTCCTTGAACAGTTAGATGCCATTGTGCAATTATTATTTGGCCTAATTTCAATATTGTTGTGTCTGAGGGAATAGGGAGACATGAAGAGAGGGAGAGAGATGGGGGAATGGCTTGATTGGTGGAGCAGTCAAAACACAGACAACATTTATCAGTTAAATTTGCCTTCTTATATGTGTGCAGTTTGTGGCACCCAGAAACAATTATAATAGTAACAATCAAAGACCACTGACCACAGATCATGATAAAAAAAATAATAATAATCAACAACTTTGAAACATTGTGGGAATTACCAAACTGTGACACAGAGACACAAAGTGAGTAAATGTTGTTGGATAAATGGCACTGATAGATTTGCTCAATGCAAGGTTGCCACAAGCTTTTGATTTGTAAAAAACGCAATATCTGCAAAACACAATAAGGGAAACCACAATAAAACACCATATGCCTATATATTAATATCAGATAAAGTAGACTTTGGAATAAAAAAGTATCACAAAAATGAAATCTCAAGGCCTAAATGGTTTTACTGGAGAATTCTACCATGTGTTTAATAAAGAATTAATACCAAGTCTTCACAATCTCTACCAGATACTAGAAGGGGAGGGAACACTCCTCATCTCATTTACCTGATATTCAAATCAGACAAAGATAGGATAAAAAGAAAAGAACTACAAACCAATCTATTTCAAGAATATAGATATAAAAATCTTAATATAGTATTTACTTAAGTAGAATTCAGCAATATATAGAAATAATTATGTGCCATGACCAAGGAGAGTTTATTCCATCATTCAGTATTTGAAAATTAATCAACACTATCCACCATATCAACAATGTAATACAGTAAAATCATATAATAAAATCAATCGATGGAGAAGAATCATTTGACAAAATTCAACACCCATTTGTGAAAAAACTCCAAGGAAAATAAAAAAGAGAAGAACTTCCTCAACTTGAAAGAGAATATTTATAAATACCTACAGGTAACACCATAATTATTGGTGAACAACTAAATATGTTTTCTTTAAGATTAATAGCAAGGCAACGATGTTTGCTTTACTTGCTGATATTCAACATAGAACTGGAAGTTCTAGTCACTGCAAGCAGAAAAGAAAAAAATTATAAAGGCATATAGATTGGAAAGTAATAAACTAATTATAATTTGCTGATGATATGGTAGTCAATGTAGCAAATCCCAATGAAACTCTAACAACAACAAGAAACACCAGCTGGAAATAATAAATGATTTCACTAAGGTCACAAAACACAAGATCAGTACACAAGAGTCAATTTCATTTCCACATACTGGCAATGAATATGCAAAAACTAAACTTGAAAATATGATAACCCTTATAAATACTTTAAAAAATGAAATACATAGGTGTATATCTAATAAAACAAGTACAAGACCTGAATGCTGAAATCTACAAAATGCTGATGAAACAAAATAGGTGTTAATAAATCAATAGATAGCCTATCTTCATGGATTGGAAGACTCAGCACAATAAAGATGCTAATTATAACCAAATTGATTTCCAGATTTAATGCAATTCCTACCAATCCCAGTGAGATATTTTTTTTTTGTAGAAATGGACAAGCATACTCTAAGATTTATATGAAAATGCAAAAAGATTAGAATAACTAAAACAATTTTGAAATAGAAGAAAAAAGTGCAAGTAATCATCCACCAATTTCAAGATTTACTGTGTAGCTACAGTACAGTATAATACTCTTCAGTACTTAATACCTAATTACTCTTAAGACTATGTGGTTTTGGACTAAGGATAGACATGTAAGTCAATGGAAGGAATAAATCACCCAGAAATAGACCCCCCAAAATATGCCCAATTTATTTTTAATAAAGATAAAAAAGCAATTAAATGGAAAAAGGATAGATTTTTCATCAAATGAGGCCGGAATTATTGTACATCTGTAAGCAAAAAAAATGAATTGAGATGAAAGCCTCATATATTATATAAAAATTAATTCAAAATAGATCATGAATTTAACTGTAAAATGTAACACTATACAACTTTTAGAAAAAACAAGAATCTTCAGGATCTATAGCTGGATAGAGATTTCTTAGACTTGACACCAAAAACATCATCATAAATGGAAAGATAGATAAGTAAATCACTAGGAAGATTATTGATAGTAAAAAGTGATAACTCCAGAGGACAGCAATGAAGATCTTTCGTATCAAAGTTTCTGATATTTGATGAAGAATAATAATCACTTGTGGGAAAAAATAAATATATGTATATACATATATACATACATACAGAAATTATTCTCAAACACAAGAATATGTGTATTTGCAGCCTAAACAAATATAATTTCTTTTCTTCCTAGGAAAATTAACCAGCAACAATTGGAATGGACATATATTCTTTCTAATTAAATGAATAAGCACTTATAAGAAAATGGTTCACTAAAAAGGAGAGAAAATCAGAATAGTTTTTGATGTGTCTTTTACACCATTATTTGACAGGAAAGAGTATCTTTCAAGAGTTCCAGTCCCAAGATATATCTTACCAAATTGTTGTTTTTCATGAAGTTAACAGTTATACTGTACCAGCTGTGCATGAAATTGTGGAATTTATCACTCATACTACAACCATGGAGAGTCTAGATAAAGAAAAATGAAACAGACAAAAGAATCAATAAATTGTGAAGCTTTTGTATGAAATAACATAGTACCTTTAATATGGCTAGGGATAGACCAGTTTAAATAATGATATTGATTTGTGAGATTTTGGTTAAAAATTATAAAATAATTGGTATAGTTATTACAGCAACATAATATGATATCTGATTAAAAAAATAAAAGTATACTTTGACAATAACAGACCAAAGCCAAAATCCCAGAATAAATGGATTAACAAAAATAATGCTGAGAGTGGATGTAAAATATGGATATGTAGGCATTCAGTAATGTCTCTTTTCATATGTTGTGCCCAAATATGGTATTACATTATTGAAGTCGACTAGTTTAAAAGATACATTTATAGTATATTAAAGTTTTAAAATATGTCACCAGACTCATAAATGAGCTGTGTAAAGATAAATACACAGATTTAGGTATATCATGTGAAGCTCTAAACTTTAGTGTCTGGAACAAAGGAAAAACGCCTTCCAAAGTAATGGACATGGAAAAATTCTAACCAAACACTGACTATCTTACAAAGACAGAAAGTACAGGAATTATGTAGGACTGAGAGAACGTGAAAAATGAAATAGACAGTTATAAATTTAAACAAAACAATTACAATTGTTCAAAGACTAAAAATCTCAGAGTTAATTAAAAAAGCACAAACGTAAACCAAGGGTTTTCTGGACACACCAATAATGATGGTTAAAGAACAGGAAATATCATATTCCCTCAATTAAAAACGGGTGCACATTCCCTTGATTAAATATCTCTTCCTTGACTCTTCTGTTATCTTTTCTGAGTTTATTATCATGGCCGGAATGCTACAGGATGTGTTCAAGCTTTTCCCAAAACTGAGAATTATAAAAGGTTTGTTTGGGAGGTACCTAGATCACAGTGACAGTCAATAGGCTGTATGAAGTGTCTAAAGTGCCACACAAGGTGTTCATAATCAAAGTTGGTTGATAGCCAGGACATTGCCTAAGTCACAGGTTACATGGTGGCAGTCATGCTAGCAGTGGCCTGACTAGAAGGCCATATTCTCTGATATTGACAAGGTTGTAATGTTTTGGAGAGCTAATTTAATAACATCCAGAATCTATGATCTTGGTCCAAGATGTCCCATATCAGTGGGGATAAATAATAACAAATAATGATAAGAGCAACAATAATTTAGAAACAACAAAAACCAACAATTATAAAGCACTTGCTATGTTTCAGGCACTCCTCCAAGCACATTAAAAATATTTATTTAATGCCCAGAACAACCCTGCAGAATAGGTGCTACTACAAAGGAATCCCACTTTGTATCCCACTTTACAAAGGAAACTGAGGCACAGTGGTAATCAGGTTGTTAGTTCCGACAGAATCTCAATTGTGCATTTCTTTGTCTTTGAGCACAAAATTGAGAACCTCTCATGTAGGGATTTCTTTTTTAATATTAAGGTAAATATTCTTTTAAAGTTCGTGTATTTACGCAGCTTGGTAGAAAAATAGATGCTGGAGGATAGATCATACTTTACTGTCAGTGAAACTCTTTACCTCATAGCCCCAGATAGATGACAAGTATGGATTGTCCCAAAGGGAAAATTGCTAAGCATGATATTAGATCAATGTCATGGAAGTGCATGGTCCCTCAGTAGTTTGCTAAGTGATAGAGGTCAGGCCTATGTTACCAGGTCAAGGCCCAGGATACAGAAGTAGTATGTGAACTAATCCTGTGTGCTGGACTTTGTATACATAGACCTATGACCTTGGATGGTTCCAGTGTCATCTGGAAGTCTCAGTCTGGAGTTAAAAAATAGTAGAAGGGGACAGTTGAGTAAATGGCTCTATCGGTTCATCTTGAACAAAGTTTCTGATCATTTTCCCAAACTGGTGTTGCAAATGTTTTATTTCAGCTCTTAGTAAGAATCCAACAATTCATAGAAGAGCATGCCATGGAGCCTAGCCCCAGCAGAGTCTGCAGAGAATAATGGTCGACTCCTCATGGCAGTTAGGGTCAACCAACATGGGGTTTTACCTTGGCTTTGGGGTCCAAGCAATTATTAAACAGTGGGCCACAAGACTAAAAATTTACCACTGTTTTCTTTGCTTCCATCAAATAAGCAATTGTAAACATGTTGACCCTTTTGAAAACTTGATGCTTGATCTGTCCTAATACCAGCCTGTCTACAAAAGGTAGATGAGTTATCTCTAGCATAGGAAATTTCTTTGGCATCAGGAAGAGTGACTGGAGCATTGGTATTTTTCTGGTATCTCGCAACTCCCTTAACTGAGCTGGCATACCTTCAAAGGGAGGGTGCCATTAGGCTTTTGGAAGCTTTGATGGCATAGTGCCATGGAACTTACCTCCAGCTCTTTCTTAGTGACCACACATAGCTGCAGGAGAAAATGATTTAGTGGCATTATGTAGCTAGGAGACTAATACTGAAGATTATTACTGAATCTTCTTAAATACTGAAATACTTCTTAATACTTAAATACTGAAGAGGGGCTCATTGCTGCAAATCTTAAAGGAAATAAAATATTTATAACGTCACACATAAATGGTCTTGACTGGGCTCAGAGAAAAAATGAATCCAATGCAACGTGTGAATGACTTTGATCTCCACATAAGGGCATGCACAGCAGCCATTTCATAAGCTAACTTGTAAAAAAGAGATTCTCTGGCAGGGTTTCTTCACCATTTTTTCTTTCATAGACGCTTCTAGAAGTCTGATAAAACCTGTGGACTCTGAATAATGTCTTAAAATGTTTCAAATAAAATACATAGGATTATGAAGGAAAACAATTGTACTAAAATATATTTTAATGTCCAAGTTAAGAGCAATAAGCTTGCAAAATCATTTTGGAGATGGGTAGAGAATCCTATTAAGATCCCATCCTATTAAAGATCTGTTAAGAATCCCAAAAGGGTTCACATGTTATACCTGATTTACAATACCAGCCCACGACATTTGAAAGTTACACTGTGGGTAAAAAATACCGTGACACAGGGGACAAAAGTGACTTTGACGAAGAACTTTAGTTTTTTTAAAAGAGAATTAGAAAACTTGGTTTATCATGAGAAATTTTAATGTCGACTATGTCATTAAAGGATATTGTGGTTGTTTTGAGATCTGCAGACTTAAAGAAAACTTCATGAGGAGTAAATTAAAGTGGTCACATATTTTGGAGAAAAATACATATTTGCGTCAAAACTAACCATCCATTTTTAATACACAAAATTTCATTCCTACATAGCGATCAATTTCTTTTTATGTGACCTAGGATCACCATAAGATCATCATAAAATGACAGACTTTTTTTGCAAAAGTGCGTGGAAGTTATAAAACTCAATTTTTAAGCAATAAACTAAAGAGAGAATTTTGTCACCAGGATAGATTAAGGTTTTTGACTAAATGAATTTTCTTGCCAAAGGGGCTTTCAGTACTTCATAGAATCTATTTCCCTGACAGACTAAATCATTGCATGTGACAAAATACAGTTCCTCAGAAAGGATTTAGCTTTGCCCCAAATCCATTCCCTTTGTAGAAATATATTTTGCAAGACAGCAGCAGTTCCAAATCTCAGGTTTCCTGGGGAGAAATGTATTTATACTCAGCAGTGTAAGTGTTTACAAGTGGTGAAGAGTTAGCAATAGGTTGGGGAAGGTGTGAAGGGGAGAGTTTTTATGTTCATGTCAGTTCTTACTTTGAGTTAGTGGTTAGTGATTGAGAACTTAAAACCCCATTCTATAACCTAAATTCTTCCCTTCTCATGAAGTTCTGTATTAAGCACGATTTTGTTAGTTGTGTTCAGTTGAATGCAGAATTAGAGCGAATAGGCAGAGGGCCAGGCAGAACATACGATCAGAAGGGATAATGGATGTTTCTGATTAGAAATTTTACAAATGTGAATTCATGTTTCGGGATCCAGCAAATGCTACCTGCAACTGTATATCTTAGTCATGCACATGTGTACATGTACTTAGGGAGAGGCTCTGTAACTTAAATCCTCTTCTCAAAAGAGCTTATACCACAAAAGGTTAAAATTAAAGTTCATATATACAGATTCAAGCATTTGGTGGAGGAGGAATGTGGGGGAAAAAAAAGAGAAATCTTCAAACATTGGCCAAGTATATCTATGACTTTTGATCAAGGATGTTAACCTCTAATTACGTATCATTATAATAGAGAAATACATTTAATAATAGTCATGCTTATTATATACTTATGAAATATATGATAGATTATTGTACAGAAAGAAAAATTATTGGTTAAACAATTTAATACAAATGGCATTGATTTAAAAACTGTACACAACAAGCAAAGAAACTTCTAATGGCAAGAGACTTTTTTCTTCTTGATCCCTTAGTGATGAATTGCTACATAATTTGTGGGCCTAGTGCAAAATGAAATGTGGGGCTCCTTGTTCAAAAGTGTTTAAGAATTTCAAGACTGTAATAGCAAAGCATGAAATCAAGTTCTGGCCTTCCTGAGTACACAGGGTCCTGAACGGTTGCACAGATCACGTGTCCATGGTGCCGGCCCTCTCTCTACTTTTCAGAATATTTGAAAGACCCATATAAAGATAGACAATCTCTATATAAAGATAGAAAAAAAAATATCATGGAGGAAATAAAGAAAACTTGGAGCCTCGATGTTGTCAACAAACCCGTTAAAATTTGCATAGTAAGATTCAGTTTTTGTCTGTCTTTAGGGGTGTTTTGTCTTTTTAAGTATTCATTCAACAACCATTTATTGAGCACCCATATGCAAAGCATGATGTAACACTCTAGAGATATAGCAGGGCAGAGGATGGCCACAGGGTCTGCCACCATGGGGTCTTCAGATTCTGTTTCCCCTCTCAGCACTTATAATCACATGTTCTTCCCTTATTCTCAGAAAACAGCTGCAAATGATACGTCCCAGAAAAGCAATAGATGTATTAGCCTGATTCTTACACAACAACCCGCCATTCCACTTACAACCTTACTTCCATCATGTTGCTGTTGCTTCCATTTTGCCAAGTGAGTGGCATCCACCCATCGTCCTGTTATTGATCAATCAGCCATTACAACTATGCTGTCCATTCTCATCTTCTCACAGACTTGGCTGCTTCAGGTAGTTCTCTTCCTTCTCTGTCCCACTAGCCATTAAAGAGATTGATGGTTAACATCAGTCAATGCTCTTCACCCCTAACTCTGCAGTTTGGCTTAACTCATCTCCCTGTTCTTTTCACTGACAGTTTTTTTCCAAAGTCACACACAAACTCATTTTTGATAAAACTAAAAGCACTCTCACTTTTATTAAAAAGAAGGGAGTCTTTTCATTCATTGTTTTCCTTTCTGCTGTTTTTAAACTGTTTACCACACTCAAATTGTTTTTTTTAATTTAAGCTGTTTTTTGTCTTTACTTTTTGAAGTATTTTGAAGAATATTTGCACATTGTTTTAAAACGATGAGTAAAAAGCACATAACTAAAATAGGAATTTCCTGTTCCTTTCAAATCTAGTTACAATTGACAGCGTGGATATGATTATATTCTTATGTTGGAATGATAGGAGAAAGAAAAATTGAAGGCAGGAGAAGTGGCGGCAGCTAAATTGGCAGCTAAATCCTGATGTACAACTTTGAATACTTTTGACTGTTTATGGTGTGTACTTCAAGATTTCCAAACAATGCACTGCTATTTCATACTTTATCGATTCAAGTACTTAGCCCTTGAAACTGATCCTTCTTCCCCCAAATACAAACATTCTTTCAAAATTCTTATGGAGATAATAATTTCTGAATAATTTATAATCAATTCATGTGACTATAAGTATGTAAATGTTATTCAGTTGAATCTAAGTCTACATTTTCTTATACAACTTTTTGTTGTTTTATTTGATTTCTTAGTTTGCTATATACTTGTGCTTTATTTTTACAGGTATTTGGAAAAAAGAAATTACACCAACATTCTCTCTAAAACTTCTCATTATTTACTACATTTGCCCTTAATATGTGGTCTTCCAAAATATAATCTTTGCCTCTTATATTTTATTCTTCTCTTCCTAGAAGCACATTACATTTGTGATTTTTTTCTTTCAATGAGTGACATATAATATGAAATATCTGGTAGAAATGGAAAGCTAGATCATTGGTAGAATGTTTGATTCCACAAATACAAAAATATAAACATACTATGTCATCTGGATACGTGCAATTGTATATAGAGCTCTTCTTGCATTTTGAACATTTGCTTTCTATGATCTGGTACATCATTTTCATCATCATAATCATAAAAATCATTAAATGTCTAGGGTGCTCAGGGCTGTGGCAATATTTACACAGAGAGAATTACACCTTAACCAGGCTGTTCCCCAGAAGAAGCTCAGAGATGAGCTCCTATCTAAACATCAAATTAAATATATTTTTATTGAGAATTAATTAACACTACAAAAGCACTTATCAGAATGTTTGTTAGACCTTGAGATCATTTAATGGTGTCAATATCCCCATCCTTATACTTCTCTCTCATTCTTTGGAAACTGTTACAGCATGGATATGAAACATCGCTAATCACTTTAAGCCATAAAACACGTTTACATGTTTTACTGACAATGTTATTTATTTCACACTTATGTCCGTATCAGTGGAATGTAACAGCGATGGACCACTATTAGCAATTGTATTGTGAAGATAACTTATTTGAATAATAAAACCAGCAGCTTTTTTCTGTACAGAAAGTAGAGTAGGTTTTCTTGTGTTTTGGGTTTCTTTCTTATTTTTTTGGTGTGTGTATATATGTGTGTGTATATTGTGAATCATTCTTGATAGATGTTTAGCCTTCCTTTTGTATTACATGGCCAGCCAGAGATAGGAAAGATGGAGTTCAGAATATCCAGAAGTTGCAAGCATTTCATATTTTCTCTGTAGTAACTGTAATCTTTCTTCAGTAGCTTCTGGGTGATAAAATTCAGTAATTCTATTCCAAAACCCATTCAGTTGGGAATTTCTGAAAGTATAAAGTTTTAGTATCGGCCCAGGCTTACAAGTGCACAATTTTAAATTATTGATTCCTACATACCAGGGACACATTACCAAAAGATCTTTGAAAGAAGTATATAACATAAACATATATTGTTGGGTGTATTTGCTATTCATGATTGCGCTTTGTAAACCAAATATGTGGGAAGCGGAGGTGATTATCACTGATTCTGTGTGCCTTCATGTCCGAGTGTTCCGTAGATGGAGATGATAAATAAGGTAATACTTCCTCAGGCCATCTACTACTTCTCAAGAGGGGTTTAGCCTCTATTCAACATTTCCTGTTTTGATTTTATCTTACTACTAATTTTCTTTGACCCCCTACGTACAACAGAGAAAAATAAGGATTTCTACATGAAGACACAATTTCTTTCAAATCTAAATTTTAGTTTTAATAGCAGTGCCTATTTTTAAGTGTGTGTCCTATATATAACAACCTACAAAATGAGTTCCTGTATGAGTATATCTCTGGGAATGATGAAGTTTCTACATAAGATTGTGCGATCCCTCTGATAACAGAAATAAAAGCTATATAACAGAGCATATTTCCCTTAATCTCTAGGATTCTATTCTGTCTGGCTTTGACTCTGAAGCCCACTTGAAATACTCTTATTTGTTTATTGCAATGCATTTGAAATAAAAATTTTCACATGACTATTTACCAGAGGAATGAGATAATCATTTTAAAATCTTACAATACATTCGTATAAATAATTTAACTGATTCAAAAGATGGGTTTGGGGCTGACCAGGTGATTTAGTGGTTAAGAGTGCACACTCTGCTTCAGTGGCCCGGTTTGCATGTCCGGATCCCGGATGTGGACCCAGACGCTGCTCATCAAGCTATGCTGTGCTGGCGTCCCACATACAAAATAGAGGAAGACTGGCACAGATGTTAGCTCAGGGACAACCCTCCTCACCAAAAAAAAAAAAAAGATGAGTTAATTTCTATTGCATGTTTATACTAGTTGGGAAACTTTCTAAGGATTGAACAAAGTTCTTAATATGTCTCTGTTTTCCATCTTCCCATGAGGAATACTGGACAGTGCACACTGAATCTCCTTTCTTCTTCAGTTAGACGTCCCCAAAGTGCCTAGTTATCCACTGATTTCATAAACACAGTGGCCTCTGCTTCATTTGGGGATGCAGCTCACACCAGCTCACTCTCAGTCACACATTGTAGGAAGGTTGCTTTGAACAAAGCCAGAGTGAATGCCCCCTTTAGTGCTATCAAGAATCCAGTAATCTAGTTTCAATATTGTCCACAACTTGCCTCCTTCTTCAGATACGAAGATGCCCTCAGTTGTAAGAGTTTTGCATATAATGATTCATTTAATCTTCACATGAACCTATGATATAGCCCAGTTTTAGAAATGAAGAAGCTAAGGCATAGAGAGGTAAAGTAATTTCCAAAGGTCATTGAGCTAGTAGCCAGAGAGTATGGCTACAGAGTCCATAGTCTTAAGCACTGAACTATTCTATCTCTCTGAAGTTTCTAATTTTTAACAAAACTGTCACTTTGGAAGTTACTTCTATTTTTTTGGTAGTCAGCACTCAATTTTTACATTAAATATATATTCTTTCTTATAAACCTACTGTCTGTAATACTTATAACACCCCACCCCCAATATGCTAAACTCCCAACTAAGCATTCTCTCCTCTTTGTTATTGCTGTCAAGAACAGTGCTGTCCAATAGGATGGCCTACGATAATGGAAATATTCTATATCTTCACTGGTTGATACCGTAGCCACTGATTAACTTCGTGTGGCTATTGAGTGCTTGAAACGTGGGGAGCGTGACTGAGGAAATGAATTTCTAATCGAAATTTCTTTATAATTAACTTAAACTGAAATAGCCACATGTGTCTAGTGACTTGCATATTGGACAGCACTGACTTGAAGTTTACTTTTACCTTCTTTGGAGTAAAAAAATGAAAAATAAATGAAAATATAAATTTATTTTACAGTCAATAGTTACATAGATTCCCTAGTATATTTTATATATTTCCCTACATGTCCGTGTAGCCCTCTGGTTCAATTTTCTTCTTGCTGTTGGAGGGAGAATGGGAAACAAGCAAACTTTACTAAGAAAATGCTTTATGTATTAGAAAGTTGTAGAGTACTAAAGAGAAAAGAAAACCAGCATGGGCAATAGGTAGGGTCAGGTTGCAAAAGTATATGTGGTAGTCTGGATAAACCAAGTTATGCTGTTAATGACACCCAAATCTCAGTGTCATAATACTACAGGATTTATTTCTCGCTCAAATTACAAATTGAACAACGGTTGGCCATCTTGCTCTGTTCATTCCACTCCATCAAGAATCCAGCCTAGTAGAGTCTCCTCTTGACATGTGCTTCCATAATCACCACAGCAGTAGAAAATGAGAAAGAATGCAAGAACCAGAGTGAGAGACAAATAGCGCACCAACTCTTAAAGCATTTGCATGAAAGTAACACTTAGTACATCTGTTTATATTTTATCAACCCAGTTGAATCACATGACTACATACTAACTCAAAGAGTCAGAAAAGTTTAAAAATCACACAAGTCTATCATTATTAACAAATGCACTTATCTTTTCCTCAGAGAAGCAAATAAATATCCCATTCACTGTAGACATGATATAGTCTTCATGTGAAATTTAAATGTGGCTGCTTTTGATCCAGAAACCTAGACTCTTAAAAGATAATCAACCTGCATTCTAAATATATAATATATATTGGTAATATAGGCACAGGTGACTCCAACAAACACCTTCATACAAAAGAAAGGGAATAGGAGACAGAAATTGGTAACTGCTTTTCGGTAATTCTTAAATTCTGATGTGCAGTTTATGAGTCTACCCTGCCTTGGGGGTAAGAAATTTCCTTGATTAGGCCAAATTTCTGTTCTTTGAAAGGGACTTCCCAGTAATTTATCTGACTTTACCTTCCGAGAAGTCCTTGCTTTTCCATTCTTCTCCTTGGAGATGAAGAACATCTGAAATCACTGGAACACTGGAAAATTATCATTTTCGGGGATGAGCAGCTTCCTCAGCCTAATTTCCACACAGAAAGAGTTGGGATTCTAAGGGAAAATTGAAATATTGAATGGTCATAGGCCTATTCTAGTGATTAGATATATGTATAGCTAGATAGATATCTGATGATAGATAGATAGGAAAATCTAGGGAAGCTATGATTCCTGAATTAAGTAGGTATAGAGATGAATTTTTCAATCTGGTCTTTTGTTTCAAAACATGTGTTTTCTTTAGACCACACTGCCTCCAACCAGACTTGAATGATTAGATAAAACTTCATATATTGAGCAGTACCTTAGTGAATGGACACAAAGAGCAGACAAGGGAAAGAAATGATGTTTTACATGATAAGCATGGAAATGGCAGAAAATATAGATGAAATCATTTATCCCTTCCAATGTGTCGTGCATTTAGACAAGCAAAACAAATATACAAGAGAGGAAAGTCTAATTATATTCATGGGGAAGACTTTATCATGAAGGCCTCGGGTGACCAATGTTTTGAAGGATGATAGTGTAACAAAAAATAAAGGAATGGAGAACGGATCTTTTATTAATATCTGTAGAATATGTGGTGTATGTGCTAAGTGTAGGAAACTCAGTTTAGATAGGAGTATCTACAGATATGCAAAATAGAAAGAAATTTTTTCTTTCACAAATTACATTGCAGTGGGCTCTTGGATTAATGGAGACAACTCTTATCTCATAGCCCAGTTGGTAAATCAGGCATTGCCAGTGTTGTGATAGGAAGTCTTATTTTATCTTTGAAGTATTTTGCAAAACTTACTCTCTTCCGTGGGATTTAATATCCATTTAAACTAATCTTTTCCACTGCAATGAATAATTCATTGACCACACAGAGGGTCATTGAGCTACATACCTCCACAGTTGTCCCTTTAACAGCCATGTGTTCTCACAGATAAATGAGACAGAATACCTTATGTTGAACCCCTGGTGATTTTACCAGAAAGCGTGTTAATTGAAAGACTAACATATTATGTGACTTCATTAAATGGCAACAGTAATTATATGGCTTTTAATTTAAAGGACAAGCATTAGTGAATAATGAGGTACAAATGACCACACTAATTCTGCATTTGCTTTATAAGATAGGAGCTGTATTGTCAAGTGTAGAACTCATTTGAATAAAAGAGTTACTACGTCATTGTAAAAAAGAACTAAATGCTTTGAATGTTTTCCTTATACTTTGATAGGAGAATGTTGATGATTTCAGTTCAGTTTTTCCCTCTTCTTTTATTCCCAAATGTGTACTTTAAAAAAAAAGAATTAGAATTTGTTAAAAAAACATAACTTATATTCTTTCTTTTTTCTCATTCTGGATTTTTCTGACATGACAATGAAATTACCATGTAGACTTGTCTTTCCCTGACTCACTTTTTCATTTATCACCTAGCAACCCTTCATGACTGGCACCCATACATATTTGCCAGAGTCCTCATGTTTACTTCTCTTCCCTGTATCCTATCTCAGGGAATCTATAGTGGTAATTTCCAACTTAGTGTGCAATTAAGTCAATGTACTTCCTCTTTCTGTATAACTTGAACTTCTTGAAGGATAGTTTTGTGACTTGCAATAGATTTTTTGTTCACCTTGATCAGGAAGTTAGAGAGATTAAGTAAAAGTAGAACCTTTCTGGATCTTCTGAATATATCCCAGGTAATAAAAAGCTGTAATCATTTGTATTAGACCTTTCTAAACTTTAGTAATTTCAATGTTGAAAGAACGAGACTCGGGGCATGTATGGAATATTACACTCCAAGTACACATGATTATACATACCAAAAATTACTAACCACAATGTCCCCATACTTTAAAAATGAACTTATGATCTCAGGAGGGAGAAACAAAAGAAAGGTTTGCCTCCTATGAAGTAAACATTTTTAAGTATTTTGGATATCAGGAAAAAGGATCACCTGACCCATTCAGAGAAGAACATGATTAGGGAATGCTTCATAAATTATGGAACATTTGAGCTGATTCTTCAGTGATGCCTGACAAGCAGAGGGTAGAAGAGATTTCTGTATCTCAGAGCTAACGTGAAATGTCACAGAAGAGTAAATGATCAAGTTTGCAAATAGTGATTCGTTCATCGTAGCTGAACAGTATATGGTGCAAAACAGGAGAAGGTACCTCTGAAATAGTAGTACATATTAAAAAGAAATGATAAATATCGTATCAATTAATACCATAAATACCATATCAAGATACTTGATATTAATCTCTGTGTGGCAGAGACCAGAGCATTTTAGCAAGACATTCCAGAATCAAAAATTCATTGTAGACATAACTTTTGGCAGTAATTTTGAAGATGGAGTTGAATAATAAGGCAGAGATCAAAGGTAGATCAGTCAAGAAATGATTGGAATTATTTATTTAATACTACATATTCAAAGGGAATTAAAATATTAATTTAACTTCTTGAAGAATGGTGTAGAATGCTTTATAGGTGCTAGAAAGAAGATCTGTAGTCAAAAGAATTCAACATCAATAAAAATTGTCAAATATGAATCTTGGAAAAATTGGAAATACAATAGTTTAAAAATCACACAATTTCCATCAAGAGAGAAAATAAATTCTTCCATCATCAATATAAAAAATCTTTATTCCCCACAATAATTTTAGCACACCAAACCTATTATCTTTTTGTAAATCCTTCCTAAAGAAGAAAAGCAAATTAAGCCTAAAGCAAGCAGAAAAAAAAATAATAAAAATTTTAGGAGAAATCAGTGAAACTGAAAACAGGAAACAATTGGGAATATAAAGAAATCAAAAGATGTTTTGTTGAAAAGATTGATAGAGTTGATCAGCCTCTAGGCAGGCTAACCCAGAAGAGTGAAGACGCAAATAACTAAAATGAGAGAGGATTCATTACTACTAAACTCATGGATGTTAAAAGGATAATAGAAGTATACTATGAACAACTGTGTCCAAAATTTAATATCTTACATGAAATAGACCAATTCCTTTAAAGACAAAGTACCAAAACTCACACAAGAAGAATCCCTATACATATTTAACAAATTGAATCAATAATTAATATCGTTTCATAAAAGAAAGCAACAGACCCAGATAGTTTCACTTGTAAATTCTGCCAAACATTTATGGAAAAAATAATACGAATCTTCCACAATGTGTTCCAGAAAATAGAAGCAGGGGAAATACTTTTTAACTCATTCTGTGAGGCCAGTGTGACTCTAATACCAAAACCAGATAAAGATATTCCAAGAAAAGAAAACTATAATCAGTATCCCTCATGAACATAGATGCAAAATCTTCAAAAATATTAGTAAATTGAATCTAACAATGTAAAAAAAGAATCATACACCCCAAACAAGTGTAATTTATTCTGGATATGCAAGGCTGGTTCAACGTTCAAATCAAGTAATGTAATCCACCATATCAATAAGCTAAAGAAGAAAAATCATATGATCATACCAATTGATGCAGGAAAAAAATATGACAAAATATACTACCTGGTCATGACAAAAATGATACACAAACTAAAAATAGATAAGGACTTTCTCAAGTTCATAAAGAATATCTACAAAATAACTACAGGTAACATCATTCTTAATGGTGAAAGACTAGGCGTTTTCAATCTAAGACAGGGAAAAAGGCACCGACATCTCTTCTCAAGACTCTTATTTGGTATTGTACTAGAATCCTAACTAGTAAAATAAGACAAGAAAAACAAATAAGAGGTAAAAATATTGGAAAAATAAGAAATAAAACTGTCTTTAGTAACTGATAACATAATTGTCTATGTAGAAAATCCCAAAGGTTCTACAGGAATACTCCAGGAAACAATGATTTATCAAAGTTAGAGGATAGAAGATTAATCTACAAAAGCCAATTGCTTTCCTGTTTACCAGGAATAAACAAGTTGACTTTGAAATCAAAAGCTATGTATCATTCACAATATCATCAATAAAATAAAATAAAATACTTAGCTACCATTCTAACAAAATATGTACAGAATCTGTAATAAATCAAAAAAGATATAAATAAATGGAGAGACATTCTATGTTCGTATATTGCAAGATTCAGTGTTGTCAAAACATCAATTTCCCAAATCAATGAATAGAATCAGTGCAATTCCAATCAAAATCTCAGTAAGCCGTTTTGCAGATATTGACAACATATTCTAAAATATATGTGGAGGGCCTGGCTCCGTGGCTGAGTGGTTAAGTTCGCGCGCTCCACTGCAGCGGCCCAGGGTTCGGATCCTGGGCGAGGACATGGCACTGCTTGTCAGGCCACGATGAGGCAGTGTCCCACATCCCACAACTAGAAGGACGTGCAACTAAGATACACAACTGTGTACAGGGGGGGTTTGGGGAGATAAAAGCAGAGAAAAAAAAAGATTGGCAACAGTTGTTAGCCCAGGTGCCAATCTTTGGAAAAAATAAATAAATAAATAAATAAATAAATAAAATATATGTGGAAATGCAAATGACCTAGACAATAGAATACTGAATAGAAGAAAAAAGTTGGAAGAGTCACAGTATATAATTTCAAGCCTAACCATAAAACTGCTATAATCAAGAACCATTTTATTGATGGAAAAATGCATGCATGGAACAGAATAGAGAACCTCAAAATATAAATATACAAATATAGTTTACTGATTTTTGACAAAGGCATACAGGCAATTCAATAGAGATAGAATAGTCTTTTCAACATCTGGTGCTAGTACAATTGAAACTCATATGCAAAAAAAGACCTAGACACAGACCTTAAAACTTTCACAAAAATCAACTCAAAATGGATCCCAGATCTAAATATAAAATGCAAAGCCATAAAACTTCTAGAGAAAACTTAGAAAATTTACAGGACCCTGGGTTTGGTCATAAATTTTTAAACATGACACAGAAAACACAATGCCTGAAAAAAAAATCAATAAATTGAACTTCATTAAAATTAAAAACTTCTGCTCTGCAAAAGACAGCAGAATGAAAAAATAAACCATAGACTGGGAGGAAATATTTGCAAAACATCTACCTGATAAAAGACTTGTGCCCAAACTGTACCAACTGTTCTTAAAACTCAGCAATAAGAAGAAAAAAATAAAATTAAAAAGTGGGCAAATATGTGAACATATGCTTCACCAAAGAAGATAGAAAGATGGCAAGTAAGCATAAGAAAAGATCCTCAACACTATTTGCAATTAGGGAGATGCAAATTAAAATAACAATGAGATACCAAGACATAGCTATTAGAATGGCTAAAGGCCAAAGAACTATGACTACAAATTGCTAAAGAGACTATTGAACAATAGCAACTCACTCATTTTTGGTGGGGATGTAAAATTGTGCGTCTCTTTAGTAGAGAGTTTGGCGGTTTCTTACAAAGCTGAGCATAGTCTTACAGTATGATCCAACAATCACAGTCCTAAGTATTTATCAAACTGATCTGAAAACTTATGTCCACACGAAAGCCTGCATATGAATGTTTGTAGCAGTTTTATTTATAATCATTAAACTCGGAAGGGAACCAAAATGTTCATAAAAGATGATTGGATCAACAAACTGTGGTACATCCATACAACAGGATATTATTCAAAGATAAAGAGGAATGAAATATCAAGCTATGCAAAGATGTCTGTACATCTCACATGCATATTAAGTGAAAGAAGTCAGTCTAAATGATTCCATTTGTGATTATATGATTTATAAAAGATATACTGTGTGATTGCATTTATGTAACATCATGGAAAAAAGAAAAAACTATAGAGCTTGCAAAAAGATCATTGGTTGTCTGGGCTTTGGGTAGACATGGGCACTGAATAGGTAAAGGCTTGGAGACATTTTTTGGGTGGTGAAATTTAATAAACTGTATAATCCATAAAACTTCACTCACTTAGTGTTGGCAGATGCTCATATCAAGGGAAGATGAAGTCTTCTATTTCCTTCACCACCCAACCTGCTCAGAAAGAAACTCTTCTGTCTTGAAATGACACCAAACTTGACTGTATTAAACTCAAGTTTTCTTCAGTACCCAGTTGAAATAAGGTCTTTTAAAAAGAATAATCAGCTTCTAATTTTTACCGTTGTTGACCCTTTGTCAGAAAAAAACTAGTATTTTAGAGATTTTAGTCCTCATCCATTTTCTCAGAGTCTCTGTCCGTAAACGGCTCATTATTCATTGAACAATTTGTTAATTGAATGAATGAATGATCTCATTACCATCTGTGTTTTCCTTATAAATTCGCTTCAGACAACTTCACTTTCTTTATCTATTAAATGAGAAATTAGGGCTTTGAACTACATTAACCATATGGGCACTTGTATAATAAAAGTTTGTTGGCAATTCCATCTGATTTATATATCCTTTCACATTACAATATTACATACTGAAAATGTATGAAGATAGTTTTATAGGTTTATTCTGTTTATTTTTTCAGTTAAATTATAATCCCTTTAACAGCTTCTAATTTTCTTTTTTATAAAATTAATGGTAGCAGATATTAAAAATATATTTAATGCCTATTATATATCAGGTTTGTTTCTGAGCATAGGTGTTAGGACACTGAGGCCTGTATTGCAGTGTACATGGTACATGCCTATTTTATGAGTGTTTATTTCCAATTATTTTCATCTAGCACTGAGACCTCCAATATAGTACATGAGCTACATGTCGCTTTAAATTTAAATGAAAAAAATACATTTACTTTTATTTCAAAGCCAGTTTATGGGTCTCACTGGCCACATTGAGTGCTCAATTGCTGTGTGTGGCTATTGACTACCATATTAGCATAGATACAGAACGTGACCCTCATTGCAGAAAGTTCGATTGGACAATGCTTTTCTAGAGCTTCTTGTCTAACAGAGAGCAAAGTATTAGTTAAACTTTTATTCTTTCTTGGTTTAGCAGAATCTCCTCTGGCTTTTCTGATTCTGTGTTGTTTAAAATCAATGTCCCAGCAACATTACTCATTTTTCTCCTTGCGTTTAAGCTGAATGAGGTATTATTCACCCTCATACTTATGCGTGCTCACTTGATTTCTGTCTTATAAGAGAAACATATATTAGTCTGAAAAATAACCCTATTACCTCAGTTCTCTCAAAAAGTGGGAATGCAAAACTAAGAATATTCTTATGCAAAAAGCTGTGACTCTTTTAAATTAACAGAAAAAGGTATGGGGAAAAAGAGGCTCAGTGAAATCTGTCTATTTGGTTCTCACGACCCCATGGATACCGTGTGATCAATATCCTTTCTTTCTCATTCTTCTTAAACTGATTCCTGTTCTTCCTGAACTTAATACCTACTACAGTTGTGGGATAAATATTACACATATTTCATCATTCCTTCAATTCCATTTGTGGAAACCAATGTAAACCTGCTTCCAGGGTTACCATCAGAATGAAAGATACTGCAGAATGCCAACAGCTCAGGATAAAGGTTTGAGAGTGAAGATCACAAATTGAATGTTGGGAGATATATGTGTGCGCGTGTGTTTGTGTGTGTGTGTATGCATATATGAATAAATATATTCTCTCTGTGTAGGAATGTATGCGACTTGCATTGCTAACAATGGCAAAGCTGGAAGTTTGATTTCAAAATTTTGTGTAGTTTAAGTTTTTGCATTGAAAATATATTAATTAAATTCAAAGATACATCTTTTTTTGCCTCCCATGAATTTTTTACAGCATAATGAAAATACTCTATGACAATATATTTAGTTATCCTCTTTCTATTCAATCAACCAACACATATTTATTTGCAGCATATGATGTTGTGTGTGTAAATTTGGGGGTACAGACTGTTAAAAACAAACCAGCCCAAGGCCTGCTTTTATCAAGCTTACAATGACCATGGGAGTCATTTGACTATGTGATAGTTAATTTTATCTGTCAACTTGACTAGCCTATGGTGCCCAGTTGTTTGATCAAATACTGGTCTAGATGTTGCTGTGAAGGTATTTTTTAGATGTGATTAACACTTAAATAGGTACACTTTGAGTAAAGAAGGTTACCCTCCATCATGTGGGTAGGCCTTATCTAATCAGTTGAAGGCCTTAAGAGAAAAGACTGAGGGACCCCAAAATGGAAGGAATTCAACCTCCAGATTGGCTTTGGACTCCAGATTGCAGTATTGACTGCTGGCAGAATTTCCAGCCTGCACTGCAAATTTCAAACTTACCAGTCCCCAAAATCTTGAGTCAATTCCTTAAAATAAATTTCTCTCTGTATAAATTTATACATCCTATTGGTTCTGTTTTCCGCAGAACCCTGACTTATACAGACTGTAGCAGCACGTAAGCAATATAATGACAAAAAGGGAAAATTCTGTAGGTTATTTCCAGAGATGTGACTGCCTGGTCACATGCAGATGATGGGCAAAACTTATATTAGAAAATCTGTATGCTTTGATGTCACATAGAGAGGACAGGGTTCTTTTATAAGCAAAATGTTCAATATTTTAAACATTTTAGCTTGGATTTTGAAGATATGTTATTAAATAATAGAGTGAAAAAACTACAGGAGAATTATTCAGGAAAAGTAGAATGTTTTTTGTAGCTTGTTTACTCCTCAGACATAGTGATTTCTAAAACCATGTGATTTAGAGTAAAAGATATGGTTTGAGTGTGATTTCTGTCACTCACTAATTGTACACTCTTGAGAAAAATCCCTTACGCTCTATTAGCCCTAATTTTCTTGTCTGTAAAACAATAAATAGAGTAGGGGTGGGGGAGAAAGGAGATTTCCTGTTATACTTACCTCACAGACAAGTTAGGCATATGGGTGAGAATAGGTCCTTTTAAATGTAGGTCCTAACAAAGCTAACACGAGAAAAAGGAGATAAAGGAAAATCCAAACTCCTCTGAGGCCAATATTTCACATTTCACATTTGCTTCCTAATTTCAATTCAACACTCTTTCCAAAATTCACTAACCATATCATTACCAGGAGAATGATAAAGAACATAATATGCTACCTTATTTCATTAATTGGAAATAGACTTGAAAGACTAAATATAACTCCTCCCAGGGTATTCTTGACATATTATAACAGTCATTTCATAAACAATGAAGGATGCTTCTTTTACTGGACACTTAGCATTTGAAATCTCCTCCATGTCTAGAATGAATAGATCAAATGAATTCCTGGAATTGCATTTATGTTAAATATTAACTAAAGGAAGGTAACTCATTCTAAGACAAATGGTACAACAATATTATCCCATGGGGGCTGTTTTTAAATTAAATATATGTATTTATTCATATGCAATAAAACAGGATACAAATTGCCTCATCCTAGGACCACATCTTAAAGAGACACTTAAAAATGGAGGCAAGAGATCGTAGATTCAGATTAAGTCCACATAATTCATGTCAACTGAGAAATTGTTTGCTTATCAACTACAGAGCATCATAACTTATGCATTTTATTATTACTAAATTTTCAAGTTCTTTTTGTTTTGAGGGAAGGATTCACCCTGAGCTAACATCTGTTGCCAATCTTCCCCATTTTGTTTTTTTTCCTCCCCAAAGCCCCAGTGCATGGTTGTATATCCTAGTTGTAAGTCCTTCTAGGTCTTCTATGTGAGCCACCACCACAGCATGGCACCTGACAGATGGGTGGTGCGGTTGCATGACTGGGAAATGAACCTGGGCTGCCAAAGCGGTGAGAGCGCCAAACTTCACTATTAGGCCATCGGGGCTGATGCTCGAGTTCATTTTTAATAAAACTCATAGGTGTTTAATTACCATGAAGAAAAAGTTAAAAATTCAGTCAGTACATACTCTGGTTGATTAACTTGTTATTCTGATTTTCTTTTATGATTTCATTTTGTTTTTTGTGTTTGGTGGTGATAAGTAAATTGTATTGCTTGGCATATCTGATGTTTTCTAATATAATTCAAAAAAATGACAAACTTAAGTCATATTAAAATATTTGTTCAAACAAAGTAAACCTGGTCATTGTGGACAGAAAAAGAAATTCCAGGACCTTTTAGATTCTCTCCTAGCCTTTGTTACAGAATCTCTAAATTGGCTGTCTATATTTGAGATTCTTCTTGGCATAACTAATCTTAAAATAGCTACTCAATTTTTGCATGTTTCAAATCAAACAGATTAGGGAAAAACTGTGGTCTAATGGTCAAAAGAACTTGTTTGCATCCTGTGGACTAAAATCTTACGGGCTGATCTAAGAAGAAACTTTTGATGAACAAAAATGTGCTTGATTTTGTCGTCGTTTGCTAATGGAGACTGCTTGAAACTTTTTAGCTCTCTTACCCACCTCCTAACAGAAGGCATGAAGCAGAGGAATAATGCAAGACAATAAAATATGAAGTAGATATCCTCAGACATTTACGCTATGAAAACACTGAACCAGAAAATTTAAAACTTAGAAGAGAAAAAAATAATCATTGAATGAAGATGTAAAACGAGAGACGACAAAATTGAGAAAAGATATTGAAGTCAGAGAGGAAATCTAAGTTAGGATACCTTTAAATTTTGTTTGATGTATTTTGGATGAAATTTATAGCTCAGAAATCTCTGTGCTGATATATAATCCTATTGCATATAGCCACCATATATACAATGCAATAGGATTATAGACATCTACCTAAAAACACTATTTTCTTATTTTATAAAAGAGGTCTCTAGTTATTAGATTCTCAAGTCCTCTAGTTGTAACATCTTATGCTATATATTAAGTTTATTTGAAAATAATTTACAATAAATTAAAGACTTTTCTTTAGAGTCAAGTTTTGCATGAAAAGAAAAACTATTCGACTTTGTGGATAATAAGCAAATATGTATGTTTTAATAAAGTTTTTATTGTTAAAATTCTTGAGAAAATATTTAGAGATTCTATTTAATCATGTCTGGGAGACTATAGAGAAAATCACCTGGTTTTCTGTTTTAATCATTGTTACTTGTAATATCTCTAAATAAAGATATTTCCTATATTAGAATCTATGAAGAAACTACTAATGTGAGATTATTTTAGATATTTCTCATTATGTTTGTGATTTAATCAATATTTTATAGAACTAGATGAAATTTCAGAAATAAAATTTTAGGATATTCTAGTTTTGATGAAGAGGCTTATATTAGCTTAACCTCCCTCCAAAAATAATTATAAAAGCTGAACAAAATACATCAAACAAAGCTGTAGTGGCATTGGAGAGCAATCAATGGTGCCAACTTGGAAGAGTTCAAGTCCTGACATTGAAGAACAGCAGGGTGAATGTGATATTAATTCAAGCACTTCCCTCAAAACATTCGCCAGTGAAAGCAATGGCAGCATAGAGTCCTAGCAGAAACCCAAAGTCTGGAGATGCCACATTAGCTGGGAATTGAAGGACAAGAGTCTGGAGAGTAGGGAATAACAGGAAAGTGAGCCCAAATATCTGTGTGTAATGTTATTGAGATCTATGTAGAAAGCCAAGCTGGGGACATAAAGAATTCAGCAGCCATATGAGGTTGGGGGACAGAGATGTTAGTTCAAAGCCTACCAAAGTGAAATGGTCCTGCAACACATGGCTTTCAGTAGAGATCTCAGAAGGGCCACATGTTGGTAGGAAGAGCAAAACTGAAGCAAACTAGTCTCTTAAAAGCCTAACCTCAAATTTTGAAAAGTATAGATTATCAGTATTTCAAAAGGCATTGCAAACAAACTTAATAGGAAGATGAGATCATTCAAAGCTTCTATGATTTTAACATACCGTGTTTAGCATTTAGTTAAAAACCACAAAACCTACACAAAATGTTATTTCTAAGAGACACATATTAAATATAATTTCACAGATTGAATATAAAAATCTTGAAAATATACAACATGAAAAACTTACCCAAAAGAAATGTGGTAGAACCATACTTATATCAGAAAATAGAGACCTTAAGACAAGAGCAAAGAAATAAAGGAGTAAATTCAACATGAATATATAGACATACTAAAGGTGTATGTATAGAATAATATGACTTTAAAAACTATAGAACAAAAATAGTTGGAACTAAAAAGAAAAATAGAATCTATGATAGTTGAAGATTGAACATCTTTAATCAATTTATGTATATATCAGGTTATACTTTCAACTGTACATTTGCACACAGAGCATTTATCAAAATGACCATATTTATATTATAAATCAAGTTGCAACGAATTTCAAAAGATCAAAATAATACTGAGAATGTTCTATGATAGTGGAGTCAAAGTAAAAAGAAATAGCATAAATATTGCACAAATTCCAGGTGTTAAAAAATTGAGCAACACAATTTACATAACTTATCAAAGAAGGAATCAAATTGAAATTAGAAAATATTTTGAATTGAGTAATAATAAAAATACAATACATTAATATTTCTATTTCGCAGCTAAAGATTTACTTAGGGGGAAATTCTAAGGAAAACTTAAGTGAATATATTAGAAATAGATATGTTATTCATTTATTTAACAGTATGCTAATATCAAAAATACAAAGCAGTCCTGTAAAGCGATAAGAAAAAGACAGGCACGTAATTTAGAAAGAGCTTAAGATTTGAACAAATACTTCAAAAAGCATTATCTAAATGGATCATAAACTTATGAAAAGACACCTAACATCATTAGCTATCAGAAAAATGCAAATAACAAACATAATATGATTTATCTATGAACACACCAGAGTAAATAACATTAAAGTGATTGATAATTCAGGGCTGGCCTGGTGGCATAGTGGTTAACTTTGCATGCTCATCTTTGGCGGCCCAGGATTCACAGGTTAGGATCCTAGGTGCGCACTGAGCACTGCTCGTCAATCCACGCTCGGGCGGCATCCCACATAAAATAGAGGAAGATTGGCACACATGTTAGCTCAATGACAATCTTCCTCAAGCCAAAAAGAGGAAGATGGGCAGCTGATGTTAGCTCAGGGCCAATCTTCCTCACACACACACAAAAATTATTGATGATGTCAAGTACTAACAAGCATTAGGATCAAGTAAAATTTTCACATTTTTCTCGTGGTAAAATCACTAATTAGTAGAATCATTTTGTAAACTGTTTGGCACTAAAGCTAAACCTAGCCTCCATCTGACCCAACAATGGCATAATTTGTTATTTACTCAAAATATGAAATATATGCTTGAGAATAACAGGTGTATTCCTAATATCCCCAAACTGGAAACAACTCATGTCCATCAAAAGTAGAACAACTTAGTATGAGTCATTATAGTCGTACAATGGAAAACACAGCAATTAAAAAAACTTATATTCCATGAAACCAAGACATATATTGAACAAAAAAAGGATATATAGACACAGAAGAGAACATGTTGGATAACTTCATTGATAGGAAGTTCAAGACAAAACAAAACTATTTTATGTTGCTAGAAATAAGGATAGTGGTTACATTTGGGGGGAGATTATTGAATGGAGGTGAAAGACAGATCCATCTAGGATGGTGAAAACTTCTTATATGTTGTTCTAGCTGTACATATATGGTATATACATGAAGGTACCTATATGTAAATAAGGAAATATGTAAAAGTTCTTAGAGTTTACATTAAGGTTTGTGTAGTATATTGTTTTCATGGTATCTTAATTTTTAAAAATTCAAAAGATAATACCTTTAAGAATAATCTTTTGATGCCAAGACAGCTCTGTCATTTCTGCTACATATCTCCATTTTATAAAGATATTGTTAAAACGCATACATTTAAGAATCATCTGCTGTTTAAAATTAAATTATAGAGATTATTGAAACTGTAGAAATTTCGAAAAAGAATACGGAAAATATTCATAGTGGCGCTAGAAAACTACTGCCAACTTTTCATATATTTTTTCTTTCAACTTTGTTGCTGTAATTTTAAATTCAATTATGTTTATATGCTGAAATTTTAAAACAGCATCCATTTCCTAATAAGAGAAGTAATCCTGTCCATTGTATAAACAATTTAGTACATGCAAACATCATAGTGAGTTACAAGTTGTCTCTTACTCCACCACTCTTTTTAACAAGGGTACATTTACATACCTGAGAAAAGCACACATTGAATTTTAAGTGTAATAAACATAAAGGCATTTGCATGTCCTAGATAAGATGGCCTAAGGTTTGTTTTTGGGACCTTTATTTGCTTGATACTTGGAAAAATTGCCCTATTATTTATTAGAAGGGATTATGAATATGCTAACAGTTATTGTGTACTTTTCCTTGTTCTTGATATAGACATGAAGAAGGACGGGAGCTCATAGAAACCCCGAAGCACTGGGTTTACAGGATCCCGTATATAGTACATGGCCTACTCTATTCTTGAGTTGACAGTTCAATACTAATTAAAGAATTTCTGAAATATTTTTTATTTCATAATTTCTTCAGTATTGTTTTACCATCATTCTTATCTTGTTAATTCACTTCTATGAGTATTTATTTCATGAAGGGCACATTTTTGCCTATCTGGGAAATTCATTTCTGTCGATTTCATACTTGAAAGAGAACACTGCTACATGTTCTAGCAATAGAATAGAATAGATGAAAAATCATTGGCCCAGAAACAATCTCCCTCAGTGAATCTGTTGCAAATTCTTTTGTACTTCCCAACATGAACTGATAATCAATCAGAAGTCTGACGCCAGCTGAGTTTTTTTCTTCTTTGTAAGCAACTTGATTTTCTTTTTTTAATGCCTAGGTATCTAAAGGAATTTGTTTTTGTAATAATGGCTTTTAAAAACATAGTCAGAGAAATGTCAAGATATAGTTCTCTTACTATTTTCCCTGAGATGTGAGTAATTCTTATTAGCTGATATAGTCAGGAATTTTAGGAAAGTTTTTTGGTAATATTACTGATAATGATGATTGATGATGTGATGATGATTTTAGTTTGGTTCATTTCTTTTTCACCATATCAACACACACTCATCATTTTTTTTCCTCTGAATTTTCAGAGATTTTTTCTGGAGAAAATCATTGGAAGATGACTGGTGTCTTTCCTCTCGAAGTCAAGATTCAATTACTAAATGTTATTTCTACTCTTGATCTCTATTGAAAAAACATTTTGATGTTTTGATCTTGGTGTTCATAGGATTCTTGCTATTCTTCCTCATCTTACCTATCTCCTTTCATTTCATCTGGTTGACTTCCTCTCATCTTGTTTTTAACTTCTGATTTTCTACAAAGGCCATGCCTTCATGTATCTTACTATTTATACCAAAAAGTTTTAAAATTTCTTTTAGTTTTTGTAGTAAATTATTTTCAGTTTCCTGCTTCTTCTTAGTGAATGGTGACATGCCTTTTTCTCAATCTATATTGAATTTTTTTTTTTTTTTAGATTGGCATCTGAGCTAACAGCTGTTGCCAATCTTTTTTTTCTTTTTTCTGTTTTTTCTCCCCAAATCCCTCCAGTACATAGCTGTATATTTTACTTGTGGGTCCTTCTAGTTGTGGTATGTGGGATGACACTTCAACATGGCCTAATGAGCGGTGCCATGTCCACACCCAGGATCCCAACCAGTGAACCCTGGGTCCCCAAAGCTGAGCAGGCAAACTTAACCACTTGGCCACAGGGCCAGCCCCTATACTGATTTTGAATAAACCTTTTATTGTTAGTTTTCTTAAGGTGGTTTTTCATCATTCGGGAAGATGAACCCTCTGCATTATTTTTATCTAGTCAACAGGGTTTGAGTATTGCCCTCAGATCTGTTTATAAGATCTAGAGGGATAACAGGCAGATATTTTAATGACTTTATGCCAGTTCTAAGTTCCTGTAGCAGTCTTTGATCTAATGGAATTCTGTTGGGCTGAAATACGGACTTCTCCCACTGTTTGACTCTGAACACATCAATCAATCAATAATTAATGTCACCATAATCCTCTGCAAGAATTCTCATTATGCTTCCTTTCTGGCTCGTGGTCATCACAGGTTGTGATACATCTGAAGTCCCAAATGGACCCAGACACACCCTTTCCTACAAGTCTCCAAATATTGATCTGACTCACTGAAATATACATGTGTGAAGAGATACGGGAGATGGTTTTCTGGTGGACAGAGGCCATTTGGTCCAGGAATAGATTTGAGGGCTATGGGTTTATGGTAAGACCTTGTGTTTCTGATCCAGGTGGTGGGTAGAGGGGAAAGTGGAATGGACTGCTTCCTGGGTTCTGCCAGACCATTTCACTCAGTGTTTAATATGGGTAGACTACCCACTGTACTCTGCTGAACTTTGATTGTAGATTTATAATTAGTCTTAGTTTAGGCTGGTGATGTGCGTTTTCACCTTTTGTATTGTCTGTGTATAAAATCTGGTGTAAAATTAGGAAAGAATATTCTGGGTGCTCCTGGCCATAACCAGATGATATTTTTAAATAGAAGTCAATTTTTCATTTATTACCTTATCCCCGGTATTTGATGTTCTCTCAAATAATTATTTTGTCTTTTTTTTAGCCTCTGTTGTCATAGTTAAGTAACATTCAGTGTGTTCCAATGGAAAAGGTATTATATATAAAAATTCAGAACAATACAAGAGAGGGCCTGATGAGCCTCCTGACAAGCATCTTATTAAACAGATTTTAACTTGTATATTAATAAAGAATCTGAATAATAAAACAAAGGAGAGACATCCCAAATCCAAAAGATGTTTAGTTTGAGTGAGAAAAAACTTGTTTAACTGAATTCATTAAAAGAGGGTCCTATTAAGAGCCTGACTGTAAGCACTTAACAATTTACTATACATATAGGAAACCAGAAAATCCATATGAATGCATGAGTGTAAACATATGTATACTGTATATATTTTACATGTATAAATACATATACATATATAATTTTACCAATCAACCAATCGCCTACATTTATGCTTTTGGAGAGTATAATTACAAAGTAAAGGAATGCTTAAACTTGATAAATCAAATGCTTTGGTGATAACAAAACTGAAATTTCTAATACATAAACATGATTACAGATCCTGTGCAATAGTCACATTTAATTTCTTAAATAATATTTCCTTATAAGAAATCTGAAGGGAGTCCTTATCAGCCACCTTTGAGAATTTTGGATGACACTCATCCGACTATTAGTGGTAAAGGCCAGTATACAACATCGTTGAACACCTTTGCCATCCCCTTGACATTAGACATGTAATTTGGAAGCAGATTGTATCCTCTAATTTGTTAGATCTTCGCTCTCCTATCTCCCCTCCCACAAGAGTAGCTATTGTAATGACTTGAACTTATTAGGTCTTCAATAAATGACAGTTGGTTGATTGGTGATTGATTGTATATATAAGACTTATTCAGGCACTGGCCTGGTGGCACAGCGGAGAAGTTTGCACGTTCTGCTTTGGCGGCCCGGAGTTCACTGGTTCAGATCCCAGGGGTGGACATGGCACCACTTGGCAAGCCATGCTGTGGTAGGCGTCCCACATATAAAGTAGAGGAAGATGGGCACGGATGTTAGCTCAGGGCCAGCCTTCCTCAGCAAAAAAGAGGAGGATTGGCAGCAGATGTTAGCTCAGGGCTAATCTTCCCCCCTGCCAAAAAAACAAAAAGACGTTCAAAGATGATCTCAAGATTTGCTATGCTGTTCTAATACATATATGGATATATATATTTTTTAAATGTTGTTTTTGCATGCCTTTTAAGTATAACAAAATAAAATATGAGATAAACCATTCTCATTTAGACCCAGCCTTCCTCATCAATGTTTTATTATGTAAATCTCTGTCCATAGACTGTCCATCTTACAATAGAATGGAGACCTTCAGGAGTTAGGCAAGATGCATTGCCAAGTTTTAATAAAATTCCGCTGACAATAGACTTTAGAGTTACTACTCTTCTGACTTTCTTAACAATAAATCCTTCAGACTTGGCCGTCTTTCAAGCCAAATCTACTCGAATTATTCATGCTTGTGATGTTGCTTTAAAACTGAATCTTTTCTACAAATACATGGAAGAGAAAGAAATAAGAAAATGGTTGAAAATAAAACTCTGTACAAAATTAAGGGAGTATTATTACCTGTTGGTTTCACTTGTCTGTTTCAAGAGAGGTTCATTGCTGGAAGATTTTCACTTAACAAGCTGTTAGTAAAAAATAGCAAACTACATAACTTGAATTACTACAAATTGTGGGTTGGATAGACCTAACAGGGCAAATTTTCAACCTGTGGTCTTCTCTTTTTCTATAGAATAAACTAGTGTTCTCAACTAGGGGGGATATTGCTCCCGAGGGGACATTTTGCTATGTCTGGAGACATTTTGGTTTGCCCCAGCCATGTGGGGACTGCTACTGTCATCTAGAGGGTAGAGCCCAGGGGTGCTGCTAAATATCTTACAAAACACAGGACTGTCGGGGGCTGGCCCCGTGGCCGAGTGGTTAAGTTCGCGCGCTCCGCTGCAGGCGGCCCAGTGTTTCGTTGGTTCGAATCCTGGGCGCGGACATGGCACTGCTCATCAAGCCACGCTGAGGCAGCGTCCCACATGCCACAACTAGAAGGACCCACAACGAAGAATACACAACTATGTACCGGGGGGCTTTGGGGAGAAAAAGGAAAAAATAAAATCTTAAAAAAAAAAAAACAAAACAAAAAAAAACACAGGACTGTCCCTCACAAAAAAAATTATCCAACCAAAAATGTCTTTAGTGCTGGAATTGAGACAAGGGATTAAACTAAATCTTGCTATTTTTAATAGCACAAACGTCTCAGAGGATTAAACTTTTGCTAACAATCTGAGCTCATGCCATCCATTGGGCTTGAATATCCTCATTACTTGTTTCAAATCTTTTTAAGCAGCTCAGTGCAAAATTCAAGGACTGACATTACACTAGGGAAAGCAGGATGCTCTGGATTGAGTTGGGTAGGTAAATGTACATAGCATTTCAAATTCTTGGAAACCGGATAACTCCTGGTTAGACACATTAGTGAACTTAAACATTTACCAACTTTCTATTTGTTGGAATCGTCTATTATATATCGTAATAGGTATTGATGAGATCCGTGCCTGCTATATACTAAGAAAACTGAAATGGAAAAATGCTTCCTCTCCCCATTCCCCAAGCACAGAGTAAGCATATACCTAGTCCAGTTAAAACATGGACTTTGGAACTCCAGGTGACTAGAAACAAGGAGAAAGTCAATGTTTGTTTAATTTAACTAACCACAGAGGCTCTGGTCGTGCTCAAGAGAGGGTAAGGGGTGAGAGAAGGCATTAGGCAAAGCATATTTTCATATTTTTGTAAATCAGTGGTAGACATGTGAAGTGTTACAAGTTTTGGAAACTAGTATAATGAATCTATTTAAAATTAAAAATGTATATAATGTTCATTCCAATAATTCTAATATTGGGGATCTAGCCCATAGAAATAAAATAATTAATTCACAATGATATGTGTACAAAGATGTTTATTGCATCAATTTGGTAGAGTCCAAGAAATATGAATACCCCTCTGTGGGTTAATAAATTATGGTGCATGGAATATTGTGTAGCCGTTGGAAAAAGAAAGCATTAGAACTACATCAGAAGACCTGGCTGGAAAGAATTGCCACAAGGTAGCATGAGTGAGAAAAGTACAACAAAGTAAAAATGATATAATCCACTTTACGTAAAATAATCAACGATAAATAAGCTCAATGTTTGTGTGTGTATACGTACATGTGCACACACATGCGTGTTCGTGTGTGTATTATATAAATTGTTGTGTTTGACATACAAGATAATTACAGGGCTTTCTCTTTCTTGCCCTTCCAGGGCTGTCTTTTCTCCCACCTATTTTCCACCTCTGATCCCCCAGGCAACTACACATTCCATGAGTCCCCTGATAGCCTGTGTGAGTTTGTTTGTTTATTATTTTGTTTAAGATATACTAGAATAATTTTTAATCCTTGCAACTGACAACGCTGACAAACACACTTAGGCACTAGTTTTTGATTCGTGATACCAAATTGCCCCTGGTGAGTTCCCTGGGTCCTCTGCCTTGGATCCCTGCCAGTCAAGTTCCATTTGTGGTGTCTGTGTTGCTCATCAGTAGGCCCACCATATTAGCCATGGAAGAGTCATCTCTTTCCTGGGAAGTAGAGGAAAATGCTTTGCTGTGGAAAAATTTGGCACATAAGCTGACTTTAAAGTTGTAATATATCTTAACCTAAATGCTACCTCGCATGTTGTCATACCCTGTAGCCACAATGAGAAAAATCTGAAGGACAAAGTGTGCTCTGTCATCAGAAGTGTTTTATCTCTACAATCTGAACACGCTGAAGAAATGTTCAAAGTTTAGGAGGAAGTAATTTAGAGAGCACACTTTTTCAAGGTACTCCTACTCTGGTTCAGTAAGGGCAACATATTTTAAAATGTTTGGATATCTTTAAAGGAACTTTTTACCTTGCTGATTACTGTCACTAAATATATCATTTTCTGACTTGTAATTTACCTTCAGGTTCTTTCTATATGCCCAACTAATGAGTAAAAGGGATTATTATTTCCTTAGACTTTCATTCAACAATAAAAATCATTTTTAATTAATTCAACCATAACAGCACACTGATTTGCTAGAGAGATCTTAGGATGAGGAATTTTCTAGTCTGGGCAGCTACATTTTAAGCTGCCATCAAGTTACAAATAGTGCCTTTGTAACACTACGTGTTTAAGAAATTAAAATACAAGCAGGAATGCTCTTGATACCCACAATATAAAGAAAAAATTAAATGTCACAGTATCTATTCATCATCAATTCCTCCACTTCTCATGTAGAGTTAGTACACCTGTATGCCCATTCATTATCTCAGCTTACCTTGTCAGGAATAAATCATTTTTTTCTTGGTTTTAAATAATTAAAGAAATAAATTTAGTATTAAGGAGAGCTACAACCCATTTTCTTTTCCCTTCATTTAACATTTACCAAGAAATAACTGCTGTAAAATTTCATGAAATGTGCCAGACAGCACTGCGGTGATTCATAATTAAAATACGTACTTTTGCTGTTTCCTAACAAGATTGTTGATGTATTTTTCTCTTAACCAGAAATGATGATTTCCTAAAATATTAATTTTTGCAAATATTAAACAACATGACCAATTCTGGACGAATGATACAGTCAAGCCTTATTGAGCTTAACATCACTTTGCAATATATTTTCAATTAAAAGGAGTCCCACAACAGGTAACAGTTTTCCCTCAAATTGGAAATGAAATTGATAAAGCACATGGATTTATTACTCTTACTTTAAAATATTTAAAGGAGGAGTGAAATCAAATGAAGAAGTTTCAGATCCCTGATCACAAGCCATGTTAGAAGTGACATGGTGTCCTTGGCTCAGACATTTTTATCTAAAATTGAGCATTCTTAAATTTTATCTGTGTAACACATGAGTCTATATTTTTGATGGTTAAATGCTTTAAATGGACAAAAGTAATTTCGTGGGTGACTAATTCCACAGATGGAAAATAATGCCTACCGCCTGTTCAAGGTGGTACTCACACAGTTGTCCAAACACCTGGGTTGAAGTCCTTGTTTTCTTGTTTACTTGTTTCATGACCTTGGAAAAAATGTCTATTGCCTATGACCAACCTTCTTGATTATAATATGAAGATAAGGTGATAATAAAATTTTATCCACCTATTATGATTCCTGATTTGAAGTTCTACGTATAATTTAAACTATTATACAAAAAATTTACATTAATAATAATTTGCTGATGGGGACTGCAGGCATGAGTATTAGGAAGAATATTGTAGTGAAATCCTGTTAATAGCCTCTTTTTCAGAATTATACAAATGAAAGCAGCTTTTATCATCTTCAAATATATGTTATAAAATTAGCAGTAGAAAATAAAAGGAAGCAAACTTTTGTCAAACTTTGGCTTCTCAGAAACACCACCAAGGCCGCACAGAGTTTTAGTATCAGTGGGGAATATTTATGAGGTTTTTGGGGTCTGATTTCAGGCAAGTGTTTCATTGCAGGAGTTTCACCAGGATTGAATAAGGAACATGATAAAATATTTCAGAATTGGCGGATATAACAAAGCACAAATTTCAAAAGCTTTGGAGAGTAAACAGTTTGATGTTACCTACGGAAAAATTGAACAATCTTGTTTTTTATTCAGTGAACGTTGGTTTATAACATTATATAAATTTCAGGTGTACATCATTATATTTTGACTTCTATATGGTCTACATGGTGTCCACCACCAAAACTCTAGTCTCTGTCCATCATTGTACCAATGTTCCCCTTACCCCTTTTACTCTCCCATCACCCTCTTCCCTACTGGTAACCAATAAACAGATCTCTGTACCCATAGGTTTGTTTGTCGTTGTTGTTTTAATCTTCCACATTTGAGTGAAATCATATTGTATTTGTCTCTCTCTGTCTGACTTATTTCGCTTAGCATACTACCCTCAAGTTCTATCCATGTTGTCGCAACTGGCAAGATTTCATCTTTTCATGATTGAGTAGTATTCCATTGTATATATACACCATCTTCTTTATGCATTCCTCCATCACTGGGCACTCAGATTGTTTCCAGATCTTGGCTATTGTACATAATGCTGCAATGAACATAGAAGTGTATGTATCTTTTCAAATTGGTGTTTTCATATTCTTTGGATAAACACCCAGAAGTGGAGTAGAAAATCTAGGTGGTATGCTCTTTGACATTGGTCTTAGCAATATCCTTTTTGATATGTCTTCTTAGACAAGGGAAATAAAAAAACAATAAACAAATGGAACTACTTCAAGCTAAAAAGCTTCTGCACAGGAAAGGAAATCATCAACAAAACAAATTGGCAGAAGATATTTGCAAATCATATATCTGATAAGGTGTTAATGTCCAAAACGTACAAAGAACTCATACAACTCAACAACAAAAAAGCAAACAACCTGATTTAAAAATAGGCAGAGTATCTGAATAGACATTTTTCCAAAGAAGATTTACTGATGGTCAACAGGCACATGAAAAGATGTTTAACATCACTAATAATTAAGGAAATGCAAATCAAAACTACAATGAGATATCACCTCATGCCTGTCAGAATGAATATTATTAAAAACACAAGAAATAAGTGCTGAAGATGATATAGAGAAAAGGGAGCCCTCACACACTGCTGGTGGGAATGTAAACTAATGCAGCCAGTATGGAACAGTATGGAAACTTCTCAAAAAAAATTAAAAATAGAACTGCCATATGAAAGTTGAACAGTCTTGTGTGTATTTAAATGGGTTATTCAAGAAGTCTCCGAAACAAACACTAACATTGTTTACAACCTTTATCTTCCTGGAGAAGAATTTCCTGGAATACCAAAGTCATGTTGATGAAGACAGTGGAATTGTATTAGTGAAGAGATCTGAAGAATAAAGTGGCATTAATGTAGACAGTAAGTTGAGTGAATATAGATGGTTTCAGTTCTCACTATATAATCAAAATGTTCAAATAAAAAAATGAAATATGTTTACTTATACACACTTTATATCTTCCCAATAAAAAGAATCATATACACATCCAGATCTTTCCTAAAGTCAATGTAAATCCCCTATATTAATTCCTGAAAATTATTTGAGGTCAGCACAATTTGTAGAATAATCCACCGGGAAAATGCTAGATTATCAGGAAGAGAGAGAGGATTGGTAACTTTGGCCTTGACTTTGCATTGCACAGAGCCGAGTAGAAATGCTACACTCCTAGCCATCCCACATCATCTGGGTCTTGGAGGATGACAGGAGCAAGTTTCAGGGAAATAGCGTTTTACTTACTTGTATTTTTTTATTATGCAAATATTTTACCTCTTCTTAGATTGGGAAAATTATATTTGTTTTAAATAGTTTATATGTGAATATTATGATGAGATTTCTCTTTTGTTAACACTAATAGTTAAGAAAGGAGTTCCAGAAGAGCAGAGGAAAGCTGTGGAGTCCTTTCAAAACAATAATTGTTATTTGTTTTTAGTAAATGTAAATATCATGACATAAAGATATGATGCATCTAGTATAAATTAATGTCATTATTATATGTAAATAATATAATAGGGATTTCAATTGTTTCAGATTGAGTAATAAATTACATCTAAAAGATTAAGTCTAATATTTATACTTCGAGGAAGGATAGCTCAGAGGAATTAGGAAACCAGTGATTTTTTTCTGTTAAACATCAGTGAGTCTTATTATTACTGGATCCTCCTCCCCAGGAATCTAATATACACTAAGAAGCTGCAGAGTTGTAACTTTGGAAATATAGATTTTCAAGGAAAAGACAGAATATGCATAAATATTTCACTTTGTATTGTTGGTAGTTTAATTTTAAGATGATCATTGTATAGTTTGCATATGTTTACATCAAATCCATAAATTCCAATTCATAGCTATTTAGATGGAAAATATAATGTCTTCTACAAAATAAAATGAGGTCTAATTAATTTGTTTGAATAACTTTTGGCTGAAAACAGTCTTATCTTAAATTCAATATAATAATGATGTACACATGCATGGATATAGAATAATTTCAACCTGATCCAATTTCTGGTTCTCCACTAGTTTTGTTTCAGCTCCAAATTATTTCAGAGTTGTGTATTTAATTTTCAAATGTTTAGATGTTGGGTTGCTAGCTTTAAATTAGCCAGAGCAAAACTTGATATGCCAATGGTTATTTCAATTTTCCACACAGCAATTAGAGTATAACTGGACAACTCAATCAATTAAAATAAAATCAGTTTTTAAAGAGTAAATATTTAGGGAAACTTTCTACCCATTAGAACATATCTTAATTTCCTACTGATAAATGCACAGGAATAATTACACATACACACCCCCATAAATTTTGGCCCAAGTATAATACTGCTCTATAGTTAAAACATATGCTATGTATGGTGATCAATATACTATGATTTTTAATTGCTCTTTTAAAATTGTAAATGTGAGCCTAAGCCATGCCTGGGAATCTGGACAGCAGCTTAGACAGGATTTAGGGAAAAGAAGACTGACTACCAATGATAACATAGACCAAAGGTTCTTGCCATTCTTACCAAAGTAAAGTAGATTGAAGCCCTTACCATTTCCAACATTAAGGGCTGGCCAAGGCACTAGTTTTCTTCCTAGGTACAATGATTTTAACCCTGAGTCTTCCACCTGTTACTTCTTTCTTTCAGGCATCTAGAGAAGGCCAATGTTGAAACTAGGATACAATTAAACCATTTCTACTGAAATCAAGGATATGATACAATGCTTATGTTTTCTTTTAATCTAAAACCTAATAAAAGCACTCATATATCATATATATAATATATATTATATGCAATTATGCATATAGTTATGTAATTATGCAACAATTATATAATATATCATACTCTAATATAATATACAATATTAATATATTATCATATAATAATTATTGACCACATATATTTGGGTTATCTTGCTTTTTGTAAAAGTGAGTTATTAAGAGCTCATCTATCTAATATTAACCTTTAGACATTTTTTACATCAATAGCAAAGATACTAGAAAAAAGGAATGAGCATAAACAAATGTCATAACTTAAAGGTGCTCTGACAGATGCGTGTTCATAGTTCATGGAGGCAGCAAAGATGAGCCTGTTTAATTCTACCTGGAAGGCTAGTGAAGGACTTCATCAATGATACCAATGGGTGCACACTGCATTTACCAAGAAATCTATAGTTAATTGAGTCACATAATAATTAAATATATGCCTTTGATTCAAAATAAGCAGGCAACTTACCAACTTACCTCACCCTCTGCTAGTCAAGAGCTCCACAAGGTAGAACTTACTGTTTACCTTATGCTTCAATCATAGAATAAACCAAACTCTACAATGATCTTAATGTTGCATGTAGAATTCTATAGTACAAGGAGGTGGAATGATCCCTTCAACTTTGGAACTTTAATTTGCAAGCTGATTAGATATTTTGACTTTTAAATTTACCAAAAATACCTGGTATTATTTAGATCATCTGGAAATATTCGAGAGGAAAACCAGTGATATTTATAGAAAGTATTCAAAGTGTTAATGGCCAGGATTCAAATGAATACACTTGTATTAGATAAACTCCAGGTATTTCTTGTATATTGAAGGAATATGAACAAGAAATCATTGCCTAAGTCAAGATGAGCTGAGACTATATCAGACTGAGGCCAGACCAGGTTTACCTATTGGTCTGATAGGACAATTTCCTCCATGGCATTAGGCATCTGATGAAGGTGAAAGTAGATAGAATTTTTTTTGAAACTCTGCTTGATTTTGGTAGACCTAGGATTTTTCAGTTCCATAACTCTTATACTCGGAGAGACCCGCAGACAAAACCTAGAGGAATATGTTAGAGAACAAAAGGAAAGTGTTATTCAGAAAGCAAAGAATGGAAAAGGAAATAATAGCTCAAATTGGGATTTAGTACAAGCCACAATTTGGTAGAAGAAAATGGAAGTAACTTAAGAAGTACATTAAAATAAAAGGGTGTCAAGTAATTTTCCCAAAAGAGATAGTGAAACATTATAGGAAAAGAGAACGCTAGTGGAATATAGCACAAATTCAGTAAAAATATTTAAAAGGTAGCAAAAGTGTATCTTTAAGTTCAGGAACACTTGATATCTCAAGTTGGGATCTCTATAGACTATTAAGAACACATTTATGAAGCATCAATAGGAGCTCCAGTTTGTATATCTGAGGAAGGTCACTCTCTAACTGAAATATATAGTGATAAGTGGGCTTCTTTTCCAAGAATTAAATTTTATAGGCATAAGAAATTCCATTGAAAGAGTAGTGGCAACAACCACTGTAGCACAGGGAAATGCACGCTCAAAGGAAAGAGTGGGAGTTTTGTGTTTGGCAAAGTTTACATTGAAAGCAGCATCAAAGCACCAAAAATTGTGGACTCACAAAAGAAATGGAAGTTATGAATACACTAATTTAGAAATAACCACACCACAATAAGACCTGGGTGAATGAAATTGCTGTCCCTGCAAATTTCTAAATTTTGCGGAAAGAAATACTGAAATGTCACTCTCTGAGATAGGAGACAATGTACTTAATTGGATTCCACCACTCCACTCCCCCAACCCTCCATAAGTCTCCCCAGGTATTGTAAATCATAATGTCATAATTAACTTTAGGATGAAAGATACATTCTAATTGAATGTAACCTCATAGGTCGTTTTGGTATAAACTGACACTGTAGAGACAAACATTTTTTTTCCCTCCTCTGGACAAGTAATCTTGCACTTTTCCAATCTTCCTTATAGTTAGGTTAGCCATCTGACTATACTCTGGCCAATGAAATGTGGGCAAAAATTATGTATGCTTCTTGCAAGACTTGTCCATCAAAACTTTCCCCATGACCTTCAGCTCTCTCTCTTCTCCCTTTGGCCAGTTGGATATGAATACTCTTGGTGACGTTGGAAGCCTTGCAGTTAAGTCTACCAGTCCCTATAGTAGTGGTTAGAGCGGCACCTCCCTCTTTTCATCCATACTACTTTATCTGAGCATGAAATAAAATACTATTGTGTTAAGCCACTAAAATTGTGATGTTTATCTTTTGCAGCAACTAGTGTTACATTAATGAAAATCAGCATAGATTGACAGCATTTGAATGTGTTTGAAGCCAAAAAAATTGTATTCATCTTTCCTTCCTTTAGCATCACTGATTCTATGCCTTTGGTTTTGGCATCACTAAGCTGGATCAGAAATGAAGTAATGAATCAATCACTTTGTTCATTCTGAGAACATCAGTTTGCATGAGGAAGCTACGTGTGGACTGAGTGTTAGCATGGGCTGTGATCTCTAGTTCTCTCTGATATCTTTGGACTATTTGCTAGAAGAACCTCTGAAAGACTAGTTCAGCATTTGAAGACCTACAGAAAGCACACCTATTATGTGGAAGAGTGCCCAGGCTGAAGCTACTGAAGAAACGCCACATCCCTCCAGGTGTTGGAACGAGAGTGCTCTGGCTAAAACAGAAAACAGTAGTAAATAGGGAAGCCTAAATTTAAACTTTAATTTACTTGAATTTTAACTCTTTGAACTTTCATTTGAAGATGATTTGATATTTTGACTTTTAATTTCTCCATGAGAGTATGATGATTGATGAGGATTACAGTCAGCCCTCCCTACCTGTGGGTCTGGCATCCACGGATTCAAACAACTGCAGTTTCAGCCATGGTTGGTTTGATGAATAAATGAAAAGCAATAGGATATATTAGAGTATATGAGGAAGCCATTTGGTTTAAAACTAATTCAGCCTGACCTTGTTTTTCCATAAAGACCTGACTTCGCCTGCCGAGCATTCATTGTACATCTGCTTTAAACATTTACCACATCTCAAAGAATGATGCCCTTAAAGAAGGAATGTGGCTTCCCCTGTATTGGCACTTCCTTAAAGATAATCATCTCTTCCCAGAAACTAAGGCTTAATTACCTACCTGCTGTGCTCACCTTGCGACTACTGACCTGCTGTGCTAACTAAGCAATCTCTGACTGTTGTAAAAGGGATATTCCTGTCATATGTGATGTATGCTTTTTGTTCCAAGATAGTATATAACCACTTTGTAACCCTATTTGGTGTGCTTCCTTCCTTGGGGAAGGAAGCCCCTGGGCTATAGTCCTCAGACCTGGCTCATAATAAACTCACCCAATTTTGATTTCTAGATTGATTATGCATTATTTGTGTCAACAGGTTGAATCCATGGATACAAAATCCTTGGATACAGAGGGACCATTTTATATAAGGGACTTAAGCATCGGCAGACTTTGGTATCCATAAGGATTCTTGGAGCCAGTCTTCCCAGAGATGCTGAGAGAATGACTGAGCATTAAAAAGTGAGCCTTCTGTATGTTGCATTGAATTGTTAGAAAATGCTACTCTTTAGTCTATTTACAAATCATCATTTAAACTCTTTCGGACAGCCTGATTTGACGTAATTAAGGATACAAAATAAAATAGGAAGTAAATTTTTTATCCTTGAGACTAGAGTAAACTAAAAGTTAGTTTAGTTTAGTAGACTTTCTTAGCTAGTTTCTGAGCCTTGCTGAGGCGAAGGCTACTCTGAGCATCATTGGTCCCAGGATGACATCCAGAGGAGCAGTAACAGTCTAAGAGCAAAAGCCTTGCTATGTTGACAGCAGGATCATAATGATAGGCCATTTATCAATAATAAAAGCAATAGTATGCCCGCCCTCCCTCTAACTTCTGCATCTATTGACCAATTGGTTCTGAACTCTGTCAAGGAAGAGGAATGTATTTTCTGGAACCCTATAATCCCATATCTTACTGTATGTCAAGTACTCTGCCACAGAAAACATGAGAATGAGTGATGGACTGGGGTCGAAAGAGAATAACAGCAAGAAAGTGTGCCGGTTTAGACATGAGAAGACAAGGACACCTCCATTTTAATTACTATTCTGCTACTAACTAATGGGTGAATATGAGGAAGTGGCTTTTTAAGCTTTAATTTTTAAAAAATCAATCTGTACACAGTTTGTATTTTTTGTTCCTTTTACCAAGATGGCTGTAACATTCTCCTCCACTTAACTAAACTTTAGACAGTTTTCTTCCTAATCACAGGCCTCTGACCTCCCTTTTCTTCCAGCTTTTACTCTGGAAAACTTGCAATTGTAGATTCTTTCTCTACCTATTTGCGATATAAATCTTCTCCCAGCCTCTCACCCATTTTGCAACCCAGGAATGTCTTTGTCAAAGGCACAGAGCCCTTCCTTGGTAGACTAATCATCAGGAAAGATAGCACCCCTATCTCTCAGTCTCTGTGGGATGGCAGCAGCCTAACTTCAGGAACCTGCCATTAGCAGGAACATGTGGCCTAGTCACAGTGACCATTCTCCCCTGCCCCAGATGTCCCCCAGCACTTTTCTATTGGCTCATCGCAGTACTTCAAAAAAATTTCCTAATCTTTTATTTTAGTGGAGTTGAGTTCAATCTCTTTGCCCTATGGCAACATTCTGAACCTCTATTACAATAGTCTTGAATAAAATCTTTCTTACCCATTTGACTCTGTCCATTGCAATTTTCCTTTGATACCATGATTCATAACTTTCACTTATAAAAATCCATGACTAAAGTTACATGTTTGTTATCTTATTTTTTCAAGAAAACTATTGTGAAATTTGTGATATTATTTGTTTAATAATGTAGGTATATCCAAATCAGATGAGTATAACAGATTGACACTGCATAGGTCAGTTCGTAAAGGTAAGTCACATTAAGAATCAGGACCTCTTGCTTTGCCCGTGTCATGTCATCTTACTTAATTTCTTAATATGAGGCATCTGGTCTCTATGTAGTCTCTTGTGATGTACTCATGAATCAGGAATGTGGAATGGATATCACAGATTATCTAATTCTCAAACTAAGGAGGAGGTAGAAGTTTCACAATAGAGTTTTCTCACCTGTAGTTGCCAAGATTGCGTGTTGGATCAGTTACTAGGAGAATCATATATCCGTTCCCACGGTTTTCAGATTTATTGTCACAGATGTTTATGTAAACTGAGGAAGAGATCATAATACAATGTTATTTGGAGAAGATATTTTATATGTAACCTAGCTTAATCTCTTCATGTTGCATTTAAAGAAATAGGTGATTCACCATAATTCTTATCTCCTTTGCCTTGCCCATAAAAGATGGTGAATGAATATCTGTTGAGTAACAAATAAATTCATAAAAATAATGTTACGAAGTTGTTCAGTTCAATACAGTAAGCTCACACTCCAGCTTCCTGATTTGGTGTCACTAACTATGACTATTGATTATAAGATTTAGGTCAAATGGTATTCATTCATTCATTCAACAAATGCATATAGATAACTTAGTTTCTGCCAGAAACCATTCTCAAGCCTAGAGGTAGAGAGGTAAGTGACAATAAATAGGTTAATAAAAACCTTCATCCTCACGAGCTCCCATGTTAGTAGCAGTAGACAAATGATAAACACATAAAGAAGTAAAACTATATGACATCTGGCTTCCTGAATAAATAAAATAAATATTTCTTAGCATTGGAATGTTTAAAAAGTGGATTTCATCCTGCTGAATATGTCTAAGTGAAATGGTTACCGCTTTCTGTGGAGGAGGTTTTCGGGACTCCTTTTGTAAAGAGAGTGGTCAGGGCCAGGGAGACAGTGAACTTTACTGAAGTTTATTTCCTTTGTGTTTATGTTGTGCCTTATATCCTCGGCCTCTTGTCAATTCAGGAGCATTTAACCATTCTGTCGGTGGTCTAGTGGTTAAGATTCAGCACTCTCACTGCTGTAGCCTGGGTTCGGCTCCTGGTCAGGGAACCACATCACCCCTATGTCGACTGTCATACTGTGATGGTTATGTGTTGCTGTGATGCTGAAAGCTATGCCACCAGTATTTCAAATACCTGCAGGGTCACCCATGGTGGACAGGTTTCAGCAGAGCTTCCAGACTAAGACCAGCTAGGAAGAAGGACATGGCCACCTACCTCTGAAAAAATTTGCCATGAAAACCCTATGAATAGCAGCAGAGCATTGTCTTACATAGCACTGGAAGGTGAGAGGATGGCGCAAAAAGACCGCACAGGGCTCCACACTTCTCTACACGTGGTTGCTAGGAGTCAGGATCAACTGGATGGCACTAACAACAGAATCATTCTGTAAAGTGAGAACATTAAAGTCATATCCTTTTTTTTTTTAATCTCAAAGCTTTGTGAAGGTTTAAGGTGAGATGATGGAAACTATAAATATTAATAGCCAGATGATTGGGCAATATATGCATCTTATTAAATTAAATGATTTTGTAATTAATAAGTATGTTCTAACTTTATATATAGACTTAAAATTGCAAGCTATTTAAGCCAGGCAACAGAAGATTTCAAATGCAGTACTCAACCAATTTAGCACAGATGAATTAAATGACTTCCATGTCATTTCATGATAATTGTGTGAAAGATCAGGAATAGGTTCTAGGAATTTTTTCCACTGGAAATTAACTTTTCATTCTCTTTCTTATTCCATTTTACTCTAGGACTTCATGTTAAATAAGATTTCTTTTACAAGTTAAAATTAAATCAGTATAGGGGCCGCCGGGTGGCACAGCGGTTCAGTTTGCATGTTCCGCTTTGGCAGCCCGGGGTTCGCTGGTTCAGATCCCGGGTGTGGACATGGCACTGCTTGGCACGCCATGCTATGGCAGGCGTCCCACATATAATGTAGAGGAAGGTGGGCATGGATGTTAGCTCAGGGCCAGTCTTCCTCAGCAAAAAGAGGAGGATTGGCAGTAGTTAGCTCAGGGCTAATCTTCCTCAAAAAAAAAAAAAAATTAAATCAGTATAAATACAAAGCAGACATGTTTGTCCTTTGAATTTTTGTGTGGGGAGTTGCTTGAAGATTACCAAGGCCAGCCTCTCCATTTCTAGAGATCAAGAGAGTTAAGTCTCAAAGCAATTACTCCCAGAAACAGAGCTAAAATGCTGGTCTTCTGGCACTCAGCTCAATATTTATTCTAGTGTCCTATGCTGCATTGCTTGCTTCATGTTGCCTTTGATATGCAACGCTGCTGGAGCTGGAAAATAGGTAGGGCATCATAATACATTAAGAATTCAGAATATAGTGATGTCAGAGTAGATTTGCTTGTTGACGTAGGACATCTCGGGCAATAAAATATGTGCCATGCTTCTATAACATTGTTCTAGGTTTGTTAAGAACCCAAAACAATGGTTTTGGAGTTTTTTTGATTGTTAGAAATCAAGAATTTAAAATCTCAACAAACTGATTATATGTTCTAATTCTGGCTTTACTTATTTTGCTTTAACCATGTCTTCTAAAGTTGGAGCAAAATCTTGTTTATTTTGAAGTAGCAAGTTCACAGTTTCAACAAAATTATATTTATCATTTTGGTGTAAGTTGTTTATATAAAATATAAAAAAATATTGGCTTGACTCTAATAAGTATTGTTTTAGTCCTGAGATAAATTGTGTCTGTATCAGCAAACAAATTATCTAAAGTGAATTTAATGAGGGAGAAACAAAGGTGATCTCAGTTATACCACAACATTTACTTTCCTCAATATATTCATTTTTCCTCTTTCAAAAAATTATTACTAAACAAATATATTTAATTGATTTTTCTTTTCTGTTTATATGAATTCTTAATCCATTTATTTAACAAGTGCCTATTGGGCTTTTTTCTGTGTGTTGGATACTTGCTAGACTCTGAGGGTATGCACATGGACTGATCAATCTTTCAGCTCCAGGAAATTCATGGACTCATGATGGTGGAGAGATGGACGTTAGTCATGACATTACAGTGAGGATAATGGTGAAAAAAAGAGAGGTGATTATTGATAGAATGAAGTACAGTCATGAGTCACTTAATGATAGGATATATTCTGAGAAATGCATCGTTAGTTGATTTCATTATTGTACAAACATCATAGAGTGTGCTTACACAAACCCAGATGATGCAGCCTACTACACACCTAGGCTGTATGGTACTAATCTTATGGGAGCACCAGAGTATATGCAAATGCCATCCGTTATTGACCAAAATGTCGTTATGTGGCACATGACTGTACAGGATTGAAGGAACTGATGTAGGGAGCAAACTTTGTGATGGAAGGCAGAAAAAGGAATGGGTAACAGCAGTCAGTCGAAGAAGTTCCCAGCTTCTTAACTGAGGCTATCCAATAGGAATGCAAGTCATAAACATAAGCCACATATGTACTTATAAATTTGCTAGTAGCTACATTAAAAGGTCGAAAGAAACTGGCAAAATTAACTGTAATTTATATATATTATTTAGTCACTGCATCCTAAATATTATTTCAATATATAATCAATATGAAATTATTAGTGAGGGAGCCGGCCCGGTGGTGCAGCAGTTAAGTGCACACATTCCGCTTCTCAGCTGCCCGGGGTTCGCCAGTTCGGATCCTGGGTGCAGACATGGCACCGCTTGGCAAAAAGCCATGCTGTGGTAGGCATCCTACGTATAAACTAGAGGAAGATGGGCATGGATGTTAGCTCAGGGCCAGTCTTCCTCAGCAAAAAGAGGAGGATTGGCAGTAGTTAGCTCAGGGCTAATCTTCCTCAAAAAAAAAAAAAACAAAAAACAAAGAAAGAAAGAAATTATTAGTGAGATATTTTACCTTTTTTTGTACTAAATCTTTGAAATCTAATGTATTTTACAAACATAGCATATTTTGATTTGGATAAGCCACTTTTCAAGTGTGCAAGAGCCATTGGTAGCTAGTGGTTACCTTATAGGATAGTGACACTCTAGACTGCTGCCTTCTGTAATTCTCAGTGAAGAGGGAGTGGCATAATGACCTAATGGTGGTGAGTGAGCCTGGGATAAGAGGAGAAAAACACTGCAGGTTGACAATGGCTGCTGCAGACAGTGTGGTGCACTGTTAGGGCACACAAAAATGTTGCATTGCCCTTTGGAATGCATTTTAGGAGTTGTTCCACACTAGCCACCCTTTCAGGGCATTCCTACAGTTGCCAGGGTCATTCAGTGACAATCTAATCCAGCTGCTGCCGGCATTATGATAATTTTTCTCATAGAAGAGAGTCCCAGAAGTCTCCTCACTTGGAGCAAATCTAATGCTCCGCTTATTCCTTCTCCAGAGAGGCCCACTGGCTGCAAGAAGCTCGTATAGTACAGCTAGACTCAGTAGCTCTTCACTCCCGAATCAGAGCACTGAGTCATGAGCTCTCTGCTATGAGAATATTTTTAAATTTTATAAAGAGCGTATTTCTTTGAGGATTGTTACGTTCACAGCAAAATTGAGAGGAAGCTACAGAGATTTCCCACAAACCCCCATCCTCCCCAAACACATATCCCCTATTATCAACATGCCCCACCAAAGGCTACAATTGTTACAACTGATAAAGATACATGGACACATTGTAATCATCCAAAGTCCACAGTTTACCTTAGGGTTCACTCTTGGTGTTGTACGTTTTATAGGTTTGGAAAAATGTATAACGACATGTATCCATTAATACAGCATCATACAAAACATTTTCACTGCCCAAAATATTATGTGCTCCTAATGTGTGATTTTTAAGTGGGTAAAATTCTTCATTGTATTATCAAGCCATAGCTGCTTTGCAGAGGAATTTTTTTGGATGGATACCAAAAGAAAACACTCCTTGCTCAGCCTGATGATGATCTTAAAATTCTCTTTTTTTGTTCCTTTTCAAGCTTTATGGGCCAGTTGTAATTCTGAAAGGCCAAGGAGATCATAGTTCACAGTCTGTGAGGTTTCTATGTACACTTTTTACAACTGAGTGCTTACCCTTACTTTGGTACTATATTTATTTTTGTTGTTCCCTCTACCTTGAATGGAAGTTCTTTTAGGGCAGGATTTTGGTTGGTGTTGTTCACTGATGTGTCACCAGCACCAAGAGCAGTGCTCAGCCCAGAGCAGGCCAACACTGACTATTTGTTGAATGAGTGAATCTTCACAACTGATCTATCAGGGTCAGTTTAAGTTGGGTGTCATAAAATCATGGTGTAACCAATTGCAGACTTGTTTGAGTTTCCTAAATGATTAGGTTCACACTTTGGGCTTAGGTCTGCAAAAGTGTGGGTGAGAGATTGGCAAAGCAGACGTTGGAAGCAAGAAAGGTCATAGATATCAACTCAGCAAAAAAATGCAACTCAAATATAATTTTTCGACTCAACTGAGTGATTGTTATTTACACAACCCAAATGAAATGTCTTAATCCAATGTAGTAGTTGGCAGCCAAGGTTTTCATATAGTCATCAAATTGTGTTGCAAATTTATACTAGACCATCAGCCTTATAATGCTCTGTTCCAGATAATTGTCAACATCAAGTGAGTGCTTGCATTCTTCAGTTTGTCAGATATACAACTCTCTTAACTTCCCTTGCCATTAAAATACCTTTTGACAGTTTCAATGAGACCTCAATATGAATTTCATAAAAATAAAATTCAAACCTGTGATTATCAAATTTTCCAGATTCTCTGATGTGGACTTCATCCTATTCAGATTTCTCAAGTGGATTATTATTGTATCAAAGTATAAGTTTCAAAAAGATAAAGCTTTTTACTTTTAAACAAATTTAAGTGAGTACATGTCAAAAATTTATTTAACTCGTTAAAAGATGATAAGACTGGTTTGAAGAGAGTTGGAGAAAGAAGCTAGTTTTTTTGCTGAAAGAAAGAATACTTGAATAAGATTCCTAACTTATATACAATACTGATTAACAGGCCCTGTGGGATTATATTTTCTTTGCGACAGAAATAATTTACACCTGACCTGTACAAAATTCATTTATATGGCTATCATTAAAGAATCATTTTTATTGCTCTCTATTTTCTACAAGTGAACATAACCTTATCTAGTTATAAAATATCTTAATCAATAGTCAACAGCAAGTCAGATAAGGTACGTACCCCTAGAGAATCAGTTAATCTTCAGGTGGTCCCACTTGTCAATGCCTAGCACATCACTGGAAATGTATGCAATAATCTTTTGTCTATTTCTAACTTTTTTCATAGGAATTCTCTTACAACCAATGCTGTTCAGGGTTAGAGGTAGAGACACTTTTTCTCCTTGTACCCCAGCATCATCTGTAGTATACCAAATATTCTATGAAATTGTACAAATTCCTGCTTCTCCTTTAAAGCTTATTCATATGCCCATTTAACTGTACCCTTGTCAGCCATCAACCTCATGGACAGGCACCTTACTGGGGAAGGCTAAAGCATGTGGCTCACAGTCTTCCCACCTCACTCTTGCCACCATCCTAGGTGACTTGAATGCGCCATTTGTAACCTGTAACCTGACTGACCCATTAGCTTCCAGTTTAATATCTTCCTAATCTTAAATAAGATCTTCCCTCTTCCTTTAGTCTTTGACTCTCAAAGTTATGCATTTTTTGTCATTAACCAGAATGTTCTAATTTTGAAATCAAACTTCCTACTTCATGAAAACAAATGTTTGTACTTCTAGTTGGCCTGCAAATCTGTTCTCACTAAGCCTGTCATCAACCTCATGAAAATCTCTAGTGAATATACAAATCTTCTTTTTCCTTATCACCATTACCTCTTGGCTTAACCTCATTCTATAGGCTTAGATTTCATACCTATAATTGAAATCATCTTTTTAGAAAATAACACAAACCATTGCTTTATGTCATTTCATTTCAAATATTTGTGAAAGAATACACAATGATCCATTATTTCTATTCATGTTTCTTAACAGGTGATTCAATTGTTGAAATCACACATCTGTATAGATTGGTACCACCATATATCCATGGTCACGAAACCCAGATGGGTCACAAACACAGCTCTAAAATCCTACTAATATTTCTCTAGCCAGTTACTTATTTTACTCTTCAAAACCAATTAATTTAAGCCTTTCTATTCTACTCAAATCTCTAACTTCCTCCCCATGTGCCCGTCTCCTCATTTTCCCCTTAACTGCTGCAGATGATGTTACTTTACATGTTACAGGGAAAAGTAAAAGCCATCAGCCAGGATATCTCTCAATTTCTTCTCAGGGCAGATGTATAAACGTTATCTGCATTTGTGTCATTCTTCTTTTCATTCTTACTGATTATTAAGGAAGTGGCCTATCTCCTCCTACTTGAGGTCAATTCTTCACTGGTGCTTTGAAATCCCACTAAGATCTAGAATTGATGTTCTTAGTTACACTCCCTCTCCCACAACTATCTGTTCCTTTCTTTTCTGGATCATTTCCGTTAGTATTTTAAGTAATTTGTCAACTCTGCTTTAAAAAACAATCCTTATTCCTTTTACCCCTCACTAGCTATTATCTCTCTGAATCCCCTCTAGGGTGAATCTTCTCTGTAATAATCTGTTTTCACAGTCTCTACTTTCTCTCTTTCCACTCTCATCTCAACCTATTCCCATCTGCTCCTACAGCTTACCTTAATTTATCTCATTGGTGTAATGGAGTTGGAAAGTTGAAGAGAATGCACATTTAAAATAGATATATTGGTGGGGCTGGCCTGGTGGTGCAGCAGTTAAGCTCACACATTCCGCTTCAGCGGCCCAGGGTCGGCCGGTTCAGATCCTGGGTGTGGACATGGCACTGCTCATCAAGCCATGCTGTGGCAGGCGTCCCACATATAAAGTAGAGGAAGATGGTCATGGATGTTAGCTCAGGGCCAGTCTTCCTCAGCAAAAAGATTAGGATTGGTGGATGTTAGCTCAGGGCTGATCTTCCTCAAAAAAAAAAAAAACAAAAGATATATTGGAGAACTGGAGTGAGAGCTGAGTAGGAGACACAAGAAGGATGGCAAAGCATTGTGGGCGCAATTAAGGTTGGAGACCACAAATATCAAAGGGGAAAGAGAAACGCATTTTACCTGAGGGCATCTAGATAGGCTAAATGGAGAATATAAATTAGAACTGACCTCACAGCATTAGTTCATATTATTATTTTTCTGCATATTGCGCTAGCTCTATCTTTCTTTCTACTGACAAAGGACTAAGCTCACTCACTTGAATACTTCCCCTGGGCCGGGGAAAACTAGGAGATCTCTCCTGGTGCTGTGTAACTGTTCTTTTAGAAGTAAGCATTTTGCTCAGGGTGCTGTCTGGAGGTGCTCACTCATCCTGAAACCTCTCAAGAGACCAATATTGCTACAAGTATTTCAATCTTATTTGTAACAAAGTAGTAAAAATATAAGTGCATCCAGAAATGTGAAGCCTATTCAAATGATCAGATCTAATACTCCAGCTTGAGTCTGGAATTATTGCCCTGTGGCTCTCTGCTTCTAAATCTCCTGCTTGCCTCTCAACTTTCCATACCACATTGCTTCCCTCAGACATCCCTTACCCTCATGAAATTCTCTCATGCGTAATGTGATTCACACAGTATATTTTCCAGAAGAAACCTTAAAACTCATAATACTGCCCTATCATTTTGCAGAAGAGGAAACTGAAAGAGGATGAATAAGCTACTTAAAAAAAAAAAATCAGTTAGTTTTGGATAAAGCCAGCATTGGTATCTAGGAAGCCTCCTGTTTTGAAGTGGGACTCTGTTGTCATCATAAATAGTTTCACACATTAACAGTGTGTTATGGGACAATCACCAATTGTAGAGTTATATTTAGAGTCCCAGTGCTATGTCGACCTTTCCCTGAAGATGTTACTTGGGTAGATTGCTAGGGAGCAAGCCAACATTTTCACTCTCCTGTACCCAGGCTCCAATGTGACCTGAAGAAATCAAATTATATCCAATTATTTACTTAGCAGTAAATTAAATGCCATTTTCAAAGAATGCTTCATTTGCATTCATTTGAATGCAGATTCAAAGAGATTCCTAGTCTTTCTTGGTTGTCTCATTAAGTTAAAGTGTCCAGATGTTTTGTTCTTGTGGATATTGTGAATCTGAGTACACTTTATTTAATTACTCTTTTCTTTGCAAGTATAGTGTCTGTTTTGGTGTGTGTGTATACATTGTGTAAAATGGAAATAAAGTAAATGTTATATAAATAATGAAAAATCTATCACTTGTTCAAATTTCCTTCTTTTCTGAGATAAAATTAAATGCATCATGTTGTCATTACTCTGTATTATTTTAGAGTGCTAAATAAATGTATCAATAGAACAATATAACGAACAAACAGTCATACTTATATCACCGGCTAAATTTTACGATACTTTGGGTATAAATGATTACTAAATTATGCTTATGTTTCCACAAATTACTTGCATAGTGTAAATTCAAAAATATTTCCAGAGAAACAAGTTGATGAAATCCTCTACAAAGATACATAAACCTCTAAGACTCTGAGTTCAGTTCCATAACATCCCTGTGGTCTGAGGAAAACTTATCTTTCTAGATCGACCACTCCGTCTCTATTTGTGTGGTCAAGATAAAGTCCCCTCAATGGAGACTTGCGTGGAACTACTCAACCAACAAAATTGCAACAGATTCCTCTGTCTTCTCTCTTTTGCTCTTTACAAACTGCATGGCCAGATTTTCTTTTTCACCCACCTTTGTAAGTAGGCACATGTTTATGCTCAACATTAGACTGTAAGTAAATTGATGCCGTTTTCATATTTGAGTCCACTCTATATTTGTGGCCCCAAACACAGTAGGTAGTTAATTTAATAAGTATTTTTTGGAATGATTTTATTGAAGGGAATTTTGAAGGAATGGACTCAATTGATGAAATTATGAGGTTAATATTTGGATGCAGGATCTTTCCATTTTACTAATATTTCATATAATCTGTCATTAACTTCACAAAAACTCATTTCATTCAGTGTTTGTTTAATGGTCCCCATGAAATAAGCCAGGCACAACTCAGACTGTAATAGACAGGCACCCATATATGGTTGGCATTTTTTGACATCTTGTTGTAAGTTTCAAAAAGAAATATTGGATTCTGTGTCGGACAATCACTCTGTATTAAATGTAGAAATCACTGGTAACACAAATGGAAGGTATATATAAGCACTAATGTACCATCCTTATGGGCTAGATAGGTAAACAACTGCTCGAGGAAGATTAGACCTAAATTGACGTCTGTGCCAATCTTCCTCTATTTCTTGTGTGGGACACTACCACAGCATGGCTCAACAAGCATTGTGTAGGTGCGTGCTTAGGATCAAACCCCCAAACCCTGGGTCACCAAAGTGGAACACATGAACTTAATTGCTATGCCACGAGGCCGGCCCCACAACTGGGGTATTTTAGAGCTCCTAATTTATTGTAGAGCTAGCTCCATTTTGTTTTTTATATAAGATATATGTGCATATTGTTTTATATCTCTGTGTGTGTGTCGGCAAAGGGGTATGTTTAAGTTCATTCCAAACCAACTGCTCTGTCAAGACACATAATTTGCGCACACACAAAGATTACAATCATTCATTCAAGGATAAACATTACAATTACTTCTTCAACCATGGAATTAATTCTGAATTGAGTCAGGTCATCTTAAAAGGGTAAAGTTGCCCATCACATGTTAATTGTGAATGACACGTGCCACTTGGAAACTAAAAAAGGCTAGTTTGATAGATGACAAATATAAAGGAAAGTTTTCACTTCCTTTGCTCAAATCTTGACTAATTACCCTAAATGATCTTAATTTTTTGAAATAGTTCTGAGAATTTGGGCAAAGAACAACAAATTTTTATAGTTTTTCATGTCTATTCACAAATTCTAATTATCAAATATTGTTTCTGAAACAGATATTTTTAGACAATTATTTGACACAATGTCTGAGGAACCATTTTGAATTATTTCTACCCCTACTATAATTTCTGGAATTTTGAAAAATTTACATGCAAGTGGAAAAGTCATTATGGGTAGAATTCTCTATCCAGGTTTATTCTTTCTATTGTAATTGCCAACATTGAGGTTCAGCTGTTGGTCCTTTGACATTAATGATAGACCAAATACTTTTCTTCATTTTATGGTTGAAATTCAGGCCTTATAGAAGAAGAGCTAAGTGGCTGTGCGCCCACCTCTCCTTTTCCACACCTTTTAAATCACGAGGAGATTCATGTTTACTAGGTACTGTTTTTCCAGAGATGATGAATGACCCTAATGTGCTAATGAACATTTTTTTGCGTGTATTATTAAAATATATGGAAAATCGGGGCTGGCATGGTGGCATAGAGGTTAAGTTTGCATGCTCTGCTTTAGCAGCCCAGGGCTCACTGGTTCGGATCCCAGGCATGGATCTATGCACCACTTATCAAGCCATGCTGTGGCAGGCATCCCACATATAGAGGAAGATGGGCACAGGAGTTAGCTCAGGGCCACTCTTCCTCAGCAAAAAGAGGAGGATTAGGGACAGATGTTAGCTCAGGGCTAATCTTCCTCAAAAAAAATAAAAAACACAGATGGAAAATGATCAATATCACAGTAATATGTACTTTAGGACAAATGCTTATTGTCAATTGCTTACTTAGCTCTGTGCAAAAATGCTGGAGACACAGAAATAGACATGCTAAAGATGCTCCCTAAAAGCCCTCCTGTTAATAACAACTTAATGGACACTTTTGCTTATAATTATTAAATAGTTATTTAAGTAAAGAGTGAATTTGCTATTAAGAAATTGTAAAGAGCTGTGAAAACACCGTGGCATAGCTTAGAGTGTGTGTGAGGGAATTCCTCCCTGTGAAATGCTTCACACATTCACTAAAACCTAGGGGACTAGTAGAAGTTGGCTGCACAAAGAATGAGGGAAAGACCATTCTGTGTGAGAGGGAACAAACTATGCAAATATGCTGAGATGAGAAAAAATGTTTTCCTATTGTGAAGGCAATGGCTATTGTTCTGTGTGCTGCTGCCCATAAGAATGTAGTAAACAGTTTGGTGGCTGACTACATCACTGTAATCTGAAGAGAGTAAGAAATGTTAGTGTTGAAGGAAATGTGCAACCATGAGCCACTTCATAGATGCAATTGTTAAAATCATAGTGAACTCTTCTTTTGTCTTTTCAAGTTAGTAAAAAGGGAAATGCACACAAACCCAAGATCAAGTTATGATATTATGAAATGAAATTGATTTATCTCTATCCTATAAATGTAACAGTATTCTTTAATCTGATAAAGACATTTTAGCACATGATTGCCTAGAAAGAAAACCGATTATGGTATTGTCTTGACACCTTCAGAAAACTCCCTTCAGATTAGAAAGGTTAAATTTGTGTCACATGAATTGTCATCGAGTTACTCAGGAAAAAGGATAGGTTGAAAAGAAAATATGATTGCAAAAGCATGAGTTTTAAAAGGAAAGCATTAAGACACTACAGAAATAACGGAGTGGCCGGCCCACACTACTTGACGTGTAGGGGGCGTTCAATAAATGCAAGAGGAAGCAGGAAAATGTGAGAAGAACATGGCTCTAATAATCCGACATTGTTGCATTAGCTTGGTAAGTCCCTTCCTGACTTTAGGACAAGGGGCGGAAAGCCTCTGGTTTTTTGTTTTGCCCATTTATGAGTAATTAGATTATTCAAAGTTGAAGGTTTAAGAACTTTTAAAATTGTATAGACTTTTAGTTACTTTTTCCTAAAGCAAAAATACTCTGTTTTTATTTGTGTTTTCATAAATCCATTTTTAATTCTCACATTATACTATCTCTCCAACCAAATTCACCTAAATTTACAAATACTAAAGTAGGCATATTGACTTTATTGTGGTTGAAATGATGCATGTGTATTATTGGAAAATGTCAAATAATACAATGAAATCATCCAGTGCTTCTTTCAGAAGCAACTGTTTTTAACCTTTTCTATTATTGTTCTTCTGGTAGAGGTTATTTTCATAATTCTAAATTTTGGTCCTATGGTTTTTGATTAATCTACCCTGAGCGTCTGTCATCACCTTGCCATAAAGCAGGACACAGCAACCACCTATGTTTGTAAATTCGGTTCTATGGTAAAGCAGCCAAATCTATTTGTTTGCTTATGTTTAGGGTTGCTTTCACACCTAAATACGAGAGTGTGACGTTGATAGTTGGTGTAAAAGACCATAGGGCCCACAAGGACAAAGGTATTTACTAACTGACCATTTACTGGAAAAGTTTGCTGATGACCCCTGCCATAAAGGATAAGACGAGGCTTTGCCACATTTCTAGCAGCTTCTACCTCCCTTTCCTCTACTGTTTATAACTGCCAGTAAAATTAATAATATTATTCACTGAGCTATTTTTTGAGTTAAGAAATATTTATACCTCTATTTTAATTTTTGTCTAATTTTGACAGTTTTTTAAGTCTGTAATATATAAGTTGAAGATCTCCATATTGTCACACTTTCCCCCACACCTCTTCCTACGTGTCTTTCCTTTTTATTTGGAATTTTACTATGTTGTATGTTGTGCGGGTCTGTATCATTCACCCAGCTTGCTACTTGCTGAGCCATTTCCATTCAAATTCTATAGCAGAGGCTACTCATGCTCACCTATAACCAGGTTCTCTTCTTCCTGCGCACACAAATAGCTACATTTTTCTGAACTTTTCAGTTAGTTGGGGCCATGTAACCAAGTTTTAGCCAACGGAATATGAGCAGAAATACTGGTCACGACTTCTAGCTTGGTCTGCATTCCAGGCTTGCATTTTACTCATGCCCTAACTAAATATGGAGGGCTTCAGAGATCGAGAAGGACAGTGGAGCCATAAGATAAAGGGTGTGTAACAATTCCTTTCAACCAACATTCTACTGTGGCATGGAGAAATTACCCTTCATTGTGTTAAGTAGCTGAGGTTCTTTTCCACCACTCTCTTTCACCCCAAATAGCACTTAGTCTACTTTAACTAGTACAAAGAATCTCTCTCTTTTTCATTTCATTTATTTATTTAGAATTATTATTTTTTTGTGTGTGAGGAAGATTGGCCCTGAGCTAACATCTGTTGCCAATCTGCCTCTTCTTTTTTTGCTTGAGGAAGATTGTTGCTGAGCCACCCTAGGTACAAATCTTTCTCTATTTTATGTGGGATGCTGCCACAGTGTGGTTTGATGAGCATGCTAGGTCTGTCCGGGGATGCAGGCGTGCGAACTCTGGGCTGCCAAAGCAGAGTGTGCGAACTTAACCACTATGCCACTGGGCCAGCCCCTCATTTATTTATTTTTACTGGTGCCTTTACCTTCTTCTTAGGAAACATACAAACCTTAAAACATTTTAACTCTATTGAGAAATCTCCAAATATATGTGTTATTGCTATCATATGTTTTAGTACTAAATATTTTAATACTTGTAAGATGTTTTTGTGATTGTTCCTTTAAATATTGTTGATTTCGATTTGGAAACAATGTTCGTTTGAATTAGTATCTTAGATATTTCTTCTGCTATCATTGTTCTTCTTCCTGTTAATTAAATTTTCCTTTAGTGTGGGTCAACCTGACAGACTTCAGTTTGTTTCATGTTTGTCCATAAGCGAGTGTCTGAAAATGGCTTCATTCACCTGAATTCTTAAAAAGTTTCCTGAATATAGAATTCTTGACTGGTATTTATTCCTTTGCATCACCTTAAAAGTAGCATTTATACCATTTTGCTTACTCTGTTGCTCCTGAGAAGACAGCTATCAGTCTAAATGCCGTATCTTTAAGGTTTATTTGCCTTTTTTTCCTGGCTATATGTTAAAATTTTTTCTTTGTCTTTTATTTTCTGCAGTTTTATTATCATGTGTCTAGGAAAATTTATTTTATTTACTATTTATCACTTTAATTAGGCTTCTTAAAAGAGTGAGTTAATGTCTTCTATCAATTCTGGGATTGTGGTTCTTTATTCATTGATTTTGTCCCATTCTCTCTACTTTCTGTTTAAGATTCCAATTAAATGTAAGATAGACCTCACCGTATCCTCTAGGTCTCCTGTCCTTTCTAACAGATTTCTGATTTTTTTTGTCTCTTAGTGCTTCAGTCTGGGTAGTTTTGTGTAAAAAATTACCTTCTTGTTCAATAATTGTCCTTTCAGCTGTATCTGTCCTGATTAATCAAACATTTCAGTATTGTAATTTATAGCTTGTTCTTTTTAAAATTGACAGTGACACTTTTAATGAAGTTCAGTAGTTTTTAAAATATTCAATTGCATTTTGTATCTCTAAGAGCATATTAAACATGATTATTTCATAATCTATGTTTGGAAATTCCGAGATCTCATTTCTCTATGGATCTATTTTGTTTGACTATGTTATTATGTCTTTTGATTCTATCTCTTTATGTATTTTGTTTCCATGATTATTTGCTGGACATTAAAAAAAAATTTGAAATGATTTTTTGTACTTATAGAGGTAATTTTCTTTTCCTTTGCCCATCACCTGAATGTGCTAGCAATCTAGAGTCAAGGATTGAAATTATTCTGAGGTCAAAATGTCTATTTCTCCAGCTGCAGAGTGTAGTCATTAGGATTCCAATCAGAGCAGAAGCTGTGTTCCTGAGGTCTTCATCTTCGGCAGATACCAAATTTACATGCATTCCTCTGCCCAGTACAATTTCCTAGTATGAAGTTGTTCCTTTTAGCAACTTCGCTCAGATCCAAAGAAACACAACAGTTCTTGGGTCCCAACACAAAGTGTGGAGAGTCTTTTCCAAACGTGGTGGCCCCGTCTTTGGTGGCTCCAAGATTCTGAGCCCTGGCCACGTGGTTTCTGAGTCCTACAAATGCGGATCTCTGCTTCTCTGTTGTCTTTATTCTATTGGCAAGTGCTCGTGAGCAGAGGCAGCTTCTGTTCACCTTGTGAGGCTCTGAGCCTTTTTCTTTAATTAGTTTGATAATCTTATAGTCTTTGAGCATCAGAAGATGTTTTCTCTGTTTTCTTTTTTAAAGTTTCCTGAGGAAGATGGTTAATTTGAATCAACTGACCCTTATTTTCCAGAACAATTACATCCTTGAAAATATCCTCTTTATTTTTTCCTTCTTCTCCCTTTCTGGAACTCTCATTCATCAGATATTAGAACTTCCACCTTAAATGTTTATGTGGCTGACTTCCTGGAATAACTTTTGTTTCTGTCTCTTTTGCCCTATTGGCTGTGTGGCTTTGTCATTTTAACTTCTACTTTAAAAAAATGACAATTTTATTTTTAAGTAAGCATGATTTTTTTGTTTTCTGTTCCTCCTGCTGGTATTCTTTATGGTTGTGATTATTTCACAAATCTTTCTGACTGGTATGTAATTTTTTTTAATACTCTACCTTATTGTGTGAATTATCTGTTTCTTTTAAAGCCACTTGTGCATTTTACATATCTTTACTCTCTGTGGCATTCTGCATTCTGCTCTAGTCATTCAGATGCCTGGTAATCCCTTGCTCCTTCTTCACATTTAAGAATAAAGGAATGGGAACATGGCCGGGACCCCTGTGCTTGACTTAATGGTTGGTGGGCTGTGATGTATGATGGGTGGATACAGAGCGAACTGTTGTGCTGAATGCTGTTGGCCCAGTTGAAGCATATTACTAATTATTGTTCTGTATCTGCCATAAAGTTATAAGAAACATCTTTTAGAAAAAAAGAATAGGAGTATGTGGAATTATTTTCTCCAAGAAATGTTGTGCAATACTGGGAGAAGCTTTGAAAGAAATTAGTAAAGCCCCTCAAGGCTCATGGTTAAAGAAGATCTTCAGTATGGGAAGCGTACTATATCTTTTGGTGTTTGACAAGACTGATGTAGAAATGTGGACTCTTAGTGTTGGAATAACATTTAGTGGTATTCTAGCTTAATTTGTGTTTTACAGAAACTTGCCTTTCATATGATAGCCTTCCCCCCAGATTAAAGTTGGGAACTCATAATTTGATAAAACACCATCTTTTGTGTTGGACAGATCTAATTGCTAAAAGGCTCTTCCCAGTAAAAACAGTGTGCCAAAGTTCTTGATATAAATGGAGTATGACATGTATTATGCCTTTATTGAAAGTGTTTCATTTTGTAGTCTGTCTATATCAGCATATATTAATAATTGATGCATTCTGTGTTAACGGAAGGTATTAGTTTGCATTTGTTCGGTTTGTGAATAAAGAAGATTAGCAAATACGTGAGCAGAGTAAACAAAGATTTAGGCATGATGATGAGTGGATCAAAAAAAACTACTTGCTTTCAATATATTTGGAAGAATATCATAAAAGAAATGCAAATGTAACAATCAAAATTCCTGCTCAGGCTGAATAAAGTAGCTTCCATAATATAGCATGTATCATAGTGGCTTAATAAAGATTTGTGGAATATTTTTGTTATATTGTCATTAATAATCCAGCCTTAGCTCTTAACTGAGATAGAGTGTCCATTTAACAAGTCTTAGCATAATTACGAATCTTAGTTTTGGCCAAAAATTTATTTTCCTTTCTTCCTTCTTTTCTTCCTTCCTTTCTTCACTCCTTCTCTACCTCTCTCTCTTACATTCCCATAAGTACACAACTTTATTTTAGTGCATTCAGACTGGCTTTATTGACTGAATAAGTTTTAATACTCTAAACCTAGAATTCTAAACATTGTTGAATTATGTCTAAAGCCATTTGTGAGATCATCTGTCTAACTCTTTTAAAGTTAATTATTGCCAGAAGTTTTATCAAGCATCATACTGAGTCAAATAATTAGGGTAATTAAGATAATAGAATCCACAAACACATATCAAAACAAGTAGTTCATATTATTTTTTATAAGCTTTGAAATATAAATTTGGACTTATTTATTACTTGCAATCAATTTAATGTGATAAGGTAGTATTTTACTAAAGAATTAAAATCACCTAAAACAGAAAATGTGATAGTTCTGTCTTGAAGGTGTGCATGAGGACTTTCTAAACAAATACAACTTTAAAATTTTCAAATTGTGAAATTGATTCCATAATGTTCTTTATTAAGATGTTAGGTAAATCAATAAGAAAACAGTTTAAAGTTTAAGAATATTAAAATATGTTAACAGGTTATTATTACAATTAAAACTACGTTCTTGCTTATTAATACCGAATATGTTAGACTGAACTTTCATCTTACTAGCAACTACACATAATTAACAGAATATATTTGTTTAAAAAATATAGTCATATGAATTTGGAAACTATACCCCTGTAAAGGAAAGACTCAAGTTTCTTTCTTCCCATGTAGGGAAAAACCCAGTTCTTCCCTACTGAGTGTTCCTTCCGTGTGAGTCTCCTCTACTACTTACGCAAACTATTTCACTTCTAGTCATCAAATGTGTGGTTTTCCCCACAACCAAGCAATTCTCTGTGACACCAGCTGGGTGTCCTACAATTTAACTCAGTTCTTACACTGTTTACCCCACGGTAGCGTCAGACTCCATAGGTTAAGGGCTCAGTCCCACGAGACCGCCCCACCACACACCCTTTAGATGCCAGCTGCAGGCCCAGGTTATCACCTGTGCTTCTTATCGAATGGCTATAGGTTGGAGGTTCCAGTGACCTCCTCTTTGGAAGAGGGCTGCTTTGTCCACCTGGAAGCTCTCAAAACCCCCTACTATTGGGATTTGAAGGAAGCTTCTTCCCGTAGTCATGACCAATTATTATCTCCATTTCCAGCCCCTCTCTCTCTCTGGAGAAGTGTGTGGGGGGATATGTGTGTGAAAATTTAAACTTCTAATCATGGCTTGCTCTTTCTGTTGACCAGCTCCCATCCAGGAGCCATTCAAGAGCCGATCCAGAGTTGTCTCATTAGAACAAGAGATGCTCCTAGTGCTCTTATGACTTAGGAAATTACAAGAGTTTCAGGAGCTCTGTGCCAGGAACCAGAGGTAAAGACCAATATTTTCTATTATCTCACAACACTTCACACCCCCCCCCCCAACACACACACACAAACACATCCTGAGATATAAAAGCCTTAACATAAGAAAGAAAAAAAATCTTCTTATATTTTCTCTGACATCAGTATCTGTTAATTGTCTCTTGCCAGTGAATGAAATGAGAAGAGAGGAATGTTTTCCTTAGATATCTAATCCATTGTTGGCAGTGGGTGGGAAGGGAAAATCAGATATTAATGCATTTAACTACATGAACAGACTCTCAACTATAGTAACAAACATTTTTCCTGTGGAATAAGAAGCTTGGAAGGAGGCAATTGAGGGCTGGTATAGTGTCTCTATCTTCCTGCATAATTATCTTGACCCTGTGTCACTTGTTACAGTTTCAAGGTAGCCACTCATACTTCTAGTTATTGAACCTGGATTTTAGGCAGAAAAGGGGGAAAAAGCAAGAGATAAAACATACATGACAGCTGAGTCTGACTCTTTTCATCAGGAAAATGGTATCCGTCCTGGAAGCTCCATCTAGTATAATTCCATATTGATACCATTAGCCAAAATTTGGTCTAAATGGACACCCCTAACTGAAGGAGCATCTTGGGAGGTACGTACTTTGAATATAACACATTGACATTCCAAGTAAAACTGAGTTTTCTTAGTTACAAAAAAAAAGGAAGATAGTGTGTTGAAGAATATTGTTTTGTTTTGATTTTTGTTTCAAGAATTAAGGGTTGTCATTTCATATGATGAATTTTCGAAGCTGATATGTTAGAGACAATCTGGATAAACAGTCTTAAAAACAAATCAACCCATAAAATCATATACAGAATGAGGAGAGGGAAAATATTGTTGAGATCATGCAGAGAGGTCAGAATTATCTACAAGATAAGTGCAGCCTGAAGTGTAGGAATGGAATTTCTTTAGGGTGAAAATTATCAAGTCAGTGACCAAGAATGCTAGGACCTATTCAGATTGGAAAGGTACCATGGCATAGACTTTTACAGGATGACCTGAGGAGACAGACTCCAAGACATAAACAGACTCTGTAGTATCTAATGTAACTTCAACATGATCCTTTCTGATAGTTTTTCATTTGCAAAGCTGTACATATTGCTAAGAAAATTAATCTTTTACCAGGTTATAGTTAAATTCACAGTCAGTGTTTAATATTGTCTACATGGATTAATCCCTTTTGTTCTAATTTTGTTTCCACACCCTCTACAACCTTTCATCCCAACACTTCCCCATAGTGTATAATTTTATATTGAAATTATGACAGAATCCATGATGGCCCCATCAAAACTAAGGGAAATGGGATTTTCATATACCCAAGTAGGGATTGTTAATTCAAAATAACCAATAACCATTCTATAAATAAGAGAAATAAGGTGAATTCTACTTGAGCAAGGGTGAGGATTATAACCCAAGAAGGCCTTTTCCAGAAAGGAAGAAAGCATTCTGGAGAAGTATGGTTTTCAGTACAATCTTATGCTTTTTTAGCACAAAAAAGATACACTAAACATGCCCAGAAGACATGTTCATCAAAGTTTCAAAGAGGTATTCATTTGCAAATTAGCAGGTCAACATGACCATGATGTCTGGAAGGAGACTGATACTTGTGTTACCTAGAGGGTGTAGGCGGGTAAGTATGCATTCTTATCTGAAGAGAGTGCATTCTTTACTTTAATGGTTAAACAGATGTACAATGTATGTTTGATTGGCCATAAGCCAGGCTTCTTTAGTTCAAGCAGAATGGGTTTTGAACCCCAATCGTTACCCCATGTACCTCCATATGTGAAAATCTCTTGTCAGGATTTATAGGGAGAAGTATCACTTCTAGAGAATATATGAGGATTACACAAGTCTGAAGAAAAGTACTCAGTGTTTATTAGTTTAGTTTCAAGGTAGAAACCTAAAAAGACAATAAGGTAGGGTTAACTATGTTCATTGATCTTCTTTCATCTGGAACATTCTTTTAAGCTGGTCTCTGTCTAGTTAAGCTAATGAGCAACTCAAAGACATTAAAGAGAAATATAGAAAGAGGAGATCTTTTATGGCTATTGGTAGGAGTTTTAGAAAATCTTTTGGCTTAGTCATAGGTTTCTGGATGACATGATAATGACCACATGAACCTCTTTTGGGGGATACACGAAAACCAGAAGAAGGTATTTGCTACTTGTGTCTAACTCAACTGTCAAAGAGATTCTTAAATAAACCTTGTTTGGTTTGAATTTTTCTTTACCTATGCAACTATTAAATGCAATAGATGGCAGTGGAAACATTTTTTTTCATGAAAACAATTTGTATTATCTTATAAAAATGACACGGGGTTGAATTCAGGCAGGTCTTCTTCAATTAAGGAAAGAGAGAGAATACAATCTGCTTTACATTTTGTTATTTATCAACACCTGTGAACTGAAGATCCTAACCTAAGCGTGAATTTGTTTGAGAAGCAATGTCATATTCTTTTTTTTTTCCCCCATTAGGCATTAGAGTTTATTATGTTTTCCGCAATAAACTCTTTGGCATAGATAAATTTAATAATCATAGGAATGGTTTGCTTAATACAGTTTAAGGTTTCAAAATTAAAAGGTAAGACTTTTGCTTCCAACCAAGATGCCATAACAGTGATCATACTTAGCTCTCTGCTTAAAACAACAATAACAAACAAAATAAAACAGACAAAATATTTGAAATAATGGTTTGCAAGACACTGGACTTCAGGCAACAAAAGGGAGCGATCCCTGAGAAACGGAAAACAAATGAGATGAACTCTATAATCACACAGCTTACTGGCTCGAGGGAGATTTCAAGCCGTAGTACAAGAAGAGGGAAACTAGGTAAAGATCAGAAGACTCACTGACTTAAGGAAATAGATAGACTGGGGAGACTGAGGTAGCTAGAGTTGGCAAGACAGATTACCAGGGAGAAGAGAGACAAAAAAGATCAGCTGAGGGCTGCTCTTGAACATTCAGGTAGAATTCTGGACAGCACATTCATTTGAAGAAACTAGTTGAGGCTATTTCCTACTGTTTTCCAGCTGCTATAGCAAAATACTGTAAACTGTGTGGCTTACAAACAACAGAAATTTATTTCTCTCATTTCTGGAAGCTGGGAAGTCTGAGATCAAGGTGTCAACAGATTCAGTATCTGGTGAGATCCTGTTTCCTGGCTCATAGATGCCATCTTTTCACTGTGTCATCGCATGGCAAAAGAGAAGAGGGAGCCCTGTGGAGTCTCTTTTATGAGAGTGCTTCTCCCATTAGTAAGAACTCAGCACTCAAGACCTAATCACCTCTCAAAAGCCCTGCCTCCTATTATCATCACGTTGGGCATTAGGATTTCAACATATGAATTTGGGAGACACAGACATTCAGAACACATCATTCCTCTCCGGGCCCTCCAAAATTCATGTCCTTTTCACATGCAAAATACATTCCTTCTATCCCAATAGCTCCAAAAGTTTTAACCTGTTCTGGCATCAACTTAGAAGTCAAAAGTCCAAAGTTTCATCTATTATCTAAATCACATATGAGTGAGACTCGAGGCACGGTTTATTCTGAGGTAAATTCCTCGCCAGCTGTGAACCTGTAATACCAAATAAATTATACACGTCCAAAATACAATGGTAAGATGGGCAAATACTCATATTCCAGAGGAGAGAAATAGGTAAGAAGGAAAGAACAACAGTTCCTAGGTCTTGAGCAAGCTCAAAATCCAGCAGGGCAAACAAAATTAAATCTTAAGACTCCAGAATGATCTTCTTTGACTAGATGCTCAGCCCTCCAGGCACACTGTGAAAGCGGTCTCACCTTCTAGACACACTGGAGCAGAGATTGGGCACACAAGACTCCCTGTGACCCTGCCTCTAAGGTTTTGGGTAGCCCCACAACCAAGGAGGCTCTGTGCCTGGACCCCCACCCCCACAGCACTACTGGGCGTTGCCCTAACTGGGGCTCTCTACAGTGGCCCCTCTCTGGTCTAGGCTCTTACACTCTGGGATTATGATTGGAGGGGCAGTAAAGGTGATCTTGGAAATGCCTTTGGGGTCATTCTTACATTGTCTTGGACAAAAGGTCCTGACATCTGTTTAGATGATTGACAAATCTCCTCATTCTCTTGATGAATAGCTCCTCAGTTCTGTTGGGATGGTCAATCCACACTAATCTCCTTATCAAATTTGGCCACACCCTTGGCTATCTCTCTGAATTGGCTTTCTCATTTTTCTCCAATAAGGACAGGCTAAGAATTTTCCAGATTTTAAATTCTGCTTCTCTTTTGATGAACAATTCTCACTTTAAGTCATTTACCTCTTCTCACATTTTACTGTGAGCAGTCAAGAAGTACCAGGCTGCTCCTTCAGCACTTTGTTTAGACATCTCCTCAGCCAAATATCCAATTTTATTGCTCATCAATTCTACCTTCCACAAAACACTAAGATAAAAACATAATTCAGCCATGTTCTTTGCCAACTCACAATAAAAAGTCTTTGGGACTCAGATTGGGACTTAAACCATCACCATCCCCCATTCTCAGGCCTTCAGATTTAAACTGAATTACCCCACTGGATTTCCTGGCCCTCTGCCTTGGTGGACAGCAGATTGTGGGACTTCTCAGCCTCCATAACTGTGTGAGCTAATTCCTATAATAAATATTGTCTTTTAGATCTGTCATTCATCTCTCATCTATCTATCTATCTATCTATCTATGTGTCTGTCTATGTATCTGTCTATCTATCTATAGTCCATTGGTTTTGTTTCTCTGGAGAAGCTGATTAATATACTCTGATTTCATTTATAATATACATAGATTTATTTTTTAACAGTCTTTATTCCCTCAACAACCTGGATTATCTTTTAGTTTGCATACAGTAAAAATCACTGTTTGTAATGTACAGTTCAATTTGTTTTGACAAATTCTTCAGTCCTTCAATATGGTACCAATACAGAGGTTCCACCACTCCAAGAATTTCCACAGGTTGCTCCTTCATGTTCAACCCTTCCTGAATATCTCAAACTGGCAAACATTCACCTTTGTCTATTTCTATGGACTTGCCTTTTTGTAAATATTATGTAAATGAAATTATACCATAGGGAGCCTTTGAGTCCAGCTTTTTCAACTTAACCAAATACATTTAAAATTCACTCCTGTTAAAATTGGATATCATGAATTCTCCAATATTTTTTCTTTATCAGAATTGTTTTGGCTACTGTGTTTCCTTTGCCTTTCAATATGAATTTTATTATCAACTTGTCAGTATCTATAAAAATAACTTGTTAGCATTTGAATAAGATTGCATTTAATTGTTAGATCAAATGGGGGAGAACCGATCTCTCAATGTCAACTTTTCTAATCTATGAATATAGTATATCTCCCCATTTATTTATATCTACTTTCATTTCTTTCATCAGCGTTTTATGGTTTTCAGCTAGCTCACTTATTTTGATAATTTACACCTAATTATTTCATTTTTGGTACTATTGAAGAAGGTATTATTTCAATACCCATAATCATTGATCGTATATAGAAGAATGGCTTTTATATTTTGTCCCAGCAACTTTTGAACTTGTTAAACTCACTTATTAGTTCTATGATCCTTTTTGTTGATTCTTTTGGGTATTCTACCTAGACCACCATGTTTTATGCAAATATTTCCTGTTTTAAATTTTCCTTTCCAATCTGGATGTGTCTTTTCTTATTGCTCTGGTTAGAACTGCTATTATGATGTTGCTAGCAGTGTGAGAGAGGATTTCATTTTCTTCTTCCAAGTTTAGAGGGAACGCATTATCTTTCATCACTAAGTTTGATACTAGCTGTTATTTTTTTGTGACTGTTGATTTTCTGCTGAAAAAAGAAATCCCTTCTATTTCTACTTTACTGGAATTTTTGGTCATGAATGAACATTGAATTTTTTAAAAGGTTTTTTCTTCATCTTTTTCATATAATTTTCTTCTTAGTCTGTCAATATAGTGGATTATGTGGGGGAGGGAAAATAATTTTCCCTCTGCCCTTCTAAGTTCTTGGCTGAGACACCCTGTCCTAAAAAGACAGATTAGCAGGAAAGAAAGAGATATAATTTCATAGGTATTAGTGCCCCACAAAGATATGAGATTCAAAGGGAGCCAGGCAATTGAGGCTTATATATCATCCTGAGCTAAGGAAAGTATAGGAGTCTGGGGCTTCAAAGAGGAGGAAGGCAATTCACAGGAAGATAAGAAGAACAGGTATTTGGGAAACAAATGTTTGCCCTGCCATACAGGTAACTCTCTCAGATGAAATTGTCATCTCTGGTAATGGCTGTCTTTCTGGTACAGACCCCCTTTCTAAATTCTTTTAGGCAATTAAGGGGGAAGTAAAAAGCTTTCCTCAGTCAGCTGGGTCTTGATTGCTTTCAGCTCAAAATAGTCTACGTGCCAAATTGGCACATTTTGGGGTGGCATATTCCTCTCTTTCAATTGCATTAATTGCTTTTCAAATGTTAAAACTTCCTTGCGTTTTGGGAATGAATTCCACTTGGCCATCATGATGTTTCTTTTTTATATATTGTTGCATGTTAATGAATACTATTTTCTTGAGGACTCTTGTTCTTAGGAACATTGGTCTGTGGTTTAATTCTCTTTCAATATATTTGTTTGCATTTGGTATTCAAGTAATACAGGCCTCATATAATGAATTAGGAAACGTCCCTCCTCTTCTATTTTCTGGAAGCGTTGTGGAAAGTTTCTATTACTTCTTCCTTAAATGTTGGGTAGAACTCACTAGTGAAAACACCTGTGCCTAGAGTTTTCTTTTTTAGATGTTTTTTAACTACAAGCTTAATTTCTTTAATATATATAGAACTATTTAGGTTATCAATTCATTTTTGAGTTAGTATTGGTAGTGTGTGTCTCTCAAGGTATATGTCCCTTTCATCTTTGTTATCAGCTTCTTTTGGGTGAGGAAGATTAGCCTTGAGCTAACTTCACTGCCGATCTTCCTTCACTTTGTGTGGGGGATGTCTTCATGGCATGACTGATGAGTGGAATAGGTCTGTACCCAGGGTCTGAACCTGTGAACCTAGGCTGCTGGAGCAGAGTGTGTGGAACTTGAACCACTGGGTAACGGGCTTGGCCCTTCATCTTTGTTTCAGATTTATGAGCATAAATTTGTTTATAATATTCTCCTATTGTCCTTTTAGAATGCAGAGTCTGTAATGATTTCTTTTGTTCCTGATATTGGGTTATTTGTGTCTTCTCTTTTTCTTTTCTTCCTCATTGTCTGACTGGAGATTTAGTCATTTTATTGGTATCTCTAAGGAATTAGCTTTTGGTTTCATTGATTTTCCTGTTTTGGTTGCATTGATTTTCTCTATTGGTTTTCTATGTTTCATTTCATTGACTTCTATTCTTATCTGTATTATTTCCATTCTTCTGCTTGCTTTAGGTTTAATTTGCTCTCTTGTATTTACATCCTAAGCATAAAAATTAGATTGATGATTTGCCATTTTCCTTCTTCTCTAATATAAGCATGTTATGCTGTAAATTTTCCTTAAAGGATTGCTTTAGATATATCCCACACATTTTGATATGTTGAATTTTCATTTCTTTAGTTGTTGAGTGACGTGTTCTATAACTGTCCATTATATCATGTGAATTGATAGTGTTTTTTCAAGCCATTTATGTCATTACTGTTTATCTGCCTACTTTTTTTATTAATTACTGAGAAAGAGATGTTGACTTCTCCAACTCTAATTCTAGATGTGCCAATTTCATCTTCCAATTTTAGCTATGTTTGCTTCATGGACTTTGAAGTTCTACTGTTAGTTGCATAAATATTTTGGATATTTATGTATTTTCATAAGTTTGTGGGCTTTTTGTGTAATAACTGTCTTTATCCCTATTAATATTTCTTGTTATGAAATTCAGGTTGTCTGATGTTAATATAGCTACATCCGTTTCATTTAATCAAAGTTTGCATAGTATTTATTTTTCATCCTTTACTTTTGGCCCGTCTATATAGTTATATTTAAAGTGAGTTTCTTATAGAAAGCATGTGATTGAGTCTTGCTCTTTTTATCCACTTGGATTACTTATGGTTTTAACTGGGTGTTTGCACATTCACATTTACTGTAATTAATAGTATGAATGGATTGAATCCTACCTTCTTACTAGTAATTTTCTATTTGTTCAATCTACTCTTTATCTTTTTTGTTCTGTTTCTGTCTTCTCTTGGATTAATTGAGCATTTGTATGATATACGAATTATTTATACTTCTTTTTAATTATTTTTAATTACCCTGGAGATTTTGATATACATTTTTTTTAAGATTTTATTTTTCCTTTTTTATTAAAGATTTTATTTTTCCTTTTCTCCCCAAAGCCCCCCAGTACATAGTTGTGTATTTTCGGTTGTGGGTCCTTCTAGTTGTAGCATGTGGGATGTCACCTCAGCATGGCCTGATGAGTGGTGCCATGTCTGCACCCAGGATCCGAACCCGCGAAACCCTGGGACACCAAAGCTGAGCGCATGAACTTAACCACTCAGCCATGGGGCCAGCCCCTCGATATACATTTTTAAATAAATCAAATATATTATGTAAGCAGAGTCTGGGGCTCATTTATACTTTTTATTTTACTTGGCTGTCACCCTTTCCTGGGGTCCGTAGGCAGAAGAGAGGAGCCTCAGGCTCTGGCTTTAAGAGGTTTTGTGTGCTGGGCCACTTGTGGCTAGAAGCTTTGGCTGGTGCTGTCTGACCACCTTGGTATCTCTGTAGAAGAGAAATGGAGTCTCAGTCCTGCAGGGATGGAGGGTACCTCCTCTGCCCACTCAATGTTGTGAGGACTACAATCAATCACTTTGCAGGTGCTGTTGCGCTCACCTGATGTTGTATTGTTGCTCTAGTCTTGGGGACCCTAACAAGTTTTTCTTCTTCCACCTTTCAGAGTTCTCCTTTGGTTGCCTCTCATGTTATGTCCAGAGTTTGTAGTTGTTTTCAGGAGTTGTTTCACCATCTTTTATAAGACAAAAATTAGCACTCTCTTTTCACTTGAAGCTAAAAATAAATATATTTAGGTCAAGTTAATGGAAATACTACTTATATATATTCATCGGTGATTGTGTGTGTTTGTGAGCTATGTATTTTCTTGTGCAACAAAGAATTTACTAGACCTCAATATTACATCATCTGCTTTTTTTTTTTTTTAATTTGTAGGGAAGGATTCACTCTGAACTAACATCTGTTTCCAATTGTCCTCTTTCTTTTTCCTCCCCAAAGTCCAAGCCCATGGTTGTATATCCTAGTTGTAAGTCCTTCTAGTTCTTCTGTGTGAGCCACTCCCACAGCATGGCTCCTGGGAAACAAACTCAGGCCACCAAAGTGGTGAGAGTGCTGAATTTTAACCACTAGGCCATCAGGACTGGCTCTACATCATCTTCTTTTAAGACACTTATTCCTATTTCTAGAAGTGGCAAAACATAGTGGAAAAATTATCTTCGAATGAGTTGTGCAAGGGACATAAAATATGAGTCTGTGAACAATTGACAGGGTACCCAATATCTAACCAGAAAATAAACCTATTCTGGACAATGATCTCTTCTCTCATGCATATATATCAGTATATCTCATGAAAGGATTTGTAGTCATCTTTCTTAATTATTAGAAGGTTTCCTATGAGTCCTGGGTCTTTCCAGATGTGAACTATATTTACATCTGGCTCTGTTAGTAATGTCCACACTTTAGAAACCCTGGCCTGATTCATACATTTTATGGTTTCTTAATTCTTCATTGTCTTGGCATTTTGAACAAAACTTAAGTATCAACTCTAATTATCAGCCATGCTTTAGTTACCCATTCTAGGATTTCCCTAGATCTGACAAGGTCCTATACTCTACTTATACTATAGCACTAGGGTAGTCAATTTATTATTTTATTTAAGATTATAGACTTTTAAAATTCCCAATGATAAAGAACATTTTTAAGTCTTTTTTATGGGAAAATATCCTCTTTAAAAAATTCTCATTGAGGCGCTGGCCCTGTGGCCGAGTGGTTAAGTTCACGCGCTCCACTGCAGGCGGCCCAGTGTTTCATTTGTTCGAATCCTGGGCGCCGACATGGCACTGCTCATCAAACCACGCTGAGGCGGCGTCCCACATGCCACAACTAGAAGAAACCACATGAAGAGTATACAACTATGTACTGGGGGGCTTTGGGGAGAAAAAGGAAAAAAATAAAATCTTAAAAAAAAAAATTCTCATTGAATATTTGTTATTCAGTTGTCATTACATCTGTAAAAATGTGAGAGTACAGGGTTTTTATACTCCAAACTTTTGAAAGAATCAAGACATAGTTCCAAGCCTTTTAAGCATCATTGACCTAAGATAAGCCACAAAAGATAAGGGAAATATCAATAAAAATAGAAAACTTAGACTTCTATATTACCCTGAACAGTTACTTATAAACTCATTTCCTCTTTCTTTTTCATACCATATGGATTATTTATTTGTGTACATATATAATACAAGGGCTGTATTGAATATTTAATTTTTTGTAAATATAAATGGAGAAACTTAAATAAAGTAACAGAAATGGAAAGTTAGCAATAGAAAAATGAAACAAAAATACACCTTAACAAGCAATCAGTTTACCCCAAAAAACATTCATTGGCTTATGGACATTTCATTCTGAGATGTATGAAATGCCTGAATTTCACATCTGACTTCTTCATCTCCACAGAAGACATGGCAAAGAGCTAGAGGGAACCAGTCTGCTGAGAACCTGCATATGAGAAGGACAAACAAACAGGAGAGATTAAAACCTTGGGATTGACTTCTGCTTTTAAGTACGACAGCCTAAGATCCTACTGAAGAAAGTCCCATGCACACATAACAGTAAAACCTAGACAAAATACAAAAAGGAACTACCTAGGTGTCCCACCTGGTGCTGCAGCAGTTACGTTCACATGTTCTGCTTTGGCGGCCCAGGGTCCACCGGTTTGAATCCCGGGTGTGGACCTGCACACCACTTGCCAAGCCATGCTGTGGTAGGAGTCCTGCATATAAAGTAGAGGAAGATGAGAAAGGATGTTAGCTCAGGGCCAGTCTTCCTCAGCAAAAATGAGGAGGATTGGCAGCAGATGTTGGCTCAGGGCTAATCTTCCTCAAAATAAAAAGGAACTACCTAGGTGAATGGGAGAGTGAATAGGAGCACACTCAGTCTGGCAGGAAGTTTAAACTCTCGGAAGAGGGTCATTGGGAAGATATGCAAGTAAATTCCAATTTCTCAGGTTTATCCTGTGCCGAACTGAAGCAGCATCCAACGCAGCACAGGTCAGGGCACAATGGCAAAAAGCTCAGTCATTCTTACCTGGAAAAACAGAAAAACAAGTAATGGTTAACACTGAAGAGAGTGAGAAGGGGATTCCAAAACTCTTTCTACCCTTAGCTCTGACTGACATTGAAACTGCACATGTGTGGAATATTGTCAAAGCAACTCAGCTAAACATAAAAGCTCTGGACTTAGACTGGCACTGTTGTTGAATAAACAGGGTTAGAAGTTCAAATGCTGTCATGAAAATTACATGATAAAGCAAAGAAAGGAAAAAAAGCCAAGGGAGAAAAGCTTAATCTGATCCAGAATCTCCACAATTAACATTCATATTGGCCAGGATACAAAAAGATATTACATGCTATAAAAGAATTAAAACAATGAAATACATTTTCAAGACACAGAAATCAATTGAAATAAAACTTGTGATGAACCAGGAACAAATAGACAAGGATGTTAAAGCAACAATTATAGTAATCCTCAACGATGTAATACAAAATATGCTTTCAATGGGTAAAAACTTAAGCTGTGAAACATATACTATAAAAAAGGACTGAAAAGAAGTTGAATAATTCTAAAATTTATGGTTTAAAAGATCATGAATGGATTTAATAACCAACTGGAGGCGATGGGGGAAAAAGTAAGTTAACTTGAAGACAGAGTAACAGAATTTATCCAATGTGAATAAATAGAGAAAAAAGATTGAAATAAAATTTAGTGAGCTTCAGAGACCTGCTAGATGATATCAAACAGCCCAACAAAGGTAAAAGTGAAGTACACAAAAAAGAGGAGAGAGAAAACAGGGCAGAAATGATATTGTAGAGATAACGGCTAAATATTTCCCAAGTGAAATAGAACAAAATTTTCAGATATAACATGTAAAATGAACAGCACTCAAAGAAGCCCATGTTGCAATATGTTATAGTCAAAATGTGGAAAACCAAAGATAAGGAACAATTCTTTATAGCAACAAGAAAAAAATATATTTCTTAGAGAAATGTGTAACTTTAAATTCTTATGTTAGAAAAGAAGAAAAATCTCAAATTGCCGATCTATGATTCCCTTATGTTTTTTTTTAAATGAGCAAATTAAACTCAAAACAATGTCATGTAAGATCTGACAGATGAAAAAAAATTAATAGAATAGAAAACAGAAGAAAAAATTTAAATAAAATCAAAGAAAATAGGAAAAGGAAACAATTGAGAGAATCACATAACCAAAAGCTATTTCTTAATGGATTTTATGGAGACATCAATAAAATTGACATTCTTGCACAGAAAGACAAGAAGCATGTAAAATACAAGAAAGATGGTATATCACTTCACAGTCATTAAATAATAATTGAATAATATTATGAACAACTATGCCAACAAATGTGGCAATATAGATAAAATGGACAAATTCCTTAAGAAGACAATTTACCAAAATTAACCCAAGAGTAAATAGAAAACTTGAACAGCCTTTATCAATGAAAATATTTGACTTAATTTCAAACCTACCTGTAAAGAAACTTATAGAACTAGGTGTCTTCCCAGGTGAATTTTGTCGGGCATTTAAGTAAAAAATAAATTACATCCTACTCAAACTCTTTCAGAAAATTGAGGAGGGATAATTTTCACCTTATTTTGTGAGAGCAATATTACCATGATAAAACCAAAGACAACACAAAAAAAACAAAACTAAAGACCAATAATCCCTTATAAATATAGATGCAAAATTTCTTAACAATATATTGGCATGCAAATCCAACAATATACAAAACGTATATAACTCTATGACTGTGTGTGTTTTATTCTGGGAATGCAAGATTAGTTTAACATAAAATCAATCAATATAGTCACGACAATAATAGAATAGAGGAGAAAAAGCATGATTCTTTCAATAATATAGAAAAATATTTGGCAAAATTCAACATTTTTTCATGATAAGAACTCTCATAAACTAGGAATAGAAGAAAATTTCTTCAACCTGATAGATATCTACAAAAAAATCTACAGCTAATGTTATAATCGACATAAATGCCTCAATTCTTTCTATCTATGATCATGAAAAGACAAGGATGGCTATTCTCCTGACTTCTATTGAACAAAATGTTGGAGCCCATATCAAGCGTAGTGAGGCAATAAAAAGAACTAAAAGATACAAATATTGGAAAGGAAGAAGTAAAACTGTCCTTACCCGCAGACAACGTAATTATGTATGTAGAAGAACCCTAAAGTATTTCCCAAAACTAATAATTAATGAAGCTACTTGAATTTAGCAATGTTACAGGATACAGGGACTACCCGTTAAAAAAAGTTCATATACTAGCAATCAACAATTAGAAAATGAGATTTTTAAAATTCCACTTACTATAGCATCAAAAATATTTTGAAATGAATTTATCAAAAGATGTATGTGAACTGTACAGTTAAAATTACAAAACAATGGAATGATAAATTAGAGAAATTCTTGATAAATGGAGATATCTACCATATTCATGCATCATAAGTGTCAATATTTTTTAAATGGCTATGCTTCTCAAATTTTTCTATAGATTTACTGCAACCCCTTCACAGTACAGAAGGCATTGGGCTTAGCATTCTTGCCCAAAGCCCAAATAGAATCTAACCTAAGGGGGCATGAAAGCTTTATGCCCATTGCTATGGTGCAGGCTATTGGAGGGCAAGTTTCAAAACCTTGTTTAAATATCTGAAAGAAGAGAGGGGCAATTATAATGGCAAACTCTGTATTTCACATATTTCCTATGGCTGAGAGATAATAGCATGCAGTCATGAAAACCTGCTTCCAAGTAGATTACATGGCTATATCAAAGGAAATGCTGTTTAAATAATTACCCTACATGCCATACATCTAAATGCTGTTTAGAATGTTATTTATTTGGTTTAATTACTGTTGTTTCTATTCCAAGGACATTGGTCTTGAATGCTGAGTTTTCTTCGTTGGTTTCACCTGAGTTGGTAGGCGCCCCAGAAATGTCAATAAACAAGAAAATTACCTTCCTATCTTGGGCATAACAAAGACATACATCTTAAATATTACAGCTCCACTCAGAGTAAGAAAAAATGTTTGGAAGCAGAGAAATTACCCTTAATATAAACAAATATAAGTGTTTAAAGGTTGGAGACCTGAATTTGTCAAGAATTGCTGATGAATTTGGGATTTCGCAACTGCATTTTCTATGATAGTAGGAGACAAACCCGACTTTAAATGATGTGTGCTATACTGGGAGTTAGAAGGCTCGCATATTGCCATGATTCCTATGTACTCTGAGAATCTGGTTAAGTCACAAATTCTCTTGATACTCAGTTGTCTAATAAAATAAAAGTGGGAAAGATGACAATTGCTGGGCCTTCCCCTTGCAGGACTGTGATGGGAACATAAGAGAACCTTATGGAAACACCTTTGACAAGTGTTAACTGGTATATACAAAGTAGAAAATATTATTTGAGTACTTTTTCTCTTCCTTCTTTTTTTCTTTCTTATATTTTACTTCTTCATTCATTTCTTTCTATTATTATTATTGTTAGTAGTAGTGTTAATAATTCCAGCTTGAATAAATGTGAATCATGGCTAAGAAATTTGAGTGAAATAGCTGTTGTATCATAGCTTTTTTTGCACTGTGGGTTTAAAGATAAGGCTTGCAAATTTTGTGGCTAAAAACTCCATTGATTTATGCAGCGCTAGAAGACTCTTTTATCTTTGCTTGCCCCCAAGAAGAAAAGTGAGCAACCAGAGAACAAAAGATGTTAATTAATATAACCTTAGCAATGCAGATGAAGAAAATTAAGTCAACACAACAGAGTGAACTAGGACCTGGGGATAGAATTGGGTTATTTGCTCTCTACTACATACTCCCCTCTTGTAAACTTTATTCATTTAAACAAACATTTTTTGAACATTCCGGTGGATACTGTGCTGTACTGCCAAGACCCCATTTTCAGAGCTGATGCCTCCTTTACTGAGCCCCTGGGTCTATACGGCTGTTGAGAACTTAAAATTGACACCTTTATTGGGGAACACCTTCCAGCTGCAGGGAGCTCCCCACCCAAAATTATGTCCTCTTTGCGGAGGTCAACCACAGTAAGTGACTGACTGATACAGAATATAAAGGCTCAGACTTGTTGGCCTAATTCAGGACAATTCTGAAAAGCCACTCAGCTCCAAAACTTCCTCTATGAGCAGCTGAGGTCCCAGTTGCAACGAAATCACAGGTCAGCTTCTCCCTGTGGTCAGTTCCTGCCTTCCTTATTTCCTGACAGGCGCATCTCCTGCAAACACTTCCTAATAAACCTTCTGCATGCAATTCTCCATCTTAGATTCCATTTCCGAGGAACTCAAACTAAAACTAAGACAATGATGTATGATAATGATACACAAGTGCCAAGAACTATACTTAATTTAGGTGCTAGGACCACAAATATGGATATGATGTTATCAGTATGGTAGAATAGACAAAGAAATTATTGGTATAATCACTAATTTTTGCAGTTTTGAGGAAGGAATGACATTTCTGCTTGTACTATACAGGGAAGGCAGAAAAATAAATTGAAAAATAAAATTAGGGCTGAAAATACATTCCCCAGTACCACAGAGTGGAAGACCCATTCCTGCAAGGGAAATCTTGTTGGAAAATGTGCAGAGGGGCCAAGCGATATGGCATGTTGGGAGAACTGAGTATGCACTATCACTTGAAGATAGAGCGCCAAGGAAAGAAGGAAGAGGAGGACGAAGAGGTAGACAAGAGCCAGATAAGAAAGACATTTTTGTGCCCAGAAGAGGAGTTTGGACTTTATACTGCAGATTCTGAAGAGACATTGAAGGATGTTAAATGAGTAACTAGGCATTGCCAAAATTTTACCCTTTCTGTCAATTGTAAGACAGATTGAAGACAGAAGAAGAGAGGGAGGGTGGTACTTAGATTATTATAGTATCCTATTGATCCTTCTATATTATACAGTATTTACCAAAAATCAATAGTAACATAATTAATTTATAATTTAAAACTAATTTTTACATAATTTAAATTAATCCTCAGTTTAAAAATGGAAAAAAAAAACCACTGAGCTGCAATTCATTCATTCATTCCTTTCTTTTCTTTTTCTTTTTTAATCAATAGCTTATATTTTTCCATAACAGTATTGATTTCTGATGTACACATTAACAAAATCAATTATATAGGAATTAGGGTCATATTCTGAATTCTAGATTCACATTAAAAAAAAGTGTGTTGCCCACACCTTAGAGTTGTCGAAGCTGTGTTGATTGCTTGGTGTTGATTCATGAACATCAATATTGGCGTTACTTCCCATACTAACTTTATGTTTTGTGGGCCTTGGAAAAGAAGGGGAGGGAACTTAAATGTACACAGCAATTCTGGCAGGAGAGTAACTTCAAACTTCAAATAATACTCTCTTCTCGGATGGCAAATAGAATGTGATGTGGTAGAAAGCACAAGCCAACACAAGAAATGCATTGGACTCTGATGCCTACCAGCTATGAGACAATGAACAACCCCTTTCATCTCTGAAGGCATTATTTCCTCTTGTGTAAAACTGGGAGATTGAGTTAGCTGATTGATGCATTTCTCTCAACCTTGAATATTCTCCAATCTAGCATGATATGGATTGTTTTTACTTTTGATTTTTTTTCCGGGTAGCTGCAAGTTTCTTAAAGTTGGCCCTGTGCTTTTCTTGTTTATCCAAGTGTACACCGTCACTATCCTGACTGTTTGCAGAATGAGTGAACAATGTTATGCAAAATGATGTCGTCTTTACTGCAATGCGAAATAGCAAATGTTTCTATTAGCAAGCGGTTTACCCACATGACATAATCGTTTTTAACTGTAGAGAACACATGGCTTGGGGATCATGAATCTTTAATGGATTTTGAGTTTTAAAGGCACTGGGATAAAAATAGACCTCGAACTGTCGAGTAATGTTGATTATGCATTAAATTTTGCCATGCGTCAGAAGGATAATATGTCTCTATGAATTCCATTTCTATTTCTCATTATCTGCATCCTACATCATTAACTTTTAATGAATCTGGATTTTATTTGCTGTCCCAATATTGGAAAGGTTCATTTTTCTTCTCCAATGCCTAGCACTTTTGAAGAAACAAAGAGTATTTTCTTTTGGCATGCAATTCATATTTACAGCTGTGTTTTATTCTCTTGAGTTTGTTACAGCTGAAAATAGAAGGATATAGAGTCCTTAGTAAAAAGTCTCTAAGAATTTGCCATCAAACCATCATACTCTTACTGCAAGAGCAAGAATTTTTTTCCATGAAAGTCAGGGAGATTATGTCCTGACGTAAATTTCCTGATGCCCCAAAGAGAGACTAGAAAAGTATGTTTCAAAATGTTATAACCGGAAGCAATTATTCTCAGATATGCCATAAGGCAATATGACATGCGTAATGGGTCTATTTCATTGATTCTTGCCTTATGCCAGAGAATGGCTTCCTTATGGCAGCCATGACTGAAACTACATCTGCCTCACCCTGACTTGTGGACAGTCAGCAGCCTGATTCAAATTGAAGATCATCTGGCATGGGGCCTGACCTACTGAAATAAGCAAAGGTAAGTGGAAAAATATTTGTATCTCTTCTATTTAAGGAGAAGGTTGCAGGGGGAGGTAATTCCCAAGGGTCTGGGACTTGATTCCACATATGAAGAAGGTAATTATCACATCAGTAGAGTGACCTCTCACAACTCAGATCCACCTGTGTGGCTCTTTTATACTTTCGTCATCTCTGCTGCGGAGAGCTGGGGGATCCAGAGAATTTGTTTAATTCTTTCATCTTGAAGTGGACTGGGAAGCACTTTGTCAATGCAAGCCCCACGATGGCTACAATGCTATTTCACCATGGATACTTACGGATGGATTAGCATTTTCCTTACATATCGGTTATCTGCCCACAAAAGTTCTCAGTTCAATGTTCAAGGTTAAACTTCTGTTTGTGGCCTAGATGTCTTCACACTGTGGTCATACTTCACAGAGTCTGAATGGTTCCATAAAGAACCATCAGGACATAGCAAGGGAAGAGAGGGCCTTCCTACCCTATTAAAGCAGAGCAGCTCTATCGTTATTATCTGTTTCACATGTCAAGATTCCCTAAGATTAAAATACAAAACAAGATTGAGACTGGCCGGGTGGTGCAGCGTTAAGTTCATGCGCTCTGCTTAGGCAGCCTGGAGTTTGCAGGTTCAGATCCCAGGCACAGACTTATGCACCACTTATAAGCCATGCTGTGGCATGTGTCCCATATATAAACTAGAGGGAGATGGGCGCAGATATTAGCTCAGGGCCAATCTTCCTCAAAAAAAAAAATTCAAGATAAGATTAATTGCAAAAACCTGGGCAATGACTGTTCTAATGTGATCTTCCTCTCTCGTGCTATAAAAGGCCTCTGTTCTGCTAAGCTAGAGCTCTCTTTCCTCAGAATATTGTTGTACCTTGTTGAGGCTTTGCTTAGTTTAAGGCAAGGCCTCGGGCTGTGAAAGCTATGGGGAGCAAGTTTGTGCTTTGGGGACACTGTCACTCTGCGTTCGTGTCAGGGACCTCAATCCTTCTTTAAAACCCAGGCACTTATTTCTCCAGCTCAATCACATAAATATCCTACATGCAAGACTGGAAAAGACTTCCTCTGTTCTGTACCAACAGGGATGAAAGAGATCCAACTCATTTGTTTTCTGAATTAGATAAGGCCCCCAAATCAAGACTCTTGCTTGCCCAAATGGAAATTAGCGGCAATTGAATCATAGTGTTCAGAATTGAAAATAAGCATGATTCTCTCAGCCTACAAAGAAACCATGGTATTACTGGCAGACTATATTTGGGAGGATTTAGGCATTTGGATTTTGATGACTGTGTGGCAGCTTCAGAAAGATTAAGCCATAAGTTGTGATCCCACTGACATCCCAGAGTGTCCCTGACTAACCCTGACTTCCTCCTGAATAGTCCTCCCTTCCGCTCTAGTGTGCTGACCCATCTCCCTGTGCCTTGTTCTTCTTTCTTTCAGAGAAATATTTAGATGCATGCTATAAAGACCACAGAGTCTCATAACAGTAAATATGACTTCAACACTTTATAGCATCATCAATTTTTTTCAAGCATTCATTTATTTTGGTAGCATCCTCTTCGAACTCCAGAAGAAATGAGAGGAATCTGTGATTACATGTCATGACCAATGGAATCCTCTCATCTCTTCTTAAATGTGGTACATCAGCATATTAAGTAAATCCTCATCTTTATACATTCTGTGTTAGTGGTTAAGTGAATATGGTCTAACAGTGAGGGATTGAATCTATGATCTGCTACTTAGCAACTTGGTGACTCTAGACATGATATCTACCCTTTCTTAGCCTAAGAATGGAGTAATCATAGACATGGAATTGGACATAACAGAAGCACTGGCCATTAGGCCCATCTTTGCTATTCTTACCATGCACGACCTCTTAGAAGTCATTTCACTTCTCAAGGACTCGGTTGCCTCAATTGCAAATGAGACTATTTTGTCAAAGGTTTTTCTAGATCTAGCTTTTATTTTTCATTTTGATTAGGAACAAGAAAGAAGGTTTGAAGGCGAGATTCAGGAATAGCTTCACAAAGAAGCTTTTATGCGATTTTTCAAGTAACAGCAGGGCTGAAACTGACTCAGATAGGGAAGAGATTAATGCAGGTAGAGGGAAGAACGTCAGCGCAGGCACACAAGTAGAAAAGCGTAGCTCACCTACAAGCCAGTGCCAAACCTGGACGTTTTTATCTATCTGTGCTATTTTGTTCATAAGGCTAAGTTAATCAGGTAATAAGAGATTGTGAAAGAAAATTTATTCAATATAGTGGCCTTTATTTTATTATATGTTGCCTGTTTTTGCCTGTTAAAAATATTCTCTTTTAAATGGAGCGTCAGTAATACAACATGAGATATATAGTATTAAAAATGTCCTTGCTTTGCAAAATTAAAAGTTGGCAACCATATCGTGGTTTCCAGAGAGCTTTGTTAAACATCACGAGTCCACAAAAAAAAAATCTGGGAATCACTGATGCGAGTCAAATAGCAAACAGTTCTGGCTGGAACTCCAGCCTCGTTGGTTGACTAATAAGATTAATAAGGTAGCGTTTGAAGGCCATGCATGTCAAGGTAGCTGTTACAATTATCACTGTTGTATAAATGAAGAAATAGAGGCTCAGAGAAGTCAAGTTCCTTTTCCAAAGTTTCATAGTTGCTACTTCATGACTTGAAAGTCTATGTTTCTAATGACTTCAAAATAGGGAGTGGTCAAAAACATTAGCTTCTTACCCAGTGATCTTGAAGAGAGCAGTAGCATTTGGGTAGTGAGGGTAGAATCGATTTTGTCTGGCATTATGGGGGAACAATAGAAGATTGTTTAGAACAGAATGAATTTCAAAAACTCTGTGAAGTAAGATGGCTTTGGGTTAGAGATGCATGTTAAGTATGGGTCGAATACAAGCTATTATTCTTTAAAATATCATTGATGCTTGACTTTTTTTTAATGTTGCAAGGGAAAACAACTTGTATGAGAAGTGGAGCTAGAAGAGTAAAAATAAATAACTAGAGCAGTATGAGCTGTAATCAAGCCAAGAAAATGCTAATGAAATGGCATACAGATTTTTGGTTTCAGACGTACTCCAGTTACTATCTCAAGTCCATCCCTTATATGCTATATGAATGTGTTAAAATGATATTAGTGTAAATATCAAAAAGGAAACCTGTACAAATACTAGAAGAAAATAAGGGTGTATTCCCCTTCAAACTGGTATAGGAAAGACTTTCTACCTATAACTGAGTCCTGTTTTTCTTTCTTCTGGCGACAACCCTAATCTTTCTTTGGAAGAACACGCATGACTGGAGTAAAACTCTCAGTCAGAGTGCATTGCCTTCTCTGGTCACAGCTTGTGTTTGTGAGTAAAGCCAGTCCAGTCAGGCTTTCTCCCTTGAAATTTAAATCAGTTTTAACATGTGTGGTGTATGTCATTAAAGCATTAAATAGAAGGGAGCCAGATACATACAAATGACTCAACCACTCTCCTCCCTGAAAAGGCAGAAATTGGTGGAATTACCTTCACATTGAGAGATTACGTCTGGACTGAAGGGGGAGAAAACAGTAAAATGGTAAAGACACATTCAAAAATTTTGTAGGTAATTAGAAGTTTGGAACTTGATGATTTAGATTTTGAAGAAATGGCAAAGTCAGAAATAGTTACTGATATGGACAGGAGAGAGTATTTATCAGAGCACGGACAGATGAGTTCTGTTTTGAGGATTCGTAGATATTGAGGACAGGATGCTTATACTGATTTATATATGTAAAATTACACAACATTCGCAGTGAACAGCGGATGGGGCAAGGTCATGAAGATGCTGCGACTGATCTGGGCCGTGGATCTTACCTTTTCTGGGCTCTTGATACACTTCACAGCAAATGGAAAATTGCACAACTTAAATGAAAATTCAAGTACCTAGAAAACAAGAACAAGGAACGTTGCAGTTTTGCACTATCCACTCATTTACCTTTCAAGATTGTGTTACGATTTCAGTGAAATAGTTCACTGTCCTGACCAAGTTTTATTGATAATCATGAAGCAAAGTTCTTATTTTCATATTCCTTCAAACACACGGTATTAAATTTCAATTATTGCTAATTACAGCAAGTTGTATACTTCATCATATGTCTCACTAAACACAATATCCAATCTGCAGATAGGTATAAAACAAGAAAAAAGAAACTGATAGTATAAGAGTATAAGAAATGAGAGAATGAGATGTTTCAAAGTAAATGGACAAAATTTACAGTTGAAGATTTCTGAGGTAGTACAGTTATTCATGAGGACAAGTCTTGGTATGCAACCATAATTGTGTATAGGTGAAATTATCTTGAAGTAAATATTGTTTATAAGATCAAGATGAGGACCATTTGGATGACAAAGTCTCTCAAAATGGTGGAAGAAGCTGGGATAGATCAGAAATCTGTGGACCAAGTTTTGGGGTAAACTGAGAGGTTGGGAAATGACAGCAATGATAACCACCATTCAAGTCCTTTACTGTGGCTATGTCCATTTCAGCATCCCCAGACTGTCACCCAGCCAATAAAGTTGCTACTCCAGCTTTAGAAGATTAGGCTCAAATGTGAAAAAAACAGTGAAAGGCAGGCAAGCTGTCAGATGTAGGTATTTTCTTTGCCTGTGCTTCCTAATAACACCAAGCTGGTCTATAAATTCTGGTACAAAAATGATCATACTTACTCTTGAGGCATCTACCAATGTGAAAATTGAACACCAATAAATCCTTCCTTATGAAGATATTCAATATATCAGACAGATGAATATGACATTAAAAAAGAAATATTAATTTTATTCATAATAAACACTTGCTCAAATGATAATAAACAAATGGATTTTATATTGACGTGTCAATTGGGGGTTATGCCTCTGCCTGATAAAATACGGCTGCCCTTTTGTTACTGTAAAACAGCTTATGATATTTTTCAGTCTCACAGTACAGCCTGATACCAGGGAAAGGGGAATGCAGGCTTAAACCAGAGAAGAATTCAAGAGAGTTACCCTAGAATTTCATTAATTGAATAAACATGTGTGAAAGAAATGAACACTACTCATGGATGCTGCCAGTGGATGTTAGTTGGAGAAAGTGAGAGACATTTTGAGGGATCTAGAGGCTGATAAGAAATATTGTATCACTCTTAGTTAGTGACTTAATTTCTTCATGGATTGAACCTAAGAATTGGTGATTTTTGAATACAGTATTGCATAAATAGGGATATTGACAGGCTGTCAAGTAAAGAAAGGTGGTAATTCTATGTTTCTCATCTTGAAGAAGAGACTTATTACTCTATTCCAGCACATAAATTTCCTACCAAAGTTCCATATACTCAAAATAAGTCTAGGATGCTGGTTTCAATACTATGTAGTTAATAGGATGTGAAATATATTGTCTGCAAAGAAATAATGTAAAGACCCATGAATACTAAATATTTTCCTTATTTATTTGCTGCCTAGTAATTTATTTGATAGAGCTTTATCCAATTAATTATCACCACCGTTAAAGAATAAAATTGACTTAATGCTACATGGGATGGTGGTAGTAAGAGAAATGCAGTATGCTATTTCTTCTGGTAGAAAAATTTAGGTACCAAGTGACAGCATCTTGGAGGTAAGTTGGGCACCAAGAGAAGAAGCATAGAGATATCAAGAGAAGATATTCACTAAACTCTAATTTTGTCCATGATTAGTTGTAATCTTTCACATAAAAATTTTGCCACCTGTTAAGTGCCCAGAGCATGTATTGATTTTTTTCATCTCAAATCTTCTTATTCAAATAGGTGAGTTGAAAGAGTCATATAGGTAGGGAAAATATGAAAACTATGCAAATACAAAATAACTACATATTTCAGATTTCCTAGATAATAGAGCCTAGGACCAAATGTTCTATGCTATCACGTTACAGGAGTTCACAGAGGGAAGCAAAGTGAAGGCTAGAGGAAAGTAAGACAGGGAAATAGAGCAAATACGAGAAGGAACAGTAGTTCTCAACAGGCACAGTTGATGGCAGGACATCCTCAGAAGGCCCGTCTAAAACTACTGTAACTCAGTCATCTCACGAAGGTAGACGAGAGTATAAGTTATCTGCTAGCTTCTTCCCAGTCTCCATCTCCTATTGGTCAAAGCCTGTCCACAGGTCATTAACAATCTATATGTCCAAGATGTGTTACCTAGCCCTTCACCTAAGCTTTTGGGGATGTCAGAGGCCCCGTGTACCAGACTGGCTTGCACACAGATGGAGCTGTCTCTACTTAGGTGCCACCTAAGACGTGCTCAAACGCATCTACTTCCCCAACTTTAGACCTTGGATACTGCCTTGATCCAAAATGGCCCTGGAGATGGGTCAAGCCCATATTTCTGCAACAACTGTTGCCACCACCACAGAGCAAGGATCTCACATGCGCAAGGTGGCTGATAAGTAGAGACAGCTCCATCTGTGTGATGGTGGAGTACATGGTATGACTAGTGAAAACCTTAGTTATAAGCCTATTGTCACAAATCGTTTTCTGTAAAGGTCAGAGGCAATATTGTGTGGGATACTACGTCACTAAGTTAGACATTCTGTAAATCTTTAGATAGTGGTATGGGTACCTGCACACTCTCAGGCTTTCTCTTGCTGCTTCAGTTACTGAACACAGGTATTAATTGCCAGTCCAAGTACTGATTCTAGTATGGTTGAGTTTCTACATCTGCCAAACTGAATGTAGTTTGATGAGGCTGACCAGTCAGTTTTTGAATAGCTGATAGCCCTGATGAATGATGCCATATTAACATTTCAGCACTGGTCTCTGTTGCTGGCATGTTGGATGTTCAACAGTGCAGTAGCTAGCACATCTATAGAGATGGGGAGGCCCTGTTTGGGGCTCATGCATACATTTCATTCCTTCCCCAACGATTGCTCTGTCCGTGAGCACATTGTAGAAATACTGGGATGATCAAGGAGAGTCAGAGTGACAACCGCAGGATTAGTTACCCATGCCATGTGCAGTTTTTGAGGAACTCATCTGTGGCGAAAAATCTCTCTTAAGATTAGGGGACAAAAATTCTGCATATTTTTCTTAATTTCTTAGATTCATCTGGGTACCTAATCCTCAGGTAATCTTATCCTGAACTTTGTAATTTCGTTTCTTTTAAGCCTCTAACAAACAATGCAACCCTTCTCCACTACTGAAAGTTCAGGGCATCCATACCTGAGATCTCCTCTCCCATCAGATAATGGGTTGTACTTCATCATTGTGTTTAGGGCCATCCTTCAGATAGGTTGTAACTCAGTAAAAGAGCTTCCCCAGCTGGTGCCAACATATTGCACTAATTATCTGTGAACCAGTCCTGTGTCCTTTTCTCCCTCACGAAGGAACCACACATCAACCACGTATCACAGGCATGAATTGAGGGAGTGACAACAGGTCAAATGAGACAGTTGACATGGGAGGCTGGACTTCCACATCATATAGTTTTCTTCTCTTTTCTGTATCTGCTCAAATCTACTTTCAAATGAACTATTGCCATGATAAAATAAATTGTATCTATGCCCACCCCATCCTATGACAGGGTGGATCTGATAATACCCTGGGCACATAGTCTTCTGCTGTGTAAGGATCAGGAATTTTGTCTTTATTAGGTCCAAACGGGGGAGTGTCTGAAGTCACTGTAAATGGATGTGCCCATTAAGTTGCTGGAAATAGTTTTGATGGGATTATTTGTGATGTAAGTTTCATTGGTTCTCCATGAAACTTCCTATATTCCAGATACAGAAACAGATAAGCAAAAATCTCACAACAGAGGAGGTCCCAAAGAAGAACCAGCATCTTAATTTCTACGACTTCCCTGTGTTGAGTACTCAATAATAAATACTACAAGATTTACTATGAGCAATAGAGAATAGACATAGATTTATTTTTGATTCTATTCAGTGCTGTAATCTTATTAAAAGAGAAGATGACCACAGTCATAACTTCCTTTTAGTGCTAAAAGAAAATCAATGAGAAAGATATCATCTTTCAAGCCAAAATGGATTACTTTATATTATTGAAGTTAATGCCTGTGTAAACTTACGTACAGTGCTAGAGAAACGACTGAATTGTCAAGATGAAATACTGGTAATTGAGATAAGTCACAAATAGAATTAACATCTACTTCTACAGTAAATCCTAACTTATTTGGAAAGTGAGGCTTGATTCAGTGAAAAATAAGACTTACAGCATAGTTTTAGGAGAGGAAAACATTACTAACATGGGCATAATATTCTTGTCCTTATAAAATGTTCTCATATACATTCTTTTAATTTTATTGCCTGGAAGTATTTACCATGAGTTAAAATGCTAACAGCATCTTCCCAACTAGAAATGCTGTGGGATCTAAGTTAATGAAAGAATATAGAATACTGTAATCACTGTGTTGTGGGTAGAGTTTGTATGAAATACATTTCTTAGCAGTTTTTCTCTCATAAAATGAATCAAATCCCTCTAAAATTTGGCTTTATATTGTTGATTTGCATATTAATCTTCATTTATAAGTGTTCTAAAATGTAAAATTAATACAGGTTTTCACTATGGTTAAAGATTTTAGGATTCTAGCATATATGAGTTAATTTCAAGAAATATACACTTTGTATTTTATTTTATTTTATTTTATTTTATTTTATTTTATTTTATTTATTTTCCTGAGAGGATTCACCCTGAGCTAGCATCTGCTGTCAATTTTCCTCTTTTTTTGCTTGAGGAAGATTAGCCTTGAGCTAACATCTGTGCCAATCTTTTGCTACTTTGTATGTGGGTCGCCACCACAGCTGTGAGTGGTGTATGAGTGATGTAGGTCTACACCCAGGATCTGAACCTGTGAACCTGGGCGGGGGAAGCAGACCACGCCCAACTTAACCACCACGTCATGGGGCTGACCCCTACACTTTGTATTTTAATTATTCGCTAAACTTTTTGGGCTTGGGGGCATCATTTTAATGTTCAGTTTATATTATAAAGCAGATATATGTGGAAAGATTTAAGGCATAATTTACATAAGTGAACAGGCAAATCAGATTTCTTTAAAATTTGATATTAATAGTAAAGAGAATTAATAATGAGAAATGTGTGGGCTGTGGAAACGATTATGAGCACAGAACTCATTTATGAAACATAAAGTTGTGGATATAAGTGCATTTGTACAGTGATTACGTAAAAAGTCAAGGTTTCACGTATCATTTCTGCCTCCTGGAATTTATTGGCTACCTGAGGGGTTTCTCAGGATGTGGGATTTTCAGTGATTAGACCAAGACAGTCCCTGAAAACTGAAATAATTAGCCATTCTTAACTACTGGACACATTTGCTTGGGGTAATGAGTAGAAGCAATTTATGTGGCTTATGGGAGCGTTCTGATAATATGAGATGCTCTCTTTGAGGTCCTCACAACATGATCACCACCAGAAGGCTCCAAAGCACTTGCCTTTATTGAAAAACATAGAGGAACTTTCAGAAAGGTAAGAAATCATTCTCAGATCATCCTTACTGAATTCCCAATTAATAAATCCAAAATTCTACTTTCCATTCTCACCTATGGACTATCTACTTTCATATTCTTTGTATTAACTTGATTTTTAATATTGGAGAATGTTTAAAGTTACAGACATCATAACATGCTATCTGCTTCATTTTGTATCCTAAATGTTAAAATACTTTGCATACATGGCCAAACACGACATACCCACACTTAACAAATGTCATAGAAATTCAATGATGTTATCTAATGTGTAACTCATATTTAACTTCACCCAATTGTTTGACCTAATCCATGACTTTACATTCCATGTTGCTGTTATGCCCTTTGATTTCTTATAATCTAAAACAGCTTCTGTGTTTCTATCTTCTTTTAAAACTATTATTCCTTGACATCCATGCAGCAATCTTTGTTTCTTTTGTTTCTTTCTATTTTTTCTTTTAAAAGCTGGATTTTGGTGGTCTTATCATCCTTTGACATCAGTTTTTCCTATACTAGAATCCTATACTAGTATCTATAAGCTTGATCTTTGTGAATTCAAATCTCTATTTGAAACTGACAATAGGGTATAGGAATCTGGCAGCCCACTGCATGCTAAGCTCAATATTTCAAATATAAATCCATATATCCACCCCCTCCCTATCACAATCAGATCTACTCCTTTTCTTCTGTTACTTTGATCACTAAAGCCAGTTGAGAATAAAGATTTTGTTTGTTTGTGTTTTTGCTTTTGCATAACCAGCAAATTCTTTTGTGCTAATTCAGAGTGAACTTTTCAGCATTGTCTTCCTATTTATAAATTTTGACTTCACCCATATCCAATCTACAAACTGTGATATATTATTCTCATGAGTGTTCTTATGAATTCCAATGTGTCTAATTTGTTCTTTCTTAATCTATTTTCTTTCATATATATTTGTTGGTAATTCATATCTTATTATTTATGTTTATAATATCTTTTTCCCCTAATCGTGTTGTTTTAATAAATGTCAGTACTGCCTTCATCTGAGGAGTTAAAAAATATGTACCTTAATATCACAATTCAGATTTGAATTTTTGCTGAGCATAAATTTAGGTCCCCATTTTTGCAAATATTGGCTATCAATTTGAGTGATCATTTTTATTTATTTTGAAATTTTTATTCTCAGGCTTATCCTCAAACAGAATAGTGCGGAGCCTCTTGATGATCATAGATCCCATATTTTGAATTTATACTTGTCTTCAACTGCCTTTCTGAGGCACTTGCTGATATTGCTTTTTTCTAGTTGTGTTTATTTCCTCCAGCCAACCAAGGCAAGGAGGTGTATGCAAACCTCAGGCTGTTAGACTAGGTTTCATCAGCCTCTGTTTTTAGGTGGGGAACCCTAATCTCTGGTTTAACTAGGTGAGCTAGACTTTGATCCTCAATGATCCCTTAGGCTCTTTTGGACCCTGTTATCTGGGAACTCAGACTCCATACTCTCTCCTCATGTCTCCAATCCTTGATCCCAGCAGGGACATAACTTCAGCCCCTGCTTGCTACAGTGTGTTTTTATTCATATTCTTGTCTGTGGAAATATTTTTTCTTGCTTATAGTCATATCATTTCATTTTATTTCATTTTCATTTAACATTGCCATTTTTGAAGGGCAGCAAACATTTAAACGCATGAACTATAGATTTGGTCAGAAATCCCTTGGTCTCCTTTCAAGATTCCATCACAATCTCTTGTCTACAAGAGAACAGCAAAATATATTCAACACTTTCTGCTCTTTCCTCACCACTCATTCACTTCCCCACAGCTTGCAATCTCTGGTCAATTCCCATCAATTTATAGGAACTACTCTCAGAAAAGTCACTGATGATCTCTGTACCCCCATTCCAACATACTTTTTTCCATCTTCAATCTCTGTAACAGTGGATACTTGCCAATCTCCTCTTGCTTTAAATTGCCTTTGCTAGTGTTATTTTCACAGTTTATACAAGTTGTTATTCTGATATAAGTGTATGCATGTCGAATCAAAACAAATATATGTATGTGTTTTGCTCATGCGTAACCCTTTCTTTGTGACATAGAAAAGTCATCAAGATAAACACCTCGGGCTAAAACCTTTAAATTAATCAATGGCTTTCTACTAATTGTGTGGAGAAAAATTAACCACCTACTTTCTAAAGAGTCACGTAGAAATTTTATTTCACTGATTTTCTTTCACTGCATATAAGTGAGAGAGAGAAGACAGGAGGAACAAAAAGTAATTTTGAATTCTAATTTGCCAGGTTGATTTAGACCTATTAGTATGGAGGAACATTTGAGTACCCTATAATTTTACTTTATTTTGTGTCATGTAAAGAAAAGTTGTAAATTAAAGCAATGGACACATTTCTCAGGTCCCATTCTAGATACAGTACTAAACTCTTGGTGGCATAGAATAAGAATACACTATTTTTAATTAAAATATTATTGAGCTGCCTGTAAATTCACATGCTGTTGTCAGAAATAATAGAAAGTATGCATGTACATTTTGTTAGCTTCTCCTCAATGGTAACACTTTGCAAAACTATATCATAATATCACAAGGATATTGACAGTAATATGATCCACTGATCTTGTTCTGATTTCCCCCATTTTAGTTGTACTCATTGTACTAGTGTGTGTGCATATTTAGTTCTACACAATTTTATCACTTGTGTAGGTTCATGTATCCGCCATCATATAGTCAAGATACTGAACAGTTTTCTAGTCCAATTAGCAAATGGGCAAAAAAACATGAAGAGAAATTCCCCTGAAGAAAACATACAGATAGCAAATGAGCACATGAAAAGCTTTTCAACATTATTAGCCATAAGTGAAATGTAATTTACAATAATAATAAGATATTACTACCCATCTATCAGAATGGCTAAAATTTAAAAAATAGTGAAAACATTAAATGCTGGCAAAGATATAGAGAAACTAAACCTCTTATACATTGTGGGGAGGAATGTAAAATGGTACAACCACTTTGGAAAAAGTTGGGAATTTCTTATAAACTAAATATATCCGTTCAATATCCAGCAATTGTACTTTCCAGTTTTTATACAAAATAGATGAAAATTTGTGTTTACCCAAAAAGCTGTAAACAAATGTTCATAGTAGGTTTATTTGTAATAGCCAAAAACTGGAAACAACCCAGATATTGTTAAACAGGAGAATGGTTAAACAGGTGAAGGCATTCATACCATAGAATACTACTCAGCAATAGAAACAGTGAAATATTGATATATGCAATAACTTGCATGAATAATCAAGGAAATCTGCTGAGTGAGAAAAGCTAATGTGGAAAGGTTGCACATTTATATGATTAAGTTTATACAAAATTTTGGAATTCCAAAATTTTTGAAATGACAAACATGCTAGTGGTCACCAGGGTAGGAGTAGGAGGTGGAAGGGATAGAAGTATGGTTTTAAAAAGGCAACACAAGGGATCCTTGTGGTGATACACTATTTTATATTCTTGTGACTTCCTTTTGGCAAGGAATCTAGCAGTCTTTTCTAGACACCATTTCATTAATCTTAATAATATCCTTAAGAATAAAATAAAACTTCCTAGAAGATGGTGATAAAAGTTATTTATATCTAGACATCTATATATGCATACACCATTGTGTATACGTGTATGTGTGTGTGTGTATGTCTATGCAATGGCATAATTCTATATACATATTGCATTGTACATATTGCATATATGTGTATACATATGCATGTGTGAATGTATGTGTGTGTGTGTATAGAGAGAGAGAGAGATTGATTCCATAGTTTAGTATTAGACTCGAGTAAAAGAAGTAAATGGGAAAAATAACAAGCAGCAGACTACTAAGACTGACCTATTTTCATCCATGTTCAACATGATTTGGTTGTTCAGAAAAGATCTCCTTATTTAAGAACACTCAGACATATTTATCACAAAAATATAATGAGCCAGACTTCAAAAAAATATTGCTTAATTTGTTCTAGTAATTTAGTAATTTATAGCAGGAGAAAATCTTCTCCAACACTTTCCAAGAATAACAATTCTCAGAAAGGCCAAAAGACCCACTAAAGCAGACAAATAAATGTTCATTCTCTGCCACTAACTGTCATTTTGCTCTATGTTCACCCAGTACTTACTAAAGAACTCTATCATATAAGGCTGTTGGAAGATTTAAAATAAAAAAGCCATTGACTGAAAACCTGAGATCTAGCTATAATTAGAAAAATTAAGTAAACTTTAAATAGATATATTTTATCTTGGAGTGAGGGAAGAAGTAAGTAATTCTGATTGTGAAAGAGTGGCGTTTAAACTGGACATGTAGGAAAGAGGATCATAGTGAAAAACAAATAAGAAATATCTGTGTAAACAGATCTTCTCAAAAATATTCTCCCTACTTTTTTTTTTTATTAATTTATGATAGATTACAACTTTGTGAGATTTCAGTTGTACATTATTGTTAGTCATGTTGTGGGTACACCTCTTCCCCCTTTGTGCCCTCCCCCCCATCTCCCTACTTTTATCTTTCATTCGCATCCTTTATCCAGATTACCATCAAGTATAGCCTGGCCTCTCCTTGGAACAGACATTCCTGACATAGGCGAAGTGAATTACATATGAAGATGGGGCTGTGATGAGAGATAAATTTGGGGAAAATAATTGGGACAAGACCATGAGGGCATTGCATAATAAGCCACACACAGAGTATCCCCTCTCTTATAATAATCAGTGCAGAAAATGTAGGTTCATGGGACATTCCAAAAATTGTAACTGTTCATACATGGAGAGTGAGCCAGAGAATGTCAAAGAGCTGAGTTATTTGCTTTATTTGTGTCATAATTGTTCTTTGTACAGTCATGTGTTTTGGGACTCATTACAGGGCATTATCATTAATTGTTCACATGTAAGTTTACTACATTTGACTATGAGTTCCTTTAAGGTAGTGAGTACATTTTATTTATATTATATCCTCAGTGCTTATTACAGTTCTTGGAAAAAATGATTACTGTTACTGGAAACAAATATGAGTAACTTTAAATATGTAATAGTTTGTTCCTGGATGATCTCAAATACTGCTGGTCTTTCTGAACACTCGTATGCCAATATTAAGAGCCTTTGACATATACATATACTTTCCTGCCAACAAGTCCACGTGTAGGGATTTTCCCAGAGACATTGTAAAAGATGAACAAAAATGTATATGCAAACAGTTATTCATCAAATTTATATGTGAAAAAAAGTGAACATATTAAAATCCTTAAAAGTAGGAAAATGGTTAAATAATGGCATAACACAGCTGTTAAAATCATAATACTAGAAATATGTAATCATATGGAACATTGCTGGCATTCTAAGTGAGTGAAAATCATAATCTACAAAATTTATTATAAACTATAGTTAATTTATAAAACATAATCAATATTTTTATATTTATAACATAATAAAATATCTGTTATTTTTCTGGCTCTTAGAATTAAAGTTTTCATTTTCTCCTTTGTGTACTTGCCTGACTCAAATTATGAACAACAAAAAAAGTTTAAATGAATATCAGTTAGTGTTAGGGATACATTATAATTTGATTGACATGATAGATTATATTTCTCAAGCTCTCTTTAAATTGGATGTATCCACATGACTAATTTCTCAGCACAGGTGCATTATTGCAAATATTGTGGACAACATCCATGTATGGCTCCTAAGTCCCTTGGTGAAGGATCTTCCAGCCTTTCTTTCCCCCATCATGAGCTGGAGTATGGAAATGTACATGACTTACTTCCAACAATAAAATGAAAGGCACCTTTGTCCTTGAAAAGCTGTCAATGTGGATTGCTCAACTGAAACGGTTACATGAACTGAAATAAACGTCTTTGTTGAATCCATTGTATCGGGAACTCTCATTTTGCAATAGCTTAGACTCGTCTATCTATTATAAAAATCGGTAGGAAAAGTAGACCATTACTGTAACTAATTTAAAATATGTGACATCTACTTAGCAATAGGGTGGCAAATAGAGAAGGCACTTGTGTTGCAGCTGGATAACGGATGACTCATACTGTGGCATAAAACTTCAGCGATGAAAGTGAATGGTTATTGTTTAGATATGTGTTACCTTACAGATTTGAAACAGCCAGCTTCTTTTATATTCCAAATGCCAGAAAAGAAGTCTGTTACTCAGAGGTTATCTGAAAGGCTTTTGTGATTGTCAGGAACAAAAGGGAAAGTTTGTCTTAATGATCAGACTAAGACATTGTCTTCCCACCTAAGTCTACTGATTGACGTCAGTTGATCCAAGGCAGGTATAATTAAAATTAGGGAGAGAGGGATAGTTTGAGAACAGAAGATAGGATATAAAATTGATTTAAGAAGTCCTTTTGCAAGAACATGAAACTCTCTAGGACCAAATAGACCAAAAACCTGCTAACTTTTCTTAAGAAATTATTTTGGTTCATGTTCCACAAGCCTGGCCCTAAATAGTGCATAATATTTGTTTTTTATTTTATGATCTTTTCTATTTTTATTTTTTGGTTAGGTATATTGAGATATACTTACATAGAACAAGTTTCACCAATTTTAAGGATTGAAAAAGTTAGAGGAGGAATTATTTTATTCCACTGCATTGATTTCACCGGGTCTTTGAAACCTCAGACGTTTCCTCTCAATTATTTTTAAATGTTAAGGGGGAAGCCTGAGTAAAAATGACTCTGCTTTTGGATGGATCAAGGCCAAGATAATCAGAAAAATTTTGAGAAACATGTGCAGCCATGTGAATATAATACCACATCAGGGCGTAGAACATTTGCATCATCCCCAAAAAGTCACCCTGTGCTTCTTTGCAGCTGCCACTCACTGGCCCCTGGCAACCACTGATCTGCTTTTTATCACTATAACTTTGCCTTTTATAAAATTTCTTAGAGTTGGCATCAAACAGTATCAGTATCTTTTGTATCTGAATTATTTACTTTGCATAGTGTGATTGAGATTCTCCATGGTGTACACATATCAATAATTCATATTTTTATTGCTAAATAGTATTCATTGTGTTGATCTTCTACAGCTTGTTTATCCACTCATCAGTTGATTAGCATTTAGTTATTATAAATAAAATTGCAGTGAACATTTCCACACAAACACTTTCTGTGGCCATACACTTTCATTTATCTTGGGTAAATCATTAAGGATGTAAATTGGTTGGTCATATGGAAAATATACATCTAATATTTTAAGAAAGCACCAAACTGTTTTCCATATTGGCTATATTGTTATTTTATTCCCACCATGAACGTATGAAAGTTCTAGTTGCATCGTATCTTTGCAAATGCTTGACATTGCCAGTCTTTGTAATTTTAGGCATTCTAGTGCATGTGTACTGATACTTCGTTGCACTAGTTTTAAAAATATGTCCACAAATTCTTTGATACTCTGCCCTTCAAGAGCAGTGTGCTGGTATTTTGGTTGGATATTCAAGGAATTTGTCAAAAAATTTGGAGAAAAACGACATATTAATTATGTTCAGTCTACTGGAAGATGGTATATCTAGATAATTAAATATGACCTAAATGTCATATTTAATGTCACCAATGTTTTGTATTTTTTGCAGGTTTTTAAAATTGAGTTTATATTTAAGTATGGTTTCAATTTTATATTTAAGAATAGTTTTAAATTTATGATATTATTTTAAGTACGTTTTTATGTCAAAGTTGATGTGTTGATTATGATATAGATAAATTTTATATTGACATTGTTTCTTGCGACTTACTGAATTTATTAGTTCTAATATATATTTTCAGGGGCTGGCCCAGTCGCGCAGTGGTTAAGTTCGCATGTTCCGCTGCTTTGGCGGCCCAGAGTTCGTCAGTTCTGATCCTGGGTGCGGACATGGAACTGCTTGGCAAGCCATGCTGTGGTAGCTGTCCCACATATAAAGTGGAGGAAGGTGGGCACGAATGTGAGCCCAGGACCAGTCTTCCTCCGCAAAAAGAGGAGAATTGGCAGTGGGTGTTAGCTCAGGGCTGGTCCTCCTCAGGAAAAAAAAAAAGCATTTTGATGTATATGATTACCTTTTATATGACCAGTCTTCTAAGTCTGAAAAAGTCAGAATATACGTCAATAAAAATAACCTTGATTTTAAAAAGATGTTTTTAATTGCTATAGAGTTCTTGATTAACAGAGTTTTGTTTGTTTTGGTACTTTCAATTACAGCATTTTAAAAATGCCAACCCACATTCTTCAAATTTGCTTAGTTTCTGAATAGTTATCTGGTGGCATTATCCTTGTTCTTCTGTGAGTTTTTACCAACTAGATTTTAAAAAGACTTTATCTTTTAGAGCAGTTAGGTTCACAGCAAATTGCAGGAAATGTACATAGATTTCCGATATATTCCATCTCCCTACATGTGCATAGCCTCCCCTACTGTCAACATCCCCCTCCAGAGTGGTACATTTGTTACAGCTGATCATCTTAGGTTGACACATCATAATCACCCAAAGGACATATATATTACAATATATAGAGAGTATTTTCACTGCTCCAAAAGATTCTCTGCGCTCAACCTATTCATTCCTCATCCATCCCCAACCCCTGGCAACCACTGATCTTTTTAGTCTCTGTGCTTTTACTTTTTCCAGAGTGACGTATATTTGGATATACTATGTAGCCTTTTCAGATTAGCTTCTTTCACTTTGTAACATGCATTTAAGTTTTCTCCATGTCTTTTCATGGCATGATAGTTCATTTCTTTTTAGTGTTGAATAATATTCCACTGTCTATATTTACCACAGTTTATTTATCTATTCCCCTACTGAAGAAAATCATGGTTGCTTCCAAGTTTTGGCATTTATAAATAAATCTGATATAAACATCTGTGTGCAGATTTTTGTGTGAATATAAGTTTTCAACTCCTTTGGGTAAATAACAAGGAACACAATTGCTGGATTATATGATAAGAGTATGTTTAGTTTTGTAATAAATTGCCAACCTGCCTTCCAAAGTGGCTGTACCATTTTGCATTCTCACCAGCGATGAATGAGGGTCCCTGTTGCTCCATATCCTCATCAACATTTGGTATTCTCAGTGTTCTGGAATTTGACCATTCTAACAGGTGTATAGTGGTATCTTATCGTTGTTTTAACATGCATTTCCCTGATGACATATGATGTGGAGCTTCTTTTATGTGAGTTTGCCATCTCTATAGTCCTGCTCCACACAATGACATTTCTGTCAACAATAGACCGCGTATATGATAGCGGTCCCATAGAAGTAGTACCATATAACCTAGATGTATAGTAGGCTATGCCATCTAGGTTTGTGTAAGTATACTCCATGATGTGTGCACAATGATGAAATCGCTTATTGACACATTTCTCAGAACATGTCCCCATCGTTAAGTGATATATAACTGTATATCTTCTTTGGTGACGTATCTGTAAAGATCTTTGGCTCATTTTTCAAGCAGATTGTTAGTTTTCTAATTGTTGATGGTTAAGTAGTCTTTGTATATTTTGGATAGCAATCCTTTATCAGCTGTATTTGGCAAATATTTTCTTCCAGTGTGTGGCTTGTCTTATTATCTTGACGTTGTGCTTTGCAGAACAGAAGTTTTTAATTTTGGTGAAGTCAAGATTATCAGCACTTTCTTTCATGGATAGTGCCTGTGTTGTTATATCTAAAAAGTCGTCATCATATGCAAAGTCATTTAGATTTTATCCTATGTTATCTTCTAGGAGTTTTATAGTTTTGCATTTTACATCTAGGTCCATGATCCATTTTGTGTTAATTTTTGTGAAATGTGTAGGATCTCTGTCTAAATTCATTTTTTCGCACATGGAGGTCCAGTTCATCCAGTACCATTTGTTGAAAAAACTATCCTTTCTCCATTGTATTGCTTTTGCTTCTTTGTCAGATATCATTAGACTACACTTATGTAGGTCCATTTCTGGAATCTCTATTCTGTTCCATTGATCTATCTGTCTATTCTTTGATCAACACCATAACATAATATCTTGATTACTATGGTTTAGAGTAAATCTTGCAGTTGGGTAGTGCCAGTCTTCCAACTTTGGCCTTTTTAATATTGTGTGGATATTCTGGGTTTTTTGTCTCTCTCTATAAACTTTAGAATCTGTTTGTTGACATGCACAAAATAACTGGCTGGGGTTTTGATTAGGATTGCATTGAATCTCTAGATCAAGTTGAGAAGAGCTGACAACTTCACAATGTTGAGTCTTCCTGTTCATGAACTTGGAATAGTTCTTCATTTATTTAGTCCTTTGATTTAATTCATCAAAGTTTTGTAGTTATCCTCCTATGGATCTTGTACAGATTTTCTTACATTTACACCTCATTTTTGGGAGGTGCTAATGTAAATGGTATTGTGTTTTTACTTTTGAATTCCACTCATTCATTACTGGTATCTAGGAAAGTGACTTATTTTTTACCTTATCCTGGTATCCTGCAATTATTATTTTCAGTATAATTGTCTTTAGTTATTACTGTTTCCAGAATTTTTTGTTGGTTCAGATCTACATAGATGATTATGTCATCTGCCAACAAAAACAGTTTTATTTCTTCCTTGCCTTTTGTACACCTTTTGCTTCCCTTTCTTGTCTTATTGCATTAGCTGGAACCTCCACTATGATACTGAAAAGGAGTGGTTAGAGGATACATCCTTGCCTCATAGATGATATTAGTGGGAAATCTTCAAGTTTCTCGCCATTAAGTATGACATTAGTTGTAGGTTCTTTGTAGAGATTCTTTATGAAGTTGAGGAAGTTCCTCTCCTTAGTATTTCAAAATGATTGCTTTTCCCCTCCCTCTGCCAGAAGCCTGAGGGGGTATTTCTCCAATTTTTACTGTGGGAACCCGGTAGAGCTCCTGGAGGTAAATCTCAAAATATCATTGGGGCCCACCTATGACTGTATTTCTTGGAGTTTTTAATTCTCAGACTTGTCCACACTGAGCCGCTAGCAATTCATCAGTTGCAGTTCAGGTTTTCCTATCCTGGCCTGGATTCCCTCAGTGGTTTCCATTCATGAGTCTCTACCCTGTTTAGCAGTAGCTAACTATTCAACTGTCTGTCACTCCAGTCTTGGGGGCAGCAATTTACCCTGTGTCTTCTCCTCTCTTGTGGATCCAAGAAGGGTTCTTGACTTTTTCAGTCTGTTCAACTTTTTCCTTATTGTTAGGACAGAGCAGCAACTTAAGGTCCTTCATGTAAAATCAGAAATGGAAAGTCTTTCTGACTGCTTTTAAGATTTTTTTCTTTTTCAGTGAATTTCAACAATTTGATTGTGATGTGCCTTGGTGTGTTTTTTCCCCCGTATTTTGTCTTATGCTTAGTGTATATTGAGCTCCCTGAATCTGTAAGTTTATAATTTTCAACAAATGTGGAAATATTCTAGCCGTTATTCCTTCAAATAACTGCTGTGCACTTTTCTCCCTTCTCTTCTTCCAGAACTACAGTTACACTTACGTTAGGTTGTTAGAAATTGTCTCATAGCTCACTGGTGCTCAGTTCATTTTTTCCCCCAATATTTTTCCATTTTTCCTTTGGATACTTTTTATTTCTACGTCTTCATGTTCACCAATTTTTTCTTTGGCAGTATCTATAGGTTTAACCCCCTCCAGAGTATTCAGTATTTTTTTTTATTCTGACATTATGTTTTTCATATCTACAAGTTAAATTTATGTCTTTTTATAGCTTCCATTTCTCTCCTCCTTGTTATCATGCTTTTCTCTTTTTTTTTGTATGTGTGTGTGACAGAAAACTTCTCATTCTATGATTAAATGTATTCATTAACAATTACAAAAAGAAAAGTCAAAAGCCAGACTTAAAATTTAAATTTACAAATTTTCTAGAAATACTTTTTTGTAAACAAATGAAAGAATGCTTCATCTCACTCATTGTTGAGGAAATAGTCATTTGAAGAGATGGCATCTCAATTTCTCACCAAATTGATTTGGAAGAAAAGATTTTAGAAGTTTGATAAAACCCAGTATCGGTGAACAAATAGATAGAGAAGACTTTTGTTATGTTTGTGAGGATGAAAATTGACTTGTCTTTAGAAGAAATTGTACAGTATTTGACACTTGTCCCAGCAATTTTGCTCTCAAAGAATACATACTATAATTATAATAGCTCACATATAAAAATATGTTAAAAAATGGTCATTGTAGCATTACTCTAAATAAGAAAAGATTAGTGGTTATACATATTAACTAATGCATATATTATTCTCCAAGTGGTTGAAAGATAACATATTTGTCACAGGGAGAGAAGGGAGAAGAGAGAGAAACTTTTTGACAGAGATGTGGCCTGAGAATTTGGAGAGAGAAGGTGCATTTTTGTTTTTTATCATGCATCCTTTAGTTGTATTGAACTTTTCCTACAATACTTTGTGTTTTTCATATTTTTTATAGCAAGAGGTTGATATTTAGGAATTATTTTGTTTCCTCTTTGGAATTCAGCTGTCTCACATCTCTTCCTCTTTTCTCCATCTTAGATTTCAGGAAACTATGGCTAATATTTTCCTTTTACTCCTCTCCTTTCTGAAGATTTATCTCTTTTTTTCCCATAAACGTTACTCTGTTCTTTTGATTTAGACTTCACCCCTCAAGCAGAACATTGTACATAAGCTTGACTCAGTCATCTTTGTGGCTAGGACTAATTCTTGACTTGGTCAGAGGAATGAACCCAAGATGATAGGCCATAAAATTGGCCAGATAAATATAGAATATTTGAGTAATATTTCTCCAATAACTGTTTAATATGAAATGCCAGTGAGAAGATTAATTAAGAGCATTTATCCCACACTATCTATCGATAAACAGGTCGATTGCCAAGTCTAAACCACATACAAAAATTCTGTATGTCTCTAGCATACTATTACTTTTTCCTCCAGTTTCCTTTTGAAAAGTTAAAAGTGAATACATTGCTGTCATTAGTATTACAGTGAATAAAATTAGTTTTAATTGATAGTTCTAGAAAGTAGAGGAAAAACTACTGTCAGGATAAGGAAATAATAATAATAATAAATCTCAGTTTAGTTAGTACAAGCATCAGTACATTTTTGGGCTGTTTGACTATAGGAGCCTATTAGGGTACAAAGGACATTGTATAACCTGAAAAAAAGGGCAGAATTTCCAGAACCACGTGCATCGATAATACAGCAGCAAATAATATCACTCCAAAACAAGCTGAACACAAATAATTTCCTCACACTGTGCAATAATTAATTTTATATGTCAACTTGACTGTGCTAAGGGATATCAAGATGGCTGGTAAAACACTATTTCTTGATGTGCCAGTGAAGGTATCTCTTGAAGAGGATAGCATTTGAATCAATAGCCTGAGTAAAGAAGATCTGCCTTCACCCATGACAGTGGGCATCATTCCAGTCCTTGAGAACCTGATTAGGACAAAAAGAGGGAGGAAGGGTGAATTCGCTCTCTCTCTTTGAGCTGAGCCATCCATCTTCTCCTGCCGTCAGACATAGCACTCCTGATTCTTGGGCTTTGTATTCAGACCAAGACATACACCATTGGCCCCCCAGATTCTCAATATTTCAGACTTGGACTGAATTATACCAGCTGCTTTCCTGGTTCTCCCACTTGCAGACTGTGTGACATCCCGGCATCCAAATCCACATGAGTTAATTCCTATAATAAATCGCTTCATATATATACATGAGCACACACACACATATATATATACATATATACATATATAATGTGTGTGTGTATATAGATACACACACACACATATATATATGCGTGTATCCTGTTGGTTCTGTTTCTCTAGAGAACCCTGCCTAATAGACTGTTATATTTTCCTTTGTGTTTAACCAATACCAAAACTATTAACCACATATTTAGAAACATAGTAGGAAGTTTGTGTTCCTCATGTATTTAAACCTAAACAAAAGTATTGATTAACTCAACTAAAACTTCCAAGTGTTATTCTTTAATCTTCAAAACTTAGAAATGTTAACAAGATGGAGCTATTTTATAAGGTTATAGGTAAGGTTATTTACATATTATAAAGATTCTTTTACTTTTTAAAGTTATGGTAGAAACTCCCTGCCATTTGTGTGTGTGTCTGTGTTCATCTGTTAATGTAATTCTGTTGGAAAATTGTCATATGTAATGCACTGTTCTAGATACTGATGATAAAGAGGTGAACAAGCTAGATGAATGTTTTTTCATCAGGAAGTGGATACACTAGTGTGGGGAAATAGATAATATAAGCATAAGTGAACAAAACAAACACAAATGTATGAGGTTATTTCAAATAATGATGATTGATATAAAGGGGAAAAATAAAAACAGAATAAGAAACCAAGGGCTACAAGGCCTGGAAATTAGATCTTCTACAAAGGATGGGATGATGGGGGCAGGCAGTTGAGCAAGGTCCTAAATGGTGAGAAGGAGGTAGCCATGTAGAGATCTGAGGCACAGTGTGAACTGGAAACCTAGCATACATGTATTCTTTGAAGGAATTTTGAATTTTGAAGGTCCAGGGTAATGATGCCACATCATGTAATCAATGTTTCATAGTGTCGAGTAGCAACTCAATAGTAGAGCCAAAAATACTACTAAGAAAGTACATCCCAAAACAGGAACAGCCTTTCTAGACACTGTTTTTCTCTAGGCATGTGCTATGGATATGAAGGATCTGCATATATTAATTGATGAGTGCATATTTAGGAGGTGTTCATACTTTGTGTCTGTGGTGCAAATTAAATAACAATATATGTCATGCCTAGGATGTTTATTCAGGGAGAAATAACTATTTTTCTCATGTGGAAATATACATTAACTTTGAAGTCAGAAAGAGTTGATTTTGAATCTTGACTTTGCTTCTCAATAGTCATGTCCTTTGCAAATATTTTAACTCACTCCTCCACCTCCTCATCTTTTACGCAGGACTCCTGACAATTTGCCATAGGTCTGTTCCATAAAATGCATGAGATAAGGCATATAAGAAACTTACTTCAATGTCTGGTCCATTACTTGGTGGTTAGCAATAGTGGTTAGTATTAACATGGAAAGAATCTCAGAGCATTGTGGTAGTGTTTTATGGAAGATAGGATTGTATAGATGTAGATGAAAGTGCTCCTTCACTAATTTCCCTCTATAACAGATGTTCTCCTTGCATAGTTGTTTTATCTGACACTGTCTGTAACTACATTTATAGAAAAATTCTTGGTGCAATAAATACTTAATTCATCATTAATAAATGCTTAATTCATCAGTTTTACCAATATACATAATTGTATAGTTACATAGATAAAAATATACAAATAACATGAGAATGTGAAAGGAAAAACCTAGATTAATATTACTCCATTAGAAAATGTGAATACACTGATAAACCCAAAAGTCCGTATAAGCCAACAGTAAGGAAGAACATCTGTAATATCATTCTTCATTAGTAGACATAGAGTTTGGACTTTTTGTATTTTATATATTTTTAGAAGATTGATAATTTTCTGAAGGATTCTTTGTTGGGAAAAAGTAGCAACACTTCCTGAGTGTTTCCTGAGGGAAACAAAGATGGTAAATAGATGAAAAACCACATCATCTGAAGTATGTTTGAAAGTATCAAAAAAAACCCCAACTTGGGAATGGAGAGCATGACAGCTGACTACACGTTTGTGAGGACACACCAGAAAATTATTGAGGTTATTCTGTGTAGCTCTAAAGGTAAAATTAGTATCCACTGCAGGGAGTTTGGGGAAAATTTACACAAAAATTAAAGATAGAGCACAAAAGAATGAACTCTCTTTTAGAAATCAAATTCTGGAAGTGTTTAATAAGATGGGGTAATCATCCATTAGAAAAGTCATAATCAGACCTCCTGTTCTAGCTTCTAAATTGGACTATATAACCCCTATGACCCTTTCAAATTTAGAGATGATACAATATAAACAATTAATCTGAGCTCAGACTTCATTCTTTGATTAAATCTTGGGAAGCCTAGAAATTTCTCCCATCTTCTGGACTCAGTGAATCTGAAGTAACATGAGATGGAAGGTGTCATTAGCCCTCAGGACCCTGCCTTGTGTACTCAGTTGTCTGCATCTGAAACCAGAAAGGGGCCAAGAAGCAAAGTTACCTTTTGACTGTCTCTGAGTTTTCCAACAAACTTAGAATTAATTTTAAGCAGGAAAAACATCATTGGAATTACTAAAGAGTAACCTTGCTTCTTTTCAGCATAAATGACAAAGGCTTTGTCTTCACCAGTTGCAAAAACTAGATGAATACCTGAGTCTTAGATGGCTTCTCCTGTCTACCAGCACTCAATATAGATAACGCAATTCTAAACTAAAGTGAAATTTATTGTCATTTTCCCAGTATAAAACCTTTGGAAAATAAGGTAAAATTAATGATTTTAGGGTAAATTACAACACTAAATTGCTGTTTCTTATTTCCTATGATTAATAAAAATTGTATGATTTTCTTAGCAAAAAAAGATTGAGAGTATATGCAAACTTTTTTATTTCTCATGAATGCCATTTCTAGTGAAAGTTACACTTTGGTAGCTATCTGAATCTTTGAAACATATCAGCCCTCAACCTGCTTTTAAATATAAAAATAATTTGCTCTACTGAAATTCAGAAAAAATAATTATTGTTTTTACAGAATTGAATCCATAAGTTGAAAGAGGAGTCAATATTTACTGCTGCTTATGTAGCAAATCGATTTTTGAAATGAAAGGGGAAACAGTTTTAATTATTATCCTTCTGTCAGGCTTGATTCTTAGACTATAGACCAAATATATCTGAGGACAATAAAATAGGAAACATTCTTCAATAAATGATTCATAATTATTTTATTATAGTAGATGTATTAAAATAATTATAATAGTGAAATAATAAAATAATAACACTTTCAGAAGCATAGCTATGACAAAAAGACAATACGAATATAATGTGTATATATATATAATTATAAACTATTGACTCTCAAATTATTATACAATATTTAAATATGTAAGAAACCTGCAAGACTATTATAAACAACTCACCAAGATGGTGCCTCTCTACTTCTTCCTTTTTTTTTTTTTTGTTGTTTTTATCCTTGTCAGTTTCAGAGGCGTCTCTGTAGGAAACAGATGTCAATACTAGCAATCCAGCTGAACCATTTTATATTTCTTTTTGGATACTTAAAGATAAGAATACAGGATATTTAAGTTCCATAAAAGCGTTCTCCTATAAAATAGAAACATAACTAGCATCTACTAGTTAGTAGAAACATAACTAGCATTTACTAGTCTTGTGAATTACCAGTAGACAAATTAGTTACCTTCATCTGCCCAAGTCTGAGAGTCTACATGTGCAATGAGAGTACCAGTGCCTTCTTTGCACGCTGTTGAAAAGATTAATGATAAGATATACATTGAAACACTGATTACAATATTGTGATTCACCTATTTATAAAATAGTACTTTATTTTGAAACAAAAAGTAAAACATCTCAAGGAAAATACGATACAGTTAGAAATGATTTAGCTTTTGCTTTGCCAAGAGTCTGACAAGGTCACCACAACTATGCTCCAAAACATGAGCTGCATTGTGTAGACAGAGTAGCTGAATTCGTTCCTATGGAGAAAAATTTTCCAGGAAAAGAACAGTCTAATGATGCGATGAATTTTATTGGGGGAGGTGGGGGTGATTAATTGATTTCATTGAAGCTTGAACCCACCAATCTCTCTTCAGGAGAAAAAATATGCCAATTATTTTAACATAGAATTTAAATCAAAGAATTGTTAATCAAGTATTAAGAAACTGATAAGGAAGCCAAAAAAAAAAAAAAAAAAGGACACTAACAGAAGTATCCTGTGAGTGATAGCCTCAGAAAAAAGTTATTCCCTCCCCCCCCCCCCACCAGGGCAGTGGAAACAAAGCAGAGTTTGAGCTAATTGAAATTTAAGGCATGGAAGGGAGGGTGTAGCACAATTAGGCTGTTTCCGTGAATGCTGGAAATACTGGAAACAGGAATCAGTTAGAGGCATGGGAACAAACTGCCACAGCCAGCGAGAAAAAAAGCAGTGCTGGGGTGAACCTGACGGGAGCAAGCAAACAGAAAGGAGCATCACTTCCTTCTCTTTCTGCCTGCCAGTCTCCCTCCGCTTCCTAAAGATGAAGTTTAACTGGGAGCCACCAGCAAAAGTATAGTGTAATTTTCAAAGTTTCTGCCCCAACCAAGTATATAATTATGGGTTTGAATTTGAGAGATGATAGTTTAATAAGAAGCACAAGGTTGATGAGAGGTCATCAGGAATGTGCTGTAAAACAGATTGTCAACTTTATGATTGAAATCATTTGGAAGGCTTGTGAAAATAGAGATGCCATGTTCCAGCTCCCAGAGTTTCTCATTTAGTCTAGGTCGGCCTGGGAATATGCAGGTTAGCCAGTATTTCAGGTGATTCAATTTCAGTGCATTTGGAGAAAGAATCGTTGAGAAGGAGTCATTCCAAGCAACAGCAAGACTGGATGGTGGTGTGGGATATACCACTTCACACTTGATTTTTTATAATTCTAACTGTGGAGGCAAAAATTAAACAATGCACATTTTAGTGGCTGTCCTCAACTTAGAAATAAATGCTAAGTCAAATATTAATGTTGTAACCTGGTTGTTTGTACTGCAATATGTATCTTAAAGCCCTCTGTGGGTTTGAATTCACGGACCATATCAACAATGTTGAAATATTGGTAGTAGCTTACGGAAATTATTCAGGTTGCATTTTAGGTCACACACCTGTCTCAGATTCTCTCTTTTTGGCACCGTTAAGCAACCTAAAGAAAGCTACACAGGTATTGCTAGAGCCTTTTCTCATCAAATGCTGGACATCTCTGAACACTATTTGCACACCTAAATTGTGGTATTCAAAATTCAAATTCAGGCAGTCACTCTTCAAGAATCTTTTCAATTTATTTTAATATTACAAGTTTCTCCATAAATGTTTTACTTACTTATTCTATCAATGTTTTCCGGTAACTACAGGCCCAAAAGAGTTTCTCCTGTGGCCCTGGTCCATTTAAACCACACAACTTCTACTCTTTCCGGTAAATTCTACCTATACTTCTACAATGGTTACTGTTCTGTTGTTAGTGTGAAATAAACACTTAGGAAACACCATGTTTTAGGCTGAAGTTCACCTAAGTGAACTTAGTAGGATCTGGGCTAAGGAAGGAGCTTGGAAACACAACAGCAGCAAGTATGTTTCAAGAATCCATCTTTTCCAGGGCCAGCCTGGTGTTGCACTGGTTAAGTGCGCAACTTCCGCTTTGGCGGCCCAGGGTTTGCCAGTTTGGATCCTGGTGCAGACATGGTACCACTTGGCAAAAGCCATGCTGTGGTAGGTGTCCCACATATAAAGTAGAGGAAGATAGGCATGGATGTTAGCTCAGGGCCAGTCTTCCTCAGCAAAAAGAGGAGGATTGGTGGCATCTTTTCCAAAATGTGCGGTCATCATGTAAAAATATCCTTCTGACAGGTGTGGGTAGTGAGCAAAAAAAAGCAGCCTATGTGATTTTCTTTAAGGAGAGAAAGATCGCTATTCACTAAGAGGAATCAAATATAAAGGAAAGGTAGGGAAGTTAAAAATAACAAGCATGAGCAACTTATGTAAATGCCATTTATAAGTGGAATTGAGTCAATGACATATTTTAGAAAGAACATGGGCTAGGGATTTAGACACAGAAGCTTCAATCTGTGTTCTGTGTCAACTTAGAAAGTTATGTAAATTCTCATTGTATTCAAACATATATGAGGTCATGGGTGTAAGGTACTGATTTCCATCTCTGGTAAATGATAAGTGCTCAAAAAGATTAACCAGATGGCAATGTTGATGAAGACAATGGTGATGATGATAAAGATAAAGGGTGGAGATTAATAAATCATGAATCAATTGCTAAACTATTCTGTTCTCAAAACTCAAAGTCAAGACCGATATGATCTAACAAAATTTGCTGTCCTAGTTCAACTTTGACTTGTGAACCCATCTGCACTGCCATGATATGCATTCCTGCCATTTTTGTTTATCATATAAAATGAAGTCCTTTCTTCAATCTGTCTCTTCTTGAACTCTCATTTTTATCATTCTTTCAGTTTTCTTTTGCCATCCTCATAATCCTCCCTCCAGTATTTCAAATATATCTTCTGGAATGATTATATCATAGAAAACAAATTCAACCCATATTCTCAATCTTATTCGGAATGCTCACTCTACTTCTTGCTAACTCCAATTTACATAAAACCTAGTTCATCCTTAAAATTAACTAGAGGGAAACTATTTTAACTATGGAGATTTTTTTAAAATGTGAGAAAGAGATATAATTGAACATTATTTCTTCATATTGAAGAGTGAAAATTCTACAGTAAGTAACCTGAACTATATATTGTATGTGATGTTTTAGAATATCTCAGCAACTTAAAGAGACTCTGTTATTGGAAAGTTTACCTACAGAGCATAAGAAGATTGGCATAGATCTGGAAAAATTATTCTGTGAAATTAAAGAGGATATTGACTTAGAAATAAAGGGAGTATCAATATATCGAGCAAACTGCTGAGAATAGCACACATAAATTTGCAGTAAACAAAGCCTTTAGCATAGGAGACATTTCAGATCATGGCAAGGTTTATAATCACCAATTTCCCTGAGTTTCTGTTCCTTAAAGATGTGATTTCTTTGTTACATTTTCTCATAGATGTGTGGAAATATTATAGGCAAAATGTGGTGGGAAAACCTCCTTAATTAGAGGGGAAAAAAAGAGAAGCTCAGGTCTGTTAATTACTAAAAGGATTAGCTTATCTAAAATTGGAAGATGGACAACTCAAATGGGGAGATATTGTGTAAGGCCTAGAAATTCAGGAAAAGTGTTAAGATTCCAAGAAGTGGGAAAAGAGGAAGAAATACATACTTTTGTATTAGGAAAGTAATATTGAAAAGGATCTGATAGTCTTCATTTCAACAAATGAATAGTTTCATAGGAAAATATCATTTGAAATATCTTCGATTTATAATTCTATTGATGCTTATTAGCAAGGTAGTTTAACAATTGGCTATCATTTGGGATCATCAGTATATAAAACAGTACCTATATTTTCTGAACTAATTGGAGGCAAAGTACAGCCCAAGTAATCAGCTAGAAATATGTCCTAAGCCACGTGATAATTGGGTTCTACTTAGAATATAAAAAAGTATACCTTCATCCTCTAAGCCATACATTGAAAGGGGTTAATGTGTTGGCACCTTCGTGTAGTTAGCCTGAATGATATTTATACAGAGGGGATAATTCCCTTAAATGAGTATCATACAAAATGATCTCACATCTAAAAGGTAACAGCAATTTCATGGAAAATTGCTTTCCAAAATACATAGAGAGCCTACAGTAATATATTACAAGTGCACAAATTACCTAAGTTGTCTCCAGTTGCCTTTTAGATACATTTGAAAAGGGGCATTTATTTACTTACAATATTAAATGTTCTATTAAATTAACTGACACCTAAACAAATATCATCTTCAGTTCGTAATGGATTCCAGAAGCAGAGGCAACAATTTTCGGTGATTACTTCCACTTACCAGATGTGGAAAGCAATAAACAAATGAAGAATTTTTTCCAAGAAGAAAATTGGAGTTAAAAAATAAAGTGACCGAATGAAAAAGCATATTATCTGGCAAGTTTGACTTTGGAGATTTCCATTATTTCTTCTGTTTCTATCTCAGCACAAGCTCCTCTCATAGGTATAGGAAAAATTAGGTTCCCTAGTCTAAAATAGCAAACAAGATCTGTCATATCTGCGGGAGCTCATGCATGCTGACACTTATCATCGGAAGGTGATGATCGGAGAAAAAAGTATTTAAAAACCTGTCTACTTATCCACGTTCTCAGACTGAGAACCCAGAATGAGAAGGAAGAGCCAATGCTTTTCTTCTGATAAATGTGTAGATGGTTTCCCAAAAAGGATTCCATCAGTGTAACACGAACTGAGAATAGGCATAAGAATTCCCTGTGAGAACTCATCCCAGGAGAGACATATACTTCCTCTAAGATGTAAAACCCTCAGCTAGGGCCTGCCATGTATTGTGGGTAGGGAAGTAAATTGTTGCTAACTTTCAGGACACTGCGTTGCCAATTTATGTCAAAGTTGTAAAAGAGTGTGTTTAACTTCAGTTTTAGATGTTTTTTAAAAATCTTAAATTAAATATACTCTTTGGCTCAAAACACCACTTTGGGAAATTTATCTGCAAAGGTTAATAGTAGACTTTTTACAAATTTTTGCGTAAAAATATTTACTGCAGTATACTTTGTATGAGCCAAATAGAACTAACCAAAATGGTCAACAAATGGTAATTTCATAAATATATTATCATATATCCATACAATTTATTTTTACTAAATAATTCTAGTATAGATACACAGTTAGACACAAAAAATTCTTTCCGTATATTCGTGGTTGAAAGTGTCAAAGTTGACTACAGTGGAGCCATTTTAAGTGGAGTCAGGGCTGCCTTTCTGGAGAAACTGCTTTGCTCTCTTGATCCTTGGACTGGACCAAACCTTTAGACTGGGCCCAAATGGCAATTGTTTTACAAGCATTGTTTGAGAAGTCAGCAGGAGAATAGACATCCTGATCACAAAGACTGAGGACTCTGGATTTTCTGAAGATGGAATCAATAGGTAATCAATGTTTAACTAAGCCTAGCTTCTGCCTCCAACTCCAATTAAAATTCTTTGTGATAACAACGTGCCTTCTTTGCTTTTAAAAGCCACTGCCTTTGACTCCCTAGGGGGACACTATTTGGGTTTCTACCTGAATCTGTGCTGCCCAAATTTTGATTCTTTGATCCCAAATAAACGCTTTGCCTCTTAAACAGGTTTCTGTTTTTGCAGGTTGACAAAGGAAGTGGTTCAAGAAACACTAGGCATAATGTGACCACATTTTATAAAAATAAATTATCCTTATATATGCATAGATAAAAGCTGCAAGATTTACAGCAAAAAAAGTGATGGTGTTAAATGTGGATTTTGAGATTATAGACAATAAATTACCTATTTTGATTGCAGTAAAATATATATTACTTTCTGGGGCTTACCCTGTGCCTGAGTGGTTAAAGTTCTGTGTTCAGCTTTGGTGGCCCTGATTCATGGGTTCAGATCCTGGACGTGGACTTACTACACTCATCAGTCATGCTGTGGAGGCATCCCACATACAAAATAGAGGAAACTGGCACAGATGTTAGCTCAGGGCTAATCTTCCTCACCAAAAAAATAAAAATAAAAAAAGTATATATATATATGTATGTATGTATGCATTAGTTTCAAAAATAAACAAAATAATATTTAAACAATAAAGACAAACCAAGCCATTTTCAGCAATGTTAGAAGTAAATAATATCAGAACAAAAGGTACAAGAGTGTTAAAAATAAAAAGCAAAACCTTCCTCTCTCACCTAAGAAAAATAAAAAAAATATAGTCAATAAAGGACAGACATTGAACCAATATATTGGGATTGCTGTGACTAGGGAAGGGAGAAGACAGTGGCTTTGTAGGGGAGTGGATATATGTTGGGAGGAGGAATAGAAACACTGTGGTATAGGCCACACTCTTGAGACATAAGTGCGCTAAAATAATTCTTCCCCCATATCCTTCCACTGCAACACCAGGGCTCCAGAATAATAATGGTGGATTACACCTGAAAGTGCCACATGATACAGATGTATTCAGAGGAGAGTGTTTAAAGGGAGGTGAAAATGAAGGCAGTAGAGGAATTTTAAGTCTCTGGTAGCAAGAGCTATAACAAACGTTAAACACAGAGAAGCCAAATGAAAAAACTTCTGATAGTCAAACTAGAACCATTAGAGCAACCAAATAAATACTATAAAAACAACAAGAAAATAATGTAGCATTGGATTAGGATTCAAGTTATAAAATAAATATCCATGCTTCCATAATGATTTTAAAAAATGGCAAAATAAATAAATGGGGGAGAATAAAGAAATCTCACATATGAAATAATTCAAAATATTTATGTAGATATCCTCCCACAAGGCAGTGGAGAGTAACTCCCACCCCTTAAATGTGGTCTGATCATCATGACTTCCTTCCAAAGAGTACAATATGGAAAGGGGGAAACAGTGTGACTTTAGTCTGGAGTAACCTTGCAAGCACTACCTCAAGCAGGTGATCAAGGTCAACGTCAACAGTGATGAGCCGTATTAATCACATGTACCTTTGACACGATGTGAAAAGAATGTTCCTTTTCATTGGTGGTCTTCCTCCTAAGAACCCATAACTTTGGTCTAATTATCAGAAAAACATTAGCAAAACTTTCTTGACAGACATTCTACAAAATACCTGACCAGTACTCCTCACAACTGCCAAGGCCATTACAAACAAGGAAAGTCTGAGAATTGTTCCAGGGTAGAGAAGTCTGAGGAGATGTGATGACCAAATGTAACGTGGTCTTATGGATGAGATCCTGAAATGGAAACAGGACATTATGGAATAACTAAGGAAATTCAAATGAAGTATGGTATTTAGGTAACAATAATATGTCAGTATTGGTGTATTAATTGTGACAAATGTATCATATCAATCTAATATATCAACAATAAGGAAACTGGGTGTGAGGTACACTGAAATCCTCTGTACTATTTTTGTAACTTTTCTAGAAATCTAAACCTATTCTTAAAAACTCTATTTTTAAAAAAGTAAAAACGATATTCCAAAAAACTTCCAAGACATTCCACAGATTCACCTCATCATTTATGCCTTAAATTTCATAATTCTGTCTTGTTCTAGGGAAAGTGACTATTTTCATCATCTACTTCCTAGAAATCCTAACCCTAAGGCCCCTAGCTCAGTCTGTCCGTTGACTGTTCTTGCTGGCTACATTCGCTGGGAAGCATGTACCCAGGAGTCTATTCTTTGAGGCGTCATTTGCCAAGAATATCTGATACAATCCCTTTCATTGATACCCTAAGGCTAACTGTCTTTGATATTTCTTCCAGAAGACTCTATTTCTGGCCAAAGGCTCTGGCTGGGCAAACTTGAAGGGAGAGCAGAAACCATGCAATGCTTCCAAGTCTGACTGTCTCAGGTTAATTTCTCACAGAAACGGGAATAATCAGAATGGGAGAAAATTGAATCATTTTTGGGGGACTACAGTACATGAGGGCATAATCCTACCCTTAATTATTTCATGGGCGTAGTCATTGATTTCCCTGAAGGAAAGTGAATTCCAGACAGCAAAGCATGAGACAAATTTCCTGGCTTTAAAATCTATTTTATGAGGGTATGCACAACTAGAAATAAAATCTTCTTAGATTAAAAAAAAAATCTTAGAATTGACAGAGAAAAAAATTTAGTTCCCTTCCCCGTCTCCATTCATATTATTTCGCTTCACTTCAACTCCTTATTCCTAGAGGTATCTTTTTTATTCCTTATTTGTGCATCCTTTTAGTGTTGGTGAAAATATAAGAAAATATGAATATGTATTCCCCTATTTCTTACAGAAAGATAGTATAATATATGCACTCTTCTGCACCTTGCTTTTGTCAATTTGTTGATGTCTCAAGAGCTCTGTGCAAAGCCGAGTTCTGCTCCTTTCCATTGTTGATGCCTATCCTGTAATGTGTCTCTGTTACTCCCTGTCCTTGCTTTTTCAGAGTCTTTCATGTGTTTTTTTCTTCCATGCCCACTGCAAACTTTCTGTGTCCTACTTCCACTTGTTCATATTTCTGAATATAGAACACGTGGTTAAAGAATTGCCATTGTTTAGGTTTGAATGGAACCGTTACACCCAACCATGTCATAATCACAGAATTCCCATCCCTTTAAGTCAGCTATAGTCGGATGATTGGGGTTATGTGGAAGCAGCTTGGTCATTCCTACAAAAATGGAATCAGCCAGGAATGCTCCCTGAATAGAGGCTGTGGGACTGGCTGCTTCCATCAGAAGGGCAGTAAGCATGAGAGAAAACTTGATTGGACAACCTCTGTACATAGCTTAGCTGTCCCTTATCATCTATTACCCATCAAATAAAAGAGAGACGATTAACATGACATTCTAAATTTTTTGGAACTGGCTCATTCTGGCTTTCTAGCTTCGCTTCTTATTTCTCACTTCTCTGAGAGCTATGTTCTAACCACTTCAGTATAACAAACCCCATTCCCTGAACATATGCATCTTTTCTCATACTTTTCACTGGCTTCCCCTTCAATGTGAAATATCAAGAAATGTTCCCTCATCTGCTGAATCAATATTAATTACTCCTTCAACTGCAAACTCAAGGGTCCATATTTTTATTCCTACTTTATGTAAATTGGGAGAAATTATAAACAAAGAATGATAAAATGAATGTATAGAACATAACATATATAAAAGGTTAACTTGGTTCTATAAGCTCATGAAAGCTTATTAGTACTGCTGATTAATTTCTCCTCCTACTGAAACTGGTCAGGACAGTGCAGGAAATTAATTGAGTATATGTCTGTGATGACTTGCATATTTTTCCATTGGCATCATTGCCTGGAAGAAATCATGGCATGGTAGGGACAAATATTAACTACCCTATTGCCCTGACTAGATTAACCAGGTGTTCTGTCAGCTGCCTAAGTTTGGTCTCCCTGCAGTTAATATTTAGGGGCTTTGAAACCAAAAGGAAGAAGGAGTAGAAAAGGAGCTCAGTAAAGTACATGGCAAAAGCATTGATTTCTCTCCTTCTTTTTCCTAAGTGCAAAGGGGACAGGTACTTATGCAAATAAGTCACCAGAAACAACTCTATTCATGAATGATGCCCATTAGGAAATGGCTGCGGCTTCACACTTCTACCTTGAGAACCAATTTCCAGTTCACTTTGCACTTGCTGAACACAAAATCGCTTCATTTCTCAGGCAGCTGGAAAAAAGACTTCCATATCCTTTAGTTATACAGCCTACAAATATGTTAATTTGAGTTTGTTCAATTTCTACTGATAGGTCCAGGTTTAAAAGTTAAAAGAAAAATTAATTAGAGCAAGTATTTAGGGATGTTATAATCCAACTTCCCAGGAGTTAATCTGGTTATTTAAGCCTTTTCAAAAATGCACTCTGAATATCATTCATTCATCCTAAACAATTATTGCTCCCTGCATCAGGGAAATAATTGAAAATACTGAACTAATAATGTTGGACTGTGTGGCATCCAAAGAGTTTATGAGTTCCTTTTTGTAAAAGGCTAAGAAGGAGTAGGAACAGGAGTTGTAAGATGCCTTCACTGGAAAGCAGATCCACCCTGTGGTTTAGCTCTGGCTCCAGGACTTTTATCCATGTGTTAAAGTCTATCCCTTAACCCATGTCATGTGACGCTATAGAATTCTTCCCTTACCCTATTGCATAGACGTGACTAATAACAAGTGACCCACTTGGCCATCCGAATGGCAACAATGAAGGGACCCTTCTTAAAAAACACTTGTTAATTCTGCTTCCAAAATATATTTCAAATATTTTTACTCTATTTCTACTGACAGCATCACATTGGTAACGGCCAAACTACTACCATCTTCTTTGTGCACTATTGCAAGTATTTACTAGCTTCCTTACTTTCAGTCTTGCCTTTCTGAAGTTTGTTCAACCCTCTAATCTGATGGATCTTTTCAAAGTGCAAAAGCATTTTGCACCTCTTCTCTTTTAAAATCTCGTTAATAATGTCCCACTACTCTTAAAAAAAATTCAGACTCTCTACTGTGACCTTAAAGAGCATTCTTTCCCTCTGCCTACATCTCCAGTATCTTCTCAGTTCACTTTCCTCTCATGCTCTATATGCAGTCCTAGCTTTTGAATAGTTCTTAGAATAAGCTATTTTCTTTACTGTTTCCAGAGAATTCTGTTTTTTTTTAATTGCTGTGTAATAAGCTGCCACAAAACTGTATTATATCTGAGCCATGTTTCTGATGTGATTTGGGGCAGAACTCAACAGGATGGTTCTTTTGCTCCATGTGGCATTGATTAAAACCACTTGGTAGTTTTCAGCTGGTGGATGGTCCAGTATGGAGAGTCCACAATGGCTTTACTCACATCTCTGGTGCCTTGACATGGATGACTGGAAAGCGTGGCTTAGCTGAGACCTTCTTTCTCTCCATGTAGTGTTAGAGCCTCTCTGCCTGGTCTCTCCTGCTAGGTAGTCAGATTTGTTACATGCAAGCTAATGGTTCTGAGAGAGAGTCTTTTAAGAGACAGGAAGTGGAAACTGCCCGTCTCATGCGCCTGGCCCGCATATTGGCCAGCATCATTTATGCCATATTTTATTGGTCAAAGTAGTTACACAATCTGCCCAGCTTCAGAGGTAGGGGAAATACCTCATGTCTCATTGGGAATAAAGTTAAGAAATTTAGGCCATCTCTAAATCTCCTTAGGGGATCTTGTATTTCTAATTTTTTGCCCAGAATCCTCTCACTAGGTTGACCCCCATCACTTTCTTCAAATTTATACAAAAATATACTAGTAAATAGATAAATATTGAGTGGAGCAGTATTGCCATGTGCAAAAAGGAACACCACTCATGATGAGAAAGAAATTTGACAAAGACGTGATCGATCACCTAATCACATTTTGAAAAGTTGTTAAAATGCAGCATATAGACCTCAGAATAATGCTGCTTTGTTTCTCAACCCCAAGAATAAAAATTTAATGAATATAAATCAATGGGGAGAGATTTGTACATAGAAAGAGATGTTTAGATAATGGCACTAACTATGCTGTGGTTTAAATTCTAGTTGGTGCTTAATTACAAGAAGGAGCTGTAGGATATTTTCTTAAGCAATAGAAATACACACTTTCAGGAGGAGATGAAGAGTATCAAGATTAGCAATAACACGCCATAGGGACTTTTAACAGAAGAGCTAACTTAATCCAGTAACAGCAAGCAAAATTTACTTTATGAAGTGTTTTTTCATTTATTTATTTTATTATTTTTATTCATTTATTCATTCACTCATTCACTCATTGAACAAATATCTGTTTAACCATTCTTTATGCCAGAAACTATTCTAAGGTTTAGAGATAAAGCAATGAATGGAGCATTCAATTGTATTGCTCCAATAAAGCTTGGAGAACCCAAAGGAAAACCAAACATATATAATATATGAGGTGATAACAATGAAAAAACTTAAAACCAGTGTTTAATGTAGTATCTGAGGAAAGAGTACAGAGAAGCTAGGCAAAATAAGAGATAGACAGGAAGAATATTTCAGTCAGAGGCTACTATCTTGTGCATGTGATAAGGTAAGGACAGCATGCGTGTTTCAAGAAATTATGTGGCTGAGACAAACATTACAAGATGCATGGGGAGTTTTATAGGAGAAAGATGAAAAAGAAGACCCATACCATTCTTAGCCTTGTAGGCCACTGTAAGAATTTTGCACTTTATCATAGTGAAATTGAAAGCTACTGAAAGGTTCTAAGAATGGAAAAGACATTAATCTTTTAAAAATATTAAGTTCTGAGTACAGAGACTACTATTTCATTTTAATAGAGAGAATAAAGAAGAGGGAGATGAGGAAGCAGTTATATTTGTCGGTTTAGAAGCAGAAAGTAGAATAAGTTCTATAGAAAATAGAATCCTGTTCTATAAAGTATCCATTCTGTTAGTAATCTCCAAGAATGGTTTGAGAAGGCATAAGGGCCAATGAGAAGGACATTGGAAGATATGTGAATTTTTTTCTGTTTAATAATTTACATTCTTGATGTTTAATTTACGAATCTTGTACTGGTAATGAATTGGGAGTTAGATAATTTATGTTTTCTCTTTTCTGAGAGAGTTACTAGTTATTAATCTAAGCATAAGCCTGAGATATGCCTTCCTTCGTCAGGGTAAAGCATTACTGGCTCTAATGCCTTCTCTATGCGGAATGTCTTGTTTTAAAAACTTGAAGTCTACTATGAACCTCCAACTATGTGGTAGAGTCAGATATACCATGTTTCTGATATCACATGAGTGTGATTTTTTACTCAAGATATAGGCAGGGTTTCATATGTAATTTACCTGATGAAATAGACAAAACGATAGTATAGAACAGCTGGGAGAGGTGTGTTCACTTAATTAATTAATTCGTTTGCTTGTTGTTGATTTATTGTTACTCTGCCAAAGGTGAGAGGTGATTTGAAAAAAAACAGGATTTTGTTGAATGGGATGGAAAACAGGAAGAGGAAAAATAAGCTGGCAATAGTACCAAATTTTCCTTCAGACTGGTGCTGACACTCCTTTTCAAGCTGCCTGCTCACTCATATATTCAAACCGCATATGAGGTATCATTCCTGGGACTTCTGACATATTTTGTCGGGAGGGAACATTGATCTCACAGCCTATCAAAAGCCTCAGCCCCCTGCAATTTACGGGGTGAAAGACTGTCTGTCTTTGACAGTGGCTAACTTCATTTCCCTAATTTTACATCCTTCTTTAGGAAGTTTTTAAATGAAAACCAACAAACCATTGCATTTCCAATATTTCCTAATAATGCACTACTTGATTTATTGTTTCAATAGAATCTTATGGAATTTGTACTGAGGTGTAAAGGGGCCCATTTACATGTTGAGAACCCATTTTTGGCATACATAAAAGCCAGGAGATTTATTTTACAATGTGCAGGGCCATTTATGATAATAGTCAATTTACAGTTGCTACAATTGCGTTAGCAGTAAACATGCAAACCATGCCTGTTGTTAGCCTTTAAATGTATTGCCACTGGAAATATTCCTCAGTCTCTAATCCCTGAGTACATTGAACTGGATGTTTCTTTTCTTTCTTCTCTTTCTTTTTTTTAATAATTACTAAGCTTTATTTTTTAGTAGAATTTTAGATTTCCAGAATAATTGGGCAGATAGTACACAGAATTCCATACACCATCCCAAACAACCCCCTCAACTTTCTCCTATTATTTACATCTTGCATTGGTGGGGTACATTTGTTAAAATTAATGAACTAGTATTGATACATTATTGTTAACTATAGATCATAGTTTACACTCACCCTGTGTTGTACAGCTCTATGAATTTGACCCGTGCATAATATCCACCATTAAATTTTCATACAGGATAATTTCATTTCCCTAAAAATCCCCTTTTTTTTAACCTATTTATCCATTCTTCCCACTCCCTGAACCGCTAGCAACTACTAATCTTTTTACTGTCTCTATGGTTTTGCTTTTTCCAAAAGGTGATATAGTTGAAATCATTTAGAAATAAGCATTTAACATTTCTCCATATCTTTTTGTGGCTTGGTAGCTCATTTTTTATTAGTGAATAATATTCCATTTCTTTCCTAAAGAAAACAGATATTGATAAAAAATATTTTCATTAAGTAGAATGTCTTTTTCTTAGGGGAAAAAATCCATACAACTGGTTCATTGTTACTACTTTGTTATCTCTCATGTGCAGAGGTGAGTGATGCTACAGGTGGCCAAAAGAAAGGGTATTATCAATGGGATTAGAGAGATAAGCAGAAAGGAAAAGAACATAGAGCATAGACCTAGAGAAGAAGGAGATTAATTAAAGAGAAGCTTGAGGTACAAACATAGATGACAGAAGTCATTATAATATCTCAAGACCAGGTTCTTTGATGACAAAAACAGAGAAGTGAGGCCAGGGAAGTGTACGAGCGCTCTCAGAGAAACCACAAAGCAAGCTGGCTGAAGATTGCAGGGCTGGAAGTGGGAAATGGAGAAAGAAACCTTGATATGCCATACTGAAAACACAATCTATGCTTAAAGGCAGAGTACAACTTTAGTTTTTCTGTTTGTTTTGCTTTAATAATTTTCCCTCTTTAGGGTTAATGTTTACTCGATGCATAAATGCTATGGAAGCCCCCAAAACAGAGGAATGGGTTGGAAGAAAAGTTAGTTGTCTTTGCTACTTTATATTGCATTTAGGGATCACTTTTTTGCTCCCTTAAGATAAAAAGGAAAGAACGTAAATTGAAATAATAAAATGTCACTATCTATATGCTTAGAGAGCAAAAAAACATAAGAAATTACTTGGAAAGATGAGGAAATAAGAGGAACACAAATAAGATAGAATGCATTTCCTCTATCTACATTTGAGGAATGGATGGAAGGTAGGGTCGAACAAAACAAGAGCAGAATGAGCTTCCTTGTCCTGAAGGCCATCTACTGCCTACTAGCAAACAGTCTATGGTCCTTGGTATAATGAGTTGGAGGATGTGGGGGCTGATTAAGGAAAAATACATGACCATGTGGTGTCAGTGATACACAACGAGCTCTATTTGGGTGGCACTTTTACCAGATTGCGTGCAAGAGGAAGTCCCTGACATATTAAGACCTTCCAGAGACAACTTAAAAGGGGAAGAGGGCTAGTGAACTCCCAAGGGAGAGAGGCTTATATATCTAGATGATGTCACTCAGCAGCAAGATGGGGCATCTCTGGGTCAGATTGCTCAGAAAGATGGGAGTGGCCAGGGTCTTTTATAGCCCCAGAGTTTATCTTACTTATGGCTAGCAGATGTTGGGTGCAATTTCGTGGGTTATACAAGGCAGGTAGTCACTAAATGGCTAAAAATATGCTTATTTGGGCTATTTTCAAAGAAACAGGAGGTATAAAAATTTCTCGCACCAATGGGCTTTTGAGCTAATAGTCCCAGCCAGCATGCTGTGAAGAAGTAAACAGCATAGGGTCAATCTACAGGGGCCATCTTGAACTCATTTATATAACACTTGGGCATTATGATACGTGCAAGTCCTTAACTACACCTTACTTTCTTATTTTTAGTATATAAGACAAATGGCTGAGGGCCTGTTGCACAAAACTTCTTCCTGTGCAAAAATGTTTATTTCCAAAGATTGGTACTGAGGGCCTGTGTGAATCTGGCTAGCTATAGACAAACAGACAGCTGATAGATAGAAAGAGAAAGAGAAAGATAGCTAGTGAGGCAGATAGCTAGATAGATTATACTTTGTAAAATCCACATAACCTAGTTAAGATTCATTAATTGCAACCATTTCTGGTTTATAGCTCACTTGCATTTGGATTATTTTCTCTCTCACTCATTCTCACTGGCATTGATTCTAGCTCTGCAGTTTACCTAAACTGGAGTATTGTCATGGAATATGTGTCCACTTCTCAGTCATGATCAGCAGTGCCCAAGATTAATTTACCTACCATCAGATAGGCAAAAGTGATTGAGATATAAATTAGTTTGAGCTGTAGGATGTTCTTTTGAAGTTAAATTTCTTGTATATCTGTGTTTGTGACTTATGAACATAATATCTACAATATATTTCTTTTATATCCCACTTTTGCTCACAGCTTCCTCTTCATAGGGGAGCCTGCCCTCTTTCTCTGCCTCTTAGTGCCTCTAGCCACTGTGTATATCTCCAGGAAGCTTCCTCTGCCTATCAAGCTGCAGAGAAATCCACCTTTTGAGTTCCTAGACAAAATTAATTTTACCCCTTACACATTACTTTTTATCTACCATATATTACTGTCAGACAAGGTACGTGAATATTTTTTCTCCCTCTGCAACATCCATTCATTCATTCAAATATATTTATTGATTGTCTACTATGTGTCAAACACTGTCTTTTGCACTAGGAATAGAGCAGAACAAAATAAAAGCCCAAATCTCTTCGTTCTTGGAGCTCATATTTCAGTGTTGCAGGAAGACAATAAACATGATAAATAAGTAATGATGTACCGCATGTTAGATAAGGACACATGCTAAGGAGAAAATAATTAGCCACTAGAGGAGGATTGGAGGTAACAGGAAGGGAGATACAATTTTTAAATGTGATGACTTGAAAGGTATTCACTGAGAAGGTGAGAATGAAGTAAGGGAGACTGTCATGTGGATAGCTGGGGGAATGGCATGTCAGATAGAGGAACAGAAAGTTCAAAGTCTTGTAGGTGAGCTGCTGCAGCTTTTGGGAAACAATCAGAAGCCCAGTGTGCAGAGGGAGCAATTGAAAGAATAAAAGATATAAAGTCCAAGAGGCAGTTGCAGGTGGTGAGGGGAGGGGGGGGGTCACAGAAGGGATTTCAGATCAGAGCACAGTTGTGCATTTTTATTTTGTGTAAGATGAGAAAACAAAAAGGATTTTGAACAGAAGGGTGATATAATTGACTCATAGTTTAAAAGGATCCCATTTTGCTGAGAAGATACTGCAAAGGGAGAAGAACCGAAGGGGACCTAGTTGGAAGAGTATTGTAATAATCAAGTTATGAGATGAAGGTTCCCTGGGGCCGGAGTAGTAACAGCATTAGGTGGTGACAGGTTTGAGTTATATTTGAAAGTAGAGCCAATAGGATTTGATGGTAAATTACATACAAGGTAAGAAAGAAGAAGGGGAATCAAGAATAAGTTCAAAATTTTTCACCTAAGCTAAAAAGCATCTTTTGTTCTCATTTTAACCACTTCCCAGAATACCCAACACGTCTCCTACCCCCTGACTATTGGAATAATATCTGATTGCCAGTTAAAATACTAAGAAAACTGTGCGATCCCTATGCTTCCTATCATCTCTCCCCTTCCTCTCAGAACACTTGAAACTTTAAACTCAGCCTGTCCTGTTTGAACCAGGTGGTTTTGTCCTCAGAGTCAGAAATGTAGCCTGTCCATTTGGCCTCCCCTTTCAGCCTAATCTCTGATCCTCTGGCCAAGACACGTTCAGTGCATATGTTTGATATAGGGATTTAATCAGGCCTCTGCCCTCTGCACCAAGCTTCCAAGTAGGTCATGGTCAACATCAAGTGCCCATTTTTATCAGTGAGGGTGGAATTAGGAAGAGACAGCAAAGACAAGATACAAGAAATAAAAGACATTTTTTCATCCCCTTTTCGGTAAATATTAAGTCTGAAAAGTCCCATCAACCAAACGAGATAGCACTACTTGTGACATATGAGCAATACAGTACGGCAATAGCATTCTTGCAATCCACAGCTGCTTTGTTTTTTGTCTCCCAAAGAAACGTTCCTTGGGGTTCTCACTTTTGCTTCTGCTAACCTTCTCCTCTGCATTTCCCATCCCCTAAGGCTCAGCTCAGTCTTCTTCTTTCATCCGGAAACCTCCTCTGAATGCCAATAATGATTTTTGCCCCTCAAGGTTTCACAGGATCTTCCCTCAGAGAACTTCTTTAGCACTCTCTCACACTATTTAATACTGGTTGGTTTTCTCTGTGAGTATGTGTCTGGCTTCCCCATATTTCATAATATGCTCTGTGAGGGCTTAGACTTTGATTTCTCCATAACACTGTGCACAAAACCAATGGCCAGTAAATATGGATTGAAATGTCTCATTTCTTTGTCTCATCAATTTCCTTTAATTGAGCTTTTCTTTTTTTTTTTTTTAGCTCAAGGTTGTGAAGCAGAAAAAAGTCAATTTGTGTTGTCCTCCTTCCCTGAAAATCATCAGTGCCCTCCATGTCATTTCTTCCTCTGTGGCCAGCTAAAGGAGCCTTCATTGAAGTTGTTCCACCCAATTAGAAGTCCACCTAATATGGTTTGATCATTAAACAATGGAATAAATAAATATTAGAAGTGAAATAACCTTAAAGGACGCATCTCTTACCCTACCTGGAAAACTTCTATAACTATGCTGTCCAATTCAGTAATCACTGGGCATATGTAACTATTGAAATATGATTAATCCATATTTCAAGAGTAAGTGAAATTCACAAAGAATTTCAAATACTTAGTATAAAATGTAAAAATCTCATTTTTTATGTTGATTACATGTTATAATGATAATATTTTCGATATGTTGGGTTAAGTCAAATATTCAATTCCTACTTTTTAAATTATTTCTTAGTGAGACTACTAGAAAACATAAATATATGTATAGCTTGCATTTCTGGTTCACATTTTGTTTCCTTTGGACAGTGCTATTCTATAAAAGGCATGACAGACTGAATACTTGCAATAACAAATAGTCCACTGCTTATCCAGGAAACAATGCACCTCCCACCCCCCGGCATTGTTAGACACTCCAGAACTTCAATATGTCTTCCTTATTGTAAGTAAAATCTGCTTTCTTAAAATTCAACTCCATAGATCCTAAAGGTGTACTTTCTGTTCACAAAGAACCAGCTAAACTTTTCAAATAAACCAAGTTCATTCAATTTATGTAACATATTAACTTAATCCGCATCAATGTAATAAACCTATCAAGTATTATGTTTATATTTTACTAAGTGCTTTCATCCAATAGAGAAGTTTTGTTTGAATTTCTGGGACTATTTTAGGTTAATAGGTAAGGATTTTAGAGATGGATGAACCTTGAAGTTCTGCCAAATTATAGCATGTGAGCTGAAGCCTCCCACTTTTCTGGCCACTAGTTACCCTGTAGTCTGCACCCTGCTTTCTCCTAGCTTCCGTTATCCCTCTCACGTTCCCCTGTTTGCCCTGTTGAAATCCTTGTGATGCCTTTTTGCATTAGGCAAAGATGAAAAACAGCCTCTGCAAACGTTTCTCCTGCATGATAAATCCCCTTGATTATGGGGGATGCAACATGGGTACTGCAGAACAAGGTGGAGATCAATTCAATTAATAAAAACAAATCGGCAGCTCAAATTCAACCAACGGGGTTGGTTTCTTCCAACCCTGTTCCATCACATTAACCCTCTTCAAAATCACTACTCAAGATACCTGGAGTGAATATCGACTGTAGAATTATTTTCTTCCAATTTTAAAGTGCTCTGGTAATATCAAAGACTCCACAGAATAGTGTGACCTTCACGTGTACTTTTCTGAAGGCGTAATTGCTCGCTGAATTCTGGGTCTGACAGTCACAATGCTTCTGGGTGGTAAACCTGAAATATGCAAACTTGACAGTTTTTGCTGCTATATGGAGATGGAATGGGATGTGAAAAGTACTTTTCTCTGTAATTAAAGGGAAATGTGTGATTTGGCTTGATCATTCCCTTTATGTTCCAAACAGCACTAGGTCCTGCTCCAATTAGAAGGAAGTCTCATCTCTTTCAGGAGTTATCCCATCCGTCTGGCATGAGAAGTAGGCCCTAATCCCAGCGAGAAGACAAAGTGCGTAATATGAATGGTGATGTAAGGCTCTAAGTATAGTAGAAACAACAGTTAGAACAGTTGACAATCCCATACATTTGAGAAGTGCTTTTGAGGTAATATTGTGATTTGCTCTATGTCATTTCCTTTGTCCATCTCAGTTATTATTACTATAATTTCTGTATTATCATTAATATTATTGTATAAAACTTAACTTGAAAATCCAACTAGCAATATGCTTAGTAGGAAAAGATAACAAAGTTAACGTGTGGTTGGACTGGGCATTATTAGGTTATCTCTCACATCATACTCACTCTTTAAATATGCCTAATGGGACTGCTACTTATATTTTGGTTTATTGCTTTTCAGTGAAATATGCACACATTGCAAAGACAGTAGAAGGGTGAAAATCAAAGGTGAATCTGGTGAACATAACAGCTAGAATTTGTTTATTACATTATTGGTCAAATTAAAAAACAGGAATTGGAATTTAAGAGAATGGGACTGAGGATAGTTAAATGTTGGGTGGCATTCAGGGGGTGAAGGGATCTGATTTGAGAAGATTATGAGGCGCTTTTTTTCTGAGGGAGGGTAAAGACATGGAAAAACAGGTGTGTGATTCACCAGACATGAGTGTGGCCTTGTGTTGACCCTATTAAAAACATGTTAAATTTGATGTGGAAATTTTCTATCAAACCTAGGATAAGAGAAGCATTGTTTTTAGAGGAGGGGTGTGTTGTGAGATTTTTGGAGAACTGAGATGTTTCACTTAGGTAGTTCAAAGGTTGTGAGCAAAACACCTCCTATCTCTTGATTTCACTGACACAATATGGCAAATAATGATTGATGTGGCAATCAAGGGGTTTTGTGAAAGTAGTTGGACAGAATTATTTTAACAAAGGGGTCAGTTTCCATCATAATAGAGGATTTTGAGGCCCCTTCAATTTGTGAAGCATTCTCTATACACAGTTTATATTTGGTTCATATTTAGCTCAAACTGACAGAAAACTGAATCAGAGAAGTTTCTTTTTTTTGAGGAAGATTAACCCTGAACTAATATCTGCTACCAATCCTCCTCCTTTTGCTGGGGAAGACTGGCCCTGAGTTAACATTTGTGCCCATCCTTCTCTACTTTATATGTGGAATGCCTGCCACAGCATGGCTTGACAAGCAATGCCATGTCTGCACTCGGATCCGAACAGCGACCCTGGGCCGCAGAAGTGGAACGTGTGAACTTAACCGCTGCACCACCAGGCTGACCCCAACAGAGGAGTTATTTTTGAAACTGGCGTTCTACAGCCAGAGACTATGTCAAGTAAAGAGTGGCGTGTCTGAAAAGCTATCCTATGGTAAGTAGCTTAGTGTTGCTGGAATGTGGCTGAAGACGTTGGAGCTGAAATCTCTAACGCAGAGTGATGAATGACAATGTACATACCTCAAGAGTATACACTGTTTCCGAATTTCAGCAGCATCCCCACAGCTAATTCTAGTTACATAAATGTAACCAGAAATTCTTGTGGTTCAGAGAAATAGAAAGCAAAGAAACCTTTCTTGTTATCTGTGTTCAGATATTGAAAGCTACTTGAAAGAAGCTGGTGCTGTCATAAAAATTATAGCTGGAACTTGGCAGACAATGCCATCGTCTCCAATTTGCTAGTATTTAGAGCAAATCAACATGGAAATGCTAATCAGTGTGCAGGTATGCACAGTGCCCTTTGACACTAACCACATGCAGTAAGAATGGATGAATGCAGGCATCAGGGGGAAGCAAGGAAGAGCACAACCGATTCTCAAAGGGAATTGTGTCAGGGTCGGCACCCACAGTTATCTGTAAGAAGCACACCTCCAGGGGAAAATTACTCTACGTATCCCTCCTTCCTTCCTTGTTAGTAACATTCCTAATAAGCCAAACCTTCTATATGTCAATCATTATATCCGTGCATATTCATCTAAGGGATTATGGTAGCAAATAAGGAAGTCAGATGCTGTCTTTGGTTCATGTTACTCCAAAACTTCCTGCATTTTTTTCCTTTATAATCCCCATCCTCAAAGAGAAAAGTGTTCCTGAAGTGTCCACCCCAGCTCTTCATGAAAGGTGAGTGTGAGATAAAAGTCTCATTTGCGACTTGGAGGAGGAAATGGATGCTAAAATACTGGATTAAATGTCAAATATTTTTGTACTACAGACTATCTTTATCAGAAGCTGAGATAGCTACCAGACCATACCAGCAAGCAGTCTATAGACCTACAAAATTGGTTGCTGGTACAATGCCCTACTTCGAAATTTCCTGAACTCTAGGGATCCCTGTATTTTCTACCAAGTAGATTATTATCTGAGAAAAGGGCACAAGTCAGGTCATCAGATATTTTCTGACATTATCACCTGTCTTTGAATTGGGGCTTCCAATTGATATATTCTGCCACTTGACATTATTTATGAAGTGCTTATATTTCAATAAAAGTTTTAAGCATTAAAGATAGATCAAGGACAAGAGAGAAAATGACCCTGCCCTTGTCAACCCTATGTTCTGGTGGGAGAGCTGGAAGCACATACATGCATGTCAGAGCCATAAGTGCTATGAAGAAAATCAAAGTAGGTCAATATGCATGACAAGACTGCTACTCTAGATAGGGTGCAAGATTGATGCTTCTTGAGAAGAGACCTGAGAGAAATAGAAAATGAGCAATGTGAGGAACACAAGTAAACACCAAGTGAAAGTTCCTGAGTTGGAAGCAAGCTTGACTTGTTCAAGGAATCACAAAAAGCCAAAGGGACTGGAGTTACATAAGCAGGGAAGAAGATGTTAGGGGAGTAATTTAGGCATACCAGAGCCAGGTTGTACACAAGAGTGATTTTCAACTCTGGGGAGCTGTAAAAATAAGAATACTCAGACCTTTCCCCCAGAGAATCTGATTCGTTTGGTCTTGGGTAGGTCCTGGGCACAGGTATGTTTATCAATGCAGTCTAGGCGATCCTGATATAAATACAAGTTTGAGAAAAATTGAAGCAGAGTGTATAGGTCTTCTTTCTCCCCCTAAATGTGGTAGAAACTCCTTTGTAGATTTTGAATGGGCGAGTGGAAAGTTCTGATTCGTTGCAGGATGTAAGATTTTAGAAAGATTGACAAAAGTGCAAGCATTGAAAAGATAATCTTGTGAAGAATCAAGGTAATCCTGCAAATAGTTGAATTTTCTCTTCGAGTTTTCACAATATACATTGTTCAGAAAGCAGTGAACAAGAAAAAAATTGCACCATGGGCCACTGTTTGTTGGACGAGTGGGCAGCAGAAATATGTTGTTTCTCAAAATGTTGGCTGATAGTAAGGTTCGTTTCATATTTTTCAGCTTAAAATTAAACGGAATGATTTCTTTACCCATGGATGGTGATTGTTGCTATAGGTATTATTTTAACTTTTTTTAGAATAAATTAAGAATTATAATTCAGGCATTAATTTATTTTTAATTATATATTCATTCATACTGACATAATGCAAAGTCATTAATGTACGCGTGCACCCGATATCAACAACCTTGGAGATGTTTTGGTAAATAAGACAGAGTTTTGTCTCTTGCTTTATAAATAAATAATCAAAATATTGTGAGCCATGTACTGATATCAAGGCAAGTGTAAAGGAAAGGAGAGCATAGAGCATAAGGGAAAAGATCATTCCCTTAAAAATAAGTTTTTTTAATGCATAAAGAGCTATATTAGTCAGGGTTCTCTAGAGAAATAGAATCTAATACATATATATTTATATATATCCTATTTATATATATAATACATGTTATAGATAGCTCAGTTTGAGTCTGAAGGCCAGAAGCTGCTGTCAAACCAGGAAGAGCCAATGGTCCAGTTCGATGGCCATCAGGCAGGGGATCCTTTTACTGGGGTAGGACCAGCCTTTTGTTCTGCTTAAGCCTCCATTTGACTGGATGAAATCCACCTGCTTTATGGAAGGGAATTGTTTTACTCAGTCTACCAACTGAAAAGTTAATCTCATCTACCAGCACCCTCGCAGAAACACCTAGAATAATGTTTGACTAAATATCTCAGCACTCTGTAACCCATTCTAATTGACATATAAAATTAACCATCACAAGAAATTTAAGGATTACTTTTACCCATGTATTTCTTAATAAAATCTAATAAATTAGTTAAGACTATTGCCAATTAATAGAAGTAACTATCCAGGGGAATAATAAAAGATCTCATTTTGAGTGCAATGAGTTTTTTGTTTGTTTGTTTATATATTTTGTTTTGTTCACTGTAAGACAAGTAATGTATCTGCCTCAAGAAGGTTCCTAATGGCTGGGTCACTGGTGGCAAGGTACAGTGCATGCCTGATAGTTTGCTGTTCCAAAGTATCAAATTCATATCACTAAATATTGCATATTTTATTTTTTTTGAGGAAGATTAGCTCTGAGCTAACATCTGCTGCCAATCCTCCTCTTTTTGTTGAGGAAGACTGGCCCTGAGCTAACATCCATGCCCATCTTCCTCTACTTTATATGGGACGCCTACCACAGCATGGCTTGATGAGCGGTGCCATGTCCACACCTGGGATCTGAACCAGCGAACCTGGGGCGCCAAAGCAGAATGTGCGAACTTAACCGCTGCACCACAGGGCCAGTCCCTAAATATTGCATATTTTAAGAGCAGAAGGCATTACTAGCATCCATTATGCAATACACTTTTTGTTATCTCTCTCTATACGTACACACACACAAGTGTATATAAATACTGCTCATTGTGTGTATATGTACATTCTAAACATCACCACAGTAAATGTTTCCAGACATTCTTAAATGACCCTGGGGGACAAATTCACCATGGTTGAGAACCACTGGCCTCGACAGATGGCTGGACATGGAGTGCGTTGTATAACAGTGGAATATAGTGCCTGGGGAACCCACTGCTTTATAGCAGTGTGTTAATAAGTCTGTTCTTCTCTGCAGAGAGACATTACCTCATTCCTCAAGGTGGCTCATCACAAATGCAATGATGGCCTGGACAAAGAGCAATCTGGCCTTGAACTCGGAGTATACCTAGCAAGACAGGCTGGAGTACAAGAGACCCATGGAGACGTGTCTCCCAACAGCCACACAGTTGACTGTAGACTTTCATTCATTAACAAGCACCCAGTGAGAAAATAAGCCCCAAATATAGTCCCCTCTAATTCGTATTTAAGTTCTCAAATTTAATTTCCAAGATCCTCTGTTCTCAATTTTTAGTTCCCTTTCTTAGACCAAAAAGAAGCCTCATTTAGACTTCATAGGAATTACTTCATCACTTCAGCATCTTGGGCTTTATTCCAATGTAATGAATTGAGCTAGCTCAGCACTCCTACCTTCTTACATTGAATAATAGATAACACACACAGTAGAAATAATAAATTTTATCTTAATCATTGACTGTTTTCTGTTGTCGTTTGAACACCTCACCATCATATGTAATGGTTGTTCTGAGAAGAGAGTATCATCATATGTAATGGTTGTCCTGAGAAGAGAGTATCATCATATGTAATGGTTGTCACGAGAAGAGTAGCTCCTTGAAGAATGTGGTTGCTAGTTTGCTCTTCAAATGGCAGATCCGCATGATCAAGACTGAAAAATCCACTAAGTCCAGTTTATTTGACTTTAATGTACCAGATTTTGCAGAGAGCAGCAGAAAGCACTAGGTCACCTCATGATCAATGCAAAGTCTACAATGTCCACACTGTTGTTTTTGCCCCAGATCAAGGCACAGACTTAGGGATGTTGGCAGAATGGAAGGAAGCAGAGGGAAGGGAAACGTGTCCCAGTATTCCATTTATAAGAAATTCACTTGGGGGCTGGCCCCGTGGCCGAGTGGTTAAGTTCGCGCGCTCCGCTGCAGGCGGCCCAGTGTTTCGTTAGTTCGAATCCTGGGCGCGGACATGGCACTGCTCATCAAACCACGCTGAGGCAGCGTCCCACATGCCACAACTACAAGGACCCACAACGAAGAATATACAACTGTGTACTGGGGGGCTTTGGGGAGAAAAAATAAAATAAAAATCTTTAAAAAAAAAAAAAAAACTTTAAAAAAAAAAAAAAGAAATTCACTTGGACTTATTAACCACTCTCTCAGTGAAGAGTACTTTAAATGCTTTTTTTTCTTGTGAATTCATAAATTTAGAAATTCACAGGTCTGGTCTCAAGATCTTAACTATGGTTCTTTTCTTCCTACAAATGTCTCCCATGAATCTTTAAAAGCTTTAAAATTTCATCTTCCATTTGGTCCTTATTTTCTTTGTGCAAGGTGCCCAAATGAACATGAGCTCAGGGCAGAATAAGTTGTGTCATCTGAACATCTCAAAACTATATTTGCTTATTTTTTAATCAAGTTGTTTGTTTTTCTGGCGTTGAGTTGCATGAGTTTTTTTATATATTTTTGGATATTAACCCCGTGTCAGATATATGATTTGCAAATATCTCCTCCCATTCAGTAGGTTACCTTTTTGCTTTGATGATGGTTTCCTTCACTGTGCAGAAGCTTTTTAGTTGATGCTGTCCCCCTTGTTTATTTTTGCTTTGTTTCTCTTGCCTTTGGAATCAGATCCACAAAGATATCGCTAAGACCGACGTCAAGGAGCTTACTGCCTATGTTTTCTTTCAGGAATTTTATGGTTTCAGGTCTTGCATTCAAATCTTTAGCCTATTTTAGTTAATTTTTGTGTATGCTTGAAGATAGTGATCTAGTTTTCTTATTTTGCACATGGCTGTCCAGTTTTCCCAATACCATTTACTGAACAGACTATCCTTTCTCTGTTGCATGTTCTTGATTTCTTTGTTGTAAATTAATTGTCCACATATGTGTGGTTTTATTTATGGGCTCTCAGTTCTGTTCCATTGATCTGTGTGTCTGTTATGCTAATACCATACAGCATTATTTACAATAGCCAAGATATGGAAACAAACTAAGCATCCATCAATGGATGAATGGACAAAAAGCTATGTCACACACACACACACACACACACACACACACACAAGAATATTATTCAGCCATAAACAAGAATGAAATCTTGCCATTTGTGACAACATGGATGAACCTTGAGGGTGTTATGCTAAATGAAATAGATGGAGAAAGACAAATACCATATGATCTCACTCATTTGTGGAATCTGAAAAAACAAAACAAAAACAAACACATAGATACAGAGAACAGAAGGGAAAGAGATTGTGCGGTGGGTGAATGGGTAAAGGGGGTCAATTGTATGGTGAAGGATGGTAACTAGACTTTTGGTGGTGATCACCTTGTAGTGCATACAGATGTTGAAGTATAAAATTTTACACCTGAAAGTTATATAATGTTGTATACCAATTTTTCCTCAGTAAAAAACAAGTTACGGTTTTTAAAGTACAAGTATCAAGTCACAGAATACAACCCCAAAGTGAACAAAGAGCAGGAGAGATATAGGACTCAGGGAAGAGGAAAAAACCATATGTTACTGTTATACCTTTGTTACAATCTTTTCTTATTCCAAGAATGATATTCAAAGGTCAGTCCTTCAATGAATATTTATTGAATATAAAAAAATTTATACTTGTAGGTCCTCTACCCTCATCAGCGGTCTTCCTGTCACATCATCCACATCTCAGGCAGCTGCACAGTATGTCTCTCAGAGGTTTAAAGATATGTGTCCCCTTTCATTTATATCTATTTTTAGCCTAAACATTGTAAGGACTTTTTGGATCAATTAACTATTCATGAATGTCATTTAAGCTCATCTTTTAAATCATCTCTTCTGTTATCTATCTGTATATCTATGTATCATTATTTATCTATCTACCTATCTATCTATCTCATCTATCTATCTGTATTTTCAGGGCCACTTACTTCATCTGATCCAGAATTAAGTAGAAATTGACTCATTTTTTAAAGCAGGCAAACATGAATGCACCTCCATTTCTTTTTTATATTTTAATAAGTTTCCAGCCTAGACTTTCATCTTAAGATCTTAAACTCTCAAGCTCTTTTTTTTACGAAGTTTTCCTTCTGTTTCCTTAAAGTAGATACATAGATTTTATTTTTTTCTTTCATTGCTGTTCTGACTCTGGCATTATCAATTTCTTTCTCAGTATTAGCTTTTGTAAAACTTTCATTGAGCTCATTCTGGACTTAATCCCAAGCAACTTACTTATCTACTGCATAATCAAGGCCTATGCTTTACTGAACTCTCTCCCCCATTTTACATGATTCTTTACTCAAGATTTCAGACTATTTTTCCAGGGCAAACGTTTTTGTGCTCCTGGTTTATCCAACTTGCTCCTCTATGCCCCAGGACTAAATCTGGACCTCAGGGAAGAGTAGAATGTCTCATATGTCTTATGGGCTACCTATGTTTTCTATCTTTCCTCATCGTTAACCTCCACTTCTTTCAACTCAATGAGTTAAGAATTTAGCCCTTTTAGGTCCTGTGAGATAATAGAAGATATATATTTCTCTGCCCCCATTCATGGCACAGAGCTCCTGAAACTTTATAATTTCCTGAGTGAGAAGAGCACTAGGAGCATTCTTTGTTCTAATATTTAGTCTTTGACCCTGGTTCCTGTCACAGGGCTCCTGAAGCTCTTGTCATTTCCTGGATGACAGGAGTATCTTTTGTTCTAATGAGTGAGTCTGGATGGGCTCTTGGATGGGGGCTAGTCACTGAAAAGAAGAAGCCATGATCAGAAGCTTAGAATTTTCAGCCCGCCCCTCATTCTTTTGAGAAGGGAGAAGAACTGGAAATGCAATGAATGATCCATCATGCCTGTGTGATGACCCCTCGATAAAAATCCCAAAATATGGGGTTCAAAGAGCTTCTAGGTTGGTGAACACATCCACACACAGAGGGTGACCCACCCAACCCCCACAGGGACAAGAACTCCTCCACTGGGGACCCTCCCTTACTTTGCCACGTACATCTCTTCTTCTAGCTGTTCATCTGTATCTTTTATGATATCTTTTAATGAACTGGCAAATGTGAAGTGTTTCCCTGAGTTCTGTGAGCCATTGTAGCAAATTGATCAAATCTGAGGAGGGGGTTGTGTGAACCTCTGATTGGGAGCCAAATCAGACAAAAGTTGTGGGTAACCTGGGGACCTACTACTCATGATTGGCGTTTGAAGTAGAGTGAGAGCAGTCTGTGGGAATGAGCCCTTAACCTGTGGGATCCAATGCTATCTCCAGGTAGAGAGTATTAGAATTGAGTTAAATGGTAGGACCCCCAACTGGTGTTGTGGAGAATTGCTTGGTGGTGTGGGGAAAACATCCCCTGATACACATCAGAATTGTGAATCAAAATCCTTTTAGGTCCCCTCCCCTACTCCCATTTTTCCCAAGGTAGGCAACACTCCCAATTGAAATGAAAAGCCAGGTTCAATCGACTCCATCTTGCATCTGGGGTATTTTTATATCTTTGTAGGCTGAGGCATATGCTAAATGTTGTCTGCTTTCATTATCTGTGTAGTTTCTGATGGCTTAGCAAAAAAGGTTAGGAAGAAGGAGGATCGTGCAAATAAAAGAGAGAAAGTAAAGGACTTCCACAATGGACTGAGATTTATTTACTTTTAAAATACCTGAATTTAAATAAATTCATCTTGCCAACACAATTATTAATTTTGTTTCAAATTCTACCGTTCGATCTATCTGAGAGTTTTACATTTCTTTTTTTTTTTTTTAAAAGATTTTATTTTTTCCTTTTTCTCCCCAAAGCCCCCTGGTATATAGCTGTGTATTCTTCGTTGTGGGTTCTTCTAGTTGTGGCATGTGGGACGCTGCCTCAGCGTGGTCTGATGAGCAGTGCCATGTCCGCGCCCAGGATTCGAACTAACGAAACACTGGGCCGCCTGCAGCGGAGCGCGCGAACTTAACCACTCGGCCACGGGGCCAGCCCCAGAGTTTTACATTTCTTTTTGAGATATTACTATAACTATACGTCTGGTGGACTATTCCTTGTCCTCGTTAATGAAGAAAACAGTCACCCCACTTCCTCAGGTATGGGCTCACCATGAAGCACTCTTATATTAACAGATAATGAAGAGTATCACGCTGAAATTTGGAAGCTTGTCTCTAGTCATTGAACCCTAGATGTGAGCAGAGGTAAATGCCAACATAGACTCTTTTATCCCCATAATAACACTAGCATCGTCATCTAAACCACTGCCACTTTCCGCTCACAACAACTGACAGAAATAGTTGGAGCGGTATGTTTCAACTCAAAAATGGACTGAGAGGTTGAGCCTCTTAAACATGAATTTAGAATATCTCTTCTAACTACACTCCTTCCTTTCCCTCTCCTCTTCCCTTTTCAGAACCTGGTTGTAATTCCTCCCTTGTCCTGAAAACTGGACTACAGAAACAGGGACATATACGTTTAGCAGTACACTCATGATTATAGTCAGTACACAAATAGAAAGAGTGTTTTTCCTAGCGTTCTCTCTCCTTTACGACCATTCTACCCAGGACAGGCCACATGATTAGCAGGACCCAATTCAAAATGAAAATGCAGGGCTTCTTGTTAAAAAATGTTTAAGATTGTCAACAGGGAGACAGTAGGGTATCAAAGCAAACGCGAGGCCGTTCTCAGCATGGGGACGTGTGCACCCTGCGCAGGTCACACAGTCCGGAAGCCGGCCTCCATCCCATCCCATTTCCTTTGGAGCTTTTCCCCTTCTACTCCTCTCTGCTCCCTCTGCCTCTCCCTGCTCTACTTCTTGCCTCCTTCTCTTTCCTTTCTTCTTTCTCCTTCTCGCCCATTTTCATCCCTCTCTCCCTTCCTTCTCCTTCTGCTACCTCAGAGTGTAACTGTGAAGATTAATACATTTTATAAAGTTAGTGTTTTGTAATCTAAAAACCAGATAAATAATGGTGCTTAATATCACTATATTTTCCTTCTCTACACCTCTTATCCTTCTGATTTCTTGTTCTTCATTGATTTTCTTTTCTTTCTTCTCCCTTAGAGATTCTCAGTTTCCATATTGCCTTCTGTTTTACTCTTTCTCTCTAACTTTCTTTTTGAAAGGCTTCTTGTCCCAAGAAACATACGCTATGTAAATAAGAATGGAAATGATGGAAGAATGACAGAATTATCTTTTTTCTTCCTTTGGACGCCGAGATGTCTAGCCGTGGCTAGGCATAAATAGACTACACACATCATAAAAAGGAAACATTTTAAATGTCAACAAAATCAATATAAGAACAAACTGGGCTTTCTTCTGAAAAAATAAATGAAATCCAGAAAGAATCAAACTTGATTATTTTGCTTCTAGAGCTCCTGAAACCGCAAAGTCACCTCTTTTCTGGTAACTGCAATCACATTTGCACATAAAACCCAATCATTCATTAAAATGGAGTTTAAATTTGTTTTTATTTAAATGTACTTTTCTGACTCAGCTCCAAGATCAATTCTATTTGCATTAATATATCAGGGCCCTGGAAGCCAAGAGAAGAAAGGATTTGTGTTTGTTTATGTGTGTTTGTACACACTCAGGGCTATGTAGTTTAAGATTTGGGCTTTCAGAAGAGAATCCAGATAGAAAGAAATTTTAAAAACAAAGAACAAAAGGCCTTTTAACATGCTATGACTGCACGCACAATGCTCTACTGCAGAAATGGCATGTATCATGTGCTGTATAGGGTTGCATGTGCATTTTAATGACATTCCTTCAGGACCATAGCATACAGGCTTGAAGGGAGAGGATACTTCTATCCACAGGCCACCTCAAAGATTCAAGAGAGTACAAACTCAGATGGGGGATGTTAGCTTTTGAGATATAACCCTTTAAGATTTAAGAACTCCAGTTTGTTCATAATCAATGAATCAGGGAGGCCCTCTCAGAAAGAAGGTTGGCACGCAAGCCCCCAATAAGGCACTCAGATTAATTCCAAATATGAATGGGGTCTGCTCATACACTCAGGCAAAAACAGGCAGTAAGGCTCCCTGCCCAAAGGAAAATATGGATTGCCCCATAACCCTGCTTTTAGACCTCACCTTTTATTTATGGAGAACATACATAGAGTAAAATGTACAAATTATAAACATATAACTCAATGAATGTTCACAAATGTATGTACTTAGCCACCATTCAACTTCCGTTGCAGAAAAATTTCAACATCCCAGAAAGTTTCACTGGGCACCTTCCAGGCAATAACCTTCATCCATAGTGAACCCTTCCAGTTTTTCCTATTCCTGACTCTCATAAAAGTGGAATGCTACAGAAAGTAGGCTTTGTTTCTGAGTTTATGCCCATCATTTGAGTGTAGTTATCCATGTTACTGCCTATAGGAGTTGCTTTGATTACTATGCAGGTTCCCACTATATTCACATAATATAATGTATTTATACACTGGACTGCTCATGGACTCTTAGATTGTTTCTCATTTGGGGCTATTGTGAATAAAGTCATCAGGGGCATTACTATACATATCTTTTGTCTGGTTTAGTTTTATTTTATTTGTTTTATTCATTATTAATTCATTTCTCTTTGATCTATGCTTAGTAATAGAAATGCTGAGCCATAGGTTATTCTTATATTTTTAGTATTAATAGATATCTACAGTCTTCCTGAGTGATTATAAAATTGATACATCGTCATCAGTGTGTGAATGTTTTACCTGCTGTAACCGTAACTTACACTTGATGTCATTAGTCTTTTCAGCCATTCTGAATGGCATCATTGTGGCTTTAATTTGCATTTCATAATGAATAGTGATGTTGAGTCCGTTTATTATTGGCGTTGGTCATCTGAGTATCCTCTTTTGTAAAGTGCCCATTCATGCTTTTTATCCCATTTTTTTTAATGTGGTTGTGTGTATGTGATTTTTTCTTATAGATTTGTAGGAGTGCTTTAAATTTTGAGGAAATGAGTTCTTTGGCACATATTTGTATTGTGAGTATCATCTCTCACTCTGTGGGTTAACTTTTCACTTACAACGGTGACTTTCAATGAACAGAAGTTTCTAATTTTAATTAACTGAGTTTATCAATGTTTTATGTGCTTTGGTTAAGAAACTGTTGCCTATCCCAAGTTCATTTAGATGTTCTCCTGTGTTTTCTTGAGAAGTTTTATTATTTTATATGTCACACTTAGGTCTGTGATCCATCTCAAGCTTAGTATTGCATAAGGTATGAGGAAGGGTCAGGTTTTTGTTTGTTTCTTTTGTCTTGTTTAAAATTCAGATAATATCTCCAACACCGTTTGTTGAAAAGACAAATCATGCTTTTTTTAGTGGCGTTATCTCTATAGGAGCCATGGCTGGCCTTTCTTACAGCGTGCAATCCCGGAGGGACAGAACATTTTGCTCCAGCTAGCAGGTGATAGGGCACAGAATCCTGGCACTAACGTCATGTTTTATACAGTAACACTTTCTTACATCACCCCAAATGAAAATAAATTTTTCTACTCAGTGCCACCTTTCTAATGGAAAAAAATTTATTAAATAAAATAATAAAATAACTGCAGGATATAATCCAATAAAATAGATATGTGGGAAGGTCAAGGCCAGCTGGTTCCTTTAGTCTGGTGAGTAGATGTTTTCATTGTCATCAGATAATGCTATTTCTGGAATAGAGAATACTGCAGAACTGTTTTAACCGAACCATCTCTCTTTCTCTCTCTCTCTCAATATTGCAGTGTGTCTCAAAGAAGTGACTAGATCTCTAATGATTAGCTGGCATACTGAACAATACTTTTAATCTGACAGCTACAAAGAAAATTCCTGCAAGATTCAGATTCTGCAATTTTTGTGCTTTTAAATTTCCTTTACTCAGTTGATATCTAGCAGATGTAGTAGAGTTTTTTCCAGTACAACTTGGAACTGTGTCACATATGAGAAATGGATTATGATTATTTGAAACTCATGGACAGCATCAGAAGTAGAGACAAAGAGCAAGAACACTGGCATGGCAAAGGATGGCCATATGCTGCCAAGTGAAAAAAAGCAACCAAATATCAAAATAATAGACTTTCTTAAATCTACACCATTCCTTAAAAACTTGCTACTTAATCACTTCTTTGGGTGATAGTATCCACGTTTTGATAGCCCAGCCGCACCTCCAGAAGGTCATCTCTAGTATGCTAATCCACTATCAGCTACTGGCACTTGACCTAGAGTTATTTTATTATTATTTATGATTTTTTTATTATTGCAATATTAGATCAATGACATTACACAGGAAAGGTTCAAGGAGACAAAGTGAAAAAATGGCATGAGGAAGAGCAGGCAGCGGAAATAGTATAAAAACTTCAGACCATAATGGACAAGATAAGTATGGGGAGAGCGAAAAGAGGATTGCTTGAATATATTTTCCTAGTAAGCTCAGTTTTCCCTTCAAAGGAAGCCCCTCACACAGAGAAAATGATAAAATACCCTTTCTTCTGTGACTTCACCTATTTGAGCTTTTACAAAATTTAATTACAGAGGACAGAGAAAATCCATCCTCTTAAGTCATTTCTTGTGAAAGAACCACCTCTGGTTGTTTAATGGAAATAGGCATCCATTCTCTCATCATTGCTTTTTATTTTAATAGAGATTTTTTTTTTCTGTCTCCCAACAGTAACCTTGCATTGGACACACACACACACACACGAAGACATTTATATTTTTCTAACCAGGAATGTTCTTATCATGTCCATTTTCCAGTAAGATAATTATAGTGCAGCACATAAAAAATATTGGTGTCAAGAGCTGCCTTTTGTGTTTGGCTTGCCGAAGGTCAAAGTGTGGCAACCCTGTGGAGGAAAGCCCGCTAGTGGGAACATATAATTGCGTCAGGAGCAGCAGTGATAACATTAGCTTCCCTCCTGAGCTTTGTGCTGTTCGCTTGTTCTGGAAGGGGATAATCAGTAGAGGACATCTCCGAGAAAGTTCAATCAGCTTTGGCTTGGTTCATTTGTACCGGCGTTCAGAATAAGATCGTATTGCCACTGATGAGTTTCTTTTAAATGACTGTTTTCTCCAGCAGGATTTTATAAATGTTGTTGCATTAAAGAGTAAATGAAACTTCCCTGAAGAACACACTCCACCGTGCCTTTAGTGTCTTTCCTGACACATCTGTGAAGATGGATGGAACCGAAAGAGCTAGCTGCAAACTAACTGAGTCATATTTATCTCCCAGGAATGTTTTATATGCTGCAAAATGTGACAAAGGCCATTACAGAGATTGTGTTTCCCAGCAATGAATCCGCTGCCCGTCCTCTGCTATTCCTAACATTCAGACAATTGCTGTGGAATTACTCATGGCCTCGAAAGCAAGCAGTCATAGACTAGATGCCCTGAGATTTTCCCTGAAGATAGGGCAATGACAGTAAATTTCTTAGATCGAAAATGAGTGTTGAAAAGATAGTTAAAAAATAACTTCCTAGGTTTTACTCATTCAAAGTTTTTAAAAATTGTTTTCCAAAGTTTATGCATACAAGTATACATTTTTGAGAATCGATTAAATGAAAATTTTCAATTCCACAAAATATATAGTTGGTTTTCCTCTAAAAATCTGTAAAACCTACCTGTTTCACATGTTAAATTGGTCAAGTCAGCTAAAACCCTTCTACTATTTATTGAGGATTTCTAAGCTGGGAACTGTATCTCTGACCTTGAGGAGATTGTGGCAGTAAAATGAGATCACACGTGCAGCAAAAGTGTACAATCAAGCGGTGGGTTATTTGATGCATATCTGAAAGCATTCACAGTAGCACACTTATCAAATGCAATGATTACTAATGTTTCCAGGAAGTAAGTCCAATTCAAGGTGTTGGTTAAAGGATGAATTGGTGATTTGACAAGTACAAAATTGGGCAGTGCTTTTAAGACACTCAGATGCAGCAAAAATTCATGTGCTGCTCATTGAAGCCACATCAGACCTAGGCACGAAAGCTATTGTTTGGCTCAACTTGCCTGTCAGCTCTCAGTCTGGTTTCTCATGTTACTATTGACTCACATCCTCTTTCTGTCTTCGCAGACTCGTCAGTTTTGTCTCATTCTCTGAACTATGATTTTTAGCATCTCCACGATTTTGTCCTTTGAATCACCTGTGGAGTTTCACTTTATACCCAAGGCTCTATTTCTCAAGTCTGGGACAGACTCTCCTTTTTTCTTTTCCTTGACTTTCGATTCTACCTTCATGTGCTCGTGGAATAGTGCCATGTTGTACTTAATGAAAGCAAATGGGAAGTGGAATGTTAGTCAGAATGAACCCAAAAGTAACAAAACAAAACAAGAAAACCAACAATAACACAATGCATGTTTCTTACCTGTGCACTAATTCTCCTGAAATGAATTGTCTACACATATTAAAATGACTATAAAGCTGATGATATGATACAGTTTCATTATGTTTGTCCTTTGAATAAATAACTGAATCCTAGCATTTTCATCCTGCCCTTTGCCACTTAAGTTGAGAGAAGCCATGATGCTCAATGGAGAAACTGATGCAGCCCCACCAGTAAAGTCACATGAAATAACAAAAAGTAGTGAATGAACCCAGTTTTTGTCATCTCAGAAGATCAATTAACTTCTTCCGGGAACATTCTTATAAGTAAAAGACTTGGGCTGGGCATGACAGGCAGAGGGAAACGTAAAGTGACTGAGACTGAATATAATAGAGGATTAACCTGTCATTCCTATGAAAATGGTAGCTCCTGCATGTTCCTTTATTACTGGAAAACTGAATCTATTGCTTCTATCTGGACCCCAGATCACTTACTGCCATGCCGTGTGGCAGTTAGTTACTTAGAAACAATTAATGTAGTTTGTTGTAAGGTCTTTCTCCTTAAAAAAGGTGTGTGTGTGTGTGTGTGTGTGTGTATGTAGCATAAGCATAGTATGCAGATATTCACTTTCATTCTACAGTTTGGCCAGTTCTGAGAAAAAATTAATAATCAGGGCTTGGTGTGGGTGGTGAGGAAAAATCTACCCTTCAGCAACCAGATCAGCAGCAAAGACCAGTTGACTGAATTGAGCTGGAACATGGCATAAAACTGAAGTAATGCGAGGAGCTCAGGAGAGCAGAGGCAAGCTGGTAATTCAAGGTCTTGAATATGTAAGATCATTGTCAGAAAGAACACTGAACAGATCAAGAAATGTGTAGAGCAGAGCTAAATGAATCAGTTTTTCTCCAGGAGCCTGAAGATCTTAAATTGTTAGAAGAGCCTTGTGTGTTCTCTTCTTCCACATCTTTCTAATTCACAAGGAAACCTAGTTAAAAAAAAAAAAAGATTTAAAAATAACTGGATGGCACAGCGTTTAAGTTCGCATGTTCCACTTCGGCAGCCCGGGGTTTGCCTGTTTGGACCCTGGGTGCGGACCTATGCACTGCTTGTCGAGCCATCCTGTGGCAGGCCTTCCACATATAAAGTAGAGGAAGATGGGCACAGATGTTAGCTCAGGGCCAGTCTTCCTTAGCAATAAGAGGAGGATTGGCAGCAGATGTTAGCTCAGGGCTAATCTTCCTCAAAAATCAAAAAACAGAACTGGAATTTCTCCTAGCATAAAAGAATGTAGCAGAGGAAAACAAGGCATGATTTTTCAGATATAATTTTTCATGTTATTTTTAGAAAATATTCATATCTATATTTTATAATTAAATATATGCATAATATCCAAACCTCTGCATAAATTTTATCATTATAAATGTATATAATCTATGTTCAGAGAGAGGAAGGAAAAGCATGAGAAGTGAAGATTGGGAAAGTCTGAGTCATTTTGGAATGGGGTTATATGGGAAATACAAAGAATACATATATCTGAAAATGAGTGAATAAATTTGGAAGGGATAAACAAGTGCACATCACAGTGGAGACCTGTGTCTTCAACTAGGGTTGAGGAATAATCAAATATGCCTCTCAAGATTGTCTCTACCTAGCATCTTCTTCTTATCCACATTCCTTTGTCAGTACCACTAGTTAATAACCAGGGAAAACCATATGTAGGCCTTATTTTATGCTACCCGTGCCTAGCATTATCTGAGCAAGTAATTACCAAACAGCTCTACAATTTAAATCCATGTTGTTTATCATCCTTCCAAACTTCATCCTTAGGATTAGAGAAGTGTTGCAGCGCAGCCTCATTTCATAGTTTTTCCCCCTTAGGATGGATTGATTTGTATTATGTTAAAATGATTGATGTGGAATCGCCTGGTATATAATGTCATTATGTTACCACTCTTTAGGTCGTTTAATCTTACTTAGCACATACTGTAATTTATTACAAATGAATACACAAGAATATGAAATATGTGCCCCTAGCAAATCAGGATTACACGAAGGCATTCAGTTTTATTTTCTTTCACAGGGAAATTAAGAAGTGACTTCTCTGAATAGGCAGAAAACAGTCTTGAACAATTTGCTCTGCAGTGTCCAATGATGAGACCCGTTGATGAAACAAAGATCAAGCTTCCAACAATAGTTATTTTAGAGTAGTTCCGTGTGGCAACTTGTTTTAGGGTTCTCTGTAGCTCCCCATGAGAGAAGCCCACTTCACATTTCGTTGAAGGTCTCTCTGATGGAGGGAAATCTCCCCTTTTGCTCAGCTCCCCTATCATGTTTATAGCCGTCTGTTTAATTTAACTCTGGAGTAGAAGTGATACATTTTAGAGAACATAACTATATAAGATTATGATTTTAGGGGTTCCTAAAGTTGTCGATTTGTTGGAATCACACTTGATTCCTCTATTGTGAGCCATTTTCCCCCTGAGGAGTCCACCACTAAAGATGTTTTCCCTTCAAGATTTAATTTTTTGCTACAATCGAAAAAAAGATCCTGTGGATTATATAACTATTTATGCTGTCCTTAGTTATATGGCACAGTAATTGAAGGATATGGAAATTAGGATTTATAGGAAAGGTCAAGATATTCTTTGTTATACTTCCTCCCTCTCTGGTAGTGAGAGACAGATGCCCGTTAAGACGCCCGTTACCACCTATACATATAATCAAAAAGGAATACGGTATGCAAAGTTGCTACAAAAAGTGTAAAGTAGATATCCAAAGTGAGCTATTACGTACAACGGTAACTGATATTCTTTGCATTCAGCACATTAAACCCCAACCTCCAATGGATAAATCAATAATTTAAGCAGCTGGAAAATGAGTGCACCACAAGATATTAAAATAGCCTTGTGTTCAGGAACACAGAAAGAACATAGCCTTCAGATTTGACCACAGCTGAGCTGGAATCTCAGTTCTCATATTGACTTTGTTACCTTGAACGCATCACTTTACTTCTCTTGGTTTCCTTCTCCCCTCCTCTAAAATATGAGGAATGATAGATAAGCCATAATATGCTGCAATAAATTCTGTATATTCTGTAGTATATGACAGGTGCTCAGTGAAAGGCAATCTAGTTGGGAGTATGATGAAGGTGAGAGCTCAGGAAACATTTGCTGGGAGGCAAGCAGGGCACCACACGCTGTTGCAATTCATCATGTTAAATACAAACCATCTTCTATACTTAAACCCCTGAAACCTCCAAATTGCCCCTGAGGAGACAAGAACTGGAGATTCTCTCTTTCTACGGTTTCAATTAGGAAAAATATTCTATACCTGGAGAGTTCTCAAGAAAACAATTTCACAGGTTCAGAGAAAGCATGCACAGTAACAAAATAGAGAGTCAGACATTTGAGAATTAATACAGGGACTCAATTGCTAAAATTAACGTACTAAATGTTGTTTGCTTAATTACAAGAAACAGAAAACCCATTATCATTATTATTATTAGCTGATATTTTAGAAAATGTATTCTATATTAGGCATTGTGTTAAGAAATCTTTACTCTCACAAGACAAGAGGTAGACGTTAGAATCATCTCTGTTTTACAGATGGGACCTTTGAGGCACACTGCTCAAACAGAAACCACTAGGGTTCTATGTAGGAGTGGAAATGGCAGCAATACTGACCTGATTCAATGTGGTTGGTCAGTGCCATTGCTGAAATCAGCCCCTGGATCTGTGCCGGGCTTGGACCTCTGTGGGCACAGGGAAGGGAAAGCCAAGGATTTGAAGACAAGAGCTATTGAGGACTTTGCATCCATGTGCATTCAGTTCCTTAGACACTAGTGACTGTGATGAGTGTGATACTAATGTTCCTTTGTCTCCACATTTGGAACGTTTTAGACATACTGATTTCTGCGCCCCACTCCAAAGCCAGAAAAGCAGGATGGCAGGAGGCTGAGCCACCTTGATCAGCCAGAATTGGGAACAATGATTCTTACCAGCCCTGAAGATAAAGATGATGGCTAAAGTTTTTCTTCTATCTGTCCTATGCCTAGAGAACGGGACTCTACTGGATCTGTTGAGTAAATAAATGAGTAGGTGAGTTAATTAATTGACTGTCTCTGACAGACTTCCTAAATTAACATTTGCATTTTTCATGTCCCAGCTTAAACACACTCACTTGCTTCCTGTAATCACTCTGATCAATTTTCTAATCTCTCCCAAACTTGGCTCAGCCTCACACCCCTTAGTGCCTGCAATCCCCTAACTCTTTCTCTCTAGTCAGTATCCCATGGGCAAATAATAACAAGAGGTACCATTCATTGATCACTGCAATTATTCAAGGCACTTTAAAACCTAGATGCTGTATATTCTTACAGTCTAATTTCCTATTTAAACCAACATACCTATGGTCTACTGATACCAAAATATTCCCCCACAGATGCCCAACCTCCCTGCTTGTCACCCAAGGCTTTCGCTCATGCTGGTTTATCTGTAGGCCTCCAGTTGCTAATGAGACAAATTTAGTCTCCTGTCCCATCTCCAAGGGACCATACATGAAAGCTAAAAGGAGTTGGACTCATTGCCTTTATCAATCTTGCTCATAGTCATCTGTCATTGGAATACCCCACCATTACCCATCTACCTGAAGGTAATGCTTTCTGCTCATGAAAACCCTCACATGAAGGACTCTCTAAACCACAACGGTGAGTAAACAGTACTTAACAGACATTTATTAATGCTACTTGGAGCTTTACCTCTTTAGTTTAAATCTAGCTAAGCAGTACTATTTTAGGAACTTATTTTACAAGGGGACATATGACTTAAATTACACATTTATGAGGTTTCATCTTTAGTAACACTGCTGGATTTTGAGATATTGGATTATTCCTTTCGCTTTGTCTTTGATTGTAAGAAACATGGTGATGAGCCATACTTACTTGAAAGCTGTACAGTTGAAACATTCTTTATACCAAATTAACAGGATAGATATCAAATTGGAGAGAAAATGTAGGGTTAAATTAACTTGGCACAACATCTGAATCCAGATGTATTTCCTATGTATCCTACGTTGGTCTGTGGAATAAAAGCAGTTATCTAATGATGATGATGATGGTGATGATGACAGTGATGATAATATTAGCCACTGTAATTCTTGGCTACTGTACTAGATTCTTCTAACTCAAATCTCAATATAATTATATAATATTAATTAATTGAGTTGAAAACTTTACTAATGAAAATTAATTCTCTTAACTACTATTGCTGAACTGCTCAACTATGACGCCACAATTTGATTTAAATATGTGGTACTACCCAAAATGACCTACCATTGTATTTAATGTTCCACATTTCTGTGGATAGAAATAATAATGATGTTTTAGTCTAGAAACTTATATGGTTCCTAATCATAAATATCTGGAAATTTGGTGCCATTTGATAATTAGTTGATTCTAAAATATATTTGTTACTGAGAAAATATTTCAAAAGACTATATCAACTAAAAAGAGAAACTAGTATCAAAATTAAAAATAATAACTATAAAGAGATCCTTTCCAATGTCTTTGTGACTGTAAAATTCTTCCTTTCTTGTTTTGGTTTAATTCTTTATTTTGATGTGTAATTTGGACAAAACTCCTTCAGCTTCGTGAAAATAATAGAAGGCAAAATATGAAGTTTAAGAAGTGGATCTCAAATAAAACAAGTGCCTTAAAGGAAGGAGCATGAATTAATTATGCTCTAATTATCTCAGTATAAAAGAGAAAGAATTTTACTACAGGTCATGGATGCATCAGAATAAAGCAGATGGAAAAGAGAATTTCACATGATTGTTTTGCTTTGTTTAAACTCAAGTACTATAAAATATAGAAATATGAATGAAAATTCTTATGGTTCTGGACTCACTGAAGGAAAGAAAAACAAAAATAGAACAGGGCATAATCCTGCCAGTTGTTTTCACAAAATAACATGAATCAAGAAGAAACCACTAAAATATAGGCTTTATAAGAAAGGGGATTTTTTTTTTTCTAGTTCATTCTCTGCTAGATCTCCAATGCTGAGAAGAATGTCCGGCACATTTTAAACAATAAATATTTGATAACTGAAGGAATAAAACAAATATGCTTAATTATTACAACACGATTAAAAATTGAGTGTATTATTAAATATGAAGCAGAAATATAATTGAAGGAAAGGAAAGTAACCAAACCAATATATATCACTTTGGATTTGGTTTTTACTTTTGTTCTGTAAGGTTAGTCACACTTTCCTGAAGATCTATGCTCATACGTTTGAGGGGAAAAATAAAATCTGGACTGACATCATCTTGGTTCAGGGAATGAACTCTGAGCTCATAGTGTCAATTGTGGCAATTAATGCATTCTGAAAAATAGTTTGGTTAAAATTGTGCTTATATATTCTGGTTTATCTCATCCTTTGTTAGAATCAACTATTTTCTCAGTTAAGTGGCTCAATAAGTTACCTAATTCTAGCAGAAATCCTCTGAACACAAATATGTATCAGCAGATTTAGTGGCATAAGTAACTCCGCCATGGCTACAAACCCTTATGAGGCCTCTGTTCTTGAAGTTGGAATTGTTTTAAAAATATGAATTTTCACCTTCTGCATATATGGCTTTGAATCAGTATTCCCCCACAATGTCACCTCAGGTGAATAACTTAAAAACACTAAATCTCAATATTCTCATATATTAAAAATGTGGATAATAGCACCTTAAATATTTTTTTGTGAAAGTTGAATGAGATTATGTATACTTGGCACATACTAAGCACTCCATAAATGGTGCTTTATTAAAAGCATCATTGTCATCAATGTAAAAGTATATATTCAACTTCTATTTGTTAAGCATCTACCATATACTATTCTAGGTTTTAGATAGAACTATGAACAAAACAAATTAAAATTGCTACTCTCATAGAGCATTTGCTCCTCTGGTAGAAGATATACATATAAAATTAGCAAGAACAGTATGTAGTGTGTTAGATGGTGTTGAGTACTGCGGTGGAAATAAAACATGAATGACCGGTCAACCAGGCTTAAGGAGAAGAAGGGAATGATCTCAATTTTAAATGAGGTGGGTAGGCAAGGCTTCACTGAGAATGTGATATTTAAAAATAGTATCTTCCTAAGTTTGTATCTGTCAAAACACGTAAAATTTCTGAATATAAGGGGTTTCCCACTCTATTTTAGTTTTTATTTTGGTATGGAGAAATGCGTGTCCAGTGTAAATTGTGTATATATGTGTGTGTGTGTATTTTATATATTTATCTATTTACACTTTTCATGTCTTTACACATCATTTTATATATTTATACATATCTTTATACCTTTATTTTTATATGTGCCTAATACTTTTCACAGCATTTTTACAAACATTATTGAATGTTCCATTAGGAATGGACAATCAGATTTTACATTTTAGCTTAGTTTTTGCTAGATAAAGTTGTTCTCCAAAAGTAAGTATCAGTATTTTCCACTAGCATTAAGGGAGTTCCAGATGTATAATGGTACCTGAGGTAGATACAGTGAGACCTAGGGTTGTTATTTTTCAAGAAGCAAAATTACACTGGGCTTTGAGCATTAGCAAAATGGAAGGAGGGGAATTCATCTGAACCAATTACTGGAGGCCTAAGACAAAAGTAAGAACAAAGTCATTGGGAGTTCCAGAAAGAATCATGGAAAGTATTATGAAGAGATTAAGTATGAAGTCAGTCTGATTCAGGGTAATGCTCATGGTGTTAAAAGCAGAGTGAGAGAAAGTCAAGGAGACTTTTCTAGGGCATTGAGCTCTATCTCAGACACTCTTTTGCATGACTTTCACTGAATCTTTAAAGCCAAGGACTGACCAGACACCATTCCAGGTGTCTACTGCTCACCACAGCCCAACCAATTCCATGCTTGACAGATGGAGGGGGGCAGGCCTTGAGATTCATTATCAAATGCAAAAGCATACAGGATAGTTGCTTTTCTTTTTCGCTCAATACAAGAAAAATAAATCCGCTCTTTCAAATTAATCAAAATTGAAAAATAAAAGAAAATCCAGATGGACTACTTTGTCCATCAGAAACAGGTAATTAGCATTTTGCCTAGCAACACAGCTTTAATTATGTTAGTTAACGTAGGAGGTGAAATTGAGGAGTAAGGTCTTATGTTGAATTAAAATTGAGTGACTCCAGAACATGTTCTTAAATTGAAGAAAATAAAGAACTTGACCTTTGAAGCCATCAAAATTGTGAAGCTTCCTTTAAAAATATAATTTTCTCTTGGGGAAGTTTGATTGATCACTTCTAAGCAGCCTATCAGCAAACGTTATAATTTTCCAATAATTTGGACAGGCCTCACCTAAAGATAGAGATTGTTGTGCAGACAAAAGTGGAAGGAACATTACTTGCAACCCCAAGTATGGGAAAGGAATAATTTCCAATTTATATACAAAACAACAAATATGTATAATCCATTCCTTCTGGCTCAATTGGCTAAAAAATAAAAAGAGAGTGAGTGCAAGAGACTGAGTTAGCAACACTGTATTCTGAGCATCATATTGGTGTTTCTAAAGGGTGCCAACTAATTGGTCACATCAGTACTTTGCCAGTCTAGCAAGTCACACAGAGCTGTGCCATGTCCCTGACTGAAAAGTGTACAAGCCAAAGCTTGTGGACGACAATGAGTGGAACACTGGAATATATTCCCAAATATGTACTTGAAGACTTACCAGACATAGGGAGAAATCAGACCTTGATTGAAAATAAAAGTGAATCTTGATTTCTAGTTGCATTTTCTATGTATTTCTAGGAAAAGAATAATTTTTAATTACAATTAATTTTAATTACCTCTCAATGAAGCTTTCTGGGCCCTCATTCTTGTTTAAACTTATCCCCCACTCCATTCATAAAGTTGAAAATTAACAGGATAATGTAAACTCTTGAGAAAATACCCTACACTTTGAATTATTGCAAAAAGAGGGCATCTTTACCTTTAAATGCAAAACCAAGGTATGTACTTAACTGTACTTAGATCAACTGGAAAAAGAAAGCAGGAAAGTTGTGGTTGGAAAAATGAGTCTGGGCTAAATAGGAGAATGTGTCTTGTGCTATTGGTGTCTTGCAATATTCAGTGACTCCAAAAGTCTACCAAAAAGCCCTCATAATTGAGTTTGAGAAAATTGGCTTAGGTTAGTTCCAGCGCCTTGAAAACCAGCAGTCTTTTCTTGATGCCCATCCTTTCTCCTTAATAGCTGTCCTCCCCTAACAGAAAGCCCCATACCACACGATGCCTGTCCTAGATCTTTTTCTGCTTCTACTATAAGTGTGTGAATGTTTATATATGTGTGTGGGTGTCTGTGTGTGGGAGTAAAAAAAAATTATTGAAGCAAACCTGGCTAGCCCTCAAAGTCTGTACCTGGTGGTTGACGTTGCTTCTTCTGTACTTTGAGTTATCTATCTCGTGTGGTACTATTTCCGCCACTTGCTTATAAGCTCCATTGTGTTTACTGTCAAAAATTCCAGCTAAAGTCCCAAGAAATTTATGTAACGGAAATTCCAATGAACTTTGAGTATGGTCTCGTCTAGGAAATACTGCAGTTTGTTTAAGAAAACAAAGTTTTTGTAATCATAAATCCGTGAAGCCAGAGTTCTTATTTTGACAGCTACTTGATGTGGGGAAAATTTTTTAACCTCTCCTCATCTATAAAATGAAAAATGTGCATAATTGTTGAGGGATTCAGTTAAAAGTGTTTAGAATGTAAAGAACGTGATACTAAATTAATTCATTAAGTGTAGGAAAGTTACAGAAATCATGCCCTTTAATTAAGCAATTTATGTTTACCTGAGCAAATTCAGATAGACGACAGTATCAAGATACAGTTTACTTGCAATTGGTAACCATTAGCAGGATCATATCCACATGACATTCATGAACAGTAAAGAGAAAAACTTAGGGCATTGAAAAGCCTTGTATATTTTGATGTTCTTCAGCAATGAGGCAAGATTTAGGATGTTTTTTCACTTAATTCCAATCTGTTATAATTGCTACTAAGTGCATTGTATAATTAAGATCTTATTATGTTATTCAATTATGCTTCCATCATACCTCCTCACGGCTTAGTTTGTGTAAGATTTCTAAGTTCTTGGAAGATAGCTAAAGGTTTGCAGAGCAGCTGCATGCCTTCTTAAGTGGAATCTTATTAAGCACATTTGTCTTTGCTGTAAAAAGCAAGTACACTTTCAAATGTTTGCATATTAGGGGTATATTTCTAGGAGCAATATTATTTATTTCCTCATAGCAATGTTGAATTATACAGTTATATCCATAAGTCATTATCTGAGTGCTTCCACAAGCACCGTACCCTGTAACTGGAGGAAGTCAGTAGGGAAGCTGTGATAGTTCCCAGGGAATGTGTGAAGAAAATAATGCAGTTTCATTTGTGTGAATAATCATTTGCTAAATGCTTACTCTATGCGAGGCATTAAAATGGGCACTGGGAAAGGAAAGTGTGGTGACAACAAAGAAGCCCAGGCTTTCAAAGTTTAAAACCAAAATGGAGAGAATATATATTTGTGAATAACTGTCTATATTAGGTAGGGGTGAATAAAGGCCACCTTGCTGACACACTGCGTTCATCTGGACTCATCATTTCGGGACTCCACTTGCCTGGTTTGGGAAAATGTACAATAAATACTTTACAGAACTAACTCTACACAGTGTACTTTTGAAGTGAAAATATGAGAAGAGTGAATAAGTAAACAGCTTCACAGACAAGTTTATTTGAGATGAGCCTTAAAGAATGAACATGATTGCTGTAAGAGTAGCAGGAAAGATCATTCTGGGCGGAGGGACTAGCCTGATGTAAGACATGGAAGAATGAAAGTAGCTGATTATTTCTAAATTGTGATTAACACAAGTTCAGATGTATTTGAAGATAGGTGTGGAATCTTGTTACATTAAGTGGACAGTTTCCGACTCTTATACTAGACCAATATTTTTCTTATCTTTATAAAATATATGATAAAATTGAATTAACATTTTTCAGTTTTATCTCATGTAGGGAATTGGTATATAGGATTGTGAGCAACTAAAGGTCATAGAGAGAATCAATAAAGATTTTTTTTTTTTTGTAATGGTAAGAAACAAAGGAGAGGTTTCAGGAAATCTATAAACTGTTACCATGTGGGAAATCTACACGCTCGATGAGAAAGAATAACATGGAGGAACCCACTCAGATGTGGTTCATGCTTTTCACATGACTAAGTCCCTACATCTCACCTGTTTCCATTTGGATTTTACCCACCTGTCGAGTGCTGGTTCAATCCTACCTGTTCTAAGCATAATGCTCTTTCTAATATATCATCATTGTCCTTCAGATTACTTTAGTACCCATATGTCTGTTCAATACATAACACCATGCCTTATCACTTAAGAATTTCAGAGGAGAATACCTTGTTTTTATAACCACACTATGAACTATTAGGAGATATGGTCAATGCTTGCTTTAAATAGAAGCTTGTACTATGTCAAGCTTTCATCAAATATTTGTTGAGTAATAATGATTACAGAGAATCTAGAAAGTAAAATAGTTCTTAGTCTATTGCATCATATGAATGCAGATAATTTTAAAATGCGATGACGCCTACAACAAATTGATACCAATTCAAAGGAACCGTTAATTAGCATTTAATTTTAGGAAGAGAGATAAAACACAAGAAAATATTCTGAATATAAGAATATTAGAACTGACTTAAGTCCACATCGGATTCAGTATTACAGCCTTCTCTATCTTTTCTCAGCCCCATCAATTAGAATGATGCATTTTCTGTGTTTTCTCATTTTCTGTGTGTGGAGCCTATCTGTGGAGGTCATTTTATTTGTGCAAATAGTTACCTTGAGAAGAAGTCGGGGCAGGTCCTATTATTGGAATTTTTTAATATAAGAAGATCAGTTAATTCTTCAAATCTATATATATAGTGAGAGTGGTACTTTCTAAAACAGAACCTGCGTCTTACGTACTTTGCATAATTTCCTTTCTAAAATAAGAAAGTAGACTCAACATTTTATATAGCTTGCTAACAAGAAATCTGATCTTGAATTAAACTCTCAATTAGCCCAACCTTTTGATTAATCACACTCCCCTACTCTTTAATCAGTTCTTTTAATTTAAATGTACTTATATAAAAGATATAATTTATTCTTTAGAAAAAATAGTAAACTTTGAAATTTTATGTCATGTTCCCTCCACAAATTCCCTTTTGCATATTCTGTTTTCCAAATAAAGGAGAATTCACAAAGTAGTAAACAAAATCTCCAGAAACGATATCACAATTCTGTCTGCCTGTTTGATTGATGCCATGATCAAGCAGTGTGTTTTATTTATTTCTTAGTGTGATGGAATTCAGTATTACCTTGATATTAATCATAGTAGCTTAGTTTTCCCCAATTTTGATGGCTGGATAAGTTCATTTCTGAAGAATGACAGAGGCAAAGTTGTTAGAAATATGTACATCCCTTCAACAATTATTTGTCCCACGCATATTTAGTGAATATCTGTCACGTGAGAGACATTATACTATGCGTATGTAATACAAGGAAAAGCAAACCAGAGACAGTCCCAACCCCAGTGGAACTTTGTTTCCTACCATTTGAGTATATTTTGCAGAAACTCTCCCCTATTCAGGCTTAGTTATCTGAAAATATTGCTTGTACAAATTTAGGGAGAAAGAGTAATTTGACAAACTAATTGTTATTTTTGTGATTATAAATCATGTATACTCAAATTAATTGTATACATGTAATTGCTCCTATGTAGCAATAGTTTCCTTTCTGTTTTTTTGGTTGGTTGCGTCTATTAAAGTAGCTATTGTTAATCAAAGCATTAATCCATGTAATATTATCAATTCAACTGTTCTACTGTTGTGTATTTTTTGCCATACAGTACAGAGTCATAGAATATTAGCACAGAAAGCATCTCAGAGTTCATGTAGTCCAAATCCCAATTTTACTGTAAATTGTTGCCCGAAGAAGCAAAATGAATCACAGCATGAACCACGTTATTTGTGACGAAACCTGGTCACTTCAATGCATTGCAGTGGAATGCACTGAAAACTCGTTGCGCGCCTGATATTTGAATGGCACGTGACACCAGTTTATATTCCTGCCATTATGTCCCATAGCTCTCAACTAGATCATTCAAAATTTAGTACCATTTTGAGAAGCTTATTTTTAGCATTGATGACTTGACTTAGAGATTTGTGTGACACAAATATTTATTTAAATATTCATTTAAAAATGATAATCAGGCATTAAAAATAAAAGAAAATTTACTTTTTAATTTATTTGAATGTTCTAAATATAGATTTTTACTAATTGAACACCAAGCATATTCCTTAAGAGAAAGGAAATTCAGCCTTTACTCTATGTGCATGTATTTGCCTTGTGTAATGTCAAATAATAGATTATCGTAATTTCTTGGCTCTATAGACCCATGATATTAAAGGAATGCACCTCTTCTATGGGCCGGCTGTGATATTGCTAGGAGCTTTCTATGATGGCAGGTAAGGGACACACACACAGCTGCTCCCCATACAATGCCAAGCCAGAGATGCTTCAACTCATCATTGTTCTCTTCACTGCTGAGTCGACCCAAAGATTCTCCAAGACTTTTGCAACAGAGTAGCCTTGACAGCCACTGTTAATTAATCAGTTTCAAGTGAAATGAACTCTATTTGATCTCCCCTGGATAAATGATAATTTTGACATAAAATTACTTACTCTCCTCTCTTCTTTCTGTTTAGCTAATTTTTCAAAATCGAGCACTTAAATTTTAATTCCGTAGTAAATCAATGCCATTTTTGTGGCCGCTATAGTGAAATATAATGCAGTGGTTTATGTCCCGGATTGACATAAAAAGTCAAATTAGCAGGTTTCTGTTGTGTACTTAGTATCTGTCAAACGTTGTGTCCCTTTCTTAACACCAGAGATCAGATCTGGGGGGGGACTGTATAAATATACATTATGGGATTGAAACACTAAAGTGAATTTTAGGGTGTGTAAAGTTTGTAAAAATTCAAAGGGGGAAATACTTTAGCTTTAGTAGTTTCAAAGTCTTTATAGAAAAATGTGGCTCTTAAATTAGACTTGGCAAAGTTGGTAAATTTTTAATTTTCTAAAAAGGTGATAGGAAAGGGTTGATGGTTGTGGAAAGACTCATCTTTCTTTTTTTTTTAAATCACTCTAGTAGGTGAATTTAGAAGATATTACAATTTAATTCCTATAAAAACAGAGCAAATAAAATTAGGCATTTAGTCCAAATTCACTTGAGGATCACTATGTTATAATCTAGGAGGTAGGGTTGACCTCCTTTATAAAAATTTTGGGTAAAACTAATAAAGTCATAAGCACTTTGTTGAGCATAAAGTAAGCCATTCTTATGTTATCCACTTCTTCCTAACCTATATGTACCCTGAAAATATGGACTTAGGTAAAACTACATTAATATGAATGGTAGCCTTGAATAACGGAAATAAAATCAAAATATTTTGCGTGATTATTCTTGGCCAGATACTGTTAAGTAATTTCATACATATCTCCATCTTCACAGCAAATGAAAAATTTGAGAATTAGGTTAAACTGCATGATTTTGATCACATACTTAGTACCTGGCAGAATCTGGGCTGGATTTCCTGTTGTAGTAATTACAAAAGTATCATGGGGCCATAACGGTTAGGTTCGTGCACTCCGCTTTGGTGGCCTGGGATTCGTAGGTTCAGATTCTGGGCACAACCAACACACAACTTGTCCAGCCATGCTGTGTCAACATCCCACACACAAAAAATAGGGGAAGATCTGCAAAAGACATTAGCTCATGGACAATATTCCTTAAGCAAAAAGAGGAAGATTGGCAACAGAGGGTAGTTCAGGGCCAATCTTCCTCACCAAAAAAAAAAGGATCGCAGGATGAAATGTTGAATTAAGGAGGTCTTCTCTTGTTTTGAATCACCCTTAGTCTTATTCACAGTCTGAATGACCTTATATAAACAACATCTTTGCTTTCTACTTGTCATCAGCAGAGCCACCTTTTTTAATCCAATGTGTGCCTCCCTGAGTCAAAAGCAAATGTTAGAGGCTGGACCCATGGCCAAGTGGTTAAGTTCACACGCTCTGCTTCAGTGGCCCAGGGTTTCACAGTTTAGATCCTGGGTGTGGACCCAGCACTGCTCGTCAGGCCATGCTGAGGTGGCATCACACATAGCAGAACTAGAAGGACCCAAAACTAGAATATAGAACTACATACTAGGGGGCTTTGGGGAGGAGAAGAAGGAAAAAAAAAGATTGGCAACTAACGTTAGCTCAGGGTCAGTCTTAAAAAAAAACAGCAAATGTTAGTCATGAATCACTCCAAGAAAAGGACCTGTAAATATCACCTTGTTTGTTATAGCTGATTATCATCACCATATAACATCCATAGGAATTGCCGTAAGTGAGGGGATTGCATATGCACTTCATTTCAGAAGAGCAGATTAGCAATTATAGGACTGTTGGAATTACTCTCCTTTAAAAAGAAGATCCTGAGACTTTGGCTATCATATTGTGCTTCGAGCACATTAAAATCTACAAAAAGCTAAAGTTTTCAATCATTAGTATTTATAGAAATATCCTACATTAGGAAAAATCAGTGTCAAATGTATTTCCTGATTGCAAAACTATGGTGTTTTTTAAAGTTGTATTTCTAATGATTTTACTATAAGATTGTGCTGATGTAGTTATGCCCAAAGAGTAGAAAGTAAAATTAATGATAAAAGAGTTACCTCAAAGGATCAGAGTTAAGAGAATCTCATTTGGAAATTGGTTTCTAACCATATCAGGGAAGATGTTCTGATGTGCTGAAGTTTATTGACCTCAGTCTCAAAATAATTAAGGAACAAACTCTATAATTCATGTTCATATTTTTTTGCTAGGGAGGAGAATCTATTAAGAAAATAACTTTTACCAGTATGTCCAAAATGCTTAATAAAAGTAATTTCTTAAATTTTTGGATATTATTATCTATCTAATTCTTTCTTTATTTTTTAGGAAGATTAGCCCTGAGCTAACATGTGCTGCCAATCCTCCTCTTTTTGCTGAGGAAGACTGGCCCTGAGGTAACATCCGTGCCCATCTTCCTCTACTTTATATGTGGGACTCCTACCACAGCATGGAGTGCCAAGTGGTGCCATGTTCACACCCAGGATCCCAACCGGCAAACCCCGGGCCACAGAAGTGGAACGTGCGCACTTAACCGTTACACCCCTGGGCTGGCCCCTTGGATATTATTTTTAATTTGAAACTTTTTATAATTTCAGCTGTCAACACCTCTTGAGATGATGCATTCAATAAGGCTATACCCCTTGGTATGTAAATATTTATTTAGTAGGGTTTTCCATCTTCAAGATGCTTGAAGTCAAGGGCTATTTAAGATGCTTTGTTCTGATAGGACATGAAATCATGCTTAATTTAGTGTATGTCAAATGAATAGCAAAGGCTGAGAGGTATAAAACTTCAGACATTAAATATTACCAAAAACTTTCATCTCAGTAAAATACTATGCTAAATTAGGTCCTATTTAACAACTAATTTCTCTGAGATATTTACCCTTTAAATGAGAAGTCTCCATTGCTTTGAAAGATAGATAATTGGAATTATCTAGAATAAGTAATTTCTATATAAACCTAAACACTAAAGGTGAGATTGATGAAATGAGTAACATCTCATCATAGCAAGATTATGGCAAAGCCTAGAATCCAATGATTCTAATAGCTCCTATCTCAATTTTACATTTTCTAGAAAAAACCAAAGATTCTTAATTATTTACTGTGTGCTTAGCATCGTTTCCTTGCTCATTTCTCAGGTCAATTTAGTTGTTGAATGTTTTATATATATATAATTATATGCATATGTTTTTCCTGTGGCAATCCCTTCAGATCAGATCACCAGAACTGAAAAATATTCAAGATGTGAAATCTTATGATGTATTTTCATTCCCTAACAACCTGCATAGCATGTAATAGATATGTAATCAATAGGTACATCTTTATTGAAATTGGGAGGACACTTAATTTTGTTGTATTTCCCTTTGTTCTGTTTGAAGATGTAAAAGAAACTAGAATGCTAGATTCCTTGTGAGCAGCCTGCTCAGAAAACAGTGCTCTGTTTTATCCAGAAAGACGTAAAGTGGACTACTTTAAGCTGATAGGAACCATGATCCTATAAAAGGAAATGTCCTCTTAAAACTCCAAGATTATTTTTATTTGTCCTAATTATAATTAAAAATAATCCATTCACAAGAGTGGCAGGTTTATTACGTATTTTATTTTATGATCCCAGGCACTACGTATTAAGCATTCCATTTTGTAGTGGCATTTAAAAATTCTTAAGTTAGTACTATGTTATGTTCATAGTTGCTTTTCGTTAAACAATGTTGCCCATTTTAAATCTATAATTTTAGGTTAAGAATTAATAAATTTAAATGATAGTTAAGAAAAATCCAATAGTAATTCCCCTAAAATAAAATGAACAGGAAAACAAACTCAAGCAATTTATTTCATCTCTTCTGTGGGCTCCATGATAAAGTAATTATGCTATCAGTAATTAATCACTTCTACCAACAATAAGGGTATTGTAATTCTGGAAAATAATGTATTCTGTTAGAATGGTTGGATAATAACCAAGTGAGCTTAACACAAACATTGAGATAATAGAGAAGAGACAATGAAAATAAGTTATGCTCCTCTGGAAAAGCAAAGACAAAGTAAATTAATATGCAAATATGCTAACTGGTGGATGTGATTCCTGGATGTACATTAAAACAGAACAAACTTTGCTAAAAAATTTTCACTTGGGTTTCCACAGGAATAATCTCCTTCTGTGCCTTTCCCTGTTATGGATTATTATTATTGCCTAATAATTTAATCTCAGAATATTTTAGATGAGAAAATATCATAGGCTAAAAGAAAACAAATTTATGTCGATAAAATTAAGTGAATTTTGATTTATTTTATTATAATAAAATAAAACTTTACCCCATATACAAAAACAATTTCCATTTTCCGACCTACTAGGAAAAGATAGCTTCATTTGACTTCTGCATATCCCTTTTCAGAAAGAGCCAAGAAATAACAAAAGAATGAGGGAGTCCTACTTCTAATACTCCTGTACCCACTTACTTAGTATCTTGTACAAATTACTAAACCCCTCAAAATTTCAAGGCTATTCCATAATGTTTCTGTTTGGATCGAGTGTGATTATTTGTGTTTGAGCCTCAAGAATGGATAGATAGATAGATAGATAGATAGATGGAAATTTGTTTATTTTCCTCATTTACTTCTCTCATAACTTCATCCACTAAGTACCTTCCTCCCTACCATATTTGCCTTATCATAAGTCTTTATAATTGTGGTAGTTAGCATAGACTGACTTGTATTCTTATAGATAGTTTTCTTATTTTCCACGATTATCTGCAGTTTCCTTATATCCTGAGCATTATATATAATTTCAGCCACATTCTCAAAAGTAGTTAGGTAGGCAATGCTGCATACAGTTTCATAAGAAAATAAAAACTTATAGGACCTATTTTTAAACAAGATTTTCAATAAATTGATTCATTTAATGAAAAAGCAATCACTTTGATAACTCCTTCGTCTTAAGGAAAAGATATTTGTAGAGATTTTGGAAATGTTGGTTTACTCCTCCAGAAAGTTTAGTGCTAGAGAGAGAAAGATTGGTGGTAAGAGAATAAAAAGAGTAAAATATTAGGGCTGTTGGATTAGTAGTGATATAAAGAATTGAAAAACAGTGTGAATTTGAAAAATATTTTGAATAAATATGCAGTGACTGACATTGACATAAGAAGTATTTGGGGTGATTGTAATAAATGAAAATTCCAGGTGCCACACTGTCATGCTAGTTCAGTTGGTCAAGGACTGGAGCCTAGGAATCACTCTTAGGTGATTATCTTGTTGTTAGTGCCGTTGAGTTAATTCCGACTCTTAGCAACCCTCTGTACAGCAGAGCAGAACCTTGCTAGGTCTTTTTTGCGCCATCCTCTCACCTTCCAGCACTATATCACACAGTGCTCACTGCTATTTACAGAGTTTTCATGGCCAACTTTTTTGGAACTGGGTGGCCAGATCCCTCTTAGTCTGGAAGCTCCACTGAAACCTGTACATCAGGGGTGACCCTACTCGTGTTTGAAATACTGATGGGCTAGCTTTCGGCATCACAACAACATGCAGCTGGCACAGTATGACAACTGACAGGTGGGTAATATGTTTCCATGACTGGGAAATGAACCCTGGACCATGGCAGTGAGAGTATCGACTCAACCACTAGATCACCAAAGTTTATCAGCTTCGCCAAAATTTGAAAACTCTTGACCGTGCTTCAAACATAATGCCCTATGAGTCTCACTGACCTCTTGATTCTCTACAGGAAAAAAAGTGAACCCTTATAAACTGCCAAAGTAGTTAGTTAGTAGGTAATAGTAGTTGTTATGGGGAGATGGATATAAGAAGAAGATGTAATGAAGTTGAAGTAGAGACGACAAGAGCAAACACAGAAGCACTTCATAGGATGATATTCAAAATGAAGCTAGGCCAATATATTCCATGAGGAAATGTGGTCTGACTCAGGCATTGAAGAAACTCACTGATTAGTAAAACTTAGGAGGAGAATTCCTCAATTAAAATACGAACATGGAGATGACCAGGATATGTCCAGAAAATGAGAAGGAAACTGAGGCTAGAGTGGTAAAACTGGGAAATTCTTTTCCAGATCTGCTTGGGGATGGAAGGCTGATGCAGCCAGCAGTAAAAGTGAGAAATTATGACTAGTAGTCTGATAGAATGCTTCATTACTGCCAATGCTTCTGCTCACAAAATCATAGTCTAATCTGAAACTTTGCTTCTGGGCTTCCCTAATGGAACCAAAGAGTTTCTAATATAAAGTATTCAATTGGCTCTCTAAGAAAAATATTAATTTTTCTGAGTTTTAAACGGTTTTTCTATATTTTATCTTATTACATTCTCTTAAAAAAATCTATAGATCCCTTAATTGTCTTTTGAATAAAATCCATATTTCCTTATGTGCTGTTCAGAATAATTATCATCTGCTCTCTAAAAATATGCCAATGTTTATTTCTAACAAAATCTTTTCATGTCTACTCCAATATCAGTTTAATGTTTCTCCTAGTTTTCCATATGTGGGCTTGCCTCCATATCGATTATGATGTTCCTTCCATCTTTCTTATATTTTTATGTAATATTTAACTTCTCTCTGTCTCTCTCTCTCTACGTATATCTTATCTTGTATATTGTATATTTTATATCGTATGTGTTTTATATGTATATAATCTGCCTCCACGCCACCTCATCTCTACCCAGGAGGGGCTGTGACATACTTCAAAGATTGGAAAAATATTGGCCATTATGGGACAGAGTTTGAGTGTAAAAGGGAAATATATTAAATGTTGTTGTGTCTGCAGGGAGTATCACTTGTTTATTTTAGAATCTGGTTCGTGAACTCCCTCTCTCTAAAATTATGATGTCTTATTTGCATTCTCTTTCTAGGAACTATAGAGGTTTGGAAAGATGGGCTTGGCACAAGCTCAGTTTCATTAGGAAGTGTATCCTATTTTGGAAAAGCCAAACTGGGCCCAGAGGAATGGAGGATCTATCCAGGGCTCTTAAGTATGCCTTTGTCTAGACCTAAGGGGAATTCTCATTTCACGGTTGACCCAGTGTATTTTCCTTAGTTCTGAAAATAACACTTACACTTGGAGCTGATGTCTCACGAGAGCAAGTAAGGTGATTTCATTTCTATGGCATTGTCTTCTATCACGGTTACAAAAGTGGCATCTCCACCACCAGCGCCACTCCCATGTGTAATTCTCATAAGGGCTTTATATGCCGTCTTTTTCAGCAGTGTGTTAGTGTATAGCACAATGCCTTTCATATGTTAGAAATTCACCAATTATTTAGTGAATGTGTGAAGTACACAGAGAGATGATAAACAAAAGAGTTTACAAATCCTTGGCAAGCCCCCCATAACCACAAAGATTCACAAAGCAAAGTTGTGGCCTTGTTTAGAATTTTGGGAAACTATTTAAGTATTTTAAGCAGGAGAATGACAATAAAATTTCCATATGCATATGCTCCCTCTGGCTACAAAATGGGTAATAAATTTTAACGTGATAGAATTGGATGATGAGACCAGTAATGTAGTTACGGCCATTTATAAAAGCGCTCTCAATGGAGAAGGAGAGAAGTGGACACATTAAAATAGTCTTAGGAGATTAAATCAATAGGCCGTGTTATGGGTTATTTGTAAGCAGGGAGAGAAAAAGAAGTTTCAGAGATAAATCAGGTTTCCAGTTTGGGCAATTGGATGAATGTTGGTGCCAATTACAAAGATGGACAGAGAGGAGGAGAAGAGCTTGGAGTAAAGCATGAATTCACTTTAGGAACTATTCTTTTTGAAGTATTCTTGGAATGTTTGAATGAAATATTTTATCAGGTTATTTATATAACTCTTTAGGTCAGAAAGAGGTTTGTGCAGGGGATAGTAGTTTAGAAGTCATGAGCATTGAGTAATCTGCACCATAAGCATAGATAAGATGGACTAAAGAGAAAGAGAAGGGTGAAAAAAAGAGAATTCCAGGAATGAGGCTTAGAAATTTCATTATTCAACATCATGGTAGAGAATAATGAGACAGACTCAGAAAGAGCCTTTGAGCAGGAGAAAGAGGCTACAGTGTCATGGAAGACGAAGGGGGGAGATTTTGAGAAATAGATAATGGGACATATTTGAGGTTCTTTTGAAAAATAAAGTTAAAAAGACCAAAATATGCTCCACGGGTTCAACAACATATAGTTGACTGGTGACCTTAGCAAGAGTAATTGTAATCATCATGACTGGGGCCAAAGGGGGATGATAGTAAACTGAGTAAGGAATAGAAAGTAGGAGGTAAAGAAATGAAGACTAAATGTAAAAAAGAAAAAATTCATTTGATAAGTTTGTCTTCAAAGGGAGGGGAGAAAACATTACCCAATACAACTCCCCCTAAAATAAAGAACAACCGAGCAAGTGGTGTGTGTTTTTCGTTGTTCCATCTTTTTTTAATTTTTTTTTTTTGAGGAAGATTATCCCTGAGCCAACACCTGTGCCCATCTTCCTCTATTTTATATGTGGCACACCTGCCACAGCATGGCTTGACAAGTGGTGCATAGGTCCGCGCCCGGGATCCGAACCGGCAAACCTCAGGCTGTTGAAGCAGAATGCGTAAGCTTAACCACTAACCACCAGGCCGGCCGCAGTTGTTTTGTCTTGTGCTTGTTTAAACTTGTTTCTTTTAAGACTTGAATATGTTTAAGTATTTTGGTAAACATCTTTTTGTGAAAGAGATAAGATGGAAAACATCTCGGAGACTACCATTGACCAACTTTAGGTACTGTACAGGTCCAGACTCAAAGTTTAACATATAGTGATCCCTAAACAAGTGTTTGTTGCAATTCACGCAACACAAACTGGCCACGGAGAGTCTCTCTGTACCGCCTGCTGGACTGGGAGCCAAAGGACACTCATGCTTCTCTTTCTCCATCTCCCCACATTGCTAAAGGCAGTGAAGGGCACCCAATCAGTGTTAACCAAGCACATTCACTTTTTCCTCATTTGCCATTGCCTGGTACAGTTCCTGGCATAGAGGACACTGTATAACTATTTGTCAGTTAAATAGTTAAATAAATGCTCAAATAAGAGAATAAATCCAATAAAAAATGCCCTAAAGTAGCCTCTGCCAGCTGTTTTCTTAATTCCACAATATTAAAGAGTAGGAAGGCCATGGGGTTGGTATTCTATACATGTCTTATTCACCTGGAAATTTCTGTGTTCCTTGAAGAGGGAACACGTAGCAAAATTACACATCTCCCCTTCTATGTCCAGCTAGTCTATTTGATCTGATGTAGGTCTAATGGCTTTGATTATCTTAATGAGTGTTTCTTTTAGGGTTTTCACATTTTTTGCTCAACTTGTTTTCATGCAGATCCCTCTGGGCAAGGACATCCACACACAGCACTGATTTTTATTATTAACTTTAGATGAAAAATGGAAAATACATTTCAGATGGACTTAATGTGATTTTCTTTGAAAATGTAATTTTTTCTCCTTCCTTTTTTTCTTCTATTGAGTACACGTTGGACATGCAAGAATGCTTCCAATCAGTATATTTTAAAATATAACAGAAAACTGGTAAAGCAAAATGCCATACAAAATCTGTTTGGAAATCTAATTTTCAGAGGACAGAGAATTTAAGCTGGGGCTTGATCTAGAAGCTCTCATTCCAACTTGATGTATTCTTGGTTTTAGGAAAAAAACTATTTGGCAGCTGTCTTCTTTGCTATTGGAAAATGAATGAAAAATTTACCCTTCTCCTGACTGGATAACATTTTCTCTTCTTTAGCAGGATTTTACTTAGAGCCGTGTAAGGTTTAAGTGACTTTACTCTGGTATACAGTAGAATAGCATTTTCCCTCTTGTCCCTGAGAGAGAAAGGAAACATAAACCATGGATGTCCCTTTTTCTTTTGTCTTCACACATCACTGTAATGATAGCAAAGGGATCTATCCTACAACTTTAAAAGAGATTCCCAATGGGAAAAAATAAATAGGATGGATTCAAGAATTCAATAGTAATAGCTCTTGTGACATCCCACCAATTAAAACTCTATTATTCAGCTCAGTTATATAGTTTTTAATTCACAACTATGAAACACAGGTGCTAAAAATAATATAAACATGAAATTGGATGTAAATGTGGATCTCATATAGAGTTCAATCATTGCTTCAATTAATTCTTATCTCAAAAACCTAAATTGTGATGTACTATATAGATTTCTAAAGAAAGGCTATTAAGTTTTGTATAGGACTTTTATTTTTAAAATGACAACAATATATTGTGCTTGTTTCGAATGTTGAATAGTGCAAAAGGACTTATAATGAAAAGCAACACTTCCAGCTTCATATTTCTCCACGCTCTGATAGCTGTTTCTTCCCGTAGTTCCTGTCATATCTACAATGTCTCCAGTGTGATCTATTGATTTAATCATTTAGATAATATCTAGAAATGTCCTGCTAGTTTAAACTTCACTTTCACTTTTCCCATAGCCTCTAATATTTTTATCTCAAGCATCACCTTTATTTTGACTCTTCTTCTGATGTCCTTTCGTTTTGGACATCATAATTTAAAATTCCAATAACCTTAGATTTTTCTTCCTCTATAGAATTATATTATTTTTCTGTGGGTGCAGTATTGTCACGATTCTCGCTGAAGATATTTATTAGGGCCATTATAAAATTCAATTTCCTCAAATCATTTCTGTTTCCTTCATGACGAGTAGTATTTTCTTTTCATTGCTCTTCATCTTTATTTTTTATTGTGCATGATCTCCTCAAATAGGTTATTCTGTTTTCTGATTGGATGTGCATACGAATGTGTGCATTCATATATGTGCATGTGTATGCACGTGTGTTCCAAAAATGAAGCTATTAAAAGATAACAGAGGTAGTAGAGTTTGTTGAAAGGGAGATTTGACCTCAGGTTTACTTGCCCAGAAGCACACACAGGTGGACAGAAGGATTGGTTAATGGTCAACTGTTTCATACCCAAACCTTTCACTAATACCCCTCCTTTCGACCTTAGGTCTCATGCTCACCCCTTTGGGATGTGGCACTTCAGAACTTTCCCGAGTTTCTGCTGGACTGACTGCCTCTTATGTTAGCTCTGATCCTTCATGTCACATGCCCAGGGATGCAGCTTCTTCTGCTTTGCTTTGTCAAATATCCTTCCATTTATCCTGTCTTGATGTGGAAACGTGTTGAATTGTGTAGTTGCTGATGATTCGCATCTTGTCTTCGTATCTTTGTGGATTTACACTTTTTAATTTTTTTTGCATAACTTTAGTATAGCCTTAGAAGAAAAAAGAAATGTATTTGTGTAACTATGTCAACAACTATAATAGAGTGTTTTATTTAGTTTTGAGGTTAGGTTTATTTTCATTCTTTTAGAATGTGTCACCATCTTAAGATAGAGATGGCAAATTCATGTAACCCAAATGCAGCTGGCTGTTGTAAGAAACTAGATGCCAAGCTGCTTATCTTGCACTAAGCTTAACTCCTAGCAAGTTACATTGTCTTTCAAAAGAGTGCAGACACAGACAGAGGCCGGCTATGGAACTTACACTGCTTCTAGTTTATAGATCCTCATTAAGGACAATAATCAATAGAACATTCTAATTGATTATGTACCACCTAGCAAGACTACAGTTCATGAATTAAATCATGCACTATATTTGTACACATTCTTCAGGATTTTTTGCTCCTGAATGCTTATAATGTACAGGAGATTTAAATGTGACATTAACCCACTAAAATACTGTGTAATATAATATCCTTAGCTCTTTTTTGGGGGGTTTTTGAAGCTAACAAAAATGCCTTGAAGACAAAAAAGGAAAAGAAACAGTCATATTTTAAGTTCAGAGATGTGAATTTTTGAGTTTAAGATAAATTAAATTGTCTCAGGTCATACAGTTAGGGGACCAATTTAAATATATGTTAATAACTCTTCCAATCTTTTATCTATCCCACTGCCCTGGCTGCTAAATCCAGAGAAATATACCTCTTATCAAGTATTTATATGAGCCTTTAGAATAATTTAATAAATTCTAGGCAGTCTTGGAGTCCCAGTATATAAATGCCTGCTTAGTAAAGTTTTATTGTATTCTGCCTAACAAATTAATTTTTGTCTGTTTCCACTTACTAATTATGCTTTAAATTCCACCATTAAAATTTCATTCTATTAACCTCAGAAGGTATTTTGTCCACCTTATAATACATTTTTCTAGGACATGAACCTTAACTGTGTTAAAACTGAGTTGGAACACATTCATTCCAGATTCAAAACAGTTTTGAAAAGAGAGAAGATAGGTAGTTACTATCTGCTAGAATGTGTTTAAATTATTATTTTTTTCCCAGTGTTTCTCTAAAGGGTAGATTTGGGGGACTAAAAGGGAAATAAAGTACCATTTAATACATTTGGTTAGGATCAGTCCATTCTAAGGACATGTAAGTACCCCTATCTTTACAACACAGTCACTAGCCAGTTGTAATTGCAATTCAAGCTACCATATGAATGGAAGAGGATGAGTGATTTTCTTCCAAATAGCTCTTGAATTTCTATGCTTTTCACTGAATCCTCCTCTTTATGACTATTTTAAATAGAAACTGGATTCATTCACAGTGATTAGTGAGAGGAGGAGGCGTATCTACATGACTAACTAGATTGATTCTTTGCAGGTCAATGAGAGAGCAGTTGAACAGATCACTGCACAATCGATTCAATCCCGCAAGCAAAGTGAACATACCTCAAAAAAGCCAGGTCTCTCATATCAGTGGAGTTAAGCACGTCATAGGAGTTCTGAGATGCCTGCATAAATGTTCTAACAAATCAATAGCATTGTGATTTCCTTATTTTAGTGACAGAAGCATAAAGGAAGGAGGACTAAACTAAGACTCAAGAGGCCATTTTGAGTCCCAATACTTCTATTAATTAGCTGTGTGAAACTTGGAAGACGCAGAGAACATAAACAGGAAAGCAAGGGATAAAGCAGATGCAAGGCTTCCATCTGAGGTGCTCCTTCTTAGAAGGGCAGTACTTACTAAATCTGAAGCAATGCTGTGCAGCTTAAGTGCTATGGTGTACAGATATTTCTTGAGTAGCTTTGGATCTAAACCAGAGATTTCTTTCACATCCAAAGAGTTTAGAACACAGCTATTGATTTTTGAAAGCTATGACTAATGGCTTTGTGATATGTCAACTTGGCTAGGCTGAAATATATTGTCCAGACCTCCCTTTCTAGTGTTTTTGTTAAGGTGGACTACAAAGGAGATTTTTCTCCCAAGATTTGGTGGGCAGTGGAAGGCAGCAGCCATGTTGTCGCATGGACACAGCTTCTCCTAGTTATTCAAGGAAACACTAGTATAGGTGCTGCTGTGGAAGTATTATGCAGCTGTAATTAAAATCCCCAATTAGTTGATTTTGAGATAGCCAAAAGGGAAACTATCCTGGGTGCTCCTAACTTAATTAGGTGGAAGCCCTTTAAAAAGGGACTAAAGCTGTCTACATGAGATGCAGAGAGTCCAGAAGACAGAGGAAACTGTAGAATCTTCCTACATTCTGGAACCCCCACTCACCTCCTTGCTGATGATCTCCTGAGTCCCACTGTTGGTATGAAGCTGCAGCTGGGCCTGCAATTGCTCTGCTTTCCCTCTCTATCTTTCTTCATTGTCTTTGACTCTTAGGCCCAATGTGTATGTGTGTTCAGCTCCATGACAGAGATTCCCATGATTGGCAGGATGCCTTGCTAGGTCAGAGGCAACGGGAATTGACATGAGTTTCAGTCCATCCTTGTTAGGGTTCATGCTCATGCTCATGGGGGTCCAGGCTGCATATAATCTTCCCTTCCTGCCTTCCTGTGGACTCTGGATGACGGCATTATCTGTGGGGACAGACTGTGACTGCTTAGCCACTCCCTACCTTTTCCTACAAATATAAATATATCTTATAGATTATAATATTATATATATTAATATATATTATTATATTTTAACAATACAGAATTTTATATATTAAATTTTATATGTGGGGCTGGCCCGGTGGCGCAGTGGTTAAGTTCACACCTTCTGCTTTGGTGGCCCAGGGTTCACCAGTTCAGATCCCAGGTGCAGACATGGGACCGCTTGGCAAGCCATGCTGTGTCAGGCGTCCCACATATTAAGCAGAGGAAGTGAGCATGGATGTTAGTCTTCTCAGCAAAAAGAGGAGGATTGTCAGAAGATGTTGGTTCAGGACTGCTGTTCCTCAAAAGAAATTTATATGTAATAAATGTATACGTAAAATAAATACAAGTATATATTATATAAATACATGTGTTATATAATATAAATACAAATCTCTCTCTTCTTTTTTCTCTTCTTTTTCTCTCTGTCTCTAGCACGTTAAGACTTACACCTCATGAGTGATCCAATTATGAAAAAGGGGAAGCATTGCTAAGCAATTATCTCGATATATATGCATGCATAGTCTATTGGTTCTACTTTGCTGCTTAAACTCTGACTAGAAGACACACCGTGTAAGATACAGAGAGAAATGGCAGGGACTCAGGAACCTGGATACTCAAATCCCATCCACAAGTGACTGTCTTTTATTCTTGTGAAAGGAACAACAGAGAAATGTGCACAGACGCCTACATTGAGCACTATATTAGTCCTAAATTAGATGTCACTCTAAATCCCAGTGTACCACTTGTGTGAACTAAGATGATAGACCAAGTGTTCTCAAACTTGAGTACGTATTAAAATACCTGAGAGCTTTTTATAAAGAAAAAATGAAGAGAAAAATATGAAATATCCAGTTATCAAGTACTTTAAGCCAGGTACTGAGTTAAACAGGTTATATATTTTTCTTTTTAATCTTTATGTTGACTTGAACAAATAGATAATTATTATCCCAATTTTACAGATGTGAAATTGGGATTCAAGGAAATTAAGTGGATTGTCTAATGTCACACAAGTAGAAAGTGGCAAAGCCAGAGTTAGAATGCAGATTTGTTGGATTTGAATTCCAAAGCACAGCTTCTTCTTTTTTTCTTTTTTTTTAAGGTATGCTTTTTGGTGAGGAAGAATGGCCCTGAGCTAACATCTATTGCCAGTCTTCCTCTTTTTATTTTTTTCTCTCCAAGGCCCAGTACATAGTGGTATATCCTAGTTGTAGGTCATTCTAGTGCCACCAACAACGTCTTAATGAACAGTGGGTAGGCCCACACCCAGGATCTGAACTGGGGAATCCCTGGCCTGAATTGGAGCACATGAACTTAACCACTTGGCCATGAGAGCTGGCCCCCAAAGCATACCTTCTTCTCCAGGGGACACTGCTTTCCTTTATAACACAACATCTGAAAATTCCTGACCCCCACCTCCATATGCATAATGGTAATTAAGGTTACCTAGCTATATTTTCCCTTCTTGGGTATACTTTTCTCATCCAAAAAATTTCTCCCTGAATTTTTATTATTTTATGATATTGGCAGATAAATATGATAACCTATCCAAATTTTGTGATTGCTTTTTAAAGTGAAGATTCATTGTTCTAATCCATAAAGGACATTGCTAATATCTTAGCGCCTCTCTGTTTTGGGACCAGCAGAAGAAATTTTCAGGACCTTGGAATATATCGTTTTATAAAATAAGATAACAGAATTGAAAGTGTTTGAAAATATTACTATGAAATATATAAGGTAATGCTAATAAATTTATTTTCTACTTGCTTGACATGTATTTACAGATGTTCCAAGCAAACAAATGAATATTTTTAATAGAACTTTTAAAAATTATCTTAGTGGACTAAATTAAAAATATTGGAATGTAGTTGCCAAAAATTAATGAAAAAAATCTCTACTTTTGCTCTTTCTTTTTCTCTCTCTCCTGCACATGAAGGCTTACACCCCAGGGATGATCCTATTTTGAAAAAGAGAAGTGTTGTTAAGCAATTCAATTTTTTAGTTAAGTGGGAATATAACAATTACAATATTCAAGATATTTCAGTCACTTGAATATAAAGACGGTCTAGTTTTTCACAGAACAGTTTTTGAGTATGGATTTGGGTTGGTTTCTTGGAGTCTGTTTCACGGTTTGAAAGTCCTCTCAGGACTTGTACCACCTCCTGTTCCACTAGTTCTAAATTGTGCTACCTCACTTCTGAAAGACAAAATCCATATTGCTCACTGACTTTTGGAACTTTTCCTCATAAATATACAGATTTCCTGAGCAAACCATATTTCAGAAATAAGGGAGTATGTGCCAGAGTGAGGGCTCCAAGCAAGTAGGGGTAAAATATCAGGGGTGGGGTGAGGAATAAGCCAACTTCCAGGGAGCAAGAAAAGTCTGCAACTGTGTGACATTTCAGGCCCAGACTACAAAGGCAAGAGCATCCGGATGTGCGGAATTGATGGAATTTTAGAGGATTTAGCTACTTGGCGTAAAGGCACAAAGAGAGCTCTGCCGATTAACTTGTCAGGTAGGCCATCTAAGGAGGAGGGCTATGTTACAATGTTAGCACTACTTTGTGCTGGGCACAGAAGAGGCACTTTGTCTCACCGTAAATGAATGAACAAATCATCTTAGCTCCACATTGACCGTTTGCTTCACTAGGTATGGGACACCACCTGCATCCAAAAGAGCAGAAATTGTTGTCAGGGTCTTTGAGGAATTTAAAATATGGTTTCGTGAATAGGTGAATCAGGGAGAAAAAAAAGAAAGGAACAATGAGGAAATTCATCTCATTTGTAAGTATCTCCCTGGTGGTCAGTTACAAAATGCTCCTAAAACTTTTTCTTTCCTAGTTAATACTATGAAGAAATTGCACAGATACCTACTGGGCCTGAGATGATACTATTTCTTGAAACACTTTAAGATATCAAAGAAAAGTTTAATTTCTAACCTATGTTATTAAACAAAATGGCGTTTTCTTTTTTTTCTCTGGGGGCTGTGCTCCTCCTTTCTTCTCAGTTTTCATAATAATTTTAATAATGTACTCATTTATATTTAAAAAATACATTGTTTCTAGTAGGGCCCAAAGAAAGCTAAATCAGGGGCCGCCCCGGGGCCAAGTGGTTAAGTTTGCATGCTGGCTGCAGTGGCCCAGGGTTTTGCTGGTTCGGATCCTGGGCTCAGACATGGCACCACTCATCAGGCCATGTTGAGGTGGCGTCCCACATACCACAACTGGAAGGACCTGCAACTAAGATATAAAACTGTGTACTGGGGGGTTGGGGAGATAAAGCAGAAAAAAAAAAAAAAAAAGATTGGCAACAGTTGTTAGCTCAGGTGCCAATATTTAAGAAAAAAAAAAACCAGAAAGCTAAATCATGTGACTTGCAATCCAGTAAGCAATTCTTGTCATTTCTTAATGTCTTCATTGATTAACAGCTGGAATAATGAGTCAGACTCCATTTTTGACCTTTGTCTGTCAACAGCATTTAAGGCTCGCCCTTCCCTTTTCCACTTCTGCCTGACATCTGGGCAAAAGAAAGCCCAGGTACTCTGGGAGGTTCAAACCATGCTACTGTGCTTTCATACAAGAACCCTCACCCCAGCTCCACCACCCTGGTTACCATACAGATCACAAGCCTCTAACCCCCTGCCCCTGTTCTGTAGAGCTATTTTACACCAGTTTGGGAAGATTTCCTTGCTCTCCTCAGAAAGATACATGAGATGAGTAATAAATCTTTTCATATCCTCTTCATGTGCATAGCATTACGAGTCTCAACATCCAAACCAAATTTTGAACAGGGGTCCATCTCGTTTCTGTGGAGTGGCTACAACATGGCCTTTCTTAATTTTCAGAGCTTCCTTCCAGAATAATTTCTTTTTTCTTGAAATAAATCTATGAGATGTGCAGTCAGGTTCTGTTAACTTTCTTAAAGTCAAAGAAAAGATAATAATTTCATAGTGTATAGAATTATAGTATGCCATTTATATTCCCTCCACAATGGCGGATAGTACAGTGCTGTCTTCTGATGGGCTTTCTGTCTGCTGAGTATTCAGCTTTCACTGTAATTCTTCTTCTTTTTTGATTACCTTTTATCTGAGGCTATTTTTAGAATCCTCTTGGTGTCGTTGGTTTTCTACAGTTACGTTAACTTTTGTCAGTGAGTGTGTCAGGTGAGCGTGTGTGTGTGTATATGTGTGTTAACTTGGCTTTGGATTCATCAAGATTGCTGAAAAGGAAATTTGGCTATTTCACTCATCCAGACATTTCTCAGCCACTGCTTCTTCAAATATTGCTCCTACCCAACTTGTTCTATTGTTTCTTTTTGGGAACTCAAATTACACGTATGCTGGATCTTCTTACTCTATATTCCACATTTTTAAAATATCTGTGGCTTTATTTTTTTTATATCTGTATTTCTTTGCTTCATTCTGTGTAATTTCTTCATGCAAATGTCTAGGTCACTAATCTCCTTAACTGTGACAAATCTGAAGTTTAAATTCATTGTCCTGTTTTTATATAAATTATTTTATTTTTCAATCCTAAAATTTCTTATTTAGTTTATTTTTAAAACTGTCAGATAGTTTTGTTAGTTTCTTGTACCTTTAGCATGCTTTTATTTTATCTTTTAGTTCCTTAAATACATAAAACCCATTTGTATTATACTTTATAACTCCAATATTGTTTGTTTTTATTTTTTTGGTCTGTTTCTATTTTGTTGTTGGTGTATCATTAATGACTTCTGTTTATGGTGGCAGATTTCCTCAGGTATTTGGTTGTTTTTAAAGGTGAGAATTATTTGAAATTAGGATTAAGGTTACCTTAATCTAGAGAAGACTTACATTGATTTCTTTCAGGTGCCTGTGGACTCTACCAACTTTGAGCTGTTTTAAATCTTAGGGTATTTGTGGGGAGGGGGAGTGAAACAAATGTACATTTGAACTTGTAGAGCTGTGTGAGTGGAGACATAAATTCTCCAAGGATGCGTTTTATTCTGACTCAGGACTAAGGCTTCATCACTCAAGCATCCTTCCTTTTGCCATAAAATTGGATTTTCTTTCAACTTCACCTATTGCTACTTGAATGATTTGATTATATGTGGGTCCTTGAATCTGAACTCCCAACTTGTTTGGCCTCACTCTTTGTTATTCATCAACTTAGCTGTATAACTCATTCAAATTCTGCCTCCAGGCCACCAGAAATTGATAAATAAGCACAGGGAGACATCAACTTGGCTTCCCTGCTTCTGGTCAGAACTCTCATTTTCTTGTGGTTTCTGGTGTCTGATGAGTCCCTTTATTTGCCATTAGCTAAGACAGGCATTAAGATTTTAAGAAAATAATAATTTATACTGAAATTGTATAATTTATTTGGAATGATTTCTTTAAACAGTTTGTTCAATGTCGAGAAATAGAACCAGCTTTGCCATTGCTTAGAAACTATTGCAGTGGCCTCTATCATTGATGGTACAAAAGCTTTTTAGGGTACATGAATTACTGTATGTTTTATAATTTATGTATTTAATTTAACATATTTACTTGATCTACATCCTGTCAGACTCCTGATTTCACATATTGTATTTCATAGATGCAGGTAATCTACCAATCTACGTATGTATGTACATTCATACAAATTTATAAATTATATGTAAATATGATTAAATGTAAATATATTTTTTCATAGACACTATTGCACAGTAAGAAGAATGTAGAGGTTGGAGGTTGTAGGATGCAAAGTTAATATGATTTAAAGTCTATATAAAGAAAAGAATTTAAAATGGCAGAGGGATTTAGAAACCAAAACACTTATGAGAATAACTGAAGGCTAGGCTAACTAATAAAAAGAGGGAACGAAAATTACTAAGAGAGAGAACACAATTTGATAACCTAGATGAAGTAGACCAATTCCTTGAAAGATTTAATTTGCTAAAAGTCACACAAGAAGAAATCGATAATCTGAATAGGCCTACATCTATCAAAGAAATTGAATCAATAATTAATAACTTTCTCAAACAAAAATCACCAGGCTCAAATGGGTTCATTGGTGAATTCTACTAAACATTTAAGGAAGAAATTATACCAATTCTGTACAACCTCTTTCAGGGGATAGAAACACAAAGAATACTTCTATTAGGCCAGCATTACCCTAATACTAAAACCAAAGACATCACAAGAAAACTATAGACCAGTATCTCTGATGAACATATATGCAAAATTCTCAATAAAAATATTAGCAAAATGAACCCATCATTGTATAAAAAGAATTACGCACCACAACAAAGTGGGATTTATCCCAGGTATGCAAAGCTGGTTCAGCATTCAAAACTTAATTAATGTAGGGACTGGGCCAGTGGCACAGTGGATGGGTTCGCACATGCGGCTTCAGTGGCCTGGGGTTCGCTGGTTTGGATCCTGGGTGCAGACCTATGCACTGCTTGTCAAGCTATGCTGTGGCAGGAGTCCCACATAAAATGGAGGAAGATGGGCATGGATGTTAGCTCAGGGCCAGTCTTCCTCAGCAAAAAGAGGAGGATTTGTGGCAGATGTTAGCTCAGGGCTAATCTTCTTTGAAAAATAAATAAATAAATAAGTAAAAGTAATTAATCACAGCAATATGCTAAAGAAGAAAAATCATACAATCACATCAATAGATACAGAAAAAGCATTTGAAAAAATACAACACCCATTCAAGATAAAAAACTCTCAGTAAACTAGGGATAGAGAGGAACTTCTTCAATCTGATGAATATAAAATACTAACATCATACTAAATGGTGAGAAACTTGAAGCTTTCCACTAAAATCAGCTACAAAGCAAGGATGTCCTCTCTCACCATGCTTTTTCACATCATACTGAAAGTTCTAGCTAATGAAATGAGAAAATAAAAGAAAAAAAGAAAGGTTTGCAGATTGGGAAGAAAGAAATGTACTGTCTATATTCACAGTATATGTGCATCATCTATGTGGAAAATCCAAAAGAATAGGCAAAAAAATTCCTAGAAATAATTGATTATAGCAAGGTTGTAGGATACAAAATTAATATACAAAAGCTAATTGCTTTCCTATGTCCCAACAATGAATAAATTGTATGTGGAATTAAAAACACAATACCATTTATAGTAGCACCCAAAATATGAAATACTCAGGTATAAATCTAACAAAATCTTTATAAGATCTACATGAGGAAAACAACAAAACTCTGATGAGCAAAGTCAAAGAAGATCTAAACAATGAAGAGATGTTCCACGTTCATGAATAGGAAGACTCAATATTGTCAAGATGTCCATTCTTCTCAACTCAATATATAGAGTCAGTGCAATCCCAATCAAAATCCCAGCAAGTTATTTTTGTGGTTATCAGCACACTTATTCTAAAGTTTATATGGAGAGGCAGAGGACTCAATTGTCAACACAATATTGAAGGAGAAGAACAAAATTGAAGAACTGACAGTTCTCAATTTTAAGGCTCACTATAATGCCACAGTAATGAAGACAGTGTAGTTTTGGCAAACAATAGACAAATAGATCAATGGAACAAAATAGAGAGCCCAGAAATACTCACATATATATAATCAACTGATCTTTGACAAAGGAGCAAAGGTAATACAATGGAGCAAAGATACTCTATCAAATGGTGCTGGAAAAGTATCCAAAAAGTGAATCTAGTCACAGATTTTACATCCTTCCCAAAAAGTAACTCAAAATAGATCACAGACCTAAATGTGAAATGCAAAACTCTCAAACTCCTAGAAGGTAACATAGGAAGTCTAGATGCCCTTGAGTATGGTGATGCCTTTTTAGATACAACACCAAAGGCACAATCCATGAGAGAAATAATGGATATGCCGGGCTTCATTAAGATTAAAAACTTCTCTTCTATGAAAGACAATGTCAAGAGAATAAAAAGACAAACCACAGGTTGGGAGAAAATATTTTCAAAAGACTTATCTGATAAAAGACTATTATTCTAAATATAGAAAGAACATTTAAAGCTCAACAATAAGAAAACAAACAACTTGATTGAAAAATGACTCAAAAACTTTAACAGATACCTCACCAAAGAAGATATACAGATGGTAAGTAAGCAAATGAAAAGATACTCCACAATATATGTCAGCAGGGAAATGCAAATTAAAAAAACAATGAGATCCCACTACATACCTATTCGAATGGCCAAAAATCTGGAGCACTGACAGCACAAATGCTGGCGTGGATGTGGAGCAACAAGAAGTCTGTTACATTGACGATGGGAATGCAAAATGGTACAGCCATTTTGGAAGACAGTTGACAGTTTCTTATAAACTAAATGTACTCTTATCATATGATACAGGAATTATGTTCCTTGGTATTACCCAAAGAAATTAAAAGCTTATGTCAACACAAGAACCTGCACATAGATGTTTATAGAAGTTTTATTCATAATTGACAAAACTTGAAAGCAACTAAGATGCTCTTCAGTAGGTGAATGGATAAATAAAGTGTGGTATATCCAGACAACAGAATATTATTTATCACTAAAAATAAATGAGCTATCAAGCTATGGAAAGACATAGGGAACCTTAAATTCACATTACGAAGTGAAAGAAAAGGCTACATGCTGTATGATTCCAATTATATGACATTCTGGAAAGGGCAAAACTATGGAGATATTAAAAGGTCAGTGATTGCCAGGGGCTGGAGTGTGAAGAAGATGAATAGGTAGAAAACAGAGTATTTTTAGGGCAGTGAAAATGCTCTGTATGATGCTATAATGATGGATACATGCCATTACACATTTGACCAAACCCATACAATGTACAACACCAAGAGTGAACTGTAATATAAACTATAGACCTCCGGCGATTATGATACGTCAAGATAGTTTATCAGTTTTAGCAAATGTACTACTCTGGTAGGGGGTGTTGATCATGGGGGAGGCTGTGAATGTGTGAGGACAAGGTGTATATATGACATCTCTATACCTTTTCCTTAATTTTGCTGTTAATCTAAGACTTCTCTAAAAAATAAAGTCTTTAAAATAAAAGGAACTAAGGTAAGGGAAAAACTGCTCTAATCCATTTTTTCCATCAGGATTTGAAAATCTGTTTTTAAATACTCTAACCCTGTCTTTTCACTTTAAGAACTTCCTTACCTTTATTTGAGGTTATATCTCTTAGTGTGCTCTGAAATCTACTCAATAATCTCAGCTCAGTTGATTATTTCCACCTCTAATTTTTCCCCTCCAAGATCTGCATTTCAGTAACAGACTTTACTTGCAATTCCCTAAATGTGCCATGGATTATAAAGCCTTTGGTTATATTATTCTCTCTGCTGAAAAGGTAAAATCCTTCTTGTTTCTGCCCTACTAAATCCCTTTCATAAGGTTTTGACTCACTAGGTGCTTCAGGAAAGGAATATTCACCAGCATTCTCTCCAACACCACTAGCTATCTCCTTTGCTAAGGACAAAGTAAACCACATAGTTCTCTAGTATAGCCCACGCCAGATCTCACAGTAGTTATTTATTGATTACTCAGTCTTCCACACTGTACCCGTAAGTCCTAATAGGAAGTCTCTGTTTTACGATCATCATTAAAGATTTTAGCACAGTGCCTATACATGGCAGATAGTCAATGAATGTTTGCAGCATTTAAAAAAAAATCAAAGATTTTCTTTTAATATAAGAATTATATGGAAAGAATTCATTTATCATTCATACTAAAAACTAACATTTTTAAAGTTCTATTCAGGACAATCAGCACAAGTTTGTCTTAATTGAAATTGGAGTTAGTTATTTTTCCTCTGGAGTCACAAATGACTTCTGGATGATAGTATCTAAGGGGCTGTGGGTAGCCCTAGGCATATGACCTTCCCTTCTTTGCAGAAACAGTTAGCATAGAAGAGCTGACTGCTATTCTTTGAAAGTCCTGCTTATAAGGTTACCCCTTAGCTGGCGTCTGGGAACTTAGAGTTCAGGAAGGTTCTCACCATCCCCCAGACTGCTAAGAGTGGCTTAGTATGTCTAAACTATTTGTATAAAGAGTATAATTTATGCTGAACACCTCTAGGTGTCTGGAATTTTTGTATGTGCCAGGCAGAAGTTGCCTGCTTCACCAGACCCCAGCAAAAACCCTGGATGCTGAGTCTTTAGTGAACTTCCCTAGTTGGCAACATTTCACAAATGCTGTCACAACTCATTGCAGGGAAAATTAAGTGCATCCTGTGTGACTCTACTGGGAGAGAACCCTTGCAAACTTGCACCTGCTTTCCCCAGGACTTCACCCCATATGCTTTCCCTTTGGTAATTTTGCTTTAAATCCACTTGTCACAGTAAATCATAGTCAGGAGTAAGACTATCTGCTGGATCCACCTAATGAATCATTGGGCTGGTCTTGCGGACCCCCAAGGCACTTTCACACCACCTCCACCTGCTCAATACTTTTCTTATTTGTAACCCCATCTAAATCTACCTTATGCCTCCTTTTCACTCCTTCTTCCCACTTCCTTTTGAGCTCCCTTATGCTTTCTTCTCTCCATAAAATACAGCACCTGTGAGCTACACACTTTCCTGGAACTTGATTTATTTACATATTAAACTGTACATTCAACTTTGAAAACTGACTCATTCATTCCATAAGTATTTAACAGGTACTTCCTGTATGCCGGGCTCCATGAAATGAACTTAGTAACAGAGAATCCTATTCAGTCATCTAAACCTTACATTCAAATGGGGAAAGCAGATTAGCAATGAGGCAGGTCTTTTGTTCTGGGTAAAAGCAACAATTTTGTTTGCTCCTATTTTGTAGGTTAGAAATTTAGAAGAAGCTCAGCGGGGCAATTGGTCTCTAACTCATGTGGTGTCAGCTGCAGCATCAAGGCTGGAAGATCCCCTTCCACAGTGGCTTCTTCATTCACACGGTTGGTGTCTCATTGTCCCTTGGCCTCTCTCTCTCTCTCCACCTGGCATCTCACTCTCCATGGCCTCATCATGTAATAGGCTAATTACTGCATGATGGACCCACAACAACCATAATTCGTACAGAGACTGGCTTTGAAGTGGCAGGTATCCTAGGTCTTTTAAGAGATACTATCATAACTGATATAGTGTCATTTCTTTCGTATCCTATTAGTCAAGTCAGTTACAAGTTCCACCCAGACTCAGAGGGTGAGGACATAGACTCCACCTCTTGTAGGGGTGTGGCAAGACATAGTACAGAAGAGCAGACAGGATGGGAGATATTATGGCAGCCATTTAGGAAAATGAAAACTACCACATATTGCACTGTGGAACAAGTACTATGCAGATTTAAAAATGAGAGTTTGTCAGAGAACCAAACTGCCACCTATTCTAGTACAACAAAGTTCAGTAAAGTTTTCTTGGAAGAGATAAACTGAATTTGAAGGAAGAAAGGGCTTTTCCTAATGACGAAGATAGCAGAGGGGAATATTGTTCCAGAGTGAGAGCACTGGGGTAAGGACCAGAGGTGAGAATGAGCATTTTATTTTCTAAAAATTCAACAATTTATAGGATCATCTTGGTTGGAAAGTAGGTGTCAATGGTATGGTAAGAGACAAGGCTGATAGAGTAACACTATATGTAACGGGCTTTCTACAGGTCCTTAGCATAGGGGTCCACAGCCTTGTTCTATAAAGGGCCAGAGGGTAAACATTTTAGGCTTTACAGACCAAGAAGCAAAATCAAGGATATTGTGTAGATAATTTTATAGTCATTTAAAATGTAATAATTTTAAAAATATAAAAACAATTCTTAGCTTTCAGAGATTACAAAAACAAGTGGTAGACTAGATTTGGCCCATGGGTCATAGTTTGCTAACTCCTACAGTAGAAGTTTGGAAGTTTAGTGATGGGCAACCATAAAAAAAGTTTTATTTAGGAAAAGCACATGGTCAGATATGAATTTTGGTAAGATCAATATGATAGCACTTTGGCAATTTAGGTAAAACTAGTGACAATGAAACTAGTTAGGAAGTTCATGAAACAACCAAGTGGATGTAATAATCATCTGGACTAAAGAAGTACAATAAACAGAACTTGCTATTTCCTTAAAAATGCTATAAATAATAGTGTAGAAAAATAAAGGTTAGTCAAGGATAGCTCTCTCATCTCTTACTTATAAAATTGGGCATTGCTTATGAATTTCCTGGTGCCATTTAAAAAGAAACACAAGAGGTGATGCAAGTAGAAATAATGAATTATGTCTCAAATAGAAATAGTTTAACCTAAATAATCCAGAATTGAAGATTTATTTTATGTAGTTGTTTGTTAGTGTGTATATATGTGCTTGTATGTGAGTATGTTTCAAGAGAGAGCCCTTATTTAGGGATAAAGATGTGAGAGTCATTAACATATGAACAATAATTGAAACCAAAAACATGACTGGGCTTACCTAATGTGAATATGCAAATTGGAATTTAAGGAGTCCACATCTTTTCTGTGACATTGTTAAACATGTATGTTGTATTTCATAATTGCTTTACTCAGAATGTCCCTTTGTAAATTGCTTGTAGTTTCCCCTGGTAGCAACTTTATTGTTTAATAGAGTTGACTGTTAAACTCCAATTTGTTACACTTAGACAAGCCTGTCTTTTAGTGATTGATTTAAACTCTTCCATTAAACATTATCCATTTAAAATTTGATTAGTTGTTATCTTGAAATGCCTATACCCTAGATTAGGTTTGATAAGGGATCTCATTTTGTTTCACATATCTTTCATCTTTGACTTTCTGAAAGGATATTTTAGATAAATGGCTCAAATCATGATTAGTTCCAGATTGCAAATAATTGTTGCCAACTATTTTCTAAAAATTATCATATGCTCTGTGTGATTGAGAATAGCAAAAGTCTCAGAGTTTACAGTAGTTCTTTCTCCCAAAAACGGAGACAAGAATGAGTGTGAAAAAATACATCACATGCCTGGTCAAAAACATCTCCTAGCTCCTCAACTATGTCAAATCTCATAAGTCCATTATCCCTATGTGAGTTACAGGGAGGTCCTAACGAATTAATTTTCTTGTATGTACTCACTCTTTCAAAAAATACTGAACAAGAAACTTCTGGGGGCAGGCCAGGTGGCATACTGGTTAACTTTGTATGCTCTACTTCAGCAGCCCAGGGTTCACAGGTTCAGATCCCGAGTGAGGACCTACACATCACTCATCAAGCCACATTGTGGTAGCATCCCACATACAAAGTAGGAGAAGACTGGCACAGATTTTAGCTCAGGGACAATATTCTTCAAGCAGAAAGAGAAGGATTGGTGACATGTGTTAGCTCAGGACCAGTCTTCCTCACACATACACACACAGAGAAACGCAAAGAAACTTCTGTGTTAGCTTTACCATATCTTCATAAATAATTACACAGTGTCAAGCTTAAATTAAATATTACATTTATTTGGTTTGTTTGTTTGTTTTTAGTTGCATTTTGTAATGTGATCCTCGCATCATCCTTGGAAAAAACAAAGTATGGAGAAATCTATGGTGTAGAAAGCCATAAGTAATTCACCAAAGCCTGCAGGTGCTGGACATATTCCCTTTAACCCTTAGAGTTGCATATTGCACAGGTTGATAACCAAAGGTCAGTGATTCCTTCCTTGGCACTGAAATGTGTTTTAGCTGTAAAGATGGAGAGCAGAGCTTACTGACATGGGAAAAAATGAGTCAAATATTGAATGTGGGAAACAAATTCTTATTTGTTTCCAAAGTGTAATTTTTATAGACAAACGCAACTTCCATTATGAAGTGATTTTACTTTTCTTTCTTGCAACACTTGGAACAACTATCTTCATCAATGTTTGGGTGGAAAACCATGTAACATTAGAGCACTCATTTGGTGGAATGAAAAATAAATTTGACCTGTCTTTCTCAATGAAATTAAATGGATGTCTTAAAAGAGTTGAACGAATTAAACAATTGTTTTACAACTTTTAAGGATGTAGGTAATTTCTTTATTTTCCATAGTTAAGTAGAAGACACATAGGACTGGACTAATATAAAAGATTTGTTTTATAATTTTAAGCATATTTGTGTATTAAATTTCTGTATTTTGAAATATTTAGATATATAAATATCAAGGATCACATACTGTAAGGAGTAATGTTTCAGAATTCCATTTATCTTTAAATCGTTATTGGTATCCATTACTTTACTAGGCATTACCAATATCAAAGTTTGTCACTTTCTCCTTAGAACATTGCTAATTGACATTTCTTGCCTGCCTTCCGTTTACTCGGGACAATGTAACCTGTTCTTATTAACAGAATGTTCTTCTGCAATGAGGTGATTAAAAGCAGATCCACCCTCTTCTCTGAAGGCTGTATGTACAGTATTAAGTGAAAGAACTGAAGACACTGGAAGCCAGTACATGCCAGAATATTGGTTCCTGAATAACCGGTAGCAAATTGTGATTTGATAAGAAATAAACCTTTATTGATTAAGCCACTGATATTTTGAGGAATGCCTATTTCAGCAGTTTCCATTATTTACCTAAATGAATGCAACTTTTCACTTGTTACTATTAGAATAGAAATTGAGTAGCCACCCTACTTATTTAGAGATATGTATCATATTTACCTGGAAAACTTTTGAAAGAAATGAATATCTGGCTTAGTTAACTTAGGTAGATCGTAAATGCATAGCAGGCATGTGTACATCCTAAAAGAATTACATATAATTCTGATGTTCACTTGTGCATAAGAATCACTCTATAAGCTTCTTATCTTTTAAGAGGTATATTATCCTTCACAAAGACCAGCTTAAATCAGTCAATTAAAATTCATTATACACGTATCTACATCCATCAGTGCAGGATTTGGAGATTTGATGTTCTTATAATTTAAAATAATTATGATTGACTCTCTAGCTCAAAATTTTACAAAATGTACTCTGTGAGTAAAATGCATAGTATCTTTCAGAAGCAACCTTTGAATAAATGTTTTAAATAAAAGGAAAATCTGAGCTAGTATAGTCACCTGGCTGATCACTTTGCAGCAAATTACTGAGTTTCCAAAGATGTGGTTTACCCCTATATATCTTGTGTTTACTTTCATTTTCTGAATTTCTACCAGAAAAATAAAGAGTAAGTTCAAACCCATTTGGTATGATTTAAAAGAAAGCAGTCTTCTTAATCTTGTGTTTCATCTCAGAAAGAGTACTTTTATTTGGGACACGAGAAGACAAGAATATACTGGATAACAAAACTGCATAGAATATCTCAGGTGGGTCAGTGGATCCAAGAAATACCTAGATAATAGACAAACATGCAAATTTATAATCCTAGGGTGTGAGCTGCAGATTACATCATCAAGAACGTCCTTTATTCATTTCCTTGTTTGTTCTTTCATAATTCAAAAATGTCTGTTAAGCAACTCCTATGTTTCAGGCCTAGAAATTGATAGTCAATGATGACTATGGCTTTTTTCCTTTATAGTGGGACAGTGTTCACACATGTTTACCATCTGTTGTCAAAGAGTAGGCATTATTTTATTTTATTTTTTTGCTGAGAAAGATTAGCCCTGAGCTACCATCTGTGCCAATATTCCTCTATTTTATATACGGGTTGCTGCCACAATGAATGGTGTAGGTCCGTGCCTGGGATCCAGACTCACGAACCTGGCCCACTGAAGCTGAGCGTGCTGAACTTAACCGCTAGGCCATGGGGCTGGCCCCGGGATTATCTTAACAGTAAGTACAATGGTCTAGCTTCAAGTTTAGAGAAAACAAGTCATGGGGTCTAAGCCATGTTGGCAATACTCCCTTCTTTGTGTGAGAAAGACAGTATCAAGATAGCAAGGCAGCAGCTCAAGCTAAGAGAAATTAAACAAGAACTGAAATGCATACCCATATACTTTTTGAATATTTGTATTATTGTTTAATTTCACAAGTAATAAGAAAATTCAGCACCTGAGAAGTAACAAAGAATTGGGAAAAGAAAAGAAGTGGTGATTCATTTGTGCAGGTAGTTTGCTAAGCGGCTGTAGCTTTGCGGGTTGAAAGGTTTATGGAAACAATTCTCAGTCAAACCACTATTTCAGTTTGGATGCAAAAGGAAAGTTGAATAAAATGAAGAATACAATTTTATATTACATGAGTGGCATTATTATTAAATTGAAAGGTAGTTTTATGAAAAGACATATTAAACCTGAGGTTATTTTGTTGATGAGTTGTACATGTTAAAGTTATGAGTAGAAATTTTGTAATTTCAGAGTGTATGACAGAAGGTAAAGTGGTCAACAAAGGCCTTTGGACTGTCACATATGTCAACAGTATATCCTGAACAATGTGAAAGTTCTTCACCTGATTGTATGCAAAATCAGTAGGTTTGTCTCAACTTAATTATGGTAAGTAAAAGCTTGGGCAGTAATGACAAACTGTTGTACATATTTTAGGACTAGTCTGGGACACAGTCATTGACTCCACCTGGTTTCTCTCTCAGTCCTATCTCTGTCAGTTTATCAGGCCAGAATATGTGATGTCCTATGACATAAGATCAAATGGGATAATTCACGTGGAAACCCTTGGAAAGTTGTAGAATGAGTATCAGTTTCTGTACTACAGTATACATGGACAAGTGTGATGTTTCAGACCAAACAAGCTGAGTAGGAAATTACTCGTATTTTGTTGTCACAGGGAATGAATCCCTGCCTGATATTATTCACAACAAGTTGCCATAGGAGGGCTATCTTTTGGGAGTAGGGATTATCCTTAAAGGGAAAACAAATGTCCTATTTGAAACTGTCATGCTCTTGGGGGAGCTAACATTCTAACTTACTGGTCATTTTCATATTAGAATAAAATAGCATATTTTTTCTTTCCTTTTGATAGCAAGACATCGAAGAAGTGAGGATCTTGTAGAAACAAATTGAGTGAGAATGTGTAGCAGAGCAAACTTCTCTAGAGAGGGCAAAAGCAGGTAAATGCTCCTGGACAGCAGGAGGAAATTGGAATGAATGAGCACTGGTCAAGGAGTCCGGAGAATCCTGTCTGCATCTTGGCTTTGCCACCAACTGTTTCAATGACCTTGGGCATCTATAATTTATTCTAAATGTACACATTTTAATAGCAATACTGTGAAAGTTTTAAAATTCTAAGCAGTAAGGAAGATATGAGAACAGTCGAAGAAGCACATGCTTCTGTGCAAAAGATATGATCATAAATAAATTTAGAGTCAATGTTATTTCCCCGAAGTTTTACCATTGCATATCTATTAGTATATGAATCTTTATTTTGTATTATTTTCTTTCAAATTTATTATTCATTCTAAATCCTGAAGTGAAATTTACACCAGGCCTACTATTAATATTTGTTTGCTTTTATGTTAAACATAGCCAAATTTTATTAAATAGTAATAAAATCTTATTTTCTAGGTAATTATAAAAATTCCAGAATAGAAAGGATTCAAACAAACCTTAGTAAACGCTGCTTCCATGATTAAATGCAAATGAGTAAGAAACATATGGATTAGGTGACTTTAAAGGGAAGTGAAATAAGCAATGCAGACAAAATGCTTTTAGGATGGACAAACTGTTTGAGACGTAGATAACACTAGATTTATTCTGGTTAATCGTGCTGTGCACACTGCTACAAATACGTTTTTTAGGGAGTATCCGCTTTGTGTATCTAGGGAGTAATTGATTAGTTTTTCGATGATCTATCCATCCATTTGAATTATCTATTATCCCTCCTAGGTTCGGTACATTGCTTAAAGTCAATGATCTAGTAGTTAGAGGCAGAAGACAAGCAGAATCAATTAGAAAATAAAATGTAGAATTGAGACAAAAATTTATGCTCTAAAGAAACTTTTGCAGAAGTAAACTCAGCTTTGTTTTGTGTGCTTTATATTTAGCTTTTTCAAACCACTTCCCTCTCCTGTGAGGCTCAGCCATTCTCTTATGTTTCAGTGTCTCCTGTCTTGCCTTCATGGGTTATATTTACCAATCAAAGATTAAGTAGTATACAATTTTTAATGCTTTGCACTCTGCTTTTTTGTTTTTGTTGTTTTTCTTTTGTTTGCATGAATTATTTTGAACCCGTGTGAGTATAGCCTCTAGGCCTGCAAGATTCCTTTTAGGCAGCTGGTCCACTATCACAGCATTTATTGAGCATCATGGGGAAAGGGACATCCTGTTGCATATCCACTCCTAGTCTCAGTTTCTGAAGTGCTTTCAACAAAATCATTCACGCTCCTCACTCATTTATGCTACTGCCCATGAATTCAGGTCTCCTGGTTAATCCTCACCTCGTACTTTGTAATTTGATAGGTTATTTTTCAGGATTTTGAGTCTGCTCAACAGTAATTTTACTTCTGTTCACTTCCATATGTTCTTGTGTTTCAGTGAGACCCAAGCCCCTCTGAGACTGACTCTACTCATCAAAAGCTGTGCCATCTCCAGGCCCCAATTGTTCTCACTAGGAGAAAGAGAATCTGTGAAAACCAAGCCTCAACTTGTATTTTAAGAAAATATTTTGAATTCATGTTAAATGGATCCTAAATATGACATGGTACAATTAAATCAGTTAATAATAGCATATACTTATTAAATGACTTCCCAGGCATGATAATAAGTACATTTTATATCTTACCATTCAGCTCAGACAACAATATTGACATGCTTATTTAAAATGAGGTAACTGAGAAAAAGAAAGTTTAAATAACTTGGTCAAACAATCTGGCCTCCTGGTGGATGACTTTGAGGCATCCATTTCTAGAACAGGGAAGTTTCATCCACATTGAGTATTTGCTCTGGCAAGTAATTTTCCTTCACAATCAGCTTATCTAGAGTTTCCAAAAAGTCGTCAGTTATCTTCATGTTGGCACTCTCAGACTCACCACTCGCTTTCACATTATGTAGTGAATAATGATTCTTGCATCATTTAAACCACTCAGAGCTAGCAGTAAATTCAACATTGTAGTCAAGTCCAGCCTTTTCTTTTGACACCATAAATAAATTTTGCTTTGGCCGTGATCGTCATGGTGCCGAGAGGGATACGCCTCTGTGTCTGGTCTTGAATTGAGGTCATTATAAGTTTCTCCCTGTCTTATACAGGCCCTTCTTGAATTTTTACTAGTCTTGTTGCCTTCAATGAAGCAGATCCTTTAACATCTCCTGTTACTTTGTTCTTGTTCTTCAAGATTGTAGCTATGGTGCAATGGGGCATGCCTGACTGGGAACAATAACCATCACTGATTTTCCATCTTCACAGTCCTTTATTACTTTTAATTGAATTTCCATGTCAATCACGCAACATCGTCTCTCAGTGCCAACGTTAGCAGTGGACTTTGTATACTTAGGGGCCATGATGAACAAAACATCAGGAGATTAAATCAAGCGAAGAGAAGACGAGGCAATCAAGAAACCTGGTAAACATGAGATGTATGAGGCTGCTGCCAGCATAATACGGCATACTGTTTTATAGTAGACATTTGTTTTATAAGTAGAAAGAGTACACTCTAAAATAATGGTAAAAATGATAGTGTAGTAATTGCATAAACCAGTCACAAAGTCATTTATGATCATTATCAAGTATTATGTATTGTACATAATTGTATGTGCTATACTTTTATATGCCTGGCAGCACAGTAGGTTTGTTTACACTAGCATTACCATAAACACACAAGTAATACATTGCACAGAGAGATTATGATGGCTATGATGTCACTAGGCGATAGAAATTTTTCAGCACCGTTAAGATCTTGTGGAAATCACCATCATATATGTGGTCCATCAGTGACCAAAACGTTGTTATGCAGCACATGACTGTACTAATAACTGACAAAAAACTGCAAGACAAGAATTGTTACTAGAGGCAAAGTAATTTCAATTATAAAAGGGTCAATACATTAGGAAAACATGATTACCAAAACACACGCATTTAAAAACAGAATCCTAAAATATATGAAGCAAAACTGATAGAATTAAAGGAAACAAAAGACAATCCAACAAAAATAGTTGGACATTTTAATACTCCATTTTATTTTTTCCAACTTTATTGAGATATAATTGACACAGAAAAATTGTGTATATTAAGGTATGAAATGTGATTTTTTATATGTATGTAAATGATAAAAGTGTTGATGAAATGTGACTCATTGTGAAATGATTGGCACAATCAGCTAATTAACATATTAGCATAATCACATCACCTTACATAGTTACTTTTTTGTAATGAGAACATGTAAGCTCAAATCTCTTACCAAATTGCAAGTATATAATGTGGTATTTTTAGCTATAGTTACCATGTAGTACATTAAATCTCCAATAGTAATTCATTTTGCACAACTGAAACTTTGTAACCTTTTTTTTTTCCTTACTGAGGAAGTTTCATCCTGAGCTGACATCTGTGCCAATCTTCCTCTATTTTTTATTATGTGGGCTGCCAGCACAGCAAGGCTGCTAACAGAGTGGTGTAGGTCTGTGCCTGGTCACTGAAGCCAGGCCACTGAAGCGCGGCACACTGAACTCAACCACCAGGGCCACTGGGGCTGGCCCTGAAACTTCGTAACTTTTGACCATCTCTCCATTTTCCCCACCCTCACCCTGTCAAACACAATTCTACTCTCTGCTTTCACGAGTTCACCTTTTTTAGATTCCACATGTGAGATCACGCAGTATTTGTCTTTCTGTACCTGACATTTTACTTACTATAATATCCTCCAGATTCATTCATGTTTTTTGCAAATGGCACATTTTTTTTATCCATTGACAGACGTTTAGTTTGTTTCCATATCTTGGCTATTGTGAATAATGCTACAGTGAACATGGGTGTGCAGATGTCTCTTTGAGAGAGTGATTTCATTTCCTTTGCATATATACTCAGAAGTGGAATTGCTCAATTACAAGTAGTTCTATTTTTAATTTTTTGAGGAAACTCCATACTGTTTTCCATAATGGCTTTACAATTTACATTCACACCAACAATGTGCAAGTGTTCCCTTTTCTCCACAGCCTTGTCAACACTTTTTATCATTTGTCTTTTTGCTAATAACCATAACAAATGTGAGATAATAACACGTTAAGGTTTTGATTTGCATTTCCATGATAATCAGTGATGTTGAGCAACTTTTTATATACCTATTGAACATTCATATGTCTTCTTTTGAGAAATGTCTCTTCAGGTTCAGTACCATACTGTTTTGATTACTGCAGCTTTGTAGTATATTTTGAAGTCAGGAAGTATAATGCCTCCAGCTTTGTTTTTCTTTCTCAAGGTTGGATTGGCCATTTGGGATCTTTTCTGGTTCCATATGAATTTTGGGATTGTTTTTCCTATTTCTGTAAAGAATTCCTTTGGGATTTTGATAGGCATTGCATTGAATCTTAGATCACACTTTAATCATATTAATTCCTAAAATCCCTGAACATGGAATGTCTTTCCATTTATCTGTGTGTCTTCTTTAATTGCTTTCATCAATATTTTATATTTTCACTGTACAAATCTTTCACCACTTAGGTTAAGTTTATTCTTAAGTATTTTATTGTTTTTTTACTATTTTGAATGAGATTGTTTTCTTAATTTCATTTTTGGATAGTTCATTGTTTATGTATAGGAACTCAAATGATTTGTGTATGTTGACTTTGTATCCTGCACCTTAACTGAATTCATTTTTTAGTTCTAACAGTTTTTTGGTTGAGCTTTTCGGGTTTTCTACATATATGATCATTTCCTCTGCAAACAGAGATAATTTTACTTCTCCCTTCTTTATTTCTTTCCAAATCTTTAAGTTCTACTTCTTTTTTACCTAACAATTTAGTCTTAAACTCAGTTATCTCTCCTGGTGTTTTACTATAACCCATCAGGAGGAACCAGGATACTCCATGAACACTTTGCTTAGAGATTTCCTCAGCCAAATATCCAATTTTATTACTTATGAGCTCAATATTCCACAAAACACTAGGACACGTACACAATTCAGCAAAAGTATTTGCCAGTTTATAACAAGGACAGCCTTTCTTCCATTGTCCAATAACATGTTTCTCATTTCCTTCAGAGATCTCATGAGAATGACCTTTACCGTCCATATTGCTACCCACATTCTGTGCAAGATTACTCATGCATTCTCTAAGAAGATTGACTCTTTATACCTCTCCTCTTTTCTTTGTAAGACCTCACAAGAATTGTCCTTAATGGTTCATTCATAGCAACGTAGGCTTTTTCTATCATACACCTCTGAACTCTTTCACCCTCTACCCATCCCCCAGATCCAAAGCTGCTGCCATATTTTCAGGCATCTGTTACAGCAGAACTTCACTTCTCAGTACCAATTTTCCGTCTTAGTCTGCTGCTATAACAAAAATGCCATAGACTGAGTAGCTTATTAACAACAAACATTTATTTCTCAGTCCTGGGGGCTGGGGAGTCCAAGATCAAAGCACCAACATGTTTGGTGTCTAGTGAGAGCCAGTTTCCTGGTTCATAAACTGCTGTCTTTTGCTGTGATTTCACATGGTAGAAGGGGCAAGTGAGCTCCCTGGGGTTTCTTCTATAAGGAAACTAATCCCATTTATGAGGGCTCCACCCTCATCACCTAATCACCTCTCAAAGGCCTCACCTCCAAATACCATTACATTGGGGAATAGGTTTCAACATATGAATTTGAGTGGGACACAACTATTCACTGAACAGCAATTGTTCAATTGTTCAAGATAGCATGTTCAGGAGATGGTAAGACTGGAGACAGCTGAACACCTCTAGATCTCTGTTTGTTTCTTTCATAAGGCTCTTATTTCACAGGGCCTTGCAATATTATTATTCCCATAAGCTGTTTGACTTTGATATAATACAAGAAAATCAAATACTTACCTATGTCCAAATTAGTTTTCACAATTTATTTGTAAATATCTTGCAGTCATAATATGAATTGTAAACCTTAGAATCCCATAAGACAAAGCAAAGTCTAATACTCATGGCAAGAAGACAATTAACTATAGGAAGAATAGAGGGCTCAGGTTAGGAATAATTTTAATTCTACTTAGATGGTAGCAGTGAAAACAGAGGAAATGAGCTATGCAACAGAACCTTGGAGGAAGACATGGAAATCCAGTTTAGATAATTGTATATAAGGTAGTAAAGGGATTTTCCCAAGATCATTTTAGGTAGCTCCAGGACCCACAGAATACTCCAAAGGATTTGACTTTCTGACAGCAGAGAGTTGCTTGAGGAAAGACACTCTTTGGAGCAAAAATGATTGCAGAAGAGGGATACCTGGAAAAAGGGATGCTAAGGTGAGATGCCTCCCTTGTGATATCCCAGCAGATAGTTCAGAAAGCTTAGTTCCTGCAGAACTTTTACAGCTTCCAAAGTATTTGACTAATAATTACAGAATGAGGAGTATTTATAGTTATCCTTTTTATAACCCCTATTAGCTCATGTATTACAAAGATCAGGCAACATTTCTCTCATGATTAACATATACCAGGAATGAGATGAAGAATGGAAAGTGAAAGAAACAAGACACAGTCCCCAATAGAAAAAATGCTTGCTGTCCAGAGGGTTTAACGGATAAGGAATCATGACACAGCAGAGTAACTGTTATGATGGAGGTGCTTCCAAGGGTGAGGGGAGCATGTGCTGAGAGAGTCATTCTGCCCGAACCAATAACAAAAGAGCCTATAAATTATGTGATCTATGGAGCAACAAGAAGTCTGTCTCTCCAAAGCTCCATGACTTGATAATAAAAGAATCTCTCTTGGAGCTATAGATGGGAAAGAAAGTCAGTGGCAAGGAGAGTCTCTGCAAAATCTGGCCTGCTTGGGGGGCAAGGCCAAGAGTCCTTGGGCTAAGCTTGTCTAGAATAGCATATTAACGACTTTATAAGGATCACAGATGTATTAAACTTGACAGCATTTATTTCATTAACTAATTCCATCAATACATGCATTCATTCTTTTACCAATTAAAAAAATTGGTAAACAATTTCTGTGAGTATACCAAGCTATTGCCAAGGTTCTCCACATGTTTAAAACTCATTTTAAAGCCTGACACTATATGAATAAATGTGTTTATTTCTTTGAAAATGATAAAATATTTTTAACAAATACTTTCATAAACCTCTAACACATAAACCCTGTAAAATGCTATAAGTCGAATTCCTTTGTTCACACCATCATAAACAATCACCAGGCTGCTGCAAAACTTAGAGGTTTTAGTGAAGCAAAACTGAGACCCAGAGAGGGAGAGCGAATTGGTAAAGGTCACACTGCTAATTGACAGGCGTGACATTTAGAATTTAAGATTTGCTTCACTGAGCTTCTTTTTGAGAAAATGAATTTTTGCAAAAATCAAGCAAATAATTGGACAGCATAGAGATTTCAGCAATGGTGAACAAAAGCTTGAGACAGGAGACAGAGATTTGCAGTGAGAGAAGCAACAGAGACAGGAACGGGTGGTATGTGTGATGTTCCGGTTAGCGGTTATTTACAAGGAACCCTCCTCTGTCTGTCAGTGAGGTGGCACAGCATAGTGTTTAGAAGGAGACACTGGAGTTGCTGGCCTTTGAATTCCAGCTCAGTCTCTTACCATTTATGTGACCTTCACCTGTGTACTTAAACTCTTTGTGTCTCAGATGCCCTGTGTGAAAAATGGGGAAAAGAAATTATCTCATAAATTACTGTGCAGATTCAATATGTTAATACATTTTAGAAGGGGGACATGGCATAATATAATCCTCAAGCTGTGTTTACCCTCTAAACTGCGTCAATTGCCTACAGGAGGACTGTGTCTGTCCTCACCTTTCTACTCACATGGAGAATTAGGAATTGATGAGGGAATCTTGAAGGCTGAAGACCTTAGAGACCAGCTTTGCAGCATAGAAATTTGGAGTTCTGAGGTTAGAAATGAAGTTATGTTGTACACGTTCCTTTGTGTCACTAGAAAATCCGTCTCATAGACATGATTGGGTACAGCAATATAACTTGGAGATACAAGGAGAAACATTTAAAAAGCATTTGTAGCACAATGGAAGAAAGGCGAAGAATACAATATCCTTGTTTTATATGGTGCAATTGTGAAATCCTAAACTATGAGATATGTTAGCGATAAGGATAAGAATATTAGAGATCATTTAGTCCAGCAGACCATTTCACAGATATAGAATTCGATATGCAGCATAGTAATTCTATCAATACCACATCTTACTCCATAGGAGACTTGGAAGTGAACCCACGGTTCCTGGCTTCTAATCTAGTGAATTCAGGTAAGCACAGCTGGGCCTAACTTAACTGGCATTGGCGACATTATTTTCTCTTACATGCTTGTTTCCCTTTTCCTTGGTGACCCAACTGCAATCCAACAGCTGAATTTCAGATTTATAGAATGGATCAAACCAGTAGGTGTTGGGGGCAGGTGACTAGGCCGTATCCAGGAACAGGACAGTAGCCAGGAGTCCCAGGAGCTGAGCCTTCCACATGGAGCAGTAAGTCCATCGGGTAAACAGGATATTGGCACAACCACTGGGACAAAACCTGAGACTAGCAAATAGAATCCATACTCTAAAGTGACATTATAGAGATCTAAGCAGAAGCATGGCCTCAGAAGAAACGCTGTATTGTGTTGTGAATAAACAGTGAGAGGGTTACCCCTTCCTAGAACAGAACAGCACTATAAAGAAATTAAAGAAGAACCTAGTAATCAGAAACAGGCCATAAATAATAGTGGGACTCGCTAACAGACTGATCTAAAGCTGAGCCTCAACAACCTAGCCTTGGGCCCTTTATTCTTCTGGTGATTTTAAGGACAGCTTGCTAAACAGGGCATATAGGAAGTTGCAGTGAGTGAAGAGTCCTCAGCAATGTCAATTGAAACACGTATGGGCAGAGTCAGGAGAGTCGTTAAAGCTGTTCTGCACCTCTGGTTGGATGTCCTAGGAGCTTCTGATCTTGAATACAAGTTGGTTCAATGGTTCACATACAGAATTGCATAACCTTGAATTACTTAGAGATACTCCTGGTCCAAGGGTAAAGGCAAAAGGGTCCAACAGTTGCAGCTCCACTTCTTCATTCCCCATTTATCTTATTTTATATACAGGTTTTACATAAATTTTATTTGAAGAACAACAAGGCTGCCAACATATAATAATGAAGTTGAAAAACTATTATTGAATGTCTTGATTTCCCCCTTTCCCATAAAATCTTTCTTGTCCTGAGTTCCATTCTTTCTATCTGTTCAAAACCTGGCAAAATTTATAAACTTACTTGAACTCAGATATTCACAAGTGATAATAGCTTTATTCATTCATTTGTTCATCTACTATCCATCTAGCCATCGTCTCAGCAGACACTGAGATGAGACAATGCACAAAAGAGTAACAATCCTGTGTGGAGGCAGACATCCGAAGAAACAACATAGCATTGTACAATAAGATGCAGATAACAGATTTCCATGGAGGGACAAGCTCCACTGGCGGGGGTTGATATTAGGGGAGAGTTAGGGACCTCCTGGAGTACATACACTGGGGGAAAAATAAAAGGACGTTTGTATCAATCACACAAGGAGAAATAACTTAGCCTCTAAGAGAACAACATGTTCAAAAGCACATTCTTGTAAAAAAAGAAATCAATATATGGCCTTTGCTGGTTACTGCATTAACATTGAAACAGGCTCCTCCTGACTCAAAGCTAAGTTTCAAGAATGTGTATGTAATAGTCTTTGTGGCAGGCTGGCTGGGAGGCTTGAGCGTGAACCTCACCACCAGCCTAGTTCCTTTGTCTATGTCACAGCTAGCCCTGCACTGCACAACCTCTTAGCTTTCTTGTGCTACTGGAGTTTTTCCTGATTTTTTTCTTAAACATACGAACTACCACTTAATGCAATTGTTACAAACAATTTTTTAGCAACATTTAAGCTCACATGTGTATGAATATTCAGGGAAAAGGCCAGAGCCTATGTCCCTTTAACAACAGAACAAGGAAATTCTAATGATCATAGATGTTTTGACATCAGTACAATCAAATGCACAACTCCACAAGGCATTGTTTACGTTCTTTTCACAGCAATATTCTTGGATCCCAAGCACAGAGAGGACTCATCTGACAGGCAAATGAGTACTCTTATCATTCACAATTGGAGATTCTGTGATATTTTAAGTTTTCTAAAAAGAATAGAAATGTTCATTAAAAGCTTAATTCAAGAAGGGATGAATCCATGCATGCATAGACATAAAATAAAGACTGAGAAAGCTCTGAGGTAGAAACTTCCAGAAGGAAGAACAGAACAGAACATTGTAGAAGAAAAAATGGATTTTAAAAAATAAAAGTGCGGAGCTTGGAATCCCATCTCATCACACACAAGGAAGGTAATCGAGAATGCATGTATGCTCTCCTTTATGCTTCTCCTTCCCCCAGGAGCCTCCTTAACATTTGTTAGAAGAATCTGGGGGGGACCTTCACTTTCACACCTGCATAGCAGCTCCTGGTACTGATGAGCCCCATGAGCAAAAGTTTCTCAGTGGGAAGTGCAAGACATGTCAGCAGTGACGACAAAGAGAAAGAGTGACACTAGTACACACCTGTGATTTATGACTCAGAGGCTTTTGGGAGAGTTGTTTTCTGACTGTTGTTTTGTTTCTGTGTTTTGGTTTGTTTTTATTTATTTTTTTAATTGCTGTAACATTGGTTTATAACATCATGTAGATTTCAGGTATATACATCATTATAATACAACTGCTGTATATACTACATCGTGTTCACTGCGAAAAGTCCAGTTTCCATCTGTCATCATACAAATAACTTCCTTTACCCAACTTGCCCACCCACTCTCCTTCCCCTCTGGTAACCACCAATCTATTCTCTATATCTACATATTCGTTCATTCGTTCATTTGTTTTTTATCTTCCACACAAGTGAAATCATATAGTATTTATCTTTCTTCATCTGACTTATTTCACTTAGCATGATACCCTCAAGGTCCATCCATGTTGCCCACAAACGGAAAAATTTCATCTTTTTTTATGGTTGAGTAGCATGTCATTGTATATGTATGTACTACATCTTCTTTATCCATTCATTCGTCAGTGGGCACTTCGGTTGTTTCCCTATCTTGGTTATTGCAAATAATTCTGCAGTGAACATAGGGACACACATATCTTTTGGAATTAGTGTTTTTGTAATCTTTGGACAAATACCTAGAAGTGGAATAGCTGTATCATATAGTAGTTCTATTCTTACGTTTTTGAGAAATCTTCATACTGTTTTCCATAGTGGCTGCACCAATTTACATTTTCACTGCAGTGTATGAGGGTTCCCTTTTCTCCACGTCCTCTCCAACCCTTATTTCTTGTCTTTTTAATAATAGCTAACCTGATGGATGTGAAGTGATTTCTCATTGTGATTTTGATTTGCATTTCTCTAATAAAGCAAGTTGAACATCTTTTCCTGTGCATATTGGCCATCTGTAGTTTTTATTTTTTTTATATTCCCTGTAGCCTGAGTCATATTCACGATATTTATAATGCCTTTTTGATCTCTAACTGCATACAGCCACTCATTAAAGCATGTAGAATCCTAATGGGACCAATTTAATGGGGCCAGGCCTCTATTGCCCTGGTCTTTGGTCCTCTAAATGTTATTATATGGTCAATTAAGGATATGAGTCTAGGTGATATGAGTCTAGGTGATAAAGAAATTAAAAATCAGAACAAAGACATTACCTATACCAGAAAACCCACTGAAAAAGCTCTTTCTCTCTCTCTCATATTTTTTTATTTTTTTTTCAGAAACGAGATAAGTTTATATAAGACATTGCCTATGGTAAAAGTAATTTAGTGAATATTCTTTTCCCACCCTCGTCCTGAAAAGAGACTACAAATGTCCAACAGTAAGTCTGTTACAACAGCTTCCAATATGTTCTCAACTATTTCTTGCTTCTCCTTCGGTGACTGGAAGTAGTAAGAAATTCAACATTGGCCCAGCTGCCAGTAGAGAGCAAAGTTTGATTTTATCCTCAGAAAGTTCAATCAGATCACAGAAAAAGAAATAAACAAACAAACAAAAACCCCTCAAAAACTTGAAACAATGCTTACTCTGAAACTACAAAATGTAAACAAGTCACAAACGTGAATTGGGAATCAAAATAAGATCAGACTTCTAACTCTCAGTACGTCCCAGTGGAGCCAAGCCTTCGATATTCTGAGAAGGAATTATTTTGAATCTTAAATTCTATATCTAGTTAAAGAATTAAATATGAGGGGAAAGAGATGAATAAACATGCAAATACTAAAAAAGTAAAAGAAAATCTCCTTGAAACTTTTTTCAGGAAAGTAAGAAGCTTGGATGTGGTCCTTCAAAATCAAGGAAATAAACTAAGAACAAGAACTTGTGCCATCTCCAAAACAGGGAAGGAAAGGTGGAAGTGAAGTGAGCTGAATTCACTCCCACAGCTCAGCAGCAGGCCTAGCGAACAATTGGTCCAAAATGGTGTCAGGGAACTCAGGCTCCATCGCCAAAGACCAGTAACACATTGGAGACACTTGATTCTCATGTGTTTGCATTTTGGACAGTTGTTTTAGACTTGTATCAAAGAGCTTGTGCATGCAGTAGTGATAAGGGTAAAAATTTCATAAAGAAAATATGTGGCAATTACTAATTTCATGTGAAAAAATTCTCAAGAAAAAATATAAACCTAGCTCATAACTGACTCAGCAGAGAAGAATAGCTCACACTCTTGGTAATATAAAGAGAATATTCATTTAACTAAACATGCGAAACAGTCAAGTATGGATAAAAGGGTATGCATATACATGAATGCAGTATGTAGGTGTGTGTGTTATTTTGGGGTGTAATTAAATTTGGACTTAGAATGCTCTGGGGAGGAAACTGTTATTCATCATTCTAAGCCTTATTCTAAGATTTAACTTTATAATTTATACATGTACTACTTTGATTAAAACATTAAGATATTGGGCATTTCTTCAGAAGCTGATGACTCAGAGTGTGTTGTTCTTGAGTTGAGGTTTTGAGGGAGTTACATGCTGTCTCTCGTGTCGCATAGTGTTGCCAGATACCTGAGAAAACTTGTGGAAGTAAGTAAGGGGAAAAAAGGTAAAGAGAAGTCTGACCACTACTTCTCTCTTTAAAATCAGCCTCTCTGCCATTCTAGCATGCATACTATAAATTGCTCATCACTGATTCCAAAGGATGTGTGCAACCCAATTGGATCATTTTTATTTTTTCTCTCTCCCTCTTTTCTTTTTTCTTTACTACTGCCCAGTGATTTCCCATTTCACATCTGTCCCCTTTTAAAACCTCTAGACAGTTCTGCTGTCGCATGCAATAACCTGTCCGTTTATTTTCTGTGTAATTTCCTTTTACTTTATTAGGAGTATGTTGGTTATTTTTTAAAGGCAAGTTCCAAAAGTTGTGGTAGGGTTTTGTGGATTGGGATTTTTAGCTGAATTTGCTTGTGTTTCATAGTAGTTTTCCTCCTGGGAAATAAACTGTGCTGGCAGAATTAGATTAGCCTGTTTTTGAGGCTATTTCTGCATTCTAGTTGATTCTTTCAAATTGAGTTATTTTTCTTCCTCCGAGAAATGATAATGTTAAAAATGTGGTCAGGGTCCTGTTTTGAAAATTAAAAGCCCAGACAGAGCAATTTATGATTTAGCAACGGATTACTGTGGACAGATTCTAGAACTTTGATTTAGGCATCTAGCTTCCCTGATTCATGAGCTTCATAGCTGTTGAATGTGTCACTATAATAACAATTCATCTCATTTGTTAGGGAGTGTGTCCCTCATTGTCAACTCAGTTTGAGCTACACAAATTTGTGAAGATTCAGAATATTGAGGAATTAGTGTCTGAAGCACAATCTATTGTGAGAAAATTTGATGAACAATTCCATTTGTAAGTGAGATTGTATAGAACATGTTTAGCCTACTTAAAAGAACTAAACTATCTGATGGATCTAACATTCTAGCTGTCTCTATGCAGATAAAGTCTGCTACTGATGTGGTCAGTAGATACATTAAAAGGGTCGCTTTCTCCTTGGAAACAGCTCCTAAGCAAGCTGTTCTGGTTACCATGTGATTTTGAAAGTAAAGTTGTCTTTTATCTACAAAGCCTTTGCCTTCAGCTGGAAATGATCTCTCCTTTTGCCCATTAATTTATTTATGTGTTTACTCAAAACAAATTCATTTGATGTTGCGGTTACAAAGATGAATGAGATATGGTCTGTTCTCAAAGTTTGTATAGCTCATTAGAAAACAGATATGTAAAGGAGTGGAACAAAATTTTTTGTAAGTGCAATTGTTTTAATTAGTTATTGTATGATATGGGTCAATGGGGAAAAATGCTAAGATTTTTTTCCTAAAGGGATAGATGATGTGGTATGCTCCAGATGCAGAGAATAGCATCTACAGAGCTCAAGGAAACACATTTCTGAAGTGGAAAGTAAGCAATTTGTATCTCTGTATAATAAGTAGAAAGACTGGAGATATAGTTGTAGGCCATATCAAAAAAGGCCTTATAATAAATTCTAAGACCTGATAGTGTAGACAAAACAAGTGGTAACGGAGAGCTATTGAAGACCTCAAACAGGCGAGTAGTATGAATAGAATTGCAGACAGCTGAGTAGAGTGGCTACACGCCTGGAGGCAGGGGATTAAGTTAGGAGGCTAAGTAAATCACACAAGAAAAAGTGTAGACCAGACCCAGGGTAGCAGCAATGTGATAACCAATTATGTTGACAGTATAATGCAAAAAGACTTGTTGACCTGGAATGTAGGTATATGTTTATACATATTTGTATTTGTGTTTTTGTGTGAATGTGCATGCATATGTACACTATGGAGGAGAGGTGATAAAATGGTGAAGTAAAATGCCATTGTTACTATAAATTTTACATCATCTTATGTGTCTCTGTCGTTTCTTCTCAAATAAATGGCAAGTTCCTTAAAGTCAGTGATTCTCATAAATTTTTGAAAAACTGTGGTAAACTATGTGAAACAAATTTGTGTTTATTTTTAAGTTCATTTGCAAAACTTTTTTGGCATCTCAAACAAAAACTCTATAAACGCTAAGCAATGACTTCCTATTCTCCCCCTCCCTCCAGCCCCTGGTAACCTCTAATCTACTGTCTGTTTCTATAAATCTGCCTATTCTAGATATTTCATATAGGTGGAATCATGCAATACAGTTTCTTTTGTGTCTGGCTTACTTCACCCCGCATAATGCTTTTAAGGGTTCATCAACGTTCTAGCATGTAACAGAACTTCACTCCTTTTATGGCTGAATAATATTCCACTGTATGTATATACGTTTTATTTATCCATTCATCTGTTGATGGACACTTGGATTTTTTTCCACCTTTTGACTATTGTGAATAAAGTTGCAATGAATATTGACCTAAAAGTATCCGTTTGAGTCTCTCTTTTCAATTCTTTTGGGTATATACTTAGGAATTGAAGTGCCCGGAGTAATTCCATGTTTCACTTTTTAACAAACCACCAAACTCTTTTTCAAAGTGGCTGCATGATTTTACATTCCCACCAGCAATGTACAAGAGTTTCAACTTTTCCACATGCTCACCAATGCTTATTTTCTACTTTTTTTTATTATAGCCATCCTAGTAGGTGAGACGAAGTGTAACATGTGTTTTTTACTCTCAATGTCTTACACTGCCTTACATTCAGCAGATTGTTTATATATGTGTATATACCATATATAAAAATGTAGATATAAATTTTATATTTAACTGTGAATAAAACTATATGCATAATTATATACATACACATGTATATAATTATACATACACATACACATGTGTATGTATATAATTTGATTTTTAAATCAAATCAGACTAATCCTTCCCCCAGGTGTACATTCAATACAAATTTGTAATATTTTTAATAGCCACCAAAAAAATATTGTAGCTGTAGAGTAATAAAGTGTGGATATTCATGGAAGGAAATGCTCTATAACAATAAGAAGAAACTCTACTGCAACTACTTGAAATAATGGGTGAAAGTCACAATGTTAATGCTGAGAGACAGAAGCTGCATACAAAAGACTTTATAAAATGTAATACAATTTACATTTCAAAAACAGGCAAAGATATATCATGCATAAGTAAGGATTTTCTTTAACGTTGGGTTGCTGGTGCCTGGAAGATGATACGAGAAGGGTTTTTGGAGTCCTAGTCATGTTGTTTCTTGATAGGTGCTGGTGACTCGGGTGTGTACACTTCATCAATATTCATCAAGCTGTACTCTTAAAATTTTTGCTCTTTATAGAGTTACAATTAATAAAAGAAATGAAGTGATAGAAAAAGCTGCAATAGTTTTCTATTTGATAAAAGGAAAAGGAATTAAGAGAAATTGAATTATATTAGTCCAAATCTTGGCCCAGTCCAATACCAGACATGGGGCCTGGAATATCATATGTCAAATATCAGGGCCTCGGTTACTATAACTGTATGACTGAGGATTATATGTTTCCATGATGGGTGTTTTAATGATTAAAAGATATAGGATAGGTGTTACATCTGCCATTAATCCACACTCAGTAAATGCTGCTTACCATTCTCTCTAGCCACCATAATTGTGATACTGCAAAGCTGAAGTTGTTATTGTGTTCAGCAAAGACGATGAAATTATATCATCTTGCAACCATTTGCCATTTATAATTTTTATATTTAATTAGCAAATTCAGATAATTAGTTTTTCTTTCCATTTTCTCATTTCAGAATAGCCAAAACATGTAAGTAAATATTCATTGTTTCTCTCTTTTTGCTGGGGAAGATTCACTCTAAGCTAACATCTGTTGCCAATCTTCCTCATTTTTTTCTTCCTTTCCACCCACCCCCAAAGCCCCAATACATAGTTATGTATAAAAATATTCATTTTTAATTGAGATTTTTTTTGTGATTCCATGAATTGTCATAAACTATAACCTAGGGAAAGAAAAGAGATACATGGAGAATTTGGTTTAGCATAGTAAACATACAGATAATAGATATTAAAAATACATCAAAGAGAAATTACAAATTGAGTTTCAACTGAAAGATGCTAATCAATGCAATAGTATTTTCTCCATAACTGTTATTGTGCAAAAAATATTTGGTGTATTACATAAGATGTAAGTTTAAAAAGTCCTAGAAAAACTATGTAGGTGGTAACCAAAATACCACCAGTCTTATAAAGGCAACCATGTAATATTGCCCCAGGGTACAGTATAAATAGCTCACCGGAGTAGAACTGAATTGAACTTGGTTATGGTAGTTGATGAAACTTCTGAAATCATGTTGAATGTGGTAATTTCTAACCTTCCACATCATGTCATTTAACTCCTGAACCAGGCCTGCGCTGTATCTATGACAAATGGCAGTGTTCTTATTTTTAGATATTAGACAATGAGACCTGGAGAGTCTAATTAAACTTCCAAAGATCCCACAATCAGTAAGGCAGCCCTGGAGCCACAGTCTTCTGATTCCTGAGTAGTTTCTGGTCAGCTGTAGTTACAGAGATTTCCCATTTTGGAGCACAAAAGAACTTTTTAGCTCATTAAATATGCAGGTCTTTTAAGCATCCTCAACAAATCCCCAGGGATTCTGAATAACTAGTCTGGATTTTTGTCCTAGAAATCGCATTTTCAGCAATTGTTGATTCTGTAATGGTTACTCTTTGTATTATATTTTGAGAAATACTGTTGTTCTGGTCTTGATCCTATTTTACCTCAGTTCCTTGCTGTGCTCTGCTCAGTACGGCAGACACTGGCAGGAGTTCACAGGATGAGAGGAAGAGAAAATTCAGAGTATCCCCCTCCCCCACCTCAGGCTGGGTCTCTAACACCCCTGGTGTGTGTTGGGGATAGGGTCTCCTCCAAGGCTCCAGCTCCCACAGGGGAGCACTACATTGGTTCCATCTCCTACCAGTTGACCCTTGGTCCCTGGGCTCCAGGAACATGACATCCGCTTTTTGTCCCTACATCCGTAGGAGTGAGTATTGTCCTGCTTTTGCTAATGTTTGGGTTGCCACGCCCTCCTCTTTTGGCTGCTTAGCTATTACCTCAGGTTTTTAACCTACTCCCTGTGCTAACTTTCATCTATTTTAAACATTTAGAGTGAGTTTCCCTTTTTTAGTGTAGACCCTGACTGATACAACTTCCATAGTTTTTTGTCCAAATGAAGTTAAATTTGTGCTTTCATGTCATGTAAGTGAATTAATGCCCTATTCCAAATCCAGGCTACACCTATTGCCTGCCAACTGGAGTGCAGGAATCAAATTGGTCACCTGGGGCCAAGGGTAAGCATAGGAGGGTTAAACAGAAATGCTCCTATGACAGGTCCTACTGAATTAGTGACTAGGGGTTTCATTTGTTCATTTATGTATGTACTTACTAATGCACAAAAGATAGCACAAAAATGAATAAAAGGCCAAAACTATGGCAAAAGTACTGATTGATTTTTCTTACTCACTAAGCTTGACACATAACATTAAGCTCATGAAATAAGATTCAAAGACTACAGGAACTGGTCTCATTAAATCTTTAAGGATTCCACCATAATGGTTTTACTTAAGACTCCAATGGAAAGAGATAACTCCAGTGCATTTTTTATTTCTATTTCATTCTGCAGAGAAAAGATACTAGATGAAGAGAGTGAAGTTCTGGGTTCTTGTCCCAATCTTGACACCAATTCAGTGAGTGACTTTGGACCTCACCCTGTTCATGTATGAAATGAGGAAAGTCTAAAGCAATCTCTTCCCCTAATACACTATGATAGTTGCCCATTTTCCCTCTTGGGCAACAAGAAATACTTGACATGAGATCACTTACTGTGTGTGAAACACGTGAGTACTTACAATGCCAACAAATTAATCAGCTAGCTATCTAGTGGCAGGTATGCTCTTTACATTCAGAGATGTCTTTGTATGGCAATCAGTCCTTTCCTTCCTACGTTAGCCAGGCAACTTGAATTGGGCAGACTTATGATGTAAACTTGCTTAACTTGTTTAAGAGACAACTGTTCTATGTTTTCACCCAAGATGTTTTATTCTATAGTAAAAAGACTGAACTTTATACATGTTCATCTTTGTAATGTATTCTTAGGAAGCATAGCTGCAGCAAAGATCTGAGAAATTTTAAAGTTACCTTTAAAGAACATTTATTGGTTGTGATACATAAAGTATATCTAAATGTAGAATAATGAGTTTTCTCATTTATCCTTTTAATTTACATATCAATTTAAAAATTTTTTTAATGAATTCTCAAAGTTAGCAATGAAGAAAGGATCAACCAACAAGTGACATATTCTTCTGTTTGGAGAGAAATCCTATATACTGTCACCTATCACTATGAGTTTTCTAATCTGACGTTTTGCCTAGTTCAGGTCTCTGGAATTCTCAGAGTCTGACCCATCCAACATCTCTCTTCATTTTTCTTATTCAACCATCAATTTCCTTTAACTTCTCCAGAGCTTCCCTTCTAAAATTAATTCCATCTTCCGTACTTTTATCATTAGTGTTTTACACTCACCATCTTCCTTTTAATGTTCTTTAAATTTCTATCCATTATTTTTTCTTTAACATCATAAAGGGAGCCCACACTACACTCCCATATTTTCCCGTGTGTTCCTTCACTCTTCACTCTTCAGGGCTGCATTTTCTAGGTAGTGAAACTATATATATATTCTCCACCTACCGGGAACAATTATTAGCATGTTGTCATATTTACTTTAAGTGCCACTTGTGTATGTATCACGTCTCATATACTACCTAATTACTGGATCTCAAAACGTATAGTCACTATTTGGTAAACATTTGAGTGTGTGTGTTGCCACTTTTCAGTGAATCTTACTTCTTACAACTTTCTCCTCCTCACCTCCAATTCCATTGCCGTTATTTGATACTGGCATCTAGGAGAAAATATTCTACTCAATCCATCACTAAACTCTTCTTAAAAGTGGTTCAAAATGAGAGCAGGACAATTTACTGTACTTAAGGCACATTCTCTTGGGATTTTGAGTCCCTATTTTAGATCTAGCTGGATGGCAAGATTTGCTTGGGTCGCCTCAGGATTAGGTGTTATTCTCCTGTGGAGACAACTTTGATGAGCTGACTAGGAAAGACCTGCTGTAGACCTTTGGGGAAAATCTTCCCTTGTGCTCTATTGTCTTCCTTGGTTTGCATTTTCTGGTATTCCCCTTTCTTCACCATTGGCTTAATAAAATCTGGAGGGTCTAAGTTAAGGTACAGGCCTGAGCAAACATACCACAAAGGAGATTTGACATGTTTTTACAGATCTAAGACTGAGTTCTACCTGGAGAAAAGACAGAAGGAATCTTTGTACCGCCATGTCATTCAGCACGGTTACCTGGAGACTAGCTTATGGCCTAGGAAAAATGCCTTATGGCAAAATGTAGTTTTGTTTGGAGCGTTCTTTCAGCATATCTCTCACGTAAACCTAGCACAGACGCGTGCAGTTGCTCAATGTCAAGGTTTCTGCTGGCCGCCAAAGACAGCTTGACTAACATCCTTACCGCTATTTTATTCTGATGTCTTCACTTGTGCTGGTGTTTTCTTCCGTCCAATCCTTAAGAGTAACATCATTCTCAAAACTCAAACATATTCCTTTTTTGTTCTTTGCTCCATACTCACGGGGTGACCTTATTTGTTTCCAGGTCTTCAGCTGCTGTCTCTAGGTTATTAAGTTCAAAATCTAAATCTAATCTGATAACACTCCCATGCAATAAATGCATTTCATAATGCCTTCTGGACATTTCTATCTACAAATCCAGTAACACTTAATATATCTGCCGCAGAATTTAGGCTCTGTCTTATACCTCATGCTCCATTTTTGACCCAATTCTTGTATTTCTTTATATCTCTTAACGATGCTATAACACAATAAATTCCTTAAAGTTTAAAACAAAAAAAAAATCATAACAAAAAACATGGCGCACACCAATATGTCTCTCAACCCTCCTCACATATTCCATCAATTGTAATTTAGATGTATCTTTCAATCTAATTTTTCTTTCTAACCCTGCTGCCACTCGTTCATCCAGGGGTCCTCATTATCTTTTGCTTGAACTTCTTAACTGCTCTCTGTGCCAATGGTTTTATGCCCATTCTAATCCACTTGCCACATTGCTGTCATTCTTTTTTATTTTTGATCTTAAATACACAGCTTATTCATTTTGACAGATGTACAAATGTCTTACATCACAATTAAAATACAGAATATATCCATCATCTCAGAAAGTTCCAATATTTCCCTTTCTGGTCAGTTGAAACCAGGATCTATAGATTCAAATCCATACATTTACTGATCTATAGACTTGAAAATACATCTATCTACATTGAATCTATAGGTACATCTATAACATCTACAGAGAGAATTAAAATCTTAACTAAATGGGATTTTCTAATATAAAAACATGGCTTGTCTCTCCATTTAGTTAGGACTTGTTCTAAATGCTCTTCAAGTATTTTACAGTTTTTGTGTAGATGTAAAGTCTTACACACTTTTCATTAAATTTATTCCTAAGTGCTTAAATTTTTTATTATTGAGATATAATGAACATAAAGATCTTATTAGTTTCAGGCATACATTATAGTGATTGAATATTTATGTACGTTATGAAATGATCATGATAACTCTAGTTACTGTCTCTATACAAAGTTATTACAATATTATTGACTATATTCCCTATGTTGTACGTTAGAGCCCCTTGAGTTATTTATTTTATAACTGGAAGTTTGTACCTTTAATGCACTTCTCCTATTTTACCTGCCCCCAATCCTTCCCCATCTGGTAACCACCGGTTTGTTTCCTGTAACTATGAGACTGTTTCTGTATTGTTTTGTTTGTTTGTTTATTTTTTTAGATTGCACATATAAGTGCAATCATACAGTATTTTTCTGTCTCTGTCTGACTTATTTCACTTAGTGTAATACCCTCCAGGTCCATCTATGTTGTTGCAAATGGCGAGATTCCGTCCTTTATCGTGGCTGAGTAATATTCCATTGTGTGCATATATGTATGGAACATGTATATATGGAAAAAAAATATATATATACATGATCTTCCTTACCCATTCATCTATTGAGGGATACTTAGGTTGCTTCTATATCTTGGCTATTGTAAATAATGTTTCAATGAACAAAGAGGTGCACATATTTCTTCAAATTAGTGTTTTTTGTTTTCTTAGGATAAATACCCAGAAGCAGAAATGCTGGATCATATAGTAGTATAATTTTTAATTTTTTGAGGAGCATCCATATTGTTTTTTATAGTGGCTTCATGGGGGCCTGCCTGGTAGCACAGTGGTTAAGTTCACACATTCTGCTTCTTGGCAACCCAGGGTTCGCCAGTTCGGATCCTGGGAGCGGACATGGCACCACTTGGCAAAAAGCCATGCTGTGGTAGGCATCCCACGTATAAGGTAGAGGAAGATGGGCATGGATGTTAGCTCAGGGCCAGTCTTCCTCAGCAAAAAGAGGAGGATTGGTAGTAGTTAGTTCAGGGCTAATCTTCCTCAAAAAAATAAAATTTAAAAAAATGTAATGGCTGCACCAATTTACATTCCCACCAAGAGAGCATGAAGGTTCCCTTTTCTCCACATCCTCACCAATGCTTGTTATTTTTTGTCTTTTTGATAATAGCCATTCTGACCAGCATGATGTGGTATATCATTGTGGTTTTGATTGGCATTTCCCTCATGATTAGTAATGTTGAGTATCTTTTCATGTGCCTGTTAGCTGTCTGTATGTCTTTTTTGGAAAAATGCCTGTTCAAGGCTTCTGCCCATTTTCTAACCAGTTTTTTTAATAGTAAGTTGTGTAAGTTCCACATATATTTCAAATATTAACCCCTTATTGGATGTATGATTTGCAAATATCTTATCTAGTTCAGTATGTTACCTTTTCATTTTGTTGATGGTTTTCTTTATTGTGAAAAAGCTTTTGAGTTTGATGTATTCCATTTGTTTATTTATTCTTTTGCTTCCCTTGCCTGAGGAGAATTGTTCAAAAAATATTGCTAATACCACTGTCGAAGAGCTGACTGCCTTTTATTCTAGGATTTTGATGGTTTCAGGTCTTACAGTCAAGTCTGTAATCCATTTTGAATTTGTTTTTGTATACAGTGTAAGAGATTGGTCCAGTTTCATTCTTTTGCATGTAGCAATCCAGTTTTCCCAACACCATTATTGAAGAGACTCTATTTTCCCCATTGAATATTCTTGCATTTTTTGTCATAGATTAATTGACCATATATGCACAGGTTTATTTCTGGGGTCTCTATTCTGTTCCATTGATCTGCGTGTCTGTTTTTGTGCCAGTACCACACTATTTTGATTACTATAGCTTTGTAGTATAGTTTGAAATCAGGAAGTATGGTACCTCCAGTGTTGTTCTTCTTTCTCAAAACTGCATTGGCTAGTCAGGGTATTTGTAGTTCCATACAAATTTTAAGATTCTTTGATCTAGTTCTGTCAAAAATGCCATTGATATTTTGATGGGGATTGCATTGAATCTATAGTGTGTTTGGGGTAGCATGGATATTTTAACAATATTAATTCTTCCAATCCATGAGCATGGTATATCCTTCCATTTATTAGTGTCGTCTTCAAATTCTTTTATCAATGTCTTATAGTTTTTAGTGTATAGGTCTTTCACCTCCTTGGCTAAATTTATTCCTAGGTCTTTGGTTCTTTTTGATACAATTGTGAATAGGATTGTTTCCTTAATTTCTGTTTGTGATAGCTCATTATTAGTGTATAGAAACACAACCAATGTCAGTATAATTTTGTATCCTGTGACTTTTCTGAATTCATTCATTCATTTATTTATTATTTATTTATTTTGGGGGAAGATTAGCCCTGAGCTAACAACTGCCATCCATCCTCCACTTTTTGCTGAGGAAGATTGGCCCTGAGCTAATTCCATGCCTATCTTCCTCTATTTTATATGTGGGATACCTGCCACAGCATGGCTTGACAAACGGTGCATAGCTCCACATCTGGGATCTGAACCGGTGAACTCCAGGCCACCAAAGCAGAAAGTGCAAACTTAACTGCTGTGCCAGTGGTCTGGCCCATGAATTCATTTATCAGTTCTAATATATTTTGATGGGCACTTTAGGATTTTCTGTATATAGTATCATGGCATCTGCAAATGGAGACAGTTTTACTTCTTCCTTTCCAATTTGGGTGCCTATTACTTCTTTTTCTTGCCTAATTGCTGTGGCTGGGACTTCCAATACTATGCTGTATAAAAGTGGTGAGAGTGGGCATGCCTGTCTTGTTCTCAATCTTAGCAAAAAAGCTTTCAGCTTTTCACCATTGAGTATGACGTTAGCTGTTGGTTTGCCATAAATGGCCTTTATTATGTTGCGTTACGCTACTTCTATATCCATTTTGTTGAGAGTTTTTATCCTAACTACATGTTGAATTTTGTAAAATATTTTTTATGCATATATTAAAATTATCATATGATTTTTGTCCTTCATTTTGTTGATGTGGCGTATCACATTGATTGATTTGCAGATATTGAACCATCCTCGAATCCCTCAAATAAATTCCACCTGATCGATGTGTGTTATTCTTCTAATATATTGTTGAATTCAGTTTGCTAATATTTTGTTCAGAATTTATGTTCATCAGGGATATTGGCATTTAATTTTCTTTTTTTTGTAGTGTCTTGATTTGATATCACGGTAGGGTTGGCCTATAAATTGAGTTTGGAAGTATTCCTTCTTCATTTTTTTGGAGTTAATTGAGAAGTTAGGTATTAATTCTCATTTAAATGTTTGGTAGAATTCACCTGTAAAGTTGTCTGGTCCTAGAATTTTGTTTTCTTGGGGGTTTTAAAATTATTGACTCAATTTCATTACTTGTAATCAGTATATGCATATTTTCTATTTCTTCATGATTTAGTCTTGGAGGTTTGTGTATTTCTAGGATTTTATCCATTTCTTTTAGGTTTTCCAATTTGTTGCTGTATAATTGTTCATTATGATCTTTTGTATTTCTGTGGTGTTAGTTGTAACTTCTTTTTCGTTTCTGATTTTATTTATTTGGTCCCTCTCTCTTTTTTCTTGATGAGTCTGGTTAAATGTTGATTGATTTTGTTTACCTTTTCAAAGAACCAGCTTTTAGTTTCTTTGATCTTTTCTATTCTTTTCCAGTCTCTCTGTCATTTATTTTCAGTCTGGTCTTTATTATTTTCTTCCTTCTATTAACTTTCAGCTCTGTCCCTCTTTTCTTAGTTCCTTTAGGTGCAAGCTAGATTATTTATTTAATATTTTTCTTTTTTCGTGAGGTATGTCTGTTTGCATTGATTACCTCCTAGACCTGATTTGGCTGCATCCCATAGATTTTGGAAAATTATGCATCCATTTTCATTTTAAGGTATTTTTTGACTTTCTCTTTGATTTCTTCATTGAACCATTGGTTGTGTTTAGTAACATGTTGTTTAATCTCCACATGTTTGTGTTTATTCCAGTTTTTTTCGTGTAATTGACTTCTAGATTCATACCATTGTGATCAGAAAAGATGCTTGATATGATTTCAATGTTCTTAAATTTATAGAGACTTGGTTTGTGGCCTAACATATAACGTATCCTGGAGAATCTTCCATATGCACTGGAAAAGAATGTGTATTCTGTAGTTTTTGGATGGAATATTCCATATGTATCTTTTAAGTCTATCTGGTCTAATGCATAATTTAAGGTCAATGTTTCCTTACTGATTTTCTGTCTTTGTGATCTATCTGTTGATGTACGTGAGGTATTAAAGTCCCCTACTATTATTGTATTCCTGTTGATTTCTCCCTCATGTCTGTTAATTTGTGTTTTGTATATTTAGGTGCTTCTATGAATAGTGCATCAATATTTAAGAATGTTAAGAAGCTTCTTGGATTGATTCCTTTATCATTATGGATTGTACTTTGTCGTTTGTTATAGTCTTTGTTTTTAAAGTGTATTTTGCTGATGTGAGTATTGCTATCCTAGCTTTGTTTTGTTATGATTTACATGGAATATGTTTTTCCATCCCTTCACCTTCAGTCTGTGTGTGTCTTTAGATTTTAAGTGAGTCTCTTGTAGTAGGAATATAGATGAGTCTTTTGTTTTTATCCATTCAGGCACCCTATGTGTTTTGATTGAAGCATTTAGTCTATTTATATTTAAAGTAATTATTGATAGCTATGCACTTATAGGCATTTTGTTAGTTGTTTTCTTGTGGGTTTTTTTGGTAGTTCTCTGTTTCTTCCTTTTTCTCTTTGTCTCTTCCCTTGTGGTTTGGTGGTTTCTTTAGTTTTATGTTTGAGTTACTTTCACTTTATTTTTTGTGTATCAATTATAGGTTTTCAGTTTATGGTTACAATTAGGTTTATATATATTGACCTATATATACAGACATACCTTGATTTATTGTACTTCATTTTACTGTGCTTTGCAGATTTTCTTTTTTACAAATTGAAGATTTGTGGCAACCCCCTGTCAAGAAAGTCTACAAGTGCCATTTTTCCAACAGCATTTGCTCACTATGTGACTCTGTGTCACATTTTAGTAATTCTCATAATATTTCAAACTTTTTCATTATTATTATATTTGTTATGGTGATCTGTGATCAATGATATTTGATGTTGTTATTGTAATTATTTTGGTGTGGCACGAATTGTGCCCATATAAGAGGGAAAATTTAATTAATAAGTGTTGTGTGTGTTATGACTCCTCCACCAACCAGCTCTTCTCCTGTCTCTCTCAGGCCTCCCTATTCCTGAGACACAACAAAATTGAAATTAGGCCAATTAATAAGCCTACAATAGTCTCTAAGTGTTCAAGTGAAAAAAAGAGTCATGCATCTCTCTTGTTGATTCAAAAGCTAAAAATGATTAAGCTTAGTGAGGAAGGCACGTCAAAAGGTGACATAGGCTCAAAGTTAAGCTTATTGTGCCAAGTAATTAGCCAAGCTGTGAATGCAAAGAAAGTATACTTGAAGGAAATTAGAAGTGCAACTCAGTGAACACACAAATGATAAGAAAGCAAAACAGCCTTATTACTGATATGGAGAAAGCTTTAGTGGTCTACGTAGAAGATCAAACCAGCCACAATATTCCCTTAAACCAAACCATGATCCAGAGCAAAGAACTCACTCTCTTCAACTCTACAAAGGCTGAGAGAGGTGAGGAAGCTGTGGAAGAAAAGTTTGAAGCTAGCAGAGTTTGGTTCATGAGATTTAAGGAAAGAAGCTGTCTCCATGACATAAAAGTGGAAAGGGAAGCAGCAAGTGCTGATCTAGATGCTTCAGAAAGTTATTCAGAAGATCTAGCTAAGATACTTAATGAAGGTGGCCACACTAAACAACAGATTTTTGATGTAGACAAAACAATATGTTGGAAGAAGATGCCATTTAGGACTTTCATAGTTAGAGAGGAGAAGTCAATGCCTGGCTTCAAAGCTTCAAAGGATAGGCTGACTCTTTTGTTAGAGGCTAATGCAGCTGGTGACTGTAAGTTGAAGCCAACTCTCAGTTACCATTCTATAAATACTAGGCCCCTAAGCAATTATGATAAATCTACTCTGCCCATGCTCTATAAATTGAACAAAGAAAGCCTGATGACACAACATATGTTTACTACATGGTTTACAGAATATTTTAAACCCACTGTTGAGATTTACTACTCAGAAAAAACGATTCCTTTAAAAATATTACTGCTCATTGACAATGCATGTGGTTACCCAAGAGCTCAGATAGAGATAGACAATGAGATTTATGTTGTTTTCTTGCCTGCTAACACAGCATCCATTCTGCAGCCCACGGATCAAGGAGCAATTTTGACTTTCAAGTCTTATTACTTAAGAAATACATTTTGCAGGTCTATAGCTGCCATAGATAGTAATTCCTCTGACGGATCTGGTCAAAGTAAATTAAAAACCTCCTGGAAATGATTCACCATTCTGGGTATGATTAAGAACAGTTGTGATTTATGGGAAGAGGTCAAAATATCAACATTGATGGGAGTTCGAGAGAAGTTGATTCCAGCCCTTGTGGGTGACTTTGAGGTGTTCAAGACTTAGGTGGAGGAAGTAGCTCCAAATATGGTGGGAATTGCAAGAGAACTAGAATTAGAAGTGGAGCCTGAAGGTGTGACTGAATTGCTGCAATCTCATGATCAAATCTTAATGAATGAGGAGTTGATTCTTACAGGTGAGCAAAGAAAGTGGTTTGAGAGGAAATCTATTCATGGTGTAGATGCTTTGAAGGTTGTTGACATGGCAACAAAGGATTTAGAATATTACATAAACTTTTTTAGTAAAGCAGTGGCAGGATTTGAGAAGATTGACTCCAATTTTGAAAGAAATTCTACTGTGGGTAAAATGCTATCAAACAACATCACATGCTACAGAGAAATCATTTATGAAAGGAAGAGTCAATCAATGCAGCAAACTTCATTACTGTCTTATATTAAGAAATTGCCACAGCCACCCTAACCTTCAGCAACAACCACCCTGAACGGTCAGCAGCAATCAACATCGAGGCAAGACCATCCACCAGCAAAAAGAATGAATCTCTGAAGGCTTAGATGATGGTTAACATTTTTTAGCAATAGAATACTTTTTATAAATGTGTGTACATTGGTTGTTTTTAGACATATGCTATTGCACACTTAATAGACTACAGTACAGTGTAAACATAACTTTTAAATGCACTGGGAAACCCAAAAATTCATGTGACTTCCTTTATTGCAATATTTGCATTATTGTGGTGATGTGGAAATAAACCCACACTGTCTCCCAGGTGTCCCTGTACAGTAGTCTGTTAATCTGATAGTCACTTAATTTTGAATGTATTCTAAAAGCACTACATTTGTACTCCCCCCTCATATTATGTTTTTGATATCATATTTTGTATTTTTTAATTTTCTGTATCCCTTAACTACTTATTGTAGTTATAGTTGATTTTACTAGTTTTGTCTTTTAACTTTTATATTAGCTTTTTAAGTGGCTAATCAATTGTCTTTACTAAATATTTGCCTTTAGCAGTGAGAAATTTTCTTTCCTATTTTTCTAATTTCTAGTTGTGGCCCTTTCTTTTCCACTTAAAGAAGACCCTTTAAGATTTCTTGTATGGCCAGTTTAGTGATGATGAACTCCTTTAGTTGTTGCTTGTCTTGAAAAATCTTTCTCTCTCCTCCTTCAATTCTGAGTGATAACCTTGCTTGATAGAGTGTTCTGCGTTCTAAGTTTTTTTTTTCCTTTTAGCATGTTAAATATATTATGCCACACCCTTCTGGCCTGCAAAGTTTCTGCTGAAAAATCAGCTGATATTATTATGGGAGTTCCCTTGGATGTGACTTGTTTTTCTCTTGGTGTCTTTAAGATTCTCTCTTTATCTTTAACTTTTGCCATTATAATTATATCTTGCTGTGGCTCTCTTTGGGTTCATCTTGTTTGGTATTTTCTGTGCTTCCTGGACTTGGATATCTCTTTCCTTCCCCAGGTTAGGGAAGTTTTCAACCATTATTTCTTCAAATAACTTTTCTGCCCCTTTATCTCTTTTTTCTTCTGGGACGGACACTTATAATGCAAAAGTTACTATTCTTGGTTCCCAGAGGTCACTTAAACTATCCTCATTTTTTAAATTCTTTTTTCTTTTTTCTGTTGTGATTGGGTGATTTCCACTGTTTCATCATCCAGATTGCTGATCCATTCTTCTGTATCATCCAGTCTGCTGTTGATGCCTTCTAGTGTAGTTTTCATTTCAGTGATTGTATTCTTCAGCTCTGATTGGTTCTTTTCTATATTTTCTAACTCTTTGTTGAAGTTCTCACTGTGTTCTTCCATTCTTCTCTTGAGGTTGGTGATCATCTTTAACACCATAATTTTGAACTCTTTATCAGATAAATTACTTATCTCCATTTCATTAGGGTATATTTATGGTGTTTTAGCTTGTTGTGTCATTTGGAATATATTCCTCTGTTTCCTCATTTTGTTTGACTTTCTGTGTTCGTTTCTATGAATTAGGTGAAACAGCTACCTCTCCCAGTCTTGAAAGAATGGCCTTATGTAGTAGCATCCTCTGTGTAGACTGTGTGTACTAGGTGACTTTGGCAGGCCAGCCAGAGCTGGAGCAGGCACAGGCTGGGAGAGTCTCAGGGTTTGTTGCATCTGCACCATCTTGGCAGGATGGTTGAAACTGGAGTGGGCACAGGCTGGGGGACTGGGGCATGTCACACTGGCGCTGCCCTGGCAGGATGGCTGGAGCTTAAGTAGGCATGGCCTTTGGTATCCAAGAATCCACTGTGCTGGGACAATATTGGCAGGATGGTTGGTGCTTAGTAGCATGCATGAGCTAGGGTGGTCCTGGTCCATGTCAGGGCCACCCTGATAGAATGACCGCCATTATTTTCTAAATCAAAGGCAAATCACATCACTCTTCTGCTTAAAAATAAAATACAGAAACAAGTGACTATATCTCTTTGGCTTTCTTCTTCCCATAGTCATGGGATAAAGCATTTATTGCAATTCTGGTCTACATTTACATTCTCATTTCTCACTATTAGTACAACACTGAATTTTTCTTTATTACATTGGGTAAATCAGACCAACTTGCAGCTCAATACCTGCATTTGCAGTGACATTTGCCCTAAATGTCATTCCTTCCTCATATATGTGGCACACTCATATTCATTTTTCAGGACTTGGATAAAAGCATATCTTCAAAGAATTATTTCTTAACAACTGGAGGGTGAGTTTGTAGCTCACATATCAACTGATTTCATGTTAATGATACATCATATTTATTTAAAGATATTTCTTTGGAAATTCAGATGCATATCTTCTTCAACCCATCTATCCATTCTTGCATTTATGCAATGGTATAGAAAGTCCTTTACGTAGCCTATACTAGATAAAGAATATACAGAGATAGGGAAATACTTATCCTTTTGCCAAAAGGAAATCTTTCCAATCACAGAAAAGACACATATAAACAAACTTTAAAAGACTATATATGCTTAACATAAAAGCATATCGTAGTATCGAGACAGCACAGAGAAGAGAGTGATTATCTCTATTTGGGGTACGACCAGGGACGGATGCCTGTCAGAGGCGATGTCTAATATGAACTTTGAAAGATGAGTTGGCATGGGCTGGATGTACTGGGCAGAAGATCAGGAAGACATTTCAAGGAGAGGAGATGACACATGCAAAAGCAATATATGCCTATTGAATTAACTGTCATGTTCCATTCAATCATTCAACCAACATTTTTGATAACTATTGTGTGTAAGGAGCATGTGATATTAAGGATTCAGACATGCTACTGCATTCAGAGTTCATAGTCTAATATTATCACTCAGTACCTAAACGAGGTATACAATTCAGTAATGCTCTAACGATAGGGAACAGCTTCCTTTCCCACTAATACTTGGCATGATTTAACAATGAGGCAGCAAACACACTTCAGGCAATTCGGTATGTGATTTCCTCTCACATTAGCTAATCTAAAATTATCAGAGAAAGCTCTGAAACGCCCAAAATGCACAAAACTACCAAAACAAGAAAGCAATGTTCTACTATTCAAAACCCCGAAAGGTTTTATTTTCCCCTGGAAGCATGAAGATGGATGGGCTTTCTGATTTTTATCCCAGCACCTGTTCATTCTATTCACCAAGCTGCTTAATCATATACTTCTGCCAAAAGAGTGACAGGCCGTATTTCCTAATGTGTTTTAATAGTTAAAATTACAAAATAGTAGATGTGATTTATTTGACATAGCAACTACAATTTGGAACATTTCCAAGTGTTCTTCTGGGTTATTTTAGGCAAAAATCGTCCTCTGGAAAGTGGAAACATTTTGTGTAAATCCATTTGCCATATGCACATATCTGCTGTGTTTAGCAATGCATTTTCTTTATGTTTTTTTTCCGTTGAATATTTGAGCTAGTTTACAATCTCTGGACAAGCACCTATTGACCCGAAACTACCTTTTAAAATGTTTGAAGTGGTCATTTTGGCCTGGCAGGAATTAGTGTACAGCTTGAGTTTTATGCATTTCAATGTCTGGTTGAGCTTGCATTGTATAGGGAGTTTCTCTCAAAGTACAGGAGAGCACCTGTATAAGAGTTGATGGCGCTTAGCAGAGAGAACACCAGAGGGCACAGGCAAGATTCCGATCATGGCGAGCAAGCACTTTCTCTCTCTGAGAATAGCATGCCTGTTGTATTTAAGGGGTGAGACAGAAACATCCAAACTAGCAAAAAGACATTCAGCCAGCCTGATGGGTTCCGATAATTTATCCCCACTCAAATTGTCCCAACAGAGTTGAGCCAAACTTTTATCAAAATGTCTAAACACAATGAATAAAATATCCTCTTGCCTTGTCAGATGTGTTATAATTTAGTGGTAAACCCGTTGTCTTGAACATGTAAAAAAATTCATAATAATAACAAAAAAATTTTGAAGACTCTCATTCGTTTGCATCATCTTTCTTGCTATATTATAAGACTATGCTCACTGTACCTTCCAGGTGACCTTCTTATAAACTAATCATTGTTTGTCTAACTGCTTGACTACATTAAAATCCTGAAAGCTCTGGTCTAACTAAATTTTGATAATACCACACAGACTGAGCTGGAAGTCAGAGGCAGTTTTGAGTGCTTTTTTATGAGGGGCAGTTAAGACTAAATGTCACAGACTTACCAAATCATTCTAAGTCTACTTAGCAGCTTCAAATTCCCTTACAGACACATACACACACACACACACACACAAATATTGGAGTGGCTATTATTATTTTTGAATTACATTGTTTGTCAGGTGAGAAAATGCCAACAAGTTAAAACATAGCCTGCAACTAGGCATATGAGCTTCCCAAACTTAGCAATAATATAAAACTGATAAATAACACATCATATCTGATTATTTATAAAGGGTGGTGATTCCTAGGAAGCTAATCTTAAAGCTGTCTTCTCATTGTTCTAAAAGAAAAAGGCAATAGAGAATTAGTGTTGTGCTTTGCGCCCGTAGGTGGTGAAGGGAAAGCTTCCATTGTGGTTACTCCTTTTCCAGGAATGTAATTTGGTCTGTGATTTCAAACAGGGCAATGAACTAATTCTCAGTGGTTTCACAGCATGAATGAAACAAAGGGTTTCTGGGCAAGCTCTGCAACAAAGTGGTTAAGAAATTTATTAGAGATTTTGTTCACCTCACTACCAAAATAGACCGATTTATTTTTGTCTTCTTTATAATTCCCCATTAAAAAGAATCTTGGCACAGAAAGTAGTTGCCTATCCATAGTTAACCTAAGAAATTTTATGGAAAAAATAACATATGATTTCTGAAAACCTGACTCTGATGCCTGCATTCTTTGTCCCAGCCACATACCAAGTGTGCCTTCTCTCTCTTGCTCAGCCTTTTTTATACACGAGCAGGTACAGAGAGAGATTTGGGGAGGAAGGCATTGACAGTGGTATCTCTCCAGGTCCCTAATAATGCATTATACATCATACCTAAAAATGAGTTTGACATTGACCCTAACCTTTAACAAGTAATGTTAAGTTCACAAAAACTGAGTTCCTTCCTGCTTAACAAAGCCTGCTCATGAAGAACTGACCAGTGCTGGAAAGAGGTCTGAGTGAAGAATTGGATATTCTCAATCAGTCCCAAATTAATTAAGGTTATGACGTTGGATACACCATTTCATCTTTTTGAGTCTCATTTTTTACTTCAGTGAAATCCAGTTCTTGCTCTGGCTCCCTTCCACCTTCCACTCAGTATGGTTATGTAATTATATGAACAAATTTTTAGATGGACTTTCGATTGCTATATTATGCTTTATTCACTCAGAAATGAGAGGATGTGGTAAATTATATTATTCATTAATAACAACAGCAAAACAAAAATAAGCTTTTAAGGGTCTTGCTTTCCCTCTCCTCCAAGAACGCTTATTGCCCTCTATCATAGTGACATCAGGCTTGGCCACATGACTTTCTTTAGCCAGTGAAATGTGAGCAAGGATGGCATTATCCTTTCCATGTGGAAGTTTTATAAGCTTTACAGCAAGCATGTAGTTTGCCATGTCCCTTTTTCCTCTGCCAAGAGACCAGCCACAGTCCAGATTGAGCATGTCTGTCAGCCTAGGGCTGGAATGAAGATGACATGGAGCAAAGCCACATTTGACCTGCAGGGGGCACATGATGAAAGCAAGACATAAGCCTTTATCACTGTCAGCCACAGGGATTCTGATGTCATTTGTTTCCACACTATGATGGGATTTAAGCCAACAAATCTATAGGGGTGTGTTTCTAAACCTCTGTTCTGCCGCATCTTCTACTTGTCTCAGATTGCACAGACACATCACTATTTCAATAGATGCATCATTCCTGTGTTAGAGTTAACCATTATTTTTAATTATATTTAGAAATATCTGCGGGACCTGTCATGGATATTCTTTTGTCCACTCCCTCTCATCCAGGCTTCTTGGGCTGACCCATTCACTCTTGCCCCATGGCTACTTGTTGGGTTTGGATGACAGGCAAGAACAGCAGGAGCCAGTAGTGCAGAAGGAGAAGGAGGTCAGGAGACGGCCCCTGCCCAAGCCCTCCTCCTCACCATTCCACAGGACAAACACACGACGAATCCTCTCAGACGGCCATGGCTCTTCCAAGGCACTGAGCTCCCTCCAGGCTGCAGTGACCAGTTCCCTCTCCTGTCCTTCCAGGACTAGGACAGTGAGTGACTTCCCGTTGTTGCCAGTCCCTGGGAGCTTCACTATCCCATGTCTACACCCTTAAGCCTGCTCACACCTCTTGAATAGGCCCTTTATTACTTCTATTCAGTTTGACCTTCAAGCCTGAAGTCTGTTTCCTATAGGAAACTCAATGCTACAGTAGCCTGTATATACTCTTGTGATCATTCTTCCAGATGAAACATACATTATTTTTGTCTTACTTAAGAATAAGATTAATTTGAACTATTATTATAATCTTAATTACAAACCTTCAAATGAATACATTTGAATTAAATCCATATTTAAACCTTTTAATCGAACCAGTCAAGTATACAACACCAGTATAGTTGCCCATTTATTCAAATATGCATATTGTCTTTCAATAAAATTCTGCCTATTTTTCGCTGGTATTATGTTTTGGATGTTTTTATATATCTTTATATGTCTTATTTCAGTTGAGAATAGGATTTTATTAAATTTTATTTTCTAACGTGATTTCTGGCATAGAGGCACACTACTTTGCATAAATCTGTTGTACCCAGTCACTTCCAAACACTTTAAAAAATCATTTTATGTAAAATAATTATAACTTTCTTTCTATTCTTGTTTCTGCACCATACACACATGGGCTGGAACTTTGACAACAAAGATGCTTAATGTAGATGCTTCACAATGATTGAAAGAAGAACGCTAATCTCATCATAGTAGTGCTGTCCTAGAAGTGGGAGCTTCTGTTTTCCTGAAAAGTCAGGGTCTCTCTGTGCTCTTCTCATTGCTTCTCATGAGATAAATACTTGGCACTTGGGTGAAAATAGGAAGATCTTCATATTCATTGGGTTGTGTTTCTCAGGGGACAGAATCACTGCCCTGAGAAGAGATTGTGTGACTTGCCCAGCTAGGACATGGGTTTGTAAAGCAGACAATGATTTCCGTGCAGCTAGCTGGTAAGTCTATTAACACTGCATTATTTGTGGATTTCCCCATATGTAGGTGCTAAGATGTTGATTCAAGATTAGGTAGTAAAATGTCCTTACTTTGGCATTGGTCCCAGATATATTCTCCAATACAGTTTAAAGTTAGTAACTTATTCTTTGAGAGTCTTCATTCAAAGGGCTGATACCCAATCCATATTTTATTCATTGTATCTATTTTCTTTCTTTTTATTTTTTTTTTTTGAGGAAGATTAGCCCTGAGCTAACTGCTGCCAATCCTCCTCTTTTTGCTGAGGAAGACTGGCCCTGAGCTAACATCTGTGCCCATCTTCCTCCACTTTATATGTAGGATGCCTACCACAGCATGGCGTGCCAAGCAGTGCCATGTCCGCACCCGGGATCCGAACCGGTGAACCCCAGGCTGCCGAAGCGGAACATGCGCACTTAACTGCTGCTCCACTGGGCCAGCCCTACTATTTTCTTTATAAACACCAATCCAACCAGAGAGAAATAGTAACCAATTTGTTCAACACACAGCTGTGTTGTTATGTGTCTGATTTTAATGGAAAGGACTTTGGCATTCAGGTTCAGTGCAAAAATGACTGAGGCATAGCCTGGATTCAAAGCCCTTCCATAAATCTTTCATAGCAAACAATTCATACTCATAGCCCTCTACTCTGCCTTGCCAAATGGATGACGTGTCCGAATCAGAAGCTTCATTTCATTTTGTACATCTACTACAACTACACAGTAATTACAAAACAAAAGTTACTATCTCTAAAATATATTAAATGCTTAGCATGACTCAAATACTGGGCTAAGCAACGTATATGCGTATGTATGCACACACATACGTATACACATACATGTATATGGACTCACATTCAAGCACACACATAGACTATGTAATCATATTTCATGTTCATAACACACCTGTGAGGGAAATAAGTTTTTATTTCTATTTTAAAAATTAGAAGCTTAGATCAAAATATTAAAATTAATCACTTATTAATGATTACATTTTATCTATTGACCAACACAAATGTAGTGTAAGAGGTTTTGTTTTATCCTAAAAACTTAGGTTTTACTTTAAATGCAAATAGGGAGATCTATCTGAATGCATTTTTTACTGTACCCCACGCGACCTGGCAGATATTTGTCGTAAAGATGTGGAAAGCCCTTTGAGAAAGATGAAATGACTGGTGATATGTATTGGGCTGGAGAAATATGAATAAGTTTGAGAATATCACTGGGAACAAAAAGGATGGGTACAACAAAATGTGATCTGTGTGTTGATGAATATGCATCACGAATTTTTTCTCTTACTTTGTGAAGGGGATTAGGGAGTCAGACAGAGTGAAGCTTATTGACTGCCCTGAAGGGAGAAATGGACAGAGGGTGCATATACCACTGTCGCCCAGGACTGAATGAACAAACAGGCCAGGCAGATCCATTTGAAAAAAAGTGCTCCAAGGGAAGACAGGCAGTTACCTAGAAGTTATCAAAAATAAAGTACTCACTTATGGTAACATTTTCTCCTCTGGGATTCTGTGTTCCAGAGTTGTTGTTTTGACAGAGAAGGCTGTCCTGGTGTCCTTGAAATCTAACATGTAGCTGTTTTCCATAAGATTATACGTAAAATTAGTTCTGAACAGATGAATCAGCCACGTGCACAGAGAATTTGCAGGTAATCCTGGCTGGAGGCTATCCGTGCAGCTGCCTGGGAAGATCCTGTTTGTCAGCGTGTCAAGCAGTTCTTATTTAGCAGCACGTATCTTTGCTATTCCTGAAACGCCAAAGGTTCTGGCCAAATGAGAGATGATTTATTGAGATGATTCTTTGACTTCCACCCTGATCTCATCTTTGTTTCCACGGACATTGAATTCAGTCTATAAATCTCTTATGATGGCTTTTTTTTTCCGATTTTTTTGAATATTACACAATAGACAAGCACGAAATAGTTTACCACCTTAAACTCAAGGGAAATTCAAAAATACATTCTTATGAAAGACAGAAATACTTGCCTCCTGATACAGCATTAATAATCATAATCAAGGATTCCAATTTGGCACACCAGAAATTTGAGGTGAGGAGTCAAATTATTTGCTTCTACATTTGCAAAGTGAAGGGACATGTTGGCCCCTAATGGTTTGGTTGGATAGGCACTGTCATCTTTTTAGGTAACTTGATATGATGATAATTACCCCTACTGCATGACTTTCACCCGTGGGATGATGACTAAGTTGACCTTAATATCCCTCTCAGCTTGACTTGACTGTTAGACAGGTTTCTTCTGAACTGCAGGTTCCTGACCTCCCTTTTTTCTAGAGCATTTACTTAAGAATACTTATAATTGCAAATTTGGGTTTCTGCTCCTTAAAAGTATCCATTGTAAAAGCTTCTTGCCAGTTTTAAGACTAAGGAATATCTTTCTCAAAGACCAGGAGGCATCCCTTTGAAATGTAATCATCAGAGAAGATGGCTGCCCTGCCTCCTTGTCTCTGTAGGTGGGTAGGAGCGTAACTTAGGTAAGCAACAATTAACAACCACAATTGGCCTAGTCACATTGAGCAACCTCCCCGCTGAAGCCTACAGTACTTTTCCATTAGCTCACTCCAGCATTTAAATATCCTCCTACCTTTTGTCTCAGTGAAATTGAGTTGTCTTTCTTTCCTATTGCAAGAGGTTTAAATTAAGTTTCCTTGTCTATTTAACTCCATCCAGTGCAGTTTTTCTTTGACAATGGCTAGATGACATGTGAACATGTTTTGAAAGTAAGAGAAGAGAGTTGATTTGGCACCAGTGATTTCAAAGTGGAATTTCTTTCGCTCGCCAATCTCTGAGCATCTAGTTGTCAACATTTTCACGCTTCCTACTCATATACTGAACAATATAAGGGCTGAGAACTCGACTGTTGACAATTGTAAAGCAAATTTTGTGGTTGACTTGGCTCTCATGACCAGGGATAATCTTACTGATCTAGTCCAGCATAATATAGTCTGGATATTTGTAGGAGTGAATTCAGTTCATACACACATCCTTTCTTCTAAAATTGAGAAAAAAATAATCATAACTGAACTACTGTTCTAATTCACATAGTGACCATTCTTCTAATTTTGACATTTAAACATATTTTGGTTTGTGTTACAAATAAGTTTTCTTTTTCTATAGTCCCAATGAAATAAGTTGGCAGAAAAAAAAAACTGTGTAAGTTACATTCTGGGCCCAACATATACGTAAATAATCTCTTATCAAGCACGATTATCAAGAAGACTTGAGGGCTGCAGACCCAATATACAATCTACCTAGGCCAGACTTTTTCACTGCCAGGTTTACTAATGCAGGTGACAATAACATCTATGAATTCAGAAAGCCTAGGTTAAAATCACAGCTGGTAGCTAAGGAAAGTTTTCCTACACACTTCCCACAAGCATGAGAGCATGGAACAGAGAGATCAGAGTGGCAGACTAGAGAATGAAAAGAATAAGACTCTAATGTGAGGAGAAGAGTAAATTAGCTGGTCCTGAGCAGTGCAGTTTCAAAGAATGTCTTTGGCTATTATTGTCCTTTTTATAAACTATTAAAATTGGAAATAAAATGGGTGAAATTAATAAATATAGAGGTTTATAAATTATTAATTAATTTCAAAATTTCTGTCCAGGTTCACTAACAAGGGAGTCTATATAATTCCCTTTTGAAAGATGGAAGACAAACTCATTCACCATAAAAATAGCTATTGCTTGGGTTTATCTGGCTATAAATAGTTTTCTCACTTTGAAGAGAGAACAAAGTATAGGTTCTTTCCTCTGACCTAGAGGGCCATTACACATAGAATACAGATTCACCATATATGAACAAATCCAAAGTAAGTTTCACTGCTACCTCCTTGTCCAAGAGGGGAGAATAGAAGGGTCCCTAGACTAAAAAAGAGTTGTAACTTGTACTGCCATGCAGAGGAGTCAAGCCCACAGCAGGGAGAAGTGAGCATCCTTCCCTAGGTTTGCCAGACCCTGAGATAGCTGGGTCAGCTCAGACTAGTTATGGAGGGAAATCAATCCCACAAGTGGGTTCTAGCAAATTCAAGAAAACAGAAATGAATATGTGTGCTATTCAGATTGCATCGGGAAGGCGACCAGGGAGCTTCACTGTTGTGGTATTGACTGGGTCTTGCTTTATCTCTTATCTACAACAACCAGTTCACAGGCCTGGCTGCTAAAGCACAGACAACTTTCCAAATCCCACAATTGCAGTGACTAAGAACCAATCATCCTCCTACTTGAACATTTTATTTGCCTCTATATTCATAAGCAAAAACATCATTGTGGAATCCTGCATTTATTTTAGGACCAGTAGTCTTCATCAAGTTTAGGAAAAAGGATGGCAACCAAAGAGATAAAAAACTTTACCAGCCTTTGCTTGGAGGGCCCAGCAACCAGGTGCATCTCTCTCTGGGTGGACTAGGGAGCAGATCTCAGACGGCAGTGATCATCAGTGGTCAGGTCCAGGTCTTAATATTTTCTAGGTAATGTTGCAAATGAAGTCTGTGCCTGATTTCCTTTCTCATAATGTCTGACTTCCTAACCACCAAATGCCAGCTCTTGATTTTCTCATTGTGCCTAATTATTTCCAACCTTGAAATTAAAAGAGTCAGTGCCACTAGTTTTCTGATTTTTTAATGGGAGTTAGCTTCCGAAGTCAATTATAATTTAACATACTGCCCATCCTTGTTAGCCAAGAAATTTTCCGTTTAGGACCAAACCTCGATATGTGTAGACAGGTGCTGGTTGAAGTATAGAATTTTTGCCTGAAGTCGCGCTAAGGGCAACAGCATTTCAACCTTGTTTCCAAACCTCAACCCAGGTGGCCAGAGCAGACCCTGCCAACTCCAATCTTGCTATTTTGAAATGGAGATTTGGCCCTTTTAGTACCGCCACATCTAGCTCTGCCTCAAAATAGGCTTCTATTTTCCTATTGTATGGTCAGCAAACAGCTGTTTGACAGATTTGTTTCAGACAATGATAATATATTATTTTTATTTTTCTCTGGTTAAACGCCACATGAATTCTTTTTTTTTTTTTTTGAGGAAGATTACCTTTGAGCTAACTACTGCCAATCCTCCTCTTTTTGCTGAGGAAGACAGGCCCTGAGCTAACATCTGTGGCCATCTTCCTCTACTTTATATGTGGGACGCCTACCACAGCATGGCTTTTTGCCAAGTGGTACCATGTCCGCACCCGGGATCCGAACCAGCAAACCCCAGGCAGCTGAGAAGCAGAACGTGCGAACTTAACCACTGTGCCACTGGGCTGGCCCCGACATGAATTCTTAAATCCTTTGTTTAGGAGGAGAGCCTAAACCTTGAGGCTTAAGCTAATATGTTTGTGAATCAGAGATCCATGATACAGGTGTTGAGGTTTTCTATATTTACTGTTGCATTTCCTGTTTTAACCATTTTGTTTACTTATTTATTTATGTTTTCACTGAGGACGATTGGGCCTGCACTACCATTTGTTGCCAATCTTCCTTTTATTGCTTGAGGAAGAAAGTGCCTGAGCTAACATCTGTGCCAATCTTCCTCTACTTAATATGTAGGAAGCTGCCACAGCATAGCTTGATGAGCAGTGTGCTGGTCCACACCCAGGATCCAAGCCCGAGAACCCTGGGCCACCATTTGAGCTCACAAACGTAACCGCTATGCCCCCGAGCCAACCGCTTCACCATTTTCAAATATAAGTGAATGAAAATATGTACCGATCTCCTAGTTGAATTTTTGAAAGTTTGATTCTAGAATTTCTTTTTAACTCAAGGATTCCATGGGAGATTTGATACTTCCTTTCTATAACTGTCCATGTTTCATATGAATAAAGATTCTTTTAGATGGAAACATATAGAAGATAATAACACCTCTTTGTTATCGCTACTCTGAAGCAATAGGCCAGGTAAATTTAGATACATTTCTTAGGTAGAATTTCATAATTACTCTCTGGGTTGAAGCAGATGAATTTATAATATTTGAATATTTTGACTTTCAAAATTATATGGTTCAACCTAATGCAGTCTCTGACTCCATTTTTCTCAGAAGAAAATGACTAGAGAGGATGAGTACCACACTCCAAAAGAGACAAAGCCTGCTATTGACACAACTACTGTTCAACACAGTCTTTTTGGACTTCAGCTTCCTCTAACGTGAGGATCTACTGACTTTATGTTCACATCTGAGTATCTGTTTGTTTCAGGACCCGCAAGCTGTCATCCTTTCTCTAATCAGTTCAGTTTGATAAATAGCCTGCATGAAGGAAGAGTCTTGAGTGAAGGTTGGATTTTTCTCTTCTTCTGTAAACTACACGCGCTCAGGCTTTTGAGCCTGGGTTTAAGAACAAGCAACTCCTTCAGGAGCAGAGAAGGGAAAACCCATATTCTGTGAGAAACCAGGCTGAAGGCTTCTTGAGCCAAGTGCCATTTTGAGGTGGGTTTTGAAAACCAGAGAGAGGTCTGGAGTGCTGGGGAAGGGCGTTTCATTCTTGGTGCACCTGCCTGTGCAAGTGTTAGTGTGATCTCAAAGTAACATTTAGATTAGCTTCCTCAGTGCAGATCTTTGGCCTTTCATATTTCCTTCTTTCTCTCTTGTTCCTTAAAGTTCCATCTCTGGGGGGCCCTCTGCAGGTTCGCTTTTACCATCTTCCTGCATGATCACAGTTAAATGAGACCAAATCTGAAAACTACCAATTGAACAAATCATCTGACCATCTAAGTATTGAGTATTGCAAAAGGAAGTAGTATGAATAGTCCAATATTTAATAATAGCTGTGGACATTTTTAGTTTTCTAAACAGAATTAAAAGATAATAATTTGATCAGCAAAGTCTGTATCTTTTTACAAAACTTCGTACTCCCTTTAGATGGTTTTCATATTATGTCTGCAAAATACCTAGGTTTTGTGGTTCGTGAAAAGGTTTAGAATATCATAAAAACAAAAAAGTGTATTAAAAATGGATTAGATATGGGGCTGGCCCCGTGGCCGAGTGGTTAAGTTCACGCGCTCCGCTGCAGGCAGCCCAGTGTTTCGTCAGTTCGAATCCTGGGCGCGGACATGGCACTGCTCGTCAGACCACGCTGAGGCAGCGTCCCACATGCCACAACTAGAGGAACCCACAACGAAGAATACACAACTATGTACCGGGGGGCTTTGGGGAGAAAAAGGAAAAAATAAAATCTTTAAAAAAAAAAATGGATTAGATATGTGACTTAATATATAAACTTGGAGCTGATGAAGTTGTTTCTGTTCGTTCCTTCAGCTTTGATCTCTGAGCCAATTCCTAATGCATTCCGAGCGGATTTCCTAAGTAATGTTTATAGCGTGATGTTGTTCACCAAGATATTAACAAGTCTTCTGTGTGGGGAAAGTAAAAATGGCCCATATGTTTGGGAAACACCAAATAACTCACCCCCCTTTGGCAGATACACATTGTATCGCATGTTAAAGTCTTTGAAATTCCCCAGAGGGGAAATAACTTAAGTAACAATTAATCCTATTGCCAAACCCTCTCTGATGTTGAGACTTTTTTTCCCCTCCATAGAATGTCTATTAAGATCTGTCATAGGACTAGTGTTTACTGGACCCGATTTGGGTAACATCAAGTCAGAACAGTAAGATTTGAATCATGACCAATCAGAATATTTATTAAGCAGTTATTATGTTTAAACCGTTTTGCTACATGCTCTCTGTGAAACACAAGTTTGAAAACAGTTCTTGCCCTGAAATAGTCTACTTTCTCAGCAGGACAGTTAGACATTGTTATAGGTTGCATGGTGTCTCTCCAAAAAAGATATTGAAGTCTTAAGACCCAGTATCTGTGAATGTGACCTTATTTGAAAATATAGTCTTTGCAAACGTTCAGGTTAAGACGAGGTCGTTAGACTGGGCACTAATCCAATTTGACTGTGTCCTTTTCAAAAGGGGAAATTTGGATGCAAGCACACCCACACAGGTAGCAGACCATGAGGAGATTGAAATTTATCCTGCCTCAAGTCAAGGAACTATCAGAAGGTAGGAGAAAAGCCTGGAACAGATCCTTGTCTAGCTCCTTCAGAGAAAGCATGGCCCTGCCAACGCCTTGATCTCAGACTTCTAGCCTCGAGATCTGAGACAATAATAAGCCACCCAGTTTATGTACTTTATTACAGCAGCCCTAAGAAATTAATACAGACGTATTCACAAAACAGTAAGTAGCAACATGGCTCATTATTTATCAAATGACTTGATACAAGCAAAATTTGTTAAAGGAGTTCAGAGGAAAGACAATATAAAGACTAAGTGCGTAAAGAAGGCTGAGGGAAGGAGGAGAGGAGATCCTGTTGGTTACCTACTCAAAAGTCAACCTCATCCTGTTTTTTTCTTGCTGACAGAGACAGTCTTACAGGATAAGTATTGATACACCATATTTTTGCTTGTCTACCTCTTGCAGCTAGAGCAATGACTTACGGCCCAGTGTTAGGCAATGGAAACTGAGGAAGAGTCCGGAGGGGCTCCTGACAAACCTCCCTCCCTAGTCAAGGGACACACGAAGGTACTCTTTTTCTTCTTCACTGTGTGTGGTTATACTTAAATGCAGCTGTAAGTTCTCACTGGACATGCTCCCTGAGGGAAGAAATTGTTGAAAGACAGAGGATACAGACACAGGAATCATGTGCCATGATTCACACTCTCAACACACTTTGCATCCAGACTCCTTATACATAAGCTCATATAACTCCTTAACGGTTTTAGGTAAATGTTAAGTTACTTATAAGACATTCTGCATGATAGGAAAGGAGGAACACAGAAGGGCAAGAAAATGGCATGATCATGGATGTGGAGACAGGGGCTCAAACTATCTTCAAACTTTAACTGATAGTTGTTAAACGTCTTTCCTATTCAAGGATCTAACTTAAATGCCACGTCCTCTGTGAGGCCATCATTGATTTTCACCCCTCCTTTTTTTGAGCTCATTCCCTCCTCCCCATCTTGAGTTGCCAAAACAATTAACTCTGCCTTGTTGAACTTTTCTTTGCTAATGGACAACTTCTTTGTCCAACTGGAAGCTTTTCTGTCATATCACTCAGTACAGTGCCCGGTGCCATGTAGGAACTCAATAGATGCTGACTGTATGAATGAGTGGATAGCGAATAAGAATGAAATAGGCACTCTACTGCTTCAGTCATATAGACAGGGAAAAAATTATATGAATCCAAATAATGTCTTTCTTTCCGTTTTTCTTCTGTGCCAGGACCACTTCTACGTGTTGGGGATACAGCAATGATTTGTGGTCCTACACACAAGGGGAAAGCTGTTGAGTACCTCCAACAGAACTAACTTGATCAGATTTGGATGGAAGTGTTGAACATGAGAAATGGTTAGGAGAAAGGAAGGAGAAAGTGATTCTATAATAACACTGGTCATAAATTATGGAGTCCTGCCAAGAATCAGTAAAAAGGGGGATGAGAATAACAAGAGATAAAGGAGGTGGCATGGAGTTGGTGTGTCATTGGAGAGAGAAGAAAGAGTTTGGGATTTCATAGAAGTTTTTGGCTCAGGTAATTAGATACTGACTAGGTGACATCAGAAGTAGAAAAGAGAGAGCAGAGCTTTTTTTTTTACAGATGTGGAAAACATCAAGTTCAATTTTGAACATGGTCTGTCTGGGTGCCAGGCTGAGGTTAGAGCATTATATTGCTTGTCTTAAGGGAACACTGGGCATGCAGGTAAATGTGCCACAATATTATCCTTCAGGGAAAAGAGGGAAACTTCTCATAGAACCCAAAGACATCCTAAGTTTGACCTGTGATTATCTTATCTCCATTTTTAAGTAAAAGATACTTCAAATTCTTTAGGGTTTTGTTAAAGAAATCCCATAGGTCATCTGAAAGAGAGTGATAAGTTTCATGTTTTTAAGAAACTTTGGCCTCACTTCATCCTTACAACTAGTAGATGATGAGGATAAGTGTGTGGAAGCATGGAAACTATATTCTTTATTATCAGATATATGACATACTGGGGCTCTTTCCTAGTAAATATTCAAAACAAGTTCTTCCCTAATGGCCTCCATGGAAGAAAATGAGCATGAATATCTTTAGAGTATCACATTTCTGATATTATAACTAAAGGTCAGTTGTCATATTTTCTATCATCTCTGATATTTCAAGGTTTATAGCTTATCAAATAATATCTGGCAGAAATTTGCTATGTGGTTTTTCAGCTTGATTTAAAAACATTTTTATTTTGTGGAATATATATTATAGTGAGTTTTATAAAGAGAATAATTTACTCAAAAAGTTGGAGGATTTTGAGGATATCCTCTTTTTTTTTTTTCTTAAACACAAATCTAGAAGGAGGATTTTAATTCCTTTTAGCATTTGTCATTGAAGAGTTAGAAACATATCTAGAACAAATTCCTGGGAGATCATCTGCTAATGGCATCACTATGCAAAGTATTCCCTTGAAAATGCTAAGAAACTTTTTGGAATCTTGTCACTTAATTACTTCAAAGGAAATGGTGTGTTTGGATAACAAAGACAGTCATTAGAGTGATATTCGCATGAAGGGAACTGTGATACAATTTTTCAACTTTGTGTTGTGTCCTTCATTTTTCAGGTGATACAAAGTACAAGGGAGGTAACATACTGAACTCAAAAGTCCAGGATAGAAGAGCTGGATTAGTCATCCAATACAAATTAATGTATAAATTAAATATAATGTCACCTAGGGAACAGAGTTGAAAATATGCAGGAGTGGTTAAGTGTTTGAAAACTGAAATTTGTTATGTGGAATTAAAACGCACACTGCACACACGCTGAGTGGGTGCAGGCGCCACACTAGCACGGAACATAAACACAGCAGGGCTGCAGGAAAATTGACAAGCAGAGAATCAGCAAAATGCTCATGGTCTCCAGAGCCCTCATCCTCCCTCTAAGTAGAATGATCCAGGAGAATGTCCCCCATTCCCAGGCTATTTCACAAATTAAGCAGGAAGTGGAAACCAGCAGGCTCACCCAAACGTTATTGTAGAAATATACATTGGAAGGCCTGAGTTCACATGATTGAACTTATTGCCTCATCGGCAAGATGAACATACTGATTGAAGAGGTTAGTTGTATGGGGGATTTGGCATTTCAGAGCTAATATCAGCTGGAGACTGGCCAGTTCATTTCCAGGCTCTCTGAGAAGTGAGAGTGGTCTATTAGCCAACAATAATTCAGTCTCGCTAACAAGCTAGACTCTGGAATGTTTTCCTTTAAAAACATTTGAATCTCCCTCATCTTTATATCTTTGTGCCTACCGTGATGTTGGACAGAACATAATTCCTCATTAAATTTTAATAGAGAAAAACGTATTATAAGAAACATCAATATGTACAAATTTAGAGAAACGATGATCTGATTATGGGGCTGGTTCCCAGACTAGGTCCTTTGGAGAATAAAAAAGATGAAATGCTTTCCTGATACATTTTTGTCACTCAAAGTTAATACATTGATAGCAAATTAAATTATTATGGATTGATTACATGGAAGAATAAAAGCTAGAGATCCAGCTAATAAAAGTAGAAGGGTAAATAAAGGAACTTCTAGGTAATGAGACCACGTGAGATGTCATGAATATGCTGCACACAAGGAACGGGGAGAGAGCCTTGGCTACAGTCAACGGGAAGTAACATTGGAAAGGTTGGGAAGGGACATACTGAAAGCACTAAAAGTGCCAAGAAGAGTTAGCATTTAAACACATTTGAAAAAAGAAAAAATATATATGACGATGTTCCAAGGAGAGACATGGCAAAGTAAGAGTGATGCGTGAGAACAATCAAAAAAGGTAGACAAAATATTAAAATATGAAGCAATACATATATATAAATATGATATATACATGTAACTGTAATACATAAGATACATTATATACTAAATAAGAGTAGAGTGTACATAAGGTCCAATATGGTTTACATATATGATACATATAGCATCCACCATATAACACATATATACGATTTAAAGTGTACACTATATTTTATGGTGTCTGGTATAACACTTATAAGATTACATATATATACATACATTTATAATATACTTTATAGTATCCAAGAACATTTACATAGTATATTAACTGCAATTTTATATACCCAGACTTCAGGAACTAGACTGGGCAAAATCATGAAGAATAGCAAAGTGAAAGAAGTGAGAGTAGCTTGTCTCTCTGCATTTCCCTTTAAGATATTTACTAATTAAGAAGTAGTGGCTAAGGGCTTGCCTGGTGGCATAGTGGTTGTGTTTGCGTGCTCTGCTGCAGCAGCCCAGGATCTGCAGGTTCTGATCCTGGGCATGGACCTAGCACCACTCGTCAAGTCAAGCTATGGCAGCATCCCACACAAAGTAGAGGAAGACTGGCACAGATGTTAGCTCAGTGACAATCTTCCTGAAGCAAAAAGAGGAGGATTGGCAACAGATGTTAGCTCAGGGCCAGTCTTCCTCACAAAAAGAAAAAGAAAAGAAAAAGAAGTAGTGGCTGAGAGGCTAAGCTTAACAGTATTAAGGAACTGAGGGGATAAAATTGCAGTTAAAAACTCACTGAAGACTAAAATATCTGGTTAACACCCAGACTTCAGTTGGTACTGTCAAAGGACTGTCACTTGCAAAAGGGTAAAGCAGAAAAATACAAGCACTAACAATGGGATAACCCCAAATATGAATGAGTTCCATGCTAATTTCACGACAGGCTATTCTTATCTCAACTCCTGCCAGTAGAAAAGTAAATTGTTTCTAGAAGAAGATAGTGCTATACAAAGCTTCTAATTGTCTCTCCAATCTTTTATATATGTCTAACTTTCAATTAAAAGAAAAGCACACATGGAAATAAAAATGTAAAAGAAAGAGACAGGGAGGATAAAAATATGACCTAAATAGGTCTATGGGAGATTCAGATGACAGACTGAATAGATAAAGATGTTAAAACGATTGATTGTATCAAAAACTTGATGAAAACTGGAGAATTAAACAGAAAAACAATACTATATAAATGATCTCAAGGAAATTCTGGAACTGGAAAATAAAGTTAGTAATATTTAGGTCTTTATAGTTGTATGTAATAAATTAGACAAATACGAAGAGAGAATTAATATGCAGAAAAATGGGTTAGATGGAAATGTTGGATTGAAGCATGGGTAAAAAAAGACTTTGACATAAGAATCAAAAATGCATTTGAGACATGGTAAAATACCAGCATATGTGTCATTGTAGTTCTAGAAGGAGATGAGATAATGGTGCAGAAGCGTAAATATTTATAACAATTTATATTTTAGAAAATGAGTGGCCATCCCTGTGGCTGAGTGGTTAAAAGTTTGTGCTCTCCACTTCGTGGTCCAGGGTTTCACCAGTTCGGATCCTGGGTCTGGACATGGTACCACTCATCAGGCCATGCTGAGGCGACGTCCCACATAGCACAACCATCAGGACCTACAACTAGAATACACACGTATTTACTGGGGGGCTTTGGGGAGAAGAAGAAGAAGAAAAACAAAAGATTAGCAGCAGATGTGAGCTCACGTGCAAATCTTTAAAAAAAAAGAAAATGTCTTAAATCTTAAAGAGAACCAAAATTTTTTAAAACACAAAGGGAAAACTGACAAAATTTGCTACTTTGAAATTAAACACTTTTGAGAACAAAACATCACAAAAGTATAAAACAAAAAAAATAGATTCTAGAATGAGACTACGTAATCAATGCATCTGATCAACAAAGGATTCCCATCCAGAATCTATACAAAAGACAACCAAGAGCAAAAGAGAAATAGCTCAAAACTAAAACTATCTTTGGATCTTCATTGAGATTTTTAGATCTGTAAGTTCACGTTTTTCACCAAATTGTAGAAAACTTTAGCCATTTTTTCAAAATTTATTATTTTCTCTCTCATCTTTTTCTATGACTCCAAATGTAAATATTTTAGACTGTTTCAGAATGCTCTGCACATCTTTGTAGACTAGTCTTTATTAAAAAATACAAGTTCTATAACTTAAAAAAATTTTTGGTAAAATACATATGACAAAATTTACATTCTTAGCCACTTAAAAATGGTTAGGTAGTGTAGAATTCATTAGTATTATGTACATTTACATTGTTATGCAGCAATCACCATCATCTATCTCCAGAACTCTGTTCATCTTGCAAAGCTGGACTCTGTTCCCGTTAAATAATAATTCCCTATTCCTCATCCCCCATAGCACCTGGCAGGCGACCACTATTCCACTTTCTGTGTCTATGAATTTGACTATTCTAGCTGCCACTTGTAAGTAGAATCATAAAGGGTTTGTCTTTTGGAGACAGACTTACTTCACATAGCTTAATGTCCGCCAAGGTCATCTACGTTGCAGCATGTGTCAGAATTCCCTTCATTTTCAAGGCTCAATAATATTCCATTGTCTGTATGTACCACATTTTGTTTATCCATTCATGTGTTGATGGACAGTTGATTTGCTCTCACCTTTGGCTATTGTGAATAATGCTACTGCGGACATAGGTGTACAAATGTCACTTTGAGACACTGCTTTGAATTTTTTCTTGTTATATACCCAGAAGTAGAATTGCTGTATCAAATGCTAATTCTATTTTTAATTTTTTGAGAAATCATCATACTGTTTTCCATAGTGGCTGCATCATGTTCCATCCCACCAACAGTGCACAAGGGTTTTAATCTCTTCACATCCTCATCAACAATTGTTTTTTCTGTGTTCCTTTTTAAAAAAAAAAAATTTTGATACTCGCCATCCCAGTGGGTGTGAGCTGATATCTCACTGTAGTTTTGATTTGCTTTTCCCTAATGGTTAGTGATGCTGAGCATCTTTTCATGTGAACATTTCCATTTGTACATCTTTGGAGAAATGTTACTTAAGTCTTTTGCACACTTTTTAATTGGGTTGTTTATTTCTTTGTTCTTGAGAAGTAGGGGTTCTTTGCTTCTAGATATTAACTCTTTATCAGACATATGATTTACAAAGATTTTCTCCCATTCCATGAGTTGCCGTTTTAGTCTGTTGTGTTCTTTGGTGAGCAAAAGTTTTTGAATTTGATGTAGTACAATTACTCTATGATTTCTTTTGCTACTTGTGCTTTTGATGTTGTATCCAATAAATTATAGTTAAATCCAATGTGATGGAGTTTTTCCCCTATGTTTTCTCCATGAGATTTATATTTTTAATTCTTCTATTTAAGCCTTTGATTCCTTTTGAGGTTTGGGGTTTTTTTTTGGTAAGGAAGATTGGCCCTGAGCTAAAATCTGTTGCTGATCATCTTTTTGCTTGAGAAAGATTGTCACTGAGCTAACATCTGTGCCAATCTTCCTGTATTTTATATGCAGGATGCCACCTCAGTAAGGCTTGATGAGTGGTGTGTAGGTCTGTGCCCAGGACCTGAACCCTAGAACCCTGGGTTGCCAGATGGGAGCTCGTGAACTTAAGCACCATACCACCATGCTGGCTCCAGTTATTTTTTATATATGGTGCAACATAAGAGTCCAACTGCATTCTTTTCCATATGGATATCTGGTTTTTCCAATACCATTTGTTGAAAAGAATGTCTTTTCCCCACTAAAAGGTCTTGGCAACATTCTCAAAAATAATGCCAACATATATGTAAGGGTATGTTGCTGGGCTCTCTGCTCTAGTGCATTGGTCTGTATGGCTGTTTTTATGCCAGTACTACATCATTTTGCTTACTGTGGGTTTGTAATAAGTTTCCCTTCAGTTTTATTGAGATATAACTGGCATGCATCACTGCAAAAGTGTACAGCATAATGGTTTGACTTACGTATATTGTGAAATGATTACTGGAGTAACTTTAGGTACCATCCGTTATCTCGTATAGATAAAAGAAAAAGAAAAAGACAGAAAAAGATTTTTCTCCTTGCGATGAAAACTTTTAGGATTTACTCTCTTAACAACTTTCCTATATATCATACAGCCGTATTAACAATAATCATCCTGTTGTACATTACATCCCTAGTACTTATTTATCTTCTAACTGGAAGTTTGTACCTTTTGACCACCTTCCTCCAGTCCCCCCTTCTCCCACCCCCTGCCTCTGATAACCACAAATCTGACCATTTTTAAATTTTTTTTTTTTAGATTCCATATATAAGTGAGATCATATGGTAGTTTTATTTCTCTGTCTGACTTATTTCATATAACATAATGTGCTCAGGGTCCATCCATGTTGTCATAAATGGCAGGATGTCCTTGTTTTTTATGGCTGAGTAATATTCCATATATACACCACAACTTCCTTATCTATTCATCCCTTGATGAGCACTTAGGTTGTGTCCATGTCTTGGCTGTTGTAAATAATGCTTCTATGAACATGAGGGTCCATATGTCTTTTCAAGGTAGTGTTTTTGTCTCCTTTGGATATATTCCAAAAAGTGGAATTGCTGGTCGTATGGTAGCTCTATTCAATTTTTTAAGGATCCTCCATACTGTTTTCCATAGTGGCTATACTAGTTTACAGTCTGACTAACAGTGCACAAGAGTTCCCTTTTCTCCACATTCTTGCCAGAAATTCTCTCTTATCTTTTTGGGGATAGCTGTTCTAAAAGGCGTGAGGTGATATCTCATTGTGGTTTTGATTTGCTTTTCTCTAATGATTAGGGATGGTGAGCATCTTTTCAAGTACCTGTTGGTCTTTCCTATATCTTCTTTGGAAAAATCTCTTTTCAGATCCTTTGCCCAGTTTTTAATTGTGTATTTCTTTATATTGCTATTGAATTATATGAGTTCTTTATATATTTTGGATGTTAACCTCTTATCGGATATATGGTTCGCAAATATTTTTTCCCATTCCATAGGTTGTTTTTCACTTTGTTGATTGTTTCTTTTGCTGTGCAGAAGCTTTTTAGTTTCATGTGGTTCCACTTGTTTATTTTTCATTTTGGTGCTTGTACTTTAGGTGTCATATCCAAAAAATCATTTCAAAGACCCATGTGGAGAAGCTTTTTTCCCATGCTTTCTTCTAGGAGTTTCATGGTTTCAGGTTTTACATTTAAGTCTTTAATTCATTTTGAATTAGTTTTTGTTAGGAGTGTAAGATAGGGGTCTATTTCATTCTTTTACATGAGTGTATCCAGTTTTCCCAGCACCATTTATTAACAAGATTGTCTTTTCTTCATTGGGTACTGTTGCCTCCCTTGTCAAATATTAGATGACCATATTTGCTTAAGTTTATTTCTAGGCTCAGCTCTGTTCCATTAATCTGTCTGTTTTTATGCCAGTGCCATAGTGTTTTGATAGCAATAGCTTTATAGTATAGCTTGAAATCGAAGTGTGTTGCTTTCCTCCTTTCTTGGGATTGCTTTGGCTATTCAGGGTCTTTTGCGGTTCCATATAAATTTTAAGATTGTTTTTTCTACTTTTGTGAAAAATGCCATTGGAATCTTGAGAAGGGTTGCATTGAATCTATAGATAGTTTTTGGTAGTATTAACGTTTTAACAGTATTAAGTCTTCTAACCTGTGAACATGGGATACCTTTCCATTTATTTGTGTCTTCTTTGATTTCTTTCATCAGTGTCTTGTAGTTTTCCGAGTTGAGATCTTTCACCTCTTTGTTTACGTTTATTCCTAAGTATTTAATTGATTTTGATTCTATTGTAAGTGGGACCATTTTCTTTCATTCTTTTTCAGATAATTCATTGTTAGTGTAAGAACCCTTGCTGATTTTTGTATGTTAATTTTGTATTTTGTAATTTTATTGAATTTATTGATTAGATTTAAGTGTTTTGGTTGAGTCTTTAGGATTTTCTACATATAAAATCATGTGTTCTGCAAATAGAGACAATTTTACTTTTTAATTTCCAATTTTGATGCATTTTATTTCTATTTCTTGCCTGAGTGCTCTGACTAGCACTTTCAGCACTATATTGAATAGGAGTGGTGAGAGTGGGCACCCTTGTCTTGTTCTTGATCTTAGAGGAAAAGCTTTCAACATTTTGCCATTAAGTATATTAACCATGGCCTTGTCATATATGGCCTGTGTTATGTTGATGTACGGTCTTTCTATACCTAATTTGTTGAGTTTTTCTTTATCATAAACGGATGTTGAATTTTATCAAATACTTTTCTGTATCTATTGCAATGATCATATGATTTTTTTCTTTCATTCTATAAATGTGATGTATCAATTTGATTAATTTGCTTATGTTGAAACATCCTTGCACCCAGATATAAATCGCACTTAATCATGGTGAATGACCCTTTTAATGTTCTGCTGAATTTGGTTAGCTAATGTTTTCTTGAAAATTTTTGCATTTATATTCATCAGGGATATTGGCTTGTAGTTTTCTTTTCTGGTAGTGTCCTTTTCTGGCTTTGGTGTCAGGGTAATGCTGGCCTCGTAAAATGAATTTGACTTTGTTCCCTCCTCTTTGTTTCTTTGGAAGAGTTTGAGAAGGATTACTTTTAATTATTTTAATGTTTGGTAAAAGTTTTGCTATTAGTTTTAAATCAGGAATTGTGAGACGTCCAAATTTTCTCTTCTTTTTCAAAATTGTTTTGTCTATTTGGAATCTCTTGAGATTCCATATGCATATTAAAATGGGTTTTCCTATGTCTGCAAAAAATGTCATTAGTATTTTGGTAGGCATCTCATTGAATCTATAAATTTCTTTGGTTTGTATTGATGTATTAAAATGATAAGTCTTCAAAACCATGAATACAAGATAGCTTTCCAATTTTTCGTTCTTCTCTAATTTCTTTCATCAATATTTTGTATTTTTCAGTGTACAAGTCTTTCACCTCCTTGGTTAGATTTATTTATAAATATTTTATTCTCTTGAATGCTATTGTAAAAAAATTATCTTCACTTCCTTTTCAGATTTTTTTTCCCCAAGGAAGATTAGCTCTAAGCTAACTGCTGCCAATCCTCCTCTTTTTTCTGAGGAAGACAGCCCCTGAGCTAAAATCTGTGGCCATATTCCTCTACTTTATATGTGAGACGCCTACCACAGCATGGCTTGCCAAGCGGTGCCATGTCCGCACCCGGGATCCAAACTGGCAAACCCCAGGCCACTGAGAAGCAGAACTTGTGCACTTCACCGCTGCACCACCGGGCCGGACCCTCAGATTTTTTGTTGTTATTGTATAGAATACATTTGATTTTTGTATCCTGCAACTCTGTTGATTTTTTTAAGTAGTTCTAAATTTTTTGGGTGAAATTTTTAAACTTTTCTACATATAAGAATATATCTTCTGATGGTGGAAGGGCCTGGAGCTGAGTTGCAGGTCCATTTTCAGGATCTGCAGTCAGACTGTTTTGTGTGCTTGCCTCCAGGGGTTCCTGGATCATGGCTGAGGGGGACTGGAGCTGGGTCACAGGCCACGTCACAGTCCATAGCCAGGACTTAAGTCTGTGAGCCTATTATCCAAGACACATCAACATGTTATTTTCTTTCCATACTTTTAAATATATAATCCCATTTCTTTCTGGCCTGCAAGTTTTCTGCTGAGAAATCAGCTGATGATGTTTCTGAAATGCCCTTGCATTTGACAACTCACTTTTCTCTTGTTGCTTTCAAGATTCCTTCTTTGTCTTTGACTTTTGCCATTATGATTACAGTCACGCTCTACATAACGACATTTCAGTCAATGACAAACCACATATACAATGGTGGTCCCATAAAATTAGTACTATATATAACCTAGGAGTGCAGTAGACTGTGACATCTAGGTTTGTGTAAGTACTCTGAGAGAGGAAGAAATTTTCCTCTATCCCTCTAGGTTCTTCTGCCTAGTCTAAGAATTAAACTGACACAGGGCAGATTAACAGGAGAAAAACAAACGAAAGTTTAATAACATATATACATGGGAGAAACCCAGGAAAACTGAGTAACTCACCAAAATGACCAAAGCCCTCACCTTAAATATAATACACAGCTAAAGACCACAGAAGAAATTGGGGCTGGGGAGAGCCAGGGACTTCAAAAAGAAGGAAGCAATTCACAGGAGGGTGAAGAGGGGCAAACATTTGGAAAACAAGTGTTTGGCCACACAGAAATAGAATACAGAAGGGAGCCCAACAAATAGGCTTGCCTAGGTTCCTTCCTGTCTACCACCTAGTTCATGTTATGCTAAGGGAATAGCTCACTTCCTGAGATGGGTTTTTTTTTTTTTTAATCTGAATTCATTTAGGCAGTTAAGGGGGAGATAAAAAGAAAAACATTCTGAGTGTTTGTTTTTCTTAAAAATAATTAGCTTAAAATAATCCTCATGTTAAAAAGACGCATTTTGGGATGGCAAATTTTATTCTCCTTCAGTACACTCTATGATGTTTGCACAATGATGAAATCATCTAACACCACATTTCTCAGAATGTATTCCTGTCGTTAAGCAACATGTGCTGACGTAATGTGTCTAGTCTGAGTCTCCTTGGGTTTATATAACTTAGATTTGTTGAGTTTCTTGTATGTGTATATCCATATCTTTTGTCAAACTTGGGAATTTTGGGCCATTTTTTTCCAAATAAGCTCTCTGCTACTTTCTCTCTCTTCTCATTCTGAGACTCCAATAATGTGTATATTGGGGGTCAGCTTTGTGGTGCCCTATAAGTCCTTTAGACTCTCGCTTTTCTTCATTCTTTTGACTTCTCAGCCTCTATAATTTCAAATGACCTGTCTTCAAGTTCACTGATTCTTTGTTCTGCTTGTTTGAGTCTCCTTTTGAACATTTCTAATGAATTTTTAATTCCATTACTGTATTTTTCAGCTCCAGAATTCTGTTTGGTCCTTTTTTTTTTTTTTAATGTTTGTATCTTTGTTGATATTCTCATTTTGTTCATATGTATTTTCCATGATTTCCTTTAGTTATCTGTTCATGTTATTCTTTAAGTCATTGGGTATATTTGAGACAGAAGTTTTAAAGTCTCTGACAAGTAAATCTGAAACTTATGTTTTTGGGGCTTGATTTCTGGAGGTTTATATTATTCCTTTGAGTAGATCTCATTTCCTTGTTTCTTTGAATACCTTGTGGTCTTTTGTTGAAAACTGGAATTTTATAAAACAGCTACCTTTCCTGGTTTTATGGACTGTCTCCATGCAGAGCAAAACCCTTACTAGCTGGCCCAGTATGAAAGTTCAAGGTCTTCTCAGGCTTTTACTTGGAATACATCTTCCATGGGCCTGTGTATGTGTACATTTTTTCCAATTCCCTCATATACACTGTGTTTTATAATGTCTTAATTTTTTTTTTAAAGATTGGCACCTGAGCTAACAACTGTTGCCAATCTTCTTTTTTATTTCCCCTGCTTTTTCTCCCCCTATCCCCCCAGTACATAGTTGTATATTTTTAGTTGTGGGTCCTTCTAGTTGTGGCATGTGGGATGCTGCCTCAATGTGACCTGATTAGCGGCGCCACGTCCACACCCAGGATCCCAACCGGTGAAACCCTGGGCAGCGGAAGGCAGAGCATGTGAATTTAACCACTCGGCCACGGGGCCAGTGCCATATAATGTCTTAATTTAATTGTGTCACTTCTGCTCCTTCTCAGGGCCTTAGATGGTCAACTGTATTCCTCTGCCCAAAATCTTTTGCCACAGACCGTTATGCTCACCACTGCTTTCAGTAGCCTCCAACTTCATAGTCAAATTATAGCACTACTCCCATCAATGCTCCCAGTCAGGTGCCACAGAAACCAGCCACTTGAGAAGCCCCCAGACAATCCAGAACATTTCAAACAGCTCCATCCTTTACTTTCTGTACTGAATGAGGAGATAGGCAAAGGCTGGCTGCCTCCTGAACACACCGCACTGTACTGGGGAGAGTGTGGGGCAAGGCCAAGCCAAAACGCCATAAAATTTCCTACCATTTCAGTTGTGACTTTTTCTTGTTTTGGAGTTTGCTTTGTTGCTGCAAATCCTTAAGCAGTTTCTAGAGTTCCCACAAAGCTACTTGGGTCCATATGTTGTACTTTACTTGTTATTTCCATTAGAGAGTGAGAGCTTGGATCTTCCAGTTCCATCATCTTCATCCACTGAATTCTAAAATGTTCATTTTTAAAATCTGTTTTTCCTTTCTACGTCAGATGGGGTAATTTCAATTTCGGTAAAGTTTACTTATCCCATATCCAAACTGCTGTTCTGTCTACCTAATATTTAAAAATTTTATTTTGTTCTATTAGTTTTTTTAATAAATTATTTTCATTTTTTTCTGCTCAGTGTTTCCATCTGTTTTACTCTCTAAACATATTTTAAAAAGCTTCTGTAAAATCCTGATCTGGTAACTCCAATGTCTGTGTCATCCCTGTGTTTATTTCCATTGACTGCCTTTTTTTCTCAATTGTGGGTCACATATTCCTGTTTCTTTTAATACGGAACTGTATGGATGGTACTTATTAAAAGTCTAGATTCTCTTATCTCCATATGAAGAATTTTGATTTTTATTCTGTCTAGTAGGTTGCTTGCCAGCTAGTCACCTTGAAATTGTAGAGGCTTAGTTTTATGCTTTGTTAAGCTTGTCTCCATTAGTTGTGCCCTAATCATAGTGTAAACCTTGTAGTTCAGAAACATAGTCTCACCCAAAAGACATGGAGATTTTGGGTTTCTATGTATATATTCCAAGGTGATAGTTGAGCCACTTTAACTTGGTGAGATTCAAATTCTAAACTGATTCTAAAACGAACAGGAGTTGAACTCTCTACTCAGCACTTCCAGTCTTCTAGCTGTTGCTTTCCACTCTGCTCCATGGAATAGCCCGTGGACATGGGAAATTCAGTAATCATCAATGAATTTGAGAGGGCTTAAACTAAGATTTTGAGAGTCCTCCCTCTGTGTCTTCTTCTGTCTGAACTCTATCCTTTATCCAAATTTAAGATACTATGGTAGTCCTAAAGAACACCCTTTCACCCCTCAAGACAATAAGACAGCAAATTTCTATCTGAGTTCTAGCCACTGGATGATAAGGAGCTAAGGAATATTTTCAGGAGAAGAGTTGAATAAACACGAATCCCACACAGAGAAATTCTCTCCTTCAAAGGAGTAAATCCGCTCTAATTTCAGTATAGTCTTGGTCACTTTCCAGTGTCTCCAAACAGAATTTTATAAAAACACTTTCTTCAAAGTTTATAATTGCTATCTGCAACAAGCTTGGTCTGATGCTACTTCTCCACCATTAACAAAATGATGATCTGTGAAATACCACTTTGCCATGTATGGAACATCCGAAATAGGAATAGCAGGAAGATACGGAAGTGCAGGAAACGTTCTAAAAATATGATGTCTAATGTTCCTAAAGTTTATAATTGTTATTAAACACAAATTAGCTTAGATAGTTTAATTTTTTATGTTTTCCAAGTTATTTGATTCTAGATAACAAAATATGTTTCATGTGTATATAATCATAATGAAAGGAGGGGGAAGTTAAAATGACATGACAGTTTTATAATCAGTACAATTTAACAGGAATTTATAATTACCATAGAACATCTACATCCTTTTGAAAATATGGCAGTGAGCACATTTCTTCATATTGGAATAATTGTATGACTAGAATTTTCTCAACGACTTGAAAGTGCTTTAATGAAACGGTGTCTATATCAATTTCATGGCATCAAAATAAGCATTTCCAAGAAGTGTAATAATAGTAGTGATCTAGGTTTGCATTCATGATTTCCAGCAGGTATGTATTTTCCACACAGCCCTATACTAAAATTCAGCTGTCACAATGTTAGTGGGCTCGATTCAGTGTCCATTTCTGATTTGCAAGAGTAATCAGCGGTTGACATACAAACTGAAATCATTGACTATTTCTTAAGTATAACTCTGAAGTGTCACTAATAATTACATCACCACACAGTTATTTGACCTGATTTGGATTTCAATTCTTCTTGCTGAATATGTTTGTATATGAATTAGATTTTTTTTCTTATTTATTCTAAATGGACTGTTTTGTCACAATGTTGCCTCTCTGTCACCAATTTTTCTGTGGAAAGTTATGGAAAAGCCATTTTCTCCTATTTTCTCTGTCACATAAGTGAGAAAAAAGTTTTTTCTTTCTTTTTTATTTTATAAATGATAGTCAACTTTTTACCAAGCCCATTGTTTGAGTGTAGTTGCCAAAAAATGTCATTTTTGAACTTGGCAAAGATATGAGTATTGCTTTGTGGCTATACCCAAGTACAGTTATTATAAATTGTTCCCAACTTGTGATTACCTGAATGAATATTTTGGGCAGATGAAAGCATTCATTGAATACTTCCTAGTCACCTGCCAAATATCATCATTGGGAGAATATCAGCCAGGGATATTTATTGATGTGTAGATATTGTGTATTGGAAGACTACTTGTAGAGATTAAATAAAACATCAATGGTTTTAAGTCTACTGTAGAAAAAAGTAATTATAGCTTTTAATAAGTATATTACAGAAAATAAGCAGGTGAAATAAAGAATAATAAAGTCGTTCTTTCTTTGGCCTACTTTAAATAGTCAGATCAAAGAAGATTTCTGTGAAGAAGTGATATGCTTTTAACATCTATATTTATTTATTTTATTATGAAAGAAAACATGAGGTTTCTGGATCAGAGCCAAAGTTATTATTCCTTATAGCAATAAATGCATCATTTCCCCACGCCTCACCTTTTTCACTTCAGGGCAATGAGATAAGGGCAGATGTCAATCTTCCCATGAAATAGGAGTTTCTTGCACCTCTAGCAAGGAATACAGAAAATATGAATCTGGAAATGTAGATAGAATCTGGACACATGCCCCTTCCCCTCTGCAGAAAGGGACAGAACCTTTTGCTACCTAATGTCATACAGTCATTTGGAGGATAAATGTATGACTTTGTTTCACCACACTTTGAAATATAAACCCATATCTCTGGGGAGATAAATGATAAATGATAGATCCACAGGAAGTTGAAAAGATACTGCATGTAAGTTCTGTGTAGCTTCACTCCGTTTTCCCCAGAGGTTACAACTTGCATAATTGTAGCAAAATAGCCAAAACAAGAATTTGATATAGGTACAATGTGTGTGTGTGTAGTCCTACATCGTTTTATCACACATGTAAATTTGTGTAACTAACACCAGAACTATTTTATCACCATAGCAGCCTCATTAGGACTAAGCAGTGGTAAATGTCTTGACTCTCCACTACGCCTCCTCTGAAACTCCCCAGCAAGAAGCAGAGGCTGCCTCAGTTATCCCGGGTGAAGGTGGAACCCCAAACCCCCTGTCAGGACTCCACTGACACTGTGGGAAGGGACCCTTTCTACTGCCAGTGTGAGTGGAAGTCCCAGCTCCCTACTTGGCCATCTCTGACATTACCCTGGTAAGGAAATTGGATTGCTTCATTACAGCCTCGCAAAGGTGGAAGTCTATACTCTACACTCAGCCTTTGCTGGCACTGCTTTGGGTGGGAGCACAATGTTTTTCTGTGGAGTTTGGTTGGAATAGAGCGGTTATTGTCTAAAAGCTTTCTTTCTGCCCTTTCCTGTCATTTTTTTTTTTTATTTTTAGAAAGAATATATATATATATTTTTTTGGCTAGAAAGAATAGTTAGACCATTTTTACACCGTTACTCTGCAATATCAGCTTTTTCATAAATCAACTCTCTATTTTTTTGGACTTCATTATGTCCCATTGTCCTATTTATCTATCTTATATACATGCTTACTTTCTTAGTTATCCAGTAAGTCTTGACAGCAGGCAGAGAATGTCCATTTCTCTTGTTAATTTTGGTCTTAACTTCTCTCAGCAATATTTTAACTTAGCTATCCTGTACATTTTATTCCTTCCCTTCTGTACTTATTTTCCATAATTGAAGTTATTGGCAATAGGAGAAATCACATTTATGCAAAGAAAACTCAATATTATAAAGATTTCTCCAAGTCAATTTGTATATTCAATGGAATCACAGACAAGATTCTAACAGATTAACTATTCAATGCCAAGACAGATTTTAGGAGGAAGACGACTGACAATTTGGTATTCACATTTTTCCATTAACATTTTAAAAAATATTAAACATCATTGAAAATATCTCTTATATTTCAAACCATCTTTTTGAAACATCCCTGTATTGATTGACAGTTTTAGTAGATTCCAGTTTATTTTAAGATATACATTAACGGGGGTTGAGAGAGCTTCAATTTTCTTCTCAGATTTGCTATATGATTTGCTATTTGCTATATGATTTTTATATAAATCATATAGCGTTAAATCATATTTGCTATATGATTCCCACAAGTTTAATTGATGCAAATAAATCTGTATGAAGAAGAGATGATAGATTTTGGAAGTCAAGACTCCTCCCTACTTCTACCTTCCTCTCTGTTGGGAATAAGTCTAATTTTACCTCTCCAGGCTTTTGATGTACTGTGAAGGCTCATGGTGATGGATGAGAGTTTTCAGACTCCAGCTGAGAGTAGTGGAGAGAGCAACGCTTAGCACGAATCTACACTTATGTGGAGAGCCAAGGCAGTATCTCAGGAAAATAATGATTTGGCTTCAATCCAATTTGATCTTCACTCTGTAACAAGGAAAAGGATTTGCAGTAAAATATGACTTCCTCTCAGAATTTTAAATTTCTCAAGGGTGAATTATTTCTTCTTTCAGATTTGTATTTATACCACGGATAATCCACTATTTAAACCTAATATACCCATAAACGCATAACTGGAAAGGACATTTGATAAACTAAACAACACTGGAATGTAAGTCAGGATAACAGGATTTCTAGAACACTATCATACAGGCTGTATGTGCAAACATACAATCCATACAAACCATGTTGTCTGGATTTGGGCTAAATCAATATAAACCACAAAGTTCTTCCTCATTGAGAACATCCATCTATTAACTTCCTTTTGAGAATTTTAAGCATCATTCCCCAAACTATTTGCTTTCAGTTTAAAACATACTGTTTTGGGGCCAAGAATAAGCAATGGGTTCTTTTATTCCTTTTACAAATCTTTAAATCAAAAAACAAAATGAGTGCAGCATGGTAGTGGCATAAATAATGCTGAATCAAGATTATAATAAAAGTAGACTATTAGTAGCTCTATATGTATAATTGATAGAAGCTTGACTACTTCTTCTCTTTCTTTTTAGTGCCATATCTAACCCTCTTAACTCCCTCTACTACTATGTGTGATCTTACAATCTAAATCTTTATTAATTTTTTCGCTAGTCAATCGGCCATTTTTACCAAATCACCTGCAAGCAGTTTGTTTTGAACTAACTGATGCGTGAATCATTTTTATATTCATGCTATATTCAGGGAGTTCCTTGCATTGCCAAAGAAGATTAAGGTGCAATTTTGTGTATTTGTGTGTATGTACGTGTGTGTTTGAAAGAGGGAGAGCAATACATGAGATATGATACGAGAGCAATAATAATACGAGAGCAAGCTACAGGTATGGAGAAAAAAAGGCCTAACTCTTATGAAATTGATCTCATTTATCTTCCTTCCCCTTCTATCCCAGCTCCTTCACCTTCCTCCCACCAAGATGTAATAGTAGTACAGTTTAGTGTCTCCCAGTAGGAAGAAACGTAGTCGCACATTCAAATTCCTCTAACCAAAAAGCAATCAATACACTATGGCAGGTATGTTGTTCCAGGAGAAAATTGTTTTTGTGCTTCTTAAAGGAAGAGCAATGAATATCTGTGAGAAGAAAAATCCAACCTTGGAAGTAACCACATTTATCTTCCTTCAAGAGGGAAGATTTTTTTTTAAAAGTTAACTTTGAAACAATGATTAACTTAAATCTCCTTCATTGGCATTATAAATGATCCTTCTAAAGGAAAAGTAATGTCAATAACTACAGAGAGGGCAAGAAAATATCTTGTTAAGCTCAAGGAAAGATGTGGCTGTTCAGTGCATTTAAATCATACACACAAATTGGCATTCAGCTTATGTATGGGGGCCTGCCTTTTCCTTTTTAATGTGTGTTAAATATACAATAGGATGAGTAATGGTGGAGGCCTAAAATTAAACTTAAGGTATAATAATTTCCATTTGTTTACACTAAATTGATGCTATAAAGCATTTAACATAAGATAAGGTAGGACCCAAAGCTTCAAGGAAAGAGTATCATTAGAGTTATTGTGGTCTCTCTAGCACTTTCCTATATGCTGCTATATGACAAATGTTTAGATAAATTTGCATATTCATGAATAAATTTTGGGATTAAACAATATTTTTGGAAACTACATGATGGATTAAGATATTCACAATTGAAATGAAATTTGGGGTGAAGTTCTTACCCCAAAGTAGAATTCACCCTGAAGGAATTGAAAATCTAGAGGTTCAGAATTTGGGGAAATGACTAATTCTGAACCTTGTGTGCTGGTGGTTATAATTTATTACGACACTTAATCACTTGAAATGGGCTTATGTTAAGAGAATAACAGACTGAGCAGAAAGCTTTCAACTACAAATCAAATATATTTGGCTGTAACAAAGCAATGGTAAATTGAAGCAGCTAAGCACTGATAAACCATATTTTTCTCCTGCACCACCTGGGACATGCAACCCAAACAGATTTGGAAGAGCCTGGAGTACGGGAACAATTTGGGGAAGGGGGGCAATGGAAGGATTGAAGATCATCTCAATAATTCTCTGCTAACAGAAGCACGTGAGAGGACTTCGATCAACTACTCTGATTTAAAAAAGAGACAGAGAAGTTGGTTGTATTTTTTCCTCAGATCGAACGTTCGCCACCAATCTTCCTCTTTTTGCTGAGGAAGATTGGCCATGAGCTAACATCTGTGCCCTTCTTCCTCTACTTTATATGTGGGACGCCTGCCACAGCATGGCTTGGTAAGCAGTGCATAGGTCCACACCTGGGGTCCAAACCAGTAAACCTGGGTTGCAAAGCAGAAGATGTGAACTTAACTGCTGTACGACTGGGCTGTCCCCTCTCCTCATCAATTTTATTTCTCTCTCTTCTGATTTCACTTGTTGCTGTGAAAAAGTCTTTTTCAGTCTAATTGATTTTCCTCTATACTAGAAAGTATAAGTAGGTGATCTATTTTTAGATCTCTGACAGTTGTTAATATTATTTTTGGCTTTTGTGTTCAGCAGTTTCAGTAACGTGTATCTCGATTTGGATCTGTTTTATTTACTCTAATTAGGATATATCGTTCTCGCTGGATATGAGGACTCATACTTTTCAAGTATTCTGGGAAGTTCCCAGTTATTATCTCATCAAAATGTGGCTATCTTCCATTCTTTTCATTCTTTCCTTCTGGATTTACATACACACACACACACGCGCGCGCACACGCACAGACTGATTTTTTCATCCTATCATCTACGTCTCTTTAGTTTTTATTCATATTTTTCTTATTTTCCTGGGTTATATATCAGTCATTCAAAACTTATTTCTCAAGCTCTATCTAACCTGTTCTTAAATCCACTAAGGTTTGATTTTTAACCACCAAATATTTCATTTGTATGAGTCTCATTCTACATTAAATTTGCCTGTTTGTTCCTGACAGTCTCTTACTTTTTTATTCATTTCTCCAATTTCATGCTTTAGTTAAATATTTCAGAACTATCTTCTCTATATTCTTTATCTCACTTTGGGTATCCAGATCTATTGGTTGTTTTTTCTACTAACTTTCTTTCTCCTGGAGCTTTGTGTGTGTGCTTGATGATTTTCGGTTATGAGCTTAACCGTTTTATAAATCTGTGGGATCCTGTGAACTTATATTGGGAGAAAGGAGGATTGTTTTTCTTCCAGGGACAACAGAAGATGGTTGGCCAGAAACTACTGTGAAGATGCTTCAGATCTGATGTGAAAGCCCCAGATTCAGCTGATCTTTGTTGCAAACCCAAAGCCTCATGTCACCAAAGTTTGTAGGCCTCTGGCAAATCCATCTCTTTCTATCTCCCACAACTTAGTCTCCAAGCCCCAAGAATATGCTTTTCTGGGGGAGGGGGAATGTTTGGAGACCTCTTTTGCCACCTTTAGACACAATAGCACTACAAATAATGTGTTTTCTCCATGTCAAAGTTGTTCTATAGGCAGAGGTACCCCCAGGACACCCAGCATGCCTTACACACATAAGAAGTCTATTGCTGTTATCTTTATCAGAATTGGCTGTGATGAATTCATTTTTTTGTTGTTGGTTTGGTGCAAATCCCTCTATTGGTTAAGTTCAATAAATTTGGATTTCAACATTTTTTTCAATAGACTAGGGTACCAAAATCATCTGGTACTGGGATTTATTCAGAGGATGGTTCTTTAGTGAAATTCTAACTCTCACAAAGTTAATTGGAGTATTAACATTCACAATATCTTCTGTGTTCAATCTAAGTAGTTTATAATTAAGTACACCATTCATGTCATTGAGACTTTTAATGCAAATCTATATTCTTGAGAATACTGTTCTCAACTTTTCTTCTCTAAATTTCTTTTGTATCTCTATGTTTCACATCTTTAATTATAATTTTGTGGGGGTTTTTGTGATCTTTTATACTTTTGAGTGGATTGGCTAGAAATCTACCTCTTTACAGAATTAATGCTAAGCTTTGTTTACCAGTTCTATTTTCCCCTTTTTTTAAATTAGTCCATGTAATTCTTTAGTGATTTATACTTCTATTTACAGGACATTTTGATTTACTTTCTAATATCCTGCTTCTAAGAGCTAAATTATTTATTCTGAGTATTCCTGAAGTCATTCCATGTAAGTTTTGACAGTATCATTATTATCTCATTGACAATACAAATCCCGGCTCCTCTCCCCCACTTACTGTCTCTATGATCTTTGACATGTTACCTCTCCGGGCCTCAGTTTACTTGTTTGTAGAATAGGATTGATATTAATAATATAACTATCTCATAGGGAGAATGTTAGGATAAATGAAGTGATAAATGAAGTGATAAATGTAAATAGTGGCTAGCAAGCAATAAGGTCTATATAAATATTAAATTTTGTTATTATTGTTCTTATTATTATCATGGATAATTTTTGTTCACCTGTTATGGAAATCTTACAAATAAGTATTTATTGTTTAGCTTTAGTGTTTTCTACTTTTATTATTAATTGCAACGTTAATTGTACTGTTATTGGGGAATGGATTGTATTCTATTCTTTTCTTTTTAACTATTTAGTTTGATTTTCAAATTGGCCTTATAGATCATTTTTAAAAATGTTAATTTCATAAGGACTTTTAAAGAATGTGTACTATGTGTGTGTAAACATATTCTTTTACATCATTTAGATGTTGTGTAGTATGATATTTTTATGGCAAAGTTATAAAGATATCCGATCTTCTTAGCGTTCAGGTGCATGGGGTGTAGAATTAGGAGTGGAGTTTTCATATCTAGTTCTGGTCCATAAACTATGAGGAGAGGCGACGTGTGTTATGATAGGATTTAAGAATTTAACAGTCCTCCGAATTCTCTAGCCTCCTCTTTTCTTCAAAAACAAGAATGGATGAAGTCATGTGTTAAAATATTAAGTCAAGATATGAAACAGCCTGAATCACTGCGTCACCATGTGGAAAACTATGGCTTTGAAGAGTCATAAGGTCTGCAGGGGAATTTGGGTGAATGAAAACCAATCTTTTGGTTCATTAAGTCACAAAGATTTTGGGATTGTCAGCTAAAATAGAATATTCTCATTAAATGAAATAAAATACAGTCAAACTCAACTTGAGTTGAAACTTGAGGACAGAACATATTTGAATTACTGAGAAGAGAGGGGTGGGTACGTCAGGCCAGAGAATACGAATAAAGGTGCTCAAGGAAAGATGTAGGGATTGGCCTGGCAGCATCTAGAGGGTAAGAGTTTGTGCTGGTCAAGGATGGCAGGGAGACTGGCCTGCACAAGAGGACCTGCTTCTGGGATGTTCACCTGGCCGATTCTGCAGGTCAGAGAACACAGTGAAACTCAGCTGCAAGAGATGAGCCCAGGAGGTATATGGAGGATGGACAGCTTTCTAATCTTCACTCTCATCTAAGGATGTGATTTAGGGTGTTTGATTAACATTAGCTAAGGATTTTTGCTCTTCAGAGTAAAGGCAAACTATGCAGGTACCAGTGACTATAGATTTTAGCACAGCAATTACCAACAGAGATTGTAAGTCAACTATTTATCAAAGCCAGGAGGAGATATTATATACATATCACATATTTTTTTAAAAAGCAAAACAGATGTCCTTAATGCAGTCTAAAATCTGGCACAAATGGACTTTTCCAAGGTGCTCACTGCCTCACAGACAGCAACCTTACAAAGGCCAGCCAAACCCCAGGTGATCGAAATACTCTGGAGAAAGTCTAGTGCCATCGTCGCTTTTCTACCTATCAAACTCAATGGAGTAAAATTGTAAAATATATATATATATATATATTCCAAGATTATCTAATAGGTCTCTGAATAAATGATCATCTTCCATGTAGTTGGTCTGACTCTCTTAAGGAATGTAGAATTTGTCAAATGAGCAGTGAAACTGCCAAGAACTCTCAAGAAAGACATAATCACATGGGAAGACAGCCAGAACATGGTGTTTAAGAAGACAAAGCGGATATGAGGGTTTATAATAAAGAATGGCTCTTCATTTCCAAAAGAGATAGGCAGGAAGGATGTGATCTAAAACTTTGAATGAAAACACAGGAAAAATAGTCTTATAAAAGAAATACTAAATTGTAAATGATAAATTTACATCTTTTTCTTCTATAAATTTACAACTGTACTTTTTCTTCTTCCTTTTAAATATAATGTTTTTCATCTTTGCTGAAAATCAAAACAAGATGGAGGGAGAAAGGAAGAATGTCCATGAAAAATTATTTGTTACTTTCTTTTCTGAGTGTCAGACTCTGTGAAAGTTGCTGTGGATGGATACAAGACTGACAAAGACTGATAGAGTCTTGGCTACAAGGATGACAATAAAGACAACACTTTCAGAGTAGCATTCCCTGCAACATGAGCATTCTGTTACACCTTTAAGACATGCAGAAATATCTACCCACAGTTGGTTATTGTTCCTTCAAAGAGATCCCACTATAAATATGACTTTGGATTTTTAAATTTATCAAGATCCACTCCTTTTGTTCAAAGATTGACCAGATTCTAAATCTATATTTAGCCCCTCCTCATATGTGAAATATCTTCTTATTTTGTTGACATCATTGTTTTGAATAAACATCCTAGTCTCTAGTTAATAGTTATTAAATATGATCTTTGCTAAGTTAGCTCAGAGAGGATGGCTCGTGGTGAATAGCCCGATATTCAGCCCAAGAAAGGAAAAGTAAATTTTTGTAAGCTGATTTAAATGGAGTCCTTTCCTTTTCTTTGTTCTTTTTGATGTTTTCTTTTATTTCTTACAAAATATCTTGTTTCTTAGGTTTGTTATTCCTATCTTGTTTGGATTTATTCTTATGTACCCTAAGCTATTTCTATCTGCTTAGTGGTAACCAAGATTTTCTGTTAGCTTTGTTAATGGAGTGCACAAACATTCCATTAAAATAAAGGAAAGGTTTTAAACAAGTTCCAGAGATACCTCAGAGTGATTAGTTATGAAGTGTTTTGGTTTCAAGAAAAGAGTCAAGAAGTAAAATATCTGGAAGGAAAGGAATTCTATTAATCAAAGACATTAACATTTTTGAGACAGACCCTCGTCTTATGAATAAAATATTCAGGAGCAAAGCTTAGCACTGCTCCTTACTCTCCTTATGATCTGGAGCAAGGCGTTGAATTGCTCTGAGACGGTCATCGCATGGAATTGCTTTTGAGATTACATGCCGTAGCTGAATAGATTTTATTTAAAATTATTTTAAGGCAATTTTGAAGGAAAAAAGAAGAAAAGCATATTTAAGAAAAGCGACCTTTTATAAGCCATATAAATACCCAACCTAGTAAGCCTTTAAATGGAATTCCAAGAAGTGATTGGCAACATTCTACTATAATTTTGTTGTATTATAATTTTATTAATATGGTACTCTTCCTTGTTCCTGTGATTAGGAGTAGTTCTTAAGCCAAATTTGATTTTTATAACTTGATGCCTTAGGGTTCTTTTATTTTCACATTGTATACAGAGCTGAAAGAGTTCTCTGAATATATTTGAAAGTCTATAAAGGAGTGTGCAGGTGGAAGATTTGAGATGATTATTAATTCAAGGAAGCTTTGAAAGAGAAATAGGGGTTCTTTGGTTTAAGCCTCATTTTTGAGCTGTGTGCAGAAACTACCCTGGAAACAAGAGACTTAAAGTGTAAGTTTGAGCAATGTATTATATCAAAGAGCTTCTGCTGCTAAAATCTCCTAACAAGGGGAAGGAATTCATAGGATGTGAATTACTATTTCCAAATATAGTGATGAATTATTCAGACATTCAAAATAAACGTGTGTTTTAGAGAGGGCAATATAATCTTGAAGAAGTTGGAGCAGTATGTGAGTGCTGGCAATAATATTTTATTCCTGGTTTACTCCCTTGTCTATTTTTACTCAGCCCCTTCACTTCCCACTGTAGATGGTTTGCCTTGAAGGCCCAGATCTATTAAATTATGGCAAATATCTTACCAGCTGGTCTTCTATATACTTGTCAATGGAAAACAAGAGCTGCCATGTGTTAAAAACAAGACATTTGATCCATAGAGCTATTCAATTAACTCCCGCCCACCAACGATGCCAGAATTTGTGCTACTTCTCTGGTCAATAAAGGGGTAGTTTTCCCAAGTTCTTTGCCCACTCCATCTCTATCTCATACTTTAACGATCTTCGTTTCTCTTTGGCACATTTTCTGTTTGTCACAACTGTGCCACATCCCCTTCTTCACTAGTCTTAGTCTCAGGAATCTACACTTTATCAGCTCCCTCATGCGTTGGCTCAGGAATCTTCTAAATTGTGTATAACTTGATTTGTTAATCTTTATGGGGTATTTAAAAGAACATTATCTCAAATGTGATATCTAATAACTTTGGTTTTGATATGAATGATCAAAATTATAAATATTTTGCTCTAGAATATTTATAAAACTTATAAGGAGGTATTCCTTAATTGAGGAGTCATTCTAGACTTCTGGAATAAACATATATGAACCAAATCTTAGCTGTGTGTTTTTTGATGAGAATTTCTATACAACTTTCAGTGGAACTCTAAAAGAGAAATGGGTTGTGTTATTCTTCACTTGTCAGTATGCTTTCTTATGTGTGTGCTACTCAAATAGGAACACTGTTGATGGTAATACCGTGTCTAATGTGATTGCTTTTCTAGTTAGAGCAGCATATGGAAGTTCTGTCACAACATTTTGATTGTCTCACATAAGACATGAAATTTAAATCAGTGTCTAATTGTTAGATGACAATACCACTGTCAAATAAATTGCATTATCTCCCCCATTAAAACTGAGAAAAAAATGGAAATATTGGATCTAGCGTAATTTTTTATATAGAACAAAGAAGAGAATACTCCTAAAAAGCACTCTATTGACATGCCCATGGAAGTTATTTTATCATAGAGAAAAATTAGAATACTCTAAATACTCCAAAAGAGTGTAACATTTGAATTCTGGCATGCTCAATGGGATAGTATACAGTCATGAACAAAATGGTGACATCACAACCTTGAATGGACACCTGTAATGGGATGTGAATAAAGTACGACTACATTTGTCGAAGAGCAAGTCTATGCATATTATAAAAATGAGATCTTAAAACCAGATCTTAAGAAAGAATACCACCTTTTCTTTCTTTCTCAGAGAAAATCAGAATCTTGAAAATTTGATTGGCCTACTTAATCACCGTGGCCTATTAGACTTGTGAACTGTGACCACCTGCATTAATATGACTTAGCTATTAGTACTGTAATTAAGATGACCTGTGTCAACATGACTTAGTCATTTAGTGTAGGGAAACTTTTCTTGGGAAGGAGGGAAGTATAAACCAATAAATAGTTTTACCAGTTCCATCAGGAATTTCACGCAGATCAATTATCTGGTATAGCAATCTCCTTGGAAAACAGCTCACTTAAGAAGCCACAGTTTAATTTTTAAGACTACCTTGAACTCTCTCACATTGCTGTGTCTACCTATCCTAAACTAGTACATCAGGAATTTTGTCCAGTCCCCAGTAGTACCTCTTCCTGGAAGACTTACCTTAAATCACTGACTCCAGACCACAAATCCTGTATTCATTTTGAATCCCCAATTCTTAGACAGTACTGAGTGTCTTTTACTCTGTCAAGGTGGTATTTCCCCTTACTACATTGAGCTTTAGCAAATTGAGTTCTGCTTTACTTATATGTTGTATTTGCAGAGCTCAATACAATTTGGGGGTTTTTTTAAGAGCAATTTGAAAGTTTATTTTGTTCTAGCTTTGGGTATAATTGACAAATCAAAATTGAACATATTTAAGCATAAAATGTGATGATTTATGTAAACATTATGAAATGATTATCACAATCAAGCTAATTAACAAGTTCATCCACCCACATAGTTATTTTTGGTTTTTTTTGGTGATAACCCTTAAGATCTATCCTCTTAGAAAATTTCAAATATAAAATACAGCATTATTAGCTGTGGTCACCATGTTGTACAATAGATCCCTAGAATTTCTTTTTCTTATAACTGAAGCTTTATGTCCTTTGAGTACATCTTGCCATTTCCCCCATACCCTCAGCCCCTGGCAACCCTGTTCTACTCTCTGCTTCTAGAAGTTCACCATTTTTAGATTCTACATATAAAAGAGATCATACAATAATTGTCTTTCTGTGTCTGGCTTATTTCACTTAGCATAACCACCTCCAGATTCATCCATGTTGTCACAAATGGCAAAATTTCATTGTTTTTTATGACAATAATATTACATCATATATATATAAATATATAAATATATTTAACATTTTTTTTACCCATTTGTCTATCAACAGACACTTAGATTGTTTTCCCAAATCTTGGTTATTGTGAATAATGCTGAATGAACATCGCAGTGCGTGTACCTCTTCAAGATCCTAATTTCATTTCCTTTGAATATATACTCAGAAGTGTGATTGCTGTATCATATGATAGTTCTATTTTTAATTTTTTGAGGAATCGTCATATCATTTTCCATAATGACTGTATCAATTTACTTTCCCACTGACGGTGTATAAGAGTTCCTTTTTTCCATATTCTTCCCAACACTTATTATCTCTTGTCTTTTTGGTAATAGACATTCTAAGAGGTTTGAGGTAATATCTCATTGTGGTTTTGATTTGCATATCTCTGATGACAAGTGATGTCGAGCACCTTTTCATATGCCTGTTGACAATTTGTGTGTCTTTTATTGAAAATGTCTATTCGAGTACTTTACCTATTTGCAGTCAGATTGTTTGTTGTTCTTGTTTTCTATTTTTATTTCTTTTGCCATTCAGTTGTTTGCTATATTTTTTTGGATAATAATCCCTTATCAGATATATTGTTTGTGCATATTTTCTCCCATTCCATAGATTGCTTTTTCATTTTGTTGATGGTTTCCTTTGATGTGCAGAAGTTTTTTAGTTTGATATAGTCTCACTTGTTTATTTTTTGCTTTTGTTGCCTGCTCTATTGGAGTATTATCTAAGAAATCATTGCCAAGACCAGTATCAAGCAGCTTTTCTGTTTTCTTCCAGAAGTTTTATGATTTCAGGTTTTATGTATAAGTCTTTAATTCATTTTGAGTTAATTTTTGTGTATGATATAAAAATAAGATTCTATTATCCTTCTTTTGTGCATGGATGTCCAATTTTCCCAACACCATTTATTGAAGAGACTATCCTTACCTCATTGTGTATTCGTGGCACCCTTGTCATAGATTAGTGGATTGTTTATGTGTGGCTTTATTTCTGGGCTCTCTGTTCCACTGTTCTCTTCTCTCAGAACAGACACTTAGATTGTTTTCCCAAAAGTCTCTCTCTGTTCTGTTCCACTGGTCTACGTGTCTGTTTTTATGCCAGTATCATACTCTTTGGACCCCTACAGCTTTGTAATAAAATTTGCAATCAGGAAGGGTGATACCTCTAAAATTGATCTTCTTGCTCAAGATTGCTTTCTGTATTTATGGTTTCATATGAATCTTAGATTTGTGTTTTTCTATTTCTTTGAAAAGTGTCACTGGAATTTTGATAAGCATTGCATTGAATATGTAGATGGCTTTGGGTACTTTGGACATTTTAACAATATGAATTGTTTCAATCTATGAACACAAGATATATTTCCATTTATTTGTCTTCTTCAATTTCTCTTATCAAGATCTTATAGTTCTCTGTGGACAGATCTTTCACTTCCTTGGTTAAATTTATTCTTAAATATTTTCTCATTTTTAATGCTCTTATAAATGGGATTATTTCCTTAATTTCCATTTCAGATAGTTCTTTGTTAGTGTATAGAAACACAATTGATTTTTTTGTATATTTATTTTGTTTCCTTCAATTTTACCAAATTCACTTATTCTAACAGTTTTTTGATGAAGTCTTTGCATAGTTATGATACATGTCATCTGCAAATAGAGGCAGTTTTACATCTTCCTTTCTGATTTGGATGACTGTTATTTCTTTTTCTTGCCTAGTTTTTCTGGAGAGGACTTTTAGTACTGTGTTGAATAGAAGTGATGAGAGTGGGCATCCTTGCCCTGTTTTGAGGTAAGAGACAAAGCTTTTCAGCTTTTCTGTATTGACTACGATGTTAGCTATGGGCTTATCATATATGTCCTTTATTATGTTGAGGTACATTCCCTCTATACCTAATTTGTTGAATTTTTATCAGGAAAAGATATTGAGTTCTGTCAAATGCTTCTCCTGCATCTATTGAGATAATCACGTGGTTTTTATCCTTCATTCTGCTTGTCTGATGTGTTACGTTTATTGATTTGCATGTGTTGAACCAGCATTGTCTCTCAGGGATAAATCCCACTTGATTATGTTGTATGATCCTTTTAATGTGCTGTTGAATTTGTTTTGCTGGTATTTTGTTGAGAATTTTTGGATCTTTATTTATCTGGGATATTGGCTTATGATTTTCTTTTCTTAGAGTGCCATCTTTTGGTTTTGGTAAGAGGGCTATATTGGCCGCATGAGATGAGTTTAGCAGTGTTTTCCCTTCTTCAACTTTTTGGAAGATTTTGGAAGGATTGACATTAATTCTTTAAATGGATGGTAAAGTTCACTCTTGAAGCTATTTGGACCTAGAATTTTCAGTGTTGGGAGGTTTTTGATTACTGATTCAATCTCCTTACTCATTATTAATCTCCTCAGATTTTTTATTTCTTCATGATTTGGTCGTTAGGTTGTATATTTCTAGGAATTTATTAATTTATTTCAGGTTATCCAATCTGTTGGTGTATATTGTTCATAGGAATCTCTTATCATTCTTTGTATTTCTATTGTATCAGTTGTAATGTCTCCTCTTCACTAACAATTTTATTTATATTAGTTTTCTTGTTTTTTCTTGTTTAGACTAGCTAAAAGTTTCTCAGTCGTGTTTATCTTTTCAAAAAAAACTCTTAAATGTTTCTATCTTCTTTCCAGTCTTTGTTACATTTATTTCTGCTCTAACCTTTGTTTCCTTCCTTCTGCTAACTTTGGCCTTAGTTTATTCTTCTTATTCTAGCTTCAGGAGCTTTAAATTAGGTTGTTTATTTGAGATCTTTCTTTTTGCATAATGTATGAACTTATAGCCATAAATTTCCCTTTTAGGACTGATTTTGGTATATCTTGTAAGTTTTAATTTGTTGTGCTTGTATTTCATTTGTTTTAATGTACTTTTTGATTTTCCTTTGTATTTCTTGTTTGACTAATTCGTTGTTCAGGAATGAGTTGGTAAATTTCCACATATATGTGAATTTTCCAATTTTCTTCCTTTATTAATTTCTGGTTTAATACCATATGGTCAGAAATGATACTTGATATGATTTTAATCTTTGAAGTTTGTTCACACTCATTTTGTGGGCTAATGCATGATTTATCCTGGGAAACGTACTACATGCATTTGAGAAGAATTTGTATTCTACTACTGTTAGGTGGATGTTCTATAGGGACTCTTGACTATAGTGTTATTCAGGTCTACTGTTACCTTACTAATTTTCTTGGTCTGTAGCTAGGAGCACAGTCAGTGAGCCTGCCACCTGGGCATGGTCCCACCTTCGCAAAATGGCCCTCTTCCAGTTGGTTTCCACCAGGGTTTCACAGCCTCCTAACTATCTTCCAAAGCCCCCATGAGGACACTTTTGTCTATGGATGGCTGCCAAATTGTTGTTGCTGTGCAGGATGTTAAGTGGAAGGCCTCCTATTTCTCCATCTCGCTGATCTCAAGAGACTGTTGAAAGTTAACCTTCATCTACTATTTGACCTTCAAAGCAATTGATCAAGATATCAACCCCATTAACCCATTCTCTCACACCTTCCAAAATTTCCTGACATGCTTTTGCTAGACTTTTGAGTCCTTGGTCCAAAATCTTTGCTCTATATCCTGTCAATCTCTCAGTTTTCTCCCAAATATATTTGATGTTCAATTTGATTATTTTTCTATTATACCTTGTTCCTTTTCCACCTATAGCTTTTCCTAATCACATCTTTGCATCTAAGTACCTTATAACATTTTTTTTTTCTTCTGGTTTGTTCACACCAAACATTTTACTTAAAAGAAATATTGCAAACAGTTTTCAATAAAGTTGACAATAAATTGACAAATTAGAAATATCTTTCAGGTACTTAAGCTTGTACTTTCTTAAAATTAACTTCTCTATGAATTAGGGAACTCTTTCACACTTTGCATCTTTCAGCCACACTATATGATGATCCCTGTAAACAATACAAGTTTTTGCATTGTTTAGTTATGAATTTGACTCTATGATTTGATGATTTTTAGCTTATGACTAGCCCACAAAACCTTACTTTCAGTACCAATGTAAAAAATTAGACCATTCTTCCTTCCTATCATTCACCCTTAAGTCCCTCATATCACTTGATCCTTAAGTTCAATCAAATCTAACTTTATTTGGATAATTTTATTAGGTGAAAGAGAAATAACTGGAATAGCTAATACATGTTTCCTACTAAAATTATGTTTTATCATGATTTTACACTCAAAATAAAATCTCTTGAGAGCAGGATGATGTCTTGTATTTCATTGACTTTCCCAAAATAAATTGCTTATTAAATCTGTGCTAGAGGTACATGGAGCTGATCAGGCAGTATGACTCATATATAATTATAACACAACAGGAGAATACTAAGAACATTCAGAAACAGCTGTTTCATGAGTGCTTCCAGTTTTATTTCCACTCCAAAACCACCCTTTCAAAATTTCCCAAATAAAGGAGAATGAAACTTACGTATCTCTTCAACATAGCTGCGTAACTTCCACTTTTCCCTTGTCATGGAAAATTTGATCCAAGTCTTCATATATTTTTATAGAGATTAATTAATTCTCAAGTCATTGTGGTAAGACTGGTACATAACATGCAGATGTGAGTAAAACACTAAGATGGAACGATTTAGTCACAATACTTGACCTAATGTTAAAAGAGCCAAAAATCTCACTCCACACTCCTGATTTTTAGTGATACTCCTTTTTTTAATGAAAGGAATATAATTTATTTTTCCTGACAGGTCCTCAATTATATCTACACTTGGAGGGTCATGTAGTGTCCTCCAGAAAGAAGGGAATTCTTTACAATTGTCATAAAAGCAAATACAAAGCAGCTAGAACTAATTTTTGTCCACTTATTTCTGTAATAGAATTTAGAAGCTAAATTATGTTTGTGTGTAAGATATGAAATTGAACAATATGCAGACCTGTTTGTTTTCAAATTTCATTTAAAATTGAACTGAGAGTAGATTACTGTGCAGGGCACAGAATTGGTCTTCTCTATACAAAAGTTCAAAATGAAACTTGGTAAAATAATCAGTCTTTATTTTAATAGCCAGTGAAAGAAGTTTTGGAAAGTGTATTACTTTTGTGCTTTTATGAACTCATATTTTGTATTGGTTATAGCTCAGATTTAAGAAAATGCACGGCCATCTGACTATGGAGAAAATGGAAATGAAAAGAAAAATGTGGGGTCATCTCTAGATATTTTGCATGAAGATTATCTACTTAGTGAAGTCCCACCAGTAGATTTGAAACTTAAAGTCAAGATTGCCTCCATAACAGCATTTTTTTTGTAGATGACCTGATAGTTATCAAAGAGATAAAATTATTTTGGGAAACAAAAGCAATTTGTGTTATGATTTATCACACACTTTTATATGCATTATAATCCCCATAAAACCTAATGAAGTGGATATCAGGTTTACCATGGCTATTGTCTCTCAAATAATTTGTGATATTTCTTTTTATACATCTAAAATATAATTTATGTCTAAGTAATTCTATGTGTCTTTGTGAAACATTTCTTTTCTCCAGAGCCAGTTGGACCTGTAATAAAATTTCTGTAGGTAGCGCTATACTGTGTTTAATATGAGTTACAAAAATACAATAATGCATGACTCTCAACCCTTGTACCCGACTTAGCTTCATTCTAGATATTTAAACTTGGCACAGGCACATGCAGGCTTTACCACTCTTCAGTTCTAAGCAATTTACGACTGTTATCCTTATATCTCCAGGAATTCATACAATGCTTTCAGGCATAAATATTCAAGATTTCATGATTGGAATTCCAGAGTCTTTCACTGTATTTCACCTCCCTATCAAAAGTGGAGTCTATTCTCCACCATAGCTTAATTATCTGAGTTCATCAACTCCCCTCACTCACCCAAGATGGGTTACTACTTCAAACTAGATCGATGCTCCTAGCTTCTACCACCACTGCATTTCCACCCACTTTAATAGATGAATGATCACTGTCTAGAAGGCTCTGCTACCTTCACCACATCACGTTAAATTCTTTGGATATTAATACCAGCTGGGATTGTACCCACATTTGCTGCAACACACCTTCTGACTTTCTACCCTAGGTACCTTGCTGCAGCAAGACTACTTCTCTTGTGATGATCCTTCCCATTTCCCTATCTTTCCCTTTTTCCTACTCTATCTTGGCCATTCAATCAATGTGATCCATTTCTTCTTCACTATATGTCTTGTTCGTAAAATAAAATATAAAACAGCACATTTTCTTTACTAGGCAACAACCTCTGACTCCTCTATATTTTTTGTCCACCCAGTTATTCTTCTTATTTTCTTCCTTTAACTTAGATATCTAGCTTCATAACCAAATACCTTTATATGTCCTGGATTCTTTTCATTTCTCAACATCTTATATTCCCCCATTTATTTATTGAGCTTTGTCTTCCTACTTATTATTTAACTTATTTATTCTTTTAGTTTATTGTTGTATAATGTCACTAGAGGGGAATTCCCCACTCCAGAATCTGCTCCATGAAATTCACTGACTAGGCTCTCTCCCCGTCATCCACAGTGGAGAGGGGCTAGGACATGCTGCCTGAGCCCCAGGTCTTTGGTGCTTTGCTGTCCATTCAGTGGTAGAGGTAGCAGAAACACTCACAAGGTGCATTTAATTATGGTGATACTTTTGACATCAACATGAAGCCTTCTTACCTTTGACACCCAAGAACCTTGGAAAAGAAGATAAGAGTAAGTTGGTAAAGTATATTCTATTTAAGTGGAAGAAGCGAATTGAGAGGTGGTGAAGCTATTTATGTTTCGTGTTCTTCTTGTTTTGCTCACCTATGGATAATATTTTGTGCTCTTTTCCAAGATCTCTGTTTTTCCCAGTAAACACAGTATTCTTGTATGATTTGAGTGATAATCTTTGAGTGAGGAGATCTTTAAATGGTAATAACATTCTAATGATATAAAAACTTTGAGTTTTTGTCATAGAGCTGGGGACTCTATGTTCTCCCTGATGAAGACTCAGGAATCTGTTCTCAGCTGGAGACCCTACCCTCTCAGTACTGTCTTAATTTTAAGACTCAAACCTGTACTCCTCAATCCTTTACTCTGATATTGTGCAGTTCTGAATAACATAAGCTTGTAAGAAAGTGGAAGTTTTTAGAAAAATATACAAAGAACTTTCCCCATTTCCAGAGCTTTTTTATTGTCAAGTTGCAAGAATAACTTTTTGAAACTAAAGTTGAGGCCCTTTATGGTTATAGAGCCTTATGTTAGTGAAAAGAATTTATCAGAGTCTTCATATATTCCACTCTTCTTCTTGGTGACCAGAAGAATGATATCACAGTGTTAGACTTCCATGGGTTCCAAACGATCACAGTTTTGAGTTTCAAATGATTACTGACAATTTCAACATATTACACTTGACATATTACACTATCTCAAGCAATAGATGACATTAAAAAAGCTTATACACGCACTTGGTTAAGAATTTAAATAGATAGGAGGCCTCAGAAATTGTATGCCAACCAGATAAATACAATCTGATTCCATTTGGCCTGTGCAATATCTACTCCCATTTTTCTTTCCAGTAGCTTTGACAGAGAACTTGAATGAGCTCTGAACCAAAACTTCATCATATTCTTCTATGAGATCTTGGTGTATGCTCTTCATTTCTTGCTTCCTATGAGCTCTCAGTATGGGAAGTTAACTATTCCATGACAGAATTCTCGGCCATATTCTTTTTAGTTAAGATATCTTAGTATGTTAAAGTACATGTCACCTGTCTTAGACTGGGATACTCATCACTCCAGGACAAACAAGGGTATCCAATGTTCAGTTCCTCCAGGGGAGGTTCTTATTTATGATTAGGATTCTGCAGTAATTCAAACTCTATTCACTTCTACCTTGGTTGTTGACTGCCACAGCAGTTCTGAAACAACACTATATCATGATAGTATGAACTGAGGTTTACTCCTGCAAAAAAGAATATGGGTCTTGATCTTGGTCAAAGTCAATAAACCCATGCAAGTGTAGGAATTGCTAGAAATAGGCTTTCTTTAAAATGAAGGAACGCTTCAAAGAAAATGACATTTCTGGGCAGTTCATTCTGATCACTATAGACCGAAGCATTTGGAGCAAATATAGAAATTCAGTTTCTAAATGAGGTGTGGCTAACTTAAGTGGAAGATTTATTGTCTTATCAATTGCATGCCAATCAACTAAGTATGTCATGAAAACACTGTTATGCCTGCCAATGGCTGCTCAATTAGCGGAAATCTCTCAGCCCAACAATGATGGAACTAAATATACATGATTAACATAATAATTATGGAGCTAAAACTAGCCATTCATAGCGATTCTTTCAGAGAAAGGTCAGTGCCCAGATAACAAAGCCTGGCATGATGGAAACATTGACTCCATCCCAAAATCATGTCAATAGCCAAGTGATCTTAATCAGTCCAGAAAGACTGTGTAAGAACGAACTAGTTGGGAGTGACATCTGCAGCATGGCAGCATAAGATTCTCCTTCTTTTTATTCCCGCTTCCTAACTACTAATTAGGCATCCATCCACAAACAAAGGATTCTCTGTGGGAGTTGTGGAATCCAGTACCATATACCAAGGGACGCAGGAGTTGTCTCACCTACCTATGCATCCAGTAATAGGCAGATAGATCTCAGTAAGGACTGAAAAATCAGCAGCAGCCAGTGAACCTACCCCAATCCCTCTTGGCTATGGTTGGGGAAAACCTAGAGAGTGCTGACTTGGGCAGAAACTCACAAATAAGAGAGAGTTTGTAGAAATTCAGCCTTCTTGAAGAAAGATCCCAGCATGCCATTGGGGCAAAATAATATATGAGTTTGGACACATTGGTGATGGTAGAAGAAACTTTTCCAGCACTGCGCCTCCCTCAAGAGGACACTGTACACGATTGAACTAGCAGGTGGCAACTTCTCCTGTTGGGGAAAGGGAGAGCAGTGAGTGAGTACCTGGCTACCACAGCAGTGTGGGGTGCTACTGGAAAAACCCATTTCCCTCATGCATCACCCAGAGTACTGAAGCGGGACCTCCGTGACCGGGGAGATGGAGGCGACAGAGAAAGAGGAAGATAAGAATATCAAGGGTGTTAAAGAGATATGGTTCCTCCTGATCACACTTAGGACTTCAACAGGAAGTTTGCCCATAAGCTTCTGGCAGAACTTCACCTGAAGATGCCCCCAGTGGACCCACAGTCACCCCCAATAGCTGAGTGCTAAAGCCACGCCTGTCCTCATTCTGCAGCCATATGTTCCTGAGTGCAGAAGCAAGAACAAGCTCCAGTAAACATGAGTCTCTATGGAAAACAGGCCAGTGTCTGTGGGCAAGGGGGGAATTACAAACTTGAGCTGTGGCTCCACCTTCTAGAAACAAAAGAGAGGTTTCTAGTAGCCAGACAGTGAGTTGTGAGAACCAGAAAGACATAAGGCTGGAGAAAATCCAAGGTAACAGGACCAATGAACAGTATATCCCATCTGAAGGCAACGAGTAAAGATTTGAGGTGATGTCTGCTCCTTCAAATGGAAAGCAACAATGCAAAACTCCAGAGAACCTGAAGAATCAAGGAAATGTGTCATCACTAAATGAGAACAATAGTCTTCTAACAAGCAGACACAAAGGCACAGAATTTGTGACCTAGCTGATAATGAATTCTAAATAACTGTTTTAAGAAATTCAACAAGCTATAAGAAAACACTGAAAGATAATTCAATGAAATCAGGAAAACAATACATGAACAAAATGAGAAATTTAACAGAGATAAAAATCATAAAAAAACCCAAGACTCTGGAGCTGAAGTATTCAATGAATGAAATGAAAAGTGCAATAGAGAGCATTTACAGTAAAGTAGATCAAATGGAAGAGAGAATAAGCGAGGTAGAGGAAAGGGACTTTAAAATAACCCAATCCGAGGAGAACAAAAACAAAAGAATGAAACAGAGTGAAGAGAGACTACATGATCAATGGGGTTTCATCAAATGTGCAAATATGAGAATAATTGGGGTTCCAGAAGGAGAAAAAAGATCAAAAGGGCAGAAAGTTTATTTAAATAAATAATAGCTGAGAATTTCCCAGACCTGGAGAGAGACTTGGACATACAAGTTGATGAAGCTAATAAGTCACCCTATTGTCTCAAGATGGAAAGACCTTCTCCAAGACACATATAAGGAAAGTATCACAAGTCACAGATTAAAAGAAACCTAAAAACAGCCTACAAAACCTCAAAGATTTTAACCTAGAGAGGAACCTCTATTAGGCTTTCACTGCTTTCTCAACAGAAACCCTACCATAGACAGTAGAATGACATATTCAAACTGTTGAAATTAAAAATTGCCAGCCAAGGATACTCTATATGACAAAGTTAACCTTCAGATATGAAGAAGAAATAAAGACTTTCTCAGACAAACAAAAACTGAAGGAGTTCATCACCACTAGAACTGCCTTGCAAGAAACACTAAAAGGAGTTCTTCAAACTGAAATTAAAAATTGTTAATTAATGACATGAGATCACATGAAAGTATAAAATGCACTGGTAAAAAGATATACATTCATATTTAGAAAATTCTAACTCTGTAATATAATGTATGTCAACCATTAACTATTGTTTAAAGGTTAAAGGAAAAGTGTATTAAAAGTAAATATAGGTACTGTAATTTCTTAATGAATAAATGATATAAGAAAAGGTGAATTGTGACATCGAGAGCATAAAAGGGGAAGTAAAACGGAGAATCTTTTGCATGTGATCAAATTTAACTTGCTACAGCTTAAAATAGACTGTTTTATTTATGAGATGTTTTACGCAAATCTCCTGGTAACCACAAAGCAAAAACCTAGAGTAGAACCAACATCCAACATTGATGCATCCAATATCAGAACACCTAAATATATTAGCAAATACTAACAGATCTGAAGGGAGAAACAGACAACAATACAATAATAATAGGAGACGTCAATACCCACTTTCAGCAATGGATAAACAATCCACACAGAAAATCAACAAGGAAACATTGGACTTGAACCATATACTTTAGACAAAATGGACCTAAAAGACATTTATACAATATTCCATCCAACAGCATCAGAATACACATTTTCTCAAGTTCACAAGGAACTTTCTCTAGGATGGAGCATATGACAAGGCAAAAAACAAGTCTTCATAAATTTAAGAACGTTGAAGTCATATCACATATTTTTCTGACCACAATGGTTTGAAACTAGAAATAAACAGAGGAAAGCTAAAAAATTTAAAAGCAGTTGGAAATTAAACAACATACTCCTGAACAACCAATGGGTCAAAAACGTAATCAAAAGGGAAATCAAAAAATATCTAAAAACAAATGAAAATGGAAACACAACACACCAAGACATGTAGAATGCTGCAAAAGCAGTTCTGAGAGGGAAGTTTCTAGTAATAAATGCATACTTGAAGAAAATAGAAAGATCTCAAAAACACAACCTAACTTTACACCTCAAGGAACTAAATAAAAGAAGAACAAAGTAAGCCCAAATTAAAGGAAGAAAGTAACAAAGATCAGAGCAGAAATAAGTGAAATAGTGACTAGAAAACAGTAAAAAATATCAATGAAACTGAGAGCTTGTTTTTCAAAAAGATAAACAAAATGGACAAACCTTTAGCTAGACTAAGAAAAAAAAGAGAGAAGGCTCAAATAAAATCAGAAAGCAGAGATGTTACATCCGATGTTATGGAATTAGATAGGATCATAAGAGACTACTTTGAACAATTATATGCTAACAAATTGGATAACATAGAAGAAATGATAAATTCCTAGAAACATACAACCTACCAAGACTGAATCATGAAGAAATAAAAAATCTTAGACCAGTAATGGGTAAGGAGATTAAATCAGTAATCAAAAACCTCTGAACACAGAAAAAGCCCAGGATCAGATGACTACACTGGTGAATTCTCCCAAACATATACAGAAGAGTTAATGCCAATTCTTCTCAAACTCTTCCAAAATATTGAAGAGCAGGGAAAGTTTCCAAACTCATTTTATGAGGCCAGCATTATCTTGATAACAAAGCCAGGTAAAGACACTATATGAAAAAAATAGACTAATGTCTCTGATGAATATAGATGCAAAATTTCTCAACAAAATACTAATAAACCTAATTCAACAGCACATTAACATGATTATACATCGTGGTCAAGTGGGATGCAAGTTTAGTTCAACATATGCAAATCTAAATGTGATATACCATATTAACAAAATAAAAGACATAAATTGTATGATCATCTCAATAGGTGCAAACCAAGCATTTGACAAAATACAATATCTTTTTATGATATAAACCATCAACAAATTAGGTATGGAAGGAACATACCTCAACATAATAAAGATCATATACAACAACCCCACAGTTAATATCGTACTCAATAGTGAAAGATTGAAAGCTTTTCCTCTAAGATCAGCAACAAGGCAAGGGTGCTCACTCACACCACTCTTATTCAACATAATCCTGAAAGTCCTAGCTACAGCAATTAGGCAAGACAAAGAAATAAAAGTAATCCAAAACAGGAAAGGAAGAAGTAAAACTGTCCTTATTTACAGATGAAGTGTAATTATAGAGAGAAAGTATTAAAGACTCAACCAAAAGCCCGTTGGAACTAATCAATGAATTTGGTTCAGGTGCAGCATATGAAATCAACATGCAGAAATCATTTGTGTTTTTATACACTATAAGAAATATCTTAAAAAGAAATAAAAAAGAGCTATCCCATAAATGAGATTTTAGAGAGAGGAAGGATCATATAATGTAGACTCTTGTAAGATCTAATTTCAAGATCTCCCAAACAGAGAGAGACAGACACCCTACCATTACCTCTACCATTGTCTGGCCAAGTCTTCTCTTAGTTAGATCTCAGTTTGTATTGTAATACACACCATCATGATAACAAAAGATGCAAACTTGTTATGTGTTTTGCAACTGTCATTTTTTTTTTTAACCTTCATTGTGTGTCATTTGTTAGGACAAGTACTTTCAATGAAAATAAATAAGAGGTCCCTCCGGTTGCTGTGTGACTGAGGGCAAGCAACCACTCTGAACCTCAGTTTCCTCATCTACAAAACGAGGTAGGAAGAGAAGGAGCCCCAGGTGTTTAAGGAGGAAAGGAAATTGTGGGTCACCTGGTCCATCCCCAAACCTCTTCAGTCTGCTGGAACCTCTTCTGCCTAACTGCAAATAAAAAGAAGCAATGAAAAACATTGTTTTCAATTATAACAGTCTTTTCCTTTTTAATTTTTACTTAAAGATTGTGTTTAAATATGTACAGGAATTATGTATTTGATGAAAGTACTATCTCAAATTAGAGGGAAAAAAGGTGGATTATTCAAGAAATAGTGTTGCGGCAACTGGCTAGCCCTATGAACTAAAAAAGGTGGATCTGCACTTCGTCCTGCCAATAAAATAAGTTTCACATGGATCAAAGATTTGAACATTTTTAAAATCTGTAAAATTCTAGAATAAAATGAAACTTTGTTTCACATAACCAAACAGAAAAAGGAACTAGTCGGGTAATTCTCCTATTCAATACATATTGCTTTATGAGTCCCAGGAAACGACCAATTTTTGATGAAGCTAGGTGGAAGCGGAGTCATAGAAAGGTCCAGCACTAAGGGAAAAGATTGGAAAGGTGGGAAATCCGATGGGACTGGGGCTTGGGACTTTAAAGAGCCAGGTACACATCTGTCACTCTCGTCACAAAGAGAGGAGCATAGTAGAGTGGAGAGTGTTTCATTGTGAGGATGTAGAGGTGTCCCGGCATTTTACTCCACTCCCTACACTCCAGGACTGAATGTGCAGGTCTCCTTCAAAACCCTGCTTGCTGGTGGGAGGGAACTTTCAGGAAACCCAGCTTGGATTTTTCTAAGTTTGTGGCCTTGACCTCAGCCTCTGGCTGGAGTGAATATGAACACAACACGAGCTTCAGAGTCAAGCACACCTGTATTTTTCTCTCATTTCTGCCACTTTTTCCTGTTTACCTTGGTCAAATTACTTGAATCCTCTAAACTTGTTTATTTCTTTGTTATTTTTAAATCCAAATTCATTGGATTGTTTTAAGAATTAAATAACACCATTTAGGTAAAATACTTTGCAAAGTCCCACAAGAAACTTAATAAATAACGAAAGGTCGTTATAACAGGAATAATAATAGTATTAATAGTAAGAGCAAGAGTAATCGTTATCATTATTATTTTATTGTGTTGAAAGCATTACTTTAATTTATTATGTGGATTATCCTCACTCTTAGCAGTTTCCACCACTACAAAACCTACGTCTTTTTCCTTCTCTAAAGCCATGGTTAATTTGATATTTAATCACAAACATTTAAGACGTATCCATCTTCATCACACAAAATTTCCGAAGGAAGTTTCATGGAATGGAATTAAATTTGCCACTTTGTCACGGTGCTGCCTTTATAGCAGAGAATATGCTTCCTTTCTTTGCTTCTGTTTCCATGTTACATCCACAGTGCGTCTCTGACTTCCCAACGTGCATCTCTAGTGACATGCTGCTTAAACCTGTGCTTCATCACAAAGGGGCAGAGCTATCATCACTGACTTGCTTCAAGGTTAACATTCCTGTCAAAGCAGAGAATTGGGTGAGTTTATGGTAACAAATCTGTGTGACCCACAATTTAACACTTTTATGATCTTTAATGTGTGGTGAGGCGCTTTGAGAAATATAAAGCCATATATAAATGTTGGTATTTATTGCTGCTCTCTGTAGCACTTTGGCTTTGCTATTATTTTCTCTACTTGGGAATGGAACTTTTTGTGAATCATTTCAGAATCTTGAGGAGGCTGTAATAGAAAAAACAAACAAAAAAGAGTGGATTTCACAAACCCGAAAACTAGCCCTGTGTTTACAAATTGCCAGTTTTGTGCAAGACACTTAACCACGCCACGCTTTGATGTGTCCCTCCGAAAAGTGAGCATAATAATCCTGTCTTAAGTCACAGGGTTGTGGTGACTATCAAATATGCTAAAATAGTGTGAGTGATTCGTAAACAATATAGTTAAAAATATATGTCAAACTTAAGCTTCCTTGCTAGGAAGACAATGAGATTATAGGCCAAAGCACCATCACCCTCTCTTTCTACTTACGGGGTGTGTGTGTGTGTGTGTGTGTGTGTGTGTGTGTGTACACACACACAGGCCCATACACGTATAATAAAAAGAGTTGTGACAAAATCAGAACAGCATTTATGACTTATGGGTGATCTATGCCTAATGGGAAAAGACGTGTTTATATGTGTGCTGTTTTGGGTTTTTCCAAGTTTTCTTCTGTTAGTATACATTATCTTACTAATTAAAACAATTAGAGGGACTTAAGATGTGTTTCATCTACTTCCATGTGAAAAGTAAAGGTCCTCTGGAAATGTGGCTTCAAACTACTTTTATGTCCTTCCCCCGTCCTCCTGCCTTCAACATACACTCTCTGCGCAAACTCAATTAGCAAAGTTACTGTCTTTAGACTATACCATGTAATTTTTTTCTCTCCTATATTATTTCCATTTCTCATTTCTCCTACAAATTCTGTCCTTTAGTTTTGTCTAAATCCATTTGGTTTTTAAGATAGAAAACTTTATGATAGATTTATGATTTTTTTTATTATACATCTCTATACACGACTAACTAAATCTGGCCATATAGATGAGTAAATTCTTGTGATTAGGAACTTTGCATTTTATACATATAACCTTCTCTTATTGTCTGCAATAGTGTATGCCCTCAGTTTGTACACAACATATCCCTTGATTTGCTTTAGTTCAACTCATTATTTCTAAAACTTAACTATCTTGACTGGATTTAAATAAATATCATTTCAGCTGCAATTTAACTACTGTTTCTGACCCCTGATACAAATGCAGAAAGAAAACAATCAGAAACTTGCCACCTTTTTTCCATTTCTATAATCACAGCCAGCAGAGGGGTTTGCTTCTTAGGATGATGATTTCCTTTTTTTGAGGAAGATTAGCCCTGAGCTAACTACTGCCAATCCTCCTCTTTTTTGCTGAGGAACCCTGGCCCTGAGCTAACATCCGTGCCCATCTTCCTCTAGTTTATATGTGGGACGCCTACCACAGCATGGTGTGCCTAGTGGTGCCATGTCCACGCCCAGAATCCGAACCAGTGAACCCTGGGCCACCGAGGAGCAGAATGTGCACACTTATCCACTGCATCACCGGGTCGGCCCAGGATGATGATCTTAAATTACTAGACAGCATTCATTGCTGTAGATCATTTGAGACAATGATCTGGAATAATAAATACAAGTTTGGTACAGAAAATAGAAAGTTGAAAACTAGTAGACAGAGGGAAAAAAAGCAATCATCAACACCAGTGATTTTCAAACTCTTATTTTTTAATAACTTTTTTTTTAATACTTACAAATGTCATGCACCTTAAACAAAGTCCTACCTGAAAATCCAGCGTGTTGGATAGGATAACTGAGGCCCTCCTGGTCCAAGTGAAATGAAATGAGATCCAAAAGTCCTGAACGGCTGGCACTTCTCCTTTCATCCCTGCCTTGGCGGCCTCAGCAATACCCTAGATTTCAGGAAGCTCACAGCATTCAGGAATGCAGTAAGGGGTATTAGTACTGAGCACTGGTGAAATTTAACTCTGCTGTTCCTGGTTGAAAAGGCAAATATTGCAGTGTTATTATGTAAGGAAAGACAATGTCAAAAAATGGTTAAGAGAAGCACCAAGTTCCCTAGTAAACCATGGATTTCCTGTGTGTCACTATAAATCATCATTGAGAAACATATCTGACAACGTCTTCAAACCAGGTTTTTCAGCCTATAAAACATGATGCTTGTTATAGTTGTTTCTCTTTGTTTTGATTTGATTTTTTATTGAGGTAACATTGGTTTATAACATCACATAGGTTTTAAGTATACAACATTGTAATTCGAAGTTTGTATATACTAAAGCATGCTCACCACAAAAAGTGTAGTTTCCATTTGTCACCATATAACTGACCCCCTTTACGCTTTTCATCCTCCCCCCAGCCTCTTCCTCTTTGAGATAAGTAACCAACTTGAGATAAGTAACCAACTTTGAGATTGGTAACCACCAATCTCTTGTCTGCTTTTATGGGTGTTTTTGTTTTGTTTGTTTGTTTTCTTTTTGTGTGTGTGTGTGTTTTTTTTATGTTCTACATATGAGTGAAGTCATACAGCATTTGTCTTTCTCCCTCTGACTTATTTCACTTAGCATAATACCCTCAAGGTCCACCCATGTTGTCACAAATGGCAGGATTTCATCTTTTTGTGGCTGAATAGTATTCCATTGTGTGTCACAATGGATCATCACATCTTCTTTATCCATTCATCCATCAGTGGGCACTTGTGTTGTTTCCAGAACTTGGCCACTGTGAATAATGCTGCGGTGAACATATGGATGCATATATGCTTTTGAATCGCCGTCTTCCTATTCTGTAGATAAATACACAGAAGTGGAATAACTGGATTGTATAGTGGTTCTATTCCTAATTTTTGGAGGAATCTCCATACTGTTTTCCATGGTGGCCACACCAATTTGTATTCCCACCAGCAGTGTATGAGAGTTTCCTTTTTCCACGTCCTCTCCAACACTTATTTCTTGTCTTTCTGATAATAGCCATTCTAACTGGCATAAGGTGATATCTCATTGTGGTTTTGATTTGCATTTCCCTAATAATTAGTTAGTGATGTTGAACATCTTTTCATGTGCCTATGGGCCATCTCTATGTCTTCTTTCGAAAAGTGTGTCTATATAGCTGTTTCCTGTCTCTATGCTTAATAAAAAGTCTGGGAGGACTCTATTGAAGTGATGAAATTTCTACATAGGGTTAAACTGTTTAAGCCCACAAAAGCAGATTTTAGGTAACCCAATTTGGTGTATGAATAACTTGAAGAGTATATGTGGATATAGAGACTTTATATCTTCCTTAAATATATTTTTTCAGATTTTTTTTAAAATAGAAGTTGAATAACACTTCATTTTAGGTTAAAATTTTAGATGAAACCCTACATGATGATTTTTGCAATTCAAATGAGACAATATAGGTTCTAAATGCCTGATATGCAAATTCTGACTCAGGCTGCCCTTTCTTTTCAGCCCTTTTCCCTTTGTAGAGGATCATAAAACATGTTACATGTGAGGAATGCCTATCAACAAACTATGTAGGTAGGTAATTTTCAATTGTCCATATTTGATAGAGTGTGCAACATTTCAGTTTCAGACTGAAGTTTGGATTTTATTTTATGTATTTCTGGCAGTTCTATCCGAACTCCTCATCAGTTGACATTCTACGTCAATCCGGAAATGAATAGCAAAAATATTACTTTCTGGATAATACCTGGAATAAAGTCACAGTACTACTCTTTTTGCATGTTAAAGAACATCTGAAGATGTTCTGTCTCTTCAATGCCTTTACTAAGAATATCTCAAAACATAGTTAATTATAACCTATCTTCTCAAAGTTGGTTATCAGATGTAATATTTTTCTCACTTTGTATATATCTTGTTTTCTGCAATCTGTTTATCCATGTGTTCCCTCTTCTTTTTCTCTCACTTCCTGCTTCTCATCCCTTGTATTACCTTCTTTCCTTCCTTCCTTATTTTCTTCCTTGCTTTCTCATGCAGTCATTCATTTCATCACATATTTAACAAATAAATTATTTTCTATTTGTCATTGTATATCAGGTATATTTCTTAACAAATGAAAAATGCCTCACTTACAGATACACAGTATAGATGAAAAAGGATGTACTGGGCAGAGAATAGTTCATGTGCAATGCTAAAAGCTTGTATGTTCATAGGTCTTTGTAACCAAATGCTTATAAATAACTTTATTTGCACATTTGGCAAGAAAAAAATATTGAGATTTTGGAAGGAATAACAGTGAAAAAGGAACAAATCTGTATACAATAATATAGAGATCTGGCTTTATTCCGAATTATTCACAAAGTCATAGGCAGATGATAAAAAGGGAGATGAGCATATGATTTACATTTACCATGATTCCCATGGCAAGAGTATGGAGGGCTGAACGAGCAGATGAATGTGGAGATCAGAAGGTCACCTAGGAACTTACCATAAAAATCTTTGGAAGAGCAGATGGAGACCTGATTCAAGTCTGATGCAGTGGAAAAATTCAGATATAAAATCTATAGAAATCAGAGACTATTGATTGAATAGGAAGTGGCTGAGGGGAGAAATGCACAGTGTTACAGGATTTCTGATATGGGTGATTAAATGGATGCACTTAAGCAAAAGGAAAGTCAGAGAGGCAAGGAGAAGGTAGATTTGGGTTCATAGATGATATGTTCAGCTTTGTTAATCATCATATGAGATACTTCCAAATGAACACATAATTTGCTTTATTCATTATCTTATATAATTTGCTTTATTCATTTCTCTTTTACATACTTCTGTTTACGTTTGTCCCAGCATGCCAGAGTAGCATAGGGATGAAGATTCAGATTCTGAAGTCAGGTTGCCCAAGTTTAAATCTTGACTCAAATTTTGTAGGCTGTATGAATGTGGGAAAATCACGTATCAATTCTATGCTTAGCCTTACTAATCTGCAGAAATGGAAAATTAAGAATGCTTAGTGCTGAGTTGCTATGAAAAATAAATGACCAATATGTATAAAAGGCTTATATAAGTGTGAACTATTATTATTATTGTATATCTACTTTATATTGCCTTATCATATTGTGCTGAAATATTTTCACTTACATAGCTCACATTGTATCAAACATAAATTAATTATGGTTTCCTGCTGTCCCCTAAATGTCTAGCTATGAATATTATTGTCTGCCTCCTTATTTTGTATCCAGCATTATAACTAGTATACACATCCCATAAAAACAAAATGTATTTGTCACATGCATGTAATGGCTCATATTATTGATGGCATCTCTGGTGATCAGAAAAAACATTATGTTAAATAAAAGACTCTGAATCTATCACATTTGGAATTATCTACATGAGAGTGAGAATTGAGTACCTCAGATTCAAGGTCTTAAAAGCACAAAAATAATTTTCAACCTCAGGAAGAGGGAAAAAAGAAAGTACCTGTGTGAACTAAGCCCTGAATGTAGAGATTATAAGGATGTGGACACAGATGAGAAATAAAATCACAGTCATAGACATTAGCTTGTGTCAGAATAGAGATACAAAGTGAAGAGAAAGCAAATAGGGGCCAAATCAGACTTCCATCACTGGAAGAAGACAGACTGAGCATTCTGGGGGTAATCCCTGGTGCCAAATTAATAGAAGTGCTATATAATATATATTTTTAATCATTATAAATGAATAGCTAAGCAAAGAGCAAAAATAAGATAACTGAAATAAATAAAAAGAGGAAAATAAAAACTGAGGGGTAAACCTGAAGGCATTTGCTCATACTAAGGAAGAGAAACTTGGTTTTTAACTACCACTCCAGGAATGTAAATAATGCCTTGGGCTCTTCAAAAGTGAAAAGCTGGAACTGAAAATTCCACCTAAATACAGAGCTCAAAAAGCTCCTCCTTCTAGGATAAAGTGTGATAGGGAAAAAGTTCCCAAGGGCAAAGCAAGGCAATCAAGAGATTTTCTTCTTGTCCTGCAATTCAAGTGGAAAATATGTTGAAATCAGTCCCTGGAATTCACAATATAGCTATTCCCTCATCTGGATTTGGTGTTTCAATTTACAACACTTGAATGATCAGGAAAATTCCAAGCCCATAAATTAAAGTGTGTTGAGCTTAGTAGCCTTTGGGCTGTCAGCATAAGACAATATAAATCATCTATGGAGAAAATAACCTTAAAACAGATTCCTTGAGCTGCTCATGGTTAACTTCATTCAAGCACAAATATAAAAATAAATATATATGTATAATATGTATTATATATATACATACGTATATATCCATATAGCTATATATACACACACACACCCTCACAAACTTGCCATCAAAATTGAGACTTAAGGAAATAAATAAATGAGCTTCAGACTTAAATTCTCAAAATCTGAAAATTTTGAAATATAAAGTGATTACATTGAATACCTTTAAAGAGAACAAATATACAGGATCGAATATGTGTTCAAGAAACAAGAAATCATCCAAAATGGCCAAACCTATTAAAAATAAAATCATTGGTAGCTTTTCTAGAAAGAAAAAATAAAATCAGTGAATTAAAAAAACTCGAACAAGTCAAATAACATTAAACAAAGGCAAATAAAGAACAAACTGAAAAACAGACTTGATGAGTAATGCAAATTACAATGTAAATACACAAGAAAGTGGAAAACTTGAAAAACACGGAGTGTAGAATGAAATGCTGTAAAACAATTAGCATTTAAACTAAAAAAGAAAAGTAACCCACAAAGGGAGGCAATTTTTGAAGGGATAATTGCTTTCGATGTACCAGAAATAATGAAAGATATCAAACCTCAAATTCAAGAAGTCTAGTGAATATTAATAAATAATAAACAGAAATTCCCATATAAGCATATCAACATTGGAAATCTAAAAAGAGCCGGCGAGGAGGCAAAAGCCAGTAATTGGCAAATGAAAATTAAAAGGATTTCTTAACACCACAAATAGGTGCCAGAACATAGCAAGAAAATAACTTCAAAGTTTTGACATAAAATTACTGTGCACATATATTTACATTCATTATCATTTAATAACTAGAATTGGGAATTTACCACCAGTAGACCATCAGCAAAGAAAATTATAAAACTTTATTCAGGAAGAAGATAAATAACGCCAAGAAGAAAAGTCTGAAATTCAACAAGGAAGAATTAATATAGAAAAGTGTAAGGGTCTGTATAAACATCTACATGTGTTTATCAATGATAAAACAAAATAAAACAAGAAAGACTAACTATAAAAAGAGAACAACAAAAGCATGCAATGAATGAGTGGGATGTTGGGATGTTAAGCATTCTAAAGTCCTTGAGTTGTTTGGAAATTGCTTGAAAACAATGGGTAAATTTAGATTTTTAAAGGGGCATCTTAATTTAAGGGTAAACAATAAAAGAATAAAGTAAAACAATAACCAAACAACAGTTAATGATCAATGTAGGAAAGGAACAAAAAATAAATGAAAAAATCAAAGTAAACCAAAGGAAATATGTACAGTAAAACAGAATAGAGAAAGTAATTCAGAATGTAAATCAACAAAATAAGTTGATAGATGTTGATCCAAATATAAGATAGAAAATTGAGTGTAGAAGATGACCTTAATGTGATAATGCATGTTAAAAAAAAATGAAAAAGTAAAGATCATTCTGAGCAGAAAGAGAGAAGTATTCCTTTAAAATCAAATATGATACAAATGCATCTGCTACCTTTGATTCTATTTATTTTACTGGTGGTCTTAAGCAGCAGAAAAAATACTTGTTTTATTTAATTGTCCCAATGGAGATTTAATTATCTGCAAAGAAAAAACTAGGATAATCTCAAGATAATTCATTAGAAGTAATAAGAGGAGGCTCAGTCAAGATGATGGTGTAGGTGGACTCTGAACTCACTTCCTCCCACGGACACAACAAATTTACAACTACCCTTGGAACAATTATCTTTGAGAGAGAACTGAAAACTAGAAAAAGTGCTGAGAGAGGTGGAAGACACAGATATTCCTTTCTGGAGAGGAAAATCCTGACTTCTAGCCACAGCACTTCACAGCCATCTGGGAGCAATCTTAGGTACAAAGCCTGTCCTGGAGCAGTGGGGGATCGTAGTGGGGGAGAGTTACCACAATAAGCAGCTTTTGGACTCAGGACAACTGAGACAAGTGCCATAATATCTGGCTTTGGTGGGTATTAACTACAATGTGGACTATCCCCAGAAAAGCTATTGTACATAAGGGGGAAAAAAGTCTGCTCTTTAAGGGCCCCCATACAAATTCACCCATTTTGAAAAACAATGTAAAAACACCAGAAAGAAAGTTACATGGTCCTTTGGCAAAAAGCAACTCACTTGCTAGGCTCTGGGGACATCTCCATGAGAGGTGAGACCTCCTCAAGCTGGCACCACCTCTCCAGGGACTGAAACACTGGTGGTGGCCATTATAGGGACCTAGTACAGGCATGCTGACCCAGATGCTGGCAGATGCCATTGGAGTACTTCACCTGGCCTGTTAGCCCAGGGGTCTACCCCACCCACTAAAGCACCAATTTATTCCAGCTCAGCCAGGGCAGGCATCCCACCCTAGGGAATGGCCCCACCCAACAGCAAGCTTCCAGGCAACTTGTGGGCCTGCATAGGCAGGGAATGTTGAACCTCTGCAGCAGGGTGGGTGGGTCCACTTGTGTGTGGCAAGACATGCACAAAGAGCAGGGCTGTGTTGGCAGAGTGTATGGGGCTTCTGCAGTGGGGCAAGTGGGTCTGCTTCCTTGGGTCAGGGCATGCACATGGGGTAGCACTATATTGATAGGGTGTGTGGGCCTGTGGGTGGTCGGGCTTGTCAGCCACAGCAGGCTTATGCTTCTCAAACAGCTACACAGGGGATCAATCCCACCCTCCAAGGCTGGAAACAATTGGATGCTCCCATGCCTGGGGCCAACCTCACTGAGCTGCACTACTGAGAGCTGAAAACAGCATTGAGGGCCAGAGGCCTACAGCAATTGTAATCCCCTGAGCCTAGAAAACAGCCATGCTGGGGGCCTACCCACTTAACACACAAACTACAACAAGTTTCTGCTATTAGACCTTGCAACCAACTGTGCTGGGACTCCCACCACCTGATAAAGTGACTAAGACCGTAGTGGTCACACACAGCTGAGCCTTACAACAATTCACCCAGGGGGACAGCCTAGCTTTCCCATCCACCTGCAGTGAAAGCAACCCTGCCACAACAGAGGGACACACATAGCCCAGACAGGGAACACTCCTGGAACATTTGAAACTGGTGATGAGATGAGAGGGAAGCACATTGCTGGGCCTTGTAACACATCTCGTACATAAGACCACTTCTCCAAGATCAGGAGATGTAGCTGATCTACCTAATACATAGATAAAAGCACAAATAAAGAGGAAAAATTAGGAGACAAAGAAATATTTTCCAAATAAGGGAAGAGGAAAAATCTGTAAAAAAAAAAAAAAAAAGAACTAAACAAAACAGAGATGAACAATCTACATGATAAAGAGTACATTTGGATAAGAGTACTCTAGTAGTCATTTGGATGCTCACTGATCTTGGGAGAGGAATAGATGAACACAGTGAGGACTTATAAGGAATTGGAAAATATAAAAAAGAAGCAATAAAAACTGAATAATACAATAATAGAAATGAAAAATTCACTACAGGGAATCAATTGCCAAGTAGATGACACAGAAGAAAGTATCAGCTACCTGGATGAAAGACTAGAGGAAGTCACCAGAGCTAAATAGAAAGAAAAAATAATTTAAAAAAATGAGGGCAGTCTAAGGGACATTTGGGACAAAGTCAAACATACTAACATCCATGTTATAGTGTCCCAGAAAGAGAAGAGAGAGACAAAGGGGCAGAGAACCTATTTGAAGAAATAATAGCTGAAAACATTCCTAACCTGAGGAAGGAAACAGACATGCAGGTAAAGGAAGCACAGAGATCACCAAACAAAATGAATCCAAATTAGGCCCACACCAAGACACATTATAATTAAAATTTCAAGAGTTAAACATAAAGAGAGAATCCTAAAAGCTGCAAGAGAAAGCTGAAAAGTAACTTACAAGGGAAACCCCATATGGTTATCAGCTGACTTCTCAGCAGAAACCTTACAGGCTAGAAGGGAGTGCATTGATGTATTTAAAATGCTGAAACGATAAAACACACAGCCAAGAATATTCTACCTAGCAAGGTTATCTTTCAGAATGGAAAGAGAGATAAAGTGTTTTCCAGACAAGCAAAAACTGAAGGAGTTTATCACCAATAAACAAACCATACAAGAAATGCTAAATGGACTTATTTAAGTGGAAAAGAAAATACCATAAATAGGAATAATAAAATTATTTTTTAAAGCCAATAAAATCACTGGTACAGACAAATATACAGTAAAGGTAACAGGTCAACCACCTATGAAGCAAACACGAAGGTCAAATGACAAAAGTACTAAAATTATCTATGTCCATGATAAAAGGGTAATGGACACACATGCACAAAAAAGAGGTTAGATATGATATCAAAAACATCAAATGTGGGAGGAGTGGAGTAAAAGAGCAGAGCATTTAGCAAGAGGTCAAACTTAAGAGACCATCAACTTAATATAGATTGCTACATAGGTAGGTTATTTTATATAAACCTCATGGTAATCACAAACCAGAATCCTGTTACACAGAAAATTAAGATAAAGGAATCTAAATATAATACTAAAGAAACCCATCAAACCACAAGAGAAGAGAGCAAGAGAAGAAGACAAGAACAGAGAACTACTAAAACATCAAGAAAAAAGTAACAAAATGACAATAAGTACATACATATCAACAGCTACTTTAAATGTCAATGGACTAAATGGTCCAATCATAAGGTGTAGGATGACTGATTGAATAGAAAAAATAAAAGACCCATATATATGTTGCATACAAGAGATACATTTCAGAGATAAAGAGACTCACAAACTGAAAGTGAAGGTATGGAAAAAGATACCCCATGCAAATGGCAAGGAAAAGAAAGCTGGGGTAGCAATACTTATATCAGAAAAAATAGACTTTAAAACAAAAACTGTAATAAGACACAAAGAATGGCACTACCTAATGATGAAGGGAACAGTCCCACAAGAGGATATAATACCTGTAAATATTGATGCACCCAACATAGGTGCACTTAAATATATAAAGCAATTATTAACACACATAAGAGGAGAAATAGACAGCACCTCAATAATAGTAGGGGACTTTAACACCCCACTTACAGCAACAGATAGATCATCCAAACAGAAGACCAATAGGGAAATATTGGCCTTAAATGACACGTTAGACCAGACAGACTTAGTAGATATAACAAAACATTCCATCTCAAAACCACAGAATACACATTCTTTTCAAATGCACATGTAACGTACTCCAGGATAAATCACACATTAGGCTACAAAACAAGTCTCAATAAATTTAAGAAGATTGAAATATCCCCAAGCACCTTTTCTGACCACAACCATATGAAACTAGAAATCAATTACAGGAAGAAAATTGGAAAAGCCACAAATACATGGAGATTAAACAAAGTGCTACTAAACAACGTTTGGGTCAATGAGAAAATCAAAGGAGAAATAAAAAAAATACCTGGAGACAAATCAAAATGAAAATATGACATGCCAAAATGTATGGGATATTGCAGAAGCGGCCCTAAGAAGGAAGTTTGTGGAAATACCAGCCTACCTTAACAAACAAGAAAAATCTCAAATAAAAAATCTAACAGTATACCTAAAGGAACTGGAAAAAGAAGAACAAACAAAGCCCCAAATCAGTAGAAGGAAGGAAATAATAAAAATCAGAGGAGAAATAAATGAAATAGAGACTAAAAAAACCCATAAAAAGAATCAGTGAAATAAAGAGCTGATTCTTTGACAAATCCTTAACTAGACTTAGGAAGAAACAAAGACGCTCAAATAAATAACATCAGAAATGAAAGAGAAGAAACTACAATGAACACCTCATAAATACACAGATTATAAGACTACAACAAAAAACTATATGCCAACAAATTGGATTATTTAGAAGAATCAGACAAAGTCTTAGAATCATACATCCTTCCAAAACTGAATCAAGAAGAAATAGAGAATTTAAATAGACCAATCAGCAGAAAGGAGATGGAAACAGTAATTAAAAACCTCTAACAAAATGAAAGTCCAGGACCAGATGTCTTCCTTGGTGAATTCTACCAAACGTTCAAAGAAGACTTGATACCTATCCTCTCAAACTCTTCCAAAAAATTGAAGAGGAAGGGAAGCTTTCTAACTCATTCTACAAAGCCAACACTACCCTGATACCAAAACCAGACAAAGACAATACAGAAAAAGAAAATTACTGGCCAACATCGCTGATGAACTTCAATGCAACAGTCCTCAACAAAACACTAGCAAATTGAATACAACAGTACATTAAAAAGTTCGTATGCCATGATCAAGTACAATTTATTCCAGGGATGCAGGGATGGTTCAACATCCGCAAATCAATCAACATGACATACCACATTAACAAAATGAAGGATAAAAATCACATGATCATCTCCATAGATGCAGAGAAAGCGTTTAACAGGATACAGCTTCCATTTATGATAAAAACTCTGAATAAAATGGGTATAGAAGGAAATTATCTCAACATAGTAAAGGCTGTATGTGATAAAGTCACAACTAATGTTACATTCAATGGAGAAAAACTGAAAGCTATCCCTGTAAGAACAGGAACCAGACAAGGACACCCACTTTTGCAACTCTTATTTAACATAGTGTTGAAAGTCCTCACCAGAGCAATCAGGAAAGAAAAAAAAGTAAAGGGATCCAAACTGGAAAGGAAGAAGTGAAATTGTCACTATCTGCAGATGACATGATTTTATATATAGAAAACCATAAAGAATCCACTAAAAAACTTTTAGAAATAATAAATGAATATGGTAAATTTGCAGGATACAATATCAATATACAAGAATCAGTTGCATTTCTATACACTAACAATGAAGTAGCATAAAGAGACATTAAGAATACAACCCCATTTCCAGTTATAACAAAAAGAATAAACTACCTAGGAATAAATTAACCAAAGAGGCAAAAGATTTGCACTCTGAAAACTATAAAACATTGTTGAAAGATATAGAAGACATAAAGAAATGGAAGGATATTCCATGTACTTAGATTGGAAGAATTAACATAGTTAAAATGTCCATTCTGGGGCCGGCCCGGTGGCTCAGTGGTTAAGTGCTCACGTTCTGCTCCTGGTGGCCTGGGATTCACTGGTTCGGATCCGAGGTGCAGACATGGCACTGCTTGGCAAGCTGTACTGTGGTAGGTGTCCCACATATAAAGTAGAGGAAGATGGGCATGGATGTTAGCTCAGGGCCAGTCTTCCTCAGCAAAAAAAGGAGGATTGGAGCAGATGTTAGCTCAGGGATGATCTTCCTCAAAAATAAGAAACAAAAACAGTCCATTCCTCTAAAGCAATCTACACATTCAAAGCAATCTTTATCAAAGTTCCAATGACATTTTTCACAGAAATAGAATAAAGAATCCTAAAGTTTATATGGAACAAGAAAATGCCCCGAATAGCCAAAGGAATCCTGAGAATAAAGAACAAAGCTGGAGGTACCACTCTCCCTGATTTCAAAATATGCTACAAACTATAGTAACCAAAACAGCATGGTACTGGCACAAAAGCAGAGACACAGATCAGTGGAACAGAAACAAGAGCCCAAAATAAACCCACACATCTAATTTTCAACAAGGGAGACAAGAACATACAATGAGAAAGGAAAGTCTCTTCAATAAATGGTGTTGGAAACACTAGACAGCCACATGCAAAAAAATGAAAGTAGCCATTGTCTTACACCACTCACAAAAATGAACTCAAAATGGATTAAAGACTTGAATGGAAGACCTGAAACCATAAAATGTCTAGAAGAAAATATAATAATACACTCTTCAACATCGGTTTTAGCAGCATATTTTCAAGTACCATGTCTGCTCAAGCAAGGGAAACAATAGAAAAAATAAGCAAATGCGACTACATCAAACTAAAATCTTGTTCACTTCAAAGGAAACCATCAACAAAATGAATAGATAACCTAACAATTGGGAGGTGATATTTGCAAACCATATATCTGATAAAGGGTTAATATCCAAAATATACAAAGAGCTCATAAAGCTCAACAACAAAAAAACCAACAACCCAATAAAAAATGGGGAAAAGATTTGAACAGACATTTTTCCAAAGAAAATAAACAGCTAGCCAACAGGCTCATGAAAACATGTTCAATATCACTAACTATCAGGGAACTGCAAACCAAAACTAGAATGAGATATCACCTCATGCCTGTCAGAATGGCTATAATTAACAAGACAGGAAACAAGTGTTGGAGAGGATGTGGAGAAAAGGGAACCCTCATACACAGCTGGTGGGAGTGCAAACTGGTTCATCCACTATAGAAAACAATACAGAGACTCCTCAAAAGCTTAAGAATAGAACTACCATATAATTCAGCTATTCCACAGCTGGGTGTTTATCCAAAGAACATGAAAACACCAATGTGTAAAGATACATACACCCCCTTTGTTCACCGCAGCATTATTCGCAATAGCCAAGACTTGGAAGCAACCTAGGTGCCCATCAAGGGACAAACTGATAAAGAAGATGTGATATATACACACAATGGAATACTACTCAGCCATAGGAAAGATGAAATCTTGTCATTTGTGACAACATGGATGGAACTTGAGAGTATTATGCTAAGCAAAATAAGTCAGAGGGATAAAGTCAAGTACTGTATGGTCTCACTCATAAATGGAACATTAAAACAACAACAATCAAACACATAGAGACAGAGATTGGATTGGTGGTTACCAGAGGGAGGAGAGGGAAGAGAGGAGGGAGAAAGGAGTGATTAGGCACATTTGTATGATTATGGATGGTAATTAGTGTTTGAGTGGTGAACATGATGTAATCTACACAGAAATGGAATTATAATGATGTACACCTCAAATTTATATGATGTTATAAACCTTTGTTATCTCAATTAAACAAAAAAAATGATAAAACTGCATAGATCCTTCAAAATAAAAAGAAATGACATAAAAAATATGAAAGTATAGAAATACTATTTGGATACATAAGTATAAAAACAAAATTAATTGTGATTCTTACAAATCCACAGATAAGAGTTAAAAAAAATAATAGTTTTTAGATTATACCAATTAAATAACCAGAAAAAGAGCTATCTAGAATTAAATCTAACAAAAGATGTTCACGGTTTTTATTAAAAAAATAAATAAAACAAATGGAGCATTGCGTTATACTTATAAATGAGAAGACAATATTTAATGATGCAAATTTTCCATCTTAATCCATAATTCAAGATAGTCCAAAAAGTTTATTATTAACATTATTATTGATGGAGTCTCATGAGTCTATTTTAAATTTTATATGGAGGATTATACAGTCTAAGATAGGCAAGAATGGTTTGAAAGGAAACAGAGATGGAGAACTTGCCTTACCTGGTATCAGGTAGAGTAATCAATAAAGTGAGGCATTGGTGCCATGATAAAAGAACGATTTAAGCAGAACAAAGACCACCAACGAATCCCTCGCGTGTTTGGATATTGATGCATGACAGTGATACAGTGCAATACTCTGAAGAAAAGGATGAAATATAAGAAAATGGTGCTGTGGGTAGTTTTTCTCTGTAATAATGACTATCTCAAACTAGTCACTTGGAAACTTACACCACTTGGAAAAATCAATTCCCTGGATTAAACTCCTAAATAAAAAAGCTAAACTTTGTAAGAAAAGTCATTTATCTTTATGACAAGAAAATAGAGAAGAATGCCTTAATTAGGACACAGTCAAATTTATGTGTAAAGTAAATATTAATATATTTGATTTTTAACCCAAACTTTGAAGCACAGAAAAATGTGAAAAAAAACCCTAAAAAGTAAGAGTGGTCTCATTTGGGGGAACATATTCGTGACAAATATAAACAATGAAGGATAAAATTGTATGTGTGTCTGTGTACCCCTCCTCATAATCAATAGATAAAAGGCAAACGACTCATTAGAAAATGGACAAATACACAAAAAGTGTTTAACTTCATAAGAAACTAGAATGGCCAATTACATATAAAAGTATTTCTCCATATTTTTAGCGATCAAAGAGCTGCAAAATAAATAATGAGACACATCTTTCTATTTTTACCCAATATATTGAGAAAAAAATTCTGACTAACAAATATTGGTGAGAGTATAAAGCAATAGGGACTACAATGTGCTGCTATGGGATGTGTAGTTTGATGTAACCACAGTGGTGAAGGACTCAGCAAAATCTATTATTATTATTGTGTTTTCCTATGTTTTAAATATTATGAATTTTAAAGAAAAGGATTGAATTCAGGGAGGTAGAATGCTGGGCGTGTGATTGGTTAGTACAGCAGATTCTGAGGTTTTTCTTTGTATCGAGGAGAAGAGTGGTGTTAGATAGGTTTAGGGGATTTAAAGAGCTTGGAGTAAGCCACCATAGATGTGCTTTACATAATCACTATATTTAAAATGAATATAATTGAATATAAAAGCTCATTACTGAAAATAACTCTGCTCAGCATAAATCACTTTCTGAAATGAAGGCACATAATCTCTCATGAGCTGCTGTCTCCAGTGCTCCCTCCCTTGTGATCACTTTCAACCATTGACATATCTGATGTTCTTAAGAACTTACTTATACTGGGTAATCTTCTGGGTTCTGGGATGGCTGCTGTATGATGTGTCCCCTTAAGAATTCCTCAAACTGATTCTGGAGACATAATAAATACCTTGAAAAAAAGCAAAGTTTAGCTCCACACTGTGATGTAAGCTTTCATTCAAATGGAGAAATGCCTCTTTTGTTCCCCTCACTGATTAATTTCACTATGTACTCACATCTGAGTCTTTTATAGTATAATACAAATTATTATGCATGCAAAAGCATAGACTTCTTTTTCCATTTTAAACCTATGCGAAACAAATAATTTTGCCCAGAAAACAGAGAAAATTAAAGAATCATAAAATATTAGAGCTAGCTCTTTCAAATCCAAATATGATAATCTAATTGTAATAATTGCAAGAAGCCTCATTTATAAGTGAGAAGACTGAGACTGTCACTGCCGGTTACAGCAAGAGGTACAGCTAGATAAGAAGCCCTGCCACTTCCTCTGGAACCTTTGATCTCACATAAACCTTCTCGAATTAAATTAGTCCTCAGCTCAGCATTTTATTGGACTCAATATTTTTTTCCAAACTTAGGAGGGAAGCCCAAGGGAATATTAACAAAAAAATATATATTATTTTAAAATCTGGTCAGCACTTTTAAACTTTGATGAAACCTTTATGTGGGAGGTGCAGGCAAAAGGAATCATGGACTAGGGGATCATGTTTGCTCTTCCTGGGGCTTGCTAATATACATGACCATTGCATAATGTTAGAGCTTCCTCAACTGTAAAATTGGTGCTTATCCACAGAAATTATCCAAAGTCCAGTAGGCATGTGATTTGTGTGGCTCCTTAGCCCACTTCTTTGTCTTCTCAGCAGTGACTCCACACTCGTTGATGGAGCGGTCATGGTCCTTTCAGGACTCATCAGCTTCCCAGTCTCAAAATTGCTCAGGGAATGAAACTGGTGAACTCATGGACTTCTTTATATTAGGGTATGTATACTTAAGATATTGCAACCTTCAACTGTCACATCGTCACTTTCAGGGAGATATTGCATTTTAATTGTGAATACCATTTTAAACTAAGAGAATAAATGTCTAGTTATAGTGTTTGAGCTGCAAAGGAACATCTGAGGAAAAAAATGAAAGTAATATAATAATAAAAATAATCAAGAGAGAAACCTCACGTCCCAGATATACCATATACAACACAATAGTGTACATAATCATCCTATCCATAATTAAGCTCCCTAGCCAGATTAATAATACGTAAAAATATCTAAGTAAACCTTAAGTTTTTTGTAGATTGTCTTGTCAAAGAAGGCCATGGAAGAAAGATAAGTAGATATGAGTTTTAAGGGAACGAAAGAGCTGCCAGGCTTATCATTTATGTTTGAGAATCGTAAGACTGGAAAGCCCTTCCATATGAGGATTATGACTAAGCAGATTGAAGCATAGGGTACAAATAGCTGTAAAATAGATGGAAGAACACGAAATAAACATAAGCTTTGGACTGAGAGAACCTAGATTGGAGTTCTGACTCTAACATTTACTATGTGTGACCATGGGCAATTCTTTAATTCTTCTGAGTAAACTAATTAAGAAGCAGAAGAGCATGTACCTATGATGATAGGATAGAGTTAGAGAGACATGGGTTGAAAGCCAACTTGATCTCTTACTAGTTTAATGTACTAGGAAAATGATTATGAAATGGAGATATCATTTGTCTAAATTTTGAGATCTGAGGGGGAACTCAGCTTATATGCTAAACACATGGTTATTTGTCAGAATGGTGGATGGGTGATTCTCGCTATGCTTGGGGATATAGAACTTTGTAAATTCAAATTAGCAGTGCATATATGGGATTCTCAACTGAAGAGGTTTTCCCATTGAAATCCTCAAAATTTGAGACACAGTCAAAATACTGTTGTTCTCTACTGCCTCAAAATAGTAAAATTAATGAGTAATTTTTAGGAAAAATATTACTTTCTCCTTTTAAACTTTAATAGGACTCTGGTTTGACAACACGGTAAGTCCCCAGTGCATTAATATGATGAAACTGTAATATATTTTTATTTTTTTCAGCTTGGATTGAGCAGAGGAAAGGCAAAGAATGCATGAAGAGCAACTATTTTAAAGATCCTAAAATACATTATTCACATCTCAACATGTTTGAAATTGGATTGTACTGTTACTGCACCAGGTTCATTTTTGCCTGCCACCTGGAAAGCCAAACACTGAGATGACAAGATTGCATCAGAGAGAGAGTTTTAATCACAAGGCAGCCACGTGAGGAAGTGAGAGCATGAATCTTAAATCCACTTCCCTGAAAACGCGGACTCAGGGATATTTATGGAGTAAGGGCCAAGGTGGTCTGAAATGTGGAGATAGATGATTGGAGGGGAGGAGAGGTGAGGTAATTGATGATCTGCGCAAGTGTAGTCAAACTTTATGCCTCTTCATAGGACGCATGTTCACAAAATGGTGGTGTTAGCATGATCTGAGGGTGGAGTTTTTAGCCTCTTGACATCAAAATGTAGCTTATCGAACATCTGCATGGGCCCAATTGATGGGTTGATGCTCTCAACTGGCCTGAAGTGGACAAGGGGTTCTCATTCCTGAAAAACAGCTCAATTACCCATTACCATGGTGACCCAGGCTCCAGGGAGATGTTATCCTTGGGAACCTAGTGGGAGTCAGACAGTATATTGCCTAAACAGCATGATTAACAATGGGTGGGTTAAGCAGCTAAAAGCTATAATCAAAATGGAAATAAACCCTGTAGTTCCTAGCTACTTAATCATCAATGGCTAACTGTTTGCTGGTTTCATTACCTTACACTCTATGGCTTCTTACAATTGCTGACAGCCAGGAAGCAGTCCTAATATAGTTGTCCTGAACTTGGTTGATGTTCCTCATGGCAAGACAGGACAACCGCATTCCATCAGTGCTTCAGTCAACGAACCATTTAAGGTCCATTCGAGACTGCAATATGAGTGCTAATTTTTGTCTATGACCTTCTAATGCCAACATCAAAACTCACAGAGATATTAGGGTCTTGGAAGATATGATACAAAAAGAAGGATATACTAAAATTCCTCTGGAAAATTGGCTCAGTCTGGTCATTTGGAAAATTAGTTTGCTGGGACTCAGGGCTCCCTGTTATTCCAATAGGATGAACTCCATCCATGGTAAGCTTCCCATGCTTTGAGTATCATTTTCCTCCCAAAGTGGTATCGCAAGGAATCTACACTCCTCCCATGACGAGCAGCTGGCATTCCCAGACAAACTTTGAGCAGATACCCAAATCAAGACTGCCTGGTCCTGAAGGATTCTGTTTGTGCTTCCACTAAGAAAGTTGTTTGTCACTATTGTCCTGTGAGAAGTGGGGCTAACAGGATGGAGCAGGTTCCTTCCATTAGATCACAAAACCACCCTGCATGTCTAGCAGAGCAGAGTGTCCCTTGTACTCTTCTCGGTGGACAACAGAAGGATTAAGTGGCCTGATCCTTTTCATCTCTAGGTGACCCTGGTTTGCAAGTTTCCCCAGTGAAGCCTTTTCATTAAGACCTAAAGTGTGGTAGCAGGAATTGTTCAGAGCCCAGGATGACCACAAATGAACCCATTTTATAGGAAAGAATAATATCTCAGAGGAAATGATGAGCATTAACAAAGGCTGCATGGTACTGAAGATATCACTGATGGTACTGAAGGACAGAGGATGATATCATGAGCAAAATAAGAACAACAAAGATTCCATGTCAGAAGATTTGGATTTTAAACATGAAGAGGTTTTAGAAATACCTAAATAAATTGTTTTGCTGAGAATTTATTTTTGTGCATGCAGAAGAGTGGTATATTACACTTATTTCTAAATAACTGTAAAAATGTCCCTTCAATAAATATAAAATAGAAATGCTCAGAGATTTTTAAACAGCATTAGATTAAGGTTTAACTTGAAGCTTTTATTATTTCTTAGCTAGTGATTCAGAGAATTTGAAACATTCTTACAATTTGTGGCATCATAAATTGAATGAAATATGTAAAAGACCTCGGATAAAGGAGAGCAGCAACTTCAACAATGTGACCAGCCCAAAGCGAAAGTAACTCACTTACAACAATCTCAGAGTTGAGGTGCCCTTTTGCACTCCAAGCATATGTCTTGGCCACTAGCAAAGCAGAGACATCAAAAATTGAGGGAAAAAATAGCCGAGAAAGATTTTGACGTTAAGATACATGAAGTAATTTCTGTTTAAAACGATCAGAATTGAGAGATATCTTAACAGTAATTTTGAGGCTTAATACTGACTTAGTAATGTATATAGGTGGAGTTTGAAGAAATGAGACAGCAGTAGGTTATGTGTGCATGTATAGCGTTATAGCTCTTTAATATGCAATTTCTGCTCTTTCTAGAAATCATTTGGGTTTTTTTTTTTTTTTTTTTGCTTCTCTAAACTAAGGAGATAATTGAGAGGAGAGAAGAAAACTGAAAAGCTGATCTGAAAAATTACAGAAGTATAAATTAGATATAGCCTCATGGTAAACATTTTCCTCCAAACCACCCTGCCTTTAGCTCACACACTGAGACTGCACTATTACTCAAATATTTTGTTCCCAGAGTGTTCTATATCAGTGTACATTGTTGAATATTGGGGGGGAAATGTAGAGGCGTTGCAAAGTGACAATTCCTAGCTGTGAGTATATCCTCTACTCCAACAAAATTAAATAACAAAGTTTACCTTTCCCCCTATTACTTTACTCCTCACTCACAAACATATAGCCTCCTGATAGCTTTCTTACTAGTCTGTAGTCTTTTTGGATAATTCTTAAGTTTGTTTTTGTTATCAAAGTTCTTTTGGTTCACTGATCTTTAATTTTTAAATTTTTTTCTTATTTCTCACCATTCACACAATTCCAAGTTCCCCCTGCCTAATCAACCTCCAGTCCCCAAAATGGATATTTCTCAGGAGCATAGCTATGAGTAGATTTGTTCATGTTTCTCATGAAATGTATATTTCCATAGGCTGAGTAGGAAACGGGAATGATTTTGTGGAACCCAAATTTGTAGGACTGTTTTTGTCTAACAGTCAAGAGTTCAAATCACAATTCCATTACTACTATTCATTTGGCTTTGGACAATATTAAAATTACTTACCAGCCTCATTTGCCTAATCTGTAAAATGAGAAATCATGTAACATCTACCTCATGATGAGATTTTAAAAGTGCCTAGCAACTTTTCTTCTTTCCAAGGTAATGGTCTGTGTATATTTCCAAATCTCCTGCTCATCAGTAATTATGAACCCAAAACTATCAGGTCAGCACCCCATCTGATAATGATATTTAATTAGAGTGAGATAAAGCCTCCAGCCTGATTTATATTAGACAGCCCAAGGGCTGCCCCAAACCTCAAGGAGAATTTTCATCTTTTGTCACCAGGAGATCTTGAAGAGATGGAATAATGGACAGTATCCACTGCTGAGAGCGATCCCTCATGTACTCCCACATTGTGTTGGTTTAGGTGGTCCTATGTCCTTCTCTCAGTGAGTACTTGTGTAATAAACACACACAGGAACAAGTTTGGGCAGTTTAAAAACTTCTGCCCCTATATGAGGACTTGAACCACAGAGCTCTAAGATTTGCATTAACCCACGCTAATGTTGAACTGTTTTCAGGAAGACCTTGATCCCAAGAAGCCTTAATCTAAATTGGGTAATGGTTAAACTTGAAACCTTCAGGTAAAAGATTTCCTGGGAAGTTAAATCTTCTTGTGAAGATTGTTTAAGATCCTTGTTTTTTGAGATGTTCCATTATCCTTTACATTCAATAGTGCCACCAAAATATCCTACAACAACTTTTAGGAAATAGAACCCTTTCTGGGTCGCCACTTTCCATCTCTGGAAGACAGAAATCCAATGGCAGTAGATCAATGTCTTCCAAAGTTCTCCGCAATGGGGATGTACAATATATAAGGCTAAAGAATATCTCATGTTGCATCAGTATTATCTAATGCCAGATTAAGCAGATTAGTGTGTGTGTGTGTGTGTGTGTGTGTGTTGTATTTGATCCAGTGATGATTATGGAGATTCCTAGGTCAAGGCCCTGTTATTTTCAAAATACAGCGGCAAGTGGTAAGGGCTGAATTTTAACCTTACCTAAGTATGGTTGAAGATATCTGCTCCAAATTACCAGCATTATAAAGAGTTGTCAAACTGCTTTCAGCCTGGCAGATAGAGCCTAAAGCCTTTCTGCATTATGTATTTGAATCTATCCAGTAGCAGAACATGCTTTATGACGCTACTAATTTACATGTCTGATGGCTCTAGCAATGACATAAGGCACTGTTTATAAGAGCAATTTCCCTTTTTATAAGACCTGTGAAAATGTGGATAATCTGGACTAATGAGAACTAATTCTTAAAATAAATAAAACCATAATTTTCCAAGGGAGGCCTTCATAAAATATGCTTATAATTAAACAGTGCAATATTGGACTATGTGAGTATCAATAGCAGGAAGCACAACAATCCTACAATATGCAACTTGTTGACCAGATATTTATGTTTTCTAATAGTCTATGACTAAAGATAAAACACGCAAATAGCTTTGATATCCCTGATTGGAGTACAAAAGGCATTTTTTTCTATTCATTCTTAGTACCAGTAGTGTTATTAACATTTTCTATTCAAATATTTTTTTAAAAAAATCCCAAAGGTTGGCTGGCCTAGTGGCGTAGTGGTTAAGCTTGTGTGCTCTGCTTCAGTGGCCCAGGGTTTGCAGGTGTGGATCCTGGGCACAGACCTACACAACACTCATCAAGTCATGCTGTGGACGTGTCCCTACATTCAAAAGAGGAATATTGGGACAGATGTTAGCTCAGGGCTAATCTTCCTCAACAACAACAAAAAAGACTCCTCACAGCAAATAGAGTTGGTGTTATCTACAGTCTATATTGTATGGATGATGGCCAGAGAGCTACTGTGTACAAGGGACAGGGTGTACAAGTCTGACTCTTGACTTGCCTCCTAGGCATCTGCACTTTCCACTGGAATCTTCTTGGCCTTACAACTCCATTGAAAACCTTGCTGGCCGGAGGAAGAGTTTTGAAGTTTGTTCGACAAGATAACAATAAGTGTTGTTGACAGGAGAACATTCCTCTGCAATTCTCTGGTTCTTAGCAGTACCCCATATCTCTTTCCCACTCAAGAAAATCTAACAGAATGTGAGTGGAGAAGATGTTATTAAAGTTGTGTCAGGTGGATCTCTCATATACTTAACTTAAAGTTATTCATCTCTGCTCCCTTGAACACCGTGAACCATCCATTTAGACACTAAAATAATGAAAATTCCATTTGCCAGCATTGGAAAGTGGGGGACATAAGATTCTTGGTCTTTAAAGGAAAGCACCAAGTCTTCAGATGGGAGATGGGGCAGATTTTTAGTAGAGGAACCATCCGCATGATGGACTTTTTTTCCTGCTAGCACCACTGTCTCTTGTCCCAGTCTGCAATAACACTGCTCTCTGGCAGAGGGGAGGAAGAATAATTGGGCAGACAAGAGAAGTAGTGAAATATCTGCCCTCCAACTCATCCCTCTGGGCTACAGCCTGGTGGGAGAAGGGACAAGGCATGTAAGGAAACATTTGAGAAAGTACCTAGTCCCACCTCAATCTGAATAAAGGTGTCTGTTCTTGGACATGCTTTGGATTAGTGGTTCTTAATCTCTGATCTCAGGAGCCTTTTACTCCTCTAAAAGTTATTAGGAACCCCAAAGATTTTATTATATGGTTTATATATATTGACATTAGAAATTAAAACTAAGAAATTGTCTAAAGCACAAGCATACATTCCATTAGCCAGCAGAGCGATGTTATCACATGACACCAAACCTCTGGAAAATTCCAATAAAAAAGGCACATAACATATTAGTGTTATTATGAGCATAGTCTGACCTCACAGATCTCCAGAAAGGTCTCAGGAACTCTCAGGGCTCCCAAAACCACATTTTGAGAACTGTTGCTTTAGAGGACCATATAAAGAAAACAAAACAAAACAAAAAACCCAAAATAACTAAAACAAAAACCTGGAACACAAATGTCTCATTTTATCTTTTATTTTTGTGAAAAAGATTTTTGAAAATTTGGTGACCTAATGAGTATTACAGGAGAGTGAATTGCAATCAGGGCTTGTCCCTCACTTGGAAGCTATCGGGCTGAGGGCCCAGGAGTGTGAGATGTAGGTGAGAGGCCAGGAATATTGGTAAAAAACTACCACTTCTGCCCTGCAGAAGACAGTGAGGGAGGCATTGCTAAGGCTTAAAGTGAGCTGTCTCCAATCATCAAAGTGGGTGTCTAGGGAGACTGAGTTCATCCCACAACAGACTAGGTGCTTCTTCCTTCCCCTCTTAGATTTGGAGACACTTAGGACCACCTGGAAAGCCTGTGTCATAACATTCAAGTGTAAGGCAGAAAAATTCCCATTCGGCTCAGTTTCCTGGAAACATAGATCAGTTCATTGTCCATCCTAGTTTCAGCAGATCTAGAATCGTCAGCCCAGATCCAGCTCCCGTTCTTCCCTGTAGCGTTAGATCAAGGCTACAGGTCAGAGCTCCCCTGAGAGAGAGTAAGGCTCCCCCAGCCTCTGAGAGGTGAAGGATCTCACAAACATCATTCTCTTAAAGGCCTGGGTGGGAAAGAGATTATGCACATTAAAAACATTATAACTTCAAAATATTTCAACGTAGGGTATATGGGTACCTTTCTACTCTTTCCCCAAGCCCATTGATGTTTTGATCAGAAAGAAAGATACTTGAGAGGCTGCTTCCTCCCTGATTCTTTTGTGATCAGTAGGCTTGCTGTGTTCCCCAACTCAACCAGGCATGGAGAAGTCAAGGACAATGATGGCAAGGCACGTATGAATGAAATACCCCTGAAGTTTCCTCAAGGCTTCAGAGAAGTTTGTGGGAGACCCTAACATGACAGGTATACATATGAGCTGGGAGAGCCTGTAGCGTGGGCACCAGAATGTTACCAGACACAAAGAATTTCACAGTGCATACTTCACTTTGCACATTTCACAGATCAAAGCAAATCTAGAGGGAGTCTCCAGCCAGAGACACAGAGAGCATTGTTGAAACCTTAGAGGGTCACCGATGGCAGGAAGTTTAAAAAGGGGACTGAATTAGAAAGAGGAACATAGTCATCAGGGACCTTATATCTCCCCTCAAACAATCACAGTAGAAACCACAGGCCAAGACACCAGTAAGTTGATCAGCTTTGGTAACTACAGAGAAGCAACTGTGGGTCCTATCCCCGTCGTTATGAAGTTGTTTGATTTCCTCTAAACGCAGATATCACCTTTGATAGAAGAAAGGGAGAAGGAAGGACCTGAAATTGAACATGGTTTAGACATGGGTTGAACCAGCAAGATATTGAATAAGACTGAAAAAGAACTAACTAAAGTAAGCATCCTACCTCTGGCCTTAAGAGAGCTAATTATTAAGTTGATAAAATATAAGATAAATTAAAATTGTAAGCCGCTGAGGTGGCCACTATGGAAATTTATGCTTACAATATTAGTAACAATCTTCTCTAATTTATTTAAAATATAAGAGGGGCAGTGGTAAAGCAAAAATTGATGAATTAGTTCTGGATTAAATGCAAAAGCAGCAAAGAATGCGAAGTATTGGAGGAAAGGTTTACATTCAATGAAATATGAGCAATCTTCCTGCATATTTGTTTAACATTAATGCCAAAGTGGTTCTTTTGGAGTGAAGGCTCTGCTGTTGAAAATGCTTTTTCTTCTCTGTTAAAGGCAAGTCCAGCTTATGTGCTCCTTTACAGGTATAATAAAAACCTCACTACATTCAAAACTTAGAAGGGTTTAGAATGGTGTCTAGTGCATGCGTGTCCAATAAACTGAACTCCTTTATTATTCATGCCTTGCACAAATGCTTTTATCTCCAGAGATGTCCTCCCCCAGCATATTTATACCTGGGAAAATTCTACTCCTTCTTTCCACTGCCAATATTACGTTCTCTTTGAATAACTGCATTCTACTTCCCAGGAGAGGATAGTGACATTCTCCTCCAAGACTCAGAAAACTGTGTGCATAAATCCATTAGATGCTTATCAGAACGTGTTAAAAATGTGTCTATATAGCAATTGTAAGCTTCTTCAAGTCTTGGTCTATTCTTCACAGTGAATGCTAAATGAAGTTTTCTGAATAAGTCAATAAGTTTTCTAAAGTGTCCCGTCAATGGCTACTTCTGGCCTGGGACCATCAAGATACCATTATTAGGTTTATCTCTGAGCAGAGAATTGTACTGGTTTTGGCCTCTGGACGCCTGCTCTGCCTTAGCAGGCTAGAGTCCAATATAGAAATGTGTACTTGCAGCTTTGTTATATTTCTTCTACTCAGCCTCTCATAATGGTCACAATGAGAATAATCATATCAGACAATTTTATTATTTTTTACGAGCTAACCATTGTGCGAAGTGCTTTTGAGGAAGTCTTTTGTTTAATCATCACAAGAACTCCATAATTTAGATATTATTATAATCATAATATTATTATTACATCTATCTAAACATGAGAAAACTAGGCTAAAGAAGATGAGTTCATTTCCCCAAGTGTGTATAGCTAATAAGCAGCAGAGGTGGGTTTATATCCAGGCTGATTCTTGGATCCATGTTGTCATCGCTGTCTGAAGATGGTCTCCCTAACTCTACTCGCTATTGCAGTGAGGTGCATTAGTGAGGAATACGGTGATTTGGGGGTTTTTTTGCTAGCCCTTTTAGATAGGCATTAATTTATAACCTTGGAAACTGGGAATTAATTTTAACAGAATTGACTTTAACATTGCCTTTTTCAGTATATAATGTACATTCGTGTGAATTATTTGTTCACACAAATGATTATGAACAAGGACTAAAGAATAAATATCATAACTAAATCATTTACAGGTTAGGAAAATGAGGACTAGGGACAATGAGGATTGCAGACAATTTTTTTTTATTTTAATTTGGCATCTCTCTATTTCATGAGAGATGTTATTCTGTAGTTTTCTGTCATATAATATTTTTACTTGATTTTAGTTTTAGGGTAAAACTCGCATCATAGAATGAGTTAGGAACTGATCCCTCTGTCTCTATTTTCTGGAAAATTGTAGAGAATTGGTTCATTTCTTCCTTAAGTGTTTCGTTAAATTCACCATTGAAAGCATTGGAGCCTGGCGATTATTTTTTGGAAGGATATAGTCATTGATTCAATGTTTAATAGATATTGGCCTAATCGAGTTATCTCTTTTTCCTTGTATGAGTTTTGGTCTTTTGTGTCTTTCAAGGAATTGGTCCATTTCATCAAAGTTATCAAATTTGTGGGCATAGAATAGTTCATAGTTTCTTTCTTTTTCCTTACTTAAGGCTTAAATTGTTGTTTCTCCAGATTCTGAAAGTAAAATCTTTAAGTTTTTGACATAGGTCACTCTTCTTTTCTATTATATATATTTAGTGCTGTAAGTGTTTCCAATATGTGTTTTATGACCTAGAATATGGCCTTGCCTCATGAATTTTGTGAGCTTGAGAAGAATGTGTATGTGTTTTGCAAGTTGGCTGTAATTCTTGTACTTGTTCCTCTATAGTCAAGATTTTTATCTCTAGCTTCTTTTAAGATTTGTTCTGTGTCTTTGATTTTCTATAGTTTAAATTTGATATGCTATGTAGGTGGGTTTTGTTTGGCATTTTTCCTGCTTACTGTTCTCTGTGCTTCCTAGATCTGTGGCTTAATGGCTGTCATTAGTTTTGGAAAGTTCTTGGCTATTATTGTGTCAAATATTTCTTCTGCTCCATTCTCTTTTTCCTCTTCTGCTTTGCAAACTACATGTGTTACATATTTTGAAACTGTTCCACAGTTCTTGTGTGTTATTTTCTGGAATTATTTTTAAATTAATTTTTTCTCTTTCAATTTTATTTTGGGAAATTCTTATTGACATATATTCAAGCCCACTCATTTTTTTCCCTCAGCCAAGTCCAATCTACTGATGAGTCCACTAAAGACATTCTTCATTCCTGTTACAGTATTTTTGATTTCTAGTATTTCCTTTTGATTCATTCTGAGAGTTTTGATATCTCTGCTAATGTTACTCACCTAGTCTTGCATGTTCTTTACTTTTTCTATTAAAACTCAACATATTAATCTTAGCTATTTTAAATTTCTGTCTGACAATTCAACATCTGTGTCATATCTAAATCTGGTTCATATAATTGATTGGTCTTTTCAGACTGTATTTTATCTTTCCTTTTCTCATGCCTTGTAATCTTCTGTTGAAGGAGAGACATGTATTAGATACCAGGAATTGAGGTAAGTAGACTTTTGTTATGAGGATATATGTCAGTCTTTCTAGAAATGTTTAATATGCTATAGGTGTAGGATCCAAAGGCATCAAATTTCTCTAACGTACCTTTTTCTTTAGTTTCTCCTCTCATTTGGGCTTTCTCCAGTACTATTCCTCAAAGATAGGGTGCATCTGGTGGCCTTTTCATCTGTCCTCCACTGTTATTTCCCTGGAGCCTTGTCAGTGGACAATGAGGTGCAGAGGTGTGGAAGTATTCTAAAACCTTATGATGAAACCTCCATACTTTAGTGGGCCTGTGTCTCTAGGGTATTGCCTTCACAAATGTTTCCCCAATAATTTATCTATTTTTCTCCCTTGCCTCCTACTCTGTTGTATTTCCAATATATTTTCATGGAAACTTGACCCCTGTTGACTATGATTTTTCCCCCAGTAGGTAAGACAGGATGGTTAGAAGATAGTGGAGGAGAAATGCCCTTCCCTAAGCTGAGATAAGGCTCACAGAGTATTTTTCCCAGGATAGTAGACCTGTGTTATAGAGAAGGCTCTGAGAATATTTCACAATGATTACTCTTCCCCTGTCTCTACCAGAACCATTAGCACATTCTTTTGGGATCTTCACTGTAAGAACCTGGTGAGGCTTCTGGAGCTAAATTCCATCAAAGCGTTGGGAAACCCCTAAGACTGCAGTCCCCACTCTCATGCACCTGCATACTCAGACTTCAGCAATTTGACAAAATTACCATTTAAGTTTCCCTTCCAGTTTACGGTTTTGGCAGTTTCTGATCCAGGTGGGCATATCTCAGCTGTGACTCTCCATATGTACACATCTCTCCCGATTTGCAGGTGGCAGATAACCCTGAGACCTTGGTTCCCTAATGTATCCAAGGACACTCATTGATTTTCAGTTCATCCAGCCTCTTATTATTTTAATACGGGAATGTTGGTTTCTAAGATGTTTACATTTCAGTACTAGTGTGGCTGCATCATTGTCTCCTAATTTTGCACTCTTTTGCTATGTCCAAATTCCATTGTGTTTTCATCTCAATTTCATGTATTTCTGCATTCATACTACAGTTTGTCACTAACATGCTAGTTAATAATTATTGAAAGGGTGAAAGTAGCCCATATCTCCACCTCAGTGGCTGAGGAAGATGAAGCCTCCCGTGGTTACGCCTGTCTCAGTTTTTTCTTCTTGCCTTTAAGCCGCCATCTGTACATCCGGGAATGGCAAGTGTTGGAAGAAAATTCCAGAGAAATTGCTAATTCAGAATCAGGACACAGTGTCCAAAATTAGACAATTAGATCTAAACATATTCTGAGTAGCTAGAAAGCAAACGGGAACAATTTGGGTGGAAGTTTGAAGAACCTGGAATGGAGGTGATCCTAAAGGTCTTATCTACGAAATGCTAAAATGGATTTCACAGACCAACTAGGAAGGACAAAGAATGAACAAAATGTAAATATAATAAGAGAAAAATATTAAGAAAATTGGAAACCCAAGTGAACATAGCTTAGCCATGAAATTTCAAGAAAATAAGAGATATTGTTTTGTTGTATATAGCTGGAACTATACAAAGAATATAATCTCCTAAATCATGTGTAGCCAGCTACCTACTTTTTACATTCATAAGTAGAAGATTTCCATGTATACATGACCCTTTTGAATTCATTTTATACAAATTTTGTATATTTATTATTCTTTACAAGACAGTATATGTTTATGTATATCCATAGAAAAGAAGCATTGATTTTCATGCATAAGAGAAAAAAAGAAGAAAACCAGCTTCAATAATCAATGTGTGTCTGTATGTGTGTATGTGTTTAACTTTGGATTTAGAATTTAAATGGTGTACAAATATTGCAAGTTTTAAAATTCTATCTTCACATTTATTACATCTTGGGGGGATTCAGTAGAATTCTCGCTGTCTCATTAGTGGTGCTTATGAAACAAGAGCGATTGAAAGAGGAAGGAACAGCTGTTTGGAAATGCAAGGAGAGAAATCAGAGCAGAAATGCAGGTAAAATATGAGCACTTTGAAAATAATTGTAGTGACATCAAAGAGGTGCAATTTAAACATTATTTAAAAATACCTTGCAAACTGCTTTAGAACTCAGGGCTCCTGAGTCAATAATGAGTTTATGCATCAGCTGCTTTCAATGAAATTGAAACGTGGAGAATGCGATATAAGTTATTCATTGAAAACTCTATCCTGTTTCTGAATAGGAAAGTAACTCCCCTTCAAGAGTCAGCACTTTAAAAATACTGGGGGAGACTCACTGGAGCCATCAGGATTTTGACTCGTGACTTAAAGAATGTCTTGCATGAGGGGACACCTGTCTAATTCAGCTGCTACCTTTAATTGTGGAAGAAAGGCAAATTGGGATGATAAAAGAAGAAAGACTTTTTAAAAATTCAGGATAGTGATGTTTATTTACATATTCTTTGTATAAGTGAATGTGATTTAAATACTGTAATTGCATTCACATTTGATTAAAAAATAGATTTTTCAACTCTATTGTGCTGCACTATTTAAATTTCCCTCTTTTTAACCAAAATCCAACCCAAACTCCACAGTTTTCTTTTTGAGTAAGATTGGCCCCGAGCTAATGTCTGTTGCCAGTCTTGCTCTTTTTTCTTGAGGAAGATTCACCCTGAGCTAACATCTCTGCCAGTCTTGCTCTATTTTGTATGTGGGATGTCTCCACAGCATGGCTTGATGAGCAGTGTGTAGGTCCACACCTGGGATCCGAACCTGAGAACCCCGGGCCACCAAAGCAGAACATGCAAAGTTAACCACTACACCACGGGACTGGCCCCTGAACTCTACATTTTTGGAACCCAAATTCTGCCATCTCTGACTCTAAATTCGTCAAAAGCTATCCACTCTCTGAACTTAGAGCATCCTTACTCTCTCCACGGCAGAGTGCAACAGCTTTAATTATGTGACATGCAAACAAAAAACTAATCAAGTTGACTTTGCTCTGTGTCTTTTGGACAAAAAAACCCCAAAAGTGCTGTTATACAGGAGAAAATATATTGCAATCTATTTTAACCTTGAATGAAGTAGTAAGATTCTTGCAGTTGTTTAGACAAATGTATGTCAGGAAATTTGGAAGTCTGAGATCCATTTCTATATACCCTTTTCAGCAAACCAAGCATTTCAAATTATTTCCATGCATAAAGAGAATCAATTGCTTCTTCATTAACTGAGTTTTAAAAACTGAAACGTGCTGAATAATCTAATTGAGAAGCAAAAACATAGAGAAAAATCCTTTCTAATGCTTATATTATCTGTGTAGGAAGGAGTCCAGGATTAGTTTAAGCAGTGCACATCATAAAGGCATTTCTTTCCCTTTGTAAAGACAGAAGAACCATACTCTTCAAGGAATGGACCATTCCGCACAGTCTTCACATTGGTAGAAAATCAGCACATTTACAGAAAATTAAGAAAATCAGAGTGATGTCTGGGAGAAATAGCACTGAACTCTGCTTTCCCTAAGACTCCAACATCTAAGCCAGCTCACCAGGATTAGGTTTCTTCATTGGGAGTTGAATTTAAGTCCCCTCCAGTAGTAATTGTCTCTTTGCAGGCTATTATTGTCATCTATTTCCATGAGTGAATTGAAGAATAAGTGACAGAGAAGATTTAAGAATTTTGGATTTTTCATGACTAAATATCATTTCAAAGCAATTTTTTGTAAAAGAAGAGTAGCTAGATGCAGAGCTTAAACCAGCAAAAGATGATATTTAAACAGGTCCCCTGAATTTAGAGGGGAAAAGTTTTCATAAATCTTGGGGTACAAGCAAGACACTGAACCTGAGAAGCCAAAGACCTAGAAAAGCTGTATCAGAAATGGTTGTTGGGGGCCAGCCCCATGGCCTAATAGTTAAGTTTAATGTACTTTACTTCAGTAGCCTGGGTTCAATTCCTGGGTTCAGACCTACACTACTTATCAGTGGCCATGCTGTCGCAGCATCCCACATACAAAATAAAGGAAGATTGGCACAGATGTTATCTCAGGGCAAATCTTCCTCACACACACACAAAAAAATTGCTGTTGGATTCCAGTTCTGGATAAGATGGAATAAGTACCCTCTATCCTTTATATCCCAATGAAGATGTGGAGAAGTATCTTAGGACTCTAAAATGTAAATAGTAGCAGGAGATTGGAGAAGAATACCAGAAGTATCCTTGAAATGGCAATTAGTTTATCATTTTTTTTCTTCAGTATCCCTTAACCAGAGTGCATCCTGAAACCTGGAAGTGGGCACAAAGGCACATACAAAGAGAGATCCAAGAGAATTTCTCTAGTTCTATTTCAAGGAGTGGGGTAAGGAATTGCTAATTCTCAGTGACAGTGTGGCAATCCCTTCCCCCACACTTTTTATTTCTCTCTATTTTCTCACATTCCAGCCTTCAAGAAAATGTCAGGTAACAGTGGTATATCAGGTAGTGGCGGCAAAGGCTACAATAGGAGCCCAGAAAAACCAAAACTGGAAGCCAGGAGCTTTCTCCATAATCAACAACTCCACTCCAACTCATTGCTTTTGTTTTGCTTTGTTTTGTTTTCTCTATCCTCCTGTGACTGGAAAGGGGAATTTCAGAGAGCCATAAAGTACCCAGGAAACCACACAGAGGGAGGAGCTCAAGAAAGCAGACCCGTAAAGTTGTTCATGAAATACTGATTTTATCTCAACTTTCTCACGCATAGATCTGATCTTAATAAGCTTAACAAAGACTTCGATAATTGACCAGCACCAAGGACCTAGGTTGAACACTGAATAGTGCATACCTGGGATAGATCTGAAAAGCAATGCAATGGATTCGAAAAACTATCCAACATTGAAACCACAACACACAGAAGAGTAATTGGAACTTGAGGCTTGAAATTAATTGAGTTGATTGACTATTAAATAAAAAAAGAAGGAAAATTCTCCCTAGAATTTACATAAAATCCAGAGTCCCATAACATAATAATGCAAATATCCAGGATATAATCCAAAATTATTCAGCAAATGAAGAATCAGAGAAATTTCAACTAAGATGAGAGTAGATAATCAGTTGACATAAAACAAGAAATGGCACAGATGTTGGAATTTTCTGACAAAGTATTTAACTATTACACAAATGTTCCAACAAGCAGTCAAGAACGCTTAAAGAATGGAAAAATTCAAAGTGTCAACAAAGAAATAGAGTATATAAAAAAGAACAAAATGGAATTTTAGAACTGACAATATAATAATAGAAACCTTTACTGGTTGGCCTATATAGCAAAGTAAAGATGACAGAAGAAAGAGTGAACTTGTAGATATATCAGTAGAAATCAATACATCTGAACAATAAAGATAATTTAAAAAAAAATGAACAGAGCCTCAGGGACCTGTGAGATGAACACAAAATGTCTAATATTTGTGTCAACAGAGTCCCAGAAGAAAAGGAGAAAGAGAGTAGTGATGAAAAAGTATCTGAAAAAATAATGGTTAAAAACTTCCAAAGTTTATCAAAAGACATAGACTTACAGATTCAATCAAAAAGCCCAGAGAACGTCAAGCAGGCTAAACTCAAATAAATTCATGCCAAGAGGCATCATAGTCAAAACCACAGCAGAATATATAAAGAGTTCTCAAATTCTGTTCATAATTCTGCTCTGAACATCTGTGTAAAGATTTTTGTATGGATATAAGTTATATTTCTCTAGTGTAAAAATCCCCAAGTACAATTCATGGGTCATCTGGTAAATGTTTAACTTTATTAAAAAAAACTTGCTTTGTCCATAAAACTGGAAAATCCGAATAGCCTATGAGTGAACAAAAAAACAAATGTAGTCCATCTACACAAGGGAATACTACTTAGAAATCAAAATCAACAAATTTTTGATACATGAAACAACTTAGATGAATCTGAGAGACATCATTCTGAGTGAAAAAGCCCAAATCAAAAGATTACATATTGTACGATTCCTTTATATGTCATTTTGAAAAAGACAGAATGATAATGATAGAGAATAGATCATAGTTTTCCATGTGTTACAGATTGGGTTAGGGTAGGACTACAAAAGGGATAACATTAAAGATTTCGGTGGTGCTGCCATTATTCTGGATATTGATTGTGGTGGTGGTTACAGAATCTCTAGACGTGGTAAATTCTAGAGCTCTACATCAAAAAATAGATGTTTAGGTTAAGAAGTAAAAAAGAAAACGTTGCTGAATTAGATTCAAAGGAAGAGGTTGTTTCCTTCCTGCCTTACTGTATCAATGTCATGAGTATGTAGAAACATGTGACTATAGAGGTTTGATCAAATTGAGGGTGGGGTAGATATATATATGTATGTATATAAGATTATATAATATATAAGGTTATAAATTTATATAATATAATCTTATATTGGAATATTGGAGACAAGATTGACAATTATGTTTAAAATGTCAATTTCATAATTGATTTTCAAAAATCATTTCACCGAAAGCATTATTTTTGATGGTTATTTGTTTTTGGTTTATTTAGGTGAAAAGTTTTATGGAAATAAAAGTGCAAAATTTGATTTTATCATTTTCTTTCTATGTCAGAAGTAAAAAAGTAGTCAATAAATACAATATAGATGCCTGTCATTGTACTACACTCTTTGAAAGAAGCAGGCTTTGGTTAGGGGTCTGAGGAGCAAAAAGAAAATTGAAGGGATATTAAAATATGAATGACTCTTTTTTTTTTTTTTGAGGAAGATTAGCCCTGAACTAACATCTGATGCCAATCCTCATCTTTTTGCTGAGGAAGATTGGCCCTGATCTAACATCTGTGTCCATCTTCCTCTATTTTATACGTGGGATGCCTTCCACAGCATGGCTTGATAAGTAGTGCGTAGGTCTACATCCAGGATCCAAACTGGCGAACCCTGGGCCGCCGAAGTGGAATGTGCGAACTTAACCACTGTGCCACTGGGCTGGCCCTGGATGACTCTTTTAAAACCTTATTGTAAATTTAACAAGAAAAAGAATACTTAAGCTCATGAAACAATTAACAATTTCAATAGCTCTCATTTCTAATGTGTTCTCCATCTCATTTGATACCATCAGATTCTGACAATCTTCTATCGATTCATGCTGCTATTACTTTAATTCAAGTCCTTAGTGTGTCAGCTGTTCTGATAATCTCACTGACTCCTGTCTCAAGCATTTTTATCTCACAATGCTGTGAGAATTACATTTCTATGTTTATCTTATATATATATTTTCTATATTTCTGTTATATATAAAATATATAGAATGTATTTAATATATACATTAACAATCAAAAATCAATGTTCAAACTCTTTGGGAAGAAAAGTAGAAAATATATATATTTTGAAAGACATTAAAGATTATCTGAGGGGCCGGCACAGTGGTCAAGTTGTTAAGTTTGCACACTCCACTTTGGTGGCCCAGGGTTTTGCCAGTTCGGATCCTGGGCACAGACCTAGCACCGCCCATCAAGCCATGCTGAGGCGGCGTCCCACATAAGAGAACTAGAAGGACCTACAACTAGAATATACAACTACATAGCAGAGTGCTTTGGGGAGAAGAAGAAGGGGAAAAAAAAGATTGGCAACAAGTGTTAGCTTGGGGGCCAATCTGTAAAGAAAAAAAAAAAAGATTATTTGAATAAATCAAGAGGCAGCCATATTAACACATCCAAGCGGAAATCACATTTAGGAAAAAAAATTTTCTTGTCTCTCTTTTCTAAGGAAATAAAAAAGGAAGGAAGGAAGAGAGGGAGAAAAGGAAGGACAGGGAAAAATTAGTTGCAAGTACAAAATAGGAATCATATGTCATTTTAGAACAGCACTGTCGAATAAAAGTTTGTTGCAGGACACATATGCAATTTTAAATTGTCTTGTACCTACACTAAAAAAGTGAAAAGAAACGAATAAATTAATTTTAATAACATATAATACATATATCTTCCATGTTATTATTTTATATTAAATGTATAATATATACCTATTTCAATAACGAATTTTAGTTGCCCCAATATCTCCAAAGTATTTTTCAACATGTAATATACAAAAATTATTTATGAGATATTTTGCATTATTTTCTTAGTACAAAGTCTTTTTTACTAAGTGTTTGAAATCTTTACACATTTCAGGTTTTATGCTAATTTTCATCAAGAATGCATGATCTGTGTTCAGATTTCACAAAATTATAAGTTAAAAAAGTAGATTCACATTCTCAAGTTGTTCCAAACATAGTTAAACATTTTCTAGTAAATGAATCGAGTGACAATTTTAAATTTAAAATTTAAATAAATAAAATTAGAAATTCAGTTCTTCGATCACACTAGCCACATTTCAGGTGTTCATATGTCACACGTGGCCAGTGGCTTTCATTTTGGACAGCACAGTTCTAGTGTATAAATTTAAGTTGTCTAAAAAATAGACATTTTCTATAGGTTCTTTCTCCCTTAGGAATGCCATAGCATCTTATAAACTACAGTGAAAATAATTTTTGTCTCACTGATGCTTACTCCTTAAGATATTAATTTGTGCCCTAAATTTCAAGAAAAACAGGAAAAATGACCAATGTTTATAATTTTGTTTTTATGACAACACTTTGATGATACTCCCCATCTGCTATGCTGGTATTTGACAGAGTAGCAGCCCATCTAGCGTATTAATTGTGTTTGCCCTGATTCTCTATCACAGGCATAGCATTCTCCCTTTTGATACCTTTGCTCTATGGGGATACAACATGAAATGATATAGTTATTTGCAATTTGAGTTGGTTAAAATAATCTTTTCGCCATATATTAAAATGGTTGAATTGCATAACATAAAATCAGTTCACTGATTTCATTTTCCACAAGAAACAAATGTCATGGCAAAATCTCCCTCACATATGATCAGCCCCAAGCATTGTGAAAAGAAGTTATCATCTGCAAGAGACAGCATCATGGACAAACAGAAAAGTGGGCAATTTTTTAATTTAGCTACTCTCCTACTTTGCATTTTTGTGTCTAATTCCACATTTTCGATATCCCGAGGACCTTCTTAATTCTGTGTTATGTCCTCCAAGATCCCAAGAGCAACTTCTCTGATAATTCACATCATTAGAATTCACTGAAATGGAGACATTAGGAAATAAGTTTTACGGGAAGTAACTAATGAATAAGGGAGTCCAAATTTTGACAGATATTCATGCATTTCATCACACACGTAAATGCACGTCTATCACTTTATAAGGATGTATTTATAGTTATCTATTGACAACTAGATTTGCAGTTAGCAAGATTTGTCAAATTAAAGGTAGGAAAATTTGTCATGTGTTTTTCATAGAACTCCTAAGAGAAGTTCCATTTTCATGTGTATATAGATTCTTTATACAACCCTAAACAAAAAATGCTGCATGTTGGCTGTTTGGTTGGAGTGAAACAGACTTTTACTTTTGGTTGGAGTGAAATTGCAACTAAAGCTGATGTGAGCTGCTTTAAGGTGTGAGGCCAGCATGACTACAGCTACCTGGTGAACACAAGATAAAAGTTATCTGTGAATGGAATTAAGAAAGAGATGTCAAAATCATGAAACAAGAAATAAAGTGTACATGAGAATGTTCGAGCCTCAGAATAAAACAAAGCCTGAATCTAGACACTCCTGAATTTTTTAGTTATGTGAACCATGTTCCCCCTTCAAAAATCGTTTTACTGGGTTTTCTGAAACTTACCATGAATGAATGATGAATAGTACGACTTGCTTCTTGTCGGTTTCTCCCTACTCAGATATCATGACATTTTTATTTGGTGTCTTCTTTATACAGTATAAAGCAAATAAATGAATGAACAGAGTCATGATGTTAGAATGTACTGAAGATGCACAATTGGTGAGGCTTAACTCTCATTATGTTTTATTAGCTTCTCTTGCAAATTGCCTTGTAGGGAAAGTCTGGTATGTTAGAAACAAAATTCAAAATTTTCTCTTCAACTAAGATTTGAGACTCTCCTACACCTAAGGTAAGAATCTGTTTAGAATTCACCACAGATTTACCAGCAGTCCAGTTACATTATTTTATGTACTATTGCTACATAAAAAGAAACTAGTAAAATAAGAGATTAAGAAGATTTTATGTAATATTTTATTGACTTTCTTTATATGCAAGTTTATTAATAATGGGAAAATTGGATTCTCTTGAATTTATATTTTTCATCATTATAGAAATGGGATAAATATTTCCTTCCCATTCAATTCTTAACCAGAATGACAACTTTAATTTTTTTTAATGGTCATATTTTTTGAGAGTACCATGGCCTTAGTATGTTCAACAAAGTACTCCAAACTAGATATCTTTCTCAGTAATTGCTTAAAAGCAACTGGATTAGTATATTTCACACATATTTCTGGTTAATATATACTTTAATTTAGGAAAATGATAGAATTTCATTGTATACATTTTTTAGTTTCTTGAAAGTAGGAAAATGAGAAAAATTAGCTAAAATTAATTTTTTGTCTTATTTTAAAACTATATTTATTCAACCATATATATTGTGTTAAATTTTCTTTCATTTACTTAAGAATGGAAGTAATTAGATGATTTGATATGATAGACTAAGAAAAGCATTTTAGCAAAAAATATCAACAAAATGATATTTATTATATATTCTATTACCAACAAAGATACTGTTTTGAGTATTTATCTGCTTTTCTGTTAATCCACATACCACTGAGTTGTACATTTTCTTTGAGGAACAGGTTTTCTGAACAGTGCTACCCAATGCGATTTGGAGGGTCACTGAGGAGAAGAAAGAAGACGATTCAGGAGAACGAAATAACAAAATCACAGAAGTGGAAGCAACCAGGCATATCCACGGGAATTAAAGAAGTTGCCTGTTTCAGCAGCTCCTAGTTGATGTACAATGGGACAGGAAAGTGAAAGCTTTCAAGGGAGGCTCTTAAAAGGCAGGCAGTGGAGTTCAGACCTGAAGTGTAGTATCATATGCAAAAATTAGAATTCAAATCATAATTTGGAACCTTGAAAGTATGCATTTCCATCTACAGTCCATTGTCAGAATTTCTTGCAAAGACCAATTTCGCTCTTTTTGTCTAAAAAAAGAACTACCTTATCTACTATGTGTCAAGCTCCTTTGAGAACGATGATTTTTGCATTACTCAAATTTTATCCTCTAGTTTCTTTCATAATGCTTTGCATTTGGTAATAATTTCTAAATAAATGGTTGTTAAATAATAAATTAATTAATCATACTATTAGCTTTTGAAAGACAAATTTTAGTCACCTTAATATTGCTGCTATGAAACTTTATTTCTAACTAAATTATGAATTTCTCATAGATGAGGAGCAATTCTTTCAGTATGCCGGGAAGATTTACTCAGTTGCCAATTGAAGGATGGATATTTGGGCTGTTCTTAATTGTAAGTGATTATGAATTGAGCTTTCCTGGGTTGAATAGTTTCCTCCAAAATTGATGTTCACTCAGAACCTATAAATGTGACCTTATTTGGAAATAGGGTCTTTGTAGATATAATCAAGTTAAACGAGGTCATGCTGAATTATGGTAGGCTCTAATTTAGGTGACCGGTGTCCTTGTCAGGAGAGGGGAATTCGTATATATAGAGCACACAGGACAAAGAAAGGGGAAAAGGCCATGTGAAGACGAAGGCAAAAGTTGGAGCGATGCAGCTACAAGCCAAGGAAAGCCAAGGAAGGCTGGCAACCACTAGAAGCTAGGAAGAAGCGAGGAAGGATGCTTTCCTAGAGCCTAGAGGGGAGGACTTCTAGCCTCCAGAACTGCAAGAGAAGAAATTTCTGTTGTTTTAAGACACCTAGTTTATAGCAATTTGTTACAACAGCCCTGTGAATCTAATACAGAGCTGCTATGCTAGGTCATGTGATTATTTGTCTAGCTTTTGTAAGAAATTGTCAAACTGTTTCTTATTTAGCATTCCCATCAGAAATGTATGAAAGTTCTGTTTGTTCTATATTCTATCTAGCACTTAGTATTGCCAGTGTTTTAATTTTAGCAATCCCTATAGATATCTAACGACATATAACTGTGATTTTGTTTTGCATTTCCTGACTAATGATGTTGAGCATTTTTGATGTGGTTACATTGACCCCACTATCCAAAAGTAGAGGGTTCCTATGAAATCTTTTGTCAACCAAAATGGTGTAAAGCAAAGAAGAAATTGCCATTAATTTATATGGGAAATATTTTTGAGTGTTCCCAGACTCGAAAAATAACCTACTGAATCATACCAAATAACACGTGAAACCTAAAATAACACTAAGGTATAGTAAAAGCAGGAATGATGTGATAAATACACAGCCCGTATAAAGTAGAAATAATGTATGTACAGTGTAGTTTTACTTACCAGAATCAGGAAGACAGCGAGCACACTGGAAGGCTGAGAGGTGGTGGTGGTGGTGATGGGGTGTTAGACTGAATCATTGGAGGTTGGGGTGGTGGGAGGCACAGGAGATTGGGGTGCAGGAGAGAGAAGAAGTGAGCCATCTATGAACATCTCATAGTCCTCTGAATCCATCAGACCAGGCAGGTCACTAACATCTACACCTTATGATTCTGCATGCCTACATGAATGAAGGTCAAGTTTTGTCCTATGGAAGCTTGAAATGCGACAGTATGCTTGACTGCTGAGCCTCTATAACGGCTCATTGCGAAACAAACGCTGAAGGCTATTTTCACTTTTCCTTTTTTTCATAAAAGAGAAAATCCTCTTCAGATTTCTTTCTGTTAGTGACAACAGGTACTAAGGTATGTCTTTCATAAAAGCGAAGTGGCATAAAGCTAACTTTTGGAAAGTATTTGCCATATAGATCTCTACATTGTGTCTTTTAATGCTGTTTAGCTTTTTATCCACTTCCTAAAATGTATTCCTTGTCTCCTCCTTCACTTAGTGAATTTATGTCAATTTAAAAAATAATTTTTTTATGTCATGATAATGGATTTCAGGAGGGATCAGAGATTAATATAGCCATTCAACTGATCATCTTTCCCAGAACTCCAGGTCTGGTGTTTATTCAAAAATTACTTACAAGTATTAAGGTAGAAAAGAATGAGAAAGTTATGATAAAATACACAAATAAAATTGCATTGCCTCTGAAATTAACTTTCTGTTTTTATACCACTATGGACACTATGTATATTTTGATTGCATACCCGATGATGGTAAGGTATAAGCTTAAAGTACATATATAAGTCTGCATGAAGTTTCTTTTCCCGATTCTTGATAGATTTCAACATTCTTAGTGAGCACTCCTAAAAAACGTAACCTCTGTGATGATTTTAAAACATGTCGAAAATGTTTTTCATATGCCTCCATTCAAGAGATGGGGCTAAATTTCTCTTCCCTTTGGTGTGGGCTGGGCTCAGTGACATGTTACCAATGAAAATAATGAGAGAGAAGTGACAGCGTGCGTGTGTCCTTTAGCTTCTCTTTTTAGCCAGCTAAAGAACACTGTGATTCAGCTCTCAAGATTTTACTTCATTATGTATCATTCTTGCCTCCTACAGTATTTTGGTACGTCCAAGCAAAATGAGGAAGAAATGAAGATCATAAACAATAAGAGAAATAAAATAAACTCATTGTCTGTTTCCTCTACTTCGTTTCCCCTTATCCCCTGTCCTAAATATTCTGGGTTTTTTTTTTTAAATCTTATCTTGAGTTCTCTACTGTTGAGTTATAGTAACCACAGTGATAGAGTCCTCTGGTCTGGCATTTGACATGTAAATGGGAAAACAGAAAATTCATATAATTTTTCTCTCCCAGGAAAGTCTTGTGAGAACTGAAACCAACATATTTTCTGTCTCTGTGTTAAAGGATAATGGGACGAGGCGTCGTTTCCTGTCCCTATGTTAAACAATACCAAGGATAAGAGAAAATAAGAGAGACGCTTGCTAAAGGTAAGTAAGTTCAATACTGGCTCCTGAGCTAAGACTACAAAGTTTCTAAACAACTGACATGTCAAGATAAACTGCTTGACCATCCACCTAGCTTCAAGACAACAGCCTGCCTGGGCTCACAGTCCAAAATTATTTTTAAACTCTGCCCAATCCCAACTTAAACTCTCATAATCTCCTGATTTTCTCCTTCTAGGAAGGATACTACTAATTCTTTCCTAAGGGATTGTTCTCCCTTATTGTAGTTAGGCTTAAAGGCTTAGCTTAGCTGGATCAGTAGATTTCCTGCTTGTGTTTTTGAGGCTCAACACTCGTTTTCAAGATGATTATCCTTCTTGGAAGAGGAATTAAAAAAGAAAATAATATACTTTGACATCAAAAACTAAGTGATGCTTTGATTCCAGCTTCTATTTGTCCTTCCAATGAAGGTATATATCCTACATCTTTAATAAGTTGGGAAACATGAAGGGGGAGAGAAAGGGTTTACAGGATATAAAAATACAAGTGAAAATAATCCAAAAAATATTGTGTAGGAATCAGCTTCGTTAATCCCTAAATCAAATGATTTAGGTTTCCAAAGTGTTCAGGCATTTTGTTTTCCTACTAGATACCTTAAACAAATGTATGCAGCGAGTAACACTTGAAATGACTGTAAGAAGGAACCAGCATTTTTTACATGAAATAGACCTTCTTTAGCTCTTTTTCATTTATATTTCAGTGCAACGTAACTTCAGGTTCTCTACTGAGAGCGTATTCTGACAATTTGGGTAGTGTTAAGTAGATTAGGGGTATGACTGCCTAAGGATGGCACTGAGTAATGTGAATTACAGAAAAAGGAAGTTACTTAAAAGCAAACTGTGCATAAACTACTATTCAATCTACTTCCTCAGGAATGATCCCACTTTGTTTTTTATTAATTATAAAAGATTCCATTTCTGTGCTCTCACCAGCTTCTGGAGCTAAATGTTTGGTATTTGAATAGTTCTCTGGTCGCTCATTTATCTTTTCCACACATGTGGGGGAACTGGCGTCACAGAATCTACTCTCACAGTTCAAGGAGATTTCAAAGGCCTGCTGGTCAATCTTTGCAAAGTTGGATTCTGCCTTATTTTAATTTTTATTCTTTCTCCTATTTATTTTCTTCGATGGTCAAGATTAGTGTAGCCACCCCTGACATAGGAAGGGTTAATAATCACTGGAAAAAGCTTGCCAACAAACTGTGACCCGGAGGTGAGAAGGCCGGTTAGCCAATGACGGGTAAGACCCCCTGGGGGGGGCAACCTAAGCCAGGCGGTGGCCGCCCGGGGGCACAGATGGAGAAACGATATCGATATCGGGAGCAAGAGGGACCGTTGCCTAAGAGACCTTGCCTGCTCTGAGATAAAAATATAGGAGCACAGCAACAACATGATAATATCAAAACAGAGGCCAAGGGAGGGCTCCTTGAGAAATCACTAAGAATTCTTGGCATTCGCTAATTACTTCATCCAGAACATCTGTGTATGTTTAACAGATGTAAGCTATGTATATATTGAAATGATGGTTATAATAAACTCAGAGTGGCCATCAGCCCTCTCCGCATCTATCCTGATGTGTACATTGGATTGCGACACCGACAGATTAGTAGTTCATCCTTATAAAAATCTCTGAAACATTTTAAGACAGCCATCATGTTTTATCCTTCTATCCCTAGTCCTGTCTACCATTCCTAGAAAAGAAAACATTTAGTTATGGCCATTTTTACTTTCTTTTACCTTCTACTAATTATAACAAGTATCACATACTTCAGGCTAAGATTTTTTTAACTTTTATTTTGAAATAATTATAGAGTAACAAGAAGTTGAAAAGAAAATACAGATAGGTCCCAAGTACCTTTCACCCAGATTTCCCCAATGTTTACCTCTTACATATTCTAGTATAATATCAAAACCAGGAGTATACGTTGATGCAACATGTGTGTGTGTGAAGTTCTACATCGTCTTATCACATGTGTGGATTTGTGTAAGCACCGCCACCATCAAGATACAGAACTAATTTCATTACCACGAAGATCTCCCTCGTACTATTTCCTTACAGTCGCATCCACCCACTCCCCACTGCCATCCCTCATCCCTGGAAATCACTGTCTGTTCTCCATATATATAGTTTTCTTGTCTATATAATTTTATATAAGTGGACTCATCCAGCATATGAGTTTTCGAGATTGGATTCCTTCACTCAGCATAACGTCCTTGAGGTCCATCCAAGTGGTTGTGTTCATCAGCAGTTTGTTGTATTTTATTGCTGAGGATGTGACTCAGTTTGTTTAATCATTAATCTATTCAAGACATTTTGACTGTTTTCAGTTTTTGGCTATTATGAATAAAGCTGCTATGGACATTCACATACAGGTTTTGTGTGGACATAATTTTTCATTTCCCTGGATAAATAACCAGGTTTGCAACTGTTGGGACATATGGGAACTATACATTGAGTTTCTTAAAAATTTTGACAGTTTACTGTAGTGACTCTACCATTTGACACTTCTATCAGCAATAGATCCAATTTCTCTACATCCTTGCTGGCTCAGGTGTTGTCACTGTTTTTATTTTAGCTGTTTTGATATATGTATATAGTAATATCTCATCATGGTCTTAATTTTCATTGTCCTGATGGCTAGTCATGTTGAACATCTTTTTATTTACTCATTTGTCATCCATATGTTGTCCATTTTTATGTTTTCAATGTTTTATATCATACCTATGTTGCCTCTGTGTGTGCTAGTGTGTGTGTATAACAAATTTTCATCAATTGTTCTCCGAACATACCACTAACACAATTTCACTATTCCACTCACTTAATTCCCTCTGACCATTACAATATAGCTCATTTCTACTTGTGTAAAAGGTATGTCCTTTTTCTGATAATTTGTTAAAGAATGATAGCCATGAATAAATATATATCAAAATTATACTTATCAGATAATTAACCTAGCCCTTCAATTAATCAAATTTTTTAAAAGCTTATCCAAGCCAAGAAACACAAAGAAGATTTATTAAGTAAACTGGAGTTACACAGTCTGTAAGACAGAGATGATTCAGGTTAAAATCTTTAGCAGAACAATTGACATTGTGAATCACGTACAGATCTCATGGCTACATCTCTGATGACAATTCACTATTTCCAGCTTCCAAGGAAGTGGCGACATCAGTCTTACAAGATGCAAAATATTTTCCCTTTGCCATCATATTTTGAAAGAAATCCATATAATTATACATTTATCTAGAAACACGCATTTCTATTTAAATAACTGGCAATCATCTCAAATATCAAAGTAGTCTGAAGTCTAAGACAGCAAAAGTTATGATTAATTTCTCTGTCCTTACTGTAATCTATGCACCACAAGCTACCTTGTAAACCCTTGGACATCTTTGAAATACAGCTTAGACATTATCAAAATATAAAGTTGATTAGAATCCAAAGCTTCACAGATAACATTTCCAAGAATAACTCCCATCATATGTGACTCCCGGGTTTGTTTGTATCCACTTTCATATCCTTCCCTCAACAGCAGTGCAATCCTAACATACTGTGTAGTTTAACAGTCTTATAATTACACTTCTGAGGCCTATAGAAGGCTATAGATGTGGTAGAATGTAAAGGTTAGGAGTGAGGGCTCTTTGGTTCAAAACCTGTCTCTGTCACTTACTAGCAGAGTGTATTAGGGCAAGTTATTTAGGCTTTTCCATTTTACAATTTCCTCATTTGTAAAATAAGAAAGTGATGGTGCATAGCTCCTTGAGCTTGGGGAGTATAAATTGAGATAGTAAAAAAAAAGAGTTCAAGACAGTGTCTTGCACACAGAAAACTACTCAGTAAATGTTAGCTATTCTTATTATAATTTAAAAAATATATATCGCTAGCAATGAACAAGTAGAATTTGAATTTTAAAACATAATGCCACTTACATTAGCACCCAGAAAAACAAAAAAAGTAGTTCTTACGTACCAATCTAACAAAATAGGTACGAGGTCTATATGAGGAAAACTATACAACGCTGATGAAGAAAGTCAAGAATGGCTGAATAAGGGGAGAGATTTCTATATTCACAGATAGAATCACTCAATATTGTCAAGATGTCAGTTTTTCCAAACTAGACTTATAGATTCAACAAAATTCAAACCAAAATCCCAGCAAGTTATTTTGCTGCTATTGGAAGACTGATTTAAAAGTTTATATTAAAGGCAAAAGATCCGAAATAGCTAACACAGTACTGAAGGAGAAGTACAAAATTGGAAGACTGATGTTACCCAACTTCAAGGTTTACTGTAATGCTACAGTAATCAAGACAGTGTGGTATTGGCAAAAGAATAGACAAATAAATCAATATAACAGAATAGAGAGCCTAGAAATAGAGTCAAATGATCTTTGACAAAGAAGCAAAGGCAATATGTGGAGAAAAACATAGTCTTTTCAACAAATGGTGCTGGAACACTAGACATCTATATCCAAAAATATCAAAACTATAAAAATGAATCTAGATATAGATTTTACACCTTTCACAAAACTTAACTCAAAATTAATCATAGAACTAAATGTAAAATGCAAACTATAAAACTCATGGAAGAAAATATAGGAGAAAGTCTAGATGACCTTGGGATATTTGATGACTTTTAAGATAATGCACCAAAGACATGATCCATGAAAGAAATAATTGATGTTAGATTTCATAAAAATTAAAAATTACTACTCTATAAAATACACCATAAAGAGAATGAGAAGTCACAGACTAGGATGAAATAGTTGTAGAAGACATATCTGGTAAAGAATTGTTATCCAAATATATACAAAGACCTCTTAAAACTCAAGAATAAGTATATAAACAACCTGATTAAAATGAAAAACCCAGTTAAAAAATGGGCAAAAGATTTGAACAGACACCTTGACAAAGAAGATATACAGATAGCAAATAAGCATACGAAAAGATGTTCCACATCATATGTCATTAGGAAATTGCAAATCAAAACAACAATGAGATACCATTACATACTTATTAGAATGGCCAAAATCCAAAACACTGACAACTCCAAACGCCAACGTGGAGTAACAGGAACACACATTTATTGTTGATAGAAATGAAAAATGGTGTAGCCACTTTGGAAGTAAGTTTTGTGATTGCTTACAAAACTAAACATATTTTTACTGTATGCTCTCATAATAATGCTCCATGGTATTAACCAAAAAGATTTGAAAAATTATGTCAGCAGAAAAAATTGCACATGCATATTTATAGCAGCTTTATCTATACTTGCCAAAACTTTAAAGCAACCAAAATGCCCTTCAGTAGTAGACAAACGAATAAATAAACTGTGGTACATACGGACAACGGAATATTATTCAACAGTAAAAAGAAATGAGCTATCAAGTTATGAAAAGACATGGAGGAACCTTAAATGAGTATTACTTGGTGAAAAAAAGACGAAAGCCAATCTAAAAGGACCACATGTTGTACAATTCCAACTGCATGACATCCTGCATAATGCAAAATGTATGGAAACAGTAAAAAGATCAGTGGTGGGCAGGGATTAAGGGGTAAGAAGAAAAGTATTTGGAGCACAGAGAATTTTTAGGGCAGTGAAACTGTTATGTATAAAACTATAATGGTGGATACATTTGTCAATACCCGTGGAATGTACAACATCAAGAATGAACCCTAGTGTAAACTATGGGCTTTCTGTGATAGTGATGTGTGAATGCAGATTCCTCTACTGAACATATATGTGTATGTGTATATATACATATCTCATATCAAGAGAAATTTCCACAGTTCCTGTCTACGGCCTGATGCAGAATCACTATGCTGATTCTCGTGCTTCTCCTTCTAACCCTTATTATCTCTTATGCATATGATTCCCCATCTTTGCTCAGTTTCTTCCAGTGAGCAGCTGTGATAACCTCTTCTTTGATAACTTTTCAATTCAGAATCATAAACGATACTGTTCTGCTTACATCTTCTGTATTGCTATTATTTCAGCAAGAGTTGAGGGTGGAAGGAGCATCTGTTGTCATTCCACAGTTTCATTTCAAGAATTTTGGCTCTTATTCCTTCAAGTCTAACTATATTGTTTCATTCCATTTACTTATTTTTTGAAACATAGTTATTTTTATTGGAAATAATTATTTTACATCTATGATTCTTTTTCTATCTTTTAAAGTTATTTTTACATATATTAAAATACATTCTTTTTGATGTACAAGTCTATGAGTTTTGAAAAATGTGTAGAGTTGTGTGACCACCACAACAATAAAAATTTGGAGCAGTTCCATCACCTCCAAAAATTTCCATCATGATATCTTCTTGTAATCATAGTCTCCCACAAGTGAAACTTCTGAGGAACACTGGTATCTTTTCCATTCCCGTGGTTTTTCTGTTAAATAGAATTCTACAATAGAGAGCTTTTTGACTCTGGCTTCTTTTGCTTACATTAAACCCATTTGGGATCCTTCCATGTTGTTGCTTGTATCAATCTTTGTTCTTCTCATTGCCGAGTAGTATTTTAGTGAATAGATGTGCCACAGTTTGATTGTCTTTTCTATACTGTTGCGTGTCCATTCTGTACTGGAAGGACATTTTTGTTGTTTCCCTTTGCATGTTTTTAAATTAGGCGTCTATGAGCATTTGTGTATAGGTTTTTGTGTGAACCTAAAATTTCACTTCATTTCTTAAATACCTGTGACTGTTCATATGGTAAATGTATTCAAATTTCCAAATTCTGTCAGAGACTACACCATTTTGCATTCCCACTGCAAAGCATGAGAATCCCAGCTGTTTCACATCCTTGTTAGCATTTGATATTGTCAAGTTTTTATTTTGTGAAGTCTCATAGGTATGTATATATATATCTCACTGTGGGTTTTATTTGCATTTTCTTAAAGATTAGTGATGTTGAACATCACTGCTTGTGCTGATTTGCTGTCTATATTTCCTTTTGTTTAAACTGTGCTCAAATCTTTTTGCTCAGTTTTTAAATTGAGCAGATTCTTTTCTTAAACTGCATTTTTAAGATATTTAAAAATATATTCTAGACACACTGTTTATTGGGTGTGTGAACTACAAAAATATTCCCTCAGTTTGTGACTTTTAATCCTTTAAGCAATGTTTTTTACCAAGCAAAAGTTTTAATTTTGATGAAATCTCATGTATCAGTTTTCTCTCCCATGTGTCGTACTTTTATTGTCATATCTAAGAAGACTCAGTCTAACTCAAAGTCATAAAGATTTTTCCTGTTTTCCTTTAAAAATAAATGGTCTTTTTAAATTCAGAGTTTAAAATAATTTAAATATTTCAAATGAATTTAAATTTGTGGTCCATTTTTAATGGTTTTTGTAATAGTAGGGGCTCAGGTAACTTTCTTTTTACTTTTGCATATGGGTAACCAGTGGCTCTAGGATCATTTATCGAAAAGTTTATTATTTCTCCATTTAATTACTTTTGTATAATTCCCCCAAAATATCTAATGACCATATTTTTGTGGATCTATTTCTGAGCCTCCTATTTGGAGCATTCATCAATGTGTCTATCCTTTCACTAACGCGGTGCTGTCTTGATTACTTTGTGTTATTAAAATGTAATACTCTCAATACTTTAGAATTGTTCTACTTCTTCTAAATTATTTTGTTAATTTTGTTCCCTTTGCCTTTGCTTATAAATGTTAGAATCACCTTGTCAATAACTACACAAAATCCTGTTGGGATTTTGTTTGGGACAATGTTGAATCTATAGAATATTTTGAGGGAAAATTGACATCTTAAACTATCAAGTCTTCTAATCCATGAGCATGGTATCTTTTCATTTACAGTCTTGCACGTCATAACAACGTTTCAGTCAATGGTGGAGCACATATACAACGGTGGTGCTGTATGATTAGTAGCATACAGCCTAGGTGAATAGTAGGCTATGTCATCTAGGTTTGTGTAAGCACACTCAATGATGTTTACGTGAATAGTAGGCTATGTCATCTAGGTTTGTGTAAGCACACTCAATGATGTTTACACAATGACAAAATCGCCTAAGAATGCATTCCTCAGAACATATGCTCATCATTAAGTGACACGAAATTGTATTTAATTCTTCTTTGATCATTTTCAGTGTCCATCATACAGCTTCTATACATATCCTGTAAGATGGATATCTACATATCTTTTATTTGCGATTGCTATTTAAATTGTACTTCAATTAAAACAAAAAACTTTGATTTCCAATTGTAATTCGCTAACATATGAGGATATAATAAAATTTTTTTGTTGACCTATATCCTCTGACCTTGCTAAACATATTAGTTCTGTGAGCATCTGGTAGAATCTATTAGATTTTCTGTAGAGTGTATCATGTCATATGTGAATAAAAATAGTTTTATTTCTTCCTTTTCAATCTGTATTTTTTTTTCTGCATCATTTTATATGCTAGTACTTCCCACACGGTGTTGCATAAGAATTGTGAGAGCAGAAATCCATGATTTTATCCCAATCTCAAGGGGAAAACATTCAATTTTTATCATTAAGAAGGATGCAAGTTGTAGGATTTTTGTGGATGACTTTTATCAGATTAAGGAATTTACACTTTATTTCTAGTTTGCTAAGAGTTTTAACCATAAATGGACGCTGAATTTGGTCAGAGATTTTTCTGCTTCTATTAAGATGATTATGTAGGTTTTTCTTCTTTATCTTGTTAATATCATGAATTAACTGATGTTTGAATGATAATCCATCCTTGCATTCCTGGGATAAACACCACTTGATCATGATGTATTTTTCTTTTTACATATTTCTTGATTTTATTTGTTAATAATTTATTCAGGATTTTCGCATACGTTCATGAGGAATATTATTCTGTAATTTTGTTTTTTGGCAATGTCTTTGGTTGGTTTTGATAGTGTAATTCTGTTCTTGTAAAATCAACTGGGACTCTTGACATCCTCTTCTTTTTTACATAAAGAATTCTCCTTAATATGCCTATTTTGTTTTAACTATTAGGTAGAATTTGCCAGTGAAATGATCTAGGTTTGGAGTTTTCTTCACTGGGTGGTTTTATTTATGATTTTAATTTCTCTAGTAGAGGTAGGACTATATGGATTACATGTTTCTTCATGTGAGTAAGTTAGTTTTTGTCCTTTTAGGAATTGGTTCATTTCATATACGTCTTTCAATTTATGATTATAGAATCAATAATATTTCTTTAATATTATATGTGTAGGATCTTCAGAGATGTCCTCTATTTTATTCTTGGAGTTGGTAACTTTTGCATTTTATTTTATTATTTTTATTGAACTGTCATTCCAAAGTTTTGCCAATTTTATTAAGTTTTTTCGAACAATCAACTTTTGATTTGTTTGATTTTTCTCTATTCTTCACTGGTATTTATTGAGTTCTATTTTAATCACTACTATTTCTTTCCTTCTGCTTGCTTTGGGTTTATTTTATTCATTTCTTTCTAGTTCCTTGCTTTTTAAGATTAGTTTTTCTTATTTGAAATCTTTCATATTTTAAAATGTTACCCTTTACTATTATAAAATTTATACCAATAGTTTTTAGGTGTATCCTACAAATTTAGTATGTTGTATTTTACTCTTCATTCAATTAAAAATGTACCTTAATTTATCTTTAGACTTCTTCTTTGACCGTTAAGTTATTTGCAAAACCACTTTCTAGAGTACAAATAAGAATCAGATTTTATTACTTTTGGTATCTCCTTCCTGTCCTTTTACTTTTAATCTCTCTGTATCATGTTAGTTAAAATGAGTTTCCTGTAAACTACATATAGTTTTATCCTGCTTTTCTTTTTAATTTAAAGTATCTTTTTTAATTTCTGTACTTAGAGAAATTACACTGCATGTAGTTATTAATGTGATTGGATTTAAGTCTACTATCTATTATTTTCCTCTTTGACTCATTTGATTTTTGTTCCTCTATTTTCAATTTCCTACTTTCATTTGGATTGTTTCGATATATTTTAGCGTTCTATTTTAACTTATTTATTGGACCTTTTTGCCATATCTCTCTATATTACCTCCTTAGTGGTTCTTCTAACTATTCAAATTCTACCTAAAATAAATATTTTGCCACTTCAAGTAAAACATCAAAGCCATATAACTATATAGATTCTTTGACTACCCTCTTTATATTTTTGGTGTCTTATGTATTCCATCTACATACATGATAATACGATGTTTGCATACATATTTTAAAAATAACTTTAGTAGAGAAAATTAGTCTATTCCACTTAACTAGAATTTTTTTTCTACTTATCTACTGAGAACTTTTATTTTTCCTTTCAAGAGTGTTTACTTTTATCCCATGAAAGATGATAATATTAACTGTTTTAAAGTATTTGTCTCATCATTCCAACATCTGGGTCATCTGGGCTGGCAACTATTGATGGTCTCCTCCCTTTTGAATTGGTCTCATTTCTTGGTTGTTGGCATGCCAAGTAATTTTGGGTTATATACTGGATAATGTGAATATTATGTTTTGAAACGTTAATTCTGTTAAAGTTCTTTGAAGAATGTTTATTTGGTTTTTTTGTTTGTGTGTTTATTTTAACAAGCAATCAACCTTGTAAACTTCAAGCAGTGAATTCTGTCTCATCGACTGTGGATGATGGATTACAACGTCAATTCAGTTTGCAAATCCTTTGCAATGACTTTTGCATCTGTCCCTCTGACATGCCATTTTTGTGTTCATTCTTGGACAATGCTTTATACTGTAATTCAATCATCAGAGCCTTTAGTAAGCTCTGTTATGTATATAATGTTTGTAGGGGAGGAGGACATTTCCTCTCCCCAAATGTGGGTTCGTCTGGCTGGAGAACGAATTAAATTCACATGAGACAGAATAGCAAGAGAAAATTAAACAAAGCTTTATGAGGAACCATGGCCTGGGGCCTTTCTTCCCGAAGGAAGAAAGGGCACCGAAGAAGTGGGGTGCACATAGTGGTTATATACCCCCAAACAGGGTGTTTCACATGTGATTGAAATGTCCCTCCCACAATAGTCACAAGATTGCCCTGTCAGCACAGCGCTTGATGGACACAGCAGGTAATGGTCTGCTGTCTCTGAGGGCATAGCAGGAGGCAAGTCGATTGTCTGGAGCTGGGCGGTCACAGGTGAGCACAGCAATCAGTTCCTAGCCTAAAGAAAGATGCTTAATCCTTAAAGAAATGCCAAAGTTGGGAGGGGGAGGGAAGTCAGTTACAGGAGGTTACCAGACTAGCACAATAAAATGCAGATTTAAGTCCTAGCCTTTGGTATTGATTAAGAGTTTTTAGAGAGAAGGTCATTGCCTTTCTTCTTCCTGGTACAGAGGGGGAAGTGCCTTTTACAGATAGAGATTTACCTTACAAACGTAAATGTGTCCTAACAAAGGGCAAGTTCCATTCCTCCTTCCCTGTCCCAGTTTATCAAAAGCAATCAGCCTCAAATAATCCTGATGCCAAAGAGACATATCTTGGGGTGGCCAATTCCAGGTCCCCACATGTTCATGCCAAGCTTAGAGGAATTATGTTGTTTCTCATACAGATGTAGAGGATTGATTTCTTCAGTGATTTCCTCTCTGCTTCCACAGTTCCTTTTTCTGCTTCCTCTAAGGAGCACAATGGAGTTCTTTCAGAGTTTTAACCACATGCAGAACTGTGTACTTGCTGGCTGGCAGGTTAATATGGCTAGCACAAAGAAGACAGAGAAAACATGGGGATTCTCACACTTTTCACATAACAGATGTTTCTTTTTTTTCTATTTACACAGATAGGTTTCCTCTCAGTTTTAGGGGCTTGGCCACCATGACAGCAGTGTTTTGCATTTTGTGCAGCTAGGGAAGAAACATGAGAAAAGAAAGTAGAAAATAGAAAACCAAAATATGATGATTTTCTCCATACTCTTAGGCTCACAGATATTCCTTTCTCAGTCCCCTGGCCAGAAAAATAGACTATTCTTGGAGATTTTAATGCCCATGCTTGCTACCCATTCCCTGATCCTACTCACCCATGAATCAAGAATCAAGGCTGGGAGAAAGAAAAAAGAAAACAAAATCAACACATTGGTGATTTTTCAAGTTTTGACTTCTCTTGCTCACAAATCACTTGTTACTATTTACTTTTCAGAGTCCTGGGGTGGTTTATTTTTGTAATCTGTCCACAGATTTTAATTGCAATCAGTCAGAAAGAAAACTTGATGTGGAATTACTCCATCCTGACTGGTACTTGCATTCCCTTCAACTTTAACTAATCTTTACCTATTTTCTCTATTCAAGGAAAATGACACTTTATATATATATATATATATACGTTTTACATTTATATATATACATATTTTTAAAAAACACAAGCAAATAGCACATGTGCACACACACACATACACACATTTTAGTCACTTCTGATCCAAAGGGTTGGTATTAGTGATGGAAAACTGCAGTACAATCTATGAGGGAAGAAGGACTTTATATTATTGGGTAACACTTTATTATATTGCAAAGCATTTTATGTCTCATATATAATTTAATATTTGAATTCTTGAATCAAAGTTTCAAGATCTTGACCATCGAAATGAGTAAAGGAATATAATATATTAAAGTTAAGGTGAGGTATGCTGGTAGAAATATAATGGGAAGAGGACTTTGCAATTATTCCGCCCTTCTCTACTATCTTTTGTCCACTTTACTGGTGTTCTTCTCTGAGATTCACGTTTCCTTCAATTCGTTGTTCCTTTTACCTTAAGTTTATTATAGCATCATTTGATAATACAACATAGGCATGTATATCTGTCCTTTTCTCCTATTTCGCTGACATATGTGTGTTATATCTTGAATGTTTTCCCAATAATATTTTATGTTGGTAAATAGTGGCACCAGATGGGAGTTGAAAAATAAAATTATTTTCCCAGCATGGGTACATATTACTCTGGTGACTCAGTTGGTAGCTAAATGTATTTCTTACTTAGGAGGTATTTTAAAATTTGACACAATGGAATTCAGTTGTTTGCTGGATCAGAAAAGGGCTGTGTATCCCGAATTTGGTTGTCTCTAACATCTTTTCTTCTCCTTAAGATTCTCAAGGGGAGGGGTCGGTTCCGTGGCCGAGTGGTTAAGTTCGCGCACTCCGATGCAGTGGCCCAGGGTTTGGATCCTGGGCGCGAACATGGCACCACTCATCAGGCCACGTTGAGGCAGCGTGCCACATCCCACAAGTAGAAGGACGCGCAACTAAGATATACAACTGTGTACAGGGGGGTTTGGGGAGATAAAGCAGAAAAAAAAAAATTGGCAACAGTTGTTAGCCCAGGTGCCAATCTTTAAAAAAAAAAAAAGATTCTCAAGGGGAATCCATGGGGACACGTGTTATTTGCCCCTAACATTAATATAGAACTCAGAGCAGTGAAGTTGCATTGCAAGGTAACTTCCTTGTATATAGCCTGGGCATCTTTACTTGAGCACCTTCTCCATGGCACTAACCCCAAATCTCGGATTTTACCAATATACTTTTAGCAATAGCCAAACCAGAGAACCCCTACCATTAGTGAACTGAATAATGTGCAATGAGTAGTTTATTTTAATACCTAGAAAGAAGATTCCTAAGACTGTGGCTGTGAGAAGGAACAGGAGCAGTTGAGAGAAGCATATGGAAAATGGGACTATGCCCAAATGTACCTTGAGTTGTGCAGCACTAAGCACTTTGTCTACCATAGTCAATGGTTTTATACAATGTCCTTATATTTGACCAGTCCAGATTAATCCACCACCGTGAGTGAGGTGGGATGGAAGTGGGGTGGGAGAAAGGATTCTATTTCTTGGCCAGGGAAACACACACACACACACACCCCCACGCAACTCACACTTAGTCCAGGGAAGAAGCACAATTACAACAAGAAAGTGCAAGAGCAGGAATGTCCACTTATGTAGCAAGTTAAAATATGATGAAATTTTGAGTAAATCATTAAGTATGAAAACAGAGTATATATTAGACCATAATGCTTTGGACACTTTCTTTAGAAGGTACCAGTTTAATAATTCAAGATCATGTATCTTCTCTACAGAGCCAATTGCATCAATAGTTTTAAGAATGACTAAAATTTTTATAGTTATGTATTGTTAACTATATTTATAAATATTTTACATATTTAAAATAATGTAAAAAGCAGAAAAATTGCTAATAATAAACCATAAATGTGCTATTTAGTTAAGTTTTTTATTTTACATGTAAGAAAAAATGCATATCAGTTTTAAGTTGATAAATCAAGAAATAGATATTATATGTGTAATATTTGGTATTATATGAATAACTACAAATAGAGAAAAAACGAAAATATATTTTTTTGTCTTCACTACCCTCAGGTAGTGTGACTAAAGTTTGAAGAAAAGAAAAACATATTACTTTACTTCATATTATTTTGAATTTATTTAAAATATCTTGCCATGTTCATGTATTCCTTTTCTTATAATAAACAAAATAAATGTATACACATATTTCCAAATGGAAAGTATTAATAAAGATAAAAAGCTGTGTAACAGAAAGATAAAAATGTTTCATTTTTTTGTTGTTTTTCCTGGGTACTTATGAGAAGTCTTAGTAAAACATCTTGTAACAAAAAACACTGATTATTTATCATAATTTGAAAAATTAAGTAAGCTACTCTTTAAAGTTTTATATAAGTTTTTGGGGAAATGAGTTGTATGAGACTTCTGTGAGAGCATTTAAGTATGTGACCAGTTAAGATTAATTCATTCATTTAACAGTTATTAAACACCTATTGGGGCAGGCCCGTTGGTGTAGTGGTTAACTTCACACGCTCTGCTTTGGCAGCCTGGGGGTCACACTTTAGAATCCTCGGTGCAGACCCACACACTGCTCATCAAACCATGCTGTGACAGCATCCCACATGCAAAATAGAGAAAGATTGCCACAGATGTGCCAACCAAAAAGCAAAAATAGGAAGCAAGATTTTTTGCTTTTTTCCTCAAGCAAAAAGGGAAGATTGGCAACAGATGTAAGCTCAAGGCTAATCTTCCTCATCAAAAAAAAAAAAAAAGTTGGAGCAATAAGACCAATAGAACATGTATTTGTTTATTGTACATTTTAGAATAACACAGTGCTGTCTTTTACACACAGTGCGTGTCCCATTTATGGCAGGCAATATGCCCACCTCTGTCTTTTTCTTCCATCACTTGAGATTCCCATCCTTCAAAATCAGGCACAGAACACAGAAAATTCCCATATATAATGTCAAGACTCATATCTCATCTTGACTGATGCAATCATTATCTTATTATTTTTTCTATTTTTTATTTCTTTTGAGGAAGAATAGCCCTGAGCTAACATCTGCTGCCAATCCTCCTCTTTTTTGCTAAGGAAGACTGGCCCTGAGCGAACATCTGTGCCCATCTTCCTCTACTTTATAGTAGAGGATCTGATCTGGCAAACTCCAGGCCACCGAAGCAGAATGTGTGAACTTAACTGCTGCGCCACTGAGCCAGCCCCCTCATTATCTTATTTTTGACATAACCTTTTTGAAATCCAAAAAGGATTTCAATTTCATACATATTTACTACTCCCAAATTGATATATACCTGAGAAACTTGAAACAAAAATAATCCATATGTCGGAGATTTTGATTCTTCATTTACTATATTAATTTTCTTCTTTAAATGTCTCTACAATTAGAAAAGACACTGAATGTGATCCCCAAAAGCCTCATTTAAAAACAATTTGAATTGCTGTAATTATCATAAATTACTCTAAGATGGTAATTTTCTATTGGTTATGACACCATCGCACTTGAGTTCATTGGAGCTTTTCTAAATAAAACAGAACCTTTCATTCTGAGATAATGCCATGTGCCTCTTCTGCATTTTGACTCAACTGATTGTCAACCTATGATTCTAATTTGAATGAATAAAACACTTCATGCATTTTTTCCTAATGTGGTTTATAGTTAGCTATCAAAATAATCTTCCTCAACATATTATTAAAAAATTCTAGCACTACATTCTGAATAATCAGCTGCTGTAACCGTGTTTTGGTGAGTACTTAGGGCACCTCTGAGTAGAGTCTGTTGCTAAGTTAGTTAAATCAGGTGGTTACTGAAGCAAAAGGAAATTTAAATTTCTGGAGATCAGATCATTTTGCTCCATTTTGCAAGCTCAGGTCAACTCACTGAATCCATCTTTAAAAGTATCTTTCACTGTTTCAAGCCCCACTGTGAGAGGTTTTGTAAATTTATCTTCATCTTTATTAAACTCAAACTTAAACTCAAAAAGGAAAACCCTCTTGTGGAGGTCTGTAATTTAATTAAAATGATCCCACATAGACGAAAACACACTCTGAATACAAAATCACTTTCGCATGTTATATTGTAAATAAAAGATGAGCTCCTTTTACGTGCTAGTAAAGGCCCAGGTAACGTTACTAGATTCAGAGTTCTAGTTACATGACTAGATTTTCTTACATAACTAGGGAACCTAATATAACTCAATTCCCATATGCATATCTTCCTTAAGCAGTAGGCTCTTACTTATAAAACACTTCTGGAAACTTCACTTTCACCTCATTCGTACTCCAGATTACTTATTATCAAAAAATATGAATTAAAGTTGATACTTGGCAAATTAAAATGAGACAGAACAATATAAAACCATGAGTGCCAGGATGGAAAATGTGAACCGACATTGGAATGATGAGATCAAAGTAAGACAAAGTACTGGCATTAGCTCAGAAAGAGGTACATTGGCAAAAATTTATAATGCAGTTCCCTATTTTCCTCATTAGCACGAATAACCTAGAGGTTTCCTTAGCACTGTAAATTGCACGTTTCACATGAACCCTATTAGTATCTTGTGCCATTTCACCTCCCTTTTGCATGACTTTGTGACTTGTCACATTGTCTTTCCACAGGTGGTCTTTGCTAACTTGAGGGTTCTTGGCGTCAACTAAACCTTGAGAGAAAGAAATTACGAATGAAATCTGGAGACAACAATAAGACAATCCTCTTTATACTCCAGTATTTTAAATTTGGATCTGAATGAGAACCCAAAAGAGCCCAGGTTCTTAAGCAAATGCCTGAGTACTCCTGAATGACTTATCCTTACATGAAGATGTTTAGAAATAGTTCAGAATCATCTAAGGGCATCCAAAATGACCCTGAATCTGAAGCAATCATGAACACAATGCTTAAGAGTGTGGGATGATGATTTTTCACTGATTAAGTTCAAATTCTAGCTTAACCACTAGGTCCTTTTGCTACATATGCTGGCTGATAGTCTCTCGGAGCCTCAGTTTTCCATCTATAAAATGACTACACTAATAATATAAATTTTGTATACAGCAAATGATAGAAAGTGTGTGAAATTACTGACTGTAAAAACAACCATACTAATATTATCATTAGTAGTAGTAGAGCCATTAGTAACAAAAATAATTCAAGATTTTGCTCTGAGAGGAGGCCAGTCAAGGGTGAGCTTTGCTTCATCTAGTGTTGTCAGTTCAATGCCTCTTGCTCTAATTTAACCTAGGATTTACTTTATTTTAATTACTCCTGCTCTTCCCGTGGACAACCTCTGAATGCAATCAGTTTAACTATCTCTTCTTTGCCCAGAGACTCCATCATGGCAGTGATGCTTCTCGGTTCTACGTTTCTTCTGGGAGGTTTGCCTCTTCTCCAGGAAAATGATAGGATTATCCTAAATCCTGCATTTTCCTGAATCACTAAGTAATTCTCCTTGTCTCTCAATCTAAAAACTTAAAAGTCATTTTTAGTGTTGTCTCCATTCCCATTCTCTGTATCCAGTCTGTTAACAGCTTTCGCATCTAACTCAGTTAGTCCATTTCCTCTGTCTCTCACCAGCGCCTGAGTTGTTTCTCCTGTCACCTTGGATTATTGGATCAGTTGTTTATATAGTGTTGTTATCACCACCTTCTCACCTCTCTACTTCATACTCCTCAATTCCAAACTATTTTTTTTCTAAAGTTCAAATCTGATTACACCCTCTGTTTGAAAAAATTTTCTTTCCTGAGTATATGCTTGCTTCAGAATATATTTGTAATTGACTTTGGTTTTGCGGTTACTATTATTGCTGAAAATTCAACGCAAGCCCATTTAAATACATAAAGCACTAAAGTAAAGGCAAAAGAAAAATTCCTCCTCACAATTTGCATTACCGATCAAACTCCCTACGGCAATCACCTTTAAGAGTTTTCCATGAATCTCTCTAAAGATATTCTAATTCTAAACACACGTACCGCACACACACACACCCCCCCACACACACTCACAGACACACATACATGCAATACATACAAACTTGCATAGGTGTGTGCGCATGTATATGCACATGAGATTACAGAAAGGATTAGGTTGTCAAGTCAAACTCACTGGAATCAGAGATCTTATCCAATTTAAAGTTTTTCAATTCGTTTCAAGAATACTAGTAATCTTGAGGCACAGGAGAAGCATGGAGAAGCTGGGTCTGCCAAAACTGCTCCCAGATTGGGTTTTTATACATATTTTTTGCATTCTGGCTCAGATATAATATATATGGGCACATCATCTACCCAAAAGGAAACTGCTTTAGGTATGAAACATCACCATTTTATGCTCCAATAGTCATAAAACTTGTTACATTTTTCAAAGATAATACACAATATATGCTATTTTACAATTTGCAGTTTTGTTAAAATTACTACTTATAAGTTTTATTTCTATCTAGCTTATTATTTTAATGGCTTCCCAATATTTTTAAAGATATACTCTAATTTCTGCTTCTTTTCCTATGCAGGTGAATACTTTAGTTGTATTTTGATACTACAATGACTCTGAAATTTGTAGGAGCTTTGACATATTTTTTTCTTATTTATACAAATATATCTGAAGAAATATTCATAAGAGGGTTGTATATGTTAATTTTGATAGATACAGCAAAACTCAAATCCAAAACAGATATTTCAAATTAAACTCTCATTAATTGTGTGAATACATATTTCAGTTTAACAGTTGACATCATTATCAGTATTTTCAATCTTTTGTCAATTTTAGGAGTAAAAAAGTGTTATCTCGTAATTTTTATTTGTTTTATTCACCCAACAAACATTTTTAGAGCACTTATAAGTTGCTAGGCACCACTTCTGTGATTGTGGTACAGTGGTAATCAAAATTTTAAAGTCCTCATGAGCTTCAGGAAGGAGAAAGACAACAAACAAATACAATGAAATGGAATGGGAAATTCTGGTAAGTTCTGTATAAAAGACCCAAAATAAATAACTAAATAAAGCAGTTTAAATGGATAGGTGGTTGTGGCATGCTGTAGATTGAGGAGAAGCTCTCTTAGCAGGTAAAATTTAAGCAAAACCTTTAAAAAGTTTGATTTTGAGATGTATTTGAATGACCACTCAGAATCTGCATTTCTTTAAGTATGTTTCAGATTTCGTAACTTTCAAGATATTTGTTTGTGTTTAATTTTCTGTGAAATTCTCGTTTATAGCATTGATTATTCTTGTCGAGTTATATGTTTTTATTACAAAGTTTAATAATTCCTCCTTTATCAGAAGTCAGGATGCCATTTTAAATAGTCTAAAAGGCATATCTTCAAATCTCAACGTTTTGTCTCATCTCTGCCAAATTCTATCACATGTATGATACAAAAATTACAGGGAACTTCTAACTCTATACTTCCGTCATTTTTTCCTCCATATGACTACACATATACGTCCCTTAAGAACAGTCTATTTATCTCCTCAGCTGTGAAGCCATCCTTGACTTGCCAAGAAAGAGATGGGCTTCCTTCCCCTCTGACATCCCAGCATCGTATCCTTGTCTCCATTCCATTTATCACACTCTATAATAAACCTATGTTCATTGCTGACATAAACACTCAGTTGTGACCTTTTATTCATTTCCTTCCCAAGATTTATCACAGTGTCTAGCACTTAGTAGGCTTTCAATGAATATGTTCTAAGAGAATAGATAAGAAACTGAATAAATGCGGCATTCATCTCTATAAGAAAGATAAACAATAGCTAAAATGCTCATTCATAAGTTGTAAATTCATCACTTTGTATCTTCCACATATAAGAAACACTCTAATCAGATGTAGGGGGCCACTTTTAGTCTTTGATTTGCACTGGCCTTTTCCTACTAAATACAATCATTCACATTATTTGATTGTGTGGATTTGAACCATCTATTACTGTCAGTTTTGTTCCTTACTCCATATTTTAATTCCTTCATCCAGACCATTCTTATTTCTCTGGTGGTCTGGTATTAGCTAGAAGTTTAACTAGCGTCATTTCCACTATGTTTGTACATTGTTTCCGAATGCGATTAGTGGAAAAGAAGTTGGAAGAACTCCCTGAGGTCTTTGTCTAGATAACAACTCATGATTAGTTCTTATAAGTTTCCTAACTATTCCACTGTTTGTGCCCTTGAGTTATGTCTAAGGATGATATCTTTGGACTGCTTTCAACACAAGATTTTAGGATAAGAGTACACATTGAGGCTGCTGCTTTCGGCTTTCAAATATTCTTCTAAGCCACTGTCTCCCATTGATATGTGAACTGGAGTTAGAATCTGATTTGAATCTCAACCAAAGTCTTTAAGTTTTGCACATGAAAACATCAGATGGCCTCCAGCCATTCAGGAGTAGGAAAGCTGTGTCTTTAAGTGTTCAGAGAGTAGCCAGGATTCCAGTCACAGAAGGAAAGCTTGTCAGTCAAGTGTTCCTAGAAATCTGGTTAGGAAATCACCCTATACTTTGTGCATGATTTGTAATGGTAGGCAGCAGCCTATCACAAGCACACTTCTGGTCCATAGAGAGTTTCCACAGATATTTGTTGATTAAACAAACAACTGAACAGAGCAAACATGGCAGATACAGCACATCAGGGAATCCAAGAGGGACCGAGGCAGTAAGAGGCCCTGAAGTAAAAAAGCTAATAGTCATTGGGCAGTCAGCGAGATGGAGATTGCAAAATCAGACTAAGTGACTGGGATATTCAAAGGTCCAGACCAAAATGAAATTAAAACTGAAAAAACTGCTGTGACACTTATAATCAACCAACTCCAGTTATAATTCACCAGGTGTCTGAACTTTGGATGAGGAAACAAGTGTGTAATCATCAAAAAAAAAACATTAAAAGGAGTGTGAGGGACTGGAATTGGCCACCCCAAGATACGTCTCTTTGTCATGAGGATTATTTGGGGCTGGTTACTTTTAAAAACTGCAGACAGGAAAGAAACTCTGAAAAGTAGAATTTACTTACCCTTTGTTAAGAGACATTTACATTGTAAAAGAAATCTCAGTCTGTAAAGGTGTCTCCTTCTCTGTACCAGGAAGGAGGGATGACCTTATTATAAACTCTTATCAAACTGGAAGGCAAGGACTCAAGTCTGCATAATAACCTGACTCTTGTTTACTGTACTTGTGTGGTAATCTCTCATGATCAACTCCCCCTCCACCCCTAACAACCTCCTCTGTCTTTAGCTGAAGATGCTATTTAAGGTGGTGGCTTTAGCCATTTTGGCGAGCTGTTCAGGTCACCTGAGCCTCTCCCATGTATACATGTTATAAAGCTTTGTTTAATTTTCTCCTGTTATTCTGTCTCATGTGAATTTAATTCATTCTCCAGCCAAAATAACCCAGAATGGGTAGGGGAAATGTCTTCCTCCCCTACAGGAGACATTGTAGGAAATCCTGGTAGAAATGGGCAAATAGTTTGTGTAAAGCAGTCAAATGAAGTGTCATTAGTAGAATAATGGCTAAGATGGGGGCCAGGTCTCCAACAAACGTTCTTCCGAATACACTCTTCTGTAGGGGCAAGTACTTTAAGATAGTCCCCACCATCAAAAATGTTAAAAAAGGGGCCAAAAACATGCTGTTAAATATTTTAACTTCAAATCACTAAAAAGAGGGCATTGCAATTCATGTAAATCCGTAAATACCTCTTTCAATCTGACTGAATGTGAAATATTTGTTGAAGTTTTTCAGAAACATTTTTTTGACAAGTGACCATTCACTTATTTCAGATCACCTCCAACTCTTCCTGTGCTTTTGGAATGAATAATAGATACTGGAAAATTTATGTAAATTTATTGACATTCTCCATGTGGAGAAAAGATAATGTCCAGTAAGATGCAGATGGTGGCTGAGGATATGTCAATTGCTTATGTAGAAAGTTATTGCTAATAAAGTTAATGGTAATTGCCATGTAATTTATTATTTAACAATGGCTTGGGATAGTACTTAAGGCCAGAAATAAGGAAGTAAAATGTCTTATAAATGTTTAAGAGGAAGGTTTTTATGTTTTCGTGTTAAGGGTTGGATCAGTTTCTAAATACATTGAATGTCAAATCATTAATTCATACACCATTCTGCTTTAAACAATTTTGTTTTTTAAAAATCCATATTGATAGAAAAGGATCAGCCTGTAAGTAAGAATTCATTTCAAAATGAGTTATTTATTTTAAAGAAAATTCTCCAATGTGATACTACACTGAACATAAATTCTGGGTAGTAGGACAGACTGATCATTTTCAATGTCCTTCAATGTAATAAAATATGGAGTCAGATAGAAGGCTGCACAGAAGAAGAGGATCCAAGGCATTACATATAGGAAAATTTGACAAAGTGAAAAATTTAACAATGTCATACCCTAAGGCAAGGCATTTTGGGTATCGTTAATCTGGGATACAAATAAATTAGTACAGCCTAAACCTTATATCCTCTGAGTTTTTAAATATTGCCTTCAAATCTAAGTTTTGTCTTAAGTATTAAGATTTTTAGGAATAAGTTTTAAGGATTGAAAGATCTGGGGGTTTTTTTCCTCCTTGTTTTTCTTTCTCTCTCATTTGATTTATGTTATGGCTTTTACATTATAAAAGTAACAATAATTATTGAAGTGTTTCAGAGACAAGAATGAGGTACAGAGTTGAGGATATAGAGAATATGTTCTGTATGGCTGGCTCCAAATTCTGGGTTTAAGACAAAGGTGGATAAAGAGAGCACACATTGTTTTTATTTTCTTAGATTTCTTCCTCGTCTAGCAAAGAACAAAGAAAAAAATTCGTGCCAATTTCTCAGAGAATAGAGATGTTCCTTTTGGCTACAACTTTCTTTACGCTCGGATCTTCTCAGGAGCCTGAATGAGGTGGGTAAAGAATAAGTGGGTGTAATGGAGGTAGCTCGGAAATTCTAAATTTAAAATATGTATTTAAAAACCTTGGTTCTCAAGTCTCTTTTAAATATAACTCATTATTTTAAATTTTATTTTAAACACAGCCTTACAGTATATCAGAGCTCGATTACAATGAGCCTCCTTGGCAAATCATTGCTCCTTAATGTCAAAGGAATCACAAGTTCATATCACCAAATTGCAATTACTTTGTCATTTAAAAAAAATGATATTTGAAAAAGGGAGTGGATACAAAATGAAAGCACACTTACAAACATGCATTCATATTTGCTCCTGGGACTCCAAATACCCATCATATTCTTTTCACGTGTTAGAGAAATACAGCTTTTGAGAAATTTTGAAAATATTGTAGAAAATAAGTTGTTTTTGCAAGAGTTTTTGTGTGTTTTAATGGCTTTCCTCACATACAATCAAATGGATGAATTATTCTTGGCCTTAAAACCCAGACTACAATGTTGAAAAAATCCTGAACCTGTAGCTTCAAATCCTTTTTGACACTTTCCCTGTGATAAACCATCTGAAGCTTCTGGAAAATAATGTTTCACAAAGCATAGTTTTACTGGGACTTTACTTGAAGAATCACAAAGTCTAAAATAAAGCTATAAAAAAAACACGTAAGTTTAACAACAGCTGCTACATACCACAGACTTCTGAAACAGGAATGCATAGAAGATTAGTCAGGCAAGGCTTGACAATTGGAGTCAATATAAAAATAGTTTTAGAAAGCAACAGTTTTTTGGTTTTTTTCCTGATTGCCAGACGCAGAGTATTTAAGACTGCAACCGAGAAATTAGTCCTGCTTGCTTAACTGACTATTTAAATGTTTTTCAATTATATTTAAAAAATAACATTGAAAGCATTGAGTGGGCATGTTCAATAAAACATTTCTTACCTTATCCTAATTTTGTCTCTTACTTTCTTTCTGTTGCAATATTGACTCTGATAGTAATGAATGGACTTCAGATGTAGAAGAATAAAGATTACTGACAATTAAATTACCGAGGAAACAGGAAAAATCATATGAAATTGGTTTTGAGCTCTTCAGAAAACAAGAAACATTCATCATCTGATGACAAAGTTTTTCTAGGTCAGAACTTAGAATAATTACAGATATTGTTTTGTTGATAAATTAATAAACATACATTCATGTCTGGATAGTTAGTGAATTAATAATTTAATATAGATTAAATAATTGGATATTGGGATGGGGGAGATTTTGCTTGTGCCAGATAAAGAGGCTTTCAAGATCAATATTAAATTCATGTTCTTTCAAGAGAATTTCCTCACATAGTCTAAGCCCAGAACTTCTACTTCTGGCACCATATCTAAGTAGGTGCCATTATTGATACTCTGTCAGTAAGAAACCTTTATTCTACTGAAATAATTTTCAAAGAGTTAAAACATGATTTCATCAAATATAGAATTAACATATGTAAATAAAGTTATTCAACACATTAATTAATGAGGAAACCAGTAAGATAACAAAGCTAATTTAAAGAAGAATTTTTGGAATAGATAAACATATATGGAATTCAAAGAAAGAAATGCTAAAATGAAGTTGCTAATAGATACAAAACTGTTTTATAGGAGCAAAAATCTCTAACCTTTGTGATTATCTTTTCTATCAGATATAAACTTACAAATTAACGTGTAATTTCTTATTTCGATGTTCTAAAGAAATTTGAAGAAACAAGATCAAATTCAGATGTGTTATCTTGAATAATTAAAAAAATGATATGAAAAGAACACGCAGCCGTCCTCATGCTTTGTTTCCAAGTTTGAGATTGCATAAGTGTCTAATGGAATCAGTTAGTCACATAGGAAGATGAACTCAGTTCTGTCCACTTTTAAAGCCATCATTTGGGCCACACTAAGGTGAGTGGGTAGACTAGAGGATGGAATGGTACTTCAGAGATAGATGCTGGCTCCTGTAGGCAACTGAATGTCATCAGATGCTTGCAAGCTTCGGAAAGAAAGTGAAATTTCTCTCTGCCATAAATATTGTTGGTTGAATCATGGATATAAAGAGATTAGCAGGAAATTTAATATATATTTCCCCAATAGTTCAAGAAATTAATGATTAAAACAGAAGCCAAGGACAGTGGTTCTCAAAAGTTTTGTGTTTATGACACACCCAAACCTACACTAAATGCTTGGTTAAACATTTTTTAATGTACACGTAATGAGTTAAAAAAAAAATCTATGATTAAAATGTTAGTAGTAAACCTGGAAAGTTTCACTAAGGTGTATTTGTTGAAAACTTATTTTTTAAATGCAGAATCAGAAGATTTGGTGATTAATTATACAGAGAGGAGAAAAGAAATTAGGGATAATTCAGAGGCTGGATGAGATAGCATTAGCTGAAAAGAAGGTTTTGTGTATATTTTAGTAATGATAGATTTTCATTTATAAAGCATCCCTGACATGAGTTCCTTATCAAAACTTTTCACTCGTTATTAAGCAAATGAAAACAGTGTTTAAAGAAATCACATGCAATTTTATGTCCATCAGTATTTATTCCAAAATTATGTAAATAAATGTATCAGTTTTAATAAAATACGGCAAACTCAGCTGAACAATGCATAGCTTCATATGTGAATTAGCCTCTCAAACTACATTAGTGAGAAAATTGTGAACGACTATACATTCTGAAAGATATGACAAAGTAAAATGAGTAATAATAATTGAAGTGAAAGAATTTCAGAAATATTTGATAAAAATTGGTAAAACCTAGAGACAACGAAAGCACTAACAAATGCACAGAATTTTGTTTGTGAAGTAAGTAATTCAAAAATCACAACAAAAAGGCTCCTGGAAAAGGCTTGGTCTAACAATAATCATTTACCGTACATCAGACATTGACATTTTTACCCCTACATAACTGGAAGGTGACCAACTTTCTTGAAATTTTTACTCTACCAACCAAGGAAAGGCCAATCACAGATGGAAAAGGGCATTTTACAGGTTCTACTCACCCTCACTCCTTACTTTCTCAAAAAGTCATCCTAAATAAATTTAAGAAAAAGAAAATGACTGAGATATTTTCTTTTAGAAAACTATTTTCGTTTTAAGTAGAGCAGTGAGAGCTTTGAGGAAAGCTAGTAATCATACACAATTCAGTCCAAGTACCTGGATTGTTCATGGTCTAAATAGCAGGAGTGTTTTTGTATTCATGGCATCTAAAGGGAGAATGTTCATGCCATTAGGAATCCTGCTGCATAATGCCTTTTCAAAAATACAATTTTGATCTGGACGTTTAGATTGATTTCTACGCACAATGTGCTTGCTCTAGACAAATGTCTCTTGTTTAAATTTGTTCTTGTGTTGGAAAAAAATGCAACCACCATTTGTATTTTGTCGCAAATCAGCTTCACAGTGCAAAACTGAGCTTTAAAAGCTTTTCTGGCAGAGAAAAAAAATTACATGTACTTCCTATTTTATTGAATTTTTCCCCCAAATATGAAATGCTTGCAATTGTTTATTTAACACATGCCAAAAGATAGCAGTAAGAAGGAAACATGTTATTATGTTTATGAGGGAGTTTATGAGGAATAGACAGGGATTAGAATAATAGTTATTTGTAAGTTAAAGTTTGACAATTCCTGAACTGAAGTCAGCTTCCTTCTGGAGACATATTCTATTGTTCAAAATGATAATCAGTACAGTTTGAAAGGTTATGCTTTATGATGAAACGACTTTAAAATTTCAATGTATTGAGAAGAAGTGACTAGTAGTACTGCATTGTGTACCTATGCAATTGTTTGTATGACAAGGTAGCAATAAAATTTGCTGTTCTTTTGGGTCGAACAGCATTCAATAAACCATGTTGGTAAATGAGTATATAAAATAAGTAGGTCTTATCTTTGTAGGTTGACATTGCATGTCAAGACCTTAATGTTGAAAACTAGATTTTAATATATTCCTTCAAACTAATCAAAAGTAAAAAATATATTTGAAACATCTTATAATACATTTGAGAAGTGCTGGAAAGCTCTTATTTTCTGATGACCAAGAGTAACGGCTGAAGGGATTATCTTCTGGGTCTCATTGGTTTGGGCACAGCAGCTCCAACTGTGCTCACTTCTTGCATTTTCTTACCTGAACCGTATGCAGATAAATTCCTTTCTTCCATATTCTCTCTTTGAACAATTAGAAATGCATTGCTTTATTTTTATTTTTAATTTATTTTTCCAGCTTTATTGAGGTATAATTAACAAAAATTGTATATATTTAAGGTGTAAAACTTGATGTTTTGATACACATGTATACTGTGAAATAATCACCACAATCAAACTAATTAACATATCCATCACGTCACATAGTTACCCTTTTCTTTTGCTTGTTTCTTTCTTTTTTGTCTGTGTGGTGAGAACTCTTAAAATCTACACTCAGCAAATTTCAAATATAGAATATAATATTGTTAACTATGGTCACATTTCTTTACATTAGATCTCCAGGACTTATTCAACTTGCATAGCTGAAACTTTGTACCCCTTTACCAACATATCCCCATTTCCTTCACTTTCCAGCCCCTGGGAACCACCATTCTACTCTCTTCTTCTCTAAGTCTGACTATTTTAGAATCCACATACAAGTGAGATCATGCCGTATTTGTCTCTCTTTGTCTAACTTATTTCTCTTAGCATATGTCCTCTGGATTCACTCATGTTGTCACACATGTCAGGATATCCTTTTTAAGGCTGAATAATATTCTATTGTGTATATATATACCACATTTTCTTTATCTGTTCATCCATCAACCGACATTTAAATTGTTTCCATTATCTTGGCTATTATGAGTAATGCGGTGGTGAAAATGGGGGTGCAGGTATCTCTTAGAAACCTGATTTCATTTCCTTTGGATGTATACCTAGAAGTGGGATTGCTGGATCATAAGATAGTTTTATTTTTAATTTTTTGAGGAACCTCCATACTGTTTTCCATAGTGACTGCATCACTTTACATTCCCACCAAAAACATACAAGGGTTTCCACTGTTTCCATATCCTCACCAGCACTCATTGCCTTTTGTCTTTTTGATAATATCCATTCTAACAGGTGTGAGGGGATATCTCATTGCAGTTTCAATTCACATTTCCCTGATGATTAGTAATATTGAGTACCTTTTCATATACCTGTCAGCTATCTCTATGTTGCATCCCAGGGATAAATCCCACTTGGTCGTGGTGTATGATCCTTTGAATGTGGAAGGCATTTAAATTATGTTTAAATGTTTAAATGTTTAAATGTTTATGTTTAAATATTTAAATTATGTCACTCATTCTTTGCCTTTGCTCTTCTCAGCTACTTTTTTTTCCCAAGTAATTTTATTGGGATTATAATGGTTTATAACATTGTGTAATTTCGGGTGTACAGTATTGTTTATCAATTCCTGAATACACTTCATTGTGCTCACCCCAAGTAGTCCACCTTTTATCCATCACCATACATATGTGCCCTTTATCCCTTTTGCCCACCTCCCCCCCAACTCCCTTCCCCTATGCTAACCACTAATCTGCTCTGTATCCATGTATTTGTTGTCTTCCACATATAAGTGAAGTCATGCAGTATTTGGCTCTCTCTGTCTGGCTTATTTCACTTAATATCATACCCTCAAGGTCCATCCATGTTATTGCAAATGGGACGATTTTGTCCTTTTTATGGCTGAGTACTATTCCATTGTATATACATATATCACACCTTCTTTATCCATTCATCTATAGATGGGCACTTGGGATGCTTCTGCATCTTGGCTATTGTGAATAATGTTGCAATGAATATAGGGGTGCATAAATCTCTTTGGATCATTGATTTCAAGTTCTTTGGACAAGTGCCCAGTAATTCTCCTCAGGTACTTTTGTCTATTTGAAAATGGAGTTTGGTCAATGTGAGCTTGAGTGAGAAAGAAAAAAGACAGACCTTTGAATGGTATCTTAGAAGATCTTAGCTCAGATTCCTAGCCCTATTTTTTCACAAGGAAAGTTTCTACTATTACAAAGATATGATTCCTGTTCTTCTTGGAAAGGGGGCTCCTGTGAGGGGAGCTCTCTGGGAGCCCAGGTTGAAAATGTGGCAGATGACACATTATCTAGTGTCTTTGGGTTCCCTTATCTTTGGACTATTTCTGTGTATGGGAACAAATCAACGAGAATATTTAAAATTGGTGACATAAAATCCTTTTTTTTTTTTGCCCCAAATCTCAAGACTTTTAGTTTTTGCACAAAATTCAGAGACTTGTGGGGCTGGCCCATTGGTATAGTGGTTAAGTTCGTGTCCTCCATTTTAGCAGCCGAGGGTTTTCAGCTTCAGTTCCCAGACGTGGACCTAGCACCACTCATCAAGACATGCTGCGGCGGCATCCCACACAAAATAGAGGAAGATTGGCACATATGTTGGCTGAGAGCAAATCTTCCTTAAGCAAAAAGAGGAAGATTGGCCACGGATGTTAGCTCAGGGCCAATCTTCCTCACACACACACAAAAAGTCAGAGACTTGAAAATATGTTATATTCCATGATACTGTACTCTGACTTCTAGAGCTCAAGCTTATAACAGTAGGCAAGAAAAATCTATTGGATATGGAGAAATCTTTATAGGGTGATATTCTCAGCTAAAAATAAGAAAGAGAAATGGAAGATAAAAAATAAATGAAGATGAGGGAAAAATGATAAGAGTAAAGAATCAGATGAATCCTCATCTTAAAACCAAGCAAGTCTATAGCAATTGTATCCTTCCTTATAGGCATCATTAATAATGATAGTAAAGAGCTAATATTTAAATAGAACTTGTTAAATATCAAACAACTTTCTAAGTGTTTTCAATTTACTAACTCTTTAAATCATCCTTGAGTACCTTATATGGTATGTTTACTAATATTATGACTGCTGTAAGAAGTAGATCTGAGACTCAGAATGTTTAACCAGTCTGCCCAATGTTGCATAGCTAGTAACTGACAGAGCAAGGACTTGAACAGAAGTAGTGTGGCTCCAGTGTACACAAGATCTTAACTTGCGTATGCTACCATCTCCATGTTATAACGTCTTGTAAAGCACTAGTCCTTAAAACTATTTAATAAAAGAAAGAACTAACAGTACTGCCTGTCAGGTGCATTGATAACAACTTCTTCATTAATCATCTCTTTTAGGATATGCTAAACGGATACATTTCATATATCATTTTGAGATAAATTAAACTCCTTAAATTTTACAGATCAGAAATCCAAGGAACAGGGACCGGCCTGGTGGCACAGCAGTTAAGTTCGCACGTTCCGCTTTGGGTGCAGAGGAAGATGGACACAGATGTTAGCTCAGGGCCAGTCTTCCTCAAAAAAGAAAAAATTTAAATTTAAAAAAAGACAGCTGAATCTTGGTAATAGAATTTTTTAAAAAAGAAAGAAATCCAAGGAACATAGCATTCAAGTGACTTTCAAAGGATGGTTCTGTTCTAAATATCTGAGTCAAATATTGACTCTGAAACCCATGCCTCATAAAATATTATATACACAAATTTCAAGCACCATTGAAGGCTGTCTATGTACATTGAAAACTTCATGATGTTATCAGTCAACAAATTTTGTTTTAATTTTTAATAGACATCAAATTTTAGAATAATTTTAGATTTATGGAATAATTGAGATAATAATATAGAGAGTTCCTATATGCCCCACACCCAGTTTCCCCGATTATAAACATTTCACATTAGTATGGTACATCTGTTACAATTAATGAATTAACATTAATGCATTGTTATTAACTCAACTCCATAACTTATTCATATTTCCTTAATTTTACCTAATGTTCTTTTTCTACTCCAGAATCCTATCCAAGATAACACATGACATTTAGTTGTCAGGTCTCCTTAGGAACATTTTGGCTGTGACAATTTTCAGACTTTCTGGCTTTTGATGACCTTGACAGTTTTAAGGAAAACTGGTCAGTTATTTTGTAGGAGGCTCCTCCACTGAAATTTGTGTGATGGTTAAACAGGGGTTATAGACTATTAGAAGAAGACCACCGAGATAAAGTGCCATTTTAATTACATTATATCACAAGTACGTACCATCAAGATGATTTATCATTGTGGATATTGACCTTCAACACCTATCTGGGGTGGTATTTGACAGGCCTATACACTGTAAAGGTACCACCTTGTATACTGTACTCTTTGGAAGTAACTCACTGTGCACAGCTCCCACTTAAGCAGTGGAACTTATGCTCCCCTTCCCTGAGGGCGGAGCAGCTACATAAATTGTTTGGGATTCTTCTGCACAAGATGTTTGTCACTCTCCCCTATTAATTGTCTTATCCAATCATTTATTTATGTCAGTATGGACTCATGCATATTTATTTTATTTTGGAATTTATCTTGGAAGTCTATTTTACTTAACTAATTAATTATCTTGGAAGTCTATTTTACTTAACTAATTAATTAATTGTTTTAATTTATTCTTGCCTTCAAATCTTTCCAGCTGTCGACATTGAGGGCTCTTACAGTTGGCTTGTCTCTTTGACATACCACAATGGAGGTAAGGTTTTTTGAGGTTTTTTCCCACTTTCATACTTTTTGGGACTCCAAGATTTTTCAGACTCATCTTGCATATTTTCTTCTCCAGAATCAGCCATTTCTTTAAGGAGTCCTGGTTCTGTTATTGGAGAATAGTGCTAGAAACCAAGACGTGGGTTCTACATATACTCAGAGCTACTGGTGTGTTGATGCTTCTGGGCCTCTTTAGCTGACAGAGTGAGGAAATACATGTATGTATACTAACTTCTTTATATACCCATATGGATAAATACTTCTATATGTAACCGTCTGTATCTATATTAAACTAATTATAAGTTCATATCTAACTCTAAGTCTTTAACACATGGATCTTTCTAGCCTCCTCCCTTTGCTTATCTGTAAACTCCCACTCCAATAACAAGAAATCTAGCTCCATCTCTTTACTTAAATGTTCAATACATGGATAGCATTTGTACATCTATACATGTATAGCAGCATCATAATTGTTAACTCATACACTCTGTGAAACAACTTTGTCACCTGCATTAAAGTGCTTATGTGCAATTCTTTTCAACTTTAGTCTTCCAGACTCCCCTGATTTCCAAAGTTAATTAGGTCAACAACTTTTCCCACTGTGTACTTCAGGGAAGTTGTTTCATACATTTATAATACAGTTAGATTCTTTTGTCAGAGCCTGAATTCCATCTTGGGATTCTCAATCTGCTAAATGATTTTTTTTATTTGAATAAACAAGGTTTCATCCTTTGTGCTGCTGATTCTATGATTTTTGATAAACGCATAGTGTCACATACACCACATGAAAATATCATGCAGAATATAGTGAAACTATTACCCTAAAAAGTCTCCTTTATTTCACCTTTTTAATCATTCTCCCTGTCCCCAAACCCTAGGTAATAAATGAGAGATTTACTGTCTCAATAGTCTTGCCTTTTCCAGAAGGTCATATAATTGGAATGATACAGTATGCAGCCCTTTCAGCCTGGCTACTTTCACAAAGCAGTATGCACTTTTGGTTCAGATTAAGACTTTTGGGGGAGTATTTCTCCTGTGTATCAGTCAGGGTTCTACAGAGAAAGAGAACCAATAATATATTTAGTATAAGGAATTGTCTCCCATAGTTATGGAGGCTGAGAAGTCCTCAGAGATCTAGAAGAGTTGATGGCATAAGTTCTAGTGCAAGTCTGAGTCTGAGGGCAGGAGAAGACCAATGTTCCAGCTCAAAGACGGTCACGCAGAGAGAGCAAATTCTCCTTTACTCAGGCTTTTTTGCTCTATTGAGGCTTTTAGTGGATTAGATGAGGCCCATTCCCATTGGAAAGGGCAATTGGCTTTACTCAGTATACCCACTCAAATGTTAATCTCATCCAGAAACACCCTCATGAACATACCCAGAATAATGTTAAAGCAAATATCCAGGCACTCCATGGCCCAAGCAAGTTGACACATAAAATTAAGCTTCTTAGACCTCTAATTTGGTGTTTATCATTAATTTTGAAAAATTCTCAACTATTGTTTCCTCAAATATTTCTTCTGATCCATTCCCTCTTACTACTTCTTCTGCTATTCCAATTACATGTATGTTACATCTTTTGACATTGCTCTACAGTTCTTGGATGTTCTGTTCTGTTTTTCCATACTTTCTTTCTCTTTGCATTTCATTTTGGGCAGTTTCTGTTGACATATTCAAGTTCACTGATGTTTACTTTGGCCAGTCTACTAATGAGCCCATCAAAGGCATTCTTTGTTTCTGTTACAGTGTTTTTGACTTTTATCATTTCCTTTTGATTCTTAGAGTTTCCATCTCACTGCTTACTTTATCCATATTTCTCTATTAGAGTCCTTAACATATTAATAGTGTCTATTTTAAATTTCCTGTCTGATAATTCCATGTAAGTGTCCCTACCTTTTTATTGCTCCTGCAGTTTCTGCTCCATTTGAGCAGATCTCCACTGTGATTCTCTCTACTCACCTGTCCCTTTCCAATTAGGGGCTGGTCATTTGCAGTGTGAACTCCGTTCTCTGACTAAATAAAAATTCAGAAAAAAAGTGCATGCCTTTTATAATAAAAGTAAACCAAAGGAATGATTTCCTCAAGAGGCTGTTTCTCCATCAAAGCAAATAAATATAAATGCCTGCATTAAAAAGTCACCACGCCTCACCCTCAAATGGAATTCTGTCCGTTCTTTTTTAATAGCAAATACCAACAATGACAGGTTTTTATTTTGAAAAACAGATGATGTTTTGAAAAGTTACATTCATATTATAAAAATGATAGTTTCTGATAAAAAGACCCTGATTGCTATTAGGATAAGGAATGGAATGTAGAAAAAGGAAATTTTACAATCTTTCTTGGTTTACTCAATGCAGTGCCGAATCAATGTTGATGGTGGCATTTCATTTGCTTTTACATCTGATTCATCATAACTGTAAAACTGACTGAAAATACAGAACTGTTTATATTTACCTATAAAACAGCAAAACAAACACACTTGAGTCAATAGAAATTGTTTGACTTCAGTTCTTTCATCTCATTGATTAAAGAGTTTCTTAAATTTGTTACAAGAAAATAGCTATTGAAGAAAGAGCAACAGCATCTTTGAGGAGCTGTATGTTAATTTACTTGTGAAATTGTTACTTATTGCCTTATCTCCAGATTTCCTTACCTTTATTTCCTTCCCATATATCCTTACGTAGCATACATGAAAATCTACTATACGCCATACTCGTTTTACTAATATACAATGGCCTTTTATGTTCTCAAAGCTGTTTCCTGCCAACTGCATGCTCTCTACTACCTATCCATAGCCTTCCACTTCAGTTCTCATAAAGCCTCAGCACAATTGCCTCTAAGCCAAATGGCATAGTTGGTGACCACTGTAGAACACTATTAGATTTTTGGTTTTTGCCATGTTACCAAAACTATGTCCCCTGTAAGCATATCAAACTTCTTGGAATTTCTACCACCAGTCTCCCTTAGATTAAGAAAAATAGAATTTCCCAAGTTTTTTTCAGTTTCCAAATGTAAAAATATTATGTGCTGAAACATTAGCCCCTTATCGTGAAAGAGGTTTATATCTTCATTTTACTTTTATTTTTCTAATTTTTTTAAACGTATGCCTTTTTCTTTTGGTGATGAAGATTGGCCCTGAGCTAACATCTGTTGCTAATCTTCCTCCCTTTTTTTCCTTCTTTCTCCCCAAAGCCCTAGTACATAGTTGTACATCCTAGTTCTAAGTTGTTCTAGTTCTTCTATGTGGGATGCCCAGGATTTGAACCGGCGAACCCTGGACTGCCAAAGTGGAGCGTGTGAGCTTAACCACTTGGCCATGAGGCCAACCTTGATTTTTTTCTTTATTAATATCTGAAAGCAAGCCCTTAGAAAAAGGAGCCAGGATCCATTCCTGCCAATAAGACAGGAATGATAAATGTCCTGAGTGTGGCATTCTGCCAAAAAGATTTGACCAGATGGTACCTAAAGTTATGGGGGAAGAAACATAAAAGTTGGGATTATGTGAGTGTCCCTGTTACTAAACACAAACAGTTTTGTTTATCTGCCACACAAGAGGGGCTGAAAGAAAAAGATCACTGAAAAGCCAGGCTTGTGGCAAGAAAAGGGAGATTTAATTTCAGGTGACAGCCAGGAGACAAGAGTAAGCACTCAGATTCATCAACTGGAAAGATGGGAGGCAAGGGATTTTAAAGGTTGTGAGGAATGTGGCTGCAGGTAGGGAGAGGGATGGCAAGATAAGGGAATCTGCAGGTGAGTGTCCTTGGTTGTCTGCCTCTGTGATGGGTGGTGGATTCCGCCTCCAGGAAGCTGAGGAGTTGGGGTCTGGGAAGCTTCTGTTTCCTGATATTCTCTGGACATCATTTTCCCTGTAATAAACTTCAGGGACCCATAATTAGCCAAAACTTTAGAATGAGCCTTGGGTGAGGCCACCTGGGTTTTAACAATTTCTAACTTCTTTTTTGTGTTGTGAAGCTCATGGATACAAAGGTTAAAGAAACCAATATTTTCATATGAATGTAGCTAAAGAAGCAGGGAAAGGGGAGGGAGCCCAGGAGTGCCAGGTGTTGGATGACTGCAGACCATTGGGCGCCTCTCCATAGGCAAAAAGTTTCAGATTTGCTGAATGTGACATTCCTGAGGAATCTAAGAAAACATGAGTTATTTTCTTATCAGGGAGAGAAGGAAAAGATTGGACAAAGGACTTAAATCTTCCACTAACAAGTCATTTGCTTTACTGGTTACTGATTGGATACTGATTAGCTTGTTTATGTGCAGTTCTAGATGTTTCGCTAAGGCACACTGTGAGAATAAGACAGGAGGTGGAAGGTCTTTACACATGGAGTCTCTCCTGCTCTACTCAGACTCATCCCTTCACTGTTTGGATGTAAAAACTGTGCCTTGATTATTTTTGTATTCTCAATGCCTGTCAAAAAAAATAGGCATTCAATAAATGTTTGCCTCAGTTAGCTATTTTATCTTTGGAAACACAAATTTTTTTATATGTGAGAATACTCCATTCTCGTGGGCAAAATCCCAATACTCCTTTCATGTGATTGTTATAGGAAAGAACGGAAAAACAAGCAGGGAAATAATGGAATAAATAGGTGGTGCACTGAAATGGATCAACTCGGACTGGGCAACAAACATTTGGAAAATATACCTCCAAAGCTGCGTTTTGGGACCTGCAGACTATATAACTAGAGAAATCTCAAAGCCTTTTTTGGAATAGAAAAATACCAAATCTAAGCAATATTCCAGACAAACATTAAGGCTTTGTATAAACATGTCTATTAATGGAAAGTTAAAAGTGCATAAGACTAGTAACTAACTATGCACATATTGGAAACTAATACCTTTTCTTTTTTTTTTTTGAGAAAGATTAACCCTGAGCTAACATCTGCCGCCAATCCTCCTCTTTTTTGCTGAGGAAGACTGGCCCTGAGCTAATATCCATGCCCATTTTCCTCTACTTTATATGTGGGACGCCTGCCACAGCATGGCTTGATAGGCAGTGTGTAGATCCACACCCGGGATCCGAACCAGCAAATCCCAGGCCACCGAAGTGGAACGTGAGAATTTAACCACTGTGCCATTGAGCCAGCCCCAGGAAATGAATACCTTTTTATGCAAATAATTCATACTGTTAATTGCTAATATTCCAAGTGTTAAAAATACAACACTCCTTATTTTAAAATGTAGATCTTGTTTTTATTCAGGTATAGTGAGGTCAACAGATCAAGACAGGATTGCCATTAAAAATATAGCTTATTACTCACAGTTCCCAAGAGGAGTGGGACACATCACGACACACAGGGCCACACAAGAGAACACTGAGATAGTCAAAGGCAGAGGGAGCTAGGGGAACTTTTGGAGAGCCATTATTGTGGTTTTTCAGACAGGCTAAGCAGGTTTAGGACTGTTTAGTTATTTGCAGTGGACTCAGGTACAGGGGCTGTCCTTAGTTGTCTGATGCCTGGCCCAGGATGATTTGGATAGGAGAATACTGTTCTGGAATGTAAGAGTTGAATAAAGCAGGCAGGTGGGTGGGGGGTATGGGCTCTGAGTAGGTTAATTGACCTATGAAAGGCTTGTTTTCATAATCCTCGCAGAGGCAGTCTCTCCCTGGTCAGCAAGGCCCCAGATTTCAAACATCAGACACAGAAACTACAAAATGTGGTTAGTATACTTCTACAAATGTGAATTGAACACATATCAAAGACTTTATTCCATGTAGTATTGAAATAGGGAACGAGTAAGATGATAAAGTTGGTTCCAAGAACATTTTAAGAACAGGGTTTATGTAACCCATCAAAGAAGGCATAAAAATAAGAATATGAGACTGAGAGTGCTGTTAGATATAAAATTGGCCAATGTTCTAAAAGCAGTAAAACAAAATCTTTGGGATTATTTATTCCAGAAGGAAGAAATCTACAAGTGAAACGTCAAAGATGAAATAGTAAAGTCAAATAGTTATGTTTGTGTAGACAATTGAAATATTCTTAGACGACTGAAAAAAATGTCAAAACTTGACCTTGAAAGGACCTCAAATTTTGGCATTATTTCCAATTTTGAATACATTTTCCTAACATTTCATTTCTTTCATTGGCATGCTTACTTTAATAGGTTTTAGTGTCCAAGAATAGAAATTTTAAAGTCTTTGATTCATTTGTTTTCCTTCAAACTTTAAACCTATTTTCCTTCAAACTTTGTTTATCTATTTGAAAGATTTATCAAATCTTTAAATCTCTGTAAATGGTCTCTCTCATTTATTGTCTTAAAAATGGCTCTCATCTTGTTTTTCTGCTGCCAATGCCATTATTTTAGACCATGCTGTTTCCATTTCAGGGCTCATATTTGATATAAAGCTATTTTACTTGTACCCTCCTCACATTTTCTCCTCTTTCTAGGCTGCCATTTGTATTATTTCGAAACCAAGCTTCTTCCTTGAGATGATGCATTGATGGAATATGAGCTGGAAAAAATAATTTAAGACAATTTTCTATTGTCCACCACTTCAAATTTCATCTTTTCCCCTCTATCTTTAAACTCCCTGTCACTTATCCATCCTTACTGAACACAAGCATTTTTTTTTGTCATTATCATTCTTCTTTGCTTTTAAAAATTGTGATTCCTGGTAACTGGAAAATTTTTACCTGTGGAATAAAACAAGAGAAACAAAAATACAAAACTTACCTTCTCGATGTAACAATTTTCACACACTTAGAAGCAGTTTTACAATTAGGTGATAAAAAGAATGTCACCACACTTTTGACACTCCTTCCATTGAGAGTTCAGGTAGATCACTTCCTCCTCGAGTCTAGGAGGGCTTATGGCTGCTTCAACAAATACAATATGTCAGAAGTGAGGCTATATGACTTCTGAGACTGAATCAGATTTCTTATAGGCTCTGCCTTGTTCTCCTGGAATGCTCACTCGCTGGATGCCTCTCTCAAAACATTCTCTCATGAAATCCAGCCTCATGTGGTGATAAGCACAAGCTATATGGAGAATCTATGTGCATACGCTCAAGCAGAGAATTGCATGAGCCCGATCTGAGTCTCATCCTCACTCAGGTACTAGACATATGAATGAAGAAGCCTCCAGTTGATTCAAACCACTAACCATTTTAAGTTCCCAAGCTGAGGCCTCAAACTTTGTGGAACACAGTCCTGTCTAAAAACCATGAGTCTAAAAACTGGTATTGTTTTTCCATAATAAATTTTGGAATGATTTGTTATGGCACAATAAGTCCATAGAGCAGTGGGCATGCTAATTGTGCAAAACTATACACTAAAAAAAAGAAAGATTTGGGGTTCTGAAGACTTTAGAAACCTAGAAAGAAAGAGCCATTAATGCTGGTTAATATAGGGAAAAGAGCAAAGAAAATGTATCCTCCATTGGTGAAAAGCACAGCTGGAGAGTTTTGAGAGAGGAGCCACATTGAAGATGAGTTTATATAGTTTTGCATTTTGTAGTACACAATTTAAAAACAACTTTTAGATTTTTGCAAAATATTCCAGTACCCTTTTACTATTTTTTTGGAAGATGGATTTTGTGAGTAGACGAGTTGTCTGATTAAGACAAAGATGCTTACAAGTTGATGTAGAATAATGGCTGTATATCCTACTTCCTTTAAAGGGTTAAGATCCTTAAGCAGCCCTTAAATAGCAAACAGCTGCATTCATTGGACCTAAACTCTTTGTTAGTGTTTGATAAACAGACGATAGAACTGAAACATCAAGTCACTTTTTTCCAAGAACTGGGAAGCACTAACTAATCTTTGACTTGTCCCACACTTCATATTTCTATTTTTCTTCCCCTGTCTCATGGACACCTTAAGTACCTACAACATATAAAGCCTCTGCCAACTACCAGAAAGCAGGGCCACTCTCGTTTTCAGACTATTAGTAGACTTCTAACAGTAAATAAAGTATTTTTTCCCCTCACAATTTTCTTGAGCTTTTACTCTAGAATCAACATCTCACTATTAATTCATTTATCTCTTTGTCAATCATAATAACCCATATTTTTCAAATGCTACACAATTTTAATTCCTGAATGTCCTTTAGTTAATATGAAAAATATTGGAATTCTTTCTGACTGTATTAGTTACCTGCCATTGCAGCAGGCAAAGCAAGGAGAATGTAATCCACTGCTTATCAAGGTAACTAAACCTTCCAGAAGTTGATAATCATATTGATCACAGATAAAACCCTCTGAGAAATCTATGAAGGAGTAGCACTTTAGTCTTGACATCTGTTATCTCTTGCTCTCATGGATATTACACCCCCGTCACTTTTTTCCACAAAGACTCCCTGTGTGTACCCTGTTATTTTGAGAAGACAGAAATTCCCCTCCCTGTGGCTTGCCAAATTGCATTTGTTTATAGTCAGCTCATGCTCATTTGCCGCTTTGGCAACTGCGTGCATGATAGAAATTTTCAATGTAGATGGGGAGAGGGATTCAGTAATTGTTATAGCCTTCCTTTGAGTCTCAGGAATCCCCACTGGATAACTTTATCAAGGAAACAAATGGAGAAAAAACAAAAGGCAAAATGGGTATTTAACAAGCCCATTTGAGCTTTATTTCCCAAGTAATGATGTTGTTGCTAAAGACAGTCAAGAAATTCTCCTAGGAAGTTTAGTAAATACGTATGAGAAAACTTCTATTTTCCCCATAAGGAAATGAGACATTTTGCTTGTAATATCAAAATTATAATACCCTATAATGAACTATTACACAGGTGTAATTCCTTCTGACAACACAATTGCAATTATAGACAAACAGCTGGGTGCATTCTGATTTGGCTCATTGTTTTCATCTAAGAGATGTTTTAAGGGATAAAAGGGAAAACACTGCTTTCTTTTTTCCTGTAGCATCTTGCTGTGAGGTTTTTTTTTTTACTTCTTTGGTTTTGTTTGCTTTCATGATCTGCCCCTCCTATATTCTTTATTTTAAATTCTATAATACTCAAAATATGTATTTCAATGGACATTTTTGCTAAAAGAAGATTAATTGAGCTAGACAAACTATAAGCTCGACTATGTCAATTAGTGAGGAAAAAAATAAAACAACATAGCTCACCACCTTGTTTAAAGCCAAATTGTTTTATTTGCCAAACTCAGGAGAAAATATGAGGCTGTATTTCATCAAATTATTTTTGAGACAAAACGAAAAATTTATTTTGATTCTCCAACATGGTTGTATGGCTAAATGGGGACTCTGATTTTTAGGAGTAACTATTTTTGCTTTGGACTGAATTCTGTCTGCCTTCCCAAATTCCCATGTGAACTTGAAGCCCTTATCCTCGATGTTGACTACATTGGAGATAGAGACTTTTAAGAGGTATTTAATGTTAAGTGAGGTCGTTTTGAGTAGTATCCTAATCCCGTAGAATTAGCAGCCTTATAAGGAGAGGAAAAGAGAGATCTCTCTCTTTCTCTCCATGTGCATGCACCGAGGAACGGCCCTGTGAGGACACAGCCAGAAGGTGGGTGTCTGCAAACCAGGAAGCGGGCTCTCACCAGAACCTGACCATGCTGGTGCCCCGTTCTTGGACTTCTAGCCTCCAGAACCGTGAGAAAATAAGTTTCTATTTTTTGAGTCACACAGTCTGTGGTATTTTGTTATGGCAGCCTGAGCTGACTAACACAGTGGGACTGATCAAAGGATATGGGATGATTAGAATACTTGACCTGTTTAAATTCTCTGTCAGGTTGATGAATGGATACTGCCTCATTCCTTAGCATCTCAGGTCTGATACATACTCCTTTTCCAAGACAAAACTGCCTGAAAAGAAGTTTTCACACTAGCCCTTCTCCTACGTTACAAAAAGTGTCATACCATTCTTCCTGAAAAATCTCACCGGGGAGCTTTGCCCCGGAATTTAAAAACATACAGGGCTACCAAACAAAAGGAAACCTTTCAATGTTTAATATTTGCACCACGATCAGGAATTATCTCCTGGGTTTCCCTCCCTTAGACATACTCTGTTGTGGGTGAAGCAATATGTGGATGCTTCAATCTGATATGTGGTAGAATGGTGGGGGCGGGGAGTGGGAAATGCCTTTAGACTCCAGCCAGGGCGGCCCTTCTAGTAGGTAGTCCTCTTGCTTTAGAGCAGAGTTTCCCCAATTTGAGTGTGGATACAAATCACCTAGGGATCTTGTTAAAATAAAAATTCTGACTTATTAGATCTGACCTGAAATTCCACATTTTTATCAAGCTCCCAGGGGAAGCAGATGTAGCTAGTTTGTGGAGTACACTTTGAACAGAAAGGATTTAGGGTGCTTTGTTTATCACAAGCATTTACACAAAGGCATATTTCCCCCTGGGAAACCAGGGAAAGAGTTGCTTTAGTTTAAAGTCATGTGCTCCAAATTGCCCAAAGTGGAAGTCTAGACAGACCAGCTGCCTCAGACAACCACACGCTTTGTTCTTTGCTTCGAGTGATAAAGATGTGGGAAGTGCTTAAAACTGCTTAGAAATCCTGAGTCATTAAGGTAAGACTTGGAGAAGGGGGCCTGCTTGCTCTGGATCCATGGGTAGCTAGATAGGTTAATACCCATCCTATTTTTAGAAAGATCCAGTCACAACCCAGGAGGCATGAGAGCAAGCCCAGTTTCCACCGCCCTCCCCCCACTGCAGAAGATCTCTGCTACCACTCAGATAGATGGCTGCATGATATTCTAGGGGACAGCCAGCATGCTTAAGCCTCTGGGTCAGGTCAGCAAACCCAGGGAGTGGCCTGGGGGATGGGTGCTCCATGGGAATGTGGGTGGGTAATGGATATAACATTTAAATTTGGAGAAAAATGATATATGAGCCTCCGTTTGAAATTTTGTTATGCCCACACAAATTTTAGGGTCAGATTTATTGGGAGTTTTTGACTATATACTTCCCCAAAATACCAGAAAATCAAATCTAAGTTTATTTGACTTAGAGCGAACAGGAGAGGACTTTTATAGGATTTTAGGACCTCCTTGGGATGATTTTAAGACAGATCCTGAGAGGCAGGAAACAGATTGGGATTTGGTGGAGTTTATAATGATAGAATATTAATTTTGGATTGGTGGGCATAGCAAGGTGAAAGTCTTAAAGTAAGTCTAGATAAGAAAGCGGTCAGTTTTAATAAGCCAGTTGTGTTAGTTGGCCTGCAGGAGTGAATCTCAACCAGGGAGTGTTCTATCATTTGGTCATTTGCAGCCACTTCAGAAAGTCCACTCACTTCTATGGCTGGAAGTCCTCCGAATCACCTCTATTCAGGGGCTTTTTTGACGACCTACACATTTGGAACACCTGTAGTTGGCCTTGACTCCAGGGCCCAGAGGGAAGGCGAAAGGGTCATGGCGGGGTACAGCCATGGGATGTCACCAAATCATTTCAAGAACAAGGGTGTGGGTTTGGGAAACATTCATGAGCAACTTAGCTGAGTACACAGCAGCTGTCTGCCTGGTGGCTCCCCTGGACATTTGCCTGTATCTACCAGAGTCACTACAAGGTCCTGCAACATCAGGATAGAGAGGCTGGGGATGCTCAGAACATAAAAGCAGCCTCTCTCCTCAGAACAGTGGCCACATAAAGTGTCTAGCTACTGTGTAGGAAGCCCCAGTTTACTAAGCCCCTACATTTCTACTATCTAATTTGATCTTATCAACTAACATTATCACCTTCTCATCAGTGAGATCATACAGTATCTGTCTTTCTCCGTCTGACTGACTTCATTTAGCATAATACCCCAAATGTCCATCCCTGTTGTTGCAAATGGCAAGATTTCTTCCTTTTTTAAGGCCAAATAATATTCCACGTATGTATACCACATTTTCTTTATCCATTCATCCATTGACAAATACTTAGATCGATTCTATGTCTTGGCTGTTGTAAATAATGTTGCAATGAACATGGGAGTTCAGATATCTCCTTAAGACTGTCATTTCATCTTCTTCGAATATAAATCCTGAAGTAGGGTTATTGGATCATATGGTAGTTGTTTTTAATTTTTTGAGGAACCTCCATATTATTTTACATAGTTGATGCACCATTTACATTTCTTCCAACATTGCATCAGGGTTCCTTTTCTTCACATTCTCACCAGCATTTGAAATCTCCTGTCTTTTTCATAGTGGCCATTCTAACAGGTTTGAGTCAATAGCTCATCATGGTTTTGGTTTGCATTTCCCTGATAATTAGTGATGTTGAACATCTTTTCATCAACTTGTTGGCCATTTATATGTCTTCTTTAGAAAAATGTCTATTCAGATCCTCTCCTCATTTTTAATGTTTTTTTTTCTTTTTACTATTGAGTTGTATGAATTCCTTACATATTTAGTCCCTTTCCAGATATATGATTTGCAAATATTTTCTCCCATTCCATAGGTTGCCTTTTCATTTCACTGATGGTGTTCTTTGCTTGTAGAATTCACCAGTTGAGCCATAAGGTCCAGGGATTTTCTTTGTTGGGAGATTTTTCATTGCTGATTCACTATTATTACTTGTTATTTGTCTGTTCAGATTTTCTGTTTCTTTATGGTTCAGACCTGTCAGGTTATATGTTTCTAAGAATTTATCCATTTCTTCTAGGTTATATAATTTGTTTTTGTATAATTGTCCATAGTAGGCTCTTATAATCTTTGTATTTCTGTGGTATCAGTTCTAATGTCTCTTCTTTTGCTTTTAATTTTATTTGAGCCCTTTCTCTTTTTTCTTACTAAGTCTAGCCAAAGGTTTGTCAATTTTGTTTCTTACCCCATTATACATTTGTTGGTATTCTTGACATAGCTTCACAGGTCTCTGAGTTTCTGCTTATTTTTCTTTAATTTGTTTTTCTCTCAATCGGTTAATTTGTATTGGTCTCTCAAAGATTCATTGATTCTTTTGTTCTGTCTTCCCAAATATGCTATCAAGCTCATCCAGTAAATGTTTCATTCAACTATTGTATCTTCTAACTCAAAATTTTCTGTTTTTATAGTTTCTATTTATTATAGATTCCTTTATTTGCTGAGTTACTGAACATGACATCATACATATAAATATATGTATATATAGGCAGTTTAAACCTATGAGATTTTTACCTTCTGTTGAAAGATCTGTGTGTAGTTTTGGGGGCACTTTCAAATCTCAGTCAGTCTTCACGTCTTCCTCAGTTTTCATTTTCCACTGGGATGTCTCAAGTCTCCCCATTAGGCCAGGCAGGTGTTTCTTTTTTCCCTCAAAGTTCTTTCTCTTTACAGTATTTGTGGGATCTATATCAACAGGCTCTTTCTATGGTGTTTTAATGAATTGGATAGATGTATCTAACTGTTTTATATTACTGTAAATTCATTAGTTTGGAAGATTTTATTCTGTTTTTTTCTAAGTCTCCTTTAAAATGCTCAGCAAGGAGTTGGCAATCTGTTGCAGTGGGTTGAATTGTGCTCCTATTCAATATACAAAAAGGTATATTTAATTCCTCAGTCCCAGTGCCTGTGAATTTGACCTTATTTGAGAATAAGATCTTTACAGATATAATTAAGTTAAGATGAGGTCACACCGGATTAGAGTGGGCCTAAAAGCCAATGACTGATATCTTTATAAGAAGAGGGGACATGGAGAGACATACACTCCAAGAGAATAAGGACATGTAAAGATGGAGGAAGATACTGGAGTGAAGATACTGCAGCTACAAGCCAAGGAAGGCCAAAGATTGATGGAAGCCAGCAAAGTCTAGGAAGAAGCAAAAAGGCATTCTCTCCCAGAGCTTTCAGAGAGAACATGGCTCTGGCAACACCTTGGTTAAGGACTTCTTGCTTCCAGAGCTGTGAGAGAATCAGTTTCTGTTTTAAGCCACCCAGTTTATTGTACTTTGTTTCGGCAGTCCTACGAAGCTAATACAGCTGTCAAGGAGGCTATTTCCCATTCCAATTTTTGCTTCTGTATTAAAATCACCTTTTCCAGTTCAAGGCTATACCAGAAAAAGTGAAGAGAGAATGATGGTCAGATCAGACTTGCAATCTACTCCAGAATATTGTTTAAAGGTGATTACTAGACTATCTCTGAAGTCTCAGAAAGACTTATCTTTTCTTTGATTGCAGCACTGAATTAAAATTGTCACTATTTTCATAGAAAATATTTTGGTAATGGCAAGTCTTTAAAATATCTTGTACAATATTTACAGCCATGCTATTCTCTAAACATGATTTTTTTTTTTTTTAAAGATTTTATTTTTTCCTTTTTCTCCCCAAAGCCCCCCGGTACATAGTTGTGTATTCTTCGTTGTGGGTTCCTCTAGTTGTGGCATGTGGGACGCTGCCTCAGCGTGGTCTGACGAGCAGTGCCATGTCCGCGCCCAGGATTCGAACTGACGAAACACTGGGCTGCCTGCAGGGGAGCGCGCGAACTTAACCACTCGGCCACGGGGCCAGCCCCTCTAAACATGATTTTTGAGGGAGCAATGTAGAGTCTCTTAGGGTATCCTCAAATTCTTTTGAATTTCTTTTTTCCATCCAATTTTTTTTTTTTTTTGAGGAAGATTAGCCCTGAGCTAACTACTGCCAATCCTCTTTTTGCTGAGAAAGACTGGCCCTCAGCTAACATCCATGCCCATCTTCCTCTACTTTATACATGGGACGCCTACCACAGCATGGCTTTTGCCAAGCGGTGCTATGTCCGTACCTGGGATCCGAACCAGCAAACTCTGGGCTGCTGAGAATCGGAACATGTGAACTTAACCACTGCACCACTGGGCCGGCCCCTTCCATCCAATTTTTGATATGCCGTTAAAAAAAGAAACAAGCATATGAGTTAGAGTATAGAGAGAATCCTGTAAGAAGCAACAGTCTGGTCTAAAAGGTCATGCACATAGACTGAGAAGAAAACACGACTATCTCGCAGTAGTCAGTCAGCTGTGATCCTGAGTACCTCAAGTGTCAGGTCAATAACCTAATAGTTGGCCATCTCCAATTAACAATCCAACAAATCGAAATTCCCAGAGACATAAGATTTGAAGAGATCTCTCCCTGGATCATATTCTCACAGACAAACCAAAAAATGCCTGTGAAAAATTCTCTTAATGTTTTAATAGGTGACGCCAAAGGAAATATATACTATGTTGGTCTGAGGAGACCTTTGAACTCATCAGCCCACGAGGCCATTTTGAGAGCGGGACGTATTGGACCTATTACTGTCCTTTTCCCTAAAATCTTCTCTTGGAATTGAAACAAACAGTGAGGAAAATAGATACACTGTTGCTAGTCACAGGCAGGTTTCTGTCAAACATAAGAATTGTTATATCCAATCAGATAATCAAAAATGATCTAGAAAGGATTCCTCATCTTAAAAAACAAAGTGAATGCAACATTTAGAGCTCAATGAAAAGGAGTTGGGGCTCAGATGCAATGCAAACTTTGTGATCAAAGAGACCTATCAAGAGGGAGCTCCAAGGGCCTCAGAGAAGCACACAGTTGCAATTTGAGAATGTCAAGCTACGGCCCAGAAGGGATCGTGACAGAATCTTAAAGATCACCAGCTACTTTTAGTCAAAAGGAACCAGAAGACATGTTAATCAAGCAAAATAAGTTTATTGGCTTTAAAGCCATTAGAGAGAATACCACTTTTACAGAGTACTAATAGTGTGTCAAAAAAGGAAAATCCATTGAGATTATTTATAGGATGCTAGGGCCTGGGCTAGATAATTTTAAAACATTGTACCTGTGGGCTTTTTGTATCTTCTTTGGATTCTTTTATTCTTTTGCTATTGAGTGGTATGAGCTTTTTATATATTTTGGATGTTAACCCCTTATCAGATATATACTTTGCAATATTTTTTCCCAATTCATGGGTTTTTTCATTTTTTTGATTGTTTCTTTTGCTATACAGAAGCTTTTTCATTTGGTGTAGTCACACTTGTTCATTTTTGCTTTTATGGCTTGTGCTTTTGGTGTCAAATCAAAAAAGTCATTGCCAAGGCCAATGTCAAGGAGCATTTCCCCCATGTTTTCTTTCTTCTAGGAGTTCTAAGGTTTCAGATCTTACCTTTAAGTCCGTTTTGAATTGATTTTGTGTATGAAATAAGATAAGGGTCCAATTTCATTCTTTTACATGTGATTATCTATGTTTCCCTACATCACTTAGTGAAGAGAGTCTCTTTTCCCCATTGAGCCTTCTTGGTGCCCTTGTTGAGAATTAGTTGACTGTATCTATGTGAGTTTATTTCTGGGATCTCAATTCTATTTCACTGGGCTATGTGTGTTTATGCCAATAGCGTACCATTTTGATGTTGACAGCTTGGTAATAGTTTGAAATCAGGAAATGTGATGCCTCCAACTCTCTTCTTCCTTCTCAAGATTACTTGGGCTACTCAGGGTCTGAATTCCATACAAATTTTAGAATTGCTTTTTCCTATTTCTGTGAAAAACACCACTGGAATTTTGGTAGGAATTGTGTTGAATCTATATATTGCTTTGGGTAGTATGGACATTTTAACAATGTTAATACATTTATTAATTTTAACAATTGATGAACATGGAATATCTTTCCATTTATTTGTGTCTTCTTCAGTTTCTTTCATTAACGTTTTATAGTTTTCAGCATAGAGATGCTTCTCTTACTTGGTTAAATCTATTCCTAAGTGTTTTATTCTTTTTGCGGTATTATAAATAAGATTGTTTTCTTGATTTTCTTTTCAGATAGATTATTGTTAGTGTAAAGAAATGCAACTGACTTGTGTGTACGTGTGTGTATGTGTGTGTGTGTGAGTGAGGAAGCTTGACCCTGAGTTAACATCTGTTGCCAATCTTCCTCTTTTTGCTTAAGGAAGATTGTCGCTGAGCTGACATCTGTGCCAATCCTCCTCTGTTTTATGTGGAACGCCGCCACAGTGTGGCCTGAGGAGTGGTGGTAGGTCCATGCTGAGGTTCCAAACCTGCAAACTGCTGGCCACCAAATTGGAGCACTCAAACTTAACCCCTATGCCACCGGGCCAGCCCCAAAATGCAATCGATTTTTGTATGTTGATTGTGTATCCTGCAACATTACTGAATTTGCTTATTAGTTCTAATCAATTTTTTTGTGTAGTCTTTAGGGTTTTCTACATCTAAGATCACGTCATTTGCATACAGATAATTTTACTTCTTTCTTTCTAATGATTTTTATTTCTTTTTCTTGCAAATCAAAACCACAATGAGACACCATCTCACACCTGTTAGAATGGCTATTATCAAAAAAAGAAAAGCTAACGAGTGTTGGTGAGGATGTGGAGAAAAGAGAACTCTTGTACACTGTTGGTGGGAATGTAAATTGGTACCTGTTAAGAAAGACAGTATAGAAGTTCCTGAAAAATTAAAAATAGAACTACCATATGATCCAGCGATCCCACTTCTGGATATACATCCAAAGGAAACCAAATCAGTATTTAAAACAGATGTCTGCACTCCCATGTTCGTTGCAGCTTTATTATGGAAATAAGCTATGTGTCTGTTAATGGATAAATGGATAAAGAAATTGTGGCACAGTAGTCCCCCGTTATCTGTGGTTTCACATTCCGCAATTTCAATTACCTGAGGTAAACCATAGTCTGAAAATATTAAATGGAAAATTCCAGAAATAAACAATTCATAAGTTCTAAATTGCCTGCTGTCCTGAGTAGCGTGATGAAATCTCAGGCTGTCCTGCGTCCCTTTGTCCAGCGTATCCACACTGTATATGCCGCCCACCTGGTAGTCACATAGTAGACCTCTTGGTTATCAGATTGACGGTTAAGCTATCTCACTGCTTGTGGTCACGTAACCCTTATTTTGTTTAACAACTTCCCCAAAGGGCAGCAGTAGTGATGCTAGCAATCCAGATATGCCGAAGAGAAGCTGTCAAGTGCTTCCTCTAAGTGAAAAGGTGGAAGTTCTTGACTTAATAAAGAAATTAAAAAACTGTATGCTCAGGTTGTTTAGATGTACGGTAACTTGTGTTACAGTATATTGCAATAACTGTTGTATTTTATTATTAGTTGTTGTTAATCTCTTACTGTGCCTAATTTATAAATTAAACTTTATCATAGATTCTATGTATAGGAAAAAACATAGCAGATATGGGGTTGCTACTGTCCGTGGTTTCATGTATTCACTGGCATCTTGGGACATATCTGCTCAGATAAGGAGGGACTATGTATTTACATACAAGGGGATATTATGCAGCCTTAAAAAATAAAGAGATCCTCGGGCTGGCCCTGTGACCAGATGGTTAAGTTCGGGTGCTCTGCTTTGGCGGCCCAGGGTTCGGATCCTGGGCACGGACATGACACAGCTCATTAGGCCATGTTGAGGTGGCGTCCCACATGCCACAACTAGAGGGTCCCACAACTAAATATACAACTATGTACTGGGGGAATTTGGGGAGAAAAAGAAAAAGAAGATTGGCAACAGTTGTTAGCTCAGGTGCCAATCTTTAAAAATAAATCAATAAATAAATAATAATGAGATTCTGCTATTTGCAACAACATGGGTGGGGCTGGAGGACATTATGCTAAACAAAATAAGCCAAACACAGAAAGAAAAAAGGCCTGCATGATCTCAGTATGCAAACTGAAATCGCTGAATACATAGAAGCAGAGAGTAGAACAGCAGAGGTGAGGACGTGAGGAAAATGGGAGGTATTGGTCAAAGAGTGCAAAGCTGCAATTGTGTAGAATGAGTAAGTCTAGAGATCTAATGTACAGCATGATGGCTAAAGCAGCATGGAACACCGACAATTTTCTAAGAGAGTAAATTTCAGGTGCCCTTATCACCAAAAAAAAACGGTAACTATGTGAGGAGATGATATATTAACTTGACACTAGTAATCATTTCGCTGTGTATACATATATCAAGTCATCATGTTGGCCTTAAATATATACACATTTTATTTATAAAAATAAAAAATAAAAAGATAGTCTGTCTAGGTGGAGACTGATTGGGTATGGGCGGACTTTATGAAATGATACTTTGGGTTAGATGGGCACAAGTTGAGGGTCTTGAAGCAAGGATTTAAGACCAAACTCTCAATCTTAAATTGTAAGGCATTTTAGTGGGTTCACAGTCTTATATTTCAGGGGCAAGTATTCTTGAAAAAAGTAGCTAATTTATTTTCCCCTGGTTATGATATTGTTTAGCACAGAAACAGGAAAGTATGTTGACTCAGAATGATTTAGTGAAGGGTCAGAGAAGTGTACCTGTTTCAATTCTCAGTGTAAAGCAAATTTGTGTTTAATGATTTCTCATTTTGCCAGAAATACATCACTGTTGAAGGAGAGTTCCATGAAAGAAAACCAGAGTGGTAAAAAATACTGAATTCTAAAACTCAGCATTTTTTCCCATTTATTCAAAAGTATGAATGTCTTTTCAGCTACTCTCAATAAGACATGTTATTCAGCTATTCTCGATAAGACACGTCATTAGCTAGAATTAAAAGGGTTGTTGAAAATTGCTGTTTATATCTATATCCAGCTGGCTATCTATTATCTATCTATCATCTTTCTCTCTCTCTCTTTCTCTCTCTCTCATCTACCTATCTATCTATCTATCTATCTATCATCTGTCATTTATCCATCCATTCATCCTTCTATCTACCTACCTATCTATTATCATCTATTATCTATCTATCTATCAATAAGAATGAAGTGATGCTGAGCTTTTTAAACACCTAACATATTCTGAGACAACCACGTTTTTTCAAATACATTGGATACATTCCACAGACAAAACTGCATGTGACTTTCTTATAGTCAGTTTGTGCTATTCAAAAGGATATTCAATAAGCTACTTTAACAAATTAAATTATAAAATATTTATTCTAAGTAAATTCTAATCTGTTTTTCCTAAAAATGTTTCATAGTTTCTAGCTTATTTATATGTAAACATAGTTATACACTAATTCCAGGCCAATTATTTTTATATCATTATATAACTTTCAATTTAGTAAATCCATAGGAAAACATTGACCATAATATATAAAGAAATTGATGGAGTTATATCTGATTTTATAGTAAATTCCTATGTATTTTCTGCCAAATCAAAACAGAGTTCTATGCCCTCTCAAAAACATATTTACCAAAGGAATACCATGACATTTATCATATTCCTACTTCATAAATAACGTATACCCATAGCCACACTTATTGTAAATTATTCAAGATAAGTAATGAGAAACAACATATTTTTTTACAACATAGCATAAAATTTTTTATTGATTATGTTCAATCCACAATATTTATTCATGATTTTTTTTAGTAATCCTGCTTATAAGATGTGTTCCATACTAGTAATAATTTTATGTCACAAAAGTTTTTGTATAATATTTTTAAATGCATATAATCCAAGTATTTAATTAAAAATTAGACCAGAAGTTTTTGTTTTTGTTTCCATTTTTAAACAGAAAGTAATTTGCTTTTGCAACGGTTTTAACATCAAGAATAGAATTTGCTTGTTATATCATGCGGGAGATTTTCCATAAATTGAGTTTTTAAAGCAAAAATATTGGGTTGAAAAAGTGTAATGCTCACTTGTTTTTTACATTTATGGGGATAAACAAGTTATTTTTAAGTGAAAAGGTAGCAATATAATAAACGCTCCTGTGTGAAGTGTTAGTAGAAATTTTTGCTATTGTTTCTAGTAAGTGAAAAAGTAAATAACAACAGAGTATCATTTTCTGTCTGAAATAGACCTTAGTCCTCTGTGTCAACATAATTTTAAAGACTTATCTTTAACAATAAGTTTTAGGAAGAAGTCACTTTGTAACTTTTGATAAGTAGATCAGAAGTGTAAAATTTTGAGTGACACAGATTTATCAAAACTCCCTCCATCTTACTCTACTTGTATATAAGATTTCTTGCTACATAACTTTATAGAAATAAAGACAAATATATAATAGATGCCAACCCTATAACATACATATGTATCCATGGATATATAAATTAATTAAACAAAAACATTCATTTCATTCAAAGATGAATTTCTAATAAACTTTTAACTTTTACTATCATTTATAAAAAGTTTTATATTTACATTACTTGAATCAATTCCCTATTTATAATATTTGAATTGATAACTCAAGAGGTTTAGTCATAAAATAAGTTTTTCATTAAAATTGCTCAATCTATAAATACACACGTGCATATGCATATGCTGCTAAGAAAACAGAGGATAATTAAAAAGCCCTTTTGAATATAAAATCATAATATGCAAATTTCTGGGAAAAGTACAATGTGAATACAATTTCAAGGTTAAAAAATATATACATCGGTGAACGGAAAAATAGACAATTCTACAGTAATAACAGGGTTTCATTCAGCTTGGGTTGCCATAACAAAACATAACAGACTGGGCATTTTAAAAAACGTAAATTTACGGGACTGGCCCTATGGCTGCATGGTTAAAGTTCTGGGTGCTCTGCTTTTGCAGCCGAGTTCATAGGTTTGGATCCCAGGCACAGACATACTCCCCTCATCAGCCATGCTGTGGAGGCATCCCATATACAAAACATAGAGGAAGATTGGCATGGATGTTAGCTTAGGGCTAATCTTCCTCACCCAAATAAACCACATAAGTTTATTTTTCCACAGTTCTTGAGGCTGGAAACTGAAGATCAGGGTGCCAGCACGGTCAGGTTGTGGTGAGAGGTCTCGCCCTTGCCTGCAGATGGCAGCCTTCTTCCTGTGTGCTTACATAGTTTTCCTTAGTGCATTCACCGAGAGATAGAGAGAGCGCGCTCTTCTCCTCTCCTTATAAAGCCACCAATTCTATCAGATTAGGACCGCACCCCAAATAACCTCATTTAATGTTAATTACCTCTCCAAAGGCCTTAACTCTAATATAGTCACTTGGAGAATTAGGAATTCAACATATGAATTTTGTGGGGGCACAATTCAGCCCATAGCAGAGGAGACTTTGATATTCCTATATCAACAATGAAATGAATGACTAGACAAAAATTAATTAAAGGCATAAATGGTCAGAAAAACTATTGCAGTCATCTTGAAATAATTTATAATTTACAGAAGAATATCTCCAACATTTGGAAAATATATATCCTGCACAAATCTGAATTATATATCCACAAAATAGGCTACATAATAGGTAAAACAAGTCATGACAACATTTCAAAAATAGAAATCTTATGGATTATTTTTACTGTGTTAAAAATTCATCACTAAATAACTTTTAAATTCGTGGATATTTGGAAATTTAAGAAACACTTTTATTTATACCACATCTTCTTTATCCATTTCTCAATTGATGGACACTTGGTTGCTTCAACATCATGGCTATTGTGAATAATGCTGCAATGAACATAGAGAGGCATAGATCTCTTTGAATTGTTGATTTCATGTTCTTTGGATAAATACCTAGTAATGGGATAACTAGATCGTATGGTATTTCTATTTTTAATTTTTTGAGAAATCTCCATAATGTTTTCCATAGTGGCTGTACCAGTTTGCATTCCCACCAACAGTACATGAGGGTTCCCTCTTCTCCATATCTTCTCCAACATTTGTTATTTTTTTCTTACTAATTATAGTCATTCTAACGGGTGTCAGATTATATTTCATGGTAGTTATGATTTTCATTTCCCTAATAATTAGTGATGTTGAACATCTTTTCATACGCCTCTGGCCATCTGTATTTTTTTTTGGAGAACTGTCTATTCAGATCCTCTGCCCATCTTTCAATGGGGTTGTCTGTTTTTTTGTTGTTGAGATATATGAGTTCTTTATATATTTTGGAAGTTAACTCTTTGTCATATATATGATTTGCAAATATTTTCTCCCAATTGGTGGGTTGTCTTTTTGTTTTGTTCAAGATTTCCTTTGCCTTGCAAAAATATTTTAGTCTGATGTAGTCTCATTTGTTTATTTTTTCTTTTGTTCCTCTTGCCAGAGTAGACATGGTATTTGAAAAGTTGCTGCTAAGACTGATGTCAAAGAGTGTACTGCCTATATTTTCTTCTAAGAATGTTATGGTTTCAGGTCTTCCATTCAAGTCTTTAATCAATTTTGAGTTGATTTTTGTGTTTGATGTAAGATAATGGTCTACTTTCATTCTTTTGCATGTGGCTGTCCAGTTTCCCCAACACTATTGATTGAAGAAAATTTCCTTTCTCCAGTGTATGTCCTTGGCTCCTTTGTTGAAGATTAACTGTCCATTGATATGTGATTTTATTTCTGGGCTTTCAATTCTGTTCCATTGATGTGTGTATTTCTTTGTGTACCAGTACCATGCTGTTTTGATTACTATAACTTTGAAGTATATTTTGGAGTCAGGGATTGTGACACTTTCAGTTTTGTTCTTTTTTCTCAGGATTGCTTTGGCTATTCCAGGTCTTTTGTATAGATTTTATTTCTTTGTTGATCCAATTATTGTTCAGTAGCATGTTTAGTCTCCATATATTTGTGGATTTCCACCGTTTTTCTCTTAATTGATTTCTCATTCATAGCATTATAGTTGGAAAAGATGCTTGATATGATTTCAATCTTCATAAATTTATTGAGCCTTGCTTTGTTTCCCAGAAAATGGTCTATCTTTGAAGATGTTCTATGTGCACTTGAGAAGAATGTGTATTCTGCTGTTTTTGGATGGAATGTTCTATATATATCTATTAAGTCCATCTGGTCTAGTGTTTCATTTAAGGTCACTGTTTCCTTGTTGGCTTTCTGTCTAGATGATCTGTTCATTGATGTCAGTAGGGTGTCTAGGTCTGCTTCTATTATTGTATTGCTGTCAATTTCTCCCTTTATGTCTGTTAGCAGTTTCTTTATCTACTTTGATGTTCTTGTATTAGGTGAATATATATTCATAGGTGTTATTTCCTCTTGGTGGAATGTCCCCTTTATCATTATATTCTACTCCTCTTTGTCTCTCATTGTCTTTTTTATCTTGAAGTCTGCTTTGTCTGATATAAGTATGGCAGCACCTGCTTTCTTTTGCTTTCCATTTGCTTGGTGTATTGTCTTCCATCTCTTCACTCTAAGCTTATGTTTGTCTTTAGAACTGAGATGTGTTTCCTGGAGGCAGCATACAGTTGGGTTTTGTTTTTTAATCCATCCAGCCATTCTCTGTCTTTTGATTGGAGAATTCAATCCACTTACATTTACAGTGATTATTGATATATGAGGGCTTAATATTGCCATTTATCTCTAGTTTTCCTGTTGTTCTATATTTCCATTATTTCTCTTCCCTTGTATTTCTGACTTGTGTCTCTATTCTGTCTCTTTATTTAGTGGTTACCATGAGGTTTGTATAACAGATCTCATAGATGAGATAGTCCATTTCTTGATAGTCTCTTATTTGTATTAGACTATGGAGTTCTATCCCTTTTCTCTTCCACTTCTGAGTTATTATTGTCCTAAATTCTTATTTTTGGTGTTGTGATTTGTGACTAAATTTAAGTGTTTATAATTATTTTTGATGCTTTCTTTCCCTTTATCTTTTATGTAGTAATTAAGTGTTTGCTATCCTGTTCTGATAAAGAGCTGCAATTTTCTGATTTTTGTCTGTCTATTTATCTCCTTGCTCAAAGCTTTGTAAACCTTTGCCTTATTGTTTCAAGTAGTAGGTCTTTGTTCATCATTTCTTGTAAAGGAGGTCGAGTGGCTATGAACTCCTTGAGTTTTGGTTCATCTAGGAAAGCTTTTTTTTCTCTATCACATCTAAAGGATAGTTTCACTGGATAGAGTATCCTTGGCTGAAAGTTTTTATCTTTCAGTATTTTGAAAAGATCATTCAATTCTTTCCTGGCCTGTAAGGTTTCCGCGGAGAAATCTACTGAAAGCCTATTAGGGGTTCCTTTGTAGATTATTTTCTCCTGCCTTGATGCCCTTAATATTCTTCTTTGTCATTAATTTTTGCCACTTTTACTATTATATGCCTTGGAAAAATTTTTTTGGCATTGATGTAAATAGGTGTTCTATTAGCTTCATGTGCTTGTAAATCCAGTTCTTTCCCAAGGTTTAAGAAGCTCTCAACCATTGTTTCTTTGAACAAGCTTTATACTCCTTTCCCCTTGGCTTCTCCCTCTGGAATAACTATAGTCCTTATGTTGCTTTTCCTAATTGAGTCAGACATTTCTCAAAGAATTTCTTTATTTTTTTTAACTCTAAATTTTCTCTCCTCTTCTACCTGAAGCAATTCTATATTTCTGTCCTTTACTTCACTAATTCTGTCCTCCATACCATCAATTCTATTTTTTATGGTTTCCAGATTATTTTTTACCTCATTAATTATGTGCTTCATATATTGAGTTTGTTTGTTTGTTTTTAGAGTTTCACTCTCTTTGGCAAAGTATTCTTTCTGCTCATTAATTTTATTCCTAAGATCATTGAACTTTCTTTCTTAGTTTTCTTATAACTCACCGAGTTTCTTTATGACAACTGTTTTGAATTCTTTGTCACTTAGATTATAGGTTTCTGTGACTTCAGGATTTGTTTCTGGAGACTTATCATTTTCCTTCTGCCTTGAAATGTTACAGTAGTTCTTCATGTTGTTTGATGAATTGATCCTTTGCCAGCTTATTTGTGGTAGTATCAGGCCACAGATTCCACCTACCACTGATGCAGGCGAGAAGGAACTGTTTTATGATCCTGTCCCAGCTGCTGGAAGTTGTACAGCTAGGGCTATTCTGTTTTCCTGGGCTGGCTGTAGCTGCTCTGCAGGTTTCAGTCACGTGGACAGGGCCTCTGTGCAGAATAGGCAGGGTTGAGCACCATAGATGGAAGCAGGGTGCTCAGCAGGGGGCTGGGTGAGCTTCTGCATTCTAGGTGGGAGGGGCACCAACGTGGGGGCTGAGCCACCACTCAGTGTGTCACACAGGTTGCTGTGCTTCATGGGCAGGGGCACCTTCTGCACAGGCAAGGTGCCTTCTTGCTTGAGCTGTGCTCAGTAAGTGGGCACCCTTGTGCAGTCTGAGTCACCTCCACTTGGTGTAGGGCGTTCCCATTGGCAGGGTCATCGTGGCATAGTGGGCACTCCCACAGTCTAGGCTTCAATTCTGAAAGCATTGACACAGACCAGACAGTCCCTACCACCTCTTGCAGTCATGCATGCCTGCTGAGGATCCATGACCTGGCTTGCTGCCCCTGGGGAGGGGAAGGGTGCATTCACATAGTTCCACTGCCTCTTGGGGATCCAGTCCTCCCACCCTCAGATGTATAGATGTGTGGATGTCTCAAACATCCTGTTGTGTTTTTCATGGAATCCTCTGCTGGTTAATGAATGCCTATTCAGTTGTAACTTAAAAGGGAGAGGCGAAGGGAACAATTCACTCCACCATGATACTGACATCACTCCACCATTTTTTTCTTTTTATCTATGAGTTTGTTTCTATTTTGTTTCATTTGTTTTGTTTTTTGTTTTCACAAATAAGTGAAATCACACAGTATTTTTGTTTCTCTTTCTGACTTGTTTCACTTAGCATAATACCATCTAAGTCCATCCATCTTGTTGCAAATGGTAAGATGCATTTGTTTATGGCTGAGCAACATTCCATTGTATATATACATGCCACATCTTCTTTATCTATCTATTTGTGGACATTTAGGTTGCTACCTTATCATGGCTATTGTAAATAATGCTGCAGTGTACATAGGGGTACATATATCTTTTCAAATTAGTATTTTTGTTTTCTTCAGATAAATACCCACAAGTGAAATTGCTCAATGTTACAGTAGCTATTTTTAATTTTTTCAGGAACCTCCATACTGCTTTCCATAGTGGCTGCACTAATTTACATTCCTACCAACAGTGTAAGAGGGTTCTTTTTTCTCCACATCCTTACCTGCAATTTGTTATTTGTTGTCTTTTTGATAATAGCCATTCTGAGAGATGTGAGGAGAGATATCACTGTGATGAAATTAAGAAAATCTTGAAAGCATTACTATATCTACTAAAGAAATTTAATCTATATTTAAAAACCTTCTCGCAAAGAAAATTTTAGGTCAAAAAATTTTTGTCAGAGTTGTGCCAAACTACCAAGAAACACATATTTCCAACCTTATGCAAATTGTCTCACTTTTCCTCATTGTTGCAAGCCCCTCCCACTCTAGCTGATGTGATTTCCAAGGAATTTAAAGGGCCAAAACTATTTTTTCCCACTTAATCTTTTTCTTTGTTCGCTTTTTGGAGCCGGACATTAAAGACTAGAACATTCAAAAACAACGACATGGTGAGGGAAAATTAGAATGTGACAGAACAAGTGTGAGAAAGGTGCAGCCTCAGAAAAGACTTGAGAAAAACTTAAGTTTACATCTCAGGCTGAACCTTTACATAGAGACAGCCTAAAATAATTTAGGAAAAAAAACTAACAAAAAGAAGCAGACTCTGAGGAAGCAGATGAATCTGATTTCCAGAGTTACCACATTATTAGATTCAAATGTGCAATTTTAAACAAAAACCAGAAGGCATATAAAGAAACAGAAAATTATGGCACATTCAAAGGACAAAGTAAATTAGCAGAAACCGCCTTTGTCATTGGGTTTGTGCACTCTGCTTTGGCAGCCTGGGGTTCATAGGTTCAGATCCTGGGCACAGACCTACACACAGCTCATCAAGCCATGCTGTAGTGGTGTACCGTATGCAAAGTAGAGGAAGACTGGCATGGTTGTAGCTAAGAGACCATCTTCCTCAAGCAGAAAGTGTAAGATTGGAACATACGTTAGCTCAGGGCCAATCTTCCTGACCGAAAAACTTAGGAACTAAAGGAAGTTTTGGGGAAAGTCAAGAAAACGATGTATAAACAAAATGACAATATCAATAAAGAATATTAATAAAACAAAATGAAAACAAAATTAAACTCTGGAGCTGAAAAGTACAAGGCTAAAAACTTCAACTTAAATGAAATACATGAATATAAACATCCAAGAAGCTCAACAAACTCCAAATAAGATGAGCTCCAAGAGACCCACATGAGACATATTATAATCAAACTTTATAAAAAAGAGAGCAAAACAAAGACATTCTTGAAAGTAGCAACAAAGAGTGACTTGTAACATATAAAGAATCCTCAACCAGATTATGGGCAGATTTCTTCTTAGAAACTTTGGAGGTTAGAATATAGTGGATCAACATATTCAAAATACAAAAAGAAAAATAATCCATCAACCAAGAATCCTATATCTGACAAAACTGTCCTTCCAAAATGAGGGGGAAATTAAGACATTCCCAGAGTAACAGAATCCAAGGGAATTTGCTACCATGAGATCTGTCCTGCAAGAAAGGCTCAAGTGAGTCCTGCAGGGTGAAATGAAAGAACACCCAATAGAAATTCAAAGCTATATAAAGAAATAGAGATAGCAATAAATATAAATGCATGAACAATTATAAAAGCTAGTATTATTGTAATCATGATTTGTAATTCTCCTTTTTATTTTCTACATGCTTGAAGAGACCAATGCATTTAAAAGAATTATTAGTTTATGTTTTGGGGTACACAGTGTTTAAAGATGTAATTTTGTGATGTTGGCAACTGAAAGAACTGGGGACAGAACTGTTAAAAGAGCAGAAGGATTCAAATTAGGGTGTTATAACTTTAGGATTCTAAATGTAATCGCCATGGTAAACACAAATAAAATAGAATGTGGAAAATATACAAAAGGAAATGAGAAAGGATTTTAAACATTTCACTACAAAAAATCAACTAAACACAAAATAAGACAGCATGCAGGAAATGAGTGGTACCCAAGCTGTAAGGCATTTGGAAAACAAAGAGCAAAATGGCAGAAGTCCTTCATTATAAATTATTACTTTAAATGTAAATAAAGTAAACCCTCCAGTCAAAAGATAGAAATTGGCAAAATGGATAAAGAAACATGATTCTCTCTTTAGATACAAAGAAAAATATGGATTAAAAGTAAAAGAATGGAAAAAGATATTCCATGCAGATCATTACCAAAAGAGGTCAGGAGAGTCTAAGCAAATATTAGACAAAATAGACTTTAAATCAAAAAAGTTACAAGGGACAAAGAAGGATATTATATATTAATAAACGTTTCAGTATGACAAGAAGATATAGCAATTATAAACATTTACGCACCTAAAATAGAATGTCAAAATACGTGAAGCAAAAATTGAATTGAAGGGAGAAATAGCTCTACAATAATAGAGACTTCAATATCTCACTCTTAATAATGGATAAAACAACCAGACAAAGATAGGTAGGAAAATAGAGGGCTTCAACAACACAGTAAACCAACTAGATACAACCGACATTTACAGATCACTGTACCCAACAACAGCATACAAATTCTTCTCAAGTGCACATGTGACATTTCCAAGGATAGGTCATAGGTTAGGCCACAAATTAAAAATCTTGAAAGAAAACATAGGGCAAAATATTCACAACATTGGATTTGGTAATGGTTTTTTTGATATGACACCAAAGGCACAGGCAACAAAAAAAAAAATAAAGAAAATTGTAATTCAAGAAAATTTGAAAATTTTGAATATCAAAAGCCACAAGTAACAGAGTAAAAAGGCAACCCACATAATGGGAGAAAATATTTGCAAATCATATATCTAATAGGGATTAATATTGAGAATATGTAGAAAAATCCCAAAATTCAACAACAAAAATCAAAAAACTTGAATCAAAAATGAGCAAAGAACTTGAATAGACATTTCTCCAGATAAGATCTACAAATAAGCAATAAGCACGTGAAAAGATGCTCAACATCACTAATCATTAGGGAAATGCAAAGCAAAACTGCAATGAGATACCACCTTATAACCATTAGCATGGCTACTATCAAAAAAAGAATGAAGAAAATAAGAAGTCTTGGCCAGGATGTGTAGAAATTGGAAGTCTTGTGTACTGTTGGTGGGAATGTAAAATGGTACAGCCTAAGATTTAACAGGTAACAAACTGATAGTGAAATAGGAAGGCAAAAAATTTTGAAAAAGTTTCAGTCTTCAGATGACAACATTCCAAATAAAATTTATTTCTGGGGCTGGCCCCGTGGGTGAGTGGTTAAGTTTGCGCGCTCCCCTGTGATGGCCCAGGGTTTCACCGGTTCAGATCCTGGGTGCAGACGTGGCACCGCTCATCAAGCCATGCTAAGGTGACATCCCATATGCCACAACTAGAAGGACCCACAACTAAGAATATACAACTATGTACCAGGGGGCTTCGGGGAGAAAAAGGAATAAAAGAAAATCTTTAAAAAACCCTAAAAAACAAAAAAAATACTTATAAATTTATTTCTGTCGCCCTGTTCATAGAGGGTAACTCACTCCTTGGTTTAATGACTAGGAACGCATGACCTGCAGGCTCAATGGAGCAGTGGCAATGCCATGCTTAAAGTAGGCATTCAATAAAAATTATTTGCTAAATCAAACTTTTCATCTGTATTTATATCAAATCATAGACCTTTTTGTTAGAAGGATAGTTGGCAATCATCCGCTTTGACCAATTAACCTTTCTCCCTCAAGATTTTACAGATTAAGAAACTAAGACCCATAGAAATGAATGATTATCTGTCTTAGTTATTCTCTAAGTCCATTGTATTTTTCTTTATAACCCAAATATACTATCTAGATTAACTAGAATTTATGATAGTCTTCTGTGAAATTAACACTGCCAGGCTTGGTGTGTAAAAGACACCCAAATAAAAGCCATAGTACTTTCTCTTAAACAATTTTAAACCCAATAAAGGAGAACAACCATCACTAGAATGCCAATATAATTTATTGTCCAAGATGATGAATTTTAAGAATGAAATAGTGCACTATTAATTACTATGAAAAGGCAATAGGCTAAACCAGGACTGTGAGTAAGTAAGCAGATAGGTTCATGTAGGACAAAGGCTCATTCGTGGAAGCCTGGTGACCTTGCATGCATTCAAGTAGGCCATGTAAGCATGACTCAGTTGCAATCTGTTTGAAATATTGGTGAAACATCCTATAAAGCTCCCGAGAATATGGCAAGATAAGTAATCTTGTGAGAAGGTGTCACAAGAGCTTTTGTCATTTGCTTCCATATCTTGCGGGAGGCTGTCATAAAGCAGTTTCTCATCCATCTCCCTGGATCTATTGAAGCCTGGGTCTGTCTCTGTCTCCCCATATAGGTACAGCTGCAGACTATAAAAATGATTATCCATAGTTTAGAATTGGCTCCTCTATGACAGAGCAAATGTCTCCCACCACATAGGCTGTAGTCTTCCATCTGGCACCTTTGGCTCAGTGTCATCCTCTAAGACTAGTGGCTCAAGGGGCGAACCCCACACTGATTTTTCTTGTTTCCCAGTGTGTAAGTAAGACCATCCGCCTCCATCTGGGGTCATGGTCTCCTTACTGCTAAAATCAATGGAAGTGTCACAAGCTAAGCTAATAGCTGCCAGCAGTCTTCTGGCAATTAGGAATCGTTTGTCTACTTAAATGTAGGTCTGCCCTGACCATTAGCCCCTTGAGAAAAATGAAAGACTAGTACAAGAAAATGATTAACCAGATACAAAATAAATGATAGAATTATAGATAGTTCTTTTGAGCCCAAAGGAGCAAAAGGGTTTACCTAGAAACCAAAAAAAAAAAAAAAGAAGTGGTGAGAGAAAGTTGAAAATTAAACAAGAATGGGAACAGACAGGATTTTATAACCCTAGATTTTAAGTGACAGAGATTCCCTGGCATTATCTGGATTACATAGATCATGTCTTTCAATGGAGGGAAGGAACATTGAATAGAACGGTAGGAAGTACAGGAAAGGTGGTTAAAGAGCCAGGCTTGGGTGGAATGTAGGGAGAGTTGACAAAGAAATTGTTGAAAATATGTCAGGGCCAGAGAGGAGTGTGGCCTGCATGTCAACCTAGGAATTTAGGTAAACTGCCTAATCTTCAAATACAAATATAGCTTCTAGTGTTGTATATTTCCCAGGAGTTCTATTCAAATTTATTAGAAAGAAGTATTGAAGGAATTGATACTGCCACAAATAACACAAGTATCAAGGAAGAAAATAAACCTGTCATTCTTTCCCCTTACTTGCATATGCTGCTGTTTTTCTCCCATTCTAGTTTAAAAATATCTAATATAAACATTTGCAAGCAAGATTTTTTGTTTGTTTTACGTTGAATTACATTGAAGTCTTTTACTAAAAATCACTTCATGTCAAAATTAAATATAGTCATTATATGTGACAATTAATCTAATTTTGTGATATCTCTTGAGGAAAACGTTTGATCTTGATGAAAACAGATCATTAATTAAAAGTTTGTAAAGTTTATTTCTTTTAATCCCGGTGATAATTTTCTTTGACATTTCATAATTTCACAGACAATTAAAACAAAATTGACTTCACCACCTTCAGGCTGCTTTCTTTTAGTGCTGAGAACATACGAAGGAAAAATTGTGACAAAAAGGCACAATGTTCATACATTTGTGCCAGCAAAAAATAAAAGTTGCGAGGAATTACGAAAATTTGAAAGCAATATAAAGGGCAATTTTACAGGATTTTTTTCACCCATTTAATTAAAATCATTTAAACCAGTAATCTATAGTCACTGAAAAAGAAAAATATAGTAACAGTGAATTCAAGAAATTAAACCCTTCCAAATCACACAATTGTAAGTTCATCAACAGAGTTCAATATTAATGAAACTCTAAAGCCATTTCTTGACTGTTTCTCAGTTTAAATTATATAAACATACCACAGTTTATTAAGACAAATTTCTAGTCTTAGGTATTTAAATAATTTCAAAATTGTTGCTATTACAAACAACTGTGATAAATCAAGTTGCACTTACCCGAATTTTACATGATTTCAAATCCTTCAAACATTTGCTTCTTCTACTCAGCATACCTGTTCCTTGTCTAAGTGTCCACCTGTATTAGTCAGGATTCTCCAGAGAAATAGAACCAATAGGAGGTGCATATGTGTGTGTGTGTGTGTGTGTGTGTGTGTGTATAGGCTCACACAAAATCATAAAAGTTGGCAAATCAAAAGTTTGCAAGTGGGCCAGTGGACTGGAGACCCAAGAAGAGATCATCCTCCAGGATGAGTCCAAAGCTGCCTGCTGGTAGCATTCCCTCTTGCTTGGGGGAGATTAGTCTTTTGTTCCATCCAGGCCTTCTATCGACTGGATTAGGCTCACTCACATTCTGGAGGGCAATCTACTCTACTCAAAGTCCATCTATTCAAATGTCAATCTCATCCAAAAGCACCCTCACAGGAACATCCAGAATAATGTTTGACCACATATCTGGGCACTATGGTCCAGCCAAGCTGACATATAGTCAATCTTGACAAGTCCATCCCTTGTCAACTTGGCATGCATGTACATTTCTTAAAGCATATCGTGCAAAATCACGTAATTTGCACCCACCACTACCATAAAAAGCTATATTTATGAAGTAGCACATTAATTAAAAAAGACTTCTTTACATCTGGATATTCTGCCCATGTTGATCTGATACCTTTGTGCTTCTTGTATTTAAGCCCACATTTTCTGAAATCACTTTACTGATAACACTGGTTTCTTTCAGAAAGTCTGCCTCTGAATTTTTTTGAAGAATGACTATCTTTCCAGCAAAGGTCCCTGACAATCTCAATCTTATTTTCAGTCTCAAGGAGAAAAAATCAAACATCAGGGTAAGATATGCTTTTCATAAGATACATTTGGGACATTCAGTATTGCCAGTGCCAACCCAGATGTCCAGCAGGCTGTAAGCTACTTAAGCCCTTTAAAGAATGTTGGCTTCAGTTGTACTCATTGTCAATAATGGTACATTATCAGGAAGTCACTGAAGAGCTAGTCAATTTTATTTATAGGGCCAATTCCATCCATTAAAGAGTTACAAAACATTCTAATCTCACCATAGAAACCTGCAACGTATTTACCCAGCTTGTTAAAAATTAATTTTAGTCTTGCTAAACTGTTAAAGACACATGTTTTCTTTAGATTTGATTAAAAGCAAATGTCAATCCATTAGTAACTCTCTTTCTAAACTTCAAATTTATGTATGGTTTGGATTAAACATATTGCTCTCATTTCTTCTCTCCCTAGAAGTCAACACATTTCACAGTCTGGCTAACATGCTACATTATGATAGACGGGATTCATGCAAATGATGCTTAAGACATGAAATCACAAAAGCTAGGTCTGTTGATGGCATATGAACTAGTTTTGTTTTCAGACTCCCAGATGAGAGTGGGTCCCAAGATTACATATAAATTTCTCACCCTATTGTAGAGGATCTGGAACTTTTTTCACCAGTTCAGTTTCTAGTTTGTAAGTCAAGAATGGATAATCCCTCCACATAAAATGTGAGGACAGAAAGGCCATCAACGTTTAATCTTCGTGTCAAGTGTTAAGCTAAATGGAATCAATATTTTGGTAATGGATGACATCACTTTTCACTTATTATATGCCTTCATTCATCATTCAGGAAGATTACATAACGTACTGCATGGATGCCTTGCCCAACCTGCAGGCATTCTCAGAAATGGCTGGAGAAGGAAAAGTGTAAAGGCAGACAAAATCTGGCAAATCTTATGCATAGAGCTAGTTATGTAAAATTTTACAGTCCTATAAAATATCGATATTTCTTATCTAGCCCAACCTCATGTCCATCCCCCTCTGAACATCTGGATTGGTTCCACTGGATTGCTATAGGAACAGATAAATTTTATGCTCATGACTCACGTCTAAGAGCTCTCCTGTGCATTATGTATTCTGCATATTAGACACCAATTTATTGACTTGCAAAGCCTGCCAAACTTCCAAACCTCTGTTATGATTCACAGTGAAGGTCTTCATAATTAATCTCCAAGCATATCAGCGAATCAGCTTCACAACCCTCTGTATAGTTGTAGTCTAAAGGCATGTTAGTTTCTTCCCAATGCCAATTCAATCTTTATTCTCATGTCTCATACCATTCATTTGCAAATTGAGCTAGTTATAACCCTGGCTCTTGAGCCTACTATGCAACCCAACTCAGGTACGTTGAGATAATAAATACCCCAAATTTATGATGAGTTATCCAATAGCCAATTTCTCTACCCAATAATGCAGAACTTGTCTTTTCCCCAATCTGCTAATTAAGGGACTCTCTGCTCTAGTTTCAACCCTGTCTCTCCCTCTCGTTTACCTCCCTTTCTCTAACTACATTTTGGCACTAAATACCAATGTGCTGGGACAAGCTACTATTGACCATTTTGTTTCCCTATCTCTGTTGTATAAGAATCCCTGAGCCTCTAACATGGCTAGAATCTTTTGTTAATGCTCTTCGCATGTCCTCTAATCCTATAAACTGATTCTGGGTGTTGAAAGCGAATTTCACACTCATGTTCCCATGCCTGGGCTATAATTTTCCACTCCTATGTAGACCCTATATCCTAATATACAAACGTGAACCTTCACAACACCTAGATTTTTAGTCCTGCTATCCTTGGACTGATGAAACCCTCATTTGTTTACCCAACCCCACTTCACATAAGTGCATATTTTTTATTCAACCTTAATAAATCTCTCTAAGATGTTTTGAAGGGGCTCAATCAGTATATTTAGAACAATTAACAAAGTTATGATCATAGCAGTGATCTCAATTTCCCACTGTTAAAATCATTTGACAGTGCAACTTTATTAAATCAGAAAACCCAAGATGTATTATAAATTCAAATCACTGGACTTAATGTCTTTAATTACTCATGTCCCTATCAAACCTCTTTGAATTCTCACATCACTTATGGATTCTACCACTCTTATGAAAGTAGTATGTACAATTTTGTATGATTACTCAATGTTACATATGTCGTGTTAGAAGTTAACTAGTTTTATACTTATGACTCCTATTCTTATTTGTAACCCCTTATATATTGTTAGAAACATAGAATGTATTCGGTAGATGTATACTTAACACACACCAGTTATTTTAACTGCCAGACAATGTAAAGAAACTCAAAAAGTCAGATAGCTTCTTATTTATGTCAGATTGAGTTTCAAGAAATATTTTAAATTATGAAACACAACCTTAGAATATTTCAATTGTTTCAATCTATAAGGAAAGATATGTGCAGCAATTCAAACATTAAGGTTAATCCTCCAAATGAACTCAATCACTAACAATAACTCTATAACTTCATTAATATTTTAATTAACAGAATATGCAGAGTAGGTGACATTTAATTACAGTGCTGCATCTCTCAGTGATGGGGATATTTTCTGAGAAATGCATCATTAGGCGATTTCGTCCTTGTGCAAACATCACAGCATGTACTTACACAAACCTAGATGATATAGCCTACTACACACCTAGGCTATATGGTTCTAATCTTTGAGACCACCATTGTATATTTGGTCCGATGTTGATCTAAATGGCATTGTGCAGTGCATGAATATATAGTCCAATCTTTATCCAAGTGGTAAAACTTATGATCCAGTATTTGCTATGTAAGTTCCTCTCTTGAGTTTCTATATAACCATTTCACAGTTTGGGGGACTATGCATGTTTTAACAATACTGAAGAGATAAAACCATTCTTTTGAAATATGAGATATTTATTTCTTTATTTAGTCTACAAATATGGATTCACTATCTATTGTTCCAGAAACTATGCTAAGCTCTGGTGACAAGTTAATAAAAAAAGTTACAGTATAATCAAAGAGACATATATAAAAGCAAATAATCTGAAATAAAGTTTGTCAAGTATAACCATAAACATATTTGCAAATCTATATGGACTCAGTGAAATAATGACTGCCTTTTACTGGATGAATTTGGTAAATTTGGACAGATGCTGTGAGTTTTGAGCACTACAACGTATTACAGAAATAGAATGATTTTAGAATGGACTTTATAACAGAGGAAGGAGTACATGCTGAAGCATGGAGTCATGAAAGGGTATGACATTTTGGGACATTCCTCATGGTGAGAAATCTCGAATCACTAAGTTCTCAACTGGTAGGAAATGAGACTAGGGTGATAGATTCGAGTCAAATTTGAAGAAATTCTACATTGAAGCCATTAGTTCACCCATCACATTCTTATTCTTAGAAAGCCAACTATGGGTTTAAATGGGAATTATGATTCTCAGATCAGTTTTGTTTTATTTGCATGGTGTGTGTGTGTGTGAGAGAGAGATTTAATTTGCATAGGTACAGCAGATCTTTACTGAATGTCTGAGCAAAATAACTACAGCAGAGTGAATGTAGTGGACTATGTCTTTGTCTTTTCTCATTGCCATGTTGTGGGCAAGTGGGTGGGAGTATTGATCCAGTCCCAGCAATGGGGCAGTCTCTAATTTGCCTAATTCATTCAGAGTTATCCTATTGCTCACACCTGGGTAATCAGTTCAGGTAAGTTATGATTAAAAAATAGCCCATGGAATTCCTTTGATTAAAATGACAGATTAATGAATTGTCCTATGATCCAATTTATGTCAGTAGGCCTGAGATGAGGATTTCTGTGGAATTCACGGAAGGAAAGTTCTTTGTTCCTCTGAGAGAACTACTAGAATAGCCCCCATTGATGGATATATAGTTTGTATCCAATGTTTTGCTTTTACAAGTTGTATTACAATGAATGTACCTGACCTTGGTATATTATTGCAAGTATAAAACTGTGGGGAAAATTATTTTACTATGTAAAATTGGTGTTAGTTAACTAAATTAAATTTTTCCAGGCTGTGGTCCAATGTATAATGTGATACCTTTGATATAGATTTCTTATTCGTTCTTTAGGTTGTAATTTAAGACTTACAATATGGTCAAAGTAAAAAGAAAGAAAATGATGGCTTAAATAATTACATTCCTTTTGAAAATAATTCTGAGAGATTTTGAAATGATTGGCAAAGAAAAAAGTTTACTCAGTATGGTCTATATTTTCAATATTCCTATAAAAATATTCCCAAAAATCTATTTGGCCCTGAGCTATTATCTGTGCCAATCTACCTCTATTTTGTATGTGGGACACCACCACAGCATGGCTTGATGAGCAGTATGTTTAGGTCCATGCCCAGAATCCAAATGCATGACCCCTGAGCCACCAAAGTGGACCGTGCTAACCCAACCAGTACACCACTGTGCCAGACCCTCATTGCTATTTTTTAAAACAATTGCTACTTAACTACTAACCATACTATTATCAATACTGATACTTTCATTAGAGGCGAAATCAGAATGTGTAATCATTCAGTACCCCTTAAAGATGCTCCTATCTTTAGTCAAAATTGGAAGTGTTGGGAACATAGAATGAAATGATTCCAGAAGGTAGTTTAGCAGATTTCTTTATGCAATTTCAAAAATATAGTAATAATAATTTTGATATTCAGACATCATTTAGTTATGGACTGAACCTGGTAGATTTAGGCACAAAAGACATCTGAGTAGATGTCTTTGAAAACAAGAAATCGATTCTCCTTTTTTACCTATTCATGATCCCTCTGTGAACTTGGCAGTCCAAAATGAAAATGAGCAGATGGTCCATTCCCAAGCACTGAACGACATTTAATAGAAAATAAACAGAACTCAAAACTGTTTTGATCAGGATGTTTGGAGGGGGATGAACATGAGGCTGCGGTAGACGAGAATATTAACATTTTATGGGAGTTTAAAATTTTACATAACTGTACTTAAAAAAATACTGAGAGTAAAGAGAGTTTGTGAACCTTAACTATCACAGCTTCAAAAATACTCTTTGATAGGATCTTTTTAAAAATTCATAGATTCTGTATCCAGTCACCACTAAAAATTATGCTACAGAAAAAATCAATAGATAATAACAAAAGACAAACACCAAAAAGAGGGTCATTCTAGAGACCTCTTAAAAGTTAAATTGCCTAAAAATATTTCCTACCGTTTTCCTTAATTAGTGTTAATATTTAAAGTTCTTTTCAATGTGCTTTAGAGACAGTAATAATGCTATTACAGTGAAATACGGCAAAATCAAAGCTTGTCTCACTCAGCTCAGTTTCTAATCAAGAAGAGGCTAGCAGTCTTGGTTATGGTCTAGCTTCTTATTCTTCATCGAAGAACTGAGAGAAAGCACTCAGTCAAACATGAGCAAATTGAGAGACACTGGCAGTCCATGGAAAAAATCTTAAAAGCTACTACTGTTACTTTTGTGTTAACTTTTTGTCTAGCCTAATCTACTCACTGATAATGAGGGTTATCTAAATAATTGGCAGGAGTCAGAGCAAGAGGAAACCATGGGATTCCTTATTCAAAAAGCAGAAAAAAATTTCATGAAAAGTCCTAAAATGTAATGCATTTTCCTTTATTCTAAGGTCTCTTTCTGTTTTTTTTCTGGATTTTTGAGGGTTTTTTTTTTTTTTTGAGGAAGATTAGTCCTGAGCTAACATCTGCTGCCAATCCTCCTCTTTTTGCTGAGGGAGATTCACCCTGAGCTAACATCTGTGCCCATCTTCCTCCACTTTGTATGTGGGACACCTGCCACAGCATGGCTTGATAAGCAGTGCTAGGTCCATGCTGGGGATCCAAACTGGAGAACCCTGGCTGCCCAAGCAGAGTGCCCAGACTTAACCACTATACCGGCCCCCATGGTCTCTTTCTTGACTTGCCGTTTCTTAATTTACTATTTGATGTCATTCTCAGAAAAGTCAAAATAGAAATTTTAATTGTTAGTGAATTTTACTGCTCATCTTTATATTGTGCAATATTGGATTTAAGTGCAGTGGTAAGAACTTTTGACTCACATAGGATTCATCAAAATTATGCAATTTGTATTTTATAACTTACACATTCATATGTATTTCATTCTTTCCAGAATACTGAAAACTGCACAACTAACTCAGTTGTTTTCATTTCGCCTCTTGACACACACGCATTCTACCAACCATCTCCACCTTCAGCTTGATGATAAGGAAGGAGGAAGTGAAACGAAAACGAAATATGGGTTGTTCTAACTTTCTCTTTCCTTTGATGTCATCATTTCCTGTGTAAGTGGTTGGCTAATACATGAAAGTATACCAGTTCAAGAGAAGGGGTGATAGGATCTCTTGATCATTTGTGTATCTCAGAATGCTTTACTTTCTTTTTGTGTTTGAATAGTTTGAATCTGAACTGAAAGCATGGCCCTCTGGAGCTCTCAGCAACCCCGCTTACTGAGTTGTAGATGTCACATGCTTGTCTTGGGTTTGCTCTCAGTCTCAGTGAACTTCCATGCATGGTGGGTCCAAAGGAATTCTTTGCTCATGGAGCATCACAAATGCCATCACACTTTGCTTTTTTCCTCAATATTTTGCTTCTGAGATTTATGCTTGTAGATATTCATAGATTAAATCATTAATTTTGAGTGTTATAATTGTGGAATTCTATCACATTAATATGCTACTATATCTATTACTATTATATCAAACACATATTCAATTGGTTCCATTTCTTTACTTGGCTGCTACTATTAGTATTTCAATAAATGGCTTTAAGTATGTTTCTCTTTAGACCTTTGTCATACTTTTCCTAAGTTAAATATACCTAGAAATGGAATTGCAGGGTCAGAGTGCAGTATTTATTCAATCAAATGTTTATTGATAAATTCCTCTTCAAATTGCAGCAATTTATACTTGTGTCAGCAGCCCATGAGAGGTTCCATTTCCACATTCTTGCCAAAATGTCTACATATCAGATTTTTAATTTTTTGGCCAGTCTAATGATGATCCACGGTAATATAGTTTACTATGCAATTCTTTACTTATCAGTGAGGATGGACATTTCTTCACACATTTATTGGCCATCTATTTGTTTGAAGGCCCTTCTTGTCATTTACTCAGTTTCTATTTCAGTTACCTACTTTCCATTGATGACATAGGTATTCTATCCATGCTCTGGTTACTAATCCTTTGTCGCTTACATGCATTGCACATATCTCATTCAAGTCTTTGATTTATCTTTTACCTTAGTTTACACCATTTTCTTACAGAGTTTGGTTGTTGTTAATGTAGTAAAATTTTTGCTCCTTTTAAAAATGTTTTATAAAGTTAAGGCTTTTATAATAAATCCATCTCTACCCTGATGTCATCTTGGTAGTCTCCTAAATTTTCTCCTAAAGGTTGAAGGTCAGGATTGCCAAACTTTCTGTAAGGGCCAGAGGGTTAATATTTTTAGCTTTGTTTGTTATGTTTTAGATATGTCTATTAAATATCTATTATGTTTAATGTGTTATGTTTTAGTTATGCCTATTAAATAGTTGCATTTATTTTTCTAATCCAATGTAAAAGTCAATAGCTTTTATCAGGTAACTGTAGTCAATTTAATTTGGTTTTTATCTCTGACATATTTGGACACATTTCTACCACTTTAGTTTGTGTGTTCAATATAAATACTCTTATCTGCATATTTATTTCACTTTTCCTGACTGTCCATAGTTTTATCTTATTTTGTTAATTCATTTTTCTCCTTTTCTTCCTTCCTCATCTTCTTACATTTTTGTAGATATCCTTGATATTTTAACAGGCATATCTGACTGAAAAATATGAGTCAATCAGGAACTTTAACATGCTAGAGAAGAATATATGGAACATAGAATTTTTGTTAACATCAACTTCCTCAATATCTTCCACATTACTGTTCTCTGGGATGATATTGGAATCATCCCCAAGTTACTCATTAACTTTTTTACACTTAGGTTGTTCTTAGATTTACTGAAACATTAATCCATTTCTTATTTCCGCATTGCTTCCTATATCCCATTTTTTAATATATTTGATAAACTCCCTACTGAAACCCAGATATAATTTTTTCAACTTGAAACAGTTATTAGAATTCTTAATATTTGTTTCTAATTGAAATTTCTCTACTTGATTCTCGAGTTGAACATGTTCCTTAATGGCATCCATTTTGTTGATAATTCACCTGCTACTCATATAATTTAAGCCAATAGAAGGAATCTTCTTTCTTTTCCTTGATAATTAGATTTTCCCTTTGTCTCTGATGCCACATGAGCTTTCCATGATCTGCCTAAATATGAATTTTTTTCTTATCTTGAGGTGGAAACTTGTGGTTCTCCAAGACAAAGGCACATATTCTTCTTCTATTTCTGGTAATAGCAATTTTATCTTTGAATAGTAACTCTTTCTCCTTCTCTCTTATTTATTTTCTTCTTTTCTGGAACTCCTATTAGATATGCTATCTGTCTTCTCAATCTAAATTCCACATATTTTAACTTTTCTTTCAAATTTTATGTCTTTATACAGCTCTGAGTACAATTCTGTGTAACTGCCTGAAATCAATAACCTCTCTTCAGTTATGTTTATTTTATTCTTTCCTCTTATGTTTCATTATTAATGACTTTTCCCTTCATTATATAAATTCAATTTTGCTTTCTGGGTACTCTGCCAGTTACTTTTTCATAATGATTTAAAGTTAGAATAAAGCTTCAGGGAAAAAAATCCTATGAGAGTAACAAGTTTAGAGTAAATTAAACATGTTCAGTTGCTCCTTCCCCACCCTAACCACAGCTCTTCAAAGTATCTCTCCATAGACTCTGGTCTTTTTCTGCTTCTAGAGCTACTGTGGACAATCTAGGGAACTCCACCCAGACCCATCCTTCACAAGAAGTACCCCAAGATTCCGAGAGCAGGAAAGGGGCATGGGGAGCAGGAGATACATGAGAATCACTATAGTAATCAGGATCTCTGGAATTTAGCACTCGTATTGTCACTACGTTGATAACCACATTGGATTAGGTGATTTGGAAGGTTTCTTCTACCTTTATATTCTGTTACTGAAAATTATTATTCCATAGCTCGAATTTTGTCAAAATTCATCTTTCCCGTGTCTTCATTCTGTCAAGGTGATTAGCAGTTCCAGCTTCCTGGGTGTGTAACAAGTGTGGTTACACAAGGCCCTCTGATAAGAAGGACCCCACAATGGGTTTAAGGTTATGCTGCCACTATCTTAAAATTGTCGATGATTTTATCCCAGACCTTGTGTTTTTTAAGCGGAGCCCAATGGAAGAATGGAGCATGTGCACAGAGCAGAGACACACGCAGTATGCATGCCCATCTTTCTTTGCCTTCCAGTTATATTGGTGGACAGTTTTGTTTGAATAAAATGCATTTTTAAAGACAATCCAACAAAATAGTTTTTAAATCATTCAAAAATTAACTGGCAACAGAAAAACTGGAAATGGAAGAAGTCTGATACACTTTGAAAAGTGATAGCCGAAGAAAGAAAAAGAGGGTTCTGGTGTGGTAAAGCAGTGCCTTCATTTATTCTCATGCCCCATGAGGAACACTCCCACGCTAGCACCTCCAGATGCTCTGAGGAAGGAAATTGCATGACAAAAATGCTGAAAATTTTCACTTTAAAAAAATGTTCTATCTGGTGAAGCAGACTTTGGGAATAGAAGTGAGACTTCATGACATAAAGCCTCGCCATGCTGTATAATGAGTAGGGCTGTCTGAACTTGTTACCTGCCCAGGCATATTAATGAGAGGGGGATATGAGGCAAACCTCATGGGATGGGGACATACCTTGCTTTTGTGGAATGCTTTTAATGCCAGAAATTTCATTCAGTATCAGAAAAAATAACAGAACTGAAAATTTCCTTCAGTTTAAATGTTCACATATTATGGGAATTTTCAGTGTTAGAAGATCACACATGCATTGTCTAAAAATTCTAGGGAAATGAAAATATGAAGGAAAAATCAAATTCCCTTTAAGTATCATTCAAATATAAGAACAATTATTATATATCATCCCTTCTAAAAAACCAAATAAACCTTTTCAAAGATAAATTCCAGGAAACCAAGGTATTCATTAAAGTAAATTTAAAAAGGAAGCATCCAGGAATGGAGAAATTATGATAAAATTATTATTAATGAGCATATATGTCATATAATTATAGCAATAAGACTCAATAATTTAAGGAAATATAATTGGAGAAGAAAATATAAATCCTTGACTCAGCAAAAATCATAGCACAACAATTCCGAAGCCTAAGAATTCTAAAAACTTTACTCATTTAAGAAAAGCAGTCCATTTTGTTTAATAATTTGGACAAAAATTTTTTAAATGACTACTTCAAAAGCTTAATAATTTTCAGAACGTCTTTTCTTAATTTTAAATGTTAATTTTAAGCAGCATTCCTCTCATGGTATATAAATAGTAATCTGAATTTTCCTAATTCCTCCATTTTTATCTTTTTTAGAAAGTTAAGCAATAATAAATTCGGTACTCTTTCTTATAAAATTGTTTTTAAAATTCTACTTATTTACCAATATAACTACCTATCCATCCTTCTATTCTCATGAAAGCATTGTGTGGCTTCTGAGGTGATGTTCATGAAGTGTTTATACACATAGTGGTGTCCTGGAGCTGGATTATACCAGCTCCCATGAACTAATTACTAAATTTTCAGAAATTTTGTGAGCTGGTTGTTAAACTATTGAGAGCTAGAAATTGGCCACGCAGGGAATGTTTCCACCACAGAAATTGGAAAACACTACAAAATAATTTTTTTTTTTCCCAGAGAACCAACCAGATTACTAAGATGCCACCGAACAGGATGATAGGAAATACAGTTATTTCTTGATTATTTCTTTGAAATTTATTTCTTTTGAGAACCATATTTAATAATGAGTATATGTCATGTAGACAAAAACAGGAAAGATATTATTTTTTAAAAAGCAAACAAAAACTACATTTCTATTATTTTGTGCAATCTTTTTCCTTGTAAGTTCCACCCATTGCAGTTGGTTTTTTGATCCCTCAAAAAAGATAGTTCCCTCACAAACATGATAGCATTTTCATACTTTGGAGGGAGAATTTCATCTGTTTACTTAAGTCATTTCATATACTGTAAATCCCAGATTTTATGAAAAAAAAGAGAGCAATTCCAGTATTCAGAAAATCTAAGTAAAAGAACACTGTCAATAAATTCTTAATTTCTCAGCTATGGTTGAACAAAACCAAAAAACCAAAAAACAAGAGCTTTAATTCTTGGGATGTCTAATTTTCTTTAATGAAATAGTAACACTAATGTTTATGTTATACATTCCTCTGTCTTATCTGAACCAATCTTTGGTGTTTTAACTTGTCTTCATTAACCACAGCAAAATTCTCCAACCTTGTTGCTCTTTACCTGTTTTCCTATTTTTCAATTCTAATTCCTCCCTGACATTCCTAAATAGATCTATTGGTTTCTAATATGCATGGAATGTAAACTTAAAGCTTCTGTGTATTGAGCTGTCTAAAGCCATTAGTTCTTCTCTTGTTATCAGTTCTTTATAAATTGTTTTATTCACCAAATAGAACTCCTTCTTTTTTTCTAATCAATACATATTTTCTCTGAATGCCTTTCCAGTTATTGGATGCAGTCTTCTTAAATTTCATACCACATTAATTTAATAATGCGTTAGCTATTTGTGACAAAAGAAATAAAATTTAGGATTCAGTGACTGATTGATTCGTACCCTAACTAGATTCACAAAGTATCTTGGAAGGTTTACAAGAACTTTACACATTCTTGTCTTCAGAATTTTATCTGATGAACTTAAAATCACAAGTAACATTGACAAGAGTTTGCAGGGAAAACATTAAGATCGCACTAGTCCTGCATGAAGAATACCTCAAAGTATTAAAGCAAATTCATTTTGTGATCAGTCTGTGGACTGTGCTAGCCCCTCCCAGTCCACCTATTCTCCTTCCTAAAGAAAATGCCACTCAGCTGAGACCGAGCTGTTGTTCTCTGTAGTCAACAGGAAGCTATTCTGGGAAGGATAGAGTTTCTTCTGAATGATGACTTGTTGAATCTCTAGATATTGGTAACCTCAATAAATATGTAAAATGAGTTTGTAGATTTCACTTTTAAGATTTGTTCATGGTCTTTATAACTCTTTACTGAGAAGGGCTTTTCTTTCCTTAAGTCCACCCACCCCATGGTTTCATACTTGTCCTGTTACTTTCCTAATTGATGGAATTGAAGCCCAGGCTACACACCACTCTACTGTGTCCCGCCTCTAGCTATTCTATCACCTGCCCTGACATCTCAACCCCTCCCTACCTGATAGTATTTGAAAATCTTGTTTTTCCCTTTTCTCCTTTAAAACCATTTTTCTATAAAATTGACTTGATTGACTCTGAAAGTTTGAAGATGTATTACACATTTAGTATAAGAAAGACTACGAAATGAGAACAAAAAGTGAAAACTAGTGATCAATCTTATTAATGAATATCACATAATTTCTTTGCTCAAAAATATTTACTCCTCCTTGTATTTACATGTGGAATATGTAATATCAGGTCCTATCAATCTTATCAGATCTATTAATGGTGCCATTGTATAAGAACACGAGTGTCGAGGTCCAAACCAATTGTTGTAAGATAAAGGATGTCTATGAAATAAAATGGGTGGGCACCTGTCAGTGTGTAACAAATATCTCATGATCAGGGACAATTTAATTTATATTATTTATCCTAGTAGTGACTTTTACTGATCTGTCATTTGTCTTAGAATGCTAGAAATGGTCTAAAATTGGAAGGAGATTTTAATAGTGGATATTATCCTAACAGAAACAGCCAATGTCGTTCATTTCACAAGATCAATTTAATTTCACAAGCTCTTTCTTATCACAACCTAATACAGAATATCCACACTGACTGCAAAGCATTTCCAGGAATCTTCAGAGCACGTCTTATAATTACCCTTGAAAAAGTTCATCAGGGACAGCCATCATGTAGTAAACACCTTCCCTTAATCTTCTGACTTTCTTGTTCTTGGCCTATGGAACTTCTCACTGTTGTTATGGCTGTGAAGACCCATGTAAAATGACCAGATTACTCTCTCAAAGACTTGAACACTTGAGTGTTCAGAGCTATTGTTGAAAACATGGACGGTTGACTTGTCTATATTCTGTGTCACACTTTGTTACTTGGGCAGCTAAGTGGTACCATTTTTGTACCTGGCTCTCAGAGAGTAATTCACAAATAGAGACCCTTAAGATTCTGCCTGCAGTACCTCTCACTGTGGGACTCAAACATCACTCATAATGGCAGGTTAGGCAGAAAACATTCTACGCCTCCTTTTTCTCCCTCCCTGCATATACTATGTCCTCTCTCTAATACTCTACGCACATCTCCGCTCCTCCGTGCAAACAAAACAGATGCCTGATGTTGCCCACAAGCCCACTCTGTAGACACTTTCCACACAGACATGCATCAACTTTAGTCGTAGTTAAGACCATTCCCACATCTATATTGCACTTCAGGGGGTCAGAACTACTAAGGTATTTGTTCATTGTTCTATTGCAATGCTTTATTTTTCTACTCTGGATTTGTATCAGACTTGCCACCTCTCTTGAGATCAGATTCTTTTTTGAAGGAGGGTCAACTGGATATTCTCTTAATCATCAGTTTGTCTTGTGCTTCACCAGCAGCTCATACGTTCCTACCCAAGACTGCAGTTCCACTTACCACCCACCCATCTACCCTACTTGCCCTTAATTGACATTAAGCCAATCTCATTGCCAGACACCCCATGACTTTCTTCTTTGCGTGTCTATAAGCATTTGGAGCTATAACATTCTCAGAGTGGGGCATAAGATCACAAGCAAAACTGCTCAGAAAACAGGAGACAAATCTTAAAAAAGATCAAGGCCCCTGTATGTGGAATTGAAATTCTCAGGGGAATTTTTCAAATACTTGGAGGCTGGTCTTACAACAAGAACAGCTTGAGATTGTGTTCCAGGCCTACAGATTGCTCTCCGGTCTCAGCAGGAAACAGTGTAGTATGTTCTATAGCTTTTAGAAAATAAACATTTTAACAACTTGGAAACACCAAAAACAGTCCTGTTACTGACAGAAAGCAAGGATGCAAATCAAAGATATGGTAAGGACTATTTTTTTGAGTTCATAGGAAAAACAACTATGAAGTGGAGATATTTTCTGTTTGTTTGGAGAGTAAAATATTAATTTCTGGCAAGAAATATTCCACATTTGGATTCAAAAGGTTTATAAATGGGAATCAACCATACATGAGAAATTGATTTTTTTATACAGTTGCTAGGTGAGAGGCATACTTTATTAAAGTAAATGAATGTCTTCTTGAGCTAATGAGATTACAGTTGCCAAGAGAAGCTGTGAAATATTCCCTATGGATCTTTTTTCTCACTTGGTCCTATATTATGTAATTATTTTTGGGAAACTTTCGAAGTAGCAATGATTAAGATGCCGTAAAATGAATAAAGGAAAGGACAACAGTTCCCAATTAAGACTGGAAGAGAAATAAGAAATGTAAAGAATATTTTGAGAGGCAAATACTGAAACTTTTTCTTTAAAATGCCAGCAGTTATCTACGGCATCCATATATTGTTGCCTTTTTAAAAGTCTTAAAGTAAGAATTTATTTACTGCATATACAATGGATAAAGACAAAAATAGTCTGCTCTTCACATTGCTGCCCACATCCCTTCTCCAAAAAGTATCAATCAAGACATTCACATGGTCTGTCTTCACTCTGAATGAGTGCTTCTAGTCATAGATATTATGATAGTAATTTACTTTTGAAAACTGAAGCATGGATGCTTGTGTCCCACTGTCATTGGCTCTGGGTTCTCATTCTTTTGTGTGGTTGTTTTTAGACTTTATTTTTTTAGAGCAGTTTAAGGTTCACAGCAAAATTGAAGGGAAGGTATGAAGATGTTCCGTATGCCCCCTGCCCCAACTGTAGTTACTTTTTAGTTTTCAGGGATGTTTTTAAAATTTTTAATCTGCTTGGTCTAGAACTTTCTGTAGTCATAATATAAGATACTCCCTTCTTGGACTTCCCTCTCCTCCTATCCTCCCTAATATCATTCTATATGCTTTCATATACATCTGTGTGTCTTTTACTAACTCCTATTCTTTCCCTCACTTCTTAGATGTAGAGCTATCCAAAGGTTCATTCCTCAATCTCTGCTATCTTTTATTCATGGTTATTATCTACTCTCAAAACATCATAAGGTCTCTGTGAGTTTGGGTTCCAAAACTTTATCTTCAGTCATTCAACTTATTCAAAATTTTCTTGAATGTCATTACTTCTTCAGGATTTGTTACTAAAGTTTTCTTTCTAAAGAAGCTTTCCTGAACCCCTCTGTTGCCAAAGGACAATTTGTACGCAGCATTTTATGGCATATTCACAATCTATACAATCATTTTTTTGTGAGACCTTGAATGTGAGGAAGGTGAATAAGTGTGTGCTGGTGTGTCATCTCGGACCTGCTAACTGGCCACTCACACATGTACACAAAGGGGAAAACGCAGCTTTAGGTAATCATCATATTCTAGGATCAGACACTTAGTATATGCTTAGACAATCTGATTTCGGCACAGTGTGAGTAGGTTGCTCCCCCCCACCATGGTGTGATTCAGGCTTACAAAATTGATAAAAGATAAAAATGTAAAGAACAAAAATTAGTTTATAGTGGCTAAATAGAACCTTTAAGAAAAACTATTTATCTTCATGACTGGTCAGGATATCCTTTTTGATGCAGATAAATGCAGTTGGGAGGTCAAATGATAATCAGAAGTCTGATCGAGTAGTATAGACTTTCTGCCTTAAAACACATATGAATGTCCCTAGCCATTAAGATCTCTGACAATGTTTGGGTCTTTAATTTAATCTGTTTTTATGTTCCCACCTGAATAGCACATTTTCACTGTATTTATTGATGCCTTAAATAAGATTAATGCCAAATATTATCCTGGGACGCATCCTTCCTTTAAAAAAAGCTTTGAATATGGATGATCTGCTCTTTCTAATGGCTATTTTATAGGTTAAAACTTGGAGGAAAAGCTTATTTTCTTATTTTGAAATGCATCTGAAAAAGGTAGCAGGAAGGGGGAAATATGATTCTGCATACCTTCCCCATAGATATTTTGTCTTATGTACCAGACAGTTCTTGACCATCTGATATAATACCTTGCTAAAAACAGTAGAAAATCAACAAATAAGGGTGGAAAAAATAATAAAGAAAATGAAGAATTGAATGAATTGTTTCTTTTCCTGTTAAATATGAAACCCTGGGGAATTGCAGTTATGAAAATTACTGGAAAATAATAGCATAGACTATGGTTCCATTTCTGCCACTTTATAGCTATAATCATGTTCACATTATGTATTTGAAAATTGCGAATGGTTTTCTTCTCGTTTTTATGGGGAGAAATGAAACAGAGGACCTGTAAACTGGAGATAAGCTTTCTTGGAAAGATGTTTTTCTTGGGGTCAGGGAAGAGGGACTGAGCAATAAAGTATAGGCAGAAATATTTCAAATGTTTTATTTTGAATCCAGAATTTAAATAAATAGAATTTACTCAAGCAGTGGGAAGTCCTATAATTTTGCTCACTTTTTGTATTCTGTTCTCCAGCTTAATTTCAGAGGGAGCAATAAGGAAAGTGTGAAGCAAGAGCCATGATTTTATATTGATCTATCCTGACCCAATAAGTGCTGATAGGATTTCAGAGAATGAAAGAATCCTAGTGGAGCTCAGATATTCTGCCTAGATCTTGTCAGCTTGTTACCTGTGGGACTGCTCTGCTTAGGTATTGTTTCAACAGCACAGATCATTCAGGCATTAGCACAACTGAATTTCTTATTCAGCACATCCCCTCAGCCCACCAACTATTTAGCACTATCCCCTAAATTTAAGCACCTCTGAGATATCATTAAACCTATGTTCAAACTACCAAACACATATATTGCCATAATTCCACTCATTCAGAGGTCTGTCATAGAAGATAAATACATATCACTTTAGTCAGTCATGCTCTAATTTCTTCCCATTGGTCTTAACAATGTCTCAGAACACTGTACAATTTCTACTCATCCACAAGAGATTTGGCCCTTTTGATTATTTTGTGCAATTCATCCTTGAATGCCTCTCACCTCCCATCCCAGATTAAAAAAAAAAAGCAAAAGCAGTTTTCTTGAGGTTAGCCCTTTAATATTCTACACCAGTTGTTATCAACACCTTGTTTTTAGATCAGCAACACCACTATTACCTCCTAACTCATTAAAATGCAACTTCTCAGGTCCCTTTCCAGACCTAATGAATAGAAACAGTCATTATAGAGGAGCTCAGCTATCTGTGTTTAAACAAGTTTCAAGTGATTCTGATGCACGCAAAATTTGGAGAATCATTGCTCTATGTTACATGAGGTTGGACAGCCCATTAGTAATGCATACATAGCGGTCTACTATATACTATCGTTATACATATGTTATAATATATTGCCAACTTCCAAATATTAGTAAATTCAAAGACTTAGATCTACAGAGATAAGAAAGCCCAGGATTTGTGCAAATTCAAGTAATTGCCAAGCAATAAGAAGCTGAAATAAGTTCATGCTTCACATTCATATTCTGGCTTGGATCACATATGGTACTATAAAACAAATCCAATAGAAATTGGATCCCTTCTTATTTAGAATGTTGAGAATCTACTTAAAATAAGCACACAAAAAATAAAACCTAATACATTATGTATTTAAAGGGCAGTGGTGTGGGTTTTGAAATTCAGAGTTCCTACTTCCAAAACCTGCTACAGCTACTTAAGACATGGCAGGGACAAGTTGAGGGATTTACAAGATTGTTGTAGTGAAACCGGCTCAACACAAGGTTGACATAAGGGAAGCCATATTGTAGGAAAGAGACCATGTTGTAACTTTGAATGACCTCTGACTAACTAACCCAACTGGATTTGTACCCTCCAGGAGATCCACTTGTTCTGTCAGTTTTATGACCCCTGCTAGCGCATGTACCTCCCAGCTGTGATAAGACGATAGCTTCGTTCTTTTGAGTTCCTTAGGAATGTGATGACCCCCCAAAGAGAGAATCTATGCTGACAGCCATCATCATTGACAGCTGAAAGATCTGGTGTGGCAACTCCCAGTCTGTAACACCAGAGGGTCAACATTCCTAACCCCCTCCCCTATAACCCACTGGGATCTATAACTGCTTGATGATTCTGTGTCCCCTTTAAGATGGTTCTTTTGGACATTAGTCGGCCATCTTCCCTCTTGCTAGCAAGCTGTAATAAAATGCCCTCTCTCTGACACCATCTTGCCTCTTGATAATTGGCTTTTGTCTCGCAGTGAGCAGATCATGCCCTTTGTGTAGTAATTGTGGGAGCAGAGTGCAATAACCTGTGAAGTTCCTAACAGAGACCCTGGAACAGAATAAGTACTTCATGTATTCTTTCAGAAGCTAAATTTTGAGTGTTTTCTTTCCTTTGCTGGCATAAACCTAGATTAACTTTTAAGACCTCATTCCCCCAGCTCTCATTCCCCCGGCATGGAATCCACAGCCATTTTACTGAAACAGCAAAACAAGCCTCTCTTGAATATTTACACTTATACTCTCAAGAGACATATGCAAATGCACACGATGCCCTTGAGGATTTCACATTTGGATCTGTGATTAAGATAAAACGAACCAAGCACATTTTGCTTGGCAGTACCCTTGTGGCAAAACAAATGAAGAAACTCAAGAATTGTCATTGTTGTTATTTTCCTGGACACTACCACTGCATTTCTCTTACAAAAGATCTTTAGAAACTTCCTGCTGGAGATAAAACTATGTAAATAAATTCTCATTTACTTATGCAACCATATTATTGAGCTGTCTAGAAGTAGGAGGTGATGGAAGTTCTGAAGCTCAGAATGGATATGGTCTTTGCTTCCATTGTTTGTGTTTTATAAGTATTGTATTGAAATGGGATATTAAAGTACACTCAATTATTTTGACATTGAATGGGTGAATGGATATTATTATCTCTTCATAAAGATCCAGTGATTTTAGACAATTTATTCTTCTGCTTATTTTATGAGTAATATTCTGAATAATATTTTTTGTAAGTTTTGCTTGTGCCTGTATGTTAGAACTGATATTGAGACCTTGTCATGGGAAATCTATCTAGTTAAGAAAAAGAGACAGAGATCTTCGTATAGATATGAAGCAGTTTCAAATGGGTTTAATATTTTTGTTTGATCTCAAGGTGGTAGAAGGATGGAGAAGAAATCTACAATAATAGAATTACAGTTGGATAGGATATAAACAGCTATGAAGAGTTCAATGGTCTCAGAAATCTTGAGGAATTCAGAATTAGGACGAATAGAGGTCAAATGTTAAAAAGAAGGTAGATAGGAAGGTGAAACCCCTAAAAATAAGATATAGAACTCAAGTCACTGGCCTTAGTATAGTTTAAGACTCCAGTCCAAGGGACGTCAATATTATTTGGGCTATTTTATGGAGAAGGAAACTAAGGTTCAAAGAGGTATTGTTACTTGGCAAAGGTCTTGCAGCTAGTTAGAAGTAAAGTGGAGGGAATTAAATCTAGGACTTCTTAATGCCAATATGAATGTTCTTATCTCCTTTACTACATTGCCTCAGAACATAGGAAAAAGGCACAGGATGGCAGTGTGCCTAGCCTAAAAGAGGATTAAAATGTTAATGACTTGGTGGCAGTAAGGATCCTAATGGGTTGCTGGACTAGTGGTCTAATTGGAATGAAGCAGATGCCAAGTATTCAAGATTAGGCTACTGGTCTTGGTTGAAGGAGCATCCATTTACTCTATTTCCCAGTTGGTGAAGTAGACGTCTCCAAGAATCTGTAGAGAAGGATACTAAGGATTACAAAACTAAGACAAAAGATAGGAAAATATGCTATCACAATTGTCTTGTCTTTTCATGTATAGAGTAGGGGAAAATTAAGTCCTACATGCCCCATAGATTTTTCTTTACATATTTTATTTTATTACTCTACTCATATATTATAGCTGACTTCTCTGCAAATATAGATTATTGGAGAGAAGGAAAAATTGATTTCTCTCTACCCATCTTTGGTTTATTGGCTGTGGCCCTGTAAATTAGACTAACAAAAGAATGATTAATGAGAGAAAAACAAACAGAAGTTTATTACCAATTGCATCATGCACGCACGTGAGAGGACCCAGTGATGAGTAAAGCAAAGGAGCAGTTGGAATTTGGCTTATATACCATCTTAACAAAAGAACAATATATTTTTAGAGAAGTGAAAAAACAAACAAATAGGACTTTTAAGCTTCTAGGCAGGAAAATTCTGGGAAGTAAAATATATGGGGAAACTAATGGTGATTAAGGACTAGTTTTAGCAAGTTTTATTATACAGATTCTTCTGGTGCTGTCTCTGGGCTGATAAGGTCTGGAATTGTCTGCAGTGGTTAACTTCTGTCCTTCCTGTTAGAGAAGGAAGGGGGGACACCTTTACAAATTTATGTCCTGCTATTAGGCAAGTAGGGGGAGAGCCAAGATCTTTTCTTGTGTTTCTTCTCAAATGTCGTCAGCTCAAAATAATCCTTATGACAAATTACTGTATTTGGAGGTGGCATTTACTGCTACCCTTCACCATGCTCATCTTTGCCTTCCCAGATCAACATTATTTTATGTTATTCTTTAGAAATATTAGAGCAATTTATACAAAATTTTTATTGAAATATATCTCATTAAATCTATATACTACTAAAAGAATTCTAATAAATTTCTTTTTAAAAATTTTTTAATTGAGATTCATAAGATTCATCATTATGAGATTTCAGTTGTACAGTTTTTCTTGTCTGTCACCACACAAGGGCTCCCCTTCACCCCCTACCTCCCCTCCACCCCACTCCTTCCCCTGGTAACCACTGAACTGTTTTCTTTGTCCACATGTTTGTTTATATTCCACATATGAGTGAAATCATTTGATGTTTCTCTTTCTCCATCTGGCTTATTTCGCTTAGCATAATACCCTCCAGGTCCTTCCATGTTGTTGCAAATAGGATGATTTTGTCTTTTTATGGCTGAGTAGTATTCCATTGTATATATACACCACATCTTCTTTATCCAATCATCGGTTGATGGGCACTTGTATTGTTTCCATGTCTTGACTATTGTGAATAGTGCCCCAGTGAACATAAAGGTTCATGTTACTTTGGATTGTTGATTTCAAGTTGTTTGGGTAGATACCCAGTAGTGGGATAGCTGGGTCATATGGTATTTAAGAATAAATTTCTTGAAGTGTTATGCTACTTCAGTATTACCATACTATTAATGGAATTCATTTTATTCATTAATCCCAACACTTTTCTTTCTTTTTTTTCCCCTGTACTTGTCACTATGAGCCATAATATTAGGGTTAAAATTAAAAAGTGAAAGTATCACTGTTGTGAAGAAATTCCAAAAGCAAGGGAAGGGATCATTTTGAAATAAAAGAAGACAAAGGAAGACATTTTAGTAGAATAGCATGTATTTGCATGTGCTGTTCAAAATATAGAAACTGGTTTCATTCAAATCTTTTACCCATGTTTTTAGGTGGCTATGCATAATTTCTATTCTTCATCTTAAAAAACAAATTATACCCATGTGGCAAAGACAAGAGTGACAAACATGAAAGATTAAGAACTATGTAATTTCAGGAAAGTCTCCAAAATGTTATCCATAGAAAATGGCACAGAGTGAAAAAATTTAGTAAGAGGCAGTATTGTAATCCATCAATGTGACAAAAATCTGATGGACATTAAAATGTCCATTAGAATATTTGGAACATACAAAACATTATACAGAATAATAGAACAAATATCCAAGTATATAAAGCCACCCCCGCTGGCATTCTCTTCCTTCTGTCTCAGAGGTAATTACTGTTCTTGTGTTAGTGATTTTTATCCCTGTGTCATTTTATATTTTTTAACAACTTTTCTCAGATACAATTTATATACCATACAATTCACAAATTTAAAGTATACAACTCAATGACATTTAGTTTATTAACTGAGTTGTTCATCTATCACCAGTCAACTTTAGAACACTTTGGTTAACCCCAACAAGAATCTCCCACTCTTTAGCTATAAACTCCCAAACGTCAGCCCCAGGCAACCACTAATCTACTTGTAGCCTCTATAGATTTGCCTATTTTAGACATTTTATATAAATGGAATCACACAATATGTGTTCATCTGAGACTAAGCTGTTTCATTTAGTCTGTTGTATTCAGAGTTTAACCATGTTCTAAAATGTATCAGGACTTCCTTTCTTTTTATTGCAAATAATATTTGAGTGTATGAATATGCCACACTTCATTCATTCACCAGTGCCTGGACATTTTTTGGTTGTTCCCACTTTTTAGCTATTACAAATATTGCTGTTATGAAGATTCATGGTCAAGTTTTTGCATGGACACGTTTTCATTTCTCTCAGTTGTATACCTAGGAATGGAAGTGTTTGATCGTATGATAACTCTATATTTGTTTGAGGAACTGCTAGATTGTTTTCAAGTGTGACTACACCATTTTACATTCCTGCTAGCAGTGTATGAGGATTCCATTTTCTTTATATCTCTGTCAACACTTGTTATTATCTGTCTTTTTGAGAACAGCCATCTTAGCTTGTGTGAAGTGGTTTCTCATTGTAGTTTTTATTTTCATTCTCCTTTGTCATGGCTAATGACTATTTATACTTTTATTACATGCTTTAGTTTTCTTAAACAACAGAGTATTCTTTTACAATTTTTAAAATGTTATATTTTAAAATGGATTTTATCCATTTGTACCATTGTCTCTAATATTATTTTTTCATTCAATATTTTATTTTTGAAATTTAACGTGGTTTGTTTTCTTTTTTTTTGAGGAAGATCAGCCCCGAGCTAGCATCTGCTGCCAATCCTCCTCTTTTTGCTGAGGAAGACTGGCCCTGAGCTAACATCCATGCCCAACGTCCTCTACTTTATATGTGGGATGGCTGCCACAGCATGGCTTGCCAAGCAGTGCCATATCCGCATCTGGGATCCGAACCGATGAACCCTGGGCTGACAAAGCAGAATGTGCAAACTTAACTGCTGAGCCACCGGGCCAGCCCCTCAACGTGTTTTTATATGTGGCTGTCAGTTATATTTTTACTGCTCTGTATTATTTAATTTTATTAACATAACTATCTATTCATTCTTTTTATTAATGAATATTAAAGTTATTGACAATATTGGTTATTATCTACAGTGCTGGCATGGGCCCATGTATTCATGATGCCTTGAGCTCACTGGCCAGAATTCTCCCAGGGCTTAAGATAGTCAACTTGCCGCAGTTTGCCTTCTGGTATTAGCATTGAATTCTCATACCTGGGAAATCCCTTAGTTCCAGGTAAACCAGGACAGTTCATCACTCTATCCTTGATATGTAATTAGATACAGTATTGTGAGATTTATGAGATATAGTTACACACATCTCCAATGTGGTTTCACCTATTTACATTCCCATCAATAGGATATAAGCATTATAGTTTCTCCACATCTTTATTGATTTTAATGTCCATTTAGTGCTTTTAGGCATATGGTAAAACCTTAGGATAACACATTCCTTGATAACTTTAGGACCGATATAGTTAGATTGATAATTAGCTCCTCTTCTCTGCGTTGCACTGGTCCTCAATGACTGAAGTCTTATATTCTCGCTGATATGAGAAAGATAGTTAGTTGACAGGCCACCTCCCCTCCAAATATGGATAGACAGAGGCTGGGTCTCCACAGCACTCATGTTCTCCAGGCCCAATCTTCCCATCAGCACAAGTTGATGAAAATGACCCCTGGAGTCTCAGCCAGCCACATACCCTGGAAATGTTCCCTTTGATATTTTTACAGGAGTAGGAAACTACTATCAAGCAGTGGCAAACTGCCACGGGATCAGACTGGTGTTGGGACTTTTCTTGGATTTATATTTTTACAATAAATAAAAAGTAAGTCGTATTTTAATTGACATTGTTTGGTTTCCTTTTATTAGTGGTGTGAGTTAATGGTTCATTTTGCCAAGTGATGTCTTTAGTTTGATGAAGTAAGATATCATGGTCCTTATTTTATAGATAATGAAACTGAAGCCAAAGAGGCTAAATCAACTCACTGTAGGTGCAAGACATGTACTTTAGAAGTGCTGGAAGCCAGTCAGTATTATACTCTCCCCCTTTGAAACATAAAGATGAACTCTTCACAAGCACAGAAAGGGTTGATTTTTGGGTGCTCAAACTCATCAATGACCCTCAACATTTACAGAAATGATGTTGTAAGAAATACAATAACTAAACAAGTATATCAACGCATTACTAAAGAGATGATATTTTATTCAATTATGCAGGATACCTTTTATGAGTAAATAATGCACCAAAATTATGTTTTATTCCCTTAGATGCTTAGTACATTAAAATACAAACTTAAAAACTTTGAATGGATCAGAAATTCAAGATCCATTTATTTTAACACCTACACCAAAGGAGTTGTATTTCTCAAAAGAGTACATTTTTTAAAATCGTATGTTTAATTTAGTAAAATATCTAGGTGTCTGGCACAGCAGTGATATACACCAGAGAGAGTGAATCTCTGGGATGTTTTGCCCAGTAAGTGTTTTAAAGAGCACCAATAAAACGCTAATGAAGAGCCATCAGTTACACCATATTTCATGTAAAAAGTTTGGCACATCTAACCTACTTTTTATGAGGCTCCTCCTTAAAAACTAATCAAAGGTAGTATATATCTTTTCAGGTTCCTTGTGTTGGGAGAAGGAGATTGACATAACTGAAGGTCAGTCAGCAACCAGATTGCATGTCTCCTTAGGAAGTTGGCCCTGTTCTGATGCATTCCTAATCATGCTTTGTCTGAGAACACTTAGCCTCTCTCCTCCTTAGGGCCGCAGCCATTCCTCTGCCTCAGCTTCAGCAGCACTCACTATGCTCATATCGTTGGACAGGCACCGAACCATTCATCACAGAGGAAAGGAAGAGGCAAAAGAAAAGATCGATTAGTCATGAAACTTGCCTTCAAAGATCTTATAGTTTGGGAGGCAAGATAAGACAAGTATGTCAATCTTTGGGGTATAAAAATTAAAGGAAGAAGAGATTATATCTATGTGAGAAGAGAGTAGAAAAATCCAGTTTCATTTGGGCAGCAGTTTAAAAAGTAAATATAATTTGGATTTCAAGATAGTGTCCTTGCTAGGTCAGTACGGTTAATAAATCCCTCCCCACCTTTAACCTCATAGAAAGTCCAAAAATAACAGCTTTAGCTGAGCTCTGAGACTTTAAGGGTTTGTCTGGGCATTTCTTCTTATCCATTCCTTTAACATTGTTTACTTTCTCCTCATTTTCTTTTTTTAAATCTATTTGCCTAATTGGCCTTCCCATCCATACTTTGCTCCGTACTTTGCTCATTTGAATAAATAACTAGTTGAATTGTCTACTTTGTCTTAATTTATTCTTTAATTCAACGAATATTAATTAAATGTAATATGAGTAATTCACTCTAATAGGGACTAAGGTAAGAGACCTAGTCCCTTTCCTCACGGAGTTTGCATCCTCTGACAACCAATGGTTTTGAAAGATGTCTCTTATTTTCATATCTACTCATACTAAAGTCTTTAGAATTGCTTAATTATCTCCATACCCAACAACCAGGGTAAAATTCTGTAGTTTCCTATACACAACCCACAGAGATAATATACTGAAACTATAGCTTACCTGGGAAAAGGATTTATAAATACTGAAAGGCAGCCATGATGAAACAGAATACTCAGCAGGCAGGGAAGGACAGAGGGGAGGCGGCACACACAGAGGTAAAGGAACATTGTTCGATTGTTGTTTGGAATGTGTGAGCTTGAGCAGTGGAGTGAAATTCAAGACACAGATTATTGATTATCATAAGACAATGCGAGGTTAAGTGATTAAGGAAAAATCTCAAATCCCTTAGGCTATTAGAGAAGAAGAAGCAAGACAGACTTAAAGTAAAATAGGAAATATTTCAATGAAATATTTGTAAGAAGATTTGGACTCTCAAGGGAAAAGGATAAATTTTCTCAAGTGAATCATGCTTAGGAGATTTTATAAAATGAATAGAATCTCAGTTTTAGTGATGATTTGAGGCCGAGACACTCTTGAAAGCCAAATCTCACTGCAGTCAGGGCCTCCAATAGTCCTGGAATAAGAAATGAGCCATTGATCTTTACGTCCTAGACAATTAGCTAAAATCTTCTCAAACAGCTGGGCTATGGAGTCACCTTTGTTATGTGAAGGCAATGCCATGTGTGACAGTTTAGATGAGTAGGAAAGATTGCTAAGAGAATTAGGGAGTAGAAGTCTAAAGAAGTCAATCAAAAAACAATGTGTTCTTATAAAATGACTTGAGTATTGGAGATAAAGACCTTCAGTGGCATGGAGGGTTCGGAACTCATTCTTTCTTCATATTTGTCCAATTCCTAAATTTCTAGCTCAAATATTGCTTTTTCCTCCAGAACTTTAATCCAGCTCAATCTAAATTAAACTAAAGTCTTTTGTCTAAATCATGTCAATTTGCACTTTATTTTTCTACATAACTGTCTACCTCTTTCTCCTGAACATACCATTGAGCGTACATGTAGGGACAACTTATTCCCTAATCTGCTCAGCACTTAGAACAAGGCAAAGCTCCAACTAGACAATCGGTTGAGACTTAATGATTCATAAGTTTGTGATCAGCTGTATAAGTTACTCTTAGAAAGCCCCTTTTGTTCTGGGCTGCTCACAGGAGTGGAAGCCACAGCAGGAGCAGAATTAGAGCCAGAAGCCCACAGAGTTTAGTGCCCAGCAATAGCACCTGATGGCAGCTGCCACAGGACTGACAAACTGCCATATTGGCCTGGGGCCAACTGGAAAAAGATGCTAGTCAAGGAGGAATGTGTTTTCTCTCACCTTTCCTGAACACCTGCACTGGCCTAATTTGTTGTGATTTATTCAGCAGAGTAGGCCACTTAGCAGGCCACAGCCATGGCCAGCATCCAATATCCATGACCCCATTAAGCCCTAATCAAGTAAGAAGAAATGAGAAGAAAGGAGGGATGATGTCATTTTGTTTTTCTTTCTAGGCTCCCAGGCTTCAAAGAAAGTGCATATTTCGGAAACAACACAAATCAAGGTCAAATTATGTGTACAAATTAAACGCATGGCCCTGTGAGAATCTATTTACCTTTACATCAAATTTCTGGCAACTTCAAAACTCTGGAAGAGGGCCAGCTACATGAAAGGGTAAAATAGACAAGTGTGACATGTGTGTGCTTTATTGTAGTTTACAGAGGACTGTCCCATACATTGTCTTCCTTGGCAGTCACAATAGAGATACAAAACCATTAGACTGTCAGCACAAGCTTTTTTCCTCAAAAGACAGCTAAAGCGAATATACTTATAGGGAGAATAATATCAACTACTGGTTAGCAAATTCTACAGCCATTCTGTCAAACCTCATAAATGATGAGGCTATAGTTCGGACAAGCATCTTTCGCTCTAAGCTTAGGTTATCTTCTAAGCACTTAAGCTCTTATATTTTCCAAGATTCTAAACTGTATATTCCAAAGGTTATATTGCAATGTATATTCCAATGCTTCTGAGGAAAGTAAGTCCATGGTCAAGTAAGATAGATGATAGCATAGAAATTGTTTATTTGGTTTATTTACTATGGGGCTTATAAGCATTTTATACCTTCTTCTCAAACCTTAACATATTAAAATAATTAGAAGACAAGATAAAGGGAGTTGGTACAAGGCAAACATTAGTAACAATAAAAAGCCACGAGGAAGGTGAAATTAAGAAAATCACACACACACTTGTGCACACACACACACAAAAGTAAATACTACAAAGAAAAGATTCTGTGTCTTTTTAGGTGGTAAACAAGCTGTTCTACATACTGTAATAAGATATAGCCATTGTCTTACCACACATTGAAATAACTTGTTCTAAATGATAACCTCAGGGCACTGATAAAAACTGAAATTGCGTTTGGAGTAGTCCACCTAAAACAAGCAGGTAATTGCATTACATAGTTGAGGTTTTCATCTAAAAGTATTAGAACAGCAACAGCAGCAACAAAAAAATAATGATACTTTTGATGAGATGAGCTCCAGTTCTTTGGTAAAAGCACAAATATAACAGGTAAATGATGTGCAATGCAGTTCAAATTAATGTTTTAAGAGCCAGAAAAATGAATTACAAACAAACATATATTGAAACAATAGCTTATGATTTTTCAATAAAAATAATGAACCTTAAGAACTTAACAAAGAATCAACACTGATGATGGAGTCGAAGGAGCAATCTATGAAGTTTCCACAGAAAATTGTAGTTTAACAGCTCCTTAGGCTGTCCAGCTGGAAGAGAAGACCGCTCCCATGCCGGGTCCTAGCAACCCAATGGTCCTCTGTGTTCTGATGATCTCTTCAGGAGGAACGGCCCCCACTTTTGATGTGTGTGATTGATTTCGCATATCCCTCCTGAGTTGGTGGGCCCAAACTGTGTCATGTGTTCATTCAAATACATGTGACTGCTGTATGCTGGGGGATGGGACAGGTACAGTGTGGTAAAAAAATAAAGAAGATTTAAACCCAGCTTTCTAGGCATGTCTTCTGCGTACAAGACAAATGTATTCATTTAAACTTACTGAAACCACACTTACAATTAACAAGCTTGAAATATGTGCAGAAGGGTGGCATTATTTTCTATTGTGAAACTTCTTAGAATAAAATCAAAATAATAACAGCAAAACACCTGTATGTAGAATCTTCAGTGACTGTTTAAAATGTATAATATATACAGGAACAACCGGGCTTTCTGGGTAGCCAGAAGGGGAGGGATGAGAGGGATGTGGAACGGAACTGCTGGCAGATCAGTGATACAAGTTAGCAAGAAAAGAGGAAGAGAGGGTCCTAAAGATGCATTCTGTTGGTTTCATTTTTTCAGGCAACTTGAGCTCTGGATTAATGTACAGCTGTGGCTTAATTGCTTCACGCTTGACTAGAAATGCCAAGAAATTTTGAAAACGGGGGCACTGTCTTTCTACGTACATGCCAACTTTAGAAGTTTCACGGAATATTGGAAAAAACATAAGTTCAGGAGACAAACCTGAAATTAAATCCTGGTTGCTCCACTTTCTAAACTGGTAAACTTGGGCAAAATACTTAACTTGTTTCTTATCTCAAAATTAGCTACACCATGCCAGTGATAACAGTGGAGACTTATGACATCCCAGACACTCACTGTTCTAAGTGTTTTCAGTGTATTAATTCATTCTTTCTTACAGTAACCCTCTGAAATAGATAGTATCATTAACTCTATTTTACAGATGAGGAAACTGAGTCATAATGCTTTTAAGGAACTCACCTAAGATCACACAGGTAGGAAGTATCAGAGAGAAAATGCAATACCAGACTTCTGGCTCCTTTAAAGCCCTTAATTTTAACCACTTTAGTCATTGAAAAATCTACTCCAGCAATGAGATATCACTACACATGTATGAGAACGGCTAAAATCCAAACACTAACACCACCAAACGCTGGCAAGGATGCAAAGCAACAGGAACTCTCATTCATTACTAGGGCAAATGCAAAATGGTACAGCCACGTTGGAAGGTGGTTTGACAGTTTCTTACAAAGCTAAACATAGGCTGACCCCAGGATCCAGCAATCACACTCCAAGTGAGTTGAAAACTTACGGGCACACAAACCACTGAGCATGAATGCTTATATTAGCTTTATTCATAATTGCCAAAGTTGAAAGCAATTAAAATGTGCTTCAATAAGTGAATGGATGAACAAATGAACAAATGGTGGTACGTGCATTCAATGAAATATTAGGCAGTGATAAAAGGAAATGAGCCATCAAGCCAGGAAAAAACTTGGAGGGAGTTAAACTGCATGTTGTTAAGTAGGAGGAACAAATCTGAAAAGGCTACATATTGGATGATTCCGACTATGTGATATGCTGAAAAAGGCAAACCTATAGAGAAAATAGAGGGATCACTGGCTACCTGGAGCTCGAAGGGGTGGGTAGAGAGATGGACTGGAAGAGCACGGAGCACTTTTAGAGCAGGGAAATTATTTTGTATGATGTTGTAATGGTGGAGAAATCACACTATGCATTTGTCAAAACCCATAGAATTTACAACACAAAGTATTAAGCCTAATGTGAAGTATAAACTTTAGTTAATAATAACGTCTTAATAGTAGTTTATCACATTGTAGCAAACATACCACTTTAGCGCAAGTTGTCGATTATAGGAGGAAATTTGGGGGTAGGATAGAGAGGCGGTATATGGGAATTCTGTGTACTTACTGCACAATTTTCTGCAAACCTAAAACCGCCGAAAAATAAAATCTATTATATTTTTGTTTATAAAAAAGTCTACATTGTAGTGTTTTAAGGATTAAACAAACTAAAGTTGTGTAAAATACCGAACCTGATGCCTTGTAACTATTTCAAGGAAGGAAGCCTGCAAAAATCACTCTAAGTTTTTATAATTAACATAGAAGATGATCTCAGACTTTGAAAATCTTTCCAAAATACTGTTACCCAGTGCCTACCACTCAACGAAGCTATGTTTCTTCTACTTCTAAAGGAAAATTAAAGGCAATCCCCTCAAGGCGTTCTGATGATTAGACATAAACACCCTTCAAATATTAAAAGCTGGAAGCTAAGACTTTTCTCTTCTGGTCAAATTTATCTTCCTGGTACACTCTTGCTAATTGTTTTCTCAACAGCCCAGCTGTGTTTGCCCGGGCTCTCTGGATGGTGATCTTTCTCGAGCTAACAGTATTTCATGCAAGAAAACCAAGTTTATTTTGCACTTAACCAGATCTTATTCCCAACAATAGTGTAATCTTTGAGAGGAAAGCATTCAAGAGAGTCATCAAATGAATCCTCTCTTTTCAAATATGATTGTACACAAATTGAATACAAGCATTATTTATCAATCATATCTTTACAGTGTTATGATGGTCATTTAAATTATCCACTTTCAGGGCTTTGTAGCATTGGTAAGATGTATTTAAGGATAAAAGATAAAATTAGACTCAAGTAAAACAAGTAAACATGTAATTTAATATTGTATATAGTATGTACTCAACAGAGCCATTTACTAATATGGAACCGCAATAATTTCTCATTAAAATCAATCATCCATTACACATTTAGGTACTACCAGCATTTTTTTAAGAGTAAAGAAAGAATAGGTCAGTAGTGTAAGTTTGCATGCTCCACTTCAATGGCCCAGGGTTTGCGGTTCAGATCCTGGGGACAGACCTGGCACTGCTCATCAAGCCACACTGTGGCGGCATCCCACAAAAAACAGAGGAGGATTGGCACAGATGTTAGCTCAGGGCCAATCTTCCTCACAAAAATAAAAAAAAAGAGTAAAGAAAAAGCGTTCTTCAAATACTGAAGCCTGAAGAGTTCAATAGGAGGAAAACAATTGGAAGTTTTAAAATTGCGCTTCTTATCTCCCCTATGACAAGCTCGCAGTTTAACGAATTTCTTTTTGGCATCACCATATTTGGGATGTTAAGTATGGAATTACTTTCATGTTACAGGTGGAATTAGCTAACCTGTGGGCATTAGAACCACTTCTGTCATTCAGCAGGGAGTTCCAGCTCACAGAGTCATGAATATAAGAAACTTCAAAAATGATTACCGAATACGAGGATGACTCACCACCATCAGTCTTTCTCGTGTGTCAACTCTGACCTTATACTGCAGTTTTATATCTAGGGATGAGCTCTGTTCTTTGCAGGGAGTCCTCTCTGGATGTTGAAACTAAAACAGAAATGACCTCTTGTATAATTCACAATATCCTAAAAGAATAAATAAGTCAGATCCTCAGGAGGAACAAAAAGTAGCACAATTCCTAACACTCAGAACGAAGAGAAAATTTCCACAAGAATTCCAATAAGAATGTTCATGATTTAATTGAGTGAAAATCATCATCAGTAAACAAGGCAAAAACAGAAAAAGTTCATAGAGCTGCTTCTCCATGGCATCATGCCAAAGCAAAATGCAGTTTAAGCAATTATACATGAAACCAGAATGATGTGGTCCTGATGTGGTTCTCATGGTCTAGCTTAATCCATACTTGGATTTTAGAATTAAGAGAATCTCAAATAGCAGTTCCCTTATTTTTTCTGTTTTTATTGCTTTTGGGGTTTTTTGTGGGGGAGTTGGGGGGTTTTTTTGGAAGGGAGAGGGAGTGGGTAGGAGACAATGGTAGTGGGGCTCTTGCAGATTTTAGAATTTAATAAAATCTGTGGGTCTCTCCTCTCTCTCTTTCTCTCTCTCATTGTATCTGTATCTATATCTCATCACACACACACATACACACAAACATAAATGCGTAACTCAGATTCTTTTTAATACAATTTCGGGGACTTCAGAAAGCTCTGAAATTTATCAGTGAAACCTCAAAGAGGCCATCAACCCAAATGAATAAATGTATAGCGTATTCTTCAAGCATTTTTACATACAAACTACTGTCTTTTATTTGGGATCGTGGAAGTAATGGTTTTCAGTGAGTTCTAGATTACTGACTGCCACAAATACCTAGTTTATCAGGAATGCTTACCACTGTCTACTTCAGCTCACAATCGGGATGTGAACGTGCAGCCTCATGCATCAGCAGCTAAGTGAGGCTGTGGGAAACTCTCATGAATAATGCAAGGCCAGAAAGAAGTAGAAGGGAAACTGCCATCTCAAGAATATGAAATGTAGGATGACTTAGTTCTCTTCAATTAGAGAAAGAAGCTCCTCCCTAGACTTATTGGTAACGTTCCTCATCCCTTACACAGTCGACAGAATGTCAAAGTTGTCAGTCTGTTCCCTTACTGGGATACGCCAATTATTTCTCTTCAGTTTCCTCAGACTACAGTTCTATGGATACATTTTTGACTTGATAGTTTGGGAACTAGCTAAGGTGGTTCTCAAACAGCTTGCAGATTGGAATTACCTGAAAATCTTTAGGAAGTAGGTCCTGCTCCTAGAGTAGCTGATATCATTACTCCGGACAGGGACAGGCATGGGGATTAGTAAAATTCTCCAGGTACTTTAATGTAAAACCATAGTTAATAGTCACTCCTATTGTCTCAAGTTCACGTCCTATCCAAGAGGGCAGGTGAAACCCCAAGGCCCTTTCCGTTATTAACAGTCTCCTCCTTCACCTTTGTTAGGAGTTAGAGCAAATTTTTGATCTAAAATTTTTGTTGTCGTTGTTGGCACATGGTTTATAATGCGTTTCCAGAGCTCAGTTCCTAGAGGTAAAGGCAAAATTTGTGATATGCAAACACAGTTGAGAAAACAGAAGATTTCCATACCCCAAGGTCTATTATCAAAGCAGTAGTCTTTGCTTAATTTCTAGAACCAACATAGGAAAGAGTAAGAGAAAGTTACAATTCATTAATTTGCATATATTAGCAAATATCTTTGGTTGTAATGAGTATAATCCAAAATTATACACAATTGTATTTTCATTTAAAATTCTCAGGATATCTTAAATAACAGCATCAACATTTACTGAGTAAGTGCTTTTGCTCAACAAGAAGTTCATGTTCTAGTCAAACTGATGGAAGCTTAGGACTTTCTTGCTTCTACACAAGGCATCAGCAAGCTGCAGCCCATGGGACACCTCCAGTTCACCTTCCGTCTTGGTATGGCCCACAAGCTAATTTTTACATTTTTCAAGCGGTTGAAAATAAATCAAAAGAAGAATAACATTTCATGACATAGGAAAATTGTGTGAAATTCAAATCTAAGTGTCCACAAATAAAGGTTTATTAGGACACACTCATGGTCCTGTCTTACCTATGGCTACTTTCACACTATATGATGCCTGTAGTAGAGAACACATGGCCCACAAAGCCTAAAATATTATTTATCTATGCTTTTACAGAAAAGTTTGCAGACTCCTTATTCTATATCCATCTTTGCTAATCCATTCCCCTTTGCCTGAAATTGTTTTCATTCACCATAATCCTCAAATCTATTCTACTGAAGAATTCTTTCTATATTTTCCCTTATCTTCTCTCTCTTTTCTCATTCCCTTTCTTTCTCTTTGCTTTTCTTGTTTTTTTGGAGGTGTTGAGTACCTCAGATGCTGAAGGATGAGTTAATCATTCACTTTACTCAATAAATAATCATGCTAATATTTTTTTTATTTTTTACTTTTTTACTTTTTATTTTTTTGGTTGTACATCATATTTCGAATTCTGTATACATTACATCATGTTCACCACCCGAACACTAATTATAGTGCATCCCCTCACAAGTGACCCTAATCACCCCTTTTGCCTCTCCCCCTCCCCCCTTACCCCTCAGAAAATTAAGGATAGATCTACCATATGATCCAGCTATTCCACTGCTGGGTATTTATCCACAGAACTTGAAAACACAAAGGCATAGAGATACTTGTACCCCTATGTTCATTGCGGCATTATACACAATAGCCAAGACTTGGAAGCAACCTAGGTGCCCATCAAGGGACGAATGGATAAAGAAGATGTATTTATACACAATGGACTACTACTCAGCCATAAGAAATGACGAAATCCGGCCATTTGTGACAACATGGATGGACCTTGAGGGTATTATGCTGAGTGAAATAATTCAGAGGGAGAAAGTCAAATACCATATGATCTCACTCATAAGTAGAAGATAAAAACATCATGCTAATATTTTGATTTGTATCTTTTGTATGTGTTCTTGCAAAATATAGTTCTGATTATATTTTTATATTTATGCAAATGATAATTTACGGCAATAAGTTTTCACATGGTAGTATGTTTTTTAATCCATCTTTGTTTTGCTATTTACATCTAGAAATCATTGCTCTTAATTTCTTCACGCTTCTCTCATATTGGGCAATGTTATCTATCACATTTTTATGTGTGCACTCTCACACTGATGAGCACCAACTACACTGCTTCTAGCTCCCAGCCACACAAATAGCACTGCAAGGAGCATCCTTGTACATACTTTAAGGATTCAAGCAAGAACTTATTTGGTTTATGTCCTCGAAGCAGAAATCCTATTATCATAGAACAAGCTTATACCAAATTTGTTCAGGTACCACAAAATTAGTCTCAGCAATAACTACTCTGGTGTGCATTTTCATCAGCAGTGTATGAAGATCCCCAAAACCCAAGGATTTACTTTCCAGGGTAAACACGAAGCAGAAGTTATATTGTTTTGTGTTGAGGTACAGCCATAGTGCATTGCTAATATTTCAATTTGCAGTTTTCACAAAATTGCAAGTATTTTTTTTTTCTTTTTACATTTCTACATCACTAGTGTGTGGTACATACTATGTTTTTATGTGAATAAATTATCAAAATCAGACCTTCTCAATATATAAATTGAAATTATATTTCATTACTTACCTAGGAGTTTTAAGTTTCATAAGTAATGTGTCAGGCAGAACAATGCCCCCCCTAAAGATGTCCAGGTTGTAATCCTAGGAACCTATAAATATTTTCTATTTATAGATATATAACAAGTTATATATAATATATATAAGATATATATTATATAACATATATATTTATAGTTATATAACAAGCTATAGTTATATAACAAGGGAGAATTAAGGCTACAGATGGAATTAAGGTTGTTAGTCAGTTGATCCTAAATTATGGGTGTTATCATAAATTATCTGGGTGGGCTCAAAGTAATCATAAGCATCCTTAAATGTGGAAGATGAAAGCAGAAGAATCAGTCAGAGTCGAAGAAGGAAATGTGATGATGAGATCAGTGTCAGAGTGATGCAATGTAACAGCTATTCAACTGGCCATTACTGGTTTTGAAGATGACACGAGTGCCATGAATCAAGAAATAAAATCAGCCTCTAGAAGTCTGAAAAGGCAAGAAAACTATACTGCATTATGTAGGCTGAATACTGGTTTCCTCAAATGCTTAGGTCTTAATCCCTGGAGCCTGTGAATATGTTATCTTCCATAGTAAAAGGGATCTTGCAGATGCAATTAGAGGAAGGATTTGAGATGAGGAGATTATCCTGGATTATCTGGGTGCGCCCAATGTAATCACAAGAGTCCTTATAAGAGAGAGGCAGAAAGATCAGGGCAGTAGTAGGAGGCGTGATGATGAAAACAAGATACTGGAGTACTACGAGGAAGGTGTCCTGAACTAAAGAATGTAAGCAGACTCCAGAAGGTGAAAAAGATTCTGCCTCAGAGCATCTCATAGGAACCAGCCCTGCTGGCACCTTGACCTTAGTCAAGAGACTAATTTTGGACATTTGACTTCTAGAAGTGTAAGATATTCAATTTGTGCTACTTTAAGTAAATAAATTTGTGGTTATTTATTATGGCAGAAATAGGAATCTAATAGAGATTGTGGAACTTGGAAGTAGAATGGTGCTGTAACAAATACCTAAAAATATGGAAGTGGCTTTGGAATTGGGTAATGGGTAGAATCTGGTGGAAAAGTGAGGAGCACAGTAGACAAAACCTGTGTTATCTTTGAGAATATTTACATAATAGTAAACAGACTGTGGATGGAAATACCAATGATTGACGTGCTGCTGGTGAGAGCTGAGGAGGAAAGGAGTAAGATGTTATTGGAGACTGGAGGAAAGGTGATTTTTGCTACATAGTGCCAGAATACTTAGCTGAATTGTGTTCTTTCCTTCCCATGTGGAAAACATAACTTGTAAGAATTGAAATTGGATATTTAGTTGAGGAAATTTCTAATTAAGTTTTGAAACTTTGGTCTGATTTTCCTTCTTGCTGATTAGTAAAATATGAGAGGAAAGAGATAAATTGAGGGAAGAACTGTTAAGGAAAAACAAAAACAAAAAAACCCAGGACCTGATAATTTGCAGGAATCTCAGCTTATCTGGTTAGCAAAAAACACTAAAATTGGGAGATTCATTGTCAGGAAAATGGGCTCTGGTGAGAAAGCCAATACTATAGCTGCGTAAGCTTTTGCTAATGCCTCAGAAGGAACAAAACATCACAATTTTCACTCATACAGAGGGTTCTTTGCAGAGATTAGGCTCACAATTTATGGATTGCATTAGCCATTTTAGCAGAAGCCAAAAATAAAAAAAAGAAATTATTTAGAACAGACCAATTGAGGAGCCTCTTGACTAATGGAGTGAATCCTTATAACATACACAGAAGACTCACAATGTTTTTATAATGTTATAGTAGTGGAAACACTGACAGCTCGGACTGAAAGAATAAGAATGAAGAGGAAATGAGAGAAGCCTGTTGACTCTCAAATTCTACAGGCAGGACGCAGGCTGATAAAACTACTCAGCTGAAAACACACACTCTTCATGTCTTCACTGAAGCGGGCAGAGTCACGGAGAGTGGAACTGTGGGCCCAATAAGTGGAGACGAGTCACAGAGAATTTTTTCCCAGGTCTTGAAACTTAATAGAGTTTGTCCTCTGGGATTTAAAAAATTACTTGAGACTGGTGACTACTTTTTCCTTCCAGTTTCTCCCTTTTGAATGAGAATGTCTATAATTTGTATCCTTTGTCAGTTACAACACTTTTATTTTGGGTACTGATAATTTATATTCTAGTTTCATAGGTTGACAGATGGAGAGGAATTTTGCCCTAGGATGAAACATACCCCATGTTTTTATTTATTTATTTTTTTTTCCTTTTTCCCCCAAAGTCCCCCAGTACATAGTTGTGTATTTTTTTCAGTTGTGGATCCTTCTAGTTGTGGCATGTGGGATGCCGCCTCAACATGGCTTGATGAGCAGTGCCATGTAGGCACCCAGGATTCGAACTGGTGAAACCCTGGGTGGCTGAAGTAGAGTGCAAACTTAACCATTCGGCCACAGGCCTGGCCCCATACCCCAAGTTTTATCTATACCTGATTGAGATTATTTAGATGCTAAGATTTGGGGCATTTGAACTGATGATATTAGAGATTTTTGTTTGGGAGTTGATGCTACAATGCCATAAGGCTTTTGGAGTGTGGAAAATATATTTTGCATGTGAGATGGATGTGAGTTTTTTCAGGCCACATGGCACACTGTGATAGGTTGAATAACAACGGCCACCCAAAATTTTCTTCTCCTCATTCCCAGAACCTGTGAATATATCACTTTACATAGTAAAATGGACTGTAAAGATATGATTAAGAGCCTTGAGATGGGGAATTATCCTGGATTAACTGGGTGGGTCCAATATAATTAAAAGGGTCCTTATAAGAGGGAGACAGGAGGATCAGGGTTATAATAGCTGTGATGATGGAAGCAAGAGGAAGGGACCATGAGCCAAGTAATGCAAGTGACTTCCAGAAACTGAAAAAAGACAAATAAATGGATTCTTCCTTCAGATCCTCCAGAAAGGAACCTAGCCCTGCTGACACCTTGGTTTAAGACCAGTGAAACCCATTTTGCATTTACAACTTACAGAAGTATAAAATGATAAATTTGTGTCGTTTTAGGCCACTAGGTTGATGGTAATTTGTTACAGCAGCAATAGCAAATAGCAAACTAAAATAAACAATGGCAGGTTTTGTGGTGGTTGTTTCTTTGGTGTTGTAAAGACTCTTGGATTTCCCAGAATCTCTGAATGAGTGATTTAAAATGGGTGATTATTTTGGGATATCTTTATTTTTCAGTTGAGCTACAGAGCAGGATCAAATCCAAGCTTGGCTATTATAGAACTTGTCTGAATTGATATATGTTTCCAACACGGTGCTGTAAAAAGTAAATGAAAGCTGGCAGAGATACCTTAGCATCTAGGAAATGCTGCAAATCATGCTAATCCGATAAAAGGGATACATGGTAAATTTCTGATGAAATGCAAACTTAATCTCATAATCTCATGAGTTCAGCATCTAAAAGAGTTCCTGGCATCTGGTGGTCAAATATATTTATTGAATAAATGTGTGATTAAATCACCTGCTGTTCCCAGAAACATAGTGTTGTTTCTTATCTTCAAGCATTTTCTCATCCTGTATCCTCTGTCAGAAACGGCCGCCATTCCCTACTCAACTCTTGGGTCTCCATCCTTTCACTGGCTTACTTCTAAACATTCTTTGCTACATATCAGATGACTCTTCTCTGGAAGCTTTTTCTGCTACCCTTTGTGTAACCATAACAGTTAGTGTATATTTTTATAATAATATTAACAATATTTTTATTAATATTATCCATTAGTATATTTGTCTCCTACAACACAAGGTGATTTCCTCTTGGGGAGCCATCTGCCATATGTAGGTCTACAGCCCCAGCTTCTATGCACAATGGGAAGAACTCAGAGCTTATCAATGCATATAAGAAATATGAATAAGAAATTGCTTAAATACTGTAAATAAATATATATCTTGCCAATCACAGCAAATTTTGAGCATTTTTCATATATTAAAGGTTATATTAAACCATCAATTCTAATGGCTTCCTAATATGCCAGCACAGAGGAAAACATGATATATTTACCTTTAAGTTTATTTTAGGTTGGACAAACAGGATTTTTTTGATTTGTAGATATTATAAAGAAAGCTTCAGTGAGCATTCATGTACATGATTCTCTGTCTATACCTCAGATTATTTCCTAGAATTGTTTTTATAAGTCATAATAATATGTTAAAGAATATTTTAAGTGTCTTGGTCTATATCACCAAATTCATCTATGGGGAATTTGAATCAATTTACGTGCCTTCCCACATTGTACTCTTGTGCTTTATGTTATGCACATTGTATACTTATCATATATGCTACAGATCACTTTGTTCCATGGAAATATAGTGCAAACTACAAATGTGAGCCACAAGTGTAATTTGAAAAATTTTACTAGCTATATGTAAAAGGAAAGAGAAATAGGCAAAATTAATTTTAATAATATATTTTAATCCAATATATAAGATATTATTATTTCATCATCTAACTAATAAAAAATTGTGAATGAGTTATTTTAAATTATTTTCCCATTATTTCTCACACATCTAGGTCTTCCAAATCAAGGAGGTATTCTATCCTTACATCACATTTCAATTTGTACTGGACCCATGTCAACTGTTCCGTAGCCGCGTGTACCCTAACTATTGGACAGCGCAATTATAGATGCTTAAATGTTATTGTAATTTCAAAGATCATTGTCTTGGTGGGCTTTTTCCTCCCTTATACTTGCTATCATTTTAAAACAGAAAAATTTAAAAAACATTTAAACATTTTAAAATTGTCTAAAAACATAGGAATCTTTGGATGAGTAGTTGGTGATGAGTTGCCCCCAGGACTCACAGGAGTTGATTCCAGAGGCAAATCTTGAACTCCAAAGTCATCCATAGATGGGATGTGTTGATTAGAGCTTCAAAGTGAGATTCCCCAGACCATCCATAAAATAGCCCTGTCTTAGTCTGGGCTGCTATAACAGAATATCACAAACTGCATGGCTTATAAACAGCAGAAATGTATTTCTCACTGTTCTGGAGGTTGGAAAGTTCAAGATCAAGGTACCAGCAGATTCAGTGTCTAGTGAGGACTCACTTCCTGGTTCAGAGATGCACATTTTCTCACTGTAACGTCATGTGACAGAAGGAGGCAAGGGAGCTTTCTGAGGTCTATTTTATAAGGGCACTAGTCCCATTCATGAGTGTTCCTCCCCCATAACCTAATAACTTCCCGAAGGCTTTCCATCCAAATTCAATCACGTTACAGATTAGGTTCCAACATATAAATTTTGAGAGGAGGTGCACAAAAATTCAGTCTATGGCAAGCCCCTTGTTGAGTTTTTCCTCTGACCTCAAAATTAAATTAGCAGAATCATATGATTTAAGAGTAAAAACATCATTATAAAGTGAAAAAGATCAGAACGATCAATGATGGCTGGAGAGAAAAGAATTCCTGAAATTATAAAGGAAATAGAAACCAGAAACACGAATCTTGGGACCACTAACACAAGCAAACAACATCGTTTCAATACATGTTGAATAACAGTGTGGTAATTTAGAAAGTTATAATAACTATTATAAATAAGGTAACAACATACAATTAGTTGGTTGGGGGAGTCTCTGTTTACAAAATGTTAAGGAAAAATCTTATCAAAAGAGCAAAATGTTAAGCAGGGTGTCCTTTTAACGTCATAAGGGATATTGCTTAATAGCTCCACCAAAGGATTATTGAACTATTAATAGAATATCAAAGAATTAGTATTGTATGTTAACTGGTAGATTCTTGTCTCTTGGAGATACAATTTATCTCTGTCCAGGAAAAATAAAAAACCCTAAATATTATGATTTTGCTTCCTCTAAGACATTAACAAGTTTTGTATATAACTTAGCAACATTTCTAACATTATTTACACAATTGTCAAAATTTCAAATGCCCTTGAGCCAGCCTTTCCATCTTATTGGTCCTCTCAAATAATGAATATGATAAAATACTTAACATGCGTTTGTTTTATTTATTTGTATGAGTGCCCATTTTTAAATTTTCAAAAATTGTACTCCAGCAAAATCAGTATAGTGGTTCCTACATTAAGATATGTTTTTATCAAAACAATTTAGTAGCTGGGGTGAATTTATCATTGCTCTAAAACCTTGAAAAGATATATTACTTCTTTGGGTTCTAGTCTTTCTTTTTCTAGAATGAAGAGGCTAGCTTAGCTAAGTAGGGGTCTCCTGTGATTTTAGCATACCATGACTCAGTTTGGCTTTTATTTCGAGAAAGCATTCTCTGTGGTTTTCTGCCTTCCAGAGGGCACAGACAATTAGGTCGGCTTTTGGAGATTTCCAACCATCACATTGAGGGTTGAGTCACAAAGTGCACAAGCATCGCTTTCAACCAAACGTTGCCATCTCTCATGCTTCTTATATATACACTCTCATTTTAACCCAGATTTTCATGTCTATCACTCTAAATGGTATAGCTTCACCGAGAACGATTTGGATCTTCAATCGTCAGTCCCTGAAACATTTGACTTCAACAAAATTATTCACTTGAGAGGTACCTTAGAAAATAAATGAAATAAGATTTCTCAGACACACTGAACAGCATTTGGTTGATATGCTGAAGCCTCCAAACAAATTCTGAATCAAAAATTACTTCACTAAAAGAGTCTTTATGCAAAGCTAATTAGCAATTTGGCAAAATTAAGTGACAACAAGCTTGGCGCATCTACCTAGTAAATCCCTCTTTTTGTCCTCCAGTTACATCCCTTTATAGATTTCTCCCTCTTCTCCCATCCTTCTAATCTCTCTCCTTCTGTGCTTCCTGTTTCTCCCTCCTTTTCCCTTTTTCCAGACTCCCTTCATTCATCCAGATTATCTTAGGATCCACAAATGTCAGTTGCCTCTAAATATTCACTTCTCATGTGAGACAGGTATGCAGTCAACTATAGATTTTAAACCCTGAACCTGAACTGAATTAAGTACTATACTTAAGAAATTCTATAAACCCAGCCAGACCCACACAGAAAAATTTAAAATTCTTTAAATGCATACAACCCAGCGTTACCCACCCTACCCAGCTTGTATACATGTTGATTTGAAATTCAGATGCTAAATCCTGAGTGGCAAAAGCTCATTGGACTGACACAGAAAGAAACCTATATAATTTTTCTTCCCACAGTAAACCTGAGGGTCAAAACAGGACTGCAAATTAGGGGGCAAAGTCTCCTCAAAGATATACCTGAAATATTTCCAATAAAAACTGATTAGATGACAAATTACTCATGCAAACTTAGAAAAGGTGAAACTATAGGAAATTTTTGAGATAGGCTAGAAAATACCTTCAACTAGCATTTGGGAGTTAAAGAAAGTGCCGATATAAAAACAGTTATTTCATGTCGCTTAGTCAATGAAGTTAAAACTGAAATTGTATACCTAATTCAAGTGAGAACTTAAAATAGAAAATAGCCTCCTTGTCTGAACAGAATACTTGACAGAACATTCTCAAAAGGATTTAGAAAAAAAATGGGACAGAACCAAAATAAACTTATGGCCCTTCAGATTAAACAGCCAACGGGCCACTTTACTGACTACCTGTTGACTAACAACTCTTATAGGTTATTTAATCAAAAAGGAGACTAGAGAAAGGATTGTCCCATATTATGAAAGAAAACCCAAGATAAAGAGAAATCTCTCAATTTGGATTAATGAGGGTACTCTAAGGAAGGAAAAAGCACCATACTGCCTTACCCCTAAACACTCAAGGGGAATGAACTACAAATATAGATAGTCAGTCTCATCAATTCCTACTTGTTATAGAAGCTACCCTTTCCATATTAAACCCTGCCACCTCCAATCTGCCACTTTTGCTAAACTTCTCTCTCTAAGTAAATATACCCCAGAGGATTTTCCTATCTCCCATCCTTAAATGTAATCGTTGTGCCCATACTCAAAAAAAAATTAAAACAATCATTTCTGCTCTGTGATACCACCTCTACAAATTGAATATAGGGAGACTTACTTTGCAAATGCAATGTTAATATTAGATGCACATCAGATGGGCTCCTCTCTTCCTAATCAAGTTGTATCTTCTCTGGATATTCTTCTACCTTCTCCACTCTATTGGATGCATGCCTCAGATAAATATCTTGATACGGTATCTGACGCTCTTTGGCCTGGAAATTCCCCTGATGGAGAAATAATAACCGGAGCAGAACCAGAGCAAGTGAAATAGCCTCTCTAAACCAATCACATGAACGCTAACAATCTCCAATGAGAGCACACCTGAAGCTTTCTCTTATTTCACTATAAAGTTTCCGGCTCCCTGCCTGCCTCGGACTCTCCATAAATGCAGGTGATGTTGCTTAACTCCTCCGCTTCAGCAAGCTCTAAATAAATAGCTTCTGTTTATTCTCATTTGAGTGACCTTTGTTGCTCTCAACACTATTAAGGTGAAATAGGTGGAAAGCCATCTTCAGTGAGAAGCTATAATTTAGTTCATACAATTTAGCTAAACTTTGGTTCAAAGCCTTGTAAAAGAGAGTTGGGGGAAAGGCCCCCCTACCTTTCTACTGGGTGCTTGGACAGGAGAGTTGTGTCCATAACCAATATCATGGGAATCCCCAAGATTTTCTATGAAAGAACAAGGAGCTGGTTTAAGGAATGTTCCAGGAGAAAAGTGAAAAGAAGTCTACTTTCAAACCCATGGCAATATATTTAAGGAACTCATTATCCAAAACAGTGCTTTTCTATTTAAACAGCTTATGCAACTTTAAGAATGTGATAGATAAATAGAGCAAAATTGTGTTGTCCTTTATCCTTAAGGCAGATACCAAGAGAACACTACATACAACATAGAGATTAAGTAGTCAGAATACTTCTAGAAGTTAAAGAATAAGCTCCATTTCCCTCATAATTCCTGTTGTTTTAGACAGTCACATCCCTTCTCTGGACCCAGATTTCTTATTTGTCAAACAAGGAAGCTTAATTAGATTGCTAGGAGCCCTTTCTCCATATGGAAATCTGCAATAAAATGTGCATGGTATTCTGTTTCTCCAGTCTAGTAACAGCCCACAGTGTCACCATTGCATGATGTGTGATGAGGTACAAGCATTTCTGTAGATACTGTCCTTTCAAAGATATATTTATGACTTCAGTAAAGTCAGTTTGAGACACATATTTTGCTTCAAATAAATGTGCATATCAGATAGTAAAAATAGTGAAATTTTTATATTGTTCCTTTTCTAACTCAGAGAGAAAAATAATTGGCAGTCCAATTATTTTAATATTGAAAGTTTAAGTTGGCATAAAAAACTCTCACTAGAATTTCTAAATTCATTGGCACTCAAACTTATTCTCCAACCCCTACTCCCCAGCTTAGTGACGGGTATTCGTTTTTTTTATTTTCCTTTCTGAATTCTCTACTCAAATGTTAAGTACAGCAATCAAGTCAGATAAAGCACTGAGAATATAGTCTTACAGAATCCAGTATTCCCTAAATGTGAAGTTTCGTACTGATAATGCTGCCTGAAGTGTAGTATAGGGAGCATAAATTTGCTAGATATATTTACCATTTTCAAACAGAGCTCACATTCAGGGCTCTTTAGTGCAGAAGTTTGTGTACTTGAATCCCGCCTTGACAGGACCATTTGGAATAAAGTGCCAGTTTCTTCAGTTCCATACGGAAATATTACACAGTAGATTAAGAATGGTTTGGTTTGTTATTTTTTTTGTCAGCAACAAACTGTAAAAGCGATGATCTTCAGTTTGGAGGACAGAATTCCTCTCTATCCAAATTCAGGACAATAGGACAAGAATAGCTTTTTTAACTACAAGAAAACATTTAATCTCTGTGGTTATTAGTGTAAAGCCCCAGACTTCCCAATTTGATTTTATTTCTTTTCTCTTCTCTTTTAGTTCCCTCAGGCTTGGTCTTAAAATGGTTTACCAACTGCTACTTACAATTACAATCACTGTATATGTTAATAACATAATGAAGCAACAAAATAGACATTCCCCAAGGTTTGGATTCACATCAGAACATGCCAGAAGGTTCAGATTTCCCTAGGATTTAGTGAAAGAATTCAGTGGAAAGATTCAGTTCCTTAACTGTTTCTCTGCTCTCTTTCTTCTCTTCTAAACATGGCCTGAATCAGACTAATGAATGCCAAATGCAGAAATGTGCCTAGGTACTCGGGTGGAGTGTCAGGTTAAGGAGATCATGACCTGCTATATGACAGGAATCTAAAGGAGTGAAGTGACTTAGTCACAGTCAAATCCAGCACAATCATCTTTCATTGAATGAAAGCTCATGATCAAATACACAGGAGTCAGGCAGAACGGACATTAAATGCGCAAGTGGTGAACAGCAGTAATAAGATCTCTGCCTTCAGAAGGGTTAGAGTCTAGTGGCGAAAACAGACACCAAACCTTCATTTCCATCTGTCTCCATGTAAATACACTTTAATGTCTTCCACCTTTAAATATATATGTATATCGTCCTTTGATTCTAGTCAATCACTGTTGAATGTCTGCTTTGGTTTACAGCAAAATTAGTTGAAGTCAATGATACCCTCTCTTTTCATTTCCTCTTCTCCCCATTCCAATCAGACTCTTATCCCTAAGACGGCCAGTGCTCTTTTAGCAGTTTGACCAGTGACTTCCATATCACCAAATCCAATAAATTTTTTTCTTATTTTTGCTTTACTCAGCCTATTAACAGTACTCAATTAATTTGTTCTTTCCTCTTCCTTTAAATATGGTCTTTACTTGAACACCACGATTGACTGATTAATCATATCTGTCTATCTATCTATCCATCCATCCACCCATCCATCCATCCATCTATCTCTTCCCTCCCCCCTTTCTCTCTGTCCTCATTCCTTACTGGATACTCCTTCTCAGTTCCTTTTGCTCTTTCCTTCTCACTTGCCTCAGCTCTAAACCTCAGAGAGAGGGCCCCAGGACTAAGTCCTTGAACAACATTAATGCTATGCTCACTTCTCATGAGATCTTATCCAGCACCATTTTTTAAATACTATGTTCAAAGGATACACAAAATTTCAGATTTATGAACACTCTTCTAAAGTAGATCTAAGAAGTGTCTCAAACTAAACATATCTACAAGCAAACTTTTGAGTTATATTTCCCATATCCAAACCTTCCAAAAATTAATAATAATAAAGCTTCTACTTCCTGTATTCCCCAGCTCAGCAAATGCAACATCTCTCAACTAGTCTATCAGAGCATACATCTAATGCGTTAGGAGAATCCTGTCAGTGCTGCTTCAGTATAAATCCAGAGTCTGACTCCTTCTCCCCTAAGCATCTTTGTTCAGTCCACAGTAAAATCTCCCTTCTAGCCTATTATGTTTACTCTCCTAAATTAGTCTCCCTGGTGATTCCCTTATCCCCAGTATCTATTTTCTATGTAGGAATAAGAATAATTTCCTAAAACAAATCAAATTCTATCACTCCTCTGATCAGAACTTTTTTATGGCTTCCAGACTCACTCAGAGGAAAAAACAAAACCTTAGTATAGTCTTCGTTATTTTTTGTGTTCTGACTCCCAACTAGCTCCCTTATCTTATTCGCTATCCTTTCCCACCAGGTGCCCTTTCCTCCAGCCATCTTGGCTTCTTTTTCACTCTTTGAGACACTGACTACAACCTCACATCAGGAAATTTGTATTTGATATGCTTCCTGTCTGAGAAAAAGTATCCCTGAATACTCACATGGTCCCTTTCCTGATTCCTTTCAGGTCTTGGCTCATATATGATCTTCTAAGGGAGACCCTTACTCACAACATAAGTGACATGTTGTGACAAAAGAGTACTATCACCAACAAACACTCTCTACTCTCTTATTCTACTTCTTCTGAGGGAATTTCCAAGAAGCACAATGCAGGATAACTTGAACCAGATACACAGTCATCACACTTCACTTGTTCCCTGTTCTGAAACTCTCTTTAAGATGTATTCTGTTGATACGAGCTTGGGAGAAAAAGCCCTTCAAGGACTCCTTCTAGTTCCTTTCTTTCAAGAGCAGAGGTAATACTAGCCAGGTTCTTGTTTCTTCTCCCCAGCTTGCATTGGGTCCTTTCTTAGCCCTCAATACTGAAAAAATCCTTACAAGTAAAGGATATCTCCAACTTCATGCCTTCATACCTCAAAAAGAGAAGGTAAAAGAATAAAGAGAGAAAGGCGAATTTTGTAGTTTCTTCACTCCTTTCCAAATTTGGCTTTATCATGACTCTTGATGGTTAGAAAAATTGAACCCTGAATATGTTGGCATGAGGGGCAAAGGGAGTTACATACGCATTTGGGAAATTGTTTGGCTCTCTCTCAAGGCTTTGTGTTAGAGAGGTAAAACATGTTGGAGTTGCTCATAGACAGAAGGATTTGCTTAGTTTCCCCATGCTAAGCATCTATACAGTTAAACGCTCTCTTGTATTGAAAAATAAGCACAACATACATGAAAGTATTGTATACCAATCTCCAACACCTTCCAACTACACTTCACAGGGTAGCCCTCTAACTGTAATTATTACTGTAACTATAATTATAACTATAAATATAGCTATAACTCATGAGTTGACAAATTAAATCTATCTAAGGTGAAAACAAATGTTTAAAAGGCAAGTGAATTGTTTATCTACATTTGCTCTTAATAAAATGATTCTAATAGTGGTTCTGTTCTGTGTTTCTCATTTTAGACCATGAGAAGAACCCTCAGAACCTGACAAATCATTAAGCTTTAAAATTGGAGAAACCTTAAAGACCATCCAATTTAACTACTGAAATCTTGCTGTTGAAGATTTTTTTTTTTTTATTAATGTTATGATAGATTACAACCTTGTGAGATTTCAGTTGTACATTTTTGTTAGTCATGTTGTGGATACACTACACCACTTCCCCCTCCGTACCCTCCCCCCACCCCCCTTTTCCCTGGTAACCACCGATCAGATCTCCTTCTCAATATACTAATTTCCACCTATGAGTGGAGTCATATAGAGTTCGTCTTTCTCTTACTGACTTATTTCGCTTAATATAATGCCCTCGAGGTCCATCCACGTTGTTGTGAATGGGCCAATTTCGTCTTTTTTTATGGCTGAGTAGTATTCCATTGTGTATATATACCACATCTTCTTTATCCAATCATCAGTTTCTGGGCATGTAGGCTGGTTCCACGTCTTGGCTATTGTAAATAATGCTGCGATGAACATAGGGGTGCAACGGACTCTTGAGATATCTGATATCAGGTTCTTAGGATAGATACCCAGTAATGGGATGGCTGGGTCATAGGGTATTTCTATTTTTAAATTTTTGAGAAATCTCTATACTGTTTTCCATAGTGGCTGTACCAGTTTGCATTCCCACCAACAGTGTATGAGGGTTCCTCTTTCTCCACAACCTCTCCAACATTTGTCGTTCTTGGTTTTGGATGTTTTTGCCAATCTAACGGGGGTAAGGTGATATCTTAGTGTAGTTTTGATTTGCATTTCCCTGATGATTAGCGATGATGAACATCTTTTCATGTGTCTATTGGCCATATTCATATCTTCTTTTGAGAAATGTCTGTTCATGTCCTCTGCCCATTTTTTGATCGGGTTGTTTGTTTTTTTGTTGTTAAGCAGTGTGAGTTCTTTGTATATTATGGAGATTAACCCTTTGTCAGATAAGTGGCTTGTAAATATTTTTTCCCAATTAGTGAGCTGTTTTTTTGTTTCAATCCTGTTTTCCCTTGCCTTAAAGAAGCTCTTTAGTCTGATGAAGTCCCATTTGTTTATTCTTTCTATTGTTTCCCTCAACTGAGGAGTTACAGTGTCCGAAAAGATTCTTTTGAAACTGATGTCAAAGAGTGTACTGCCTATATTCTCTTCCAAAAGACTTATTGTCTCAGGCCTAATCTTTAGGTCTTTGATCCATTTTGAGTTTATTTTGGTGTGTGGTGAAAAAGAATGGTAAATTTTCAATCTTTTGCATGTGGCTGTCCAGTTTTCCCAGCACCATTTGTTGAAGAGACTTTCTTTTCTCCATTGTAGGTCCTCTGCTCCTTTGTCGAAGATTAGCTGTCCATAGATGTGTGGTTTTATCTCTGGGCTTTCAATTCTGTTCCATTGATCTGTGGACCTGTTTTTGTACCAGTACCATGCTGTTTTGATCACTGTAGCTTTGTAGTATGTTTTGAAATCGGGGATTGTGATTCCACCGGCTTTGTTTTTCTTGCTCAGGATTGCTTTAGCAATTCGCGGTCTTTTGTTCCCCCATATGAATTTTAGGATTGTTTGTTCAATTTCTGTGAAGAATGTTCTTGGGATTCTGATTGGGATAGCATTGAATCTGTATATTGCTTTAGGTAGTATGGACATTTTAACTATGTTTATTCTTCCAATCCATGTGCAAGGAATGTTTTTCCAGCTCTTTATGTCATAGCCTATTTCTTTCAAGAAAGTCTTGTAGTTTTCATTGTATAGATCCTTCACTTCCTTGGTTAAGTTTATCCCAAGGTATTTTATTCTTTTCGTTGCAATTGTGAATGGGATAGAGTTCTTGAGTTCTTTTTCTGTTAGTTTATTGTTAGTGTATAGAAATGCTACTGATTTATGCACGTTAATTTTATACCCTGCTACTTTGCTGTAGTTGTTGATTATTTCTAATAGTTTTTCTGTGGATTCTTTGGGGTTTTCTATGTATAAGATCATGTCGTCTGCAAACAATGAGAGTTTTACTTCTTCGTTACCTATTTGGATTCCTTTTATTTCTTTTTCCTGCCGAATTGCTCTGGCCAGCACTATGTTGAATAGGAGTGGTGAAAGTGGGCACCCTTATCTTGTTCCTGTCCTCAGAGGGATGGCTTTCAGCTTTTGTCCATTGAGTATGATGTTGGCTGTGGGTCTATTATATATGGCCTTTATTATGTTGAGGTACTTTCCTTCTATACCCATTTTACTGAGGGTTTTTATCATAAATGGGTGTTGGATCTTGTCGAATGCTTTCTCTGCATCTATTGAGATGGTCATGTGGTTTTTGTTTTTCATTTTGTTGATGTAGTGTATCACGTTGATTGACTTGCGGATGTTGAACCATCCCTGTGTCCCTGGTATAAATCCCACTTGATCATGGTGTATAATCTTTTTGATGTATTGCTGTAATGGGTTTGCCAAAATTTTGTTGAGGATTTTTGCATCTATGTTCATCAGTGATATCGGCCTGTAGTTCTCCTTCTTTGTGTTGTCCTTGTCAGGTTTGGGGATCAGAGTGATGTTGGCTTCATAGAATGTGTTAGGGAGTTCTCCATCTTTCTCAATTTTCTGGAACAGTTTGAGGAGAATAGGTATTAAGTCTTCTTTGAATGTTTGGTAGAATTCTCCAGGGACGCCGTCTGGTCCTGGACTCTTGTTTTGGGGGAGGTTTTTGATTACCATTTCTATTTCCTTACTTGTGATTGGTCTATTCAGATTCTCCATTTCTTCCTGATTCAGTTTGGGGAGATTGTAGGAGTCTAGGAATTTGTCCACTTCTTCCAGGTTGTTCAATTTGTTGGCATATAGTTTTTCATAGTATTCTCTTATGATCTCTTGTATTTCATTGGTATCTGTTGTGATTTCTCCTCTGTCATTCCTGATTTTATTAATTTGCGCTTTCTCTCTTCTTTTCTTGGTGAGTCTGGCTAGGGGTTTGTCAATTTTGTTAATTCTTTCGAAGAACCAACTCTTTGTTTCATTGATCCTTTCTATTGTCTTTTTTGTTTCAATATCGTTTATTTCTGCTCTTATTTTTATTATTTCCCTCCTTCTACTGACTCTGGGCTTTGTTTATTCTTCTTTTTCTAGTTCTGTTAGGTGTCGTTTGAGGTTGCTTACGTGAGCTTTTTCTTGTTTAGTGAGGTGAGCCTGTATTGTGATGAATTTCCCTCTTAGGACTGCTTTTGCTGCATCCCAAATGATTTGGTATGTTGTGTTCTCATTTTCATTTGTCTCCAGATAATATTTGATTTCTTCTTTAATTTCTTCAATGATCCATTGTTTATTGAGAAGCGTGTTGTTTAGTCTCCACATTTTTGCACCTTTCTCTGCTTTTTTCTTGTAGTTGATTTCTAGTTTAATAGCGTTATGATCAGAAAAGATGCTTGATATTATTTCAACTCTCTTGTATTTATTGATGTTTGCTTTGGTTCCCAAAATATGGTCAATCCTTGAGAATGTTCCATGTGCACTTGAGAAGAATGTGTAACCTGCTGTTTTTGGATGAAGTGTTCTATATATATCTATTAAGTCCATCTGGTCTAATTTTTCATTTAATTCTATTATTTCCTTGTTGATTTTCTGTCTGGATGTTCTGTCCATTGGTGTTAATGGTGTGTTGAGGTCCCCTACTATTATTGTATTGTTGTTGATGTCTTCTTTTAGTTCTATTAAGAGTTGCTTTACAAATTTTGGTGCTCCTGTGTTGGGTGCGTATATATTTATAAGTGTTATGTCTTCTTGGTGGAGAGTCCCTTTTATCATTATATACTGTCCCTCTTTATCTTTCTTTATCTGTTTTGCTTTGAAATCTACCTTGTCTGATATTAGTATAGCGACACCTGCTTTCTTTTGTTCATTATTAGCTTGGAGTATTGTTCTCCATCCCTTCACTCTGAGTCTGTGTTTGTCTTTGGGGCTGAGGTGTGTTTCCTGGAGGCAGCATATTGTTGGATCTTGTTCTTTGATCCATCCTGCCACTCTGTGTCTTTTGATTGGGGAGTTCAATCCATTTACATTTAGAGTGATTATTGAGACGTGGGGGCCTACCACTACCATTTTGTGTCTTGTTTTCTGGTTTTCTTCAGTTTCCTTTGTTTCTCGTCCCATGGTTTAATCTGTTCTGAGGTAGAGCTGCTACTCTCTGTTGTTGTCCTTCTACTTATCTCCTCTGCTCTTGGTTTTGTAGCCCCTTTCCTTTTTTGGATTTTTCAGGAATGAGGGTTTTCCTGAGGATTTCCTGAAGAGGAGGTTTTGTGGCAATGAACTCTCTTAATTTTTGTTTATCTGGGAAAGTTTTTATTTCTCCATCGTATTTGAAGGATATTTTCACTGGGTAGAGAATTCTCGGCTGTAGATTTTTGTCCTTCAGATTTTTGAATATATCATTCCACTCTCTTCTAGCCTGTAAAGTTTCTGCTGAGAAATCTGCTGATAGCCTGATGGGGGTTCCTTTGTAGATTAGTTTCTTTTGCCTGGCTGTCCTTAATATTTTCTCCTTGTCATTGACTTTTGCTAGCTTCACTACTATATGCCGTGGAGTTGGTCTTCTTGCATTGATAAAGTTTGGAGATCTATTGGCTTCTGTCACCTGAAGATCCATCTCCCTCACCAGATTTGGGAAGTTCTCAGCCATTATTTCTTTGAATAGGTTTTCTGCCCCTTTCTCCTTCTCTTCTCCCTCTGGTATACCTATAATCCTTACGTTGCATCTCCTAATTGTGTCTGATAATTCTCGGAAAGTTTCTTCATTTCTTTTAAGTCTTGCTTCTCTCTCCTCCTCTGCCTGCAACAATTCTATATTGCCATCTTCCAAATTGCTAATTCTTTCCTCCATATTATCGGCCCTACTGTTCAGAGCATCTAGATTTTTCTTAATCTCCTCTATTGTGTTCTTCATTTCCAATATTTCTGTTTGGTTCTTCTTTATCGTATCAAACTCTTTTGTGACATAGCTCCTGAACTCGTTGAGTTGTCGGTCAGAATTCTCTCTTAACTCATTGAGAATCTTAATGATGGCTGTTTTGAAGTCATCGTCATTTAGGTTATATATCTCATTTTCTTTGGGATTGTTTTCTGTGTATTTGTTACTTTCTTTCTGTTCTGGAGATTTAATGTATTTTTTCATGTTGCTTGATGTTGTTGATTTGTGCCTCCGCATGGAGATAGAGTTTAGTTGCTCCTTTCACTTGTTTCAGCTGCTGTGGTGGGGGGAGCAGCTGTTTATACTTCACCAACCAGGAACCCTGTCCGTAGTTGCTAACTGGGCCTGGGCCCCTCTTCGTAGCCACAGTGGCCCTTTGGATTCCCTCCTCTGCCGTGGGGGCCGTCACAGGGGGGCTTCAGGTTGCAGGTGCCTACTGTTGCAGCCCACCTAGATGTGCTCTCTCCTTGGGGTCTGCAACGGTGTTATGGGCTTTTCCAGCGGCCAGGGGTGGGATCACTTATATTTGTCGCTCCGTTGCTGTCGGCACCCACCGAATCTCACTTGTCCTCTATGGGTCGCAGGAGAGCTATTGGCATCTTCTACAGTCTGTGGTTAGTACACCTAGCTATGCTGCTTTTGCCCTGGGGTCTTCCAGCCTTGTGGCTGGCGGCTGGGTGCCTTCTACTGGTGCTGTGCAGAGGCTTTCCCTAAGGCTGCTGTGAGCCTGTAGGGTTTCCCCCTAGACTACTAAGCTGGGTCTCTGGAACTCTCTCCAGCCCCAGTCCTCTCCGAGATCTCCGGCAATCCCTAGTCTCACGGGGCGGGCAACGGCAGCTGGGGGTTGCCCCGCCCTCTGGGCTTCTCTCCGGGCCTCTCCCGGGAGCCCTGAATGCTGGGCGTGGCCCCTCTGCTAATGGCAGACAGAGAGTTTTGTCTGCTGCCTGGTGGAACTCTGGCGCTTCCCCTCCGGGTCGCAGAACCGGCCTTTGAAAGTTCCCCCAGCCCCGGTCCTCTCCGAGATATCCGGCAATCCCTAGTCCCACGGGGCGGGCAACGGCAGCTGGGAGACCTCCGTACCCTCCGTGACTCTCTCTGGGACCCTCCGGGCGCCCCGAGCACCAGGCTGGGTCTCCCCGCCAATGGCGGGGAGAGACTCTCCCCGCGGGCTCAGGTGTGCAACTCCAAAGTTTCCCTCTGCGTTTAGGAGTAATTGCGGGGGGTTTAGGTAGGGTTCTGGTCACCTGTTTCCACCGTTGCTCCTCTGTTGTGTTCTCGCTCCTGCCCTAGATGTGTGTGGATCCTCTGGGGGCGTCCGTTGGAAGAAAGCCGCTTGCGGGTACTAGGCTGCCCGTCGGGGTCGGAGAGTTTTCACCTATTTCCACATCCTCCCGGAGGAAAGTCCGTCCGCCTTCCGATGTATAGTCGCGTGGGTGTCTCAGACGTCCTGAGATGCTGTCTGGATATCCTTTGTCAAGCGATAAGTGTCCAAATAATTGTAGACTCGAAGGGCGAGAGACAAAGAGGACTATTCATGGCGCCATCTTGGATCTTCCCGCTGTTGAAGATTTTATACTATTTTCCTTAAATATATTGTTTTCATAATGTGAATAATTTGATAATTGGATGCCTGCAAGACATATCAGGGAAGAAAGGCAAAGACACACACACACACACACACACACACAGTCTAATGATTATTTTTGAGATTAGTGTTTACGTAATTTTTTATCCTCTTCTTTGTATCAAATGTTTGAACACGTGGAAAATATTACTTGTGTCAAACTTAATTTCAGAGCTCCAAATCTGACATTTTTGACAGTTTTCCTCAATTTTTTTTTAAGCGGTAATATATGAGAATACAAAAGAAAAAAAAAATAGGACTGACTGAATCTATAGCTCACAATAAATTCACAGCCAGAGTCATTGCAGAATGCAGGAACTGTCAACCCCAGTAGGAGGTTGTTGATTTGTTCACAACTTTACCATAGAAAGTTTTCTTTTTTTCTTTAATTTTAACACAAAGAACAAAATCCTCAGTCTGTTCATTTTGGAGTAGGTATTTTGCTTACTTTTTAAGCTCCTATTTTAAACATTGAAGCTATTCTTCTAGTAAGCAGTAGCATCTAATTAAACCTTCCAAATGTTTTACAGCTTTATGATTCAAGAAACCAACTGGGGAATGAGTAATATGTTATATGCAACCTGGGATTTTAGTCTAATGGAAACATATGTAAGGCATTGACGAGGGAAATGCAGATCACTCAGACTCGGCAGCAGTTAGTGTGGAACATATGTCTAAAGCTGGTCGATCTGCTCATTTCATTGTCACTTAAACATTCAAATACTTGAACACTTAGTACGAAAAAAATTATTGGGGCCAAATTTGGTTTCAGAGTTCTAAATTTTATAAAAGCTTTTGACAATTTTCCTTAAGTGTTTCCAAGCAGTGAAAGATAAAGATATAAAAGCATTTCAATCAATAGGGCCAAAAGAATCTCTTTTTACAGTGAGTCTTCAGAGTCATTCTCAAAAGTACAATTGTTTGATATGTGTGCACTATTATGGAAGAATCAGGTAAACCGTATTCAAATGTTGATTGTTAAAGAATTGTAGTTTTTTTAAATTAAGGAGTCATAAGTTTTCTTAAAGAATTACCCTCTTCTTTAATGATGGCATTCTTGATCCAATATTAGTTAGTGTATATGCTTACACATTAGAAATAGTGAAATTGTCAGTTATAACACTGGTTTTTGGTAAGAATGTAAAAAAAAATTTTTCACAAATCTCAAATATGTTTTAGAATCCACTCGGTGCTCTAAAAACATCTTGGAAGGACACAAACTCACATTTGAAAGACAATATATTTTATAATAAGAACAGTTTTTGGAATCTAACAGCTCTAGATTCATTTGTGTGTTTGAACTCGGAGTCTCTGTGACCATGATAATATTATTTATATACCATGAGGCTTAAGTTGTCTCACAAATAAAGCAGGAATCATAATATCAATTTTAAATAGTTATGATGAGGAATAAATAGAATCCTATATGTGAATTTCCTAGAAAGTGCCTTTCACAAAGCCAATATTCCAAACTTGTTTTATTGTTGTTTATATTATTATTTGTCCTTTACTGTTCTTTCCTTTCACGCTCCCTGTGAAAGGCCTCAATTATTACATAGGACAACCCTGCAACCAGTCATCTCTGCAACACCGCCCCCCCCCCAAGTGGTTTTCAGCGTCTGATACAATTTCACCAGTATGAGAGAATTCAGCCAGTGCATGGAAGTTGTATTGAAATAGGAAATATGAAAAGTAATTTCTACATGGACCAAAATAAGTACTATCCAGGCCAGAGCATGGAGAATAACCTGAAAATGTGCCAGCATTTCCTGACCTTTAGCAGATAATCCACTTCACATTTTCAGAATTGGGCAGAGGAAGACAAGCCAGCCTTAAGAGGAAGCCCTCTGCATCTAAATGAGTTTATAATAAAATACTGAGAACAGAAGTATTTCTTTGACCATATGTCAGGGAATAGCAGAAATAACAAGTTGGGTCATATGCAAACATAGCAATGTATGCATTGTTCTACATGATGACTGACCATTGCCTCCCAAACAGAAAACAAATGCCTCTTGAACGAGCTTCAGTTTTCTCTTTTACACTTGGAGTATATACATTTCTCTTCTTTACTGACAATTTCTCAAAAGTTCTGGGTAGAGATATTGACTTTCATTGGATGGAGTGCTAATCATTACCCATTTTTGGAGTGAATCCAAAGCTATAAATTAGAGCAGGCTATCAGCTATGGTTGACTTGTAATGCTGAGCTGGGAGATTAAAAAGCCACATGCAAAAATAACCTTGAATCTTTTGGATAGGAAATAAACCTGGAAACCAAATGAAGTGTCCTCAAAGTGTAAAGCCTGATTAAGAAAGTGATAAAGAGATGGTTAATAAAAGGAAAGCAAAGAACTTAATTAAAAAAAAGTTCCACGAAGCAGTTACACTGAATTGGTGTTTTTGCATTTATTTCTAAAATATTTATTATGTGTCCTTGGCAATATATACATGTATGGATAAAACATTAAAATATTGCCCTTTCCTCAATAAATGAAGCTTGTGAGGGAAACACATACACTAGTAAAGATTATAATGAAATACATTAATTGCTATAAATTAGATATGAGCAAGCTGAGGCAGGAAATAACACTGCATGATTAAATCAGTTGTGATTTTACAAAGGATAAGGGATTAGAAATGAATATTAAAAGGTACATCATATACAAAGCAGAGAAGAAATCACTTGAGAGTGAGAGAAGAGCATGTACAAATGTTCACAGGTATGTATGCTCAGTGAGCAATTTCTATGACCAGGATACAAGGTGCCTGCAGAATAGGGAAGCCTTGGCAGGACAAGTGGGTTGGAATGTGACCAGGAACAACGTTATGTGTGATGCTCTGTAAATTACAAGTAAATAAAAGATTGAAAAAAAGTGAAATAAATCGGGATAGTTTTGGAAACTTCTAAAAAACGAAATGGTAGACTGTCTTGTTTTTGGAAGTTTAATCTTTCAAGATATAGGTATGCTACTCGTCAGTAGGTAAATGGACAGATAAATAAATCATAAGGACCTAGCTAAGCATAAAAGCAAGGAATGGACAGCTCCAAGTGGCAAAAATAGAAAAGGAATCTTCAACTTAAAAGTATGAGTGCTAATGCCTTCGTTGGACAGAAATGGAGGTTGCAGATGCTAGCTTGGAATTTGACACTGTGGGGACCTGAGGTTGGCCACCCCAAGATATGTCTCTTTGGCATCAGGATTATTTGAGGCTGATTGCTTTTGATAAACTGGGACAGGGAAGGAGGCTCTGAGGAATGGAACTTGCCCTTTGTTAGCACACATTTACATTTGTAAGGTAAATCTCTATCTGTAAAAGGTGCCTCCCTCTCTGTACCAGGAAGAAGAAAGGAGATGACCTTCTCTCTAAAAACTCTTAATCAATACCAAAGGCAAAGACTTAAAATCTGCATTTTATTGTGCTTCTCTGGTAACCTCCTGTAACTGACTTCCCTCCCTCTCCTAACTTTGGCATTTCCTTAAGGATTAAGCATCTTTCCTTAGGCTAGGAACTGATTGCTGTGCTCACCTGTGACCGCCCAGCTCCAGACAATCGACTTGCCTCCTGCTACGCCCACAGAGATAGCCGACCACTACCTGCTGTGTCCATCAAGCACTGTGCCGACAGGGCAATCTTGTGACTGTTGTGGGAGGGACATTTCAATCACATGTGAAACACCCCATTTGGGGGTATATAACCACTATGTGCACCCCACTTCTTCGGTGCCCTTTCTTCCTTTGGGAAGAAAGGCCCCGGGCCATGGTTCCTCATAAAGCTTTGTTTAATTTTCTCTTGCTGTTCTGTCTCATGTGAATTTAATTCGTTCTCCAGCCAGACGAACCCCCATTTGGGAAGAGGAAATTTCTTCCTCCCCTACAACACTCTACCTAAAGATGGAAACTGGGAAATAATAGTTACATCTGAAAATTTTGTATGACAGCACATAGGATGCACACAGGGAAATGGGGTATAGGATGGAGCACAGCAGGAAATTAAGCCCAGAAATCAGAGTTTTAGTCTATAGCACATAAAATTGTGTGCACTGAAATTTCACAGGACTTGAAAACCAGAATTCTTAAAGACTGTCATAAAAGTAAATAGTAAAGTACAAATTGCTACCAGAACAATGAATATCATAGGACCCAGAAAAGTCAGAAACCGAGTACTATCCTCTCAACATTCCTTTTATTACCTCTACAACCCAGGGGTCACACAGCACTTCTGAATGAGGCCATTCATGTAAGTAAATAAATAGATAAACCCATAAATAAATGCCAGAAAATAACCTCAGCAAACTAATATGTGTCCAACACACAAAAAATTAGTCAGTAACAAACTTTATAAACTATATCCCAGGAACTAAGATATTGATAAATTAACATAAAATTGAGTCAACTTTTTTGAAAACCTAGATGAAAAGTACAAGTATGATGAAGAAAACCCAATCCCCTTGATTCAATAAGAAATGGAAAACCTGAATTGACCAAATGAGAAAGTGTATAAAATTTATAGCAAAAAATTCTTTCTTCAGAGCAAATATCAGGCCCAGAAAGTTTTAGAGGCAAGTTACAAAAACTTTGCAGGTATAGGTAAGTGGTAATTTATACAATCCAGGTAGGTCAAAAGAAGTAACACTACCCAAATCGCTCTATGAGACTCTTATAACAGTGAGAGCAGAACAGAAATAAGATAGCAAAAGACAAGTTAAATAAAGGCTAATATCACTAATACAAAGACATACATACACAAACCCCATGAGAATTTTACCTAGAAATACATTAAAAACCATAGTAAAGTAGGGTTCATCTCAGAAATACAAAGATGTTGGGAAATATAAGGAGTTACCCAATAGATATCAATAATTACAAAGTTTAAAAAATGGAAAGAGCATGAAATTTTATGGAAAAGACAACTAGAAAAATGAAACATGATGCTGAACCCCCAACCAGACACATGTATATATGGAAATTACCTTGTGGAGAACTTTTCCAAAATCCACAAAGTTTTGTGTGTACCTGCTCCACCGTGTTTCGATTATACATCAAGTTAAATATTAGTTTGTGTAATCCTCATTCATGTGTACAAGATTCACTTTTCCATCATTGATTATAATAATAAAGAATAATCTAAAGTTCTGTTCATAAGTAAAAGAAAAATACATTGTGATATTTCACAGTATAGAAAATCTTAGAACAGTTAAAAGCAGCAACCTTGAAATACATTGATAAATCTCAAAAATGCATTGACAAGTAAAAAAACCAAGCTACAAAGTCACGTATATAGTGTTTTAACTGCTAACATTTTTTAATTACCAAGACCTTAATATTTTATTATGGTTTCATACACATACAAAATATGTAAACATATAGATGATAACTATATGCAAAATATTCATATGTGACCTCTGTGTAGGGAGGAATGGAAAAAGAATTGCAGAGGTTTATTAAAAGGAATTTAATCTTAATTACCTTTATTTCTTTGCAAAAATCATGCGAACTCAATTCTGGATGGTGAGTCCACAACTTTTCACTATATTTTTCTTTATATATTTTGTGGCTTAATTTTCTTAAATTAAAACAAAAGTAGGAATAAAAACTTGAATATGAAGTGCAGTTAGAAACGGATGGAAAGGACTCCATGTTGGAGGTTGTAGCAATGATCTAGGTGAGGACTTGAACCAACCAAATAGTTTGGGATTTGTTTGTAGGGGGATGATTTGAAAACACAATGTCAGTATAAGAAAGAGAATGTAGTGTGTGATGGGATGTAGTGGTTCAGGAGGAATCAGTCGATTGGATAGATGGTGAGAGAACTGAATAAAAGTTAAGGGAAAGTCCTACTACTGTGTGCAGGTTGGACCCAAATTACAATATGCCAGAGTCTCAAAGTAGAAAAGAACCCAAGGAAAGAACTACCTCAAGTCCTGTGGAATAGGTGATAGACAAATGCATTAACACAGATGGGATGCAGGAATAGGAATAACAAGTGTATGGTGGAAAGCCATGTATCTAATGCATGAAAAATTTAAAGTATGTGTATATGTATGTATATAAATCTATATGTATGGAAGCATCTAACATTCTTTTACTCAAGTGAAATTCACATAATATAGAATTAACCATTTTAAAGTGTAAAATTCAGTAGCATTTACTACATTCACCGTTCTGAATGTGTTGTACAGTCATCACTTCTATCAGTCAAAATCATTTTCAGTACCGCCAAAAAAACCCATATGCCCATTAAGCGGTCACTCCCTATTCCCCACTCCCCATCCCGGGCAACCACCAATGTGCATTCTGTCTCTATGGATTTATCTAATCTAGATATTTCATATAAGTGGAATTATACAAGATTTGACCTTATGTCTGGCTTTTTTCCCTTAGCACAATGTTTTCAAGTTTTATCCAAGTTGATGCATGCCTTTTTTATGGCTGAAGAATATTCCATGGTATAGATATGCCAAATTTTGTTAATCCATTCATCAGTTAATGGACATTTGGAATGTTTCTACCTGTTACTATTGTGAATATGCTGCTATGAACATTTGTGTACAAGGTTTGCATACATGTTTTCAATTCTTTTGAGTACACATCTAGAAAGGAAGACTGATGGCCTGTTCTTAACTCCTAGCTTCTTGGGTAATGCATTAAAGACATCTGTTAAGAGAAACGTGCTTTACCTATTGGATGTCCTTTGTACCATGTCTCTGGCTAAATATTACTTGAAGTAAATTAACCCAGAACCTATGAATGCTTTTTGAAATAAGAGCTAGAATCTGGAATTCTTTCCTCAGGCTGGCCTTTGAAATATTACGCAAATTGCAAACCGATTTTTCAAGACTGTGCTTAACAAAATTGCGGCCTTTCTTTAGTTCTCGCCCCCCTTTCTCTTTCACAAACACACACACACACACACACACACACACACACACACACACATACACATCTACAGCCTTTAACCCAAAGCAATGATGTTTGTTTCTCTGTTAATGTAACTAAGACTCTATTTCCAAAACAAAGAATCAGATTAGAAGTGAAACTTTCACTGCCTTCCCTGAAATCACAGACAAGTTATTTCACCAAATTATTTAACTGCCATCAAGGGGACACCTCATTATATTTTCAAACGCTGTAAATACTCCCTTGATGCAAGTACCTCTGAAGGTGATGTGAATATTTTTTATCCTTTTACCGTTTTAGTCATAAGGTGCCAAAAAATATGAGTTGCATATAATGAGTGCTGAATAATGATTTATTAAATGGATAATAGCTTTCTAAACATTAATACAGTGTAATCATCTCAGGACTAACACCAATTTTTAGTAATAAAAACCTCAGAGAAAATCCCCAAACTTTGTCACCAACTCTGACTGATTGACTGTCAGAAGCATGTTAAAATAAAAATAGTAAAAATTAGTTTAAAGTAGTATTTTTCTTTTTGTAGAAGTCAGGAGGTAACCCATGTCAACAACGACTCTTTCTAATATCACTTCAAGATCCCTCACTTTTCCTGTCATAATTGTACAGCTTTTCCTGTGGGACCCCATCCTTTCCCACTCAGCACTTGAAGGAAATTGATCCCCCCACATTTCCAGATTAAGTTGTGAAAAACCTTAATTTCCTCATTTTTCAGTCAGGAAGGTTGATGTTTTTAAAATAACTTTTTCATACAATAAATAAATAAATAAAGGAAGGAAGAAAAATAACCCTCTCAGAAATGGATACTTTTAAAAATGGTAGATAATGTGGGTCTGGCAGGGTTAGCTATTAAGCGCAGAGTACCAGAGCTGTTTCTTTTCTTCATGTAGCATTCATTGTGGTGGAAATTTTGAACATGATGTTTTGGATTTTCTAATTGTAAATAGCCTTGAGATCCTTTTTTTGACCCAGTGGGAGACTCATTTACTCCAATACCTGCTTCCAGATTTGATGGATTCTTATCAGCTCTTAGAAATCACTACCTGGAGGGGATGTCTCTCCAGTTCGTTCTTGCTGATAGTCTGCTGAAACACTCTCGCCCGCTGAGGATTCCGCCATCCCTATGGATTCTGCCTTTATGGAGCCTTCTCAGATGAAGGGGCATTTCTCTTTTGGTCAGTTCCTTCCCTGGGCTTCCATCAGTTCCGATCATTTTTTACATATATTGCTTTGGTTTCATCTACTCGCAGACAGGATCCTATTTATTTTTCCCCCATCTATTTTACCTGTAGCATATTTTTGGTCATTACTTTGTTGTCAAACCTCCAAAGAAACTTCCAGCTCTTCCTTGAAGATGCACAAAGAAATCCTCCTGCAGGCCCATCCTCTTTCTGTGGGGTTAGTGGATCTTTTCCCTATTCCTTCTAACTGGTTTAGATCCAGCTATGCTGCTGCTGTAGACTTTGCCTCTATTTACTCCCTCTACTCCTTCCTAGAATCTTGATAAATGGTGAGCGTATTTCTGTTCTGAGGACACGCCTATTGCAGGAGTCCTTGCTTCCATAGTGGGGGACTGAAATAGTGCCACGCAAATTGAAACCATGCAAGGCAATATTAATACTCAGTGGGAAAATGTATGATTGTTCCATGACCTTTAAAAATTTTGGTCAAAATATAAAAACTTTCTCACTGTTAATTATAAATATTTGGGGAATACAACATAGTAAAACTAGTATTTATTGGTATACCATAACTTAAAACATCAGAAATATGGACAACTGAAATGTTTTATTTCTTTGTAAAAATTTTATTGAGTAGTCTGAACAGTGCTGCTTGTGTTCCCATCGTATAATGTACAAGATGAAGAAAGCATTTTTTCTGTGCCTTGGTGCATTGTCATATTCCTTTCCGAGACTGGGTCAGCTTTCAACATTTTATCCTTTGCACTTTTAATTTTGAGAGTTTCTTTTATGGGAAGAGTTTTGCTGGTGTCATTTCTTCTGGGACATCTTCATCTTTTTCATCGCTAACACTTTCTTCATTTATGTTGGTAAGTTCACCTTCACTGAATTCCTCTGGCTGCCTCTCTGGAGACACTCAAATGGCACTGGTGTCAACATTCCCACAATCATTTGATCATTTCGTTAGAATTCCGTTTATATTCTATTTGAATTTCACTTCAGTGTTATTAATTTTTATTTCTTGGCTTTCATTTTTTGTTGGTTAATCCCATCTTTTCATTATCCATTTTTGGTAAAATGTCATGAGAGTTTGTCGCTGAGACACAAAACGGTAACACAAATATATACCTTACTGCCTGTGCATGAACTGAATAACAGATGTGCAGTGACTAATCACCACCAGACTTTGAAAGAAGTGGTGTGACTGATCACTAACCATAACGTGCACCTGTTATTTACAGATAATTTAGATGAGTTAGTGATTTGTGCACCAAAGAGCTAGCAGCAAAGTTTTTAGTTTATGCTATTATTCATAATTAATTAATATACCATGGTAACTGAAATTTGAGCCATGATGTTGGACAACTGGTGTCATTTTACTAAATTGTGGCAACTGAAATTTGTGCGTATCTGAACCAAACCCAGAATGGACTGCCTGTGTCTATCTTTTGGTTAAAGAAATTGATAATGGGGATGAGAATACAATGATCAACTTAATCCAACAAGGGTGCACTTTCAGAGCTAGATTCTAGATCCCAAACCACATTACTGCTGCACATCCTCGGAAAGTCTGCAGGGGACGACCACCCAGCCCCACCATCCTTTTAAAGTTCTTGATTGTGAGAACTCAAGTCATAAGAGGACCTGCAGCATGTGAGGTATGTTGATACTGATGTACCAAAAACAACAAATCAAGTGTTATTAAAAGTATAAAGAATTATCTAAATAATTATCAATTCCACTATAACACCTTTGCTTTAAACTCTCTTGTGCTTTAGATGACATCTCTTCTCACATTCTCTAGGATTTTTGTGCTATCTATTATTTGTGGCTGCTAGAGTTTTCTGAAACTCTCCACATTTTGAAAATGCCCGCCATTGTCAATCTACTTTCCCATGTGTAAGAACACACACATACGCTTCCTTGCCGCTAAGGTGCCAACCTGTGACATGACCACCATTTGCCTGGTGTAAGTGGAGGCAGAGGCAACATGGTGGTCACAGCAGCAGCTTTTGATCATGGTAGATGTGCTATGGTTTGGAGATGAGAGGAAACAGAAGCTTCCTTATCTGGCTAGTTTGCCAGGGGGTTTCTGATAGTTGTTCATATAAGCTCAGACATAAGTAGTTTCTCCATCACTCCAAATGAATGTTTGGGTTAACCAATATTCTTTAATACATTTCTTTCTACTGAACCAGCTACTGCTGACTTTGTCTTCTGCAATTAAATACCCAGATCTATGTTATAGTGCTTCATCTGTTAGCACTCCTCTTGGGTGTTCAATCCCCTACTCCTGCACTAACTCTTCAACCTAGATTTAATGTTTTTAAGTCATCCTAAAGACTGACATCTCCTTTTATGAAACTCATTAAAATATTTCAGTATTCACCCTTTATTTCTGCTATACAATTTTCCCCTTACTGTCTCCACTTCTGAAATTGCTGTGGAAAAAATTACCAATGATATACTAATGGTCAACTTAAAGAAACAGTTTATTGTTCTTGCTCTAATTGACTTTATTGTAAGAATTACAGACTATCTCTTCCGTCTCCAAAATGTCTCAGTTTACCAAACGAACCTGGTTCCTCTCCCTCGTCTCTCTGTCTCTTGCATGCTCTGTTTTTTCTTTCTGTCCATTAAGTCTTCTTTTCAAAAACCCTCTCTGCTCCTGGAGAGGTGATCTTGTGTTAAGGGCACTCCAGTTGTCTCATTTTAATACTGTTGTATAATAATACATACTTTGAAGGATTATGATAAAGATTGGGAATACTGATGATCATTCACTGGGCGCATTCACAGCAGATGATACATGCTCAAATGACATGCTGAAGTGACAAATCTACCACATTTCAAGTCATCTTTCTCCCCTTCTCTTCCTTTCTTGTTCACCCTAATATCTAATATTAAATAGTATATTTAGTGTTGTTCTTTTATATCAAAGAGTGCTACTGATTTAAAGTAACAAAAATTCAGGTTAAATCTACTTAACATTTATAAAGCTTGTATTTTCACCCACATAATTGGAAACACATTGTTACGTGGGGTTTCAAGTCATTGGCTGCATGTCTCTGCAGTTCTCCGTGCACTGGTGCTGTCCATGGTTTCTTTCGCAGTTTTAAGATGACCAGCATTAATCATAACGTCAATGCTTCTTGGTCATGTCTAGGGATGCATTTTGTGTGGGGCGAGAAAAACAAGTCTCCTTTATCTTTTAACTACGAACAGAACATTCCTAATCATAGATGCTTATGGTCAAACTTCTCACATTTTATTGGCTCACGTTAGCTTTACTTTTAATGATCATGAAGAAGAGAATACGAGTAGCTATATTTAATTGGGATTCACCTCTGGAGCTAGTTTCAGATAACTAGCTGCTGATTTCGCTGGTCACCAGACCACAACGAATCTGCCATCATCTGATGGCTGCTGCTGCAAATGTCAGAACACAGCATTCTTTCCAACCCTGCAACCAAATCACCTCTGCTTCCATCATCATTGCCTCTGTTTCCATGGTCCCCTTAAGCACATTGTAGCACACATGAGGCAGGGTGGACTGGCTCTTGGAGAGCAATCCATAATGTCCATTCTTTCCTGCTTCTGAAGCTTAATTCCGTATTCCAATATATTACCAAAGAGAAATACAAGGAAGTTATCAAATTTCTCAGAATAAAGTCTACCCACATACCCATATGCCTAGCAATCTCCTTTCACCCCAGTATAATACTAATAGTAATAATAAAAATAAAATAATAAAATACTGGAGTAATGCAGTGTTTCACCTTTATCTGTCCCCACATCTTCATCTGTCATTCACCCTCCCTTCTCACACACACACAGACACACACACACACACACTCCTTCAGATCGGTGTTAAGCTTAGTAACATAATACAGCGTCATACTATCATTGACTTAAAGAAATTTTAGTTTCTGAACCTTTCAGAGCAATGAAGTCACCAAAGAATTATGAAGAAAGAGTATCTTTTCTATTTTGATACAGGTTAAATCTTATCACAAATATTATACTCAGCTAGTAGGAAAATGACTAGCTTATCAAGAGCTTTTGTGACTACTCTTCCTTTCCTGCTCATCTTTCTCTTGTCTAACTGGCATCTTGGCCTTTGTTATTTGTGATAATAAAATCAATGTGGATCAACAATGAGTCAAAGAAACCTTAAATATTTTGAAAAAAATAGTCTAAAATCACACTCAGAAAACAATCGCTAGCTTACTGTAATTTCTTGCTTGGCTGCACAACAATTTTCTGCCAACAACTGAACTGGTAGGAGAACTGAAATATTTCTGGGATGGGTCATACACCTAAATCCATCTTTTTTTAAAAAAAGTTACTTTTATATTATCCATGGAATTGTTATTTTCCTTTCTTGGTAGGTATTCTTTCGGGACACTTTAGTTTCTCTAGGTAGTAAATTAAATACACAAAGCAAAGAGAAGCTTATACGAATTTTTCCTTTTAAAAGATATTTAATCTCTGCTACAGACAGTGTAGGTAATAATACTCCTCATTTCATAATAGGTTATCATGACCTGTGCATGTAAGATTTCTCCCCTGGTCTATTTTATTTCATTTTTGTTTTCATTCTCCACCCTAGTCTATCCACCTCGCTCTCATAGGCACACATTCTAATATTTTTGATCATTCTTTCTTCACTTCTTTCACACCATGTTATGTATTTTATGATCTGAAAATACATCTAGTTCCTGGCTACTATCTGTTGTAGAGCATCTCATGGAACACATCTTCATATTTTATATCCATTGCCCTCTTATAATGGAAGCATAGGCTGCCTTCACCTTCCCAGTTATACGATCAATATCACGTGGACATCTTCGTGATCTATCTGGAAATATATGTGGGATCACTCAGCTTACGACTTATATTTAATTTTACTGAATATAGCCAATTTGCTCTCCAGACTTGAACAGTGTGCTCTGAGGCGCAAGCCTCCTTCATGCCAACACTTGTGATTATGTACTTGTCTACTTTTGCCTTTTTGGTGACTGTAACATGCAGAAACATGCACTATTTAAGTGCTGCTTGAAGCACATCTAGTAACTGCATCATCTTATGAATTCCATATTGATTTGCAATAGTATATGTCAATGCTTTCTACCATCTGAAACTGAAGTGACTTTCAAAAGAAAAAGAAAAGCAGACACTTACACCAAGATGTCAAAAAGAGCAGGGGAGAAGGGTTCAGTGGAGAGAGAAAAATGCTGTAGATATACATATCCATTCCCTTTATCTCTCCCAATTATTTTATCTGGAAATTGGCATTTTTTTATGTTGTGAATTCATATTCCTGGAATCAGACATCAGTGCCCACCACCAAGGATACTGAGAGGACTGGTGTTGATGCTGTCATCCACATCACCCCTGCCAATGCTTCCAGCGGAAACTTGACTTTTGAATACCCATCAGTGCTACGACCTGCACAGCCAGCATTATTTCCAGCCTGGACTGTCATACCACTGTCACAAAGGGGCTCACCACCAATGCTTCTGCTGTCAGCAGTGTTATCATCAGCATCAACCACACTGCCAATGCCAGTTAGTGCATGAGTCCTGTGTGCCTCTACCACCACTGGATCCAATGCTCTAATCACCTTAGGACCTAATCACTGTACAACATAATGCTCTTCAGAATTCATAAGAAACTCTTTTAAATTAATTTTTAAATTTTTGTTTTAACTGTATTTCCTTAGCGAAAAGACTATTGAGTATAGATTTTTAATGTATTCAGAATTAATTTGGTCTTGAAATGAACTTGCTTTCCAAGTTCCTTGGTCCCACTGGATAAGACAACTCCCATGGGGCTCCTTATTTCATCACATCACTAGTTCTGAAGTTGACAAATGCCGAGGTAGACCTGGTTAGCAAAGCAAACAGAACTGTGTCAGGCCGGGGCCCTTGCTCCAGAAGATGGTAAGAACTAATAAGTACTATAAGAGAGGTACAGATAAAATTATTCTACTACAGAAGGCAGAGAGGACTTTTTAATTGTTTTTTTAATTTTTGGAAGGCAGTAAAAATTTTACTATCTCATAAAGTGAAAAAGCAACAGTGACTTTTATATGAAATATTAACAACAATATACCAAATAATCCTAAAAATTTAAAGCAATGTGACAAAGGTTATATTTTATTTGGAAAATTAGCTGAGGGATGAACTACAAGTTTAAAAAGTGGCAATAACTTTATTAAATAAAAGACAGCAGACCAAAACTTCCAGCTACACCCTTGCCCAACAGTCTGTGGCAGAAGATATATCAGTTCTTTCAGAGTTTAGACCTTGCTTTTTGATGCTGTTGAAACATTTGATTTTGGGAATAAAGATGTTGGTGTAGGATAATGCTTCTCTAATTTGTTTTAATATATAAAACCCTAATAAAAGGGAAATAGTCTCAGTCTTCCACTGTTGAGTTAAATTATTTTCATTATAACATTGCTTAAATATGTATAAACATAAAGCAAAGTGTAAACTCCTAATTTTATAGCTTTTATACAACCATAAAACTAAAACAAATGTATACATTAAATAAAAGAAAAAACCTACAAAACCAATAAAATTCAAATTAACAACATTTATTTAAAGTGTCAGTTGAGAGTTTTTCTAAACTAAATTGCTACTCACTATAGGAATATAATACTGACTAGCATGGTGCGGATTCTTTTGAGTCAGCGTTTCTCTGCTTCCCTGGGCCCTTTGAGGACTCAATTTCCAACCACATTTCTCTATTCAAGAGACTGTGGAAACTTTATTTGTCAAGCATGCTGTGAATCAATTGGTTTTCACTTGGCACAAAGTCATCTTTTACTTATTAAGTTTACTTCTTTTCTGTTCTAATTACCCTAACACAATTAAAGTCATACATTTGGCGCCAGGATAATTTTAAACACAAACAAAAATGCTGATTCTGAAAGAGTATGGAGTTACTTGGTTAGAAGTTGTCCATCCAAATAATGAGTATGCTTAGATTTGTTTATATCATTGAAATAAACACACACACGTACCCCTAGTTAAGTCTCAAGATTACTTCATTTTGATTTAGGTGAAAGGCAGAAGAATACACAAAATTTTAACCTGAGCAAAAAGCTAAAGCACTAGCAGCAAATGAACTTAAGGGAGAGGAAATATTTTAACAGAGGAAGCTTGGAAAGTGTTATTAAAGGGATCCCATTATTTTCTGCTCAGTACAAAAAACTCTTTAATGAGCATCAATACTTTATCACATATAGTCCTAGAGAAACTGGCATATCAAGATAAATGATTATTTTGTGTACACTCGAGAAAACTAAACCTAGGGTAAGACAGTTGCACAAAATATTAAGTGTCCTATAAGGAGATGATGATTCTAATAGTGGTATGTATAAGTTACATTCAGAAATCAGAGTAGGGGCATTGGTAAATAATACTTGATGTGTAGATTTGCTGTAACAGTTCTCTGGCTCACTGAAGTGACTCTTTGGGAAAAGATGTTAAGCCCATACCCAAATATTGCATTTGAAACAGCAAGGAAAAATTCAAGAACATCTCACCCTGCAACATTCCATCAGTCTATTGCCCTCAGAAGTATTTTCAACATCATGTTGATTAGAGTACTTTGGATACCAGCAACAGAAACTAACTCTAGATAATGTTAGCAAAAGGAAATTGATAGGAAATGTATTGTGTAACTCACAAAATCAAAGATACAGGACAAGAATTCAGCCATCCTACAGGACAAAAATCAAAGGATCTCTGACTATACAGAGAGGACTACAGAGTCCCTAACTCCAGTCACCTCCAACTATTTTCTCTCTTTTGCCTTACTCAATATCCACTTTTCTGGGAGGGTTAGTCCAGATTTCGAAACTTGAATCTTATATCTTCTTCTCCAACTGGAGATCTATTATAATAAACTATTTATGTGTTTTATATCTAAATTCCACATTAGAATATAAGTGCAATAAGGAGGAATCTTTTCTGTCTGGCTTACTACTGGATGTCTGGTGTGTATATCAGTGTCTGGGACATAGTTTCAGCCTAGTAAGGTAATGAACAAATGCTCCATCTTCTCAACTAGGGGAAGAGTGCCTTGATTGACCATCTTGCAAACACTGAGCACAATAGGAGAATGATTCTCTGTGACAAAATCAGGGGGCTGATATCAGAAATAGAGGCAATTGATGCTGGAAAGGCAATAAAAAAAGAAGGAAAAAATAAATGTTTATTAAAACCAGCTACAGATTGATGTAGTGTTTGTAAAAGGGACTTTTTAGAGAATATTTATTGATGACGTCAATGTAGTTTTAAGCACATTTTTGTTTTGTCTTCAGCATTAAAGCTAATGTTAAAAAAGATGACAGACCTCAAATTAATTATGTAAGCTTCTATCTCAAGAAATTAGGGCGAAAAAGAGCATTTTTTAAAAGATCAGGTGGAATAAAGGAAATAATAAACAGCACAAATAAAAAAAATTAAAGAATCATAGGGAAAATCAATGCAAACAAAATCTGTTTCTTTAAAAAGAAGAGTGAAATGGATATATTTCTGTCTGGTGGTTAGATCAATGGCACCAAGTAAGAGTGCCCAGAAATAGACCCACACAAATACAGTCAACTGATCTTTAACAAAGGAGCAAAGGCAACGTGATGGAGAAAGAATAGTCTTTCAACAAATTGTGCTGTTACAATTGGACATGTCAAAAAATAAATTTAGACACAGGTATTACCCTTTAAAATTAAATCAAAATATATCTGAGACCTAAATGTAAAATGCAACATTACAAAATTTTAGGAAGATAATATATGAGAAAATGTAGGTGACCTTTGGTTTGGTGTGATGAGTTTTTTGATACAACACCAAAAGCATAATCCATGAAAGAAAAAATCGATAAGTTGAACTTCACTAAAAATGAAAACTTTTGCTCTGTAAAAGACAGTTAAGAGAATGAAAAGACAAAATTCATACTGGGAGAAAACATTTGCATAATACATAGAACTCTTAAAACTACTTAATAAGAAAACAAACAACCCAGTTTAAAATGGACAAAAGAATATCATCAAAGAAGAGATTCAAGTGACACATGAACATATAAAAAGATTCTTAATATCATATAAAATTCGAGAATTGCAAATTAAAATAACAATGAAATACTACTGCACACCTGTTAGAATGACTGAAATCTAAAACTCTGACAACACTGTGTTGGTGGAATAACAAAAGATATAGCCACTTTGGAAAACAGTTTGGCTGTCTGTTATAAAGCTAAATACAGTCTCAGCATATGATCCAGCAATTGTGCTCCTACGTATTTAACAATAAGGTGAAAATTATGTTTACACAAAAAACTGCACATCAATGTTAATAGCAGCTTTTTATTTTCTTGAGGAAGATTAGCCCTGAGCTAACTACTGCCAGTCCTCCTCTTTTTTGCTGAGGAAGCCTGGCCCTGAGCTAACATCCATGCCCATCTTCCTCTACTTTATCTGTGGGACACCTACCACAGCATGGCATGTGAAGTGGTGCCATGTCCACACCCGGGACCCGGGCAGGAGAACCATGGGCCACTGAGAAGCGGAACGTGCGCACTTAATCGCTGTGCCACTGCGTGGCCCCTAATAGCAGCTTTTTATATTATTCCCAAAACTGTAAGGAACCAAGTTGATCTTCAATAGGTGAATGGTTAAATGGGTGGTATATCCCTACAATGAAATATTATTCTTCAGTAAGGAGAAATGAGCTATCAAGCCACAAAAAGTTATGGAGGAATCTTAAATGCGTGTTGCTAAGTGAAACAGGCCAGTCTGAAAAGGCTACATTCTATATGATTCCAGCTATATGTCATACTGGAAAAAGCAAAACTATAGACACAGGAAAATGTTTAGTGGTAGCCAGAGGTTTGGGAGGGGGAGCCGGCTGGGGGGGGGGGTGGGGATGAATAGGTCATACACAGGACATTTTTAAGGTAATGAAACTATTCTGCGTGACACTGTAATGGTGGATATGTCATGTTTTAGTCAAAACCTATAAAACTATACAACAGAGGGTGAACCCTAATGTAAACTACAGACTTTAGTTAATAATAATGTATCAATATTGGTCTGCAATTGTAACAAATCTACCACACTAATGCAAGATGTTAACAATAGAGTAAACTGTGTGGGAGAGAACGTAAGTATACGGGAACTCAACACTATCTGCTCAATTTTTCTGTAAATGTAAAACTTAAAAATAAAATATATTAATCTTAAATGATCTATGATTGATATTAACTTTCTGAAATAGAGACTAAAGAAATTATAGTTAGATGGCATTTGGTTAGATACATTAATTTTAATCCTTCAATATGAATTTAGAGTATTTGATGAATATCATAGTGCTACAGATATCAGAATTTTGGATGAAAACTGCCTCAGCGTATTTCTTAAAAAAATATTTTATGACAATTTTGTTCCTTTAGTAGTTATATTCTATAGAAAGGATGCTAGGAGATTTTAGGAATCTGACCATATCGAATACATTCTTCTCCTCTCATCGCCACTTTCATTTGGTAGATGTACCAGACTACTGGCAGTCATCCGTCTCAATATAAAGTACAGTATCATCTGTCTTTAAAAATTCATTAATATAGTTGAGCTTCTTTTATTGGTAGTATCTTAGCAAGACTTGAAATTTCATGATTGGTTAATTTAAGAAAAAGTATTCTAAGTGAGAGGCACATTATCAAGCTTGATAAGATCACCCACCTAATTACAGAGGCCTCCCTCGTGGCTTACCTACATTGGTACTTTAATTACTTCAAGGAGAGACAATCCCCTGTTCTATTCCTTGCAGACCCATTAATAATATGCTACAACAGAATAAGGCATCTATTAAGAGTCTCAGTAGGTAAAGAAGTGATTCCTTATAATCTTTCAATAGTAAATCTGATGCCAAGCACTGTCTCTGCCAAGGGTAATTGCTCACATCCATTTCCTAGTCAGCTTCAGAGTACCTAGAAAAAAGAAAGTTGGTCATTCCTGAAAAAATATGACCCCTGCCTCACTGACCCTTTCCCACCATTCACTTTAATATGAGCACCTAAGTTCTCAGAAGGTGAGAAGTGTCACAGGCCATCAGTATCAGAGCATGAGCGACTGACATCACATTGGGGCCACCATCAGTTGCTCCCAGATTAAAGTTTTCTCTAACTTCTGCTGTGGATCAAGCAATTTTCAAACTGAAGATAACGTTTCTTTTTCTCTTCGTCTCTTTGTTGTCTCTTTCACTCAGTCTCTCTCTCTCTTTTTAAAGGAAGTATGCTACCTATCACATTTTTTCAGCGAACTTCTTAACTTTTACCAGCACAGGAACTTCACTGCCAGGTCTTCATTTAACTAGTCATTGAAAATCTGTCAGGTGATCATACATTTTGGTTGCCCAAATCTGTTTTAGGATGTTGAAGGATACGCAAGGAAACAAAATTAATTACCTGTGTTACCACCTTCATACTATGAAACAAACAACAATGCAAGGGTTCAACATAAACTTAACCCAATTGCTAGGGAGTATGTCGCTTTCAATCTTTGTATGTCGTCACCAATAGGAATAAGGGCACTTTATTAGACTAGGAAACTGAGACTCAAAGAGCTTAATGACTTTTCTCTGAATCTTCACTGTTTTGAAGAGAAGAGAGTGTGGGTCCAAAGAAAAAAAGAGGAGTTGTTTCAGGATAATAAGAGAGTGTTTCGACGCTGTAATCATCCTCAGGATATTTTCTTTTCCCACAGTGTCACAAAAATTAGTGAAGCCTCTCTCAGAGTTTGATACCTATTAGATATTACCGTTCTCAGTTCTGGAGATTAAACTTCTAATCAGTAGGCATTGCAAGTGCTTCAGGACGTTTGAGCAGAGGAACATTCCTCTCGTCTTCTGTATTTCATGTGAGTGACCAATAGCAAGAAAAAGAGATGTTAGGAAAACAGCAAGCAAGAAAATAAACATATAGTTGGACTTCATAATTGATTAAAAAATTCCTCTACTTCAAGACCATCTACCTTTTACTCACCTACACACAGATTTATCTGTGTGTCCTACATGTAACAGACACGGTGTGGGTCTCCAAAGGATGAAGAGTCACAAATGACATAAGCCCTGTTTTGAAGGAGGTAACAATTTATTAAGAGACATATGCAATTAAACTAAAATTACAACAACATGATTAGGTTGAAAAGTAGCACAGAATGATGAATTCTGTCTAGGGTCAAGGAAAGGATCATTAAAAGAAGACATATACATTGGGTTGAATATGAATGAGTTCTTAAATGGAGTATATGGTGAGGCCAGGGAAGTTCTGTGAGAACAGAGTTCTGTGAGGGATCCTATATGTGGCTGGCAATCTCTTTGGGGCCCATGCCCTTAAACCTGTGGATTCTAACACTAGCTCCAGGTGGCTAGCATCAGAACTGAATTGTATTTTAGTATAACAGTTTTCCAAATGTAGCAAAGAAAATAGTGTTGGATTTTAACTTCCATTCAATTTATACTTTTATTTAAATCATATATTCTAATGATTATCTTCAGCTGACAAACACTCCTCTTTCCTGTGGCTTATGGTTGTAACCTAGATTCAGCTATTTGTTTCTTGTCTCATGCTAGGACAAGAGAAATTCATCACCCTTATTGACTACTTAAAGATTTCTCTATTGATTTTGTAAAATGTATTTTTAGCCATAGGTGCTTACATTGTTAGGCTCCTACATGCTGACGGGAGGCACCCGTGGCCTCTAATTTGCTCTTCCTGCTCTCTACTTTTCCCCCTCACTCTGGGGTAACAGCAAAGCAATCACGCCTATTTTGAATGTTTAACATATCAGAAACCACAAACACCACATTACAATTACCACCAAACAGCTTCACAAAGGAAAAATTCCGAAGGTTCAAATGTCTCTTGAAATGTTATTTTCCAAAGTGCTCATTTAGAGAGCCGGGAAAGAGGTCATCACTCACAAACAGCGGCCCAAAGTATTGGAAATTTTGTTCATTGTTTTGGGGAAAAATTTAAGTAGTTTATTTCAGAATCATGTTGACAGTGCAAATATTTTTTTTAAAGGAACAGTATAGGTAGCAAAGAAAACAAGAAGTTATAAGAACCATGGATTAAAATTAAGGAAAATAATTATTTCACAAAAATGTTTTGATTGCCCTATACTTCTATCATGCCCCTGCACACATATGCACACATGCACACACACAACTTACCTCTAATTTTTGCTAATAATCGTAGAATAGAATGGAGTCAAATCTTGCCCAGTGGTCACTATGTGGCTAATAGTCATGAAACTTATGGGACATAAGTGGTAGCTCTTTCCTCAGTAATTACATATAGATAAGATATTTAACATGTTCGTCCCATGGTTTCTTCTCTGTAAAGTGAGAGAAGAGCATGGGCTAGGTGGAGCTTCCTATAATTTCATAGTAGGTAGATAAGATTAAATTGATATAGCTACATATACATTGATGCCTAGCTTCCTCTGCTCCTTACAGTATGATTTCTGTAGTAGATGTCTGCGTTAACATTCATTTCTGAAAGATGCAGCACAAGGAGCCTTCCAAGGACACTCTAATTGGGATAAAAGTTGTTTCCTAAATCCCTTTCTCCTTCCTTTCTCCTGAGCTGCACTGGTTGTGAATGGAACTATAAAGCTCGCCTTTCTTTTGATTTCATAACGAGAACCAATAGTAAAATCCAGTTCCCTGAGTCCTCGATTCTGAGACCCAATACAAGTTTGTCTCAATCAGTACACTATTGGCACTTTGAGTTAGAGAAAATTCTTCAAGATGCAGAATGCTTAGCTAACCTAGCCCCAGCAAGTAAATGTCAATAGTGGTACCACCAAAAACACTCTAACACTTTTCTAAATGACCCTGTGGAAGGAAAGCATCATTTCTAGTTACAAACAATTGTCCCCAAAAGTCATAGGAATAGGACAGGCCAAGATTTACAAAATACCAGCACAGGCCCCATTGCAAGGCCATGCCTGAAGAGACACCTTCACTTTGCATTCATTTGAATCTCTTTATTTGTCACTTTGTAATTTTATAGCGTTTGTGACCTGGCAGAGGGGCCACAAGGAAAGTGATATTTTCTCTCTCTCTTCCATTGTTGGTAAGATTATCTCACCAATGCTCAGTCTTTTCTCACCTGCAATCGCTAACGCATGGCATTTCCATTGTGGTTTCTCTCCCTTCTTTTAATGCTCCCATGGAATATTCTTGGTACCTCACAGGAATCTATCTTGTGGGTACTCTGATCAGAAGCTTAATAAGAGAGAGAAGTATTCCTATTTTTCTTGTAAAATGATGGTGAGTCTTTTTTGACTTTTCTCCCTTTGATAAAAGAAATATGAAGAAAAATTCAATAAACAAATAAAAAATTGGAAAATACCTATCTCAAGCGAGAATTTTGTTGCACTTTTTAATAATAATAATTTTAATAATTTAATAGTAATTTTAGCAATAAAATTAGGCAATGGAAATTAAAATTTCATATTCTTTCTCTTCTCCTGAAGAACATAAATAAATAAATGAATAAATAAATCTCCTGATTGAAGTCCTAAAATAAAGCATTTTTCTATTGAAAGCATAAAGCATAAATTCACAAACCTCTAATCCAAAATGCAAATCACTTCTAGCACTGGATTCTACATGGTAAGCCGTGAAGTCATCACTTACCACGTCTGCCCTACCTTCTCCAATATTTGGGCTCATTTCTCAGACACGCTTGTCCATGGTCACCATTGTTGATGCCAACAATCAGAGGTTTCTAGATTAGCTGCCTTTATGTACTTACAGCTTTTATTCCAGCTGTCTTTGTGTACTAAGAACTTTTTTTCACTTAAATTCCAATCTGTTTCTGAAGGTATAGGGTACTGAGCTATATACAAGGATGCAAAGCAGTCAATATGCCTTGTGTTTAAGGAACTTATATTTTCATAGAGCTAAGATAGGCCCTCATGCTTCTGTTATAAGTGGAATGCACTATGGATGTATTGTAACGAAGACTTAGCTAGCAACAGGCAAACACATATCAGTAAGGTTTGGGAACTGAGACTACACTCAGAGCGTGCGAGGACCAGAAAGCAGACCATTGGCGCAATCTTGCAGCAAGTAATGAGTGCAGATCTTCCTAAGCAACAAAGAAACCTTATAAACAAGTAATAACAGAGCTGAGTGCAGAGGTGAGGACTCAGATTTGAGATAAGAACTGTTTATCTTCTAGGATGATGCCTAAAGCATTTATTTTGCTCCTCAGTTTGGGTACACTATGGCATTGATCAGAAATAATAACTTATGTGTATATATATATTTGTTTACTTCTTTATCATGTGTTTCCACAACCAAATTGTAAGGTCCACAAAGGCAGGGTTCTTGTCTTTCCTCTCCAGTACTTAATACCTAAGTCATATCAGACTCCAAGGCACTGTCAGGCACTCAGTAGACATTTGTTGAATGAACGCATATCCAAGGTCACTCCACTTCTCTAGACTTCAGTATCTTCATCTCTGTGTTCACTAACATGAGCTCTGGGTTACTATATGGTTCTCACATTACAAAAAATTCTCCAGTGTTTGTTTTATGGATGTAATTGGTGCCCTGGGCCTACAGAGAAGAGAAAATGAAATGGATTTCCAAAGATATAGAGTTCTTCTGAGAAGGTGCTTTGAAGATTCATTAATTTTGTTAGGGGCTTGTCCAAGGCATCATTTTCCCAATAGAATTTTTAGGCTCTAGTTCCTGTAAGGGCACATCTTGCAGTCATTCATTGTTTTCACATGGATCACAGCACATGTACACGATAATTAAATGTGAAATAATAAGCTGGATGTAGTAAAATAGACTAATGGACAATGGGGATGAGGTAAGAAGCTAATCTTAGGAGGTGAGGTGTAGAACTCAAAGATGCAGCTGTTGGAGTCTGTTTACTCTCCCATCCATGCTGTTTTCTTTCTTCCAATTCTCCACAATTTGCCACTGTCTCCCTTTTCTTTCTTTTGTTTTTGAGGAAGATTGGCCCTGAGCTAACATCCATGCCCATCTTCCTCTACTTTATATGTGGGCCACCTGCCACAGCATGGTCTGACAAGTGGTGCGTAGGTCCGCACTGGGGATCCAAACCAGCGAACCCTAAGCCACTGAAGCAGAGCATATGATCTTAACCAGTACGCCACCCGGCTGGGCCCCCACCATCTCCTTTTTCTTTGCTCACCCTACTTCCTCTCCCATTTATCTTTGCATTTGGTCTTTGATTATGTCTTTCTATGAGGAAACCTTACCTAAGCTGGATATCTTAATGAGTTATGGATATGGAAGATTTATGAAACAATACACAAAAGTAGTAACTGACTTAGAAAACAGTGAATTTAATTACATTAAAATTAAATTTTAATTTTATCAAAAGGCTAAAGATACCATAAAGTATTTGCTCGTAAGATTTGAAAATAGGAAAGGAGAAAATTTTCCACATAGAAATGACAAAGAATTTGTGTCCAGAATATATAAAGAAATCTTCATGACCTATTAGAAAAGTAGAAACAGGGCAAAAAGACATGAGTGGTATTTTACAGAAGAGAAAAGATAAATGGCCAAAAACACAATAATGAAAAAGAAATCTGCCTCGCTTTAGAAAGTGAGGTAGAAATCAAACAGCTTTAAGATTTTTCTGCGAACTGTCTCTGAAAGGGCACTGGTGTTTGTTCAAAGATACATAGTTTGTAGGAAACCTGAATGTCTTCTGGTAAAAGAATAATAATGTCGCCAAGAAAAAGAAAAAGTTCCAAAAAGAACTACTTTTTGTTTTTTAAATTAGAAGATTTGAAATGTCTACGATATGAATAAAAGAAAGAGAAATTTAAAAATTCAGAAAACATTGGCTTTCCACTTTTCTTCCGGATGAAATCTCAGGTGACATTGACTTGTTAAAACAATATTCTGTGTGATCTGAAGCTCTCCACTCACATTCTGTAACAATGTTTGCTCTACACTATTGTGTCATCAAGCCCAATTTTTTCAAATTTGACTAGCATGAAATTTAATCCTCTCTGGGTTTTTCTCTGCTTCCCTAAAGATAAAGTCCCAGCTTGGAATCTGTTGCTGGAATTGAAACCTCAAAACATTTTGGCCCAGCCCAAACTCTAAGAGGCTCTCCCTACACAGCCAAGGCTTATTCTCTTAATTCACTCAACTTCTCACCATTCTCCAAAACTGCCAGACTCCGTGACTCCACTTGGCACACTTCATTCTCTTTGAGAATAAAGATGTACACTCTCTCCTTTGTCTGACAGTTCCTTATTTCATGTAAATTTAAATTTATTTGTCACCTTTCCTATTACAAACATATCAGACCTGCTATCATATATAGTAAAATTAGCTTATTGACAAAATAATCAAATAACAATAAAAGTTAAAATATCTGAAATGAACATGTAAAGTGCTTGAAATTCTGGACTGCAAGTACGTGGGTGCTTATTGTGATATGATTTATTTTCTCTCTACATTTGATTTTTTTCAAAACTTAAAACTTGTAAGAGACCCATAGTCAAAGTTCATAGCAATACTTATTGCCCAAAATAACTATTGAAACACTTTGGGTACTTTTTTCCCATTAAATATCCTTGAAGTATTTGTTTTAGCTCTAAGAAAATTGATCCTGGTGGCTTCTAATGTTTGTTCTAATACTGTCATTGACCAAAGTCAAAGGATTACTTGTGCAGAAAAAAAGCACTTTTATATATTTTGCCAAGAAAATCTATGAAATTGTGTTTAAGACAAAAAATGATTTGACTCTTATAATGCAGACCTATGCTCAACAAAACCAGTGCAGGTGCCTAAAATCATGTTCTTTTTACGGATTTTTATTTCTTTGAAATTACAGGTCAAAATCTCCCTGATTGCAATGTGTGATTAACGAGCAGAAATTCACATATTGATCATTATCTCCTTCCTTTGACTTTCAAACTAATAGGCATCTGTGCTTGTCCTAAATGTGTTCCCTAATCATATAATTAAAATAACTAAATTAGCTGAGGAGTTGATGAGATCCTTGGGAATTTCACAGTGACTTTTGTTCTGCATCTAATTTCATATTATTTATATCATTTTCAAATTGAGAATGGATTATTTATGGTACATGGTCACCAGAGGTTAATTGTAAAAGGATTTGGAATGAACATATTTTTGCCCCCTGGAGGAAAGTTTATAAAGGCAATGAGAAGAGCCTATAACCATTCCATAAGAACTGAGATAAAAATAAACGAAGATCACAAGTATAAGTATAAAAGTAAAAGATGTTGTCATATATTTTCAAAATGTAATCCTGCTTGTTAGCATGAAAAGCTCCCACTTTCGACACAACCATAAACACTGTGGACATTAGGTATATCTGCATGGAGTGCACATGTGGATTTTGTCTTGCAATTTGTTATTGCATTGTGCTGTCAAACTTATATGTGAAGATTCAAATCCTCAGCTGGTCATCTAAAAATTCCCTAAACTCTGGTATCGTGATGTTCTATCATTAGATAGCTCAATACATTCTCCTTCCAGTACAAGTGTTTTTTGTAAATTAAAACTGCAAAAATCGATAACCTACTATTTCCCTGATCAGATTACAGTCTTTAAGACAATATAAACTATAAAGCCAGTTATTAGTATATGTAACCATGTAATATCCTTTAGAAAAGTTATATTAATACAAAATACTAATCAGGACCAAGTACCAACATTTGAAGCCCTCATTTATACCAATTATTATAAATCCCTTCAGTATTTGCTAAGCTGAGACTGAAAGTTCTGTTGTGTTTTTTTGGTGACTCCAGTAACTGAAAGTCGCAAGTGGAAAATCACACATTCCAGCCTCTCATTTTAAATTAATTACCACAAATCTCAAATGGTCACTAGCAGTGATAAGATATCCTGGTTTGAATCCCTAGTTAGTGTGCTCATCATTCTGTTAAGTCCCGTCTTCTCACTCTCTGCAAAGACCATGCTCATGGTCTTGCCTCACAATTTACTGCGAAAATGGGAGCAAACAGGAAATCCTGCTTTTTACCACACCTACTAACCTAACTTATCTCTAACCATGTATTTCTCATTTCTTTTGAATCAGTGAAAGCATCAGTATCAGTCAGGATGTGATCAGAGAAGCAGAACAACTACAAGTGATAAAAAAGGAATTTAAGAGATTAGGCCTTATGCAATTAGTGGATCTAGTGGAGAAGATGACATAAGTCTATTATTTTGTGTCTGGTGTTCAGACTAACGTCACGTCAGGTCAGCTGGATGAGCAGTCAGGAAGGACAAGAGAAACAACAAAGAGAATATGTGAGGACCACTGGGACCCATGAAGACAAAACTGAACTCACAAATGGTTTTCATTTCCTCCAATCTCATTGCTCTGAGAGACTTTCAGGAGATACTGATGTCCTCTGGAGCTAGACACCCAGGATTCAGTGAAGCTGAAGGAGGAAACCTGGCCAGAACGATCTCAATAAATGGTACAACCTCCCATCTAATTGGTTAGGAAAAAGAAAAAGTGTTATCCTTGATTCCTATCTTCTCTCTAACCATATCTAACCACTTATCAAGTTCTGTTATTACTACTCTTATGATAGACTTTAAATCTGACTGTTTCTCTTTAGCTCCACAGCTAGAGCTTGATTCCAAGTTGCTATCGGACTTCAACTGTGGACATGTCTTTTTGCCTAAAGTTGGAGTCACCCCACCTCAACAATATGGGCTCCACACAGCAGCCTTGCCCCAGCCTCAAATCCATAGATGGTTTTCCATGACATTTAGAATGAAATTCAAAGTCCTTCCCTGAGTTCCAAATTGCTGCCTCACCTCCTTCATTGAAGAATCTGTCTGTCCGACCCCACTACCTTCCACTTTTCTTTTCACTTTACTTCACCTCTGCCACATTGGTCTCCTTTCTATTTTTGAAATATTCTAAGCTTTTTATCATATTTCAGTTGTTTTACCCTAAGCCAGGATCATTCTTCCTCTAGCTCTTTATAAACGTAGCTCCTCATCTTTCAAGTTCCATTTCAAATATCACCTCCTTGAGAATGAAGTTTCTAATTACTGTATCTGTAGTAAACACTCACCTCTCATTCCTCTACACACACACACACACACATGATGGTACTCTCTAATATATTTTTTTAACTTCTTCCTGACCCTCACAATATAGAACATATATTTGCATCAGCAAGTCTTAAAGCAGAAAAGCAGAATCCGGCACAGTACAGTTATGTGTTGAAAGGCAAAATTATCATTTTCATTTGTATTCATTTTATTGATTGAAATACTAAAAGTCACTTTATATATGTTCATTTGCAGTTGGTAAGTCTTCTGCATGTCAACTGCCAAATTACATCATTTGTTTCTTAATCTTGCTCTTTGTCTAATCCATACTGTCTTCTTTATTGGTAAAGGCTAATTACATATTAAGAGTATTTAGGTTTCATCTCTGATATGTGTAACATATTTTTCACTTGATTTTTAAAAATTTTATGATTGTCATACAGATTTTTTGTATCTTCTATATCTAAGGTATCTTCTGCTTTGACTTTTCTGTGACATAATTATGCAATAAAATTTTCACCACAGTGTTAAAATTATTGACTAAAATTTTTATCTGTCATACAATTTTATACTTTAAATTTACATTATTGAGCCATCTGTGATATATTTTGTGGTATGATATGATATAAGGGGTCTTGCATTTATTTATTTATTTATATTGGTTGCAAGTGACATTGTTAAACTTCTTTCTATTTTATGTTCCTATCTTATGTGAAGACCTTAAGGAATTAGTAAATGTATCTTCAAAATGAATTCCTACATGGACACTTCTTTTTCTAGAACTTTCTAGATTAGTGTTATATATTCTGCCAAGTGAAATTAAAATAATTTGAAATTACTTTATAAATGCATAATCATGTTTCTAAGCATTAGTAAATTACTTAGATACTTGATTCTGTGTTTCGTTTTGCTGTGGATTTGGGAAAATTTTACTTTTGCTAGCTTGTGAGGAATCTTAGTTTTATTATCAGCATCTAAACCTATATAAACAACTCTTCCTACCTTTTCTTCAAATGACAATTTGGTAAAAGTTTGTGACCAAAGCTATTTTCATGTCTCAATTCAGATTCATACTTTTATTTCCTAGATAAAATGCTCATCATAAACTCAGAGCAGAACTAAAATAAATTTCTAATTAAAACAGCTGTATAATTTAACATTAATATTGTACAGTGATTTTTAAATAATGTAGGGTGTATATCTTCTAGTCACAAATACCAGGTAGAGTCACATTTTACATTTTTATTATGCCTGTTTTCTCTCTTTTACAGCATTATAAAACTTAAATCAACTAATTAATTTCTATTTAATATCTGGATCTTCCATTATGCTAATCAACATCAGAAAGTAGGAACCTACTAGGTTCATCTGTATTATTTGGAGCTTCATCCAGCATACTTCTCCTGACACACAGTCAGTCCTCAGTGAACATCTGCTGAACATATGAATTCCTGCTTAGGTTGACATGTTTCTGAATGAAGAATAAGTACTCCAGAAGCTTCATGCAAATGTAATTTAACGTTTGTCAAGGGGTTTTTTCCTTAGAAACTAAAAGTATTGTTTAATCCTTGTACAAAAGAATGTTCTTAGAACAAACTGGAGATATTAAAACACATTTATAGATAATTCACATTTATTTAAAACATGTTATAGCTTCTTTCATGTGAATATAAAATACGTGGGAGTCTGAAATTATCTCTGAAATGTATTCTTCAGTACAAATTGGTGGAAAAAGAGAAAGTATCAACAATTAGGTCTCTTCTACTTCCTTACTTAGTCACTGACGTTTTGCATTTTGAAAGAAACTGCATGCAAACCAATTCGATAGACATTTTTAATATTTTGACTCTTATCAAAGCTAGACCCACAACACTTGCAAGTTATAAAACTTGGTGGACATAGGTGTTTTTAAAATGCGCTAGGAAGGAATACGTGTGAGCATCAAATCACTGGGTTAATTGGATAATTATCCTGGAGACTGTTCAGGTGTATAGTTCGAGAGCCATTATCCAAAATAGCCTAATTCCATTTCTAAGTTCCTCTTCCTCCTATAATGACACAATTAATTTTGTGGAAAATTTTAATATTCAATAATCAAATATTTTCTCCAGTTACTTATCAACCATTTGTTTGGAATATTTGGTTTAATTTGTCATTATGATATTGCCCTAATAGGATGAGATAGTAACATGTGTCAAATTATCTCTTCAAATGCTCAAATGAAACAAAATAAATGAGAAGTTTTGAGAGCCACTTTGTCTAGTCTTTTCTCAACAGCAACAGAATAAATGTTTATAATTCAATTTCCTTTAGTTATCCTTGACCTTGATTTCCTCTTTTATTTAATTTCCTAGTAGCCCAAATTTATCTTTTTGGATGAGCTTATCAACACAAGGTTTAATAAAGGTTAAAATGTATAAATGTCATGTTTTTAGAGCTTTCATTTTGAGATTTTATTTTAACTTTAAACTATTTTTATTTCAGGTGGTAGACATTTATTAGTTCATTGGTGACTAGGCAAGGGGAACTTTTTTCTAAACCCATCTAGCTGAAAAGAGTATGTATGAGACTTAGAAACAGTAATCCATGCCCCATATTGAACTTGGGCTTCCCTCAATTCACGATTTCAAAAGGATTACCATTCCCATTGATTTCTTTCTCCCCTGAGCTAGCTAATCAAATCTCTTCATCCCGGCGCCTCAAATCCTCTGGCTAGGGCTCATCATATTTCATTCTCTCCTATTGCTTTTTCTCGTTGAACGTCTCCTTGCTATTTCTTCCTTTACTTTTCAGGGCAACTTTAAGGTTTTGACCATTTTTTCCTCTACAGGAAAACATCTGCCCAAAACAATTATTTGGTAAAAAATACCGACAGATAGGGAATCCAAATACTAGAGAGCTCTGGCTGAATATGCCATTTAAACAACCAAGCTGCCTCTGTCAAGAAAATGCTGTCTCTGACTCTGTTTCCTTTCTGCCTGGTGAGAACACATGTGACTGTTCTCTCACCTCCTCAGGATTCTTGAGAAGAAAGGTAGCATAGAGTACCTGAAAAACTACAGGCTTTTGAACCTAAAAATCCAAATTTCCTACCACTGTTCTATTGTACAAAAGTCAGGTTTGTTTAAAAAAGATGATTTTCTGAAAGGGTAAAGTTGTGACTGTCATGCAGATATAAAAGTGAACACATTTGAAAGATTTTATTCCTCTCTTTAACGAGGAAATCAAGAAGATGTTATATATATGTTACGTGTATGTGTGTGTGTGTGTGTATACCAGGAATATTGAAATGATTATGTAAATGGAAGCAAAGTTAGTTTTTCCACAGGGTAGGAAGGAAGGAAAATGTTGCTCTATAGGACAAAAAGATTTTGCACATCTATCAGTTACATACAACTTACAAAGTATTGTAGAGTAGCTCAAAGACATTGAAAGGCTAACATCAGATAACCTGGAGGAATATCCTCTAGACAATGCATAGTTTTCCATGGAAGTATATTTTTTTCTCTAGAGATGACTCAAAGAAGTTTGCTTTACCTATGTGTGCTGTAACTTCCCCATCTGCAGATTATGGATTTATTATGAGAACTTTATATGAGGTAATGCAGACATAGTGCTTGCTACATAGCTGAAGCGCGATGAACAGGAATTTTCTTCTCTTCCCTAATGTATTTGAGAACGTCACTTCAATTTCACATTACTGTTCCAATCAAATATTTTGTTACCCCTTAATCTCTACCCAGGACACAGTACTGCAGAATATTTGTGTGGAGTACAAAGTTAAAGATCATTGAACTTTTCCTTCTCACTTTCAGAAGAGATATTTGAGGCGTGCAAGAATTAGTGATGTGACTAGGTCTCTTGTCCACCGGATAGTTAACTTGAAACTGTGCTGTATATATCGGATATGCATTACCTGTAACAGGATGAGGCCTTGACTGTTATTATAACCAGAGATCACTCAGTGATGGGTCACTGTAATGCATCACCAGTAATGTATCATTCACTACTTTTTATGATTTATTTTGTACTTTCAAATTTTTGATAATTATTAAGAAATTAATCTTTCCGTAGTCACATGGGTGATGCAGAAGGTGGGTTTCTGCATAACCAATGGTGATTTGCTGTTGTTGAAATTAATTTTGTTATTTTTGAGAAAACATTTAGACCTGAAGGTGAACGGGTTTCATTTTTCATAACTGAATTTGAGTATAGAAAGTAAACTTTGAAATGAAATACTGCTACACCCACTTCCAATTTTCCTGCATAGTGTTTCATCAATATTGTAATGTTGTTTTTGCTGCTCTTACAGCAATTTACCATTTTCTTAGGTCTAAAGTCTCAGAGGATGCTTTGAAAATTCCCAATTTCACCTACCTACATCTATCCTTGAAAATAATATGCCTGGTTGCATATTTTTAGAAATATTTTAGCATCTAGGAAATTATCAAGGTGATGTCTAGTAGGAAAAATGGTTGCACTAATTTATGTACTCTGGTTAATTAATACATCACTGGCAGTACTAAATACCATATGTACTTGTTATAAAATCTCCATGGTCAACAAATTACATGTAGGCGGTATTAACAGCAAATGTTGGTCTCGTTATTTACAATTTGACAGTATTCCCCTGAAGACTGCATGCACTTGTTTCAAAGATGCTGTTCTCTGGCCTGTAGATGTGGAATTGGATGAATAAAATATATCTCCCAATGTTAAACTTTACCAAAGCCATGTGATCCTAGAAAACAGTTTAGATTAAGAAATCTTCCCCATCCTTTTGTTGTACAGAAATGACTTCCTTCAAAGAAACATCCTTCCCCTTAGTACTTTGACAAAACTCATGGATGCCTTCCTTGTTTACCTCATTGAAGGCCAGACACAGACCCTTCAAATTCCCATTCTTTGCCTCTTAAATGATTAGCTGAACTGCTTGGCCCCACTGATCAATAGGAACAAAATGCTAACCAACGTTAACCAAACTTTGCTTAAGATTCTCTCCTTTTCCCAGGCCCCTGAATTTTGACCCACCCTCAGCCTGAGCCATCATATAGCCCCTCTTGAAAATAGGCTGCCCTCCAGATAAAACTTTGTCTGATCATGATACACTTTCATCCCATGTTCACACACGTTTTTCTGTATCCTTGTTTATTCCTCCACATAAGAGAAAATCCCTTTTTATCTAATGCTTGAAGATGCTTGCAAACCTTCTAGGCAGATCATTTTCCCTAGTACGATAGTCTCTTTTATCCTTATTACAATCATTCTTTTGAATAAAATATTTCCTTAATAAGTCTAGATTTGTTTTTCATTTGTTTGGAAAATCACAGGCTATTACATACCTGGGGGATAAATTTGGGTTAGTCTTCTACTGCATCAGCCACCCTTGTGTTCTCCCATAATCTTCTGGGTTTCCATCTCAGGTGACATATGATTTCTGCATATTATTCAGTTACTAAGATTTCTATGCCCAATTCTTTGTCTGCTTGACTATTTTTTAGCTTCTGAATACAACTAAGAACCAAAAAGCATCCATTTCTAAAGCTTTATCTGTTTCATTATTACTGTGCTTGATCTAATTACTGTGCTCACTCTGAGAAGGCTAGTGCCTTTTCTCTGCAATTCAGGTGCCCCAGGAATATGATCCCTCCTTAAAATTTTTTTACCACTGCCTAATTTAGTATTTGGAGTCAAATAAGCAATGGAGGAGTTTCTGAAAACCTCAACTGAGCCTCAATTCTCTCACTTTAATTTGGGTTGCTTTGAGGCAAGTCTCTTAATTTCTTTGATCTCTAATTATCTTATCTATAAACAATGATGCTAATATTTATTCTGTCTGACTGAGATGGTCTGACATGTATTTAGCAAGGTTGTATATAAAAGTACTTTATAATTTATAAATCAGTATACTGATGTGATGAGTAATTATTACTTTAGTCCCAATCACCCTTATTAAGATTACTAATTCTGATTAGGGCATTTTCTCTCAATGGCTTCTATTGCAAATATATTACAATGCTTTTCTTTATTTATTAAATTTTATTTACATATTATTATGGATTTTTTAGATAGCTAGTAAATGATAGGCTTATTTATGGAGGAGTCTGGTGAAAGTCATTTGGAAGCAGCAGGTCAAAGATTTCTATGGTGAGGGCAAATTCTTCCTGCATCTTGCTAAAATGAACCTATTGTTCAAAGAAAAAGAAGCATCAAACCAACACCACTTGAGAGAGGCTGGGGATGAGGGAGCTAAGGAATCTGTGTTGACTCACTATTTCCCTATTGAGAGGTAGGAGTGAACCCTTTCACCAACATTTGGAAGAAGAACAAGGTGAGTGGGACTGAGAGTGTCGAGGCCATTGGCTTTCTCCAAATAGTCCATGTGTAGTGGTGTTGGGGCCAAGCTACTAATTTTGACCAATGGGTTTGTGTGAAAGCTGTGTTTATGTAGCTTCAAAGCCAAAGCATTTAGACCTGCTGTGTTTCTTCTATCCTTATCTTCCCCTTCCACGGTAACCTAGAGGCTACATATGCCAGATAAAACACCCCTGTAACTATTGATGGAAATATTCTATGAGTGATATTTAACCATATGTTGTTGGCCCACTGGGACTTGGGGATACTTGGATACCACAGCATAGCCCAGCCTAGCCTAGCCTGATTTGTAAAAAGAGAACAAGTTAGCATTTGGATATTTTGAATTAGAGTAGCTTCTGATAATAATGATAATGGCTCTATTATTATTAAAGCCTGACATAAAAAGGGCCTTGAAGAGGAGGTGGAATAAAGTAAATACCTACTAGATGGTAACTATGACGAGGATGTTGATGTTGATGACATCGATGATGATGAAGAATCAGGGAGTATTCACTTGAATATCTAAATGTGGAGCTCAGAGTCAAGCCTACATCTGGTGTTTGAAAGGCTAATTGGAAAAACAGAGAAAAACTCAGCACCATCTGAGACCACTGGTGCATAGGTCAGAGATCAGTGACTCACTGATGCCTCATAACTCCCCCCACACTAACCTCTTACTAACTAATCTGTTCAATGATAGCTTCTGGAGGAAGCCTGTGGACAAATGTGGATGGTTATTTTTGAAGAATTTTTCCTATATAGAAAAAGAAAGTCACTCCAATCCTTAGCGAAACAGCATAGATTATATGTCAAAAGACCGAAGATCTAGGACCGGGGTTGGCGTTTATCCAGTCACATGACTGGTACTGATTTATCCTCCCAAGCCTCAGTTAACCAATTAAAGAATTAGAATTATCATTTTTCCCAAAAATATCCCCCTTACTTTAACCCTTTCTAGGAAATCTATTGGTTTATTACAAAACAGAATTTTATAAAACCCCAAAAAAAGATGGTTGGGGGAATTTCTCATCTAAAATAGGAGATTTCAGGTGTCCCTAGAGATCAGATAACTCTGCAACATGTGTAGCTTCCCTTACAAACTGTAAAATGATCTATAAATAATTGATTCTTGAGTATAATAACTTACAAATGCATCCTTACCATGTTCTATAAAAATAAATGTCAAATAACTGCCAAATCAAACAGAGCTCTGTGTGTATCTAGATCAAGGTCAAAAACATGTCAGTTTATGCACAGTGCTTGACAGAAAGGACAAGATGAAACAATTTCTGGATTATAGAAGATATCCGTAATCATCATATCCATAATCATTTTATTCCCCACAGACCACACTTGATAGGTTAATAGTATCACAAATGCTTCCACACCACTCCTTGCACTTTAATTCACATTTAGGTTGTTAGAAATGCTAATAAAGTAGCAGACTAAACTCAAAATCTAAAGAGAGATTGCTATTTTTTTCATTTAACTACATACTCTTGGGTTGTAGTTGTTGTATCATAATTAATGGAGACTGGAGGCTCAAAAGTTACATTAATAATGTTATGTGGTGTTGATTATCTATAAAAGCAAAAGTTAACAGAATCGCACTGCAAACACTATCTTCCACAAAACTGTGAATCATATATATTTTTCTTTAACTATCATCAGTAAATACGGGAATGACAGTAGGCTTTACTCAACTCTGAATTCCAAATGAGACATTTCTAAAGATGAAACCCAAACGTGTCTCCTGCTAACTATGTAATATCAAACAAAGCACTAATTCTATCAAATTTGGGGCGATAAAATGGAAAGATTCAGGAAAAAACATTCTAGGACTTTCATGGGATCAGTTGAGACATGGCCTGTGAAAGCATTTCTTCAACAGCAAGAGCTTGCTTCTCAGATATATCCACAGAGATATCATGGTCATATTTTAATCAGAAACAGCAGGATGCTTAAATACTTGACAAAGTCTATACATATCCCACCTGGTCTCTTGGAAACCCTAAGCTCCCATATTTCTCCAGCCAACAGCTCTGACTAAAGTCCTGGTTAGGCATGAGCATCAACTACAAATAAAGGAAACCATAGATAATTCCAGTCGCTCAGGCTTCCAGTTTCCCAGCTGTATTAGTCAGCTCAGACTGCCAAAACAAAATACCACAGATTTCATACCTTAAACAACAGAAATTTGTTTAGTAATAGTTCTAGAGGCTGGAAAGTCTAAGATCAAGATCCTGCAGGGTTCAGTTCCTGGTGAGAGCTCTCTTCCTGGCTTGCAGAAGCCGCTTTTTCTCTATGTCCACACATGGTGGAGAGACAGGGCAAGCAAACTCTCTGGTGTCTTTTCTTATAAGGATACTAATCCCATGGAATCCAGGCCCCACCCTTCTGACTTCATTTAATCTTAATTACTTCCTTACTCCAATTACAGTCACATTGGGGGTTAGGAATCAACATGAAGTTTTGGATGACACAATTCAGTTCACAGCACTAGCCATTGAGTCTCTCCCACTGAGGTCCCTGGCATGTCAGGGCAGAGAATAGCTGCCCCTGAAGTACTCTATCTGAATTCCTGACTTGGTCATCAAGATGAAGACATAAGCTATTCCTGACTTCAATTCCCCTCCACAAAAGACCAACTGGAACTATCCATGAACTAGACACCATTGTGGAGGTCTTAGAGCCTGGTGGTAAGGCTAAATAAACCCCCTGAACAGCAGAGACCAAGAAAGACCACCTTGGAAGGGTAAGAGGAGAAGTTATACTTTGACCACATTGCCTCTTCCCCGGGACAGCACAGTGCCACACCCAGAAAGCCACCCTGGGTCTACAGTCTCTCCAGTGGGTAAAAGAGAACTACAGCTTCCCCAGAATTGCAGGATGCTTTGTGGGAGGTTCACTCAAGTCTGCAGAGCCAAGCCAGTGGCTCTGCCTGACCAGAGAGCTCAGTTGGCAGTTTTGTCAGATTTGGATCCTCAGTCAACTAGCTGTTTGGCTATAGAGCCCATTCAACAACCCTGCTTGGGCAGGGGGTGCAAATCTGCAGTAACACTTGACTGCTGAGCATAGCCTCTGGTCCCACACTGTGAGAAGAGTAGCCACAGATGTCCAGCAGATGTATAGAACATCATATGGTCCATCCAGCAGGGGAGCAAATTCACAGTCGTGCCTAACTGCTGAGCATAGCCTCTAGTCCTGTCCTCTGGGAAATTTGACCACAGATGCCCAGCAACTGCAGAACACATCCCGAGGTCCACCCAGGCAGGAAGCTCAGCCAGCAGCCCTGAACCACTGTTGTACATAGCTCATATAACTGAGAAGCCTATACAATGACCCTGAGAAACCTCAAAGCTCAGCCTACTGTACCATGCAGCTGCAGAGCCCAGCCTACAAACCTACCCAGTAGAGGAGCATAGCCTAAAACCCTGTTTGATTGCTGAACACATCCTGTGTTAGACAGAGAGCCTAGCTGGTGACCCTGCCCATTGTGAAACATAGCCTGTAGTCCCACCTGACCAGGGAGCACAGACGTGACCCCCAAGAGACTACAGAGTACTACAGAGCAATTCTGGAGTACAGCTAGTGGCCCTGCTCAACCAAAGAGCCTAGCCAGCAACCTTGACCAAAAGTGGTGCATAGCCAATGGCTTACCCAATCACTAAGTCCATCTTGTGGCCATATCCAACTTCAAGGCACAATCTGTGGCCCCATCAGATCACACAGCATAACTCTGTCTGACCATGAAGCCTAGCCTGCAACCCCACCTGAATGTGGAGTCCAGCAAGTGATACCATCCCGTCAGCACAACCTGAGGCCCTACATGACCAGGAACAATTTCAGAGCACAACCCACAGATCTGCCCAATTGCAGAATCCAATCAGTGGCACCACCCTGCCAGGAAACACAGCCTGTGACCCTGAATGATCAGAGGCGATTGCAGGGCCCACTTAGTGGCCACATCTGAATGCAAACACAGCCAGCAGCCCTGCCCAACCAGGGAGCCCAGTCAGCAGCCCCACTTGAAGACAGAAGCAAGCCAGCAAGCTCACCAAACCATGGAGCCCAGATAGCAGCACTCCCAACTTTAGAGCATGGGCAGTGACCTCACCGAACTAAAGCCCCTGATAGCAAGCCCTGTCTGCCCTTAAATGTTACCAGCTGACCTGTCCAGTACCCCAAGCTGAGCTGAATGATGAAGGTCTTTCCCTGCTTAAGTGAACCTGTAAAGTCTCTAAGAGAAACACTTTCTCAAATGTGCAGATATCAACATAAGGAGTCAAAGATCATGAAGAATCTGGTAAACATGACACCACTAGAGAAAACTAATAAAGCTCCAATAACTGACCCTAAAGAAATGGAGATCTATGAACTGTCTGACAGAAAATTCAGAATAATCCTCTTAAAGAAGTTCAGAAAATTACAAAAGCACAAAAAAACAATGCATGAACAAAATGAGAAGTTCAACAAATAAACAGAAACCATCCAAAACAAAAGCAAACCAAACAACAGAATTCTTGGAGCTGAAGAATAAATGACTGAACTGAAGAATTCAATAGAGAGCTTCAACAGCAGATTCAAGCAAGCAGAAGAGTCAGTGAATTCAAAGACAGGTCATTTGAAACTCTCCAGTCATAGGAGCAAAATGAAAAAGCAATGGAAAAGACGGACAAAAACCTATGGGACTGATGGGATACCATTAAAAGGAATACAACAGGTATACCTCATTTTATTGTGCTTCGCTTTACTGCACTTTGCAGATATTGCTTGAACTGTTGAAATGACAACAAAGGATCTAGAATATTACATAAACGTTTAGCTGATAAAACAGTGGCAGGGTTTGAGAGAACTGACTCCAATTTTGAAAGTTCTATTGTGGCTAAAATGCTATCCACCAGCTTCACATGATACAAAGAAACTGTGAAAGGAAGAGTCAATTGTTACAAACTTCATTGTTGTCTTATTTTAAGAAATTGCCGCAGCCATCCTAACCTTCAGAAACCACCCTGATCAGTCAGCAGCCATCAACAATGAGGCAAGACTCTCCACCAACAGAAAGATTATGACTCACTGAAGGGTCAGATAATGGTGAACATTTTTAGAAATTTAGTATTTTTTAATTAAGGTATGCACATTTTTTTAGATATAATGCTATTGTACACTTAACAAACTACAGCATGGTGTAAACATAACATTTATACGCACTGGGAAACCAAAAAATTCGTGTGACTCACTGTATTGTGATATTCACTTTATTGCAATGGTCTGGAGCCAAACCTACAATATCTCCAAGATATGCCTGTATATGCATTATAGAACTACTGGGAGGAGAAGAGAGAGAAAAGGACAGAAAGTCTATTTAAAGAAATAATGGTTGAAAACTTCCCAAACATGGGAGAGAAATGAACATCTAGGCTCATGAAACTCAAATAATCCTAAATAAGTTGAACTCCAAAAAAGGCTACACCCAGTCACATTATAATTATATAGTCAAAGTCAAAGACAAACAGGAGGAAGTTGGAAAGTTCACAAATACGTGGAAATTAAACAATACACTTCTGAACAACCTATAGATCAAATGAGAAATCAAAAAGGAAATAAAAAATATCTTGATACAAATAAGAGTGGAAACACAACACACCAAACTTATGAGATGCAGAAAAAGCAGTTCTAAGAGAAAGATTTATAACCATAAATTCATACATCAAGCAAAAACAAAGATCTCAAATGAACAACCTAACATTACACACAGGAACTAGAAAAAGAAGAACAAACTAAGCCCAAAGTTAGCAGAAGGAAGGAAATAACAAATACCAGAGCAGAAATAAAGGAAATAAAGGCCAGGAAAACAATAGAAAAGAGCAATAAAACAAAGATCTGTTTTTTGAAAAGATAAGCAAAATTAGGAAACCTTTAGCTAGACTGACTAAAAAAAAGAGGCAATACTCAAATAAATAAAATCAGTAAAGAAAGAGAGGATATTACAATTTCCACCACAGATATACAAAGAATCATAAGAAACTACTATGAACAATTATAAATCAGCAAATTGGAACACCTAGAAGAAATAGATACGTTCCTAGAAACAGACAACCTACCAGGACTGAATCATGAAGAAATAGAAAGTCTGAACAGACCAATAGGAGTAAGGAGATTGAATCAGTGGTCAAAAACTTTGCAAATACAGAAAAACCCAGGACCAGATGCTTTCACTGATGAATTCTACCAAACATTTCAAGAATTATTAACACCAATCCTCAAGCTCTTCCAAAAAATTAAAGAGGAGGGAACACTCTCAAGCTCATTTGATGAGGCCAACATTAACCTGACAGCAAAGCCAGATAAGGGTACGACAGGAAAAGAAAACTACAGCCCACTATCCCTGGTGAGTATACATGCAAAAATTCTCAGCAAAATACTAGGAAATCAAGTTCAACAGCATATTGAAAGGATCATACAACATGATCAAGTGAATTTTATCTCTGGAATGTAAGGATAATTCAATATACTCAAATCGTTAAATGTGCTACACAACATTGATAGAATGAAATGTAAAATTCAATTGATCATCTAAATAGATATAGAAAAAGCAGTTGACAAATAAACATCCTTTTATGATAAAAACTCTCAAAAAATTAGATACAGGTGGAATGCATGTCAGCATAATAAAGGCCATATATGACAAGCCCCTGGCTAATACCACTTTCAACAGTGAAATCTTGAAAGCTTTTCCCCAAAAATCAAGAACAAGACAAGGATGTCTACTCTTACTACTCCTTTTCAACACGAACCGGAAGTCCTTGCCAGAGCAATCAAGCAAGAAAAAGAAATAAGACATATAAATTGGAAAGAAAGAAGTAAAATTCTCTCTGTTTGCAGATGACATGATTTTGTATATTGAAAATCCTAAGGACACCACCAAAAAAATATTAGAACTAATAAATGAATTCAGTAAAGTTGCAGGATACAAGATCAACATACAAAAATAAGTTGTTTCTATATACTAAAAAAGAATTATCCAAAAAAGAAAAAAGAAAACCATTCCATTCACATTAGCATCAAAAATAATAAAATACTTAGGAATAAATTTAATCAAGGAGGTGAAAAATATGTGTGTCGAAAACTATAAGACTTTGGTGAAAGAAATTGAAAAAGACACAAATAAATAGAAAGATACACCATGTTGATGGATTGGAAAATATAACATTGTTAAAATATCTATACTACACAAAGCCATTTATGGATTCAATGCAATCCATATCAAAATGCCAATGATATTTTTCACAAAAGTAGAAAAAACAATCCTAAAATTCATATGGATCCACAGTAAACTGATTAAGAAGAACAATCTTAAGAAAGAAGAACAAAGCTGGATGCATTACACTTCCTGGTTTCAAACTATACTACAAAGCTATACGAATCAAAACAGGATGGTGCTGGCATAAAAACAGACACCTAGACCAATGAAACAGAATTTGATGGCCCAGAAATAAACTCATGCATATACAGCCAAATAATATTTGACAAGGGAACCAAGAATACTCAACGGGGAAAGGATAGTCTTTTCAATAAGTCATGCTGGGAAATCTGGATATCCACATGCAAGAGAATAAGACTGAAATCCTATCTTACATCACTTATAAAAATCAATGCAAAATTATTAAAGACTTAAATGTAAGACTTGAAACTGTAAAACTCCTAGAAGAATATGTAGGGAAAATCTCCTTGTCATTGGTCTTGGCAACAAATTTTTGGATTTGACATCAAAAGCACAAGCAACAAAAGCAAAAATAAACAAATGTGACTACAACAAACTGAAAAGCTTCTGCACAGCAAAAAATGTCACCAACCAAGTAAAAAGGTAACTTACCAAATAGGAGAAAATATTTGCAAATCATATAACTGATAAGGGGTTAATATCCAAAATATATAAGGAAGTCATATAACTCAGTATCAAAAAAAAACAAATAATCCAATTAAAAAATGAGCAAAGTAACTGAATAGACATTTTTCAAACGAAGATATACAAATGACAAATGGTTACATGAAACTGTACTCAACATCACTAATCATCAGCGAAATGCAACTCAAAACCACAATGAGATATCTTCTCACTTCTATGGGACTGGCTATTATCAGAGGAGAGAAATCAAACGTTGGTGAGGGTGTGGAGAAAAGGGAACCCTGGTGTACCCTGATGGGAAAGTAAATTGGTGCAGCCACTATGGAAAACAGTATGGGAGTTCCTGAAAAAAATTAAAATAGAACTATCATATGATCTAGCAATCCCAGTCTGAGTATATATACATAGGAAATGAAATCACTATCTGGAAGAGATGCCTGCACCTCCATATTCATTACAGCAGTCTTTACAATAACTAAGACATAAACACAACCTAAATGTCTGTGGACAGATGAATAGATAAAGAAATGTGATGCATAAATATAATACAATATTATTTAGCCATAAAAGAGAAGGAAACCATACTACTTGCAACAACTGGATGAAACTGGAGGACATTATGCTAAGTGAAATAAATCAGACAGAGAAAGACAAATGCTACTTATACACAGAATCTAAAAAAAAACTAAACTCATAGAAACAGAGAGTAGAATGGTGGTTGCCAGGGGCTGAGGTATGGGGGAAGTGGGGAGATGTTTGTCAAAGGGTACAAACTTTCAGTTATAAGATAAATACATGCTGGGAATCGAATGTACAACACAGTGACTACAGTTAACAATACCGTATTGTATATTTAAGGGTTACTAAGTGAGGTGATCTTAAAAGATCTGATCTACCCCCCAAAAATGATAACTATGTGAGATGATAGATGTGTTAGCTAATCTTATTCTGGTAATCGTTTCACAACATATACATATGTCAAGTCATCATGTTGTACAGCTTAAACTTACACAATGTTATATGTCAATTATATTTCAATAAAGCTGGGGAAAAAAATATAAATTCCTGGCTTACAAAATCTATGAAGACAATAAAATAATCGCTCTAAGGCACTGAGTTTTGGGGGTGGTTATGCAGCAATAGTAACCAGAACACCTTGATATAGTGCAGAATCTTGCAGACGATGGTAGACGACCTTTCTCCCCCTTCATCATAGTGCTTTTTAGTAAAAGTTAGGAAGGAGTCATAAAAACACTCTCTCCTTTATTTCTTTTCTATTAGTTCTCTGAAGGAGTATTTTTGGGGATTTGAATATGCAGAGACATAAAAAAAATACCAAAAGACGTTTTCCTGTAAACAGTTCAGAAGGGTAAGGCCCAGAATCCATGCCTATAGCAGCTCGTTTATCTTGGAATCACAACTTCCCACCTGCCTGCCTTTGCCTTTTGAAAATCCTTGCACAGGAGTCCTCTATGTTTCAAGCGACATTATATCCACATACTCTTAAAGTAGATATTAATAAAACATTCCGTGTGCTCATCCTCTAGCTTGATCATTGCCGGTGTTTTATGTGACCAAAATGCTGAATCAATTGAGTTTGTAAATCCAAGGCCAAGTCTGGAATTTTTCCTCGGTACAGAAATATCTACAACATATCTTTCCCTTGGTTAGATAGGAACTTCTATGAGGTTTAAAAGGAGATATTCTTCACTGATAGATTCTTTATGTCATCCCATAAACAAACATCACCTTGGATACATTCTTCGTTTCCACATACTCTTAGACATCGTGCTAAAAATCTTTTTTGAACAGAATATTTACTTGGGAATTGGGAAATAAGAATTCTACTAATGGTTTTGTTACAATGGACGTGACTTTGGAAAAAAAATATGTTTTTCTTGGCCTTCAAGTCCCTTTGCTAAATGAGAGTTTGGTTTAGATTAGTGGTTGACAAAATGGTTAGCAGTAGAAATCCTTTCCTACATATGTAAAAAAAATATGAATTTGTTCTGCTCGATACTTCCTGATTTGTGATCATCTGTATCATATATTGAAGATATACGCACACACACAACTTCTTTAGAGATTTTTAAAAATCCAATGTAGTATTTGTTATTATTTCTTTATTTTGATGAAATTCACATAAAATGAAATTAATCATTTTAAAGTGAACAATTGATGGCACTTAGGGCATTCACAGTTTGGTGCAACAACTATCTCTATCTCATTCCAAAACGTTTTGATCATATTTATTATTTTTAAATAACAGTTTCCCTGTTCATGAAATAATACCTTTTTTAGACAATGAGAAAAGATGAGTCAAGATAAAAATTAAAATTCAATCAACTTTAATGCTATAAAAGACAGGTAGAACTAAAATTTTGGAGTGACCTATATACATGCACACGCAAGCAGACTTATTTAATATCATTGATCACCCGTCATTGGAATACAACATAACCAGAAGCAAAACTGACAGCGTAGTTGGATGTTTAAATTCAAATTGTATTCAGAGATATGAATATTTATGATCTATAGAAATACGCATTATTGCTAAGAAGTAGGGACAACATTTAAAAGGCTGAGGAAACACCCAAGTGCCCTTAACAGCCAAGAGTGTCAATAAAATATAACACAATATAAAGTTTTACCTGCAAGCCCAACATGAGTTCCCAAATTTCTCTTAAACAAACTAATATTAATGTCTCACCTCAAAGAATACCTTGGGTGGACCCAGCCCAAGGACACCATGGTATTTCCCATATTTAGTAACATGATGAATCAAGGAGTAATATTTATAGTAGCAATTTTCATGCAAAAATATACACAACTCTGAAGGAGTTCCTGGACATTAACCAAGATGTAGTCAAAAGAGAGAATGAGGGAAGAAAAGGTTTTTCTTTTTTTTGAATAAGAATATCCAAGCCTACATGTTTAAGAATTTCTGAAGCACTCCAAACTTTTGCTGCTTCTACTGTCTCTGTTCAAAGCATTGACTCAGAAGTTGTGTATTATGAAGTTGCATATCTATATTGGCTTTTCTATTTCAAAGTTCAACATGGCTGCCCAGAGGAAATCAGGAATTAGAAAAAGGTTGTCCTAGTACTGTGTCTGAGTGAGGAACAATCAACCAATCTGCTGCCTACATATCCCTCTCATTGCACATATTGAATATTAGACACTCCTCCTCCCCAAAAGAGGGCATTCTAGAACGGGGCGTCCATATTATTGGGTATCATGATTTTTCCCATTTATTAATATTCTGTGAATATTTCTTCAAAACATCAAACATTCTTCTATGAAATCATTTTAATGACTAAATCCTTTTCTACCATATGGTTGTTACCATAGTTTATTTAATGATAATGAGGACTTTGAACTGGCATTTCATGAAAAACAAAATGCCACCTTCATAGACAGCATGTAGTGACAGAAAAAACTACTTTGAATTAGAAGAAATTTAGGATTTAGTATTTTGCTTGGCTCTCCTGCTGGAATATCCTGGTTTTCTTTAACATCATTTTCTACGTCAACAGTTTTCAACCGGAGATGATTTTTCCTGACAGGACATGTGGTTATGTCTTGACGCAATTTTAGTCACCACTGCTGGGGAAGGGAAGGGAAAGTGCTACTGGCATCTGGTGGATAGAGACCAGGGATGTTGCTAAACATCCTACAATACACAGAACAAAGAAATTATCTGGCCCAAAATGTCAACAGTGCTGAACTTAAGAAGCCCTGCTCTACGTGAAGCACAAACAAGAGGAAGATGACTATTTCAGACAGTTCACTTCCCATGTTGTGTTCCTCATGAACACATTTTTGAATTGTGTTAAACAATTAAAGCCACTAAAGATGATTTGCATATATGTTATGTGGAGACAGTCTTGATGATCTTAATATGGGAGTGTGTTGGCCCTGGCTCCTGTTCTTCTAGTTGGGTTTCCAAGTATGTGAAGCTACATCTTCTCTCTCTTTGAAGCAGAAATCTGCCTTTCTTTGATTCATGGCCTGCAATTCCGAGTATTGAGAATAATTGCTCTATACATAAGGGAAGAAATTTTAGGGTCTCCAATTATTGTGTTAGCTAATTGGCCCCTGCTGAATACTACTGGACCTGTTCTGCTTATGTTTTATTATTTAGATATTTTTCTTACCCCCAGTGCTACATTGGACTCTGCCCCAAAGTCACGATTTTACACTGGTGCTTTCAATTTCCTCCATTTTATTTTTTACAAAGCTGAATTCTATACTACTTCCTTTTTCTTCATCAGTGGAAGCCCATGGAATGTTCTAATTTATCTCTCCACTGCAATTCAGGATCTATGGTGGAGCACAGATTCCCCAAGATAAGACCCCTGCACACCTGGCTTACTTGCATAACCTGTTTGGTTCCCATGAACAACTTCTTCCCTCTTCTGGCCTGTTGTTCTGACACGTGTCCAATTTGTGTGGACATGTGCCTGACCCAAATATTGAGAGTTTGCCATGCCACACCTTACTCCAGCCTCATCATAGGATATTCTAATAAGTGTTCTCTGTAGAGAAAATTTTACCACATGGCTTTAACTTGCTATTTTCAGGTGGATTGCATAACCTTTCCTGAGTCATTTGCACCCAGGGCCTGAGACATAAAACATTAGAATGTGGTTAATAACTGGCCTAACTGGATCAATTAGAATTCTTTTTTAGTGAATTTCAAATTGCCATTAAGAGACTCTAGTCCAGAAACCAGATGGATAACTTACTTTCATGGAAAGGCAAGAGGTAGTAACGGGAATAGTGGCAAATTAGAGAGTATACATCTAGTGATATCTACAATTCAGTTCCTGCGGATGGTTGCTCTCTGAAAAACATGCCAAGTCTTTCCACATTTTCTAATCTAGTTATTAAAAGAAGCTAGATGCAAATTTTCTTAGAAATTCTTCTAGTTGTTAATTGTTGACTTAAATATTTTTAAAATACTCTATTTAACCAAGAAAGAAGATTAGTACTTATTTCCCTGAACACTAGTTTCTAGTTTGCAACCTTAGGTCTACTTGGCTTTGCATTGCTTTTACAAGGTAATTTTATAGTATATTTTTTGTAAATTATGTGACAAACTACCCACAGTCAATGAACATTGCTAGGTTAAAAGTCTCAATTTTTGATTCACTAGAATAGCTATTGAATTATTGCTTCCAAACAGTAGAATTATATTTTGAAATGAAACTTTTGAGACTTTAGCCCTAGGGAGTAAATGATGGGGAAATATTTGTGCCACAAGAGGACAGAAGGTAGAGAGGCCTTGGTATGTGAAAGATGAAGGTTTTCAGCTCCTCTAGATAGTAATTGGCATCTGCATAATTATTTACAGTTAATATTCCATGCCACAACATTAATGAATTTGATGCACAAAATAATCCAGATAAGGCAGCTCCTAATATGTTCATTTAACCAGTTTAATAAATGCAATCAAACACTTGGCAAATACAGATTTTAAGTAACAGTACTAGACCCAAGTATTGATCTGATATCGAGTTTCAGATTTCACCCATTGTACAAAGCTGGTTATATAGAGTCTGCATAGCCATCCCCATAAGCCTGCCCAAGGCAATGAGCTAAACAATATACTGACACAGTCGCTTTGAAACATAGAATTATACTATACCTGATTTAAGTGCCTCTGACATCATCTACAGGGGAAGGAATCCCGGGTATTATCATCTCCTAACACCTAAATAATCAGGGACCTCTATGGAGAACCATGGAGAGGCCTGGCAATTGTCCCTAGCTTTTCAGTTAAAAACGATATTAAATAATTAAAAAAAGATACATGCTGTGCTTACAATTGAGTGTTATCCTGACATTCAAAAATGTTGACCAACAGCAATTTCTTCATTGTGTAGCATATGTGAGTGCAATTATATGACCTCCTCAGGACATAATACAAATAGGACACTCCTTTTTTCTTTAAAGAATTGGTAGGCTATTATAAAAGTATACCCAAAGGAAGTATGAAATTGTTTTTGTTTCTTAATTGATCATGGCTTAATTTTTGTTTAACATACTCTCCACACTAATGGTCTGAAAGGAATATTCAGTTTTCCAAATTTCCTAACTCTTTATTTATGGATTTCAAATTATGTAGAACATGGGAGAATTTTCCAGTTCAGTTGACCCAAGGTGATTCCTGCTGACGGTTAAGGAAAGCATAAACTTTTGCTTTGTTTTCTCTCTCCAACCCTTGCAGGATGAAACTCTGATGTTTTACTCCCTGGTGAAGGTGTGACTTTACAAAAGGGTAAAATTGTTTCATTCTCACAGGACATCGACGTACACCTATTATATTCTCCAACACTGAAGCTTTATTTTTCCTAATGGCTACTGGTTAAAGGTCTGCCCACGGCCTCCCTCTTTTGGGGATGAGCCTGAAGCCTAAGAGACCCAGACGGAAATTTAGGTGAACCCCAGAAGAAAGTATGCATGGAGTGAATGGCTTGGCTTCTACTTTATGTGATCAGGAGATGTCATGACTTTGTTAAGATAATATTTGTTAAGTGGAGCACAAGGTGCCAGGTGGTGAGTTGCGGTTCAACAAAAGACCACAAGAGAAATTGAAATAGAGAAGTTTATTACTCACAAGTCCTGGAAGAAGTACAGGGCACAATACGAGAGGCTACACAGTGAGCTAGAGGCAGGGTGCTGGAAGGGAGAGAGACAGGACCCGGGGCACATGCCTTTATTACGGTCCATGGAGTGCTTTGGGTCTCTCAAACTAAGACCACATTAGTCAATTCAAATTAAAAAGAATAGAGTATTAGTCAACTCCATGGGGGTCCTCTCTAAGGGGTACAGAAGGGGAAAGCCCTGGGAGATGGAAGAGATTCTTGATCACAAGGGCTGTTGGGGAAGTCATTTCAGGAACTTATATTTACTTGTGACTCTGTGGGCTGTCATCTAGGCATGCACTCACATAAGGGGCTAGTGTCAGTTTAAGGCCTCCTCAGGCCACCTGGGCAAAAAAAAAAAAAAAAAAAAAAAAAAAATATGGATGCTGAAGCAGCAATACCATGGAGTATCTTGGTTAAACTCAAGTCAGGAGAAAATGTCTTTACTTTGTTCTATTCTTTCTTAGCTTCATCTTTCTTTGCCTCTTTTCACTCTGACGGTAGCCAGTTCTTAGGGACCTTGCAAATAGAATGTTTCCCTAGAGTGGAATTAACAAAAACATAAGATTCAATATTTAGTCATAAGGGGTCCACACAGGTTTGAACATCAAACATGGGTTGTGATTTGCAGATGGGGGCTTGTAACAAATAAATATAGTGATGCACAGAGTAACTTCACCTGGACTCTTTCTCTGTGCATATACCTCCCTATTTATACTATTTTGGAGTTATATCTGTCTCATTTTTTCCATATTAACCATAAAAATGTATGAATTAGCAAATGAGATAGGCGCGGATTAACAAAGTAGGGTCAGACATGCACAAAAGCCTGAGTTTTGTTAGGTAGGCTTACTCCGCAAAAGGTTGTCATAGTTGCATTTACTATGGGCAAAATCCCATGCACAATTCTTGTTCAATACGATAATTTGAAAAACATCTAAGTTTTAAAGGATAGATATCCAGTTTTAGAGTTAAATTGGGCCTGTGTGAAACCTCAAATTGCAGTGTTAGCCATACTTCTCATGAGCAAGGTTATGCATTGAGAAATGGTATTGAATTTTATATCTAAGTCATTAGTTTTTGCTAGCAATGGGGATCCTTTTCTGGAGGGACATTTTCTGTGCTGATGAGTAGAATTTATATGAAACATAGTGCTATATCAATATATGTAAAGCTATTTTAATGTTCATATTTTGTGATGGAATTGGAGAGGAGATGGTCTGCTTTCTAAAATATAGGTGATTTGCTTTCTAAAATGTAAGTATTTGAGACTGATATTATCATATTCACACAAACATTATTGACTCTCTGCAAGTTAGAAATAGAGATCTTTCCAGCTTCAAATTATTTATTCAGCTATATCCAACCTAAGGCTTCTAAAAAGATATCTGTTGCCAAAAAATCCTCCAAAGTAATTAGAATAATAGTTCTAGTAGATGTTTTTCTGTTAGAAAAATAGGGAATAATTTTTCCTAGACTGTTCCTTATTTGCTTCTGGCTTGAGAATCAGCTTCAGCAATAGAGATCAGATAAAGAATTCAGAGGTTTGAGATCAAGTCATCTCTTTATTTTCCTTCCCATCTCACATATATGCATGACCCTACCCATGACACTGTGTAGCTACTACTGATTCCCCTAATCACCATATATTCTTAACCCTCCATCTTGAGAAATTCTCAATTCTGTTTCAGCTCTGCTGCCTACACAGAGGTGTTGGCATAAGTCAGAAAGATCCTCTGTTCCCCATGGAGCCAGATTCCTGAGATACATTGATCAAGGTCAGAGATGACATTTGAGATGCCAAGTTTAAAAATAAGAATATTGCCAGGGCCAGTCTGTTGGCATAGCAGTTAAGTTTGCATGCTCCAATTTGGTGGCCTGGGGTTCTCCAGTTCGGATCCCAAGTGCTTATCTCACCTGCACACCGCTTATCAAGCCATGCTGTGGCAGCATCCCACAAATAAAGTAGATGAAGATGGTCACAGATGTTAGCTCAGGGCCAATCTTCCTCAGCAAAAGGAGGAGGATTGGCGGTGGATGTTAGCTTAGGGCTACTCTTCCTTAAAAAAAAAAAGAAAATAATATTTCCTAGCATGAGTTGAAACTGTTTAATACAAAGTCAAAACTTTAAGGGATGTCAGAGAGAAAAATGTATCACAAAGAGTTTTATACAAATACCAGTGCGGTTTTTAAACAAGAAAACTGAAAAAGTAGAGATGATGGGGTGGAGTTTGTGTTCCCTGGTAGACAGTCTGAGTATTGAGCAGGATGATGTCACTTCTTTGACCTATTCATCGCTGCCTACAATGAGATTGAGATGAGGATGTTGAGGTCAGAAAAATCTGGGAGTAGGGTTATCTGTATGCATCTTCGGGCCATTTGGAAGGAAGAGTTGTAAGTATGTTATTTATTCATTTTTTTGGTCTGGCTTCAATATAACATTGCTCCTACATGATTGATTGTCATGGGAAAACAGAAAGAGCAATAGGAAACAATATATAATAAGCAAACAAATATACAGAGTAAATAAGTTTATCTTTGCTTCAATAGAATTTCTAAGCCTATAAGAGGCAGGGAAGTTGTGGATGTCACTGTGTCATTAATAGTTCTCTTGTCTAATCAGCAGGGTTGTGAGCTATTTTTCAATTATTTTTCTTTATAATACCTTGGCATTTGATTGTTTGTGAAGAAAATTTATTGAATTCTATTGCCATTTAGCTAATTTATAGTTAACAACTGTAATATTGTTACTTAAACGTTGAAAGGTGGGTGTTCTTAGTTTTATTGGTCATGAAACCTTAGCTCTGAAACCTGCAGAGTCTTGTCTAGAGCCAGGTGGACCTCATTCCCAAGACCATGCTCTTTCCATGAGACCATACTTGCTCTCTTCAAGCTTCTTCCACTTGCAGAGTTTTTATCATTTTCAGTGATTACCAACTTAAAGAATCTGGTGAAGTGTTTTTTAAAGAATGATGTAATTTTGAAATTCAGCAGCACTTTAGAAGCTCTGTAGACCAAAAGCTCATCCAATGAAAGAACAACATCTTAATTTTATCTGAAGACTGTTCTTTCATCCTTGATCTAAACATCCACATAATAATAAGCCCAATAATTTCAGAAGGAAGTTATTGTACTAAGCAGAAATCACATTCTTTTGTTAACTATCACCCTTTTTTTTCTGGTTCTGCCTTGTGGTGCTATTTTTTCCAAAAAAACAATCCTTTTTGTATATAAAATGTAAAATATTAAGCAATGGCTAAGTTATTTCATTACTGGACTAAACATCTTTAATCTCTCAAGCTACTCCTATGCCAGAAAACCCCTAGGAAAGATTCTATTCAGGCTAGAGTGCATATTAGTCATTTATCAAGTAACAATCTTTCCTTCACATGGAAAATAGGAGTCCTATAAAATGTCATGAAAGTAATTTTCAAAATTAAGACAAATGAAGGAAGGAAGTAGAAACATGCCATGTTCTGCCAAGCTCAAGCATCTTGATTTCTGTCCAGATAAATTATACACACTTGCTATTTTGTAATTATTCTAGTGTTAAATAGAGAAAATCTACTTTTGTTAGAGTCCCAAATTAGGAACACTGTAACTGCATATCATTCTCGTTCATCTGGACCAAGTCACTAAACTCTTGGGGAAGCAGGAAAAGGCTATACCTGTAGATCATGGCTCTAGAATTGAGATGCAGGTTGAACCAAAGGAAAATGAAAACACACCTTACCAAAATGTGTGGGATGCAGTGACAGCAGTGCTTAGAGGGAAATTTATAAGGTTGAAGGCATATATTAGAAAATAAGATTGAAATTCAATAACTTAAGTTTCCACCTAAGGAAACTCAAAAGAGAAGAGCAAATTAAATCCAAAGTAAATAGAGGAAAAGAAATAATAAGAATTAGAGTAGAAATCACAGAGATTGAAAGCAGAAAAACAATAGAGAAAATCAATAAAACCAAAATCTTGTCCTGAGAAAAGATGAATAAAATCTATAAGCCTCTAGCCAGACTAAGAAGAAAAGACATATGACACAAATTAATAATATCAGAAATGAAAGAGGGACCACCATTACAGATCCTATGGACATTAAAAGGATAATAAATGGACTTTATGCCCATAAATTTGATAACCCAGGTGAAATGGTTTAATTCCTTGAAAAATACAATTTGCCAAGACGCACACAAAAATAAATAAATTATCTCATAGACCTAATCTATTAAAGAAATTGAATCAATGATTAATAACCTTCCAAAACAGAAAGTACCAGGCCCAGATGGGTTCACTGGTGAGTTCTGTCAAACTTTTAAGGAAGAAGTTGTACCAGTTCTCTATCATCTCTATCAGAGAATAGAAGAAGAAGGAATACTTCCTAACTCGTTTTATGAGGCCAGCATTATCCTAATTCCAAAACCATAGGAACTGACTAAAAAGCTCCCGGAGCTAATAAGCAATTAGATGATTCAATATGGATGAAACCTCCGTATTCTGGAAATGGATGGCTGAAAGGACTTTCATCCATAAGGAGGCCAAGTCAATGTCAGGTTTCAAGGCTTTTAAGGACAGAATAGCAGTCTTGCTTGGAGGCGATGTTGCAGGCTACAAATTGAAACACTTTGTGATCTGACATGGTGTGAACTCCGGGCCTTCAAGCATATCAGTAAGCATACACTGTCAGTGTACTTCTAGGAGCAATAAGAAGTCATAAATGGCCCAGCTTCTCTTCCAACATGCCCTCCTGAATTGCCGTGTCAGTGAAACGGAGAAGTACTGTTGGGAGAATAACATATCTTTCAAGGCTTTGCTTATTGTTGATTATGATCCCAGATGTCTTCCTTTTATTAGTGATCTTAATCCCAATATCAAAGCAGTGCTTCTCCTTCCAAACATTACCTCTTTTATACAACCAGTGGATTAAGGAGTTACAGGAGCTTTTAAGGCCTACTACCTGAGGAGGACCTTTGCCCAGGCTATTGCTGCAACTGAGGAAGACATTGATGCAATTCTGGAAGGATGACAACATCTATGACTGCAAACAAGAACCTTGCTTGCACTTGGGGTGATGTCATCAAGGAGTGTATGAATGATGTCTGGAAGAGGACACTCAAAAGGGTCATCTAAGGCTTCAAACAATTTGTCAAGGATGAAGAGGTTGCAAAAATCGACAAAGATATAGTTGAGTTGGCAAACAACTTTAAGCTGGGTTGGATAAGGATGACTTTGAGAAGCTCCTAGAGGTGACTCCTGAGGAATTGACTAATGAGAAGTTGTTGGAACTGAACAACAAATCATAGTTGAAGGAGAGAAAAGAGAAAAGGAAACTACAGGATGAGAAAAAGAAGAACCCTCAAGAAAATTCACAGTGAAGTGTTTAGCGGAAGCTTTTTCAGACCTCAACAAGCTCTTATAAAGGTTGAAAATATGGACCCCAACATCGAAAGGTTTTCATTAATAAAGAGGAATTTTCATGGTGCATTATCTTCTTATAAGCAAATCTATTATGAGAATAAGGAAAAACCAAGCAAACCACCATGGATATATTTATGAAAAGAGTGACACTTCCTCAAGAAGAGGCTCAAACAGGTCCTTCAAGAGGTATTCGAGAAGAAGACATTGTTGTCATAGGATATGACAGCTCTTGTGTGTTATCGCCCCTGAAGACCTTTGAGTGGGACAAGATGTGCAGGTGGAAGACAGTGATATTGATGATCCTCTCCTTGTATAGGCCTAGGCTAATTGTGTTTGTGTCTTTGTTTTTAACAGAAAAGCTTAAAAATTGAAAAAAAAGGTTTAAATATAAAAAACCTTGTAGAATAAGGACATAAAGGTAGAAAATATTTTTATACAGCTGTAAAATGTGTTTATGTTTAAAGCTAAGTGTCAGTACAAAGGAATCAAAAAATTTTCTAAAAAATTAAAAATTTTATAAAGTAAAAATGTTATGATAAACTAAAGTTAACTTATTATTGAATAAAGAAAAATATTTTGTATAAGTTTAGTGTAGGCTAAATGTGCAGTGTGTATAAAGTCTACAGTAGTGTACAGTAATGTCCTAAGCCTTCACATTCGCTCACCACTCACTCACTGACTCACCCAGAGCAATTCCCATCCTGCAAACTCCATTCATGGTAAGTGTCCTATACAGGTGTACCATTTTTTATCATTTATACCATATTTTTACTGTACATTTTCTATGTTTAGATATATTTAGATATACAAATACCATTGTGTTACACTTGCCGCATTATTCAGTACAATAACGTGCTCTACAGGTTTCTAGCCTAGGAGCCATAGGCTGTACCATGTAGGCTAGTTGTATAGTAGGCTATACCATCTAGGTTTGTGTAAGTACACTCTGATGTTTGCACAACAATGAAGTCGCCTAACGATGCATTTCTCAGACTGTATCCCCATCATTAAGTGCGACCTGACTGTAGTAATCATCCCAAATTTGCCAGTCATTGTGCCAGATAGAAAAGAGCACCGCAGGGTCTCACAGGTGGCCATTGAATATTCATCAGCCCAAGAGAGCCAGGAGTGTACTATTACAATTTGACCAGAAGGCAATAGGATCAGAGCACCATCGATGTCAGATGCTTTCAGCCACAAGGAACAGAATATTAAAAATATTAGCTTAGATCTCATGTTCAGTTTTTGCTACTTAGCAAGCTTTACAGTGATTAAAAGTCAATGGAGTGATTTGTTGCCTTATTGATGTCATCAAGAACCCAGGAGTCTATCTATCTGTATATCTATATCTATATTTATATCTACACGTTTCTCTCTCTCTCTCTGCCTTTCACACGTCTAGTCCTTAACCAATCACCACCACAGGTGAGCTAAGTTGCCATCATTAGCTTGGACCCATCTTGATATACCCTTGAGGCCAAGGATCTGGCCACTTAAACTAAATTGGTACTGTTTGCAAGGACAGAGGGAATAAACTGGTGAATTGCTGTAAAACAGGAACAATGTATGGCACAAACAATGAAGAAGTTCAAATTTAAGTAGTATCTTATAGTATGTGCAATAGATGAACATCTCAGTAAAAAATAATTTTTCTTAAGATGACTTTTTTAAGTTATTAAGAAATAAGTAAAACTTGAATGCAGGTTTTAGTTGGCTAATATGCCTATTCAAGTGTGTTCAATAATTGTTCACCAAATAATAGTGACAATAATAATAATCTCTTCTATATGCATTATAGTCATTATATATGTCATGATAGACTTTTTTTGTTTCTCAGAAAAAAAATGTCATAATGAAGTCAGGGAGAGAGAATTATTATTTACCTTTGCTAAAAAATAAGAAAACAGAGCCAGCTCCCTGCCATAGTGGTTGAGTTTGGCGCTCTCCACTTCAGTGGCCCAGGTTCATGGGTTTGGATCCCAGCCACGGACATACACCACTCATTAGCCATGCTGTGATGGCAACCCACATACAAAATAGAGGAAGACTGGCACAGATGTTAGCTCAGGGTTAATCTTCCTCAGCAAAAATAAGAAAAAAGAAAGAAAACAGACAATAGACATAAGTCAGTGTTGTGGATAGGACTGAGGATGGGATTTCCTAATCCAGATCAGTGCATTTTCCACTACCCCCTGGTGCCTCCTCCTCTTCTTGTGCTTTGCCCATTTTTATAGTGACACATATTCTCAAGAATAAAACCCATGGAACCAATTAAATAGCCCATATGGTTAATCTTTAGATTTCGCTTGAGCCAAAGCACAACTAAAATTACAGGCTGCTATTTTGGAAATAATCGAAATTTCAAGGAAATAAGCTCTATCAAATGCCTTTTGTGTTTCAAATGAGAAGTTAAGCTTAGATACAAAATAGTAATATACAGAGACATTAAATTATGTCTGATTTCACAAGATTTTGTGTTGAAAAGTATGCTTTTAAAAATATATATATGTGTGCATGTGTGTGGAATTGGTGATATGACTAGCCCTTAAGCCATCATTATAAAGAGCTTCAACATTTTCTTTAGAAATGCCATGGTTATCACAGCCACTCAAGAGTGACTCCACACAATTGATTGTTCAGAATTGCAACAAAAGTAACTCTAATAGGAATTTATCATGCTGAGGGATCTCAAGGCATTTTGAAATCATATTAAAAATAAAACGTGAGTCAAACTCGAAATGTTTATAATTCATGAAAGTTTGATGAGTATGTCTCTCCACCAGCATCATGATCAATGTTAAGTGCTTGCCTGTGGGGATTGTGGCATCATTGCTAGATACCCGGGACAGTCATGTCATACAAAACAGAGACAGCATGTGTCCCTGTCTGACAGATGCTGATAAAATGGTGACAAGAATAACAAGTGACTGAAGAGATTGTTATGCCAAAATCCTTTAGCTGGGACTACACAAAGAGCTATAAACATCAACTGTAGTGGTATATGATGCCCCATCTCCCACCCCAACCAAACCAACAGACCCTGACATGCCCCGCAGACACAGACAAGCAGGATTGACAGGCAGGAATTCCAGACCCTGCCAAAAGAGAAGATGTGTAACTGGTAGAGTTGTTAATGGCATCAGGGCCAATATATGGAAACAGCATCAAAAAGACTGAGCGTTGGAGCTGGAGAAGCTGATTATGGTTAGGTTTAAAGATCCTGGCAGTTGTCAGCAAAGAGTTGACAGAAAATAAAATACAAGTAAAGAAATTCAATTTATGCCACAAATCTGCACAGCTGCTCAAGATGCGTCTTCCTGGATGGATGGCTTAGTGCCTTACTCACAGTGAACCCTAAATAATCATGTGTTGAATGAATAAAACGTTGGTCTTTAAAGACAACTCAATTATGTTAAATTATGTAGCAATTATAGAATTTATGACTATTTATATTTCTATTCTTTTTTTCTTTGGTTTACTGTCCTTCTTGATCACTGGTCTATGAAGGAGAAAAGAGGCCATGGTTTAGTGGCTGTGTTCTCAGTACAGCAACCAGTGCCTTTTAGGTAGAAAAAAGCCAGAGCGTGTTAAGTAGACATTACTTCTAGGTCATCAGTGAGCAATATTTACTAAAGGGAAGGAAAGAGCCCTGCTGGAAGACAAGGATAAAGTTAGTGAGCACAGACCCTGCCAGCTACGTTCTCAGATAGAGATGAGATTGACAGAAAACAGGTGTTGATTTGCATCTTCCATAGCTCCCTGTATGGAGCAGTGCTCACCTCATGGCCATGATGGGGACCATGGACAACCTCTGGCTGCTAATGTTGGGTATTCCTCCCCACGGGATCTCTGCAGGTATGGCCTTGCCGTCCTGAGCCCCCTTGATCTCTCTCCCTCTTTATTTCTTTCTGTTTTCTCTTTCCGCCGTTACTAGGAACATCTTCTACTGTGTAGGGTAAGATGATTGTTCTTTTCTATCAAGATTTGTATCACCTTGCAGGCGTGGCTTTGAAACTAAAGCTTCTTCTCTGTATTTCTGATTTGTCATTTTTTTCTCCAAGGCATCAGGTCTCTCAGAATCTACCGATTTTAAGGAGGGAGGGGAATCAGGGTAAAAAGAAATCAAAAATTTGCCTTGCTTTATCTCACACGTTATCTCTTGTGTTCATCAAACTCCAACCACACTGGCCTACGCTCATTTTCTTAAATATTTCGATCTCTTAGAACTCAGCATCTTCACACATTCAGTTCTCACTTCATGGACCTCTCTTCCCTCCCTCCACAAAGCTGATACTCCTCTTTCAAGCTGCAGTTGCAATGTCATCCCTTTAGGAAAGCCTTTCCAGATCACACAACTCCAAGTGGATCATGCCTTCTCTAACTCTCAAATACCCTTTTTCATAGCATTTGTTTTTCTTCTTGTATAACATTTATTACAATTTGCAATCACATGGGTTTGTGTACTTGCTGGCCGTTTTTACCCATTACCATAAGTTCCATGAAGAACTGTGTTGGTTTTGTTCAACATGTATAATCTGAGCCTATGACAAATGGATGCTTAATAAATATTTGTTGAAGAAATACACAGCAAACACAGATATATCCAATTTCCTCTTCTCTCTTACTAGCAGAACCACAGTTTTTTTTGAGATCCTGCTATTTTTTATGTGCACTATTATAGTACTTACTTCTCAATACTCCCTTATATGAGGGTCTTAGTGCAAAGTTTCTTTGTTTGTTTTTTATTCTATTTCCTGTTTGTTTCTCCCCAAATCCCCCCAGTTGTATATTTTAGATGTGGGTCCTTCTAGTTGTGGCATGTGGGACAGCACCTCACCGTGGCCTGATGAGTGGTGCCATGTCCGTGCCCAGGATCTGAACAGACGAAACTCTGGGCCGCCAAAGCAGAGAGCACGAAATTAACCCGTTGGCCACAGGGTCTGCCCCTTAGTACAAAGTTTTACCCAACTTAATGTAAGTCAAATTAGACTGGAAAAGGTCAGACTCAGGCTTTTGTATTTTTCTTTTGCCCACTATACGTCACCTGGAATGTGGACACAATGTCTCAAAGAGGAGAAGCCATCATAAAAACCATATGCTAAGGATGATGGAGCAGGAAGCAAGCAGGGCTCTGAGTCCTTAAAGGCTTCCTTGAGTATTCACTCCAGGCTGGGCTCTGCTTCTGGAGTTCTTCATGCATGAGAAAAATCAACCTTGACTTGGGTAAGCCAGCACAGTCAGATTTCTGTTATGTGAAATCCCAATTCAAAATGTTATTTCAGGAAAATCACTCCACATACAGGGTCCTAATTTAATCATGTTGTCATTGGACTAGACAATTTCTAAAATTGCCAGTTCTAACATGGGTTTTCCTTTGAAATAAAAACATAATTTATCCAAACATCAGCATATCTTTGAATTTAAATTATTCCTTTAGTTTTGAAAACCAATGTGATATATGAATTTTTGAATAACTACTATGTATAAGACAATATGCCAGATGGCTTAATTAACAATATTTCCTTTTTAAATGCACATGTTGTACAGTTCCCCCATTTCCCCTGCATTTTTTTTAAGTATCAACATGTCATTAATTTAAATGCTTGTAATTATGTATTCATGAACAACAAGAAGGGACAGTTTTCAGATTTACTTTTATGCAATCAAATATTATTTTCTTTGGCAAATTGAACTAAAGACCAGATTGTAGAGGGGCAGGAAAGATGTGTAATTTGAGGCAGTGGTTCAAAAATGCTGATTTACAAATGAGTGCTAACCAAGCTATATCTGAATCACTTGGGAAATTTTTCAGTCCCATTCCTAACTCCTATGTGTAGCAAAGAATTTAACCTTGCCCAAAGAGAGGTCTAGCCTTTGCCCTTGGCTTCTGGGAGGTACTGTCCAAGCCCTTGGAATGTCATGCCTGATGGGAGTCTTTCTTTGTTGCCTTGAGTCAGTCTGATAACGATAATGTGATTAAGGGTGGGGACCATGAGCCACAGGATAAACGTAGTTTAGGGAGAGGACTTTGGGTCTCATAGCATCGTCTTGACCTCCTGAGGATCTGGAAACTGAGGTTAGGCACATAGACAATGAACCATGCCTATCTGATGGAGCTCCAAGAAAGACTCTGGACACCGAGGTTCAGGTGAACCTCCCTGGTTAACAACACTCTATGTGTAGTCTCACACATCATTGCTGGCAGTAATTAATGCTGTCTATGACTCGATGGGAAGAGGACATCTGGAAGCTTCATGTTTGGAAGACTTCTAGGCTGTGGCCCGTGCATCTCTTCCCTTGGCTGATTTTCGTACATACCCTTTCCCTGTAATAAACTATACCACGGATATTAAAACTTTCAGCGAGTTCTCTGAGTCCTTCTAGTTAATTATCGAAATTGAGAGCCACTTTGAGAAACATTTGAACTTGCAATTGGTACTGTGAGGGAAGGCAGTCCACGTGGGTTGTATTCCCTAATTTTGCAGTTGCCTAATTATTGCACGCCAGATAATCTGATTCAGTAGGTGCAGGGTGTTTAAAATGCCCTGATTTGGAAACCATATCAGGACACGAGTTGTGTTAAGCAGCTAAGAAAGACCCATCTTATCTTAATAATCTGTACCATACATAGTAACAATATACATTTGTTTATTTCATTTATGTACCAGATTTGTGTGCTTGTGCATGCAGTGGTAGACATGAATAATCGCTATCATTTCTGCAATTAAGCAAGCTCAGTAGAGTCCTTCTTAGGAAAATATTTGGTTAGATTAGGTAAAGTGATTATAGGTACTTGACTAAATAAAACATTATTTTCCTTAGAGCAATTTTATAGAAAGAAATGAGAAATATAGTTAAAGAACCTGAATTCAAGTTTTACTATGCAGCTTAACAGCTGTATATCTTAATAAGTGAAGTAATGTTTTAGAAAGACAACGTTTTAAATGTAAATCACATACAAATGCAGTTTAAGATGTTTTTAAAATCTATGTTTCTTCTCTGACAATCCTTTAACATTTCTCAAAGCGTTACAGAATTATCAAAGTGCTCTGGGGACTAGTTATTTCTATTTTTGTTCTATTTCTGTAATGAAGTTAACCTATATACTCATCTTTGTAACCCAGCCTGGTCATCCAACCTTGTTGTCTAATTCTACCACCAGGAAAAGAAAAACAGCCAGAGGCCAGAGCTCCAAAGATTATTATTATTTTTAATTATGTGAAAAAATTTCCTTGCCTTAGAGTGGGAAAATTATTTAAACTACTTTTCATGTTTGCCTGCTGTCTTTCTGTTAGTTTATGCCAATAGACAGTATTAGGGTGATCTCAGAAAACACAAGAATGGTAGTATAAAAATAAGACAAGGCAGGGAAATAGCCAGTGAAAGGTTATTTATGTAGCCCGTTGCTACTGTGGGAGCAAAATCTACCTGGGGAACCATGGGAATCCGTGTAGAACCCGTGCTTCAAGCATTATCTCAGCAAAGGGACAAGTGAGCTGGGATATTTATGCAGCAACTTTTGTCAGTCACTGGTTGATGATTACTAGCCATCTGGCCAGCTGTGCTGACAGGTAGGAGATTTTTGGCCTTTAGGGAAAGCCCCCAAGCAATCAGAAGTCTAACCTACCTCATGCACGTCGTGCATGGACAGTGTTTGCTATATGGCTGATACATACTTGGTACCAAGAATTATTCCAGGAAACAAACTTAAAAGATTGAGCTCTGTGATGAATTCAGCTATAATTCTTGGTTTTGAATGCAATGGGAAATGGGGCTGGTAAACACATGGCCTGCAATGATATCATGACTAGTTGGTAAATCACCTGTGGTTTGCTGAAACCAAGTGCCTATTAAAGAGGAAGCACCTAAGCAGATCAAGTGGCTTAGGCACGTTAATCTACGGCGCTAATGAAGACTGCCAGGACTGGGGAGTGGGATTATTATTTCTGACTGCTCTAGAGACATAAAAGAAAGAAACAAATACTAAGCTCAGAATTTTAAACTCAGTTCAAATTATGATCAGAGACCCTGGACTTTTCCATGGTGGCTCAGAAATGATCTCTTAATTCTTTTAGTGGTGGGTCCAACCTAAACGAAAACCAGACCCAAAGGTAATTTTGCTGGTGGCAGAGTTGTAATGGAAGTTGAATTCACAACTTTGCCATGTTTGTTATGTGAGAATAAAGGCATATTTTAGCAACAAGTGAGATCCAGCAGCTTAGAACTGGGACACCTGTGTGTACCAAGACAAACTTGAGGGTCTTGCATCCCTAAGTCTCTCTGAGATATCATTGCCAGTAGAGCAGCCTGCATCCTCATGTCTGAGATCATCCTAATTTGACGACCATGCATGAACATCATTTAAGTAAGTTAGTTTACAAAAGGATATCTACTCTTCTCAGGACACACTCCAACAATTCTTTATTGCTTCTAGTCCTGTAACTACAATGAGACCTTATTCTCCAGAGGGACAAGTGCTTACCATGACCTTGGATGAAATACATTTTACTTCAAAAAGGAGCAAGATGTTACTAATTAATTTCAGTAAAAACCTGTGGAATATGCATGGGAATGCATGCGAAGGGAATCAATCCGAAGATGATGGAACACGTTATTGGATCTTTATGAGTTTATCAGTGTGGCTAGGTTTGCCAGAGATTCCAGAATTATTATGCTTTCTCACACAACAGGAAACACCTCAAACAGTTGCTTTGGTTGATTGGAAATTGGACTCAATAATGGCCTACTTTCAGTAAGGCTTAGATGTCCCAAGTTCCCTAGTCAAATGGGGAAGATGAAATCAAAAGCTTAGGGAAATAGGGATGACGGAGAAGAGCTTCCACATGTGAACTGCAAGCAGCCTCCCTCCAAAACAACCCACACAGATGCACACTACATCCCCAGAGGAAGTTCAGTGGACACCCTTTTTATTAAGATAATTGAGAAAAGCATTAGTGAGGGGAGCATCACATCCTCAAAGACATCTCTTTAGACTGTCCTTTCTAGGTTGGGAATGATGGTGGAGGTGCCATCATTGAGATTGGCTCTCTGACCTTGATGGGATTAATGGCATGCTAGAGTGACAGGGATTAAATGCCAGCTATGATACTCCGGAGACAAGGTGACTTGGATTACTGTAATAGGTAGCAAGAGAGGGGAGATTTTAACCTATAGGGTTCTTTGCAATGCCTAATTGATCACGGAGCCCCTAAAAATAAAATGGATGAGAAACCTACTGGGCAAGAAAGGATTAACTCAGCAGGCCTCTGTTGCTCAAATCCTGCACATTCCAAAGAAAGCTTATTTGCAGGACTGGTCCTTGGCTGGTTCCTGGGAAATAACCTCTGAGCCCTTAGAACACTCTGCCTAAGAGTTTTTGTATGCCGGAGGCCTTGAGCCTTGTTCTATCAGTTTGCCCAGAGGAGTTTAACCTAACACTGTGACATATGGAGAAAGCCTGCTTTTGTTCTGAGAGTAAGGGTGGAGTCAAGTAGCTGAGATCAGCCATGTGGATGCTACTGCCCATGCGACTGACCTCCAATAAAAAGCCTGGGCATCAGGGGTTGAGTGAGCCCCTGTTGGACAATACTTCACACATGTCGTCACACATTGTTCCTGGGAGAATTAAGCATGCCCTCATGAGACTCCACTGAAAAAGGGCACCTAGAAGTTTTTTCTTGATTTCTCCTGGACTTGACCCATGCATCTTTCTCTTTGCTGATTTCAGTCTCTAATCTTTCTCTGTAATAAATCATAACCATAAATATAATGGCTTTTCTGAGTCCTTCCAGCAAGTCATCAAGGTGACTGAGGGTGACTTTGGAGACACTGACATGCCTATTAAAATATTACTTCATTTATATAACAGGGAAAACTGTGGATCTGGTCTCTAAAAGCCTTACTTGAGTCACCATAAAGGACAGTCATGGCTTTTCTCTCAGGTGTCCAAGTTAAGCCAGTATATCGACTGGAACATCTTGATTAGAATGAAGGCCCACCGAGGAAACAACAGAGCCAAAAGTATACATGGTAACTCTTCCTCCAAGACTTTCCTGAAGACTCATATGGCCATTTACGGTGAAAAAGCGAATATGGAGACTGCTCAGGAATTACTAGACCCTGGCTCTGAAATGATGCTAATTTCTAGGAAGCTAAAATGCCAGTGTGATCCACCAAAGTAGGAACTTAAGGTTGAGGGAGGAAAACAAAACAAAACAAAACAAAAGTTCCCACACAACTAAGAAAAGATTGATTATTCTAAAGTTGATGCATACACACATAAATGTCCATGTTTGATTCACCATTATCAGTTTATTCCTTTATGTGGGATGGGAAATCTATTAGTTTTCATCAGAAAAACAAATAGTATGTCCAATAACACGACAGACTTCACTTTTCAGAATCCCTACTGTATAGTTAACAATAGTTACAATGTGTAGCTATGTCACTAAGACTACATTGATTTGACAAACATGGCTTAGCTTCTAACAATAAACATACATCCCTTACTTCTTCAGGTATTTGTCTGAGGCAATACATGGATTCAAAAGAATCAGCAGACTCAGTCAATTTGTGGGAAACCCTCCAAAGAATTGCTTTTGTTGATTTTCTTAGTGAGACTGCATTACGTTCACTTTTGTTATTGTTATCATTTGAAAGATGATTTCATTTTCTAGAAAGGTTAAATAAGCAGTTATAAACAAATATAGTAAATTAGTAGCTACTAACTGAGGAGCCATGGTCTGATTAACCAAAAAAACAAAAGTTCCGTTAAGAATCAAAAGTGCGTGAGAGCTCTGGCATGCAAAAAAAAAAAAAAAAAAAAAAGAGGAATCAATCACGCAACCATAAATCTTGTCATCAAAACGTCTATATTATGATTTCTTTTTCTGACCAAGCTTGTGGGCTGAGATTCTCCAACAACAATGTCATGCATGTCAGAGAGATAAATCATTATTATCTTCACCTGTTATTTTGATGCACCTATTTTCTCAGGTCCGCTGGGGCCTGTGTGGTTTTTCCCCAGCAAGCTGTGATGTTTTGTCTCTCGGTCATTCTAGAAGCACCATATTTTATGATCAGTTGCTACTTTTTTTCACAAACATTGTCTCCTTCAAATTCTATGGAAAAATCAGAATAAGTGTCAAACTGTTGCTGCTTGTCTGCATCACTCAAATTAAACGGCGTGACTTTTTTCTCCTATCAGAGTATTTTTCAAAGATTGTTTCATCTGACTGTTCTTCAAATATACTCACAATAAATTGTCTATTTAAGTGAAGTAAATCTCTGAACTTTTTGTTATTTTAACAAAATTGTGGGAAATTGTCTGCCTATGTCATGTATCCATAATTTATATCTTTCCTTTCTTTTTACATATTTGGAGTCAATTTAGATACACACTCTCTGGATATTTCTTTCTCCCCATCTAATCGCTAAATTTTTAGGCAGATTTGCTTAACTTCACACGAAAAATTTACATTTAGTTTTTGTTCTATAAAATTGTTACCGATTTTTGTACCAACACAGAACACCACCCACATCTAGTACCAACATCTGTTCAGAAGAGAAAAAAAAACTCATCAGTTCATCTCAAAAGTTTTGTTTCTGTTTGTTGAATCTCACTGCTGATAGTTCTTTGCTAAAATCACTTTTATTCTACTGTTTAAAACCCAAAATTCAAAAAAGAAAACCTTTCATTATTCTAAACCAATTAATTGTATTTTCCTAAGACATAAAATTGAGGACATTCTCTTTAGGATGAAGGAAAGCCTAGATTCAAGTAACATGACCTTCTGAGATAACCAGTGTAGGCAAGAAAGTGCCATTCAACGTAAGTCAGAGAGACTGTAATCTCTGTTTTAAAGCAAATTAAATGTGATATTTACCTAAGAAGTAATCTCACGCTGTATACATTTTAAATTAACATATCTTTAATCTTTATGCTATATAGTTTTCTCTTTACTCTTTACATCTTTTACTCTAAATTCTGAAGAGCAGATACCTCCTTTTTGTTATCTGTCGTAGCTGCCCTTCTTCAGCTAACAGGATAATAAGATAAAAGCCCACTGCAGGTTGCCCATTATTGTTTCCCATTCCCGCAGACCAAGGAGAAAATACACTCCTGACTCCTCTTCCCCACCAGTCAACCTGCAGAACTCCATTCCAAGCCATGGTTAAATATGACTGAAGTCTTTAGTAGACAATCAACTGTAGATCCAACTTGCCTTTCAGTTCTGTTCACCTTGCTCATCTCTATAGTTTCCCTGACCATGTATTAGTTATTTACTTCCTGCTTAACAGGACGAACAGAAATAATCAGATTGGAATTACCATAAACTCCCACTCCTAGGTGTATGAAACTACCAGATTCTAAACCCATCCATCCCTGCTCTCTATTACTATAATAGATGGATTCCCCTTGGCCTATCTGAAATCAACTAGATGTGACCCTCCACTCCCACACAACTTCTCAAGGCTGAGACTATCCACCACCACTTCTCCTCTAAAATCATCCCATCTGCCCTCTTAGCCTTCCATCTCCTCTGCTACTGTTTCAGCACTTTAACACCAGTCTCTCTTATTCTCTATTCCTAATTGCCTCCATCTTTTCTTCACTCAGTACTTCTCTCCCCAACTCCTTCCCAATAGCATTAATATTCAAATACCGTTAATTTTCACTTTTTTGTGAAATAAGAATGAAAGGAAGAGGGAAGGAAGAAAGGAAAGAAGGAACGAAGGAGAAAAAGAAGGAAGGAAGGGAAGGGGGATGTGAAAGGGAATGGAAAAGGAAGAAGAAAGATAAAAAGAAAAGAAAAGTAAGGAAAAAGATGTCTCAAACTAACACAACCTGGTCTCATCCTAGTTCTGTCCAATCCTTCACTTTAACAGAAAAACTTCCTGGAAAAATCCGTATCTCCATTTTCCAACCTTGTGTGTCATGTAGGATGTTGTTAGTTGCACATCACAGAATGCCTAGTATAGATGACTTTAGCCTTAAGAGGCTTATATAGCATACAATGGATAGGACATACAAAGACAGGGCTTCACTGAGGGGCTAATCAACTGCTTAACAATGTCACCAAGGGCTCAGGCACTTTTTTTCTTGACATATATCTGTACATAAAACCATATTCAGCAATATCTTTCCTCTTGGTCCCTGGATGGTCACAGAATTTCTGTGTTTCACAGGCAAACATGATTTATTCAGAGAAGAATAAATTTTTTGCTTCAGCATTTCCTTTGTGTGAGGGAGGAAATCCCTCCAGCAAGCACTCACTCTTGATCCTGTGGCCGGAACTTGTCACAGTCCCATGCGCCATGGCTTGATCACAGTCCCATGGACTGAGAGGGAGCTGGGGAAGATAATTATGTGACATGTGCAACCTCTATTGTGTTTGAAGTGCTAGTCAGGAAGGAAGGGGGTGTGTGTGTGTGTGTGTGTGTGTATGCACACATGCAGGGTTGGTATATGGATTCGCTGTTGGGAAGACAACCTATATTGCTTCCCATACTTGTATTCATTTTTTTTTTAATTTGAGATTTTTAATTGCATTTTGCAGGCTTTTTTTGGGGGGGGGGGTGAGGAAAGATTGGCCCTGTTAACATCTGTTGCCGATCTTCCTCTTTCTTTTTTTTTCTCCCCAAAGCCCCAGTACATGTCTATCCTAATCATAAGTCCTTCTAGCTCTTCTATGTGGGAAGCCACCACAGCATGGCTTGAGGAGCAGTGTGTAAGTCCACACCCAGGATCCAAACTGGTGAACCCAAGACTTCCAAAGTGGAGCAGGTAAACTTAACCACTACACCACCTGGCTGGCCCCCCTACTCACTTTTTAATCAACATGTACCTTGATTCTGTCCTTGACTCTGCAACCCCCTTTGTTTAAGTTCAAAAACAAAGCCCAGATCACTAAGCTAAGATCTCCAATTATTTTACTCAATATCTAATCAGTATTTGAGAAAATTGACTGTTCCTTAATTACCAAAACCCTTGTATTCTGTTGCTTCCACATGTTACCAGTTTCCTTCCACCGCTGGGTTCCTTTACCAACCTCCTTTATATCAGTTATTAAATGAGAAATTTCCTCATGGCTATTTCCTAGGTCCTTATTTTTTAAGCTCTGCACTCTTTTCCTGGAAAATCTCTCCTTCTTCAATGGCTTTATTTTCTATATGCCAATGGCTTCCAAATGTCCATATCTGAGTCAGTCTGCTTTTCTGAGTTCCAAATCTCTACATTCAAATCTTTACTCAGTAAAATCTACAGAATCTCAGGGTCAACATATGTGAAAATACGTGTTATTTTCCTCAAATCTTAGACACCAACCCAATTGCTCAAGCAAGAAACGAAAATACCATTCTTCACTCTTATCTATTCCTTACCTCCCACATGCAACCAAATGCCAAGTCCAATTACTGAGACTATGATAGTCCTTAAATTTGTATTTTTCTCCACTATCATCATTAGTCAAGAAGCTGTCGTCATCTCTTAGGCTACTGTCGTTGCCTCCCGACTGGTTTTGTTTCTTGAGCTCTATCTTTCTTAAAATTCACTTTTTTAATATTGAAACCGGAATAATCATTTTTAAGATACAAAATTGATTGTCTAACTCCTTTGTTTAAAATCTTTTAATGGCTTTCTATTGCCCTTAAGAAAGAAGCCATTTTTAATATTGACCATAAATTCCTTTATAATTTTGGTTATAAATTAACTTCCTCCCTCTACAACTGCTCTTGCATCATTTAGTTCCTCACTATAATCCTACTTCACTTCCTTCTGTTCCTGTTCCATGCTTTAGTCTTATATCCCTTTCATGATCTTCAAAGATTTTGGTCTCTGTAATGACCTTTCCCCACCACCCTCATTACCGCCACCATCTACTCATTTAGCTAACCCCTATACAAATGTTCAGTCTCAGACTAAGTATTTTCTGCTATACAAAAGTTTCATGAAACTTCTAACTTGATTATATTCACCAGGTACCTACCTCAGTAGTACTCATTCTGCAGTCCCCTTTCAAAACACCTCTTTGTTCTTTTAAGTATTCATAGAATAGCCATTGGCCTCAGAGGAATATAAATTTATCCATCACACAACCAACCAGAATTGCTACTTTTTCTTTTCCAACTTGTGAAGAAATACAACTGACTTCTCTATCTTTACATGATGAAGGAACTCAAGAAATTTAAACTCCCCCAAAATATACCACATGGTTCGCTATAACTAGTACAATGTTTATCTTGCTTACCTCGCTATTCCTAATATCTTCCATAGTAAGTGGCACGAGGCATATGCTTTGTTCCATGCAGGTTCTGAGAGTGTTTGTGTCAGGGAACCTAACTGAAAAGGGTGGAGTTTTCTACTGCCGTTTCACCTTGGTTGCCTTAAATCCTGACACTCAGTAATTGGTAAAGTAGAACCTTGGTTCTATTTTAACTTCCCTGTTAAAAGCCTTTTTATGTGGTTTACTGGAGGGCTCTATAACCAACAGCTCAACCGCCCCCACTTGGCCTACTCTCCTGTGTAGCCTGCTACACTTTCCACCTCCCCCTTAACTGCACATTTCAAACGTTATTCATTCATTGTCTCATTTCCAATGGGTCTTACTTGCCAATATCAAAAGTGTTTATTGTTTAACTGATAAATTAATTTATTGTAAAGTATTAAAAGGCAGTATGATAATGCACCCCATAAGTATATGTTTCTGGAATACAAAGGAATCACGAGGCATTAAACCAAAGAATCTTCTTTAATGACAAAATGTACAAGTATTGTAAAGTTCACATTATGGAGATATTTTGGGGTTGATGATACTTTGAAAAATACCCAAATCACACCAGGTAAATTATACCATATTCTACTTAATCAAAATCCACCTGTGTGTGCCCATGCACACATACACACACACACCATACATTAGCTCAGGTTTCTATGTGTCTTTTGTTAAGAAATTACATAAGTAATCTTTCTTCTTCTTGTCTTGGGGAGGACGTAGGCCATAGTTAATGCCTAACTTGGTGAGAGGACTGACCCTCTTGCTTTGATCCTTTTTCTAGTCCTCTTACAGTTCTACTACTTCACGCCATCAATCATGAGTACTTTTAACATGTGGTAGGAGTTTTACCTCTCACACATCACACACGTATCCCAGCTTCCATCCTTGTCAGTTTCATGATGTGAGCAGGTTACTTGATGTCTCTGATCCTTATATTTATGTTCAGAACGATAAGAATAGCCCCATTCAACTACAGTGCTTTGCTTATATCTCCTTAGTTAGAAGTAGATCATATGCTGTGCCTATCTACAAGGGAATTTAGAAAATGCAAGAGTTTTTGTTGTTGTCTGTGAGTTTTGATCCAGGACTCCTAATCTTCTAACAAAATCAGATGTTACAGGCTAAATTGTGTTCCTCCAGAATTCGTATGGTGAAGTCCCAACCCCCAGACTCAGGATGTACCTTGAAATATAACCATGTTTGGAGATAAGATCTTGAAAGATGTGATTAAAATAAAATAAGGCAGCTCTGGCAGGTGCTACATAACCTGAAGTACTCTAATTGGATTAGGATGGGGCCCTAATACAAACTGACAGATGTCCTTACAAGAAAAGGACAGACACAAGGGAGTCAAGCACCGAGGGAGACCATGTGAAGAGGCAGCCAGAGGCAGGCCATCTCCAAGCCAAGGAGAGAGGCCTCAGAGGAAATCAACTTGCTGGCACCTCAGTCTTGGACTTCCAGACTCCACAACTGTGAGAAAACGCCTTTCTGTTAGTTTAAGCCACCCAGTCTGTGGTATTTTGTAAGGCAGCTGTAGCAAACTATTACGTCAGAGTTCCAGTGTTAAGGAAGGAGGTCACACACGATATAAGTTTGAAAACAAGGGTTCTTCTTCCAGAAGAGTGGATCAGACTCATATTTGCATCTGGCTACACCATTTACTCATTATCTTCTGGGTAAATTTCTAAACCCTTCTGGTTTACAATCAGAGGTTCTCATTAAGGGTACTCATCTATATGGAGATACTAATAGTGCTTACCTTATTGGATAGATGAGGTGACGATGAAATGAAACAAGATTTATAAATTTATTAACACAACGTCTGCTTTTAATAAGTTCTCCATCAAAGTTACATACTTAATTTGTTATAATTTCAAGATCATAGAGTAAATTCTTTCACAAATGTTTTGCTTTTCCTTGAACATAGTGATCAAACATTCTGAAATCTCATATTTAAAGATACACATACCATATTTCTCTCTGAGACCTTTTTAATCCACTTATCGTGTTATTTCTTTCCAGAAAAGAATTGATGGAAGTTTTCCTTATTTTGAAACAAATATTCATTTGATTAAGGATATTTTACACCTTCAATAAGATAAATGCTCTTCATGTAAATTTTAATTAATTCTTTAACTATTTTCTACAGCAAGGAGGAAATAAGTTTTCCAAAGTTTAAAAGGCAGCAGAAGGAGTTGCGTGCCATTTTCCAGAAAAATAGCAACTTGTGACAGATTTGCAATCTGAACCCGAGGTTAGTGCTTAACAGCAGTTGTCGGAATTGAAAATACCAGCTGCTTCCATTTCTGCAGTCACTCCAGAGAGCAAATACAAAGGATGGTACCAAATACAGTCAGGGGCATTGAAGTGGCAATCAAACACACTGCCGAAACAAATGGAAGAAAGTGATACTGTGGACTCAGGGAGGATACAGTTCATCCATCACATAACCAGACAGAATTGCTGTTTGTTCTTTTCCACCTTGTGAAAAGTTGAAGCTCACGTCTCCATCTTCAGATGGAAAAGCAACACAAGAGATTTAAAACCTCCAAAATATACCACCTGATTCGATATAACCTTACATCACATACTTTAAAAATATGAAGAAAGTGATTAGAATTAGAAATCTGATTAAAATATCTAGCTGATTAATCAATTAAATTTGTCTCAAGTTTTCAATCATTTTTCTGGCACCCTAAGCACTTACTTATTTCATGTCTCATAAGTTTAGATATCCTAGGATTTATTACTTTTCTGAAAATAAGTATTTGAAAATAATTCTAATTATCTAAGTAATTATTTGTAGACTTTGTTGTGTGAGTCCTTTCTCACGTGTTGGTTTGAATCCTGCCATCCCTGCCTGCCTCATGTTTTATCTGTTGCTACTGTGATTACCAGCTCCATGTTGATGTCGCCCAACTTCGTGCCAGCAGACCAACCTGGCAGAGCATCTCCTGATGCCCCTCTTCCTGCTCCACACCTCACACGTCCTGACTCTCATGGCAGGGCTGCTTTTTTGACCCTTAAGCAAACTCTACAGTAGAACTTGAAAAGATTGGTATTTATCCATGTGGCTCATGGGCCATAGAGAAACTAGAGGTGGGCCAGATTTAGCCCTATGGTTTGTGAATCTCTGCTCTAAACCTATGAAAACTGATTTTTTTCTGTGTATTATGCTTCAATATAGAGTTTTAAAAATGCAGCCATTCTGAAAGGATAGCAGAATAAGATTTAATTAAAATACTTCCAATTGTATTCTTGCAGGAGACTAGAATTAAACATCAGGCTGATATTCAGCTGGTAAGTTGGCGCAGTGAAGCGGCCAGTGTCCATTCTGATTGGTTGGCTCTTCTGGGTGATTATTATTAAATATTTTTAATATCACTTATGATATCTTTTTTAAACAGCTTTATTGAGATATAATTCACAAAGCATACAATTAATCCATTTAAAATGTACCAATGATTTCTGATATATTACATTATCAATTTTTTTAACTTGTCGTAAAGTATATATAACAAAATTTGCCATTTTAACCATTTCTAAGTGCACACTGGCACTTCAATCAGTAACATTAAATACTTCATAATGTTGTGCAACCATCCTCTCTACCTACTTGTAAAACTCTTCTATCAACCCAAACATGAACTCTATAACCACTAAGCAATAACTCCCAACCCCAGTAGTTTCTAACCTACTTTCTGTCTCTAAATTTACCTCTCCTAGGTGGTTCATATTGGTAGAATCATAGAATATTCTTTCTTTATATCTGGCTTATTTCACTCAGTGTGTTTTCAAGGTTCATCCACACTGTAGCATGTGTCAGAATTTCATTCTTTTTATGGCTGAATAATATTCCGTTATATGTATACACAACACTTTGTTTATCCACTTATCCGTTGATGGACACTTTGGTTGTTTCCTCCTGTGGACCATTATGAACAATGCTGCAATGAACATTGGCATACAAGTACATATTCCTATAGCCATCCTAATAAGTGTGAAGTGGTGTCTCACTATAGTTTTGATCACCCCTAATATCCTCAACCACAACAACATAAACACATTTGTGTAGTGCTTGCTGTGTGCCTAGCATTGTGGTAGACCCTCTCTGTGTACTACCTCATTTAATCCTAATAGTAGCTCAGTGAGGTCTGTGTTATCATGTCCATTTTACAAATTGATGACTGACTCTTCCTCAAGTTAAGTAATTTGCAAAAGGCCATATAACCAGTGAGTGGCATGCATGAGATTCAAATCCACCTCAATTCTGAGAGTGCCCTCTATAAGAGAGGCACAGAAGTCTGCAGTCAGAACAAATTTTCTCTGCTTCTGCAAATTCACAAACGTGAGGTTTGAAAGGGAGCCTCTAAAATTTATTCACTTCTTAATTAATTAAAATTAATTTATTTATATATCCAAGTATATGTATATTTTACCAATTTGTATGCAAATTGGTATATATATTTAGCAGTTGGTGTATATATATATATATATATATATATATATATATTTAGCCCATGCTAAATAATAAATCCATAAAGATATTAAATGAACAGAAAGGATATCTACTCTCACTGTTACCCCGTCCTACCCCCAAGGGATGAACACCTTTAATCATTCTTGTGTTACTTCTTCTATGAGCTAACAGTATAATTCCAAATATTATGCTGATATATCTATTTCTTGAATGTATTCACCAAATACAATGTAAACACCAAAGTATTTATTGGTCCACCGCAGACCATTTTGGTGCTATGTCATTAATTTTTCCGTCATGTGCATTTACAGCGGTGAATAATATACTTAACTCCCCTTGCATGTTATTTGAATTTGAGCCTTCATTTAAGATGAGGATATTAGGGTTGCTACTCTCAATCTTCTTCCAATATTTCTAAGTTCACATTGCTTTTCCATCACCAAGTTATGCAACAATAATTTTTCCTCATTTTGTCTATAGGTTAATGCTAAAAAATAATAATAGTAGGGTCAAAAATTATGATTATGTAACTATTCAATTTAGAATCAGACTTGTTAGAACTATATATTAAGAATACAGTGCAGTCTCTAAATTTATGGCATTTTAAGAAAAAATATCTGTACCTCAGGTCAAATATTTTCATACATTGCATCAACTACTCAAATATCATGCCACAGTTAATTCTGATTTATATTTTATTAATTTCATGGATAGCTTTTAAACAAAAAGCTTAAATCTAAAGATTAAAATGGTCCATCTTTTGAATTTTCTACAGAAAAATAAACGTCTTCCTTTTAATATCTGTAATATCATTATCCAGTTTTTTTATTCTGCTGCTATTGAATGGTAAAATACAAGCTGATTCTCTAGGCCTTTCGAGCAGCTGTCATTCTAGGAATTCTTTCACTGCATCCCTGTTTTAATGTGATTCTCTCATGTATTTTATCTTCCTCTCTCTTGGTTTTCTTTTTTTTATTTGATTTAGTACTTAAAACATTTCTGAGACTTTAGAAGTATGAGAATATCTTTATTTTGCCCTCATACGTTATGGATAGTTTGGTTTGGCAGGGAAATCTTCATTCAAAATCAGTCTCACACAGGCCTTTGAAGGCAGTATGTCCATTACCTTTTAGAATCCAGTGCTGCTGGTGAGAAACATGATCTGCATTTGGTTGTAAGTAACCTGGGTTTTTACTTGAGATTTTCTAATAATTTTTTTTAAATTCTGTATTCTATAATTTCTTGAGCATGCGTTTGAGGTGTTTAAAAATTATTTTTAAATTTCCTTGTTCATAACTTGTGTATTTTTTAAATATGAAGATATATATCCTATCACAACTCTGGGAAATTATTTTTTATATTCTTGAAATAACACAAGGAGAGGCCAAGACTTAAGAAGCCATACCCATAGGATCAAGACAGGATCTGCAGAGAAGTAAACCAGATAGGTGACTAGAAAAAGAATATTCTGGTTATATATCAAAAAGTATGCCAGCATCTGAAAAATAAATGATAATATAAGTTCCAATCCTGATAGAGCCAAAATTGTCCACGGATGTCTCAAAGTGCATTGAACATAGCTGTGGACAATGTGGATAAAGACAGATCCTAGGATGATTATCACCCTGAGAGATTGGCAAGAACAAATGAGAGACTCATGACTATGGTGTTATATAGGTCACTATATCCTGGATTCAAAAAAAAGGACAAAGTAAAACACAGACATTAGAGCTGGCATGCAAAGCGAAGGCTAAGGTTCAGAAATGAAGTGAGGACCAAAATATCAGCCCTAGAACAGAGCATCCCATTACTGTTGGATGAAATGCCTTGCTGCCTTGTCCTTAAATATGAGGCTTTATCTTCTGCTCAGGCCCCATATTTCCATAGCTGAAATGAGACTTAGTCTACACATCTGGATAAATGGAACAATAGGAAGCAGAATGTGAGAAAAAGATGGCTCCAAAGGTATTTAAAAGCACATAGGATGTAAATTGAAAATATTAGTTGCCTACAGTGTTAACAGAGATTAAATATACAAAAGTTGTGCTTGCTTTGACTTATATAATAAAATTGTTTATCCTAGGGTAATTATTCTTATGCTTATTCTGTTATGAGTTTACTATTTAGCTCAAACATTCAGAAAAAGAAAACCCCATAGTATTGACATGTCTTCGGAAATATCTTTTCCCCATACCATTATTTCCTAAATCTTTTCTTTTCTTTTTTCCAGTGACAAGAAAGATAGGTGATATTTAGAGATTTTCCACTGGCAAAAAGTTTCATGAATCATAACATTTGAGATGCACAACCTCAGGATATTCTGTCAGCAGCTATATACTTACATAAGATTACTTGAAGTGGCACATTTCCATTTCAGGGGGTTAGAACTATAGTCTAAGAATAATGGTTCTATCACTTGTGGACTTCACGGTCCAACGTTTCTTGTGTAACTTTACTAAGGATCAGTTTCCTCATCAGTAATATTGTGATTCTAACAAACAAGTTGTAGAGTTATGACTAATGAAGGACATAATCTATACTTACTATCAGTATTTTAATTTACTTTTCAAAGGTCAAGTCAGTCACCGTGATTGATCGCAGCCTTTCTGGTTAACCTTGGATACGTCATTGAATCTGTGATCTCTCTGGATTCTCTTCTGCTCTATAGAGTAGTGATTGTTTTTTCTTTTTAAGCATGGAGTTAACTGAGTTGAATTCAAACTCTAAACTCTTTCTCCCTTGCAATAGACAGAAATTAAAACCTCTGTTTAGTTCTGTTAAACTTAGCTGGGTTTTTCTGGAGTCTGTCCCATGTGTGTGTACTACATAGGTCACCAGCTTGCTGGACAGACTGTATGTTTCTTTTTGCAACTGTGATCACAGTGACCACTATTCTGTTGTTCCTCCAGCAGGAAGAATGTAATTTTTTTTTTAGTTTTAGCCTGTTCTCGGAGCAACAACTAAGACCTGCACCTAGATAAAATGTCATAAAACAGGGAAACTTACCCCATGTTCTCACACAAAAAAACCTTAAAACCAGGAAATTCCAAGCACTGCTTCCCTTCTAGAATTTGCCTGCATTTGGCCACTCTACATTTGCCGTCAGACATTTAAAAAATATTTTATTTAGTGCTTTTCATTGTTTTTGGCAAGATGATTGATCTGATATGAGATACTCCGCCCTTACTGGAAGTGGCATAACAGATTTATTTCTAATGCAAAACTTCTGAAGCTTTTATTAAAATGATTATCTTTTTTTTGAAATATAACCAATATACCTAAATAATCACTCTAAAGAATTTGGAAATAGTAACAAAGAAACAAAATGTTCACCTTCCTTTGCCATTTCTTCAAAACAGACCAATAATAAAAGTAAATGAGCTGACATGCATCCTGACAGCAAATACACAACAGCTAGCGTGTAACAAGAGTAGAATTCTGTGCTGACCTTCTCTACCCATCCCGTCTCATCAGAATTCTTCAGTGTGGGGATGAGGTCTGTGACTAAAAGATAATGACCCGTCACAGCCATGCAAACAAGTGAGAGGCAACATGATCTCAAAGGCACCGTGATTAATTCAAAATATTTTCGTACCTAACAAGAAAATTGATTAAGCTTACAGTAGAGAGAGGGTAAGCTTATTTATCTTACCAATAGAGCATTTTCCTTTCATCTTGAGGGAGGCCTGGTTATAAAAGATTATTTCTTGAAGCTCATGCAAATGATGGCTCCGTGCTAACTGTTTTAAAAGGCTACCATGCAAAAAACAATCAACTCTCTGCAGGTCGATGCCACAGACTGAGAATTAAGGTCTCAGGGGGTTGCGAGCAGCTGAAAGTATTGATGAGGCTTTGATTTGGCTGAATCAAGTGACATTTGCCATCCCTCCCGCTTTATTTCTCCGTTGGATCCTGTCTTAACTTTGGTTACCGTCTTTTGGTTTTAAAAGAGTTACATTTATTATCTCAAGAGCCAATTCTTTGTTCTGACTTGAATTACCACTGGATTATGACTCTGTTGCCTGCTCTTCTTGTTATCTATTTTGACCCCAATCAGAACCACATAAAACTCCAGATTTAGGCTCCTGTAACACTCATCATTTAATATTTTTGTTATTAAAATACACAGGCACACTCCATTTTAGGCAAGTCTTGTATGTAGGGCATAGAAATTAAAAAGAAAAACAAGACAGGAAATATGAAGTATTGGTATATATACAGCGTGCCCTAATTTTAAGAACTGCTCACATTATAGATGTACAACACAGTTTGTAAGAATTGAAGTCTGCATTGTTGTCCTGTTAAATGAAAATGTAAGATACCTAAATTCATAAAATTGGAGGCGGTAGTGGAAAGTTAGCCAACATTTTTTTAAATACACAATATTTTCAATGTGTCTAGAATACATAGTGGAAAAACTTGGAAAAACTCAGAAAATCCTGTTTAGTTAGGAGGTCCAAAACATTTCAGTATCTACTAGGCACAGTCACAGAAGGTTCAAGAATAAAAGGCAAGGAATATTCTAGATAAATTTGATTAAGTGTAAATATTTTATCATAGTCCTAGGACAGAAGATTAAAAATTATGTGAACAGAAGATTACGAATTATGAAAATTAGTATCTCTTGGCTCTCAGATATAAAAAAGAAATCACCTGGATTAGAAAATAAAACTCAAATACCATACCCATCAGTAAAGCCACTGAGATGGGAAATTTTGACCATCCTGGAGACTGATGCTGAAAACTTGCCTTGCATTCTGAAAGCCCTAAATATCAATAACTGCCCATCTAATGCTACCATATCTCTAACATTAGTCTTTGAGATCTTATCCGTTCTGCATCAGAGGGACCTAAAATCTTTTTCTGTTATTTTTCACCAGAAGGAACCAAAGATCTGCAGAGCACTATTTCAGCAGGTAGTACCAAGCAGCGAGGGAAACGGGGGAGAAGAGGCCTCTATTGTGTTAAGTAAATTAATCATTTAGACCTTATAAACGGCCTTCTATGTTTAGAGCCCAAGAGTTAAAGGGATTCAATGTGAGAGGAAAACAGGAAACACAACATTTACTGAGAGTTATAATTTTTCTCCACTTGTGCACACATACAGCTGGGACCTTTTATACCACCAGACCCTCAAATCACATGAGAGATGTCAAGTGCACTGCTGATTTGGCTGGTCTTTCCTTTTCCCCTGTGTGCCTCTGTATAGTGGCCAGACATTTTAGACAGAAGTTTTAGGAGTCAGTTGATTAGACACCTCACTGAGATCACAGAAGCAAAACAAACAAACCAACAAAAAAACCCCAAAAAGTCTCCTTGAACCTTTTCTGAACAAGCAATCAGGGAGGAAAAGAAGTGATGATGAGAGTGAGATATATTGGGGCTCATGAGGAGTAAATTTCCTGGTGGTGAAAATCTGCAAAATATGTGTGAGCTTGGTGGTAGAGATAGAAAGTAGGATAACTGGAGAAAAATTCAATAAGAGTCATATTGGTTACGTAATCCACATGCTGGGGAAGGCAATGAGAATGATGGCAAAGTCTGTGATGGAAAACAAAGCTAGACTAAATGCAAAAGTCTTCAGTGAATGAAGAGGGGTGAGTAGAAGGGAGTAGGAGCCAGTATTGAGGGTGTAAGAAGGCAGTGGCTGTGTGTCACATTCAATCTGTCCTTATTTTATTGTCTTTTCTCATGCCAGCTTCTCTATTCATAACTGTTGCTAAAATACCTTGTGCATTTTTTAGTATTGTCTCTCTCAAAAGGTTTTATGCAGTTTTAAGTTTTATTAGCTTAATAAACATAAATGTCACAAATAAAATAAACATCAATTGGAAGGTTTTCCATTTCATTTTTGTATATAGTCATGAAAGTTTTAATTTTAATTTTTTAGTCAGCATGTACTATTTTTAATCAGACAGACCAAAACAAGAAAACAAAATTAAAAATGTATTATACAAAATGCATAAAACTAAACTTATAAGAACTTGAAATAATGAAACTTTCTAATTATTTTTATGTTTGTATGATTTATCCTCCTGAAGTTATTAATGCTTAGAACTGCTTTAAGACTTTTAGGACACCCTGTATTAAACTTTCCAGACTGTAATTCATCATAATTATTTGCTTATGTATCTATTTCACAAAATAAATTACAAGTGTTTTAAATGTAGGTAGGCACCGTGTTTTATTTATTTTCTTTATCCCCTGGACCATAAGGGGACCCAGAATATACTAGAAGCCTGATAAATAATTTTATTGATTGATAAAATAAATGAATGAATGTGGACCAAGCAATATGTGTATATATATTTTTTCCACCACCTTTGATTTATCTGAATAATTTCCTTCCCTGGCTTTTTCATACTAGGAGGACATTGAATCACAAATGGTGATAGGTCCACGCACAGTGCCAGGCTAGCAAAAAGAAAGAATGCTACAATTCAGAGCACTTAGGACATGCCCCACGTTGTTAACTCTCTCCACTTCCAACATAAAAAACAGATCATTCCTGATAGTGAGAAAGTAAAACGCTCTCTTTTCCCAAATCGCCGCCTTCTTTAGGGCAGATATATGGGGCTGCAGACCCAAAGCATAGATATTATACTGAAAGTTATTTATTCATAGCTTTATTTCCTGCTTCATAAACTAAGATTTCCTCTTTCCAGCCTTAATAAATGTGCGTTTCTGAGCCTATATAAACAACATGGCCTGGCTCATCAAGTCCGGGATTCAAGTAGCGCGAACACACTTGCATCCATAAGGAGAATACACTGTCCATAAAGGAGATTCACAGCAGATAGAGACAAACCCATTCTCTCTGGGTGTAGGTGATACCAGTGAAAACTGGTGATGGATGTGGCTAATATCTATTTATACTGGGGACAGATTAAGTGGATCTAGGAGATAGGCAATCAGAGAGGTAGAATGGTGTTGTAAAAATATATGTGCTTTAGAATATTGCAACCATGGTTTTGAATAATGTCCACATCACTTAAAATGTATGGAATTTGGATGAAAGCTACTCAGACTACATGAATCTCGTATTTCATTATGAAAAGCAAATAGGACAGTATTAATTTAAAAAGTTGAGCCGGGCTGCATGAGATAATGAAATACAATTAGTGGCATATACAGACTCTCTGTAAATATATGATCCTAATGTTAGTCTGACTACTAGTTCATTCCCACACCAAATAGACATTTAAATTGCAGAGCCTCCTCGTCCAGTCTCGGATACCCTAACCAACAGGGACATGGTCTTGATGTCCAATTTCTTAATGATAAAATTATCTTAGTGGAATCACAACAATCTTTGATATTTCCCCACTTGCTTGCAAATTTCTATTCCAGCTGATTAGAGAAACACCTACCAGGGAACTAGAAATCAATATAAAATTAGAAGAAAATTTAGGATTGAATAATTTCAACTATATTCATGTGAAAATCCCTCTTTATATTGAGAAAAAAGTGCAATCACTTTTTATTTAATTGAGACTTTATTTAATGGGACATTTTCAATATATTTGGTTTATTTTGGTGGGAGTTTCTGTTTAAAAATAAATATGGGCTGTGATGGATACACAGTTTGATTGTATGAAATCCTTTTATCTGAAAGTGAAGAGCCACAGCTGGGAAATTCTCCAATGGGAGCATGACCGGGGCAGAAACACCTTTTCCCTCCTAGGCTAGTAGAAAAGTGCAAATTGCATGGAAGTTTGTAAGCCAAAAGGAAAAGTAGTCAGACTCATTCAAATTATCTTTCTGACTTTTAGGTATATTCACAAACATATGACAGTGCTTATCACCAAGAATAAAAATTCAAGTTCAAAATTGAATATCTGCTTTACCTTCTAAATCCAACTGGATAAGAAGTAACTTTGGAGTCCATTTGTAGTTATACTATTGACTTTTCAACAAATGCCCCAAATTTCCAGGGTGATGCTAACTGGGTTCATGATAACAGCATTATTAACGGCCCCCACAACTTGGATATCATTTCCTGAAAGGATTGTAGAACATAAGGTGGGATTCAATTTACTTTAATCTAAATTGCTCTAAATATAATTTTAATTTTAAAACATTAAACTTAATTTTAAAATTTAAAACATTAAATGTAATCTTATTAAAAAGACATAATGAAATATTGAAATTGTCAAAATTTTGCTATATTGTGAAAAATGCACAAAAACATAGGATCATTCAAATAAAATAAGATATTTTTAGTACCAGAGCTATTACCGTCACCTTTTTAGTGAGAATATTTCAGAGAATATTAGAGTTAAAAATGATATTGATGATACTGAAGCTAACATTCTCATTTTACCAATGAGAGAACCTCGTGTAAAAGGGAGCTGTTTTTTCCAATGTCGTATGGCTGTTAGGGGAAGCCTTGACTCAAGAACAACAGAAACTTGATTCCTGGTGTAACATACAGGATTTATGGAATCATAGCATTCTGGATGTGTATAGGTCATTGGAGAAGTTAAGTCAAAAGTAGGTGAGAGTAGGATGAACACAGTCTCGATTAGAGTACAAATTGGAATAAACGTTTTATGATTCAAAGTATTAAGAGCAAAAAGTGTGATAATATATAACACCTTTCACATACTTTATGCAAGAAGTACTGGTAATAATGCCTTAGCCTAAAATACTCATATTTAAATGTCTGAAATACGTAAACATTGTCTTGATCCTACACTTAAAAGTTTCCCAGACGTATATATGAGTATTGGTAGGAGGCAAAGATTGCTCCAATATAGAAGATGAAAGGGTCATATATTAATTCTCTCAGAACTTTCTGCAGCTAGGATAGAGGCATGTTCTCACTTTGAATTAAAGTTATAATCATCATACAAAAAAAATTTCATCAAAAATCTATTGTGGTGTCGGTAAGAGCATGTGCGCAGAGTCCTCATGTTAGCAGTGGTGCTATCTGCAGTGTGTGGTGTTTAACAATGAAGATGCCTTGGTCCTTAGGCTGGACTGTGGTGTGCTTGTGCGCATGGATCTTTCAGCTTCCTTTCCACTTCTATGAGCCATCCTATAGCTTTTAAATAATTTTGATATGTGTATCAGCCATATTCCATTTTTATGGCATAAATATAAAAACCATGATGAGTGCAAGGGGAATATAAGTTCAAATAGCCCAAATATGAAACAGCTGTCTGTAATTACTAGTAAGCTTAATTATTAGATTTTAAAATTATAATATAAACTTCTAAAACTCTTAATAACTGTTCGATTATTTTATGTAATAGATTTTCAAGGCACAATGCCACTGGCTTGTGAATTTACATAAAAACACATATATTGTCTGTCATTTCTTCTTTTTTTTAATTGTGGTCATAATAGCCTATAACATAGTGAGATTTCAGTTGTACGTTATTGTTTGTCACACATCATATAAATATGCCCCTTCATCCCTTGTGCCACCCTCCACCCCTCCTCCCCCAGTAAACACTAATTTAGTCTTTGTCCATAGTTTGTTTATATTCCACATAAAAGTGAAATCATATGGTGTTTATCTTTCTCTGTCTGGCTTATTTCACTTAACATGATGCCCTCAAGCTTCATCCATGTGATTGCAAATGGAATGATTTTGTCTTTTTTACGGCTGAGTAGTACTCCACTGTAAATATATATATATATATACCACATCTTCTTTATCCAATCATCCATCGATGTGCACTTAAGTAGCTTCCAAGTCTTGGCTATTGTGAATAATGCTGCAATGAACATAGGAGTGTATAAGTCTCTTTGAATTGATGATTTCCAGTTCTTTGGGTAAATACTCAGTAGTGAAATAGCTGGGTCATATGGTATTTCTATTTTTAATTTTTTGAGAAATCTCCATACTGTTTTCCACAGTGGCTGTACCAGTTTACATTCCCACCAATAGTGGATGATGGTTCCCTTTACTCCACAACCTCTGCAACATGTGTTGTTATTTGTCTTAGTGATTATTGCCATTCTAATGGGTGTAAGATGGTATCTGGCGTAGTTTTGATTTGCATTTCCCCGATGAGTAGTGATGTTGAGCATCTTTTCATGTGCCTGTTTGCCATCTGCATGTCTTATTTGGAAAAATGTCTGTTCATTTCTTCTGCCCACTTTTTGATTGAGTTGTTTGTGGTGGGTTGTTTTTTTATTTTGACCTTGGTTTCCTCTGCCTTCCAGAAGCTCTTTAGTCTGATGAAGTCCTAGCTGTTTATTTTTTCTTTTGTTTCCCTTGTCTGAGTAGACAAAGTGTTCGTCTTCCAGAAGTTTTATGGTTTCAGGTCTCACCTTCAAGTCTTTGGTCCATTTTGAGTCTGTTTTGTGCATGGGGAAAGATAATGGTTTACTTTCATTCTATTGCCTGTGGCTGTCCGGTTTTCCCAGCACCATTTATGAGAGGTTTTCCTTACTCCAGTGTATGTTCTTGGCTCCTTTGTCGAAGATTAGCTGTCCATAGATGTGTGGTTTTATTTCTGGGCTTTCAGTTCTGTTCCATTGATCTGTGTGTCTGTTCTTGAACCAGTACCATGTGTTTTGATTACTATAGCTTTGTAATATGTTTTGAAGTCAGGGATTGCAATGCCACCAACTTTGTTCTTGTTTTTCAGTCTTGCTTTGGCTATTGGAGGTCTTTTATTGCCCCAGATGAATTTTAAGATTCTTTGTTCTATTTCTGTGAAGAATGTCATTGGGATTCTGATTGGGACTGCATTGAATCTATAGATGCTTTAGGTAGTATGGACATTTTAACTATGTTTATTCTTCCAATCCATGTGCATGGAATATCTTTCCATTTCTTTATGTTATTATTCTTTCAGTAATGTCTTATAATTTTCTTTGTACAGGTCTTTCACCTGCTTGGTTAAATTTATTCCTAGATATTTTATTTTTTTTTTGTGATTGTAAATGGAATTGGATTCTTGAATTCTTGTTTTGTTAGTTTGTTATTGAGTATAGAAATTCTACTGATGTTTGTAAGTTGACTTTGTATCCTGAAATTTTGCTGTAGTTGTTGCTTATTTCTAGTAGTTTTCCAATGGATTCTTTAGGGGTTTCTATCTATAAAATCATGTCATCTGAAAACAGCAAAAGTTTCACTTCTTCAGTGCCTATTTAGATTCCTTTTATTTCTTTTTCCTGCAGAATTTCTCTGGCCAAAACCTCTAGTGCTATGTTGAATAAGAGTGGAGAGAGTGGGCACCCTTGTCTTGTTCCTGTCCTCAGAGGGATGGCTTTCAGTTTTTCCCCATTGAGTGTGATGTTGGCTGTGGGTTTGTCATATATGACCTTCTTCTATACTTCCTTCTATACTCATTTTATTGAGAGTTTTTATCACGAATGGATGTTGGATCTTGACAAATGCCTTCTCTGCATGTATGGAGATTATCATATGGTTTTTGTTCCTCATTGTGTTAATGTGGTGAATCACACTGATGGGTTTATGGGTATTGAACCATCCTTGTGTCCCTGGTGTGAATCCTACTTCATCGTGGTGTATGATCTTTTTACTGTATTGCTGTATTCAGTTTGCCAATATTTTGTTGAGGGTTTTTGCATCTATGTTCATCAGCAATATTGGCCTGTAATTTTCCTTCTTTGTGTTGTCCTTATCTGGCTTTGGTATCAGGGTGATGTTGGCCTTGTAGAATGTGTTAGGAATATTTCATCTTCCTCATTTTTTTTGGAATAGTTTGAGAATAATGAGTAATAAATCTTCTTTGAATGTTTGGTAGAATTCTCCTGAGAAGACAGTTAGTCCTGGACTTTTATTTTTGCGGAGGTTTTTGATAACTGTTTCAATCTCTTTACTTGTGATTGGTCTATTCAGATTCTCTATATCTTCTTGACTCAGTCTTGGGAGGTTATAAGAGTCTAAGAATGTATCTATTTCTTCTAGATTGTCCAGTTTGTTGGCATACAGTTTTTCATAATATTCTCTTATAATCTTTTGTATTTCAGTGGTACCCATTGTAATTTCTCCTCTTTCATTCCTAATTTTATTTATTTCAGCCTACTCTCTTTTTTTCTTAGTGAGCCTGGCTAAAGGTTTGTCAATTTCGTTTTTTGTCTCAAAGAACCAGCTCCTTGTTTCATTGATCTTTCTTACAGTCATTTTTGTTTCAATTTCATTTATTTCTGCTCTAATTTTTATTATTTCCATCCTTCTACTGAGTCTGGGCTTTGTTCTTTTTCTAATTCTGTTAGATGTAGTTTAAGATTGCTTATTTGTGCTTTTTCTTGTTTGTTAACATGGGCCTGTATTGCTATAAATTGCCCTCTTATGACTGTTTTTGCTGCATCCCATATGAGTTGGTATGGTGTGTTTTCATTCTCATTTGTCTCCAAATATTTTTTGATCTCTCCTTTTATTTCTTCAACAACCCATTGGTTGTTCAGTAGCATGTTGTTTAGTCTCCACATTTTTTTTCCTTTCCCAGTTTTTTTCTTGTAGTTGATTTCTAGTTTCATAGCATTATGTTCAGAGAAGATAGTAGATATGATTTCAATCTTCTTAAATTTATTGAGGTTTGCCTTGTTTCCCAATATACAGTCTATCCTCTAGGATGTTGCATATGCACTTGAGAAGAATGTATACTCTGCTGTTTTGGGATGGAGTACTCTCTACATATCTGTTAGGCTCATCTGGCCCAGTTTTTTGTTTAATTCCACTATCTCCTTGTTGACATTTTGTCTGGAATATCTATCCATTGAGGTAAGTTGGGTGTTGAGGTCCCCTACTATTATTGTGTTGTTGGTGATATCTCCTTTCAGATTTGTTAATAGTTGCATTATGTACTTTGGTGCTCCTGTGTTGGGTGCATATATTTTATAAGTGTTATGTCTTCTTGCTGGAGAGTCCCTTTTATCACTAAATACTACCCCTCTATGTATCTTTTTACTTGTTTTATCTTGAATTTTACTTTGCCTGATATAAGTATGGCAACACCTGCTTTCTTTTGTTTGCCATTAGCTTGGAGTATTGTCTTCCATCTCTTGATTCTGAGCCTGTTTGTCTTTAGAGCTGAGATGTGTTTCCTGGAGGCAGCATATTGTTAGATCTTCTTCTTTAATCCATCCTGCCACTCAATGTCTTTTGATTGGAGAAATCAGTCCATTTACATTTAGAGTGCTTGTTGATATATGAGGGCTTAATACTGCCATCTTATTGCATGTTTTCCAGTTATTTTGTGTATCCTTTGTTTCTTGTCCCATGTATATCAGGCTACAAATTTGATTAGGCAGTTTTCTATATTGGTTCTTTTCATTTTTTCCTTGTTTATCATATATGTCTCTGTTCTAGTTATTTCTTTAGTGGTTACCATTAGGTTTGTATAAAAAGTCTCAAAGATGAGATAGTCCATTTTCTGATTTCCTCTTATTTCCTTAGACTATACTGAGTCCATCCCTTTCCTCTTCACCTTCTAATTTGTTTTTGTCATATCTTATTCCATCTTGTGTTGTGAGTTTGTGGTTAAGGTGATGATATAATTTTTGTTTTGGTGTTTTCCTTTTCTTTATGCTTGATGTAAGAATTAAGTGTTTACCAACCTGATCTGATAGAGAGCTGATAATTTATGATTGTTGCATACCTATTCATCTCCTTTGATGAATTTGTAGCTTTGAAGGCTTTGTAGCCATTTTCTGGTTTTCTTTTTTTTCCTTTCAGGTATGAGAGCTTTCTTGAGGATTCCTTGTAGTGGAGGTCTTGTGGTGATGAACTCCCTTAGCTTTTGCTTATCTGGGAAAGTTTTTATTTCTCCAACATATCTGAAGGATATTTTCACTGGATAGAGAATTCTTGATTGGAAGTTTTTGTCTTTCAGGATTTTGAATGTGTCATTCCACTCTCCCCTAGCCTGTAAAGGTTTCTGCTGAGAAATCTGTGGAAAGCCTGAAAGGGATTCCTTTTTAAGTTGTTTTCTTCAGCCTTACTGTCCTTAATATTTTTTCTTTGTCATGACTTTTGCCAGCTTTACTACTATATGCCTTCCAGTAGGTCATTTTACAATAATGTAATTGGGAGTTCTGGTAGCCTCTTTTATGTGGATTTCCATCTATTTTCCCAGGTTTGGGAAATTCTCCACTATTATTTCTTTGAACAAGCTTTCTTCTCCATTCTCCTTTTCTTCCCCTTCTTGAATAGCTATAATCCTTATGTTGTATTTCTTAATTGAGTCAGATATTTCTCTGAGAGCTTCTTCATTTATTTTTCATCTTAGTTCTCTCTTCTCCTCCCTCTGAAGCATTTCTATAGTATTGTCTTCTAAGTTGCTCATTAAGTCTTCCATATTGTCAGTTTTGTTGCTTAGGGAGTTCACGTTTTTTGTTTTTTTAATCTCATCCCTTGTTTTTTTCATCTCCAACAATTCTGATTGAGTCTTCTTTAAAGTCTCAATCACTTTTGTGAAAAAGCTCCTGAATTCATTAATTTGTCTTTCTGTGTTTTCTTGTTACTCATTGAGTCTTTTCATGATAGGTATTTTGAATTCTTTGTCATTAAGGTTATGTATTTTTGTGTTTTCAGGGTTGGCTTCTGGGTACTTGTCATATTCTTTCTGGTGTGCAGATTTAGAATACTTTCTCATATTGCTTGATGGTGTGGATTTTGCTTCCACATAGTGCTATTTTCTGGTCATTGCTGCCGCATGCCTCCACTGGGTGAGGATCAGGTGCTGTGTATTCTGGGTCCAGCATCATCTGGGGATCCCCAGCTCTGGCCACTGGCTGCTTTTCTCACTGTGTGATGCTGTGGCTGATGGCAGATCTGGAGCATGGGGCAAGGGGAGGGGTGCTCTCCTTCCCCTGTGCTTCTCTCAGCCTCTGCTTCTCATTCTGCATGGAGCTCTGGGTGATAGCAAGACTGGAGTGCCAGGCAGGGTAACGAGCACTTTCTTATACCTGCATGCCTCCCTCAACCAATGTCTCTCTCTCTGCATTGTGCTCTGGACACTCACAGGGCTCCATCTCCTGCTGCTTCTCTCTCCATGCAGTGCTCCTCACAATCATGCAGTGGAGTGCAGGGCTGGGGCACTGGGTGGGACCAAAGTGCCCCTCCCCAGCTGATCCACTCCTCCAGTCAGCCCCTGTCTCACTGTGCTGCTCTTCTGGTGAATGTGGGGCTGAAGCGCAGGGCTAGATCACCAGCATGGGAAGAGAGTGCCCCTCCCCAGCTGAGCTGCTTGTCTAACTGGCCCCTCTCTCACCATGCTACTCTCCCCATGAACGTGGGGCTGAAGCACGGGGCTGGAGTGCTGGGCAGGAACAGAGTGCCCCTCCTCAGCTGAGCCACTTGTCCAATCGGCCCTTATCTCTCCACACCGATCTCCCAGCAAACATGGGGCTGGAGCGCCAGGCAGGAGCAGAGTACCTCTCCCCAACTGTGCCCCTCCTCTAGCTATGAGTCTTCTCTCTCTGCAGATATCCTGCCGAGCAGCTTCACCTTCTTCCAGAGGATCCAGCCTCACCACCACCTTCAGGTGGGTGGCTACGTGGGTCTCCCAGATGTCTCCTGTGTTGTGTATGTCTCCTCTCTTGGTGTTTGAAGGTACCTGTAGTAGTATTTTAGAAGGGAGACTCTGAGGGAAGAGCTCACTCCACCATGAGGCTGACGTGACTCCATATCCTGTCATTCTTCTTATTCAAGGAAAACATTTTTGTCCTTCTTTCCCAAACTTATTTCAGACCATTCTCTTTAAGACTGCTATACATACTATTATATCTTTACATAAAAAATAATTCCTAATTTAAGAAACTGTTCCTAGAGGAAGGGAATGAGATCTATATCATGCAGGGCCTTGAAGCAATTTGAGCTTCTAAGTATGAAATTACACTATATATTTTAAAGGATGGTCAATAATTTCATTTGGCTATTTGGTCTACTTGGTATATGTACTGAGTCAGATAATGACTAGTATTAGCTTTCTTCCTTGTTTAGGAATCATCAGTCTTGGAGATCTGTCCATTTGTTCAATTATGTCAAATCAACGTAGTTGTTTTCTCTCTTATTTTTTTTTAGCACTTTCTCAAATGCGTCTCTCAGTGCCTTGTGGCTCAACATCGAGCAGTATACCATATATATAAAAGGCTCATATTTATTTCTTAAGTATTAAGAAACATTTAAATAAATAACTTTTGAGAATGTTCCCAATCTGGTGAAAAATATAAATCCACAGACCCAATAAAGTCTAAAGAAACTTAAACAAAATAAACACAAAGAAAGCCTCACAAATCATATTATAATCAAATTGCTGAAAACCAATGACAGAAAAATCTTAAAAGGAGTTTGACAAAATTATACTCGAGGGACAATTTAAAATTTAAATGTGGAAAGTATGATATTTCTTAAATAATGTTCATTTACAGAGAACTGAATACTTTGATTATATATGATAGTGTCTTTATTTTTAGATATTTACACTAAAATGGTTAAAGATGAAATATTGTGATTATTGCAACTTACTTTCAAATGGTTTAGTAAAAAATAGATAGATGATAGATCAATAGATACATAGACAGATAGATAGAGAGATAATATATTAACAAGAGTACATGGATGTCCATTGTTCTATCCCTTCAACTTTTCTTTTACGTTTGAAATTTTTTTTGAAATGCCATATTCAAGCTCCATGGTCTGAACAGATTTGTTTTGTGAGACATAAAGGAAAAAGCTGTCAGCTTCCCCTGGAGCAGGTGGGAGGAAGGAGATATTGGAGGAGTGAAGCAGGGAATATGGCAGAAGCCCTCAAGCATTTACTGAAGTGAGTTCTCTCTTCAATGTTACTCAACTCATGAAACGTGCAGGCTTATGATTAGTCTATTTTTCACGGAAATTAATAATGGTGTATGCTACACATTACTGATGCAGACAGAAAAAGGGAACATGTGTGGCTGGAATAAGAAGATGAATGAGGAATAAGCTCCCATAAATCTACAGAAAACATTGGATGGCATTTGGTCTCTCATGGGCCTATGGGATCAAGATTCAAGAATCAGGATGGAGCTGGAGGGGAATCAGGCAAGCCCAGATGACATCTGTATCATAACTCCCCAAATTAGTTTATAAATAAAGGTTTTTTTCTTTTTTTGCTTTTTTTCCCCAAATCCCCCCAGTACACAGCTGTATATTTTAGTTGTGGGTCCTTCTAGTTGTGACATGTGGGACACTGCCTCAACATGTCCTGATGAGTGGTGCCATGTCGGTGCCCAGGATCCGAACCATCGAAACCCTGGGCCACTGAAGCGGAGCACACGAACTTAACCACTCAGCCACGGGGCCAGCCCCATAAATAAAGTTTTGATCAGGCTACTTCCTTCCTCTTAAATGCTGCCTCAACAGCTCTCAACTTCCAACAGAATAAAGCTAGTATTTTTAGCCTGAAGTTATAGCTTCTCAATCATCGCAACTAACTCAATTTCTCGCATTTCTCCTTGACTTGCTATATGCTGCTGCAAATTCAAATTATTCTCTGTCCTCCATGCTGCATTTATTTAGACTTTTCTGATTTTGCCTGCTGTAGCTCTACCTGAGTAGCCTAACTCACTCTCACCTGCTAAACATCACCAATCCTTAAATCTAGGTCCACATTCCACCTTTTCTAACATTATCAACAGAAAACAGACAACCTCTTCCAAACTGTCAGATGACTGCATTTGTTTCCTTCACACAAAGTCTCAAATTTGCTTTGAAATGTAATTTTAATGTGTTTTGTCTTTTGTGCTCTATTAGGGGTATAAAGGAAACTCAATAAAGTTATAATTTTTAGAGATTTAGAAACAAGACAATATTTCAATTTGGAACACCACAATATTACAGTTGTAGTTAATAGTGACTATTAAAGTTTGCAACATAGTGTGAGAGCTGAGTAGGTTTTAAATAACAAAGCATTGTGATTAGTTTGCTTCAAAAGAAAGGGAGGTAGAGCCAAGCCAAGTATAACCAGCTTCCTCTCTCCAGGTTCCAAATTATCCAAACAGGTAAGTTCACTGTATTTTTCTTAGGGGAGACTATGTGAAAATGTGGAGAGAGAGAAGCAGTTAGTTTATATGAACTCCCTTCACATAGAAAGAAAACTCAGGAGTAAGGAAGCTGCATCATCTAGAAGTCTGAGCTCCTTGCAGGCAGGGGTCACATCTGAGTTCTCTTTGTATTCCTCACTTTGCCAACCAAACATAGTGCTTGTACCATTGGTAGGCAATTCAGAAATGTTTGCTCACTGATGCATGAATGAATCTGTATCAGTGCTCTTGAAGGAAATCAGATTATGTCACCCCAAAATATGCCTCTTTGACATAAAAATTATTTTGAGCTGAAGACAATTAAGAAGCTGCAAATGCAGGAAAAACTCTATCTTCTTCTCCTTCTGTCTAAAGGCTGTGTGGAAGGTGATTACAAAAGTCACACTCATCAAGGGCACCTAAAATGGAGCCAGGAGGCCAATAGGGAAGCAGGGCTTATGCATGCCTCTGCTCAGATGGAATGTAAACTTTTGAATTATGTTTCATCCCTATTATCCTGACCTTCTTCCCAGAAATATGCTCACTCCCATAGATAAGAACTTTTCTGCCTTAGAGATGACCTAGCAACCAATCACGTATAGCTAAGAAGTAGCAATTGTTGCCAGGACCAATCACAAATGTTGCAAAGCAACCTCTACAACTGCTAGAATTTCTCTCTTTTGGCCTTTATAAACAGTTGCCTCTTTTGTTCTCCTTAGAGCACATTTGAGTTTCTACAGGAATCTGTCTCTGAAATTGTAATTCCTAAGAACTCAAAGAAACATTTTGATTCTCTTACAGTTTATACCTCTTATTCATTGACAACTGAATATATAGTCTCCTTTTCTGGAGAGACTCTTAGACTCTTATCAGCCCAGAGACGGCACCAGAGAAATCTGCAAACAAACATTATTAACCTAACTCTTATCTTCCTAGTTTCTTTCCCACCACAAACTGCTCTAGCCCAAGCCCCTTTGTCTTCTCACAGTTTCACAATTTACTGCTCTTTGTCTGCCTTAGTATATAAAAGCTGTTCAGTAACAACTGCTTCTTCAGCTCTTCATTTGCCTTGTGAGGGCTCCCTTGTGTGTATGACATATACATGTTAATCAACTTTTGCTTTTCTCTTGTTGTTTTTTTGTTGCAGGAGCCCAAGAGTCTACTCAGAAGGATAGAAGGAAAGATTATTTTTCATACTCTATACATTCAAATGCAAATGTTTTCAGAAGTAAGTTAGAAAAGGTAAATGTGAGAAGAGTGGACAGGCAGTATCTACAACTTACTGAAAGCATAGGTCCTGGCAATAAGGCATTCAAATTAAAAGAACATCAATAAGCACTGCAATAACCAACTAAAACCAAACAGGGGGTTGATTCAGCCCACAGGCCATCTATGCATTAGCACTAGTTAGTTCTTCCATCAAGTTTTAGGAATTTTGTCTCTATCTTTCTTAGCTGAACATGTCTAAAGGGAACTATTAACATCATAGTCTATGTAAATGTCCTCACTTGCAGTTCACCCTTCAGTGACCTGGGGGATCTAAAATGCTTTGTCTCGAGTTAAATGAATTTCAAACAATATCTAGATGTGAGAAAATAACCCATGTGTTTATGTATCTATCCAGATCCATATCTTTATTTATATACTTTTTTTTTTTGGTCCAAGTTGATTTACTTAGGCCATTGATATCATATCATGTAGGTTTTCATCTCTGCCTTATCTACTTTTGTTCAACACCAGAACTGGCCCAGTAAAACGGAAATGTAAGAACATAATTGTGACATAAAAGAAAGAAGCAGAGTGAAGCAAATAATCCAGACTGTCTTTAAAGTGTTTATGCTTAAACACATTCTAACTTCTTCCTGCAAGGCTGAGGAAAAAAAAAAAAAAACGATGATGTAGTGACTTTAATTTTCCTTCCACTGTGTTTTATGTTTTGTCATGGTCTGTTTGAAAGCTCCTTGAGTGTACCTTTCCCACAACACAATCACTGCAGAGGATCTCCTAATGAAGACTTCCCTCTCCTGGCCATTTTAAAAAAGAGAATATTCATGTACATATCTAAAAGGTGAATTAGAGATCTTAGAATATTACAGACCTTCTGAAATCACAATGGCTTGGGTTAGCAGAGAAACAACTTAAAATATGTATCTTTGGGAGAAAAAATTTCAGATGTTCAGAGGTCTACCAAAGCCTGAGAAACTTGAAGATAAAACTAATTTCACAAAGGAAAAGAGTATTTGTTAAATGGACAGGCAAAACCAGATGACTATTCTAATTGTATTTGATATCCCACACCCAACTCTAGCACATTTTTGATAACCATGTAAGATAACAAAATACTTGGACAGACAGCTTTGTTAAAAATAGTCATCTTAATAATGACATTTCCAAGAACTTGGAGTTACTGATGCCTTGTCCTCGTCCAATTCTTCAAGATGTCTTAAATGAAGATTTAAAACTTCTCATTAGCATAATTATGCCGATAAATTCATTTTCCTTAGTAGCACTTACCACATCTGCTATTCTGATTTTACATTATTTGTTGGCTTGTTTATTTTCTGTATCTTTCTCCCACTCTACGGTATAAACTTCATGAGAGCTGGAACTTTGTTCATTTGTGACTGATGCTCCAAGTCTGCAAAATATTCCTGATTCAAAATAAAAGCTTAATAGATATTAGCAAAGTGATTATAAGTAAAGGCATATTTACTGAGAGGAAGATAGTGAGAACAAATAAAGATTAAGGGCTTCACAGAGTGCTCATGAAGGGGGAGAACCCATGAAGAAAATGGAAAGACTTAAGGTCAATCTTAAGTCTCCAACTGTGTGTAGGATTCAACTATAAAACAGAAATGTCTCTAATATGAACGGAAATAACAAAACAGCAACACAAAGAAATAAAAAGAAAAACAACAGTTTAAGGGAAAACTTGGACCAGATTTAGAAAGAAAAAGCAAATAGTTCATGTGTAGAAAATATAAAGAGGTCATTCAAGTGTAGAGAAAAAAATGAAAGATCAATAGCTAAATGTAGAAAGGATATAAACTCACAACTCAAGCAAACACCAGATAGGAAATTGTACAAAAAGATAACCAAGTAAATAAGTGCAAATTAAGCAACATCAAGTCATCATTTCGCAAGCATAAAATTAGTTAAAAAAAAAAAAGGAGGGGCTGGCCCCATGGCCGAGTGGTTGGGTTCGCGCTCTCTGCTGCAGGTGGCCCAGTGTTTCGTTGGTTCAAATCCTGGGCGCGGACATGGCACTTCTCATTGGACCACGCTGAGGCAGCGTCTCACATGCCACAACTAGAAGGACCCACAGCGAAGAATATACAACTGTGTACCGGGGGGCTTTGGGGAGAAAAAGGAAAAAATAAAATCTTTAAAAAATAAAAAAAAATAAAAAAAAAAAAGGAAAATACAATGCCTAATGTAAGTACTAATGATTGAATTGTTTCCCCCTCAAAATTTATGTGTTGTAGCCCTCATCCTCAATGTGATGGCATTTAAAGATGGGACATTTGGGACATCATTAGGTTTAGATGAGGTCATGCGAATACGGCTGAAGTAAACCAGAGTATGTCACCCTACAATATGCTTCTTTGACAAGAATTATTTTATACTGAAGGCTATTAAGAAACAGCTAATGCAGTTTCCGCCTTTTCTGCCTAAAGGGAGGATATAAATCCTCCTTTTACTGGAGACTGAGTCTTGTCAGCCCAGAGATGGCACCAAAGGAGCCAGCAAACAAACCTTAACTCCGTTAGTTTCCTCCCATATGTTTACCTTCCCCAAATTTGCCACCCTTGGAAGCCTAAAACTGCTCTCCTTTCCCTGTCATTTCTCTACAAAGTTATTGTTCTCTGTTGAAGATGTTGCATAAGCTGGAATTCTAAGCTATCATTTTGAGTCCTTGTTGAATGATGTGCACTGTTCACGTTAATAAACTGTTTTTGTTTTGTTAATCTGTCATTTTGCTAGCGTCCTAGCTGAAAATCTAAGATGAGTAGAGATAACTTTTGCCTCCCCTACAGGGCCCTCATGGTGGGATTAGTGCTCTTATAATAAGAGACATCGGAGAACTAGTTCACTTGTTCACATTCAAGGGGTGAGCTCTCCCCAGACGCCAACCCTGCTGGCACCTTGATCTTGGGCTTCCAGTCTCCAGAACTGTGAGAAAGAAATTCCCACTCTTTAAGCCACCCAGTCTGTGGTATTTTGTTATGGCAGCCTAAGCTGACTAAGACAGACATGGTTGAAAGCAATTTTGGAACACCCTTGTTATGATGGTATCTTTATAAATCGTGAGAAACATTTTGGAGAGTGAGTTACCAATCCAAATCAAGAGAAATCTTGCATGTCCACTCCTAGGAACTTATCTAATGGAAATTGTTTCACAAAAAAACCCAAAACAATCTTAGTACCTAGTTAGTACCTTAGTACCTATTTCTAAAGATGAAATATTGAAAAACAACGTACATGCTCAACATCAGAATAATAAATATATAAATTATACTACATCAACCTGATAGAGTATAATGTACCCTTAAAATTATCATTCTGAAACATATGTGGACAATATAAAACGTATGTGGAAAATATAAAACGTATTCTAAGACAGAGGGGAAAATTTGGCCGACCTCACAAGTGAGAAATCTGCCAGTGTTGTATGGAACTTTCCTGTGATTAAAGGATAAAGTGCACTGGAAATGAGTTTCCTGGATGCTGTCAGAGTCCTGGGAAATTAAGGAGTCTGGGAAACACAGGGGCAGCATAGCTCTCCCATGAGAACTATGGGGACACCTGCCCCCAAATCCCTTCTTCTTTCCTAGTGCAGACCAGAGTTTCATCAATTCTACTTATTTTACCCTTGACATCGCTGAGTCCTCTCCCCTTGAGAGTGAGTTGGCTGGTTTGTCCCTTGCATTAGCTGCATTTTACTTTGCTGAGGTGTGGATTTGTGGCTTCTCATTTACAAGCCTGACATTCTGTTGTCCTTTCCCATAAGGCCCTGCTTATTACGAGGTCACCAAACTTACCCCCAGCCACAGAGAGGCTGGACCACGGTGTACACAAGCTGGATCCTCCCCCAGAGAACACAGATGGGGACAGAATCCACATCATGAACATCCACGTTAGAGAGGCACGTGGTCTCTCCCTACAGTGCCACCTCCAGCCTCATCCAGCTTAGCATCCCTTGGTTGAGAGCTGTCTCTCACTGAAGACCCCTGAGAAGCTCTGTGCTGTACCAGTCGTAGTTAGTGCAATTGATCTCCAGATTGCGGCTTTTCCTCTGGATGACAGTCATTTAAGTAACTATTTTGCTTTTCATTTTAATGAAAAGGAATTTCAATTAATAATGCAATATTGTTGTTTTGGCAAATTTAGAAAGGCCTTATAAGAAATATCTGGGGGTTAGAAAGTCTTTCAAGGAAATGTTCCAGAATTGGTCATTTGTTTTTTTTCTGATCATAGAAGTATTGTCTGTTTATGAGAGGAAATATAGACGAAAGAATAAAAAGTGCTACTGAACCCAGAAGTAATGGTCTTTAAATTTTGTTGCATTTTCTCCTTTTTCCTGCATACAATTTTAGACTGCCACAAATACATGTTCATGTTTTTAATATGATATTTATGTATTTTTCTGCTATTATTTCTTTGCACACGTTATGTAAATGTCTGCATCAAATTACATGTAATCATTTTAATATCCCAAAGCTTTATCTACTTATATTAAGATTGTTTTTATCTGTGTGCATCCTTTATTTGTTTTATAGACAAGGAACATCTTTGCATAAATATTGGTTTGTATGTTATTTAGCTCATAAGGATAAATTGAAAGATAGAATTACCAGGTCAAACATGATGAAAAATATAATTCCAATTATTATTTTGTCCAATTGTTTTCTAAAATCTGTCCTGGCTCCTGGAAACTGCATTGAGCTCCCTCCAGGAGACACTGAAGAACGTGACAATAAATCTACAACAGCAGTTTTTAAAGCTGGTCTAGCCACCAAGCAGATACTTTAGGATGACATTCTGTCTAATTCTTCCTGCTACATGTATGAGAAATTCAGTTTAGTAGCAAATTCCTGTGCATACAGGATAACAGAAAAATCTACTTTCTTTCCTGGAAGCGTAATAATCCCCTTGTCATAGATAAAATTTTCTGGGGGATGGCCCAGTGGCGTAATAGTTAAGTTCACATGCTCCACTTCGGCGGCCCAGAGTTCGTGGGTTCGGATCCCAGGTACGAACCTATACACTGCTCATTAATCCATGCTGTGGTGTCATCCCACATACAAATTAGAGGAAGATTGGCACAGATGTTAGCTCAGCAACAATCTTCCTTAAGCAAAAAAAGGAGGATTGGAAACAGACATTAACTCAGGGCTACTCTTCCTCACACACACACACAAAAATACTATCTTCTCGTCTAAAATATATCATTTTATTCAGCCCACAAGTAGGAACCTGATAAATAAATCAGCCACATACATAACAAAAAAATTAGTGGTCATTATCCTGCAGAGAGCTCACAGATGCAGTTTTTCTTTGTAAACATTGATATTACTTGCCTGGCATCTGTAGGTAAGAGCTTTCAAATGCTGGGTAAGTACACTGTTATATAATTAATTCACCACGTGTTCTAGTTCTTTGTCCAGAAAATATGGTTCTTGCAGGTATAAGGTGAAAAATTTTTTGCTTTTTGTTTTTTTTGAGGAAGATGGCTAACATCTACCACCAATCTTCCTCTTTTTTTCTTGAAGAAGATTGGCCCTGAGCTAACATCCATGCCCATATTCCTCTACTTTGTATGTGGGACACCTGCCACAGCATGGCTTTGATAAGTAGTGTGTAGATCCGCGCCCAGGATCTGAACCTGTGAACTCTGGGCCACCAAAGCAGAGTGCTCGGACTTAACTGCTACACCACAGGGCTAGACCCAGGGCTAAAATTTTTTAAAGTTACAGTGTCTGTTTTTTGCTCCATAACTCCACTTTCTTTTCTTCCTTTCTTTTTTTCTTTTTTTTCTTCTTTTTTTTTTTGCTGAGGAATATTTTCCCTGAGCTAACATCTGTTGCATCTTTTTTTTTCTCTCTTTTTCATGTCATCTGCTGCCGCAGAATGGTCACTAACAGAGAACTGATGTAGATCCACTCCTGAGATCTAAGCCTGGGCTGCCAAAGCAGAGCATGCCAAATTTAACCACTAGGGCACCAGGGTTGGCCCCATAATTCCACTTTCTGAAATCTCTCATACACGGATTACTTCCGAATTCAGACATTTCGGCTTTTCAACGTATAGCAACTCCATCTATGAGTTTCCTCTGAGCAAATGACCACAATCCCACAGTGTCATATTGCTTTTTCTAAAGTGGCCTGGGCTTTATTTGCCAAAATATGTGTATAATCATCATTATAAAGTTCAGTATTAGGACAAAGGAGAGACTGAAAACCCATCTTTACAACAACAACAAAAAGCTGAGCAAACTGAAAAATCAATGACTTTTCTTGGACTAATCAGGGAACGGACACCATAGAGCAAATTGACACCCCACAATCTAGAGTAGCAGACAAATACAGAGAATGATAGCTGAGCCTGATTAATCCAATCAGGAACCACTGGTGCCATAAATTGGTAGCAACATTTAATAGTAATTTTGATAAAACGCTGGATGCTGAGTGTGAAAAGAAAACACTCCTAGAGGCCTGTGTTCTTAGGTGGGTCCCCCACACTTTAATGGGCTTTACTTCAGGTACCATACCAGCTAAAGAGTCAGGCAAAATCCCCTCATACTTCTGGAAGTTGGAGGGTAGAAGTGACAACTTTGAAATACTCTCAGAGAGTTCTCTATAATAAAGACCTAATCTCCAGAGGGAAAGACCTTCTCAGAGCCTTATCCCACTAGGGGGATGGGCATTAATCCTGGACCAGTTTTGTCTAGCCTGCCTGTCTCTCTTAAGGGGACTGGAAGCCAAGAAATGCTTGTGAAGGTCACAGGACAGGGACACAGGCTTACTAAATCGCTGAGATTTAATCATAAGATTGTGGAAACATTCCCCTCCCCCACACCTAAGCAACACATCAACAGGGATCCAGTATAATAACAATGGATGGGAACTGAAAGAGCTATAAGGTGAAAATTCTGTTTACAAAGTTGTTAAACAAACCCAGAGTCAAGCTGAGGAATTTGAAGCTTATGGCACCTAAAATTACGGCAAATATAACTCAGCCCAACTCCTAGTCAGATTAACACAAAATTTCAAACTAAAGACTTGGTTTACCTCAGACCCTTTTACCTGATACATATTGTCTGGCTTTCAACAAAAAACTTACATAGTGTGCTAAAAGGCATGAAAAATACACAGTCAGAAGACACAAGGCAAACCTCAGAACCAGACTGTGATATGATGCAGATTTTGAAATTATCAAATGGAAAATTTAAAATAATTATTAATAGGTTGGGGCTCTAATAGAAAAGCAGACAACATGCAAGGATAGATGGATAATATAAACAGCTGAGTTCTAAGAAAGAATCAAAGGAAATGCTATAAATCAAAAACATTGTAACAGAGATAAAGGATGCCTTTTGTGGACTGACCATTAGAGTAGACAGAGCCAAGGAAAAAATTAGTGAGTTTGAAAATATGTCAAGAGACTTCCTAAATGGAATGCAAAAAGTATAATTTAAAAAACAGAATACAAGTTCCAAGAACTGTGGAACAATTTGGCATATCATAGGGTGTAACAAGAGTGTAATTGGAATACCAGAGAAGGAGTGGAAGAAATATTTGAAGAATGGACATGATTTTTCTGAAAGCAATGACAGACATCAAACCACATATCTAAGAAGCTTAATAACATCAAGCAAGATAAAATCATAAAATCTACAGCTGGCCACATTGTATTCAAACCACAGGGAACCAAATACAAAGTAAAAATGCCAAAAGCAGCAGCTATGGTAGGGGAGCATACCTTACTTATAGAGGAAAAAAGATAAAAAATATAGCTGACTTTATCAGAAACTATGCAAGCAAGAAGCAAATGGAGTGAAATATTTAAAGTATTGAAAAAAAACACTAGCCTAGAATTCTGAATTCAGCAATATTATCTGTCAAAAGTGAAGAAGAAAAAAAGATTTTCTCAGAGAAATAAAAAGTAAGGTAAGTCATGTCATGTGAAAAATGTTAAGGAAATTATTTGGAAGGAAAATGAGGAAATTTGATTTACATAAACAAAAGAAGAACATCAAAAAGTACTAAATAAAGGGAAAAGTTTTTAATTTTTTCTTATTCTTAATTGATCTAATAGATATCTGTTTCTTCAAAGGAATAGTAGCAACAATGTATTAGGTGATTATAGCATTCAGGTAGGGAAATGAATGGCAACAATTTAATAACAGTTTGGAAGGAGGAACTGGAACCACATTTATGGGAACCTGCACTACTCATGAAGTAGTACAGGGCTACTCTAAAGTAGACTTAGATAAATTGTAAATGTATATTTTAAGCTCTAAGAGAACTGCTAACTTAAAAACGATTACAATGAATATACCAAGAGAGGAAATGAAATGGAATCATGAAATGCTTAATTAAAATCATAAAATGTAGAAAAAGAAAGAAGAAAAAAATGACAAAGAACCTGTACCATGAATAGAAAACAGTTACAAATACGGTAGCTGGTAATTCAACTGTATCAACAATCACTGTAAGTGTGAATGGTCTAAATATGTCAATTAAAAGACAGAAACTGTCAGAATAGATAAAAAGCAAGACCTAACTATACGTATCTAAAAGATCCACTTTAAATATAAAAACATAGATTAAAATTAAAAGGATGAAGAAATACACTATGCTAACACCAATCAAAAGAGAGATCAAATAGCTATATTAATTTTGGACAAAGCAGATCTCAGAACAAGCTAAATTATCAGGAATACAGAGGGGCATTGAACAATTATAAAAGGGTGAATTTTCCAAGAAGACATAATAATTCTTAACATGTATGCACTTAACAAAAGACATCAATATATGTGAGACAAAAACTGAAAGAAATGCAAGGAGAAATAGACACATCCGCTATTACAGTTGTAGTCATTAACACATACTTTCAGTAACCGATAGATCAAACAAGCAGAAATTCTTTAAGAATATTATTGACCTGAGCAGCACTATCGATCAACTTGATCTAATTGATATTTATGGAATAGTTCATACAAAAATAGCTGAATACATATTGTTATCAAGTTCATCCAGAGTATTCACCAAGATAGACCACATTCTGGTCCATACAACACATCTTAACAATTTTTTAAAGATAAAAATCATACAAAATATGTTCTCAGACCACAATGAAATTGAACTAGAAATCAATAACAGAAAGACAGCTGGAAATCACCAAACATTTCTACATTAAACAACACACTTCTCAATAACACATGGATTAAAAAGGATCTCTCTAGAGAAATTTGAAAAATATTTTGAACTAAAAGAAAATAAAAATAAAACTTATGGAAATAAGTGGGGTGCAGCAAAAGCAGTGCACAGGTGGACTTTTATAACATTGAATACATATATTAGCATGAAAGAAGGATCTCATCAATAATATAAACCTTTACCTTACAAACTATAAGCCTAAAGCCAGAAGAAAAGGATAATAATAAAAATAAGAACAGAAATTAATGAAATTAAAAACAGGAAAGCAATAGAGAAATTCAATGAAACTAAAAGCTGGTTCTTTGAAGAGATCAACAAAATTGACAAAACTTTAGCCAAGCTTACTCCCCCAAAATGAGAGAAGACACAAGTTACCAACATCACTAAAGAGGAATTATTACTACTGATCCCATGAACATTAAAAGGGTAATGAATACTATGAACTACTCTGTGTCCACAAATCTGATAACATAAATGAAATGGACCAATTCTTTAATACAAATTACCAAACCTCACACAAGGAGAAATACATAATCTGAATGGTCTATATCTATTAAATAAGTTGAATCAATAATTAGCAACCTTTGAAAAAAAATCTCACCAGATGCAGATAATATCACTGGGAAATTCTACCATATATTTAAGGAAGAAATTCTCTTCTCTATATCTACATCTAGAGAAATTCTATTTCTATAGTCTGTTCCCAAAAATAGAGGAGAGGGAACACTTCCTAACTCATTCTGTGAGGCCAGCATTGCCCTACTACCCAAACCAGATAAAGCCATTACAAGAATGGAAAACTACAGACAAATATCTGTAATGAACATAGATGTAAAAGTTCTCGACAAAATATCCAAAAATGTACAAAAAGAATTGTACTCCATGGCCGAGTGGGATTTTTCCAGGTATGAAAGGATGGTTTCAAATTTGAAAATTAATTATTGTAACTCACCAATTGAATAGGCTAAAGAAGATAACTCATATGGTCATATAAATTGATGCAGAATACACATTTGAAAAAATTCACACCCATTCATGATTGAAAAATAACTTCTCAGTAAACTAAGAATAAAGAGAAACCTTCTCTACTTGATAAATTATATCTACAAAAATCCTAGAGCTAACATAACATTAATGGTAAGAAACTATACACATTTCCTCTAAGATCAGACACAACACAAGGATATTCCCTCTCACCGCTCATCCATCATTGTATTTGAAGCCCTAGCTACTGAAATACAACAAGAAAAGTAAATGAAAGAAATTAGAATGGGAAGAAAGAAATAATACTGTCTGGATATCCACATTAAACAAAAAGGAGAAGTTAGGGACAGATCTAAAACTTTTCACAAAAATTAACTCAAAATGATAATGGATCTGAATGTTAAAACAAAACAAAACCAAAACCCAGAAACTATAAAACTTCTAGAAGAAAACATAGGAAGTCATCTAGGTTTGGTGACGAGTTTTTAAATACAATACCAGAAGCACATTCGATGAAAGAAAAAATAAACTGGACTTTATTAAAATTAAAAGCTTCTGTTCTGCAAACAAATAAACAAACAAAACAGTAGAATGAAACACAAGCCAGCTACTGGGAGAAAATATTTGCAAAACATATATCTGATAAAGGATGTATCTAAAGTGTACAAAGAACTCTTAAAACTCAACAATAAGAAAGCATCCCCAATTAAAAGATAGGCAAAAGAATGGAACAGACACCTCATCAGTGAAGATATTCAAAAAGCAAATAAGCATATAAAAGGATGCCCCACATAATTTTAATTAAGGAATTGCAAATTAAAACTGCAATGAAATAACACTATACATTTATTAGAATGGCTAAAATCCAAAAAAACGGACAATAGTAAATGTTGACAAGGAGGAATAGCAACAAGAATTCTCATTCATTGCTGGTGGGAATGCAAGCTGTTATAGCTACTTTGAAATACAAGGCAGCAGTTTCTTAAAAAGCTATACTTTATGTTCCTCTTCAATGCAGCAAATGAGCTTCTAGATCTTTACCCAACAAATTTGAAAATTTATTTCCACACAAATACCTGCATTCTAATTTTTGATATCTATTTTATGTATAATTGCCAAAGCCTGGAAGCAACCAAGCAGCTTCTCAATAGGTGAGATAAAGACCTGTCTCAGATTAGCAGCAATCAGTTTAGCATGTCTATTTGTACACTTGAAATATACATGACAAAATTCCAATTATTTCATGTCAATCAGCTATCTACTCTCCCCAAAAGAGACTTTTAACAAAAATCACCATATAACTACATTAACTACTTATTCTGATAGGAGAATAAAGCAAGTAAAACTTATCTTTCTAGAGAATTACCCAGAGGATCAGGGAAGGCTCTTGCTAATATTCTTGTTCAACTGCTGTTAGGAGAACCATGGGAATGTGTGTTTATTATAACAATAGCTGAAGTGGAAACAAAGCAAGAGGTTTATGAATTGCCATTTCATACAACAGAAAGACTCCTCTGTATTTACGAAGCTCTTGTGCTATGATGAGTTTGTTGAGTTTAATACCCATAATGTATAAGCTCCACTGCAGAAAAGCAAGCACCTTCCAAGCTCCATTTCCTCCGTCCTCTCTCCAGAGGGTATTTTGTAAATTATGGCTTCTGCACACTACATGGTTCCTTAGTGGCTTGCTATAGCTAAAAAGTTCCCCAAGGTGCATAACGACTCCCACGTTGCAGCTTAAATAGTGGGGAGTTACAATGAATGATGGAGAGTGAAAATATCCTGGATTCCCTTTCTTGCTGGGGTGGGCAGGGCTGGCCCTCTAATGATACCAGATGAAGAGCAAACAGTGTCAGCTTCAGACTTGTTCCCACAACTTCCCAGCATAGAAACAACTCCCAGAGACAGACACTAAATGAGCCAAAGGGATTTTTTCATTCATATTCTTTGTACCTGATTTGCAGATATTCTTATTCTGGCAATGCCTGACGTCACAGAAGTGCTTTTAAAATGAAAAACACTGAGATATCTCTATAGTCTCACCACTTAAAGGCCTAAATCTTCTCACTACCCAAACAGTGAAATCATCCATATATTACATTGACCTGGGTTTGTTTCTAAAAATACTGTCAGGATCACTCTGGCTGGAAAAGATGAGTCATGTCAGGAAACCAGTGGTTAGAGATGCTAAATAGACAGTCAGCTATGAGAGCCCTCAGGTACAGACACAAGGACTTCACCAATGTTATGAGCAGTGTCATCTTATAATATTGGCAATATCTACATCAAAACCATAGAAACACCATGCAACGTATAAGAAAGCTTCCTGGAAACAAATAAGGAAATGTCAGTATGGCAAGGTAGGCATTGAGAGATGGAAAGGGAGTTTGCCTAATTGGGCTACATTTGGGTAGAAAACAGAGGAGCATTGCTATAGGCCACTACTTCCCCACTCCCTTCACCAGGTTCATGGTGCCCCATATCTGACCCAACCAACACCTGACTTCCTCCAAAAATGAGAGTGTCTCATTATCCCAGGCATCTACCCATTTCCAGTGCTTTAAACTAGACCAATCATCCCACAATGTAGCAACTATTTTCCCTGACCTTGAACCCTCTTTCTCCTGTCCACTCTTGTACATTGTGTTATGCTCTTGAATCTTCTAGCCCTTGGTGTTTCTTGTTAACACCATTTTTTCCTATGTTCTGGTATTCTTTAAGATTTAATTATGGCTTTTTACATTCATACTTTTCTTTTTAACATTTCAAAATAAAATTTGTGTATTAATTGTTTTTAAATAAATAATACATTAACAGTAAAAAAAAAAATTATCTCCTGCAAGTATCCTCTTTCAAATCAGATCCCATCTCCCAATTGCCAGAGCAAATGAATAGTACTATTTTTGATTAAAAGTGTTACTGCACAAAGGGCATGATCTGCTCGCCACGAGACAAAAGCCAATCCAGCAAGGGGCAAGAGGGTGGTAGAGAAAGGACTTTTATTATGTGATGAGCTAGCTAATTAGAAGATGGTGTACTAATGTCCCAAAGAACCATCTTAAGCGGGATACAGGATCTTGAAGCAGTTACATAGGGCCAGTGGGCTATAGAAGAGGGGGTCAGGAATGTTTACTATCTTGTGCTGTAGACTGGGGGACACCACACCAGACCTTTCAGCTGTCACTGATGATGGATGCCAGTAAAGAATTTCTGTCCATGGGTCATCACATTCCTAAAGAACTCAAAAGAACAAAGTTATTGTCTCATTGCTGTTGGAAGATATATAGCTAAGCAGGGGTCATAAATCATGATGGATGCAGTTTTCTTTACGTTTCAGTCATTTATTATCCAACCTATGTGCAAGGCAGAGTATGTCCAGCTGGGTTAGTTACTTAGAGGTCATCTGTAGTCACAATATGGCTTCCCTTATGCCAAACTTGTGTTGAGCTGGTATCAAAAGGGTCCTTAATTACATCTCCAAAATCCCTTCATTCTTAAGTTACAATTTGAAATAATCATAAGAGTGATAACCCATTACTTTTTACCGCATTTATTGGTTAAGAAACAAGTTATAGGTTCAGCCTACACTCAAGGGGGTTGGATTACACAATGGCATGGGTCATTAGGGATCTTCTTGGAATTCTGCCTACCACAAATATATTCCCTGATGTGAAATTGTAGGGTCAATTGCACGTCTGAAAGAAATTAACCTAAGGCTCTCCCTAGACAATTACACTTTCATAAAGTAACACATTCCTATTTCTTTACACCAGTGCTGTGTGTTAATACATTTTGGAATGGTATCAGTCTGATAGGTCAATTGTGGCTTCTCAGTATAGTTTTTAACTTATTTCTCTTATTATAAATGAGATTTACTAGCTTTTCATATGTTTAAGTACTGCTTATATACCATTTTCACTAATAATTTTTATTTCTTCTCCCATTTTCCCTCGTTGGCTTATTAGTCTTTATCTTATTGATTTGAGAAGATTTTTAAACATTAGAGTGTAGAACTTTGTCTGTGATAGGAGTTACAAACATTTCTTATAACTTTGTGTTTGCCATTATATTTTTACTTTATCATCTTTTAGTTTGGAACCATGCAAAAGTTTTTATTTTTACATTAACGGATTTACATTTTGTGTAGTTTTTCAGAGTTTAAGTTATAGTTGATGTTGAAAAAAGAATTGCTAACATCTTCTTCTAGTAATTTATGGATGTATGATTTTACACTTACATATTCCATATGTTGAGAATTTCCTGGTTATGATGTTAAACATGGATCTATATTTTTCAATAGGCTGTTCACACCATTTATTCCATAATTTGTCTTTTTCCATTTGAATGAACCTCTTGTGGAAGATTGTATTTCTCAAAGATAGCTGCATGATTTTCCTAAGATGACACCCGCAATATGGCTTCTACCTGGCTTTCTATCTCAGGAAATGAGCCTTTAACACCTTGAGTAACCATGTAAGCAGTCCAGATACCCTGACACCACCCTGGAGGATAAACCATGTGCAGAGATCACATAGAGGGATAGAGAGATGCCTCTGGAGCCCCAGCTATTTCATTGTCCAGCTCTCAGTCCAGGTACCAGGCACAGGAGTGAACAAGGTTTTGGGATGACCCCAGAACTAGCCAGAGTCAGAGTGGCACAGCTAAGATGCTCCCAAATTCCTAACTCACAGAAATCATGAGTGATTCTGTATGATTGTTGTTTTAAGCAGTTAAATTTTGGAGTGATTTACTACACAGCAATAGTAACCAGATTGTCCCTCTATCATATACCAAATTATGTCTGAATTTGTTATTTGTATGGATTTAATATTGTATCTATTGTCTGGTCTATAAATTCATGTACCAATACTACACAGTTTTAATTACTGGAGATTTCAAATATCAGGTTTTAATATTAGGTAGTATTAGTCCCCCTTTATTCATCTACTGTTTCACCATTTCTGGCTATTTCCTGATTTTTCATATTAATTTTAAGTTCACATTTTCTAGTTGAAAAAGTTTGTGTTCGGGCCGGCCCCGTGGTGCAGCAGTTGAGTTCCCACATTCCACTTAGGTGGCCAGGGTTTCGCCGGTTCAGATCCAGGGTGCGGACATGGCAAGCCATGCTGTGACAGGCATCCCACATATAAAGTAGAGGAAGATGGGCGTGGATGTTAGCTCAGGGCCAGTCTTCATCAGCAAAAAAAGGAGAATTGGCAGAAGATGTTAGCTCAGGGCTAACCTTCTTCTTCTTTAAAAATGCTTGTGTTCTAATTAAATTGGAGTAAGTTTATTAAAAACTATAGGGAATATTGTATTCTTTATACTGAATCTCTTTTAAATCCAAGAATACGTTATATTTTCACAGTTGTTCAAATTTTTCTTAATACTCTTCAGTAGCATTTGGAAATTTTTTTATATGTTCCTTGAAATTTTTATAAATTTATTGCTGGGTATTTAATTTGTGCTTGCTACTCTTAAAAATGGAGTATTTTGTTCTATTTTATCATCTAATTTAAGTAGACTGTACATAAAAATGCTATTGAATCCTGTACATTATTTTTACAACTACTATATAAATCAATATGACTTTTTTTGTGGTTCACAGAATTTTTAAAATATCAATGCTCCTAGTTCTGTTACCAGAAATATTCCAAATTTTAAACTTCTATTTATCTAATTGCATTAGACAATAGCACCAAGAATAAATAATATTGAAATTAGAAGGGATCTATCTTTTGTTCCTGCCTGTAGCAGAAATGCTTTTAGGGTTTCCTCATTAAGCAAAATGACGTATTTGATGCAAAAGAAATAGTTTAAATATTACCAAAGTATCTATATAGTCTTACTTTTTAATGAATGTCCCATCCTAGAAATATGACTATTATTGAACCTCTAGCACTTTTCCCTTCTAATGCTCAGGACATATACCCCACTGACCAAATCCAGCGCAGAGACTCGAAGGGAAACAAAACGTGCCACACCAAAATGTGTCTCTTTAACATAAGGATTATTTTAGGCTGATTATTTTTAAGAAACAAAAGACTCAGGAAGTTTTTTTGTTACTTCCCGCTTAACTGCCTGAAAGAATTTAGACAAATGGGCTGCAACAAAAAAAGAGCTATTATCAGAGAAATCTACAAAAAATATGGGCTAAGTGTGGTGGGGGAGACTTCGCAGGGCTGGGAGATCAGGGTCCTCTCCATGTCCGTTGTCTCTGCCAGGCATAGCAAACATTTGTTTACCAAATATTTGCTTTCCATTTCCATGTGAGTTGCCTTCTTCCCCTTTGAAGTCCCAAACCACAACCCCCAGCATCCTCTTTTGTCTTTAGCTGAAGATAGTATTTAAGGTGGTGGCTTTGGCCATTTAGGCAAGTTACTCAGTTTGCCTGGGTTTCTCCCACGGATACATGTTATTAAACCCTGCTTAATTTTCTCCTGTTAATCTATCTCATGTCAATTTAATTATTAGACCAGCCATAAGAACCTCGAAGGTTAAAGGGAAACTTCTTCTTCCCCTAGAGACCATATTCAGATTTTCCTAATTGTAATTCAAAGCATTTGGCTCTACTCAATGCTATAGGATGCTGGATTATTTATGTATTTTTTATTATAGACTACTTTCTATCTAAATGTTACTGCATGTAGGAAAGAAGTCCTTAGCTCAAATTGTGCAAATCTCCAAGGTGCTCCTTTAAGAGAACCGTTAAATCCTACAGCCAACTGGTAAACCTCAAATAGCACTGTGTGATATTTAAATGCTATCCATAATTATAGAGAAAACAATTTCTCCTTTCCTGTTTTCCCAGGACTTAATACATATTTTTTGAGAAGCACTGTATTTGTTTAGAGTATTAAATGAGTGGCATATTGAGAATATTTAAAATTCATGAATATTCTATTTACATCAAATGTGGGAATAGTGTTTTATATTTCAAGAAATTTGCTGTGCCAGATTGCAGGAAAAAAACAACAGAAAAGATTATTTATGAAATTCAGCACTGAATATCCTGGTATTATTTTTGGGGAATCATCTATTTTACCCCAGACTTCAGCAATTTATAAATAGAGATGACAAAGAAGATAAAGGAAAGTTTTAGATGCAAAGAGCTACATGCGTTTAATGAGGACATTCGCCTCGCTGAGAGAGACCATGAGGATTTCACTCAGCCTTCCCTCAGCTAAAGACATTAAGATCACACATAGTCTATTATTTCTACAGTTTTTTCTGAAAATGTTTATGGAATCAAGGTTTCCTAGTTTCTTTAAGAGTAGATATCAATTATTCACAGTCTTTACTTTCAGCCATTAAAACAATCCAAAATATGTGCCTCCCAATGCAGAATAAATTTTCTCAGCCAATGATCAGTGAATATCTACACTCTACAATAGCCTCATATTCTTTTGTTTAATGATGGTCATTGTCTCTCTGTCCATTCTTGTGCTAAACACGACTCTATCTTTTCTCATGTAAGCTTCCTTTACTTACTTTCATTGAATAATTTGGTAATGGTCAATGAATGCTTAATTTGTATAAATAACTGTTCAACTGTTGGAAATATAGTGGTAAATGAAAAAGACAAGTTCCCTACACTCATAATAAATATTTGTAGAGTAAATGAATGAGTGAATAATTGGTCATTATTATTATGCTATTTTGTTGAAGTCAGATATCATTCCTTTTTTACATTTGCACCCTCTTTGCCTAAGATTCATGAGGATATGATAAAATCATATTCAAACAGAAATATTTGGTAAACAGAACCAGTGTATAAATTTAATACCAGTTTTATTCTGACAATTAAATGTAAGAAGATAGCTGGAGTTGTGTTGATGAGTGAGAGAGAAAAAAGGAGTATAAGACTCACCTTGTGGATGGACACATAGCTGAGAGTGGGGAGTGGAAAAAACAGAAAGAAAAAGGGAAAAAGAAAGTGAGAATTGACGATGGGAGGCAGAAAATTTTTCAGAGAGGTAAAGAAACCAAACTTTGTGACATCATTGAAGCTGAATGATCAGAGTATTTCAAGCACTGAATCTTTCTATTCGTTACACTGATTTTGTTTTATAGACCATCAGTATCTTTACGAATACTCATTTTTCTGCTGCTCATGTAATATGGTTGCTTGCTCACAACTTTAAAAACTCAGAGGAAACATTGTTCATGACATCTTGTAGCAGACTCCCCTGGTGCCCATATTATATCTCCCAGCCACTTCTGAAGCAGTTCTGACTCACTTCATGCTGACCGAATCCTACCCTAACACCCTTTCACATGTCTTCTGCATTCTTTAAACACTGAATCTTGGTCCACAGACATACATCCAGAAGAAGGAAGCTGGAGAAAAAGTCCTCAGATCTCACATGATGCCACATGTTACTTTGAGAGCCCAATTTTTTTATAATTCCATGTGGGCAAGATTTGTCTTCCCCAAGATTTGTAAGCACCTGGAACAAGAGCAGAGACTGTGTTTTAATTTTACTCAAATTGTTTATAACTTCTGACTCACACATGTTGTCATGTAGGATTTGATTCTTCAAAACATTGTGACTTATCGCCACCATTAGTCACATCACTTCCATTGTCATTTTTCTCTCCTGACTTTTCTTATTCACCAATTTATCTTTTCTACTTCCAGGATAATTTTTTGGGCTAAATATCCTATTCAATTATGCCATCCTTTGTTTTCTTTCCTTTTCCACCTTTGAAAATCCTTATAAATATTAGTAGTCAGAGCAGGTCATTCTTATTAGCTAAAGCTGGATCTACATAAAACACATAAGATAAAGAGATAATAAGTTTAATTGGAATCTCTGCCACATATGTGTAGAATAGATTAAAAATATAATTGTTGAGCAGTTTGAAGTTGACACTATCTACTATAGGGGAGGAAGACGTTTCCTCTACCCACTCTGGGTTCTTCTGTCAGGACAACAAATTAAATTCACATGAGACAGAATAACAGGAGAAAATTAAACAAAGCTTTATAACACATATACACGGGAGAGGCTCAGGCAAAGTGAGCAACTGGCCAAAATGGCAGAAGTTCTCACCTTAAATACCACCCTCAGCTAAAGACAAAGGAGGATGTTGAGGGTGGGAAGAGTCAGCTACAGGAGATTACCAGAAAAGCACAGTAAACAAGAGTAAGGTTATTATGCAGATTTAAGTCCTTGCCTTCTGCACTGATAAGAGTTTCTACAGATAAGGTCATCCCCCTTCTTCCTGGTACAGAGGGGGAGTCACCTTTACAAATGGAGATTTCCCTTAGAAATGTAAATGTTTCTTAACAAAGGGTAACTTCTGCTTTCCAGAGTTTCTCTCATGTCTACAGTTTTTAAAAGCGACCAGCCCAAAATAATCCTCATGCCAAAGAGACATATCTTGAGGTGGCCAATTCCAGTCCCCCACACTACTAATACATCAGACTTTGACTACCAAGACAGTATACTTTGATGTTCTTACATTTAAATATCAGTTTAAATTAACTGGTAAACACCTGGGAGAGACATGCCTCCTCTACGGCCATGTAAGTTAGTCTTACCTGCATTTCTCCACTCCCACACCTAAAGTCATCCTGGCATTTATAATCAAGTCATTCTTCTGATTATAGAACTCTTACCTTATATACTTCAACTGAGTATTTGATCTCTGCCTTATTCCTGAGTAGCTTGTTCTTAGTTCTTTGATTCACCTATCTATCCTAGTTTCTTTATTTTCTTTGCCCGTGTCATGTCTTGGTTCCAGGCACAATATCACTGAGTCTTCTAGAACTCGGATCTAAAACATTGTGGGAAATTATATAAAGCCTGTCTGGATCCTGCTTTCCTAGCTTCTCTATAGAACAAATGCCTTAAGATACTGAAGGAAGGGCAGCAAAATATGTCACCGTAAAGGCATCTGCAAAGACCCATCCTGGGCAAGGGGCAGGAATCTCTGGGTCCAGGCCATTAGAGATCCTCTACGAGTTGGAGAGGGGCAGGATCGTTGAGAAGGCCCCATTCCAAAGATTTAGTAACAAAACAGCTGATTAAGTCTGAGACTGAATGAAAACAATAGAGGCTGCTGCTCTCCCTCCACACCTGCCTAGCAAATGTCCAGCAACAGGTGGCCACAGTCTACTGCTAGGGGTGGGACAAGAGCGTGGGAAGAGAGCATCTTTGAACTCAAGGTACAAAGAGAAATCATAAAGTAGAGGGTGAAACACACATTGACCAATTCCCTCTGACCAGCTGGTTGGTCCCCATCCTAAACAGAATGTAATGTTAGAGGACTTTGAAGCCTATCGCGCACTGAGAGTAACAATAGTGACCACAAAACCCAAACCCAGCACAACACCTGATTCGATTGACTTAAGCTTACCCCCCAATAAAAGCCTAGCCAAAAAGAAATGTGCCCGTTTTCTGGCATGAATGTTATCTATCTCAGTCTCCACTGCCCCACACAAGACGTCTGGCTTTCAACCAAAGCTTATGTGAAACACAAGAAAACAAGAACAAAACAATATACCGCAGGAGAAAAACCAATCCCCAAACCAGACTGAGAGGTGGCCCAGATGTTGGAACATCTGGACAGGGAATTTATAAGTCAGATTAATATGTTAAAGGCTTTATTGGAAAAGGTAGACATCGTGCATGAACAAATAATTCCAGAAGAGACACTTGGAAGGAGGAGAGAGAGAGAACTGTTCAAAATAAATATTTAAAGAAATGATGATTGGGAATTTCCAAATTTAACAAAAGAAAACAAATCAAAGATCCAAGAAGCTGAGAGGATAGCAAACAGGATAAGTACCAAATGAATAAGTATATAACTATCCAATAAGTAAATGAACACAAAAAACACCAAGATATATCAAATTCAAATTGCTGAAAATAATAAAGAGAAAATCTTGAAAGCAGTCAGCAAAAAGACACATTGCATGTAGAGGAACAAAGAACGTCAGGCTTCTCATGAGAACTTACGCAAGCCCAAGACAATTGAGTGGTACCTTTAAAGGACTGAGAGAAGAAAATCTATTCATACAGAATTCTATATCCAGTGAAAATACCTTTCCAAAAAATGGAACATAAGATTTGTTTCAGACAAACTAAAACTGACAGAATTCTCTGACAGTACATCTGCACTATGAGTAATATTAAAGGAATTTTTTAACAAAAGGAATAAGATCAGACAGAAACTTGGAACTACACACACATACAAAAACACACACATCAATGACGAACGTTAGAAATTGCGCAAATTAAGGTAAAAAAAATTCATTCTTTTTTATTTTCAATAGCTTAAAAAAATGTAACTCTAAAAATGACAGCAACGTATTGTATATTTATAGCATATGTAAAAATAGAAAGGATGACAATGATAGCACTAAAAAAGGGAAGGTTGGGCACTGAACTTGTGTGATAGCCTCACATTACACTTTAAGTTGTATAATATTATTTTAAGGTTGGCTAAGCCAATTAAACACGTAGAAAATAAATCCTAACAGGCAACCAGCACATAGCAGTTAGAGAAAATGAGATCTATTTCCCATTGACCTCTCTCTCCTGCCTATGCAGAGAGAGTAACCCTCATTCAAGGGGCAAGTGTACAGAAGCTTTAGGCGGTGGCTATAAACAAGCTGAAAATCAACCTGTAGGCCTGCAGAGAAGAGTAAGGAGGGTCCGACACTGAGTGTCAGATGTAAGGATCTGAGTCAGTAGGCAAAATTCCTCCTTTCCCCACATATACAAGGTAAACCGTGAGAACTGACCCTGCTACACAGGACGTTTAAGATATCTCACTTATCATGCAGCACAAATGTTTTAATAAATGCTCAGCATCCATGACCCATTGGGTTAGGAAACGAGGAATGAGAGCATCCTTCCTGTGCTGCCTTGGAAATGTGAAATCATGATTTAACAGGCTTGCTTCCCTTCAAAAGACACTGTACTACGTTAAGATGCAAAGAATTCCAGCTACTAAAGCTAGTCCCATGTTTGGCTTAAAGTCACATTTAGACCTGGCTAACTTGGGGTCAGTTGTAAGAAACAGCTCACAAAAGGCCATAAATAACCACCTGCAGCAGGGCTAAATCCATTACTTCAGGGACGCAGGAGTGAATTAGTAAGTCTGAATGGACAATGCTTAATACATTTGTATACAGAAAGATTAACTCAAAAGCCTCTTCACCCTGAAAATCAATTCTTCCCTTAATACCTGGCTCACACAGAGACAGTGGAGTTTAGAGCCTTGCACGTCCAATAGCACCAAAAAGACTGCGATCTTCAGAACAGTCATTAAACCAGAGGCTGATTTTCCATCCAAGCAGTGTCCATGCCATCAGCTAATGGTTTATGTTTATATGGTAAATTACCAAAATAAATATTGGCAAAGAACCTCTAGTGCTAAGAATTTTTTTTCTTCTAACACTGATCCTTCTCAAAAGCAACTATCACTCCAACGTTCTCTGCCCTCCAGTGTCCACCCCCATTTCCTCTGATTTCTAGTGCATTCTCTAAATCTATAAAACATTAACAGAGAACTTCAGACTAGATCCTTGGAACTCTTTCTGATTTAGAATATGGTTTCTACCTTGGAGCCCTAGATAAAGCAGCAAAATCTCGAGTTTACTTTCCCCTCCTTCCATGCTCTTGAATGTTAAACGTATTGCTAGGAGGAGGTTGAATGAAAGATTCAGGGAGAGTCCTTGGCAAAGCAGCGTAGTGGGGAAAAGATATATATGATGATGTCACCTGTGACTTTAAGCTCAAGGCCTTGCACATTCAGTCAATATCTGTCTTATGCTTCTACTGTGGAGATGTAGAGATTCAGATCTGGGTTGAAGTCTACTTTCCACTACCTAGTAATTTGATGACTGCAACCTCCTACAATGTGAAAGGAGATCGTGTCTATCTCAGGGCTGTAGTGATATTTAATTAAGGTAACAGGAATAGTCCCAACAGCATCCAGTATGAAATGTGTAACTAACATTACTCAATGAATGCTAACTTCTTTCCTTTGGCTTCTAGAGCTTACCTAATATAATCTCCTATCTTTGTCTAATGTAAACTATATCCAACACAGTTTTTGGAAGAAGAAAGTGTGCAACTCATATATTTCAAAATAAGAGATTAATGTTGACTATGATAGGTGCTCCAAAAAATGTATAAATTTTTATTGCATTGTTTTATAATACTAATTAGGAATATAAAACTATTTATAAGATTTGATAAACTAATTTCTGTATTCTATTCTAAGAAAATAATCCAAAATAGATAAATAAAAACTAAAAAAGCTCATATAGCTGTTTATTACAACATTATACATGTTGGGGGGAAATGTAAAATCTTCTGTATGCCCAACAATAGGTGAATGATTAAGTTAATGTTGGGCCATTCAGAGCTGAGTGCTGTATAGCCATTGAGAAGTTCTTTTGTGAAGAAATGCTATCAAAATTAGAGTACAACATTTTAAATAGATTATTAGGTCAATAACATAAAATATATATTTGTATTATGTGTAAGATATATAAATACAAGCATATATGTGTATACACATAAATCCAATTTAAATATATTAAAAATATATGCCTATTATATGTGTATACATCTTAAGAGTATCTATACACATATAAAGTGTGCATGTATATGTGTGTATGCATATATATGTGCATATACAGATAATATACATGGGGCATAAGAATATTTAGTGGGCATTTATTAAGCACCAGGCAGTGAGCTAAGTGTTTTATATGGAGTATGTAAGATCCTAATGTAAAAGCCCTGGGTTAAGTTCTATTATCTCTTTATTTGACAGACAAGGAAACAGCCTTTAAAGAGGTCAAACCATCTTTGAATACTGTGCAAAGTCCCTCAGCTGAAAAATGGGGCAGACTTGGGAGTTGAAGTCAAGTCTGTCTGATTCACTGCGGACATGCGCTGCGCTTAAGTCTCTGGGTCCGACCGGCATTTATTGAAGCTCAAATGTGCCCAACACAAAGCTAGGGGTTTTCAGGCATCTCGCCTCATTTAAGGTCGTGACTTCACTCTTTTGTTGAAAGGTCACTCTAGGGATTCACGGACTGTGTTCTCTCTGCGATAACGCTTCAGGTTCTTTTGTTTTTTGGCCCTGAGCATTTCTGAGATATTCATCATAACCTGCTGCTTCTTTGCCTGGTTTAAATGCTTAGCATCGACTTCAGTCAGTCTTCTGTCTCCTGAACTATCATCTAAAGAGTTAATTCCTATTTGTAATACTCAGCTTTAGCCTAGGACTATATTTATTTATTTATAATTTTATTTAAATATAAATATATTTCTATATTTTATATATATAAAATATTTCTATTTCCGGTATTCAGTTGTATGAAACAGCTGGTCCAGGAAGCAAAAAACTTAAAATACTAGCCTCAAAATTTTTTATTGTGATTTTGGGGCATTTCACTGTATTTCCATATGCGTAACGATATCTACCTCAAAGATTTTTTTTGAAGACTGAACAAACAATAATGTATGTGAATGTGCCAAGAATAGTTTCTGGCTCATTGTAAGCATGTTATAAATTATTGTTATCATTAAATTCTTTAGCTTCCTGCATCCTTCACACTCTCTCCTCTTCACCCTCATATAGACAGCCGTATTATTTGGGGTGATTTTGAACAGTATTATTAGACAATTAAAATTTATCAATATATTTTAATGCCGGCTGAAATCTCACTTTTGTTAAACAGATTCAAACACTCACCTGCCATCCACATTGGTTACTCGCTTCAATGCAGCCTCTGTTCCTGCCCAGGAGGAGGAGTATGGATGGCCTCTCTGTTTACTAACCACAAATCTGCTGCCATGAGAAGGTAATTTGAGAATAATGAACACTTCTTCAAGGTACACATTGAATCTACTGTAAATTCTTCCCTTTAAGTTTACTCATCTATCAAACAGAACAGGAGGTTTTCACCTTATCTTCTGGAAATTGCTGCCAAGTGTATATATTGATTTAACTGGGCATTTAATGGGCTGGATGTCTATTATATTTTACCACATTGGTAAATGGGGTTTATTTAATCCCATTCTCAGTTTAAAAGGTTTCAGCATTGATAAAATCTGCAAAGACAGATGTGCAATAAATTGTGCTCTTTTAATGGAATTACTACAGAGAAGAAAATGCCAAAGAAAGATGCTCACCCTGAAGCATAAATCGCCGAAGGATTTCTCTACTTCAAATATATTTTGCAAGAAGTGCTGTTGACAAGTTGAATTGTTTAACCCTTGTCAATACAGCTTCTCTTTAAAAAAAAAAAATATTTTCCTCATGTCAAAGTGATTTGCTAAAACAAGTAAGGAGAAAGAATAAAGAATTATATCATCCATTAGATTGATTTACTCAGCAAATTGGAGTAATGCAAGCAAGATCAAATTTAATCTTACACCTATCACCTACATCACCTTTCCACGGTAAGCAAGATATGCACGTTAAGTTAAATATATATGTTTATATATTTGCCTCAAACTGCCCCCTCCTTGCCTCACAACTGACAACCACTAGTTTACAGTATATATTTCTGCAAAGCCAAATGGCTGTTTTATATCCAATTGTTTCATTTGTATATTCTTCACCCTATTTCTTATTCTGCAAGCCTGACAGGAATAATTAAATTCTATTCCTCATTTGACTTCCACAGAGATTATATGCAAAATAAGAGTTACTAAATATAGATGAATAATATCTGTCAAAAGACTAATTCATGCTCATAGTGATCTCAGAAAAAATGTAAAAGTCTAGAAGAGAACATTGCAAGGGTAAAGAAAATACACAAATTGGTCATTGTTTTCATTTGGTAAACTTCCATGAGATTGTGCTATGTTTACAATTTTATCTTTTGCTTTGACTCAACACTATACCATAAGCATTTCATCAAAACTTTTAAACATCATTTTTAATGGCTGTATAATAGTCCATTTAATGGATGCATCATCATATTTTTGGATATTTACTTTTCTTTCTGAAAATTTATTCTTACAAGTAATGCCACAAGAGATCATATAAATTTGAGATTGCCCCTTAAGATATCACCAAATCAGCATGTATATATTTTTTTAGTTCTGGATAAATATTGCCAAATAATTTCCAAAATTACTATAAAGTGTACAGAACTTTAAGTTCTTAAATCCAAAATAACTTGAAACCTAAATGTCTTTCTATAACTCATTTAATAACAAAACCTAATTTACGTGAACTCATTGAGTGTTAAAAGCTGACCTAAAATGATGTAATGTGAGGTGTCAAGGCTTTCCATTCAAAGCTCTTAGGAACACAGCTACAGTTGAACAAGTTGGGTTTATTACTCAGTGTAAAACACATACCACGAGGAACCCTGGGGTATCTCAGTAAGAGAGTATTAGAAAGAACCTATTATAGGTCTTGGGCTTTGCTTGGGTGATGTTTAAATGAGTCTACAGAAGTGGAGTTAGCTCTGGATTGGATGCTGGCAGAAGAGAGGGGAACTTCTTTGATTGGGTGTCCCAATAAATCTTACCTACAGGAAAGGCAGGCTGGAGTGACAATAAAGCTTTACCAACAAACAATTAGTGAAAAAATAGCAGTCACTCATTTTAGCCCAGAGAGTGAATGATTAACATTGTTTTTATTTGAGCTTAGCCAAAATTATGCAGTGGCCATCTTTTGTCTCAATTATCATGGAATCCGAGTAACCTTGTCCGAGGTTAGTGTTCTGTGAGGTTGTTTATGTAGGATAACCGGAAAATACCGTAGGGGTGAGTACCGGGACCACTTCAGGATGAGAGAGGCTCCTTTTGTTTACTTTCTCAGAAGCTAATTACACACTTTATTTGTTCTAGTTTATGAAATATCCGTATATTTTGCTCCAGAAATAATAAAATGTCCGTTATGGGTGCTGAAAATTGTCTTGACCTTCTAATATCTTTAAAAAATTGCATTCCATTATATATTTGTCCCCAGGCTTTTAAGATAGGGTGCTTAAACTTGTACCATTTTATAATTGTATGTGCAAATAAACCGAAAGGGCCGTTTTATTGGATACTGGTCAACACTGAGTCTCTTCATTTTTAGAAAGCTTATTTTATTGCATAAGTGGAGTGATGTGGCCGGTTCCTCATGGGATGTCCATGTGAAGCTCTAATATTGGAATCCAGTACGACAAAAATTACAGTCCCCAGGCACTGCTGCTCCTAGTCTCAACTGTTGATGAGTTCTGCCTGTGCTCATTCTCTGTGGGAACCTGACCCTCCCACAGTCTTTTCACTCGGCTCCTCTCTAAGTTCTGCAGTGATTATTTTAGGGGGACTGGGTGGACACAGCAAAAGAGGTACCACGAGGGGAGGGGTGCAGATCAGGAGACAGGACTCTAGGTGTCTCAGAAAGCAGATACTGTTCCAGAGGGGGACAATTTTTTTCCCTCTCTTTCTGTTTCCTGGAGATGCCCAATGAACTGAAGCCCAGAGAAGAGAGAGAGGGAGAAATGAAACCACTTCTTGTTCATGCCCATGTCATCAAGCTTACTTTGTGTGAGAGAGTGATGATAATTTGAAGTGGATCAATATTTGTATTGTTTAACATATTAAACAAATATTAAATCTAATATTTAAATTAATCAATGTGTAGAATTTATTGAAATAAAAACAACAAAGCATTTTTTCTCTGGACCATGCATCTACCAGTAGTCCAAAAATTTGTACCACACTGAAACATCCTGACATGATTGTTCAAAATGTAATTTCGTATCCATTACTCCCTTATATTCAGATCCAGACATGGTCCATTAGTATAATCATGAACTCAGGGCATATCAGGGACGTTTAGGAAATAGATAAATTGGTTGTTTCATCTACTCAAGTCTTTCCTCCTGGGATTAACACTTGCTCAGTATTACTCGGCTTTACTGAATAGAAATATCACAGACAACTTTTCTTTTCCTAAACTAAGTATCAGCCAAATATTTCTTGCTAAAAAATTCGTACTGGATTATAGTCTTCATTGTAGTATCATTTGGGCTCACTATGGAGGGCAGTATCATTCAATTCACACCCCCAGTGTTACTTTTTAAAAGCTGAAATGCAATACAAATTTAGTTTAAATAATATTACGTGCAGGTGCTGATGTTTCACCCCAGCTGGACTCCTCAGCACCAGGAAAACAACATGAGCCCATGTAGGAAGCTGCTCGTGGGTTCTCCGCAAAGGGGAGAGGAAGAAGACGCAAAGGAGAAAAAAAATACAGGAGCCAAGTATCTCTCATGGAAATGACTTTCTGGCATGGGGCAGTTTTTCAATTCTCTGTAGAAAATCCTTCTCCGTTTTGTACTCAGTGTAGCTGCTAAGGAATCCTAGTTAAGATTAAGCCATGAGTTGTGTGTTTTTTAATTCATTTCTGATGGATTAAATATATACACATTTCAATTTATCTTTAGTTCTTAGACTCACACATTATTGTTGTTAATGAAGTCACATTGGTGTCCACACAATTAGGAAAATGTTCTGAATTTTCTACAGTAATCCCGATTTTAAACAGTATTGTTTTCTTTCCTCGCAAAACATTAAAATACTTGGAAACGCTGCTATGTTTTCATAACTAACAGTAGTTAAAATAAAATGGTTTTCATTTTCAAGACTTGATTTCTGGCTTATAAATCATTATCTTATTTTAGTATATAAAATCATGAGTAATGACATTGTCAACTGATGGACCACATATACAATGATAGCCCCATAAGATTAGTATCATATAGCCTGGGTGTGTAGTAGACTATACCATTTAGGTTTGTGTAACTCTCTGACGTTCACACAATGGTGAAATCACCCAAAATGCATTTCTCAGAACATATCCTTGTTGTTAAGCAATGCACAACTGTTATATAGATAACTATATAGCTTGAAAAATAAAATGTCAGATGAGGGATAAGGAGGAGTATTTTAAGTTCTGGTCCTTTGGTCCTTTCGTTGATGGCAACACTGCCCCAGGGCACTTGAGCTTCTTTGACTAGTTTCTCCATCTCAGAAATAGCTTGAGATTGAAAGAATCCAATGAAATTATTATTTGACTTACAAAAATACCAATGTTTTTAGCCTCCCCAATGTCATCTGTTCCTTATCTGCCTATGTTTGTACCTTAAATATCTTTCATGTTACTTTGAAACGAGCATTTTGCAAACAGATTGAGGACTAGAGCAGAATAATCTAGTGTCATTTCCCTTTTAGCCAAACTCTCACTCTTTTCACCTAGGACTTGGTTCAATAGAAGTGACCAGGAAGAACAAACGAAATAAAATGAGAAGGTTGCAGGAAAGATAGAATGAAAAGAAACAAGCTAAGTAAAGATAGAGAATATGGCTGGATAGAACACATTTTTGAATTCCATATTAACAGCAACATTGGAAATCAGTGTCGAAAATTAAACAGTGTTGCAGTCTAGGTACCTCTACAAATATCTCGTTGATCTAGATTATTAATGTATCAAGCCACACAAGTTTTCCAACAACTATAGTTTATTCCTTTAAGAACACATACTTTTAAACTATTTTGGATAAAAAGTAATTAAAAATTATGTCACATATATCTTTGATTATAATAACCTATGTGTAGACCTTTAAATTGCATTTTAAATTGTGATTCTTTCCTAATTTCCTCCAATTTGATATTGTCCAGAGTTAGCTTTACAATGCTCTAGACTCCTCACCCCAGCAGCTCTACGCATGAATGGTTTGACATGTGACCATATGGAGGCAGAGCAGAAAAGTAAACAGAATTCTGTTCCAAGTGACAGGAGATCTGGTTTATCATTCCAGTTCAGCCACCTGCTGCTGTGAGGTCTTGGGTGAGGCATTTAATTTCTCTAGGACTATTTACTCTTCTAAAACGAAGGCTGAACTCTCTGCCAACTCACTATTCTGCCTCCACAAAGAAACAATGCGAAATTTAATGTAATTTTTTTAAAATAATTATTCATGAATATAGTAACATGAATTTTATTTATATAAATATTATCACTCCTAATGAATATTCATATTATATTACTAAATCATCACTGCATGTAGACGGGAAAATGGTTATCTTATCTCCATGTCATAGGCTCAGAGAGATTGATTATCTCATATTGAATTTACCAAAGCATGATATGCAGGTTGAAAGGTGTTACATGAAAAAAAAAAATCAGTGATCAAGGAAGTTTGAGACTGCTGGTATAAAGAGAGTTTTAAAACTTTCTATCTTGAAAGACATCTCCTAGCTCTAATAACTTCAGATATCCCATGAGTGTGTAAGAGGAGGAGATACATTTTCTGCAGCATATTTGATTCCAAACTCCCTGAGGGTCTATGTCTACACAGCACTATTGGAGAAGCTCATCTAATATCACATCATTAGCAATTGGATGAAATTGGCTGAAAAAAAAGATACTTGAAGAGAAGTTTTCACAAACCAAGAAAGAATTGTTTCTACTAAAACACAGAGAAATGCACAGAAATATGGTAATTGTGTTGAACAAGGTTTTAATGACACCCTCCTCCCTTTGCTAACCACTGAATTTTCAGTTTCTCTCTGGCAGCATCCGGAGGAGTAAATTGGGAGCTCCGTGACTGTGGAGAGGGAGATCAGGAGAGCAACAGATAAGATTCTCACAGGGCAATAAAAGGATGCTACTGACTGGTTTGTGACTCTGTTAGGAAACCTGTCCAGAGCTACTGGGAAAACCTTATCCACAGATGCCCCCAACTAGTATGCAGGCAGCAGCTTTACAGGATGTGCCTCACCCACACCCTTCTCTGTGGCTGGCTCCCTGTGCCTGCTCCCAAGGGCAGTGATGATAGTGGGTTTTGGTAGACAGCTGGAGACACACACAGAAAGCAAACAAGGATCTGTGGGTCAGGGAGAAACTACAAACTTGAGCTGTAGCTACACCTTCCAGACAACAAAAGAGAAGCTATTAGCAGGCAACCTGATGCCTTGTAGGATACAAGCTTAAGGATCCTACACAAGAGAGCAAGAAGTGTGGAATGGGTGTATTCACACAAGGTCTGAGAATGCCTCAGAATCTCTGCAGGAGTGACAAAAGATATTTCTTCCTTGAAGGCAGTTAGTAAAGATTGGAGGAGGTTGACTGATACTTCACATGAAAATATAGAAATGCAAAGCTCCAAGGAACAGGAAACATTAAGGAAACTTGACACCACCAAAGAATCCCAACAATTTTCTAGGAACTGAACCCAAAAACATGGAGATCTAAGATGTACCCAATGAAGAATTCAAGATAGTGGTTTTAATGAAACTCAATGAGCTACAAGAAAACAAAGAAAAGACTTAAACAAAATCAGGAAAACAATACATGAAAAATTAGAAACTTAAACAAAAATTATAAAAAAGAAATAATCAAAAAGTCTAGGGGCTGCCTGGGTGGTGTAGCAGTTAAGTTTGCACATTCCATTTCGGCAGCCCGGGGTTCGCCAGTACGGATCCTGGGTGAGGACATGGCACTGCTTGGTAAGCCACGCTGTGGTAGGCATCCCACATATAAAGCAGAGGAAGATGGGCACGGATGTTAGCTCAGGGCCAGTCTTCCTCAGCAAAAAGAGGAGGATTGGCAGCAGATGTTAGCTCAGGGCTAATCTTCCTCAAAAAAAAAAAAAAGAAAAAGTCTAGAGCTGAAGAATTCAGTGAATGAAATGAAAAATGTAACAGAGAACAAAAACAGCAGAATGGACCAAACAGAAAAAAAGAATCTTTTAGGAGATAAAAACATTGAAATTATCCTGTCAGAGGAGAAAGAAAAAATAATGAAAAAGTGTGAAAGCCTACATGATCTATGGGAAACCATAAAATGAACTTATATGCAAATCATAGGAATTTCAGAAGGAAAAGAGAGGGAGAAGAGGGTAGAAAGCTTATTTAAAGAAATATTAGCAGAGAACACTTCAAACCCAGGGAGAGATTTGGACATCCAAACTCATGAAACCAATAGGGAACCCTCAAATTTCAATCCAAATCTTGTATGTATAAAATCCTAAAAGACTCCAGCAAAAAGTCTTAGAAGTAATGAATTCAGTAAAGTTGCAGGATACAAAATCAGCATAGAAATCACTTGCATTTCTATACACCAACAGTGAACTACGTGAAAAGGAAATAAAATCTCATTTATAATAGCATCAAAAACAATAAAATACTTAGGAGTAAATTTAACCAAGAAAGTGAAAGATCTGTACACTGAAAACTACAAGACATTGACGAAAGAAATTGAAGAGTTACAAACAAATAGAAATATATCCCATATTTATGGATCAGAAGAACTAATATTATTAAAATATGCATATTACCAGAAGCTGTCTATAGATTCAACACAATACCCATCAAAATTCTGATGGCATTTTTCACAGGAATAGAAAAAGCAATTCTAAAAATTATATGGAATCTAAAAAGATCCCAAATAATCAAAGCAATGATAAGGAAGAAGAACAAAGTTGGAGGCATCACACTTCCTGTTTTTAAATTATACTGCTAAGCTGTAGTAATCAAAATAGCATGGTACTGGCATAAAATTAGACACATAGACAAATGAAAAAAAATTGAGAGCCCAGAAATAAATTCTTACACATGCAACTAATACTTAACAAGGGAGCCAAGAATGCTCAATAGAGAAAGGATAATCTCTTCAATACATGGTCTTGGGAAACTGGATAACCATATGAAGAAGAAGAAAGTTATACCCCAACTTACACCCCTCACAAAGATAACAAAATGGATTAAAGACTTAAACATAAGAAGTGAAACTGTAAACCTCCGAAAAGAAATAGGAAAAAAAACCTCCTTGACTTTGGTCTTGGATATGATACCAAAAGCACAAGGAACAAAAGGAAAGCTAATAGGTGGGACTTCATCAAACTAAAAAGCCTCTGCTCAGCAAAAGAATAATGAACAAAATCTAAAGGCAATCTACAGAATGGGAGAAAATATTTGTGAAGCGTATATCTGATAAGAGTTCAACACTCAAGTTGTATGAGTAGTTCACACAACTCCATAGCAAGAGAAACTCCAAACGATCCAATAAAAAAATGTGTAAAGTTAAGAGACATTTTTCCAAAGAAGTCATACAAATTGCCAACAGGCACATGAAAGAGTAGTCAACATCACTAATCATCAGGGAAATGCAAATGAAAACCACAATGAGATTATCACCTCACACCTATTAGAATGGCTATTGTCAAAAGATAAGAAATAACAAATGCTGGTGAAGATATGGAGAAAAGGAAACCCTTGTACACTCTTGGTGGAAATATAAATGGTGTCAATCTACCAAAACAGAAACCAGTTTAAGAGGGAAAGAATTTATTTGGGATCAAAGAATTGCAACTTGAGCACAGATTCAAGTAGAAACCCAAATAGTGTCCCAATTACAGGAGAAGGGCTCAGGGTGTTTATGGGAAAAAGGGATGAAGATGAGATAAATTGCATTAAAGAAGAGCCCATTGGTGCTGGATGATGTAAGGCTAGGTCTGTACTTCATAGCTTGGCTTGAGATTCAGCCATCAGTAAAAAGGCTAGACTTGTACTTCATTGATTGGTTAGTGACTTGGTCATCAGTAAAGTTCAATTGCATCAGTTCTTAAAAATAAGATATTCTTGTCCTTACTGACTTCTTGGACTGTTGGTGGTTTCGTCCAGTTTGGAAGACAGAGTAAATAAGTTGTGCAAGGCAATTCCTCTGAAATGGCCGCTCCAGCTCTATGTTAATATGGCTCCATTCATGTCGTCTTTTACATCTCTCCTTCCCTTTTGATCAAATTCTCTAAAATTATCGCTGATCAAACACTGCAAAGTATTGCTGATCAGCCATCAAAGCATCTTTGGTCCCTAATCATCAGGGCTCATTTCCAGTGTTTCGTGTCTTGCGCAGGAGGGAAAGTGGTTTCCTTAAGAACCTTTAGGCCACATTTGAGCAATGACAGTGTCAGAGCAGAGGGAAGGCTCTACTGTCAAGTTCTTTTAAAGGTAAACATCTTCTGCACTTCCTTGAAGCTTCCAGTGTAAAGTTTCATAAGCCTTAGCAAACATTTCAAAGTGCTGAGTGACCATTATCCGACTGGTGTTTTTATAACATCAAGCTATGCAAAAGAGATAAAGTTTTACAATAATGAGAATTCCTGTAATAACAAACAAGATGTTAAGTCCAATTGAAGAATGGACCTGAACCAGGAGGCAATGTCTGAGGGCAGCCAGCTAAAGAGATCACAGAATGATAGGATGTCAGTGGGCACTGCATTCAATGATTCAGCTTGTGCCAAATTCTGTCTAGTTCTGTCTCTACCTTGCCAAAGGTGTTTACCCAGGTAAAACTGGAGGTGTTTACTGCAGTTAACAAAGGTTACCTCTTAAATCACTGGATGTTCAATTGATTGGGCAAGAAGTTCTAGACACTTAGCACAAGGAATTTGGGAAGAATAGCAGGGAGATCGGTAATTAAATTTGCTAAAGGAGTCTCTAGATTCATGTACAGAATGGGGTTTCTGATGACAAACCCAATGATCAGAAAGATTTCCCCTTTTTGTAATAGATTGGGAGATGTGGATAAGAGTATTGTCTTTCCAAGAAAAAAAGGAAAAAAGATAGCTAAATTAGAAAGGAAGAAGTAAAACTATATGTGTAAATGACATGATGCTTTATGTACAAAATCCTAAAAATTCTTCACATCAAAAAAACCACTAGATTAGCTACTTTTTAGAAAAAAACAAATTCAGCAAAGTTGCAGAGTATAGGAACAACATATAAAACCAATTGTGTTTCAATATACCAGCAATCAACAATTTGAAAAGGAAATTAAGAAAACCATTTTATTTATAATAGCATCAAAAATAATATAATACTTAGGAATACAGTTAAGGAAGTACAAGCATTATTCATTGAAAACTAAAAAACATTGCTTGAAGAAACTAAAGCAGTTCTAAGTAAGTGAAAAGACTTCATGGATTGGAAGACTTGATATTGTTAAAATGGCGCCATTCCTCAAATTAATTTTCAGATTCAATGAAATCCTATCATGACTCCAGTGATGCTAAAACTGATTCTAAAATTCGCATGTTATTGCAAGAAACCTTAAATACCTAAAACATTGTTGTAAAAGAACAAAATGGGGACTCACTCAATATCAAATCTTACTACCAAGGTTCAACAATGAAAACGATGTGGTGCTCGCACAAGGATAGACACATAGATCAATGGAACAGAATTGAGAGTCCAAAAATAGATCCATACATCAATAGTCAATTGGTTTTTGACAAGAATTCCAAGGCCATTCAATGGAGAAAGAATTGTGTCTTCCACACATAGTGCAAGGACAACTGGGTAGCCACAGGCAAAAGAATGAAGTTGGACCCTTATGTCATGCCATATACAAAAATTAATTCTAAACAGATCCTAATCTAAATATAAAAGCTAGAACTATAAAGCTGTCAGAAGAAAACATAAGAGTGTATTTTCATGACCTTTGATTTGGTAATGGATTCTTAGAAAGCACAAACCACAAAAGAAAAAAAAAATATATATATATATACACATATATTGGACTTTTTAAAAATTCAAAACTTTTGGATATCAAAAAACACTATTAATAGAGTGAAAAGACAATCTACAAAATGGGACAAAATATTTTCAAATTAATATATCTGAATATATAAACATTCTCCCCTATACCTCAACAAAACATGGACGGTAAAATGAGACAAATAAAAAATAGACAAAAGACTTGAATGAAGGTTTTTCCAAAAAAGATATAGAAATAGCAAACAGTACAGAGAAAGATGCTCAATAGCATTAGTCATTAGGTAAATGCAAATCAAATCCAAAATTAGATGCCATTTTACCCTCACTGATATGACAATCATAAAACAATTTTAAATAAAAAAAGGAAAATTATCACGAGTTGGCAAGGACATGAAGAAATTGGAACCCTTGTACATTGCTGATAGGAATTTAAAATGGTTCAGCCACTGTGCAATACAGTTTGGAAGTTCCTCAAAAAGTGAAACATAAAGTTATATGACCCAGCTATTCCACTCCCAGGTATGTACTCAAAAGAACTGAAATCGGGAGTTTAAACAGAAACTTGCACACTAGTGTTTGTGGCAGCCGTATTCACAATAGCCAAAAGGTGGAAATCACCCAAATATCCATCAACTGATGAGTGGATAAACAAAATATAGTATATACACACAATGGAATATATTGAGCCATAGAAAGAAATGACATGCTGAGACATCCTGCAGCACGGATATATGTTGAGGACACTGTTAAGTGAAAGAAGCCAGACACAAAAGGCCACGTGTTGCATTATTCCGTGTATATGGTATAGCAAAAAGAGGCAAATTCATAGACACAGTAAGCAGATTACTGAATAGTGTTTGCCAGGTGCAGAGGAGATGAGGGTATGGGAGCAACTGCTTACTGGAAACACGGTTTCCTCTTGGGGTGATGGAAATATTTGGGAACAAGATGGTAGTGATGGTTGCATAACATTGTGAATATTCTAAATGCCACCGATTTGTACATTGAAAAATGGTTAAAATAGGAAATTTTATGCTATGTGTATTTTACCACAATAAAAATGTTTGTTTTGAAACGCCTTAAAGTAGTAATTTTACAAGGGGAAATTATTCTCTCTCAAATATGTTAATTGAATGTTTGATTATTTCTACTAAAGGTATTTTCATGAGTTCATCAAATGTATCAAGTAGCATTTTATTTGATTATTTTGCTTCCTCCTAAGCCAAGTTTTGAGATATTACATAACAGATTCAAAAGAAATATGCAGTAGATAAGAAACTTCATCTGAAATTAAAAAAAAGACAGAAGCAAGCTTATAGAATTTTCTCCCAGGCTATTGATATAGTAAGTAATACTATATGGTCTTGTGATGGACCTTTTTATACACTTAGCCTAAACTAGGGAAAATGGTAACAGGAATAAAGATGAAAATAGAAACTCAGTAGGCAATTTTCAAACTCTATTTCTATGGTTCAGATCCTTTTTCTCTTTATGGTGTTTACCGCTAAATGGACATTTAGACCATTTGTTTAGGTCAAGAGACAACAACTGTCTGAACTTTCTGTCTCTGGTTTTAGGCTTGGGGAGAAACTCTATCTCTCCCTTCCCACGTGACAATCTTTTCTAGGTGATGACCATTAACAAATCCCTCTTCTCAGGCTCCATGTCCTAAGGTGTTTGTAAAATCCTAGGTATGACATTTCCTCGATTTGTACTGCCTCCCACATCTCGATACTTTAATCTGTCAGTGTCACAAATAAAGCGTAGAAGTATCAATCTTAGTGATTGTAACCATGTCTGGTACTCGGAATTGCCTGGAAAGGTTTCGCTTCAGTGAGTTAAGAAGGGGCTCACAACAGTGTGATTTTATAAAGAGTTGGAATGCCACTGAGCTGCCCGTTAAAATTGACACTGGCTCTCACTTCCCAGCACATATCCTCTGTTCTCCAGGCTAAGCTTCTTGCTATTCCTTGAGCAACATTTCCTCATACCCAACCACCTGGCTCTTTAAGAGGAAATAGCTTCTGTTTGAAAATACTTTTATATTTTTCTCCAAAACTCATGTGTATTATTCACTAAAAGTTAACCCTTTCTTGAATGTCTCTCTAAAACAATGTCTCTGATTATTATTACATAATAATCAGATCAATCTCTACCCATTTCACATTTTCTCAGCACTTCAGAAAAATACGTTAAACACTGCTGGTTGTGATGTTTTAAGAGTAACCTACTGGCAAGTCATATTTTCCTACACAAGTATATCACACATTTCCTAAAGGCAATGAATACCTCTGTGACTACTGTGTACTCATTAAGTTGTGTAACATAGTGCAGTATAGGGCTTGAATGAAAGGAAGGTCTTCCTAAATATGAGTATCTCTCCCACATCTCAGTCCTCCCTCAGCCTTACCACCCAAGCACTAATAAATTATCCCTTAAGTTCAGGACTGATATTTATCATTATACCAAGGATGCTGTTATGTGTCAGGATTTTAACAAATGCCAGCGAGACCTCCTCCAGCATATCAATTCTCTCTCTGATATTGCAAATATGGATGTTTATTATGCTCCTTCTCACTCTTACTAGCTTATCTAAGCCTGTCTATTTCATGACTATGGATTCTAAGGATTGAATCTCACCACTGCAGTGAACGGAAAACCATGCAGACAAAATGGCCTGTGCAGGAGGAAAAGGAGGGAGGCAAGCATAATGAGCACTTTCACTTAGTTCTGTGTAATCTGGAAAGGGGACAAGGAATAACTGAAACTAGCTTTACCTCAGTCATTCTCCCCTAAGGGAATGCTGAGGAAGTTATATGCAGAAAGAGCAGCAGCAAATAGCAAAGAAGATACCAATTTTTATTATTTAATGAGGGCTTTTATAAATGCTTTTGGTAAAGCTGTGTGGATTCAAACTGTGAACAAGCCAAAAGATCCTCTCCTTTCCCTCAACCAAAGTTCAGATATTAAGTTCTTATCCGCCCCTCTTGACTCAGGCAACAGGGACCTTAAACAGAGATGAAGATACACACATGTGCACGCACGCGCACACACATACACAGATAAACGTGATTCAAAACAAAAGAAAGCAACAAACACAGAAGCTGAAGGATATGTAAATACCCAGGCCCTGAGGAAGCTTTGATCAGCTTATGTTCCTATTTCATAGATACACATGGAAACTTTGATGCCACCTCCCCAACACACAAATCGATAAATGTTTCCCACATGTGGTCTCGATCTATAAATTGGCCTACTCAATCAAATTAGCTTGCTCCCTGCTGTGTGTAGGGAAAAGAGGGGAAGAAAGACAGCCCTTCACCTTCTAAATATCACTGTGTACACAATTCTCATTGATCACACTTCTCCTCTCACCTTACTTTCTCCAGTCTGTGTTTTGCTGCTTTTTTAAAAAGTAATTTTTATTTGATTTCCTACATTATTTATCAGTTAGTTGCGTCTATTTTTGTGTTACTGTTTCCTGTACTCCTTTCACCAGTAAGGCTGTGACTTTTTCCTAGGATTGTGGTGGGTAGACACCTCCCATTACTTTTACCACGGTTTGTATAGCACTGGACTCCATAAAATTGGGTCATATTTGTGTACCTGTCAGCATGGAGGTCACCTGAGTAGAACCAAAAGGAAGCAAACATAAATCTAGGCTACATGATTAGCTGAGCAAATTACAGTGACCAATGAGATGATGGCTGCCTCTTCCAGAATACACAGCTATCTATTGTTTAATTCTATTGGATTTTAACTCTGTTTGTAGAACTGAGCGTTCCACAACCATTGTAGGTTCTTTGATGTCAAAGAACAAATATTTTCCTTTCTTTGTTCCTTTATGCCTGCCCTAGGAAATAACCATGAAATGAAGCTTATTTAATGTTTCTGTTATATTTTTTTGTGACAGGATAATTTATTTGGTGAAAATATTTTGGGTGTCAAAATTTCCCATGAAACTATGTGTGGGGCCCGCCCCATGGCTGAGTGGTTAAGTTCACGTGCTCCACTGCGGCGGCCCGGGGTTTCACTGGCTCGGATCCTGGGCAGGGACATGGCACAGCTCATCAGGCCACATTGAGGTGGCGTCCCACATGCCACAACTAGAAGGACCTGCAACTAAGACATACAACTACGTACTGGGGGGAATTGGGGAGAAAAAAATTTCCCATGAGAATGACACTGAGACACTATGACCAATATTTGATTCACTATGTAATGCACAACTGGGATAGAAAGACCCTGGTTTCTGGGGCAGAGCTTTAAGGCAGATGTGATATTTTTACTGTAAAATTCAAATAATACAGTTTTGTAAATTACACACAAACCCACATACAGTCTTCTCCCCCAAACGAAACTTTAGAGTTAACTCTATTATTACCTAGGTTTTATCAGTCACTAGATTCTAAAGCATAAATTGTTATCTAGAGAATGTTATGTCTATCCCATTCAGAGAACAATAAAGATTATTTGATTGCATTAAAGAGAGGCCAACATAATTTAAGAGAAGAGCAAGGGGCCAGCCAGTGGCATAATGGTTAAGTTAGCGCACTCTGCTTTGGCAGACCAGGGTTCACTGGTTTGGATCCTGAGCATGGACCCACACACCACTCACCAAGCTGTGCTGTGGGGCATCCCACATAGAAGAGCTAGAGGGACTTACAGCTAGGATATGCAACTATGCACTGGGGCTTTGGAAGGAAAAAAAAAAAAGAGGAAGATGGGCAACAGATGTTAGCTCAGGGCCAATCTTCCTCACTAAAAAAACAAAGAAGGGAAGAGCATGAAAAGCACCCAAATATGTAGCTATTGGTGTCTGGTTAAGTAGATTCTGACACCTTCATGAAATGTGCTGCTAAATAGACAAATTTTATATTTAAAATTATTAAATTTAAAAAGTAATCTTTATATCTGTATCTCTCTACATATGTATCCTTATACTATGGATAAAAATATAATATTCTATATGGAAATTTATTATATAATTTTATGATATTACTGTAGGAGATGACTGGCTTTCACCACCTGAATTTTTTCTGTTTTGATGTTCTTAATATATGCATGTGCTAATATTTCAGTAGAAAGCAGCTGATCATGTGTTTTATGAACAGTTTCTTCTTTTTTTCTTTCCCAGTTTTATTGAGGTATAATTGGCAGATAAAATTGTAATGTATTTACAGCACACAACTTGATGATTTGATGTATGTATACATTGTGAAATGTTTATCACAATCAAGTTAATTCATTCTTTCATCACCTCACATAGTTACTTGTGTGTGTGTGTATTGAGAAAGCTTAAGATCTACTCTCTTAGCAAATTTCAAGTGTATTTCAGGTGTAAAATAATATAGTATTAATTATAGTCACCATACTGTACATTAGATCCCCAGAACTTATGCATCTTATAATTGAAAGTTTGTACCCTTGGACCAATTTTTCCCCATTTATCCCACCCCCCGACCCCTTGCAACCATGCTTCTGCTCTCTGTTTCTATGGTTCCTTTTTTTTAGATCCCACATATGAGTGATATAGTACAGTATTTATCTTTCTCTGTCTGGCTTATTTCATTTAGCATAATGCACTTCATGTTCATCCATGTTGTCGCAAACAGTAGAATATCCTTCTTTGTTATAGCTGGATAATATTCCATTGTGTGTGTGTGTGCGTATGCATCTATGTATGTATACATATATATATATCGCATTTTATTTACCATTCATCCAACACTGAACACTTGTTTCCATGTTTTGGCTATTGTGGATAATGCTGCAAAGAACATGGAAGTGTAGGTATCTCTTCAAGATAATGATTTTGTTCCTTTAGATATATACCCAGAAGTGAGATTTAGGGATCATATGATAGTCCTATTTTTAATTTTCTGAGGAACTTCCATGTTGTTTCCCACAATGGCATTACCAGTTTACATTCCCCCAACAGTGTACGAGATTGTCTTTTCTCCATATTCTTGTCAGCATTTTTTATTTCTTGTCTTTTTCATAATAGACATCCTAACATGTGTGAGGTGGTATGTCATTGTAGTTTTACTTTGCATTTCCCTGATAATTAGTGATGTTGAACATCTTTTCCTATACTTTTTGGCCATTTGTATGTCGTCTTCGGAATGATGTCTATTCAAGTCCTTTGAGTATTTTTAATTGGGTTATTTGATTTTTCTATTGAATTGTAAGAGTACCTTACTATTTTTGGATATTAACCCCTTGTCTGATATGTGATTTGGAAATATTTTCTCCCATTTCATAGGTTGCCTTTTTGTGTTGTTGACTGTTTCCTTTGCTGTGCAGAACCTTTTTGGGTTGAAATAGTCTCACTTGTTTATTTTTACCTTTGTTGCTTATGCTTTTGGTGTCAGATCAAAAAAATACTTGGCATGACCCATATCAAGGAGTTTTTCCCCATGTTTTCTTTTGGGAGTTTTACAGTTTCAGGTCTTACATTTAAGTCTTTAATCCATTTGAGTTAATATGGTGTATGGTGTAAGACAAGGGTCCAACTTCATTCTTCTGCATGTGGATATCCATTTTCCCCAGCACCATTTATTGAAGAGATTATCCTTTCCCAATTGTGTATTCTTGACACCTTTGTAAAAAATTGTTGACCATATATGTGTGAATTTATTTCTGGGCTTTCTATTCCGTCCCATTAATCTTTGTGTCTGTTTTTATGCCAATTCTATATTGTTTTGTTACTATAGCTTTGTAATATTTCTTTTTTTCTGAACTTTGGATTTACATTAACTCTAGGTACTTCCTCAGTCCTACTTTCTTCAAATATTTGTAAGAAGAAAGAGCTGAAGGTGTAACTATTGTTACTATTATGTAATCCTAATTTTTACCAGTTTATCAGCATCCGTCTTCATTCTTCAATGCTGAGATTATTCGAACTCCCAAACTGCTGCCAAATAGAGTTAAGACCTGAGTAACCTGCTAGATGAAACCAATCTTTGCAGAAAGTCATAACTTACTTCCAGTATCAACTCAAGGGGCCCTCATTAAATAAACAGCGAATTCAAGTGTTTATTGCCCCCTCTGCTCACTTGCTTCCTGATGGTTCAAAATTACTCTTAGGCATCTTTTACTAATAATTGATGAGAGTACAACATGTGCCCAATGCAATTCCAAATCTTTTTCTTACCTAATACCTTTCTCTCAAGCTATGTGAATAAAAGTAGAATAAATAATATGATGGTGGGGAGTGGACTTCATCAGACTGGTGTGTGGAAGCACGGGTGGAAAGGCCCTCTAGGTTCTTGCTTTGAATTTGCAATCCATTTGCCACATCATCCTCTGATGTAACTCCTTATCTGTTTTCTAAGTGAGAGAGACATTTCATTTCTTTATAAAAACATTGCAAAGTTTCAGTGGAATTATTAACTTGTCACTTTTTTCACAGTCTCTGGATTTGGAGGAACCTAAATATGAATTTGATGTGTATCATAAGATCCTAGATTGTAAGTGAGAAAAAACAAAAGCTGAGTGAGTTGAAAATGACTAATTCTTTAACTTTGGATATTTTGCCACAATACATTTATCCTCTATTGTTTGATCCTCATAGAATGTATATGCAATTCAAACATTTTTGTTTTACTTCATTATTCACCAGACACTATTTTTTAGTTCTAGAACTATGGGAATAATAATAGCTAATTTACTTCTAATTTATTTTCTTCCAGAAGCTTTCACACATTTTATATCTGTTACTTTAAAAGTAGTATGATTATCCATATTTTATATACAAGGAAACTGAAGTTCAGAGGAATTAGATGCTTTACTTATGGCCACACAGTGAGGTGTTACCAGAAATATGAGCTAAACCCAAACAGCTGTTAATACACTAATACCATAATGCAATTGGATGTCATAGATTGAAATGAAAATTAAAATATAGAAAATAGTCATAAAGTTGTAGCTTTTTTATTTTGCCAAGTAAGATAAAATAAATGCAATTATTTTTCTTTTTTATCATGATTTAATAATAAAACTCTTTTGGTGGTAAAATAGTTGGTATGTTCATCCTGATATTTTCTCCGAGGGCCAGTGAAACCCTCCTCAAGAAATGGCAGTGGTGTTACTTCATGGAAATGCCATTTGGGAGCTCCTGCAGAAAGAGATATTTTCCTAAAGAGTCTCAGATCTTAATAAGGAAAAACAAATGCAAGAGAAGAGAAATACATTTTACAATATATGTTTGCCAGAATATAGAAGTAGTTTATATGGGATTCAATGAACTTCATCAGAGTTGGGTGAAAGAGATAATATTTATCTAAAGTTCACCGAAGGAGACCACATCTGAGAAGCGAAGGAGGATTAAGAGTTGGGGGATTCTAAACAGAGGTAGAATATTATTCTCATATTTTATCTATTCAAGCCTGTAAGTGCTCAAGCTGGGGCTCAAACGTACCACGTCCTGTGTATTGTTTATTCTATTTCTGTGTACTCCTAAAGACCCCTCTAGGTCCATGGAGTATAAACACAAGAAGGAGAGAAGATGGATGTGGATATCCTCAGTGGTTGAGTCAAACCACAAATACACAGAATGAATGATGTAGGTGCCAGAAAGTCCCTCCATCCAACATATCAAACATGAGCAGGGTTGGTTACAAGCTGAACAAAGTTTTGCAGACAGAGTTGGGCTTTACTACTGCTTCCATCACTTCCCGCAGTGTTAACTTGGACAATTTACTACACTTCAGTTTAATAATTTTCATTAGCTGTAAAACAATTTTAATACTATCTTTTAATATTTAGAGGATGAAATAACATATTATAGGTAAAGCCTTTGTCCTTTGGAAGGTCCTTCCCATTCAGGGACCTTGGCTTACCTCCTTCAACTCTGTCTTCATATTCCATAACCTTCTTCTGGTCCCAGAAGACCATTTCCTTGGGGCTGATCAAGGATTCCACTGAAGATTCCCACCCAGGACAGCATCTTCTGGTTAGGGCTCTTGCCCCTAGTTTCTGCCACCATTCCTATCTTCTTCCTTCCTTGAAACACAAGCTTGTCCAGCTTCAAAATCTCATAAAGCATTTTACATGTATTTAATTGTATTATAAAGGTATTCTTAATCTAAATAGTAAAAGGGAAGAGAAGAAAGAAAAAAAGTAAGGCAGGCAGGCAAGCAGGTAGGAATGAATGAAAGAAGGAAGGAAAATAATGCACTTGAAACAGAAATTTCTAGAGATCCATTATCTAGTGTTGTGGAAGCACTGTAAAACTTGGAATCAATAGTATTCACTGTTATATAAATTTTTAATTTTTTTCTGAATGAAGATGATGAAGAGGAGAGGGGAAAAGTTGGTAATGAGGAAAAATCTGATAAACAATGTAAACAAAACGAAATAAAATTTACCATAGACCCACTGGCTCCTGCATTGCTTTTACTTGGACTGCCAGAGGCAAATTGTGTTCCATCTTTTTCATTGTAATGTCATTGATGGTTTACCATCTCCTAACTCACGTCTCCTAACTTGTGGATGGAATGTCCCTCTGTTTAACCTGTCTTATCTGGTACATGACACATCTTCCTACATTTCTCTCTGTGTAGTTGTTTCCGTGTTTTACCATACTTCGTATTTAAAAGGTTTATAAGTCCACCCTACTAACACCAGAAAAAAATCGGAAGTTAATACTGTAACTCTGGAAGTTTGACCATCCTCCCTACATAGAATTTTAGGTGCCATAACACACAATGGTATGATTTTTCAAGCCACATAGGAACTAACATATCATATTGACCTGGGGGAAATTGATTTATGTACTTTTTGGGTTGTGTATAAAATTTAAATTTGACTTGCAGAAGAAAAATTAAATGTAAGTTACACAGCAAAAATATAAGAGATAGAAAATTCTATGATGTCACTCATCTTGAGTAGAACTGTCTCCCATAGGATAATGATTTGTTTTTCATGGATGTTTTATTTGTATCTGTTACATAGTAAATAAGTTTTTCTTCCATCTGAAAGTAGTTTACTTACCAGAATTGGGCTTATGGAACACTCAAGCTCTTCTCTCTTCCAGTGAATCAATGCAACAAAAACTGTAGATTTAGTCAAGCTTTGTACACCCAGCCTTGGCCAGAAGAAACTGTAAGCCTTATACTAGTCACAGGATATTTAGGAAAAAAAGAAATATAAATATATATATATATATATGTATGTATATATATATAAATTCCTATAAGAATAATGATCCCACACAAATAAATGTCAGAAAATAATATTTTCAAAACTAATCACATCCTCAATTGTATAAGAATTCTGGTATTTTTCTTCCCTAGTCAGCAGTCCCACCCTAGCATGCATAGACTCCAGTCTCCTTTACGCTTGTAGGTAAACTGACATCCCCAGCAGTCATAGAAGTGGATTTCTGTTCTTGTGGTTTCAGAGTAATTATTAATAATACCCCTTTTGACTCAGAGAAGTGTCTCAGTTTTGATGATACATTTTGCGGTCACAAATGAAACGCTCATCTCCTGACATGTAATCTTGCAGTCTACAGGTTAAATTTCTCAATTGTCTGCTTTCAACTACAGCATGGCCATCAGAAACCCATAATTATATTTCACTTACTATCTCTTTCATTTTTCTCTCTATTGTTGGTACAACCAAGTTTGTGGCTGCAGACAGTCCAGCATTTTCTCCCATTTTTGTTGACGTCATCAACTTTTACCCAAGTTTGCCTTGCAGTCTAGAAAGAAGTAGAAAATTGGGCTTGCACAATTGGCTACTAAAAAGCCCATCTCTGATTCTGTCCCTATTTGTGCTCTGGCTGACAAGTGGCGGATTCCAAGGAGATGATGCTGAACATTTTTAAAAAAGAGAGGTGGAGGGCTTGCATCATTATATTGCTACAGTTGAGATGCAGGGGGTTATGTTCTATTGTGTTCTTTTTCATTAATTTTAACAAATTGCCTCTTTGTTAAAAAGCCGGGTGGCACCCGGGGTTCACCGGTTTGGATCCCGGGTGTGGACATGGCACCGCTTGGCAAACCATGCTGTGGTAGGCATCCCACATATAAAGTAGAGGAAGATGGACACAGATGTTAGCTCAGGGCCAGGCTTCCTCAGCAAAAAGAGGAGGACTGGAAGCAGATATTAGCTCAGGGCTAATCTTCTTCTTCAAAAAAAAAAGACAGGTAACTTGATCTACCTGAGCTGAACAGGAGCCAGATTACCTGAAAACAGCAGTTGTGAGAGGAGGCTTCTTTGAGTTAATTTGAATCCACAGAATAGATCTGAGAATATGTGTTTAGAGATATAATTCTCACTCCTTCAAGCATGCAAATTAAATGAAACTGAAGTAAGAGAATGTCACTAAGCAGTCGTCCCCCAGAGTCCAGTTTTAATGAACAATTTATAATTAGGTTGCACTTGTTTTGCATCTTTTCATATTTCAGCCTGTTAGTGCCTCTTTGAAAAATGATCTTTATAAAGCCATTGCCTGATGTTCCTATTAAACTTACCTTTAAACTTCAGGCAAGCCTGTTCTCCGATTTAATATTCTGTGATTTGGTGAATTAGTCAAGTTAAAATCTTGGTTTCCTCTGGACTGTCTAGATTACTTTTATACATGACCAGATTCCATTCTTTTGAACTGAAAAGAGGAAATTGTTTCCATCTGTCTTCAGCTTCCCATCATTCTTTTCATCATTGAGAAAATTTATCTCTGTATTTTTCCCAGGAATATGAAGACCTTCATTCATTCACACAGTAACATCTTTAACCTTCTAAAATGTGCTAAGTGTTGATTTCTATGTGTAGACTCGTCAGTGAACAAAATAGGATCCTGTTCTCTTAAAACTTGCTCTCTTGCATGTTGAAGTGTGTAGTGGGTGAGGGGCTACAGGTAATAAATTAACAAGTAAATAATTTCAGATTGTGATGAGATTAGGAAGAATATAAAAAGAAGATAATACGGAATATTTACATACCTCAACAACATAAAGCAGTCATGCCAGGGGTTAATATAGGATGCATTTAAATATATATATTTATATTCATTTATATATATAAATAAATAAGGTTATTTATATATTTGTATATTATGCAAATATTTGTATACTTTATATAAAAATATGTATGAAATACATAATATATTTATCTAAAATATATATCTCTTCCCTCTTGGTTATGAGAATGAGATAAATATATGTATGTTTTTAAATTAATGCATAAATTAATATATACATTAAATTTATTTAATTATATATATTCATCATTCATTCAAAAACACATATATATTTAATCTCATTCTATACACCAGGAGGTAACCCAGATTTTAGGGAAAAATTCTCCGAATCCTCAAATTCTTTGGCATAGGTAGGGTGCATTACAGTATCCTCTTTTAATAGGCAACACATGGGGTACCGTGGAAATTGATAATTTTTATAGTAGAAAGTCAGGAGATAGAATCCACTTCTTATAGTCAGTCAGTTATTTCTCCTCTATATCCAAGGAATCCGGATTACTTTGCCTCCTTCCTTCTATGAATCCCAGGAATTTCTACAACTTGTGCTATAAATTTGTTATTAGTGAGAATTCATAGGTGTGTGGCTTATCCATCCCCATGGACCAGAAGCTGTTAGAGTACAAAATTTCTTTTGACTTTACTTTTACCCCAACCCATAACTCTAGCAAAGAAGCACTAGAAGTGTGTCATAGATTTCTGTGCCTTGCATCTAAGGATGATTTCATACTTCCCTGAGTAATACTCAATTTTTAAAAGTCAGTATTTTATATGACAGATGTTCAATTCATATTTACTTCAATATTCACTATCAAGTTCCCTAGTTCACATTATAGACCAACCACGTGATCTGATTTGTTTTTATTACTTACTTCAGGGTGACAGGGAAGGACTAACTCACTGTTGTCAAAACTCCACTAGAGAAGCAAACTAATAGTTGAACAGTGCCCAACTCTATTCAAATTTTGAGAAATCCAAGAGAGAATTGAAGAAAGGATTCTGAGGTCATATTCAGGCAAAGTGGAAAAGCTTCATCAATAATTGAAATCTATCAAGGGAATGTAATGGGAAACTGGAAGTAGCATGTCATGTATTTGCCATTCATTCATTCATTCATTCAATCAATTAACCAAAATTCATTGAAGATTCTTTATCATGGCAATTACTTAGAGTTTATTCTAAAACAACAAAAAAGGACATCACCATTTCCCTACTCTGCTGCTCATTGCTTTTGCTCTGTGTTCATACAATCTATATTCCTTGCATCTCCTTTTAATAGAATTTACTTTTCAAAACAGTTTTAGGTTTACAGAAAAATTGAGATGATAATACAGAGTCTCCCTACACCCCACACATCTTACATTAGTGCATTTGTTATAGTTAACAAGCAATATTGATAAATTATTATCAACTAAAGTTCGTTTACTCAGATTCTCCTTTTTCTTTTAAGATTGGCACCTGAGCTAACATCTGTTTCCAATCTTTTTTTCTTTTTCCTCTTCTTCTTTTCCCCAAAGCCCCCAGTACATAGTTGTATATTCTAGTTGTAGATCCTTCTAGTTGTGCTATGTGGGATACCACCTCAGCGTGGCCTGATGAGCAGTACCATGTCTGTGCCCAGGATCCGAACCAGCGAAACCCTGGGCCTCAGAATCTCAATGTGCGATCTTAACCACCTGGTCTTGGGGCCGGCCCCAGATTCCCTGAGTTTTTACCAAATGTATTTGTTCTGTTTCAGGACTCCATCGAGGATACCATATTACATTTACTTGTTGTGTCTTCCTAGGCTTCTCTTGGCTGTGACAATTTACCAGACTTTCCTTGTTTTTGATGATCACGATAGATTTGAGGAGTGCTAGTCATGTGTTTGGTAGAATGCCTCTCTATTGGAATTTGTCTGATGTTTTTCTCATAATTAGACTGGGGTTGTAGATTTTTTGGAAGGAAAGCCACAGAAATAAAATGCCATTTTTATCGCATCATATTGAGGGTACATATTAATTAACATGATTTATCACTGTTGATATTGACCTTGATCACCTGGCTAAGGTAGTCTATGTCGAGTTTCTCCTCTGTAAGTTACTCTCTTCTCTCATTTCCATATGCTACTCTTTGGAAGTAAGTCACTATGTGCAGCCCACACTTAAAGAATGGGAATCAAATGTCACTTCCTCAAGGACAGAGTATCTACATAGACTATTTGGACTTGTTCTGCATGGGACATTTCTCTGCTCTCTTCCATTTATTAATTTATTAAAAATCAATCGAATTACAGATAGTTTATACTTTGAGTTACAATCCAACACAACCTGATTTATTTTGATCAAATTGCTTCATCTTTGCTATTGGGAGCTCTTTCAGTTGGTTCCTGTGTCCCTTTGACATTCTATCTTCAATGTTTTTCTTTTTGAGCACTTCCTTCCTTTCTGGCACTGTAAGATATTCCGGCCTCTTCTTGTATATTTTCTGCTTCACGTCTGGAATCAGCCTTCTTTATAAGTATCCCTATTGTTTTGTTTTTAATTTGAGAATGATATTAGAAATCACGATATGGATGATGTGTGCTCATTGTTAGTGGGCTGTCATTTTTTAGGCCTCTCAGATGACAGAGCAAGGAAATAACATGTATATATACTCCCTAGGTATATTCAAATCTACACATTTGTCTATATGTGACTATCTGTATTCCTCTTAAGCTAAACATGAGTTCATACTGACACCTCCAACTCTAATCCATTGCCACATTGATTACTCTAGCCTCCTTCTCTTGCTTCTCTGGAAATTCCATTCCAAGAGTAAGAAATCTTGCTCCATTTGCTTAATTATTCAATTCTAGTATACATGTATAATAGTATCAGGATTGTGACTCCATGTCCCCGTGGAAAACAACTTTATCAACAATTGTATGGTGTTTATGTGTAGTTCTTTTTGCTTTTAGTCTTACAGATTGTGCTCATCAAGTCAACACATTTCTCCTCCTCTTTAAATTCACTTTTTTACTGCATTATACATTTTACTCTTTCTTTCCCATTAACATTTGCAAACATAATAAACTGGATGTAGTTATATATGTCTATGTATATGTGTGTGTGATCTATTGCTAATTTTTTCATCATAATACACATCAACGTTTTAACAGTCTAAAATCGAACTTTCTATGTCTTACAAGTTTGATTTATTTTCAGATGTTTTTTAATAGAAAAATTATTAACCATTTCATTTGTCCTCAGAACTCTCTAGGAACTAATCAGAGCTCTGTCCTGAAACAGTGCAGTGGAGTGTACTGTGCTCTTCTCAAAGACAGGTTGCTAGGGGCTGGAGTTGCCTCTCCCCCGAGGAGAGATTTGATTCCTCTATTGTTCTCCTGTCACACAATGTGTATTTCTCCCTATCTTCCTTTCAACATTATTGGGCATACAGTCTGGACAGAAAATCTGTTTACAAAAGGAGATTGTATATCAATGCTGTTGTCTTCTCTGCCCCATTTCTCTGTTAGCATGGTTGGAATATTGATGAGTAGATGAAGTTACTCCCTTAACACTACATAGATTCTTCATATTTTGGGCCTGATGATATTCAAATTACAACCTAGACATAGAGGTGATTTAAATGGTAGAGAGAAAATTTCAGTCTTTTAACTGCCAAGCATATGGCTATGTATCATATAGTTAGGGTAGTAGGAAAGTTTAACTAAGGATAAAAAAGGCTTACTGTGTAGTTTTCATAATGAAGACAGCTCATTTCCTGTGATCAGTTTTTCAGTATAGTGATCCAGGGACTTGGATTCTGACATACCAGGGAGAGAATCTCAGGTCTATTACATGAAAAGTAGATATCTCAAAGGGAAGCTGTAAAGATCAAACTTTATATATAATAGTAAGTGAAATTGCCTCGTAAAGTGACTATCACATAGTAAATTGTCAATAAATATTAGTTTTGTTTCCCTTCATCCCACTTTTGTTTCTTCCTCCTTTTCTTTAATCTAACAAATATTTACATTTTCAGGCCAGGTTTCCCTCATCCATTGGTTCCTTTATTCATCCATTTATTCTTTCCTTACCCCTCTGTCTCCCACTATTCTGCCTTACTCTCTTCTTCCCTTCTTCCCTTCCTATTTCTCTCTTTTGCCCCTTCCTCTCCATCTCACATCATCTGATTTTATTTCAAAGGCATTTCAAAATTTTAAAAATATACACAATATTGTAAATCAGGGCTTGGCGTTTTTTTTTTTTTAATTTAGGGTTCTTTCGGCACAGAGCATAGTTATTCTACATCAGCCTGGTGCTGGGAATGGAGATAACATCTGAAATTGAGTCAGAAACACACTGAAGATCTCAAAGGATGCTGCGAAATACTCTCTGTGGATCTGAACTGAGCTTATGGTGAAGCACCATCTAATGGAGGAGATCCTCATGAAAACAATGGTGTTTTTCAAAGTCCAAATTCCAAAGACAGCATCTAGCTGATTGCTGTTACTAGGAGAGGGAGCCTCTTCATGGATCTTTGGGTTTCCATACCCAGCTGTTTATTGTATAAAGTCACTGGGATATCAGGTAAAGTCACTGTATTCAACCCTTACCACTGAGTCCCCAGGATCTCCATAGATACAATGGTTTAAGCAGTTACAATCCGACTTCCAGTGAAATCATTTATAGCTCCTTTCTTCATCTTCTCTGAAAAGATACTATAGGATATGTTGTCAAAGGCATTACTGAAGTCAGGTTTCTGAAGACAGAAAAGATTTTGCTTATCTGTAAGCCAAGAAAACTCAAGCAAAAATTTTTATTAAATTCAAAGCTATTTTTTCTCTTCTCAAAATTATGCTCGTATACAACTGAAGAAACATATGATTGATAATAAATATTGGTGAATAAACTATTGTCAACTGAGAAGTTGGGGGACTATTTTAAGAGTGTCCTTTTGGTTTTCTGTTCTTTGTTTAATTCACTCTATTGTCATTTTTCATTCCACTATAAACTTGGAATTCATATACCGTATATTTCCATGTGAGCTTCATCAAAATAGTATAAACATGTTTAAAAAAAACTATAGATGTTCAGAGTGTATATATTCTATTTTAGAAATACATTGTTCTAACATACATAGATTTGGTTTATTTTTCTCTATATATAGATTTGAATCTCCTTTTCTTTGCTAATTTTAGGGGACCAATGGTTAAGGCTCTAGTAACAATAATAGGTATTAAATAAATATTCATATAAATATATTGACTTATGAAATAAATGCCCAAGTTTTCAGTGTTGTTCCTACCACTGTTTAAAATTTCTGTTTACAAAGAATTTTGTGAGAATGTACTCAATTAATCTATGCCATATAAACGGTAGACCCAGAAAAGACAATGGAATCATTTAAAATATCAGTATATATATCAACATGATATATTTGAGCCATCTCAGTGTGAGACAGGTGGAGTAAGTCAATCCAAATACCCATGTGTGTCTGTTTATGCTGCTTCTGTCCCTAACAATCAGGATCTTTTGTAATATAAGCTCATAATTCCAATCTGTAACCCTATTCAAAATATTTCACTTTTAATTAGTCAAGAGAAGAAAAAAACAAAAAAGATTGAGTTTTTAAAAGATAATCGATTTCACTTTTTAATTAGAAAAGTAACCCCAATGAATAATTAACATGAAAGAGCAAATAGATAATAATTATTTGAAATTACTTGTGTTTATGATGATGAGAGTCCTGGTGGTGAGGTTCTCCAGTCATTCTTATTAACATGAGAGTCATTATTGTGTTCATAATCATTCTGCATATCTGCATCTGCTCATGCTAAAACTTGCACTCAAATTTTTGCTTAAAGTCCCAGGTTTCCATTACTACGTGTCTTTTCAGCTAAATATTTTAATTTGCGAATCAGTTGTACAATTGCTTCAATGTGATTATTTAGGAATATATTGATGTGCATAAGAAAAAAGAAAGCAGAGTATACTTTCTATAAGATCTTGCCTTGCTTATATATTTATTTTTTAATCTTATTTTTGTTATCCATATTTTACATATTGAAAAAGGCCAAAAGTAAAGGATTGCTAAATCAACTGTTCTTTTCCCAAAAGAAAGAAGTGCCAATAAAACGAAATTAGGAGTGTATGTGATGTATCTTTTAACAGTCTCCACCCCACTCCCTCTCTCTCTCTCTCCCCCTTTCTCCTTGCCTGTCTCCTTCCCTCTATTTTCTGTGATACCGGATGCTGGGCGAATAATAGTTTATGGCTGACCAAACTGAAGAAGCAATAATGAGAAATACCAGCCAGTAGTTTGAATGATTAAAATTACTATCCATGAAGCCAAAACTATCTCACATAAAAGATTTCTTGGCAGTTTGTAAGTGCTATTAATATTTTTCTCATTGTCAATGTGAACCAAATCTACAATTATGAGAAACGTGGGAAATGTCCCTTCATCTATCCTTACACCAAATTTGCAGCAGCCCTAAGAAACAAGATGGATAGCATAACTGGGCACCTTTCTGTTTAAGTATTGCTATCTCATGTTAACTAATCATTATTCACTACTTTACTAAAACTTTCTATGCATTAATAATATTAATGGTAAGAATTAGTGGGTGGGAAACAAATGGTAGACTTTCACTCACACCCTTTCCCAACCATGCTCCTAATTCTGGGAAAAGGATTTTGTAAAAGAATTGAAGTTTTCTTTAATGCCGTGTCTCTATTATTTTGTTGTACTACTTTATTGTGCTAACTTCCCACTCTTACTCCTTCACCACTAGAAAGCTTAAATAGTTACTTTTGTTTTTTTCTGCTCAGTTAGCTGGCTCTTCTTCCCTCTTCAGTCTTCACAGATTGATCTTATTCCACAGAGGAAAAACAGTAACACCAGGTCTTAGCCAAGGAGAATACATGCCTTATTGCCAAGACAGACTCTGCTGAATACAAGTGTGGCGTTCACAGCAGCACCAGCTAGGTCCTGACCTCGTCTTTACCTGTTCAAATCCACCCACTGTATCTAATTTTATTTACTGCCTGAATAATTGCTTCTATCTGGAAAACAGATATCTAGAACAAAGCTAGGCTTCCTCTAGTGTTACAAATATGCATCAAACATAGCCTGTTTGATATCGTTCTGACATGCTGTTTTTGAATAAATTGTTTTGATGAGGATTTTAGAAACCACTGAAATTTTAGCTTTTTTATTACCAAATAGTGTACAAATGGGAATATTTACTCCATTCCTGGAGCCTAACCTCAACATCATACCTACCTTTTTTGAAATACAAGGATTGACTACAAGGTGGGATATGGGACGTAGTGGGAGGATCTGAGACGGACTGAGAGTAAGAATTGGAGTGAGAGTAAGGAGTTGACTATTATGCACGCTGACTGGAAATGACGTTATTTTGCATTGTGATTCAACCATATACAAATAGTAAAGTCAAAATGCATAAATTTGGTGGTAACAAAATAGCTTATTATTTATGTTAAATGAAGCTTAAAGTAACTCCCAAATTATAATAGTTTGAGAATAACTTTATTCTGAAATAATTGAAATAATTGAAGAAAAATAATTATAATGTATGTTTTATTTTTGTGTGTTTATAACTATCCAACCTACATGGATGTGGAAAAATGCCTGTATTGTCTTAATTTTTATCTACTTTTTACTTATACGTATGGATAGTATACAAATTCAACAGCAATATATCAATTTCAAAAAAAGTAAAACTGTATACAGTGGCGACTACTAAAATTATACAGAACATAAGACAACGAAATTTTCATCATAAACTTTCCAATTGAACATACTCATTTTAAATATTTGAAAAGGAGTGCACAGAGACAGGTGACTTTGCTATTACTAGAAAACTTGAAATTTAAACCATGATATACCTACTCCAAGTCCAATATTCCCTTCATTATAGTAAAAAAAAACTTACATAGTGTCAGCCACAAAGCATGCATAAAAAGTGATGCCACATTTATATAAATGTTTTGTATCTCTTTCCATAATTATTAAGCATGCAATTTCTATTTCGTAGTGAGAGGGGCTGGAAAGAGTGTATTTTTATATCTATTATATCTTTATTTATATAAAAATAATACAATAATATTATTCTATTATATTTATATTTTTGTATCTTTCCCAATTATATATTGTAATTGTTCTGTCTCAATAACAGTGATTAAATGCCATAGCAAAACATGTATAGATGTAGATATAGATACATATATTCAATATATTGCTTGTGTGTATATGTACCTTTCTGTGCAAATTTGAACAGAAATATTTCACCAAGAGTAATGGGTCTTTTCTCAGTTCCAAAATTCATAGGTTTTGACACATAACTTCTTGGAAAAATTTATACCACTTAGGTTATACACTCATACATACTCTCTACACTTTGTCTTCATTGTGCAACAAATGATACTAGAAATATTCTGTTAAGAAATTCTGCTTTTTGATCATTATCCATATTTTCCTCATGTGTCTCACTCCTTCATTTCTTTAAGTTGGCTTTTCACTTTTGTTGAGTCTTACACTTGTAGAGTCTCACAGTATCTGATCCCTCCTGCTACATTTTCTAGTTTACCATGCCAGTGCTTTACAGTTAAACTATTTTTAAAAATATTATCACTTGTGAGGCCAGCCCTGTGGCCGAGTGGTTAAGTTCGCGTGCTCCGCTGCAGACGGTCCAGTGTTTCGTTGGTTCGAATCCTAGGCACAGACATGGCGCCACTCAACAAGCCACGCTGAGGTGGCATCCCACGTGCCATGGCTGGAAGGACCTACAACTAAAAATACACAACTATGTACCAGAGGGCTTTGGGAGAAAAGAAGGGAAAACAAAATCTTTAAAATATATATATATATATATATATTATCACTTGTATACTCAATTCTATCACAACTTTTTCCTTCTGACCTACAAATCTTGACACAGTCTTCCTCTAAATAAAATCAAAATCTGTCCTTTTATTTTTTAGTTTACTCATCTTTCTTATTATTTTTTTATTTTATAGCAGTAAGAACACTTAACGTGAGAGCTACTGGAGACATCACACTTTCTGAACTCAAAACATATTACAAATATATTACAAAATATGTTACAAAGCTCCAGTAATCAAACTGGTATGATACTTGCATAAAGACAGATATATAAATCAATGCAACAAAATAGAGACCAGAAATACACCCACATTTATAGGGTCAACTGCTCTTCAACAAAGATATCAAGACTACACAATGGGAAAAGGATAGTCTCTTCAACAAACGGTTTTGATAAAACTAGATATCCACATGCAAAAGAGTGAGATTGGACTGTTGTCTTACACAACACACAAAAATGAGCTCATATGGAGTAAAGACAAGCATAAAACCTGGGCTATAAAACTTCTAGAAGAAAACATAGGGGAAAAGTTTCACGCCATTGGTCTTGGCAATGATTTCATAGATATGACACCAAAAGCACAGGAAACAAAAGCAAAAATAACTAACTAGGACTATATCAAACTAAAAAGCTGCACAGCAAAGACAGCAATCAACAGAATGAAAAGACAATCTAATGAATGGGAGAAAATATTTGCAAACCATATATCTGATAAGTGGTTAGTGTCAAAATCTATCCTCTTTTCTTCAACTTTAAGCTGGTTTATAATTTGGATACAGCAATTTGACTAACACAAAGCGCATCACTACATAAATATCATCTCCTATAGCCCTCAATATTGTCCACTGGGTATAAACATCTGAGAACTCTCAGTACTATCTTCTAGATTTTCCTTTAAATCTACAAATATTTCACAATAAAAACGTTTATAAAATATGAAAAAGAACTCAATAGGCCATTCACAGAAAAGGATATCCATATTGCCAATAAAATGTATGAAATGATATTCAATGTTATTAATAATTAGAGCAATTCAAGTGAAAATCACAGCGAGATCTTACCAGGCAGCTTTTTGAATGGTTTAAATTACAGACTGACAGGATCAGGGTTTGACACGGATGTGCATCGGGAGGAATTTTCATATGCTGCTGATGAGCGTGTAAATTGGTACGACAACTTTGGTAGAAATTTTTGCAGTATGGAATAAAGTATAATGTATGTGTTCCCTTTGCTTCAGCTAATTCTGCTACTGGGTGTATACCTACCCACACGGCAAACATAGGTGCACCAAAAGACTTGTCCAAAAATAGTAATAGCAGAACTATTCATAATAGCCCCAAAAGAAAACAATGCAAATAACCATAAAGAACAAAATGCGTGAATAATCTGTGGCCTATTTATACATTAGACTACCATAAAGCTATGGAAGTTAATGAACTACTGCTACATGAAAGAATAGGGATAGTAGGTTAGTTATAAAGTTTTGACTGGAAAAAGACACAAAAGAATGGATAGCGTATGAGTCTTTTTCAATTGTTTGAAAATAATCTAGTGTATCAGAAGTCTCATTGCGCTTACCTTTTGAGGGGAGGGTGGGGATATTGACTGCGAAGAAGGATGTGGGAGGCATTTAGATTCTGATGATTCTATTTCTTGATAGAATAATGGCTTCAGAACAGTTTTCATGTTGCAAGAATTTATAAAGCTGGCCTTTTATGTTATACTTCAAATGTTTATTAAACAAAGTCACTTACTTTTTTCCCCCAGTTACAACTAGATTCTCTACCTTCCGAGTATCTTGATGTGCTTCTTACTCTATCGCCAGCGATACCCTGCTTACTTGAACTAGTAACAATATTTCATTCCTTTTCTATTCTTGATCTCTGCATATTTATTTCTTGAAATACTTTCTTCACCGCTGTATCTCATTCTATTTTTCTATCTCTTTTTTCTCTGTCTTATTAAATATTTGTCAGCTAGTATTCTATTCTTGGTTGTTGTCTTATTTAGGATATAAACCAAAATGTATCCACTACAATGCCTGCAATTAAAATTGATCACAGGATAATGCTCACTCCTGAAATCCAGACCAATATATTCAACTATTTACTGAACATCGTCACATGTATTCCCTTAAGACACTGTAGATAGAACTTATCAGTCCTTCTCATTTATTTCTGATGCCTCTTACTGTTAATCACTTCTAAACTGGGAAACCAGAGAAAAAATCCTCAGCTCTAAGTCATCCCATACTCTCCAATTCTTCATCTGTAGGCCACAGCAACAGCCCGTAATCAGTTTTACTCACACCAAGCTTTGCCCCCTTAATACTGCTACTAATTATTTTCACTAAACCAAATCTGTTGACCCTACTCAGATAACCATATCCTGTCTTCTACATGTCTACCTATTAGATTTAATTTTTCAAAATGGCAGACAGTACATTTCAAAGTCTCAGCCCTACCTATCTCTCCACTGTTACTTTATTCAACCTATTCCCTTAAGTTTGTTAAATCGACATATCCTCATTTCGTTACAACTTCAGCCTTTCAACATCCATCATGGCTCTGTGTCAGTGCATATGCTTTTTGAAGCAAGATTGTTTAACACTCTGCTGCCCATCTCTGCCTGGAAAATTCTATCCCTCTTTCAAAGTCAACACAAATATTATTTGTACTTTCATCTAGAGATCTTTGCACCCTTCTCCATTCCCAAATATTCCATTTCCAAAATTGTGATTTTAATATTGAAAAAAAGAATCCATGAGCAATATGGGAGTATATTATATTTCATAACTTTATTTATTAAAGGTATTTTTAAATAGACCATACTAATATACATTGGAATGCAGTAAACATCTCCAAATGCTACTTAACAGGGACAATTTACAAAATATTTTGGCTATGAAGATATAAAGCCTCAACTGCCCACTCACCCACTTGCCATGGAGAAATCCTCAGCTTTCTTTAGTGCCCTGTAGGATATCTTTTAGAGAATTATATTTAGATAAAGGATAGAAATTTAAAGATTTTGCTAAATTTGACTTTTATATTTGAAAAGACTGCTAGGATACAGTTGATTTCCAGACCTTTTCTCTATTTTTTTCCCTACATTTTCTCTGGCTCTCCTTTCATCAACCAAAGAAATTTTACAGTGCTCATCTCCCTGTAGCACTGTAACAATTTGAACAATGATGGAGATTATCATAACTTCCATTATGGGAATTATCATTAGTGCTTATTTATTCAACACATATGTAATAAGAACTTTCTAGATGCCAGGGGCAGACCCATCAGTGAATAAGTCATGCTCTCTCTTCTTGTGGATTTTATTAATAATGATCAACCTCAGATATTATTTTCCTAGTGGGTATTTGAGGTGGAAACACAATTCATTAAAGGCACACTTAAAATCACTCCAAGTATGTTTAATAAATGTACGAGCAGTGGCTTAAAAATGGCTCTTTGTGATGCATTAGTGATTTTTTCATTTGAAAATAAAGACGTGGCTTATAAGCAAATGTACTAGTTGATGGTATTTTCAAAAATAATGACAAGATAAACAGACAAAGAAAATGGTAAGGTAAACGAAGATGAAAGTTCTTTGCTCATTCAAGTTCATGACATGTATTGCTTTCAGTCAATAAAGATGTTTGCCATATATAATGAAATTGACAATTACTACAGGCCAACATAAGTTCTGTTTTTAGATCAGATGGGGAAAGTCTGCCAAATATTTCAAACTTATAATTACCATGGTACATGTTTTTCCAGATAGTTGACTTTTTAAAAATTCTTGCTAACATTATCATGAAGAGAGAAATATGAATATACTGTAATTTTTTAAACAGCTTAGACAAATAGTTTACTTTTTTAAAAAAAGGTGATATAAAATCGTGAGTTGCAATTAATTAAAGGGTATGTATAAATTAGAGTTTCACTGTATACAAATTAGAAGTTTACAACATAATAATGTTTTTGGACCTAGTTTCACTCTATTTCTGTTTGTTTATATCCCTTTGGAGAATTCTTTTCCTTTTTCCCTTTAGGTATTCACGTTGCTTTTTGCAGTTTTCATCGGGCCAAAATTGGTCATAATGTCCCCAATGCACCCTCTCCACTTGTTTCCTCTGTAGAGTTTACTTTTTTTACCACCCAGTGCCCCTGGATCTTAGACTTGGCTTTTTGACTAACGGTAGTAATAACAGGAAATGATTTGATCTTGCACTTTATAGGTAGAATAAACTGCAGATCAGGAAGAAAAGAGCCTATCTCTTTAAGGATCAATTGGGGTCTGGCACATAATGAAGAAATTAGTTTAGGATACTTCAAAGAAGCTGTTAAGAGTGAGATTACAAAAATAACGCTCACCATTAGTTTTGCAGCATTTGGGGATTATATTTTAAATTACATAAACTCACTTCTTTCTTGAGGGTGCCGCTAGCCTAGTAAGGAAAGTTCTGAAACTGTAACTATTCAAGTAATTCACAGAAACCTCGAGAATGAAAAATTTGTATCCCCAGACCCTACGTCTGAAAACAACCACCCGCACTTGCTACCTGTTGAATTTTTAGGCAAGTCGCATTATCTTTCAAGTTTTCTCACCTCTCTGTCTCACCTTCTTTTCTACAAAATCTGAGTCGGAATAAATATTACTTCCTTTTTGCTTTATTTGCTTACTTTCCTCTTTATCAAGTGGTTATTTCTTCCTGTGTTATGTACATAGATTTTGAAGATAACAGCACATTCGTGGTAGTTGATTTCACGGGAATGGTTAGATTTACCAGAGTCTGTGTCATAGCCTTTGTCTTGTATCTCTTGACTGACGGCTGAGAAGGTAGGGAGTGCCATCTTCCTGGTCACAATCACTCAGAGTGGAGCTTCTACCAAGAACACCTATGGACTATGGACGGGGATGGGAGCAGGTCATGGTTCAATGGCTACAGAACCTCTCCATTATTGCCTAGATTTAGTGAATTTTCTTGAATAAGTGTTTCCTCCTTTTTTCTATGTTCCTAGCACAAATTTCCAGCAATTTTGAACTTTCTCTCAGTTTTCTCCAGTTACGGTGGTGCACTGTTTTTGAAGGACTGCCATAACACATTACCACAAACTAGGAGGCCTAAAAAGACAGAAATGTATTGTCTCATAGCTCTGGAGGCTAGGAGTGTCATCTCTTATTCTTATAAGGACATCAGTCATTGGATTTAGAGCCCACCCTTAATCTAGAATGATTTCATCTCAAGATCCAACTTGATTACTTCTGCAAAGACACTATTTCTGAAGAAGGTCACAATCTGATGTTTTGAGAGGATGTGGACTTTGGGAGAATACTATCCAACCTACTACAGGTGTTTTACTGGGAAGCGGGTCTGTGGAGTTCCTCACACTGCTATTCAAGAGGTGGGAGTCCTAATTATTATTTTTTATCAGCTTCATTGAATTATACTTAATATACAAAAGGCTGCACATATTTAATGTATATGTTTTGATGAGTTTGGATATATGAATGCACCCTTTATACCATCATAGCTATAAAGGTAAACATACTTGTCACCTCCAAAAGATATCTTGTGTCCCCTTGATGGTTTCGTGTGAATGTGTTTGGTAAGAACACTTATCATGAGATCTACCTCATAAGAAGTGTTAGGTGCAAAACACCATATTTTTAACAATAGGCACAATGCTGTACAGCAGATCTCAAGAACTTATTCGTCTTGTATAACTGTAGCTTTGGCCCAATTGAAAAAGGGCCCATTTCCCCTTCTTCTTATCCCCTGGTAACCATCATTCTGTTTTCTACTTCTACGAGTTTGACTATCTTAGATTCCACATGTAAGTGAGATCATGTGGTATTTGTCCTTCTGTGACTGCCTTATTTCACTTAGCATAATGTCATTCAGGTCCATCATATTGTGGCAAATGGTAAAATCTCTTTAATTTTTAAGGCTGAATAATAGTCCATTGTATGTATATATCCCATTTTTTTAATCCATTTGTCTGTCAATGGACATTTGGGTTATTTCCACATGTTGGCTATTGTAAATAATGCTGCTTAATTGTTTCCTGATTGCAATTTGTGTAGAATTATCATTCAGCTCTCTAATTTCCTAGCAATATTCATGCTCTGATTAATTTCCCAATTATACCATAACAAATATTTGACTTTCTGAATGACTTTCACTTTTTTATTTTGATCTAGATTGTATTTGAAGGAAATGATATATCTTTTTAGCTTTCACACTTTTTCGTTTAAAATACATAAACTAGGTGCCAGCCCAGTGGTGCAGCACTTAAGTACACACGTTCTGCTTCGGGGGCCTGGGGTTCACTGGTTCGGATCCCAGGTACGGACATGGCACCACGTGGCAAGCCATGCTGTGGTAGGCATCCCACATATAAAGTAGAGGAAGATGGGCATGGATGTTAGCTCAGGGCCAGTCCTCCTCAGAAAAAAGAGGAGGATTGGCAGATGTTAGGGCTAATCTTCCTAGGGAAAAATAAATAAATAAAATACATAAACTACATAAAAAGTACGTATAGTGCTCCCTACCAGGATACTTTTGGGAGAGAGAAAAATGAAATTATGACCTGGACAGCTGGTCTTCCAAAACTTATGCACTACTTGACTGGAACAGTCAACCAAAATACAATAATTGTCACCCTTTAGACCAGTCTTGTGAGTCTCAAGGCAGAGTTTCTCTGCATGCTGACCTCAGGAATTTTGACACACTAGTAATATTATTTCAGTCTCAATTGGTGAGATGGATGCTTACTCTAGATTTTAAATCCTATGGCTAGAAAGGGAGATAGTTCTTTGTAGATGCTGATCCAGATTCATATGAAATGTTAAATGCCATTGTTCTACCCCAAATGAGATGATTTTAAATAAGACTTATTTGAAAAACAAGCAGAACAAATTGTGGGTGGATTAATATAAACACTAGACAGTCTTTAAGCAGGACAGCAAAAGCAGAATTATTTGATAAATTTAAAACATGAAAATTCATAATATCTAAACATCTACAAAGTAAAGAAATGTAATGAGCTGTCCTATCTTTTGGGAAATGGGTTGGTGGAATGTAGGACCGTGAGAGATGATCCAGAAAGAGCAGATAAGAACAAGTTACATACAACCTTGAAATATAGGCTAAGTTTAGACTTCAAAGTACTCTGTAGAAAGTAATTACAGCAGTAAGAGTTTGCTTTGCTTTGTTTACATTAAAGCTTTGGAAATTTATTTTTTACTACAAACACACAAAACAACTGTAGGGGAGGAAGACATTTCCTTACCTACTCTGGGTCCTTCTGGCCAGACATCAAATTAAATTCACATGAGACAGAATAACAGGAGAAAATTAAACAAAGCTTTATAACACGTATACATGGGAGAGGCTCAGGCAAACTGAGCAAATCAGCCAATTGGCCGAGGCTACCTGCCTAAATATCTTCAGCTACAGACAAGGAGGACATTTTGGGTAGTGGTTTGGGTCTTCAAAGCAGAGGAAGGCAACCCACATGGAAATAGAAAAGTGAATGTTTGGTAAATAGAACTTTGATAAGAGTGGGCTTAGCAAGGATCCTCCCAGTCTACCCGAACCCAAAGTTATCTATGGTTATGGTCTGTTCTGGGGACAGGCCTTTATTTTAAATTTCTTTTAGGAGGTTAGGGAGGAAAGGTTGAATATTCTTGCTGAGTCTGAGCCTTTACTGTCTTCAACTCGAAATAATCTGCATACCAGAGTGGCGCATCTTGGGGTGGCCTGCCCTGAACCCCATCACTTCCTTTAGCTGAAATTTTACATCAGACTTGATTATAATAAACAGATGAAAGTAAGCCCCTCTGGTTGAAGTAGAAACGAGGCTCAGGATCCTGTCTTCGGACTTTTCTCTGTTCCTCTACTCTATCTTCCCAATGCTGAAATTTCTCCAGAGAAACGTTATCTTCTCAGGGTGTAAGAACATCCTGCTTCACCTCATAAACCATCCCAGAATCTGGAGTCTCAATCTAGGCTTCTCAATGACTATTTCGTTTCCCAAGTTTTGCTTTCACAGGGAAGATTTAAGATGGAAGGCAATCAATCAGTCTCATGGATAAATTAAGAAAGAGCAAACTCATTGGCATTTCTTTCATTCAGATTATGCGCTATTGTTGGAAGCAGTTGTGGGGAGATTTGCATTCTCCCTCTAGCTGGGTTTGTTTTCCTTCCCATGTGACCCTCCCCCCCACCCCAGGTCCCTCTCCTGGCTCATATGACAGAACTTACGACACTGCTATGTAATTTTTTATAATTTATCTGCCACCCCTTTAAATTACAAGCTTCTTAAGAGAAGGAACTGTGCATTACTTTTTATTTATCTAGCACTTCACTCAGTGATTGAGATGGATAGGCATTTAATGTATGTTTCTTTAATAAATAAATAACATTAGTAAGATATGCACTTTGTGCTCTGAGTTTTTCAGTGAATCAGTAGATTTCTTTTAAATCTCTGATACCTGGAAGGCACTTCACTATTTACTGAAAATATGCTTTCCCTGAAGACATATCAAAGGCCACACGGTTATTTTATGATGCTTTTGGAATAGGAGCTGTAGCGCCTGGGGCAAGACCAATAAAAACTGGCAGACAGTAAGAGTTTTCAACAAAATCCATTAGAGCTCTCTGAGATCTGGTTTGTGTCTGGTACCTGGAGAATGACCAGCTTTGC